>NC_083228.1:68834127-78834127 GCF_032191835.1 Heteronotia binoei | reverse complement strand
AGTATAGCTTGACCCTGGGTATTGAAGCCAATGGGACCAAACTGCTTTTGCGGCACTGCTGACTTGGCTTGGGGACTCTGTGTAAGATGCGAGTAAGAATTCTCCTTGTGCATACATCAGCTCATCCTTCTGCATCTGTATGAGCTGGAACAATCTCTCCCTGGCCTATCTGTGGCAGTTAGATGCACTGAAACAGCAAGGAATCTTCATGAGCCAGACTTTTCTTAAGACCACAAAATGGTTACGAGAATAGAATTTTAGAGCCGAACCCTGCCTAGACTTGAGCAAGATGAGACTTGCTTTGTCTCTGGACATTTGTTGTGTTTTAAAGATTCTCATCCACGCACAGTGGACAAGGAGCAGGTGACTACTACAGCCCTTCCACTACTGAAGCTAAGGGGTCATAACTGAGTAATCTTGTGGATCTGAGCCCTTTCAAATAATGTAGAAAGATGTAATCTGGAGTAAATGAGGAAAGAAAGAATTCATAGAGTTTCCCAGAAAATGGCTTTATGCATGTACTTCCCCCAGTGAAACCCTCTGCTGCGTGCAAAATGTCAATTTCAAGTAATGTGCCAGTGGAAAGTGACATTGTGACATGCTTATCTGTAGGTATAGTTAGAAGCACTCAGTGCACCAAAATTTCTGAATGGGTGCACTCATGCTGAGCCATGCCCCATAGTAGAGGATATCCCTTGAAATTAATTTTTTTAAAGTTAAAAATAAAATAATGGTTACAAGAACTTGTAAAATAAATATTTTTAAATTGAATGAGTTAACTATTTCATGAATGGGCTGATAGCAACCATTAAAATGAATTGCTATTTCTCTTATTTTTGCCATATATATCCATTTTAAAAACTTAGTGATAAAAATAGGTACTTTAAATTTGGAGGGGAAAGAATGGTATTAAGAGGATAATAGGCTTTTGCTAAACAGTGAAGCAATTATGCAATATAAGGAGATCTGTGATAAAATAATGAATTAAAGTACAGTGTTTTTCCAGTATCCTAAAATATTTTCTTCATGGAAAAATGAGAAGGACCTCAGCAGAACTGATATGATTTTTGAAAAGGTGTTGTATAAGGTACATGAGGGGTCTATTATCTAAATGCTGTGAAAATATCTTATTAGATAATAGAACTCTGTAAAAACTTGGACCAGACTGGAAGGTCTTCATTAAGCAGTAGCTGATGTCTGGAAAGGTAGATGTCAATGCTGATCAATTGTAAAGAAAGTTCTAATCAATACAATGTGATTCCAGTGAAGCTTAGGAAGTTGAATTCTGCTTGGGGGCTGTAGCAGAATGCAAGCAGATAAATGTTATGCATGTGATGACACTGGGCAATAGTGATCTGGCACACTCTTTAAACCCCTTAAATGTTGCTGTTATACAAATGAGATTTCAATAAAATAGGTAAAGAGAGACCTTGGTTATAGGATCAACTGAAATCTCTAGCAGATACAAAACAGCAGATATTATTTCAGAAAGCTAGTGAATTGTAACATGTAGTTAGGTTCAGATGAAAGAGAAACAAGGTAGGGCAATCACTAGACTTTGAGGCTTCAGATCACCCACCCAGCTATTAAGCTCATCTGGTGATGCTGGACCAATTATTTTCTTTCAGCCCCATTTACATCATAGCATTATTGAGATAAAATTGATGTGAGGGGTCATGAGTTTTTTGGCAGAAAGATGGGATTTAAATGTAATTTCATAAATAAATGGAAGTACTGTATTTTTCATTATGTAATATGATATACTGTATGATACAAAATACTGCTACTTTTATTATGAATTAATGTTGCATAAGTTTATTATTTAAATAAACATACCTAGCACCTAAAAGAGTCCTGCTTTCTCCCCCTCTCCCAATAAATAATGTTGTTACTGAATAGTCATCTTAAACATAAAAAGTTGATTATCATTGTTGGTTAAATAAGCTAATACAACCAGGACACTGAATTTAATTAGGTTATCCTAAGTATTATGAAGACAAAGTAGCATAGCTGTCATAGTCTGACACTCTAACCACTACTCCACACTGTTCACAATTTTTTGAACTTACCCAATTTGCAGGGTGGCACCTTCAGAAGGATTTGGTCAGTTAAGTGAAGATGCTGCAGTGGAGCCTCCTAGGGAAGTGGTCTTACAGATATGCTGGTCCTGGGCCATAAAACGCTTCATCTTCATGGGTGATAAAACAGAAGTCCAGTGGCTTAAAGACTTATTCTACTGTGAACTTTTACGTACCATAGCTTACTTTTTCAGTTGCCATGGGAAGGAAATAATTTTGGAGCTTTTTATAAGAAAAATCAAAAAGCAGGAGGGAGAAGGAGCTGGAGCAGAGAGAGGACAAAACCCTGAACTGAAAGAAGAGAAGAACTTACCATCACATTGCAAACCAACTCAAAGCAGCCCCATTCACAGGGCATTCTAGGCAAAAGACATTATTTGCCATTGCCTTTCTCTGCACAGCAACTTCGACCTGCCTAGTTGATCTCCCATCCAAGTACTGACCATGGCCAAGCTCCCAAGCTAAGTTGGGCTATTCAGGCTGCTCCTTGATTGAAACCCAGAAACTCACTGATAACAAATGGGATATGAGAATAGGTGCTATACTCTGCCTAGTTCCTTGGGGTCAGTCTTTCTCCAGGCTAGTTTGGCAAGGGATCTTGGAGGTTTTTGCCATCTTCTGAACATGGAGCAAGGGTCATTGGGAATGTGTGCATGTGGCAGAGGTATTTGTGAAATTCCTGCATTGTGCAGGGGGTTGGACTAGATAACCCTGGAGATCCCTTCTGACTCCATGATTCTATGAAATAGTAATTGAACTGTGCCGTTCTGCACTAGCTGAAGTTCATGGTCCTACAATGGTCTGGCTTTGAAGTTGCCAATGCATGGATCCACATGGCCAGATAGGGAGCCATCCTTCAGGCTAAATAAAGATGGACAGTTTTTGTAGCTGAATTAACTTGCTTCTGCAGCAGTAATGCAGGACTGAGTGTGACCCCCAACTCATAAACTGAGGAAGTCAGGGTCAGCTGAGCCCTTTCGAATGGGGGAAGCAAGACGTCAGCCTTCCTGACTTGCATCACTTCCATTATGTCAGGATTCCGTTTCAAGTATTTCCGCATTATTCACATGGAAAATGAGAGGACTCTACTTAATTCTTCACAGAAAATGAATGCACAGCATTCTCATACTATACTGAGGAAAAGCAAGGTGGAATGGTTCCCGACAATTTCTGTAAAAATAAATAACCCCCTCCCAGCTTTCCACATAAATAAACGGGCACCTGAATAAATACCCATGAATTCCCTTGTCATATCTAGTTGTGGGTACACATGAGCATATATTTTGCATACAAAAATTCTCTGCCCAAACGAGCTACACATCAAGAAAATTAGTCTAACCAGCTATGTATGGCTTTGCTTATTGTGCTGGATTCCTCATCTGATGAAGTGTGCTTAAGAGCACACGAAAGCTTACGTTCTAAATAAAAATTGGTTGGTCTAAAAGGTGCAACTTGACTCCTGCTTTGTTCAACTACCGTTCTCTTACTTTTCTATGAGCAGGAAATTTTGGAGTATGAAGGAATACTGCCATTTGAGTTCTTTGCTTCACTCTGAAGATGTACGTTCAAGATTTACCACCTCAACACTCTGCATTTTTGTCCAGTTTCAAGGTCAATCCCTGATGATGAAAATTTGGTCTGTGACTGCCAACTCACATAGGAAATTCCTGGAGATTTTGGGGAGGATCCTGAGGAAAGCAGAGTTTGGAGAGGGGAGGGAGACAGAAAAGATTCTTAAGCGTAGGGCTGTCTCTCTGGTGACCAAGACCAAGACAATTCATGTCACAGAATTCCCCATTACTACCTATGGGTGTTAAAATTGAACAGTGAAAAAAGCAGAAAGGAGAGATTCCTTTGAAATGTGGTGTTGGAGGAGAGTTGTACATATACCGCAAACTGCCAAACAAATAAATACATAAGTGGGTTCTAGAACAAATTGAGCCTATACTCTCCCTAGAAGCTAAAAGGCCTAGCTGTGCTACTTTGGTCACATTATGAGAAGTCAAGAGTCACTGGAAAAGACAATAATGCTTGGAAAAGTTGAAGGCAGCAGGAAAAGAGGAAGACCCAACATGCAGTGGGTTGACTCAATACATGAAGCCTCAGATTGGAAGACCTGAGCCAGGTTGTTAACCACAGGACGTTTTGAAGGTTATTAATTCATTGGGTCACTGTAACACTGAAATGACTCTCGGGCACTTAATATTTTCAGAAAGTTTTTACATGGGAAAGAATGTTTTAAATGCATAGCGAGGCATACTAAAACTAGGAACAGCGAAAAAGGAGATTGGGGAAGAATCGTACTGCTACAGCACCAACCCCAAATCAGACTTTTCCCTGCAGCCACTGTGGCCGGACCTGCCTGTCCTGCATTGGTCTTGTCAGCCACCAGCGAGCCTGGAGCAGACGTGGACTACTGCACCTTTCTTAAATCTTCGTTCGCGAAGCCAAGCCGAGAGAGATTGCCAATAGAGAATCCACGCTTGCCCATAGGAAATAATGGAGACCACACTTCACTGTTGGGCAAATGTGAATTCTCTATTGGCAGTCATGTATAGTCTATGGCAATCGCTGTTCCTAGTTTTAGTAAGTCCCTGCATATCCCCGCCCACCCCCCACCCCCGCAGTCTGAAGTGGTAGACTTTGCCTGCTGGCTCCCAGCTCTCCCCCCGCACTGTGCATGGCGGACCTAACTAACTTCCATTCTCTGCAGTCCACTCTCCGTCCAAGCCTTCCCTACTGCCGTGTCGCGCGACGATTCACGCCGTTTCTCCTTCAGCAGGCCCCTCTCCCCTCGCTGGAGGCGGGCTTCGCGCTCGGCCTGCCCCTCATCCCCGCCCCACGTTTCCTCTGCAAGGGTAAGTGCGTTGAAAGTGCTGTCTACAATGCAAAGTCCGCCTTACAATGGCAGCAGCCAAGCGTGGTCGGCTGCTGGGCAAGGCGGGCGCTCCGCTTTTCTTAAGGGGCTGTAGATCCAGCCATTCGGGAACCAGGGGCTCGCTGAAACGAGAATACGAGGCGATCGTGATCGGAGCAGGTGCGTGTTAGGAAAGGGCGGCACCACACCAACTGGCGGTGGGTGTCCAACTAGTAACCACATGGGGGAAACTAGAAAGAACTTTGCTACATAAGCTTGGCGAAAGCGGAATGGAAGGGAAAGGGCTAAGGAAGAACCTCAAGCAATGGAGTGGAACGGCTGCTAGAGAATGTTTCACGGTCGGACTTATTTGTCCAGACAAGAAAATCCAGTAGAGAGGGTATCCAGCGACGTGTGGGTCTGTTTCAATAGCGCATGCAAAGGGAGTAAGCCTTAAGCTTTGAGGAGGGATTCTGGAGGCTAGGAGGACACAGACAAAACCAAGAAGAGTCTTGCAGCACCTTGAATACAAGAACAGAAAACACTTGCATTGTGGCAGAATACACTTGTTTTTATTGATTCTGGTTATGCTTCTGCAACAGGAGGCAAGTTGTGCAGAGAGAAGGGGGTTGTGCAGAGAGAAGAAGGGGGGGGTTGCCATCTTCTAGGTGTGGAGCAGTCAAGAGTGGTATGTGTGGGGGGGAGGTGTTTGTAAATTTCCTGCATTCTGCAGAGGATTGGACTAGATGACTGTGGATATCCCTTCCAAATCTATGGTTGTATGGCTCATAAGGTGCTTGTCTGTTTTCAGGACACAATGGACTGGTGGCTGTGAGTAATGGGGACCCCAAGAGGTTGTGGCACGGTCCTTCCTGGGCTGTGGTGGAGGGAGGAGGGGGGTCATATGTCTGGGGTTATAATGTGGGGAAGACAGCCAGTTTTGTGACTGTGAATGGGGAACCCAGAAAAGCAGCAGATGGGGCTGTTCTGGGCTGAGGTAACACCTGTTCCTTCCACAGGCTGCCTACCTGCAGAAGGGGGGGTTAAAAACAGTGGTGCTGGAGAGACGACACTTGGTGGGGGGCGCTGCAGTCACTGAGGAGATTATCCCAGGTAACACCAAGGATTCCAGCTGTTGCCCCCCCCATCCCCCAAGCAAGCACTCCTCTGTGTCCTCTCAGTCTTCTGTGCACCTGGCACCTACTGTCTTGCAGGTTTTCGGTTCTCCAGAGCTTCCTACTTACTCAGCCTGCTGAGGCCCCAGATTTATTCAGAGCTGGAGCTGAAGGTATTAAAGGAAAGGAGTTGGTTTGGGGGTTTTTTTTGGGGGGGGGTGGGTGGGAGGGGAGGAAGGATAAGCAGAAGCAGTGGGAAGAGCCATGATTCCAGAGCTGCCACCAGGCATCTGGCAGCTCTGCTAGTGTTTTTATTCCTGGTTCCTGCATTTTCTCACACATTCTGACTTGTGGCCTCTCTTCTCTTGCAGGTAACAAAAGCAAGCCGCCCCCTTGTCCAAGTATCCCATTTTTCATAGAGGTGGCATATCAAAAGCTGCAGATAATAGGCTTAAAAAGGCAACAAGTTTTTTAAAAAAACTTCAAAAAACAAAGATGACTAAAGGGGTTGATGGCAGGCTTTATAGAATTCTCCCTCTCAAATATTAGAATGGAGGGATCACCTAAGTCCAGTGTGTGATGGTTCTGGCAAGGCTGATGGAGGTGGGAGTGAAAAGACTTTCCCTGAATCCAGGGATCCAGCCGATCTGCCCCTTTAAGTGTGACAGTTTAGTATGTCGGGACCCAAAGGCCCAGCTGTCTTTTGTCTTGCAGAGGCATGGCTTAAGAGTTCTCCTGCGTGACCCGTATTCCTTCACCCCACTGTTGGAAGATGGTCAGGGTGGAAAACCCCCCCGCTCGCTGCTGCTGGGGAACAACATGGCCGAAACACAGTCACAGATTGCTCAGTTCTCTGTGCAGGATGCCCAGGTATCAAAGGGAAGCAAAGGCACAAAACAGACAGGGAAGCAAAATAAGCATAGTTGTGCAGCACAGGGAGTTGGGCTCAAATAGTCAGGGATGAAGTCAGGAGGCAGATTGTGAGAAATGGGACCTACGTTTTCAGGGGAGTCTGAGGTCCAGGCCAATAGCATCAGTTTTCTTCTTCCTTCCCTTTTGCAGACCTTTCCCAAGTATGAAGCATTCATGAGCCGCTTGGTGTCCGCCATAGACCCTTTGCTAGACACCTGTCCTCTGGACGTGGCTGCTCTCAGGCAGGGCTCTCTGCTTCAGCGGCTCAGGGCCCTGCAAGGCATGCAGATCCTGTTTCGTGCAGGTAAGGGGATGACTGAGCCCTGGGGGATCTGGCTAACTTCAAATTCAAATGCACCCAGATCAGGATCTCTTTTCAAGGTCCATTGCCTGGTAAATGTAAGAGGCAGAAGCCCTGGCCTAGAATACCACCCTGGGGTCCCATTCTGCAGGCCCTGTGGTTCATTTCCCCACCATGCTGTGCGGGCAGACTGTGACATGCCCTGCACTTTATGCATCCGAGGCTGCCTGTGGATCTGCCTCTGAAGGGCAGGAGTAGTAGCAAGATGAGTAAGAGGAACACTTTGCATTCCTGGGCTGTGGTTGAGCCTCCAGTGACCTCAGCTTTCTTCTTGCCAGGCTTTGCTCTGGGTAAACAGCTTCCCCAGTATTACCAAGTCCTCACAGCCCCTATTTCCAAGGTAAGTGCAACCAGATGACCAAAGAGAGCCTCCAGACTCCACATTCACTAGAATGATTTCTGCTGTTTCTCTGGTCAAACCACATCATTTCCTTAGTGGAGAACTGTCTCTTCCCCCAACCTTAGAGCAACTGCTCCCAAATAAGTCTGGAAAACTTTCATCTAAACTGTGTGGTGTGTCACAGTAAGCACAGAAGCCTGGGCTGCTATCCCACAGTGTTTGACAGAGAGGGTGGTATGAGGCTAGATTCTTTCTAGGAACTCCTTAAAGAATCCTCTTTCTCTCCCTTGCTGCAGATTTTGGATCTCTGGTTTGAGTCGGAGCCCTTGAAAGCAACGCTGGCCACGGATGCAGTGATTGGTGCCATGGCTGGTCCCCACACACCAGGCAGCGGGTAAGGACCAAGTCAGGTGGACAGACCCCCCTTGTTCTCACTGCTGTTCTCTGGCCTCCCTGTCTCTGTGAGTTCTGCTTCCTCCTCATTCACAACTGGCTCTAAAGCCTGAACCTTCACTGAGGATCTGAAATCACTTGAGATCTGCAAACAGGCATTGCTGGGCACAAGCAGAGATTGCTGAGATTCCAGGCATGGCATTTGATTGAGGCTGGAGAAGCTCCATGGAGACTTACCTAGAAGGAGGCCAAGAAACCTGACAGGGGGCCCAGCCTCTCCTGGCGCCCCAGAAAAGCCCTAACCCTCAGTCTTTCCCACAGGTATGTGCTGCTGCATCATGTCATGGGTGAGCTGGAGGGGTGCCAGGGGGCCTGGGGCTATGTGACCGGTGGCATGGGAGAGCTATCCCAGGCCTTGGCTCGTGCTGCTACCATGCTTGGGGCGGAGATCTTCACTGAGAAGGTGTGTGGGTCCTTGAGATTAAAGTGCTGTGCCTGATCTTCTCCTGAAGGGGCTGGAGGGGGTGGAGACATCAGTCTGGAGGAATGTGGGGAGGCTGAGTTATCTTAGAGCAGTAAGTGCCATCATTTGGAATAAATGGGACAGCCAGGTGCCACCTGCACTATAAAGAATAAATGTCCCTTCATCAAAGTCCTGAAGCCAGGACAGCCATGCCTGGCACTTGTTGGCACCACTGGGTATATTTGTGTGAGGAATGAAGGCAGAGACCAGGGTCCTGCCTCCTGCTACTGGTGCCTTGTCAAGATGGGGCATGGGCCCTCTCCAGTTAGACATTTATAGAAGCCATGTGGGAAGCTGCACTTCTCCATTCAACCCTCTACTCAACCCTGCAGACAGTTGCCCAGATCCTTTTAAGCTCTGATGGGAAGGTGCGAGGTGTTGTCCTGCAGGATGGAACTGAAGTGAAGAGCCACCTGGTGCTGTCCAATGCATCGCCACAGCTCACCTTCCTGGAATTGACCCCAAAGGTGAGTTCTGCTCCTTGGCTTAGCATGGAAGGGCCTCTGGAGCATGGGGGCCAAGTCCCAGACATTCCCTCTTTCTGCCCCCAAGCAGGCTTGACCGAGAGCCTGCAAAGGGTGTGGATTAGGTCTCTTTGCATCCCATTACCAGATGAACAGCATGAGCTCACCAGGCGGACACCAGGCTGAAGTTTGGTTTAAGCTACAGGGGATCCATTCCTCCTGCTCTGATTTTGCTAGCCAAGTCTCATTTCTTATATTGATTATCTCATGTGGATTGTCCTGTCTGGTTTTTCTTCACTAGGAACAGTTTGTTGCTGTCAAAATAAGTCTAGGGCTCATAAGATTCTGTTAGTCAACACTGTTCTCCCTGCCCAATCATGCGGCTCAACCTATGTATTTATTTGCTTCGTTTATAGTTTTCCTCTCTCTCAGAGGCTTGAGGCATAAGTGATCTTGGGACTGAGGCAAGGAGCTGTGATTCCCAGTCATATGTGCATCATGATGCTTCAGCCCTTGCCACCTCTGATTAACTGCCAGTGGTTCATTTTGTCTGCAATTCTTCTCACCAGGAGCAACTGCCACTGGAGTTTGTGCAGAGACTTTCACAGTTCGACACACGCTCTCCAGTCACCAAGATCAACGGTGAGCATTACACAGAGACAAACAGGTCAGAAAATTCCATATGAAGTTTCCGTTTGGATGATCCTGTGAATAGCAGGTAGTGACAGAGTCTGGGATTAATAGAATAATATCATCAACAGGAATAGGATAATAAAACCCACCCTAAATTAGAAAAAACAAGCAGTATTTTTGTCCATGCTTGAAATACTTTTTGCTCTGGTTCTGGTAAGGCAAACCACAGCTTTTATACCAGGAAGTCAGTATAATCCTTGTAAAATTGGGCATTCTAGTGAGGTATTATGTGTGGCCAACAGAGGGCATTGGAACACTACTAAGATATTTTCCAAAGGGATTCCAGACAAAAAAATGTATAAATGCAACCTTGGACCCACTGACAGAATTTAGGGGGCCTAAAGGAAGATGAGATTCATGGAGTCCTTCCATAGGAGTCCCAGCCTCAGCTCCTTTTCCTATCCCCCCCCCCAAAAAAAAACCTTACGCTGCCATCTCTGAAGAAGAGCTGACATGGGCAAGATTCTCTCTCCCTTAATGGAGGCATCCTTGGGAATAAAAGTTGGCCTGTGTGTCCAGGGAGGGCTGAGGCACAGGCTTCCTTCTTCCTCACAGTTTAACTGCTAAGCCGCATGCTTACGTCTGCTTAGTAGGCCTATACATGGCCTGGTGCTCAAATATTCCTGAATTTGCTCACTTTACATGGCAGTAAATTTGGTACAGTGTGCTTAAATGTATGCCTCAGAAAAGCCTTGTTCATATTAGTCATGTGGAAAGCTGTATTTAATTGCTTAAGCCTCACCCTCTGCCTGTTATGTCCACAGTGGCTGTGGATCGGCTGCCCAGTTTCCTTGCAGCCCCAAATACAAGCGATGGGAGTCCTTTGCCTCATCATCAGTGCTCCATCCACCTGAACTGTGAGAACATGGAGATTCTGCACCAGGCCTTTGAGGAGGCATCTCATGGGAGGCCCTCTAGCAGGTACAACTGGAAACTTCAGTCCTTCACAGAATAGCTGGCATGGGTGAGCAGGAGAAGGGTTGCTTGATATTCCTCCTCACCAGCATATAAAATCAACTAAGGGGGCGGGGGAAAGCTGGCTGGGTTCCCCTAAAACTGCTGTGAGTAGCCCATGCTTCCCATGGTTCTGTTTTCACTAAATGTCACCAGGATTAGCAAAGTGAGGCTGACACATTCTTACTTCCAGCTCTACCCTAGCTCACAAATCAGAGGCTTCTGTGCGTGTTAGTGGGGGAGAGTTGTCCTGCCGGGTGTTGTTGAAACCCAAGGAGTGACACATTGTAACAAGAGAAAACTGACAAGTGCAGAGAACACAGAACAGTAAGAGGAAGTCAGATTGTTAACACAAGCCTCCCTTTGGCGTATCTTCTGGTCTCCTGGCCTTGCCATGATACAATCCTGGCCTAACGATAACACTCAGGTTCCAGCAAAACAAATGGATATTGTCAAGTTCCTCCCCAATGTATTTATAATCTTGCAAGTGCTGTGGGAAATTCTCTTTTCTTGTTCACTTGCAGTTTCATTAGCTAGGAGAGCCACTGGAGTGTCTAGCAACCCTTGCTCCTGGGATGAGCCTTGTGCAGACGCCCTCATTGAAATGCATTGCCTACTTGCATCGGGGCTGCTTGATCTTCTGTTGCTTCCTCCTTATAATAAGAAAGGGCTTTTTGTCACCATACCCCCTTTCTCATGTCACCCCAATGGTTTTTTTTAATTCCTCTTGTCAGCAGCCTCAACATTCTGCCTTCTATCACTTCCATTGGATGGAAAGGAGATTAACACTTTCATATACTTTTCAGAATAAGATTCTCTGCATGGATGGTTACTCTTTTGTCTGGTGCTGTGCTTTTTAACTTAACATACCTTGTTCTCTTCTCCCCACCCATTCTTCTACTCGTAGTTTTCAGTATGTGTATCTCTGCCAATCAGATGCATCACTTCATGCGTCTGATGAAGTGGGGCTCTATGTCACAGACATTCATACCACAATAACTTTGGTGTTCAAGGTGCCACTTGGTTAGAGTTCATTGAAACCCTCTCCCAAGCAAGCATGCAATGGATGGCATCTTCAAGCTATAAGTAGTTTGTTTCCAACAGGGACCACTAGGAGAGGCAAAGCAAGGATATCCGTTACAGTGCCTACCCTGTTAAGAATCTGTTTATTCAGAGATTATTTTTGAAGACCAGTCTCTTGAGGTGAAATAAATGCCCTTTCATAATATCTATTTGCATGCTTTGATTCTTCAGAAAAAATTCTCTTATGAATTTCCCCCCCAGCAGGACTAATAGCAGTTCCACGGGGGGGGGGGGGCGGTGTATGGAGGGGAATTATATTGTAGAATTGATCTGGGGGTGGGGAACGGTTTAAATAGCCCCACCTTCAGCACTACTTTGATCCTGTTTCGGCTCTTCTGTATCATGTCTGCTTTGGCCCTGGGGTTGTCTTTTGTTGACGGTTGCCAGAACAGAGTCAGCCCTCTTGGCTCACTACTGCAGCTAAAAGGAAAGTGAAGCCTGATAGCAGACGAGGCCGCAGAGGACCTTCTGCAACAAGCACAGCATCTCTATGTCTGATTTCAGGCCCATGATTGAACTGTGCATCCCATCTGCCCTGGACCCCACACTGGCTCCCCCCAGCTGCCATGTGGTCTCTCTCTTCACTCAGTACACTCCTTACACACTGGCTGAAGGGAGGCAATGGAATAATCAAGAGCGTGATGCCTATGCTGACCAAGGTACAACCCCTGACTGAGACAGCAGGAGTGGGGGTTGGGGTTGCGGGTGTCTTGCACTACTTTAGGAACGAGGAGAATCTTCAAGTCCCTGGAAAGGTCCCTAGGATCATGTTTCCCATTTGACTTACAAACCCTGCTGCAGTGTGGGAAGATGTGCGTGTGCACATACGTAATCACTTCCCCTGCTTAGACCCTCTGTGCACACAGACATAACCCCTGGCTTTATATAGATAGCTACTTGCTCTTCCATGCTTCTCTTTGGGGTGAGGTGGGAGAGTTTCAGCCATGATGCAGTTATAGTTAGAGTTCTTGTGATTCTGTGCTGAAGTACCTTAGCCTGTCTGAAAGGCAGATGTTGAGTTGCTCAGTTCTGGGTGACCCAACAACACCTTGCCTGGCTCCGGTTTCCATGTGAGTGTGAGTGTCCTCTTCCTGTAGTTTTTGATTGCGTTGAGAGCTATGCACCTGGGTTCAAGGCCTCCATCATTGGCAGAGATGTTCTGACGCCACCAGACCTTGAACGGATCTTCGGCTTGCCTGGTGGGGTACGTACTTTCTGAGAACCACAACCCACTACCCACTCAGCATAGTCTGCCTGCTGTGAGTTCACAAAGCAAACTCACTGGCGTGCCTAGCTGATGTGGCAAGGTGGGCCAAATCTCTGTCTTTGTGAATTAAACTTTATCTTCCCCTCCTACTGCACACAAAGAATCCCCCTCCCTGTGCAGTTCTGAGTTCCTTTGAATTGCCAAATAGAGAAGGGTCCCTCCTTCTGGGGAGAGTTCTCATCCAATGCTGCCTCTGGTTTTTCAGAATATTTTTCATGGAGCAATGTCTTTAGACCAGCTGTATTTTGCCCGGCCTGTGCCCTCCTACTCTAGCTACCGCTCTCCAGTCCAAGGCTTGTACCTCTGCGGCAGTGGTGCTCATCCTGGTATGTGTCTGGGGGAGGGGGCAGCAGGGGCTGGAGGGGATGTGTTTCTGACAACAAGGGAGGGAACCTGGCCTGAAGGTGAGGTGATTGTTATGGTGGCCTCTGGAGGAGGGAGGGAAGGCTGGATCATGTCTCCCTAAAATGTCTGGCTAGAAGCAGCTATATTCAGGAAGGAGTTGCACTCCCTGCAAGGTAACTGGAGCTGTTTTATTGCTGAAAATGCAGGAATAAAGCCTCCCTTTCAGGTGCCTTTGCCTAAGCGCAGAACACAGCCTAGGCATTCGAGCAGCAACCCCCTCCCCTGGCCTTGATTCTATACCTCCAAAGCTGATTCCCTGCTGTCCAGATGAAAGTTCTTGTTGTCTCTGAATAAACTGAACAGGAGTGTGTCTGTGGTGCAGCAGAAGACAGTGAGTGTGGCAAACTTAATTTGGCTTCAGCTTGTCATCTCCTTTCCCACGTTGGTGGAAAGTGAGATTGGAAGAGTGTGAGAAAGTGCCCCCTGACCAGGGCTTTTTTTTACAGCCCATAGGAACTGTTTACAGTCATGACCAGGGCTTTTTTTGAGCAGGAGCCCATAGGAACATAGTTCTGGCTGGCTTGCCATCAGGAGGTGTGGCCTAATATGCAAATAAGTCCCTGCTGTGTGGAACATCAGGGAGTGTGGCCTAATATGCAAATAAGTTCCTGCTGGGCTTTTTCAACAAAACAAGCCGTGGCAATGACTGCTGATGATCACTATTCCCAGTGGCTCTACCACCTTTTCTTCTAGTGGTGGTTACCACGAAGGTGAGTTGCTGTAGTGACCCTTCCAATCTCTCTCACCTTCCTCACCCTAGGAGGAGGAGTCATGGGAGCCGTGGGCCGCAATGCTGCTAGGGCAGCTCTAGAGGATTTCAAGAGACTGTGACCCAGCTGGAGCACTTGGGCTGCCCTGGCTCAGAAAACTCTTCCCGTTGGCAGACAAGCAGCCAGATGCAACTCCACTGAGCAGTTTTCTCCAGACCTGGTTCCCTTCTCAGGGTTTCCACCCAAAAGCATCACACTCCTGGCATTCCACTGAAGCAGAGAATGAGATGGACTATGCCCCTGCTGCTGGGTGTGCCCGTGCCACGAGCATATTCGGAACAGGCTTGTTGCTGGCTGACAGGCTTCTCCCACTGTGCTGCTGTTCAACTAGGAGTTCTGCTGTCCTCCATGGCCACTTCAAGGGATGCAGCCTGCTATTCGCACACAAGAAGAGATGTCATTTAGAGTTCTGCTGGCAGCTTTTCCATGGGCAGGATGGACCAGTGCTCTTTACAGTGTCATCCTACGTACAGTTACTCCCTTCTGAGCCCATTGTCTTTGGTGAATTTAAATGGGTGGCAGTGCTTCAGGTTTAACTTTGTCACTCTCTGGCTCTCAGTGTTTTTGTCACTGGTGCCCCTTAGCATTAGTGCTTCTTGTAAGAGGCCCAGCAGTCTGTGCAGTCTTAAGCAGAGTTACACCATTCTACGGCCACTGATGTCAATGGGCTTTTGAAGGGCATAGCTCTTCTCAAGATTGCATTGTTAGGTGCCAAACTTAAAACAAGGCAATATATACTGGTTTCTGTTCCTGAAAATGTTAAAACCTGGACATTCTACAGCCATGGGCTCCAAATATATCATAATCCCTTCCTCCGATGGTTTAGAGGCCAGACATCTCTCAGGAACAGAGCCGAGTTATCATCTAAACCAAGGGACAGAGAGAGTCTGCTGATGCTCATATCATCTGACCTTGTGGCTCCAAAGCCAATGCTGGTCATACCTCACTGAGCCCCATTCCCAAAGAGCTGTATTTCTCACTCACAAAGAGCAGCTGCTTGCAAACATCTCTCTGTGTTCTGGCTGCAAATCCCAGCTGGGCAGTGGCCAGAAGTCAGCTGCCCTCTCTGACAGGGACCATGCGGGGATTTGTGCACTAAGCAACCTGGTTCACAAATTAGTTGAGCCAGTGCACTTGGCGTTAATCCAGTTCAATTCCGTTGAAATCCTTATGCATAAATCAGTTTGAATCTAAATACTCCAGTTTAATTGGTGCATGGACGGCCGCCAAAGTGTGTTGACACAATAAGAAAAAAATCAATACCGTACCTTCCTCCCAAGCAATGATGGATTGATTTCATGTGAAGGAATGATTGAAAAATCATTACCGGTTCTCCCTTTAGAAAATGTGTGTTCAAAGATGAACCTTTAAAAAAAAAAGAAAACCTGATTTTTCCTTATAATAACATTGCTCACCTTTGTAGGGATGCACCAACCAAGGGCAACTAAAAGAGACAAGGCTGCAACCCTCAGGCAGATAGTCAGCTGTCTCTAGGTGCTCCTTCCTAAAGTATTGCTGGCAAGTGACACCCATTCTTTTCAATGCAGCTTGCTCAGATACTTTTCACAGAATGCCACTGAAATGAATGGAAGTTGTGGAGCAGCTGTAGGTGGACTTTTCTGTGGTAGACAGCAGGAGTACATCATCTCATACTGACAAATTTGTTTGTGTATGTAAAATCTGAACAATTACTGATGCAACACTAAACATTTTACATGGTAAAATCAAAATTTCTATCATGGAGAAACTGAAAATGCATTCTTTACAATTAATGTCTCCTGCTCCATGCGAACTTTGCCAAAGCATTTTCTTTTTCTGATATAATGTAAGGCAGCCCAGTCTCTTGTGCTACTGGTCTCTGTGTAGTATGTGCTCCCCTGCTACTTCTAGTTTTGTCTCAGCTTGTAATTTCCAGAGTTTTAAATGTAAGAACAGTTAACTTTGAGCAATTAACCCTGTGCACATTTGTAGTGTACCAGCTCTCAGTATGGTTCTTGTGACTGGCTCTCTGAAACTTACCACATGGAGTTGAGGACAGAAACAGAGCTTCGTTATAACGTTTGAGTCCAGTGTTGCTTCGGACAAATGTGGCTACCCACCTGAAGATCTTCCTTACAGTTAAGGCTCATAACACTAGGAGGAATGAACAGTTTCTGCAAGTCTTCTGAAAAGAGAACCGTGATGGTTACACCAACAGTTGCCACTTGGTGGCAGTGTTGCTTCTCTGTAGCTTAGGTGAGCAGCAAGAAAAAAATGAACAAAGCCAGATAGGGTGGCAAGAACTACCTTACTAATGCGGTTTCATTCCTCTTACTGTTTTATATCATGAACATGTTAACCACAGCTATTTTAGTTTCACCAGCAGTCCTTGGCAAGCATGACACCCATCCTTCCGCTTGAGGTACATCCTTACAACAGTAAGGGGGATGTATTTGGAGTTTGGCCTGGCTGGCACCTGAGAAGCATGTACTCCACCATTGCCTGCAAAGGCAGGAAGTGCTGATCTGGGGTATTTTTCAAATTGCTTTTTAAGAAAGGAAAGGGTAATTCAAAGTAATATTGGTGTTTCCCCCCCCACCCCACCCCCCGGTAACAGAACAGGCTGGCCTCAGTGCTCAAACAGTATAGGCTTTTCTACATTCAAGGAGCATGCTGCCTCAGAGCTACTACACACTCACAGTTTCCTACATGGAGAGGAGGAGTATGATTAAGTAGCCTGTGCAGGTGAGGGCTTCCCAATCAAATGACTCTCAAGCCCTGTGCAGAAGTTAATAGTGAATGCAGTGCAATCCATGTACAGTATACTCACAGTTGTGGGGGGTTTTGTTATGTGTTGAGTAATCCTCATATTACAGTCAATGTATGCACAGCCAACCATACCATACAAACCCCACATCCAGATACTGGTCCCTAATTTCATACACATTGACTCTTTTATACAGGCAGATACATATGTGTTATGTGTGAACTGGGCTATGTGAGAAGAACTTCATACACAGATGTTAGGGGATTTTGAAAGTACTATGGTTTCTGCCCTGTTCCTCTAACCTTGCAATATTTTATTTGACTTTACAGTCTCTGGAGGATTGCAACCACTTTTTCCCCCTGAGAAGAGCAAACAGTGGTCTCATCTCAGGATTGATCCAGAGGGATCATGAGAAGGCAGGTGCTTGCATTTTTGACAATCCTTGCCTTGGTGACATTCCTTGCCCTGGCCTGGCCGCAAGCAGGGCATTTACTATCTTTTAACTAAACGCCATTTGTCAGTACACCATCTTGTTAAGGTTATAGTTTTATAAATTTTAATGTTTGATTTATTGTTTTAATCGAACATTGTAACCTGCCCTTAGGTCGTTCACGGAAAGGACAGGATAGAAATTGAACCAAATAAATCCCCTAAATTTCATTTCCTCACCTCTCTGCCCACGACCCTGTGGGAAAACTGAACTAAACTGACGCTGGTAGTAGAGAGGACTAGATCAGCACAGCTTCAGCCCCACCCTTAGCACCATGGGCAGGGAAGGAAGAGGGCAGCACAGCGGCTTCTCTTCCGGAACCTCTTTCCGCCAGCAGGTGGCAGGAGAGTGCCGTCAAAGTCCACGAGAGCTTGGATAAGCTGGGCAGGGCCGATTCACACTGGGCCGAGGGGAGACCGCGCAGCTTGCTTCAAGCTCTTGTTCTCTGAAGTGTCACCGCCTTCTCCAGCAAGTTGAGACTGTCCCACAATTAAAGCATTTTGGTTATAGGTAGGCGCAAGAGGGAAAGGAAGTTGTCCACCAGCATTTATTTGAATATTTGTACCCCATCGTTCTCCCCAACGGGGACTTTTATTCCCTGCTCTGTTTTGTGTTTACAACCACCACCTTGCGAGGTAGGTCAGACTGAGAGGCAAGGACTCGGGGTCATCGAACCAGCTTCCCTGGCAAAGCGGGGGTTCTGAGGCGGGCCTCCTAGATGCCCAGGCGGACATGTGGCCGGGTCTGTCCTTCCCTCCCGTTGCTTTTGTCCGAAGAACGGTAGTGTTTCTGGCCTACGCTGATGCAGTTAGCTTTCGGCGGATAGGGAAGGGGTCAATGTTACTCTGCTGGACTTGTTCAAGGAGCGGAATTGCGGTTCCACCTGACGCGGGCAGAGAAAGGAGGAAGCCTTGCCTTGCCGCATCTCCTGGCAGGAGAGACAACAGTCCCTTGCTGGGCATCCGCGAGTCCTCCGCTGGACTCCACGCCAGCTCTCAGGTGGGGCCCTCCCAACGGCGCCCCCCACCGCCTCACGGGGCTGCAACAGACCGGCCCGGCAGGGAAGGGAAGGGAAGGGAAGGCCGCTGCCGCCCGCCTCGCCTCGCCTCGCCTGCCCTCCTGCCTGGCGGCGCCCACCCACAGGGGAGCTGACTGTTCCTCGGCCACGAGCCGCCCCTCGGCCACGAGCCTCCGCCGGCGACTGAGGGCCCGACCTCTGCGCCCTGCCGCCCCCCCCCCCCCCCCCGTGCAAGCGGGCGGGCTCTGCGACGGCCGAGGCGCTGCACCTGAGACAGCTAAGCAAATATTGACGGGCTGGAAATAGCGCCCGGCCGAGCTGTTTTTAGTGCCGCCCGAGCTGCCCGCGCCTCGCGTTGAACCGCAGAACAGCCCGGGCCGAAGGGCGGACACGTGCTCGGGCCCGCCGCCGCCGCCGCCCTGTGCCATGTCGGGCTGGCCAAGCAGGGAGGAGGAGCCCCGGCAGCGGGGAACGGTCCTTTGGCAAGAGCCCCGCTTCCTTCGAGAAAGAGCAGAAGGGAACAGATGCAGGTGCCGCCGGCGCTTGGCTCTTCCTGCTGCATCCGAGGGGGCCCTGGGGCGCGGTGAAGCAGCGCGTGCTTTGGGGGTGCAGGGCGGGCCCAGGTGAAGGATCTCCAGCAACCAGGCCGGGGACGATGCTTTTGGGGGCCTTGGAGAGACACTTGCCCTTGTGGTACCCAGGCCGCCACGGCCTCCCGGAAGAGACGGATCTCTGCCTCAGTGCAAAGTGAATCTCATAAACCCCAAAGATTCATTCCTGCCCTGTCCCTCCTAGGCGGGTCTGGCATAAATACAGGTGGGGGCAGAAAGGGAACAAGCACTTCCAACGCCCCTTGTTTATAGATGGAGCTGGCCTCACCCGAAAAGCAGAAGGCCCCAGGATCATTTCCTGGCATCTCCACTTCAGTTAGGAAAGGATCAGGTGAGGCGGTGACATGAAAGGCCTGGAGAGCCACTTTGGACAATACTGACCTTAATGGTCTAAGCAAAGCAGCCTCATGTGGCAGTCCCTGTGGATTTGGGTATTGCTTTGGTCCTTTGTCCTGTTCTGGCACAAACCCTGCTAAATCAGTGGGGAGACTTGTTCCCATTATAAGCTAGAAGGAGGGAGAGAGGCTTCCTTAGCACATGCATGCAGGAAGACTGGGCTGTTGATGAATGAACCACAGGAAGCAGCCAGCTTGGCCTCTTGTGGCGAAAGTGGATATGTCCGCATTCTTTTTATTACTTTTGCTACTCTTCTTGGCTGTTTTTTGAACTGGCAGGTCTGCTACAATCACTGATTAAGCCAGACTGGGCTACCTTGTTTTCTTTCAGTAGGTACCATATGTCAGCTCTGCATCTATTCACACCTGCTGTTGTGGCAGCCGTCCCCTGCAGAGATTTCATAATGTGTTAATCACCACCTATTGAACAACTGTGCTCTTTCTTCTGTAGGTTGGCTCATCTTTAAGTTTTTAGTCTAATCTGAATTAAAACCAAAATGTCTGTGCATGTCAGCCACACTGGTTCACAATGTCATCACATCTCAATCTCAGTGCATCTCTTTTTCATAAAAATAGCTTTCTTTGGACTTAATGTATACACATGAATAAATTTATTTTGAATTTGAAGCCTGTGTCTGTGCAAGTGAGAAAAACTGTTTTCTTTTCTGCAGGGGGGAAAAAGCACGTAGAGCAAACATGCATTCCTACATCTCTTGTAACCAATTATCATCTCTGATTTTGACATTTTATGTCTCTAAAGTTAATTTAGTATACAACTAATCTAGGATGAGGTTCTGTTTCCTGTATTTTTATATTCCTGATTTTATGCTTTCAGCACTTGTTCCTGAATAAGCTTTTTTTTAAAACCTGTTTTGCCAGGTTTATTTCAAAAATCCCTCCAGCTTTCTCTACAATGGATTTAAACACAGGAATGCAGCAAAAAATAGAATCATCAGACCCCGCCCCCACCCAGCCACAGGGCTTCTTGGGGCCCTTGGGCCAGGCATAACTCTCTTGCAGGGGTGTTGTGAAGCTAAAGGAGATGACACCATGTCCTGAGCTCCTTAGAGAAAGGGCAGGAGAAAACATGCAATAAAGTGTCAAGTTGCTTAATTGTGTGCCTCTTGAACAATAACTTTAGGATGGGTGCATAATAACACTCCTGTGACTTCTAGATCCAGATATCGTTACTGAAGCACATGATAAAGTGGTAGCAGCTATATGATGTGAGGCACCACTGTGACGCTGGTCCACCCAGAGCCAGCCCTAGACCGTCTGGCACCTTAGGCAAGGCTCACTTCTGGCACACCCCACCCTACACTGATAACATCACCGTGTCACATAGGGGGTGCTCGGTTCAGCCAGAAGGCCAGTGCCCATGGCAATTCCTAGTTTGCCTAGTGGCAGGGTCCACCCACTCCTATTTTTCCATGCCTTAAGTTAACCCAAAGAAGGGTCTGAGTTTGAGAAGCCAGTTGTCTCCCTTGGAACACCCTGGATCCATGACATTTACAGATCCCTGCACACTGGTGTACTTTGGCGTGCCTCCCCAGAACTGGTATGACTGGCATGAAAACAAGTTGTTGTCAGACACCATGGAACAGCAGGAGTCTCTCTTCTCTCTTTGTAACACATAGGAAGGACAGCCCCCTTCTCATGACTCACTCTACCCATTTTCCCTCTTATTTTGCCCTGAGCAGCTGTCTTGTTGCTGGCAACAGGCAATAACTTTGGAGGGAACTAGTTCCTTGGCAGTTGCTAGCACCCTGACATCATTTAACCAAGAGACACACATTGGGGGAAAACATCAAAACAGCGTCATCGTCAGTTTCTTGGTCAATCAAGCTGGGCATCAGAAGGTATCCACAGGATCCAACTGGGTAGTAAGAAACAGCAGGATGCTCATTAAGCCCACCCCATCAGGAACAGGGGCACAACCATTCCTCCAACCAGCTCTATCCTTCCCTATGAAGAGCTCAGAAGCACTGACATGGTGATGAGCTCAGGGGGTATTTGGGGCCATGTTTTTTCTGGCTCTTCTTGTCAGGAACCTGCTCCTTTAGCTCTAAACAAACAGCCTGTAGCCACTGGCACAGTCCTGCTGGACTCTGACACACACAACACTATTTCCTGTTTATCTCTGGCCTTACAATTGGGCTGGTGGTCGGGCAGGATTGCCATTAGACCGCATACCTTGACCAACAAGGCCAGGAGGAGTCTTAAGGGAATTGTTGCATTTAGCTCAGCTTTACTAAGAAGGCTGCAGTGCTGAAGGTTCTGTGGGGAATTCTAAGGAAAGCAGGACTGACCACACAAACACAACTAGGTTAGGTTTATAAATCAAACTACTTTGCTAAATAGCACACTACACTAGCAAATGATCAAGCCAAACAGGTCAAGTCTGGGAAATTCTAGGAGATCTGGAGTTAGTGGTGTCTGTAGAGGGGGGAATTTAGAGAAGGATTTCACTTAGAAGCTATAATGTACCATATAATAGAAACTGCTGTTATCTCCAGGGCAACTGATCTCTGTTGTCTGGTAATCAGTTGTAATTCTGGGAGGTCTCCAGGCCCCATGGAGGTTGGCAATCCCAAAGTGTAAAAAACACATCCTATTACCTCTCCCATGGGAATTAAGCATACCAGCTGAGGCTGGAGAATGACCACCCATTCACTTCAGTTGGAAAGAGCCTGTTTGGTCTTCTCAGAACAAAGTGGGAGTCTAGTGGCACCTTTAAGGCCAACAAACTTTTAGTCAAGCTCATACCTTAAATAAAAGTTTGTTGGTCTTAAAGGTGCCACTGGACTCTAACTTTATTTTATTCAAAGCGTGAGCTTTTGTGTGCATGCACACTTCAGACAAAGTGAAATTAAACCAGTCCATATATATAAGGCAGAGGTTGAACAGCAAATTAGCATACAAGCATACAATATAATGACATGTTTTAACAAAAGCAAACAGGAATAACAAGCTAAGTTTATAAGGTCATCATTGTTTAGATTCAATTCCAGGGGGAAACTGTGAAATAAATATGTCAGAATTGGTGATAGATGTGTAAATGTATCCTTCTTAGATCCACATTGGCAGCCATGCTAGTCTGAACCAATAGAACAAAGTTGGAGTCCAGTAGCACCTTTAAGACCAACAAAGTTTTATTGAGAATGTAAGCTTCAGGACGCGAAAGCTTTCATTCTCAATAAAACTGTTGGTCTTAAAGATGCTACTGGACTCCAACTTTGTTCTGTATCCTTCTTAATTATGGAGTGTTAAGAGCAATCATCTGTCCCTGCTGTCACATCCCATCTGTTTTCTTTCAAGTGTGGGGGTAACTGATGGTACCTTTTTCTTTGAGGTGGGGTAATTTGCAGTGCCGTGCTATGTCTCTGCTGTTACCAGATCAGAGGACTGTATTCCAATATATCATTAATTCATTGCACTACTTTACAATCACTATTCTAATCTACTATTCCAAATAAGAAATATACTAAAAGAAAGAGCATGTGTGTATAGCCCTTCTTGGTGAGAATACAGATGTAAGGACTGGATGAATTTAGCATATTTAATGAGATAAGAAACCAATAGCCCTGTTGAGTCCTAGGAAGTTGTTTGTTCCAAGTTTTGTAATAAGCTGTCATTCAGCAATTTCTCTTCCCATTCTGTTCTTGAAGTTCCTTTGAACTAAAACAGCTACTTTGAAGTCACCCATCCTGGAAGGTTGAAGTGTTCTCCTACAGGTTTCTCAAGTTTGTGATCCTTGATGTCAGATCTGTGTACATTTATCCTCTGGCATTTATCCTCTGTCCTGTTTGTCCTATGTAGAGAACCAAAGGGCATTGTTGTTGGCATTTAATCAGAGATTGCTAGGAGGAAGTTAACACCAACAGACAATCTTAGGTTTGCTCCTGCTGGGGTTTGAGAATGCAGAAGTATGTGTGATTTTATAGAAGCTTCTTCCTTTCTGGTCTTCTCTTTCCCTGGGTTGCTCTGAGCTTCTCCGGGCTAGGTGTGTGTGTGTAAAGTGTCATCAAGTCATAGCTGTCATGTGACAACCCCATAGATTTTTTAAAGCAAGAGATGAGATGAGTTGGTTTGTCATTGCCTGCCTCTGCACAGTGACCCCGTACTTCCTTGGTGGTCTCTCATCCAAGAACTAATCAGGACCAGCCTTGCTTAACTTCCAAAATCTGACAAGAACAGGCTAGCCTGGGCCATCTATTTATTGCTTTCAATGGAGAGGTTACAAGTTCAGTTATACTACCTCTTTGCAACTGTTCTTTCTGTGCCATATTCTTACCACATGTTGGCTAAGGCAAGCACAAGTACCTGTAAAGCAAAGGCTTAAGTATAATTTTAGCAATCCTTCATGACTCTTGTTTTACCATCCTTCAGATTTTTATTGCAGGTTGTTTCAGGCAGCAATTTCCATTCTAAAATTAGTATGCATAAACTACCCAATTTTCCAGACATACATGCAAGAGACCCTCCTAGACACCTGAGCTAAACAAATTTCTTATCTTTTCTCTTGCTAACAGATTCTCAACAGAGGATCTTTCAGCAACTGGCTATATTCAATAATTAACCACATCTTAGTAAATTAAACATACAAGCATACAAAGAACTTGGGGTGGATCTCATTTTCCCCTCTCCCACCATTTCCTGTTTCTTCCTTGAAAGTCCTTCTGTTCCCTTCTTGAAAGTTTCTTCCTTGAGCTTCCATAGCATTTCCCCTTTTCTTACATCCTTCTAGCAGCCCTCACAACTACCACTGAGAGGGTACTTGTTTCTTAAAGCTATAGGCACTGCTTCTATTTTGGGGTGGTTATTAACCCATCATTGTATTTTTTTTTATTTCATATTTTTCTTTTTTTAGGTCTGTAGAAAGACCTGCCCTGTCTGTTCAAGGCTCCAGTCTCTGGATTTAAGTATCCACAGATTTGGCCCTATTGAGAATTAAATATATTGATGGATCTCTTTACAGTTGGAAAATTTTTCCTTTCTTCTCAACTGCAACCTCTTGGGCTTTTAAAAAATTCCTTGGGTCTGGGGTCCTTGAGCTGCTAAAGCTTCAGGTTCCCCCATTACAGAATGTTGCTTGGGAAAAGCAGGAGACTGAGAGCTAAAATTGCCAGAGTGGAGCTGAGGAGCATAATTAAAGGGCTTTGACAAGCCTTTAGGAGGAACCCCAGGACTGGGAAAAGCAGAACAAAATTATGGCATCAGCAAGTTGGAAATCATTGGGTAGTACCTGTGGCCACGGTTAGCTTAGACACCATGAATGCAGCCGTAAGAACTGTTTTCTGCCTCCCTTTTTGATTTTGGAGTGGTTCATGTAACTGCAATTTAATATCAGAAATGAATTTATGCTCACCCTCATGGATCCAAACTCATGATTGCATACAAATAACCGCACATTGTATCAGTGCTCATATGCTCAGGGACCTTTCCACGCAGTACATCATCATTCTTCACAACTTGCAACCAGAGGATATGGCCGTGACCAGTGTTACCAAGCAGAGCTAAAAGAAATGACTAGGCCTAATTATGGAAGACAAGGGTATCAGTGGCTTTTAACTGACAGGCAAGAGATTGCATGGCCATTCTGGAAAACAGCTGCTACAAGATGGGAATGATTGATAACAAGGAGTGCATTCTCCAGTAGCCTCCTGAGTAGTTATGTAGACCCCCTAGCTCCTGCAAGAAAGGAATGAATATAAGCAAATGATCTGACCCACTGAAGGCAGCGCTTAGGTTTTTAAGCATTATAACATTTTTACCCCACTCTTTCTCCAGGAATCTCAGGGTCTATGTGGTTCTCTTCACTTTCCCACTCCTCCATTTTATACATACAACAACCAAGTGAGACAGGTTAGGCTAGAGATGTGACTGGCGACTCCCTGATTTGAATTTAGCTTGCCCTCACTCTAGTCTGACATTCTAACCATCACACCACACTGGCTGTATTGGTTAACAAAAAGGAAGAGTTGCGCACTGGCTATATTTGTCATCAACAACCAAACATAAAGATTATCTATGGGCCAACCTATACATCATGAGGAAAACAAGGTGGGAATGGAGGCTTAATCCTTCTCATGCCCAGTGATGCCTTTCCCCTTAGGCAATTTTCTCCCATTCTCCTCCCTCCCTGCTCAACAACCATAAGTAAGTTCAGCTGCTTAGATTTGGTGTAGTGGTTAAGTGTGAGGACTCTTATCTGGGAGATCCAAGTTTGATTCCCCACTCCTCCACTTGCAGCTGCTGGAATGGCCTTGGGTCAGCCATAGCTCTTGCAGAGCTGTCCTTGAAAAGGCAGTTTCTCTGTGAGAGCTCTCTCAGCCCCACCCACCTCACAAGGGTGTCTGTTGTGGGGGAGAAAGGTAAAGGAGATTGTGAGCCATTCTGAAATTCGGAGTGGAGGGCAGGGTAGAAATCTAATATAATCTTCTTCTTCGTCAACACGGGAATAATTTTTTTGTTTTGTTTTAATATTTTTATTGAAATTTCATATATGGATATGGATGTTTTGTTTTTCTTAACACAGGAATAACCAATTGTCAATGAAAGTGTTAAATATCCCTCTCATCCATTGAGGCTCCCATTTCCACATTACTTTTAGCTAGCAAACACATATTTACCCAGGCAATGTGTAGTTCCACCCCATGCTAGATAATGGCACAAACAAAACATGCTTCTCCAGCACTGGAAGCATCCCATCAGTGAGCACACAACTCTCTTCAGCACTTTCAAACCATTTGAGACCCAGCTGCCTTCCTTTTCTTGATAATAAATGATTAGAAATAGAATCCTTGTCCTCAGTTCTAGTAGTGGGACCAGTTCTCTGTGTCAAGCAGAGGCTTTGTAATATCTTGCATTTCCTTAAAAGGAAGTTGTCCATTCCTAGGGGGATGAGTCTTAGTTCTGTGATGTTTGGGAGAGAGAATAGCTATGAATAAGCAGCAAATGACTTTTTGGGGGGCTTCATTCTCTGCTTTGAGAGCTTGACAATTCTTTTGCCAGGCTGTAGGTTTCAACCCCAGTTAAAAGGGCTGTATGCTAGATAATGGCACAATGTCATATGGACATTGCTAATGCTGGTTGACAGACTTAAAACTGACCTCAGTCACAAAGCTCTGGAAGAACCACCAACATAGGTTTTTTTCACATCCTTCCATCTCTGCTGTGCAACTAAAGAGAGTTCCCCAGCTGAACTAGAGAATATGGAGACAGATAAGAGTCACAGAGTTCATTTAAGGATCTAAGGGTCTTAGTGGATCATACGCTGAACATGAGTCAACAGTGTGATGCGGTGGCTAAAAAGGCAAATGCAATTTTGGACTGTATCAACAGAAGTATAGTGTCCAGATCATGTGATGTGATGGTATCGCTTTACTCTGCTCTGGTAAGACCTCATCTGGAGTATTGTGTTCAGTTTTGGGCATCACAATTTAAGAAGGATATAGACAAGCTGGAATGGGTCCAGAGGAGGGCGACAAAGATGGTGAGGGGTCTGGAGACCAAGTCCTATGAGGAAAGGTTGAAGGAGCTGGGGATGTTTAGCCTGGAGAGGAGGTGGCTGAGAGGTGATATGATCACCATCTTCAAGTCCTTGAAGGGCTGTCATATAGAGGAGGACGTGGAATTGTTTTCTGTGGCCCCAGAAGGTAGGACCAGAACTAATGGGTTGAAATTAAATGAAAAGAGTTTCCGGCTCAACATTAGGAAGAACTTCCTGACCGTTAAAGCAATTCCTCAGTGGAACAGGCTTTCTCGGGAGGTGGTGGGCTTTCCTTCCTTGGAGGTTTTTAAACAGAAGCTAGATGGCCATCTGACAGCAATGAAGATCCTGTGAATTTAGGGAGAGGTGTTTGTGAGTTTCCTGCATTGTGCAGGGAGTTGGATTAGATGACCCTAGAGGTCCCTTCCAATTCTATGATTTATCTGAGTCTATGATTCTAGTGTAGAATGTCAGTTTGGGGACAAGGCTAAACCAGGATTAAAGGTCTAGTGTGAAATTCAACTCAGTCTGACACTCAGAGATCCTGCATTTGAACAATGTTGGTTGTTGGATCAAGGTAAGTATAACATTTGAAACAAAAGCTTCTCATTGACATCTTTAAAACAAAAAACAAAAGCAGGGGGGGGGGGTTGGATTAAAAACATTTCAGAACTTGAATCCATTTTGAGATGGCACAAACAAGGAAGGCTTCCCAAGGAAGGTTGTGGAACTCAGCCAAGACAACATGGACAGTACAGGGACAGCGGCAGAAGTGAAAACAGTCTCCACCCTGTGAGTGTGGTAGGGATAAGGTGGAGGTGGGGGAAAGGCTTATTTCAGGTTCTAATTTGAATTTTGATCCAGCAGCTGAGACAATCGTCCAAGGGCAGCAGAGGCAATCCCTGGCGGCTGACCACATGTCCCACACACCTTCTTGGAAAACCAACTCCTGACCCAGCCAGGACACACCCACCTCGCCATCCCACCTATCTTCATCCTGTTGGGCGTGTGCTGAGAGTGCCTGGTGCATGGATCCCAGTGCACATCTGAACAGACACCTTTCCGCACCCCTGATGTGTGGCCAGTCCAGAAATTCTGTTGACCCCATCCTGGGTCTCATCTCTGGGCTGATCCAGACTTCCGCGTCTTTCCCTGCTGTGTGACAGGTAGAAATCCGTCTGCTGAAAGTTCCCCACTACCATGTTGAGCTGCGGCAGCGACGCTTGCTTTGCTTGGGCTGCTAAATGCCCAGAAACTTTGGAGGGCGCGGGAAACCTGCCAGGAAAGAAGTGGCCTCCTCCCCCCCCCCCCCCCGCTCCTGCGCTCCCAGTTCGAAGCCACCGCCTGCCTCCCCCCGCCCCGGGGTTTGTCCCGAAGCCAGGGGCGGCTGCGTGGATAAAAAGGCTGGCGCGGACCGGCTGGCAGGCAGAGGAGGCATCTCATCCTCGCCTGCGCCGCTGCACAGCCCGGTCCGGACTTCCAACCTGCTTCCCCGGAGGGAGGCTCGCCCCGCTTCAGACGCCCCCAGCAAGGCCGGACTCCTCGGCTCCCTCCCTGGCTGACTCCCCCAAAGCCGGCGGGTGAGTAAAGGAGGTCCCCTGGCTGGCTCCGAGCCTTCCGAGGAGACTGGGGCTGGGACACGGGGGAAGGGCTCCCTTCTGCAGCAGCAGCGGGCGGGGGGAGTTTCGGAACGGAGCTTGGAAGGATCCCCGCCAGGCGAGACTGAGCAGCCCATGAAGACCGAGGCACAAAGCCCTCCTTTCCTCGTCCCCGCGGGCTGGAGGGATTCCGGGGAAGGCTGTCAGTGGCCATCCCGCGCCCGGAGCTCTCAGTCTGTCAGTCCTTCCTTTCCCCGTCTGCTCCCAGCGCGGAGGGCGCCCCCTCAAGGCCGGGGAGCAGAATGGGCGTCTCCAGGATGCGGAGACCGTCAGAGCTCGACAGCCCGCCTGGAGTGTAGGGCCAGTGTATGTATTCAGATATTTCTATCCTACTCTTCTTCCCAAGGAGTGCGGACAACATCCATTTCCCCTCCATCTTCACCTCACAACAACAATCCTGTGTCTGACTGGTTAGGCTGTGGGGAGAATGATCAGGCCGAGGTCATGGGGTGAGCTTCCACACAACAGAGCTGGATTTGGAATCGGGCTCTCCCAGAGCCTGCTCTGCCACTTTGCATCAGTGCACCATGGGAGTCCACAGCTCCAAACCCAGCCCCTGCCAAGGAAGCTTGGTGGAGGCCCTTGGAGCCCTCTTTTCAGGCTCCTACTGTTATTGCTGTGAGGCTAAAATCGAAGAGGGGAGAATGATGTGGTATCTGCAGCATGGAACACCGGTCAGTGGCAGAGCCTCTGCCTGACACATAGCATCCGGTGGTAAGTGGCATGCAAGACCTCTGAGA
Organism: Heteronotia binoei; assembly: GCF_032191835.1. Lineage (NCBI taxonomy): Eukaryota > Metazoa > Chordata > Lepidosauria > Squamata > Gekkonidae > Heteronotia > Heteronotia binoei. The sequence goes on along the minus strand of NC_083228.1, from coordinate 78,804,762 downwards.
GAGCCACAGCCAGTCTGAGTAGATAATACTGACCCTAAGGGACCAAGGTTCTGATTCCGTATAAGGCAGCTTCAGTGTGTGTTCACTTTGGGGGGAAATGAGGTATAAATAAATTTAGACATTGATATTTTATTATTCCCGCTATGTGCTTGAACACCTGAAAACAGTCCTCCTGACATCTTGGGGAAGCAAGGAGGCTAATTGGTCAGATTTAGAATTGATTTCCTCCAATTCTCCCCCTTCTGCAGCTTTTGTCCCTGCTCTGTAACTTTTGGGGGTTCGGGACCTCCAGATGGATTACTGCATTTTTTCCATCTCAAAACTGGGTCCTTGCTTCCTCACTGTATAGTGGAGGGAGTTCTGTTGAGCCTTCATTCCTGCAGAAAGGACTGTTGCTTTTAACACGATGCCTTCTTCTTCTCAGGTGCATCAATCAGCACTGGATCAGTGATGCTCTGTGTGGCAGGCTATCCTCTTATCTTCTTCCTCCTGGTATGTCAGGCTGTACCAAGCAGGACACAACGTCCACGCATTGAGCTGCGGCTGATGGGGCCCAGGAGCCGAGAGGGTGAAGGTCGGCTGGAAGTGCTGTACAATGGGCAGTGGGGCACCGTGTGCGATGATGACTTCAACATGGTTGTTGCAAGTGTGGCATGTCGGGAGCTGGGCTATGAGGTGGCTGTGACCTGGGCCCACAGTGCCAAGTATGGTCCAGGAGAAGGTAAGAAAGGGCTGTGATGGAACATCATAGGAAAAGATGATGACTGTTTCACTTCACAGCAGGGCTTACCAGAGCTGAGCCTCAGGGCTCCACTCAATGTGGGACCTTGCAGTGCTAACAAGAAGGACTTCCATGCATGCACACAGTGTATTTCACTCATCACCAAGTACCTCCTGCATTTGGAATATGGGCCAGGGGCCAGCTTTGGAAATCAGAGTCTGAGGCTTCACTTAAGCTGACCATTGGGGTGATGGCAGCAATACCAAGCAGGCAGTCACTAAGCTTCTTAATACAGGGCTACTTGAGAGTCCCCACAGATCCCCAGGCAAAGGATCCACACAGGTCCCAGACCCAGCTGTGATTCACAGGACTTGCTCATCTTCCTGGGCACCTAGAGCATTGTCTCCCTTATCCACCAATGGGCACAAAGGCAAGCAGGGGTGGGGGTGGGGTGCTGAGTATAACATACCTTGGCAGACTCTCCCACAGCAAGGGATGCCTTCAGGGTAAGCCAAACATGCTGCCAACAATCTATTAGTGGAAATTCCCTCCTTAAGAATATGCATGAACTTGCCAAGGATAGAATGCTGCCAACTTGGTATCACACCAGAGGCATGCAACTGAGTTACACAAATGTGCTTGTATCCAGATCAAGGGACTGTGAAAGGCTAGACCCACCTGCTTGGCATGCATATTCAGGCCACTTTACCTCCATAATGCTTTTTGCCTTTGATCAAATCATTCCATCAGTTCTCTGCATATCTCGTGGAGGCTCAGCATGTGATCCTCAAAATGATCACCCCATCTATTCTCCTTTGGATGCCCAGTCAAATCTGATTTTTTTTTTTTTCAGAAGGCAGATACTTGGGTTGGTTTTTCAAAATGCCACAGTTCAATCATCAGTATTCTGTGAAACACAGATTGTACAAATTTTACTTATTCTTTCTGTTATTTACAGTCTGTCTTTTTCAGTGAGACTTGGTGAATTACACAGTGTGAAGCAATGCAAAAATAGGATTAGACATCTAATAAGCAATGTAATAGGATTGGCATTGCAGAAATTTGAACAAAGCATAACCATGACGATATGTCAAACAAGCAGTAATTGGTATTACATAAGTAAAAATATAATGCACTTAGAGCACTGGAATGACTGAAGAGTAGGTGTAATATGCATGCTCCAGATACTTACTGAATTGTGGTATTTTGCACCTCTCCAAGTTGACTTTGAGGGGAGACTGATGTAGCATGCTTTGCTTTCCCTAAGCAGATAGAATAATTGACACCTACTGGGGTGGGGATTGCATGGGACAACAACCAGTTGAGAAGTCTTGCCAGGTCTACTATTCTGACCCCATGTATCCTCAGGCCCCATTTGGCTGGATAACTTGCGCTGCTCTGGCATTGAAAGCTCCCTGAGTGAATGTGAATCCAATGGCTGGGGCGTGAGTGACTGCACCCACAATGAGGACAGTGGTGTGGTGTGCACAGGTCTACATCGACACAGCCCTGCTGCCCAAAGACTTGTTCCAAACATCCAGCACCAGGTGAGGACCCATCATGGGGTAGGGATGCGGCCTTATGCTCATTATTAGAGACTACCTTGAAATGGGACTTACTAGGCCTTGGTTGAGGAACCATAGGTGAAAAAAGCAGTCCTTATTAGCACTTCTATTCTAAAATGGAACTGGTTTTCTGTTCTGGCTTCCAATTCAAAGTATATAGGGTTATCACCACAGAAATATCAAGACCACAGCACTATATAAGAGGGTATTTAAAAATTGCCCATTTTATTCCTATCAATTCTGAGCATGGGGTATGCCTTTTTCAGCACTGCCTCATATTGATATTTTACTGAAACTTTCCACTACAATCATAGAGTTGTAAGGAACCTCTAGAGTCATCTAGCCCAACCCCCTGCACAATGCAGGAAATTCACAAATACCTCCCCCTCCCTAGTGACACCAGCTCTAAACCCAGAAGATGACAAAATAATATTTTTTTTAAAAAAAAAACCCTCCAGGATTCCTGACCAAACTGGCCTAGAGAAAAATCAATGACTGACCCCAAAGTGATGAACAGCATTTCCTGGGCATATAATAAAGGACCACAAGAACTAAGCATTGATGCAACTCTTCCTGCCTTCCTTTTCATGATCTGCCTAAATCACAGATTCAGCATTGCTGTTAGATGGTCCTCTAGCCTCTGTTTAAAAACCTCCAAAGAAGGAAAGCATACCACCTCCTGAGGAACCCTGTTCTACTGAGGAACCACTCTGTCAAGAAGTTCTTCCTAGTGTTTAGCCAGAAACTCTTGATTTCATTTCAACCCTTTGGTTCTGGTCCAACTTTCTGGGGCAGCAGAAAACAATTCTGCAGCATCCTCTATAGGACAGCCCTTCAAGTACTTGAAGATAGTGATCACCTCTCATCCATCTCCTCTCCAGGCTAAACATACCCAGCTCCTTCAACCTTTCCTCATAGGACTTGGTCTCCAGACCCCTCATCTTCATTGCCCTCCTCTGGACACATTCCAGCTTGTCTATAACCTTAAATTGTGGTGCTCAAAACTGAACACAATACTCTAGAGGAGGTCTAATCAGAGCAGAGTAAAGTGATACCATCATTTTGCATAATCTGGACACTATACTTCTTATGATACAGCGCAAAATTGCATTTGGCTTTTTAGCTACTGCATCACATTGCAGACTCATGTTCAGTGTACTGTCCGCTAAGACCCCTAGATTATTTTCACACATACTACTGCCAAGACAGGTCTCCCCCATCCTATAATTATGCATTGTATTTTCCCTATCTGAATGCAGAACTTTACATTTAGCCCCATTAAAATTCATTTTACTTGTTTTAGCCCAGCTTTCCAGCCTGTCAATATCATCCTATATCCTGTCTCTGACTTCTACTGTATTTGTGACCTCTCCCAATTCAGTATCATCTGCAAATTTAATAAGCACTCCCTCTATTCCTTTATCCAAATCATTTATAAAGATATTAAACAAAACAGGTCCCAGGACAGATCCTTGAGGCACTCCACTTGTCACTCCTCTCCAAGAGGATGAGGAACCATTCACAAGCACTCTTTGGGTGTGATCTGTCAACCAGTTACAGATTCAGCTAACAGTAACAGAAGCCAGGCCACATTTTAGCAACTTGTCAACAAGGACAGTATGTGGAACCTTATCAAAAGCCTTACTGATATCAAGATAAAGTATGTCTACAGCATTCCCTGATCCAGCAAGGCAGTAACTTTCTCAAAAAAGAGTTAAGGTTAATCTTATATGACTTATTCTTGAGAAATTCATTCTGGCTCTTAGTAATCACAGCCATCTTTTCTAAATGCTCAAGGATTGTTTGATGGTCTGTTCTAGAACTTTTCCAGGTATAGGCATCTAACTAACGGGTTGATCCTCCTTTTTCCCCTTCTTGAAGATGGGGACAACATTTGCCCTCCTCCAGTCTTTCAGCACCTCACTTGTTCCCCAAGAATTCTCAAAAACAATGGCCTGAGGCTCAGAAATTACACCCATAAATTCTTTTAGTACCCTTGGATGCAGTTCATCTGGCCCCAATCCCAAGAGTTCTTTCATTCTCAGCCTTGTGAATTTAGAACCCATCAGCATATATTTAAATTTTGCACTTTTTATTCCAATATGCAGCACCTTACATTTACCAATACTGAAGATTATTTGCTGTGTTGATGCCCACTCACCCAAATGTAGAAAAATCTTGCAGCTCTTCACAATTTGCCTTGATTTGCACAATCCTGAATAACTGGATCATCTGCAGAATTGGCTTTTACACTGCTCACCTCCAATTCCAAATAATTTATGGGGGGTGGAATTAAAAAGCATTGGTCCTAGTACTGATCCTCATAGGACTCCAACTGCTTACTTCCCTCTATTGCAAGAATGGTCAATTTACTCTCTGTTCTCTGTTGTTCAGTTTTCAGTCCATAAAAGGATTCATCATCTTATCCCACAATTGCTAAGATTACTCAGGAGTATTTGGTCAGATACCTTGTCAAAAGCCTTTTGAAAGTCCATGTATATAAAGTCTACTGAATTACCCTTATTCACACTCTTGCCAACCAGCTCAAAGAGCTCAAAAAGTTGGTGAGGCAGGACTTCTCTTTACAGAGGCCATGCTGATTTCTCCTCAGCAAGCTTCGTTCCTCAATGTGCTTAATAATTCCATCTTTAACAACAGTTTCTACTAGTTTACCTGAAACAGATGGTAGGCTGACTGGCCTGTAATTTCCTGGGTCCCATATGGACCCCTTTTTAAAAACTGGAGTGACATTTGCTACTTTAGTTGCCTGGCATGAAGGACAACTCTGTGGAGTCCATTTTTTTTTGTCAGTATGAGCAATTTCTCTGGAGTCCCCCTCTGTGAGCTTATCATTTTCTCTCTGGAGTGCTTTTGCTTTTTAAGGCTTTTCCTTTTCACAGGCCTTGGAACTCCAGTTCTAGAAGGGCCTGTTCTGTAGTTCCAGGTCTTAAGCTGTTGGCCTTCCCTCCCTCCTCCTGGTTTTCAGGGAAGGGCTGATAGGCCCCCAAACGTGTGACATTTCAGTCTCCCTAACTTTTCTGGATCCTTGAATAGGTAGCAATGCAACTGCTTATGTTTGCTAGTCAACTGAACTGTAACTAGAAGGGCAGGAGGGTGGTAGGGTGGCAATTGGCAGATCAACCTTGCTCTCCTGATTGCAACCTTGTTTCCTTTAAGTGTATTTGCAATGCACAGTGGTTCACATTTCCTTTCTCCACAGTCTATGAGGACTGGTTTAGAATTGTACTATAGATTCATGACTTTTTTTCCCCTTATGCACTGCTTGTTTATGTATCCTATATTATTCCCAGTAGGTGTATACATTGTGTTTCTATATCCATGCTTTTTACCATTCATCTCATGCAGTTTTGCTCTTGTAGTGTATCATATAATAGTGCCTTCCAATAAACTGCTTAATTTGTATCAGTAATGTCTTGGATCCTATATCTTCCTTCTGACATTCACTTTTCCACCAGGGTGACAGAAACCCATAGCAGAGGAGACCTCCCGCTTAAAAGGATCTGCTTAACATACAAATGTGTATTTAAAGTGCTACTAGGCCTCTTTTCATTTTTCATTTGAGTGCAACAGAAAAATACAACTGCCTTCTGGAATAAGATGACATGAGACTCATGGTTGTTCTAGTTATCTTGACTTTAAATTGTCATGCCATATCCACCCAAGGTCTCCCTCCCTGCCAAGGCTGTTTCTTTACCTTTGCTCCATGGTGTTCTAGCACCTGTGGATGCGTATATTAATGCATACCTATATATCTAACTCTCAACAGTCCCCTCTCCCTGTGGATAGTTATTTCTGCAAACAGAGAGCACACTCTCCACCAAGTTTCTCTTCAGACTCGTGCAACTCCTTGGGTCTACAGGAAAACCCAAAAAGTTTTTTTAAAAACATGGGAGGGTTGACTCCCCCACAATACCTTTTGAAATGGCAGCCACAGGAATCTATTCCAGGCCCCACTGCATCAAGAATCAGACTGGCTGATAGCCAGAGAGAGGCAGTGACACATAAGGAGTGGGGGGAAAGGGAGGAAGCAAAAGCAGAACTGGAGCTGGGATTGGGAAGGATTCCTCCTCCAGTATGAATGGCTAAATAGCAGGGGGATCATTTGCTGTGGGCTCCACTGCCCTCTTAAAACTTTGTGTGGGGGGGAGGTTTCTAACTGCTTCTCCCCTTCCACCAGCCTGAGAAAGACTGAGAGAGAGAGAATAGGTGGAGAAAGAGGGGAGGGAGTAAAAGCAGAACTGGAGCTGGGATTGGGGAGGACTCCTCACTGCCACTTACCCATCTCCAGCACTGTTTTTCCTGCAGTGCAAATGGCTAAGTATCAGGGGGAAGTTTTAAAAGGACATCTGAGCCTGCAACTGCAAAGCCTTGCAAGTGGAAAGGAATGACTGTTCTCCTACTAATCTCTGTAGCTGCAGGATTCAATATCCTGCTTCTAACTGCTTTTCCCTCCCAACAGCTTGGCCACTGCTTCTTCCCACTGCTTGTCTCTTCTGACTGACTAGAAGCCAGAGGGAAGTTATAGCAGGACTGTTGAGGCATCATTAATGCATGGGTGGTCATAGTGACTTAGAGGTAGGGGGCAGGTGGAGAGGAGGCAGGAGGAAACAAAATAAAAGGATTAATGCTTTGCATACATTCTGTGTACTGCATCTGGTGGGTCTCATTGCAAGGAGCATATACATTTAGTAACTACAAATCCTAAACTGCAGTTTTAAAAAAATGCAATTACAACTTAAAACAAACTACAACACACTATGCAACATTTTGTTGCGGTTTCCCACTCATACCTATTTATTCTTGGGTAGGGCTGGAAAGTGGAAGAAGTACGGATCAAGCCAATATTGGCCCGAGCCAAGCTAAATTCTCCCATCACAGAAGGTGCTGTGGAGGTAAAACTCCGTGGTCGCTGGCGCCAAGTCTGTGATGTTGGCTGGACTCGTAACAACACCCGAGTGATCTGTGGAATGTTGGGCTTTCCCCATGAAGGACGAGTGGCCACAGGATTCTACAGGTAAGAGCTGTATTTGCAGAATGGCATGTTGCCATGACAATGTTCTATGACAGGGGTGGCCAATGGTAGCTCACCAGATGTTTTCTGCCTACAACTCCCATCAGCCCCAGCCAGCATGGCCAATGGCTGGAGCTGATGGGAATTGTAGGCAAAAAACTTCTGGAGAGCTACCGTTGGCCACCCCTGCTCTATGAGATGGAGTAGTGAAAAGGATGACTGCATGAATGTGCACTTGAACGTAAATTATAGAAGAATTGCATGAATGTAATGCAATGTTCACACATGGATCCTAGTGGCCTAGTGTGTTTTTCTCCAAGAGTATGTCTGAAAAATTTGATAACTGATCCCTGTTGTACAAAGTTCACGTCCAGTGGCACGCCAACAGACTTTAATTCTGGGTATAAACTTCTGAGTGCATGCACCTTTAAGACCAGTGGCACCTTTAAGACCAACAAAGTTTAATTCTGAGTATAAGTTTTCATATGCATGTATACGAAAGCTTATACCCAGAATTAAACTTTGTTGGTCTTAAAGGTGCTAGTGGACTTGAACTTTGTTGTATTGCTTCAGACTAACATGGCTGCCCACCTGAATCTGATCTGTATTGTGTCTTTTAACTGGAGAAAGCAGGAGTGGAGAGGGGCCAAAGATCTAGGGCCCAATGGTCAGGAATGAGAGATTATGTCTCTCCCCCAAACACACAGCTCCTTTAAGCCACAGCAGGTTAAAAGACAGTCACAATGTGGGTATCGACTTTATTGTACAAAAGCAGGTGAGAGGGACATTTTAAGAAAGTAGCATGGAAGAGAAGAATTAATCTACCTTTTCTGCAGTGCTATGTTAGTCCATATTCTTCCCCCACTCAGTCCTGCCCCATCCCACCCCATGTCTGCTTTGTACACTTAAAATACTTGTCTAAAAATCTGATCACAGAGCCATTTTGTCATATGCCCTTTGGCCTCATGTCTGGTCTTTCCACCAGACTCCTTTTTGTTTCTCATAAGAGGCCAGTCCAATCCGTGCAGCTCTTGTGTGAGCTCTTGCCTCCTCCCACTCTGGCAGCCCCACATGCCCCTGTTTGCTCCTGTCCCTCTTCGCCACCCCACCCACTATTCTCTCTCTAAATATAGCCCTGCAATGAGCAGGTGTGGGTGCCAGGGTCCTCTCACCATGGGGATCAGCCAAACCGCAGCGGGTAATTACAGAGAAGAGTGGGTGGCTGGCACAGGCAGCTTTTCAGGGAGAAGAAGAACCTGCTGTATCTGGCCCTGAGCCTGTGGGATCTGCACTCAAGCATCAACTTCCTAGAACCACAGATTTCTTGCAGCTCAAGTGAGGCAGGAACAGAGTGAGACCCAGCCTCCCTGATCTCATGGGGACAGTGATTTAGCTAATGAGGCTGGCAGCACTGGCCTGGCCAGCCCATCTGCTTGCCGGCACACAACCCTCCCTACAGGAGTCCTCCCATAACTATGGTATATCTGATCTCCAGTCTGCAGAGATCAGTCCCCCTGGAATAAATGGCAACTTCAGAGGTGGGACTGTATGGCATGCCACATGCCCACTGAGCCTCCTCCCCTCCCTAAACTTCACCTTCCCCAGGGACAGGCCTCGGATTCAACGGGAGCTCACAGGAGCACAGCTCCTGAACCTTTCTGATAGTTCCACCTCCTCCTTCCCACCTTGTCCCCTGAATAGTAGGTGCAACTGCATAACAATCCCTGGATGAGCTCCCTACAAAACAACCCCTGTCCAGGCACCACACTGGCTGGGCACTTCAAACAACTTCTCAGTAGTAGTTTGCTGTAGGATTTGCTTGTGGACATGTCAGTTCAGGTTCTGAAGAGCAGAGTGTGTGTGTTTGGGGCAGAGTGCTTTGGAAAACCATTTTAAGCCACTTGTGTGTAGTGTTATCATGTTCCCCAGTTGGAGAAAAAAGTGCGCACAGAGGAGTATATGTTAACCTATTAAAATAAGTGCTCCAAATGCATTACCAGCTTTTAAGAAATGCCTGAACCACATCACTTCCTTGGGCCTGTGGAAACCAGTCCAGTGGCAACTGTAGTCATACACCACAAGGTGCTCTCAGATGCTTGCACAGATGTTTGACCTTCTCACTTCCATTCTTTTTTACTTCTTACCCTTTCAGGAAACTCTGGAACCAGAAGCTGAAGGATCCAAGATCCAGGTGAGGAGTCCAGGTGAACTTGTACTTTAACCTTGCAGCATGCAGTAGCCAAATGGGCATCTCCCCTATAGGGAAGGATGGCCTGGATACAGGCTAGAAACTCTATAGTTAAGGATGGGGGGGATCCATTGACAAGGGTCTAGGATTGCATGCAGAAGGTCTAGAGGGGAAGGGTTTGATATAGGATTGTCTACTCTGGGTTGTAAAATTCCTGGAGATTCATTCATTGTCCCCATACAGTTGGCTGATGTTGGGGTTGCTCCCCATGGATCTTCACAATAAACTCGCCAGACTCCAGAGCAGAATGCCATCCCCACCCCCACCCCCCCAATCAACTCCACTCCTTGTTTTGCAGCTTGAGGAGCCTGAGCTCAAAGAACACATTCTGGATCCACCAGATCAACTGCCAGGGCACAGAAGCCCATCTGGGTGAATGCAAGCTGCATGTGGCCCCAAAGGCTCGGCACCAGCCTGCCTGCCCCCATGGCATACATGCCTTGATCAGCTGTATACCTGGCCCTGAATTCCAGCCTAAGAAAGCCAGGCTGCCTGGCCCTACCCAGCCCAAAAAGGTAAATTAAAAATATATTCCAGGCAGAGAGTAGAATTAGGGTCCCATACATCCTGGGAAGTATGGCAAAAATACTTATGAAGCTGCCTTACGCTGAATCAAGTCATTGGTCCATCTGGCTCAGGTTTGTCACCTCTGACTGATGACAGCAGCTGTTCAGGTCTCAGGTAGAGAAATCTCTTTTCCAGAGTATCTTTCACTCTGGAACTTTCTGCTTGCAAAGTCTGTGCTATTCATGGCCCTGCACCATCTTGAGGATTCAAGCACCAGTTGTGTTTGGAACTCCAGGATCTGCCAAAGGTGGCACTGTTGGGACAAAGGCAAGGGCATGTTCTTCTCATTTCCAAGCTTACTGCCTTTGGGGAATAGGGCCAAGTGGGCAGCTGTGTTGGTCTGAAGCAATAGAACAAAGCAGTAGACAAGTCGCACCTTTAAGACTAAATTTTATTCAGAATGTAAGCTTTCGTATGCTCTAAGCAGACTTCATCAGACAAAATTGGAATGGCAAGCAGCTTTGTTCTTTTGCCTTTAAGGAAGGTGAGGTATACTGCAGTCATCCCAATGCACAGATGAGCAGTCAGGATGCCTTCTTCCTTTGCCACTAATCTGTCTCTTTGGCCATGCAGCAGTCACAGGTGCGTCTCCGTGCGGGTGCACAAGTAGGCGAAGGGCGTGTGGAAGTGTTGCTGAATGGTCAGTGGGGCACTGTCTGTGATGATGGCTGGGATCTGGCTGCTGCCAGTGTGGTGTGTCGAGAGTTGGGATATGGGACAGCACAAGAAGCTCTTCCTGGGGCACAGCTGGGCCAAGGTGAGTGGAGAAGGGAGGAGGAAGGGATTATAAGGGAAAGCTGAAATTGGATTCCAGAACTTGGTTAACTGTTATACAAGGAAGGGGCTATAGAAAAGGCTACGTATTCTTGGTGGGATGTACCACTGGGGAACCTTGCAAAATGATTCATGAAATCATCCACTAAGTGTATGTGGAAGATTCATGGCCAGTTTTGAAACATATTTTCATGTTTTTTATTGTTAAATTTTTATTGTTAAATCGCAGCCATGTTGGGGGCAGGAGGACAACCTTTCCACCTGTCCTGTTTTCCTAACTGGAAGTAATTTGCTGGAGGTGCTATTTACTCCACTGGGGGAAACACACAAGCAACCTTGCTTCTCCTCCACCCCCATACCAGCAAGGCAAACAACAGCTCCCCAATCCAACTCTTCCATGCACTCAGTGGGGCAGATAAATTTCCACTGATAAAATCTACAGTGTAGATCTATTCACAACTATTTTAGAGGCCTTTCTGATTTACATCTGAGATTGAATAGCTTGCAGTTTTCTGGGAAGTGTGAATGTGGGATAGGAAAATATAAAATAAAGGGAATCCAGGGATGAGTGCAGACTAGGAGAGGTGGTGGAGCCAGGCAAAACTGATGTTGGGTTCAGGGTGGACCAGTAGTGGTGGGTGGAGGAAAGAGAGAGGACTGTAATGCAAGAGGAGTGGTGCTATCTGGTGACTTTCTTATTGAGAGCAAATCCTGTTGCAGGTCTGGGTCCCATCCACTTGACCAGAGTGAAGTGTAGGGGCTACGAGCGTTCACTGGTAGAGTGCAGCTTCCAAGAAGCAATGCAGAGTGGGTGCCGGCATGAAGCTGATGCTGCTGTCCATTGTAATGTGCCCCGAACAGCTGCCCGTCAACAGGTGAGACCCAATATTTTGATCATGCAGCACACAAGGAATGAGATGAGTAATGTAAAGAGTGGTCCAGGTTCTTTTCTGTTGGACCCATGTAATGGAAAAGTACCTGAGAAAGTACCACTATCTGAACCAGAGTGTGGGGCTGAATGGAAGGCTGCTAGAGGTCCTACATACTCAAAGCCATGGAGTACTCAAAAGGCTTTTGGCAGACAGTAAAGAAAATCTTCGGTCACCAGGGTCAAACCAAGGGGCAGTACAGCCCAGGTCTGACTTCTGATTCCTGTGGAACAAGAAACGGAAGGAGAAAGAGGAGGAGGCGGATTGGTTTTATACCCCACTTCTCGCTACCTTAAGGAGTTTCAAAGCAGCTTACAATCACGTTCCCTTCCTCTCCCCACAACAGGTACCTTGTGAGGTAGGTGGGGATGAGAGAGTTCTGAGAGAACTGCAGCTGACCCAAGATCACCCAGCTGGCTGCATGTGGAGGAGTGGGGAATTAAACCCAGTTCTCCAGATTGGAGTCCATCACTCTTAACCACTCCACCAAACTGGTTCTCTTGCTTGAGCCTTGCTTCTCAGAACCCTGGTGGGTGCTCCTGTTGTCTTGAGCAAAGATATTACATGCTCTTTTCACACCATATTTTTATTTGCTCTGCCCAATGAAGTCATTTTTCCACATTTCAGGTACGTTTGGCTGGTGGCCGCAGTCCAGAAGAAGGTGTAGTGGAAATCTTAGCTCCCAGGGGAAGGACCTCACGCTGGGGTTCTGTGTGTGGGGAACACTGGGGACTCAAGGAGGCCATGGTTGTGTGTCGTCAGATGGGGCTTGGCTTCGCTAGTCATGCTCTCCAGGTGAGTGCTTGCCCAAAAAGATTCTTGGTCTTGCTTGTGCCTTGAACATTAAGCTGACACAGGCATGGCTGGCTTACCTAGTTATAGAGGGGGAGCCTGCTGGAAGAAGTCAGGGCCTTTCTGTCCAAGGACTGAGAATTGGATGAAGCTGGAGAGGGGTCTGAAGGAAAGCACTGCAGCTCTGATGTGGGCTTGAAACTCAGCACCTGAGTTCTCTGCACTTGTTTGAAGCTCTTTGTGAGTTTCAGCCCAGTTCAACTTCTTTTATTCTCTTTGCAGGAGACATGGTACTGGCAGGGCAATTCTGATGCTGCTGAAGTGGTGCTGAGTGGTGTGCGCTGTAAAGGCACAGAACTCTCCATCCTGCAGTGCCAGCATCATGGGCCTGTGCACTGCCCATCTGGAGGGGGGCGTTTTGCTGCAGGAGTCACCTGCACTAGCAGTGAGTGGAAATGGACCTGCATGGGCATGCTAGGAGCTAGTAGTCTGGGATATGCAGCTATTGGGGGGGGGGCAGATAGCAGCCATACAAAGCAGGGGTTTGCCTGATGTTACATCAAGGCATGACGGATCTGGAGCAAAGCAATGCAAAATGAATTCAAAACTTGACCAATATGAGAGCGCCTTGTGAGGAGACTAGTGATGTTGAAATAGGAATGTCTGTTTCATCAGCATGCAAAGATTTTCCCACCATCACACAACATTTGGGCAGGCTTGAGCTGCATGGGTGGAAGTGGTTGGGTGATGCATCCTTTATATAACCTTGTACTCTCTTTCATCCTACAGGTGCCCCAGATCTGGTGATGAATGCCCAGCTGGTACAAGAGACAGCTTATCTAGAGGACCGCCCATTGGACATGTTGTATTGTGCTCATGAGGAAGGCTGCCTTTCTGCCTCTGCAGATCACATGCACTGGCCCTATGGCCACCGGCGCCTACTGCGGTTCTCCTCACAGATCCACAACCTAGGCCGGGCTGACTTCCTACCAAAAACTGGTCGCCATGCATGGATCTGGCACCAGTGCCACAGGTAGTGGGTGCTTTTTCTTATATAGCATGCCCAGTGCTACTGGTGCCATAAATATTTGAGGAATGCTGATGCCTTGTGGTGCATGTCTACTTTGGAGCAGAAAGCTGGATGACAGCAACCTGTTGTTAAAGTTTCTTTTCCTGCCTATGTATATTTTCAAGTTGCGGTTCAGACTGCCTCCTCCCAGCCCCAGCTGCTTCCTTTCCTTGTGAGAAGAGGCTCACATGTCCCAAGAAGCAACATTTTGTGGTAGGAGCTCAGTTTCCAGCAGCAGGAAAATAGCAACATTCACATCAGAGTTGTTATTATGTGTAAGCTTAGATGCAGAGCTATAATAGTAACTGAACTGACAGCTCTACCTAACCTGCCCACTCTATGGATTTCTTCTCCACCCCATCAAAAGGGATCACATCTGGCTCCTTTTCAGCCCACTTCTTCCCAGTTTTTGCATTTCCCTCTCTGACTCCCATTCCTCCCACAGACACTACCACAGCATCGAGGTTTTCACCCACTATGACTTGTTGACACTCAATGGCTCCAAGGTGGCTGAGGGGCACAAGGCCAGCTTCTGTCTGGAGGACACCAACTGCCCAGATGGTAAGGGAGCAGTGACAAAATGGTTGTTTTATGCCACCTTTCCACCCAATCACGGAACACATTAAGATGTTTATACCCCACTTTCTCTCCCCTGGGGACCCAAAGCAGCTTACAACACCATTCTCCCCTCCATTTGTAACACAAAACAATTCTATTAGAATGACTGGTCCAGGGTCATCGCAATAAACTGCATGGCACAGTGAGGATTTGAAGCTGGGTCTTCTGTGGCCTAGTCTGGCACTTATAATCCCCAAACCAGGCTGGCTCTGACCAGACTGGAATCCATCTAGTGTTGCTTCTGCCCTATTCCCATACTTCCCCTTCTGCCCATGCTCCAACAGGACAGGTACAGAGCAGCCCCTAGCAAGCAGAAGAGAAATGTAGGGTAAAGCCTATTCTTTGACCCCTGCTTTCCTCACAGCTCTGCAAATGCTGTTATCCTCTCTGTACAGGACTGCAGAGGCGTTTTGCCTGTGCTAACTTTGGAGAGCAGGGAGTCAGTGCAGGTTGCTGGGACACATACAGGCATGACATTGACTGCCAGTGGGTGGACATCACTGATGTGGCACCTGGAAGTTACATATTTCAGGTAAGACTGGGAAGGAGAGCTGTATGGCTAGGCCTGGAGGCAGGTCTCTCCTTTCTCCTGGGACCTCTTATCACTGGAGTCCCAATGGCAGGGGACCATTATCTGCTGATGACTGCCTGTGACATCAGTATGCAACGGATGCTGCAGGCAGAGGGGAATGGATATCACTTTACCTCGCTATTGGCTTCTACAGAGGCTGGATTGCAGAATATAGACAAAATCCTGTTCAGCCTGGAACAGAAAGGGGTGTCAAATGTTTATCTCCTAGAGTCCGCTTGACAATACACCTGGTAATTCCTCTCCCTACTTACTTCTCCTCTACCAGGTGGTTGTGAATCCCAAGCATGAGGTAGCAGAATCAGATTTCTCCAACAATGTCCTTCGGTGCCAGTGTCAATATGATGGACACCGTATATGGCTGCATGAGTGCCATACAGGTGAGAAAGTGAGAAGGAGCCTGGGTGCAGCCTAGAAGAGAAACTGTGGACTGCTGTCATTTCTCTGCATTGCAGCATGGTAGTGCCAGCTGAGTTACTAACCCAGAACCTGTTCCTTTGTTCATCCATCTCTCATAGGTGATGTGTACGGTGCCAACATACAATGGGATGAAGAGGCACAGCAGAGACTGACCAGCAACCTTGTCTGAGGTAGATGGGCCTCAAGGACTTAGGGTCCCGGCAGGGCCTTGGGGACAGATTTACTCACAACATTCCAACGGTGGAAATGGCTGGCAGGAGAACTACAATAGGCTGAAAGGTTAGCCGTATGCTCCCCCTTTATCACTATCCCACCTTCTGGCTTGGGGTAACATCCAGCAATGATGTCTGAGGCCTAGATGCGCCTGTTGCCTCTTTGTCTGCTTGCTTAAGCCCAACCTCTGTTTTTAAATTGACTAAGGTTGGCAGCCAAGGACAGATATGAGGCTGAAATGAGGAGGAGTGGCTACAGAGGGTCCAAAGCCTACACAAGGGAGTAGTTTGCCTATAAAAAAAGCACCATCCTCTTGCTTCTCTAGCAGAGGGGTGGGTCACAGCAGCCCACCCCAGAAAAAACTACCTCAACCCACCCCTCATGCTGGGGAATTGGATCTCAGGACAATAGTTCAACTTGATCCCCATTTCATCCCACCCACCCAGCATTCCCTGTGCTGTGAGACTAAGGACCTATCCATTGACCCAGAAAACCCATCTTCCTGTTATAAACTGAGATACCTGTGAATCCAAAAAATTAGCCTCATGCTGGTCATCATCTGAGGCAAAAGATACAGAGAACTCACCCACCCCACGGGAATAGCTTGCCTAAGAGTCACACACTTTCAATGAACCTCAGTCTATAAAGGAATGGGAGAAAGGGATTTATATTATCTGTGGAGCTATTCAAAGTGGAATGAACTGTGAACAAAACTAACATCGAATGAAGCCCTACACAGAGGGTTAGTTGCTCACCTCAGGGAGAGGTCACAGTAACCCTTCTCAAAGAGAAAGCAGAAAAAGAAGATGTTTTCCCCCCTTTCACATTTCAGTGAGCTGATCCTATCAATAAAGGCTTTTTGAACCAAGCTGTGTGGCTTATAAAGGTGAATGGAAGTGTGAAGATACACAGGTGTGTGAAGAAGCCCTCCTTTCTGCACTTGCTTCTTAATGACACAGAATTTTTCCTGTGAGGTAATAAAGCAGAAAATCAAGAAGCAGCCAGGGTGAAAAGCCTGCTCCTGAGAGTAAAAATAGAGGGAAAGTGACCCAGGAGTAGCAGTAGATACAATTCAATCCCTGTCCAAGGCACTGTGCCTTTTATTTGCATGCCCTAGCATGGACTGAGTGATGCAATGGAGCAGTTTGTGAATACAGAGGAACACACAGCCCTCCTGAAAGACACCTTATGAAGGGAGCGGATCTGCTGTCACATGCTGAAGGGTGACAGGGTGGGTCTAATGCTTGGGCACAAGGACAACTTTAGCACAATGCAAAAGAAATTCAGGGAAAGCAGTGCCTACCCCAGCACACACCATCACAGTGCTCCTTCTATCAAAAGTAAAGTCTGGATAAATGGGAGATGGACAGCAGCAGCTTGCAATCCATCAGGCACTGGAGGTTGGGGAGGAGGGGGTAGCCCCCAGGCTTGTGTCAAGGAATGCAGAGGAATGGGCGGGAGTGATTTATGCCTGCCTGCAGCAAAAGCCAAGACCCTGCGGCCTTATCGATCCCCAGCACCGCAGTGGAGTTGTGCCAAAGCCAGAGTTTCCCCTGTACCTGCCCTGTTGCCTTTTGCCTGGCTGCTGAATTCCACAGGCATGTCTTCCTCTGTTCCAGACCCACAAAACAAATCAATATGCACCCAAAGCACTGTTGAAGTAGTGAGCCAGATCCTAAGTCAGTCTGTTTTTAAAATTCATTTTTGTCTGGGGGCCCCTAGCAAAAGCCACTGTAGGAGCATGTGTGTCTTCTCCAAATCCCACAGTAAAGGATGGGAAGGAATGGGGGGGTGGGGTGGCCAGAGCCTTCTTTGATAAGGCTCTGAGATATCTAGATAAGCTTTCACAAAGACACATACAGAGAAAGATGCAAAATACAGAAAGGGCCCTAAAAAGAGACATATCTGTGTACTTAAAACATAAAGCAAGTGCTTCCCCAAAACCCTTACTGAGGCCCTCTCCTGGCCTCTTAGCTGTTTTGTCAGATTGTTAATGCCCAGTGTGGCACCCATTGGCTTCCTGGTGCCCACTTCCTTCTCCCCAAAGCAAACAGCCTATCATGTCTTTCCTTCATCTCACTGAATCAGGAAATCACCTGCAAACACAGAACGCAGAGAGAGCTGTCAGCTTCACATCAATTACTTCTATACTCTTTTATAATTTTTTCTATTTTGAATTAAAACAGGGACACAAGGGGGGAAAGGGAGATATAGATATTATATTAATCTATAAATTATTTCCATACTGCTAACACACCAATGCAACTCAAGACTGCAAAAGAAGATCTGAGGCAGTTGGAAGGGTCCCTCCCTCCGCCAGAGAGGCTCATTCGCCACTGCACTTCTCACGACAAAAGTCTAGTGCTCCCTTGGACACAGCCTGAAAACAACCACACTTGCTCTTTCATCTAGCAAAGCCTGTCAATATGGATTCAGCAGGGATACAATTCACATATTAACTAATGGAAGTTGAAACCAAATCCTGTCTTTTCTTTAATATATAATAGTCACATCCTACTGCTAAAATTTCTAAAAGTTGATCATCTGCGCAAATGGACAATTTTGGCACTTCATGGTCTGCCTTTCACACTAGCATGAGGAAAATGAAGGGAACTGGAAGGGCAGCAAGTGCAAAAAGCCATTCAGCAGATAATCTAACAGTTTTATAGCAGACATTTCTGCCAAATATACTTGTCTCCATTGACGTTCTGCCATGCAAGGTGTTTTTATTTTCTGTCAATTATTGCATGTTCCCCCCCAACGTAGGAAGGATTTTCTTGATTCTCTCTAAGTGGATTGGTATTCTGTTTTCTGCTCTGGGGCTCCTCTTGCCGGCCTGGGATAGAAGCATTGCTTGTATCTTCTAGAATGCAGGTGGCAGCGGGGTGGGCGGGGGGGGCGGGGAAGGATACTGCCAGAAACTAATCATGCTACTAATCATCCCATGATAAGCATAACAATATGTCTGCAGTAGAGAGAACTGGAAAGCAAGCAAGCAGACTTCTGCAGAAGGGGGAAAGGAACAAATGCTCCCTATCCCAATGAAAGGAAGAACTAAACCAGATAAAATGCAAGAGATCTGTAATGAGAAAGGCTGCAATATTAAATTTCAAAGATCTCATCTAATTTAAATTTATTAAGGTCACAGCAGCCATTTTTATTCAGATAGCACGAGTCTTCTGGTATTAGAACTTGGCTAGAAGAAAGCACACGAAGGGGCAGGATTTAATATCTTTTGCCAGCATACTCTGCTTTTTTGTTTCAAAATGGACCTTCCATCTACCATCACTTCACCTTCTTTACAGGAAACAGCACACAAACTGAAACCCAAAATGAAGTGGAGCAATGATGGACAAAATGAAACTAAAACGAAAGGATACATTTGTACAGCCCTGGTCTGCAAGATTAACTGTAGGGAAATAGTCCTGACTTCATCCAGCAACTGATTTCATTGGCCACCAAGCAATACTCCCCCTAAGCTGGGGAGTCTTGTGAGCTACTGGCATTAAACTTATGAGCAAGCGATTTGGCTACTGCATAAATTATTTTGCTCTGGGGCCATTTCTCCTGAGCTAAGACAAAAATGTGTGAACTAGAGGCTAAAAAACTGTGGGCTAGCTCTCACTAACTCAGCTTAGAGGGAACACTGCCACCAAGAAATGTTCCCAAAATTCCACATAATGCCTAGCAATCTAGATCTCTGAATTCAATGTTATGTCAACATATTTAGACATAGGGATTATGAAGTCAGTGCTTAGTTTATGACCATGCAATATTCTCATGTGAAGAATTTACCATTGTCATTTTTATATGCTGAGTTGTTTTGATGAAGACCTTCTAGAAGGAAAAACCAGAAGCTATTACAACAGATAAATAATGACTAGAAACTTGAAGATTAGCTGAAATATAAGAAGGAGCCAATACTACTTCTCACTCTAATACCTTAACTCTGCCAGTGGTTTTTCTTTTGTCTATTCCAGTCACTGAGAGCCAAACTATGTACAATGTTAAGGATCTCTGACTGGATAACCCAGTCTGTAAAGTAAGCCTCAAAAAGCATTCCCCCACATGGAGAAAGGCTGCAATAAGGGAGGACTACTTCCTGACCAAAAGACTAGTATCTGTCATACCTCCCCTTTCCACACACACTAAGGCTAAAATGAGCAGATGTAAGCATTAATGAAGGACATGGAAGGGCTGCCGTGACATGGCAAAATACACCTGCTTTGTGTTTGAGGGGCTAGACTATGTGTTGAGAGTCATGTTTGAGAGTCACAAGCTTAGTCCCAAAGTGGTCTTTGGAGTTCACTTGGTCCCTCTTCCTTGCCTCTACCCAACCACACACAACTCACATCCTTGCTGTTCTCTTCACAATAACCAGACTTTCTCTTCATGGCTTTTATTCAAGAAGTATTCACCCTATATTTTCAAGTACACCATCATTTTGTTGATCTTGTGGAAACTTCCTTTTCCTTGCCCCACAAATCTCCTCCCTCCCCCCTCCTCTAATCTTCTCACCTGTCTTGTCTCTCTTGACCCACTTCACTCCAGCATCCACTGTCACCATTGGAACTAAATTCACCAGCTACTGCTAATGGCCACTTAATCCAAAGGCTTCCCTTCTCTGTTGCAATTTTGCAAAAACATCTGCTGTGTTTACACATTTGATAATCCCTTTTTCCTTTACCTGTTTGTCCAAGAATTATGTACTTACTTTCTTTCTTTCTCTGGAATTATAACTCACCAGATTTATTTTACTGCTCACTTGGTTTGGATTCCTAGTACAATCTCTTCTATGGGAAATGCCATCTTAGTCTAATACCAAGTTTGTGAGGATGATGTAACTATCACATTCAACACTCTCACTCAGCCCTAGCAATCAAAACTCATATTTTTGACTGCTTCCAACATCTGATTGTTGGCCTTAGGACTTCAAATTCAATGTTTAAGGGTCTTCTGTCTGTTCCTCTACCTCCCTAACAATCTCAGCACCCTACTTTCCTACCATTTCCCTACTTAGAGCCTCCTCTTCATTTTGCCACTCCCAAATTCAGTCTAAGTTGCCTCACCCTTTAAAATTGGTAGGAGAGACTTTGTTCATTACCCCTGTTGCCAGAGTAGTAAAATGTTTGGGGAGATGCAGCTGGGTCCTCCCAGTTGTGGCCCCAAAGCTAAGGAATTTAGTGCTGAAAAGGCCTGGCAGCCTTCAAGGATTTCTTTTGGGAAGTCAGAAATGCTTTTTAAAACAATTGTATTGATAAAACAGTTAGGTATCAATAGAAATTCTGTATTAACAAGCATCTGGCCAGCAAGGCTGCATGTAGTTATGTATGTTGTGAAAGTTCTAAAATCAGGAAAGAATAAATGATCTATTTGGATTCTGGAAGCAGTTTAAGCCTGTTTCTGGATATGCTGGGGATTGCTTTTCTCTCAGCAATATTGGTTAGAACTGCTTTTGCCTTCTAGTTCATACACATTTTGTTTATACTTAGTTTTCACTACAGTTTTCTGATTTGTCTTTAAAGCACCTCTGTCCATTTACTTCTATTCTAAACTTTTATCTCTCAGACCTACACATTTACCAACTGCATTAGTCCTGTCATGTTGCTACTGGCTTCATCTCTCTTTGGAATCTAAAACAAACCCCATGCTAGGACCTTCTTTTGCACTCTGAGGCCAGTTCTTGCTACATTGTTCCTCTCAAGCCTGCCACCTCATAGGGGCAGGGGAAAGTCATGCAAATTTGGGAGTGGAGCCTAGGGATGGTGGTGTATAATGCCACAGAAACAACCTTCCAAAGGAGCCATTTTCTCCAGGGGAACTGATATGTGTAGTATGGAGATCAGCTGTAATTCTAAGGGATCTCCAGGTCCCACTTGGTGGTTGGCAACCCTAGTTGCCTGAACTGGCCCCAAATAATTTGCTCCCCCATTTTAAGTTTACATCTTATCTTATCCATATGTCTGGAACTCCCATAAATTACGGAATAAATAAGACCATCTCCATAATCTTGTTCCTCCTTTATTAATTTGCATTCCTCACTCTTTCTGATTTCATTCTAACCAGAGAAGTGACGGATTTGGACATTTGTCTTTGCTCCTGGTCTTCATCTTTGTCACTCTTCCCATGTTACTTCCCCCTTTATCATCTGCTCCTCAGAGAAAGGGTCTGATTTTAACCTAGTAAGAAAGACCCATATCTACATTACAAACAGATGTCATCATAGTCTCCTTTTAACAAATTCCTTCATGCTTTTTCCTCATCAGAAAGGAGAATTCTTCTCCATCTTCCCTGTTCTGGCCTCTTATACATTACCTGCTTGTTTCAGCTCTCCTTACTTGCAGTATTTTCCCCGTGTACTAAATATATCTCTTTGCTGCAATTTTACCTTCCAATTTGCATTTTAACACTCTGCATTTCCATTTGCCAGTTCCTTATAAATAATACCCCAAACTGAAGACTATATTTCCTATTAAAGAGAAGAACAACATTCTTCACCTTTGCCTTAAATATGCATAGAATCAGAAGAAATTAAAGTTGTCTGGTATTAAAACTATGCACTTTAAAATTTTAGATGCCTTACAGACATTAAGCTAAATTAGTCCCCCAAAGAATTCTAACTTGTATGTGAAGTTCCAACAGGTCCTTTGTAAGTTCCAAAACTAGCAACATCTCTTCCTCACCAACCAGATTTGCTGGGGAGAAGGAACATTCCCAAAGCAGGAGAATATGGAGATTCCACAACCCAAACCATTTAAAATGCATAAATAAAACTAAAAATGTTCATGGAACATCAGGGTGGATGGTTTTGTAGATGATCATTCAAGATATGAAGATGTACCCATGCTCACACATTCTATGGAGGGAAACATACAGTTCACAATTTTTTAAAAAGAAGTCATACAAAGTTGGTGTTGCATAGGTAAAGGGAAACTGTGTTGTTCACCTTGAACTGCAGCACAAAGAGTCAAGAGTTCCCTATGACAGCATCCATGTAGCCATGTATCATAGAGCTACTGCATCAGCAAAGCATATAGTTCAGGGAACAAGGAAGAGAACACTGCATTTCCTCCATATATAAAATATTGTGACTTTGTGCTTGGAAAACACAGCTGCATTGCAACAGAAATGCAACCTTGAGAAAACAAGTACTGATTGTGTGGAAAGGTCCTCAAGATTGTAAGAGCAATGAATTGTGCTTATTAACCAACAGGTGGCAAAGACCCAAACTCTTTACTCAAAGACAACATATTCGGGGGACACAATGATGGAAAATGTTAACAGTAGTTCAAAGGGTCATTTCTGCCTTTTTTCTTTCAAGTTGGAATCAGCTTAGTTCTGGTATAGGCAAAACAAAATTTGAATCTAAGGATGGGATTCCAAACATCTGAGGGAACGTTAGGTGACTCCCAGGTATTAGACTGTCAATTCAACTTTGGTAGAGTTGGGTTCAGAACTCAGGCAGAACATTCCTTCCTATGAAGGAAAATCTCTGCCAAAAATTTTCATTCCCAGTGACTGGTCTCCACACTGTTGGCATTCCAAGTTCATTTCATGTTGAAGCCAGGGAAATTTTTAATGGACTCTGGCAATATTACTCTAGGCAGCATAGGTCAGACAGAAATTTTCCAAATTTGTTCTTGCCAACATGCCTAAAATCAATCTGAAGTGGGTTATACACCACTAACAAGATGAAAAGAGAGAAAATCCAGAAGTGGGAGAAATGGCGTGAGCCGAAGGGCAAGAGCTAAAGGGCTCTTGGTCTGTGGCTCTTAGCCTGGGGGCTGTATAAGGACCAGGAATCCAGATCCCTATTTTCCTTGTGTTCCCAATAAGGTAAGTTGAACCTGCAGAAAGGGTCATAAACAAACAGGATTTAAAAGGGGACTGTATATTTTTTAAAAAGCTATCATGAAGGTAGAATGCCAGCAGGGAGGTGGGGGCTTTCCAGTGTTTTGCACTGAGTGTCACATGTATGACTATCTGCCCACAAGACAGAAGTCTTGGGTGTGTTCTCAATGCAAGGAGCTCCTGGTCCTCAGGGAACAAGTTCATACTCTTGAGGCCGAGGTAACTGACCTGGAGAAGCAGAGACAGTCAGTTAGGCACTCGGAGAAGACTCTCAGGGACGTATTAGATGAGCCCCAATCTAAACCTGGCAGCCCTGTTGCTGCCAGGGAGCATGAGGGTCGAGAGGGAACAGGGCACATGCTGAGGATAAGGGGAATGCACCCTCAGAAGGAACTTCTTCTTCCGTTGGTGAGCGGGTATCCTCCTTGGTTTGCGCCAAGGAACCATCCCTGGGCAGGGAGAGGGGGGGCGGTCTTGGTAGTTGATGATTCGATCCTTAGGCAAGTAGACAGCTGGGTGGCAAAACCATGTACTGACCGTATGGTGACTTGCTTGCCTGGTGTGAAGGTAGCGGACATTACGCGAGTAGTAGATAGGCTGATAGACAGTGTTGGGGAGGAGCCAGTGGTCGTGGCACCAACAATGTGGGGAAATGCAGTCATGAGGTCCTGGAGGAAAAATTTAGGCTCTAGGCAGGAGACTTAAGGCCAGGACCTCCAAGGTAGCCTTCTCAAAAGTGCTACCTGTTCCACGTGCAGGGCTGGAGAGACAGACACAAATTAGAAGTCTCAACATGTGGATGAGACGATGCTGTAGGGAGGAAGGGTTTAAGTTTGTTTGGTACTGGGATGCTTTCTGGAAGAAGGGGGAGTTGTACAAAAGAGATGGTCTCCACTTGTCCCCAAATGGAACCAAGCTGCTGGCACTTAAAATCAAAAAGGTGGCAGAGCAGTTTTTAAACTAAATCTTGGGGGAAAACCGATAGGAGATGAAATGTGTCTGGTTCAGGAGGACTCATCTCAAAGAGACGAAGGGTTAGCTCTTACTTTTCTACCGGGTAATGGATCAGAGTTGTCCACTGAGATGGTGACAAACAGTAGTGAGTGTCTGCCAAAGTCTTGAGGCGGCAGGAGGAAGGTTGCGGGCCTAACTTGCCTGGGAAATTATAGATGTTTGTATACAAATGCTAGAAGTGTTCGAAGTAAAATTGGTGAATTGGAATGTTTAGTGTTGGGGGGAAACATAGACATTGTGGGAATTTCAGAAACTTGGTGGAATGAGGAAAATCAGTGGGACATGGTGATTCCTGGATATAAGTTATATTGGAAGGATAGGGAGGGAAGGGTTGGAGGTGGGGTGGCTCTGTATGTCAGAGAGGGTATATAGTCCAGTAAGACTGAGGTCAGAGAATTAGATTTCCTTCTAGAAATGCTTTGGGTCGAAATAGAGGGCCCTAAAGGAAATTTAACTATGGGAGTTTGTTATCGCCCACCAAATCAAAAGATAGAGGATGATTATAATATGATGGAAGGATTAAAGTAGCGGCTAAACATAAAAACTGTGTCGTAACTGGTGATTTTAACTACCCGCAGATTGATTGGGTCAATATGTGTTCAGGTCGAGAGAAAGAGATTGAGTTTCTAGATGCTCTCAATGACTGTGCTATGGAGCAGATGGTCACAGAACCTACCAGGGGTGTGGCAATCCTGGATTTGGTCCTAAGTAATGCCCAAGACTTGGTGAGAGATGTAAAAGTGATCGCACCACTGGGAGCAGTGATCATAACGTTATTGATTTCACCATTTGTATAAATAGGGAGTTGCCCCAAAAGACCAGCACAACCACGTTTAACTTTAAAAGGGGTAAATTCTCTGAGATGAGGAGGCATGTGAAGAGGAAATTGAAAAGAAAGGTAAATACAGTCAAAACCCTTGAGGAAGCTTGGAGGCTATTGAAAACTACAATTCTAGAAGCTCAGATAAAATATATACCACAAGTTAGGAAAGGCACAAACAGGTATAAGAGAAGGCCTGCATGGTTAACAAACAAAGTAATGGAAGCTGTAAAAGGAAAGAAGGATTCCTTTAAACGGTGGAAAGCTAGTCCAAGTGAGATTAATAAAAAGGAACACAGGCTGTGGCAAATCAAATGCAAGACTGTGATCAGGCAGGCAAAAAGGGACTATGAGGAGCATATTGCAAAAAACATAAAGACCAACAATAAAAATTTCTTCAAATATATTAGAAGCAGGAAACCAGCCAGGGAGGCAGTGGTGCCTTTGGATGACCAAGGGGTCAAAGGATTACTGAAGGAGGATAGGGAAATGGCTGAGATGCTAAATGAATTTTTTGCCTCCGTCTTCACTGTGGAAGATGAGAAGTGATTGCCTGCTCCAGTTTGGTGTAGTGGTTAAGTGTGTGGACTCTTATCTGGGAGAACCGGGTTTGATTCCCCACTCCTCCACTTGCACCTGCTAGCATGGCCTTGGGTCAGCCATAGCTCTGGCAGAGGTTGTCCTTGAAAGGGCAGCTGCTGTGAGAGCCCTCTCCAGCCCCACCCACCTCACAGGGTGTCTGTTGTGGGGGAGGAAGGTAAAGGAGATTGTGAGCCGCTCTGAGACTCTTCGGAGTGGAGGGCGGGATATAAATCCAATATCATCATCATCATCATCATCATCATCATCATCATCATCATCATCATCATCATCATCATCATCATCATCTTCTTCTTCTTCTTCTTCTTCTTCTTCTTCTTCTTCTTCTTCTTCTTCTTCTTCTTCTTCTTCTTCTTCTTCTTCTTCTTCTTCTTCTTCTCCTTCTTCTTCTTCTTCTTCTTCTTCCAGAACCACTTATATTGGAAGGGGTGTTGGTTTTAAAACAATGTATTAATAACATATGGTAGCAATATCTAATTATATCATTACTATCCCTAACCCATATGATATTTTTCTAATCCCCGCTCCCTCCTTTACTAGACTTCCGCTGATGTTATATACTTAAGTTCACTTATAAAGGTACCCTTAACCCATCAAGGTTCAATTTCTCCCTTTCCTTAAATTCATTGTTAAAAAATTGCCCAATGTCCTTTCAAATTCCACTCTTTTTCTATATATCCTCTAAATTTCTTCCATTCCCTTTTAAACACTTCCAAATCATAGTCTCTTAAAGTTCTTGTTAGTTTATCCATCTCACTCCATGATAAAATTTTCACAATCCAATCCCATTTCTCTGGTATTTTTTCTTGCTTCCATAACTGCCCATACAACGTCCTAGCAGCTGAGAGCAAGTACCAAATTAGAGTTCTATCTTCTTTTGGAAGTTTTTCCATTTGTAATCCCAACAGAAAAGTCTCTGCTACTTTCTTAAAATCATATCCCAAAATTTGAGATATTTCTTGTTGTATCATCTGCCAAAACTTTTTTGCTTTTCCACAAGTCCACCACATATGGTAAAAAGAACCTTCATGTTTCTTACATTTCCAACATCTATCCAACATCTTTTTACTCATCTTTGCCAGTTTTTTTGGAGTCATATACCACCTATACATCATCTTGAAACAGTTCTCTTTAATACTCTGACATGTTGCTATTTTCATCGAGTTCTTCCAAAGATATTCCCATGTATCCATTTGTATTTCCTTGTTTACATTAATTGCCCATTTAATCATTTGAGATTTTACTACTTCTTCTTCTGTAGACCATTTCAACAATAATTTATATATTTTCGATATTAATTTTTCATTATCTCCAAGCAGAACCTTTTCCAATTCCGTTTGCTCATGTCTAATTCCAACAGATTTAATATCATTTTCCATCAAGCTTTTTATTTGTTGCATTTGAAACCAGTCATACTTGTTATTTAACTCTTCTGCAGATTTTAATTCAACTTTATCACCTTGAATCTTTAGCAGTTGGTTATATGACATCCCTCTGTCTTCATCAGATTCAGTTGTTATTTTTATTACTTCTGCTGGCACTATCCATAGCAGCTTTCTTTCATCACCATATTTCTTATAATTTATCCATGTATTTAGTAAGTTATTTCTGATATAGTGGTGAGAAAAAAGACCATCCATCTTATTTTTCCCATAGTACATATAAGCATGCCAGCCGAATTTGTTCCCATGAGCTTCTAACAATAAAAGTTTTTTATTTAACAGCATCATCCAATCCTTTATCCATGTCAAACAAACTGTATCATGGTACAGTCTTAAATCTGGAAGTTGAAAACCTCCCCTCTCCTTAGCATCTGTTAAAATTTTCATCTTAATCCTCGGTTTCTTCCCAGCCCATACAAATTCAGAAATCTTCCTTTGCCATTTGTTAAATTGTTTGCTATCTTTCACAATCGGAATAGTTTGGAACAAATACATTATTCTTGGCAGAATATTCATCTTAATTGCAGCAATCCTACCCAACAAGGACAAATTGAGTCTATTCCATTTCATCATATCTTTATCCATCTTACACCATAACTTTTCATAATTGTTTTTATACAAATCGATATTCTTCATAGTTATTTCTAGGCCTAAATATTTAACTTTAGAAGTAACTTCGCATCCCGTCAAACTGCAATTCTGTCTATTTAGTTGCATATTTTTACATAAAAATTTCGACTTCTCTTTATTTATATATAGTCCTGCCATTTCTCCATATTCTTTTATCTTAGCTATCAACAAAGGTACCATTTGTATCAGATTCTCAGTTATGAACACAATATCGTCTGCAAATGCTTTATATTTATAAGAAAATCCTCTCGTTTTCAATCCTTCTATCTCTTTGTCGTCTTGTATTTGCATTAACAGAATTTCAAGAATCATTATAAACAGCAATGGTGAAAGCGGACATCCTTGTCTTGTACTTTTGCTCACCTTCATTTCTTTTGTAAGGTCTGCATTTATACACAATTTTGCGTATTGATCCGTATATATTGCTTTCGTCATTCTTATAAAATATTCTCCCAAATTTATTTTTTTCATTACTGCAAACATAAAGTCCCAGTTCAAATTGTCAAAGGCTTTTTCTGCATCTACAAAAAATAACGCCACCTCTTTTTCTGGATGCTTCTCATAATATTCTACAATATTTACAACAGTTCTTACATTATCTCTTATTTGCCTTTTTAGGGAGAAATCCTGCTTGATCTTTCTTTATAAAATTGATCAAATATTGCTTAAGTTGTTCTGCCAAGATTCTTGTATATATCTTATAATCATTGTTTAATAATGAAATTGGTCTATGGTTCTTTACATTTGTGACATCTCTATCTTCCTTGGGAATCAACGAAATTACAGTATTTGGAATTTCCCCTTTTATTCTTATCGTATTCATCATTTTTTGCAATTTTGGTACTATCTCATATTTAAGAATTTTATAAAATTTAGTTGTATATCCATCCGACTCAGGAGCCTTACCTACTTTCATTACATTTATTGCTGCTTCAATTTCAATTTTTTCTATTGGGTCATTCAAAATCTTTTTCATATACTCAGTCAGGGGTGCTAGTTTAATATTTCGTAAATACTCTTCCATTTTTTCTTTTTTGATTTTCACACCTTTAAATAAATTTGCATAATATTTAAAAATCCTCTTTTAATTCCTTTTTGATCCACTATCTCTTTTCCGTTTGCCACAATTTTGTTGATAATTTTGTTTTCTTTCTTTTTCTTCAGTTGCCAAGCTAAATACTTCCCAGGTTTATTTGCACCTTCAAACAATTTCTGTTGCAAACTTTTTAAGTTCCATTCTAGTTCTTTATTCAACAAATGTCTTACTTGGGATTGTAATATTGTAATTTCCCTTATTAATTCCTTTTTCCCTGGTCTTTTTCTTAGTTCCTCTTCTTTTTTCTTTATTTCATTTTGTATGTCTAACATCTGCTTTTCTTTAGCCCTCTTATCTTTATTATTCAATGTAATTAATAGCCCTCTCATTACTGCTTTATAAGTATCCCAAACCATCTGGAATTCTATATCATCAGTGTCATTTATTTGAAAGAACCTGTAGTTTCCTTTTCTAGAAAAGTCACAATATCTTTATCTTGTAGCAAGTCCTCATTTATTCTCCATCTTCTTGTTTTCTTTTGCAATTTTGTAATCCAACATATTGGGTTGTGATCTGCACAAACCTTTGGTAGAATCTCCACTTTTCTAGTTATGAGGCCCAAGCTTTTAGAGCCCCATAACATATCTATTCTGGAAAAAGTATTATGTCTTGCTTAAAAGAAAGTATAGTCTCTTACTTCAGGATTAAATTTTCTCCAAATATCTTCCAAGCTTTCTTGTTTAACCAACTCAAAAAATGATTTGGGCAGTCTTCCTTCTTTATTATTCCTCTTTTGGCCAGATCTATCTATATTATTTTGTATTGTTCCATTAAAATCACCCATCATCAGCATCTGGTCATAGGACACTTCATCCAATTGTCGATTAATGTCTTAAAAAAAACATCTTTTGCTCCATTGGGCGCATATAAGCCTAATAACAACGTTTTCTTTGCATCCATCATCACTTCCACTGCTATATATCTTCCATCTTTATCTTTAAATATCAGTTTTGGTTCTAATTGTTTTTTGATGTAAAAGACCACACCCCTTTTCTTTTGATCCGCCAATGAAAAAAATCCCAATCCCAATTGTTTATTTCACAAAAATTTGTACTCCTTTTGTTGTATATGAACTTCCTGTAAAATTATATTACATTTTTGCTTTTTAATCCAATGAAATGTTGCTTTTTGTTTTTGTGGTGAATTTAGTCCATTTATATTCCAAGATAATAACTTGTACTCCATTATGATGCAGAATCTTTATTCTCTTCAAAAAAACTGTACATCTCTTGCTCATTCCTTATTGTAATCCTTCTTCCACATTGTTCAAAGCCCAAACTCTCGGGTAGTATCCATCTGTATCTCGTTCCTTCTGCACGCAGCTTCTCTGTTAATCTCTTGTATTTCTTCCTGTCGTTTATCACTTGTCTTGGCAGCTCTTTCATTATTTTGATTCTACTCCCTTCCACTGTCAGAGCTTTTTGGAAACTTTTATTTAGAATTTTCCCTGCCACATCCTTTGTACTTAGTCTTATAACTATATCTCTTGGTAGGCCCTTGTCTTTTGCATATGATGAATTAACTCTATAGACACTGTCCAACATGTTTCTGAATTTTTCAGGATCTTCCTCTAAATAGTCAGCAATTGTTTTCACCATATAATCCATTAAGTCAATTCCCTCCCCTTCAGGTGTTCCTCTCAGATGCACTTGAGTTTCCATTAATCTGCAGTCATGAATTGTTACCTTCTCTTGAAGTTTTAATAAGGTGGAAGCATGTACATCAACTTTCTCTTCAACCTCCTTGACCCTGTTTTTAACCATACCCAGTTCATCTTTAAAATCTTCAACTTCTTTTTTAAGGTCTCCAATATCCTTCTTAAGCTCTTTTTTGCTAGCTGTTATCATCTTCTCCACACCCTTCATAATCCTGGCTTCCATGGTATCAAACTGGCTTTGCATTTTGTCCAAAGAATGAGATCTTGCACGAGTTAATCTTCCTTCTGACATAACCCCCCCCCCCCCAAAAAAACCTCAAAAGGCTCCAATTCTAAATCCAGCACCAAGTCCAGTAGCTTAGAACTTGCTGTTTAAAATAAGACTAATTTCGTCCTTCTCCTACCTTTCTGGGCTGAGATATTGATTTTTAACAGTTTTGGGTAATTTTCCGTCTTTCAAAATGGCGATCGTAATTTCTCTATGGTTAAAAATCCCTAGCAAAGACCTTCTTCTTGCTCCTCTCACCTTCAGCTTTTACTTCCTGTTTCACTAAGCCCAGATCACGTTCTCCAACTATCGCGGTCTTTACTTGTTATGTTGATTGCCAGTACACCTTCAGCTTTTACTTCCTGGTTCACTGAGCCCAGCTCTTATTCTCCAAATATCGCAGTCTTTAAATACTTGTTATGTTGATTGCAAGTACAGAGCCTTAACACAGAAGCTTATGTCATTGACCACAGGTATTCAAAACAATTTTCTTCTTTCCCAAATTCTATCAATTCCTTTAATTTAACAGAGTCCAAGTTTCAAAATTTCTTCTCCTCCCCTCGCTTTCGTTCTTATTCGAGCTTTCCCACATTCCACTGTTATTTAGATTAGCTTAGAAACGTCCCGGAGTGAAAGTTAATGATCAAAGTACCTTAGCGGCTATGCTTTTTAAACTTCGGTCTTCTTAGTCTTTCAGATGTTTATCAGTCCCAAAAGAGAGTGAGATCCAGACAGGCTTAAGCCAATTGAATGGCTCTTAATCCTTTGTAGATGCTGAACGACGCTCCTTTTCCACGCCGGATCTTCAAAGCTTCAAAAAAATCCCCTTCAGAATCAATCATCAGCTGAGATCAACGGCTCAAAGTATTTGCACGTAATCCTGGGCAAATCTCTAACTGAGAAATGCAGGCAGGGAGTCCATTAAGGCTCCATACTACCCTGAACAAAGGATTAAGTTTTCCCCTTATTCAGGAGATGACAGCTCTGTTAGAAACTCACACCGGAAGTCATATTGGAAGGGGTGTTGAAAGACCTGAGTCAGATTGAGGTGACAAGAGAGGACGTCTATAACAGTGCACCTCACGGTCTCACTGCATCGCTTCTATATGCGGCTTATGCCTACCCCAGCCCCTCTTCAGCCTCAGTTCTTCCTTTAAAATTTTACCTCATGACTATAGAACTCAAGGGGTGGGTGTACTATGGATTTCTCACTACCAGTCTCTTCGGGGGTTTTGTTTTGCTTTCAGATGGATATAAACTCAGTTTGTAGGTAGGGGACCACAGTAGCTTTGATAGCTTTCCCAATATAGTGGCATCAGAGAACTTTATTAAGGGAAAAAAATTGTAGTTTTATTCAACAGTAAACATGAACATAAACAAATCAACATAACATAACAATAAACATAACAAGAAATTCATACATTCCAACAAATCCAACACAACATTACAAAAAGCAACACAAAATTACAAAGGCTAATCCCATTCACACCAAGGAATGGAGAGGATCAAATAAAGTTCTGTTACTCCATATCAAATCCTTTACTTTTCACCCAGCTATAAACGGGGTCCCAGTCCTCCTGACATTTTTGTACATTTCCATCTCTCAATCTTGTGGATAATAAATCTGATTCGGCAGCCTCTAACAATTTGGCTACAAATTCCTCTCTATTAGGTATCTTGTCAATCTTCCAATATTTGGCGTACGATATTCTAGCTACTGTAACTATATGCAACAATAATTTCAATTTTGTTTTAGGAATGTTTTGTCTGCAAATATTTAAGAGGTATAACTCAGGTGTATGACAAATTTTTATTTTCAAGATTTTTTGTGACCATATATTAACTTGGACCCAGAATTTTCTAGCATGTTTACACTGCCACCAAATATGGAACATAGATCCTTTTGCTTCTCGGCATTTCCAGCACTTATTCGAATATTTGGGGTAAATTCTGGCCAATCTGTCTGGAGTGAGATACCATCTGTATACCATTTTGTAAAGGTTCTCTTTAAGGTCTGCGGATCTTGTTAATTTCAAATTCTGTTTCCATAGTTTTTCCCACTCCGCCAAGTCTATGTTAAAGTCGAAATCTTTTAGCCAACGAATCCAACATTCTTTAACAGTTTCATCTTACATCTTAGTTTGAAGGAGCCATTCGTAAGCCTTAGAAATAAGCTTCTGCTTAATCAGCATAAGTAGATCTAAGTCATTGGGTTTATTCGAAAATCCTTTTTCTTTGTCCTTTTGAAATCTTGATTTTAACTGACATTGTACCCACCAATCCAATTTGGTGAGCTCTTCTTCGATCAGGGCATTTTGGTTATCTAATAAACTTCCATAATTCTGTTGATTTTCCCAAAGATACAAATTGGGATGAGTCAAGGCCTCTATCGGGGATAACCACATTGGTATGTGGGGGTAATATACTTTAATTTCCAGCCAAATTCTGTATAGAGATCTCCTTATTTCGTGTCTAAGAAACTGGCTGGATTTGGTAGGGGTGCGGTACCACATGTAGCTATGCCAACCTTCCCCCATACCCGCGCCTTCCAAAACCAACAATGCACAGCAGCCAAGAAGGTCTGAGTGCCTGCTCCAGCTGCAACACCACTGAGGATGTTCTCCGCAGCTGAGAACGAAACGTCTGGAAGGAAAACTTTCTCCAGTAGAACACGGCACTTGATCCCGAAAGATTCTACAAACCCTAATGATATAAACTCAGTTTGTAGGTAGGGGACCACAGCAGCTTTGATAGCTTTCCCAATATACTGGCACCAGAGAACTTTAAAGTAAACCACAGAAATTTATTAACGTACACACACCGTCTCCAACTGGGGAATGGGAAATATATACATGGGCTATATTGTATCTCAAGCAGTTAACAGTTTCTTCGTAGCTCAGGCTTTATAGTATCAAGTTCACTTAGGTCTCTCAGGTTTCACAGATCATATAGATTTCACTCTCCAACACTATTCTAGGTTGGCCTCTTCAGTGTAATGTGGCAAGTCCCTTAAGTCGACTGGTGTCTCTTCTCCCAGCCCTTCAGACTTCTAGACCCACATCTTTCCCTCAACCACCTCTTTAGCTCTTAAGAGAATTGTCTCTGTGTCTGTGACCTATCAGGTCTTTTACTGTGACTCTCCTTTAGTCACACACAGCCCCATGGCTGTCTAAATAGAATGAACAGTGAGCTTTGCTTCTCTCGAAGACTCTCCTCAGCCCCTGTCTCAGCTCCTTCTCAGACCAACTGCTCTCTTCAGCAGTCTCCCTCAGACTCTGTCTGTCCCTAACTGCCCCCAGCCGTTAGCTGTCAATCACCTCTGAGAGTTCCGAGCACTCTGGCCCCCACCCTCAGGTCACCTGGCGCAGGCTCTATGCGTCCTTAGTTTTCTTGTTAACCCGTTCATTACCGTCACATGTCCCTTCCCTTCTGAATCATTACCCAAGGCAAAAGGTCTCAGCCTTTTGCTGAGCAATGGGTACATGGGCACACTTACTTGGGTTACACTCTGTTATTTCACACCTTATGTTATAACCTCAAATTCTGAATTATATACATTCTTCTTCATGTATACGTACTAATATCTTCAATAAAGTTACAATACAAACAAACTCTTCAAAATTTACATTCGTCTCGACAGTGCATCCACAATTACATTTTGCTTTCCAGGGATATGCTGTATGTCAAAATTGTAATCCTGGAGCTGTAAACTCCATCTTATTAGTTTACTGTTTGTATCCTTCACCTGGTTTAACCATTTTAGGGGAGAATGATCTGTACACAGTGTAAACTTTCTTCCCCATAGGTATGGTTTTAACTTTCCTATTGCCCATACAATTGCTAAACATTCCTTTTCAATCACTGAAAGGTGTTGCTCTCGGTCTAACAATTTTCTACTTAAATAAAGAATTGGATGGTATTGTCCTTCCTCTCCCTGTTGACTTAATGTTGCACCTATCCCAACATTAGATGAGTCAGTAAAGAGGGTAAACTCCTTGGAAAAATCTGGAGTTCTTAACACTGGTTCAGTGGTCAGAACCACTTTCAGTTGTTTATAAGCTTGTTGACACTCTGCATTCCAGTTTACTGGATCAGGGTTCTTCTTCTTTGTGCACTCACATAGCAGTGCTGCTATCGCGCTATACTCAGGTATAAATCTTCTGTAGTATCCTACTACGCCCAAAAATGCTCTAATTTGTTTCTTTGTTTGGGGTTTGGGCCACTCGTGTATGGCTTGCATCTTTCCCCAATCTGCTTTTATCTTACCTCCTCCTAGCACATGCCCTAAATA
This sequence comes from Heteronotia binoei, assembly GCF_032191835.1. NCBI lineage: Eukaryota > Metazoa > Chordata > Lepidosauria > Squamata > Gekkonidae > Heteronotia > Heteronotia binoei. The sequence continues at coordinate 78,769,556 of NC_083228.1, read as the reverse complement.
CTTAACCTTGGCCATGGCTAGCTGACACTTAGATGCTTTGATGGTGAGACCCGCATCTTGTACTCGTTGTAACTCAATGGCCACATGCTGCAAATTTTCTTTCCATGTAGCACTGTAAACAGCAATGTCATCAATATATGCTAGAGCAAATTCCTTAAGTACCACTAACATTTTATCGATCAATCTTTGGAACGTGGAGGGAGCGTTCCTTAACCCAAATGGTAATACTGTAAACTCAAAGAGTCCTTCTTTGGTTACAAAAGCTGTTTTCTGCTGATCTTTAGGATCCATAGCTACCTGCCAATAACCTTTTGTTAAGTCTAAGGCGGTAATAAAATTGGCAGCTCCAATTGTCTCGACCAACTCATCTATGCGAGGCATTGGATATACATCAGGTACTGTAATCTTATTTAATCTTCTGTAGTCCACGCAAAACCTTATGGTTTTGTCCGGTTTGGGTACTAGGACTACAGGTGAGGCCCACGGACTTTCCGATGGTACAATCAAACCCAATTTCAGCATTTCTTCTACCTTCTGCTGTACACATACTTGGCATTCGGGCCGGTCACTCTATACGGTTGGAGTGCTACAGGCCGCGAATCCCCTGTGTCAATCTTGTGACATGTAAGGTTTGTTTTACCTGGTACATTAGAAAAAATCGTTTGGTACCTTCCCAATATGGCTTGTAATTGGCCTCTCTGTTCTCCAGTAAGAGAAGGGGCGAACTGAACCTCACTGATAGTAACTTCTTGGGATATTTTCCCCCAACCCAACAATTCAGTTCCCACACACATTCCCTTTTTAGCTATTAAAACCAAATTACCTCTATCAAAATAAGGCTTTAACATGTTTACATGGAATACTTTGCATTGTTCACCATTCTTACTTAGATTTACTACATAGTTCACGTTGGAGACCTTATGGGCGATGGCATAAGGTCCCTCCCAGGTCACATCTAACTTGTTCTTCTTCCTGGGTTTCAAAACCAGTACTCTGTCTCCTGGCTTGAACTCTCTGTCTCTGGACTTGGAGTCGTACCACTGTTTCTGCCGTCGTTGCGATCTTCTCATGTTGTCTGCAGCAGCCGTCCTCACCTCCTGCAGATGCTGTTGTAGTTCATATAGGTAAGAGATGACATCTGCCTCCTGGATGTCCTCGTTCCCGGACCACGCCTCTTTCAGAACATCAAGGGGTCCTCTGGCTTGTCTTCCATACAATAGTTCAAATGGGCTAAACCCGGAACTTTCTTGGGGTACCTCCCTGTAGCTGAAAAGCAGGTATTGCAACCGCTGGTCCCAATCGTTGGGATGCTTGTATGCATAGGTTTTCAGCATATGGTTTAGGGTGCCATTAAACCTTTCATTTAGTCCATTTGCTTGTGGATGGTATGCCGTTGTGGTCACATGCCGGATCCCACAAGCTCTCAACAATTCTTGCATCACATTTGACATGAATGTGGTGCCTAAATCAGTCACCATCTCTTTCGGAAAACCCAATCTTGCAAACACATTCAGCAGGGCTTCCGCTACGGTTTTAGCCTCAATATCCTTAAGTGGAACCGCTTCTGGAAACTTAGTGGCATAGTCTACGATGGTAAGGATGTACTTGTTTCCCCTTCTGGTCACTCTGGAGATAGGACCAACGATATCTACTCCTATCTTCCCAAAGGCTTCCGTGACTATAGGGACTGGCTGTAATAGACCTTTGGTTTTATCTAGGGCTTTCCCCACCAATTGGCAGGCCTGACACGATTTACAAAAAGCCCTTATGTCCTTGCCCATAATTGGCCAAAAGAACCGTTTTTGCACTCGGTCCCTTGTCTTATTGATGCCAAGGTGAGAGGCCATGGATGATGCATGAGCCAAATCCAACACTTGCATCCTATACTTTCTTGGCAGGACTAATTGCTTCTTTCTTTCCCATACTACACTATGTTTTCTTTTTAATGCTACTCGGTATAGCTTTTGGTCTATCACTTTAAATTGGCACGGATGTTCAATTGTGATCTCAGTATCACTCACCCCAGCTCTCTGCCATAGTTCTTTCAGGCTGTCATCCTGTTGCTGTTCTCTGAGGAATTCTGCAGCAGGGATGGTCTGCAACACTGTTCCCTCTTCTTCTGGTTGCTGTACCAACACATCAGCTGCTGGTTCTGGCTTGCTTCTCATAACAATGTTTACTGGATTAGTTTGCTGTCTCTTTAATTCAGAAGCTAAATCATTGCCTACTAAAAGCGAGGTTCCTATATCATTTAGGACTCCTACTATCCAATCGCCTTGGAACTCTTTGTACTTGATTGGAACTGCTGCTAGGGCCACTTCAAATGCAGGTCCTCTAATGCCTTTTATGGTGTATGATTCCCCTGGTAAATACTGATGACTTTGTACTAAGCTTGGCTGTATCAGGGAAACCTGCGCCCCTGTGTCTCTATAAGCCTTGACCTCCTGGTCATTTACTGTCACAGTCTCAGTATACTCTTCACTCAAGCCTTCCTGCACCTTCCATACCTTCAGAAAACTAGTGGGTTTTTCTGGTGGTGTGTTCTCTGGAAGTGAGGGTTTTGTATCTGCCTCTTGCTTTAGGTACTGCACCACTTTAACTGTCTTATTTGGTGGTGTCTTTTTCCCTTTGTCCTTCCTTGGACAGGATCTAGCATAATGCCCTATTTCTCCGCATTGAAAACAAGCAGCCTCCGTCTTTTTATATGGAGGTGGACTGTACCGCCTTGCAGGGTTTTCTGGAGAGTTCCAGACTCGGGGTTTTTTATTTGGAGCAGTCCACATGGATTTCCCTAGATCTGATTCAATCTCATCTAGAATCACAGCTGCTTCTTCTACTGTTTTCAATTTCTTATCTCTCAGAACCCACCTATATTGAGAGGGGACTTGGTTATAAAACTGTTCCAAGCCCACTACGTTTTTCAAGTCTCCTAATGTGGAAACTTTACTCCCTTCTACCCATATGTTCAGGGCTCTGTCTAACCGACAACCTAGTTGAGAGTATGTTTCTCCAGGCTTTCTTCTGATTTCTCTGAATTTTTTCGTACTTTGCTCTGCTGTTAAGCCAAAGCGGACTCTGACTCTTTCCTTGTATAATTGGTAATCAGATGTTTCCTCATCCCTCAGTTCAGAGTATATTTCACTCAACTCTCCACAAATCTGAGGTCTCAAATAAATCATTCTGTCCTCATCAGCTACTTTTAAATCTTTACAGGTCCTTTCAAAATTAAACAAAAAAGCTTCTACATCATCCCCTTTTTGGTACTTGGGGAATTTCTTTTGTTCTACTGTGAGGCGCCTTTCACTTCTAGTGTCACGCTGAAACTCTGGCCTCGCCTGAATCTCCTGGAGTTTCAAACTGTACATTTTTCCCTCATGTTCTTTCTCTTTTTCCCTTTCTCTGTGTTCTCTCTAACTTCTCTTTCTACTTCCAGCCTAGCCATTTGTATTTCTTTTTCTCTCTCTGCTTGAATTTTGGCCATTTGTATTTCTCTCTCTCTTTCTGCTTCCCTTTCTCTATGTTCTCTCTCTCTCTCTCCTCTTTCTACTTGAATTTTGGCCATTTGAATTTCTTTTTCTGATTCTATTCTGGCCAATTATAACTGCATTTTCATAGCCTCCATGCTTTGACTAGGATTCTCCTCAGGAATCTCTTCTTGTGTCTGCCCATCCCCAGTGGCTGTGGTAGTTCTCTTAGGAGGAGCCATTTCTGACAGGAATTTTTCAAAAAACTGTCTTAATTCCTTTACTGCAGTGTCTACTTTCTGTGTGTCCTAGTGACACTTATTTTTGGGGTTTTCTTCGAAATCCCACCTCTGCCACCACTTATAACAGCGCGCCTCACGGTCTCACTGCATCGCTTCTATATGTGGCTTATGGCTACTCCAGCCCCTCTTCAGCCTCCGTTCTTCTTTGAAAATTTTACCTCACGACTATAGAACTCGAGGGGTGGGTGTACTATGGATTTCTTACTACCAGTCTCTTCGGGGTTTTTGTTCTGCTTTCAGATGGATATAAACTCAAAGATTTCAGGTTTTCACAGCTGGTAACATCATTAGGGTTTGTAGAATCTTTCGGGATCAAGTGCCGTGTTCTACTGGAGAAAGTTTTCCTTCCAGACGTTTCGTTCTCAGCTGCGGAGAACATCCTCAGTGGCGTTGCAGCCGGAGCAGGCGCTCAGACCTTCTTGGCTGCTGTGCATTGTCCACTCATGGAGTCTATGGCATTGTACCTGCCCCACATCAAACCTACCCTATCCATGCTCCTTCCCTCAAATCTCCAGGTAGGGTTGCCAAGTCCAATTCAATAAATATCTGGGGACTTTGGGGGTGGAGCCAGAAGCAAGGTTGTGACAAGCATAACTGAACTCCAAAGGAAGTTCTGGTCATCACATTTAAAGGGACAGCACACCTTTTAAATGCCTTTCCTCCATTGGAAATAATGGATAGGGGCACTTTCTTTTGGGGTTCATAAAATTCAACCCCCTGGTGTAATCCTTTTGAAACTTGGAGGGTGTTTTGAGGAGAGGCATCAGATGCTATGCTAAAAATTTGGTGCCTCTCTCTCAAAACCCAGCCTTCTCAGAGCCCAAATACCCGCAGATCAATTCTCCATTATTCCCTATAGGAATTGTTCTCCATAGGGAATAATGGAGTGCTCAGCAGACATCCCCTCCCCGCTGATGACCCTGAAGTGGGGGGAGGGTCTCCAAACCAGGGGATCCCCTGCCCCACCTGGGAATTGCCCAACCTGGAGTTGACAACCCCTAAGCCACACTGGCTGTTATGGGGGGTTGCTGCTTAACAGGAGCAAAAAGCCAGGCCTAGTTAAGTCACATCAGTCAGGTAGCATCAAGTCATCCAGAGGGTGCTGCCAGGCCTAGGATAGCCAATCTCCAGGCTGTCTGTGATGGGGTAGCAGAGGCCGCAATGCCTTTCATGAGGCCGCAGTAGAACAGCAGCCCTTTCTGAGGCTGGTTGACAGAGAGGATAGAGAAGCATTGGAGATGTGACTATCTCTGAGATAAGACTGTTTTGGTGGTTTGTTCAACATTCCAAGAACTGCAGTAGTAGGTGGGGACAGGGGAGTCAGCCAATGGGAAGGCAGAGACGCTGATTGAACCGTGATGGGCCAATGTGTTATGGAGTTCATGGAATGCACCCTTAAACCAATGGGAGAGCTCCATTTGGCCACCACCATTAGGGAATTTTATATATATACACACACACACACACACACAGTATGTCACAGGAGTGAGTACACCCCCTCACATTTTGTAAATATTTAAGTATATCTTTTCATGTAACAACACTGAAGAAATGACACTTGGCTACAATGTAAAGTAGTGAGTCTACTGCTCGTATAACAGTGGAAATGTGCTGTCCCCTGAAAATTACGCAACACACAGCCATTAATGTCTAAACTGCTGGCAAAGTGAGTACACCCCTAAGTGATAATGTCCAAATGGGGCCCAAAGTGTCAATATTTTGTGTGGCCACCATTATTTTCCAGTAATGCCTTAACTCTCTTGGGCATACAGTTCACCAGAGCTTCACAGGTTGCCACTGGAGTCCTCTTCCACTCCTCCATGACGACGTCACGTAGCTGGTGGATGTTAGAGTCCTTGTGCACCTCCACCTTCCGTTTCAGGATGCCCCACAGATGCTCAATAGGGTTTAAGTCTGGAGACAAGCATGGCCAGTCCATCACCTTACCCTCAGCTTCTTTAGCAAGGCAGTGGTCGTTTTGGAGGTGTGTTTGGGGTCGTTATCATGTTAGAATACTGCCCTATGGCCCAGTCGCCGAAGGGAGGGGATCATGCTCTGCTTCAGTATGTCACAGTACATGTTGGCATTCATGGTTCCCTCAATGAACTGTAGCTCCCCAGTGCCGGCAGCACTCATGCAGCCCCAGACCATGACATTGCTACAGAGGTTGAAGGGGTGGGTGGGGGGTCAGCCTTTCAGTGCTCAGACCATACACCGCATGCTGCATCAAATTGGTCAGCAGGGCCGTTGTCCCAGAAGGAAGCCTCTTCTAAAGATGATGCACAAAAAAGCCCACAAACGGTTTGCTGCAGACAAGCAGACTAAGGACATGAATTTCTGGATCCATGTCCTGTGGTCCAATGAGACCAAGATAAACTTATTTGGCTCAGATGGTGTCAAGCGTGTGTGGCGACAACCAGGTGAGGAGTACAAAGACAAGTATGTCTTGCCTACAGTCAAGCATGGTGGTGGGAATGCCAAAGCATTCTTGGATTCCCAACCTGACAGTGTGGGGGTAGAAACCTACAAAATCAGGAACAATCTACCAAGAGGAAAAAAAATGTTAATGCCTATTCTGGGCCTATTTAAACCCTCACAGGCCTGTGCTAAGGTGGACTTCCCTGCAATAATTCCTTCTCAGCCTTCAGAGTTCACGCCCTTCACTGCATATCTAACAATCAACAGGTAGTCAAGAGAGAGGGTTTGGAGGTTTTTTAAACAAAACCCCAATTTTCTCATGGGATTCTTTCACTGCTCTCCAAAACCTGTTTAAGAGCATTTGGATACCCCCTGAATACCACTCCCCACCCCCGTATTCTTCTTAAATGCCTGTTTGGTGCCAGGGGAACATCAAACCAGGAAAAAACTGGTAATGCAGCAAGCAGTCTGACCATGAGTAGGAAAACCAGTACAGTCTTAGTTCCTTAAATAAGCAAAAGGCTTTATCTACTAAAATAGATCCACACACCTTGAGTATAAGCATACAGGTTACAAAGTTGGGTTACAGTCTTTAAGAAAATAAAAAGAAACAAAGATTGATTCCTACTCTAAATTAGCAGTTACCTGACATCAGAATCTCTCTCCCCACCTTGGGCAGGGTTGACACGAGTGTCTGTGTGCACACACATGCATATTGAAGCAGGTTTTTCCGAATGACTCCGTACACAGGAGGAGCAGGCTTTTAACTCTCTCCTTTCCAGTTGTGTCAGAGGTGGCTCCCAATCTTATCCCTGGGGTTTTCCTCTCTTTTGTTTGTCAAAACCCTTCTGGCTAACCACCTTGAGTTCCAGATCAGCATGTTTTAATGTTTCACATCAACAATATGAACATAAATCTATCTGGCCTCTGCTGACATCCCCTAGAGTGGTTGTCTCCAAACATTGGGTGTTTCAAGTAATCTGTCTAAAAAGTCCCCACTTTCTTTCTTTCGCAAAACCTGAGGTGGGCTGGTATATGGCTAGGGTTGCCACTTTGAAGGTGCATTTTTCTAAGGTGAAGTGGGCCTTATGCTTTCATTTGTAACACTTGCCACTTCTCCAAGTCCTTCCAGAGAGAGCAAAGGGGCTGCCAGGTGAAATGAGTGGCAGAGTGAGGAGAACCGGGGTGCAAGAACCCCCTTTTAGATTGAGGCCCTGGGGACAACTAAGCAGGTCTCAAAAAACTGCATGGCCCTGAGCAGAATACCCATGATCTTCAACAAAACACAGGTACCAAAACTAGCTTTCCACTTATCATGTTATCATCTTGGATTTGAGTATAAGGAATATCATGACTTTTGAAACCTATGAGAAACCATGCATCAGTATGACCTCAAATGAGATGGAAATGAAGAATATGTAATGTAACAGTCCATGCAGAGAAGCAGCTGCTGCCGTTGCTATAGGTTTGTGCAGAAGATCTTAAAGAGGGACTAGGCCTTTGGAAAAGAGGATGTGGCAAAGCCCAGAAGGACGACAAATCAGCTGGAGCTATGTTTAGCATTGAGAAAACAGCACTACATGTTCTTCACAACTGTAGCCTTTTGGATGATGCAAGGATGGCTCAGATTTGATGGATTCAACATGCATCAGAAGAACCAAATGCAAAGGAACAGAAGAAAGGAAGATGTGGCTAAGGCAAGACAGACCGAAGAGGTTCAAGCTCACATAACAACATGCGGTAACTGTTGATACAGGACTGGATGGCAATTGATTAAACACAAATAAATAGGGGGGCACTGCATTGTGACATCAACCCAGGAAGCTCTCCAATATTTGAGTTCATTTAACAAACATGTTTAGGACAAAGATAATAACAGAGTTGACAGTTCCAAGACTCTGACCAAAGGACCGTATCCAGATACTACACAATGTCCGAAGGCCTCAACTACTCTAGTGCCCATGCTCCAGACCTTCCCTCTCTCATGGTGGAAATCTCTGTAGGGTACCAGCACCTACAAACAGGGTGGGGTATAATTTAGCCACTACACTGCATCTGTATTTAAGAGTATTTACTTGCCCAAAATAGACAGGGTCTGTTTCAGGGAACAGTTGACAGGGCAAGCATGGACCAAGTCTCACCAGGAGGCTACTGGAAATTGCCAGGAAAAGCAGTATGCGCCCATCCGCTCCATCCCAGAAAACTTCCCACATCACAAGCATGCACTCTGCCCCTTCCCAAAAGGAGACACAAGAGGGCTGTTTCAGGCAGGGAGATGCCTGCAAGCTTGACTGGTTAATAAACACATTGCCTGCCAGCACATTCCAGCTTTGAGAGCCGTCCTGGCCCACCTAGACCTGACCCCAAACAGTAATGAAGTCTGGATGCTTCTACATCATTCCCCATATCAAGTGCCCTTCAATTTGGAAAGGAAGACTCCAGTCTTGCTCTTTGACCAGGTAACAGAACGTGTTGTTGAAGACATCCTTGAAGAGCTTTGCTGGAGGATTATATTGACACCCCACCTTTTTATTGTTTCCCTCCACTCCATTACAGCTCACAAGCCTGTAACCATGTCTTGGTTTAGGGATGTTATGCTGTTTCAGCGTTTGGACTTCAGTCGCGTCTGCTTCCTCACAGAATAATCATGTTGGTGTACCTGGATCTTGATTGCTGTGACAGCCAAAGAACTCCTGGCTCAAGCTCAGAGAGTCAAACTGGCCCCAGAGTGTTGACCCCAAACAGTTGGGAGTGTCTGACCACAGGAATCTCCGGCACAGGAGTATTGACTAGGCAGGTTTACAAGGAAGTGGCCAATCTGCCTGCTGCTGAGGCAGTCGAATGAAGCAGCCTGGAACAGAAAGGAGCTTGTTTGCTAGTCCTCGGGGAGCATTCCTGAGGGGTCAATGCCCGTAAAGTGAAATCCAACCTTTCCTGCCAGCTGCCCAGAGGCCACAGCAAGCATGTTTGTGCCACTGCCCTGTTTCTGGCTGTTCTATGCCTGCTATTCACAGGATGGAAGTGACGTGCTTCTGGGGCTGCTGCCAAAGCATTCTTGCCATGAAGAAGGGAATCCCACCGGCATGCATAACCAGGTAGGAGTTGTTCTGTCAGCACAACCCAGGGCCTGTGTTCTGGCAGGCAGCTTGTGTGGCAGAGGCCTCCTATAAACTTCTCATCACCCCACTGGGTAATGGGTGTTGTTTCTATCTCAACATCCACTCAGCCTTTTATCTGCTTTGCATTTAGCTGCATCAGTACGTTACCAGTGTATATGCAGACATTATCCCTGTGTACCATATGCCAACTTCTAGTAAATATCCAGACTCTGAAGCAGGCCTCAGATTTAGTGGGAGCTCACAGGAGCGCAGTTCCTGAACCTTTCTGAGAGTTCCTCCTCCTTCTCCTGAGAGTTCCACTTCCTTGTCCATTGAATAGTATGTGCAGCTGCATAACAATCCCTAGATGAACTCCACCACCTATTTTTCTACAAACTGACCACTGTTCTGAAGAAACCAAGTTTCAGTCCAGTCCCACTACACTGATGGCAGCTCCTGAGTACCATTCACCATTGCTGAATTCACAGTTCATGGAATGATCTAAGAGCAACTTGCAGGTGGAAAACAGCAAGCATAGTATAGTGACTACAGTGTTGGACTCGGACCTGGAAGACCCAGGTCTGAATCCTCACTCTGCCATGGACACTTTCAGGGTAACCTTGAGATAGGTATGCTCTCTCAGTCTTATCTACCACACAGGGCTGTTATGAGGATAAAATGGAGAAGGACTTTGGATCTCAACTGGGGGGAAAGCAGGGTATAAATGAAGCAAATAAATAAATAAAATCCAGCTACCTCCTTGACACACTGCAATACGTAAAATAAAGATACTTTAATAGCAGAATTCAACAGTGAACACTTAGGTATTATTGCTGGTTTGTTTAAAAAACTGCCACAGCTCAGCACAGTCTCCGAAAACTTCATCTGATGACCATAATGTTGGCAGGCACAGCATCCAGGAAGGCTCTAACACCTGCGTATTTGTAATGCATAACCACTTCAGTGAACAGTGCCAGCCACAGGTCTTTGGGCATGATGTCCACATCGAAACTCATGCTGAAACACTGTGGAGCACTCCAACACCACTATCCACAGGCCTCAGAAACAACTTAGAGGGATCTTTGCTTGAGCCCACACATAACACCTTTTGGTTGTAAGCAAGGACCTTCACTTTGCTGCTTATCCCACAGGACATGACAGAAATTCTCCAGCGTTGTAAGGGCCCAGCTCATTTGGAGCTCCAATTCTGCCTCATTGAGTGTAATCTCTGGTCATGGATCTGCACCTCACAATAGTGTTAGCTCACTCATGGCCTTCCCAAGCATCTTCCCTCTGTTTGGCCTCCAGACGCTTCCGCTCTGTAAGGAGAGAGTGACAGGTGATGGGGTGGTCAATGCAGGCAGTCCAGGCCTTAGAAGAGCCATGAGATCACAAACCTTCTCCATGTCTTTGGTATACATTTGCTCCCTTTCCCATTGCCATACCAGGGTGTGCTGTCAACCCTGTTTCTATGGCAAGCCACACTGCTTTCTTAAACAAATTGTGGTCAGCTGCTTTGCTGGCACTCAGAATGGTGTGCCCAGTGCTGAATTTATCACACCAGCAAAGTCCTATGCCCAGCCCAATCCATCCAACATTCCAATGTGCTGCATTTCACCTTTGCTAGGATCAGAGATCTTGCTCAGTGACCCTAAGGAAAGGCCAGTGAGCTGGGAAGAACAAGGACACCAAGAAGCTGGCAGCTGCAATTAAAGTAAATTAGATGTTCCTGACATGACTTATACTGCCTCCAGCAGCTGGACCAGGCTCCCAGTTCTGTAACCTGGAGCAGAAGTTTGGGTTGGAGTACCATCTAGTGTCCAAAGTTGAACACTGCAGTCTCTGACACTATCTTACTCCACCCGCCCCGCAAGTCGCTTTTCTCCCAGAGTAAACTGGTAAACAGGGCCAGTTATACCCATACCTTCCTTCACTTGACCCTGAATAGTGCTGAGGACTGCTCTTGCCATTCCAAGGACACCTTTTCCCAGGACCCCAAAGGAAAGAGGAATGGAGAACAAGAACCTTTTCTCAAATAGCCATGAGAAGAAAAAGCCTACAAAAACAGGGAACTACCTGAGCGCAGTAAAAAAAGAAATGGTAATCCAAACCATCTGCTCAAACATGAGGCTACAGTGACCTAGGCTTCACATGGATGTAGTATGAAAACTGACAGGAATCATTTCAAAAAGCTCAGTTTGTAGAGCACATACTGTTACTGGCAGCGATAATGGCAGTGGAAGCACCTGCGCTGATGACTAGATTCAGATCCTATTCAGAATGCTACAGCTAAGGCTATGGAGGAAAGCAATCTTTATTAACTTCTAATTATGCTGGGAATGTCACAGAGACCTAGAGTAATCAACACTCCTACTCTGGTATGAAAAGAACTGGCCAGTGGGCTGCAGAAGCTTGGGGAGGAGGGGCTTCCTGAGAATATTCCACAGGAAAGGGAAGGTGTTTGCTGAGCTGAAAAGAATTGTCAGGGGAGAAGAAGTGAGATTGGAAGCAGGAAATCAAATCAATCACATGGAAATTTATCAGCTGAACTGACAAACAACTGTCAACACCTTTCTGAAGTGCAAAAAGCTTGTTTTTAAAGTTAGGCACTTAATACAACTGAAATATTTACATCATTAATTACCTACATCACCACTTCTGATGATAATTTCTGCCTGAAGGGTCTTTGAGAATCTGAAATATTTATGGGGCCACTCCAGGTTAGGAAAATGGAGTGGAGGGAGGAGAGATCTCAATTCAAAGCCCTGCCCCAGCTTCACTACCCTTAACAAAGGGGAAATGCTTGGGATCTCTAGCATAATATTGAGTTTGGCCTTAAGGGACTCTGTCTCCCAGGATCAACACATGCGATAAAAGGCCATCCAGCCTCAGTCATTGATCTCTCTATGGATATTTGATGATTCTCAGAGATTCTGCCACTTTAGGATGATTATTCAGTTCTGTTCCCACCCTCTACAGAGAGGCTTTTCAGTGATGCTGTCCCCATCCCTGAAGCATATTCTGCCTTCCACATTGCAAAACACAATTTCTCTAAAAAGCTCAGAGGTGCTCAACAAACAAAAATGGGCCTGAGATGGGTGCTCTAATTTCTAACTGCTCTACCCAGGCTGAGGTGGTGCAGAGGGTATTCACAAAGTGCTCAGCTGACCCATCTGTACTACTGCGTCAACAAATCTACATTCCAATATACGTGTAGACAGTAGAATGCAGACTCCATTTGGGTAACAGTATCAATCCAGGACAGATACTGAGCCAAAGGAATATATTTACCTCTGGTTTTTGTTGTCTACGATGTTTAGTTTGGCCCTGAGTAATTCAATCCACTTGCTCATTTCATTAAGCTCTTCTTTTTGAGCCAAGTCTGATCAGTGAGGCCAAACCAGCTGTGGCAGTAGGAGATCTGCAAATGAACCTCAAGCTACATTTTTAAACTTTACAAAGTAACCACAAAATGATCTTAATGCGGATTAGGGCTAGTATGTACATACAAGGACATGTATGAGCATGTGTGTTTTTTAGATTAGAAGACTGTCCTCCAGCGCTGCTTTCACTGTCTGATTCATCCTCACCCCAGAGCTATTATTTGCCCTTAGGGCATAAAGGTATTTGTTTTTCCTTTATGGGGCAAATGGGACTGAGCTGGAACTGGACAAGCTGCCAGCAGCATTGGGCGGGGGGGCTGTTTAATCTCCCAAAGTCCCTAATCCAAAACCAGGGGTCAGCACAACTGAAATTTAACACTTAAAAAGATTGATGAATTTCCTGCTGCAATGTCTAATTTCACCTCCAGTTAGATATTTGCTACACCTAGAATAAACAGCTGTGGAGAATCAAAAACCCAGATATGATCCATAAGTACACATCTGTGAATTTGGATCCTGGAAATTCCTAGGCAGATTCTTGTGGAGATGGCAAATGTCAGGACATTGTGCAAATATCCATCAAAAAACACAGGGCCTAGGAGGCTTGGAACTTGTCCCAGAGACACCACCAAGCAACTTCCTCCCTGGGGGGGATGCTGAGGATATGGTCTGGGTGCAAGACAAAGAGTCTCCCTAAGCTTCTATGACCTGCTCTCCATTGACTGGGGATGCAGTTCTCAGCTGACTTACTCAGTGGAGTCCTCTCTCCTGCAGTTGCAACAGAGAAAGATGCAGACAAACTGGGAATCTGCAAAGACCTCACTGAGCTCATTACGGTTTCCAGACAAGTAGGGCAAAGCGGTGCATTCTCCAGCCAGGCCAGCACGCTCCATCACTGTTATCTGGCTGGTGCAGCCGAAGGGCAGGCGGTAAGCCAGCTGCCATCACACCAGAAAGGAACAGAGCCATTAATGGGTACAACAAACAAGGAAAAGCAGAGCTCAAGGAGGAGCCACTTGTCAGTAGGCTTCCCGTACCCCAGTGCATGCTGGGAAGGGAGCACAACTTTTCTCAGCAAAGCCATCTGATTCCACTTTGTTGTGCATTAATTTGGCAGCAGTGAATGGGAGAAGACTGGCTGAGGGCAACGAGGGCACCCCCTTACCCATATGCAATCTGACAACAAGGTGATTCCCTCATATTTTACCCCTATTTCAGCATGGTACACCTTAGTGATCCACAAAACAGAACTAATGGTTGCCCAGGAGTTTCTCTGAGGTATGCAGATAGGCAGGGCCAGATGTGTGACAGCAAGAAGCACTCACAGTTGGTTCAGCTGAGTTGTCATCCCACTCTGAAGCAGAGAGCTAGGCCCAGGAGCTCCAGGAAAGTGGGTAGTAAAATGAGAACAAAGCAGCCTCGAGCTGAGACACTGAGAAATTCCCAAACATCTCTACAGCACTGAAGCTTGGATCCACACACAACCTTATACATGCATTCCTCCGTACAACATTAACTCCTGTCTTCCCCGTGCCAACAATGTAGTACATTTCCTTTGGCTTACCTCGGGCTGCCTGTAACTGCTGGCGTTCAGCTTCACGTTCTGTCTTGCTCTGCTTGCTCCGCACACCAAGGGCACCTGTCACCAGTCTCCTGGCCAGAGCAGCTGAAGTCTCAGGACGTTCTTTGGATGGTTGCAGGAATTCTAGAAGAATTGGCAAGGAAAGCCAAAAGTCTCAGCACTGACTCCCAGCACTATTTTTTATTCTACATGCTGAAGAGGGAAGTCAGGAATGTAAGGGAACCAAAATATTCCTTTCACTGAAGCAGGGGCTGCCTGAAAGGATACATGCCACAAGAGAAGGAACCAAAAAAACCCAAAAACAAAACACAGCCACAGCTTTGAATCTCCTTTGCCCCAGATACACCAGGGTAGCAAGTGGCAGGAAGAGAAACTCAGAAAAGCTTCCCACACCAGATTTACTCTATTAACTGATTTTAGGGTAAAAGTAGGCATTAAAGACATCTTACAGTGGACATGGTATCCAAAAACAACAATGACAGAGGGAATCCAACTTGCTCAATGTAATATGCCTAAGCACTGGCAGGATCACAGATTAGCCTGAATGGGGGTATTTGTTTCACCAAAGGCCACATTGCAAAATGTCTAAAATTTTACCCACTTGCACCAACCCACAGTGCCACTTATAAGCAGTAGGGATGCTCCAAGACCAGCCATAGAAGCTCACTTCCCATTCACCAGCAGTGATCAGGCAGCCAATTTCACATCCTTTTCCTGTGCATTTTCAGGAATAGGCTGCTTGCAGCCATCAGAAGACAATACACAGCTGGTGAGAGATCAGCTTAGAGTTTTCCTGCTAGGAAATTTTGCTGTATGCTGAGCAAAGTTTCACTGTCTTTTGTGTGTGTGTGTGTGTGTGTGTGTGTGTGGGAATCAGAAGCCTACTCCCAGCTGATCCCAGTCAGGTTCTTTTAATCTCCCATCTTGGAAATTTTGCTGCCTCCTAGTTTTGCTGAGATGCAGCAAACTGTGTGGGGGGTAGGGATTTGATCAGAAGCCTAGCTGATTTTGCTTCCCTTTTCCTCACCCCCAAGCGATTTGCATGGGGTGCAGAAAGTAAGACAGAAACAAGCTTTTCTCCTCTCCTGTTGGCAACATGTCCCTTTGGGCCTCACCAGCATAGGATTGGGCCTTGGACTTCGCAGCTCTAGTGGCCTGTGATAGTGGTCGGGTTTTCACCATCAAGTGCTTGGTACTGAGAGCATCTTGAGCTGTAGGAAGAGAAACAGACATTAAATAGGTAATGAGATCAAGTGGATAGGACTTCTTACCTGCTGAACACTATCAAGAGGCAAAGCCCACTATGCCACAAATTCCTTTCCAACCAGCAAGGGTACCCCTTGGTACCAAGCTAATGCTCCTACCTGCAAAGGGGCTGGAGAAGACACCCAGAGCATGCGTATCATCAACCCATTTAATGTCAAAACCTTTCTTCCTAGTGAGGGAGAACAAAAGAGAGAGAAGTTGGAATTGTCAGGTCATTCTTAGTGAGAAAGAAGAAGAAATAAAGAGACTAGAACTCTGTGGGCAACTTCTGACAGGATGGGAGCTAAGGAAGCTGTATCTTCACCTTCTCACCAGAGGGTGGGAAGGTTGTCTGGCACAGTCGGTACAGCACTCCCTCAATGGGAAGCAGTGCTAATCCATAGCTGGGCAGCTTTGGAGTGAGGCAGGTACTACAGGCTTCAAGTCAGAGAACACCTTCACCTGAAGGCTACCATTAAACATATAGAGTGGGGGTATGCGTGAAGACTTCACAGCATCAGGGAATGGAAAGTGAATCCCAGAAGATGAAAGATTTCTCATGCTTATCACCACCTCTGCCCCCAAAACTAGCACAAAAAAAGAAGGTATAATTCTGCAAAACAGGGCATACTGCTCACTGGTAACTGCAGAAAACACGCAGCAAGTCCTCTGTGCGGAATTCTGGTGGGAAGTCATAGATCTCAATGACATGTGGAAACTTGGAGTCACTCAGGTCCAGATTAGCTGGTGAGTAGCTGTAGTAGTCAAAGCGTGGTTCTTGAAATCCTGAAGGGGGTGATGCATGGCCAGACAGCTGGAGGAGAAAGCAGTGGGTGACTGTGAACCAAATGTGCGAAGTGACATATCAGAAGGCCCTCTTACCGCCCCCCCCCCTTCATCTCAAAGCAGCATAGACCACAAATTTGCAAAAAACAAAAACCCAAACACTGGAGTCATATTGAGGGAACTGACCCTTAACCCTGCAAATGACAATCACACACTTTCTCCCACTGTCAAGCACTCTGGCACATCCCAGCCTCTGGGCTTTTTTGGCAGCCCCAAAGCGGGTGCACTGGCTGATTGATGGGGCTAAGGGTTCATGCTCTAGAGAAGGATTGATGGCCCGTGGGAGATTGGGAATTATTGATCAGATGCCTCCTGCTGCTTGCATACTTTCTCCATTTAACATTTCCCTCTGCCATTTCACCAGGCCCAGGGATGTGGTTCCTCTCATTGTTTCCAGAGGAAGAAGCTGGAGTGAACCTTTGCTCTCAGCAAATATATATCTTGCCTGTTCAACACCCCAGAGAAGAGAGATAAGCTGCATCCCAGCCGACTCCAGAAGCAGCTGTATACTGTAACCCAGTTTGCAAGGTGGGTATATCGTTTACACTTGGTAAATGACTGGACTAGAAGAAGTGTGAGACGCACAAGAGATAAGAGGGGCAAGCTCAGACACAGGAGCAAGGAAGTTAGAGCAAGCCTAGGGGCATGTAGATGAGATCTCTATTTCCTATGGCAACTACTATACTCTAACTCAAATGCTGAACCAGAAAATACAATAGTATAGGCAAGGGTAGTCTTCCACCCTAAGGAGCTAGTTTTTCATGGGAGAAAAGCACTGTCTCCTAAGCTCCTCAGAGCAGAAAGGAATACCACAAAATGCTGACAGAGCTCATAAAAACAGTGCTATTGCCCCTGTACCAGCATCCTGATGTCCTAAAGGTACAAACTGTGTTGGTCCCTGCGTGGAAATTACTTCACTTGACCACCCTTCAAAATGGATGGCTAGAGGAAGCCCCATTCTCTGAGGGTATATCATCACTTGCTGCTGGAAGACTAATAGGACTCAGTTGCTGGCAATCCATTAGTGAAACCCTTGTATATAGAGCAGCACACATCCTGTTGGCAGCAGAATTTATAATTCAGGTAGGCTGTTCTCTATTTCCCCAAGCCACCTGCACCAGAACAAGCCATGACTGGACAAGGAGTCTATAAATTTCAGCCACTCCAGTTAATAAATGACAGATAATTATTTGGGAAAAGTGAATTTGGGTGGGGGGGCATGCAAGAATATACTAGTCAAATCAGAGAGGAAGTGGTGAGATGAACAACAGGGACATCAGAAAGTGTGTGCGCCATTGTAGGTTTAACAGAAACCAACCTGTGAACCTAGAATTAGGAAATGAAGTGATGAGATCCCAACAGAAACCCTTGAGGTAGTACATCAACTGCAATACTGAGTGGTATGGCAGACTATCAGAGACCATGGATTGCACTCTGCATGAGAAACCCTGCCCTTCACAAGCCACTGGGTGCAGAAGAGGCGACACGGACGGCTGGGGGCTGCCTGCCAAGCAGCAGGGTGATGAGACAGGGATCAGCATTTTAAAAATTCTCTATAACACCTAATGGAAGAGAGGGTGCTTAACGCTCAGTTTGTACCACTTATCCTTGCACAACTTCTGACCACCATGAGCCTGCTACAAGGCTAATAAGTGCACACATGTTTCAAGCACTGCAGATGATGCATGGCATTTTATTATAACAAATATGTTAGCAAGAAAGCAAGCCCATTAATGCTGGTGTTTCCTGCCTTGGGTCGCTTACAGGAACCATGCGCCCTGGTGCCGCATTAACACAGTCCCAGCCTCCTGTTCTCAGTCTCCTTCCCAGTGATTGCTAATGTTCAAGAGTTGTCCTGTGCTGGGAAAGGTTCTGCCAGCGGATGCACAGGCAGCAGGGAGCAAGAGGACACAGGAAATGAAGACTGTCTGCCACGGCTCAACGCTCTCCAAAGATTTATCCGAGCCACTGAACGTTCCAGCCAAGCAGGGCAGCCTGCCACAGATTCCTGCTCAGCTTTTGAGACAGAGAAAAACAAGAGACATGGGGCTGGGAGGCTTAGATGGAGGTCTCATAACCTATGGGGAATTACAGGCATTTCGGCAGGAGGTAAGAATGTGTCCCTTGAGACACTGTGCAGTTACGGCTCACCCCCTCTACCCAAATGTATTAGCTAGTTACATCATCTCCAAGAACAAACACAGCTTTCCCCCACCCACCCCAAACTGATCTTCTATAGAGATATTTTATTTCCAATGATTGCATATTTTCCACGGGTGACTGAAGGACTACACTGCAGTGCAGTGCACTGCACAACTGGATGGACAGCTTGCTAGAGCAGCCATGTTGCTTGTGGTTACAGGGATCTTAAATAGCTCTGAAAACCACAAGAAAGATTTTTTTCAAAGTTTCAATTACAAATTAAAGGGTTTCCCCCTCCTAATCTGGATATGCACATAGATCATATATACACATACAGTGAGGGGTGAAAGGCAAACAGTTTCCTCACTGGGTCTAAAGAAAAGGGGTTGGGCTGGATGGCCTTTAGAGGATCTGGTTTTGATTTTATTTGTTTACTGCCTTTTTCATTCCAATTTTATAAAATGAAGACAAGAAAATCCATCTACATCTTCAGGGTGACAAAGACCAGGCACCGCTGTCTGAGACCCGAGCCTTCCAAGTTTAATGAAATCCGGAAGCTGCCAAAATGGAGAAGATGCTTGTTGCTCCCCTTGGCCTCCTCACCAGACCATCAGGACCCTAGCAACAATCAGCAATCATGAGAACTAGGCAGACAGGAAACACTACAGTGCTGTCCCCATAAAAGGCAAGTCCCAAAATAGACCTAGTCCCCTAATACCAACCCCAAGCATGGGTGTGCATATGGATATTCTCAATCAGAAACAGTGGTCAAAATTCCCTGTTTAGTTTCAGATCAGGTATTTCTGATTGGAAGCTAAGGGAACTTCATGCACTGAAAATATCTGGAAATATCTGAATGCACATACCTAATCCCAACTATAAAACCTACAATGTTGGTTCTCTATTTCCATCACACACATACACCCAATGATCAATACCTGCTCCCATCTGCCTTGTGTGTAAAACATTCAGCCCAACACTGATGTTCAACCCATGATGTTATGCAAAGAACCTCCCTTGTTGCCTGCAAAGATCTGATCGCTCTCTTCCGAAATTCCACTTTCACAGTCCCCAAGCTCAGTGCACCGGTTCCTATGTAGCACAATGAGTTATACTGACCTTGGCATAAGGAATTAGAGTTAAGTTTCTCACCAGGGCAGGCAATAGCACAGACATAGCTTTATTTAGACACATTGTTTTCTCAGGGTTTTTGTCTATTTTTATCTCACCTTATTTTTCTTTTTTAAACACAAGCAGGAAGATATGGATAAGTGTATGTCTGCATCAACACAGCCACAGGGCTAGAACTACAGAAGAAAAGCCAAATGCTGCTTTTTGCAGGAATTCTGCCCATGAATTTTCAGTACTTTTTTCCTGCATCTCTTTCTCCCTCTCTAATACAAACTTTAGTAGAATTTTGCACTGGCAGTTGAAGGAGAAGCATTTTAAACTGACACAGGAAGTTCCAGCGGTTGTTTAGTATACCTCTGTGAGTAATTTACTACAAGATACATGCAAATTGCCCAAGAAGGGGCATGTCCTGCAGTGGATACTGCAGTAAGTTCAAGAGTAATTGCTAGGGCAAATACACCCAAGCAAAGTTATTTCTCAGCAGCTTTTCTGTATGTTCTGCTGCTTATATTTGTGCAAAGACAGAGAACCACCTATACCACATATCAGGATTTGTCACTTGTGTGGCACCTGGTTTTCATTCCTGGCAACTGAAATGATTGTTTTTTAAAAAAAACAAAACAGCTAATCAAATACAATAGATTTATGCTTTTGTATAATTGGTCTAAACAGAAGTCTTCCACAGTCCCTATCCCTGACTATTGTTCTATCCTTTCTAGGGATAGGCAGGAACTGCATTTTTGCAGTTTGGTTTGTGGTTGAACCAGGACTTTGGTTCACAAACCAAACCTGTTCCTATCAGCTTGTGACCCCTGCTTTTTGCCACTTCTGCGCCTGCCGCTTTTTGAGCACCAGGGAACAGAAAGCAGGGGGTTTAAATGATTCTGAGCTTTTTAAACCCCTGCTTTCTGCTCTTTATGAATCTGTCATGAACTGCCTTAAAATCTGTGGTGGCTCTTCAGTTCACGAACATTGCTTTGCGAACCAACCAAAATTTATAATGAACTTTCATTTGTGAGCCGGTTCATGCTCATCCCTAATTATTTCACCTGTCATGGAAGCATTTTCTTGTTTTCTCCCCTTCCCCCCACAAATTGACTTTCTGCCATCATACCCATTTGTGAAGACATCCTGTTAACTTTGCTAATTTCTTGTAGCAGATGGTAAACCTCATTACTTCATCACCCCATAAGTCCCAACTTGTTCACAAGCTTGTCTCAAGGTTCTCTCCCTTAAGATGGATGGGAGATTTCAAACAAAATGTAGGGCTAAGGGGAAAGTATGCATTGGTATACTGATGCAGTTGCAATGACACAAGCTCAATGTTTCTTAAGGAAAAATAATAAGAAATCTAAATAACAATTCTAGGAGGAAAAATATACAAACAATGGAAATACATAAAGACTTATACCAAGACAATGATTGATAATGCTGAAGGGAAACATAGTGCTGGATTGAATATACCCTAAACTGTTCTTTGCAGTACTTTCCCACAGTGTGATATTCCTGACCACAATATTTTCATTAATGTCTTTCATCTGAGATTAAACTAAGCACATCTTATCATTTGCTCATCTGGCAACTGTAATTTCTGAGTTCTCTGATTGTAGTTTGTGAGTTCTCTGATTGTAGCACTGTTTAAAAGAAGCAGTTACTAAAATGCTGAAGGAAATCTGTAAATTACAAAATATTCACCAGCCCTGCATGATCCCAAATAATCTGGATTTCCCCATAGCTTGTCTGAAACTCAGCTTGCACCTCTTGCCCAGTTTTTCTTGGGAAATACCTTCAACTCATCCTCTTTCTTTTTGCATATTATATACTCCCCTGAGTGGTTATACATTCCCCTCAATTTCTAGAATTTGTGTTTCTGAATGCAAGGATTTTCCAATGTACTTGCACCAATTCTCACATAAAAAACCAGGCACAGTTTTAAGAAACACAATTATTTTATAAGAGAGAATACTGCCAGTAGGTCATGTCCACAAGAGGCCAAATCCATGTCTGAGGTTTATGAGATCTGAGGATGAAGCACTGAAATGTGCATTTGCAACAGGACCATTCCATGCCTCATCATTCCTGTTTACACCCAGGCATTCTGTTGCACTGCTTTTGCTCCCCTTGTGACACCAGCACAGTCTGACTGTTACAGAAAATAAAGATAAAGACACAGTCCTGCCAGATAATCTAAATTGTTTTTCCTTTCCTTGTGATTTCTGGCATGCAAGAATTTCTCCTGTCTGCTTCTCAGACCAAAATGTTATCCTTTGTCCTCTTTGCTCCATTGGAACTTGAATCATTGAGAGGCTCAACTTCCACTCTTAAATTGAGCTCCTAGCTATCACAGCTCTGGTAGTTAGTATGTATAAACATTCATCTGTACAGTGAAGGGAGAGGTTAGCTTTTTGTTCCCATGATCGCCTGGGAATTGGTGCATAACAGTGGGTGCCTGAATAGATGGAACTGGTAGCACACAGAGGAAGAAGGAATTCTACATAGAAAGCACACTGGTTTAGGGACAATTCCATTCCTGCTGCCCCTTCTTGTAGCTACACAAGGATATCCACTTGATGTGCTGGCATTTCAGATAAAGGCACTGAAATAACATGTAGTCCCTTGTGCAAGAAGTGCCAAGCTCAGGGCCTAGGCTGGATTTGGATTGCTAGGCTACCTGTCTAGAAAGGGAGATTTAATTTCTATGCTATTACTGATTGGAATAAGCAGCAGCGAACCCAGAGCTACTTCCTGTAAAAGCTGCCCCCATGGAGTTTTAACAGCTTCCGTTGCCAAGGGTTTAGGATGGTTTATGAGCTAACCCTTAGTAATGAGGCTGCTTAGTTAATTTCAATGGTTCACAGGAGCTATTAGCAAACAGAATCTATTCAGTTCAACCCTGACTCTTAAGCAGGCTTGGATGCACTTTGAAGCAATATTAGGATACTTTGTTACTTTAGGTACCTTTGTGTCACTCTAAAAAGTAGTGGGTTTATGGTATTGATTTAAGCTTTAATAAGGGGCTTTCAGCCATCCAGCCGACACTGAGCTTTTCTTGTAAACCAAAGGCAAGGCTGCACATTCCCTGTGCTGAACACCTCATTGTAATACATTCAGCACTACCATTACAGGGCAATATGCTAACAAGCCCAGCACCAATTAAAAACCTGCCATTTCCGTGAAACTTCACGGTACATCTCTCCATGCCTCTTGGTCAGCACGATAGTTCTGCTCCACAGCAATGCAGACGCCACGCACAGCACTTCTACTTGCTTTACTGCATGCATTTTATATACTGTCAACAGAGGACTGTATTTCTCTTCGTGACACAGAGGCATAGCCATGCTGAGTCTAGCAGGCAGTCAGGAGCTTTGCCTACTGCAGACATCGCCTGCCTTAGTTAATTGCAGTACTTCTTTGTTTACTGACTCCTTGGCCATCACTTGGCTTGAACAGTTCTCCAGGAGAGTGTGACCAGGAGGTTGCTGGCTCTGACTTCCCAGCTGGGAAGTGAAAGAGGGGAGAGGGCCACTCGGTGACAGACTCAGGGAGCCTTCCTCAGGCTAGGTTGGGTGAGGAGGACAGCCAGACAAAGTCTGGCTCAGGACCCACACAGTCAACCGGGGGAGGCTGGATGTTGTGGCCAATATTGGAGGAGACATTACTACCAGGAAAGTGAAGGGCCAGAGAGAAGGGGGAAGCTCTGTATGTTAGGAAGGGCTTTAAAATCATAGTCAATTGAAGCCTGGGGTGATAGATAGAGCAGGAGGGTGAGAAGCTGGTGTGGGTAGGATGAGGACCTCCCTTTGGGAAAGGCCAAAGAGGCACAAGATCTTTAACCCAAAGGTGAATAAATCTAGGCATCCATGAAGTCTTTATAAGGGAAAAGTATGGAATCCCACTACCTCTCAGTCTGCTGCATGCCTTGCACATGGTACAGGGCTCTACAACTCTGTCTGCAGCTAGCCATACAGGACATTAATTAATCCTGACTTTTGTGTGAGCACTCATACTCATCCTGACTTTGTTGTACATGGGCCACTCACCTTACAGCTAGCAAAGGGAATGTAAATCTACAGAGAATACATCACGTTGGCATGTCATAATATGGAGGTGGCTTCTTCAAAATTCCAAAATTCTCATTAAATATTTAAATAAATTACTAGTCTTCATGGATATAGAAAAATGTTGCAAAGTATTTGGGAATTCTGTGTATTTACTTTGGTCTAAAATTTGTGAGTTTTTGAAAGTTCTAAACACAATGTTTATTAAATACATTTCAGGGGGGGCATTCCTAATCTATAAACAGCAAAGAGATACAGTTAATCAAGAAGATTTCAGATGAAAGAAGCATTGGCCTGACTTTGAACTAGCACATTCCCACATCCACATAGTTCCTAAGTGAATGTCTCACGATCTTCAGTTCTGGAAGAGGACCACAGAGAATACTCACCCCCTCCAGCAACCGTGGGTCCAGGCAATCACCATCATCATTGAAGAGAGAATCCCAGCTCTCATTTGCCATGTTGCCATCCTCACTGAGTGTAGCAGGACCAACACTGGTTCCAGCGGGCTCCTCCCAGATGGATGGCACACTTGGTTCAGCTTCTCCTTCTGCCCTGTCTCCAGACAGATGCTGTAACCTGATGCCCATATCTTTCTGGGCTGGATCTTCCATTGAGGTCCTACCCAAGGGTGCTTCTGCTTGGTCCAGTGTGCTCTTGGGATCCCCCACAACTGACAATTGTATCTCCTTAGAGGTACATTCTGGTAAGCAGCTGGTAGCCCCCTTGGCAGAATATCTTGCCTCAGGATTGTGCTTGCCATTTGAATTTTGATCTTCTAAAACAAATGGGGCATCTCCTACTGTCACTGAAGCCTCAGACTCATAAGGCTTGCATTGGCAGATGTGGTGAGAGAAGTCATCCCTCTTCTCATTGCCACACTCCTGTCCCA
Source organism: Heteronotia binoei (assembly GCF_032191835.1). Lineage (NCBI taxonomy): Eukaryota > Metazoa > Chordata > Lepidosauria > Squamata > Gekkonidae > Heteronotia > Heteronotia binoei. The sequence continues at coordinate 78,744,995 of NC_083228.1, read as the reverse complement.
GTTCACCCTCCTTGAACATGCAACTGGGCAGAACATCCAGCCTCCCACAGTGCCCATCTAAGCAGTTATAGCCTGCAGTTAGCCCTGAGGAACCTGAGAGTTGTTTGACTGCCTTAACTGCTATGCTGCTTGTCAACATGCTCTCATCCACACAGCTAGATACATTATTAATGTTCTGATCAGACATGTATTCAATTGCATGTCCGTTTGCGCCATTCTTGCTCTCTTCATGCTTTAGGGTGCTATACTTACTCACTTCCTCTTGAGCCAGGACATTCCTGCCAGCAACCTCAGTCACACTAACTTCCTTCAGGCCTGTCTCATTTGGAACTCTCTTGGGAGTATATTCCAATGTGCTACTGTCATTTATCTCTGTCTGATTGCAGTTGCTTATGTATTTACATGTGCTATGTGTATTGCTAATGTGCCTCAAAATGCAATTATTGCTGTCTGCTTCATCTGATATTCTCTCACCTGAACACTTTGATGAGCAATCCTTACGTACCTCTCTGCTACCTGTGGCCTCTCTGCCTGAGTTTTCAAACATAGCATCCCCACTTACCCTAGATGATCTCAAATCACATCTACTCAGATGCTTAACCTTGCTGGCCAGTGTACTATCTTCACTCATCTCTGTCTGATCAGAGAGCCTCTCCTTAGCACACTGAAGCACATTCTCCTCACTCAGCCCTACCTGGTCTGGGAGGAATGCTCCTGTCTGTTGGCTCATCTCAATGCTGCAAGTCCCTTGCCCTGCAGATGGAAATATATGCTTTTGTTCCCCAGTGCAGTCGGCACTAGTGACACCTGGTAGGATTTGAAGACTGGCCATCCTCTCCAGTAAGCTGGTGGAGAGCACAGTGCCGCATTCAAGAGGTTCCTCTACTTCAGTGTTTGGCAGTAATGCTGGTGTCTGGCTTAGGAATCCAGGAGAAGGTAAGAACAAGTATGGTTTGGGCTTACGTAGGGACTGTGGCCTCTCCTTGTACTGCATGTTTGAATTTGAGCTGATCTGGTGGAATGCATCTCTACAGTCTCTGGATGGCCTTGCTTCATGTTCTTTAATGACCTCCTTCCCTGATGGACAATGATTCACCTCTCTCTTGGTTGCCAATAAGGTGCTGGTTTTTGATGCTGCAATTTCGCGCCGTGCTCTGGGAACATACAGGGCCATGTCTGGTTTCTTGGGCCGTATCCGGGCCCTCTCTGCACCTGGTTGCATAGTGGTTTCAACACCTGTAACAGTGGAAAGTAATCAGCTCAATGCCCACACCCAACAGTGATGATCCATATAATGGGGAGACATGAAACAGCAGATATGAGAAGTTTGCTTAGCTTGGAATGGAAAAAGGCCCCAATTGTCATTTCTTACGAAACAAAAGTGCATGGAAAAAGAGAAGGCAAATAGTAGAATTAGCTGAGATAGCAGCTTCCTCTGGGCAAAAGAAATGTCTGTTTGTACATACATGTCTGCAGATATGCTATTATAACTACAACATAACAATGGCTACATGTATTCTTCAACAGCAAAACCCAAATTTTGAGCTCAAAACACAAGAATGTCTGCATATAGTAGATTTACTTATTTACTTTCAGTTCCAAGATTCACGGTTTCAGTGAATGCAGCCAGATTGATTCAGCAGTGAAGTGGAATAAAGAAAACAAAGCAGACATTAAAAGACTAGCTGAATATACATTAGAGCAAAGGGTAAGAGAACTGCCAATCACAGACCAGGAAGCACCAGCAGCATGGAACACCCAGTACTATCCACTGGCCTTCAAGAGCTGGGGATTCCAATCTCTAGGTGGCATCTGGCGATCTCCTGTCATTACAATTGATCTCCAGATGACCAAGGTCCATTCCCCTGGATAATGGCTGCTTAAGAGGGTGCATTATACCCTGCCAAGGTCCCTCTCTTTCCCAACTCCTCCCTCTCCAGGCCCCATCCCTCAAATCTCCAGAACTGGCAACCCTCTTAATAGGGGCACCTTACTTTTACTCATATTTCCAGATTGGTGTTTTCAAACATGAGGGCTAGAATGCACTTTTAATGTAGCAGGCCCCTTAATTGTGTCAGTGCTGGATCTTTCAAAGATAAGACAATTATGGTTATATAGTTATAGCTATTTGAATGTCTTCTGTTTATATTTAATCGACCTTTGCATCAAATATTTTTCTGAAGATTGATTCTGCATCCCAAACACCTCCGCATTCAGATTATCTTTTCATTTAAATTATATACCCACCTTCTCCCCCATCAACAGAGGGCCCATGGAAGTCATGTAAATCATACAAAAAGAATAAAAAATGAAATATTTTCCCATCAGATTATGAAAACCAGCTCATAAGTGGCTATCACTAAAAACACAACATTTGCTACCATCACCTTTAACAAAAAAGCTTTCCCTAAAGGCTGGCACCAAAGACAAGCTCCTGAGCCCTAACATTCCATATCACTGATGCTATGGCTAAAAAGACCCATTAATAAGTCACAAGAGTTTTACAATCATTAAAGATAGTGCAGAAAAAATATGATGTGAGGCAGACATATGTGACATACAAGAAGAGACACTCCGTAAGTTATTTTTTGATCAACAGACTGTGTAAGTACATATAACTTGCATCAGAAATACGTTAGGCAGACAGCTGGCACATATGTAGCCCATATAAGGAGACACACACCCTTAGTTACTTACAATAGGTTGTGTGAGTACATGCATCAGGTTTTGATAGCATCGGTCTCCTTTGTGCCTATCTATTTCTGTCCTTAAATGCATTTCAGACTGAGCTTCCCAGAAAGCAAGGCAGTCACATCCAATTAAGCCACAGTAGCTCTGCAATAGGTGCAAGACAGGAAAAGAGGCATTGTTACAGACTTCTTTTAGATCCTGGATAGAAAGTTGTCCTTGCTTTTTCCCAAAGACTGACATGAATAAGCTTGCTCTCTCCACAGCATCAGCACCCTGACACCAGTGGCTTCAAGACCTGTTGCAATGTGAAGGTCCCTTTCTTCAAACCTTCACATCTCTAGCCCTAAGTAAATTTTTCCTCTTCAGGGAATCACAGAAATGACTGCCATAAGCTTAACATTCTTCGAAGCACATGTGGGGGGGGGGGTGTTACTGACAGAACATCAGACATTCCTTCCCTAACTATTCCATCTTTGTGTCCCACCTGATAACTACACAACTTTTCACATCCAATCACAGTAGGTCAAAAACATTTGAAGATAAACAAGCTGAACAGAATTAGCTACAACAGATTAAAATGCAAGCTTAGTCCACTATTAATTCCTAGCCAAGAGATTTATCAAAATTCTGTTTCTGGAGAACAAGTACCCAGAAAGAAGAGTCCAGGTTACTTCATGCTTGTGTACTTTGAACACAGAGAAATCAGGGTGAGTTGCAAAAAGTCACAGATGATCTGAATAAGGAACCATCCAGGAACTACATCCCAAGAAAAAAATAGCACTAAGCTCCAATAAACTCTGCCTTGTTATCTCCATAGGAATTCATTAAGATAATTAATAAAGCCTTCAAAGCTTAGAAAAATAAAGTAAGCCTCTCCATAACCCTCTCTTCAACACCAAATGCCCAAACTCAATGCTATAGCAGAAACTTCATGAAATGGCTGGAAGAAACAGGCTATGCTGTACCTTCTATTCTTTGCAATCATGTTCCCATGGACATGGATACGCAATAAATGCAGTATATAAATTCTAAACTGACAAGGCACAGATTTAAGCTCCCACCAACCAAGAAGTAAAAGATTCACAATATATGCTAATCATACTATATCTCTTCTTAGCTATACTTCTGAAAATATATAATCCTCCAAAAAGCATTACGTTAAGGTTCAAATGCCCATAAAGCTTGAACAGAAGAAACTGCACTAGGCATTCCACATGTGCTATCACCAGCACCTTCCCACAAGCACTTTCCAATCCAATGGGCTTCAAACCAGGATGCCTGATATGACTAGATGTTCCATCATGCCTTGTGAAAATGACCTTTGCATAGATCCAAAACCAAGAGAGATTCATGTCTGTACTGAGAGAGGCCCATCGTACAGAATGATGCTCACAGGAGGACATGTGTGACAGAATAAATTTACGCCTCTTCCATACACGTGGTATGCTTAATACAGTACCTTTTGATCCTGTTTCACTACTATGTGACTTTTTCCAGTTCCCAGAAAAAGAGTTAGTCAGAGGAGATAATACTGAACTAGTATGAATAAGTGAGTGATGGGCAAATGAATTACTCAAGCTTATTCTCAGGAACAGCAGATTATGCCAGAGGTCCTGCCTTCAAGAAGAACACCTCACAAGCTTAATAGACTAGAAATGTAAGGGAAAACAATGAGGAAAACAAACAAAAACCAAGGGTTGACTCCTATAAGGACAACCTGCTCTTCTGGTAGATGACTTAGCTGCACTGTACAAACAGTGTGAGCAACTGCTATGCATCCAGCTTGTACCCATTCTTTGGAAATCAGTGCTCAGCCTCATACCACCTAAGTCAAGAAGCCCTCTTGATCAGCACTGGAAATATCTAACAATATAAGGCCAAATGTACACAGTGCAGCAAATCAGAAACAAGGTTGAGCTAATAACTAGGAAGTATTGCATCCTAGCGCTTGCATTATAATTCATTAAACTTCTGCTGATGTAGAGCAAGAATCAACAATGAGGAGCCCAGGCTCCACCCCCTAAACCTCACTACCTTCAAGGGATGGAAGGGTCACCTGAGAATTCTGCTTTGCTGTACTAATCGCCAGAAACCAGTACCTTCTCAATGGAAGGAACAGAATTCAGGAATCCTGGCTCTCAGGCCTCTTACAAATACTTGGACACATTTGCTTCCTCTTATTCAAACCCCGTTGACCCTTTCCTCCAAACCCCAAACCGCAGGACCTTTGACTATAACTGGCACCCTGAGGCCCCATGTATTTGCAGCCCCCTTGTGCCAAAGAGATTTATTCTTCATAAGCTTTGGCACAAACAGAGAAGCTGCTATCTGCCAGGCACCAGGCCCCCATAAATATGCATCAGGCCATGTTTATGGAGACAGATGGCTTGGGGGTCTGTCCTGCGGTTGGGGGGGAAGGAAGAGTTGGGGAAGGGTGTGGCCACAAGATTAATCACTGCCCGCTCTGTTTAGGGGTATTCATCATGGCCCCACTGTCAGGTAAATCACTGGAAAAACACCTCTCTGGTAATTAATGGGAAGTGACGGATGGACAGCCTCTGGGCCCATTAATCTGGACCATCAGCAGCAGACCAAGATTATGAATGTCAGGATGCATAAACTGTACACCAATCAATAGGGCCAGGAATTCATCCAAGGTTCTCATTTCCGAGGCACCTCCGGTGCATTAGGCTCTGTTTGCCTTCCCCTCCCTGCTCTGCTCTCCTTTCCCCTCCCCTTAACTGAAAACAGATCCCTCCTTACTAAGTGCAATGCAGACAGCATAGAATCCGGAGGACAGGTATACCTACACAGAAGCGTTGCACATGATACAGTACAAACACTCAACCCCAAAGACAGGAGAAGCAACAACTAGATGTTTAGCATTTCTATCAATCTAATTTTTATCACAAAGGTGAATATACCTAGGAAGCAGGAATCGTAGTTCAGAAAGGAGGTAGGGAGATCCATCAATAACTTGTGCCAGAGAATACTTGCCTACTGCCTAAATTCAGTCTAAATTCTGCTCAGTACCATAGCTGCAATGCCTTGCATTTTGGGAAACTGCCTAGAGAATACATCAAGGGATCAGGGATGCCTGTTGATTCAATATTTAGGCCAAAGGAAGTTTGGGGTAAGCCTTACTTCATCTGCCCCCACATCCCTCATTGAACTATGCTGGGACTGACATACCAAATACAATCCAAGATACCTGTTCTACCCCAAAAAGTGCTCTAGGCTTTCACTAGAGAAGTAGTGGTCTGCTAGCCTCAGTAATGAGGATGGTGGATACAATCCTTCTCCATGCCCTCCTGAGAAGTATAGGAGCTTTTCTCTAAGGCCCGGATCACTTTTTGGAAAACTAAACTAGAATAGTGCTGAAAGCTTTCTGGACAATTCACAACATGCTCTTTTCAAAGCACAAGACAGTATGGGTATCAAGACAACATCCCCTGGGGTAAGGGGCAAACTTTAACAGATTTCTTTTTAAAGGCCAGAAAACAGTCCAATCTATTTCCTAACCAAGGTGCGGACAGAGCTGTTGGATCTTTTCCATTCTCCAATAAGCTAATTTCACCAGCAGAATAGTCCCCTTCATCTTTATTGACTCTGCGAGAAGAGAACGTATCATTAAGACAGCTCCAGCTCGGAGGAGTCATTTTTCAGAACAAAGTACAATCTATTTCTTTCCAAGCAACCACACCCACTGTGAATGAGAAACTGTGCTTGGCTAGCTGGGCGCTCTGAGAATCTCTCATGCCAACAAACTCCACTGCAGCTCTGAAGGGCAACAGTACACAGAAAAACACTGCTGTTTGTTACCTTTTGGGACCAGCTGAGTGATACACATAGAACTGAGCAGCATACTTAATATCTATACTTGCAGGAGACTGAAGTTAGTATTATGGAAACCGTTACCCAGATGTTTGAATATCTAAATTATTCTGCCTCCCTGAAAGGTTAGGAATCACCTGCAAGATGTCCTCCTGCCTCAGAGGGAGGGGGTGAGGGGGTTGCAAATGCCATCAACTGAGGATCCACCAAGTAGTTTTCTACATGCCCAGCAGAATGGAAAGGCTAACCCTCAGAAGCTGGGACACCCCCCCATACAAAGCCTGTACCAACACTGCAGCAAGTGGGATGCTTACTGAATATCACCTTCAATATAATTACCTAACTTAAAGGTCCACAGAGGTTGTTGGGTGGCTGGGGGGGCAGGCCACGGAGTTCCAGTTCTTTCACCTAACTTACATACCACAATCAGTTCCCTGCCATCCCTTTAGCTGCTTTCACCCCTCACAGCACAAGTGTACCATGCCACAATCCACTCTGGCTTTCCTTGCCTCTAATACAGCTATGCCCTAAACTGGATGGCACCGACTAGTGCAATCTCACCAGATCTCAGAAGCTAAGCAGAGTCAGCCCTGATTAGTATTTGGATGGGAGACAAGCAAGGAAGTCCAGGGTTGCTACGTAAAGGCAAGCAACAGCAAACCATCTCTTAATGTCTCTTGTCTTAAAAATCCTATGGGGTCACCATAAGTTGGCTGAAATTTGACATTTTCCTCCACCACCAACACAGTTGTGTTCATAAAATCATAAAACCATAAAATACCTCAAGGACACACCCTTGCAATAGAAGATTTCTTTGCCTTAAGCCACCCCTACTAGATGCAAAGAAAGGAGAGTATCCTTTTTCTGTTGCAATTTTTCTTATAGCTAGGGAGCACTTTCTTGCATTCAGACCATACAGCCAGGTCAGGTGGCCAATGCAACAAATAATGGGAAACAGCCTCTCAAAAAGGGCAGAAAAAAGCCCAGGAATCTGCTTGGGCTCCTAAAAATTTGATGCAGACTTCAAAGGATTTAAATGTTTTCTCAGCTTTATATGAACTACTTCCTAAAAATTTTACAACAGCTCTCAGAAACTGAAAGTTTATCAGACCTGCTCTCAAGCTAGCCACAATTCAGCGGCATAATAGTAACAGTGAATTTGGGAACATTTATTATCTTAGTCTGCTGACACTTGCCAATTTCAATGCTGCTTTTACAGTCACAGATATTGAAACAAAGGGGGTCTCAGGTTCTGTTCAATGCTTTTTAGTCTTGATGATCACAGAGATAAAGAAAATACGTGACTGCAGTGCATGAGAGAGCTCAAGACTCAATACCAAAAAGCCCAGATATACAGTCCCCAATGAACACAACACATTTTAAGGACAGAAGCTCTGATTCAAGTTTTTTGATCACTGGCAACTTTCCGATCACTTACACTGGAGCCTGGAGGTAGCCAACTGAAGCATAGATCTGATTCCCAAAGCAACTTATCAGGCCCCTAGTCACCCCCTGCTTACCTTAATCAAGGTATGGTAAAAATTCAATTTCACTCATAAAGAAAAAGAAGCAACGAGTCTGCAGTGTATTTCCCTGGCAATCTGTCACTTTAGGGGATCTTTCAGAAAGCACATTTGCTCCTCAGGCCCCCTCTCCCATCAGCAATCTCATATCACTAACTGCATATCCTCCATACCTAAGAAGCCCTTTCTGCCAGAGGACGCCAACCTAATTATAGAATGTGACCAGCCATGAGGTTGTTCCAATCCTGGATTACTGTATGGAGAATACAATAGTTAGAAGAATACTGGTCAGCTTTCTCTGACCTAGATACCACTTAAGCCAGGGATCAGTAACCTTTTATCACTAAAGAGCTAAAATACACTGAAAGTCAGAGCAAAAGATCAGCATAAGGGTCAGCATAAGAAAATGTATTTGCATAATAACAATACTAATAAGTGACAGGTTGATTAATAATCCATAAAGTTTCTGCAGCCCAAACATTGGGTTTTGCAAGTCTTTTATTAAGAAGTAGCACACAAGAAGTTTCACAAAAAAATTGTTTAAAATACCCAGGAACATCCAGAACAACTGTTTCAATGCACTGGCATAAACAGGCACACTTGAATTCTTGGCACTTGTTCACATCTATCATTTCTCAATCTGTAAAGCACTTTAGTCCCATAAAAATCATTGCTGGCCATTCCCTTCACATATTGGCTATTCTAGCACCTCCACCTACCCCTCCAATGTAATGTACCTTAACTTGAATATTTCATTTTCTTTTGTAAAGAGCTATTTTTGGTTTCATGTGAGTCAAATTTGGCTCTGGAGCCACAGGTCACAGACCTCTGACTTAAGCAATTATTCCTGTACCGAGCCGAAATCTTCTTGTTTAACCCAGTCTTCTTGAATGTTTCTTCTTCTGCAGCCACTACTGTCAGACTGCCTTAGTCTTTCATAAAGCTGGCACCATGTCATGGTCAGAAGAACCACAGCTATGTATATTTCCTATGGAGGCCTTTTTCCTGTCAAAATCTGCAGCCTGTTCAACATCCTCCAGCATCCATGTCCCATCATCTACAGGGAAGTTCCACTCCTTGCAAACAAACATGACTGTTTTATATGAACACCACACACCTGTATAAATATATCTGGGAGTCCTAGTCCAATCAGGGTTCTCCACTCTACACAAAAGAATATTCGAAGAATACATTACATGAGTGTGTAATGCCCATACCTTATATAGAAACACACCATGAAGTGTGTTTGTTGTGTAAAGCATAGGGCTATGCTAATCCAAAGTGTCAGAATTAATTCTGTTGACAGTAATGGCAAAACTGTACAGCTCTGGTCACCCACATCAAAGAAGAAATCATACAGCTGGAAGAGTTGCAGAAGAGGGGCACCAAAATGGTTAAAAGTAGGAGCATCTTCCCTACAAGAAACAGCTAAACCATTTGGGGCTTTTAGCAGGGTGGGGGGAGAGACAATTAAGGGAAGACATGACACAGATGGATAGAATTAAAATAGGGTATAGATAATGAAGAAAAATGTGGAATGCCCAAAAGCATTTAACTGGGCACTGCTGGAAAACAAATGCTGGACCAGACAGACCCTTGCTGTGATCCAACAGAACTCTACTCCTGTACTTATCTCAAGAGGCCTTGATCATGATGCTCAAGATAACTAGACAATGGCTACTGCGGCAAAGTCTGCAGAGGTTTCTTTTTTGTTTTTTTTTGGGGGGGGGGAGGAACTGCAGCCCACAAATTTTATTTTCCAGGTTTTGTTATCTCCCTTGCATCTGCAGTCTATTACACACTCCATCAGATGCCCCCCGCCACGCCTCGGCACCAACCCATTTCATGCTCAGAGGATTGAATCAGTGTCCCTTGGCGTGTCTCCTTTTCACACTACACTGAGCAACGTAACTTCCAACTTGCTGTCCTAAGTTCTACACTGAATCCCATAATCCACACTGCAGGATACGGAAGCTGAAAACCACACAAGTAACAAAAATGCTTGCTATAACTACCTTTTTAAAGGCAGTTCTGGAGACAAGGCAGTTCTCAGACTGAGCAGGGCTACAAAGCCCAAAGCAAAAGCTGAACACTGATGGTTCTCAAGCAGGCATCTTTCAGAGCAGAGATACATAACTCATAATTACTTTTAGGGCCACTACTACCAACTCACGAACAATGTATATGTCAAGTAAAGAAAAAGCAATTTTCATTGTGTTTTTTAAAAATAAATTATTTTCCAACTCCCAGTTTATGTATCTCACAGCAAACTTTTCCTCCTCTCTGTGTATCACAGAGCAGCCTAAATCCCTTTTGTATAGATTTCTCTCCTTTGTATTTGTACCTTTCTCAGTTGTATGCCCCCTTCTGTTTCTCCAGTCACAGGTGTTTCTGCAACTTTGTTTTCTATGGCCGCAGAAGGTCAGACCAGAACCAATGGGTTGAAATTAAATCAAAAGCTTTTGACTAAATATTAGGAAGAATTTTCTGACAGAGCGATTCCTCAGTGGAACAGGATTCCTCGGAAGGCGGTGGGGACTCCTCATTTGGAGGTTTTTAAACAGAGCCTAGATGGCCATCTGACAGCAATGCTGATTCTGTGAACTTAAGCAGATCACGACAAGGAGGGTTGCATCAGTGCTTAGTTCTCAGGGCCTTTCTTACATGCCCAGGAAATGCTATTCACCACTTTGGGGACAGGCAGCAATTTTTCTCTAGGCCAGTTTTGCCAGGGTTTCTTCCTTTCTTCCTGGTGGAGCAGGTGTCACTGGGGGCGTGGGGGGGAGGTATTTGTGAGCTTCCTGCACTATACAGAGTGCTGGACTAAATGGCCCTGCAGGTCCCTTCCAAATCTATGGTTCTATGATTCCCTGGACCCCACTCATCTTTTTCTGAAGTCCACAGACCTCTCTCCGCAGACCCCACATTACCCCTTTTTTCTTTGTTGCATAGCATTCCCTTCTCTGCACCCACCATTACCCCACCTTTGTCTATTTCCACAACTCACAGACTTGTCTGCCAGCTCACAGCCTCCCCATTGCCTCCCATCATGCAAAAGTGCAATTTAAATCCTGCAGGTTTGCAAAGCCTTCAATCTCCAGATTTGCTGAAACATCCAAATGGAGGAGTCTAGGCATATTGGAGATAGTTTTCTGAATACAAACTAGAATTCTAAACCATGATTTAATCCTGGTTTAGAATTCTGGTTTGTGGGAAGGAAACAAACCCCAACGTATCCAGACCCCTGCCCTGCATGTTGAAATTGTACCAAGTCCTCTGAGGAAAGGGTGAAGGAGCTGGATATGTTTAGCCTGGAGAGGAGATGACTGAGAGGTGATATAATCACCATCTACAAGTACTTGAAGGATGGTGCAGAATTGTTTTCTGTTGCTCCAGAAGGTCAGACCAGAACCAACTGGTTGAGGTCAGAGAATTAGATTCCCTTCTAGAAATGCTTTGGGTTGAACTAGAGGGCCCAAAAGGAAATTTAACTATGGGAGTTTGTTATCGCCCACCAAATCAAAAGATAAAGGACGATTATAATATAATGGAAGAATTAAGGATAGCGGCTAAACGTAAAAACTATGTTGTAATAGGTGATTTTAACAACCCACAGATTGATTGGGTCAATATATGTTCTGGTCGAGAGAAAGAGATTGAGTTTCTTGATGCTCTCAATGACTGTGCTATGGAGCAGATGGTCTCAGAACCTACCAGGGGTGGGGCGATCCTGGATTTGGTCCTAAGTAATGCCCAAGACTTGGTGAGAGATGTAAAAGTGATCCCACCGCTTGGGAGCAGTAACCATAACGTTATTGATTTCACCATTTGTATAAATAGAAAGTTGCCCCAAAAGACTGGCACAACCACGTTTAACTTTAAAAGGGGTAAATTCTCTGAGATGAGATGGCATGTAAAGAGGAAATTGAAAGGAAAGGTAAATACAGTCAAACTTGGGGAAGCTTGGAGGCTATTGAAAACTACAATCCTAGAAGCTCAGATAAAATATATACCAAAAGTTAGGAAAGGCACAAACAGGTATAAGAAAAGGCCTGCATGGTTAACAAACAAAGTAATGGAAGCTGTAAAAGGAAAGAAGGACTCCTTTAAGCGGTGGAAAGCTAGTCCAAGTGAGATTAATAAAAGGGAACACAGGCTGTGGCAAATCAAATGCAAGACTGTGATCAGGCAGGAGCATATTGCAAAAAACATAAAGACCAACAATAAAAATTTCTTCAAATATATTAGAAGCAGGAAACCAGCCAGGGAAGCAGTGGGGCCCTTGGATGACCAAGGGGTAAAAGGATTACTGAAGGAGGATAGGGAAATGGCTGAGAAGCTGAATGCATTTTTTGCCTCCATCTTCACTGTGGAAGATGAGAAGTGTTTGCCCGCTCCAGAACCACTAATTTTGGAAGGGGTGTTGAAAGACATGAGTCAGATTGAGGTGACAAGAGAGGAGGTCCTACAATTAATAGACAAATTAAAAACTAATGTCACCAGGTTTGGATGGCATACATCCAAGAGTTCTGAAAGAACTAAAAGTTGAACTTGTGGATCTTCGGACAAAAATCTGTAATCTTTCACTGAAATCTGCCTCCGTTCCTGAGGACTGGAAGGTAGCAGATGTCACCCCCATCTTTAAAAAGGGTTCCAGAGGAGATCCCGGAAATTACAGGTCAGTCTGACTTCAATACCAGGAAAGTTGGTAGAAACCATTATCAAGGACAGAATGAGTAGGCACATTGATGAACACGGGTTATTGAGGAAGACTCAGCTTGGGTTCTGTAAGGGAAGATCTTGCCTCACTAACCTGTTGCATTTCTTTGAGGGGGTGAACAAACATATGGACAAAGGAGACCCAATAGATGTTGTTTACCTTGACTTCCAGAAAGCTTTTGATAAAGTTCCTCATCAAAGGCTCCTTAGAAAGCTCGAGAGTCATGGAGTAAAAGGACAGGTCCTCTTGTGGATAGGAAGCAAAGAGTATAAATGGGCAGTCTTCTCAGTGGAGGACGGTAAGCAGTGGGGTTCCGCAGGACTCAGTACTGGGTCCCGTGCTCTTTAACTTGTTCATAAATGATTTGGAGTTGGGAGTGAGCAGTGAAGTGGCCAAGTTTGCAGATGACACTAAATTGTTCAGGGTGGTGAGAACCAGAGAGGATTGTGAGGCACTCCAAAGGGATCTGTTGAGGCTGGGTGAGTGGGCGTCAACGTGGCAGATGAGGTTCAATGTGGCCAAGTGCAAAGTAATGCACATTGGGGCCAAGAATCCCAGCTACAAATACAAGTTGATGGGATGTGAACTGGCAGAGACTAAGAGAGAGATCTTGGGGTCATGGTAAATAATTCACTGAAAATGTCAAGACAGTGTGCAATTGCAAAAAAAAAAGGCCAACATCATGCTGGGAATTATTAGGAAGGGAATTGAAAACAAATCAGCCGGTATCATAATGCCCCTGTATAAATCAATGGTGCGGTCTCATTTGGAATACTGTGTGCAATTCTGGTCACCGCACCTCAAAAAGAATATTATAGCATTGGAAAAAGTGCAGAAAAGGGCAGCTAGAATGATTAAAGGTTTGGAACACTTCCCCTATGAAGAAAGGTTAAAACGCTTGGGGGTCTTTAGCTTGGAGAAACGTCAACTGCGGGGTGACATGATAGAGGTTTACAAGATAATGCATGGGATGGAGAAAGTAGAGAAAGAAGTACTTTTCTCCCTTTCTCACAATATAAGAACTTGTGGGCATTCAATGAAATTGTAAGCAGTCAGGTTAAAACGGATAAAAGGAAGTACTTCTTCACCCAAAGGGTGATTAACATGTGGAATTCACTGCCACAAGAGGTGGTGGTGGCTACAAGCATAGACAGCTTCAAGAGGGGGTTAGATAAAAATATGGAGCAGAGGTCCATCAGTGGCTATTAGCCACAGTGTGTGTGTGTGTGTGTATAATTTATTTTTATTTTTTTTGCCACTGTGTGACAGAGAGTTGGACTGGATGGGCCACTGGCCTAATCCAACATGGTTTCTCTTATGTTCTGTGGACTTCCGGGGGAGGAAAATGTCGAGCTGAGCTGCTTTTCATAACGGGAACAGGCTGGAACTTCTGTTCGGGGTAGTGGAAGGCAATTTAATGCCTACTGCCTACTTTTCTCAGTCAGAGATTAGTCCAAGATATGCACAGGAAACTTTGAGGTTTACCTTGGCTAAAAAGGAGTCCCGAGGGGGGGCTCCTTTGAGGCTTTGAGGGTTCTCCGGATCCTAACCTTCTTGGACACTGCTAAACATCTAAAGCTTTGCAAGACTGGTGAGAACTTGGATAATTGGAAGAGAAGGTACAAATTACTATCTTTCATTCTGGAACTATTTACAGCTTAATGGAATAAATTTAAAAGGTGGGAAAGGAAAATCTAGAAAGTCTGGAAGAAGAGGGGAGGAAGAGGTGAAATTTGGACTTTATAAATATAAAAGACAGTGTTAAAAAAGTGCTAAAAAGTGGAAAGGAATTTATTGTTTAGTCTACTTGCGGTTTTGAAAAAAGAGCACCATCGTTACAGACCTGCAGCACATTCAAGCAAGACAGGAAGTACGTCAAGTATTGTGAGATTTCCTTACCAGTGTGAATGAGACTTTGTGGCAACAAAAGCAGGAAGTAGAGGAAGGAAAACCTACTTTAGGAATTTACTACCCTTGAGAAACATCGGCGGCCATTGCTGGGAGGTCAAAATAAAAACAATGTTTTTAAAGAATTCGGGACATTAAAAATTATTGGAGTTAACTGAGAAGAGGGTAAGAAGTTAAATACTATTGTTCATATTATTTGTGTGGACCTCGAATGTTTTTAAAAGGGGAGAAAAATTGTAAGGAGCAGTAAAAAATCGCGACTGCCATTTTGGAAGATTTAAAAACTTTAAAAATAAATATCTTGAGTTTGGGAGCTCAGAGGATGGCGAAGTTGGGCTTGTTATAAAGAGCAAGTCCTACTCTTTTGAATCTGATAGTCGAATTGGAGATTGGTGAGGTCCAAATTTTCGTTGTTTTTTAAATGTCTGAACACAAGCAGCCCTGTACAAGGGCTACTTCATTGGAAAAAATGCAGGACCAATTGGAGGCAATGGAGGCCAGAATGATGAAAGGGGTAAGAGAGATAATAAATGAATCGGAAAAAAATTATTGCAGAGATTTAAAAAGATATGGAAGATCTCAAAAAGGAAACTGAGGAAACATCTAAGAAAGTGCAGGAGGTAGAAGGCAGAATGAATGTATATGATTCCACCTTGTTGACCCTTTAGACCCTGAAGAGTCTAAAAACATGTATGACTATATGTATCGAGTGAACATATATATATATATATGTATATGTATAGAGGATTAAAATGAAAATTTTGACCGATGCAAAAGAAAGAGGTGGGTTTCAACTGCCGAACTTAAAATTATATCAGGAAGCAGTTTGTTTAGTGTAGATGAAAGAATGGATAACGTTGTTAAACAAAAAACTTTTAGTGTTGAAAGGTCACGGAAATAAATTTGGCTGGCACACATATTTGTATTATGGAAAAAAGAAGATGGATGGTTTTTTCTCTCAACATTATATAAGAAATAATTTGCTAAATACATGGATTAAATACAAGAAATATGGAGATGAGAGAAGACCGTTATGGATAGTGCCAGCTGAAGTAATAAAAATAACAGCTGAGATAGGCGAAGAAAAGTGGTTGTCATATAATCAATTATTAAAAATACAAAGTAGCAAAATAGAACTGAAAACTGCTGAAGAGTTGAATCATAAATATGATTGGTTTCAAATGCAACAAATAACGAGCTTGGTGGAGAATATTAAAACTGAAGGAATAAGGAAAGAGCAAATAGAATTGGAAAAAGTTCTGCTTGGAGACAATGATAAATTAATTTCAAAAGTATATAAATCACTTTTACAATGGTCTGCAGAAGATGAAGTAGTAAAATTGCAAATGATTTAATGTAAATAAATACAGATGGAAACTTGGGAATATTTGTGGAAGAACTCTATGAAACTTTCAACATGTCAAAGTATTAAAGAAAACTGTTTTAAGATGATGTATAGATGGTATATAACTCCTAAAAAATTGGCAAAGATGAATAATAAGATACCAGACAGATGTTGGAAATGTAAAAAGCATGAAGGTTCTTTCTACCATATGTGGTGGACTTGTGAAAGAGCTAAAATGTTTTGACAGATGATACAGAAAGGGATTTCTAAGATCTTGGGATATGAGTTTAACAAAGTTGCAGAAACTTTTCTATTGGGACTACAAATGGAAAAATTTCCAAAAGATAGAACTTTAATCTGGTACTTGCTCTCAGCCGCTAGGACATTGTATGCGCAGTTGTGGAAGCAAGAAAAAATACCAGAGAAATGGGATTGGATTATAAAAGTTATGACATGGAGTGAAATGGATAAATTAACAAGCATATTAAGAGACTATGATTTAGAAGTTTTTAAGACGGAATGGAAAAAGTTTAGAAGATATGTAGAAAAAGAATGGAAAATAAAAGGACATTGGACCATCTTTGGTAATGATTAAGTTTTAAAAAGAAGAATATAAATTTTTGTTTTAACAGTTAAGGGTACCTTTAAATATTTGCATTTTAAGTAAATAACACCGGCGGGGGTCAAGTAACGGGGGAAGGGGTGGGTAGAAATATGGGGTAGATAAAAGAAGGTTTTTTTAAAGATGTAAGATGTAGACTTATTACCATATACCAATAAAATTGTTTTAAACTCTTATGTTCTTACTTTCTTAAATTATATCAAAAGAGTATCTGGCTGAACATTAGTAAGAACTTCCTAACAGAGTGGTTCCTCAGTAGAACAGGCTTCCTCGGGAGGTGGTGGGTTCTCCTTCCTTGGAGGATTTTAAGCAGAGGCTAGATGGCCATCTGACAGTAATGCTGAGTTGGTGAATTAGGCAGATCATGAAAGGCAGAGCAGGAAGGGTTGCATCAGTGCCTAGTTCTTGTTACCCTTTCCTACATGCCCAGGGAATGCTGTTCATCACTTTGGGATCAGTCAGCAGTTTTTCTCCAGACGAGTTTTGCTAGGGATCCTGGAGGTTTTTGTCATCTTCTGGGCATGGAGTAGGGGTCACTGGGGATGTTATGTTTGGGGAGGGGGCGTATTTGTGAATTTCCTGCATTGTGCAGGGGGTTGGACTAGATGACCCTGGAAGTACCTTCCAACTTCATGATTCAACTGTGTTATTTGCCTCAATCTAGGAAGAAATGGAGAAATGCAGACACACTGGGATTTTTAATTTTTGGATTATATATTTGGATTTTACAGTACTGATTTTATGTTGTAAACTGTCTCTGAAGGCTTGACAGCACAAAAATAGGATATAAATGTTTTAATAGTTAAATATTTAGAACTCATGCAGGAGCTGCCAACATTCACAGAGGGAACCCATGTGCCTTATTTTGCTGTTGCAGTTCTACTCTAAAGGTAGAGTAGAAAGTGGAGGGAAAAAAGAACTTGAGCTAACTAAGAAACATAAGTACAAAGTGACTTAGTGGGATATGCTGGCAACAGGTAGGCAAAAGTAATCCAGCAGCACTTCCAGAGAAAGTCCAAATCAAACAAACTACATACAAAATAGTCCTATCCTGTTCCACTACCTTTGCAATCCATCCCTAGAACATAATCTTGCCAAGGAGCCAGTCTCGGCAGTAGCAAATGGGATTCCAGAAACTGCTGGGTACAACAGAGAGCAGTAGCCACTGCTAGGGGAACACCATTCATGGGGGGATAGATTGGGAAAACCCACTAAGGATGGAAAGAGATTAATCCTTGAGAACAGAGCCCTCTACCACATGAGCAGTCAGTCAGTTGTAAGGGCTGAAGTGGCACCCCATGAGCTCTCAGCAGCTTGGATTGTTTCCTGGCAGCAAACTGTATTTTTAGCCTTTGAGGTTTCCGATTCCACTCAATCCATAATTCCATCAATAGAATATTTAACCTTAAAGCCTTGATCACAGGAGAAAAACAGCAGTCCCTTGGGCTGGGCAGTGAAAGGAAGACAATGCCAAATATTCTTTGCCCCCACAGCACTGAGAAAGCAGAATTTACACCAGTCCTGCTGTTGGCCCTTGGGAATTTGCTGCCACCCTCCTCAGGCTCAGCACTGACCACAAAACATCTGCCTACACATCCCGTTATCCACTTGCTTTTGCTATGTAGGAGCTGTTCTGGATTGGTGCTTGGGGAGCAGTGAAGTGCCCTTGTGGGACAGCACCAGGTGTCATTCAGCACTCATATACGCACAATGTCACTCTTTATCGCCTGCTGCATAACGGGCATTTCTTACAAAATAATAACGCTCATAAAAAAGAGAGAAGTGCAAGGAGACTCCAAACAACCCAAATTAGAAAGCCCCTTGGAAAGCTCTACTCATTTAGTCTTCAGGCACATGGTTAGAGTGACTCCCCCTCAGCGGGAGCACCTTGGTGAAAGAAATATGAAGCCTCACAGCATTCACTCCAGGTCTCTTATTATGTGCTGGAGAGCTACAACGTAACTTGCATATTCTCATGAAAACCCTAACTACCCCCAGCAAGATATATAGTCCCCCATGGCCCCAAATACTTAACACCTGAGTTCCCCTATGCACCCCCTACAACACACACAAAACCCCTCATTTGTTACAAACCAGAGGGATTCCCAATGATAATTAACCTCTAACAGTTGGGCCAATGGATTATTCATTAACATAACTGCTTTTCCTGAGACTGGCACAGCATTACAGGAGAAAAGGAATTTTGATTAAGTATTGCAGCCGCTGCCTAGACTTTGCTTGCAACCGGCACCCAGCTGTCCTGGTGAATGCCATCACTAACCACATGCAAAGCTATGCAGCCAGTCTAGGACCACTGCTATGCCACTCCATTCTCTAGCACCAAGCACACAAACCAAGACATAACCCATCAGCTGGGTTCCAGCACAAGCCACAGTGGCAAGCCCCATCCCTTTGATCTCTATTGCACAGTAAAGGCTGGCCTGGGCTCAACCTCTCCTAATGCAATGACAGGCACTATGATTGTTATAAAATCCCTCACACACAGCGATCTAAGATGAGCCTATCGAGATCATATGTTAAGTACTTTCAGTAACAAAAGCCTGAGAACCAGCAAACTAGAAGCATTTCCTTCAGAACTCTGCCACACTAACTTGCATTTTTGGGATCCCCATGCACCTTAGGTCAGTGAATAGCCTTGAATCCAGACAGCTGAATGGCAGACCAGTCCCATAGACTAAACAATAAATATCTTCCCCTAGCCCAGGAATTCAGCACCATATGAGTTCGTATCTATTTTGGCTCTGTTCATCAACTGATGCTATATAATCCTGCACCCCTTTCTAAAAACTATCATGCACTCCACACTTCTTTCCTCAGAACACAAAAAAGAGGGAATCAATCACATTTTCAAGACTCCCAAGTATCCAAACGCAACACCCTTTTATGAAGTCACAAGAGGAAATAATTCACTCATTTTCTCCACATTTTAGGTCTGGTGAAACAGTTCAGCAGATCTACAGCTCCTCAGTAAAATTGGGTTTCGAATCAATGGCATTTTTAGAAAGCTGCATGGAAGGGACAACGCAACAAAGGAGAATGAATTAATGTCTGACGGAAAGGACTAAAGAAATTAGGCAGGATTTTACAGATATATCAAGGGCAGTGGCCCTGCTAGAGAACACATCAATAAATAAAGAGAGAAGGAATTAACAAGGAATCCAGCAGGAATAAAATTATTTAAATCCACCTTGAACCAGAAAAATAAGGAGAGAAGAATGACCTTGTGAGGGAAAAAAAGCTGTTATGCTCTTACATATAAGTCTAGTACCTCACAGTGACACACATCCAGTAGAAACAGGTTTGGCCAGCTGAATTACAGCAACCTGGTTAGCTGTTGGTAAAAAGAATGGAATTCTGTTTAGGGGGGTCTAAGAAACAGTTTGGAATGCTAGCTCCTCTTCCAGATCCCCCACATAGACACTTCTGTCTGGATTTTCAGTAGAAGATAGCTGTGCAATTGAGAAAGTCTGCTGCCAAGCTTCACATCAATATAAAGTATAAAAAAGAGACGAGAACAAAAAAAAATGAACACATCTAGACAGTGATGGGATCATGGGTGATCTGGGCAACCAGGATTAAAAGAGCACAAGATTGACTCTATCAGAATTGCCATCAAAAAGATACTGAGTGGAGAAACAGCATTAAAATTCAATGTGACTGAACTTCAGGGAAAGATTCCCAAAATTTTATTTCCAAATGCCTGACAATTACATTTGCAGATGACACTAAAGGGGAATTTGCAGCAAAGAGCTGAGAGAGCAAGGAAATAATTCAAAGGAAGTAAGCGAGGCTAGAAATAAAACACGATTCAGCCGGGCAAGGCGCAGCTTGCAGAGATGGGGAAACGCAGACATTCAGCAGGGACAGAAACCTGGAAAGAGACACAGGGTGAGAGCAAATTGGAGATGAGCTGACAATGATGAAAGACCTGCTGCTATTTCAGGCAGCAGAAACATCACACCCCAGAGGAAGGGGGGATGACAGACAGGATGCACTCATGATCACTAAGATCAGCTTTGCCCATTGCAAACTGGATGGAATTGGTGGGGCACATGAGGAGGATCAAAGAGGTAGAGGCAAAAGGAAGTGACATCCCTTGTGATGAATTGACAACTCATATGACCCCTCACATGTACAACATCCCCTATATGAATCACTAGGCAAGCTCCTCCCTTCCCCTTCACTTCAGTCAAGTTCTCAGACAGTGGTATTTGGCAATCATTAGGTCTCTCTACAGTACGAAGTAGCTCCTGTAGCGAGGAGGGTCCATATAAACTCACCAAGAATATGTTTTTAAAAAGGGACTCTGAAAGGACTCAATTAAGAGCAATTGGCTAGCTGCATCACCTGCTGTACTCCTCTTTCTTAGCACAACCACAATGCTAAAAGATGTCCACTTGACTCTCCCAATCCTCCCTTCATAAATCCAATTAAAAATATGAGTTGCACCATCAAAGTTTTCACTCATCAGAAAACTGAGTTCACCAATCCCCTTTCAGAATTCTGGCTATTTTTGCAAAGTAACTTTTGAGCCAGATGCTGAAAAAATATTGAAAAGATGAATGTAAACAAGACTCTATACTTGCTGTCCCACTGATGGACTCCCTTTAGCTATTATGTTTTTCCCAAAACTTCATTATTCCAATACATTCTTGTGTATTCCCTCTTGCTGTATTGCTCATGTGCATTTCCAACAAGCCAGAAGTGATACATTTTAAAAAGAGATGCACATATTTGAATTGCATTTAAAGAATATAGTGGAAATTTGGTTTATGGAAATACAATGTACAATGTGACTTGGTCCATGGGGTTGCAAAGAGTTGGACTTGACTGAACAACAACAACAAAATGTACATATACAGTTTTAATGTTCCAAACAGTCATATTAGTCTGTTGCAGCAAAAGCAATTATCATGGCATTGTAAAGACTAACATATTATCGCAGAAGTTCCCATGGATTAGAATCCACTGAATCAGATATGTAAAACATTATCCTTAGATGATAGCTTGCAAACACCCTGAGCCTGCCCTGAGCCTGCTTCGGCGGGGAGGGAGGGATACAAATAAAATGTGATGATGATGATGATGATGATGATGATGATGATGATGATGATGATGATGATGATGATGATGATGATGAAACACGCAAACTGGTGACAACCTAGCCCAAATCTCCAGATACTGTCACCCAGTGCTTCATGTAGATGTTAAATAACATAGGGGACAAGATGGAACTTTACAGGACCCCACTGACAGAAGTCCAAGGAGCTGAACAGCAGTCACCCTGCACCACTTTCTAAAATCTACTGTTCAGGAAGGACCAGAACTACTGCAAAACACTGCCTCCCAATCCCAGCCCAGAAAAGTGGTCCAGAAGGATTCCATGACTGATGGTACTGAAACCTGCTGAAGGTTCCAGAAGAATCACCAGAGTCACACTCCCTCTAGTCTTTCTCTCAGCACAGGTCATCTACCAGAGTGACCAAGGATGATCAGTCCCATAACCAAGCCTAAAAACAGACTGGAAAAGATTTCAACACTTCACTGCCTTCAGCAAAGCTTGAAGCTCTCTAGCCACCACCCGTTCCATCACCTTGTTCAAGACTGGTTGTTAATTCTTGACATCTCATGGGTCCACGGTAGGTTTCTTTAGTACTGGATGAACCACAGCCTGTTTCAAGGCTGCGATGATCACTCCCTCTCTTGGTCCCAGTCAGCCAGCTTCTCCCCAGAAGATTTAAATAGCTCTGAAGAGCAAGCGTCATACAAGATAAGAATTGGTTTTTATACACCACTTTTCTCTACCATAAAGAATCTCAAAGTGGCTTACAATCACCTTCCCTTCCTTTCCCCACAGCAGTAAACTTGTGAAGTAAGTGGTGCTAAGAAAAGTTCTGAGAGAACTGTGACTAGCCCAAGGTCACCCAGCAGGCTTCATGTGGAGGAATGGGGAAATCAAAGTCAGTTCTCCAGATTACAGTATGCTGCTTTTAACCACTACACCATGCCAGCTCACAGGCAGATTGTAGGCCTCAAACTTCCAAAGATTCTGTCCAAATCATGAGACTAATAAACTGAAAAATATTCCAAACAACTGGACAAGTCAGCACCCTGGCACTATCTGACCCTGTCACTGCTAATGCAGAAGCCATGTTGGAACAGATGGAAGAGGTTTTATCTGCAAAGTGCTGAGCAAAACTGTCACAGTAGGCAATGGAGGTGTCCACCTCCTTCCCTGACCACCCAGAACAGCTCTGCATAGTTTTTTTTCCTGAATAAGGAAGAATGCTGTGAAGCTCAAAAGCTTGCTCACACCACGAAATGTTGTTGCAAATGCTTCAAAGTCCCAGACCCTGGGATCAGTCCCTATATCTCTTGTCCTCTAAATCCCAATAGAATACAAATACAACTATTGTAGAAAGTGGCCCATCACAGCTGGTCACCAGCAGCAGCAGATGTGAACAACACAAAAAAGCTGAAGCACGACCCGTGAAGAATGGCAGTTATGGTGTGCAGTGGCAGGAGACAATGAAAAACGCAGCCTGGTGGCCAGGAATGAAGGGTATATGTTTTACGAGGCATCGAATGCCTGGGAGTGCATGCACATCGGGAAAGGAGGGAGGTGCAGCGCAGTAATGAGGGATACCATATAACTTCCATCCTGCAGGGGCTCTGACAAACAGAATCTCTTTGTAATTCAATAAAGTCCCAGCAGTTTCCATGGATCATCCATCTTGCCCAAAGAAGTGCAGCTACTACTCGCATAAATTGTTCCATGCCGATGTGTACAGGGAAAGGGGTGGGGAGTAAAAAGATTGGGTGACATTGATATGCCTCCCCAAATGCAGCATCAGATGCCAATCAGGAGTACAAAATCCTGTTTGAGCTCACACTAGGGCAGGGGTGGGGAACAGTGGCTCTCCAGATGTTTTTGCCTACAACTCCCATCAGCCTCAGCCAGCATAGCCAATAGCTGGGGCTGATGGGAGTTGTAGGCAAAAAACATCTGGAGAGCCACTGTTCCCCACCCCTGCACTAAGGGAAACCACATAAGGAGCATTCAAAAACTGTTTAAAAGAAGATGGGTCTTTGGAACAAGATAGAGTCTAATAAACAGGAATGAAGGACCATCTGATCCTTTAAAAAATTCATCCACTATCCACATGTAGCATTCACTTTTAAGAGAACAGTTGTATGGGTTTGCCCTTTTATACATTTGGAAAGGGTCTTCCTAGAGAGGTAGGGATTTAGCAACTAAATGGGATACCAGCTCCGTATACTATATAATTCAAGTTGTGGCTGTTATTCATCTGTTAAAAAGAAAAGGAGATTTTCAGATTACTCCTGGTGGGAAGAGTGTCTAGTGCCATCTGATTTATATAGTGACCCCTCAGTGTTTTAAAGCAAGAGACAGAGGTGGTTTGCCATTGCCTGCCTCTGTGTTTGTGACCCTTCCTTGGTGGTCTCCCATCCAAATATGAACCAGGGCCAACTACATGCATCGCTTCCGATATGATGAGATAGGGTTAACCTGGCCCATCCAGGTCAGGGCTTCAGATTATTAGTCTTCCAAACCACTTCCAAGTGGCAGAGGAGTCAGGATGTACAGTAGGTTGAGTGAATGAGAAAGGCATGCAGAATGGCACAGGGAGTTTCAATGCCTGTCCATTATACATATCCATTACTTATTAAAGTGGACATGCTTTCACATCTCACACAAAAGGGCATTAATAACCACAGAAAGTTCAAATAAATTCTCTTGCTATGGAGAGAAAAAACTAAGTTTTTAAATCCGACATGTAATGTAAGCTTACTCAATAGACTTAAATGTAAAGAATTTTTAAAGGAACAGAGTGGTCATAACACTCAAAGAAAAAATATGTAGGGCTAGCCTGTTCGAATACATTCTGTGGTGGTTCTGTTGAGAGTTGTTCAGCAAATTTAGGTGCCTGAATGAAGTGAGTTTTTTTTAAGTAACAGTAATGCATTACAAGCATATTTTACCAGTTTTATGGTATCTAGATTAGCTTCATATTGTCTTCCAGGCACCAATTAAGATACTGGTTACAAACCACGAAGTTCTGGGATTACTTATTCCCCCTATACCTCATTGCAAACTAAGAGCTTCCTCTTAATTTACCAGCTGTACACCAAAACAGAACAAATGACAGATGCAGATTCACTCTTGACACCCACATCGCAACTGTGGAATGCTTTTCCTCTTGAGGCATGATACTGATGGAAAGGCTTTTTCAGTACTTGGGGGGTGTTATATAATATATAGAAGCATTGCTCCATTGTTAACAGAGTTATCATTGGAAAAATATTATTCTGAACTATTGTGCCTTAATAAAGGAAGGAAATATGTTTATTTCCCTTAAGATTTGTCAGAACCAGAGCATTGTTTGTAGCAATCTTTTGCTTTGGGAGGGTTGTGAATGTCACAGCTGTAGTTTCAGTCTCCTTTTAGTTAGTAGTGCAGACCAGGCGTTAACATACTCAGGGCCAAACTACATGGTATTACTTTTAACAACTTGCTTTCCTTACAGTCACACAACATACTTTTAAAAGTCTCTGAGGACCCAACTTGACTTGGGCCCATGGAAGGAGAGGAAAATGTGCATGCTATTCCAAAATGCAGCAGAAAACTTTTCCTCCCCAGCTATTTAGGTTTCCAAGAAAATAGAAAAGGGGGGGCAGGAGCCCTCCACCCTGCCTTGGAGACTTTTAAAGCAACATTCTTCACCACTGCTGTGTGGGTGTAGGGAAAGCAACTCTTAAAAACATGCTGCATAGTCTGACCATCAGACCAACAAGTATACAGTACCACACTATGCACCCCCTCCCCCTAATGGAAAGGGAGATGTGCCCGCAATATCACTATCACTGCCCCACCACTTCCTTTTTTTTTTTGTCAGCTTTAAAAAGAACTCTTTCACAACAGGGGAAATGTAAGAGAGTGAAGCACAGTGCTGCTCACTGGCAGTTATGTCACAGGCACTATCCAGCAAGGGTCTGCAACACCGGCACAGAAGTATTCCACAGGGTACAGGTCTGCATTAATTGTTTTAAAGGGGAAGGGAGACAACCACATTTCGGCAGTAACAAAATACTGTGAAGGAAGGAAGTACTACGAAAATACAACAGTCACATATCACAGCCACTTAAAAGGAGACGCCTGGACAGCCCGACGCTTAATGCAAAATAGTCAACTGCAAAAAACACTGAAAACAGAACGCATCCCCCTTAACGGCAAACAAGCCCACAACGCTACACGCGAACTACAGCTCAGGTCTTTTTAGTCGGAATGTGGGGCTCCCAAGAATATATGCATTGTAGTCCCAGCACCTTCTTAAAAAAAAAAAGTCACCGCTACCCACTTGTTGCTGGCATATGAAGTACCTGACCACCTAGCCAGAGGCGGGCACAGAACGGTTGGTGGGAAGCAACGACCAGACACGGAGGGGGAGGGAGGGTTAGAGTGAACATTCCAGGGAGACACATCAGAGTAGTCAGGTCTAAAGAAACAGAGAAAGGAAGAGAAACAAGAAGCCAAATCCAGACCCTTCACAGTAAAGCGGGGGAGTGGGGTGGGGGGTGCCAGTTACCAGGCGTTGGGCCGGCTCGCGCTGCCTCAGCCGATTCCGTCTTCCCCTCTTCCTCCCGCTCCCGATCTGTCTACGCCCCTTTTGCCGCACGGGCCGCTGGGAATTGTAGTCTCTTCGTCTCTAGAAAAAAACGGAGGAAGCCCCTGAAGACTTCAAGGGGGAGATAGAGCTGATAGCCCTCTGTCAGCCTATTTTCCCCACTTCTGATTCACTTTCTCCAGTCGTATCTATGCTGCTCCCACCACTCTCCAGGCCGGTCATCCAGGTTCACGCAGTCTCACGCATGCATCCAGGGAAATAAAATGCTGGGACCCTTCGTCCTGACTAATCGTGCCCTGTGACTTACTGGAGCCTAGAAAGCTTTCCTTTCTTGAATCTCACACAATGTCCGGACTGCTTTGTAGTTTGCTGTAGCAATGATTTAAGGTTGCCAGTTCCTCACTAGTAGGGAACGGGTGGGGTGGGCGTGGTGGGCAACAGATCCAGGTTGGGAAACTCCTGAAGATTTAGGAACTGAGCCTGGGGAGAACAGGGACCTTAGTAGGGTGGGTGCAATGCCATAGAGTCCACCCTCCAAAGCATCCATTTTCTGAGGAACTGATTTCTGCAGTCTGAGATGAGATGCAGTTCTTGAGAATCTCCAGGTCCCACGCGGAGGCTGGTATCTCTAGGCTGGAAAGATCCTATATATGCTCAAATAATGTCCTTTTTGAAAAACGTAGGGTTGCCAGCCTCCAGGTGAGACTTGGAGATCTCCTGAAATTACAACATATCTGTTCCCTTGGAGAAAATGACTGTTGTGGAGGGTGGACTCTGTGGCCTTATATCCAGCTGATACTTGCCCAACCCCACACTCAGCAGACTCTCTCTCTCGGAATTTCCCATACTGGAGCTGGCAACCCTATTGCAGACTTAGAAGTAGGAGGGCAGCATCCAGATCAAAACAGTCTTATATAGTGCTTGGGTTTCAAAGCAGGCAGGCACCCTACTTTTGTGATGGGGACAGGCACCCTATCCTTTTCCTACAGTTTTACCAGGGTCAAGGAATCACAATCTGCTTCCCTTACCTACGGTATCCCAGCTTCCACCAGGGGCTTCCCACCATCTCTGCAGCTATGTGCTTGGTTCAGGTGAGCATGCCTTCCACTTATTATCCAGCTGTCTATCTTTAGCCTGCAGGTTCCTTACCTGCCCCTCTCCTTGGTTGGGTTAGATATGCTGGATGGGCGATGTCCAGTGTACAAAGGAGAAGAGAAGAACTGACAAGATAATCTTTCTTGTCATTCAAAGTATTTTGTGATACCCCAAGAGTCACATCTTTTTCACTGTACCCAGAACATAACACTGGCTGAGGGAGTTTTCCAACCAAGTGGAAAGTGCACGGACTGCTTTTAAACATCCTCTCTATCTGAGGCAATGGCAGGATCCAAAAGAACCCAGCTCCAAGGTGAGTAATGCACACAGGAAGAAGCAGGAGAAAGTCAGATGACATTTAACTCAAATGGTTCCCACCAGATCTGGATTCTGTGTGGGCTGGGCAGAATTTCTGCACTAGCTGGCCTCGTTGCTTTATGAAGAACCAAAGAGGGGGGAAAGGAAGTAATAGATAAGTGTTTGAAAACTCCCTTTTGGAATTCAGGGGGTGCTTGGAGAGCAGGATTCAGCCCAGGACAGGATGAGGCACCTGTGGATATCAATTTGCCACAGAGTGGAGAGGAACAGACTGGTGCAGAAATTTCACTGCTAAAGAGATTTTGATTAATGAAAAAGAATAATCTGTCAGGTACCACTACTGCCACACTATAGCTCTATTGCCACCCTTCCCAGGGGCAATTGCTGTTGGGTGAGCTCAGTATTGGTAGGTATTTCCATTGCTCAATCCCCCATTTTGCAACCATAGCAAGAACAGAGGGGAAGAGAGTTTGAGATATCGCTGCAGGTTTTGTGTTTTGCTGTTTGGATTTAGACCAATTCTCTCATTGTAGATAAGCAGCAGGAGGAGATTATTAGTTTTGGAAGTTTGTAGCATGAGCTGAAAAGGGCATAAGAATCCCAAGAACTTTCCTGATTGTTGTGCATCTAGTCTCATAAACCTGGCTCCCTGTGAGATACCCTTTAATTGTGTTCCCATTATGCAAAACTTCTAGTTTCTTATTCATAGGATATTTGCTAGGAAAGCATATATTTGCATGGGGACATGAGACAAAAAAAATTATGGGCTGGGCACAATAGGGGACATAATTTATTTCTTTTCTTAGATATTTATATGCCACTTTTCTCCCCAATGGGGACCCAAAGCAGCTTACAACATTGTTCTCCCCTCCTCCATTCTGTCCTCACAACAACAACTTTATAATAATAATAATAATAATAATAAATTTTATTTGTACCCCGCCCTCCCCCGCCGAAGCAGGCTCAGGGCGGCTAACAATACGGTGACCAATGGTGCACCAACAATAAAACAGTTACACTAGGAACATTAAATTAACATTAAACTAACCTTAAAAGCCTGAATTAAAACAATTAACTAAAACATTTTATGACGCTATCCTTGACACTCTTCTAGTTGATGCTGATGGCGGATTTTCAGTTATTCATAAGCTAATTTAAAAAGGGTGGTCTTGCAGGCCCTGCGGAACTGATCAAGGTTCCGCAGGGCCCGCACCTCCTCTGGGAGTTGGTTCCAGAGATGTGGGGCTGCGGCCGAGAAGGCCCGAGAGCGAGTATTCTGTAGTTTAATTTGTCTTGGCCCAGGGGTAGTCAGTCTGTTCTTTCTCTTCTGCACACAGGGCTCAGGGCAGTGAACAACATCTCAATTAAAGCATTTCAATAAAAAACCTACAGTCAGATTAATAGTAAAACAGCAGCAATTTCTATCCTGATTCAGATGGCATTTATAGCTTTAACCCCATGGTGAGAGCAAAACGGAAGAGGCCAGGCTTGATGGAAGAACCATTGCTGTCCTCAACCATAGGCCCGGCAGAACATCTCTGTCTTACAGGCGCTGTGGAACTGTACTAGGTCGCACAGGACACAGATGTCATTTGGCAGAGAGTTACACCAGGGCTGAAAAGGCCCTGATTCTGGTTGAGGACAGGCGGATATCTTTTGGACCAGAGACCACCAGAAGATTTTTCTCCCCAGAGTATATGCTCTTCTGGGGGTATACCGGGAGAGGTGATCTTGTAGATACATTGGTCCCAAACCATTTACAGCCTTAAAGATTAATACCAGAACCTTGAATCTGATCTGGTGTTCAATCTGGAGCTAGTCAGTGCCGGATTAAACCCTGTGGAGGCCCTTAGACATGGGAGCCCATAGGCCGGTGCCTACTTGGCCTAATTGTTAATCCGGCCCTGAAGCTAGTGCATCTGGCAAAGCACTGGTTGTTAATGTGCCATCAGTGGTGTTCCAGTCAGAACCCGAGCTGCTGCATTCTGGACCAGTTGTAACTTCTGGGTCAGTCTCAAGGGTAGCCTTGCATAGATTGAGTTACAGTAGTCTAACCTGGAGGTGACCTTTTCATGGATTGGTGTGGCTAGGTCAGCATGGGACAGGAGAGGGGCCTGTTGCCTGATTGGCACAGTTGGCGAAATACTAATCTGGCAACATTTGTCATCTGGGCCACCATCATTAAGGAGGCATTCAGAAACACACCTAGGCTCTTTATGGTCAGCACTGGGATTAGAGGAGCACCATCAAGTTGGTATCCCAGTCATGAATTCCCCTGTCCTAACCACAGAACCTCCATTTTTGATGGATTCAGTCTCAACCAGCTGTTTCAACTATTTAACCACAGCCTCTAACCCTTCAGCCAAAACTTTTAGGGCAAAGTCCAGCCAGCTGCCCATCAGCAGATACAGCTGAGTGTCATGGCAACCCAACCCAAAACTCCACACCAGCTGGGCAAGGGGGCAAATGTTTAAAAACACAGATGTTTTAAAACATAGAATTGTCCCTTGAGGAACCTCGCACATCTAGGAGTATTGGGGTGACATTCTTTCTCCTAGCATGACCCACTGTCCCTGACCCTGGAAGAATGAGGTAAGCCACTTCAAGGCCATCCCGTGAACTCCAGTGTTGGTGAGGCAGTGGATCAACAGATCATGATTGACTGTGTCAAACACTGCTGTCAGATCAAACAGTAATAGCAGCACCAATCTGCCTTGATCCAGTTGTCTGTGGATATCATCTGTGAGGGCAAACAGTGGCATCACCATCCCATGGCTAGAAGAAGAAGAAGATATTGGATTTATATCCCGCCCTCCACTCCGAAGAGTCTCAGAGCGGCTCACAATCTCCTTTACCTTCCTCCCCCACAACAGACACCCTGTGAGGTGGGCGGGGCTGGAGAGGGCTCTCACAGCAGCTGCCCTTTCAAGGACAACCTCTGCCAGAGCTATGGCTGACCAAAGGCCATGCTAGCAGGTGCAAGTGGAGGAGTGGGGAATCAAACCCGGTTCTCCCAGATAAGAGTCCGCACACTTAACCACTACACCAAACTGGCTAGGACAGAAGCCGGATTGGAATGGTCTAGGGTCAATGTGTCCTCCCGAACACTCAGAAGCTGCTCTGCTATCAGTTTCTCAGTTATCTTACCCAGAAACTAAAGATTCAAAACTGGGTGGTAATTGGCAGGATCCATAGGATTCAAAGTTGATTTCTTTAGGAGCAGTCTTTTAATCCCCTCGAATAGACCCCTAAACTAAGGGACAGATTGATAATGTCTACCAGGGGCCTCCGTATTCTCTCACCACTGGCTTTCACCAGCTATGATGACATAGGTCTAAGAGGCAAGTGATCAGTCTAACTGCACCCAGAATCCTGTCGATGTCGGCTTTGTGGAATACTTTAGGCTGAGAAGAAGAAGAACTAGTTCTTATATCTTGCTTTTCACTACCTGAAGGAGTCTCAAAGCAGCTTACAATCACTTTCCCTTCCTCTCCCCACAACAGATACCCTATGAGGTAGGCGTGGCTGAGAGAGTTCTGAGAGAACTGTGACTAGCCCAAGGTGGCTTCATATGGAAAAGCAGGGAATCAAACCTGGTTCTCCAGATTAGAGTCTGATGCTCTTAACCACTACACCACACTGAAAGAGGGAATGGCCCAAATTCACACAGCAGGATATCATGGCCAAGTGGGGATTTGAACCTGGGTCTCCCTAGTGTGACACTCTAACCACTACACCACACTTGATCATGGGAATGTATGATGATAAATAAGCCAAGGCTTATTCAGAGGTACAAAACACTCAGTTCCTTATTCAAGGGCATAATTGCAAGGAAAGTATCTCATTAGTATAGTGACCATGTGTTCGAGAGACTTGTGCAAAAACAAAATGTGTGGCAAGAGAAGATGTTAGAGAGCAGTCTCCAAATCAAGGTAATGTATGATTTGTTCTGACCCAAGGCTTGGGAGTTCAGATGCCTCAGTTCCTTATTCATAGGGATAATTACAAAGAAAGTATATAATTGTGATGGTGACATCTTACTTGACAGTGACTTGTACAGAACCCCCCACAAAAAAACTGCATTCCAGAAACAATGCAAGGGCATTTCATAGGGTGTGGTGTCCCCATTGTTAACATGTGTTGTTTCCAAGCTAAACCTGTGTTGCAAGAGAGATATCTGGAATCTTATGCTGGGAATAACAATTCTAGGTAAAGAAAGAACTTGGATACAAGGTTATACATCTTCATTGGATTTTATTAGTACTTAAGTTCTACCAAGAATTTTTGCACGTTAAGAATTTACAGAACATATCCCAATATAGAAAAATACTGAGAACATATAGCTTAGCTCAACCTAAATTAATCCTATCAAGAATGAAGCAGTAGCTTTGCATGAAGCAGCATATAGCATAAAGCACCATAGTGCAATGCCAGGAAGGAAGTCTCACCAATCCTCCAGGACAGGGTTGTGAAGGTAGGAAAAGGCCTTACCTCTGAGGAGTCTTCCATCAGATGGGCACCTGAAAGACAGGAAATCAGGGAGAGAGGCTTCTATCCATCTATCTATTCATCCATCCATTCATCCATCTATCCATCCATCCATCTTCCCTCCCTCCCTCCCTGTTGGGCACCCCACAATTTTTATACTTTATTCGGCTCATCTGCTCACTCTTCTAACGCAATCAGATTCTTACAATTACTCTTGGATCTTCACCAACTTGATGACAGACTACTTTGGCAAAAATCATCATATGGTCATTAAAAACATGTATGACCTGTCTGGGTTTTCCCCTAGCCAAGAACACTTCAGCACTCAGGTCATCTTATTCTGGAACTGTTCCTAAACCCACTTCTACTTTGACCCAGCATTGCTGACATGTTTTATCTCCTGACGGTATCCGTTTTAGAATTAAATCTTCTGTGACAGTCACCCTTCTTCACATCCATAGTTTCCTCAAAAACCATCCCTTCAGGAGTTTCTGGTCACAGCAATAATAGATACAATAGTAAATAGTGTATGCATAGCATAGGCAGGTAGCGTATACAAGTGTGTATACATGTCTAATATTAATTTATGTGACATAGCATAGTTTCATGATTGCATAGGTTCATAAGCGTAGAATTTAAAATGCATTGCAAGAAAATTTCAGACAGAGGAGAGGCCTGTGTGTGTTTGTTCATTCTGCTTTGGGCAATGTTCAGATATGTCCCAAACCTTGCTTCCACTTTCCTACTCAAACTTCAACTTCAGCTGTCTGGTCATGAAGACTTTTATATGACTGTAATCCATCATTTTCTTCTGAAAAGGAAATTTTATTCTATTTTTTTCCATTTTGGAGAAAACAGGGTTTTCCTGTGAAACTCTTTAAAATTTGAAATCTAAGCTGGCAAAGTTCTCCTCACTTGCCCTGGTTCCTGCAGCTCAGGTAAGTTGATATTTGTGAGTCTCACAAATTGTTAACCTGTTCTTACCCCCCAAGGAATCTGACTTCTGAGGTCAGGAAAAACCCCAAGTAATTAAGCTATTATGATGGCTGAGAAGAGATTCTTCTTCCCCTTTTCTTATCCATCTACCCAGGGTGCTTATTAAAATCTTAAGGTGCATTAGATATATAGATATAGGTAAAACTATCATCCTCATTATTTCAACTTCAAACTCTCACATATTACTGTCTTTGCCAGTGATTAAATTCTGTTTGCATAGCTCAGAACAGTTTATTTGCAAAAGCCATGGACTTCAGTCATCTGCGGTCTCTTCATTCTGGGAGATCAGTCAGTATCTATATTATTTCTTGCCAGTGAATTTTCATCATAAGAATGGGAAAATTCACTTATTTGGGCCTACTTCTAGAGAAAATGGCTACTGGACTCCTACTTTGTTCTATTGCTTCAGACCAACACGGCTGCCCACCCGGATCTGGCATTTTTTTGATTCAAGTCCCCCTAGTCTAACACTGTGGAAGAAATGCATGAACTTGACTGAGCTGGATTTTACCTAGAGGTGCAAAACCCTTATTCTTTAATGCTATGCAAAATCAAAGCTCTGGACCATCTTGAAGGGGATAGTCTCACTCATGGAGACTGTGGCTTCCATGGTCCAGGACTTACTGAGAGTCACAGAGGGGTGTGACCTTTACTTCCTTAATAAGGCTATCGAGGCGACTCTGTTGATTAAAGACTGATTTCTAAAATTGGCTTTACCAAGTATATGATTTTCAGGCTCCATCTCTGCAACTGATGGTGTTATATTAGTAACTTGGGGACTAACTGCTTGTCATGTTTGGTGTCAGGAGGATGTTCTCCCCTCCTCACAAGGTCAAATTGACACTGTTCTGGGAAAGGGGGTAGACTTTCTCTGCAATGGTAGGCTTAGCTCATTTTCTTGATAATTGAAAGCAAATTTCCTGAGTACATCTACATCCATTCTTTTTTTATTGTCTGAATTTTATAGGCTGATATACTGAATGCCCAGTTTTGTGCAGGGGGTGGGACTTATGTCACATCATAGCTTTATGATGCTTTAGGTGACAGGGCTAAAATTATGCATGTATTGTGTAAAGCACAGGATGATGGAAATGTGATTGTAAATCAGCCTTCTTGCATGGCTGTCCATTGAGTCAGAAACCTGAGACAAGTTCATTTCAAGCTGCCTTTCTGTTTTTCACACTTGCACAGCAACAGCAGAGGGTCAAAAATCCTTTTCAGTGGTACATGTGAATTCTGCCTATAGGACTTTAAGAGTATTATGTTTGGGTTATCAAATCCCTGAGTATTCATCTAAAAGGAGGCTACATTTCGGTCATGGACTTCTTTTCTGACTACATGCTTTTGTTTGACGCTGCTTATCTGATTGTCGTGAGTGTGCATGTTCATATGTAGCTGAAGAATGGCAATGCCACATTGCAATGTCAAAAAAGCACCAACCAGCAGGATCTCTTGAGAACTGCCAAAGCTAGAAAGCTGATACTGATAAAAAGACTGACAAAATTGAAAATGCACATTTTAAAGTAAAGATGAAGGCAATGGGAAGGGCAGCTGTGGAAATACACAAAGATCAATGGGACTGTTAGGATCTAGTTCTCTAACCTGGTTAAGACTTTGAGTAGGATTGTTCTCCATGCTTATCTTCTTGGGATTCTACCAAGTTATTCACTCAGCAGCTCTGAGAATTAATAGGGTTGCCAGCCTTCAGGTGAGGCCAGGAGATCTCCCGCTTTTACAACTGATCTCCAGCTGGCAGAGGTCAGCTCTCCTGGAGAAAATGGCTGCTTTGAAGGGTGGACTCTGTGGCATTGTACCATACCATGCTGAGGTCCCTCCCCTCCCCAAACCCCATCCTCTCCTGGCTCCACCACCAAAGTCTCCAGGTATTTTCCAACATAGACCTGGCAGCCCTAAGAGTTATAAATATCAGGTTGCTGTACCCATGTTCTAGATAGTCTAGGCATGCAATGGTCACATGATTATATGCTCTGGGCAGATAGCAAATTATCACCTGCCCGCAGCTTATTGGTCTATCTGTGAAACTACAGTTCTTGGAACTCCAAAGGGACAGAAAGTCCATAGCACCTTTCCATAAACTTTGTTTAACTAAGCCTGGATCCTCTCTAGTATCCTACACTGCAGTGCTAGGCCCAAATGGCTATTTTTAAAAAGATGCCTTGTCCATTCTTTATCTTAAACCATCAAGGCACATATCAAGTCCAGGGAAAATCACACATAAGTTGGACTCAGCATCTCCTTCCTTTTGGAACAATTTTTTGCAGTTTTGAGCAGCAAATCAGGCAAATCCTCTAACAAAGGCCTTGGTGTAGCCGCTGTGGCACTACAACATGCAGAGTGGTTGTGTCCAGTGATCCTGAACCTAAGAGCAGGATAGAGGAGATGTGAAAGGTATAGTATTTTCCATCTGTTTTTTAGAAAGCTAATTAGTAATCCCCGAATGGCTACTAGGCAGAGTTGCCAATCTCCAGTTGGGGGCAGGGGATCCCCCAATTTGGAGGCCCTCACCCCTCTTCAGGTTTATCAGAAAGTGGGGAGGGGTGAGGGAAATGGCTGCTGGGCAATCTATTATTCCCTATGGAGACCAGTTCCCCTAGGCAGGGTATAATGGAAAATCAATCTGTGGATATCTGGAGCTCTGGGAGCAGTGGGGAACTGGGTCTAAAAATATTGGTTGCCAGGAGACATAGGGGGCCCACCCACAACTATAAGGCTATCATTTAATTTTTGAAAGAAGTAAATAAAATTTTCAAAAAATACATAAGTGGAAAAAAGGTACAATTAAAACTTCTGCAAATATATATATATATATATATATATATATATATATATATATATATATATATATATATATATATATATATATATACAGACACACACAGTGTACATACAGTGTACATATCACTGGCAGTATACAGTAGATACTAAATGTAAATACAGATTGCATTTTCTCCAGGGAAGCTGATCTCTGCCAGCTGGGGATCAGTTGTAAAAGTGGGAGATCCCCAGGCCCCACGTGGAGGCTGGCAACCCTAAATACAATGTAAATTTTAGTTGCATTACAGTAAAAATACTGGAACTTCTATTATATTTTCAAGCTACTAAAAGGTCATTAACATTTTTAACATATTGCCTAATGTTTAAGGGGGCCCCACTTCATCAGGGGCCCACAGGGCCCACTTGCCATTGGACAAGCTGACACCCTGGCCAGTCCGCCACTGTCTGGGAGGGTTGTTTTTTGAGACAGAAGCCCCAGATTTTCAGCATAGCATTTGGTGCCTCTCCTCAAAACACTCCCCCTGCAAGTTTCAAAAAGATTGGACCAGAGGGTGCCAAGTGCCAAGAATACAGAGCATCACTGCCCCAGACAGAAAGTTCCATCTATATCCTGTGGCTAATAGCCACCTGATGGACCTATGCGCCATATATTTATCTCCCCTTGAAGCCATCTATGCTTGTAGCTGCCACCACCTCCTGTGACAGTGAATTCCATCTGTCAATCACCTTTTGCGTCCTTTTATCTGTTCTAAACCAACTGCCTAGCAATTTCATTGAGTGTCCACGAGTTCTTGTATTGTGAGAAAGGGAGAAAAGTACTTCTTTCTCTACCTTCTCTATCTTTCCAATGTATAATTTTGTAAACCTAATCTGGTAAATAACTTTTCAAAAAAGGGGCAAGATCCTTTATGTTTTGCACCCCATCTGGCCCTTAGTCTGTCCCCTACCCATCCTATGATGCTGATTTATGTTTTCCTCAGTGATAAGAGCGAATGCTTCTAAGGTACAAGATTCCACCCCAGGCATCTCTAATTAAAGTCTGTTGTGGGTAGCAGAATATGAACAAAGTCTTTGCCTGAGACTGTTGATGAGGACTGTGCCAGTTTGGGTGCTGATCTGAAAGCCACATTGTCCTAACAGTATCCTAGCAAGGTCTTGTGTGTCTTATTTCTACTTTGTTCTTGAGGGCTATGTCTGGCTTATGTCTCTAGGAGTGCAGTCACACATGCTAAATAATGTAGTTTCAATCTACTTCAGATACTGTTTGAAAGTGGATTTTGCCATTTCACACAGCAAAATACAGTTGGAAAGTGCGCTGAAAGTGGACTGAAGTGCATTATTTAGTGTGTATAACTGCACACTAGGGAGTGAACCCCAGCCAGCTAGTGTGTCAGAAAGGGAGATGAACTGTCTGACATCTTAATCAGTTAAAATTCATAAGCTCTCTTCCTGGCATGCTGTGATCCAGTTCTGAGTGGCTCCTTGTCATTTATCTGTGGGCAAGTGCCAGTGGGACAATTTCCTACCCAAGGATTCAAAGGTTCCCCACAACCAGAAGAAGCAAAAGAACTTGTAAAGTACTGGGGTTGGCGCAGTAAGAGACCAGAGTCAGAGAGTGATTTCAGCAAGCTTTACTTCAGAAACACCAACACAGACTGAGCTCTATTCAAACCTCCCGCTCCTTTATACAATTCTTGCCCCCTTCTGATTGGACCTTAACTATGTACATGGATTGGCTATTTACAGAGGCCTAAGGGCCTATCAGGGTACAGTATGAGCCTAGATGTTGATTGGCTACTTATGTTTCAATCCTTCCCCTGATTGGGCACGCTTAGGCCTTCTCTGGAACCCTGGTGTGGAGTACAAGCTTGGCTTGTTCAGCTTCCCTCCAAAAGTAACATTTCCCTCCAAAAGTAACAGTTCTCCATTTGAACCTAGGACACAACAGAACTAAACAAAGGAGATAAGGTAGATTCATGTGCCTTTCAAAGACTAGTCCCTTCAATTCCCATCCCCACCCTCAATCAACATTACGGCCTTTCCTGCACCTCTTTCTCGCCAATGTCTTTGATTACCATGATAAACACCAAATCGCCTGAACTGCCCTGAAATATCAGATCACAAGAATTAGAAAAAAGGCCCATTGCCAGCATAGCATACAGTAGCCACCACGGCCCATTCAACATTGGTTCCAGTTAATGATCAGAACTGGAAAAAGAAGAGGTTTGTCTTTTGTCTACTGCCTCATAGCAGCCATATATTTTATTTGTTTAGATGGTTATGCCCTGATTTTCTCCCTAGTGGGAACTCAAAACAGCTTGCAGCATTGTTCTTCTGACCTCTGTTTTATCATCATAACAACAACCCTGTGAGGTAGGTTAAGTTGAAAAAGAGTGACTGGCCCAAGGTCCCTCATTGAGCTTCTGTGATGGAGTGGGAACCTGGGTCTTCCGGATCCTAGTCTGATGCTGTAAATTCTACACCACACTGACTCATAAAGAACAGTCAGTTCTGAATGGCTCACATCAGAGTTCTTTGCACTGAAAACATGGAAGTGCCTTGCCCCCATTCTTTCCTGCTTTCTTTATTATGGCAGCAAAATCTGGTCAATTAAATCTGCATGTACCACACACGTATTATGACATTTTACAACTGGGTAATTACTGTGAATTGGCTCTTGGAGGCCAAACATTTTCCCCTTGCTCATTGCATTGTTAGTTAGTAATCAACACCATGTGCGTGCGAATCCAATTGAGCCTCCCAGCATCAGCAAGGGCTCCCCATAGATTTGTTTTCACTGCACAGTCTGCCTGTTTGAATCTCCCCAGTGTTTAGCCTTAATGAGGAGGTGCTGACAGGATTTGATTGGACTTAGTGTGTGTGGGGGGGGGAAATGAATGAATGTGTGTTATGTGTGAGAAAAGGAGATTATAGTTATATAGCAAAACACATGTACTTTCTGCTGCTGCTTTATGGCAGAGTTCTTTTCTGACCTCCCTTGGTGCTAAAAACCCCCAGGAATCCCTGTGGGCCCTGCTCCCATAAACCTTCACAAGGTTTGCTACCTATCCCATTGCTTGATTTCTAGAGGCTGCAGAGAAGTGTCAAATGGAGGTATTTGTAGATATGGATTTTATTTAAGTTTTTCAGTTTTATTGTTCAAGATCTTGGTCTAAGAACAGGGGATGAAAGAAGAAGTTCCCATAAACTATCACAAGCAAGTTCTACTTATACTTCTCTGGACATCAAAATTCCTGCTTTACCATAGTGCAAAGAGCTACAGAAAGCACCCATGCCTTCGCAGTATCTTTCACAAAGAGCATTTGTTTTACTTACATGGACGTATTAAAATCCATGTACAAACCATGTGTGCCATAATGTGTGAAAACCATGCTGCTGCTGTTATAAATACTTGAAAACTGCAGCAGCTTCCAAATGCATGTGATTGTGTAGCAGAATAGATTGGTTTTCACACATGGCTGTACACATTTTGTACAAAGCCTTTTCCTTTTTCCAGTCTTATCAGGTCTCCAAAGCTAAGCAAGGTTAGTATTTGGATGGGACACCACTAAGGAAGCCCAGGGTTATGATGCAGAGGCA
Organism: Heteronotia binoei; assembly: GCF_032191835.1. Classification (NCBI taxonomy): domain Eukaryota; kingdom Metazoa; phylum Chordata; class Lepidosauria; order Squamata; family Gekkonidae; genus Heteronotia; species Heteronotia binoei. The sequence continues at coordinate 78,705,391 of NC_083228.1, read as the reverse complement.
GGCACTGGCAAACCATCTCTGAACATCTCTTGCCCTGAAAACCCCATCTCTGTCAGTTAGCTGTGACTTGATGGCAAATTATATTATAATGTGTGTGTGTGTGTGTGTGTGTGTGTACACCCCCCCCCCCCAAGTATATATATACACACCACCACCACCCCCAAGTACTCAGCTTACCTAGCACAGAATCAGGACAACAGGCAGCCTTGGGATCTAGCTATGAGGACCCATCTATAGAATTTGCCTGCCCATGTGGCAGAAGACCCCATCCTAATCATCTTCTGTGAGTCTTATCATTGGATTAACTCCAGAATAGGTTGATTACTCTTTTGACTGTGTCTTTTTTTATACTGCACTCTCTTTGTAACATCTCTCCCAATGACTTTCTGGTGTTTGCAGCCTTTAATATAAATTATGAATCTGTACTTCATACATCTGATGAAGTAAGCTCACAAACACTTATGCTGGAATAAATTTTGTTTCTCTCTATAGTGCCATGGGACTCCTGTTTTTATTTCCCAGCCTATCCATTGCCAAGGAATCCTAGATTATTTCCTTTGTTCTCAAACCTTAGTCTTTACTAACCCTTCCCTTCCACAACTGCATATCAACATTTTTGACCCAGCAAAAAAAGAAACCTGTCATCACTGAGTAGAGCTTCCATGGTCTTTCTGTTTTTGGACCAATGTGTAAAGTGGGGATAAAAGATGTAACAGTGTAAAAGCCAGGCTGTGAATGTCAGACAGGAATGTACACCAGCAAAAAAGGAAATAGTGTATGTGAGGAGGCCCATCTCCTTAATCCAGTAACACAAGAAGACCCCTATCTATAGCAGAACAAAAACAAATTGCCATAAGGCAGGGCTGGACTCACTGCTACAAAATAAAAGCCAGATGTGCCCTTTTGCTGGATTTCAACTGGCCTGCTTTAAATGGTTCTCTGTTTCCACCCCCATCTCTGTCATCTTCAGTGATATGTCTTGGGAACTCCCCCCCCCCCCCCCACCCATGTGCATGCATTTGAGTGAATTGAAACATAGTTGAGCAATGACTTCTTCCCTCTGTGAAAGATAGCAATTCTCATTAAGGCAGCTGTGCCAGCTGTCACCATCCATTGGGAATTAACTATGCCTATATGCAAGAGGTTAAGAATAAGGGGAACAAGGCACAGCACTCCAATATTCCAGGATTCCCTTCTGGACTGGATTGCTCCAGTCTAGGGACCCACTGAGTGGAAGACGACTGTGTGTTAGTTTCCCTGCAGGCAGTAAAGTTAATTATTCTTTGATTAATCTGCCTCTCAGGTAATGACAGAGTGGTTATCACAGCCAAGAGCACATAGCCAGCATCCAGCACTTGGCACTTTCTCTCGGCAGCCCCTCCTTGGCCCCTCATCTCTCACCATCTCCTGACTGGGGGTGGGGTTTACTAAATGCTTGACCCTCAGAAAATGTTACTTCTGAGCTAAATGCCCTGCTTGATAACTTGGTGTTCATAAGAAAAATTCTGCTGTGAATGTCAAGTGCAAATTACCCACAGAATCACCAGAGTATTGTGGGAGGGGGGAGCTGCTCTGGAGCAAGCAAGGCAACATCTTTGTATGATACAATGGGTGTCTTCCTTTGAGCTGCTGATCTCATGCCCCTTTGGCCTCCCTAGATAATGTACAGAATGCAGACAAGTAAAAACACCTCATACCAAGTGCTCCGCAGCGGGCACCGTGCCATGTCGCGCATTCTGGCAGTCGCTAGCCCAGGCGACGCTGGCCTGTGTGCCGCTCTGTGTTGTGTTTAATTTGCTAAGCGGGGAAGTTTTACTGATGGAGGTGATAAGCTTCCATCTCGCTAGCACAGAGAGGATGTAATAACAGCGAGAACTCCTGCCCTCCGCTCTTGGGTATGAATGCTTCCTCGGCTTTTCAATAATTCTAGCCTGTATTTGCACATGCACACCAGGGCACAGACATACATGCATGCCCATGCCTAAACACACACACACACACCTATCAGATCACAGTCCCAAGCTCTGTCAACTCCTATCACTACTAATCAAAGGAGTTCAGTCCTTTGAGGTACTCCTACTGGTACCAGTTCCTGAATGCTTTCCTGAAGCCCTCAGTCAGAACTGTCTTTCCTCCTTGCACAGCCAAAAGAATACAGCTGTCCCTGCAGATAACCTGGATGCAACACAGAATTCTCAATATCAGGAGCTAACTGGTCCCCTGAAACTGTATTTTGGGACCTCTGGGAGCTGAAACATAGTGATGATCACTCTCATTCTCAGCCAATCCTGTCATTGGCTCCAGGCACCCATGACTTCAAGCCTCAGCCAGCAAAAGTCTAGGGTGTGTCCTCACTGCCCTGAACCCATGCTGGGCTTATAAAACGGCTGCCCAAACCACACAGGATAACTAAGTAATCCACTTTTGGCACTAGTCAACACTGCAGAATCCCCAGCTTTGTACAACTGGAGGTCAGGGACCTCTTGCTTCCAATACGGTAGCAGCACTTGTTAATGCCCTCTCCCCATTCCCAGCTACTAGGCTTCCTCTGAGACAGGACAATGCAAAATGAGGATGTTTGACGTAACAAAACAGCTGTATTGAAAAGGATTAAAGATATAACAACAATACTGTTATTCACAATTTAAAGTTGGGGCTGGTCCCACGTGGGCATCTAGCTGCTAGACGGCAGGGAATTCTGGCACAACACAAGCCATGCAGCACCTGACACCTTTCGCTCCCCTGGCAGTGCCAAATGACAACTGCTGGTGCCTGAGTTGCGTTTGCTGCTGAGGGAACCCTGCTGTGACTGGGATTGATTTTCCCATTACCTTTTAATGTCGCATATTAAAGGCATATGGATCCACTCCGTTACTCCTCTGCTTTATTAGCTTCCGGCAAGGCTGATCTGGTGTCGCTGCTACTTTCTAGGCTGTGTGGGCAAGAGTGGTGTGGGAAAGGGAGGGGCCAAAGAGCAGGCAGCCAAAGAGCTGTGTGCTTAGAGGGACAGCAAGTGCAGCTGGTGCCAGGTTTTGTAGCGTCCCTGTTGTTGAGAAAGACAATGTCTGGTGTATAAAGAAGAGAAGACAACCAACCCTGCAGGGGGTAGCAAGAAGACAATTAGATACGATAGTGAGGACAGCACCTCCTCTCTTGTTAAGTGTCATTCCTTGTCTGTCACCAACTTGCTACTCTTAGGGCAATTCCCCCCCTTCTCAGAAGTGCCACACTCATTCTTACCCCCTCTCTCTCAGCAAGAGATATAGTTAGGAACCTATCTCTGTCTCTCCTCTTTCTTATCAAGTAGATTAATTCCTAAATAAACCTTTATGGACTCTTTAATCAGGTTGTGTGCTGTTGCTGTGTTAATTACTCTGCCAACACATGTATGGTTATACAACACACAGAGAGTAACACGGCAAAAGGACAGAAAAATAAAGGTACATAACCCACCGTGAAAACCAGCTTCTATTATTGAATTATACAAAGTCAACAAAGATAAACATACTCATATAAAGCCCACCATCATAAATTACAAAACAACCATAACTTTTAGTCCTTAATGACATGTATGTAGCATTCTCAAGCACAAAGACTTGCATCCCTGGACAAAGACATTGAACTTTAATACCAGCTCTTCTGATTTAATTTCAACCCATCGGTTCTGGTCCTACCTTCTAGGGCAACAGAAAACAATTCTGCATCATTCTCTGTATGACAGCCCTTCAAGTACTTGAAGATGGTGATCATATCACCTCTTAGCCGCTTCTTCTCCAGGCTAAACTAACCCATCTCCTCCCTCACCATCTTCGTCACCCTCCTCAGGACCGATTCCAACTTGTCTATATCCTTCTTAAAATGTGGTGCCCCGAAATGAACACAATACTCCAGGTGAGGTCTTACCAGAACAGAGTAAAGTGATACTATCGCTTCATGTGATATGGACACTATTAATACATTAATACAGGTCAAAATTGCATTTGTCTTTTTAGCCACCATATCATACCGTTGACTCATATTCAATATATGGTCCACTAACACCCCTAGATCCTTTTTGCCAAGACAGGTCTCCCCCATCCTAAAATGATGCATTGGATTTTTCCTACTTAAATGAAGAACTCTACATTTATCCCAGTTAAAAAAATTTAGCCCAGTTTTTCCATCTGTCAAGATCACTTGTATCCCATCTCTGTCTTCTACTGCATTTGCAACCCCTCCCAATTTAGTATAATCTGCAAATTTATTAAACATTTCCTCTATTCCTTCATCCAAAACATTTATAAAGACGTTGAATAAAACAGGCCTCAGGACAGATCCCTGAGACACTCTAGTCACTCCTCTCCAAGAGGATGAGGAACCATTTACAAGCACTCTTTGGGTGCGATCTGTCAGCCAGCTACAGATCCACCTAACAGTAATAGGATCCAAACCACATTTTACCAACTTGTCAATGAAGAGCCCTGTGGTGCAGAGTGTTAAATCTTCAGTACTGCAGTCCTAAGCTCTGCTCACGACCTGAGTTCGATCCCTGGTCGAAGCTGGGTTTTCAGGTAGCCAGCTCGAGGTTGACTCAGCCTTCCATCCTTCCGAGGTCAGTAAAATGAGTACCCAGCTTCCTGGCGGGAAAGCGTAGATGACTGAGGAAGGCAATGGCAAACCACCCTGTAAAAAGTCTGCTGTGAAAATGTTGTGAAAGCAACATCACCCCAGAGCCGGAAACAACTGGTGCTTGCACAGGGGACCTTTCCTTTTCCAACAAGTATAGTATGTGGAAGCTTATCAAAAGCCTTACTGAAATCGAGATAAACAATATCTACAGCATTCCCCTGATCCAGCAAGGTAGTAACTTTCTCAAAAAAAGAGATGTTCTTGAGAAACCCATGCTGGCTCTTAGTAAACATAGCCATCTTTTCTAAATGTTCCAGGAGTCACTGACTGTTTGATTTGTTCTAAAACTTTTCCAGGTATAGACATCAAATTAACAGGTTGGTAGTTACCCGGATCTTCCTTTCCCCCCTTTTGAAGATGGAGACAACATTTGCCCAGCTCCAATCTTCTGGCACCTCACCTGTTCTCCAAGAATTCTCAAAAATAATGGCCAGAGACTTGAAAATTATATCCACAAGTTCTTTTAGTACCCTTGGATGCAGTTCATCTGGCCCTGAGGACTTTGTTTCAGTTTTTAAAAGAACTAGGTGTTTTAACATACAACATATTTTATTTATTTATCATATGGCAGGCTTACACACAGGAAGTGTGTAACCAAGATGATACAATGTGTATGCAGACTGATCGGGCAATCCCTCTAAATACTAATATCTAGATTTTCAATACATTCCATCACAACTGGGGAATCTTCAAAGGGCTCCATCATATGTGCCTAGAAGGCACAATGCTCACATTCCAGTGTCAGTTAGGAAATCGTTTGGCAGGTTGCACCACAATCACATTTGTGCTCTGGTATTTTGCCCCATTTAAACAACAGGTCTGCACAATTGGGAAAGGGCGGGCTATAAATTGAAAATAATAAATAAATAAATATTTCCAAAGCCTGTTTGTATTCTATTAGCCATCTTCCATATTTTACGTGGTAAGTCAACATAACATACAACATAGGGAGAGATGGGAACTGATAGTCTGAAGTAGGGGTGTCAAACATGCGACCCATGGGCTATATCAGGCTCCTGGAGGGCGCCTGTCAGGCCCATGAGACCTCACTGTTGTCTGCTTCCTTCTCCCTCTCTTGCTTCCTTCTGCATCTCAGCTTGCTTTGCCAGGCCTGCTCAATCACACAGGAGCTACAGAGCAAAGCCTCTGTATTCTCCATTGGCTGAGGCTCCTTCCCCTCCTTATCTCCTGGGGAAGGAGGGAAAGAGCCAGAGCTTTCTTTGCCCAGTTCCCTTAGTTCCACAGGAGAGACAAAGAAAGCACCTTTAAGACCAACGAAGTTTTATTCAATATATGAGCTTTTTGCCTTGCTACAGAGAGAGAGAGAGAGAGTGTGTATGTGTTGTTGGCTTGTTATGCCAGGGCTCTCATTAGTGCAACTGGGTTTGCCTCCCTCTTTTCTCTGTATTCATGCCTTCATGATCCAGTCTTCCTCAGTAGGAAAGCAATGTGAACTATTTAGATGAGGAATAACAATAAACCAGTGTGGTGGATTAGGCTGAGAGCGTGTCCAGACCAAGTCCACCTCCTGAGGAAGCCTGTTCCACAAGTTCATCCAGCACATTTCCTTTGTAGACTGGGGATTTTGAACTTAGACTTCCCAGAAAGTATGCTGATATTGACCACTATACATTGCTGTCTCTCTGTTCTTGCACTGTCACATAGGAGTTGTAGTTATTTCTCTGGGGAAGACTATAGTTTTGAGACAAACACGTAACCCTCAGTCTGTGTCATGATGTCTTCACATGTTTTTGACCAATACATGAAGCAACTTCATATCATTATTTTCCTTTGGGTCTTAGACTCAAAGCATTAGCCATGAGATTTCTGTGATGAATGTCAATAAATCTAAAGTAGGTTTGCAACTTACAGATACACACCTGAAGAACACCTGAGCAGCATACTCAAGATTGCTACATCACAGACATTGTCTCCAGATTTTGATGCAATAATTCAAAGCAAGAGGTGTCAATTATCAGAGACTGTTAAATAAAATATTGCAAGAGGTTTATATCTCCACTACCTGGCATTACATTTTATGACATACATGGCCCAACAAGGTCTCATTTATGTCAGAGCCAGCCCTCATAACAAATGAGTTCAGTACCCATGTTCTAAAGTCACTTTTCAGTCCTTCACCCCAATCTCTGATCAGAAGGAATCCCTGCTAGAAGAAAATCAATTTTTACATCATGTTTGTTTTTGGTGAGGGAGAAGTGTAAATAGGCAAGAATTCAGCTCCCCTTGATACACCCTCAGGCTGCTTTGATCTAGGTTGGGTTGTCTGGCCATCATGCTGTATTCCTCCCTTCCCCGCCCCACCCCCAATCTAGGCATGATGCAGGTAGACATGGTTGTCATTCACATAGAATCATAGAGTTGGAAGGAACCTCCAGGGTCATCTAGTCCAACCCCCTGCACAATGCAGGAAACTCACAAATACCTCCCCCTAAATTCTCAGGATCTTCATTGCTGTCAGATGGCCATCTAGCGTCTATTTAAAAACCTCCAAGGAAGGAGAGCCCACCACCTTCTGAGGAAGTCTGTTCCACTGAGGAACTGCTCTGTCAGGAAGTTCTTCCTAATGTTGAGCCGGAAACTCTTTTGATTTAATTTCAATCCATTGGTTCTGGTCCTACCTTCTGGGGCCACAGAAAACAATTCCACACCATCCTCTAGATGACAGCCCTTCAAGTACTTGAAGATGGTGATCATATCACCTCTCAGCTGTCTCCTCTCCATGCCCAGCTCCTTCAACCTTTCTTCATAGGACTTGGTCTCCAGACCCCTCACCATCTTTGTCGCCCTCCTCTGGACCCATTCTAGCTTGTCCCAGCTTGTCCCTTCTGTCCCATGTTTACAATGAGTCTGCTTGCGGAGAGGGCGAGATAAAAGTCTAATGTAAATAAATAAAAAAGAAAGAGAGGAGCTAATGTTTCCAGCAAAAGAGACCCCACTTTACTTTACCACACTCCACTCCTGCATTGCTTTTCTCCTGGCCCTACTCTGACTCTGAAAGTGTCAGTGTAAGGTAAAGGTACGGAAAATTCAGCTTCTTTCACACATACTTTTCAATGTAAAACTAAGACCCCCGCTCAAGTCTACCTCCAGACACCCTCTCCACCTCTGTTTTGGCCCTTAGTGGCCCTGGTGATGCAAATGCCTGGCAAAACTGACCATTAACGCAGGGTTTCACATCAAGAGGGCCAGGTTCTTGTTACTGCAAATGGATGGATTTGGAGGCAGGTGTGTTTGAGATAGAACAAAATATTTGCAACTGTAAAGGCCAAAAGAGAGAGCTTTTCACAGGCAGCAGCACACCCTCCAGCTGTGGGCCCACCTCTCAAAAGAATGACGATATGGTATGTATGTCAGATTGACTCTAACCACCACCACCACCACCCATGTCTAGAGCAGAACTCGCTCAGTATATTTTCAGATACAGGAACTCTTCAGAAAAGTTTCATAAGGTTAAAAACTGAGGTGCCTGTATGACAGGAGTGGCCAAACTGGCTCAGGAACTGCATGTGGCTCTTTCACACATATTGTGTGGTTCTTGAAGCTCAACTGCTCCATTGGCTGACTTACAAATGACATTTTTCTCTTTAAATCACTTCTCTAAGCCAAGCCAGCCAGCAGCTTGCAGAATGCATTTAAAGTTGCTTTTTTCCACATCTCCCTCCCTCCCTCCGTCTATCTGTCTGTCTATCTTCCTTCCTCCCTTCCTTCCTTCCAGTTTGGTGTAATGGTTAAGTGTGCAGACTCTTATCTGGAAGAACAGGGTTTGATTCCCCACTCCTCCACTTGCACCTGCTGGAATGGTCTTGGGTCAGCCATAGCTCTCGTAGGAGTTGTCCTTAAAAGGGCAGCTGCTGTAAGAGCTCTCTCAGCCCCACCTACCTCACAGGGTGTCTGTTGGGGGGGGGGAGGTAAAGGATATTGTGACGACTCTGAGACTCTGAGATTCAGAGTTTAGAGTGGTGTATAAATCCAATATCTTCTCTCTCCTTCCTTCCTTCCTTCTCTCAAACATCTGACGTTCATGTCTTGTGGCTCTCAAACATCTGATGTTTATTCTGTGTGGCTCTTAGGTTAAGCAAGTTTGGCCACCCCTGCTGTGAGATAATGAGAAAGGGGCAATTAGCTGCCCTCTCTCAGTAAGACTGAAAATAGACAAAGAAAAACATTAGCAGAATAAAGTCACGACTGTCTGTGGAACCTGCCACATACAAGGCAGTTGGGAAAACTGTAAAATGGAAAGAACACAATGAAATCCCAAGCAGTATAACTGCTTAGGATTTAGAAGGGTGACCCTCTTTTTAAAATCACGCTAGTGGTCAATGATGCACAGGCAGTCCAAAGTGCTCTTAGTAAGTTAAAATGGGAGCAATGGGATATGCTTCAAAGCAAATTTTATTTAGGATTATAGCATACTTTCATGTGATTCTTGTTTCTGCTGGGTCCTTGCTGTATGCTGCTTGAAACGTGTTGCAGATCTATATAGTCTCACTGCCTAACAGTTTTTTGTTTTTCTTTTTGCCTTCCCTTTCCCTTAGCCATTCCCACCCCCATTATTGTTTTTGGTATAGTTTGTTTTGGTTTTGCCAAGGATGAACTCTGCCTGCAGAACCAACTTTGTTTTGTCATAACCTGCTTTATTGACTTGGGTAGAATTCACATGTGCCACTCAAAAAGCATTTTTCAGCCCTTCTCATCAGGGCCTTTGCCAGCAGGGGGCACTGGGGCAGTGCCCACTATAGAATCTGCAACACCCCCATCCAATCTTCCCCAGTCTTCTCTTTCTCTGGAAGGGAAAGATTGGGTGAGGTACTGCAGATTCTATGAGGGGCACAACCCCCAGTGCCCCCTGCTGGCTACAGCCCTGCTTCCCATGCTGTTGGGGTGCACATGTGAGAACCAGAAAAGTATTTTTAAATGTGGTGCTACTGGTTTTCTGAACTGATTGGCAGCCAACCACATGAAGATGGCTTTACAATTAAATTTCAGCATTCCTTTGTATTACAGGGCATATGTGATTTTGATCTTAAGAAGGCTTGCTATGCCATTGTCTAAATCCAGAAGCCATTTAATAACTTATATTAAGGCTATCAAATGTAATACAGCATGGTGTTTGTGTTGGTTTGGTGGGTCTTATCAAAAGGTATTTTGTGGCTTTTATTTTTGAATCTGCTATCAACAAAAACAGCTATCTCCCTTTAATTTATTCACTCTGAGAATGTTTCTAAACATTTTTGGAAGACAAACATTTGGAATGACTAACAGGTCTCAGCCCTGATTACTATCTAGATGGGAGATCACTGTGGAAGTCATGAGTTGCTTTGCAGAGGCAGGCAATGGCAAATCACCTCTGAACATCTCCTGCCTTGAAAACCCTCTGGGATCACCACAAGTCTGCTGCTACTTGACAGCACTTTCTGTTACCATCCACAGGTCAAAGAAGAGGGGAATCTCATGGCTATGCATTATTTCATACTCTGGTTAGCACTCCTCTATGGAGCATTCAGTTCTTAAGTAACTGCCGCAATACAGTTGTAGGAGGCAAGGCTAGGATTATTTGAAGGAGAATAATTTTTAAAAGCCTTCCACAGAGAACCTTTCCATTACAAATGAGAAATAAATGTAATTGTTACAGTGTTGGATTAGGATCCTGGGATCTCTAGTTCAAATCCCCACTCTGCAATGGAAGCTTTCTAGGTGACCTTTGGCCTCGGCCAAACTGACCTCACAGGCTTATTGTAAAGATAAAATGGTGGAGAGGAAAATGTTGAAAGCCACTAGGTCCACATTAGGACAAAAATGTGGGGTACAGAAGAAGCACATCAATACACTACTCTGCCATCTCACAATAGGATGGTGTCCTAGCATCTATCATTTTGCAAAGTAAGCCTTAGGAATTGAGCCTGTGTAAGTATTTGACCTTATAAAGCTTGAGCAGAGCCATTCCCCAAGCCAGGTGTTTCCTAAAAGTTAACTGGCAAGAAAAGAGACATGGGAAAAGGCAGCTGCTGCTCCCTCACAGCACAAATCTGCTTTCATCCCTTCCTTCTGATAGGGAATCCAACAGGGCACCCTGGAGCCTTAGACTACTCTGTCCCATCAAGAGCCTGGGATGTTCCTGGCCTAAGGAGATGCTGTCACCCAGCACAATTGCCCTGTGTATCTGCTGGCGCCATGGCAGAAAGAGCTGGAGCATGAATCGTGGGAAAGTGGCCCTCTGCACAGATAATCAATAGCGGGAGCCCTGGTCGCTCACCATAAGATTATTATTTTCTTATGCATGTGCAAAGAAGAGATTTATCGCTGAGGCTGCCACGGCAAAATCAATTATTCATGTTATAAATTAGAAAATGATTTATGACATCAGGAGGCTAAGGGAGTGGCAGGGAGCCCAGGCCCTGTGCAAGACAGGGAGACTTGTGGCAGTTGTGTGCTCCCCAGATGTTGTTTCTCCTACCTGGGTCAACCTCTACAGAAAGCAAAAGGGCTGCTGTCAGCCTTAGGCCACCCTGATGTACACAGTGCCTTCTGGTGGTGAAAAGTGAAAACTGCAGTTTAGTTTCTTAATAACTCTAGGAATGTATATAGATCCAATTAGGCAGCTGTGTTGGTCTGAAGTAGTAAAACAAAATAGGAGTCGATTGCACCTTTAAGACCAACTTAGTTTTATTCAGAACATAAGCTTTCGTGTGCATGCACACTTCTTCAGACGAGGAATAAAGTACGGTAAGCAGAGCCACAAATAGCTGGTGGAACTTGGAATAAACACTTCCCCAGGACTGAACAGGGTTATTGGTTTTTTATCTCATTACAGATGCTAAACCTATTCTCAGAACTTCAAGAACAGAATGGAGAGGGGAACTGCTGAATTACAAACTATTATGAAACTTGGAACAAACACCTCCCCAGGACTGAGCAGAGATGTTGTTTTATTTTTTTATCTCATTACATATGCTAAACCCACTTTCACCAAGTATGGCGATATATCCACAGTATTCCAATGTATTTCTCTTTTAGGACAGTGTATCAGAATAATGCTTTTGTATTGACATACTCAAACAAGGGGTATTGGCTGTATCTCATCACATATACTAAACCCATCTCCCACTATATTTTAATGTATTTTTTCCTAATGGCAAACTAGAATGATGTATATATTTATGTTACATGTTAAAAGGTAAATTAGTTGGACAGGAAAAACTTCTGGGAAATAAATGCCCTCATTTTGACCCAGGTTTATTAGCAATAGAATAATTAACAGGCATTCTTACATGTTACTGTTTTATGGTTTCCCACGCTAATGCAACCCAGATCAAAGGTTTTCTGAATTTTTTAATTTTACTATTCTGCTATTGGTTTTTAACTTTGTACCACTTGGCATTCCAAACCCCACCAGCTATATGTGGCTCTGCTTACTGTACCTCATTCCTCGTCTGAAGAAGTGTGCATGCACACAAACGCTAACATTCTGAATAAAACTAAGTTGGTCTTAAAGGTGCAACTGACTCCTATTTTGTTCTAGGTATGTATGAAAACTTCATCTAGGTTGCCAGCATCTGTAGGCTAGCTTGACCCTGTGCTGCCATTTCAATGATGCACATCTAAAAAGAGGTACAGAATGCCTCATGGGGCAGTTTTGACATGATGTGTAAATCAGGACTGTATTTTTATTTTCCAAGCCAGGAGAATTAGGGCTGCATCATATGGAGCAGATGAAGCTGAGTCTTGTGTGCCCTGAGCTTGCAACTGCTCTTAGCCAAGGCATTAAGACATTCCATTCCCGTGAATACAGTGCAAAACAGAACATGCCTTTAGGTGTGTTAGTACATCTTTTTGAAGTTTGGGTTGATTTTATAGATTCCTAAACTGTCAAAGATTGCACTCCACATGCCATAACTTTGAGCACAGAAGTGCTGAGGTACAAGCAACCTCTGCCTGGGCATCAACCTTGTATGGCTTTTGCTTTCTGGGCTCTGCCTCCTAGTCCTCTCCTGATCCCAAAGCTCTTCAAGATGTGTAAAAAGCTTCAGAAAAGAGACTGGTGTCTCCATGGAGAAGGAACACCCCTCTCTAAGTTGACAAATATCAGGTCAGTTCTCCTCCCATTAACCAGACTGCACTTTTGCCCAATTAGAAATGAATCAACAGAGTTTATTGAAGCAAGGACAGTTAAATAGGATAAAGGAAAAATGTGGGACAAGTTACAGGGCAAAATTGCTGTCTGGCATACTGTCCTTTTGGAAGTGCTAGGCAAACATAAGAAGAGGCCTGCTGTATCAGACTAGTAGTCCATCTCGTCCAGCATCCTGTCTCACACAGTGGCCAACCAGTTCCTCCAGAGGGCCAAAAACAGGGCATAAAGGCCAAGGCGTTTCCCTGATGTTTCCTTCTGGATCTAGGATTCAGAGGTTTAGTGACTGTGAATGTTGAGGTTCCCCTCAGCCACTATGGCTAATAGGCCATTGATAGACTTATTTTCCATGAATCTAATCCCCTTTTAAAGCTGTTTATTCCTGTGGCCATCACTACATCCTTTGGCAGCAAATTCCACCTTTTAATCACTTTCAGTGATTAATGCAGTATTTCCTTTTGTCTGTCCTGAACCTACTGCCTGTCAGCTTCATTGGATGCCCCTGTTCGAGTATTTTGGGGGAGAGAGAGAAATTTCTCTTTGTTAGCTCTCTCCAACCAATGCATAATTTGATAAACCTCTATCATGTCTCCCTTTAGTTGTCTCTTTTCTAAATTGAAAATTCCCAAATTCTTGAGACCCTGGGGGTGCTCCAACCCCCTAATCATCTTGCTTGCCCGCCTCTGTACTTTTTTGCAGCTCTGCAATGTCCTTTTTGAGATACAGTTAACCAGAACTGTACACAGTATTCCAAATGAGACCACACTATAGACCTGTATAGGAGCATTACAATATCAGCCATTTTATTCTCTGTCCTATCCCTTTCCTAATAATCTCTAACAGAGAGTTTGCCTTTTTTACTGCTGTAGCACTGGGTTGTCATTTTCATTGAGCTATCCCCCACAACCCCAAGGTCAGTCTCAGCAAGTTCAGCTTCCAGTAACTTATACTTGAAGTTAGGATTTTTTGTCCCAGTATGCATCTCTGTACGATTTACTAACATTGAACTTCATTTGCAACATTGTCACCCACTCACCCAGTTTGTGGAGGTTCTCTTGGAGCTCTTCACAGTCAGTCTTGGTTTTCACCATCCTGAATAACTGTGTCATCTGCAAAGCTGGCCACTACACTACTCACCCCTAGTTTCATAAAATCATAGAATCACAGAGTTGGAAGGAGCCATACAGGCCATCTAGACCAACCCCCCGCTCAGTGTTGGATCAGCCTAGAGCATCCCTGACAAGTGTTTGTCTTTAAGCTGCTGCTTAAAGACTGCCAGTGAAGGGGAGCTCATCACCTCCCTTGGTAGCCGATTCCACTGCTGAACAATTCTTACTGTTAAAACGGTTTTCCTAATATCTAGTGGTACCTTCCCACCCTTAATTTAGACCCATTATTGCAACTGCTCTCCCTTGCTGCCAACAGGAACAGCTCCCTGCCCTCCTCTGATAGCCCTTCGAATACGTAAAGAGAGCAATTATGTGTCCCCTCAGCCTTCTCTTCTCCAGACTGAACATTCCTGAGTCCCTCAGCCTTTCCTCATAGGGCTTGGTCTCCAGGCCCCTGATCATCCTTGTCACTCTCCTCTGCACCTGCTCCATTCTATTCACATCCTTCTTGAAGTGAGGCCTCCAGAACTGCACACAGTACTCCAGGTGTGGCCTGACCAATGCAGTGTACAGTGGGATTATGCCATCTTGTGAGCTGGATGTTATGCCTCTGTTTAGACACCCCAAGATCGCATTCACCCTTTTTTCCCTCTTCATCACACTGGCTGCTCATATTAAGTCCACCCGTATCCCAAGAGCTTGTTCTCACACACTGCTATCCAGAAGTGTGTTCCCCATCCAGTATGTGTGTTCCTCATTTTTGTTACCAAGATGCAGAACTCAGCACTTATCCTTGTTAAATTGCATCCTGTTCACTTCCGCCCATTTTTCTGGCATGTTCAGCTGTCATTGAATTCTATCTCTTATCTTCTGGTGTGTTTGCTGCTCCTCCCAATTTGGTGTCATTTGCAAATTTAGTGAGTAGCCCCTCCATACCCTCATCCAGATCACTGATAAAAATATTGAAAAGTACTGGACCCCAATCCAAGCCCTGTGGCACCCCACTGAACACCTCCTTCCATTCAGATGAAATGCCATTGACAACTACTCTTTGAGTTCAATTTTCCAGCCAGTTTCCTATCTACCCAACTATCCTAGACTCCAGTCCACAGTCCTCTAATCTACCCATCAGAACAACATGGGGAACCCTGTCGAAAGCTTTTCTAAAATCCAGGTAAACAACATCAATAACTTTCCCTCAATCCAGTAAGCCTGTCACCTGATCAAAGACGAAAATGAGGTTGGTCTGGCAGGACCTGCGAAACCCCAGGTCCCAGCAGGGGATTGCCCGCTTTTGAAGGCTCCTTCCCGCCCCCAGTCAGCTGGCTGGCGGGAGGGGAGGAAAGCCCTGCCCCCACAGCCAGCACCTGCCTTTCCACTTTAGAACTAGAGCAGGGGTGGCCAAACTGCTGCTCAGGAGCCACTTGTGGCTTTTTAAGGTTTCCTCTGCGACTCCCAAAGCTGTCTCCCCCCCCAATGCATCCCAGGAGCCCGTTTTGAAAGCGGAGAGCAAGTAAAAAAAATAAATAAAGCAAAGAGGAGGGAGGGGGCAGGCTAGAGCAGCCAGGAGCCTCTCTTCAGGGACAGCTAAGCCCCACCCCCAGCTCCCAGCAGCCCCCAATCCTGCCAGGACAAGCCTGGGGTGTAGCTGCTATCTTTTCTTGCGGCTGCCGTGAGTTGGAAATGACTACCAGAGAGAAGGAGAGAAGTCGCTTTCCTACCCAGCCAAGCAGGCTCCTTAAAATCTGCAACAAGAAAGGGGCGGGGGAAGCAGGCAGGGAACAATGTTGCTCTTCTAGGTGACAATGTGAAGCTGCACTGATCCAAAGAGAGGGAGAGTACAGTCCATCCATAGGTTTTCCAATGTGCCTCTGCTTACTAAGAAGTCTCTTTCCTTCTGAGTTAAAAAATCTCTGGGAGAGGAAGGAGGGGGGGTGGAAGCAGGCATGGAGCAATGTTGCTCTTCTGGTGTGAAGCTGCAGTGATCCAGAGAAAGAGAAAACAGCCCCTCTGTAGTTTTTCCAACATGCTTACTAAGAAGTCTTTTTCTCACCCAGCCCAGGCAACCCCCTTAAAATCTCTGCAAAAAGAAAGGGGTGGGGGAGGGAAACAGACATGGAGCAAGTCTCTCCGTGGTATCTCCATAGGGGTTTTTTTTAAGGGGGGGCAGAACACTGTATGGAGAAGAAAATAAAAGCCCTTTTTTGCTTTAAAAATAACTTGGGTAGAAAGTGCCTCTTTGTCCTTGCTTAAGGTGCTGAGCTGAGCACACTGGGCGCTTGCAAAACTGTGTTGCAGATTCATTGTTTATTTTGGCTGCAGTGTGTGTGTCCCATAATAAAGCCATGCTTGGAAATACTACCAGAGCCTGACAAGGGGCTTGTTGTGGGATACAACAAATGACACTTTCGGTTAGTGGGGAAAGCAAAAAAGAGGAGGAAGTGAAGACTGCATTAAAGGAATGGAAAAACTCTTGTTTGAAAATATTTATTTTGAAAATATGTATTTATTTTGGGAATGGGAAAGTCCTGACTCTGCCCTAAAGTCTCCTGACTCCACCCCCAAAGTCCCCAAATATTTTCTGAGTTAGACTTGGCAACCCTAGGACCTGTTGTGGACAAATCCGTGCTGACTTCCCCAGATCACCAAGTTGTCCTTTAGTTGATCACAAGTTGATTCCTTTAAGATCTACTCCAGTAACTGCCCTGGGGCAGAGGTCAGACTAACTGGCTTGTAGTTTCCTGGGTCATCCTCCTCCCTTTTTTGAAAATGGGGATAACATCTGCCCTCCTCCAGTCTTGTGGCACCACTTGTCCCCCAAAAGGTCTAGAAGATGATAGACAAAGGTTCTGCAAGCTCTCCAGAAAGTCCTTGAGCACCCCCGAGTGCATACTATATAGCACCACTACACCTCCTCTTTGATCCTCTCAGGGTTTAAAAAAAAAAAAACTCCTCATATCCATCCACTTCTACATTCCAGTCATGGGACTCTTCCCACCAAGTCTAATGCCTACTAAATCATAGCTCTCTGTCTGCATTAGAAGCTCAAGCTCTTCCTTCTTATTGCCCAAGCTTTAGGCATTGGTACATAGACACCTGAAACCTTTGGCTCCATTGGACCCAGCCCTCCCAGGCGGGCCACTGTTGTTTGCTCTCCCTAATTTAAATCCCTGTGTTGATAATTTCCTTCCCCTTGTGGTGTCAGTTTAAAACCCTCTCAATAATCTCCCCAGGTTTCTGCTAAACACATTCTTCCCTGACTCTAGACAGTTGAAGTCCAATGTGTGCTAGTAGATTATTGTCTAGAAAACCTAGCTTGTGATCCCAGAATCCAAATAACTCCTGCCAGCACTACCAATGCAGCCAGTGGTCTCCATTGTCATCTGTTCCCGTTGTATTTCCCTTCCCAGGTTTTTTTTTAAGAAAAAGCCCAGCAGGAACTCATTTGCATATTAGACCACACCCCCTGACATCACCGGAAGTGCTGTCACCCATTCAGAAGGTTACTTTCTGCATATTAACACAGAACAGTACAGTGCCATCAGCTGTATTTTGTGAATGTGTGTTCTCACACAGCTCAGTGAGAGACCTTGTTTCGCTTACCCACCCCATACATGGCCAGAGAGAGAAAGCCACATGCAGCAGAGCAGGCAGTGGCAGGCCCAGCCTCTCGGGGGGGCGGGGGCACTCATGGGCAGCTCTGCATCTCTCACTGTCTTCACAAGCCCACTCGAGGCTGTAGGTGGCAGAGAGGATGGAACAGTCAGTCTGGGAGCACATGGCTGCCTAGTGCTTCCCTCTGCCAAAGACCTTTTTTTGAGCCTGAGCCTTGGCCAAGCCAGCCAGAACTGTGTGTTCCTGCTCAAAAAAAGCCCTGCACCTTCCTATGACAGGAAGGATCAAAGAGAACACCACCTGTATCCCCACTCCTTCAGCTTCTTCCCTAGAGTTTTATAGTCAGCCTTAATGTTTTAATGGTGTTCATGGCTATGTTCTTGGTTCCTACAAAGACCATCACAAATGGATAGGTTTGATGAGTTTGGGGATCCTGTCTATAATATCTTTAATTTTTGCTCTTGGCAAGCAACACACCTCTTGGGACAGGGAGTCAGGCCTGGACACATGATGTCCCATACCCCTCAGTAAGGAGTCACCTATGACTAACACCTTCCTTTTTCCTTCCCATGCCATTTCTTCGTATCTCCCTGTCCACCTCCCTCTGTTTTCCTTGTGTTTGTGATACTTCTGCTGGCAGTGTTTCCATCTCTGCCTCTGCTGCAAGGGTCTGGAATTGATTCCTTTGGTGCAGAGTGCTTTCTCGTAGCGTTCTGAGAAGTGAAGACAGTCAACAGCACTGTTGTCACTTCAACTGGTCTCTCCTTCCCTATGCAGAGCATCAAGTCTTCTGTTAACAAACTCTTCCCCTTCCTTGATTCCATGGGGTGTAGTAATCCTTTCCACCAGGCCCCAAACCTTCTCCTCTAAGAGTCCTATCAACTTACACTTCCAACAAGTGTAATCTATCTTGTCCTCAGGGAGCAAGACAAACATGGCACATTCCCTGCAGGTGACTGGAAATGGTCTGTGATGCTTGATGCTTTTAGCAACCTGCTACTCAAGATCTCTTTTTGCATACCTAATTATTGACTTACATTTCTTTTGCCAGAGCCTGTGGTCCCTCCTGTTCAATTCAATGAGGCAGACTTTCCACTTTTTAAAAGAAGCCTTTTTACATTTTATAGCTTCTTTGACTTGCATTGTTCACCACGCAGGGATTCCCTTGGACATGGCAGTGCCTTTCAGTGCTATTATGATCTGCTGCACTGGTCTTGTACCTGATCAGAGATGAAAGGCAGCATAGAAGCTTTAAGTTCAGGCATATATTGTTCAACCGATTCATTCCTCCCATCCAGCAGTGCAATCCTTTGTCCATTCCTCGGAAACTTCTGCTGTCCAGTTACTTTTAAAAAACAGTATTTACGAGTCTCTCCTATATCTTTGCATGATGATGGATAAATAGTGATAGCTTTGCCTTTTCATGTGCAAAATGTTGCTTATAACAAAATTTAACTAATACAGTAACCTTCCTTGGCCTCGCTGCAGGGAGATTGGATGCAGATTCTCAGCAGGCCATGTTTTGGGGAGAGGTAAGATTATATGGGAGAACTTTCCACATTTACTGTCTGTCCTCTTGAACCAAACCTTTGTGCTCTTGCATAAGGTGTGTCCTGCTTTCACACTGGGCTTGCCTACCTCCACTTGGAGTCTGGCGTTCTCCTGGAACTGCATATGAGCTCCCATCTAGAGAGATCAGTTTCTCTGCAGAAAATGACAGTTTTTGTGGGTGGACCATATGGCATCATATCCCTGCTGAGCTCCCTCCCCTCCCCTCCCTTCCCCAAACCCCACCTTCTCCAGGATGTACCCCCAGATTTCTAGGAATTTCCCAACCTGAGCTGGCAACCCTAAGCATGTCTGGCATTCATTAGGGCCTAGCAGGACCCTATATACTTGCAGCAGGTGACTATAGGAACCTTAATTCCTGCTCTGATTTCTATTGTGCCTCCCAGTGAACCTTAACCCTTGGATCCCAACTGGCTGCTTCTGTTCCTGCATTTCAAATTGGACCTATTATCTCCCTTACACACCCAGAGGCCCAGTGTGCACCTGCAGCAGAATCAGATGGCAGAATGGAAGAGCAGACCGGACCAAATGCTCCTGCATATAAAATCTCTTTGCAAGACAAAACAAAAGCCTTAGCACACTTGAGACAAAGGCTCTAGCTGAGCCTGCCCTCTCCCCAGATGTAGGGTTTTTTAAACTGAAGGAGAATACTCAAAAACATGATCCTCACTAAATCTGAAGTGGTACAGGCCATTTCTACCCAGTCAACACTCTGCCTCCTCAGTTTATACACAGGTAGAACAGGGATGATTGTTTGCATGTTGCTTAAACCTTCCATAACATCAAGACCTTCATTTCCCTTCCTGATTCTATGCAGCAATAGAATCACATTGCACCAACGTGACACTGGGAGTCCCTCCCAGTCTTCCTAATGCCCTCTTTGAAATTGTGACCTGACCCTATGGAGCCTATGGAAATATCAGCTCTGTTCTGACTACCACATCTGCAGGGATGCCTAATAGGGGCCATCAGGATAGGGTGGAGAATTCATTCCAAACTCTTCCAAATCAAAGAATGGCTGAACCAGCCCATCTAGTTTCCCTACAGCTCTGTGGAGAACAGGGAGAGGATTCTTCAGGCTCTTGGGGAGTGAATCTCTCCACACACACACACACCATTAATATGCAAGGGAGCCTGGATTAATATAGACCCAGCACTCCCAAGGCCCTCTGCAAACCTGAGCCATTCAGCCTATAACTCAGGACCTCCTGAGAGTCCAGCTGTGGACATTGCCCTGGCTTTAGCAATTGTTTCCATAGCAGCAGCTGAGTATCAGATTGTAACCAGGTTCCTAAAGGCAGTAACCAGGTTCCCCTGCCTCAGCATTCAGAGCCCAGCACAACTGGGGATGAAGGCAACTGTTGTGCCTCCCTGTGCAGGCTCTTGCCCTTATGCAGCCTCTTCCATTCCTGACTCATCCTCCCTCTCCAGCCCTTCTAACTCAGGCTCCTTTGCCTCTGCAGAATCCTGGGGAAAGTTGGACATTAATCAGCACCCAGGAGTACAAAGGAGGCTGAGGACTCTGGAGCAAGCATGAGACATCCTAAAGCTAAATGATCTCTTTGGTGCAGGATGACACCACAGATCCCATCATTTGCTCTACTGTAGTGTTTTTGTGTGCCTGTGTGTGCCCAGACTGAACTACGTGATGCTGTCTAACATTGGGACAGAAGGGTATGTAACGTGGAAATGCCCCATTAAAACAGAAGGCACTTAGAAATGGGGTGAGGAAATTCTGAGCCTTTGGACCCTGGAGAAAGCCAAGAGAAAAATTCTGGAGCTAATGCAGCCCAGCAGCAAAATTTCCCAGCCACAGTCACAGCCTGTCAAACAATAGTATTCCCCATAGGGTTGCCTGGTTCAGATCCTGAGAGGCTCTTGTATTTTTAAGAGCTGCGAAGAGCTGAGAATTCCACCAACGGTGACTTTTCCCATCACAGTGCTGAAGTGATGGGAGCAATGGCAGACGGTGGCGTTATACAACACTGATCCAAATACATTGCTCCCACTGTTTTGCAGTTTACTTCCATAAAACATGCTTAGGATTGTGGTCTTAAAGATGGCCTCTTGGGATCTGAATCTGGCACTTCTAGCTTTCCCATTGTCCAATACTAGACCCTTTAAGGCTACCCTGTGAAAGCTGGAATGTCCCAGTCACCGGATAGTGATCTTGGATCTCCTGCAGGGCATCTGAAGCCTCTTTTGACCTTTGTGCCTCTGTCCTGCCACCCTAGAGCTCATGGATGCTGAATGTTTCCACACAGTGCAGGAGACCCTCTGCTCAGCCTGTGATGCTTGACGTAGCCTTAGCATGGCTCATGGGACTGACGGCTGCTGCTCCTCTCCCCTTGTCTGTTGATCTGCAGCTGCAGTCGCAAAAACCACAGGGACCCCAGTGAGTGAAAGAGTGAGTAGCAGAGAGAAAGGAGCTGTCAGAGCCTCTCAAGGCTGTTTCACAAGGCCTTTCATAGTCTGCCGTCACCCCCACAATGCAGCACTCTGCTCAGTCTCTGTCTTTGGAGAAGGATTGGCCCCAAGAAGATGGCCAGCCAGATCAACATTTCCCAGAATGAGGAGTATCTGGAACTGTGAGGTCTGCTGGGCAGAGCTTCCCAGCATTAGAGCACCCAGAAATAAGGATTTGCCATGAAATTCTATGCAGCAGGCATTTTTCAGAAACAGGAACTGAAAACTTCTTAAAACAGAGAATGTCTTATAATTCCCCACATTTAGGGCCAGGGCTGCTTGTCTTCATCACTGATAGGACTTACATTAGTGTAAAAGAGGCCTCAGGACAGCAGCATCTCCTCTCCCATCTCCATCATCATATATATGTCCTTATGTCAAGAGTTCTTTTGTTTCCTATTCAGGGCAGAGTACAAGAATCAGATCACCAACCGCAGAAAACAGCAACTGAAGGTTTTTTGCTCAGGATAAAGCACTCAATAAAATAGGCTGTTCATCATCTGCAATGTTGCTTCTGATGAAGCAGGCTCTAGCCTACAAAAATATGCCACAATGAATGTGATCATCTTTGAAGTGCTACATACCTTGGTGTTGTTTTCATCATCTATCTGCCTCTCACATTTTTATCCTGCCCTTCCTCAAAGAAGCACACCCAATAAAATTCATGGCAGATCAGGTGTTCCCCAGTCCTAACCACTCTGGCCCTACATAATACCAGCTCTGGAATTCTACAAGAAACCTGCTATCCAACATGGAATTTAGACTCCTAAGAATAAGATCTTTCTTTTTCTTTTTTTAAAAAAGGGGTTCTAGCCCTTGTGGCTATGGAGACCACACTTTGAAGGCTGCTTCTGCACTGGGCACAAAAACACCCCTCCCCCCATCACAGCAACAGCAACAACAGCAAGTAGAGCAGGAATGGGCTGGAACGGTGTCCACTGCCAGCACATCCCCACCTCACTTGTTACTGCAGCTACCCTTGCCTTCCTTGCCACACTTGTGCAAAAGCATAGATGTGCCAAGGATTAAACCAGGAGCCCCTGTGCATGTTCCCCATGTCCCTGTCTTCTCACTTTCCCTACTGAACCATGCTGCAATGCTACAGTGAGGCTCAGCAGGAATAGAGAAGAGAAGGGGTAAAAGTAAGGAAAATGGTACACAGCAGATAGCCGCCCCCCCACCCCCAATCCACTTTGAAAGCAAACTTAGCTCTGCTCCCCCAACCCACAGTAGTGATGGCAGGAGTGTCCACACAGACCCACACCACCCCCACCACCACCCCCACTACAGCCATTCCACAGATCCCTCTTTAAACAAAAGAAAAGCAGTTTATTTCCTCTCAAGAATGCCACAAGTAATGGCCGGAATGAACACAACATCACACGAATGTTTCCTTTTAATTAGAGGAGTTACACAGGGGAAAAAATCCCTGTGTAGAAGCAGCCTCAGGTGAAAATTGCACAGGAACTATCTGGAAAAACCTCTTTTTCTCTCTTCTGTGTATTCCCTACATGTCCTTCTCTTGTTGTGTCTGGTGATGTTACCCACATCCATGTGCTCCTACTGACATCCCTCTGATGGTAACATTGCTCAATTTCACATTAAAAGCAGTATCATAAATTCACCCAGGGCTGGTCCTTGATTGCCTGGCACCCTAGGCAAGGCTAATTTCTGCCCTCCCCCCCCCCCCACACACACACTGATAATGTCACCAAGTCACATGGGGGCACCCAGTTCAGCTCACCCAGAAGGCCGGCGCTTTAGGCAATCGCCCAGTTTGCCTAGTGACAGAGCCGGCCCTGAATTCACCCAAGGTATGCAAAACAAGCATATTCACATTACTTTATTGATTTGCATAGTTTTATGACAAGGAAAATAGTAGTTTTCTTTGAGCAGAATTCGTGATTTTTTGGTACAGACATTGGAATATTTTGGGAGCAGAATAAAAATAGAACAAGTCTATGTATAGGCATGGGCACACACACATACGCACACACACCTTTCTCCATTCTCACCCTTTTCAGCACATAAAAGCTGAGATTGTCAGGAAGCTGAATCCTGTGCCCAGCACCATATTCTGTGCTTCTGAGGAATCACAGCATGGACACTTTTGAGACAGTGTTAGGGTAGGGATCCATCATGTACAGAAGAAGACAGCTGAAGACATTGTAGAAACACACACGCACACACACAGAGGAAATCCTGCTATTATAGACAATCTTAAATAGGACCCAATCTAGCTGCCAGTCCAGAACAGTTGCTTTTGTGCTGCTGGGGATATAAAAATCCCATTGTTTCAAACTAGAATTCCAACCTTTGTCTCCAAATACTCCAAATCTTGGGGCTGAAATCCTGTATACTACGTCTATAGCAGGCCTGCATCCTTCCCCTTTATTTTAAAGAATACACTTTCTTTGAAGAGACATGCAAGCTATAGCATTAGCAATCCTAGTTCGCAAGCAGCAGCTAGGAGTGGAACAAGATGATGATATTATTTTTAACACCAATTTAATAGTACTTCATAGAATAAAATGACATAAAGGAAAGTTCCCTGCCCTGAGACAATTACATTCAAAATATTAAAGCTAGGAGAGACACCAAAGGGAAGAGAGGAGCCAGACTAACTAGCCTAAAAAATCTGGAGTATATAAATGACCAATCAACCAGACTTGACAAAGTGGTCCTGGGGACTGCATGGCTTTACAGGAGACTGTCATTCAGTGTCCATTCCTAGAAGCCTCTTCTAAAGTCTGTGCAGCCTTCCCAATTGCAAAGATGTTGACTCATTGCAAGGAAAGAGCCATTCATTTCCCCTGCTAGTGTAAACCATGTGATGCTTGCACTGACACACACGTACACACCATTTACATCTATTTAGGACTTAGCTCCTCTTTCCTCTCCAATAAAAAACTACACTTTGGACCCCTGGGCCTGGTACCAATTGGTGGAGCTCGAGCAGAAACTGTGACTGAGGCTCGTTGTCAGCGTCTCCAAGTAACATCACGGCAAGTACATCCCTAGAGCTTCTTGGCAAATACAAACGTGATCCTGCTGAGCAAATTCAAATTGTGCTTCTGACCTTGCTGCAGGAGGGGCCAGCCCCAGAGATCCTGGCACATGGGCAGATGGGAACAGCAGCTGCGTGGAGCAGCACAAAGGGATTTGCTTAGCAGTGCTGGGCTCAAGCCTCATAAAGTCCCTGAGCAGCCTCCTTGCATCATTGGGCTGAAATGGGGAGAGAGCCACAGGATCTTCCTGGTGTTAGGGAATTCTGTTTGAAATTCTATTTCTTTATTGCAAACAGTGCAATGGATCACTGGATCAAATAATCATTGAGAGGCATTTAACATGAAAAAGCAAAAACATATTTATTACTACAGGGAAAGAAAGGGTACTGGGAGGTGAAACTAACAAACATTATAGAACTACATCCTCACACTAGAAGATCATGTGCTTAATGGAGGCTACTTCCTCCTTCTTCTTGATCTCTCTGCCTGAACAAAGGAAGTCACCTGACTAACTGACCAAACAGACAAAACAGGTTTTCCTGCTTCTAGACCTTGATTGACAGCAGTCAGTATCTTCTTCCTAGGTCATGCAGACAATAGGGAATCAGGCACAGTGTTAACCCTATAATGACTGGAACTTTAGAACATTGCAAAGGACATACAGAACAAATATATATTTACAACACCCCTTCTCAATGTCTAATGTCAAAGTCATTATACATTCAATAGTCATTACTCATTATTCACTGTAACATTCACATCAACTAGATTCATCATTTCACGTAAACGTTCAAATCTAGAACAAGGTAATGGCCTTGTAAGTATATCAGCTACCATAGCTTCTGTACAACAATATTCTATCTTTCACTAGCTCACATTTAATACCAATAGATTTACTTCTCATTGTTCTACTTTCCCCTTTACATATAGCAATACACACTTGGTTATCTTCAAACATTACAATAGGTACAGGTTCTTTTATCTTGAAGTCTTTCAGCAGATGAAAAATCCATTCAAGTTCACTGCAGGCACTGGCTGCTGACACACACTCAGCTTCTGCTGTAGATTGTGCCACTGTAGTCTGTTTTCTGCTAGTCCATTCTACAAATCCATTTCTGTAGAAGAACAAGTATCTACTGGTTGATCTGTAATTGCACGATTATTCTGCATAGTTGGCATCCATGTATCCAACTAGTCTGGGATTCTCAGAAGGTTCAATTATCAGTCTTAAGTCCATAGTCCCTTTTAAGTATCTGGCAAGTTTCTTTACTGCATTCCAATCGTGGTGATTAGGCGAACTTACTTTTCTGCTCAGTATTCCGACAGCAGCTGTTATATCAGGTCTGGTAGTTTTACTCAGGTACAGGAGTTTTCCTATAGCTCACAACCAAATCGTCAACGTAAACCAGGATGTATTGATATTCTCCATCTTTAAGTCTAGTGTACATGCAGGGTTCAGCTTTCCCTTGCTCAAATCCTTGTTGCTGTAGTAGTCCAGTTATTTTGTCATACCAACTTTTTGCAGCCTGTTTCAAACCATACAGTCCTTTGTTGAGTTTGAAAACATAGTTTTCTTTGCCAGGGACTTTAAAACCTTCAGGTATTTCCATATAGATTTCCTCTGATAACTCACCATTAAGAAATGCTGTCTTAATGTCTAGGTGCTCTACAAGCATATCTCTAGATGATGCCACACTCAGTAGTGTTTTAAGTGTAGCACTATTGATTACTGGTGCAAAAGTCTCAGAATAACCAGTTCCAAATTCTTTCCATAGCCTTTGGCTACTAGCCTTGCTTTGTACAAGTCTATAGTTCCATCATCTTTGTACTTTATTTTGTAGACCCATTTGCACCCAACAGGCTTTCTTCCTGCAGGTAGCTTTTTAAGAGTCCATACATCTTTTTCATAAATGGATAGTATCTCTTGTTCCATTGCTTGAATCCATTTCTCCTTTTCTTCATTAGGTAAATCACACACTTGTTTCCAGTTTTTGGGTTCCTCTTTAGGTTTCACAGTCTCTATGGATCTCATGGTATCACAATATCCATATTTCTGTGGTGGTTGCCCTTTTGTGCTTCTTTCTGATCGTCTTAAAATAACCAAGTAGGAAAAATCCAATGCATGGTTATAGAATGGGAGAGACTTGTCTTAGCAGTAGTATGTGCAAAAAAGGATCTAGGGGTCTTAGTGGATCATACGCTGAACATGAGTCAACAGTGTAATGCAGTGGCTAAAAAGGCAAATGCAATTTTGGGCTGTATCAACAGAAGTATAGTGTCCAGATCACGTGAAGTGATGGTATCGCTTTACTCTGCTCTGGTAAGACCTCACCTGGAGTCTTGTGTTCAGTTTTGGGCACCACATTTTAAGAAGGATATAGACAAGCTGGAACGGGTCCAGAGGAGGGTGACAAAGATGGTGAGGGGTCTGGAGACCAAGTCCTATGAGAAAAGGTTAAAGGAGCTGGGGATGTTTAGCCTGGAGAGGAGGTGGCTGAGAAGTGATATGATCACCATCTTCAAGTCCTTGAAGGGCTGTCATATAGAGGATGGTGTGGAATTGTTTTCTGTGGCCCCCGAAGGTAGGACCAGAACCAGTGAGTTGAAATTAAATCAAAAGAGTTTCCGGCTCAACATTAGGAAGAACTTCCTGACTGTTAGAGCGATTCCTCAGTGGAACAGGTTTTCTCGGGAGGTGGTGGGCTCTCCTTCCTTGGATGTTTTTAAACAGAGGCTAGATGGCCATCTGACAGCAATAAAGATCCTGAGAATTTAGGGGGAGGTGTTTGTGAGTTTCCTGCATTGTGCATGACCCCTAGATGACCCTAGAGGTCCCGTCCAACTCTATGATTCTATGATTCTATAATCCTTTAGCAACTTCTCAATACACTCCACACTTCTGTGTGCTAATTTTATATGCCAAGCATAAACACCTCTCCTATGGTCACACTTTCTGCCTTCAGTCTGGCAAATAGTCTTTTCCACAACATCAATAGCATCTGACCTTTCACTTAAGTTCATAATATAATGAGCTCCATTTCGTTCATTCAATTTAAAAGTAATTCCAGAATTCTTCTGAATAATTTCACTTTCATCTCCTTTATCAAGATATACAGCATAATTATTTCTTATAAGCACTTGGCTTGAAAGTAAATTCTCAATTTATTCAGGAGCATAAACTACATTTTTCAGTCTTACTGGCATTAAATCTCCATCAGTGGTAAGCAATTTCATTTTGATCTCACCCACACCACAAACTTGTAAGGGTTTCTGGTTGTCACCTATCATTTCAGGTCTCTGACTTTCATCCAACTCTGAAAACATGCCTTTATATCGACAAATATGCATAAAAGATCCACTATCAATAAAAAAATCTTCCTCTTTCACCAATAAAATTCACATTATTAACATGCATGGTACTTTCTCTGTTCTTTTCGTTGTTCCCACCTGGGCCATGTGGCTTGGAAAAATTCTGGTTTAAAAATTTCCGACTGCTATTATTTCTGTGGCCATGAGATGGTGCCTGTGTTCCCTCATTTGAAACATGTGCTTTAACATTGCTATTCCTTTGTTCAGTAGCAGTATCACAATTATTACAATATTTTGCGATATGGCCTTTTTGCCTACTTCTATGGCATATTATATATCTTCTTGACTTATTCCTATACTGTGGTTTCAGGCTTAAAGCAGACATAGAATCAGACACTTCAGTGTCCTTGCCCCAGATCCGGAGACTGCTTCCTCCTTGATGGCATTTAACAGGCCTTCCAGACTCGCATCCTTTTACAGTCTCAGATTCATTTTAATTGGATTGTAAATACTGGATAGAGCTTTTAATATTGTTGAGATTAAGTTTCTTTCTGCAATAGCCTCACCAAGCTCCTGTAGTCTGAATTGCATGCACATAAGTTCCTTCAGAAGTTTAGTCACATTCTCCCCTTCTTGCACTTGAAAACCAAATATTTTGCCCTTTAAATCATGAATAGTGCTTATTGGAGTTTTGTTATATTTATCTTTAAGGCATTCAAGCATTTCTTTTGCAGTTTTAAGAGTGTGCAATTCAGGAATTTCATATGCCCCAATAGACTCTAAAATGTGAGTTCTTGAAAAACCATCTAGCCATTTAAAATTTTATTTTTCTTGCTCATTCTCAGGGGGATTTTCAGACAAAACTCTTTCAGCTCAATAAATCTCGTCTTTGTGTTAGAAGCGAGAGCCAGAATGAGAAATTATTCTTAGTTAACTTCAGGGTACTAATTCCTATCACTGGTAGGTTACTCACGGTACCAAAACCAAGATTTGCAGTGGCTGTTCCTGAAGGTGTGGAAACAGAAGATCCAGTGGCTCCTCTCTCTGGATTTGATATTTTTCACAGCAATCAGGCAGGGCAGGGTTAAAAATTCTTCCTTCCTCACTGGAGAGAAAAGGTGGCTGAATGTGTGTGCACGTGGCTGCAGCAAGGCTCTTCCAAGGTCTCCGACGTAATCCACAGAAAAAGAGCTAAAAAGCTCCAAAAATTCTCTTTCTAGCACATCTGAGGCTGTTAGACAAAAGTAGCAGCGTTTCCAGATTGAGACAATCTGAATTCAAAGCTCATTTAAGTCAGAATGCTCTCAGTAATGGCAAGAGAAAAAAAAGGCGTTATTTTAAAATTGAGGCTTGTCTGCACAGCATAGCAGCTTTTTGCCTATTGCTTTCTAAATGCTCTCAAAGGCGATCCGGATTAAAAAATCATTTAGAGTTTAAAAAACAATCCATGCTATAAGCAGTTTTGTAGCAAGAACAACCATCGACTGCAACCAATTTTGTTAGGGAATTCTGTTTGAAATTCTGTTTCTTTATCTCAAACAGTGCAATGGATCACTGGATCAAATAATCATTGAGAGGCATTTAACATGAAAAAGCAAAAACATATTTATTTCTATAGGGAAAGGGTACTGGGAGGTGAAACTAACAAACACTATAGAACTACATCCTCACACTAAAAAATCATGTGCTTAATGGAGGCTAATTCCTCCTTATTCTTGACCTCTCTGCCTGAACAAAGGAAGTCACCTGACTAACTGACCAAAAAGACAAAACAGGTTTTCCCGCTTCTAGACCTTGATTGACAGCAGTCAGTATCTTCTTCCTAGGTCATGCAGACAATAGGGAATCAGGCACAGTGTTAACCCTATAATGACTGGAACTTTAGAACATTGCAAAGGACATACAGAACAGATATATATTTCCAACACCAGGGACCACCCAGCACACTGAGAGACAGAGTCACCAGGTCTCTCGGTGCCTGGGGATTACTGAGTAAACCAAACCCAGCAACCAAAGTGGTGGCCAGGGCACAGAAAGATGTGGCAGTTGTCTTTCCTCTGAGCAATGTCATCATCATCTGGGGCCCACCAGGAAACAAATTTACCCCTTGGAAGGTGGGCACGGGGACATGTCCTCCTTGCAGATTGTTTAACTGACAAAGTAGTTGCAAGCTACAGAGTCGTTCTTAATTCACAGATGATAGCACAGATCTTTGGACTCCACTTTCTCTAAAAGGAGGGTAGTTCAGATTGTTATGATGTGCTGTGCCTAGAGTTTGGCAGTGCACTGGGGGGAAGCTTGTTTCAATCCATGCAGTAGTAGAAAGATGCTCCTTATCAGTGTGCACCGGCTTCTGCTGGGAGGGGCTGTGGTGTCAAGTGACATCCATTTGGAACCCAACTGCTCCTGGTAGACAATGATTGGAACTGATTAATCAGCAAGATTCATTTGGCGTTAATCTATCTTTCATGAGGGTCAGTGGAGGGGAAGGAGTAGCTGGGCAGGCCCCTTTTACCTATTGCTCACATGCCTCCTATCATTCTCCCTGGTTTGGGAAAGTTGCATGCAACGTGTGTTCTGACCTGCATTTCTGCTTTAATTGCAACAGGCAGAGGTGGCAGATCCAAGAAGGGGAGGAGGGGCTATTGCTACCAAAAGGAATAGGACTTCAAACCTGCCGGAATGCAGCCTCTACTTGCCCTTTGAATATCATTCTATCCTGCTGGTGTGACACTAACCACCAGCCAATGCAGTTTTCAAAGCATTTCCAGTTTCCAAATGCTTCTAAATACCCTGTGCAGATGCCCAGAGATATTCCCAACTTTGGTTTGAGCAGCATATGTTGCCTTGCCCACCAAGGGGCAAGAGGGAGGGAGCATTTTGCCCAGCCTGTGCATGTGATGCCAAATGTGAGGAGTGCCAGCTGGGACTCAGCATGGCACAGCACACATGGCACAGGGAGCCCATTCTTTTGGCATTCCACTCTCCGTGGGGAAGGCATGCAGCTGTGGTCCCACAGCTCTCTGGGCTTGTTCCTGATGTTACTAAATCAAAGTTACTTCCAAGGCCTCCTCTCAGCTCTGATTCCAAATCCAAAGCAGCAGGGCAGGCTGGCCCCAGCTGGCCTTGTGTTCTCATATCTCGGTATGCATCTGCTGTTCCTGGCATCCTCTCACCTTGTGCTCCCATCCGTGAGAAACTTTCATAACAAATGGCCTCTGCAATGGAGCCCACACCAGCTCCTGGCTATTCTCCCTTGGAGGGGTCTCATTTCTGATCCCACAATCACCTCTTATGTCTTTAGCACAGGAGCAGTCTCATACGTGGGTGCTGGAAAATCAGAAATGAAGAGGCACTGGGGCTTGGATCCTATGCTCTTTATCTGCCAGTAGACATTAGGGAGGGTAATTTTCACCCATTCCCTTTTTCACTGCAACCCCCTGTTTGGACTCCCACAATGCTCCTGAGGGTCCACTAACCCCTGGGGGAACAATAGCAGGAACATAAAAGACTGCAACAAGAGGAGGGAGGCAGTTTTCACCAATGTTCCCTCTAAACTGCAGAGTCTTGTGAGCAAAAATTCTACTGGCATTGAAGTTATGAGCTACTGCATAAATTATTGTGCTCCAGGGTCATCCTTCCTGAGCTAAAACAAGAATCTGTGAGCTGGAGGCTAAAAATCTGTGAGCTAGCTCATGCTAACTCAGCTTAGAGGGAACAATGGTTGTCACCTATGCAGTGCAGCTCCACTGCCTTGGATCCAAGCCTGGTTATTCTAACTCAACTGATAATAAAATGTTCCCTGCCCCAGAACTCTGAGGGCAACATGGTCTGATGCAGAGGCTAGTGTAGCCCACTCCCCACAGCTTCCTCTATCGCAACCCCTTCTTTTTGCGCCATTCACTGGGGGTGGATCCCCCAGCAGAGCAAGGAAGATGTGTGGTGAGGCCTGCAAAATTAATTGTCACCCTGGAAAGCAATATAAATGGAACCAGCCCTGCACTGGAATTAGCTAGAGATATAGACTCATTCCCCAGGGTTTGGGAACACTAAATAGCTTGGATGTGCTAACCAATGGGGCAGCCCCTGGCTGTGATCACACACACTAAATAATACACTTTCAATCCACTATCCAACTGGATTTTGCCAGTTCACACAATAAAATCCAGTTGGAAAGTGCCTTATTTTGTGTGTGATTGCTGCCCCTGTGTCCTTCATTCCCTCACCACTATTGTGATGCTAGCACCTTTTCCTTATTACTGTTGCCTGGACTCCAGTGAAGGCAGCCTCAGATCCATCAGATAAGGAAGGTTAGGCATCTGCGTCCTGCTCTCAGAAGAAGACTAGTGCAGAAGTCCAGACTGCTTTGTCCAGTCCTGGTACTGTTGCTGACTTCATAGGCCTGGAAGGTTATTGCCCTTCTCTACACTGACAAGCCAGGAATCCTGAATTTTTGGTGAAGAGCCACCTGGATAAGACCCACCATGGCTACCAAGTATACAAAAGCATTCCAAGGATGTGCTTTGGGCTTTCTGAGAGAGGAATCCCTCACTTGACCATGCATTCAAAACCCCCAAGCATGAGAAAGCTAGGCTGGCTAAATGCATCCCTCAGGCCCTAGTATGACATTTCCAGCCCCCGCCTCATGTATGTTGGCAGCAAGTGGGGAGGTGACCGCAGTGAAGGGGACTGTGTGGCAGTAGCTCCGGTTACACAGCAATAGCAACTGCTCAAGAACAGCAAGACAGCAAAAAGGGCTTTTAGAGAGAATGAATAATTCACATTTTGAGCAATGTCCTGGCGACAGGAAGAGTCCAAATAGGTCCCTGGGGCATGGCCCACCGAGGGAACCATGAAGAACAATATCAGAAAAAGAGCAGTAGGGAGAGCAGAAGGACACAATGTAAGGGCAGGGCAAAGCGAGTAAGGAACAGGGCTCCTGAGCATGTCATAGTTTGGTAGGAGAGAGAACTTTGGGAGGCAGGGCTTCTCTCTACATTGCGGAACTGCATAAGGAGAAGTTGTGCCTGTTCACATTCTTCCACAAAACTACTAAAGGAAAAGGAATTGTGTGCTATAATGGAACCCCTCCACCTAGCTCTAGGCAGAGTTTGCCACATCAGCGGGGTAGAACGTAGGGTCTGAAAAGAAGGAAAGAGTGGCAGTTGAGTAAACACATCTTCCATACTCAATTTTCACCAAGAGTTTACTAGTTCTGAGAAGCTTCACTTGGTTCCACCTCCCCCGTCACCAATGCCATGGGGCCAATCCATGACTATTGCTGCACAAAAAGTGGTTTACAAGTCTTTCATAGTGTTTCTCCTACTCGAACCTCTGCACCATACAGTAGTTAACAAAAACAGTAAGAGTGCTGCACTGGGAAGCTGGATGCTCCACTGAGGAGAGAGGAGAGATCTGATCTGCAAGAACGGGGAGCTGAGTTTTGCTTTTTACGTCATTCATGTGTTTCTTGTTGTGAGGACACCCTGCCCTTGATGACACACTTCAAAGTTGCCTGTCATTTTCCCCTGTTGGAGAATCAGTCCTATCTGATTCTCCAAATATTTTAGACTTCATTTGTCTATCACTCATTTTTAAACTGGTGGTGGAAAGACACAAGCCAGTCAACAAGGCGTAAATCAGTGGTTCTTTTTCAGTTCAAGCTACCTGAGACTCCTCTTGTCTTGATTGTTCAGCAAGTAAGTTAAAGAGGTAACTTTGCTGTACAAATTCTAGTTTATCCTAGCATGCACTAGGTGTTCTTGTGAAAGAATTACAGAAGTGAGGTTTACCTGACCACATATATCTGTTCCTTTTCAAATAATATAGGTGAATTATCAACTCAAAAAAAGAAACAAACTTGTTTTAAGTCCTCTTCACAATAATCTAAGATAGACAAACCATGGCAAACTTAAATTTCTTACTAAAATTTTACCTATGCCATCACATAAAAAATGCTTAGTCCCCAAATTCACATTAAATGTCAGTATTCTCTTGAATCTGTTTTTCCTAAAGCAAATTATTTTGATCTCTGTTCAGAACTGTACTGTCCTTTCTGTTCAAGATGTTTAACCCTTTGCCAAATCCTATTGGAAGAATCAGTCTAGCAATCCCCAGTTCATCTTTTCTCTACCCATTAACTGAAATATTATTTATATATTCAACGTAAATGCATTCTCTTATGTCTTTTGTGAGCCACATCTGAAATTCATATTTTTTCATAATGTTCTTCCCATACCTTGATTTTGTTATTTCACAGTACCCCTCTGAACCCTGATAATCTGAGATATGTCTTTGCAAGGTCTTTGTTGTTCAGACCTGTCATTTTAGCATGTTACCTTCATTCATTAGATCATACAGTGCTCCATACGCTTTCGTGCCAGTGACGCTGTCTGTAATATTTAGCCTTATTTACTACACTTGGAATTGAAGAGAAACACAAAA
Source organism: Heteronotia binoei (assembly GCF_032191835.1). Classification (NCBI taxonomy): domain Eukaryota; kingdom Metazoa; phylum Chordata; class Lepidosauria; order Squamata; family Gekkonidae; genus Heteronotia; species Heteronotia binoei. The sequence continues at coordinate 78,671,054 of NC_083228.1, read as the reverse complement.
CATGCACGCGTGCAGACATACACACACACACCCAGCCCCCTCTCTACTGGCCTTTCATTGCCATATCTCCCTGCCAACTCCTGTCTAATATCCTGTCCATTGTTCCCCCGCTCGCTGGGCTGCACCCCCACAGTTTCTCTGCCAAGCCAAGTAGTGCTGAATACTGCCCCCTCCTGCTTTTACCACTTTCCCTGTCATCACCCCCCCCATGCTGATCTCTCTACTGCTTTGACACTTCCCAATTTAGTATAAACTGCCAATATCATTAACACTGTTTATTCTTTTGAATTGTTAATGTGAAGACATCACCTGAGCAGCAGGCATCTGAGGCATTGTTCCGTGACCCCAGGCCTGTTGCCCATTGTCCAGTTGGGCTTGTGGGTCAGCCAGAGCAAGTCCCATGATAGGCCAAGCTGGCAACAGAGTAATTTGCACAGCCTACCTGAGGGTCAAAGAAGGACTCTTCTTTGGAGGTAGAGAAACCTTTCTGTTTTATTCAGGTATGATAATAAATACCTGAGCTTAACATGATATCCCTTTGTTTCTGCACCGAGACACTGTTGCATCAGAGAACTGTGAGGATTATTTTCTGTTGGATATACAAAGGTGATAATATTCAGAATATGGAGAAAATTAATAGAGCCTTGTTACTATCTTTAGTGGCCTCTGGATGATGCCAGTATCCATTAATAGAACTGGGTGGTCCTTGCTAAATGAGGAACTACAGTGAAAACATAGGACACAGGAAATCTCAGGCTGGGGAACATATCATTTTTGTCTGGATTCCTGGATTAGTCCATCCAAGTAGCTTCTTCAGATCTGAAATGATCTGACTGTGCACAGGTCTACCACTTTCATTTGCTTCTACCCAGTCCCACAGTATATTTCCCTCAATCGCTCCTGTCCTCAATCAACCCCAGAGAGATTTGTTGTTCAGTCACACAGTCGAATCCGACCATTTGCGACCCCATGGACGAAGTCATGCCAGGCCCTTCTGTCTTCTACCATCCTCCGAAGGCTGCTCAAAATCACATTAGTTACATCAGTAACTAATAAGAGAAGTGTGTCTTTTTTAATTTATTTACCAAATTTGTATGCCTTACCTACAAGCTTCACGCGGTCGCCACTGTCTTTTTACTGAGGTGAAATCAGCGTGAGGCAATCACAACACAGACAGAAGAGGAAGAAACTAGGCTGGCCCTGGCCGAATCTGCTTATCAAGTGAAATGAGTTATCATTAGATAGCAAAGTCCTGACTGACAGCATGACTGCCAGTTAGGAATTCTGGCTTGGAATGGTCCCCTATGTCTGTTTTTAAAAAGCTTCCTGCAAGCAGAAAACTAGATCAGCAGGAATTGGGTGGGGCAAGTAAATATCTCTCATTTTCTACTAACAAGAAAAGGTCTTTTAAAAATAATAAAAGGGTGTGGCTCTGCTTAGGATTGCAACAGAAGTCACTATGCAACATTGTGCCAATTCTGTGTGCAGTTTGGCACACTGGTCTGTTTTGGCACACTTATGCATGCTTGTATACATACTTGGAGCCCAAGCATTAGTGGGAATATGGGCATACAGTACCAAGAACTGAGACAAGGAACAGCTGAGGCTATAAGCTAAGCCCATTATTATGATATGGTCTATTTGTATCATTTCAAAAATAAAACAGATTTTTGTTTCATTAAATTCTTGATTGTATGTATAGGGAAAGTGTGGAAGGAAGGCCCCCTTTGGATAGTGGACTCAGAGAAATTATGCTTGGGAACCTGTGAGTACTCGCTATTGTGGACAAAAACTGAGATACCTTTTCATCTTATGTAAACCATCCTGAACACTCCTCAGAGGATGAGGAGCCATCTCAGTGCTGCAGCTCTGGTAAAGATTTGCTTAGCAGAGAGGAAGGAGCTCATAAATATGTTACCTTAAAACACAACTGTTTGATATATTGAGAACATACCCCTTCCCTAGTAGCTGTACTAAAACAGAATGAACCATTATGTTTGCTGCTCAGGTTATAGGCAAAGGAAACACGAGAAGTAAGTGTTTAAGCTCAGCCACCTATTGAATATAAATAATGGCTCTGCTTGTGCTTGAACAGAGTTTTCCTGTTTGCTTTAATTTTCTGCAACTTATCCCCAACTGCCCAGGCATGTGAATGTTTCAGGCATATACTGCACAACAGAGAATCCACTCAAATCAATGAAATCCTCCTTTGCCTTGCACAGACTGCATACTACTCTGTGGAAAGTCACACAAATTTCCATCACATGGATGCTTTGGCCATAATAGATCCATCAGAGAGAGCTTTTTCTTCTGGTGGCTAGATATTTTGGACAATAGTTGTTACTGTAGCTAAAATGGGAGAACCTTAAAGAAAAGATCTGATGGGCAAAGATTAAGTTCTGGCCTGCCTGCCATGCTGCTACGTGTAGATATGATTGCTTACATTTTTCATTTCTTTTTTCTCATTTTCTTTCTTTTCTTTTTAACCTTTAAAACCTGACATTCATTCAGGGGAGAAGTATTTCCAGGCACAGGTCATTGTAAACATGTCTGATATCCATGCAAGAACAGAAACAAATGCATGCACATTAGTACTGGCCCCACTGATTGGACTGACTCATAAATGAAACTGTATAATAGAATAGGGCACTGGGAACATCTCACATATTAGGACTGCATGATGCATTACCATTTCCTCTGCACATATTCAGCCACTCACATATTGCCCATCTAATCAATGTAATTGTGATGGGGGGAAAACACTCATGCCACCCTCAAACATCACAGCATAGATGCTTTCTCCTACATGGAGATATATGTGGGAAATTATAACACATGAATCAGCCCTTACAGTTTGTGATGGCATGTGTGGTTTGAACTGAAAAAGCACCTATTAACTTTGCGTGGCTATTGACACTAGAGAAGTGGGACGTTGTAATTTCCCCCCATTAGGCTCAATACCTGCTTCCCAGAGAGCTGCAGTATAATGAATGTGGCTGTTTAGGGATCTCTCCTACTAGGGCCTGCAGAAGGTTAGCCCCATTGCCATTTTATTAGCAGATTTCTACTACAAGGACACCCCTCTTTGTAATTCTTCACAGGATAAGCAAGGTGGACATAGAAAGGTAAACACTGGTGTGGAAGCAAGATCCATTTCTTAACATGGGACCCGCTGAGCACCACCCTCTCCTAACTTTCTTCAGGTCAAACAGGAGAAATGCAAAACAACAAAGTGGCCTCAGGCTGCATTTTTAGCAAGCTCTTGTAGTGATTGATGAGGCATCCAAATGCTTGAAACTGAGGAATTTCCCCTGCACTAGGACGGTAGGGCTACCACTTGGCTGAAAAAGGCTGACTGAATCTTGACTCTTCTGTGTGTGGGTCAAGACTAGACACAATCCGTACAATGCTGGAAGCTTCTGGAGACAGTTAGGGAAGGAGCTTTGATTCTTCAGGCAGGGCCATAATTAGACAAAGGCTGCGAGGGCAGCACCCCCTCCCAAATCTGCCGAACACACCCTCTCCTGGTCTCCCAGCCCTCCCTCTCCTATTGTTTATGCTTTGCTGATTACATTAGTGTCCCCCCAATGCCCCCTGCAGAAAAAAAAATCCTAGATACAGGCCTGCCTCCTGGCAAACTTCTAACCAACAGCAGAGGAAATTCAGTGTAACTTCAGCACCACACAATCCCTTTGGAAACTGTTCTGATCCAGGGCCAGTCACCAGGATTGCTGCGGTCAGCCCCAAGAGATGATGCCCACCTTGCATTTATAGCTCCCCCAAAGTCTCACTACTGGGATCTCCATCATAGCATGGCTGCTCACTGTCCATCCATGAGGACAAAAGGGATTTTGCTAACCTTGGTAGGATTGGGGAGAGGCGGGAAGAAGGTGCTGTTGGCCGCACTCTGTGTGGGCCCCTGACAACACTAGCCTCTCCTTGCATTATAGACCTTCAACCCCAACCTAAGTTACAGGAGCCCAAAAGCTCCCTCTCCCCCTCTGCACCTGTGACCGACACACAGGGCAAGGTTTGGTGGGTGGAAGCCATCACGGTGGCGAGAAGAAGCAGTCGCGTACCCTTGCATGAAGCAGGGCTGGGGCTGTGGGGTGCCTCGGGGGCAGGTGCTGCTGAGAGACGGCGTGGGTTGGCAGGAGGTGCCCGGCGCTCGCCCACTTAGGGGAAGCTTGGGGTACACGGCGTGGCCTCTGAGCATGAGGGTGGAAGCCGGTGCGAGGTCGCCAAGGCTTTTGCAAACCACCACCCCGCCCCCCCCCCACACACACACACACTCCCCGCTCGCCCTGTTCCATCCATCCTCCTCCACCCGGGTAGGCAGAACTTCCATCTTCCCAGCAGAGCCGCCACTGATCTTATCTTCCCGGGAGCAGAACAGTACGGAGCTTGTCACAGCCGGCTGCCCGGTGCCCGCCAAGATCAGCTCTCGGAGAGCGAAGGAGGGGGGTGGCTCAGCGCCCTCGGCTCGCTTTCTCCACCACGGTGCCCATCCCCGGGCATCGGGGCAGCTGGGCTTCGTTCTGGCCATTGGTGCCCCCCGCACCAGGCCGGCCCCCTCGTGAAGGTTACTCGCCGAGTTTCTGAAGGCTGCTGGCACCCTCTCCTCAACGCCCCCCGATCCCCGCCCGTCACAGTTTGGCTCCGTATTGATCGGCGCTGCCTGGCCGCGCTTCCCCTGCAATTCCAGGTAGTAAATCAGTGCCAAGCGGCTCCACCTCCCGGCGTGGCCATTGGCTGGCTGGCTCCGCTCGGCCCCCGCTGATTGGATGCCTCTCCGCCACAAGGCTTTACATAAAGGAGCGCTCGCTCACTCGCTCGGACTTGCCTAAAGTGGAGAGAGGGGCGCGGAGGCTGAGGCCAGCGGTGCCGGCGTCGTGCAGCAGTTCCGGGAGCCGGGCGGCTCTCCCGCCCGGGATGCTCCGTGGCCCGCTGGCAGGCATGGCACCCCCGGAACACCCCATCTCTCCGGTGAGTACCCATCGCCTTGGTCCAGCTCGGTACGCCTGAGGGGGCAAAGTTTCCCAAAGAGGTGGAGACGAAAAGTTGGGAGCTGGCAAAGGAGGAGAGGAGCCGCCCCGCGGAGAAGGCTTGGCGACCGTGGTCCGAGAAGGTGCTGCGAAGTGAGCGGGGAAGGGCCGCGCCAGGACGCCTAGGCAATGGGAGCCCGGAATGGGGGTGGGTGGGTGGGTGCTCCTGGGTGCCCAGAAATGGGGATGGGGTGAGGGTGGGAGGGCAGTGGCACCCGTCCCTTGTCCCTGCCTGAGGAAAGAGTCTGCCTGTGCACCCCTGGCGTTGGGCAGGAAAGGGAAGAATCCCAAGGGTGCCAAGGACTAACTGCTCTTAAGGTGACTGCTGGTCTCCACACTGCACCGCCGGCTGCTACTGGCTGCGCCCCAGCTTTCTTTCAGGCCGGCCTGCTGTCCCGCCCGGGTGGCGGGGGGGGGGGGGGGGGGGCACCGACTCTGAAGTACACTCCCGGATCCTGAGCTCCAGCTGAGGAAACACTGGGGCTGGTGCTGATCCGTACAGCTTTTGCAGGGAAGGGAAACCCAGCTGCCTGCAGCATTAATGCAGGCTCTGGGCTGGTATCAGCGTTGCAGCCACAGATCGGGGGAGTTTTCTTAGTAACAGTCCCAAGAAAAATAGTAGAATTTCCCCTGGGACCTGAGCACTATCCCTTCTTGAGGATGCCCCCCTCCCGTCTGTGCCAGAATGGCTCTGCTCCTGTGCCTGAGTTATTGACACTAGTGGTACTTTGGAAGACAATAGGGCGGTTTGGGATCCTGTGATGTTACCTTGCTAATTTGATGCAACCACATTTCACTGGTTGTAGGGCTGTGATGTCACTGAGCAGGGTTTGGAAATACATTTTGAGAATGACGCTGTGAGTCTGTGATATCAGTGGCCCACAGTGGTGCCGGGAAGGTGAGATTGCTATGGGGTTGCTGGAGAGGTGTATTTTACATCTGACATGTTGACAGCCCAGGGGCTGTGAAGTCTGTTAAGAGAGCCACCGCAGGAATGTGCAGCAGCAACTGTTTGCTAGTGCAGAGCTATAATGCAATTACATTTCAGGATCTGCTGAGACCACTGCTTTGGGTGACCTGAGTCTGAGGCACCTTCCCCTCTTTCCGGACAGGGAATCAAGCTGTGTCTGTGCTCTCAGATTCTTGTACTCCACACCAGTGTGTCATACAGTTCCCTCTACCCCCACCCCCACCAGGAGGGACAGCAGGCTGCTGTCACCCCAATACAACCTATTGCTTCCTGGAGAGCATCCAGTGATGTCTACACCTTGAGGCAGGGTCTGCTGGGCTGGGTACCTCTCTTCAATTATCCTGTGTCAATAGGTATATTGCAGTGTTATTGACCACACCCTGCAGAAGTGAGCAAAGCATGGAAATGCACAGCAACGACATGGCCTAAAAGGTGCTTTCTCCTTTGTGATGATGCAGACTAGCACTGCTGTGAGCACTAAAGTTTTAAAAGTTTTCCATCTGCTTAGCATCTGGTGTCTGTCACCACCACCATAACCTTGGAGCAATGGGGAGGGGGGTTAGGCAGCTTGCCCAATATGAAGAGGAAGGGGATGCAGCCGGTGTTCAGCATGCTGTCCTTGGCTAATGTGCTGCACTGTGGGCACCGAATAGGCATCCTTCTGGTGCACATGATGTTTCTTATGTCTAAGGTATTCTATTGGTGGAGAAGGAAATGATATGCAGTCTCCAAGATCCTGGTGGAGGAGATGGTGGCCTCCTTCAGTCCTCCCAACCAGAACTAGATGATGACCAACCATTGCCTTTTCTATTTCCAACAACTACTTTCCCTAGAACATCTCTGCAAGCAGGTCGGTACCATGGTGCCCTTGTGGCACTTGCCAAAGTAGCTGACATTGGTTCTATACTTGGTTTCGTCAAAAGATGAACTAAGCCTGAGCTTGGATATGTCTTATCCAGTTGTTGTCATCAAAGCTTCCCCAAAGAGGAGGAAAGGGTTCACTAACTAGCAGAGGGGAAATCCTAGCTACAGCTTCATATTCTGAAAAGTGGTTGATCTTCAGCTGCCTCATTTCTCCGGAGGGCCTGTCTCTTGCCCAAATGCTTTGGGGCTGTCCTTCTGTTTTCAGCACCCTACAGTGAGTCCTGAAGCATGTCAGAGGATTTTGGCTCCTTCTGCCTCTGGCACAATGGAAACTCTTGGCAATGGATGCAGCCGTCCCAGGGCTTAATCATTTTTGTCTTTGGAGACCGTTCCTTTTCAGATACTCTCCAGGGCTGCCTTTAAGGGAAAGATGTTATCAGTTACTCAGATAAAGGGACCAAGTAGAAGTTGCTTCACACATCACAAAATCTATGCTTGGTCATGATCATATCAGCTTTTGTGAGGTCAGATAGTGTCGGTTGGCATGTTGCTAGTTGTTCGTATGGGTCTTTCGTCTTGGGGAGTCATAGCCAATTTCTTCAAGTGTATACAGACTGGAGAAAAATGCTCGTGTGTATAGTAATGCACTGGAATCTAAACCAAGGCAAGAAACATGCATGCCAAATAGTGGTATTCAAAACCATTTTGCTAGGCAGGGCATCTTCCTTGCTGTGCCCTGAAACAGGGATGCAGCCAGGCTGGGCTTGAGCAAAACTCCAGAATTTTCTCTGAACCTGAAGCCATCAAGCTGTCAATAGAAGCATCTTCTTTCCCGTCTTCCGGTGAGTGATAGCAGCCCCACCCTAGGACTGGTGCGCAGTCCATTTGTGCAGACTTGCTGCTCAATGTGCTTAGACTACAAGGTGATGTGGGAGGTTGCCATCTACACTTGCAGTACTGCCACCTTTCTGAAGAGCGGAAACCATGGTACTACTCCACCCCTCAGATGGAGCTGCTTTTGCAGCCAGCATTGCCCTTATATTCTCTCTCCCCACCCCCCAGCTTTATGTGCCCCAACACCAACATATTTACAGTTAGACACTGCATTTTATTTGGCGCTCAGACTAAATGATCTAGAGATTTTACCTTGTTCCTACACAAAAGTGTCTTTTGTGCTGGGATTTCATAATGTGTGCATCAACTCCAAGTGGACCCTTGATAGTCATAGCTGGATCTCTAAGCTCCAGTGGGCTGGCCCTCAAGTGAAAGAGCTGGGATTATGGAAATCAAATGTGTGCGTGTGCGTCTCTGTCTGCCTGTCCACAGGTATAAGGGCCCGATGTGTGTGTTTAGGAAGGCAGCTGAATTAATGACCATTTCCCTAATGATCTATCTGGAAATCCTCACTGATGTATGGGTTTAATTAGCCCAAGCCAAACGCTGAGAGCCCGATGGTGGAACACGCCGTCCCTGTCACTAGGTGCCTGTTGCCGTCCTGTTTTTCATGGAAGCTTGCTTAATGACAAGTTAATCTGGGCCTAAAGTAGAGGATGGCACCTGTGCCTAGGCTGCCAGCTCTGAATGTGATGGATGACTTTACTGTGGGCCAACGCATTGAGATAAGTTGTGCTGTTGCACCTTTTGCCTGGTCCCTCTGCCAGAAGGGATCTCTGTCCTAGGCCGCTGAACTCAAAGAATTATGTCTGAGGTGAATGGAATGGATCCAGACCTAGTCCCACTAACACCATCAAATTCAGTGGCCCTCTTGGCGCATTGCACCATGATTATGAGCATACTTCCTCAACAGAGACACAAACTGACTTCTCATAGTAGTGGGGCTTCTAAACTAATGGTATCTGTCATGCAGTTTGCTAGCAGCATAACAACCCTTTGCAGGCTGCACAGATATGTTCCATCCATTGCTTTGTACTTTATCATAAGACTCAGTTAATTACACAAACACCACACATTCGACCTCCAGGTACTCATTTGGGTCATATGGTTATTCAAGCTGTGTTTTGGAACAGCAAGGCCTGGCTGGTTCTAGACTGGGAGGTGTAGAAAATTGGGGGGTACCTGATTCTGGCACTGTTGGGGGGTGCCTGATTCTGGCACCAGTGGCATGAGTGAATCAGCCCATGTTTTTCCAAGGCACTAGCCCATTTGGCCCAAGCAGGAAAATGGCTGCAGGAAGCTAAAGAGCCAGGCAAACATTTCTTTAGCAGAACTCCAACTGAGTTACCAAAATATGGGTATGGAGAACAAGGCACATCTGCAGGAGTCTAGAACATAATTGGATATGGTTGTGATCAGCCAATAATAGGACTAGTGAGTGATGATTCTCGGGGATGCTTGCAAGATCACATATGCACCTTAACTACCCTTTTGTTCACACAATTCAAATGGACAAAGCATGATGAAAGGATGAATCCCCCCTTCCCAAGAAGTTGTAAAGGCAGTATTGATTCCTAACCCACAGTAGCGATTATGAGAACACTCCAAGTTGACAGCCCCAGAAAAAAAAGCTGATTAACATAAGATGCAAGAGCTCTCATATGCATGTACGGACAGAATGAAAAAGTGCCTCCTTTGACTATCCAGATTGCAGGTACAAATGAGGAGAGAAGAGTTAAACTGTGAGAGGAAGCACATTTGAATTGTTAAAATGTACCTTCCAGTGTAGAAGAATGACCAGGACCTTGAGAGATGTGCTAAAGTATTCCTTGAATTGGGCAGCTTGCTCTTCTCTGCTGGTGACACATTATGCATTCTAGGTTACCCTATAAGAGGGATCAGTGTGAGGCTTGTGAGAGTGGCTTAGGGCTGAAAGAATTCTTCAGGTTCTCAAGTCCTACAGTCAGCAATCAGGCTCAGCAGTTATTCTCAGGACAAAACCAGGTGCTAATTAATCTGCAAGAGAAATGCGACATTTGTGAATGTTCTTGCACGTTGTTGGATATTCATCCCCTGGTGTGTACATGATTAGGTGTAGATACCTTAAACAGATGGGTGGGTACATCTTCCTTCCCTCTACCTTCTCTTATGGGAACAACCTGGTGAATGCATGGCTGATCACACAAGTTCTCAGCACCCAACTCCTAGGGCCTGACTAGGAATGTGGTGAAATTGAATAGTGCAAATGTTAAGTCATGATTAGTTAAATTGAGCCTCCATTATTAGAGGCAGCATATATGTTTGTCATTTAGTGTTTTTATTAGCATATGTGTTGGATGCTTGCAAACAATATGGCATAGCTGATAAATCATGTCTTGTTTTTGAACAGCTCGTGCTGGAGACAGTAGGTCTCATCCAACAAGGCAATGCTTATTTTCTTGTGACCTGTAGATCTCTGTAGGGTTTTGCATTTAGAGAGACTTTGGGTTCTGCCCCACTGAGACTTCCAGGGTAGTGAAAGTCCATTTCCTTAGCAATTTTCTATTCTGATCTATTTTTACCATGCATTATATAGCATACTAATTTTCTACTATTGCTAATTTAACCTCACCATTACCAACAAACTTGTGGCTGGAAGGAAGGATGCAGTGCACTTTCTATTGAAATCACTGAACTCTGGACTAAACACAAACATGTGGTGCTGCTTAATGTTCGTTTATAGCTGCTCTCCCTCCATCCAGTAGACAAAAATTGGCTTCGCCTGGGAGCATGACTGCAAAAAATGTGTATGGTGAGGGCTGCCTGTCCCTCAGGAATAGTATTCCAGAGGGCATTTTAGGCTGCTGTAAATAAAATAAGGAGGTCACACTCCCTGAATGGGAATCTCTTCCTGTCTGAAGAAATTTCCCATGGACCCAAAGTCTTCTCCAGGGGTAAGATCAGGTTATCAGTGGAATGTTCAGGAGAGTCAGTGTGGTGTAGTAGCTAGAATGTCAAACTAGGATTTGGAAAGGCCCAGGTTCAGATCCCCGCTATGCCTTGGAAATTCCCTGGGTGACCTTGGGCCAGTCACTCTGCCAGGCTAACCTATCTTACAGGGTGATATTAGGGTAAAACTGAGAGGGGAGAACAGTGTATTAAGCTTGCTTTAGGTCCACATCAGGGAGCCAAGTGGGACATAAATACCTTAAATAAATAATGGGAATTCAAATATGGGGTGTGTGTGTGGATTCTCCAGCAGTTGCACAGGAATGACTGACCTAGCCACATGCCTTTCTGTTTGCAGGTGCCACGGGGGCTGCTGCTGCTGCTCTGGTGGAGCTTGGTTCTGACTTGGCCTGGTGAAGGATCCCAGCGCAGTGAGCCCATGTTCACAGCCATCACGGACCATGTCCTCCCCCCTGACTATGACAGCAACCCCACGCAGCTCAATTATGGTGTGGCTGTGACTGATGTGGACCAGGATGGAGACTTCGAGATTATCGTAGCTGGGTGGGTACCATAGGGCAATGTTAATGGGAGGTGGGATGCTTGCTGGCAGAGAAGATACGCGGCTGGGGTGGTCAGGGAGCTGGCTTTCACAAGAAGCAGCTTCAGAAAGTTCCTGTTGGCAGGACCAAGAGCCAGTCCAGGCTGGCTTGCGAGGGAAATCATGACATTTTTTAACAGGGTTGGAAAGAGTAGAGCAGAGATGTTCGTACTTTCTCAACAGGCTGTTTCAGAGGGTAGCACCAATCTGGCACAGATCCAGAATAAGCCAGAAGTAATAACAATGCAGAAACTCAGATGCAATTCAGGCAGGTGCTGAAATGGCCATGAATGTGCCGACACAGTAAAACTTCCTACAGCAGCTTCCTCACAGCATATAGCTTAACTGCCTTTCCAGAGTCATTTCTCTGACAAACTGTTTGCCTGCAGCATGTGTAGCCCCCCCTTCTCTGCCCCTCCTTGGCCACATGGGAGTCATGATCATGTGAATGGGCACCAAAGGGGGCTATCCCTCTATACTTGGCCACCCTATGTACAACTTGTCCTGCCCATAAAACATGTGAATTGCATTCATCTGGAAAGAGCATATATCCATCGGAGAACTTTATGTCTAGCTCTTCTGAGAGAGCTGGGTGGCTGATCAGATTTGCATCTTTAGCTGAATTCATTCTTCCAAAAAATCTCACCTCTGCGTACCCTCCTTCCTTCCACTGCTTCTCCCTTGCAAGCCTTCCCCCTACCCGTTATTTTAAAAATTATTTAATACATATCAATCCCACCTTCCTTCCGAGGAACTCTGAGTGCTGTATGTAATTCTTACCCCCCCCCCCCAGTTTTACCCTCACAACCACCCTTTGAGGTAGGTTAGACAGTGGGTGGCTGGCCCAAGTTGCCAGAGTGAGGACTTCAACTTGGGTCTCTCAGATCCCAGTCCTACTGACTAGCAGCCTCACCACACCAGCTTTCATTGACTGATCTGTTCTCTCCCCCTCCCTGCACATGTCCTGCCTCTTCTGATGCCCCTTCCCTGCCACTGAGTCTCTGAGCTCCTCCACGGGAGAAATGTCTAAAGTGCAGAAGGCAGGGCTGGTTGGGCCACCATGGAGGGCACCTACCTTGGATAGTAGGTAGGCTTTCTCTCCTGACCATGACCCAGAGGGTTTCTCAGTCCCCTGCAGCAGGGCAGGCTGAGCCACTCTGTGCCGCTGCCTTCAACTCCCGGTTGGGGGTGGGTCCAAGCCATGCACCATCCCCAGTGCCCTTTCTGGCAGAAGCACAGGCCTGGGAAGGCTGAGCAGGGGTGGTGTGGTGGTGGGTGTGCTCAGAGGCACTCGGTGCCGCAGGGCCTGCTGCCACCATGCTTGCCCTCGCCACTACGGGTAGGGGCCTAGGGTGCCAGAAACCCTGGCACTGGCCCTCCATGATTTCAGTGGCTTGACTTTCCCACCCTCATGGCAGTATATCCCTGCCAATGAACTAGTTTCACCCTCCCCTTAACCTCTCTGGCTGTCGCATATCACTCAAGTGACTCTTTCCTTGCTGCCCCTTAAGCCCTGGGAAGTGTTTCCCAGAACACCTGCATGAGGCCATTCCTTTCTTTCAAATTCTTCCTTTCCATGAATCCTTGATTACAACTCCAACTGATGTGGTTGGAGTGTTGGGCTTAAGATACTCAAGTTCAGTTCCCAGTGAGCTTCTATGTGGTGTGTGTGTGTGTGTGTGGCTGGTCACTCCCTCTCAGCATAATCCAACTCACAGGATGGTTGGAGTCCTGTCAATCCATTATCTATCCACCTGCCCACCTGGATCTAACTCACAGAATGGTTGTTAGTACAAAATAGGCAAGGGGAGAACAATGCAGTAAGCTCTTCGGGATAAAATAGAGACAAATATTGAGGCTAAGCAGGTATAATAGGAATGAATGCATATTTGTTGATTTATTCTTGTGTCTCTTAAGATAAATGTTAAATTGTAAGCTCATCAGGGCAGAGGCCTTGCATTTTGTAAAGTGCTCTATATATTGGTGTGCTGTACAAATACCAATAATTTGTTAATCCCAGTCACTAAGCAGTATAATTTGTTTAACAGGAGTTGCATTGGAATGGAGTTCACTGGTTTATTTATTGCTGAACTTGCTTTTCAGCTAGTAAAGCATAATGTAGATGGATGTCTTAGACTGGATTATATGAACATATGAAGCTGCCTTATACTGATCCTCAGTCCATCAAAGTCAGTATTTACTCAGACTGGCAGTGGCTCTCCAGGGTCTCAAACTGAGGGTTTTCACACCTACTTGTTTGGACCCTTTTTAGTTGGAGATGCTGGGGATTGAACCTGGACCTTCTGCTTACCAAGCAGATGTTCTACCACTGAGCCACCGTTCTTCCCTCTAAACATTAACATTAAGATTTCTTAGCATTAAGAGCCCCACACAGTATTATTACCAGAAAGGACCCCTGATTATCTGTCTTGATGCAGAATGATTGTGGTGTGAACCATACCTGTGTGTGTGGCGGGGGGGTGGGGGGTGTTTCTGGCTTGCCAGGCACTTGTAGAGTTAGTTTGGTGTAGTGGCAAAGTGTGTGGACTCTTATCTGGGAGAACCAGGTTTGATTCCCCACACCTCCACTTGCAGCTGCTGGAATGGCGTTGGGTCAACCATAGCTCTCACAGGAGCTGTCCTTGAAAGGGCAGCTTCTGTGAGAGCTTTCTCAGCCCCACCTACCTCACAGGGTGTTTGTTGTGGGAGAGAAAGGTAAAGGAGATTGTGACTGCTCTGAGATTCAGAGTGAAGAGTGGGATATAAATCCAATATCATCTTCTTCTTCTTGTGCTGGGTAGGCAAACCCTCTCTTTGCTCCTGCCCTTTCCTCTGGCTCCAAGGTCAGCAGCTGTTGGCACAGTGTGTATGGAGGAACTGTCTGCATTCCCACTTAGCCAGCACCTTTCCTCATAGTTGATGGTTATCCTTTGCAGAAGCCTGGGTATCTGCATCGCAGCACCCAGCACTCTTCAGAGAGAAGGAGGAATCTTTCAGCAATCAGCACACCCAGGCTGGACCTTCTATGTTATTCTTTAGGGCAAAGCTGCCATCTTTGGGACCTAGACAACTTCAATGTCTTCCCCACAGTCACTTGGGTTTAATGTTTCAGCAGCATACTAAATGCAGAGGGAGCATAATGAGCAGGAAGAACAAGTGCTGGGGCGTCTCAGTGGCTGTCCTAAGGAAGAACAACCCCCCCACCCCGGCTAGGTGTATCCCCAGATGCCACAATTCCTGCCTTCCCCCTTAGAGGGAGGGGCAACCCTCTTATTTCCAAGTTCTCTTGCTGTTCTGACAGGCCTCAGTGTGTCCCTTGACATTGTATTAATTGGCTGGAGGGATAAAGGAGGGCACCCAGCTCATTAAGGGCAGTCTTGGCTTGGAAGGGTGCACAGAAGTGAGCAAGGTAATTAGCTGTGTGCTCCCTGCACCCCCAAGCAGCCAACAGCCCCAAAGGGCTGGGATAGGAGGGAATGGAGCTGAAGCTTGAAGAGCCAACCTGCTCCTGTCACATTTTCTCCTGTCTGGTAAGGACAGGCGCCGTTGAATGAGAAGTGGTAAATACAGAGCACCATGGCAAGGGGTCTTCATTTGTAGGAGGAGGGTTCTATGCATATGGTCAGGGACTTGTGTGTATGTGCTGAGAGCCATGGGTGGGAGATTGGTACACAACTAACAATATGAGATATAGACTCCAAAACTAAACTTGGTAGGAGCCCAGTTGAACTCAAAGGATCCCCTCAACCTGTTTGGCAGATACCTACAGCCCTCATAAAACAAAGGATAAGGCAAGTGACATCCTAGGCAATCCTGACTTTGCTGTCTCTTAAAATTGACTGCAAACCCACATTCTACATAGTCTGAATCCCAGTGGGAAGGGCCATGTTGGCCTTCTTGAGGCAGTTAATAGCCAGGATGCATTTTAGCATCACATGCAGGCAACTAGTAGGCCCCACACTGTATCAGGTGGGGAGGGGAAAGCCTGAAATTGTTAATAGCATTGATACTGACTAAAAATTAATAAATGTCATGGTGAAGACTCAGGGTCTCATAGTAACAATGACACTGTTTTAATTTATCAAATTACTGTGCTTAATTTATTGTATATTGGTTGATGCAATCTTCCCTGAGCCCATGTGCAGGGAGGGTGGAATATAAATAAATAAAATGTGGAAGGAAACAATAGCAACCTGTGGCTCTGATGTCTGCTACAAAAATAATGCATTTTTAGAAATGGAAGGGTTCTAGCTGGAATGTTAAACCAGATCAGATGTATGTTTCTGGATGGGTTAGAAATTATCATTATTAGAAGATTAGATGATATTGTAAATGGAAATTTGCACCGATGCTCTGCAGGCATGCTTAGTCACCAATGTTTGTGTTTCATCTGAATCCATCCATCGTCTTTGTCCCATCATTCCACTGACCTTTCTTCATGGGCTTGCATTCCAGACCCTTCACCTCCATCACTCTGTTCTGATCTGTCACCGATTTGTCACTGTTATTAAAGGAGGAACATTAATGATAAGCCAGAGCTTCAGCTATGGATTGAGCAGCTCTGAGTAGAGTGACTGGCTCCTGTTTCGCAGAGACACCGTTCCTGCTGAAACTGTCCCCAAGTAGCATATCTGCTTTCGTTACACTCCTAGCTTACCTTCTGCTTGGATTCTACAGCAAGCTACTCTCAGCTGCATCCTTAAGGTGATGATTCCCTGTGGAGCACTATTCACAGCAGCAACGAAGCATCTACACAGGAGTATTCTCCAGTCACCCCAAACCCCAGCCTCCTCTCCCAAATGTTCAGGAATTTCCCAACCAGCACTGGGAATTCTCCATGGGTAGGAATGAAGGAATATTAAGGGAAAATGGTGCTAATGGGCATGGAGGTCCCCAAATCCACATCTCCCTGCCCATACAGTGGTCAAACCCAGTTTGACTATGCTCTTTCTAGAAAGATAATACCACAACAATTTTTGGAAGGATTGCAACAATGCCAGGCAAGACCCAAAAGGTAGATGATTACACACAGCCAGGGCTTTTTTTGAGCAGGAACGCAGTTCCGGCTGGCTTGGCATCAGGGGGTGTGGCCTAATAAGCAAATGAGCTTCTGCTGGGCTTTTTCCTACAAAAAAGCCATATTCTAAACAATGGTGGTGTCAGGGGTGTGGCCTAATATGAAAATGAGTTCCTGTTGGGCTTTTTTTTTACAAAAAAGGCCCTGCACGCAGCTATGCTGTGAGGACACTCTTGGAGGAAAACAAGCGCTAGATTAGAAAGCAAGGTAAAGTAAAGCAATTGTGTAGAAGCAGACTACTTCTAAAATTTATTTAGGATTTTCTTTTACATTAAAATGTTATGATCTTGATGAATTTTGGATAACAGCTGGGATTTCTGGTTTGTCAAGATAACTTTGAATTTGATTCTTATCCATTGGGGTGGTCAACGGTAGCTCTCCAGATGTTTTTTTTGCCTACAACTCCTATCAGCCCCAGCCAGCATGGCCAATGGCTGGGGCTGATGGGAGTTGTAGGCAAAAAAAATCTGGTGAGCTACCATTGGCCACCCCTGCATTAAAATGTTAGTATCCCTAATACTTTTATATCAACTTTTGTAAGTTTGATACTTTTCTGAATTAAATACATGTGTATTCCAGGTTAACAGCAATGTGAAATAGTGCTAGTCCCAGCACTGATCTATATAGAAGAATTCTGCTTTTCAAAACAATGGACTAACTATTTTGTGGATATGACTTTCACTATTTTGTCATTTCTTTTAATTCGGGTTGCTAACTGACCTGGGAAAAAATGCTCTGACCCTTTAATAGAGGCTTAAGATGTGGAAATGGACAGTTGAAGGTTATCATGGCATGCAGGTAAATAGCATTCCATTAAGCCTCTACAAAAGAAAAAGGACAGTCTTCTTCAGACCAGGTGACAACCTTGATTGGTAGCAGTTTATCTACCCCATGCTTACCTTTTCTGTTGCTATTTGCTTCATTTATACCTTGCCTTTCTCCCCAGCAGCTTACATTGTTCTCCTCTCCTCTATTTTATCTTGCACAGCAATCCTGTGAGGTAGGATAGGCTGAGAGTGTTATCGAGCTCAAAGTCACCCATCAAGCTTCCATGACAGAGGGAGGATTCAAACCAGAGTCTCCCTGCTCCTAGTCTGACACTCTAAGCACTACTCCGTACTACTCAAATCCAGTGTTGTGCCCCAAACCCACAATGTTAGCAGCAGACTTCTACTAAGGAGCTGAACAGATGATTCTAAAGAGAAGACTGGCAGGATCCAAGCTTTCTGCTGCTGGCTTTGCTTTGATCATTGAATGTGCTCTGAATGTGGCTTCCCCTCCCCCCCTGTTAGTGCTTCTTTCTCATCAAAGGAGCTGTCCCATCCATGGTCTCTGCTCTTGAAAGGACGATGCACGCTGCCCACCTGCAGCAGCTGCTGCTCTGGAGTTTTTTCAGCCTGAGTTCCCATGAGCTCATTATTGGGCATTCAAGGTAGAAAGAAGGAAGCTAATTGGGAAGCAGCTGAGTGTGGATGCCCTCACCAAGCAATGCCTTGTGCATTTCTTCTGCACTGCATGGCTGATCCAACCATGCTGCAACTGACCCCCCAGCTACACCAGGATGCTCAGTAACTAAGGCCAAGCCCTCCAGAAAAGTAATGCGACCATATGTGGGTCCTTCTGACCTGAAACTGAAGATGGCCAGATTGGAAGCAGAATGTTCTGTAATAATAATTACAAACAGGACATTTCATTATCAGATGGATGTGAATGTTGCTTGTATTAACTTGTTTACTGAAGGCCCAGCATGAATGTTGCTGGGCAAAGAACTCAGCATTTGGGACATTGTGTTGAGAAAGGGGTACTTGAAAGCTACATAAATGGGGGAGGAAAGGGTTGGCTTTTTTAAATATTTCCATTGAGCAGAGCTGGATTTATGCAGAAGCTAAGTAAGCTATTGTTTTACTAAATTAATTTTTTGGGATAATTCTACAGATGTGACTTCTTAAACTTGATTTAGCTGAGGGCATCAGCAGGTTTTAATATGGCCTTACAACCAACTTGTCTGTGAAGAGTGTTTTCCAACGTCAGACCCCTCTTCTGTGCAAGTAACATTAATAATAAATAATAATAGTTGGCTGTCAAGTTACAACCGACTCAAGGCAATCTTGGGGCCATAGGGTTTTCAAGACAAGAAATGAGCAGAGGTGGCTTGCCATTGCCTTCTCTGCGTACCAACCCTGGTCATCCTTGATGGTCTCCCATCCAGGCATTAACCACGGCAAACCCTGCCTGGCTTCCAAGCTCTGACAAGATTAAGATCAAGCTAGTCTGGGTTATTCAGGCTGCTGCAAGTGACTGTATTAGGGCATAAAGGTGCCAGCTTCAGAACTGGAGGCTGTGCCAATGGCTTTGAGAGCTCTTTGACTGCTGCCGCTGCTGTTCCCATCCTCGTGAGACATCTGGGAGAAGACATGAGAGCCACTTATATCTGCTGTTTCATGACCTGGGAGATTATAAAGCACCAGGCATTGCTAACTGCTCTGGATGTGGCAATCTTAACTGGACAGGAAATGCTCTTCTCAATCTCAACCCTGTTGGAAAGGAGAACTGGTATTTTCCTGTCCACAGACCAACTCCTGAGAGCTATGCAAGCCTCATAACCAGCAGCCACAGATGTCATCTCTTCTGTTTTGCAGTTGTTCTTCATATGAGTGTGGTGCTCTATCAGCAAGGAAAGCAAAGTCAATTGCTCTGTAAATATCTAGTTACTCAGTCTGGAATTAAAAAGTCTGGGATTGCAGGATGCTGCCCTTTCTTTCCTCTGTGCTGATACTACACTGTTTAGTATGGAGTTTTTCCAGTCAAGCAAAGATTAAGCAACCTACAAAAGCATTATGCAGAATACAAATGAATTCAGAAGAACTGTTAGGGATTTAATCACATGGAAGCTTGCTTTCTTCCTTCCCAGGGTTGTTAAATGATAGCAGGGCAGTGGTTACTCACCATGGGATGAAAGCATCAAATGTTAAGGTTCTCATGGAATAACTGCAATCATTCATGTAAGTAGCAGGTTCATCTGAATTCACTTGTCAGAATGAATACATTGGAAGCATATGAAGTGTCCAGAATACTTTTTTTTTTAAATGCATGGATTCAAAGGTAACACTGTACGTTTCCCAAAGCCAATCTTTTCTATGCCGAATCATTGAGCTCTGTCTGATATGTATCCATCCCTGTCCTTCTGGGTTCTCTTACTAAGAAGCTGACCCTCTCACTCAGCACGTTCCAGAGATGAGGCACCTCTACTGATGTGTCATACGATAAAGTCTCTGATGCAATTATGGCCCTTTTCATTGATTGGTCTGCTGTAACCCCTAGCCTGGTCCCACTCATGCACAGGACTGCACTGGGCCCTGCTGTTTTTCTCCAAGGCTTTGTAATTTTGTCCTCTAAGTCTTGCCAAGCTCTATATTTATCCCTGGCTCCCGTGCTCTCATTCTACTATATTAATTTCCTTTCCAAACTGTGCATTTTCAGCTTTAACAAACTCCATGCTAACTACACTACAGTCACACGTTGTCAGCTGCCAGATGAAACCACTCAGGCATTTCTGCAGCTTTGCATTGTGCAATGTTAATGTGGATGGATGTCTAAAAAAATCCAGATATTACCCTGGATCAGATTTATCAGAACTTTGCCATTTTGGCTGGCCAATGACTTTGGATGGAAGGATGTAGTTTAAAACTAGCACCTTATGTAGGAAGCTGCATAAAGATATAAACTTGGCATGATTTCTGCCAGAGTCCTGGTTTTATAAACCTGCTTTTCTCCCAGGTAGGTGCCATGTACTTTTCTCTGGTAGTGGTTTCAGGATAACTCAGTGCAAAACACCCCTTTGGTGCCCAGTGTGAACTCTGGTGATGCTCAAACTGGCATAAGAAACATCTGCTTGAATCTGGTAGGCATCAGACCTCTGACACTAAAGTGTCGCAAACAAGCTCTTCTTCTCAGGTCTAAACTGGAAAAGGAACTCCAGTGGAGTTTCCCTGATACAAAAGTCCTTCAAGGACCAGGGGAGTGAATAGAATTTAAAAAGAAACTCCACTTCCACAAAGACAAGACACCGCCCCCCCCCACACACACACACAACATACCTGCCACTTCCAGATCTTCTCCCCTTATCTATGTGCCATTTCCTGCCCAATGAATCAAACTTACTGAGAACAAGAAGATATAGAATGACTTTCATAATAAAACATAAGCTATGGCTCATCTGATAGCACAGCATTGGCTTCTGGCGTGCTATATGGTTTTACTTCCCAATATGCAGTATAGTACTGGATCCAAAATAATCAAGACTTCCTCTAAACCATTTTTATTTAAGCCCAAAGTCAAAATCTGCCTCTCAAGCTAAGTTCTAGAGTTGGGAAATACCTGGAGATTTGGGGATGGAATCTGTGCAGGGCAGAGTTTGGGAAGGGGAGGGAATTCAGTGGGGGTCACCTTCCAAAGTGACCATTTTCTCCAGGAGCACTGATCTCTGTCATCTGGAGATCAGCTGTAATAGTGATAGGTCTCCAGCTACCACCTGGAGGTTAATTAGTGCACAGAGAGACAGTATGGTGTAGTGGTTGTGTGCGGACTCTTATCTGGGAGAACTGGGTTTGATTCCCCACTCCTCCACTTGCACCTGCTGAAATGGCCTTGGGTCAGCCATAGCTCTGGCAGAGGTTGTCCTTGAAAGGGCAGCTGCTGTGAGAGCCCTCTCCAGCCCCACCCACCTCACAGGGTGTCTGTTGTGGGGGAGGAAGATAAAGGCGATGTGAGCCACTCTGAGTGGAGAGTGGGATATAAATCCAATATCATCTTCTGTCATCTTCTTCAGAGAGAGGATACAGACAAAACAACCAAAATGGTTATAGTGATCAAATAACTATGTATATTCATAGAATACAGTCCATAGGAAACTTAAATATACAATTCCCAAACAATACAATTCCAACAAAGGAGTCCTGACATACAGGGAGTTGACTTGGTTACTCCTGCTTCGATTTCCCTTCTAGCATTGGGTGCTCCTTAAGTCATCCCAGAGTGAAGTGCCGGTTTGAAATTATTTTGGATACTTTTTTGTCCCATTTATCCATTGGAAATTGTGAAGGAAAATGGAAACATTGTTGCAGAACCATTTAGAGCATTGTACCTTGTAAGGTGTTGCAGAATTATTTGAGTATTGTACCTTTTGTAAGAATGTAATTTATGGAGCACCCAATGCTAGAAGAGAAATTGAAGTAGGAGTAACCAAGTCAACTCCCTGTATGTCTGAACTCCTTTGTTGGAATTGTATTGTTTGGGAATTGCATATTTAAGTTTCCTATGGACTGTATTCTGTGAATATACATAGTTATTTGGTCACTATAACCATTTTGGTTACCAGCTGGAGGTTGGCAGCCCTACTAAGTACATATCTTGGGAAGGTTGTCATGGGGAGAATCTTTTGTTCTCTTGGGAGAATTTCTCCTCAAAAAACTCAGTCCTGCCTTGCCTTGCCTTGTCTTGCCTCTCTTTTTTGCCAGGGGTAGCTTTGACTTGGTTTCATTCACCAGGCATAGATTAGAAAATGGCTTTTCTCCTTTTCACATGCTGACTACTTGCACCACTAGAGAAGGCGTCAGACAGGAGGGAGATGTGATCAGCTCTCTCTGGAGGTGGATGCCAGATTGCTTAATATATGGGGGAAATATCTGGCAATACGATAGCTTCTGAGCCAGCCCCTGCAGCCTGGTTTCATATTCAGTTTGTGGAGGCCTTGTGTCATGATGGGAAATGTTCCTGGCATGTTCTCTCTGGCCAGTTTGAAACATCCATGAAACCATGCTTCCCTGGTAGTTATTATGTGATGTAATAAATCCGATAATTGTCCATGAAGACTTGGGTTCAAATTCTCACTTATTATCCATGAAGTTACCTAGATGAGCAAGCACTTCCCGATTACTCTGTCATCTTACTTGTCTCCCAGGTGATTCTCCTCTTGCTTGGAGAATAAAGTATGATAACCTTAATGGATGTTGCCTTGAGCTTCCTTAATGAACGACAGGTTCCCAGTGGGATAAATAAATCATTATTTTGCTTCAAGCAATGTACCCTTTGTGGGGTTCCCTCCTATCCCTCCTTCAGCTATGACAACTGTTGGGATGTGCCTTTTGTGACCCTGATCAGGAATATGCCCAAGTGGGAATGGGGGGAGAGTCCACTTCAGTAAAACTCAGGAGTGAGAGGGGCTGCTTTCCTAAACCACCTCCATATAATATTTCCTGCTTTCTGTGCCTTCAGGTACAATGGACCCAACATGGTGCTGAAGTATGACAAGGCACGGAGGCGGTTGGTAAACCTCGCAGTGGATGAGCATAGCTCTCCGTACCATGCACTGCGGGATCGTCAAGGCAATGCAATTGGTGTGGCTGCGTGTGACATAGATGGAGATGGGCGGGAAGAGATCTACTTCCTCAACACCAATAATGCCTTCTCTGGTGAGTGCCAAACCTATCTCTCTTTCGGACTGCTAATTGCCTATGACCTCAACCTTCTCATGTGCCTTTTGAATTCTTTCTTAAGACCGTCCTCCCTCTATGATATTTAGCCAAGACCCACTTTGCTCTCAAAAATGACCTTGCTGCGCATCAGTTTCTCAACATTTGCTAAATACTCATGATCTGACTCCTCCATTCTATAATATCCATCTAACCCATGGCTCTCACTCAGGTCACTTTACATAGTTTCCCCCCACAAACTGTCATCCCTTCATAACAAACCCTATTGATGCCTAACAAATTCCCAGCATTCATTCTGCCAACAGCACCGCCCCCCCCCCCGGTAAATGCACAGGGCATGGGTGTGATCAGGGGTCGTTTTGTAGAAAAATAGGTGGTGGAGCTCACCTAGGATTGTTATGCAGCTGCACCTATTATTCAATGGACAAGGAGGTGGAACTCTCAGAAGGAGGAGGTGGAACCCTCAGAAAGGTTCAGGAACTGCGCTCCATGAGTTCCCACTGAATCCGAGGCCTGGGTGTGATCCAGAAGGGGCACATGGTGAGAGGCTATGTCTCATGGGCTCTTCTTTCCTGGTTGATGGCCAGTGGTGCAGATTCCCCTTCTGTGCGTAGCTTGCCTTGGGGCTTCTCCTGGCAGCCCGGAGGCTCAGATTCCAGTTTCCTGACCTTCACTGGCCACCAGGGTGGGATGTTTCAAGGCTGGAGCTAATTTCCCAGCTGAGTGGTTTTGTCGATTCTCTGGCAGCAGCCAGGATTTGGGGGGCGGGGTGGGGGAGAGACTTGGCTGCTGAGTCAGGGCTTTGCCACCTCCGTAGTTGCCAGCAGGAACTGCAGTTTGGAACTGCTGAGAGGCCGGGTGGGCAAGTACGATGCATCTGTGGGCAAAGAGAAATCACTTGTGACAAATTTATTGTAATATACAAGGAGAAACTCTCCAGTCCCTTAAGTTCATTTCCCCCTCCCCCCTTGCAAATTTGCAACCTAGTGGCAGAGAATATTACTTTTTGCTTGTGGGGAAGTGAGATGCCCTGATTCCTAGCCTGGCACTAGGGTTGCCAGATCTTTGGAGATTTTGGGGGTGGAGCCTGAAAAG
This sequence comes from Heteronotia binoei, assembly GCF_032191835.1. Classification (NCBI taxonomy): domain Eukaryota; kingdom Metazoa; phylum Chordata; class Lepidosauria; order Squamata; family Gekkonidae; genus Heteronotia; species Heteronotia binoei. Next base: position 78,647,089 of record NC_083228.1, on the reverse strand, counting down.
GGCAGGGTTTGGGGAGAGGAGGGAGTTCAGCAGTGTATAATACCATGCAGTCCACCTTCCAAAACAGCCATTATTTCCAGGGGAACTGATCTCTGTCATCTGGAGATCAGTTGTAAGAATGGGAGATCTCCAGTGTCCACCTGGAGGTTAGCAAGCCTACCTGGCACTGACGCCCTCTGCTTTAGTTGCCAACTATTTGTGTATGCTGTGCTGCTGCAGAAACAGTGGAAATGTTTGGAGTGCTCTTGCAACCTGCAGTCATACAAACTCTTCCCAGCTCTCCCGAAAGACTTAGCAGGACTCTCTGTGCACAGCCTCTCCCATGGGCTACATTCCCAGGTGTACACTGTGCTGCACTCAAGTCAACAGATTCTTTGCTTGGGTGGTTTCTCATATGCTTACAGGAACCCTAAGAAAACAGTGCTGGATCAAGGTTGACTTAAGTTGCTTTTGTGACTTGCCCTCTAGATTTTACAGCCTCTCCCAGGTTATTGTGGGATGTCTCTGGAAGGGCTGATTCCTCCTGCTTGTCGCTTGGCCTTGGTGCCTTTTGCTCTAATTCACTAATCAGAGCTCCCTGGCAATCTGCTTAGAAAGGAGCTCTGCCCCCCTCCAGCATCCGTCCAGAATTGGGCTGGGCCCCTCACCTGCACCATCGACCTGCTCTCAGCTCCACTTATCCGTCTTCCTGACACACCTAATTACTGCTTTGCAGCTGCCAAAGACTCCCGCTCCCTAAATCAGCCATTCACATTACTCCTGGCGTCGGGGCCTGGCCAGGGCCTGCCATTGATTTTCCCTTTTCCCTTTATGATGTACATGGCTCCGCGCCGCTCTGGCACATTTTACCTTAATGAGTTTATTCTTCTGGGCCTCCCTTACCGGCCCTTAAGCTTTGCTGGAGTTGCTGCATTCATTGTAGTGCAGTCCTGGTCACCGTCCTGCAGCAGTTAGGCACAGGGGAAAGGGTTGGCGGGGAGGAGTCCAGAAGGCTGAGTCTCAGCAGGGTGTGTGAGACCTCAAGGAGAGATCTGTAGGACTGCAGTCTGGGTGCAGCTGCAGAGGTTCAGGAACAAGACGCAAAATCTTTGCATATAGTACAGATATATGCATGTGGGGTGTCACACTTGCAGAGGGTGTTGTGCTGCTCAGGGACTAGTTTATGCCTCATTCCTCCACACAAACACCTCAGGTCTCTGGCACCATTGCGAGTGCTTGTGTCCCCTAACGACATGCTGAGAGCTCCAGAGAAATCATTGGTAACTCAGACAGATTTCCTATCTTCAGGTGGAGCTCAGCACATGAGCAAGGGACCCTGAAATGAGAAGTGTGATGCCTTATCTCTCCTCCCCAGGTGTAGCCACCTACACAGACAAGCTGTTCAAGTTCCGCAATGGGCGCTGGGAGGACATCTTGAGTGACGAGGTGAATCGGGGTGTGGCCAGCCGGTTTGCTGGGCGCTCGGTGGCATGCGTGGACAGGACGGTGAGTGTGTGGGCAGGAAGAACGGCATTTTAATTTTGGGACTCAGACCTGTCAAGGACTTGAGTGATGTGAACTAGTCCAAGAGGCATTGTCAAAGTTATACAGAGGGAGAAAATAGACTTGGGGGGAGTGCTCTTTACCAAACTCTTCTGTGGCCAGGCCCTGCAGTACTTGCCGACAGCTCTGCCCCCTCCCCCACAGCTGTCAGGACTCCCATCAGGGGCTACGGTGCCAGGCAGGTGCCGTGCTGCTGATAAACACAGCCTGTCTGGGTGATTTATGCCCCTGTCACCTATGCTTTCTTCTCCTTCTACCTTGCGTGGTTTGTTTTCAAACGATTATTGCTAAATCAGGGTGCCACGGGAGGGGGCAGGGTGTTCGTTGGTAGAGAGGCTGAGGCATGCCGGGGCATGCAGACTGGCATCTTCCCTTTGAAAGCCTATGGGAAGGAAATGTAGCTGGGCTGGTTCTCCTTGCACTCACCTGTCAGGTTGTCAACCTCCAGGTGGGGCCTGGGGATCTCCTGGAATCACAAATAAGCTCCTGATGACAGAGATCCATTCCCCTTGAGAAAATGGCTGCTTTGGAGGGTGGACTCTTTAGCGTTATACCCGGCTGACATCCCATCCTCCTCAGGCTCCACCAACAAATCTCCAGGAATCTTTTGACCCCATTTGCAGCCCTGCTCCATTGTCTTGGAGTTGTCGCCAGATTTCCAGAGACTGAGGGCCCATGGGGTTGACCCCCTGAAGTGGGAGGGGGGTGCTTGCTTGGAGGAGACTTGGGCTCTTCATTGGCTGCTCTACTTTCTGCAGGGCTCTGGCCGCTACGCCATCTACATCGCTAATTATGCCAATGGAAGAGTTGGCCCCCATGCCCTCATCGAGATGGACGCCGCTGCCAGCAACCCCAAGCATGGCATTGTGACTCTGAATGATGTGGCTGCAGATGCTGGGGTCAGCAAGTTGACAGGTATTGAGGGCAGCAGGAGATTCTCAAGCACATCCTACCTGAGCATCCAAACTGGTGGAGGAGGGCATCTCCAATTCTAGTCTCATCCTTTGAGATGACACCCAGAAATCTTAGTCCTGCTCTCTGGGCAGTGAATTGGCACTAACTAGACTTATGGTCATTGTGGGGAGTTGATTATTGCCAGTGTTGCAATGGAAGGCCTGGCTAATTGTAGAGAGGGGAGGGAGAGAACGGCAGGGTGAACCAACTGGCAGATGTCTTGATGGGCTGGAAACCTTCCCTCTGGAACCTGTCCTAGGGCTGCCACCTGGAAGCAATGTGAGTGTGTGTGTGTGTGCCTTGGAACTCTCCCTGTTCCTCTTCCCAGGGGGTCGCGGTGTGGCTGTGGGGCCCATCCTGAGTGACGCAGCATCAGACATATTTTGTGACAATGAAAATGGGGCTAACTTCCTCTTCCAGAACCAGGGTGATGGAACCTTCATGGATATGGCATCAAGCACCGGTGAGTATGTAGCGGAGTGTGTGTCTTTGTCGGGTGTTCCAAGGCAATTAATTATAAGACCGAATCTGCCGTGGAGCCACCGAGCCTTCTTTACTCCTGAGGGGCTCCACAATTCCCCCCTCCCCCTCCTTGCTGACTGCCCGGGCAGGCTGGGAGGGGGTGGAGAGATATGATGAGTGCACAGAGGCTCAGCCACCGGTAATTGAGCGTCTGCCTGATCACTGGAGTTTAACGAGATGTCAGGTTGGCATCCATCACCATGGCGCCGCTGATGACACCTATTTTCTTTAGAAACACTCCTTCCTTGTCTGCAGGAGAATAGGACTAGGAGGATTCGGGGAGGGAAAGGGAATGGGATGGGTAGAAATAGTATTCTGCTGAGGTTCTCTGGCTCAGATCCCTAATCTGTCTGCTTATACACACTCACCACACAAACACACCATTGCTCACCACCTGCTTTCTCTGTCCTTACCTCTGCTCTTTCCTGACAGGCTGAATTTGGGCTCTGTGAGGTAGGAGCTGCCAGATAACCATCCTGTTCCCCCTCCACTGTGGGGCCCAGTTTCTTTGCTATGATCTGTGTGAGGAGGAAGGAATGCTTTGTGTATGGGACTGTTCACCTTAAGGCATTGTACACAAGCCTTGCTGACACCTCTACTGCACTCTGTAGGCCTGGATGACCCCTACCAGCATGGCCGTGGTGTGGCACTGGCTGACTTCAACCGTGACGGGAAAGTTGACATAATCTATGGCAACTGGAATGGACCACACCGGCTCTATCTGCAGATGAGTGTGGGTGGGCGGGTCCGCTTCCGGGTAAGTGCCGTTTGAAGTGGGGAGGGGGGTGAATGTCCACTGTGAACTGCCTGGGTTTCCTGGGCTGTGAGCAGGGAAGTCAGGGGATGCCAACAGTTGAAAGCGTCTCAGAATCAGACTGCAACACACAAATTAGAGTCACCCACCAAAGAGTGTGTCGTCTCTACTCACCAGCTGGGTTGCCAGATGTTCCTCCTGTTAAAGGATTGCCTCAGATGTCAAACCAGCAGGTCCAAACCATTTGTGTCCCTGGTGTAGATCTGGCAGCCTTTTCCTCATCTTTGTTTCCTCCCCAGTCATCACAAGAGACTATTGACTGCTCCCACCCATCCAGCACTGCTGCCCCCTCCCCAGGTCCAGTGCCAGCACCAGCTCCTCCCTCCCCTAGCCCTGTCCCTAGACCCTCAGCTTCCCCTTGGCCCTGCTCCAGCCCCAGCCAGCTCTCCCAGCCCCACTAATCCCCGTCCTTCCCCCAGGACATTGCCACGCCCAAACTGTCCATGCCATCACCTGTCCGCACCGTCATCGCTGCTGACTTTGACAATGACCAGGAGTTGGAGGTCTTCTTCAACAACATCGCCTATCGTGGCTCGTCTGCCAACCGCCTCTTCCGGTGGGTGAGAGCCACATGGCCACCTGAGACTGAGGCAGTGGGCTCCCCATCTCATTAGGACTGGGGCAGGGCAGAAAGGACTATGCCGTGCTAGAAGCTGGTGTCAACCAGTTCTCTCTTTAGCAAGACCTGCATGCAGAACTGAGACTGTGGGGTGGGGGAGGAGGTGGGGCTGGATTCTTGTTATCCAGCATAGAGCTTGCCAGTTAGTCCCAGTGCCAAAATACACAGGAGCCGAGTGGCTCCCCATGGGTGGGTGCATCTCTTTCATGCTCCATTCTGTCCCCTTCCTCACTGACAGAGTTATGGCTGAGCACATCACCACTAATACAGCAGCCTGTTCTGCCTAGTTTACATCCCTGGAGGTTTTGGCTTTCACTAATTAGCACTTATGCACGGTTCCCATTAATTGTAGGCAATCAATGGCTCGTTAAACAGAGCCGCTTATATTCCTCAGTCTAATAAAGTGATAGCATAACAGCATGTGGCAAATCTGGGGAGTTGGTTCAAAAAGCTGTTGCTGTAGGAATGGGCAAGGGCCCCTTCTGAGAAGATCTGCATCTGGTGTGCAGGCACATGGTGTGCCCCTCACAGGGGCTTGTGTGGGTGGGGAGAGTCACCACTCTTCTCTAGTACAATCTCCTTCTGCTTCAGGATTTCCCGTAGAGAGCATGCTGACCCAGCTATTGAGGAACTGAATCCTGGTGATGCCTTAGAGCTGGAAGGGCGTGGTACAGGTGAGTTAGCATTTGAAGGAGGGATTGGTAGAAGTTGCAACTAAATGGTGCCCCCAGGCAAGGGGTCTTTTCATAGAAAAAGAGGTGTCAGAGTTCATTGCACCACTCATTTGTATACGGTAACTCATTTCCAAATGCCACACTCCCCTGACAACACCAGAAGGTGTACTAAATTATACCAACTCACCATCCACCTTACAATGCTTCTTGAATTATAATTGTCATAATAAAACCTTATTCCCATCATACTTTTAAATTACTTTCTCTTATGTAGCCACAGTGGCATGATGAAGATTTGCAGCTGTCTGCTTTATATGTTTTGGTTGTTTTCCCATTTTTTGTGGGGAAAAACATTAGAAAGTTTGTCGAATCTTAGAGTTCAGCAAAATTCTCACAGAGGGTTTGAACAATGGAGCCCAGAAGCAATTATTGTGGGGAGGGGGTAAAGCTGCAGTACTGCAATCCTAAGCTCTGCTCACGACCTAAGTTCGATCCCAGCGGAAGCTGGGTTCAGGTAGCCGGCTCCAGGTTGACTCAGCCTTCCATGCTTCCGAAGTCAGTAAAATGAGTACCCAGCTTGCTGGGGGGAAAGTGTAGGTGACTGGGGAAGGCAATGGCAAACCACCACGTAAAAAGTCTGCCGCGAAAACATCGTGATGCGACATCACCTCAGAGTCGGAAATGACTGGTGCTTGCACAGGGGACTACCTTTACCTTTTAAGAGCCCCGTGGCACAGAGTGGTAAAGCTGCAGTACTGCAGTCCTAAGGCTCTGCTCATGACCTAAATTCAATCCCGGTGGAAGCTGGGTTCAGGTAGCTGGCTCGAGGTTGACTCAGCCTTCCGTCCTTCCAAGGTCAGTAAAATGAGTACCCAGCTTTCTGGGGGGAAAGTGTACATGACTGGGGAAGGCAATGGCAAACCACCCTGTAAAAAAGTCTGCCGTGAAAACGTTGTGATGCGACATCACCCCAGAGTTGGAAACAACTGGTGCTTGCATCTTTAGAGCTCTGCTCCTGTGAGCTCTTGCCCCAAATGAGGCCTGCCCCCAGGCAAGATCAGAACCTCCTGACATCGAGAGCAAGGGGACTTGTCATTGATCACCTAAGTGGCTAGTTACACCTTTGAGCATAACAATGAAAGGAAGGAGTGGTCTTTGTATCTGATTCCCATCCACACTCAGGATTTCATACTCTTAATAACAATGGCAGGAAGATGCTGTCATTGACAAAGGAATTCCACACAAGGAACAAAGGCAGATACTTCCACTGGTGATGCTGCTGAGTCCTTGGTTATGACAATGGGGGAACAAAAATGAAAGCTACATTGAGTGGAGTCAGGGGGCGGAGTCAGAAGAAAAGATACTCCTTGATTTCTCCCTTCCCCCATACTGGATCTCATTCTAGGCATTGGTGTGAATGGGGAATGTGGTGCTATCAGAAAGAAAGATTTAAAAGTTCTCTGTTTACTGAAATTGTTGTCATTTCAGGGGGTGCAGTGGTGGATTTTGATGGCGATGGGAGGCTAGATCTGATTTTGTCTCATGGCGAGTCTATGGCACAGCCACTATCAGTCTTCAGGGTCAATCAGGTGGGCTCAGTGATGTGTTTCTAATGTAATCAGATCCTGGCCCACGTCTTGGCAAACATGGATCACCTTTCCCAGTTTCAAGCCCACCACATTCCTCCACTATCTGTCCATCTCCACAGGGTGCTGGAAACAACTGGCTGAGAGTGATCCCACGTACACAATATGGAGCTTTTGCTCGTGGTGCAAAGGTGGTGCTCTTCACACGGCACAGTGGTGCCCATCTGCGCATCATTGATGGAGGATCTGGGTACTTGTGTGAGATGGAGCCTGTTGCCCATTTTGGCCTGGGTGAGTGAGAAGAAGTGGTGGCAGAACACTGAGTCATGTTGTCTCAGGTCCCTTCTGGTGCTATCCACCACCACGGCAATATTAAACAGTTTCTGGACTTACTGGATCTTTTTCTGCCTCTAATCCAAAACAGTACTAGCCAATTGCTGCCTGAGCAAATCACAAGTGGCATAAACGTTTGTCCCTTCTCTGACTCATACTCTTACCATCTAACTTCTTTCAATCCTTAGTGTCTGTCTCTCTTCCCACTCCATCCAGATTTGCTAACATTCTCAGAAGCATTAGTTTATATTATCAGAAACCTATTCTATCTCATTCTGCATCTTTCATCTTTCAAAACATTTGGAGAGTCTCTTTCTGTGTCCTCATGATCAAGGTGCTACTGATGGGAGTTTCTGTTTCCAGAGAGCAGAGTGTGTGTTCCAGGGTGCCTCCAACTGCCCCCTCCAGCTGTTTCTCTAGAAGGCACTGACTGTGTCCACAGCTCATTAGTCTTCCACAGCCCTGAGGTGGCCCAGCTTACTGGGGCATGGCTGGGTCAGACTGGGCTGTGAATAAGAGAAGCCAAGTGGCTCAAAAGTCAAGGGGTGCCTGCACCAGAACGTACCACATCACTGCTCACAGCTGGGATTGTCCCCAGAAGTTGTACTGCTGTTGGTGTGGAGTGATTAACAAAAGGAAGTGGCTTCACTGGATCTCAATGGACTTTCCATGCAAGGAGAAAATGTTTAAATAATGGTGGGGTAGGGTGGGGTAAAGAGAGCAAAGCACAGACAACTATATGAGAAGAGAGTGGTTAAAGGAGAACTCTTCTGTGCTGTAAGTTGGTTGGAGTTTGCTGCCTGTCTCAGTCCTGGCTTGCCCTTCTTCCTTGTAGGACAGGATGAGCCCAGCAGTTTGGAAGTGACCTGGCCAGATGGCAGATTTATCAGCCGCACCGTAGTGAAGAGTGAGACCAATTCTGTGCTGGAAATTCCCTACCCCCAGGACACAAAGGGTTCACCTCCTATTGTACTTCCACTTGAAGTGAGCCCTATTTTTTAATTGTAATGTGGAATGCAACTCATCCTTCCCTCCCCAGATCAGTGTGGCAAGAGCCCATGCGGTGTAGCAGTTAAGAATGTCAGACTAATAACTGGAAGATTCAGGTTCAAATCCACACTTGCACCATAGAAGTTTGTTGGGTGAGCTTGGCCCCAACATAGGCTTTCTGAGCCTAACCTACCTCACAGGGTTGTTGTGAGGATAAAATGTAGGAGAGGAGAATGATGTTAGCCACTTTAGGTCCCCTTTGAGCAGAAAGGTGGGGTATAAATAAAAGTTTTCTTTTACTTCTCATTTCCCATTGACAAAAGTTCTGGTGGTGTATCTGTGCTCACACAATGACGGGCTCTCCCTAGTTACTGAAACAAATGTCACATCAAAACTGTGCTTTCTATATAAGGAATGTGTAGGCTCAGGAACAATTATAATCAGTTAATATCTCTTTTAAAAATCCTAAGGTGTGTTAGGAGCTGTATAACATTAAAAAATCAACAAGGGATTTGCCTGCAGGCTTAGAATAAGGTATCAGAAGGAGTGGGGGAAGGTCATCAGAACACAGGATAAAAAATATAAGAAGATAATAAAAGATTAATCCAGGTAAGAAAGCAAGATTAAAAAATTGATTTAAGGAATTTTGTGTGGGTATTTTTTTAAAAGATGAAGGAGAACTCAAGCAGATGTCAAAGGTCAGCAACCAGAACTTCAGGCCAACATAATTTTAGAATGATTTGCCAGTTTTAAAAAACAAAACCACATCACGCCTTGAGATCAGAATGCCTGCCTAATGTGTACAGCTGCAGTGGTTTTCTAGGAAGGTTGCATGAGGCAAAATGATTCTACAGCAAGGACAGTCATGTTTAACTCCCTGCCAGTGGCACTGCTTTTGCTTCCCTTGAGCCACACCAAGACCCTGATTCCAGACCTCTCCTCAACAGCCAGTTTCACTACTCTGTGACTCTCTGAATTGTGAAACTGATCAGAGCACTCAAAGCTGTAAAATAGCTAAAGGGGCCTTGACGGGAGACAGACAGTAACTGAAGTGATGTTGTTACAGAATGTGCTTTGTCAGCACAGTGACTTTCAGCGTTAGAGTGGTGGTGGCAGGAGGGGAAGAATGGCCGGCCGTTTTGTGCCAGAAAGTTCTGCAATGCTACTTTTTCAGTTTTGGCTGCAACTGAATTGCTGGGATTAGCTCTACAGAAGCAATTCGGCACTGACTTTGTGTGTCCTTCAGCTGCTCTGGTACCTCACTTGCCTTCAAGGGGAGAATGGAGCTGACCTGTAAAAGAGCTGTGGAATTGGAATGTTTGGCTCCCTTGATGAAAGGCTGTGTGTGAATTTGTACTACTAGATGCACAGAACATCTTCAAACAAATCTGTGTTTCAGATGTTGCAGTCCATATGGCACACAGCCAGCACAGCACTCATCTTTTAAATTACACAACCACTCTTGTGTGTGAATACCAGCTATGTTCAAAAGCTTATTTTTCAAATAGATTTGGATTTGCACCATGGAAACAAGTGAGACTTGTCAAATATGGAATTTTCTGTCTGCTCAACTCTTGTCCCAATCCAGAAATCTGCTGTTGATACTCTACTGTGCAGAGTCCTCCATTCACAAGGGCTGTCTGTGTCACTTCCTTAGGCAGCACGTCTGTGTGTGGCAAAAATGCCCACAATGCAATATGGAAGCGGGGTGGGGGGAGCTCACCAGACCAGGACCCAAGCCAAACTTAACACCCAGTGCAAAAGCTACCATAGTTTCTAAGCACTGAGCAGGCACTGCATGTAGACTAAGGATTTACTAAACAAAACAAGACTTTGAAGCGGAAGTCGCTACACTAGCTGCTCTGTGGTTTGAAGCACAGTTGGCAGCCTTAAAGGTTTCTAGACTCTCTGGAAGGGAAATCTCAGAGGAGTCTAGGTTAGACAGATGAGCTTGAGGTTAAATTAATGGCTAATGACAAACTTTCCTCTTCCTCTCACAGTGCGGCCAAGGATTTGCTCAGCATGAGAACGGACGCTGTGTCGGTGAGTCACCAGCCGGGCAGATCAGAAAATGGTTCCAAGATGCAATTTCCTCAACCCACAACAGAGCATAATGGGGTTGAATGGAGGCTCTTTGGTATCCAATGGCAACAGCATGGCTGTATTCTGAAGATAAAACAACAGCCCAACTTTGGTGTTGCAAAGTGGTCACATTAGATTCTGTAATGTTCCAGGTCTACATGTCATACTTCAGACCATCACTTTCTGTGTCTCCTCCTTCTCAGATATGGATGAATGCATCGAGTTTCCCTTTGTCTGTCCACGAGACAGGCCTGTCTGTATCAACACATATGGCGGGTACCGTTGCCGTAGCAACAAGCGTTGCAACCGAGGTTTTGAGCCCAATGAGGATGGCACAGCTTGTGTTGGTGAGTGGTGACTTGGGCACAGAAGAAGGTTAATATTTTGCTTTGGGGCTCCTTCCCTGATGTTAACCAACATGGGTTTGGGTCTTCAGGAGCATGTGTTTGCTTTGTCAGGCAATGAAAATTTCAGGTGGGGATTTGGGTTTTGCACTGCACTAGGGCACGGGGAAGAGAAAGCAGACTAACCAGTGAAAGGATGGCATAGGGCAGTGTGATCCTTGCTTTCTGCTTACTACGAAGATGGATAGTGGTACAGAAGAGGTGATGGTTCTCTCTGAGGGCCTAACAAGATGTTCAGAGGCCAGAGGCAGGTGTGAAGACCCTGGTCTCCACCAAGCTGTGGAAAGAGGGAGGCAGTACTTTCCAAGAAGGGGGGGGGGGTGCTTTGATTTTTCCTCAGCAATCTGTCCCCTGGCTCTTTTGTAGATGTCCACATCCCAGACTCTACTCTGCAGCCAGAATTTTATTTCACCTCTTCTCTACTTTAAAGAATTGCCATTATTTCTTCCCTCTCCTTCCCTATCTCTACATCTTCCTCTCTGTTTCTGTTTCCTTTTCTGTGCAGAGCAAGTGGCCTTTTTCGGTGGATACCCTTCTTCAGGGAGCTGGCTGGGCCCCATCTTGCCTTCAGCCCCTCTCCTTCCACTTTGCCTCGGACTCTGCTTTCATTCCTATGCACTTTAAGCCTTGCCAATAAAAGACAGAAGCAGCCTTTACAGATGGACTGGCCTCCCCTGTACTCATCCCCCAACATACACTTTCTCTCATCCAGTCTTCTCTTGGTGACCCCAAGGAGCACAGACTGAGTTGGGGGTAGCCATCTTTGGAAAGGGCACAAACACAGCCCAGACAATGACACTGTCACTAGTGAACTCCCCCTTTGCATGTTGTCTGAGAGAACAGACAGGGCAGAGGCCCCACCCCATGCTTTGTCTCCTCAGTGTGGCTGCCATCTTCCTAGGAGCTCGCCTTTTACTCAAGAGGGTGGTTCCTGCTGGTAGTTGCTTTCTCTGTTCATTGATACAGTTGCTCCTGTGCCTGCTGGTTTGGCCTGTGATATGATAGCTTCCCTTCCCTCTTCCTTCTCCCTCAGCCCGACTGGACCGGGATTCACCTCTGATCGAGTCTGACCGGTATGTGTCGGCAGTTTGAACCCGCTCAGTCTTCCAGCTGAAGCATTGCCCTTCCCTCTGCCCAATAAACTCTACACTGTCTATAAGCACCTGCTTGCAGCCATGCTTTGGATGTGGGTGGGATGAGGACAGCTTAAACTGAGCAAGTGGAAGTAGGCTAAAATGAGGGGGTTCAAAGCTGTGTGCCCACTTTCTTCCATGAGGACTGCTGAGGGCAGTGGCAGGTTCAAGTACTTACCAGGTCGAGGACTTCTTATGGAGCAGGAGTATTCCGTTGAACTTTTGGCTACTGAGGAAGCAATCCTATTTTATAAGATGGCTGCCATTTGCCTCCAAGCACTCCCTGCCCCCCATCCAAAGTGATATGGTGCTTCAAAATAGCCAAGTGGCTGGCCTGATCTTCCTCATGCAAACATCTCAAACAAAGTCTCAAGCCCTTTAGATCATCTTAGTATATTCCAAGTGTACAGTAGGGATGAACAAAATGCTCCATACCAAAGATCGGCCAAAGGCAAAAGTAAGGGCTGCTTTTCACTTACATAGGAAATGTGTTTACAGTATGGCCATTTTGTGCTACACAATGAATACCCACTAACTTTGAATGAGGATGCATGCTTGTAGACACACAATGGACATACTTGTGATTTCCCAATATGTGTCCACTTTGTGTGTTACAGATGTGTGTTTCCTGTTTGAATATGATGGTGTCCCCAACTTAAACATGCTGAAAAATAGGATTGTTAGTAATAAAAATATGTTATATTAATCATGAAGGAGCCCTAAGTTTAGTAAGAGAAGCTGAACATCTGAAGCAGATGACTGTTTCGTAAGTCAAAGGAGAGGTGGGAGATGGAATGAGAGAGGAAATTTTGCAGATGTCAGCCAACCTGAGCAGGAGAAAATGCCTTTCTCTAATAGAAAATTTCCTTTCAAAACCCTGATATAATCTACTGGTCCATCAATTTACAGGGAAGACTTCCCCCAAGCATTATCCATTTGTTTAGCTGAAATTAGTAAGCCATCCTCTGGTGTCTTCAAGAAAAGAAAAGTCACTCAGATTCTTCAGGAAGCAGCAATTCCTTCCTGACTACACCTGGCCATTGTTGAGACTTCATATTATGCTTATCATTCAAAGCTCTTCATACATTTATCTGGCTCAGCTATGATTAATGATATATTACTGTTTCCCTCAACCGTTCAAGAGACACAGTTTCAAAGTTTCCCTCCCCTGGTGCTTATAAATCTTCATCTTCGAGTGTCTCATGGTAGAAAAGTGGGTTATATATCTAAATATATGTACAATATGATATGCATACTCTCAGCTGTACACTAAATGTATTAACAGAGATCATGGTCCCACTTGCTCTTATACACCCTTGAATGGAAACCGTCCTCTCCCTGATGAGTCAAATCAGAGCATTACAGCCTCTTTGGGTATACCTATTGAGTATTCTGTTCTTTGTGTCTGCCAGTTTTTCTTGGAGCCCCATGATACTACTTTCTGATTGCCCACTTGATCTTGTGCTGCAAAAGAACTTTATGTTCAGGGAAGAAACACAGTTGCTTTTGAAACCTGAGAGTTTCAGCCAGAACAGATGGCACTAGTGCAGGGGTGGCCAACGGTAGCTCTCCAGATGTTTTTTGCCTACAACTCCCATCAGCCCCAGCCAGCATGGCCAATGGCTGGGGCGGATGGGAGTTGTAGGCAAAAAACATCTGGAGAGCTACCGTTGGCCACCCCTGCACTAGAGTAAGTCTCCAGAAGGATGTTTTGGGTGTACCACTGTCAGGACTCCTTGTTTCATGTTGCTTCCCTTCCTTAGGAACAGCCTCTCACCCAGGCCCAGGGTGTCTTGACAGTCCTACTGTCAACATACTGTGTGTGTCCAAAGGACAGTTTTTGAGAGGAATGGATTCCATCTGGTTCCCATCATAATACAGGAGTCTGAATGTTTTGGCACCTGTCTGATCATCCTTCCCATCCCTACCCATCCACACCATTGCCATTGTGGTATATAATCTATTTTCATTTCATTTTTCATTTTATTCGATTTATATCCCGCCCTCCCCACCGAGGCGGCTCAGGGCGGCTATTGAATTTTGAACACAACAGGGAGGCATATGATGCATCTGCAACAGAAAAAAGAAGATACTTGAAGGTATCAACTTGTCTTGTTTCCTGTTTAACTCACAAGTGAGTGGCATTTTGGAACCAATCTGACATACAGCTCCAACAGTGAGATGAAGCATAGTGACTATCACATAGCTACATACACCTGAGAATGGAGTAAGTGGCCAGGGCTGGAACCAGACAGCTGGTATGGGGGAGGCAGGGACAAGAGAGTGCAGCAAGAGTTCCAAGTTATGGCAGATTTAAATGACTGACCTCTGAACCTTCTGGACTTGGTATGGGTTTAACTGGCTTCAACTGCCAAAGCATCGGGGAATCCAACAACAGATTGTGGGCACAATTTAGGTATAACTTAAAGACAGGATACCCTGGTTCAGGGCAGGGGTTTTGTCTATGGCAAAAGTGGCCAACTAGCAGCCATTGGCATGGAACTGGGAAAGTAATCAAATATAGCTAAAACTGAAGAAGTCACAAGAAATTCTAATTTCTTTATAAACCAGTGTGCTGTGAAAAGGCAAGAAAGAGGCATATGGAATCAACACAAGGGGTAGTGATTGGAAGTAGAGCTAAAAGGGCTCGGTAGCCATAGATGTGTGTGCTTGAGTGGACCACATGAATAAGCGCCTGTAGCTGTATGCACTAGCTGTTGCTGTGTGTTTGCTGCACAAACTTCATGAGAATGTGTTTTTATCATTCTAAGCTGTGTGTATGTTGGTTTGGCCCATAGAAATGAACTGTTGGGTGGATTTTGCTCCACCTTAAATTAGCCACCAGTGGTTCTCAGAGACCTGTAAATGGACAGGAGGCTGGCAGCACCTGGCTTTACTTAGGGCTGCCAGCCTCCAGGTGGTGGCTGAAGGTCTCCTGGGATTACTGATCTAGAGGTGACAGAGATCGGTTCACCAGGAGTAAATGGCTGCTTTGGAAGGTAGATTCTATGGCATTATACCTCACTGAAGTCCCTCCCCTCCCCAAACTCCACCCTCCTCAGTCTCCACCCCCAAAATATCTAGTTATTTTCTCAACCCAGAGCTGGCAATCCTGTCTACCACACTAACCAGTTTGCTCTGCTGTATCCTGGGCATTCAGGCTGTAGTTTCATGAAGTATCCATGAATCGGAATAGGCATGAACCAAAATTCATTACAAATTTTGCCCTGTTCATGGTTCACGAACTGAAGGTCTTGACAAGTCTACCATCATGAACTTTTTAAGCAGTTGATGGCAGTTTGTGGTGGTTCATGGATAGAACAGTAGGGCTGATACCAGACAGCCAGTTCGGGGTGGCTTGAAGCCGCCCCAAAGAGAACCAGCCAGAAATTGAGCGCCCCGGAGTTCCTGACGGCACTCAGGAAAGGGGTGGGCCATGAGTGCACAAGGAGCGTCTGGAATTCTCTCCCATCCTGGCAGCGGCTCCCTGGGCGCCTCCCAGCTTTCCGGACGGCCAGGGAGGCCCCAGTGAAAAGGTACCACTTTGCAAGTGGTGCCTTTTTGAGCCGGCTCCTGGCAAGCCTGTGATGAGACTGGGGCAGGACACGGGCGGCAGGCAGGTGTGGACATGCTTTTTTAATCCACCTGCCTCCCGTCCCCTGGGTGGCTTTAAATGCCCATCTGGTATCGCCCAAACACCTGCTTTCTGTTTCCCCAAAAGCCACAGAAACAGCTGAGCAGGAGGAAGTGCATCCCAAACGTTCAGCTATTTTTCAGGCTTTCTTCTGCAGTCCCTTTAAAGGGGAAAGAAAGCTCAAAACAACTGAGCAGCAGGGAGCATGCTTCTCCCCATCACGCAGCTTTTATTGGGGGGGGCTTTCTGAAAACCCCATTTAAAGGGACTGTGGTCCTTTTCAACGGGGTTTGCAGGACCACAAACAGGGTTCAGTTTGCAAATGAACATCACAGACATGAACTGCATTTTTCCAGTTTGTGCCCATCCCTATGGTGAACGGTGATATATGGGCCCAGGAGCACAGCCTGAGAAGTGTGCAAGCAATTACTCATTTCCTTTCTACTACACAGCACATTCCTCCCTGTTACCATTCATCAGTGTGATGGCAACAATCAAATATGGTGTCAGTGCCCTCTAGAGGACAAAATCAGAACAGCTTCTGTTTGCAAGAATGCCCACAGGGGAGATAATGCTACATCCAGCCCAGTATCCTGGTTCTTATAGGGGCCAGTCAGAAGCCTCCAGGATGCCCACAAGCAGAGAATGAAATTGCAGCTCTTCCTTGCTATTGCCCCTGGCAACTGGCTGCAGAGGTGTGCTGCCTTGAATGAGGAGAATTAATTTAGTTAGGATGGCTAATAGACCATAGATTTATCAAGTACCCATTTAAAACCTTATGTTAGACACCATTAAATCATGAGGCATCAGATTCCATAAATTATTATTGTATTGCCTAAAAAAAGTGCTGGTTTCCTGTCCCAAATGTACTACCCATCAACCAAATTCTCACCGAATTCTACTAGTATGGAAAAGAATCATAACACCCCCCTTTTAATAATCAGTTTCCTAAAGTTTAAAAAATCAAATTCTTTAGCTTTTTCACATATGGAAAATGTTGTTGCCCAGTTTTTCACCTTACAAATCTATAGAATCCTTTCTAGGATTGAGTGATAAGAATTCTACATGGTTTTTCAAATATAACTACACCATAGCTTTATACAAGAGCGTTAAGAAACTGGTGGTTTTATTTTTAATTCATTTCCTAATAATTAGTAGCATGAAATTTGTGTTTTTTACTGTTGCTGCTCACTGAGCTGGCATTTTCATTAGGCAATTCACCACAATCCCAAGATTTTTCTTCCTGGTTAGTTACCAGCAGGTTGGACCTCATCAGTGCATATTTGAAGGAAGAACAAAGTTTGAGCCCAGTGGCACCTTTAAGGCCAATGAAATTTTGTTCAAGGTATAATCTTTTGTGTAGAGGCACACTTCTTCAGATACATGGCTACCCACCTGAATCTATGTGGAGCAAGGTTTGGTTTTGTTTTATTTTTTGCACCAATGTGCATCACTTCACACTTACACTGAAATTAATTTGCCATGTTATTGTCCATGAGTGGCAGAAAGGCAGCAATCCACCAGCAGCATTTTGCTTTAGAGGCAAGCGGCACCAGGCTGAGTACCTGGCTGAATACCCAAAAGATGCTCCTGGACACCCTCTCCAATATCCAGAGGTTCACTTCCCAACCTCTCTCTTTGCTGTCACCATGAGCACACACCCTTTTCACCTTCTCCTCCATGCAGAAGCACCTTCCTGAGGTGCTGGAGACCTTATTCTTTCACTGCTCATACCTGCTGGACTTCCTCTACTACCTCCAAGGGTTGGCCAGTTGACACAACCCTTGCAACTACCATCAAATCCACCATGCCCTTTTTCCTTGTTGAAAACTTCCTTTCCCTATCTCAGATCCCCGTTTCCCCCCCCCCCCCACACACACACACACACAACAGTGAAAGCGGCCATGGATCTTGCAAGTGAACTCAGTAGGCAAATGCTTTCTGAGCTCATTGGAGAGTTGTGCTGCCATGGTGGTGCAGCCCACCATTGCCTTGGGTGCCAGCATGTCTGGCCAATGAACCCAAACCGAACCATCCAAATACCAGGCTGGATTGAGGGTGGTTTGCAAACAACATGATTGCCTGACTCATGGTTCACAATCCAACAAACCAGCCTGGTTCAGTTTGTCATTCAATTCGTGCCCATATCTACTCCTAAGCTAAGGAGCCTGTCCTATTTTAACATCTAATAGGGCATGTATATATAGAGAGAGAGAATTTGTTTTTCCCATTTCTTTTGTATTCCTTGCTCAATTTGGTGCAGTGAAAAAGTATGTTTGCAAACATTTTCTTTTTAATAAACAATTTATAATGTTGGGTGCTGGCCATGGTTCTCTGTACCACATAGACCTCCACTGTCTTGGATATGCCATTTTAAAAGGCATGCTGTGGGGAAAGTAGACAGCAAGTGGCCATTCCTCCAGGGGCATGCAAGACAGTCAATTGTCCCTGTGGCAGCCAGGCTCTGGGCTTCAAGAGACACAGAGGTAAGCCCTTTGTTTGGTATACTAGAAGTGTACTAGAATAAAGCAAACTTGGAAGGGAAGCTGGGAGTCCTGACCCTCCCTGTGGTTATTCCTGCCAAAGGTTATGTGGTGGTGGCAGGCTATCCAAGAGTGAAAGAGAGGCAAGGTGGAAATGGGGCCTGTAGGGCAGAGCAGGCATGTTCTGCCACATGGGCCATTAATTAGAGACCAAACATGGATTCCAGCTGCAAGTTTACTAGAATAATGTAAACATGACTGTAGACTGGTGAATTTCAGAGCCCAAACATCATCTCTTTGGCCCCAGTGCAAACATCACAAACAGATAAGCCAGTTCATGAGCCATGAAATAAACGTTTATACTTTCTTTCTGAAATGACATAAAAAGACCATATGATGGTCATGGGCCCCTCACAGCTTGCAGACCTCTGTAACAAACACCCATTTCTTTCTCCTGTTCTTTTATATTTGGGCCTTGGAAAATCCACATGATGGCTCCTCCAGACAATACCTCTTATTCAGAAAAGGTGCTAAATGGAAAATGCAGTCTTCTCTGGGCCCTAGGATCAATCACAGATAATCCCCCAGTTAGGCCAGAGAGCCCATGTTTCCATCTAAATAAGGCAAAAAGAAGCCAGGAAAAGCAAGAAGTAGGGAACCTTGTCACCTGGTAGAGATGTTCTCCTGGTTGATGTTGTTAGCTTAGAGCTTGGTTTGCACTGCAGAAGGGGGCTGCTGCTTTTGGAATAAAGTCCACACAAGGTTTATTAGTTTTAAGGGTGATGGATTGAGCTGGAGCAAGAAATCCTAGAAGGCTTACTGGTCACAGTCTTGTTGGGGTCATTTTTATTAAGAAAATGGCACTTCCAAAGCTGTGGCCATTTATTTCTTTTCTGTTATCTGAAAACAGCTAGCCTGCATTCAAACAAGGGTTGCCTTTAGATGTTACTAAAATGGTTTCACTCCAGTCTAAACAAGTGAAAACCCACCATAACAATCTTCACCTAGATATTAGTTAATATAGTAGGTATTAGTACCTATCACAGTCATCTCTGTCATTCCCCTCTCATCTAGGTGCCTACTGTGATTTTCCTACTTGCTGCAGATGCTGGCTGTCAATACATGTGTGTTTGTGGAAGTAATGGAAATTATGGAGCTGATTGTCAAGAAGCTTAAGGCTGGCAGTGTGACATCATGAAGCTGAGATTGTGCTGATAGATCTCTAATCAACACAGCATGCACAAAGCATCACGATGCCTGTAATGCACACTGATTATCATACAAATAATATCTGTTTGCTAACAGCTAGATCCATAATCCAGTTAAGCCAATACATTTGGATTTAAGCTTCTTTTAGTCACAAAATGAAATTAGCGTAAGCGGACTGGGCTGAGCTGAGGCCAACAGGATGGGTGACTTGATTTACAGCTCAGATCAGGTTGACACAGGTTTGTGATACTAATGCTTTTTCAATGATGTCACAGTTATCTGATCACATATCTTTAATTTGGCATATTACAATAGTTCCCAGCATCAAACCCAGTTCTGCATTTACAAGAATTACAGGGTCATATATAATCTTGTGTCAAGCAAAGGTTCACAATTAGTATGTCAGTTTGCCACACACAAATGTGATGTGTATGTAGAGAATGCCGTTCTACGGGTCAGTGTTTCTTCCCTTTCCCCAGTTTAACAAAGTGAAGGACACTTCTAATAGGAAGTGAGAATCCAGAGGTGCACACCTCTGTCAATGCCCTTCTACAAATGACCTAGTTTTTTAAAATATACACAGAGGTTTCAGGAGAAATACCAGTACTAACATCTTGAAATTCCAAGTCCAATGCCTCCTTCATTCTGTTCCAATTCATTTCCTGCTGATCTTGTGCAATATCCTCATTCTTTGACTGCAGTCATTTAAGCCAGTCATACTAAGGGCTGGAGAAAGTTTTCCCCCAGTGGATGGCACTAAACACCACAGCACTGACTCTGAAGACTTGTAGAAAGAGCAACTGAAAAGAAATGGAGACTCCAATGATCCAGGTCTCCTGGAGCCTCCTCTGGCCAGGTTAGTAGGTCTGCAGATCTCTTTGAGGAGTCGCTCTCTATTAGATCACTTTTCTCAAATAAGGCTAGGTTTCTGCAATATCATACCTCACACAGTGCACTAAGCTATTAAATGGAGCTCCTTACCCTGCAGTAGACTTCAGCCCCAGGTGTATATTCTGTGTATAGGCTGCTCTGTTAGCTCTTTTTCAATTATACATGAAAACTCAAGGACATTTGTTTGCTGACTCAAGTTGCCAAGACCAGGTAAATGTTTTGCCTTTGTAAGAGGTTAGTAAAGCTGATGCCTTATGTAGGGAAGGATGAGTAGTAGTCAATTCTGCTTACACTCTGTTTGCCATATGCAAACAGGGAGCCAGTCTTTAGATTCATTCCTGGTTGCTTGTTATATTGTTTCATTGTGTACCTTCCTAATGATATAGTTCAGTGTAACTGATTTTTTGTACATGTGCATTCCCAGACAACACAGTTGAGTTATTTCCCCCACTCCTCCTGTGTTTCTGCTCCACTCAGCAGACAATTGTTTTAAAAGGTTGCTTTTCCTCCACCACCACTTCAGGACAGTTTTCTCAATCATTTCCTTGCCTCTTTATTGTGGAGATATAAAGGGGAAGGTGCAGCTCCTTGCATCTGTGCAACAAAAAAGGGCAAACTCAGAGGTGGACAAACTTGCTTAACCACATAGAATAAACATCAGATGTTTGAGAACTGCAAGACATAAACATCGAAGGAAGGAAAGAAAGAAGGAAATAGATTGGGGAGGGGGAGAAAGAGGTGGAAAGAAAGCTTCAACTTTCTCCAAGCCAGCTGGTAGGGCAGTGGAGACTACGAGAACCACGCAATATATGTAAAAGAGCCATATGTGGCTCCCAAGCCATAGTTTGGCCACCCCAGGGCTAGCTACTTACTTTTATACATATGAATGGCAATGAATCATTGATAAGAACATGAGTTTGTACTACTGCAATAGCAACTGCTGATTTTTTAAAAGCTTGGAAAAAACCCCAGCTGGAGGGAGGATGACAGCACAGAGGGATTGAGACAAGAGAAGTCAAGGAAAACTTCCATGTGGATGTTCCATGGTCACTGTGAATGCTCTACATTAAATTACATGCACATGTGAAAGCAGCCCTTTCTCTGTACATCTACGTCAGGGCTCCCCAACAAGGCTTCCATGGATACCATGGCACCCTCAGCAAAAGTCTTTAGAAAGTGGGAGGGGTCCAGTCTTCGGTGATTAATGAATATTGTCTCTCAGCGAGTATTCCCCTGCTGGATCCTAGGAGTAGGGATTCTTTAAATATGAGTATAATCTTAGAACAGATTTATGTGGCAATTAACTCATTAAAAACAGGCTCTGCACCCGGTTTAGATGGGATCACACCAGAGTTTTACAAGCTTTATAAAGATATTTTGTCCCCCGTTTTCTTCCTCTATTTAATGAGATCATGGAGGGGGTGCTCCATTGCCTTTTTTTTGTTGTTGGAAACTGAATTAATTTTAATATCCACAGCAAATAAAGATCCCACATTTAGGGAATCTTATTGCTTGATTTCATTGATAAATACAGGCCATAAAATCTTTACTAATTAGCTTTCAGACTGACAGCTTGTATTCCAACATTAATAAGTCTAGATCAATAAGGATGTATTCCTAAATGTTTTATTTCAGACACAAGAAAGTTGTGGGTTTTCTGTTTAATTAAAAAAGGTGGAATTAACATTAATAGTTCTGGTTCTTTATAAAGCCTTTCATTCAATTAATTTGGATTATTTTAAAAAGATATTATTTCTTATGAATTTGGAAATAAATTTAATAATACAATTTTGGCTATTTATTCACCATATAGTGCTAGCATAACAGTGTTTCTGGCTTAGTAAATATTAATTGTGGTACAAGACAAGGATGCCTACTCTCCTTTCTGCTTTTCATTTTAGCTTTGGGCCCTTTGGCTAATAAATTGTCTGGTTATCACAGTTGAGCAAGGAATTTTGATGCAAAATTCACAGCATCTTTACTGGCTAGCAGAAAAACAGAATAAGCATAGGAGATATGATCAGATCCAAGAAAGATACCAGCAGCAGCTTCTCTCACTGGTGTCAGAGCAGAAGTATGAAACCTGAGTCCAGTCAGTATTACGAGTATTGAATTGCACTGGCCTATGTGACCCTGAAGGTGTAAGTCCCAGAGGAATATGAACATTTCTTCACTTGGGAGGGGAAAAGTCACAGGTGCATTCACACATGCCTTTATGTCATTCGGTTTTTTCAGCTGTCGAAAGGTGTCACTTGGTAACTCACAGCTGAAAGTGTGAACTGGCTTGCTTAGGGAATATTGTGTTTGAGCTGAGCTGAATGTTCTGTCAGTGGCATTTTGATCTGTGATAAGTGTTTCACACATGCAGTTGATGGCCATGCATGTGAGAACTCATTCACAGAATCACAAAGTGGAGTGCAGGTGAAAGCACTCAACAAACATGAGTTGCCTGTCACCTTCCTTGATGGTTACATAGCTGTTAACATAGTTTATATAGCTGTTTCTAGTTGGCTGATTACAGTGCTGGTGTTCTCACAAAAACAAGATATAAAGTCAATGGATTTCATTGGTCCTTTACACCTAGAGTCTTGTATGCAGCAGCCAGCTGTGAGTGGACATATCCATGCACATGTCATATATGGTCAATTATATCAGTTTTGATAATGTCCTCCATATCTGGAGAGGACAGAGATAAAGAAACTTGGATTCTGTCTTCGTGTAGACTGAACTTCACATGAATTGAGCCCAATCAGTTATGTCAAATCCATGGTGACCATCTGCTAGGGAATGACCTGATTGAGCAAAGGCCACCATGGACATAACCCTTGGTGCTAGAAGCAGGGCTTTTTATCCCACTCAGCATCCATCTCTGTGTGTGCAGGTAACATCAAAAGCATTCTACATGTGATAACCTGCTTCTGCACCTGAATCAGCTTTGCTAGCTTAGAACTATTGACTACACACAAGTACATTGTCACAGCCAACTCAAGCAGCAGGCCAATTGAACATCAGCTGCATTGCAACATTTGAGCAATTTTTTAAACAGCAGACAATAACTGATGCAACCACAATGTGGAAATCTGTATTGATTTAGGAGCTTTGTTAGTATCAAGAAACAAACATCCCTCTGCTTTGCTCATAAATTCAAAGATATAACTATATCTCAACTGATCATTAATCTAGTAACTGGGCCAAAATGTAGCTCTGGTTAGTATAGACAAAACAATTAAAATTTGGGTGTCACCACATTCTACTGACAGTAGAATTTGGGTAGAAATTAGGGGGCCCTTTAAAGCAGAACTAAAATTGTAGAGCTATTTACTGAGATCTGTATTTTTAAAACATGGCATGGTGCTAAGTGCCATAGGTTAGATATGACTATGCCCAACTTAGAGATTCACCCTCCTTTTTCTTTGTCCTTTTTGCCAGAAGAAACAGGACTGTGGTAATATAGCATTGCCAGCTAGGGGAATATTGAATATGAAGGCAGTCTTCATTCTCACAATATAACTCATAGGAACCACTACTTCTAACAATTTATGTAGCCTTGAGACTACAAAAAAGCACATGGCTGTGAAAGAAATACATGCAAGCATCCAAATGTACCATTTATGAAGAAAACCACATTGGTAGACTCTCACTTGCCATTTATTGTCAGGAGTTTCCATATGGAGATGGAGGTGTACAACCAAGACCAGATCCAAATGGCATTTATGATGTCCAAAACATGGCATGGTGAGTGACTGCTCAAGGCATCTGGTCACAGAGGAATGTTTACCCAGGTTCACAATGGCCAAACCTCCATACATTTGTCTTCCTCCCTGCAGCTCTCTTCCACCCCAAATCTCTGCCTACTCAAAGGAGGTCCCATTCTGAGATCAAGTTGTCTGGAATATTAATGAAGGAGCTGAGTTTGCCCAGACCAAGCATTCAGTTATTTTCCCATCTTCTCCTAGTGGGACATCTCAGAAGGAAATCCTCCCCCATGATTCTACAAGTCTCTCTCTCCCACATTAGACATGAACTGTTCTTTTCTGTGGCAATCTCAGCAATAAAATCTGCCCATGTCTGAGGTTTGCAGTGTATGAGAAGTTGGAAGCATCTAAGGAGCTGGAAGAGGTGGACGTTGTTCACTATTTGGATAAATGTCCTTGGGGTGATCTGATACAGTCCTCTGCCCTTGCTTTACCATCTTGGTTCACAGAGTGACACATGGGGACTCAGAGAAGTTGTACTGTGGCCCCACCATTGACAGAGACTAATACACATGTGGGGCCCAGTGAGCTATTTACAAAGGGATAGGGAGGGAACATGCAGCAAGAAAACAACCTGTGCATGCAAAGAGATATGGTGATATTGTTGAATACTAGTATGGATGGGGAACAGGAGTGCTAAGTGCCATAGGTTAGATATGACTATGCCCACCTTAGAAATTCACCCTCCTTTTTCTTTGTCTTTTTGCCAGAAGAAACAGGACTGTGGTAATATAGCATTGCCAGCTAGGGGAATATTGAATATTTACACACATGTTTGAAAGATGATCAGTGGGCTGGTCAAATAATGACAAAAGCTCCCCACCCACCCTGCACCTTCAGCATCTCCCATCTTCTAGTAACCTCCATGATGGCAGAATACACTAGAATCCACTGGAATTAGTCAGAGCTGGTATGGTGCAGTCTTCCAAATTCAGAAGAATTGACAGTCCTCAGCTGTACCTATACTTCTGCTCCACTGGAGGGCCCAGTGGAATCTCCCACTCGACTCTGGCCTCATATATTCAACCATTCCTTTCTAGTGCCCTGGAAGGATGCAGAACACAGGATATGTTCTGTAATACCTGAAAACAAGTACTGCCCTGGCATTCATGAGAGGGTATGCTGTTACCAACACAGATACCCACACTGTACAGCATAGTTATAGGGGATAGTGTGGACACCTGCAGAGGCAGAATTATAGCACCATGGGCACTGAGTACTTTGAGCATATGTCATACCTGAAGTGCCAGGAGAATGGCATGCAGAGCAGCAAGCAAAGACAGGAACTAGGATGCTGTCAGTGCAAACTCAGGTGAGAACTGACTGCTGGTGCTCAGCGAAAGGACTTAAAGGGGCTCCCAGACACCATCCCCCTCCCCAACCCAGCTCATCATGCTGGACTGATCATCATTGGTTGCTCAACCTTTAGCAAAAGGGCACAGTTAGTCAGGTGATGTGCCCAAGGCTCAGGTGAACAGAACTTGGACAATGACACATCTGGGCAAGAATGAGCATTGACACTTCTAGGGGATAGAAGAAAACCCGGGGAGTGGGAGAGCCGTCTCCCCAGAAGCCCCCAAGAAGCATCCCCACCCCAAGGTGTCAGGATCCCAGGCACTGACCGTGGGCTTATGTGGGTGTGAGCTCCATTTGGGCAGAGCTGACTCATCCCTGATGGATGACCTTGCCCTTGCTGGTTGTTACAAACCCCAGGGGTGTCACAACACTCTTTGGCATCCTGACCCCCCTGGGGGAGCTCAGAAGCGGGTGCTCTGATAGCGCAGTCTGCGGATCTCGGAGACACCATCATCCCGGCAGTACAAATCCCTGCCAGGACTCTCTGCCAGTCACCGACCCCCTGTGCCCCCACCCCCACCACCAGCACTGCTGCTGGTGCTGCTGGAGCTGCCTGAGCTGGAGCTGCTGCAACGGTCCTCGTAGATGGAGATCTCAATCTGAAGGCAGGAGGTTAAGGACAATGGAGGAGAAAGTGGGACTCTCCCCCCCCCCTCCACTCAACTAAATAGGCTTACTCTCCAATATAAGTACAGCTTTATTGCATGATATCATTGTGACTGGCTGTTAAACCTACTGCAGTTATTATTATTAGTGGTGGTAGTAGTATTAATTTAATACTACTTTTCACTGAGAATGAAGGCAAATTACAAACTATGAAAAGCAATTCACTCAAACAGCAAATATCTCCAATAAATAATGCAGTGGGACTAGGATTACAGAACTGGAAAGCAATGCATTGCAAACCTGTCTAAGGCATGATGACATACCATAATGAAGAAAGGGGGTTACCCAGGTAGAGGACATTTCAAGAAAAAAAGGGAAGCGATCCATACAATAAGCACTGCAAAAGACTACAGTGATGTACCTTACTGAAGCAACCTCCTGTGCAGTTCTATTATACTACCATTTTATTCCCTTCATAAAAATGCCCTCTGGGACATTTGAAGCCTTAGACATTTTGGTATGTGCTGCACAAATCCAGAATGACAGCCCACTTTTCAGGCAGCTGCTTGTGTGCTTGGTCTATCCCTCTTACACACTCAGTCTGTGTCACACCCATACCACTGAATGATCAGGAGAGAGAGGGTAAAAAAAAAACACAATGAATCCTCTCAGACCTTTCTGGTTCCCCTGCCAAGCTACCTATAACGGTCTTACAGTCATTTACATTCATAGCAGCCAAATCCCACCCCCAGTCAGTCTACTCATTTCCCCACAAGCTTCCTCAGCTTATCTCACTTCATTGGTATGTTTCTCAATGAGCATAAGCCATTGCTCAGTAGTCCAGAGGAGTGAGAAGAACTGTGTGGGCTCAGTTGTCATTTCCCCAATATTGCTTTTCCCCACCACTTACTTAAATAGCAAAACTGTACGCCCTTGCGAGGTGCAGCACAACATGGCATTCATCTGTATTCATGCTGAGTTGGGAACTTTTTCTAATAATATGAAAGCAAGTGATAGACACTTCCTCTTTTTTCACTTTCCCCCACCATTCAAGCACTACTCTAATTGCTCCCTTTAACTACATCTTTTATGAGTCAAATAATCCAAATTTATTTAGGATACAAGCCTACACTGGCATTGGAGTAAATTCTGCTGAATTCAGTATGTACTTAATATGTGAATGAATGCATTGAGATTTCCTGTACATTTTTACCTCTCAATAATTCTTAAAGCTTTGCATTGTTGAAGGCTGGTGTGCAGCTTCTTGATGTACTCAATAAACTATCCATCCTGATTCTACAACATTTTTTTTTAGAGTGGGGGGGCTTTGGAACAAAAATCTCTGCAAGGTTGAAGGTAGAGCTGAGGGAGTAGCGGACTAGATCTGACACATATACAAGAGCTAGAAATTGGGGCTAGGTTTCACATTTGGACAGCCAGGAAGGATACAACCCGCATGCCTCGTTCCACTGGATCTGTCAACAACAACCCCCGGGGAGCATAGATTTTCTCATTCTGCTCCTGGATGTACTTAGAGATCCTCTTCAGAACCTAGGGAGAGAATCAGAGAATCATTCAGCAAAGGTGATGTTCAGTGAATGACCTTAAAGAATAAGATACTCAAAATGGGGAAGAGGATTCCTTTAACTGGACAGTCTGAAGTTGTCATCTGCTTCCAAACTGAAAGAGAGATTCATGAAGCCTAAATTATTCACCAACAGAAGCTCATATTGGCTGAGGTACCCCATTCCCATCTTTGACCCATGGTCATTTCTCTGATTCCTTACTGCCTAGCTGCTTTGACACTTACTCCTAATATTTACTTCAGGGCAATTTCAAATATATGCTTTATTCTCTTCTGTGCTATTTACTTATGTGCTGTCTATTCTCTTCTGTGCTATTACTGCAGTGCATTTTGAATATACAGGAAAACAGGTCTTAAGCAACTGAAGGCAAAGCAAGAAGGTGTATTTACATTCATTTGGGTTACAAAAACTGGAAACATGGCAGTTGGTTTTTCTAGCCCTGAAAAAAATGAACGATGGGAAATCTCACAGACAGTCTGGCACAGAGAGCATTCCTTAAACTTGAATCAGAGAAAGCTTGTCAGTTTAAATCACATTATTTTCCATTTGAATGTTTTCAATTATAGAACCATGTATAATTATAAAGTGGCTGCTCCATGTATTAATCACAAAAACAGACTACCCACAGACAATGCAGTGGAGTTTAAATGGTTGATAGATTTCCCAAATATGAAGAAAATATAACTTTGTAGATTACTGAGAGAGAGAGAGAAATTTGGTGAGGACTGACTGGGTTGGATCCAATTGGCTTTTCTGCTACCAAAAAGGTTATTTGTGGGACCTGCATGGACAGAAGCCATGTGGAATGGGGATTGTAATAAGGAAGAGAACTGGGTGAGATTGACTGAAAAAGCTGGTGGAATTTAATTCATTCTTTTCTCCTAAAAGGACAGAATGTTGAGAGCTGCTGAGAGTCCAATAAAGAACAAGAGGGCACGGATTGTAGACTATGAGGGGCAGCTGTGTTCAAGCCCCACCCCCAGATTTCCCAGAGGAGGCAATGCCCCCCCCCCCTCAGCTGCCAGGTAGCATAATGAAGCTGCTTTAACTTAAACTGTGCCTCTCATTCTCAGAGGCAGCCCTGCCACTAGGCAAATTAGGCATTTGCCTATGGTACCAGACCAGGGGGGTGCCAAATTGGGCCCTCCCCCCTCCTGGTGTCCTAGTCAAATGCGAGGGCTGTCCTGCTGCCCCCCACCCTCTCTTCCATGGCACTACCCTGCAGTGTCATAACCCACCACCCACATCCTTCCACCTCCTCCCCCAGGGCACATGCATTGAAGTAGGACAGGGAGGGTGCTGGAATGGCTCCCGGTCTCTGTTCTGTGCAGAGAAGTTGTATGCTGGCTGGCTTCGCTCCACCTCCCTTCCAACTGGAAGGGAGGCAAAGTGAAGCTGGCTGGTGCACAACTTCTCTGTGCAGAACAGACACGGGGAGCTGCCCTGGTGCCCTCCATGTCCCTACGTGCACCCCCAGGGGCAGGTGGTGGCACCTCAGAGGAGGGCAGTGGGCAGTTTGGGCAGTGTGCCCCAGGACTACCCCTGCTCATCCTCTCCACTTGCACAGAGGCTGCCAACTCAACTCCACTTTTCTTACTTTGGGACATTTACTTGCTATATAGGAGCACCCCACACACACTGCCTTCCCTTATTTGTTTCTTTGGAAGTTCTACCTAAAAAGCCCCAACTCTCAACCTGTGGATTTTGGTATCTTGGGACTTGCAACTTTAGTGAAAAAGAAATTGAGGAGATGGGAATATGTCTATCTTTAGGTCTGCTGTTTAAATGCTAGAAGTTAAGGTGATTTTGATATCCCAAGACTTGCAGCTTTAGAGAAAAAGAAATGGAATTTATGGGAATAGCCATCTTTTTTGTCCCTGTGCACTTGCACATGGGTGGTGGTGGCAAAAACTGGTTCACAAAATACAGACAATGAGGTAATTCCACTGTCCTAGATCCTGCTTCAACTAAAATGCTCCCATCATTTCAGGTAAGGGAATCTTTACTGTGAATTTACTGTAGATTCAGAGATGCACTGGAGACCAATGTTCCCTCTAAGCTGCAGAGTCTTGTGAGCAAAAATTCTACTTTATGAGCTACAGGTATTAAAGTTGTGAGCTACTGGCATTAAAGCTGTGAGCTACTGCATAAATGATTGTGTTCTGGGGTCATCCTTCCTGAGCTAAGCCAAAAATGTGTGAGCTGGAGGCTAAAAATCTGTGAGCTAGCTCACACTAACTCAGCTTGAGGGAAGACTGTTGGAGATTCATATTGAGCATCCAGTATGCGCATGGTGTAGTTGTTAGAGTGCTGGTCTAAGACTGGAGAGACTAGAGTTCAAATCCTCTCTTAGCACACTATGTGATATTGGGCCAGTCACACACTCAGCCTAAGTTGTGAGGAAAAGAGGGAAGAGAGGAGGAAATATTTCCTTTCATATATGAATGGCAAAAAAAATCTGAATTGGGATTCATTCATGCATTTTTACGTACATTGGCTACCTGGTCAGAGAAGCTGAACTGGGATTCATTCAGTGGCCAGGCTGTCAATCTGATCTTGTGTACTTTGTGGTGGACAAAGCAAGTCTACAGCTAGGGACAGATATATATAGTAGCCTTTGATCAGCGATAAAAGCGTTGGAAACCAAATTTGTCTGGGCCAAAAGGGAGTGATCAAGATACACCGTGTATTGTTTTCTCCTCCCAGATTCTGGTCAACACCTTGTAAATAAGTGGGAATGGTGAGAGCCAGTTTGGTGTAGTGGGTGAGTGGACTCTTATCTGGAAGAACCAGGTTTGATTTTTGAGAAACATAGAACAGAGTGCCTGTCCATCTGATATGAACTGCATCCCCTAGAGAAAGATAGTTGAAGCCCACCCTGGAACAGAATGCTGGAGCTTCTGTATTGTTGCAGGTAGCATAAAGGTCCAGTCTTGAAAAACCCCACTGTTGGAAACCCGGGAGGATTTAATTTTCCCCTAGGGACCACTCATGTTCAGATTGTCCCATCCTGCTGAGAATATTAGGGCATAATGTATTGCACTTAACTCAAAGAGATTAATATGTAAATCCCTTTCTTCTGGTGACCACCCATTCCGAACCAAAAGTGATCCATAATGTCCTCTCCAACCCTGCAACGATGCATTAGAGTGACAGAAATTTGAGATGCCCTACCCCTGAATGGCACTCCAGTTAGGAAGTTTTAACACACCTCCACCTCACGATCTGAGTTCGATTCCAGTGGAAGCTGGGTTCAGGTAGCTGGCTCATGGTTGACTCAGCCTTCCATCCTTCCTAGGTCGGTAAAAGCTTGCTGGGGGGAAAGTGTAGATGACTGGGGAAGGCAATGGCAAACCACCCCGTAAAAAAGTCCACCATGAAAACGTCATGATGCAACATCACCCCAGAGTCGAAAACGACTGGTGCTTGCACAGGGGACTACCTTTACCCTTTTACTATGGTCCTAGGTACCATGAACCTATTACATTGAACACACATAGTGGGACAAAATTGACTTTAAAACCAGTTTTTTAAAATTTGCAAGCAGGCTGTAGCTGTGGTAGAGGCCATTAGACTTAGCTTCTGAAAGAACAGGGCTGACTGAAACCTATTGTTAGAGAGACGCCCAAGCAATGCCTTAATTTGTAAAGCTCTATCAACTGGTAGAAAGGCTATAGCCTTTTAGTGCCGCTGACTTCTCATCCAGGGCCATGGCTTTAGCACTTGTACTGAGAAGGCACACTTGGCTGTGCTCCACAGTCCTCCCTCTTGACACCCAACAGAAGGTTGAAGATCTTCGATTTGAGGGTACAACACTATTTGCTTTGTTGACTGATAATTATTGTCACAAATCAAGAAGAACCAGCAAATAATTCATTCGTTTGGCATCACTGCCAGATCTCTAGAAGTCATACAAATTCCATCAGTCACAGTTCCATCAACCACGTTCTTGGCACTCACACCAGCAGCCTTGCTTGCCACAGCATCCTAAACAGAGACCTTTTTCAGAATTTGCATCACAGGGCAGGTGCAGGACCAGTCATCCCCAGCTTTATCCCCGCTAGCCAAAGAGATGCAGGCAAAACAATGCTCAGGCACTGATAGGTCTACAGTTGCTTGAGGTCACCTCTATGTCTAGTGATTTAGACATTTGCATCATTTTTCTGCATAGAGCTTTAGATCCTTGGACTGGATCCAGGCCCCCTATAGTATCATCAGGGGAGGGGTTGGATGGCAAGTCTGGCCCTAGACCAGAAGGGGAAATAGTCCTTGACAATTCCTCTCTATCAGAATCTGAATGTTCCATAAGGCATTGGGTAGAGGCTATAGGAGGGTAACAAACTAGTGGAGCTGCCATATCTTGGTTTTGTGAAAAAGTTGGCTTTGGTTCTGGAGGTACCCTTTGTGACTAGCAGTCACCTCATTCTTGAGGACTGGGAGAAGTGAAATAGTACAGATAGCCTTGCCATGGGGAAGAATGGTTCAGAAGGGAAGCTAATCTTTGAAACCACCAATGCACCCTGGCCAGGCTCTATTTCCCCTTCAGAACATGAATACATCATGGATGCATGTGGTGAAGGCATTCAAGGTGAAGGAACATCCATCCATTCCATATGAACTGAAGATGTTGGAACTGACAAGTTTGGTTCTGGGGGCATCTTGGAACCGGACCAGTGCTTTTCCTTATATTTCAATTTGGAGTTGGTTTTCTTAGGCAGTGGTTTCAACAAACATCAAAGAATGGATAGGTGATCAGGTCTGATGACTTGGTTCTGTACCCGGAACAAATGGAATCAAGACACTTGATAGTGGACTTGTAAGGCAGTTGGTTCTAATTGGTGATTTTGATGGTAGGCACTGAGTGTGCTCTGCCAGGGAAGATGCATTCGCTGCCGGGCTATCAGAGCAAGAGAGTTCTTTCTCCCATAGGCTTGTCTTTAATTGTGCCATTCGATCCATCTTTGGGGGTAAATTGGAGGCAAATTTTATATGTGGTTGTGTTATGGACCTCACCCAAACAGAAAAGGCAGAAGAGGTGTTTATCGGAACAGGTCGTCTTTGTACCGAACTGGATACATTTTTAAAATAAAGTCTTCTGTGACATATCCCCAAAAGGAAAAGATCCCAATAACAATGGGCATTTTTGAAATGAACTCACAAATACCAAAATTGAAGAAAAATATGTCCAACCAACGTGGCAGTGAAGAAAGGACTGAAGGAAAGGAGGGGGCTCCTTCCTGTAGAGCACATGACCTTTGGGTGGGGAAACTGCCTCTAATGAGCTCTGCAGAGAGGGGCTCCCCTAGGACTGTTGCATAAGTACCACAGTAGATGTAAGAGAGCCTCCAGTGGCATAAGTACTGTGGTACTTATGCCTCCAGTGCATAAGTACCACAGTAGATGTAAGAGAGCCTCCAGTGGCTGGCCTATGCAAGTGCAGTCCCAATGTGGTGAACAGACTATTATGAGTGAAAAACCACATGATTGTTGATGGCATATTTTTAAAATATAAATAATTTCATATTTAAATAATTTAATATAGATTACTAAGTGTGGACCTGGACCAGATTCAGCCTCCCCCCCCACTCTCCGCCAGTCCGTGAAACTGAGATGTCTATACCCTGAAAGAGAGAAGGGGAAATTTGCCTGCTTAATCGCTTAAGAGTTCACAATATCTAGGAGGGGCTTTCCAAATTGTTTCCTTACTGTGATTCACAGGTTCTCATGGGACTTCAGCTTGTTCTACCAGAATTCTTCCCTAGGCATGGAAATACAAGGTAGTGCCTATCAAGGTACCGGGCCAGTGTGTGTGTGTGTGTGTGTGTGTGTGTGTGTTAATCTCCAGGGACCCGGATGTGTTCACTGAGTGCTTTCTGTCGTGAAATCTGCATGCAGCATGAATAGAGAGAGTCAAGTCTCTCACCCAAGTACCAGAGACAATAGCAGAGTCAGTGCTGACCACATTGTCTGCAAGACTTCATGTGGGTGCACAGAGCCCACACCATAAAGTAAAAAAATAATTAAAACAACAGAGCTGAGTATAAATGGCCTGGTTTAGCTTCCAATCTGCCTTCAAATCACTGTACAGACCCAGGCTTAGAATTCAGATTTCAAGACCATACCACCTCTTCCACTATTTACAATACTAATACCCCAACAACATTTTAAACTCTGCTGTAACAGCTGCATGTATTTCAACTTAGGATATGGTCCTCCATTCCTGGAATGGAATCACTGTCTTTTGTTCAGTCTCAATCTTCCTCTCTTTCAAGGTTCACAAATTATTATTCTTGGCATAAAAGGGCAACTGAAAATGTAGCTATAATCTAGAAGACCATTTTTAATACATGTTTCATTAGATTCAGACACACAGTTCTATATGGGCTGACTTACTGTATATCAGCTTAACAACTGCCAGACCTATCCCCTATACATTGTGTCCCAGAAAGCTGCCAAGCTTGTCAACCCACAGCCCACTACTCTTCATACTGATAAAATTGTCTCTTTGGCCTACATATACTCTTTATTTCTGACCCCTGGGGGGAGGGACTTCCATACATTAAGTTGACAGACATAGATTGGACACTGTGAGTACACTTGGCAGAGAGCTGCAAACAATCATGAGTCTTTGGACAAGTGTATCTATGTGATACTTGCTTCTGCTCCAGAGCAAATGTCTTTAAGAATCCCATGTGGAGCTCTTAGCACTAACACAAGGCTTTGTGGCCAGGTCTCTGATCTGGCAATATATGATTTTGGGACATCCAAAGCTTGCTTTGGTGATAACAGGGCTGTTTAAATGTCATTAATATTTGTGGTTGGATTGGAGACTGAGGAACCAGGAACAGTGAACAGGAAACTGGGAACCAACTTCAGTCTCATAGAAGGACAGACTAACAGAATCAAACTGAATGGAATTCTCAGGTTACCTTACCACCTGTTTGATGACAAGATATATCTGTTGCCAAGCTTATTGATTGTAACACTGCTATAACAGAAGGGAGTCATTTTGCAGTTCTTGTAGGCTACAGAGACATTCATTCTTCACAAGGAAAGAATTCTAACCAAAGGAGAGAATGGCAATTGAGAACTTGCTGTTCAAAGTGTTGTTGCTTGCTTCTGGCCACATTACCACACCACACATGGCACCCTATTCAGTTTGTAACCAAGATAACCCAATGGATTCTTATTGAGACTGAGATGCGTGATTATGTGTTCCATTTGCACCACCATATCTAGGTAGCCTCCTAGAAAAAGCAATTTGTTACATAGACAGCACTCTTGCATGCTATCTGAAACATTCCTTCTCCCCATAATAGGAAGACACAGATCCTTTTAAGAGGGGTGTGTTTTAGAGCCAAACAAGCTCCTGGTGATCTGTGGTCAGCTGCTCTCCTGAGATATATAGTTTAGCTCAGGGATCCCCAACCTTTTTGAGCATGCAGACACTTTTGAAAGTTCAATATAACGTGGTGGGCACAGCCACAAAATGGCTGTCACAGGAGATGTAGCCAACCACCAAATGGTTGCCACAGCTTACCTTCAGTCACACAGTGTGGTGGTAGCTGCTGCCAAAGCAAGATTTTTTAAAATCTGCACAGCCAATCAGAAGCCTTAGGGAGCAAAGGCCTAAAGTGGACCTGTCCACTTTTTAACACTTGGCAGGCACCATAAAAGGTGTTGGTGAACACCATGGCACCCACAGACACCACTTTGGTGAGCCAAAGAAGGAGGAGGAGATAGGATTTATATCTTGCCCTTCACTTGAAGTCTCAGAGCAGTCTACAATCTCTTTTCCCTTCCCCTCCCCACAACAGACACCCTGTGAGGTAGGTGCAGCTGAGAAGCTCTTTCCAGACCTGCTTTTGAGAGAACAACTTGTGAGAACTGTGACTGACTCAAAGTCACTCAGCAGGTGCATGTGCAAGAGTGGGGAATCAAACCTAGTTCTCCCCAGATAAGAGTCCACTTACTTAACCGCTACACCAAACTGACTCTAGTGGTTACGTGCACAAACTCTTATCTGAGAGAATGTGGTTCCTCCATATGCAACTGCTGGAATGACCTTAGGTCAGTCATAACTCTCCCAGAACTGTTCTGCTCAAGAGTAGTTCTAGGAGACCTCTCTCAGTCCCACCTGCCTCACAGAATGTCTGTTGTGGGGAGGGGAAAGAAAAGCCACTCTGAGACTCCTTTGTAGTGAAGGGCAGGGTATAAATCCAATCTCTTTTTCTTCTTCATCATCACTTTGGGGACCCAGGTTTGGTTGACAAAAAGAGCTGGGGGCAATATGTACTGAAGCAACTGCAGTGGGGAAGGATTTTTCCCAGCTGGGTATACACAATACAGGAGCTTTTCTCCCTTCCTAGGATTTAAGCAGCTGTGTGTGGAGGGGGTGGGATTAACAATTGGAGAAACTGTGTGAAGAACAAGTTAAATGCCTCCTCCCCTGTCCTGCAGTCCTGATATGTTTAAAACCAGCATTCTTCCTTCATTGCTTTCTTTTTTGCAGCTTAACATGTCTGAGAATCTAATCATAATGTGGACATAATATACGTCTCTCCCCTCCTCCTTGGGACTTATAGCAGTTCAGGGACCAGTTCTTGCAAATAATTATGATGCTGGTCCTTATATTGATTCATCAAATTTACAACCTACAGACTGGGTCCATGTGTGACAATGGTTGTTCTCCTTGCCCCATTATGCCTCCAAACCTTTTCATAGCGGGTCTCCATGCAGAGGAAGATGAAGTAGGCTGTTGCACAGGCCAGACATCCTTCCAGGTAGGAACTGCCCCCAATTTTCTCAGCCTCCGCATAGAAGTTGTTGAGAGTCTTCACTGTTTCTTCAAAAAGTTGACGTTCAATCTTTAACAGAGGAAGAAGAGAGAAGACACCATGATGGCACATCCAGGAAGACTTTTGATGACCCTCTCCTCCAATGTAAAAAGTGTCAGTAGCATGGAGAAACAAATATTGAGAGCAGAAGGTGCTATGCTGTGGTGTAGCATTTGTGTGACTGTGCATGTCATACCTATGGCAGGGGTGGTATGTCTGTTATGTATTCTGCATATGGTTACAAAGGCTAGCCAGTTGAAGTGAGCTCCAGAAGCTATCCCAGGTTTCCAGAACATCTAGAATATTAATCAACTAACACTCTGATCTGACTTCTAGTTTACTGTTCTGATAAAAGGTCAGATTCTTTGCCAGTCAAAGTGTGAGCTATGCAAGCCCATGAGATAACTGACTGTACCCGGCTGTCCAGCTCTGGGGGGAATTTGGTCTGGAACTGACACATGGTCCCATCGCTGTAGTCTCGCTGCACAAAGACTTTGGTGGCCAATGAGGCACTCCGCCGTAGTTCTTGCAGATTATGGACCTGGAAAAAAACAGAGATTGATGGTTTCAACAGGCAAAACATTGGGGAGAACCATGTGTGGAGCTCACAGCTTATTCCGTTTCCTGACACCCACTGGTCAAATAGCTGATATATGTCTTTTCTCATGGGTATTCAGGTGGTTTACTCTGTCCTAGTCAATTTTTCACTGAAACAAGGCTGCTGATTTTTAGTGGTAAAAACGATTTCATCAACCAACAAAATTTCCATGATAATTCTCTTATTTTAATCCCTTTTTCCTAAGAGAAGGCCAGGTTGAGATGTCCAAGGAAGGCATCCTGACAAATAGGAGGACTAATACCACCAGGAAGAGTAAGGCCATCACCCAATTTTTAAATTTTTAATCTAATCAATTGATTTATTGATGAAAATGTATAGGATTAATTTATTTAATTTCTTAAAGTGGGTGAGAGCTTTACTCTTTAATGAGGTTGCCCCCAGTGACAACACTCTCATTGTTGTGCTCTTTATATACCCTTTAGACTTTGCAGATAAGAGGCTCTCAGGAAGCTGGGGGAATATCTGAAATGCAATTAATTCCATATATGAAAATAAACAATAGCCCTGAAGCAAAAAAAGGAATGCCTATATGAGTATGAGTGGGACTGCCAAGGACATATTAAAAAATCATGGAAGGTCCCCAGAAGGCAGTTTTCCTGAAACTGTTTTGTGCACAAGTGCCAGCTGAATTGGAAAAATGATTAAGCTGAAAACACAAACTCATTGCATAGATGATGTTGATGTTCATTCTTTATTCACAGTTCCTTATTTGAGTGTCAAACCATAAAATATTGATGATACTTTAAAAACTTTAAATGATGATACTTTAAAGTAAGTTTTTAATTACCCCCAAATCTCACACCTTCAGACTCAGGGCACTCTGCCTTGTAAAAGAACTGATGCTGTTCCCTGGACAAATGTCTGGATTTAGCATGAATGACTCCAAAATACCTCCCCCCACACACACTGGAGAAACAAAGATGAAGAAACTGGAGGCAGCTGTACCCAAAAACAAGGTCTGGCCCACTTGGGAATCATGTACCTATAGATTCTGGGGACTGTACTCCAGAGGAGGGTATAGATCCTGAGGCCAAATATGTATGATTTTGGGGTGTGGAGTTTTCTTAGATATTATTAATATTTGTATTTGGAACTGCAAACAAGGAATTAGGAACCAAATTCAGCCTCATACAACAGCACATTGTCAGTTCATTTTTAATTCCAGCTGAAGGTCCAGATAATAGATAAACCAAGGAAAGAATTGGCATTCAAAGGCATGAACCTTGGCCTGATACATAGAACAACCCTTGCAGTGCTAAGTGTCCACACTTAATGCATCTGATGAACTGAGCTCTGACTTATACAGGCTTATGTTGAAAAATAAATTTTGTTAGCCTTTAAAGTGCCACTGGAATTTTGGGCCAGTTTGGTATAGTGGTTAAGTGCAGACTCTTATCTGGGAGAACCCGGTTTGATTCCCCACTCCTCCACTTACAGCTGCTAGAATGGCTTTGGGTCAGCCATAGCTATCACAGGAATTGTCCTCGAAAGGGCAGCTGCTATGAGAGCCCTCTCAGCCCCATCCACCTCACAGGGTGTCTGTTGTGGGGCGGGGGGGAAGAAGATATAGGAGACTGTAAGCTGCTCTGAGTCTTTGATTCAGAGAGAAGGGTGGGGTATAAATCTGCAGTGTTCTTCTTCTTACTTAAGGGAGTGTCAGGAACTCCATTTCCAGAGCAGAATGCACTAGAAATGCTGCAGGCATCTGTCATTTAATTTTAGGGAGTAAAGGTCTTTTATCCTTTCTGAAACTTAGCGATTATAAACATTTTATCAATAGATTTACCTTCTCTCAATGTGTGAATACATTAACATATCTTGTTCACACATTGCCAGTTCGTAGCTGAATTCAGCTTGGCAATTCTAAAGTGAGTTCTACCCTGCCTCTCCCTTTACAAGATGAAGGTTTTGTTTGCATGTTTTATGTAACAGAAACACTTGTTATTAGTAATGTGGTTCAGTGGCTAGAAAATTAGACTTGGTTTTGAGAGGTCTGAGTTCATGTCCCATCTTTGCCATGGGTTCCATGTAATTTGTTAATTTGACCTGTATTCTTGGTGCTTGGGAGGGCTTCTAGTGTCCTGGCCCCAATGATGGACCTCCTGATGGTACCTAGGTTTTTTGGCCACTGTGTGACACAGAGTGTTGAACTGGATGGGCTATTGGCCTGATCCAACATGGCTTCTCTTATGTTATGTTAAATAATATATTAAATTGCATATCTTACACACTTGCCGTATTGAATATGTTAAGCATCTTGGCCTTACTCATTTTGTGTATTTTGACAAAATAATTTCATAGCCAACATTCATAGCCAACCTTTGAGAGAACCAAGCCATTCAAGAATTGTCCAATGTGCCTAATAATTAAACGCAAATACCTTCCTTTATCCTTTCCCAAATGCCCTCTTTGCATTTTACATACTGTCTAGATCAGGGGTGTCATATGGGTGGCCTGAGGGCCAGATCAAGCCCCTGGAGGGCTCCTATCAGGCCTGTGAGGAACTTAGCATCATCTGCTTCCTTCTCTCTCTCTTGCTTCCTTCTGCATCACAGCTTGCTTTGCCAATCGCACAGGAGCTACAGAGCAAAGCCTCTGTTTTCTCCATTGGTTGATCAGCACATGAAGCAACTTATGTACAAAAGCTCACAATGCCTAGCCATTTCATGTTTTCCCCTGGGTCTTAGGCTCAAAGTATTGACCATGAGATTTCTGTAATGAATGTTAATACATTAAAAGTAGGTTTACAGCTTACAGACACACACCCGAACAACATCTGAACAGTATACTCAAGATTGCTACAGCGCAAACATCATCTCCAGATTTCGATGCAATAATTCAGAGCAAGAGGTGTCAGTTATCAGAAACTGTTAAATAAAGAAAATATTGCAGGAATGCTAATCTTCTAAGCACAGTGTTTTGTTTTTTAAAAAAATCTTTAATTGTGTTTATCTGTGTCCTTTATAACGTTTATATCTCTGCTACCTGGCATTACATTTTATGACACACATGGCCCAACCCGGCAAGGTCTCATTTATGTCAGATCTGGCCCTCATAACAAATGAGTTTGACACCCCTGATAGATCTT
Source organism: Heteronotia binoei (assembly GCF_032191835.1). NCBI lineage: Eukaryota > Metazoa > Chordata > Lepidosauria > Squamata > Gekkonidae > Heteronotia > Heteronotia binoei. The sequence continues at coordinate 78,607,372 of NC_083228.1, read as the reverse complement.
AACTTTGTTACAGCATCCACAGTGCTTTACCTGAGCAACTTGTACTATAGGTGTAAGAGTTTGTATTCTGTATTTACACCACATTGTGCCAGTATAATTCACTGTACAGTACCCAATCTCACCAAACTGCCTTTGAAGCAGACTGCCGCTACACAAGAAGTTTCCTAAATTAGTATAACTAGACACTGATTGTCAGATGCAACTAGATAGCAGGGCAGGACTTCCTTTTGTACAAAATCTCTATTCATCCATCTCTACCTGCAAAAGTCAGCTCACCAAGCCACTGAAGAGTCCTCCAACTTGGAATGAGGCAGGACAAACCAAAAAGGCTTAACACACTATTGAAAGATGGTAATTGTGACCCAATAGAAGAAAAATAATACCTACTGTAAAGACAGTGGGTTGACACAGCTTGCTAACAGTAGTAGTTCAGAGTTGATTACCCATAAATTGGCAGCTCATCTTGTATCTCAATCTACTTTTTCCCTCATAATAATTAAGCATTCTGGACTTCAACACCAGGTAGTTCCATTGCCCATCCCACTGGTTCCAGTTTCTAATGAGCTTCAAGGAAATGCAACAGTCTACCATCTGCAACCACCCAAGAGATACAGTACAGGAATCCTTCTAACCTGCATTCTTTCAGAGCTACATTCCAACTCCTACAGGAATGGGATAATCTGTCATCATGACCATTCAGTCAGGGCCCAGGTTACTTCTGGCCACAGAAAGCCTCTCCCTAAAATGTATCCTTCCTACCTGAGGGAAGCTCATACCTCCATCCTTCTCACCATCTCCTTACAAGATGCCAGATCATTTCTGGCCCACTTGCTTTGCTTATCTGAATCTTCAGAACATCCAGATGAAAAAGCACCCTAGATTTGCTGATTTATAGCTGAATCTCCCAGCATCTCTATTATTATTAGTTTCACAGAAGTTGCCCTGTTAATCTCTTGCAGCAAAATTAGTCTAGTTGCACATTAAAGGCTAAATAACAAAGCAGTCTTTAAGGTACTCCTGGGCTCCTAATTCTTACATTTGGGCTCAAGGTTTATTGAACTGGAGCATGAGCAGAGAATTTAAATGGGCCCTTGAAAGGCAAAACCATAGCAACACGGACTAGGCTTCTGCATATGTGCTTTGGCAGATAAAATTGAAATGTGGGTATCTGGTTGTCTGGGATTAAGTTAAGCAACCTCCTCCCAGAAGTCAATTGCCTGCCCAAAGAACCAAGACCTACTTTCCACTGTGGGGAGCAGCTGTTTTACACAGGATCTAAATAAAGTGTGCCTGCTGGTGGGGGATTCAACCCCCACAGCCTGTCAAGTGCTTTGGCTCCCTCAACACAGAGGCATCCCGCTGTGGCTTTAGCAGGCTGCCTCCATCTCCACCTCCCCCCTTCAGAAGCTGCCCTCTTCCCCCTAGTAACAGCCCGCTAGTTACTTCCGCTCCGGTTCAGCCAGACATCGCCTGTTTGGGGCTGCATCTTCCAATGACACAGGCCTGAGAGCAATGGGAAACAAGATCTTGGGGGGGGGGGGGGGGGGGAGTCCCCATAGCCGTTGTACTTGCAGATTGGGACGGCAGCCTTTAGAAGGGGTACAGTGTGACATGCTGGGGCTGAATTGGGGAAGTGTGGGCATGTACAATTGAGCCTGCACAGGGGGGAAACTCCTCACCTTTACTTCTCTCCCGGGCCCCAACCCCCGCTTCTGCCGGCTGTTTTGAGCTAGCTCCGCACAGAGAGTGAATGGTTTGGTGAGTCTGCAGATGAATGGAAAGCGCACCAAAGCCTGAGGGCTACGCCACAGGTATCCCTTTTCTCCTCCCACCTATCTTCCATCCCCAGAGCCAGACCCAAAGGACAACTTGGTGAGGTGCCAGAGATGCTGCTATCCTGGCCCTGCCACCTCTTGTACCCGCTACCTCCCTGTCTTTCCCTGGCGGGCGCTGCCATGTGCTCCACATGTCCTAGGCAGACCCGCTGGTGATCCCTGAGAGACGCCTGGTCCCTGACCCACAGCTGAGCGCACAAGGCATCTTTCCCACTCTTGCTTTCTGACTCAGGGCTGCGGAGCAGGGGCAATGCCGAATCGAGGAGGAAACGGGGTTGAGATTTCGGAGGGAGTCATGGCGTCCTTAGCCCAAACAGGTTCTCCCGGCGCGAGCTTCCTTTCACCGCGGCAGACGCCACAAAGTCGCAGGCGCAAGTGACTCGTTCGGCCTTCAATGCAAACCCAGCGATGCTGTGCGGCGGCAGCCGACGCTGGCTGAGACTTGGGCGGGGGGGGGGGGGGCTCCTGCTCTGATGCCTTCTGGCAGCATCAGGCACTACTAACGCTGGCAAACCCAGCAGCCTCCCGCAGGAAGAGATTCTGCCCGGCGCCTGTCATGACTCAACAGAGCCGGAGCCGCCTGTGCCCGCGTGTGCTGCTGCTTTCCTCGCACTGCTCACCTCGGTTGCCATGTTGTGCCGGAGAGGTGGATCCACACTGAGCCCCGGGAACCGAGGCAAGGGCTGGGAGAAGGGGCTGATTTCCCCCGAAGCCGGACGAAGAGCGCCGTTCCTGCCGCTGCAGGTGAAGGGAGTGCTCAAATCTCTGAACGGTTACCACCAGGAGAAGCGGAAAGTCGCCTGCGCTGGGGCGGCGTCCGCAGTGTGGAAACGCGCTGAGGAATGGGCGCAGAGCTTGGCGCTGTCCTTGGTACTGAACCGGACCTGGAGTGAGCTCCCCACCTAGGGTTGCCTGCGCTGCTGACGCGTCGAGAGACCCATTTCCCTCGCCTCGAACCTCAGGCTTGCTCGGTGACTGGCAGGCACAAGGGGAGGGGGCGGGCGGGCGGGCTGCCTTCGTGGGAGCCGCATCCCCCCAGGGCGTCCCCACGCTGGAGCGCCGGGCTCCGTCTCCAGCACTGACTCGGGGGAGGGAGGGACACAGAGAGGCGGAGCCCTATGAAGCAAGGAAAAGAGCAAGTCGACCAGCGTTCATTTCCTGCTTGTCCTCGGAGAGTCAGCATGCGGGCTACCTGAAGCACTTGCGCTTCTGTCTTGAACGCAGTTTTCCTTGATCTGGCAAGCGCAGGGTTCCAGTTCTCCAGTGACGTCCACCGCTCTGCCAACGCCAAGGAATAATTAGAAGAGGCGGGGGTGGGGGGCGGCTAGTTCATCGTAGGTGCTTCTAGTGCGCAGGGACACACTAGAGGAGGGATAATTGTCTAACCATCCGTTGGGAGGGGAGGGTTTTTGCACTATGCCTTGTTCTCAACACTATCTGCCCAGAAATGCTCTCTGGGTACTCATGCCCAGTTAGAACTAGACATTCAAGGTGGGGTGTTATCTGTTGTTTCCAAACAATGTATTTGGACTGCAGAATAATCTTCATATAGGTCCAGAAAGATCCCCACCCCATCTCAAACAACACCCAGAAAAAGGCATGCTCATCAGTTTTCAGTGACTCTGAAATTAAATGTTTATTTCCCCAGTTCAGAGCTGGGTAATGTTTAACATCCTTATGAGGCAGCAAACTTAGTTAACTATATAACATTCAATCAGATGTATAGCTGGTAGGTTCAGATAAAAAGGTGTAATTCAGTCCCTGCTGCTTAGTCCCTGTTGCCTCCTCAAACTTGCTTGCCCATCCTTCCCTAAGGTTTCTCAACTCACTGCTCACTGAATTCTGCCTCTGAATTCCTTCTCCCTTCCCTGCACCCCTCATCCTGCATCTACTGTACTCTCAAACTTGGCCACATGGTCATAAGCTGAGTATCAAGGTAATTCAAATGACTTGTACTGAATCCTGCAGATTTGCATATATTTGCTTATTTTATGCAAAAAGCTGAGTGGGACAATGCCACTTTCCTGACCACTACAAATACTTCTGAATGCCACCCCATCCCTTTGCAGCTTTGGAAATGCTGCCAGACATCATCTCTGCATGTTGTTCCAGCTTTCACAATTTCCTATTGAGAGCTCTGATATGAGAATTTAGAATGTTCCTAAATGCTTTGAAGCATCACAGCAACACAGCCAATGTTTAGGGAGCTCAGACACAGGCAAGTAATTTTAAAAACTCATTATACAGTATATGTGGCTGTATGTTTGTGAATGTGTAAAATGTCTATTACTGCAAGAAAGAAAAAAGGAAATGCCAAGATCTGGAAATAATGGCTCACTGTGTACAAGAAATCCTCAACACATCCACACTGAAAAATCTGCACACACAAACACTTCAGATGCTTTCCTAATTCCATCAAATATACAAATATATATCTGTACAATCCTTACATCCAACCCACAAGCCAAAACATGTGCTCTTCTTGTTTCTCCATGGAAAGATAGCTGTCACTCAGCCTCTTTGCCCTTTCCCATTCCCTCTCACTTAATGCTGTCCTGATTCCTGGTAGGCATACTATGCAAAAGCACATGTTCCCAAAGGGTCTTGTAACTCAGGAAAACTTAAAGAGTGATATGGATCACTGAGAAGCCTGTCACTTCTAGTTGAGCTCTTTATTTCCCCATCAGCAGAGAGTCAGGACCAATGGTAATTCAGACATGCTGCTTACAAATCTGAAGAACAGTTTCAATGTCCTTTCTCAAAACTAAAGATATGGAAATGAAACTCAGTCTACACTGCACAAAATGTCATCAGCAAGAGAGGTTGAAACATTCCCTCTTATCTGCTAGTCATACTCTGCTTAATGTGAGCAGAAAAATTGCCAAGAGATTGAACAGAAACTGGATCTGCACATGCAGGCCATGAATTCAGCAGGAGCTCACAGGAGCACAGCTCCTGAACCTTTTCTGACAGACCCCCTCCTCCTCCCCACCTACCTACCTTGTCCATTGACTAGTAGGTGCAGCTGCATAACAATTCCTGGATGAGCTTCACCACCTATTTTTCTACAAAACGACCCCTGTGCACATGCCACAGATGTGGAAGTGAGGTTGTAGAATGGACTGTACTACTTAAATTCCAAGTGCAGTACACAACTTCTGAACCTTCCACTGGAAGCAAGCTCTACAAACAGAAAACTAGAGGGGGTTAAATGAGCCTTGTGCTGGTTTTCTATTTTGTGCAAAGTTTTTCATGTGAGGAGCATTAAAAATTGTGAGACTACCTGCAGTCTAAAGGTGGTATGGCCCTCATTCTTCTGCATGTGCAGATGAGGCCTATAGTATTTGTAACTGGCAGAGTCCTTATGCAGACCAAGGGGAGAGGCAGAATAAAGAGCTGGGGTGTTTGGAATTCAGCACAAGGAATCATGTCTGAGAAGAAGAGCAAATCTGGGAACAGCCCTAAGTAAATGCAGAGACTTGCAACCAAAAGCCCATAAATAAAGATCCTGCCTGGACAGGTCATCATGAACATCAGTGCTCACTCCAGAGAAAAGCTGAAGAGTGTGTGGGAAGAAGTCTATTATTAATAAGCATGGCTTCAAAAGATATTTGATGTCCAGCACTTGTAGACGCCAAATCTCATTTCTGGTTTATGTAAAACAAGCTAGGATTGTGACCCATGAGCAATTGCAGTGTGTGTCTAGGGGGGAAGGCTGTGGAAATTCCATTCCCCACCCTCCAGCACTCTATAAACTGCCAGAGGCTTAATTATGTTAATTTCCCCCTTTCTGGTTTCCCCTTAGCTGACTCTCAGCCTCTGGAAGTCAGACATGGTAAGCAGGGTCAACAATCCATGGCACTGATTATAGTGAGCCTGGACTAGAGCAACATGATAGTGGGCACTGGGTTATTGGAAAGTACCATGAAATGGTAAGACACTATAGACCAATGTCATCTGAGCCCAGAGAGGATGGGGCTCTGGGTTTAACAGAACTATACAATCCTTGGCCTCAGGAGGCACAGTTGAGTAATATAATTGGCAGGTTCTGCTTCGCCTGTACTGGATGAAATCTCGAAGAGGAGGAGCAATTTTTTAGTGGTCAAGGCTTGGGATTTCAGTATCCTTCACAATTTCTTGACCTTCCCCAACTTGCAGAATTAAGTAATCAAACATATGCATATATTTTTGTAAATATACATTTATATGCTTAACCTGAATAATTTATAAAATTACACTTTTTAAAAAAAGTACAGAGCACACACCATCCTGAGTACATGCTGGATAGTTTGGCAGTGGTTGTTCTGGCTTCTTCTGGCCCCTTCTGGTAACAGCCCATCATATGAAATATGGCCTTTGTATAAGTGGTGGGGAGAGCAGTATGGTCTTGTGATGGGGCAGTTACTAGACAGAATGCTTCTATTTTAGCTTCATGCTCAAGCATACTGTTAAAGCAGGGAACTTCCAGTGGTAAGCTTCTTGAGCCAGGACAGGTTATGTTAATCTGTCAAATTCCACACAGCATGTACATTGACAATGATAGACAGATAATGAACTATCACCTTGCCTTTTACAGAGTAGCGAAAACAAAGCAATTGGTCCCTGCTCCAAGGACTTTACAATCTAAACTGCCTGTTCTCATAATGTGTATGTAGCTACACAGACCAGGCAAGAAAGCCTAAACAACTCAGCCTATTAAGAGTGTATCTAGGACAAACTGTACCCTTTTCCATGACTGCTGTCATTTCCCCACAGATTTTGCTGACATCTAAAAACAAGTTTCCCTACAGGACCTAAGCTGCCCTTGGGAAGGAAGCATGCCTCACAAATCACTCGCAGTGATCACTGGAGGGAGGAATCTGCCAACATCAGTGACTTTATGGCAAGCAATTATGCCTGCTGCCTAATAGGTTCAAGCCAGCCTTTTCAGGTTGTGACTGCAGCTGCCAGACACACTGTGCTTTGCACTGGCAGGAGCCTGAGAGACACCTCCCCAGCACTCACTGTCAAAAGGGTACAAAGCAATGTCTATGAATGGACCAGCACGGCAGGAAAGTGAGTCCCAAACAGCAAAGGACATCTTCACATACTTGGCCGATTTATTTGTTTACCTTCTGAAAACAATTATATTGTACATCTTTCAGCATAAGAAAGCACCTGAAATGGCTTCCAAATGTGGAATAAAAACACTATCAGTCTCACAGTAAAAATACTAAGAACATCATAAAAGAAATGAGCTTATAGTCAAAACAAACAGCAATCATAAAATGAAACAGAGCAGCATCAATACGTTTATATAAACGTTGACAAAACCATCCCCTCAAAAGTCAACAGCAACCAACAGACTTTTCTGAAAATTCACTTTCAAAAAATCAGAGTTGAGGAGGCAGAGAGAAAAAAATAAGGTTTTCCCTTTACATAAAAAAGGGCATATTTGATACAGGTGAGCAGCTAAAGGGCAGGAGTTCCATAAAAGCATAAGAAGAGTCCTGCTGAATCCAGACCAGCAGCCCACCTAGTTCAGAATGCTGTCTCACACAGTGGCTAACCAGTTGCCCTGGAGGGCCAACAAATGAAGCTGTACCATAGAACTACACAGAGAGACATTATAATTTTGGCTAGAGAGTAGCAATATTACACCAATTTTTAAAACAGCTGCCAGGGGGAGCCAGGAAATTACAAGCCAGTTAGTTTAGCATCTTTCCTGGGCAAATTAATAGAAACTGTAATCAAAGACAGAATTATTAAGCACAAAGAGGCCAGGAAGAAAGAAACAGAGGTGCAGAGGAAATATATATATTTATATCTATAGATTCCTACCCATTTTGCATGGCAGTTTTATAAAATAAATTTTAAGAATGAGCATGATAAAAAGAACTTTTTGACATAGAAGTAATATTTGAGGTTTTCTTCATAAGACAGACCTGCAGTGTAGGACAAAACCATTTATGTACATTTTTAGAGTCACTAGCGATGATTACAGACCGGTGTCATGAACCCTGATGAGGAGGAGCTGGAAGGATTAACAGACATGGAAGAGTTGCCAGCCAGTTCCTCAGCTGAACAAACAGCAGCTGGCCCATCAATCACTCTCCAGGCACCAGTGTCAGCTGTTGACGATCAATCTCCTCCAAGCTCTCCTCCTCCCATCTCAAGAGTTGAAAGCAGGCTCCGGAAAGAACTTTCAGAGTGAAGATATGAGGCATGCCGATGCTTCAGATCTCTCAGCCCTGAGTTCTAGCAGAGTCACTGCCACTCAGGGAGCAGGCTGATTGAGACTCCCATATAGCTCACACCCAGGACCTGGTAACATTGTGGAAGCAACAAGTCTATTCTCTGCCTTGCATCCATGCTCCTTCCTGATGCTGACCTGCTTGATTTCCTTGGCAACCTGACCTTTTGGCTTTTGGACATTGACTTCTGATTCCAGTTTGTGATTCTGCATTGGTGCCTTGGCTCTTGCTTGACTTCCCAGACTTTGACCTTGGACTGGCTTTGGACTCCTGGCTGCCTGCACCCTGAGAACATGACAACTGGCAGTTTGGGCTGACTACTGAACATGACTACTGAAATGTGTACATGACTACTGAAAATGTATGGAGAAGCTGAGTAATGGGAATAGTGTGTCTGAACATGCCCATGTTGCCCAATGGATGTGATGGGGATGGCTTGCGGGGGAGCATGTGGAGGCTTCAGGATGGCTCTTTTTCCCGATTTAGGATACCTCCCATCTGCCTCAAAATGCCTGTCTGTTATTACCCTGGGTGTACAGAATTTAACATGCAAAAAGTTATCTGTTAAATTAAGATTATCAGAGTAATAAACCTGTAAAATAGCCATCTCTCTGTGTGTCCCACATAGAAACCAAGGCCTGGCACTGGTATTCAGAGATCTACTGACTCTATATGTGGAAGTTCCCTTTAGTCACCATGGCTAACAGTTATCAATAGGCCTATTCTTCATGGAGCCTTGTGAGACTGGAAGTGTAGTAAGGAGAGGAATTGTGTGAAATTGAATGAAAAAGCTGCCTGGATCCAACCCAGAGAAAAATATAGCATAATGGTAACAGGGCATGGGTAAGTTGCATTATATATTGCATGCAGGGAGAACTCAACAGTTTCAGCAGTAATCCTGTGTGTTTTGTAATATTTTCTAGTTTCATCCTTTGGCATACCTAAAAAAACAGCATTGTTTATTTAGGCATGAGATAATATACAATTTGATAAAATAAAGGTAACAGAACCTGCTAGAATGTAGGGGAATCATTCATACTTTCTTTTTTAACTTGCCAAGAATATATACTTATAAATGAAATAGATCAGATAAAAAAATTTAAACCCTTTTCCAACTGCGAATGTAATCCATTCTATGGAAGCTCTAGATTTAAAAGACATAACTGGGAAGGGGGCATAACTTCTTTGAAATGCATCTATTTATGCAGCAGGTTGCAGGTTCAATCCCTGGCATCTCGAGCTAGAAGAAGCTCAGGTGCTAGAAAAGAGCTTTCAGTGTCTGAGATCCTGAAAGTCACTACCAGTTAACAAGTTAGATGGACTACTGGTCCAGCTCTATATAAGGCACCTTCATGTGTTCATTGACATTGGCTGCAACTGTCAACTTCAATTGGGAGAGGGCTGCCACCTCACCTGGACTTATCTTGTATTAGTACCAACTGCCTAGGATTTGATGGCTTTGGAGAGAGGGAGATACTATATGATCCTGCCTATAACAGATGTAGTAGAACCATTGTGATTTTATTTGATTGTTTTATTGTTTTAATATTGTTTACTAATGGGTTAATGACTCAAGGCTTCAATGGCCTTGGGTCAGCCATAGCTCTGGCAGAATTGTCCCTAAAAGGGCAGCTTCTTGGAGAGCTCTCTCAGCCCCACCCACCTCACAGGGTGTCTGTTGTGGGGGGGAAGGTAAAGGAGATTGTGACTGCTCTGAGACTCTGAGATTCAGAGTATAGGGCGGGATATAAATCCAGTATCATCATCATCTTCTTCTTATGTTGCCTTTGTTTATCTTAGCTGCCTTGAGTCTTTGTAGAATGGGCAGGATATAAATCTAATGTAATAAATAAATAAATTGCCTAAAGTGAAAAATATGTGCTTGTTCTCAATATAAGTTGGAAGAAAAGTATATGGAATTCCCCCTCCTTATCAAATTTGGCAGAGATATCTCTAAAGCCAGCAAGGTGGCTCCCCATTAATTTCAGCTTCATCAATTGATCAGATTGAAAAGTTTAATTTGCAGTTGCAGATTTAGTTGATTGATCTGCTGAAGGCAACTGAAATCAGCCTGTAACCCTTGTATATACCTATAGCTACTACTTGCCCCATGTCCATGAGTTTATCCCGATTTCTGTAGCATCTGAAAAAGAAAAGACTTCATTCTGAGGCTTGGGTGACTGCTGAAAAGGCTGAGTTGTGATAGCTGGGGAACTGCTGTACGTTTGGGTGAGTGGGCTAAAGGTGAAAGTGATTGATTGATTGATTGAGAGTAATTGTTGATGATTGCTTAGGAGTGGTCTGCTCCACCCTCTTTGCATTTTAAGCTGCGCCTTGCCAAAGACGCGAGCCTTTGGCGCGAGCCGAAGGGCGAGAGCTAAAGGGCTCTTGGCCTGTGGCTTCCTAAGGACCAGGAACCCAGATTTCCTTGTTCTCCCAATAAGGTAAGTTGACCTTCCAGAAGGGGAGCCACGTAAACAACAGCATTTAAAGAGGACTGTATATTTAATATATATATCATGAAGGTAGAATGCCAGCAGGGGGGTGGGGGCTTTCCAGTGTTTTGCACTGAGTGTCACATGTATGACTATCTGCCCACAGGACAGAAGTCTTGGGTGTGTGCTCGATGCAAGGAGCTCCTGGTCCTCAGGGAACGAGTTCGTACCCTTGAGGCCGAGGTGACTGCCCTGGAGAAGCAGAGACGGTCAGTTAGGCAATTGGGGAAGACTCTTGGGGGCGTATTAGATGAGCCCCACTCTGAATGTGGCAGCCCCGTTGCTGCCAGAGAGCGTGAGGGTCTAGAGGGAACAGGGCACCTTGCTGAGGATAAGGGGAATGCGCCCTCAGAAGGGACCTCTTCTTCGGTTGGTGAGCGGGTATCCTTTCGCGCCAAGGAACCATCCCTGGGCAGGGAGAGAGGGGGGGTCTTGGTAGTTGGTGATTCGATCCTTAGGCAAGTAGACAGCTGGGTGGCGAAACCGCGTATTGACCGTATGGTGACTTGCCTGCCTGGTGCGAAGGTAGCGGACATTACGCGTGTAGTAGATAGGCTGATAGACAGTGCTGGGGAGGAGCCTGTGGTCATGGTGCATGTTGGCACCAACGATGTGGGGAAATGCAGTCGTGAGGTCCTGGAGGAGAAATTTAGGCTGCTAGGTGGGAGACTTAAGGCCAGGACCTCCAAGGTGGCCTTCTCGGAAGTGCTACCTGTTCCACGTGCAGGGCAGGAGAGACAGGCGCAAATTAGAAGTCTCAATGTGTGGATGAGACGATGGTGTAAGGAGGAAGGGTTTAAGTTTGTTAGGCACTGGGATGCTTTCTGGAACAAGCCGGAGCTGTACAAAAGAGACGGTCTCCACTTGTCTCCGGATGGAACCAGGCTGCTGGCGCTTAAAATCAAAAAGGTGGCAGGGCAGTTTTTAAACTAAATCTTGGGGGAAAGCCGACAGGAGATGGAATGTCTCTGGTTCGGGAGGACTCATCTCAAAGAGATGAAGGGTTGGCTTCTATTTTTCTACCGAGTAACGGATCAGAGTTGTCCACTGTGATGGTGACAAACAGTATAGACTGTCTGCTAGAGTCTCGAGGCGGCAGGAGAGAGGTGGCGGGCCTAGCTTGCTTGGGAAATTATAAATGTTTGTATGCAAATGCTAGAAGTGTCCGAAGTAAAATTGGTGAATTGGAATGTTTAGTGTTGGGAGAAAACATAGACATTGTGGGAATTTCAGAAACTTGGTGGAATGAGGAGAATCAGTGGGACACGGTGATTCCTGGATATAAGTTATATCGGAAGGATAGGGAGGGAAGGGTTGGAGGTGGGGTGGCTCTGTATGTCAGAGAGGATATACGGTCCAGTAAGACTGAGGTCAGAGAATTAGATTCCCTTTTAGAAATGCTTTGGGTTGAAATAGAGGGCCCAAAAGGAAATTTAACTATGGGAGTTTGTTATCGCCCACCAAATCAAAAGAGAGAGGACGATTATAATATGATGGAGGGATTAAAGATAGCGGCTAAACGTAAAAACTGTGTCGTAATAGGTGATTTTAACTACCCACAGATTGATTGGGTCAATATGTGTTCTGGTCGAGAGAAAGAAATTGAGTTTCTTGATGCTCTCAATGACTGTGCTATGGAGCAGATGGTCTCAGAACCTACCAGGGGTGGGGCGATCCTGGATCTGGTCCTAAGTAATGCCCAAGACTTGGTGAGAGACGTAAAAGTGATTGCGCCGCTTGGGAACAGTGACCATAATGTTATTGATTTCACCGTTTGTATAAATAGGGAGTTCCCCAAAAAGACGGCCACAACCACATTTAACTTTAAAAGGGGTAAATTCTCTGAGATGAGGAGGCATGTGAGGAGGAAACTGAAAGGAAAGGTAAATACGGTCAAAACCCTTGGGGAAGCTTGGAGACTATTTAAAACTATAATCCTAGAAGCTCAGATAAAATACATACCACAAGTTAGGAAAGGCACAAACAGGTATAAGAAGAGGCCAGCATGGTTAACAAACAAAGTAATGGAAGCTGTAAAAGGTAAGAAGGACTCCTTTAAGCGGTGGAAAACCAGTCCAAGTGAGATTAATAAAAGGGAACACAGGCAGTGGCAAATCAAATGCAAGACTGTGATCAGGCAGGCAAAAAGGGACTATGAGGAGCATATTGCAAAAAACATAAAGAGCAACAATAAAAATTTCTTCAAATATATTAGAAGTAGGAAACCAGCCAGGGAAGCAGTGGGGCCCTTGGATGACCATGGGGTAAAAGGATTACTGAAGGAGGATGGGGAAATGGCTGAGAAGCTGAATGCATTTTTTGCCTCCGTCTTCACCGTGGAAGATGAGAAGTGTTTGCCCGCCCCAGAACCACTAATATTGGAAGGGGTGTTGAAAGACCTGAGTCAGATTGAGGTGACAAAAGAGGAGGTCCTACAACTAATAGACAAATTAAAAACTAATAAGTCACCGGGTCCGGATGGCATACATCCGAGAGTTCTGAAAGAACTCAAAGTTGAACTTGTGGATCTTCTAACAAAAATCTGTAATCTTTCATTGAAATCTGCCTCCGTTCCTGAGGACTGGAAGGTAGCAAATGTCACCCCCATCTTTAAAAAGGGTTCCAGAGGAGATCCGGGAAATTACAGGCCAGTCAGTCTGACTTCAATACCGGGAAAGTTGGTAGAAACCATTATCAAGGACAGAATGAGTAGGCACATTGATGAACACGGGTTATTGAGGAAGACTCAGCATGGGTTCTGCAAGGGAAGATCTTGCCTCACTAACCTGTTACATTTCTTTGAGGGGGTGAACAAGCATGTGGACAAAGGAGACCCGATAGATGTTGTTTACCTTGACTTCCAGAAAGCTTTTGATAAAGTTCCTCATCAAAGGCTCCTTAGAAAGCTTGAGAGTCATGGAGTAAAAGGACAGGTCCTCTTGTGGATCAAAAACTGGCTGAGTAATAGGAAGCAGAGAGTGAGTATAAATGGGCAGTCTTCGCAGTGGAGGATGGTAAGCAGTGGGGTGCCGCAGGGCTCGGTACTGGGTCCCATCCTCTTTAACTTGTTCATAAATGATTTAGAGTTGGGAGTGAGCAGTGAAGTGGCCAAATTTGCGGATGACACTAAATTGTTCAGGGTGGTGAGAACCAGAGAGGATTGTGAGGCACTCCAAAGGGATCTGTTGAGGCTGGGTGAGTGGGCGTCAACGTGGCAGATGCGGTTCAATGTGGCCAAGTGCAAAGTAATGCACATTGGGGCCAAGAATCCCAGCTACAAATACAAGTTGATGGGGTGTGAACTGGCAGAGACAGACCAAGAGAGAGATCTTGGGGTCATGGTAGATAATTCACTGAAAATGTCAAGACAGTGTGCGTTTGCAATAAAAAAGGCCAACGCCATGCTGGGAATTATTAGGAAGGGAATTGAAAACAAATCAGCCAGTATCATAATGCCTCTGTATAAATCGATGGTGCGGTCTCATTTGGAGTACTGTGTGCAGTTCTGGTCGCCGCACCTCAAAAAGGATATTATAGCATTGGAGAAAGTTCAGAAAAGGGCAACTAAAATGATTAAAGGGCTGGAACACCTTCCCTATGAAGAAAGGTTGAAACGCTTAGGGCTCTTTAGCTTGGAGAAACGTCGACTGAGGGGTGACATGATAGAAGTTTACAAGATAATGCATGGGATGGAGAAAGTAGAGAAAGAAGTACTTTTCTCCCTTTCTCACAATACAAGAACTCGTGGGCATTCGATGAAATTGCTGAGCAGACAGGTTAAAACGGATAAAAGGAAGTACTTCTTCACCCAAAGGGTGATTAACATGTGGAATTCACTGCCACAGGAGGTGGTGGCGTCCACAAGCATAGCCACCTTCAAGAAGGGGTTAGATAAAAATATGGAGCAGAGGTCCATCAGTGGCTATTAGCCACAGTGTGTGTGTGTGTGTGTGTGTGTGTGTGTGTATATATATATATATATATATATATATATATTTGGCCACTGTGTGACACAGAATGTTGGACTGGATGGGCCATTGGCCTGATCTAACATGGCTTCTCTTATGTTCTTATGTTCTTATGTTCTTAAAAAAGAGTGATAGGGCTGACCAAACTAGTACTCTGCAGTGACTTCTTTAAAAAGTGAATTAAGAAATATTGAGAGGGGTACAATGCAATAGAGTCCACCCTCCAAAGTATCCATTTTCTCCGGGGAAACTGATCTCTGTAGTCTGGAGATGAACTGTAATTCTGGGAAATTTCCAGGCTGGAGGCTGGCATCTCTATCCAAAGTATTCCCCTCATTCCATCTTTTTTCCAGTAGAGTTACTAGTTTGGTGGAGTAGTTAGTACCTTGCAGGATAGAAACAGAATGCTGCTAGACTTTTGATAGGATGGAGGATTGGGCCCAGGAAAATAAAATGAAGTTTATTAGGAACAAGTGTAAACCGTTGCACTTGGGTAATACATTTCATATATATAAACACTGGATGGGTGAAACCTAACTGGGTACTACTACTTGTGAATATAAGCCAGCAGTGTGATGCAGTGGTAAAAAAGACTAATGTACTTTTAGGTTGTCTTAACCCAAGTGCAGCGTCAAGATTACATGAGGTATTGGTGCCACTGCATACTGCTTTGTTAGACTGCACTTAGTTTGGGCCACCACAGTTTGGGAAGGATGTCAATAAACTAGAAGTTCAGAGTAAGGCAACAAAGTGGGTGAAGGGTTTGGAGACGATGTCCTATGAAGAAAGGCTGAAGAAGCTGGGAATCTCTACACTGAAGAAGAGATGCTTGTAAGGTGATTTGATGGCCACCTTCTAATACCTAAAGCGATACCATGCAGAGGATGGGATGGAAATGTTTTCAGTCGTGTTGGATGGCAGAACTTGGACTAATGGATATAAACTACAGCAAAGGAACTTTCATCAAAATTTGAGAAAGAACTTCCTAATGGTATTGGGAAGGTATGTTTGGTTTTGAAAATCTCCCTCATGAGGTGGTGGCTTCTTCATTGTTGGAGGTTTCAGGTACTGACTGGATACCTGCATGTTGGGGGATAATACAGTTGCAGTTACTGCACTGGCAGGGTTTTTGGAATAGATGGCCCTGATAGCCCATTTGAACAATGAGATTAAATAAATAAAATGAAAGTTCCCTCCATGCAGCAATACCCAGTCATTTGGAAGCTGCTTTCCCTCTCCCCACTCTTTTAGCACTAATTGGCATGTGTGTGTGTGTGTGTTCCCCATCGCCAAAGTGTACACACTTAACCTAATAACAAGAGCAGGAAGTGGCAAGCACACTACCCCCCACCACCAAACCCCCCATAACTATTCCTCCACAGCAAAGCAACTTTTCCCCCTGCCTATCCATTACATGAGGACAGGCTATCACAACCAGACCTGGGATAGATCAAGGCAGCAGCTGCTGCACATTTCTTTTTTATTATTATTAGTTTATTTACATTCCACCCATTCCCCCATGGGGCTCGGGGTGGAGTACATCGATACAGATAATAATAAAATCACAATAAAATCAGTTACAATAACTAGTTAATAGTACAGCAGGATGGTATAGTAAGATGGTACAGCAGTGTGGTACTGCAGGGGAGGCCAACCAATCTAACAAGTAGATGCCCACTGCCTCATCCAAAAGCCTGGTGGAACAGCTATCTTTTACAGGCCCTACAAAAGGCTAACAAGCCAGGTAGGGCCCAGATCTCCATAGGGAGCTGATTCCACCAGGTCAGGGCCAGGATGGAGAAGGTCCTGGTCCTGGTAGAGGCAAGGCGGGCATCTCTTGGGCCAGGGATGGTCAAAAGTTCTTGGGAGGCCAAACGAAGCAACCTCCGGGGCATATATGGGGAGAGACGGTCTTAATTCACAGCAGTCAACAGAAACTGCATATTTCTGATAGATCCTGGTTTGGATCCAGACTAGATGTTTCCATGGGCACAGTGACTTCTGCCCATGGAGAATGATTCTCCCCACCCCCCACCCCTTGACAGCCTGAAATGCCCCATGAAGTCTTGTTCCTGGGGGAGAGGGGACTCAAAGGATAAAAAAAAATTGGGGGGAGGGATGTTTTGGGATACCATGGGGAGATTTCAGTTTGTGGACAAAAGTCCTTTTGCCCATGAAAATCTTGCCCTGGGCCCAGCGCACTGGATGACTCAAGGCTCAGTTTGCACTAAGTTGAGGGCTATCACAGAAGAGCTGCTTGCTGCTTAGAAAGTCAGGCAGTTTGGACCCAACCACAAATGGGAGCAGAAGGGCAGCATGGGGTACAAGATTCTAAGTAACCCCGCACATTTAATTGTCTAGATTTTATCATATGCATTTCCTGCCCTGGTTGCTCAGCTGGACACTTGCCACAGTAGTGCAGCCAGTTCTGAGGAAAGTGCCAAGATTTGTCTGTCCTTGCTGAACATATAGAAGCTTTTTGCTGCTGATGAGATATGAGACTGCTCAAGAGACTTGTATAAATGTATAGGGACGCTGCTGGCAGATGGGGGGCGGGGTTGTAGGGGGCCACAGACCTACTTCCTACATGCTGGTAGGAAGTGGGTTGTGACAACGGCCCCAAAGCCCAAAATTGCCTCCAAGAGTCCATGGGGAGCCCTGAAAAAACTGGAGTAGGGATGCCACAAACTTCATGTTCCATGTGTTTGACTGTCACCCTTACTTTTTTTGACTGGGGTGATCATACATGAGCTGGACACGTCAGCATCTTCTAAACAGGTTTGCATCAGTTTCCCCCCCAAAACTGGGCATGCACAAAAGCACTGCCCTTCACAATATATCAGCAACCATTATTGTCATAAGAACATAAGAAGAGCCCTGCTGGATAAGACCAATGGTCCATTTAGTCCAACATCCTGTCTCAGATTAGTGACCCTCATAGGACATACTGGAAGGATAGGACCTGGACAACTATCATCTTGCCAGCAGTGCAAGTGAAAGAGGATATCTATGGAGCCATGGAACAATGGGAAGGCCCTGCAGACTCCTGAATCAATATGTCATGTCCCCCACCTAGGGTCTGGCTTGCAGTCAGTATAAGAATGACAGATGGAAAGGCAGATGAGGGCAGGACTAGACATGGCCATGCAGATTTATGACCCACACCAAACACTCCAGAAGCATTAGACATGTGCAGCAACCATCTTGCTAGTGGTGCACATGAAAGTGGATAGCTCTGGAGCCATGGAACAAAGGGAACACCTCCCCTCCCGGACTCATGCAGCCAGTATCCAAAAGAGCAAAGGGAAGGCAGGCACCTTGAGACTTTCAACAACAACCCATACTGGGGCTTCTGCTTTACCTGGCTCTTAAAGGAGTGTGTGCTCTCATCCTCCCTCCCCCCTCCCCAGCCTTTTCTGCCTGCTGTTCCCTCTGGCCATGTCTGCTGGCCTGAAACCTCAGCACCTCTCTACAGAACTCATATTCCATGAGCTCTGCATTACAGAGAGTGAAGTTGCCTTTAATCTGCAGGTTGCTCACACAGGCCAGCCTTGCAGAGAGGATGTGACCCAGTAGTGATTCATGCCCCAACCTCTCTGCCAAGGTCCAGACTCATGGAAGAACAGCCTTCCCTTCATGGCCGAGCTGCAGTGCAGAGGCCAACACCCTGTCTAGTTCTCAAATCAGGGAGATGACTGATCTCATTATGGCCATGTTGGTTCAGAGCACATTGGTGATGTCCTGGAAGGGCTTGAGGACATGCATTGCTGCAGAGTGATGCATGGCAGGCAAGACTCATCAGCTCATGGTCCTCCTCAAGAGGACAGAGTACTAAGGAGCCAGGTGGTGAAGCAGCCAGCAAAAGGCTATGTCCTCCACAAAGGAGAAGGGCTGGCCATCCATGGCAATCTTCTCACCAATGAGGCAAGTGAGAACTTCCTCAGCCCTCCCCCTTGCCCTTTTGGCTGGCCCTGGGTCCATGACCTCTAGTAAGGTGGCCTGCCTTGGGGTCCCAATCACGGTGCCCAGACAATGGGGAGCCTTTTGTGGAAGGGCCTCCTGTTCCCCCTGCTTCTCCCTGCTGAGAGGGAATGGGCCTCTTCTGCCTCCCACTGGCCTTCTTCCTCTGATGGTGACAAACTGGGTGACAAACTTGCAAGTGTCTCTGTCTCTGGAGAACAGTGGAGGACAGATGCTGGGTGTTTGTGCCCCTCTGAACATGGGCATGGCACACCTGGCAGTCCACCACACAGGTCACTGGGGAAGCTGTAGAAGTATTTCCACACAGTGGCCTGGAAACATGACCCCATGGTTGAAGCAGGTTGGAGGCACAGCTGCTTTCTGGCACTGGGCTGGGAAAAGCCAGAGAGGGGGCTACTAATGACAGCAGCAGGAGCAGCAGGGAGTTGGGATGTGGAAGGGGAGGATGCTTCACCACCACCACCACCACCACCACCACCACCCCTCTGAATTGCTGCTGAAGTCCCACCCCCCCCCTCCAAACAGTGTTAGCAACTTCTGCTGTTTGGGCAGTGCCAAAAACTCTTTTATGTCCTGTGGGAGCCTCGTGGATGGAGCTGGGGAAGGAGGCTTCGAGACCCCTGATGATGACATGCTGGGCCATCCTCCAGGGGGAGGGGCTGTGTTTAGTGTCTGCAGAAAGGGCCTTCTGGTTCATGGGGGGAGGAGGGCTTCCCCCCCTGCAACAAACACTCCTTCTATCCACTTTCACCCTTATGGCATTGACCACCCTTGAGTCCTGACATCCAAGCCCAGGGGAGTGTGTATGAATGTAGGCACTTAGCTGAGGCACCCACCAGCTAGGCCCTAAGCCCACCTAACACCCAAAGCCCATCAGCAGCAGAGAGAGCAGATCACAAACAGGAGGGATGGTGGGTGTGGGTGTGTATAAACATAGGCCCTCAGCCAAGGCACCCATCAGCTAGGCCCCACTGCTCAGCATGAGAGAAGAGACTGTGTGAATCAGAGCACTGAGTGCACCTAATACCCAAAGCTCACCAGCAGAGAGATCGAAGATCACAATCAGATCTCGGAGGAGTGGGGGGGGGGGGATATAGGCCCTCTATAGAGGAACCCACAGCAGAAGATAAGCCCCACTGCTCAGCATGAACACAGAGATTAGTTGACTCAGAGCCTTGTGTCTACCTATGCAAAAATTAAAGCTGATCATTTTCTATCTGCTCTATTCCTCTCCACTCCCTGAAAAAAACAACAAAAGGGAGCTGGGTTTCAGCTTGGGCTCTATATAGGTTTCAGATCCCATAGAGCCAAATGGGAGCTCTGTTATTGGTAGCCAGCAGTGCCTGTCAAGCTTTGGAAGACTCTTATTGGTGTTTCCAAGGATGGAGAATCCCCCCCCCCGTTGCCTTGGAGTTTAATTGATCAACAACAGTCTACAAATATAGCCATTCACAAATCATCATGAACTGTCACAAAGTTCATGAAATGTTTGTGACAGACGTCTTCCACAAATGACACATTATGAACCATGAGCAGGCCAAAGTTTGTCGTGAACTTTAGTTCACAATGTGGTTTGTGCTCATTCCTACCTAAAACACAACCAGGCCACCCTCTCTTCCCATTTCTGTAAGGCCCTCATGCCCCTAGTCCCATAACCCACTCCTTCCTATGCTCTTCCCATTTCTGTAAGGCCCTCATGCCCCTAGTCCCTTAACCCACTCCTTCCTATGCTCTTCGCATGCTGTCCCTTCCTAACATCACCTGGGAGTCTTCTCCCTTGCCTGGCAAAAAGAGATGGGCTGTGTTGCTATGGCAACACTTCTGCCTTGGGACATATGAATAAAAGATTTACACACACTCACAGTGGCCTGCAGTTCCTTCCCAGGAGCAGGAGCCAAGGGGCTTAACAGCTTTTCCAGCCCATCCTTAGTTCCTTCTCCAGAGCGAAACTCCCCCCCCCCCCTCCACAAAATCCCCATGCTCTGGATATCTACTTCTTAGATGAGTCCTTGTTTGTGTACAATAGTGATAACATCTATGGAAAGGAATCTAAGTTAGCTTATCATTTGTGCATGCGTATGTGTGTGTATGGAAAAGGCATAAGCCTACCTTCAAGCCTCCTTCATGCTGCTGAAGACCCCAAAAGCACCTTCACCTAGTCACAAATTGAAAAACCAAAGTCATAATCTGATCTCTGTGTATGTGGGAATACAGCCTTGTTGGAAAGAACAGGATGTTGAATTAGTGATCCTCCCTAAGAAAAGCTCTTCTGGGCTCTCCCAGTCACATCAGAACCCTTGCTGCGATGCATTGCTCAGCCATCCATCATTCATACGAGTGACAGTGAAGCAAGCTTCAGCCAGATCTTGCACAGGGCTAGATGGAGTCAGTCAAGCAGCTTTGCCTGTTATCAGTTCTTTCTGCTACTGTGTCAGACGTGAAAATAAGTCACAAGCAGAGGATCCCTCAAACTCCTCTTACACAAAAGTCCATTGCAAGAATCATTCTTTAGGCTGCACTGAAGGAATCATGGTCAGGTTCCCAAAACAAAGACCTGGCCAAAGGCATTCTCTGAGTGATTACTCTCAACTCTCCAAAATTCATCCTCAACGCTAGACAAATTCTGGGGACCTGCCTACCTACCAGATACATTGTCCTCATGCCCTCCTCCTCCCTCCCATGCTAAGAACTGGATTCCCAGAAATGCAGAGGCCTGATCTGAATCAGGACCATGACAAGTGGGAAGAAGAGGCTTAAGCTGTTTCCTGAATGGTAATGCCCCAAGGAGCCACTGTTTGCCCAATTGGTAGAACTTGTATTTAGCCTATGGATACATGTGTACACCATCAATACACATAAGTTTTTCCTGTGGGGCAAATAGCAGCTCCCCTTGGTCATTTCCAGTCAGGAAAATAACGTGGTGGGAATCCCTCACTCCCCATCTTCTGTGGTCCTCATACAAGTTGGGCATCTGCACACCTGGGAATTCAGTTCCAAGTGTGGAACTTCCAGCACATGTCTGGTAGACAGGAGGGCCCATGGCAATCGCAAGAAGGGGGGCAACAAGAACAATGTATCATATAGTTAGATCCTGAACCCCAAGCAGATGAAACATGAAGACTAAATATAAATATTCTGAAGGGTTATTAATAAAGAACCTAATGTAATTTGTGGTGAGATTGTCTACTGAGAAACCAAGGTTCAGATTTCAAATCAAAAGTGGAATCATTGTGACTGATTATAACTCATGAAGGCAGCCTACCTGTTGTGTAGAAATATCAGCTGAGGAAATAATGGTTGCAGACAGTTTTTAGGAGAGTTGGAAGCAGTTAGAGAGAAGCATTTGCTTCCCATAATGAACACTTTTTTGTTGTTCTACCACTGCCTCTGATCAAACATGTTTTTAATTGCTTCGAAAACCTATCTGATCACAGGCAATTGCAAGACAAGCAATATAAAAACAGCTACAATTGTTTACCAAAGGCAAAATTGGAATGTCTAGAAACCCAAGCAATTAACGCTTTTTTAAAAATTACCTTCACTCTCCAAAAAACAATCATCTGCTACCAAATTCTCAAGCCTATCTAAACATTAATTGCAACAGTTCCATTGATTCCAATGTTTTAGGATCAGGGTGTTAATTTGTATGTTATATTTATTTGCTCTTTTTCAGTTTGGTAAACTTATTTCTTTCCATGTTTTCCAGTTTTAAATTCCGAGCAGCCCAATCCAGACATAAGTGGCGGCCAGCCGCGGCATAGCAGCCGCGGCGCAAGTAGACTTCCTGAGGACTTCGGCATACTGGAGCGTGGATAGGGGAGAGGCGTAGCTTGCCGTGAGGGAGATGGTCACCATGGCAATGCCACTGGTGTAGGCACAAGGGAGGCGAAGGCAGCTGGAGAGGAGGGCCAGCCCACCCACCCCCATTAGCCAGTCCTGGTGCATGCACCGCGGCTCATGACAGTCAGATATGGGGAGAGGCGGCCCCAGAGAGGTTAATAGCCATCCCCAACCCGCCCCCAAACAGAGAACGGAGCCAATGATGGGCAGATCATCACAGACAAAGGAGAGATGTCCCACCAACACGGGGACTGAACAGGAGTGAGGGCAAAACAGGCCTGCACGGGATCATGGAGAAGCCATCAATCTCCTCACACCCTCCCACTGTCAGAGACTGCCAATGGCAGGCAGACAACAGAAAGTACCAAGTGCAGGAGTTCGCTGTCATAGACAGTGGCTGGAATGTGTGTCTGGGAGTAAGCAGCCCAGCAGCAGACACCCCCCTACCCAGAGACCCCATGTTGCCCTGAAGCCCCCTGCCATGTACACTGAACACCTCCCCCCGGGGGCCGCGGAACTCAGAGTGCGAGTGCATCAGCCGCAGAATTCTGAGTCCACTTCATCAGCCCCCCTTAGTGCCCTACAGACAACAGCCCTGTGGGGTCGGGTAGGCTGTCAGCCCGGGCAGGCTGAGGGGCGGCACTCCCCTCCCCTGTCCAGCCACAGGGGGGCAGCGTGGCGGCTCATAGACCATTCCCCCCCCACAAAACCAAGTCTGCCCACTCTCCCAGGCATTCCCTCAGAGAGGCCACTGACAGAGAGGAGGGTTGCCCAGGGAACATGCAGCAGATGCCAAGCAGGAGAGACAACAGAGGGCACAGTTCAGACTTTATTTTTCCTGAACAGAGTGCAACAGTCTTCCTGGCATGCACTAGGCAGTCTCACCGTGGGTGGGGCTCCATTCTGAGTGGCAGGCAGAAACAGCTGAAGGAGCGGGGGGGGGCGGTGGAGCAACACACGCGGAAGCCTCCGTGTTGGAGTCCCACCTGCAAAATGGAGATAGAGATCAAGAGCACCTGCAGGAGCGGCGGCTGGAAGAGCAGGCTGTGTTTCAGCCGGGCGCTCCCTTTAAGGGACAGTCTCTGACCCACCTCCCCGCAACGGGGCAGCTGCCACACACACACACACCGTGCCGTGCCAGGGGTTGGGAACACGGCAGAGGGCAAACCAAGGGAAGGGAACAGGCAGCAGCACAGGGGAGTGGGGTCAGCAAATGCCCCCTGCCGGAGTCCACTACCTGGTTCAAGTGCCAGAGACGCACGCACACCAAGCGGTCGAGAGCGAGGGGAGGGGGAGGCTGGGGGTGGGGACAGTGGAACTTACCCAGCCATGGGCGACAGTCCTCGCATGCAGAGCCTCTGGGAGCCCGGAACCTGTGGAGACCTGGAAACAAGAGCAGTTAACCCCAGGGGAGAGAGAAGTCTCTCACTCAGGTGGCCTCCTGCCCACGTAACTCCCCACCGCTGTGGCGGCATTGGTCGTACGTCAGTGCAAACCCTTCCTGCACCCACGTAGCGGCTCGTCTGCTCCCAAAAGGCTTTCTGCCCCCCCTGGATTGTGCTGTAAATCTTTAATAAATTTCCACTTTTGGTTTACTCATAGTAGAGTATTTCTGTCCCTCTGGGGGTCATGGACTCCCAGTGAGATCTTAAATAAATTCTTTGTAAAAAATCATATTAGTATTGTGGATGAAGGTGCATCAGCTGCTTGTCCTCTTAATATGTTTTAGTAGCAGGCAATGGGGCCAACTTTGTGGATAGAGTTACTACATGCAGTCAACCAAACATTAATTTTGCTTTGGAATGTTCATGAAAAAGTTTGCCAACAGTGTACAACACAATAATGGATGGCATCCTACCATAGATTGGAAGAAGATCCTTCAGCCTAAAGAGACCTCCTCCTATTTAAGTGGCTCTTCTATTAGAAACTCTGCCTAATCAAAGCTTCTGCACGTTGGAATGCCCCAGCAGCCCTAACCTCAAGGGAATGGACTTGCTTCCTGTCTCTGAGAGCCCCAAACTCCATGCAGCGAGCACACACTCACAATGTCTGCCCAGTGGGTAGACAATCATACATATGGCACTCCCTGCAAAACACTGGATAGCCCCGTCTCCCCTGCTGGCTCTCTAACTTCATAAGTGACTTTGTCATTTAAAGGTGTTCTAGAGTGAATAGTGTGCTTATTTCCCCTATGGCTCTAGAAATGTTATACTGCGCCCTTCTTAACAACTGTGCACTTCATGACAAGATATGTCATTGCATACTGATTTTATCCATTAGAAGGTTACCACTTTTGTCTGGGCTAAGAAGCTATTTGCAGTTAATACATATGGGATAAGATCTGTATGAGAGTGGGCAACTGCCAGAAAATCTTATGAGCTGTAAGAAGCTATGTCAGCTGGGACACCTTTGATGGAGGTCCATTATTATATAGAGAACGATTACCTAAAAAGCCTGATCAGTTTTCCCTGTCCTCTCTGTGCTTCACCTTCATTTTGAATGCCAGATGCCATCTCAAACCAAGGAGCTGGAATCTGCCACTCAATATGTACTGGGGGAAGGGGGAGAGGGTGTTCACAGGTTGTTGGGTTAGGCCTGCTGAGTTATTTTGGAACCTGATACAGCACTGACTCAGTGTAATGTTTATGAAAGGTTCCCCCCCACCACCATGATCTGTAACACTTCCAGCATAATCCATCCCAGGTTTTATAGCAGTCCAGGAGATTGTGGGTACTTAGGGAAATAGCTGGCAGTTAGTTGGAATATATTGTACTGCAATCTGTATAATTAAAGTTGTCTGCCTGTTTGGCCTCAAAAAGCCTATTATAACTGCTATGTCTGTTCTCTCCTCTGGGACACAGCCACACAGGGCTGCTCTTGTGGGAGAGGGATGAATTAAAAAATGTACTGATGCTACAAAATTCACAGAGATTAGGAGATTGCTCTCAACAGAATTTAGCAGGTCCTAACAGGAACATAAATTACATAATCCTTCCTTTACCACAGCAACAAAAATGTGATGGGAAATCTAATACCCCTTGCCACCTCTCTCAGACCTCCAGGCAGTCATATTTAAGATCCGTTTCATAGGTCATATATTTCTTACAAAGAAGTGCTTTTTTGTATAGGAAAAGCACGTAAACTGCACATAGTTTATCACATGTGACAACTGTATACAATACACGTGATCTAGGAAGAAGTAACTAAGAGTTCTCCTGCATGCAGACACATAATGAAACGTCGCATGTGCAGTTATCATGCCTGATGATCAACATGCATTTTTCCAGGCAAAAATGATGTAGTCCCAACCTGCTTCCATGATAAATTATAAAAGTCTGCTCCCTTTACACCCAATGAATTGGCTTGCACAACACCTGACAGATGGATGCTCCTTCCCAGGTGTTCCTCCCTAGCATACTATTGCCAAGGCAGCGCTAGAGCTAAAGAAGGGGGGGGGCATCATAGGGATGGGCAAGAAACAGCATTCAGAGGAGCCTACAACACTGTCCTTCATCAGTGAGGGACTGACTCTTGCACTATGCAAACTATACCATTTATTTATTTGTATTTAGCCATAGGCCATTACAAACCAGGGATGACAAGAGATGCTAACTATACAGTTGGGTGTAGTACAGACTAGGAAATTCCTGGGGATTTGGGGGCGGCCTCTGGGAAGGCAGAGTTTGGGGAGGGGAGATTGTTCATCAAGGATGTGATGCCATAGAGTCCACCCTCAAAGACTGCCATTTCCTGATCTACATAGACTGGGCATCAGTTGTAATTCTGGGAGAACTCCAGTTCCCAACTGGAGGTTGGCAACCATGTTCTACTCAAATGGCCACCTCTCTGGCAATATAATCCAAGTATACCGCTTTATGGAAGGTACACTTTTCAATCGGGACTCCTTCAAAATTTCCCACTGTTCAGAACATGGTTAGCAATTTTCTTAACATGTGACTTGGGAATAATAGCCATATTCACCATTGTGGAGGAATGCAAAGTACCTGCACATTATAAAGAACTGAATGACCACACAAGTTATTCTGCAATGTATGATTAGCAGAGCAGGGCACCTGACTCTGAATGAATATAGCTCTACAGTGCAAAAAGAAAAGGGGAGGTGTGGTATGGAATGTAGGCGAGCTCCAGTATAAAGTTCAGCATACAACACATTGTACTTTAATTCAGCACTTGCATGCATACACCCCTTTCTCTCTTTCACACACACACACATATGCAGAACTGGGGGAAGTTAGTGAACTTCTGCTCAGCATGTGACCCCTGCCATAAAAGCATGGCCAGCCAATATCTACCTTGACTGCTTCAAAAATACTGTATTAGTGCTAGCTCAAGTGAGACTGTTGCCCTGACCTGGATGGCAGCCTGATCTTGTCAGATGTCAGAAGCGAAGCAGGGTCAGCCCTGGACCTGGTTCATACCACCAAGGAAGACCAGAGTTGCTACACAGAGGTAGGCAATGACAAATCACTTCTGAATATCTCTTGCCTTGAAAACACTATGGAGTTGCCATAGGTCAGCTATAACTTACGTATGTTTAAAACAATTTTATTTAGTAACATATGGTAACAATATCTATTTCTTGCATCATTAATAACTTCTTTTTATCTATCCCATATATTACTTTCTAACCACCCCTCCCCCCGTTACTTGACCCCCGCCGGTGTTATTTATAGGTCAGCTATAACTTGATGGCACTTTGCACATACACATATCAGACTGTTGCTGGGAATCTGAAAATATGAGAAATTGTTGCCTCTCCCCAGTCTGCACCCATGCCATCCACAGCTAGGTGGCAACAAAGATTGGCAAGAAAGAACACAGGCAGCTGCTGCTCCTCCTCCTCCTCCTCACTGCTATTCAGTCGCTATCCCAGCCTGATGAAAAGGGGAAACTAGTGCACAGCAGTAGCTGTGTCCCTTCCTCAGTCCTATGGCTGTGCCACACCCTGTGCCACAGAGGAAATTTGGCACAGCAAGCAAGAGGAATAGCAGAAAGAGGCAGCTTGGGTCAGTGGTGATCCCTCTGTGAGGGCCCAACTTGTTCCCTGTGATATCAGCCATGTCTGCCACTATTGTATTATGCATGCATGGGAACTCCATAATGTCACTAACTAGAATATGGTGGCTGAGAATAACTACTCTGCCAACCCAGCCATCTTGGGGACCTCAACCTTTCTGAGCCTGCAGGCACTTTTGGAGATTCTGAGAAAGAGTAGTGCGCACTATCACAAAATGGCTGCTATGGAGGGGGCTTCTCTCCCCCACATTAGGGTTGTCTTCCCTGGGTTAGGAAATACTTGGGAGATTTGGGGGTGAAGCCTGTGGAGGGCAGAGTTTGGGGAGGAGTGGGATCTCAGCAGGGTATAATGCCATACAGTCTACAAATCAGCCATTTTCTCCAGGGGGGACTGATCTTGGTCATCTGAAGATCAATTGCAATAGTGAGAGACCTCCAGGTGCCATGACCCTGTGTATGTTTATGGATATGTTTTCAATTGAATGTACATATAGAGAAAATAAAATATTTTTATTTTTGTAGCAGGCTAAGAAGGTTTCCGAATAACAGCACAATTGCCCAAGTTTGCTTATAGTTCAGTAGGGGCATGTGCCCCTCATTCAAATAAATTGTGGTGGATGGCCTTATTTGCCACCTGTAAGCATTTCCAAGACTGGGGATTCTAGTAAATTGAAGACAGCAGATTTTATCTGGTCTGCATCTGAGAAGCTATTCTGCATGTGGCAGATGCCAAGAGAGTGGAGTTGGTTTCCCACTTTAAAATTATGGAAACACTAGGAGTAAGGCCCACTGTGAAGAAAAATACAATGGGCTCTAGAAGGAGGCTCCAAGTGAGAGCCCCCCTTGCTGTCTTCCCACCCACCAAATGAAGGCATTCACTCCCCCCCCCCACACACACACACACCTCAAGGGGAACTGATCTCTGCCATCTGTTGAATAGTTGTAATTCTGAGTGACATCCAGCCCTCACCTGGAGATTGGCAAAGTGGTTCCCTAGGAGGAAATGGCATTGTATCTGTCTGCAGTCCCACCCTCTCCAGGCCCCACTCCTTAAGTATCCAGGAATTTCCAACCTGGAGTTGGCAACCCTATCTCCTTCCATTTACCTGCCCCTCCAACTTCAGGTTTCCATCTCCCCCCTCCTGGCAGCCTCTACATAGGAAAAGGACAGTATTTATTCATGGGGGGAGCAGCTTACATCATTCTCCTCTGCCCACTTTGATCTAAATAACAGGCCTGTGGGGCAGGTGAGGCCTGAAGTCTGTGACTGGTCCAAAATCACCCAGTCAGCTTCCACAGCAAGAACCTGGGTTTGGCAGGCCCTGCTCTGAAGCTCTAACTCCTATGCCCTCCTCAAACTCTACCACAGAATCTCCATGAATTCTCCACCAACCTGGAACTGACAGCCCTAGTCAGGACTGGTCCCAATGAGTTTTCCCTCAGAGACCTTTAGTGACCAACCACCTCTCTCTGACTTTCTCTGGCTGTCTCCCTCCTCCTCCAGTAATTGAGAGAGCCAGTAACTGCCAGATCTAAGGTTGGTTGCATTTTACCGACAGAATCAGTTTTGCTGTGTAGCAACAACCAGAGGAGCAGACTCAACCAATGGCATGCAAAAACTCTTGATTAATAGTCTGATGGGCCAAAGGCTGATGAAGTGCAGTCCCACACCATCCTAACCAATTAGGATGCTTGGATTTGCCAAAATGAAACTGGATAAATCCTCCACTCTCATCTTCTGCTTTCACATTGTAGTAAAGGTCCTTCTTCCCTTAGTTCCTTTATGTGGGCACTAGGACTATTGTTGTGGCAATGCAGTGTTTTGTTTTTTGTTCTCTTGTTCTGTTGTTGTTTTAGCACACACAGTTTCCAAATGAAGATAAGAACCAAAACTGCAAGCTCGGGCATTCTTTAACTACTGCCTGGACTTTGTAGGCATATACAGGAGAGAACTACAGAATAGATAACCAATTACACAAAAGTAGACCATAGTCTGATTATTGACAAAAATACTCTTCAATATAATTCATAAATATCATCAGAAACATTCATAGTTCATAATCCATACAAAAACTTGAAAATGACAATGAAAATTCTGTTCGTTAGTATAATAAACTTATCCAGTTCAACAGAGTGCTTGTGTTGAATATCTTCTCAAATAATGGTGCAAAATCCAGAATCTTACATGGGACACCCCAAGACTATCTCCTACATCGCTCTCTAGCTGGTCAGCACATTTAGGGTAAACCCTATGGTTTTGAAGGGGAAAACCATAGAGTTTTTTCTAAAAACCAGAGTGTTGTATGCAACGTTGCCAACATGATGACATCACTTCTGGATGATGTCATTGCATCACCCCCACCCCCTGGAATGTCCCCCTGAATTCCCCTTGCTGTGAAGGCGAGGGGAGCAGGAAACCCAAGTCAGGTGATAGGAAGTTGCCAGCCCCCAGATGGGATAACAAATATACTTTGTTTTCCATGAATTGATTATTGTTGTCTGTGGTTAACTAATTTGTGCATGTTTATTTTTTATTATATTAACCTCCAGATAGTGGCTGGAGATTGCCTGAGATTACAACAGATCTCCAGGTGACAGAGATCAGTTTACCTGGAGAAAATGGCTGCTTTGGAAGATGGACTCTATGGTATTATACTCCATTGAAGTCCCTCCGCTTCCCAGACCCCACACTCCTCAGGCTCCACCTCCCAAACCTTCAAATATTTCCCAATCCCAATGCGGAGCTGACAATCCTATTCTTAATGGTTACTGCCAGGTTTAGCCCCAGCAACTCCTCAGTCACAGAGCAAAACAGCCCTAGAAAGGGCCCTGAACCTTCCCCACATGTTTTCCTGACAAAAACTGAGAAATGAAAGCTGACAGTACTGCTGGTGGTTGCCTAGGAATAACCACTAAGGGTATTGATTTCTTAAAGCTACATATACTCCTTTTAATCCTGCCAATATATCAATGCATTTTTAATGATTTCTGATTTTTAGAGTTTCACTAAGATGTAGCTTGTATTAATGTGTACTTATCACTTATCATACTATGCTGACTGTTCAGTTTCTCCAAACATAGCACAGATGCCCAAAACCCTGGAACACTTGCAATATATTCAAAAAGAAAAAGACCCATTCTTTAGCAAATGTATAAAAGAGGTAAGTAGGGGGTGGGGACTATGACCCACATATTCACAAAACTTCTGGCCAATCATTGCTAAGTACTCTTGGATTATTTTGGCACAATCAACTTTATTGCCAATAAAATAGGCGTCTTTAAACAGGTTTAACAATGGGAACAGGCATAAATGCTCAGGATGCATATTTCTCAGTGTTTATCTGTATGATTGCCAACTCACAAGAAAGTTTTGAAAGCAATTTGCCCTTGGGGAACAAGCTTATTAATTTGGACAGTAAGAATTTTCCATGCCAAGAATCATTGAGAGGCGTAGACAATCTTTTGCTAAGAAGATAATTAAAGGAAGATCACACTTCCAAAAAGGGAAAGTGATGTTTATATTTTGACTAACAGAACAGGGTGATTTGCATGAGACAAGGTTGGAGAAGACAGTTCACAATGAGATCACATTCCCTTGCCTGATATTGACCTGTTCAGATACAAAGGTATCTTCTATAAGTAGAATTGGCAGCTCTGGGTTGGGAAATACCTGGAGATTTTTTTTTTGGAGGGGGGGTGAAGCCTTGGGATGGTGGGGTTTGGGGAGGGGGGAACCTCTGGTATAATTCCAGAGTCCAAACTCCAAAGCAGCCATTTCCTCCATGAGAACTAGTCTTAATCATCTGGAGATTAATTGTAATAGCAGGAGACTGCCAGGTACCACCTGGATTGCTTTGTGGACTCCACTCTCTGAGTGCTACAGGCAGTGGCATTGGGGCAGGGGCTGGAGTGCAGCGCGGCATGCAGCGCCAAAGATAAATAGAGAGGGGGGGTGCTGTCAGGCCACCCCTGGTGACCCGGTATTGAGGCTTGCATGGCCCTGTACCGGGTCATGACCCTGCACATAGGAAACACTGCTATAGAAGAGTTCATATTCCAAAGCAGCCATTTCCTTCAAGGGAACTGATCTCAGTCATCTGTAGATCGGTTGTAATTCCAAGTACTCTCCAGGTCCCACTTGAAGGTTGGCAACCCTAAATCTGGACAGTACCGAATCAGGTGGGGGCCCACATGGCTGAACATTCCTCTATTCCCTGCACATGGAAAACTCCTGGGAACTGGAGATAGTACCTGGGGAGGGTGGAGTCTGGGGAGGGAGCAAGGATGTGATTCCAGAGTGTCCACATCCTGAAGCTGCAATTCTCCAGAGGAAGTGAGCTCCATTTTAAGTCTGCTGAAGTCAATGGGCTCAAAAGGGTGCAGCTCTGTTGAAGATTGGACAGTAACTGCCTCTTTCATAGCATTCTTTCTCACAGGCCAATTTTTCCATGTGAAATTGTGCATGTTATCTGCCCTGTCTCCGCCATGACAAAAAAATTAACTAAATTAAAACAATACTACTGTTTCCTAAATAAATTTTATAAAAACAAGGACATTTGTAGCAGCATCACCTATGATGCCTTTTTATATTATTAATTACAATCAGGATCCATGTCCTTGCATCTCACTTTACCATTAAATTATTTGTGTTTGGGGCTTTACTACATACAGGTAGACAATGGAATTTGC
This sequence comes from Heteronotia binoei, assembly GCF_032191835.1. Lineage (NCBI taxonomy): Eukaryota > Metazoa > Chordata > Lepidosauria > Squamata > Gekkonidae > Heteronotia > Heteronotia binoei. The sequence goes on along the minus strand of NC_083228.1, from coordinate 78,575,294 downwards.
TTTGAATGAGTGCTGAACTATAGTAAAGTGGAAAGCTACAAATGCCCAGTATCATGGGAGGGGGCACTGAGTCCAAGAGATTAGGTTTAAAAAATATATATATATATTTATAGGGCCATCTTGTTTGATGTAGAAGTGTTTGGGCACATTAGCTTTTAACTGAGTGTGCATCCTCCAAGGAACAGCTGGAACCAGAGACTCTCAACATTCCACCCCCTGCCTTTCTTGTCTGTCACATGCAGCTTCCTGCTGATTCTTGTATGCTTTCATCACCACCTGCAGCTGCTGTCCCAGTTCATTAAACCCACTGTGGCTAGGCTGTCATCAACTGCCCACTGAAGCCCTCTTCAAAGTAATAGAAAGAACAAGCTGCTTGGCCAGGAGCCTATCAGCTGCACTCAAAAGAGAGAGTGGGGAGGGGCCAACTCTGACTGGATCATTACGATGAAGGGAGACACAACTGCTGAGCCAAGTAATAGCAGAAGCTGCTGGAGATATAACTTGACCTTTCCAGAAAGGCACCAGGTGCATATGGAAGGGGAATCTCCAGAGACCTGTTTCTAAGGGTACCTTTGTGCCTGGTTGATACTTTAAGATACATGACCTTTGCAAGATGCTCTAAAGCTAGTTTCACCTCCTTCCTCACCTCTGATACATACATTCGAAATCATCTCCATGCAGGCACAAGGACTCTAGGCAGAGCATGAGTCATGGGAGAAGGGGAAAGCAACTGTTACTTCCTGGTAAAGGCTTGAACTTGGACAGACCTTGGTGTTGGAGGCAAAAGGTCCCTGCTTGGTCTAAAACAATCCACTGAGTCTCTGTAGAAGTGATGGCATCTGATGAAAACAGGAAGCAGCAACCAAGTCCTGGTAGGTTGTCATCCATGCAGATAGAAGATTAACTTATTTGTGGATGATGGTCATGACAGGGGCACACTGAGTGCAGAGCTGCCCTGATAGGAAAACTGTTTTATGGAAGGTCTTCTTACACCCTGCTGAGGTGATATGCATAATTTATCATTCAAGTGTGTACTGCCAGAGAAACTGAGAAAATGTTGAAGAAGTAAATTAGAGAACTTCACCCAACTCACAGCAATAGCATTAGCAGCAGTGGCACATGATCAATGATACAGACAAGGCTTTTTTTAAAAGAAAAAGCCCAGCAGGAGCTCATTTGCATATTAGGTCACACGCACATGTCACCATTGTTTCACATGGGGCTTTTTGTAGAAAAAGACCAGCAGGAACTTATTTGCATATTAGACCACACCTCCTGGTGCTGGAACTGCGTTCCTGCTATTTAAAAAAGCCCTGGATACAGAGGTGCTAATCATAAACACTGTCCCTTACAAAAGTTCACACCAGTTGTGGTGTAATCAGGGCTAGCGTACGGCTGTATATCTATGGAATTTTACCAGCCGAGAATATTTTCTCATTCAAAACAGTACTTCATAGCTGCTGATGCTGCTTCCACCAAACATTCCTAACAGGAGTTACCAATCCTGATAATGTAGCACTAATATCAGAGCTATCACCAGAAAGTAATTATGAGTAGGAGGCCCAACAACAACTTGACAGAGCGCCAAGAAACACACCATCTAGACAAAAAAGAGACCAGTGCTGCATAGGCATTCAGAGATTCTGGGTATGTTGGAAGAGAAAACCATAACAGGTGGGCAGCCAGTTCACACTGCCATGTCAAAATATATTGTGCTTAGAGGGTTCAGCAAAGTATTTTGATATAATAAAGAAGTGTCTTATCTGAATTCAACGTGATTATGTGAAACTGCAGTGTCTATCTATATAGTCCTTGCTGCCATCTCCAGATCTCATGGCCCATCATCATAGTCCTGTGAGGGGACCCATGCCATTCTTCCATGCCCAGTCTGTCCTGTGTTGCCTCAATACCTGTGCTGTATCCATTACATCCCCTGTTGGACCTCCTTGAAATGGAGGGGTGCCTTCTCTGGTGCCAGAAGCATCCAGACAGCAGTGGGGAAACCCAAGTGAACTCCCCTGCATTCCCACAGGAAGGTGGTAAGGACACAAGGGGAGGGTTGGGTTTCAGCAAAGTCTTTGAACCCAGTAAGGTAGCAGTGCTGCTGGAATAAGGCATCAATCCATCTAGTTCACCTTCTGGGACTCCCCTCAGCACAAAGAACTCTTCTATTCATATTTCATCTTCTGCCTGTCAGCCAGCCAGCTCTGAGAAACAGGGAACACATTATATATGCAACTGGAGCAGGGAAAGTGTCTGTGTGGCTTGTAACCCAAAGGTGCAGGAAGGATCCATGCTGTCCAAAGCCCTCAGCAGCAGTCATCCTCACCTCAACATAATCCAGGGGCCCCCTCAGCCGTGGTGGGGAACAGGAGAGGCGGTGGACAGCAATCTCCGTAGTCCCTCTACCAGCCAGGGTTTATTAGTATGAGAAGCAGGAGCTGCAACCTGGTGTAGCACAAGCTGGGCAGCTTGCAAATGCATTTCACTCTCTTCACGGCCAGGCTGAGCTTCAGCCAAGGACACATTCCAGAGCTTCAGGGACAAGAGAACATGTGTATCACAGAGGTGAGGTGAGCCAAGAGAAGTGTGAGGCTGCTGGTGTGAGTGTGCGCACAAGTAAAGAGGCTCTGTAAAGAGTGTGTCTAGCCAGTATCAGCTCTGCCATAAATTTGTGCCAGGAGAGACAAGTTATTCTTGCTCTCTGAAGGCCTTGAGGAGAGCAATCTACAATCCTTCCATACAGTCCTAACCCCATAGAGGTTGTATCACCACCACTGTTCACGGGATGCCTCCACACAACCCAACCCCTGTCTATTGGCTGTTCCTCTCTTATGCGTAGTTCCTCTGCCCTGCCAAAAGGATTCCATCTCAGTCCTGAACTCCCTTCCCGCCCCCCCCCCCTTGCAGTTGTCTCTGTTGCTCCCTTCAGGTCTGAGCAGTCAGATGCAATCAGTGACCTCCAGATATCTAAGCAGCAGGGAGTGCCTAATCAGGGCCTGGAGACATCAGAGCCAGTGGAGTGATATGAGACTAGGCTGTTGGCTGGACCAAGGGTCCTCTGGCATACAGGAGGGAGGGGTTGTTCACAGGCTGGCATAACAGGCTGCAGCCTGAAGCAGGGACAAAACAGAGGCTGCTTCAGGAGGAGGAATTTCATAGCAGCTAGTCCCTGGCCCTCTAAAACTGAACAACTACACAATAACAAGTCAGGTTGCAAACAAGGACAGCAACATTGCTAAAAAGAGAAGAGGAAGCTTTTGTGGTACCTGCACTGCAAGAGTCGGCTCAGTCTCAGCTGGAGGACACTCAGCATTTCCAGTGGATCTTCCAGCCCCCATCGACCTACAGCAAGCACAGTTCCTCTTCCTGTCTCCCATACTGCCCTGCTGAGTTGGTGGGCTGATCCCAGCATGTAACTGAGACACACTGACAGGCACAGGTGCTCTGCTAGACCAGCTTGCTAAACTGTCCTGTCATTCATCCTCCAAGCCAGTTCACCATGAAGTGCTAGTTCAAAAATTTAAGACAGTGTTCAGGGTAGAAAGAGAAACATGAGAAGTACAGACACAAGTGGCATCTGGTTCAGATTGGAGCCTCCACCCCACTCCTTGAAGTTGCAATGCATTTACATGGTGGAGAAGGAAAAGAAAAATGAGAAACTGAAGTGCAAACTAGACCAGGGAACACGTGAAGCTCTTTTCTACTGAGTCACATTGGTCTATTCAAATCATTATTGTCTACTCTAATTGGCAGTATCTCTCCAGGGACTCAGACAGATATCTTTCATATCACATAATTTCCTTCATCTGATTAAAACTCCTCGACTAAAAGTCTTAAACAGTCAAAACCCATGTGTTTAAGTAGCAGATCTTTTGGATCCTCCCAGTCTATTGCGTTGTGCCTCAAGGTCAGGACACAACAACAGGAATACGAATTACATCAATAAGAAATCTCTAAAGCAGAGGTGTCAAACACGCAGCTCAGGGACCAAATCAGGCCCCCAGAGGGCTCCTATCAGGCAACTGGCTGTCATCTGCTTCCTTCTCCCTATCTCTTGCTTCCTCAGCCGCCCTGAGCCTGCTTCGGCAGAGAGGGCGGGATAAAATTAAGTAGTAGTAGTAGTAGTAGTAGTAGTAATATTATTAGTATTATTATTCTGCATAACAGATTGCTTTGCAATGCTTGCTCAATCACACAGGAGCTACAGAGCAAAACCTCTATTTTCTCCATTGGCTGAGCCTCCTCCTTTGGGGTGACATTGCATCACGATGTTTTCATGGCAGACTTTTTATGGGGTGGTTTGCCATTGCCTTCCCCAGTCAACTACACTTTACCCCCAGCAAGCTGGGTACTCATTTTAGCAACCTCAGAAGGATGGAAGGCTGAGTCAACCTTGAGCCGGCTATCTGAACCCAGCTTCCACCAGGATCAAACTCAGGTTATGAGCAGAGCTTGGACTGCAGTACCACAGCTTACCACTCTGCACCATGGGACTAAACTTATATCTCTGCTACCTAATCTTAAATAGGTATACACATGGCCTGGGCCAACATGGCCCAGCCCAAGAAGTTTTGTGTCAAGAATCTTGAACCAAGAGGATTTATGAGAATCTCCTTTTAATAAAGATAGGTATCCAGAGTTACTACGGAGCACATTAAGGTACAAATTGAAGATCAGTTGCCAGACTTTGGCCTCCAAAGATAGTTGACCCAATTCTGCTCATAGGGACACTCCAGCTAGACATTTGGTATCACATACTACTTGATCCTTTTAACTGCAGGTGCAAGGATTGAATCTAGGACCTTCTGCATGCAAATCCGATGCTCTGCCACTGAGCCAAAGTCCTAAATCAAAGGCTGGTGACTCCTATACTTTTCTTGGAAGGGGGGTTTAGGATGAAATCTGGGTCAGGAGAGGGATAGCACTCAGGAGGGATTCTGCAACTGGCACCTATTGGATCTGGCCATTATCACTCATGAAATGTCCATATTAGACTACTGAAAGGCACCCTCCATGGAGCAGACTTCAAAAGGTGTTTGGAAAACATGGCTATTCCAGACTGCAACCACAAGAATGTATACAGTGCAGAACGCCTTTTTCACTGGCTTTGTGTTTGTTTCCAGGACTATTTAATGTGCTGGTGTCGGCCTTCAAAGCCCAAAGTAGCCTGAGCCAGGATGCCAAGAACGATATAAATCCATAGACCATGATCAGAGCCCTGCTCCATATCCTCCTGCCATCTGATGTGCAATGGGTGAGTATATGAAGGGCCTTCTCAGTGTTAGCATGAAGATTTTGGCACTCACTCCCAAGGGAAGCTTGCCTACCTCCCTCAGATCATGAAATGGCAAGTTAAGACTGCAGATTTTGTAGGCCATTTAGGAGGGCCAACGATGACCTGGTTGTAATGATTTTTGATACTATTTTTGATTTTTATGTTTTTACATACATTGATGTTAAATTCCCTTGCAGGATGGAAACTGAAATATAAATGGAACAAATAAAGCCAATGTTTGTTCACACCTCTGGCAGATACTGGAGGAGGAAAAGGATGATTGCAACAACCAAAAGAGACCCTAGAGATTAATATTGCCAACTCTGGGTTGGGAAATAACTGGAGATGTAGAGGTAGTGCCTAGGAAGGGTAGGGTTTGGGGAGGGAAAGGACCTCCACAGAGTATAATGCCACAGAGCCCATCCTTCAAAGCAGACATTTTTTTCAGGGGGAACTGATCCCTTTAGTCTGTGGGTCAGTTGTAATTCTGGGAAATATCCAGGCCCTATCTGGAGGTTGGCAACCCTATCAGAGATAGCACAATTGGATTTTTGCAGGAATCTAATCATTTTGATGCTTCTCTGAAAAAAAGGCACCATAAGTGGGGGGCTCAAATACAAGAATGATGGATTAAACTTCCAAAATCAAGAGGTGCTGTGATATTTAGGAAGAAGCACCCATGGGATGTAATGTAGAAAATAAAAGGGAGAATGGCTGAGTTGAGATATAGGAAAGGATGTCCCCTATGTGAGTAACATCCTAAGGCAAGCAGCAAGATCCAGCTGGACTAGTGTTTCTTTCTTCCCAAAGGTCCCAGCCACTAATCCCCCCCTCCGCTGCTGCCATGCCAAGAGATGAGAGGGCACAGTAATGAAGGAGTCCTGACAGACAGGGGAAAGAGGCCAGCTGGCTGTGAGCCACCCCACACAGGCCTTTCATAATCCCCTAATCAAAAAGGTGGCCTCATGAGGGCTTTTAGATTTTCCCAGTTTCTGTGCTGCTGCCTGGGGATCTGGGGAAGTGGAAAGTCCAAGTGTGGTGGAGCTTAGGGGCAGGAAACCAGCCTTCATATGGCTAGGGCTGAAATTCAGGGCATCCTGAGATCAGAAAGGAAGTAAAATCTCAGGAAATAAAACCAGAGACAGAACAGGAGTCGAATCAAGTGATAATCCTGTGTGCTTTTTCAGAAGCACCAAAAGACATCCCATGAGAAAAGCTAGGTTTGAGTCCAGTCACACCATTTTTTGGTCTCTAAGGTGTGACTGGACTTGAATCTAGCTGTTCTACTGCAGCCCAACCCAGCTTCCCTCTGAAGCTACCCTAAGAGAAAAGGGATCCAGGTATGCCTTTCATCCCTCCTTCTCCTATTTCAAAACCTTTGCAAAACTCATGACTGGGCCCTGTATTCCCACGGTGGACTAAGAAACTGAAACCACAGCAAAAGCAGATTTGGGACTTTGGAAAGGAATCTCAGCCATGAACATCAAGATGTTCAGGGGTGAGGGGGCTGTGCCACCAGAAATGAAATTAGACCACAGCAGGGGACACTCTCTTCCTCTCAGAGTCAGGGCCACCCCATACTCCTAGTGTGACACTAGAGGGCTCTATACCACTTCCTAGGGAAAACAGAATGAGGTATAACAGTTTACCTTAGAGCTTCATAGTCTAGTATACAATTTTAAACCATCATCATTAAGCCTGTTGGGGGAGGGCGGGATATAAATCTGATAAATAAAAATAACATAAAATAAATCATACCTCCCTTCCTCCAATAATCACCAACTATCCTGTTTCCCCAGGGCACCCCCTTCATCACTGGAGGACTAGTTATAACCCTGGAGACAGCGAGTTGGTATTTAACTAGGCAAGAAAAACCACAGACATAATTCCTTGGGGATGCCTCATTTTTGTCATTCAGACCTTATAACTGGGGCTCATTTCATAGATTCCCTCATGAAAAGGAAGATGGGAAGTAGCTTCCTTTCTGCCAGAGAAAGACAGTCTTCTTTTGCATACCTGAATCCCCAAACGTGATCCTTTCAGGCAGTCATGAAGCTGGAGAAAATAGGGAAGTGTGTGTGTGTAGATGCAGGAGGAAAAGACAGAACAGGGAGAGCAAAGTGCGGTAGAGACTGTCCCTTCATCCCAAGCCACAGCTGCCGCACTAGGGGACAGCAGTGTGGCAGGAAGCTATTCCTCAGAGAAGCAGCCAAATTTGGCCATGATGTTCACAGCCAGTTACACTAATTGGTCTTTTGGCTGGCTGAGCCGCAGGCACATGTAATGCGCTTGCTTTCGTTCTCTGAGGAGACAGTAATTGCAGCGACCCTAGGCCTGGCTGAGTTTTGATGGACAGGAAACAGATCAGCTCTAACGAGGCTGGGGAGGAGTATCTCAGGCAGAGCACCCTATAAAGGAGAGAGAGGGAACTAGAATACTCATCTAATACAAGGGACAGTGCTCTTACCAATGGGTGCTTTCACCTACACTAAATAGCACACTTTCCATCCACTTTCCAACTGGACTTTACTGTGTGAAATGGCAAAATCCACTTGCAAACAGTCACTTAAGTGGATTGAATCTGCACTTTTTAGCATTTATGAAAGTGTCCATGGTAGCAGGAGGGAGGACAGCAAGTAGGGCAGAAATTCAACAAACGATTTACCTGTTGAATTTCTGCCTGTTATAGGGATAAGCACAGGAATCCTGATAGATCTAAAATGATAGCAGCCCTAGTAGCAATGAAAGGCTATACACAAGGGCCTAGTAAAACCTAATATATAGCCCCTTTCCAGGGAGTCCCTGATTTCCCCCCAAAACCAAACAGGTGCAGCATGTTATTGCAAGAAAGAACTTAAAGATACCCTGCAGTCCACATGCCTCACATCTCAACAGGAACAATCTGACCCAATCCTACCCTTCAAGGTATTTGTGTGAAAAAAAAACAAAAAAAACCCCAGATGCCAGTGATGGGATCTCCCACTTGTACTAATAACTAAAAACTTATTATTTTCACCTCCTGCAAAAACTCATCTCCCTTAGTCCCAGGCTCAGTGCCCTCAGAATTATCATCCGGCTCAAAGTAGCCTCTGATTTATTTGCAAACAGTTATCATGCTATTACTCTTCCCTCTGCTTTTTCTTTAACTATCTGGCCTGGTTCTTTTACCTTACCTCATAGGTCTTACATTCCAACCCAGTCATCTTCCTCACTTATTCTCCTCTGAACTTTCTCCAAATTGTCAGTGCCCTTATTAATGGGAAGAGCTGCAAACTAGCCACAGTTCCCTAGCTTCAAGTCTGAGGAGCACCAGGTGGGGTTGAATAATCAAATTTTGTTTTAATACAGTTCTGCTAAGTAGCCAAAAGAATCTTTTGCATCTTTGTAGCCATATTTCTGTATGCCTGAATGCAGAGGGTGATAAAACTGGAATCTATCTCCAGGAATGTAACCAAAGCATTAACCAGTCTCCATCCAGCTTCAGTTCTACATGGAAGAACCTTTCTGATCAGAATTTAGAGTTATCATCTCTGAGAGCAATTTACATAGCCAAACCGACCATCACATTTGTGCTAAGTAAGCCCATGCAGAATCTGCTACTTGGTTAAAAAAAAAAAAAAGGACTTGTGTGATTCCTCTTCAGTCTGACTCACCCCACATTTTATTTGCTTAGTTGTATGGTATATGTGGATGAGCTTGTAATCAAACTATCTGCCAAACTCTCTCCAAATTAATTCAACACATGTGCCACATTTGTGACTTTTCAGAATTACCTTGTACAGGAAGCCATTGGTGTTGGAATTAGCCATCAGTTTTAATAATATGTCTTCTACTACAACACTTCTTAAAATGGAATCTGCTGGAAATGTACTCTGATAGTGTTAGATTTGAAGCTAGATCCAAGCCTCATATCAGAACTGAATGCAGAAGTTTTTCATGTGGAGGTTTTGCCACAGTTTGGGTGCCCAACTACAGACTTCCTCGTGACATTGTTATACATTTGTTGTCTTTCTTGGTTTGATCACTACTCCACTGTGCTTTCTCAAAAGAAGTGAAGCTGGTTTGAAAAAAAACCACAGAAAAATGACAAGGAAACTATAGAAAGACAACAAATCAGCAATGATGTTGTGGGGGAGCTCAGAGAAAAGTCTCCATAGTTCAGCCAAAGAAACCATTTGTAGTCATACTTATACAACTGCATGATTTTTAAATTTTTACTTCATTTATACCCTGCCATTCTCCCCAATGCAGACCCAAAGAAACTTACATGGTCCTACTCTCCCTCATTTTATCACCAAAAAATCCTGTGAGGTAGGTTAGGCTAAAAGTATGTGACTGGCCAAAGGTCATCCAGTAAGCTTCCATGGCTGAGTGGCAACTTGAACATGGGTCTTCCAGATACTCATGTGACACTCTAACCTTAGTGGTTGATTTGCCTTTGTCAGTGTGTGAGAGTAGTTAGAGTCTAACTACTCCCATACACTGACAAAGGCAAATCAACCACTTAAGGTCAACAAGGACCATATTTACAATGGTTTGTAACAGTGTCTGAATGGTACCTCAGCAGAACCTGAGAGTTCCTTCAGAATGCAGATAAAAGTCACCAGGTTACTTAAAATTCAGAGATAATGGAAATTGCTTTCATTATAGAATGGATACTCTGTCACTGTCTAAGGCAAGAGCCATGGGAACTCAAAATTCTGAGCTTGGCAACGTAGGATGGAATCACATGTCTGTATTCTATATAATAGAGACTTAGCATATGCAGAAATCTCATTATATATATCCTGCAGTCACTAGGCTAACCTCCTGTTAGCATTCCTGTCCAACACACACACACACCCTGGTTTTAGGAGAAATAGCAGGAACATGACAACATTCAGTCAACAGCATGGTTGATCAGGTTTCCATGTGGTTAATGCCATTGTTTGGCAAATGGCCATGTAGTCCCACCTCAGAAAAAGCATAGTTGTGGTTCTCTCTCTCTCTGTATTTTTGTAGTTTTATGTGAGTGTATGTGTGTGCACCTGGAAGTCATGGTGACATCTGATGACTGACCCCTACTGAGGACCTGGAGAATATTCAAAGAGGTGACTAAATAAAACTGCCACCACTTTCCAACTGCTGGTATTCCAAGGAGATCTCTCATATTGCCAGAGTCAGCCCTGCTTATCTAAGCTTTCAATGCCATTGAAAAACAGAAGTGCTGGCTGTCCCCAAGCTAGCAGATTGTAATACAAATGCTTAGCAAGATGATCTAGCAATAGGTAGGACTCCCCCATAACACAAACAACTGCCAATAGGCAGTACTACCTCAATTCTTCTTTCCAAGCAGTACCCCAAGGCCCCTCTCCTCATTTCCAGGCAGGCGTCATCCTGTCTCACAATAACATCTCTCAGCAAAAAAGCAAACATAAAGACCCCACAGGGAAATCAATTTGCCCCTCCCAGCCAGTGTCTGAGTCTTGCTAGCTATCCCTTCCTGCAGCAAGAATTAACCCCTGCTCTTTCTCTAGCCAGTCGCAGAAGATGGGTGACTTTCTTCCTTATAGCACAGGATTAACTCTTTCCTTCTTAGACTAAGTGTGCATGAGGGTGATGGTGAACAGCATGCTGCCTGCATTAGAGGCATTGGTCCACGAGCATCAGCAAAACTTTCCCGCCATTTCCTTTGGGATGAAACATTTGAGACCAGACTATGCAGGCTGGATATAGAATGGCTGGAGGTGGGACCTGTAAGAAAGCTAGGGGAGGGTTGCAAGGCAAACCATGAAAAAAGCATGGACTGTTCTATACCTCCCGCATGAAAAGGGGAAGTCCCTTTGTTCCCAGGCTTGGCCTGCACTGATGCTGAATAGGGTCTGATCTGGGTTTCATTCCCCTTGGGGTCTCCAGAAGGAGTAAGATCTCTGGATGAGGAATGATAAATGAGGGCCAGGCTATTTTCTATTCAGCTGGATGAGAGCTTTGTTGTTGCTAATTCTACTCCTACCCTCCAGGCCTGGGCATAGCCAAACTATTCCTTGCCTCCTCTGCCAGGTTAGGCTTGCCAATTCCCAGGTCCCAGAGGCAATGGGTGCTGGGCACTTCATTATTCCCTATGTGAAGATCGATTCTCATAGGGCGTTTTCGCACTGACCTTAATCAGCAGCGACGCCCCTCTTCACCACGCAGGATCGGCGCGAATTTCGCACTAATTGCCGCGGAGCACCCGGAAGAGCCGGAAAGTCCCGTGGCTTTTGCGGCGCAAACGGAAACCGCCAAAAAAGCAGTTTCCATTTGCGCCGCAAAAGCCGCTGGACTTTCCGGCTCTTCCGGGTGCTCTGCGGCAATTAGTGCGAAATCCGCGCCGATCCTGCGCGGTGAAGAGGGGCGTCGCTGCTGATTAAGGTCAGTGCGAAAACGCCCATAGGGTATAGTGGGGAACTTATTTGGAGGTATCGAGGGTTCTGGGGGGGCTGTTTTTTTTAGGTAGAGGCACCAAATTTTCCATATAGCATCTAGTGCCTCTCCTCAAAATACCCCCAAGTTTCAAAATGATTGGACCAGGGGGTCCAATTCTATGAGCCCCAAAAGAAGGTTCCCCTGTCCTTAATTATTTCCTATGGAAGGAAGGCATTTTAAAAAGTGTGCTGTCCCTTTAAATGTGATGGCCAGAACTCCCTTGGAGTTCAATTATGCTTGTCACACCCTTGCTCCTGGCTCCACCCCCAAAGTCCCCAGATATTTCTTGAATTGGACTTGGCAACCCTATGCCAGGTATTTCAAGGCTCCCTCTCCCCATCTACTAGCAACAGCACTCATGCTCCAGACTCCTCTCCCTGGCAGCTCTCACACTAAATGAATGTGGGGTGCTCTTCCTCCAAACAGGTAATTCCCAGGACTGTCTACATCTGGTTCTCTCAGCCTCTGTCTCTCTACTCTATTGGCATACAACACCCCCCCCACACACACACACAAACTTACCTGCCTGCTGTGCATAGTGAGTATGAGTATCCCAGCCCCAGCAGCACCCATGTTTGCTCCTCTGAGCTTTTTACACACACGTGTGCATGATCAATATTATTTTAAAAATGGCTACTGGAGTCAGGTGTTTGGTGTTGTAGTTGTGTGAGACATAGGTCAGACCCCAGGGCAAAACAATTCATTGCATTACAGCCAGGAGCTGTGGAAATGTTTGTCTCCAAAGGATCTGAGAAGTAGCCCTCTTTGCCCTTGGCTCCCACAGTGAGCTGTAAGAATAGTTAAAGAGCTTATCCCTATGCTGCGGTCTGGAGAAATGAGTTGTATGTTAAGAGGGGGATCAAGGGCCTTTGAGGTGCACGCCTATGAAATGTGTTAACATGAGCTTGTGCATGAACCAAGCACAAAGCCAAGTCATATTCCCTGGCAGGACGGCCTGTTCCTGGATCTCTCCATTTCTCCCCACCCTTGGCCCAGGTTTACCAAGGCTTTTCTCTCCTCACCAAGGAAGCATCTGGAAATGGTTACCTCTTGGCAGAGACCAAGAAGGACGAAGGCAAGGGGATGAGAAGCCTGTAGGAAGTGCTGTCGCACAGAGTTTTCAAGGCACACAAAAAGAAATGCACAGCACCTCATACTCTTGCCTAGGAATTCCCAGACCCATAGTCATTCATGAAGAGGCAGGATAGAATAATAGGGGTAGAATGACAGGGATCACCTACTTAGTTTGGTGGGTCTGCAGGCTACCTGGGCCAGGCAGATTTCCAAGACAAAAAGGGAGGGGAGGGGGGGAAGCCCTGCAAAACCAAAACCCTTCTTCCTTAGAAGAATCGGCAGCCTTCCAAAAATCATCTGAAAATGCTGATTCACACACACATCTTTCCACCTTCACACCCTTACAAGTTCCCACATGCACAGTCCCACTTTGTGACACTTCCCCAAGGTCTGTCATTCTCCCCTTCCTCCCCCAACAAGAATACAGCTCATTACCAGATCCATCCCAGTGCATTCATCACAAGCCAGTGATTTTCTGTCAGTACCAGAGGCTGCTGGGCTTATCTAGTTCCTACCTGTGATAACTGGGGGCTTAAAGCCACCTCCCCTCACCTCAGTGGGCTTGATAACGCCATGGCTTTATCTTATCTGAACTCCAGTGGCAGCCACAGATTAATGAGACTGGTGGGGGGTGTCCCTCTGGTAATGCTGGCAATGACAAGGCTGGTCTACTCAGAGTACATGTCTACACAAAAGTTAAGCATGGACTGAAAGATGTGCATGGAGGAATGGTACATGACAGCATGCAGGTGATGGAACATGCAGATACCCAACAACAGTGACATTTGCTAAATGGCTTCAAGAATAAATCTACTTCATTGGTTCTTCAAAAAGAACTCCACAAATGTTGCTCAAAGATAAAGGAAAGTCACATAAGCCTTAGAGTGTTATCTGGTGTGCTATTTGCACACCCAGGAAGGGCTGGGTCCAGAAATGCCTATTTCCTTTGTTCATAATTCCTGATCCAGTGGGAAGAACCTGCATGTTATGTCAAAACTGCTTTCTTTTAAAGTGAGAAACCTGCCTGGTCTCTGATAACAGAAAGAACACTCTTTCTTGTTCTTCTATGAGATTAGTGGTTGTCCTGAGGAGCTCATAATCACTTAGAAAATAAAAATGCAATAATCCTTAGAAAATAAAAGGTGATAGTCCTGGAGATTAAAATAATGTGTTTGATGCCATCAAATTGTCTATTTTTAACATTTATAAAACGTGAAAGGCGCACCTCAAATCTGTACATATAAGAGAGTCTGTTTTAAGTCCATATATTTCAGTGATGAGACACTGAGATAGTACAACAGTTCTTCTGTGAATGGACTTGCCGAATTCTGTTTTATTGTTAACTGGGCTTTGTTCTCCATGGTAATTCTATGTTGCTGCTTAGCTCCTTTCACAAAAGCTATGGAGATTGAATGTTATTGTTATATCACTGATTGAGGAAGCGTAAATAACCTAAAAAGAACAACATAACATGTTCATTAGGCCCAACTAAAAAGGCAGAATGAGATGAGAAACTTTCAGATTCATTAAAGTCTTCATCTTGTTGGACTTTAAGCCAAAGCAAAAGGGAAGCGGGTGAAGAAGTGCTAGCAGGCTTTTTTACCCTATTTGATGGCCCTCCAGAGCAACTGGTGGGTGACTGTAAGGAGGCAAGATACATGACTAAATGGACCACTGCAACAGGGCTCTTCTCATGTTTTTAAGAAAGCCAGTTCGGTGTAGTGGTTAAGTGTGCGGACTCTTGTCTGGGAGAACTGGGTTTGATTCCCCACTTCTCCACTTGCAGCTGCTGGAATGATCTTGGGTCAGCCATAGCTCTTGTAGGAGTTGTCCTTGAAAGGGCAGCTTCTGTGAGAGCTCTCTCAGCCCCACCCACTTCACAGGGTGTTTGTTGTGAGGGAAGAAGATAAAGGAGATTGTGAGCCACTCTGAGATTCAGGGTGGAGGGCAGGGTATAAATCTGCAGTTTTCTTCTTTTTCTAAATGTGCTGGGGGTGATGAAGAAGCCTCCAAAACAGTGGCTTGACCTCGGGGGGGGGGGGTGCAGGGCGGGGGGGGGGGTGTCTAAAACAACAAAGTTCAGCCTGAACCTGGAAGGGTATGACCGCACTATTACACACACAGGGAAATCTCTGTTTTAAAATGGCCTTCTATCCACTTATTAAAACTAATGGGCTGACGGAATCTCACTCTGAGATGCCCTGATCCAGCACAGGGCTCTCCTATCCCAACATTGGAAGATCAAATTTCTTTTGGAAGTCTGTCCCTTTGTTTGGGGCCAGGAGTCCAAACATGTTTTTTAAAAACACAAACACAAACTCTGGGAGATATGTATGAGAGGCACAACCTCAGCAAATGAGTACATGGAGGAACCTACACCTGTTGCATTTGTCAGAAAGGTTCAGAAGTAGTGCTAGGAGAAGCCTTAACTTAAGCTTTCCATGACCTTTGATTACCAGTGCTAGGCAGAGAAAGGATCTCAGAGGCCATCCCACCAAAATGAAGCTTTGCCTGGATTTTTCATCTCCCCTGAGTCAGTTTCAGGATCGAGCAGTACCTTGCAAACCGTAATGTGAACAGGGATGCAGTTCTCTTCCCATAGCTGGTGCACCACTGCCTTTCACTGTTATCCAGCATCCCCTCCTCACAGAGCAAAGGTCAGAGCAAGAAGCAATGACTAATTAATCCTCAAGAGTTGCTGTTACCACCACCCACCACTCCATTTCCCAGCAGCCAGTCATCACAAGGGCTGGGTCACTGATAGCTGGAGAAAAATCACTTTCTAATGGGTCTGAAGAGGGGTGCCCTGTTCAGCCAAGCCTGTTTCCAGGGAAACAAAGGTATGTAGGTTTTTCCGCAGCCTCCAAGAACACCGGATCTGAAGTGGTCAGTGATAGCCTCTTCTCCTTCATGAGTGTATTGGTGTCTTCCCAGTGCAGGAACATTTTGGTTTCTCTTAATTCTCCGTACCAGTGATTGGGTGAGGCTATATTTAAACAGCAGATTTAAAGAACAATTATATTAGAAGGAGGTCACAGAACTAAAATCCATTAACAAATTTGGTTGCAGCTGTATTCATCTGTAGCAGCAACAATAGGAATGGGTTGTGGCTGGTGAATTGCTTACTGTAGAATGAGATTTTGAAGGCAGAGATCTGCTTATATCTGTGCATTAAGTGACTAGCCAGAGTCCAATGCAACCCCCAAAATTTCAGCACACATACTTAAGCATGCTGAAGTTCCTTGGGTTAAATTGTGGTCACCATTTTTCAGGGCTTGAAAATAGGATAGAGATATTCTTGCCATATAAAATGTAAGCACTGTCCCTTTTGACTGTGTACCATATGAATTAATGCTTTGTGTTCCTGTAATTGACATACGTTTTATGATGGCCACTTTATTTGTCCAGCCCCTGTGCATTTAAACAGCAGATTGATAGGCAGGTGCCAGTGCTTATCTCTGTTCAATAAATTTCAGCTGCTGATTAACTGGAAGATAAAATAGAAACTTCACTTGGTCCAGAACACTAGTCATTGCAGTCATTGTCTTGGGTTGCCCCAGTGACCCATCACCAGTTCTAGCCCACCAGTTACATTCATGTCTGCATGTAATATCCCCCACACACTGCTTTAAACACATTTACCAGATGTAAGGATATGGAAGAAATTTTAAAAGGATGTGTTAGTGCCAGAAATGTCCTAGGGCAGGTGTGCTGCAGTCATGGTGACCTCAAAATCCTTCGCTGTACTTGTAAAGGGGACTTCTCTGTGGATGTGGAAGTCACTCAAGATCAGAAGTCTAATGGACCTCATTACTGTCCCTGAGACTACCTCTGTCAGCTTAGCCAGGAAGTATGTTAGGCAGTGAGGCGGTCAGCACAACAGCAGAATCCTTGATCTCTCCTGCATACCCTACAACAAGTATAAACTCTTAGTGTAAAGCAAACCTTGGATGGAGCACATTGTTCTCAACATGCACTACTCACACTTGGCAGTTTCCAGTGATCCAATACTCAGTTTCATACCACTAGTTTGAAATCATCGATATGAGGGCTATTTTTGTGTCTCAAGAGGCCTGCACTCTGTTTCCATTCGCACTCTTCTTGTAATGTTGTGACTCCTACACCCACTGATTATTAAATTTCAATCATTTATCAGATACTTAATTGATATCCATCGTGACCCTTACAATTGCCTGTCCCCACTTTTCAGGTTCTGGTTGCCAGCTAAAATCGCCTCCTCTTGCCCCAGGGGTATGTCTAACTGTTCAGTAGCCCCAGATGAAAGTGGTTGCTTGTTTTGTCTATAAAGCAAACCTGAAATCTTAATCAGTTTTACCTTGATCTTTCCAGATTGAACACCCAAATCCTTATGATGCCATTCCCACTGTGACCTGCAGACTGGATCCAGTCTTTTCTAGATGCTTAGATCTAGGCTGGGGCAGATTGTCTCAAGCATAATCTGAGATCTCTTTGCTCCCAGCCAACATTACCAAGCCTCATCTTGCTCCACATAGCCCAATGGATCCTTGAAAACATCCAGATATTAATCTGCTGCTCTCATCCTTCTGCAATGAGCATTTTTTATATCTACTTCAAGGTCCCCTCATCAGAAAACCAGAATGTAATTGTGCTTTGAGCTGAAACATTCACCCAAGGAGCTCAGATTGTAACAATTTTGCCTCTGCAAGCTCAGAGCTCTTTTTCTGACATTTGTCCAACTCAAGCAATATTTGCAAAAAGAACTGTTGCCTCCCCCCACCATTCATTTGTAATCTGTGTCATAAATCAAGAATCCATACACAATTGTTTCAATATTTAACTAGTTAGACATTCACTGCACATCACAGAGCCCACTGAATGCAGCTGACAGGTTTTGCAAATGTGTTTCACCCCCAGCCATGGACATTTTGACACCTGAAGCCTGCCTCCCCACCCCCCCACCCCCAATTAAAATCAAGCACATATGCTGCACTGGAATGGAGGTCTTAGTAATGGCACATCAGAGAGAGGCCATTTCCTTGCCTTCCCTACTGAAATCTGCTGTCCACATCTGTGGTCCAAAGTTGTCCAGGTCCATGGCATGTCTGCTGGTACCTGCTGCATGCACACACTTGTATTTGCATGCAAGGAAAAGCTAGTAAGTGCAAGAAGGTATTGGTGAAAATAAGCAGAAAGCAGAAGATAAAAACAAGAGGGGAGGAGGAATGAAAAGGCTGGAGGAACGGCCCAGAGTGGGAGGTGGGGACAACCTCATGGCTGGCTCCCAAGTCAACCTTGGGGGTGGGGAGTGTGCCTGGTAAAGATTGGCTGCTGTCTCTCCCCAAGGGGCTGCTTTGTAAGTCTAGAAGGGGTGGTGCTAAACAGCCCAGAGCAGAGACTTTGACTTAATCTAGCTGCAGCTCACTTCATCCCACCGATAGGGCCAGTTACTAACACATAGGCTTGGAGAGAACAGATTTGCTTTCACAGGAACAGACTGCTTCTGAGCGGCAGGTGTTGGCTACTTGACTTGGGCAGGATCTGGCTTCCATCAACATCCAGTGGCAACCTAGTCTCACGTGCCTTCTGGTGAAGAATTAAGGGGAGTGTCTGTGAGCCATGATGTCACTCTGTCAGTGGAATGCCCTGGGCACAGGGCTGCTAGTTCTGATGCTGGGCTGGGCACTAGCCACAAGTCAGGAGTATGACTACTACAGCTGGCAGTCAGACAACTTCCAGCATGGACGCTTCTACACCAAGCAGCCACAGTGTGTGGACATCCCTGCTGACTTGCAGCTCTGTCACAATGTGGGCTACAAGCGCATGCGCCTACCTAACCTGCTAGATCATGAGTCTATGCCTGAGGTCAAGCAGCAAGCCAGCAGCTGGGTGCCCTTGCTGGCCAAGCGGTGCCATTCAGACACGCAAGTGTTTTTGTGTTCTCTCTTTGCACCTGTCTGCCTGGACCGGCCCATCTATCCATGCCGCTCTCTTTGTGAGGTTGTGCGTGACTCATGTGCACCTGTCATGGAATCCTATGGCTTCCCATGGCCTGACATGCTCAGCTGCAACAAATTCCCCTTTGACAACGACCTGTGTATCACCGTGCAGTTTGGAAACAGCCAGGCTACTCAACCACCAGGTAATAGCTTTTTTGGGAGGGGAGGGAAGCCTGAGTTAAAATTGTGCCCTAGGCAATGCCTTTTCCATGGCCTTTCCCACACTTATTCTTCCTACTACACCTTGGTTCCTACAGCCAGAATATTGCACATCTTTCAAACTAGGCTGATGTCTTTTCATCTCTTGGCTTATCCAGGTAAATACTTTGTGGCTTTACTGGCATTGCAAAATGCAAAAATGCTTTCCAGGCTATCCAGGACATGGCTATCCAGGCTATCCAGGACATGGTTCAGAATCTTTAACAACAAAAAGGATGGTGTGAGAACAGGCTGCACAAGATTGGCCTGGAGGTTTATTCCATGTTTATTGCTTATCTGAGTCCATTCCTGCTATGGTAGCAACTGGGGTACCTTCCCAGTTCTGCTGAGATAGTACTAGGCAATTTGTATTGAGCTTTACAGCAAGGCATTATATTCAAGATCTCAAGATGTTCCATTGTTCAAGCCTCATCATCGTTTCCCACATTTCATTGTAATGAAGTTGTATATTACAATTATTTGTCCAGCATGATAATTTGATTTATTCTTTCTGGAAATTTGTATGCTGCTGCATTATTTTAGGAACAAGCTGTTTGAAAAATTCCCTTTGCCTGTTTCCAAAAAGAACCCTAGGCTTTACATAACAGTGGTAACCTGTATCAAGTGAGTTCCTCTGAGAATTTCTCGAGTATTTGTTCTCCTGCAGGCATTGCTTTCTCCCCCCAAGTCCCAGTGCAAGTTCTGTGAATCAGGCATCCAACTTTCGGGACAGGTTGTAGCCTCCAAAAAGAAATCCCAGCTAAGAAATCAGTTTTGGGTGTTGGAGACAGGCTACTCTGTTAAAAGAATTGGCTAATGTTAGTCAAATAAGTGCAGGCAACCTGTATTAAATAGACTCTTAGTTTATATCACAGTTCTTTAAGTTTAAAGTCATTAGCAAATTTTTGGCACAGCAACCAGTAGGAGGCAGTGTTCAACCTATCAGAGTAGTAAAGGACATTCAAAGAGTGGCCAGGTTTGAAATAAAAGCCAGAACTCCTGAACTTCAGTGCTTCTCCTATAGTGATAATGAATTAGTACACTCAGTGGATTGTTATTACTCTGTTAGTCTCCGTCATTACTCCTCATTATAGTCTCTGGGAGTCTTGTTATAGGTATAGTGGGAGAAATCCCTCTAATTTTTGAAAACTGGACACCGTTTTCCATGCAAACTTCTCATGAACCCCTTAACAATTGTCTGCTGAGATAGTAGATTAATTCATTTCCCAAACAGTAGGAAATTTTGCACAGCCTTTGCAGGACCAATTTTCTTAGAACAATGAGCACCTGAGATTTGTATGTGTAAATCTGTTCATTTACAGCATAGATACTACAGCAAATGTAGGCCTTGGAAGTGAAAGTCTACTGTTTTAACCCACCCACCCACTATCAGTTCATAAGTTGTCCTCATATATAACCCTGAGTAAGCTTTCCAGGAAGGCCCTAGCACCTCAGTCTTTCAAGTATAGAACAGGGCTAGGGAAGGAGGGGGCATCTGTCAAAGGAATATGAGGTACCAAAGCAGCAGCAGAAGAATTTGAGGCAGGCGGGCTGAAGCTTAACCCTGCGAAGACAGAGGTCCTTTGCTTGGGTCGCCGCGGTCCGGAAAGGGGAATCCCCCTACCAGCCTTTGACGGTGCGCCGCTGATAGCGGCGGACAGGGTCAGGAGCTTGGGGGTGCTGTTGGAGCCTTCCTTAAAGATGGAGGCTCAGATAGCAGCCGCTGCCAAGTCCGCGTTTTTTCATCTTAGGCGGGCAAGGCAGTTGGCCCCCTTTTTGGAGCGCGACGACCTAGCAACAGTGATCCATGCCACGGTCACCTCGAGGTTAGACTACTGTAATGCCCTCTACATGGGGCTGCCCTTGTCCTGAACTCGGAAATTGCAGCTGGTGCAGAATGCCGCGGCCCGGCTGTTATTGGGTCTCCCAAAGTGGGAACACATTCAGCCGGGTCTTCGGACCCTGCACTGGCTTCCAGTAATATACCGAGTCCGGTACAAGGTGCTGGTTATCACCTTTAAAGCCCTATATGGCTTGGGACCTGTCTACCTGAAGGACCGTCTTTCCCCGCACGTTCCCCAGAGAGTACTGAGGTCGGGAACACAAAATCTCCTTACTATCCCTGGGCCGAAGGAAGCCCGTTTGAAATCCACCAGAGAAAGGGCTTTCTCTGTTATGGCCCCTACATGGTGGAATCAGCTGCCGGAAGAGGTGAGGGCCCTGCGGGACCTTGTTCAGTTCCGCAGGGCCTGTAAGACGACCCTCTTCCGGCTAGCCTATACCTAGCTTGAGAATTTTAATGTAACTTGCCGGACTTCTTTTATATACAGTTGAAATATTTATATTTATATTTATTAATATTTATTGATAATCATGGTTTTATCTGTTTTTATCTGTTTAAATGCTGATCCCTTTATATGTTTAAATATTGTAATTTTGTTGGATCTATCACTGGAAGCCGCCCTGAGCCACTTGTGGGAAGGGCGGGATATAAATCCCAAATAAATAAATAAATAAATAAATAAATTCCCCATCAAATGAAAACTTGGCGGGTCCTTTCAGAGGACCCTCACTAATACACTCTGCATGGTGACTGCAATCCCTTTGATATATCATCCTTGGGAACACCTGGCATTTATCCTAATCGCATTTTCTTGACCTTATATTTAAAAGCGGGTGAAAAACACGCTGGTCTATTCTTCACTAATGCCAAAGTTGGATCAGTGACCCAACCCATGTCCCCTGCATTAACCAGCTGCACACACACAATCCCACGTAAGGATTTCTGCATGCTCACCTGTGGAGTAGAGGGCCAGGGGGAGGGGTGTTATAACGTAAGAAGCCAACAAGGGAGTTTAAAAGGTTAAACAATTAATATCCTCCTGCAACAGTCATCATCCACTTCATACCCAAGAACCGTCTTTGATCCAAACCTGAAACAACAGACTAATTTATAACTTCTTAGAGGACATGTGCATGGTCGGTGCATGGGAGTATGCCATGTAGGCAAATGTCTAGGGCGCCACTTGGCCTAGAGTGTACCATCAGAGCTCCTTGGAGCCTGCCTTCCCCAAAGGAAAGCAGGCTCCATGGAGCACAGACACTGCCTGACTGGTTTTGCATTCCCTAGGTCTGTTACAGACCCGGGAAACACAAAAGCAGATGACGCCTTCGTAGTGTGCTCCTCAGAGTCCAGCAGGGAGAAATTAACCAATTGTAAAAGCAGAAGAAAAGCCAATTACAGTTTCCAAAAATTGGCTCCTGTTGAAGTTGTATGCTGCCACTCATCTTTCCTACTGTACTTTAACAGAGCCATGCAGGGCTGGATTAACAATTCAGCCAAGTAGGCACTGGCCTATGGGCCCCCACACCTTTAGGGGCCCTGGGACCCCCCCCCCCCCCGGTTTCCCCCCTGCTTGCAGCCCTCCCAGTCTGCACACGCAGTCAGCAACTGAGCCGCTCTTTGCTCACCTGGTGTGGCAGATGCTGGCATCATCACCACATTTGCCTCTCCCCTACAGGAGAGCTTTTGGGAAAGTGTCTGCAGGCTGCAGCAGGGGCCACATGTGGCAGGGCAGCCGCTCCAACTCTGAGATAATTTGTGAGGGGGGAGGGCCAGATATGACTGCCTAGGGGCCTCCACAGGGTTTAATCCAGCCCTGGAGCCATGGGGTGGGAGCCATAGTTCAGTGGTAGAGCATCTTTCTCGCATGCACAAGGTCTTGCCACTGGCACCTCCAACTAAAAGGATAAAGTAGAAATGGTCATGTGAAGGTCTTGTACCTGGCACCTCCAGCTAAAAGGATCGAGTAGTATTCTCACAATTTTTATTGCTTAATCTCCCAATTTGTTTAAAAAAATAAAATTTAAAATAAACAACCGTAAATTAAAAATGTAAATAGTTTCAAGTTTCTTCATTTCTCCTGCAATTCTTTGTTTTTTAAATTTTGGGGGCGGGCACTAGTGGGCAGCTCACCTAGGACACCGACAACCCTAGCACCGGCCCTGGACATGTGAATCCTTTTCCTTCTCCCACTCTCTCTCTAGAATAACAAAAGGTGAAAAATGGGTAGAATACTTCTGCCTTGCTATATTAGAGGATAATGAAGCAGAGTCCACTTGACTTGCAGGTATGAGAGAAGCTAGATCTGCTGAAATGTTATTTTCTTAACCAGGGGTGACCAAACTGTGGCTCAGGAGCCACATGTGGCTCTTTCACACATATTGTGTGGCCCTTGAAGCCCCCACTACCCTGTTGAGTGGCAGCATTTAAAGGTGCTTTCTTTCCACCTCTCCTGCCCTCTATTTGCTTTCCTTCCTCCTTCCTCCCATCTTGCAGCTCTCAAACATCTGCCGTTCATGTCTTGTGGCTCTTATGCTGACCCCTGCTATAGAGTTTTTGGACAAGTGCTACAGCATCACCTCTAGCACAATGCTGCTATTTACAGGCCATGCTGGAAGTTGCATTATTGCCCAGGGATGACAATCATACTCCCTACCTTGGTAAGTTTATGCCTCCACCCATATGCCACTAGAAATGCCATGACAGCAGGGCTTTTTTTGTAGAAAAAGCCCAGCAGGAACTCATTTGCATATTAGGCCACATCCCTTGATGTTGCCATTTTTCCCTTAATTGGAGACAGATAAGAGAGAAAGAAAGAGCAAATAGAGGGGAAGGGAGGAATTTGATGTTTCCAATTTTCTATAAAAAGCCCAGCAAGAAAGCATTAGCATATTAGGCCACACCCCCTGACACCAAGCCAGCCGGAACTGCATTCCTGTGCGTTCCTGCTAAAAAAAAGCCCTGCATGACAGCAAGCATTGACTATATCCCTTTTCATGCCACTGAGAACAACTAGATATTTATCTGAAGTTAATTTTCAAAACTGTTCATTTCCAAACATGGGTATCTGACTGTGCTGCCAGGTCCCCCACTATGAAGGAAGACCTCCTGCCAGCAAACCTCCCCCCTCAACTGATATTGCCACTTCCTAGATCAACAGGGAAGAGAATACTTTAAAAAAGCATGACAGTTTCTGGGACAAATTCAGAAGTGCTGCTGCTCTGTGATTCAGCAGAAACTCTTATGGTTTTACCCTACAGCAGCATGGTGATGTTTCCAGGCTCACTCCAGAAATTACATCACACCATTACTCTGACACCCCCCATGTTCCCACCTCACCCAATCTCCTGTCAGGTGCTAGTCACCAGCTGGCAACCCTAGACCTGTTTGAACTTGCCAAAATAAGCAATTATTTGCTTATTTAGGTGGGTAGCCATGGTGGTCCAAAGCAACAGAATCAACTTTGAGTCTAGTGGCATCTTGAAGACCTACAAAGTTTAATTCTGGGTATAATTCAGGGGTGGCCAAACTAAGCCAGGGTGTGTCCCAATATTCACACATATTCTGTGTCTCTCAAAGCCCCTGCCACTCCCTTGGCCAGCTTGGAGAAGGCAATCTGTTTCTTTAAATCCTTCACCAAGCCAGCTAGCATTTAAAATTGCTTTCTTTCCCCCTCTCCCTCCCCATTTGCTTTCTCTCTACCTTCCTTTCTCCTCTCCCTCCCCCTCTAAAGTTAAACGTGTTCTCCAAATCCCGCCCCATCACTGCGCCAGCTGGTTTAGCTCAGAGAAGGCATTTGTCTCTTTAAGTCCCTTCTCCAAGCTAAGCCCACTAGAATGGGGGGAGGGGCTCTTGGAGAACACATTTAAAGTTAAAGGTACTTTCTTTCCACCTCTCCTCCCCTCCTATTTGCATTCTTTCTCTTTTCCCCTTCCTTCCTCCCTCATCTATTCGCTTTCTTTCCACCTTTCTTTTACTCTCTCTTCCTTCATTTCTGTCTCTCCATTTCTTCCTCCTCCCTCACATTTGCTTCTGGCTCTTTCTCTTTCCCCCTCCCATCCCCATCTATTTGCTTTTTCTTTTCACCTTTCCCTCTCTCTTCCTCCCTTCCCCTCTATTTGCTCTTTCTTTCTTTCTCTCTTATTTGTTTCCAATTAAGGGAGCTTGCCAAAACATATAACTTTCAAGGAAAAATTCAGGAAACATAGTTCCAGTTATATAGTAGGTCTGTTTATTACCATCAAAATCAGTTAAAAATTGAAATAAGATGTTGTGCCAGCAGCTGAAGACTGTTTTTATTTTTGCCTGATGCTCTCTCTTTCTCTGTATGTGTAATAATATATAATGGCACAGTGAACTGGATAAGGATATGGTTGGCATATCAAAAGCTGGCAGGCCAGAACAAGTCTGGCTGCATTCATGTCTTGCGGCTCTCAAATATCACATTTATTCTGTGTGGCTCTTACTTTAAGCAAGTTTGGTCATCCCTGTTCTAAATAATTATAAATTAAGGAACTCTATCTTATTTTGTACCTGCCTCTCATCTTGGATTTCCTTCTTTTTCTCCTGCTGACTTTTTCTCTCCATCTCCCCCAAAGAAAAACGTGGTGATGATACCTCTGTTGCAATTGTCTTTGTCAGGATATGTACCTAGTTGAGCCTCCATCTGAAGCTCTAAAGCTTCCTGGGGACCACCTAATTAACCTGGATTGGTCTATCTAATCCCAGTTTACATAGCTAGAGCTGCAGTGGAAGGCTGCTCTTCCCCATTTATCCAAAACAGCTCCAGCCTTACCCTTGCAATAGTTAGCCTAAACTTGAGGTTATTCTTTCCACCCAAGATGTATTAAATTGTTTGTCCAGGTCCTTCACTGGCAGGTTTGCTTTCAAACCAGAGAGGAGCACATCTTAATATTCAGCTTAACTCTACATTTACCATAAATCACTTTTGCCCAAGCAAAATTAAATAGAATCATATTTAACTGGTGCAAGGAAAAAGATCGTGTAATATGAAAGAAACACTGATGTGGATGAAGCTTCAATTCCATGAGCAATAAATATGTTTTCTGAGAAGCTAACACAAAGCCTTTCCCATAAAGATTATTGGCACCCTTTTCTGAATGAGCCAATTTCCCAGTCTTTCTACTTCTTCAGAATCCTTCATGAGTCATGACTCATCAGTGGCCCTTGATGATGATGCAGACAAACTGGGAATAGACATTATCACAAGGAGCTGATTGCAATTGAATATAAAAGGGCCAGGAAACTAGATGAGATTCCTTAGAGGGCCACAGGTAGGGATGACTAAAAAGTGTCCCGGGTATCTGGTGGGCACTAACTTGCTATTCTTCCAACTGACAGTGTCCAAGATCTGCACCCAATGTGAGATGGAGCACAAAGCAGATGGCATAATGGAGCAGATGTGTTCCAGTGATTTTGGTGAGTCTTTCCTCTGAAACAACAAAGTGTTTTTCTAGTTGGGTCATCTGAAACTGGCACTTCACTAAACCACTCTTGAGAATGTGCTGCAATTTCATTTCCTACAGCCCTCAGTACAACTTACTGGGTTTCCAAGAAGACTAACTCCCTTTTGGCAGCAGTCATCACATTCACAGTCGTGCAAGGACTGATCCGTTTTATAATTAGATTAATCATCCCAGACAGAGTGGAAGGCAATGAAGGCAGGGGATTTGAACTCTCTTGCTCAAACGCATTACTTTTTAGGTACCAGCGTGCTGCTGCCCCACCCCCCCACCTAGAATAGCAAAAAGATGGACAAATCACTCTCTCTTCCTGCCTTCTCTCCATTACAAACAGCACTTGACGAGGATGACAAGGTACCCTGCAATATCCTATATTCTGGTCTCCCAGTATCAGATATACTTTTCCTCCCTTGAGATTCATTCTGAGGGCCAACCCCTACTCACGATCTGCCCCAAGCCCTCTTTGGGAACCACGTTGTCCTTGCTGGAGGCAGCTCAAGGGTGGAGGAGGTCTGGAGCCACACAGAACCTGGTACTAGAGGCAATGGACTCACTGCCACCAATGATGGGGGGTTGGGGGGCAGAAGCCATGCTGAGCTCATCAGCATCAGTGTCAGTGGAGGGGTGTTGAGGGAGCATGAGTGTGGTGGGCCTAGCAGCAGAGGCAGGGATAGTGGAGTCTTGGTGATGTGAGGGGGCAGGAGCACTGGGCTTCCCAGCATCAGTGTTGGTTGGGGTGTGTGGAGGGCAGGAGCCTGATGATGGAGGCCAGGAGTCACAGAGGGCTCACCAATGGGTACTATGACCATGGAGGGTGAGGCTGGAACCACGATACTCATGGGAAGAGATACATAATTTTCGACATGACCAAATCTGTGGCTACTTAAATCTGGAGACTGGAACCATGAACAGACACGACAAATCTCTACAAATCTAAAAAATGTACCAGGTACACAGAAGAATATGATTTTTAAGGGTTAAAAACCACTCAAAATATCAGCAGCACTTGTAGCTTAAGAAACAAATGTCCTCTGTTGCCATTGCTAAATAACCACACAGTATGGCCAGCCTTCAAACGTGGTTTTGGCAACAAAGGCAGGGGATATGGCGTTTCCTCAAGGCTGTTTTGGCCTTGCCCTCCACCTTGTTTGTGTCACTCAGCCAGGACTGGCCACTTACTACTTACTGTTCAACAGCAGCCACCCCACAAGAGCTAGTGTGGGGAGAGTGGTTAGTGTTTCAGACAAGGATTTGGGAGGCCCAAGTTTAAGTCCCTACTTGCCACAGAAGCTCATAGGATAACCTTGGCCCAGTCACACACTCTCAGCCTAACTTACCTCATAGGGCTGTTGTGCAGATAAAATGGCAGAGAGAATAATGACATAAGCCACCCTCAGTCCCCATTATGGAGAAAGTACGGATATTGGGTTTGCCAGGAGGAAGAAAGGGGGAACTAGTGCAGTGAGGGGGATATGGATGAAAGTGAGGTTTCACCCTTTGCAGTGGGTGGCACTGCAGGGTGGCTGGAATTCAGCAGTTTCCCCAGGAAGAAGCTGCCAGGGAGGGAAGGCTGAAGACAGCAGGCAGATGAGTTAGCTTGGTTGGTGGGTGGGAAGAAGAAAAGGAAGCCAGAAAAGGGGAGAGGCTATGGGGGCTTATAGGGAAAGAGGAAATAGTGGTGAATGCGAATATGAGATACCCCCTCAAGTCCTTGCGGATCCCCTGCTTCTACAGACCAAATCCCTTCTCCTTTCTTATACAGTCAGTCAGGGGTTGGGATGGCATACAAACCAATCTATTCCTTGCATTTACAAAGACATATCATTTAATCCATTACCATTTTTTCCTGCACAGTGGTGAAGATGCGTATCAAGGAGATCAAGAAAGAGAATGGGGAGAGACGTTTGGTGGCTGCTCAAAAGAAGAAAAAGCTACTTAAAGTGGGGCCACTGAAGCGCAAGGACACCAAGAAGCTGGTGCTACATATGAAGAATGCAGGCGCTTGCCCCTGCCCCCAGCTTGATGACCTCAGCGGCAGCTTCCTGGTGATGGGTCGGAAGGTGGGTGGGAGACTGCTGGTCTTGGCCATTTATCGCTGGGAGAAGAAGAACAAAGAGATGAAGTTTGCTGTCAAATTCATGTTCTCCTACCCCTGTTCCATGCATTATCCCTTCTTCTATGGGGCAGAGCCCCACTGAATTGTCACTCATTCTGAGAGTCTTGGTCCTTCTCACTCACAACACTACATACCCTTTCCTTCTTCTATGAGCATCCACATCAGGCCCATCCACTCGAAGTGCCCATCCCTAAGGATTCTTCCTTCGGTAGTGCAAACTTCACATAGCTCCAGATCTTCATGAGAGCTCTGTCCATCTTGCTGCTCCTTAACACTAGAGAACTTGCAGAACTACCTTCATCTTGAACACCTGGGAACTAAGAGCAGGTGTAACAACTCTTCAGTCCCAGTTCCTCTAATAGCAGTTGAATTGCCCAGGATTTTAGCAAGAACATAATAGCTGCAAATGTTTATAGCTACCTATTGTTAATTCCTATGACTGAGCAGATCAAGATGGGTAGCCATGTTAGTCTGTCTGTAGCAGCAGAAAAGAGCAAGAGTTCAGGAGTACCTTAAAGATTAACATGTGGCAGGGTATGAGTTTTTGTCAGTCACTGCTCACTTTTTCAGATACCTGAAGAAGTGAGCAGTGACTCATGAAAGCCCATATGACTGAGCAATCTAAGATCAGGGAATATAATGAGCAGGATTATCTATGCTCTGACCTTTCTAGTTATTAATTTGTATAGTTCTTTTAAGTTTTGCATAAAATTTTGCTTGCTCTAAAAAGATTTTAGACTGTCAGGACCAGCTGTGCTGCTGGAACAATAATGTCCAACTAGAATGTCATTGAACTGACAATCCCTGATTTTGGCGTCTTTGACCCCAAGTCAAGCAAAATTTCAAGAAGCTTGACAGTTTTACCATACTTACATAGTGGAATTGAGATAGATGTAATATGTTTTAACTAAAGATGCCCTTTAGCTATCACACGATAATTTATTATCCTATTCACACACACACACACAGGGTCTTCATCATTGCTTTGAATTATAGGAACATAACTCAGGCAGTTTTTTTTTCACCCTTAAAAACACTCTAAGCAATTTCAAGTGAGTAGCAAGGCTATAGCATGAAAGCTACCTGCTCCCAGAGTGCTCATGTAAATGCTAAGGCATGGTGTCTTATAAACCAATGGAATTTAAGTCATCTATAAATGTTAATTCTTCATGGCCCTAGATGAGAAATATTCTCATATAAACTTCCCTAGATGAGGAACATCGCTGAAAGTGGGGCTCCATCAATTTCTGTCTCTGTCTTTTGTACTCGCCTGTTTCTAGTTTGTAGAAATGCTGCTACTCTACAAAGTGCTACTACAAACTGTTACTGGAGCGCAAGTCTATCCTGTATGCATTCCAGTGAGGATGCCAAACCAGCAACTGGGTGGTTGTGTTCTCCAGCCAGGACGCCAGACCACCACCTGAGCCCAGCTGATGGCAAACACAGAGTAGATGTTGTCTCCCTGGGGCCCCTCTGGCCTGCATATTCCCAACCTTCTGAGTTCTGGAATCGGCTGGCAAGCTTATCTGGGGATGAATATTTATAGCAGCAGCATGCCAGTTTAGGACAGGAGGTGGGAGTTGTCCAACACATCTGAGACTGAGCCCAGCCTCCTTTCCAGCCAAAATCTGTTGGGGGAACGACGGTCAGTGCAGACAGGATTGGGCGCAGACTCGAAGGGAGGCAGATGCTTGTTTCTTCACTCCTAAAACGCTAAATTGTTTTCAGCCTTCCAACTTTTATTTTGCCTTGATAGAAGGAACAGTGCAGACAGTGCCTTAAAGAAACCTCTCAGTCAGGCTGGGAATCCCAGCCCCTCAGACTTTCTTGATGAACTGCTTTGCAGTATGACACACAGTACAGATGGGGTTTGTGGTCAGTGGTTACAACTGCCCCTCATGACTCACTGTCCTCTGTCAACTAGCAAGGCTCCATATTCTTGCAAGCTCCCT
The DNA here is from genome assembly GCF_032191835.1 of Heteronotia binoei. NCBI lineage: Eukaryota > Metazoa > Chordata > Lepidosauria > Squamata > Gekkonidae > Heteronotia > Heteronotia binoei. The sequence continues at coordinate 78,544,928 of NC_083228.1, read as the reverse complement.
TTGCTCACTGTAGGGCACTTTTATTACAAGAGAAAGGATGGTAATTCATGCATGTTAACAAAAAACAGGAGTCGTGCTAGCAAAAGGAACCCTAAAAGTGACTATCCTGGAGAGTAATCCCTAAAGGCTATCAAAAGCTTATCAAGTCCTGCTGTTCCTGAAGATTTCAAATAAAAAAATGACTACAAGATTAAAAAGAAAATTCCGTCTAGTAGCTGCAGAGGAATCTTTAATTTTTGGGCATGGCCTTTTACTGCTGTCCTCAAAGGTTCACTTGTGCTGAAGAGAATCACATCTGCCTCCAAGCACTGAATTTAAGGTATCACCCATGCAGTCTATTGCTTGCTCCCAAGAATCAGGCCAACTAAAAGCACTGCAACTATATGCATGAGAACAACCAAATATGTACAAGAATCAAGAGTGTTTGGGACACACACAAAATCTTTTCCATTCTTCCATTCTTGTTAATATACATTAACAAGGGGTGGGGGGGCTGCAAGGACTCATGTGGAATGGGACATCCATGTCCACCAGCCTCTTTCTCCCCTCACACACCCATCATTGCCTGCTTGCTGGCTTTCCCCATCACCACTTCCCCCCTCAAACCTCTTGCCAAAGCCACCCAGGGTTTAGAGAACCCCCAGCAACATGTAAATCTACACAATAAGGGCCATATTTTGGGGGTCACTGCAGAATTAGATATGGTGCAGCAACACTAACTCAGAGAGCATGCCAGCAGTTCCTAGCAGCATCAACAACATATGCACAGAGAAATGAGAGGAATAGATAATGTCCCCCCCCCCAAAAAAAGAAAAAGGGTGACGCCTATGCTAAAAACTAGTAGAATTTCACCCTCTCCCTCTCTCTCTATACACACACACTCACCCTAACACCTTTAATAGCAAAGTGCTCGAGAAGGGAATAACTCATGTTTCTCAGTTTGTGCAGGTGGATTTCAAGCTACTTCCCTCTGGCCATGCTATGGGAGAGGTGAAAACAGCTGTTTATTTTTGTCAAGAGCAAAAAATTGAGAGGAATTTTCATGTCTTTAGGGTGGGTGACAGAGAACACAAATATTCCTTAGCCTGACATAAGAATAAAACACCAAGGAACAGCAGTGTTCCTTCAACAATTCCCTAAGGTTTAAGTCTTCATGGTGCTTATATGAAGAGTGTTGTTGGATCATCTCTCCCTCCCTCCATTTGAGGCTTGGAAGATTCTGAATTTAAGATCTGGCAGTTTTGAGTGGAAGCCAGTAGCCCCTCTGTAGGCCATAGTGAACAACCTTATGTTAAGACAACCAACTTCTAGCTCACTGTTTTCACCCAAGTTTCCTGGGAGCACCACACTCATGTATTCAGTTCCAGAAGTGTACCAATATGATGCGTTCCTTACATGGCTCCAAACACCCCCCACCTCCAGCAGCATCTACTATAGCTTATTTTAAAAATCAAATGCACATTTGAATTTTGAAATAAATTATAGCATATATTGTTGGAAAAAACAGGCCAAATGACTTATAGAAAACAGCATGCAAAACATATGTCTCAGTTACATTGTGCTGTCCCAGCATATATTCCATAACTTGTCTTGGTGCAACCCGACATATTTTCTTGAGCCATATATAATAGGTCAAACCTATTCCTTGTAAAACTATTTTGAAAAAGTCTAGGCACCTTTTCCCCTTTCGAAAGCTACAAGCATCAGATGTATGCCATCTAGAGGACAGAGCCACACTCAACAACACAGCAGGTTGCCCCAAGGGTTTCCATTTGTTCTTCCCTTAAATATCACTTACCGCGTTTGTCTCTTATCTTGAGATTAGCCTGTGTTCTCAAGCCAAGCCTAAGAACTTTTTTCAGTAAACTAACCCCCCTTGCTCTTGAAGTTAATACAACACAGAGCTCTCTTGTCAATGCTGACTTCCCTCCCCCTAAACAGTCTGACATCAACAGAAGTCACCATACCAGAACTACTGACACATCACATTTCAGGAACCTGGACCATTTCCTCCTTGAATTATCACTCCAATCCCTTATCCTACAAATTTACATGTAGAAATCCTGGAGGTCTCTGTGAATTCTGTACTACTTTCACACCATTTTGGGGTTCACAGATTCCCATGCCACCTGGCAACATTCGACATTGTGATTTTATTGATGGTCTTCATTGGATCTATTGGGGAGGACCACATTCACTTTCATACATCATGTCATGGAAATGGTATTTTAGATGGCTATTTCTGCACATGTGTTCTTCAGTGCTACAATGGACAATGAAATAGGAAAGCAGCTACCTTCACCTATTTCACAGATACTAGATCTCAAGGCTTGTGATCCAAACCATCTAGTTATGGAGTTCATTTTACTGAGTGGAAACTTCCCCAACTTGGTCATTTTCCAATAATCACTTTTGTTCCAAACATTGTAAGTTTTAGTTTCTTAACTGAAGGTATCAGTCTAACTGCAAGCCATTGCTAAATTGCTCCAAAATCCATTTATTTCAGCTGGATTAAACTGGAGCTCTGCATAAAATTGAAACATGCATGCCAGTGTGGTGTAGCAGTTACAGCTTTGGACCCCAACCCAGAGATCCAGTTTCAAATCTCCACTCTGCCATGAAAGCTTACTGCGTGACTTTGGGCCAGTATCAAACAGCCTCAGCCTAACCAAACTCACAGGGTTGTTCAGAGGATAAAATGGTGGAGAGATGTGTAAGCCACATTATGTCCCCATTGGAGAGAAAGGCAAAATATAAATGAATACTGTTAATAAGCCCCAGTTTAAAAAAATGGATTTTGATCTATATGTACAATATCTACTTAAATAATCCCAATGCACCCTGGTGCTGTTTGTCATTGTTCCTAGCTGACTCCTTTCCCCTCCCAGCAGTGGTCTAGTTACCTGGCCCTGCTAATCAAATATTTTTTCCTTTGCTCTGTTCCTTGTGCACTGGGAACTTCACTGCAGTGTTGACTGTCACTCCATCTTCCTTGAAGTGGTGCTGGTGCAATGGCTGCAGGTCACTCACAGATCAAGCATTCCTAAATACTTTCTGGTTTATGAGTTTTATCCTATTATGCTGCATTTATTCAGGGTCAGAACTATGCTGAAGGTTTAATCTGCCATGTGAGTATTGTCAAAAAGTTAGAAGCTGCCCATACCAGAGAGCCTATGTAGTGTAGTGGTATGTCAGAGTAGGCTCTGGGAGACCCAGGTTAAAATCTCCATTCTGCCATGGAAGCTTGTTGGGTGACCTTGGGCCAGTCATTCCTGCAGCCCAGCCTACCTCACAGGGGTGTTGTTGTGATAACATGGAAGGGGGGGAATGATGTTATAAGCTACTTGTGTTATAAGCAAATGGTGTCTGCACTGGGGGAAAAATCAGGGTGTAAGTATCTAAAGTAAATAGAAGACAGGCACCAGCAGAAACTCCAGTTCCTCACTTCATTGTAGTACCCCACTCTGCATTCCCCCCACTCGTGACAACAGAGGCACTGCTGCTATTAGCTTTCCCAAAATATCTCTGTAGCTCTTGAGCCTAGCTTGCTGCAGCAGCACCTTCTCCTTCCATCTGTGATCAGACAGCAATAAACAAAATAAAAGCTTTATGTTCTCCCAGCAGAGTTTGGCACGATTTGGGAAATACCACTTCACAGCAATATATATGAGACTGCATATTGATCCACTCCAATGCAGTCTTATGATGTGCTCCATTCACTTACAAAAATTGCCATCTTGCGAAGTTTAAAATGTCACCCTGTGCCAATGATGCAAGAAATTATGAGATTATTATGTGCAATTGTGGAATAATGTACCAATTGTAGGGGATCTGTAAATAAAGTAGCAGACGCACTGCAATCCTCCTAGCAGCCAGCTCCTGCACAGGGCTGATTAGCATTCCATAAGCTTTAATGAGATTACTTTTGATATTGATTGAACATTGCTATTTTTGTCTTAAGCCAGCTAGGGAGCAGAAATTGCACCCACCCACTGCTATGCTGCTCAGCTCCTGACTGTAGCAAGGCAAAGGCCTTTCCAATGGATGGGATTCAGATTCCCAACTGACCTGTGGCCAATTCTTATAGACTAGACCCAGGGCAAAATGTGCAGACAGCCAATGAGCTATAGCAACCTGCCAAGGGGTGGGGCATGCTTTATCTTGCAGCTGCAACTCTTCAGCCTTGCCACTTTACAGCTAAAATATCCTGCTACAATAAATTCACTGTAGAGTGGCAAGTAGCTACTATACCAAAAATACTGTTTCAACCACAACTGAGTAAAATACAACTGAGTGCTGTCCTGATTGTCTAAGTGGTAGAACATACCATAAGCAGCAGGAAGAGACCCTAAAGTTTTGAGAACTCCTGGTAACATTTTTTACCTCCTTTCTACAGTCACCTCTTGCGCACTCATAACAAAACCTGACCTTCTCCAAATGGTTCTTTCTGAAGCCTCGGCTACACTCACTTGCTGAGAGTGGTTAACTTCACAGTAGACCAACAAACTTTGTCATATTTTGTTTGAGACAAGAGAAAAATAAGGTTGACAGAAAGAAGACTCTGCATTACAAGTCAGAATATTCACAAGATGCCTCAGTAGGACATCAAGAGTTTATGGACTTCTTTAAATGTTTGTTTGCTCCCAAAGAAGCAAAAAAATAAGAATACTCCACCTTCCCCATACTGTGCTACACCTTGACCATTTGTACACAGTAACAGCAACTATGGCTTTAGGAACCTGGTAGCAACCTGCACAAACATGAAAGGAAAGTAAACTATAAAACAACAGGCAAAATGTGAAATCTTGTGATCATACAAACAGATGAAAAACACACCAGATTAATTAACCTTGAACTTCAAGACAGTCACACCAATTATCCAAATCTGGAGAATCCTCTCATTGAAAATAATGAAGAAAAGGGAGTAACCAATGTAGGAGGGAGGGAGACAATGGAGTTGATATATGGGAGAATGTCCAAACTGAGAGCCTTCAGCTGGCCTCCGCTATCCTCCTTTCTGTAAAGCAGAACATACAATCCAGCCTTTTCAAAGCTCAAATCAGGCACCTGTAAGATGTGGCAGAAGGAAGTATGAAACAAAGAATCAAAGAATCAAGAGTATTATTACACTTTTATGAGTTTAGAGTACAGAGCTATTACCGAAGGTGCAACACATAAAATTTTTAAAAATCCTATGAGTTCTGACACCTAACACTCTATCTTTCATTCTAATAGGGTTAGAATGTATTGTGAGGTTTTTTGATACAGTCTTTTTGTACTTCAGAATGGCAAGAGAGTTGGTGTAGTCTAGCATCTGCTCTCCAGCAATGGCCAAACAGATGCTTCTAATACACAGCAGAATCTACCTATTGACTAAACCCAACAGACAAAGAGTTATCCTTCTTAAAATGGTGGTCTAATTTACTAAGCAACCCCAACAGACCTTGGCTTTGATCCAGCAATGCACAAGATGAAACAGACTTAGAGCAGTTCTGCTTGCACAAGACCTTGTGCAACACCTAGAGTTTTTCTCAGTATGTATTACAGTAACCAGAAATTGATTGTACAAGACCCTGTGCAATCAGAAACTCAAGTGAGGATACCACAAGCATGACTCAGTAGCTACTGAGATATTTTTCTTATTTTATTTAAGGCCCACCTTTCTCACGGAAACTCATGGAAGATTACACAGTGGAAGCCAATGCAATCAATAGAATGAGACACAGAGCTCTAGTGCAAGCTGAAATTCTGCACTGAATCCAAGCTATAGATATAATTATCCTCCCAAAATTTGCCTAATCCTTTTTAAAGCCACCACTAATGCCAGTGAAAAATTAACTCCATATCATAAGTTAAATATTGTGAAGTAGTGTTTCTTGCAGCCTTTCCTAAATCTATTTCCAGTCAGATTTTTATGACTATAACACACTATTATATAACACTTGCATTCCTGGATGCACTCTCCCAGAAAAGGGGATGAGAAATACATCAGCATTCACTCCCAGGATAGCACCCTCACACCCACCGTGAGTCACTCTGCAGCACTGGCGCATGCTGCACAGGAAGCTGCAAGCTGTAAGAGGGCTGTCCTCTCCACAAACTTCTATACCTTTGCCACTCTCTCCTGTATTGCACTGCATCTCACAGGGCAGTCCAATCACTGCATTTCTACTCTCCCAGTTTGGTATCTTTTGTGTGCCAACCTCCTCTCCTTCCCTAAATCTGCAAACCTGGGTTTTGTGACCCCTGTCTCACGACTACATTCAAAGGCCCTTCATACCAAACTCTGACACATACTTAGGCCACCTCATATCAAAACCTCTTTCAGACACTGGGAGTGCCAGCTCCAGTCTCTAATAACATTATTTATTGATAACAGAGCCTAGAAAGCAGCAACAATTCATATACTCCCCACTTCTGTGATCCAGCCCCTACAGAAGCAGGTACCCCATACACCTGAGTTTTGTGATTAATGAGCATCCCAGATATCTGCAGAAGTGTCTGCTCTCACAGTGCACAAATGAAGGAGCATAATGTCTAATTTCCCTTCAGGCCAGACTGAGAAGCTTTGACTACACGCTACCTAGGATGAGCAAAGACAATAGCATGGGGAACAGGGGAAGGGAAGAGGGCTACTGTCTCTGTTTGATGCAGAAAGAGAAAGCAGATCCAGCTGCACAATGTTCTCAGCTGCAAGGGGACAAAGTGGGGGGGAGAGGCCAAACTTCTTTACACAGCAGAGCCAGCCATAGCTACCATCCAAGGGAAGCACCAGTCTCAGACTCAGAACAACTGGTATTTCACCCAACAGTGAAACAGACTTTTCTGGATCCCTGGCAGTACAGAAGCCAGGAAGATTCCTGCAAAAAGGAGACAGCAGAGCTCCTGTAAAAGCAACAGGGATTTTGGGGGAGGGGGGGTGGAGGAAGTCCGCTTCAGAAAGGCAAAGGACCACCTCTTTTTTCCTCCTAGGCTAGTAGCAAAGGGGAAGCTTACAGTAATCTAACACATAAGGAACCTCCTGTCCAGTTCTGCCTGATTGCAGGACCCCTCCCCAACTGCTCACTCGCCAGTCACAGGGGAGAGGTGCATCCAGGGTATGCAGGAGGTCAGGCGTGCCAGCCCATCCTATCACAGTTCCAGGGAGGAGCCGCACGAGCGCATAAGGTCATGGCTTCGGTCCCACAAGGATCAGCATGTACAGGCGAAGGTGCAGAGCGGATCCAGCAGAGAACAGGACTCAGAACCAGTTTCTCACTTGATGAGTATTAGGTTACAGTGTCCGCAAACAAAGACAGTTTCCCGCTGGGCATCAGGTGCTGTGGTAGAAAGCATTTGTCAGAATTCAAGGCCCACCAAGCACTGTGCAGTTTCACATACACATCCCACGCTGACAAAATCTGTTTATGACTTCGTTTACACGTTTGGAGAGACCAAAAGCATTCTGATTTTCTCCTAGCTCCACAACTCTAGCGCAGGTCAGAACTGAAGCATCCCAAACAGAATGCCCAAAGAGGGAGAGCACCACCCTCACTGCCCAACAGAAAGTCATCTCACCCACCTGTAGCCCCCATACAGCTCTTGGGGACTCTGAAGGAGCAACATCTGCTGCAGAAACTGTTCCCACAGTTACTGCAGTTTCGCTGGTAAGAGGGAGAAAAACAGAGAGAAACAGCGATAAGGACAACACCTGAAGAAACTCTCCTCAAGCCAAATGTCATTTCTTCCCTCAAGGGAGGCTCTCCTCTCCCTGGTGGCCAAGCTTTGCATGCCATCCCACTCGCCATCCAGGCAGAAATGGATAAAGGAGATCATTTTGAATACTGAATAGGTGGGGTGGGGGGTGGGGAGAGAAGCTGTGCCTTGTCCCAGGAAATGCAGCGCCACCTCAGCTCTCAAGCTGTTTTGCCATCCCCTTTCCTGCTGCCAGCTTCAGAGGCAAGAGGAAAAAAGAACTTAGAGCCACGGAACGTATTAACAAGAACCCATCAGAAACTCATTATGATTCTCTCCCCTCCCTCCTCCAGTGCTGCAGGAGCCGCAAGGACACAGGAAGGTGAACCACTGGGCTGCAGTATGCAGCATGATACCCACAAGACAAGGGAGCATGGAGGAGGGGATTGGGTATCCTAGGGAGGCCAAGGACTTACCCGCTTCTTTAGCAGAGAGAAGGTGGCTGAACAGTTGGTGCAGTTTGCTGCAAGGAAAGAAATAGGGGGTCCGTGTGATGCTCACTCAGGCTGATCTCCTATTCTTAAGCTGTGTGGACTGGCCTGGCCCTCACCAGTACTGGCTACAGCCCTTCTCTACCAGCACCTCCTTAGTACCTCTCCTGACTAACATGTCTTCCCTGTAAATGCCTGCCCACCCATCATGATTCCCTCAGTCCAGTTTATGATGGGTTATGGGATCTGGCTGGGGGAAGGGAAACGAGAAAAAACAGAAGTGGCCAAGGAGGAAGCATTTCCAGGGCTAGCACTGCAATCCTAAGGAGAAGGGGACCCTTCTAAGACAACTGAAGTTTAAGACTTAAAAGAGTAACCAGCTTAGGGCCATTGCCTCTCTAACAGTTGCTTGCCCCATGTTTTCATTGTATTACATGATCCTGTCCTCACCTGAGCAGACCACTCACAAGGTGATTGTGAGTATAAACATCAGACTCCACCTACTCTACTCCAACTTCTTCCAAACAGTTTTTTTTTTTTAAATCAAGTTTTCCATTTCTTATAGCTTTAGGGATTGGCTTGAAAATAACACCAGATGAAGCCTCAGAAATTTGGGGCTGGTTGGAGGGAAGGTGGGTAAGATTTCCATGGATCAGTACCCTTCATGCCCTTAATTTTCTTCATATCACTTCAGTATACTTCATTCCCACTCATCTCCATAGAACAAGAAATGCAAAACAAGCCAAGCTCCTCCAAAGGAAGAGCCACTGAAGTTGAATGAAGGCTTTACACTGTGCTGAGAAAAGCAGTGGATCCACCCCAGCATATGTGAAGAGTATGTATTTTTCACATCTATATATGCTGTCGAATGAAGCACTGATTTTTTAAAGTACAAAGTGTCTAGGCCCTTGGGCAGAACAACATTTTTGGCACCTAAGACTCACTCAGCACACTTGCCAGCTCTCACCACTTAAGTGATTGCTACTGGGCCAAATGCCCCCTTTTTACCCACCAACAGCACTATCCTGCTACATTCCCAATCACCAGAGTCTCTCCCTATGCTGGTTCTACCATCCTACCTCCCAGTCCAGTGCCAAGGTTACTTGTTGGGTAGCGCTTGCGTAGACGCTCCGCCAGTCGTGACACCTTTACACGAATCACCTCATCCTTTGTCAAGAAGGTGCTAACAGAATGGCCTGGCTCATACTCGATTAAGCGCTGGGAGACATCCTCCTCCTCCTGGGTGGGAGTAAAAGCAGAGAGGACAACTCGTCCAGAAGAAGCTAGTATACAGCGACCAAGAACACCCTGAGGCAGCTGGGTAGGGGCAGACTGGGAGAATTTCAGCAGAGCCACTGTCCAAAGGCACAGCTCTAAGGACATGGAGAAACAAGGACCCAAAAAGCAGGAGGGGATCCAGATTCTGAGGGGGGAGGAAGTCACAGCATAAGGGGCTAAAGTGTAGGGGAAGAAATGGGACAAAATGAGCGTAAAGGACTCCAGTCCAAGCCAGATGCCAGACATCAGCTGGCATATAGTCCGAGAAAGAGAAGTAAGCAGTGTTTATAGATTTATTTAAAATTATATCCTGCTTTCCTCTCCAAATGGGACCTATGGGGAGGTCTGGCCCCTGCACTCACCATTGGCAGCAGCTGTGTCTCCTATTCCCGCAGCATGGAGAAGAAAATAAGAAATGATAGCCAGGAGACAGAAAGCAAAAGGACCAAGCTCAAGCTACCCTCACCCCACCCACCCCCTGAGAACATGCATCTTCCTTATTATTCCCCCTTCCCCACATCAGGATTTGTTTCTTTTTTCACAGCACAGATCAGTACAGGCCCTTTTACTTAGCCCCCCCAACCCCCACCTTCTGACACAGACCTCAATAGCATCCTTGAACTCATCATCAGGCTCCGCCTCCTCTGCTTCCTCCACACTGCCAGGGGTCAGATCCTGCAGAGAAAGCAAATACCTGCTATTACCATGTGAAGGAAGCAAACACCTTGCAGTATCTGAGATGGTGGTATTCGAGCCAAGATGGACCCCACACCTTTCTAGCTACCCTGATGAAAGGTCACATGGAGCTCAAGAACAGATTCCCCTTCCCTCCTGAACCTTCTTATTGGATGGGCAGCTTTCACTGAAGACCTCAAGAAATAATGGGAAAGTCTGGGACTCAGTTACTGTTATTCCTAGCGATGGCAACACTTGTAGAAGCAGGCAGTAAAGACAATCAGAAGAAGTGTGTGTGGAGGCTCAAAGTCTCCTTTTTAAGATAAATAAAAGAGCTGAGCTTGAAAATGTACAATATATTTTAAATAGCAAAATAAAAGAATGAAGAAAGAAAACAGATTCAAATCTGATCCCATCAGTCACCTCCCTGTAACTCCATCTCTTAACAGTGGGTTCCAGATGCACCCCAGTGCTACATCCTCATAACAAACTGGGTCTAAAAATGTCTAGCCACTTTTGAATAGTAGGAAAGGGTAACACTGAGCAAAGGATGGCATCCCTCCTGCCCACCCCCCAAAAAGAAGCATTCATAAAGACAAATTCTAGGCCACGGGCCTAGTGCTGGGCTTTGGAGAGTTTCTGCCAAGACCTAGAGTCCCATCCTAAATCCTCCTGCCTCCTCCACCATCATCTTATTTTGCAGCTAATAACAAGGCATCAGCATGGAAGAAGAAGAGCTGAGTAACTATCTCCAGCCAGAAGCAAGATACAGAAACTGGCCTTCTATGCCCCAGCCTGAGATACAGATCCAAAAGACTGGAACCAACTGCAAAGAAATGAGCTGATGCACTATTTTGTAGGCCAGGACGAACTACAACATTTTATGTTTGCAAAACATAAACATTCTCCAACCACCTCCACAAAGGAGGAGGAGATAGGATTTATATCCCATCCTTCACTACCAAAGCAGCTTACAATCTCCTTTTCCTTCCCTTCCCCACAATAGACACCCAGTAAGGTAGGTGGGGCTAAGAGAGTTCTTCCCAGAACTGCTCTTGAGTAGAACAGCTCTGAGAGGGTTATGACTGACCCAAACTCAATCAAATCAATTCTCAAAGTGCTTGAAGCTGAAAGACACTCACACATGCCTCACTATGCCCTCTGAGACTTACCTCTGTGCTGGTGGGTGTGGGTGTCTGGTCTGGCAGGACTCCAGTACCACCTTCTCCTGCATCCAACTCAGCAAGCTCAGGACTACTAGAAACAGATGTGAGGCCCAGGCGTTGTTCTACAGCTGACTTCAGCTCCAGTACCACTTGGAAGAAGGCAAGGGAAGGAAGAGGGATGGAAGGATGCCCTGGGAGGCCAGGAAAATCCTTCCAGCAGATGGTCAGGTTTTATGAACTGCCATAGCACTGTTTCATCTAAGCCCAAACACCCAGGATGTAGATACTGCAACGTGAGCATGGCTCTGCTCTGCCAGTACCTACTAAACCAGCTTGAAATCCCACTCAGGAGTAGGTCACTGGACTGGATCCTATGGCTCTTCCACTAAAACTTCCTCCAAAAGGAAAATGTTTTTTTTCCAGTGGAGAATGTATTTTCTTCATGACAGAGTCCTTTCTTTGCTGAAGGAAATCTTGACAGGGGGAGTTAGTGGAAGAGGTCCCACCTCAGTGCTAATAAAGTCTAACTGAACGACAAGGAACTACCTACTCATTCCCACATTATAGAAGAAAAATAGCACATCTACAGTACTGCAGTAAATACTCTCTAGAAAACACAACACTTGGAGATGGAGGGTTAAAGTGCTCCCTAATACAATGCCCCCATACTTATCTAATGGGAGCTGCTGGTTCAGTAATATTTATTACCCTTCTCAGCTGCTGCTCCAGCAAAACTGCAAAGCCAGTTCAGGGTGAGAACAGGAAGTCTTGTTCCACTCCAGAAAGAGGATGGAGAAGGAACTATACTGCAAATACATTCAACCTTGCTTGAAACACCTCTCCTTCCCTGCCTCCACCCCCCCCCACCCAAAAAAATGTTGAAAGGGATGGCATGTTTTGCTGGAGCAAAATGATGCCTGAAACCATTGCTATGTGAAACCGTTGCCCTCCCACCCAGCAGTCTATCACCCTCTTACCAAGATCTGCTTCCCCACAAGGACATCTCTCAGTGGAAGAGGCTTCCAGTACTAAGAGGCCAGAGCTGTGCTCTGGGAATTAATTCACTATTTGGGTCCCAAGAGTGCTAGACAGTTTGGAATGCAGGATTGAGGCAGAACAAAGGAAATCCAACCTACCCCTGTTACAGGCTACAGAAGCAACAAGGACCCCCTGAATCCCACATGCACACACCTTGGGCCCCTGGACTTCAGTGTGACTGTTCTGCCCTACAGCTCCCATGTGACAGATTAGTGTCTCCCGAGAAGAAGGGAAATTACTGTACCTCGGAAAAATGCCATGTTGCCCAAGAAAAGGGCATTATTGAGAAGAAAGAAGACCCAGCATAAGGGCAGCAGGTAGAGGGCACAAACTGAACCCATCAGCATCCCATAAAACCTGGAGGGGAAAGTAAGGGAGGGGGAAGCAAAATCCACATGACATACTTGAGAATCAGCAACAGCCAGTATCCACAGAGAAGCTCTGGTGTTTCCGATTTCTCCTCATTCCAGTATCCCAAACACTAACATCATTTGCATATGCCCACCCGCCATCCAACACTTTCCCCTCAAGCGATGCAACCTGTTCACCTTCCTTATGGCCCCAGACAGCATCCTTCTGAACACCACAGCACAACACTGAGAGGGGAAGGGAAACCAAGGTCTTTTGTAAGGTGACCGAGTCTGATCAGAGAAGCAGCAAAGTCCACCCACCCGTTAAGGCAACAATATCCCAGCTCCCATGGAATACTCTACTGGCAACACTCACTGGGAGGACAGAGAGGGGTTCTCCCAGTATAGGACGCGGTAGACTGCTTCACAGCCACCACATAGCCGGCTCAGGAAGGCCTCCAACTGGATCAGGCTGAAAAGAAATGACCAGTGTTACGCACACTCACAGTCCCACAGAGATCCCAACAATGCAGGTTCCAGTAGCTGTACACATGAAGAAAGGCTTTCCCTACTATCCTATCTATCCCAACATAAACACACAGAAAGGCCCCTTTCAGTGAGCACAGCCAAGATGAAAACAGATGCCTCCATCCACATAAAGCATGCCCAGAATGAGCACTGAAGGAAACACTTATCTCAGCCAATTACAAACAGAAATGAGCACAGGAGGAGATCATATAGTGTTGGCATCTGGGGTGAAAACTAGCATGATCTGAATGCTAGACATTATAGGACATCTGGGTTCAAACCTCTACTAAGTTGTGAAAAATCTATTTAGGCTTCCTTGGACAAGTCACAGCTACAGTTTTCTCATCAGTAAGAAACAGTGATAACTTCACATTTCTGAAAGTAAGTTAGATACGGATCTGAAAGTCCTCTGCTCACTAAGAATGTAACATTTTATTAATCAATTTATTTTATGTGTTAGATCATAATAAGAGATTTTGATCTTTCTTACAAAAATTAACACAAGTCATGCCAAGGAAATAATCCCAACTTCAAACAGCAGCCTTAAACTAGGCCCTTCTTTACCTGAAAAACCCTTGTCTTCCATCACACTCGCAAAACCATGCATCTCTAGAGGCCAGGCAAATAGCCCTGTCCCATTCCACTCAGATAAAATATGTATTGGGTCAAAAATGGAAGGTAAAGGGATTAAGATGATGGTGGCATGGCAATTCACCAGAGAAACAATAGAGAAATGGGACAAAGAATCTTTTAGGTTAAAACCATGAACCTTGAGTCAGATAACTACTTTCATCTTGAATCAATTCAAGAATATAATGAGGTAAGGAGACTCTAGCTTTTCAGGACCTGATATATCAGAGAGTAATCAGTACAGTCTAAAAGTGCAGTATAAACTGTCAGCTACACCCCACTTTTTTGCTATACATTCATTCAGGGCTTTTTTTGGAGAAAAAGTCCAGCAAGAACTCATTTGCATATCAGGCCACACACCCCTGATGCCAAGCCAGCCGGAACTGTGTTCCTGTGCATTCCTGCTCAACAAAAGCCCTGCATTCATTCCTCTATCTTTCTAATCCCATTTAAGTATTTCAGTTTCAATAAATGCCTTATTGAGTTCATTACACACACTACTGGAGCATTGTAATGCGCTGCAGGAACAAGAAACTGCAAAGGTTTTTAAAATTCACATTCATCCTGGAAATTATGGGATTGAAAGAAATTAGTTCAGGTGTTTTTCAGAAATTGTCACATGGATAGAGCTTGTGGCATCCTGTTTTCAACTTTTTGATTGAGTCTATATTTTCTGTAGAAAGGAAACGATGGGGTGATGTTTTGAAGTCTTACAATAGCACAGCAAATTATGAGACATATGGGCAGTTACTCCATCAAGTACTGATATCTTACGCAAGCTGCTGGCAGAGTTACCACTGGAATCATCTACTGTGAATAGGAAGAATGCCAATCTAATGTGTGGTCTCCATATGTAGCAGAATAAGACTGCATACTTCTGAGGTGGTAAAACAGACTGACCCACTTCAAACTGCAAGTGGGATAGCATTTTTTTAACAAAGAGAATAAAACTGAATTCTCTTTAAAAGTCACGCAAATGGAGGCTGGTATGGCCAGGGGTAAACTGGATTGGAATATCTCTCTGCTGTGGGCTTTAAAAAATTGTGAAATATCTGGAATATATTTCCAAAAATAGTACCTTCCACCACCACATATTCTGAAGTGGAATGAACCATTCTATCACCTCAAAAGAATACCAGTTCCTTTTACTTTCTGTGTAGACAACACCCACGGAAGTTTCTGTCCTGATCAAACAGTAATCTGTCCATCAACCCTCAACTCACAACAGTTCTGACATTTCCAGAACCAGCCTTGAAAAACCTTGTTTGCACATGCTCACAAAAACCATGCAGTCAGTTATTAAAATTGAAAAACATCAGGATCTAAAAATCGGTTAGACAAATGCATGTGCCAATAGTGTGTCTTCCTCATATGAAGCTAATATATGTACCACATCTGGAGTAATGGTTGCAGTTAGCTGTAAATCAATGTGTTTAATAGCTCCATGGAGCAATGGAAACACACTTTTCTTTGGAAAAAAATAACTGTACAGATGGAAAAGTTGATTAAAATCAATTATTTTAAGATGAGGTTTCTTGCTTGGTGATTGAAATTGATCCACCTTTCTCAAATAAATGAGAATGAACACAGAATGGCTAGCACAGACGTGGACTCAATATAAATACTTAGTAACCCTTCCTCTGTCTAGCCCATTGTCACAAACCCAAGAAGCATACATTAAACTGCCTTATGCCAATTCAGATTACTGGTCCATTTAAGCTCAGCATTGCCACCTCTGACTGGAAACAGCTAATCAGAACATCAGGCAGAGAGAGATCTTTCTGCAGCATCTACAAGTCAATATTCATTAAGTGGAGATGCTAGGAATTATATCTGGGACCTTTGCTAGGCTCTGCCTCTGAGCCCTGGCATGTCAATACCAAAGTTTTTATGGCAAGTATCTGTGATGCCCCCCAATGGATGAACAGGAATACTGTAACTTAAAAAACAGATAAAATGTGAGAGTCCTTATCAGCACAAGAAACAGCATTCTAATCATGCACTTCAAAACCACCCTTTCCAACCCCAACAACATTTACCACCACCCCCCCAACAATACTTACAAGCCCTTCACTTCAGCCACAGCCTCTTGCCGTGAAAGCTGAACTTTTCTGACATCCTCACGACGCACACTGTGGTACCTACGACGTGCCAGTTCTTCCTCAGTCAGACGGACACGGCATGTCTCCTGTAGGTAGCCCAGCATGGCAGGCACTGAGATCAGGAGGGCACACAGCCCATACCAGGCAGCTGATATGGAAAGGAGACTGCAGTTATTAGGTGACCCCACTGCCTACCTAGTCAACAGCCAGCCACAGCACTACCACACCTCAAACCACAATCTGCTTGCCAACCACACTATGCCTTTGCCAGCTCTCAGTTTACTCCACTGAAATCACTCTACTGCCCACCAGGCCCAATCTCCCATGACATACCTCATTCCTGAAAGACAAATCACTCAAGTCCCCAGCCCACTCTCCTCACCTTCACTCAAAGTCAGCAGCAGAAAGTTGAGGCCCAGGCAGGTAAGAAGGGAGCAGACAGGCATCTGCCAACTGTAACACAGGTAAGATTAAATATTTTGTTGGAACGGAGTGAAATATTTCAGCTGCATGAAGATGAGACTAATGGGAGATGGAAAGGAAGAAGGGTAGTAATTTACAGAGAGGGATTGAAATGAAAAGGACATCAGTTTTCAGGAAATGGGCATTAAAGCCCTTGCCATATATTGAGCTGAGGGCCCATGTACCAGGGATCTTTTAGCAAGCTACAAAGCTAGTAGCAGGTCTTCCTTAAGCCCAACCATTCAGAGTGCCCAATATAGTAATATTTAAAATCCCTTGGCACAAGACATAGCCTACAGCTTCTGAAATGAATACAAGGTCAAAAGGACAGCCTACTCTCCTCCTCCCTCAAGCAAAAGTGGTACTAGAAAAAATGCAGCTTGTCTGCCCTTGTGAATGAGAATATGCAAGAAGCCCACCACCTGAAGGTATCACTGACACCCACCTGAGGAGGAACCACACTCCTTCAACAATATCCTGCAGTGGCTCCAGGTACAGCTCAAGCCGTTTGTACGACACCACTAAATTGAAGAGGTCCAATGAAGGGGGCTTGGGAGATGAGGGGGGAACAGGCTGGGAATCAGATGTTGTTGGGCTATCCAGTCCATTCCCTGTGGAGGTCCCACTTTCACGCTCTGACACCTGCATACTATAGATGGGGAAGATCAGTTGTTACCAAAACAACAAACCTGGAACAGTCACACAAACAGGTCATAAAGAGGGCATCCACACAATCTCAGTAACTCCATACAAAGAAGCTACCTTCACTACAACTCCTCAGCAAATCATGAAAAAGTGGAGATGTCTTAACTAAGTTTGCTATCCCTCTGGGACTTCAGAGCCTTTAAGGCAGACAGTGCCAAAGCACAAATCCATTTATAATCCAAGTGCTGCAGGACAGTGGAAGGACAATGGCCTTCTGCTTCAAACTTCAGAAGGGTGCAAGCAAAGCTATCAAATAGGCAGTGGACAACATTGACCACAGTCTGATGCCACATACACAAAATCACATCCCTATATTCCATACTATATCACAAAGATATAGAACTTCTGCACTGCCTTTTTACCTATACCCTTTAACTCCAGCAGGTCACAGGCAAAGAGATCCTCCTACACAGGAGAAGTGGGGTGATCTTCTATGGCATAAAGACAGGAAACCAGGCTTTGTTCTGAATTTTAGTTACTACATACAATCCCACTACTGGGTTCATCGTTCGACCCCTTTCTCCAAAACAGATCAAACCAGCAAAAACGGGAGATGCTCTGACCTGCTTGTTTAGTGTGCAAAGAACCAAAAATCGCCCTTTGTAGACCCAGACATAGGAACTGCCAGCCTCCTTTTTTTCCCCCTGGAAGGATTCCTCCGGCTTTAACAGATAGTTGCCTCAGGCCGCAGAAATTCAGCAGGTAAAATTCTCCCCAGCATTTCGTCTCCAGGAAGACCCACCCGCTAAGATTCTGCGTGCCATGCTGAGTTACTAAAGGCACAGCAGCCCTGGCCGGGAAGAGACGATCGCCTAGATCCTACACAGTCTCACGTACAGAGATCCAGAGGAATAAGCTGCACCCTCCCTACGACAGGTATAGATGCCCAACGGAAAGGGAAGCGCAAGCACGCTAGCTGCCCCGGGCCCGATCCACAACTACCGCAACCCCAAATATGGGGAAAGGGCGGAGCTTCCCCACTGCCCGACCTCGCTCCTTGTTCCAAGTCGCCACAGCTACCGCCACTTCCTGGGGACAAAGACCCGGCTGTGCCGGAGCGCAACTGCGCAGTACGCGTTTTGCGGGAATCGACAGTCCGGCTCTCCCATCTGATGTGGCCAGCCAATCAACAGCAGAAGGAAACCGTTCCGCTCCCTGAAAAGCTCCACCTTCTGTTGCTAAAGAGTCGGGATGTCCTGAGCCTGTACGAAGCTTAGTCCTTCCTCTCTGGCAATTTTCCAGCCTAACTTATTCGGCCCTGAAGTCGCGCCCTGCTTTGACAATGTTGGGTACTGGATCTGAGCACGAGGAGATAAATGAGTTAGAATCCCCCCACCCTTCTCAATGCCCTCCTAGCCAGTCATCTTCGGGAACGCCTTGTACTCAACCTACTAGGGCTCCCGGGTACAGTAACACGATTGGTGGATTTGGGGGTCCCAGAGAGACCCGCACGCTCCAGGAAAATACAGAACAGTACAGCAAACAGTACATCTGCTGGTACGCTGAAATCTGAAGGATGCTGTGTTCCGGATTGTAGAACATGAACGGAAGTGTAGGAGCCCAGGCCAAATAGCCGGAGAGGCGAACAGAGACTAGCATTTCTAGGGGCAGGATTACAGCAGAATTGTGTTGAGAGCACAAGGAATCACACTACTGGATCACACTACTAGTCCATCTAGTCTAGGATACTGTTTCACAGAGTAGCCAGCAGAGTGCCCTGGGAAGGCTAACAAACAGGCACAGAACAGAAGCCAATACCTGATGTTGCCTCCTAGTCCTAATACCCATATTCAGAGGATTACTGCCTCTGAATGTGGAAGTTCTCTTTAAATTGTGGTTAACAGTCATTGATGGACCTCGGTTCCATGAATCTGTCTAATCCCTGTAAATACAGCTAAAAGAGAAATACACTGGATAGTGATGCTCTATCCAATATATTTCTCTTTTAGCTGTATTAACATGCTCAAACTAGAATGATACTTACATGTTAAAAAGTAAATTAGGTGGACAATAACATCACTATCCAATTTATTTCTCTTTCAGCTGTATTGACATACTCAAATAGGGATATTGGGTGTTTATCTCATTACATATACTAAACTCATTTTCCACTATATTTTAATGTATTTTTATTCTAATGGCAAACTATATGTATGTTACATGTTAAAAGGTAAATTAGTTGGATGGGAAAAACTTCTGAGAAAGAAATGCCCTCTTTTTGGCCCAGGTTTATAACAACAGAGTGATTAACAGACATTTTCACATTTTGACATGTTACTGTTTTATTGCTTTTTATTGCTGTCTTAGATAATGCACTTCAGTGATTATTTGCAAGAGGATTTTCATGTTTCACGCAGGAAAATACATGCTCATGCTACTGTTCTGTCATTGGAACTTAGCTTTGTACCATTTTGCATTCTAAACTATTGCCTACCAGCTGTATGTAGCTTTGCTCACTATACCTGATTCCTCATCTGATGAAGTGTGCTTAGAGCACACAAAAGACATTCTGAATAAAACTTCGTTGGTCTTAAAGGTACAGCTTGACTCCTACTTTGTTCTAAATTTCCAAGGGTAGTGTTAATTTGTTTCTGCCAAAACAACAAAGAGCAATAGAATATTTTAAAGATTAACAAATGTATGGTGGAGTGCACCTTTTTGAGACAGAGCCTACTTTGACAGATTCATGAAGTTACCCTAAACTGACACAAATATAAACATGAACAACAAACAGAACCTTGACAAAAATAGCCCACTACGACAGAAAAGCAGCTGAAACGACACACGGAAATAAACTGCCTCATTCAAGCCTTTTTATTATTATTATTAAGCATTCTCAGGCTGGCTCCCAAGCAGATGGCCTGGTCCCGTTTTGCAATCTTTCCTGGTTTGTATTCACCATCTCTGAGTCCCTTCCACCGTCGCTCTATTTCAGAGTTTGAGCTGTGCATCTTTAACTCTAGACGCGGCTTTGTATGTTTTGTAACCACATCTAATAAGGGCAGGAACAGGACTCGGTATTCAGCATTCTGGTAATCACTGGGGCGGGAGTCGCATGCGCTCGCGTTGTAAAAGCAAACGCTTTGTTTGTTTTAGCCTGGAAGACGACGAAAGCAAGCATGAGTAATACGGGGTGAAATCTCAGGGACCACAAACTAGGAACGGGAATAAGTAGGACGATTGGTGGTCAGAGGGTGGGGCTTTCAAGGCTTCCTGCCCCTCCCAGAACAGGAAAGCAACTGAAAATTTAAAGGAGTTTTATACGCTGTTACTTCTGTTCCATTTAAATTGGTCGTTGTAGTTCCGGGGGGGGGCGCTGTTTTAACGTACATCTGTAGTATAGATACAACAGTTTTGTGACAATTTCTTGCTGAAGTGCTTTTTCTTTTTTTTCCTAAGGGTTCGTTCACGCACCGGGGCAGAAACTCAACCCGAGCTCTGAGCTGGTAAAATCGACCGCACCATGGGGGGTGGGGTGGGAATACATGCAAGTAGAATAGCGCAGTAGAGAGAACGATTCTACCCTCCATCTCTTTGTTCTCTGTCCTGGCTTTCCAGTGGCTGGAAGTTTAAAAGAAGAAGAGCATTCCAAAATGCAATCCTGCACGAATTTATACCTGCACTCTCATTCCTGTCCCATCTGGTTCTCTTGATTGTGGGAACAAGGCAAAAGTCTGATGATCAGAAGCAACCGGTGGGGGGGAAGGGGAGGATGGCATATCTTTTTGTATGAAAATGGTTATCTAAGGTCAAGGGGCTGGTCAGTGTAGAGTCCCATCCTGAAGGGCTTAAAAGCTGAGGTGGGCCTGGGCTTATCCTGTTGGGAAATCCTTGGGCAGGCAGAAAGGGAGGAACTAACTCTGTGACACTAGTCTGATACTAAGTAAAGCATGTTATGCACCCTTGTTCCAGTTTTGGGGAGCTGCGGGATTACTTGTTTCACACCTACTACATCTTTTAGTTGATGAGCCTCTCCACAGTCATGTGTTGGAATGTTACTGTGATTTTACTGGTTGTGAGCCGCCCTGAGCCTGCTTCAACTGGGGGGGCGGGATATAAATCCAATAAACCATTAATTTGTTTAAGTTAAATGATGCAAACCTATGTGTATTTAAACAACATAAATCTCACTTTGTTTAATTGAGTTTATAACCTGGTAATTTTGCATAGAATTGCAGTCTAAGAGTCTGTTAATTGGTTTAGAAGATGCCTCTCATTAATTAGGAGCATTTTAAAAAATAATTGTTTACAGTAACATGACTCAACACAACTATGAATAGCAGGCACCATTATAGCCCTTGTCTTTTATCACACATAAGAAGGAATACGTCTAATGCCAGCTGGAACAAGTAAATGCACTATTAAATCATGCTTTTTCTTCTGAACTGTTTAGTTCATGTGCAGGTTTAATCAACTGATTAAATAAAACACAACCAATGAATGGACTAGCAGCTTAATCCTGTCCTCACAAAGAAGAAGAGGTCTGTTCCACAAGATCCAAGAAATCAAAGGGAAATTTAAAGTTCAATTAGTCACGCTGAAGGATCAATACGGTAATACAGTAACCGAACAAGACAAAATAAAGAAAAGATGGGAACAATACACTGAAGAACTATATAAAATAAATTAAAGGATGACAGATTCATGCCAAGAATCTTTGGAAGAAGAATCTACAGTTTTAGAAAGTGGAATGAGAGCTGTGCTGAGAGCAGTTGGGAAAAAACAGTAGATGGGATACCATTAGAACTATTCCAAGCCAAAGAAATTGAGTCCATCAGAATGTCAACAAAAGTCAACAAATATGGAAAACAGAACAGTGGCCCACAGACTTCAAATACTCAATTTACTTCCAGTTCCAAAAAAAAAAAGATGTCAAAGATTCCAGCAGCTATTGGACCATCACATTAATTCCTCACATGAGTAAAGTGATGCTCAACACCATACAACAAAGATTGTTATCTTGTATGGAATGAGAAATGCCAGATGTTCAAGCTGGATTCAGAAAAGGAAGAGGCACTAGAGATTATATTGCAAATTTACGTTGGTTATTGGAGCATACTAGAGAATTTCGGAAGAAAATCAGGTTGTGTTCCATAGATTACAGAAAAGCTTTTGACTTGGTGGCCCATGAAAAGCTATGGTTGGTTTTAAAAGAAATGGGTGTGCCACATAATCTGATTGTTTTGGTGTGCAACCTGTACTCAGGACAAGTGGCTACTGTTAGGACAGGATATGGAGAAACAAGATTATTTTCAGTTGGCAAAGGTGTCAGACAAGGATGGATTTTATTTCCCTATCTCTTCAATATATTTGCCAAACATATCATAAGGAAAACTGGATGAGATTTAGATGAAGGCGGGGTGAAAATGGTGCAAGGAACATTAACAATCTGAGATATGCAGATGACACCACATTGCTAGCAGAAAATAGGGAAGACTTGAAACTACTCCCAATGAAGGTGAAAGCAGAAAGTGTTAATGCTGAATTATGCAATTGGGGAATTATACAATTTAAATATTGATGATGAAGAAATTGAGATTGTTCAAGATTTTCTGTTCCTTGACTCAGTCATCAACTAAAAGGGACACTACAACCAAGACATCAGAAGGAGATTGAGACTGGGAAGGTCAGTCATGAAGGCGCTAGGAAAGATTCTTAAGTGTAAGGATGTGTCAATGGAAACCAATATCAAGATAATTCATACCACAGTATTTCCCATTACTATGTATGGGCATGAAAGTTGGACAATGAAGAAAGCTGACAAGAAAGTGGTGTTGTAGAAGAGTTCTGTGGTTATCGTGAACTGCCAAAAAAACCCCAAGTGGGTTCTAGCCCAAATCAAGCCTGAACTCTCCCTAGAAGTGAAAATGACCAAACTGAAGCCATTGTACTTTTGTCATGTTATGAGAAGACAAAGTCACTGGAAGAGACAATAATGGTAGGAAATGATGAAGGCAGCAGTTGTGGGCCTCTTTGGGGTTTGGGGAGCATATGACAAGCCTTAAAGCTTGACAATCATGGGCTGGAATGTGCACTCTGTCCCTGAAACCAAGATGCTTGTAGGGTCTTCTCCAAAAGTAAGCTGGTGCAATAAGTTAATAACTTCATCTTTCAACATGTCTATCTACTCCTAATAAACAATGCCACAGCTAATTGAGGAAGTAGCAGGGCTGTATTTAGTGCCTGACCTTTTCCCACCAATTTGCTCAGAGGCTGCTCTGTTCTTCCTGCCTGAATGTCAAATGCCAAAATTTCCAGTTCTTCCTTTAAACTAGCCGAGAAGCAGCCAAGATAATTTGGAGACAATATCTCAGAATCTATGGGGATCTTGAAAGCTTAGATTCATGCTGTCTTTTAGCCATCTCATAGTTGCCCTGAGCTGACCAAACTGTGCAACTAACTTATGCTGCTGTTGCATGAGCTAGTGTGAAGTGCTTGGAGAAGTACCTGGAGAATGAATATACATCAATAAAAACTTCAAATTAGAGCTGCTACTAGGTGAAATAAAGGGTATGAGTTTCATTATTTGCTTTGTCAGTGTCATAGTCCTGAAAATAATTCAAATGGTAAATTTAGAAAATATAAACCTCTTTCAGAATACAGGACTGTTCCAAATGTTTCATACAGAAAAAAAATAATATGCAGCATTTGAACTATTCATATGCCCATGTCATCCCCTTATTTCTCATGACTGACTAGTAGCCAGTGTCTGCAGTACTCATATTGTATGCCAATTTCAAAGGTCCTGTCATCATTTTGACTCATGTGATGGCAGCAACACAGCACCAGTAGAATGGTTTGCCCCTTACTTAAAACGGAATGACAAATACATGAAGATCAATATATCTGAGTAAATTATTAACATATAAGTTGTGGAAAACTATCAGATTTCTTTTAAGGGTTTTCCTATCAGTGAGGGCATTCGGTAGTCCAATGGCAGTGAAATTCTAGTTTGAGAGAGATTATTCCTTCTGGACGTCTACATGTCTGAGATAAGAGTACTATAGTTTCTCCACCCAGATCAGTCAGTGACAATTTCAAACAGAAAATATGAAGAATACATATAGGAATATTTTACTATTTACTGTTCTTCATTGCAGTCAAAAGTACATCCTTAATTTGAGAAGCAGCATCTCTCTTCTGTTTGAGACTTCAAAGAGGGTGTCACCCTTGGTAGGCCTTGATGGCTGTCATTATCATGCTCTGTGAATATCTATGTGGCCTCTGGACATTTTTGGAAGACTTATTGCTGATCTAAGGTAGAAACAGTTATTTCCTTTCTTGAGATACACATTTGGGATCTACAGGGCTACTGGAGGGGATCTGCCCCTGAATTTGGAATGAATGTTCTGTTATGAAGAGAGAAACACAGTGATTCTATCCTTGACATATCAAAGATTTTGTTCCACACACACCTTTATTAAAATGTATATTACTTATAAAGTGGGGAGAAGGGTCTGGACACAATCATATTCAGATTAGCTTCCGGTATAGAAACTGATAGGAGCCAGGACCAAACAGTGAAATGTTGAAAAGTAAGAATTGTCTGAAAAGCCTTAAATATCTTGGCCAGCCTCATGTCAGAGTGCTTCTCCTTCCATCATGACAGCACTGATTTCTTTTCCCAAATTAGCACACTGGGAGCACACTGTGGCAGGAGGTACTAAAAACTGAATTGATGCCACAGCCATTGCTGAGATTTACTCCACAGTGAGACACAAGCAGGCACAAAGCAGACTCCAGGGAAGCTGCAAAGCCTGTGATGTCCCTCTCAAAAACACAAAAGATAATGAAAGTCTAACATAGTTGCACTCTCCCCCAATTCTTCTCAGGGGCTTCTGTACCAGATGGGTGGGAATGCCCTCAAGATGAAGTCCTGGATTCAGCATGTGTGAGGCTCATGACCCCATAGGTTCCTCGCCACCTAGAAGGAAAAGACAGTCACAGACACCTCAGATAGGTTACCACCATTCTTACTGACATATGGTCTCCTCCCAAATAAACTTCCTCGGCTGACAGTGCCTTCAAGTCCCTCTTGCTATGACAGTTAGGTTCTGCTCTTCATGATTGACAGTGTTCCATCATTTCCTCCCCACCCCATGTTGGTTTGCATCAGGAAATGTTAATTTGCCTACTTTCATATTTGCCATCAAGTTGGGATGATCCAGCAAAAGGGGCCACTGATCCTCACTACAAGCCAGTGTCAGGGTCCTGCTGGCTGTTGTTGCATGGAAATCCTAACACTTGGGGCTTCATTTCCCCCCACCCTAGAGCCCAGTTAAACTGCACAGAGCCATTGACTAGAACACCTTTTGGTAGGTACCTGGGAACAAGAGATAGGTTAAGCAATTTGTGGTTAAAAAACTGGCCAAAGTTTAGACAGTCATCCCCCTGCATGAATGTCTGGAAAGGGGGGGGGGGGGGTCTTATGCAAAGTAATAATCAGAACAGAAACTGCTGCTTGAAGCAACATACAAGAATAATTCAAAGGAAGATGGAATACAAGTGATGAGAAATTTTTAGATCTTGCTTAAGATGTTTCTTCACATGCATGAAAGTAAGCTTGTCTTGACCAAATGTGGACTGATTTCACACTCATCCTTATGCTGTTCTCACATCCGTTTTCTCAGCGCAGCATCCTCCCAATTTCCCACTATTTGCACTGGGGTTGCAGCAAACATCACGGTTTTTGCACAGCTAACAGAAACCACTAAAAACCAGTTTCCATTTGCTGCATGAAAACCGTGATGTTTGCTGCAGCCTCGATGCAAATAATGGGAAATTGGGAGGACACCGTGCTGAGAAAACGGACATGAGAGAGGCGTAAGGTGAGTGCGAAATCAGCCATGGTTACAGCATATGCAGAAGGGACTGGGAAGATGGTATACATCTTTTCATTGAAAACGTGTTTTTAAAATATGAACCATCTTGCCTATGGGGGTTCAGAACACTCCAGGACGTGAGGCACTCAAGACGTACCATTCCAAGAAACCAAGTTCGTTTTCACACTTTTCATCAAAGCAGGAGTAAAGCTAGGCACAACCTTGGGTGTCTGCTTTCTCCTTGCCATCCCTAAGAAGACCAAGCATGCTCTCTACCTCTGAAATGAACAACTGACCACCTGATAACTTTCAGTTGGTACTGCTGATTCTTGTGTGTGAGGAAATACTAATGATTGTATACTTTTTCTTGATTATTTGATATTGCTAGATGAGTGTGTCATTGTGTTTAATAAACCAATTTTATCTGTACATGCAACTGGTTTAGGGTCGCCACATCCGGCTCCAGAAATATCTGGGGCCTTTGGGGGTAGAGCCAGGAGCAACGTTGTGACAAACATAACTGAACTCTGAAGAGAGTTCTGGCAATCACATTTAAAGGGACCACTCACCATTTAAATGCCTTGCCTCCATTGGGAAATAATGAAGGATAGGAGCACCTTCTTTGGGGGCTCATAGAATTGGACCTCCCTGGTCTAATCTTTTTAAAACTTGGCAGGGTTCTTGAGGACAGGCACTGGGTGCTATGTTGAAAATTTGGAATCGCTACCTCAAAAAACAGTCTCCCGAGAGCCCCAGATACTCATGGATCAATTCTCCATTATACCCTATGGGAATTGGTCTCCATAGGGAATAGAGTGCCCAGCAGACATTTCCCCCGCTTTCTGATAAACCTGAAGCAGCGGAGGGCCTCTTAACTGGGGGATCCCCTGCTCCCATTTGGAGATTGGCAACCCTAATTGTGGGCATCACTTGATCTCACTAGAATCCTAGTAAGCACCTACGGCATTTGTGACCTACTCAGCAGAGCACAGCACATTGTAACAGTGTACTATTATTCTCCTTGTCCACTAAGAATGGGGCCTGTTTTGGGGCCAGTTGCTTCCTCACCTGTGCTTTTAAGTGCACACCTTCCCCTCCTGAACCCTGGTTTCTTACCTCAGGAACTGCAAGGTATCAAGGGCTCCTCTGGTCATAGGTCTTTGCAGAAGTCACTTCCCCCACCCATAGGATCGGTCTTGGACTTTTCAAGGGGGAAAGGGTGGATTTCCTTTCAGAGCAATTGACAGGCAGCAGTTCTTCCATGCCCCATGCTAAGAAATATGTTTGGCAGGGCACCATAAGGAGGATGAAAGCAGATGGTCAGTGTTTTTGTTGATGTTCTGAAGAAAAAAAAATGTCAGTAATCTCCAGAGGCTGAAGCAGGATTGTTTGGTGTCTTGAGTAGTAGAAGGACAGGTGAGGTGGACTTCTGGGGGAGTTTTTTGTTTCTCTGTTGAAGTAATTACATTTACCAGCTTGTGTCCTATTGCTGGAATACAATCTTGTTTGGGTAAGGGAGACTCCAACCCAAAAAATGAGCATTCCCACCATTTGAAAAATACTGGAACAAAAGGCACATTAGTTGTAGCATCTTAGGACAAGGCAGTTTTGGCAGCTGTTAAATGAGTTTGACTTAGACACACAGCAGGAGAGTTGTCTGTGGGGATCCATTATTTGGCATTTCAGTATTTCTGAGGCATCTCTTCCTTTAGGAGCAGGCAGTGTTAAAATCCAATGTATGCCAGTCCAGAAACATAAACACACCAGGGCTTGAATTGTTATAGCTGTCACATAAATCAATTCAGACTCACATGATACAGAAATCCAGGTGGGCAGCTGTTTTGGTCTGAAGCATACGGAAATGCAGTTCCTGGCAACAATGGGCCTGATATTTCTGTTAAGCTTTGAAATTCACCCAGTATGCATACCTATCCTACCTGAGGGTTTCCATTAGATGTAACTGTTCCTTTTTAGAGCAATCACATTTTCCCTCAGGTCTCTCCAATGTCAGTTTCTGCTTGCCTGTTTTTGCTCAAAGCTTCTCTTTTCTTGGTGCCCTAGAGCCACAAAATACCATGTGCTCTCCTACTTATACAGGGTAATATCTCAGTGCTCAATGCAAAATACACCGAACAGGCTTCTCCAGATTATGAGGAAAGTAGGCGAATGCATAGCCCTGGCACAAAGTGCTGCAACAGCCTGTTTCACCCTGAGAGCCCAGTCTGAAATTATTTATTTACTTCATTTATGACCTGCCATTCTTCCCAATGGTGACCCAAGGAGGCTTACATCATCATCCTCTCTTCCATTTTATCTTCACAATTTTAGTGAGGTAAGTTAATCTAAGAGTATGTGACTGGCCCAAGGCCATCCAGCAAACTTTCATTGCATAATGGGGACTTGAACCTGGGTCTCCAAGATCCTGGTCAAATACTGCACCACACTGGTTCTCAAATGTTACTCCTATCTCATTAGAAAGGGATGATCTTATGTGGAAGCCTAATCTTTATACCTCCAGGAGTCAAGGATTAGGTTACAAATCTGTCTTAATAGGTCTTGATCCTCTGCAATGGAGACTGGTCATCCCAGCCAGCTTGGGTGGGGGGTCCTCATATATGAGGCAATCATCCTAACCCTGATAATCAGCACTTCCTTCCCTGCCACAAGGGGCCTCTTTTTTACATGGTCCCACCATCAATCCCCTCCCCCCCAAACAAATGCTTCAAATGTTCCCTATTATCCATGACTGATTAGCCTGTGATCTGGCTTCCTTTTCCATGAAGCAATGGTCCCTGTGGTGTTGCAGAAATGATACAAGAACTAGCACAGGGAAAAATGAAAGCAACAGTTATGGTCCAAGGTCAGAAGCACGGCTTAATTTGAGAGGAAAGTTTACAAGACCTGAGCCCAGGATCCTCTCTCTGGTGTCATCTCTGAGATATATGACATAACAATAATCAAAAGATGGCATGTCTGAACATACACAAAGTGCATTCCCTAATGTCTCAAGAGGCAGAGCCCGTGGGCTGGGTTACAGAGCAGGGCTCCAGTTTAGAGTACAAAATCCTGGAAGGTGTGTTGCAATGGCAGAAAGGCTACAATATCAACATCAAGGTCCTATCCAAAATATAGAAGTAATTTTAAAAAATATTACTTATAAATATATGATTAAAAACAGAGTGGCAAAGAGCAATCAAAAACTTTTGTTAAAAAGAATAAACCAGAGGATCATCCCAGTAGATGATTATTCAATTGTTCAATTAACTCATAGAATTAATTTTAATATAAAAGTGGGATCTTAAGTGTAAGGCATAAATATATATGTATTGGCAAGGACTACATGCTAAACTAAAATTGCTCTTGTAAGAACTAGGAAACACGTTGGATGATCTTGACTCCCTGTGGCACTTACTTGCATCACAAGCCAGGTCATTCAAACCCTCACAAACCCAGAAAGACCCACCTGCCACATGAAGGAGGAAAAGAAAGGAGGGCCCACAATCCAGGTCCCAGATTTCACCTAAAGAGCATTCCAGTTTGAGTCAGGGTCGCAAAAGCCCACATCCATCTGCTGGTGAGGGGGTCAGATTCTCTACAGAAAAAGTCTATTGGTGTCTTGACTCTCCATTAGGAAGGCAAGTTGGTGTGTCTGAAGCAAGGAGCAATTTGACTGTGGGATGATATGTGTGTGAGGCTTGTCCATCAGTTTGCAGAAGGGTGTGTCTATCCCTGTGTACTGATCTTCTTGCATCTCTCAGATGATGTCATGGTGCCCCCGGGAACGGCGTACCAGACAGTAGAGTCCTGAAAGCAGGTAAAAGACGGCAGTGATGCCTGCAAAGATGGCAGCACTCAGGTAGGCACTGTAATTGCAGGTAAACTTGTAGGCACTCACGTTGCAGTAGCTGACATCCTGTGCCTTATGGACCATGATGCCCGCAGCAGCAGAGAAGAGAATGACCCCAAACAGCAGATCATGCACAATATTTGTGATAAGCCAGCGGCTCCCCAGCCCTGGCACCAGAGCCCAGCGACCCAGTAAGCTGAGGCCAAAGATTGCTAAGGTGAGCAGCCACACGAGGACTGCAGCAAAGACTGCAAAGTAGGTTGCCCCTTCATACTTGTGTGCTGCTAAAGTAATCCAGCAAACAGCACCAGCCACCAGCTGCAATACGCGCAAAATTCCCAACAGACTTCGCAGGAAGGGCCAGTTCATGCTCAAAGGCTCTCTGGAGTGTGGATAAGGTGGTGGAGGTGAAGAAGGAGGTGGTGGAAGAGGCATACTGTCTATGGAGAGCGCAAGTCAGGCCTCCAATCCCTTCTGCAGCCCAGCGGAGTCTAACTCTCTCTTTCTCAGGCACTTCCTTTGCCTGCAGCTGCCAAACATCTGCAGCTTAACGGTCTTTCCTGCACTGGGGCCTCTCAGCTTCCCGCCTCAGCCCCTCCCAGTCCCCTCCTCTGCTCTGGGCGGCTCTCTCTCTCTCTTCATCTTTTTGCTAATAACTGGTTCCATCTCTCCTCCACGCCCCTGCAGTCCCAATTTAGAGTTTACACTCTCAGAATATCACTTAAAGCTGGCTTCTTTGGCACTAGAATTTTCTGTGTCATCACTACTAGCAGCCAGCCTGCCTCTTGAGCTGTTCCTGCACAGAAAGGTTGGCCTGCAGGCACAGAATGCTGCCCCACCCTGCTGTATGGAAAGAGGTCCAGGTATAGTTTCTCTCAGAAGGCACTGTATGTTATGAACTACTTTGGAACTTCTGTTCTGACCCTGGTCAGTTGTCCTCCATCCCCCAAATGGTGTGGTCTGGCCATCACAATTCTGAGTAGTTTGTTTTAAAGAGGTGTGTAGGGGAAGGGGTTGAAATAAGTAATTTGTGCTCCCCCCCCACACCCTTGCACTCTTGACCTAACATAAAACATAACTGGAAAGACTGGAAATGTGTCTGTTTTATCTTTACCTGCTGCTTATACATATACATTTCCCTTCAGCACTTCCTTAGACTGTCCAAAGGCAACCTTTGAGCTGCTTTGAGCCACATCTATATCCTTTCAGGCTTTTATCAGTCAGTTCCCTGGGCAGTTCAAACCTTGATCCCAAAGCTGACCAGTTTCCATCAGTAATCCACTTGATAATTACACAGAAAGCAAAACAAGATACAAAACTACATGTGCTTGTATTTTAAGAATACAGTCATCACCATCTGGCATGATCTACCCACTAAAGCAACTATGTCACTCCCAGTTTGGTGTAGTGGTTAAGTGTGCGAACTCTTATCAGGGAGAACCGGGTTTGATTCCACACTACTCCACTTGCACCTGTTGGAACGGCCTTTGGTCAGCCATAGCTCAGGGAGAAGTTGTCCTTGAAAGGGCAGCTGCTGTGAGAGTCCTCTCAGCTCCACCCACCTCACAGGGTGTCTGTTGTGCGGGAGGAATATAAAGGAGATTGTGAGCCACTCTGAGATTCAGAGTGGAGGGCAGGATATAAATCCAATATTCTTCTTCTATAGTTGGGCTTGACAAATTTGTTTGAGGAGCCAGCCCAAAAATTTAGAAGCAGACTCATTTTTTAGCCTTGAGGGTTTCATGTGACAACCACATTTTTTTTCTAATTATTGCTCACAAAACCTAATCCTAACCTCTTTACAGTTTCGTGTGACAGAAGTGTTGTAGTATATAAATGAATACAGGAGTGATGCTGGTTATTATCACAATAACAAAAAGCTAACCTCTAACCTTAACACAAGACCCAGTTTCTCATAATTTTATTATTTCTTTTAAAAGATCTATTAAATTGAATGATGGAAACAGTATAGAAAGAAACTGTTTCATAAATGAATTCCTCAGTACCACTGAAGGATATAAACCTAGCATATAAACGATTGACAAAAACTTCCAATATGTGCAGTTTTTGTCATACAAAACATATTCTGATAGAAAATGTTGGATAAGCTTTGTATTTCTACTGAGGATCACTAAGGGACACTTCACTAAAATCACTGCTGAAAATACTAAGGTGCCAAATAAATTTTCTATGCGTTATGGTGATCCAGCACCTGGGATTTATCAAGTCTTGATTTATAGCCCCAGCATTTATTTTTAAAATCCATAATCTACCCCATCAGGGCTTAAATATATGATATATTGTCTTCATGTGTCTCTCCTGCCCACCTCAACCCTGTTGGACCAGACCTACGCTGCAAATTCAATGAAATTTTCAGATGCTCAAGGGCCTGCCCTGTGTCATGGCACATGAAGACGGGGGCACAAGCCTCCTCCAGTACCATTTCCCCAACCTGTAATTGACCTCAGGGGGCACTTGCCTTTTAGGGGACTAAATGTAAGTTTCCCCATAGGGGACATTTCAAGTTATAAAAACAGCACAGGGTTTAAGTCCCCTCTAGACATGTGCCATGTGTGGTAAGAGTCTGTCATGCTTTATTTTATACTCAGTAGAACTCCTGGTTTTCATAGCAGTGAGTTCTGCACACAGTACCATAGGACCACTGTGCACATACTAATTTTCCTGGGTTGGAATAGAAAAGTTGTATGAAATGTCTACACAGTCTCCATGAAAATAATTTACGGATATTTCATCACAATATATTTTGAAGTTACTGCTGTAGCTTGCAAGCACATGGAACTGTGTTAACACTTGCAACATTTTTACATATGAACATACATACCCGTGTAGGAGAAATATCATGAATTAATGAGCCACTAACCCTATAAGCGGCTAACAATTTGTCAGTAACTGAACTTAGTTTATGTTAGGCAAGGATTGCTTTGAAATGGGTATATTTAAGAAAAACTAAATTGGATCATATGGATCCTGGTGCATAATTACTGGCATTATGTTTAGGGTTGGCAACTCGGTGTAGGGAAATTCCAGGCTAATTGTGGGTTGAGCCTAGGGAAAGCAGCCATTTTCTCCAGGGGAACTATCTTATATCATTTATCTCATATCAGCTGAGGGATGTATGAAAGGAGTGGAGGCAACTGATACCACCAACTGCTGAATTGGAGTTTATTTTTAGACGTTTATGTTTTCAGATTATATATTGTTTTATTATATGTATCTGATTTTAACCTTGTATTATTGACTGTTGTTGCCCATTCAGAGCCCATTTGGGAAAGGGCGGGTTATAAATTGAAAATAATATATGTAGCCTAGAGATTGGTTTAATTAAGAACATAAGAAAAGCCATATTGGATCAGACCAATGGCCCATCCAGTCCAACACTCTGTGTCATACAGTGGCCAAAAACCCAGGTGCGATCAGAAGGCCCACCAGTGGGGCCAGGACACTAGAAGCCCTTCCACTGTTGCTCCCCCAGCACCAAGAATACAGATAACTGCCCCAGACAGAGAGTTCCATCAATCCGCTGTGGCTAATAGCTACTGATGAACCTCTGCTCCATATGTTTATCCAATCCCCTCAAAGCTGCCTATGTCAGGCCCCACCTGAAGGCTGGCAACCCTATTTTATGTTCTGCATGCTACACTTCAGGCATGCACTTAAGTCACAGGGTGATGTCACTGCAAATGCTTTTAACTTCCAAATTAGATTGGGAAAGAGAAGCAACACATTACACATGGCTGGATCTCCATAAAAAAAAATTGCAGAGGATGAGCTGGGGAGGGGCAGTTTCCTCCCATCAAAACCACCCCACTTAAAGTCTGGCAGTGAAAAAAAAAAGATGTTACTTGTAATTTGTGTTCTAGAATATTCTGTGGAGCTAGGTTTGCATAGAAACAGGGCTATGTATTTCTTCCCCTGAAAATGTAAAAATAAAACAAACAGCATTGGTCTCTATTTTTCCTCCAATGTCAAATGCCTCTCTCTTGCATCTTCCTGAATCCCAACTATCAAGGGTGAATAAAGTCAAACAGCCTTTTTTCTTGCTTTCCCCAAATAACACAACAGCAGGAATTTATAATAGTGGGTTCCATCTAATTTTTGGCTCCCAAGCATGCAGGAGCTGAGTGGACAGCACGACCTTCCTTCCTGATCGACCCTTTTGCACTTGTCTAGCTGTGACTGCTTAGAGCAGGGGTTTCTAACCTTTTTCACGTTTCTAACCTTGTGGGCACTTTTGGAATTTTGGCACAGCACGGCGGCACAGCCATAAAATGGATGCCAGGGGACGGCAGCTGCAGAAGGCAGAGCCAAGGGCTGCTGCAGTGTACTGTCAGTGGTGGCAGCTGCCGCCAAAGCAAGATTTTTACTTATCTGTGCAGCCAATTAAATCTCCAATGGCCAATCAGAAACCTTTCTGGGCAAAAGCCCCACCCACTTTCTGAAGCGCTTGGCCAGCACCGGAAAAAGTGCTAGCAGGCACTATGGTCCCCACGGGCACCACGTTGGGGATCCCCTGGCTTAGAGAGTGAAGCGGGCTGTCTCTCGAAATCCTTTGCTGCCTTACCAGAAAGACCTCGCACGGCTAAGCGACGAGCGAGTCTGGAAAACCAGACGTGGCGGTCAGGCTAGTGACCTTTCTTAGCAGCACTCTTTCCAAAACACTGGCAGTGAGCCAGATTCTAGGCGCTAACCCGAGTCTCCAGTGCGCCTAGGCTGGGGAAATACCTGCAATTAGTAAATCCAAACAACGAAAGGCAGGCTTTGACGTATATTATTGTCGAATAAATATAAAGAGGCAGACAAGAAAGCGGAGGCGGACAGAGAAGGGGGGGGGGAATCCGCCGTCCCTTACAATGAATGATTAGGTTTGACCTGTAAAAACACGCTAGAAATCTTAATTTTCTTCTGCCCGAGGGCTACCTCAGAATAAGGCCAGACGACGGTCTCCCGCCGCAGGGTAGGCACGGCCCACGCCTCCGTTCCTAGACGGGCAGAGACCAACCGCCCAAGCTCCGCCCTCTCCTACTGGGAGGCTAACTCCTCGCTGACGTCAATACTAGAGCTGCCACGCATTCCCACAAGAAGTCCTGGAGTCCCACCTTCCCTTCACCGGATTGGGTAGTCAGTTGTCTTGGGAGTTCGGATTCAGAAGGCAGGAGTCGAGGAGCTGGAGAAGCTGATTGGTTGAAGTCTCTGTTGTCCACACTGTTCAATGGAGGAAGAGGAGTCACCCTGTAAGAGCTTCTGAACGACTGGAATAGGTTTGAGAAGAGACCCGCAAAAGCGCTTGACAGAACCCGCGGTGGCGTGGCTCAAGGACTCTTCGAGCGTGCCGCGGTGCCAAACTCAGCAGCAGCCGCTAGGTTTGTGAGTACCCGAGTCCACCTGGGTCTAGGCAGCTGCTCTGGAAACAGCAACTCTCATTGTAAAGGATTCTTGAACCCAGAGAGAAAACGGAGGGGGGGGGGAGTTCGGAGTATGCTGGCTCGTTTATAAGAGGAAAGTTTTAATCC
The DNA here is from genome assembly GCF_032191835.1 of Heteronotia binoei. Taxonomy (NCBI): domain Eukaryota; kingdom Metazoa; phylum Chordata; class Lepidosauria; order Squamata; family Gekkonidae; genus Heteronotia; species Heteronotia binoei. Next base: position 78,509,629 of record NC_083228.1, on the reverse strand, counting down.
CCTCCCCCCGGGGGGGGTATGTTACATTGCTACTCTGCCTTTTTTCCCCAAGGTCAGAACAGCAGTCTTTGCACTGTATATTAAGCTATGACACTAACTCAAAACCACTCGGTGAGCATTAGGGCAGAGAGAAGAGCGTATATTCTTCAGGGAGTGGTGTTTATAGGACTTAACCTACTTAAATGTCTGTACTACTCTGTGAAGTAGGCTCCGCTAACAGAGAACAACTAACCCAAAAGTCACCCAACAAGTTTTATGACGGAGTGGAGGTTTGAACCCTAGCCTTCCCAGACTATATTCCAGACTTCACTTTCAACCCGCAGTTGTCTCAGTGCTTGCTGTGAGGGTAGTGGCACCTGGCATTTCCAGGATTGTGGTGGGAACAAAATTAGGAGAGAGTATATACATTGTCCTGAGCTCCTATGCCTTGTTCCCTCATCAAGGAAAAAGAAATTCTTCCCAGTGTTTACCCCACAGTGGGCAAACACCATGGGGATGAGTTAACCCTTCCCTTCCCCAGCACTACAGCTCAGTCTTCCTCCGCGGATGCTTTTCACAGCTAAATTAAATGTTGATAGATCCTGTGTGAAATCTTAAAGACTGATATGAATGTTGCATATATGGAGGGCCATTTTTTGAGTGAGCCAATGAACAGATGGGACCTTGGGCGGTAGAGCACCTATACGGTTCCTGGACAGACACTGAAGCAGCTAAGCTCAAGGGCTCAGACTGCCAAACAAGATCCATTCAGGACTGAAAGGGGTGGGAGGAGTTTCTCCAGCTACCTACTGGGAAATAACTGCTATGGCAGTGTTGTCAAATAAGAGGTGTCAGAACATGAAAAACTGCTAAGAGGATTATCCTAGTACCATCAGTGACTCCAAGAATGTGAGAACTTAGAACCTGCAGGCATTCAGATCACTTGAAGTTTTTTTCCTGCAGCTCCTCCCTTCTCCTGCTTGAGCACAGCTGTAGCCTGCAAGAACTGACCTGTCATTCATATGACACTATGATTTGTACAGTGGCTTCTGGGTGATGGCAGAGAAAGTTAGTGATCTCTTCCAGGACACAGCATCTGATGCCATAAGGGAATGGCTGAAAACGACTGGCCAGCTGTAGCTTTCTTTCTGAGTTGTTTTGAGGAAAGGAGGCAGAACTCATTGCTTGGTTGCTGTGTGAGACAGGTACAGCTTAGACAGAGACAATGTAGGTGCTCCAGAACATGATTGTGGAAGGACCTGGTTTGCAAAGACTTGCTAAAGAGGAAACATGTGAAGGCACAAGGAGAAAACAAAAGCTGCCAGAAGCGATTAATGCTGCTACTTCATCCTTTCCCCCATATCTTTTCACAGAATTACCTCCAGCTACAGAGTGGAGAGACCCTAACCACATGGGCACTCCTGCCTCCATTGCTTGTGACTTGCCCCACCCTCAGACACCCAAGAGTTGCACTCGCAAAAAAGCATCTGCCAACATCTTTCAGGGAGTTGGGCTGCTGCAGTTACACCATCTCTTTCACAGCAGTGGGGATGCACAAGCAGAGGAGCGGGCCCAGCTGGTGTGGGAGCGTGCAGGGAATCGGTGTATTGCCCAGGCCTTGCGACAGCTGCACAGAAAGCAGAGAAAACTAAGGCTGCAGCCCCACCAAAAGTCTCCTTCGGAGTCAGAAAGTAGAACTGGATTCCTGGAGTTACAGCACTTCAGCCACTTACGGTATATACTCCACTTTCATTATCCTCCACTGCTTCCCAGGAAGCTGCTGGTCCAACACTTCTATCACTCTCTCCCTCACAAAACCAGATTCATGCCTCCACTCCTACTCATCATTCTCTGAATATCATCATGCCTTAATGCTTTCCTCTATTTTTCCCTCATGCATATTCCTCAGTCTACTCTAGACTAACCCTGTAAATCATTCCACCAGTCAGAATCTTGCTACCCTGTGGTTACCACTACTTTGGCATTTGTACTGTGTAAATATCAATGGTAGCATGTGCTAGAACTGGTCTCTTACACAGAAATTAATCTTCCTTTGTAAAAAAAAGTAGCTTTTACAAAGCAAAGATTATACTGCTTGATCATCAGCACACACTTGAAACTGGAAGGAGAAAGATTTCAAGGACAGGAAAAGGCCCTGTCTGTGAGCTCCTTCCTTATGTTGAGCTGGCATTGCAGCTGTTTTCTGTCCTACACACTAGTCTTTGTCAACTCCAATTCCTAATAGGGATTTTTTGCTGTCCTACAGGATTGAAGACTGTACTACATCTTATACTGAAGACAGTGAGCCCAACAGTAGCAAGAAACCAGATGTGGCTGGTCAAACCAGCTCATGCCCTGCCTCCTACTACAAGCAGAAGAGAAGGGGTACAGGAGCTGCAGGCTATCTGCACCAGCTCCACCAGTGAGCAGCTGAACCCAGCCCCTTTTACCAACACAGTTGTCAGCCTAGGGCACTGTGCAGAATGGGAACAGCCTGACACAGAAGATGCCCAAGGGCAATTCTGCACAATTCTAAAAAAAAAAATTGCCCCAAGTTTAGGGGATCATGACTTCAACCTGAAACCATCAACACTTTCTCAGCTGCAGCCAGGCAATGCCCTTGGTTTGGCAGAGCACAAACACTAAATTTACTAAATATACTTGCCTGTATTTAATAAAGGCTTATATGTATTTCTTTTGCAAAGACTGTCTTATCTCTTCCACTGAAAAAGGCTAGAGGCCCAAACCTGGGCAGTGAGTTTCACTGTAAGCTGGGTTTGTACTAGCCTTATAGTAAGCAGGTCATTACTTCACTTCCTACCATGAAGTGTTGTGGCATCTGAAGTAATTGTTGTCAGTATATGAAGCATTGCCCTACAGAAGTCAATAGGACCAGCAAATTGAAAGAAGGACACAAGTGTCATACAATTCCAGCTCTCTGACTGACTGCTAGTGGTTATAGGACAAAGGGGAAGATATGACATAGTTATTCTTGCACAGAATGTGAATGCAGCCTTCAGCAACAAGGACAGTATTTAAGCACAAGACTAAATGAATAGTGAAAACAGTCTTGTGCACCAACCTCTTCTGCCAGAGAAAGATGTTGGCTGCAGTGGTATCTCGTGGCTGACCTGTCCAGCCAAAGCAGGAATGAGGTCCAGGATAGCATGCACCAGAACTGTGGGTGACTTTCAATCAGGGCTATCTAAACCAATGACTAGTTTGATGTGTGATTTACCTACATAGCAGTGAAAGAAGCAGAAGGCAGTTTACATTGTAGTAGGAGGTCCATAAGACAGGACAGATTCCCCTAACATACTTGACAAAATATACAGCAAAGGTGACGAGAGATTTTCCACAGAAGGACATATGATAGGCTACAACAGAAGAATTCAACCTGAATAGGAAGCAGGTGGTGAGTACTGTAGGTAGAAACAATGATGACTAGCAGCTGGGAGAGAAATAATGGGAAGCAAAGAGATTCATGCCTATTAACATAATGCACACAGGAGACCACTGCTGCAACTGCAGACCTGTTATGAAGATACTTGCATTGATTTAAATATATTACACACATTTCTACAGTGCATAAGAATGATACATTTCAGTTCAGGCTGACAGAATGAAAAGTATCCCCTAGTGCAAAGTGCAGTAGCTTCAGCCTGGCATAGTGGGCAGGAAGCCTACACTCCAGCCAGGACCATGAGGAAAATGGCAGACCCCACCTACGGGGTACCAGACCCTCTGCTTAGAAGAGGAAGGAAGCTGGGCTCAACTTGGCACATGGCCTCTCCTTGCAGTCCTGGGCTACAGTTTAGGGAGCAGCACCCAAGGAGAAGCCAGGATGCTTATATTGACAGTTTCCAATGGGAAGTTTCTGTTGCCATGGCGTTAGCACAGTAGCCTATAGAGAAGCAGCATTCATCATATCATTCAGTTATACACCTGGCACAGTCTCAAAATGATAGTAATCTTAACCTCAGATTATCTGCTGGTCCTGGGGCAGAGCATCTTTCCCACGATTGTCAGCGCTCAAACCTAGACTGGGGAAGGTATTTTTCTCTTTCCCATCCCATAGGAATTGAAAGAACAGTCTCAGGCAATGAACTGGTCTTTCTCTTACAAACACCCTACTTGTCTAAAGAGAAGAGCTAGCTATTAAAATTACTTTAGGGTATGAAAGTTGGTGAGTATGAAAGATTAGATTAACCTCCCTCTCACTTGCTGTAGGACAGAGTGGAGCACTTGAGAGTGTGCACATGGACCAAATTATTTAAAACTAAATTAAAATCTACTGGTGAAGCACTGAGTCTCTTGTTGTATGGAGAAAGCAAAGCACAGTGGTGGCTGTCCCACCTGCAGGCTCCCTTACAGTAGCCTGTGCCCCCAAGCATTTAGCAGTCACAAGAGGTACAGGTCCAATCCTTCTCTCCCCCCTAACCTGAATTCCTCCAGTAGCAGCCAGTTATAGCCTTGTTCCATACAGATGGCCCCAAAAGAGTACTAATACAAGTAACACTAGGAGCAGGACCTGTAGGGGGCCAAGAATAGCAGAGCGAGACCAACTGGGCAGGAGGTGCCTGCCTTCTTGAGCAGAGTAAGCAAGAGGATACAGTAAGAGAGGGAAGAATATCAAGGCTGGCAGCTTCACACAGAGCAATAGCACTTTCCTCCAACTGAGATGCTCCCCTTGCCTCCAACTTTCCCAGGCAAAGGACTTAAGAAGGGAGTACCTAGGAGCCAAAAAGTGCTGCATGCAGGCACCTGCTCAGAGAGGCTGCCAAGCCCAGGCCGGGAAGGAGGTATGTCCAACCCACAGTGAGGAGAGAGTAGGAATCGGTCTAAAAAAGACCCCCTCCACTCCTGCTGGGAATGTTCCAAGTCAGGGCTGACGGGAGCTCTGGCATACATCTCCCACTGGCTACAGCACAGCTGTCTTGGTCTGGAGGATCAACTGCCCGCTGTCAAGCAGCACTCTCCCATAAGTTCCTCATTGAACAAGGTTTCAGCTGCTACCACCAAGAAAAGAAAGGCTTGCGGCTCTGGAAGCTTTGCGTGTATGACTCGCTGGCCGAGCGCTGGTGAGAGCGAGCAGTTTCTACGATGACAGGGGGCATCTGGACCAGATGAAGTGGGCTCTTCCCATCTTTCAAGGCCTGTGTCAAGTTCAGGATCTGAAAAGAGAAAAGGATAAGATGGTACTAGTAATATCTGATGCCCCAGCTGAAAATACAGGCTTGAGGACAGTGTGCAATACAGCCAAATATCACCTAGAACAGGTAACAAGTTACAGAGCAAACAAGTAACATACCTGGCCACGCATGACAGCAATCTGCTTGTGAAACTGGCCCCTGTCAAAACCAGGATCCTTCTACAAAAGAGAGAGAAACAAACCCAATTAGGGCAGGTGTTGCACCCCTCTCCCCTTCCTCTCTATGGGAAGGAGTATGTGGATTGGAATATCCTCACAAAAGCCTGCTCGTGGGCTAAGGAAGTAGAATCAGACATTTACTTACCCAGCAGCCTGTGCTTACCTTGAAAAGTTCATAGAGATCTTCTTCCAGATCCTTAACAAAATTAGGGTCAGAAATCTTTGGCAAGATCAACTCCTTGATCTCCGGCGAGAAGGGCATCTTGGCCTGTGGTAGCCATGCCCAATAAAAAGGGTCTTCAGGAAAGGCAGAAAACAAAGTTAGAGATAAATCAAGCCAGTCACTAGGCTAACATGCTCTGACATACAGAAGACATATCAGTCCTATACCCTCAAGGCCTGAGCATTACATACCCCAAATGGAGACAGTAAGTGGTGAGACCTTGAAGAACACCCACTATGAGCCAGAAACACTTTTAATGAGCTCATATGGAAGTACTTACAGGCTCGCCAAGAGTCTGGATGCTTGAGGGGAAAAGCCAGGCCATTGTCAATGGCAGCCAATTTAATGATTGGCTCCTTCACCACTACCCATTCTGAGTCCTGCAGGGAAAGCAAAGAACACTGAGCCAGGAAGAGATACTACACCAGCAATCACCCCACATTAGCTTGGAGGGACAGTTCCAGAACTATTCTCACCAAAGGCAATACAATAATTATTATCCATCCCACCAGGAGCTCTGTCCTACCTTGGACTGGCAACTACCTGGAGGGAAAAAAGATACCCCACCCCCTTAATGAAAGTTTAATGGGATGTTATTCACCTCATGCCATGAAAAGCTTAAGCTGTCCATTTCCACACATTATCCCTCTATTAAAGGAAGAGGACTTTTTTCTCCAGGATTGCTGGCACTCCTATTCCTAGCCCTTCTTCAATTCTGTTTTGCCAAAAGCAAAACAGAAGCCAAACATCAAGCCTGGAGACAAGGGCTGTTCTCTTTAATAGAAACTTAATGTGTGGAAATGAACAGATGACTTTTCCCATGACATCAGATAAATAACATCCTATCCAGGGGTCATTTTGTAGAAGAATAGGTGGTGGAGCTTATTAGCATAACTCATTAGCATATTCCAACCCCCCCCCCCCAGCCAAAAGCAACCTGATGCAGGAAAGAAGACCCCCAGGTAAGCATGGCATGTTTGAGCTGGCTAGAGATCCTGCCTGGGGTTCTCCAGGGTCGCCCCCCACCCCAGTCAAAAGGCCAGCAAGCCACCTGCCACCCAAAATCAGACAAGTGGAGAAAGGGTGGTGTAGGCTTCTCCAGGGGTTAGTGAGGGCTGCTGGGGGCATGGCAAAGCTCCTGGTGGCTGGATGACTGCCCACTCTCCTAATCCAGGAATTGTTATACAGCTGCACCTACTATTCAATGGACAAGGTAGGTGAGGAGGAGGAGAAGGAACCCTCAGAAAGGTTCAGGAACTGTGCTCCTGTGAGCTCCTGCTGAATTCAAGGCCTGATCCTATCAAGAATTATCTTTTTTTTCTCTAGGCAGTTGGCAACTCTAGTAGTGAGGTTTGCACTGTGGAACTCACTCACTATACAGAATCATCTGGGACTAAGTTCACATCTTTTAAGACATTTTTTTCAAAGCATTTCAGATCATCTACTCTGGCTTTTGACCGTCCCACCTGTTTACTTATGACTTTATTATAGCTCTGCAGATCTGTAATGCTGACTTCTTTAGTTTCAGCTGTTTTACTACTGGACATCATCTCTTGGGTAGGCTCTTCTATTAGCATATATATTAGGTCGAAGTCATTTTTAGAGGCTGCTGTTTGAAAGATTTTAATTGGCTATGTCATATTTAAAATATTATGAGCTGTCTTGGTTACAATTTTGTTAAGACATGCAGGTATAAGTATTTTAAACAAACAGGTCCCATTTCATCTTACCAGAGCATCAAGGGGCTCTTTGCCCCACTTACCCGCATGCTTGTGCTATCCAAGGGGCAATCATACTTGATCAGCCAGTTGTCATTACCCCGGTCTATGGGAGAACAAAAATGTGCTAATGAAAGCCAGAGAAGTACTGAGTCAGCCCAGTACCATAGCAAGAGTGGGGTGAGGGAATTATGCTGGAGTGTGTGACCTGACAGGTGACAGGGCTTTCTGCAATTACTCTCCCTCAGTAACTGAAAGGAGGAGCCCATCAGCTCTCAGCCTGGACATTATAGCTTCTATTTTGTTATATATAATGACATGTATCCTATCAAAGGAGACCACAAAAAAAAAAGGTGGGGAATCTACAACCAACACAGCAAACAATAAATCAAAACATGTTATTTAATAAATACTCTTGATCTCTCAGTTATATATGAAACACATTTGGTCTGTTTTGTTATAGCTTCCTTACTTTTATCTGTATTGTTTTTTGTGTATTTATTGAAGGACAATTGGTTTTTTGCTTTAATCTGTCCTAGCACTCCATTGAGCTTTGATGCCTTCCTCCAACTTAAGTGACTCCCAGGCTTCAAGAAGGCTCAGGAAGCATACATGAGAACACAAGAGTGAATCTCTGCCATCCTTCCTTCATGCCAAGTTCTAGGCTTGGTGAACCCTACATTTGGAAAATAGTCCAGCCTTCGAGCTGGAAAGGGCTCCCAATTTGTCAAGGACTCCCAAGCCTAGTAATTGCATATGGATATGAACTGTTGGAGGGGAGAGAGAAGAAAATCTGAACAGCAGCCCCTACAGCCAATTACCTGCAAGCTGAATTCAGGAACAGACTTCCCATCACAGAGCTGATGATTTAGGAGTGTCACCAGGAAGGGAAAGAGGTTTATCAACTGGCACCCCAAGGAAAGTATGTATTTGGCAGAGCAACGTACAGTTCAGAAGGCACTCCTCTCCCCACAAGTCAAAGTGAACACATGAGGCTGCCATAGACTGAATCAGACCATTGGTTCATTGAGGTTAGAAATGTCTACTTTGGCTCACAGCAACTCTCCAGAGTCTCAGCATTCACCATCACCTACCACCTGATTTTTCTATAATTGGAGATGCTGGGGCCTTCTGCATGTACAGCAAATGCCCTAAAACTAAGTCACAGCCCCTTCCAGTGTTCTTGGTACTAGTGATTGCTCTCCACCCTCCCTCCATCATAGTTAGCATCACCAACCAAAGGCCAGGAACAAAACCTACCAGTATTGCGAATTATATAGTCCAGCACCACCAGCCTCTCAAATTGCAGCAGCAGTTGGCGGTTAGTATTCTCTGGGAGTGGCTCAGCCTCAAAGCGCCGCAGCCAGTAATCTGCATCTTTGTAACATTCCACAAACAGCTGGAAAGAGCCCACCTAAGAGTACAAAAGCAAGTGGGTTAAGGGGAACAAGGTGTGCCATACTGCTACTAACACTCTCCCCCAATCCTTTAAATGTCTTCTACCTTTGGAGGAAGACCAATTCGGTGAAATCTCTGTCCAACTTTTGGCACTTTCTCCAGAGCCAGGCGTTTGCCCCGGGACTTCACTCGATCAATGGCGCTGTAATTGAATGTTTCACTAGCCAAGTATACCACCTGTGGGCATAAGGAAGAATTATTTGTAAACAGTCTAATACACACACACACACACACATATATACATACACACACATAAGTCTATAGACAAAGTTGCACACATCCTCATATATTTTGCCTTTAAAACAAGTGCCAGAGACTTTGGGATCTGGAATGAAATTTACATATGCTGAAATTGCTAAATACTGAAGACAATCCCTGTTCTGACAGCTGTGTAAAAAGAAGCAGGCAGTGTTTGCAAAGATCTCCAGCATCCAAGGACAAGCTCTTCTTTACCAGTTCTAGTCATATTCTACAATTCCTACCTCTGCTACTACATGCCCTTCCTAACCCAAAAGTTCTGCAAAGAACTCAAAATTAGGAATCAAGTCTGCATATTGAGCAAGGAAGTGAAAAAGTCAGCATAGCCACATACTATAGTAATATGCATAATCTAAACACAGAATTTAGACTTTTCAAAATAATGGCATAATTATTCTTGATTTACATCTCATATGATTTTGACTTATGCATTCTTCCCACTTCCAACCAAATCTCAGTCCCAGGATATGTCCATAGACTGGAACTGAGAAAACCAGTAGAACTAATAGGAGCATATAGAGCAGGGGTGTCAAACATGTGGCCCGGAGGTTGAATCAGCCCCCTGGAGGGCTCCTATCAGGCCCATGAGCAACTGGTTGTCATCTGCTTCCTTCTCCTCTATCTTGCTTCCTTCTGCATGACAGCTTGCTTTGCCAGGCTTGCTCAATCGCACAGGAGCTACAGAGCAAAACCTCTATTTTCTCCATTGGCTGAGGCTCCTCCCTTTGCGAGGAAGGGGGGGAGGCAGAACTTGCTTTGCCAGGCTCTCTCAATCACACAGCAGAGCTCTTCCTTCTATTGGCTGAGGCTCCTCCCCTTCCTGGTCCCCTGGGGAAGGAAGGAAAGAACCAGAGTTTCCTTTGCCCAGTTCCCTGGATCTCATGGGGGAAATACAAAAAATGCACCTTTAAGACCAACGTTGTTTTAGGCATGTTTTAAAATTTATATATATAAATCACACATGACCTGGCCTGACAAGGTTTCATTTATGTCAGATCCGGCCTTCATAACAAATGAGTTCAACACCCCTGACATAGAGGTTATGAAACAGAAATGGGAGTTATATTTAAAGGGCCATACAGAAGGCAGGATTCTATAGTCTGGGAATGAGAAGAAGAATTGCAGATTTATACCCCGTCCTTCTCTCTGAGTCAGAGACTCAGAGCAGCTTACAATCTCCCATATTCTCTCCTCACAACAGACAGCCTGTGAGGTGGGTGGAGCTGAGAGGGCTCTCACAGCAGCTGCTCTTTCAAGGACAACCTCTGCCAGAACTATGGCTAACCTAAGGCCATTCCAGCAAGTGTAAGTGGAGGAGTGGGGAATCAAACCCAATTCTCCTAGATAAGAGTCCGCACACTTAACCACTACACCAAACTGGCTCTGGACACACTGGAGAGCACAGACAGCAAAACAGCATCTACCTAGGCCTTCTTTCTCTTTTCTCTCCTTCCTTGGAGGTTTTTAAACAGAGACTAGAGGGCCATCTGACAGCAATGAAGATCCTGTGAGTTTGGGGGGAGGTATATGTGAGTTTCCTGCATTGTGCAGGGGGTCGGACTAGATGACCCTGGAGGTCCCTTCCAACTCTATGATTATATCACTGACTTGCCTTTGTACGGGGAACAATGTTCAGTTCCAGCTTCTGGTCCACAAGACTAGCACCAGCCTCAGATAGATATCCCTGGTTGAGGACAAGGCAGTCTCTCCCAAAACAGCAAGGGCAGCACAGTTTCTGTAGCCATTTGGTCCACTTTGGGTTCAGCTGCCCATAAGGCTCTTCATTCTTGGGTTTGAACACACCAATGATTTTCTGGAGTGGGAGAGAGAAACAAATGGGAAGGATGAGTTAATATAAACCAGGCAAGCCAAGTATAAGCGTACAAATCCAAATGGTCACATTATGGCAAGAACACTCCTTCTTACAATATATTCATACATCACAAGGGCCCGGGTACCCCTAAGAGCCACAGAAGAGCTTCTGTTACACAGCAAATTAAGCTCTTAAAGTGAAGCATCAGTCCAGGTGCAAAATGGCCAACACCTGTAGCCAAGCAGGACAACTATATCCATCTCCCAAACTTCACTTCCTTAGTTGGGAGAAATGTTAGGAAGTGTCACTAACCAACAACAATCCCCAATTTAGAAGAAGAAGAAGAAGATATTGGATTTCTATCCCGCCCTCCACTCCGAAGAGTCTCAGAGTGGCTCACAATCTCCTTTACCTTCCTCCCCCACAACAGACACCCTGTGAGGTGGGTGGGGCTGGAGAGGGCTCTCACAGCAGCTGCCCTTTCAAGGACAACCTCTGCCAGAGCTATGGCTGACCCAAGGCCATCTCAGCAGGTGCAAGTGGAGGAGTGGGGAATCAAACCCGGTTCTCCCAGATAAGAGTCCACACACTTAACCACTACACCAAACTGGCTCTCCAGTTTACTCTACTTCTTGAGTTCTCTCAACCCCTGGAAACCATCTGTTCAGCAAATGAGCACACAGAAGCTTCACACATATGTGCAACTTGCTGGGTGCAAAAGGAACTGCAAACTGGCACCCTGATCTAACACTGGCATTAATAAAGACTATAACAAAACTATCTCCCTAAAACCAGACAACAAATAATAATAAGAAGAAGAACTGCAGATTTATACCTCGCCCTTCTCTCTGAATCAGAGACTCGGAACGGCTTACAATCTCCTACATCTTCTTCCCCCACAACAGACACCCTGTGAGGTGGGTGGGGCTGAGAGGGCTCTCACAGCAGCTACCCTTTCAAGGACAACCTCTGTGATAAATATGGCTGACCCAAGACCATTCCAGCAGGTGCAAGTGGAGGAGTGGGGAATCAAACCCAGTTCTCCCAGATAAGAGCCTGCGCACTTAACCACTACACCAAACTGGCTCTCTCAGTTATCCACCTCTCCTTTGAAGAGTTTCCTGCCAGTCTAATTCCCACACCCCTAAAAAAGGATACAACTGTGCCATCTGCAGTCTGTGATACAACTGTGCCATCTGCAAAGAAGATTGGGCGTGGGGGCTGGCAAGAAGATCCAACATTCTTCATCTTTCTAAACTGGAATTGTAATCTGGTATATGCAATGCAAAACATCTGCTGATAGGAAGAAAATCATTCAGGATCTGCTGCTGAAGGGGAAAATCCTCTCTTGCCCAGAACCTTGGCATTCCACTTGTGTGTAAGAAGAAGAAGAAGTTATTGGATTTATATCCCGCCCTCCACTCCGAAGTCTCAGAGCAGCTCACAATCTCCTTTACCTTCCTCGCCCACAACAGACACCCTGTGAGGTGGATGGGGCTGGAGAGGGCTCTCACAGCAGCTGCCCTTTCAAGGACAACCTCTGCCAGAGCTATGGCTGACCCAAGGCCATGCCAGCAGGTGCAAATGGAGGAGTGGGGAATCAAACCTGGTTCTCCCAGATAAGAGTCCGCGCACTTAACCACTACACCAAACTGGCTCTCCACACCAAACATGTATACACACACAGTACAGAGAGGCTTGCCCCATAGTCACTGTCATTACCAAGCCTAGTCTGGGCTTCACCCTCCTGAATTGAAACAAGAGGGGCTAAGAGTGTCCCTACAGGCAAGGCCTGGAAGTGTGTGAATTTTCTACAGTCAGAACAACTTTAGAGTACAGGCTTTCCTACCTCATGCACACCCTAAGAATCCTGGCACCCTCAGGGTGAGCTGAAACATCAGAAGCATGAGTACAACGGAGACATTTCTCAGCAATTTACATTACAGATCAGTATAATCCCAGTAGCCCTAGCATACATATATCACCTCATGTACATATGTGTACATATGACCCTCACCAGGAAGTAAACTTGCCCAGAAACAAAAGCTTGTTGACCCTAGCTATTCCTGACTATTGCTCAATTATCAACCTCTCCTTTGAAGAGTTTCCTGCCAGTCTAATCCCCACACCCCTGAAAAAGGATACAACTGTGCCATATGCAACCCCAAACAGATGAAAGTGACTGCAGTCATTCCCGCCAGTTTGTTGTAGTGGTTAAGTGCATGGACTCTTATCTGGGAGAACCAGATTTGATTCCTCACTCCTCTACCTGCAGCTGCTGGAATGGCCTTGGGTCAGCCATAGCTCTCGTAGGAGTTGTACTTGAAAGGGCAGCTTCCACTCTCAGCCCCACCTACCTCACAGGGAGTTTGTTGCATGTTTGGGGGGGGGGGGGTAAAGGAGATTGTGATGGCTCTGAGGTTCAGAGTGAAGGGTGGGATATAAATCCAATATCATCATCATCATCTTCTTCTGCCATAACCTACCACAATTATGACATCCCCTACCAATATGAGAGGTATACTGATAACTTCTTAGAAGAACCTTCTGAACCCTTTTCTGCATAATGATCAAGCAATACAGATGTCCATAAAATAATGTTCCTAATGCCATTCTTGAGAATCTCAGAATGTTGAGCAGCAGAGCAGTTGTCTGCAGTTCAGATAGACTTCTTAAGAAAAGTGTGGACAGCTATCAGAAAAGGCCCGAACAATATCTGAATTCCTCCCAACAGCAGAACAGTAACACATTCAGCAAATGGTCATCCAGAATGCAAAGTGCAGAACAGTTACAACTTTTGCAAGGTCTCACGAAGACTTTTGCTCGAGTCCTACACATGGGGATCTTCAAGCACTCTTACTGCCTTAACTGTCCATTTTCCAGTAATCATCTTGATTTGAGGAAAATAGTGAGCAATACCATATGAACTATGTGCCCTGACCACTGGGTTAGGTCAATTTATTGCAAACATTCCATGAAGCTAGGAATTCATGTTATAGAAAGCAATTTAATTGCATTAATTAAAGTGTTACTTATTAGCATGGCTGTCTTTAAATGGTGACTTTGCTTTTTAGTAGTTGTGTGTTATGTGGCTTTATTTCTGTTTTAATTTCATTTTTACCAATATTAATTTGCAACCCTGGTGTTCCATGATAAAAACCAAAGAGAAAAACGATTCAGCAAAACTGCTCATGATAGCAGTAACTTACCTAACATTGTTAACAGTTAACATTAATTTCATAATTTCAACTTATTTGCTTTATAATTAGCACATATATCAAGCCTGCTTATAAATGTTTTCCTTGTTCTAATAAAGTTAAAAATACCTAAACAAAAAGGGTTCCCCTCACCCCCCAAAAATGATTAATCTCATTCTTCAATCTCAGGAAAAGATCACCCTGCCTTTCTCTACATCAGTGACAAACTAGAATCTGCCTGACTCTTACATCAGGAGGACTCTAAGCAGTATGCTGCTCAGTCACAAGCCAAGCAAGTGAAAACATAGGAAAGTAGGGAATTTTTATTCTTATGTACAGGAAGATTTGACCCTCCCACTCATGCCACATTCTTTTAAAAATTAAAAATGTTTTATTTAAGCAAATATCAACATAACAAAAATAGAGAGGAAGAACACAATACAGCAAGCTCCATAAGATAAGTATATAGGTAGCAAATAAACAAGTGTACAAACAATAAAACCTTCAGTGAAAATGAGAGGACTATTGATGCGAGTAACAATATATCAGCCTATGAAAATTTGCCATCTCCTATATGAGGCATCATAAGAATACAAATATATCTAAAGTAAAATAAAATAAAAAGACTAAATACACAGTAGTGGGAGATCCAGATGACACTCCCCCCCCAAAAAAATATTAAAAATATAACCAAGAACGTTATGAACAGTTTGATGGAAGAAAATCATTTCTGGACATAAAGTCTAAAACTGGAGCCCAAGTAGAAACAAATGTACTATAACCAGAATGAATAGGGACCACAACTGTTGAGATTTTTTTGCATAACAAATTGATCCCAGATTTTATCGAGCCAGGTCTGTCGACTCGGAGGCGATGGAGATTTCCATACTGACGCAATTGTAAGGTGTGCGGTAGCTAACAGAATATGAATAAGGTTTTTGTGAAGAAAGTTTGAGGTAGACTCTTCCCAAAGATCTAATAACAGAAGGTCAGGTGACAATTGTAAAGCCTGGGATGTAATTAGTGAAATTTGTATCAAAACATCAAGCCAGAATTGCTGAATAAGGGGGCATTCCCACCAACAGTGCAAATAAGTGCCTACCAGGCCACAATTTTTCCAACAAAGTGAACTGAGACTAGAACTGATCTGATTTAATTTCCTGGGGGTATAGTTCCAGCGGGACATGATCTTAAACATTTGCATTCTAATATTGAAAACAGAAGAACTTTAGAGTTCCAGATTTTTAACCAAGTAGGAGAAATGGTCTTATTAAAGTCTTCTTCCCAAGCTCTTTGATAGTGTAATGGAGAGGAGTCAAAACTCATCAAAATTTTGTAAAGTTTAATCAAAAGACCTTTAATAGATGAAGAGACTTCTGCAAGAATCACTTCAAAGCTCATAAAAGGTCTATTGAAAGTTCCTAATCTCACAAAATTATCAATCATATTTGCAGCTGAGAAATATGATTGATGCCACATTCTAAACCTAACATACTATATGCCCCAGCCTCTCCCCACACAGTACATGTGTAATATGCCATCAAGTCAAGTCACAGCCGATTTATGGCAATCCTATAGGGTTTTCAAGGCAAGAGGCATTCAGAGGTGGTTTGCCATTGCCTGTGAGTAGCAACTCTGGAGTTCCTTGGTGGTTTCCCATACAAGTACTAACCAGGGCCAGCTCTGATTAGCTTCCAAGGTCTGACAAGATCATGATAGTTTGTGTCAGGTCAGGGCCACCGCACGGTACTTGACCATATCAACCTGACAGCCTCAGCTTAGGGTTGCTAACTTCAGTTTGGGAGGTTCTGGGAGATTTGAGGGTGGAGCCTGGGGAGAGGTGTAACATCACATACACCCCCTCTGTGGGGTATAACACCACAAAGTCCACCCTCCAAAGAACCCACTGTCTCCAGGAGAACTTGTCACTTGAGTCTGCAGATCAGTTGTAATCTCAGGAGATCTCCAGGCGGTTCAACAACAACAACAAAAGATTCACGGAAATAAGATAGAACAAAAGAAACACTGTGAGTTAATAACCAACAACCATTATGATGTACAATTTCAATTAATATTTATAACCAATATTAATGTGTCAATATTTTATTCCAAAATAAATGGTTGATGGGAGACTGTCCTTGAAATACCCAGTCAAGAGGTGGAAGCAGGCTTATTCAGCCACCTCCCTTAATATCTTCCAGGCCCCCAGTAGGGGGCAGTCACTAGAGGTCGACAGGAGTTCCAGGTACACATACACAAAAAAAAAATACAAAAAAAGAAGCTGGCTGCACTTTAATCTTGAAAAGACTGGTACTAGCACTTTAAATATTTCAGAACTTGTTGGGACATCTAATGGGTATGAGATTTTGGAACTATGTGAATGAATATGAGTAGGAATGAACTCTGCAGACTTTTTATATATTTTGGAATGAATATTGACATTAATATGGGTTATATTTGAAATAGTACATCATAATGGTTTTTAGTTATTAATTCATGGTATTTCTTCTCTTCTACCCACCTGGAGGTTGGCAAATCTACCTCAACAACACTGTTTCCAGGGCTTCTCATGAACTGGAGAGGAAGGGGGAAAGACTGGATGGAGGACTATTTAATCTCATTGCTGCTTATCTAAAAGCATCACACTGTACATACTATAGCCTCATCTCAGTTTGAGGCAACATTACCAGCAGATCCAGCATTCAGTATAGCTAAAGCTGCATCACATGAGGCAGCCATGACATCTACTGTGAGATTTGAGCCTTTGTTTCATGAAAGAGCATTATAGACCTCATGATTACACACCAAACCATGGAAAATGCATAGATATTTCTGTCAAAGCTCTGAAAATCAGCATAGGAATGCTAAGTGGGCAGGGCTTCTTCAGTCAGCACAAATCCAACCCCCATCCCCAAAGCTTCTCAACACTTACTACTCCTTATGTTGAAGCAGGAATTGCTGCCATCTATTCCTATTTTGTGAACAGGTCTGAAAATTCTTCACCTGAGCAAAGATGCGAGAATGCAAGTCTGCGCGATTTATTCCAGAAACATAACACAAATTAGATGGTGGCAAAATAATAGTATTTTTGCACAGAATTCTAAAAACACCAAGTAGAATTCAGAATCATAGCAAATAGTTGGGAGGAAAAAATGGTAACTATTTGTTATGATGAGAACATCCAAGTTTCCACAGAGGTTTGTCCCTTAGCCAGGCCGCCTAATTCTGCAAAATGTCACCAGTAACAGGCCAACCTCATTCTTGAAAAGAGAATATTATTCAGTCTCCCTGTAAACTTAGATGAGATACACAATGGCAACTACCTGACATTTTCCCTTGTACTTCCTGATCCCTCAGACTGTCAGAGAGAAATATACTGCCTTCTGCCCTGACAACAGCAAGTACTGCTTAGGAAAGATCTTTCACCTATACATTTGATACACACACCTGCCAAGTACGTACACAAGATAACTCTTAATTTAATGCATGGTGCACAGCACGCAAAGAGATTGTGTTACCGTTAGGAGAAAGAATGCAGGGTCAATAGCATAGATTATAACACTCCCAGCAAACAAACACAGTCCACTTCCCAGAAAGCTAGTTAATTCTCCCACACACACTGTCCTATCATCTCTATGTACATGTAGACAGACAAGGTCCAGGAGCGGGCAATCATCCCAGAAGTCTTATCCTTACTGCTGAACACCAACTACAATTGCTCCTCTCTAGTAATCAACAAAATTGGAAGAAATGATGCTGCAACAATTCATCTGCTTTCTGCCTGCCTAAAGCAGCAGTGCAAAGGTCAGTCTGATTCATCCTAGCAGCAGTTCTCCTGAACCAACCAAAAAGGGAAGAGAATTCAGAGCTAGAACCAGGGGAAAAATCTGGCCGGACTGCTAACAGCAAGAAATGGCAAGGCATGTGGGTGAGATGGCTTCATACAGTTAACACTGGAGACAGAGAAGCAGGAAGTGAAACTTAGTCTGGTTAGTTATGGTGGGTCACAAGGAGAGCCACAAGACATGTGCACCATCAGCACAATCAGCTCTCACACAGGACAGGTCTGGAGAATGCATGGCAGCTGACTGGATCCATGACACATGCCACTCCAGTAAACCATTTGCAGTTTGATTAGTTATTCAAAAGTCCCTTATTCACCAAGTTGAACCCAGCACAAAATTAGGTTCCCAAGTCCCTGCAGGCAGAGGTATAAGCTCCATAAGGCAAAGTCAAGAGCACAGAATCCAGTACCACATTTTTTATCTTTTGTAAACAGTTCTGAGGACACATGGCATAAAAAAACATGTATGTGTGATAAATAAAAACAGTATGGGCCAGAATCTTAAAACTAGGGCACATGGTAATACAAAAGGTCCCCTTTCCAGAGCATGCACAAGCATAAATAAATACATACACATTGGCCTTCCCTGAAGCAAACCTATTTTTTCTAAGAACATTTAGTGACATGAAGCATAGTGTTTCTCTGGAGTACATGTTCCCCTGCTTGGGAATGCTTATTACTTAGAAGGTTTAACCCAATCTGATGCATACGATCCCATTTTCTCCCATCATATTCTTAACAACATCTATGTAGCACCATTAATGCAGACAGCAATTTACAGAGTTACAACAAAAAATATGGCATTTGCCATTTAAAACAGCAACAGAGCAGTTGATATTCCACACTTTGTAGAACTTTTAATCCACTGTCTAAAAACCTGGATGCCAAACATGTATATTATTAGCCATCAAACACTGTTCATGGGATACTACTAAAGGAGTTCATGATACTGAGAGATTTGAAAGCTGGGTCAAAACCAGCAGGGCTGGCTTAAATTTTTCCCAACAAGGGGCAATTTGAAAACAATACTTTACACTACACTCAGGCTTCTACACAGTAGACCTGCCTAAATCTTTCCACTTTCCATTCCTAAATCAACCCCTTCATGTTTCTGAGCTCTTGCCAGCTTTCATAGACAGTCTGGGGCCTAAAAGCAAAATCTGCTGAGCTTTACTTTAAAAAAAATGTCAAAAGAGTAGGTTACTAGGAAGAGAAGTTGAACAGCTGTTTTTCACTGACCAATAGCCTCCTCCTTCAGAATTATTTGCCTTACAAATAAACAGATCTTGCACTAGCAAGTACTTAAAGTGGAGGTACTCCTGTCCAGCTGTAGTGTGATTACATCCAAGTTAGTAAGCTTTCTTGCACCACAAGTAAGAGGCTCTCAAGAAGTATTACAAAACAATCCTATACCTGGAACTATCTCAAACGTTCCAACAGGAACACATATTATTGGCAAATCACCTTATGCTCATCTAATTCCAACCCATATTATTTTCCAGTGTAAAAACTCTGTGGAACATTCCTGCATCTTAAAAGCTTACCAAGCACTCTGAACCAATAACATACAATGACAAATCTACTACCTTATTCATAGCCAGAAAGTCAGCCAATCATTGAAAAACTTATAATGAGGTCCAAGAAGCCAGAACAAATTCCAGGGCTGGGTAATAACCCAGATACCCTTCTACCTACACAAATGAGGGGTCTACCCATTCAGGACAACAGACACTGGACTGGCACAAATGCATGCCAATATCATGGACAAGTCATTCCACACACTCCAGATACTTTCCATCCAGCTATCAGAAGCATCTCAATATGCCCCTAATTTTATTCTTCAAATACAATTAACTTATACTACTCCTGTGTCCACAGAAGTTCACTTAAAGACTAACAACATTACTCCAGCATTAGCTACAGATTAACACAGCTACCCACCTGCAATTATGTTCACAGGCTATCAGTGAATCCGAAATTATGCCATAAAACACTGATGCAACCTTCTCACTGTTACTACATTTGCTTTATGAAAACTGTGCCATAATATTGGCAATTTGCTCCATTCATTACAATTATATTTCAATCTGTCCTGTCTGAAAATAAGGCCTGCATCTGGCTGATTCTGTCAGATGAGTTGGATACATCTATTTAATGAACAGATAATAGTGTGCATTTACCTATACAGCATATAAAGCCATTAAGGTAATCCAGATATCATGCACCGTGAGGATCAAGCCCCAAACCCTAAAGAACAAATTACCTCCTAGGCCACAAAAGAAAGATGCACAGGAACACCAACCAGGAGAGATAGGTAAGGGATTGGCTCCATCTGATAATGGGCAAGTGAGTCTCCCCCCACCCCCCGCCCTCCCAAACACATGGTACTTCAGAGCTGGACATAGATGCACTGCATACATGCATGCACACTCCATCCCCATAGAAGGCAGAGCTGTCATTGGCAAAGTGAAGGCACCCTTCTTTTAGGTTATTCCCCCCCACCCCGCCCCGGCCATGCACACTTTCCCATACACATCTTCAGGATTCTTGTTCCTCATATCCTGGTCTGCATATGTCTCCTGAACCCTGATATCTCACCCCTTGTGGGTCCTTGACGAAATAGCTGCCACTAGAGCCTTGGGAGATGCGCTCGGGGTAGATGCCGCGCTCGCTTGCCAATTCTGCCAGCCGCACCACCTCAGCGAATTCCGGGTCATCAGGGAAGTCGTTGCGGGGCTCCCGCTCCCCGCGGGTCACAGCAGTCCCTGACCCGGACCCCGACCCAGCTTGAGCCTGAGCCTGGGCCACCCCGCCAGTTCCTGCAACCCCCCGCGCCCCGCGCTCTGCGCCCCCACCCCGATCCAGCAAGGGCTGGCGCTCACGGTCGCGGCCACCTGCGGGAGACCCCGGCGGGGAGGGACAGGGGCAAGGTCCGGAAGGAACGCTGGGGGCGGCGGAGCAGGAAGGGGACCTTACGGCTCCCCCAGGCAGCCCATACCCCGGGGCTGGGCCACGCTCAGGAGACACCAAGGGACTCGTCTCGTCCATGAGCTGAGCCGGGCCGGGACAGCGGTCTAAGCCGGGCACTGGTGCACAGACACGGGCCCCACACACTCCGGCTCAGCGCTGCTCAAGCTTGGATCACCTGACACCGGCCCCGCGGCCACCGCCGTTTCCGCCAGAGCGGCACTAGCCAATCGCGGCGCAGCCACGCCCCCTGTTTACAAGGTGCCGGGAAGCCACGCCCACTAGAGAGACAAGCGTCCACTCGCGAAGCTGGCTCTGCCCACTCCCAAAGTCCGTCGCGTTGGCTTCCGTAGCCACGCCCCTTCATTATGTGGAGCGGTGCCTCCTCGCTTTGCGTAGCTAAATCATGCCAGGTAAAATATGCGCATAAAGTATCTTCCGGTCCTTGCGTTGCGAAATGGTGCTTGCTTCTTTCACCAAATGACAGCCCGTACAACTCTGCAATTAAGCACAGGGCCACCCTGCATACTGTATTACAAAAAAGCCATGCTGTCACGTTAAGTACCGCCCTCCCTGTCAGCTGAGAAACTTATTTCCAGATAGCTCGTCCCACCTCTCCATTATTTAAAAAAACCCAAATGACCACGAACTGGCTATTTGCTAAACAATCCCTCCTTTCACTGTTGTTACTATCTTGATTTTAGAAATCACATACATAGGTTACATTGCAAACCCACAAACTTTTCCTTCAACGGAGAGAGCAAACCATATCCTGTGGTGTGTTCTGCAAAACGAACCAGGCACCAGATTTGTCCTAGGTAGATTATACAGATTCTAGAACAGCTGTTAACTGGTAGCTAAAAGTTGCCTGTGTCATGTTCTCCTTTCACTTAACTTTTGAAGGAAGATACAAATTGTCTGAAGTCCTGTACTTCACTACACACACCCCAGTACATCTTGCTTTTATCTTCCTGTTTAGCTGCTGGACTGCATAACCGTTATTGTATAATATTGTTTCTTTGTGCTAGGCCTGTAGTCATTTCTGGAAATTCCCCATCCTGTCCATTCACTTGCATCCTTGATTCTTTTGAAATATTGAGAAGAATGCTTGTTTTAAAAAATTTTTAATTGTTTTGATACTTTTATAATGATGTAGTCTTCCAACATTTCTACGGCCTGCTATAATCTGACTACGACATCTAGAATTTTCAAAAATGGAGTAGAAGTTTGAGTCCAGTGGCACCTTTAAGACCAACAAAATTTTAAACTAGGTATAAACTTTTGTGTGTGTGCACACTTCTTCAGATACTTTGTGGATGCTCACAAAAGCTTTAATTTGTTGGTCTTAAAGGTGCCACTGGACTCAAACTTTGTTCTGCTGCTTCATATCAACACACCTGCTCACCTGGACCATAAATTGAATGTTTGACTCAGTGCTCTTCCTTTCAGTTGTGGCTTCCCAACACATTCTACCAAGGAAGCCATGAAAAGGTTGAGGCTTTGTCTTTTCATTTTAAAATAATAACTTGTACAAAGCAATGGGATCAGGAGTGTTCTGCTTTCCTTCACTGGCCAGGCAGATATTTAAAAAAATAGAAACTACACGAAACATTACTGTACTCAGAACAATATGCCCATGCCAATATGCCCATGCACAATCTTTAGAGCTTCACAGAATTTTTCATCAGGAAATTAGTCCCATTGAGTATATTCTTTTACCTATTTTGTATTTTATAGACTTTGGAGCCAACATGGCTGCCACAATCTACTGAAGAAATTATAGACAAATCTAACTCAATGTGATGAGCTCTGTGGTGCAGAGTGGTAAGCTGCAGTATTGCAGTCCAAGCTCTCCTCACGACCTGAGTTCGATACCGAAGGAAGCTGGGTTCAGGTAGTTGGCTCAAGGTTGACTCAGCCTTCCATTCTTCCGAGGTCAGTAAAATGAGTACCCAGCTTGCTGGGGGTAAAGTGTAGATGACTGGGAAAGGCAATGGCAAACTACCCCATAAAAAGTCTGCCATGAAAACATTGTGATGCAATGTCACCCCAGAGTCAGAAATGACTGGTGCTTGCACAGGGGACTACCTTTACCTTTTTAACTCAATGTGAAATATGATCTTTTGCAAATAAACCACTGCTAAAATAACACACACACAATGAAACAACAGTGCTTGCAACGACAGCAAGGTGAAGGCTTAAACAGAAAATGCAGCCAATATGGAAAAGCATATGGCATCCACATTTCCAATGTAAGGTTTGCCTCTTCCTCTGATGCATGAAATATTGAATAGGAGATGAACAGTACATAAGTCTAGGTCCTTTTGCTGAATCTTACATTACTACTTGTTTCCTATAATGTACAGAAGACCCATATGATCCATAGTTTACCAGTATGGCTTCAGTTAGTCCTAATTCTAGGTCATTGGGAAGAAGAAAATAATAATTCTTTGATCTGCTGCCTGATATTTACCTATCCTCTGTAATAAGGTATCACATGCCTTCCAGTGGTAATGGATCTTATGTTCATCCAATACCCACAACCCTAGTAAATTTCCTTCCCACAGCTTGCCGGTTGTGATCACAACTGGGTCACATCATTTATTCATTTGCTTGGTTATTTGATCTATTACAAGAGCCCCATGGCGCAGAGTGTTAAAGCTGCAGTACTGCAGTCCTAAGCTCTGCTCACGACCTGAGTTCGATCCCCGGTGGAAGCTGGGTTTTCAGGTAGCCAGCTCGAGGTTGACTCAACCTTCCATTCTTCCGAGGTCGGTAAAATGAGCACCCAGCTTGCACAGGAGACCTTTCCTTTCCTTTGTTTTATTAAATTTATATCCCCCCTTCCCACAAAGCAGGCTCAGGGTGGGTTCCATCAAAAATTAGACAATAAAAACAAGATTAAAAATACAATATAAACAGCTAAAATACAAGCTAAAAGCATAAAAGCTCTGCCTCTACAGTCATGACTGCAGGTCCAGAGGTCTGCCAGACTATGATCTGAGGTGGTGCCCCACCAGCAACATCTGCACCATTTTTGTGTGTCTGTGCTTTAGTTTAAATCTTTCAAAAGGTAAAAAAAAATAGAAAGTAACACATATGAAGAAGAGAACTAGATGACTGGTAGACATATATTGTCAAAAAATTGGATGTTGGAAATAGGTGACAAATAGCACAATCCTAAAGAGGGATGGAATTAGCTCAAGGAGTCAACTGGCCTGAACGCCAGCATAACTCCAGGTCACCCTGGCATAAGGACCATTTATGCTGGTGCAGAACACTAGCACCACTGCACAGCTCACAACTGTCAGTGCAGCTGTGCTGTGGCTGAGTACCAGTGGAGCTTCAGTGCAAGCTGAATGTTTGGGTGGGGGGAGTGGCACTATTTATTGTTATGGAGCAGCACACAAAAGGCAAATAGCTTGGCCACTGCTAGAGGCTACATGGCTCTGCAGCAGGTTGTATGTGTCTTCCATAGTCAGCAGGAGGGGCTGCTGGGGCCAATTTAATCCCCAACCTCTAGGAAGGCCGAAGCAAAGAGCCAGAAAAGCAAGCAGCATAAACAGCTCCTAACCTTGAAATGTATGTAATGTCATTCCCTAGCCTTCGCAGCAGTTCTTCGGATTCTCTTTCTTCACCCTCATTTAACTCACTGCAGGAAGTTAAATTTGCTGGTCAACAACTTTGCCAAGGCTGTCTTTGAACCCATTAACTTTTCTAATTAACTGGGAGTTCAGACGCACAAACCTGCCAGGCTTCTAAGCTCATGAAGTGGTGATTGCCCAATATTGCTTGATTCTGCAATGTACTGGTAAAGATCTGGTTGCTGTATGCTGCAGGCTACAACCAATGGGTTTTGTATAGCTAGAAAGTCCCAGTTTGGCTTGACACAGACAATTGTAACAGTTGTGAACATGCAGATGTCTTCTTCATAATCCATGAGTCCTCATTTTACATATCGTCAACTACATAGATAACAACCAGCACCTTTAATTTTACCTAGAAGCGAATTTAGATTAGGAAAAAATTGGATACTATTTCCATACCTCCAAGTTTTTGTTAGTAAAGTAGCTGTGTAGAGATTCAGTGCAGATGTTCCTTCTTGGCTGCAAGCAATCACACTTTGATTTTTCTCCCCCAACCCTGCTTCTTCATTATTTTGGCTTGTTAGAGAAAAATCGGCCTTGAAAAATAAAGGCAACAAAGGGAAGAATTATTTAAAGAACAAAAGGTAATAATACTGTCTTCTCAAATTAATCCATTATGTTTTTATTGTGTACCAACCACCCATAAAGGTTCTGCATTTGCCCACCACAAAACTGAAATCTGTCATGAACATTTTATTTCTAGGCACTCTGCTGGAGGAAACTGTTATTTTTCTCTTGTAATGTATCTGTAAACTGACTTTATAATTCCCCTGAATCTTTAAAAAGTCTTAAAACCTTTTCTGTAATGAAATTCGACTTTATTCTGTCTTCACTTGTAATGTTTAAATCATTCTTAAAATATAGTTTAAAAGAATTCATTCTGAGATTTTTACAAAGTTATGGTAATAATCTTCTTTAAAAAATGAATTTACATAATAGTAAAATGTAGGCTCGCTCATAATTTTAATGGTAGTAGTTCTTTTGGCTCACGAAGTAGTTTTTTGCTCACAGCACTCCACGGCTTAGAGGGAACATTGCCTGGTGGTTGCAGGAGGCCTGAAGATTGAGGCTGTAGAAGTGTAGACTTGCAAGCTGCAGCTCCTCCGGGGAGCAATGTGGGTGTTGTCCACAGTGCTGATGATGTTGGGGAAGCCAGCAATTGCCAAAAACCCTCCCTGATGGGGGCCTCCTTGAGAAGGCACACATGATCCTGTAGGTCGGTGGGCATGGCATCCAGAAAGTTGTGCAGGGAGCAGCTCACCAAGGACTGAGAAACCTTGAGGCCCTCCGCCACAACCTCTGGGAAGGAAATGATGGCAAGGAACCTCAGGATGAGCAGGACCTTCTGCAAGACAGGAATGGCATGGGATGAGGGAGGTTGGCCCTAGAGTGATGGCCCCCGCTCCTTGAACAGGGCATAGATGGTAGCTCTATTCAGGCCAAACCAATAGAGGCAGGTGCTGTCCAACTGACATGAGGTACTGATGCGAGCCTGCTACCAGTGGGCATGGTGCCTTCTCTACCATTGCTGTGCCACCCAGACATAAAATGCTGGTAAGTGAATGTGAGGAACACCTAGTATGGGTGGCAAAGGCAGAAGGAGGCACCATCCTGAAAGTGGCTGGCCAGGCCCTGCGAAAAATGGGGGCAGTATTCACAATGCATCAGCCAGTCTATAGCATGTTCTTCCATGTGGCTGGTGCTGGACCCTCCCTTGAGCACTACCCACCCTGTTTCTCTGCGGGTTTATCCCCAGCGCCCTGCTGGGTGATGGCCATGGTGGGAATATGGGGGGAACAGAGCAGGAAGGGGGGGATCATAGTCTTACCACACTGCTTTGGTCCACCTCTGCATTCCCCTGTGTGTGGGTGGCATGGCTGCAGCAATATCTAGTAGAGGTGATGGCCCCTGCCAGTCTAAATGGACCAAGGCTGAGAAAACACTGCTGTGGGTACCCCCTATGAGCAGGCAGTGAAGGAGGGTCTACCTGGAGTGGAGGCCATCATGCAGGTGGTGACACACACACACCATGGTGGTGGGTGGCTATGACATTGAGGTGCTATGTGGTGAGTGTCATGGACCCCACTACCATCTGGCCCCAGTTGTGGGGCCCAGGACCTGCCACCAGCACTCTTGCCAAGCCCCCAGGAATGCAGTCACCAGGAACTCCTTAGGTTTGGGGATCAAGGGACATGAAAGAAGAACAAGGGATGACAATATAAACAGTATGCTGCTGAATAAAAATTCTGCTATAAAATATAGATGTAACATAAAATATCAAAGATTTCAGGTTTTCACGGCTGGTAACATCATTAGGGTTTGTAGAATCTTTCGGGATCAAGTGGCGTTGCAGCTGCACTGCAACTGAGGATGTTCTCCGCAGCTGAGAACGAAACGTCTGGAAGGAAAACTTTCTCCAGTAGAACACGGCACTTGATCCTGAAAGATTCTACAAACCCTAATAACATAAAATATATTGCCACTTCCAGGTTGGGCAATATATGCAGGTTTTGGGGTAGAGCTTGAGGAGAGCGAGATTTGGAGAGGGAAGGGACCTCAGTGGGGTATAATACCTTACAGTCCACTTTCCAAAGCAGCCATTTTCTCCAGGTAAAATATAATCTCCTGGAAATCAGCTGAAATAGTGGGAGATCTTTAGCTATTACCTGGAGGTTTGGCAACCCTATCTGAAATGACATAGTTGATACGTTGCATTTTAATCTTTTCTCACAAAATCCAAACAGGTAAAATCTGTGCAATGGTCAAAAAGAAAACAGAAATAAGTTTTTTAAATTATTAATGTTATTATTTATTACAATACCCAGATAACGGTTTGTATTGTAAAGGCTTCCTTGACCGCAGAAATTTCTCTGACTGCTCTGGTTATTTCAGCATTTCCCCGTTCTGCCTTGAATTACGTATACTAAGAACTGTTAAAACAACCTTCCCTCAGAGGAAAGCAGAAGAGGGTCTCAATATGGCAGTCCCTCGGCGCCAATAGAAACCGAAAAGGGGATCTTGCCCCTCATAAGCATGGCCGTATAATTGCAGGAAGCTTTTTTGCCCTTCAGTAAGATGGCTGCCAAGGGAAGGGCGGGGGAGGGTAGCGGGAAGGTTGGGCAATGAGTAGCTGCTTTACTGCTGGTTGCCTGGGTAACAGCCAACGAAGTGAAGGGATAGATCCTGGTGGACGGTTGCTCGCGGTGGCGGGTGTGGTGGAAAAAGCCTGGCAGAGCTGACGGAGTGAAGAGAAAGAGAGAGGCGGTGGCCGATGGGGGGAGAGCGGAGGGGTTTGGGGCTGGTGGTCGCTGCTGAGACGCTCGGAAGCCAGGTGAGGGGCGCGGCCGTTAGGAAGGAGGGATGAAGGGAGGCGTGCCGGGAATGCCTGGGGTCGCGTTGAAGTCACCTAGGATGAGGCGGTAGGAGATTTACGAACTCATTCGAGAGGGGCTGCTGTTGAGAGGAGCCGTGTAGAGAAGATCGGTGATTGTGAGATGCATTAGTGAGCAGTAGTAGCGGCGAGAGCTTGGCTAGATGGGCGTGGTTTCGGGCTGCATGGCCTGACTTTAGGATACTGCGAGGACGTGAACTCGGTTAACGAAGCTTGGCCAGAAGGAGAATTAAAGGCTAAAACTAGAGTACTGTGGAGATTAGCGTTGAAGTTGGTAGTAACTGATTTGTAGGGGTTATGTGTGGAGCGTTGGGGGAATGCAGTTGACACTGTGTTAAAGGCACGGATGTGGCATGTGGACCTGAGCCACAGACAGATAGCACCAGCCTTGATGCAAATAACTGATGAGAAATCTTTCCGTATGAGCCAAAGAGCAACATAGAGGAATGTATGCTGCCCTTGGCTGTTTGAACCATACCAACCTGGTATCCCTGATAAAGTGTGTATGCCCAGTTCTACAAGGTGCAGAATGGGGCAGAATTGCCTGACAGCTTGAGGATCTGCTATAAGCATGTTTTGATGGCTGGCAGCTGCAGTTGCTCTGCTCCACTTGTCTGTTGTAATTGTTTCCAGGGGAACAGCAATCCTCATACAGCCTCTAGATGAATAGGCAAGTTTGCAGTGCCATCCTAAACATAGTTACTTCCTTCTGAACCCATTCAAATCAGTGGCTTTAGAATGATGTAATATTGTTTAGGATGGCACTATTAATCTCTTAACCAGCCTCTTATGCAGTCTTTTATCCTGAATTTCTCATAAGCCACAACAGATTTGTTTGTTTTATTCTGTGTATAGAAAAGAGTAAACATGTGTTTCATATATCCAACAATTACTTTTCCAAAATGAAAAAAGTCCATTTAGCACTTTAAAGACGAACAGATTTATTATCACATGAGCTTTTATAAACTAGAGTCCACTTGTGTCCGAAGTGGACTCTAGTTCACAAAAGCATACGTTATAATAATCCCATTAAATATTTAAAACACTACAGCCTATTTATTTGTTTTGCTGTAGCAGATTTACATGGCTAGCCCCTTTGGATTTACTTTCTTAGTTGTGATTCTGTCTGATTTAAGGTCTCAGCCATCTTCGACAAAAACGGTAGAGATTGAACTTTCGTCAACTTTATACCTTGTAGTTTTCCCTCATAGATCCAGGGTGGTTATACATATTTACATAGCTATATTCTGGATGAGGGTATGATTGCTACTAAATTCCACTGTGCTGAAAGATGAAAAGGTTACACCAGTACACAGAACTGATGCTGGTGTTGTGCCAGCAAGCATAACCCCTATGCTACTGGGATGCTGCTAGTACAATTGGAGTGAAGTCAGTGGAATGACAAGGGAGGAAGGTAACTTGTTTGAGATCTTATGCTTATTTAGGAATTGGTCCTACCCCCAATGATGGTATAATGTTATGTTAGCAAGAAAGAGGGTAAAACTAAAAACACCCATTTTAGAGTCAGCTGAGAGCCACAGATGACTCTCTCCACTTCCATAACCCTGTCAAAGCATAAGATTTCACTATCAGAATCCAATGTAGTTCCAGCAGTAGGGAACACAGATGAAGACATATTGCCTGGGGCTATATCATTCTGTTTCCACAGTTTAAGAACCATGAATATATGGTGGAATTTTGCTGAAAGAGAACATTTTGTACAACCAGATAAGACCAACAACAAAGTCAGCAGAACAGGCGAACAAATTATATTCTCACAGAACCTTGCCAGGTACCTCAGCTGCACTGCTACTGCTAAGACTACAGAGACAAACAAAGCACGGATAAGCAAGAGTAAGCTTTCACATGAAGCCAGCCCATACCTCCATATACAATCCATCCTTCCCCCTGAAGCACCCCAGGTTTCTGCAGGCCACACAAATATACACAAATACATTTGTATACCCTGCAACATGGAGGACTGTGTACTTGCTTAACAACTCACCTATCAGATTACAGTAGAGTCTCACTTTTAGGGGATACAGGGTAAATTTGCACTGTGCCGATGAAGGAAGGGGAATTTGGCTGTAATTTGCCACACATGCATCCAAGTAAATTCCCACCATACACTGGTGAAGGCTGTGGAAAATCCATCCAAAATTTTTTTGTAAATATTGGGTATTCTACCCCATTTATTAGTGCAGTTATTATTGGTACATTCAAGACACATTTTGCTTTTCATGATCAGAACCAGGACTCAAGTAGGAGAGAACTCCTTACATTGGATGAGGGAATATTGTCTCAGTGGTAATACTTTTCTCCCAGTAAGGGAATTTTCAGACATCAGTAAGACTACTGGTTGGGCTGGGATGTACAAAATGGAAAAGCAACAGTACTCAAATGCACAGTTGCAAATCTCAGATAAGCACCCAGTCACAGTTCTTCTCTGTTGCAGTTGCTACCCATTACTCATTTCTATCACCATCTCTCTTGTCTTTCTGCATACAACCAGATGGTCATTGGCACTTACAGAAGCAGTGCCAATCAGGCCACAAGCAAAGTCTATAAAAGCAACAAAACCCACAGTGACCCATGGGAAACTAGTGGTTCGTATGTGGGGTTGCCATCTTTTTTCTTCTCTGGGCTCCTGTGCCTCTCTAAAGTGCATGATATATAAGAATCTAACCTGTGTAGCAGTAGCTAGCATGAGGATGCTATGATGGAGAAAGCTGCACCTATTACTTGTCGCTGTAATGTAGCTTTTAGAATGGCCAGTTCTGCCTACTCAAAAAAGTTAACAACTGTATATTTCTGTGATGCTTTCAGGATTTACTTCACAACTGATACTGTTCAACAAATGCTATGACCCAGTCCATTGTCTTTGTTCTGAAGTATAATAGCAGATATGAAACACATACACCCTGCCACATACATCATGCTTGTTATTTATCTCAAATGTCTTCATTTAGGGAGACTTGCAATATGAAGGGGTCTATCTGTCCAACATCACTGCACCCCACAAGGACTTTGTGTATGGTCTTAATACTGAGCAGTGAGCACAAGTAGAAACATCACTGCACCCCACAAGGACTTTGTGTATGGTCTTAATACTGAGCAGTGAGCACAAGTAGAAACATCACTGCACCCCACAAGGACTTTGTGTATGGTCTTAATACTGAGCAGTGAGCACAAGTAGAAATCATAATAGCTCAATGTCCTCCCCACTCTCAGTTAATGCTAGTGTAATGCTTAGTGTAATGCTAAAACAAGCAGTTACTGCTATGTGGAGAAGTGAATAAGACAATGTCCAATAGACACTGCTAATCAATCACATAAATATGAAGGATGGATGGGATGAAGGGGATTAAGAAATATTAGTATCTGAGAGAGATACCAGAATAAGACATTCGGTCACTGTAACTGGCTATCATATTCTGTGTCACTTCAATCTTACAGCAGCATTTGACACAGTCAACCACAATCTGTTGACTCACAGCCTTACCGGTGCTGGAATTCATAGGGTAGCTCTAGAATGGTTCACCTCATTTCTCCACAGTCGGGGACGGGGTGGCATTGGGAGGGACAGTGTCTCCAAGGTACCTACTGGAATGTGGCATCCCACAAGGGGCACTTTTCTCCCTGATGTTATTTAACGTCTGCATTCACCTTCTTGCCCAGATAGCACAGCATTTTTGGCTAGAGTGTCATCAATATGCCAGTGACACCCAGCTATTTCAATTGATGGGTGGGTGGCCGGAAGCCATTCCTATTAACTTAAGCAAGGGTTTGGAGGCTGTGGTTGGGTGATTGAAGCAGAGTAGGCTGAAACTGAATATGGGTAAGACAGAGGTTCCATGGCTGGATGAGGGGGAGCCACAGTTGGGTTGACAGCTCCAAACTCTTGATGGTATGTTTCTATCACTGACTCTGACCATCAGGAGCCTGGGCAAGACTCTGGAAACCACCTTATCTATGGAGGTCCAGGTTGTGAAGGCTGCCAAACTGGCATTTCTCCAACTGTGCCAGATTAGGCAACTGGCCTTCTACCTGTTTCACCCCAACCTAGCCATGGTAATCCATGCAACAGTTACCTCCAGGATAGACTACTGTAATTCGCTCTATGTGGGCCTATACTTGTGCTTGACCCAGAAGCGCCAGCTGATCCAGAATGGGGACCCCTCAGGTGGCACATATCCAGCCTGTGCTGTGTGAGCTGCACTGGCTTCCAGTGGAGCACTGGACCCAGTTCAAGATACTGGTTTTGACCGTCAAGACCTTTAGCAGTCAGTTTCAAACAATCTTTTATTAGTAACATATGGCAATATATTCAATTTCTTATATAATTAATAACTACTTTTTAAATCCCATATATTACTTTCTACCTACCCCTCCCCCCTTACTTGACCCACGCCGGTGTACTAAATTCAAAACATCATTTTAAAAGGTACCCCTAATTAATAAGAACCAAAGTTCATATCTCCCCCCCACTTATACTTAATCATTATCAAAGATTGTCCAATGTCCTTTTATTTTCCATTCTTTTTCTACGTATCTTCTGAACTTCTTCCACTCCATCTTAAATACTTCTAAATCATAGTCTCTTAAAGTTCTTATTAACTTACCCATTTCACTCCATGTCATAACTTTAACAATCCAATCCCATTTCTCTGGTATTTTTTCTTGCTTCCGCAACTGCGCATACAATGTCCCAGCAGCTGAAAGCAAGTACCAGATTAAAGTTCTATCTTCTTTTGGAAATTTTTCCATTTGTAATCCTAACAGAAAAGTCTTCAACTTTGTTAAATTCGTATCCCAAGATCTTAGAAATCTCTTGCTAAATCATCTGCCAAAACATTTTAGCTCTTTCACAAGTCCACCACATATGGTAGAAAGAACCTTCATGCTTTTTACATTTCCAACATCTGTCTGGCATCTTATTATTCATCTTTGCCAATTTTTTAGGAGTTATATACCATCTGTACATCATCTTAAAACAATTTTCTTTGATATTCTGGCATGTTGAGAGTTTCATAGAGTTCTTCCACAAATATTCCCAAGTTTCCATCTGTATTTCTTTATTTACATTAATTGCCCATTTAATCATTTGAGATTTTACTACTTCATCTTCTGTAGACCATTGTAAAAGTAATTTATATACTTTTGAAATTAATTTATCATTGTCTCCAAGCAGAACTTTTCCCATTATTTCCTTATTCCTTCAGTTTTAATATCATTCTCCACCAAGCTCTTTATTTGTTGCCTTTGAAACCAATCATATTTATTATTCAACTCTTCAGCAGTTTTCAGGGGGTTTTTGCCACTTTGTATTTTTAACAGTTGACTATATGACAACCACTTTTCTTCCCCTATCTCAGCTGTTATTTTGATTACTTCCGCCGGTACTATCCATAATGGTCTTCTCTCATCTCCATACTTCTTATATTTCATCCATGTACTTAACAAATTATTTCTTATGTAATGGTGAGAGAAAAAACCATCCATCTTCTTTTTTCCATAATACAAATATGCTTGCCAGCCAAATTTATTTCTGTGACCTTCCAGCACTAAAAGTTTTCTGTTTAACAGCGTTATCCATTCTTTTATCCACACTAAGCAAACTGCTTCCTGATATAATCTTAAATTTGGTAGTTGAAATCCACCTCTCTCTTTTGCATCTGTCAAAATTTTCATTTTAATCTTTGGTTTCTTCCCGGCCCACACAAATTCTGAATTTTTTCTTCGCCATTTATCAAATTGTTTACTGTCCTTCACAATAGGAATAGTTTGAAACAAATACATTATTCTTGGTAGAATATTCATTTTTATTGCAGCTATTCTACCCAACAATGACAAATTAAGCTTGTTCCGTTTTAACATGTATTCATCCATTTTACACCATAACTTCTCATAATTATTTTTGAACAGATCAGTATTCTTCATTGTTATCTCCACCCCCAGATATTTTACCTTGGAGGTGACTTCGCAGCCCGTTAGTTTCTGCAATTCTTGTTGTTTATTTATCTGCATATTTTTACACAGAATTTTTTATTTTTCTCTATTAATACAAAGTCCCGCCAACTCCCCATATTCTTGTATTTTAACTAACAACAAAGATAAGTAAGTAAGTAAGTAAAATTTTATTTGTATCCCGCCCTCCCCCGCCGAAGCAGGCTCAGGGCGGCTAACAACATTTAAAAGTGAACAATACAATAATAAGACATTAAAATCACATTAAAACCAATCAATAATTAATTAAAACATTTAACCAAAACATGTAACTTGTGTATGGGGTTTTCATTTATAAACATTATATCATCAGCAAAAGCTCTGTATTTGTAAGTAAATCCTTTTATTCTTAATCCTTCTATGTCTTTTTCTTCTTGTATCTGCATCAATACTATTTCAAGAGTCATTATAAACAACAATGGTGAAAGTGGACAACCTTGTCTAGTACCTTTGCTGATTTTCATATCTTCTGTAAGATCTGCATTTATACATAATCTTGCGCTTTGTTCAGAATATATTGCTTTTATCATTCTTATAAAGCTTTCTCCAAGCTCCATTTTTTCCATTACTGCAAACATAAAGTCCCAGTTTAAATTGTCAAATGCTTTCTCTGCATCTGCAAAGAATAATGCTACTTCTTTTTCTGGATGTCTTTCATGATATTCTACAATATTTACAACAGTTCTAATATTGTCTTTTATTTGCCTTTTGGGAAGAAAACCCGCTTGATCTTTCTTTATAAAATTTATCAAATGCTGTTTAAGCCATTCTGCCAGGATTCTTGTATAAATTTTATAGTAATTATTTAATAGCGAAATTGGTCTCTAATTTTTTACATTCGTGACATCTCTATCTTCCTTAGGTATCAACGAAATAACAGCTTCCTTCCATGTGTTTGGGATTTTCCTTTTCATTTTTATCGTATTCATCAACTTCTGCAACTTTGGTATTAATTCCTCTTTGAAGATTTAAAAAAATTTAGTTATATATCCATCTGGCCCAGGTGCTTTTCCATTTTTCATTGCGTTGATTGCTGCTTCAATTTCTATTTTTTCAATTGGATCATTCAAAACTTATTGCATATTTTCAGTTAAGGTCCCTATTTTTACCTTTTGTAAATATTCATCTATCTTCTCCTTCTTTATTTTAACACCTTTAAATAATTTGGCATAATACTTAAAAATACTCTTTTTATTCCCTCTTGGGTAACCACTTCTCTTCCATCTACCACAACTGCATTAATAATTTTACTTTCCCTATTTTTTTTCAGTTGCCAAGCCAAATAATTTCCCGGTTTATTTGCTCCCTCAAAGGTTTTCTGCTGCAATCTTTGCAAACTCTATTCCACTTCTTTAGTTAACAAATGTCTCATTTGAGTTTGTAATATTGTAATTTCCCTTATAATTTTCTTTTTCCTTGGCCTTTTTCTCAACTCCCCTTTTTTCTTTATATCATTTTGAATGTCCAACATCTGTTTCTCTGTTTCTCTTTTACCCTTATTATTCAAAGTAATTAACATTCCTCTCATTACTGCTTTATAAGCATCCCAGACTGTCTGGAAATCTATGTCCTCTTTGTCATTCATTTGGAAAAAGGCTTTAGTTTCATTTTCTAGGTATGTCACTGTTTCTTTATTCTGTAGCAAATCTTCATTCAATCTCCATCTTTTCAACTTCTTGGACAATTTTGTAATCCACATTATTGGGTTATGGTCAGCCCCAATCTTAGGTAAAATCTTTTTTTTCCTTGTTATAAGACCTAATTCTTTAGTTCCCCACAACATGTCAATTCTAGAAAAAGTTTTATGTCTTGCTGAAAAAAAAGTATAGTCCCGAACTTCAGAGTTAAATAGGGTGACCATAATGTCTGAAGGCCAGCCAGGGACACGTTGGGGGGTCGCTGGTCGGCACTGGTCCCGGAAGGCCTTCCAGAGGACCAGCGGAGGCCGCGGGGAGGCCTTCGCTGGTCGGCGCTGGTCCCGGAAGGCCTTCCAGAGGCTCTGGAAGGCCTTCCGGGACCAGCGCCAGGTGCTCCGCGGCTTCCCCGCGGCCTCCGCTGGTCCCTGGAAGCCCTCCAGAGACTCTGGAGGGCCTCCAGGGACCAGCGGAGGCCGCGGGGAGGCCTTCGCTGGTCGGCGCTGGTCCCGGAAGGCCTTTCAGAGGCTCTGGAAGGCCTTCCGGGACCAGCGCCGGGTGCTCCGCGGCTTCCCTGCGGCCTCCGCTGGTCCCTGGAGGCCCTCCAGAGACTCTGGAGGGCCTCCAGGGACCAGCGGAGGCCGCGGGGAGGCCTTCGCTGGTCGGCGCTGGTCCCGGAAGGCCTTCCAGAGGTTCTGGAAGGCCTTCCAGGACCAGCGCCGGGTGCTCCACGGCCTCCGCTGGTCGCTGGAGGCCCTCCAGAGTCTCTGGAGGGCTTCCAGCGACCAGCGGAGGCCACGGAGAGGCCTCCACCACCGCCGCCGGGCCCCGCGCGCGGGCGGGGAAGGCGGTGCAGGCGCAGGGACGCTCCCTCCCTCACTCGCCGCCTTCCCCGCCGGCGCCCGCGGCCCACCGCCTCCGGGGCTGGCTAAACCGGGACCTCTAAATGGTCCCGGTATAGCCAGCCTGGGAGGCGGGAATAGGGGGCCAGAACCGGGACATTCCCGGGCTCCCGGGACGGTCTGGCCACCCTAGAGTTAAATTTCCTCCATATATCTTCTAGATTTTCTTATTTAACCAATTCAAAAAAAGACTTTGGCAGTTTTCCTTCTTTACTGCTTTTTTTTCCCCCTCCAGACCTGTCCAATGAGTTCTTAACTGTTCCATTAAAATCTCCCATTATCAAAACTTGATCATAGGTCATTTCATCAAGCTGTTGTATAATGTCTTTTTAAAAAGCATCCTTTGCATCATTAGGCGCATACAGTCCCAATAGCAACGTTTTCTTTCCATTTAATATTGTTTCTCCTGCTACAAATCTCCCATCTTTATCTTTAAACACTAATTTTGGCTCCAATTCTTGTTTAATACAAAAAATCACTCCCCTTTTTGTCTGTTCAGCCAATGAAAAAAATTCTAGTCCCAATTGTTTATTCCATAAAAATTTGTAATCCTTTTGTTTAATATGCACTTCTTGTAAACAAATTATATTACAGTTTTATTTCTTAATCCAATGAAATGTTGCCCTTCTTTTTTGTGGTGAATTTAGTCCATTTACATTCCAAGACAATAATTTGCAATCCATCATGATGCAAATTCTTTATTTTCTTCATAACATCTACGCATTTCCTGTACATTTGTAATTGTGATTCTTTTCCCCTGAAGTTCGAAGCTCAGACCTTCAGGTATTATCCATATAAATCTTATTCCACTATCTCTTAATTTTTCTGTCAATTTTTTATATGTTCTTCTATCATTTATCACTTGCCTTGGCAACTCCTTCATAATTCTTACTCTGCTGCCTCCCACTATCAGTGTCTTTTCAAAGTTTTTATTCATGATCCTTCCCACCATTTCCTTTGTCATAAATCTTATGACAACATCTCTTGGTAAGTTATTTTTCTTGGCATAAAGTGAGTTCACTCTATACATATAGTCATACATGTTTAGTCTCTTCAGGATCTTCCTCTAAAAATTCTGCAATTATTTTTATTATATATTCTTTTAGATCACCATCTTCCTTTTCGGGTACTCCTCTCAGACGTATCTGAGTCTCCATCAGTTTGCAGTCATGGATTGTCACTTTTTCTTGCATTTTCAACAAGGTGGAATCATATACTTTCATTCTGCCTTCTACTTCCTGCACTTTCTTAGATGTTTCCTCAGTTTCCTTTCTGAGATCCTCCATATCTTTTTTTAATCTCTTCAATAATTTCTTTTTTCGATTCAGTTATCATCTCTCTCATACCTCTCATCATTCTGGCCTCTATTGCTTCTAATTAGTCCTGCATTTTTTCTAATGAAGTAGCCCTTGTACGGGGTTGCTTGTGTTCTGACATTTAAAAAACAGCGAAAATTTAGACCTCACCAAATTCAAATTCAACTATCAGATTCAAAAGAATAGGACTTGCCTTTTATAATAAGCCTAATTTTGCCATCCTCCAAGCTCCCAAAATCAAGATATTTATTTTTAAAGTCTTTAAATGTTTCAAAATGGCAGTCGCGACTTTTTGCTGCTCCTTACAATTTTTTTTCCCTTTTAAAAACTTCTAAAGTCCACACACATAATATGTCCAATAATACTTATCTTCTTGTCCTCTTAATTCCAACAGTTAATTCCAACAGTTTTTAATGTCCCGAACACTTTAAAAACCTTATTTTAATTTTGACCTCCAAGCAATGGCCGCCGCTATTTCTCAATGGTGTTATATTCCTAGAGTAGGTTTTCCATTCACTACTTCCTGGTTTACTTGCCACAAAGTCTCATTCACACTAGTCAGGAGATCTCATGATACTTGACATACTTTCTGTTCTGCTTAAATATGCTGCAGGTCTGTGACTATGGTGCTCTTTTTTCAAAACCGCAAATAGACCAAACAATAAATTCCTTTCCACTTTTTAGCACTGTCCTTTATATTTACAAAGTCCAAATTTCACCTCTTTTTCCCTTCTTCTTCCAAGCTTTATAGATTTTCATTTCCCACCTTTTAAATTTACTCCATTAAATTGTAAATAGTCCCGAAGTGAAAGATAGTAATCTGTACCTTCTCTTCCAATTATCCAAGGTTCCACCGGTCTTGCGTAGCTTTAGATGTTTAGCAATGTCCAAGAAGGTTAGGATTCTGTTGAGCTTATGTCAAATAAATGACTCTGAAAACTTCTGCAGATGATGAAAATGCAACTCTTCCCGGAGACCCCTCAAAGCCTCAAAGTACAGCACTAATCAGCTATAAGTTTGGCCTTTCAGAACTTTGCTGGGAATGTTTTCCCATACTGAAATCTGTCCATTTCTCACAAATGCAAACCAAAATGTTAAGACTCCTGCCCCTGGTATAGACTCCCCCCCCCCCCGCCCTAAAGAAGATCCTTCAGGTATTCTGTGTAAGAACAAGAATTTACTCACTTTATCTATTGAAAGTGATAACAAATAGTTGATTAACAGAGAAGAGTATGTAAGCTACTGATGTGGCTAAAAACCGGCCTTTTTTGCTGATCATGTAGTATTTTCCAGATATTCTATTATTTAACAGCTTGCAAATTAGATCAATTCTCAGACTTCGTCAAACATCTAGAGCAAGCTACTTTGAAAGTTAGGAAAACTCTGCCAAGAACTCCATTTTATTTGCCCTTGTTATTCATGTTTGGCCCATGAATTACGTTATCAAGAACCTGTTTTTCAGCTACATAAATGTAGCACTTGGCTACTACATGAATGAACATCTTGGTGTGTTTGTTGTACTGAGTGTTGCCACTAAGGAGAATTCTGCCTCTGCATCTGTAAGTAGACATAAACCATGTTGAAAGAGGAGATGGAAAATCATACATCCATTTTCTTGGCACCCTTCCCATAGGCTCGGAAACCACTGCTTTACCCCACCATATCATGCTTACTGTATGAACTGCCAGTCCACTGACAAATGTGTTATTACCTGTTCCCCTAGACAGGGAGGAGTAAAGACTCAGTATGTACTTTTCCTTCTAACGGTACTCACCTGGCCTGGCACAATGATTCCTATCTTTAAAAAGCCACAGGAATTTCTGGCCTGTTCATATCAGGTGAGTGTAATGCAGGGTAGTGAGCATGCCCAACATCTATCATCAAGAACTATCCTGCAGCAAATGCCATGATCTCTGTTGGTGGGTATTAGGGTTGCCAAATCCAATTCAAGAAATATCTGGGGACTTTGGGGGTGGAGCCAGGAGACTTTGGGGGTGGAGCCAGGAGACATTGGGGTGGAGCCAAGAGCAAGGGTGTGACAAGCATAATTGAACTTCAAGGAAGTTCTGGCCATCACATTTAAAGGGACTGCACATCTTTTTAAATGCCTTCCTTCCATAGGAAATAATGAAGTTTAGGGGCACCTTCTTTTGGGGCTCATAGAATTGGACCCCCTGGTCCAATCTTTTTGAAACTTGGGAGGTATTTTGGGGAGAGGCACTAGATGCTATACGGAAAATTTGGTGCCTCTATCTCAAAAAACAGCCCCCCCAGAGCCCCTGATACCCGCGGATCAATTCCCCATCATTCCCTATGGGAATTGTTCATGGAGGTGCATGATGGCTGTGGGGGTGGGGCTTCCCCCGCCGGCCAGCTGGCTGGGGGAGGGGGGAAGCCTGTAAAACCGGGGGATCCCCCTCTGGGACCTGGGGATTGGGAAGCCTAGTGGGTATGCATGTTAGTGTTACAAATGGGACTGGCCATTTTGCAGCCTTTTGAATTCCTTGGTGGCAGAAGGGAGGCCTGAATTAGACCCTGTGGTGAAACACACCAAGTTGTATCCCTAGCTAGTCCAGATGGGCTGCATACATTAATATTTCATTTAGGTAGAGTCCTTGGTGTTCAAACTGGAGACACTAGTCTGATGAGATAAAAACCAACAAGTAAATGCAACCTGAGCTATAAGGCTTGAATTTCCTGTGGTAGGAATGGATACACTCATTTGTTAGAGGCAGTCAGACTAGAGTCTGCAGCTCTGTGTATCACTGGTATGGGAAAGTAGGACAGAAGTCCACAAAATACCTAACTCCAGGTCAGTCCTGAGAGGCAAAGAAGTAAACTGCTCTGGCTGCAGCCAAATGCATCTGTACCTGAGGGTGAATCCCACATGAGAGATAACATTGCACAGCCTGTGTTGCTCCGGTATTTTCAGGTATTTCTTCATTAGATTGGGGGTGACAAGATGCTGCCCATTCATTACTCTTGAGGTGCTACTTTGCAGTATGGCAATGAAAACAGCTCAAGACCATTTTGGGTGGCCATTTATTCTGTCATTGACTACTGCTGTTTCTTTAGAAGACCTTTGAAATTAAACAGTTCAACAGCCAGTCCCTATAAATGAAAGCTCTGTAGCTTCTCAGCCCTCTGCTTTGTCAATGTTTGAGAGAATCAAGGAGCGGGAAGGTCTGGGGATTAGAGAATCTTCCTGCTGGGGTAAAACTGCAGACTGAAAGGTTTTCAAGGAAGAACAAGAGGTGGGTAGTATCAGAGCTGCCCTTTGGTGTGTCATTCATTATTACAGAAATATGTCATCTCTGTTTCTGGATTTTATTTCCCTGTGCTACTCTGTGTTAAAAGAATCCTGTTGGATCAATCCAAGGGTCCATCTAGCATAGGCTCCCCGACCAGTCACTGGAGCTTTCAATATCTCTGCCACAGTCAATAATAGGATTACTAGGATGAAACCTATTGTCCTATGGCCCTTTGGTAATCCAAATCTGCTTTGATTTTTATGTGGATATTCTGATGCAATTTCATGTCTTTCCA
Source organism: Heteronotia binoei (assembly GCF_032191835.1). NCBI lineage: Eukaryota > Metazoa > Chordata > Lepidosauria > Squamata > Gekkonidae > Heteronotia > Heteronotia binoei. The sequence goes on along the minus strand of NC_083228.1, from coordinate 78,468,359 downwards.
TGAATTGAGGTTTAGCCCAGTCTCTGCTCTGTAATCTGTATCATCCTATATTATCAGGCTGATTTTTGTATTCTTAGCTATTAGTATTCAGATTATTAATATTCAGATTACTACAGTGTAAAGTATTTCAGAATCTTGTTAGCAGTATGTCCATGAATGTCACACATGCATGTTTGTAGCCCCTCAGCTGAGAACAGCATGGCTTCATAATTGTGCATTTGATCTCCAGCTATGAGTTGGTGTTTGGGTCACTGCTGTCTGCTGTGCAAGTTGGTTGCACTGTGTGGACAGTGCTCTCCTGTCTTCCTCACCCTCTGTTCCTGTGCCACTAATCTCTCAAACACTGCCCCAGTCTCTGAAACACTGATCCTCTTCAAACCTGTCTTATGCTGCTCTCATACCCCTGCTCCCTTCCTTGCAGCTGCTATCCTGCCTCCCCGAAAGCTAGCACCATGACCCTTACCAAAGGTTCCTTCACCTATTCCAGTGGAGAGGAATATCGTGGGGAGTGGAAGGAAGGTAAGTGTGGCTGGGCAGGTTGAGGGACTCTCAGCCTTCTTATGGTGGACCAGATCTGCTCTTCCTGGAATGCGCATAGAATGAGAAAATCACTGTAGCTAACCAATCACTGTAGCTAATGAGTGTCCCAGGATACCAGTATCATGCCAAGTTAGCAAGTAAAGTGCTTATGCTGCTTTTTCAAAGTGCTTCAAGAGCATCCCTGCTTCAAGGTCTTTGTCAATCTTGACTTGTGTATGTTAGGCACAATGCCCAACCCACCATACTGTGTTCTGCTGCTCTCTGTGCAAGAAATGTTGCTCCATAAAAGTTAACAACCAGGCTAGACAGAAGCTCTGCCCTAGAGTTAACATCATGGTAAAAGGAAGATTTGCTGCCATTAATCCTGCAGTTTTTCTTAAAGGAAGGTATTTCCAGGCAGAGAGAGTTTTGAAGCTGACTTGACACCATAGTACCCCTTCTGACAATTGATTAACAAGTTCCCAGGTGCTCCAATCAGGAAACTATCAGGCTAAGAACGCCCTTCCTGACCCCCTTATCCCACTGACAGCTGTTGCCTTTGTACTGTTCTGGAAGGCAATGCCTGCTCTTTGGGGACGTGCAGTGTTACATTTGAGATTCTTTGCTGACTGGCTGTGATGTAATGAAGTCAGCAATATAGTCCTGCTCCAGAAGTCTACAAGTCCCCTTAGAAAGTGTGGTGGGCTTTAATTGTGGGTCTCTCTGTACATAATGTTAAGCAGTGTGCTTTTGTCAAGGAAAGGTTGTGGGTTGGAACAAGCAAAGTCAGGCCTCTGCTACAGTCTTGGTCTGCAAACTGGATTTGCTGGCATGGACTCTACCACCTCCCTCTTCCTCAGGAACTGTTTTGCATCCTCCTTGAAGTTAATGATGCAACTACAGATCCTGGTTTGAGGCTTCATTGCAGTTTTGACAATTCATATACAAGCAATACTGCTTGTTCTTTCTGACTAGGGCGTCGGCACGGTGTTGGGCAGTTGACATTTGCTGATGGCAGCGTTTACCTGGGACACTTTGAGAATGGCCTCTTCAATGGCTGTGGGGTGCTCACTTTTGCAGATGGCTCCAGGTGGGTAAAGGACTGTGGGCACAATGCACTGCTCTGGGCCAGTGCAAGGAGTGAGCATGCATAAGCATGTCCTAAACAGCCCCAGGAAGATGAAAATGAATGGATCTTTGTACTCTGGCTGCCTTGGCTACACAATTGAGTTTGGAGAATGTATCTGCATTGCTGCACCCAGCATGAATCCCTTTTTGTATGCATGCATCGCTATGTGATCAGAACCATAAGCAAAGCTTCTTTGTGTTAGTTACTGCACCATTCCTTACCATAAGTACTCTGTAGTTACCTGGACTAGTGTACAGCCTTGATTAATGACCCTCCAGTGATGACTCTCCTGACCCTTTCTTTTCTGTCCAGAAAAGTGTGCTCATCCATGTTTTTTCAAAAGCCTTACAATCTTTGACTAGATCATAGGTTGAGTGCAAGGACTAGCAATTCCCTACTCTGACACAATCCTACTATTTCTGCAGGTATGAAGGAGAGTTTGTCCAGGGAAAGTTCAATGGTGTTGGAGTCTTCACTCGCTATGACAACATGATCTTTGAAGGAGAATTCAAGAGTGGTCGTGTTGATGGCTTTGGTAAGTGCTGAGAGTTTCTTGCTTGTGAGAGCATCCAAGCACAATACTATTCTAAGATTGAATTTGATTAATGACAATTACTGCAGTGTGGGATGCCAGCTAGTGAGGACTTGTCCTCCAAAGTGCCATGTACTCATAATTTTCCCAGGACTCATTTCCAGCTCATGCTAGTCTAGTCTTGTGTTTCCACCAGGGCCCCTCCATCACACAACCCTGCATTTTCAGCTATCTTTTTCTTTTTAACTATGTGAAATTGCTCCTTTACTGTACTTGGTGCCTGAGCCCTATACTTGTGTCAGTAAATGCTGTTTTGTTTTTCCCCATAGGACTTCTGACTTTCCCTGATGGCTCCCATGGAATCCCCCGCAATGAAGGCTTTTTTGAGAACAACAAGCTGTTGCGACGGGAGAAGTGCCAGGCAGTGGTTCAGCGTGCACAGAGTGCCTCCAAACTGGCGCATGGTCTCACAGCATGATGAGACAAGCTCTAAGCAGCCCTACCCTGGGACTCTCCCATGAAACTGCAGACTAAGACCCAGGGTTTGGGAGGAATGTGGAGTGTAGAAATTACAGAGACAAATACCATCTCTTTAAGGTAGAGGACCCCAACCCAGCTCAGTTGGACAGCCTGCCCAGACTGCTTTTAAAACATCCTGGCCCTCATAGTGTGCATTGGTGCCAAACTTCAGTTACAGAACAACCCTTCCAGACAAAGCATCTGCCATTCCTGAGGCAGTTACACTCCCTTTGTTGGGAGTATTCTCTATAGAAGGTCTGCTAGTGCTAAATTCCCACAGCCATGGTGGCTACATTGAAGGTTGCTGTATTCGTACCCTCTTCCTTCTCCCTCCCCCCAATTGGTAAGGGAGGAGTGACTTGTTAATGTACATTATGGGAATGCATAAGGTTAGTTTACATCTTTCCTCACTTTGAAACCAGTGCAGCTGGGAGGTTGTGACTTAGTTGTGCTGGTCTTCAGTGGTCAGAGTTGGAATCTGCATTTAGCACATCATTCATTCCCTTCCTAAGTTCTCTGGGTCTCACATTTTTTTCTCCTCCTCTCCCCCCCCCCCCCCACTCTGAGACTCAATCTGTGTCAAAAACAAAGAAATGAAAAATTGATCTGTAGAGTAGAATTCTAGACCTTCTGAATGTGCCTTTTCCCCAATCTTGTAGATCAGTACAGGGAATGAAGCCTGAGCTACGCTGCCTGCCCATATTGTTACCCAATGTATCTGGGGCCTTTTGCCATTATTTGTTGTAGGTTTCTTCTGCTTCTTCTTTATCCTGTTAATGTGAGCCCTTTCACTGTGAGTGTTTGGTTTGCTCCCTGGGTTAACAACAGTCTTTCCTTATGTAGGATACTTGACCTAGGGGGCCTAGAAGGAAGGGATCAATTTTGCCTCCAGCACTGTTGCATGGCATCCATGCACTGTAGTGTCACATAGGCAGGGACTGTGTATATTCTAAACTTGAAAAAAAATTAAATTCTGACCAGGAATGCTGTATGCAGTAAATGGCACTGATTATACAAAATAATAAGTATGCATAAAGCTGCTTATTTTGCATAACTGCTGCTTTTGTAGTCATAGGAAGAGGCAATGAGCTTGGTAGAAAATTGGAGCCTAACTGCTAGAAGTTTGATCAGACATTGCCTACTAGCTTTCTAGCCTATTTTTGCAGCTTGAACAACTAGAATTTTGCTTTAAAAATAACCAGAGCTGAGATCCTCAAAATACTGACTTTGATGGCCAGTACTGAATTCTGTAACACAGTCACGGAATCATGGCATGCACGTGGCCCTGTACATCCCCAGCCTAAGTGGTTACCATCCCTCTTCTGCCCACTGGGTCTAATGTGATTATTGTTCCCAGATATATAGTGCAATCCTAAGCAACATTACACCCTTCTAAGACCACTGACTTTATGACTTGGGTGTAACTGCTTAGGATTGCACTGATATTCATGCAGCTCCTCACTCTCCCACACACACCCCTTAAAAGCATTTTGGTGGGAGAGAGAAGCAAATATTGGAACCTACAGTAGTGGGACAACTTACAATAATGTACAGTTTGAAGATTGATGGCCATCCCTAAGTCATAAGTGCAAGCTAAGCTGTGGAAGTCTTCTGGTAAGATTCTTTTTAAAAATATAGGCTGAATGGAAATGCAGGGCTGGGGTAATACGGAAAATCAGTTGTGGGTGGACAGCAAGAAAGACTGAAAGTGAATGGTGGAGGACAAGGGAGAGTTGAGATTGAATGGTCTTTGAAGAGCTACTCTGTTTCTGTGCAGCCACTTCATGTTTGTGTGCACTAGAATCAATCATGGGATTGTCTTGAGACTGAGGGTGTTCTTAGCCAAGCATTGACCCGCATGGTGTGTGTCCCTAAGTGCCATGCTGGAGCCTGCGTGACCAGCCCACCTCCACACTGAATGTCTGCGTGTCAATGCCACCCTCGTGCCTTTCTGTCTCTGCCCATGTACGGGCCTTGGCCAAATAAAGAATTGCTGGATTTTTTGCCTCTATGTCTTTGTTGTGCCGCAAGTGTTGGGAAGAGGTTGTGAAACGGTAAGGGGAAGGTGAATGTACAGTCCAAGTGCACAACTCATACAAGATTGCATGCATACAAAGCTGCTGCCAGTAAAAATTGTGAGCAGCCATTTTTCAATATGCATATGTTCTTTTATGGCTACTAAAGTTTATCTCCCCCAGCCCCCTTGGGAGATGTACCAACCTGCCTATAAGGCATGTGTTAGATTCTAGAAAAGGGAAACTTCCTGATTTTTCTAAGTAATTTTTAGTCTTTATGTAATACATTGAATTTCAAAAGCACTTCCCATAGGATGTCTTTTTAATCCTAAAAATCTGAATGTATTTTGCGATGATGATAATATAGACAATTGGACATCGGTTCAGTTTGGTAGATAGCATCAAGGCAGAAAGATGCATGGTCAGGTACTGTTTTCTTGCTGCCATGGATCACCTGCCATAAACATACTTAGGGATGCTGGAATTATATGAATGCAGTAATAACTTTTCCAGGCAATGTTCTGCTGCTTTACTTTAATGCACACCTCTTTTCCGCAGTAATCTAACCAATGCCTCCCCTTCTTCTAAGGTACCACTATCAATGGAATGAGTAGATCACAAAATAATTTTTTATTTGGAAAAGAGATTTTCTTAAGACTCATTCCCAATACCATAATGGCTGCCTGTCTCATTGGGGGCTGGGGACAAGAGAAGCTTAGTTTCATAAAGCAGCACTGGGTATGAAATTCAGCTGCTTTATGATTAAGGAGTGCTGTTACCAGCCAGTCCTTTGACTTCAGTCAGCACCATAACCTTAAAGATCAAACCATTTTTGGTCCAGTAGGAATGTGGAAGCACAGCCCTATAAAAGTGAAACTTGAATGGAACTTGACTGCTGAAGAACATTTTCTGGGCAGGGCTAGGGGAAAGCTAGCAAAGAATAGTCACCATAGTATATATGCAAGAGATTATTGCCCCTGTTTAGAAACTGTAAGAGGCAAGGGATAAAGCCAATATGAGGAAAGTCTATGAGAAGCAGCATGCATTTGAAACTTCCTTCCTCTGTTTTATTGCTAGTATAGCATTTGATCTTTCAAGCACACCAGTGTATACACCATAGGTTGAATTAGTTGTATTTTACTAATTTGCAAGGAGTGTGCGTAAGTTGATGCCTGGTGAAATAGCAAAAACCATGTAGACCATCTCAGACTTCCAGTCATTGCTTGGCCCTTCACAACCAACCATTAGAGCTGAAATCCTGGTGCAACTCTGTCACTTGTGTCTTGCTTAATGGGAGCAAGGGGGCGCGACAGAGTCCTCCATAGTAACCAAACCATTCCATAGCCTGCTTGAGGCCTGGGATTCCAAATTTGCTGGTCACCTGTAGGAACAGAAAATGTGAGGATCTAAAAACTGCTGCAAGGCCAACAACTGAAAGGTAATGTGCATGAATTCACTTTTCATGTAAGTACTATACCATTCCAAGCTCAGAGGATTTGGAAGAAACTGAAGCAGTCACTCAACCATGAACCATCTTGAAAATTGGTCAAAAATGTCAAGCATATTAGTATAGTGGGTGCTAGGATCCAGCAGTTCCATTCAGGCCCTTGCTAAATTTTAGATAGTAATGTGGCACATCATATTCCACTAACATACATTTTAAGATAATAGTATGCCACCAAGGAATTGAACTTTCCTGGAATACACATGGCCTGGGATTATTGTTACCAGAACAATAATATAAGAAATTGTATTTCTGGATCAGGTCAATGTCTATCTGACCATGCTGCTCACTGACAGAAACTCTTATAGGAGCCCCAGTAGAGGGTGCTTTATTTTTTTTTATATCCTTTCATTATAGATGGCAGAACTTGAAACTGGGACCTTATACATAGAAAGTATGTGTTTTTCCACTGAGCCAATGCCTTCTTTGTTGTAGAATAGCTCAGGAAGAAGCCCTGTTTTTTTTTTTTTTTGAGGTTTTTTGTAATTATTAAAATGGAGTTGAAATAGAATGGCAAAAAAAAGTGTTCATGATTGCAAATCATGTTTGTGCAAAAACTGAAAAAAATCTATGAAGAACAAAGCAGATATTTTACAAAGGATTCTCAATATTTCATGGCCAAACCCACCCAGAAGTATCTTCTGAGTCTCAAAAATCAAAGGGGATAAAATGCAGAACCACTGAAGGTGAACCAAGAGATCACCCACCCACCTCTAGGCAATTGCTTGGTAATGTCACTGATTTGGTTATAGGTTTATGGAATGCCTAGTTCACAGCAAATGTTCCTCCAAGAACATGGAAGGATAAGACAGGGCCCCTTGGCCTTGTTTCAGTCTCTGAAGGACAACACTGCCCACAGAAGCAAACCCTTAACTTCCTGTAGTTTGGCAATATAGGTGTTTCAATCCAGGACGGGATCTACATATTTTTTGAGGGGGGGGGGCAAAATAAAAAAATGGTGCCCCCTTTTGGGCCATTCTATCTTATGGTCCCATAGAATACAATGGACTCTATACCCAATTTGGCGCCCCCCCCCTGTCGGCGCCCGGGGCAAGCACCCCCCTCTCCCTCCCCCCCATCAGATCCAGCCCTGCTTCAGTCATCCCTCTCCCCTCCACCCCCAGTATTCTGGCTCTTACTGCTAGGTTTGGCTCAATGAGTCGGTGCTGCAATTCACGGGCTTTGTCCCAACTTCCAGTATGGCAGAGACTCTCAAGTTCACAAATAGGTGCACCAAGCACATTGGCAAGGGCACAGATTCCTCCAACGACACCTGGAGCAGACCCAATAAAAAAGGACATCCGTTCACTGGAAACACATCTTTGTACCCAGGCCTTGTCCTCACAAGTCCCAGTATTCTCACTCAGCTGCCTTCAAACCAGTGCTACTCTATTGAAGAGATGTTATGGGGAGGAAATTTTGTCTCACCTCCAAAAGTCCCAACATATCCTAGTTTGGTCCTTCCTGGTACATCCATCTGCATTCTGCAGGACAGCCCCATATGAAGATGAATTTCCTCATGTCACCTACCTACAATGTAACTGGCCAGCAGAAAACCAGCAGATCCTGCCAGTACCTGGAAATCTTCATGCAGAGTCTTATGGACAAGCAGCCCCAAGCGAGTAATCTGGAGAAAAAAGAGGGGGGGGGATTTCTGGGATAGTGAGAGATCAAGTACTGGGATGCCAGTCCTCAGGAGTATGCCAGGAGCTTAGACAGGACAGTAATTATAAAGACACCTGCTAGGGCAAGCGTGATCACTGGAAATATATGGTAGAAACAATGGTATGTTATTGCCTGGTGCCCCCTTCTTTGTATGGAGCTTGCTTTTTCAATTTTTCTATGTCCCCCCCCACCCCCCGTCTATTATACTGGTCCCCATCCTTGAAAAAAAGTCAAGCTCTAGGATGGGATGTCTTTGGGCCTGGGCTGGTCTAAATATGATGGCATTCTCACGGCCACCATGAGGACACCACCACCACCATCCTGATTGGGCCCACAGCATGGCAGGCTGAGGCTTACTTGTCATCCTCCTCCCTGATGCCTTATCAAGTGCCCAGATGGTTGCTCCTCTGTTTCAGCACTTGAAAAGGCACGGGGGGATAAGAACTGTCCTGCAGGCCTATTCAGGATCATTTTAAGATTACTTTAAAATGATGGCATCTTCATGGTAGCCACAAGGATGCCATCATGTCCCGTTTAGCCCTTTGACTCTTTTTGTTTCACTTAACTGACCTAATACAGTGGCTGCATTAGATATTACCAAGCAAGAAGAAGGGGGGTGGATGGCCTACAATTCTAAGCAGAGAGTAGCCTAGAGTCACACAATGATGTCACATTGGTCATGCTCAGCTTGGTGAGTTCCCAGATAAGAGATCATCTGGGAACCACACATAAACAGAATGCTCTTCCAGTAAGAAGGAAGGAAAAGTGTAATCAATGCTTTTAATGGGTAGAGGCACTGGAAAGGCTGCAGCTGACAGTCTGGCTAGGGAAAGTCTACAGATTTGTAGTCAACAAGACTCAAGGGAGATAACACACCAAGTGCCATATCATAATCTAACGTCAATACTGGGTAAATTGGTGGAATCTGTTATTAAAGATAGAATTAGTAGGCACATTGATAAGCTAAAGCTATTGAGGAAGAATCAGCATGGATTTTGGCCACTGTCTGACACAGAGTATTGGGCTGGATGGACCATTGGCCTGATCCAACATGGCTTTTCTTATGTGCTACAAGTGCTACACCTTGACGGTGGGAAGCTGTCACCTGACTATGCCTCAAATGTCCCTTCTGGGTGACCTGAAATAATTACTTCAAAGTTAATATTTGAACACCTGAGGTGAAGGAGAAATCAGCAGGTCTCAAATTCTCCAGCAAACCATTTGCTTACTTAACATGAGCTCCAGTTTTCATCTATCAAATGCTGGCAGGTCCTCAAACCGGGATGCCCGTCATCATCCCAGCATACAGCATCAGATGAACTCAGCATATGTCCCCCACCTTTAACTCACATTACCACCACTATCCTTGATCCCCACAATGTTGGGGTGCTGTGCCAAGGTGAGCACCACATCACTGGAAAGCTCCAGGCCTGTATTGGCTGGGACACTGTAGAGTATCACAGGGATTGGAGATGCATCAGCCACCTGGGAGATACAAAACAATCCAGTACTAGCATATGAATTTTAGAAGGAAATAATCCATGCCCTTTACACATAAAATGAGAAGCTCCCAACAAACTTTGGGGAGGGACGGTGGCTCAGTGGTAGAGCATCTGCTTGGTAAGCAGAAGGTCCCAGGTTCAATCCCTGGCATGTCCAAAAAAGGGTCCAGGCAAATAGGTGTAAAAAACCTCAGCTGGAGAGCCGCTGCCAGTCTGAGTAGACAATGCTGACTTTGATGGACCAAGGGTCTGACTCAGTATAAGGCAGCTTCATATGTCCATAAACTACTCTGCTGAAAAACCCTACCAAAAAGAATTTACAAAGTCTTCCCCCTTAGCAAAGTAAAATCTCATTCTTCCACGATATTCCCTTGATATGGCAGATCCTACAAATACAGGTACTGTTTGTTATTATGCATTTATTGGTCAACATCGTCTGCTTTAAGAATCTCATGTGTTTCTCTTTACAAGAGAATGCAGGGCAATGAAGTGTGAAATTTTTCTTGAACTGTATTATATTTATCTGTTATATTTATACCCTAGTGGCTTACATTCACAGAGACAGCTCCTGCCTCTCAGGATTAGAAACTAAAAGTACAAGACACACAAAGAAAGCTGAGTGAAGAGGAAAGAGATCAGTTTGACAGACAGAATTTTTATACAGTTCAGCTAGGTCAGCTACCTCAGTGGTAGTCTTGTTTGGATGTAAGTGGTAGAATTATCATGGGGTTCTTGTTCTGATTACTGGTGACAGGGTCAGAGTGTCAATTTTTCAAAACACAAAATACAGTAGGAATTGCTGTCATTGTCTCCTAGGGTACTGTGTGAAGATACCACAGGAGTATTTTGACTTTGGGGTTTTTAAATTGCCTATTAATGATTCCTCATAGGCTAGAAAACTTATGGAGAACAGTGTAAGCTGCTTTGGGTCTCCATTGAGGAGAATGCTGGGGGTACAAATGAATTAAATAAATATCAGCCTCACTTTTCAGAATGAGAAGGAACAGTACTTGTAGGAAGCAATGCATGTATTAATTTATTCGTTCTGATTTACAGTTTGTCCTATGCTAATAGTTGTGGATGTCAAAGAAGAAGCAAGCAGACATACAGCATGAAGCCAAGCCCTGTAAAAGAATCATAACTGCATTAATAGAAAACATGATCACATCTACAACTCAAGGCAGATAGTTATCAAATGCACTCCCTCCTACTTTTGCATTCCTTGGTCCGCTGGATTCAGCTCTCTATTCAACCCACATTTTCTGGCTGGGTATAGCTATATGGTAAACTAAACAAGCACAAGAGCCTCTGATAAAACCCCAATTAATTCAGGCTGCAAAACAGAAATTGCATCTCAGAAAAATTAGAAGTATTTTTGCAGCCTTTCTACTTTGCTTGACATACACACATACTTATAGAAATAGCTAGCCTCCATAGACTTATCAATAAACAGTCTCCTCAGTGCCCTTAGCCACTTCCTCTCAAATCCCAATTCCCACTCTCAGCATTGAGTCCCATTCTTCACCTCTGTGTAATGATGGATCAAGGCAGCACTGGTCATGCTCCCCTTGTAATAGCATGGAGTCACCAGAAGAGCAGCATCAGCCCCTTTGTCAGCCACTTGTGCTGTCATCTCAATAGTCCCCCGAGTTGCTGGGGGAAGAGGAAGGAAGTTATATTCAAGATCAGTTACAAGGGTCTCATGAAAGGGTAGGCCCTATTGAGCAGAGGATGGGCCCTGTCAGATTAGGAACCATGCACCAGAAGTTGAATTAGGTCCCATGTGAACAAGATTCACACAGGGTTAGCTCCCAACCCTAGAAACTCCCTTCAGGGCATGGTGCAACTAGAGATGGATAATCCCTGGCCCACCCTCCACACTGCTCACTTTCACATCCAGACCCAACAAGCAGCAGTTTTTCCTTGGGCACAGCTTGTCGCAGCCTTTTCACCACTTCCATACGTTCCTGCTGTGTTAAGTAGGGAGCCTCTCCAGTGGAACCCTGCACCACAAAACCTGCAAAAAATAGATGCTGTTTTTGTGCGTGTTGCAGTCCCTGTTGGGATACTGAGTTACCATAATGGGTACAGTGCCAGGAGGGCAGCTGAAGGCAATACAGCTTTATCTGCTGCTTAGCTGTGGTGCTTCTGGCTGCTGGCATGTGGCTATTCCCCTGTTGAGAAGGGGTGGCCAAGGATACTTTAGGAAGGGACAGCAGCAGCAGAAGAGCATGATTTGGGGGCAGGGAGGAGATCCTGAAGACAGATTCCTCCCGCTAACTGTACATCTCCTGCAAAGCAGCAAATGGGCCCAAAGTCCAGGCAGGCAGCCATGGGTATCCTTGAAGACAGTATAGTTGCTAATTCAGCTTTCTATTTGCTGGAAATGATTCAGTTGCAAGAATCAACAAAGTTCCATTTTTCTAGCTTTAAAGCCACTGCTGTAGTAGAAGCTGCAACACTGCCTCTGAAGATTAGATGGTGTGTTTGTCCCCCCCTTGCCTGATAAATACTTCCAATGATACCTTATGGTGTGCAGGGAAGAACTGCCACCTGTTCTAGACAGGGATTCTTGCACCTGTCACACCTGCAGGACAGGCAGAAATTCAAAAACTCTAACAACTTGCCTATTGGATTTCTGTGGGACATGTATCTTTGAAAGGCACGGAGTGACTTGTCAGGGTTAAAGGTGTTTTCTAAGAGGAACGAACGGTGCTCTGGAATGGCTGCCTTCCAAGAGCGAGCCCCTAACAAGCACAGTGCGCTTGAAAAAGTGTACATTGTGTAGGCAAAACCTGACGATCCCGGATCGGGCCATCGGGGCTTTTTAAAATTAAATAGTTGAGTTCAATTCTAAAATAGCTTGGCCCTAACGTCTAGTTTGGCCCTGGCGGCCACAGGAAAGTGCCAGTGCCAGATGCCAGTGGATGCCCGTTTTAATTCCCGAGGAGTAGCAGCTACATGAGCAGAGTGGCAAGGACAAGGCAAGTGGGAGGCAGGCACAAAGCTGGCGGTGGGGAGCGCAGGAAAAAGCTGGGCAGGGCTAAAATAAACGTTGTGTTATTACTCTTATTATCTGTGTCTTTACTTTTTAACTGAAATGAGCACTATGAAAGTACGGGGGGGGGGGGGCAATTTTATATGCTTGCCCTCCGCCGGCGCAAAAATGAGTTCGTTGTGGCTCTGCCCATGAGTCTGAAACAAAAGGCTCCCGGGGCTGCGGAGGGCTTCACTGCCTGTTGCTCTCAGGAAAGACCCCGCGACGTGTCTAGCTAGCCCTGCCTGCCGATCCTACCTCGGAAGGGGGTCTTATCGTAGAGGCGGATGTTGTCCTCTAAACGGCTATAATCCAGCTCTCCTTGCGAGGTGAAGGGGGTGGTCAGGGGCGGGTAGATACCCCGCAGGTCCAGCCGCCGACTGGGCGCCGCTCCACCAGCAACAGCGCCGAACATCCTAGGAGCGCTCCTCGTCTGTGGCCTGGCGGGGCGCCAGCAAAGGCTTCGAGGCGAGAGAAGAGGCAGGATCCGTTGGGCTCGCATAGCGTGCTTGACCCTTGCGCTGCAGCTGCCAGCGTTGCACTCTGGAACCCCTGACCCAACAGCCCCGGCTTGAAGGCGGAGAGAATGTACAAGACCGGCCTCACGGGGCGGGGTCACATAGTTCAGCCAAGCGCTGGCCTGAAAATCCCTTTACGTTGCAAGAGGCCGAGGTGCAAGTCCTGCGTCCCGTGCGTGTGATTTACCTCCCTTCCAGGGAGGGAGCGGGACAGAGGGGATCCCCTCCCACTGACAACCCAGTCGTGAGCCTCCTTGCTTGAAAGTAAGCCTGCTGTGTCCAATGGACTTTACTCTCCAGTAGGTATGCAGCGGATTCCAGCCTTAACAATCCCCCCCCTTCCCCCCCCCCCCGAAAAATCCAAGGAAAAGGAAAGGAGTATAATAGTTTGTCTGTGCTTGCACTTTCCTAGCATGCAAAACCTGTGGCTCATAATTCACCATCCCAAAGGGCCAGGTAGACAGGAGCTGATGTGAAAGACTTCTCCCTAAGCTAGTGGAGAGCTGCTGCCAGACAAAGCAAACAACGCTGATTTAGTACTGGCCTGGTTCAGGTGCTTCAAGGGGTTAGCTCAGAAAGTATAAGTAGAAGGAGTCTAGAATAAGCATAGTGCTGGAGGGACCATGCATAGAGTGAAAGGACGATACCAACCAGACAAGTCAGATGATAAATTACAAACCAGACTGCATTGGTGGAAACAAGTGTGCCTGGTTGCACAGAGACAAGGTGCACTTTTACCTTGGAATATCTGGAAGACACCTGGAGTCATTACTTTTACAGCACTAACCCAATATACTGCAAGTAGTTTGATTTTAGGATCTTGTAGGGTAGTTATCACGCAGTTGAGACAGATGAGCATTATCTATCATTCAATCCACAAGAGGGGCAGTGGATCTGTGGCAGAGTATCTAGTTTTCATACAAAAGATCCCAGCCCAGGTTCAATCCCTGGCACCTCCAGGTTAAAGGGTTGAGTAGGAGGAAATGGGAAAAACCTTTACCTGAGACCATGGAGAGCTGCTGCCAGTCAGAGTAAACATCACTGACCTTAACTGACCAGAAGTCTGATTTAGTGAAAGGCAGCTTCATGCGTTTTACTCAGTTTTATGGATACAAAATTGGAACTTGTCTGCTTGGCAGGGTGCCTCTGCTGTGTACAACTGTATGACAAACAGAAAATTCACGTGTGGCTGGTGATAATATGGTGGTGGGAAGTTTTCCAACTATTGCAATGGTGCTTTGCAAATAGTGGATTAACTAGATTTTACTTCTTCTTTTTTAACTTGGGTGGTAACAACAGCCTCTTGGAGTCCACAGTCATCCTGGCTTGAGTCCCACCAGACTTCCCTCCCCTCATCTGCCTCATGCTGGCATCTCTGCTGTGTCTGGCTCTTGCTTCTCCAACACTTCCCGCGTATCTTTTTGCCATAGCTGCACAAGGTCTGTAGGAGTCTTCCCAGCCTGTAGCAGGAAACAGAGGTGAGAAAGGTAAGTATCTTTGTATCATGCAACTGCTGCAACATGACCTAGATGTAGCTAGCAGCTGAACTGACAAGACAGTAGGCTTTAATCTATAAGCTAAGCTGAAGGTAAAATCACCAGTAAAGTGTTAAAATGTTATCCCTTGGTTGGGTCATAACAGGGCAACACTCACCAGGTTTTTGGCCATCATGTCAGCCCCATGCAGAATCAGCAACTTAATGATCTTGTAGCGATTGAGACGAACAGCATCATGCAGGGCACTGTCTCCCTCCTGCAACAGATACAGTAACAGCACATTGTGGAAGGTGAGGAGAGACAGAAATCAGGCACCAGAACTAATATTGACATAAGAATAAGGGAAGCTTTAGCAGCCAGAGGAGCATCCCTCCAGTTCAGATCTCTCAAGTGCTTTGCAAATGCAGTCTGATATACTAAATATAGCTTTGGAGGCAGAGACTAGCCAACTTGCTAATGAGACAGAATGTTACCAAGTACCCTCGATGGTTTTAGTCAGGCTAGCTGAACAGAATCTTTCTGCCTGTCCTTAGTAGGAAGGGCTGCAGTTTCACCATTGTTATCGATGAAGCTTGCTTGCTTAATTAGCTGAAGGATCCATATGGAGTACTTTTCACTCAGTGCATCCCTGGCTGGCTGGAAATTACTAGAGAGGTATGGAAGGGACCGGGTTATGAAACAACTCAGCCCCACCCTGAAAAGAGGAGTGGGGTCAAGCACACTAGTCCTAATACTCAAGAACCGAATTTAGTAAGGTTTGATAAGGTTGCTTACATTTTAAATTATTCTACTAGTGTCAAATTTATTTTCCTTTCATTTTGTTGCTTTTTAACAAATTTCAGGGACAAGGTCTCATCTGCTGGTGCAGCATTGCAGTTGCACACCTTAAGCAATTGACTGGAGTGAGGTGAGCTATACACATTGCAGTAAATAGCATGCGATTTTTTTCAAGGCTCTTGTCTTACTCGGTCACGGGAGTTGATATCCATTCCACTGTTAATCAGATGTTCCACAATCTCAGTCACACCAGTGCGGGTGGCCACATGCAGAGGAGTGCTAAGAAGCTGTGTTTGAACAAATATAGGACGGAAGCCAAAAGGAAGAAACATTATTTTATATTAACCCAATCCTTCCCATCAGTGTGCCCCATATTCCAGTTACTTTAATGCAATGCAACCACAACTTCCCTTCTAAAATCCTCTTTTGCCCCTATGCTTTCACACAAAGTTCAACCATTTTCCCCCAACAGCTGACTTCAATTTTTACCACAATGCTCTTCTTCCACCCCAGTTCTCAAAAAGCAGTTTCTAGAATCCCTACTCCTTCACTCACCTTGTCCTTGACATTGAAATTGGCTCCTTTCTCTTGCAAAAGTTTCACCACATCAAGATGTCCACCACGGCAGGCCCAATGCATAGCAGTGGCATCCAGCTGTCAGCAGGAAGAACACATCTGTCAGTAGAGGAGAGCCACTCCACCTTGCACCTATACTCATTTGCATCCACCCTTGGAGTTTAATTTTGTGCATCCATACACCTGTACTTTCCAGCTGCACATGAACTAGTAGAAAGCTTCAAAGCCAATTTTGATCCTCAGAAAACCCAATTAACATTTTCTTTAGACAGGAAATTAATAGTGATAGAGAACAGAAGAAAGGGATTGCCAAAACTGCAGAATGGTTGAAATGAAAGCAAGCATGAATGTGGAAGGATGTGAGGAGGGGTATCTTACTCGATCTCTCAAGTCAACAGTGGCACCATAGACCAAAAGCTTCTCCACTATCTCTGTGTATCCCTCAAGTGAGGCACGATGTAAAGCTGTCCTGCGGAACTAAGTGAAAGAGAAAGGAAGTCTTCAATAAAGGATACAGTAAAAAATAAAAAAGTCCTGTACCAATTAACTATAGCACAAAATCTCCTGGTGTTTTTCTTTAAAACTTTGTTTGCTCCAGACATCTCCCCACTTCCCACCACAACATCACCAGTCCAGTACTTATTAAACATTTCCATACATTGCTGAAAGGAAGTTTGTGAAATTTCTTTCATGTTCACTATATATACAGAAGTACTGAGGCTTTTGTTCTTGCAGACTTCACAAGGTTGTTCCCAATGCAGTATTCCCTCTAAGGAGCTAGTGTGAGCTAGCTCACAATTTTTTAGCCTCTGGCTCACACATTTTTGTTGTCATTCAGGAAGGATGGCCACAGAGCAAATTACTTTATGCAGTAGCCAAACTGCTTGCTCACAACTTTAATGCCAGTAGCTCACAAACTAGAATTTTTGCTCACAATACTCCACAGCTTAGAGGGAGCATTGGTTTCCATTGATGTTTCCCAGTTAGCCACTTCTTGTACTAAATTGGCATATATGGATTCAGAGATTAAAGACCAGAGGTGTTTCAAGAAGCCATTCACCTAGCCCCCCCGCACCCGCGTATTGGTGCTCTTTGAGACAACGTATCTAAGTACTTAACATGTCTTCATATTAAACTGAAAATTTATTTCTCAGGTTAAAAAATAGATGGTGTTCAATACCCCCCTCTCAAAAATTATGTAATTGATTTATTCAGAGAGAAGCAATAGCTTAATGATAGATCATGTGCTTTGTATGCAGAAGGTCCCAGATTCAATCCACAGTACCTCCAGTTAAAAGTCTCAGATCACAGATGTTAGAAACGATGTTCTGGTGCCTGGGAAGAAACAGTGCTATGTGCTAGAAAGACTAGTGGTCTGACATTATGACACATTTGTTACACTTATAAAAAAGTGACATGACCATGTATCAAGTTTATATTCTCTTAGGACACTGAGTATTTTCATTTTCCCTTACTGTCCTGCCCGGAACTCTACATTCTTATCCAGCTAAGACACAATCCTAGATGCAGAGGTTACTTACTACCACACTGTTACTACCGCACATTCTAATTCATAGCTCGGATGGCAACAGTAATAAATAAACATAGGAAAGATAATGGAGAATGGTATTCCCTGAGTGTTGTGATACCTCATCACTGGTATCTGGAGAACCTCCATCTGCTAGGAACTTCTCTATCACATGCACCTTGCCCTGTACAGCAGCTTTCAAGAAATCCTCTTCTGCCACAGGACCTGTCTGCAGGAAAGGATTGATGGTTCAGTAGGTGTTGCAAAAGCTCAGAAAGTATAGCAAGTTTAAAAAAAAAAATTTAAAATGAAAGCCTTAAACTCTGAGAATGGACATAATTATTCCCAATCCCCTATCCACAGTTCCAAACACTTAATACAGACATTGCTTATCATAGGGATGACATGCATGCAGAGGCTCCCATTTTGGGAGAAGATTTTTTGCTGCCTTGCTTCTGCTTACTAAATCTGCTGCGGATGAATTCTGAGATCTCACTACTCCTTCCCAAGAGCTCCCACCTCCCACAACCCTGACAACAGAATTTCCCTTACAATTTCCTCTGGCTCAGGCTCTGGCTTCTTCTCTTCCTTCTTTTTGGGTTTCTTGCGTAGCTCAAAGAGGTACTGAGTGCCACCAACTTCAATGATCTCCCGCCTTAGGTCCACAGAGCTCTTTCGCACCCTCTCCTGGCCCTGTAAAGGACAGAGAGTGAGAGGGAGAGATAGAAGGCAGAAGGAGAGAGATTTGTGAAGAATTCTCTGGGTTATTACTGGATTATCTTCTCCTCATCCTGTAACTGTAAACCCCTTTTTGTTTTGCTTTCCAGTTGTAGCCAAGGACATGCTGATCAAAGGCTTATTTTTGTCTTTGCTGACTTCCTACAATGTCTTTGACTTATCACAATGCCAAATTTAATAACACAGTGTCCTGCTGATTAGATTATTTCCTTTCACCCATGGAGATACCACCTTCATCTCCATACTTGTTTGAACAGCCCTAAGGGAAGGGGTCATCTAATCCAGTGGTCCCCAACCTTTCTGGCACCATGGACTGACTTTGTGGAAGACAATTTTTTTCACGGACCAGTGTATGTGCGTGGGAGGGGGGTGTTGGGGTTTTTTGCTCCCCCAGGATGCCCCCTGCCTGTGCCCCTTCACTGCCTCCCATGGGGTCTTTAAATGGAGGAGGGAGACTGGGGCTGTTTCTGCCACCCCCCCACTAGGTGGCCAGGTGGCAGAAGGCCAATCTGCCTCCCCTTCCCACACAAGAGTATGCTACTAAAGGAACAGTGGAGGTCAGTTGCTGACTGCTTATTCAGCTTGTATAGCTGTCCCTTAATGCACAGTTGTGCTAGTATCTCATTTCTAATAATACAAAATCAGATGTCAACTTTTGTCCTTAATAATACGAATACAATCCATCTCCCTGTAGAGTAGCCAGCCTTTGGTCTGATGAAGGAAGCCTGCCGTGATTCTTGGCTGCCGTGAGCAGCATCTGTTGCGAAATGAAATCACAGCGGTTGCATCCCGTTGATTTCCATCCCTTTGCTCTTGGATTGTGATGGTGACTCGTCTGGTGCAAATGCAGGGTGTTTCTTACTAGCAGTCATGCTAGTAAAAAAAACATACTATCTCGCCAAGTATAAACTATGTTGAGAACCATAGTGGTAGGCAGAATTGGACATTGGGATGGAAGTCCAGGTCCTCAAGACATAGGCTCAGAAGGAGGGGAAGCAGGTTGTAGCCTTGCATTTTAAGTCTTCACCATCATCTCAAGGGAGGAGAATGTAAGACCATTGGGTCTACAGACTGAAATTACCTAACTGCATCTCTGGGCAAACCTAGGAGACCTAGAAATTTATCTTAGGGTCAAGAAAGAGAGATGAATCTTACAAGAACAACATGACAGGGCTCAGGGATGTGGTTGGAGAAACTTAGGTGCAGATGATTATAATGAAACAGAAGACTTGCTGTTTGGAAGAATTGTGTTTAGTACTAGGTGAATACAAGTGAGATACTCTCATTAAGCCAGTACTGAAGGAGGAGGAGGAGATTGGATTTATACCCCACTATCAGGGCTGGCCCTAGACTGTCAGGCACCCTAGGCAAGGCTAGGTTTGGTGCCCTTCCTGCACTGATAATGTCATTGAATCACATGGAGAGGTGCCCAAGTTGGTGCCCCCAGAAGGCCAGTGCCCTAGGCAATTGCCTAGTTTGCCCAGTGGTAGGGCCGGCCCTGCCCACTATTCACTACCCAAAGGAGTCTGAGAGTGGTTTACAATCTCCCTTCCCTTCCTCACAACAGACACCCTGTGATC
The DNA here is from genome assembly GCF_032191835.1 of Heteronotia binoei. Taxonomy (NCBI): domain Eukaryota; kingdom Metazoa; phylum Chordata; class Lepidosauria; order Squamata; family Gekkonidae; genus Heteronotia; species Heteronotia binoei. The sequence continues at coordinate 78,448,724 of NC_083228.1, read as the reverse complement.
AGTGTTCCCTCTAAGCTGAGTTAGCGTGAGCTAGCTCACAGGTTTTTAGCCTCCAGCTCACACGTTTTTGTCTTAGCTCAAGAAGTATGATCCCAGAGCACAATAATTTAAGCAGTAGCTCACCACTTTAATGCCTGTAGCTCAAAAAGCAGAATTTTTGCTCACAAGACTCTGCAGCTTAGAGGTAACATTGCCTGTGAGGTAGGTGGGGCTGAGAGCTCTGACAGAAACTGGTCTTTCCAGAACAGCCTCTGCCATGGTCACTCTAGCAGTTGCATGTGGAATGGGGAATCAAACCAACACACTTAACCACTATACCAAACTGGCTCTCCAGGACTGTAAAAGAGCTGTGGCATCTTTTACAATCCTAGGCATAGGGGGCATATAATATTTCAAATTAATTGTCTTGCCTGCCATAGCTGATGTACATACACACAAAGAGAAAGAGAGAGAGGGAGGGAGAGGGAGTGTAATGGAAGGCACAAGCCAGCCCATTATTTGCCTATAGAATTATGTTCCCATCAGTGTCTAATGGGGTATTACAAGGGTTATTAGCATAAGACAATTTGTAAAAGCATTCAGTTATGTAAAGAAAACAAAATGCACATACTTAATACTTGTGCCCAATGGATTATGTTTGGGGTGCTACTTCTAGTGGAATGAGTTCACAGATAAAGATAATTGCATGAAATGGAATAAGCTTTGAAAACCATGCTGAAGGCCCCAACTCCTCTGACCTTAAGCCCCTCGACACCTTTGTTGAAAAGTCCATGCCTCTTTTCCTCTTCCAGCTGTGGAAAGTCCATCCGTGCCATTTCTTGTTGTTTTGCAGGGGGGTGGGAGCGGTGTTTCTGAATGAAACATACAGAAGATGAACAAATGCTGAAGTCTTAAACACTTACCTTTTCTCTCCTTGGCATCTTTACACCTGAAGTAGCTAATTACTTCATACTATGACTGTCCCTTCCATCATTGTCAAGGACGCTATACACCCACTCCTGGAGTCCTATTATAACCTGGTCTAGCCTTTGGGCTTCCAGCAAACTAGCCCATGTCTCCTAGAAACTGACCTCCTGTTCTTCCTCAAGTGCCAGCTTCTGTTCAATTAATTCTGTTGCCCACTTCACTCCCTGATCAGCAGCAGCCATGTTTTCTGCATTGTCACGGAGCTGTAAATCCTCTTGACATCTTTGAAAGCCAGGCTCAGCCATCTTCCTAGCACTTATACAGTATTCACTGGTCCTGACCTAGTCTTGTTGCAGCCACTGCTATAAAGACCTGATGCATGGTTCTGTCTCAAGTGACAACCCTACTTCCCTCCCCTCACACGCCTTTGTTATGAGTTCAGCCTGTCACATTCTTTCCTTGTCCAGCTGCCCAGAAGTCACCTTCCTAAAGTGGCCAGTTACTGCTCAAAGAATCCCTGTCCCCAAAGGGAAACACTCAAAGAACTGTTCCCCACACTCGTATGGTGAGGGGGTGGTGGTGAATGGCAGGATGGAATGTTGGTTTAGAATCCTGTCAATTTCACACAGACTGCTGTCTCCCTCCAGGTTAGAAAGGGGACAAAGATTGTGGCTTCATGCCCAGGTACTGTCCTGTGAGTCATTACCATTCCTGGTAGATTTGTCTGTCATTCATGCATACATTTGTACATACATTTACCCCACAAACCCATAAGCACACTGACACACTTCCTCCGAAAATAGAGTCCTAATACAGAGCTGAAAGTTCAAAAGTATAAACTGCAGCATCCAAAATATGAACATTTATAACATTCAGATATGAAAAGATATAGCCATCATGTGAAAACTGTGAAATCCTGGAATCATGTGCAGTTCTCTCCAGAAGGGGGCATGTGGTAATCTTATTCTAAATGTCCTCAATAGCTTTGTTTAAGTGTCCCTCTGGTCTCCCAACTAGATTTTCTGCCAGTATGAGAAGTGAAATGTTTCTTATTTGATTTATATTCTGCTCTGTTCTATAGTCTTAAAATGTCTTACAGCACTTTTTCCAAGTGCAGTGCCATTCCCTAGCTACGTTTTACATTTTTAGCCCATTGCTGTGGGTGCCACGTGCTCCCCAGGAGTCTACTTGCATGGACATACACTCAAGCAGCTGGGTTTCGCCAGGAAACAGCTTACCCACCTGCCAAGCTGCTAACTTAGGCACAAAGCCTGGAACAGTAAGCCTGGAACACTCTGAATAACATTGGGTGAGCTGGGGGCAGGGGAGAGGACAGCACCAGGATGGGCTGAGCTGGGAGCTATTTGTGGTGACGGACACACCACTCTGTCTCTCACAGTCTCATTACCCCAAAATTGTACCATGACAGCAGAGCAATTGAACTCATTCCTGAGAGCTCCTAGGTGCCCCTCCAAAGGACAGGGGAAAGATTTTGTTAAATTATTGCAATAAGAATAGACTTTTCCTAAATTTTGAGAAGTCTAAAATTATGGTGTTTCGGCAGAACTGGAAGCCCACTGATTGGACCATTCAATGGCAAATCCATTGAACAGGTTAAAAGTTTCAAATACCTTGGCATTCATTTCTGTTACAACTCTAGCTGAGCCACACACACCCCTGTTTAGAGAAGGAGGCAGGAAGAAAGTCAATATATTCAAACATATCTTGGACCCCATTCCAATGGAGTTCAAAGCCACGGATGCTATTATAACCAGTCTTTTTCAGAAGACACATGGCAATGGAGCTGTCTCTACCCCAGCCTACAATAACCAGTTTTAACCCAAACAAGCCAGTCATTGTAAGGTAAGGCTGAATGGGGACCTCCACATTCCAAGGCAGTGTGCCATTTGCTGGGCAGCGGCAGCTGTGGGAGACTTCGGCTAATGCCCCTGCTTGTGAGCTCTCTGGTTGGCTGCTCTGGAAAACAGAAGGGTAAATTAACTGAAAATTGTTCTTCTGACCCAACAAAGCTCCTCTTCTGCTATACTGAACATTAGTTGGTATAAAAAGATAAAATTTCTATTACTTAATAACAGGACATGTGCGCCAGTTCACACAATACTTGACAGATGTGTACTGTGAATAAATCTACTTGAGAAATTTTAATAGTTTATGTAAACCTCTAACTAAGATTAACTGGCTAGAAAGCCTCAGACACAGCGTATATTCATCTGACAAAGGGAGATTTGACCCTCAAAAGTTTTTACCCTGAAAATCTTGTTAGTCTTTAGGTGCTACTGGCTTCCAGTCTGGAGAATGTTTAGACCATCTGGGTGGATTGGTGTACATTTGTGTCTGGGCTTGACCTATCAAGAAGCCATGTCATCCTGACAAAAACGGCCAACGTGATCTCATATGTCATTTTAGAAGCTTTATGTGATTCAATTGTGCAAGCTGGTCAGACTGTAATAATAAACCTGAACTGAACATATGTCATTTATTTTTCCTCCCTTCTTTTTAGCTTGCAGGTGTGCAATTTACACCTGATCAAATACTGTAGATCAACAGACAGAGCCTTGCCAAGTGCTCTTCCCCCCACTTTTTTTTTAAAGTACAACTGGTGTAGCTCTAAAGTGATCTTGGGATGTATTAGATAATATTAATCAACATATTATTCTTGTATTTGTTTCAAGAACCACTTGTGCCCAAAATCTGTTATCATTTCTGTTTCCCTCCAACTATAAATAATGTAAATAAATAAAACATAATGCCATTGAGGGCTATTGTGGTTAACCCTCTTAACCCTTTCTCTACTGCTACAGATTTCCGCCTCTTTATCTCTTCCCCATATGAGGTATGAAGCTGAAAGTGAGCAATTATTTATACAGGGGAATCAGTGAATGCAAGAAAAGTTACGCTTCCTTCTCATCCATTGATCCTCCCTTATAAACTACTTCCCCCTCCACTGTTATTTCTAAATAATTTCTAGTTCCATCCTGAAACATAGTCTTGGACTTCATGGCAGTTTCATGTCCATGTCGGACTCTTCTCATAAAAATCGCCCATCTCCCCCTTGGTAGCACGATTTCCCTTACCTACAAAGGCCAGGTTGGTAAGTATTTCTCCCCAGCCAAAGTTGGAACTTAGATTGTCTAATTAATGAGTCTGTTTCTTCCTACTAAGCATATGAATGCTTTTCTAAGTTAAGAAAATTGTTAAAAGCTTTCTTAAGATAAGAAAGAAGACCAGGTTCAGGCTGAATCAGGCAACAGGACAGGTTCAGGGCTAGTTGGAAAAGGTTTTATTGATAAATTACACTGAGATCTATACATACAGGAACAATCCTCCATTTCCCCCATCTAGCTGAAAGGCTGTCTGTATAACCAGAATGTGTATCTGTCCCACTGGCTCATCACAGGTGATTATGCAAACAGGACCAATCTCAGTATTACTGAGGCCTCATTCACTAGATCAGATACTGGGAACCAGATACTGCAGGATGTTTGATAAGGCATCCTGGCCCTCTGCCCAGCATGGTACTTTTTGTGGGGGATGCTTTGGTCTCACATGCCCTAGAAAAGCTTCTTGATGCCCAAGTGGCAAGATCTATGCTCAGTCCCTGAAGGGACTAAACACACAATCCCTCACATGGGCTTACAGGCCCAGTGTAGACAGCTCCAGCTGGGTTGAAGCCAAGGAGAAGAGGAGGAAGGCATGTGTTTCAGTACCAACCTAGAAATAGAGGATAAAGACAGTCAATCGGGGGGGGGGGTGTGGTCTGGGTGGTAAAAAAAATGGCCCTAATGGTCATGAATATATAAATCCAATATCTTCATGAGAGGCAAACCATGGGAAAAATCCACCGTCAAGACTCCCCACCTGTGCTGTTTGCTACCCCTTGTCTGTGCCCTGCAGCAAATGAACATGTGCGATTCTCTAAGGGCCACCATAAAATCTTCCCACCATAGTTTGGAGAATACCGTCTGCTTTCCCCAGGCACAAGAGCAGCCTTGTGCTCATGAGCTGAAGCTCAGCCCCTGGGCCACAGAATGGGCCCTGAGTCAGCCACCTCCAACTCAGTTCCTTGGCGCAGGTGGCTGATTGATGATTACTTGAATGACAAAGTCCTTCTGGATTTTGGTTTCCTGAAGGCGGGTCCGGTCTGTCAGGAGCTTGCCAGAAAAAAACCAGCGCTGCCAGGCAGGCTCCAGCCCCTCCTGGGCAAAGAGCTGCTTTTTGAGCTGCCCAATAGTGTCAGTCATGCTGGCGCTCAGGCGCAGGTCCTTGCCAGTGGAGAGGCGCACTTTCAGGGGGAATTCACGCCGGGTGTTGGGTGCTGGCTCAGGGGGCTCCACACCCTCCTCCTCACTTCTCTCCATAATCAGGTTGACAGGTGGGGCAAGGCAATAAACAGGAAGCTGATAACGGTTCCCCAATTCATCGTAGCACTCAGTAAGGGAGCCTGCAGGAGAATGAAGAAACCAGCAGAGGGCATGAGAAGCTTGGGATAAAAGTATGCCTTTCCGCAGGCCAATTTAAGACACTCCTGGATTTCTATACTGAAGTCTCCAAAGCCTATGAAATAGAGACTTTCAATTTTTTCCTTCAAACCAAAATCTCTTTCTTGATGCCTTTGCATCTGTTCATGTACTCCTATGTCCTAAATTCCTTCCAGTTCTCTCTCTAGTTCTGATATTCCCCAATTTTATTATGCAGTCTTAGACCACTTCCTGTCCCCAGCCTTAGGATGCACACTAATTTAGGGGCAGTACCCAATTACCCCAACTGCATGATTCTCCCTGTTCTCTTTGAATCATCTGAACCCAATCTCTTTGAACAAATGGATATAAGACTGTCCAGTCTCCAGTTCAAACTGTCTCCTCTTAGCAATGAGATTAGTGTAATCATGCCTAGACTTCCTAAGACGAGAGAAGAAAGTTCTCCGTAACTATGAAATGCCACCCTCAAGTTCCTGGGAACTCCACAAAGTCATGTTATCCTGCAGTTGAATTCAGAAGAGCAATGGAAAGAGGTGGAACAATCTTGTCCAAGCTCTGCTCAACTTGTGCTTGGAGGGTTCGCTAGCAGGGATGGGACAAAGCTTGCCGTTCTCAGTTTTCTTCTTGAAAATAACAAGAAGATATGAACCTATTTTTGTCTGCCAGGTTCCCACTGGACTGTGGTCTTTGTTCCATAGGTACAAAGCCCAATGAAAGTTCCATATGTACAAAACCTAAGTCCATTACATGCATTCTGCACCATGGTGGAAAGGCATGGCTTTATAATCTTTCGTAAATATACATTTGTTGCACACACACATTGCATTTTTGTAGGTGTATTGTTTGGTAACTGTAGTACAGGAGAAAGGTGTAGTCATGACAAATCCACAGTATAAGACACTGTGTCTGCTCGGCACTAGAGATGGGGGCAGAAAGACTCAACCCTGTTTCACCCAACATACCGTGGGGCAAGGTAACACCAGCACCATCAATAATGGCCTGTGCTAAGCCATGATCATTCGCCTCCACAGCATAGGCGGCAGCTTTGAGTGCATCCCAGATCTCTTTTCGACCCTCGAAGGCCGGCGCTGTATCCCAGAACTCATCCCGCTTGCTTCGTAACTGCCCGTCCGTCATAGGGTAATCACTCTTCCACTTGGGGCGCTCCTTCTTTAGAGGTTCATTGCGACCTGCAATGGTAGAGAGAGATTTCAAATGAAGCCCCAAAGACAGAACTCTCTTCACCTGCTGGACCCAACTTCTTTTGTGTTTACAGGGGCTACTGTCCCATCTCTTCACAGCCTAGCTCTGGCAAGTGGTACTTCCACTCCCCCTGCAATGAGCTGCACATAGCCAATAACCACAGCTTTCTTCTACCTCCTCACACACACACCCGGCTCTCTGCCCAGAGTCTTAAGAGAGTTTTCCATCCTGGACAGTATTTATAGCTCAAAGAATTAGCCAGGGAATAAGCCATGGGGCTGCATCCTGATGGGTGGCAACAATTTGCAAAACTGGGGGAGGCTGAGTTCCTGGAAGGCAAAGACACAAGGAGAGGCGGAAGCATGAAGATTGAAGTCAGTTCAGCTGGGCTCTCTTCTAATCATGCCACTGATTCCTGAGTAGCTCTTTCACTCCTACTGTTTTGCCAAAGACAGGGTTTTCTAGATCAAAATAGTCTCTGACAGACACTTACTCAACACTTCTTTGTAAACATCTCATACAAAGAAGTCCTGTAGCATTTTAAATCAACTGGTTCCATTGTCTGATCTTCTACAGTTTGGAGGTATCTTGTTTCTCTACTCTTCCCAATTTTCATAATAATGCTTTTAACATTTTTCACTATGACCCTCCTCAGTTTCCAGCTCTGAAGATGTTGATTTCCTTACCTCTTTCCTCAGTAAAAATGTTGCATTCTCAGTCTTATCCAGGGGTGGAATCCTAGCAGGAGCTCCTTTGCATATTAGACCACACATCCCTAATATAGCCAATCCTCCAAGAGCTTACAAGGCAACAGGGGTGTGTGGCCTAATATGCAAAGGAGCTCCTGCTAAAATCCCACCCCTGGTCTTATCTTTTATTTCTGTCATTTAAATCTTTCCAGGTTTGTCTATGAAATTATGTCATTCGACAACCGTACACCACAAGCTAGCTCAGGAACAACCAATACAAATCAAAAAGCTACACAAAAGAGTGAAAAACTCTTTCAAGGACACAGTAATTCCCCCTTAATGAAGCAACACAGAGTGTGGATCACAATTACTCAAGTATATAACTGGGAGGAAAAAGAAACACACAGCAAGGAAAGGTTGAACATATACCAAATTCTCAATAAACTGAAAACCTGTACTCAGAACTTAACAAGAATGAAATGCAACAGCTGCTTCCCCAAACAAAAAAAGACAAGTAATGTATAAATCTATTACGTAGAATGCAGCATTGCACAGAAGGGTCTGGGGGATGCAGAATAGCAAACCAAACATGAACCAATTTCAGTGATGCGGTTATATAAAAAGTGAATCCCATTTTAAATAAAACAAGCTGGGGGCCTCCTTAGTCCCTATCAGGACTGGTTTCTGAGAACCCCGTTTTCTTTTAGATAATTTGTTATTTAATGACCTCATATTCTCTGAACATCTGAGGAGCCCCTCAAGGATGTAGAAACATTGACATTTGTTTGTGGCTGGCGTGGTTTGCTGTTTTTGAGACTGGCATGTCCAGAAACATTCTTAGATCTAGTTCTAGTCATTAACACACACATCTGAGACTCAGGATGTAACTGTTACTCAGAACACTAATACAGGGGTTGCCACCTGCTACCACGTATAATGATATGGCAAACAGAGCCAAAATTATGAGCATAATTAATGGGGGATGTCTGAAATGGTTAGGAATGTTCTGGGCTCCAAAGCAAAGAAGTGAATACATAGCAAAAAGGACATTTTGAAACCCGTCACATTATAATGCTGGATATGCAGACAGGCTCTGTAAAGCCTCCAAACTAGTCATTGCTTGGTATTTTTTTTATTACTGTTTTATTTTCAGATTTATATCCAGATCCCACTTTTTGATCAAACTGGCTCACTGACATTCATAAAGTGGTATAGTGGTTAGAGTGTTGGATTTAGGATCTGGGAGACCTGGATTCGAATCCCCACTCTGCCATGGAAGCTCACTAGGTGACCTTGAACTGGTCCCTCTTTCTCAGCCTAACCTACCTCACTGGGGTGTTGTTGTGAAGATAAAATGGAGGAGAGGAGCATGATGCTGTAAGGGCACTTCAGGCCTCCACTGAGGAGAAAACCAGGGTATAAATGTCTAAACAAAGCATAATTCCATTCTAAAGCCTAACACTGTAAAAATGCAAAACATAAAACAAAAAGACCCATGAGATGGAGGGGGGAATCAGGTTGAAAACTAGTATTTTAAAATGCTGAACTCAACCAAACAGAAACAGAACATCCCTGGCTGCTGTAGTCCAGGAGAGATCTGAGCAGTTGACCCAAGGACAACCGTGTGATGGTGCTTCCTTAGCCTGCCAGTCTGACTCCTTCCCTCGCCTTATCCTCTCTTGCAGGGCAGTTGATGCTCATGGCTACCATGGAGGAGGAGGGATCATTAAGGAGCAGTCATGCCATCTGGAGTCTTCTCAGGCTTCCCCTCTCCCACAAAGGCAGCTGTGCTTACACAGCTGCTGTGATTGTTCAGAGGACTACTGGTCAAGAAGAGCTGGTCTTCAAACAAGAAGCCTTGAGATTCAGTGAGGTGGAGATCCCAGAATATTCTGCATGATGATCTAAGGAACAATCTAGGTCAAAGGCTAGGAATTTTAAAATCTCTTCTTAAGACTCTAAATACACATTTGTGACAAGTGGTCCCATGAATCAAATGCCCAAGCACAGTGCAGCTTATCACTCTTGGAAGTGCTTGCCCATACACATCACTCAGATAGCTGACCCTAAGGAGCAGCAGGAAATAGACACCAAAAATCAGACAAGCCCAGGGGCATTCAGTACCATTTATTCCCAGTTCACACAGAGCCCTCAGATACCCTCTGCTTGCCCGGAACCTCTCAGCATCTTCAGCTTCCTAGCTATGTTATGCAGAGAATAGCCAAATGTGGCTTGGAAAGAGGAGCAGGAGGGGAGGGCACATGCAGGAATTAGTTATTTTGATCTGACCCACCCCCATCTCCACTAGCTGCAGTCAGTGGAAATACTGCCAGGATGAAAGCAATTAACGAACCATAATCTCTAGTGTACTGGAGATGGCAGGAAGACATTGATTGGCTGCAGCTTACTGAGGATGGTTGGAGAGACCAAATGCCCTGCATCATATGTAAGGAAACAGAGTCAGTAGCCGTACAGGCTCAAAGGTTTCTTACAGTCTTCAAGCCTTCCGAACAAGCAAAAAAAAAATCACACTATGGTGGGGGAACTGACTGCACTCTAGCCACAGGATGGAGAATCATTAGCCTGATGTCAAGCATCAGGGAGCAGCATGAAGTGCCATGGTCCATGACCCTCTTAGGGCTACACCATTCCCAGTGGTGTTCCAAGCAAATACTACTTAAATGTTCACGAGATCACTAAGCTATGTGGAGTCAAGGGGAGCAGCCAGGTTATGCGATTCCTCTACTTCCACTGTGTTAGATTAATCAGCACAGAGCCAGTTCCAGATTTTAGGGGGGCATGGACAGAGTGTCAAGGGGCCCCTTCTTTGCTACTGCGCATCCTACTCACGCCCCTTCCCATTCACCCATATGACTTCCTCATCATCTGCCCATGCATTCCCCCCCCCCCCATATGCCCTCACACTGTCTACATTTCCAACCATATATGATCCTCCCCCAACAGTGCTGGGCACTGCATGTGTGATGTATGGGCAAGCAAGGGCAGAGGTGGTAGCACTGGGACACGCCAGAGGCTCTGAGCACTGGCCACTGCCCCACCTCAGGACATTGTTAATTTATTTACATCATTTATACCCCACCTTTATCCCCAATGTGGACCCAAAGTGGCCTCCATTGTTCTCTTCTCCTCCGCTTTATCCTCACAACAGCCCTGTGGGGTAGGTTAGACTGAGAGAGAGTGACTGGCCCAAGATCACCTAGCAAGCTTCCATGGCCAAGTGAAGATTTGAACCTGGAACTCCCAGATCCTAGTCTAACACACTAACCACTACACATGAACTGGCTCTCAGATTGACCCCACTTCTCTATCACAGGTTTTTATTGTGATGAACAGTGTGGATTCCCACCAACACAATGTGATTTCCTTCCTGATCCACACATACTCACACAAAGGGAAACTGCAGAGGGCTTGCAAGAGGAGTTGGTGTGGCAGAGTTCAGGTATAAAATGGACAGTAAGACAGCAACTCCTGCAAGGAAACCCACTAAAAAAAGGCAAATACCAGTTCAGCCTAGCAGATTTGAGTCCTTTTGTATAGGAACTGACAATGTTCTGAATTCATCCATACCAGAGTCTACTGCAGTCCAGCAGAAAGGTAACTCACACTTCAGTCTCACTGATAGAAATGTGAAGGTGTAATGCTTCGTTAAGCCTGTACGTTTGAAATGCAGTAAGCATGTGCTCACATTTTAGTAGAGGGCTGCTTGAATGCATCTTTAATCTCTGCTGACTCCTGCCCATCAAAAACCCACAAATCTGAATCATCATTAGGTTACCAGGAAGTGTATTTTTAGGGGGGGGGGTCACCAAATCCTGGACAAGAGATCGCAGACACTAATTGTTTCAGAAAAATCAATAAAAATGCTTCTGTCTAGATACTTAGTAGCTGAAAGGTGGGCAGAACACATACAAACAATATTCTACACCGGAGTTTAAATTCAATGATCAGAATTATGGAAATTATGCACATATTTGCCTATTTTGTATACTTTATACTGCTTCCAAGATGCAAATTTTAACGTAATTTAATTTTATTAGCTAAAGGTTTGAGGAAAGGGTAGGGAGATTTGCAGTAATGGTACATGCAAGGAAGAAATAAGTCATACTGGAGACCCCAAAGCTTTCTTCCATTACCACATGGAAGTCCCAAACAGTCCCTTCAGGCTTCTAAGAAGTTCTTCACTGCTGTGCGCATGTTCAAGCTTTTGTTTGCAGTCCTAAGAGCTAGAAATGTAATATTTTTAAGTCAAAACTGAGAATTTCCCAGGACGTTGAATTCAGAAACAGGTTCAGGTTACATGTAGCTTTGCAGATCCTCATGCAACCCTAACCCTTGCTTCCCTAATACATCCTTTTGCCCCTTCATTCACCAGGAAAATCTTCTGCAGATTCAGTGGAAAACAGGGCCCTCCCGGTGGGTACACTCAGGATGTTTTTTTGTAGAAAAAGTCCAGCAAGAACTCGTTTGCATATTAGGCCACTCTTCCAACATCACTATTGTTTTGCACAGGGCTTTTTCTACAGCAGGAATTAATTTGCATATTAGGCCACATCCCCTGACATCAAGCTAGCCTGAACTGCTTTCCTGTGCGTTTCTGCTAAAAAAAAACCCTGGGCACACTTATTCCCAGATATATTGCTCTGTCAGTTGTCCCCTAGGAAAGAGGCAGAAGAGGACCAGCTTCCTGAGTTGACCCTGCCTTGGCTGGCTCTGCAAGGAGATTTAGTTTCAAGCCAGCTGTATAAGGAGCTTGTGCTGCAGGTTTAAGTCTAATTACGGGTGGTCAGGAAGAGAGAAAAGGCTACGGCAAGGCATGTTTGCAGAAAGAAAGCACAATACTGAAAAGGCAAAAGCCTAACAATGCCCATCCTCAGTCTCCCAACATGTAAGCATGTTGTGGAGGCCAACATATTCCTCATTTTTTATGCCTTTCCTGGCTGGTAAAGGGAACTTGTCATTTAGACTAATAGCCCTTTGGTTACAGGAACTTTATCAGCAAAGGTAAAGAGATGCTTGGAGACAGGCCTGGCAATAGGACTGCCGTATGTACATGGTTTAAAGAGGAGCTATTACTTTTTCATTTATCGGGTAATTTTAAAATGTTCCCCTTTAAAAACCTCCTATTGCTTAGCATGAACTCTGGACTACAACAAACACTGAACTCCTAATTATCAGGTCAGTACAAATCAGTTATGTGGCATCTTTAACTGACAGATAAGAGACAATGGTAGGCGAGGTCCAGCAGGAGCTACTGAAACCCACAAATGAAAACACCCTTCTTGGAGCTTCTTCTAATGTGGAAACAAGAGAAACTTCTGTTCACCAGCTGAACATAGAGGGCCGCAGGCCCAAATGGGCCCTGGGGAAGACTGTCCTGCCTTCTTCCTAACCCCAGCTATGTTAAGCTTCTCAGCTAAATTAGCTTTAGAAAAACTGGATCAGTAGTGCGGTGGGCATCGTGATAGACAGAAAATACCATTCATTTGACTTCAGGGAAGACAGGCAGACTTTCAGGAATGGACTTTATACAACTACTGCTTTCAGAGGCCAGCCCACTATTCTATAACCCAGCATCAATACACCTGTGTCCATCCATGCGCTATTCAGCCACCACTTAAGGACAATGCATATGGTTGTCAGGGATGAACTCTGATACTCTGCCCATCACTTGGACAACATGGAGGCAGTGAGAGAGTACACAGGAATACCTCTTGCTCCTAGATCCTTGCACTCAGGATATGCTTCCTCTGCTGCCTACTCACTTACTACCACTGAGCTCTTAAAGCAACAGACAAATTCTCCTCAATTACATGACAACCATCTTGACCCTAATAGAAATGTCTTATGAAATCAGGATTAGACTCTGCTCTTGTTTGGCTCGGAGAAGTTTAAGAGCCATTGGGTCGACTGTGAGTTGTAGGAAACCCACCTTGGCCAACATAGAACCACTCAAGAGGAAGTTCTTTCAGCATAATTTCTCATGAAGCAGATGTTCAGCTGTAGGTCAAAAACAAGGAAATCCCACCTTCCTTAGTCTCTACCCCAAATCTCCAGGAATTTCCCAAACTAGATATAGCAACCCTGTTCCCTGTCACCAGGAGGCGTTTATATTGATCTTCTTTTGTAACAACATGTGTAACAGGTTCTCTGAATTCTCAGCTTTGGTTTTAAAAAGTAAGTCTCTAGCACCACCCCTTGTGGAGATATAAGGTGAAATACTAACTTTTTTCATGAAAACTGGGGCTTCACAAAACCTGATATTCCTATTGTTTCAATAATATGTCAATATAATTATATTCTAATGCTAATTATTTTCAGTGCAAAGCACCAGTGGCCTGGTGGGGATGACCACAGCTGGAGAACCAAGTTAGGGAAACCTGCCATGTGAAAGCCCTGTTGCCACTTCACTTATCTGCAGCCACACCAGCCAATCAGAACCACATATGCTCCTCCCTGTATGGAAAACACTACAATTGTTAACGTCCCAAGAGATTAACTTTAAAATCCACTGGTAGCTTGACCATTTTTTAAAATCTGTGCTGTAATTTTCTCTAATAATCTTGAATAGCAGGCCACTATCACAACATACACAATTTAGTGAGGCTTGTTCACATTTCCAACATTTGTTAGAGCTACTTCCATACATTTAATATAGGAGTCATATACCATAAAATAAAATTTTATAGTGATAACTTGCATTAGCTGGTCTTTAAGTAAATATATTTTCTAACTCAGTTTCATTAATTGTTATGATAGTCATTTCCCCCTTCTCAGTTTAAAATTCAGTTTTGCAGAAGATGGCATTTTCCAACAGAAGCTAGTAACATTTTGATAAAAGACCTTGTGTCTCTTTTGATCTCATTATTAATTCTTCAGAATTTGTCAGTTGAATTTCAAATTCCCTGAGGTTTGAATTTACACATTTCTATAGTTTTATAAACAAATATTATTCTGCATTTTATTTTTCTTTCAAAGAACATCACTTATAATAACAATAAAGCAGATATATTTTGTCTAGACAGAAGAATTTACAATTTTTAAATCTGAATTATAAATAAAAGATGTTAATGGAGAAATACTTGTACTCAACCAGCTTTTAAAAAATTGTTCCACACCTGCATTGTGGCATCAACAACAACAAAACATGGGGTTGTTTATAAGACTGCTGCGCAATCAAGTTATATTACAACACCAAGGCAAATGAGAAAGTTTATATACTACTACCATTATATACTGAAATGCTGCCCTTATTAACCTGAGACTGATTAAAAATTTACTAGGTACAATATAGGATTGATTGAAATTGATTTCCCCAGACAGCACAAGATGAGTTAGCAACAGTTTATCTAAGCTGAGCCTCTGGCAGCCCAATCCAGAGAACCGCCATGTAGCTGCGCTCGAGTGCAGAACTAGCATCTATGGCCACAGTCGGCTCCCGAAGGGGAGATGGCACACCACGCTTGGAGGGGGAAGAGTGGCCCGACGAGTGAGAGAGAACCTGTTGCCATGGTGATTCCACCCAGGTGCACGCTATTGGCCTGCTGCCAAGGTGGGGGAGGCACAGGCTCATGCGGGACCATGGGATTGGCCAGCCTGTTGCACGTGACTGGATGAGGGGGCGGAAAGCCCGCGCCTGAGAGGCCGTCAGTCCCCCCACTCCCTCCCACTGTCAGAGATTCTGCCAATGGCAGGCAGGCGGGCAGAGGCATGCACGGACAAGCAGGAAGTCCCAAGTGCAGGAGTTCGCTGTCCTAGACAGCAGCTGGAATGTGTGTCTGGGAGCGGACAGAACAAGTCCAAAAGACACCACCACCACCACCCGGAGACCCCCCCCGGTGTTGTCCTGCTGTCGCCCCCTGCTATGTGCAAGCAACACTTCCCCTGGGGGCCACAGAATTAAGAGTGCGAGCTGATGGGCATGATCCACTTCAGCAGCCCACCCCCTTACGGCCCTGCGCACAACATCCCTGTGCGGTTGGGTAGGCCGTCAACCCGGGCAGGCTGAGGGGCAGAACCCCCCCTCCCCTGTCCAGCCACGCAGGGGACAGCGTGGCAACTCATAGACTGCCCCCCCCAAGACCCAAGTCTGCCCACCCTCCTAGGCATTCCCTTACAGAGGCCACTGACGGGGGGGGGGGTTGCCTTGGGAATGTGCAGCAGATGCCAATCAGGAGGGACAACAGTCTTTGACCCACCTTCCCGCATCGGGGCAGCTGCCACACACCACCACCACCCCGTGCCCTTCCAAGGGTTGGAAATGCAGCAGAAGGCAGACCAAGGGAAGGGGGCAGGCAGCAGCACAGGAGAGCAGGCTCAGCAAATGCCCCCTGCCGGAGCCAACTGCCTGGTTCAAGTGCCAGGGACGCTCGCATACCAAGCAGCCAAGAGCGAGGGGAGGGGGAGGATAGTGGGGGTGCACAGTGAAACTTACCCAGCCATGGGCAACAGTCTTCGCTCTCATACAGAGCCTCCGCGAGCCTGGAAGCTGTGGAGACCTGAAAACAAGAGCAGTTAGCCCCAGGGGAGAGACCTCACTCTTCCCCCCCGCAAGTCAAAGATACTGTCAAAGCTACGGCGCACTGCAAAACCCGTCACCAACATGCCTGCCTGTCCCTTGCTCTAAGTCAGTATGGCAGGGAGCTCGCTGGAAGAACTTCCCGCCATGTGCTTCTCTTCCTAACAACTGAGTTGTGCAAGGCAGAGCGGAAGAATTTCTAGGAGGGGGGGAACCGTGATTGGGCGCTGGGGAGGGGGCTTGCCAGGCCGAGGCGCGAGGGGATTGGTGAGGCAATCACGCCGCTCCCTAAGGAGTTTGCAAGCTTCCGCCGTGGTGGAGGCAACCTTTGTTTTTGGTTCAACGAGTGCCTATGGGACACGCTGCGCCTCTCGGGGGGGCGTGACATGGCCCAAACTGCTCAGGAAGCTGCCTAAGCCTGGCCGCGCCCCCAACTCCACCCCCTCCTCTGCCTGAGCATCACGCTCCGCCTCACTTCCACCCACGCTCGGGCGCAGCCTTCAGGCACCGCTGCTCTTGGGCGGAGCAGACCCCCGCCCACGTAACTCCCCTCCACTGTGGCGGCGCCAGTCGTACGCTGGCGCAAATGCTCCTGGTGCACACGTAGTGGCATGTCCACTCCCAGAGCACTTTCAGCCCCCTCGGATTGTGCTGTGAATCTATGACCATGAAGCAGGGAAGGGGTTAAGCCCTCTAAGCAGCCATCAGACTCACTACCAAGCCATCTAACACAGGTAGCAAAGTGTTAAGCTGGCTGCTATTTATTGATGCAGCTTCCAAGGCTTTGCAATACACTGTGTCAAGTATAATGTATCTGCCAAGCTGGATAGTTCTCTAGGCTTCACAAGTCTGGTACCTGATGAGAGAAAGCCCATCTCTTGTACCATGTTCCATACAACCACGATGTGAGCAACAACAGCTCATCTGTTTTTGTTGCGGAATTGTTGGGGGCAAGGAGTATGCAACATACAAGAAACAAAACAGGGTGAAGGGATTACAAAACATGTATTAACCTGTTGACACAGTGTATTCCAAAGACATCTGTGCACGCACACACACACGTGTACTTACACTGATATGCTTAACATACTGCACAAGGACAGTGTAGACACCTGGCATTGAGTTACACAAAGAATTTAGGGCATTTTGGTGCCTCTGGAAGGCCTAACTATGGGTCAACTTATCTTTCTTTGTTCTACATTTCACTTGTATTTTCCCAGTGATGTGGGTTTCCCAGAAAAATCTAAATTGGAAAATGTTCCAGAAAAAATTCTAATGTCCTAAATAAAGCATTATCTGATTTTGCATATTTATTTTTATTTGGTAATTGAAAATTTAAATAAACTGCATGTTATATCCCAATAGCATAACATATTTCAATTGAAATATTTGATTAGGACCAAAAAAAAGGCTTGGATCAGTCTGGACTAAAGATTCTGCATGTGCAAGGACATCCCGATTCCACACATAGAGAGTTATGTTCCTATCTCACCCCAGGTGCTCCCCTCCTGTTATTGAGGGGCTTTGGGTTGCTGCAGGAGGAAGGAAGCAGTAAAACTGAACTGTATGGGTAGTCTTTGTGCCCATGAAACATTCATCTCCAATCCATCCAGCCCCATATGTGGTTTAAACAAATTCAAAACTTTATGTAGAAATTATTTTTATTGACATAAACTTGTAAGCCTTTAAAGACAAGAAAGCATTCCTTATACCATTTAAAAGAGAGGAAAAAACCCTCACAAAAGCATTGAAAATCTTTTACACATTTTTAGCACACATGCACTAAGGAAGTATGCAGAACATGCTATGAATGTGGTTATGTTTCAACAGAATTTGACTTGTTTCCATGGAAGCCTCTTATTGATCAGTAGCCAAACAGAGGAAATGAGTCCTACTGCCACAGCAGCTTCATACTGAGTTTATACATCACCTCACACTCCACCTCACACTAATCTGGTATTTGCAAACTTGTGCAATGCTTCCCATGTGTTGATATGAGCTAGCACACACATACACACATCTCCAAAAGCGGTTCCTTAAGAGAGAAAACAGCCTACAGACAACTAATTATAGAAAACATAAAACATTTATTAGGAAAAATATATTAAACACTATTACAAGAACACATAATGAACTATTTAAACACATGGTAACAGCAGCAAGAGTGACCTTTGTGTCTAAATGGAAGACAAAAAAATGCCAAAAATTGATGGAATGGAAGAACAAACTAACTGAGTTTGTGACAATGCCAAAAACTAACAACTTATTGACAAAATAGATTGAATTCAAAGTTTCAAGAAAAATGGAATGTACTTTTTGACTATATAGCTCAAAATTAGGACTAAAAAGTTAAAGCCAGTTTGGTGTAGTGGTTAAGTGTGCGGATTCTTCTCTGCGAGAACCGGGTTTGATTCCCCACTCCTCCCACTTGCACCTGCTAGTATGGCCTTGGGTCAGCCATAGCTCCTCCACTTGCACCTGCTAGCATGGCCTTGGGTCAGCCATAGCTGTGGCAGAGGTTGTCCTTGAAAGGGCAGCTGCTGCGAGAGCCCTCTCCAGCCCCACCCACCTCACAGGGTGTCTGTTGTGGGGGAAGAAGGTAAAGGAGATTGTGAGCCGCTCTGAGACTCTTCGAAGTGGAGGGCGGGATATAAATCCAATATCTTCTTCTTCTAAAGTGGAGAATGAGTAAGAAACTGAGTCAGGCAATACATGTTCGTAATAATGAAATGTTAGATATGAAACAATGAAGAACAAATCCTATGCAATCAACTAAGTTCTGACTGACAACTGTAATAAATAGATCAGTGTAATATTGTAGTTTATGTAGGAAACAGATATTGTATGTGAAGTAGATGACCATAAATGATTGTCTGTGTTCATGTCTATGCTTATGCCTATCTAAGATGATGATGATCCCCTCTTTCTCTCCCTCCCTCCCCTCTTCAGTATCATTGCTCCTTTATTTCTCAGAAACACAATATCCAGTACTATTGCTGGGACTCTAGCATTACAGGCAGCAAGGGTATTGCGTCTGTCGCACACCAGAATGGAAGCAGGTAAAGCCCATGTCTGACAGTCTTGCTTAATAATGAAAGAAGTAATGACTTAGACAAGACATGCCTCATAGACATAATTACATATTACAAGAGGAACAAGTTGAGTTCTGCATTATTTGAGATGTGATGTTAAAACAGTACTGTTTGTAAAGCAAAAACACATAACAATAAGCCTCATGTCACTCCCAATCCTGAATAGCCGTGAATGTGGGATGTAAATTATATGAGGGTGGGGGGAAGAGTTTAAAAGTATCTGGTTATGTCCACAATAGGTTCAGCAGGGGTTTTTTTGAGCAGGAATGCACAGGAACGCAGTTTTGGTTGGCTTGGCACCGGGGGTGTGGCCTCATATGTAAATGAGTCCCTGCTGGGCTTTTTCTACAAAGAAAGCCCTATAAAACAATTGTGCTGTCAGAGGGTGTGACCTAATATGCAAATGAGTTCCTACTGGGCCTTTTCTGCAAAAAAAGCCCTGGGTTCTAGTAGTTCTCTTTATTTGAAGTGGGAACCCATTCTAAATTAACTCTAACTTTTATGACCCAGCACTGCAGACCATAGGGCATGTCCATCACTTTTGGCATCACTGGTGGCTGCAGTGATGTACTCCTGGGAATGAATAGGTGTGCAGGGTAAAGGAAGAGAGGAGGAGGGAATGTGGCAGCTTTGCCTTTTTTTTTCCTACTGCAGGGATAAAAGAGGGGCACAGCCTCCACTTTTAGCTCAAGGATTTGAGCCTCACAACCCAGGTGAGAGAGAGCTACAATTCACTTTGGGGTCATAATTCACTGTACAATCCTCCTGAAAATATAGATGTGCATTACAGAAGTCCTAGCTGTTTTTAAAAGTATTCCTCTGTACAAGTAAATAAAAAACTACATACAACAGGAAATTTGCCAGAAAGAGGTAATGTTTAGGGCAGGTAGTACTGTTACAAAGCTTGGGTCAGAAAACATCTGCTATTGCAACTATACAATATGCAAAACTAAAGCATGCTCACCAAATATGTAGGTACAGCCACAAATAGGTGTATTTGTAGTTTTGGTCACAACTGGCAAATACAGTTGTTCCTCAGATTGAAACCGGAAGTTCCAAATCCCTATGGTCTAAAATGACGAAGCATGCAGCCAGAGTGAAAAAAGGGCATAAAGAACTTGGAGCACAACTGTGGGATCTGTGCACCTCTTGGGTCAGGTGCTATCTGCTCCGGTTTCTTGGCAGATAAAGAGGGACATGTTTTCCTAATTACATTGGAAACACTTGTTTGTTTTGTTGTGCCTATAAAGTATATTCAAACTGAAATTTCAACACACATGTAAGAAAGCAGTCACAGTCAGCCTAGAGCAAAGTACCTAAAAGCAAACCTCCTACTGAAGGAAAGGAGCACAAGCTGACCATTTGAAGGCAGGGAGGTGACAACACATAATAGAAAGAAGATGCTGGGGGGCAGGGCAGAAGATTCAATACTTATGACTGGTGATACCCAAATGTATTTATGTGTCATGAAGAATATTCATATACCATGCAAGGTCTTCTCTATCTGTTCAGCACTTAACCTATTCCAAATGATCACTAAAAATCTTAAAGCCAATTTTGGGATTCCTAGGAGAATCTCAGGGGCCACATAAGCGGCAGCACATGGAAGGCATTTTCTTTTTTCAGACTCTGCCTTGATGATACCTTTGGAACCACTGACCAGCCTTGCTGTTAGAAAAGCAGGCTACGTTGCTATGAGTACCTTCTTGTCACTTATGTCTTGTGCATAAGGTTATCCATCCTGAATTTAGCTAACTTGGCTCCATGCCGTTGTATTTAAACTTCTGAAATGTGTTGTATGCGAAGCTGCCCTTGAAGACAACATGGACACTCCAACTAGAGCAAAGGATAGCTGTGAATCTTTTGACTGAGACCCACTGTTGTAAATACATTACACCTTTTCTTGAACAACTTTACTGATTGCCTATTTGTTTCTGTGTTAAACTTGAGGAATTGATTCATTCCTCTAAACCCCTTCATGACTGAGAACCACATATCTTAAGGACTGCCTCTTCCTATATGATCCTCTCTCGGCTTGGCTTCGCGAACGAAGATTTAAGAAGGGTGCAATAGTCCACGTCTGCTGCAGGCTCGCTGGTGGCTGACAAGACCAATGCGGGACAGGCAGGTCCGGCCACAGTGGCTGCAGGGAAAAGTCTGATTTAGGGTTGGTGCTGTAGCAGTGCGATTCTTCCTCAATCTCCTTTTGTCCTCAAGACCAGCTATGCGTGCGTTCTCAAAAGAAGAGACAGCCTGGTGGATGGTGTGCCTCCATGCTTTGCGATCTGAGGCTAGGTCAGACCACTGGTGATGGTTGATGCGACAGGTGCCAAGGGATTTCTTCAAGGAGTCCTTGTACCTCTTCTTTGGTGCCCCTCTATTTCGATGGCCGGTGGAGAGTTCGCCATACAGGGCAATCTTGGGAAGGCGGTGGTTTTCCATCCTAGAAATATGCCCTGCCCAGCGCAGCTGCGTCTTCAACAGCAGTGCCTCGATGCTGGTAACCTCCGCCCGCTTGAGAACTTCAGTGTTGGTCACAAAGTCACTCCAGTGGATGTTGAGGATGGTGCGAAGGCAGCGCTGATGAAAGCGCCCAAGGAGTCGCAGGTGATGGTATAAAACCCACGATTCGGAGCCGTAGATGAGGGTTGTCATCACAACCGCTTTGTAAACATTGATCTTTGTGCCTTTTTTCAGATGCTTGTTGCTCCACACTCTTTTGTGCAGTCGGCCAAAGGCACGGTTTGCCTTTGCCAGCCTGTTGTCGATCTCCTTGTCAATCTTAGCATCTGAGGAGATGATGCACCCCAGGTAGCTGAACTGCTGGACTGTCTTCAGAACTGATTCACCCACAGTGATGCAGGGAGGGTGATAATCTTCCTGGGGTGCAGGCTGGTGGAGAACTTCTGTCTTCTTCAGACTAACTTCTAGGCCGAATAGCTTGGCAGCCTCTGCAAAGCAGGACATCATATGCTGCAGAGCTGATACCGAGTGGGAGACGAGTGCAGCATCATCAGCAAACAGTAGCTCTCGGATGAGTTTTTCCATTGTCTTGGAGTGGGCCTTTAGTCGCCTCAGGTTGAACAGGCTGCCATTGGTGCGATAGTGGATGTAGACACCATCGTCATCATCTAGATCTACTGCGGCTCTTTGAAGCATCATGCTAAAGAAGATCGTAAAGAGAGTTGGCGCGAGAACGCAGCCTTGCTTTACACCTGTGCCTAGTAGGCCAACTGAAGACCTCGGATCAGTTCTGGGTATCAGTTTCTTTTTTTTTAGACATATACACTTTTCTTCGGCCCATTCATAGGCCTTTTCAATACCCCAATTCTATGGAACAATCTGCCCAACTAAGCTTCTGTTTTTAGGAAACTGAGTAAATTAGTCTTTTCCTATGGGGCTAAATCTCTTCTGATATTACTAATGGTTCTATTGTAATTAATACTAGACTAGTAATTACTGTAATGCTTTTAATTTCCTATTATGTGTAAGGTTGTTTTTTTTGTTTTGCCTTGCAGTATTTGTTAAGTGCTCCCTTGGATCTTTTTGGGGGAAGGTGGAATAAAAATATTATGATAAATGAACATATAAAACAACAATTTGGGTTTTTAAATTTTTTTTTAAATTAAAAATGTTTTATTTAAGCAAATAGCAACATAACAAAAATAGAGGAGAAGAATGCAATACAGCAAGCTCCATAAGATGAGTATATAGGTAGCAAATAAACAAGTGTACAAACAATAAAACCTTCAGTGAAAATGAGAGGAGTATTGATGCAAGTTACAATATATCAGCCTACGAAAATTTGCCATCTCCTATATGAGGCATCATAAGAATACAAATATATCTAAAGTAAAATAAAATAAAAAGACTAAATACTCAGTAGTGGAAAATCCTGCTGACCGCCCCCCCCCCCCCAAAAAAAAAATTAAAAATATAACCAAGAATGATATGAACAGTTTGATGGGGAAAAAATCATTTCTGGACATAAAGTCTAAAACTGGAGCCCAAGTAGAAACAAATTTACTATAACCAGAATGAATAGGGACCACAACTATTGAGATTTTTTGCATAACAAATTGATCCCAGATTTTATCGAATCAGGCCTGTCGACTTGGAAGAGATGGAGATTTCCATACTGACGCAATTGTAAGGCGTGCGGTAGCTAACAGAATATGAATACGGTTTTTGTGAAGAAAATTTGAGGTAGAGTGGGGAATCAAATCAGGTTCTCCCAGATAAGAGTCCACACACTTAACCACTACACCAAACTGGCTCTCAAGGCCTGAAAATTAGTTGGTTGAGAAAACTGAGAAAAAGGCCTGGGAATTAGTTGGTTGGGAACATCAGCAAGCAGTGGCTTGTGTGTCTATGGGAATAAGTGGCATGTGAATTAGCTCTTACTGGGTAGGCAAGAATCAAATAAGGAAGAGCTCCTGGACTCCAGATCGTAGTGGTCCAATGGTCTGAACATTTTCTCTGGATACCAAGTATGCCAAAGCCAGCTGTGGCTGGGTAAATGCAGTAAACTGCAACAACTCAGCAATTCCCCATTATCACAAATCTATTTGCCTGTGTGCAAGTTCTGCACCCTAGCCACATACATAAGCAAGCATCATAACAAGACTAGAAGCCAGGATACTACACACACGGGAGACGTCACTGGGGGACAGCACAGTACAAGTGTCACGTCTACTGAAGGGAACAGCCTATACAGCATTTTGCTTTTTTGTGCTGTTGGAAGCAAGATACCATATATGCCTTATAAACACTGCTCCTTAATTTCTCGCCTGAACATGTCCTTCAGGCACAGCTGTGCCCACTCTCTCCCTCCTGCCCTGCCAAAGCCCTAGGAAGACAAACTGCCATTTGCACAAAAGAGGAATTCTGCAAGAAAATGAAGAGGAATCAGCATTTTCTAAAAGGACCCACCACCAGGACTGGTAAGCATATGACCTGTTTGCCATGGATAGTCCAGCACCCTGAAGAACGTCACATGATTGTGGAAAGTGTCAGAACAGGCTGGAGTTGTGTCACAAGGGCTATTTCCTTCCCGCAGAGATGTCTTTTGGTTTAAACGGGGCAAAGCCAGAGCAGACTTTCAGCACCAACCTCGCAAAATTGACCCCATAGCTCAACAACAAGCAAAGAAAGAAAGCAGTCTGCTGGGGAGGGACATCAACCACCGTCTTGGCACCATTCCTCCTGTGCTGTCTGGCTCAGCAGTTTAAGGAGGGGCTGTGTGGCTCAGCAGACAGGAGGGTTATAATGAACAGGCACCAGCCTTTCAGCTGGCTGGTAAGACCAGAGCTTATGAGGCAGCTAGAGTGACCAGATGCAAATGAGGGCAGGGCTTTTCTCCCCACCCCATGGCACAGGGCCATGACAAGCTAGAACTAATGAAATTAAAGGTGCCCAAACTCTCACTTGGACTGCACCTGCCCATCTTAGAGACAGCCCGGCAACCTTCCTCCTACTGATGCAAAGTGGCAGGACAGGAACCTCATGCACAGGATCTTACCTGGGAGTCATGGAACATGATCTCCCAAGGCTGGCCTTTGAATCCGAAAACCTCTCTCTTCTCTAGGGGAAGTGGGAATGCTGTATCCTCAAGCCGCACAGTCTAAACTTAGGCTCCCAGGTGTGTACTCAACATAGGTTGCTCTGCAGGGAGACATCTGGGCAACACCTCCTGAGCTGAACAAACAAGCAGGCCTGGGCCATGGGGGCTGGGCACTAATTAACGCCTGCTTGAGGTGAGGAGCTGCTGCATGCAGGTGGCAAGTCCAGCCTCATTAGAGGCAAAGGAAGAGGATGGAAGACACAGACTGCTCTTACAAGCCCCCAAGACAGAATGAGGTAGGCCTTCCACCAAATAACGAATAGGTTAAACAGAAAGAGTGCATCTCCTGGCTGTGCACCCAAATGTGTGGGGGCAAAAGTCTGCCTTGAGCATGAGGGATGGTGGCACTGCAATGCAGCCAGGCAACAAGCACAATCAAGTACACATAGAATTCATTCCCACAAATGAGCCAAGGCAGCAGACAGACTGTGGCCCCAATCACCTGGTCGCCCAGGTCTGCTACATGCCAGTGTCAGTAGGCCCCCCACTACCAACATCATCATCATTCCAATCACCTTTGGCTGAGGACAGCAATATTTTGCCATCTGGCTGGCACCTTCCATTTTCCACACACCCCCAGACACTTTGTAAGTTCCACCTTCCCAAGAATGACACCCTGGTAGTCCAGAAATGTAGATAAAAACCCATAGGGCATCATCTTGGCTTTTAAATTATTTTTTAAATTGAAATTGTTATGTTGGTTTTTAATTTGTATGCTGTTTTATCATACATGTTGTACATCTCTCAGAGCCCGGCATAAGACAGGACAGGGCGATTAATCAAATAACAATAACAACAACAGCAACGGATTTTGGGCTACCAATTCTCTGTTCTAAACAGCAGGGCTGGTGCTACTATTACTACCACTATGGTGATCCACTATTTTAAGATTGCAGTTGTCCATCCCTATTTCAGGGCTGTTGAACTCATTTGTTATGAGGGACAGATCTGACATAAATGAGACCTTGTTGGGCTGGGCCATATGTGTCATAGTGTAATGCCAGGTAGCAGAGATATAAACTTTATAAAGGACCCAAACACAATAAAAGATTTTTTAAAACTTAAATTAAAGCATGCTTAAAACATTAGCACTCCTGCAATATTTTGTTTATTTAACAGTCTCTAATAATGGACAGCTTTTGCTCTGAATTATTGCATCAAAAACTGGAGACAATGTCTATGCCGGGGTGGCCAAACTGTGGCTCGGGAGCCACATGTGGCCTCTTCACACATATTGTGTGGCTCTCAAAGCCCCCACCGCCCCGCTAGCTGGCTTGGAGAAGGCATTTATCTCTTTAAATCGATTCTCCAAGCCAAGCCACCTGGCAGCTTTAAGTTAAAGTTGCTTTCTTTCCACACCTCCCTCCCTCCCTCCATCTATTTTCCTTCCTTCCAGCTCTCAAACTCTGATGCTCGTGTCTTGCAGCTCTCAGACATCTGACACTTATTCTGTGTGGCTCTTACATTAAGCAAATTTGGCCACCCCTGGTCTATGCTGTAGCAATCTTGAATATGCTGTTAGGTGTTGTTCAGTTCTGGTTGCACTGCACCACAGCGAGATAGGAGCTCCAGTGGCAGCAGCTGGTAAGGCAGCGAGGCTGGCCAGGTGCCTGAGGGGGGAGGGCTAGGGGGTGTGCCTTGCCTGGGGTGGCAGGCACAGTGGTGCACCCTAGCACTGTCCCTGTCTAAAGACCCAGAGGAAAACATGAAATGGCTGGGCATTGCAAGCTTTTGTACATAAACTGCTTCATGTACTGGTCAAGAACACGTGAAGGCACTGTGATACAGACTTAAGGCTATGAGTATGTCTACTAAACTATAGTCTTCCCCAGAGAAATAACTACAGTTCCTATATGGCAGTGCAAGAAAAGAGAAACAGTAATGTATAGCTGTCAGTATCAGCCTACCATCTGGGAAGTCTAAATTCAAAATCTCTAGCCTGCAAAGGAAATGTTTGACCCCCTGCCTATCTATCTAGGAAAAGGCTCCAATATGGCTCAATGTGGTGCAGGCGAGAGCAAAGTCCAACTCCAGTCTGGGGTCAAGCCAGCGAGTTCAAACTGAAGCCAAGTTAGGTAGCTGAGTCAGGGGGCAGAGAGCAAGGTCATCTGGAGCCAGGAGTCAGAAAGCCCAAGAGTGCAAGCAAGAGTGCAAGAGCCAGGGTGGACGCGAGTCATCACGAAAGCGACTTGTTGCTTCCATGAGCTAAACAAGGGGCTAAAGGGGCCTCCGGTGATGCCCCAATTAGCAAGCAGGGAAGCTCCTGCTAAAACTCAGCGACCATCTTCCTTGTAGCCATGCATCTCTGTGATGAGCTGCTAAGTCTCGGCAGAGTTGCTCCCTCAACTGAGCTACCCGCGGGGGTGAGTTGGCAGGCTCCCTGCTTGCAGCTGTGCCTTCTCTTCTGCTGCCGGGTAAGGTGTGGGGAATGCCGGCTCTGGTGGCAGCAAGCTGTCAACCTCAGGAGCGCTAGAGGGGCCAGCTACAGGCTTGGCTGCCAACTCGGGCAAGGGTCCCGCATGGTCATCGTTGCTCATGATACTCAACTGATTACACTTACAAAGCATCACTTGAAAGGCCATGCCACACTAGTGGAGATCAGTGGCTTGATTTCACATTGGATGACCATGGCCCTTCAAATTCAGATTTTTTCAGCTAAGGCAGGCAAGCCTCAGTTAACATCAGAATAACTACACCAATGGCTGCCACAGGGGTCACAGCTACACTGCTAATGAGTGGTCCACTGTCACTTTAGACCAGGTCAGTGGCACCAAGACAGAACAAACAGGTCAGACACAGAAGACAAGAAAACAAAGAAGGAAAGGTCTGAAAATATTCACTAATACAGACAGGCCCTTAGCTGGAATTACATACAATCTTTTAAAGTAGATGTTAAACCTTCATTAGGCCTATGACGGACTTCCCACCTCATTAGCACACTTTTGTTCAAAGTCTCTTTCATATACCTATCCTAAGCCAGTGCTTCTTAAAGAAGAACTGCAGATTTATACCCCGCCCTTCTCTCTGAATCAGAGACTCAGAGTGGTTTACAATCTCCCATATCTTCTGCCCTCACATCAGACAACCTGTGAGGTAGATGGGGCTGAGAGGACTCTCACAGCAACTGCCCTTTCAAGGACAGCTCTGCGAGAACTATGGCTAACTCAAGGCCATTCCAGCAGCTGCAAGTGAAGGAGTGGGGAATCAAACCCAGTTTTCCCAGATAAGAGTCCACGCACTTAACCACTGCACCAAACTTGGCTCTCTGGAATGCAGGGCATGTGCATGAAGGAGAAGGGCATAAACAATTTGACCACTACATTCTTCAAATCAACCAAAGACCACAGCAGTCTCACTGCCAGCCTTATTGCTGCTGGATTTATAAACAATATTTGCCAGAGCACAGATCACAGTAGAGTTACAATCCTTCAAATGGGGCTTGGAGTTCTCCCAGATTTACAACTGATCTCCTCACTGCAGCAATCAGCAAACCTCCCCAAACCTTTAGGAATCTCCCAAACCAGAACTGGCATTGCTTCCCCTAAGAATCTCTGAAAAGGAGTGAAGATAGCATTGCAGGCTTAGGTACTCTGAACAGGAGATTGATCCTCACTTTCCCATCCACATGGCAGCCATCTGGGCTGTACTGCAACCTTTCCAAAAAAACAGTTCTAGAAAGAACACAGAAAAGCTGTGAAGAACTGTGGAGGCACATGAAAGCACCATGATGCTGCAGGGAAGCAGTAAAAAGAACCTGCTCTCCACAACATCCTAACGGGTGAACAACCTTGTGCATGACCCCAGTGGCTCTAAGAAACGGGGCTTGAAGCATAGAAGCTTAGTGAGGGAGGAAGATACAAAGGAGTGGAACAGGATCTGGACAGGTAATGAAGAGGCTGCCTGGGTCGTGTAGCAGCTAGGCAAGTGCATCAAATGCTCCAACTTCAGAGAAAGTCAAAGCCTTATCCCATGTACATCTATTCATAAATTAGTCCCTCTGCGTTCAGTGAGTCTTAATCTCAGATAGTGTGCGTAGGACTACAACCTTTGTCACACAAGTTAGTCATCATTAATTTAAATCCCATACATTAACTTCCCTTGGACAGACACCTGGAGGGGTGGGGGTACACACAAATGCCCTAGTAAATTCAGGCAAGGTCAATTTTATGCAGTTTAAAAAGCACTGTAGGTCACTACAAATATCTAGGACCTCTTACTCCAGCATTACAAACTTTGCCTGATTACTTGCAAAACCAGAAAATATATTGCTAAAATATAAAATATATTGCTCCCTGGACTTGGAGCCTAGATAAATACTGTAATGGGGGACAAGACATTTAGGGTGATCTTATAAAGTCTGATCTTACCAAAGCTAAATTTATGTTTTCTGCCCCTGCTGGTCATCCAGCACAACCCCTACCCTGTGCCTTCCTCTAAACACATGATATGTAATCCTGCCTGTGTGTCTTTTATGGATCAGATGTAGTCAGACTCCTTTCTAAGAAGGTGTAGCTTACAAGTCCTACTCTCAACCTACTTATCCACCTCTCCTCACTTCCTGTTTCTCTTTTTCTGCCTCCTACAAAACAGTAATTATTGCTGGGAGCAACACAGGCATTTGCAATCAGTGGCTGCGTGAGCAGCATACAGGCATGAGTCAGTCTTGTAGTCCCTTGGTGGGGCCAGTTTCTGGTTATCATAGGGTGTACTTCAGAGTCGTATTACTTGCAGAGAAAGAAAACTTCAGTCAGTCACATAACATACACTCAGACCAACTAATGAGTTTCTTCCAGGCTGAGTTCATACACTATGATTTTGGCATATGTGTCTTTGTGTATGGTGAAATGCTACGTGTAGATTGGTAACATATGCAGTTGACTCATCAGCAGACCTGTTAAATCCAGAAGTGCAAGTAGTCATGAGATTTCATAGGCCTATCAGTAAATCAGGCCCATGTGGTAGCAATTTACATATTACATTTCACCATACTCAGAGAAAAGAGACAGAAGCCTAAATATACAAGAATATAATGTTCAAAATGGATTTGAGCCTCAGAAAGTTGGAAGAGGAAGCCAGCACTATCACTCCACCCATCACACAAATGTAGTCATCTCTAAGGCGGAATGCAATGACTGACTAACAACATTGGCCCCGTAATTTAGGGCCGGAAGCAGAGATAATACCATCTAAGTTGACACTGAAGCATAATTAGAGACCAAAAATAGTTCTGGAAATTGGTGAAGGCACCAGGGCTCAAGATCCCAGTTGTTTCTGCGTACCATGAGATCTTCAGTTACTTTAAACAGTGAGGATGGTATCTCCCCTCCCCCTTCTAATGAGAAAAGAGTCCACTTACAAGAACTTCCCTGCCAGTTTGAGCCTTCGCACAACTCATAACCCTACATATTTTAAAAGTCCACAATTGTTGAGACTAGAACACAGGACAAACCCAGAAGCTACAGGGCAATGGCTTGGCAGTGCTGTTTTCAGTGGACACGCTCAGATGATTAGTAGAAGGACATGTTTCTACAGTTTCTTGAAGACTCAGCTGAGCTCACACTGCCTGCGTTTGCAAAATGCCAGCTATACATCACTGGGAGTGCCGACCCAACTTTTTATAAGCAGTTAAGATAAACACTACCAGGAAGCTTCAGAGCAGCTCCCAATTTCTATGGGAGAAGGGGTTTATCCCCTGAAGAAAGGAAAAGCCACTTTTTGTGCAAACAGTCAAGAGGTGCAGTATAAACCTATTGAATGGATACAAAATAAAAGTTTGACACAATTACAGTCTATCCTCTTAAATAAAAGGACTAACCACAGGAGGCAAAAAGGGGGGAAGTATTTCTTTTAGAACAATATATAATTTCCAGGGGGTACCCCTCCTTAGTTCTATCTGTCTGCTACAAAAGGTATTAAGCCACAAAGTCTTATATCCTTTCCCCAATACAGAGCCAAGTATTACATTTTTTTTTTACCATCAAGCTATTCCAGAGCTACCCACAACAGTGAGCCAAGCAAGACTGCAAATTACATTAAATATTTTTGTGTAAAAGTGTATGCTGAAATCTTCCAAGAAATAAATTTTAGATAAGTAGCTGCAAGTGCCCTGGCCTACAGTGTCAAGATCACAAAATCCTGCACACTTAGAGACTGATTTATTATGGGTAGACACATTCATAGTAAAAAACCATAGGCATGACATGAGCACCCAAACACCATATAAAGTAGGTCGTTGCCAATGAAAGTTCATGCCCAGTAAAACAGCTATTAAGGTACTGTAGCACTTTGGCCAAGTAATTCTGTGAAGCAAAATACCGCTACAGAAGCTCTCAGGAGACTGCATAGCGATGAGCACAGCAACAAGCCTCACCCTATTCTACCATGGGCTAGATCCTGCTCTGTTCACAGAAATATGTAAGATGGCATGAATCCAAGTAGGCAGTGCATACTACCAATGGGTTCTAGCTCAGTAAAGTTGTATTTGAGGTCTCACTGTATCTTGGAGGGGAACGTCAGGACAGTCAGTGCGATGCTATTGCCCAGAAACTGCAACACAACCTTTTCTACAGTACACTTCCTTAAAGTAAATAGGAGCAGGGTCTCTCTGGCCAGTCTGCCTATTTTCTATCCACTTCTGTCCAGCATCATTGCCATCTCCCAAGTTGAGAGAGCTCAGCTTTGTGGCACTAGGATATGGCCAAATGGAGTTATTGCACC
This sequence comes from Heteronotia binoei, assembly GCF_032191835.1. NCBI lineage: Eukaryota > Metazoa > Chordata > Lepidosauria > Squamata > Gekkonidae > Heteronotia > Heteronotia binoei. Next base: position 78,417,459 of record NC_083228.1, on the reverse strand, counting down.
ACTACATTATCAGTAGGTTTTAAAAGAGTTATTAAAGTTTTTAAAACAGTTTTTAAGCTGCTAGCACAGAAACTACACTTTAGAACTAGGCTTTCATGACCCCAAAGACCTCTCTTTTGCTGAAATGTTGGGATTGTTCTGTCGCCAAAAACCCTGCATCAATATGTGTATACTGATGCCAAGTACTGCTGATGAGCTTGCTGGGCTAAGGCTGTTTTTGTTATTGATCCAACTGATGCAGCAGCAGAGGAAAATGAGACAGATCCGAGCCATTAAAAGATAGTACCGATTGTGTTCTTGATTGATGTAGACTATGAAAAGTCAGGCCAGGCCACAAAGTCTTGTGCACTTGGACATACCACAGTGTAACAGGAAAGGCTATGCCTATGCCAGAGCCAATCCTCTCATCTTGCAGAAGAGTCAGAAGGCTTTGAAGCCATAACTACAAGAATTGTAGCAACAGAAGAGGCCTTTTTAAACCATCTAGTCCAACAGCCTGTTCATTCCAGAAAATCCAATGTCAGAATGTCCCTGACAGATAGTTATCCAGCATTTGCTTGAAAAGCTCCAGTGATGAAGAACCCCCATCCCAAAAGCCAGTGTGGTGTAGGGGTTAGACTGGTGGACCAAGACACAGATTCAAATCCCCACTTTGTTACTAAGACCCTGGGCCAATCACACACTCTCTCTCTCTCTCCTTAACCTACCTCACAGGGTTGTTGTGGAGGAAGGGAGACTTCCCTGGGCTCTTCAGAGGAAGGGCAGGATTAAAAAATGCATGAAATAAATAAATCATCAGTTCTAATATTCTACTGGCATTGTTGGAAGTTTCTCTTAACATTCAAGTGAAATGCTCCCTCCGATAATGTAAGCACTTTAAAAGATCCAGCCCCCAGAAACAGCAGAGAATAAATCTTTGTCCTCTTCCTTTGGGTATTAAAAGAGTGCAATCACGGCTGCCATCACTCTTCTCTTCTCAAGGCTAGACATATTCAGGTTCTTCAAGTTTTCCCTCATAGGACTGGTTATCCAGACCCCTGGGCATCTTTGTTGCACTCCCCTGAGCCCGTTACAGTTAGTCTGGATCTTTCTTAAAGAGTGGCCTGGAGAACTGGGCACAGTACTCCGGATGAAGCTGGACTACTGCAGAGTAGTGATGAAATCTCTAAGATCCCAAGCTCTGCTCTTCCCCCCTCCCCCCCCAGCAAGCAGTTTGTCTTGGATCAACAAGCAGAGTTTGTTTTGGAGTTTTGGTTTGGTTTTTTTACATTTTTATACTTTATCTTCTCCTTTACAGTCTCAGAGCAGTTTAACATTCCACAGTAATACCAGTTAGTACCGGTGCAAAGGTATCTGTCACAAGGCATAGTCTTAAAGTTTAAGTGGCTGCTGCAGACTTTAGGGCCAGCTTTGGATCAGACACCATAAAGGAAGTTGCTGTCCTGATCTGACAAGGCTCTCATCCCAAATCATTCTGACATGTCCACTGAACTGAGTTTTGATACAGCTTATTCAAGGAGCTCAGAGCCTGAAAGTGGCCCCTACCCACCCAGTGCACCTGGGTCAGCAGAGGCACAGAAGTCAGCACCTCCACCTCATCTGGTGAGACAGGATGGACCGGCTCTTACATAAAGCAAGAGGCTGAATTTCCGGGATATCCTGCACTTTTGCTAGATACCAAGTTAAAGGACCTGGAGAAACTGGATGGCTGGGAGTGATGGCAGGGGGCTTATATTACCTATAGGACATGACATTCATCTCCCTCTCCTCTCATGGGACATGCAGACCACAGTCACTCATACCACTTAAAACTGAGAGGCTTCACTCCCACAATGGGGGACAGCATACACAGTCCTCGCCTACAGACTGATTTCGGCCACAATACCCTTCCGGATGGTACTCAGAAATCTTCTAAACGGTCAGCTTAAACAGCATAATATAGTAGCACCCAATTCCCAAGCTTGGCACTACTCTCAAGCCGGGTGGGCCCAGGGGAAGAGAAGTGTCGCTCTCCAGTGAGGACACTGTGGGATTGCAGGGGCCAGGACGCGCTTACACTCCCAAAGGCCCAAGTCCCCTGTCGAGTATGGCTGGGGAAGCGCTGGGGGGCGTACTCCGGTGTCGCTCACCTGCTCTCTTGCGCGGGTGCCCTGGGGTGGTCGGCCGCTCCCTGCGTTGTCTCCCCACGCAGCTGCCCATGGCGACACCCCCAGGTTGCGCTTCCAAGGGATCCTTGCGCCTGAGCCCTGCTCAGGGCTCTCCCGCTCCGCATGGGGCCGGATCCCCAATCCGCCGTCCGGACAAGCACGCAAACTTTCTGCAGGGCGGCTCCCACCTCCTCCTTCTCCTCCTTTCAGGCAGGTCTGGAGTCTTGCGGAACTAGAGGCGGGAATTAGGCTCTGTTTTGATCAGGTTAGATCCAGCCGAGACAGGCCCAGCGACTCCGATGCTCGCTGCTGCTGCTGCTGCTGCTGCTACGATCGCAGCCCCGCCGAGAGCTGGGATTTGAGCCGGGGAGGGTCCCCGGCCCTGGGAGGCACTTCGGACTCCTCCTCCTCCAGGTGAGCATGTGACTCGGCGCAGGAGTCCGGCCTCCGCTCCGCCTTCTCGCTGCCAAGCACTGGAAGAGGATCGGCCGTGTCCCACCCTACTAGCTGCAATTCTGCAGGGAAGAGGGGGCGAGGCACAGGGGCACATACAGCGGCCCGGGGAGTGGCGGTTGGAGATTAAACGGACTTCAGCACAAAGCTGCCAACCTCTGCCAGCTCCGGCCTTCTTTTTGCAGCGGAACTCTCCACAGGCTAGACCTCAGGCTGGATTTAAGGAAACCAGATTTGCAAGGGCCCAACTGTCGTGGTTAAAGATGCAAGGGAAGTCGATGGGCCTGACTCCACACAAGGCCCAAACAATGACTTTCGTTGTAAAAGGCAAGGTTGTTGGGGGGTGGGAGCTGATGGCCTTCGGATTTTGTGGCAGCTTGCCGTGTTTTCAGTGGAAGGCCTCTGCTTTCCCCATGCATACCTCTTCTAAAACATCTGAATAGTGCCGCCATTCTTCCTTCCTTTCCATTATCAAGATTCTGTAAATCTTTTGTTTTAACCAAGGAGGGCGTTCATCTTTCTACAGGTTTGCATACAAAATATGAAATATAACCTCCCTTCTCAAAATGTGCCTTATTTTTCATGGGATTTCCCCCCTGTAATTTATTCCTCTTGCTCTTACATCTTCCTTCCCTCCATTGTCTCTGCTCTTATATTTGCTTCTCCCTTTATTCACTGCCTTTTCCTGGGTCTTTCATTTTTGGAATATACGATGTATTTTTTTAAAAAAATATTTTGTAAATGTCACAAAACAATATTAACAACACTTTTTGAATGAGACAACTATATAGCTTGTAAAAAAAAAGGTCTATGCATCTAGTGTGGAGGGAGTGGTGCGAAGCACTCTTGGAGCTGCCAGTCTTAAAGCCTTTAACTGGCAGAACCTGCACTTCAATTCCTTCAAGTGACCCTGGTCCCAGAACTTAACAGGAGTGACCCTGGTCCCAGAACTTAGATCATAATATAGGATGCAGTGCAATGTAGAAGGCATTGTAAGCTCAGGGCCATCTTAGGTGCTGGGCAAAATACAAAATTACTGGTCTGTCCAGTTATAACCCTCTGAAATGAAGGCATGTATGGAAGCTTGTGACATGACTTTTCATGGATGGTGGTCGTGTAACATTTTTTGTAAGTCAGTTCTGGCTTAGCTTAAATTTAGATGTCCTGGCAGCCTGATTCTGTGCAAAGTTAAGTATATTGACCTCTGCATAAGCTTGGGCCTGTAAAGAACAAAATAATAGATCTCTCTACTCATCTTGTGCTTGTTGTACCAACCTCTGTCAAAGATTGTTTCATCCCTATTTTGATTCTGAACGTAAAAAGATAGTAAATGGCACAAGCGCTTCTTGTTAAGATTGGCTGAGCCCACATTCGTATCCCTTTGCTGCTTTTGCTTTGGTTCCAGTCTTTCCTTTGTAGTAGCCTGGCACCAAAAGGGAATTTGGTTCTGTATCACTGATGCAGTCCCACCACTCTTATTTAATTCTCTTTCCTTTGCTCAGGGAAGAATATTAGGAGTGCCTCTTTCCAATTGAAGAATGTATGATACACCCATTTATGTTTTGTGTAAGGTACTAGAATTGCTTCTTGCTTCTCACTGAAGAATTTACATATGTACTTAAGTGCCTTCAAGTTGCAACTAAATTATTGCAACTCCTGGAAGGAGCTTTTTGAGCAAGTGAGAAACAGAGGTGATTTGCTGTTGCCTTCCAATGCAGAGTCTTCCCTGGAAGTCTCCCACCCAAGTACCATCCCAACTTTTGAGATCTGACAAGATCAGACTATACCATGCCACCTTCCCTTCCTAAAGACTTTAACAAGCTAGCAATTTTAACTAGCAAAGGCAGATAGGTGGAGTGGGGAGGATGACCTTGCTGAGATGTATTTACCACTAAAGATTGTAAAAGCAGACACATTACAAAGATTTGAGATTTTTTCTTTTTTATTGTTTGTGGCCCTAGTGTACAACATCCTATTCATGTCTTAGTCTATGTTAAACTATTTGCATTTTAATTGCATCAGGACTTTTGTAGTAGTGAGTTTGGAATTTGATTGTTACACTGTCCAGATGCAATTCTAGGTCCTCCAAAGCCTACAGTATTCACAAAGATATTGCCTTTTCGATAATACAAGTGAGGGACATATAAGGGTTTCAGGGAGCATCTTATTTTCCCTGGTATCCCTCTTCCCCACTGTGTTTCTCTTTTGCTCCCTTGGCAGCCTCTGTAGCCTTTCCTTTTTTTTCTGCTTTTGTCTCTCCTTTCAACCTGCCAGCCAACCAGCCATTATTGGCTCCCACATTCAGAAGCAGTAAACCTCTGAATACCAGTGCTAGGATGCAAATCAAGACAAGGCCTTGGCCTCTAGACCCTGTTTTTGGCCTTTCAGAACAACTAGTTGGCCAAACTAAATGCTAGACAAGATGGACTACTGGTCCAATCCAGCAGTACTCTTGTTGTGCCTTCTCACCTTCAGCTTTCCCTCCTTCCTGGCAGCCTCTTCCCCACCCCCAGGAAAAAGTCTGGCTCAGTTGCATGGCAGCAACTTCTCATGGACTTGGCTAAGTTGCATGGGAAGTGAGTTTCCAGTAGTCACTGCCTGGCTCATCCCTAGCAAAGTCTTTTCCACCAGAGGACATGACAAGAAAATGTGGGTTGGCCTCCTAGTCCATGTCTGTTCCCCTAGGGTTTTGCTTCACAAAAACCAAGGCTTGGAAGGCTAGCCAATAGTGTAATGGTTAGTCAGCCAACCCAAAAAGGGCCACACAGAATTCAAAGCGTGGTTTTAGCAGATATTCCTTTCTTAAAGTTCCAGGTATTGTTTCTGTTATTTCAGGAAGTTTTATCTCTCTCACTATATTTTCCTTTCTTAAATTTCAGGGGTTCTTTTTGCAAACTTGGGGCTTTCTTTAGGTTTGTGGAAAAATCTCAGCTGTCTGTCTCTGGATTTATTTTGTGGATTTTTTTCATCCATCTGTTATGGCCTGGCTCAGAATCAGATGTATGATTAAGATTAGGTGCTTTTTGAAAACTGACATAGTGAATAAATTACATATAAAAAGAATAACCCCAATTCAGTGTCTTTTAGACTTTTTGAACTGAGGTTCTCTCCTAAATTTACAATCTCCACCACTTAACTGGCAGCCATCTCTTCAAGCAAAACACACAGTTTGTGAACACAGCTGCATAAGAATATGTGGACTGGCCATTATTTGGCAGTAGTATTAGAAGAGAACAGGGCTGCTCACTTCCTCCTAAAACCAGACATCCAGGTAGGGTTGGCAGGTCTCCCTTGGCCACAGGCATAGGGGTTGCCAGCTCCAGGTTGGGAAATTCCTAGAGATTTGGGGGTGAAGTCTGGGAAGGACAGGGACCTCAGTGGGGCACAATGCCATAAAGTCCACTCTCCAAAGTAGTCCTTTCCACTAGGGGAAGTGATCTCTGTAGTCTGGAGATAGGCAATAATTCTGGGGGATCCCCAGGTCCCACTGGAAGGTGGCATCCCTACATCCAGGGAAGGAGGAAGGAGGGCATTCCTTCTGGCTCTCTGCAGCTTCCATGGTTAGTGCAGCAAGTAGCAGTTTTGAGAGATGTAATACTAAATTTCAGTTGCTAGAAGGAACATCTGCAAGCTGTGAAATCCTCTTTCTACCTGCAACACACTTCCAAGTGTCTTTCAGTTCCCTCTGGTCACAGTTTATGTTTGTGCCTGCACAGCACCTGGGGCAAGAATTCCACAGAGAAAGAATCTGTTTCCTTCCTTGGACTTAGGTTTTCCTCACTGCTGTTTGTCTGGCATTTTTAGGTTTGCCCAGTGTAAATGAGTCAATGAAAAGCAATTCAACTGTATAGCATCAAATAATATTTAATTACTTAAATATGGAGGGGGTGTCTCTTACACTGTCATGATTTATATGGATGCAGAATTGCATTTCAAATATGGAACATGTTTGTACCACAAGTGTATACCTAAAATTAAACTTCGTTGGTCTGAAAAGGTGCCACTGGACTCAAACTTTGTTCAGTTGCTTCAGACCAACACAGCTACCCATATGAATCTCTACATTCCTTTGACGCTTTGAAATCCGTTATGATAATTCCTTGTACACTTATATTGGCAGAAAGAAAAAAGGCTTATTTTCGCTTTTTCTGTAAATTGGGCCTAGTAAAGGCGAGCATTTAAACTATTGCAGTAAAACCTAGATCCTCTCCCAATCGGATTTAAACGCCTGCTCTGATTTTTGATAGTCCTATTTACTGCCTCCCGCAGGCCACGCCTGTTTTGGAGCTGTACACTCGGCTAATCTTGTCCGCCACTACCTTTATCCCTTCACACGTGATGGAGACGATGCGCACGCGCACTTTGCGCTTCTCCTCCCCCTTGCCGTTTTCAGATTATGATGGCGGCTGGAGGGGCAGATGTTGATGCAGGCGCGCCTGGTTCCCAGCTGCAATCTTGGGAACAGGAAAGCGCTGCCCGAGAAGCGGCTGAAGGTATGGGCATGCGGACGAAAGGGGAAGAGAGCAGCCGAAAGCAAAAACGGGCCGGAGAATAGACAGCATGCTGCTGCGGTGTTTGTGGGAAATGAGGTGGGGCTTGCAGGGAAGGAAGTGGCGGCGCAAAGGCTGGTTAGAAGACTGTTGGGGGTGCGGGAGATGGGAAAAGCGGAAGGAAGGCGGAGTTTAGAAAGCCATTGGAAGGTGGGGAGAACCGGAGCTGGGGTTGTATGAGGCGGAAGGCTGTCTGAGATTCAGACTGATGCCAAGTGTATCCCTGGAATTCTGGCACGTAAAGTAATGAAGCATCGAAGCTTGTACAGCGTGCTTTTCCCTGACCACAGAGTGCTTGCACTATCAAGAAGCAGCTCGGACTAATTATTGCTAGTAACTTGTGGTTTAGCAGTGAGTGGAGGCACCGTGCTTATGGGGTGAGATGTCAAGGTATGATTCCTAACATGAGCAGTTAGGGGCAAGCTGAGTTCCCTCCATGATTTCAGAAACTGAGAGCAAGGCGGGTATGAATGTGCTGCTGTGCTCTAGCTGCTGCTACCACATAGAGATGAAAATTGAATGTGTGTTGTTGCCCCAGCGTTTGCTTCACCAGGATGTGATCGGCAGAGAACCGACATAACTCAAAATTAGTCCCCTTTACCTTGAATAAATTAACTCACTATGGTTTCTGTTCTGTACTCAAATTCACAAATATGGTTTTGAATCTCACTTGCCTTTTGACACTTAAAAAATAAAGGAAGATCCACCCTTTAAACTTCTTTTGAACATAACAGGCTAAAGAGTTTTAAAGGCTGATTAACCCATATTTCTGTTCCTTCATTTTGTAAGCATGCATTTCTTCTGCTCTTAGAAGCACTGTCCCATTTACTTCTCTAAGATAGTTACAGAATTATTTTTCCTCAGATTACTATTTGTGGTACAGTGACCACTGATGAATCATGGTTTGACTGCAACTGTATAGATAGCTGTCCTGTTGCATCTAGCTATACAGTAAAGTGAGCTTTTACCATGCTCCTGCTACCCTGTGTTTTCAGTTTGTGGGATTGCCAATAGATAGTCATAGCATCCAGTCACACTGTAAGGTGGGTTTTATCATTCCCCCAACAACAACAACAGATTGCATGAGTGCAGTGAAGCTCATCTCACCATCTGGCCAGATATTACAGACTCTCCTTGCAAGAGCAAGAACTCCATCATGTCCTTAACAGTCATTTGAACCCACGCTTGGCTTAAAAGAGAGTTGGCAGCAGTAACTTGCATCTGGCTGGCTGTTTAAACTGAAAACCTGCCTGAGTGAGCAGCTTCATTTGGAGTTGGAAACTAAGAGAAAATGCATTGTGATTGTATGGGCTGGTTTCATAAATGGGTCTATAAAAGTGGTTTTGGACTTGACTCTGTCATAAAGCCCAACTGGTAAAGACCAGCACTTGCAAGTAGCTTGCATAATTTTAAATTTGTTTAGTGACTGATAGCCCAATTCTAAGACAACCAACACACCAGTATGACACCACTAGTCTGTATCCTGTGTCTCCACCACTGCGGGAGGTATGTGACAAAAACTCTTCCAGCAGGGTGCAACAGAATCCATAGCAGCCACACCTCCAGTTACCCACTCTGTGATAGGTAGACTAAGACAGCCAGCTAGTGCACTCTGTTATGCAGCTTGGAGTGACGCAAGAGCTAGACCCAAACAGGAGAACTGGCAGCCCCACGGCAGGGCAGGTGGAGGTACACTGGTCATTATGGCTGTTATCAGTGTGGTAGACTTGGCAGGCGGTTGGCAATGTACTATCTCCCCCTAATGGATGGCTGCCTGCAAAGAGTCCAAAAATATCCAAGGACAGCAATGGGTAACATTCTACATAGAACACCATGCAGTCAGCAAGATGTCATACCAGTGAAAGACCCTTGCAAGTAGGAGATACAGGGAGCACAACTACTGGTGCAGGATAGATAGCAGCCACTCTGCTCTGATCTGAACTACTGCTGTCCAAGCACCCAAGATGCCTGTTGCCTTGCAGAATCACAGCCCCAGCAGTCAGAACAGGCACAGTTCCGCTACAAGAAATGGGAACCTTCAGGGTACAGGAGAAAACTGCATACCTTGCAGGTGGACCATATATAGACCTTTGATGCTCACTTGCTCTTTGCTGCTGCTTGCTGCTGGGATTGCCACAATAGACCTGTCAGCAACCCTATCTGCCAGCATATTTTATAAGCTTCCTTCCCATTTGTTTTCATTGTGCGCACTACAAGCAAGCAGCCATTGAGGGAAGGTGGGTTGTTGCCACAGCTTAGGGTAACCTTCTGTTCCTTGATTACCCCTGTGGGTTATATTGTCCTTGCATCTCTACTGGGAAGCATGGAGGGTTCCATTGAAAGTTTCTGTCTTGAGATGGAATGCCATTGTGAGACATATGCTACAACAACATTGGCTGTTTGAGCTTAATGTTCCCTTTTTGTGCAGTGTGCCCATCTGTGGGGTTCCTATCATCAAAATCCTCTTGTGGGTATTCTAAGTATGCTTGACATTATGCTGTAGCCTTAGGCAATGTGCCCTATCTGAGCTATGGGAGTCTGACTGGGGTTTATGTAGTTCACTGAAGGACTGTGATAGACTACAGACTTAATCGGTATCCTAAGTTGCACTAATATTTGAAAGGGAGGGCGGCCTTGAAGATGAGGTGGAATACCTGGATTTTCATACGCATCAGTCTCTGTGGGATGTTTGTTTTCAGGGGCATCACATGCTGGCATTAGGGAAACAGCTGGGACTACAAAAGCTTAGGAAGGTGACTTAGCCGCACTCTGCCCCTGAAAAAACCCTGATATCACCCCGTTCTACACTGGCACGTCAGAATTACACCAGCCAAACACTGGCACACTTGATGCCAATGTATCTTTGGTGTACACCTGCACAGGGCTTACTTGCTATTCTAACTGTCCATAGGCAGAGCAAATGAATATACTGTAAAGAACCTATGGAAATATAAATCTGAAGACAGGTGAAGTATTGGGTTCCCCTCCCCCCGTTTATTTATTTGCTCTGACTTGTCTGTAAGTTTATTTTTTTCACCAGGGAATTATATGTTTGTGCCAGTAAAGAAAAATACATAAGTTAGCAAGATCAGGTGGTAGTCAGTTCAAAGGACTGGTAATGAATAATACAGAAAGCAGTACGTCCTGTGTGGTTTGGGTTCTTTGTAATCATCTCAGAGTAAAGTGGAAACAAAATTAAGAATGTGGTAGATATATAAATAGTATTTCAGAAAAGAAGAGAGCTCTGTTTCTTCAACTAAAAAAGGAGTTGATGTATAAATAGTACTTCAGAAAAGAAGAGCTCTTTTTCTTCAACTAAAAAGAAGGGGGCAGTTGGCCATATGACTCTCACAAGGCCAAGTACTTAAGCAGTGCTAATCACTGTTTCTGATATAATACTATGCATGGCTTATCTTATTTGTTTTTGTGACAATGCTGTGCTCAGTGCCGTTATAACTATAGCTTTCTGACACCGCTGACAACATATAGGTTGGACTTCAGAAAAGCAAATTTTGACAGACTTTTTGACAAAGTTATGCTGGGTAGAATCACATGGTCAGAAATACTTAAAGAGAAGGAAGGGGTGGGAGTTTCTTAAAAGCAAAATATTGAAGGGACAATCACAAACAATTCCTATGAGAAGGAAAAAATGGAAGGAGCCTAAAGAAGCCATAAGCAGCCCTCTAAAGAGTCAGCAGTGTGATGCGATGGCTAAAAAGGCAAATTTGATTCTAAGCTGTATCAACGGAAGTGTAGTGTCCAGATCACATGATGGTATCGCTTTACTCTTCTCGGATTAGACTTCACCTGGGGTATTGTGTTCGGTTTCAGGACCACAATTTAGGAAGAAAATAGACAAGCTGGAACATGTTCAGAGGAGGGCAATGAAGATGGTGAGGGGTCTGGAGACCACGTCAACAACTGCCTTTATTGGCAAAACAGCATAAATTTGCACAATCAGCAAGGAAGAAAACATCCATTACTCCAGCATTTGAAACATTCCTCTCCTCTTAGAAGCACAACACAGAAATTTAGCCTCAGTCTCAGTGATCTCAGAGTTATGAGTGGATAATAGGAAGAGAGCCTTGCAACCATCAGATTGCCCTTCATGATTTTGAAGAAGAGGATCTAAGTAAATGGCTTGAATATCACAATAAAATGTACAGGGCAGGAGAACATGTTCAGTACTTTCTATATCCCTCAAACCAGAGGGTTTTTTGTAGCAGGAACTCCTTTGCATATTAGGCCACATCCCCTGATGTAGTCAATCCTTCTGGAGCTTACAGTCGGGCCTAATATGCAACAAAGTTCCTGCTACAAAAAAAGCCCTGCTTCAAACCACAAACACAAAACCTGTTGGAGTACGGAATTTTCTTAAACCTCCTGTACAACACAGCAGAAGGAAGGACATAAAACCAACTAACATGAAGGCTCAATGAAGGTTAGGGGAAGTCAAGTAAGAAAAATACTCTGCACAGGAGCCACTAGGGATTCCTTGGAGACCAAGTCCTATGAGTAAAGGTTGAAGGAGCTGGGTATGTTTAGAAGAATAAGAAGATATTGGATTTATATCCCGCCCTCCACTCCGAAGAGTCTCAGAGTGGCTCACAATCTCTTTTACCTTCCTCCCCCACAACAGACACCCTGTGAGGTGGGCGGGGCTGGAGAGGGCTCTCCCAGCAGCTGCCCTTTCAAGGACAAGCTCTGCCAGAGCTATGGCTGACCCAAGGCCATGCTAGCAGGTGCAAGTGGAGGAGTGGGGAATCAAACCTGGTTCTCCCAGATAAGAGTCCGCACACTTAACCACTACACCAAACTGGCTCTCCACACCAAACTGACTCTCCTGGGAGAGGAGATGACTGAGAGATGATATGATCTCCATCTTCAAATACTTGAAGGGTTGTCATGTAGAGGATGGTGCAGAATCGTTTTCTGTTGCCCCAGAAGGTTGGACCAGAACCAACGGGTTGAAATTAAAAGAGTTTTCAGCTAAACATCAGGAAGAACTTCCTGACAGAGCAGTTCCTCAGTGGAACAGGCTTCCTTGGGAGGTGGTGGGCTCTCCTTCCTTGGAGGTTTTTAAACAGAGGCTAGATGGCCATCACAGCAGTGCTCATTCTGTGAATTGGGCACATCATGAGAGGGAGGGCAGGAAAGGTTGCATCAGTGCTTAGTTCTCATGGCCCTTTCTTGCATGCCCAGGGAAATGCTGATTGCCACTTTGGGGTCAGTCAGCAATTTTTTTCTCCAGGCCAGTTTGGCAAAGGATCCTGGAGGTTTTTGCCATCTTCTGGGCATGGAGCAGGGGCCGCTGGGGATGTGTGTTGGGGGAAGGTATTTGTGAATTTCCTGCATTTTGCAGGGTTTTGGACTAGATGACCCTGGAGGTCTCTTCCAACTCTGTCATTCTGTTATTTTAACACTACCCAGATTTATAATAGTAAGTATAATTCTAGACTCCTGGAAAAAGTGTTTTAATTATACTTTTATTATACCCCTTCTTTCACACACACATGCACACTTTTTTTTACAATAAATTAAATAGAGTATTATTTTGATTAAAAATACTGTGTGTATTTGCACACACAGAGCCCCGTGGTAAAGCTGCAGTACTTCAGTCTGAGCCCTCTGCTCATGATCTGAGTTTGATCCTGGTGGAAGCTGGGTTCAGGTAGCCAGCTCAAGGTTGACTTAGCCTTCCATCCTTCTGAGGTTGGTAAAATGAGTACCCAGCTTGCTGGGGAGAAAGTATAGATGACTGGGGAAGGCAATGGCAAACCACCCCATAAAAAGTCTACCATGAAAATGTCGTGATGCAACGTCACCCCAGAGTCGGAAATGACTGGTACTTGCACAGGGGACTACCTTTACCATTTTTTATCTGCACACACAAAACTGTGGAGAGGGTCAAAAAGAAACAGTACAAAGAATAGGTCTATGCTCTCCTTGTCTACTTAGGGCTGGTTCCAGGTTTTGGGGGGCCCTGGGAGTTCCCAAGACTCTCTCCCATACTCTGCCTACCACTAGGCCCCCTGCTGATTCATCTTCTTCACTACCACACACTTGTGCGCCCTTTCATTACCCATGCTCATAGCTGCTTTCAGCCATTTCCCCAGTGGCACTGGGCAGCACAAGCATCAGAGAACATGTGTTGTGGAGCACTAGTAAGTGATTATTGCAGGGGGCATTGGAAGCAGTGGACGCTGTAGCTGCCCCATCTCAGGCTGTGCTGATGCCAGCCCTGTCTGGTCAGAAGAGCCCTTCTATGTCCCAATATGCAAGCATTTTTTTCTGCCTTCTCCTTAAGGCTGCTCTGTTGCCCAGTGTTTCTGTACAGTGGACAACCTGTTTTGCTAATTGAGTGAGTGATATGCTGATCATAGTTACATTCCTCTGCACTATTTAGTAGACTGTGCTCCTGCACAGAAGAGATGGAGGAGGCACAGTAGTAAGGAGTTCCATGACAGAGTGCTCTGGTTATGTCTCTTCTCCCTTTTCTTTTAAATGAAAGCTCTCCATAGAAAGCACTGGACCAACCTTTAAGTACAGAAATGGTGTTCTTTGAAAACCAAGAGTGCCACGTTTCCAAGAGGCAATTTAAGAAAACACATCTTGAAGATCTTGTGCTTTTGAGAGCAAGGCAGTGATAAAATGTGTTATCATTGGTTTGTTCATGCTGCTCCTCTAGTTCTTTAACAGCTGGTTGTGCCAGGCTGATGGGTAACTGAAGAGATGCTGTACTGTGCCTATGCAATCTGCCCACTCCTCTGTCTGTTTATGTTGTATTTTCAGGTGACAAGCTATTTCATGCTTGCTTTTAGTTTCCTTTCTTTTCCCTGTATAGTTTTTCCACTTCGAATGAGGTAGATCTTATTCACTGTTTAGCAGCTAAGAAGTTTTTATGGCATGCTTCTGGTGTAATGGGCATATTAGTGCCCTTTATTTTATTTTTTTCTTGGTTTGAAATTTCTATACTTGAAGTTTTGATCTACGGTACTTAAAATATGGTTTTTAAAATCTTGCATGAAACTTGAGTTTGGAGAAATAATCCAAATTAAACTCACTTTCGGCATCAGTATTTTTTTAAAAATTAAAAGTTTTCTCAACAGTTGTTTAAATTAAGCACTGGTGCAAAATAAGTACCGTAAATGGATGTGAATGGCTGTTCTGTGTTTACCACTGTAAATGGAAAGTAGATTATTATGGAAATGTTGTCATGGGGGGGTGTCTGCTTGCCTTAGGCTTCCTGGATATCCCAGTCTTGCAATTCAAGATATAAAAACTTGCAAGCCAATCTGATATGGATTCCTGTTTGCCTACATGAGCCTGAATTTTAGAGGTTGCATGAACAATGATCCGGCAAGCTACTTTCCTGGAAGACATTCTAACCTCAGGGAGGAACTAATTGGAAGTTTGGTGTGAACTGCATATTTTAGCTGCTTCTGTTTATAGTTTAGGAAGTGAAGCCATTATCACTTTTGTGGCTCCTGTGTTTATTAAGGAGCATTCAATAATTTGTCAGTTTAATTATTTGAATGCATGATTGGACGAGCCACACAGGTAATGTGATCAGCCTGGTATCTTGGAAATGGGGCAGAAAAATTAGTTAAAAGTCCTCAAGTCCCTGTATAGCTCACTCATGTCATTAGACTTACTTTAGAAATAGCCATGGATCACTTCCTTCCTCACCATTCATGTGCCCTTTTGCTTTCTTGTACTATAATACTATCCTACCTGTCTGTTTTCTCCCTTTGTAGCCAGGAGAGTCAGCTGGGATAGTCCTGTATCATTGTTTCTGGTCTTAAAGGACCTGAGGAGAAAGAGAGCATGTTCAACAATTAATATTATTGCTGCAGCACTTATTTTCTGTGATTAGAAGGAGCTCTGAAGGGTATCTCAGTTCAGTAGCACATGAAGCTCCCTTATTCCAAGTCTATTCAAGTTAGTGCTCTGATTGGCAGCAATCTCAATGTCTCAAATGGAGGTCTTGCATATTAGCTGCTATCTGAACCTTTACCTGGAGATACCAGGAATTAAACCTGGGGCCGTCTGCATGTAAAGCAAATGATGTACCATTGAGCCACAGCCTTACCCCAGGCATCTGAAATAGGGTTGCAGTGCTGTTCTTGCCAGGGGCACCAAATGATTAGGGAAGGAGCAAGTCACTTTCCCATCTTGAAATTGCCTTGAGATAAATTCTTCTTAACTCATGATCACATGAAGCTTTCTTCATTTGACCCATGTTGCCATTATTGGCTGCTCTGACAGCAGCTTTCCAAGGTCTGAGGTAGAAGTAATTTTAACTGAGCTGTGAAAGCAGGGAAGGCAATAAATTGCATTGAGCTACATGTATTTCCATCTCTAAATTTTGTTGTAGGAACTGCTGCCACCTTTAGCACAATAAGCTGTGGGACAGAATTTCATCTTGTATCTTCCTTTTTTAGGTGTGAAAGCTGGGACCTGCACCATACTGGATGTTGTGGAAACCTTGGGGTAAGTGGAACTTTTATGAGATCCCAGCCAATTCATTGTCCCAAGAGAGGACTTCTTACTTTGCTATAAAGTTCTGTGTAAATAAAATGCTTGAAGAGTGGAGATGCGTTCACTGTGGCTCTGGACTTGTTGATGAAAGTAACATCTGGCTGACCAGATTCTAATATGAATTTTAGCTGAATTATATAATCCAAGACCTCTTGTTACTTGCTCATTAGAACTCACTAGAACTTCCCAGTATGTCCCTAATTATCTTGGAGGTGAGGTTGTCTCCATGGCCCTCACCAGGGTGACCTTGATGAAGAACATAGTGGTACTAGCTCCTCCCTTGAAGAGAGACTCCAGGATTGTTTGGAGGGATAAGCTGTTGGCTGCCTTGCGTGGTGGAGCCCAGAATCAAGGCAGCTGAGAGCTCTGAGCCTAGAAGCCCCTGGCTCAAATGTTGCCTTCTGGTACAAACTTGCTGGCTTTTCTTGTCACCAGCAAGAGAAGCACCTCTGAGGCTTGTTGTGCTATTTAAAATAATGAGAAATAAAGGACTAATGAGAAAATAGGAGACCGAAACCAGAATTCTGTAATGATGAATTATATATAGAGGAGAAACTGTGGCAGCAATTTGAAGCACTTCAATATGATTAGGAGTATTTACAGTTGGAAAGGAGAGTATCCCCATGTACCTATCACACAATGCCTGCATCTATGTTTTGTACAGCATCAAATATATTCACCAGTTTTAAATAAACAAAGAGGCAGAGGAGTGACTGGAGCTGCCAAGGAAGTGACTGCTTTCTCAGCCTTCTTTACTGACTCCAAGAGGAGGAGTGTTAACACTCAAAGCCTATATTCTTTTCTTCCCTCCCTACCGTAAGTTTGAAAAACAACACTGAAGCCAACACAAGCAAAGTGAAGAGTATTGCTGTCTGCCTTAGACCCTGACAAATACTCTCTCTTCCTTCAAGACATTTTGAATCTCCACCAAATACTCCTCCAGATTTCTAGAGATGCTTATGATTCCCCCCCTCCCGGTTTTGAGGTTCTATATAATTGTAAATGTTTACTAGAGTGGAATTCATGTCACAGTCCAAGGTTCTTCTGGAAATGTATTTCCTTTAATGCACACACACAAATGAAATAAACCTCAAGATTCGCCCTAGGAGTGCCGAAAAACATTTTTAATTGCTGAAGGGTTTTATATATTGCAGAAAAGTATTCTGGTACTGCACAGAACTAACCTTTAGGTATAATTTTTTAAAAAACTGCAAATAAATGATTTCAAGTTTTGTTTGTTATGTTACAGAGAAATGGAATTGCACAATTCTGCCACACAACCCCCCTCCAAATTGAAACACCATAAAACTTTCCCTATCTATGGCCTTTTTAGCATGCAGATGGTTAGTTTTGAAGGGCTTTCTTTTATTCTGTTATGCTTGTGTGAAAAGGCAACAAAAACACATAATCTCTTTTTAGAAAAGTCATTTATTTACACAAAGCAGTAAATATATTTGTGTGATACCCATGATCAGGTTTCCAGAAATCTCTGTTTTTGTTAGAAGGCAAGTGTAGTGGAATCCAAGTCATGACAGAGTCAAAGAATTAGAGGAGGATTGAGGGGATCCTTGCATCCATGCTGATGTTCCTCAGCCGAGTGTACCAGACTAAGGAAAATTACAAAAGCAAAGGGGGTGAATGAAACGCCTGAGTATGATGCCATTCTTAGCTGAGCATCAAAGAGTTCTGGTTGAGTAGCTGACTGTTAGGGTTTTTGTTTGTATATCCCTGGTATAGCAGGTTCAATGGCTGATATCACAGGTCAAGTTGTTAGTCTGTGTGAGTGAAGGTGAAAGTGACTTCTCCCCATCCATCAGCCCAGTCATTCTGTTTTTGGAAAGAGGGATCTTGGGAATCTGCATTGGACACTGGAACAAAATGCACAGTTTTGTTCAACATCATCTACAGTGTAATCCTGTAAGAATGCTTTACAATTTCTGTTCTTCCATGTCTCATGAATCTCTGTGAAATGCATGCTCCTGATCTTCCCCACACTCTTTTGTTTGGCACATGGGCAGGCAGGACCTAGGAAATAGCTAGCAGGATTATGTCTTTTTTATTCATCTGTGCAGGCTCAGCTCTGAGTAAGCATGCATAGGTTAAAGCTCTTTGAAAAAGCAGTTCTAAGTGGGTCTATTTAGAATCCTAATGTCTGTTCGATTGGCCTTAGCCCCAGTAAAGCATTCTTACAGGATTACACTGTAGATGATGTTGAACCAGTCATATCTATATTTGTGTTCTATATTCTGTATCTAATCCATCTCACAGTGTTGTTGGGAGGAAGAATTTCTGTGGAGGGAATGCATTGTCCATATTATGATCAAGCTCAAGATTCATGAAACCACTCCTTTATAGTGAACAATACCAAGCCTTGTTAATCATTGCTGAGTAATCAGCCTCCCATCTGTTCTCTTCCTGAAATCCTGCACTGAAAAGAAAATCTTTTAGCAGCTCTGATGCTGAGATACTGTGTTTGGTGTGAGCTTTGCTATTGGCTCCTAGAAAAATATGGCATTTGCTTAACATTAGGTTGGAGGGTCTTCCTCCAGCATAAGTGGCCCTTCCTCCAATGCAAGAGCTAAATTGGAAGAAATATCCTTTGGGTAGAAAAAGCCTTCAAATTTTGTTCTGCGGAGTGGTAGGATGCATGCCACTGGTTGGCTGCTAAACCAGATTCAGTGTTCAGACCTTGCACACACAATATCAAAATATCTCATTCTTGATCCATCTGTGGATACTTAAATCCAGACATTAGAGCCATGAACAGACAAGACAGATCTTTCTACAAACCTGAGAAAAACCCCAAGTTTGCAGGAAAATCTGAAATCTCAAAAAGAGGAAGGTTAAGCCCACCAAAATAATAGAAGCATCATCTGTAGATTGAAGAAACAGGTGCCCTAGGTGGCGTCTGTTAGGCAGTCCTTGAAACTGACCCAGAAGTTGCAGCTGGTTCAGAATGTAGTGGGGTGGGTGCTGATAGGCACCCCTATAATAGTACCTGTGTTTTGCCAGCTGCACTGATTCCCAGTTGAGCACCAGATCCACTTCAAGGTTTTGATTTTAACCTTTAAAGCCCTAAATCATGGGTGTCAAATGTCTGGCCCATGAGCCAGAACTGATTCACCCGGGGCTTTAATCAGTCCTGCAGAGTTCTTCCCCCCACCTCCTCCCCCTTCTGTCCTCATCCTTTGAAGCTCTGAGGCTGACAGAAGTCTCCGCTCTTTCTGCCTTGTCTTTGCTGACTGCAGCAAGAAGAAAAGCTGCAAGGAAGACACCATAATGGAAAATCTATTCCACATTTTCCTTGAAACTTTTTGTGTGCTTCAGTGTATTTCAATGGAGTGGAGATCAGTTTCACTTTTCAGCATTCCTATAGGCCAGGGGTGGCCAACAGTAGCTCTTCAGATGTTTTTTTGCCTACAACACCCATCTGCCCCAGCCATTGGAACTATCTATCTGGAGATATCTATGCCCTTTGGGACCTTGTACAGTTCTGTAGGGTGTGTAAACAGAGATGTTCCATCAGGCCTATGGTTGAGGACAGCAATGTTTTTTTCTGTCTCATCCAGTCCATGACCCCACCTTTAGAGTGACCATGTGCAGAATGCCATCCTAGATTAAAGGTTCTTGATTCTACTGATTTTATTAGATTGATTAGCTGGTTTTAAATGGATTTATTTATGTATTGAAGTTTTTATTCCATGTAACCCCTGAGCCCTCTGGAGAAGGATGGTTCAGAAATGATGATGATGACGATGAGTCATGAAGCCAGGCGCTTTAGTGAACACCAGGGAACTTGCTGTCACCTCACTTCCATGACTTATCCAGGACTGGCTGCTTCCTTCTCTTCAACAGCAGTCACACCACAAAAGGCAGTGTGGTGTAGTGGTTAGAGTTTTGGGCTACAATTTGGAAGACCCAGGTTTGAATCCTATTCTGCTGTAGAAGCTCACTGGATGATCTTGGGGAAGTTACACATTCTCAGCCTAACCTACCTTGCAAGGTTGTTGTGAGGATAAAATGGAGGAGAGGGGAATGCTGTAAGCTGCTTTGGATCTCCGTTGTGGAGAAAGGGATATAAATGAAGTAAATAATAAATACAGCTAAATAAAAGTTGGGTTGGATGGGAAGGAAAAAAAGTAAGCAAGGAAAGGTGAACAAATGGGGGTTATTAGGGGGAGAGAAAAAAAAATGGAAGCTGTGTGGGGAAGAAGGATACAGGAGAAAGTGAGGTGCCTCTAGCAAGTCCTTGCAGGTTCCCTGCTGGGCTTTAAGGCCTGCACCATGCATTAGCTGGAACTGAACAGAGTTTCCCCAAGGAGAGGGAAAGCTGAAGACCAGGGCACATAAAGGTAGTTTGGCTGGTTGGTGAGAAGGAGAGAGTGAAGCAGGGAACGAGCAGACTATGGAGGCTTTCAGAGAAGGGAAAGAGGAAATGGCAGGAGAGAAAAAAATGAGGGTCCCTCACTTGTTTTCTATTTTTTTTTCTTTTCCATATGTAGTCTTTGAAATCTTTCTTTATGTTCTGTCTCCAACACAGATCTCCGCTTGAGAATGCAGACCCTCAAATGCGTGCACGGGGCCTTCAGATGCTCTCTGAAGTCCTGCTACAATGCTACTCCCTACTTCAAGAAAAAGAAGGTGGGGTCATATACGATGTCTTCATGCTGAACTGGTTCCTCATTCCTTGCAAGTCAGGGGGAGAGCTACTTCAAGTCTTAGCCTCAAAGGATTGCACCAAAGATGGTGATCAGCATCTGGGGACATTAGTCAGGTGTGATTCAGTGGCAAGGCAGCACCAGCATATCCTATGTAGTCCACGTGAGCAACAGAGGTGTAGCAGATTCTACTGAAAACCTTAGTATATTTATATTTGTTGGTTAGTTTAGCAGAGACATTTACTGACTTTGCGGCAGTTCAGGTCTGTTGAAAGGATGGAGTGTTCTGTTATTTTACATAGGTAGTAAAAAGCTATTTTCTTTGTTAGGGATGGGAGGTGGGGAAGAGGTTTAAGCAGAAACTTCAGAAGGGTCATTATGAGTGCTAGGAATCTGTTTCACTGTTAGTTTTTGTCATTTAAAAAAATTAATCTGCTTACTTTTACCCTGTCTTTCTTTCCAGTGGGGACACAGAGTGGCTTGTATCATTCTCCTCTCCTCTATTTTATCCTCACAACAACCCTGTGAAGTAGGTTAGGCTGAGAGCAGTTTTTCCATGGTAGTGTGGAGACTTAAACTCCCAGATCATAGTCTGATGTGACATTGTAGAGTCTGTAGAGTCTTGTCTCCCAGATCATAGTCTGATGTGACATTGTAGAGTCTGTAGAGTCTTGTCCCCCAGATCATAGTCTGATGTGACATTGTAGAGTCTAGGGCAGGACAGAGAGGGCAGGCTTGCATGAATGTTATGTGTCACCAGAGCCCTTGCCTGAGTTTCCCGTAAATATATGTATGGCTAGCCTCAGTTTTAAAAGTTGCTGTCCTTGTTGGTGCCAGTCAGTGAGTGCTTTTCCCAAGGTTCCCCACTGTAGTGCGTCTCACAGCTCTATGCTAACACATCTGTGGTTAGTTTCTTGTCCCTTTAGGCCTAGGGACAGGTGATTAGAGGTGACCTGAACTGACATCCTGGACTCAGCAATGTTCTAGGTGATGAATGACTTTAACAGAGTTTGTAATTTTGCTTTCAAAAATGCCCGATTTCACCCTTTTTCTTTGGTCATGATGATACCAATTGCACATTTAATCTTCCATCTGTCAAAGAATTTTCTGTCTTATTGGTGAACCATGGGGGAAGAGAATAGCTGGACAGCTTATAGTGGCCCAGTATTGTCAACCATTCTTGCTAGTGGAGATGCCAGCTTACTCCATGCTAATTTTCCATTTTGAGGGTCACTTCCTGCTATCACATCTGATGATGCTTGTCTCTTCCAGTGACCCACCTGGTTTTGTTCTTCGAGAACCGACTGAAAGATCATCATGCTGTCATTCCCTCTGTGCTGCAGGGACTCAAAGCTCTGGTAAGAATTTGTTCTTCTTGCCACTCTTAATGCACTAAAATGCATGACAGTACTTGGGAGGTTGTCAGGTCTGTTTGTCACTGTAGTTGGGGTGCCTTTTCTCCAAAAGTAGAAAAGCTTCAAGCAGTTCATTAATTGAAGGACAGCATATCTGCAGGTCTACCCTATTTAAATGTTATCAGTAAGAGAAGTGATTGGAGAGTGTGATCCCAGTAACATAAAGGTGCTGGGAGCTGCTGAGATGGTAATATTTTCTGTCTCTCCCCTGGGACATGGAGCTCAGACTTCATAGTGCTTGGTTGTTTCCTTTTTCATGAGTGGGACATTTTCACATTGCCGATTAAACAACTGATTCACTTGGCTTGTGCCCAGGGCGTTGGGTGGTGAATTCAGTCCTTGTAGTTTGCAAAGTAGTGTTCGAGGATTCTGGGAACTGCTGCAGATACCTATTCCCTAATATTGGTGAGCCCTGAATTTTTGTGATGTTTCCTATCTATCTCTAGAGTATGAGTGCAGAGTTGGCATCAGGCCTGGCGGTATCTGTTCTCAAAGCCATCTTCCAGGAGGTTCATGTCCAGGTGAGTTTGGTGAGCCTTGTTGGGCTGGTCATTTGGACTTAAATTTCTTCATCTGTGCTTCTTCCTTACTGATCCCAGAGCATACATGTGAATTAGCTTAATCTGGATTTCTGCCTGCTGCTGCCTGCAGTGCAGGGCAGTAAGCATTTCCATTCTTTGCTGGGACTTGCTCATCCATTCTCTCTCTGCATGAAGAGAATTGAGGCATAAGGGTCAAGAACTGGTGTTTGTAGCCTTTGAACATTCTCTGCTGGTTGCTGGAATGTGTGGAGACAACACTAGGAAATCTGAGGTGCAAGGAACCTTGGATGCTCCCAGAGCCTTTGATTGGATTATCCCATGTCTTTAATTTTCTGTTCCTTGGCCTCCACAGTAGAGGTTCTTTGTTTATAACCCCTTCTGAGCTGCACTTCTGTTTTACATCCCCTAGTAGGGAATAATTGCATGATTTTAAGAAAGGGGGGAAAGACAATCTAAGAAATTAGTGGCTAGTTAGTTTGATGTCAATTCTAGGGAAGGTTTTAGAATAGATTATTAAGTGGTCTGTTTCTGGACATTTGGGAGAGACACGCTGTGATTGTTAAATCTCAGTGTAGCTTTTTTTAGGAATAGTAATGTCAGACCAATCTGGTCTTTTTTTTTCAATACAGTTACTAGGGGGATCAGGGGAGTGCTGTGGATGTAAGTAGTCTATTTGGATTTTAGCAAAGCTTTTGACATGGTGCCCCATGATATTCTTGTTGAGAAGCTGGTGAAATATGGACTGGACTTCCATTACTGTTAGGTGGATTAAGACCTGGTTGGTAGATCTTACTCAAGCGGGGACCGTTTGTGGTTCCCCATCAATCTAGAGGGAGGTGACAGGTTTTGTGTCTCAGAGTTCTATTTTGACCCACGTGCTATTTAACATCTTTATCAACAACTTCAGTTAGGGAGTTCAGAATATTCTCATTAAGATTGCAGATGATACTGAATTAGGTGGGATAGTTAATACTACGTTGGAGGATATTTCAGAGGGTAGCTGTGTTGGTCTGCAGTAGAAGATCTAAATTTGAATCGAGTAGTACCTTAGAGACCCACAAGATTTTGGAGGTATGTACTTATGTCAGAGGGAGCATGGAGCAAAGAAATAGGATGCAGATGGGCTTGGATAGGATGGAGGATTTGGCCCAGGCAAATAAAATGTGAGATACTGGTACTTCTGTATACTGCTCTTGTTTGATTTAACCTAGAGTACTGTATTTAGTCTTCGGTGCCACAGTTTAGAAAGGATGTCAGTAAGCTGGAAGGCATTCAGCGTAAGGGAACAAAGCTGGTGGGGGGTTGGAGACTGCTTCATTTTCTGCTTCTAGCCCAAATCTTTCAACAATAGCACATTTTGTTTAGGTGTGTGATCAATTTCTTCACAGACACTTACATAATGGTTTTCCATTTCTTTCTCATCGGCATCTACAGTTGGGCATAAAACCTGAATGATGGTTATGTCGATAGGCTTTCCATGAAGTCTGATTGATAAAAATTTTACCCTCCATTCACATCATAATTGATATTATTCAATCAGACTTCATGTTATAGTTCCCGACTGCTTGTGCTACATCTCACCTCACTATCAGAGCAACTCCATTTCTTCCATATTTCTCCTTTCCTGAGTAAACAGTTTGTAATTTTCTGATTGAAAATGGCCTAATCCAGTTCATTTTAGTCCACTTGTTCCCAGGTTTAAAATGTTCAAACATTCCATTTCTCATTTTACGATTTCAAGCTTACCTTGATTCATGCTTCTTCTATTCCACGTTCCTATTGTATGTATTAAACAGCTTTGGGCTTTCCTTTTGCATCCATTCACATCAACAACTGAATGTCTTTTTGGTTTTAGTCCAGTTGTTTGATTAAAAATACTGCTACTCTTCCTCAGCTCTTCCCCAGTAGCTGATTGAGTGCTATCCAACCTAGGGACACTTCTTCTAGCACTGTTTTTTTTTTCCATTTTAGATTGTCTCATCATAGGGTTTATGAGGAAAGAGATGATCAGAAGTGGTTTACCATTGCCTTCTTTTGTGTAGTACTATCCAGGATTACCTGAGGCATCACTGCCATTGTCTCTGAAAGATCCTCTACCAGTGTCTACTACTAGTATTGCTCCTGCCCTGTAGCTACCCTTCAAGGATTCTCTGTTCCCATCAACATGGGAGCTGTCTGTTCTCTTCTGCTGCTGTAGCCATTGATTCCTGCAGGGAGTAGATGCATCTTAGTCTGGTGTCTCAGCTGTAACAATTCTGCCTGGGGTGACATTGCTAGGTGTTTAGACGGAGTCTCTTACAGTATTGCTCTCAGCTTTGTTGTCATGCACAACCCCCGCATCCTGTGAAGGTGTGGTTCCAGCATGGGGATTACCAACCTACTCCCTTCAAAGGAATCATAACCCTTTTAGAGGGTAGTTTGTTTCTGATAGATAAGGTATGGCTGTGTTCACTTTCTCTGAAACTTCCTATTTGTGTAGTGGTGTGTACAGGTTCTGAAGCAGAAAATTTTTTACCCTCCATTCACATCATTACCAGACAAATTTTGGATTTTCTGTAGGATAGTAAGAGATTTAGAGTTTCTCTTAGCAAGAGCAAAAATAAAGGCAAGGAGGGGATGTTATGGCATGATGAAGCATTCTGTTGTTTACAGATCAGAACACTGTCCGTTCATGCATGTGCCTGATTGTCTGTGTGTACAGAAATTTGAACTAACTTTTATGTTGATCACCTTTCTTCCAAATGGGTACCTAGGTAAAATATAAAATGAAATTATAAAATGCAAGCAACACAACAAACCTCAATATAAAAGACAGTATGCCTGTGTTAATAACTTATTCCTCATCTGTGTGTTTATCTTGTAGTCTCTGCTGCAATTGGATCGCCATACAGTCTATAGCATCATCACTAACTTCATGAGCAGCCGAGAGGCAGGTGAGACAGACAGCTGTGGGAAGGAGCTGAGTTGGAAGCAGAAATTCATTCTGAGCACCTTGACACCTTCTATATCTGCTGCTTCTTTCCATAGAGCTGAAGAGTCTGGGTGCTGATTTCACCTTTGGATTCATCCAGGTGATGGATGGGGAGAAGGACCCTCGCAACCTGTTAGTAGCCTTTCAGATTGTGCGAGACATCATTGTAAAGGGCTATGCGCTCGGTAAGTTACTTATCAGGCTGGCTGGCTGCCTAAGGGAGAGCCCTCTGTGGCAAACAGTCAGTTGGTTAGGCTTCTTGCCCATGCTTGTTTAGTGTAAGACTGGGGTGGGGGTGAAAGCACAGAACTTGAGTGTAAAATGCCTGTGGAGGCATCTGGCATGAGAACTGCTTTCAAGCCCCTGAACTACTTTTTCACCCTATTTGTTGGCTGTTATAAGAGTAGAATCAGATGTTATGGATACTAGCCAGAGACTCCATAGGTTCACAGAAGTTCACAGAGAACCCACACAAGAGATCTGGGTTTACTTACGAGAATTTTAATAATGCCTCAGAGTTAACAATGTAGATTCAGGCTATGCACAGTGAAGCTTAGCCAGACCAAGAGCGTAACTAAAACTAGGCATCTTATACCCTATATGCTGGCTGCAAGCCCAAAGAATGATTAATTAAGCTATCCCCAATACTTGGATGAGCCAGGCCATCTTGCACCTGGCTTCCAGTGGGGGGAAGAAACAACCCAGGTTTTGAAAATAAGCATTATTAAGAGGGTGGGAAGTTTCCCTGAGAGCGGCTAATACTGTCCTCTCTCAGGATCCAGGACAACTAAGCCACCAGCATGTAGCAAAGGTGGTGTCACCCAGGCCAATACATCGGGTGGGCTGCAAATGAATAGGCCAGGTCATACATTTTCTCAGCCTCCACCCTATGGTTCATTTTGATTTTGTAGTATACAACCTCTGCACATACTGAGGACTCACATTGCTGCCATCTGCCTTTCAGGGCCCTTTGTAGAGGAGCTATTTGAGGTGACATCCTGCTACTTCCCTATCGACTTTATTCCTGTAAGTGAGTTCATCTGGTGCTGTCACACTTTGTTTCTAGTCATCCCTGCCTGCTGGGCTGTAGCTGTTGCAGCAGAATGACTGGTGATGCCTGGGGCTGAGGGTACCTGTGGTGAGATTTATTCCATGAAACACAGTCTGTAACAGGGAAGCTTTTATGAGCAGAGTTTTCAGCCTCTGGTTCTCTTTCAGCCTCTAAATGATCCTCACGGAATCCAGAGAGAAGACTTGATTGCCAGCCTGCGGGCAGTGCTAACCTCCACGCCTGCTTTTGCTGAGGTAGGACAGTTACGTAGAATAGATGAACCTCCCCCCCCTCTTCACATCTGTCCCATGGCCTTGTGGGATTACTGTGTTCTTTCTACTGTGAGCTAGTTGTCTTTTAGCAGTGCTGACTTTTATTCAGCTCTGGAGCGTAGAGGCAGTGTGGTGCAGTGGTTAGGCAACAACCTGAGGGACCTGAAAATCCCCACTCAGCTACGAAACTCACCAGGTGTCCCTGGGCGAGTTGCCCTTACTCAATCTGTTGCAAAAGGTTGTTGGGAGAACCATGAACACTCCTTGAGCTTCCTGAAGGAAGTGTAGAACAAAATGTATAGGGTGTGATATTCATAATTTGATTTCTATGAACTGCATTCAGAATGCATCAAAAGAAGGAGGTGCAGCTTTCTACACTAACTTAAGATATTTTCACAAACTGGGAAGAGATGATTACAGCTGAACACAACAAATATACAGCTAAGAACAAGTATATTATAGAGATTATTTCCCTTATTTGTGTGGCTGGAATCAACTCCTTTGAAAATACAGCTATCATGCCTTGCAAGGTTTTTTTTTTTTGTTATAGGGTGCAATTAGTATTTTTTAAATCACTGTTTCAAAAGAGTTTGGAGTAACTGGGATTCTTAAAAGTGCAATAAAAGTGCTTTGTGGGTGGGTACATATTTCCCCCATCCCACAGATTACACTAAAGTTTGGAAGTTATGATTATGACCTCACTCTGTAGGTTGTATATTGTTTATGGGCCCTGCCTTGGCATGGTGGTCTAGTCTTCTGGGATATCTTTTACCACAAAGTACACTGCAGTTTCCATCTTCTCCCCCTCCCCTCAGTTCCTGCTTCCACTTCTTATTGAGAAAATGGATTCTGATGTACAAAGTGCCAAAATGGACTCCCTGCAGACACTGGTAAGAGCTCTACTGCAACATAACAAGCTCCAGAACTGGAGTCAGAGAATGTTTTTGGTTTTAAATTAATTTTATTTTCCTTTAACATTAACACTCATTCTCATTGTTATGCATTTGCTATTTCACTTTATTACAGTCTGTTCAGCTATACAGTACTAATAGGAAAGGAAAGATCCCCTGTTCAAGCACCAGTCATTTCCAACTCTGGGGTGACATTGCTTTCACAACATTTTCATGGCAGACTTTTTTTACGGGGTGGTTTGCCATTGCCTTCCCCAGTCTTTTACACTTTCCCCCCCAGCAAGCTGGGTACTCATTTTACTGACCTCAGAAGGATGGAAGGCTGAGTCAACCTTGGGCCGGCTACCTGAATCCAGCTTCTGCCAGAATCGAACTCAGGTCGTGAGCAGAGAGTTCAGACCACAGTACTGCAGTGCTGCTGCTTTACCACTCTGCGCCATGGGGCCGCTACACAGTACTAATACAGAGAGCTTTTTAATAAAGAGAAGGCCCAGCAGGAACTCATTTGCATATTAGGCCACACCCCCTGGCATCGGCATTGTTTCCCGCAGGACTTTTTGGGTAGAAAAAGCCCAGCAGGAACTTATTTGCATATCAGCCCACACCCCCTGACACCAATCCAACTGGAATTGCATTCCTGTATGTTCCTGCTAAAAAAAAGCCTGCTAATACATTTTTTCACTGGGCTATATTATTGACTTAAATAGATAAATAATCCTACAAATCTTTAAAAGACATCAATTTCCTGTAATAGGGATTTTTTTTGAACAATGTCATTTTTCAACTGATAAGCTATTAATCAATACCAAGTCAGGGACTGGGTTATCTTGCTTCTTCAGCTTTCCTCAGGACCAAGCATGCAGTTTTTTCCTTCCCCTTGCTTCAGTGTTGGCTTATCTTTCATGATAATTCAAAGTCTGAGGTCTCTGCCAGCTACAGTAGCTCCTTCAGTGGCCCCTTCCCCTCAACTTTTTCTTACAGAATGCTGCCTGCATGATCTATGGGCAGAAAGAGCTGAAGGATTTTCTCCCTAGTCTCTGGTCATCCTTGCGCAGAGAGGTGAGAGGAATTAGTTTTGTATAGGAGGTGGGGTGGGCTTTTGTTTTATGGGAAAGTGTATGTGGCCTTTGTTCCTGCTCTTTGTCTAAAAATGTCTTCAAAGGAGCATTTCAGCATGATATATAGTATAGTGTAATAACTATGTTTCTGGAATACAGTTTGCTTCCTAAGGACCTGCTGGAATGCTAGTTGAGTTCTGGAGTTGCATTCTCTGTGTAGTTTATATTCAAGGCAAACTCTTAAGTACAGAGCTGATTCTCCTTCCTTCCCTTCCTTACTCCTGGGGCCAGGTGTTCCAGACAGCAAGTGAGCGGATTGAAACAGAGGGTCTGTCTGCTTTGCGTGCTCTGTCGACATGTTTGTCTCGCTCAGTGCTCAGCTCAGATGATGAAGATCTTCTGGATTCCTTCCTTAGAGGCATTCTGCAGGGTAATTGGATCAGTATGCCTTTCGACGAGATGGTGTGGTGTAATGGTTAGAGTGTTCAGTTAGAATCTGGGTGACCAGGTTTGAATTCTTGCTATGCTATGGAAACATACTGAGTAACATTGGGCCAGTCACACACACTCTCCTAACCTACCTCAGAGGGTGGTTGTTGTGAAGATAAAATGGCAGAGGAGAGAGCAATGTTGTAAACTGCTTTGCATCCCCATTGGGAAGAAAAGCAGCATATAAATACTTTATACACACTGGACAGCCACTTGAATGACTCCATTCACACAATTCTGTTTGGAGAAAGTGATAGCCATGTAGAGGAAGGAGACATCATCTCTCCTGCCTTAGAGGAAGGGGTGGGAACCACTTCTGGAGTTAACTTGGAGAAGAAGGAACAGAGAATAAATTCTCTACTAAGCTTTGAAATGCTGAAAAGATGAACAGCATCTTGTTAGAATAGTTGTTTCTTGGTGGAATTTTAGGAGGGACTTGGGTCTTCTGAGATCTTCATTTTTGTCTTATTTAGATTGTAGGCACCACCTGTGTGAGCCTGACATGAAGCTGGTGTGGCCGAGTGCAAAACTCCTGCAGGCGGCTGCAGGGGGTTCCTTGCGAGCCTATTACCAGATCACAAGCAGTGTTTTTCCGTTACTGGTGGAGCAGTATAATAAGCATTTGCAGGTGAGTGGAATGGGCCTGTATTGGAGTGGAGAGTCATGGCATTGGAACTGAACAGCCCCAGTTGCAGATTAGGGAAAGTTTGGTTGCAGCCTCTTGAACATATGCGTATATGAAGCTGCCTTATACTGAATCAGACCCTCGGTCCATCAAAGTCAGTATTGTCTACTCAGACTGGTAGAGGTTCTTCAGGGACTCAAGCTGAGGTTTTTCATGCCTACCTGCCTGGACCCTTTTTAGTTGGAGTTGCCGGAGATTGAACCTGGGACCTTCTACTTACCAAGCAGATGCTCTACCACTGAGCCACTGTCCCTCTTCCGCAGCTTCCCTCAATATTTGCTTTGGCTTGTGGCCTACGTAGAGCATTGGCCTTGATCCATGACTGTTTTTTCATGCTCTTGACCTCCTTAATCCAGCCTGTGTCTTCTTGATCTCTTGTAGAGTAGCCAGCGTAGGACAATCTTGGAAGTGCTGCTTGGTTTCTTGGAGCTGCGGCAAAAGTGGGGTCCTGAGGAAGATGGTGAGAGTTGGCTTCCTGTTACATCTGTACTGGTGCTTGTAACTTCTAGCATAACATTAGTTCCTAGAACTCTGGAGCCCATTAACTGTCTCCTTCTCTCCATCTCTTCCAGACAAGAGTCCCCTGCTTTTCTCTAAAGATGCTCTGTGCTCCATGGTGTTTTCAGCACTTGTTGAGCCCAACGTGCAATTGCAGTTGGTTGGGATCCAAGCTTTGACCTTTTTAGGATTATTACAAGGTGTGTGGCTCTCTGTGTGGCTTGAGTGGTGCCCTCAGAAAGCATTATTTATTACTGAAAAAAATTCTCTTCTGGTGTGTTTCTGGCTTATTCATATTTACAGATACTTGCAGTGTACAGTCTGGAATGTTCTGCTATGTGTGTATAGCCAGAGACAGTTGAATTTCAAGCACTTAGATCCTCTTCCACTTTATGCTAGTTGGCAGATATGGGCCCTACAAGAACTATAGGAGGTGGAGTGCAGTACAGCAAGAAAGAAAAAGCAGTGCTCTGTTGCATAGGCAAGGAAAGAAACATGAATTCAGTCTCTCCTATTTCAGGGCTCCTGGACCTCCCAGACATGGACAGAGTTGTGGACAGCCTGGCACAGTTCATCCTTCATGAGGAAGATTCCCAGACCAGGTGAAAGGCAGGGGCAAATTTGGGCCTAGTGCTGTGGTCAGAAGGAACAGCAGGTGTTACAGTTTGGGACTGATTCCTGCCTAACAACTGATACCCAGGTTTATTAGCAGTAGAATAATTAACAGGCATTCTCACATATTGACATGTTACTGTTTTATGGTTTCCCAGGCTAATGTGACCCCAGATCAAAGGTTTTCTAATTTTTTAATTTTACTATTCTGCTATTGGTTTTTAATTTTACATCACTTCGCATTCCAAACCCCACCAGCTATATGTGGCTCTGCTTACTGTACCTCATTCCTCGTCTGAAGAAGTGTGCATGCACACGAAAGCTTACGTTGGTCTAAAAGGTGCAATTGACTCCTATTTTGTTCTACCATTGTGTTCTGTTACTTTAAAAAAACCGGTTAACAACTGCAATGTCTCTTATGTTCTTCCTTATTAACAAGGGTTTAGACTGTCATGGTCACTTCCAAGATGTTATGAGTATATGCTGGTAGAGCATTGCGTTCTGCTTGTAACAATCTGCTGGTGATCCCTGGCCCTAAAGAGGCCAGCTATCCTTGACCAGGGCCAGGGCTTTTTCGGTCCTCGCTCCAACCTGATGGAACTCTCTGCCAGATGACACCGGGCCCTGCAGGACCATAGGCAATTCCACAGGACCTGTAAGGCAGAGATGTTTCCCCAGTTTTTGGATTGAGGACAGCAATGGCTGGCACCTTTCCTGTACCCTCCCCTGGAAGATTTCCTCCCCCCACACACATATGGTCCAATATTTTGGAAAAATAATGTTGCCATCTTGCTAATTTTTATTGTAATTCTCTTGCTTAATCTGTATCATTTTATTTTATCTGTGTATTTATGTTTTTTAACTTTTATTTTACTGATATACATTGCCCAGAGCCTAGCCTTAGCTGGGATGGGGCGATTAAGCAAATCCAATAATAATAACAATAACAAGGCCTCAGATTCAGTGGGAGCTCACAGGAGCACAGCTCCTGAACCTTTCTGAGAGTTCCTCCTCCTTCTGAGAGTTCCACCTCCTTGTCCATTGAATAGTATTGCAGCTGCATAACAATCCCTGGATGAGCTCCACCACCTATTTTTCTACAAAATGACCCCTGATAGCAACAATATCTCATTATAGTGTGTGTTGTCTTTGTAATTGGTCATAAGCTGGCCTGGCCTGTGAGATGTGACTTACTATTAAAATGAGCACACAAATCCAACATTTACATTCTCTTTCTAAAAAAGAATGCTAACACTATCATACTATCAAGAACAATAAACAAAGTTGGTGATCCTAAATATTTACTCCTTCCTAAACTGTTTATTCTCTGTTCCAGCTTTTGTTCCTTAATGGACAGTTGGTGCTATATATGATTATTGTCTCAAAATCCAGCCCTGATGGTTAAGCAGAGTCCATGACGCATCACCATGCAGACTGCACAGCACCTTCTCAACCATTCTGTTGCTCAGAATTTGAACCTCTTTCTTTAGGTTTTTACAAGTTGGCTCTTTGTGACACATACTGACCTAAAGCTCCTGTCCAGCCCTTGACTTGGAGGGTGTCCAAACCTGATAGTCGTAGATCAGCTCCCAAATACATTTGGTGACACCTTTTCCTAGTCTCTGGAAGTGAGAGAATATACCCCTGCCCATCCCCTGACTGGTTCCCAGATGAACTCCACTGGAACAAGCACAGAAAAGCCCAAGTAATCTGCATCACTGTCTAACCCATCATCCTGTCCCAAAAGTACTTGTAATAAATATTTCACAAAATCCAGTGCATACAAAACACAATATTCAACTTTTCAAAAATTAGATTGTCATTTATCCTGTTACAGTAAAATTGACTTGCTACGTAAGGACAGGAGAGGACAGATCAGTTACTCCCCTCCCCCTGGGAGTTTTAGGCCACATTTAGCCACAAGAACTATGGCAGTTTACAATAAAAACTCATAATTAAAATGATAAAATGAATTAAGGTGGCAGCACATTTGGGTTACATGTGTGATATGTAGCCCTTCACCCCAGCCCTCTAATTTCATGTAAGACTTAGTGCTTTTTTAATGTGTGTGATGCCCAATAAAGAAGATGCCCAATAAATTGTGTTTTTAGTTTTTATCATTCAGTCTCTTGAAGGAGCTGTTTTCTTTGACTCTGGCAGTGAGTGTTTGGCTCTAGCTTTTTCTTTTGTGCTCTCACCTTTTAATCTTTCTCTTAATCCCTATACAGCTTGGCTGCCATGAAGGCTGCAGGCACCCTGACCCCCTTCTACCCAGAAGCCTTCAGCAGGTGCTTGGTTCAGAAGCTCTCGGAGGGTCTGCAGTCAGGTATAGCATGCTTGTTGGGTGGGTTCAGCGGAGGTAGGGGGGTTCCTCCTCTGCATTGCCTTACTGAACATGTGTTAAGAAATGTGGGGTATCTATCCTAGTGACTACAGGTACTAACTGCACTGTGGCTTTCACCTGCATCTCTGTAGGGTGTCTCTGGTTTGAAGCATATGGAGTAAATCAAATGGGCAGACGAGTTTTTAGACTATGTTCCTCGCATCTGTGCTCTGGAGGGGATTGTGGTGGCCTTTTGCTGGTCTGTTCTTTCAGATGAATGTTTTGTTTGGCTGCTGTGTTCTATGTGCTGCATGTTTCAGAACTGCAGGAGGACAGCACTCAGTTCCATCAGGACCGTTGCCTGCAGGCCTTGGCAGCAGTGTCCACCCACCCAAGTATCACGAAGGAGACTGTCCCAGTTCTTCTCCAGCATCTCCAGAAAGTGCAGAAAGGTAACACAAGAGTTGTATAGGACAAATGTGAGCAACTTTGTTTCCTAATGGAGAAGGGTAATAGGGATATAATATGGAAATGGATTAGAGCTGTGTCAGAGATATTTACAAGTATAGTTCTTTTCTCAGGGCAAGGACTTTGACCTGTAGGTCCCTTCCAGCCTCATAACTTTCTAATTTCTAAATAAGATGAGACAGATTGGCCAAGTTTGTTACTGGAAAGTCTGGATTGGCATGGCCTTTGGCTGTCCCAGTCACAGCTTACCTCCCATTGGTGCTGTGATGTCTTGATATTCTTAAATGGCCATGAAGACTGTATATTGGTAACTTCAGATTTTAAGGAATTGGTGATTACTATGATTTGTCAGGTTGGTGTGGGCATTTTTAATGTGCCCTAACCTGGACAGCTCAGGCTGGCTCAATTTCATCAGGTCTTGGAAGCTAAGTAGTGTTGGCCCTGGTTAGTACTTGGATGGGAGACCACCAAGGAAGTCCAGGGTCATGACACAAGCAATGGAGAACCACCTCTGTTCATCTCTTCCCTTAAATTCCCTATGGTGTTGCCATAAGCCAGCTGAAACTTGATGGTACTTATTTATTACATTAGATTTATATCCCACCCATTCTACAAAGACTCAAGGCAGCTAACAACATAAAATAAACAATATTAAAACATTAAACAATCAGATAAAATCACAATGATGCTACTTCATCTATTCAGGCAGGATCATATAGTATTTTCCTTTCCTCAAAGCGGTCGGATCTTAAGCAGCTGGTACTAATGCAAGATAAGATCCAGGTGAGGTGGCAGCCGTCTTCCATTTAGATGTCAGATATTATTGGAAACAATTCAGTCTTGCAGGCTCTGCAGAACTGCGATAAGTCCTGCAGGGACCTGACGGCTTCTGGGAG
This sequence comes from Heteronotia binoei, assembly GCF_032191835.1. NCBI lineage: Eukaryota > Metazoa > Chordata > Lepidosauria > Squamata > Gekkonidae > Heteronotia > Heteronotia binoei. The sequence goes on along the minus strand of NC_083228.1, from coordinate 78,382,919 downwards.
GGTGTTCCAGATTATTGGGGCTGCCACTGAGAAGGCTCTTGCTCTGGTGGAATTTAGCTTAGCCTCTTTTAGCCCAGGGACAACCAAAAGATTTTGAGAACTTGATTTGAAGTGTTCTCTGGGGAACATGTGGGGCAAGGCAGCCCCACAGATAGATAGGTCCTAGGCCATATAGGGCTTTGAAGGTTAATACCAGGACTTTGAAATAGATTCGGTATGCCAGCAGGCAGCCTGTGCAGCACAGGCTGAATGTGCTCTTGCTGGGGAAGCCCCATTGGTAACCTGGCTGCAGCATTCTACACCAGCTGCAGCTTCTGAATCTGAGTCAAAGGCAGCCCCATGTAGAGGGCATTACAGTACTCAATTCTTGAAGTGACTGAGGTATGGATCACCATTGCTAAGTCACCGCACTCAAGGTAGGGGAACAACTGCCATATTTGCCAAAAATGGTAAGCGGCTCTGGCAGTGGCTGCTACTTGGGCCTCCATAGTTAAGAAGGACTCCAGGAGCACTCCCAAGCTCTTAACCCTTGGCGCTGGCATCAGTGGCAGCCCAGCAAATGTTGGTAAAGGGATCAACCTTCCCGGGCCGCTGCAACTTAGAGAACCTCCATCTTTGCTCACAGATGTTTTTAATACATTATTTTAATTTGCAGGCAGCATGCAAGCAGGTATCCAGTGTGTGGTGTCTGTGTGCCAGAGTTTGAAGCAGATGGCATTGCAGTGCCAACAAAATGCTCAGAATTACTGGTACTTTCACCAGGCTGTGGTGCCATGCTTGATGGGCTTAGCAGTACAGGCTGCTATGCAAGGTAAGGTCAATGAATGGGCAGAGAATTGGGCTTTGGATCCCACAGCAAACTTCCACTAATGGAAGAGGTGTGTCCTTCTAACTTCTTCCTGCAGGCCCCCAGTGGGGCCCTCATGCTGTTCCTGGGAGTCCCCAGCTCCCAAAACAGCAGCATTTTGGGGAGCAGAAGTGGGGGAAGTGTGGACATCTTGGTCTGCTGATAGAAATGCCTGCCATTAGTGAATATTTAGCACAGGATCCAAGCCATTACGCTCCCTGAATTGGACCATGCTTACAGCCTGAGTCTGGGAGCAAGCACATTGCATTTTATGCTTCAGAGCCCAGAGTGCAAAGGAGAGACCTAGCATAATCTAAATCCATTCTTCCCAGCATCCCATGTTAGCTTCTATATTTCATTCCTGCCCTACAGAGTATAGTTTTACCCACCTGGAGTCACTTTTCCATGGCACAGGGCCTTTACTGTTGGTGGAGCTCAAGGGGAGGGGTTGTAGCTCAGTGGTAGAGCATCTGCTTGGCGTGCGGAAGGTCCCAAGTTCAGTCCCTGACAGCTCCAGTTAAAAGATAATGAGTTATGTGGAAGACTCAGTTTCTCTGATTTTTCTAGACAGGGTCAGGCACTACCGTGACCTACCGGTCAGCTTGATATGAGTTAGGATGGGTGCTGGCAGTCACTCACCTGAGGCCCTACTGCCAGTCAGAGTTGGACAGTACTGACCTTGATAGACCCGTGGGTTGATTTGGTTTCTCAAGTGACCTTTATTCAAATAGCAGGTCACCCCTTAAGGAAAGCATGAGATTCCCAAGTGCATCCTTCTCCTGACTCATCCATTTTTCTTTGACTGCTTTCAGAAAACACTCACACGATGCTAAGCAAAGTGTTGCTGACGGAGGAAGCCTTATCTGCCATAGTGCTGGTCATCAGCGCTGCTTGTATGTACTTAAGCCCAGAGTGAGTATTGACTGTAGTAAAGGTCTTTTCCTCCATCCCTCTTGTCTCCTGATCAACCAGCATGAGCAGTTAGTTCCCTGTCTCAGTTTCCCTGATTTTTCTAGACAGGGTCAGGCACTACCCTGACTTACTGGTCAGCTTGATGTGAGTTAGGGTGTGTGCTGGCAGTCACTCTGTCTTTTCTGGGTGCTTGTGCTGTGCTTTTGAGGCAATATTCTTCCTGTTTTTCTCCATCCCAGGCTGGCTGCCCAGAGTGTCTCCAAAGTGGTGCCTCTCTTCCTCGATGGAGAACTCTCTTTCCTCCCTGGAAACAGCTTTCTGAGCACCTTCCAGCCCTTCCAGGTAGGTTGGGTGAGTGGAGGCATGAAGGAATGTGTGCATAGAAGAATGTGGCTGCTTCTTCAGCGTGGCTTCAGTAGGGAAAATAATGGTGTTTCCTCCACAGGATGGGCAGTGCCTAGGTCAAACCCAGAAAAAACTAGTTGCTCTGCTCATGGCCTTTGTGTGCTCCTTACCAAGAAACGTAAGTGTTGGGAATGGGGGAAAGGGGGAGGGGGTCATAAGGCTGGATGTGGCTTTTCTGCATTCTGCCTGAAGCCTAGACAGCCAGTGCCAGGAGCCAGTGGATGGTATAATTCTCAACTACCTGACTTGTAGGGCTGCCATTAATCTCTTCATTGTCACCCTGAGCTCTGGTTTCCCTGCAGGTGCCAATTCCTCAGCAGGACCGATTACTACGAGATCTGCTAGCTTTGAGCTGCTCCTCTGACTGTCTTTTCACTGCCACAGCTGCTGCCAAATGTTTTGCAGGCTTGGTTAACAAGCACCCAGCAGGTAACCACCTGGTGATATAGCATATGTCCTAATGGAGGCGGGAGGTGAGACACAGCTGTGATGGATGGGAAATGCCAGAGCTGGGCTGGGTTGATGTTCTTTCTGGCTGGTAGGGGATTATGGGGAACAACAATCAGTCATTTTTCCTCTGCCCTTCTTAGGGCCTCAGTTAGATAAGCTCTTGGGAGCTGCCATGGACAAACTGGAGCAAGGCCTGAATGAGGGTCTCCACAGAAGCCAGGCTCTCATTCTGCTGTTATGGGTAAGTCTCCACCATTCAGCCACATTCTCTGTGCTGCTAGGACAGAGATGAGTGTATTTCTCTCTTTCTGCAGGTGAGCAAGGCTTTGTTGTTGCGCTATCACCCACTAACCACACACCTGACTGACAAGGTGAGCTGAGGGAATGGAGGGCTGATAGCCCTACTCCTACTCTCTCAGCTCATCTGATGAGCTCTCTTCTTGTTCCTTACAGCTCCTCATGCTCTTGGGCGACACAGTCCTTGGTCCAGCAGTGGGCGATGGCTTTGCCTTGCTCATGGCAGACTCTCCAGATGTGCTGGGCAAGAGTTGCCATGCTGACATGCGCCTCATGTTCCGCCAACGCTTCTTCACAGAGTGCGTGCCACAATTGGTGCAATGTTTCCACACAGCTGCCCCTGGTGAGAACCTCCCTAGTTATCTTTCCTTGTCAAATTAGAGAGCATGCTAAATATTCAGAACAGTCTGACATGATCAGAACACTAATCTTTCATCTGTGGAATTTATGAATTTCTAGTGTGATATTCTAGACCTGCTTTTTAATTTGTTTTTTGTTTGTCAGTTTGGTGTAGTGGTTAAGTGTGCCTATTGTAATCTGGGAGAACCAGGTTTGATTCCACATTCAGCAGCTGGTGTGATCTTGGGTCAGCCACAAGTTCTCAGCAGAACTGTTCTCTCAAGAGCAGTTCTTAGGAGAGCTCTATCAGCCACACCTCCTTCACAGAGTATATGTTGTGGGGAGAGGAAGGGAAAGGAGATTCTAAGCTATTCTGAGACTCCAAGTGAAGGGCAGGGTATAAATCCAATCTCTTCTTCTTCATTATAGCCTGTTTTTTCCCCCATGGGGACCAAAACCAGCTTACAATACCAACAAACAGGAGAAAGGGAGAAGAGGTTCAAAAAAACAAAGCAGGGCTTCCCTCTTCACTTTCTTACTCTGCTGGTATATCTTCCTCTCCACTGTAGGCTGCACCCCTTCAACTTGTGCACCTTGGCACATCTAGTCCTGCAATATTCAGATGCTGCTGAATCAAGAGAATGCTTGCAAGTTCCAAATGTGCCTAGGGTTACCTCTGTGTCAGATCCCTTTTGGCAGGGTCTCCCATGCACTTGCAGGAGTAAGTGACTGCCTGTCTGTCCTTCCTAGGTGTGAAAGCAAATTACTTGAAAGGCCTCTCACATATACTCAACCACCTGCCCAAGCCAGTGCTGGTGACAGAGCTGCCTACCGTAAGTGGGGCTAATGTGGGGATCCAGGTCCGAAGAGTTTTTGTCTTTGATGAGTTATGTAGCTATATGGGTTGCCCATGTTTTCTTTACTGAGAGCTACTTCTGAGTACAGTAAAATGTCCCCAGCTACTCTTCTCCTGCCAGCATGTTACCAAGTTTTGCTCTGTCCTAAAAATGGGGCATGGACTAGAAACAGTACCAGAAATGAAGTGATCACTACACAGAACAGAGAAAATGCCTATGAAATAAAGGTTTAAGGAGGGAAAAGTCTAGATCCATCTTCTTTGTGGTATATGGGAGCAATCAATAGCTGTTTGTTCATGAACCATCTGTTGGATATGCCCTATTGTAGTAGGGGAATTGTGGTGTGTTCCCATCTTATTTTTCTTATCTCCACAGTTGCTCCCCTTATTGCTAGAAGCCCTGTCATGTCCTGACTGTGTGGTCCAGCTCTCAACTTTGCACTGTCTACAGCCACTGTTGCTTGATGCGCCGCTGGTTGTGAGTCTGCATGTTGACACACTTGTGGGCAAGTTCCTCAGCCTGACAGACAGCCCAGCCATGGTAAGTCCTGGGTGATTTCTCCCCCTTGTGCAGTCATAGAGTCTCCCTTTCCACCTTGAAAGTATAACTAACGGCTGTTTTTTGCATTACAGGGAATTCGCATTGCTGCACTTCAGTGCCTTCATGCGCTTGCTTCCTTGCCCACTCCAGTGGTGAGTGGTAGGGCTGCCTATGGGTAGTAAGATGCTGGTCACTCTCCCTGGGTGATATATTCTCCTTTCATGTATAGGGCTTGCGGTACCTGTATCTGCTTCTGTCCTGTTGCCTTCACTTGGAGAACCTTGAGGAGGCAGATATTGTAGGATCCTCATTAATACATCTTTCAATTTATGGCCAGGTGATCCCCTACAAGCCACGGGTGATCCGGGCACTGGCTAAACCTTTGGATGACAAGAAGCGGCTAGTGCGAAAAGAAGCTGTGACAGCACGAGGAGAATGGTGAGAGGACAGTGGAAAAACTGAGGCATTATGTATTTTACATATCTGTGTGTAAGATACATACCTGTATGATTAGTATCCCTCAGTGTTTAAAGCACATCCTGTACTTTAAAGAGTGATGGTCTAAATGTAAAGTGCAGGTGTGGTGATGTGCATGCAAGAATCCTGCAGGAGCAGAGAGGTTTGAATTCATGATCTGGGATTTCTCCCCTTATCCCTCTGCTGTTGACTAATTTCAGTTATTCTTTCTTTGCAGGTTTCTTCTTGGGACCCCTGGCAGGTGAAGGCTTGCACTGACAATTCTGACTGACAATCTCACCTGTCCCCACTCCCCCTGTTAAGGCATTGGCCTTGATGGCAGTGGGGGGCTAGCTGTCTCTGCAAAGCACTGAAACTTCTAAGGAGGAGGACTTTGCTTTTCACACGCTGGCAGAGTATGAATTGCAACATGTGCATCCAGTAGGATGGAGCAGCTAGCCACAGTTCCTGCTGCAGGGCAGTAGTATGTGGAGGCGCCAAGACCCAACAGGGCGCAGTGTGTGGGGGTCAGAAGAATAAATACACCTGTTTGTTAACAACCTTGGTGAAGGAGGTGCCTCTTGTAGAGGAAAGGCAGTAGAAGAGAATGGCCCTCTTTGTTGTGACACAGTCTTAACATATCCTTAGAAGTGGTCTAGCAAAAGTCAAATTGTTTTTTGCCCTTTCATGTGATGCTAGAGCATAACTCATCCCTCATCAGCTTTTCAGACAAATCCTATTTACGCATCCAAGTTAGTGGGCGTTTTTACCCAGTTGGATGACCCTTACAATACTGTTGTGTTTTCTTCCCTGAGAAATACTGGCTGATAGTCATTTGAAACAGCTTCATGATTTGAGTATGCAGTGTTTTTAGGCTGTGAGTGGCAAGAGCTGAACTTGGGTACAATGTTTCCTCCAAGCTGAGTTAGCGTGAGCTAGCTCAGATTTTTAGCATGCAGCTCACACATTTTTGTCTTAGCTCAGGAAGGATGACCCCAGAGCACAATAATTTATGCAGTAGCTCACAAAGTAGAATATTTGCTCACAAGACTGCAGCTTAGAGGGAACATTGCTTGGGTATGTCTGAAGCTTGCTGTTACTTCTGCCATCTTCTGCTATATTGGCTGCAGAATGTGTAAACTGGTTAAAGAGACCCTGGACTAGTGAGTCCTTTTCTCTGTAGGCTCAGTTTACAGGAGTAAGACTGTAGTATTATATGATAGAACTGGCAGCAGATACTGATCTTCTGTGGCACTTTCCTAGATCAGTGTCTTTCTGGATAAGTCTGTCATATCTACCTGCTCTTCTGAGCAATAAAGACTACCTGGGCTGCTGAATAGCATGTCAAGTCTAGTTTAAGGAATTGGGGGGGAGAACTTTGTGGGATTATATTTCAAAATAGCATTACTAGTGCTAATCTGAATTTTATATATGACAAAAGACATCAGGTACACAGGACTACATTTCTCCTGTTTTGAAAAATAAATTCAAGAACATAGAACTGCTGTAGAAGATGAGTGAGTGAAACTGCAGACCTGGTACAGGTATGTTGGTGGAGTGTTGACAGCTAGGTGTTCCACCTCAGTAATACAGTTCATTCTTTTTGCAGTGAACATTCCATGTTAAAACCTGCCACTTCTCATTAAAATATCCTGGGATGTAGTGTCAGAGAAAGACCCCCTTGACTGAGGACTTAAGGCTATAGGAGGAGTAAATAATACTGCTCTAGATAATTATAATTTGGTCTATTTTATATAAATGTCAGTTCTGATAGAATGACATAGAGCTGACTGCAGCGTCAGGAGGGAGTCAATTGAACTGCATACATTCTGTGCTTGGAATAAGGCATGTAAGTTTACTTTTGAAAGTACATCAACTATTTTGTCCATGCAAGCCCAGTCTCATCAGATCTTAAAAGCTAAGCAGGGTTGACTGTGGTTAGTATTTGGATAGGAGACTTTCTTGAGACATACCCAGTCTGGAGGCAAGGACAGGCTCTATTCAGCTACCCCCTTGATATCCTCCAGGGCCCTGTCACCAGAGGTCAACATGACTTTCAGGTGCAAACATGCACTACAAAAAAAAAAAAAGTACTTTGACTATTTTCAGAATATTCAGTGTAGAGTACCAGGCAGGAAATTCTTCTCTTTGGAACCCTGCTCTTCCTGTCTCATCAAGTTAGTAATGATACTTAATATGATAGTGCTGGGTCTCAAAATTAGTTAACCTCCATCATAGATGTGGGGTCATTAGGTAGGGGAGTTATGAGGTAGAGATATATACATGGCTTCACATAAACTGCACAACTGTTAAGTTTTAGGTACCCAGATTCCGTGGTGGTTGGACATAAATCAGCTCTGAAAGCAGTATCTTCCTTCACCCTGTTGTACAATGAGTTCCAGCTGAGTAGTGGTAGCTTATTGTGTATACACACAACTCATGTGAGAAGGAAAGAGTCTTGTTCTTAACTGTACTATGGGGGGAAATGTCTGTTCTTGTCAGTTAAAGGGGAAAGGAGCCTGCAAAAAACAGTTGGATCAGTAATGAAAGATATCAGCAGCTGCTGTATACAACCACCAGCAGGTAACTACTTTACCATCTTAGTGTCTGAGAAGTATTCAAACAAGAAAACAAGCTGAGACTGTATATCATTCTTACAAGGCATGTGTCAACACAGTTGCATGAACTAGAGAGAGATCCAACAGTTCCCTGAGCAAGTTTTGCTCACCCGTTGCCATCACCTTCCTTTTCTATTTGAGATCAAGCTTGAAGACATCTTAATATTAAAATGGCTTTATTCTTAAATGTTAAAAAAATCCCTGCCTTCTTACAAGGAGAGCAGCAGGACCCTGGAATGCCAATAATTTACTCTAGGCAGGCTAGAATGTATGTGCTTGGACACTAAACAGGGAGGGCAAGAAGTATCCCTGTTGCCCTCACAGCTGCCTGCAGCTGGGGCTTCCTCTGCCTTCCTCCTCAAACCGCTGGAAGCAGGTCAATGTTGATGAGCCACTATGTGGTTCAGCCAGCCATTTTCTAAGGGATAGAAATTTCTGCTATGCTTCTCCATGGAAGTAAGGTGTGACCTATAATCTTCCACACATGATACAGTGTGCTGCTTGTTCAGTTCATATTGCTAGGAGTTCTGTCTTCTGTTCAGAAACATAGAGGGCAGTATCCCAGTTCAAGCCAGATCCCTTAGGTGAGTGAGTGGAGGGCAACAAAACTCTGGTGACCCAATGCCTGCAAAAGAGAATGGGACATTAAGATAACTTCAGACAGACATATAGAAGCTTGTTTACATACCCCAGACTAGCAAAGAGATTATGATGCTGCTATTGAACACAGAAAAAGGAAAGCAGCTAAAGGTAATGTAGGGCCCCACTCCCAGATTTCTTCTCCTTTCAACAGCACCATACCTCTTTCTCTCAACACCTAGGAACACCTTCCAGTTGCCCAAAGGTCCATAGCTGTATGGATTTCGAAACACCTAGAGCCAAGGGAGATGGGTCATGAAGTAGCACTTGGGCAGCTGCATCTAACACAGGCACCCTTCCATTTAGCATAGCAGTCCCTGCTCAGAAAGGCCATGGCTAAAGCCCCCCAAACAGCCAGATCAGTTGTGCAGCAACCCATGTTCTTCACTTCGTATTAAAGTGTATGTCCAACCCATTTTATATAAAACTGTAGTCCAGGGGTGGCCAGCAGTATCTCTCCAGATGTTTTTTTGCCTACAACTCCTATCAGCCCCAGCCAGCATGGCAAATGGCTGGGGCTGATGGGAGTTGTAGGCAAAAAAACATCTGGAGAGATACCGTTGACCACCCCTGCTGTAGTCTTTTTAGCACACTAAAATAAATGCAAATAGAATAGCACTAAAGACAAAAGAACAGCTGACAGTTCTGCCTCCCTCATCACCTTGCCCTTCTTCTGGAGCCTCTTTTTCTCTTTGCGGTTGATGTGTCTTTCAATGCTGGTCTCCCCCCGGGTGATGAGGACAGCATGCCAGATCATGAGGGCTCCCAGGGCCAAGGCCACTGAACTGGGAAGGAAAGAGGAAAGTTGCAAAAACAAGTAGGCTAATATAACCACAATGAAGACACCCAAGAGTTTCATACTGATATAGTTAAGTGCATCCTCTTTAGCAAAGGGTGAACTGAACAAGAAAGTGCTTTGGGAGGGGCCAGGGCTTTTTTTCTGGGGGAATGAGGCAGAATGGAGTTCCAGAACCTCTTTGAGGAAACAATTCTCAGAGAATGTTTAAAAGTTCATGAGGGGCTCCTTCATTTTCCACTTAAGAGTTCTGGCACCTCTTTTTCCAGAAAAAAAGTCCTGGGAAGGGCTTTTCCTCCATCACTACTCACAACCAAAAGACCGTGTCAGTTACCTGCAAAGGACCCAGGCATACACAACACTCTTGTGGAAAGCTCTCTGGTTGAAGGTGAAAGTAGGTGGTGGTGTCTGACCATAAGTCTGCAAAGTAAAGGACATGTTGCCCTGTTCAGATGCAGAAACTCAGAAGACTGGAACCAAAAGTGACAAAACGTAGAAGCAGCTTTCTAGAACAAACAACCAGACAAACTGCACACTAAGCAGACAGCTACCTTTTAAGAGACAGGGACTGCAATGAACATGATTCAGAAACTGGGCAGAGCATGGGGACCAGGACTGGGGATTTCCCTCCCATCATGGCTAAATAGGGACAGAACATAGCTACTCTTTAATGAGTGACATATGGGGATTTGGAACTCTCTTGTGAGGAAGAAATCTTTCTGCCCAGTAAAGGGAATCTGACATTACATCCAATGTTCTAGATTCATTCTTGGGAGAAAAACAGGAAGGTCCTCTACCATGCTCTGTCCCGTCTCTGACTTGAGCAGATGAGGAGCAGGTACCCCACCTGATTGGCTGTCACTTGCAGTCTCTCCTTGGCAAGCAGTTTCATTTTCTATCGGATGGAAAACAGGCTGCCAGTTATACACACTCATTTCTTGACCTACTCACCCCAGCTGCATGTGGCAGCACCAGAACCAGAAATGAAGAGCCCCTGCCCCCGGCAAACACCCCAGGCCTTAGCTCAGCCAGGAACCTCACCTCAATGGCAGCATAGGCCTCCCAGAACATGTCCCAGCCACTGATGCTGCTGTAGATGCAACCCATGGTCATGAAGAGACAGAAGGAGAAAAAGTACCGGTGGTTGAAGTGCCCAACACAGTTGTTCAGCCATGCTGCCCCTTGGAGTTAAAGGTCTGTAACTGCAAGCAAAAAGCCAACCCTCCCAAAAGGGCAACTAAGGACAACTGTAGTTAAAGGCTTCCACCAATCACTCCATCCCATCCTGTTCCTATGGAAGTGGTATTGGATCCAGATCTGCCAGGGAAGTCTGCTGGGTAACCATGGGCTTACTTTCAGCCAAATGCACCTCATAGAGTCATAGGGATAAAATGGAAGGGAGGAATACAATGTACTCTTTTGGGTTTAAATATCTGAATGAATAAGTAAATGCATTTCTTTTTGCTTTGCAAAAGCAACAATAACTTAATGGCATGTTTTGAGAGCTGCACTTTTAAGCCAGAATCCAGCAAGTCAGAAGGAAGCTCTAGGATGGTGTTTCATAGAGGAAGCATCACAAGTGTGAGACCAGACCTAGTTAGGCTGATGCTTCCTGTAGTACAGATGGTTAACTCTGAAGTTCTGGCGAACTGTGCCTCACACCATGCAAACTTCCTCCTCTTTGACTGTGCAGGACACCCTCTTTGAGACATTCAGCCTCAGAGACCCCTATATTCGCTTCACTAATAAGGAGTCAGTCTGTCTCCAGGAGCAGGTGGCCCAGTTTCTCCTGGACTGCAGGACTAATCCTTCCCTTGAGTTCAAAGTATGAGCTTGTCAGTGAGATGGAAGGATACGACAGTGATGGTCCATCTTCAGAACACACCTGTGGGAGGAAGTAAGCATTGATTTTGAGTACAGTTGCACAGGAGATAGAAATGAAAAAGGGAATGCTGACAAGGCAACACAGCTAAGGTAATGGTTAGCCACAATGTATCTACTGCAGTAGCACAGCAATACAGGGAGCAAGGAATGGAAGAGGGGATCAGCTGCTGTGGGTACTGTTTCATCATGTAAATGCAAGCAAGCTGTAGATTTCCACTTAGGTTAGGCTCCTAATTGCCATCAATACAAGCCCCTAGTTCTACTTCCTTCGGGAGTACTACCTGGGGAACACTACTTGATCTAAGAACACTCCTAGAGCTAGGAGTACAGGTATTTTGCAGATCTGTAAATGTACAACATGTATACATCTGGCACAAAATTCAACTTCTTGATAATGTTAGCTTGCATTACAAATAGTAATTAAAGCAAGCCTCAAAAACTTAATTACTTTTAGTGGTATTACAGGCTTTAACATTTGTGGGCAGTGCCTAAGAAAACCAAAAAGGGCAAAGGAAAGTTAATCCAGATTTCCGATAATCATTGAACAAGGCTTCAGTGCTGCATATAGCTCCTCATCCCCTGCCTGCTTTACAGAAACTGCACAAAATGCAGCTGTACTAGATTTGCACAGCATATTCGTGCTACAGAATTTTCTTTCAGTTTTTCCTATACTATGCCATCTCTGCAGAGTAGTCCTAGCTCCAAGGACAAACTATGGGTGTATTTAAAAAGCATGATTGGAATTCAACTCATAAAGCAGATTTTTCCCTCCTCCTTCTTGCCTGTAAAAAGCTACTCCTGACAGCTAGGGACCATCAGGAACAGTATGGGATGTGACATTGGATGCTTTCACATGGCAACCATTTGCAAGTGGATTTTGCCATTCTTTCACAATAAAAATCTAGTTGCAAAGTGTATTATTTAGTGTGTATGAACCCACTGTCTATAGTGGAAAGGGGAAAATTAGCAAAAATTATGCTTCTTCCAACAAGTAGAAGCACCCTTCTGTTCAGGGAAGAGGGACAGTGGATCCAACCGTACTAACTAATGCTACTGTATTATATAACAGCTGCACCTATCAAAGAGAGGATCAGATGGATCTATAACTGCAACATGACCCACTTACTTAGTTTGCCTAGCCACATTCTTAGCAGAGAACACATATTGCATGGGCAATCTGCTAAGCACTTCCACTGTACTTCAATTCTAAAGCATGGGTTGTTCATAAAATAGGATTCAGCCCTGCATTGGGGGAAACTCAAATTTCATGGCCAAAATTAAGCAGAATGTATTGACTAAAAGGGACATGTTGCTCTCATTTTACTCTGAAGCAAGTTGCTGGAGAAAACTGAAAGGTAAGACAGCAGTACAGGAAGGGAAATATGGAAGTCAAAAGATTTTTAAAATCCTCAGCAATGTGTACTAGACACAGGCTTCTACAACAGATTTCATAAAACATGCAGATATAATTGTACAAGACAAACCAGTTTAGCTATCAGCATGCTAATAATGGATGTTCCAAGAACCCCAGATGCAGACATAAAAAATGCAACCTGCAGATCCTGTGGGAAGCTCAGTGGTAAAGAATTTGTCCATGGAAAAGTATTTCAGGTACTCATGCTTGAAAAACCTTTGCATTGAGACTCTGGGGAGCCACTGCCTGTCTAAAAAGACAGTACTGGCTTTGATGGACAGAGGGGCTGACTCACTATAAGGCAATTCCGTATGCTCATATCCATGGTTTAGATCTAGCTTATCCAAAGATATATATTCAATTGGTCTTCATTATCTGTTTTTAATGTTCTTATTTTAAATTCAGCAGCTACACCTTGCAAAAGATTTAAGGTCTGCTTCATATATTACTCTGAAGTGTTATAATGAGATGCTATTTAAAGTCCAAGCACAAGTCACAACATGCCAGAGGAGTGAGAAGCACTGATTCTGACATAGCAAGAATGCCCACCTGTTGCAGATGCTGCAGTGGTGGGTCCTGGCAGGCTTCGGGGCAATACATTTCCTGCAGATGGAGACAGCAGCGATGTCACTCTTCGACTGCTAGAGGAAGGAAACAGCAGAGGTTCTTCAGCATTCTGTTGCAAGGATGCTGCCACCTTACACTCACTCAGAACAAGCCGGAGTCAAGAACACTTGGACCCAGGACTTCAACAGTCCCACATAAGGGTAGCTCCTTTGACTTCTGTCGATTTGCAAGGCATGAAATGGTGGGAAATCCTGCCAAGCAGCTCTGCTTCAGATACCAGAATAAAAAACCCTCTATGAGGCATCAAAATCCTGCACCCCCTGCTGAATGAAGCAGAAATATTGAGGCCTCTGCCCTACCTGTGGAGGGCAACCGGGCTGAGTAGTGATGGCCATGTAGTAGTGGAAGACAATCATGACAAGGTTCCAGTGGCCATAGATGAAGTGCCAGAAGATCCAGGGAAGAGGGTAGGTCCGCAGTATGAGTGGCAAGAGGCAAACATACACAATGCACACCACTGAACTGGTCAGAATAATCACCAATGCAACAAACACCTGTTAAGACAGATCAGGGAAAGGACTGAGTCACTAGCACAGTGTTGCTGGATGAATCCCTTTGATAAAGCTTACTTGGACTCCCATTAGCCCAAAGAGCTCAACAACTTTGGGGAGCAAACAAAGGATTACATGAATCAATTTCATTTCCTCCCACATCTGTATCTCCCCTTTGCTTGGTGGAAAAGGTTGTAGCTCAGTGGGAAAGCATCTCCTTTGCGTACAGTAGTCATCACAAGAATCAGGAAGTGGGTGATATGAAAAACTGGGCTGAGACGCTGCTGCTGCCAGTCAAAGTGATCAATGTTGGCCTTGGTAGTCTAGGGCATCTTCATGTGTTTGAAGTAGCTACTCAAAATGGCTGGGGGAAGGATCTCTAGTCAAGAGCTGGAACTGCCTCTCATGGAATTTAGGCTCCACTCCTCTTCCTAAGGGTACTTACCACTCCAAACCAACGGGTGATGTGATCCACCAGCCAGTAGACAGGCTCAAAGAGAGCATCAAGGGCAGTGTCACTGTCAGTGAAAGAGTTGTACAGCAGAGAGCGCAGGCACAGACGTCCATATAGCCACAGCTGCCACACCTTCTGGGTTGGCCAGAACCGGTGGCGCTGACCTATTCTCAGGCACCTCAGTAAGAGGCGCATGACAGCAGAGAATATCCACCGGCGAGTCCTCATTCCTGTCACTCGAATCCTGGGGAAAGAGGGAGGCAGCTTCATTAACACCACCCTCTTTGTAACTCAGACATTTCAAGAGTGTGAGCAAAGGCTTGAAGCCTGGGATTCAGAAGACTGTGCTGGACTTAATTCATTGGCATTACAACAAAAGGAGCCAACCGGTGCTGCAGGGGCAAGGAATGGTCACTGCCAACCCAGAATAGTGTTTTAGGTGTGACTTTGCTAACATTTCCTTCTACCCTCTCCCCCCCAAATGGAACAGCAAATCTTGTGCGGCCACACACACATTAAGTTCAAGAGATAACATGCTGGCCAGATACTATGTGCCAAAGAGGCATATTTAGTGAGAGTAAGTTCTGGGATCCTTCCCCAAGTGTCATCGGATTGGATCCTACAGAACCTCTCTGCTAATTTGCCTTGAGCCAACTGAAGACTCTCTTACAATGGTGGAAAATGTCACCATAGTAGAAAACATTATGAATGAGCCAACCTATTGAATTAACTAAAGACAATCAAGATAAAGGGAAAGACAAAAGTGACACCGAGGAAACTAGAGATATGGACAGTATTCACACTAAGCAAGTCTCAAGACCTGTTAGCAGTCCCCAGAGTTGGGGAGGGAAAGGAGAAGAGGTGAATTAAGGTCAGTGATAAATAAATACATACATAATGTGTTACAGAGCTGGGCACATGTACAGTTCAGATGGCTATCTGAATACTTGAGATGGCCTGAATCCTTCCTCCCATCCCTTTCTGCTCATTTTCACTATTGCAGAATCTCTGCAGGTTGAAAAACACACCAAGCAAGGAAGGGACAAAACAGCCATTAATATTCCCAAAACCAAGTTCAGTCATGTGGGGTGGGGGTTCCGCCTAAAGCCTTGGTCTCTTTTCTTAAAATGGGACAATTATCCCATTTAAACCAGCCTACTGTACCTGACACAGCCAGAAAGATTCAAATAAGAAGCCAGAGGGGCTGAAAAAATGATGGAGCTTACCTGCTTGCATGAACCCTGTTGTCAAGCTGCAACTAATGTAAGAGCAAGAAGGAACCTGAGCTAGGCCAGCTCTGGAGAAAGCTGATCTTGGCCAATTAATATTAACCAACGGTGATCTTATGAACCTCAAGGGGTGGTGGCCTTAAGCAAGGAGCAACCCAGCAAGGTGTGGCAGGCAGCAACAGCACAAAGGGACTGAGAATGGCAAGACAGAATAGCACACCTCACAAGAGTAGGCTAGCAGGCTTGAGCCTAGCTCAGCAGCAAACATGATTTCCAGACTTCACTCAGTCTTCTTGGGACAGCAGTCTCTCCCCGCCCCACACACACCATCTATTCATTTCAAATTCTTGATTTACATTAGAAGAGTTATTCTGAAACTACTCCAGCTTGGGTAAAACATGTTATTGTGCTATCAAAAGGGAGCATACTTTCTTTTATTAGTCTCTTATATGA
Organism: Heteronotia binoei; assembly: GCF_032191835.1. Classification (NCBI taxonomy): domain Eukaryota; kingdom Metazoa; phylum Chordata; class Lepidosauria; order Squamata; family Gekkonidae; genus Heteronotia; species Heteronotia binoei. The sequence goes on along the minus strand of NC_083228.1, from coordinate 78,367,211 downwards.
AACCTAGCAGTGCTGTTTGGTTCATCTCAAGGACGCATCATCCAAAAGAAGACAAAGAGATTCAGCAGGCCATTAAAACACCAGTATGATATCCATTAGTAATGTACAATGTTAAGCAGGATAGGACTGTTGCATAGCCTTTAACACATTAACAGATTTTTAGAAGAAAGGGGTCAGTGTGGACCTGTATTGGTCTGAAGCCTGTTAATTCTTAAATGACAGAAACTTCAGTAGCATTTGGCTATAGATAGTGGAAATTCTTGCCAGCTCTGCCCATGCCCAGGTTTTTCATGGGCAGTACACCAGTCCCTTTTCCCAAAATTCTCCCATAACATAGGAGAGTTTCTTACATTAAAACACATAATGATGTGGTCACTCAGTTTTTTTACAGTGAAATATTCTGAAGCATAGTTTCAGGGGTCAGGTTCACATGGGGCTAGATCAGGGGTGGTCAAACTGTGCCTTGGGAGCCACATGTGACTCTTTCAGACATATTGTGTGGCTCTTGAAATCCCCACTGCCCTATCAGCTGGCTTGGGGAAGGCATTTGTCTCTCTTTAAATCACTTCTCCAACCAAGCCAGAGATAAAGTTGCTCTCTTTCCACCTCTCTCTCCTCCCACCCACATCTATAATGCCTTCCTTCCTCCCTCTTCTCACAGCTCTCAAACATCTGATGTTCATGTCTTGCTGCTCTCAGACATCTTGCAGTCATGTCTTGCGGCTCTCAGACATCTGACATTTATTCTGAGGCTCTCATGTTAAGCAAGTTTGGCCACCCCTGGGCTAGATGCTGAGTGTCCAGCTCCACTAGTCTATTCATATGGAGATTACAGTACATAATAATATACATATACATTGTTGAGAGCAGCCAAATCACCCAGCTTGTCCTCTGCCAGCTGGACAGAGTTGGCATAATTCCTAGGCACAGATTAAGGGCAATCTTTTTAAAAACCAGCATCACCCTTCTAGCAGATGGCAGCACAGACAATCTTCACTGGGGGGAGAACATAACTGAAATGCTCATCAGACCTGCGTGGGTGAAAATCAGAATACACTTTGTAGTGAAAGACCTCCCTGAGGTGCATTGTAGTCACAACATTCTCTATGGAAAAAAGGCCAGCCAGTGTTGTAATTCCACCCTTGTGTGAACCCCGTTTCTCTTCTCCGATTCGTGGGCATGAGACAAACCTGATAACGGTTGCTGAGTGCATAGTCGGGGCGGGGGAGGGAAGCCGGGGCATATCCTCCACCAACCTTTGTAGGCTTGAGAACTGAAGGGAGTGCCTCTATAAACCCAGAGCTTTATATTCTAAGGAGGTCCGCTGCAACAACGCTGAACGTATAGTAACAGAATAGCAGGGGGAATAAGCTAGGCAACTTCTGCGGGAGCGAAGGGGACTGATTTCCTGTTGTGTCCCACACAGCACATCACACAACAGCACTCACAGAAACGTTAAAAAAAGAGGATGGGGGGAGATAACAAGGTCTTAGCAAAAGGCTGTGCCCCTAACAGCAATGGAGAAAGGCAGGGGAAAAGCATGCCGAGCTAAAGACAACCTACCACAGCATGCACCGCAGGAACACAGCGTGAGAAGGATCCGTTTCTCACCCGACGCCTCCATTCTCTGGGACGAGGCGAACAGCTCTCCAGTCACCGCATCCACTCAGACATCTCTCGTCTTGGTCACCCTTATCCAAACCTTATTGCGCATGCACTTCCCCGAACGGAACTACAAATCCCATCAGGTATCGCGCGACGCCGTCATACTTTCCCCTTCTAACGTACTTGTTTCTGTGTCAATTCACCCAAACCAACAGTAAGGAGCGCGTGGAGAGAAACACGTGACAGCAAGACTAAATAATGATGTGACTGGTTACAGCTGCCCCCAGTGGTAGGAGGTCTAATTGAGGGGGAAGCGGGATTTGCAGCTTCTGTCCTCCATAACTACAGCATGGCTCCGACGCGACACTGCATTCCTGGTAGGTGAATGGCGGCAAATGTGTACGGGATTGTGGGGGAGGAAAGCTGAGTTGGATTGAAAATCGAACTTCTCTCAGGGGATTCTGCCGGAGCTTGGGTTGCCAGGTACCCCGTGGCCACCGGGGGTTACCACATCCAGGTTGGGAAACTCCTAGACTGGAGGTGAAATCTGGGGAGGACAGGGACTTTAGTGGGGTACAATACCGTAGCGTTCCCCCTCCAAAGCTTCCATTTTCTCCAGGGGAACTGATTTCTGTGGTCTGTAATTTTGGGGGATCCCAAGTCCCATTTGGAGGCTGGCATCCCTAGAACGTGTAGTTCGCCGTGCGCAGAACAGCCGCAGTTTAGGTTAGAGCGGTAGATGGGCTGGCAGTAAGTAGGATCCGTCGGGCGGAGGCGAGAAGTGTACTAAAAAGCGGAAATAATAAGTTGCTGAAAGGGGCCGGATGAAGAAGGTGGCCATGTGTATGCGGCTCTAAGGCAGCCAGCGTAGAGGTGCAAGCGCAAATTTAGAAGCATAAATGGCTATGCAAAAGAAAATACCAGGAACGGACTAAAAGGAGGCAAGGCAAAACACGCAGAGAGCTGTACATCTTTCAGACTCGGCTCTGTAATCCTGAGAATAATTAGGAACCCGAGTGAAATAGACCCGCGGTATGCGCTGTGAGGTTAATATGTGCCTGTTGCTTGTTTCTGAGGCTTTTGGGGGTGGGGGGGGGGGGGGTCTTTTTTTGTTTTTAGGTTTTGTCCCATAGATGGAGTAGGGCATTGTTGACACCTGATGGCATGTATTCAGTTGAAGGATGTCCCCAGGGTTGTATGACTGATGCTATTAGCTGTAATACTGCCTGAGTATGCATGGGGGCAAAACGGGTGTCTAGGTTTGTTGCTGGATTTGGTTCTTATGCTTTGAGTCTCTGCTAAGCAGTCTGTAGTTCTTAATGAGAAGCTGCTTTGGGTTAACAAGGAAAGGTCTGCCACCCAAATGAGAGAATGTCATTATTGGACTGGTTTATGTTGTGAGCTGTAGGTGACAATCAGTGATGTTCTATTATTTCTCCTTTGGGCTTGTAGTGTAGCAGGTTAGTGTTGGGGACAGTCTGGTTTTGTTGATCAACTTTTTTACTTTATTGAATGGGTATTGTAAATCCTTCAGGTCCCTGAGGGATTGGAGCAAATGAGATTGTAATGTAGTGGCTGGCTATAGGCAATGAATTGTTTTATTTGCTCCAGGTAATAACTAGAAACATGCAGGCATATATGCTGGACAATGGATTTTCAGTATAAAGTGGTGTTTTTGTGTCAACTGCAAAGTTATTTAGGGATGTCCAGAAAATGTACATGTTGCATAGAGTGGTCCGGCTCAAGTTGTTGGATTGAAAGTTGTTGAAATCCTGGTTCAGGAGCTGCTATAGCCACTCTTATAGATGGTGGGCATGCTGTCTCTTCCCCCACCACCACCTTTGTGAGAGCCAAGAGAAGGAGGAAGATCAGCCATACATCACTCAAGGAAGTGTCAGTGCTTTTGGTATTTTCCTAGTAACAGGAAGCCTTCCCTCTTCCATTGCAAAGGTTTTTGGGGGAAGAGGTAAAAAATAGCACTTTACAGATATTTTTCCCTGATGTATCTGAACATGCAGAATAATACAATAGAAACCTTGGCAAATTTGGGACACCTAGGCTGATCCTGCTTCCACTATGGCACCAACTTTACCTGTTTCATTTACTGTGGCCTTAAAATAGTTTATGAAGTTATGCAAACCCAGTGGTGATCACTATATAGGCCGGATTTCACAATGCTGCTTTTGATTCCACCAACACATTATGTTTTGTTAGATACTATCTGGAAGAGCCTGGGCATACAGTCTATCACAAGCAGACAAACTTGGAGTTCCAGCACTGACTTCACCTTTATATTGTATTCCCCAGGAGAGAGACTCTGCAGCTTAGAAGAAGGAACCCCCGGCAGTGGCACCTACACCCGTCATGGCTCTATATTTGCCTCTCTAGCTGGTTGTTTCATTAAGAAAAGTGAAAATGGCATGGTAAAAATGAAGCAAAGTTCACTTGGATATGCTGTATGTTTTGATGCACGAGTGGGACAAGAATCAGTGTGTGATCTTTTGGAAATCCAGAAGAGATCAGAGACAAAGTTGGCTTATTGTGCCAGCAGACAGCCTGATGCAATGCGACCAGTGGATGATAGACCAGTTTTCTTTGCTTTTTTGCAGCTGCCAGTAGTCTCTGTAATGAGGGATGCAGATTCTCAACTTCTACCTGATGTGGGGGCCACGGTGACATGCAAGGTAATATTGGCAGATCTTGCTAGATTAGATAGAAACATCCTTAATTTGGTTATTAATGTGCCAGGAAGTGAACGAACTAGAAGATATTGAGTGCTGCAAACTTGATTGTTGTGTATGGGCAGTGTTGTCTCCTTTGCTGTGGTTTATTCATATACAGGCTTTCTATAAGCCCTTGAATTTTTTTCTCCAATGGACTCAGTGAGTCCTGGCAAGCATCTGTCCTCAGCAGAAGGGGAGGGGGAACAGGAAAAATGAGAAAGATGCTAAGCAGAAGATGTGGCACATCTTCCTTCTACAGAGTGTGTCATGTCCTGAATTGACTAGTTTGGATTTGCTTAACCTGAAAGTAAACGTGAATGGCCTTTTTCTTTCTCAATCTTCTTCCCAGGTCTGCAGCATTAATTCACGTTTTGCAAAGGTCCACATCTTGTATGTCAGCTCTACACCACTGAAATCCCCCTTCCGTGGAACAATACGGTAGGAAGAGATTTTTGGCAAGGCGAGATTAGGCTTCTATCCTTTATAAATACCATGTTTTATTCTCATCATTTGCACTTGAGTGCTGATGAACACTAAGGAATCAGTGATTTTTTACTTTCCGTACCTGTCAGCAGTTCATTGTTTACTTTAGAAGCCCCTAATATTGCTGAACCTGTAGGCACTTTTGATGTTTTGAAAAATAGAGGTGCGAACACAAAATGGCTACCTTGAAGGCTGGTGCCAATGACAAAATGCTCAGAGGTTCCAACCCAAGCATCCTACTATGCTGAAAACATGCAAAAGTGATGCCTTCTGGGCTGTTCTGCCACATTTCCTGTCCACTAAATTGGAGGAAAGTCAGGATTGGCACTTTGTTCTGGGGAAGAAGCAGGCGCCTAGAAACACATAGGCATGTTGCCAATACGTACACACCTAGTTGGGGGTCACTGGTTTATTTACTCCAGAGCAGTTACCTATTAAGTTAGCTAACCCTTCTTTTTAAAGCAAGCTAATCACATTACAATTCACTTATAGACAGCAGGCAGAAAAGGGGATGGCAAGGGTAAGGTCTCAATGTCTCCCTTTACAGGAGAGAAGATATCCGAGCTACAGAGAAAGACAAGGTCAGTGGAATAAGCATCTCAATTACAGCATATGATGAGCACACTAATGCAAATGGAGCCAAGAGCATTTCTTTCTGACACTATTACACATTTTATTAATTTATTAGAATATCTATCACCTAACTTACCCTCTCCCCCAAATTATTTTTGAAGTTTGGAAAATTTCTTAATGAAAACTCAACCCATGTGGAATAAGGTGCTATTCAGCTGTTCCACTGTTGAGAGTATCTTAGCACAGATCCCATTAATTTCTTTGATTTTTTTTTCATGCATAGTGTAGGCTTGCTTCCATGAATTTTCTCTGTGACATAAGAGTCTTGTACTAGTCTTACAACTTTGTTTATCTTCTGTCTTTCTTTCCCCCACACTGGCAGGTAGAGGTTTACAAGAGTTTCCGCCCAGGAGACATCGTTCTGGCCAAAGTTGTATCCTTTTTTTGTTGTCGTTTTTATGCCCAGTTTAGGAATCTGTTAACTTCTAGTTAGAGTGAAAGCCATTAATCAGTTTTCTTTAACCTAGCTTGTGGGACTAGATCTCATTGGGAGATGCACAATCCAACTACTTGCTGACAACAGCTGAAAATGAGCTGGGGGTAGTGGTGGCTCATAGTGAAGCAGGTAAGAACAGTTTCATTCTGCACAGATTGAAATGTATTGCAAAAAGTCTTCTAGGCCACAACTTTTTAAACCCATGGCTATATAGAAAGCACTGCCAGCCGTAGTAATGTAGCATTGGTAGGAATAGAATAATATTTGAATAGAATAATTATGATAATGAGGCAGGTGCAGAGTTTTGAGAGCTTTGCAGAAGCAGAGCAGTTAAATTTCCCTCAAGGTAGCTTGAGCTGTGGCAGGAATTGGTCATAGGTTATTTTCATTGGTAGAGGACTCCTGCTTCTGCAGGAATATCAAAAACATAACCTAGATTGTTAATTACTTTTATTTTGCTCTCAGGAGTACAGATGGTGCCGATCAGTTGGTGTGAAATGCAGTGTCCCAGTACACATGCCAAGGAACTGCGCAAGGTAGCCCGGGTGCAGCCACAATTTCTGCAGACCTAAATGGTACATACCCCAAGATGTACAAGTACTGGTAAGGCTTACCTCAGGGGAGAGAGAGATAAAGGACACTGGAAAGGAAACTTTTTTGAACTATTGCTAAGTGTACAAGACAGAAATGAAACACCCACGTACACGTCCACCTCCAGAATGGCCTGAGAGAAAAAGGACCTAACTACTCCCTTTTCCTCTATTTTATGTCATAATTGTACTGTTTTATAAGCCAATAAACTCTTTTCCATGGTGTCTACACTTTCATGGCTAAAATTGTAGGGCTCTAGTAATTCCTGGAGCCATAGCAATGTTAATGAATGTAGCTGCTTATGTTTGTTCTTCCTTTAGCTGTAAGTGACTAATCTCAAGAGATATGGAGATCTTCTCTCCAGAGGAAGCTGAAGCTGATATTCCAGCCTTTGAACCTGTGTTATAATGTTCACAACCTCTGCTGTAGTTTCCAGTTTCCTACTGCAGTAGTGCCTGGAACAGAATTGCATCCAGGAACATCAACCAGGGAAAGTACTAATGGACTACTGGTATAGCCTATTTTCCAAAGGTTTGATATTGGGCAAGACTGTCTGACAGGCCCTATTTCTAGATATGGATAACAGAAACTTTGAAATGGATATCTATGGACTTTCTTAGGAACTTGTTTCCCAGGCATAACAGGAGAATATACTGTCTGTGCTACCTTCAGTCACATAAGAGCCCTACTGGATCAGACCAGTAGTCCCATCTAGTTTAGCATCCTCTCTCACTAAGCGGCCAAACAGTTCCTCTGGCAATCCAATAACAAGGCATAGATGCCAGGGCCTTCACCTGATGTTGTCTCCTGGCACTGGGATTCAGAGGCTGACTGCCTTTGAACATGGAGGTTCTCTTTAATCCCCAGGGGTGGCAGCCAGCAATAGACCTATATATAGACCTCATATTTTGGGAGGTGGAGAAAGAGTTCTTTGTCAATTCTCTCTACCTTGTGAATAATTTTATATAAAACTATCATCTCCCTCTGTAGTCTTCTCTTTTCTAAACCAAAAAGTTCTGGACTTTTCAGCCTGTACTCACAGGGAAGGTGCTCCAACCCCCTAATCATCTTGGGTAACCTCATTTATACTTTTTCCAGCTCAATGTCCCTTTTGAGAGGATGGCAAATGGCTGTGACTTTATGGCACTTTCCATCATGTCTTTTTGAGATAGATATGGTGACCAGAACTGCACACGGTGTTCCAAATGAGGCCACACCATAGATCTATATAGGGGTAATATAATATTGGCTGTTTTATTTTTTAATAATTCCCAGCAAAGAGCTTGCTCTTTTCACTGCTGCAGCACACTGGGTTTACACTTTCATTGAGCTATCCACAACAACCCCACAATCTCCTTTCCTCTCAGTCACAGCAAGTTCAGATCCCATTAGCCTATACTTGAAGTTGAGATTTTTTTTGTTCCTATATTTACCAACACTGGACTTCATTTGCCACATTGCTGCCCACTTACCCAATTTATGGAGATTCTCTTGGAGCTCTTTACTGTCAACCTTAGTTTTCAGCATCCTGAATAATTTTGTGTCATCTGCAAACTTAGCCACTACATTATTCATCATTCTGGATCGAGGTGTCGAACTGATTATGAGGGCCAGATTTGACATAAATGAGACGTTATTGGGCTGGGCCATGTGTCATAAAATGTAATGCCAGGTAGAACAGATATAAGCTTTATAAAGGGTACAGACAAACAAATATTTTTTACTTAAAATAAGACATGCTTAAAACATTAGCATGCTTGCGATATTTCAACAGTTTCTGATAACTGACACCTCTGGCTCTGAATTATTGCATCGGAAACTGGAGACACTGTCAGCTGTAGCAATCCTGAATATGCTGTTCAGGTGTGCATCTGTGAGTTGCAAACCTACTTTTGATTTTTTGACATTCATTGCAGAAATCTCATGGTCAATGATTTGATCCTATGACCCAGAGGAAAATATGAGATGAGATGGCTGGGGCATCGTGTGCTTTTGTACATAAGCTGTTTCATGTGCTGGTCAAGAACATGTGAAGGCACCATGGCACAGACTGAGGGCTTTGTGTTTATTTACAAAACTGTAGTCTTCTCTAGAAAAATAACTGCAACTGTTATGAGGCAGTGCAGAAACAGAGACAAGCCAACTAGTGGGTAGTACCAGCCTACTGTCTGGGAAGCCTAAGTTCAAAATCCACAATCAAAGGAATATATGAAGGAAAAATCAAAAGAAATGACCCTTGCCAGGCCGGCTTTCGTCCAGGTCACGGGACGGAGACAGTACTGGTCACCTTGGCAGATGACCTCCAGCGGCATCTGGATCGAGGTGGCGTGGCGGTGCTGATGTTGTTAGATCTGTTGGCTGCGTTCAACACAGTCAACCATCAGCTACTGACCCGCCGCCTCACCGACGTAGGGGTTAGGGGGTCGGCTTTACAATGGCTCTTCTCCTTCCTTGAGGGTCGGGGACAAAGGGTGGCAATTGGGGGTGAGCTGTCCCAGAGGCGCACACTAGATTGTGGAGTGCCTCAGGGAGCAGTTCTCTCCCCGATGCTATTTAATATGCGCCCCCTTGCCCAGATGGCACGGGCTTGGTGTCATCAATATGCAGATGACACCCAGCTCTATCTACTAATGGCTGGCTGGCCTGACTGCGTCCCAGGGAATTTGGACCTGGCACTGCAGGCCGTGGCAACTTGGCTAAGGCTGAGTGGGTTGAATCCAACGAAGACAGAGGTCCTTTGCATAGGTCGTGGCGCTTTGGGGAGGGAAATACCGGGTCAGGAGCTTGGGAGTTCTACTGGAGCCTTCACTCTAAATGGAGGCCCAGATAGCAGCCACCGCCAAGTCAGCCTTCTTTCATCTAAGGCGGGCAAGGCAGTTGGCCCCCTTCCTAGAGCATCGGGACCTAGCAACAGTGATTCATGCAACGGTCACCTTGAGATTAGATTACTGTAATGCCCTCTACATTGGGCTGCCTCTGTGCCGAATCCGGAAGCTGCTGTTGGTGCAGAACGCGGCGGCTAGGCTGTTATTGGGGCTCCCGAAGTGGGAGCACATACAGCCAGGGCTGCGCGGACTGCACTGGTTGCCAGTTACATACCGGATTCGTTACAAAGTGCTGGTTATTACCTTTAAAGCCCTATATGGCCAAGGACCTGCCTACCTGAGGGACTGTCTTTCCCCATATGAACCCCAGAGAGCACTGAGGTCAGCAGGGAAGAACCAACTGATGATCCCCAGGCCGAAGGAGGCAAAACTGCAGAGCACTCGCATGCGGGCCTTCTCTATCGTAGCTCCGCACCTATGGAACCAGCTCCCGGAAGAAGTGCGGGCCCTGTGGGACTTTGAACAGTTTCGCAGGGCCTGCAAGACCATCCTTTTTGGGATGGCCTTCACCGATTAAAATGACAGAGGGACTCGCCCAAGCGATTTTTACCGTCATGCTGAAATAGCACCAGAATGTTAATTTTAGAAATTTTAAATTAGACTGTTTAAAATTAGCTACTATTTTTAAATATTTATTGTATACTCTACGGTATTTGATGTTGTTAGCCGCCCTGAGCCTGCTTCGGCAGGGAGGGCGGGATATAAATAAAATGATTGGTTGATTGAAGAAATGTGCTGGGTAAACTTGGTCTGGACACACAGTCTAATCTTGGCTTCTTGTTCTTCTTCTAAACAGTCTGCATGCTTTCCTATTAAGACTGGATCATGAGAGCATGAATAAAGGGGTAGGCAAACTCAGTTGCACCCATAACAAATCCAACAAAACACACTCACACTCTCCGTAGCAAGGCGAAAATTCATACCTTGAACAAAATGTTGCTGGTCTTACAACTGTTTTCTTTGTATCTCTCCAGTGATATCAACGGAACTGGGCAAAGGAGATTCTCCCTCGTTCCCCAGATGAGTGAGGAAGAAGCCTCAGCTACAAGAAGGAAGAGAGGCTTGGCTCGGTAGCTTTGCAGTGTGATTGAGCATGGCAAACTCAATCACACGGTAGAACTACAGAGCCGAGCTCTTCCATTGGCTAAGGCCCCTACCTCCTCTGGATTTTTCTTTCAAAAAAAGACCCTGATTAGGAAATAGAACATTTGGATTGGTCTTATATCCTGGAGAGTTATTTCAGATGCCAAAAGATAATAGCACAGATTGGTAATGAGACAAGAAAACTAGCTCTCAGTTCAGTCCAGGAGGATGCATTGTCTTGAGCTTCATTATCAACTGCAACTCAGCAGTCTAATTTCTTTAAGGTCACTACTACTCTTAGGTCAGCAACTGAATGTTGTGGTTTCTAATGTAAGAATTAGCGCCATGTCTTCTTTGCATCCTTCTGGATTGAATCCTCCTGGACGGAATTGAGACCTAGGTTTCCTGTCTCATGACCAATGCTGGCTATCTCACCTACTACCCCTCTGCCTATCACACCTAATCCAATCAAATCTGCTATTGTAATTCAGCATCTGAAATCGCCTTTATAAAAGTTACCGTGTATCTCCAGTATCTTGTGTTACTTTGTTGGGCTGGGCCATATGTGCCATAAAATGTTACATTTATGTCAGATCCAGCCCTCATAGCAAATGAGTTTGACACCTCTGTTCTAGACTAAGATGAAGTTGTTTCTATTCCAGAAAGCCTTTGAGCTGACTGAATATTGAATGGTGTTAATAGTTACATTTAAAAATTACATTTGGTATAGTTTTGAGCAAGGGTATGCTCTTCTAGTAGTGTTATCTGTGGATTGACATACAAGCTATATCCAGTATTTTGTGTATGAAATTAAGGGAGTCATCCTTCAAAGTTGTTGTCTTTTAAAGTGAATACAGTATGCCACCAACTAAACAGCAAAAGGAGCAGGGAAGTCTCCTAGTGGGAGGGCAAGTGGTAACCAAATATTTCAATTCTATTACAGCTCTCTCTCACTTAACCTTTGAAGCCTGAGCTGTAAACTGGAAGTACTTGCGGTATCTTTTTTCATTGGTATGGTAAAGGCTATCTCAACCATACTTTAAGTGACATAGACACAGTAGATATTGCACATAATTCCTTTATTTTACTGAGACTAGGGCAAATTCAGCCATTGTACAGTGAAGTGAGCTCCAGTGCAGACCCATCCTATGACAGGCTTGGATACCACGGAGATTGTGGGGCTGAGAAGCAATACAGAATGATACATAGTATTTGGATTTACTGGCACTACATAGCAAGATTATGGGACTACATCTGAGGATTCCAGGGTGGATACTCTTCCCTTCCCTAGCCTGATTGCTTCATACTGGTTTGGTGGCAATGGAATATGTTGGCAATTGTTACTTGACATGGAACCAATAGTTCGAGATAATTCAAAATATGGTATGGCCCTTCAATGGCACAAGACAAAGCTGCAACAGAGGTGTGGTCCTTGCATCACCACTGTGCTCTGAAGCATCCCTACTCTTATCACAGCTGTGAATGCCCAAATCAAGTCAAACGACACTTAAATGAAGTGATTTTAATGACAGCAGCTGCATGAAGTGGAATAAAGGTGGGTTAGTTCTCTTGGAAATGCCAGAGGTCCTACTGTCCTGATTTTAGAAGCACTGTAGTCCCTTGCACATGGACTGACTAGATGCAGTTCCAGAGCCCCTGGTGGACCACATCCTTGTGGTTATCTCTCCAGAACCTAACGGAGGAATGAATGTGAAAGGAAATTGGTCCTAAAGGTAGGGATATGGTCCCAAGAAACTACCTCCTTTGGCTCTTTGAACCCCATTCCTCAGGCTGTGGCAGATGTGTGCTGGGAAGGAAAAGGGTTAAGGAGGGGGATCTTCTACTGCTTGGCTGCCCCACCCTCACTTCTTAGCCTTGCCCTGGGCTGCTACTGCTTCCATGGCCTTGCGAACAGTCTCCTCATCACCTAAGAACTGCATGGGCTTGATGGGCTTCAGGTTTTTGTCCAGCTCATAGACTACGGGGATTCCAGTGGGCAGATTGAGTTCCATGATCTCTGCCTCAGACATTCCTGCAAAAAAGAAGGATGAATCATTCAAGGAGCTTGGCTCTATTGCTGCTCTCAAGAACTGTTACAAAGTACCTGGCTATATCAGGCTTCCTGAGAGTTTACCATGAGACTTGAACAGGCTTGTGCAAACTCACCTTCTAGATGTTTGACAATGCCACGGAGGCTGTTACCATGGGCAGCAATGAGCACACGCTTGCCCTCCTTGATCTGAGGAACAATTTCCTCATTCCAGAAGGGAAGAGCACGAGCAATGGTGTCTTTCAGGCTCTCACATGTAGGCAACTGATCTTCAGTGAGGTCAGCATAGCGACGATCCTGCAAAAGAATGTGCAGTGGCACTCATTAGACTTTACTCCTGCTTCTTGGGGTCTGTCAAAACCATCTGCTGAGCTTTAACTAAGGAAAACCCTCATCTCAGAAGCTGCTTTAGTTGATTCTTTGGCCTGTGCTACAGTGCAGTCCAGCAATGCCCATGCTCACAAATTGCCTGCTGTATTTGAAAACTTAGAATAGGCACTTTACTGTTGCCCTTCACTCCAACAGTGCCTTTGTTCAACACTAGGGTGCTCATCAATAGAACATTTGCTGGGCAGGATTCTTCCCTTTGTGATCATGGTGTAACATACAGCTATGAATATTACTTTGGGCCTTGGCCCTCCTGAGCTACAAACGTCTTCCCTTTAGTAAAATGCACCCATTTAAGAATGCATACCTAGGCTCACTTAAAGGTAGATCTGAGTGCCTCTTTAGTAGTACAACTATAATCAATTCATCTGGTAAAAGTGTGAATGATATTGTTTTCATTGCCTATAACTGGCACCTTAATAGAACAATATACTACTAGCTTGTTCATATCAATCTGGAATACAATATTGTATAAGGCTTATAAGATCTTGTTTAGGGTTTATGGTCTGGTCACTTTCATAATTAAGTCATTAACAAATGTTGTATAGCTGAAAGTCACTTCTGAGCCTGCATGCAGGGAGGGCAGGATAAAAATTGAAAATAAATACTTTGGAAAGAACCTTGACTGCCATCATCATGCAATACAAATATCCATGAAAGGACACAACATAAATGATTAATGGCACAGAAGAGACCACCTCTTTTCCTTAGCAAGTAAGTCCTGCTACATTTACACAACAAACCAATCCATCCCATGCCAGACCTGCATTCAGCAAGGTCAGCTGTACGGCTTCCAAAAATTACAAGCTTATTCATGAGCAAGAGCTGAACAGTGGGAGAAAATGAATGAAATTAGCCCAGTGGACTCCATTGCAAGGGAATCAGCAAAACAATGATAGTATGAAGTTATATCTTGGTCACCACTTCAAAAGAATCCATTTGACTCACACAACAAAAGAATCCCCACTTCCATACAAAGTTATAGTAAGGACATTTTCAGCTCACCTTGCTGATAGTGCTGTAGAAGGGATGGTCAGGCTCCATTGGAGGTGGTGGAACATCAAAAGAACGCCTCCAGATCTTCACTTGGGCCTCTCCATGTTTAGCAGCAGTCTCAGCTTTGTTAAGGCCTGTTAAGCCACCATAGTGCCTCTCATTGAGACGCCAGGTCCTTATAACAGGCAGCCACATTTGATCAATAGCATCCAGTACAGTCCAGAGGGTACGAATTGCCCTCTTCTGCACAGATGTGAAGCAGATGTCAAACTCATAGCCAGCATCTAGAACGTCAGAAATTATAACATTTAATCATTTGATTTTAACCCCATCCCAGAGGCATGGTATTTTTTGCACATCTTTATATCCCACATCTCTCCAGTGGTATCTAAAAACTGCCAAGAAAACAAAAATAACTTCCCCTCCACTTTTTCACAGCTAGCACCCTGTGAGGTAGGTTAGTGCTAGCAGCCCACCCAGACTCTTCAGTTAATCTCAGGATTTATGGCTTCCTAAACATCTGGAATAGAAGCTCACTGCAGAAGCTCCACATCCGTGCATTCAATGTTTCACTGTCCAATGTACTGTGGATAAGGCACCCACTACTCTGTGAGTTAACCAATATTATGAAGTCTTGCATCTTTGTATCCACACTGCCAATGATGAACCTAACCCAGCAAAACAGCTGAGCATCCCCGGTCATGCAGCATACAAGGCTATACCATAATTCAGCCAGATCATGCCTGCAGATTACACAGCGACCCAGTGAAGCAGAAAGCTGTGATGCTTATATAACCGGGGGGGGGGGGGGATTGCCCTTAGTAGCAGCCATGCTGTGCAAAAGGAAATAACCAGTCATTCCTCTCTTACAATACTATCTTATAGAGCAGCACTAACAACTCTGTTCCTTGTAATAACTTGTAGAAAGAATGTGGCAAAATGTTTGTTCTCATGTGCACTATCACCCCTCTCTGTGCAGAAGTGCCAGCTGTTGCACTGGAGAAGGCAAGAACTGCAAGGCAGGAGTGCAGTGGACTGTGCAGGCATCAGGCACTTGTTATACCTGATCCCTTTAATAACACAGCTGCATTAATCAATACTGTCCCTTTCTAGGATGTGTTAATCTTGGTTTAAGATCAGTTTAGCCCCTTTCCTGGAACACCAGCAGCAAAGAAAAAACAGGAAGGTTTGGTGACCTTGCAGAAGACAAAGTCACTAGCTGCTTTCTGCAACTGTCTCCCATGATTTCCTAAAGCAAGAATTGTACAGAGCTTCCCTCTCCCTTGCCCAGCACCACAGAATGGCTCAGCCAAATCATCAGGCTACCTCATGGGATGGAAGGAGAAACATGTTCAGCTGCTTCTTAAGCAAGAACATCTCAAACCATATTAGGCTATGGCTGGGCTTCGGAGACAATGCAAATAGTTCAGGCAGAAACAATGCCCTGTTGGAGAGATTGGAAAGTGACCTACCCAATATTATTACCAGACAGTGGCACAGCTGCAGAACATACCTAGAGGCTATCACTGATCAACACACAGAAAAAATAGGATGTGCCTCTTACTTAAGCAACCCTGGAAGAGAAAATATGCAATACATCTCCACAGCCACCCTCTCTTACTTCCTAGAGGAATGAGCCGGTAAACTAATACCAAAAACCCACAGCAGGGCCTATTGTGCACAGAAATGGCCATTCAGCATCAGCCATTTCAGACAAATAAGCTGAAAGAGGAGGTGGCAGCTCCAGGCATGGGAAGGTGCCGCTGGACTCGAAACTTTGTTTTGAAGCTTCCCCACCTGAATCTAGTTCAGAGTAGTGAGTGCAAGGAACATCGCACGCACAGGGGGAAAGACACTCTCTGCTTTGCAAAGAGATTCCGCTAGTCAGGTCAGGTTCTGAGTCTGGGCCACAGCAAGAGGGTTATTGGGCAAGAGCCTGAGTGTTAGCTCTCTCTCGCCTATCTTGCTCTCTTCCGCCTCAGAAATCCGGGGACTTCCTCCCTCCCCAATCGTCGCCCACAAAATGTGCAACAGCAAGATGAGAAAGCATCGTTCCCAACGAAACTGGTTTCTATTGACCAACGCGCTGAACCTCATGCGCTCTTACTACAAAACAAGTCTCATTATTACACTCAATGGGACTTACTAGCGCAGGGCTTTTATCGCGAACAACTGCAATGGAAGACCCCAGGTGGCCCACTCCCATTGCACGGAGCGCGAGAGAAAAGAAAGCCACCACGTGGCTGAAAAAGAATAAAGGAAAGTATCGTTCCTGAGCCACCATTCCCCAGTGGCCCTTTAGCACGCACTACTCATCAGAGCTGACACCCTCCTTCCACCACCAAGCTGACATCAACCCTCGCTCAAGTGCCTTCCTCCCCGGTATAGCGCAGCAGTGGCTAATCCTGCTGCCAGAGCATCTTCCCCTCGTTCCCTGCTTCCATCCTCCCGCCCCTCCTTCACCTCTCAGCGCCTCTCCGCCGCGCTGTGCTTCTTCTTGGCCCGTAGGGCTCAAGTCAGCGTCGTACCAGCCACTGAACCGGTTCTCGAGGTTCCAGGTGCTCTCGCCGTGCCGAATGAGAACGAGCCTATACGCAGCCGCCATGCCGGAAACAAATCGGGTCAGAAGAGGTGCAGAAGACTCTATCTCTCTCTCTCTCACCGCGCTAAGAGGACAGAAGCAGCTTTGCCGCACAAAGCGCATGCGTCGGAAGCACAGCCTTCACACGATTTCACTACGCAGGCGTCCACGGCTCCTAAACGTCTCCGGGCGTGTAGTAAGCTTCGCATAATGCGCATGCTCACAATGCCAGGTCCAGAATCTGCACGTGCGCTCTCCAAGGTTTTGCGCGTGCGTCGAGGAGTGAGTGTTTGACCCCTTCTTCGGGCCCGGAGCTCACGCGAAGGGCAACGTGACCTTCATTCGCTATGATGTCACCGGTGCCACCGGTGCAGGAACACCGTGCTTGGAGAATGACACCCCCCCACCATTTGCTGAGCTATGGCCTAATAGATCTCATGAATATCAGAAGTTGATGGGTTCCAAGCTGATGGTGCAGCATGGATCCATCCAGTTCAGTACTGTCTGCTCTGATTGGCAGTGGCTGTCCAGGATCCCTGGAGCTGAAAGATCTTTCTTAGCTGCTTCTGCAGCCTGAAAGCCTTTAACTGTCTGTGCCAGAGGTTTTCCATCCCCAAGCTGCTATCCCTAGAGTAGCCAAGTCTATTTCAAGAAATATCTGGGGACTTTGGGAGTGGAGCCAGGTTGTGACAAGCACAATTACACTCCAAAGGGAGTTCTGGCCATCACATTTAAAGTGACTGCACACTTTTAAATGCGTTCCTTCCATTAGAAATAATGAAAGATAGGGGCACTTTCTTTTGGGCTCATACAATTGGACCCACTTTTGAAATGTGGAGGGTATTTGGAGGCATTGGATGCTATGCTGCAAATTTGGTGCCTTTAGCTCAACAAACAGCCCTCCCAGAGCCCTAGATACCCACAGATCAATTATCCATTATACCCTATGGGAACTGGTCTCATAGGGAATAATAGAGTGTCCAGCAGTCATTTCTTTATGCCCCCCCCCCCACATTTTCTGATGACTCTGAAGCAGGGGGAGGGCCTCCAAACTGGGGGATTGGCAGCCCTACTAGTATTCCTATCCAGAGCTCTGAAGGATTGAGATTTTACAATAAGGATAAAAAAGAACTCCAGATTTTGAAACGCACCTGTCCTGAAGACTGTGAGCTGTTAGGGGATTTAAGTGCTAATTAGATTTCCAAAGCACTGAAGGACATCAAGAGCAGAAAAGCACCAGGCTTTGACTGCATCCATAATGAGCTCCTGATCAACAGCAGTACATTCACTAAGAAGTGGCTTGCAAAGTTTCTCACAGATGACATGAGAACACAAAGACTCCCAGGGGAATTCAAAAATGCATAGGTAGTTACTATTCTGAAATCTGGAAAACCAAAACTTCTGGCAGAAAGTTACAGTCCTATTTCCCTTCTGAGCTTCTGTTATAAACTCCTCAAGAGACTAATCCTGAACAAATGACTTCCTGTTTTGGCGACACGTGGCTGGAAGTGGCTTGGACCGACGTGTCCAGAGCTGCTTCCAAATCAGTCTGAAGAGGAGTCACCCCTGAAGGACAACTCGATTCTGGGGCCCAGGAAGGGTTCCGGAAGGCAGGGGGCTTGAGCAGTAGATCAGGGGTGTCAGCGAAGGCGGCTGCTCTCTGATCCCGCTTGCCTCTAGCCTCATCATTCCAATCACCATTTTTAAATGGCAAGAGGATCAGCCACTGGCTTCTTCTTTTATTCTTTTACACTCTACATTTTGGACCTTAAAAGCATGTAACATCAAGACTCTACTACTGTGTTGTTTTTTCCCTTACTCTTTTCTTTGAATGGCAACTTCTCTAACAAGCAGGAAGAAGGAGAATCAGGAGTGAAGCAGATTTCAAGTGGGGCTAAAGACCGAGAAAGGGGGGCGGAACTCTCCCTCATTCTTTCGGCTTACAAAAATTTCTGCCTAATGTGATAACATTGAAAACACCTGCATGAGGAGATCACACCAACTTTTAGTTCTGTAAGAGACTGGATGGCTAAATTTAACTGATCTGCTTTAAACCTTCTTTGGGGGAGAAAAATGTTTTGGATTTTGGGAAAGATGCTTGCTTGCAAGTGTATATGGATGTGAAAGACAGCTGGCTTAAAAACACTTTGAAGCTTAAATTGAAGTGCTCTGAATGAACTTATAAGAGTTTTAATTAACTTCCAAAGGCTGGTGGTGACTTATAAGGTATAGAAGGATCTCTGGCTATAAGAAGAATAACTTTATAAATTTCCAAATTGGTTTTTTATCTATTTTTGTTGGATGATATGGATATAACCTTTTAAACTTGTTTTTCTTTTTTCTCTGCCTTCTTTTTATTAGTGGTTGGAATATTTTTTGACATGGTTTAAATATTTTTTGATTTGGGATTCCTTTTTTCTTATGCCCCTTTTATTTTTCATGTTTTGTTGTATCATTAAATAGGGGAACTTTTTCCTATTTTCTACTAATTTTTACCTTTATTTTTGGGAGTGCCTGATTTTCTTTTTTTCTGTTTGGATTATTGGTTTATTTTTCAATCTTGGATTTCACCCTTGGATTATAAATAGGGCATTCAGCCCTGGATTACAATTTTACATTTTGAAGTTTCTGAAGTTTGAAGTTATTTGAAAGACGTCATTGTAATTGGATTGCAGCTG
Source organism: Heteronotia binoei (assembly GCF_032191835.1). Lineage (NCBI taxonomy): Eukaryota > Metazoa > Chordata > Lepidosauria > Squamata > Gekkonidae > Heteronotia > Heteronotia binoei. The sequence continues at coordinate 78,348,080 of NC_083228.1, read as the reverse complement.
AATCAGCATTGCTAGAAGACTTGTAATAGTGAAGTTGTTGTAACGAACTGAATTGTTTTGCCTATTGACTATCTAGTGTGGTTGACTAAAAATTTTTGTTTACTATTATTCTTTACATTGTTTTGGCTTCCACAAATTGTTGATAGAAGTTAAAAAGTTGTTTTTTTAAACTACTTCACAATAAGGGTATTGCTTGGTGGAGATTAGTTTATCTGTTATAGACAGGAACATAGAGTTCCAAAACAAACGTTGAAGAGGCACTTATTGAACTTGTGGTTGTGAGTGTGCTTACTCTAATAAGAATGGAAAATAAAGCTGGGATTGGCTTCAAAGAAACAGTAAAAAAAAGATAACAGAGAAGGAAAGCCACCATTTCCTTCGCCCAGTGCTCTACCTGGGCCAGGGAAATTTATGACCATGCAAGGAGATATGAAAGAAATGAAAAACACCTTAATGACGGCTATAACACAGCTGGCTAGTAAAGTAGACAACACTGATGAACAGATGGCAGAGATTAAACAAGAGCTTCTGGAGAATAGCAGACAGACAACTGAGACTAACAAAGACTTAAAAGTACTAGATGGTCAGGTGACAGAGAATATCCAAAAGGTGGAACATCTGGAAAAAGAACAGAATATACATGATTCTAAACTCTTGCAATTGGAAGTAGACAGAGTCGCCTATATGTTGAGGTTTCAAAATATACCAGAAGAGAAAGATGAAGATTTACAGAAAATTTTAATTGAAGCCTTGGCTGAAATTTTACAGGTGACTTCGCAGAGGATGGAAGAAGAGTTTGATCAAGTTAGAATGGTGCCATCAAGTTATACAAGATGAAACAAATTACCTAGTGAAGTTCATTTGAGATTCACAAGAAAGAGGACTAAAGATGACATCTTGAAGCAAGTAAGAGACAGAATGATGATGGTTGGCAATATGGTGAAAATCCTAAGAGAAGTACCGTGGCCAGTGAGGCAAAAAAGGATAGAATACCAAGCGCTAACAGATTTTTTGAGAGGAATAGAAATACCCTATATGTGGCTAATGCCAGAAGGCCTGCTTTTTACCTACCAGGAGAACAGATACAGGATTAACTCCACTTTTAAAGCTCAGAATTTTCTGGATAGAGTGAAGGAAAAAGAAGGCAAGGAAAAGGAGGAGGAGGAGGAAGAAAGTTCTGGTGAAGAAAATCCAAATGAACCACAGAGATATCATACAAGACAGCATTTCAAAAAAGATTTAAAAAGATAATGATAAACAAAACCCATAATGGCTTCAATAGTTTCAATTCATGTGAATGGACTTAACTCTCCTGCCAAAAAAGAGAAAGACTTTTAGATATTGGACAAAAATGGAAATGGACATAATTTGCCTATAAGAAACTCATATTTTAACTAAAGATCAACATTTTTTAAAAAATAAAAAACTTGGTAATTTATTTACAGCAACAGACATGAATAAGAAGAAAAGGAGAGTGGCAATATATAGTAAAGATAAATTTAACCCACAATTGCAGTATGCTTCTGAAGATGGAATAACTCTATTAGTGGAAATTACAGTGGATAATAAGAAAATTTTATTGGCAAATATCTATGCCCCAAATGACCATCAAGAGAAATTTTTTCAAGATTTGCGCCTTAAATTATCAAATTTGGAATATGTAGAATATTGTCTAATAGGAGATTTCAATGCAGTTTCTGACAGACAACTGGACAAAAAAATGCACAAACAGATGAAAAGTAAAGGTCTTCAGTTGCCAACAAGTTTTTGGAAATTAGCAGAAGAAGTAGATCTGGTTGATGTATGGAGAACAAGATATCCCAACTCCAAAGATTTTACTTACTATTCCTGTAGCCATCAAACTTGGTCAAGAATCGATATGTGTTAGCTTTCTGCAAGTATGATTAAAGACTTAGTTGACACAGAAATTCAAACAAGAGTTATTTCAGACCATAGCCCTGTAATGATAAAGCTCAAAGGTCCACGGATGAGAAGATCATGGGGGCTAAATATTTCAATTTTGAAAGATAAAGACTTTCTCAAAGAATCTAAGGTGGAAATGGAATCTTTTTTTAAACAGAACGTAACACCAGAGGTAAAGATGCAAGTAGTTTGGACCACCACTAAAGCTTATTATAGGGGCCTTGCAATTAGATATAGTATCAAGAAAAAGAGAAAAAGAACTGAAAATTTTCAAAATTTAATATCACAAGCTGGAGAAGCTGAAAAGAACCTTAAAAAATAGCCAACAAAGCATTAATTTCAAAAAAAGTGAAAGAAATGCATCATAAACTGAATTTAATTCTGATGAAAGAGATGGAGATTAAATTGAGGTATGGTAGACAAAAATTTTTTGAACATGCCAATAATCCTGAAAGGTGATTGGCTTATAGGATGAGAAAAGAAAAGGCCAAAAGAATAATCAGGACATTGAAAGATGAGAACATCAAAGAGAAAACTCAAAAGCAAAAAATATGTCAAATTGTGGAACAGTTCTATAAAAAATTATATGAAGATAAGCAAGTTCATAAAATAGATTTAGAAGAATATATCAACCAAAATAATCTCAATAAATTTACAAAACAACAAAAAATTTAAATGAGCCAATAATAATAAGGGAACTTGGAGATGCAACAGCACTTCAAAAGAATGGTAAAACTCCGGGTCCAGATGAATTACCTGCAGAATTCTACAAAGCTTATGAAGAGTCTTTACTCTTGCTATTTAAACTTCTTATTGAAAAGATTCAAGAGGAAGGCCAAATACCAGTTTCATGGCAAGAAGCTACAATATCTTTGATTCCAAAAGAAAATAATGATTTGAAAGATATTAAAAACTATCGTCCAATTTCCCTCTTAAATGTGGACTATAACATTTTTGCTACAATACTGGCACAATGTTTGAAGAAAGTTCTACAGTCTATAATACATTATGATCAAGCAGGATTTCTTCTTAGAAGATATTTGAAAGATAATGTTAGAACAGTTTGTAATATCTTGGAATATTATGAGACTCATCCAGAGAAACAAACGGCTTTAATCTGTTTAGATGCTGAGAAGGCCTTCGATAATATTTGTTGGTATTTTATGCTGCAGCAACTGAAAGGCATGGAATGTGGTGAAAACTTATTGAGAGCAGTGGAAGCAATATATTCTTTACAAAATGCAAGGGTGACAGTGAACGGCGAACTAACAGATGTGATTAACATTAAAAAAGGTACAATACAAGGCTGTCCATTGTCACCTCTACTTTTTATTTTATCTCTAGAGGTATTGAATAATCAAATAAGGGAAGATACAAGTATAAAGGGAGCTGTGATAAAAGATGAACAATACAAACTTATAGTTTTCGCAGATGACCTTGTCTTTATACTAGAACAACCAATGGACTCAATAGATTGTCTTATAAATAAGATTAAACAATTTGGTCACTGGGCAGGATTAAAGATTAACTATCATAAAACAAAATTTCTGACAAAGAATATGACGATGGAACAAATTCAATCCTTCCAGCAAAGATCAGGGTTTTGTATGAAAAAAGAATCAAATATCTAGGTGTTATTTCAAATAAGTGTAGTAACTTGAAAACAGATAATTATGACAAACTGCTTAAAGAAATTAAAAAAGATTTGGAAAAATGGCACAACTTAAATCTATTCTTAATGGGAAGAATAGCCTTAATAAAGATGAATATCCTTCCAAGGTTACTATTTCTGTTTCAAACAATTCCAATATTTTTAAATTGTGGATTCTTCCAAGAACTGAACAAGATGGTTTCTAAATATGTCTGGCAAGGCAAAAAACTTAGAATTAAATTAAAGACATTACAAGACTCTAAATTAAGAGCAGGTATGGGTCTTCCAGACTGGCAATTGTATTGGCAATTGTATTATAAAGCCTCTGCACTTCTATGGGTAAGAGACTGGATACTGCTGAATGACAAGAGACAATTGTTGTTGGAAGGACATGATCTCACTATGGGGTGGCATGCATATTTATGGTATCAAAGACTTGAAGGCCATTCCTATTTTAAGAATCACTGGTTTTGAAAATCCTTATACCATACGTGGTCATGGCTAAAGACTAGAATTTATAAAAAAAATTCCAAGATGGGTTTCTCCAGTAGAAGCATTTACTCATCCAAATCTCCTAAAATTAAATCAGAATTATAGGTATGTAGATCCATTGGGAAAAAATAATCAATTGAAAACCAGAGAAGAGGTGGAAAATATGGATGTTAAAATGAACTGGTGGTTAAGAATAAAAGTTGAATTCAGATATGCCAAAGACAAGGTGACATGTTTCAATACAGATCAATATGTATTTGATAAAATCCTTTTGGGTCCACAGTAAAAACTAATCTTCGTGTCTGTGAGCCGCCCTGAGCCTGCCTCGGTGGGGAGTGCGGGGTACAAATAATAATAATTATTATTATTAAAATTATATGCATATTTACTTCAAATGAAGACACAAGACGAAGTTGTAAAAGATTGTATGGTCCAATGGGTAAAAAATTTTGGTCATAATATTACCTTAGAAGAATGGGAGAGATTGTGAAAGCTTAACATTAAATTAACTAGGTCAGCAATTTGTAAAGAAAATTTGTAGAAGATGTTTTATAGATGGTACCTGACTCCACAGAAATTGTGTAAGATTTATACTAATTGTCTAACAAATGTTAGAAATGCACTAAACAGGTTGGTTCTTTTTACCATATGTGGTGGACATGTGAGATGGTGAAGGGTTATTGGAAAATGGTGCATGAAATATTACAGAAGATTATGAAGACACAGATTCATTTCAAACCAGAACTATTTTTATTGAACATATTTCCTGAGGACTATTCCAAAGAAATGAGACATTTGTTGGCACACTTTAACGCAGCAGCTAGGATTCTTCTGGTGCAGAGATGGAAATCTCAGGAAATTTCCACGAGAATGGACTTGGTGGGAAAAATTTTGGAAACAGCAGAGCTGGACTTTCTATCCCAGCTGTTGGCTGGGAAATCTAAAGAAGAAACAAGAAAATATTGGATGAAATTCTATTCCTGGTTAGACATTCAAGACTCTTAAGATTCTCTGGTGTGAACTTATTTCTCCCTTTCCGCCCCCCTGTATTTTATATTACAAAATTGCCTTTACTAGAATTGTCAAAACTAATAGATAATTGTAACAATAGATTTATGCTATAAAATTTGAAATGTGGATGATGTTTAGTTTAGACATAATAATATGGAACAATTCATGTAAAGGAAGTATTGTAGAACTAAGCTTGTACTTTTTGAAAATATTTTATGCAGAACAAGGTCAAAATGTATTGTTTTCTACTCCCTCTATTCCCTACCCTCAATCTTTCTGAAATCAATACAACTTTTGAAAACTGGAGACTAATCCTGAACAGAATCAGTGACAAAATTAATGAACATATCTCTATAGAGCAAGCAGGATTTAGACCCCATTGTAGTTGTGAAGACCAGGCTTAACAACTTTCATTGAGGCAGGGTATCAAAAATGTCTTAAGATATTAGCGGTTCTCATTGATGTGACTGATGTTTATGACACAGTCTGGAGGGATGGTCTACTGTACAAGTTTTTACAAGTTTTTTCCCAGCAGAACAGTATTTTGTTTCTTAATTAATATGCAGAATAATAGAACTTTCCAATTAATTATGGGTCACTCAATCAGCAAGCAGAAGAAACTGAATAATGGTCTACCCCACAGCTCAACCCTCACTCCAGTTCTTTTCAGTCTATTCATTTCTGATGTTCCCAAGATGATACCCAGGAAGTTTGCTTGTGCCAATGACATGGCGATTGCAGTAAGGCTCAAATCAATTGAAAGGGCGAGGAAATACTTACTAGGGAGCTAAATTTTTGAAATAGCAGCTTATCCCAAGTGTAATAATCCCCCTTGCCCTGTTTCCATCTCGATAACAATCTTGCCAACTGGGAACTGAGTGTTTACATTAATGACACTCAGGTTACACACAACCATAAACCTAAGTACCTTGGCATTACCCTGGACAGGACCTTGAACTATAAACACCATCTTAGCAATGTAGTAGCAAAAATATACATGCAAAATAACATTTTCCAAAAATTATGTGGTTCAGCTTCAGGTGTGTCTGCTACAATACTTAGACGCTTAGCTTTGGGGTTGGTACGTAACATCGTAGCAGCAAAAATACACATGCAAAACAATATTATCCAAAAATTATGTGGTACAACTTGGGGTACATCTGCTGCAACACTTAGATGCTCAGCTTTGGGGTTAGCACTGCAGAATATGGTGCTTCAGTGTGGCTCAAGAGCCCCCATGTCCACAAGCTTGATGTCTGATTCAACACAACAATGAGAGCCATCAGTGGCTGTATTAATCCTACTCTGACCTATTGGCTACCCATACTGTGCCACATCACTCCTTCACATCTTCGAAGACAAGATGCTCTTCATAAATATAGAAAAATAATTGAAAACAGAGAGTTGCCCATCCACAAAGACATGATTGACATGGGCCTATCCAGATTAAAGTCCCAACACCCACCAATAAGATCTGCACAAATCCTGCAATCCCAACATTTCGACATAGGGAATGAATGGTTGTGAACATGGATGCAATCAGTTCTACCCAGGGGTTGTTTTGTTGAAAAATAGGTGGTGGAGCTCATCCAGGGATTGTTATGGAGCTGCACCTACAATTCAATGGAAAAGGAGGTGGAACTCTCAGAAAGGTTCAGGAGTTGCGTTCCTGTGAGCTCCCACTGAATCCAAGGCCTGGTTCTACTCAATATCCATAACCTGATAAACATCAGTGAGAGGCCTGCAGGATTTGACTTGCCATGTAAAGTATGGGAGATGCTTAAAAGAGGATGAACAGGCTTTGGTAGTTGTGCAGACCTGTCGTTTAAATGAGACAAAATACCAGGACGTGAATGCAATTGTGGTGCATACTGCCAAACTCTTTTCCATCTGTCACAGGTATGTGAGTGTCATGATTTCCAGGGTGATGTGATGGAGCTCTTTAAACTTTCCCCAGTTGCGACTGAGTGGACTGAAAATTTAGATTTAGGGGGTTTGCCCAATCAGGCTGCATGTCCATTGTATCAACTTGGTTATGTATTTTATATTATTATATGCTTCCTGTATGTAATTCTGCCATACGATAAATAATAAATTAACAGAAGAGCAAAGCAGAAGCTTCTTGGTGACATTTTGAGGAAACCTGGGAATGATTCATCCAGAATCTATTTATTTGTTTGATTTTAGAACACCCCTCCTCTACCAAGGCAGCACTCGGAGGAGATAATAACTTTATTATCAAAGCAGGTCCTCTTCCTCCTGCATTATTTTTGAGATGAAGGCCAGCATATTGTTGGCAGAGGAGGTAAACATCTGATTTAAACTTGAAGGAGTGGGGGGAGGTCACTCTAAAAGATCCTATGTAGAATGGAAAGGCAGGCTGCACATGTTTTAAATAAACTAACATCCTAGCCCTTTACTGGGATTAAAAAAGAACTGTGGGGGGCATGGTGACTGAGCTTCAGGCCGGTTGCATCCCTCCTGAGCTCCTGCTATTTCTGCATAAGATTAATGACTACTCCCAGAAAACACAGCCAATTTTGGAAAGAACATCAAAGTCAAGCATGGGAAGGACTAGAGCAAAAAGAGGTACTAAAAACCCTCCCTACAGACCTCCTAGAAAGGGTAAAACTGACTTAGAAGAATCTGAAAATTCTGACTTGGAGACTTCTCTGTTAGAGGATTTGACAGCGGAAGGGAGTAACCCTCCCCAAAGTGAACAGACTGAGATATTGCATGCCCTAACAGAGATAAAGAATTAAATTAAGAGTGAGATAAAGTCTCTTAGTGGAGAGGTTGGACAATTAAAAAAGGAACTAGGACTTCTCAAACAGTCAGCCGAATCGATAAGAAATTGGATGAACTCACTGCAGCGTTGAAAACAACAGATAAGAAAGCTAAAGCTTCATATCAAATGGCAAAAAAGACAGCAGAGGATTTGAAAAACTTCAAGGATTTTGAGTCTTGGGCCAAAAATAAGATTATACTCCAGGAGTTAAAATTAAGAGAAAGAAAGGCCAAACTTTGTGGAATATCAGTAAATTTTGGAGAGACGGAAAACCTTACTATAGCTTTAAATAGACGGCTGAGTCAGATTCTTCTCACAGAAGGAGAAGCAGAATTTTCCCAAGAGATTGTCACCTCTGCCTTCCGATTAAACATTTCCAAAAAGGCTCCTGACATTTCCCCAGACATTGTTGTTGAATTTAAACAACTACAGATGAAGAACAATTTTTTTTTAAATCACCAGGGAAAAACAAGGACTGTGCCTTGAAGACAGGATAGGTTTATTTCCTGATATCTCAGCTGAAGTAATTAATGCAAAAAGGAGACTGAGAGAAACAACAAAGATTCTGTGGAACAAAGGAATTCTGTATAGATGGTTACCACTAGGCCATCTAGTGGTCAATATGGAAAATCAAACTTTTACTGCATATAATGAGGCATCTGGCAAGGAACTAATAGACAGTGTAATTAAACTAAAGTCTGGAAGAGTTTGAATTGGGGAATTATATTTTCTTGAGGCGAATTAATAGGAGAATATGTACATAGTTAGAAGATAAATGGGAAATGAATTGTTAAAGCCAATGGAGTAGCAAGGAGGTGGTGGATGTGTCCCCCCCTAGACCTTCGACTGTAGAGATTTTTCTGCAGCACCCAGTTCTGGAGGTAACCCTGTCCAGCTTTCTTTTGTAGGCATGAGAGAAGATAGTTAAAGTTTTAAAAATTAAGTGTGAAAAGATGAAAGTCCATGAAGAAGTAAAGAAGTTTTGGAAACAAAAGAAAGAATATAATTTTGATTAGAATAAGAACTGGGAAAAGTGGTACGGGGATCGGGTGAAATCGGGTAAAGAAAGGAAATAAGATAAAGAAGAAGGGGTTTATTTATTTGTTGTTAGTATTCAGTTCGATTTGTAGAAGGTAATAAGCAAAAAACGAAATGTATTTATTTTAGATGTATAAATAAATTGATATATACACACTTAATAAAATATTAATACTGAAAAAAAGAACTGTGAATCTTGGGACTCAAACTGTTCTTTCTTTCCATTCCAATATAACTGAAGTAAAACTGTAATCCTTTAAAATTATTTCACACTGGTATCTCACACCCCGGAAATTGGCTTACATAAATCCAACTAGTAATCCATTATGCTGGGAGAAATGTGGTAATAAAGGAGACTATCTGCACTGCTGGATACACTGTCCCAAAATTGCTCCCTTCTGGGAATCTGTATTGATTCAAATCAAATCCATCACACATGGACATTTCACTGACACTGGAAAACGGGTTTTTGAATGGATGGGTCTCAAGAGTTGTTCTTCTACCATAGAATGGGTCTCTCTTCTACTTTCTGCTGCTAAAATATTGCCACAAATTGGAAAACTGCAACAATACTCACTCTTTCATATTGGGATAAAAAGTTGTGAGACTTCTATATCATCGTTAAGCTCATGGATAATCTTATGCATTTTGACAAGCATTCTTCAGTCTCTGATTTTACCCCTATCTGGTCCCCCTTCTTAGAATATTTGACCTCTCAGCAGGAGATTCCTAAAATAATTGACAACTTATGTTTGTGATAAAACTTAAGTAATAGTTGTTAAATTCTCTATTCCAGTCTCCTTACATTGCTTTGACCTATCTTTAGACTTTATATGCAATACTATTAAGTTTATAAGACCCACTGTATGTGCTGAATAATTCTGTTGTTTATTTTTGTATTTATAAAATTTCAATAAAATATTGAGAAAAAAGAAATGTGATAATTTTGTGCATTTCCCCCCACTTTTCCAGAAATCAACAATAAAGTATATGAAGACCTACATATGTTATGAAGCAGCAGAGAGAGGTTTGTAGAAATGCAAGGCCTCTTGACAAGGAAGGTAACATAAGTTTCTGAGGAAATGGGGATGGAAGGACTCAGCCATGTCCTCAGAAACACAAAATGAACTTACTCTTCCTCTATCATAAAATCCCTAATATGTAGCCATCCTGCTATATTGTGAGACAAAAACTCAGACTTTGCTATAATCTTCCAGATGCATACATTTCAAAATTTATGACCAATACTTAACATGATTGGCTGCCTCAAGTAGTCCTGAATCAGAACATGGGGAATCTGGAGGAATCTCTTTATAATAGGGGTCTCCAACAGGTAGCTCATTGCTATAGAGTACCTCATAATCTGCTAGAAAACCTAGAAGATTACAAAAAAAGAGAAGCCTAGAACATATATTTCTGCAAAGCTCTTCATAGGATTTTTCTCTGTGCTTTTCAGCTGATAGATTCAAGTGTATCTCATGTTCCCAGGATAGAACAAAGCTTGATAGCATGTTGGTGGTGGTGAGGAGGAGAGTAGCTTGGAATATTGTCCAGAAGCAGCTCTCATGAAAGAAAAGGTTGGCAACTCCTTCTTTAGAGTACTGAGGTATAGGTCAGGAGCTGGCTTCCTACAGGCCCTGGCCCTCCTACCTGTGCTTTTTATAGCACCTTCACATCCTGAAGAACTGTAAATGCTGGTGGTGGGAAGCAACATCAATGTGAGGCCTTGACCTCTATGCCTTGTTATTGGCCCTCTGGGCAGCTGGTTGGTAACTATGTGAAACAGGATGCTGGACTACATGGACCACTGATCTGATACAGCAGAGCACATCTTATGTATGATGTTCTCAATAAAATTCATTTTCTTGCAGACTGTAATTACATAAGAGAAGCCATGTTAGATCAGGCCAATGGCCCATCCAGTCCAACACTCTGTGTCACACAGTGGCAAAAAATTTATACACACACACACACACACACACACTGTGGCTAATAGCCACTGATGGACCTCTGCTCCATATTTTTATCTAAACCCCTCTTGAAGGTGGCTATGCTTGTGGCCACCACCACCTCCTGTGGCAGTGAATTCCACATGTTAATCACCCTTTGGGTGAAGAAGTACTTCCTTTTATCCATTTTAACCTGTCTGCTCAGCAATTTCATCGAATGCCCACGAGTTCTTGTATTGTGAGAAAGGGAGAAAAGTACTTCTTTCTCTACTTTCTCCGTCCCATGCATTATCTTGTAACCTCTATCATGTCAGCCCGCAGTCGACGTTTCTCCAAGCTAAAGAGTCCCAAGCGTTTCAACCTTTCTTCATAGGGAAAGTGTTCCAGCCCTTTAATCATTCTAGTTGCCCTTTTCTGGACTTTCTCCAATGCTATAATATCCTTTTTGAGGTGCGGCGACCAGAACTGCACACAGTACTCCAAATGAGACCGCACCATCGATTTCTACAGGGCATTATGATACTGGCTGATTTGTTTTCAATTCCCTTCCTAATAATTCCCAGCATGGCGTTGGCCTTTTTTATTGCAAACGCACACTGTCTTGACATTTTCAGTGAGTTATCTACCACGACCCCGAGATCTCTCTCTTGGTCAGTCTCTGCCAGTTCACACCCCATCAACTTGTATTTGTAGCTGGGATTCTTGGCCCCAATGTGCATTACTTTGCACTTGGCCACATTGAACTGCATCTGCCACGTTGATGCCCACTCACCCAGCCTCAACAGATCCCTTTGGAGTTCCTCACAATCCTCTCTGGTTCTCACCACCCTGAACAATTTAGTGTCATCCGCAAACTTGGCCACTTCACTGCTCACTCCCAACTCTAAATCATTTATGAACAAGTTAAAGAGCATGGGACCCAGTACCGAGCCCTGCGGCACCCCACTGCTTACCGTCCTCCACTGCGAAGACTGCCCATTTATACTCACTCTCTGCTTCCTATTACTCAGCCAGTTTTTGATCCACAAGAGGACCTGTCCTTTTACTCCATGACTCTCAAGCTTTCTAAGAAGCCTTTGATGAGGAACTTTATCAAAAGCTTTCTGGAAGTCAAGGTAAACAACATCTATCGGGTCTCCTTTGTCCACATGTTTGTTCACCCCCTCAAAGAAATGTAACAGGTTAGTGAGGCAAGATCTTCCCTTACAGAACCCATGCTGAGTCTTCCACAATAACCCGTGTTCATCAATGTGCCTACTCATTCTGTCCTTGATAATGGTTTCTACCAACTTTCCCGGTATTGAAGTCAGACTGACTGGCCTGTAATTTCCCGGATCTCCTCTGGAACCCTTTTTAAAGATGCGGGTGACATTTGCTACCTTCCAGTCCTCAGGAACGGAGGCAGATTTCAATGAAAGATTACAGATTTTTGTTAGAAGATCCACAAGTTCAACTTTGAGTTCTTTCAGAACTCTCGGATGTATGCCATCCAGACCTGGTGACTTATTAGTTTTGTAGGACCTCCTCTTTTGTCACCTCAATCTGACTCAGGTCTTTCAACACCCCTTCCAAAATTAGTGGTTCTGGGGCGGGCAAAAAGTTCTCATCTTCCACAGTGAAGACGGAGGCAAAAAGTGCATTCAGCTTCTCAGCCATTTCCCTATCCTCCTTCAGTAATCTTTTTACCTCATGGTCATCCAAGGGCCCCACTGCCTCCCTGGCTGGTTTCCTACTTCTAATATATTTGAATAAATTTTTATTGTTGGTCTTTATGTTTTTTGCAATATGCTCCTCATAGTCCCTTTTTGCCTGTCTGATCACAGTCTTGCAATTGATTTGCCACAGCCTGTGTTCCCTTTTACTAATCTCACTTGGACTGGTTTTCCACCGCTTAAAGGAGTCCTTCTTACCTTTTACAGCTTCCATTACTTTGTTTGTTAACCATGCAGGCCTTTTCTTATGCCTGTTTGTGCCTTTCCTAACTTGTGGTATGTATTTTATCTGAGCTTCTAGGATTATAGTTTTAAATAGTCTCCAAGCTTCCCCAAGGGTTTTGACCGTATTTACCTTTCCTTTCAGTTTCCTCCTCACATGTCTCCTCATCTCAGTGTATTTACCCCTTTTAAAGTTAAACGTGGTTGTGGCGGTCTTTTTGGGCAACTCCCTATTTATACAAACGGTGAAATCAATAACATTATGGTCACTGCTCCCAAGCGGCGCAATCACTTTTACATCTCTCACCAAGTCTTGGGGATTACTTAGGACCAAATCCAGGATCGCCCCACCCCTGGTAGGTTCTGAGACCATCTGCTCCATAGCATAGTCATTGAGAGCATCAAGAAACTCAATCTCTTTCTCTCGACCAGAACACATATTGACCCATTCTGCGGGTAGTTAAAATCACCTATTACGACACAGTTTTTACGTTTAGCCGCTATCTTTAAGCCTTCCATCATATTATAATCGTCCTCTCTCTTTTGATTTGGTGGGCGATAACAAACTCCCATAGTTAAATTTCCTTTTGGGCCCTCTATTTCAACCCAAAGCATTTCTAAAAGGGAATCTAATTCTCTGACCTCAGTCTTACTGGACCGTATATCCTCTCTGACATACAGAGCCACCCCACCTCCAACCCTTCCCTCCCTATCCTTCCGATATAACATATCCAGGAATCACCGTGTCCCACTGATTCTCCTCATTCCACCAAGTTTCTGAAATTCCCACAATGTCTATGTTTTCTCCCAACACTAAACATTCCAATTCACCAATTTTACTTCGAACACTTCTAGCATTTGTATACAAACATCTATAATTTCCCAGGCAAGCTAGTCCCGCCGCCTTCCTCCTGCCGCCTCGAGACTCTGGCAGACAGTCCATACTGTTTGTCACCATCACAGTGGACAACTCTGGTCCGTTACATGGTAGAAAAATAGCAGCCAACCCTTCATCTCTTTGAGACGAGTCCTCCCGAACCAGAGACATTTCATCTTCTGTCGGCTTTCCCCCAAGATTTAGTTTAAAAACTGCTCTGCCACCTTTTTGATTTTAAGCACCAGCAGCCTGGTTCCATCCGGGGACAAGTGAAGACTGTCTCTTTTGTACAGCTCCCGCTTGTTCCAGAAAGCATCCCAGTGCCTAACAAACTTAAACCCTTCCTCCTTACACCATCGTCTCATCCACACATTGTGACTTCTAATTTGTGCCTGTCTCTCCTGCCCTGCACGTGGAACAGGTAGCACTTCTGAGAAGGCTACCTTGGAGGTCCTGGCCTTATGTCTCCCGCCTAGCAGCCTAAATTTTTCCTCCAGGACCTCACGACTGCATTTCCCCACATCGTTGGTGCCAACATGCACCACGACCACAGGCTCCTCCCCAGCACGGTCTATCAGCCTATCTACTACACACGTAATGTCTGCTACCTTCGCACCAGGCAGGCAAGTCACCATACGGTCAGTACACGGTTTTGCCACCCAGCTGTCTACTTGCCTAAGGATCGAATCACCAACTACCAACCCCCCCCCCCTCTCCCCCTGCCCAGGGATGGTTCCTTGGCGCGAAAGGATTCCCGCTCACCAACCGAAGAAGAGTCCCTTCTGAGGGCGCATTCCCCTTATCCTCAGCCCGGTGCCCTGTTCCCTCTCGACCCTCATGCTCTTTGGCAGCAACGGGGCTGCTACGTTCAGAGCGGGGCTCATCTAATACGCCCCCGAGAGTCTTCCCCAAGTGCCTAACTGACCGTCTCTGCTTCTCCAGGGCAGTCATCTCGGCCTCAAGGGTACGAACTCGTTCCCTGAGGACCAGGAGCTCCTTGCATCGAGCACACACCCAAGACCTCTGTCCTTTGGGCAGATAGTCGTACATGTGACACTCAGTGCAAAACACTGGAAAGCCCCCAACCCCCTGCTGGCATTCTATCTTCAATATATATAAAATATACAGTCCTCTTTAAATGTTGTTTGTTTAAGTGGCTCCCCTTCTGGAGGGTCAACTTACCTTATTGGGAGAACAAGGAAATCAGGGATCTGGGTTCCTGGTCCTTAGGGAGCCCCCAGGCAAACAGCCACTGGCTCCCACACATTTGGCAAGGCGCAGCTTAAAATGCAAAGAGGGTGGAGCAGAGGCACTCCTCAACAATCAGCAGCAATCACTCTCAATCACTCTCAATCTCTTTCTCCTTTAGCCCACTCAACCAAACAAAGAGCAAACAAAGACCAAACAAACAGCAGTTCCCCAGCTATCCTCAGAATTTTAGGCAGCCGCACAAACCTCAGAATGAAGTCTTTCAAAACTCAGAGATTCTAATTTTAATATGAATAGTGACCCTGACAAAAGCAGCAGGCACCATTGTAGAATTCTTTTCCTAAATAGATGCTGAAGCATATAACTTATTAGCATTAAAGAAAATTAGTGAAACGTTCATATATTAGGATGCAATTCCTTGAATTCCTCTGCTTCCATCCAGATGGCACCAGAAGATATAAATTCTTCACATTGGCCAGTGGTCAGTGAAACAACAAAATACCACAGGATGACAAGACTGATTTACTATAATGTATATTTGAGGGAGAGGCAACCCATGGTTCTGTGGTATAGCTGGGGTTACCAATCCCCAGGTGGGGGCAGGCAATCCCCCAGATTGGAGGCCCTCTCCTGCACTTCAGGGTCATCAGAAAGCGGGGGGAGAGGAGGGAAATGTCTGTTGGGAACTCTATTATTCCCTATGGAGACTTATTCCCATAGGAAATAATGGAGAATTGATCCGCGGGTATCTGGGGCTCGGGGGGGGGGGCTGTTTATTGAGGTAGAGGCACCAAAGTTTAAGTGTAGCATTCAGCACCTCTCCCCAAAATACCCTCCAAGTTTCAAAAAGATTGGACCAGGAGGTCCAATTCTATGAGCCCCAAAAGAAGGTGCCCCTATCCTTCATTATTTCCTATGGAAGGAAGGCATTTAAAAAGGCGAGCGGTGCGTTTAAATGTGATGGCCAGAACTCCCTTTGGAGTTCAATTATGCTTGTCACAACCTTGCTCCTGACTCCACCCTCAATGTCTTCTGGCTCCATCCTCCAAAGTCCCCAGGTATTTCTTGAATTGGACTTGGCAACCCTAATGCCCCTCACCATCCTTCTGGAATTCGGATTCTGGGGATTTAAATATACATATAACTGCTTAGTTAAACGAGAATACAAAACGCTATGATTGTAATCAATGAATGATCTCAAGCCAGTGCCAGAGATATTGGGGTACAGTACCAAAGATATTAGGATGAAGAAAGCAACTCCTTTTAGTTTTTGATCCTCGCGTTTTGATCTTAAATGTGGGAGAGTGTTCAATTGGAAACCGGGAGTGCAAGACTGCATACAACTTCCGTCCTTTGCTGTCTCTTCGTAGCTGCATTTGTGCCTGCCCCGGTCTGTGTTCCTACTTTCAGTCATCGAGACAGAAAAACAGTGTAACATTTCCGGTTGCAAAATTCTGCAAGGGACTATGTTTTAAAGATTTTTACTGAAATTCCTGTCTTCTATTGCGCACGAAGGACTACGGTTTTAAAGATTCTTGCTGAAATTCCTGTCTTCTATCGTAGTGTCTTCTATTGCGGACGGTACAGTTCTTCATTTACGGGCAAGAGCGACGGAAATATGTAGGATTAATGTAAAAATCCAGCAAGCAGGAAGAGTTAAATGCCCTTGTCATTGTAGTGAAAAAGATACACTCCAAAAAGTTACTTTTCCTAGCAATGCATTTGTACTGCAGTATTTTGCAGCCCCTTAAAGATTGGTTTATTTATTCCATAAATTTTCAGATGCATGAGATGAAACCTCAGTGAGTTAATACAGATATGCACGCGCATAGCGGGGGAAACTATGAATATAACTCGAAAGCGTTCTGCACAGGAATATTGTAGACCGAGATCTGTATTTCAGGATTCTTTAAATTCTATTTTCATGTTTGCGTATCTTATTTTCTTAAGTTTCATTGCGTCATCTGACGACGGACGTCGGCACACACCAAAGCGTAAGGTACAATAAACCTTAGACTTTTAAGATGCCGCAGTACTTTTTGATTTATAGGACCTCATTTCTTTACGGTGGTTTGGGAAGATGTTGTCTACTCAAAATAAGCCATAGGCAGTAAACATGGAGAGGAAGCAGAACTTCTGTATCATTAAAGGCCATGTTCCAAACAGAAATCCAACCAACAATTAATGTAATAAATTATAATCATAATGCCGCAAGAAGGAAATGTTGTGACGATTGAAAGCGTGGAAGTGGAAGTTGCAATGCCTCATGGAACTAGAGACCCGGAACTAGTTTTTCTAGCAAGACGGAAGAAGAAGGTTGCACGTGGGTTGCTCGTGGCCTCAGCCGGTCGGTATGGGTCGTTCGGGAAAGCTGCGCTCGGGCTCTGCCGGTAAACTCAAGCGTTGGCGTAAAGGATGCAGCAGCGACAGCAACCCGGAGGGGCGGCGCTATCGCCTGGCAGCTCGCGGTCGTTTGCTCGCTCCCCGATCAGGTTTGTGATCAGTGGACTGTGCCTGAGTGTTGAAGGCAGAGCAGACTTGTGGCAAGAGTTTAGGGCGTGATGGGGAAGCAAGGAGAGCTTTTTGTTCGCTCTGTCTCCGTGCTGGATTTAATGTGGTGGTGTAGTGGAGACCCTCCCGGGTGATACAGGCCCCCCTCAAAATCCCTGTTTATTCGTAAATTGCACTGGCTAATCCTGAACCGATTATTCTTCCTAAACTTACCTTAAAGAGCGGTTGTGGTTATATTACGTACGTTATATAGAACTCTTTAATGGTATCTTTAAGACTACAGAAGCAGCTATTGTTCCGGGTACGAAGCGATCAGATCTTGGGCTTATTACCCCAGATCTGGTCTGTTTGTAACCAGGACAGTAGCTGCTTCTTCCTAGCTCTTTTTAACAAGGACAGTTTTTGGAATTTGTATTTGCAAGGTTGATGCTGATTTAGTTACAGGCCCATACCTCTGTTCCATCCTGAATAAGTCCTCGTAGAAAATTGTGCTTCAGTCTGGCTTATTTATGGATGCTACATGTAGTGGCAGAAAAACATCTTTACCTGGTGTATTATGTGGTCCATGGTGGTCTCCTGGAGTTCCAGCCTATGTGAAGAAAGGCAGACAGTGAGCTGACAATGCAGGCTTTTTTGGTTACTCTGTTAATCTGTTTAGGCACACTCTCCACACCTGCTTTTTCAAGCAAAGTCTATGAATAATCCACTTTTGTGTTCCAGCAGTTACAGAATTCCATGGGACAATGTTACTTGAATATCTACAATAATGGGAGAAGTGCTGTGGCTTGTATTATTATGAATAAGTTGAACTCATGCCACCAGAAAATGGACTTATTCAGGATGGAACAGAGGAGAAAGAATTCTGTTTGTGCAGGAAAGCAATCACATTTATTTCATATCCCATGTTGCTGAGCTGTGGTATTAAAAACAGATGCCTCAGCTGGCTCAAATTAAGCCCTTGTATGTGTCCTGTGTAGTGTAGCTGGTATTGGTGACTCACCTGCAGCCTTGTAGGGATCGAGTATGACGTGTTTGTCATGCTAAGATTTAACTGAATGTTGATCTTTCTCTTACAGAAAAAAGTGATCTGACTGTGGATGCACTGAAACTGCACAATGAGCTGCAGTCATCAGGACCACTTCCTTCTTTTCGGAATGTGGAGGGTGCCCAGCCCTGCATGGAGGAGGATAACGATGCAGAAACTAAGACCCACAAATCTTCAGCTACCTTCTTGAGTGGCCTAAGTGACTGCACCAATCTTACCTTCAGTAGAGTGCAGCGTCTCTGGGAATCCAATTCTGCTGCTCACAAAGAGGTACAGCATTGATAAAGGAAGGAGTACGGCTGAAGTGAGAGGCACCCAGCAATGGCATTGACATTTTAAGTGTGTGCTATCAGAGAAGGGAGGGTAGAAAGTTGCTCTGTCAAGCCTCTGCTTGGGTACCACCTTCTGAATCTTTTTTCTTGCCAGATTGCAGTATGGAAACATTCACAGGGATGGGCATGATATGCCTGTGTGTGTTAGGGAATAGCTTGCTGAATTGCTTCCAACTCTTCAGTTATGCTTTTGTTTATTTATTTTAGATCTGTGCTGTGTTGGCTGCTGTCACAGAAGTAATCCGGGCACAGGGTGGCATAGAGAGTGAGACAGAATATTTTGGTGCACTGGTGAGTGTCAGAGTTGTAGAGTGGAGCTGGTAACCCTGAGCTTCCAGGGCACCAGCACATATAACTGAATATGGTTTAATTCAATTGCCATGATAACAGGAACTAGTGATAATCTTGCGTTAATGGTCTGGCGGGTGCCTGTGGAGGAGGAAAGTTCCCTTTCCCATCAAGAAAATGTTTGATTTTTATTGGTCTCCTATTGTCCCCTTCTGAGAAGGGTGGTGTTAAGTTGCCCCCTGTAGTTTCATGTTATCATAGACATGTTGGAGCAGCTGGGCTGATGCTCTGCAAATTGTGTTCTAATCTTGTACCAGTAGGGCAAATCACAGGTTAATGGCAAGGTTTTCCATGGAAGGGATTATGTATCTCCCCTCTGTGTAGGATGATGTTCAAGCTGCCTAATCTGCTCTCTGGTTGCCTCACACCACCATACTATGTTTTCACAGATGACAACTCTAGAAGCAGTTGAATCACCAGAATCCATGGCTGCTGTAGCTTATTTGCTGAATCTGGTGCTGAAGCGGTGAGTTTTAAGAACATGAGAAGTGTTCCAGACCCAGACCAGTGACCCACAATCAGGATGCTTTGGAGAAGGAAGTATAGAATAACTTGGAAGGTGCAAACAGAAAACCGTGTTAATTACTTTCAGGATCAAGTTTCATTCAGCCTTGAAAAGAAGATTTAGCCATTGAATTTGTTTGGAAAAGGTTTAAATGGATTTACAATATGACCAATCAGCTGCCTTGATGAGAGCAGAAACAGGGCCTGGTTACATCTTGCAGTTCTAAAATACTGGAAAAGGACTAAAATTTCCAGACCTAATCCATTAGTCAACAATCATTCTGTTTTTTGTTATTGAAAGACGCACAGCACTTTGGTTTTTTAAAATAGAATTATTTCAAGATTCTCCATCCTCAGTGATCTTTTAGATGATAATTTTCATTATAGGATTGGAGATACAAATTTGATGCATTGATTGACTAAACTTTAATTTTAAAATCTAAAGCAAGCACCATGGTGTAAACTAATCAAATCTGATCTCTTCAAGTCTCTTTATTTAGCTACATTTATAATCATAAGCTCAGAATGATTTTTACTTCACTGCATTTTCAAATAATGCCAACAACCCTGTTGACTGGCCATTATTCTCAAACACCAGTGGATCAACATGTATGTATATGTGGTTCCTTCAAATGAGAAGACTTGCCCCATTATGTCCTAAACTGTCCATTATATACTGATCTCAAGGATAAATTTGTGGCAAGAATTTTACCCACCATAGATCTGTATTCAGACGCTGAGAAAATTGTATTCCTGTGATCTGATACTGATGCCTATGCCTCTACAGAGTTTCCTTGTTTGCTTTTGCAGCAAAGAAGATAAGGCCTTGAAAGGAGAAGCTTCTTAGATACTGTAGCTTGATATATTTTAACCACCAAGGCTATTTTGTTAACGTTTCCTGTGGTTTTACCAAATTCGATGGCCAGTGACTAAAAACTACTACTACCTTTTCCAATGGGTCAACAAATTAACTGAGTTTACTTTCAACTTTTATTGTATACCATCTCGTTTTGGTACATTCAGTATAATAAGATTCCATAGCAACTTTTACTACCACAGTTTTTCCATCTTTCCTTGTATGAAATAGATTTTGCGTCCTTAATCATTTTAGCCACTGCAGTATATATCTTGGATTACATTATATCCTGTTTTAGATGGGCTGAAATCTGTAACCCATGTTTCAGTGAGCTGAGAAGAACATTGTGTTGTCCTACATTTTGATAGCTCCTGCGGCCTTTTATCAGGTTAAAAGAATGATCAAAAGGTCTAGGAGTGTAAAAGTGTGGAAGTCACTGAGCCTAAATGCAATAGAAAGTGAGACTGCTGAATGGGTAATGGAAAGCTTGCTATTATTCATACTATTATCCCGTCTTCTACACCCCTAAAAGGGTACCAGGTCCTGTGCTTATCAAGAAGTTCTCTGATACTTCTAAGGCATTCATGGGGATCTTGGGCTCTCAAGCCTGTGGAAGCTCCACCTTGGCTCTGCGCTGGGTAAGTGTTCCAGAAGGAACCAAATTGTGAGGCAAAATGAGCATGTGTGTTTGCAGGGTGGGAGGACCTGTCATGATTGGTGGGCCTCATTCAAAAGTGTGATGTGCATCTGAGAGACCAACAGGCTGTTGGTCTTTTTCCCTTAAACAAAGTGTAAGGAGCGCTGTTGGAATTTAGGTTATACCATTGCTGGCTAAAAGGTGCAAGATGCTGTTCAGCTGTTCTTTGTCAGATATATCAGGAAGTCCAATTGATCTCATTGCTGAGAATTGCCAGAAGCAGCAGCATCATGTACTGGGACATAGCTAATATTCATCATGTACTGGGACATAGCTAATACTGTTAATGCCACATCAGTCCTTATTTCGTCTTCTTCCTGTCAGGTGCTCTCCTGCTTAGCCACATTGCTGCGGAGACAGAATCTAGTAACTTGGAACTATCCAGTCACGATGCAAGTTTTCCATGGCCTTCTCAGCTTTACTGTGCATGTCAAGCCCAAGGTGAGTCACTGGAGATATCAGCTCAACCATGTTGGAGATGTCAAGCAATACAAAGGAACACAGTGCATATGATTTGTTGCCTGACGAGGCTCCTAGGTTAATGGTGCTCATTTTGGCTCTTTGTTAGAGTGCTAATGTAAATCTTCACAAGAAGCTTGAATTTGGAGCTGATAAGCATAAGCATACATATGTATAAAAATGGTAATCTTGCTGCAAATTAGTATACTCTTTGGGCATCCTAAAATAAAATTGTACTTATCCAAATGCTTTTATTGCCAATAATGACCTTTCTCAACTGGGTGAGAAGAACAGATGTTTCACACTTGCTAGGGACAGCTCCAGATTCAAGTCTCTTGCATAGTCTTACATTGGCATTCTGATGAAGAACAGAAATGAAAATCATTAACCTACGAGTCCTGTCAGGCATTAGATCACAGAAGTCACAAACTGCAGGATGGCCACATTTTCATCTGTACTTTGCAGCCAAGAGGCTTTATTTTTGTAGCTCCTATTAGCTATTTATTATTTATTTTTGTAGCTCCTATTATTAAATCCAATTAATTAATAACATCGCTGCATATCACTTGTATCTTGGAACTTCAACTTTATACCTATTGTCTTTCTATGTGGTGGGAGCATTAGAGATAGCAATCATGCTTTATTTATTATCTTTGAAATTTGTATTATAAATGAATACATAAATATGACATTATTATGCTTTAATTGTTAAAAATATTTTTGGTGATTACAGAATATAAATAGTGTTGATTTATACACAGTGTTTTTGGGATTTGTTCATTTTGGAGATGTTAGTTGAGACCCCAGGCAGGCACAATTCTGCTTACTCTGGTAAATTTCACTGCAAACAGACAGTATGTTTTTCAGTCATAGTTATGCAAAGTAGTGACTTGGATCCACCAGAGCCTTCTCAGCAAGTCAAAATGCTGTTCCTGTGGAGGCAGGATGAGCTTTTCCGGGGGGCACTTGGGGCTGCATCTGGAGAAGAAAAGGGAAACAGTTATGCTGCCAAGGTGGACACTTTTCCACATATGGAAAATTTCAGTGGATCCAAGGCCATGCTTTTAGTATATGGATGGTGAGTTTTGGGAATGCTACATCCCAGCTCACTGTCCTCTGACACTCCTCTCCTTTGCTCAGGTCCGCAAGGCTGCTCAGCATGGTGTTTGCTCGATCCTGAGAGGCAGTGAATTCCTGTTTGGAGATGGGGCTCCCTCAAATCACCCAGCTGCAACCTCGGCTGCAAAGTTCTGTGTGCAAGAGATTGAGAAGGCTGGAGGTATAGGGGTGGGAGAAGATCATTCAGTGAGAAGTCATTGCATTATAGAGATCTGATGACACATTACTTTACCACTTGCAAATTAAAGCACTGATTTATTGGGTTTGCCAATCCCTCTGTGGAAAGGCAGAGTATGTAATTCTCCAGTTGGCACTTCCCAGGAATTGCACAGCTGGTTTGGAGTATAAAGCCTACTGTACTAGATTTGTTCCATACTTTGTGATGGATGCACCATGCTGGTTTAGGTATGTGTTCCTATTCCTTCTTTGCAGGCTCTGGTTACTTCAAGTATCATTTGCTCTCCTTTACACTTGTCCATGCCTATTACAGATACAACTACAGTTGAAATCTAGTATTCAGTTTTTAATTTTGTAAAGCTCAGCTGCCTCCTTTCCCTTCCTTCCTGGCCTATGGTCTCTCCTTCCTTCCTTTAGTGCACAGTTTATATAATAAGATTTTCCGATAAATGGCACATTTTGCAAAAGAGTCGGCATAAAGAGAGTCATTGTCAATTTTCTCAAGAATGGGGATCACTTGGAGATATAATTTTAGTAAGCTTGATACAGATCCACTGGATTTAGGCCTGAGGAAATTTTGATCATATGGTCCCATATCTTAATAAGCCAGGAATCTGTAGTTAGGTTTTTTGAGTCCTTCCAGGATTGGGCTATTACAGATTTGCCTGCTGTCAGGAGTTCAATAACCAGAGATTTTTTTAACAAGAGATATAATGTAGTTGGACCAATTATTAAGAAGGATTATATTAGGATTCAATGGGGTAGATGTTTGAGCAATATCATTGACAAGAATCAGAATTCGGCCCCAAAACAATTTAACCACAGAACAATCTCACCAACAGTGCAGGTAAGAAGCTAACATTCCACAATCTCTCCCAACACAGTGGGGAAAATTGGTTGCTAATGTGAGCTGAATGGAGAGGGGTATAATACCATCTGGACATTAGCTTAAAATTTTGTTGGAAGATATTTAGAGAGCGGGTGCAAAATGCTTCAGATGTCCAAATCGCTTCCCACTGCTCAGAAGATAGGTGTAATTTACAGTCTTTGTGCCATCAGGAGCTATATGACAGTAAACCCTTGTGTATTGAAGACAACAGGATTTGGTAGAGTTTGGAGAGAAGGCTTTTGTTGGAGAGCTTGGGACGTGACAACAGATGTTCAACGTCCGTTCAGGGGCATCTATTAACCTCACGAAATTGAGGATTACTGAATAAGTGATGGATTTGGAAATATCTGTACCAAGGTAGAGAGTGAGAAACTTTCTGCTCTAGTTGCTGTTTGGAAAGAAATTCCTGATGGTGGAAAAGGTTAAAGAGATAAATTAAAGCTGACTGTCTCCAGATGGAGAAGGCACTGGGGGATTGAGCTGGGGGGAACCATAGTTGGCCATAAAGATGGAAAGAGCAGAAATACCAGAGGCCAGGCGTTTACGTTCGTGGTCCCATACTGTTAATAAAGCTTTGACAAATGGGTTTAAAAGTAGCCAATGTGGTCGGTCTTTAGGTTTCAAAGAAATTAATAGTATTTAAGAGGTTTAAAGTGGGCTTCCTCAATGCTAGCCCAAGCTGGGAGGGGCTTGTGGTAAAGTATTTTAACCATAAATGCCAGTATGGTAGCTTTATAATAAACTAGGATGTCCAGAAAAGCTGAGCCCCCTCTTGAAAAGCCTTCTTGCCTGCTCAACATTGCACACACTTCCTTACTTCCAGGCCCTGCATGAGGACTTTTCTAGCTCTTGTCTACATAAATGCTGTGCTTAATGAAGTTCAGAAGAGCTTAACCAGTTCTTGGGCAGCAGCTACTCATAGGCAGTTGTTATATATGGGTGACAGTGATACTGTTAAGTGCCTTCATAGGCTACAGTTGGTTGAACCAGCATTGTATGGGGAAAGAATTAATCTAGTCTCTGCCTATCAAAATGCCATTTTTGAATTGGAGATAGTTCCAAGTAGGGATGTGCACTTGGATAGATTCAGGATTCTCTACAATACCAGTATCCCAATCCTGGTTATTCTGGAATATCCAAGTCCAGGTTTTTAAAACTCCAAACTTATGGTGGGAAGGGGGTATTTTTGTGTATGTATGTATGTGTTTTTTGCTTTGGGTGGGTTTCCTGGGCAGTGGGGGCAGGGAGAGGCAGCTCTGATAGGCAAGTAGGATCACAAATTAGGAGGAATTTGCCATTTTGGTTCTGCTGGGGTCCTCTGGTTTGACAATAGGTTCTGTTGGGAAGTACTTCCTTCCCTTGCTTCAGTTAGCTGGACTGGATTCTGTAGCTGGACATTGCATATGTTGGGCTAGCCACACTGACCTGTAGTTCTGCTGAGTTTATCTGATTTGACATTGGTTCTGTTGGGCTTGTTGGTTCTGTTTCCATTAGGAGGCTTTTGGCCAGTGTTTGCTTGCTTTTGTGTGTTTGGCTATTCATTGCTCTGGTGAGCATGTAATTTTTCTTTCCCATAAGAAACAGTGGAGGACAGCTGGGGCACCTTATTCAGGGGCCTATAGAACTGAATTACTTGGTCCAACTGAAAACTTGGGAGTTCTAAAGTGGACAGGCAATACCAGCTCTGCTGAAGTTGCTTAAAAACAACGTCTCTAGCTCCTTGGAATGATTCTCCATAGGGAATAATGGATGTGAATAATTTTGGAATCCCAAACAAAACCCAAATCTGAATATTGAATTATTATTGGAGATCTGAGTAATCCATAATACTGATAATTATGCTACCTCTGAAATCTGGATCTGATAAATTCTATTTCGGGGGGTCTTTTTCTGGTCCACATATCTCGTTTCAAGGAATCTGCTTCCTTTCCAAGACTGTCTTGCAGTCACTTTGTGTAGGAAGACTCTGTGTTGGATCCAAATCAGCATAACCATAGCAGAGTGAGATGTAGGAATGTCTCACTTCCTGCTGCAGAGCATTGAATCTGCCCAAATTCTGCTCCAGGATGTGGTCAGAGGCCTCTTAGGGACAGTGGGGTGGAAAAGTGGGGCACATGCAATGGGAGAGGAATTCCCTTCCACTCCCAGTGAAAATGCAGATACACCAGCAGAACTGCACCTCTTGTCCTAGTAATCTGTTAGGTTAGCTCTGTTCTCCACTGCATTGAGCCCTTTGTAGTTGACAGTTATATAGAAAAACCAAGCAAACACTTGGATGGAGTAGAGTTGGCATTTGCAGAGCAGGTTAAAAACTTGAGGGTACTCATGGGCCCATCCTAGCTGTTTGAACCATAAACTGACACAGTGATCAAGAGCACCTTCTGTCACTTTTGTTTGGTTGCCAACTCTTTCCTTTCTTAGGATGAACTGATCTGGTTGTGCTGATTCATTATTTTGTAACCTTGCAGTTGGACTACTGAAATGTGTTGTACTTTGGGCTGTCCATGATGACAACCTGGAAGCTGCAGCTGGTTTAGAATTTGGCATCCAGTTGTTGTCAATGGGAACATTCGTGGCTCATTTCATTAGCTGTTTGTTTTTGAGTTCAAAGTGCTGGTTATGGTCTTTGCGTGTGTGTATATATATATATATATATATATATATATATAAGCCTGTATCTGAAGGTCTGTCTCATATGTTCCTGTGCACCAACTGTGGTCATCAGGCTGCCACTTGCTGGCTGTTTCCTCACTCAGAATGGTACCTGGTATTGACCATGGCCCTGACCTTTTCTGTTTTGGCTCTCACACTGTGGAATGGCCTTCCTGAACAGGTGGGAGAAGCCCGCTCACTGGAAATCTTCAGAAGGTGCTGCAGGGCTGTCTTGTTTGTCAGGGCTTTTGGTGGGTATGAATGGCAAGTAACTTTTAAGAGGAGGAGGCATTCGGGGGTATTTGTTTTTAACCTGTGATGTTTTAATCATCATTTAAAATTTTATTTTATTTATTTCATACGATTTTTATCCCACCCTCCCTGCGAAGCAGGCTCCAGGCAGGTTCCATCAAAAAGCAAACAATTAAAACAAATTGAACAGGTTAAAATTACCACAAAAGAAGCTAAAAATAAAGCTAAAGCTAAACACTTTAAAAACGATCAGTCCAAAAAGTTTATTGGATCCCAGTTGCTGCCTCAACTGAAGGCCCAGTGGAAGAGCTCTGTTTTGCAGGCCCTGTGGAACTGAAGCAGGTCCTGCAGAGCCTGGATTTCCAAGGGGAGCTCATTCCACCAGGCAGGGGCCAGGGCTGAAAAGACTGTGGCCTTGGTTGAGGCAAGTTAGAGATTTCTGGGACCAGGGACCACCAGGAGATGTTGATAATAGAGACAGCTGATCGTAGAGACCCACAGGGTTCATATGCAGACTGCTAAGAGGACAGGCAGGATATAACTATCTTAATAAAGTAAACTAGGGGTTTTTTGTGGCTGCGCTCTTGAGATGAGCAGCAGGACTGACTTTCTCTGGTTCCTCCAGGTGCAAAAGAGGCCACCACCACCTTGCATGTACTCACTCTGCTTCGTGACTTGCTGCCTTCCCTGCCTGCCTCATCTGTTAAACCCTGTTGTGAGACCTTGCTTCGGGTCATGACCCTCAGCCATGTGGTGAGTTCCCCTGCCTCCTGTTTCTTGTGGTTCTCTGACATTGCCTTGACTTTGTTGGGGTGGGGGGCGGTCTGCACTTTCCAGTAGGGAGTGGGACAGAGAGCCCTTGGTGGGGGAGTGCTACTGTGATGTTATTGCTCATGCAGTTATTCTTGTGGCTTTGACTGCATGTTCTATTTCTTGTGGGTGAAAGTACCTTTCCTGTCCCTTTGGTTGGGTTGCCATTTCTGGCTTTATGGGATCCGTGTGAAGGTGTGTGCATCATAAAGATTCTTATTTACTTTCACCCCCAGCTGGTAACGGCATGTGCCATGAATGCCTTTCATAGCCTGTTTGCTGCCCAGCCACCTTCATCGTCCCTGCCAGCTGAGCTCAATGCCCAGATAATTACTGTGAGTCCTGCAAAGGCCAGACCAGGGTGGGGTATAGTCAGCATGAGACACTTAGGTTAATCTCTGTGTTTTGCTGTACCAGGCCCTGTATGACTACATGCCTGGTGAGGGTGACTTGCAGCCTCTGCTGGCGTGGCTGGCTGTCATGGAGCGGGCACATATCAACCTGGCAAGGTAAGGGGAGAAGTTGGGATAGTAATGGGGAGGGTTTGGATGTGCAACTGGGCTGTAATGAAGTTTGTCTCTGTTGTAGGCTGCAATGGGAACTTTGCTGGGCTCACCTTTCTCGCCTCTTCAGCGCAACAATAGTCACCTTCCTTTCCCCGCACAACCAGGTGGTATCAGCTGCTGCCCAAACCCTAAAGGTATTCTTACTTTTATCTGCATGATGGCAGAGCTGTCTATAACAGTGCTTTTGTAGCCTTTCAAAGAAATACAAGGATGGAGAACTTCTGTGGTTCTACATTTAATGCTGGGGTGTACATGCTCTGGGGTTCTCTCTGGGCAGCTGTAGCCAGCATATGTACTCTCCTGGCCTCTGGGTAGTGTGAACTGATGCTGGTGTCAGGTTGTATCCGAATATATTTGCACTTTGCAGGTTCTGCTCAACGAGTGTGTGGCTCCTCACATGGCAGAACTGGGTCTGGTGTCCTCTGCCACCCCTTCTGGCCCTGCTGCCCATGTCTGCAAGATGTTCAGGTAAAAGGATCAGCCAGCTTGGGAGGTCTGGCCTGTCTTGCAGCCATCTCTATCTGTTGTAGGTTTTGCCAATGTTTTTTTCTTTTGTATTTGTGTGTGTGTGTGTGCATGCATACACATGAATGTTTATGTGCACCTGGAAGTCATGGCCTACTCGTGACCTAGAGGATATTTATTTATTTATTCGACATATATTCCGCCCTCCCCGCCGAAGCAGGCTCAGGGTGGCTCACATTGAAAGGTCATAAAGACCAGTATTAGTAAGCTGTAACATAAAAATGTAAAATGCATCATAGATAAAACATATAAAACAATATCATACAACGATGGTAGGTGCTATTTGATCTTACAGTAAGTTTTATTAGTAATGGTGGATAACTGCGAATTCAATCAATGTAAATTGTATTGTTAGCTGTTACTGCGTATTAAGCAAAAGGTCCCAGGACACAGTGGAGTATTGGAGGTGGACCAAGTAGTGTTTATTTGTTTTTGGACCGGATGGTGTAATATCTGTTTTTTCTGTTGTCGTAGATTTTAATTCAAAAATGCCTGGTGGAAGAGCACCGTTTTGCAGGCCCTGCGGAACTGTGAGATCTCTCACAGGGCCTTAACCACCTCCGGAAGCTCATTCCACCAAGCAGGGGCCAGAACAGAAAAGGCCCTGGCTCTGGTTGCCTTGCATTCAGAGAGATGGCTGAATAAAGCCTGTCCCTACCTCCTGACTACTGGTATTCCAAGGAGGTCTCCCATCCAAGTACTGTCCAGAGCTAACCCTGCTTAGTTTCTGAGATCTGATGAGATTGGGCTTGCCTGGGCTATCTGAGTTATGGCGCCAATGTAGGTTGTTTTTAATTAGGCATCTGTTTTTCTTCTTGTAGAGCAGTGGAAGAAGCCCTGATGTACCAGTTCCATGCAGCCTGGGCATCTGTGTTTCAGGTTCTGAAGGCTTTCTTTGAGGCATGTGGGCATCAGTTTCATCCCATGATGAGAAAGGTAAAGGGGGCCACTATAGCTGTTGATGCTTTCCTTGTTGCTAGGTAATGGGATGCTGTCTAAGTTTATGTCACAATAAAGAGATTATTTAGATATCCAGGTTTGCAAGAAGGACCATCTAATCCCTTATGAACCTGTCCAACCATTAGAGTCATCTTTGGAAACCTTACTTAGGATGTCCCTGCCTTCTGAGTTTGTGCGGGTGGCAACCCAGGAGAGGACCTTCTTGGTCATGACACCAGAGCTTTGGGAGACCCAGCCTAAGGCCATCTGTCTGTCCCCTTCTGTTGTTGTCTTCAGCTGGCAGGTGAAGACTGCATTCCCTCAATAATCCCTCCTTTCATTGTTTTTGTTTTGTATGTATTTTAAATCTTTTTTTTTTAAAAAAAAAACTTCTAAAATTGTTTTAACAATGTATATTTGAGAGGCTTGATTTTAATGGTTTTATAATGTAATTTTATGTTTTAAATCATTAACCACCATCATGGCTTTTGTAAGGACAGAAAGGCGGGATATAACATGTGTAAATAAAAAAGAATAATGTTTGTAAGGTACAGGATTACTAATATGTACAGTGTGAAGATCAAAATGATCAAGAGGTTAGAAACAGGAAGATCAGAAAACACAGGAAGTTATTTTGTCTATCTTGGTAGCAAGTACTTCCCACTGTGTGGCTCACCCCTCCCCCTTTTATTGGTTCCTTCTTCTGCAGTGTCTGCAATCCTTAGCTGACCTACGTGGCTCCCCACACTTTCCCCACACCATGTTGCTTGACCAGGCTGTGGGGGCTGCTGTGGCTACCATGGGCCCTGAGGTGGTGCTGCAGGCTGTGCCCCTAGATATTGATGGCACAGAGTAAGTATGATCTCTGGCAAGGTTGTGATATCATTTTATGTCCTTCCTTTCTCCCTCAACCTCCTTTGTTTTTCTTACACCTTTTATTCTGCTGCTTTACTGAATTTTAGTGATGGTTCTTACTCTGTTTTGACTTTTTTATATTGCATTAACTTTGTGGAGAATACAGCCAGTTAATAAATACCACAAATCAGTAATTTTGGTGCACATGTAGGGCAAGAGTTTACACATTGGCTAGCAAGCACCTTTTTGAGGGGGTATTTTTGTATTTGTGTGTATGTATCTCCACCAGGAAGTCATGGTCTGGACACTGACGGGGGGCTGGAGGATATTCAGAGAGGTGGCTGAATAAAGCCTGCTCCCATCCTCCCAATTA
Source organism: Heteronotia binoei (assembly GCF_032191835.1). Taxonomy (NCBI): domain Eukaryota; kingdom Metazoa; phylum Chordata; class Lepidosauria; order Squamata; family Gekkonidae; genus Heteronotia; species Heteronotia binoei. The sequence continues at coordinate 78,317,299 of NC_083228.1, read as the reverse complement.
CTGGTATTCCACGGAAGTCTCCCATCCAAGTACTTGCCAGAGTCGACCCTGCTTAGCTTCTGAGATCTGATGAAATCTGGCAAGCACCTTCTAAAATGCTGAGAAGAGCTACAGAGCCTGGAGAAAAGTGGAGGCTCCATTTGAGAATCTTTGCACATTGGAGAGGCTTGGAACAGCATGGCACTGGGAAGGAGGAGTGAAGGCTTGCTTGAGCAGTTGCGCTTGGCCACTAAGCAGCTTGTCAGACTGCATTTCAGAAGATGCTCCATGCTAGGTGGCCCTTGGCCCCTTCCTCTCTGGAGGGGAACATGCCTGGTTAAGAGCACAAATTTGAGGTAACTAACATAGTAGGCAAAAAATGCATAGATGCCTGTATGAGGCACAAAATAGATAATGAGTATATGAATTTATTTTGTTTTTTTAACATTATAGTCCTTTCTCACAGGGACTCAAGGCAAATTACACACAGTGAGTCAGTACAGTTGACAAAATGGGACATTCAATAAGAAGCGCATTGGAATTTTAGAAGTCTGGAACCACCAGAAAGAACTGAAGCATAGCATAAGTATTCACATGACACATTAAGCAAGACAGAAATTACATAAACAGGATCCTACTTACAATAAGCTGTACACAGCAGTATAGATTGCAGTTCCTACTCATTCATCCAAGAAAGTTTGTAAAAGCATTATGTGAAGGGCGACCCTGTTACCTGTGCAGAAAAGCCCTCTTGAATAGTACCATTTCACACATACTTTGAGGGAAACCAGGAGTGTGGGAGTCTCCCTGCCCTCCTCAGACAGGGCATTCTGCAAGGCAGGAACCACAGTGGAGAAGGCACTTATACAGACAGTTGTCAAGTTTGCCCATTTGCAGGTTGGAATCTGCAGAAGCCTCTGCTGACTTACCATAGAATCATAGAGTAGGAAGAGACTTCCAGTGTTATCTAGTCCAACCCCCAACTTGCGTGAAGTTGTGGTGGTGGAACATAGGGAGAGAGGTGGTCCCAGAAATCAGAGGGGCCAATGCCATGACGGGCTTTGTATGTGATAGCTGATACTTTAAACTGAACCCAGTAACAGATGGACAGCCAATAAAGCGTCTGCAGAATGGGAGGAATATGCATGCGCTCTGTCTGTGGTGAAGATCCTGAGAGAGATCCCCAGTCCTCACTCTGAGTTCTCAGTGTTGTCTATTGCCACAGTGCTCTTGTCTGCCTGTCTTACCATTTGCTTCTTTTCTGGTGCAGTGCTCAATAATCGGGCAATGGAGGGCTTTTCTTTTCTTTACTCAACTCTCCCTCTGGGCTGGTTCTCCAGTGGGAACAGGGTTGTCAGAAATCTCCTCCAGCCATCCTTCCTTGTTTGAAGAATCTTTGGCTGGGAGAGGATGTTGCCCACACAGCTTGCAAAAACTGCTCAGCACTATAGAGTGTTTGATTATGGTAGAACTGTGACTCTCTGTGATGTAGGCTGGGGATTCTGCTTCACATTGCAAGGTGATGTGTGGTATGGAGGAGTTGCCAGACCATCTGGAAACAGTGCCCTTTTAATCTCTTTTACATCTATTTGTGCCAACCCGCCTCATACTCCAAAACTAACAATTGTTGCGTATACTTTCATGCTGAGGGTGTTCACTACATGGAGCTTTCACACCTCCAGTGGCTTTCAGGTTTTGTGACTGGAAGCGGAAATCACTAGATAATTTCACTAGATAATAAAGTGCCCAGATCAATGTATCCGATGGCCAGGCTTCCTGAGTCCATTTATGTTTACATGCTGTGACTTTATTCTTTCTGCCGCCTATCCTTTTCCACAGGGAGACACTAGATTTCCCTCGCAGCTGGCTTCTTCCTGTGCTTCGTGACCACATCCGTGATGCACCACTTGCCTACTTCTGCACTTACTTCTTACCACTAGCTACCACTCTAAAAAACAGAGGTAATTGAATATGTGAATGAATTAAACCCAGAGCACAAATGCACAGACCCCAAGGGCAAACGAGAGAAGCCCAATCTCTGGGTCTAAGGGTTTCATTAGAACTAAGCAAATTGCATGGAGAAACTGCCATTGGCAAATCTGCCATGCCAGATTGGGGAAAATATTTGTGGAAGAGCCACATGTGACTCCCAAGCCAGTTTGGCCACCCCTGATGCAGAGGGTGGAGTGTCAGACTGGGATCTGGGAGAAATCCTTGTTCTGCCATGGGAGTTTGCTGGGTGACCCTGGGCCAATCACACACGCTCAGCCTAACCTACCTCAGAGCATTCTTGTGGGGACAGAATGGAGGAGAGGAGAACAGTCTGTGCCATTTTGGTTCTCTTCCATTGAGGAAAAAGGGAGACTACAAATGAAGTAAATAAAATAAGTTTGTGGCTATGTTTGCAGTTTAATTACTGTTGTCCGAATGCCAATTGCACCTCAGGATTTAATTTAGCAAATTGTAGCATGGGAACATTAGGCATTTTAGGCTTGAATTCAAGAAGCAGGTGGTTTCAGGTCTGCACAGATACTTGACTCTGCTATAGTATATTCTGTGCAGCAGAAGAGCATTTTCGTTGTTCTTTTCCCAGGTTAATAGCTTGTAGCATCTTTTGTCTAACTATCTGTGGCTATAATGTTTCCTTTGTCTCTCTGTAGCCACAGCCCTTGCCCAGGCAGAACGGCACTTAGAAGCCAAGATCTATGATACTCTGCAGTGCCAGGTGAGGAGGGGCCTCCACAGCTCTTCATCCTGTGTCTTTTGTGGCTTTGCGGGCGAGGTTTGGGGGGCATCCTAGTGATGGTCAACTTTGCTAATCTGCCCCTCTTTGTCTTTTTAGGTCTGGAACCTCCTGCCCAGTTTCTGCACCCACCCTACAGATGCAGGATCCTCATTCAAGGGACTGGCACGCACATTGGGAATGGCCATCAGTGACCGATCTGATCTGCGGCTTATAGTTTGCCAAGCTCTTCGCAGGCTAATAAATAAGGGTTGCCAGACAGGTGAGGTCTTTTTGTGGGAGAGGTGCCTGCACTGCTGCCGTCCACCATGAACTCATTGTGGCTGGTGGCACTTCTGGATTCGTTCTGCTTCCTGCTGGAGAGCAAGAATGGAGAAAGGAGGGAACGGGCTGATCCATGCCTGTTCATAGCATGTACCATTTAGTCTTTCTTTGAATTCCCTTGCCTTGCTCTGTGTAAAGGAATATCCTTCTGTGTTCCTCATGCCCCCCTATAGATGACAGCTTACAGTCTTGACTAAATGCCATTTTATCAGCTGCTGACTTCTTCTCTTGCAGTGGAACAATGCTCCATCTGCCTAACATTTTAATCCCAGACAGAGAACAACCTGAGTCACATTTTTGGCATACTTGATGCATGCCTGCACTGGGTGAATATCTGGAATTATCCTTACCCATCTCTGTCTGGCTTTTCAGTCTTGTGTTTCTCTGCCTCCACTTGTAGATGCTGAACGTGCTGAGGTGGGGCGCTTTGCAAAGAACTTCCTGCCTATCCTGTTCAATGCTTATAGCCAACAGGATGCTGCCACTGAGAGCCCTGTGCAAAGGCGTTCTGTGCTGGAGACTATCCGAGCCTATTTGACAGTCACAGAGCCTCAGGTGGGCAGAGTTCTGCAAAATGGCACAGATGCCACTTGCCAAAGGGCTGGGATGGAGACCAATGTCTGTTGGTGGATCTTGTGTGTCAGGAAAGGGGCCTTATTTTTATTGCAGATGGTGTGTGGATTCCTGGAGAAAGCTACTGAGAAACTGACCAGCCCTGATAGTTCAGAGTTTACCAAGTAAGCCCAGCCCCAAGTTGGGGTCCAGCTCTTCCTGTATTTGGATATGTGTGGCCTTTCTGGTCCTTACCCTCAGTAGGTGTGGGACGGGATAGTTCATACCAGTGAGCAGCCTTAAGAGTTCCTGTAATATTTTGCTTCTTTTCTGAGACCCCTTTATATGTAACACCTGTAATGGCACCTGTTTGTAGTGTTCTGAGATGGCATGTGTCATGTTGCCTCCTTGCCTTCCTTAGTGTTTCCTACCTGTTTTCCTAGAAAAATATCACAGTTCCCTCTGCTCTGTTCCAGAGAATCATAGAATTGGCAAGGACCTCCAGGGTCATCTAGTCCAACCCCATCCTGCACAATCCAGGAACTACCTCCCCTTCAGCACACACCCAGTGACCCCTGCTCCATGCTCAGAGAATGGCAAAAAAACCTTTCAGGATCCCTGGCCATACTGTCCTGGAGAAAATTGCTTCCTGACCCCAAACTGGCAGTCAGGATTTCCTTGGGTGTGTAAGAAAGGGTCACAAGAACTAGCAGAGTCATAAAGATGTTTAGCTCTGTATTTACTTTTGCTAACAGTGCTGTCCCTGCTGCAGGCTCTCCCTGTTGGACCTTGTTGTAGCCATGGCTCCCTATGTTGATGAGAAATCTCTGCATTCTCTCTATAGTAACATAGAGCCCTCCTTGCAGGTGAGCTGTCCTATCACTGTCCTGTCACAAACTTCAGGCTTGTTGCTTGCCTACTCTCTTCTCTGACTATGCGGAGACTGCCAGATTAATATTGCCAGAGTTGGGGATGGGGAGAAACCTTAGATATAAAGGCAATGGGTATCTCCCTCCATTTAGGAGAAGAATCCAAGTACACAGCTGTGGAAAAGGTCTGCAGGAGTAGTTTGAGCCTATCAATATATTCCTGGGACCACTCCTGCCCTCTGAAGCTGTGTTGGTGCTTGAGAAAACTTATGTGTAGGATATGTCAACAGTTCTAGCCATATCTGATCTGAGAAAGACCCTTTCATTGGCCATGCTGAATACCTAGTCATCACTGATTCATGTCTGATGCCCATCCTCATCCAGGTTCTGTGCCACTTAAGTGATGTTTTTAGACATTTTCCCAGCCACATTGGAATCAATTATCTATGATTTGCTTCCTGGCCGCAGAACAAATGTTCCAATGACGCAACCATGTGATGCAAAAGGACCAATCATATGGGTTTTGCAGATGGAATTAGCACTTTCAGGTGATGCCATTTCTGCTAGAGAGAACCATATTATCAATCTCAGATACATGGCTAATTGAGACTTAGCAGTTCCCACCTCAAGAGAACACTAGTCCTGTTTGGTGTTGGACTTGGAGTCCCTTTGTGTTTTTCTAACTTGAACAGGGCAGGCAGCTAAGGATGAAAGGAGTTTGTGCATGCATGGAAATTGTGTTTCTATGATGATCTGTCTGATTCAAATGCCTAGAACAAAGACCATGGGATCCAGAAGAAGGCGTATCGGGTACTGGAGGAAGTGTGTGCCTCTGACCGGCCTGCATGTCAGAACTTTGTGCGAAGCTATCTGAAGGAGCTGCAAAGTACTCTGCTGGGCTCCTTGCCCAGTGCTGCCTCACCTGCCAAGAGGGTAAGGAGAAGACATTACTGCTTTGGAAGATGAAGTGGGAAAGATGCTGAGAGTAGTCTTGCGAGAAGAATAGCAGAACGATGGAAGGCTATATTCTGGGTGCTGTCATTTTTAATCTTGCACTCTGTCATCTTTTGTTCCCAGCCCCGGCTGAAGTGCCTCCTCCACGTTGTCAAACAACTCACAGCAGAGCATGAGGACTTTGTCACTGCCCTGGTGCCAGAGGTGAGGTGGAGCAAGAACAATTAAAGAGGAAAGCTTATGCTATGCTAGCTATCTGAAGATAGGGAGCAATGTCACTCTTGGTCAAGATTGTTGGCTCAAAGCGGCTCTCAAATGCTGCCACTGCTGGACTTCAAGGTGGGTGGTAGGACTGGACTTGTGAGGAGGAGATGAGATGCCCTTGTGAGTTTAATGGACCCCCACTTGTATAGTCTGGAAACCCACACCTCACTGTAATACACATGGCAATACCTCTTCCAGCTTTTTTTACAAAGATAGGCCTGTGGCAAATGCAACTATAGACATCCCACTGTCCTTCCCAGTTTATTCTGTATCTGTTGTCCTACTAATGGCAGATTGTTTTTCATGCCAAATCAACTTGTAGTAGTCTAAATTTTCCTCCAGCTGCGATCCTAGCAATTTCTTATCTTCTGCTTTGTGGGAAGAGAATGGCCATCATATCCTGGTGTTTCAGGCCATCGGTGGTGGGGAAACTCCTAGACCTAATACAGAGTAGTACAAGGATGCTGATGATCTCTTTGCTTCCTCCAGGTGATACTCTGCACCAAGGAGGTGTCTGTGGGTGCCCGCAAGAATGCTTACAATCTGCTTGTAGAGATTGGTCATGCCTTCCTGAGGTTTGGCCCTACCGCAGATGGTGAGTCCTGGTTGCCCATACTGGGATGCTGCATTAATATGCTGGAATTTGGGAGGGGTGTGTGCGCTACTTTCCCCATGTTCACTGAAGTCCTTCCTAGCTCCTGTCTACTCTTGTCTGTTTTACTACCTCTGGTGCTACAGTTGCAATTACCATTGCCCTCCTTCCCAGCTGGGTTTCATAACCTTGGATGCATCTTGATTTGAGGTATGTTTAGTTCAAATTTTCCATTAGATTGCTGGGTTGTGAGACCTGAAGAAGTGAAGCAAACTTGCACACATTCTGTTGTACATAATTCTGTTACCATGGGAAGGGGTGAGCTAAACCAGCCATCTGATCACTAGTAATCCTACTTGGCTCTTCTTTTACTTACTAAGATTTCATCAGGCATTGTCTCATGGATTCCAGATTATTACACTGCTAAATTTTGCATATTCCATTCTATAGCAGCACAGCCGCTGAAAGGTAGAATACACGTAGCTCTGCCTGTAACCAAGGCTTTGTGCACTCTGCTTGCTGTTCTTATGTTACAGAGAGCAGAACTTCCTGACAACCTCTTGCTTTCAGAGGAAGGGTTTGCTGCTCTTTCCAGACTGCTGTATTGGCCCTGTGGCAGTTTCCTGCCCCTTTCCTCATGTGATTATTCTCTCTGTGTCCAGGGTACCTGGATTTAGGCAATGGCTTGCTCTGCCTTAAATTCTTTCTTTATCATGGCGATTTCTGTACAGTTTCAGTCTACCTTCTGCAAGAATCTCTTAGCATACTATATGGGGTTGTGTGTGCCTTACTCTTAAGCTAACTGGGACAAGACAAGATTCGGATCCTCTTACACCCAGTTTTTAAATTCCTTTTAGATGCTATGCATCGTTACCTTCTCCTGGTCTATGCGGGCTTGACTGGCTCAGTCACCATGATGAGCTGCACTGTTCTTGCACTTGCCCGGCTGCTCTTTGAGTTCAAAGGTGAGCAAACTTGGGTTGACCGGATGATGCTAAAGGCCTCAAACTGGGAATTGGCCTTCCCACTGGGATTGGTTAGGAGCTTTTGATCCGAGTTTGTACAAAAATGGGTGTTTCCATGAGGTTGTGCAAGGAGATACCTGTAGCTGTATGCAGTCTCAGTTCCTGGACTCTGAGGGGGTTTTTTTGTGTGGGGGGGGGGCTCCTACAGGCACTGGGATAGTCTTGCAGGACAGAAAACTCTCTGATGTGAGGTAGCAGTCCAGAGAACTCGCATAGCTGTGGATGGGAGGGGATCTGAAGCATTGGAACACACCTCTCCTAAGCCAATCTGTTGCCCTGCAGAACATATCAGTCCAGCAGCTTTAGAGCAGCTCGTGCAACATATCTGCCTCATGGTAGGCTCACGGACACGAGATGTCGTCAAGTCAGCTCTGGGCTTCCTCAAGGTGGCACTGTTGCTCTTGGATGTAGCACTGTTGGGACGGCACCTGCAGACAATGGTGAGATTGATGTGGCATGTTTGGGTCAGGCTGAGGGAAGGGAGGGTGCTGGAAATGAGTACTTCCAGCTTGCCTGTCTTTTAATTTTCTTTAAAATGAAGGAATTGGGAAAGTTCTTTCATTGAATGATCCTAGCCCTGCCTCACAAAAGTCTGTTTAGAACTTAGCACAGACGTGTGCATGTTGGAACTGCTGCCCTGTAGGACCTGCAGCCCTATCCTTATGCCAGTCCCACAAGACACCATGTCCCTTCTACTGCTCTTAGAAAGTAGAGGGAGCCATCCCTGGAGGAAGGGAGAGGTCTAAGATTGATGAATCTTGCTTCCTAATTGGTGTGATTGGTGGATAGGGGTAACTTTATTGCCATCTGCCCAGAGTTCTGATGCCAGTTTTCCGCTTACAGCTGGAAGCCATAGGAGGCATGAGTGATGACATGAGACGGCACTTCCGCATGAAGCTGCGAAACCTTCTCTCCAAGCTGATCCGGAAATTTGGGTTAGTGCCAGGATTGGTGGAAGGATGAGTAAAATGCAGAATATTGAATGGTGATTTAGGGCAGAGTCTAAAAATAAATAAGGGGAAGGACCCACCCTCCATGATACTCCCTTCAAGCACACACTACACTGCCCCTGTTTTACTCTGGTGCACTTTCTGCTTAGAATAGCTTGTCTTGGATTGTGCCACCCTGCATAAGAGTACACATGTTTTTGAGATGGACAAACAGATTTGAAAGGCTGCAGACATCAGAGTCCTAACATTTTGTATAAACAATGTTTTTATTTTGTTACTTTTATTGTTGTTTTAACTTTTTATTTTGCATATCTTGTATTTTGTATACAACATTTTTTATTATAACTGTGAATGGCCTAATGACCATAATAATATCTATCTGCCAATCTATCAAATCTAAACAGGTTTGAAAGGCGGCAGACAGCAGAGATGCTCTTATTATTGGGAGCATTTGTGCTACTTTGGTGGAAGAGGGGATATCCTTGCTCTAGGCTGGAAAACACTCATGAGCGGTAGTAGCGATTCTACCCTTTTAGGAGTGTTTCCCACCACAGGGTGAGATGTGCGAATGAGGGCATTATAGAGGACTGGGACGCTCTCAGCCTCTCTCCTTTGAGGATGACAGGCAGGCTCATTCACTTCCTTCATGCTGAGCTGGGAGGCACTCAGATTCTTATCACTTCTGAGCTTACAAAGTGGCTGGCTGACTCCCTTCCACTCCCAGTTCTTACACATGCAGAGGTTTCAGGGGAGCGACTGAGTCTGTTTCTTCTGCACAGGCCAACAGAAAGCAAGAGACCCTTCCCGTCATATGAAATGAAAATGCATATCCATCCCCTCCCTTTAAAACAGTCTTGTGGTTTTTTACTTGTGCCTGAGAGTTGTATTTTGCTGCTACCAATTCTTTTATGCTATAATAACTCTGCCCAAGGCCAGCACAGGGGTTCTTGAGGCCATGTCCCTGGATAATGTAGCTCATCCTCCCCCATCTAAGTCTGTCTAGGCACTTGGTCTTCTCAACTTTCCTTGTATTTCTTCTTTTCCATCAGTAGCATTATAGAATAACTAAGCATGGGGTGTGGGTATGTGGCACTTACGGGATTGCACCTGAATCTAGCAAGGTACTTTCATTGGCAGTGATTAGAGATAGGGGGGAAATCTGAGAACAGGCAGCTCATGAAATCAAAAGATTTTAAACAGTTTCTAACTTTGACATCACTTTATGCCACTTATGGTAGGCATGATTGCTTTTTCCAAAGAAATCCTGAGAAAGGTGGAGGAGTTGCTTCAAGGGGCACATGCCTTATTCAGCTTTTGGGTGGCTGAGTTAATTTAAGATGCTATTTTAAGACCCACCCATGTTAGGTTTTCCCATTGATAGCAGTTCCTTTGGACAAAGCTACACAGACCCTTTCTATGTCCCAGGGTATGGGGGGCCATTTAGGTAAGGAATAAGTAAATTTTTGGGCAAGGGGTTATAATTTTGCAAGTGTCAAAGGAAAAGGGGATTATTATTTTGAGATTATAGGACTGAGCTGTAACGTCTATAAAGCCAGAAACTGTGGTTTGCTTGCTTTTTGACAGATGAAATTGGTATTAGATTGATATAAGAAAAAATGGATGAATCCTCTTTGATCCATCACCCTGTCTCTTCCTCCTCCCCTCTCCTGGAGGAAGATAGTCTTTGTGATTGTCTGCAGATATGGATTATCAGGAAGAGATTTCTCCTTTCATTTGTCATAGCCTACTTTTAGCAGTTAATACTAAACTTTATGCAAGTTTTCTGTACCATCATATTCACCTGTCAAGTGTTGGATGTTAGTAAGAAGAAGCATAGTTTGTCACAGGCCAAAAGCTCTCCATGTCCCATGACTTTAGCTGACCTTGTCTTGCAAGAATTTTTTTTGGGTGTGCCTGGTCTGGCTGGCTTCTGTAGCACTGAGCTCTTATCTTCATTCCCTAGTTTTGAGCCTGTGCAGGCTTTGCTCCCAGATTCATATCGCAAGGTACTGCTGAATATCCGCAAGGCTGAGGCGAGGAATCGCAAACGGCAAGCATTGAAACGGGCAGCTAGTTCTGTGGAAGAGGACAGACCAGTGAGATCCAAGGGAGACAGGTATGGAGGTGGTATAGATTGAGGCTGAGAAGTATTGCCTTTTCAAGGTCAGGGCAGGAGGAAGTTCTGACCTCTGAAGTACTTTGGGAGCAGAACGGATGTGAGTCCCTTACCCTTGACTAAGTGCAACATGCATTGCCTCCCACCTGCAGCTTGGAGGACTTATTGGCAGACTCTGACTCTGACTTGGAAGATGACAGCAAACAGCATGATGGTAAAGAGACCAGGAAAGCGATACGGCAAAAAGGCCAGGCCTGGCTCAAAGAGGGAGAAGGCGATGAGCCCCTCAACTTCCTGGACCCCCATGTGGCACACAGGGTTCTGGGTAAGGACCAAGTGGTGAACTCAGACTGCTGGAGGCCTTTATCCATCCCGTAGCTGAATGGCAAGATAAAGACCAGACATGCATAACTGTGTGGGGAGGGAAAAACTAGATGTTCCACTTCCATGTAAGGGTTTTGCATTCTCTTTTATTTTTCATGCAGCTACCAAGCCAGGCACTGGTAAGGCTGGGAAAGTCAGCCATGACTTCAAGGTGTCTGCTGATGGACGCCTTATCATATGTGACGAGGAAGAGGAAGAAGAGACTAAAGGTACTTAGGAATGTATTAAGTTGGGAAATTGGAGTTTTCTGGTAATGGACTGTTGAATTATGAGTGACATAATTCTACTAATACCATAATGCTTGTTTAATGATTTTGAGTGGTCAAAAGCCTTTATGCATTTACAGCAATTCTGCAAGGTGGATCGATATTAATCATCTTCATATTTGCAACAAGTGGTGGGCAAAAAGCTGAGAGAGAGACAGACAGACAATAGCTTGCCTAAGGTCACATGCTAAGTTCATGTTTAGGGTATTGTTTAAAAATGAGACTAGGTTCTGAGAGACCCAGGTTCGAATCCCCACTTATGCCACGGAGGCTCACTGGGTGACCTGGGGCCAGTCACAGTCCCTCAGGCTGACCTACTTCACAGGGTTGTTGAGAGGATAATATGGAGGAGAGGAGAATGATGTAAGCCACTTTGGGCCCCCTTGGGGAGAAAGGCAGGGTGGGAGCAGACAGAATTATAAGGGAAGGAGGCAGAAACAAAACAGGGCTCGACCCCCTTCCAGCCTGCGTCCTATCCCGACAGTGACAGGTAGTGGGGCCAAGAGGAATTGCCTGCCTCCGTCATTGGTGTTATGTAACACCAGGTCCATAAATAATAAGACCTCGATCCTTAAGGAGTTCCTGCTTAAGCAGGACATGGACCTGGCTTGCGTGACTGAGACCTGGGTGCAAGATGGAGAGACGGTAGCTCTCTCCCAGATGACACCCCCAGGATACTTGGTCTTTCACCAATCACGGACTAGCGGGCAGAGAGGAGGGGTGGTGCTATTCATACGGGAGGATTACTCCTTCTGGACTCTCCCGGCCCCAACGATCAATGGTGTAGGATGTGCCGGTCTGGCGTGGGATGTGGGGGAGGGGTTGGCGATCTGACTGGTGTACCGTCAGCCTAACGCATCGGCCAGTGCCTTACCATCCCTGATGGAGGCCATGACAGGCTGGGCGTTGGAATACCCCAGGCTTGTGATTTCAATGTCCATGCCGATGACGTGGCCTCCAGGCGATGGGCCAAGTGACTTCCATGGTGACACTGGGACTCTCCCAATTTGTTACAACTCCCACTGACCAGGCAGGACACATGTTAGATTTGGTCTTTGCAGCCAGGGTTCTGGTGGACGATATTACTGCTGAGGCGGTGCCATGGTCGGACCATTTTGCCCTCAAGGCTCCTGTGAATGTGCCGTCCCAACCCTGTATGGGCAGAGAGCCTATTTTGGCTCGCCCGCAGAGTCTGATGGACCCTGAGCGGTTCCAAATGGCTTTGCAGGATCCCTGGCCTCCTGGCATTACCTTGTTGAGGCCTGGCATGGCCGATTATCCAGGGCCATCAATGAGATCGCACCTCGATGTCCTCTGCACCCTCGTGTTAAGCTGGTTCCATGGTACACCCCAGAGCTACAACAGCTGAAGCAAGGGCTCAGACGGCTAGAGAGGCAGTGGTGGCATACTCATGACGAAGCGACAAGAACATCTTATAGAATGTTTATGAGGTCTTATGAGATGGCAGTCAAAGCCACAAAGAAGGACTACTTTGCGGCTAAGATTGCGTCTGCAAATTCACACCCGGCACAATTATTTAGGATAATTGGGAACCTTACAACACTGCCTCAAGGCAGACCAAATGTTAGAGAATTAGAGATTGGCTGTGAGGCTTTTGTGAAATTTTTTGCAGATAAAATCACGTTGCTGGGCCATGACGTTCCCGCCACATTGAATACAGTGCAAGAACTCGAGGCTCTGTGTCCGTCTTCTGGTTCAGTTCTGGATCACTTTGACACACTTAGCCTGGGGGAAGTTGACAGAATCCTCTTGGCTGTACGTCCAACAACTTGTGATCTGGACCCATGCCCCTCTTGGCTAATTAAATCTTGCCAGAGGGAACTTAGATTCCTATGCGGGACATCGTAAACAGATCCCTCTTCGAGGGGCGTTTTCCAACGCCTCTTAAAGAGGCTTTGATCCACCCTCATGAAAAAGATTACAGCAGATCCGGCCACATTGGCAAACTATCGACCGGTCTCAAATTTACCATTTTGGGGTAAAATTATCGAGAGGACAGTAGCGTTACAGTTGCAGGGTTTTCTGGATGATGCTTCCATCTTAGATCCTTACCAGTCCGGCTTCCGCCCGGGTCATAGGACGGAGACAGTGCTGGTCGCTTTGGTAGATGATCTCCAGCGACATCTGGATTGAGGTGGCATGGCGGTGCTTGTGGTGTTAGGTATGTCGGCTGCGTTCAACACGGTCGACCATCAGTTACTGACCTGCCGGCTCGCCAACGCAGGGATCAGGGGGTTGGCCTTACAGTGGCTTTCCTTCTTCCTTGATGGACGGGGACAAAGGGTAGCAATTGGGGAAGAGCTGTCCCAGAGGCACTCACTAGATTGTGGGGTGCTGCAAGGGGCAGTCCTCTCTCCGATGTTATTTAACATCTACATGCACCGCCTTGCCCAGATTGCCCAGAGGTATGGGCTTGGGTGTCACCAATATGCAGATGACACCCAGCTCTATCTACTAATGGATGGCCAGCCTGACTGCGTCCCAAAAAATCTGGACCTAGGTTTGCAAGCCTTGGCAGGTTGGCTCAGGCTGAGTAGGTTGAAGTTGAATCCAATGAAGACAGAGGTCCTTTGCTTGGGTCATGGCGCTCTGGGAAGAGAAATTCCCCTCCCAGTTTTTGACGGTGTGTCACTAACAGCGGTGCACAGGGTCAAGAGCTTGGGGGTTCTACTGGAGCCTTCATTATCAATGGAGGCCCAGATAGCAGCCACTGCCAAATCCGCGTTCTTCCATCTTAGACGGGCGAGGCAGTTGGCCCCCTTCCTGGAGTGTCATGACTTAACAACAGTGATCCACGCAACGGTCACCTTGAGACTGGATTACTGTAATGCCCTCCACATGGGGCTGCCTTTGTACCAAATCCGGAAGCTGCAGCTGGTGCAGAATGCAGTGGCTAGGCTGTTACTAGGGCTTCCGAAGTGGGAGCACATACAACCGGGGTTGCGCGAGCTGCACTGGCTGCCAGTTGTATACCGGGTTCATTACAAAGTGCTGGTTATTACCTTTAAAGCCCTATATGGTCGAGGGCCTTGCCTACCTTAGGGACCGTCTCTCCCCATATGAGCCCCAGAGAGTACTGAGATCAGGGGGAAAGAACTGGTTGACTATCTCTGCGCCGAAGGAGGCCAAATTGAAGAGCACATGAGAACGGGCCTTTTCGATCGTAGCTCTACACTGGTGGAATCAACTTCCGGATGAAGTGCGGGCCCTGCGGAGTCTTGATCAATTCCGTAGGGCCTGCAAGACTTTTTTTAAAATGGCCTTCGCCTAAATACAGACCTAAGACAGAGCTGCTGTAGACATATCCAGCCACCAAACTTATTGAGGAAACATCTGAGATATAGCACCACTTATGTTAATTTTTAAATTGTGAATGATGGTTTTAAATATGATGGTTTTATGTAATGAATTATTTTATCTAACTGTACCGATGTTTTATTGTAAGATGAAATTTATATGTTGTTAGCTGCCCTGAGCCTGCTTTGGCGGGGAGGGCGGGATATAAACAAAATGTATTATTATTATTATTAAATGTATAAATTTCATTTCTATCCCACTCTCCCAGCAAACCATCTTAAAAACTATAACAATCAGATTAAAACTTTAAAAACATCCAATCCAGCCAAAAGCAATAAAGATGGCAGACTACAAAAACATGATGTCCCGGGTCAGTGTCAGAGTTGTAGATATTATGATATAATCAGGTCCAAGGGTCCAATTCATTATGTAAATGAATTAAATAAATATGTGATGGAGAGATTTGAATTGAGAACTTCTGGCTCACACTCTTAACCACCACACCACAACAGCTTCCATTCCTAGCTACTTTGCCCAGTGTTCCCATCTATCCTCTTCATAACCGCATGTCATACTCTGTGCGCAACACAGGTCCCTTAACTGGAGAAAGTTATGTCGTCTAAGTGTATTGTTGAGATTTGCACAGCTGGAATAATTTATTTTTAATATAGAAACCTGGATATTGTGGCTTTTAGAATGTAGGAGTGTCTTCTCTAATTCAGCATTGATTGGTGCAATACCAATGCTTCTAACTCTAGGAAAAGAAGGGTATAGAAACTCACTTTGCTGGTGATTCTTTGGGCAAGTTGCTGCATTCTTGACTGATGTCATTGCTGGGTCTGATATCCCTCTATTGTCTTTGCTACAGGAGTGGATGAGGAGATGGCAGATCTAATGCAAGAGGTTGGGATCCGGAGTGTAAGTGATGAGAAACGTGAATTGGGGTGAGAGGGAATCCTAGCAGGAAACCGTCTTTGCAGTGGAAACTGCACACTCCTATGGATGGGAGATGGATGAATGTTGGAGAAAATTGAGCTTAACTGTCAGATGGTCGGCCTTTGCCAGACAATGAGTACCAAAGGGGTTGGGAAGCATAGGTCGTTCATTCTAGCTGATATGTGGAATTTCTCTTATAGAAGAAGGCTCAGAAGCGCCGATTCCGGGAAGAGGCAGATGACAAGGAGCAGGACAGTGATGCAAAACCACACTATAAAGGCAAGTGTATTTTTATTGGCTGATGCTATAGGCTGAGCTGTGCTTACTACTGTGAGTTCATTTCCCTGGAGTGGCAACTGGAAAGGGGATAATGTGGTTGCTTAATGCTGAGGCTTAGCTAAGTACCATACCAGTTCCTGTGTTACACTTATCATGCAATGGTGTGATGGCCAACTCTCAGCTCTCTCTGAACACACAGAGTTCACCACCATCTGATGCTTCCACATGATGCAGAAGCACAATAATATGGTAGTAAGCAATCACATGAAGACTGTTTCACACTGGCTCCAAATCATTGAGTGCTAGCTGCTAGCGGGCCTACAGCTCAGTGGAGGGCACAGCTGAGAAAAGTGAACACATTCTTTCCACTTCTCATGCCTCAACACTGCTCCTGCTATGTTTTGTTCATTGTTTGCAGCTGGAGGGTCTGGAATCCATCGTCCTGTTGGCAAGAATGCATCAGCTGGTGTAGAATACAAAGCAAAGGTAAGATCATAGTATACCAGGGCTTAGTATTGTTGTCTGAGCCAGAGTGTGATATGTATGAGGTCATTTACACCACTATCATAGAAAGATCCTTTTTTCAGGACTTTTAGCCATCTGGCTTTCATGCTGTTTATGGCATTGAAACTGCCTTGGCCATCCCAGTGGATATCCTGCACTTGAAATGGGATGTAGGGAGTACACCACTACTGGTGGCTTTGGCTTCCTTGGAGAGAGCAAAGTATTAATGATGATGGTGGTTCTTGCAAGAGAGATTTTAGACTGCTGCTGTACCGCTTGGCCCATGTTTTGTGGCATTCCACAGGGTTCCAGCTTGTCTCCGATGCCATTCAAAACTTACATGAAACGCCTGGTGACGATTCTTTTTTTTGGGAGGGGGGAGTAGTCCAGTCATAGCTGGCTTATGGCAAGCCTGTGGGATTTTTGTGGCAAGAGACTAACAGGTTCTTTTCCATTGCCTGCCTCTGTGTCGTGACCCTGGTATTCCTTGGAGGTCTCCCATCCAAATACTGACTGGTGCCAATCTTGCTTAACTTCCAAAATCTGAAGAGATGAGGCTAGCTTGGACTATCCAGGCCATGTGGCCAATATGCAGAAGACTACCCAGCTTTCTCTGTTTTCCACCAAATGTGGAAAACAAGTGAAGACCCTGAATGAATATTTGCATTAAATTGCAGGCCATATGAGGGTGCATAAACTTAACTCAGACAAGGTGGGAATCAGGTTGATTGGGTGTTTCTCTGGTTCTGAATGCAATGTGTTGGATGGGTTAGAAATGCCCCCATAATGTAGATTGGATATACTTTTAGATCTGGATAAGCTTCTGAATATACAGGTAAAGGCAGTGGCTAGGAGTACTTTGGAGAACAATCCCAAGCAAGTCTGCTCAGCAGTATGTCCCATTTTATTCAGTGGACTTGCTCCCAGGTAAGTGTTCTTAGGATTGCTGTGTATGATTGCCTTTTACAGTCTTTCCAGCTGAATTCCTTCCAGGATCAGAGTCCAGCATTTCACAGTGTAATAATATCTAGATGAGACCACTACACTATGCTATATTATGGGCTGCCTCTGAAAAGCATTGGTCTTGGTTTTGACATTTAAGGCTCTTAGCAGTCAGGGACCCACATATCTTCAGGACCAACTCTTTCAGTATGCCCCCAGAGAAGTGTTACACTCCAGGAATAAGAACTTCCTGGTAGTCCCCACCCCAAGACAGATCTGACTGTCCTCAAATAGGACCAGGGCCTTTTCAGCCTTGGCCCCTGCCTGGTGGAACTCTCTGCCAGAGAACATCCATGCCCTGTGTGAGTTTTTACTCTTCTACAGGGCATGCAAGGCAGAGATGTTCTGCCAGGCATTTGGTTGAGGGCAGCATAATATCTGGCACTCACATCCTCTACAATCTTCCCTCCCCCCCTTAGAAGGCCTGTGGAAGATGATTTCTTTCTCTGCCATCTCTACCATTTCTCTACAGAGTAGTTTTTTGTTAAGTTAGTATCTTAATGTTGATTTTATTCTAAATTAATTCTTGTTCTTTTGTTGTAAGCTGCCCTGAGCTCTGCCTGCTGGGAATGGGTGGCCTAATATATCGAATTTAATAGTAATTGAGAAGCTGCTGCTGCTCACTGGCTTCCATGGCCAGTTCATAGGGCTGTTCTTAACACTCTGGACATTGGGCATTTAATACTTAGCTTTTGTTCCAGATTTTATTTGGTCTTAATTTCTGCATCCTAATGCTATTGCATTGCTTACTGGATGCCTCATCCTGTTGATTGCACTGACTTAATGCTGTGTAATCCACCTTGAGTCTCAGTGAGAAGAAAAAACTATAAATAATGGTTAAAATAGGATTTGTGGCATCTTCAAAGAGCGCTACTTGGCCACTTTCTTCTTGAGACATTTTCAAAGTAATGGTTCAAGAGCTATTTCATTATATGTACTCTAGTACAATATTCCAGCACTCCCACCCTGAACACAGGGCAGCATCACTCCCTTTGAATCTGTTTTTAAACTATGGATTAGCATAGCTCTGAGCCTCCCATTTGCAGCAGTTCTGATATAGCATACTTGTTCTGAATTCCTAGAAATTGTGTCTTTGGATATGGGGTGGCCATTTTGGGTTGAGCCACGAAATGTGCCTGCCAACCACTAAGCATGATCTCCTATTCCCACAGAAAGGCAAGGGGGACATCAAGAAGAAGGGCAGGTTGGATCCTTATGCCTACATCCCACTGAACAGAGCCAACCTGAACAGGAGGTACAGTATGGGGGATGGGGGGTGTAGAAATGTTTACTGGTGCATATGCCTTTGCAGGGCAAAGGTGTTCTCACATAATTTTGTCATGGATATGAGAGGGAGGGGTGTGTATGTATTTACAACCCCAGCCATGATCCTCTGTCTTGGAGCTTTCTTTTCTACAAGAGAGGCTGAAAACTTGGAACTTCCTCAAATGCCCAGTACAGGCTGGGGGACTGTTTGCAGTAGGATTGTGGCATCCATACATGTTGCTATGGAAACCTATATATTCATTTGCTGTGCTGTTAGCAGTGTTCATTCTCTAATCCTTCAGAGTTTTTTCCCCCTGCAGGAAAAAGGCAAAACTTCAAGGACAATATAAAGGCCTCATGAAGGGAGCCCAACGTGGTGCCCAGGCTGGCAAAAGGCAGCGCAAGAAGCAGCCCCACATCTAAAGAAAAAAGACTCATGAAAACTCTTGTCAAGGCAATGACTGCAGGTGGATCTGGTCACTGCCACTATACAACCTGAGCTGTTCTGTGCAAGTAGAATGTCTTGCACATTGGTGACATATGTGCAGGCTTTTTCTGCTGTAGGCAAAAGAAGATCCATTGAATATATACATCCCAGTCTTTCTCTGTTGTTTAAGAATTAAGTTGGGCTCTGTACTGCTGAGGGCACTTCTGCAGTTCTCAGTACAAGTGCATGCATTTCAGGCAACCGTGTGTGTTTGAAAGAGAGAAAGACAAACAGATTGCCTGCTCTAATTTTTGAGCAATAAATGCTGTTAAACCCAGAAGCAGAAGAAGCTGGTTTAATAAAAACCCTGCCCTCTATCTATTTTTCTCCACTTGGTTTGACAAGTATCAGAAACATTCTGGCAGCTATTTCTGAGAACTCTTCCTGAAATTCTTTCCTGAAATTCAGGACATATTCTGTAATAGATGGTTCGAATGGAGGTGAATAGCAAAATTGGTGGGGGGCTATTCCCTAGGATCAGGGACAGCTAACCTGTGAGGAGCAAGAAATCCTGGTATCTAAGCCAAATGATATGTGGCCCCATTATCAGATGTTTTCTTGCTTCCATGAAATGTTTAGAACCCAAGTCATCAATTAAAACTGTACTTCTTAATGTGCTGTGCCATTTATTACCTGTAGGAAAATTAGATTCCATGTATATTGGCTATTGATTACTACTAGTAATCTTTTTCGCATGTTATATATTTGCCATAATATGCCAATAAGGCAATTCTGCGTACAAAATCCTCTCTCTGAAAAGAGTTCATTGAAAAAGATACTTAAGAGTGGTTTAAACAGTAATACACACAAAGGTAAAGTAATAAAAATAAATAGCTTGGAATAATGAATCAAGTGTTACAAATTTCTCTTTTTCAGGTCATAGAACTTATTTACTATATTTGGCTACTTTCCCCCTCTATCTGGGTTTAAAGGTTTCTTGTTTCAGAAAGGGTGACAGTTCATGCCACTGAACGTTTCAGGGAAGAACTTCCCACTAAAACATATTCTCTTCATGTCAGGCTGTTGCTGTCCACAGCACTAGTTGGCTGTAGCACCATGTTTGTTGTTCCATTGGCCATACAATAGTGTTATTGCTACTCAGATATGACTATATGGGAAGGTTACTGAGGGCTAATGAAACTAGTTTAAAGCAAGGGCATGATTGCTAATTGAACAAAGGGTTATTTTGAACAAAATAGCCAAACGTTAGAGCTGTGTGGAGATACTCACGGTGCCAGGTAGTAAGTAGTGCAGGTTTTGATTGTGTGGTGCTGGTGTCAGGAAATGACAGGCGCAGGCTCAGGAGGTTCATGATTGTATAGTACAGACCCTGTACAAGCTAGAGGCATCATATTTGGAACAAGTTTGGTGAGGGGTCTGAGTTATGGCCCTCCAAAGAAGATGCCCACAGATCACATCGAATGCACAAAGAACCTCACCCTGCCACCTGCTCCTCTACAATCTCTCCAGGTTGGCAGATTATGTTTCTGGTTGCCAGAATTATGTTTCTGGGGTCCCAGTTATGGACCCCAAAAAAAGTCTCCCCAGTGCTCTCTGGAAAAGATAGCTGCAGTTACAGGAGTCTATGAAATGGCTCAGGAACAAGCCAGTGACACCAAACACAGGGAAACTTCACCTGGGCATACCCTCCCAGTCAGTCAGATGAAACAAGGCAAGCATCCCCTCCTACACTCGTAGCCTCCCAAGTCCCCAAAGGCAGGTTCTGGAGGGCAGAAAGGCAGACATCCCCAGAGTTTTGATGAGGGCTTCCCAAAGTTACACCTTGACAACTTGGTAAGCACCGTAGCCCCACAGGCAAGGGATACCTGCCCACGACTCTCACACACCCCACACCAATCCAGGGCTGAAACCTTGTTTGTCATTAAGATGTTACTGGCCTTAAATTTAGTTGTGCTACTTGTAGACCACCACAGCTATCTCTGAAACTATCTTATCTCTCACAGTTCCTATGTATTCCCCTAATTAAGCAAATAGAAGTTCTGCCAGGCTGTTTCAGGTCAGGAAAACAGCAGAGAAGATAGAAAATGCTTAAGTGTTCGCAGGCCATTCATCTGCATGGAGCTATTTGAGCACTACTTAAAAGTGTGTGGGGGGGGGAACAGGGAGTTTGTTGTTAGCTGCCCTAAGCCCGGCTTGTTTCTGGGGTTGTTAGCTGCCCTGAGGCTTGTTGTTAGCTGTCCTGAGGCAGTCAGGGGAGGGCAGGATATAAATACATGAGGCTCTCAGGTTCTTCACTGATCTGGCCCTCCAAGACATGCCTAGAGACCTAGATTCAGCCCATACTGTGACCAGCCCTTGCTCTGGATACTACAAATTGTGTAAGGGCTACTGCCTGTTCATAGTTTCCATCTTCTGAATAATACTTTCTACAAAAGCTGCACATACTCTCATGACCAGTGACTGGTGGGGGTGATACACCTGCCAGTGGTAAGATTTCTGCAGTAGAGCAACTGATGATATAAACGGGGCCATGTAATGTGTACCGCAGTCAGTGACAACTGAGACTTGCTTCCTTCCTTTTAGCTGACAGACACCAAGTCCTGAATTATATAAACAGCAGGCTGAGGGGGTCAGCTTGACTGCGATTCATTCCTTGCCTTGCGTGCAATTTCTAAGTAACATTGATTAAGGAAGATGGGTTTCCATGGGGATCTTCCACAGTAGCAGATGCTGTTGCAGTGCCATACTATTGTTTGCTGTAGGTGGGGAAGGCTTAGGAAAACTGAAGTTCAGAATGAGGCACCCTTGAATGTCGATAATGAACAGTTTGTGCTGCTGGCGACAAAACGAAGGGAAGATTAGGGGCTTTTATCAGCACTATGTGTGTGCTTGCTTTGCATCTACAGTCTGATATATGTGCCTACAACTGTTTCCAAGAAAGAGCCAATGCACATTCACTCTACATATGAAACTAGGAGTGTGAAATTTAAATAGCATGGTTGGTTGTACATCTGTTGAATATACAGTATTAGAATTACTGAATTGATATGTAAAGAAAAGGTGTACATGAATTATATGGGTGTCCACTGTAACTTCTGAATAGGGCTCCAGTTCCTAGTTATTTCATGTTAAAGGGAAATACATAACCCTGGGTGGTGTTAATGCAAACTCATCATGTAGATTTGTTACTCAAGATCACACTTTTGTGCTCACAGTCAAGCATATCTAAAGCACAGACACAGTACAAGGATGGCCTGAATCTGACAGCTGCATTCACTTTGAATTCAGGATGTACTAAAGGGATGCCAAGAATGTCCATCACAGGTAGGCTTGCCAACCTCCAGGCAGCACCTGGTGATCTGCTATTACAATTGGTCTCCAGGCGACCGAGATCAGCTCCCCTGGGGAAAATGATGGCTGCTTTCGAAGGTAGATTCTTTGGCATTTTATCCTGCAGAGGTTCCTCCAATTCCAATTTGGTGTAGTGGTTAAGTGGGAGAACCGGATTTGATTCCCCACTCCTCCACTTGCACCTGCTGGAGTGGCCTTGGGTCAGCCATGGCTTTCATAGGAGTTGTCCTTGAAAGGGCAGCTGCTGCAAGAGCTCTCTTAGCCCCACCTACCTCACAGGGTGACTATTGGGGAGATAAAAGGAGATTGTGACCGCTCTGAGATTCAGAGTATAGGGTGGGATACAAATCCAACATCTCAAACCTTGAGCCATTTTGAGGGAATGCTGGTTTGAAATCAGTGTTAGAGACTTTGTGTTCAGGGTAAACATTACTAAGAATCCTGTTTAATACTCTTGACAATTGTGGAACTTTTGAAGAAGAGTTGAGATGTTGTTCACTGAAGCCTTTTGATATGCAAATATACTTGGTGGAGCATTCCTCGCGGGAAGAATTTTTGAAGCAGGAGCATCAAGTCAACTTCCTGTCTATTGGGACTCTACAATATATGATTTATGTATTTTTGAACTGTACCACATCAGCTTTGATGAAATTGAATGTTTTTGTATGTAGTGATGTATGTCTTTACCTTCAGAATTATAATTGTATAATTGAATAATACATTTCATAGTAATTTTGGTCACTAACCTTTTTGAGTTGTTTGTATATATACACTCCTGAGTGACCTCTCTCTTTGTATTCCCACCTTGAGGCTGGCAACCATAAATTGGAAGAAGGATTTTACCATTGGAATGCTCAAGGTGTAATTTTGGGTGGGTGGGATAAGGGCAATCACTGCTGTGCCTAGATAAAGCTGCTGTCTTTTCGACTAGATCCCTCAGCTATGTATTTTAACAGTCATTTCATTTGCAGCAATTAGCTAGTGATGACTTTTTATTGTTTAACTTGCTCAAAGCTTTACCAGCTGAATTCTGACTATCCGATGTCTGTTAAAGCCGCAAGCACTCTAGGCTGGGGTTGTTTCGTTTCCCCTCCCCCTCTTGTGCCGGAATCACAACTGATCAAATTACAGAGATCAGTTCTTCCCGTAGGAAATGGCTGTGTTGGAGGCTACACTCTATGGGCGTTTTACCATGCTGCGGTTCGTAGCTACCTCAAGCCCCGCCGTCACTCGGTTTCACCCCCAAATCGCCATGATTCCCCAGCCTGGAGTTCGCAAACTTATACATGTGCTACGAAAACAGTTACCTGCCTCGTTTAAGACCTAAAACTTAAGAGATCTAATGGTGTATGCGTGGAGGGGTGGGTAGTTTAGCACTCCTTTTATTAACCGATGTTTTGTTTTTGATGAACAAAATCTGAGTTTAAGACCAACAAAGTTTATTCAAGGTATTGATGATTTATTAATTTTTGATAAAACTTCCAACCTGTAATTCCATATTATAAGGCCAACAATTCGTGCAGGTAAGTTAACCTAGCTGGATAATCAACTCTTACGCCTTCCTTTCACTCTCAGGTTCACGCAAGACGGAACTCACACACCAGAACGCCCCAGATCGTTTAGCGCATGGTATTACTTTGTTGCCCACTTTTTGGTCTATTCTTCTAAAGCCCGCGTGAGGGCGTTGAGCGTTTGCCGCATTCGAACGGGCCAATGGCCGGATGAAATGGAGGCGGTAGTAGGTGGGACTCCTTTGGGAACGACCAATTGACTTTTGGCATTGAACGGCCAATAAAACGGCAAAGCGGCAAGCATGAGATGGCGGAGTCGGTTTTGAAGGGAGATCGGAGAGCCTGCAGGTATTCACAGTTGGAAGCTCCCTCGAGAGAAAGCCGAAAGGATGGATCGGCAGCAAGTTAGTGGAGCTTGTAGGAATTTTAGAGGAACGGGTGTTGTGTAAAGCTCTAAGACGCAGAAGCGGTCTGGGATGAGGACGTGAGTTAAGCACAGCTGTAGGCTTGTGTCATACAATGGAAGCGTTCGTTAGACGTACAACAGCGGTGAAAGCATTTATGGGGAAGCGTTTATCTGCATGGATGATTTGGGATGGGAGTTTTAGCAAAGCTTGAAATTTACCATGGAAGCAGACGTCAGAACAAGTTTTTAGAGTGCCGCAAGATGCTTCTTTATCTTTGCTGCACCAGGGTAATCTCCCTCTGGTTTATAAACTTCATGTTCCCTTGCCTAAGAGGACCGTGGTGGTATCATTTCATTACTATGAAATGTGCCATTATTCTTGAGAGCAACCACGGAGCTTTGGCTGCGGCTGGTTGTCCGGTGATGATGACGTGTGTGTTACTCAACTACATTTACTATGACAGGCCTGGGCCTGCAAGTCTTTGAGCATTCGGAGATTGTTTGAATATTTGCTGCTTGCCTCGAATCCCTAAAATAGCTCAAATAAAGGACGTTGCCTGTAGAGCACGTGTGTCCTCACCCTACCAGTTGACAAGGAGCAAATTCACAAGGGGGGAGCTGGAGAAGAGTTTCTGTATCACAGGAAAATGTAGATGAGGCTTTGAAGGAATTTTAGACGAACGGTTGTGTTAAGACATAGAAGCAGAAGATGAGGAACTCTTTGTCTGGGGCAGTGATGCTCTGTATTCTTGGTGCTTGGAGGGGGCAACAATGGGAGGGCTTCTAGTGCCCTGACTCCACTAATGGACCTCCTGATGGAACCTGGGGTTTTTGGCCACTGTATGACACAGAGTGTTGCAGGCCATTGGCCTGATCCAACATAGCTTCTCATGTTCTTATGAAGTGGCTTTTGGGCTTATTGTAGCATAGATTTGCTGCACATGTGTAGAGTGATGAGAGGCTTGATGTTCCCTATCCATATTCAACAAAGCATTAGGATTGGGGAAGTCTGGGAGATGAAGCAACATTCTGTAGTGCCCTGATGATGGAAATCTTTAGAAATCATAGGCTGGGGGTGCGTGAAATAGGCAGGGAAGAAAATCTGGTAGCAGGAAATGATGTATCTGTCAGTCTAGAAATATCTGTGTGTTCTAGATGCCCTAGTGTGCAATATAAAGTAGGGTTCTCCACTTCAAAGGGTTAGTGAGTTCAGTAATCACAACTAAAAAAATGAAATGAACTACTGTCTCATTTATGTTATTAACAGTTATATAACTGTCAGAAAGCACTGTTATAGCCACTTACTCCATCTTATGAGTTGGTCCTCGTGACTTTGTTGTGGCATTACCACAGTGCTTATGTGTTTCTACTTGTCGGGATAATTACTCCACCATTCATTCAGTCTTGGGCTAGCTGGGTAAATTTGGTGAAGAGCTTTAAGTTCCTTTTCTGCCATGCTTTTCTGGAGCTGCAGTGACATCTTCTGGGAGTCCCAAACTGCCACATTAACAGTGCAATCCTAAACAGAGACACACCCTTCTGAACCCATTCATTACAATGGACTTAGAGCAATATAATAGAAGTTCTTTCTCTCCTGGCAATCAATATTTTTAGACCCAGTCCGCCACTGCTTATAGTGTACCTATGTTTAGGACTAGACAATTACTCTGGCAACATGTATAGATGTGGAAAATCCTTTCTTGTCTTCTAGAAGGCTTCTGGACAATGGAAACGTTTACCACTTTATCTAGTATTTCTGATGGTGTAGTTAGAAGTCATTCTTTAACCTGTATTCACAGTTGTACTACTTCAAAAGCCAATATGCATCTATTCAAGCAAGCCATTATGACAACACCATCTGTTCATTTTGGGTGCTTCTTAGCTTTCTGTCTTAAACATCACCTAATACTGTTTTACACCAAATTGATAAGGTGCTGTTGCATTTGCAAATAGTATATCTAGATAATTATGTGGGCAGGGATTAAGGGATACTGCTTGCTTATCTCTGCTTCAGTTGAACCTGTTGCTGGGAAAATTTCTTGGCAAGCTTGCTTTTGCTGGAAGTGCCCGTATAGCTGTTGCATCTGATCGGGGTCCCCAGTCTTTTTGAACTGTGGGTACAATTACAGAGTGGCTGCTGCAGGAGGTGGAGGCAGGTACATAGAGGAAGCTCAAGTGCAGGGAGAAGAGTGGTTATTTGGGAAAGAAGAGAATAAAACAAACTTGGAACTCCTTGATAATGTGAAGGCAGCTGCTGCTGTAACCATATTTTAGTTTGCATAGTCAATCAGATTTCTAGTGGCTAATCAAAAGTAATATGTAGGCCCACCCACTTTTAAAAAACATTAGGTGGGCACTGGGAAGTGGGTTGCGCTCATAAGTGCCACACTGGGGACACCTGCATTAGACAAATGATCCTTTCTACCATGAACTTGGAACCTCTCAAAATTGTACAAAGGAATAAAGCCAGCTATGATTGGTTTGGTGTCAAAACCTATACTACTGCTGCACCTTCATCTTGAACTTTAATCAGAATTTCTCATCTAAAGTTCATGTAACCTTGCCTGTGACAGAAGGTCTATCTGTGTATGATGAAAACAGTAGAGCAAAGCAAACAAAAAACTGTGCAGATCTGTGGGCCAAGGCTACATATGGAAACAGGCTGCCAAGTAGGGGCAGATTGAATAAAAACAACACCTGGTATTGGTCTGTGACTCTTGTCACTTGTATGTAGTCAAAATGTTCCTCTTTATCAAGGTTAGGAAGATGTATTTTAAAGGCTGAGAAATTAGGAAGAAATTATTTTTTAAAGTAACATTTAAAAAAATCTTATGCTCTTATGTTTTACTATGAATAGTTAACACTCTGTCTTTATCTTCCCCTTATCCCAAACTGAAAAAAACCTTCATCGTTTTTGTTGCCTTTCTCCCTTATGATATCCTTTCTGAGATAGGATGAGCAGAACAGTACACAGTATTCCAAAATAAGGCTCAGCATAGATCTACTGAAGGGAATTGCAATCCAATACATTTTATTACTTTTTCATCCCACCTTTCATCCCTCCAAGATGCTCAAGGTAGCATACAATGACATTTCTTCATTTTATCCTCACAAAGAACATGTTGAATAGTTTAATCTGAAAGAAAGACTGGCCCAAAGTTATCCAGTGAACCATATGGTTCAGCAGGGATTTTGTCTTGGGACTCCCCAGTTGTACTCTGACAACCTAACCACTATATCAGGGGTATAACCGCTATAGCCGAAGCCACATGTGGCTCTTTTACACATATTGCGTGACTCTCAAATCCCGTTGGCCAGCTTGGAGAAGGCATTTCTCTCTTTAAATCACTTTTCCAAGCCATCTGGCAGCTTCGAGAATGCATTTAAAGTTGCTTTCTTTCCACCTCCCCCATCTATTTGCCTTCCTTCCTGTCTTGCAGCTCTCAAACATCTGATGTTCATGTCTTGCAGCTCTCAAACATCTTTGTGGCTCTTATGTTAAGCAAGTTTGGCTACCCTTGCACTATACCATGCTGATAAGTATGTTTCACTAGCTACTCATGCTGCATTATATTGATTGTAAAGCCACTAGGGGATAAGCAGTCAGGAAAGATTCTTATGTTCAGTGATCTAGCTCAAGGTGGCTTAGAACATAACACAAGGAGGACAGCAGTTACACACTTCTCTAGGATGAATGCCAACTTTGCTGCCTCATACATCCAGACAACACAATCACTGGCCCTAACAACATCAACTACACCATCTTAGGCTCATTCACTTGCTCAGCTTCTAACACTGTATATGCCATTAAGTGCCAACAATGCCCTTCAGTTCTATACATAGGACAAAACAAGTCAGCCCTACACCAAAGATAAATGGACACAAAACTGACAGCAGGAATCACAAAACTGAGAAACTTGCAGGAGAACACTTCAGCCCCCCAGGACATTCAACAGGTGACCTCAAAATAGCTGTTTGATTGCAAAGGAACTTCAAGAACAGTTCGGAAAGGGAAGTTACTACATTACAAATTATTACAACATTTGGAACAAACTCCTCTCCAGGACTGAACAGGGATGTTGGTTTTTTATCTCATTACATATGCTAAACTCATTTTCAACAAATAAAGTTATACATCCACTGTATTCTAATGTATTTCTTTTTTTTTATATGATAATGTTTATAATGCTATGCTACATATTAGAATGAAATTAGGGGGACAGAAATGGCTCTAAGAGAAGCTCTCCAGGAGTTTGTTGTCTCTCTCTTTCAGAGCTAATTTTTGTTCCCTTCCTGTTTCTGCTCCTTGGACTCTGGTAAGATTTGCCAATATCCAGAAAGCTAGTAATCACATAGCCACCAGTAAACAGAAAGATCCTACCGCTGTTGGTGTGCCATGGAATTGCAAAAGCCTGCACAAGTGCAGGAAGCTCAAAGGAAGGAAAAAGTTGATGCCTAAAAAAAGATTTCAGTGCTTCAAGTAAAAAAGTAAAAAGAACCCCTTGGCATGGGCCTCTATGGTGTCTGGGTGCAATGACTTCCTAATTCATGGGCATTAGAAACTATAAAAGCGTTTTGATAACCTGCCCAGCTAGAGCCAAGCCTTGATAAACAAGGTTCCTGGGGCATTTAAGCAGGGGTTGTTTTCTGATGTAAACCAAACTTAATTGAATGTCTCTGCTCACACACTCAGTGTAATGATTTTCTGATTTAACAGTGCAACCTTTGCAATTTTCAGTTGCACTGAAAGCCTCTATCTCAAACTCCTGGCCTGTGGACCACACCTGGCCAACCAAGGGCTTCAATCAGACCCACAGTAATTTTCTCCCCTGGTCTCCCTCCTGTCCTTATCCTTTGAAGTTCTGAGGCTGACAACAACATTCCTAGCTCCTTCTGCCTTGTCTTTACCAGATTCAGTTGGACTTGCAAAGCTGCAAAGAAAATGCAGAACAGATTTTCCATTACGGTCTCTGCACCCAGATAGACTGGTCTGTCTGGGCCCAGAGACCTTCATGGAAAATCCATTACATGTTTTCCTTGTAACTTTGCCTGTGCTGCAATTTCAGTGGAGTGAGGCTAAAACTTTCACTTTTGCAGCATTTACGGCCAGTTGAAGCTCCTTGCAAATAAAAAGTTGATGCTTTGAGTCAGCTTGTCTCTGCTGAATGGACCTAAGAACTGGTGCTAGTGAGTACTTTAATCTGGGAATCCACAGATAGAGAGGGATATTACACTGGAGACTCACTGTCAATCTGAATAAACTGAGGGGGGCGGGAGCTTGCAATGCCCAACCATTTCATGTTTCCTAGACTCATAGCATTTTATATTTTTAGTTTCTGCTGTGATCCTTGTGCTTTTTCTTGATGTTTTATTTTAATTGCCATATCCCACTATTCACCCATCTTTTCATTTTAAACAAAATATCACAAGAGTTTTTAGCATGTTTGTATTCTAAGTAAAAAAAAAAATCTTTGTGTTTATCAGTATCCTTTATATCTCTGCTACCTGGCATTACATTTTATGAAAAGCATGGCACAGCCCAACAAAGTCCCATTTGCGTCAAATCCGGCCCTCATAGCAAATAAGTTTGGCATCCTTGCTCCAATGAAATAAATACTTCCATTAATAAATACGGTAAATCAGTCTGTTTTCTTAATAATAAGAATATTATAAATCCCTGTTATCTGTTCTTCCACCCCATAATACTGAAGCCTCTTTCTTAGAAATTTTCAATGACTTTCTGTTTGCTGGAATAATAGAACCTTCCTCCTATAGTTCCAAGCAACATAATTGACTAATTGCTGAAAGGCGAGTTTGATTATCAGTAACTGAGTTCCCAAATTCATGTGATCAACAAGAAACAAGAGACTTTTAACATTTATTGAACGTTGTCATTCATAATTAAAGACATTCCAGTGCACTTGCTGTGATGGATCAATGATCTTGAAGTGAAACCTCATACCGAGGCTTGTTAATATTTTTTTAAGTTCCAGGCACTGACCTACAGTTTTCAGAAACCAACAAAACTAAAATGTTAAATCCTAAACTGGTCCTCATAAGAGCCTTGCTAATTCAGAACAATGGCCTATCTTTTCCAGTATTGTGTTAACCACATGTCCTAGAACAGGGTGTTAAACTCATTTGTTATGAGGGCCAGGGTGTTGAATTCATTTGATGTGAGCCATGTCGGGTTGGGCCAGGCCATAGTGTACCTATTTAAGATGAGGTAGCAGAGATGTAAAGTTTATAAAGGACACAGGCAAACACAATTTTTTTTTAAAAAAAACTTAAAATATGCTTAAAGCGTTAGCACTCAGTCTTAAAGGTGCTTTCTTTGTATTTCTCCCATGGGATACAGGGAACTGGGCAAAGGAAGCGCTGGCTCTTTCCTTCCTTTCCCAGGGGACCAGGAGGGGGAGGAGCCTCAGCCAAGAGAAGGAAGAGAGGCTGGCTCAGTAGCTCTGCTGTGGGATTGAGAAAGCCTGGAAAAAGAAGCTCTGCCTTCCACCCCAAGGAAGGAGCCTCAGCCAATGGAGAAAATAGAGGTTTTGCTCTGTAGCTCCTGTGCAAATTGAGCAAGCCTTGCAAAGCAAGCTGTTGTGCAGAAGGAAGCAAGAGAGAGGGAGATGGGAGCAGATGACAGCCAGTTGCTCAGGGGCCTGATAGGAGCCCTCTGGGGGCCTAATTCAGCCTCCAGGCCACATGTTTGACACCCCTGTCCTTGAAGGCCCACAGCCGGTTCTCAGAGTCCAGAGCTTCCTCTGTTGCTGTTCCCTGTTTAAAGTTTCCTTTTGCAAAACAGAACAGGCCTAGAGAAAATATGCCCATTTTAATAGAAGAAGATGATATTGGATTTATATCCCGCCCTCCACTCTGAAGAGTCTCAGAGAGGCTCACAATCTCCTTTACCTTCCTCCCCCACAACAGACACCCTGTGGGGTGGGTGGGGCTGGAGAGGGCTCTCGCAGCACCTGCCCTTTTAAGGACAACCTCTGCCAGAACTATGGCTGACCCAAGGCCATTCCAGCAGCTGCAAGTGGAGGAGTGGGGAATCAAACCCGGTTCTCCCAGATAAGAGTCCGCACACTTCACCACTACACCAAACTGGCTCTCAGTAATAAAGGCTTTACTGTGTGGAAATGGCATATAGGTAAATAACACAGCATTAAGCCTCTGGTAAAGTTAGATTTTTTTCTGCAGGTGGTTGGCAACCCTATTTCTGAAGTGATGGTGATTCTTCTGTATAGGGCACCCTCCTCTTATACTTCATAACAACTTTCTCTATTTTCTCTCTAACAACTTTACAATTTTACCCAGAACAGGTTTTAGCCCAACTGGCTCATTATTCCCTTTTAAAAACCAGCATAATAATTTGCAAAGAAGATGATGGAAAACCAATGACTGGATTTTTCCAGCTTTCAAAAAGAAAAATTGCAACTATGGGGACCCTGGTTCAGATCAGGGCTGCTAGGGTGCATACACGGACACACACACACACACACAATTTCATCAATCAAAACTGAACCCTCCAGGACAAAGAGAACATCTGCCTTTTTTTTACTTTCCTAAAGTAAAAACAGCTGGTGTGATTTTCAAGTTTCCTGTGACCCACCTTTTATTACTGAAACCACACAAGGAAAAAATCAAACTCTTGGTGTAGATAGCCTCCCCACAGGCTGAATTGTATCTTCAAAATACTGGAAAAATCTTGCTACAGTTCTTTTAGTATCATCTCCTGGTTTTGCCTTTTGATACAGAGGACCTCCTGGTCCTCCCTTAAACTCTGTTAACATATGCCATTGGAATTAGGTCCTGGGGGATTGTATTCCTTTCACAAATAAAGGTTTCTTACTTTCCTCATCACCTCTCCTCTCCCCCAACTTCAAGTGCAAAAATATGCTCTTGCTGAAAGGATCTCTCTTAAATCTAAGTAACAAAATTTAGGCATACTATGTGACTAAATGTAGTTTTCCTGATTTGCCTTGTTCAACACTGGGAGATAAATGGCAATTAAAAATGGAGAGGGACTCCCAATGGCTGAGCAAACAAGATTGTTCCCTATTCTGAACAGCCAGAACTGTCCTTTTTTTCTGATGTTAACTGTCTACTCCCCCCACCCCCTTTAATATGGATGAGGTGCAGGGCTTTTTCTGTTGCAAGACTGTCTGAAAGTGTTGTAATTGCATGTGTTGTCTTGCATTTCCATTTCCATTAGCAATAATAATAGGCAGGCATAGTTTTGTGCGAAGGAGTAGTGCTGATAAAGTGACCTTTTGAAATTACAAAGCCCAGTAAAGTGTAGCACAGAAGAGAGGGTTCAGGATTTCCTCAGCTGTGAAGTCTCTAGTTATAAAATAGGAGTTGGACTAGACACAAGTGCTGTGTAAAACTGGTGTGTAAAAGTGCTGGTGGTCATATGTAGTGTTCTTTGAGTGTCATGCCTGGGCCCCTTACCAGCCCAGCCTTATTTCTTACAGCAATGCATGGAGAGTTGAGTGCTATCAGTCCTGGGCATCAGATTTTTTTTTTTTGAAAGGGAGAGGGTTAAAATCAGGAAAGGAAGATGTGAAGAAAAGATTTATTCAGACAGGTTCAAGATAGGATTGGAGAGAGGCTATATGGGAGAGGATACTAACAAGCAAGAATGGTGAAGCCAGTTGAAAAAAAAGGTAGGAGTATGTGGGTTCTGCCAGCATTCAAACCTGAAAGTTAAGGTTATAAGATATGAGGAGAAAAAAATCTTGCTTTGGATGTGGCAGGTAAGTCAGTTAGAGAAGTAAGGAAAGGATGAAACCTATGTGGTAGACAGTATAAATAACCACAGTGGTAGGATTCTGAGCAGAGATCGGGTTGATTGAGGAATGCTGCAGATAAATTTCATAGTCCATATAAGAATTTCTGTGAACATGAATTACAGTTCTGGAAATGAAAAGAGAGGATGGATATGGGTTGTACTGAGACGTTTTCTCAGGAAAAAAAACAGATTGTGAATTGACTGTAAAGATCTGAGGAATTATAAAGAAAGGGACAGAAGATTTTTAAAAAAGCATATAATAGAGCTAGTTGAGTGTAAGCATAGGACTTGGGACACTCAGGTTAAAGTCCTCACTTAACCTTGAAAGACCATTGGGTGACTGATCCAGTAATCTGCCTCACAGAGTCACTGGAGTCTCTTCAGAGTCTCAGACAGAACAGGGCCTTTCCCAGCAGTTGCTTCCAAGACCCTTTCACTGGAGATGCAAGAGACTGAATTTGGGATGATCAATATGAAAAGCATTTACTGTACACTGAGCTATAGACCCTTGTGTCTGTCTGTCAAGGAACATGGCAAGGGAAAGTTCTTTTCGTTCAGTGTTCTAGTTCATTGTGGGTGATGTGGCTAACCTCCCAGCTCCACGTTCTTTGTCCCCTAATAAGTAACACAAGTGACTTAATCTGAGTTCTGCTTTGGATCTGTATGAACGTTGATGTTTCTGTGCCAAAAGGACCAATAAATAGGTCTTTGTGTTGTTTAGCGTGCATGGAATTTGCATAGGCTGTGGCAGAGCAGGCAGATCTGTTTCTGAAAACAAGGAGCAAGTTCTTCTTGCTGTATCTCTGCTTCCCAATGCCTCTCCAGAAGATTTCAGCACTTGTGTAAGAGATCTATCTTTTAATTTATTTCAATAGTAAATGCTGTCAGACTGCTGAAAGTTTGAAACCAAGGACCCTCCAATGAGCAGGTGACCCCTGCCCATTGACTGGTTCTTAAATTATGTTCTGGCTTCCATAGGTTTTTCTTTATGTCTGGGTAAGGCTGGGGTGACAGGAGAAACAAGAGTTGTATAGGAGAAAACATTACCTACTCCGTTGGCTCTCTTTAGGAAGCCACGTTGAATCCAGTTAAATAAAAATAGATTTCAAAGTGTATTCAGTGGCAAAGCTATCCATGGCTGGCATATGTGTTAAGGCAGCATAAATGCAAGCATGAGGTCATTCAGCAGTCCCCTCCAGCTGCTTGTGTTGAACTGCTCCATCTTGTTCTCAGCTTGTGAAGCATGTCAAGCTGTTGGAAAGCTTACCAAGCAGCAGTTAAAATCTAACTACACTTGGCAGTTTACTCCTTGAAGGTCTGGAGAAAATTGCTTCTGGAGTAATCTTGTCAACTTTGCTGCTTCAGTCTGTCTGTGGGTCCCTCTATGCTGCTTTGGTCCTCGGAGCCAGCTTGAAGGTGCTTGTTGCATTCTACATCTGGCAAGTAATGCCTACTAGAGGGCAGATGCAATTAATTGCTATGGTAATATCCCACTTTGTCTCAATCTGTCCTTATGAGCTTCATTGTCATGACATATTTCTCCCCCACCCCTGTATTTTGGATGTGTTCATGTATAATCATTATATTTTATTTTTTTTGTGTTGCAACACTGTTTCCCTAATATGTTAAGTATGCATTACTGCTCTTCTTAGATGTTAAATATATGTCTGTATATTCAGACTGCATCCCCAGAAAAGCAAAAGTAAATCTGATGTGTCTTGCAAGTAATTATAGCCTATACAAAGCCATTTTTATTTAAGCTACTAATATCCTGTTTGGGCCAGCTATAAGGCTTGGTGTATAACTTAGAAGCAACATGTTTTCATCATCCCACAGATATAAAATAAGGGAAAACAACTTCCTTTTGATAAATACAGCCAGGGTAGTAAACTGTATACTGCAGTGTTTTAATCTGACACTCACTTGCAGTGCTTGTGTTTTTTAAACAGTAACATGGTCTCCTAAAGAAGTGCCTTGGCAGGTTATAGAGTGTCAGATAAGAACCAAGGAGACTCAGAGTTCCTTGGATGACCTTGAGCTAGTCCCTCTTTCAGTCTAACCTATTTCACAGAGTTGTTGGAGGAATGGAGACCCATATATGCTATCCTAAGATCCTTGGAGGAAGGATTGGGAGAAATTGCAATAGACAGGGTTTTTTTGTGCCACCTGGTTTGACTGCTAGCTAGCTATTTATTTATTTAATTATTTTTCGCATTTATATCCTGCCCTCCCCGCTGAAGCAGGCTCAGAGCGGCTAACAACATCATTAAATATCCACAATAAAACAATAAAACCATAAAGCAATAAAAACAATTACAGTAAGACCAATTAAAATTAACAATTACACTTTAAATATTGAACAGATTTTAAAAACAGTTTTGGTGCTAAGTTCCATACCATGATGTTAAGCAGCTCTGTACTTTAGTTGAAGGCCATTCGAAAAAGTGTTGTTTTACAAGCCTTGCGGAATCCCGCAAGGCTTTAACATCATCAGGGAGTTGGTTCCACCAGTGGGGGGCAGCAATAGAGAAGGCTCGTTCTCTGGTAGCCTTCAATCTCGCCTCCCTCAGCCCAGGGATTTCTAATAGATTTTGTGATCCAGATCTCAGTACCCTCTGGGGAATATGCAGGGAGAGATGGTCCCTAAGGTAGACAGGACCTCGGCCATATAGGGCTTTAAAGGTAATAACCAGCACCTTGTAGTGAATCTGGAATACTATTGGCAGGCAGTGCAGTCTCCACAGCCCTGGCTGCACATGATCCCGAATAGAGAGACCCAGTAACAGCCTGACTGCAGCATTCTGCACCAGCTGCAGCTTCCGGATTCGAGACATGGGCAGCCCCATGTAGAGGGCATTACAGTAGTCTATATGAATATGCTTTCAGGTACAGATAACCCATACTTTGGCAATTTACCTGCATAGAAATTAATTTCTTTCTTTCTCTTGCCTAGCGATGCCATTTGCAGTTTTGTTATCTGCAATGACTCCTCCCTTCCCCACCAACCGATAATTTTCAATCCAGACTTCTTTGTTGAGAAGCTGCGGCATGAGAAACCTGAGGTGTTCACAGAGCTTGTGGTCAGTAACATCACCCGGCTGATTGACCTTCCTGGAGCAGAGCTGGCTCAGTTGATGGGAGAGGAGGATCCACAGCTTCCTGGTGGGACCGGCATAGCCTCTGGGTTTTTCCGTTCCTTGATGTCTCTGAAACGCAAAGGTGGGTGGGGCTTGTGGTGTGTTGGCTAACATTTTTCTCTTGGCCTTGGTGTCTGGGTTTTGGATCCTATTATCCATGCCATATAATCTGACGTATCCAGGAATATTCATGAGAAGCTGACATTTTCTTGATCTGGTGAAAATTACGTGTGTTCGCTATACCCTGCAGAAAAGACCAGGATAGCAATCAGGTTCTGTAATAAAATGGGGATGTCTCTTTGAATTGGGTGTTCTACATGAAGAACTGTATCTACCCTCCAGTATCTTTAAAGGGTACAATAGGAGAGGAAAAGACTTATTGGAGGAAATCTTATTACAGACAGACCTATGGCTATACTGGGGGTGGTGGTGTAGAATATAGTCCCATAAACATAATCTTTGTCTTCTGTCTTGGTATGGGAGGTGTGTGCTAGAAAGGTAGTTTCTGCTCACGTTATGTGTTTTTATAGGGCTTCCTGGTATTCCAAGTTTGGATGCATTTTGAACTCCCTAACTTGTAAAAAATCTCAGCTAATTTCTTGGTTGATCTAGCCTTGCTGTATAACTCTTGGCCAAGCTTTGCTAACTCCTTTGAGCTAACTACAGGGCTCATACTGTCAGCTATCCATTGGACTATTCTGAAGAGGTAATACTCCCCTCTCTGCTGCATTTAATGATGTTATGCTATTACTGAGAGGAATGTACTATGGCTGTTTAAAGATCCTGAACAAGGAAATGGAAGTGCAAGTCAATGGCAAGCACGCCTCGGTGGGGTAGGGCGGGATATAAATCGAATTAAATAAATAAATAAAAATAAATAAATGGTAAGACTTCTGTTGACTTGGTAAACAACTAGACTCTCCCTTTGGATTTTCTTACGATTTTTCCTCCGAACTTGATTGAAATGTATGACCCTGGGGCAGGGGCAGTAGTGCTACTTTTAAGAAATGCACTATAAGGTTGCTTGAGTTAAGGTTGCAACACTCTTAATCTGAATGCTGACAAAAATATCAATCCAAAGGTCGTGGTTTTAAAACTGATGCAGTTTTTTTGTGGTTATTCCCAATGAACCTTACGGACAGAGTAAGTCCAGAGGATGGAAGATTTTTTTAAAAAAAAATAATTTTAAAATAAAACAAGTATTTTCCTCTTCAATTCTGCTGGTTTATGTAAAATCTTGTCCATAATATGTTCTGATATTGGTAAGTAAGTTTCTTTTTATGTTAATATGTTAGACTGTTGGATGCCATCTACTATATTTTTCTGTTCCCTTTTTAAATTGGCTTGGTTAAATTGAAGTGATTATATTGCTATTTGGTCAGCATGAGTTAGATACTAACAGTAGACTTGTTGGGGGAGATCTATTGGCAGGTCTTTGAGTTCTACTGAAATATACGTTCTCTCAGCCATATGATTTTGCAGCTCAGCTCTGATTTCATTTTAAAAGGGCAATAACTATATAGCCTCCATGTCTAGTAGAAGCAAACAAAGCTGTCAGGCAGTTTTGCACCAATATTTATGCAGTAAGAAAGCAAGCTAGATATGTGGTTTTTAACTCCTAATAAGAGGCATTGTTAGTTTGTTATTACTGGAGCTGGCATGAATGGAAAAAAAGACATAGCTTGGAATAGAGGGGAAAACCAGGGTCCTAAGCAAAGTAAAAGAAGAAGAGATTGGATTTATATCACTTGGAGTCTCGGAGTGGCTTACAATCTCCTTTCCTTCCCCTCTCCACAGCACACACCCTGTGAGGTAGGTGTGGTTGAGAAAGCTCTGACAGAACCTGCTCTTGGAAGCAACAACTCTGAGAGAATTGTGAAGCGGGTGCATGTGGAGGAGTGGAGAATCAAACCTGGTTCTCCCAGATAAGAGTCTGCACACTTAACCACTACATCAGACTGGCATAATCAAAAGTAATGTTTGATTATGGCAAGTTTGCAACGGACAGATTTTGTCAAAAGATTCTTGCAGCAAGATAGTGGAGCTGACTGTGAACAATCTCAAGTAGTTGTAGTAAAAATATCTGGATTGCAGTGAGATGAGGGGAACTAATAGTGACAGAGAAAGTAAGTAAAACTAAAACTTCATTTATCGTAGCTGAAAGCCATTATCAGTCTTGATTGCTACAGGCAATTACTCATCTATGTATGCATCCCAGAACTTCTAGAGTGTCTAATGCACATAAAATATTGTAGTCATCTACAAACTTTATTGTCATAGACCATGGTATACTAAATTAAATCATTTTTGTGCAGTGGCACTACATATAGCTCTTTGCCCTGGGTGTAACTTTTTAAAAATAAAATAAGAGGGATGGGCTGGATGGTAGCTGTTTAGCATGATTGACCCAGCTAGTAGTATATACAGCTGGGCCAGAAGTGACATGCTGCTGCTACAAGTGGAATAGCCACTCAAAGCTATGTGGGAAATAGAAAAGGCCTGCAAAGCTGAGGAGCAGGGTTTCAGCAAGAGTTGTATGACTGACAGAGAAGGCAGCTGTAGTTCTCCCAGGAGAAAGCCTTGATATGAAAGGCAACCTAGAGTGTTTTCTTGGGATGCTCCAGAACAGGAACCTAACAGGTAGCCAAACTGGTGGTTGGCCACCTTCTCCATTTGCTACCTCTTACATAAGAAATGGTGGTACTATGAACACAACCCTGTTAGAACTAGAGCTCTTGTATAGTTTCACTCAGTACTCTGTTTTCAGGATCAGAACTAGTGTTAAAGAAGGTATCTCAGCTATTCCCATAATTGCTGTATCTCAAATGGATTCTGACATTTCCATATGTCTCTTGACTTCTCCAGAAGACTTGTCAATTACCTTCTTAATGATTCATACTGCAACAGCTAATGAAGGAGACCTTTCCATCAACAGGACAAAAACATGCTGTGGTACTTGACACACACACTAGCAGAACATCAATTGCAGCTTGCTTGTATGTTCCATGGAGTTTGCAAATACCAATACAACTTTTTTAGTTTTGGTAAATGTTTCTGTTGGATTTCTTCTGGCCAAGAGTTGAGTTCAGGAAGTATGTACTAACTTTCCAAGCCAACTCTAATACTATGATGTAGCAAAGCATCTCTCTGGATTAAGCAGTTTCCAAAAATTGGACTGTGAGCAAACTGTTAAAACCTTAGCTGGAGCAGACAGATTTCTCCTGATAGAAACTGCTGTGAAAAGAAACTCTGCAGCCACTCCAAACAATATGGATGAAGAAGATGGAATACAAGCCCCCCTATCAGTTGAAATCTCTGTAGCTGAGTAATGATACTGATGTTATAACTTTATTGGCAATGGCCGATGACAGGGAATTGAGAGTCAGTCTGAAGTAAACATGTACAGAACCCCATTCACTTTTGCTGAAACTCAGAAATGTAGTTTGGAGCTGGATTGTGCACATAAAGGCAGAGATGTTCTGCCAAGCCTTCGCATAAGGACAGCGACTGTTGCCGTGCTGGCATCTTTTCCTCTCCACCCTCTCTTGGTGGGCTCCCCTCACCCTGATGTGATGTACTGACTAAGAGCACTTTAAAGATGCCATCGGAGTTTGTAATTTTTTACTGTAATTGATTTTATATATATGTATTTTTTACTGTTGTACATTGCCCTGAGCCTGGCACTAGCCAGGGTAGGGTGATTCATTAAATGTAATGAATAATAATAATAATAAATAATAAAGCTTCTAAACGGAACTTCTGCATACATATGAATAGAAGGTGAAGAGAAGACAGAAAGGCTGATCATCCAGTTTGAGATAGGTTGACTAAGCAAGTCAAGTTTACTTTACAGCATAGTTTTCTTTAGAGAGTACAGCAAATTTTTAAAATCTAAAGCCTAATGAGCTGATAAAGGATATATGGGATGGGGCATTATAAAACGGGAGGGGGGGATGTGTACTAACCCAGGGCTTGTAGTTTGGTCCTCTCAGCACTGTAGGGAAAGGCCTTGCATGATTCTGGTCCTCCCAGCAGGAGCATCAGTTGATGTGCTCATATATTCTGCTTTCTTTTCTAGAGAAAGGCTTGGTGTTTGGAGCTCCTTTGACTGAAGAAGGCATTGCTCAAATATCTCAACTGATTGAGTATCTGCATAAGAGTAAGTAGAGTTTGACTTACACATCCCACCCCTAGTCTTCTAAACAGGAGCAGTCCTTCCTACAATCCTTCAGACAATCTTGAGTGAGCACTCTCTCTGCTGAAGGGAACCAACAATATTGCAGAAAGAAAAGGAATAATGCTTGAATGAAATGTTGCTCCCTCACATTGTATGTCTCATACTTTTGGTACCCTTCCATCATATTTTTTCCCCTTCACTATGCAGATCTGCGGGTGGAAGGCTTGTTCCGAGTGCCAGGAAACAGCACCAGGCAGCAGATCCTGAGAGAAGCCTTGAACAGTGGGACAGAGATTGATTTGGATTCTGGGGAGTTTCACTCCAATGATGTTGCCACTGTGCTGAAAACATTCCTTGGGGAATTACCAGAGCCCCTACTAACCCATAAGCATTTCCGTGCACACCTCAAGATTTCAGGTGAGCCAGAGCTTGGGAGAAGGTGAGAAGGGGAATTTTCTTGCAATGCTGTAACTTGGGATTTGTTTGTTCAATGGTAAACCAGAAATAGGATAAAACGTATACTGTATGGACATGGTTGTCTCAGAATGAAGCCTCAAGCTTTAAGATAGACTTTAGTGCTGGGAAAGATGAAAATGGGCAGAATTTGGAAAGGGATATTTTGTTGAACTTGGTTCCTAGAATCTGTTTGATGTTTCCCCCCTTCACCCCTGGCTTTACTGTAAGCTACAGATCTCTTAACTCTTGGATTGTAGACCTGATGCAGTTTGATGACCAGGGCAACAAGACCAGCATACCAGATAAACAGCGTCAGATTGAAGCACTGCAGCTGCTCTTCCTAATCCTACCACTCCCGAATCGTAACTTACTAAAGCTGCTCCTGGATCTCCTTTACCAGACTGCAAAGAAACAGGACAAGAACAAAATGTCAGCTCACAACCTGGCTCTTATGTTTGCACCTCACATTCTGTGGCCTCGAAATGTAGGTGCCCTTAGATGTTTGGCAGTTTCTATCGATAGAAGTGGCTGTTCTCTGTCTGTCCTTCCTAGCCTGAACTTTTATTCTGCTGCCTGACTATCCCCTCTGCAGTTGGCTGCTGTGTCCTATCTCTATCAATTGTGACTTACTTATTTTGCCTTGGTGCTTTCTGCTCTTGCTAGGTGACTGCCAGTGACCTGCAGGAGAACATTGCCAAGCTGAACGATGGGATAGCTTTCATGATTAAGCATTCACAGAAAATCTTCAAAGTAAGTGTTCCTGGAGGGAAATGGTTGATCTCCAGCTCTTGGTCAGACTTGGAGACATGAGGGGGGGGGGGGACATACTGTTATTTGTTGAGCCTTATTTGCCATCCGGAAATACCCATCATGACTCTTCTCTTTCTGTTGTTTTACTAGGGTCACTGAGTGTAATGTACCTGCTCCCCCTACTGGGCAGACTGTGCCTGGCATTTGATATCTCTAAGGAGTTATCTTTTAATAATGAGATCTCTTACACATGTGGGTGTCAGAGGGTGATGTTCTACTTTGATGAGGGTATCTACACACTTAAGTGTTTCTGCTGTGGATTAACAACCTCCAATGGGCTATGAAAATCCCTCTGTGCTTGATCAGTTGCTGTGATACCCACTGAGCTTCTGAGGATGCCCTTTTCTTCTTGGCCCTCACCAGTCTCTTTTGGGGACTGGAGCATGTAAAAGGAATTCCCAGGAATTATGTTCCTTGTGTTTTTAATTATCAGCAGATACATCCTCGGAACTGGCTGTCCATTCCTTATCTTGAGCCTCGGTGATCATTTTAGGGCCAGACTTTGGCTTATGTTTATTTACTTCATTTGTACATCTTTATAAATGATTTGGATTAAGGAGTAGAGGGAATGTTTATTAAATTTGCAGATGATACTAAATTGGGAAGGGTTGCAAATACAGTAGAAGACAGAAACAGGATACAGGATGGCCTTGACAGGCTGGAAAACTGGGCTAAAACCAATAAAATGAATTTTAACAGGGAGAAATGTAAAGTTCTGCATTTAGGTAGGAAAAATCCAATGCATGGTTATAGGATGGGGGAGACTTGTCTTAGCAGTAGTATGTGCAAAAAGGATCTAGGGGTCTTAGTGGACCATATGCTGACCATGAGTCAACAGTGTGATGTGGTGGCTAAAAAGGCAAATGCAATTTTGGGCTGTATCAACAGAAGTATAGTGTCCAGATCAAGTGAAGTGATGGTATCGCTTTACTCTGCTCTGGTAAGACCTCACCTGGAGTATTGTGTTCAGTTTTGGGCACCACATTTTAAGAAGGATATAGACAAGCTGGAACGGGACCAGAGGAGGGCAACAAAGATGGTAAGGGATCTGGAGACCAAGTCCTATGAAGAAAGGTTGAAGGAGCTGGACATGTTTAGCCTGGAGAGGAGACGGCTGAGAGGTGATATGATCACCATCTTCAAGTACTTGAAGAGCTGTCATCTAGAGGATGGTGCAGAATTGTTTTCTGTGGCCCCAGAAGGTAGGACCAGAACCAATGGGTTGAAATTAAATCAAAAGAGTTTCCAGCTCAACATTAGGAAGAACTTCCTGACGGTTAGAGTGGTTCCTCAGTGGAACAGGCTTCCTCAGGAGGTGGTGGACTCTCCTTCCTTGGAGGTTTTTAAACAGAGGCTGGATTGCCATCTGACAGCAATGAAGATCCTGTGAATTTAGGGGGAGGTGTTTGTGAGTTTCCTGCATTGTTCAGGGGGTTGGACTAGATGACCCTGGAGGTCCCTTCCAGCTTTATGATTCTTCCCCACCTTTCTCCCCACTGGGGACTCAAAGTGAGTTACACCATTCTTCTCTCCTCCCTTTTATCATCACAACAACCTTGTGAGGTAGTTTAGGCTGAGAGAGTGTGACTGGCCCAAGGTCCCCCTGTGAGCTTCCATGGCATGAGTGGAGATTCTGACTCAAATACCATTCTAACACTCTAAAACATTACACCACACTGGCTCTTGTCTGATGCCTCCTTTTTCTCTCATCTTCCAAGGCTCCATCATACATCCGGGAGTATGCCAGACAGTATTATTTGGGCTCTAGAACACATGCCTCCAAGGTAAGACCACAGAAGGGAGTACATGGCATGAAGTTCATCAGGTTGATACTACTGCAGCAGACCTGGGGGAACAAGCATTGCCCAGAAGAGATTTTGATGGGGAAATCCATGTCTTGAGAGCTGGAAGATTGGATTAGAGCCTGGATTTGATAGAGGCAAATTAATGTATCCTAATTAATAATTAATATTAATTAAACCATCTCTCCGAATATGTCCCTCAAAGAGATTTACACTCAGCAGACCAACAGCTGCTGGTGATCCCTGACTCTGGGCTCAGGCTCCAGCCTGGTGGAACACTCTCCCATATGGGATCAGAGCACTGCAGGATCTGCTTCAGTTCTGCAGGACCTGTAAAATGGAGATGTTCTGCCAGGCCTTTGGTTGAGGCAGCAGGTGTCTAAATCAGCCTCCCCTGCTCTGCTCTATCCTGCTGCATGGCCCACACTGTATCCATCTGGTATATTGATGACCTTTGTCCAGAAATTGGTCCATTGTAGGCACATCTATATACAGAAATTTTGGGGAGTACTCCCCAACTGTGCCAGATTGCCATCTGGTGTACTGTAATTATTATTACTATTTTAATACTGGAAGATGTTTTAAGATGTTTTAACTGATTGCTTTATTTCTGTTGTAACCTGCCCTGCAGCGCAAGGTAAAAGCCAAATAAATAAATAAATGCCCCTTCTAGTTAGTCTCTAGAAAACCAGACAAACTCTCAGTAAACTGTCAAAAGATTAGATGTTAAGATGTTGGAGTGACTGTTGGCCTTTCAGCTGTGAGGAAAAGATTCCAGCCCCGCCTTGCCCTCCCGACTGCTGGATGTCAGACTTGTACCAGACTTAAAACTATAATGACAGAAAGTACAGCTGGAGGCATGAGCGGCGGGCTGCAGGGGTCCACTGAGACAGGGCCGGGACGCAGCCGCGGGCTGGCGTCTAGCGGAGGCCGGGAGGGACTGAGCCGGTGCCGGGGAGGAGAACGTGGAGAGAGCGGAGCGCGGAGCTGACTGAGGTTGTGGCGGGGCTTTTGCTTTGCTCTTGCTTTGCTGAGTGCCGTAGAGGAGCGTGGCTGTTCCGAGCTGCCGAGAAACATCGCTACCGCTGGGTGATGCCAAGACTGGGAAGGAGTGGGTGCGGCCTTAGGCGAGTAGCTGGAGCAGCCCTTCGCAAGAGG
This sequence comes from Heteronotia binoei, assembly GCF_032191835.1. Taxonomy (NCBI): domain Eukaryota; kingdom Metazoa; phylum Chordata; class Lepidosauria; order Squamata; family Gekkonidae; genus Heteronotia; species Heteronotia binoei. Next base: position 78,272,926 of record NC_083228.1, on the reverse strand, counting down.
ACTGGGGCGCGGAATTGACACAACAAGGAGGGAGAGGGGTGAGCTGAGCGAGTGGGGTAGCTGTGGAGGGTGACAGAGTTGAGAGGGTGTGAGTGAGTGGAGGAGTGGCCTGCCCCCGGAACGTAGGTCCCGGTGGACACCCCGGTCTCTGTCTTCACCCCCTCTTTTTCCTCTGGCTCCTCCTCCTTGCTCCCCTCTTGCCCCCCCCCGCTCCCGTATCCTTCCGCCCCCACCCCCTCACCCGAGGCAGGGCCATCAGCCAAGAAGCTCTCCCACCCATGCTTCTAAAAATTATATTAAGAACAGCACCCAAAAACTGTCTCCACACCAGAAAACAGCACCTGTACTTTAAAGTCGCCACGAAGCGCCGAAGACGCCTAAAACCTGGACATTCGTTTTTAAACTTTTACACCAACTAACAGCACCTTATGAACTAAACCCTACCTCACCTCCTTAATTTATCTTTGCTGCCTAATTAACTATCGATCACCTATTAGAATTATTAACAATGAACTAATTTTAAATTGATTAGAAATTGGATTATTATTCGGTATTTTATGTATTTAAATGCATATAGGATTAATTAATTTAACTGATTATTTATTCATGTTAGCACTTTAAATTTTAAGAATCAGATTTTAGTATTGTGCTAAGTAAGTAGGAATTATTTACTAATCAATTCGGAAAAAAAAAAGAAAAATTTTTTTTTGGGTGAACTAGATAATTGGGAACTGAAGACGGGGGTGGGCCGGGGATCTGTGCTGTGTTTGTAAATTAGTCAGTTGAACTATAATATAACCATCTAAGAATAGGCTTGGGATGTCCGGTCAGGGGATTCCAGTGCTCCTGGGGAGGGGAAGATATGACGGTGGGAATGGACGGAGATACGAGAGAAGGAGACGGAGACAAAACAGTGCTCGGCCCCCTTCTAGTCTACTTCCCATCCCAACGGTGACAAGTAGGGGGACCAAGAGAAATTGCCCGCGTCCAACACTGGTGTTATGCAATGCCAGGTCTATAAATAATAAGATCATTAGGGACTTCCTGCTTCGGCAGGATGCTGACCTGGCTTGCGTGACCGAGACCTGGGTTCAAGAGGGAGAGACGACGGCACTCTCCTAGATGACTCCCCCAGATTACTTGGTCTTCCACCAGTCGCGGATCAGCAGGCAAGGTGGCGATATTCATACGGGAGGCTTACTCCTTCCGGGCCCTCCCGGCCCCAAAGATCGATGGTGTTGAGTGTGTCGGCCTTGCGTGGGATGTCGGGGAGAGGTTGGCGATCTGGCTGGTGTACCGTCCGCCTAACGCACCGGCCAGCGCCTTACCATCCCTGATGGAGGCGGTGTCCGGCTGGGCGTTGGAGTACCCAGGGCTCTTGGTCCTGGGTGACTTCAATGTCCATGCCGATGACGCGGCGTCCACTCAGGCGATGGACCTAGTGTCTTCCATGGCGACACTGGGACTCTCGCAATTTGTTACGACTCCCACGCATCAGGCTGGGCACACATTAGATTTGATCTTTGCGACCGGGATTAAAGTGAACGAAATCGCAACGGAGGCGATACCATGGTCAGATCACTTGGCCCTCAAGGCTCGTATGGAGACGCTACCACAACCCTGTAAGGGCGGAGAGCCTATTTTGGCTCGCCCGCGGAGCCTGATGGACCCGGAACGGTTCCAAACGGCTCTTCAGGATTCTTGGCCCCCTTGCGATTCCCTTGATGCCCTGGTTGATGCCTGGCAAGACCGACTATCTGGGGCAATCAACGAGATCGCACCCCGACGTCCTCTGCGCCCTCGTTCAAGGCTGGCTCCCTGGTATACCTCGGAGCTACGCCGGTTGAAACAAGGACTCCGACGACTAGAGAGGCAGTGGCGGCGCACTCGTGGCGAAGCGGCGAGAACATCCTACAGAACGTTTATGAGGTCGTATGAGATGGCAGTCAAGGCTGCGAAGAAGAAATACTTCGCGGCCAAGATTGCGTCTGCAAATTCGCGCCCAGCACAATTGTTTAAAATAATTGGACATTTAACTACACTGCCCCAGGGCAGACCAAACGTTAGAGAATTAGAAATAGGCTGTGAGGCTTTTGCGAAATTTTTTGCAGACAAAATCACGTCGCTCCGCCAGGACCTGCCCATCACCTTAGACACAGTACATGAACCCGAGGCCCCATGCCTGTCTTCCGATTTAACTCTGGATCACTTCGACCCGCTCAGCCTGGAGGAAGTTGACGGAATCCTCTCCTCTGCGCGCCCTACAACTTGTGATTTGGACCCATGCCCCTCCTGGCTAATTAAATCTTGCCTGAGGGAGCTTGAATGTCCTTTATGGGACATCATAAATAGATCCCTCTCGGAGGGGCGTTTTCCATCATCCCTGAAAGAGGCTTTGGTCCGACTCCTCTTGAAAAAAAGTACAGCAGACCCGGCCAAATTGGCAAACTACCGGCCGGTCTCTAATTTACCGTTTTTAGGTAAAATAATAGAGAGGGCAGTGGCGTCGCAGTTGCAGAGCTTTCTGGATGACGCTTCCATCCTAGACCCTTGCCAGTCCGGCTTTCGCCCGGGTTATGGGATGGAGACAGTACTGGTCGCCCTGGTAGATGATCTCCAACGGCACCTGGATCAGAGCGGTGTGGCGGTGCTGATGCTGTTAGATCTGTCGGCCGCGTTTGACACGGTCGACCATCGGCTACTGACCCGCCGCCTCGCCGATATAGGGGTGAGGGGGTCTGCCTTACAATGGCTCTCCTCCTTTCTCGAGGATCGGGGACAAAGGGTGGCAATTGGGGGCGAGCAGTCCCGGAGGCGCACACTGGATTGTGGAGTGCCCCAGGGGGCAGTTCTCTCACCAATGTTATTCAATATCTATATGCGCCCTCTTGCCCAGATTGCCAGGAGATATGGACTTGGGTTCCATCAATATGCAAATGACACCCAACTCTATCTGCTGATGGACGGCCGGCCTGACTGCGTCCCTGAGAATTTAGACCGGGCCTTGCAGGATATGGCAACTTGGTTGAAGAGGAGCGGGCTGAAACTGAATCCAGCGAAGACAGAAGTCCTTTGTCTGGGTCGGGGCCCTCGGGAAGGGGAAATACCTCTTCCGGTCTTCGACGGGGCGCCGCTGAAAGCGGCGCACCGGGTTAGGAGTCTGGGAGTTTTACTGGAGCCTTCATTATCAATGGAGGCCCAGATTGCAGCCACTGCCAAGTCAGCCTTTTTCCATCTGAGGCGGGCAAGGCAGTTGGCTCCCTTCCTAGAGCGCCAAGATCTGGCAACGGTACTTCACGCAACAGTCACCTCGAGATTGGATTACTGCAATGCCCTCTACATGGGGCTGCCTCTGTACCAAACCCGGAAGCTGCAGCTGGTGCAGAATGCAGCGGCTAGACTGTTGCTGGGGCTTCCTAAATGGGAGCACATACAGCCTGGACTGCGCGAGCTGCACTGGCTGTCAGTTATATACCGGGTTCGTTACAAAGTGCTGGTCATTACCTTTAAAGCCCTATATGGTCGAGGACCTGTCTACCTTAGGAACCGTCTCTCCCCATATGAACCCCAGAGAGCACTGAGGTCAGCCGGAAAAAACTTGTTGACTACTCCCGGACCAAGAGAGGTGACGCTGCAATGCACCCATAACCGGGCCTTCTCCTCTGTAGCCCTGAACCTATGGAACCAACTTCCAGAGGAAATGCGGGCCCTGCGGGATCTTGAACAATTCCGCTGGGCCTGCAAGACCTTCCTCTTCCAACTGGCTTTCGCTGACGAAGAAAGAAATTGCTAATGATAACCGCCATCATAAAAGAACAAATAGCATTAGCACTTTTATTAATTTAATTAATTAATTTTTAAACTTAATCAGAATTTTAATGTTTAAATGTAATTTGTTTTCTTTGCCTTTCTTTGTATAGTTGGAATTTAAATGACGCTGTTAGCCGCCCTGAGCCTGCTCCGGCGGGGAGGGCGGGATACAAAAAAAACTATCTATCTATCTATCTATCATCTATCTATCTATCATCTATCTATCTGTCATCTATCTATCTATCATCTATCTATCTATCATCTATCTATCTATCATCTATCTACCTACCTACCTACCTACCTAACCTTGAAGGACAGACAGGATAGATAGGAAAGGATCCGCTTGAACCAAGCAGACCAGTGATGAGCTGAATGTCCTTCCAACTTCCACAGGATGACATGGACTTGCCCATGCCCCGAGGTTTCAGGGACTTCCAGCTCCTAAAGTTCAAGAAGCAAGGACTGTTGGATCCCTCTGCCCACCAGGAAGAGACACATCAGCATACAGAGGAGGCACTGAAAGAGCTGTTCTGCCATGTTCATAATATGCCAGACTCTGCCAAGAAAAAGAAACTAATTCAACAGGTAGGAGATGGCCTTTGACAGTTAGATGAGAACAGGGAAGCATGAATGGAGATTCCTGCTTTGGGTAAAAACTGAGTTGGGCTTTGGAGTGGGTCATTGAACAACAGAACCTCAGTGATGGTGCTATTAAAATGTATATTTTCCTAGTTTCAAAAGCACTCTGAAGCTCTCACTCCTGGACCAGACAAACTCACACCTCAGAAGCGAACACGCACCCGTTCTTTCAGTGGGCTCATCAAGGTAAGGCCCTTCTGACATTAGCACTGCATTGAGCTGTGGTGATACCATTCAAGATATCTTTCAGATTTGTGTCCTACCAACTTATATGTCCTTTCTGGCTTGGCACAATGAGTTAATACTGGGAGTTGTTACCCAAACTGACATACATGTAAAGGACTTGCAAGATGCAGAGTGTCCCCTTGCAAGCATGGAACAAATGTGTGCATTTTTGGGAACTTCTATACATGGTATGTAGCCTATATATACACCAAGGTCCAGACTTAGACTAGCACTCAAAAGTGCAAGGGAGAATAAGCTTCTTAAACATAAATGGTTTTTATTTAATAAAGAAAAAAGAGACCTGGGCATTTACTTTGCTATGGGCAGAAGACTTAAGATGCAAAGGCTAAAGTGAGCGGTGATTTCATTTAGCTGTGATTTCCTCCTGTTGTAGTTCATCTTGTCTTCGGGAGAATAAAGATGCAAGTTATCCCTAATTCTAGGGCTCATGCTTCTCATCTACAGGGTTTCATTGTAACTAGATGAGTGTAATTTCAGGAGGCCTTGGCTGCACTGAAGATGAGTGCATAAGCCATGGCTGGCTGAGGGTGGGGGATAGGAGGATGAAATGGGAATGCCAGGTAGCTCCCTTGATGGAGGAAGATGAACATGTTGACCCAGACAAAAGTGGAATTTGGAGTTGAACAGCCCAAAAATAACCTTTTTCCTTTCCTTAATGCAGCGTAAGGTGCTGGGAAGTCAAGTGTCCTTGGACAAAAAAGGGAAAAATACTGTTTTGGAACCAGAGGGCACTGAGGATCCAAACTATGGCAGTAAGGAGAATGTCAACATGGTAAGGGTTGCTGAAAGAAGAGGGGTTTAGGTTTTTTTTTTAATTATGCTAATAGGGATTGCTCTACTAGAGGACTCTACTAGATAGCTGAGGATTGCTCTACTAGAGCTTTGCCTACACGTCACATCTTTGACTTGTTCATCTGTCCTAAGTTCAGCGGGAAGTCTGGAGCTAACACCAAGTTCTAGAAGCTTTGGTAGAATGATTAAGATCCTCTGCCATTCCCTGCACCCTGCTTTTTTATTCCCTTCTTATATCCTGGCAGTTAGGTTTGATCCCTATGCTCCTACTGGCTCATATTTTTCCTTCAGAATAAAGGCTCTCTCTTCCCATTAGCATGTGCTTTGTGAAACTCCCCAGAAACTTATGTCTGACTAATTTCCAGTACAGTGTCATACATCTGTGTGGCTTGAGTCACTTAATGTCAGAAGTTAATTTGAATTTACAAGAACCATTGCCCAGCAACCTGGTCCATCCTTGTTAGTTTTTTGTAGTAGGATTCAGAGGCCAGAGTTTCTAATGTGTCTTTCTCATTTTGTCCAGTTACAGAAATCTGGTTCCTCTCCTTTTGTCCAGTTACAGAAATCTGGTTCCTCTCCAACAATCAATGTGATTCGAGCAGTCTTTGAGCACAGGAAAGAGGTGAATTAACTTTTTACATGCTTGCCTTAGTGTGTATCAGCAGCAGATGCCAGTAATCTTTCCTCTTTGGCATGAAGTCTCTGTACTACCAATGTATGCCTAAAAGCTAAGCCTATGTGACCAAAGCCTGGGTAACCCAAATCCATTTTCAAAATACTGTCAAAGGAGCAGGATGTTTCAGTGTCATCTGTTACCTTTGGTATTATTATTATTTATTCAACTTGATTAATCACCCCATCCCGGCCGAAGCTGGGCTCTAGGCAGTGTACAACAATAAAAACATACAATAATCATTAAAATCAATTTCTAAAAATAGCTTACAAACATTTGTTCTGAAATGCTGCCAAATTCCTGTTTTCTAGACACTGTATGGGGGGGGGGAGCCCCCTGGGCGGGGGGATGCCAGCCCAGCAACCATTCATTTCTGTCCTCAAACAAAAGCCTAGTGGAACATCTCTGCCTCACAGGCCCTGTGAAACTGTAAAAGATCCTGCAGGGCCCTAGTGTCTTCTGGCAGAGCATTCCATGTCCTGGTTGAGGACAGCCGGACCCCTTTAGGGTATACTGCAATCATGAATAGAGTTTAAAGGTGAATGGCAACTCCCGTATCAGTCAGAATGGGCATGTTTGATAGCTCAATTGGCAGTCTGTGAATGAAAGGAAAAGAACTAGAGAGTCAGCAGTGTTAAATGAGTAGACTTTAAATTTGGGCTTTTCCCCAGTAGAGGATAAAGTTTAGCCAGCAGAGACTTCTGATGATATGTTTATTGCCCTCTGTCTGCAGCACAGTACCGATCCATTCTCCCTTCTTTTGGCACAGGACACCTGTAAACATACTCGATCTCATGGGTGTTCAGCAGAGGAGTCTTCGATTTGAGCATCCACTTGATGATTTCTGTGTGCAGCAAAGACTCACAAACTTGTGAATAATGCCTGCTCCTCCAAGCTGTGAGCAAACATCTGTGCCAGAGTTCCCTGATCCCTTTAACTCCATTTACTGGAGCCTGGCCAACTACTGAGTGTTTGCTAGAACAAAACATTCTTCCACTGAGCATGGAGAAAACCACTATCTAACTATCTGTCTGAAATGCAACTGGGCTGGACAAGATATGCATTGTAGCTTGTTTTAGGAGAAGCTGTTGTTGTTTACTGCTTGTCCTCTTTGTCACCTCTTTGGGACTGAACCAGACTGGCTTATGTCTTCCTGTTTCTTGGTGGCTTGTTTGTCACCACACTTCTAATATTTGCTATTTATCTCTCAATCCTATTAACATCCACAGTGGAGTCAGGTTTTCAGCCCTTCTTGGCAGCTATACTTATTTTTTAGATTTGGAAGTCTCTCTATTGTGGCTATTGATGCGGTTGAAGAGCTTCTACAAATTGCCTTCTTAGTTACATTCTAGTATGTGCTGTAAATCACCTGCAAAGGTTTAATCTTTTAAAGGTTCTTTCTCTGCTCAAAATGGTTCTGTCACATCTAGATGCCTTCACTGCATGCCCTTGCTCCTCCGCCATCAGTGCTGATACCACAGGTGCAGTGTCGGCTGAAGGGCTGCCAGATGGAATCTTCCTTGTGGCCTGCTATCTATCATCTTCACATTGGCTGTGGCCCAGGTTTTGACACAGTCTGACAAGCTGATGGCTTAATGGCTTTAACAATGTATCTGAAGAACACTAAGAAAGAAGAGCTTGTTAATATGAAAGGAAACTTTCTTTCACTTTGAGAAGCAGAGAACCTGTTGAAACATTTCCCTTTTCCCCCTGTCATCAAGTGGACAGGGGGAAAGTTTTGCAGTATTGTGGCTGTTTGGAAGGAAGATTGGCCACAGTAGCACTGACAGAGATGTGAAGCTGTTTTCTTTTTCTTAAGGAAGCAGGGGTTTATCGAGGTGAACATCCAGCAACCCTATAATAGCAGCATACAGCCCTCAGTAATGTTAAGTAACACGAATTGCAAAGACAGCAGAATAACTTGGTTTGGCTTAATACTATATTTCCCTTTCCCTGGAGCTTCCATTTGTCTAAGGTGCAGGGGGAAATTGGCCACAAGTCTTGCTATGCTCTTGAGAATGCAGCAGATACATGGATTCATTAAATGAGAAGAGTGTGTATGTGTGTGAGTTAAAGAGCAGACTTGAAAGGCTGGATCAGGAACACATCAGATATTTATTGTATATACAGACAGCAAATACAATATCACAGAGACTCAAACACAGCCAAAGAAAAAGCAGTGGGGAACATGTATCATGGTGAAGTCATAGCAGTGATTGAGGAGATGATAATAAATGTGTGCAGGTGTGGTGTTGCAGTTGTTGTAGATGAAAGCAGCTTAAGCCAAAAATTATCCTCCCCAAGGTACACTGTGTCTGTATGGTGGAGAAGATGCAAGATTGACAGGGATCTAACAGGAAAGTGAAAACCCTTTTTGTACAGATCCAACCAGCATTTCTGAAACATTCCTGAATGAAATGAGAACTAGCCATTCTGTTTTCAAATCTAGAGTGAGGCCATTCAAACAGAACTGAGATTTTTTGTAAATGGGATCTCTAAAATGGCTGCCAATTTTCTCATGATTCTTGATCCAGCGAAAACTGTCCCATGAATTCAGCAAACAGTAGGGAAATTTTATAAAGCCACTTACTCCCAGATCTATTAAAGAGGTCATTCAGATTTTAGCAACATTGGATGTGAAAGCTACTCCACTTTTAAGCACATTGTGTCCATTGCAGCTTCTGAACACAGAGCTGCTGCCCAGAGTTTTAATGTTCTGTTGGTCTCATTCTGGTTGTCTGTGACTCTCATTTTTCTGTTTCGTGTATGTAATGTGTTTGTGTTCTTGGTATATTGCCCTCTCTGTTAATGTGAAACTTCTGCATTAAATACTCTTTGGTATTTGTGGCTTGTTAACAGCCTCTTGAGTTGATTTTTTTTTTATACAAAATGAGACTCAGATCTGTGAAATTAGATGCTGCTGCTGTATGTCGGCTTGTAAAGGGTTTGCTTCTGGAACAGAATTAGGCTTAGCCAAGGAGGCTTCTGTACTTTGGGCAACATCCTACAGGAAACAGGGTTGTGTAATTTAGGCCTTGCTGCAATGGTGAATGAATATGTGCAGCTGCAGGAAATGCTGATATATACCAAAGACTCTTAACCAGCTCAGTGATCAATCGTCCCACAAGTTTATTGATATTTGAGGGGGAGGCTGTTGGTGTCATCTTTGTTCTATCTTGACATATATTATTAAGGATATCCTTCATTTTCCAGGTGTCACAGAATGAGGCCTTGACCCAAAAAGTTATAGCTCATAAGCTAAAACTTAGGGGAAGTTAAGTTCTTCTTTTTAATAACAGCACGAAATCCCACTATCGTAAATACCCTTATTTGCTTACTAATAGAGGTCTGGGTGGTACTGTTCTCACAGCAGTTGTGCTGTTTTGGAATAATTGCTATGAGAATGTTATTGTTTTTAATAAAGGGCCTTAATTAAAAGAGGCTGAAAAAGAAGAATGGATCTCTAACCAGTTGTTGTATAAGGCAGTCAATGCTCTGCTTGACTGGTTTTTTATTTGCTAGATCAACAGTTCTTGGGTCTTGTGATGAATTACTTCTAGGTTTCAGTTGCAACAAGATAGTGATGTTCCATCCTGCACTGCTGTGAGTTACTGGGATATCTGACTACAGAAAAGACTGTAGATCCAGACAAAACCTAATGAAGTGAAACAAAGCAAGCTTATGATGCATATATTGTATCAGCATATTATAGTTGATCAGTCCCAAATTATGATGAATAATGGTTTTGTGTGAAGGTCCTTGTTCAAGGATGAACTTTGTCAGATAAAGTATTAGTGCATTTGTATCCTGCCCTTCCTCCAAAAAGCTCAGAGTAGTATACATGATTCTCCCCTACTCCATTTTATATTCACAACAGCCCTGTGAGGTAGCTCAGACTAACAATGACCGCTCACTGTCACCAAGTAAGTTTCATGACACGCAAGAACTTGAAACCTGAACTTCCTGGTTCTAGTGCAATGCTCTAAACCACTCCACAATACTGGCTCAGATAAATAGTGGTACCTTTTTAGTGCACCATCAAGTTGCAGCTGACTTATGGTGGCCCTGTAAGGTTTTTTGGCAAGAGAAGTTCAGAGGTGTTTTACCATTGCCTGCCTCTGTGTTGCAACCTTGGACTTCCTTGGTAGTCTCCCATCCAAATACTAACCAGGGCTGACCCTGTTTAGCTTCCAAGGTCTGATGAGATCAGGCTAGCTTGAGCCATCCAGGTCAGTGTCTCAGTTAAATAGATTTTACAAAAGTCCCCACAAAGAAGCTGTGTTGTACACAACCTCAACCTGCATCATTTTCAAAGTTTGTTTTTCAACATTTTATCATGAATACAATTTTCAAGCTGTATAAAGATAATTTGCCCAGTCATTATGAAACTGACAGAAAGAAACTACCTGGTGAAGTCTATAAACTGGCCACATTTCAGAAAAACCGATTTAAGTATGATAGATGTTTGGTAGAATCATAAGAGTTGGAAGGGACCTCCAGGGTCATCTAGTTCAACCCATTGCACAATGCAGGAAATTCACTAATACCTTCCCCACAGGGTTAATGTTGAATGCATTCATAGTTTGCAACTCTTTTTTTTTTTTGCCTTTCCAAAATGTATATGGGTCTTCTACTTTTCCTTGGATTATATGAAAAATGCAAGAATACTCCCACTCTTGCCCTCAGTTCTATGGTGAAAATCCCTTGTGCATTCTTTAAAGCCATATGGTCTCATAGCTCCATATCAGTGCAAACAATCTAAAGCTGAACACTAAAGCAGAAAACTAGAGATGGCATGAACAGGATGAGGAAGCTGGAAAAGCAGATCCCTCTTTCTATTTGCTAATCAGGTGCCTGCATTCAGCACGAGTGCTCCTTCAACGTGTGTTTCTACCTCCTGCTTACTTCTGTCTTAGCCCACTGTTCTTGTATCCCAGTTTGCTGTCCTTTCCTCAGCTTGGTCTCCCTACCCCAACAACTGGTCTGTTTCCTTGGTTTGCGTGGGCCGTGGCTCTGACTCATTTTGAGCTGCTGCTCTGCCCTTTAAAAGAAAACCATTAACAGCTGACCAACCAGCTGTTCCAATAAGTGTGGTAAATAATGGCACCATTTTCAAAGTTTTATATCACACAGAATACAGTATGTCATCTTGTCATCCTCTATGCTTTCATAGGATTGGACTCTGCAGCTTAACTTGGCAAAGGGTTCAAACTTGGCAAAGGGTTCAAAAAGATGGATATTTTTTTCTCCCACCATTATATAAGAAATAATTTGTTGAATACTTGGATGAAATATAAGAAATATGGTGATGAAGGAAAACCATTATGGATAGTGCCAGCAGAAGTGATAAAAATAACAGCTGAGACAGGTGAGGAAAAATGGCTATCATACAATCAACTATTAAAAATACAAAGTGGCAAAATAGAATTGAAAACTGCTGTGGAGTTGAATAACAAATACGATTGGTTTCAAATGCAACAAATAAAGAGTTTGGTGGAAAATGATATTAAAACTGAAGGAATAAGACGAGAGCAAACGGAAAAAGTTCTGCTTGGAGATAATGAAAAATTAATTTCAAAAACTTATAAGTTACTTTTAAAATGGTCTACAGAAGATGAAGTAGTGAAATCTCAAATGATTAAATGGGCAATAAATGTAAATAAAGAAATACAGATGGATACATTGGAATATTTATGGAAGAACTATGAAACTTTCAACATGTCAGAGTATTAAAGAGAACTGTTTTAAAATGATGTATAGATGGTATATGACTCCTAAAAAATTGGCAAAGATGAATAACAAGATGCCAGACAGATGTTGGAAATGCAAAAAACATGAAGGTTCTTTCTACCATATGTGGTGGACTTGTGAAAGAGCGAAAAAGTATTGGCAGATGATCCAACAAGAAATTTCTAGGATCTTGGGATATGAATTCAAGAAAGCTGCAGAGACTTTTCTGTTGGGATTACAAATGGAAAAAATTCCAAAAGAAGATAGAACTATAATTTGGTACTTGCTTTCAGCTGCTAGGACACTATATGCACAGTTATGGAAGCAAGAAAAAATACCAGAAAAATGGGATTGGATTGTAAAAGTTATGACATGGAGTGAGATGGACAAATTAACAAGAACTTTAAGAGACTATGATTTAGAAGATTTTAAAAGGGAGTGGAAAAAAATTAGAAGTTATGTAGAAGATGAGTGGAAAGTAAAAGGACTTTGGACAATTTTTGATAATGATTAAACTTTAGAAGAAAGAAAAATATTAATTTTAGTTCTTAGTAATTAATGGTACCTTTTAATGTTAGTTTTTAAGTAAATAACACTGGCGGGGGTCAAGTAACGGGGGAGGGGTGATTAGAAAGAAGCATATGGGATAGATGAAAAGAAGTTATTAACGGAAATTGTTACCATATGCTATCATATGGTTACCATATGCTTTTTAAATAATAAAATTGTTTAAAACAAGATAAACTTGGCAAAGGGTTAATTGTCAAAATTAAAATACATAGAATGACAGGAGCAAGTCTGGACATCCTGTTTATTCCTGACTAGTACTTTGTTTAATTTTTGATGAAGCATGATCTTTTCAGAGCAGTTTCATTACAGTAATGATGATCCTTAATATTTGCTAACAAAAAAATCAGGTTTGATCTGCCTGTTCAAGCACCTTCTAGTCCATCTGCTATGTAAATAAGAACATAAGAGAAGCCATGTTGGATCAGGCCAATGGCCCATCCAGTCCAACACTCTGTGCCACACAGTGGCCAATACATACACACACACACACACAGTGGCTAATAGCCACTGATGGACCTCTGCTCCATATTTTTATCTAAACTCCCTCTTGAAGCTGGCTATGCTTGCAGCCACCACCACCTCCTGTGGCAGTGAATTCCACATGTTAATCACCCTTTGGGTGAAGAAGTATTTCCTTCTATCCGTTTTAACCTGACTGCTCAGCAATTTAATTGAATGCCCACACGTTCTTGTATTGTGAGAAAGGGATAAAAGTACTTCTTTCTCTACTTTCTCCATCCCATGCATAATCTTGTAAACCTCTATCATGTCACCCTGCAGTCGATATTTCTCTAAGCTAAAGAGCCCCAAGTGTTTTAGCCTTTCTTCCTAGGGAAAGTGTTCCAACCCTTTAATCATTCTAGTTGCCCTTTTCTGGACTTTTTCCAATGCTATAATATCCTTTTTGAGGTGCGGTGACCAGAATTGTACACAGTATTCCAAATGAGACTGGACCATCGATTTATACAGGAGCATTATGTGTGATCAAGTCCAGCCAAATTCTATGTTCCACAACAGTTCGGATTACATTTTGCTGTCTTTGTGGCATGCAGCATTTCGTTTTGACCTTTCCAAATAGGTAAAGCAGGCTTTAAGGACTTGTGCCTCAGACAGTATACTACACATGGGTAGCAAACACCTTTTGTTTTATTCTGTTTTCCTACAAGGAATTTCCTACAAGGAGTATTATTTGATATTATTTCTACATCTTGTAATGATTTTGTATCACTAAGAGTATACCCATTACTTAATCTTACAAGTCAAACTGCATACACTGGTGCTCTGTGGTAGGGTATATATATGTTAAATTTCTGGGACATACACATTCTCCCATTGTCTGCTGCCTGCTCAGTAGAAAAAGGCAAGAAGTTGCTTTAGGAGCGAACAGTATTATACTAACAAAATCATTTTTCTTTTTTTTCAGCCTTAGGACAACATCAGGATCTGACATAAGTATAAACACCTTTTAAACTCTTGCAGCTGACAGTGGCTATGCCAAGGATTGCATCTCACAGAAAATACAATAATTATCCATCCCTTTCTCACTTGACTTCTAGAGGTGCTGAAGCTTCAAACAGTGCCAAATGCAGCTGCTTAGCTGTGGAAAACAGTAACATCACTTGGCAGGAAGAGAAAGCTGGTATATGGCTATTTATTTATTTAATTTATTATTTCTTTTAGCATATTTCTATTCTGCCCATTCCTCGTAGGGATCAGTGTGGTGTACAACATATGATAAAACAATAAAATGCAATAAAAACATTTTATAAACAAACAAGCTCAATAGCACTCAGAAAATTTTCTATATCATCCCGTATTGCCCAGCCTAGCTGTCTCACATCAAGATAAGATGCCATAGAGATGGCAGGTGGTATTCCATTTTATAGCACAGGTGACAGTGCCAGCAGGGGAGGCCAACCAGATCAAGAAATAGACGCCTGTAGCCTCAACTAAAAGCCTGGTGGAACAGCTCCGTTTTACAGGCCCTATAGAAGGCTAGTAAGCCAGGTAGGGCCTGGATCTCTGTAGGGAGCTGATTCCAGCAGGTTGGGGCCAGGACTGAAAACGTCCTGGCCCTAGTTGAGGCAGGGCCGGTGTCTCTTGGGATGGGGATGGGAGGCCAAACATAACGACCTCCCAAGCATACATGGGAGGAGATGGTCCCACAGGTATGTTGGTCCCAGGCCGCGATAGGCTTTAAACATTAAAACTAAAACCTTGAAGCAGATCTGGTACTCAATGGGCAGCCAGTGCAGACTGTGGAACACTGACCGAATGCCCACTTGTAGAGGTGGTGGAGTCATCAGGTGAGCCGCCGCATTCTGCACCCCCATTGCAGTTTCTGGATCAGTCTCAAGGGCAAGCCAGCATAGAGTGAGTTACAGTAGTCTAGACTGGAAGTGACCATTGCATGGAAAGGAAGGCATCCAAGGTCACTCCCAAGCTCTTCACCTGCTGGGCTGGCACCAATGTGGCACCGTCCAAAGCTGGGAGCTGGATGCACATACCCACCCCATCCCAACCCAAGTACAGGACCTCCATCTTAGCTGGATTCAGCTTCAGGCGGCTCTGTTGTAACCAGCCAGCAACGACTCCCAATGCCTTGGACAGCTGGTCAGGGGCAGCGACTAGCCAGCCACTCATCAACAGATAGAGCTGGGTGTCATCAGCGTACTGGTGGCAACCCAGCCCAAAACCTTGAGCAATCTGGGCAAGAGGGCGCATATAGATGTTAATAATAATGGTGGGAGAATGGTTCCCTGCGGCACTCCACATATAAGTGGCTGCCACAAGGAAATCTGCTCGCCACCCTTTGTCCCCATCCCCAGAGAAAGGAGGAAAACCATTGTAAGGCCACCCGCTGAACTCCGGCAACGGCGAGACGGTGGGTCATAAGATCATAATCAACTGTCAAATGCTGCCGACAGATCAAGAAGTATCAGCAGCACTGACCTACCTTGTTCCAAATGCTGTGTTAGGTCATCTGTGAGAGCGACTAAGACACTCTCCGTCCCATGGCCCAGGCGAAAGCTGGACTGGAATGGGTCCAAGGCAGATGTTTCATCCAGGACAACCTGTAATTGCTCCACCACTGCCTTCTCAACTACCTTACCCAGAAACGATACATTTTAACTGGGCAAACTGATTGCTGATTGCTATTGGGGACCGGTTGCTGTCTTGGCAGCTTGAAGTTGTTGGCCACCTTGCATCTATTTGCTCAGGAGGAATCATGCCAAATTACTACTGTTCTCTTGGAGAGTCCTGCTGCAATGACCAGATGCTATGCCAGTGAACTTTCTATTTCTCCAGAACACTGGTGATAGTTGGAGTAAAACAGTTTAGTTTGGTTGCCGAAGGAACTGGGACTGACTTTGATTTCTTACCTTCAATCAGAGGAAAGAAGGTGACAGAAACTAATGTGAAATGATTCAGTGAGTATATTTTATTGTAAGTGTCCTTTTTCGGTTGTCTTCATTTTAAGTTTAGTGTCTGAGTTGCCCTAAACCCTCTTGGAGACATTTTTATGTTCCTTTGTCCTCAATACTTTTACTTAAAAAAAAATCTCATAAACTGAAACCTTAATGAAAGCAGCTGGAGTTGCCGTCCCTGGAGCCTGATGGGGTGGCAATGGGAGCTTCAAAAGGTCCAAGGCAAGCCCTTTCCCTCACCTGTGGCACTGCCTCTGCCAAGTGGTGCTGTATGCCAGGCTAAACCTAACAGAAGAGGTGCTTACAAAGGCTCTAATCACCAGTCCAAAGATAAGGCCCCCAAAACTGTTCTGTTGGGCAGCAACACTTCCTGATGGGTTCAAAAGTCATTATATCAGTGGTTAGAAGGTGTGACTGCCTTCCCAGGTAGGTAAGCATTCTTCTTTATATAGTAGTTGGTTTGAGATTCAGCATACCTGTTTATGATAATGACATTCAGTGTATTTTAATCTGCCAACTGCCCATTTTTGGCTATTAAAATCTCAATATAAGCATTGTTCTTTGAAATAAGCTTCTGCTTTGGAGCCACAAGAGGGAGCTAGTTGCTCACCCATGCTTTGTGGTATCCTGGGCACACAGATGAGCCCTGGTGTTCCTCACTCCACCTGAGCCAAGGATGATAGCTTGTACTGTGATATCTCAGATTACACTGGCCTTTTAGCACCTGAACAAGAGATTGCTGTTGCCATTCTCATGCCCCAGCCTTATGACAAGCCCCTATTAGTCAGACTAACTCTCTCTCTCAGCTTGACTTCGCGAACGAAGATTTAAGAAAGGTGCAGCAGTCCACGTCTGCTGCAGGCTCGCTGGTGGCTAACAAGACCAATGCGGGACAGGCAGGTCTGGCCACAGTGGCTGCAGGGAAAAGTCTGATTTGGGGTTGGTGCTGTAGCAGTTCGATTCTTCCTCAATCTCCTTTTGTCCTCAAGACCAGCTATGCGTGTGTTCTCAAAGGAAGAGACAGCCTGGTGGATGGTGTGCCTCCATGCTTTGCGATCTGAGGCTAGGTCACACCACTGGTGATGGTTGATGCGACAGGTGCCAAGTAATTTCTTCAAGGAGTCCTTGTACCTCTTCTTTGGTGCCCCTCTATTTCGATGGCCGGTGGAAAGTTCGCCATACAGGGCAATCTTGGGAAGGCGGTGGTTTTCCATCCTAGAAATATGCCCTGCCCAGCGCAGCTGCGTCTTCAACAGCAATGCCTCGATGCTTGTAACCTCCGCCCGCTTGAGGACTTCAGTGTTGGTCACAAAGTCACTCCAGTGGATGTTGAGGATGGTGCGAAGGCAGCGCTGATGAAAGCGCTCAAGGAGTCGCAGGTGATGACAGTATAAAACCCACGATTCGGAGCCGTAGATGAGGGTTGTCATCACAACCGCTTTGTAAACATTGATCTTTGTGCCTTTTTTCAGATGCTTGTTGCTCCACATTCTTTTATGCAGTCAGACTAACTAGCCCGATAGAAATGGATGGTTCTCATCCCAGTGCTACCTTCTGTCTAACTATCAATAAAAAGCCTGTGGCATTTTCCTGAATATAGCAGGACAGGGCCTCTTATGGACCAGAAAATTATCCTGTAATGTCCATGCAGAGAGGGAAAATGTAGTTTGGTGGTGAGCAGTACTTCCCAGTGCCCTTCCTTTGAAAACTTTCTGTCCATTCCTGGAACTCAGCAAACCTTTGGGAATGTAAGTAGTCTCTGATGGGGCCTGAGTTTATTGCTGTAAAACTGCAGTGGTTGACATTGTGGAGAAATATGCCTCATGTACTTGGCAACAGCAAGTGGAAAGTTAGCCTAATAAGCAGTAAATTATCCCACTCGTTCTCTTGAGGAGGGTTAATTAACTTCTCCAAGTAGATGAAGTGTGGCAATACATACAGGGTCTCTGACTTCAAGCTTCTGCTTGGCAGAATAATCGAATTCCCACAAATGGGGTGTGTAAGTTTTAATGTGCTCCATGCTGTGTGCATTATGCTAAAGGAATAGCTGGTACATCCTGTAGCGTGTACCAGGAAATTCATTGTAAAGATGGTATCCTAGACCTCTTGAGCAATATCCTTCTCAAGACCAGATGTCTGCAGCTGGAGAATTCTTTGACCTGCTCAAGTGCCAGGAGTTCTTTCAGCCGGACTTAATTAAGAATCAAGATCATGCACAAATGCTTTCCTTAGGCTGAATGATTGCTAATTCAATTACTTAAAGAAACAAGGAGCTGTTTGGGGGAAGGTCATACAACTAATCCCAGAAGGAAAGCAGTATTAAAAATGGGCTTCTGTTTATAGGCTCTGCATTACATAATGTTGGGTTTTTAAAAATGTAGATATGTTCTGATCTAATAATATCAAAACCAAAGGTGACATTGTCCCAATACGTGGCAGATGCTGTATATTATGTATATGATATATTTTTGGCTAGAAGATAAGTAAATCTGCATCTTTATACCTAGATGACTACCAAATGAAGAATTATAAACTGCATTAGGTAGCCCAAAGAAGGGTGCTTTGACCATCATGTTGCATGTTTAATTGGGTCTTTGATGCTGAAGGAAAAACTCTCCCCCACTAATTTGAATTGTGAAGTTAGCTCCTGCAAAAGAAGACAGACCTTTGGTAGAAAACTATATTTGGCCTATTGAAAAACCTTGTCTTTAATGGCAAGCCAGGTGGCTAGATTTTGTAGGATGGTAGTGCAGTTGCTAGCCTGATGCCTCAGCTCTCTCTTTAACAACAACCTGACATTTAAAAAATGAAGCTGCAAAGTATTGTCTTTGCATAGAGATGAGGGATGAGAACAGCTTTACTTGCTTACTTTGGGGGGGGGGGGCTGCTGTAAAAGACACGGAGCTAAGAAATGTGAACCAGAAAGCCAAGGGAGTAATGTCCAAAGATGAGTGGACTCCATACCTTGAAGTGATACACAAAAGAACAAAAGTCCATCCAGTGCAACTATTGCCATCACTGAAGTATTATGACAAAAGCTACATCTTCCATCAAGTCTCATGTTTCTGCAACACTTATAGGAATTGCCATAGGGTCTGGATTTGGAAAGCCAAATGAGATAATGCAACTCAACAAGCAATAAAGAAATGAGAAGAGTTTTGCAAACTAATTTGAGCTAAACAACCAACTCCTATTACAGAGGGCAAAATCGAGCCTGGATCTGGAATGGGCTAGTCAGTCTTCATCTGTGTAGCATGGAAGCCGAAATGTTGGCCAGTGCCACTAATCTTGAATAAACTTTCCTGTCCTATGGCAATAGCTCTGCTCTCGCAAAACATAAATACTTGGTGTAAGTAAAAGCGCTTGAGGATGGTTTGTTTGATTATTTAAAGTCCTCCTCCTCCTTGTTACGAGGGGGCTTTTGGATTCCAGTCCCTACACTGGCCAAGTCTCATATTCACTTTTCTAGCAATGTATAATTTGCCACATTCACATCTATAGAGCAAAGCTGCTGTCACAATACCGTTTGATAGCATAAACTGCATGCTTAGAGCCAGATTACACCTAGACTGCAAAGTGGAGAAGGAGACAAGTGCAATTACACAATGACAAGAGAAATACATTTTGCACATCCTCAGAGATGCCATTTTTTATTCATGTATTACAGAGCTTTGCAGGGTACTGAAAAACACAACAAAATAGAGCTCCAGGGTTGAGCCATACTGACTATTGCCACATATCAAGCTCTGTTTATACCCTTGTATTTGGCATCCCTTCTAAAATATGCCTTTTTCTTTGACAAATGGTTAGTAAGTAATGATTATTTTCCTCAAAATCTTCTAGACTACATAGGGAAGCACTACACGATCTAGGTCCAGGATACCTAGTCCCATTTTAAACTACCCAGATGTGTCCCTTCTTTATGTGCCCTCACCACTAGAAAGTAAATGGAACAAAGATTTTTCTCACCAGGGATCTTGAAGAGAACCTTTGGAGGCTTAGTCAGAAACAGCTGCTGCAGTGGTTTTCGCATCTGCTCTGGTCTTTGCTTTGCTTGCTAAGTTCTGTTACTGTTTTCATTTTTGTATTTTTAATTTATACAGTATGAGTTTAATGTTGTGAGCTATCTTGCAGACGATAAGCTGAAAAGCCAAATAGGAATAAATATGGTTTTGTTTTTAGTAATGTGAGTGAGCTGTGGAATTAATTCTGGTCCATAGGCAGAGAGAGCTTTTACTCAAAGTTAGGGCAAGGAATTCCCCTAGGGAAAATGTTGGGTACAATGGCAGTAACTCTCCGTTTCATATGAAATGGGGTGTGCAACAGTTTTGCTAGCCTCAAGGGGGTGCCAGTGTTGCAAGTAAAAAATGATGACACTAGTTTAAATTATGGTCTTATGGCAGTGGTCCCCAACCTTTTTGGCACCAGGGACCAGTTTTGTGGAAGACAATTTTTACATGGATTTGGGTGTGTGTGTGATGCTTTCAAGATGATACAATTATGCACTTTATTTCTATTAGTTTGGTGCAGTGGTTAAGTGTGCAAAGTCTTATCTGGGAGAAATGGGTTTGATTCCCCACTCCTCTACTTGCAACTGCTGGCATGGCCTTGGGTCATTGCGGAGTTGTCCTTGAAAGGGCAGCTTCTGTGTGAGCTCTCTCATCTCCACCTACCTCACAGGGTGTCTGTTATGGAGGAGGAAGATAAAGGAGATTGTAAGCCGCTCTGAGACTCTGAGATTCAGAGTGGAAGGTAGGATATAAATCCAGTGTCATCGTATTATTATTATTATTATTATTATTATTATTATTATTATTATTATTATTACATTGTAATATATAATGAAATAATCATACAACTCATGGTCCAGTTGCTAACAGGCCATGGACCAGGATCAGTCCATGGCCCAGGGGTTGGGGACCCCTGTCTTATGGCATATATAAGATCAGAGGTAAGAAAACCAAGACAGTAGTCATGTAATTTTTTAAAGAGAGGCTTTGTGAAGGAGAGAGTGTCGACAATTTATTTACTTATTTTAGCCAATTTCCAAGACTAAAGCTTGCGTGTTGGAACATCAGAACTATGCTTGACACAGTAGGCAGTGGTCGCCCTGAACGACGCTCTGCTCTAGTTGCCCACGAACTTCTCAGGTTGAATATCGACATAGCAGCTCTCAGTGAGGTCCATTTCCCTGAGGAAGGTAGTCTTCAAGAACACGGTGCTGGCTATACCCTCTACTGGTCGGGTAAGTCAAAGGCTGTGAGCCGCCTTTCTGGCGTTGGCTTCATGGTCAGGAACTCCATTGCCTCCAAACTCAAAAACCTTCCAACAGGTCACTCAGATCGCATCATGTCCATGCGCCTCCCACTTCAAAACAAGCAGCATGCAACACTCTTCAGTGTGTATGCCCCAACCCTTCAAGCAGATCCTGCAGAAAAGAACAAGTTCTATGCTGATCTACACAACCTCGTACGGAAGACCCCTACAGAGGACAAGGTGATCATCCTTGGCGACTTCAATGCCAGAGTAGGTAAAGACTCGGAAGCCTGGAAAGGAGTACTTGGCAAACACGGCATTGGCAACTGCAATGACAACGGGCGCCTCCTGCTAGAATTCTGCATGGAGCACCAGCTCACCATCACCAACACTATCTTCCAGCAGAAGAACAGTCTGAAGACAACCTGGATGCACCCACGGTCCAAGCATTGGCACCTTATCGACTACATTCTGGTGCGCCAGAGAGACCTTCGAGATGTCTTACACACCCGAGTAATGCCCAGCGCAGAATGTCATACGGATCATCGTCTTGTACGTTGCAATCTCCGTCTTCACTTTAAACCCACACCCAAGAGAGGAGGTATCCCTCGGAGGAAGTTTCAGGTTGGCAGCCTCCAGTCAGCCAAAGTTAAAGCTGCCTTCCAGGCAAAACTCCAGTCAAGAATTGAGGACCTCAGTTGCCCCACAGACCCTTCTCCAGAAGCACTCTGGGAACACCTAAAAACTACCGTCCTGCAGATCTCTGAAGAAGTCCTCGGGTTCTCCACAAGGAAGAACAAGGACTGGTTTGATGAGAACAATCAAGAGATCCAAGAATTACTGGCAAAAAAGAGATCTGCCTACCAAGCACATCTTGCTCAGCCCTCCTGTCCTGGGAAAAAAGCAACCTTTCGTGCTGCATGTAGCAACCTCCAGCGCAAGCTTCGAGACATTCAGAACGAGTGGTGGACCAAGCTTGCAGAGAGAACCCAGCTGTGTGCAGACACTGGTGATTTAAGAGGGTTCTACGAAGCCCTGAAGGCAGTATATGGCCCATCATATCAGGCTCAGAGTCCCTTGCATAGTGCAGACGGCCAAGTGCTCCTCACAGACAAGGCATCCATACTGAACCGGTGGTCAGAGTATTTTCAGGTTCTCTTCAGTGCCAACCGCGTAGTTCAAGATTCAGCAATCCACCTCACCCCACTTCAACCGGTGAAAACAGAGTTGGATGAGATCCCCACCCTAGAAGAGACTGTTAAAGCCATCAAGCAACTGAAAAGTGGCAAGGCAGCAGGAGTTGATGGAATTCCACCAGAGATCTGGAAGCATGGAGGCACAGTACTACATAGCTCACTTCACAAAGTACTTGTCACCTGCTGGGAACAAGGCAAATTACCACAGGACTTTCGTGATGCAATCATCATCACCCTATACAAGAACAAAGGGGAAAAGTCAGACTGCTCCAACTACCAGGGGATAACCCTGCTCTCCATCGCAGGCAAAATCCTTGCCAGAATACTCCTGAACAGACTGGTGCCCACCATTGCAGAAGAACTCCTCCCAGAGAGCCAGTGCGGCTTCAGAGCTAACAGGAGCACCACCGACATGGTATTTGTTCTCAGGCAGCTCCAAGAGAAATGCAGGGAACAGAACAAGGCTCTGTATGTGACTTTTGTCGACCTTACCAAAGCTTTCGATACCGTTAGCAGGAAAGGCCTGTGGCAAATCTTGGAACGTTTAGGATGTCCCCCAAGGTTCCTCAGCATGATCATCCAGCTACACGAAGACCAGCGAGGCCAAGTCAGACACTGCAACGACCTCTCGGAGCCCTTCCCAATAGGCACAGGTGTAAAGCAAGGCTGCGTTCTCGCGCCAACTCTCTTTACGATCTTCTTTAGCATGATGCTTCAAAGAGCCGCAGTAGATCTAGATGAGGACGATGGTGTCTACATCCGCTATCGCACCGATGGCAGCCTGTTCAACCTGAGGCGACTAAAGGCACACTCCAAGACAATGGAAAAACTCATCCGAGAGCTACTGTTTGCTGATGATGCTGCACTCGTCTCCCACTCGGTACCAGCTCTGCAGCATATGACGTCCTGCTTTGCAGAGGCTGCCAAGCTATTCGGCCTAGAAGTTAGTCTGAAGAAGACAGAAGTTCTCCACCAGCCTGCACCCCAGGAAGATTATCACCCTCCCTGCATCACTATGGGTGAATCAGTTCTGAAGACAGTCCAGCAGTTCAGCTACCTGGGGTGCATCATCTCCTCAGATGCCAAGATCGACAAGGAGATTGACAACAGGCTGGCAAAGGCAAACCGTGCATTTGGCCGACTGCACAAAAGAGTGTGGAGCAACAAGCATCTGAAAAAAGGCACAAAGATCAATGTTTACAAAGCGGTTGTGATGACAACCCTCATCTATGGCTCCGAATCGTGGGTTTTATACCGTCATCACCTGCGACTCCTTGGGCGCTTTCATCAGCGCTGCCTTCGCACCATCCTCAACATCCACTGGAGTGACTTTGTGACCAACACTGAAGTCCTCAAGCGGGCGGAGGTTACAAGCATCGAGGCACTGCTGTTGAAGACGCAGCTGCGCTGGGCAGGGCATATTTCTAGGATGGAAAACCACCGCCTTCCCAAGATTGCCCTGTATGGCGAACTCTCCACCGGCCATCGAAATAGAGGGGCACCAAAGAAGAGGTACAAGGACTCCTTGAAGAAATCCCTTAGCACCTGTCACATCAACCATCACCAGTGGTCTGACCTAGCCTCAGATCGCAAAGCATGGAGGCACACCATCCACCAGGCTGTCTCTTCCTTTGAGAACGCACGCATAGCTGGTCTTGAGGACAAAAGGAGATTGAGGAAGAATCGCATTGCTACAGGACCAACCCTAAATCAGACTTTTCCCTGCAGCCGCTGTGGCCGGACCTGCCTGTCCCACATTGGTCTTGTCAGCCACCAGCGAGCCTGCAGCAAACGTGGACTATTGCACCCTTCTTAAATCTTCGTTCGCGAAGCCAAGCCGAGAGAGATCCCACTTTTTGGTTACAATAATGCACATGGTGTCTAAAAGAATAGAGCAACTGAAACAATAAAGCCAAATGATCAAAAACAGTGGCAACAGTAAAACTGGCTGGTTTCCAAAACAAGCTGGAAGACAGTCTTCCTGAGGCTGAGAATTCCAAAATATGGAGGCCACCACAGGAAATTCCCTGCTCTGTATGCTCACCTGTCTCAGTTCTACTGCTGACAGCACACAGAACAGGGCAATTGATTATGATGCACAGGATAGAACTGCATATAAAAAGGCTGCTCCATACACCAGAATGAACAAAAATAAAACTCCTTAGTTGAATAATCAAACTTATGAGTGAAGTGGCTGCTTAAAGAGATAAGGCAATGGGTGTGGATGTCCTGGAGGCACAAATAATTGGCTTAGAATCTCTACGTCTTGCTCATTGTTGTAAAATAAAGGATTTGATCTGTAAGTACAAGTTCAGATGGCTGATAAACTGAATGAGTGGTCCACATATTGGACATGTAGGATACCTGAGTGTGGAATGCAGTAGAACTGTAACTAATGCACAAAAGCTGTTCCAGAATGTGGCTGGATGCCATGATAGCCTTGCTGAAACTAAGCAGGGCTGTGTCTGGTCAGTATTCGATAGGAAACCTCCTGTCCTGGCTATCCCATCTAAATTGCCTTGAGTTCTGTGATGGAAGGAAGGTGGGGGGAAAGTATTCCCTGAATCACTAAAGCAGCCTTTTAGTTATTAAATCCCTTACATTATTTTGCAGAGATGTAAGGCATCACTATCAACATTGTGAGGCTGAAACTGAAGATAGACAGTTTGGCTTGTTTGCCGTTTGATAGTTTGCTCAGTAGCTGCTGAGTCCTGTCAGTCTGATATGCAACACTATGGAAAACATGGACTATTGCTACATTACTTTAGATTCAAAATGTAACCAGCTATGTGTGAGCTTTTGATGCTAATGGTTCAGTAGCATTTTGATCTTGAGCACTTCTACAGGACACATCTAGGCATATATAATAAGATACTGCACTTTTTTTGTTTTTAGTAGTGCGATGTAGCTGAATCTTTGTGGTCCTATTGCCAGAAATATTGAATACCAGGAAATAATAGATGATTGACTCATGGTGTAATTTATACCAAGCCTTGATTCCTCCTTCCCCTCCCCACTCTTTCCCCAGAAGATTTCCCAGTACAATTTTCCTCTTCATATATCTATCTGAACTAGGTTGTGATGCATAAAAGCTCATATTGAAATAAATGTTATTGGTATTTAAGGTGCCACTGAACTTTTGTTTTTATTTTGCTATAACAGATTAACATGGCTACCCCTTTCATTCCATCTCAGTGCTGTAGGATCTGCTTGGGCCTGGACAATAGGCCAGATTTGTGAGGCAGAATTTGCCATTATAGTCTCTAATGTCACTCTGTAATTTTAGATTTTATATATTTTAATTGGTTTTTAACTGTTGATTGTCTTTTATGATGTAACCCGTCCTGAGCCTGTTCTACAGGAAGGGTGGGCTAAAAATTTAATTAAATAAATAAAATACCCATTACCCTGTGGAACATTGCACTATATTTATAGGAGTAGTAACCCCTGAGCCACCTAGTGGGAAGGGCGGGATATAGATCTTAGATAAATAAACCACTCATCTCTTTTAATTTCTCATTGGGCTTTTAGCTCCTTCTTGGCTCAGTGATAGAATTATTTGTCCTGTAGACAGTAGTTAGAAAACCTGTATTGGTGGTTCATATACCAGAAGTTTAATTAATGGAATACATTGCAATTATAACAGTTTATTGCATTGATTGACAGTGCACAGGGCCAGTAGAACAACCTTTTGCTGGTTTGGTAACCCTTTCCTGGAGACAAGACCCTGCATCCCCACCCCACCCCGCCCAATGCTTTTTCTCTTCCTGTTCCGTAGGCTGAAAATAATTGGGTCATCCCCAGTTTAGAGAAAAGTTAGACTATATTATGGACCAGATGTGTAGGAGGATAGAATCTGAACAACTGACAGGGTTGATGTGTTGTGCTCCATAGAGCACCCTTTGCCAGCTTTGCACTCCTATCAGCTCTCCCTCCTCAAACTTGCTCCCCCCACCCCACCGCTCAAATTGTACTTGTTACCAATTTCTAAATCAGAAGCTCTGAGCCTCTGGCTGACCCCTGCTACCCAAACAGGTGCTGTATGTTGTGGTTGCTAAGCAATTGCGAAACTCAGTTTTTAAGGATCTTGGGAGGAATTTACATATTCCTTTTGTTACTTTTAGTGTTCCTGCCCTTCATATTCAGCAAAAACCAAACTTTTATCAAGACAAAATTAAAGATAAAGCTGTTTCCCCCCTGGCCTTTGCTTTTATACCTGAATGTCTGTACTTGCTTTGTAATGTCCACCGCTAAACTGATCAAATAGGATAGAGTTAGACCACTGTGTTTTCCCTCCAAATCTGCACAGCAGCAGACATGACAGCCTCACCAGAGTACATGCTTCAAAGCAGAGCAGTTGTTCCAGGGGGAGAGGATCTAAGAACTTTCCCTATAATTTTCTCAGCCATCCCCAGATGAGGCTGTCATTTCTTCTCAGACCCCTTTGCTTTGAGAAGTGGCTCCTCACAGGTGCCAAACATGAAGACCTCTTTAGGCAAGTTGCAAGGACACCTATGTACCTCTCAGTAAGCTTCCCTAAGCACCCTTTGTTGAAGGTCCACTCCATGGTCAAATGCCAGTATGGCCATCCCACACAGCAGGAGGATTCATGTGTAACCCTTGTGCCAACAACCAGCAGCGTGCCCTTGCCCTTTAAGACTTTAGATCAGGGGTGGGGAACCTTTTTTCTGCCAAGGGCCATATGGATATTTATAACATCATTCTCGGGCCATAAAAAATTATCAACGTAAAACAACAGTCCTCTGTGGAGGGAGAACGATTCAGGCCAGCAAAATTAATGCAAAATATTGTTTTTCTATTTGAAGTTGTGGGGAGAGCCTAATCAGGCACACACACACACACACACATGGTCTGCCACCCCAGGCAAATGCATAGGTCCAGGGCTTTTTTGGTAGTAGTTTTTTTTGTTATCGTAGGGTTTTTTTTGTAGTTTTTCAGTAGCATATTAGACCACATCCCCTAATATTAGCATATTAGGTCACACACTCATTAGCATGTTAGGCCACACCATCTGGGGATAATAAAGTGCAAACTGAACTGTGACAGTAACTTTTCCAGGCCCTGAAGCAATTCTGGCCAGTCAGCCAGGCCCCAGAGAGGCTGCCGCACAGTACATCTGGGCCCTGTGATCCCTGCCTGGCCCTGGGGAGGCTGCTGTACAGCGCAGCTGGGCCCCACAATCCTCACTGGCCAGCCAGGCCCCAGGAAGGCTGCCACATGGCTCAGTTCGGTCCAGCAATCCCCAAAGGCCACACCAAGTGACCTCGAGGGCCACATATGGCCCTCGGAACGGAGGTTCCCCACTCCTGCTTTAGATGGTGGAACTGGAATGGAGAACTGAAACTACTCCAGAGATCCCAGCTTCTGAGGAGAAAAGGGGGATGCTGTTGAGTCAGCTGACAGAAAACTTTGAATATCTTGATACAGATCAGTGTAGAGTAAAGAATGATTTTTCAAAGTGTAATTATGTAGGGAGTTATGTCATAGCTGTGTTCTTTATTATGTGTTATACTCTGCAAGGGGTTGTACATTGGGCTTACAGGGCAGAAAATCCCAAGCTAGACGGAATCCAAGGAGGCTATAGCACCAAGCAGCACAGATTGTGGAATGCAAACATATATTAGTGAGAGAATATATGTAATTGCCATTCACTTTATTTGATTTAAGTCAGTGAGAGTACCCTGCAGAGAACAGACCTTCGTGTAGGTGACATATGCACCTCAGAAACAGCTCCCTCTGCTTGTACAAATGTTTGCAGGGAGATATGACTAATTGTGACCCTATCCTATAGTTTTATGACAGGATGTAAGAAGTGATGTAGATTGGAGCTGGGAGGATGCATGGTACAGGAAGATTGTTTTCTCCCTCACGTTTTCCTCACACTTTTATTCTCAGTGCTTACTAACTTGGCTAGTCATCTTAAAATATCATCATAGTGTTATATGCTAATTTGCTTTTCAACTTATGTCTATATAAGCCTGAATGATTTTCTTCAGTTTCATTGTATCTGAAGAAGTGTGCATGCACATAAAAGCTCATACCTTGAATAAAACTTTGTTGGTCTTAAAGATGCCACTGGACTCTTACTTTGTTCTTTTGCTTCAGATCAACACAACTACCCACCTGGCTCTAACTTGACTAGATTTACAGTTATGCCACACATGAAACTGCATTATAAACCCATATAAGGCCTTGTCTATAGAAATACAGTCATCTTCTTCTTGTCTAGAAATACAGTCATCTTCTTCTTGCCTCCTGTTTGTAGGCTAAACATGTTAAGGAACACACAAAGGCACGGGACGCTGTTGACTGTCCTTGACAGACCCACAACAGGTACCTACCCATACCACTGATATCAGGGGAAATAAGAGTTAAGGACAGGGAGGCAAATGGGCAGAAAGAAACAATCTCTTTCCTCCCTGCATCATATTACTTTATTTAATATATGCTACTGATGACGGAAGACTGTATCTACCAAAAGCACCTTTAATGTCCAGTAACAGCAGAGGATTTATCAATAGTAGTTCAAAATCAGAAAACAACTACAGGTAGGTATACATGAGGAAATCTCCCGAAATTTATTTAATGATTTTACAAGCTATCAAATTAGCTGTGTAATAGATATCTACTATCAACCCTCCCCACCTAGTTCACCTAAATCCTATGGACGCTGATCAGCCGTTACATGTTCTTCATGCATAAAGGGGACTGGTTAAGTATAGAAAGGGGGCAGGACCTTTGCCCAGTTGTTATACCCCCATACCATTTAGGGGGTAATTGACCAAAACCTGAAACTCATGTGTGACTGTTACACAGGACACAGAATGGGGATACTGTACTCAACCTATAGTCTCTATAATATATGAATAATGAAAGAATATTTACTTTATGTGCAGGATGTTCCAGATTTAATATCTAGCATATCCAGTTAAAACAATCAGTTAACATGTGATGCCAAAGACCTGATACTCTGGGGAGCAACTTCCAGTCAGACCATAGTGTCATATGTATTCCTTTGTCTAAATTAGGAGGGCTACATCCACCATAGCATGATAATGGATTGGCTCAAAGGAATTCTGACAGCATACTGGAACATCCCAGGAAACTGTGAAAAGTTCTTAACCAAATATAAGAAATCTTTCAGGCCCAGAAAGTATATCATAAATAGAAACTTCCTTAGGAGTCATGGAATTCTTCCTACTGGAATCCATCATGGGGAAACTCCTGTGTATTCTTTACCTGCATGATCTCTCTCCCCCACCCCCAACACAATCCCCAATGATTATTCAGTCTTAGGGCTCATCACAACCCTTTGGGCTGAACCTGCAGTAAGCTGATGGCTGTAGCTTTAATTGTTTCCACTCCACTTGTCTCCTGTGTCCTTCACTTTATATACCACGTGTTATCTTGGATAGTCTCCAACAAAGAAGCCTGTGGGAATATTTTACTGATTAATTGACTAACTTTCTACTTGCTGCTGCCAAGAATGCACACTGTATTTCTTCATACTGTCATCTTCTGTGTTGCCTTCAGGACAAAAATGAAGCTGGCCCACCCTTACTGCACTTCTGCAGGGTGATTAACTCTCATAATTAAGAATTAGACTTTGCACAGCAGGGGCATGCGAGTTAGTGCTTGATCTAGATAGTGCAGAAAATCTGTTGGGGCTTCACAGGGTTGCCTAAGCATTATTGAGCATCCCTGAATTTGCCATTATTAAAGGTAGGCCAGCATTCTTGTCTTGGAGGATGGATGCATTCAAGGTAAAAAAAATTAGACTACAGGATTCCAATAAATGGAAATTGCCTACCAAATACAGGATTGCAATTTGTTTGCTAAATATTTCTTCATTAAGCAGAATGCTAGTTAAATATCCTGGACTGTCCACTTCATTAATTAGATAATTAATTAGTGATCAAGAGTTGGTCTCTTAAAATATATGAGGATCTCTGTCTGAATGAGATAGTATTCCAGTTGAGGGAAGGTGCCATGGGTATAGATATGAGAAACAGGAGCTGGCGGGGGGGTGGGGTTGGTGGTGGGGGCAAGCAATATTAGAATTTCTAGCTGAGACAGGGGCATAGAAAGCCCTGCTGGGCTTCTAGAGGTATTCTCTGGGGGAATTTTCTGTCTTGTAGGAATGACTGCTTGCCTCCATATAAACCATTACATTAATAAATCAAGCAAATATTAAGAGACCAGTGCTCTCTCATCCAAAGGAAACTAAAGGTGGTAATACTGCCCTTGGAATTCTGATCAAATAAGTGGTGAGCTTGCAATTGTATGTTATTAGTTCTGGTGCAATCAGTTGCTGGGGCTTGCTGCCACAGTGTGACATTCTGAGTGGTTCCTATAACCTCTAAAACTGGCCCATGAGAGACTGGCAGCCCAGAGTTTCCCTTGGTGTCATGCTAAACTAGACATACTGAACTGGAAATCCTCTGTATGGTCTTGCCTTTAGGCTAACATCTCCCCTCCTTGTAAGGCCAAAAACATATATAGCCATAAGCATTGTTATATATATGAAAATTATACTTTAATTAATTTTTAATTTCATTTGAGACTTATACCCCACCCTATCCCGCAGGGCGAGCTCAGGGCGGCTTACAACATTAAAACATTACAATAACAATAAATAAAACATATCCAATTAAACAGAACAGATTTAAAATATCATAAACATAATACATAAAAGCAGAGGATCATAACTCTAATAATAATACAGGCAGAAGCCACAGTTCAGCAGTTGGTACAGCTTCAGCTAGTTAATACCACTTAGCACAACTGCAGATAATTGATACCATTGAGACCCTGATCAACTCAAGCACAAGGATAGTAAAGTGCTGGGAAAGGTTTTAGAGGACACCCGGTAAATTAAAAGCCTGGTGGAAGAGCTCTGTCTTACAGGCCCCGTGGAACTTAGGTAAGTCCTGCAAGGCCTGGATCTCCAATGGGAGCTCATTCCACCAGGTAGGGGCCCAGACTGAAAAGGCCCTGGCCCTCGTTGACGCCAACCATGCGTCCTTAGGACCAGGGATCACAAGAAGATGTTGTGTAGATGATCTCAAAGCCCGGGGGGGGGGGGGGGGCGGCTCATATAGGGAGAGGTGGTCCTGAAGATATGCAGGCCCCAGGCCATATAGGGTCTTAAAGGTTAAGACCAACACCTTGAAACAGATCTAGTACTCGATAGGGAGCCAATGCAGTTCGCACAGCACCAGCTACATTCGTGCCTGAATAGGCCTCAATGCTAACAGCCGGGCCGCTGTGTTCTGCACCCGCTGGAGTTTCCAGAGCAGAGTCAAGGGTAGCCCCACGTAGAGAGTAGGCTTCCCAATCCCCAGGTACTGGTTTTGCAGGCTTCCCCCCTCCCCCAGCCAGCTGGCTGGCGGGGGAGGCCCCGCCCCCAGAGCCATCATGCACCTCTATGAACGATTCCCATAGGGAATGATGGGGAATTGATCCGCGGGTATTGGGGGCTCTGGGGGGGCTGTTTTTTGAGATAGAGGCACCAAATTTTCAGTATAGCATCTAGTGCCTCTCTCCAAAATACCTCCCAAGTTTCAAAAAGATTGGACCAGGGGGTCCAATTCTATGAACCCCAAAAGAAGGTGCCCCTATCCTTCATTATTTCCTATGGAAGGAAGGCATTTAAAAAATTGTGCAGTCCCTTTAAATGTGATGGCCAGAACTCCCTTGAAGTTCAATTATGCTTGTCACACCCTTGCTCTCGGCTCCGCCCCCAATGTCTCCTGGCTCCACCCCCAAAGACTCCTGGCTCCACCTCCAAAGTCCCCAGATATTTCTTAAATTGGACTTGGCAACCCTAGTAGAGAGAGTTACAATAGTCTAGTCTGAAGGTGACCGTTGCATGAATCACTGTGGCTAAATCACGGGTGCCAGATAGGGGGCCAGCTGCTGGGCTTGCCTCAGATGGAAAAAGGCAGTCCTTGCAGTGGCGGCAACCTGGGCCTCCATAGATAAGGTGGCATTCAGGACTACCCCCAAGCTCTTCACCTCTATCTATGGTGTTAATGGAGTACCATCGAAGGATGGGAGCCTTCATCTTCCAAATATGTAATCATAACAAGACAGGCCCTTGTACAGTCTTCCTTTGACTTACATGAAGATAACTTCCTTGTAGGGTTTGTTTTCCCAGGGTCCTTTTCTTTAGTGCTGTATTCCTTCCAGATAGGCATGTGGGACTGACCTGCACAACACAGGCACCTGTACATGAAAATTAAACTCCTGTGCAAAACAGTGTTCCCTGTGGATTTAAAAAAGGATATGCAAAATTTTGCATAATTTTCAAAAGCTTGTGTCCATTGTTATGTATGTTTCTTTTAATTTTTGCATTCTTTTTCCTTTCCATTGGTGTAGATGGGAAGCACATTTCTGGCTGTAATGTCTTTGTTTTCCATCTGCTAGTTATGGAATTTCCAGAGACCATACCCCTTACCAAAGTAATTGTCTTTGCTGAGTTTCCGAGATGTGGAAACAAGGGCTCCACTTGAACAGGCCTATTAAGCACTCACAAATCTTAATAAAATAAAATAAAATGGATGCTGTAGCATCTTGAAACCGTGGGAAAGGAAACCCAATTATTGTGAAATAGGAGATATATATACCCCACATTAATTTTTTGCACAGCACAGCAGGCAGACATTTAGCATCCCAAGATGGCAGGCAGACTTACTCAGGGGCAGTGAATTCTATCTGACGCTCTACAAAGACAGACAATATTTGTGCCTTCAAAAATTGAAAGTAGATAGCAGTACAAGTAGGGTTGTCAGTTTTGCCTTGGAAAATTCCTGAAGATTTGGAGATTGAATCTGGGTAGGGTAAAGTATGGGGAGGAAAGAGATCTCAGCAAGGAACTTAGTGGGATGACACTCACAATTAGAATATTAGGATTGAGGGATGCAACTTGTTTAAAAGGGACAGACAAACAGAGCTTCCAGATCTGGGTTGAAAAATACCTGGAGACCTTGGAGGTGGATACAGAAAAGGGCAGGATTTGGGGAGGTCTCAGCATGGTACAATACCATAGACCCCACCCTTCAAAGCAACCATTTTCTCCAGGGGAGCTGATCTCTGCCAGCTGGAGGTCAGTTGTAAGAGCAAGAGATCTCCAGGCCTCACCTAGAGATTGGCAACCCTGGTTGGGGGAATCACATTATATGTAAAGGAGGCATATACTTGTGAGGAAATACTGAGAATGGCAGTTCATAGAATCATAGAATTGTAAGGGGTCATACAGGTCATCTAGTCCAATCCCCTGCTCAATGCAGGATCAGCCTAGAGCAGGGGTGTTGAACTAATTTGTTATGAGGGCCAGATCTGACATAAATTAGACCTTGTTGGGCCGAGCCACGTGTGTACCTATTTAAGGTTAGGTAGCAGATATATAAACTTTATAAAGGGTACAGACAAATATAATTAAAGGTTTAAAAAAACCCTTAAAACATGCTTAAAACATTAGCACTCGTTAGTCTTAAAGGTGCTTTCTTTGTATCTCTCCTGTGCGATCCAGGGAACTGGGCAAAGGAAGCTGTGGCTCTTTCCTCAGGGGATCAGGAGGGTGAGGAGCTTCAGCCAATACAAGAAAGAGAGACTTGGCTCAGTAGTTCTGCTGTGAGATAGAGAGAGCCTGGCAAAGCAAGCTATCCCTCTCCCCCTTCCTCTGCAAGGGAGGAGCCTCAACCAATGGAGAAAATAGAGGCTTTGCTCTGTAGTGCCTGTGCAATTGAGCAAGCCTTGCAAAGCAAGCTGTTATGCAGAAGGAAACGAGAGAGGGAAAAGGAAGCAGATGACTGCCAGTTGCTTGGGGGCCTTATAGGATCCCTCCAGGGGTCTGATTTGGCCCATGGGTCACATGTTTGACACCCCTGGCCTAGAGCATCTCTGACCAATCTTTGTCCAGCCTCTGCTTAAAGATTGCCAGTGAGGGGAGCTCACCACCTCACTCAGTAGCTGATTCCACTGTTGAACAACTCTTACTGTAAAACAGCTTTTCCTAATATCCAGTCAATACTTTCCCACCCTTAATTTATAAACATTATTATTCATCTTCTCCTCTGCTGCCAACAGGAACATCTCCTCCTCTAAGTGACAGCCCTTCAACTACTTATAGAGAACAATCATGTCCCTACTCAACCTCCTCTTCTCCAGACTGAACATTCCCAAGTCCTTCAGCCTCTCCTCATAGGGTTTGGTCTCCAGGCCCCTGATCATCCTCATTGCTCTCTTCTGTACCTGCTTCATTCTGTCCACATCCTTTTTGAAGAGAGGCCTCCAGAACTGCACACAATACTCTAGGTGTGGCCTGACCATTGCAGTGTACAGTGAAACTATGACATCTTGCAATCTGGAAGTGATGCCTCTGTTGATACACCCCAAGATGTTGCCGCATCACACTGGCTGTTAATATTTAAATTATAGTCCACCCATACTCCAAGATCCTGTTCAAACACACTGCTGCCTAGTTGAGAGTCTCTGGGTAAAAATAAAAGGCGTAGGAAATAATAGTGATATTATGGTGGGAGCCTGCTATAGACCACCAAGCCAGGCAGAGGACGTGGATGAGATACTCCTAGAACAGATTACAAAGTTCTCAAAGAAATGGGACATAGTAGTAATGGGATATTTCAGTTACCCAGATATCTGTTGGAAGTCTAACTCTGCTAAAAATGAAAGGTTAAAAAAAAAATCCTGAATTGTCTTGCTGACTTCATTTTCCAGAAAGTGGAGAAGGAAACAAGGGGATCTGCTATCTTGGACCTGATTCTCACCAACAGAGAATAACTGGTTGACAGGGTGAAAGTAGTGGGCATGCTAGGTAGTAGTGACCATACAGTTTTGGAATTTACAGTCTTGGAGAAGGGAAAAGCTTTACATAGCCAGACTTCAGGAAGGCAAAGTTTGACAAACTTAAAGTTATGCTGGGTAGAATCCCATGGCCAGACAGAGTTCAAGAAGTGTGGGAGTTTCTTAAAAGCAACATATTGAAAGCACAATCAGAAATTATTCCTTTGAGGATGAAAAATGGGAGGAGCCTAAAGAAGTCAAGGTAACTAAATAAACAGCTTTCTAAGAACTTGAGGAATAAAAAAGTCTAATTTAGGAAATGGAGGGAGGGCCTTATAACCAAGGATGAATATAAACAAATAGCCAGTTAGGGTTGCCAATCCCCAGGTGGGGGCAGGGGATCCCCCGGTTTGGAGGCCCTCCCCCCGCTTCAGGGTCATCAGAAAGCAGGGAGAGGGGAGGGGAATGTCTGCTGGGAGCTTTATTATTCCCTATGGAGATTTATTCCCATAGAAAATAATGGAGAATTGGTCCGCGGGTGTCTGGGGCTCTGGAGGGGGGGCTGTTTTTTGAGGTAGAGGCATCTAGTGATTCTCCCCAAAATATCCCTCAAGTTTCAAAACGATTGGACAGGGGGGTCCAATTCTATGAGCCCCAAAAGAAGGTGCCCCTATCCTTCATTACTTCCTGTGGAAGGAAGGCATTGAAAAGGTGTGCTGTCCCTTTAAATGTGATAGCCAGAACTCCCTTTGGAGTTCAGTGATGCTTCTCACAGCCTTGATCTTGGCTCCACCCCTAATGTCTCCTGGCTCCACCTCCAAAGTCTTCTGGCTCCAGCCCGAAAGTCCCCAGATATTTCTTACATTGGACTTCGCAACCCTATAACCAGTGCTCGTAGAGAGAAAGTTAGGAAAGCTAAAGCTCAGTATGAGCTTAGGCTAGTGAGAAATGTTAAAAAAACACACACACAAAAGAGTTTGGTTCTTATGTTCAAAGTAAGAAAAAGAACAAGGACATAGTAGGCGAGTGACATCATTGCATCAGTGATGTAATGCACTGGCTGCTCTAGGAGCTTCTGGGAAAACTCTATGGCTTCCCTGGACTCTCTAGAAATTTGAGAGGAAAACTTTATGGTAACCTAGGGTTGCCAAGTCTCCCAGAGGCCACAGAGGATTTAGCAGCCCTAGGGCTAGATGAACTGCATCCAAGGGTACTAAGAGAACTTGCAAATGTAATTTCTGAGCCTCTGGCCGTTATTTTTGAGAATTCTTGGAGGTACCAGTAGTTTGGAGGCAGGAAATGTTGTCCCCATCTTCATTGTTGTCCCACCCTTCATGAATTCTGTCTGGCCATGGGATTCTACCCAGCATAACTTTAGGTGTGTCAAAATTTGCTTTCCTGAAGTTCAACCTATATGTTTATTTAACTATAGCCACAGACCTTAGCATGTTGCAAATGTATTTAACCATGCCACCATCTACAATTTGGTTTATAGCTTGCATATTGCTTATTATATTGTTTGTTTTATTTGTTTTTAACTGGATAATTAAAACTGTTATTTTAAAATGATGTTATCCACCCTAAACCCATTCTTGGAAAAGAGCGGAATACAAATTGAAGAAAGGAAGGAAGAAAGGAAGGAAGAAAAAAAGGAAGGAAGGGAGGGAGGGAGGAAGGAAGGAAGGAAGGAAGGAAGGAAGGAAGGAAGGAAGGAAGGAAGGAAGGAAGGAAGGAAGGAAGGAAGGAAGGAAGGAAGGAAGGAGGGAGGATTTGGATAACCATTGACCTATCAGCTTTACGTCTATACTTGGACAAGTTTTAGAACAAATAATCAGTCAGTCCTTGACCAATTAGAAAAGATGGCTGTGATTACTAAGAGCCAGCCTAGGTTTCTTAATAACAAGTCATGTCAGACTAACTTTATATTTGTTTTTGATAAAGTTGCTACCTTGCTGGATTAGCAGAATGCTGTAGACATAGTTTATCTTGATTGCAGTAAGGATCCTGATAAGGCTCCACATGGTATTCTTGTCGACAACTTGGTAAATGTGGTTTGAATGCTATTACTGTTACATGGATCTGTAACTGGTTGACAGATTGCACCCAGAGAGTGCTTGTGAACAGTTCCTCATCCTCTTGGAGAGGAGTGACAAGTGGAGTGCCTCAAGGATATGTCCTGGAACCTGTTTTGTTCAACATCTTTACAAATGATTTGGATGAAGGAATACAGGGAATGTTTATTACATTTGCAGATGACGCTAAATTGGGAGAGGTAGCAAATGTGGTAGAAGATAGAGACCGATTCCGCACTCACCTTGTTTTGGTCTGCCCCAGGGTGGCGAGTTGCCCCACCTCTTTTCAAGTTTCCTCCATGGCAGGCAGAAACTGGTTTTCAGAGGATCCTGCCTGCTGCAGAGAGAACTTGAAGAGAGGTGGAGCAACTCACTTCTCAGGGGCAGCTTGTGCAAAATCCAGCAGAAGCACCACAGAAAAAGAAGCAATGAGACCAGAACAAGGCGAATGGGGAATCTGTCAGAGTTAGGATACAGGATGATCTTGACAGGCTGGAAAACTGAGCTAAACCAAATAAAATGAACTTTAATGGGGATAAATGTAAAGTTCTTCACAGAAAAGAAAAGACAAATCAAACACATCATTATAGATTGAGGGAGACTTGTCTTAGCAGTAGTATGTGCAGAAACAAACCAGGGGTCTTACAAGGAACATTAGTCAGAGGTGTGATGTGGTAGCTTAAAAAGGCGAATGCAATTTTGGGCTTTTTCAACAGAAGCATAGTGTCCAGATCACGTGAAGTAATAGTATTGCTTTACTTTCCTTTGGTTACACCTCACAGAGTATTGTGTTCAGTTCTGGGCACCACAATTTAAGAAGGATATAGACAAGGTGGTGCTTGTCCAGAGGAGGGCACTGAAGATGGTAAAGGGTCTGGAGACCAAGTCCTACAAGGAAAGGCTGAAGGAGCTGGTTATGTTTAACCTGGAGAGGAGATAACTGAGAGGTGATGTGATCACCATTTTCAGGTACTTGAAGGGCTGTCATATAGAGGATGCTGTGGAGTTTTTTTCACAGAACCAATGGGGTTGAAATTAAATCGGAAGAGTTTTCAGCTAAAAATTAGGAAGAACTTCCTGACAGAGCAGATCCTCAGTGGAACAGGCTTCTTTGGGAAGTGGTGGGCTCTCCTTTGGAGGTTTTCAAACAGAGGGTAGATGGCCATCTGAATGCTGATTCTGTGAACTTAGGCAGATCATGAGAAGGAGGGCAGGAAGGGTTGCATCAGTGCTTGGTTCTTGTGGCCCTTTCTTACATGCCCAGCAGGGCTGGCCCTAAACTGTCTGGCACCCTAACTTCTGCCCCCACCAAACTGATAATGTCACAATTCACATGGGGGCACCTAATTTGGCACCCTAGGCAATCGCCTAGTTTGTCTAGTGGGTGGGGTTACAGCCAGGGCTGGCCCTAGACTGTCTGGCACCCCCCACTGCACTGATAATGTCACCGAGTCGCATGGGTGGGCATCCAATTCGTCACCCCCAGAAGACTGGTGCCCTAGCCAATCGCCTAGTTTGCCTAGTGGCAGAGCTGGCCCTGACGCCCAGGGAAATGCTGACTGCCACTTTGGAGTCAGTTAGCAATTTTTATCCAGGCCAGTTTCACCAGAGATCCTGGAGGTTTCCCCGCCCCCCCACCCCATCTTCTGGGCTTGGTGTGTGGGGGGGGAGAGGTATTTGTGAATTCCTGCATTATGCAGGAGGTTGGACTAGATGACCACCATGGAGAAACCTTCCAAATCTATTATTCTATTAATAATACCATAGAATCCACCCTCCCAGCAGCCATTTCTCCCCCAAGGGAGCAGATCAGTTATTGTTAGATCACCAAGTCTACAAGGCACCCTAATACAAGAGAGTGGTCAAAATTATGGCACTTTGAATCTCCAGAAAGAGGGCACAAAAGCTGACGATGCTATATCTTGGCACCCTAGGGTTCCTGGCAGAGTTACAAAGGGGGACAGAGGCAGGCATTTTGAAAGTCCCAAACAGGGGCTGTGATTCTCATTATGTACATCTCTAGCTATCCATACCTTTCTGATCAAAACACTCAGTTATGTCATACAACAGACTGCACCCAAGATCACTACTACCATGCAGGGGGGAAATGCCAAGTAAAGTTGCAGGATGCAGCTGGGAGAATTTGCAAAGGGGCTTCCATTTTGCAGCAACTGCTGGGCTGCTTTTGTATTGCTGCCTGTCTTCCTGGGGCTACAAACATAACCATCTGCCCAGGATTCCTCCCTGTACTGCTACAGATTTCTTGCTTTCTTGTAGGAAGACAGGCAGCAGTGAGAGAGGGCACAAACTGGACAATGCCCTGCAGAGTTATAGATAACGCATGCAACTTCTATACTTATGTCTCCAGAAAGACAGACATCAACACAGAG
Organism: Heteronotia binoei; assembly: GCF_032191835.1. Classification (NCBI taxonomy): domain Eukaryota; kingdom Metazoa; phylum Chordata; class Lepidosauria; order Squamata; family Gekkonidae; genus Heteronotia; species Heteronotia binoei. The sequence goes on along the minus strand of NC_083228.1, from coordinate 78,233,296 downwards.
ACGGCACAGAAGAGCAGTCAGAAACCGGCATGTGGCACCCTCAAACTACTGAGCTAACAATGATTGCTTGAAACACTGCAATAAAGTTCTCTTGTTTTACAAAATCTGTTTGACGTTGACAATTGGAAAACGTTTATGTCAGCTGCATATCTCCTGATCTCACCTGATTTTCTTTCCCTCCCTCTGAACTCTTCTTGAACTCTCTAAAGCATCCAGCCACCAGGAAAGGAAACAAAATGAATGCCAATCATTGTGTTCCCTCTCAGTTTCATAACCATAATTAATGTAACAAATGAACTTTTTCAGCTGTTTTTATTAACTTGGAAACAAATCCACATCCCAACTTTATTGAGTTGTTAGCCCACACCAATCCTGAAGAGCCTCCCACAGTCATTGTTTTCTGAGCTCAATGGTAGACCAAAATAGCATTGATTTCATAGCTTCAAGGCCCCGCTGGCTTGGAATGGTTCCAGCCAAGCCATGTGTCTCTTATGCAAGCACCAAGTAGAACCCAAATAAGAGAGAACTTGCTTCTCTTTAAATTAAAATCCCTCATAGTGGAGGTTTTATGGATCAATTATTATTTTTCAATTAATATGGACTGTGAAGAGGCGCTTGTGAAAAGCCAAGCCAGGAAACCCATTTAAAGATGAGGTTCCCATCTCCCATGATAATTCACATTAATGCTTCTGAAAAAATAGACATGTATGTGTACAGATGTACCAAACAAACGAGTCACAGAGCATATTCCCTAGTGGGAATGAGCCCAGTTTCTTCTGCATTTGAAATGCAAATAGCAGATATATGCCATTAGCAAAATGCACGTTAATTTAGATTGTTGTTTTGTCTCTCCCCCAATGCTTTAGGTGGACTATTCTTTAATTTATAAAGTGCTGTATATGCATTTATAGAATTAAATGCAAATACAATTCATTTTAAAATAGTTGAAAAGCTGCACAGAGAAGGTGGTGTTGAGGCATCATTGATCCCAGTCATGCAATGCTGTGCATAGTTAATTTCTGCAGCAAATACAGAAAAAGATTTTGTTCCCTCTGACCTTGATCTGAGGGACAAGATAGTGAATTTGAACATGTAGAAAGTGTGCTTGCATAATGCACATACTGCTCAAATTATGCATATCCATACGCACTATTATATTCAGCTTTCTATTCTGCCCAGGAGCAAATAAATTTTATTATTGTACTCAGGATACTTATAGGCAACCTATACTATTAACTGTTAACAATGCAGGGTGGGGGCAGGGAAGAGCTAGGTATCACTGTCAAAGTGACAGATGGACAATGTACATCACTCTGCAAACTTTATGGTATCTCAGAATAGAGCTTGAATCTTTAGCAGGTTAGTACCATTGTGTTCACACATGAGGAGGAGAAGGAGGAGAGGCTCATTCATATAATTGCCTGATTTAGAACTGCATGAGCCTTTCTGCTGCTGGACACAGCAAGGTAAATCTGCCTGTGCTTTCCCGCCTCCCTCTGACTACCCTTTCCTTGGAGTACCTTCAAGTGTGCATGCAGGCCTCCTAGAGTAGGAAGTACTTTCTCCTCACTGCCAAGTTAACTTCTGCTGCCAGCCACAATTTGCCAAACCAAAACTGCACACCACACGCCCACTCTGGAGGGGTGACTAGGTGATCAGTGTAAAGCAGGGCTGTCAGATCAGGCCCTCAGAGGGCTCCTATCAGGCCTGCATGTGTGTGTGTGTGTTGTTGGCTCATTGTGCCAGGGCTCTCTGGGTGCAACTGGGTTTTGCTTCTCCCTTTTCTCTATAGTCATGCCTTCATGATCCATTCTTTCTCAGAAGAAAAGCAATGTGAACTATTTAGATGCCAGTCTAAACTGCCAGTTAGGTGGATTAGGCTGAGTGTGTGTCCAGACCAAGTTCACCCAGCACATTTCCTTTGTATACTGGGGATTTTAACCTAGTCTTCCTATATAAGTAGGCTGATATTGGCCACTATAAATTTCCGTCTCTGTATTCTTGCACTGCCTCACAGGAGTAGTTATTTCTCTGGGGAGACTATAGTTTGTAGATAAACACATAGCCCCCAGTTCATGTCATAGTGCCTTCACATGTTCTTGACCAGCATAAGAAGCAATTTATGTACAAAAGCTTGCAATGCCCAGCCATTTCATGTTTTCTTCTGGGTCTTAGGCTCAAAGCATCGACCATGAGATTTCTGTAATGAATGTCAATAGATCAAAAGTAGGTTTGCAACTGACAGATACACACCTGAATAGTGTTGCCAGCCTCCAGGTGGGGTCTGGAGATCTCCTGCTTTTACAACTGATCTCCAGTTGACAGAGATCAGCTCGCCTGGAGATGATGGCTGCTTTGAAAGGTTGACTCTATGGCACTGTACCATGCTTAGGCCCCTCTTCTCCCCAAACCCTGCCCTGTCCTGGATCCACCCCCAAGGTCTCCAGGTATTTTCCAACCCAAACCTGCCCTCCTTACACCTGAACAACAGCTGAACAGCATGCTCAAGATTGCTACAACACAGATATAACCTCCAGATTTTGATGCAATAATTCAGAGCAAGAGGTGTCAGTTATCAGAGACTGTCAAATAAACAAAATATCTCGCAAGAGTGCTAATCTTTTAAGCATCTTTTATTTCAAGTGTTTAAAAATCTTTAATTGTGTTTGTCTGTGTCCTTTATAAAGTTTCTTTCTCTGCTATCTGGCGTTATTTAGGACACACATGGTCTGGTCCAACAAGATCTCATTTATGTCAGATCCAGCCCTCATAACAAATGAGTTTGACACCCTTTGAGGTGAATTGCACAAGGAAAGGGATTCAGTTTGTGAATTTGCAGAAAGGCCTATAAAATGTGAATTAGATCGGCTAGAATCTGCAAGGTAAAAAAGACTATACAGTATATGGATCAGCTATCTGCCTAGCCAGACAAAAATCCCATAGGCTATCCTAGGCTGCTTCTACATGGAGATAGTTCTCAATGGAACTTATGCTGCTGCCATGAATACAGAGGCATTTGCAGTGGTGATGGGACATCCACAGAAGCTTTCTCTGCACTATCCCGGCCTCAGTCCCCTGGGGTTGCCATCTACCTCTGATATCAGAGGGCTTTTAAAATCAGTAATTATTATATTGCTGTAGTATTATAACAAACCATAGCAGCAATTGTATTTGTTCCTTGCTTTCTTTTTTTTAAAGTAAGACTCAAGCCCTTTTATTGCTGTGTTATAAGGATTTTGCCATATAATTCTGCAACAAAAAGGGCTAGAGCCTTTTTTCTTTAAATGTCAGCTGGGAACTAGCACATTATTGTGATAGATCATTATAGTGCTAGATATATATAACTGTCACTGTTTTTTTTAAGCCGCAAAAAGCAGCCTGGTGGGAGAGCAATTACTGCAAAGGGGATTGAGGCAGAGAGAATGGCACTGGTGTGGACAGGACCTGAACAAACTCTGCATCTTCTCATCTACAGGGCATCCAAAGGTGCTTTGACTGTTTTATCATATCAAAGCAGTTTTGCAAAAGATGACAGCAAAGGAAGGGAAAACATGGTAACATCATGACAAATAGAGAACAATGTTATGTGGATGCTCCCCTCAACACAGTGCTGTAGTAAAGAAGACAAATCAGAACAAAGCATAGGTGCAGAAACAGTCCTAAACAGTCCACAAGATGACATCTACCAGTATGTGTTTAAGCTGAAGAGCAATGCTGCAAGAAATAGGAATTACTGGATATGATATGAACCTCCTGAACGTCACATTTTAGAGTGAGAGAAAAGAAACCCTGCTCTTTCAAGCAACAGCTGCTATGGATCAGGAGAAACTGTTTCTGGGGTCAGGCTATCCCATATTTATGAGTGCTGGCACATTCTGCGGAAGCCTCAGGTGTCAGAGTCTGGTCACACAGGAGACTCTTCTGGTTGGCAGTCAGGCAGAGGAAGTGAGAAATGGTGGATCCATCTCATTTTTAGTGGATAGAAACAGGAACTCCAGGGGACCTGACAAACATTTCTAATTTTTTATACAATGTCAAGGGTTTTCTGTGAAAGCAAGAGCCAAGTCTTTTCTTTCTGAGAATGTTGGCGTTGTTCCAGAATTGGGGCTGGGAGAAGATGTCATAGAAATACAGGGAAAATGAACAGGTTTAGCAGGGGCCTAGTGAGATGCAGTTGTGAAGGTGATTGTGCTATTCTATTATGGCTGCTTTCATGCCAAGAACTAGCACCCCCCATATCTGGAACTGACATGCACCAAGAATGGAACCAGGATCAAAGCAGCCATATAAATAACAAACAACATGAGCCTCATGAGATCAAGTCCTGAATTATATCTGCACATATGGTGATTTCTTTAGAAAATCAGAGATTTGTCCAGCATCTCAGGATATCAACTTTGCCCCGGGAAGAGGCAGTTTGACACGGTAGCTAAATTCAGCCCACTGTAGGCTTAGTTCAAGATGCTGGTAATGAGATAAAACCCTGTACAGCCTGGGGCTGACATACCATGAGGACCACCACCTTCTCCCCTATGAACCTAACTGTCTATTCTGGCCATCTCTGGAGGCCTTGCTTCTATTGTCCCATCACCTGAAGCTAGATGGGTGGCATCTCAAGAAAGGATTTTCTTGGTCATGGCACCAAAACTTTGGAACTCTCCATGGAAATCTTTGTCTCTCTCTCTCTTTTGGTGGCTTCTGGTGGCCAATCAGTGAAAACTTCTTTGTTTAATTTAGCATACCCCCAGGACTATTACTGGCCCTTCTCCCTGGTTCTGGCACTGTTTGTTTATGAATTTTATTACATTATTTTATACTTTTAAATTTTATTTTTAATTGTTCAAATGCTTTAATGTTTCTTATGTTTGATGCTTTGAGGATCCTGATCTGGTGGAATGGAAAGGTGGCATAAAAATGTTTTAAATAAAGAAATAAGCCAGGAATTCCTTGCTGGGGGGGCACAGTGATGCCCAGATATCCATGTGTTGTTTGTTGTATACCTGCACCCCAAATGACAGCAGGGGAAGAGGTTACTGTTTGCAAGTCACAAGCATGTGATTTCTCCAAATGGCACTCACTGCCACAGGTGACCCCCACTTCCCCAAAATTGTCTTCAGTCATCCCAGTGTACATGAGAAGTTTGCACTGTGGTTTTCCCTAAGCATCCACCATGCTTATGTTAAGCAGCAGATGCAATTCCAAGTATCCTCAGGCTGCATCCCTTTGTTTCTCAGCTGCCTGTTACTGGACACCTACAGAATTATTAGATTCTGTTTCCAAAGGAAGCTGGGCACCCTAGTTTATTAATTCATCTCCGAGGAGTCCTCTTCTGAAGCTGACACCAGTGTACCAATTGAAGAAAAACAATAAAATGCATTTATTTAAACAAGGCTCTTCTGATTCAAGGTTGGGGGTGACATGGTGGGGGGAAAAGCAAACACAGGTTTAAAAAATAAAATACTAAGTAGAAACCAACACCATCTGCAGTACATTTGATGGCCTGTTTAAGACTGCAGCATGCAGAGAGATTTGACTATAGTTTATTGCAAATGCTTGATAAAAGGCAGTGAGGTATATCTGACTGTGCCTTCTTGCCTTATTGCAGGGAATGCTGGAGGTAACCCTATTCTTCTTGCAAGGGCTGCTGTATATTTGTGTCCATCAATAGTATCCACTTATGCCTCTGACTTTTTGCAATAGCTGCCCAGTGCTTCTCTGAAATTCTCTGAATGCTTGTGTGGTTCATTGTGTCGGTGTGTGCACCCAGTGTTTGCACTCATTACGCTCTTCCAAGGTGTCTGGAAATTTGTTTGCCGGTTTGGAAGTGTCTTCTATCAGTGTACCCCTTGCTTGTGTGTGCAGACTGTCATAGCCCTCCCTGGCCCGTTGACATCCTCCCCCCCCCCCATTTGAGAGGGTGGGGGGGATCAGTGTGCCCGGGGCGGGTGAAGGGGGGCTGTGGGCGGAGCCCGCGCTGCTTCTGCTGTCTGGGATTGATGGATGAGTGCTCCCGTTGCGTGTGTGTGTTTGAGAGCGAGCGAGCGAGCGAGCGAAGGCAGAAGGTGTGAGTGTGCCGCCCGCAGTTGCCTCCTGCGCTCCGGGGCCACGCAAAGGCGCGAGAGGAGCCGGGCTCCTTCGCCTTGCCCGCGGGGCGCTTGCGTCAGAAACGAGCAGCCCCTCCACGAGTGGCCCAGCAAGCGCGCCGTGATATCATGTGCGGGGCAGTCCCTCGCTAGCTCCAGGCAGCATGGCTCCGAAGAAGCCGGCGGCGTCGGGCGGCGTGTGGCTGCGGGCGGGAGCCTGCCTGCTGGCCTGGGCGGCCTTTTGCCGCGTCCGGGCCAGCGCCTGTCCCGCGCCGTGCGCCTGCAGCGGCACCACGGTGGACTGTCACGGGCTGGGGCTCCGCAGCGTCCCCAAGAACATCCCGAGGAGCGCAGAAAGGCTGTAAGTGCCGCGGGTGGGTGGCGGCCCAAAGGGCACCGGCGGCCGGGGAGGCGTTGGGGTTCCGAGGCGCGTCCGGGCGCCCCCTCGAGAGCTCGGCGAGCTGAGCCGCCACACCCCCCTCCCGCCCCGACAATGGAGCCCGGCAGCGCCAGCTCCTCAGGATGCCGCTCTGGGACGCGCTCAGACTGCCGGCCACTTGCCGAACAATGATGCCTCCTCCGGGGAAAGCCGGGAGGGAGTCGAGGGGGCTGACGCAGCCGCCGCCAGAGAGCCCTTCGGGCTGGGGCTTCGGGAACAATCCCTCGATCGCCTTTGTTAGGGAGCCGCCGCCGCGCGCGCCCGTGCCGATGTGCCCCCTCCCCCCCCCATGTGCGTCTCTGTGTGTGTCTGTCGTGGGTGGGTGAGAGAAAGAGCATCTAACCCCTCGACACACACGTGCACCGCAGCCGAGGGACCTGCAGGTCTGGCGTGGAAGAGGCGAGGAGGAGACCCGAGCAGGGCGCGATCCGGCGCTTGCGCCTTCTTCCGGCGCGGATCGCGAGATGCCCTGGGCTGGGTTAACTTTACTGCACACCTCGCCGCTGGGCGCAGTTCCAAAAACGGGGGACACGCTCTCTGTGTGCGTGCCTGCGCGCTCACGCGGGAGTGAATCTTCCTTGGGTCGGCCGGGACTGCTGCTCTGCTCTCGCTGGGTTCTACCTGCTTTAGGGCAATCTAGGAAAACTGCCTATTTGATGAAACTCTGGAGAAGCCTGGTTTTTGCGGGGGTGGGGCTAGAGTTCTGTAGATGAGTGAAAGGAGAGAAACAGCTCTATTGGCCTTACTTGAGCTGCTTCAGTGTCTTCTTTCCTCCTCCTCATCCATAAAGCCCTTCCAAAGGGCCCCTGTGCAATTTCCCTTCTGTGGAACCCTGTGGGACTAGAGGGGCCGTTTGTGTTCAGTGTTGCACAGCAAACGGTGGTGGTGGCATTCATTCACAACCACCTGGTCCATCGGAGCCTGGAAGTGCCCTTGGTCTGGATCCAGTGCTCCTCCACCTCTCCACTGATCTGCTTCTGCTGAGCCGATGGATTGGCTGCAGCAGTCTTCTGGTTCATCCTCACCTCATCCCCCACTTCACCAGTTTAATAGGGGGTGAGAATGAGATCTGTTCTGAATGATCCAGAAGAAAGGCTTGAGGGGAAAGGAGCAATGGGAGTGGAGCCTGCCACTGGAATCCGGGCTGATCATTAATGCCTCTTCTCAGAACACAGAATGCTCCTAATTCCTTCGCAGCCTGATTGTGGCCGTTGCTTTGGGGTGTGTGTGTGTGTGTGTGAGGGGGGAGATAAAGCTGGAGGGGATGCTAAATAATTCACCAGAATGCAGCACTGGAACGTGCTGTGTAGGGTAAGGAGGCAGGCATACAAGGGGGCTGAGTGGTTGGATTTATTGCAGCTTAGCAGAGTCTTCTCCTCCTGCCCCTGTGAAGACCCCCATGTCTCTTTCTATTTTCTTTTCTTTTGACTTTGAAGAAGAAAACTGCTTGAAACTGTATGCCAGCAATATATGCTCAGAGTCTTCAGCAGAGAGTTTGATAGGCTTTTGCTAACCCCTTGATCCTGCCCTTCAACCCTCCTGTTCTGTTGCCTGGGCTTTCCACTAAAGTCCCTCTGGATTTATGACCCCACTGCTCCCCCTCCCCAACTTTCTGTCTCCTGTTCTCCTTTGAGGAATGTCTCTCTTGCAGCCAGACAGGCTGGGACAGTACTTCATGCACAGGGGATGTTCAGGTTTACGCCTGACTGCAGGGAAAACAAGCCCAGAATGGGGGTGGCATGCGGCATGCCATCTTGCAGAGGAGATCCACATGAGCATAAGGTGCAGCAGAAACTGGCGGGGACTCCCCTGACTAGTCAGGGAAGTGTGAAGCCCAAAATTAAATAACTTTCTACAGTGATAATGCCATTAATTCTCTCCCTGCAGGTCACTGCAGTACTTTTGTCTAGATGCTGCTCTATGGGCTCCGATAAGGTTCACACCTTGCCTTGAACTATGTTGAGGGAGAATTGCACACCAAGGTTGGCTGCTTTCCTGCCATTTGCTAGCAGGCTTATCTTCTTATGATGAGTCCTTCTCCAATTTGTGCTCCCTGGGGCCAGATACAGGGTGTGTGATTGTGCCCTAAGTGAAAGGTGACAGCAACAGCCCACCCTCCTTTCAGTGTGAAGAATGGCCATAGCCATATTCCAGGCACTGAGGAGTCCTGACTCATTGTGCATCATGAGGATCTTGTGCAGAATAATCCACCCACTCCTATTATCATTCCCGCTACTAACCAATTAATGCCCTCAGATCCAGCCTAATTAGGTCAGAGGCCTGTGGATGCCCCTATGCACAACAAAGCAAGGTTGATGAACTTAGTTAGCAGCACAGCAGGACACCTCTTCTAATGACACTTCCTTCTCTGGCACCTTAATTACCCTCACTGAAGTAATTTTTGTGCCACAGCCATAGGAAACTGCTTTGTGAGTATAGATGAGGGATTCTGCTGCTCTCTGTGAGTGTGTGCGCTACCCACAAATACTCAACTTAGCTCTGCTCTGTCCCCAAAAGGCCAGAATTCCAGAACTTATTACCATGCTGTATTGACAAAAGAGGCTGGGTTAGCTTGCCACACATGGTTGGAATATCTCTGTTCATGGTTGTCTTATCCCTTCCGCTTGGGCAGAAAGAGAAAGAACAGTTTCAGGAGTATCTTGGTAGTTCATAGGGGCACCTGAATAACATTGGCACAGTGTTCCTTTAGTCGTGTGACCTGCATTTTGCAGAGTCTGGCAGCAGATGTTCTTGTAAAACTCTCTCCTTGGAAGAACTGGTGGTAGAAAATGTGATTATGAAAGTATTGTGTGTTTTGAAACAAGCAACTCTAGTCAGTTAGCAATAATTCAGGGCTTCATGGGTTCAAGTCCATGGCCTTGCTTAGTTATCCTTGGGTGTCTGCTAGCACTGTCAATCCCATGCAGTGAAACATGTCAGAGAGATAGTGCAATTCTAAGCAAAGTTACACCTTTTTAAGTCCATATAGATCTATGGGCTTAGAAGAATGTAACTACACTGTAAGATTATGTATTTAACTAACATTTGCTGCAAGCATTCAGCTCTCACAGGCCTCAGAGCATTGGAGGCTGAAAACACAAGCCAATGCACTGAATTGCAGTGTGAAGTTTTGTCACATAATGTTGAACAGAAGAAATTGTGGGGAAAACAGTTAAATAAAAAGTTATAGCCATATTTCATTAAGGTTGCCTTGAGACCAATGAGAGAAGGGCAGAACAGAAATGCTTTAAATAAATACATGAACAAATAATATGCAATATCCCCCCCCCCTCACCAGCAAGCAATTCCAGCTTTCTGTGAGCATGTTTTTATATACAGAGATGCAAAGAGTGGACTTGGTGATCATGGATGCAGCTGGCAGCAATTCCTATGATCACAGCAGTGGATTTCTTAGGTGCTGCAGCCATAGGCATTGATTCTCATCGGATCAAAAAAAAATCTGTTCATGTGTCGTAATGTGTCCATACAAATTAATTACTTGAAGAAGGATGGGACTTGGAAGGGGGCTGTGAATCTGCTGTTTTCTGCTCAAATGAAGAGATGTTCCTAGTGATTCTTAACCAGGGCTTTTTTCCTGGAAAAAGAGCTGCTGGAACTCACAAGAGGGAAATTAAGGAGAAACACACAGGCGCCCCTTACAAACTTTTAAATATTCTCTGAGAAGTTTGTTTCCTCAAAGAGGTTCTGGAACTCCATTCCACTGTGTTCCCCCTGAAAAAAGCCCTGCTCTTAACCCAGTCTCACTTTGTGCAGTGGGAATACAATTCTAATTTGACAGTGGTGAGCTGAAAGGTTTATTAAGGGATGGGGTGCCACGATAAGAGATAAGCCCAGTGCAGTTAAGATAACTGCATTGCTGTTTCCTTGAACATGAATTTTTCATGCTGAGTAGTTTGCAGATATTCCCCACTTGTAGTTATTTGTTTGATGATACTTTACCACCTCTCTTTCCTGCCAGTTTTTCATAATTTCTGACTCAGTGTATCTACATGTCTCCTGTTCTCCAAACAGTCACTGCTGCTGTTATCCAGATCTTGTATCTGTAGCTGGTGTCCAGTAGAGTTTAATGTAATGATCCCTTCCCCAACACCATTGTTTAAATTTTTTTTTTTGGCGGGGTGAAGATTTCCACAGCTGCTCATCACATGCACTGCAAGGTATTTCTGCTTTCTGCTCTTTACTTCTCATGTACTTGTATGAACAGGAGCAGTATCTGTTGTATTACTATTATTAGTGTATTCATGCCAGGGCTGGTATCTGTGACAAACATACATTTCCAACATGAATAGCTTTTATTTGTTGAAACAGTCAAAAACAGTCAGTTACTGGGGCATTAGCATCCCTCCCCCCAGTTAAAATTTACATGCTTGTCTTTCTCAAGGTATATTTTCTTTCATGTGCATTTATACATGTGTTAAGCAGCTCTTCTTTCCTCACCCATGCCATAAACCTCTGTTTATTCTTGTTAAGTTGTATCAGTGATGCTGTGGAATCACTGGCCTTTAAAATTTTTTATTGCTAGGGTAAGTTCTTAGATATTTCCCAGTAAGTCAGTTAGCAGTGGGGTGGATAGGTAACTGTTGTAGATTTTTCCCTTTTTTGAAGAAATGGGAGACTAACAGCTTAAAGTTACTATTAAGAGACATGTTGTTCATCTGATTGCTTTCCAGGAGTGGAATATATATGATCCAGTTGTAAACTTTAAACTTATGTCCTGCAGTGCTCTGATTTACACTTAGTCTCACAATGAGGAAGAAATGTGAATGATTCCCTCAACAGATAGGTATCGGTGGGAAGAGTTTTGGCCAACAAGGTTGGTACCATTTGCCATTCTGTTTAGTGGACTTTTGCATTATAGTAAACCAAAGTATATTTATTAAGAAAACAAAACAGTAACAGCCACAGAATTAGTGAGAGAAAGCAAAACATGAATGTATGCTAGCTAAACATGCAGCTTTGTGTTAGGGAAAAATGGTAGTTACTAAGACAAACTGCAGGCTATCATTGTAGGGGGGAAAAGGTAATATTCAGTCCAGAAATTCTGCTTAGAAGTACATTCTACATTTTGTCCTCAGTCTCAAAAGCATGGCATGGGTGATAACTGATTATCAGATTGTCATCCCAAAATTAGTTCCAAACACAGTAAGAACAGTGTGCATCATACATAGGCACACTGTGGGTGAAGGAACTGCTGTATGTAGTATGATTACATACCATCTCTCATTTCCTTTAGTGTGTCTTTAAAGACCAAGAGCCAGATGTAATGGTCCCATAGAGTATTTCTGTGCCACAATACATATTTTGGAATGCTCCCACAATATCTTAATGGCTAACTATTATACAAATTCCTTCATATAGTGTGTATGTGATATTAAATTGGGGTCACTGAAGGTCTTTTAAGCTGAAATTCATCTGGTCTGATTTGATTGGTTTATTGGCTCCAATCAGTGCTACTAAATGTATACTGTATTGTATGGTGTGTGTACTGCAAAGTGTGCTGCTAAGAGTTTACTGTATTATTGCACAGTGTGTGACCTCTGTGACCTAAAGGCCCATTTTGTTTTGAAATGAACTTTTAAAGTGCATTGTATTATTAAAGATTTATTTTGTTTAATTTTTAAAATTTGTGCTTGTAACCTCATCCTTTTAGGTACCCAATTCCATTTTTGGGTTGAGTTTTTGCCCCTTCTTTGGTGTTGGAAAGATGTGTGTCGTTTAATTAGTCCAGTTCAAATAGAATGGGCACCTCTTTGCTGTGGCTCTCTGACAAGGTTATTTTCCACATCTCTGCTACCTGTGGATATTTTGGTAAATGAGTCCTTACTGCTTCTTTGCATACTGGGAAATCCTGAGAAAGAGACATGCCATAGCATCATTAGGATAAACTTATAAATGAGATGATAGGCCATTCATTTTGGCCCATTTACAATAGCTCTTTTCCAAAAATCTTATAAGTAAGGGGTCGTTAGGGAGCAATGTTAAACAGGTCTACTTGGAAGTAAGTCTCTTTTTTATTTTCCTCACTAGGGCTTACTCCCAAGTAAGTGTTTTTTTTTTTAATTGTACCCTTAACTTTGGGACAACTTTCAGGTAAATCTAATGGGGTCTGAACTTTGAGAGACTGAGAAGGAAAATTGATCTTGGGGTCATAGTGCAGAGCAATGCTCCCGCTAAGCTGTGGAGTTCTGTGAGCAGAAATTCTACTTCATGAGCTACTGGCATTAAAGTTGTGAGCTACTGCATAAATTAGTTTGCTCTGGGGCCATTTTTCCTGAGCTAAGACAAAAATGTATGTCAGAGGCTAAAAAACTGAGATCTCACACTAAGCTTAGAGGGAACACTGGTGGAGAGCTCAATGGAATTGTTAACCCAGTATGCTGGAGTGATGAAAAAGGCAAACTCTATATTAATAATTATTAGGAAAGGGATTGAGAATAAAACAGCAGATACTGTAATACCCCTGCATAGATGTATGATGCAGCCTCATTTGGAATACTGTGTTCAGTTCTTGTCACTATATCTCAAAAAGACATTGCAGAGCTGGAAAAAGTACAGAAAATGACAACCAAGATGATTAGGATGCTGGACTAGGTGGACCATTGGTCTGATTCAGCAGGGCACTTCTTACATTCTTAATATCATAAAAATACAAAACTTAATTTACACAGTTGGCATCTAAATTTGCAAGTCCTCTTAATAGAACATAGCTGCAAAGATCGCAAAAGAAACTAATGGCTTTAAGCCTGTGATTAGGCAATCAAGATACTCTACATCAGAAGGATTTGTTGATAGGTATGTAAAATTTATTTACCTCTTATCCCACCCTTCCTCTAAAGAACTCAGGGTTCTTTATATGAATGGGTTTCCCTCCCATATATTCACACAACAACCTTGTGAGGTAGTTGGTCAGCTAGTGAGCTTCAAGACAGTGGGGGTTTGACCTGTTTCTCCTTGGTCATAGTCCAACACTCCCAACTGTTATACCACAGTGATGCTTTCCAGGTACACAAGATGGTGATTTACATAAAGCAGATGTGTCAGAACAAAGCCTGTCATTGGAAACTAAAACTAGCTGTCAGATATAGACTAAAACATGCCTGTTAGAGATATATCAAATATTCATGCTTTGCATGGAGAAGGACCCAGATTCAATTTCCAGTTAAAAGGGTCAGATGATAGGTGGTATGAAAGACATGAGACCCTGGAGAGCTGCTGCCAGTCAGAGTAGACAATACTGATCTTGATGGACCACCGGTCCAACTCAGGTTAAGGTCATTTTATGTGAACATGCTTGTATGAATTCTACCTTTCCATTTAGTCACGTAGCTTATCCTTTGAGTTCTTCCTTATTCTGTAATGAGTTAGTAATGAGTACCATTCTCTGGAATAGCACAGATCCATCTGTTAGTAATCACTGAGACCCGCACAAGCACATCTGGATGTTAAAAAAATGTCCCAGAAGCAAGGCCTCTGGAGTCATTGTGGTTTGACTGGGACAGTGACAACATTGGGGGGAAAGCTCACCAGTTGCCTCCTCCAGAACAGCTGCTGGCCAGATCTGTGTCTGCAGAGGGGCTGCCTGCCTCAGACTTGACAAGTGGTGATAGCAAGAACAGGGATAGGCTTGCCTGTTGCCTCCTCCTTTGCCCATGCTGGGTGGGTCTGATCTGCTCAGATCCTGTGGGGCAGTATCAAGGGGGCATTTATTTATTATTATTTATTTATTACATTTGACTTATATCCCGCCCTCTCCGCAAGCGGACTCAGGGCGGCTCACAGTATCATCTACACAATTAAATCAATAAAATATATAAAACCATAATTTACATTTTCCAATTTAAAACATATTACAATTACAAATTTTAAAACCATTATATAGTGCTGAATTTGGCCCAGACTCAGCTGCTGGCAGCGTGGGAAGTGCTGGTGAACAAGGGTACACCTGTCATCATTGCCTGTAGATGAATGTGAGGCAAATGGCCCCTGTGGCGCTGCCAGGGTCACTGGGGCTCACCTTGATTCTCTCCTAGCTCCCAGTGGCTGTCCAGGGTAGTGGCCTGTCAGGAACTTTCCCAGTAATTTATTGGGCCAATCCACCCTGATTATCCGCTAGTGTGCACTTCTTGAAGCATCTGAGCCACGGCTCTGCTAGGCTTCGCTATTGTGCTTCTGTGTTCTCTGTCTAGAATCTAAAACTGAGCATCCTTTCCCCAAGACCTACATGCTTCTCAATTTCACTGCTGACTCCCTAATTTTCTCTGATGCTTGCCTGGTACAGTAAGGGTGCAACAGTGTGAATCCCCCCCTTTTTAATTGGGGGGGGGCTTTCTGTATACTGTATGTTCAGGCACTGAGCTAGTATTGTGTTTCGTCCACAGGAAAAGTGTTGATCGTTATACATTTCAAGTTGCTTGCTTATCGTAGTGAAAGACTACCATAACAATTTGATTATCACACAAGGCCTCAAAACCCAGATACATTAGGGAACAAAAGTGTGAGATATAGCTGGAAAGAGAGTATTTGAGGCTTTCAAATTGGAATGGTGAAGAAGACTACCTTTTGCCCACATTAGTGCCAGACATGTTGCACAGAAGAGAACAGCAGGCATGTTGCTGGAAGTGTCCGATAGCTTTGCCAGCTCCCAGCCTACAACATGGATCATAAAAACTTGTAGGGAAAGTTTGGGTGGCCTTGATCATCCATCTCCCATGAACAACGCAGGTTTCTGTCACTTTCTAGAAGAAGAAGACATTGGGCGTTTTCGCACTGACCTTAATCGGCAGCGACGTCCCTCTTCACCGCGCAGGATCTGCGTGGATTTCGCACCAATTGCTGCGGAACACCCGGAAGAGCCGCAAAGTCCCGCGGCTTTTGCGGCGCAAATGGAAACTGGTTTTTGGCGGTTTCCATTTGCGCCGCAAAAGCTGCGGGACTTTGCGGCTCTTCTGGGTGCTCCGCAGCAATTGGTGCGAAATCCCCACAGATCCTGCGCGGTGAAGAGGGACGTCGCTGCTGATTAAGGTCAGTGCGAAAACACCCATTGAATTTATATCCCGCCCTCCACTCTGAATCTCAGAGTCTTAGAGCAGCTTACAACCTCCTTTATCTTCCTCCCCCACAACAAACACCCTGTGAGGTAGGTGGGGCTGAGAGAGCTCTCACAGAAGCTGCCCTTTCAAGGACAACTCAGCGGATGCTATGGCTGACCCAAGGCCATTCACCAGCCTTAGGGTCAAGCTGGCACCATTTTCTTAGCAAATGACTTGAGAAAAAGACTTGTCTGCTACTCATTCTAGAAGGGCAGTGGAAACATACTTTGCTATTATGACAGGCTGAGATTTCTGCCTTTCTTTCATTCATAGAGTCAGGGACTACATTTTCTGATAGGAAAGCTTTTCCTGGTTTTCTCTTTCTAGCTCTTTTTTATTTTTAGGGGGTGGGGTATTCTACATTGCTTTGTAAGAGTTTGGTCAGACATAGTGACAGTAAATAAATAACAGACTCCCTGGATTTCTGTTGGGGTTTGTGGACATGTGTGTCCATAGTGGAGGTTTGCAAGGCTGCCATGTTGAGATGGAAGTCCAGCCCTCACCAGAGAGTTCACTGTCTTGGCAGAAGGCAGGCTTCCCTTGTGCTCCCTTGTGGAAGTAGCAGGGTAGACTTGTGGTGGATCACTCTGGCAGTCATGTTACATTTCTCTTCCCTCAGATCTTTCCTGGGTTGTGGGGAATTTGCAATTCTATTCTGATTTCTCCCCTCAGCTACTTCCCAGGCAGATGCTGTCTATGTATTGCCATGGCAACGCTGTGTTCGTCTCTCCATGGAATTGTGTGTTGGAGAAATATTAGTTTAAAAACTCTGCAGTGTTTGTATTGATAGAAGCTGAGGCTGTTAGTGGGGATGGATCATCCCAGGGATGAAGGAAGCCACAATAATGGGCAATAAAACTCCAGGATTTGCCTCCTGAGAACACTTCCCAACCTCAGGACTAGTTGTTTCCTTATAAATACAGATTGCCCCATGATTTATAGTGCACTTTTCAATATAGACCTATATTTGCTTTAGATGTGCAAGTACATAACTGAGAAGGGGATATTTGTTGTAGTTTTATTCAAGGTATTCAGAATTGCATTTAATTATGACCTTTTACACATACTCAACTTACTCCTGATTTTCTTGGCAGTCGATCTGCAAGCACTGGAATAGGTTTGGGCATGGTTCTTCCATGCCTTAAATAAAGAGGATTTTCAAGGGAGAGTGTTGTCATGATTGGTGTATCATCAGAGGCATCACAGCATCTCCCTATATTGGATGTTGTAGATTTTCCAGGCTGTGTGGCCATGGTCTTTGCATTATAAGACCTGATGTTTTGTCAGCTACTGTGACGCTCATCCTCAGAGGTGTAACCCAGAAAATTGGAGTTCTCTCTGGGTCAATCCCAAGACCACAGCCACACAGCCCAGAAAATCTACAACAGCCAATACGGGGAGATGCCTGGAAAATCTACAATGACTTGACCCAGAGAGAATTCCAGTTTTCTGTGTTACACCTCTGAGGATGCCAGTCACAGTTGCTGGTGAAACATCAGGTCTTGCAATGCCAAGACCACAGCCACACAGCCCAGAAAATGTACAACAGCCAATGGACTCCGGCTGTGAAAGCCTTTGATAACATATTCTCCCCGTATTGTTGTAAAAATGACTGTAAAAATATCAAGATATTGATATAGTGTTGTAAAGATAATAGAAGCAGGTTCTCTGAATTCCCAGCATTCATTTTTTTAAAAAGCAAGTCTCTAGCTCTTTCCCTCATGGGGATATAAGGAAAAAGGCACATCCCAGCAAGGAAAATACTTTTTTTTTTTTAAAATGAAAACTGAGATTTCAGAGGAAACTTCCATCATAACACTGTATCAATATTTTAGGACCTTTAAAAATAAAAAACCTGAAACCACTTGGGGGGGGGAGGAGATGAAGTGATTTGATGATGATGACGGTCCAATAATTGAAAAGTGCATTGGAGGTAGATGAGATAGGGTGGGACAAAAAACCCTGAAACATTGCTAGAAAAAAGCCAACTCAAAATCAGCTTTCATAAAGAGATAGGAGTAAAAGTGTTTTCAAAAGAACCATAAAAGACCTGGGGAATAATCAGGAAGGAAACTAAATTAAACCTAAAGACACAAAAATGCATTTGGAAATGTGGGGATGAACCAAAAAAGTATGGGGCCAAAACGGACAGAAAAAAAATGTGGAAAACCCCACCACTCTGATGGCACTTTAGCTACTGCTCCATGGTTCATTCATTGCCTTTTAAATGTTGTAGTTTGGTTTACCTATTACAGTGATAATCAATATGCAACTCAGGGGTTGTGTGCTACAAAGATTTGCTCCAATAGTGGCTGCATCCCAAGCTGCAGTCCTGGCTACAGGAATCTTCCTATCATACCTCCTTACTTTGGTAAAATGTATTTGTAAATTTAAAATTTATTTATCAGCTCCTCAAGAATCCTCTGATCAAAATCTAGGAGGTTGAGTTGGGTGTGTGAAAGGATGATAGTCTATAAGATTCTGGCATGGATTCATCTTCCTGCAGACTGACTAACATTAATTGAGAACGGCTAGTTGCATATCGGTTACTGTGGGCTTTAATCAAAGTTTTTGGTGGCAGATTTGGAATCATCTCAGCGACCCTGTGGCACAGAGTGGTAAAGCAGCAGTACTTCAGTCTGAACTCTCTGCTCACGACCTGAGTTCGATTCCAGCGGAAGATGAATTCAGGTAGCCGGCCCAAAGTTGGCTCAGCCTTCCATCCTTCTGAGGTCGGTAAAAATGAGTACCCAGCTTGCTGGGGGGGAAATGTAAAAGACTGGGGAAGGCAATGGCAAACCACCCCGAAAAAAGTCTGCCATGAAAACGCTGTGAAAGCAACGTCACCCCAGAGTTGGAAATGACTGGTGCTTGTACAGTGGACCTTTCCTTTCCCTGGAACCATCTCAACCTTTCTGCTTATGGTTTTTAAAAGCAATGAATGACAGATATTTAGCCAATCCATATATATGTTGCACAGGTAGAGTGGTTGGATTGATTTAGGTATCAGGGTTATAATCAAAGGAAGGCCCTTCTGATGGGGATCAGTAGAGAGGTGGCTTCCTGTGGACGGAAGGTAGTAATCTGTGCACATGCAATTATTTGCTTGCAAGTATGTGTAGTACCATCATTTCAGAATAAAACATATTTTTGCAACAGTAACACATTTTATTACACCTGTGGTCCTATAAAGCATTTCCCTCATAAAAATTAGCCTCTGGTGTTTTCTTATTGAATACCACTGGCCTATTGTTTGTCTTTCTCTTCACAAAGCTGACACTGTGGTCCTGGCAGTTTGAGCCTGCTGAAGAGTGGGATTGCTGCAAATTTCTTGCAGCAGCAGGAAGAGGCATTTCTCCAAATCGTCTTGGGCTTTTTGTGTGAATGGGAGCCCAGTTGTTGCTGGCAAAAGTAATGCCAAGTTGTGGAACTGGCTGCAGGAATCTCCCCATCACACCCCCTACTTTTGTAAGCTTATTTGTAAAACAAAAGTTCCTTTTATTTCACATCAGCTACTTACAGACTAGATCATCTAGCCCAGTCTAGGAGGAGGAGTAACTGGATGAAACAACTACGTATATCCCTAATATTCTGGCATGGCTCTTTCCTCTGCCTTTCCCCACAATTAGGGCCCTAATGGTGGTGGACCATTAAAAAGATAGTAAAAATCAACTTTAAAAACAGTACAAATATATAAAACCAACAATTAAAAACAAACAAGAAGGGTCAGTGAGGGAAAGGGCACAGAAGAGTTTCTGGTGAAAGACAGTGATTGAGTGGGCTTGACAAATCTCTGTGGGGAGGAAGTATTTTAGTACCAAAATTGAGGACTTTTCTTGGGTTGTCATCCATCTAGCATCAGATGGTAGGGTGCCCGAAGCAGGGCTTCTTAAGATGACCTGAGTGGTCAGGTAGGTTCATATAAGAGTAGGCAGTCTTTCAGGTAAGCTGGTCCCAAGCTGTATAGAGCTTTAAAGGTCTATACTAGCACCTTATATTGGGCACAGAAGCAAACTAGAAGCCAATATAGATGGAACAAGATTGGAGTGATATGGTCCCTACAATGCGCTTCAGTCAGTGTTGTGACTGCAGCATTCTGTACCAACTGTAGCTTCCAAACAGGGTTCAGGGGAAGTTCCATGTATAGCACATTGCAGTAATCTAATCTAGATGTAACCAGGGCATGCCACCACAGTGGCAAGATCTTTCCTACCCAGGTAATTAGTACAAATATAAAAAAATAGAATCAAACTTTAAAAAAAAGTTCTTTAAATTGGAACCTGAGTTTTTTTGGCCACTGTGTGACACAGAGTGTTGGACTAGATGGGCCATTGGCGTGATCCAACATGGCTTCTCTTATGTTTTTATATTCTTATGCATGTTTGGAGAAGGATAATCTTGATTTATAAGATCCCCGTGGCGCAGAGTGGTAAAGCTGCAGTACTGCAGTCCTAAACTATGCTCACGACCTGAGTTCGATCCTGGTGGAAGCTGGATTCAGGTAACCGGCCCAAGGTTGACTCAGCCTTCCATCTTTCTGAGGTCGGTAAAATGAGTACCCAGCTTGCTGGGGGGAAAGTGTAGATGACTGGGAAAGGCAATGGCAAATCACCCCGTAAAAAAGTCTGCCATGAAAACGTGAAAGCAACATCACCCCAGAGTCGGAAACGACTGGTGCTTGTACAGGGATTGACTACCTTTACCTTTTACGTTTTTAATCTTGATCCAACAGGCCTATCCAGATGGCACCGGTGACACTCAGACAGCCATGTTCAGCAGCACTGGAAATGGCACCAGTCTTGCATGAGTTGCATTCCCCTGCAACTAAATGTTGTAATTTTTGTATTAGGAAAGAGTGATATCTCTGTACAATAGAAGTGCTGGCATTCAGCCTATTAGCAAGAGTGGTTTCACTTTCCAGTTCAATTTGGCTGTTGCTAGCAGCCAGTTCTATTCAAGGTTTCCTCCTGATGTTCCTTTGTGGTTATAATAAAGTTACCTGTTATTATGTGGCTTCTGTGTGGTCCCCTCTTCATGATACATAACATTTTTTTGTGAAGTCATCCTTGCAGGTGGTTGTACACTCTCAGCCAAAACTAAAGATCCTGCTTGCTATTGTTGACTCTGTTGAATGGAAGAATGTTGAGCCAAGAACAGGCCTGCTGCAGTCTAGGGCAGTAGGTTCAGACTGAATTTAGGAACAGAATTACTGGGCAGAATGAGATACACTTTCTCTAAGTGTAGGAGTGTAGGGGTCGGTGTTTCTCCTTCTGTTGGAAATTACAACCAAAACTAAACAATGCCTGAAACTCTTTAACCACTCAGTAGTTTCCGGAATATAAAATAATCTGTCGTAGGCAGCTTCTTCCTCCTTTTAAATTTTCTGACAGTGGAATAAGTACTTCAGAATAGGAGTCCAGTTAAATAGCAACAGTGATATTATGCAAGATTAACTGATTTGCAAACAACTGAAGCTGGATATGATTTTCTCTGACTATAAAGCTCAAGGGGAAGATGAGCTCATTGGCTTGATTGGAAAGTACAGTTAAGGGGGCAGGTGGAGAACAAGCCACTAGGATGGAGTCAGGATTTGATGCAGAAACGTGATGGAGTGTGATGCTTGCTGCAGAATTACCAGAAGCAAATGGCACATAATTTCAAGAGAAGATGTGGTTTGAAGTCCCTTTCAGCATTTGTGTATTTTGAGTTCCCAGCAAGATCTAATGGCCTCGTCACTATTTATGGGTAAACCAGATGACTCCAAATGTGAAACAAGAGCTCACCAGAGTACTAGTTTTTCATGTGAAGGTATGTGAGACAGAGGAAGAAAAAAAAGAGAGTCTAGGATGTATGATTTAAGGCTTCCTATATGGGTTTTGTTCCTTAACTCTGCCACTGCCTCAAAGAGATACATAAAGTTACTCCTCTTTGCTTGAGACCCTGTTTCCATAAGGTCAAGCTTCCTCTGAGCGTTCAGGAGAGAGTGGGGTGGCTGTTCTTAACAGAAGTAAGATCCAGGCCTGAAGAAACAACTTCACATTCTCCTCCCCCACTGTCTGCGCTGTAAGCAGTCACTGCTGGCAACTGCTGAGGAAAGGAACTTTGATGGGCCAATGTACAGAGTGGGTGTAGGGTGGGAAGGATGAAGAGTTGTAGCTGTCACAATCTGAGGCAAGCTTTCTTGGTGGAGTACATTGTCCTTGCATCCTCACTTGGAGATGTGCAGTGTGCCTTTTCTGTTGGCTTCTCAACCCCTCGTGTATTCTAAACATTCTCAACTTGTCTTGAGGCCACAGAGACATAGCCTCAAGACTTGTACCTTGTAGTCTGAATTATGGGTGACCTGATTGGGGGTTACATAGTGTTTTGGTGGGCTGTGATTGTCTGCAGCCTTAATTGATGTTCTATGTTGTGCCAGGTGCTTGGGAAAGGTTGGGAGATGGGGGGGGGGGCACTTGAATTTTCCCTAGCATTTGCCTCTATTGTGTGTTGATGGGGTTTTCAGTAGTATGGCATTGTGCTGGCATCAGGGGCATATCTGTGGCAGGAGAGAATGATAAAGCTGTCAAAGCCCCACCGTTCTGATGATAATCAGTTCTTTTGACACCAGAGTTGTATCAGCTTAAAACTGATGTAGCCATGTATATATGCAGGATACAGCCTTATAGTATATACTCTCTGTTCTAAGCCATTTAGAGACAGGGTGCTGCTGAATGTATTGGTACTGGGTTTCTGAATTGATTTAAAGCCATGCAATAGTATGGATTTACAATTGCATTTCAGTTTGCTTGTACCATACTTTGATTTGAGTCTCAACTGCCTAGAGCAGTGATGGCGAACCTTTTAGACACCAAGCGCCCAGTTTGCAATCCAAAACCCACTTATTTATTGCAAAGTGCCAACATGGCAATTTAACCTGAATACTGAAGTTTTAGTTTAGAAAAAACAACTCAAAGTGAAAATAACAAACTGAAAGAACATTTGGTCTGGATAGCATTTGCTTAGGAAACCAACAAAATAGTAACATGTCAGAATGGGAGAATGCAACCTCCAGCTACCACCTGGAGCAGGGATGGCCAAAACGTGACTCTGGAGCTACAGATGGTTCTTTCACAACTATTGTGTGGCTCTCAAAGCCCCCACTGCCCCATTGGCCAGCTTGGAGAAGGCATTTGTTTCTTTAAATCCCTCTCCAAACCAAGCCACTCAGAGCCCTCTCTGAGGGCACACATGCTCCCTCCCCCCACCATGCATGAGGCTTGGCTCCCCCCGCAGCCCCCCACAGCCCCCCACCTTCCCTCTCTCCCCAGAGCTGCAGTGCAGCCGTGCTCCATGGCCCCCCTCCTCCTCAGAGGCGCGCCGACCTGTACTGTGCCAAAGCTGGACCCTACCAGCTTCGATGCGGCCAGCGCACCTTCTAACTCTTTGAAGCTGGAAGTGAGGGGGAGCTAAGCCTTCTCCCGCACGAGCTTCAAAGAGTTAGAAGGCACGCCAGCTGCATCGAGCTGGTAGGGTCCAGCTTTGGTGCGGCGTGGCACAGCGCGCCTTTGAGGAGGAGGGGGGCCACGGAGCATGGCTGCATTACAGTTCCGGAGAGGGAGGAAAGGTGGGGGGCAGTGGTGTGGGGGCTGCGGGGGGGAGCCGAGCCTCGTGCACAGGGTGGGGGGCAAGGGACCGTGCGTGCCCACAGAGAGGGCTCCGAGTGCTGCCTCTGGCACCTGTGCCATAGGTTCGCCACCACTGGCCTAGAGGATGTACCTATACTCTGTGAAATAGCAGGAGTTATTTACTATGTTTAATCTATGTAATGTGTACATTTTAAAAACAGTTCATTGTCTACCCAGTTGAAATTACTTTGCATTTTATAATTAATACTTGTTCAAATATTTCTACTCTTAATTCAATAATGATAGGGAGATCACAAAAACAACCCAGTCTGATATAATCTTGTTTAATCTGTTTCCTGGAATGCAGCTTTTCCTGGTGATGGAGCAGGAACAATTGCTTTTGTTAACACCTTTTCTAATCCCTGGGTTTATTGGGGGAGAACACAGATGGGCCTAGGGAAAGGAAAATCTTATTTACACTTTAAAATTAAAGAATAACTATTTCAAGGTGTGCCTACCTTTCACAGCACAGAGATATAAGAGTTTTGGCAGTGTGTGTGTCTCTGTGTGATGATTGCTGACTACCTTTCAAAGACAGGTTTGTACTATGTGGGAGAACATACTGAACTTTGCTTCTGGATGGAAACTTCATACCTACACCCAACTTTATGCTTTCAGTTAAATCATTCTCTGAGATTGTGTAAAATCTAGGAATGAATTATACAGAACATCAATTTTATGCTGTGTTTTTCCTGCTATGACTACATATTTGTGAATTACTTTTAATTATTGGTATAAGTGCAATTGTAAATAGAGTTACATTCTCTTGTGTTTAGAATGGTTTAGCTCTCCTTCAGATTGTACAGCTGGCGTACTTTGTTTATGCGGCTGTGCATGCATCTTTATTAGAGAGCTTTTAAATCTATTGTCTCATGCTTCAGAAGAGTTTAATGCTTACAATAATTTCTGATTGCTGGGCTGGAGCAGGCTCAAGTAAATCTTGTCCAGTATCCTCTGGGAGCCTTATTTGGAGATCCAAGCATTATGTTTTTGGACTATTGAAACCATTGCATTTGAATCTTTTCTTGTTTTGCATCAGTTTGTGATAATGAAGTGTGAAATAAAGTTTCTGAAGACTTAAAGTTGGACATCTCAGTCTTCCTGAAATGTGAATTACCAGGCTACCCAATGGGAAGAGAATAATGCATATCAGGAATTTTTTCCAGCATATCAGGCTGGAAACTTATTTTTAAAAAAGCTGGGAACTAGAAAATGTGTTAGTGAATCATTATAATCCTATAGTGATTAGCAGTTGCAGGGTTTTTGTTGTTGTTGTTTTAAAGAAGCCCTCAAGCCTAGTGGAAGACTACAGATTTATATCCTGCCCTTCTCTCTGAATCAGAGACTCAGGGCGGCTTAAAATCTCCTATATCTTCTCCCCCAACAACAGACATCCTGTGAGGTGGGTGGGGCTGAGAGGGCTCTCACAGCAGCTGCCCTTTCAAGGACAACTCCTGCAATAGCTATGGCTAACCCAAGGCCATTTCAAGCAGCTGCAAGTGGAGGAGTGGGGAATCACATCCGATTCTCCAAGATAAGAGTCCGTGTACTTAACCACTACACCAAATGCGTGGGGAGAAAATGGTGGCTAGAATGAATTGAGGCAAAGAAAGGGCATGGAAAACTGGTCTGTGAATGTTTTCTTGCCTCGAGAATGCCTACACATTAGCAAAGTAGAATCAAGAGCTGCACTAAGAATTGTCTCTGTGTGAAGCAGGCCCTTATCAACCACATGCACATTCAAAGAGAACAAATCTGGATCAGGCTGCTTTCCTGGGAGCAAGCTCCATTAATAGAGTCACCATCTCTGTGCTGGCAACCCCAGGTAGCTTTGGGGGGGAATAGAGTGTGGGGAGAGTGCTGCTGACCCAGAAGTGATGCCAGTGAATCTGGGATGCTCTAGGAATTCTCTGAAACAGTAAGCTAAAGTCTAGAGATTGGGAAAATTCCTTGAATGTTGCAGATGTGATAACCAGAGAAGTGACATTGCCATGTCCATGATGTCATCCCTCCCATTTTCTTCTGCCACTCAATTGCCTGAGAGAGTGGACAAGAGCAGATGGGGGGAGAAGCTTGTGGCAACTGGCAACTCTCCTGTTGAATAAATGAGACTTACTTCTGGGCTTAGTAGGGTTTCCAATCCCCACTGCTGCTGAAAATTAAAACTGAATTTAAAAAATTTTAAATAAAAATCCACCAGCATGACCCACAATGACTCCATTTCTGGGGAATCAGCTGGAGCTGATGTCATTGTGCTGCCTCCCCTCCCCTCCCCTCCTCTCCCCTCCACATCACATCCCTCCCCCCAGCCTGGCAACCTTAGACCTCAGGGATTGCTGTCTTTGCCTCATGAAGGGACTAATGCCCATATTTGGATTTTCTCTTTGAGTAGTCCATTACAGAACATGATTTAATCTATAGAAAAATACCAAACTGAATTAATAGCATCTATGAAATTGAGAGACGTTTGGAGTCTGGGGAATTCTTTGTCGCTTAGACTGGTGTCCATCATCCTTTCTCCATTCTCCTGCATTCCAGTTTCTTTCATTCTTTTTTTCATGATGGTTAACTGTCATTTCAGAGTGTTTTTTTTCTTTAATGCATAATGACTGTAACTTGTGCAGCTGATTGAGTTGCAGTGCCTATTGATCTGTGTCTGATGGTAACTCTAAAATGCTAATTTAATTATTTCTGTAGACTAGTGTGTGTGTGTGTGTTTGTTTGTTTGTTTTAGCAACCACCACTACGGACTGTTTGATTTTTGGAAGCTTGATACCATAGTCAACAGTGTCTATCAGATGCACAGAGTCCAGCCATCATAAGACTCCCCAAAGCAATCTCATAATAACTCCCCTTTTCTGTGCCCCAACTTCCATTCTCCCTCATTTTCCAGGGTCATTAATTCTGTCACTTTATACACCAGAGAGCATTGCAGCCCCAGTGGGGAAACCCAGTAGTAAAAACTGTAAAGGCCAGAAAGTCTGCCTGTCTCCCATTATGACTCTCACAGTTTGGTGCAGTTTTTGAGGCTTAATGCTTTATGGCAGATCTGGAAAGGTTTAATAACCTCATAAAACCTAATGGAGTGTTGTGTGCTAGTACTCATTGATTGCCAGTTAGCATTTGCTGGCCCATTCTCACTTGCAGTTGGGCAGTTAATTTGGCAGTGGCTTGGGAGATTCGGGAGGGCTGTAACTACTCTCTGGGACCCTTCAGTGCAGCACCCCTCAAAGAGTAATTCCCTCTTTTGCAGTTAAGCAGATTTTCACAGCACAATATTCATTGTGCTTGCAAATGCCCTGCTCCCATTAACATTATTATTAAAAACATTCCTGCAAGGTCTGGTCCTAAAACAAAATACTCTTCCCGTCAGACATTAACTGAGCGTGTTCCCATAGGATGAAGAATCTTAATGCGAGGCCAAATGTTGTGGGTATATCTGATATGGACAGCTGGGTGGATGAGACAACAGAAGGATGAGACCTCACAGCATTACTTTACTATAAAGTGGAAGGCTGCGTTCAATAATAATAAAAAAGCCTCAGTTGACTAGATCATTACTATTTTAAGGATTTGCTTTTTAAGCCCCCCTCCCAAGGATGGAAAAGACCTGCTTTTTTGTTTGGAATTACCACTGCATGCTAAAATAGATTTCTCCCCCTTCCTCTAGATCTTGCTGCTTTTATTTCCCTCTTTAAAGAAACAGTTTCAAAACCTTTTTATTAAAGTGATGTGTCTGCTGCTGGTTTCTTTGCTGTTTGTCCTAATTCTATTTAAATAATTTAAAACCAGTATTAAGTAGTTTTCAGTTTATTAATGTTAAGATTTTGAAGTGCTCTCTATGGAATGGTGTTTATATATATATAATACACACACACATAAACATACATATATATGTATATTCAACTATTTATTATTAATAATTTTTACATTCTTATAATTTTATTATAGTATTATATCAGTTATTATATTCTTGGCTATAAAAATCTGCTGAAAACTGGTGCTTGTTTGCAACAGAAATTACCAAGCCCTTCATGGTGGCTGTGGGGGTGGGTGGGTGGGAGTTCAGAACATACAGAAATGTTCTGCTCAAGAATGTTTATTGAGCACAAGTGTAGCACTCCTGGCCCTTGGAAAAGTGTGACTTCCTTTAAGCAAACAATAGATTGGTTGCCACTTTGTTTCTCTTGTGAAATATCAAAGGTTTTGGCTGCCACTAGACTGCTGTTGTGAGTACTGTGTACACAACCCACACCTGCAAAGAGTATTAGCACAGAGACTGCATTAGGGCTTGCCACCTAAACCCTTTCTTTACAGTCAAGGGACTTTGCAACTTGGGACTTGCTAAAGTCCATAGAGTTTATTTCTGGAGGCTCAAGACAACTGATTATTTTGGAGATTAGCCATTAGATTGCATTTTGAATGAAAGGCCTTCTTATTAGCACAAAGCTAGCCATTAGGCATTTTCTGTAAAATGACTGGATGCTATTCTGAATGAGTTACATTTTTTACAATGGTTATGTTCCAAAGTTATTTTTCACAAGTAGAGAGTCTACTGCTCACACAAGGGGTCCTTGCTTCCTATTACAGATGCTCATGTTACATGCCATGCTGTTCCCATGAACCTTCAGTTCCCAGAAGCCAGATTTTAGGTAGTGCAGCAGCACTGGGGATGCAAGAAAGATGCACTGTGCAAGCAGAGCTCCGTTTGCACTCTTTTGGATTCATCTTATTCTCCTTGACCATATTTAGCCAGAACGGTTGATTTTTTCTGTTTACAACCCACTGAGATTCTGCTGAGTTGACTACCTCATAGACATCAGACACCCTGAATTAGATTGCTGGCTGTTACCAGTTATTTAGTGGTTCCTACTACTACTTTGGGGCAAAACTGGAATCCTACTTACATGCATAACCAAGAAAGACAACAGGGACAGGAGACAACATCTTCATCTGCTCTGACCCAAGTGTGATAAAGCAGTTGTTACAATCTCCAGGTCAGAAGCCACAGCCCTAAACGTAACTGGGAAACTCTGCCAAACCTCCGAAAGATTAACACATGCTAGTGGTACAACTCTCAGAGATCTAATCTGTATGTCACTGAGTAATAGAGGTGTAAGCTGTTAACAAAGACTTTGCAATTGGTGACAGTCCCTTTTCTACTAAATTCCTTGTTTCATGGCCAAAGAAAAGGAGGAACAAGTCTGTAGATGGGTTGCTGAGCTTACTGAATCTCATTATATGGTTTTGAGAGTGGGGTTGGTTGTTCCCCTTTGTTTTGATTTTTGGGTCAAGCAGAGACTCCACTGGCAAGCAATAGTTGTAATAGAGGTCTGGCTTTGACAGACTGTAATTAATATCTGAAGAATTGATGGAGACCTTGAGGTGGAAGAACCACTACTGAGTTAAATAGCCCTGTTGTTGTAGCATCATTGCAAATAAGCTTTCACCTGCTGCTAATTCCCTTCTTGCTTCTCAAGGCAATAATTTATCTGAACAAAGAAGCAACTGGAGGCAGTAGATCTAGTATAGTCATAGGCACAGATGAAGAACAGCGGTTTGTGAATGAGATGTGGGTATATTGGCCAGCTCAGGAGCAAATTGTGCCCTCATGTAGGTACCAAAGGAAGAAGGAGAGGTTTGATATTTCTGCTGGGCTAAGTCTAAACAGAAACCCCAGTCTAGAGATCTGTACAGCTATCTATTCATTATGGAAAATAAGTGTATATTGCAACCTGCAGTGAGCTAGGGAAGTATCCTAAGTTTATCAGCTAGCCAAGCTGCTGTTTTTTGTTTTTGAGGAAATTACAAATGCCATTTCTTTTCAGTCTTTTTGTGCACCTGGAATGGTACTAGTGCTGAAAGGGGAATTAGCTGAGCATTGGGAGGTGATTTGATGCCCCGCTCCTAGTTGCAGAAGATTTTGTTTAAAGGTTTTCCATCTTCAGGATGGCTTTCCAAATATACGATCATATGTGCTTAGCATTTCTGAGAGCCCGGAAACAGCTAATTGATCCTTGGCAGAGGCAGTGTATAGTCAAAGCTGTTTGTTTTTTACATTTTAGCATGCAGGCAGAGAAGCAAATGGAATCTTTTCTCTTTGAGCTGAAAGACAGGATGCCTCTTCTCTACCACACTAAAACTCAGGAATCACTCACTGCATGCATCTGGTATAGTTATTGGATTGGCAGCCATATGCTTCCTCAAAGTGATGGGCTGTGGCCCTTACTTGGATAGCCCAGGCAAGCCTGATCTCGTTGGATCTTGGAAGCTAAGCAGGACTGATCCTGGCAATTACTTGGATGGGAGACTTCCTTGGAATACCAGGAGTCGGAGGCAGAGGCAGGCTGTATCATGTCATTTCTCTAACTTCTTCCATGCCCCATTATGGGTCACCAGATGTCACCATGACTTCCAGTCATGCATGCACGCACGCACTGACACTAATATGAGAGAGAGAGAGAGAGAGAGAGATGGTCTCTGACACAGAAGATCACTTATGAGTGGTGAGAAACTAGAGTAGAGATGGGTGGGTGTGGTAACCCCGGTAGTTCAGGGATAAAACCAAACAATCTATCTACACTAGGAAGCTCCTGAGCCAATACTAGCCATCGCTGTCCCAGACCAAAACAAAAGGCTGTGATATTTAAATGGAAAATGTAAATTCTTGGGTTGGGGTTTATGATTTACTCTCGTATTATGTGCCGCCAAGACCATACTTCTGTCTTCAGACCTGCAGCTGAATTCACATGTAGCATCCAGGACAATAGGCCCATCCCCTAGATGACCTCTGGACACTACAAGCAATATAAATGGTAATTTCCCTATGAAGTCATTTTGTTTGTAGTGGACAGTATACCTCAGAAAGTCCTTGAACGCATGACCCTGATTGCTAAATGCTGTTCTTCCTTTTATATGTGATTAAGTATGATACTGCAAGTCAAGGCGCCTACTGATGTACATAAACATTAGAACACTTTTAACAGCTGCAGGGGACTCTCTGGCAGTTGTCTTTGTGCCTGTGATGTTATCTCAAAGACTCTTTTCCATTCCTTGTCTCTGGAGTCCTTTGGAGGAGTTTTAAGTTTCTCTTCACAACATGGCAGCAAGTAGAGAGAGCCATTGCTGTTATGATCCTACTAGTGTGAGAACAATATTAGCTTAGTGGTTTCCCTGCTTTGAAAATCTAGCTAGGCCCTTTTGATGAGATGTATAAAGTGACATTAAAAGTGAAAGCTATTCTTGGTAGTTTGTCTTTAGCCATGTATGAACTTAGCCTTCAAGCACAGGATTGTCAATTCCAAATTGGGAATTCTTGGAGATTTGAAGGTAAAAGCCTGGGGAAGGCAGGGTTTGGGAAGGCGAGGTACCTCGGTGGGGTGTAATGCCATAGAAAGCACTCCTGAAAGCAGCCAGATGCTCCAGGGCAACTAATCTGTGCAGCCTGGAGGCCTGTTATTAGGGATGGACACAAACCAGGAAAATGCAGTTTTTATCAGTTAATTATTTGTGGCATGTGTGGTTCACAAACCATGGTCTATAACAAACATTTTGATGCTATATGAACCATTTCAGTTTATGAAGTTTGTGAAGTGATAGAATGCTAGAGACACAAAACTTGCAGGACTGTTCTCTACCTGTCCTCTGACTGACTGTTCTCTACCTGTCCTCCAAGTTTGGTGAGGATTGGATTTACAGGGTCTGAATTACAATCCCCCAAAGACAATGCCCTCAGGAAATTGATTTCTGGGGAAATGACAGGCACAAATTCAGGAGGTTCAGGAGTGTATAGAACAGACCCTGTGAAAGGCAGAGATACAAGGCATGCAGTGGGTTTCTGGCTGAGTCTCCTCTACCTGCCCTCCAAGTGTGGTGAGGATTGGATATATGGCATCTAAGTTATGGCCCCACAAAGAAGGTGCTTCCATCCCGCATCATTTCCAATGGAGCGGGGGGGGGGGGACTGCAAAAAGGCAAGGGCAATAGAAGCCCCTCAGAACAGAGCAAGTCTCAGATAATCTCTGCTGTAGAACTAAAGTTGGGGGGCATTTTTGCAAGCCCAGTGCAGATCCAGTGTCACTGTGCCGCTGCAAACCCAAGAGGACTAAGGTCTAATCAGGAAAGTCCTTTTGGGGAAAATGTCATGCACAGGTTCAAAAGTACTGTATATAAAATAGACCCCCTGAAAGTGTATTAAATGGACCCCACACATACCAAATGCACAGGGAATCTCACCCTGCCACCCTTTCTCTACAATCTCTCCAAGCTGGGGGCAGATTACATTTCTCGAGTCCTTGTCACTGACCCCCTCCCACCAAAAAAGTGCTCTCTCTAGAAAAGATAACTGCTGTCACAGAGGTCTGTGGAATGGATAAGGAACAAACCAGTAACACCAAACTCACAGGGAAACTTCATCTGGGCAGATCCCCTCCCTCCAGCCAGATGCTGGAGGTGAGGCAGGCATCCCCCCTACACTTGCAAGTCCCCCAAGTCTCCAGACAGATTCTGAAGGACAGAAAGGCAGTCATGACAAGACTTCTGACGGGGGCTCTCCAAAGTTACTCCATAACTGCTGAGCAGGCACCCCAGCCCCACCACCCCAGTGGAAACCAGACTTTTCCATTTAAAGTGATTAGTTATGCAGCAACAGAAAGGCAGGCATGACTTCTGACAGGGGCTCCCCCAAGTTACCCCACAACAGTTTGGTGGGCACCCCAGCCCCACAAAACAAGCAAGAAAAGGGTGTCCATTGCCCACAACTTTCACCCCCCCCCGCCCCCCAAGGCCTGAAATAACCCATGGCAAATTCTTCTGCTTTGCAGAGGAAAAGCTGGGTGGGCCACCCACAATTCTCCAAATGCAGACTTGGAAGGATAAAAAGGAAGACATGACAAGACTCCAACAGGGCTTCCCCAGAGTAACCCCATGTCACTCACAAGCAGGGGACCAGGAAGGGCCTTCTACTGGTTGCCACCACTCTGGTAAGGGTCTGCCTGGGAGGGCCCAGAGCACCCACCCAACCCCTGTATCTTCCTTCTTAACAAAACACTTTCTATCTATGACTGAAAAGACATGAGGACCCAGACAATATAACAATAATAAGTTTATTGTAAAGTGCTTAAAATAACAAGTGGTTTTAATTATTAGTGCAACAGTGGAAGTGAAAAAAACTCCCAGTAAAAATGGTGCAAAGAAATAATTAAAGCCCTAATGTGACTACCTGTATGTTCCCTTCCTCTAATGCCAACAGACTCACCACTCCTTGGGTGAGGAAACTGGTTGTCATTGGTGAACTGGGAGGACAATTGTGGCAAAGTTGCCAGGTGTACAGTGGTGGAGGCTTTGGCAGAGGTGATGGTGAGGAAGTACATTGACAGTCATCTGGCCCCGCCTTTCTTGCATGGCTGTGAGCCCTGAGTCCACCTAACACCCAAGCCCCAGCAGGGAAAGGAGTTAACAATCAGAAAGCTTTTGAATGTGGGTCCTTACTCAGCCAAGGCACTCAGTAGCTTGGCATGAGCAGAGAAACAGGGTGGCTCAGAGCCCTGAGTCCACCTAACACCCAAACCCCAGCAGGGGGAGAGAGGTTCACAATCAGAAGAGAATAAATGAGTGTTCTCTGTTAATTGGCTTTTAACAAGTTCTCTGCCTT
This sequence comes from Heteronotia binoei, assembly GCF_032191835.1. NCBI lineage: Eukaryota > Metazoa > Chordata > Lepidosauria > Squamata > Gekkonidae > Heteronotia > Heteronotia binoei. The sequence continues at coordinate 78,200,345 of NC_083228.1, read as the reverse complement.
TCTTTCTAACTGCGAACATCTGACAGATGAAAAGTTGAGCAGAGCGTATATATAGTTTTCTGATCCTGTAGAGCAGAATGGGAGCTCTGTTATTGGCAGCCAGCACTGCCAGTTAAGCTTTGGAGGGCTCCTATTGGTGTTTCCAAGACTGGAGAATTCTGTCCCCCCCCATTGTTTTAAAACAGTTTAATTGAGAGGAGACTATCTGGAAATGTATCCATTCACAAACTGCTATGAACAGCACCAATGTTCATGCCGGGCACCTTTCCATGAAAATCACTTTACAAAACATGAACCAACCATTTTTTTTTAATAAACTATAGTTCATAAGTCAGTTTGTGCCTATTGCGAGTGTGATTCTGGGAGATCTTCAGGCCCTACCTGGAGGTTGGCAGCCTGAATCAAGAATCAACTGTCAGGCCTGCCCCAGATGATGAAGAAAAAGACTGCAGATTTATATCCTGCCCTTCTCTCCGAATCAGAGATTCAGAGCGGTTTACAATCTCCTATATCTTCTCCTGCCACAACAGACACCCTGTGAGATGGGTGGGGCTGAGAGGGCTTTCACAGCAGCTGCCCTTCAAGGACAACCTCTGTGATAGCTATGGCTGACCCAAGGCCATTCCAGCAGGTGCAAGTGGAGGAGTGGGGAATCAAACCCGGTTCTCCCAGTTAAGAGTCCGTGCACTTAACCACTATATCAAACTGGCTCTGGATGGAAAAAGGCAGCCCTTGCAATAGCAGCAATCTAGGCCTCCATAGATAAAGAGGTATTCAGGAATACCCCCAATCTCTTCACTTCTGTCGATGGCACTAATTGAATATCATTGAGGGAGCCTGATCCCACTTCCTGCTCTCCCCCCATATAGACACAAGATTTCCGTCTTAGATGGGTTTAGCTTCAGTCAGCTCTGGTGCTACCAACCAGCCACGACTTGCAAAGCCTCACCCAGTTCATCAGGGGTGGAGTCCGGATGGCCATCCATAAGCAGATAGAGCTGGATATCATCAGCATACTGGTGACAACCCAGCCCATATCTCCAGACCAAGGGGGCGCATGTAGATATTAAATAGCATTGGGGAAAGGATTGTCCCCTGTGGCATACCACATTCAAGTGAGTGTTGCTGGGACAATTCCCCCCTGAGAGCCACCCTCTGTCCCCGGCCATGGAGAAAGGAGGTCAGCCACTGTAAGGCTAATCCCCAAATCTTTGTGTTGGCAAGGCGGTGGCGACTGTATCAAACGCTGCCGATAGGTCTAAAAGTATCAGCAGCGCTGATCCGCCGTGATCCAGATGTCTCTGGAGATCATCCACCAGGGCGACCCATAAATTCTTATCCCTTTAGGTAAGGGATAAGAATTTATGGAGTGTGAACTTTGGGAAGAGAGAAACAATAGATAAGCTGTCATCTGGGGTAAAATGAAGGCGGGGGGGGGCAGAAACAGCTGAAATGTCATAATTCAGATCCATCTCAGATTTATGAGATGACTCAAGGGCAGCAATCTAATAATGTTAACAGTGAACCAAAAACAACACGAACAGCCCAGATTGGCTCAACACTCGGCTGCTTTACAACTTTTCCTGTGATGGATAGTGCCGAGGCAAATATGATTGTGGTGGACAATTTCTCAGTTTTGTCTGTGTGAATTTAGTACCTTTAAAGCTTGAATACCGCCCCCCGCCACCATTGCTAGGGATATGAGTTTGCAGCTGGCACTGAGTACTCTTGCCCTCTTTCTCTCTTCTAGCATTTTTCTCCTTCTCTTCACAGGGAGCTGAATGGGAACAACATCACCCGTATCAACAGGAATGACTTTGCTGGGCTCAAGCAGCTGCGAGTTCTGTGAGTGCCCCATTCTCCACTACCTCTCCTAGAATACTATCTCCCTATCCCATTGTCACTACTGTCTATTGCTGAGTGGGAGTACAAGTGTGAACATCAACCCTAAATAGAATTGGTTGTCCCAAAAGGGAGCTCTCTTTGCCCCTTTCTTCTGTTTTTCCTTTGTGTTGTCCCAGTTCTGATGCTTTTGTCAATTTTTTAGGCAGCTGATGGAAAACCAGATCAGTGTGGTGGAGAGAGGGGCATTCGACGACATGAAAGAGCTGGAGCGACTGTGAGTGTCTCAGTCATGAACACATTGGGAAAACTGGGGGAAGGGAAAATATAGGGAGAGAAGGGTTGAGAAATCCCAACAGAAACCACCACAGTCAGTCTCTTCACTAGACAGGGTCATTCTTAAACCTGGAGTAATGAATTTGGTGACTTTTGTGACCCTCGGTGGATCAAAGGTGTAATCGGGAAAGAAATATAATGGCCATAGGCGACCAACACCAGCATTTACACCAGGAACTATTTTTTTTTCCACCCGCACTCTTCTGCTGACACAAGCAGATGGTATGAGCACTAAGTGTTTTTACACCCAACCCTGAACAGCCTGGCTGGCATTTATACCCAGATGCTTCTCAGTCTGTTCACTGTTTCATTTGGATCTAAAATAACTCTCTGCAGTATACATTCACTCAGGGACAGTGCACAAATCAACCCAAGCAACGTCTGCATCTTTTCAGCACAACAGCTGTAAGATACCACCATCTAACTTGGCTGCTCCTGTTTCGGAGCATTTCTTTCTCTCCCATTGACCCATAACCATCACTGCCAATGGAGCCTCATTCTGTCTGTGATAATCATGACTAGCCCTTTTGGCATCCCACAGAACTATCAGTGGCTACTAGCCCTGATGAGGGACTATCTATGACTCCATACGCAGAGGCAGCAAACTTCTGAATACCAGTGCTGGCAGGCAGTAGCAGTGGTGGGCTTCAGCCTCAGTGTGATGTTCATTTGGAAACCGGTTGGCTGCCATATGAAACTGTATGCTGGACTACTTCAGCCACCGGCCTGATCTAGCAGGGTTGTTCTTACGTTCCTGCTGTCATTCTAATTGCCAATTAAAGGCAAATAGGGCTTGCAATATAGAGATTCAGGCATACAGTGAAGTCCTGACAGTTGCCAACAGAGCACCATGGACACTTTCATTTTAGTTCTGAAAGTTCAAATGGTGCTATTATGGGCTTTTTCTTAACTGTATGACCACTGATTGATCTTCTAAGCTCTGTACCTTGGACACCAAATTGTCTGTCTTGGCCCTTGGCTTGTTCCATTTGCCTATTCATTTTGTACCTCTTTGACTAAAAATTCATATTATTTTATTTAAATACCTAATATTCTGTCTCAGTCCTTGGCTTGCTGCACTTGCCCAATCACTTTGTAGCTCTCCAACACTGACTAAAAAGTCAAATACTTACATTTTGTAATCTGAGTGAATTTGCAGGGGTAAGCCAAAACTAAAGGAACAGTTGTTTGGATAGCATCCATCAAAGATTGTTCTAGTTAAGCTGTGAACTTCTCAAAGTACAAAAGACCACTCGATACAGAGGCAATGTTGAGGGCACTTTTGGCCCAGCTGTTGCTTTTCACTGAGCATGTGGGATGCACTGGGCATGGAAGCTCAAGCACCGGTTTTTACAAAGGCAACCGTAACCTCAAAAACTTTATCCTGGGTCTTTGAGACTATAGTTCTATGGTTCAAGGGTTGTGAAACTTAATTTCCCTCAGAATAGCACCAAATTAATTACATACTGTGTCTTCTAAGATAGCTACTCCCTTTCATCAGTTAAAGTGGCTTACTTCACTGCAGCTATTATATAGGATGTTAACCCTGGCCTAATTTTCACACTTCTCTCCACCTGTCCCCCTAGTTTGGTTGCACTGAGAGATTAGCCACTATGGACCAAGGCAATGGAATATGAGAACAGCAGTATCCCTTTGCTGAGTGGGAGTTGAGTTGTTCTTCATGGCCATCTTTAAAAGTTTTCTTAGGATATATCCTGCAGGAAGTTGAGAATGAATGGGATTATACCAACCCCAACATTTGTATGAGTGTATTTATAATCTCTTCTCCCCTCCTTTTCTCTAGGCGCCTGAATCGGAACCAGCTGCATACTTTGCCTGAGCTGCTATTCCAGAATAACCAAGCTTTGTCACGGCTGTAAGTACCCAGAGGTGTCTTGCCCGTTGCCTGTTGCTTTGTTTTTCTGTTCTATTGAAGAGAGATGCATGCAGATGTCAAATGGGAACGCTGCAAGAGAAAAGCTGAATATGTGATGTGGCAAGTGTTGGATTGGTGTGATTATCAGAACATATAGTAGCACAGTGTGAATTTGTGGTGTGCATTCTTTGCCCAGAACATGTTTGAATAAACTTTACTGATTTTTTACTAGTGCTGTTGCAGTTAGAGTTCTGGATGGTACAGATTTGTTAGGATGCAGGACAAACTGATGTCGATGCTGCCTGCTCATGACTATTATAGTTGGCTTTTGAGATCTTATAAATTTCACCTGGGTTTAGGCATTTTGTTGTTGTTCAGTAGCACAGTTGAGTCTGCCTCTTTATGCATGCTCATGGATTAACCTAGTCCCTACATAAACTACAATTGTGAGTATTGTTACAGGATAGCAGCTAGATTTGGAAATCAATCACTGATGAGCCACTTCAGATGTCTGCTTCCCCTATCAGCTGTACTGTTGAAGGAAGGAAGTGCCATTTTACCACTGGAAATAGGCACTTCTGTCTCTGTGTTTGTGCCAAAATAGCCATGATGCCTTTATCAATCTGATTAATTGGTCTGAACTAAACATGTATACCAGGATAGTCCCCTTAGGTGTCCTCTCAGGTATCAAGTGCACTTAATCCTGTTGATTTAGTCTGTGTATCGTCATTTGTTCAAGCTTTCCTCTAAAAGTTCCCCTGGAAAAACTAGGAGTCAGGGAGGAAGTGCAGTTACTCTGCAAAAGTAAGAAAGAAAAGTCCTTTGGCAAGGGTCCATACCATCCTTGTTCAAAGGAAGGGATCCCAGTTGAATTTGGTAAGACAAACGATTAGGACTTTAAGAAGAAAGAACTGGTCGCATATTGAAGGCAATGGCAACTGTTGTTACCCAACCTGGACTCATAGGAGGGGGAAATTAGCTTTAAAAAAGAGTTCCAGAAAGGAATAACACAGGACTTTGTAGGTCTCTGTGTACCAGGATGGATCTTGGTGAGAATACCCCAGAATATAATTAGGAAGAGAGAAAGTGATTGTAAACACAGATAATTTTATTGTATACAAAATAAAATGTAAAGAACCTGCATTGGGCACCTGAGAATTAATTCTGTAAGTAACCACACATGCACACAAACACACACCCCAACAAGAGGGGGTCACTTATAAAAGGTAGGGGGGAGGGAATTTAGAAGTTTTAGGGAAGGGACACATGACCTGAAATCCTGGGCTTTGAGGTCTGGAGAGTTCCAGGAAAAATTTCAACTGAGGTCCAAAGAGCAGAGTGAGGGGAAAATAGGGAGGCCTGAAACACAGTTGCAGGGATGTTTAGGTAGTGGCACACTTTCCACTGAGTTGGGATAGTTGGTCTTTTTATGGGGCAGGGTCCTATAACTAGGGACCCTTCCCCATGAAAAAGACTGTGCTTAGTTGAGGATCTAAGTTTGAAAAATGCATGAAATTAAGGTGGTGGGGGGACTGGAAAGCTCAAAACATGTGGTACCAACCTCCAATCAGTTCCCTATAGCTCTGCTGGTGGTAGAAACCATTCCTGGAGAAAGCAGCTTGACTGTGAACATTTTGACTGGTGGATCATAGTAGCTGCTTTTCAGCTGCCATTCTGGTTCTGACCAACTGAGCTTCTTGCTTATGATAAGATTTGGCACTGGACAACTAGGATAGACAACTAGGCTCCACATTTGTGGAGCAATTATGGGTTTCTACTGACCAGTGAGCAGGACATGTGAGAAGATGGCATAGTTATGAGAATGTTAGTACATAAATCTAGAAGGCATTTCCAGTGCTACAGTGTCTGGACCAAAAGAACTTTGAGGAGGCATGAGTGAGAGAATCAATGCTGTCGAGTACCATGCATCGGAATGTCAGCACTGGGCTGAAAGGACACCCTCTTGCTCCAGTGGTGTCAGTCTTTTTCTTTTTTTTTGCTGCGATATGTACATTTGGGTATACATGGATATGGGCTGATTCACAAAAATGTCTGTGATGAAACATGTGCAACTGAGAACTGGAATTCTTTCTTGTTGCATTGAATCTCTATTACTGTCACAAGAACATGAATCTAAATAACTTGCCTTGGGTTCTGTAATTAAACAAATAATATTCAATAACATCTCTAATATTTGCAGAAGCCAGGAAAGGGGAAATACATTTCAATGTATTTTTAAAAAGCTAATCACCAGCAGATTAAATATAAAATGTACAAGTAAAATGAGGGACTATCAAATTTCCTCTGTCAACCTGCCTCTTTGAAAGCTTGTGCTAATATTTTTAAATATCCATCTGTCAAAAAAACTTATTTATAATTATGTATTTTAAATATGTCTTCTCTAAATGCAAAAGCAGCAATGACTTGCATAACATGTTTTCTTCAATGCATTGGCAGTTGCTAACAAAACATTGTCAAAATGGGGGGGGGAGGCATTTGTAGAAGCTCATTAGCACATATTGGATGGAGGCAAAAAGGGTTTCTGGCAAAGCTTTTGAGTCAGAAAAAGCAGCTTTAATAATAAAAGTTATTATTACTGAAGGTAGGTGTATGAGCAGAGGTGATAGCTCAGAATAGGAGAGCTGCTTCCTTAAAGGTAGAACCAAATGAATTACTTTAGATGAAGGTTTTGGATTTGGTCAGTTATTATGATGTTTTTTTTGCGTTGGCTGGGACAAGAGGCCACAACACAGAGATAACTGATGTCTTGTTTCTGTTTCTGTGTGTTATCCACTCCCTTTCCTTTACAGGGTTGTCTGATTGTCAAAAACTACCTACTGCAAACACACACACACCTGTATGAGAACTAGGAAGAATATCTTCTGATTCTTATATAAGTGTAATCAAAATCTTAAAAATGATTACTAACATTTCTGTCACAATGACATGCTGATAATGTTTTCTTATTTACACATAGGATGGGTTCTCCAATGAAAGGGCCAATTCACACAATACAGAGTCACCCCAGGTGCTTGGGACTCCATGCTACCCAGATGGGAGAAAGGGGTTCAGCCTTCTTTCCCAATGCCAGTGTCACAAACAGAAGTGGCTCTGGGGAGCTGCTATTTTCTTCTTTGGGAAAATTCTATGTAATGACAACTGTACTTAAGTTTCCAAATGGAGGAGATAGCTGCTCCCCAGGGCCATTTCAGCTTATGGAAATGGTGTATGTGTGGGGTTGGAGAATGAAACCTGAATTCTGTGCATGCTGCAACTGCAATCAGAATACAGCTCCAGTGTGCATGGGAGGCACAGAACTCCTGGCAAAGGCATGACCCAAGGATCCTTGTGGCAACCATGAGGAGTTTGTATCTGTGAAAGCAGGGATAAAGAATAAGATCACAGGTCAATTATGATTTCCCTACTTCCTGTTGTTTCCCTTCATTTAAAAATGAGGAACATAATGGTATATATTGAGAGATTTTAAAAATCATGATACAGTACAATTGTGGAAGATAAAAATATTAAGAGGTACTAGCAAGAAGAGCTAGACATAAAGTGACAGAGAATGGAACAGTCATATCCTAAAAAGTTATTTTCTTCCTTTAAAGTGTACACAATTGGCCATTGTCAGATTTAAGATAGATGAACCATTGCTCTAAAACAGCAAGGCTGCTCATGTATACATATAGTCTCTGCAGACATCCTGAACCTATGCTACAAAGAGGTGTGAAGGTCATGTACTTTAATATTGAAGGACTCTCAACATTCTCAGCCAGTGGGTGGCATTCTCACACTGGGAAAGGAGGCACAACCACATGAAGAAAGTGTGGGTTTCAGATTGTAAAGTTTACTTTCCCTTTTCTCCCCCATATTTTAAGGAATATTAAGTTGCATTCTGTGGAGTGTCATTATTTGTCCTGGATTGTTAGGGCTTCCAGTCTCAAGCACAAAGTTGTGTGTGTGGGGGGGGGGGGGAGGAAGGTATGAGCAGCCATTCCCCAGCTTAGTCCAGGATCTGCTTGTCAGATGTAAGACCCTAGGAAAAGGTTTGAAAGGAAGCACCAAAGGAGATGGTTTCCTCTGTTTTGTATGTGATATAAAAGGACAAGAGAGGGATAGGCCTGTGCCAAGCCCCCTAAAAGACATGGTTTCTGAGGCAGCCGTTACCATGGCAGCTGATGACTTGATCTGGCGCAATGCCATTGGCCCGGGACTTTGCTCCTAAACAGTTGTTCACTGTTGTTGCTCACACTATATGCTGCTGATAAAAAAAAAATATGGCTTATATGAGGGGATCTCGTGCATGTGTATGTGTGTGCATGCACACCCCATTAAGGAGTACAACCAAGTATTGTGAGAGTTATGAATGGCTTAAACCCCAGAGTGATATCTCATTTTTCTGCCTGGTGCCTACTGTAGCTTAGACCTAGTTTATTTTAATTCTTTCTGGTTTTGTGCTATGGGACAATCATAGGACACAACCTCTATGTTTTATAGCCTAGGAATTGCCTAAATACAGTCACATGAATTATACAAGTAATAGACATACTGCAAGAGCTGGAGGGTTTTCAGATGTGTGCTTTTCAGAAATATCGGTACTACAGAGCTGAGAGTTTTGGGTTCTGAAATGATGGGCTACCAATTTAATATACAAGTGATTCTTTTTTGTCCTCATCAATTTTACATAATTCAGGTTCTCTTGAATCACTTCATCTAACTGTGAACTTGATGGTGCTCTGCCAGCTGGTGTAGTATTAACATAGGGCCCCCACGGACAAGATAGGGTATTCTGTATACTCAGGAGATTCCCTAGGGGTTCAGTAAGATATTAGTTTGTAAATAAAATTGTCATTCTCTTAATGAGAACTCAGTATTCTCATTGCCCATCTGCAGCAAAATGTAGTGAAACAGTCCTCCTGACTTGTGAGGGCTGCTCCGTTTGGCCCTCTGAGGCAGCACCCTAATGGAGGGATAAATTATGTTTTAGGAAAAGCACTTCTTCTGATCCTAATTCATTGCAATGTCCTCTCCCTAGGACTGTTTGAGTTGCAGAGCTCCTAACAATGTATGATATCATGAATGGAGGTGAAATTAGGGTCAGGGGATGGATGCCGTGGATCAAAATTCCTAACCCCCTTTTATTTAGATCTGTCTAATGCCAACTTGGTAAACCCGTGTAACGTAGGAAATTTTATGTGGGCAGCTGAGGCTGGCATCACCACGAAACCTAACTAACCTTCCATCCTCTTTATGAACCTCGTTTAAATGATAACCCTTTAGTTCAGGGCATCACAGTCCCTTTGCATGTAAAAGATGGCCTTTTTCTCAGGCGAACTAGTTTCTTGCATGTAGTCTTGGTGACATAGACTGGTTTAACTGATGGGGTTTCCCTCAAGGAACCCTGAGGGTGTTGTTTGATGGGAGCTAACAAATTCACACCGCCCCCACAAAACTACTTCACACAGAAAGCCCTGACAGTTTGGTTTAAAACAGGCTGAATTTGTAATGTAGTTCCTTTTTGTGAATGACATTTTTATATGGCAGCTTTAGCTTTGCTCTGTAGTAGTTGAGACTCCCAAAGGCAATCTTTTCAAAGCCTTCATCATGTATCTGTTGTTGTCTTCTCTGACCAGGGGAGAGAGGCTCAGAGGAAGAGCAATGGTGGCAGATAGCATGGGGAAGTCTTTTGCTGGGATGTTTAGGAAAACTAAAGGAGGAATGGACTGTATCAGCTGATAGGTAAAACAATTATATGCTTATGTTTAGAAAGAAGAAATAACATGGTAAAGATAGAAGGCAGTGTTTGGGAAAAATCACTTGAAACATGATTAAAAGGAATAGAAGGGCATCAGCTGCCAGGAAGGATTGGTGCTGATTTGGATTAGTTACCCACATTTTATCTTTGCACTGATCAATTGGTATGCACATGATTGTATAAAAACTTTTGGTTGATGCCATTTCTCTACAGGCTCTTCATGAGGAAACAAGCTTTCTTCCTAATAAGTTTACTCCTTCCTTGCTAGCACAACTTTTGCAGGGTTTGTGTGTATTACTTTCAGTTATCATCTTTTGTAAATCACCTCCTTAAAGGAAAAGGAGCTTCTGCATTCTCTGTTGTGGTCCCTTGCCTTATGGAATGACCTCCTTGATGAGGTTAGCAAGGCTTCCACTCTCCTGACTATCCCCAAACTATGCAAAATGAAATTAATCAAGAGGGCTGCTTTTTTTTTTGCATAAGTAAATAGGACTGTACTGTGATGAAATGGTTCAAAAGGTTGCACTGGTAAATGGGTAGAGACTCTGGCCTATACTACTGTATTGCTGTAAGAAGGCAGCAGACTAGATAGTTTCTACACCAAGTAACATATGTTTAAATGCTTATGCTTTGTTTCAAGTTTGTTTCAGCTCTGTTTTAGATCGTTGTTTGTTTTCAGATTTCTGTAGTTCTGATGCTATTGTATTGTTCCTTTTGATTATATTTTACTTGCAAAGGGAAGTCTTGCCTCACCAACTTTTTGAGAAAGTGAACAAGCGTGTAGACAATGGTAACCCAGCAGATACTATATACTTGAACTTTCAAAAGGCTTTTGAGAAAGTATCTCAGTGAAGACTAGGGATGGGCATGAATTGGCTCTTTATGAACTTTGACCATTTGGTGGTTTGTTAAGTCAAATTCATGGCAGGTCAACCAGCATGAACTTTCCATAACTTCAAAGCAACAACTTGAAGGGCATGTAGTGCAGCATCCAGGGGAGGTCTGCTGTGAGTTTGGTGTCTGTAGCTTGCACAGGATCCATTCTATACACTCCTAAAGCTCCTGAACTTGTGCCTGTCAAAATGACTACAGCAGTCATTTTGACATGTACAAGTACAGGAGTGCATAGAATGGATCCTGTGCACGCTGCAGACACCAAATTTGTAGAGAATCTCTGACTCGCTCTCTCTAACAGGTGGTCATATCTCCAGAAATCACTTTCCTGGGGACACCTTCAGGGGCCATAACTTTGACCTCATAAGTCCAATCCTCACCAACCTTGGAGGGCAGGTAGAGGAGAGTCAGCAAGAAATCCCTGGTGAGTTTGATATCTCTAGCATGCTGGGGGAGGGGGCTTTCTACTGCCTTTGTGAACCAAATTGGTTTGTGAGGCAGCTAAAAGTTCACAAAGGCCTGTGGTTTGTGAATGGAGTATGCCAAAAACAACTGACTGAACTGTGTTTTTCTGGTTTGTGCCCATCTCTACCAAAGACTACTGAGTAAACTGAGCAGTCATGGGATAAGAGGATGAGTTCTCTTATGGAATTAGAAGCTTGTTAAATTGCAGGAAGCAAAGAGTAGGAATAAATGGACAATTCTTACAATGGAAGGGAACTAAACAGTGGGTTCCCACAAGGATCAATATTGGAAAGGAAAGGAACGGTCCCCTGTGCAAGCACCAGTTGTTTCCAACTCTGGGGTGACATTGCTTTCACAACGTTTTCACGGCAGGCTTTTTATGGGGTGGTTTGCCATTGCCTTCCCCCGTCTTTTACACTTTTCCCCTAGCAAGCTGGTACTATTTAATTTATTCATAAATTATCTGGAACTAGGGGTCAGTAGCATACTGGCCAAGTTTGCTTATGACATAAAATTATTCAGGATGGTGAAAACCAAGGCTGACAATGAAGAGCCCCAAGAGGACCTCCACAGATGGGGTGAGTGGGCAGCAATGTGGTAAATGAAGTTCAGTGTTAGGTGTAAAGTGATGCACATTGGGACAAAAGAAAAAATTCCAGCTTCTAGTTTAGGCTAATGGGGCCTGAACTTGCTCAGACTGAGAGGAAAAAGAGATTTTGGGGTTGTAGTGGATAGCTCAATGAAAATGTCAACCCAGTGTGCTGCAGCAGTGAAAAATGCAAACTCTGTGTTAGGGTTTACTAGGAAAGGGATTGAGAATATGTTATTTGCTGTGTTCACTATTAATAGGCCTGTTATATATTTGCTGCGTTCATTGTTAGTAGGCCTGAGCTTGAAGCATGCTTCCATTACTCTCCAGGATCTTGATGCCTGCATTCCGATTGGCTGTTCTCTTAGAACTGGCCAATTGGGACGCAAGACATTTCTTCCAGGAAATGCAAATGAAGGATCCTGGAGAGATGCCGACAAGGGGATGTATTTAATTCAGCCACAGTGTATATATTAAGTGAAGTTGCCTGTGCTGTTTGTGGCTGTTTCTTCTTGAATAAACTGTTGCTACTTACTTAAGAGCTGACTGAACTCACTTTACAATAAATAAAATGGCTGATATTGTAATGTCCCTGTATGGTGCGGCCTCATTTGGAATACTGTGTAAAATTCTGATAACCATATCTCCCAAAGGACATTGCAAAGCTGGAAAAAGTACAGAGGAGGGGATTTTGGAGTACCTTCCCTGTAAAGAAGGGCTGAAGAGTCTGGGACTTTTCAGTTTAGAAAAGAGACGACTAAGGGGGAATGTGTTAGAGGTTTATAAAATTATGCATGGTGTGGAGAGAGTTGACAAGGATAACTCCCCCCCCCCTCTCATGAAATATTAGAACTGGAGGGCATCTAATGAAGCTTGTGGGCAATATGTTCAGGATAGGCAAAAGAAATGTTACTTCATACAGAGCATGATTAAAATGAGGAATTCCTTTCTAGAGGATGTAAAATGGCTACAAGAAAAACACAGCTTTAAAAGAGGTTCAGATTGATTAATTGGCTACTAGCCATGGTGACTGAGGGGAACCTCCACATTTAGAGGCACTAAACCTCTGAGCCAGGAGGCAACATATGGAGAAGGCTTTGGCTTCTATACTCTGTTTTTGACCCTCTAGAGCAGGGGTCCCCAACCCCCAGGCCATGGACCGGGACTGGTCTGTGGCCTGTTAGCAGTCGGGTTGTGAGTTATATAATTATTTCATTATATATTACAATCTAATAAAAGAAATAAAGTGCACAATTGTATCATCCCGAAACCATCACTCTCCCCTGGTCTGCGGAAAAGTTGTCCTCCACAAAACCAGACTCTGGTGCCAAAAAAGCTGGGGATTGCTGCTCTAGAGGAACCAGTTGGCTAATGTATATGATAGGATGTTGGACTAGATGGACCATTAGTCTGATCCAACAGGGCTCTTCTTATAACTTATACTATGCAATCTGCCTTGAATGTCAGTGAGAGAGGCAGACTTATAAATAACCCAAATAAATAGGCCTTATCACAACATACAGTAGGCTGAAAAGTAGTGACTTAACCCTGGGGTCACCAAATATTCTTCATATTTTAGGAAGGGATTTGAACCCAGGTCTTTCTAGCACAAGTCTACCATGTGACTTTGATTTTCTGTATAGTGTCCCCGCATGTGTGCCTCCATATTCTCATTCCCAGAATATGGGGGACATGTGAATGTACAAATCAGAAAGACAGAGAAATGCACGTCCTTAAACTCCTGCGCTTTGTCCTCAGGAGTGTCTCATTAAGCAGCCTTGGTGCCTGGAAATGGTGCGTAGTTGATATTTTGCTGGAGAGCACCTGACCCTGCTGACCCTGTCTCAAATGGGGTTTAATTAAACTGTCAGCACTGGACGAAGGAACAAAGGGCTGGGCCTTTTCCCCCCTTCCCCCAGTCTCACACGAGCAGGAGGACAGTGTCACTGTGAAAATGAAGAGCTGTTAAAAATGAATCTAGCTTCCCATCAAGGAAAATTACCAAGGCGGGAAGGTGACCTTGGCAATCACACAGCCAAGTAAATTCCCATCACTCTCTCCCTTTCTATGAATATAGTTGCTGATATACATTGATGCTGACCCTAGGAAGAAGAGAACAGCCAATTGTGGTACTGAGATGAAGCAATGTAGAGGTGGATCTTGCAAGCGGGGTTGGTTCCAAGCTAAATCATAAGTATTTAGATAAAGAAAAGGAATCCATCTTTCTTTGAATTTGGGTGTGGCCATGTCAGTTGCTATGGCAGCAGATTTTCAAATTATCTTAGAGATCAAGTATGCAAATATATGTCCTGTTACTCATGGGAGAAGTCACAGTGCAATATGACTAGCTGCACAACATTTATTCTATGTTGCTTGGGTATGGGATGCTCAGGTCTCTGAAACTTATGATTTCCCATGTATTGTATCACTAGATGTGGAATGAAGTGATAATGGGGAGAGGGTACAGTTGGCTATAACTCTGCTTCCCTTCTTTCTCTTGAATATGTACTTCCCAGAAGTATTGTATTTTTAAAAATGGCTGCCATAACAGACCATACACTGACAAAAATCAGAGTACATAGTTTTCCAAATAAGAATCTATAGCCGTGATCCCAATAATCACCCATACACTGTGGGTACCATAGTGCTCTCCAGCGTGTCTCCTGGCACCTACTTGCTTTTCCCACAAAGTCTCTCTCCCCCAAAGCAAAGAAATCCAAACAAATTGTATGATGAAAAACTGGACTCAAACAGCTCAAGATGGAATGGGAAAGGAGAAAGGTTGAATGCAGATGTGTCCGTAAGTAATTCCAAGTTTTCCATTGTACTCTCTTCTGTTTCCTGTATCCTTTGCCCAACAGTAAATTGCAGACGGTAGCTCTTGGAAGAGCAGACCCTTTGAAGAGTTCATACAGAGCTCCTTGCAATACTTGTAAACCTGGGAATATAGAACATAACCTACACATCAGATGATGTCAAGTCTAGTTGCAGAGATGGCAATTGCAGCAAGGTGTAGGTGGCAGCACAATGAGCATCAAATCTGTAGTCATCTTCAAGCGCAGAAATCTAATAACAGCTAACTCAAACAGGTGCCAGTGACCCTCTCAATTTAAAATGTATGCAATTATAGTCTAGTTCAGGAGTGGATGGAGGGAAATGGAAGGATCCTGCTGTAACCACTATAGCAGAGGTAGCCAAACTTGTTTAATGTAAGAGCCACTAGAGAATAAATGCCAGATGTTTTAGAGCCGCAAGAGATGAATGTCAGATGTTTGAGGGAAGGAAGGAAGGCAAATGAGGAGGAAGGAAGAAAGATGAAGTGGAAAGAAAGCAACATTAACTTTAAATGCATTCTCGAAGCCACCAATGATTTAGAGAGACAAATGGCTTCACCAAGCCAGCCAATGGGACAATGGGGGCTTTGAGAGCCACACAATATATGTGAAAGAGCCACATGTGGCTCCTGAGCCACAGTTTGGCCATCCCTGCACTATACCATCTTAATTTTCTGTGATCTTTTCCCACTACCTGTATCATGCCTCCAACTTTGCATATCTTTTTTTTACTTCAGAAAAACAATAGTGAAGTAGGTGTAAAGTTAAGCCTTAATTTTATAACCTCTTTCTTACTGA
Source organism: Heteronotia binoei (assembly GCF_032191835.1). Taxonomy (NCBI): domain Eukaryota; kingdom Metazoa; phylum Chordata; class Lepidosauria; order Squamata; family Gekkonidae; genus Heteronotia; species Heteronotia binoei. The sequence goes on along the minus strand of NC_083228.1, from coordinate 78,184,953 downwards.
GATTCAAGGTGGGCTACACAATATAAAACAATGCAGTCAGACATCATAAGGCATCCAGTAAACAATGAAATAGGACTAGGACTACAAAACTAGAAATCAGTGCAACAAGAAAGCATAAGGCATGACATAAACAATGCAGAAATAGAATTACAAAAACAGGAGATAATGAAATAAGAGGAAGATAACCTGTAGAATCAGTATAAATTTCATTTAAAACTCCACTCCTAAGCCATTCCATTATACTACAGCTTATTTCCCTTTATAAAAATACCCTCCTGGACATTTAAGCACATTCTGTTGAATGACAGAAGTGTGGGATCTTTCCTGACCTCCTCAGGCCATTCCACAAGGTGGGCACCACAACAGAGAATGCTTTGGTTTCTGAACTTACCTATTTTCAGGATGGCATGTTCAGAAAGCTGAGCAAAGTGGCAAAGCATAGTGGGAGAGATAGTGCTGCATTATGTAGGTCCAAGGTCATGTAGGACTTTGTACATGATAGTCAGTACCTTGAACTGAACCCAGCAACCAATTGATAACCAAAGCAGTAACTGCTGAATAGGCATAATATGTATCTTCTGCCTAACCACTGATATTCCCACTAGATCAGGACCCCTCTCTCAGAGAATCAAACCTCCAAAAGATGCAGCCAAATAATTGGGCAGTCAGTGAAAAGCTATGTGAGAAATTGTCAAGTCAAGTCAAGTTAGCCTTTATTGGCATAAATATATATAAATATATATATCAGAGCAAATTAGGTAAAAAGGGTAAAATGGAACAATTGCATACATATACATCAGAGTAAGCATAAACACAAACTATTTCTATAAAATCCCTTGGTGTGCCTTTAAAACAGAGTAAAGAAACTTACCCACCTTCTCAGTGACACTAGATGAAGAATCATTCAAAAGTCTGTAGACCTTAAGTCCATCAAAACAATCAGCCATTCTAACTAAAACAGGATGTAAATACTTGTGACAAATATCTGTATACAAATGACAATAAAGAAGAATATGAGTAATTGACTCAACACATTTTGGTTTACAGAAGCGGTATCTGACTGAGTAGACGGTTGAATCTGCCATAAAGAATGGCAGAGGGCACGGCATTACATCTGACAAGGGAAAAAGCTCTACGCTGCTGTGGCACCTGCAAGACAGATAGATATGAGGCCATTTTCCCATGTGAGAAACTGGTAGTTAGTGTAGAGAAATTGGTAGGTAGTTAAAATGCATGTATCATACATTTTGTGTCCTCCTTGCCCTGATAGAATTGCTAGTTCACACAAGTACTGTGTGTTGCTTATTCTACATTGCTCCTTCAGCCAGCTTACCACTGTGTTCTGTGTCCTTTTCGACTTGCTTCCTAAGGCCTCTTTCCAGTCATCAGCTTGCCCCACAAAGTTTTTAGTAGGACCTGTGTGAGGCCAAACGGAAAAAAGTTCTCTTTGCTCACAAAATGGACCGAATATGCTCTATGAAGTTGGAACATTTATGAACTTTCTATGCCATCATACCAACTCAGTCAATTAGTGTCAGAGGCTTTACTATCACAAGTGTAGTATAATACAGATCTTTCTTTCTCAAAAGCAAAAATGGACAGCTTGAGTGTTTGGACTTGGATTGCCAGGTCTGTATTGGAAAATATCTGGAGTCTTTGGGGGTGGATCCAGGAGAGACCAGGGTTTGGGGAGGGGAGGGGCCTCAGCATGGTACAATGTCATAGAGTCAACCTTTCAAAGCAGCCATTTTCTGCAGGAGAAATGATCTTTGCCAGCTGGAGATCAGTTGTAAAAGTAGGAGGTCTCCAGAACCCACCTGGAGGTTGGCAACCCTAGTTGCAACCCATTTCTACAAAATGTCCTGAGAGTAAAACAAATTGAGGCAAGTATGCAAGGGTACAATGTTATATACCTCCTGCTGTGAAGGCACATGGCAGCAGCAATTTTGTAGATACCAAGCAGACCTGGAACAGATAAGAGAATCCCTGGCTGATTACAGACTGGCACTTTGGGCTGACTCAGAGACACCTCTGAAGTCAGCCCAAATAATCCCTCCACACAGAAACATCTGCCGCGTGTCCCCAGCCCGTACTCACCCTGTCCTTCCGGCCGCTCGACCTAGCTCGAGAAGCAACCACTTTGAAAGTGGTTGCAAATATTTGAGCTGGCCAGTAGTCGCCTCCCCACCGTCTGGAAGGGGAGGGGTGCAAGTGAGGCGGCTTGGCGGTGTGGAACTGCCAAGCCGCCCGAACCTGTATCCAGGTTGGTTTTTTTTTAAGAAGAAGAAGAAGAAGATATTGGATTTATATCCCGCCCTCCACTCCGAAGAGTCTCAGAGCGGCTCACAATCTCCTTTACCTTCCTCCCCCACAACAGACACCCTGTGAGGTGGGTGGGGCTGGAGAGGGCTCTCCCAGCAGCTGCCCTTTCAAGGACAACCTCTGCCAGAGCTATGGCTGACCCAAGGCCATTCCAGCAGGTGCAAGTGGAGGAGTGGGGAATCAAACCCGGTTCTCCCAGATAAGAGTCCGCACACTTAACCACTACACCAAACCGGCTCTCCTGCAATTAAGAACCCAATGAGAGCGCTGGAGTGTTTGTGTGCATCAGCTCTTCACCCCAAGGGGAACAAAGAGGAATCTGGCTTCGGGGTTGCCTTCCCGTGTGGAGGTGCCAAGCTGCCTGACAGACTGGGGACGGGCGGCATGCGGGTGAGCGTGTGGAGGCTCCTGAACGGCTCTTCTTGCACCAGTCCGATTTGGGACGCCTCCCAGCTGCCCCAAAATGCCCATCTGTTCTCAGCCCCTATGTATGTTACTAGAGATCAAATTGCCAACATTCACTGGATTATGGAGAAAGCATGGGAGTATCAGAAAAACGTCTATTTCTGTTTCATTGACTACGCTAAAGCCTTTGATTGTGTGGATCACAACATACTGTGGCATGTCCTTAAAGAGATGGGAGTTCCAGACCACCTCACATGTCTCCTGAGAAACCTGTATAAGGGTCAAGAAGCAACTGTCAGAACAGGATATGGAACAACTAATTGGTTTAGAATAGGAAAAGAAGTTCGACAAGGATGTATATTGTCACCCTGCTTATTTAATGTATATACAGAATACATCATGTGGAATGCTGGCCTGGAAGAAGCAGAAACTGGAATTAAGATTGCCGGGAAAACCATCAACAACCTCAGATATGCAGATGACACCATTCTAATGGCAGAAAGTGAGGAAGACCTAAGGAACCTCTTGTTGAGGGTGAAAGAGGAGAGCACAAAAGTAGGCTTGAAACTCAACATAAAAAAAAAACTAAGATCATGGCATCCAGCCCCATCACACCTTGGCAAATAGAAGGGGAAGACATGGAAATAGTGACTGACTTCCCATTTCTCAGATCCAAGATCACTGCAGATGGTGACTGTAGCCATGAAATTAAAAGACGTTTGCTCCTTGGGAAGACAGCTATGGCGAACCTGGGCAGTATAATAAAAAGTAGAGACATCACCCTGCCAACAGAAGTCTGTATAGTCAAAGCGATGGTACTCCCAGTAGTAATGTATGGCTGTGAGAGCTGGACCATAAGGAAGGCCGAGTGCAGAAGAATAGATGCTTTTGAGCTGTGGTGCTGGAGAAGAATCTTGAGAGTCCCTTGGACTGCAGGAAGATCAAATCAGTCAGTCCTAAGGGAAATCACCCCAGACTGTTCCCTGGAAGGTCAGATGCTGAAGCTGAAGCTCAAATACTTTGGCCACCAAATGAGAAGGGAACACTCCCTGGAGAAGATCCTGATGCTAGGAAAGACAGAAGGCAAAAGAAGAAGGGGGTGGCAAAAGATGAGATGGCTGGACAGCATTACTGATGTAACAAACACAAATTTGAGCAAACTTTGGAGGATGGTGGAAGACAGGAGGTCACAAAGATGGGATCACAAAGAGTCAGACTCGACTGTGCGACTGAACAACAACAACAAAACGTATGTTATACTAAGTTCCACAGAACATAGGAGGCAGATTTTTTTTTTTTAAAAAGAAAATGTATAACTGTTCAGTAACCTTATTCTGGGCAGTGAAGCCCCTTTGCCTGGTTTTGGGCTGCCCAGTAGTGTCCAGCAGATGGACTACACTGCCATGTTCTTTAACATTATAAGCATAAGAAGGAGTCTCTGAGGAATGATACAATCACAATTAGTAAACCGAGGTAGATGGGTTACACCAAGTGTATGGAAACATAGTAGTGAGGCAACTGAAATCCGTTGATTGAATACACCTTTCACAGACTTAAAAGCATGGCTATCACTCATTTCTATCCTCTGTATTCAGAAATTGCTTGTTGCTCTTTGCCTGCCTGCCAGTATATTCTTGTTTGGCCATGGAGTGTGACTGTGTTCTTCGCTATCTTGACTGGATGGCTGCTTTAGCCAGCTAGTGTATACAAGACAAGGTTGTTGTTTTAGCCAATGCCACATGAATGACAATGCCCTGTCTGCGCGTCTGTGAACCCTTCAAGCACTGCCATCACAATTTCAGCCTTCTAAATAAGAGCTGAATTAAGATGGTACATGGCAGACCTGTGTGACAGTTTCTCAGTGCTTTTAAAAATGAAAAGCAGACACAGGAGACTGTGAATCTGAGTAGGGGAAGGGAACATGAGGGGCTGCTGAACCCTTTTACTTCTGGCTGTTTTTCTCCTCAAAATTATCCTCCCCCCCTCCCCGCAGCAGCTTTTACATTTGCTGAGAGGAAATAACTGGGGAGGGAGGAGGTTTTGCATGGGAAACAGCTGGAGCTGAGAAGTTTAAGCAGTCCATCCTACTCCTGTTGGATCGTAGTCTCTGATGGCTCCTTTTCATTTCTAGTGGACCACAGTTGCACCGGCTATTGTGAAATATCTGATTTGGTCCTAATGTTTTTAATCTGGTGGAGTTGGATCCAATTAAAATTCCCACACACCCAAGGGGAGAGTTTTTGCCAGTTGCCCACTTCCACAGTAGACATCTGACTCTCTCAAGGCTCCTGACCCTACGAGCAGCATTTTAGGAGGCATTGTGTTCTGCAGTAGGGGTGGGGAGGCAGGGAAGTGTGCTTTCATATATTTATTTATATGTTGTATTCCATTTATAGTCCAGCTTCCTCACCGAGACTCAAGATGAATGAAACAATTAAAAACAATGCAATAGAGAGCACAATTGATACAACCAACAGTAGAATATAAGTGGCTTAGAAAAATTCAAGAGCAATGCACTAAAAACAATATAATAGATACAACAAATAGTGCTATGAAGCTGCATTGCAAAATTGGAGAATAGTGCAATAAAAACAGTATAATATAAACAATAAACAAGGCAATGAAGCTGCATAAAATCTCACAGGAAATCCTTTCATTCATGAACATTTTAGGCAGGATCTAAGCCTATACAGTTTGTCAGTATCATGACTAGATGTGTTATTTGTAAGCAGATTTTTTAGAATAGTGCTTGACAAAATTAGTAAATAGTAAATAGTGTCAGTGAATCACTTAAGTAGTGTCATGGATAGCAAATGATTACGTTGCCAGTTCCATAAACAGTAAACACATGACATAGAGAAGCAATTCAGAAATCATTTAATACACATTTCTGTTAAATAAATAAATGACAGATAACAAATACATTGTCTACAAATCCAATTGTGTTTTCTCATATTACTCATATAGAAGCTTGAGCATTTGTCTGCTTAGATACATTTCCTTACGCTGTTCTGGATCTTAGCAAAATACACATCTCTGGATCTTGGTCTTATTTTCGTTACTGTGTCCCACCTCCTGCCACGTATATTGGGGGTGTTTGTGCATGCAGCAGATGCCCATAATTTTGATGTGGGCATCCATGTGACAGGTTAGGGGACAATCTGGGTCTGGTTTCCCATTTAGTTTTTAAAACATCTGTTGGATTCAAGCCACATTGAGTAAAGGAAAACAGCAAGGTATAATAAAAATGAAGTAGATATCTACCTTATCATCACCAAATTGTTTGTAAACTGTTCAGAGCAGGATAAATGGATGTTTAGTCTTATACTACTGGAATGCAACAAATTTAGAGTTCTAAAGTCTTGAGTAGAATTGAACTGTTGTTTGGATGGGTTTTATTTTTAACCAACTGGTGTGATTAGCCCATTTGGTGCATGCTACAAGGTCAAAGTTGTTCTGCCCTTAACACTCCCCCCCCAGTGAGGGAAAATCCTGTCACCAGCAATAGCAGTGCTTTCCATTTGTAGTTCCCTCTTACAATCTTCGTAACATTGGGGCTAGGGATTGAGGGGGTGGGGAGGGAGTGACATACCTGACAAAGACTCTTCTGTGAGAAGAAGCCAAGAGGCTGGGTGCTGCAAGTGATTTGCAGAATACCAATAAGGAGGAGAAATTTGCTTTGCCAAAATGGGTGTGTGAGTGTGTGTGTGTATGTGGGGGAGGGAACTGAGTGTCTGGGTCTGTGCAGCCCCCCGCCCGAATGAGGGGGAGAGATGGAGATGCAGAGTAATGTTCCAGTAGTGTCAACAGTGCTCAACAGGGAAATGGGGGGGTGGGCTTGAAGCAACAAAGAGTCAGTGTGACTAGGTGACAGTGATAACAAATGAGGTACTAATGGGTGAGGAGGATCACCAGAGCACTCAAACCAAAGTAGACAGCTGGCTTGGCAATATGGGTTCAGATAAGCATGCCAAGTTGTGTACATTTTGTTTGCAAAAAAAGAAAAGAAAAAGATTTAATGCATCCTCTTGCATGTTCAAGTTAATTTTCTAGATGAATAGCCAATCGCTAAATAGGGAATAATTTTCCAAGGAAGAAAGTGCTGGTAGTTTTTTGGCCTAGAGTCTGGAGACATGACCTCTGTGGTGGTGTAATAGCTAGAGTATGAGACTTGGACCCAAAGAAGCCTGGGTCTAAATAACTGGTCGGCCTTGAATATTGCAAGATGGCCTCTCGCTCAGGCTAAAATTATCATGAAGTTAAAATATACCCCTAATACACGGAGGAACGGCAGGATATATATGCAATTAAAAATTCTCAGGAATCTTTGCATTTCTCTCAAATACCTAGAGTCCTTGGATTACTGTAATTGCTGGTTAATAAGATAATAGTTCTTGTTCTTCATTGTGTGTGGGGGGGGGGGCGAGAAAACTACTCATTCTGTCTCTCTCTGTCTCTCTCTCTCTCTGACTCTGTGTCTGTGAGTGTCTTGCATTCTTATATCTAGGCAAATGGCTCCCCATAGATTACTTACTAGAATTCATGGTTTTGACATAAATGTTCAATGCTGGCACCACAGCTCTCAGGCATGGCAGAGAATTCTATCTGTCCATCTGGTCAATGTTATTTCATCCAAAGATCTGCAGTAAATAATCCTTTGCGAGGTTTAGATGCTATTAGCAGAATTAAAAATACCGCTCTTGTAATGTGGTTTACTTTAATCCATATAATAGAAATAAGTCAAAGCAATTAACAAAAGTAAATAATATTAACGATGGTTTACTAAGCAAATCAATCTAGGATAATTCAATTTGTGGGGAATAAAGCAGGGAAGGATATTACTCTGTGCTTTAAATTGGGATTATTGGAAGTGGCTAGTGAGTATGTAACGTATGCAGATGACAAACTGCCCAAGAGCTGTATATTTTAAATGTATTTACTGGGCACATTTGTCCTGGTTTTCTGTCCACTAATCTCTCCCTCTATGATAAGCAAAGTCTGTGGCTCTTTTGATCCTGCAGCTCTGTCCTGATGACTTTTACTGGTTCTTCTCCTCTGTGCATGGTCCATTCCTGATACTCTTTTTTTTGTCCTGTTTATGCTACCTCTGTGCTGCCTGTAGTCCTCCAAAGAGCTTGGCATTTCCGGTTATACCTGCCTATATTTGTATTGGGATATGTGTCAACATATAAGGAAATCCCTACCAATCACGAATACACATTTCATCACTGACATTCCACTGCTCAAGGGTATCTGGTCAAGTCTGGGCTCATCAGAAAATAGTAAATGCAAAAGTTTTAAGCTCCAGCATCTCACGTTTTAAATATTAATAATGGAATACAGTTGACAGGAAAAGTCCATTCAAATATTGAGAGAGGGGCAGAGCTAGCCTTGATGTTATTAATGTAGAAGGGTTGTCATTTCAATGTTTGTTTTTCATATATTGAAAACATATATACCTATAAGCCATTTGTGGTTCATATGTTGCTAGACATAGCTAATGTTATCCTGTCTGCAAGTTTATGCCTGCCAGCCAGGGAAAAAATCTCTCCTAAATGCCCTTCTGTTGCCAGATGTCAAAGATATGAGAGTATAGCACTACTACCTGAGGAAGGAAAAGTTGGCAGAGTTGTGGATGTGGCGTGGGAGAAATGGAATCCTGTGCTCACTCAAAGACTTGCCCTATCTCCAATAACAGTGTGACAGTCATTTTTGAAAAAGAGGGTGGTGTAACTTAAAGCACTCCCACTGAAATCAATAGAAAGCCCCAAACAATTCTGCCTTCCTTTAGCTCCATCCTCCAGGCACAGCGGAGGGCAGGTTTACAACTCAAGGACCAGGAGTGTGTAAGCTACAGCAAGGAAAGACAGCTTTTGCAAGATGTATGACATGGAGGCTGCTGCATCACTTTTGTCTGTTGAACGTGGATTCATAAATGGAAACATTAGTGTACGGGCAGTTTACAAATACTTTGTACAAACAATAAACAATTGGGACCAATAAATGTAGAAAGAGCAGATTAATAACAGACCTTCTGAGAATCCTTACAGATACCATGTCTCAGGATAGCAGACTCTCAAATGCCTGCAAGGAACCTCAGCCGCACTCCTGTCTTTAGGATTGTGACAAGACACTTTACACAGGTAAGCAAAGGAGGGAAAGCATGCATCAGATATGCCACATGCAGATCTTTCTTTATCCTTTTTACCCACCTCCAACATATATATGTGCCTACCATGTACTGGTGAGGATAACAGGGACTATAGCTGGGCACTGTCCTCTTTCTACAGGCAATGTTAACTGAATACTCATGATTCATTTTTCTTTGTAGGATATGAGAATGCAGCAGAACAAACAGATGCTTCAGATGATACTTCAATGCAACTACTAAAGTCTGACAGGTTAATATTGTCTTACCTGCCATAGTAGATGCAGAAACCAGGAGGGTGTCGGTGGAAAAGTGGAGAGCTAGGTCAGCAGAATGGAAGATGCCTAGGTGATAATGCCCATTTTTGCTTATTCACTGAATAACACCTAAGGATCACTTAGTCACAAGAACTGTCAATTACAGTTGTTCTACATCTCTCATTTGTATTCCCATGTCTTGTATGTTTCCTCACAGATACAGAGGCTCAAATATTTCCCAACCACCATGGCATGCAGATTACAAGAAGAGCAGCAGCATCAATGACCACTGGGAAACCAGCTGTTTTCTTGTGGAGTTACCACAGCAGAGTTCCTGTGCTTTTCCAGCATGGTGTAGTGGTTAAGAGCAGTGGACTCTAAACTGGAGAACTAGGTTTTATTCCCCATTCATCCACATGAAGCAAGTCACAGTTCTCTCAGAACTCTCTCAGCCCCACCTATTCACACGGTGCATGTTGTGGGGAGAGATTGTAAGCCACTTTGAGACTCCTTGAGGTAGAAAAAAGCAGGATATAAAAAAAGCAACTCTTCTTTTCTAAAATCCATGATGCGTAGCATTGTAGCAGATGCAGCGTTGCCTGGTATGATAGAGTTGGCTGCACCTGCTACTCTGGCAGTACATCATACAGTTTTCAAAAGCAGAAGAGTCTTGGAAGACTGAAAAGATTGGCAGCATATTCTTGTATAATGGTGTCATCATGCATTTCACAACTAATGCTGTTCAATAAAAGCTGTGACTGTTTCATTTGCCTCTCTGTTCTCATGATAATTAGCAGATAGGGAACCTCTTTCCATGTGTTTTTGACTCAGGTGCCTGAATAATGGTACCAGTGGGAAGGGAGAGGTAGTAGCTGCTTTACTGCATCCTTCCATCAGGGCTGAGAGTCTGAACTGTGCCCAGGGCCTTACCAGTGAAGTGCTGTCAGTGGTATGGGAGAAATCCTAGCAGCTCATTGTCCTCCTCTGTTCACTTAGTGGTGATGTGATAATCAACCACTGCAGTTGTACTGCATCAAGTGGAGGATGGGAAGGGGTAGATAATTAGTTGTCCTGGGAAAATAATCACTAGAGTCATCCTAATGAATGTGCTGTATTGCAGAATGGGATGAAAGGGAGTGGCAAAGTGAAAGGAATCATAGAGCATGAATGGGTCACACAGTTAGTTACCCGAGGGTCACATCAGACAAGACACTGAATGAGCTCCCAGTTTTTTTTTTAAACACCAGATGTATGAGCCACCAGTTTAGATTGGGACCATGTCACAGGGAACGGTTTCATTTTCACAACCTAAAATGGCTTTAACAGAGCTTCTGTTTGCCTTTCTAAAGTAAACATACATCTCCTTATGCTGTACCTCCTTACGCTATGCCCCAGGAGGCCAAATAGCAGCTCTTTGTGTTCAGTTCAGGTTGGAAAAATGGAGGGAAGACCACCATTGTTGCATTCTCAGTTCACATTGGTGTCACATTTACCTGCTTTTTAAAAGGAGCAGAGTGCTTGGGTGTTCATCTGCAGAGCTTCCTGCATAGACTGTAGTTTTGTCTCAAATGAGGATTTTGGTCCACGTGATAGTAACTGTGATCAGTTGTCACACACTTATATTATCAGGTTTTTGTGTGTGTGTGTACTTTCCTTGTCCTTTTCACTGAGAGACAACAGGGCTGGACTAACAATTAGGCCAAGTAGGCACTTGCCTATGGGTCCCCACACCTTTAGGGGCCCTGGCCTGGCTTCCCCCCTGCTTGCAACCCTCCCAGCCTGCACATGCAGCCAGCAACCGAGCTGCTCTTTGCCCGACTTGCCTGGTGTGGCTGCTGCTGGCCTCCTCGGCAAGTTTGCCTCTCTGCCTCTTCCCTGCAGCTTTGTCAAAGGTGCCTGCAGGCTGCAGCAGGGCCTGCAGGCAGCTGGGCGGGTGCTCCAACTGAGATAATTTGCAAGGGGGTCCCCGAGATTTCAACTGTTTAGGGGCCTCCACAGGGTTTAATCCGGCACTGAGAGACAGTAGCAATCACTCAAGCCTGAACTACTGTATGCTAAGTTCGTCTTATTTTTTAACTAAACTGTAGCTCCAGTTAGAGCATTTTGGTACTGGACCCTGAGGTTTCAGGCATGGTTTTCTATGAGGGGAAGAAGGCATGCAATGAGTTTTAACCCAGGAAACTACAAGGACCATATTGGCATATAGTAAGTCTTTGTTCTTTTTGATCATGTGGCTCTGTGGTTTATGTGTTGCTGTTTGAAGCTATTGCCTCTCCATTTTCCTGTCTAAAATTATTTGCCAACATAATATAGGAATCACAGACAGCGAAGCCACAAGTATTGCAAACAAAAACCTGCGATATGGCATGCAAACACAAAATGAAAGAATGTACAATAAAGTATACATTTGAACAATTTTGTCTGTTTTTCAATTATTCGGTGTCTAAGTTATAATAAAATAATCCAAATCATTAGTTGTCAGTCTACATATATAAAAATCCAAGTCATATGCCAGAACAGTCTACTTCATAAATGATATAAACCAAAGACCATGTAAAGCAAATCAAGTTCATATAAAGCAATATTGTCCAAACTGTTTAGCCCAAAATGTCCAGTCCAGAATAAGGTGTCCGGATTGTTTTTTCTCATTTTAAGTATAGAAAACTTTTCATCAGCCTGAATCCAATTGAGGGCAGTTTCAAAGTTGTGGGAGGGAACCCTTCCTATTCAACTGACCATTCAAAAGACCAATCCACGTTCTCGTCAGGACACTAAGTTCTTCAAATTCAGTCCTCAATCTGGATACCTTGTTCTGGTCTGGACATTTTTGACTAAACAGTTTGGATAATATTGCTCTATAGACCTGATTTGCTTTACATGGTCTTTGATTTATATCATTTATGAAGTAGACTGTTTTGACATACAACTTGGATTTTTGTATATGTGGACTAACGAATGATTTTGATTATTATCACTTAGACATTGAATAATTAGAAAATTGTTCAGATTTATACTTTATTGTACATTCTTTCATGTTGTGTTTGCACACCATATCACAGTTTCTTGTTTACAGTACTTGTAGCATTATTTGCCATCAGGGCCTCAAGGTGTTTTTCCATATGATGGCCATGTTTGCAGTCTTCCTAGGGTGGAAACAGCACCCACATCTATTGTTTCCTGTTATATTGATCTTTCCCACTAAGCTGTGGGAAAGATGGAGTCTGGCAGTTCATAGTGTTTTTTGCTGTTGTAGATGCCACTCTCTTTTATCCATGTGGCTTTCTTCTCTGAACCTTCTGAAAACAATCCCTTTCATGTAAACTTCAAAACAAGTGTGTTATGGGCATTGTTTTTAACATTCTGTATGGACTCATTGGCGGCCCAGCAGGACTTAACTCTTGAGTGACTGCTTGGCTATGGGAGGCTCTGCTGAGAAGCAATGCCATCTATTCCTAGGAGTATGTTTTGTGGCAGAGGAGTGTGTGTTATACGGGTAAGCTGATGCCCACAATACACTCCAGCTGTCATTGTGTGTTTGATTGGCTCCTCCCTGACATGTCTAGTGTAGGAGCAACATCACCAAGTGATGTTGTAGTTGGTGAATAACACTGGTGTTGCCAAGGATGTAGCTGGAACAGCTGATGACATGGCTGTGTTAGCTTTTGTTTCTAATGGCATTATCATGCTATTGACTTTACTATTGGGAATGCGTGGGATAGTTATGCCAGTCTTTGCCTTGCCTAGTGGCTGCATAGCTGAGCCACTATACGCTTGCTCTACCCCTCAGAGGACTATGAGAAAATAAGTGGCTCTAATGCTGTAGGTGTCTTGTTCAAGGTCCAGCTGTGCATTTTGAAAGTATGTGCATGCATGTGTACATGCGCGCGCGCACACACACTGTCATTAATGTCATCAGCTGGATCTATTTAGGAAGAAGGGGATTCATTCTTCTTGTCTGTCTTAAGCTACTTATAATTCCATGCTTATCTGCTCTTAGGCACCTAGACTGAGACGTCTGTGGTTAACCCCCCTCTACCACTTGCCTAAAGTCTACTAGAGTGCTTGAGCAATTAAACAGTCTTTGGATTAACACGTCTCACCGGCTGCCTCCTACTGCCTCCCCCTCTTTCCCAATCCCTTAGAGACTTCAATCTCATTTTACGCACATGTTTTTCTTAAAGACAAGAAAAGCTGGATTAATTTTTACTATGCCCAAGGGAGCCATTTGTAACTAAAGATGCCTCACTGTCTGTGCGCTGGGTGGTATGGTTAGGTTGCAAAGTATTTCTCTGTATCCCCATCTATCCACCACAGTCCTTTTAGCATGTGACTTTGCACTTTGCATGAGCTTGGCCAGAGAGAGAGCTGAGTAGAGCTTAATTTTTAAAATGAGAGATACAGCAAACCTCAGGTCTGTTGCGATAACTTTTCCCTGTAATGATAAATGTTCAGGAGACTTGCTGAGATTATTCGGTGCTGAGTTGATGGCGCTTTGCATGACTTCAGAAATGCTCTTCTTTTTCACCAATTCAAAAGCCTTTGTTGGCTAAATTCAACTAAACTCTCATATTAAGCATTATACTAAACTGCAGGAACTCAGCAAGGTAATCTTTAGCTAGGGTTTCATGATATGTAGGATCCCAGATTTTCCTTGAGTCTCTTACTCGTTTTTTACCAGAAAAAGTTCCATGGATTTCTTACGTGTGTAAACTCTCATGAGCGCTTCAAAAAGTCAGTATGTGAGAATGAGTGTTACATCAGAAAAGACCTTATAAAGCTCTCATGTGTATGTTTATATGACACACGAGGTGCCTATTTTGCGTAACTAGCTTAAAAACCAAATGATGGCATTGGTGGTTTCCAATATTCTCTGTCTTTAGTGGTGTTTTATGTGGCACACCGTTTCTGGATTCATCTGAAGTTTTCTGTCTGACTGAGAGGTCCCTAGTCCTTTGTGACAACTAGCCTCTTCCCTCCCCTCAATCTCTAATTAAGAGGCATTTTAAGGAAACACAGGTCTTTGTTCTACTTCTGTCTTTGCTAGCACAGAAGTGGAATTCACCGTAATGCTTCTGGGGGCAGAGATTAAGGCTGTGGAGAGAGTGGGATTTTAAAATTTCTAAAACTCTGGTAAAGCATCAGAAGTTACATGGGCTGTTGCCAATTTGTTGGGTTGAGATCCCTCAAAGGAGGCCATGTAAAAAAGTGTGAGTCACAGAATGGGGTCCTTGACATGAAAGGCAGACTCTCTTCTGGGAGCCGAGGCATGTTCTCAGTTTAGCACACTGAGCAGGGTTTATATGTAGGATTAGGCATCTAAGGGGCCTTTCCAAACTTTCTGTGAAGGCATGTCTTGCCTGTATTTTAATCTTTGCATGGTAGGACTACATGTATCTTTACCATAACAACAGTGTAATATCCCAGCTACATGGGAAACCTTCACTGCTGTTCTTCACCCCAGCCTTACTTTTAAAACTCTAACCAAATGTTTAGTTTAAGAAAGGGAAGATACATAGCTCCCAGAGAATTAAAAAGAAAACTAAATAAAAGATTTGCAAGATGGTAGGGTGTTGCTGCTGAGTTTATTTAGTGCTATTTGCATTAAAGCCCTTCACTATATTAATATTCCTGTACTGAATTTGTAGATCAGGAAATAACACACACACACAGAACTTTAAATATTTAAAAGACACAGATGATATAAGTATGGACTTATATAAAAATGTGTCTTTGTTGCTTTAATTTTCATGTAACTCCTATTTCATAGTCATCTTTCTTCATCTTGTAAGTAACCTCACTTGTTTGCTATAAACTGGCTTCTAAAGTGTGCATGCAATTCATTGCCTTCCTTCACATAGCCAAATGTCTAGTTGCACATTCATATGCGCAGAGGTCATGTATGTGCCATGTCAAGGGTAGAGCTGGCCGCAGTTCCTGAGTTCGCAGCAATAGGGGAAGATGTTCATGGGAATTTCTGCCATTGATATCTGTGATCACTGTGTACACGTTATAGTTGTCTGTACAAATGCACGCATTGAAAAGTTTGGGGATATTATGAAGGAGAATGATATATTATGGAAATCAGTCCTAAGTTCAGTATGGAACCCTCAGTATTCCCAGTGGATTCCATGAGAGCTGGGGCTTGCACCAACATAAGGAAGACAGTTGGCCTAATCAGAGAGCTACTTCTGTGCCAAGCACGTGCCTGAGCACAGGATCCTGCTGCATTGCTGCTGCTGCTGCTGACTAAAGGAACAGAAACCTTGCCTAGGTAGCAAGAACCAGCTTTTCGAAATCTCTTGCCTGTGATACAATAACATCATTCCATAACATTGCCTGAGAAGTAAATTGGTAGTGTAATTGCTTTGTTTTCTCCAAAATCTTATCACACTACAAGTATATGGGCTGTAATGGTAGGCAAACTGAGTTCTGGCTGTGATGCACTTGCCTACCCTTCATATAGAGCAGGGTATGAAAAACTGGTACTCAGCTTTTCCCAGTCTCTTCTTGGATCTAGGAATGAAACAGGAGCCCTGGTTCTCTGACAGCTGTTATTAGGTCTTTTTTTTTCCTGGAAAAAAAGGTGTCAAAACTCTCAAGAGGAAAATTAAGGAGAAACACGTGTGCCCATCATGAAGTTTTAAACATTTTTAAAGTATTTTGTTTCCACAAAGAGGTCCTGGAACTCAGTTCTGCTGTGTTCCCAGGGAAAAAAAGCCCTGGCTGTTTCACACAAATGCAAATGTACGGTTAATCCGAACAGAAAAATTGTTCATCCCTAGACAGGAGTGCTAACATATCTATTTGTGAGAATTATATTGGTTGGCATTGGGATGCTACAGAAACAGAGCACCTAACTGATTCATCATGCCCCAAATAATGGCTTAGGATCTCTAGCAGGAGTAGAGAAATATGGAGATAGTTCTTGAGTAGAGTCCAAAGGTAGGGGAGGGCCTGTCTGTGCTGGAGTGTTTGGTTCAAGATAGGGCCGGGTCCTTATGATCCCATTCTTTGCCAGCAGGAATCTGGAGCCAGTACAGAACCCAGCAGTTTGCCAAGAAACAGCTGCATGTGCTTTTCCCAGGGGCCATTGTTCTTGGTTGCTAAGAAACATGGGTCTTCAGGTGTCGCCAGGGAGACCAGGGCCTGGGTATTTCATTTTAGGTCAGCTACAATAAAGGCAGCAGAACTGCCTGGGCGTCCTGGGCCCTCCTCTGTCATTTGTCAGCTGCTCCTCCTTCCCTGTGTATGTGTGTGTGTAAAAGAGACAGATATTGGGCAAACTGCCTGCCAGCATGGGACCTATGCCAGTTTGGGAGCCCACCTGATGTCTCCTTGGGTAATGTGGTGTTTTCTCAGAAGCATTTTGTCCCCATGACTGATGCATTCCTGGGTACCCATTTCACTTGCCTGTCAATTTCAGAGAGAATGTGCCCATCGATCCCTCTCAGCTTCCAGTTCTGGTCCTCACATGATCTTCCTAATTTGGAAGAGCTCTTGTCTCCTGTAGCTCTGTACTAGAAAACTGTGTATGTGTGTACCAGTGAGTACCCTACTTAACAGGAATTACTCTTTCTTCCTTTTGTACTCTTTCTTCCTCTCAACAGTTCCCAGTTGAGAGCATGTGTATGTTTACATTTATATGTCACGTTTATGCTTATACAGAGTCAAAGGTCCCAACAGTAACTACCATCTCTTTTGGAAAAGGAAAGAAAATGCCACTGTACATTTTAATTCATACTTAATGCATGCAAATTTAAACCATTCTGTTGCCAAAACATTGAGGCAGAATTTAATGAAGAAATAAATGTCTTTTTGCTGAATTGAGATTTGCCAGATGGTATTGGGGAGGGAAGGCAGAGTAGCATATCCAGATTTCAGAATCTAAGTGGGGCTGGTACTTCAATGGAAGACGACCACCAAGGAAGACTCTTTAGTGGAAGGCAATGAACTCTGCATCCCACTTGCCTTGAAAGCCCCTTGCTAGGATCACCATGTCAGTTGTGTGACTTGACGACACTTATGTACATAGCTCCATCACAGCTCAGGGCTCTGTAGTGCCGTATGCTTCAAAGAATGTCACTATTCCAAGCTGCAAATTATTGGAAAGATTATCCATGTAGTAGGGGAGGAAGCAGGGCAGCCCAACCTTAAGAGACTGCCCCCCCATTAGTCCAGCGGTTTCTTATTCTCCATGTCCTTTTCTTTTCTCATGACAGAGAAATCATGTTCTGCAATTAACCCTGCCCCGCCCAATATAACAATGAGGGACTGCACATATGACTGGAGAAGTAATGGGGGGGTCTGCTTAACTCTCTCCCTGCAGGCAAGTTTTCCACTCAAAATCATGCATTCTAGGTCGCTTTTCTCCCTCTAAAGGATAAAGTAGCAGAGGATCTACACATATTTCCCCTTGCAAGTGAGAAAGGAAGAGATTTGGATCAGAAAACTAGCTTGTGTGGAAAGGGCTAAGCTATCACTGCCATTGCTGCATCGAAATTCACAGCCCCTGTGGCCACATTTGTTTCAGTTTGAAAAAAAAACATTGGGAGTTTGCTCCCACAAATCTGTGTGGTGTTGTAGTTAAAAGTGTTGGAGTAGGACTTGGGAGAACCACATATTCTGCATTAAGCTCCTTGGAAGAAGGGCAGGGTGAAATACTGCCACACCACATCTAGTCTTCCGTTGAAGGCCTCACATACTTTGTGGTTTTGGAGCAACTAAGCCATCTTTAAAAATGTGAATTGCTGTTGAGGAATAAGGGCAAAACAGATTTGTCTGATTCAAGAGTGTTTTTTGCGTGATGTATTGTTATTACAAATAGTGGTAAGATGTGCTTGTTTTAACATCTTTGTAAGATTTGCTTTAACTGTTATTCATGGCATAGCAGTACCATATTTGTTCAGATTATCAGATATATTCAGTGCTGGCATCACAGGACAGATGAATATTTCATATGTTTCAGGCTGGACACACAAGGAAGGGAGTGGGGAAACTTGCATAGACAAGACTCTGAGCTATCCTCTGCCATGCGCACATGCTTTTCCAAAATATTGTCACCTAGAAGGTTTGGTACAAATGGATTTATGCCTGAGCTCCACTGGCCAGCCCCAGACTGGGTTGCTCAAGCATATTCTTTACAAACATTATCACCAGGAGTAAGGTACTGAGAAATTCTGGGCTCCCACACAGTCCTGTGGAATTTTGCATTTCCA
Source organism: Heteronotia binoei (assembly GCF_032191835.1). Lineage (NCBI taxonomy): Eukaryota > Metazoa > Chordata > Lepidosauria > Squamata > Gekkonidae > Heteronotia > Heteronotia binoei. The sequence continues at coordinate 78,166,606 of NC_083228.1, read as the reverse complement.
TGTCTAATTACTGCACATGGAGCATTCTGCAGAACCGGCAGAGTTTGCTTTAATTAGTCACTTGCTTTGAATAGTTGTGTGTAATGCATAAGGTGTAGGATGTAGGGGGCAGACGGTGGCCAAATTTAAAGTGAAGATTAAAGGCAGCTAATTGTTTCCAGATGGACCTCTCTCTGGAGGTCAAACAGCTGTTGTTGGTGCAAGGACTGGTGGTGGCTGCAGGAGTGAATTTTGAGTCCACAGCCACAGTCCAAGCTATGGGGGGGACCTTCTGGCATTGAAGGGAGACTGGAGCAGTAGGAGTACACAGCAATGCCTATTGCTAAGCTGCTAGCATAATTCTGCAGCCCATGTTGAGCCATGCTGGTCTCGGTCTAATGTTCCCTTCTTCTCTCTGCATCATCGCAGTCTATACTCCCATCAAAGCTCACAGATTTCTATTTGCAATTATTGGCTGCATTCATTGCCCAAGCAACTGCTGTTTACACATTTTTAAGTGTTCAAAGGAAAAAGCAACATCCCTCAATGTGTCACTTAAATGAAGCTCAACCTGTATGTACATATTGCACAGAAAAGCAGACACTAATTAAATAAAGGGAGGGGGTAGTGTAGGGAAGCTACCAGAGAAGACTGAGACAAATGAACTTCTTCCTGATCTTGCCTGTCGGCTGTGACACTCACCAGCTTCTGGAAGGTGCTTTCATCAAAGACCACTGAGTGAGCATTTCATTTGGGAGCAGTCTTTCTTAGCCCAGGGCTGCTTATTATCTACATGTATCAGAAAACTCAAAATCTGAGCTGAGTGAAAGGAATACCATTTTCACTGAAATTAACATGCATAGAAGTGTTTGTGGCACAAAATGCAGGGCTGGAAGAAGGATGGGGCAAAAGCAGTGGTAAGTATCAAAGATCTAAGAATCATGAATCTGGAAGAGGAACAGAGTATGGTAGGATGCTCTGTTTCCTGGACTGTGTAAGTCTAATCAAAGGCTACCTAAATGTCAGATGCTGCCACCTGCTATGCTGGGGGTTATTTGTTCCTATCATCATGAAAATGCCAAATACATGCTTGTTTTCTTAAATGAAAGCCCCAGAAAGACACATTGGCTGCATTCAGACAGGCAATTTGGCCTGACAGCCACTCCCCACCCCCAGATTAAACTGATGTGGTCACACAGCACACATCTGGGCCCTGAACCACAACCACACCTACCTTGGCTCCCGATGCCTCACCTCTACTACAAAAAGCCACCGGGTACTTCCTGATGGCAAATTGCAGGAGTGCTTCCCTGGTGCATTTCTGGGCCATTTGAACAACTGGGGTGCACTATGGAGTGCATGAGCGGTGTGACCACTCCTCTGGAGTGCACGCAGCCTGTGCCTCTCTGGGCAGCCAGGCGTGCACTGTTTGCTTGTGGTGTGTTGCCTCAAACTGTGATGGCTTTTTTGAGCCATCACAAGCTGCCTGTCTGTATCCAATCATTATGTGCTAGATTCCAAACTAGTGCAAGGTCTGAAATCCTTGAGGTCCTTTATGCAATTGAGGATAAAGGGAGAAAGAAATGAATCTGCTGTTTTTAAAGAGGCTGTTTTGGATGGGTTCTGTGTGTCATTTGAGGAAAGAGGATTACGAATGGGTGACTTGGATGCTCTGTTCTGGCACAATTTGAGGAACTGACTCTGGAGGGAGGCCCACCTGTTGGCCTTCTCCAGACATTCTGTCGCTGAGCTGCCTGCCTTGTTGCATGGATTCACGTTTCCTCCTTTCTCTCATTTCCTTCCACAAATAATGAAAAAAATAAATAGTGCAAAAGGCAAAAGCATGGCTGCAGGGAACTGGGGGAGGGTGAAAGGGGGATAGATTGCCAGTCTCATTCAGCCTGCTTCTCTCTCCCTTTCCACAGGTGCTGACCCCTGACATTCCATGGCAGCTCAGGGGCCTCAACCTGAGCAAAAGCAAATATTAGCTCTCCCCTGAGCCTCCACTATGAGGCCCCACTCCTAGCCAGTTTTGGTATGGGTCTTGTGACTGCTGGATGGGTGGTCTCCACAAAAAGAGGTTATCTCACCCCAAAACAAAGTCCTCTCTAATTAGCCCTCCTTTGGTGTGGTTAGTTACCCTGGTGTACATTGTAGGTCTCATTTGGAGTGCCTGTTGGCAGTGGCAGGTAGACAAGATTTTTGCAGATAAAGAAATCTAACATAGCTGCACTTCAATTCCTTCAGATGTTCAAGGTAGATATGAGATTTTCATATCCAAATTTCACATTTTGAAACTGATGTCAAAGATCAGATACGTTTATTTTGTTTTATGGATCAGTGATGTTCTGAGAAAAGAAACAACATTATAATCAATTAGGTAAGGGACAAATATCTGTGGTATCCCTGAACTTCTGTCAGTAGGCATTTTTGGAGCATGAGGCTGTTCCTGACTGATGGGGCAGTAAGTGGGGTTCATACTCCATATCTCATTTATTTCATTTCAGGGTCAGCTTGAAGAGCTCAGATTAAGAAGGTAGTCAGGGATGGGTTTCATGTATGTTCCACTTTATGGTGTGCAAATAGTTTCTCATTAGCTTTGGATTTGTAATACATAGCAGATATAGGACTTGGTTTGCTGATGCTAGATGAGAGATGGGGATGAGCAGCATTTTTGACTAGGAGAGGCAACCCTGAGGAGTGAAGTTATTTTGTGGCACTACTCCATTGAGTGATGTACAAGAAATCTTCAGCTGAGCACCTTCCCTTGCAACCTGGGCTCCTCACAACAAAACAGGCCAGTACCATGCCAATGAAGAATTCCAGGATTGCTATACTGAGGCAGACAATGACAAACCACCTCTCTTGCCTTAAAAACCCTACTGGGGTCATCACCATAAGATGGCTGTGACTTGGTGGCATTTTACACACACAACATGCTCATTGTCTTGTTTTTAATAAGTTTGCCCTCTTTGCACAAACCCCGATCACTACTTCGCCATGCTGTGCCTTGCCATGCCTTCCTGTTGTCTTCTCCTCCCAGAGCCACTGAGTTTGCCAGACTGTCTGCAGCAGGGGAGGGTTTGAGCTCCTGATACTCGAGGTCAAGGGATTGCATGAAAGAGCAGTGGATAAGTACAAGTGATACAGATTTTGCTGACATAAATAGGAGATTTACTAGAATATTATGGGGGCAGCTGAGGAGAGGAAATGCAGCCTAGCTCAGTTTACTAAACCAACCTAAATCTAATCCTTGAGTGCATGTGATAGTGAAGGGCAATTTATGTCTTTAGATAGGCCTTAACAGAGTTAACACTGGCTGTCTTGATCCATATGTTGGGGGTGGGGATTTGGAGCCTGTGTCTGAGTCCAGAGGATTTAACCATCCAGTTTTGATTTCATTTCTCTGGTTATGTCCCTTTAGAAATTCTCTGGAATAATGAGCCCTATCCTTGGTATTGCATTCTCAAGTGTCTGAAACACAGTCAGATGATAATAATAAAGCATTGCCAAACAGAGAAAAACAAAATAGCTCAGATTAAGAACTGCATTGCTGAATCAGATCATAATTTAGAAGTCAACAATTGGAAGCCCTTGGGCTAAATCAGATTCCTTAAGAACATAAGAGAAGCCATGTTGGATCAGGCCAATGGCCCATCCAGTCCAACACTCTGTGTCACGCAGTAGCCAATATATGTGTGTGTGTATATACACACAGATACATACATACATATACACACACATATACACACACACACACACACACATATATACCACACACACACATATATATATACTGTAGCTAATAGCCACTGATGGACCTCTGCTCCATATTTTTATCCAATCCCCTCTTGAAGCTGGCTATGCTTGTAGCTGCCGCCACCTCCTGTGGCAGTGAATTCCACATGTTAATCACCCTTTGGGTGAAGAAGTACTTCCTTTTATCCATTTTAACCTGACTGCTCAGCAATTTCATCAAACACCCACAAGTTCTTGTATTGTGAGAAAGGAAGAAAAGGACTTATTTCTCTACTTTCTCCATCCCATGCATAATCTTGTAAACCTCTATCATGTCACCCCGCAGTCGACGTTTCTCCAAGCTAAAGAGCCCCAAGCATTTTAACCTTTCTTCATAGGGAAAGTGTTCCAAACCTTTAATCATTCTAGTTGCCCTTTTCAGGACTTTTTCCAATGCTATAATATCCTTTTTGAGGTGCGGTGACCGGAATTGTACACAGTATTCCAAATGAGACCGCACCATCGATTTATACAGGGGCATTATGATACTGGCTGATTTGTTTTCAATTCCCTTCCTAATAATTCCCAGCATGGTGTTGGCCTTTTATATTGCAATCGCACACTGTCTTGACATTTTCAGTGAGTTATCTACCACGACCCCAAGATCTCTCTCTTGGTCAGTCTCTGCCAGTTCACACCCCATCAACTTGTATTTGTAGCTGGGATTCTTGGCCCCAATGTGCATTACTTTGCACTTGGCCACATTGAACCTCATCTGCCATGTTGACGCCCACTCGCCCAGCCTCAACAGATCCCTTTGGAGTGCCTCACAATCCTCTCTGGTTCTCACCACCCTGAACAATTTAGTGCCATCTGCAAACTTGGCCACTTCTCTGCTTACTTCCAACTCCAAATCATTAATGAACAAGTTAAAGAGCATGGGACCCAGTACTGAGCCCTGCGGCACCCCACTGCTTACTGTCCTCCGCTGCGAAGACTGCCCATTTATACTCACTCTCTGCTTCCTATTAATTAGCCAGTTTTTGATCCACAAGAGGACCTGTCCTTTTATTCCATGACTCTCGAGCTTACTAAGGAGCCTTTGATGAGGAACTTTATCAAAAGCTTTCTGGAAGTCAAGGTAAACAACATCTATCGGGTCTCCTTTGTCCACATGTTTGTTCACCCCCTCAAAGAAATGTAACAGGTTAGTGAGGCAAGATCTTCCCTTACAGAACCCATGCTGAGTCTTCCTCAATAACTTGTGTTTATCAATGTGCCTACTCATTCTGTCCTTGATAATGGTTTCTACCAACTTTCCCGGTATTGAAGTCAGACTGACTGGCCTGTAATTTCCCGGATCTCCTTCTGGCCCACTAGTCTATAAACGACAGAAAGATGCAGTGATCAAAGCAACGGGATTTGCTCTCACGATAACAATAGCTCATGGGGTCCAGTCTCAAAACCTTTTCAAAGTGCCCATCAAGAAAAACTAGTGGCTGACCATGGCCAGTAGTCTGATTGGGCATGCCACCTTTTTAGTGGCTACTGGATGCCCATTGGAAGAGAATAAGTCACTCACATTATCTGTAAAATCAGAGGTATACTGCCTATGGACATGAAGTTTCTATTCTTAGCTCTAATGGCCAATACCTGTGGCATCTGTGTGCTTCTAACTGAGTCAAGTCATGTTAGCCTGCAGTAGCAAATACAACAAAAAGACTGCTTCCATATGGGGATAGTTTTCTTCACATGCACAGCAGGAAGTCCCCACAGTAAAAGGGTAACATATGGACAATGTAATGCCCACACTGGGCATGATTTGCCAGACCTCTGTTTTTCCCCACTTTTACTCTAGAAAAAATATAATCTTCATTTTCTCCCAAGTAAAGGGAAAACTGTAGGGTAGCTGTATTCGGATGCTCCCCAGTAGCCACTATGGGAAGGGTGGGATGGAGCTAACTTCTGCCTTCAAAACCACTGAGCTCATCTCTGCAGTTCCTTGTACCTTTCTTCTCTTCAAAAGTTTTTATTTAGACTAGTGGGCCAGAAGGAACTTGATTTAGCCCAAGGGCTTCCAATTGTTGACTCCAATTGTTGTTTGTTTACTGAACTGCTGTGTAGCACTACGGGGGGGGGGGGAGAGAAAAAAGTCCTTTGGGGGGCAGATTGCAGGATGTGTGGTGGGTAGCCTGTGCAATGAGCTGGTACAATAGGGAAGAGTAGGGGGTGGGTGATAGCAGCATTGTGAGCAGCGCAGGAATGGCGTGTAGGGCACCCTTCCCAACCTGTTTGCTTTTGCAGCTGCTGTGGTGGTGGAAAGCATTTCCATGCCCCCTTCTGGAAGCATAAAATATTATATATTTTATATATGTACTGAGAACAAACCATCAAATATTTATACAATTGGTAATAAATAGTAAACCCATACAAAATGAATGGGTTCCCATTTAAATAGCTGTTTGATCTGACAAAGGCTGCAGAAATGTGAGATTTACCAGACACACGTCTCAGTCTTGGCTTCTGGTTTCTTTTCAATGTCCAGATCCACTAATTAAATTGCTTATGGGCTTTTAAAAATCATTTTCTAAAATTACTATATAAGGACTATAATTGTTTGTTAGGGAACCTTCATTAACTTCAATTGCTCAAGTTGTATGTTTGTCCACACCTACAGGTGCCATTCAGTTGCTGGAGCTGCTGCTGCCATCTCCTTTAAATCTTTGTGATTGTGATTATTCTTTGAATTTTGTATGAGTCTACTATTAAATGTATTACCAATTGTATAAATATTTGACAGTTTGTTTTCAATGGATTTTTAATGCATTTCTTGTGCTGAGTATTTCCTTTGTATTGCCCTTCTGGAAGCAACCAGAGTCCAGGGGCACCCTTATTGTTAATACGACCATCTCCAGTCTGGTACCCTGCTGTGAGAAAGGCAAACTCCATGCTGGCTGTAATTATAACAGGAAGAGTGAATAAACCTGCTGCCATCATACTGCCCTTGTACAAATCTATGGTGAGAACACATTTGGAGTAGTGTGTTCAGTTCTGGTCACTGCACCTGAAAAAGGCTTTTGTAGAGCCTGAAAAGGTACATAAAAGAGCAACCAAAATAATCATGGGACGAGAACAGCTGCCCTATGAGGATCAGTTAAAATGCTTAGGCTGCTTAGGAGAGGCTAACTTCCACTTTCAGAACTTTAAGGGGAGACATGATAGAGGTCTATAAAATTTTGCACAACGCGGAGTGGACATAATACTAGAACTTGGGGTCATCCACTGAAGCTGAAGGGTGGGAGATTCAGGACAGAAAAAAATACTTCTTCATACAGCGCATAGTTAAATTGAGGACCTTGCTTCCACAGGATATGGCGATGGCTACCAACTTGGAAGGCTTTAAAAGAGAGAGAATAAATTAATGGAGGGCGGGGCTATCAATGGCTACTAGTCATGAGGGCATCTACTCCTTCCAGTACCAGAGGCAGTATGCCTCTCTATATCCATTGCTGGAGAGCATGGGTGGGAGGATGTTGTTGTGGTCATCCCACATCTGGACCCCCTGGAGGCAGCTGGTTGGTCTCTATGTGAACAGAATTCTGGTTTTGATGGACCTTTATTCTGATCCAGCATGGCTCTTCTTATGTTCATAAGTTCTTAGCTTGTCCAACAGATGTTGGCTCATGGAGAGAAAAGTTCTGGCATTTCAGTCCTTACAGTGAAATACAGTACTATGTTAAATTATGGCCAATTGTTTTCTTATTGTGGTGCTCAAAGCTTGCCTTAGTCTGCCTAATGGTAGGACCAGCACTGATTCTACTGCATAGATTGTGTGAAGAGTTTGGAAATTCTCATGCATATCTGTGTGTATTCTCATATGTGTATGTGTATATGTCTTCACTGTCTTTGCATTAGATAGCAAGTGCGTTTTATCAGGCTTCTGCTAACAAATATACCCATTCTCCTGCATCGTTGGTAAATTTGAACAGAAGACTCAGCCATGTGTTTTAAAGAGATTGCAGTCCTCGCTGGGTATTGTAGGGAGGCTCATAGGAAGTAGAGCATGTGGCTCTATTGTGTTCCTTTTTGTCACAATGACCCTGCCCCTAGCATCCCACTCATGCTAAGTGTAAAGACTTAGGTGGTCACTGATAGAAGTCTACTATTATTAGCTACTCACTTGCTAGCATGAGTTCTAAACAGTTTTCTTTTACTGCGTTCTCCTTTCACTGCACTGAACCTACTTATGACAGCTGCAGTTCTACATCTTTTGATGTCGTATCAGGACAAAGTGAAGGCTGGGGATGGTGGTCAAGCTACATGAATCAGATTGAGGGAACTTGCTTTCCCTGCAGCCATCTGGCAGCTGGAGGAAACTTAGTCAAGTGCTGCAGAAGCTGATTGGATGGCGGCAATGGCAAAGGGAGGAAGGGCTCCAGCATCCCCTCCTGCACTGCTTTCCCAAGCAAAACATGTCTGGGGGAGGGGTGCTTTTTGCTCCACTGTGGGGCTGCAATATTTAGGACACATTGGGGCAAGTAATGATCCCCAGAATGTTTTGGCTCAGGGAAACAGCACCTACATGGGACGCTGAAGTTCTAGCTCTCCCAGTGCTGAGCCCAATGCAAATGGACTCTGTGGTACTTGAGTAAGTTCCCTACAACTGGCATGTAGTTGTGAGTAAAGTGATTCAGGCTTGACTTGTGGCCAAAGCTACTGTGCCATGAGTCTTTTGAGTGTTCCTTCAACTATTTTTTTTATTTTAAAACCTGCAGTTTTGTTTAATCTTAATACATTACAACAATGCCAGAAACAAGAATGCAAAAATATAATCAAAGAAGAACCAATAAATAAATATATATAAAACCATAACAACAAAAATAATTGAGCAAACATAGAAGAAGTATAGCCATCTTAAATGAGTAGAGGAAAAACATTAACAAGATTTATATAAAACCCCGTAGCAAAATAATTATATAAACAAATAACGAATAGAAATTAAAAATAATAGTAATAACAATAATAATGGAAGAAGAAAGAAAAAGAAGGGAGGAGAATATAAATAAATATATACACATATACATACACATATATAAACACACACACACACATATATATATATGTGTAAGTTCCTTCAACTATTGAATGCAAGGTAATTCAAAGGCCTTCCTGTAGCCCAGAACTAGCCCTTTTCAATGGATATGAAAGCTTCAGGCTGCAACATCCCTTCTCCCAACACCTCTAAGCACCAAGCAGTCTTATCAAGGCAAGTTCCCATCTTGCACTCACATGGATACATCAGGCAGTTAACATGCCAGTCCCTGAATTCTGCAAATTGCTTCCTTGTTTTCCTACTCCAGAAACTAGATTCCTGTAGGATTCCTGCACTGCAGATTGTCACTCCTGTCTATCATAACAGCATGCACATTCAAGTTCATTGTGACTAAAACAAATTATATAAATGTTTTCAGTTCAAAAGGCTGGATCAGATGACAAAAGCTGTTTGGTTTTCTGTGAGACACACTAAAGTTCTAGACCAGGGGTGGGGAACAGTGGCTCTCCAGATGTTTTTTGCCCACAACTCCCATCAGCCCCAGCCATTGGCCATGCTGGTTGGGGCTGATGGGAGTTGTAGGCAAAAAAAACATCTGGAGAGCCACTGTTCCCCACCCCTTTTCTAGACTATGTAGGTTAACAGGAGGGTTTCAAGGTCCCTGTGGTGGCCAACAGTGGAAAGTAAAGTTCAAACTCCTGGTTATTTGGGATTGATGCCTGGGGAGGATAGGGACCTCAGAGGGGCACAAAACCATAAGAGTCCTCACTTTGAAGCATACATTTTCTCCAGGGGAACTGATCTCAGTAGTCTGAAAATGAGCTAAAATTCCAGGAAATCCCTAGGTCCCACCTGGAGGCTGGCATCCCTAGCAGTCTTGCAAGAAGTTGGCGTGAAGTCCATGGGCTTAGAAGTGTGTAATGGCACTGAAAGGGTTTCACGCTGCTTTGATTCAAATTAAGTATTAGTTAAGAAGAAATTAATTGGTGCTTGGAGGGGTGCAAAGTGGAAGGGCTTCTAGACTCACTTGTGAACCTCATGATGGCACTTGGGTGTTTGTTTTTTGGGCCACTGTGTGACACATAGTGTTGGACTGGATGGGCCATTGGCCTGATCCAACATGGCGTCTCTTATGTTCTTCATTATGAACACATTCTCAATCTGCAGTTGGGAACTATAGGATATCTCAAGGGCATAATATTGCAGCTTTTGGCGTGAATTGGGCTCCTAAGACTGGAACAAGAGATTCATATGTGTCCCTACATGATTCCATGTAGAGACATTATGTGGCTCCGGGTGTAGTAATTGGTCCAGTTCACATATTAGCAATGGCTTTGCCATTAGAAAAGTGGTGTGGTTTTGCATATTCCTCTTCCTGTCTCCTCCTCCACTTTCTGGTTTGCAGTAAGTATAACTGGCCATTGTGTCATGTAACCGTATTTAGCCTCCAGAGTCAGAAACTCACTTCAAGACATGGTTTTCAGTTCTAGTTTGGAAGCAAACTTTAGTTAGCACTAAATATAGTTTGTCTGATTGAGACACCTCAGCAAGTGTTATGATTACTATGATATATCAATGGATGTGAGGACCAGGGTTTTTTTCCTGGAAAAAAGAGGTGCCAGAACGCTCAAGAGAAAAATAAAGGAGAAACAAACGGGTGCCCCTCATGAACTTTTAAACATCTTTTGAGAATTTTGTTTCCCTGAAGATATTCCAGAATTCTGTTCCACCACGTTCCCCTTCCCACCCCCACCCCAAAAGTCCTGGTGAGGACTGCTTCTACAATTCACTGCATCAAATTCTCCCTTTCAAACAAGAAAGCTTGATCACTTCACTTATCTAACAAAATGTTTTCAGTTGTGTCTGTGAATCAGAGATTAGGGTGGAAAGATCAAAGCCCCCCCACCCAAGTAGTAGGTAGTTTACAAGAAAAGAGAGAGCAAAGGTAGTTTCTGGTTCCTTGATGGTAACGATTTAATTATCAGTGCATAGATGATCAGACATATCAGGTTGCTGAAATAAGCATGCTGCAGTATGTGTTTTATAGAAATATTGGTTCAGCATTCTAACATGTAGATAGCCCTTTGTGCTATGAAAAGTAAAACTGTTCCACTCTCAGCTAGTATTCTTTCAGAGAGGGCAAAACTAGTATTGGATCTACCTCTTGGAGATGGGTGTGACCCCTTTTCACATTATAGATGTCTGGAACAAAGGGCTTCTTGCTGTACTATCCCATTAGTATCCATTGTTTCCCTTCTACAGTCAGACTGTACTAAATCGGAGAGAGAGAGAGTGCACCCTCTCTCTGCTTTGCATAACAGAATAGCTTAGCTTCCAACAGTATTCTCGCGAGAGCCTTCTTTCATGTCAAATCAATGTGCTTACATTGAGTATTCTCATGAAAGCATGCCAGGTGTTCTTTCATATAATATACAACCATTTGGTTTCATGCCCCAGATGTACTTCAGCACTAAACAAATCTTATCCTGGCATTTTCTCATGAGAATATATTCTATTGTGGAAATAGGAAATGGGGGACATTTGACTGATGAAGGGTAGGATAAAAGAAATTAAGGTTTCTACCAAATTAAGAAAGGGCAGCTGTCTAAATGGAAATGTGGAAATAGAGTATTATACTTAATTCTGCTAGAATCCATGCAATTAATGGAGGAAGGGGAGATCATAATTCTGTGCTATCATTTGTGAATCTCAAAAGCGGCATCTATTTAATGAATAATGTATTTAAATAACTGCAGATATTTTTATTCCTGTCGCTGCCTTTATTATTGTGCAAAATTAAGACTACCAGACCAGAATTGTTCAATATTGGTTTTTTTCCTGCTTGAATTGTCTGAACTTTCTGTGTCCATAGCATTTTTGTGGTTATTTGCAGGTATTTAGGTTATGGTCAGAAACCACACAAGCTAAGGAAACCAGCTATTTCTCTAGTGCCACTGCAAATCCTGAGAATCTGAAAGATAAACTCTTCTGTTATTGCTAATTTTAATGGCTCCCTCTCTTTAAGAGCAGTAGCGTCTCAGTGTAACATTTATGTTCAGTGCTCAGTCATCAGCATTTGCTTAGTGACACATGGTTAAATATTTATCCCTTGTGCTGTACCTCCTGCCCTCCCCCAGCTCAAAGCACATTAGTTGTAAAATGCCCCTCCCCTGGACAGCATTTGGCTCCTGGACCCTGACAGCTAAAGCTATCATTTGTACCTGTGAATTATTGATAAACTATCAGACAAGTCTGGCCTTGGGACAGTCAAGCTGTTTGGGTGGCAAAGGTGGTGGGGGTGGGGGTGGGGGTGGGGGAGGAGAACAGTGGCTGGAATAAGGATGTCTCTCATTGATGTACACAGTTATGACTAAAACAAATAAAATATCCCAATGTCTGTATGAGATGAGAGGCAGGTATGGTTAATGTCATAATGGTACAAGTCAATGTCAGAACAAACAGTTATAGCCTAGACTTCCAACGTTCTTTGTGTATAGATTGAAAAGTTCCTGAAGTTTAGAGACACATAATTATTTAAAGATCAAATCCCACACTGATTACTCTCATGGCCTGCGTGAAGGTACCAATGCATGACCCTCCCTATCCCCCAGATAAAGTTTAGCAGGCATAGAGGGTCATGCTTTTCCCACTCCAGGTGAAATACTGTGATCAGCAATTTTGGGGGTGAGCTCATGTTTGTATTCTGTACTACATAGTCAGAAGTCGAGGGAAAGCTAGAGACTGGTGGATATTTCTTCTTTGAAAGAATATCATATAATTACACAGAGCAGTTTCCCATGTGCTCCTCATAACAATTGAGCTCTTCCAGAAGGCGATCTTCTGGAAGAGCTCAATATTCCTAGTTCCTGTGATATAATTCTGGATTCTATGCTATCAAAACAGCAGCCTCCTTCATTGTTGCAGTGTCCTGTGTGTAGACCTAAAATTTGTCCCGTATGTATCTATGTATCTCAACTGTGGGTTGAGAAATTTCTGGAGATTTGGGAGGAAAGCCTAGGAAGGGTAAGGATATTTTTTGAGTGGGGAGACCTCAGTGGGATATAATGCCATGGAACAGGGGTGTCAAATATAAGGCCTGAGGGATGGAACCAGCCTCTCCAGGGCTCTTATCTGGCCTGTGAGCAATTAGTGCAAAGGAGGGAAGGCAAGAGACTGTTTGTGGGGAGGGGGCACACACAGTGAGGTGTCTGTGGTCAAAGCTGTCAAGAAATAGGAAGGAAATTGCTAGAGGCGGGACTGTGAGGCTGAGGTAAAATAGTGTGGAGGGAACGGCCCTGCAGGTGGAGCAAGTGGAGGCATGCTGTTTTTCCCCTCTTGCCTACTCCGACCACAGCTCAGAGTGCATGTTCTTAAGACCAGCAAAGTAATTCTGGGTATAAGCTTTCATGTGCATTCATCTGAAGAAGTGTGTATACACACAAAAGCTTATACCCAGAACTGAACTTTGTTGGTCTTAAAGATGCCACTGGACTCAAACTTTGTTCAAGAGCCAGTACAGTTAGTTGCTTTAGTATCTGTGTTATATGATTATGTTGACCTACCCCAGTCAACAGATAGGCCACCACATTTTGCCCCCTGAAGCTTCCAAAAGCAATGGCAAAAAGTCAGCTATAAAGCAGCTATTAGACAGCATTCTTCTTGATTAAAAACATAGTAAAGCCATACAAAGAAGAGAACAGCAAAACGCTGTTTAAATTCAATAAGAGAGATTAAACAGCAAGAAATTCGCTTCCCCAAATTACTAATTGTTCACATGCTTCTGTTTTCAGTATTTGTTTTTGTGCCGCATGTACTCTTTTGTTTCTGTTCACATGCAGATTTCACACATAAAAGGATGTCTGTTTGACAATATGTTACTCACAAACACTGTCACACACACACTCACTCACTGGGGGAAAGTCTGTTACCTTCTTCACTATCACTGGACTTCCATCATACCTGTGTTTCCCCCATTCCTGTCCTATTTGTTTGTTGTTGTTGCCCTTGTGTTACAGAGACCATGTCACTTCTGTACAGCATCATTGATTCCAAATAAATGTCTAAAATAGTTGTAGTTGTGCCTGCACCAATTGGTCCCGGAGGCCACTCCAGTAGCCAGTGGTTGGCAGCTCTGGAGCAAAGGTGATTGTAAGCTTTGGCTGTGTGAGAGTTGTTATTGAATTTAATGGTCTTTAATCTATTAGAGGTCTTATACAGGAAACTAGCCCTGGGTAGCCATTGATTGTAGAGAGAAGTAGGCTGCACAGTGAGGGAGCCATGATCAAACTGCAATCTCTGGCAGCAGAGAGAAGGAAAATTGTAAAAGATTGATTGCAGCACAAAGGCCTCCACTTAAATCTTTCCCCTCCCTGCTCTAACTTCAGGCACACTCAGTCTCAGATCTGGCAGGCATCACGGGGCAAGGCTATTCCAATATTGACTTTGAAGTGTGAATTTCAAACCCTTTTGGCCTTTTTATTATCTTGTCTGGATCTGAGTGGTGGTGGGGGGGAGTGTAAAGAGTCCAAGGAGATGAAACAGCTTCACTTTCAAAGACTGCTACTGCCAGGTTCACTTCCACAGCCCAGTCTCTTTGTTGCCAATTATGCTGCATCCCTTCTCTGCACTGACTCCCTGATCTCTGCTGAAAAGCAGGGTTAGAAGGCTAATGGAGAGAAGGCCCACTTCCTCCACCACCTTATACTAGGAAACTGTGGAGCTGGTGTGATCTAAGCACCAGCACTTTCTTAGGTATGCTAGTCCAGGGTATGTTGAGGGAGGAGATTGCTACCTATAAACATATATGTGTAAACATATATGTGTTTAGGGGAAAAGATAACATAAGGCCTATGTTAAATTCAGGTGGGTGTTGGTCTATAGCAGCAGAACAAAGTTTGAGCCTAGTGGCACCTTTAAGACCAACGAAGTTTATTCAAGGTATAAGCTTTCGTCTGGAGGCTCTTCTTATGTTCCGAATGTCCTCAACCATTACATTATAGGAAGAGAGAGTCTGGGGGGTTAGTTGCCAGAAAAGACTAGTTAGAGTCAAGATGCAGAAGTAACTGGGCAGTTATAGCTGTGATTAGCAATAAATTAGCATACAAATACAAGAATTAACAAACAGATGTGAGAATGAAGTTTGAGTCCAGTGACACCTTCAAGACCAAGTTCACTTCTGGGGATAAGCAAGACCGGAGAGACTCTCAGCTATAATTGCCCAGTTATTGATGCATCTTGACTCTAACTATCTCTTCCTGGCAACTAATCCCCCCACCCACCCTCTCTCTTCCTGTATGTAAGGCTTGAAGAAAACTGTTTCACTGTATCCGAATAACTGTGCTTGCATGCAAAAGCTTATACCCAGAATAAGACTTAGTTGGTCATACAGACCTAAGTACATGTTACTGTTTTTCTAGGTATATCCTTGAGTTGTGCTAGGAGCGCCATGCTTCCCAAGTGCAAGGGGATCTGATTCAGACCATAACATGTGAAGAGAAGGAGCTTAGATCTCACATGAAGCTGTCTTCTAGTGAATCAGACTGTCCATGCAGGGCCTTTTTGCAGCAGGAATTCCTTTGCATCTTAGGCCACACACCCCTGATGTAGTCAATCCTCCTGGAGCTTACAGGGCTCTTAGTACAGGACCTACTGTAAGCTCTAGGGGGACTGGCTACATCAGGGATGTGTGGCTTAATATGCAAAGGAGTTTCTGCTACAAGAATTGGAGGAATTGTAGTTGGAATTGTCTACTCAAGACTGTCAACAGGTCTCCAGGACCTTTTGGCTGGACACACCAGGGACTGAACATGGGACCTTCTTCTGCAGGCCAAGCAGGTACTGTACCTGTGAGCTGCCCACATCTCCCTCTCATGCTATTTTTATGTCACCAGGAAACGCCTGATGGGTAGTCAGAACATATACAAGAAGTTTCCTATGGGGCAAACAGCAGCACTTCAAGGCTAATTTAGGTTGGAAAAAAGCATGGGGCTGAATAAGCCTCTTTATGTGTTTTGGACCCAATTTGAACTCAGCTTCTGTGCACCTAGGAGGCATGATAATAATAATAATAAAATTTTATTTATATCCCGCCCTCCCCGCCTAGGCAGGCTCAGGGCGGCTAACATCATTTATAAACATACAGTACAATAAATATAAGACTTTAAAATTAACATTATTTAAAAACCAATCAGTATACAATTAAAATTTAACTTAATCTGACAGTGACGGTGGTATTTCCGATGCTAATTTCTGTCAGTTTACATAGTAACACAGGTCTTTAAACAGAACCATATTGGCGTGTCCCTTTGTTAAACAGCCATAATTCAGCAGTCCATATACGCTAGCTTGAAGAGGGTGGTCTTGCAGGCCCTGCAGAGCTGATCAAGGCTCCGCAGGGCCCGTACCTCCTCCGGGAGCTGATTCCATAGGGAAGGGGCCACGATTGAAAAGGCCCGTGCACGAGTGTTCTGAAGTTTAGCCTCTTTCGGCCCAGGGATAGTCAGTTTATTTTTCCCGACTGACCTCAGTGCTCTCTGGGGCTCATATGGGGAAAGACGGTCCCTCAGGTAGGCCGGTCCTCGGCCATATAGGGCTTTAAAGGTAATGACCAGCACTTTGTACTGGACCCGGTATGTAATCGGCAGCCAGTGCAGTTCGCGTAGCCCCGGCTGCATATGCTCCCACCTCGGGAGTCCTAACAACAGCCTGGCCGCCGTGTTCTGCACTAGCTGCAGCCTCCGGGTTCAGCACAAAGGCAGCCCCAAGTAGAGGGCATTACAGTAGTCCAATCTTGAGGTGACCGTCGCGTGGATCACTGTTGCAAGGTCCCGACGCTCTAGGAAAGGGGCCAATCTGGGGAGGTGCCCAGGGAAAACATAACATAATTTTGCTGTTGACTGTGTTTGCTTAACTGACTGGGCTGTGTCAGGGCTACAAAATTATGTGTGCTTAGGGTTGCCATCTCTGGGTTGGGAAATTCCTGGAGATTTTTGGGGGTAGAGCCTGGGCAGAGCAGGGTTTGGGGAAGGAGGACCTCATCAAAGTATAATGCCAGTGATTTCATCTTCCAAAACAGCCATTTTCTCCAGAGGATCTCTTAATCTGGAGATCTGTTGTAATTCTGGGAGACCTCCAGTCACCACCTGAAGGCTGGCAACTCTATGTGCTCTTGTGTATATGTGCATATGCAGTGTGGTGTGATATGGTAGAGTTCTGCACTCAAAACTTTATGTCCCACAACAAATCGCTGATGCTAATAAATGGGGCTCTCCTTCCTGTCTGTGCAGAGAGTTGTACAATGTTTGCTGGTCCATGTTTTCTTTGCTGGTGTGACGGTGGACAAGGGGCAAGTTTGCAGGGCTCCTGTTTCTAACAGGGTGTCAGAAATGCCTTGAGATGCCTGCAATATTTAATTAGCATCCAGCTCTCTGAGTGTCAGGCAGGAAATGTGTCTGCTAATTAGACATTGTTGATTTCATACTCAGGAACATAATGAATGCCTGGCGGGTGCCCAAGGCAGAATCCTTCCCTCATTTCTATGCATGTATTCTGTTTTCTGCCAGCTGGGCCTTATGTGTCTATGGGCCTAGCACATTCACTGGGTTCCTAATTGTAGCATCGTATGGTGATGTGACCATGGCGAGGAATTCCCCTCCTCCCAGTCAAAGTGGACACACCAATTCTACAACAAAAAAAGGGGAAGGATTTCTAACAACAGACCATAAACTGCTACCAATTTGATACAATTGAAATCAATAAAAAGTAAGCATTGATGAAGAAAAAGATATTACAAAACCTAAAAATAATTAGCCCCTCAGGACATCTGTGATTACAAACGTCATTTGCTTGAAAGTTCAGGGACCTATACAAAGCACCTCATAAAATTACAGTTCCCACAAGGGTGTTTTTGATAATGCAATGACTTTAATACCAGTTAGGAGTGGATTCAGGTGTGTGCATGTGTCTGTCATCTTTCTTTGGCTTTTGTCTGCCACTACTGTAATTTCATCTCTCAGTATACAATTCTGCAGTTGTTGGTTAACACCTCTGCAAATAGGAATAGTGTATAACCTGCATGTGGATGCCTCACAGTGATTCAGATTATCAGTGCATCAAGTTTAGCATCAAGGTCAGTATTGTCTACTCAGACTGGCAGCATCTCTCCAGGCTCTCAGCTAGCAGTTTTTCACATCACTTACTATCTGGTCCCTTTAAGTGGAATTGAACCTGGGACTTTCTGCATGGCAAGCAGGTGGTCTAGCACTGAGCGATAACCTCCTCCACAGCAGTGCTGGATTCATTGGGGTCTTTTGGAGACTCAGACCATGTTTTGTAATGCATATTGCTTTGGTTCTGCTTTCTGATGGATGGATTCATGTTGCTCATGGTGCAATTGGGTTGGCCTGACTACTCCTTCCATAGCTCCCATATTAAGAACATAAGAGAAGCCATGTTAGATCAGGCCAATGGCCCATCCAGTCCAACACTCTGCGTCACACAGTGGCCCCCCCAAAATTATTTATATATATATATACACACACACACACACACATTGTGGCTAATAGCCACTGATAGACCTCTGCTCCATATTTTTATCCAGTCCCCTCTTGAAGCTGGCTATGCTTGTAGCCACCACTACCTCCTGTGGCAGTGAATTCCACATGCTAATCACCCTTTGGGTGAAGAAGTACTTCCTTTTATCCGTTTTAACCTGACTGCGCAGCAATTTCATCGAATGCCCACGAGTTCTTGTATTGTGAGAAAGGAAGAAAAGGACTTATTTCTCTGCTTTCTCCATCCCATGCATTATCTTGTAAACCTCTATCATGTCACCCTGCAGGCGACGCTTCTCCAAGCTATAGAGCCCAAAGTGTTTCAACCTATCTTCATAGGGAAAGTGTTCCAACCCTTTAATCATTCTAGTTGCCCTTTTCTGCACTTTTTCCAATGCTATAATATCCTTTTTGAGGTGCAGCGACCAGAACTGCACACAGTACTCCAAATGAGACCGCACCATCGATTTATACAGGGGCATTATGATACTAGCTGATTTGTTAACAATTCCTTCCTAATAATTTCCAGTATGGTGTTGGCCTTTTTTATTGCAATCACGCACTGTCTTGACATTTTCAGTGAGTTATCTACCACGACCCCAAGATCTCTCTCTTGGTCAGTCTCTGCCAGTTCACACCCCATCAACTTGTATTTGTAGCTGGGATTCTTGGCCCCAATGTGCATTACTTTGCACTTGGCCACATTGAACCTCATCTGCCACGTTGACGCCCACTCACCCAGCCTCAACAGATCCCTTTGGAGTGCCTCACAATCCTCTCTGGTTCTCACCACCCTGAACAATTTAGTGTCATCTGCAAACTTGGCCACTTCACTGCTCACTCCCAACTCTAAATCATTTATGAACAAGTTAAACAGCATGGGACCCAGTACTGAGCCCTGCGGCACCCCACTGCTTACCGTCCTCCACTGCAAAGACTGCCCATTTATACTCACTCTCTGCTTCCTATTAATCAGCCAGTTTTTGATCCACAAGAGGACCTGTCCTTTCACTCCATGACTCTCGAGCTTACTAAGGAACCTTTATGAGGAACTTTATCAAAAGCTTTCTGGAAGTCAAGGTAAACAACATCTATTGGGTCTCCTTTGTCCACATGTCTGTTCACCCCCTCAAAGAACTGTAAAAGGTTAGTGAGGCAAGATCTTCCCTTACAGAACCCATGCTGAGCCTTCCTCAATAACTTGTGTTCATCAATGTGCCTATTCATTCTGTCCTTGATAATGGTTTCTACCAACCTTCCCGGTATTGAAATCAGACTGACTAGCCTGTAATTTCCCGGATCGCCTCTGGAACCCTTTTTAAAGATGGGGGTGACATTCGCTACCTTCCAGTCCTTAGGAACAGAGGCAGATATCAATGAAAGATTACAGATTTTTGTCAGAAGATCCACAAGTTCAACTTTGAGTTCTTTCAGAACTCTTGGATGTATGCCATCCAGACCTGGTGACTTATTAGTTTTTAATTCGTCTATCTGTTGTAGGACCTCCTCTCTTGTCACCTCAATCTGACTCAGGCCTTTCAACACCCCTTCCAAAATTAGTGGTTCTGGAGCAGACAAACACTTCTCATCTTTCACAGTGAAGATGGAAGCAAAAAGTGCATTCAGCTTCTCAGCCATTTCCCTATCCTCCAGTAATCCTTTTACCCCTTGGTCATCCAAGGGCCCCACTGCCTCCCTGGCTGGTGTCCTGCTTCTAATATATTTGAAGAAATTTTTATTGTTGGTCTTTATGTTTTTTGCAATATGCTCCTCATAGTCCCCTTTTGCCTGCCTGATCACAGTCTTGCATTTGATTTGCCACAGCCTGTATTCCCTTTTATTAATCTCACTTGGACTGGTTTTCCACCGCTTAAAGGAGTCCTTCTTACCTTTTACAGCTTCCATTCCTTTGTTTGTTAACCATGCAGGCCTTTTCTTATACCTGTTTGTGCCTTTCCTAACTTGTGGTATATATTTTATCTGAGCTTCTAGGATTGTAGTTTTAAATAGCCTCCAAGCTTCCCCAAGGGTTTTGACCGTATTTACCTTTCCTTTCAGTTTCCTCTTCACATGCCTCCTCATCTCAGAGAATTTACTCCTTTTAAAGTTAAACGTGGTTGTGCCGGTCTTTTGGGGCAACTCCCTATTTATACAAATGGTGAAATCAATAATGTTATGGTCACTGCTCCCAAGTGGTGGGATCACTTTTACATCTCTCACCAAGTCTTGGGCATTACTTAGGACCAAATCCAGGATCGCCCCACCCCTGGTAGGTTCTGAGACCATCTGCTCCATAGCACAGTCATTGAGAGCATCAAGAAACTCAATCTCTTTCTCTCAACCAGAACACATATTGACCCAATCAATCTGCGGGTAGTTAAAATCGCCTATTACGACACAGTTTTTACGTTTAGCCGCTATCTTTAATCCTTCCATCGTATTATAATCGTCCTCTATCTTTTGATTTGATGGGCGATTTAAAACTCCCATAGTTAAATTTCCTTTTGGGCCCTCTATTTCAACCCAAAGCATTTCTAGAAGGGAATTTAATTCTCTGACCTCAGTCTTACTGGACTGTATGCCCTCTCTGACATACAGAGCCACCCCACCTCCAACCCTTCCCTCCCTATCCTTCCGATATAACATATCCAGGAATCACCGTGTCCCACTGATTCTCCTCATTCCACCAAGTTGCTGAAATTCCCACAATGTCTATGTTTTCTCCCAACACTAAACATTCCAACTCACCGATTTTACTTTGAACACTTCTAGCATTTGTGTACAAGCATCTATAATTTCCAAGGCAAGCTAGGCCCGCCACCTTCCTCCTGCCGCCTCGAGACTGGCAGACAGTCCATTCTGTTTGTCACCATCTCAGTGGACAACTCTGATCCATTACCCAGTAGAAAAGTAACAGCTAACCCTTCATCTCTTTGAGATGAGTCCTCCTGAACCAGAGACATTTCTTCTCCTGTCGGCTTTCCCCCAAGTTTTAGTTTAAAAGTTGCTCTGCCACCTTTTTGATTTTAAGCGCCAGCAGCCTGGTTCCATCTGGGGACAAGTGGAGACCGTCTCTTTTGTACAGCTCCCGCTTGTTCCAGAAAGCATCCCAGTGCCTAACAAACTTAAACCCTTCCTCCTTACACCATCGTCTCATCCACACATTGAGACTTCTAATTTGGGCCTGTCTCTCCTGCCCTGCACGTGGAACAGGTAGAACTTCTGAGAAGGCTACCTTGGGGAGGTCCTGGCCTTAAGTCTCCCGCCTAGCAGCCTAAATTTTTCCTCCAGGACCTCACGACTGCATTTCCCCACATCGTTTGTGCCAACATGCACCACGACGACCACTGGCTCCTCCCCAGCACTGTCTATCAGCCTATCTACTACACGCGTAATGTCCGCTACCTTCGCACCAGGCAGGCAAGTCACCATACGGTCAGTACGCGGTTTTGCCACCAAGCTGTCTACTTGCCTAAGGATCGAATCACCAACTACCAAGACCCCCCCTCTCTCCCTGCCCAGGGATGGTTCCTTGGCGCAAAAGGATTCCCGCTCACCAACAGAAGAAGAGGTCCCTTCTGAGGGCGCATTTCCCTTATCCTCAGCCCGGTGCCCTGTTCCCTCTTGACCCTCATGCTGCCTGGCAGCAACGGGGCTGCCACGTTCAGAGCGGGGCTCATCTAATACACCCCCGAGAGTCTTCCCTGAGTGCCTAACTGACCGTCTCTGCTTCTCCAGGGCAGTCACCTCGGCCTCAAGGGTACAAACTCGTTCCCTGAGGACCAGGAGCTCCTTGCATCAAGCACACACCCAAGACTTCTGTCCTGTGGGCAGATAGTCATACATGTGACACTCAGTGCAAAACACTGGAAAGCCCCCACCCCCCTGCTGGCATTCTACCTTCATGATAGCTTTTTAAAAAATATATACAGTCCTCTTTAAATCCTGTTTGCTTAAGTGGCTCCCCTTCTGGAGGGTCAACTTACCTTATTGGGAGAACAAGGAAATTAGATATCTGGGTTCCTGGTCCTTACAGAGCCCCCAGGCTAAGAGCCACAGGCCAAGAGCCCTTTGACAAGGCACAGCTTAAAATGCAAAGAGGGTGGGGAGCACAGCCACTCCTAAGCAATCAGCACCAGTCACTTTCAATCGCCTTCACCTTCAGTGCACGCAACCAAACAAACAGCAGTTCCCCAGCTACCACAACTCAGCTGTCTCAGCTTATCTTAGAGCTGCTCTGCTCTGCTCTCGGTCAGACCCCTCTGAGATGATATTAATCTCATAGGGCTTCCCATATCCAGGGGTTTTTTTCTGGAAAAAGAAGTGATGGAACTCTAAAGAGGGAGATTAAGAAGAAACACGTGGGTGCCCCTCATGAACTTTTAAACATTTTTGAAAATTTTGTTTCAAAGAAGAAGATGATGATATTGGATTTATATCCTGCCCTATACTCTGAATCTCAGAGTCTCAGAGTGGTCACAATCTCCTTTACCTTCCCCCAGCCCCCTCCACAACAGACACCCTGTGAGGTAGGTGGGGCTGAGAGAGCTCTTACAGCAGCTGCCCTTTCAAAGACAGCTCCTACAAGAGCTATGGCTGACCCAAGGCCATTCCAGTAGTTGCAAGTGGAGGAGTGGGGAATCAAACCTGGTTCTCCTAGATAGTCTGTGCACTTAACCACTACACCATTCCAGCACATCCCCCCCCCCCCCCAAAAAAGCCCTGCCCATATCCATGCATGTTTGGATGTTTTATATGTTCATTTTCCTAGCGATTGCCTACTCTGTCATATGTGTGTATTCACATTTTCCCCAAGTTGTGGTTCCTGTGGAAGGAGTAACATTCAGAAAACCATTCCAAGTGGGGATCAGAGGAATGCCCACAAGAATGTTGAACATTTTATTTATTTACTTCATTTCTAATCTACCCTTTTCAGAGACTCATGGTGGATAATAGGATATAAATAGTGCAACTAGACAGCCCCAAACAATAAATGAACAATGCAATAGGACTAGGATTACAAAAGAACATTGTGAACAACAAACTATCTAAAGCTAGGAATACTATATAGAAAGTGGATTACAAGGTTTAAGAGTGCAGTAAAAACAGATGGCAATAATCACAACTGCAGTGGACTACAAACCTATTATAAATGTTCCCTCCTGAATCATTCAATTCCACTATAGTTTTATTTTATTTTTAATGCTCTCTTGAACAGAACTGTTTTGCACAACTGGAATATGATATATGTTTGAGAGCTATTCTGACCTCCTCCAGCAGGCCATTTTGCAAAGTGGGAGCCACCACTGGGAATGCATGTGAACTGAAATGAAGGCATCTGCCGTTTGTTCCTATAATAGCCTGCCCTACACAGCTGGAAAACTGGGTACAGGCACCTGCAGCCACTGAAGCTTAGGCTTGACTTAAACATGATGCTGGTGGGGCAAAAGTACTCTCCTGTTTTAAATGCACTGTTCCCCATGCAAATCATCATGCTGTGTAGTTGCTTTGCAGAGATAGCAGACCAGTCAAAATGAAACCCTGTATGACAGTAGTGTCACACAGCTTTTGCTTTGCCATCATCATGTTCACATTAGGCATTAGCATGTGTTTCCCAGTTGCTGCATTCTGGGACTGCTTGTAGGGTTATTGCAAAGGGTTAATTAAAGAGCAGGTTTTTTGGAATAGATTTGGCCATGGTAAGACACCTTTTGTGTTTATTGTTGTGCAGGAAATGCTCAAGGTAATGTATGTCTCCCCAAAATGGGGAATGCAGGGCAATGAGTGTTTCATCAAAGGCTGGTGAGAAGAGCTGGCAGCTCCTGGCTGGCTGGCTATGCAGTGGAGATCTGGCCACCGACTGAACAAGCTAATACCAAGAACTGAACTGCAGCCAAAAACCCTGTAGCAAGAGAGTATGATGTCAGATTCAGAGAAAAGATGCTTAGTCTGCCAAACGCTGTCTGCTTGGCAGAAGATGGAATTACAAATCTTGTTCATGTGCCTGCTGTTTCTCTGAGATGCTATGAATGTGAACTACATTTATTGGGAAGGAGGGGTGACTGTCTTCCCTAGGTGGGACTGGGAGGCTGTTCAAGTGCCACCTAAACTACATGGTCATCATCACATGGGGACTGCGCATGAGCAGGCCTGGCTATCAGTAGGTTTTTCTAGCTAAGAGCTTCCACAGGGCACTGTGTGCTGGAGCCAGAAAGGTTGTTCCTACCCAGGGACCATGTGCTCCTGCACAGCAGTGCTCTCACCCTCAGTTCCTCATTTTCCGAGAGTTGGTGGGGTTTTGGAATATCCTGGCTTTCAAATCAGTGAGGATTATCTGCATTGCATTGTCTGCCTTTGAGTGTCAACATGGCTCAAAAAGCTTTGTTAAAGAAATGCACTTGCTGTAGTGCCAAAATGACTCCGACATATGAGCATGACTTGTGTCTGTTTTGTCGAGGAGCACAACATATCCATATTTTATTTATTTATTTATTTATTTATCACATTTGATTTATATCCCGCCCTCTCCGCAAGCGGACTCAGACGGCTCACAGTACTCACATATGTAAGGTCTGCCTGAAATTTATTTTTTTATTTTATTTATCTGAGATTTATATCCCGCCCTTCCCACCAGGTGGCTCAGGGCGGCTTACAAATTTACCCCAAAACCAGGGGGGATGGAGCTTAAAGGCTAAAGGTAGCATTGTGGAGAAAGGTGCTGAGAGCTTCAGACCCTCCCCCCTTCCAGGTTGGCTGCAGAAAAGCCATCTTCAATCACCTCATTGGACTCAATGTGATCGGCTCTGCCCCTGGTTCAAAATCTCAGTGGATTTGCTCAGGCTGTTTAAGTGTGTCATCCAAACTACTTGTCCAAAAAGGCTCTCCAAGGAGAAGGAGAGGAAATCCATGCCCCAGCACTGGACCTCTGTATGGATTCTGGATCCAACACTGGGCTTACAAGATAGACCCAGAATGCCTCCAAATCCAAAATTACCCTGATCTCCATATCCAAAGGAGAGATTGAGCTGGAATTGCCAGCGGGCCAGCATTCATGGGAACTGGAATCTGAGCAAACAGTTCCATGGTCTCAGCATCAGCCTCCACTAGGGTAGCCATCGGATCCATACAGATTGTCTCCCAGATATCTGGAGGAGTGGGATGACACTGATCAGATCAATGATTGATCAAATCAATGGATCTGAGTGAATATGCCTAACCACATAATCTGTATCCATACCTACATGTCCTGCCTGCCTCTCTCCCCTGTGACCGACAGGAGGGAAAGGGATGCGGCAGTCAAATCTGATGGCTCCTCGTTGGACCCAAG
Organism: Heteronotia binoei; assembly: GCF_032191835.1. Taxonomy (NCBI): domain Eukaryota; kingdom Metazoa; phylum Chordata; class Lepidosauria; order Squamata; family Gekkonidae; genus Heteronotia; species Heteronotia binoei. The sequence continues at coordinate 78,140,958 of NC_083228.1, read as the reverse complement.
CCAGATGAACAACTAGCAGAATCATCCTCAGCAACACCCACAGAGGATTTGAAGGTGTATAGCAAGCAGATGACGTGCATGGCACAATCATTGGAGATTGAGATAACTACCTCAGAACACAACTCTAAGGATAAAATCCTGAGCTGGCTCTATTCTGATTCCCTGGGCATGCTGACCTTCCCCATACTGGAAGGTTTGGGTAGCATAACATAGGAGGTCTGGCAAAGACCTGCCTCAATTCAACTCATGACAAGGAGAGTTGAACATTTATGTAGGGTTAACTGTTAACTGTTTCACTACACATCCAGCATCATTGCTTGTGACAGAGATGCAGCTGATGGATCAGCAGATTTACCATACAGTACCCACAGATAGAGATTTACCATGCAGCACACCCCATGATCACTGCATTGGGATTCAGGATTGCCAACTATGCAGTGATCATGGCTGGTTAGCAGCTGTTTTTCTGGGAGTGGATGTTACCCATTTGCAAATGGAGGCTATGAGACTTTCTAAGCAGCAGATAAATCATGTCGGACACTTTGTGAATGCAGCAACCCATGCCATGGCAAGTGTGATTACTCTCAGGTGACATGCATGGTTGAAGTCTACAACTCTCCCCATTGACATGTTGCAAAAGGTGGAGGACTTAGCTTTTGAAGGAGCCACCTTGTTCTCATCCAGATGAAACTTTGACACTTTGCTTCCAGATCTCTGGTGGAATTCCATCAACTCCTGCTGCCTTGCCACTTTTCAGTTGCTTGATGGCTTTAACAGTCTCTTCTAGGGTGGGGATCTCATCCAACTCTGTTTTCACCGGTTGAAGTGGGGTGAGGTGGATTGCTGAATCTTGAACTACGCGGTTGGCACTGAAGAGAACCTGAAAATACTCCGACCACCGGTTCAATATGGATGCCTTGTCTGTGAGGAGCACTTGGCCGTCTGCACTATGCAAGGGACTCTGAGCCTGATATGATGGACCATATACTGCCTTCAGGGCTTCGTAGAACCCTCTTAAATCACCAGTGTCTGCACACAGCTGGGTTCTCTCTGCAAGCTTGGTCCACCACTCGTTCTGAATGTCTCGAAGCTTGCGCTGGAGGTTGCTACATGCAGCGCGAAAGGTTGCTTTTTTCCCAGGACAGGAGGGCTGAGCAAGATGTGCTTGGTAGGCAGATCTCTTTTTTGCCAGTAATTCTTGGATCTCTTGATTGTTCTCATCAAACCAGTCCTTGTTCTTCCTTGTGGAGAACCCGAGGACTTCTTCAGAGATCTGCAGGACGGTAGTTTTTAGGTGTTCCCAGAGTGCTTCTGGAGAAGGGTCTGTGGGGCAACTGAGGTCCTCAATTCTTGACTGGAGTTTTGCCTGGAAGGCAGCTTTAACTTCGGCTGACTGGAGGCTGCCAACCTGAAACTTCCTCCGAGGGATACCTCCTCTCCTGGGTGTGGGTTTAAAGTGAAGAGGGAGATTGCAGCGTACAAGACGATGATCCGTATGACATTCTGCGCTGGGCATTACTCGGGTGTGTAAGACATCTCGAAGGTCTCTCTGGCGCACCAGAATGTAGTCGATAAGGTGCCAATGCTTGGACCGTGGGTGCATCCAGGTTGTCTTCAGACTGTTCTTCTGCTGGAAGATAGTGTTGGTGATGGTGAGCTGGTGCTCCATGCAGAATTCTAGCAGGAGGCGCCCGTTGTCATTGCAGTTGCCAATGCCGTGTTTGCCAAGTACTCCTTTCCAGGCTTCCGAGTCTTTACCTACTCTGGCATTGAAGTCGCCAAGGATGATCACCTTGTCCTCTGTAGGGGTCTTCCGTACGAGGTTGCGTAGATCAGCATAGAACTTGTTCTTTTCTGCAGGATCTGCTTGAAGGGTTGGGGCATACACACTGAAGAGTGTTGCATGCTGCTTGTTTTGAAGTGGGAGGCGCATGGACATGATGCGATCTGAGTGACCTGTTGGAAGGTTTTCGAGTTTGGAGGCAATGGAGTTCCCGACCATGAAGCCAACGCCAGAAAGGCGGCTCTCAGCCTTTGACTTACCCGACCAGTAGAGGGTATAGCCAGCACCGTGTTCTTGAAGACTACCTTCCTCAGGGAAACGGACCTCACTGAGAGCTGCTATGTCGATATTCAACCTGAGAAGTTCGTGGGCAACTAGAGCAGAGCGTCGTTCAGGGCGACCACTGCCTACTGTGTCAAGCATGGTTCTGATGTTCCAACACGCAAGCTTTAGTCTTTGCACACTTTGTGAGGCAGGTGCATGCCTTTTCTTTGTTGTTATTTTTCGACCGCAAGTAAGGATGCCCGTTGACCGCGGCTAGCCAACTGGGGTGGGAGAGACGAGCTTTGTTTAGGCCACCTTTTCTAGGCCCCTCTCCGTGTGGAGCAAGCAGTGCTGTCCCTAGATAAGGCTGCTTGGTCGTTTAGGGTGCTGCCGAAAGATGCTTTCGTCTCCGGGTTAGCATCAGGCGACCAATATCCTGAACTGCCTACATGCAGGATCGGGACTGCGGCTTCCAGTGGCACCTTCCACCTGCCGTTTCGCCCCTTGCCTATCGCTGCAGGACTTGATGCGTTGTGGGTTGTGTATGTGGATATGCCCTTCAGGCCTGCGCAGAGGAATTTTTTAGGTGAAGCGCAGTGTGCGCGGTACTGGCTCCACCCTTTCACCTGGGGGTCATCTGCCATGGCCCAGTAAGCCGGGACGCCGGCAGTGAGTCCTCCAGGTGGTAGGTGTTACATTAACGAGCTCTATCTGCCCGGGTTTGATGTTAGAGTTTTCCTTCTCTTAGGCTGACGAGGTTGGTGGGCCCAGCCTGCCCATCCGGTTATACCGCCGGACACTTCGGTCGCACCATGACGTAGCAAACTCTGTGAAAACGGGGGGGACCAGCGAGAAGGTGTTGCTACGGATGCAGTAATGCAGGAGAGGCCATTGCAGTGACCATCTGCCAGGCATAGCCAGACAGTGACCACGCGGCGTTCACTACACCGGGAGAGGAGAGGCTATGTATTGCGCATGCACTTTCCCTGGGGGGGTAGGATTCCCAGAGGGAGCCCACCCCCCACCACCCCAAAACTGATAAAGAAGAACAAACAAACAACAAAGTTGCTGGGAGGGCTTCAAGTGGACACTTCCCAATACAAGGAAAGAACTTATGTGTACCGACCTTGGCACCCTTATCAAAGAGTCTATAGATAACGACAACACCACAGAAGCTCAGTATCCTTATCGTAAACCAGGGGTAGCCAAATTGTGGCTTGGGAGCCATGTGTGGCTCTTTCACACATACTGTGTGGCTCTCAAAGTCCCCACCCCCACCCCATCAGTTTGTTGCTTTAAATAACTTTAAATGCAAATAAAGTTAAAGTTGCTTTCTTTCCACATCTCTGTCCCCATCTATTTTCCTTCCTTCCTTCCCTCCCTCCCCCCTTCCTCCTCAGATGAATGGGTCCTATAGTAGGGTCAGGGTACAAACTAGAGATTTAGATGGTTCCCTCTGGTTCTCCGCTATCTTGAGAGTTTATCACGGGCGTGGAGGAAATGAGTGTGGACCACTCACCAGTATGTTTTTTCTCCAGGATGTTTTTAGTGGAGAAAAAGGATGGGGTTCTAAGGCCTATTTTAGATCTAAGAGATTTAAATGTTTAATTATTGTTCCATCAGTTTTACGATTATTAAAGTTTAATTCTTGGTTTGTTGTTATCAGTCTTAAGGATGCTTATTTTCATATTTCTACTTGCAGGAATCCTGCAAGTTCCTTTATTTTTCCTGTGGGGACCGTGTTTTTCAATATACTGTCCTACTCTTCACCTTTGAATTAGTGACTGTGCCCAGAATTTTCTCCAAATGCATGGTTCCAATTGTGTTGCATTTACTTCTGAAGCGGTGTAATATTTTCCTGTATTTGGATGACTGTAGACAACACTGTAACTTAGTTTTGCCAAAAGCTTGGTTTGTTTATTAACTTGTGAAAATTCCAGGTTAGTATCAACAGAAAGGATCCATTTCTGTATTGGATTCCATGAAAGGAAAGGGTTTTTACCCAGATAGGATAAGCACTATCTCTGCAGTTCATAATTGGTTCCAGTCAGTCAAGAATATTCTTCGTCTGCTGGAACACATGGCTTCCACAACAGTGGTGTTACCACTTGCTAGGTTACATATGAGGCATTTACAGCTCTGATTCTTAGCTAACTATAGGGCTGAGTCACATCCTTTATGGAAAAGTTTTTCCATCCTGAGGTGGGCAATTTGAACATTCTTATGGTGGAAGTCCCAGCACAGTCTCTCACAGGGAAGGTCATTTGGGATCCCTTATCATATGGTGGCACTTACCTTACAGCTGTGAAAGTGCATCTGTACAGGGTACCTGGTCACAAGCAGAGAAGCCATGTCATATTAACCTGGTAGAATTACAAGCATTGTTTAATTCCCTTATCAGTTTCTCAGGTATCTTACTGAATCTATCTAAACAGACAATACAACCACTGTGTTTTATATTGACAGACAGGGTGCCACAGGGGCCAGGGATCTCTGCCAAGAGGCCGCCTCCATTTCGCAGGTCACACTGAAACTCAATGCATTCATCTGGGTTGTACATATCCCAGGAAAACTTAATGTAGAGGCTGACAGATTAAGAAGAGCAGGGAATACATCTCACAGTGGTCCCTAAACCTATATACCTGGAGCCTCTTTTTGCCCAGTGGGGTGTCCCTGAGATAGATTTGTTTGCAACCACATGCTATGCAAAGGCCAGGAAGTTTTGCTCCTGCACTGGCAAAGACATAGGGTATCTAGGAGATGCTTTCCAGAGAACTTGGGTGGGGGGATTGTTTTATGTATTCCCTCCATTTGCTGATTAGGGTTCTAGAGAAGGCCAGATGGGAGGGATGAGAGATTATTCTGGTGGCCCCATTCTGATCATACCAGGTTTGGTTTCAGAGTCTTTTAGAAATGGCACAGGGATCTGAGTTTTTCCTAAGAGATCAATGAGGTGCTCTTGAACTCACAAAAATCTACCACCAGAAAATCTTATGGTTATAAATGGAAACAGGTTTACTGTTTAATGTGCAGAGAAGGGCATGCCATCTTTCTCTGCCCCACTTCAGGGTATTTTTTTAGTATATGCTATTCTATAAAAAAGGGGTTTTTTTTTTAACTGAAGGTGCACTTAGTGGCAATTTCTTGTTTTCATGTTGGGTTGAAAGGGAAATCCATGTTTTCCTCTCATTTAGAGAGATGGGAAAGAGGGTCTGGCTGATCCCTGTCCCCAAAGGGATCTGGTGGTTCCTCGATGGTTCCTCTTGGAAGTGCTAACACATTTGATGGGCAGGCCCTTTGAAACTTTTGCGACTTCTCCTCTGAACTTGCTGTCCGTGTAAGTGTTTCCTGGCATCAGTCGCTTCTGCTAGATGGATAGGTGAGCTAGCAGCTCTGAGGATGGAGCATCTATTTTTGAAATTTTTCCCAGAGAGGGGTTATGCTTTGTCCAAGTCTCAGTTTTTTGCCAAAGGTAATTTTACAGTTTCACCAGTCACAAGAGATTATTATACTTGTATTTTTCACCATACCCAGCTTGGAAGGTAAGAGATGGCTTCAGTCCTTAGATGTGAAAAGGGCACTGTTGTTCTACCTGAAGAAAACAAGAGAGTTCCCTAAGGACAAGGCATTCTTTATTTGTTTCTCAGGACCTAGTAAAGGGAAGAGGGCCTCTCCTCAGACTATTTGAACATATGAACACATGAAGCTGCCTTATACTGAATCAGACCCTCGGTCCATCAAAGTCAGTATTGTCTTCTCAGACTGGCAGCGGCTCTCCAGGGTCTCAAGCTGAGGTTTTTCACACCTATTTGCCTGGACCCTTTTTTGGAGATGCCAGGGATTGAACCTGGGACCTTCTGCTTCCCAAGCAGATGCTCTATCACTGAGCCACCATCCCTCCCCAATCTAATTTCTCATTAGATTGTCTGCTATTAGACAGTGTTATGGTCTAGCCAATATACCATGTCCTCCTGAAATACATACTCATTCCACAAGAGCCACAGCTTCATCAGTGTGGATTTGGAATGGGTACCACTGATGGAGGTATGCCAGGCAAGCTACCTGATAGTCTGCTGATGTGTTCATCCATCATTTTGCTCTGGACCTGCAGGCGAAACAAGAAGCTCAGTTGGGGACACTGGTGCTCTAATCCATTTTTAAATAGGTGACCATGACTCACCTGCTGGTGTTTAATTTGTTGGAATTCCTACGCGGGACTGCACAGATCTATTATGTAAACAAGGGTGCATTTACCTGTAATTGTTGTTCATCAAGTATCTTCTATGCAGGCACATGTATTCTCTCTCCTGCTCCGCTGCATGCTTTTTTTGGCGACATAAGAGGTATTTGAGGGTAAGAGTGCTCATGTCTCTGGGCAGGATGAAAGACCTCTGCTCCATTGTGCAGCACCCCCTACAGGCTTTTGGCTAGAAAAACCTCTCAGTTGGCAGGCCTGCTCATTCACAGTTCTCACCCCCCAATGTGTGCCTGCACAGAAGAAGCTCAATGAACAACAGTTACAGGTAAGTGCAACTCTGTTTTATATGCAGACGCATGTAACAGCACTGACTTCTCCCTAACACCAATTTCAGGTGTTCCAAGCACTGTGCTCTAGAGGGGTTTGCCAAACAATTCCGTCTCCACACTCTAGCAGCTTCTTGGCTGTTTGCCCTCATGGGCTTGATTGTTTCCCCCCTTCACACAATTTCCTACTGCCAGCCAGGACACCACTATTCAGAAATCTCATTCCTCACTTTAATCTTGGCTGTGGGAAACCAGGGAGATGATAATGAGGAAGGAGTATAAATATCAGCAGACAAGCAGCTTCAATCAGAGCTGATAAAAATAAATGCAGTTCTGTGTTTCTTGGGGCATTCAGCTAGATGGAAGGCATCTTCTCTTCGGTCCTAGAGATTCCCACTGCAGCCTGAGTTGATAGTGACATCTTTTGGGGCAAGTGCTGGATGGTTGCACTTCTAATTAGTGAAGAGACAAAGGAATTGGGGAGGGGGGAGGAAGGAAGAGGGGTTCCTTTAACTGGGCTGACATCAATTGGTGTGACACAGTGTTGGACTGGATGGGCCATTGGCCTGATCCAACACGGCTTCTCTTATGTTCTTATGTGGGAATATAAATGATAAATGGAGTTTTCCTTAAGCAAAATATGGTGGTGAGTAGAACACAGGTTCTTCAGATATCGAGCTGCGCTGTTCAGGTGTCTTGCAGCAGTTTAAATACTAACAAATATATTGTACCATAAACATTTTAGGGCCAAAGACCTCTTAAAGAATAACAAATATACAGCAGCACATAACATGACCAGTTTGGTACAGTGGTTAGGAGTGGAGACTCTAATCTGGGAGAACTGGGTTTGATCCCCCACTTTCCACACTCAGCTGCTGGTGTGATCTTGGGTCAGTCACAGTTCGCAGCAGTTCTTGAAAGAGCTGGCTCAGCCCCACCTACCCCATAGGGTGTCTTTTGTGGGGAGAGGAAGGGAAAGGACATTGGAAGCTGCTCTGAGACTCTGAGTAAAGGGTGGGGTATAAATCCATCCTTTCTTCTTCTGTAGTGCTAGAGACCTCTTCACCAGGTGCATGAACTATTATGCTCCGTTAGACACACAGACACTTCCACACATCATATAACTATTAAGTCTTATAGACCCAGCAAACTCAACTCATTGGAGCCCCTTTTGCTAGCCAGTGGCTTCATCCATGGAGGTTTATCCAGCTCAACCCTTTTGCATCAATATGATGCTCTCTCCAAAAGCTGTCTGATTCCAACACTAGCTCCATGTCTTTCCTTTCTGGGGACATAAAAAGACATTTGTTTATATATACATATAAATGCAGTATAAAAAGGAAATTTCAGATTCAGTGCGGTGGATGTGAAAAATTGCAAATGTTATAAGATTTTTTTCTCATATAATTTCTGTGACTAAACTAGCAATTGAGTTTGCAAGTCAGAGGATTACAGTTTAGCTGTGTTCTTTGCTATAAATGACTTAGTTCCATAGCACAGTTAACATCCTGAAGACCAGCTTAGTTTTCAGTCAGCAATAAAAGATGAATTTCAGTCAGCAATAAAAGCAATAAAGAATGATACAGTTTTACTGTAAACAAGCACACATTGATACTCTTTATTTGTGATCAGATGGATCCCGTATAATGATCTAAGCGCAGAACAGAAGTTCAGTTAATAGCTCCATTCAGCTGTAATAGATTCAAAATATACTTGAAATAAATTGAGAGTATCAGATGACCATATTGGATGTGAACATTTAATTATTTGCTTTGGCAATAAAAATATTTGTTCTGGTATAATTGCATTTACAGAGCTTGCCAAATATCAGAACACTGTTATGGTCATTTAACTAATATTTTGAGACGATCAGGGCTTGAATTCAGCAGGAGCTCAAAGGAGCTCAGCTCCTGACCCTCCAGCCAGGGCCTGTATGCAGTGGGGAGTTCTCTCCCTACTGCACACAGGTCCCGTGGCATATGCAAATGAGATATGCTACTGAGCTCCTGCACCTTTTTTCCCTACAAAATGACCCTTAGAGATTACTATATAGTTTCCTTCATATGTTTGAATTCCTAATACACAATTGTGTCATGCCCATAGCCTCACCCCTGTTTTGTGCTCTGTGGCCTATGGCTACTAATGCCCTTGATTCTAATTGAAGGGCCATTTTTTTTTAGTAAAAGCAAATTGAATCAGCGACTGGGAGATTATGTTGATTGGCTCTCTAGTTGCCATGAAAGAGGGATGTGGAGGTGTGGTGATTATGGTAACAGGGTTTGCAGTCAGACTGTTTTGAGGGCTAGAATGTGCTTCACTGGTCCAGCCACCCCTCCAACTCTTCTTCATTGTCCTTTTAGGAACTGACCAAAGATCCAAATTATGTCTAACAGACATAGTATCTGTCAATATCTTGCAAAGCTTGCACCCACTGTATGCTCTAGCCTTCCATGTATAGTAAAATGGATCTTCTTCATGGTTCCTGTGCAGTCCCACACATGGGTTTTGTGCCCTGCACGGATCTGACCCCAGAGAATCCAAAAGCAGCGTCAGCGTTTTTTCCTCCCTGGTGGGCCTGGTATCCTCTTCCAGATCTACCCTCTACTGTTCAAACATGTGCATTTTCTTCAACCTTTTTCCAATATCTTCAAGCTTTTTCCAGTATTGGAGTTTTGAATTTGTTATCCTTTACTAGCTAAGCTGTCTAGGAGAGTAATATTGATTTTGTTTGGCTGTTATGCCAAACAGAATTTCCTCTAATGAAGAATTCTTAGTATGTCAAAGGGCATTGGTAATTGTGTGCCTAGTAAATGTATGTGTACTCACAAAAGTCTGTTGCTCTTCTTTTCGTCTGGGTGTTGCTGTATTGCTGCTGAACATTTTTGGGAGATTTGTCATTCTTTTCTATGACATCTCCAGTTTTGACTATTTTTGAAAGAAATGACAAATGTAAAACATTATTCAAGCATTTGCTATATACTGAACAGATTATATATATAACAGCTGAGTGAGTATTGCAAGTATGTGTATCCTGCTGGGTTGGCTGCAAAACCAGGGCTCAGTCTGACTTTGCTTTGTCCTCACCTTTGTTGTATTTAGACAGATGACAGTACCCACTTTGCGCTTATTAGTGAAGTAAAGTCAGATCTGTGGGAAGTAAAATGAGTTCTGAGTACAACCGTAGAGTGTGAGATGCAGCAAGGTCCCCTGTAGGAACTAGCACCAACTTGACAGAAAGAGAGAGCTGCATTCTCATTTTCACCTTGGATGAGTGTCTACAGAGAAGAAGCACATGCTGACAGGGTGTGCTAAGTGCCAGCTTTCTCAACTTACAGGAGAAGGAGGACAATGGAGGCATATCATAGAGTAAAATCCTTGAGGCACAGTGTCTTCCAGAATCCAGGCTTGGGCAGTGCAAACTGGCATCTTCCCCACTGATGGGGAGGACAATTACGTGCTGCATGTAACTCTACTTCTTTATGCCAGGAAGAGTTTATCAAATTTTCATATTCAGACAATGTTCAGTAGCGTTGGTGAACTGATAATTTTAAATTAAATGTAATTATTTTAAAATGTAATAATAGAAAATACAGTGTATTTCAACATGTTAATGTAAATAATGTTACTGTAACAATGAAATGAAGAGAGAGAGAGAAGGAAAAAAATCTAGGAGACTCAGTTTTCATATAATATTGATTATTCCTTTATCAAATAAAGTTGAACTTATGTTTAGTGAAGTAGAGGTGTGAAAGAGGGAATTGAACAGCTTCTTGTGTAGCTCTTCCTATGCTTGGCTTTATCAAAACCACTCATCCTGTTAATATTGTTCACTAGTGTAAGGGCAACTGTGAAGAATCTATGGACTGTATTTAATTAAAATGTTCCCTGAAATTCCCTCCTGCAGTACAGCCTATTAGACTGTGCCTTTGAAATGCCAGACTTTCTGGCCTTGAAAATGTTTGCCTGTGTTAAGTGCTGGCCTCTGTTGATGACATCAAAAGTTTCCTTTCTGAAAGGACTTTGCATTTTGTAGTAATATTTGTTCAAACATCTTTGTAGTTAGTAATTATGATAGGGAGGATTGAGGGAGGAACTAATCTTTTATAATCTTAGACTTCCTGAAATACACATTCTTGTGACAAAGGGTTGGGAAAATGGACTGGGTTAATAATTTTCATCTAATGAAAAAGACAAGAAATGAAAGTTGAAATTTTTAGGATTTCAAGTTTCTTTACCCCATTTAAAACTTCCATTTGCCTCTTATAGCCAAGAGGTATTTATTTGTCTGAACTGTATGCCTAACAGAGGAGAAGGCCTTCCGACAGACTGAGTTGTAGAGTTTGAAGAGAAGGTCTACACATTGTCTCAAGCCTCAGTCTCCAAGGGAGAGGAGTTGCAAATGAATGAGTGAGATTGACAGACTGCAGGATTTCTTCCCTTTTACTCTCCTGTCTCTGTCCCTTTGAAGTAGATTTATCAATCTCAGGGAAATTGCTTCTCTTCCTTCATTCCCTCTCTCCCCCCAACTCTCCTCTTACACGCATCAACTGGAGGCTGGATGCCTTTCTGCATCCTAACTTATCCAAGGTAGTTTAGATTAGTTTCTGTCTCTTAAGCTTTACTATCTAGAATGTAGTTCCTAAATAAAAGGACTATGAATAGTCTTGAAACTGAAAAGTGGTTCTGTGTAACTTTGTAACAATGCCAGCTCACTGAGAACAAAGGGTTTCTACTGTGTGTAGCCAAGGTGCACTGCTAAATTTGAGACTAGATACTGGACTAATTAACCAGTGAACTCCTAGTAACCCATATTCATCAACTCTGCTAAACTACAAATGATTTAAAAAAGGGAAATGATAACAGATTTAGGTTTATACGTTCAGCAGAATTAGGAAGATTGTACTGGAACTGAAATAAGACAGTAGACTATACCACTGCAGAAGGTGGCTGTTTTTGTTTGAATTTAAAAAGTTCCTTGCAAGTAAAAATAAATATCAAGGAAAGCAAGCTGGGTTAGAACTTTTCTTTGTCTATGATGCAAAATGTTTTGAGTTCCTCCCCCTGCCCCTCCCCCCCACTTTGGGAACCATTAAAATAGCATTCCCAGCACACATATGACATAGTACTTCCAGGGGCAGTTTCAGTGATTCTGGTGCCCCAGGAAGAACTTTGGTGCCCCAGAATCACTACAGGATTCTGCTCCCCCAAAAGATGGGGAAAGAACCTCCAAGCCACCCTTGCCATCCTGCCATGTGTGGTTTGGCCAGGCAGGGTGTGTCTTCCTTGTGACTTGTCTGGGCAGGTGGCTCCTCCCTCCCTGCCTAGTGCAGGGCTTGCATGGAGAGGGGCTTTGTTGGACACCTCTACCTGATGAGAGGCTTGCATGAGTACCTCCTGCCCATGTGGTGAGGGGCTTGGGTGGGCACCTTCTTCCTGCAGGTCTCAAGCAGCTGGCTTTGGCCTCCCAGTGTACAGCTCATCACCTCCTCCCATGTTTCCTGAGATTCAGGCAGCATGGGAGAATTGCCACTAGCTGCCCAAGTGAAGCCATCACAACTGTGATTCAATGCTGTATCAGAGCAGCTGGTTACAGGGCAATAGGCCTCCCCAACACAGAGACCATGGCAGTTGACCTGGATGCCCTGTGCCTAAGACTGCCATGAGTACCGCCTATTACATCAACATTTTACCACCTCATCATGCAGCATGCATAACCTGCGTCATACTATGTTGTGCTGGACCAAAGGCATAAAGGGCTGCTTTTGCTTAATCAGGGAGCATCTATCACTTGCTGAGACGTAGATTGGATACCATTATTAAATAACCGGACAACAGTATAGCAACAGAAATAAATAGGTGGACAACCCCCCGCCCCATAACTCCAGCTAGACTCCAGAAAAGAGATAAAGTCAGAGTGACCTTGACATCCAGGATGACTCAGAACCATAATTAAATAGCTGCTCCTAAGATATTTAGAGGAGGAGATAATTAGTTAACTAGCAACAACACCAGTCAGAGGCAGCAAGCGCAGCATCTCCAGGAATTAACCACCCACTTCCTCTTTCTCTGTGAGCCTCCCTGCAGTGAAAGCTAGTTTTTTCCTACTGCTCAATGCAGAGATCCATGAGGAACTAGGTCACAGGAATTGTCTTTCAAGTGCTGGGGTTTTCTGCCATACTGCTTGGGGTGGGAATGGGCCATTCCTAAAACCCATGTATGTCTTCTTCATTAGAAGATATAAAAAAGTAATGTTGTAGTGGTGAAAAGTGACGGGAAAATAGTTGCGTAAATCCATTCTATTATTCCTTGTCTTGGTATTAACCTTATGTCATAAAGAAGATGAAACTAGTACTGGCTGAGCAGTATTTCTCTCTGTTTCAACAACCTTTCATGCCCCTTGCTAGCATTTTAATAAATTCATATTCCCTTGTATATGATTCTAAAGTCTTCACTTCCCTCATTGCTCTAATCTGAATATTTTCTGGTTTGTACCTTTATAATGTGGTGTCCTGAATTGAGTAAAATATTCCAGTTGAGTCAGCAGCTGTGACCGCTTAGTGGTGAGAGCCAAATGGTCACAGCGTAGTGTGAGTTGCCGGGATGCAGAGTCAGGGACGTAATGAGATCTTAATAGTGCAATTACAGCCCATTGATTTACTCAGCACATAATTGGCAGTGGCAGCAGCTGCCCGCTAATAGATGGCTGTGATTATTGGCAGTAAGGAACTGGGATAGACAGCACTGAATTTTTGAGAGTCTGTAGCTCAGTGGTAGAACAAATACAGAAGCTCCCAGATTCAATCACACTCATCTTCAGTTCAAGGGTCTGTGAAAGAGGGCTGGAAATGAACTCTGCTTGTCTAAAATAAAGCCAGTTACACAAAAACACATGAACACATTCGTGCAAAAAATGGGAAGGAGGGTCAGTGAGAATTGGGGCAGGGGTATGCCAGTCAAAACAGAAAAGTCTTCATCATTTGGTAGAAGACAGTGATAGCAGGGGACAGACCAATCTCCTTGGGGCAAAGTTTCATAGTTTTTGTGCCATGACCAAGAAGGCTCTCTTTCTGGTTGCTTCTCACCTTGCCTCAGATGGCAGGGACATCTAAAGTAGGGCCTCCAAAGATGACTATAGTGGTTGAGTAGCTCATATGGGAGTAGGTGGTCCTTAAGGTATCCTGGCTCTGAGCTACACAGGGCTTTAAAGGGTCAATACCAGCACCTTGAATTGGTCCCAGAAGCAAATTGGGAGCCAGTGTAGAGGAAACAAGATTTTATTTTATTTGACTTATATCCCTCCCTCCTCCACAAGCAGGCCCAGGGCAGGTCACAACATATCAATCAGCATCATAATAACTTAAAATATTAAGAGAAACAAACAGATTAAGCAAATTAACATTAAAATTTAAAATCAAGTTTCAGGTCAGTCAAATAGATGGCACTAGTCAGGCAGATTCATAGTGCCACCTGCAGTGATGTTGGTCTCAGTAAGCAGGGCAAATTGTAGTAGGTGCTGTGCAGTGCAGCTGTGAGAGCAGAGGCTGAGATGGTTAGATGACCACCACCTCAACCAAAGCCCTGGCAGAACAGCTCTGTTTTACAGCCCCTGAAGAATTGTAATAGATCCCGCATTGCCCTGGTTTCAACTGGGAGCATGTTCCACCAGGCCGGGGCCAGGGCAGAAAAAGCCCTGGTCGAGGCTAAGTGGATGTCTTTCGGGCTGCGGACAGCCAGGAGATGTTCATCAGAGTGTAAAGATCTCTGGGGCACATATGGGGAGAGATGGACCTATAGGTATGTTGGTCCCTGGCAGGGCCGGCTCACCCACTTGACAAACTAGGTGGTTGCCTACGGTGCCAGGAGGGTGGAGGCGCCAAATTAGGCTCCCCCCTCCTGATGCCCCAGGCAAGCACCTAGTTTGCTTGCCTCCTTCGCCCCCGCCCGTCACCCTCCTTTCCCTTCCCCCACCACATTCTGTCCCACCTGCCCCTCTGTGCTGTGCTGAGGCGTGGTGCCCACCCACCACCTCCTCCTTTCCCTTTCTGTTCCCGCACGATCACAGCACACTGCGCAGGGGCCCCAAGGCATTCCATCCCATCCCTGTGTTGTGCCGAGGTGCGGCACCCGCCCCCTCCTCCCCCCTTTCCCCTCCCCTCCTGTCGCTGCCTGTGCAATCACAGCATTGCGCCCAGGGCCCTGTAAGCCTCGACGCAGCGTGTATCTTATCTTTAGAAGAATGGGCTTCTAAAGATAAGATACACACTGCGTCATGGCTCGCATGACCCCAGCGCAGTGATTGCACGGGCAGCGATGGACAGGACAGGAAGCGTAGGGAAGGGGGGAGGAGAAGGAGGCGGGTGGGCACTTTGGCTCGGCTCAGCACGGCACGGGGGGTGGGTGGGATGGAGTGTAGCGCTGTGTTGCAGCACCACAGGGGGTGGCAGCAGGAGGGCGCCTGCCTAGGGCACCACACATCCCAGCCTTTTGCCTACCAAAACTGACACAAGAATACACCATTTGTGTCTACTTGGATAGCAAATTGATTATGCTTGTGAACTCTTTCCATAGAATGATTATGCTTGTGAACTATTCTCATAGAGCATCCAAGCCTGTTACCAGACCCTTGCAAAATAATCTTTACTTATTAATGTATTTAAAATAATTATAATCTACTTTTCTCCAGAATGAGAATAATATTAGGTTACAATAAAGGATAAAACAGCAAGTATAATAATAACAATGAACCAGCAAACATAATAATGATAATGAAATAAAAAATGACACCAGTAGCCAAGCACAAAAACAAATGCTAACTACAACACTGTCTTTAGTCTGCTTCGTATGCCTTCCTGCATAATTCACAGCTGTTAGAGTGGGAGCTTTCTTCACAAGCTCAGAGAGGTCATTCCACAATACAGGGGCAGCTACAGTGAACGTCCAAGACCCGCTAGCAAGAGAACAAACATTGAGGGGGTGGCCAGAGTGCTTCATTAGTAGTGTTGCTAGCTCTGTGTTAGGAAATGCCTGGAGATTTTGAGGGCAGAGCCAGGGGAAGGCAGGTTTGGGGAGGCATCTCAGCAGGGTACAGTGCCACAGAAGCTGCCCTTCTCCAGAGGAACTGATCTTTGCAGTCTGGAGATCAGTTGAATAATAGGATATCTCCAGGCCCCACCTGGAGGTTGGCAACTATTCATTAAGAAAGATGGTATATTGATTCCAGATTGTTAAGGGCTTTAAAGGTGATCACCAGCACCTTGAATTGAAGTAGGAAACAGGTAACTACTGCAAAGATATTCCACAGTGTATGCTTCTCCATTATTCCAGTTCAGCACTATTCCTCCACAAACCCAGCACAAGCAAGCTTCTGTTTGGTTTCTCTTAGACATTGTTGCTTTATGTTCAGTTAGAAAACCACCTTCCAGTTCTCATACTGTCCTTCTTCTGTTCATGAGAGAACAACAGAAAAGTCTGTTTATCTACTGCTGACTTTTAAGTTTTTGACTTCTAAGTTTTGTTTTCACATATTTTTCTTTGCATTACAATAAATTGTAATGGAGGTCGATATATACATAAACAAGCAAATAAACCATAGGCCTGCCCTGAATCCTTTCAATATGTGTAGAAATCAGAGACTTAAACATGTCTGATGTTACATAGAATCAGGTTGAAAGCTTATTTTATGCCAATTCCTTATCCACTGATCAGTCAACATGACCATTTATAGTAAATTTAGAGTTTATTGCGGGCAAGAGAGAGAGAGGTGGATGGAGGGAAAAGTGAAACCATTTCACAGCATATAAATGGAATTTTCGTGATTTCTAGTAGATAGGTGCATTTGTGAATTGTATGTTTAAGCAAATTTGTGCAACTGCATATATCTTGGTGTGAAGATGTGGGCATTTGTGTGACTTCCAGTTATAAACGGAAAGGGCTGGCGATCTAGTAAAATGGATTTTAGTGTCATGGGAAATCCCCATGTAGAAATGAGTGTGGTACATTGTGGCACATTATGTGTGAAGATCACTCACTCATGACCTCAGCAGAGGGACTCCCCACCTTTCTGCTTCATTATGCAGATGAATCAAGTTGTGGCCTTTCTATATATTTCTTCTCCCCTTCTCAGCCCGACCACTACTCTCTTTCCCTGCAGCTGAGGCCTGATTTATTGAGTGCGAAACCCTGGGAGAGCTGAGATGGAGCCAAAGGAAGTGGCTGGGGGACAGCTCATTGCAGCTACTGGGAAAAGACAGGGAATGCCTTTGCTTGCCAGAAAGTCTTCTACATGGGGAGGCAGCACTCTGGCCAATCTTGTGCATGGACCTGGGCAGTATGTAGATCTCCCAGGCCACAAAAGGGAAGCATGGCTGCAGCAGTGACAAAGTATCCGCTTCTTTTAAATGTTCATTGCTGCCACCTTCTGTACTGTACTACAAAACTTAGTACTTAACAGTTTCCACCAGTACTTAGAATGCTTTGCAAGCATGCATACACATCCCTTTCTTTTCCATTCTGCTGGTTAAAGATAGGAGCTATTTACTGTTTGGCAGCAAATCTTGCTGCTGCTGGGAATCTCAGATTGCTGGCTTTGCTGGCAAATGTGCTAATTTACAGAATAAATGGCCACCCTGAGCAAGAATAATCAGAGTGGACATATCTTCATATCACAGCTGCAGTTGTCGGGTCTTCCTCAGTCCACCCACATCACCTGTTTTGGTAAGGTGAAGCAAACTGAAGGCTAAGCTGTTTGTTGGACAAAATCCAAGCAAACTTTACTGCACTTTCATTCATCAGTCATTTGGTCAAAAATTCAGTTTAGTGCTACAGTTGGGCTATATGGATGGCTCCTTTAGTACAAATTAGAGGTTGCCAGTGGCAGGCTCCAGTGATCATGTGAACTACTGTGAATGTTTGCAAACTCACTGCTTTGACATATTTCTTCAGCAAGGACTAGAATAGTTGGGGGGGAGAGAGGTTAATAGCTTTTCTTTGGTAGGGAAACTGCAGGAAGATGGAATAATTCCATCTCTTGCTGGAGTATTGCATCTTCCTGCAGCATTGAGTATGAGACTCAAAGCAAATGTGACTTTTTAAACCTACAGTCAAATGGCAGCTGTGGGAACTGATTTCCTAACAGTCACAAGGGGTCTGATGGAATTAGGACCATGGCACTTGGAGAGAAAGGGGTTCAGTCCTCTCCATGCTGTGAACTCCAACTCAACTGGTTAAAACAATTCATGCCATCAGGAAATACAAACAACCATATATTATTAAATCCAATGCCTGCAAGCAAGCCATTGCCCTTCTTATCTGCATAGATTCCCTCTTCGTACTTCGTGTCCCAGTTATCCATAATCTGAATTTATCTTCAGGTGGTTCTACAGTTGGTTGAAAACTGTAGTGCAGGGGTGGCCAACAGTAGCTCTCCAGATGTTTTTGCCTACAACTCCCATCAGCTCCAGCCAGCATGGCCAATGGCTGGGGCTGATGGGAGTTGTAGGCAAAAAACATCTGGAGAGCTACCGTTTGCCACTCCTGCTGTAGTGTTTTCCTGAATGAAGTAGAGATTTTGGTGTGCAGTGTGTCAGCTTTGGGAAGAGAACACTAGGATTCCACATGTGTAAATACTATGAGGAAGACACCAACTAAGCTTAATGTATTACCGGAGTATTGTGCTCACAAATCAAACTCACATTGCACATACTTGTGCAGGTATGTGGGTGCCTTAAAATTTATGATGAGGAATCCTGACAATTCAGCAGAAACTCTGAAAGAACATCCTGTTTGATGAGGTGTTTCATACTTAATGCATGTGCTGATGGCTGTATTGATTTCCAATATCACATGGCACTCTCCTTAGTTCTCATCTGCCTTCTGTTAATCCATATTCCTGGATAATGTGGTGCACCTGACTATGCCATTGGGGCCCTCAGCATGTAGGGCTGTGTGTGGAAAAAAAACCACAGAAACATAAATTATATGCATTCTAAATCTGGTTAGCAGTTAGTCACGCATTCAAGGTCAGAAAAAAGATTAAAATTACTGCAGATGATTTCTGACATTCCTGGATTGGATTAAGTCATATTGCAATATCCATTTGTGGTGCATCCTTTAGGCCACACTACCTCAGATGACCCTTCTGCTCCCTGCAGCTGTCACGGACTGTCTCTTGACTGTCAGAACTTTTACTTCAGTAGTCATTAAGCGACAAAGGAACTCCTTATGGGCTGATGGTAGCCTTGCTGAAGCTTCTGATTGCTCATTTTTCAAATACATGCTTCCAAGGTAGATTGTCTCAGGTTTTGTTTGTGGCATCTCTAGTTAAAGGGTCTTCGATAGAGATGGCCAAACTTGCTTAACATAAGAGCCACATGGAATAAATGTTTGAGAGCCACAAGATATGAACGTCAGATGTTTCATAGCCGGCTGGAAGAAAGGAAGAAAGGCAAATAGATGGGAGGAAGAAGGGAGAGGTGGAAAGAAAGCAGCTTTAACTTTAAATGCATTCTTCAAGCTGCCAGCCAACGGTGTGGTGGGGGCTTCAAGAGCCACACAGTATGTGTAAAAGAGCCACATGTGACTCCCAAGCCACAGTTTGGCCACCCCTGGTCTTGGATAATAGGTGTTAGGAAAGATCTTTCTCTCCCCAAGCACCTGGAAAGCCACTGCCAGTTAGAGTAAAAAAATAAAGGTAGTCCCCTGTGCAAGCACCAGTTATTTCCGACTCTTAGGTGATGTTGCTTTCATGTTTTCACGGCAGACTTTTTACAGGGTGGTTTGCCATTGCCTTCTCCAGTCATCTACACTTTCCCCCCCAGCAAGCAAGGTATTAATTTTACCGACCTCGGAAGAATGGAAGGCTGAGTCAACCTTGAGCTGGCTACCTGAACCAAGCTTCTGCCAGGAACAAACTCAGAGTACACAGGGCTAAAGTAGATATGCCAATGATCTATCTGACTTGATATAACACAGCCTCATATATTCATCTCACCAAGAGAAAAAAGAGAATAGTTTTCTTTCAGATATAACAGAGACAAGAAGAACCAGGCATGTGTTTCCTGTTTCCTTCACATTTTTGTCATATCTGCTTTGTCACCACATCAGACATGCTGCAATCCAGTTACCCTAGAGGGCTGCTATCTCATGGGAAAAACCACTCCTATTTGTAGGGGAAAATAAATCTTAGTAGTCCTGTCATGTTGGAAGCCATTGGGATTGCTTCTGGTCCATTTCAAATTATGAGCTGGCTTTAGTTTAATACATAGCTGAGATTTTAAAAATCTAAAAATTTAGAAATGAGGAAATCTGCAAGATGTTTCTGTCTCTCAGGAAGCATTGAACTGAACGAAACACAGTTCTGAATATCTTCCCATAGAAATACCACAGTAACTGTTGCCTGCTCTCAGCTTAAACATTTGGTTCTGTCAGACTTAACACTGTAAAATGTGGTTGTACAGTGGTCCAGAGAAATACTGAAATAATATACAAAGCCACATGTGATGTTTCACAATTCCTGTGCAGGAGATGTTGTCATAATGCGTAGACCTAGAATTACAATATACTGTAAGATGGTCTTCTTTCCTTCTCCCTGCTTATACTTACCAAGGAATTTCCTCTGGTTAACATGAAGCCCATTTCCTCTAAATTGACTTTAGCTATACTTGGGCCTCCTCAGAAGTCTCCTGGTTCTGCTTTGCAGGCTGGGAATGATGGGTAACTGCAGACCAAACCAGCCCTTCCCTTCCCTTCCCTGGGCAGCTTACTGTAGAGCAGGGGTGGCCAGCAGTAGCTCTCCAGATGTTTTTTGCCTACAACTCCCATCAGCCCCGGCCGTTGGCCATGCTGGCTGGGGCTGATGGGAGTTGTAGGCAAAAAAACATCTGGAGAGCTACTGTTGGCCACCCCTGCTGTAGAGTTTAATCCAATTCATAGCCATTGTTGCTCACAAGTGGGGTGTGTCATGCTTCACTTCCCAGCTGTCAGTGCTCCTTGTGCCTCTTTTGCTCTTAAGTGTTCAATTTCTTCTTCCTGGGAAGGTGTCTGCCCAGGCACCAATTCTATTGCACCTCTCTTACCACACCATAAGCAAATATGAGTTCTTGTTGTTTGCTACTCCAGGCTCCCTCCCACCCCCATTCCTAGGCTCTTCTCTACTTTGATGCAATAATATGCAGCTGAGGGATAGAAGCCTTTCCTAATATTGTACAATGATTGAATTGACCAAAGGCTCTCATTTACATGCAGGGGACTAAATACATTTCAGCTTCTCAGTCACAGCAGGAGAGGAAGAAGGCTGCAGTAAATTGCATTTGAATTTACAAGCTGGTTGGGCAGTTCTTAATGTGTGGGGGAAGCAGGGAGAGAGTTTTTGGTGGGGCATTCAGAGCAGCGTAGTGCTTAATTCTGTGGCCTTTTGTGCGATGCCATCTTTTAAAGTGTTGCCACGTTACCTCCAAAATGGCATAATTCCACCTCCACCCCCTATTATGAAGCCATTACCATATTTCAAGTTGCCAAAATTGAGTCATTCATGTTGAGTCTGTGCCATCTGCTGTGTTTTATGAAACTGATGTTCTAGAATACAGATGTTTCTAGGACAATCTTAAAGTAGTAGTTTCTGGAGACAAATTGTGTGACCTTTTCCAGCCAGCAAGGAGCCTTGCTAAACAGAGCCCCAACTGCACTTCTCTTTGACATGAATGCAAAACATTCCCTAGAGAAACATGATCCATTTTCCTCCAGTCAGCCCTACCTATCTGCTGGCTGTTGTCTGCATGTTTTCAGCAAACACTGTAAAGCCAGCAGCTGTGGAAGCGTAGGTCCCCCAAGGGCTGAATCTGTGGCCTTGTTTGTGTTAATTACTGGCCACTAGCAGCAAGGCTAGGTGGAACAGGATGTTCTGAGACTGCATGCTGGGCTTGCAAAACTGGTGACCAGCTGGGTGGGAGGAGTTGCATGAATCCTCTTCAAATCAAGTTTTGTCTGTTGGCTCCATAGGGTTTTCTTCTGCCCACATCCCTGGCAATTGCAGCAATAGCTGCACGCAGAGAATGTCACATGGTCTGTGAACAGTGCATGTGTGTCAGAACTAGTTAAAAATCCCAGTCCTCCTCTTAAAAATAGGTTTACTGCTTTTGTGGGCTAGATACCACGTTGGAGGACAAGAAGCCGATGTTAGCCAGCATGGTGTAGTTGTTAAGAGCAGCAGACTCTAATCTGGGGAACTGGGTTTGATTCCCCACTTCTCCACATGAAGCCTGCTGGGTAACTTTGGGCCAGTCATAGTTCTCTCAGAGCTCTCTCAGCCCCACCTACCTCACAAAGGGTATGTTGTGGGGAGAGGAAGGGTAGGAGATTGTAAACTGCTTTGAAATTCCTAAAATTAGAGAAAAGAGGGTTATAAAAACCAACTCTTCTTTTTCAAAGAAGTGTTCAAGCCAGGTCTAATATCTCATGGGAGTGAAAGCCATCATGCATAGACCCAGAGTTAGACTCAGAGTCACAAAACCTCTCCCGGCACAAGTCATGGGTGCGGTATGATATGCCTGCTGTTTATGCTTGCTAAGGTAAGTTTTGGGCTAGTACCAGAAATGGGTTACAGCATATTTGCTGGAGGCTTTGGAATCTGAAGGAGTTAAAAGCAGAGACAACTCTGCAAAAGTAGTAAGTCTTCCTACTGTATTTTGCATCAGCAGTTTTCTTCTGTAGAACAAGCCCACTTGGCTGAAGGGTTAATGCCTTACATCTATAGGGCATGCTAAGAGTTCTGTGGTATGGAGAAGGGAGTTTAAGCAGACTGTTGGTACAAATGAGGAATCAGAATATCATTCGATTTTGTCTTCCTGGAGCAGGTAGGTCTGAAAGGGGCAAAGGTGTGATGAGTAGAGGAGGAAGGAAAAGAGTTGTGGGGACAGAGGAGACATAATCAAACACACATAGGGCTTTGGAAATGTTTAGCTGCAGAACAACAGGAATGCTGTTGCTAGGATCTCCATATCTGTCAGCAAAAGAACTGCATGCAGGTGCAAAGCCTGTTATGACTGTTTAAGAGAAAAGATGGGTGAGAGAAATTGTATGCCATTATGGGTATTTGGACTTCTCGTCCTTCCTGGATCTAAATGTTTCTACAAGCACAATGGTTATGTCTGGATTGTATGTGCAGAGTGGCAGATCCTGCAGCTGTGACCACATGTGGTGGTCTCTTATTTCCTAGTGGAGTGGATGAACTCCTGAGGAAGGGATTCTGAACTACAGGGAGGCATAGGGAAAGTGGTTCCCCACTGGTGGCAGAAACAATGGAGGCTGATTTTCCATGGCAGAGCTGTTGGGGGAGCTGTGCTGGAGCAGTAGGAAGCAATTATCACCCTGCTGAGTCCAGCCCTAATCCCCTCAAACAGTATGAGGAACCCGCTTGCCAAACATGCCTCAATCAGGTTAAAGTGTGAAGTTGGGATTAGCCAAGAGAATGAGAGCCTCCTAATACCATTCCAACCCCCCTGCCTGTACCAGACTGAGTCTGCCCCATAGGGCAGGAGATTAAGTGCCTGACTTGTCTGCCTGAGTGGGCTCCCTACTGGGAAAACTGTGTCCTGTGGATGTCAGACATTTTGGCTTCAGTTTCTTGCTGAGTGCTGGCCAGGATCTCACACTAGGAGGCCTTGCTTTCTTCAGCAGTCAAGGTACCAATCCTGGCCAGGGCTCTCCAAGTGGCTCATATCCAAAGCACATAAGAGTGAAGTTTTGGGCAAGGCTGAAAGAGGGTAGGGTTTTGAGGCAGGAAATTCTCCTGGTGCCATGAATTGTTGGTAGGAGGAATAAGAGAAAATTAGAAGTCAGAATCCTGCTCAGCCTGGCTCAGAGTCTTCTCTTTCCTGTTTTAAAGGAGTGGTTGAATGAAAGACCCACTCTAAACCAAGTGCCCACATACAGTGAGGGAACTGATATGTGTTCTGGGCAAAATGACACCTCCCTATGAAGTACCAGTCACCCATTTCCAGAAGTACCAGTGTCACTATCCTCACTGCTGTTTCACATCTGTAGTCAACTAATTCTTGTTATTCTTATCAGTTCATCATTGAGATATCTACACAGTCCTACACGGGAGCTGTACATGCACAGGCCTGCTCTGGAGAGATTTTTGAAGATCAAAAATGCCTGAGGGCACTCTCCCCTCCCCGACACTATTTCCCCACCATTCACAGCAGAGTGATGAGGAGGCAGAGCACCTTCCCCTCAGTTGGTTTGTTAGCCAAAGCTCCATTTCAACAGCATAATACTGCCAACAAGTCTACCTCAGTGCCAGCTTACTGCCTCTTTAGAGCCTAGTGCCTGTAAAATGACACAGAAGTGCTCTTCAAAAAGTATGGATCCTTCAGGCTGAAAATCCCATACAGATGGCTATGACAAATGCCTCCTGTGTCTTGGCAAAGAGCATAACGTCTCATGCTGCTGTGTCACTAGTTCATCCCAAAAGCTAGACACCATAGAGCTTCCAGCCTAATAGTGGTATTATGAGAAAAGGCTTTGTCCAGCATGACTCAGAAGAAAGATTCAGGCAACATGCTGCCTTCTGTTACTGACAGAGGGGTCTGAACTTCCTTAGATTGGTTCTGATGCCAAATGGGTCCTGTACATTGAGCTCTCTAAACTAGTGGGTAAGCCATGGCCATATGCTCCCTCAAGGTCTTAACCACAACATTTGTGTTTGTAATAGCCATCACATCAACCAGAAAAGTCAGTGAGCTGCAGGAATTAAGGAATGACCCTCCATTCTTAAAGTTCTTTGACAATGGAGTACTTATTTATTTATCAGATTTATATTCCGCCCTCCCCTGACAGGCTCAGGGCAGCTAACAACAGTTTAAAAACATTAGCAAACATATTTAGATAAGAGCTATACAAACATTTCTATATATATTAAAAATCTGAGATGGCAAGCTTCTGTTTTCCATTATATTAGTTCAGTGAGGTTGTCGGTGCTGAAGGTAATAGCCACCTCCTCCTAACCATTAAAGGCGAATTTGAAAAGTTCAGTCTTACAGGCCCTGCAGAACTGTGCCAGGTCCCGCAGGGCCCTGATGTTTTGGGGGGGAGGCATTCCACAAATTGGGGGCTGTTATCAAGAACGCTCTGGCTCTAGTACTGGTCAATCGAGTTTCTTTCGGTCCAGGGATGTTAAGGAGATTTTGAGACCCTGAACATAGTGCTCTCTGGGGTGCATATGGGGAAAGGCGGTCCCGAAGGCAGACAGGTCCCAGGCCATATAGGGCTTTAAAGGTTATAACCAGCACCTTGAAGCAAATCTGGAATGCCACAGGCAACTAATGTAACGCTTTTAAAATGCAACTGCTCCTTTGTGAAAAAAATTGCTTTGAAGCAGTTTTCAATGAAAATAAGGATGAAATCCCCGATTTTGATCTTAAAGATAATCGTGCAAATTAATAATTCTGAATGCCATATCTGAGAAAGAATCTCTTTTGGTGCTTGATTGTTAGACAAGTGCAGAGATGTGGAAATTCTTAGAAAAGCAATCATTTAAGCCTTCTATGACTCAGAGAATATTTCTCAGAGAAAAGCTGTACAATTTTAAGATGAATGATACAGATTCAATGGCTACCCATCTGAATCAGATAATGGAAGTGGTTTCAGAACTTAAGAGAATTGGAGCCACAGTGGAAGATGAAGAAGTAATAGCTGCTTTATTTAAATCTCTTCCTAAAAGCTATAAAAGTACTGCATCCTTGTTGAGGATGAGAGAGAAACAGGAACTTTACTACATTCTGGAATACTTGAAAGATGAGGCCAGAAGGAGGGAACTTTTTGAAACTAAGATGTCTGTACTTAGAGTGCATCCTGGGGAAAAGGAAATTATATGTCATTTCTGCAACTTGAAAGGGCACTATCAATATTCTTGTAGAAAGAAATTAAAACAAAATCAAAGTGCAAATGCTTCTACTGGAGCAGCGACACCCAGTGGGCAAGTGGAGAATAGCAACCAACAAAAACGTGATTTTAAATCTGCAAAGCCAGCAACCAAGGCTAAGAATGTGTCTGATAGAAATCCTACATATGCAATTACTGAATCAAATGCAAATCTTGAGAATCATTGGATGATAGATTCTGGGTCATATTTTCATATCTGTAGGGATAAGAAATCTTTTGTGGAATTGGATGAGAACAATTGCTCTAAATTAGAGCAAGCCAATGGACAAATACAGAAAGTTGAAGGAAGTGGGACTGTAATCTTAAATGTTATGGATGAAAGTCAAGAAATTAAAAAGGTTACACTAACTGAATGTGCATATGCCCCTGAGGCAGTCAGCAGCCTAGTTTCAACAAAGAGAATTATCAGAAGAAATCATGAAATTGTACTCAGAAAGGAAAATGGAAATATTGTTGATCCTGAATCTGGAACTGAACTTATGCTTGATTTAGTTGATGGTCTTCATTATCTAAAGCTTGCTGCTGCTGCTGCTGCTGCTGCTGCTGCTGCTGCTGCTGCTGATGTGCAAAATGATGCTGAAAATATTTCTGATGTAACAAATGTTGTTGGGCCAGTGTATAATACAATGCAATCTGTATGTAAGCATAAATCATGTCTTCTTAAATGGCATATAACTATGGGGCACTGTCGTGTACAAAGTGTGCAAAAATTGTTGAAGGAATGTAATGTTGATGTTATTGATTGTGATCAAATGTAATCTGGTTGTGATATATGTTTAAAGGCAAAAGGTACTGCCCCAAGATACACGGGCAAATAGACTGTACACAATTAACAATTTCTAGAGATGGTATTCTCAGCTATTGCAGGGCCAATCAAAGAACTGGCTGGTGCAAGCAGGTACTTTTTAACATTTATAGAAGCTAAGTCAAGATTTGTCTATGTCTACTTAATTAAAAGCAAAGATCAAGTATCTGACAAATTTAAATCCTATGTTGCTGCTGTGATAAATAAATTTGGCAAAGTTCCAGAAGTATTGTTCACAGACAATGGAACTGAATACAGTAGCAGTGAGTTCCAAAGATTTATGGAATAACAAGGCATTTAACATAAAACTACTACACCCTATTCACCACAGCAGAATGGTGCAGCTGAGAGACTGAACCGAACAATTATGGAAATGGCCAGATCAATGCTAATGCAATCTGAACTGCCAGATTATATGTGAGGTGAAGCCGTAAATATTGCAGTTTATTTGCATAAAATAATTCCATCCAAAGTGACTAATAAATCGCCATTTGAAATTTGGTATGGCAAACAACCCGGTCTGAAACATTTAAGACCTTTTGGTTGCAAAGCATACGCGTTTGTACCTAAGGAGAAAAGGGGAAAACTAGACCCCAGAGCAGAACTTGTTATACTTGTGGGCTATGCTAATGGTGGAAGAGGATATGGAATCCTAGACCCTAATGCTCATACTGTCAAAGAATGCAGTGTGGTATATATAGATGGCAACAGTGTTTTGCAAGCTCCTATGCAAGCTGAATCCACAGTACAGAATCCTATAGAGGATCTTACCTTCAGTGAATTTGCTATTTGGCAACCTGCAGAGCCCACCTGTGAGCAGGCAGGTCCACCTTCACAAGAAAGCAATGAATCAGAAGGGGAAGCAGGAAGTCCAAGAGAAGCAGAGACAACCACAGTTACTGTGAGAAAGTCAGCAAGGAGCAACAAAGGTATACCACCGCCAAGACTTGGAATTTGTGCAACAGTACATGTCAAAGAATCCTCAACTTGGAAAGAAATCAATCAACTACCAAATCCAGAAAGAAAGAAATGGATGGATGGATGCAATGAATGATGAAATGAAGTCTTTACATGACAAGCAAGCTTGGACACTTGCAGACTTACCTCCTGAGAGAACAGCTATTGGTTGTAAATGGATACTCAAAGTAAAATACAATCCTGATGGAAGTGTGGCTCGATACAAAGCACGTTTAGTAGTAAAAGGATACAAGCAAGAACAAGGAATTGACTACACAGAGACTTTTGCACCTGTCATAAGTCATGTTGCGTTCAGAATACTTCTAACAATTGCAGCCTCCAAAGGCATGCAAGTTGAACACGTGGACATTAAAACAGCTTTCCTCAATGGAAACTTAACAGAGGAAATCTACATGGAACAACCTGAAGGATTTGAAGAAGTTGGAAAGGAAAAACGTGTGTGTAAACTTCAAAAGAGAATTTATAGATTAAAACAAGCCGCAAGAGGTTGGTCAGATAAGCTGACAGAACTACTAAAGAAGCAAGGATTTCAACAAGGGAAATCAGAACCCTGTTTGTTTACAAGACTCAAAAATGGACAATACTAGTACATATTGACTTACGTTGATGATCTGATTTTATGTTGCTCAACAAGGAGGACATCAAAGAAATTGCTGATAAGCTAAATAAAGATGTGGAAGTCAAACAATTGGGAGACATAAAACATTACCTTGGAATACAAATTGAAAAAGCTGAAGACAGAAGTTTTCTGCTGAGCCAAAAACACAAAATTATGGACTTTGTTGAATCCATGGGAATAAAGAAACATGGACATATTAGTACACCACTTGATCCAGCATACTTAACTTTGAAAGAAGGAAAATTGCTTGAAAACAATCATGAGTATAGAGAAGCAATTGGAAAACTACTGAACTTAAGCAGAATCTCGAGACCAGATATTTCTACTGCTGTTGGAATATTGAGTAGAAAGACAAGTTCATCATATTATCATGATTGGAATGCCATAAAGAGACTGGCAAGATACCTATCTAAAACTGCTGATTACAAATTACTAATTTCAGCATGTGACAACCCAAGACTAGTAGTCTACATGGACGCCAACTTTGGGAGAAATGAAGGAGATGGAAACTCAACAAGTGGAAATGTATTCTTCTATGGAGATAGTGTGATTGACTGGAACACTAAGAAACAAAAGATTGTAGCTCAATGTACTGCTGAAGCTGAATGTATGTCTGCCCAAAAGGCATGCAATGAACTGGAATGGATTATTTTTCTTCTTAAGGAATTCGGAATAGAGGAACCTAAACCAGTATTCATGCATGAAGACAACCAAGCATCCATAAGCATATGCAAAGCTGAGAACATAAAACTAGACAACAAACATATTGTCATCAAGTGTTTACTTGTGCAAGAGATGATTAAAGAAGGACTGATTGAATTACAATATTGCCCTACTGAAGAAATGATCGCTGACATCATGACGAAGCCGCTTGACAGACTGAAGTTTGAACAACTATGTGAAAGTATGAATGTCTGAAATGTTACATAACTTGAGAAGGGGTTGGTTGGAATACAAGCTATGCACTTTTCAGACATTAACTGTTTGTTTACCTGATAGAGGAAGTTATGTATTGTAACCTAAACCCAATTGTGAGTGGAGTCTTCTTTGCCAGAGAAAGATGTAAACGCAACATTCGTCAGAAAGGATGTTAGATGTGAAATGTTTTGATCTTGTATGCAAGCTGAATTGCTCTTCTTCCTGGCAAAATGCTTTTTGGGAAGAAGAACTGCTAGACAAAGGGTTGTATAATGTACCCATGGAAAGGACAGACATAGACTAGCTGGTATGCTAAATTGTTTTTCTTTTTTATCCCAAGTACCCTATGCTGATGTTTTCTAGTAAACTTTATTTCTTTTGATAAGCTTAAGCCTCGGCTCCAATTATTGCCACACCTCTGAATTTAACATATATTTCCCATCAATAGGTGACCATTCAATGAGCAGCAGTTACAGGTAAGTGCAACCATGTTTTCATTATGGCTTAAGCAAATGGTTGACTGAGCTTATGGTCACAACATGGTGTTCCATAAATGTCAAATTCTTAAACATGTTTGTTTGAACATCACAGGACTTTTCTTCTAGAAATGTCTTCTGTAAGAACAGCTTGATTTGTTTTGGATATGTTAATATCTGGTGCTAGTAACGCCAAGTCACCTGAAAAATGATGGGCACAATGCATTTTCCACCATTAATTCTAGCAGAATTGTTTCAATACTACTTAATGAGTAGAACTGTGGTGAGGCAGCATTTTAAACATTCCTAAATAAGCCAGTAAAATATTTTTACTAGAATTGTCCTTATTCATTCATTCTGTTTTAATGGAGGTCAGACAAGGCCATTGGCAGCTCATTGCATTCTAGTATTTTCACAGTTGTTTTCTCATCATTTTTCAGACCTGATTTATTATAGTTTCTTAAAACAAATACTGTATTAGCCTGTGCCAAGTGAAAAATCAAGGAGCTATTCAAGTTTGTGAGGAATACTCTCTTTAAAATTTTGACCTCTGCATCCATTTTAGGGGAACTATGCCTCAGAATGGCACAGCATAGCGAGTCAGAACTCTACGTTCTGTCTACGTTCTGTCAGCAGAGAAAAGATACTCTGAAGAAGACAAGCTGTAGGGAGCTGATGCCATAACAGTTGCATTGATGTTGCCTGCACCCATCAATCACTGGGCAGTATGCTAGTAGTGGCTCTGTGGCAACTATACTTTGAACCAACATATACATACACTGATGGTGGCACACCTCCCTGATGTTGCCCTACCCCCCCCCCCCAAACACAACAAATGAATTAACATAGGAACAAGGAATGAACATCCTCTGCTCCAGGTAGGCCCATGGCTTGCTCAGTAGCAGCCCTGTAACTACCTCACTCCTGGCAATGCTGCAGATGGGGGTTCCAGTTCCTATTTGCAAATTACATTCCTATTTGCAAATTACATTACATTTTGGACAAGAACACACATGAAAAGAACTGCAGCTCCTCCTACAGTATCACTAGATGGCACCTCAGCTGGCAGAAGCAGCTGTGAAAAGGCTTTTCTCCTGTACAAAGGTTAAGATGGTTGTTGGGGTCAGGGTTCCCCCTAAGCTGAGTTGATGTGAGCTAGCTCAGTTTTTTAGATTTTGGCTTACACATTTTTGTTTTAGCTCAGGAAAAATGGCCCCAAAGCAAACTTATTTATGCAGTAGCTCGCAACTTTAATGCCAGTAGTTCACCAAGTAGAATTTTTTGCTCACAAGACTCCACAGCTTAGAGGGAGCATTGGTGGGGGTACTGTCCCAAAGAACAGCTTTTTACAAGGCAAGAAGGACAGACACTAAAGGGAAAAAAACAAGAAAACATTCACATAAGGCATTCCTGTCATCCCCCTCCCCCCAATAATTTGCTGAGGAAAATCACTCAAATCACACCAAGGGAAGAGCTGGCAACAAAACAAACCTCACCTTCTGACCATGACAAGCAGATAGCAAAACTGAAGAAAGAGGTTATGTTCTGCCAGTATGTGGCGGAGGTGGGGGGAGACTCTGCACTGTACAGGCTTTTCCTGTACCCTTTTGTGGGAGACATTGCTAGCACCTTCTGGGGGAAGAAGAGTTATTGAGCCAGTACACAATAAGTAAGTGTTACAGGGGTGGGATGGGAGACATTTGAGGCAGGGTTCCCTTTCTTTATTTACCTGAGATTTCAAGTCACCACTATTCAAGCACACATATAGAGTGCTTCCTCATTGCTAGATGTGATGAAAAGCACAGTGAATTCTGAGATTCCTTTAAAGAAATCAAAATACCAGGGACAAACCAACGTATCCCCGTCTTTTCCATTGTCAGACAATTTTATGAAAAGATTGTTTTATTGTTCAGTTCATGCATGCAGTTCTACTAATTCAGAACTTTGTGGATGATGTGAAATATGAAACCTCTGTCTTTAATGCCCAGAATTGGGTTCAGGGCCATCTCTAATCCTCTGGTGACATGTGATCTCTTTTGTAAATGATAGGGCATTCCAAATCTAATCAGTGCATGATCAAAAAGTTTTTAGCTGTAATCAGAGCTGTGCTACACTTCTTGAGGATAGACTCATGGGATATGAACCCATCATTTATGATTTTCCTGAGCAGTATGGAGCAAAGAGTCTAGAGTCTATATTTATTTATTTAGAGCACTGTAATGCCTCCTTTCCATCCAACCTGCGGCCTCCAAGGCAGAAAACAATCAAAAACATGAAAACAGCTTTTAGAAATGCATATTAGAAAGCCAATTAAGAACAGTAATTAAGCCAAACACATACAAATTAAAATAAATTTAAAATGGATGTTTCCCTCAGTCATCATGGCTAGTAGCCACTGATAGACCTATCCTCCATGAATCTAATTCCCTTTTAAAGCTATTTATTCCTGTGGCCATTGCTACATTCTCTGGTAACAAATTCCATATTTTTTTCACTCTTTTTATAAAGAAGTATTTATTTTTGTTGTCCTGAATCTACTGCCTACCAGCTTCATTGGATGTCTTCACATTTTGGGAAAGGGAGAAACATTTTTTTGTCAACTCTCTGTACACCATGCATAATTTTATAAACCTCTATCACATCCCTCCTTAGTAATCTGTTTTCTAAACTGAAAAGTCCTAGACTCTTCAGTTTTTCCTCATAGGGAAGGTGCTCCAGTCCCTGAATCATCTTGGTTGTCCTCTTCTGTATTTTTTCCGGTTTTGCAGTGTGATTTTTTTGATATTGTGACCAGGATTGTACATGGTATTCTGAACGAGGCCACACCCTAGATCTATACAAGGGCATTGTAATGTAAACAGGTTTATGTTCAGTCCCTTTCCTAACATAGAGTTCAGTCTCTTTCCTAACATAGGGCATTTTCGCACTGACCTTAATCGGCAGCGACGTCCCTCTTCACCGCGCAGGATCTGCGCGGATTTCGCACCAATTGCTGCGGAGCACCCGGAAGAGCCGCAAAGTCCCGCGGCTTTTGCGGCGCAAATGGAAACTGCCAAAAACCAGTTTCCATTTGCGCCGCAAAAGCCGCGGGACTTTGCAGCTCTTCCGGGTGCTCCGCAGCAATTGGTGCGAAATCCGCGCAGATCCTGCACGGTGAAGAGGGACGTCGCTGCTGATTAAGGTCAGTGCGAAAACGCCCATAGAGTTTTCCTAACATAAGAGTCCCTTTCCCTAACACATAGTTTGCCTTTCTCACTGCTGCAGCACACTAGGTTGACATTTTCCTTGAGC
Organism: Heteronotia binoei; assembly: GCF_032191835.1. Classification (NCBI taxonomy): domain Eukaryota; kingdom Metazoa; phylum Chordata; class Lepidosauria; order Squamata; family Gekkonidae; genus Heteronotia; species Heteronotia binoei. The sequence continues at coordinate 78,108,361 of NC_083228.1, read as the reverse complement.
TATCCACTACTACCCCAAGATCTTTTCCTTGAGCTATCCACTACTACCCCAAGATCTTTTCCTTGAGCTATCCACTGCTACCTCAAGACCTTTTCCCCACTCAGTCTCAGCAAGTTCAGGTCCCATTAGCTAATACTTGAAGTTGGGATATTTTTGTCCCAGTGTGCATCACCTTACATTTACCAACATTGAACTTCATTTGCCACATTGTCACCTGTCAGGGCCCGGGTTGCAGATAAGGAACGACGGCTGCCAACGTCCGGCAGCTGGCCAGAACTTTGTCAGCCGGCTGGGGAGGAACGCAGGGGTGGTCGTTAAACAGTCCAATTATTTCAACACCGTAAATCAGTCCGGCCGAAGGAGGAGACAGAAAGCTTGGTCACAGGAATGCAGGGGGTCGGAAGCCAGAGAAAACAACGCCAATTACCTAGGTCAGTCCACAAGGCAAAGTCAGAGTCCAGAAGTTCAAGTCCAAGGTTCAGGCTGGGTCAGGAGTTACACGGGTTCTCGCAGCAAGCAAGAGGGTGCAGAGCGTAGTCACGTCCCAGGAGGATCGTTCGTTGCCAGCACAGCTTGCCTTGAGGTCAGGGTTACAGATATACTGTGCTGGCTTGTTAACTTGTTAGTACTCCGGGCTGAGATCTCTCCTCCCACGCATGCGTGCATCTCTCCGTCTGTTTCTGAACTCCTGTCGCCTCCTCTCCCATAGCCGGCTTACAGGAGGTGGTGATTCAGGAGGGGATGCGCTAGGGCCTGGTGTGGCCTGATCAGTTTCAGGTGGCTCCTGCTCTGAGTTAGCAAGGGCGGGGGCTGAGCTAGGGCCCGGTGTGGCCTGATCAGTTTCAGGTGGCTCCTGCTCTGAGTTAGCAAGGGCTGGGTCTGGGGCAGGCACGACATCACCCACTCACCTAGTTTTGGAGGTCCTCTTGGAGCTCTTCACAGTCAGCCTTGGTTTTCACTATCCTTAATAATTTTGTGTCTTCTGCAAACTTGGCCACTATGTTACCCATTCCAAGTTCCAGATCATGGATGAATAAATTAAATAGTACTGGCCCTAATACTGATCCTTGTGGGACTTAGTTCCCTCCATTATGAAAACTGCCCATTTATTCCTACTCTTTGCTTCCTGTCATTTAACTGCTTTTTAATCTGTAAGGGAACCCATCCTTTTATCCCATGACTGCTAAATTTACTCAGGAGTCTTTTAGTGAGGTACTTCATCAAAAGCCTTTTGAAAGTCCAAAAAGTCATGTCCACCAGGTCACCATTGTCTACACGCTTGTTACTTTCTCAAAGAACTCCAAAAAGTTGGTGAGGTATGACTACCCTTTGCAGAAGCCTCTATGTCCCTTCTATCTTTTATTACAGTTTCTACTAATTGCTTGGGACAGACATTAGGTTAACTGGCCAGTAATTTCCGGATGCCCTCTAGATCCCGGTGTCACATTTTCCACTCTCCAGTCTCCTGGTACAGTGGCTGAATTTAGTGATAGGTTACACATATAGTAGGTCAACTATCTCACATTTGAGTTCTCTAAGAATTCTTGGGTGTATGCCATCAGGACCTGGAGACTTTCTGGTTTTTAATTTCCCCAGTAGTTCTAGAACTTCATCTCTGGTCAGCTCAGTTTGGTGCAGTTCTTCAGACTCCTTTTCTAAAAATAGTGGCTGTGACATGGGTATGTGCCTCACACTTTCCACAGTGAATACAGAAGCAAGAAATTAATTGAGGAGTTTTTGCAATCTCTCCCATCTTCCTTTAGCAACCCCTTTATTCCTTTGTCATCCAAAGGCCCAACTGCTTCTCTGGCTAGTTTCCTGCTCCTGATATATTTTAAAAAAATGTTTATTGTTTGTCTTGGTGTTTTTATCCGCTCCTCAAAATCCTATTTTCCAGAGCTTTTTTGTAGCAGGAACTCCTTTGCATATTAGGCCACACACCCCGATGTAGCCAATTCTCCTGGAGCTTACAATAGGCCCTGTACTAAGAATCCTGTAAGCTCTTGGAGGATTGGCTACATCAGGGGTGTGTGGTCAAATATGAAAAGGAGTTTCTGCTACATGCCTAATTACTGACTTATTTTTGCCAGAGCTCATGGTTTCTTATGTTCAGTTCATTGAGACAGACCTTTCACTTTTAAAAGAAGCCTCTTTACTGGTTATAGCTCACTTGACCTGTGTTGTTAACCATCCAGGCATTCTTTTTGACTTGGCAGTGCCTTTCCTAACCTGTGGAACGCATTCTAATTGGGCTTCAATTAAAATAGCTTCCAAGCATCTTCTGAGATCTTATAACTCCAGATGACCTTTCCCTGCAGTTTCATGTGGATTTTAAGAAGCATGGAGAAAAGATGGAACTTTGCAGGACCCCATGAGCCAAGAGTCAGAAGGCCAAGCATCAGTCCCCCAGCACCACCTTCTGAAACCTACCTTTCAGATAGTAATGAAACCTCTGCAGACTGGTGCCTCCCAGTCCCAGCCCTGAAAGGTGGTCTAGAAGGATACTATGATAGTTAGTATCAGCAGTAGCTGAGAGGTCCAGCAATGTTGCACTTTCCCTGCAATCTCTCAGCACAGGTCATCCACCACAGCAACCAAGTATTTTCAGTCCCATAGCCACTTTTAAAACCAGATCAAAAAGGACTCGGGTAATCCTTGGAAAGGGTTCAAACAAATAAACTATATAGTTAATTGGAGGTTGACGTTGGGACCCTAGATTTTTTGGTGACCAGCTGGAATAGAACAGGGTCAAGTCAGTTGTGCTGAAATCTTTTTTTGGATCTACCCATTTTCTCTACTATTGATGGAGCTATAGAATCAACAAAATCACTTTTCTTATTTTCCCTGGTGTGATGGGGCATTTGTCCCTTTTCCAAATTCTGAATTTCTTCATTAAGATCCTGCAATTCCTTGACATATATTTTATGCCTTGTATGTTGCTCTTTCTTATTCTGCCTAATAACAATTATGTCACATTTTTCTCTTGTCACTTCAGAGGCAGAAAATTCTTTAGCTTTCATATCTACTTATTAATTTCTATATATCAAGGGTGACCAACGGTAGCTCTCCAGATGTTTTTGCCTACAACTCCCACCAGCCAGCATGGCAAATGGCTGAGGCTGATGGAAGTTGTAGGCAAAAAACATCTGGAGAGCTACCATTGGCCACCCGTGCTATATATCATTTCTGCATCTGGCATTCAGCTGTGTGGGCTACAATGCCCTTGCTTCCCAAGTTGGAGTATCCAGGTCAGAGTCTGTGTCTGGAACTCTGAGCAAGGGCAGTTTTAATGATATGCTGTAGTAATGTTTGTTCTCATATTTGGCTGACTGTGCAAACTGCCCATCAGTTGAGATTATGGGCATTTTGGCTGGGGGTCATTGACTGTATCTGAAGCTTCACCATGGCTGTGTAGGTTTGGGAAGAGACATGCCGGGGGAGGGGTATTTTTCACCCCCACTGAGTTCAGTGGATGTGTTCATATTTAAGACAATATTTGCATCATTTTACACTTGCACCATGGGCAGGATGTGAGTGGGTGGGGGCTTAGGGTATTGATTAAGCCTTGCTCCTCTCTCAGCATTCATATGGCATTGTCCATTTCTGGCTCCTGAACTTGCACAGTTGCATTGGATTAGCACCAGTGGGTTGTTGGCAGGGGTACTCTGTCAGTATATCCCTAAATATGCCAACTTTCCGCCAAATTATGTTGAAATGGAGCTTAGTTGCCATCCTGTGTAGCCTGCAGAAGTCAGACCCATTTGTAGGCCTTTCTGACTACATCTGTTCTCTCCCACTGTCACATGAAATTAATTAGTTGTTAAATATCATTTCTTTGTAGATGGGGGACATCAAGCATTGCTTTTTATATTGCAGGCAAATACATATTTTTGTTATTTGTTTTGATTTCTATAATGTTACTGTGAAATTACACTAACAAAATGAGCTTTTCCTGCAAAGTAACTAGGAGCACTTAATTCTCTCACCCAAACAAAAACTGACCATGAAGAACTGATTCATTAATGCTCTGGTTTGTCATGGAAGAGTAAGAATACTCTAAAACAAAAGAGTGAAAGAAAAATTGCAGGAAGAAGTAGAATCTTTGTTGAATGGATCTTACTTCTGAATGAGGATAATGCTGGATTTTTATGGGAATTATAGTGCTGTTTGCATTTAGAGTCATTTGGAACCCCAGTTTCAGTTTTGCTTCCAGCTGATTGTGGAAGAGTAAACCACAATCAGCACAAAACCTCTATGAGGATAATCTCAAAGAGAACAGACAATCTCAAAGAGAAAAGAGAGCAGTATTTCTAGAAGCAGCATTATTTAAATAGTTAGCATGCAGCCTCCAGGGGAATATTTGTCTCTGCCCCAGGAGTATACTACCCTTTCCCTCAGTTTTCTTGAAGGGAGTGACATGTAGGTTAATAGTGGTAGTGCTACTTACATATATATGGGCATGTTCACTCATATATGCATGTGTGTTTATGTACTACACCATAGTTTCCTACAGAAATAGACTCAGTAAAAACTCTACTGGATAGTAATGATTCCAATTTACCTGAGCTGGTAGAAGCCGATTGTATTGCATACATAAAACACAAAATTTTATCTTTCCTTTTTCAGTGAAAAGCTAAAAACCCTCTCTTGTTGTCCATACCATCAAAGTGTCATTCAGATGGTCATACCACCCAGGAAGGACTTTAACAGAAGTTGCTCAGGTACCTTAAAGTTCCAGGACAAAGATCTCCTCAGCCCCTTTTAGCACTCAGTTGTCTAGATTGCCAAGGCCTTAAAGTGTTGCCAGAGCAGTCTCAGATTAATTAACTAATTAATCTCTGATCAATAAAGTTATCGATCTGGAAGCTGCATTTTGGGCCATCCAGTCGAACTTCTTTCTCAGTACAAGTACCAACCCTGCCTCCCCATCATACTAGAGTAGGTCAGCTAATGGAGAAGCAAAGCAGGCAGAGAAGACAAGAGGCCATTGCAAGGCAGAAGAGGACAGAAAATAGCATGATTTTATAGAAGAACAAAACCCACAACCTATTACGCTGGCAGACTCTCATTTGCAATTTATTATTACAATGTGCTCCCATTACTGAGCTAAATAACATAAAGTAAGAATATTTTACATTCCCAAACCCTCATGTTGAATTTGTATTGTAATCACAGGACATTTCATTAAAACTTTTAGATTATAGCACAGAGATACCAAGAAATATAGAAAGGACTGATGCTGTCTTCCAGATCCAGTATTCTGGGAGCGATTCTCCTACCTCATACTATCAGTGCGGTGTAAGGATTAAAGTGTTTGATTGGAATCTGGGAGACCAGGATTTGGATAAGTACTCTACAGTGGAAGCTCTCTGGGTGACCTTGGACCAGGAATGTTACCAGTTTAAAGTACCTCACAGGGTTGTTGGTGTTATGAAGATAAAATGGAGGAGGGGAGAACAACATTGTACAGCATTTGGGGAGAAACTTTTTTGTGTTATCTCCTCAGCTAGCTGCTCCCGTTGTTTCTCACTTGCTAGATGATGATCATCTCCCTTGCTATAATGAAGCTGCTTGTCTTGGAATTGCAATTTATCTGGGTTGGCATGAATGGATTGCTGGGTAGGTCAGATGTTCTTCTAAAGCCGGAGTTGTTGCCTGAAAGCTGTTAATCATAAAGAATGGAATAATTGGTGTCTTGGTAGATTAATGGTTCTTGAATTTACCATGACACTAAATGAAAACAAATCTGTACAAAAGGTGAGAGCAGGGAACTTTCATTATTTTTGCTTCTCTCTTCTTCAAGGAAGTGTCCTCCTTGGAGGGAAAGGGAGTGAGATCTCAAAAACCTGGGAAGAACAGTCACTTACTTTATATCCAAACCCTGCTCTGATTCAGGATGTGTGCAGCAGCTTGCTAGTCTTGACTGAGAATAAAGCAAAAACTGGGGAAAGAAAGACTTGAAAGTGAATACAGATGAACAAAGGACTCCATGGCTGAGAAGAGCTGATCAGCTGCAACTTTAAAAAGTGTTAATTTTAAATAGCAACTATTCCAAAATTTGAAATACTTTATTTCTGCGGATGAATTTTGAAGGCCTGTTTTAAAATGCCACAAAATGTGGACAGGGTTTCTAGAACCCTCAGCCCTCTGTTTAGATTTTAAAGCAAGCTGTGCTTAGATGTTTTTATGAGGGTGTGATAGATTTATAGACAATTTTTGAGTACTTCATGGGGGGGAAACACTGGCATGGTGTAACATCCCTTTTTCAAGTCAAGAGTTTGATCCTTATTACCAGGAGTCCTTGAGCAGTTAATCTGAAATTTTAGCCAGTGAATTCCAAATGTGCCTTATGGATTTCTTGGGGGGTTGTGCAAAACTGATAAGAGGATCTGCTCTTTCATGAGACCCAGGAAAATGCAGTTTAAGGAGGAATTAATTCCAAGAGGTCCAGCAGTCACAATGGGATCTCACCCCCTGCAGCCACTATGGGACCTCACTTCTGCTTCCCTAGAAATGCAGTTTTTCTTAGGGCAGACGCAAGTGGGTGGCAGTGTTGGTGATACAAGCACCTGTCAGTAACCAGTTATGAGAAATCACCAGTATGATGATGGTGGTCATGGTGGAAATCTGGAATAAATAATAAAACCAGATTTTTAAAATGAGTACTGAATGCACATTTAGATTGATGGGTGCATTCCCTGAAGATCAAGTAAAACAGCACCACTTACTGGACGGAGCATATATTGCCCTTGTGTTGCGATACAGTTGTTAGGAACATATTGTTATCTTCGTTTCCAGAGATCTCTGGGCTTGTTTTGATCAGCCTCCACATGGTCATGTTATCAGTAACTGGATCTCCATGCTGCTCCCCTGCATCTATCACAGTGCCTACCTCAAATACATTTAGCCAACCAAAGGTCACTATCATTAAGGTGTTCTGTTTTGTGCTTTAGTTGCTTACTGTTACGTGATATTGATGATTTCACGTGTATGGAGTGGCATCCTAAGATCAACCACCAGATGTGCAGTTTCAGCATTAGTATGACTGTATAGCTATGAAACTCCTTGTGCATATTTTTGCTGCTTACAGTATAAGGCAGCAAAGCAGTGTGAGGAAGCCATCCCTATCATGTTTCCCAGTGGGGATCTTTTTTTCCCTATGTTGGACTGTCTCATGCAGTTACTCCCCTTTTAAGCCAAAATATAAACACTCATTTTTCATCTGAAATTATGAGCACTGCACAAAATGATTCACAATGTTACTTGTATAAATTATTAGAGACTGTGGTCTGTACTATTGTGTATAATGTTCTGTAAGTAGGATCCTACTAAGCCATTTTGCATCATTTAATGTGTTGTGTGAATAAGTGTGCTCTGCTTCAGTTCTGGTTTTTTGAAAATTCTGGTTGGTTCTACAACTCAGATCCTGTTTCATTGTTTACCGATGCCCCATCCTGTTGATTGTAGTGACTCACTCTGAGTAATTTGCCTTGAGTCCGAGTGGGAACAGTGGACCATAAACAATATATTTAAAATAAAATAAATTATTTTCAGGTCTGTTTTCAGTGCTTTGGGATCTCCATGTTTAATTATCTTCTGACTTTGTAGGACTGAATAGCCTTTAAAATCCTGGAAACCTGCCCAGGAGTAGTAAGAAGCTATCATATTCTTGTGTCCCATTCTGTATATGGACCTTTAAAAAGGGATGTGTTGAACAATTTTTATTTTACTTGCTTATCAGCTGACTAGATACCATTCGTGCTATGTTCTTAAACTAAAGTTAGAGACAAAGTATTTCTGTTCTAGGTTTCTAGAGCTTGATTGTGGCCAGAAATATACATTTGATGACAGGCCAGAACTGGGTCCCCAGATTAAGAACATAAGAGAAGCCATGTTGGATCAGGCCAATGGCCGGCCCATCCAGTCCAACACTCTGTATCACACAGTGGCCAAAAAATACACACACACACCCCACACACACACACATACACTGTGGCTAATAGCCACTGATGGACCTCTGCTCCATATTTTTATCCAATCCCCTCTTGAAGCTGGCTATGCTTGTAGCCACCACCACCTCCTGTGGCAGTGAATTCCACATGTTAATCACCCTTTGGGTGAAGTACTTCCTTTTATCCATTTTAACCTGACTCCTCAGCAATTTCATGGAATGCCCACGAGTTCTTGTATTGTGAGAAAGGGAGAAAAGGACTTATTTCTCTACTTTCTCCATCCCATGCATAATCTTGTAAACCTCTATCATGTCACCCCGCAGTTGACATTTCTCCAAGCTAAAGAGCCCCAGGCGTTTTAACCTTTCTTCATAGGGAAAGTGTTCCAAACCTTTAATCATTCTAGTTGCCCTTTTCTGGACTTTTTCCAATGCTATAATATCCTTTTTGAGGTGCGGTGAGCCGGTGACCAGAATTGCTCACAGTACTCCTAATGAGACCACACCATCGATTTATACAGGGGCATTATGATACTGGTTGATTTGTTTTCAGTTCCCTTTCTAATAATTCCCAGCATGGCATTGGCCTTTTTTTATTGCAATCACACACTGTCTTGACATTTTCAGTGAGTTATCTACCACGACCCCTCCTCTTCTCCAGGATGAACATTCCCAAGTCCCTCAGCCTTTTCTCATAGGGCTTGGTCTCCAGGCCCCTGATCATCCTGGTTGCTCTCCTCTGTACCTGCTCCATTCTGTCCACATCCTTCTTGAAGTGAGGCCTCCAGAACAGCGCACAGTACTCTAGGAGTGGCCTGAGCAATGCAATATATAGCAGGACTATGATGACCTCTTCCAGTTTGGATGTTATACCTCTGTTGATACACCCCAAGATTGTGTTAGTCTTTTTTGTCACCGCATTGCACTGGCTGCTCATATTTAACTTATGGTCCCGTCATACCCCAAGATCTTGTTCACACACACTGCTACCGAGAAGTGTATCCCTCATTCATTATGTGTGTTCTTCATTTTTGTTTTCCATATGTAGAACTCAGTACTTATCCTTGTTAAATTGCATCTTGTTCACTTCTGCCCACTTTTCTGGCGTGTTCAGATCTTGTTGAATTCTAGCTCTATCTTCTGGTGTGTTCACTGCTCCTTCCAATTTGGTGTCCTCTGCAAATTTAATGAGTAGCCCCTCCAGACCCTCATCCAATACTATCCTTTCAAAGCAGCAGAGGGGTGATGTGGGGTAGAGGAATGGAAGGAAGATGCTTCAGAAAACTGAACATTTTCTCAGTGGATGGTGATACAGCTTGAAGGGGTGCTGGAAACTCATTAAGGAAGACTTTTTAGTAATGCTTTTTGGCAGCAGAAGTATGTTAGCAGCAGAAAGTGTGAGGAAGTAAACAGGATACCCCCCTGCAGAATGCCCTGGGTGAACTCTGGACAAAGAATTGCTGTTGTGCCTCAAAGGTCTTGGTTAAGAACACAGTGTATGGGAATAAAGGAACAGGTGATACAGGAATCAACAATGGAAAAGCCTCTGCTTCCCCCTGCTGGCTAGGATTAAGCTATACTTCAAGATGTAGGCAGTTTTTCTATTTGTTTTTAAAGGATTGCCATCCTGAAGACTATGGAGCAGTTTGTGTGTGTTTGTATGCATGTACGCTCATGCACATGCATGTAAAACAAATCTAGGGATATGGAGATTTGAATCCTGAACTCCCAGAAGCTAGTTTGATGCTCTAAGCTTTGCACAATACTGCCTGACATCTTCTTCTTTTGAACTTCTCTTCCTCAGAGACCTGAGTGAGAATCTCCTTCAGGCTGTTCCCAGGAAGGCATTTCGTGGAGCAACTGACCTCAAAAATCTGTGAGTGACCAAGCCTAACACACTGCAGTGACAGCAAGGACCAGGAAATCTTGAGATTGTGTCACAAATGCTCACTGATCTCTTAGGGCCAGACCCAAGTGCCTTGTGCAGATGAGGACCCACAAACCTCCTTCTACAACAGCTAACATTAGTAGAATAAAAGCAGTGGGATCATCTCTTGCAAATATTATGCAAGGTTCACAAGCATAATTGCACTCCAAATCATATTCCATGTTACCCTGTCCTTTCAGTGGCTCTTTCAGGCCTGCGATGTTTGTTGGTCTGTGTGGAGCCTCCAAGATATGGGACTGTAGTAATCTTATCTTCTGTCACACAGGCAACTGGACAAGAATCACATCGGTTGCATTGAGGAAGGGGCCTTCCGTGCTCTCCGTGGCCTGGAGGTTCTGTAAGTTTCCCTGGGAGGGTCCTTCTGTGGTCTGAAAGGAGATTCTGTGAACCTGCCTGTCTTATATGTAAAGATTATTTGTGACAGCGCCCAGCTCAAAAAGTGGGAGCATGGTCCACAGTCAAGGTGAGGCTGAGGAAAAATACAGTGTCCTAACATTGTGTGCCTCTTACCTTCCTTGCATCAATCTGTGAACCTTGTCCTGTTCATTACTCTAATCTTGCTCACTGTTCCAACTAATGCAAATGCAGTTTATAAATTGCCCATTGTCTCCAAAGTCAAAAAGATAAAAGCAGTTTTCATGTGGGGTTGTAGATGACTGTGGAAGGAAATGGCAAACCACCCTGTAAAAAAGTCTGCCATGAAAACATTGTGATGCAACATCACCTCAAAGTCAGAAACGACTGGTGCTTGCACAGGGGACTACCTTTTTAGGAGCTCACAGCCCAGTGTTCTTCCTGTGCTTCGGTGAAGGTTGGTCCTGGCCATATTGATTGCCTTGCTCCCAAACATGAGAGGAATAGTAATTGGGAGGAAGTTTTCCAGTGAAGAAATCCCAGAGAAGCATCCTATGGAAGCTTCCCAGCAAGCCTATGAATCAGTATAGCTGCTTCAGGACATGCTTCTCTCATCTCCCCTTGTGATTGGAGTTTTTGTGGAGGTGAGCTTGTGCAAGAGATTTTGAGAGTCATGCTGCTTCCCTTTCCCCTACAGCAGGCTGAAGTTTTATGAATAAGATCTGCTGCCAGTCTGAGAATGTGGCAGTGTGTTTATGGTATATCCATACACGGCAGATGGAAGGGTAATATGTTTGTCTCAGACACTCACTTATGTGCTTCCTCTTCTTCTTTCCTGCAGGACTCTGAACAACAACAACATCAGCACCATCCCCATCTCCAGCTTCAACCATATGCCCAAACTCCGCACCTTGTGAGCACCCGAAGAAGCAACCTAAGGGGTGGAGGGGGTGGAATGAGGCAGAAGGAAAATAGAGTACTTTGTATGTTATGGTGGTCTGGGAGCTATCAGGAGACTCTGTTGGCAACTGTCTGAGGCATGTTCTGACCTGCTTGGCCTGCTTTTTGGACATAAATGTTTTCTTGATGGGGAAGACCCAGCAAAGTGCCAAGGTCCCATGTATGGGGATGTGTGAAGATCTTGTCCAAAAGCAAAAAGAGCAATGCATTTTGTGTATGGGAAGGAAATTTGTGTGTTTGTGTATGGGGGGGGGTCGGGGTGGCATTAGCATTTCATAGGCAGGGATCTGGGTTAAGCAGAATTGCAGCAGGCTAAGTCTCAGGCTAAGTCCAGCGTCTTCTTCTCAGGAAGTCTCTCCTACACCTCTGGCCAGAGTGAGCTGGGGAAGGGGGGAGATGGCAATTGACTTTTACTGCCCTTTTCTTCCTCTTCTTCCCACCCTCTAGCCGCTTGCACTCCAACCAGCTGTTCTGCGATTGCCACTTGGGCTGGCTTTCCCAGTGGCTGCGTCAGCGCCCCACCATTGGACTGTTCACACAGTGCACTAGTCCGGCTTCTCTACGTGGCCTCAATGTTGCAGAGATCCAGAAGAATGAATTCAGCTGCTCAGGTTAGCATCGCACATGAGGGTAGGGGAGATGGGCTGTCCTACTAGCCTCACACAGACCTGTTTCTCAGAACTCAAAATTGCCAGAAATTGGCCCCTTTTATTCCCAGACTCAGCACATCATCACTGGGACCTAAGGGTGAACGATCAAGCCTGCCACAACCAGGAAGTCATTGGTGCTGCCAACACACACATTGTCCCTCTTACTGTGAAAGGTTGATCTCAGCACCTTTCATGGGTCTAACTCTTTCATTTCCTGTTCTCACAACAGGCAGTGACAGTTGCATAACTGTGCATTATGTGCAGCAGAACTTGCTCTCTGGTCTCACAAAAATTGCCTGTGTTTACTCCTTTTGTCCCATTCTGCCTCTTGTATTTCTAGCTGCGTGCAACTATCAAACCTGTGGTGCAGGAATTTGCTTTCTGAAAGCTGCTTCCTCCATGTTCTCAGTGCCCAGTTGTCTCCTTTTCTTGGCCACCATGAATGCCATATGCGCCTCTTCCTTTCTCATGCCAGTTTCTGTACTAACTCTTTCCATCTTGACTTGCACACTCACATTGCCATGTTGTGCTGAGTTTCTCTAGTCTAAGACCACTGAAAGCAACCAGCATACATTGGAGTAAATTGGAACAATATTGTTTTATCAGTCTGCTATCTTTACTGATTTGAATAATTAAATTTTAATCTGCTAGAATTTATCTGCACAAGTGTTTGTGCCCCCATTTTGAAAAAAAAAAGTTGTGACTGAGACAAGTGAAGGTTTTAACACAAAGTTACTAAGAAATGTGACCAAAACCTGCTTTTCTTCTAGCCAGAATAGCTTTAATTGTCTCGCACACATATACACACCCTTTATGACTGACATTCATATCATAGTAGGCCAGATCTTTCTAAGACATATGAACTAGTCATAGACCAAAGAGTGGTAAAGACCACAAAAGGGAGGCAAAACATTCCTAGCAATACAGTGTCCCACAAGCAAAAAGTAGGTGGCCAGTTAGTGATGCTTTTGCAGTGTCAATGACAGAGATTGGTCATACTCAAAAGGTTATTGCTAAATTTCTGCAATGCTCCTCCTTCTCTTCAGGTCAGAATGACGCAGCGAGGGCCCAAATCTGCAGTTTTTCATCTGGTTCCTGCCCTGCCATGTGTACCTGCAGCAATGGCATTGTGGATTGTCGTGGCAAGGGCTTGACTGCCATCCCAGCCAATTTGCCTGAGACCATGACAGAGATGTGAGTAGAAAATAGCATGCGGGGTGGGGAGGGGGGGGAGAAGAATGCATGAACAGAGCACAAGGAACCTTCCTAACAGAGTCTGCTCTGCATTAATATTTTGTCTCCATTCTCTGGTGCTGATCTGGAACAGAGATGCTACTAATTGTGCCCTAGGACCATCCTGGAGCAACTGTAATCCCCTGGCAGAAATGACTGAAGGTCCCCTTCCAGTTTCCTCAGTGGCTACAAGGCACTGTTTAGATCAGTAATTTATCATAACAGGGATGGGGAGGAAAGAAGAATGTACTGTCATCACAACTGACTCATGGCAACCCCTTCCACAGGGCGTTTTAGGCATGAAAGGAACCCAGGTGGTCGACTGTTGCTTTAATGGTCTTCTTAATTAATTAATTTATTTATTTGTTCGATTTATATCCCGTCCTACCCCACCAAGGCGGGCTCAGGGCGGCTTACAATACAAAATGCTAACAATAAATCAGTTTAAAATACATTAATAATTATACAATAAAATACATAAAAATACATAAAACTCACATCAATATACTATGCTACCTCTTCCTTAAATCAATTCTTCAAGTATTCCAGTGTTCAATATTCTGATGTTCATAAATTTAAATATTCAGGCATCCCGATATCAATCAGTTGTATGCCAACCGGAAGAGGGCTGTTTTACAGGCCCTGCGGAACTGTTCAAGGCTCCGCAGGGCCCTCACCTCCTCCGGGAGCTGGTTCCACCAACAGGGGGCTGCAATCGAAAAGGCCCTGTCTCTGGTCGCTTTCAGATGGGCCTCCTTTGGCCCAGGGATTATAAGGAGGTTCTGAGACCCTGATCTCAGCACTCTCTGGGGAACATATGGGGAGAGACGGTCCCTAAGGTAGTTAGGTCCCAGGCCATAAAGGGCTTTAAAGGTCATAACCAGCACCTTGTACCAAACTCGGTATGTTATCGGCAGCCAATACAGTCCCCGGAGCCCCAGCTGAATGAGCTCCCGTCTAGGGAGCCCTAACAACAGCCGGGCAGTGGCATTCTGCAGTAGCTGCAACTTCTGGGTTCGGCACAGGGGCAGCCCCATGTAGAGGGCATTGCAGTAGTCCAGCCTCGAGGTGACCGTTGCATGGATCACTGTTGCCAGATTGCCGTTCTCCAGGAAAGGGGCCAACTGCCTTGCCCGCCTAAGATGAAAAAATGCGGACTTTAATGGTCTCCTGACTGTGGCTGACCCTGCTTGTTCTTCCCAAGCCATTACAATCTCAGGCCAAACTGGGCTGAGAGACAGTTTGGTTTAGTGGTTAAGAGCAACAGACTCTAATCTGGAGAATCGGGTTTGATTCCTCACTCCTTCACTTGCAGCTGTTGGTGTAACCTTGGGTCAGTCACAGTTCTTGAAAGAGCAGTTCTCGAAAAAACTCCCTCAACCCCACCTACCTCACAAGCATTGTTCCCTCTAAGCTGAGTTAGTGTGAGCTAGCTCACAATTTTTTAGCCTCCAGCTCACACATTTTTGTCTCAGCTCTAGAAAAATGGCCCTAGAGCAAACTAATGTATGCAGTAGCTCACAACTTTAATGCCAGTAGTTCACAAAATAGAATTTTTGCTCACAAGACTTTACTGCTTAGAGGGAACATTGCTCACAAGGTGTCTGCTGTGAGAAGAGGAAGGGAAGGAGATTGTACGCTGCTCTGAGGCTCTGAGTGAAGGGCAGGGCATAAATTCAATCTCTCCTCTTCTAATCAAGCTGCTGCAGAGAGGGAAGCAGATTTTTAAGACTAGCATTGGGCCTGCTTTCCTGAATCCAGAACTGGACTCTCCCTCTCTCTCTCTGTCTGTCTGTCTATCTATCTATCTATCCCTCTCTCTCTCGCTCTCTGTCTATCTATCTATCCCCCTCTCTCTCGCTCTCTGTCTATCTGTCTGTCTGTCTGTCTATCCCTCTCTCTCCCTCTGTCTGTCTGTCTGTCTGTCTGTCTGTCTGTCTGTCTGTCTGTCTATCTATCTATCTATCTATCTATCTATCTATCTATCTATCTATCTATCTATCTATCTATCTATCTATCTATCCCCCTCTCTCTCGCTCTCTGTCTGTCTGTCTGTCTATCCCTCTCTCTACCTCTCTCTCTGTGTCAATCTATCTGTCTATCTCTGTCTCTCTAACCTAGGCTGACCCTGCTTAGCTTCTGAGATCTGATGAGATCAGTCTAGCCTAGGCTATTCAGCCTAAGTGGATGGCCGAGGTTGGACCATCTCAGAAGCTGAGCAAGGTCAGCTCTTGTTGCTACTTGGATGGGAGACCACAAGGAAGTCTGGGATTATGACACAAAGGCAGGCAGTGGCAAACCACCTCTGAATGTCTCTTGCCTTGAAAACCCTATGAGGTTGCCATAAGTCAGCTACAACTTGATGGCACTTTCCACCACCACATACATATTGAATATCTTGACAAATCCCTCATATGCAAAAGGTGGAGTATTTAAGTTGCAGGGTGCTTCATGTACTGTTCACGCTGCCATTTTCCCCACAGTGTGGTGAATTTTGCAGTTGCAGTATGGTGTGACCACCGTATTTTAAACCAGAAACCTTTAGCATGGCAAAATCTTGATGGCCGCAAAGTCAACAATATTTTGGATCCCCTGCCATACCTTTCAGCAACTTTAGAATATGCCTTTGGTATCCCATATGGAGGAAGCTCAAATACTTTGGCCACCAAATGAGAAGGGAGCACTCCCTGGAGAAGAC
Organism: Heteronotia binoei; assembly: GCF_032191835.1. Classification (NCBI taxonomy): domain Eukaryota; kingdom Metazoa; phylum Chordata; class Lepidosauria; order Squamata; family Gekkonidae; genus Heteronotia; species Heteronotia binoei. The sequence goes on along the minus strand of NC_083228.1, from coordinate 78,092,567 downwards.
CCTGATGCTGGGAAAGACAGAAGGCAAAAGAAGGGGTCGGCAAAAGATGAGATGGCTGGACAGCATTACTGATGTAACTAACAGAAAATTGAGCAGACTTCGGAGGGTGGTGGAAGACAGGAGGGCCTGGCGTGACTTTGTCCATGGGGTCGCAAAGAGTTGGGCTCGACTGTGCAACTGAACAACAACAATCCCATATGGAGAGTAGCTACAGAGGTCACTATGTGTTTATCTAAACTGGCCCCTTAATTCTGTTGATTTCAAGCCAATAGATCTGGTACATATATTCAGACAGCATCCCCATGGAGGAAGTTTTAAACTGCTTCTCATGATGCCTGCCTCCGTGCAAGAAAGTGCTTATGCAGAATAGCTCAACCTACTGACTGAGAGATTTTCTCCATGCCACTGCAAATTGAAGGGTTGTGGTGAAGTGGCGAAAAATGCCTAATCCACTCTGTGGGTATATAGACAGCAGCATCCATACACACTGGTCCTAAATCAACTTGAATCCAGTTCTGATGTTGAGTTAATTCACACGCCCAAATTGAAATGTTAGAGATGTGGGCTGAATAAGTCAGTGTAAAGATCTGCCCATGGTGAGGCAGTTTGATGTCTGTCATGTGATTAGCACCATGTGCCCAGCTTGCAACTGAAAGTGTGTTATGCTGAGCTATGTGGTTGCTTCATCAATTTTGTGTTACCGATAGGCCTGTAATTAGTCTGCAAATTTAGGCTGAGGATAAATTGTATGCTGTCTTAGTTTAGTTGAAGAATGGGATGCAGTGAGCTCTTCAGGGACAAGGATCTATCCCTTCTTCTTTGGAGTTGTTCCCGCCCTGCTCTCTGCAGCATCCCTCTCCAAAGAGGCTGGATTTCAACCATTCCTACAGGCATGCCCCAGTAGATTTTATCACTTGTGCTCTGTTTCCCATGCAGACGCTTGGAGTTGAACGGTATCAAGTCCATCCCTCCTGGAGCCTTCTCATCATACAAGAAGCTTCGCAGGATGTGAGTGTCTGCATGTAGATTATATCCAGCCTGTCCTGCCCCTTCAGTCCCAGCTTTCATTCCTCTGGCCTCATCCCCATGCTGCTGGGAGCAAGGAAGATGGGTCTTTGGAGAGACTGGAGAGTAGAGTTGGATGGGTTCTAGGATCTTAGTTCTTTTTTAAAGTTCATGTTCCACCAATATGTACACAGAGACTGGGAGCGAAAAGGGCCTACCCCCAACCCTTCCTTGCCCCACACCTTACCCACCCTGAGCCCCCAAAGGAAGGAAGGAGAGAGGATAAGGCAGTCTGCCTGCCCTTGCCCCACCTCCCCAATCACTAGGTACTACCTCCATTGCCAGGCACAGGGATTGGGCACAGTCTTCCCACTCAGCAGAGCTCAAGTGGGCCAGATGCAGCCCTTGTGCCACAGGGCTGGCCTAGCCTGGGAGGGGGTCATCAGCCTACCAGTGGTATCTGACTGCTCATAATGGCAAATCCATCCCTGCCAATACAGATATCTTCTGAACAGGAAGGAAAACTGCCTTCCCAGTCACATGAATATATTGCTACCATTTTCCATAAGTATATCTGGATCAATGCTGATTTCCAGCTCTAAATAAGAAGGGTGAAGCTCATTAGAGTAAAGGTATGGTTGTTCAGTGAAAGAAATTGCCAGCTTGTTATGGTTTAAAGCAAGCTGTGGTGATCCCTCTTCTACCCTGGCTGCCATTTGAAAAATCTGCAATAGCACACATCTCATTCATGAGCCTGATTTTAGGCATTCTTTCCTCAGAGCTATTCCATCTGTCATTTTTCAAACAAGTTCCTGTGCTAGAAAAACTCCCAAGAATGCTATCCTGAGATTCCTTACTCCTACCACCATGCCTTTTTAGCCCATGGTATCACTTTACTTTAGTTTTAGGATAAACCACGAATAAGGGCAGATCTCACATGCCCTGTGGATAAAAACAAAGGGGAAGAGCATAACTAGAAAGTGGGGTTGGTGTATTGCAAAGTATTCTCTGGAAAGCAGTGGGGTGTTTCCCCAGATGTGACCTACCTCCATCCTGGTATGAATTTGGACTGGAGCTTTCATTAGGCTCTATGAAGTACACAAAGCAGAATCTAGCACTTCAAGGGGAGAGAAGGGTTATGTAGGTGTGTCGCTTGTTACTGCCCACAATCTCTTCATCAGTGCTGACTGCTTTTGCCTTTCAGAGACCTGAGCAACAACCAGATCTCAGAGATAGCACCTGATGCCTTCCAAGGCCTGCGGTCACTCAACTCTCTGTGAGTAGCCCCACTGGGAGACAGCTTAGTTTCACTACTCTCAGAGCAGGGAAATGAAATTTCACTTGCATGCTGTATCAGAGTGTTCTCCTTTTTCAGTTTTCATTCCTGTAGTCCCATGACTCAGTCACTATTCACTGTGTCTGTGCTGCATCAGTGGATATCAGAAGCCTTGTCCAGGTTCTCTCTCTCCCCCCCCCCCCCGAACTTAGGCAGGTATCTATTGGAGATGCAGCCTTCTCTATGATTGCTCTCCACGTATGGATCTCCATCCATAAAGACATTTGCTTGGTGCCATAGTTAACTTCTTTCAGGCATCAGAAGAAATCTCTTCTGTTCACCCAAGTCTTTGGGGATGAAGTCTCTTTGTTCTTTTTGCTTAGCATATATGAATTGGGCCTTAGTTTCAAAAGCTTAAATCCCCAGTCCCAATACCATAAGCAAACTGGTGCATTGAAGTTTCATTCTCCCACGAGTTGGGTGCCTGTGGCGTATGCCAGCTCTGCTTGTAGAGTGACCTAGGAATAGCTGTTGAACTGCATCCTTTTTTGCCAGCACACAATAGGAAAATCAAGGCTAAACATCAAGAGATTTTCCTAACCCAAGGCCTGATATTATTTCTTTTGCAGAGTCCTGTATGGGAACAAGATCACAGAGCTGCCCAAAGGGGTGTTCGGGGGACTGTATGCACTGCAATTACTGTAAGCACATGTGGGAAGGCTAGCTAGAAGGCTGCGTGGTCATGTGCATGGTGGGGGTTGTGGTAATGTGGTAACTTTGCACTAGTTCTCAGAGCAGCCCAGAACTGCATGTGTGCCCGTCTGAGAACTTTTAGCAGCACTATAAGCACCTGCCTCTTGGTGCTTCTTCATTCTGTACAACCTACTGCTTCCGCTGTATATAAGTTCATCTCCTACATAGCCTGCCTTGCTTCAGATTGCATCTTTTTGCCCCACAATGCCCTTTATGGTCTTAATCTCCTCCCCAACATTGGCCCACACTTCCCTCCTTATCTAGCTGCAGCTTTCCCCGCTACTAGCCACACTATCTCAGATGACTGCATAGACAGGTTTTTTGGCCATAAATGAAGGGAAGAAATGGGAATTATGAAGATTCTTCCTCTCAGTCTGCACTTAAAAGTAGGATGTTGTCTGATTCAAATGCCATTCTAGCAGATAAAAAAGAATTTACACACATAATAGTGTAAGAACAGCTGTGTTGGAGCAAACCAGTTTTCCATCTAGTCCAGCATATGCAGAGGCTCACTGGTTCGGAACATGAGAACTCTATTTTAATCACCTTGACCAACAGCCTGTTTTACCTGTCCTCCATGAATTTGTCTAATTCCTTTTAAAGCCAACTAAACCAATAGCCATCTCTACATCCTGTGGCAGTAAACTCCAAAAGGCAATTACTTTTTGAGCTAAGAAGTACTTCCTTTTGCCTGTATTGAATGTACTTCCTTTTGCCTGTATTGAATCTACTGCCCATCTTCACTGGGTGCGTTTGAGTTCCAGTCTTATGGGAGAAAAAAGTTGTCTACTTTCTCAATTTTTGCATAACTGTGTAAACTAGTACCCTGTACCCCTATCCCCTTATTTGTCTGTCCTCTGAACGTAAAAGCCCCAGATTCCTTAGCTTTTCCTTACTGAGAATGTGCTGTAGCCCCTTGATCATGTTGCTTGCCCTTTTCTGCACCTTTTCAAGCACCACTATATCTACCCAGGGTCTCATTTAAGCTGTACTGCTGCACTTGCAATGCTGCTTCCTGTGGATGAACACCTGCCCAAGTTATGGATCTCTGGTATTGCTAAAGTTGTACTCAAAGCAGCTGAGAGCCCAGTTTAAACAAATGCCCGATGAGTGAAAAATCTCATGGCAAGATGCCCTTACCCACCAGCACAAGGTTTTAATCAGGTCTAAGTCTGGATTCTCTTGGTGATTAGTTGGGTGGGTCAGTGGAATCCCCTCCTACTCTGAATGACGACCATGAATGTTTTTCATGTAATATCTGTCTGTCCGTCTGTCTCTCACACACACACACTCACTCACACACACACAATTAGGCTGTAATGTGTTTTTCCACTCCAGGCTTCTGAATGCCAACAAGATTAACTGCATTCGGGCAGATGCCTTTGCTGATCTGCAGAACCTGTCACTGCTTTCACTCTATGACAACAAGATCCAGACCTTGGCTAAGGGCACCTTTGCCACCTTGCGTGCCATCCAGACCCTGTGAGTACTTTCTTCTCTTAAGGTGTGTCCACGGGTGATGGGATTCTGGAGGAAGAAGGTGGGCTTCCGAGTCCTGGGATTCCAAGGAGTAGTCCAGGATCTGGATAGAGGAAAAAGTGTGACTATAAAACTCAGCACACTAAGAGGAAAGTCTAGCTAGATGATCATTTCTCAATTGTGCCATCTCAGTGGGTAGAGAGACCCTCCTGGAAAACTGACACTGGCTCAGGATCATTGCTAGGGCCCCATGTTCTAGCATCCTGGTGGCATTACAAAGGCATTGAGCCAGCAGCATGTACCATCTTAGCAGCTAGATTCAAAATTCTGATGTTAGACTCTAATTTGGCCTCTTACATTAGCCACCAGAGCAACCCCCAGAATCCTGAGTGTGCTTACCTATCCCTGGGCGCATGTGCTAAATGTTTCCTGTTTCTTCTCCTCCCTACAGTCATCTAGCCCAGAACCCCTTTATCTGCGACTGCAACCTGAAGTGGCTGGCAGACTTCTTGAGGGCCAATCCTATTGAGACAAGTGGTGCACGCTGTGCCAGCCCCCGCCGCTTGGCCAACAAACGCATTGGACAGATCAAGAGCAAGAAATTCCGCTGCTCACGTATGACTTAGCTATCAACAGCAGGGTTGCTTTTAGACTGGCGGCTCAGGACAGAAAGATTGGGATTCCTCCCCCATCATAACCCCTGCACCTATTTGTGTGCTTATTCAGAGATTCTATCTCTGGCACCCAAGAAGGATTGAGGAGATGTTCTCCCCAACCCAATTTTATTTCCTTCTTGCCAAGCAAAAAGATTAGTAGTGGTTCTTCACCATCCATAAATTCAGCTTAGTTCTTTTTTCCTTCTTTTCATTTTAAAATATCTCTTTCCTGGACTCTTAGATCGTTTTCGCACTCACCTTAATCAGCAGCGACGACCCTCTTCACCGCGCACGATCTGCGCGGATTTCACACTAATTGCCACGGAGCACCCAGAAGAGCCGGAAAGTCCCGGCGCTTTTGCGGCGCAAACGGAAACTGGTTTTTGGCGGTTTCCGTTTGCGCCACAAAAGCGCCGGGACTTTCCGGCTCTTCTGGGTGCTCCGCGGCAATTAGTGCGAAATCCGCGCAGATCGTGCGCGGTGAAGAGGGTCGTCGCTGCTGATTAAGGTGAGTGCGAAAACGACCTTAGAAAGAATCACCGTATTAATAAACAGTAAGAAATTGATCCAGTATGGATTTGCTGCTTGTACTAGTGCTCTTGTGCAAGAAGTGCAAAAAAAAATGCAGTTGCTGCTTACGTTGTCAAACTTTTTGCATTTCCACTTGTGCAAGATCTTGTGCAACCAATTTGTTACTATAACATAGAGGATGGAAAGCCTTAGATGTTGCTCAAGGGGAACTGTACTAAGTTTGTTTGTGTTTCTACTTGTGCATCACTGGATCCAAGCATAATTCTGCCGCTACCCAAAAAGTGAGGCCAAGCCAGGGAGAGGGGAGAAAGGACTTAACTGAGGTGATGGGATCATCACATTCTGTTCAGTCCTCAACAGAACTGGATATGTTACCATAAAATTATTGACTTATTTGAAAACTGAAAGGCCAAAGATTACACCATTTCCTTTTTAAAACAAAAATGAATACTCATGTCAGAAAGAACTTGCACACTGGTGCAGTATAACTATTTTTCTTCAGATAAACATATTAAGAGTTGATATACCTGCTATAGTTTCTTGGCATGTATACTCAGATATTGAAAAATAATAAGGGGCATGGACTTGGTATCCTAAGTTTAACTATGTTTACATTAATAATGTTTGCATGTTTCTGTTCACAGCCAAAGAGCAGTATTTCATTCCAGGTAAGGGATCAAGACACAGAGGCTGGGTTTGCTAGGACTTATGTGCTAGTTGCATGCATATGTTCATGGTACTCTGCCTCTGATGGCAGAATGGGGTTGTAGGAATGCCCATTATACTGGTTTTGAATGGCTGTATTTTAGCCCAGCAAGATATCGTGCATAACAGAAATCAAACTGGGATTGGTGAGTTTCTCTCTTTGGGATGAACCTTGCCTATTACTGTAGCATCTCTACTTTTCAGATCTGGAATGAAATTCTGTCTGGATTTTTTTTTTTAACTGAGCCTATGAAGGAGAGGTGCCAGGAAGAAATGTTTGAATACTAATGCCTCTGTTTAGACATCTTTGCATCCATAGAAGCTAAAGGGAACTATAGAAGCTGGTCCACTGGATTTTTTTGTTTCTAATTTCCCATCTATGGCAGGATCAGGCAGAGTTATGTGCATGGGGGAACTGATGACCAGAGAGACTGTACAACTTGGGAAGGAGGAATAATGTGATGGAGCAAGGAATGGAATTTGGATTTTTGGAAACTCATTTTAGTCCTTACTCGGTCCCAAGTATCCTGCTCAGGATATAGAAATCTTCAGGACCATTCCCTTCTTCCTGAAGTACCTGTAGATCCCTTACCTTGTTGGAAAGCTGGGCTCCCACATCTGGCAGGGTGAGCATATGAGAGTACTGAGGATTATTTAGACAGGGAGAACCCCCTTTTCCTTCAGGAGTGCATTCTTGTAGCTGCATCTGTCACATCCGCACACATATACATCCATGTATATAGACTAATACATACACTAGCAAGCAGTGTTCTTTCTCCTGGGCAGGTACGGAAGATTACCAGTTGAATAGTGAATGCCACAGTGATGTGGTCTGCCCTCCCAAGTGCCGCTGTGAAGCCAATGTGGTGGAATGTTCCAATCTGAAATTGACGAAGATCCCAGAGCGCCTTCCACAGGCCACAGCTGAGTTGTGAGGCTTTCTCTTTATCTGTGAACTTTATGACCTCCCCTCCCACAAAAACCCTGAACTCCTTTGATATCCCTGTGACTTACACAATTGTGGAAACCAAGTCTGTACTAGTTGTTATTTTAGGGGTACTGATATCCCGAATCAACAGTTTCAATTTGAATTTTTTTTGAAAGGCAAAAAATGTTTAGACTTAGAGTCACTCTTGTAAAGGTTCACTGCATGTTTGCTTGGGATGAGTATATACTGAACAATGAAGAAAAATTTATCACAGTTTTTGCCCTGTTCATGCTTCACAAACAGAAGTTCGTGATGGGTCTGCCATCACACACTTCCCACAGACTTTTAAAGCAGTTTGTGGTGGTTCATGGATAGAGCAGAAAGCACGGGTTTAAAGGGACCGAGTCTCTTTACACTCCTGGTTTCTGTTTCCCAGGAAAGCTGCAAAAACAACTGAGCAGCTGGTAGCACCTCCCTGCCACTCAGCTTTTTTTGTGCTGTCTTCTGCACTCCCTTTAAAGTTTAAAGACTACCTTCAACAGCTTGAGCTGTGGGGAGTGCCTCCCCACCACTCAGCTGTATTTTGGGCTATCTTCTGTGGTCCCTTTAAACATCACTCATTCGCTTTTTGGGCTTTCTGCAAACTCCATTTAAAGGGATTTGCTGTCCCTTTCAATGGGTTTTGTGGGGCCATGAACTATGAACCAGTTCGGTTTGTGAACAAACCTAGTTCAGTTCATGATTTGGTTCAAACCTAGTTCAACTCATAGTTTAGTTCAGCTTTGAATCACAAATCAGACTTCATTTTTCCATTTTGTACCCATGCCTAATGTTTGCTTCCAATTGTGAATTCTGCCGAATTTGAATATAGTTATTTAAGTTGAAAAAGAGTTCAGAAAAAGCTACTTGTTATCCATGGACTCCCCCCCCCCGCATATATTAAATAATTTTAAGAGCAAATGTGCCCCTAGAGACAAAACAAATACAACACCATAGACAATTTTTCACTCTCTTTATCCCTTAGCTCCAGCATTCACTGCCTACTTTATGCATTGTCAAAGCCTAAAACTGCTCTATGCATTTCCTGAACTTGATGTTTTGCAGCTCCCCCTCCTTTTTCCCTTCCCTTTTGTATCTGTCACGTGTAAGTATATGCCTCTCTAGTCTGAAACATCTTGTGTGTCTTACTTATTCTGCGTGCAAGCACTTCACTGAGTACAGTGGAATGACCCTTGTCTTATGCATACTACGAAGACTTTCATACATCCACTTCAAATGTGTACTTTGAGAGAAACTTTGTGGAGGAAAGCATGGGTGTTGAATTGTTTGAAGTGCAATGCAAGTGTTTTTCTGCTGCAGATATACAATTTAGAAAGCTGATGTGTATTGGATTCTTGGCTTCTGGTGATGTGTATTGGCTTCACATTGTACTTTTGCATGCTTTCTTATATAGCAATCGCCTCAGCACAGGGGAGGAAAGGAATGAGTGAAGGGGCCCTTAGAGAATGTTGAGAGAGGCACCTAGAACCCTTGTTTTGCTTTTCTGGCTTTAATTTCATTTCTACTTTTTCAGTGTTTACTTTCCTTTGTTTCTCTTGCAGGCGCCTAAATAATAATGAGATCACAGTGCTGGAAGCTACAGGCATCTTCAAGAAGCTCCCACACTTAAAGAAAATGTGAGTGTGTGTGTGACTGGTAACAGAGAAGACTTCCATCCCATACAAGATCTGGGGGATGTTCCAGGAAAATGAAGGTGGTGGTAGGGATAGGACTTATAGCATGTCTGACTTCCCACAAGTAAGCTGTTTCTAAGGGGTGAGGCAGAGCCGCAAATGTGTGTGGACTTTCAGAAGCAGCACATAAAATGGTTTCAGACAGTTCTTTTGCTTAATGTCACAGGTTCAAGGCTAAAAGTGGGAGAAAGCTTCCAAGGTGGGTGCAAGGACAGTTCATCAACAAACAGAGTCGAGCTGAGTGCTGCAAATAAAACTTGCATAGCTGGAGCTAACCTAACGTCTCATCTTCTTTGTGTTCACCTCAACCAGGGCTAAGAGTTCCTTGTAGGCTGTATGCTGAGACGTAAAAGCTTTCTTCCTACTCCTTCAGTCTGCTCTTCACTTCATCCTTCTTTCTTTCCCAGAAACCTGAGCAACAACAAGGTGTCAGAGATTGAGGATGGGGCCTTTGAGGGGGCAGCCTCAGTCAGTGAGTTGCACCTGACTGCTAACCAGCTGGAGTCAGTGCGCAGTGCCATGTTCCGGGGCCTTGATGGGCTGAGGACATTGTAAGTAGCTCCCAACTGGAGCAGGGTGAAAGAAACACTATTGGTGGGTTATCAGTACATGTGAGAGCTGCATGTGGTGTGGAAGATGCTGCCAGACCCCTCTAAGGTCCCTGGTAATAAGGGCTGCTTCCCGTTCTCTCTGTCCCCCAGAATGTTACGGAACAATCGCATCAACTGCATCCACAATGACAGCTTCGCAGGGCTGCGCAATGTGCGCCTCCTCTCTCTGTACGACAACCAGATCAGCACTATTGCACCTGGCGCTTTTGACACATTGCAATCCCTCTCTACACTGTGAGTCATGATATCAGATGGGAAAGTACCTCCCAAATCCACTGGGGGTGGGGTATTAGGACAATTGTGCTCCCTCCTGGTCTCAAATTCTTTCTTTTTCAGTCTATTTTTTTTCTGCCATCTGCCAGGGCATTCCTGGCAGCATGAATGGGCCCCAATCAGGAGAAGTGCCAGAATAAGCAGGCAGCCTGAAACAGTAGCTCAGAGAAAATGATCTCATTCATCTCTAGCTGGGCTCCATGGCTGTGATTCCACACCTGTGGAATCTGGCATGGATCTGTGATATCACAAGATTGGATAGTAATAATACAAAGCACTTCAAATGTTCAGAGTCCTTGCCTCAATAATTCTTAGAACACTCATGTAAGGTAGGTCAGGATTATTACCCTAATAGTGCAGGTGCAGATAGTGCACTTATTTTAATGTGTTATAGTGAGTCTATCACTAAGGGGAGATTTGAACCAGGGACTGGCTTCCTGGCGTGAAGCTCCTGAAGTTAGTCAGTTTGCTGCACCTGCTTAATCCTAGAGAGCACAAGTGTGGCTTGATATGCAAAAGGGTGGGTCTTTCATGCCATCCCTCTTCATGGATGCCATATAAGATTGTCTCAGTGTAGCTTGGGTTACTTATTCTCTGTCTTCCCCCTCCCACATTAGGAATCTGCTGGCTAACCCCTTCAATTGCAACTGCCGCCTGGCCTGGCTAGGTGACTGGCTTCGCAGGAGGAAGATTGTCACAGGAAACCCACGCTGCCATAACCCCGACTTCCTACGTCAAATCCCACTGCAGGATGTGGCCTTCCCTGACTTCAGGTGTGAGGAAGGTAACTGACAGGCACTGGGTGTTTTGGATAATATTATGGATGGAGAGGCAGGAATTATACAAACTGTGACTGTGGCAGCATAGAACCTTTCTTAAGGCCTCAACAAAGCCCTGTTTGAGTTTTACCTGTGGGTCAGTGTACTATTGTGTGGCAAAGTGTTGTATTGTGTGGCAAAGGCACAAATTCCAGTTTAGCTTCCTTCTGTCCCCTTCCCCACCTAATACTATTGCAAAGTATATTTAGCACAGAGATGTGCATGTACAAATGCACAATGTGGAGAATTTGCCTTCAGTGAGGCTTGGAGCTGTTGCATATTAAAGCAAACTTTTAATATGCCAAATGTCCATTAGCCCATCCTGCACAGCGTGTATGAAACTATTGCATTGTATTTCAGTTCTGAAAAACAATGCATACAGAGATGCAGGTTTCCTTATAAAGACAGACTGAGTGGGAGCCCAACTGAGACTGCATTCCATAGACGAAATAGTGTGCAGAAATATGTGCATTATCCACTTCAGCCTTGTTTGAGTAGGAGTGACAGCAGCAATGTGTGTGTTTGTGTGTGCATGCATATGTACAGTTCTGTCTGCAGCTGTCTTCACTGTTCCCTAAACTGGAATAATCATCTTTAGTGTGCCAGCATGGACCTATGCTACCTCCGCATCATTTACATGCACATGGCTGACTCCTTTGGCACTACCAAAATCTGAACTTTGCCAGGGACATCAGAGACCCTAATTATGTAATGGGCTGCTGATAGGGTTGTTAGTTGATTTCAAGCATTTTCTGTCAATTAATTGGCTGAAAACAGGTCAGCTTAATCAGCTATTTAACCATTCAGTCTAAGTAAGTACAATTTCTCAACACTGGAGATATTTAGGAGATGTTTAACACAGGGTCACTTTACTAAATAAATAAATGATTTGCTGTTTGGCAAATCTTCTTGAGCTGTTGGCCCTGATCCAAATAGCTGCTTCTGACATGATGTGTGGAGGATGGTTGGTTGGGGCTGTTGATCAGGAAAATAAATGCACAGCCCTGCAGCTCTTTCAGGACACTTCTCTGCACTGAGTCCCTTGTAGAAATTGGTGGCAGGGTGTATATGTCAAAGGAACCTTTCACACCCTTTCCAGTTAAAAACTACATTTTTATTTGAAATGGATTAATCACCTAAATGAATTAATTTTCTCTGCTGTAATTGCTGGTGCCTGTGGACGTTAAAAAATCCAGGGCATTTATAGAGTGACCAAGGAAGGTGGAAATTCTGTTTCCCTGGAGAGATTTGAGATAATTACCTATATCAGGATTCTCAAATGCCATCACTGCCCCTTTCCTCTATAGCTCCCCTGGCTTATTCCTTGACAGGTCAGGAAGAGACAAGCTGTTTCCCACGCCCTCAGTGCCCCCAGGAGTGCACTTGCCTAGACACTGTCGTCCGTTGCAGCAACAAGCATCTGAAATCCCTCCCCAAGGGGATCCCCAAGAACGTCACAGAGCTGTGAGTAACTCTGACCTGACAGTGCATCAGAAGAGGGGCGGGGTGAGGACAGATGTGTTGCATCTTTGAATTAAGGGGCTAATAGCAACCAAGTGAGAAACAACTTGCTTCAATCCTAACTGCTTTATTAAAGCAATTACTTCCTTGTAATTACATAGCTGTATTTACATAGTTCCATATCCTGATGATGTCTTTTTGAAGGTAGGTTCAAAAACCATGTGCTTAATGATCTGTGAAAGCATTCTTTCTTTTATGAAAATAATAATTATTAGTTAGAATTATTAGTATGTGGAACATGTAAAAGAGGCCAGTCTATTGTTCTATGAAGATCATTAATCCCACAGCAATTAAAATGGCAGAAAGAATGACAAGAGCAAGTGTGAGACTCACATTGTTTCAAATTTTTAAAATGTGCACATAAATAAAGGAATATGTACTCCTACACGGATGCAAACTCCTTTGTAATATTAGAAATACAAATGAGAAGCACATTTATTTACAAATACAGTAGCAGTCAGATGGTTCCCCACTAGTTGATCCTGGTGGCAGAGCAACAGGGTTTCTATGGCTATCACTACTTATGGTTCCTGAGTTCACAGCTCTTTTCTGAACACCATGATTAGCAGACTACTGTCCTTCCTTTCAGAATTTTGCCCTGATATTTGCCTCTCTGTTGTGATCTCTGATACGTTCTTTGCTCTTGCAGCTATTTGGATGGCAATCAATTCACCCTGGTCCCTGGGCAGCTCTCCACCTTCCGTTACCTTCAGCTGGTGTAAGTATGTGTCAAGCAAACAGAAATGACCTCACACGGCACAAGGGGTTGCTGTAGCCTTTCTCAGAAAGGAAGCAGGAGAAGTAAGGAGCATCACATCTGCTTTTAAAAGCTATTTTCTAGTATTAATATATCTGGCATCCTTGCTATTTGTCTGTAGGAGTGTCTGGGGATGAAAGATTGATGGAGAGCGGTGCAAACTTGTACCTCACTGGATATGGATCAACTGTTCTGGTTTTCATAGTACAGCCAAGCTAGAGCCAGTCCAGTGGGTTGATAGGGACCACAGGAAATCTTAGTAGAACAAGAGGGCAGCCATGCTGCTTGCCAGGACAAAAGAGTACACTTGTAGGGGGGCAGCTGTTTATAGCAGCACCAAACACCTGAAATCACACCAGAAGTGACTGCATAAGAACACTGGAGCAGAAGGCCTGGCTGAACTGAACACTCTGATGCCATGTTGCCCAGTTTATCATGCAAACAAGCATACCTCATGGGCAACACAAGACAATATAGAACTTTAGCAAAGTAGATTCCAGGAGAATGGTGAAGGGAGCCAGCACAGAAGAAGGGAAGCTCTTCCTGCCTCCTCTGAGCTACATGAGAGGTTAAGAGTAGGGATGGAGACCGTGCTGAATTACATGATGCTTGAAATATAACATGCAGCTGTTCTCAGCAGCTGAGGAGAGGGTGAAATAAGACTTGAGGAAAGTAGATTTATTATCGGAAAATATTTTTAAATTTGACTTGTCTTGATTGAAAGAGCACATTCCCAAAACAAAATGATATTAAAATGTTATGATTATTGGGACATCTTGAACTGTGTGCAATTAATTCAGACCAAGTAGTGGGTGAATGTATTCTAGTCCACCTGTTTTCTGTTAACATAACAATGTAAGTAGAGGCTATTGGATTAGACTAGTGGTTCATCTAGTCCAGCATGCTGTTTCTCGCAGCAGCCAGCCAGCCAGTTGTCCTGAAGGACCAAACAAATGGCATAGAGGCTCAAACCTTCCTCTGATGCTGCACAGGTACTCATAGGGTTTTTGCTTCAATATAAAGAGTTCCATTTAGTCACCATGCCTAGTAGCCATTGATAGAATTATCTTCCTTGAATCTGCCAAACCCTGTTTTAAAGCCATCTGTGATCATGGTCATTTTCCCAACTGGAAACAGTCCAGGAGGGCAATATTTGCCTTGTTGGTGCGCTACATCTACGGATGGGGTACACACAGGTTTTTCCAGTGAGGCGCAAATAGCAGCAGCTTGGGGCCATATGGGGAGGAACCTCTTTGTGTACACCACAGTCCCTGTCTGAATTGGGTCTTCATGCCCCTGGGAACTGGATTGCCAGCAGAGATTTCCAGGCATCTTTAGTATGCAGTGGATAGTTTGACTTCATTGTGTAGTGAGAATAGGTCAGAATGGTGCTGATGGACTAGCAATTCAATGGTGGTATTACAGCCTGTCTGGTGTTTCTTTTCTTACAGGGACCTGAGCAACAACAAAATCAGCTCACTGAGCAACTCATCCTTCACCAATATGAGCCAGCTCACCACCTTGTGAGTGCCTAGTAAAAACCTGCATAGCAGATAAGAAAGGAACAATGTGCTGCTGCAGCTTTTACTGTTCAAAGCCAGATCTATGCTTCCTGTTAGCACAGAGGCTACCAGCTGGCTACAGGGAACATCACTACAAAGGGTGGAAAAGTCTGTTTCCAAATATCTAAACATGATGCACCCTCCTATGGTATCCGCTTGCCCATGAGAGCTCATACCACAACCATCCATTCAATTTTAGATTCTGGAAGTTGCCAAAAGCCACATGAAGGGTATACATGTACTGATCAACCTCTATCCTGATATTGGCTTTAAAAGCCTAACATTGCTACATAATCGTAAAAGCTGGGTATTTTCTTTTTGTGCTACTGACAGAGAAGTTTAGTGTGTGGCAGGGCTCCCACAGTCAACCAAGGAGGGCTAGAAACGTGAATGGCCTATTTAGAATAAATATTTAAGGCTGCAAACATTAATCAGTTTATAATTTGTTTGTAAACGTTTAAATGGTATGTTTTTAATTGGATTTCAGTCAAAGACATCCCATATGAAAAAGGTGGGGATAAAGTACTAATTTGAAATACTGTACCCACCCACCCTATACATGCCTATATTTTTGGGGGGCGGGAGGGGGCGGGGGGGAACAGCTATTATTAACACTGGGATTGTGTAATAGCTATTTTGATCATTTAAGTAATTAATTACTAGGTTTGAAGAAGGATAGCTTTTCGACGAAACATTTTTAATTAGCGAGCTCCTCTAGTCTTATTTATATTACCATCAGTTTTGCAGTTTTAGTCTCATGCCACATTAAGCTGCATGTCAAACATGGACTGAAATTAAATATGCATTTACTATGATATTAGCCATCACACAGGATGTAATACAATCAAACCCCAAGAAAAACTGAAACCCCATTTATGAGAGTTGCTCCTTAGAGAACCTTGAAAGAAACAATGCTGGGAGGAGGGAGGCCATTCATTGAGTTTGTTTCTAGCGATTGTGTGTTGATCCAGACTGTTTCTTCTTTTCTCCACCATCACCCAGGATCCTCAGCTACAATGCACTCCAGTGCATCCCCCCACTGGCCTTTGAAGGTCTCCGTTCTCTACGACTGCTGTAGGTACCTTGTACTTCTACACACTCCCAGTATGCCAGCTCAAGGTTTTCATCACCACTTCCTTCTCCCTCTCCTTTTCCAAAAATTCAAATTAGTCCACCCCTCTGGAGACTAACCCTGGCCTGATCCTTCTGGGGATACGAAGCTGTTTCTTTAAGAAGCTTATCAGGGAGGCAAAAGGTAGCAGGGGATGCAGGTAGCAGGGGAATTTCCTGTGAACAGTGGGACCCTGTTCTTACAGATCCCTTTTCTAATGTGTGTTTGGGGGCACGTGACAACTCACTTGACTTTTTCTGTGCCTTTAGCCAGCCAGACTGGACTACCAAATGCACCCCCACAGACATGGCATGAACTCACTCCTAAGCTGCCAGTCTCTGGGCATTAAGAACTATTGCCTGTGATTGTGTGCAGGTCCCTCCATGGAAATGATATCTCCACCCTTCCGGAGGGAATCTTTGCTGATGTCATCTCCCTGTCTCACCTGTGAGTATCTGTTTCAGTCTGGCATCCTTTCCCGCTGTATGGGACTACCATTGGAGGAGCTGTCTGGCGGCCTGTGGAGCTGTACCTGGGTTGTACAAATCAGAGAGCATAATTTGTTTTCTGCTGTTTTGTTTAGTTGGTTGGATAATTCTGGAAAGCAATGCTAGGCAGAAATGACACCCCCCCCCCCCCATTTGTGTTTAATGGCTGCCAGAAGTTGTGTGGGTGGGTGGATTCTAGATACTGAATAGCAGCAGAAACAGATCCAATTCTGTTTGCTGCAAATGTGATGAAATCCCTACTGCACCTGTTACCAGAAGGTAGCTTCTCACTCCTTTATACAAGGCAAAGAAGTTTGATCCCGATGGGAAATGGCCAGTAACAAGTAACTACACTGTGCCTCACCTTTTCACCACAATTCAGGGGGATGTGTCAGGAACTAGCCTAGACCAGCAGGAATTGTAAAGCTACAACAGTCCCAGCTGCATCTGAGGACAAGCAGGAGGGTGGGATGAAGGAGTTCTGGAGGCAGACTAATTTGGTGTAGTGGTTATGTGTGTGGACTCTTATCTGGGAGAACTGGGTTTGATTCCCTACTCCTCCATTTGCAGCTGCTGGAATGGCCTTGGGCTAGCCATAGGTATCGCAGGAGTTGTCCTTGAAAGGGCAGCTGCTGTGAGAGCCCTCTCAGCCCCACCCACCTCACAAGGGTGTTTGTTGTGGGGGGAGAAGATAAAGGAGATTGTAAGATGCTCTGAGTCTCTGATTCAGAGAGAAGGGCGGGGTATAAATCTGCAATTCTTCTTCTTCTAATGTTTTTCTATCCATAGGCTGGGATTTTTGTCTAGCTCAGCTTTGCACTATAATTTACATTCATTTTAAATTAATGAGCAACACCTCTGGGGAAGTAGCCACACTGGAGGCTACTTTCTATACATGTCCTATGCTCTGCAACATCCAGGGATTATCTGCTGGAACACTCTGCATTATCACTGGAAGCAATTCACATGTTTAGCTGCCACTCATAAAGCAATGTCATCAGGAACTAAGATTCTGATGTGCATTGCATGTGTGAAACAGCTCTAAAACATCAGGAGAGAGAGAGAGACTAGCCCAAAATGTAACCCTCTTGCTTTAAGTAGATGGATTCAAAGCCTGAATCTGGACACTAGAAGATTATTAATCCGTTTCAGGGGTGTTGTCAAGCATGCCAAGTCTAAGATGGGTGAACTGGTAGAGTCTAGTTATAGTTTCACAAAAAGCTCCAGTGCCCAGATGCAGAAAGCCACTGTACCTTTAATAATGATGCAGAAGCTCTGGTTCTCCCTGCCCCACAGAGCCATTGGTGCCAACCCACTGTACTGTGATTGCCACATGCGCTGGCTCTCAGGTTGGGTCAAAACTGGTTACAAAGAGCCTGGCATCGCCCGTTGTGCTGGTCCTGCTGATATGGAGGGCAAACTGCTGCTCACCACTCCAGCCAAAAAGTTTGAGTGCCAAGGTAAGTGACTGGGGTGGTGGAGAGAGGAGGAGAGTCTGCTTGAGCACTTCTGAGAAGTAAGCTAGGAGACCTCCATTCCATGCTGCTAAGTTACTCTGTTTCTATCTCTCAGCCAAATTGGGGATGAGCATGAGCAACAAAGCATCAAGACCAGATCAGAAGAAAAGGTTGGGTGGGCACAGTGTTGTGTGGGTGGGGCTGTTGAAGACTGGATGCATAGAAAAAGGAGGATTGTTGGTGTTGCTCATGTGTGCAGATGCATGTGAGAGGAGGGAAGTGAGGAGAAGCTTCATGCTACTGGGTGGAGTATGAGATATAGTACCTCCAGGTCTCATCAGATTGGCCTACAAATATGCCTTAAATAGTGCTCAGAAGGTAGGATCATCCTTCAGAAGGCAGATCTCTAGAGGAGAGTGACAGGCACAAGGTTGGAGGATATGTGGCCTCTCTCCTATGCCAAGTCACTACAATTAAATACATCCTAATCAACATAATAAGAGTCTCCATATTGGGACTTTTCATCTGTGATTGCTTCTAATGAAGATTGCCTCTGAAGGAAAGCAAGTGTCATTGATGGGACTCTGACCAAGGTGGGCAGACTCACTATATGAGATTCCTAAGCAGAAATAGACATAAATCCCACCCCACACCAATGCCTTGGCTGCAGTTGCTGACTCCCATGTGTTCACCTTCTTGTCTCTCTCTGTCTATGCAGGCCCTCTTCCTCTGAGCATCCAGGCCAAGTGTAACCCCTGCTTCTCCAGCCCGTGCCAAAACAAGGGCACCTGTCACCAAGACCCTCTGATTTCTTACCGCTGTACCTGCTCCAGTGGCTATAAGGTGAGCATGCCAGGGGAAGGTGGGATATAAATATAATAAAATAAAAATAAAATGGATGAGGAGCCCTAGCAAAACAGCAATGATTAAGGAGGGTGAAAAAGAAGGGAATGGCTTTTTCCGTGCTTTGAGGGGCATGCCTCTCAAACATTAGCTTTTATGAGTGAAGGAAAAAGCTATAGGCAGAGCTCAGACATCCTGCATCTCATCAGGGCAACTGCTTGCACTGCCTCCATCCTGACATTTGGCCTAGCTAGTCATTACACAACTGATTCGCCAGAGAAATGCTGGAAAGCATATTCCAGAGGTTTTATTTGCATACTTTTCTTCATTTAAATATATGCAAATATCAGCAGAGAATAACACTGAAGCTGAGCTTAAAGGGCAATTCTGCTGGCAAAACTCAACCCAAAATTGACCTGGTTT
Organism: Heteronotia binoei; assembly: GCF_032191835.1. Lineage (NCBI taxonomy): Eukaryota > Metazoa > Chordata > Lepidosauria > Squamata > Gekkonidae > Heteronotia > Heteronotia binoei. The sequence goes on along the minus strand of NC_083228.1, from coordinate 78,073,637 downwards.
GTATATCAGTTCCTTGTTTTGTTTTGTTTTATGGCTGACAGGAAAACTGCTGGGGCTGAGGAAACCCCATTCCCAGCCAGAGCTCAGCCTTCCTTTCTCTGAAATGTGGCTGCTTCTTCCCTTTATTGCAGGGTCGAAACTGCGAAGTCTCTCTTGATGGTTGCTCCAGTAGCCCCTGTGAGAATGGCGGGACATGTTTGTCTCATGAAAGGGATGGAACCAGTTTCACGTGAGTGGCAGCTCAGCAACTTGGAGAGGGGCTTTGCTTTGGAGTGGACAGAATCTTCATATTGCCAAGCTAGTGCCGGTTGCACTAACACACCAGAGGCTTACCGGATTCCCATATCTTTAAGGCTTTTATCTAATAAAGTCTGCTGGCTGTTTCCTTCAAGCAGCAGTCAGTAGGGAAGTTATTCTTTGAAGTCCAGCATGCCCTCTTGCTCTCCACCACTTTGTAGACAAGATCCACCTCCAGCACAGGCCCTCTGACTCTGCACTCAGTTTCTTTCTTTAAATATGGGTTGGGTCCTGGGAAAGAAAATTATTAGCAGACTCACCCCTTGCTGAATTAGCTACTGTTTTGGCCTCTTGGGGTGCTGTGGATTTTGCCTTGTAGCTGGACCTCTGTGCACAGGACTTCTCCTCACGCTACTCTCCAGAGTACAGTGTGGGCGGCTTTCTGGGAAACATACCATAATTAGTGGCTGAAAATAAACCACAGGCAGTGGAGAGAGCATGGGGCCCCAGCCTTGTCTGTGCACCCAAATTGCCAGGATGCTGAATGGCCTCTCATCCCGTCACCATAACAACCCAGCATCTTCAAAGCTAGCACACAGTGTCCTTTGGGAGCTGACAAAGCTGATTCTCTACACATGCCGTACTAGATTCTGTCTTTGGGGAAAGATAGCGAGTAACAGGGAGATGACTCCTCTTGGAAAGGGTATGAGGCCTTCTGCTTTGCAGAGCAACTCCATGTGTTTGTGAAAGAAGGTCCCCTACTCCTGCTCTACTCTCAGCTAAAGAGTTACATTGCAGGCAATATAAATGCAAGTGCCAGCATGTACATCGTATCCTGCATGTGCTAATCTGTGCTTCACTACCCTCTGACATTTCATAGGAATGCAGTAGATTTCTGTTTATCAGAATCAACACAGTGAGCTTCTGTAACGTGACTAGGGATTGAAACCTTGGTCTCCCAGATCCTAGTCCAGCACTGTAACAACTACATCACACTGGCTCTCATAAAACAAATTTATCATTTGTTTGGCTTCAGCATGAAAATATGGCCATAGATCTGACTCTGAAAACTTTCTACCCTGTGGCTGCTCAGGCCTTTGCCTATTTCTAGCCTGAAACAAAGGCATCTCTTTTCTTCTCACATCACATCTCCCACACTCCTGTTGAACTTAAAGCTTGCCAAGCTCCATCTGTCCTAAATCTCTGTCAAAACAATGATCTCCGTAGCTCCTTTTCAGTGCAATGGCACTCATGTTGATTCCACTTAACATCCTTCCAATCAGATGCAGAAATGCCCTGGATGCAAGACTATCTGGTGTTCTGAGCCACGGGGATCTGGGGAGATCCTTAGAGAAGGCTATTACTGCTCACCCTCCAAAATATCCAATAGTAAACAGCTTCCCATTTTTGCAATTTGCAGTTTAACTAACCATTATTTCCTTTCTGACAGATGTTCCTGCATGGATGGATTTGAAGGACCAACCTGCAGTCTGAAGACCAACCACTGTAACAACAACCACTGCAAGAATGGTGGCTCATGTGTCAATGGCTCTGCCAATTATTCATGCTTGTGTCTTCCCTTCTATACAGGTAGAGTAGGCATAAGTGTGCAGTGATGGATCCAGTGTTCCCTTCAGGCCCTGACTCTGTAACCAGGCCATTGCAGTAATATTCAAGCTGCATTGTCTTTGCAAACTGTACAATCAGATTTGTTTCATACTTAATTACTGGAGGCAGGATTATCATGAGTGTCCTTTTATACAGAATTCAAGACGTGACAGTACAAGAGACCCCATTGTTCCCCCTGGGTGCCCTTTGATTGTTTTATTTTTATTTATTATTTATTTTAAATATTTGTATCTTTTTTCCCAGTCAATGGAACTTATTGATGGTGTCCCTACATTTAGAGGTTTCAGAGGGTAGCCGTGTTGGTCTGAAGTAGAACAGTTAGATTTGAGTCCAGGAGCACCTTAGACATTTTCTTTTTCATTATCCCTGCCTCATACATCCGTAATATTGAATTCCCCACACTTACAGGAAGAAATCCAACTTTCCGAAAGTGGCATTTAATTACCGTATGTTCTTGGGAGTTAAATTTTGACATTGTTCCATTGAGAAGAAAATGCAGCATTTATATGACTGTGGCAAGATATTTAACTGTCATTTGATAAGGGAAAGAAAGATGGGAAACTCTTATCTCCCAAACAATTAAGTCTACAAGCTGGCCTACTTTGCATCTGGGGGACACTTTGTATGAATATAGGCAAGGAGGAAGTCCTTTTTTTTCATATTTCTCTCTCCATTAGGAAAACACATTCCCCTCCTATGGATCTATCCCCATTTAACATGGTCTTCCACAAGTGTGTATGCACACACAGTCATATATCCTGCTCATCATTCCATCTCACCATTTTGTCTTGTATAGATATATTATTTGATTCCATGCAGAAAGTGTAGATGGTGGTAGTAGAGGCAGAATTGAGAATCCCTGAAGGTTTTTTTTTTCCATTCTTGCAATGATAGGCTAGGAGTATGATTTCCAGTAGCTGATAGGCTGGGCTTTGGTAGTCCACACAGCGCCTTGTTCCTCCTCAGGACTGCTGGAAGTAAAAGAATCAATGCATAGTAGTCAAATTATTGTAGTGAATCTTGTGGCAGAATTAAGGTCCAAGTACATTCAGTTCTTACATGTGGCTTGGTCCCTTCTTATAAGACAGGGGTGGCTAATGGTAACTCTCCAGATGTTTTTGCCTACAACTCCCATCAGCTCCAGCCAGCATGGCTGGGGCTGATGGGAGTTGTAGGCAAAAAACATCTGGAGAACTACCATTGGCCACCCCTGTTATAAGACAATAATGGAAGATATTGGAGCCATTTTAGCTTTTGCATGAGTAGGCATTTATACCCAACAATTAAAAAGAGCTGTATCTGAGTTGGTGGCTTGAGCGTATCTGAGTTGATCTAGCAAGTGTTGGAGAGCAAAAGTTGTCTTGTCCTTCCCTCTCTCCTCGGGTAGTGCTGGCTCAGCCAGATCACAAGAGGCGTTAGGCCTAAGCTTGACACACACACCCCTCTTCCCACAGGGACTTACTGCGAGCAGCTTGTGGATGTCTGTTCTCCAGAGATCAACCCCTGCCAACATGATGCCAAATGCAGGGTTTCGCCTGATGGACCTAAGTGAGTGGCTGGGGGCTGGAAGAGGAAAGATCGAAAGGCAGAATAAACAGGAGACTTGGAAGTCCCGCATGTGGTAGAAAAGGAGGGATTGGGACTGGAATCATTGCCCAAGATTTGTGTTAAGTCTTAGTGCAGAAGTCACAGAAGGAGGTATTGATAAGAGAACACAATGAAGGACTAGATCTGGTTTCTGAACTTGTATGTTGGATGGGCAAGTGTCATTATAAGTCAGTAAAGACTTACAATAGAGACAGAAAAGACATACTGTCATGGCTACAGATATCACCTGGCATATGTCCTTCTGCCTCTTGGAGCAATGGGTAGGCTGGCTCATTTAAGTGATTTATTCCTACCTCCAGGTGTGAGTGTATGCCTGGCTATGTGGGAGATAACTGCAGTGTGGACTATGATGACTGCCTAGACCACCAATGTCAGAACAATGCACAGTGCCTTGATGAACCAAATGGATACTCCTGTTTTTGCACTGGAGGCTACAGGTAGGTGTATTCAATGGAGGAGATGCCAGGAACACACATCCTTCCCCCGACTCCAGGTCTCCTGCAGGGGTCAGCACCAGGGCCTGTCCTATACCAGAAGAATCTCTTCTTGCACACAAACAGAGAAGAGGTCAGTAAAGCTGTACTGGAAGGAGAGGTCAGTAAAACTGTAGCTAGACTTAAGAAACTGGCTATTTCCAGGGTCATTTGGCTATTTTTGTGAGATTAAAAAGAGTGTGTCTCATATTTGCTGTGCCTATACCATGTAGTGAATTGGCTGCCTGGCTTGAATCCCTTTATGCAGCCAGTGGTTCATCACAACAGCTGCTGTAGAATTTTCCTGCATGCTATCCTGCATGAGATGTTCTGAATGGCGTAGTAGGTGTGGTCCTGCTGCATACAGAAGTAGGTATATGGAAATAGGTGTAGAGATGTGACATGGTTCCAACCTGCGGTAGTAGAGACACTGATGGTGGTGGAAAGGGCCGTCACGTCACAGCTGACTTATGGCAACTATGTAGGGTTTTCAAGGCAAGAGATGTTAGAGGTGGTTTGCCATTGCCTGCTTCCTCGTCATGACCCTTGGAGGGTCTCCAGTCCAAATATTGGCCAGGGCCAACTCTGCTTAGCCTCTGAGATATTACGAGAGCAGGCTAGCTTGGACTATCCATGTCAGGGCACAATAGAGACATGGAGTGGGCCATATTTTTCTTTCTTGGGGAAGCATCAGAGAGACTGTATAAAATGAATTCAGGACTATAGATCTTGAGCAAGTTTCTCTTTTTCTCTCCCTCTCCCTTTCACACACACACCCCACCAACAATATTGATTTGAATAACCCAGTGGAATAAATTGGAGTCGTTCAGTATGTGGCCATTCATCAGGGGAAAAAAAAATCTAGGAGCTCACATGTGACTGTGTGTTTCTAATTGTATGTTGTTCCATTTCTGGTCAGGGGAATGCAGATGAGGTTAGGAGAATGGCAGGTGGAGGTTGTGCACTACGCTAAACATCCTTTACTGGTTCCTGCCATGGTCTTTGTGTGGGAGCACAGGTCTTGTGGTGTTACATTTTGAGTTGCTCCCCTGACTTCTGTCTTGTTATATGATCACTTTATCACAGTGGCCAGCTTTGTGAGATCCCTTCCCATGGCTCCCTTCAGCCCAGCCCCTGTGAGAGAGCAGAGTGTCAGAATGGTGCCAACTGTGTGGAGCTAGGCAATCGTGCCTTATGCCAGTGCCTTCCTGGCTTTGGAGGTCCCAAATGTGAGAAGCTTCTGAGTGTCAACTTTATAGACAGAGACACATACCTCCAATTCACTGACTTGCAAAACTGGCCCAGTGCTAACATCACTCTGCAGGTAAGAGATGGAAACCAAGTTTCCAATCCTACCCCATGGTTGGGTATTGGGCACCTTGCCTCATCTGTGCTTTTTATGGTGCAAGTTGGATGCAGAGTCTCTTTTTTCTGCTCATTGCTTATTCACTTTCTCATTCTCTGCAGGTCTCTACAGCTGAGGACAATGGAATCCTCTTATATAATGGGGACACTGACCATATGGCAGTGGAGCTATATCAAGGCCATGTGCGTGTCAGCTATGACCCAGGCACCTACCCCAGCTCTGCCATTTACAGGTAGCCCTTTGCCCTTAGTCCCTTCCTCAGTTCCTTCAGAACTTAACAAAAGATCTGTCATTGCCTCAGCAACCTGCATGTTACTCATGTGGTAGAAAAGGAGGGATTGCGACTGGGATCATTGCCCAAGATTTGTGTTGAGGCTTAGTGCAGAAGTCACAGAAGGTATTGACTAGAGAACACAATGAAGGATGAGATGTGGTTGCTGAACTTGTATGTTGGATGGGCAAAGGTGACTGTAGATACCAAATGGTAGGCTAAGAATTGGGTATCATGAGCCTTTCCCATCCCACACCTCTCTTCTCTCCCTAGTGCAGAGACCATCAATGATGGGGAGTTCCATACAGTGGAACTGGTGACGTTTGAGCGAATGGTGAACCTCTCCATTGATGGAGGCGACCCCATGACCATGGATGGCTTTGGCAAGGCCCACACTCTGAACTCTGAAGCTCCACTCTACGTGGGGGGTAGGGCTGTGACCTGGGCTCAGTTCAGTTGGGGAGGGGATGGAATGTTTCTGCTCCAATAGGAAGGGATGCTTTCTGTTGCTGCTTCCACATTTGCACCATTTGCTTTGTAAGATCCTTCATCCTTAGCTTGGTCTGTTCTCTGCTCGAGAGGGTATCTCCTTCATTGTGTAGTGATACAAGAGCAACCTTTCATGGGATGAAATGGAGGAGAAACTGGCTGAGTGCCAGGTGGGAGGAAATGGAGGTTTATGGGGTAAATGAGTCCCCCAAATGGTTGACTAAGGTTCTAGTACCCCTCATATGCTCTGCTGAGGATCAGAAAGACGCTCCCCCCCCCAGTGCCATTTCTTTCCCCAGAACTCTACCTCTTGTTGCTTTTCCTGCTCCTCACCTTGCCACTATGGCTCTCCCCCATTAGGGATGCCTGTGGATGTGAACTCTGCTGCCTTCCGCCTCTGGCAGCTCCTGAATGGCTCAAGCTTCCATGGCTGCATCCGCAACTTGTACATCAATAATGAATTGCAAGACTTTACCAAGACCCAGATGAAGCCAGGAGTGGTGCCTGGCTGTGAGCCTTGTCGCAAGCTTTACTGCCTGCATGGCATTTGCCAGCCCAACGCTGCTAACGGTCCTATTTGCCATTGTGATCCAGGCTGGATTGGGCCCCATTGTGACCAGCCCATTAGTAACCCCTGCCAGGGACACAAGTGAGTATGCTGAAATACTGCATCAATGGGATACCAATTAAAATAAAATGGAATAATACAGTACACTATGGTAAAACATTACCTATGAAGTTGTAATGAGTGGGTGGAGGGAACGGAGTCAAGAACAGAATAGTTACCCAAAGCAAAGACATTTTAACCTTGCAGTTAAACCTAAAACTAAGCACCCAGTAGATGGCTGTGAGGAGGGAGTTGCATAATTGAAATGTCAGAACTGTCTTTAGAAGCAGACCCATGTATAGCGTATTGCAGTAGTCTAATGTGAATGTGATCAAACTGTAGATAACCATGGGCAGGTCTTCTTTATCCAATAAAGACTGCAGTTGGTATATCAATGAAAGCTGAGAAAAGACAATGTGCTTCACAGGAAATATGAGCCTTCATCTATAAATACAGATCTAATAGTACTTTCAAAATTGTGAGCCTGTTCTTATGTAGAGAGTGCAACATTATTCAAAACAAGTGACTCCTAGTTCCTGGACAGCAATATTACAAATCAGCAGCATCTCAGTCTTTTCTGACCTGAGCTTCAGTTATGTTTTGGAAAATCTCTAGGGGAAGCTAAATTGGGCATACTGGGAAAACACCCCTTAATAGAAACTTGGTGCAAGGATGGTATATCTTTGAGACTCCTGGAGAAAACAGAATGTTGAAAAGACTAGATGGACTAGATCGGGGGGGGGGGGGGGCAAACTGCAGCTTGGGAGCCACATTCAGCTCTTTCACACATAATGTGCGGCTCCTGGAGGTCAAGGAGGAACTTAATGCAGGCTTACTCTCAAATATGTTTAGCATTGGGACCTCAGTTTGCCCTGAGCACTGACCCATAGGTACGTAGGTGACTATTGCTGCCATATATGAAGCAGGGAAGGAAGGGGAAATAGGCAGGGTTTCAAGCTCTTCTCCACCACCACAGAGGTCACCCAGAGACCTAGAGCAGGGAAAGAGAGCACAAGAGCTGAGGGAGCCTCTGGAAGGAGGGATGGAATTAAAGAGGGTGGTGCAGGGTTCCCCCTTAGTTTCATAGCTCTTGTAGGAGCTGTATTTACTAAGCTTGGTGTCAGTGGTCGGTGATTTATATGGTACGTGTGTGTTCCTTCTCCCACTGGTGCCTAAAAATAATTCCCTAACCTTTCCTCATGCCGGTCTCATGGAGACTGTTATTCCCAGTTTTGTTTTTTAAAAAGTCTCCTTCTAGCATGGTAGTGCTGTAATGCATACATATATCTTATCGTTCTGTGCAAAGAAAGTATTAAGAGTTTTAATAAAGATGTGTGCATAATATTTGTTCATATCTCGTGGCTCTCAAACATCTGACATTTATTCTGTGTGGCTCTTACATAAAGCAAATTTGGCTACCCCTGGACTAGATGGCCTGTATGGTCCCTTCCAACTCTGTGATTCTATTACTCTGACATATTGTAAATCCTTACTCCTCTTCTCCCTCGCTCTAGTTCTCTCTCAAACTGCTACACTGTTCCCTATTGCTGGCTGCATTCCAGAGGTAGCCCTGAACACCAAAGCACACCAAGCACACCGAAGGAACTCTAGCATAAAAAGGGTTGTCTTTAGCTAACAGTTTCTGCTTATAGAAGATGGTGGATGGAGAGGGATTCTGGCCATATCAACCTAAACTCCATTTTATGTCTTGCTTGATCTGCAGATGCGTACATGGAATTTGTGTCCCTCTTGATGCACTCTCCTATAGCTGCCAGTGTCAGGATGGTTACAAAGGGGCCTTATGCAATCAACAAGGGGAGCTCCACAACCCATGCAAAGATTTGCAGTGTGTCCATGGTCAGTGCCAGATCTCAGACACAGGAGAAGCCTACTGTGAATGCAACGGGGGATTCGATGGCGACCTCTGTGACCAAGGTCAGGCAAGTCTCCATGCCCACCCTGTATTTCCCTATGAGCCACTGTTAAGATCCCTAAGGGGACACACTCTTCCCCACCCAGACACTTGGGCATGTACTTACATTGGAAATATGTTAGCCCACGCATGTCCTCACGGATGGCAGAAATTCCAAGCAGGGTTGCTCCTGTTGCAGTATCCTTCCCCAGTAAAGTACTTTGAAACTGTAGACCTTCATCCCTTCTGTTAGAAAAAAGCTTCAGGTCTGCATCTTGCAGCAAAACAAAGACAGATTTGAACTCACTTCCTGCAGCCACAGGGAACATGACCAATAGAACCATGTCTCCCAGTTATTCTACAGCATCATTTTGTTTTTCCTTCCTTCCTTTCTGTCTGGAATGGATTGCTTTATGTCTTCTCCTTTCGTTGAAAAATGGAGACCATTTTCACATGGCTCTCAGCCAATCAAGGCTGAAGAAAAGAGATAAATGTCCAAAAACTCCCCTTCTGTGCCAGTCCCCAGACATTTAAGACTCCAGGTAAGTGAGGCTGCCCCTCACCACAAGCATCTGATTTTACCAGCAGAAGCCCTCAAGCAGTGTGGACATAATAGCAATACCAGCTATTTGCGCCTTTCTCCGTTGCCTTATTTGCGCCTTTCTAATGTTTCCACAGAGTCGGAGTGCCGAGGTGAGGCTGTGCGTGATTTCCATCAGGTCCAGCGAGGCTATGCCATTTGCCAGACGACCCGTCCTGTGTCCTGGGTGGAGTGCCGGGGATCATGCCCAGGCCCAGGCTGCTGTGCAGGACTGCGTCTGAAGCGCAGGAAATACACCTTTGAGTGCAGCGATGGCTCTTCCTTTGTTGAAGAGGTGGAAAAACCCAGCAAATGTGGCTGTTCTCAGTGCATGTAGCCTCCAGCAAGGGACAGGCCAGAGCCAGAGACTAGTGGGCCAGGCCTGCCCTAACAGAAGCCTTGGAAACATAACTTGCTATCTTCTCTTGCCCCAGTTGCGTCATGGGAGAGGGGAGGGCTAAGACACTCAGTTTGGCAACTGAGCAGCTCCTTTGGCTTGGCAAGAGTGGCTCTTCTGGATGGACCAGACAAAGGTGTAGATAGAAGACTTCTTCTGGCCAATCCAGCACAACAGATGTATTTATATCCAGCAGAGAGACTGTCTGGGGGTTGCTCCTTATGCACAGTATGGATTCTTATCAAGCCTGCTCATGCTTATTTGTTTTGCCTGGTGTTCTGTCCCGAGAGGCAAAGCCTTTGGCTCTTGCTTGCTTGCAGGATCCTGCCATTTCATATCTTGTCATTTTACCTGGTGTCTGAGCCTGCCAATCTGCACCATGCCTGCTTTTTGGGGGGGTGGGGGGGTGAGGTCCTGTTCTTAATCTCCCTGTTTCTCTTTTTACTGCCCTCTCATTGCAAACTCATCTGCTGTTCATAGGGCTAAATGGCCAGCAACACAGAGACAACAGTCAAGGAAAAGGGCAGGAATGACATGTGCTTCAGGACAGGAGAAGAGGATAAATGTTTTAGGAGAAGGGGAAGAGATTGCATGAACAGGTGCCTCATACAACCCATTGTTTACAAGGTAGTGATTAAAAGAAATCACTTTAGCCTCATGATCCTGTGTTCAGATATTCCTCCAACTGTTCATAAAAAGAAACTTAGCATACTCCAGGATGTCTGAGCCACTGTTATTACCAAGAATATAATGATTTGCCTGTAGCTTCAATCATATTTTTACCTGGGAGTAAGCCCTATTGAATAGGGGGATGTACTTCAAAGTAAACATGAATAGCATCTGGTTGCACAAAAGCTGGATAATCCTTGGTTAATTTTTTCCCCATTGTAGTTCTGCTAGATGGCACTGGGAGGCTGGGCCTACTTTCATGTTCTTACTTGTACATCTTGCAGTTTTCTTGGGTATGGATATACCTACAAGGGCAGAACTAAGTCCCACTGGCTTCCCACATCCCAGTCCCGTGTTCAAATGCCAGCTGCATTCGGTAACAAAAGATCTCAATACAAAGGGTGACAAGTGTTCTGTGCTCTGCCAGCTGTCAACTCTAGGATAATTTCTGTCCCCATCATGTTCACTTTCACCTGCCTTTTGGAGAGACAAAGGCAGGAAATGAATCACATGTGTCTTGTGCACTCAGTATATTATAACATTTCTGTTCTGTTCCTGTAATAGGCAATGGAATTGGGAGAACCAGCCACTGCCTCACATTCCCAAAGGAGGTGTCCACACCCTATTTTCTTGGATGCGGTCATGTTGACACAAGAATAACAGTATTGTGTCTTGTGTCATTTTGGCAGCATCTAAGGGAATTATTTAAAATAAACTAAGCTGACAATATCTTCTCTCTCTATGCCTCCAGATCCCTATATGATAGTTATTATTTTGGACTGGACCTAAACATAAAACAGCTGAAAACTGCTCAAAAGTATTCTGGCTCTTATCATTTCCTGCCAGAGAAAGTGTTCTATGAAAGTCAAAATTTGCTGTCTTTAGCACTAGTTCTTGAGTAAGAGGGAAGTTAGTAACTTTTAAAATCAGGTCATATTTCTGCAACTGAAATTATGCAAAAGAACAGCTGAATCCTCTGACCTGTATGGATCATGAAGGTGATTTTTATAATCTGTTCTGTTTCTGACAGTTGGGAAGGACAAAGAGGTATAGTGGACACTAAAGCTGCATGCCCTGGGGCACTGGAAGTTCTTTTTATGAACTTACTCCCTGATACCTGAAACTTTGGACTTGCAAGTATGTAGCTAATCTTTCTAAACCTGAACTACCTTTGTTCAAAAAAATTAAGGGTGAGGCATTCAGGATTGTCCTGTAAGAATCTAGTTGCGGAGTGAACACAAATTCTCTGCTGCAAATGCATCAGCTGTTGCACAACCAGCGAGTCCTGTTCAGATCACAGCCTTGGCTCTACATGTACTCCAGTTTCCACAGCAGACTCAACTAGCTTCGTTGTTTGTTTTGTACAGGCAACTCTCCCAGAAGAGCAACTGCTTGGATTTAGCATGTGGCACAACTCAAGGTTGAGGCTATCTAGACGCTTAAAGCTTATTGTGTGCTAGATATAAGTCGGGCAGTGTGGTACAAAAGCAGACAGCTTTCCAGGGGAAATGCTGATAGAATGCTCAGGTAGAAAACGGATTATTATAAACACATTTGTTCTGGGAGGTATCAGAACAGTTAAAAAAAAGCAATCCCTACACATCCTGCAGAAGGGCATGCATGAGTGGAGGGAGGTAGCAATTCACAACTCCACAAAGGCATGTAATTGGGCTTGTGCTAGCCATGGAGACTGACAGTTGTGTAGATTAAGAAGCAGTGCATGAGTGGAATAAAACAGGGATATAAATGGCAGGACTTGATCTGCTCCCACAGTCCTTAAGAGTTTTAACTCCAGCAGGATCTGCTGACAAGTACAACTGGTAGTGATGACACCAGATCAATTGGAATTTAATATGATTTGCAGTGGCAGTTAAATCTGCCACCACTTTTTCATCCTCTGGTTTTATTATGCAAGTATTATGCATTTCTATTTATTTTAGAAATCCCAAGAATGTTAAATGTATTTTTCTTCTCATCAAGTGTACAGCTTTTAAAACTTGCTTTTGTTAGGTTCCTAAGTAAGTTATGATACTAAAACTAATTCATAATTTTGACATTTTTTTTAGATCTAATGTCTAATAAAAGAAATTACACATACTGAACTGCAGATATCCATATATTTGAATTCCCCAGTTTTACTCTATCCACCACTGAATTTATACTTTGGCAGTAGTTTATATTGTATAAAATTTGGTGACCATGACACAAGCAGCAGTAGTTGAACTTACTGTTGCTGATGGCCATATATTGCTTTAAAAGGACATTAGACATATTCATGGAGAATAGGCCTGCTGGTGGCTACTATCCATGATGTGTAGAGGGAACCTCCACATTCAGAGATAGTAAACCTCTGAAACTCAGGTGCTAGGAGGCAACATCAGGGGAGGACTTTGTCTATGTCCTGTTTGTTGGCCCTCTAGGCTGGGCAACTGGATGGCCATCATGTGAAGCAGGATTCTGGACCAGATGAACCACTTGTCTGATCCAGCAGGGCTCTTATGTTCTTATTCTGATTGACCAGTTCACCTTAGAGAAAAGTGAGTTTATATGTACAAATTTGCAATCAGAAGCACATGTGACAAGTAACTATATGTAAATTTCAGCATCACAGCTAGAAATTCAGACATTATAAAATAATCACAGAATGGAATAATTGTATCTAACTGCAGTTCATCTGGAATATTCATTGCAGCCCCGTTGATCGCCAGGATCCATGTGCTCCTGTTTGGTATCAGCTCAGCTGTCAGCCTAATAGTCATGGCATGCTTGATACACAGTGTCTAGGCTGCACAGTTCTTCAACCCATGATGAGTTTGGGGAGGCTACTGGAGATCACAACTACTTGGTTCTGTTAGAATGAAATTTCCCTGATGCTGCTAGCTTTGTCTCAAATGTCTTGTTGGACAATATGTGATCTTTAAGCTATTGCCTGTTCCAGAATTCTGGTGCTCGGTGTTTTACAACCAAGTCATGACACTCCCCAAAACAGCATTCCATGGCTTTGCTAATTCACCATTGACTCTTTTTATCAACTCTACTGAAAAAAAAAGGAGTGCAGCATCAGAATGATCCAGTTAGTATCACCTCACTGGGAAACTCCTGGGGTGGGAAACAGGCAATTGTGTGAACTTTTGTCTTTTGTTGTCAGTTGTAAGCTAATGGCTAAACTCTTTATACAGAATACTTAGATTATTATATTACATATATATTTGTATTTGTTTGATATAGTATTTTTATATGCTATAAGGATGTCAGACAGTGTTTTTCTGGTTGGCAGGTACTTCTCTGTCAGCATCAAATCAACCTTAACAGTTTTGCTGTATGGAGTTAGTTATTCCTGCCACCCTTTTAAAGATGTGGGCTTGTGATAGGTCAGTGAGGGAGCTCATGTTGTCCTAACTTTAGAAGCAGCAGTATTGTCTTAGGTTTTTTAAAAACACATATATGTTGTCCATATTGTCTTCCATGTGAATATGACATTAATTCAGCTTGAGACATCAGGCTGGTCTCTTATTTTCCCATAGTAAAATAAAATATTCTTCATTTTCCTTCTCCCCCTTCTCTCTGACCAATGCCCCAAATCAGATCTCCTCACTGTTAATCTTCTTAGGGGTGGGGGGACATGGCTGCCCTTCACTACAGGCCATGGCACTTTCCATGACCTTGTTGGCCTTTGAAAAAAGGAGAGACAACTCCAGCAGTGCTGATTTCTTACAGCAGTGTGACCTCCCAGCTCAAAAGAGCCAAAAGATACCCAGGTTTGTTCCTTGGACAGCACATCATAAAATGGCAGTAACTACTAGCATTCACTGTGCAGTAACTCAGGAGAATATTTCTGTATCAGTAGAACAGATTCAGTATAAATCGGTTCTAAATCTGGTAAGACTTGCACTGATTTTCTCTTGTAAAAAGTGCTTGGGAAGAGTACAGTGATTATTTCAAACATAAATGCTTTTGGGAACAATGCTCCAAAGTGTTTTCATACCAGCTTGGTAGTGGTGAGGGCACTGTGTGAGTTTACTTTCCAGATTAGCAGACAATATGCCTGTAGTGCCACAAACCATAACCGCTTTGATAGGTGTGCCAAGGCTGACATGTAAGCAGTAGCATGTTTCTCTTTCTGCTTTTGATCACAAGCCCTCTGTGATGTATTACATCCTCATGCTGATTTAAAAAAAAAACTTAATAAGCGTATAGTTTTTTTTAAAGGTCAACAGTCTCAACATTTCCCCAAACAGCTATCCAACTTTCTAAATCACTGCCATAGAAGTTGTTGGAGTCTACTTGTGCCCCCTTTCATTATTTTTTCCTCCCTGTACATATAAATATTTTGTGCATATCCAAACAGCTTACATAAGCATTCTTACTGATTTGCAACTGGACTTAAAGTGCAACCTTACCTGACTGAAGTGTAAACTACTACCCTAAGCCCAGCATCCTGACATCCAATTTAGATGCTTTTGGAGGAAGTGGGAATGGTGCTATGCAGCAACCCAATAGAATGGCAAGACAACTAGGGGAGAAATACACATAGAAAAATAGGAAAACTCTGGAGCCAAATCATACCTGTCTGTTTAGCAGCTTGAAGAGCAGCAGGGACTGAATACTCATCAGCTGGTGGCATCTGGTATTGTGTTGCTGGCTCTTCTGTCTGAACTCCTAAATGATTCTACAGCCACTTGACTGTTGTCGTAAATCTTTCTTGCACTTGAGAAGGGGACAGGCAGGGGGCTTGCTCAGAAAAAAGAGGGATACTGGGAGCCACTATTCTCTCTTCACTGCTCTTGTATAGTGAATGTGAGGAATTGACAGAGGCAGGTGAAACCACATTAAGGTTTCAACCATAGGAACACTTTCCTGGGAATAAGCCCTTACTGAATGAAAAGGGACTGACTTCTGAGTAGGCATATTAGGGATTGCTTTCTAAGGTTCCTCAGGCTGACAACAATGCAGAAATTTTAAAAAATGGCACAAAACATCGCCTAACCTCTAGAAGGAACTAAGCACAATGACAAAGGCCAAATAGGCAAGAAATCTTGAGGTAAGAAACCAACAAAAAGCACCAAACCACACCTATGCTTTCAATAGAAGCACAGGAGACGGGCTAGTGGGTCCTCTCACAGCATGTTGACACTGAAGTCCTTAATGGTCTCCTTGTTATCGGCATTGCCACAAAGGACAGCTTCCAAGTATAATGCTAAAGAAAAGCTCTCTCACATATACTGCCTACCCTCCCCCCACTGAATGCAAGGCCATAGCTTTGCAGAATTCTTTTGCAAAGCATTTCTCTTGCAGGCTGTGTTAAAGCAACACCCAAACCACTGTAGCTGTTGATGAGGAGACTTCTCCAAGATTTTTTGACTTTTCCACCTTCTAGCATCTCAGTCATGAGTGGCATTGTTTGCAAGCGGGTATATGTTCAGACAATCTTTTAAAAAAGCCACTGATACTGTCTTGAATTGCCTAATCTTTGCATGTCAGACTATCCTGAGCCTGCTTCAGCGGGGAATGCGGGATATAAATTAAAAATTATTATTATTATCATCACATCACACCAATACCGATATAAAGAAGATATTTAATAAGCTGTAATAAAATAAGACTCCTTAAGAGCACACAGGATACGGAACAATTATAGCAATGAAAAAGAGTAGAAGTTGAAAGGAAAAGTTGACATCTTACTGAGGGCTCATGATCAATAACAAGAACACATGGTCTTCCATTGTTACTCAAGGAAATAAAAGACAAAATGTATGAAGTTGTTACAAATGTAATCATACATACAGAGATTTGATACAATTCCCACAATAAAGTTCAGCTGTCATAGGTGGTGCTGAATCGTTGGAAAGCAATTGTATATAACCTTTATATATACATTTGCAAATGTTCTTCAGGTGAGGTATATAAACATTACCTAATAACAAATTTTACCCACAATTCACAGCAGACACATTCTTTTCTAAAATCACAGCATTTCCCAGTGCCCTGAAGAGAAGAAAATCAGATTCCAACTGAAGTCTTGGAAAGCATTGTTCATGATTACACAGAAGGGGTTGGAGGGGGAGAGACGAAGTCCCCAAACTCGTGGTTCTTCAGATTGGGGTAATTAGAACGCTTACACATAGCAAAATAAAATCACCCATGAGAGACAATTAGTGAATAAAAGATAGAAATCAAGGCAGGAAACCCCATGAACTCAAGATACAACTTTAGGTTTATTAAGTGCAATACACAGTTGGGGACTCATTTGAGTAAGCAGGAGGTTACCCTTGGAATCAGTAATATCTTTGTGAAAAGACTGACTACAAAAGATCGTATGCCTCCTCCATCCAACAACTTTCTCTGAGATCTTGAAACCTAACCCATATAGTGACAACCCAGGAGTGACAAGACCTGCTTGAACAACAGAAGAGTACACAGGTGAAGAAAGAATCTAGGAACAAGCTACTTTATAAAATAAAGCTATCAGATGGGAAATGGGATTTTCAAAACTGCTATAGAGAAGTGGTGAGGAGAGGGCATTCAGAATGGGTAATACAGGTGAAAACATCAAGAAATAATCACTGAGGAACATCCACACAACCCTACTTTAAAACCAAAAATGATGGGAATATCACAAAGAAAAGAGAAATACACCTGAAACAGCACAATACCACATGGTGAGCACTGATGGTAAGGGGAAAAATACTTCAGGATCCAGAAGACCAAAACTAAATCCAGACACATGCATACACCCACATATATACACAAAGAACAGAAGGAACTCAGAAAAATGGGACTCTGAACTTCACGCAGCAGCTTTGGGAAATGGGGATATAGTGAAGGATTGGCTTAATTTTCTAAAACTGATGGGTGCAGTGAGCATGAAGTCTGACAGAAGTGGCCAGGTGACACACAGACAGCTGCAAATGGCTGTAGTTAGAG
Source organism: Heteronotia binoei (assembly GCF_032191835.1). Classification (NCBI taxonomy): domain Eukaryota; kingdom Metazoa; phylum Chordata; class Lepidosauria; order Squamata; family Gekkonidae; genus Heteronotia; species Heteronotia binoei. The sequence goes on along the minus strand of NC_083228.1, from coordinate 78,056,475 downwards.
GGTACCCTCCCCCTCCAGGTGTGCTGCTGGCATTTTTCTCGCACTATTCCTCTTATTCAGTATCCCTGAGTCAACTTGCCCAACTTTCTCTAGGCTGATCTACAACCTGGGTAATACCCTGCATCGCTGCACAAGAACGCAGAGATGCTTAAACGTAACTTGTCTCTTTATCTATATGACAGCCTTTAGTCACACACACTCATACCCACCCACCCACCCACCCATCAACCAGGCCCAAGAGACTATTTTATTATAGACAATGTCTTAAGATTCTTATTGCTCACATATGTGCCTGAAAGGTGAATGTGGCTTGGCAGTTTCCCTAGAATTGCGCTAACAGCTGGAAGTTTTCGACTCACTTCCAACACACTGTGAAAACATTTTTTTTTTAAATCCTATCATGTAATGCTTTAACTTGACCTAGGCCTGATTCTCACTGATGTGGTAAATACATGTCTGGGCTGTACCATTTCAGATTGCAGGTGAAAGCTCACACATAGCCTTTGCTCCTTGCAAAACCCTTCTCTGCACACAGAATATTAGCATATTGGGAAAGGCTGGGTCAGAACCCTTCATGACAAATGAAGTAATTTTCTTGGTATGGAGGAGTGCCTTGTCATATGAGCTTCAAGTGGTACAGACCAGACAGAGCTTTACACCACCTCAGTGACATCAGTCTTTGACTCTGCAGCATAAATTCCAGACCAAATGCCTGGTCTTTCTCCCTGTGTCCAATGGTATTTGCAGTTAGGAAGGCACCTCCCCCCCAACTGCCCATTACTACATTACAAACCAACAGCACTTCAGAGACTCACACAAAGTACAGGAAATAAATACTTTAAAACTATTTACAATATTATTCTACCTTTTTTGTGACTGCCCAGGGAGAGAACACAGCCTTTACCCTGCACCTAGGAAAGCATTTAAACCACTAGCTGGATGCTATGTTACACAGCAGTTACTATTCATATATATATATATTTATACACGCATATACATATATGTATATATTCACATTGCATTTGAAGTAATTCACAAAAACAGATATTTTAAAAAATCTTGTTAGTAATACAGTGTAAAAAGACCCACAGCTAAAAGGTTGCACGCAGGTAACAAACCCATTCAGACTCTACTCATTTTCACTACCCTGTGAGAAACAATTCTCAGAGAAATAGTTCAAAAGGAAAGGATTTTCAGAAGCAGACAGAACTTCCCTTCAATGCAAACCAGAACTCCTGAGATCACCCTAAAATAGGTGGGGTGCTTTGCAGCAATATGCAAAAGAACTAACTGGTAACAGGAAAACTGTAAGGAAGCTTAGGGCCACGTACACAATCCCATACAAGTATCTGTTTTGCAATAAGTATTAGTCTTGGGAAGATATGCACAGAGATTACCTCAGTGCAGGAGATATAACTTGTATGAAAAGGTTAGAAAAGGAGCTCCCCAGGAAACAGTGATAAGATAGAGAATCTCTAAGGAGGGAAACCAAGGGCCAAATAGTGACAAGTTTCATTTTTACTGCCATAGAAGACAAAAGCAGTGCTAGACTCTGCATATGTGTGTGTGTGTGTGAGAGAGAGAGATGGGAACACCAAGCAAAAGAGAGAGGGGGAAGAAATGTTGGGTATGGAGGCACAGATCAATAATAATCTATTTGCTCACTTAGTCACAGAACCCCTACTGCATCTTTGTTTCTATTGGGTGAGCACAAGAAAAGAAAGAGAACAGAAAGCAGGAAATCCCATTGCCACTAATGTTCTAAACAAGCAGAGAGTTGTCTTCTTCTGTTTAAGCAAGGGGCACTTCTTTTCAGTGATTCTATCTAGCTATTGTATTCAGTAAAGCTTAGTATCAGGTGGCAGCAAGGATTGCCGTCTTGGCTATCTTTTCTCCTTTCATCCCCCTCTGGGAAGCTATGCTGATCCAATGTCTATTTGGAGAAGGCTCATCCCTGTGAAGGGGAAATGCAGGATCCCTTGCTGTCCAAACCTAGGGGCCTTTTCTCCACAGAGCTGCAAGACAGCTACTGGACCAGGACTGAAGGCTGTCTGAGGAAAGCTTTGCTTAGACCAGCAGCTGCAGTTCTAGCTTTTCATACTCAAGCAACCTTTCACACAGAAGAGCAGATTACAAACACTTAGGGGAAAGCTTTGAAACATTACATGGTACTTACAAAGAGATTCTGTTAGGTAGAGACCACACAAGAAATGGGACAGCATAGAGATGCAGAAAGATTTTATTAGCAGGTGACTGGACGAGAACTGCTTCCCACAAGTAGCACAAGGTGCCCCTATCATCCAGCCTTTTCTTAGGAAGCAGCCCTGGATAGAGGGAGCAGAAGATTTACACATCTCTGTGGATGGAGACACACAATGTTTGAAAAAGGAGAGGAGAAATTCTGACATCTTTGCCTTTTCCTCTCAATCATAAATTTCATTATATACCTCCTAACACAAGGGCTGGAATGTCTAGCACATGTGACATGTGCAGATAAAACAAGACAACTTCATATCAACCTTTACAAGGAATGCTAGGACTCATTTAAGCACTCACAACAATTAATTTTATACAGCATGATTAAAATCAGAAGACAGAAGTTAAAAATCAAAACTATTTCATTAAAAAAGAGTCCACCCTGATGTGTCCTACAGCTTTAGTGCACCCTCTCAGGCCACCGACAATAAGTGGGTGAGTAAAAGGGTTTTCCATTTTCAGAAGCCTAATTCCAACCTTTTTGATCAATGGAAAAATTACTTAACTAGTTTTCTGCCTGCAGTAATGAGCTTTGGTATAGGAGTGCCAATGCTAACATACCCTCCCCCCCCCTTAAAAAAAATCAATTCATTCATGCCTCTGCCTTCTTCGTACTCCCTGAAGGGTTTGCCTTTTCTTTTATTCAATAAATCCCTTACGAACTGGAAAGACTGGTTTAAGCCAGTTAATATAATCATGTGTAAAGATGTGTTTGAGTACGTAGATCTCAGATGGTATCCATGGAAAGCTATTCTGAAAGGTCAAGCAATTTGAAGGCCTTCATGGGAAGCTCTTGGGTGCCACACACAGCAAATGAGAGGAAGTTTGCACAAGTTTCTAAGCAAACAGCTTGGTCTTCGTTGTGGCTCAAAGAGAAACTACAGAAATAAATAAAAGGCCAGGCCTTGCCTTTTGTCTCCAGACCCACAATAGAAGCAACCACTATCACCCAACAGATGGGTAGCACAAAGTGTAGGGAACAGGAAACTTCCCCTGAGAAAAATCCTCTTTCCCTCTCGCTGGATCCATTACACATGTTTGCACTGAGAAGGGTACTGTTTGCATTTCTAATAGGCTTTCATAGGAATATCTTGTATGAACAGCGATGACTTCTTGACCTTTACATAATTCATTGATTAAACCTGGAAGATGAGGCTGTACAAATTGTATGGCACATTGTGAGCATTTAGAGAGCTGGAAAGTACAGCCTTTTAAGCCAGGGAAGAGACAGTTTACTTCATCTCAAGCTGCAATCCAACCAACTTTGTGAAAAGCACACAATACTTTCAGCTAATTCACAGCCAGTATTGCATCATTCTAACTTTTAAATTTTTTTAAAAAGCCTTGGGACATCTGAAAAACAGAAAACCAGTGGAAAGAGGGCTCAAAGAAACTGCATAGAAAATAAGGAAATGGAAGCATCACTTGGTCCTTCATAAGAAGAAACCACCAAGTCTATGGGCAGCTTCCAACAATAGTTCACACAGACACACCATTTTAAGATGCATGCAGACTCTACTTTGGGATGGTTATGTGGGCTGTCCATCAGTATCAATGATGAGATGCTCACTGGGCCAATCATCTTTCAGGGGTATTCCAGACATTCATCTCAGTTGTAAAACAGGAAAATAATTCTTTGCATCTTAATAGTAATATCCAAAAAGACAGGCAATGGGAAGGGCTCACTATCCAAACAAATGAGCAATCCATTTTTTTTATAAAGCTGTCCAGAGTTACCACAATGACTGAAGAAGCAGCACAGAGAATCTTTTTGTCATAGAAGATATGCTAGAACACAGTCAAACCCTAGACCCCCTCCCTTCCAAGTTATTGAAGGTGTCTGGCAGTTAATACCTTAATAATAAATTATATCATTCTGTCCTGCTAGTAGTGAGTGACATTAAAAGGAAAAAATGCTTTGGATTTTGGCTTTAAATGCTACTCCCAAATTAAATGAAGCCAGGATGCTACAATGCCAATGGGGGGCAGGGCTGCTCCTATGTGAATCCCAGCTGATGGGTTGTCAAAATCTATGTGGTGTGCATGAAAGGTTGTTCTCTTTCCATTACAGTACAAGTGCTTGTGCATCACCTATAAACTGCCAGCCTTTAAATCACGCAGACTACATTTATTTCCTAAAATGTTAAATAAGGCACTGTACTTTGAACTGAAACTGCCAAGCTCCCAGTTAAAAGTCTAGGAACTTCCCAAAGCAGTCACTTCCCTTCTCAGCTATGGAGAAGAACGGTGTCCCACTCTGCAGGCAACATGGGTGAGGGCTCCTAAAATCAGGGAGAGGGGGTAGGCCTTTAGTCAAACATTGCCTGGCTCCCCCAGGTTCATAAATGGATCTACTTAATGCATGAGGAAAGAATTTTGTGACCTACAACCTACTCACCCCCCATTTAACGCAAGGCTGCTACTTTGCATCCAGCCTCCTGCGCTTGCAGGGAGAAGAGTTTTTGTTTGCCCCTAGCTTCCTTTTGCTCTGGGCTTTTTTGTTCTGCTGAAACAGTTTCATTGACCTAGTCAGAGCTTTTCCACTGCTTGCCTTTTTAGCAGCAACTTTCAGAGACCGTCCAGAGGAGTCTTGCACCACTTTCTGCTTTGAAGGCTTGGCAAGCCCTACTTGCTTGGAAGGAAGAGAGGCTTTTTGACTGGTGTTTGCTTTCCCTTTTGGGATGGGAGGCTGCTTTTTCCCGAGCTGTGGCTTCTTCACTTTCTCATTCTGAGCTGTGTGTTTATTGCTTCTCTCCATGGCTGTCTGTTTCCGAGTAGCACAAGTTGCTGAATGCTTCAATTTACTGGACTTCTTATGAGGAAGTTTATTTAACTGCCTTTGTGCCCTGATACTCTCATTCTGTGACTTCTTTTTGCTTGGTTGAGGCTCACTCTTCAATGGGGAGTCCTCCTGCACCTTTCCTTTCCCTTTCCTTTCCTTTCCTCCACTTTCAGTTGATTTATTAGGAGGTGGGGCTGCTTTGACCTGCTGCACCAGCTTTGGAGACATCAGTGGCTTAATGCACAAGCTCTTCTTACTTGGCTTGCTTTCAGTTGGGGGCTGCTTCGTTACACACTCATTTTTCTCCTGTTTGACCACCTTATGCTGGACAGGAAGCTTGCTTCGCAAGTTGGAGCATTTCCTCAGAATTCGTGAGCTGGTCTGCACTGGTGTGGCTGGACGGGATTGGGTTTTTGCTTCAACAGCATGTTCCAAAGTTACATCAGAGGGGGACATCTGCTTTGGACTGGCCACTTGCTCTGGTTCAGTTTCCTCAGTGGCCTCTCGAAGCCTAGCCCACAGTCTTTGGGTTTTTATTGTGTTTTTTGCTGGAGTCATAGCAGCAAACTTCTTCAGGTGCTTCTTCAGACGTTCAGCTTGAAGAGAGCTTGGGTAGATGCCAGAAGAGGAGCCCTTTTGGAGTGGAAGCTTGATGAGGGGGATGTCTCCTGGGAGTCGTGTATTCAACTTCTTCACAATTACCAGAGACTTGGTCTCAGTTGTCTCCATGAACCACCTGCAGATGTTGGATACATTAAATGCCTTCATGAACAGCATCTGAACAGGGGAGAGCTTCTGGACCTCAGTAGATCCTTTGAATTTCCGGGTCCGCTTCTTGCTTTTCCAGATCTCTTTCAGCTTGTCAGACTTGTTCTTGACCTTTGGAGCTGGTGGAGCCTCCTTCTCCAGCTGAATCCACCCTTTCTGGACCTTCATGTACTGGGTATTAAAATTTGTGATGAGTTCTTGGTTCTCTTCCTCAGCACACCATTCCACAAATCTGGGTTTGTTGTCAGACAACACCTCTATGCTGCTAAAGCCAATGGGGTCTTCACCGCCAGCTTGTTGTTGGTTCATGACATTAGAATCTGGTTCTGTGATTACTTTTTCTGCTGTGGTTTTCTGGACACTAGCCACAGGAGGAAGGGCAGGGGTATGTCTCAAGTTATAGAACTGGAGGGCTGGCTTCTTGTATCTCATAGATTTCTCTAGTGGTGCATTCCTGCTTTCATTTTTGCTACCAGGACAAGGCTGGAAAATGATCCCATGATCTGTGTGCAACACCTCTCTAACTTCCATAGAACTGTCAGAGTTCTCTAGAGCTTCTTGATTCCTATTTGTTTGTTGTTCACCCTCATCAGAGATTTCTGCTGGGACATGAACACTTCTTTTGTCAGAATTTGCCTCTAAACAGATTTCAAGCATAGTCCCTTGCTTGCTCCTGTCATCTCCATTCTGACTTTCATCTACTGCAGCCTCTATAGGCAACAGGTTTTTATAGGTCTGTTCCTTTGTGATGTCATTTATGTCCCCTGTCTGCTGCTTAGGTTCTCCATCATGGGTGTTCCCAATGTCAGTGAGCAATGTTTCGTGGAAGCAATCACTTGGAAAGCTCACAGATGCTGCCCCATCAAGATGTACCTCCCTTTTAAAACGTTTAGCACCAGGGCTTTTAGAAAGCTTGATCTGAAGCTGAGGAAGCTGCAGGGGGGTGGGTGAGCTGGGTGGCTCAGAACTGTCCTCTGCAGGAGGCAGGGACTGTTGGCTCCGAAGGCGGCGATCAGATGCAACTTGAGGTTTTTTCTCTCTTTTTCGCTTTTTGTCTGAGCTTATTTTGGAAGAAGCTGCCCCTTTGCTGCTTGTTTCTGACAATTCAGAGACTGGTGGAGCTTTGCCATCAGCTTCCCTGTTCTCATCCATCTTGCTAGAATCACTTGTATCTTCTACTATTTCTGCTTCCTGGTTTTCACCAATATCTACAACAGGCAACACAGTCTCACTTTTTTCTGCTTGGCCTTCCTCCCAGTCCTGTGTCCTTTCAACAGCAGGCTCAGTATTAATGCTTCCATTTGCATCAGCACATTGCAAGCTGGCAGGGAGCTCTGTAGCATCTAAGCTGGAGCAGAGTTGGGAAAGCTCTGGATTCACCTCACCAGGTATTGTCGCCAGAGATTTTACAAGAGGGGGCTCTGAGGATTCCAAATCTGCATCTGCAGGAGTCTCAGGGACCACACTGGCAGAAAGTGTCACCGGAGAAGCTGCCCTTGAGCTGGTAACAAGCTCCTCAGAACACACCATCTCTGTGCCTGAAGGGACCTCTGTTGGGAGGACTGCAGAAGCACCCAAGTTAACAAGAGCAGGAGACTCTGCTTGTGGTTCTGCAAGGTCTGTAGGGGAAAGTAATGGGAGTTCCACATCAGCAGGTGATTCCACAGGTGGTGGCAAGTCTACAGCTGTAGCAGACCCCTCAGAGGGAGGCAGTGGATCTATTTTGGCTGTGAGCTCTTCAGTCACTGGAAGATTCACACTAACAGAAGGTTCCTGATTTACAAGATTGGAAGGCTCCAGAATATTCTCCAAAGTCAAAGAGTTTTCTTTGCTATCATCAGTTTCTGAGATGGACAGTGGCACAGAGTTGGCTGCACTGCCACTCTCTTTACAAGGACTGCTACTCTTACAGGAGTCCATAGTGTTACTAGTCTGCAGGATTTCGCTCACATCAGCTTGCTCTTGCAGTTCCTGTTCATTCATTTGTGGGGAAGAGACAACTGCAGACTGAAATGAAGAGACAGACAAGCTGCTTTCCTCAGCATTCAGATCAGGGCAAGCTAGCAGGGAGAGAGAAACTGCAGGTGGTTCTTCAACTGCAGGTGAAGCTTCTCCCTGCTTCATGAAACTTGTTTCAAGAGGATTATTCTCAGCTGGGCATGGCTCAGCTGTGTCCTGAGTGTTCTTGTCAGAGGAGTTTGTTTGAGGGAGTGCCACAAGGGAAGACCTTTGGTCAGCATTTTGACTCACAGTTTGAGCTGCTGCCTGATTAGGGGTGGTTAGGACCTCAGCCCTTGGTGCTGGGGTGCTCTCACTCTCCTGTACACGGGAAGCCTTAGCCAAGGTGCGAACAGTTGGAAGCTCACAGCACTCACCATTGTAGTAATATCCACGTGTACTCTTCCTCGCTGTCTTTCTAGAAGACACAACCCTCTTGTTCTCAAAGTGGTATTCTGTAATAGGCTGGCTGATAAACACAACATCACATTGGTTATCATAATCATTTATTCTTAGTCCTGAGGCTCGTTTGCTCTTACGAGTGTTTTTGGAGGAGACTGAGATGCTCTTGGCTCTTGAATGTCCATTGGTGGTTTTGTGATGAACCCCTGGCACAGGGCTAACTGGCAGCCAATTGTCTTTGGCATTCTCCAAATGAGTCTTCTCAACAGGATGCATATGACTACTCCCTTTGCTCTTCCCCGCAGACTGGAGATGGTTCTCTGTCTTCGGTCTGGCTTCTTGGTCATTTATTTCAGTATCTGGGTGCAAGGAGGCATTGGAACTGCACTGCAAAGCATTCTCTTTATCTGCTCGCCGAGGGGAGCTTGCTGAGAAGACTGGCTCTCTGGTCTCCTCAGGAAAAGGTTTGAAAAGGCCCTTTTGAGAGCCCAGACGACTTTCCAGACTATCCTCACTAGCGTTGACATTTGATGCTTTCACAGCAACGTAACCTCCCAACAAAGCTCGACTTTGCATCTGGTCTTTGTCATCTTCACCTTTTCTGATTCCCATCTCTTGCTCATTACTAGGGATTTGCCCTTCCAGGCCTTTAACAGAATAATGGGAATTGGAGGTGGTGAGGTACCCTTGATTGGGACTATCCCTGGGACTTGCAGAGTTTGTTCTAATGCTAGGAAGCTCAGGGAAGTCTCTTCTGACAATAGGACTGCAATTTTCTCTTCTGTCTGAAGACTTCAGATCCACTGCTTGCTTCAGAGCATGACATAGTATGCGCAGAGAACCATGAGGCCCTGATTGCTCAGGGTCCAGAGATGGAAGGTGCTTAGGCTCTGAACAAGAAGCTCCAAGTTCCTGGTTCTCAGTACGATACTGGCTGCAGCCTGAGCTACAAGTAGATACATCCATGTTTGTAGCTCCAGGTAACTGCTGGCCCTCACAGCCTGGTTGTACTTCAGTGCATATATCATTCAGGACACGGACGAAGCGCTTCTGATGGTATGTGCACAACCTGACCATAAACTTTTCCAATGGAGATTTTGGCTGACCAGGACAGTCTATTGCTTCTGTTGTGCCCTCACTAGAAAGAAGGGGAGAGAGAAAGAGAAAAAAACAATCAATACAATAAAGGATTAAGGAACAATATGAATTCACATCATAAACATTCACAGCTCCTTTCTGCTGCTTTACATCATCAGCTCAGTGACAACCAGGCAGTTAGCTAAAGCAAAATCCCACATTTCCAAGTTTATGCCTGTTGTCTCTCCCAGTATACTGGCAGTCAGTAAAAAGTTGCTGGAACAGGACCCTAAGTATTCTTCCATATAAAGCCCTTGGGGAATATTTTGTGCCAAGGGAACCCAAAAAGAAACTACAGAGCACCAACAAGATGCCTCATGCTCCTGGCCTTTCCACTAACCCCCCCAGTGGCAGCCTACTGCCGCTGCAAAATGACCTGGTTCTTTTGTGCTAATGAAGCATAGTTTCTCTTTTGAACAATAAAAAGATCGTTGTCACAATCAAACACATGGTAAGCAGATCTGTCTGGAACTGGATGATGCCCAACAGGATCAGGATTTAGAAGGAGATATATACATTCTTTCCATGCTCCAAGTCTCCAGATCAGAATTAGAATAAACAACAGCTTACCATTTCATATGTATAATTCTATATTTTTGCAGATTGTACAACGTACAGGAGTCAGCCCTTGCCCTCCCCAAATCTATCACCATAATTCTAAATTTCAAACATGGAGATTAACTAGAGCTGACTGGAACAATCATTTGCATGCTTCGAATGGAAAGAAGCAACTTTCAACTTTAAGCGGGACATGGGGAAAGGTTGGCTTGGTTCAGTGGGGCTGGCAGCTGGATTGTTTCAGAACAGCAAAGCTCCCCAAAACATTCTGAACAAGATGCTTCAGTTGTCTACCACTCTGAAGGAGGCAGCAAGGCCTTACTGTTTTCTGGAGGAACATTCCAGCATCTCTACATAAGGACAAGTCATGTTGGATCATGTTGGCCCATCCAGTCCAACACTCTGTCTCACACGGTGGTCAAAAACCAGGTGCCACCAGGAGGCCCAACACCAGAAGCCCTCCCCCTGTTGCCCCCCAGCACCAAGAATACAGAACATCACTGCCCCAGACATAGTATTACATCTATAAAAAGGTAAAGGTGCAAGCACCAGTTGCTTCCAACTCTGGGGTGGCTGTTGCATCACGACATTTTCACAGCAGACTTTTAACTGTGGCAGTGACTTCCAGGTGTTATTCTTTGGGTGACAGGGTGCTTCTTTTTATCAGTTCTAAACCTACTGCTCGTTAATTTCATTGAGTGTCCACAAGTTCTTGTATTGTGAGAAAGGGAGAAAAGTACTTTCTTCAAGTACTTGAAGGGCTGTCATATAGAGGATGGTGCGGAATTGTTTTCTGTGGCCTCAGATGGTAGGATCAGAACCAGTGGGTTTAAATTAAATCAGAAGAGTTTCCGGCTCAACATTAGGAAGAACTTCTTGACAGAGCGGTTCCTCAGTAGAACAGGGAAGTGGTGGGCTTTTCTTCCTTGGAGGTTTTTAAACAGAGGCTAGATGGCCATCTGACAGCAATGCTGATCCTGTGAATTTAGGGGGAAGTGTTTGTGAATTTCCTGCATTGTTCAGGGGGTTGGATGAGACAACCCTGGGGGTCTCTTCCAACTCTATGATTCTACCTTTTCTGTCCCATGCATAATTTTGTAAACCTCTATCATGTCACCCCTCAGTTGCCATTTCTCCAAGCTAAAGAGCCCTAACTTCTTTATTCTTCATAGGGAAAGTGTTCCATCTCCTTAATCATTTTAGTTGCCCTTTTCGGTACTTTTTCCAATTCTATAATATCTTTTTTGAATTGTGGTAACCAGAACTGTACACACATGAGGCCGCACCATCAATTTATACAGGGGTGTTATGATATTGGCTGATTTGTTTCCAATTCCCTTCCTAATAATCCTCAGCATAGCATTAGCCTTTTTTTAATTACACACTGGGTCAACATTTTCAGTGAGATTTACCATGACTCCAAGATCTCTCTCCTGGTCAATCTCTGCCAGTCTGGATCCCATCAATGTGTATTTATAGTTAGCATTTTTGGCCTCAACACACACTACTTTGCATTTGCCTACTTTGAACCATATTTGCCACACTGATGCCCACCCCCGGAATGCTAGGCAGCCTCAGACGTTCTAAGCTTCTTTTGGGATAACATTTCCAACCACCATAATTTTTTTCCTCATTGTTAATCTCTTTATGTATATTCTGTAGTCTGGTACACTCATTTTAGTAGTTCAGATTGTGACTTTACTCTTTCTACTCTGGTGATGTTTTTCTTTTCAACATCAAGTGAGATGAGCTCTTACAGGGAAGTACAAAAGTCCCATGCAAACAGGAAGGTAAACTGGGGACTGGAAGTTATAAATACTATATGGTTTACTTCAAAGATTCTGACCAAGCACACATAAGAGGAGACCTGGACACCAAAGTGCACCTCTACTTAAGGCTAACCATGTTTACTCAGAAGTCAGTCTTTCAGACTTCAATAGAATTTACTCAGAACCAGTATCTTTAGAAATGACACCTTAGTCAGCAAGCACAGATGGTTAAATGAAAAAGAGGACCTTGCATCCAAAAACATTGGAAAACAGGTTCTCTTCATCCATTTTTCTATGCAATTTCCTATTCCATTCAGATTATTCCTTCATTCTTATTACTGGCAAACTAGCAGGCTTGGAGGCAAATGTCCTGCCCTTTAACAGAGGCTTAGCAGATGTTATTTACCTTCTTGCCATTAAGTGTTTCAATTTCCCATTTCCACACATCAAGCCTCTTAAAGAGACAGGCTATTTTCATCCAGTTCTGTTGGAAGCCTGGCCTACTGACTACTATTCTGGATTCCCAGCTACTACTTTATCTTGGAACAGGCAGAACATGCAGGATGGTTTTAGAAGCGAGTTTATAGCTTGGTATAATGAATGCATCTTTGATTTAATTCTTTGCAGTCTGTCTCCTGGAACTATCCTGTTAAGTGTCACAGGCCTTTTCAAGAAAGAAACAGCTTTTACCATCTTTTAACTTCATCATTTCCCTCTTGGACACACACCGTAACACTGTCAGGGCTTTGTATGTGTTAGTGGACAGAGAGCAAGATTGAAATGAGTCACTTAAGGATGAATGTTCACACCTGAGACACCAGACTAAGATGCATCCACACCTTTTAGGAATCAACGGCCACACCGGCAGAAGAGAACAGACAGTTCCAATGGGGATGGGCATCAGAGGAATCTTCCTAGGAAACGATGGGGGTGGATTTGTGGAGAGCCCTAGAAATACCCAAAGCAGTTGTCCATAGCTTGATTGGCAGCTCTGGAAGCCAACCATGGAGCTCCCGTTCTGCTCTATGGGACCAGATTAAATACCAGTATAACACCAAACCCTGACTCAGCTGCTTTCACTTTGCAGCACAAAGAGTGGAGTGTTAGTTCTCCTGAGAGGTGAATTTTGTTGTGTGGGTGATTTAGGGAAGGCCTTTTCCTGAAACTAGAGCTGAAGCTGAGTTTTCCTGAGGGTTGTAACTCAGACATCCCAAATCCAATCTTTGCCATACTTGGAAGGCAGATGGACAAGAGTCTGCTGAAGGTTCCCTGTAAGTCTGGTGATTCTAACTCATGAGGGGGCTGGCTGTTCTACTACCTCTTGAATTAAATGAACCATGAACCAGTTCAGGAAAATGGCGGTTCATGTAAACTAGTGGTTCACTTGGTTCATCTGATTAAAAAACCACAAACCACCTTTTCCCTGTTTGTGCCCATTCCCAGTGCCTCACAATCCTCCCTGGTTCTCATAATCCTAAACAATGTAATGTTATCCACAAACTTCACTGCTTACTCCCAACTCCAAATAATTCATGAACAAGTTAAAAAGTACTGGACCCAGTATTGAATCCTGTGGTGCCCCACTGCTTACCACTCTCCATTGTGAAGACTGCCCATTTATACTCAACTCTTGTTTCCTGTTAATTAACTAGGTTAAAATACAGAAGAGGACTTGTCCCCTTATCCCATTACTATTGAGTTTATTTAGGAGCCTTTGATGAGGAACTTTCTCAAAAGATTTCTGGAAATCTAGGTAACCAACATCTATTGAGTCACATCATGTCCACATCATGTTTGTTCACTCCGTAAAGAATTGTAACAGGTCAGTGAGACAATATCTTTGCTTACAGAATCCAGGCTGATTATTCCTCAATAGCTTTTGTTTATCAATGTATCTACTACTTCTATCTTTAATAACAGATTTCATGAACACACCCAGTATTGATGTTAAACTGACTGGCCTATAGTTTCCCAAATCTCCTCTGAAACCTTTTTTTAAAAACGGAAGTTACATTAGCTACCTTCCTGTCCTCAGGAATGGAGGCAGATTTTAGTGATAGATTGCATATTTTTGTCAGATCTACAAGTTCACATTTGAGTTCTTTCAGAATTGTTGGATGTATGCCATCTGGGCCTGGTGGTTTGTCAATTTTTAATTTGTCCATCAGTCATAGGACCTCCTCTGTTGTTACCTCAATTCAACTCAGATCTTTCAACACTCCTGCTGAAATCAGTGTTTCTGGAGTGGACAAGCACCTCCCATCTTCCACAGTGAAGACAGAGGCAAGTCCACAGAAAAGCGTTATGCTCTGCTCAGAACAATCTTCTGGTGGTCCCTGGTCCTAAAGATATCTGACTGTCCTCAACCAGAGCCAGGGCGTTTCCAGTCCTAGCTCTGACCTGGCGGAACTCTCTGCCAAACATTACCAGGGCCCTGTGGGACTTAATGCAATTTCACAGGGTCTGTATGGCAGAGATGTTCCACCAGGCCTTTGGTTGAGAACAGCAACTGTTCCATAATAGCCAGCACCTTCCTCTACCTTCCATCTTTGCTTCGTCCCTCTCCTCACCTGCCCATGAGTCTACAGTGCAGTCTAGAGTGGGGTAATAAATATCTGATACCATCTGAAACAATATTTTTAACTTGTTTTTACTGGTTGTAAATTGCTTAGAACCTTTCATCATAAGGAATATGTTAATTTCACTATTTTGCCATTGGATTCTAACTTTATACCACTTTGCATTCTTAACCAATGCCTACCAGTTATATGTAGCACTGCTCACTGTACTCTGTTCCATTGTTGGTCTTAAAAGTGCTACTAGATTCCTACCTTGTTCTTTGCCTATCTTTTAATAGTCTGCAGCTGTGGCTTCTTTCACTCTTCTCTTTGCCTCACTGCCTATCCTCTGTGGTGCTCCAGCAAGTTGGAGTATGGGCAGGAGAACTGAACCTATGTCCTCCATAGTCTCGGGACTTCTAAATTGACAGGACGATTCTCTAGAGTGTAATTTTGGAGTCTAAGATTCATATCATATAATACTTCCAGAAAAGCAGCGTCTGGGCTCTAATCAATCTAGCTGATACACTGCAAAATGTATCCATTTGTATAAGCACAAATAAATATCCAAGATGACAACTGTTGCAGATGTCATTCTGCATCCAGAACTACAATTCTCCGCTGGATCCATTTTGAAGTGCTTTTCAGTGTAAAGTTTTTATATATTTCGGTGTGCATTTCTTGTGGGGAATGGGTATTTATATATGCAAGTGCAACCAACCTATGGCATCTGCAGCAAGCAGCTTTCAAGGCAAGTGAAAAGCAGAGGTGGTTTGCCACTGCCTTCCTCTGCAGAGTCTTCCTCAGCAGTCTCCCATTCAAGTACTAACCCTGCTTCACTTCCAAGATCTGACAACACCATGCTGGTTTCTATCGATGGGAGAACTCATATATTAACAGCACAATCCTAAGGGGGGCCACCCCACAAAAGTGCTCTGGAAGCAAACTAACTCCTTCATTGGCACAAGTGCCAGTTATGCCAGTGTACGTCAGGTTACACCAGTACAAATGGGAGTTACGTCAGTGCAGGGGCACCTGAGCGGCTGGCTGCCCACAGCTGCTGGTGGAGGGGTGCAGTGACTGGCCAGTGGCGCAACTGGGGCATAGATAGCCACATCGGCGTAGGTGGGGGTGACATCGGAGGCATGGCCAGAGTTATTTGGCTCCCTAATACTTTTCAGCCTCAAAACGCCCCCTGCAACAGGCATAAAGTTATGACAATGAAAAACTGGTGTACCCCTTTCGCTCCCATGGATCATGAAAATAAAGTCTGCTGCCGCCATTGACCTAGCCCCGAAACCCCTCAGGGAGGTGACTATAGGCTGCACCAATCCCTTCACACCCTGGGCTGGCCAAGCCCCCTTCCCCAGCACCCAATCATGCCCCCCCCCCAAAAAAAAACTTCTGCTCAAGCCTCACACAGCTCTTGAGGTAGGGCACACAGTAGGGGACTCTCTTGGAGCTCTTTGCCATGCAGGCTGAAGAGCGAGAGGCAAGGCACTTTGGTGAGGGGTGATGCACAGAAATGGCACTTAGGCAGTACAGAGCGAGCACTTTGACACACAAGGAAGAGAGTGAGGTCTTTACTCCGTGGCTAACTTCTCCCATTTTAGAATCCCAACAGGTACCCAACCTCCAGAGGCTCAGCACGTATGGGTGGTCGGACACAAACAGGTAGGTGCAAGCTAGCGCCTCAACTTGCCTCCCTCCTCTCGCTCAAGGCTGGGTGGTGTGAAAGCATTTCTGGCACTCAAGCTCAGTTGGAACTCAGGCATGTGGTGCAACAGTTTTCCATGGGATGGTCTGTCCCCTGCCCGGTTCCCACCCTCGGCAGGACACAGGACAGGGTGGGTGGGTCTGGCAGCTGCTATGAAGCTTGTGGTGAGATTGTTTGGAATGTCCCTTTAAATCATTCCCTTGCTGGACACAGCAGTGAGCTGCAGCTGCCCCAGCTGATAGATTGAAAGCAATCCAGGAGCACTTAATGGCTGGCATGGCCCTCCTCTCTGGGTGCCATGGATCTATTTCTCTGTTCTGCAGGTGGAGATTCGACAGACAGGCTTCCGGGTATCATAAGCCCTCCCCTCACTTTACTCAGTCAGCTGTTCTAGCCCCCCTCTTGGAGTGGAGCCTCGTGCCCAGCAAGCCTTTCCAATTTCCACTCAGGATGCTGTCCCGCTTGATTCCAGTGCAATAAAGTCTGTGTTGTGCCCCAACGTTGTCTCTCCTGCTTGGTTTCTGCTACATAGACAGAGTTTCATGATCCTCACCGCCGCACTGGACATCACCACTCCCGCCCCATCTGCCACTCCCCCTATGGGCTTCCCAAGGGAATGTCTAAGAGAGAGAGCTTATTTGAGCAGGGATGGTATCAGCAAATGAGCCACCTCATTGGTCTGAGCAAAACGTGAGGCTGTGTGTGTGTGCGTCAGAGGGTCTTTACTCCACTTGTACCACGGGAGCTGGGAGATGGCCTTGGGCCAGATGCTATCTCTCAGCCTGACTGATCCCATGGGGATGTCATACTTGTGGCACGGAGAAGAGGAGAGAGATACAACCTGGGGGGGGTTGCCAATGGAATGCGTGCCTGCGTGGGGCTAAAAACTCTATAAAACACTGGGGGGGGGAACAATGCACACAGCAGGGGGGGAGCGCAGCTCTGAACCATGGGGGTTCCTGGAGTCAGTGCTGGGGGGAGCCATGCAAGGGGGTGGTGGACACAACATCTTCAACAGGAGCTGGCATGCTGGGACTATCTGTATGTTTGTATCTTTTCCCATGCATTTTTCCATTCATGTACATACAGTCTGGCTAGCTTTATTGAGTGTTATGTTGTTTGGGCAGGTTCCTGTTTGTTTTTGATGTGCTGAAGCAACACATGACTCTGACCATGTGCCATTGGTGCAGGTCTTTGTTAGGGGTGGGGTGGGAGGGCGACCGGCCTCTCCGGAGATACCTCTCCCCACCCCTGACTGTCACGTGCAGTGGCACCCACCTGAGGACTGGCCAATCCTGTGGGTCTGCGTTGCCCCTCCTCTCCTGCCACCCCCACCTTGACAGTATGCCAGGAATCTATACTGCTCCAGCAGAATTACTGGCTGTGCTGTCTCCCCTGCTCCACCTCAGCATAACTCGGCCTTAGGGAGTGGACTTGTGGTGCTTCAATTACACCTACATTCAAACGGCCAGCCGCCCCATAAGGCAGGATCACTCTGCCCGTTTGTAAAATCTTAGTACAGTCTTCATGCATTTTATCTGTGATCAGAGGTGATTTATTTTTGTTATCTATTCTTGCAATATTGTCTTGCTGATCTTATAGTTCTTAGCCCCTACACAGCCCCCCAGAAATACACTGCATAGTTCTATGCCACTGATATTGTATGTGTAATTTCATGGGTTTACGACCACTCATAGCAGATTTCAACTCAAACCTCGTGACTATGGGGACGCACCTGTCACAGCATTCTCCAGGTCAGCCATCATTTCTACTTATTCCTGTTTGTCATTGAGTACAAGAGGAAAAAAATCAAGGGGCAGCCAGCCACTATTATCTGTACAAACACAACTGTTGCCATGCAACAGTCACAGTGGCACAATTAATGTTTTTCAGAATTTGCTGTGCTGTGGAGCTATTTGCATAGCTGGATACTGGAACACGTCTATTTGCACAGAGCTGTCACCAGCTTGTATTCTCAAACAGCACATGTGCACAAATCCCTATACATTCATATCAGATCTAGTTGTTGTTTGACTTTTTTAAGAATATACACATATGAATAGAGATTTTTTTAAAAAAAATCTGAACACTTAAGGTAAGTTTTAGGGTATGGACAGGAGTCGTCATAGTAGGATGCAATGGTTCTAATGGGTCTGGGGGAGATACACCTGCAGAGACATAGTTTTTGAAGTTAGGTATAGACATCTTTAACTGAGTTTGGGCCGTATTCACAGAATCACCAAGGACCCTCTGCTTTGTATGTGAAATGTAACAGAAACCCTTCTCTTCTTTCCCTTTCTACATAATAAACCCAGGATATATACATCTTCTTCCCCAGCTACAGAGAGGAGAGAGAAAACAGCTGCTGCGTCTCAACAAATAAATAAATGGATCAGATTACCTTTTTCTGTTTTGCCTCCCTCCCCCACCCCAGTTCCTCACTACTTAACAATGTGGCCTTCTCTTCTCTATTTAACCCCAGAAAATCAGTTTGACAGATTATAAGTTTACAGGTATGTTTTGTACCTCAGAGGCACAAGAAGCAGCAGCAGAACAAAGTTCAAGGCTAAGTATTTCTGTTCCTTTCACATCAATCTAAGCACCACAATTATAGCTCTGTAAAAAAAACAAGACATAGCTATAAACTTATAAAACTCAAACTGGTCTTAAAAAAAAATAAACAGGGAGATTGCTCTCCCCCTCCCTCTTGTGATTTCCAGCAGGCATTTCATGATTCCTAACAGCAGCAGTTCCAACAACCCAAGTGCAATAGAGATGAACAAATTCAGAAGGCGATGGCATCCCCTCTTAAAAATTAAAATAAGTGGCCAAAATTTGCCACAAGACAGACATTGTTCTGAATACTTGGCTGCACAGGCTTGGGAGCAATAATGATTTCCTTTGTACAACAACCCACCCACCCACCCCCATGAAAATAATGCAGAATTTTTCTCAGTATAACCCCAAAACTTGAATATCCAGTTCAAAGTTGCCCCCCCAAAAAAATTCCAAGCCCACAGAGTTGAGCCTAGACAGGCTGGGGACCAAACAACAACAACCCCTTTTTTGTTATAGGCATGTTCACAAAACACTGCCTTTTATTACACAATGAATCGCTAGCTAGTGTTGGGAGCCTGTGTGGTGTAGCGATTAAGAGTGTTGGACTAGTATCTGGGAGAACCAGGTTCAAACTGCCACTCATGCCATAGAAGTTCACTGGGTGACCTTGGGCCATTCACAGGCTCTTAGCCTAATCTACCTCACAGAGTTGTTGTGAAGATAAAATAGGGAGAATTCTGTAAGCCACTTTGGGCCCCTATTAGGGAGAAAGTCAGGGCATAAATGAATTAAATAAATAAGTTCACTGCAAGACAAAGTAAATTAATGCCATTTTAAACTGAGTATAAACTGTAGTCAATCCTGCTTTTTTTCTTCCAATTTATGCATTGTGGAAATGCAAAAAAACAAAAACACTTTGTGCCACTTATGAAAATGGCCTATATGTTTTGTTATGACTTGCATTTTATTCAGGCTGGTTAAGATATCAAAATTTCAAACACATCTGTTGCATGTCCTACTCTTTCCCCCCAAGACAGGATGGTCACCAAAATGCAGTTTGATTGCAGATATTTAGTGCCTCTGATGAGAACACACAGAAAAGTATGGCCTGAAAAGGGAATTTGAGTAGCAAGGAGCCTGTAGAAAGAAAGGTTCTTCGTATATCATTCTAAATGAGACCACAGCCAGTCTTTCAATTCCCTTGATTTCTGTTGTCTCAAATGTCTTTCTGGATTAACAAACCTCATGGGAGAGTCAAATATGCTTTGTTTTTGGTACTGATTCATACAAGTGATTAAGAAGCCCAATGAATTAGCTAGTTTAATTACAATGAAGGCAGCACTTCAGCCTTTTAGCCCTTCAGAGTATGCATTTTGCAGTGTTATAATATAAAAATAATAACCTTCTTCACTGCCTGAATCCAAACTATTAGGAAAGGTATCTTGGCAACCTAAATGCCAATGTACTGGATCTGTTCACTCTCCTCCTTTCCAGAGCCTTCTGTTCTCCCTCCCTTCCCCCCATACAACATTTTCGCCACTAGCTGTGACGCATCTAACAGCCTTCTTCTGGCTAATTGAAAAACGTTATCGTTCAGTCCATCCTTTAAAACAGGGGAGCTTTATCATGCTGAAACATTAACCCATGTACTGCTTTCATTTCAAGGGCTTTTCACAATGGCCTTTGCTAATTTTCCTGATTATCAAGGACATTTGGGAGTTTTCCTCCACCACTCCCCCACCTTGTTTCTGCTGCTGATAGCACAAACACCACTGACTTACAGCTGGGCTTCATGGAAGAAGCCACAGCTCTCTACAGTGGCTTTCTAAAATAAAATCATACACATGGACAGGTAAGCAGATGAATTCATAAAAGTCTTGCTGAAACCTCATGCTTTAAAAATAAATCTTCTGAATACACAATTCAGTTGTTCCATTCCAAGGGTCATTCACTATAGCAGGGATCCCCAACACAGTGCCTGTGAACACCCCGGTGCTGACCTTCACCTTTTCTAGTACCCACCAAGTGTGTATGCAAAAAAATAGTTTAAAACAATGTGTTCATTTAAAAAGGCATCCTGTTAAGCACAACATATGCCTGAAATGTTGAAGAATTACTATCAGAGGTATGCATAGCTTTACTCACTGACATTTTGTGATTGGCTCTCCCTCCTGCAGCAGTCATTTTGTGGTTGTGCCCGCTGTCCTGTGTCAGAATTCTAAGGTGCCCTATTCACCCCTTGGGGGGTGTTTATGTATCCTGACATGCCTACACCACAGAAATGGACAGTGGTGTTACACACATAACTGGGGACATTGATGGCATAAGAACTGAGAATGGACTCCGTGTGTCCAGACACTCCTACATTACATACCATTGCTGACCTAAGAGGGGCAATCCTCAAACAGAGAAGCTTCAAGAAGAGATTACAATATGAAACTGCTGAATTTGAGTTCATCCACATATTTAGAACAATGCTGCTCCTAGGGTTAAATAAGAACATAGGATCTTATCTCACTACATGTTAATTTTCTGCCCCCAAGCATTTCTTCCTTGCTTTAATCAAGGGAGCTGACAGCAGTAGTGAGAACAGTTGGAATGGAGCATTTTGCATGGTGCTTCTGCATCCTCCTTTCTTCACACCTTTCTCATCTTCAGACTGGCATATAAGGACTGAGGGATCTCCATTCTTACTTCTATATGATTTAAGTAAGCTTTGACTCTCCAAAGCTTATACCTCAAAAAATCCTGTCAGTCCATGGACTCAAATCTAGCTACTCTGGCTCTTTAGCTTTACTTTTATTGTGATCTCAGCAGCAGAAGCAGTGGCTGGAAACTTCAGAGTCAAGAGTTGGGAGCTTAAAGACACAATCCACCAAATAGTTCTTCTGCCCAAACATGTACTGCTCCTTCTTTCCCATTAAAGCAAAACACTGATTAACTCATGCTTGCAGGGTATATCTTGCACACCAACATAAACATAACTCTGCAATTCAATTCATATTTCTAGTCTTCACTGTGCATACTTGTATTCATTTGCATTTGTTCATCTTAGTGCTGTACTCAGACCCATAGCTATGGTGGAGCATTTGGGGACAGGCTCCCAAATTACTGCAAAGGCCCCTTCAAATGCCCCAGCACAGGTTGTGGCAGGCAAGTGGTTGGCCAGGGGAGGATGAGGCACTCACAGCAGTGGCTGCTGCTTCCCAGGCCCAGCCTGATGCTGCTGCTGTCATGGGGGGCAGGTGGGGGCTGGGGCCAAGGCACTGGGGAGAAGCAAGGCTCAATGCCTGCAATCGGGGGGCAACTCTCCTCTTCATCCTCCTCCTCTTCGGCCAGCAGCAGTGGTGGAGAGGAAGAGGCGGCTGGCTGGTTAGGGGTGGATGAGATGTGTTGCTCTGCTTGGGGAGGGGGTGTGAAGCCAGGGGTGGAGCAAGCCAGGCAAGCTGCTTTCCCTTCCACCTCCCCATTCTGTATGCGCTCAAAGGTCCTTTCACTCCTAATACCTTTGCAGGTTGGGGTGTGTGTGTGGCTGCAGGCTAAGTCACCCCCCCAACTCACCTGGCTTGCAAGGGAGGAGACCCTGAGTGCCACCAGCAGCAGTGGCAGCAGAGGCTGCCAGGTGGAGAGAGCGCCAATTAGATTGGCTGGTAAAGTGAGGCCAGGTGTTGCAGGGCCAGTGCAGAACCCCAGTGTGGTGGGCAGGGCAGCGGGAACCTGACTGATGAGCAGGCTCCAAAGTTAGCCTGTTGACTTAAGGCACCAGTCAAGGTCTGCAAGAGGTGGACAAGAGGGATTAAAAGAGGATTAATGGAGGATAAATCTATCAATGGCTACTAGCCATTGTAACTGAAAGGAACCTCCACGTTCAGAGGCACTAAGCCAGAACCAGGAGTAAAAAGGCAGGGGCAGAGGGAGGGTTCTTTCCAGGGGTGTTTTGGCCTTTGAGGGAAGACTCATGGGACCAGGCCTGACTAAGGTTGCCAGTTATAGGTTAGGAAATATTTGGATATTTCAGGACTGAGTCTGGAGAGGGGGCTCAGCCTGATATAATGCCATAAAGTCCACCCTCCAAAGCAGTCGCTTTCTCCAGGAATACAAATCTCTGCCATCTGGAGATCTATTCTAATTCCAGGATATCTCCAGGCACCACCGTAGACTTGGCAGCAACCACTGGGTGACTTGATACCACATGATTTGTATGAATCAACTAGGTCTGGCTGCTTACTACTGT
Organism: Heteronotia binoei; assembly: GCF_032191835.1. NCBI lineage: Eukaryota > Metazoa > Chordata > Lepidosauria > Squamata > Gekkonidae > Heteronotia > Heteronotia binoei. The sequence goes on along the minus strand of NC_083228.1, from coordinate 78,033,737 downwards.
TCAATAGCAGCCACTCTGAAAGCCAGTGTTGTGTAGCCATCTGAGCTTCATAGCAAGGTCTAGGAGACCTAGGTTCAAATTCCCACCTTGCTGTGAAAACTCACTGGTGAATTTGGGCCGGCCACATGTTTTCAGCTTAACCTATCTCGCAGTACTGTTGTGAGGATAAAAAGGTCCCCAATGTGGAGAAAGGTATAGTATAAACAAAGTAAATAAATAAGAAATACAGCTATATATGGGAGGCAGATAAAAAGCAAGTTGGTGAATGGCTGAGAAGAGAATGAGGCAGAAAAAAGGGAGAGGATATGGGGGTTGCCAGGAGGAAGGAAAAAGGAAATGGAATGGGGAGGGGGATAAAATGAGGCACCCCTATCACAAATCCTGAAGGGCTCCCTATCATGCAAGTGGGCTTGACCCAGTCACTGGCATTACACAACTGGGCCATAGTTTTCTTAAGGAGAAGCTGCTGGGGGAAGGAAGGCTCAAGATGGGGGCAGATAAAGGTAGGTTGGCTGCTGGGTGGAGAGAAGAAAGCAGGAAGAGAGACTATTAGGGCTTTCAGGGAAGGTAAAGAGGAAATAGCAGGAGGGGGAAATGATATGCCTCCTGCAAGTTTTTATGGATTCCCACTTGAGTTTATATGTTATAGAAGTACTATAACATGGCAGCTGACTAAAAGAGTGATTAAACAGCTTATAGGTATGATTTCATATTATCAGAGGACAAATTGTAATTTAATTAATCAGTGCCTTTTCTTGCTCATAACTGAAAACAATAATGGTCAGAGTGCTTCATATTTTTCTAATTTTTATTGTGGCAATGCCATTCCCATTTACATTAATTCATACTATATTGGTAGATTTGGAAATAAAGCAGCAGAGTGGAGAGTTTTGTAAGGAAGGAATACAATAGAAGATTACAAGACATGAGCATGTGAGAAAGCACATGCTAGCTTGGGACAGCTGAATGATCAAAAACGAAGATCCTAGATATGTGCTAAAACCAATGGTTCACAGGAGCTCTCTGTAAACTTCCCATTACAGTCCCACTGAACTTCCAGTACCCACTGAACATCCAGTCCCATTTCTATGTTGTTCAAGAATTGGGGCCAAGAATTTGGATTGTGTGAGGCCTTCTGAACCAATAATGCACTAATGATGTTGTGGCATACTAGTGCAAAGTTGCTACCAGTAACCAATATGTGCAATAGAACTTAGCAGTAAAGAGTTTTGTTTTTAAATGGGATGCCTGTTTTAACAGTGAGCCCAGGGTATCATGTTCCAGCTGATAAAATTCTCTCACAAAGAGAAAAAGCATCCTCCAAACCAATATTTGGGAAACATAACACCATTATAGGATTATATAATGCTGGTGTTACACTGCTGAGAAAATCAGATATGAAAGATCATTTATAAGCATGAGAACAGTATCAAACAGGAGAATGTTTTAACAGAAAGTTGAAAATTTAAAAGGAGCACTGTTATTGCAGAAGGGCTTGGAGAGGTGGGAAGCCACATTGTGCAGTATTAATGGATACCACACCCCATGCAATTGACAGTGTACACCTGAAGTGCAGTGGGATACACAATCTAGCCTTATTATTATGCAATGTTATATATATATGCTGGGTTTTTTTTAATACTGCAGCAAACAGAAAACAAATTCAGTGTTGTGTAGTCTTGGAGGGGACGAAGTTGGATATTTACTACCTACCTGATCTTTAACAGTTTCAACTACATTTTCAACTGCTTGGTTTTCTTCCCCACCCCCAGACCAAGCACCAGTGAGCTTTATCAGTGAAAAATAAAAAAAAAAATCAAGTTATTGTTGGGTTGCACAGTATTTCCCCACATATTTGCAGTGCAGTTATAAAATTGTCTAAGAATGTAAGAAGCCTTCTGAGCCATCAACAACTAGTCAGATGCTTCCAGGAAACTCACAAGCAAGTTATGAAAGCAACAGTCCTGAATTAGTGGGTTGAACAGGATTCTGCCCATGGAGCTGTTCAAACACGAAAGGTACTGAATTGCTTGTGTCTGCTTTCTGATATAATGCCAACTGCTGCTTATATGTACGTTTTGCTAGAAAAGTAGAATTTGCTCAGCCAACATCAAGAGGGAGCCTAAAGGAGAAGCACTGACTTTGTTTCCTCCCCTGAAGACAGCTCCAGGTTTCTTTCAGAAGGAGGGAAAGATGCAATGACAAACCCTTTTCTGAAAGCAGCTTTTGAGTGGGTGGGAAGTGTTCTTTACCCCACCCCCCAAGAGGCAGCAGCTATGTTTATGGGTTATGCTCATGGCAATAACCACAGTGATGGAGTAAGCATGGTTGTGCAGGTGGGGAGTCAGATAGAGATAAATACTGTAAGTCTTTATCCCTACCTCGTCGTCCACCCATCAGATTTGATAGGCCTTTAACAAGAACCTACATGTAAGCCACATCCCAATAATAGAACCAAACTCAAATCTGGAATAAGTACACAGAAAAGGTTTAAGTTCTTTCAAAGGCTCCTATGAACTCTGGGAAGAAAAATACATGGGCTGCTATCTAGAATATAACTGCAATGGGGAGAGTGAGGGCAAGCTTAGCCTTCATCTCAGGGGTATCCCAAAGGGCACCCCTTCATTTCCTAAGTGAATATTTGGTGTTCACCAAAGAACAGACAGCTTTGCAGCAGAGGAAAAGGGAAAAAATCTGTTCAGCACTCCTGGCAACAGGTAATCCAGTCTCCACCAATATTCCCTTTATGGAGCACAGCAACAGACAAACCACATCTCTGCACACACACTGCCTAACTAGTGAAGTAGTCTTCATTTAATATGTTTCAGAAGTGATTACTGGTATGAAGATAAACTGCTTGTACCTTGGGTGGAGCAGAGTGGGGAGCTCTGACAGAAAGGGAGCTAAAATGGTGCCGATAGTGGGATGTCTAGTTTTGATGAAATATATCAAAAGTGGAAGATGAACAAGTGCATTCACTTGTTCATCTTCCAACATTATATCTCTGCCTTCAAGCATCAGCAATGCTCTTCCACTCTCTACATTGGACAAACCAGTCAGTACCTACTCAAAAGAGTAAATGAACATAAATCTGACACTTCGATACAGTTGGAATCATTTACAACAAAGCTCTTCTGAAGCATTAAGGGATTCTTACCAAGCATACAAACTGCCAATGTGACCCCTAACTATAGTTTTTGTAACTTGCCATACATCAAACAGACTAAATAATTGTTGTTCTGTGATGATGGAGAAGGAAGAGGTGCAAACAGCAGGTTTATATCCAGCAAAATCCCAAAGAACAGTTCTGCAACTTAAGGTCTGATGACATTATCCTGAGGGACATGACAGTACCAACATAAAACATTCAATGGTAGCTAAGCTGTATACAGTACAAAGAATGCAGTTTTTTATCCAACTACCTATATGTGATACCCATGATTTTATTCTAATTTAATGTAATTCAAGGCTGGTGGTAACTACAACTACAATTGAGATGCTGATTACTGGTTATACTATTTAACAGAGATCATGGTTGGACTATTGTGTGTATGTACATTCACATACATATATAATGTATACATGTTGTTGTTCAGTCGCACAGTCGAGTCCGACTCTGCGACCCCATGGACAAAGTCACGCCAGGCCCCCCTGTCTTCCACCATCCTCCGAAGTCTGCTCAAATTTATGTTTGTTACATCAGTAAAGCTGTCCAGCCATCTCATCTTTTGCTGTCCCCTTCTTCTTTTACTTCTGTCTTTCCCAGCATCAGGATCTTCTCCAGTGAGTGCTCCCTTCTCATTTGGTGGTCAAAGTATTTGAGCTTCATCTTCAGCATATGACCTTCCAGGGAACAGTCAGGATTCATTTCCTTTAGGACTGACAGATTTGATCTTCTTGCAGTCCAAGGGACTCTCAAGATTCTTCTCCAGCACCATATCTCAAAAGCATCTATTCTTCTGCGCTCAGCCTTCCTTATGGTCCAGCTCTCACAGCCATACATTACTACCGGGAATACCATCGCTTTGACTATATGGACTTTTGTTGGCAGGGTAATGTCTCTACTTTTTATTATACTGTCCAGATTTGCCATAGCTGTCCTCCCAAGGAGGATATATATACATGCACACACACACATATACACATATATACATACATATACACATTCACACATACATATATATACACATACACACATATATACACACACGTATATACATACATATATACATACACATACACACACACACACACACACTGATGCTGTTTTGAACCAAGAGGAAAGGTGGAATATAAATATTTTAATAAACAATCAAACAAACAAAAGGTTACATTAATCCATCATTTTCACTCAATGAGAACACAAAATATGGCAAGATTAATCATATCCTGGAAAGAAATTTAAAGCTACAGTGTTGCAGGATTTGATAAATCTTTCCACGCTGAAAGCACGTTCAGAAGAACCACAACAAGAAAGTGATGGAAAAACATAATCGTGAAGAAATATTACTCTTAATTGTTATTTTCATTTATAAAGCTCATATTCCAATTTCCCCTCCTTTCTAGAAAGCAGCTAACAAAGCATATAAATATTAACACAATACAGTTTAATCAACAGAAAAGGATATTCCATTTGCTAAAACACAACAGCAGTTTAGGAGGAAAAAAACCCTGAGTATCATTGGCATAATTTCCTTGAACAGAAGATTGTATGACCAAAAATTAAAGGTGGGTGGGGGAAAGAGTAAAAAATGTCACTGAGCTGCACAAATGCATTTTAGCATTCACAGATTATCAACTCAGCAAAATAACTTTCAGTAGTATCATATCTATTCATGGGTACAAACACAGGCCAACCCAGGCACTCCATTAAGCTAGTAAATCACAAAAAGCAGAATATTTTTAAAAGATACACTAGAAACCAATGCTTTGAACCACTCAAGTTTTTCACAACAAAATTTATTAGAAGAATAGTCGTTCTGAAAAGTCTAGCATCCAGTGAAAACTACCATACACGTTACAGCTGGGAATGTGTTTCCAAAATGACATGGCCAAAGAATACAACAGGGTTGTTAACCCTTACACATGCACAACGAGAGAATCAGCGCTTTTGACATACAATGCAAAAAAAAAAAAATGGACCACATGAATTAAAATTTATAAGTACTTATCACATACATTAAGACACAGCTTATTTAGTCCAGTCAAAAATCAGAACTGCATTAAAATTAATGTAGTGCAATCAAACCAAAAACCTTAATTTGTGATCATAAGTGCTCTACTACATAAAATGTTGATCATAGCAAGGAACAAAAAAGTTCAAATCACACAGTACAAAAAAATCTGTAAATAAATACAAACTACAGTACAAGAGAAATATTAAATTATACAATTCCGTCAAACTGTAAACAGTATATTGAAATGAGGTCCATAGATTAAAAAGGGGGTTCCTGTTTTATTTTTCCATGACACTTGTACTTTTAGAGGTCTGTGAAAAATGCCATTTTTTCCATATTCTACATAAATAGAACTTTCTAAGGTGTAAAGCATCAAATAATAGAGCAGAGGCATTGCTGACAGAGATACACAAGCTGGTGCAAGCAGCAAATTTCATTTTAATGTGTTGCACATGCTGTTGAATGTTCAGCAACAAGGACCACCACTACAGGTGTGAAATGCCAGCACATTAATAATTAGTGCATGGCACAAGAGGTGGGACACCTGATCGGGGGCCACAGTGAAGGAGTGATCATCTGCTCCCAAAATATATATGCAGCTGCCAATTATTTGAAAGGTTTACACTGTTGCCATAAAACACCAACTTTGGCAGAAGGGTTACTAGTAAACTCAAGCCCACCTGGCCCATTGGCTTCCATCACAGTGGCCAGTGCACAGAATTCCTAGAGACATTGCATAACTAGAATGTAGAGGTCAGACATCCAAGGGCCAGTGCTCAAGTTTAGAAGTACCTGGGATGAAAGAGAAACCACAGCCACGCTGAGAAGCTGCCCCTGGACCATATACAGAGGCAGCCAGGAATGTATTGACATTAGCTGTGCTGGCTTGGTAGTGGCATTTTTAAATATATACGTTTAAGATTACATATATAATATATATGTATATAACATAATACACATACTATATATAGAAATTTCTTACAATACATAATCAGGAACCCCCATGCGATCTTGCTCAGTAGTTATAACTGAATATACAGAATGCCACTACGTGTCTGAGGCACTGCGTGCTGGAGAGTAATATGCAGCTTTAAAATCCGTTTGGCTGAGTTATACCTGGATACCTGAACTGAGTTTAAGTTGACATTCATCAAGGATGTGCTACCAGCACATCAAAAGAAAAGCAAAAACAAAATGCAAGTCACTGCTAGGTTTAAGAATAGTGTACAAGTACCTGAATTGAGTGAGGGTAGTGTGTAAACTGTCCCTGAGGGTTTTCAAACAGTGTGTGTACAAGCTGGAATCCTAAGCACGTTAGTTTAGAAGTTACATTGCGGACTGATAAAATACCAACATCTGACAATTTAACAAGTGGAGGTTAGAAAGAGTTATGAGCAAACACTCAAAACGTATTTATACATGTTTTAAGCAGCAGTAAGCTGCTGTAAGCAAAAATCCCATGGGTATAATCACCAAATGGGACTCAGAGAGAGGTTGCTGTCTGTAATCTGTTTTTCTGATGCTGGGGCACATGACAGCCGCCATCTACCCTCTCTCAACAAGTAAAGAAATTTCACCTGCTAAAGTAGAATGCACCTAGTTACAGACTAGCAATCCAAGATAAGATTTTTAATCAAAGACTTTCCTATTACATACTAAAATCTCTTAAGATTACTAATGCTGGTATGCTAATCTAGTTAGTTTTTTTTTTTACTTTCCCCCTTCATTTAAGAAATATACCATTCCACAACTTAAACATTAAGATCCATTTTCAGTCCTCTGATGTAAAAAGCATGTCAGTGAATTTATATTAAAAATTTACACGGTAAAAAGGCTTGAATTTCAGCCAAAGATTCTAAATACTGCTCATTCCCTGAAGACAAAGGGAGAGAGAGAATCCCTACCCATTTTCCTAGTGATATACTTTCAAACTGAGCACTACACAATGGACTAAAACTATTCTTCAAGGGAAACTTTACCTTGCTTCCCCAACTTAGATCCCAAATCTTAAAGCCCTGAAATGGTCTACTGAAATGTTTACCTAAAACATCAGGCACGCATGCCCAAAAGCTGCCTGAACATTATAAAACTGGTATTTATTCTCAAAGATATTTTACTATCAACAGAAATCATCTGACCTAAAAACAAATCAATCATCCTGGATTGAGACTTTTACAGTACCATAGACTCTGAAGACTAGATAAATTAAGACTCGAATTGTAACAGTAAAAGTGCTGAAAGGTCCCTTTTCTGATTTTTCTTTTTAAAAACAGGTCAGAAGTGTTTTAATGGACTGTGAGGGTTTATTTTATCAAGTCTGAAGTTTGATGAATATAGCACCAAACGTGGGCTTACTTTAGAGGCTAAGGTGGCATGTCTATACTTTTAAAGTGAAAGAAGAAATACTTAAATCAAATTTTCACTAGCAGGTAAAAATTTCTCTTTTCACCAAGGATCCATAGTGTATTTATTATATAAAAAGGGGGAAAGATCTTTGCCTGGGAATTTTAGACACCACAGAATTAAGTAAGGATTAATTTGTGATCAGGCATATTTACTGAATATTTTACAATGGATGGTATTCAGGACATTACCTGAGTAAGAAGAATTTTGCAGGACTGAAAATCCAAACCTGAAAATTACAGCCTGTGCCTATGACAAATCTATATATCTGTATGGGAAATGGAGACTACAATGCCTGAAAGCTAGTAGTTTTCCTTTCTGTGTTATCTTGAGTGTACACCTATGGTTAATTTAAGTATTCACCACAGGTTAAACTCTTAAAAGATAAAATCACAATACATGCTTCTTCCAGTGAAGTTGTATGCTGTAACTGCAAAATTGCTGACTACTACAGATGATCATTCATTTGCTACCTTCCAACTCCTGACAAGGTATTTCTTTGCCAAATGGCCACAATCAGGGTGAAGAGCCAAAGAATATCTTTCCAACTCTTATCTTTCCTTGTCCACAGACCCTCTTACCCCTCAAAACTCAAAGAAGACCCACTTGCTCAACTCCAGTTCCTGGTTAATCTGGTACTACTTTGTTCCTTTTGCCCATTTCACATACAACCCAAAAAGCAAACTACCTGTCACTGCATCATCTTTGTCTCCCTTCACTTTCTTGTGTAGGGACCAGCTGGGGGGGAGGGGGGAGTAAGTCTTAACACATTTCTAGTGCATTAGAACCTCCACCACAAAGCCAACTTCTATTTACATTCTTAAGCTGCCCAGGATCTATGTGCTTCACAAGCCAAAATTTAGCCATCTCTGATTTATAACATGACAATTTACCAAAATGTTCACCTACTATAAAACTCAGCAGTTTCATTACATTTTAGCAATATAAACTGCAAAACAACTCTGGAACAGTAAACAGCATTTAAACCACAAGCTTTACCTAAGACTAAAACAATGCATGAAGACTAGAGAGAGATCATGATTATCTCCATAACACACAGTCTGATCAAGCCTGTAAAAGTTCTTAATAAAGTTTAAAAGCAACTGGACAGCCAAGTAGTATAAAAGCCAACAGCTATAAAGTGTAATTTGCAGACAGCAGGCAAACTGAAAAAGTTCACAATCCTTTTTAAAAAGGCGACTCTGAAACTGCAAGAGGAAAAAAGCACAAAATACCTGATCCACATCAAAATATGGGCACCCTAGAACTTCCTAAAAGAATCTTTTTGTTTGCGTGAAAAATTTTGAGCAACACAATTTTTATGACCTTTTCTGATGAGAACTATGCAAGTCCTTCAAGTAGTCTTGGCTAGCAGCTAAATTAACCCTACATTTGGGGCTGAAGGGGACAGTCTTTTTATTTAAATTTCCATTTTGAGCTCTAGCAAAGTGCGTTGGGATAAGAAAGGGGGACTGGTAAGCACTTTTCACCCACCTGTTCAGATGCCATGCCTTTACTTGCCTCTTACACACTTAGATACTTCATGAGGGTTTTATTCTAGATTGATTACACACTAAGGATTAGGAATCTCCTTTCCCTGTCACCAAAATAATTACTAAATGAAATTTGACACCGGTGTGTTTATGTAGGGAGAAGTGCTATAAGCAGCTTATCAACATAACACAGATCATGCCACTGGTATTATAATTATAGCCACCTATTTGTAGGCATATTAAAAATACAGCTTTCCATGAAATGACATAAATCACTCCTGATGGTTTCTGAATAAGCTATGTGTCCATTTGAGACCACAACTGCTTCAAACTGCCCCATGAGTGTGAAAAAGCTTTGGCTAGAGCCATTAGGGAACTAAGCAGAACAGTACTGCTACCACATTAAAACATTTCATTTTTAAGTTTTTATTAAAAATGACTCCATATTTGCATTAGAAAATATTTAAGAAAACATTCAAACTAAGCTTTTCCTTTGGAGGCAGAGCAGCAGTGGAGCAGTTGAGGCAGTATGGAGCAGACTTGGGGCCAGTTAGAAGAGTATTTGGCTGATGTAAGAACAAGATTTCAAGCACTCCAGAGAGAGCCTTCTTCCAGTCATTTTAAGAAACTGGGGAGCTTAGAGGGTTTTCTACAATAAAGGCCAACAGTCCAGACCCTACAACTGCTATTCTTGATGGCTGTGCTGAAAAGCAGGCAGCCTAGGGCTCTGGAAATGAGGTTTTAGAATGGCTGACAAAGAGGTAATAGTGTATCTCAGATCTCCAGAATCTCAGGAAAGTACATTTTACAGGTCCAAATAAAAAAAATGATACATTTTCTACACACTGGGCTCGCTCCACAGAACTGTACGATAATTAACTCCACACTAGTACCCCTACAACAGTAAGCCTTACTCATCTGTATAACTTGCTGCAGCAAAAAGTCACCAAGCAACATCTAAATTCCAGTACGATAGTACACTTGATTTTAAACGTTATACACACACACTCTAACATTAGTCTTTTAGGCTGGGAGTAGAGGGAGAACCTATCCTTCTTGATATCTGGCCTAAGAAGCAGAGGCTGTCACAAATATTGTTCACAGTTTGTCTGTCATCCAGATGCAAGCTACACCATCAACAGATACGCCACAATTCTTCCAAATACAAATCCCCTGGAGTGAGAGAAAATGAGTGTTTAAAAATGCCCCAATCTTTCTCCCACAGGCCTCACCATTTCTGGAGGATTGCACTTGTCTAGCGTTCCCTTAACATGCTTCTCTAAAGCAGCTGGGGAAACAAGGCCTCAATCCCTATCTCTTGTACAAATTACAGGAGCATCCATTTATTGGAAACAGGAGAGAACAAGGCTTCTCTTACAAAGACAGCAGCAAACCACATCTTCCCACACCAAACTATGGTCAGTTGGGGATTTTGGCCATGCAAACTTCCAGTCAGCAGAAAATTAAGCATGCTAATGGATAAACACTGATTCCATTTCTTCTACACTTAAGATGTTCCCAGATACTACTCAAGGCTACACCAAAGGTGCCTAACAGAGCAGTCTGACTTCAGTGAGTCACTGAGGAATCTAGAATGAGATACCAGCCACAGAATAAACCACCTTGGAGAGAACAGGTGAGATGAATTCTTAAAACAAAGTTTAACATTAAAAAGGTGCACCTGAATATTACAGACTAAGTTTACAAAACCTACAATAAGGTAAAATATATATTTATATCTTTTGAATATTCAGCAGCTTTTTGTTTATTTTTGAGAGGCTTCGGAAATTTTAGAAAGGGACTACTAACTAATTTCAACCATGCGTCACAAAACAATAATGGCTATTTTATATTGCAATTACCAAAGTAATGCAATTAGTGCTTTAAAAATAACCTACTTTTTCCTTATTTTTTTAAAACAGAGACCTTTTGAGGAAATATGGTTGTTCCAAAGCTTCTGGGGAAAAGTTACCTGAACAGGAAGTGATCACAGATATTAAATGTTATATTTCAAAGCTTTGCAGACAGGAGTCTTACAATCGTCAGGTCCCAGGACTTTAATCTGAGAAAACTAACTGTTTGGTTGTTTAATTAATTATCTAACCAAAGCAAGTAAGAATATGCAACTACCATTATCTATTTACAGTTCTCAGCCTACGATTTGAAATGACATACAAGTAGTTCTCTTTCAAAACTGCAGCATTAAAGGGTAGGCACACCATTTTTCTGCTGCACGATTGTCATCCACTTAATGATACACATAAAAAATATTTAGGTTAAGTAAAATGAGCACTCCACATAAACTATGGACAAGCTTTTACAGAATTCAACTCAAACATCACTTAAATAAAGACAGCCACAAAAGGTTAAACCTCTGACAGTAAAACTATGCAAGTGTTACACTTCTAGCTTGCAGCAACCATCTCCCACACTTTCAATAGCAGATGAAACCATAAATTTTAAACAGTGCATTTTTATTGCAATTTCCAGTGAAACTGGATTATATTGCAGAGTTTCTTCACCACTATGGAGCTTTAAACAGGTTTCTGTACTGAGATGACAACTAGATAGCTAAGGGAACTCTGCTTTTGAGTATGGAAATACACCAAAAAAACAAAAAAGTCTAAGAACAGTAGTACAAAGCATATGTGGGCTAAAAAAAGCCCAGTCTCTCTCAAGAATGAGAAGTGCATATTTAACATGACAGCAATGGTGTGCCTAACCTTTGAATACAGTGGGTTGCTGGGAAGCAATCAACCAAATAAGAAGGCTAACTTAATCATCCCCAAATTCAAGCAGCAGCCCCGGGGCTATCTAGACCTTCTTCCTATGAACTGCAGCATCCACTTTCAGTCATTAACACAAGATACCTAATCAAAAATAATGCTTAAGATGTCTTATATATAAATTCAATTGCCTCTTTTGGTTGTACAAAGCAGGAGAATGGAGTCCTATCAATCTTTTGCACAGCTAAGATCAAACTGTGCCCCCCTACCTGAAGAACCAGTGAGTCTGATTCAATGAAGCTGCAAGTCCAGAAAGCTTTAAAGTTTAATGTAAGAAAATAATCAGATGCCTCTGTAACTAAAAAGACTGAACTGTAGATTTAGGAGTGCTAGTTATGATTATAGTAGCTGTGAGTGTGTGCTAGTCCACTATTAAATAAATAGTGAATGAAACAAAAACAAAAATGCAGGATATGCAAAAACACTTCCTGCTACTGGCAACTGTAGTATTTAAAAAGGAAACACCCATTAGGTGTTCAACCCTGACAGTGTTACAGTTAGATAAAATGCTCGGCCTAAGCCAGATCAGGTTGATCTGATCATGGGTTTTATTAACATTTGTAAAAAATTTCTTCCCTGAACGTTAACATAGATCCTTCATTTACATGACTATTAGGCAGATTATTGAGGTTGTAATGTTTAGAAATCAGCGTTGTTGTCTTTTGGGGGGAGGGAGAGTTGGACAAGATTACAGCAGGTTATTATTTGTATTCCCATCCCCCAGAAGATAATTCTTTAAACTAGCTGGAGGAAACACATAGTTTAGCAAACTCAAAATTCAATCTGTTAAAAGCATGTAGGTCACAAAGCCATATTTTGTTAAAGTGAGGAATACCCTAATATATTATTCAGTGTACCCTGATGCTCCTGAATACAAGGAGTTTGTTGAGATAAGGCTACATCCTCAAGCAGGCAAGTCCAACTCTCACCTTTATAAAAGAGCAAACAAACAGTGAAGGTAGTGCTTCAAAGGAATTAACCAAAGCATTCTGAAGGTAGTGTATGTAAAATTCCCACATCCCCATCCCCACCCTCCCCTCCGGGTGAGCACTAAGCAAATTGCAAATGGTAAAGAAGTTGAATTTAAAAGAAAATACCTCCAATTAGACCCAACCAACTGGGGTTGCAACCACCAATCTCTGAATAAAAAAGATCAACATTATTTAAAAGTTTAACTTTTCCCCCAAGCCAGCTGGATCCAAGACAAAAAAAAGGTATGAAATCCAATTATAAAGCAATGATCCAGTTTTTGTTTTAAAAGTCTGGTACTAGAGTTCAAGGAAGTGAGGGGAACATGGGAAAAACAAACCCAATAAAATAACTGAAAGTCCATGCAGGCTCAAGAGGCAAGCAGTCCACTTCCATGTCTGCATTCTTTGTGAGGTAACTTAATTCTCTATAGAACATTAGAGAAACATGCAAAAGGCCAAAAACAAAAACAAAACACAAAAAAAGGGCTCTAAGCCATATTGGGCCAGAAAATTTACAAATATGCAACATTCAGAGCACTCTTTTCCCCATGTCCATACAAGTCTCTGCTGAACTGCAAAGGAACATGTCCTGCACCCAGTGACCAAAGAGGAGTTGGGTGCATGCAGTGGGAGTTGAACAATGCCATAGTGCTCACCCAGTTTGTTAAGTAATTGGCACTCTACAACATCCCTAATCATCCTTTGACTCATTCGCACTCTGTGCTGCCTCTCCCTGGGGATCTATCTCAAGCTTTACAGAGACATCTTGTCCCTCCGACCTCATTAATTTCATTTTTTTCTTTGGAGGGTTTTTCAAAGTGCCCAGCCTCTCTTTCACTTTATACTCCAGGGTGCTATGGGGGATCCCATAAATACTCTGAGCTTTGGAGACGCTCATTTTCCCACTCATCACCACAGAGATTGCTTCCTCCAATATCTCACTGTTGTACTGTCTGTATCTGCCTCTTTTCTTCCGAGGTTGCTTAGAGCCAGGATCTCCCTCCTGATCAGAGGTGGGATATGGCTGTCCAGAGGTAGATTGCTCAGCATCTGAGCCCCAGGAATCTGGTCCGGGATCCAGCAAGCTCCTCCTGTTTTGTTTCGGAAGGATAGCCCTTAACTTTTTACTTAGCGCGCTCTCCGTTTGTGAACCCATCACCAAAGAGCTATAGCTATACTGGTCACCAGAACGGGACTCCCACGAAAGGTCCATGCCTCGAACTTGTGGTATCTTTAAATCCACAGGAGTTGAATGGCTCATGTCCTTTTTCCCATCCTGTTTAGTTTGAAGTGCCATTTTTTGAAAGGCCGAGTTTTCTGTAAGAAAAGGAAGGTCACTGATGTTGCTGAGTGCACCATTTCCCCTGAATTTCATGCGAGTGAAGTTGAATTCGTAGTGTGGTTTTGCCCAAGAAGCCTCCCTGGATAGTATCATGTGCTGTCCATGATTCTGTAGCCCAGACGGCCCGTGGCTGGCAGCTGTAGCATGCTGGTTTCTGCTCAGCAGTTCTTCGCTTATCTGCAGTGATCGAGCCAATGGAACTTTGAGAGATGTGGAGTGGCCAGACCCTTCCCTGGTTCCATCCTGCCAGCTTCTCGGGGGAACCCCATCACCACTCCGAAGTCCCTCTGCATGGTGCTGGCTGGGTCTCCCAGGACGCCTAATTGGATGGAAGGAAACTGATGTGAGCAGGACTTGCACAGGTAGGGAGGGATGGGTGAGGGGGCCACTCCTTTATTAGAAGGCCTTGCTTGGGTAACATCACTTTTTGTGAGATTTTTATTATTTTTTTAAAGTCTCAGCAGTCAGTTTTAAAAAACTTGTTCAGAAACAAAGAGAAGCTTTTTGGGCAAAGAAAAATGAAACCTGTCAGCTGGTCTTTGGTTGGGTTCACAAAATCTTGGAGCAGAAAAGGCTTCGCGCAAGTGTCTGAAAATAGCATCTTAATTATAGATTAGAAATGAATAGTTATTTGCCAGAATCTATGCATGACTGTGTTACTAGTGTGACGTTACCACTAAACAAGTACAGTAATAAAAGAGTAAGCCAAGTGACAAAATGCAGCAAATTCAACACACATACACTCTAGCACACACACAAGCCACCTGCACTTTTTATAAAATGATGAGAACTCTGGAGGGTATGCATTCGCACTATACGCTAGGTTGCTGCTCAGCATCTAAAGCACTCAGCAGAAATAAAAGGTGTTTGCTTACCTTGCATTCACACACAAGGTTAGAAAAACTGAATTGCTCTCAAATAAAAATGCTGCACAACTCCAGACTCCATTTTCTTTTAAAGTTATATAAGTTCCCATTTTGTTTTACATATTCCAAGGCAGGAAGAAGGAATCATGGTGCAGAACTACTATTTATTATGCTATCTGTTTTCAAACTTTAGTAATGGATTAATTGGAGCAGGAGGTAATCTAAGTTTTCAAACACTGTTTTAATATTAGATAATCAATAACTTGCTTTATAAACATTTCTTTTAAATCCTGTAAAACATTTCAACAAAACATATTATATTTTTATATATATTTGCCCCCACCATGTTATCTTGTTCCCATCTTGAAAGCCTTCATATGTTGAGTCATGGAAAAGCAAAGGGAAGAAGGTATGTTGAGGTTTGGGCTTCCATATCTTTTTGCAAATGTCTATTAGGCATTAGACTTACAAAAAAGTGAAGTGACTTGTATGGAAACAAATGCTCCACGTACATACTAAATAAACATACTAGCCTCAGGGAAATATCTGTCTAACAAATCTTAAGCGTTTATTATATATTTCAGCTACTTACACAGCAGTGGACCACTGTCCAGACATAAAAACAAACTTTGCTAGATAGAGGACAACACCACCTAATGCCAATTCCTCCACTAAAGGGCCAAACTAGACAACATGCTGGGTATACTGGGATACAGTATACAGGAGTACCTTTTCCTTGCATGCACTTTCCTGACTTCAAATGCCCCTTCAGATGCACTACAGCCTTGTTTAGGGAAACACATAGGTTGCCTGCATACTTCCCTCACTGAGCTACATTTGTGGGGAAGAGAGTTAAAGGCTAGGAAACCAGCAAGGCAGAATGAGTTAAACTCATCTCCTTGAGGATACTCAAATCAGGCAGCTCTAACATCTGCTATTTACCAGTTTTAAAATGCTTGGAAGACTCATTCACAGATCTCAACCTCTTCTAAACTAGCCTTAAAAGTGAGCAAAACATTCTAATTTCTTGAGGATTACTTTCAAAAATTCTTAGGAGAACATTTTTTTAAAAACCCACAAAATTTCAGAAAATGAAAGAACAGAAACTGTTTCCCTTGATGGACATTTCCCCCCCAGAGTTTAGGAATTAAGCAGGGGCCCACAGAGAGGTATTTAAATTCTACCTTGTAGGTATCCTATAGTGTTTTATAGGTTAACTGAAGCCAGTGGCTGTCAGCAACAGTTATTTTTAAGTAACTAGAAATCCAACAACTTTTATGATGATGTAATTCAACATATAAATCCAGTCACTCTATACTTAAGGAAGGTTAGCTACAGCATTTTAAAATTCCATTATGGCCCATGCATCCCAAAGTACTATCTCAAGTAACTTTTATTCCTGGAGATTTCTTGTTACCAACACAAACACCTAAGCATACCAGGTTGACTGAGCTATATGCTAGTAAGCAATAACATTACCAGATTACAACTACTTTGTATATCATCTGGAAAATCTCCCTGAAACACAATTACAATTGGCATAAATCTAATGAGCCAAAACAAACATAAACTGACAAAGTTACCCTGTAACAGTTCTTTACACCACAAACTAATCAAAGCTCCTAAGCAATCACCTTGTTTGCTTTGGCTTCTTAGCCTGAAAACTCTGATCCCTGAATGAAACATTCCTCAGCAGCCCCCACATGACCACTTGTGAAAGCACATAAGATTGCCAGCAGCTCATAATCCAGTAGGGACTGTCGTATTTATGAACCAATGCCTTAATGTGGGACCTATACATGTAGTTGCTATAACTGAGTCTTTTGGAATGGTCACAATCATGAAAATCACAACTACCGTATGTATATACCTCATGTGAAGGCAATAATTCATACAACTGATACCCTACAAGATTACTGTCGGGGCATTAGTTTCCCTGACCACAAATATATATGTTTCTAAAGTTCATTTTATGTTTGACTTGACATCATATTTGAAAAGTAGAGAAAATATTTTCTGCAAATGTATATAAAATACTCCGAAGGGTTAAAATACCTCAGCCTGTGAAACGAGGAGGAAGTATTTGACCTCAGTTTGTTGTTACACCTAACTATGAATTGAACAAAATGAACATAAGAATTTCCCTTACCCATTCCCAGGAGTAGCGGAGCAGCCAGGTGAATGGCTCAAGGAGGCGCTGCCTGCACAAGGGCTTTTCTTAGTGGACAGATCAAGCACTCCGTCTGCAGAGACACAATAATCACTTGAGAATAGGAAGACATGAGTAAAACAAAACACAAACAAAATCTGGGTAGGTCTGTATGTAGTGAAAGATACAAATTGTTCTTGGGTCACTTGAGAAAAAAAGCCCCTCTGCACACTACATTCTTATTACACCAGTTTGGTGTAGTAGTGGAGTGCATAGACTCTTATCTGGGAGAACCGGGTTTGAATCCCCACTCCTCCACTTGCACCTGCTGGAATGGCCTTGGGTCAGCCATAGCCCTCACAGGAGTTGTCCTTGAAAGGGCAGCTGCTGTGAGAGCCCTCTCAGCCCCACCCACCTCACAGGGTGTCTGTTGTGGGGGGAGAAGACATAGGAGATTGTAAGCCACTCGGAGTCTCTGATTCAGAGAGAAGGGCGGGGTATAAATCTGCAATTCTTCTTCTTAGGAGAGTGAAAAAGTTTTTCTAATGTCAGAACAGAAATATTTAGTTCAGCAGTGCTAATTCCATGCATATAAGCTGGAGCCCAGAAAGTCATGTGCCCACCCCCCAAACAAAACAAACCCATACACATTCTCTACTGGTTTTAGCAGGACTGTTTTAGTGAAAGGCTTTCTGTATAGGTTCAAAATCAGTGAGCTTATGGCAGCCATTTTCTCTAAGAAACAACCACTGTTAGTCTTCCTGGAAACCACAGGTTAAGTACAGCCGTTCTTAGGATTTTGTACAATTCTGGAAGACACCAAGCTGTATGTTATTACTAACAACTCTTATAACGCAGCCAGCAGGTTACAGTGGAATTCAGTGCAAGGGCAAATCAGCTATCAAAGTAGTTTGTCCACATCTAAGCAATATGATTCCCTCCCATTTTCATGTTCATAAATGGGACCTACAAGCAGAATGGCTATATGAAACACAAAGCAACAAGACCTAACTCCATTCCCAACACTGGAACAAAAGGTAACTTCAAGCATCAAAGGAACAGTTTTCAATGCTGCAGTAACTAGAAGTCTCACAACTTAGGTGTATCAGCCTCCTCAACAGCAAATTTATGACCAAGATGTGGCTGTATTATGTGACATCTAGACCTGCTTTACAGAAAATCTTATCCAGAAATGTATAGTCTATCAATCTTTTTTGAATCCCTTATGAGAAAAGACCAATCTCCATTAACAAATACAATAATGAGACACCATGGAGAGGTTTGGTTGTATTTACTGTCTATGCATTCACAAACTAGACTACATTAGTCTACAGCATACCCACATAAATGGAAAGGCTTCAGAACTAATCTGCAAATATTTAACACTTTACAAATATGGTCTGGTTTCATAATTACTGACACTATTTCTATAAACAACATTCCAAAATCCATATCAGGAGAAAGACAAAGGTAAAATATAAAAAACATTACATAAAATACAAAAAGATATAACGGGAAATAAACAGGTCTGTTATCTTACTCTAGGACTAAGTAAAGTACTACTAAGAACTCATTCAGAATATGTTCACGTTTTGGTTCTCCCCTTCGCTCTCAAGGTGTTAACTTAGAAAAATTATTCATATGTGGATAGGTGCATACAGTGCTTTTGTTTGACTCTCTAAAATCAGCCATTTGTGGAAATACTGAAGGACAGGGCACATTTAATTGAGACATTATTAACCAGAGGGGTGAGGAATTCACGTTATGTTTTCACAAATATTTAAATGGATACCAGAATTAAGAACATCTTCTTATGGGAGAAAAGACAAAATCTGAAATATGCTTTGTTTAAATTCATTGGGGTTTTTTAAAAATTATATTCTGCCCTATGTACAAAACATGGTGGCATACAAATCATTTAATGTCAGGACAAACAGACTGAGATGGCTCATGTACATCTTACAACTCAAAAATGAAGCACAAATTAACATATTTATTCTCATTTAGAAAGGAAGATAACAGACTATAATGCTCACTTCCAAGAAGAGTGAAACAATGTTATCAACTGTTACAGTGTTTGGCAACAACGTTCTTTAATCACCTGGTAAAGATTTTATTTAAAATATTTATATCCCACGCTTTTCCAGGTCAGACATTTAACAGACACTACTGCCAGATTGTCAATTCATCAGAGGGGGACTATGGGTGGAAAAAATTTGTGGACTCTTACTACTGTATTTTTCAGTGGCAGAAGAGCACTTCTGACATCAGGAAGGCAGGATTTTCGTCTGTTCTCCCTCCCATTACAAATCCAACACTATGTTCAGTGCTTTTCCAGGAAATAATGTTTTAGGAAGCAGGGGGCTGCAGCAGAAAGTGTGAAGTCCCATTCTAAAAAGTCTGCTCATGGTGCTTGTTGGGTACAACCCTATATTGGAATCCTTTATCAGGCAGTCAAAGGGAAAGACAGTTCCAATGTGGAATCAACAAGAAATCCCACAGTCTGGATGCCTGTCAGGCCATCAAACAGTTTCAGGGATGAAAATTTGCCTTTCACCTGAGGTAGGAATTTGGGAGAAAAATGAGGTCTGATGCTTGACCTTCAACTTGGTTTTGGAATCACATGGAAGCAGCAGGGTCTTGTCATTCCAGAATACTTCTGAAACACACTAAAGGTCTTTGGGAGAGTCATTTTCACTGAAAAACAAGCCAAGCAAAAGTCTGTGGTCTCTTAACTATAACTTTAGTACACCAGAAGACATTCAGCTTCTTGGTGCAGGGGCCCCCAACATGGTGTTCATGGCCACCATGGAAACCAACACCTTTCCTGGCAACCACCATGTGTTTTTAGAAACAGGGCTTCTGATTGGCTGTACAGATTAAAATAACACTGTTTGGGTGGCAACTACCACTACAGTGCTGGTTTAATTCTCTTTCACATCCCTTTTTCCCAGTGCATTTAAAAAAATATTTCATGTCCCCCACCCTTGGGCTTTCCATGTATGCGTGGTTCGTTCTGCTTCCTGAGGTGACTGTTGTGGGTGTTTCCAAATCCCATGGTTGCCATTTGTAGTTTTAATCCACCAATCTGTGTCAGAATTCCAAAGGTGCACACAGGCTCAAAAAGGCTGGGGAACCCTGCTCTTGTGTAGGGCAGGGCTTAACAAATCCTTGGTGCCAGGTTGTCATGGTACACTGGAATTTCACTGTGGTTCCAAGCAATTTCAACAGTGATTATATCGTGGTACCTACAAAGCTTATTTAAAAGGTAAAGGTAGACCCCCGTGCAAGCACCAGTCATTTCCGACTCTGGGGTGACATTGCTTTC
The DNA here is from genome assembly GCF_032191835.1 of Heteronotia binoei. Taxonomy (NCBI): domain Eukaryota; kingdom Metazoa; phylum Chordata; class Lepidosauria; order Squamata; family Gekkonidae; genus Heteronotia; species Heteronotia binoei. Next base: position 78,013,222 of record NC_083228.1, on the reverse strand, counting down.
ACAACATTTTCACAGCAGATTTTTATGGGGTGGTTTGCCATTGCCTTCCCCCAGTTATCTACACTTTCCTCCCAGCAAGCTGGGTACTCATTTTACCGACCTTGGAAGGATGGAAGGCTGAATCAACCTTAAGCTGGCTACCTGAACCCAGCTTCTGCCGGGATCGAACTCAGGTCGTAAGCAGAGAGCTTGGACTGCAGTACTGCGGCTTACCACTCTGCACCACAGGGCTCTTTCTACAAAGCTTATTATTTACCATTAAAATATGTTTAGATGACATAATGCATAAGCATGAAATTCTTGTCATTGCTTGTTTATATATTAATATTACACCATTCAAGGAGGTGGCAGACAAATTCATTTATTAATCATTTGCTTTCTATTTAAGCAAAGCTTTTAAAAGAAATGATGAAATGATGAGAGGTTGGGGATAATTTAGCTTAGTTGTGGTGATGATAATTATGGTTACCCCCACATTTATTTATATATTACAACCCCTTCATAAAATTACAAAAAATTGCTAAGACTAAGTTCTGTGATAACAGTAATTTTAAAATATGGTCATTAAAACACAAAACTCTGAAGGATGAAAAATAAGCCTAGCTCCTTAATTTTGGGATGGTTCCTAGAGCCAAAGAAAATTAGTCAAGGTCTGGTATATAGTACAACATCTAAAAGCAATGCAAGAGGTCCAAATATATAAAGAGGCTTCCACAAAATTAGGAGCTCCGCTTAGAGTAAACAAAACTATTTATACTGAATTACCTGCAGTACGATAGTATGAATATTCTGCTTCCACTGATAGGTACTTTACTAACACTATTATTTCCAATATATTTTATATATAACCTGGAATCCAACTCATTTCATGTAGGTTGGCAGTATGATGTCAAACTCATATCTCTTCTTTTGCCACTATGAATTCATATAGAATGCTTTCAATAAAAGGCAGGCATATGAACATTCAATTTCAAACATACACGCATCTTCAACACTGTTTTCCCTCTGTTCTCAAATGTATAACCAATCCATTCATGTTCATCTTGAATCCGACACGCTACACAGTTAGTTATTGATTGCTAGCATATTGAAGAGAGTTACAAAATGCTTTGGTAAATGTAAGTGAAACAGCCATACCTTGCTCACTAGGGTCCAATTGAGACTTTCTGACGGTGAGGTCCAAGGGTGAGTCCTGGTCAGCCATGAGAAGTTTGCTGAGCACAGGGTTCTGAGCCGTTGCACCCACAGGGGATGAGGCGACCAGAGATGCTTTCAGCAGGCTTTGGTTCTTTGTGCTATTGGGCGAGCTGGAGTCCTGAGTAGAGCTAGTTTTTGAGGTATATTCAGCAGCAAACTGTCGGATCATCCGCTGCATGATCTCGCGAGCCACTAGGGGAATGTTGGGGTCGGAGACCCTAGGACTGTCTAAGTGATGAAACATTTAAAAAGAAAGTTACATATAGAGCAACTTTTTCAACTACACTTTTAAGTTCACAAACATACATTTACCAAGTAGCGACAATTTAAAGTGAATGCTCAAACCTGTGGCTCAATTCAGGCTGCACGTAGATATCACAACAAACTTTTGTTCTAAGTCTGGGTTGTTGCTGTACTCCCATGCTCTGTTCTCTGCTCAGGATATCCCAAAGTGTTTCCCAATTTTGTAAGGCTTTAGTCAAGTCCATTTTGCTGTGATGTCCAAATGCAGGCACTGGTAATACATTTGTTTATTCTTCACAAACTGGGATTCTAAACTGGGGTTCTAAACCTAAACCAAATTAACAATTACAGTTTGTGGGGAGTAAACAAATTCCAATGGAACTGGAACTGGGTTCAAACTCAGTGACAAAGCTCAGAGTGTGGTCATCACTCAGAGTAACCTACCAAGATTGGAGACAGTGCAGGAGAGAAGGGCACCATGTGACCCAATCTCCTTGGAGGCAACAAAGGAGAAAAGATTAAACAAATCCATAATGAAAGAATGTTTTTTTTGGGAGGAGGTGCTGATATTTATTCCAGAGGTTCATAAAATTGATTACAGCTGTTGCACTTTGTAATAGCAGATCAAGCAGACCCTTCTGAAATCCTTGATAATGGAATTATAATTCTGAATCACTATGATACCACAGTAAGAAGAGCCAGTGAAACATAATACTTGAAGTGTATGATCTAGGTAGGAGCACCCTCCTAGTTTAAATCGCATCTTAGACATATGAACTCACAATTTCCCTAAAAGCAGCAAGGTAGGCTATAAGCACAAGCTTAATTTTTTCCAGTGAAATAATAGGACTTACAGCAGACAAAAAAAGAAGCCTCTGTGGTGATCCAAGCAATTATGTTAAGGACTGAGGTTTTAACATTCTATTTACATTTAGAACCTCATCAAATCAAGGCATTGATGTGCAATTACTCTTGACAGATTTAGGTTCAAATAAATTACAATTTGTCTTGATAAAATATTAGAAATCAAGATTTAAAAACAGGAGCCCTGATCTGGATAGCACAGGCAAGCCCGATCCCATCAGATCTTAGCTTCCAAGGAGAGTTGACTCCGGCAAGTACTTGGATGGGAGACCTCTTTGAAATACTAGTAGTAAGGAGGACAGGGACAGGCTTTATCCAGCCACCTCTCTGAATATCCCCAGATCCCCAGTAGGGGTCAGTTACCAGAGGTCAACATGACCTCTGTATTACTTGCAAATATAACGAAGAAGAAGATCTGAAAACATAAAGCAGATTTATACCCCGCCCTTCTCTCAGAGCGGCTTACAATCTCCTATATCTTCTCCCCCCACAACAGTCACCCTGTGAGGTGGGTGGAGTTGAGAGGACTCTGATAGCAGCTGCCCTTTCAAGGACAACTCCTGTGATAGCTATTCCAAGGCCATTCCAGCAGCTGCAAGTGGAGGAGTGGGAAATCAAACCCGGTTCTCCCAAATAAGAGTCCGCACACTTAACCATTACAGCAAACTGGCTGTACTTTTCCTAGGTAGAGCCTGCAATTATGTCATAACATCTCCATATGGTACAGAAGCCCAAGAGTTTTATTAAAGATTTTATCACAGGTTAACCGGAGGGCAAGAAAAGACAACAGGCATATCATGATTATAAAATAGTAACATATGAAGTAATTTGGAACAACTTTGAACATAGCTTTTAATTTTAATGCAATTTTCTGAACAAAAAAAGTTTTAAAAATATATGCACAAAAACCTGCACCAAGAACTCTAAAATTCCACTTATGATTTTTGAACACCAAGAGCAAAATATCTGAGTGATATTTCTCAGGTTCTTATATATTATGTTAACACTGTGCTCTCACAGAATGGTACCAAATAAAAGAAAGACCAAGCATGAAACCATCTCAACAAAGCTGCAGAACAAAAGGGGAAGGCTCAGTACTGAAATTAGGTCCTAAAGTAAATAGAAGAAATTAGCTCCAGTGATCAACGATCTCAGTCCAAGGATATCCCAAACAACAATCCAATACAAGAAAGGACACCACAGAAACAGTTTTGTTTCTGACATGGTACCATACTACAAGCCAAACGTTTATTGGTCTTGGGATCACCATAGAGGCTTTCTTCTTTCCCCACAGCTCTGCTTAAGGGGACATCCTCAAAAACTAACTATGTAGGGTCCAGGAAAGGTCAGAAACTGCCTTGGTTCTTCTCTTGGCTACTACACATTCTACCCTGTAAACGGCTATTTCAATTTAGTTGTCTGGACTCTGAGGAGAAGTATCACCATGGTCCACTTTTTCTTTTAGCCAAGAAGCCCTATATATAAGGCTTCTAACTTGTCCAGAGAAGGCAATATCACAACCTCGCAATGTAGAAAGGAACTACTTTTAATTGAAACAGAAGAAAACAAGTATTTCAACTTTTCCAATCATAGAAATGAATTTTAAAAAGGGAAAAAATTACCAGATTAGTGTGGAGAAATTCTTCTATATGTAAATTGTTGAACAGAAACACATTAGGGATCAGAATCAGAGAATGATTACCTGTGTCTTTAGCTCTCTAAATATCTGTTTGAATTAACAGGGGATGTAGCCAGCTCTATAAATTCATCACTTGTCAGGGGAAAACCCTGGATTGCTTTCACAGAAGCATCATGTTTCTACCTCGAATAGTATTATTAAAAGGCAACAAAATCCTTCATATAAATGAATTACATTCATCTCTATTCTTTCACCAAGACCAACCTTTTTGATAAAAGACTGCATGGAGAAACTCTTCCGCTTGCCTCTCGAACCGAATGATTTTTGCTTGCTCTTGTCTAAGCAGAGCTTGGTCCCCAACTTCCAAGGCTGGCTCATCCAGACTGACTAAGTGTTCCTGTGAAAATATTTAACAAAAATCAAGTATTCTCATTTTGCCTGTTTTTATTTAAATTTGTCATTTTTAATATCTTATATATACAAAACCCATGTGCTGGCATTTTCCAGCTCTCCCATTGGCTGTGGTGTGTATCACATCAGCCATTGGCAGATCAGTCACCACTCAACTGTACTTACCTCCCATTGGTTGAGTTTGCTCCTATCTCCTGCCTGCTGGGGCACTGGGAAGCTGTTAGGCAGTGGCTGTTGCTATGCAACCACTCATGCTTTTTCAGTAAAAACCAACCAAACTTGGTTATGTCAGTAACAGGCAGAGGGAGGAGGCCCTGCCTAGGTCTGTTTTGGTCTTTGAGGGAGAACTCATTAGGCCCAGTGCTGACTATTGTTGCCAGCTCCAGGCTGGTGGGAAATTCCTGGAGATTTTGTGGTAAAGTCTAAGGAAGCCAGAGTTTGAGGAGGGGAGAGTCCTCAGCTGAATATAATGCCACAGAGTCAACCCTCCAAGGCAGTTATTTTCTCCAAGGGGAGACAGATCGGCTGCCTGGAATTCAGTTGTGATACCAGGAGATCTTCATGTTCCACCTGGAGGTTGGCTGCCCTAGATCTAGCTGCTTCCTACTGTTCAGCAGCTGCCCCTGTATGACAGCCAGTGTGACAGACCAGTTACTGCTTTAGAGCAGGGTCTACCAGACCTAGGTTCTTGCTGTGGAAACTGACTAGGTGATTTTGAACCAGTCACAGATCTTTACCTAATCTACCTCACAAGGTTGTTGAGAGGAGAATGATGTAAGCTGCTTTGGTCCTCTGTGCGAAGACTGTACTTTTCCTAGGTAGAGCCTGCAGGGAGGGGGGAGAGATGGAAAGCTGAACTCAGGGCCCCTGATAAGTAGGTTGCTAGTTGACTGGAAAGGAAATAGAGTTACCAACTCCAGGTTGGAAAATTCCTGAGGATTTGAGGGGTGAGCCTGCAGACGGTGGGGTTTGAGGAGGGGGTGGGACCTCAGACAGGTATAATGCCATACACCTCACCCTCCAAACCAATGATTTCTTACTAGGGAACCATTGATGCCAATCTCCAGGTGAGGGCTGGAGATCACTCAGAATTACAACTCACTTCACCTGAAGAAAAAGACTGCTTTGCAGGGTGGACTGTATTTTACCCTGCTGAGGACACTTCCCTCCAGCTCTGGTCTACACTACGGAGAAAGATTGTACTTTTCCTAGGTAGAGGATGCAGGGAGTGGGGAGGACATGGAAAGCTGAAGTCAGATCAATTCCCCTATAGAAAATAGCCACCTTGAGGTGCATACTCTATGGTATACCATAATACAACCATGCCAGGCCAAAAAACCACAACCAGATCACACCACAATCACACACTGATACTAAATGCTGCAAGACTGAATATGACAGGAAACGCAGCAACAATGCACTACAAACAAAAGGAATGCTCAGCTTCAATGTCTGTGTGACTGTCATCATGTCCTACTGCACCCCCCCCCCCAATAATTATTCTTCCTTCTCTCCATTCTGGGCCTGTCTCAGGACTTTGGGCAACAACAGACATGGGACACATGGACACACTCCTGTGGAGGGGAATGGGAAGCCAGCATCTGTTTCATCTGCAGGGTGGGTGGGAAGACAGTGAGGATATGGGGGGTTGAGTGAATGCCAAGGATTGCAGAAGCAGTGAAGTACCAAAGGTGCAGGGGTAGTTGAGAGGAAGAGGGGGTTGGGGGTAGTTGGAGAGGGGTTAGAAGACACCAAGGGTAGGGGGGCACTTGCCCAGAGCCTCTTTCTAGAGCCCATTTAACGTTCCCCCCAAAAGACCTTATTCCTAGTACAAAATAAAATCCTTACTGTAAGATGCCCCCTCCATCCTATAAGCTCACCTTCTCTTCTAGCCTGAACAGGGGCTGGAAACGTGGAAAAGGGATGAATAAAAGAACATTTTTAAAAGATGGAAGAAAAACAAGAAAAATAAAATAAACCAACAAATACAACAAAACACAGAGGAGGAGAGTGGACCAAGGTTTAACTTATGGAAGCAGTTATAAGCACTACCTTAAGTTTCAAAAAGCTAGATCCAGGTGGGCAGCCATGTTGGTCTGAAGCAACAGAACAAAGTTGGAATCCAGTAGCACTTTTAAGGCCAACAAAGTTTTATTCAGTATATAAGCTTTCATCTGATGAAGCATGCATGCACACAAAAAGCTTACATTCTGAATAAAACTTTATTGATTTCAAAAAGCTGTAAATCTTCAGTTCAAATGTGTTCAGTTTCATTCCTGTATCCCATCTATCAAACGCTACTTTTTTTTTTTAAAGAAGATATTGGATTCATATTCCGCCCTCCATTCTGAAGAGTCTCAGAGCGGCTCACAATCTCCTTTACCTTCCTCCCCCACAACAGACACCCTGTGAGGTGGGTGGGGCTGGAGAGGGCTCTCACAGCAGCTGCCCTTTCAAGGACAACCTCTGCCAGAGCTACGGCTGACCCAAGGCCATGATAGCAGGTGCAAGTGGAGGAGTGGGGAATCAAACCCGGTTCTCCCAGATAAGAGTCCGCACACTTAACCACTACACCAAACTGTTTTTTTCATCTTTTGCTGATGTTGTAAGAGAGTTGAACAAGACTGCTTCAAAATAATTTGTAGTAAGTTTTCACTATTTTTATTTTGCATTTTTAGATGCATATATCAATGCTTACCTCTGTGCATTTACCAGGAATGAAATCCCACTGAATTCAGTGTGACTGATTTCCAAGTAATTTCCAAATAATCTTTAATAATCTAATATAAGTGATACAGGGGTCAGTATGGCCAAAATACTAAACTTCTGTTCAAAAGCAGTAAATGGGGTTATCTAAAATAATCCCATTTATCTAAATAGCACATTATTGAAAATTCTCAATTTCAAATTTATCAAAAACATAAACTGAATTGTGAATGTCTGAAAGTTTCATGTCTTACAGGGAAATATAAAGATGTATCAGCAAACCTACATAGTTGCATCCATCTACCTGTTCCACTATTTTTTCACAGGAAAGTGTACTTGTTACCACAGCTTTCTGTGATCACATTCACAATCTATTAGGCCTATCAATGAAGTTATTTTCTTAACTTGGTAGGACTTACTGAAGTGAGTAAAAGATCAACAAAAGGCTAGAGCAGCCTCTACACCATTCAGTGCAATGCAAGGGACCCCTTCCTCTCCCCTCCCTAGTTGAAAGTGGGATTTCTAAAATCTCACTACTGAACTCTGGAGCCAGAAGAAGCATTTCTACTAGCTCTACATAACAGAGTTGTATGAACAGTTCCTCTTTTCCTGTCTCAGTTGGGAAAACACAGGTAAAATCACAAACTGCTCTGTAGATAAAAATCCTTATTCGACTCAATCTAGCCTTACTCACTGAAGCATTCAAGCAAAAGTCAAGAGTCTTAACTTGGCTCTGAAAGCTAAAAAGAACATTTGTGGGGAGGGAATGCCAGTAGTTAAGGGGCCATCACAGAGAATACTCTCTCTAAGGGGGCATCTGAAGCAAGTCCTCTGTAGAAGATCTTAATTCTTAGGTAGTTATGTATGGAAGAAGAAGAAGAAGATGAAGAAGAAGAAGATATTGGATTTATATCCCGCCCTCCACTCCGAAGAGTCTCAGAGCGGCTCACAATCTCCTTTACCTTCCTCCCCCACAACAGACACCCTGTGAGGTGGGTGGGGCTGGAGAGGGCTCTCACAGCAGCTGCCCTTTCAAGGACAACTTCTGCCAGAGCTATGGCTGACCCAGGGCCATTCCAGCAGGTGCAAGTGGAGGAGTGGGGAATCAAACCCGGTTCTCCCAGATAAGAGTCCACACACTTAACCACTACACCAAACTGGCTCACCAAACTGCAGGCAAGCAGTTGTTAAGCACCCTCATTCCAGATCTTTTAGAGTTTTAAGGGTCAAAACTAACATTCTGAATTGCACCTAGAACCAAACAAGCAACAGTTGAAGCCCTTTTAATACCAGTATGATATGAAGACACATCATGTTATGTTAACTAGTACCCATGAATAGCTACGCTGCTACTTAAGGATGGGCATGAACCAGAAAAATTCGGTTTGGTCCCAAACTGAACCTAGAATAAAACCAACTGGCCAGTTCGGACACCCCTTTGTCTCCACTGTGGCGAGTCATGGCCAAAGGGGGGGGGGGAATGGCCTGGGAAAGGTTAAATGGTTGGCAGCCATTTAACCAATCTGTTTTGCTTCAAGGAGAGTGAAATGGATGTATTTAACTGTGGGGTATGTGTGCCTGTCTGCTGTTAGGCTGACATGGCCGCAAGCCAATTCAGTGATCCATTTCACTCCCCCAGTTCCAAGCAAAACAGATAGCTGGATTAGCTTGCAGTCATGTCAACCCAACAGCAAATGGGCGCACCCACCCTGCTGTTATGTTTGAATAGCTGCAAACCAATTCCGTGATCTGTTTCACACTTGCAGGCATGCCAACCTAATGCAGACAGGAGCACCCTGCTGCTTCCAAACTTTGGGGGGGGGGGGGGAAACAGACTACTGAATTGGCTTGCAGCCATGTCAGCCTAACAGCTGATGGGCACACCCACCCCACTGTTAGATTTAAATGGCTTGAACAGCCAAACCAGGCAGCAGTAAATGTTCAAGGAAGACGCCTTCTGTGAACATCAGTTTGGGGGCCATAAACCAGGTGAAATTTCTGATTAATTTTGGCTTGAGAGCCAGTTTATGCCCATTCCTAAAGAATGAAGTTACCAAACCATTTTCAAATGTATCCCCCTGTAAAGTCCATTGCAGTGGGATCACAGCATGGAAAACTACAACCAGATCCTGCTGCACCAGGAAAACCTGCAGCAGACACACTAACCAAAACTGCACAAAGATGCTGCATACCAGAGGTAAGTTCTGGGCTTTCATTTGCTGGAGTAAATTTAATAGCACCTTCAACATGCAAACCTGCTCTATCAAGGGACTGCAATCCTATTAAAAGGCCAACTCCTTAATCCAACCCTGGTGGCAGTATAAGCAACGCCAGCTTACTGACCCCAATACAGCCCATTACTGCCTCTGGACACCAATTCAATACATTTACTGCATCACTGGATTCTGCTGAAGAGAAGAAACACAAATACATGATATCACAAACAGATGACACCTCACTCCAAAACTCTTAATAATCTCTCATAGCATGGGGAGGGAAAGCAATGGAACCTTGCACAAATGGAACCACAGCACAAATGCCAAGTGTTCAAACAACAACAATCCAGCTCCAATGTCAATCAAAAAAGGACCAAAACCACTGAAGCATGATGCCCAACCCCCATCTCAACCAACTGGGTAAGAAAAATAGGACAATCGATGGAATCAGAAATCCATTTGAAGTCTGTATTGCACATCTCAATGCAAAATAAGTTGTTTCTGCCTGCTTAAAGTCTAGTCAGATACTCTCCTACAAAGTTTCTGTAACCTGCAGTAGATTTGGGAAAGGAAAAATGCGGTGGCAAATTTTGATACTAAGCCAAGTCAGAAATGTACAGACTAGGAACTCATGTTGCATATTATTTGTGCGCATGACACAGAGTGTGAGCAACATGTGTTCTCTTGTGTAACATAAATACCCCAGAAAACTGTTCCACAAATTACTATTTGGTCAGATAATGTATATATTAAGCATACAGGCAGCTACTAATTTTCTATTCAGGCTAAATTTGTATATTAGCCCAGAATCTAATGTGACTATGGTGAAGTGAGCACCTGAGAACTCCATGTTGAGTATAAAATTTGTCATGCCACTGCATGTAACATTGATCATCTGAGAACTTCAGATGATATATAAGGGCCAGAAGATATAAGGACCAAATTCCTAATCAAGGTCTTTCTGGGGAGGAAAAATCCATAGGAAAAGAGAAATCCAATAAATATATATTTTTAAAAGTCTTTTCAGAATAATCCAAAATAATTTCCTCAATGTACACCGTACTTGTCAAAAGAAATCATTCATAACCCCACCCACCCATCCTCCCTCTGAAGAAGTGTGCTTGCACACCAAAGCTTATACCTGGAATACAATATTGTTGGTATTAAGCTGCCATGATGGCTCCAAATTTGTTTACTCTCCTCCCCAAAAGAGGAAGAGCAGCCCCACAGAAGGAAGAACGAAGTGCTGTGTGTGTGTGTGAGAGAGAGAGAGAGAGAGAATCTATGTGTCAGAGAGGCTTGCTGTTGTATCTCTCCCATAAAAAGCAGAAAGCAACCATAGAGGGCTCTCTGTGTGTCTGTGTGTGAGAGAGAGGAGGGGAGGAAGGGGCAGGAAACAAAGAGCCACTGAGGGAGCTGGGAAAGAGAAAGCTATGGTGTGGCTGCAGCAGCATCTCTGGAAACGGAAGCAGGAGAGGGAAGTTGCGGGGGAGGGGAAGCGAATTTGAGCCCTGTGTGAGCTAGATGCATGCCGCAAGCCACATGTTTGACACCTCTACCCTAAGGAGTCCACAAGTGCATTCCCATGGAGTCAACAGTGATTTTCCAAAGCTGCCCTTCCTCTTTTGGAGAGCCAGTTTGGTGTAGTGGTTAAGTGTGCAGACTCTTATCTGGGAGAACCGGGTTTGATTCCCCACTCCTCCACTTGCACCTGCTAGCATGGCCTTGGGTCAGCCATAGCTCTGGCAGAAGTTGTCCTGCTGAGAGAGCCCTCTCCAGCCCCACCCACCTCACAGGGTGTCTGTTGTGAGGGAGGAAGGTAAAGGAGATTGTGAACCGCTCTGAGACTCTTCGGAGTGGAGGGCGGGATATAAATCCAATATCTTCTTCTTCTTCTTGTATATGGGGAAAGGCTGGCCATATCAATTTCATGGCAATGCATCAAATCCCCATCATATTCTTAATAATGGAAACAAGTAGAGCCCTCTGTCCTGCTATCAAATACTTCAAGACCTTGCAAAATAAAAACCTTAATCCAGGTTGTAAGTTTTGCATCTTTTCAGTCCCAACACCATAATTGTTACTCCTGTACAATACTTGAAAACAGATTCTCTAATCTGATTCAGCTTCAGATACAGCTGAGCCCGAATAAAAGCCTATATAATTTGGCTTTTATTTGGGCACAGCTTGAAAAAGGCATTTAAAGAGACTACAGTCTCTAAGTGCCTTCTGAGTTCAGAGTAGTGTTGCTATAGCAGCTGTGCAGGCTGGCTTGAAGACGACATTTAAAGAGACCTTGTGCTGCCGCTCCTATGGTGGTGCAACTCTGTGAATGAACTTGGGCATTAAAAGGGTCTCTAAATGCCTAAAATCACTTGTCAAGTTGCACTGCCACCATTGTGGTGTGTGCTGGCTTGGAGAAGGCAATTAAAGATACCTCTCTAAATGCACTCCCCGCACTGAAAGCAATGGAGGATGGGGGCACCTTCTTTGGGAACCCATAGAATTGAACCCCCTAGTCCAATCATTTTAAAGGCAGCAAATTTGGTGCCTCTACCTCAAAAAACAGCCCCACCAAAGCCCCAAATACCCCGACTGATTCTCTGTTATACCCTATGGAGACAGTCCCCATAGGGTATAATGGAGCCAAATAAATTTGTGTTTCCCAAACATTTACCCAAATCCGAACACCATACCTATATTCGGAATATTGGGAAATATTGATATTTTCCAGGTCCAATAGACCCAAATCTAGGGGGGGGGATGATTTCCCCCCTGCACACCCCTCCTTATAAATTTAGTGCTCTACAAACAACACATGATCACTGCCACCACCAGAAGTCAGAAGCAGAATCATGCAAAGTAAGCAAATTGGCTCAGATTTTTCACCCTGTACATCAGGGGTCCCCAACCCCCGTTCCATGGACCAGTACTGGTCCATGGCCTGTTAGCAATTGGGCTGTGAGTTGTATAGTTATTTCATTACATATTACAATGTAATAATAACAATAATAAGATGATGACACTGGATTTATATCCTGCCCTCCACTCTGACTTTCGGAGTCTCAGAGAGGCTCACAATCTCCTTTACCTTCCTCCCCCAAAACAGACACCCTGTGAGGTGGATGGGGATGAGAAGCTGCCCTTTCAAGGACAACTCTGTGAGAAGCTATGGCTGACCCACGGCCATTCCAGCAGCTGCAAGTGTAGGTGCGTGGAATCAAACCCCATTCTCCCAGATAAGAATCCACACATTTAACCACTACACCAAACACTTTAGAAATAAAGAGCACAATTTTATCATTCTGAAACCATCCCTCCCTTCCCCGGGTCCATGGAAAAATTGTCTTCCACAAAACCAGTCCCTGGTGCCAAAAAGTTGGGGACCACTGTCCTAGCACACTACTAGTTACCCTGTTGAACAAGGTGGTGGCAAAGTGGGCCTTGAGGACCCATCTGAAGACCCATTTTGCTCTGAAGACTCATCTGAAGACCCATATGCTTGCCCACGGAGACTTCTGGATATAACTGATTTCCAGAATGCTGTGAGGAATCTGATACTCACTGATGACTTGTTAGATGCACTGACAGAAGACTGGCTTAGCCATCTCTCAGAAGTAACTGATGAAACTGCCCCCTGACATCCTCGCTCCAAAGTAGCCCCTTGGTATACCTTGGAGCAAAGGGAGATGAAGCAAGAGCTCAGACAACTAAAGTGAGCCTGGCATCATACTCATGAAGAGGCTACCGGAACACATAGGGAATGTATGCGATCCTATGAGATGGCAGCGAAGGCCACAAAGAAAGCTTACTATGCAGTTTTAGTTGCATCTGCAAGCTCTCACCCAACAAAATTGTTTAGGGTGACTGGTAACATCTCTTACATCCCTATCGAGGGCCTCTTAAAATTCTAGCAAAATGACTAATGGCTGTGAGGCATTTGCAAGCTTATCTGCAAAGTCTTGCCAATTTTTTTTAAAATAAATTTTAGTTTGAATTTTAAGGGAATACAGAATGAAAAAAGGGAGTAGGGAAAATGCATTAAAATATAATTACTGGAAACACGATGTAAAGGGCAATTTTGCAGATCTTAAAGGCATACATGTGAATATAAAACTAGTACCGTATATGGCATAATAGCTTAAAACATATGACATGATATATATGGCATAATGGCTTAGAAATATACACAGAATAATAGCTTAAGGATAATACAGCATGATAGCTTAAAAATCAGTGTAACAACCTACTCAATATATTCTACCATTTTCTCATAGTATAGCATTTTACCTATCTTATCAGTCTTATCTATTGTATGATACAATATAACCTCATAGAAATTTTTATAAAATTTTCTCACAACTGCTTGTTATAATAAAAATCACACAAAGAAATAATACCTTTGCTATTTTATATTAAAATAATAATAAGAGATCAGGGCCCTGCTGGACCTTTTACCATTCCACAGGGCCTGCAAAATGGAGCTATTCAACCAGACCTTTGGCTGAGGCTCCAGGGTCCAGGCATCAAATTCAGCTGGCTTCCCTACTGCAGTGCTCTCTGCATGGACTCAGAAGTCTTGTACTTAGCAGTTCTGATTGTTGACTCTGCATATTCCTGCCTGCTTTAATTCTTATTTTAATTCAGTTTTAATTCTTATTTTAATTGTTTTAATATATATAGTTTAATCAACTATGTTATTCTTATGTTGTAATTCACCCTGATCCCGTTCGCAGGGATGGCAAAATATAAATCAGCTAAAATAAACAAACAAATATTAAAACTGCCGTACAGTATTAAACCATTCAAATGTATAACTACAAGGATTGATTATAATAATCACAGAGGACTCGGCAGTTGTTTTCAAATTCGTATTTTGGTCTTTGATTAATGTAGCTTGTCAGATTGCCACAATTGCATATTCTTGCATTTTGTCTATCCAATCTACAAGAGTTGGGCAATCCTTGATTCTCTGCTTAGCTACAAATACTACTCTTGCTGCAGTTAATATGATCTGAACAATTTGTGCATTGTTCTTTCCACATTCACTGGTAGGATTCTGGTGACATAGCAAATTTAACATTCAAAATTTTTTGAATTTGCATGCATTTCCATCCAATATTTGCTAGGGGTTTTATTATTTTTTTTGCAAGACCACCACATATGATAAAAAGTACCATCTATCTCTTTACAGTTCCAGCACAATCGTTTATAGTTTTTATCCATCTTCTCAATGCCTTTTGGGGGTAAGTGACCAGCAATAAAACGTTTTATCCATTTTTCTCTAAGTGCTTGACTCGCTGTGAATTTTATTTCCTTTGTCCATAGCTTTTCCAATTGCTGAAATAAAATCTCCTTCCTGAAGTTTTGCAACGATTTCATGATATATATGCCTTGACTTGTTCTGTTTCTGTATCCTACTGTAGGAGTTTGTAGATATGGCCTAAAAGATTATCTTATTTGATATTATCTTTTCAAATTGAGTCAAATTCTTTAGTGTATATCTTTCTTGATGATTATCTTCTTTAAAACCTTGATGAAAGCGGAAGATATGTAACATAAGAACATAAGAGAAGCCATGTTGGATTAGGCCAATAGCCCATCCAGTCCAACACGTCTGTATCACACAGTGGCCAAAAAAAAAAGGAGGTTCACAAGTGAGGCTAGAAGCCCTTCCACTTTGGCCCCCCCCCCAAGTACCAAGAATACAGAGCATCACTGCCCCAGACAGTTCCAACAATATGCTGTGGCTAATAGCCACTGATGGACCTCTGCTCCATATTTTTATCCAAACCCTTCTTGAAGCTGGCTATGCTTGTAGCCACCACCACCTCCTGTGGCAGTGAATTCCACATGTTAATCACCCTTTGGGTGAAGAAGTACTTCCTTTTATCCATTCTAACTCTACTGCTCAGCAATTTCATTGAATACCCATGAGTTCTTGTATTGTGAGAAAGGGAAAAAAGGACTTCTTTCTCTGCTTTCTCCATCCCATGCATAATCTTGTAAACCTCTATCATGTCACCCCGCAGTCGACGTTTCTCCAAGCTAAAGACCCCAAGGGTTTTAACCTTTCTTCATAGGGAAAGTATTCCAAACCTTTAATCATTCTAGTTGCTCTTGTCTGGACTTTTTCCAATGCTATAATATCCTTTTTGAGGTGCGGTGACCAGAATTTTACACAGTATTCCAATTGAGACCGCACCATCGATTAACCATTGTATCTTTTCCCCGTCTTCATTATTAACTTGACAATATTTGATTTTTCCGTATTTATAGATCATATCTTGATATGTTATAAAGTCACTGTTTTTCCTCTCAACTTTGTCATGATAAGCATCTAGTGGTGGCATTAAAAATGATATTGGGGGACTTATTCTTGTATTAAGTGACCACCAATTTTTCAGCAAAGCTGTCTCTAATAACATGGCCAGTACTTCTCATAGGTTTTTAAAAGATGTTTTCCCTGTTGTTTTAATCCAAAGATATCTATGTAAGCCAGCAGACAAACCTGCTGCTTCCAATTTCCTCAGTTTTTCATGTGGATTTGAATCCAGTCAGAAATCCAAACCAGGCTGCCTGTCAGTACAATTTGATATTAGAGATTGTTAGTTCTTTTTTTAATCTTTCATCTTGTAAAACTTTAAATCTGACACCTGTTTTCTTGCCATTCCACAGGAATGTGTTTATCTGTCTTTACCAGTCTTTCAGTATCTTGTTGTGTATCTTGATTAGTAATAATATTTGGAACAGAAGGTTAATTTGGGGGAGAATATTCATTTTTATTGCAGAAATTTTCTGAAGTCAAGACAAATTTTGATTAGACCATCACTTCAAATCCCTTTTCATTTTCTTCCAAACTAGTTCATAGTTATCTTGAAAGTGTGCTTTTCCCTCCAGACACATTTATTCCCGAATTTTAAACTAAGTTATTAACCAAATTAAAGCCACTGGCTATTTTATTTTCTTCTTGTTTTGATAAACATTGAGAAACCATTTTAGTTTTGTTCCTATTTATTTTAAATCCAGAAAGAGAACCAAACTCTTCTATATAGACCATAACAGATTGTATTGTATTTTGTGGATTTAAAATGGTACATAATTTCCATAACTCTTTAATTTAAATTGTTTTCCATCAATTCTCAGTCCCTTAATATTTTGATCCTGTCTGATTATAGAAGCAAAAAGTTTCCATTGCAAGAATAAATAATAATGGTGACAAGGGGCATCCTTGTCTTGTCCCCTTTTTTATCTGTTAGTCATGTCATTAATTAAAAGTTTTGCATTTTGTTTCATATAAATAACTTGAATTCAGCTAAAAAATCTAGGTCTGCGGTTTATATGCTGTAATACTTTTAGTATGAATGTCTAGGACAGATTATCAAAGGCTTTTTCAGCATCTAAGATAAAAAAACTGCTTTTTCTTATTTTGTACGTGTTCTATTACATCAGTTAAGAAACGAAGACTGCCTTTCATATATCTCTTTGGGATAAAATCTGTTTGGTCTGGGTAAATTATTTTTGTTATGCATTTCTGAAGTCGTTCTGCTACGATTGAGGCAAAAAGTCTGTACTCAACATTTAAGAATGATATAAGGTTGTGGTAGCATTGGATCATTCCCTTCCTTGTGAATCAAAGTTGTATGTGCCTCTTGTCAGGTTTGTGATCGTTTTTTTTCTCACTTATTTGGTTCATCACTTTTTGCAGCTGCAAAATTAGTTCATCCTCCAGGCATCTCCCTGCCAATGTTGATGCAGAAAGCAAACAGAGGCCCCTTTGCCATTCTTGGATTCAACTTTGGATCAGTTCAGACAGCTCATCCGGACTGATACGGACAGGATCCTGTTAGCTGTTAAACCCCCCACTTGCCCCTTTGACTGATGTCCTTCCTGACTGGTGTGGAAAGGCCAGCATGGGAAGGCTGTGAACTTATTATTAATCTTTCCCTGAGATCAGGAATCTTCCTAAAAATGTTGAAGGAGGTGGTGGTATAGCTGCTACTGGAAACTTGTTCTGGAAACTTTCAATGGTCCAAAATGTGGCTGCATGGGTCCTTACTGGACACTTTTAAGGGAACATATACAACCTGTGCTCTATCAGCTGCACTGGCTCTACATTGAGTACTGATCAGGTTCAAAGTCTGGGCGTTTACCAACAAGGCCCTAAACAGTCTGGGACTACCTCTCCCTATATACCCCCCCGAGAACACTGTGCTCATCTGGCACCAACTTGCTGGTAATCCCTGGCCCCAGAACCATCCAGCTGTCCTTGACCACCTAACCTGGTGGAACCATCTCTCTAGTGCAGGGGTGAGGAACCTTTTTTCTGCCAAGGGCCACTTAGAAACATAACATCATTCGTGGGCCAGCAGGAATTCATTAGCATATTAGGCCACACCCTCTGATATTAGCATATTAGGCCCCGCCATCTGGGATAATCAAGTGGAAGTTGAATTGGTGGAAGCTGGCTCCCACCAGACCCAAGGCACCCAAATACTCCACCAACTGACCTTCACAACACCCACCACACAGGGTCCAGAGAGAAATAAAGGGAGATAAAGAAATAAGAGGGAAGAAAATGAATTAAAGGAAATAAAGAAAGGGGGGGTAAGAAATGGAAATAAAGGGAAATAAAGAATTGGGGGGGGGGAGAAAAGAAAATAGCAGCCTGGCCTGGAGATCACCACCGGTTGGGTGGGGAGGCTGGCACACAGCCCGGAGATCACAGTCAGCTTGGTGGGGAGGCCAGCTTTCCTGCCCAGCCGGTGGTGATCTCCGGGCCAGGCTGCACACCGGCCTTCTCGCCCAGCCGGCGGCGATTTCTGGGGCTGCGTGCCAGCTTCCAAGGGCCCAGCTGGCCAGTGGGAATCGCAGCACGCCCGGCCCAGGGATAACCACCGGCCAGCTGGGAATGGGGAGGCCGGTGCACAGCCCTGCTATCCCCACGGGCCAGCTGGGCCTGGGGAGGCCGCTGTGGGCCAGTCCAAGGGGTCTCGCAGGTCATAAACGGCCCGTGGACCGGAGGTTCCCTACCCTTGCTCTAGTGAGACCTGGGTCTTATAAAACCTGGTTCAGTTCCGTAGGGCCTGAAAGACGGAAATGTTCCACCATGCATACAGTGGAGGATAGTGACAGTTAGAGCAATCAGTTAGCCTCCCTGTCCTTCCCCCATCCCCTCCCTTTTACCCTCTCCCTATATTTATGCTGTTCTCCTTTTTATTGCTGTTAAACAGAATTTTGGATTGATTACCCTAGTTGTTACCGATAG
The DNA here is from genome assembly GCF_032191835.1 of Heteronotia binoei. NCBI lineage: Eukaryota > Metazoa > Chordata > Lepidosauria > Squamata > Gekkonidae > Heteronotia > Heteronotia binoei. The sequence continues at coordinate 77,994,678 of NC_083228.1, read as the reverse complement.
ACTGAAGTGCCATCTACTATAATAGATTATTAGGGTAGGAAATATCGGGTTTCATAGTACTTATTAATGCTGTGCATGATTTTCAGCTGTATTATATTTATATGATATATGAATTGTTGGAACCTGCCCAGAGCCCTGGTTGTGGGGATGGGAGCAGGATATGAACAGAATAAAAATAAAATCTGTCCTTCCTTTACAAGTAAAAACACAATGGTATCAGACAATAAACTCCTCACAGCTCTAACTTCCAGTCCTGTATCCATATGAAAGGGACAAGGTGTTATACGTTACAAAAAATCCATACTCGATACATTCAATGACAGTCTCGGATACCAATGCCCCCAAACCACAGCCTATGCATGTGGAAGACAGGATTCTGCCTAGCCTTATATCCAACTATAGAAGAACATAATGCATGTAAAAGCCCTGAATAATTCAAGATGCTCTGGATTTAATGCCTAAGATTGAAGAAGCAAGTTGTCACCAAGAAATACAATCACAGTAGATGCCACATTGCCTAGAACAGCAAACCCCAGTGGATACTGAAAGGTGAGGATACTGCTTTCTGCAGTGGGAACATTATGTTCTAATCTACTGCCCAACATGAGCAGTCTATCATGCCACTGCCATTTCTTGAACTGCCATGTCCTGAACTGTGACCAGCATAATACCAACAAAGGAATGCTTTGTCTTGTACAGAAAACTCCAGCTACTTTAATATCTCCTAAGAGTGGAACTCAAACCTGTATGTAATGCTTTGTGGGCAGGGCGGGATATAAATCCAATAAATGAAATGAAAATACATTTTTAAATTCTTAACTCATTGGGGTACCATAGAATCCCCCTAACATGACTTTGTGCTTGTTACTGCTGTTCTTCCTCTGTGTCCTCATGCCAAAATTACATTATTCCAAAATGTCTATTTCTAGAACACAACTACCAATACAAGCAAGTTGTCTGTAATATTGCAAACACTGGCTGAAATGAAACACTGGCACCAACAAAGATGTTCCAGCCATTCTAAGAACAGGGTAGCAGCTTACACTATGTTCATCCTGTTGCTCAGGATGTGATGGAGGCTGTAGTGGAAGCTCTGACCATCCTCAGAAAGCCTGTCATTTGGCTGCTGCTGTCACTGACTGCTGGGCTCCATTGAGATGGACAGCACAAACAAGCCATGAAGTCACCTTTATTACTGACTGGACCATGGGATGAAGGATGAAGGTGGCTGCACTGACTGTCCTTTCATCCTTGGCATTTATATATCTAATTCTGGACACAGCCCCAGACTGTGAATAAAAAAATTCATACAATGGGACAACAAACCAAAAAGAGGAATTTTTCTATAAACCTGGGACAATCTTCTAGTTTTCAAAAATATCAAAAGGTTTTTTTTAAAAAAAACCAAAGAGTTAAAATTACAGCCAACGTCAACCAAGATCTTACAAAACCTCACAAGATCATGGCTGGCAGTTGGGCAGACATGGAGAAAGGAAGTGCCCAGAGAAATCAGAAAAAAGAGCAGCAATTATACAAGAGGAGAGAAAGCTGGAGGATAAAAACGTGCTTTGCCTCTCCAAAAGTCCCCGACTGTACTATTCTACCAGGTTAACAGGAACCAGTTAATGTACTCTTCTTATATAAAATCTAACACTCAAGTATTTAGGAATCTACCACAGTGACAACTGCGTTAGCTTAAAAGCAGATTCATCTTTTCACTTTAAAACCTGCACAAATACTGATGCAATTCTCACCCATATATATGCTTAGGAATGGTATTACTGCCCTAGAAAGACCCAACTTACTGCCCAACGAGGCCACCAAGACAGCTACGTATTAAAATTAAACATTATAAACTAAACATGCTAAAACTTTATATGCCATATTAGGGCACAGGCAATACTAATGCTAAAAACAAAACAAATGCATATCATGAAGTATTTGGACCCACCTGAACATTTCCACAGACACAAGGGATTTCTGTCAGTGGAATACAACTTCCTCACCTCCCCCCTTCTTGATGCAGCCCCAGATGCTCCCCTGAAATGCTGCTCCTGAGGGACAGGGGACTCCCATGAACAGCATGAGGGTGTAGTTCAAAATCTGTTAACAGGAGAGGAGAATCAGGGGGGGAAATGGTCCTTACATTTACGTAAATCTTTTATGCGATACAACACAATGCTTCTGTGCCACTTCAGAATGCCAATCTTATTTTGGAGTTTCTACCTAACATACCCACAGGAACATAGTTTTAACTAGATAATTTACTACTTTGGGCAGATTTTAAGAGCTAGATTGGAGCTCAATAGCATCTTAGAGACCAACAAGATTTTCAGAATATAAGCTTTTGAAAACTTCATCCCGTGTCGGTCTCTAAGGTGCTACTAGACTCGAACCCAGCTGTTCCACTGCAGACCAACACAGCTGCCTTCACAAGCTATGCAGAGTTTAAGACATCCATTTTCTTAAAGCATTTCGCAGTTTCCACTTTTCTTGTTTTTTAATTAGTACAGCACAAAAACAAAATACAACCCTAACACTGACATTAGATACAAAACCCTGCAATCATGCCAGAAAAAAAGGATTTTGCAGATTCATATGTTTTTTACTGAACACTGATGCAATACATAGTGCATTTTACAAAGGCTATCTTCTTTGGACCCAAAGTGCAAATCAGGCACATGAAGGAACCAAGTCTGCCGATCAGCATGGCTTCTACAGAGGGAAGGAAGTCCTGCCTTACCAGCCTTTTGGAGTTCTTCAAGAAAGTGAACAATCGTGTAGACAACAGTGACCCAGCAGACATTATATACTGGACTTTCAAAAGGCTTCTGACAAGGTACCTCACCAAAGACTCCTGAGAAACTTAGCAGTCATGGGCAATGCTCCCTCTAAGCCAGAGGTATTCAAATGTGTGACCCATGGGCTGGATCAGGAGAGCTCCTATCAGCCCTGTGAGCAACTTTTGGTAGTCATCTGCTTCCTTCTCTCTCTTCCTTGCTTCCTTCTGTGTCACAAATTGCTTTTATTTTAAGTTTGTTTAAATCTTTGTGTTTGCCTGTGTCCTTTATAAAGTTTAAATTTCTGCAACCTGTCATTACATTTTATGACACATATGGCCCAGCCTGACAAGGTCTCATTTATGTCAGATTCGTCCCTCATAACGAATGAGATTGACACCCCTGCTCTAAGCTGTGAGCTACTGGCATTAAAGTTATGAGCTACTGCATAAATTAGTTTGCTCTGGGGCCACTTTTCCTGAGCTAAGACAAAAATGTGTGAGCCAGAGGCTAAAAAACTATGAGCTAGCTCATACTAACTCAGCTTAGAGAGAACACTGGTAATGGGATAAGAGGACAAGTTCTCTTATGGATTAAAATTTGGTTAAATGACAAGAAAAAAGGAGTAGAAATAAATGGACAGTTCTCACAACAGAAGGAACTAAGCAGTGGGGTTCCACAAGGATTGGTATTAGGGCTGGCACAATTTAATTTATCTGGAACTAGGGATGAGTAGTGTAGTGGCCAGCTTTGCAGATGGCACAAAATAATTCAGGATGATGAAAACCAAGGATGACTGTGAAAAATCTCATAAATTGAGCGAGTGTGCAACAATGTGGTAAATGAAGTTTAATATTGCTAAATGTACAGTGATGTGCAATGGGACAAAACTTCCAATTTCAAGTATAGGCTCATGGGGTCTGAACTTGCTGAAACTGAGAGGGAAAAAGACCTTAGGACCATAGTTCAATGAAAGTGTCAACTCAGTGTGTTGCAGCAGTCAAAAAGACAAACTCAAGTTTAAGCATTATTAGGGAAGGGGTTGAACATAAAATGGCTGATACTGTAATGCCCCTGGTATAGATCTATGGAGCTGCCTCATTTTGAATACTTGTACAGTTCTGGTCACCATTTCTCAAAAAGGATATTGCAGAGATGGGAAAAGTACAAAAGAGGGCAATTAAGATGATTAAGGGGTTGGACCAACTTCCCTGTGAGGAAAAGCTGAAGGGTCTGGGACTTTTCAGTTTAGAAAAGAGACAATGAAGGGGGGACATGATAGAAGTTTATAAAATTATGCATGAGGTGGAAAGGGACGACAAAGTGAAAATTTTATCCCTCTCTCTAAATACTAGAACTCAAGGGCATAAAATGAAGCTGACAGGCAACAGATTCAGGATGGCCAAAGGAAATACTTCTTTATACAGAGAGTGATCAAAATGTGGAATTCGCTGACAGAAGATGTAGTGATGGCCACAGGAATAGACAGCTTTAAAGGGGGATTAGACAGATTAATGGAAGATAGGTCTATCAACAGCTCCTAGCAACAGTGACTGAGGAGAACCTCCATGTTCATAAGCAGTCAACCTCTGAACTGCAGTGCCAGGAGGCAACAGGGGAACATCTCTGAAAAGAAGGAACTGAGCTAATATTTCATATCCATTACTAAATTCATCTTTGAGTGGTGTGGCTAGAGTTGTGGCTTTTAAGTAAACTCTGAAGTTCTGACGGGGAGGAAACATGTTTTCCAGAAAATCTGTGTTAAGAGACCCATTTGAAACATCCAGTACTTATTTTGGTACAAGATCTTAATTCACTTTAAGGTCATTAACTAAGTTATACACAATATTGTTTATGCACAAAATTGTACTTTTGGTATATTTATGATATAAAAATCATTTTATTCATCAGTACATTTATTGTATTAGAGATGAAGCAGCAAGCTGCTGCACTAAATATACCTATGTATTTGCCTGCTGGGAAAATCATAACCTTTCCAAAATGAACTCTGCAATAAATGAAACAAATTTGTGTCAAAAAACCCAACAACCCTGTTTCTTAAAAACAGGTTCCTTTCCAGAGAAGCGGCACTATCCAGAAACAAACAAAAAACAAGATCTATTTGTCAGAAGCATTAGTGGAGTAGTATGCAAGCAACATTCACTCATTCAAACTGCTTCCAACTCTCTGCAAAGACTAGTGTCTGCCCCCAGCACAACAAATGACAATATTAAAAGGCTATCAGTAAATATAGACATTGAATTAAACTTTACAACAACATTGATCTCTTCAGTAATCTACCATCCCACACAATCCTGGCATCATAACTGTAGACAAAATCAGCCACACAAAACTCTCATGTCATTTGAACAATGAACATAACCTACTGCTTTGCATAAACAGCACTCCATGGAACAGCCTGCCTTAGCAGGCAGTGCAGACACAGTTCTACTGTAGTCCCTGCAAAGGGATGGGTGTGGCTCAATGGCTATGCTATGTCTGTGTCCCCCAACAGGAGCAGCTTACCATGAAGGAACCGCCATCGAAGTGCGGGGCCGGGGGGGGGGAGAACTATAGACCCCACCAAGGAACCACAAGAACTCTGACAGTCATTTGCTCTTTGCTGTTAGTGCCAAATATTACTTATTGCTGCCCTTGCGCCTCTTTGGTCTCTATGTAGGCAGCCATCTTACAGGGTAGGGGTTTACTGTGAAGGGTCCTTCTCCTCTGAGGTCAGGAAGCCATCTCTGTGGGTTATTCCCATCCATCCTTCAGGGAGGCAGAAAATACTTTTTTCTACTTCCTGTTGGCACCTTCAGAATGACCCTCCCTTCAGTTTTGGGACTCCGAAAGCAGTAACCGTAATTCAAGTAATACTCTAATTCTGTTAAAGAAAAACACTGAACAAGAACATTAATGCCCACATAACAATACCCAGTGAGATACAGTGTAGAAAGGCAAGAAGAAGAGAACAGCACATAGAAACAGGAATGTTGATGATGATGGGAGGGCCAAGATGGCCTCCTGACCTCAGAGGAGAAGGGCCCTTCACAGTAATTACACGAATGGTCATTCTCCCTCTGAGGCAGAGGCCATCTCTGTGGGACCTCCCAGAGCAGTGTCCCTTAGACAGGTAGGTCATCATCATTGGCTGTTATCGCGGTGTGCTGCAAAATTCTTCTTCCAACCGCAACATCAGCTGAAGCCAAACAATTCAGCTTGAATTGACAAACAAAAGTGGAAATGGAAAAGCATGCAGTTGCTTTACAAGCTTCTTCCATCAGTGCTCCATTGAGTAGGGCTGCGTTGGGGGATGATTTACACAAGAAATGTGCCATAATTCTGGTAGGTGTCTCCAGCCAGAAGCCTTGTAGACCACAATAATACAGGTGTCACGCTCCTCCCATGTCTCCCAGGGTGGGCTGGCCTCCTTTTATTCACCTCAGGTGACCTTCCCAATTCCTGCCTCCTCCCTCTTGTTGGCCCCACCCCCCCTTCTTAAGCTCAGATGCGGGGGGCAAGGTCTACTGGGCATTGTCAGCTGGTACTCGGGCTGTGGGAGCACTCAACTGTCGCCACTGGAAATTGACATGGCGGTACTTGCTGCCACGGTTTGGGAAGTGGCTCCCACCTCTTCTCCTGGCAGTTGGGGCTTGGTAAGCGGCGCATCTTCCCCTCTCTTCTTCTCCCTCATCAAGGCATCTTTCCTCCTCTGCAGGTAAGGCTGAGCTTGACCCAGACCTTGAGCGGCGAGCTTTGGATGTCGGGGTTCCACCCCCAACGTTGGCAGGGCTGGCGTGGGTCTCCCCCGACCCTCTCCGCTATCGGGGTGCGTGCTGGGCCCTCAGGCGGGTAGCAGGGTGGTCAGCTTGCCAGTGAGAGTGGGGCAGACTGTCGCTTCGGGGGCGGGGGCAGGCAACTCACCAAGTCTCAACTGGAGCTGGTTGGGACAACAAGCCTTGAGAACTAAGCTAATGGAAGTCTTAGACATTTGACCAGATCTGGAGGGTGATATGTTGCTGAAGTAGCTGTTTTCCTGATAGACTCTGTCCTTGCAATGTAGATACCGAGCGCTCTGTGGATGTCCATGGTATGCCACACAAATTCCTTGGGATGCTTGGACTGTGGGCAAAATGTGGGAAGATAGATCTCTTGTGATCTGTGAAAATTCAAATAAACTTTAGGCAAAAATGTTGTATCAGCCCTGACACTACCTTATCTGTGTGATGGATTAAAGGTTTGATTTTACAGATAAGACACTAATTTCTAAGACTCTGTGAGCTGAGGTTACAACAATTAAAAATAGAGTCATCATATGCACTTACAGGCCAACTTCCCTGAAAGGCTCAAAGGGAAACTTTGCAAGGGCAGATGATACTGTAACCTCCAAACAGGACAGTGATGTACCAGAGGAGGAGCCTAAAGCATAGCATTTTGCAGGAAAACACAGGCCATGATGTTTGGTCAGCTTGTATCCTCCATAAACAGGAAGCACTGTTGTAAGGGCAGCAATCCGTCTGTGGATACTGGAGGACCTTAGACCTTATGTCAGACCATCCTGGAGAAAGACTAACACAGAAAAACAGTGAAGGGTGCAACAGTTCGATCTGGTTTTGTTTGCACCATCTCACAAAAGCTGTCCAGATAGTGTTGCAAATGTGATTGGCACCTGGAGGAAAGGATAGTGTCTGTTACCTCAGAAGAGTAACCTAGATCCGAGAGCATTTTGCACTCAATCTCCAGTGGGAAAATGAAGCCAGTATGGCTGGGGATGCCAGATCAGACTCTGACTAAGCATGTCTGGAGACAATGGAATAGACAGAGGAGAACAGATTTCTGTAATTGTCAAGAGCCAAGGATGATGAGCACAATGAGGAGCCACTAGTATGACTTTGGCCTCCTGCTCCCAAATCCTGCAGATGGTCTTGGGAATGAGAAGCAGAGGGAAGTGAAGACGAGTCTTGGGGCAGGGAGACATGAGCGCATCTTCATGCAGTAATACCTCCTGAAAGAAGCGAGGAAGCTGATGATTGGTGCTTGATGCAAGCTGGTTTAGGAGAGGATGTCCTACGTATTGGCAAATGAGGTTGAAGATCTTGGGATGGAAGAACTGAAGGGAGGGTCATTCTGAAGGTTCTAACAGGAAGTAGAAAAAAGTATTTCCTGCCTCCCTGAAGGATGGATGGGAATCACCCACAGAGGTGGCCTCCACCTCAGAGGGAGAATGCACCCCAATCAGGTAAGCATGGATGTGACAGTCCCAGCTTCCACCTCAGACTGCTGGAACCATTTCTCTCTACCACTAAACCCACTACTGCGTATTGCCACAACTATTTTACTGCACACAACAGTTGGTACCAGTACGGGGTGGGGGAGCTGGCAGACATGCTGGCATTCCAGTACCATGAATGGCACCATACTCATGTAGACCATACTCATACCCACCCTCGCACTCTTTCCTGCCTCTGCTCCATATAATTGAGTTAGAACAACAGGGCTGCCGGGGGATGCCTCATGCTCTGCCATGTATCTTGATCCTGTATGCCCAGTTGGGAAAGCAATTTAAGAACTTTTCACAAGTGCTGGAACTGTGGGTTCTAGTCCAGTCTTTGCCTCCTATTTTACAGCTCCTTAGCTGGTTGCTGGACAAAAAATGAACTTCGCCTTTTGGCCAGTGTCTCCATAACTGAAAATCAAACTCATGCCACCCATTTGCCACATGGGTGCCTTCCCCCAGTGATTTACCAGGGGACAGACTGTGGAGCTGCCATTGGTAAGGGTACAACTCAGGCCTGTAGCTACAGGAAGGGCACTCTATTTAAGCCCCCCCCCCCGCTCTGTAGGGTCCCACCATTGGAGGACCTCCAATATGCTTCTAATTCATACAGCCAGCAACAAGACCCAAGGAAAAGGGAGGGAGAGAGAGCACGAGAGAGAGCAAGAGCACGAGAAAGCAACAGCAAGAGAGAGAGCACAAGAGCACAATGGCAAGAGCGAGAGAGCACGAGACAGCAAGAGCAACAGCACGAGAGACAGAAAGAAAGAACAAGAGTGACAGCAAGAGAGGGAGCACAAGAGTGACAGCATGAGAGAGAGCACAAGAGAGCAACAGCAACAAGAATGAGAGAGAGCACATGAGAGAGCGAGCGAGCATGAGAGCAACAACTGCCCCCCCCCAAAAAAATGTTTATACCCTAGGCCCCCCCCCACCCAAATTTTTCTGGCTATGGGCCTGGTACAGCTGTATGTTTTCTTGTTGCTGCCTCAGTGTCTGTATTCCCCTTGCCAGGCAAAGACTGGTGAACTTGCATGCCACACCGGCTGAGATCCAAGCTCAGTCAAGAGTTCTGGGTGGGTCACTGTAGTAGCTTGTGCTGGGTGAGCTACAGAAGCTTGGGAATGCTGTGGCTGGAGTAGCCATGCTGGATTGGCAGTGTGCCTGCAGGGCAGGGATACAAACCCACATCTGCAGAGTTTACTTGGGTATGTCAGCTCCAGGACTTCTGGTAATCACAGCTCCTAGGGAATGAAGGAATGGGTGGTTCCCCCCATTTTTCACACTCTGTACACAGGCATCATATCATGTGTGTCAGTGGACCATGGAAGCATCATATTCTGCAGTTTGCTGTGTCTTTTTACACCAAGAAAAGAAGCATTAGAAGCATGCTTCTCTGTGACAGATGGATGTTGGCGGGTCTACTATGCATTCCAGTATAATCATAATGTGTGCAGGGCCTTGCAGATAGGTGTTTGTGTCCAATGTCTCCCTCCTTAGAACAACCATGGTGCCAGGGCTGCACACTGTTGAAAGATCAACATTTTCCAATGTAGGGTTTTTATTTCCTTGACTTTACAGAAATGAAGACACCAAGGACTGAAATAAGCACCTCTACTCTTTCATGTTTATTTCTTGATATGGTATGTATATTTTCAAGCACAGACTAGTACCTGCAGAAGACGTAAAAATGTGAAGCAGACAAGAACATTTGAATTGTACTTCTCTACAGTATACAGAAACCTAACACTGTAAACTGGGTTTGCATAGCTGTTAAAGCAGAAAACATCTAAAGGAGAAATGTAAAACTAAAACAAATACGTTAAAAACCTGCCCTAAAATGCACTACTCTTGTTCTAAAAATAAAATATAAAAGAGGCATTTTCCATAACATTTCCACCAGAGCCTTCACATCACGAATTGAGGAATGATCAGGCCTGGCGCATCCCAGTAGGCCAGGTAGGTGGCTGCCTAGGGTGCCACCTGATCCACAGGGCGGGCACCCCCTCCCTTCCCAAGTGTGTGCTCCTCAGAGCCTGCCTTCCCTAGCTGCAGAAGTCTTCTGCAACAAGAGAGAGCAGGCTGCGAGTGCACACGTTGCTGCTCTCAGACCCGGGAAGGCAAGAGCAGCGGGGCAACACAGTGGCATGTGTGCTCCTCAGAGCCTTGCAAGGAAGGCAGACTCCAAAGAGCTCATGCGTCACCCCACTGCTCTCACGTTCTTGGAACAGTACAGACCCAGGTAGGTGAGGGTTGCATGGCAGGGGGCTCTGGCACTCCTCAAAGCTTGCCTTCCCTTGCAAGGGGAGGCAGGCTCCAAGGAGCACACATGCACCCCACCCTGTCGCCCTCACCTTCCTGGGTCTGCCAGGAGCAGGACCTAGGCCACCAGACCCCCTGGTGCCAGCCCTGAGAATGATGAATACACAAAGAACCAACCAGTCCCCACCAAATGAAATTTTTCCCACATACGAACAACTGTTTCAAGAAGCACAAGCAAAGAAACAAAAAGCCTCAGTCACACTGTAGGTAGATGAAATATTCATGTATACCCATGAAACAGCCTCATGGCAGACATGATAAAAAGAAAAAAGAAAAGATCCCCACTTAGCATAGGAAATAGGGCTTTGTGGGACAATCACAATTACAAGCTAAATACCTGTAGTTGCTACAGAGTGAACCTCATAGCAAGCAACAACTGAAGGCATTTGTTGCCCTTTGTTCCCATGTAGTGAAGAATTTAACTGCCCTCTACCATTATAAAACAGAATAAAATAAAGGTGAAAGTTTCCTATGCCTAGTTTTGCTTATCCAACACCATTTGGGGGGGGGGGGGGGGGAGATAGAGGGAAGAATGGAGAATGCAGCACAGACTATTGTACAATTACTACTACATTACTAAGAATAAAGTCATCAAAAACCTAAATCCTTGCAAAAACTGAACATGAATGCATTATTACCTTCACTTTCTCTCTTCTCAAACAGCAGAAAAGACAATTTTCATCAAAAGACCAATCAGAGACACCTTCAGGCTCAAAGTCTGTGAATAAGAGAAAAGAACAAGTTACTTCATATCCATTAAAACTATATTTCACGTACAGTCAAATAAAAGCATTTTTCGAATTCATTACCTGTTTTATAAGTCTTTTGCCACAATTTAGGACAGGCAGGTCTGAATGCTGTCATGCTTTAATCTCCATAGTGTTACAAAAGTATAATTTTCGCCTACAAAAAAAGCTGATTTTTCTAAGCAACGCCAAAACTACTGCCAGCTATACAGAGATGAAGGCACGCTCATTAGTAATTTTAGCCAATATGAAACTAACTGTGAGCATTGCCTGGGGGGAGGGAAAAAGCACAAATCACCAAGGTAACATACGTTTTCTAGAGGCAGAACAGAGGTTGATTCTGTCATTAGAAATGCAGATCAAGGCAAAAAAATTAATACCTTTAAAAAAACTGAGATCTTTTAATAATTCAGGTCCAAACAGCCCTTCTAGAATACTTTCAAATCCTAAAAGCAAAGAAAAAATTGTTAGTTTTCTAGATTATGCATGCTTCTTGCCAGAAAATTAAGTCCTATATGTATCTGCTCCTAGAACAAAGCTGTGTATGTTTTTACACTGTATTTTTAAGAACTACCAGTCAGCTGTGATAATTAAACTGAAAAAGGATGAAGTTTCATTTAAATACAATATTTTACAGATTCAAAAAGCAATGGTGATCACCAAGCAAAATAATTTAGCAGAAATGGAAAAAAGTTTGAGTCAATGTAATTAATTCAATTTCTTCTTCAAATAAACCCAGCTCATTTTAGTCTATCAACTCAAAAATGTATATATTTGCCCCTATACTGCAGCTCTCTTCCACCTTCAAACCTTAGAATTTCTTACAAAAGGAAAAATTACTAAGGACAAAAAAGCATTATAATACAGTGTGTGCATTGTGTAAACTCGATTACTACTATTTTTTAAAAAGAGAGGTGGTGAGTTCTATTTTAAAAGATTACACCTCCTCTCAATTATTGCCACTATTTGTAAATGTAAATTCAATGTTAATCTAAATCAAGACTTGCTGCTAACAATATGGCAGCTCAAGTTACCCAATACTCAGAATATGAGAGAAAAGACATAAGTACTGGGAAAGGGTCATTTTTAAAAGAAACCACTGTCAATTCTGCTAGAGATTACACTAAAAGATGAGATTTCTTGGATTTGGCAGTAAATTTTCTGTCTTCTCCCAATAGTGCTGTTTTCTAATATTTATCTTTTGTAAAATATTTGAAATTGAGCAAGAACAGGAAAAAAGTAAGCTTGAAAATGTGGTCCAGAAATAGTTGTAATCTTGCATGATACAGAACTATGTACAACAACTGTTTCCATCAGTTTACAGGCTTACAGATCAATGTAGGAAAAGCTGTTCTTTCATTTATTAGGCATGAGCAAGAACCATAATGCAACATCTGAGCATTATAATCATTTCCTATAGGATTCACAACTCCAGAAGAACTCTCATTTAACCTTTAGCTGTTAAAAAGGCTACTAAAGAATGCAACCAGCAAAAGCAGCATAGATATATTCCAAAATAGTTTCTGGCATATGAAACCTTATGCCCTGAAAATTTGCTATTGTTTAAGGTAACACAAAGCTTATTTGTTATTTGGATCAATGATGATTAACTAATGATAGAACTACTAGGGACATGCAGAAGAGGAAGGAGAGAAAAAATAGAGACCAAAAAAAACAAGGAACTGCAGGAACAGTGTTTACACAAGTAAACATGATAAATCCAAGCACACAATAGCATTTTGACATTCAGATTGGCACTATAGTCAGAGGTCCCTCTCCTAACTCTAGAAAAATTCTGATAATCCTTATAGGAAAACTAAGGCACAATCAGGGCTGTAAAAGCCTCACGGCTGGGGAGAGGGGGAGGAAGAATCCCAGAAATCTGGTTGCCTATTCATCTAAGGGGCCTGCTATACATCCAACAGAGATGTATGAAACTGAAACAAATACTAGGCTTGTCTTTAAAACAACACACAAAACCCAATAACTATATAAATAAAAGCCATGTAACAAACAGGAAATTTGGACTGGAGAAGCACCTGCTACCCAGTGGAATTCTTCACAAAATAAATAAAATCTGAGCTCTGTTGTATGCATTGTTAGCTCCTAATATGTTGGCACTCAGACACAGAACATTTCAGCTGTGCACAGAACTGACTTCTAAAAAAAGTTTAACCTTTTATATTATTTATAACATTAATTGTCAATTAGTTTGCCACACACACAACAGTGCAGTCACAATGCCTGCAAAACTGGTTACAGAGCCTGGACAGTGCAATCCTACCTTGCTCAGTTCATTGTTCTCACCAATAGTAACATCACTTGGTTTTTATTAATATTAAATATTAGATTTAACAGTTGCATAGCAACAGCAGAAGAGCGTATATGCAATACTCAACATCAAAAAAGCCAAATAAGGCAACAGCGAATACATTCAAAAATTATTTTAAGGACTTGGCAGAATTGTTATACAGACCAATAAAAACCCAACATACTGCAGAAAGGAAACCAGCAATGTTAGAATATGACTTATTATGTTAATCTCTTAATATTCTAAGGCCAGCATTCCGACACAACAGACCACACACACATTACTATAAAGATCCTAAAAGATCATGCTTTCCTTTTGGTCAAGATTTCTTTCTCTTTCTTAGGTCTTAAAAGCTACAAACACCCCCTCTTTAGTTCATCTACACTGGATTTTTATTTGATAGACATAATTTTTTCCTAGTTCTCAAAAGGAAACAATTGTTAATTCCTATACTTATACCTTCATCATCTGCAAACAGATTATGGTACTTCAGGTATTCATAGCGTGTGGGGTAGCTGGGTGAAAAGCTGGCCAGAGAGGGGAAGGGAAAATAGACATCTGTGTACTATTGCCCTTTCTGGCTCTTCTTCAAGTCAAGGTGATGTTAGTAACCATATCAACAACTTTCAAGGCTTTAAAATCTTGCTGTTAAATGCCCAGTCAGGAACAGGAAAAATAGAGGGCTAACCAGGTATGTATTATAGGGATTTTACCCTTCCTCACTGTGTCCCCCAGTGCATTTGGTGATTATCAGCATAGGTCTGGTGGGTGAGGAAAGTGGTGTTATTGTGGTGTAAAGACCTCTATCCCCACCCCACCCCCATAGTACCCCATCCAGGATACTTCTGGTTTTGGGACTGTGTACCAAATCTGGGATTCAAAAACAGATTTGGAATTCTGTTGTTATATCACCCATCCCACTGCTTCACAGTCTCCCCTCCCTGCTTGAGCTGACAGAGACTGTTTTGGGGTGTTCAGAATCCCTAGGGACATTCTCTTGGGGAACTTCAACATTCATGCTAAGGCTGTCTTGTCAGAAACAGCTCAGAATTTCATGACCTCCATGACTACCATGGACCTCTAAGGTACCGTAATTGTCCTACACATTGTGCAGGCCACACTCTTGGTCTGGTATTGGAATGGATGACGTGATTTGAAGCTGGAGAATAGATGATGGCTCCTTTTTTCATGGTTGAGTTTAGACATACAGGGATAACAAGATTCTGTGGGGGAGGAGGTTCTATTAAAATTATCCTCCCCTGGACCCAGATGGATCCAAATAGTTTTCTGGCTGCTCATGGCAATTTTCCTGTTGACATGGCTGTTGTTCTGATCAATACCCTGGCTGACCTATGGAATGATAAAATGACTTGGCCACCTGACATGATCATTCCCAAACACTTAGTATTGGAGTCCATGCGGGTCCTTGATTTCTGAGGGGCTGCAAGGGAAACAGCTAAAGCAAAAGTGGATGGATACTTAGGCCAAATCCAATAAGACACAGATGAAAGCTCATTTTAAAATATATTCCATGGCAGTAATGGTGGCATCTGCACAGTGTAGGTCAGAAAAGCTGTTCCAGTGCATCAGAGACCTGTTGGGATCTAGGCTTGCAGCAGAAGACAGCCTACAGCCAGTTTGGTGTAGTGGTTAAGTGTGCGGACTCTTATCTGGGAGAACCGGGTTTGATTCCCCACTCCTCCACTTGCACCTGCTGGAATGGCCTTGGGTCAGCCATAGCTCTGGCAGAGGTTGTCCTTGAAAGGGCAGCTGCTGTGAGAGCTCTCTCCAGCCCCACCCACCTCACAGGGTGTCTGTTGTGGGGGAGGAAGATAAAGGAGATTGTGAGCCGCTCTGAGACTCTTCGGAGTGGAGGTCGGGATATAAATCCAATATCTTCTTCTTCTTCTACTTGTAACCATTTCGCCCAACATGTAGCAGATGAAATATCTCACACCCGCACCAATTTAAACTCTGCATTAGCAATGAAAGGAGTGCAGGGTGCCAACTTGTCCAGTTATTTGGGATACTTTTTAATGTATTCAATCGGAGGTTATGGACAGGTATGACCCAACTTGCATGACCCTTGCCTTTCCTGGCTACTTCAATCTGCCAAGAGAGGCTGGATGGCTGTGGCCAAGAGATAGTGAACATATCCTTGAGAGAAGAGGTGGTCACCCCAGTCCTGAAACAAGCTGTTGTGTGTCCTTTACTAAAGGAGCCTATCATGGGCCCAGGAGATTTCAGTAACTATTTACCAGTGTTTAATATTCCATTCTTGAGCAAGATGACTGAACAGGTAGTGGCTGTCCAACTTCAAGCATTGCTGAGTGAAGCAGATTGTTTTGAGCCTTTCCAATCTGGTTTCAGGCTTGGTTATGGGACTGAAACAACTGCAGTTGATAGCCTGGAGTTCAACTTTGTTATTTCTCCAGGACCTCTCAGCAGCTTTTTATGGTATCCTTCCAGACTGCCTTTCTAGGCTAGGACTACAAAGCACAGTTTTGCAGTGATTCCATTCCTACATGGAAGACACGTTTCAGAAGTTAGACCTGAGGCACTGTTGCTCAAGTCCATGAACCTCTAGAGTCCCACAAAGCTCCATCTTTTCTCCTGTTTTTAAACTTCTAACACAAAACCACTGAGTTAGGTCATACGGAAATATGAAACTAGGTTGCCATCAGTATGTGGATGGCACTCAAATCTGTCTGTAAATCCATAGTTTGGAGGTGCTCTTGGACCCAGACCGAGGTCTACTGTTGGATGAGCAGGTGGCAGCTGTGGCCAAGAGTCACTTTTATCCACTTTGACTGGTTAACCAGCTACAGCCCTTCCTAAGCATGCCCCCACTGCATCTCGAGTAGACTACTGCAATGCCCTCTACATGGGTCCATCCTTGAAAGGTGTTCAGAAGTTTCAACTTGTACAAAATGCTGCAATCAGGATGTTGACAGAAGTAGGATATAGGAATCATAAACTCTAGCCTCAGTCCATCTACCACTTAGCTTCCAAAGAGGGCTGTCAATTCGGATAAAGGTTTACCGAATTTTTACCGAATAGAGCCAATTCGGTAAAAATTTGGGAACAGGTATTCTGGATAGGCATCTGAGTCTATTTTTGAATTCCAAATACCTGATTTCCAAATATTTATGGTAATATTTGGAAATATTCGGTAAAGCTATTCCTTCCATTGTTTTCGATAGGGAAAGGCAAAAGGCAGTCTGTGATTGCCTTTCCCGCCTTTCCCTGGCCTTTTCCCGCCTCTGGCTGGGGGGGAAGGAAGAGGCCTCTGACCAATCAGAGGCATGCATTTCTGCAAAGTGCAACTTTGTGGCTTTGCAGGACCCTGCAGGGCTGTTTCTGCAGGGGGAAGGGAGAAACTGCACTTCTCCAATGGGATTTCATGTTTTCCCCCTCAAGCCAATCAGAGAACAGAACAATTTATTTTCAAACTGTTCTGTTCTGTCCATGGGCAGAGAGAGGGTATTTACCATCTCTTGCCCCCTGGACTCCATTGCTGTTCCTGTTGCCATAGAGAGACTGTGAGCTGGTGCCTCTGCTGCTTTGAACATATGAAGCTGCCTTATACTGAATCAAACCTTTGGTCTGATTATTGTAGTATTGTCTTCTCAGACTGGCAGCAGCTCTCCAGGGTCTCAAGCTGAGGTTTTTCACACCTATTTGCCTGGACCCTTTTTTGGAGATGCCAGGGATTGAACCTGGGACCTTCTGCTTCCTAAGCAGATGCTCTACCACTGAGCCACCGTCCCTCCCAAAGCGCTCCATTGCTCTGCTCTCTTGTGGCCTGGTGTGGTGATCCTGATCCTGAATTCGGACTTCAGCATCTGACTGGGTGAGAGACTTCTTTTTTTTCTTTATTGTGGGGAAGGGGATTGGAGAATTTTTATAAGCAGGTTTTTGTTTCTATCTTTTAGAAAACCTGTTTTCCTTGGGTAGGTGTCTGGGTGGTTTGGGGGGGGGGGCTGCTGGGGGGGGGAAGGGGTGGCTCTGACCTGGCCTGACTGGGGTTGTGTTAATCACTTTTGCAGAATTTGTTAAAATCATTTCTGCTTTACTCTGCTGCTGTTTTGGGCCTCTGTTTGTTTGCTTTGGAACAGGCCATTTTTCAGTGGCCTGAGTGTCTGGACTCTGGTTGTTGTGTTTGTGGTGGGCCTTTGGTAGCTATGGTAGCCTTTGGTAGCTTCCAAGCCCAATTCTAAATGCTGGTGTTGACCTTCAAAGCCCCATATGGTGCCCTGACGCGGATAGCCCATGCAAGCCTGATCCCGTCAGATCTCAGAAGCTAAGCAAAGTCAACTTTGGCAAGTATTTGGATGGGAGACCTCCTTGGAATAAAAGCAGTCAGGAGGTGGGGCAGGCTTTATTCAGCCACCTCTATGAATATCCTCCATGCCCGCAGTAGGGATCAGTCACCAGAGGTCAGTAGGGGTCTGTTATAACAGACACACAACCCCCCGCCCCAACGAACAAAAACAAAAAAAGTATATGGTTTGGTATCAGCACAACCAAAGGACCTCCTGCTCTCATACAAGTACGGCCATGGTCATCTTCTGGGGTTCTCCTTTGGGTGCCCACCAGTGTTCCCTCAAAGCTGAATTCATGTGAGCTAACAGTTTTTTAGCCTCTGGCTCACACATTTTTGTCTTAGCTCAGCCTGTTCAGGAAAAATGGCCCCTGAGCATACTAATTTATGCAGTAGCTCACAACTTTAATGGCTGTAGCTCACAAAGTAGAATCTTTGCTCACAGGACTCCGCAGCGTAGAGGAAACATTGGTGCCCACATCTTCTGAGATTAGGTGGGTGCCACCAAGGAAAGGGCCTTCTTGGTCATGGCACCAAAACTCTAAAACTCTCTATCCTGAAAACCTCACTTATCCCCTTCTGTTGCTATCTTCCACCAGTAGAAGATCTCAGACATGCCCTCAGAGATTCTGCCCTTCTTGCCCTTTATTTTTATGTTTTTATGTGTATTTTCTCTTCGTTTTAATTGTTTTAATGATGTGTTTTTGTTGGTTTTAATGATACATTTGTATTATTTAGCGGTTTGATGTTAGCTGCCTTGGGGGCCCTGAAGAGGGCACAAAGGCAGGGTACAATTTATTACAACAACAACAAACAACAACAACTATTCATTTATAGTTGTGAAAGAAAAACTCTAGTGGAAAAAAGCAACAATAATGAAATGGGATTGTTTCAGGATTTCACAATGTCGTTTCAGCATTTTACAAGTCTGTTTTTTTAAGCCACAAGATTTGGCAGAAGGCCAACGGCAAAGTATGGACCACTGGTCATACTGTAAAGGTTCCTTCTATTTAAGGAAACATCCTCTTGTGCTTAGGTATTCGTTCTCTCATGATCCCTAGAGGCAGGAAATAGGTTGCTCTTTGGGTTGCTGAAAGAGATGGAGTGCCCACTCACTCTTCAAAGCTATCCAATGACTCTGTGGTGTGTCCATTCAAGAAAACTACCATCATTTAATCAGGGCCTATAATTGCTTATCTGTATGATGTGCCCTTCCCGCCTGTGGTGCACTTTATTTAATGTTTTACTGTTTCCACTTGTTTAATTTTAATGTATTGTTTTAACTTTTAATGTATTGTTTTAACTCTAAATTGTACGTTTTATTGTTATTACTGCATGTTGTGATCTGCCCTGAGCCCGTTTACGGGAAAGGGCAGACTATAAGCCTACTAAATACTTGTTACTTCAAGGAAAGTGAGTACAGACCTCAAGAGAAAACTACACACAACTTTATGGGTCCAAAATATTCTGTTCTTCAAATGGTAAGTCCAATGTTCCATTCTCTTTTGAAAGAAAAGAAGACATCCCATTATGCTTGGGATGTTTAAAAGCCCACAACAAAACAGGGAGGGAACATTATCTTTCTACCAACCAGGCCAAATTAGAACACCTGCTGAAGGACAAGCTGCCAAAAGCTGCAGTAGTTTTGGCAGTAGAGTTCATTTTATAGTGCCTCATAAGTGTGGATCCAGAGATCCACACTGTTGTTTTACAGATGTCCACCACAAAAGTGTTAGTGCTAAAGGACACACAGGTAGAGATACTTCTTATAGATTGGGTGGGGCTACAGCCCTCAGGGGCTGTAAATCTTGAGATGTATATGCCATGATAATGCTGAGTATTGCCTTGGATTTATTGTCTCTAATGAAAAGATGACATGCTGTGAAGAAATAGTCTTGATTTCTAGTGGGAACTGTCCATCTTATATAGATACATAACAGTCTACTTCAATCCCTAGTGGGTCAATTTTTCCTTTAGGATGTGCAAGCTTTAAGCTTTATATCCCAAGATCTGTGAAAAGATGAGTTTACATTGGGCATAAAAGAGGGATCAAGGCAAATCACTACCAGATCTTTGTGAAAGACTCAAAGCCTCTTCAGATAGCCAGTTTGGTGTAGTGGTTAAGTGTGCGGACCAGGTTTGATTCCCCGCTCCTCCACTTGCAGCTGCTAGCATGGCCTTGGGTCAGCCATAACTCTGGCAGAGGTTGTTCTTGGAAAGGGCAGCTGCTGTGAGAGCCCTCTCCAGCCCCACCCACCTCACAGGGTGTCTGTTGTGGGGGAGGAAAGTAAAGGAGATTGTGAGCCACTCTGAGACTCTTCGGAGTGGAGAGCAGGATATAAATCCAATATCATCATCTTCTTCATAACGGAAAGGGTTCCCAACCTGGATACACTTTGCTGATATCACTATTACAAGAAATACAACATTAAGGGTAAGATGTTTCAGTACAACTTCCCAGAATGGAATGGCCCTGAACTCTATATCTTGCAGAAGGTAGGAGAAAAGGATCTCCTATGGAAGGGAAAACACTAGTAAATGATTACTTGCTTTGGATACATCTACTGATTGGGTTGGACTAGATGACCCTAGAGGACCCTTCCAACTCTATGATTCTATGATGCCACAAAGTCTTTTGGCTGGAGAGCCTCTGTGAACACTCATGATGAGTGTTTCCATCATGAATTTCCAATATTTCACATATTTGTTTATACATTTAAGATCAACTATGGCTGTCATGTCCTCATTGTTTTTGGGGAATGAAGAAAATATTCTGTAGATACTGGAGAACTTCTGAGGCAACAAAACAGGCTTAACAGTTTAAATCTCTCAGAGGTGGCAGTGGTGGTAGTAGTAACTTTTTAACAGCCTTTAGACCAACTTACAATTCAATCAGGCATAAAATACAACAGTAAAAATTCAAATTTAAGAACTTTTAAGGTGGAGTTCTGGTAATTTGATAATTAATGCACAAAACATAGCAACTTCATATGTGATCTTAACATTATTATCAGATAAAAACCAGTGCCTTGCTTTGTCTGTGTTTATGTATGGACTTGACTGTGCGACTGAACAACAACATATGTAACCAGGAATCGTATCAAATAGTGGAGGTGATAATTCCATGACGAACCTTCGTAGAATGGACGGCTAAAAACATATGCTCTACAGACTTAACCTCCCCTAAGAAACAAAAGCATAACCTTTCTGGGTAGAAGATTGTATTGTACCTTCCCTCGATAACCACAGAAGGAAGAGCAGAACACCTAGCTAGAGTAAGCTCCTTTCTAAAACTGTTTACTTTCTAAAACTGTTTACTTCCACAAAGGCCAGATACGTTGCCAGCTCAGTAGTGCTTTTGACATTTAGCAGCGCCCCCAATTTTGATGCACTAAAAATAATATTCTATATCCTCAGTTCTTTGTTTAAACAGCTCTTGTACCTGCTCAGCTCCATATGTTAAGAGTATCTGATGAGAGAATCCAATTCTATTAATATAGATATGAACAGCTAGATAAAAATTGTCTTGGAGAATCAATGGAAACAACTCTTGTGGGTTAAAGTGACCTTTCAGCCATGTATAAATGCACAGAATACATACCTTAGCTTCAATCCTGAAATTGCTTGTTTCCAAACGTATCCAGGCATTAGGAATACAATTTGGAACTTGCAAAACAGCTCTTAAAAATTTAGATTGAACTCTTTCTTGTGGGGCAAAGCATGAGGTAGGCGGTCCTCAAAATGTCCGATAAAGCAACTGTTCCAATGATTTGGTCTTACATAACTTAAGGGCTGCAGGAATGAAATGCCCACTTGGGATTAAAAACATTTTCATTATGGCATTTGCCAATATTACTTGGCGACATATTTACTATGCTTTAACCTTAGAACCGGAGGCCTGTATAACTATGCCCAGATATTTTAAACTATTGACCTGTTTGATTTGATGGCATTTATCACCCAGTTCCTAGATTTCAGTCTGCTCCCAAAGGCTACAATTTTAGTTTTCTGATAGTTGACTGTGAGTAGCTCATTTTCACAGAACACAGCAAACTTTCTAAGGGCTCTCCTTAAACTAGCTGGGGTTCTAGATAATAGCACTGGTTCTTCAAAGTACTGTCTATTCAGACTGGCAATGGCTCTCCAGAGTCTCAGCCAGAGGTCTTTCACATCACTTACTATCTGGTCTAGTGGTTTACAGCATCATATCTCTATCTGACATCGGGAGACTGGAGATTTCAGGAAACTATTGTAGAGAGGAAGATCAAAGCCCATGGTGTCTTTTACCCAGTGGTATGCAGCAGAATTGAGCCAGACTTGAATGAAATGCTGCAGTCTACCCTCCACCAGTAGGGACCTGGTGTGATTTATACTGTTGGCAGGACTTGATCTCCTTGTTGTTAACAGAAGAGTGATTAGAGTTAGAGCAGGGGTCCCCAACCCCTGGGCCATGGACTGGTACCAGTCTGCAGCCTGTTAGCAACCGGGCTACACAGGGCCACCCCTAGGGCGCATAGCGACCCAGGCAGTCTCACTACCCCCCTCTTCGATGCCATGCCCCACCCATTGTGCCTTCTCCTCCCTTCGTTCTTCATAATTTTAAGGCGTGGGAAGGGGCGGTGAAGCACCGTGTACCTGGACTCTTTAAAGGCCACACCCCTATCCGCCAATCAGCTGACAGCCGGGAAAAACTGTACCAAAAGCTGGCTTCCTATGCCCCTCTGGCGTGCTCACGATCAGCGCTGCAGGCAGCAGCGGCAAGCAACCTGCTGAGAAAGCGCCGCCGCCCTTGCCTTCTCCCCACTCCCCACAGAGCCAGGTTGGTGTAGTGGTTAAGTGTGCGGATTTTTATCTGGGAGAACCGGGTTTGATTCCCCACTCCTCCACTTGCACCTGCTGGCATGGCCTTGGGTCAACCATAGCTCTGGCAGAGGTTGTCCTTGAAAGGGCAGCTGCTGTGAGAGCCCTCTCACAGGGTGTCTGTTGTGGGGGAGGAAGGTAAAGGAGATTGTGAGCCACTCTGAGACTCTTCGGAGTGGAGGGCAGGATATAAATCCAATATCTTGTTCCTAAGCCCAAGAAAAAAAGTGGGGATGAGGCAAGGGCGGTGCCACATTTTCAGCGGGTCACTCGCCCCAGCGCTGATCATAAGTGCACCAGAGGGGCATAGCCCAGCCTTCAACACTGTTTTTCACACCGATCAAGTGATCGGGCGGGGGGGGGGGGTGTTGGCCCTTAAAGAGCCCAGGAAAGTGGCACTTCACCGTCCCTTTCTGGGCCTTAAAATTGTGAAGAAGGGAGGGAGGAGGAGGCTGGGAAGGCAAACAGATTTTTGCCTAGGGGGAGGGGTAGAGGCCTAGCTTGCCTAGTAGGCGGCCGGCCCTGCGGCCACAGAGTGAAGAAAGATCTTTGCCCACTCCTCATTTAAAGACCCCCATGGGGGGCAGGGATGGGGTGAGAGCAGCAAAAACCCTAGCACCCCCACTGGTCTGTGGAAAAATTGTCTTCCACAAAGCCAGTCCCTGGTGCCCAAAAGGTTGGGGGCCACTGAGTTAGAGAACTTAAGGCCTGCCTTGAATGAGAGTCTGAACTTTTACTAGAAAGATAAGTCTTGTAGTCTCTGTGTAATCTTCGTAAGGCTCCGTAGTGGCAAATGGACCGTGAACCATAGGTTTGATAGAGCCTATCATCTTGTTTTGAGAAGGACAAGGTCTTTTTCTTGTCTTTTGTTTCTATCAGGATGTCCTCTAGAGTGCTACCAACAAGGTTGCGTCCAAGGAAAAGCTGTGTGAGTTCATAGGACTTTGAGAAGGCAGCAACTGTCCAGTTTTTGAGTTACAGGTTTCTGCCAACAACTACAGTAGAGACTAGGGTTGGGCACAAATCAAAGTACAAATAATGATTTTTGCCTAAAACAGCCCATTCATGGTTCGTTCTGAATCAGTTTAGGTACTCATGCTATGCATGACTCGCAAAACAAAGCAGCTTGTTTTTTGGGCCGTTTGGGTCGTTATCGGCAGGAGATCCTCCTCACATGCTGCAATGTGCCTGGTGTGATGACATCACCTGGAAGTTATGCTATGCACCCCAGAAAACGTGCCTGGAGCAACAGTGTCACTTCCGGGTGATATCACGCCGGGCACATCTGTGGTGCACTAGTGCTTTCTAGCCTCCCCAAACCAACGAACCACAATTTGTTAAGAAAATTTAAAAACACAAAATGAAATGAACCACCGATTCAGGCAAACCAACGAACCATGAATTGAAACAAACCAGTTTTCACGCTCTGTGCCCATCCTTAGTAGAGACCATGGCTATGCAGAAAAATGTATGGAATCAAGGCTGGCATCAGCCATAAAGGCTCCTGTCCTTTCCAGTCTGACAAGGTAGTTTTGGCTTCCTATCCAGATTGGGATATTCTTTTAATATCTTATTTATTTGAAAGGAAGATGACTCTCAGGGAAAGGGGGCTGCGGCTCAGTAGAAGAGCATCTACTTTGCATACAGAAGATCCCAGGCACAATATCCAGCATATCCAGTTAAAATTACCACATAGTAGATGATGTGAAAGACATCTGGCTGAGACTGGAGAACCACTGCCAGTCTGAGTAGACAATACTACCAATGATCTGCTCCAGTATAAGATGACCCCAAAAAACATTATAAAGAAATATGATTTTATTATCAAACACAACATGCAAATCTAAGATCATCCCCTCTTATTTTGACATATGTAGAAAAAAACTCCTAATCTTGCATTTGAGTAAATACTGTAGCTTATGAAACCACATAATATAACCACGAACCATAAGAGTAGTTGCTTCTGAAGGTCTACTGGAATTGACACCCTTCATGTGCCCTGACCACACAGTCTTTTCATTAGGATAGTGCCACCACGGAGGTGAGATAACCACTGGGGCTATCACTAGTGAAATCTTAAGTAACACAGACACTTCGGGGGGAATACAACATTTTGCACACCCAACATGAAAACATTGGTTGGAATGTTCAGCCAACTTTTCCTTATTACCTTCTATGAAAAAAAACCAGGAAGGGAAAACCTCTGAGAAACTCATCTTCATAATTTTTTGCTAATTCAGCCTTAGGGGCAGACAGTTGGGGAATCTTTACAATTCTGTGTAACAAGAAAGGCAGCTCCTTTTGTGAGAACAGCCTATGAGTTTTGGGAGCTTGTTGAAAAAGCTCCAGACAAGTCACTATTTTTTTAGTGTAGATTTCAATGCCACCTCTTCAGAGGTCTGCTTGAAGCAGTTTACAATTATTGACATAATAAATTACTAATATAAAAACAAACCATTAAAAATATACCCAGAGCATAAAAATAATAAAACTATTCATAAAAATTACTTCAGACCAGAAGCAGACCATTAAAAAGCTGGAAAGATAAAACCCCTAATTATGTGAAACAATATGTGAAAAGATAAAAATTGGTTTGGTGCCTAAAAGACAGTAAAATGGATGCCAGATGAACCTCAACGGAGGAAGGCAGGTAAGGTGCCATCATAAAAATGCCCTGTCTCCAGTCTGTCTCTTGCAGAGACAGGAAAAGAAATGAAGGGTAGAAGGGTACTACCTCCCCCTCAGAAGCAGAAAGAGCAACCTGTTTTCTCCCTCTGGGTCCATGACAGGAATATTCAAGTTGAACAGGGTCTCCTCCTCTTCTATCAAGTGAGAAAAATAAGCTTGTATCTTTTTACCATCAAATTTGCTTGAAACATGTATTTTTTTCCACAAGAAACTGTATATTATTCTTTTTTTAATTTTAAATGTTTATTAAATTCAAAACATAACCATATACATATGCCATTAACTGCAGTTATTCTGTTACATACAATATATGTATATATACCTATATATATATATCCACACACACAAACATATATAAAACCAATGAATTAAAATTAAAAAATAAGCTTTCTTTACATCAGATAGGACTCCTTTTTCTGTAAATAATTCACTTACAGATTTAAATTTAAGCAGTCAACATTAAAAATAAATCATACTTTCATAAACCGCATTTCTTGGCAACTGAATATTATTCATGATAGAAATAAAATTGCTCTGTGTGCGCACACATGAACTTTGTGATTTATTTCATGCATTCCTGTTCAGGGTGATTGCTGTTATAACAGGTGGTCAACAGGAGCTTTGTTAAGCCCCAGCTACTATTAGTTAAGGGTGCAAGGTCTCCTCACTGCTGCCTATAGTGACAAATTACATGAAACAAAAAAACGACACCATGGCATTCTTGGCTTCATGGAGTATCTGACCATAGTGAAATCAACTGATAATATTTGAAGCATATAGTTCCTTAAACTTTTCACTTATATGGCATGTTACTTTATCATTATTGTAACTCAACAACCTAGTGACATATGCCATTAAATCAGACCACCACAATGAGCCATATTTAGCATGCTATTCACCATTAAAATCTCCCTGTAGGACTGCTGCCTAGGCAGTTATCACCTATTTCATACCTATATATTTAATTCTCCCCATCTCTCCCAATTCAGGAGAGACATGCCTTCTCCCCTCCCTCTTCCCACACCCCTCTGCTAAGGAGTCTGAAATAAGTCCTCTACAAAACCTAGCTTAATTGGAGGGCAGAGTATTCCTTACATGCATCATTGGCAGACAGCTGTCATTTGCTGGGAATGGATGAGGCTGTATAAAAAGTCTAAGAAACAGGAAAGCAAAGGGGAAAGGCTTCCACTTTTTCATACACCTGTTCATCACAGAGGTCACTGTAAAGGCTGCGCAATGAGGCAATGTGAATCAGCCCTCTAGTTCAAAATCAGAGATGTGAAACCCCATGAGGAGAAAACAAAGTTTGGAAGAAAAAAAATGCTTTGTTTTACCCCCAACCCCATTTTTTTTAATTTAAAGAATGGAACAACTTTACAGAAGCACTGTCTTCCTCGAGGCTGCAGTCTTATGTGCCATCTACAAGTGTAAACCCATTTTCATAAACCCATGAAATCCTTCTACCTTTCTTCCTCTTTGCAGATCATCCAGTTTTCCTGTTTGGTGACATTAAATTAGCCACTTTATGACAAAACAACTGGAATA
Organism: Heteronotia binoei; assembly: GCF_032191835.1. Taxonomy (NCBI): domain Eukaryota; kingdom Metazoa; phylum Chordata; class Lepidosauria; order Squamata; family Gekkonidae; genus Heteronotia; species Heteronotia binoei. Next base: position 77,967,827 of record NC_083228.1, on the reverse strand, counting down.
GATTGAATGGCTTGGGATAAACATGTGTGGCAATGGTTCCCACAGTGTGGCTTCTGGGGCCCCACCAAGTGTTTTAGGAAGTGAGCTGGGTCACGGAGTAATAAAGAACCCAGGGTCTCCATCTGGGACTGAGTGGGCAGAACTATACTACTTGTGCAAGTGATTATTCTTGAGAAGCCTAGTGTCGGGTTTATTACATTATTTGTATTGTCTCTTGCAGCAGCCATTGGTGCTGCACCCACCATGTCATGTCAGAATTCCAAAGTGCCCACCACCACAGGCTGAAAAGGGCTGGGGACTCCCTGATGTATGGCTATGCACCCTTGGAGGATTTCACCATGTATGCCTTTCATATGAATAGAGAACGTTATAGATAGAACTGGATTGAAGGAGGTACTGAGTAAAGTTGCATGTATCCAAATCTGTATGCAGAAGGCGCATGAAGCTTTGCTGCATGCCTCTCCATTCATTTCTGAACCCCCCCCCCCAAAAAAAAAATCCTAGAGAAACAGTTGCATGGGTTGGTAGGCTGGTATGAGGATGAACAAAGAGATAAAACTGACCCCTTCCCTCAGCGGAGTTGCACTTCCAGAAAAGGAAACAGGAATGATTCACTCAATTTGTCCTTCCTCATTTCATCCTCCACCCCTGCATTAGTCTTCTACACAGGTCTCAACAATGGAAATGATCTTTCCATAAATTGTAAGAGGCTATAAGTGTGCTTGTATGCTAATTCAAGCCCGCCTTGGTGGGGTAGGGCGGGATATAAATCAAATAAATAAATAAATCGCTATTCAATCTCTGCCATATGTATATATGGACGGGCAAGTCTGATACTCTGTTTCCATTCTGTTTAACAAAAAGTGTGCATGCACACAAAAGATCACATCCTGAAAAAAACTTCACTGGTCTTAAAGGTACTATTGGAGTCTAACTTTATCACAAAGGAATGCATGAAAACTCTGTGTTCCGTGGTAGGATAACTGGCTGTGTATTCCCATAGCAATAAAGTATATATAATAAATTACCATGCTAATGCCACAATACATTGAGTTTCCTTCATTCTCGATGTATCTGAAGAAGTTAGCAGTGACTCATGAAAGCTCATACCCTACTACAATTTTGTTATGTCTCGAAGGTGCTACTTAACTCTTGCTATTTTCTAGTGCTACAGACAAGACTAACACGGCTACTCATCTTGATTCATTACCCAACTTCATCTTGCGTTACTGACTTGAATTCTAATGGTCCTGAAGTTGCTCAAGATTAGAAGAATTCCTATGATGCACTGCTTCATAATGAAATAATCCATTCCGATCTATCTATGCTGCTGTCCACTTAACTCCCCTAAATTTTGTCCTTGAGATTCAGTAGGCCCTTAAGAACAGCAGCCATAGTGGGAATCTGCAGGGGAAGGAGAACTAGAAGAAATCACAATCCACCTTTAGGTTTTCAAGTGCTCTTACATCTGCATGTAATTGGTCTTGTTGCAGGAATGGGGGGGGGGGGCTGTTATTTGAGGTTTTATATTGTATACTTTAAATCTGATTTTGTAACCTGTCATGAGGAAAAGAAAGGTTGGATATAAATACCTTAATAAATAATGCTTGTTGAGGCAGAGTACTGTGAAGATTTGAACCTGCACATGTCCAGCATTCAGTAGTTCATTTTTATTTATTTACTTTCAATTTGTATGCCGCCCACTCCACAAGTGGACTCTGGGTGGCTAACAGTCATGATAAAAACAATTCAAATTACAATTATAAAATAATAAAAACATATATAAACAATGAACAGATGAAGGGTGTATGTGGAATTTTCACTAATTGCCATTTCCACTGCAGTCCTCCAACTTCTCTCTCAAACTGTAGGTTGGGTCCCCTGTGTTCCAACAGCAGCATTGCACAAGTCATTTTGTCAAAAGCAGCAATGGGGAGGTGAAGTCCCACATCACTGATGGAAGCCCTTTCCTTCAGCAGAAACTGCTTCTAGATACAAGTCAGTATGTCTAGCTCCAGGAATCCTCACCTATTCCTGTGACAACTACCACTGTGAAGATCTTGTCCTAGCTGCATCTTCAATATTCATCTGAGAGACTCTTGCTACTGCTGCTAACATTATCAAGCAGCATGGTTAGTGGTGAGTACTGATATGCATACTGTACTGAAATTTCAGTCAGCTATATGGGGCAGAATTTTTTCTAGTGCTTTATGGAAAACTGAGGTGCCCCATTGACCTCCATAGAAGAGAGTAAAATTCTGTTGAAATAGATTAGTGGAAAACCACACTCATGGCATATCATTCATAGTTCTCCAGATTACTAAAATTTCAAGAAGTTCAGTTCCTTTTGTTTTAAATTTATACAGTGTAAGCAAATACATACTACATTTTCTTTACATTTTTATTCTGCTCAAATAATTTCCACATAATTAAAAAAACTGAATGTAATATTTAAACCACACGACTTTTTCCCCCTCATCAGATATTTCAGTTCACGTTATTTGTTGCTATTAGGACACAATTAATATAGGGAACCTTTAAATTTTTGTTTACAAAATAAATAGCTAAATCAGATCATGCTCTTCTCAGGGCACTGGAAAATTTTCCAATTCATATTTTTCTTAAAACCCACATCACCACTCCCTACTGTAGAATGAGCTCCATAAAGTTAACTGAAAAGCCTTTTGGCAACATCAAAATTTAAAACAGTAAAATCTCTAGCAAGTACCACCAAAATGATAAAAGCAAAATGTGAAGTTAACAAGGTGAATTCCAATCAGCTCTTCCACCTCTTCATTTGTGCTGGAATTAAGATGGACTTATTATATTTGATGCCTACATATAGCCTTTGACAAGCATTTAATGCAGAAGAGAAATAAGGTCTTTGTAATGGCCCTTCATGCATTTGTTAAGTGTGAAAGCAGCCTTTCTACTTTCCCAAATATTCATTTTTAACAGTGGATGCCTCCATAACATTGCATGAGCTCATCCCAATTAGTGAGCAATATGTGGAATATATTCATTAAAATACAGTTAAAACACAACTGCTGTGTTTGACAATTTTAACTTGCATTGCGCAAAGAGCAAAGCAGGGAAATCTTCATTAATAGGTCAAAGTTGGAGAACTGATCACGGTAGTAACCAAAAACAGCAGTTCTTTGCAAATAAACAGAACTAGGCTTATCAAGCTTCTGTAAGTGCACGGTTTGGGGATTATTCTGTGCCAAACATCTAATGCTGACATACTGAAAATATCAAAAGCTGTTCTACTTGTGAACGCTGGTGAAATTGCTTGTCACAATACCTTTGTATAACAATTTATAACAAAATATGGATGTCCAGTAAGGAGAACCATGAATGAAGACTGCACAGGTAGCATGCTGCAGGACACCCTTGCAGACCTACAACCATCACCATCCTCTTCTTGCATGTAGCAACTGAGTGTAATTCTATTTTATTATTCTACAGACAAGGCAAAACACTATCCTTCAAATGCCTTCAAAACAATGGAATACTTCAAGATAGTTCACACTCCTTACAAGAGGATAAAGCAGGAGAGGTTTTCATCCTTGTAGCCATGTAGAAACACTAATTGTACATGAGAAAAGTTCTAAGGTAATCCATGCATACTGTTCCTCCTTCATCTGCCATGGAAGACAACATTCCCTTCAGTGTCTTTCATCAAGTCCATGAAGAGGTGTAAATCTGACAGCCACAGACGGCAACTGGAAACTAGAAAGAGACTGCTCACGAACAATCATAACTGAAAGACCAGAAAACCTCCTACATCTATCACAAGCACTATATGATTCTAGCCTACAAAGTAAAAGTGAAGCCAGCTGTCTGGCCCCTAATCAGGGCCCAGACTCATCCCACCCACTGACCCCACATACGTCCAACTATCCAGGCTCACAGGAGAACACTCATGCAAGGGGGGAAAGGAGGAGGCCAACAATTACCCCGCCAGCCGGGTCTCCTCGCCTTTGAACCAGTTGGTGTGCCCTGACCGACAGACAAACACGCAGAAAGGAACACCAAGAGGGAGCAGCGAGGGTTCGGGGCAGTTGAAACTGGGGAGAAAATTCCAGAGTCAGGAAGGAAGTGGTAAGGGTGAGTAGGAGGCGACCTGACTAGAGTAATGAGGATGGAGCAACCTAGAGAGAAAGCAGCCTTGCAGTTTGTACCCTAGGGTCAGCCCACTCACACTGGTATGTGGAGAAGAGGATATCTGGGTGCAGTAACCCCCTCTTTCAATGTGGTAAGAGGCTCTGGTGACCCTTCCCTAAAGAAAACCCTACCTGTCCTGGAGCCAGCTCCATTGCCCCAGTAGTTCCACCCCCAACCCCTGGCTCGGACATAAGCAAATGTGCAACTCCTTTAACATAGACTTCTGTAAACTGAAAAAGAACTAGACTTCTTTCCCTACAACAAATAACAGAGAATACACAGGGACAATAAAATGTATAGTTGTAGTCAAATCAAAGTACAACAATAAAATTTCCCCTAAATTTTCAAAAGAAAACTGGTGTTATATTACACTTGTAAGCAAAATTGTTCTTTCATGGTATTCATGGTAGATACTTGAAATTAAAACAGCATTTTGATATAAAGATTGTATACTTTCTTTTCCAAATAACAGTCCTGCAAAATTAATATTTAACTGAGATATTTATAACAAAACATCAAAAACAGAAGGCTATATTCATTTGATGGCTAACACTAGCATGCACGAAGCCCCAAAGGTTTAAAGTTCTTTTCAAAATTGGTCTCAAAGATCTTGTGACCATATTGAGTATAAGAATGTTCAGTATGGTTTATCAATTTCAGATTCTTTTTTTATTTCAGATATATAGATGGCATTAGATAAGCAGAGAACAATCCACCATCTTCCAGTACAGCAGCTTGCCTTCAAGTTCCAGTATGTTTATCACACCAAACAAACATAGCATAAATTTCCCAATATCTTATTCTAAATGCCCAGGTTGGGTCTAACATTTTGCTTACTGCACTATACCAGGGGTCCCCAACCTTTTTGAGCCTGCAGGTGTATTTGGAATTTTGAAAGGGTGTGGTAAGCACCACCACTAGATGCCTGTTTCAGGAGGCAGAAGCACAATGAAGCCTAGCCTTCTCAAAGCCAGGGCAGGAATAAAAACAGGGAAACGCTTGACTTGTTGTGCAGTGCTTGGTTAGCCACTGGAAAGGAGAAGAGATGCTGGCACAGAGGTGCAGTAAATGCTTTATTTCCTGCCCCAGCAAAGCCATTCTCAGTAACAAGAGGTCCCCTTCAGCACATTGGAAGAAGCATCTACAAAGCTGTTGATTTAGCTTGGGAAAGTGGCATTGAACTATTACTGTATTTTTATAAGTGGCCAGAATAATGACAGTTGATTAATAGGCCTTTAACTGGAATGCTTATGTCTACCTTACAGGTTTGATCTATTGGCTATCAAACTTTCCCAAATGAAAGCATATAATCTTAGAATCCATCACTTTTGTAAATAAAAGCATGAAATTTTTACTTATTATTCATTTAATTCCATTTATATCCCATCCTCCCCGCTCGGGCTGGCTCAGGGTGGCTTACATAGACATGCATATGCATGAGTAGACATAATAGTGGAACATAAAAACCATAAAACAGTATAAAAACATAGAATACATAGAATAACTTTTCAGTGCTATGATCTTAAGTTTCAGATTAATAATTCTCTGTTAAAGCAGATCTTAGATTGTCCTCTCCGCTGCTGCTGTAAAGCAGTTTGCAAGGGGTGGTCCATATGTTGTCAGAAACTGTAGTGGCCAGCAGTCTAGTTTACAAATGCCTAGTGGAAGAGTGCCGTCTTACAGGCCCTGAGGAACTGTATGAGCTCTCGCAGGGCCCTAACTTCTTCTGGCAACTAATTCCATCAGCGTGAGGCCACTACAGAGAAGGCTCTGGCTCTAGTTGTCATGAGCCTGGCCTCCTTAGGGCCAGGGATTGTAAGTAGATTTTGTGATCCGGACCCAAGTGCTCTCCAAGGAACATGTGGGGAAAGACGTTCTCTAAGGTATGCAGCCCCCTGGCTATATAGGACCTTAAAAGTGAGAACCAGCACCTTGAAACAAACCCGATATGCGATAGGCAACCAGTGCAGCACTTTCAGTACAGGCTGAATGTGCTCCTATAAAGGAAGACCCATTAGCGACCTGGCTGCTGCGTTTTGCACTAGTTGAAGCTTCCGGGTTTGAGACAAGGGCAGCCCCAAGTAGAGGGCATTGCAGTAATCCAATCTTGACGTGACCGTAGCGTGGATCACTGTAACCAAGTTGTTGTGTTCAAGGTAGGGGACCAAATGCCTTATCAGCTGAAGATGATAGAAGGCTGATCTGGTGGTGGCTGCCACTAGAGGTGTGCATTCGGTTTGGCCGAACCAAATAGGCCGCTGAATACCCCCTGATTCGGAAGCATACGGTGCCATATACTTCCGAATCCAACTGGAAGGCACTATATGGGAGCCATATATGGCTCACCATATACTTCTGAATCAATATTCAGAAGTATACAGAACTCAATGTAAAAGGTGGGAAAGGAGCTTCTGCAGCCTCAGGGAAGCTGCTTGCCTCCTTTCCTGCCTTTGGAAGCCTTTTCTTGCCTCTCCCATAGCCTCTCTGGGATCAGGGAGGGAAGGAGGGGAAGGGGGAGAGGAGCCCCAACAGCCAATCCAAAGCATGCATTTGCAAAATGCATTGCAAATGCATGCTTTGTAGGGCTGTTGTGCAGCTGATGGCTGGGCTAATCCCCCAGCCATCAGCAACATTGTTGTTCTTTTGTTTGCTTGGGTATCCAAGTAAACACTGTTCTCTGGCCAATCACAGAGCAGTGGTATTTTTTGAAACTGCTCTGTGAAGGGCCAGAGAACCTTTTTAAGGAGTCTGCCTGGCTGGACTCCATTCCATTGCTGCTGTGTGAGAGATTGTGCTGTGCTGGCCCTTGGCCTCAGCTGCTGCTGCTCTCTCTCAGCCTTGCCTGGCCTGCCTGGAGAAGACATCTAAGGTAAGACAGTCTTGGGGTTCTTGTTTTTATTTTAGTTAGGATAAAAGTAAAAGGACTTTTTAAGACTCAGAGTCCCTTTACTTATCCAGATTTGGGTGGGTGGGTAGTTTATTTGTGGTTAGGGGGTTCTGCTGGGGGTGGGGGCCTGGGGTGGAGGGTTTGCCAATTTGCTTATATCTTACTTTAGTGAGAGGACTTTTAAAAGTGCAGTGTCCTTTTACTTTTCCTGAGGTGGCCTGGATTTCTTGGGCTTAGGGTGAAGGGTTTTTTTGGGGGGGCGGGGTTGGTTAAGTTCCTGAATTGTTAAAAGTCAAGTTTTTTACTATTTTAAAAGGATTCCGTGTTTGATTTGTTGCTGCTGTGTTGTGCTGCTGTTGTTCCTTCTCTCTTCTGGTTCTGGTTCTTGGAGGGGGGCTGTTTGGTCTAATTTTTATTGTTAAAAGGTTCAGTTTTTTAACAGTTGAGTTTGTTGGCCTTTTCTCAGATGGATTTGTTTGGATCTGTTGCTGTTGGTTTTGCATCCTGTCCTGTTGTCCCTTTTCCTGGTTCTGGGTTTGTTTGTTTTGTTTTGTTTTTTTTTTGGGGGGGGGGGGTTAAAAGTTAACTTTCTTTCTGTCACATTTTAGGTTTTTTTAATTACCTCTGGTTGGTGTGTGGGCTGGGTCACTTTCATGTTTTTATAGAGCTATTTTTGGAGTCTGAGGGTGCTTTCGGTTTGCCTAGGGCCACCAAATAGGCTGCCCCACTAATAAAGGTGTTTTTAGGGATTGTGTTTTATGAAATTTTAAAAAAGATTAACCCAGTTTAGGGCTTTATCTTCTTTCAAAATTCAACTAGGCCACAAAGGGGCAATTTAAAAAGATTTTAGGTTTCTCATAAAAGGCAGCATGACTACTAGGCCACATCAGGCTAAAGAGACTAGGGTTGCAGTGCATCTTGCTTTTTCAGCCACTGCAAGCCGGTGCATCCTTAGATTTCCATAAAGTAAACCACAGCTTCTCTCTAGTTATAGGGGACACCAGATTTCTAGTTTGCAAGGAAATCCGGTTTGTCCCAGGATCTGGTTAGGAGAACTTTAACTAGGAGGATATAACAAGGATTGCCTTCATCTCAAGGTAGCCATTTAAAAACTGTAGCCAGGTAGAGACAGGATCACCTAGTCTCCTAAACTTTACCAGACTACTACTACCCCAACCCAAAGAAGGACAGGTTAGGGACCAAAAAACAAACAAACAAGTTTTGGTGGGAGGGTTTTTAAAAAGAAATCAGGGCACGTATTGGTTCAGGGAGCAGTGTAGTGAGTTAGGTTTGTAAAAAATTCCACTCTCAGTTCAGATTGTGTGAGACTGGCCAAGGGTGACGAGAGTGACAGGCAGCAGAAGAGGGGTCCTGGGGACAAGGCCAAGGAGAAGACTAGAGGGGTGGAAGAGAGGGGGAGGACCCAGTTTGTCCCCCTCACCACCTGTGCGTAGGGCCACTCCACAGCCGCCTTCCAGCACTCCGACCTCTGGCCAGAGTGTGATGAAAAAGGCCCGCCTTGGGCCCTTCATCGAGGCTGCTGTTGGGGCGCCCCCAGAAGATGCCATTAGGTGCTGGCACTGAGCAGGGGTCTGCTGCTCGGGCAGTCTCTCCTCCAGCTGATGTCGCTAGGCCTCAGCAGCTGGAGAAGGAGAAGCAACAGCAGCCCTCCTTGGAGATGAGCTTTGGGGACAGTTTTCTGTCGAAATCGATCACCCCAAGGAGGGTGCAGAGTGTCATGCAGGAGCTGGAGGAGAAGCTGGCTGAGGAGGACCAGCCCCCTTCTTCAGTTCCTTCGGGCACCAGCAGTCCTTCAGGGGATGGCAGGAGGGGAGGCCACTTGGGGTGGAGGGGAAAAATGGAGACACACAAGGTGTCTCCACCTCCTCCCACTTCCCCCCCGGCGGCCAGCCCCTCCTGCCACCCCGAGACACGATGTGTCTGCCCCGAGCACCTCACAGGAGGTGGCTCCGGACACCCAAGCTGCTGGTCAGCTTGGGCATCCATACACCTCCGAAGTCTGGAAGCATTTCCGACTTATGGAGGATCCATGCTATGTGCAGTGCCAGTTGTGGGCAGGACCCTGCCCACCTGACTCAGGGGGGGATGCGGAAACACCTGCGAAAGCACCACCAGGCGCTGCTTCTTAGTGGGGAGAAGCAGGCTGATGCTGGGGTGCCCAAGCAGCCAACATCACCCAGCCAGGAGGTCCGTCCCACCGCGACTACCTCCAAAGCTCTCCAGGAGAGTTCCATAACAGGGCAGGGATGCCAGGCATCTCTGCCAGAAATGTTTGGTGGGGGTGGCACCTGTGTGCCAAGAGGGGGAATCAGGTACGGCAGGAGGGTGATTGCCTGGAACCTTGCCCATTTTCAGTACTCGAGAATCCTGGGGTGCTAGTGTTGCTCGAGTACCTGAAGCCCTGGTACAAAGCTCCTGCTAGAACCACCATTAGCAGGACCATTGTGCCATCTGTTTTCAGGGCAACCAGATCTGTGGTGAAGGAGCATTTGTCCCGTGCTGCCACAAGGACTGTTCATTTCACTTCAGGTATCTGGAGCTCCCAACATGCGTTTGAGGGGTATCTCTCCCTGACTGCACATTGGTGGCAACCCAGTGAGCTGCAGGGTGGGGGTAGCAGTAGCAGCAGACAGGGTCAGGGCTGCCAGGCCGGCTATCGCTGGGCCTTGCTGCATGCCGAAGCAGTCGACGCTGCTGCACACGGCGGACACTCTCAGAGCCATCCACTCACAGCAGTTAGAAGGCTGGGTAGGCAGGGACATCGCCACGGACTTCGTGGTGACTGATGGTGGCTCCAACATCAAGGCAGCTGTCCAGTGTCAGGGCCTAAAATGCCTTCCTTGCATGGCCCACCTTCTCTATCTCATGGTGAAGGATGCATTGGGCCAGACAAAAAGCCAGGATCATCAGTATCTAGCTGCAACCCATGAGTACAGACTTCTGCTCCAGAAGCGTAGGCACATCATGGGTCACTTCTCACGCAGCAATACAGACTCGTATCTGCTGCATGAGAAACAGACATTGACAGGCGTGCCAGGGCACCGCCTGATCGGTGACGTCAGCACATGCTGAAACTCCACCTGTGCCATGCTAGAGCGCATGGTGGAGCAGAGAGCAGCCCTGGATGCCTTTGTCTCTGAGACGAGGGTCTTTCGGGATGAGAACCGTCTCACCCAAGAGGATTGGGTGGTCATTTCTCAGGCTGTGGAGGTTCTGATACGGCGAGCATCACATTGGTTGTTCCCATGGTCCACATGGCCCGTGAGGACCTGGCCTCGTTTCTAGTGCCAGCTCAAGGCTGTGCAGACGTTCTTCCAGTGGTGCGCGCCCTGGTTCTTAGGCTGAAGGAAGGGCTTGAGGCCCGCTTTCAGACTTTCACCCAGGATAAGGTCTACATGATGGTGACCATGTTAGACCCGCACCTTAAGGGCACGATCGCTGAGCGTGTCAACGAGCTCGATCGCTGGTGAGACGAGCTCGCCCAGAAGGTCGCGCGCTACAGAGTCAGGGTGGGCCCAGTGCCGGTACCTGAGGAGGTGGGGGGTGGAAGCAGCTCATCTGCCACTTCCACTGCTGTTCCTCCCCAACCTCCCTGGCTAGGCAGTGTTTCCCACCAGACTCACACCAAGAAGAGTGCCGAGATGACACTCATCGGGCGACTTGTTGGCCTCTCTGGGAGTGGTAGGCCCCTGAGAGCGGAGACGGGTGCTGCGATGGTGAGGGACTATCTTTCGGAGCCCAATGAGTCACAAGAAACATCTCCTTTGGACTACTGGGTCGCGAAGGAGGCGGTCTGGCCAGCTCTCTCCGTGACCAAGGCGTTTCTCTCATGCTCACTGACGAGCGTGCAGAGCGAGCACGTCTTTTCACATATGGGTGACATTGTCTGCCCACATCACAATCACTTGCAACCCTGGAAAGTTGAGCAGTTGGTCTTCCTGAAGGTCAACTTGCCTCTGTTTGGCTCCCCGAACATAGACTGTGAGAATGAATGAAGTGAGCACCTACTTGTTCCTGCATCTTTCCTTGGTCCATGCTTGGAAGGTGGTTGTAAAACGCTCTCCCAGTAAACATAGACTAGAGTCCAAAGACAGTCCAAAAACTCACAAATTGATTAACAGTGCACCCCCCACCCCTCATCCATCCCCAAACCAAAAGTGAATGCTGATTTAAAATCTGCAAAGCAATCAAAATTTCCCCATCCACACATGCCTAATAATACTGAAAGGGCCATTGCAGCCCCCAACCGTAACCGACAGCACCCACAGGCCCAGCCAGGATAACCCAGTTTTTTTTTTCAGGGGCAGTAGGAAGAAAGAGGGAGGTGCCAGTGATGATGACAGGCAGCCAGCAGCCATACCAATGCTGAGGTCCTTCTAATGAGACAGTGATAGCTGGTGTGTTGCTGCTGAGCTGAGAGAGAAGGAATGGTTCCCTTCCTCTCACACAATCTGAGGCCCTCCCAGTGATCTTCCTCATTTGGGGTGCAACTCTGGCTTGCTTCCTCATGGTGCACCCTGGGTAACGCAAAAGAGCCTGGACCAGCCAACCATTCATCACTCAAGGTAAGTCTAAATGCTTCTTGCTTTGTGTCAGATACAGAATAAAGTGAAGCTAGGTGTGGTCCACCGCTTCTCTTGTTTGAGAGTTGTGTTGTCTGAAGCAAGGCTGGAGAGCTGGCATCTGTAGATTGTACATTCTGTGGCAGGGAAGCTGCCATCTGGGTGAGAGATCTAGAACCAGCATGCCTGTTGTGCTTGGCCAGCTCTCCCCGCGTTGTTTGGGGCAGGGCTGGAGAGTTGGCATCTTGGCAATCTGCTCAAGCCAATCTGCAGACCTTGAGCAGATTGTGTTTTGTGTGGCAGTGACATGGCAAATGGGTTTACATTGGTTCCAGGCCAGCAGGGTTCATAGAGTACATAGATGGATGTAGTGCATTTGGGTCCTATAGAGATTCTCTGGTGTGAAATTAGGTTTGGCTTTGGGTGCCCCAGGAATTGGACACCCTGGTCCAATTTTTTTTTGGCCTTGCGGGTTTTGTGTGGGACAGTGCCCTGAAGCTGCACAGCAGTTTGGGGGGCTCTCCTCAAAACCCCCTGCTCCCCAGAGCCACTTTTCCCATGATAATTACAGTGGGGGAAGTGGCTCTAATTGGTTTTTTCTCACCATTGGGAACAGTTTTCCTTTTGGGGTGCCCACAGATGGGTGCAGTTCTTTTGGGCCGGGGGGCTGCATGTGGGGGAGTCCCCTGAAGCTTCTGCAGTTTTGGGGCCTCTCCCTCAAACCCCCCTCCGGCCAGAGCCACTTTTCCCACAGCAATTATAGTGGAGGAAGTGGCTAATTGGGCTTTCCCTAGCATTGGTGGCAATGGGCGTTGGGGAGCCCAAAGACAGGGACCCCCTGGTCCAATCTTTTTGGGACTTGGGGGTTTTGTAGGGGAGAGTCCCCTGTGGGTTCCATGCAGTTTTGGGGGCTCTCCCTCAAACCCCCTGCCCCCCAGTAGCCTCTGATTATGCCCTATGTTGCCATTGAGTTCAATGGCCCATAGGGTATAATGGTGGGATAGGGGCACCCTCTTTGAGTGCCCCTGGAATGGGAACCCCTGGCCCAATCTTTTTGGGACTTGGGGGGTTCGTAGGGGAGAATCCCCTGAAAATTTGGGTGCTCTCCCTCAAACTCCCTCCCCTCCAGGCAGCTTCCAATATACCCTATTTTGCCATTGATTCAATGGCCCATAGGGTATAATGGGGCTATATATTCGGAAACAGTCGTATATCTCCCGTATATATATATGGCTATTCTGAACACCGGTATTCGGAAATATGCGGTATGGCCCCATATATTTCCGAGTCAGATTAATTCCAACTTTTTTTTTTTACACACCCCTAGCTGCCACCTGGGCCTCCATATTTAAAGAGGGATCCAGGAGCACCCCTAAGCTTTTGACCTTGGGCACCGGTGTAAGTAGTTTTATAAGTTCACTTGCTCATATATACACTTATTTGTGGCATGTGGAAAATCTTAAAGAACTAATTCTTAGAACAAAATTCAAGCCCAATAGCAACAAACAAAATTTACAAAATCTTTGACTCACCAAAGCTTATACTCTGGATAATTTTGTTGGTCTTTAAGGTGCTACTGGACTCAAATGTTGTTCTATTACTAGACTAACAGTCTCACCTTAAAACAATTCTTCTTAGCTTACAAACATCCCTCTAGTACTAATATTCTCTAATCTCTGTAAGAGGTGACTTGCTTAAAACAGTGCCATAAAAAACAGCCCTATAAGAACACAGAGTAAGACATTTTAAATTGCTACAGCAAATTTCAAAAAACACAGCTGCCAGTTAAGAATAGTCTCCAGACAATACATAGGAAACCTGTACTATGGAAAAGATCCTTTTAACCTATTATATCAGATGGTAGTTATCTATGGGGGAGGATGCTAGTATAAACATTTTGTTAATCACTTAAAACATAAGCAGGACAGCACTATAGCATTCATGCAGAAGACATTTCCCTTGGATTTTTAAGATGTAAGAAAAGGTGGCTAGTGAAAAATGGCTTTAGAACGCTGTGAGATTTCAATCTCTACATGAAAAAAGCAGAGAAGGTATATATTATTAATAATATAAATGTGAGAATTTAGGCCACAGAACAGGATTCTGAATGTGGTAACTCCAGAAAATCCTTTGAAATTTTTCATTCAGAACTGCCTCTCCCATATTTATGACAGACTTCTGTTTCAAGATCCTATTTTATCAGGCATCACCAGAAGTTCTGTCCAACCTCAAGATCAGGATTTTTTCATGTACTAAAACTGTATCTCATTCACACCACTCATTGTATACATTTACAGATCCTCTAACCATAACAGTTTCTAAACCACCTGCAGTGCTAAAAACAAAACAAATATTAAAATAAATAATACAAACCAAATAGCAATAATCAAATGAATTAAACAGATCTAAAAGCAGTAAAGAAATCTTTTCAGAAGCCTCACAAAAATGTTTTCATCAGTTTCATCATCACCCAGCAATGGAGTCAAATTTACATAGGACATTTCACAGCACTGGGACAATTATTAGAACATTCTAATTCTAGTGGATACCAACCTTACTTCCACAAAAGATGGAACCCAAGCAGGGCATTACTGGCATATCTTAATGTGGGGAAGGAGTGGAAAAGGGATATCATCTCAGGACAAATCTTCTCCACTATATATTCTGGACCAAGAACACTTTAAAAAAGCAAAGCCAATACTTTGAGTTGAACCAGGAAGCATATTAAAAGAAATTCACTGACTACCAATATAAATGCAGTATGTTCTTGTTAGTTTACCCCAGCCACAAACTGGGTAACACAATTTTGAACCAACTGAAATTTCCAGACAGTCTTCAACAACAGTCCCATATAGATAACACTACAGCAGCCCAGCCTGGAAGTCATCAATGCATGAATGAAATTGGCTCTTTATGGTCAACTGGTACAGGTATAGCTGGCAAATCAAAACTGGGGGGGACATGCACTCAAGACCACAGCTGCTACTTGGGATTGTAGTATACAAGAACACTTCCCAAGGCGCACACCTGACCTTGAAAGTGTAATTCTCAAGCCAAGAGGCTGTCTGAAACTCCCACTGTCATCACCTGTTTTATCATAAGAACATAAAAGAAGCCATGTTGGATCAGGCCAATGGCCCACCCAGTCCAACACTCTGTGTCACACAGTGGCCAAAAAAAATTTATATACACACACACACACATATATATATATACACACACACACTGTGGCTAATAGCCACTGATGGACCTCTGCTCCATATTTTTATCTAACCCCCTCTTGAAGCTGGCTATGCTTGCAGCCGCCACCACCTCCTATGGCAGTGAATTCCACATGTTAATCACCCTTTGGGTGAAGAAGTACCTCCTTTTATCCGTTCTAACCCAACTGCTCAGCAATTTCATTGAACGCCCACGAGTTCTTGTATTGTGAGAAGGGAGAAAAGTACTTCTTTCTCTACCTTCTCCATCCCATGCAT
The DNA here is from genome assembly GCF_032191835.1 of Heteronotia binoei. Lineage (NCBI taxonomy): Eukaryota > Metazoa > Chordata > Lepidosauria > Squamata > Gekkonidae > Heteronotia > Heteronotia binoei. The sequence goes on along the minus strand of NC_083228.1, from coordinate 77,952,711 downwards.
AATCTTGTAAACCTCTATCATATCACCCCGCAGTCGACGTTTCTCCAAGCTAAAGAGCCCTAAGTGTTTTAACCTTTCTTCATAGGGAAAGTGTTCCAAACCTTTAATCATTCTAGTCGCCCTTTTCTGCACTTTTTCCAATGCTAGAATATCCTTTTTGAGGTGCGGTGACCAGAATTGTACACAGTACAAATCTGTTTTGATCTTAAGTTTATTCATCCTCATTCAGATAATTACTCATTCCAAGCAACCAAGTCAAGAACCTCATCTTCACCTTGATCTGACAAAAAGGAGACATACGAGATGGACAACATGCCACCATACTTCAATCCCTATAATTACATATAAATATTAAAAAGGACAAAACTGAAAGGTATAAGCAAATCCTGAAGACAAGTCTTACAGAAGAGAACAAGAATCTCCCATCACCATCTTCTGGAGCCAAAGTGGTCTTTTCCTCAACCTTCAGACACTCCCTAGAAGGATACCATGGTTGCCTGTATCAAAAAATACTGAGAAATTCAGGAGAAACTGAATCACACTGCTGAGCACTCTCCTAGTGAAGCTATCATCCACTGTAACCAAAGTAGCCCCTGTTCCAAAACTAAAATAGATCTGGACAATCAGTTTCATCCAAGGTTATATGGAGCTGTCCAACCTCTACTTGTCAAACACCCAGTCCCAAAATGGCAAATTCAAGATTTACCTTTACTTTCCAAGATCTGTAAGATCAAGAGATTGTTTTCCAACAGGAAGTCTGACTACTGCTAAATATAAGAGGGCAGGCACACAACATCACCCCTTCAACGTTGATATACCAGCCAGTGAATACTGTTGTTGCACTTATCACATATGCAGTTACATGGGTCAGATATGCGCACTCATTTCAACACAGTGCAGTAACACAGTCACATATTTAATACATAATGGCCTACAAGACGGAATCCTGAAATGACACCTAGACATCTGATATACACTGTCTGGCATTATAGCACCTTAACTGTGGTGATTTTAATTAATTTATTTATTTAATGTATTTTAATGTATTTTATCGTATAATGTATTAACTGTAATCGTGGTACTTTCCATGTCTGTGAGCTGCCCTGAGCCTGCCTCGGCGGGGAGGGCGGGATATAAATAAAAATTATTATTATTATTATTATTATTATTATTATTATTATTATTATTATTATTATGCCACAGCTTTCACGGAAAAGACCATATTTTCCAGACCTTAAGATTATAAGAGATATGGCTGCAAGTGAGCAAGTGCTTGCCTAGTGAATCTCATCAACGGGTGAAATTTCAGGTTCCTATATATTTTCCTATATTTCCCTCATGACTAGCAGAAGCAAAATAAATTATGCAAAACTGTAAATAAAATTTCAGAATTATATAAATTAAGAAATCATGTAAACTTAGTTTTCATAATTTAAAGACCGCAGGATTCAGCCTTTTTTTGCTACAGAATCTAAATAATCATAGTGCAGAATGTAGATCCTTAAGACAAAAGATGCACATAGCCTTGCCTTTTGGACTGCAATGATGGGGAAAGAAGCTATATTTCCAAAACAAAGATCAAAACACATTGGGCCCCTTGCTGAAAAAAGATCAAACCCTGCTAATTACAATATTTAGCCTTAATAAACTATACAAAGAATTTCTTGTTATAACACTGAAGGTTACCCAATGAGCTCTTAGCTCTTTAGGTGAGACCTGCATCAGCGACTTGCTTATTTGTCTCCTTGCCTCTATGCTAATCTAGCTTTCTGATAATGTCATGGAATGTCCCTGACATGGAAGAAACACATCCACACATTCCACGTAACAGTTGCTTCCACCTTTACATTAAATGGTCATTGCTCTCGCCTATTATGACTTAATTTTTCTAGGAGATATGAGGTGGTGGAAAATGAAAGATCAGCACATCCTTCGGCCTCATGTACTGCAAGTTGTCAATGCTTTTCTGTCCCTTGCAAAGATCATTACTTAATCAATTTCAATACTACATTTCCAAAATTATAAGTGGTTTAGAAATAGCCAGAAAACTTCTAAAGCAAAGCCACGAAAATCCATAAATTCAACATTAAAAACAACAAATCACCTTAAAAACAGCCAAAGCAGTCAGAGACTGTCCAGAGTATCAATGTTTTCAACTACACAAATGCCTAGAATTCTATTAATATAAAGTTCTACCCAACAAGCAAGAGCTTTCTATTCCTTCCTCACATAACAATAAAATTAGTCCTATGCGGTTCACAAGAGAGTTACACATTTTACCAGTTTAATATTCTTCAGAAAGTGCAGATAAAGAATTTAAAGAACTATTCTTCTGAAGGCTGGGCATTGCTTCAGATACCATAATCCACGATTCCAGTTTTAAACAGATTCCAAGACTACTTGATCTCTTTACATTCAAATGCATTAAACAATGATGAAGTCAGCTTTTACAAAGTATAATGCATAGGAGAGTTTTCCTTTAACAGCACCATCCTACATGTATGTTCTTTGCATTGGAGAATAGCTGCTGTTCACATTCAATTAAAAATGTCAGCCCTTCCTGGACAGTCAGAGCAACATTGGGCAGTGAAAACAACTGCCTGAAGTACCAATGGTATTTATAGATCTGTAGGGCTACTGAATTTTTGGCTTTTACACTTCCTACAGATAGCTAGTAGCACCAAGACAATTTGTTCCCTATGTGCTTCAGCTAACAGAGAAGAAATAGTTAATGGAATGGATGAAAGAACAACAAAGTGCTGTCTTATCTCAGCCAGTAGTCTATCATTTAAGACTTTCACATGTACAGTTTTCCACAAGGAAGAACTTTACTTGTGTTAGCTTACCGCCATTCTTTTGGTCAGCACAAGTAAATACAAACTAAAAAGTTAATACACTGTATTTTAACATAAAAGTTTGCTTTCTTTCCCTGGGCAACAGAGTATAGTCAGAACAGGGAAACTGAGGACTTAAGAGAGGGTGTGGAGTATAATTAAAACTCTCTCAACCATTCAGTGAATGCCACAACAAAATGAAGATCAAACTATACATTTGGCTATCCTCTGACCAACTATGAGATGGACTCTCATGCCAGCTGCATACATGTGCTCTGGAATCAAACAAAAATGAAATGTCAAACAGCAGGTAAGACCACAGGATGATCCAAACCAACCCACAATAAAAATGGGCACTGTGCAGAAACAGAGCCTGCTGGATACATACAGATTCTGATCCATGACTCCAGTCACTGCAACTTCCATCAAAGAGTTGGCTATGGGTGGGTAAGAAATTCAGTCTTCTTTCTTAATTCTAAAAAAATCTCAGAAAAGCTCAGGAAGAGCTTCCTTCCTTCATTCTTTGGCCCCAGATTCCATGGGGGGGGGGGATAATGGGTTCAGAAAACATTTGCATCAGAGCATGCATTCTATAATGCTAATCCCCCCACCACAGCCTTTAAACTGTGAAGGGCAGTCTATTTGTACCTATGTTCTAATTTTTAGACATCAACTCCTGCAGCACGAGTAACATTAAAGCACCAGAGTTCTGGCACTCTGCTGTCTACATTCCAAGGAAGCATGAAGAGTACTACTTATACGCAAACCTCAGCCATCACCAGATCACCAGTTTTCTGTTCAAAGCTGGGGGGGGGGGGTCATAAAAATAATATAACACATAATAAAACATGCTGTTACCCCCTGCCCCAACAGCAGAGAATCCTCCTCCCTCCATGGGCTCATTTTGGCATCCTCCTCATTCACATGCTATATATCCACTTTACTAGTAAGGGAAATTGGATAAGAAATACATTATTGGAGACATCAACCCAAAGGAGGCACATTTAGAAACCTGCATAATTTAACTTTTATTTGAATAGAGACACCAAACAGTAAGAAGGAATGCTAAAGGACAACAGTTGAGTCATGTGATACTACTGAAAAAGAAAAAAGGTAAATACCATGTTGTATTGCTAAAACACAAACTTGGAAAACATTCTGAGCTATTAGCTTACTATAACCCCACTTCCATGCCACACCCTGAATTGGTGCCACCAAAGCATTATGGGTTGTGAAGACAGATGCTGTGCTTTGAAGAATTGGTTGAAGAGTTAGCATCATCCCTATCCACTGACAACTGACAACTGATTTTGGGGAAAGGGCCTTAAAACCTACAGCCAGTTCCCAAACCACAGCACAAAGTTTAGTAATGTGAAGACTTGCCTTTGCAGTCTCAAATGGCTTTTGATTTCTAATAATAATAATAATAATACCTTTTATTTATATCCCGCCCTCCCCGCTGAAGCAGGCTCAGGGCGGCTAACAACAAAGTTCAAATATACATTATACAAAACAACATTTTAAACCATAATTAATTAAAACGATTAAAATTCTAAAACAGTAAAATTGAATTGTGCTATTGTCTAGATGGCGACCTTAATTAGCAGTTCTAGTCTGCGAAGGCCATTCGAAACAAACTGGTCTTACAAGCCCTGCAGAATTGCTCAAGGTCCTGCAGGGCTCGTGTTTCTTCTGGAAGTTGGTTCCACAGCTGTGGGGCCATAACAGAAAAAGCCCGGTTACGGGTACTTTGAAGTTTTACTTCTTTTGGCCCGGGGATAGTCAGCAGGTTCTCACAAGAACACTTGTGTCTTCTGAGGAACTATTTTGTTTGGAGAGGGGTTTTTTGTGTGCTTATGCACATACCTACAACTGTTCAAGGGGAGTTGATTTTTGTGCAAACTCACTGTTTCCAGTGGGCTTGTAAAGGTTTAAACTATACTTGGTGCTGGACCTATATTGTATATTTTGAGCCACAAAAAACTGACATAATAGCCCTTGACTATTAAAAAAGAATGATGCTTTAATGTAACAATTTTATAGAAACAGTGAATATGGCTTTATGAGGATCAAATACCTAAAAACCACTTTGAATAAAATTGGTCCTTTTTGTAATTTTCTGAAATTACAAAACTGATGAAAACATAAGACCTGATGTTTTCACTGCAAATGTATATAACCATTTGAGGAAGACAGATCCCAGGTTAAAGTCCAAAAAAAGCCTAATTGGCAGTATTATATGCCCCTCCTCTAAGACAAAACTATTCCTGCGGGGGGGGGGGGATCAGTGAGAGGGCCTAACTTGCATGCAGAAGACGAGGGAGCAGCGATATTGGGACATGGGGAAGAGACACAGTGGCTGAGACCTTCAAGAACTGCTGCCAGTTAGAGTAGACAGGACTGGGTACGAATGGTCTGACATACAATGTCAGCTTTGTATGTTCTTTAGCAGCAACTGCACATGGAGAAACATCCAAAATGGCAAAGTATAGTGTCATCCCTCTCTGCTTTATCAGCCCACTCCAATGATCTCCCACTCTCACTACCACTGCTTTATCATTACCATTGCCATTTCTAGTGAGAACAGTATAGCTGTATTGTGATTGCCTGCATTCTTGATTACTGTCACTCCAAGCCGTGTGGATGGAAGCAAGCACCCCCCCCCCCCCCCGCTCCAAAGTCATTTAGAGACAGATTTTTCATTTTAAAAAGCTATAAAAATAGATCTGACCTTCTTGTAATTTAACATTTACTAGGTGTCAAACAAACAAACATTTAGAATTCGGTAGGAGATACATATTTTAAATGTGCCTCATTTAGAAAAGTCTACCCAATTAATTTGTCTGTCAATTCCATTCTCTTCAGAAAAATGTATGCATTTATAAAAAATATATACTAGCAAGGAAATTACATTTTCCAAGCTTTTTACAGTTTCCCTATTCAAGATGAAAAATTTACCAAGGAATATGGATTTACGACTACAGAACACAGGGCTATTTTGAAACCCAATAAAAACTATGGGAACCAGAAAGCTTCTATTTCCATAAACCATTTCGGATTTTAAATCTCTACCACCTATCGCAACATATATCCACTCATTTAAGTATAAATCTACTATGCATGATAACTGGAACAAAACAACTTTAAATACTCTAGCAACAGAGCCTTTTTTTGTTTTTGACTTACAGAAACCTAAAGTTAGATGCATAAATACATTTGGATTGTTTCAATTAAAAATATGGAGCATTCTCAATTCTCACTTGATAATGAGCACAGACACTAGTCAGTACTTCCAAGAACCTATCATATCTGGATTAATTAGGAGCCTAGCTTCTGGCACCCACTTTGTCTATATTGGCCAAACTTTACAGAAGCTCTATAATTTTCCCCCACTACTGTCGTTTGCATTTTCTATATTGCCACAATAGCCAATCATAGCCAGACAACCAATGTACAATAGTTATTGGCAACATGATAAAGGAAGGAAAATGGTTTACGTATACTAACATCCTAGTCTTGGGGGATCCAGTCAAGCTACGCAAAGAGGTGTGTTTGTCCCTTGCATACTCCCAAATGTGGAAGTAGGATCAGAAACTGGATCTGGAAGAAAGGGTAAACAGCATGTTAGTTAAATTAACAGATGGTACTACATTGGGTAATGCTGCAAACATTAGCAGGAACAAAAATACAAGAGAATTTAGGGACATATGAAGGAAAATGCACAACATTTCAAGGAAGAATGTCACTGATGTACAATGATATTCTAACAAACAGAAAAAATCTTTAAAAACACAAATTAAATAGAAATGAATAGAAGCTGAATAAAAGTGTCTGCACAAAATCAAGGATAGAAGCAACAAGTGAGGAAAGTGACAGTTAAAGACATACTTGCTTTACTGCAACAGAGAAAAACTGCCATAGCAAATAAGCCACGATACCAACCCTCATTCACTTTTATGGTTTTTCTTCCTCCAGTCTGCATCTCTGAAAACTACCAGATTAATACCATAACAAACCATATTATAGATGGTCAAGGAAAACAAATTTTAACTTTTTGTTTAACTTTGATTCAGCAGGAAACAGGTGCATGCTCATATTCAACACTTTCACTGCAATGCCAGGGATACTCTCCAAGGAGCAAGCCCCATTGAGTAAAATGAGATTTACTTTCAAGTAAACCTCTTTAGAATGCTCCCTTAATCTCTTAGTTCTCTCTTTTGGAGACACCATCTTTTCCACTAAAAGATCTAGTCAACAACTCAGATTAAGTATCATAAAGCTCACAGAGCATATGCCTCATACATGGTGATTTAAGCTGCAATTCCTTGCAAAGTTCTGCTATTCTTAAATCTATGGGTGCGGGCTTCAGCAGTAGTTTGCATGTAAGAAGGAGGAAGCGTTTAAAAGCCAGTTTAAAAATGATCAGAAAAAACTGAAGTAGCACAAATAAAGGACTAGAGTGTGTGAAAGAGATATGATGGCAACACCAAAAAAGATATGCTACAGCAAGGACAACTGATATGTAAGCAAGAAATGCACATTCCTTTTAAAAACATAAGTAGAAAATGGATTAGTACATAGTTACTTATTCCTCTACACTTCAAATTGCATACTAAGTGCTAAAGGAACAAACCAAACATACACAGTATCCTTGAGGAAATTAATATGTTTATGACTGCATAACTGCATCTTTAAAAAGGGTTCCAGAGGAGATCCAGGAAATTACAGGCCAGTCAGTCTGACTTCAATACCGGGAAAGTTGGTAGAAAGCATTATCAAGGACAGAATGAGTAGGCACATTGATGAACACGGGTTATTGACGAAGACTCAGCATGGTTTCTGTAGGGGAAGATCTTGCCTCACTAACCTGTTACATTTCTTTGAGGGGGTGAACAAACATGTGGACAAAGGAGACCCGATAGATGTTGTTTACTTTGACTTCCAGAAAGCTTTTGATAAAGTTCCTCATCAAAGGTTCCTTAGAAAGCTTGAGAGTCATGGAGTAAAAGGACAGGTCCTCTTGTGGATCAAAAACTGGCTGAGTAATAGGAAGCAGAGAGTGAGTATAAATGGGCAGTCTTCGCAGTGGAGAACGGTAAGCAGTGGGGTGCCACAGGGCTCGGTACTGGGTCCCATGCTCTTTAACTTGTTCATAAATGATTTAGAGTTGGGAGTGAGCAGTGAAGTGGCCAAGTTTGCGGATGACACTAAATTGTTCAGGGTGGTGAGAACCAGAGAGGATTGTGAGGCACTCCAAAGGGATCTGTTGAGGCTGGGTGAGTGCGCGTCAACGTGGCAGATGCAGTTCAGTGTGGCCAAGTGCAAAGTAATGCACATTGGGGCCAAGAATCCCAGCTACAAATACAAGTTGATGAGGTGTGAACTGGCAGAGACTGACCAAGAGAAAGATCTTGGGGTCGTGGTAGATAATTCACTGAAAATGTCAAAACAGTGTGCATTTGCAATAAAAAAGGCCAACGCCATGCTGAGAATTATTAGGAAGGGAATTGAAAACAAATCAGCCAGTATCATAATGCCCCTGTATAAATCGATGGTGCGGTCTCATTTGGAGTACTGTGTGCAGTTCTGGTCGCCGCACCTCAAAAAGGATATTATAGCATTGGAGAAAGTCCAGAAAAGGGCAACTAGAATGATTAGAGGGCTGGAACACTTTCCCTATGAAGAAAGGTTGAAACGCTTGGGACTCTTTAGCTTGGAGAAACGTCGACTGTGGGGTGACATGATAGAGGTTTACAAGATAATGCATAGGATGGAGAAAGTAGAGAAAGAGGTACTTTTCTCCCTTTCTCACAATACAAGAACTCATGGGCATTCGATGAAATTGCTGAGCAGACAGGTTAAAATGGATAGAAGGAAGTACTTCTTCACCCAAAGGTTGATTAACATGTGGAATTCACTGCCACAGGAGGTGGTGGCAGCCACAAGCATGGCCACCTTCAAGAGGGGTTTAGATAAAAATATGGAGCAGAGGTCCATCAGTGGCTATTAGCCACAGTGTGTGTGTGTGTGTGTGTGTGTGTATATATAAAAAAAATTTGGCCACTGTGTGACACAGAGTGTTGGACTAGATGGGCCATTGGCCTGATCCAACATGGCTTCTCTTATGTTCTAACTCACTTCAGTATATTTTTAAAGCAGTGTTCAAGGCATTTGGAAACAGTCAAATTACATAAAAGCTATCCCTCCTTCCTGACCAATGTTTTAATTGTTGTATCTATGTCTTCAAATGTATTTTAACTGTTTTAAATCATTTTAATAATGAGGGGGCTGGTTTTAATGCTTTTTAAATGTAATTTAATTATGTATGTTTTAATTTGTTAGCTGCTCTGATGACCCTTGAGAGGGCAGAAAAATGGGATATAAATTTTGTAAAATAAAAAAAATTACACAAATAATTTCATGTGTCACAGGAATACCTCTAAGTGACTGCTACAGCTAGGAGGGGCTTCGGATGGCTTCCAATGATCCGGGAGAAAATATTTTCCTTGTGGTCTTTGCCTATAACCCAAAGGTTTATCTTTTTTTCTTTTCCCACACCACATTCCCTCCCAACCTCCCAATCAGAATTCTGAGTGTTTCTTATTTTTAAAAAGAGAGCCTGATTAAGCAATTGGAATGAAAAGAATTGAGCAAGTGTGAGTGTAAATTACAACAGTTATTTTAATCCCTAGTTTTGAAATTTAGTCCAGAAGCACAGATTCTCCATATTACTGTTGCTGGCCCCAGTACATGCAGTCATGGACAACATATACATAATTTCTTTTCTCAGCCAAGAAAATGTGGAAGATACATGTCAACTGCCAGTAGCATGAGCTTAGAAGTTAAGTTTCTGAGTTTTAAATCCCTGTCAAACACTAGCAATGTTCATGAAGAAGAAGAAGAAGATGATGATGATATTGGATTTATATCCTGCCCTCCACTCCGAAGAGTCTCAGAGCGGCTCACAATCTCCTTTACCTTCCTCCCCCACAACAAACACCCTGTGAGGTGGGTGGGGATGGAGAAGGCTCTTACAGCAGCTGCCCTTTCAAGGACAACTTCTGCCAGAGCTATGGCTGACCCAAGGCCATTCCAGCAGGTGCAAGTGGAGGAGTGGGGAATCAAACCCGGTTCTCCCGGATAAGAGTCCACACACTTAACCACTACACCAAACTGGCTCTACTCTACTATGCAGTGTAATTTGGACAAAGTTCAAAGCTAAAAACATACATTTCATGCTAATTTAACATAATAAAAATTAGCAGCTCTTTGGAGAGGAAAAATAAGTTCTAGGCTATTTAAACATGTTTGAGGAAATATGCTGCGCAGGATTCAGAACTGAGAGTTTCATTCATTACATACAATAGATCCTACTCAATAAGGAAAAAACATTAAGATAAACACATATGTAACTTACCCAAAGACATCATACCAGGTCTGAGGGCAACTTTATGAGAAATATTTTATATAGAAAGATAAATAACTGAAGAGAACATATTTATGTCACATAAGGAGGTCACACATGCATAAATAGCAACTTTTTCATTTACAGGACATGTAACCTTGGGGTCCAATTCTTTCCCAATCACTAAATAGTTATTTTAAGAAGAAAGGATTGTGCCCACTTTTTATTAGGGACATTTGTGCTTGTTTTATGCTTGTACACCTGACACTGAAAATACATGTCTCTTAGTTCTATATAAAGAATGTGTGCAGGACACTCAAACTCTGTTATTTTCTAGAATATCTGTTTTCCTGAGAAACCCTGGAATATCTGCACGTTTGGTGCTGAGCAGTCAACAGTGAACAAGAGTGCTTCAAAGATTGTGGCTGCTTTGCATTTGGAAAAGAAAGGAAATCTGGCACAATGTACGAACTTCATAAACATACACATCAATATTTACTATTTTAACTATTTAATATTTACTATTTTAACTTCTGTATAATGCCTTACATTAAAAATGATAAGCAGTGTGCAACAAGAACAGTGTGCAACTGGGCAAACTATAGTTGCACACCCAGATGTAGACTCTGCAATATTTAGTAGTCTACATTAGTATCCTTCAACCCATGAGCCAGGAGCCTCAAGGTTGGTCACAAGCCTCTCAGAGGTGTTGAACTCATTTGTTACGAGGGCCAGATCTGACATAAATGTCACTTTGTTGGACTGGGCCATGCATGCCATGAAATGCAACCTAAGGTACTGAAGATATAAACCTTATAAAGGTGATTTCAGATGTTGAATGGCAATAGCAATAGCAGGTGAATGACAACAGCAGGACTGATTGGATTAGGTGTGATACGTAGAGGGGTAGTAGCGTGGAGATACCACCATTGGTCATCAGACAGGAAACCTCAATTCCATCTAGAAGGATTCAGCCCAGGAGGATGCAAAGAATAAATGGATATAAGCCTGACATTAAAAGCCACAACATTCAGTTGCTGACCTAAGAGTAGCAGTGCTCTTACAAAGGAATTTCAAAGGAAGATTAGAAAAAGAGACTGCTGAACTGCAATTGCTAGTGAAACTTAAAACAATGCATCCTCCTGGGTTGAACTGAAAGCTAGTTTGCTGTCTCATTACCAATGTGTGCTATTATCACTTGGCATCTGAAATCACTCCACTCTCCAAGATACAAGAACCAATCCAAGTGTTCTAATTCCTAATCAAGGTCTTTTTGGGGAAAAAATCCTGATAGGAACAGAGAAATCCAACCTTTTTTTAAAAAAAAGCCTTTTCAGAATAAACCCAAATAATTTTCTCAATGTACACTGCAATTGTTGGAAGAATCCATCCTTCCACTTACCTTCCCTGCCTCCCTTCCTCCTGAATAAAATGTTGGTCTTAAATCTGCCATAGGAGGGCATCTCTCTCTTTCCTCTCCCTTCATCCCCAAAAGAGGAGAGGTAGCCCTGGAGAAGCAAGTAGAAGGGGAGTGGATGGGTGAGAGAGGGGAGGAGGCAGGCAAAGAGCGTGGCAGAGGCAGGCTTGTCTTTGAATTTCTCCCCAAGAAGCCACTACAGAGCTCTGTGTGTGTATGAGAGAGACAGACAGACAGACAAAGGGAGGGGGGAGGAAGGAAAGAGGCAGGAAACAGGAAGATAAAAGCCACTGAGGGAGCAGGGGGGAAAGCAAGGTAAGGCAGTAGCAGCCATGGAAAGGAAAAAGGCGGTTGCATAGGGGGGCCGATTTGAGCCCTATGCGGGCTGGATATGGCCCATGGGACACACGTTTGACACCCCTTCTCTAAATAGATGCCATTTTCCAGCAGCTTTCTAAAGTGGCTGCCAGTGCATATGTGCAGAGCATCAAGGTGCCACACCTCCAGTTACTCTTTCCACTCAGTAGGGGAGGTTTCATTTTAAACCATGAAGATACAGAAACTTTAGCACAGCATCTTCCTGTCACATGACTGTGAGGTCACTGACTTCCTACCACATACTTACAGCTTAATGGGCCCCATGCTGCTACCTGCAATTAAATGTGGGTCACAGCTCTGAAAAGGTTGAAGACCACTGGGCCATATAATCAAAGCTACAAATTTTAGTTTCCAAGAGTGTTCTATGGCTTTGGACTCAAGTCCAGCAGCATTCTACCAAACTGTTAAATCATTTTGTCAAACAATTATTGGCAGGAGGCTAGTTAACACAGGACCCCTTGCACCTGGTTATATCCAAATATCTACAACTTTGACATGGAACCAGGATAGCATGATTCTTAGATTGCCATCTTTCTTGTTCTTCTGATTGGAATTAATTTTCTAAAGTTTTAACATGATTATTGTTATAATTTTTATGTTGCTCCCCCCCGTGAACAGACTCGGGGGGGGGGGAGCAACATAAAAATAAATAAATAAAATTTTGCATGTGCATGCAAGGGACAAAAAACAAACTACTTTACGTTACCCTAAAATCACACTGGCATAGATATTCAAGTATTAGGTTAACACAAACAATATCCTGCACATACTTTACTACAACTAAGATCAACAATAATTAATCATTTTGCTCCACAAAAATAAAGCCTGTGCATTGACTTTGTTTCCTGTATTAGGAAATATACCAATTCTACATGTCAGACTTATTATCTGAAACTGTATGTAATACTTCTTTCACATGTTCTAGATTTACATAGAATACATTCCATCTTCTAAAACACCAAATACTTTTGACATTAAAAAAATGCAAATCAAAACTGTGTTTTCAGCCTATTATTGTGCCATTTTCTCCCAGGTCAATTCCGCACTAGGCCTTTAACCCTGGTTTAGCCCTGTCCCCAAACTGACATTCTACACTTGAATCACGGAAACATAAAAATCTATTATTCTAATGTAGAAAATCAGCTTGGGGACAAGGCTGAACCAGGATTAAAGGTCTAGTGCAGAACTGGCCCCAATAGTCACATCACTACCTACAGTTACAAGCAGATCTACTTATTATTTCATCATGTAACCTTCCTGAGGCTTATTGTTGCAATACATTGAACAGCTATCTTTGAACACTAGCTAGCTGACAAACTGATTGTTGTTTCAAACTTAACTCTTGATGATAGTCAAAATTGTCTGGTTTTGTTAAGAAACTAAACACACTGTTTAAGGAATATGAACTACAAACAGTTCTCTTAACAAAGCTATTTTTACCAACAGATTAATATATTTCCAATCCAATCTTAAGAGTGTCAGCTATATTTTGTTTCTTTAAATAAAACTACATTTGAACACATTTAACAACTTTTTCCCTATTAGGATACAAAGTACTTAAATATTTTCAAAACAACTGGCTATGCCTCACCACCACCTTTCCTCCTCAAACACTTGCTACAGAAAGTCCTTTAAAGCATTTTGTAACATGATTCCCTTGAAGTAGCACCATTGTCATTTATCTGATAGTTTTATTGTTTTAATATTGTTTTTGTTTACTGTCTATCAAGGGTAGGGAACGTTGGCTCTCCAGATGTTTTTTGTCTACAATTTGATGTGAGTTGTAGGCAAAAAACATCTGGAGAGCCAACGTTCCCTACCCCTGTTTGCTGTTAGCCACCCTGAGTCTGTACAAAATGGGCGGGATATAAATATAACTTAAATAAATATTTAGAAGACAAAATTAGACCACATCACCTTCTATTTAACTAGTTTTAGTCCAGACCAATCCATAATGCTGATAAAGCTACCAATCTCCTTCAAATATTTTCCCCATTAGTACCTATCCAGGATATCAGGTATTGCACAGTCCAACAGCCCACCTAACTCAGCATTATCAACTTGTCTGGCAGCATGTTTCAATGTTAGACTTCAGGGTCCCAGGCAGAAAGTTTTCCCAGGCCTAGTGTTTTCCCAAACCTGACTCCCCCAATTATGCAGGGCACATATATTCTCTTCTATTAAAATGTAATTCAAAATTGATTAACAAACACCCTCCCTTCTGCAGAGAAAGAAAAAGCACTGGGAAATCGTAACACTTATTGCACCACGGCTATTTATGGGTGTTATGTATGAAGCAAGTACCATATCCGAGACCTCATAAAACTGATCATATTTGAAGTTCAAACTGTCAGGTACAATGCCATCAAGATAAAATGCTACCAACACAATTACACTTTGGACCGTCTAAAATGTTTTTGTACTTTACCTCCAAAAATAATCTGGATGATTAGGTGATTAACCTTCACAAGCTTAGTTACTTCTGTCATATCTTTTGTTTACACAAATGGGGGAAAGTGCACCCAAACAGAAACTGAAGTTACAGGAACAACAGGGTAGAAACTAAATATAAGCAAAGAGCATGGCCCCTACATACAGTGCTCATCTCCCCCGCTTAAGACACTACCAGAAATGATCTAGCATGTTTAATCAGAGTTTGCATATATTCTCCAGTGTTTCTCCCCAAGCAGCAGAATAAAATAAATTGCCAGCAACTTTCCCAGCTAATCACAGAATTTCAAATACAAATGCCCACTGAAAATCACTAGGAAGACAACCAAACAATGGTGTGCGTGATTACCTGAAATATTGTTAGGTAGGTCTGTTCTGGAATAATGACGTGTTTGGAGGAGAACACCATAACTGAAGTCAGAAAAACTATTAAATGAAAGAGTGAAGTCAAATACAACCCCCAACAGGCTGAGAAAGCAGAAGAATCTTCCAGAGGCAAGCATAAAATGGACACTGATGATCCCAAATAAACTTTAGATCACACACCTCTCAAGAAAAATTCTGCTGCTTATCACCTATATCTTCTCTAGTACATTAGACAGAAATCTATTTTTCATCATTACTTCTTCACATCTCTTTTGTAACAAGACAACACTAAGCCATCATCTTGATAAACACCCACATCAGTGAGACATATTGGTGGTTCATTGTACTTTCCCAAGCCCTGTACTATTTTTAATGCAGCTATAAGATGAAAAGGTACCGAATACTGCTTCACAGACCAATGTAACGAAAAGCAGGCACTGCATATTTTAACAAGATATAATAACCCATATTTCATATGTGGCTGAACTTCTGTTGTGGGGAGATATTAATGTTTGACAGTGGTAATACCTCATCTGTCTAACTATACTGAGTAAATACAAAAAGGGGACATTGCTTAAGCAAGGATTAGAAATAAAATTACAAATATTAAGATTAAAATATTAAAGCACCGAATATGAGAGCTAGGTAGAAAATCACACTATCACAACCACCTCAATTCTCTTGCTACCTAGGTAAAAAAGCTCATTCTAAAGTTCTCTATTCCTACCACTACTTAACTTGTATTTTTGCTGCTTATACAGTAGTACAAAATTTAGAATGGCAACACAATTTGCACTACTTAAACTCTATCAATATACAAATGGAAGTAAGCCCTTCTGAATACAGTGAACCAGCATGTCATAGCAGACAATGTAGTAGACTAGGATCTGGAAAATCCAGGTTCAAATCCCCACTCTGTGATGGAACCTTGCTGGCTGACCTTAGGCTACTCACAGACATCCAACCTAATCTATCTCACGGAGTTGTTGGGAGGAAAAAATGCAGCTACTCTGGGTCCTCATTGGGGAGAAAGACAAGGTATAAATGAAAAAAACTGAGAGTGACTTCTCAATAGCAGCACAGTATAAACTGATTGCATAACACAGAAATAGATGTTATTATAATCATAATGAAATCCACTCTAAAATTGTGCTTTCCACCTGCATACCCAATTGACATCTATTTGACTTTTTAAAAACCACACAAAAGGTCACTGTTATCCCGAGTACAAGACTTTCCACAGGAAAAAATAATCTGAAAATTTTCACAATTCAAAGGGTCTGGGCTAGGGAATACTTTTATCATTACAACAAGAATACAGCAACATAGATAAATTTTAGGATGTACTTTGACCCACATTTCCCAAGAGTAAAGCAATAACGATCGTCTTCCAGATGCGTCGAATCACAAGCCACTAAGCTCAACAAGACTGGACCCATAGCCAAAGAGCAACAACGTGGCGAAAAGAAGAAAACCACGGCCAAATCGATAAAAGAAAGAATAGCGATGCATCTGCATGTTTAAATGTGGGATGGGGAGAGGGGCGTGGCCACCTTGGAACAATCACACTCTACGATAATTTCATCAAGGGTAACTTTACAAAACCGGATCATCTCCTCACTGCGGGCGTGTATACGGCGGATGCTAACCTAAACACTTCCTTCCGCAACCCACTCCGACGGACACAGCCCGCCTCACTCCCTTCCCCCAAACAAAGAGCCCTCCCTCCAGAGACGGGAGAAGGAGACAGAAGGAGACCAGGCCAAAGTGGGCGGGGCGGAGCCTAGGCCGCGGTTGTTCCGTGAGGAGCCAGGGAAAGGGGGGGAAGGGTGGGGCGCGCGCATGCATCGGCTAATCCACGCGGGAGGGCGGGGGCGCGCGCGCGGCCGGCACGCGAGCGACCAGAGATGGGGGAGGGGTGGGAGCACTCTCCCTCGCTGTGAGGTGAAGGGGGGGGGGGTCATACCGCGGTTAACTTCTCCTCCCCCCACGTACGCACGCTCCGATCCCCTCCCCCCACTGGTCCCTCACCCACACAGCGCAGCAGCCGGTGTCGCCACGAGTCGAGCTGGTGGCGGAAGCCGCGCCTCTCGCTAGAGCAATCCTGCCGCCCGCACGGACTCGCCATCTTCTAGGGGAGGGGCCCCGAGCCGCCGGCACGCCCGCCGTTGCGTCATGGCTACGTCATCGCGCACAGCGGGGCGGTAGTAGTGCTGCCACGGGCAGCTAACGCCCAAAGGGGGAGGGGAGTGTTGCTGTGGTAACCACAGCTAGGTTAAGGACAAGCCTTTAGGAGTAGACGCCGAAGTGAGCTGGCTAACTGGGCAATGATTTTAACCGCTAATCCGTGGCTGGCCCCCAATGCCAGCCGTTGCCTCCAGATGCGAGAATCAGTTGGCCGACCAAGCTGAGTATAACCAGCATCTTAATAATAGACTACACAAAACCGGAGCTGCAATAAGAAGGAAGTTGGATCTTCGGTCCTAAATCAGATAGAGTTAGGGCCTCAGTCTGAATTTGAGCCCTTCCTCTCCCCCGCAAAATACATTAGAACATTGTTCTGAGCAAAGGCCAAGCCGTAGCAACGTATGTGGCCTTTATTTTTTTCACACAAAGTGCTTTTAAGGGTGGTGCCTAACCAAAGTGAAATTGTGTTGACTTACCTACTGGGATGTGAGGAACACTGCAGCTTCACAGAAGTAAGCTTTGGACCCTCCTGAGCCATTTGTCCAAACCTACCGGGATAGGGGGGAAGCCTTTGGTAAGGACCCCTAGCTCAGCTAATCTAGAGCCATGGAGATCCAGCACAAGCCCTTCTGCAAAGATTTCTTCCACATCTAATCACTAGACTTGCACAACTCCATGCCCCATTGCCAAATTTTGCCACCTTAGCAGATTTTTTTCCAGCGTGACAAAACGCTGTTCTCCTGCCTCACTGGGAAGCAGCTAAGGTGACCAAACCTGGTTTACAATTGGCATAGTGTCTCCACCTGAGACCCCAGAAGTATGAGGTAAACACTTGGCACTTAAGGGTAAGTAATAATTTTAAAGGAGTTTTAACACACAAAGCTGTCCCTGATGTTGGGGATCATGATCGCTTTTCCCTTCCCACCAGTAAGGTCCATCTTCAGATATACTAAAGTTTTTCCTTTGTCTTCCAAATCAAGTAGGACTTGTAGCTTCAGTCAGAAAGGTCACGGATGGCTCTTTTTGAAACCAGTCCTCCATTGGAAGTTTGCTTGACTTCCAGGTATGTCTGGTTCAGACTGTCAGGCAAAAACCAACTTTTCCTGTTTTATTAATCGCACAGAGGTTACACATACGAATCAGCTAAGGAACTCAATTTTCTTTCTCACAAGGTGAATTGCTAGTGGAGTTCAATGGCATCTCTAAGATCAGTCCAGTGACACCAGATACCAGATGAAATTTTAGGGCTCCTGCCATGTGTGATTTGGAACGGCCCCCGTGCAAACACCAGTCATTTCTGACTCTGGGGTGACGTCACATCACAACATTTTCATGGCAGACTTTTTATAGGGTGGTTTGCCATTGCCTTCCCCAGTCATCTACAGTTTCCCCCCAGCAAGCTGGGTACTCATTGTACTGACCTCAGAAAGATGTAAGGCTGAGTTCTGGAGCCGGCTACCTGAACCCAGCTTCCGCCGGGCTCAAACTCAGTTTGTGAGCAGAGAGCTTCGTCTGAAGTACTACAGCTTTACCACTCTGCGCCACTGAGCTGCTTACTTGGAACTACCTGGAAGTTATTTTGGGCTGCTAAAAAGACACAAATAGATAGCAGAGGAACACTGAGCTTTAAATAATAAAATTTGTCAGCTGTCCCTACCCCTGGTAGCAGACCTACCAGGCCCCCTTTGTTTTTGGCTTTCTATAAAATTAAGAGTATTCTAACGGACACGGTATTTTAATTTCCCAGGACTGTTTTGCTCTGAAATTTCTATTGCTGACTGTTGATTTTATTAATGACAGCCACTTTTTAGCATTGCTGGTGTTAAAAATTTTGTTATTACTCTAGATTCTATTGCTATTTTATATTTTAAAATAATTAAAATAACACGTACAATATAATGTACAATAAAAACAACACATAGTTATAAAAGTTTATAAGTTTTACTTAAAGGTTTACAGGAATAAATGATCTTTCCCTTAGTGGTAGAATGCTGTAAGGAAAGGACTAAAAACAGCTCCTAGGGGATAGAGTTGCAGGATTTAAGGATAGCAGTTGAGGGCTTTACACGGGGTACACAAACATACACAAACCTGTGATAACACAGATTTTTTGTACAGGGTTTAAATGTTTTAAATGGTTCAATGTTTTAAATGGTTTAATGTTTAAATTTAATGCTCTATGTTTAACGCCTATTTATGTTAGATTCCTGTGTTGTAAGCCGCCCTGAGCCACTTGTTGGGAAGGGCGGGATAGAAGTCATAAAATAAATAAATAAATAAAATAAATCAATGACAGCAGCACATGAGGTCATGGGCAAAGAAATATAAGTGGGGACTCTCCTCCAGGTACACTGGATCCAAGCTGTTAAGGATTTCAGATGTAAAAAAATTGTATAAATTAGGAATGAGCATAGTTAGTTTAATGTTGGTTTAACACGCTCTCTGCAACAAGCTGTAGCCAACATCCTGGCTGCTGCTTTCAGAACCAGACAAAGTTTTCCATATTTCTTCAAAAGAAAGTCTATAGTCACCAAGTCATATGTGACAGTGGTCACACATCTGCTTTATCAAAGATTGGCTGCAGCCACCAGCACTGAGCCAGGGGCAGAAGAACTTGAGAGTGCCTGTTTTCAGAGCAGGGAGACTATAACCCCATCCAGGTCAGTGTGTATCCCTATTCCCATGTCAGAATTACTACAAATGCTTTGTATTTGTTCATCTGCTCCTTTGCTGGCTTCAAGCATGCACTTATGTATTCACTGAACTTAAGACTGAGAGATGGGTGTTATTGTTTTAATTAGCTGCCATGTGTGCCATTTGTATGACAAAGGCAGCCTCTAATTCTTCTGATACGTGCTGATCAAAATTACCTTCTGCGCTATATTTCAGCCTAGAATAAGTCATAAAGATGTTGGGTGACTCAATTAAGACCTGAAGTGGTCAAATCCTAGTTTCTTTCACAGCTATTCTTTAAAAATTGTCTGCTTGTCATTATCTATACACCGAATGTTGTCAGACAGCACATCTCTGAACATTCAAGCATATTATACTGCTGCTTCTTAGGATTTTTTGCTGTACCACGCTAACATTCCCTGAGTCAAGGGTACAAGTGTTTCACAAGAGGTTTTTTTTTGAGAGGCCAACCACCAGAAACTGGTACATCTTAGGCCAGTATGTCATCCTCTGCTGAATGAACAGCAAAATTTGATAGGAAAGTATTCTGATACCTCAAACCAGAAATTGATCCCATAAACAACAGAACTACAAATGCATGCCCCAGTTCAAGAATGTCAGAAATACTGCATCTCAGACTATATAGAACAAAATACAATACCTCTATATAGGACAAACTACAATACTCTCTAATGATCATAAGTAGTCCTGTCGCAAAAAGCCTAAATTTGCCAGTCAAATTATCTGTCAAACACCTGCCTGCCCAACTATGCTAGCAAAACTTGCATATGTAAAAGCAGACCTAATCACACTCAAGGAAAGCCAAACAACAGATATAGCTATAGAAAGACATTGTACACTGTGCTTCTTTGCACAAAAATGATAATGAAGAGGGTGACCTAAACCTTATTTTGGAGTGCACTACTATTCAAATTTCAATTACTTATTTATATAAGGGCCAGTGGGATTTCAAGACTATCAAAGCTGCAGTGGTTTAATATTCAATATAGCTTGAAGAAACAGAAATTGGTACACACCTTGCTCTTTCCTGCAAAAAAAACATTCAAATTACCTGAGATCGGGGTGGAATTCTAGCAAGAGCTCCTTTGAATATTAGGTCACACACCCCTGATGTAGCCAATCCTCCAAGAGCTTACAAGGCTCTTTTTGTAAGCTCTTGGAGGATTGGCTACATCAGGGGTGTGTGGCCTAATATGCAAAGGAGCTCTTGCTAGAATTCCACCCCTGCTAAGATCATACATCCCTTCACCTACTGTTATCTTCAGCACCACGTCTTATTATTGCACAAGATGCCTTCAGGTATGATGGCCCTGAACCCCAGTTCTTTATTCACACATGCTACTTTAGCATTCCAAAAATAATCTTAAGAGATCCATAACAATGGATGATCTCCGGCGACATCTGGGTCGAGGCGGTGTGGTGGTATTGCTGTTGCTAGACCTATCGACAGCGTTCGATATGGTCGATTACCGGCTGCTGACCCGCTGCCTCGCTGACGCAGGGATTCAGGGGTTAGCCTTACAGTGGCTTTCCTCTTTCCTTGAAGGTTGGGGACAAAAAGTGGCGATTGGGGGAGAGCTGTCTCAGAGGCACCCACTTAATTGCAGGGTGCCTCAGGGGGCGGTTCTCTCTCCAATGTTATTTAACATCTATATGCGCCCCCTTGCCCAGATCGCCCGGGGACATGGGCTGGGTTGTCACCAGTATGCTGATGACACCCAGCTCTATCTATTGATGGGTGGCCGGGCTGCCGCCGCTCCTGTAGATCTGGACCAGGCATTGCAAGCCGTGGCTGATTGGATCAAGGTGAGCGGGTTGAAATTGAAGACAGAGGTCCTTTGCCTAGGAAGGAGGGATCCCCCTTCCAGCTTTTGACGGGGCGTCAAAAGCGCCCCGTCAAATGGTACCAGTGCGTGAAGTCAGGAGCTTGGGAGTGCTACTGGAGTCTTCCTTGACAATGGAGGCCCAGATAGCGGCCACTGCCAAATCCGCCTTTTTTCATCTTAGACGGGCGAGGCAGCTGGCCCCCTTCTTGGAACGAGGCGACCTGGCAACAGTGATCCATGCGACAGTCACCTCGAGATTGGACTACTATAATGCCCTCTACATGGGGCTGCCCCTGTACCGAACGCGGAAACTGCAGCTAGTGCAGAACGCAGCAGCCAGGCTACTAGTGGGACTACCTCGGTGGGAACACGTGCGGCCTAGGCTGCGGGAACTGCACTGGCTGCTTATTGTATACCGGGTTCGTTACAAGGTGCTTGTTATCACCTATAAAGCCCTATATGGCCGAGGACCTGCCTACCTCAGGGACCGCCTCTCTCCATATGTTCCCCAGAGAGCACTGCGTTCCAGCTCACAAAATCTTTTGGAAATCCCTGGGCCTAAGGAGGCCAAACTTAAAACAACTAGGGAGCAGGCCTTCTCTATAAAAGCGCCCCAATGGTGGAATCAGCTGCCGGAGGAGGTGCGGGCCCTACGGGATCTCAACCAGTTCCGTAGGGCCTGCAAAACTGCCCTCTTCCAAGAAGCCTTTAAGATGTAACCAGAATGAATATTACGCTGCCGGGATAAATAGAGACTGTAGCACCACTGTATTGCTTTAGCTTATTTTTAAAATTAATTTATATTTTGTATTTATATTGTTGATTGATTTTATCTGTTATTGTCGTACCATGATATTGTATCATGCTCTGTAAGCCGCCCTGAGCCTGCCTCGGCAGGGAGGGCAGGGTATAAATAAAAACTTATTATTATTATTATTAACAAGATTCAAATAATTGCCAGTGTTGTATAGTAGTTAGCACATTTGACTAGGATCTGGAAGACCCAGGTTTGAATTTCCACTCTGCTGAGTGACTGTGGGCCAATTGTGCACACAGCATGATCTACTGGGATGAGTGGTATCAATTACCACCCTTCAGGAGCCTCAGCCAATCACTTTCAAATAGTAGACTAGAAATAGGAAAGAAGAGTTTGGCGGTTTAACTGCTGGCCAACTGACAAGAGCTAAGGGTTGTTGCACTGTGGTGGGTGAAGGGCTAGCAGGTCTACTGGTTAGGCAGGGAGTCCATTAGGGACTTTAGTTATTTTGAAGATAGGTAGGGCTGGGTATTGTTCCTGTCAAAAACAGGTAAACGTTTTTAATTATGTTCCATGTAATAAGTCTGAATTAGTCAGACAAGAAACCTGCTTTGTCACTGTTACACTTTCTCAGGCCCCAGCTCTTCAGTAACTTGGTTACTATAACACAGTGGAATGGAGGGGGAAAAGCAAAGAAACTTCTAGCAGTGTACACTGAAATAAACCTCACAGATGTTTTTATCAAGCCTGTTCTGTGGCTTTTTTAAACCTATAATCCCCTCATAATAGGACAAGTGAATGCCAGGTGGAACCCTGAGTCCAGGTATTTGCTTCACTGAGGTCTAGAAGACTAAATTATAAAATGAAATTATAAAAAACATACATAAGTTGTTTGTGGGGTATGAAATTTTAAGTCCTAGTTTCCAGGTCTGGAAATGGGATGTCAGCACACCTACTTCACAGGGTAATTGTGAGGATAAAATAGAAAGAAGTTATATAAGACAGTAGTTCACAACCGTTCTGGTATAGTGACCTACAAGTCCAAATTTACTTTTGTACAGTCATACATCCAGGGCTGGCACAAGGTGGGAAAACATTGGCCACCATCTAGTCCAGCGTTCCATTTTCCATAGTGGCCAACGAGATGTATAGAGAAACAAACAACACACAAAGGGTGCAGCTGCCCCCACTATGAACCCTAAAGCAAGTGGGAGTTCATCTCCTCCTCTGCCAGCGGGGCCAGAGCTGGGTTGAGGAGATACAGATGGTATAAGAGGTTGGCGGCAAGGGGCTTGGTGCAGTACATTTCCCACAGCAGGGAGAAGGCAGCAGTGGAGCACTGCAGAAGGTTGGGCAAGAAGCTGGGCTGCTGAAGGAGCAGCACTAAGAGAGAGCCCATGCATGCACATGCCCATTTCTGTCTTCTGCTGGGTTTTCCATGGCATGCTGAGTAGACCTACCTCCCCAGCTACTGCAGTAAAATTACTATTTGCGGGATGGCATTCTCTGCCTCACTACTGTCACAAAGATGGAGATGAGAAGCTGGCAAGGAGGGAAGAAATAGAATACAAAGGGAAGGAGCTTCACAAGGGAAGGCTGGCCTCTGAGCCACTTCTTGAGGCTTCACGACTGACTTTTGGGTCCTGAATCACAGGTTGGAAAACACTGGTGTAAGCCACTAGCGTCCTCCATTGAGGAGAAAGGCAGGGTATAAATGAAGTTTAAAAAAATATCAGATGATCTCCATATTATATACCCCTGCTAGCAGGAACCTGTCCCCTTCCACATTTTGTTCTGTGTTGAAAAAAAATTAGAAATCAACTGCCTTGTATGGCAGCAAACACTTGATCAAAGTTTTCTTTAGCATATAGGGCTGTTGTAGCTCAGTCTAATACTGAGGTAATGGTGGTTGGAAGGCTGAAGTCTTAAGGGACATGTTACTCCCTATCATTGATGGGGTGCTGTTGACTGGACCCAACACTATTACCGCAGAAATAAGTTAATGAATCTCCCCCCCCAAAAAAAACCCCCCCCAAAACCCTCTACCAGCTTCTTTTAGTCCAGAAGATGGCCCCCTTACTTTGGTCTGTCCATGTGAATTCATGCTATGGTCATTAACAGAGCAATCCTAAGCAGGTCTACTCTGAATTCAATGGGGCTTGCTCCTATGAAAGTGCTCTTAGGATTGCAGTGTTAGAGGCTAAGCTACTGCAATGCATTCTACATGGGACTTCTTTTTAAAAAACAACTAAAATTCCAGTCAATGCAGAAGGCAAGCAGAACACATGGCACACACCCATTCTGCAGACACTATTGGTTACTGATCAGCTACCATGTTCAATTGAAGGGTTTCTTATCGCCTGCAAAGCTCTGAGTAGCCTTGAACGCAACATACCTGCAGGATTACCTTGCCCACTATGCTCTGCTCCAACAGCTTCACTCATCTGAGCATAATCTTCTAGAGATGACATCCTGCAAATGGGTAATAGCAGCAGCTGCCCATTCATATGCATTCTGTGGTGGCTTCCATCTTGTGGAACAGCCTGCCTGATACCAGAAAGGCTTGAACTATCATTCCACAAGATATAAAAAACCAAAATGATCAAGAGGCTATTGTAAAAGAAAAACTGGTAGAATGAACAGCTGGAAGACAGCTTTATGGAAAACGACTGTAATACAATGATTATTGTAGGTATCACCTGCTTTTCTTGCATTGGCTTTACCTTGTAAACTACTTTCTGTATTGTTTATAGTACACATTGCCTCAGATAACTTATTGTTCATATTGATCTGATTCTATAATCCTAGTCCAGATGCATTATTCATTAGTTTTTTTAATGCTGTGTTAGTGCACCCTTTGTATCCTGTAATCTGCCTTGAGTCTCAGAGACAAATACAAGTGCACCTTTCAACTGAACAAAGTAGGAACTTCCAGTAAGAAACTAGGAACCAGCAAATAACTCCGGCCTCCTGTTTTGACCTCACTTTGAAAGGACCTCACTTTGAAAGAACTGTACTGGGCAACTTGAAGCTTTCCATCTCCAGCCACATTACTGATTAACTCCTGTTTGACCCTCCCTTTCTTTATCACTTCATTTTTAAGCAGCTCCTTAGAACTTTGCCACTTCCAAAGTTCAAGAATGAGAAAGGGGCACAAGTGCCATCCCAGAAACCTGCAAATGCAAGGCCATAACAATTTTTTTCACCTCAGGCAAACCATGACTCAGAATCCAAGAAATTAATTCAGGAGGATTTCGCTTTGTGTTTTTTAAGCATGACACCACTGCTCTCTTACCTGGGACTTGCATGCAGTTGTACTTTGACTGACAGCCCATGTCACAGAACTGTTAATAAAAATATGGAGCCACCAGGAGGCAGAATATATTTAAAAAGCAAAGGAGACACAGGTTTATAAACCTTTCCGCACCTGAATGGTCTATGAAAGCAAGCAAATAAGGTTCATGTGCTTTATAGGGTGCTTTCACACATGTTAATGCAGTTTCAATCCACTTCAGTGACAGTTTGCAAGTGGATTTTACCATTCACAAAGTAAAATCCAGTTGCAAAGTGCACTGAAAGTGAAGAGCTGTTTTTATACCCTCCCCTTCACTACCCAAAGGAGTCTTGTAGTGACTTACAAATCACCTTCCCTTCCTCTGTGAGATTAGGTGGGGCTGAGAGAACTCTGAGAACTGTGACTGGCCCAAGGTCACCCAAAGTGTATTCACTCCTTACTGTGTCTGATAACGGTCCAAAGAAAGGTTGCATCCTTGTTGGTAGCAAGTGACACACAATGGCTATTTTAAGAAACCCAGTCTATCACATTGTTTTCTAGATTACTGTCTACCCCTGGTCCCTGGCATGCTCACCTTTTCTTTTGGTAAGCCATCCAAAACACATCTTGTAACCCAGGCTTCTAATTAAATGTTCCATTTCACCATATTTTAAAATGGGATGTTTGTTTTACAGATAGCTTTTATACTGTTTATGTCCAATGGCTTGTTTTTATACTGTTACCTTGTTTTAATTGTAAGCTGCCTTAAGCAGGACCCTGAAGAGATAGCATGGAAATTTCCTAAATAGCTTTCACAGCACCCAGTGAAAAAATATGCTTATAACGGCATCCTATAACTGTACAATTACTGAAAAATTACATGCATGATCTGGGGCACATGTACTAGATTTCTAGGTTCTAGTACCAATCAAGAACAGCCCTCAACTTCATTTTAAGGTCAAAAGGAAGGACCTGTTCCTTATCCTTTAGATTTTTATAACTGGAGAAAGCGTAATTCATAGATGTCTGGATTGTTTTTGTGGTGCAGCTCAACACCGGTTCCAGGTTGGTGCAGGTCACCAACCCACTACACAAAAGCAGCAGCCACCTGCATTTATACATAAAGCGAAGGAAAGGATAGCTTCTAAGAATATATGTTCGCACAGTGCTCCAGAGTGGAAACCTAGGAGGAACTGAGATCTTCAGTTCCAGGACCCCACAGAGGATGGGCTAAAACAGCATCAAAAAGACTTGGCCAGAAATCTTGTCATGAACTTCCATCATGGTAGCTTGTTCTTTGCAAAGCAGGATGGCATTCTTGCTAGATTTTCACTACTTGAATGGCATATAGCACTGAGCTCTACACAGCAAAGGGGGGGCTGTGCTTCTAGCAATGGTTCTCAAACTGTGGCCCCAAAATATATCCTCAGTCTCTTGCAGATGGCTCCCAACAGCAGGAGGGAGGGAGGAGCAGGGTAAACTGGGAAAGGAGACTTGACATCAAATCCACATTTACCTTTGCATAATGTACAAAATGGCCATGAAATACAAACCGTTGCTCAATAACACCCTGTATTATAAAAAGCAAAGCATAAAAATGTATATAAGCTTATTCAGTATTATGTTGAGGTGAAATGGTAGCATTGAATGAAATTTGCAAGCATCTCCCCAGAAATACAGTAAAGTTTAGAAGTGGGTCCAACTTCAAAAACTTTGAGAATCTCCAGTTTAACAGTTCAGCAATGGTCCTATACTGTTTTTATTTTTTATGCATACTGCCATCAAGTGGCAAGCAGGGTAAAAACCACTTGCTGGAGCTTGTCGGGATCATATAAATATCTCCCTTTTCAGACAACCTACTAGCAGTGGTGTACCTAGCATATTTAGTGTTGGGGGCAAAAACTTTAACATCCTTCCCTTTTTGCCATCAAATCACAGCTGATTGATGACGACCTCATAGGATTTTCAAGGCAAGAGACATTCGGATGTGTTTTGCCATTGCTTGCCTCCATGTCACCCCTGCTTTGCTTCTGAGATCTGATGAGATCAGGCTAAGCTGGGGCTATCCACATCAGGGCTCCTCCTTTATACAACAAAATTTTCATTAATAATCATAAAATAAAATGAATAATAATAATAATGGCTAGAAAATAGATTCACATGGGTAACTGTGTTGGTCTGAAGCAGAACAAAGTTTGGTCTTGAAAAATGCCACTGGACCCAAATTTTGTATACAGTGGCCAGAAAAGAATGCAGATAGTGAAAAAATTCTTGTATTTAACTTTGTTATATATAATCATGCCAGTAAAAAAAAAAAAAATCAAATTCCAAAACACTGTTCCATCATGGGAGCCAGTGCCCTTGCTACATAAGACCTTTCTAACTGGGGATTACAAAATTGTACATTGGATAAAAAAGTACTTTTCTCCCTTTCTCACAGTACAAGAACTCTGCTGGTAGACCTGATGGCACCTGGGTTTTGGCCACTGTGTGTCACACAATGTTGGACTGGATGGGCCATTGACCTGATCCAGCATGGCGTCTCTTATGTTCATATGTTATGTGTTGGACTAGGATCTGGGAAATGCAGGTTCAAATCCCCACTCGTGCCATGGACACTTGCTGGGTAACCTTGTGCCAGTCAAAGTACTCTCAGCCTAGCTCTGGCTTGGGTAGCCCCTGGATAGCCTGATCTTGTCAGATCTCAGAAGCTAAGCAGAGCTGAGGTGGAGGCAGGCAATGGCAAACCATCTATGAATGTCTCTTGCCATGAAAACCCTATAGTGTCACCATTACTTGAAAGCAAAAAAAAAAAAAAATCCATCACATTTCTCATGTTCTGAACAGGCACTTGGGAAGGCCTGTTCTTCATTTTAAAGCTCAAGAGTTGACTATCCCAAACATCTACAAGGCATTTTGGAAAGCTAGGAGTCTGCCTTTGTACTAACTTTTACTAACACTAGCCAAAGCATCACAAAACTGTGATAAGCTTCACCCGACAGGATGTTAAGAAACATATTAACCCCCCCATCCCCCAAGAAGTTGCCTCTTCATCCTCCATCGTGGCCAAAGGACTTGTCAAACCAGAGAATCCCTGCAGCAGAAACTGGGAGGCAGGGATTTTTGCACCCTAGCAGATCCAGTGCAATGTATAGAGTACCTAGCACAATATTAAGAAAGGACTGCTGTTATAGTACTCTTAAATACATTCTGTTGCCAAGCAAGATAGGGATGAGAAGATCTTGAGACCAAGAAGTGAAAATAAAGGGGATAAAGACAGAAAATTAGGAGAAGGGAGACAGAAAGGAGAGAAATCCCGAGAGGGGGAAGTTGTTTTATCTTGCTGCAACTCCCTAACTACTGCTTTGCAAGATCTGGCTGAGCTGGGTGCAAGGAAAGGGAGAGAGAAAGGCTAGACTACTGGAGAAAATGACCTGCAGGCTGGCAATTACTGTAGCAGCTAGCAGCACAATGTGTTAAGGATGTGCTTGAGTCTTGGAGAAAAGGGAAGCTTAGCCAATCCTAGATCTTTTTGCTATGCTCAGATTTCTCTGCTCTCCTAGTGGCTTCAGCCACAACTACATTTTTAAAATAAAATGGAAGATATTCTGCTGGAAGCATCAGGAGCCCCTTTCAAAAGCTTAGGGCAGTTGCACCTGGGGCAGACGGCCTCCCATCTTGGTAAGCTACTGCCTATTAGAGGAATCAAAGGAGAGGGCAAGGAAAGGAAGAACAGCAAGTTGAGACTCTCTTACAGAAACTTTTTTCTTGTCATTTCCTTCAAGGTCTCCCATTCTATTTTACCTCTTTGCAAGGTATTAAATAATTCATGGGGCAACAATGGAAACATTGCTCTGCTTAGGTAAGCATGATTTAGAGTTCTCTGAAGTACTGCAGAAGATTTCAGTGTACAGTTCAGAAGCCACTAATTAAGGATGGTGCCAGAACCTGACCCCAAGCACCCTGCTGTTTGGATCAGTGGGCAGACAATACTGCTTGCAAAGCAGAGGCCTGATTAGGTATGTGGAGAATGGGGGCTAGGTTAAAAACTGCATAGCCTTTAATAAACCTGCGTATTTGGAAGAATGTGTAAAATCCTCAGAGTGCTCTGATGAGAACAAAATTCCAGCTTTCAGATAATCGGTTTTTGTTTTCACACACACACAAGATTTCTGTTACTCTGGAGCAAAAATATATTTGAAAAGACACTGAAGTCTCAGGTGCCACAGCAGTTTCTGAACAAGTTTTTCAGTAATTAGGGGCAGGTCTTCAGTGCCCTGAATAATTCCTTGCGCCTCACAATAAATATACCACAATAAAGTATGCAGATACACACACTGTATACAGGTGGCTGAACTGAGTTTCACTGAACCCACTAACACAAAATGATAAGATGCCCCACATATATTTGCCTTTTCTGCCAAAATTTGAATTTAAAAAAACCCAGAGACTATCTGCAGAGTTGGAGAAGTATGTGGTTCGTGGATATACTACACCCAGACTAGCAGAGAAGGGTGTGGCCACAGATGTGTGTTGAATGGAAGAATAAAGCAGCACACCCAAGGCTTGTAGTGATGGGAATCTTCTTTGCTCAAACTATGTGCTGCACTTTCTCAACATTTTGAGTCATGCTGAGACTGCTTTCCCCATATTCCCTAGTGATGCTCTAGTGAACTAGAAGCAACCAGACAGCAAGTACCACACCACCCACCCCTGGACAAAGAGCCAGAATTGCAGCACTACAATTACCCTGACACTTCAGAATGCAGCGGGTCATGGCTTGGTAGCACCCAAAAATGGATCCTAGAGCCCCTACAAGGTGTGTAAAGTTTGCACTTGTCAAGAGCCATATACTTTCACTCTTCCACTCCCTCCTATGACAGATGAACAAACAGAAGGTCTGGCATTTTTACGGTAGATGTTTATTGTGTGCATAGTGATTAAATGGGAAGAAGGTGGTGAGGTGCTGTTATTCCATCCCCACTGTTAAAGAGAAAATGTCCTTCCCCTTAAATAGTCCCTAGAAAAACAAATCAAGATAAAAATTGTTTGTTTGGGGTTTTTTTGCATTTCATTACAAAATCATGCTGGACATAGCAGCTAGGCTTGGGGGGTGCCTGCCCCTGTGGCTCATCTGAGGTAAGGCTGGTGTAGGCACATGCCTACCGGGCACACTGAGCCCGGCAGAGCCAGCGTTACCTCCGCAGACTCCGCTGAGCCTGCTTTAGTAAGCTGTCAAAGTCAAGGGAGTCAAACTTGTTCTTCACAGGGGCAGGCTCAAAGTCTTCTATATTCGAGTCTGAAAACAAAACAGAAAAAAAGGCATTTACCAGCAAATCAGCTAGAACAAGGGAAGTGGTACTAACTCCGTGGCTCACAGTGAGTGCCATTTGTAGTTGCCATTAATCAAAAGTGCCACATTTACTTCCATCCCTGGCATAAGGCCTGCACCTCAGAGCAGCTCACAGCTTACCCATTCCTCTGATGGCAGCTCTTTCAAGGTGGGTCCACCTGCCAAATACAAGCCCCACTTTACTGAAACACAAGGCAAGTGCCATGTTGGGAACAGTGCTCAGAAGAGCTCCAGGGAGTCTATCAAAGGGCCACATGTGACTCCTGAGCCACTGAGTATCAGTGGACTAGAGAAACCAGAGTATTCTGAAATGGAAAAGCTAGCTAGGCTTTCTCAAGCATACTGGTTGTGATCAGCCCAGAACCTGCTTTGGTGGGATGGGTAGGACAGAAATCCCATAAACAAACAAACAAGCCAGCCATCACCCTCAATGAAAATACTTTCTGTACTGAGTCATCACCAAGTATGCTGTACAGGGTGAGCTAAATCTACACAATTCATGAGGTCATCTGGCATGCAGAAGTAGAATGCTGCATTCCTGCACCAAAGATGTGGACTGCTCCTCGGACTTACAAACCGTCAAGCTTCAGAATAACTGTTCACTCATGCTCACAATCATCATCTCCACCAACTCACCCAAGTCAACATAGTTCCTTTTGCAGAATTGCCGACGCCCTCCAAAGCACAAGTCGAAGGGCTGCTCATCAGGGCGATGCAGTGCACGTCCACCCTCTATGGCAGCAAAGGCCTCCTCAGCATAACGGTATGTCACAAAACCATAGTTATCCCTGCCAGGCAAGTGGGACAAGCAGTAAGAATATACATCCAGAACATGCACTTG
The DNA here is from genome assembly GCF_032191835.1 of Heteronotia binoei. Lineage (NCBI taxonomy): Eukaryota > Metazoa > Chordata > Lepidosauria > Squamata > Gekkonidae > Heteronotia > Heteronotia binoei. The sequence goes on along the minus strand of NC_083228.1, from coordinate 77,920,928 downwards.
GGGGGGAGAGGGGACTGAGGAAAATGGGTCACACACTTCAAACCCCACTTCCCATTATTAGACCAATGCTGCTAGGGAAGATGCGTCACCCTAAAGAAAGATGGATCCACCACTTACCCCTGTTCTCGGAAGTGCAGTGTGCAGTTCTCAATGTCTCCAAACACAGAGAAACGGTGCCGAAGCTCTGAACGGGTCATCCTGCTAGGAATCTTCCCAATGAAGACAACACGGCGTTCCTCCTGGGGAGGGGGGGGAGGGTATTAGCCAAAGATATATGATGTAATCTTCCTCCTGCCAACACCTCCCCTCAAAAGCATTCAGAACAGACTCCTATTTAAAGAAGTGCATGGGCTTCTTGGTTAGTGATGTGAAAATTACTCAAGAATCATTTGTTGTTTTTTTCCAGGCTGCTTCAGAGGTGCAACAGAGAGGTGCTGCTTCTCTAAGAAAACAGAGTACAGGAGAATTCTGAGTTAGCCTTGCATGCCTTTACTGCAGATGATCAGTTACTGAAGGATACATTGAGCAGAAGGCAGGCATACCTCCCTGTGAAATTTCTACAGGGATACCCACCACCTCTGTGCATGCAAACACAACCGTAACAGGCAGTAGTGTCTTGATCTGGAAGGATGCTTGCAACTATTGGACTACAATGTCAGGTGTTCTTTGAAGGAAAGAACAGCGTACTCCCTCTGCAACTTAAAAGGACGCAAATGAGAAGACAGACAAGGCCAGCTCAAAGTCTACACCTCAGGGGGGGGGGTTATTTTTTAATTTTCCTCAATCCAAATTCCATGACAAGAAATCTATATTCTGCAATGTGTCTATTTTGCATATATATACACAAGGTTCCTTAGCATAATTTTTTTTGCTAAATCTAATTCAGTCATTATTCTGAATTTTCAGATCAAGCAGATACTTTTCACACATGCAAGTTTATCTTTGCACTCATAACTTGCTTTTTAAAAATCCCTGAAATGTCTAAAACAGGGATGTCACTCATTTGTTACAAGGGCCAGATCTGACATAAATGGGACTTTGTAGGGCCTGGCCATGCATATCATAAAATGTAATGCAAGGTAATGGAGATATAAACTTTATAAAGGATACAGAGAAACATATAAATATTATTTTTTTCTTAAAATAAAAACATGCCTAAAACTCTTGCAATATTTTGTTTAAAATGGAAAGGTGGGAGAATAGTGGGATTTGGCAATGCAATATTTAAAATAAAACATCAAGAAAAAGCAAAAGGATCACAGCAAAACTAAAAATGTAAACCAAAAATATAAAATGCTCTGGGCTTAGGAAAACATGAAATGGCTGGGCATTGCAAGCTTCTCCCCCTGTCCCCAGGTCTATTCAGATTGGCAATGGCTTTTCACTGTAATATCCCTCTTTGGCTGTGTATTCCCAGGTTAGAACACTCACTAGGCACCAGTTCAACATCAACCCTTTATTTACAATGTCACACAACTCCAACAAGGAACAGTTTCAAACTGGCCGTATGAATGCTGAAAAGCGAAACTGAGCTCCACTCCATTAAAATACATTGCAGCACAAAGCTGCAAGGAAAACACAGAATGGATTTTCTTTGCAGCTTTGCAAGCCCAAAATTGCTTCCTGCTTCAGCCTGCAAAGACAAAGAAGGAGCTGGGTACTTTGGCAGCCTCAGAACTTCAAAGTGAGGACAGGAGGGGGGAGGGCGGAGAAAAGAGCCCCCCAGGCCTTATTAAGTCCAGGGTGGACTGGTTCTGGGCCATGGGCCACATATTTGACACCCCTGACCTAAGACACTGAATTCCATGGCCTTGATTATGTTGTGCACTCACAGAATTGCAGTTTGTGCATGTATTCATGTGTCCCTACAAAAAGCTTAACTTCACCTAAGCAAGTTGATCTCTTCTTTTTGGGGAGGGTTTCTGGATAAGAAGCCTGAGAACCTCAGGCCCAGAGAAAGGAGGCCACAAACTCAACCTGAAGTGGCCAAGACAAAGGCAAGCCCAGTGGTCCTGTTCCATCTCCCATCATTCTACTTTGCTCCACAATACTCACTATTGCACGTTCTTTGTCACTGATTTTCTGCCGTTGGTAATGATCCTGCGAACTGCTGGAGTCATATCTAATATTTTTAAAGGCACCAGAACACAGGAAATTAGAATTAAGCTTCCTTGTGTAAGTTATTTTTAATGAGTACACTGTTAGCTTAATAATCTTGGGGGGGGGGGGTGGAATGAAATAGTACAAAAAGAGAAGGGAGCCCATCTAACCCTCTGTCAGGGATAAGATACTGCAGACAGCAAGCAGTTTGAATGTACACTTTTGAGAATTGGGCCAGTAAGACAAAGAACTGAGGATTCACAGAGAAAGGAAAGTACAGGCATAACTGCAGTGAACTCACAGTCTTGAACTGGCAGCAGAAACACAGAAAAAAAACAGCTACTCAGTGCTTGTTTTGTCTTCACAAAATAGTGAAGTGGTCATTGGGCAGCAGCTGATGTGCTGTGGTAAAGCACAACGCTGAGCCCGGCAAAAGGAACCCAAGTTCAAACTTGGCTATGAAGCTCAACAAATGATAGGGAAAAGCCGTCACTTTCAATCCCTCCTATTTCAAACACAGCTGTGAGGCTGAATATACCATTCTGAGAAAAAATACAAGATGCAAATATACCATGTAATGATTTTTTAAAAAGTGATCAGCTCTCTGTGGGAAACAGGCTGTCAGTTACAGTAAGAAAAGAGAAGGCCAAACTGGTGGATGAGAACATGTTAAACTAGGCAGTACTGTATGGTATAAGGACAGGTTTCTTACCTGTAACTGATGATCTTCGAGTGGTCATCTGTGCAGTCACACATATGGGTTATCCGCCAGGATCGGGCCCACCACGGAGAATTCAAAGCAATCCTTAAGCGTTAATTTTGGCGCGCCTTTCCCCTCATCCCGGGGAGGAGGCACCGTCTGCGCATGCCTAAACGAGGGGGAGGCACCCAACCCACTCAGTTTCTTCCCGCCACCGTAGAGGTGTGGTAAGTGCATTAATATGATATCCAGCAGCGGGGAAGGCTGGGCGGGCATGTGTGACTGCACAGATGACCACTCGAAGATCATCAGTTACAGGTAAGAAACCTGTCCATCTTCTTCGTGGTCTCTGTGCAGTCCCACATATGGGTGACTGGCAAGCTATTTGTCAGGAGGCGGGTGCTGGACCTGTGAATGTAGATATTGTTAATTATTCAAGAGAATAAATTTGTACTCACAATAGATAGCATCAATCGAAGATCGATCTCAGCACAGCCTGTCCAAAGGAGGTATCACGCCGAGCACGGACGTCAAGAGCGTAGTGCGAGGCAAATGTGGATGGGGACGACCAAACCGCTGCAGCGCAGATGTCCTCCATCGGGATGCCCTTGCAGAAGGCTGTTGAGGTTGCGACTGCTCTGGTGGAGTGAGCTCGCAAGTGCTCAGGTATGGGCTGCTTTGCCAGTTCATAGCATAGTGCAATAGTGGATACAATCCACTTTGAGAATCTCTGAGTTGAGATCTTAGCACCCTGATTATGAGTTGCATAGGTTAGGAAAAGTCTATTGTCCTTGTGGAATTGTTTAGTTCTTTCTATGTAGAAGGCCAAGGCTCTGCATACATCTAAGTTGTGCAGGGTACGTTGTCCCGCATCTGCGGGATGCTGAAAGAACGCTGGCAAGATGGAAGGCTTTCCCAGATGAAAGGGTGATACCACCTTAGGCAGGAATGCGGGATCAGGACGCAGTACTACCTTGTTGTGGTGGAAAACCGTGTATGGTGGATCGGCCCTGAAGGCACAAATGTCACTGGCTCGTCTACCTGTAGTAAGGGCTACTAGTAGGGCAGTTTTCCACGTCAGAAGGTGTAAGGGAATGGAGGCCATGGGCTCAAAGGGCGCCTTCATTAACTGACTCAAGACCAACCATAGGCTCCAAGCAGGCTGAATTTTACGGATTGGGAGGATGAAGGTGAAGGATACCCTTCAAGAAAGCCTTAGTTGCCGAGTGTGAAAATACGGTGGAGCCCTCGATGTGTGGGTGATAGGCAGAAATAGCCACTAGATGGACCTTAAGAGAAGAGTAGGAAAGTCCAGCGTTGGAGAGAGTCAGAGTGTAAGTCAGAATTTGGTTAATATTAGCTAATTCGGGTTTGAATCTGTGCTGAGTTGCGTATTCAGAAAAGCGCTTCCATTTGAAGGAGTATGATTTCCTAGTGGCAGGTTCTCTAGAATTGAGTAAAATATGTCGGACTTTCGGTGAGAAGGTTATGAACTGATTCTCCATGCCGTAAGACGGAGGAGAGCAGGGTTGTGATGTAGGACATTGCCGCCCTGTTGGGAGAGTAGGTCCTGTGTTTGAGGAAATCGGTGAAATGCGCCTTTCGATAGAAGGAGGAGAGTGGTGAACCATGGTTGGCGGGGCCACCATGGGGTCACTAGAATGCAGTTGGTGTTGTCTGCCATAATCTTCTGCAATACTCTCGTTATGAGTGGTATTGGCGGGAACATGTAGTGTAGTGGTCCGTTCCAAGTTTGTAGAAAGGCATCCCCTGCCGACAGTGAGGACGGAGGGCCTCACATGTAAAAGCGGGGACATTGTGCATTGTTCGGTGATGCAAATGCATCTATCTCTGGTGTATCAAACTTCAGGAACAGAGGAAGGAGGTATCGACTGTTGATGGTCCACTCGTGGTCGTTGACAGAGTGTCGACTCAGAGCGTCCGCCTGTATGTTCTGGACTCCGGGTAGATGCACTGCAGAAAGGAAGATGCCATGGGCAATGCTCCAGTGCCAAAGGGCCAAGGCCCGTTTGCACAATCTGGTGGAGGCTGTGCCTCCTTGTCGGTTTATGTAGAAGACAGTCACTATGTTGTCTGATGTGACCTGAATATGTTTGTTCTGAAGGGACGGAAGGAAAGATAGCAGCGCCCTGTGAACTGCCAGTAACTCTAGACAATTGATGCGGAGAGATTTTTCGTAATCTGTCCACTTGCCTTGTACAGTGAGTTCTCCTAAGTGGGCTCCCCATCCCCACTTGGAAGCATCGGTGGTGACAATCACAGAGGGGGGAGTCTGAGAAAAAGACATTCCCTTCAGTAGGTGATGGACGATTGTCCACCATGTCAGAGAAGGAATTATATGAGCTGGCATGGTTAGTACGGTGAGCTGGTGCTGACGTTGGGGGGGAAATGTACGTACAAACCACAGCTGAAGAGGACGCATGTGGAGCTTGGCAAATAGGAGGACGGAAGTAGTGGCCGCCATCAGTCCCAGCATCTTTTGAAAGGTGAGGGCTGTCTGAGAGCGATGTGCAATTATCTCCTTGGCTAGGGATTTGATGTGTAGCACTCTGTCTGTTGGCAGATATGCTTTGCATGTAACAGTAGAGAGACGAGCCCCTATGAACTGTATGGATTGAGTGGGGGTCAAGTTGGATTTTGCGGTGTTGACTTGGAGACCCAGGGTGGTTAAGAGGGAAAGGGTAGCAGAGACATTGGTCTGGAGCTGTTCTTTGGAATGGGCGATGACCAGCCAGTCGTCTATGTACGGGAAAATTGAGATTTGTTGTTGTCTCAGAATTGCTACTACCACCGCCATGCACTTTGTGAATACCCTCGGCGCTGTTGAGAGCCCAAAGGGAAGAGCGCGAAATTGAAAGTGCTGGTTTCCTATGGCGAATCTGAGGAACCTCCTGTGGTGATGGTTGATAGTGAGGTGAAAGTAGGCATCCTGTAGATCTATCGATGCCATCCAGGCTTGTTCTGGAATGAGAGGGAGGATGGACTGAAGTGTGACCATCCGAATTTTTTTTGTAACAGATATGGAGGTTGAGTTTCCTGAGATCTAGTATAGGGCGCAGCCCACCGTCTCTCTTCGGCACTAGGAAGTAGCGGGAGTAGAATCCTGTGTGGTGAAACTGAGGTGGAACCGGCTCTATAGCTCCCTTGTCCAGCAAGGTTGCTACTTCTAGGAGCAGGGGGGGAGACGGAGGTGTAACTATGAACCTGTGGTGTCTTGGGGTCGAACTGAACTCGATGGTGTATCCGTTTTGAATGATTGTGAGGACCCAAGAGTCTGAAGTTATAGACTCCCAGTTGTGGTAGAACGGCTGCAGTCTGATGTCTGTGCGATGTTGGGGCTGTTGGAGAGGAGTAAGAGAGTCAAAGAGACTGTTTGTTGGTCGGCGTTGTCTTCTTTGTGGTTTGGGTGCGTGCCCTCTGTTGGAAGGGCTGTTTTGTCTGGGGAGGCTTACGCCTCCAAGGCTCAGTCTGACGGGGAGATCTGGAGCTCTTATAGTAGTTAGGTTTCCAAGTTCTTTGCTTCAAGGTAGATGACTGCGGCTGAGTAACTCCTAGTCTCTTGGCCCTTTTCCTGCTGTCATCTACACTGGTGAGGATATCATCAGTTGTGGCATTGAACAGGCCCTGTCCGCCAAATGGCAGATCCTCGATTTCGAACTTGATGTCCGGTTGCAGAGAAGAAGACCTGAGCCAAGCATGTCTACGTAGGGCGATAGCCGATGCTAGGGTTCTAGAGGAGCACTGAGCTGCGTGACGAGCGGTGTTTATCTGCTGCTTGCTAACTCTGGAGAGTTCGTGGAGAGCATGGGTAGCTTGCTTCCGTGCATCGTCAGGGAGTGCCGAAACTAGAGAATTTAGTTGAGTCGTGAGGTTGTAAGCATACGAGGAGAAATATGCCATATAGTTATGGATTTTGGAAGTAGCAGTGGTGAGGGAATATATTTTTCTCCCGATGGTGTCAAGTTTCTTGCCCTCCCTTTCGGGAGGAACAGGATGTCTCGTTTGTTTGGATTTAGATGACGAATGGACAATCATAGAGTTGGGGGCAGGATGATTGAAAAGAAACTTAGATTCGGGAGCATGTACTTTATACAGTGCTTTGACCCTCTTAGATGTTGGTGGTACAGAGGCAGGTTTGTCCCAGGCTTCTTTCAATGTCTCCAGGTGTACTGGAAGCATAGGAAATGATGATCCCACCGGGAGGTCTGCATGTACTAGGTCGTAGACTACGTCTGAGACCCTAGGCACGTCTGTAGTTAGCTTCACGTTGAGGGAGTTAGCCATATTAGATAACAAGTCTAAATAGGACTTAGGTCCCTCAGAAGGAGAAAGGTCAGCCGGCTTGGCTATATCTGATGCCGGAGAATGAAGATCAGAAGCTGAGGAATGAGAGGATATGGATTGCTCTGTTTCTGAATCGTCAAGGGTAGCGACTTCTGGGGTCTTGATGACTTGTTCTGGTGCAGAGAGTAAAGTCCGTTGTTTGTCGGGTTCGACAGCCATAGAAGCAGCTGGAGAGAGTTGTCTTGGTAGTGAGACATATTCACGGTACCGTTGGTGGTCGTGATAAGAGTGTTGACGACGCGGAGAGGCGTCACGATAGCGGGGGCGGATGTCCTCACGAGTTTGATCTCGATAATACGCCGCTTCTCGGAGTCATGGTTGTAGTCGGGTGAGGCGTCGGAGGTCTGGTTGTCGAGGCCGAGTCAGGAGCCTTATGCACCTTCGGCTTCTTGGGAGACTTCCGATCCGAGGGGTCTCTCGAGGTCGATTCGACACGGTGCCGTTTTTTAGATTCGACAGACTTCTTCAGGTGTTTGCCGGATTTATGCTTACTGGGATCCTGAGCCACGGAAGCAACCGGTTGAACCGTTCCCGTTTGAGTTAGGGAAGGCGGAGAGGTCTGCGAACCCGATGCGTGTGGCATTACTGGGCGTAGTGATGACTCTACCAAATGGCTTTTGAGTCTCGCCGCGCGGTTTTTCTTAGCTTGTTTGCCGAACTGGCTGCAGTGCACACAAGAGTCTGTTCGGTGTGCCTCAACCAGGCAAAAAAGGCAGAGAGAATGTCCGTCGGTGGACGGGATTATCGCAGCACAGCGAACGCACCTTTTGAAAGTTATTTTTTCCTCCCCTTCCATCCGCCCGGAGAGGGGGGGGGAGAGGGGGACGAAAAATGAAAGATAAAGAAAGATTTTTTTTTTTAACGATACCAGATGAAGAATGAAGAGGAGCGAAGGACGAGAAGATAGTTGGAAGAAGGTAGAGAGCCAAAGGATTGCAATGAAATGGGGAGATCAGCGAGGTAGGTGTTCTCCGGATGGCGGTAAAGAAGAAACTGAGTGGGTTGGGCGCCTCCTCCTCGTCTAGGCATGCGCAGACGGTGCCTCCTCCCCGGGACGAGGGAAAAGGCGTGCCAAAATTAACGCTTAAGGATTGCTTTGAATTCTCCGAGGTGGGCCCAATCCTGGCGGATAACCCATATGTGGGACTGCACAGAGACCACGAAGAAGATCAGGGATATCACAAGAACTGGAGTGGTTTACTCCCAGACATGCAAACTATTGTAAACAAACAAGGTGGCAATAAGACCCCAACTACACATGCAGTTATTTTGAACTCCATAACGAAGAACCAGTTATGAAACATTTACTTTGTTGGCATCTAAAAAGCAAGGCTGAGTGACGTGTCAACATGAGACCAAACAGATTCCTTCCTCCTTTTCCAAGTTGCACCCAAAGAACACTAGAAGCAGAGTTACTTACAAGAGTTTAAATAGATAGCAGGGCATAGAATACTGCAGAAGCATGAATGTTCCCCCAGAATTTTGAAAGCTATCCTAGATATGAATATGTTGGCACAAGGGCCATGCAGAGTGAGGGACAGAGCACTTCTAGACTGCCTTACCTTTTCCTGCAGGTGCTCCTCCTGTGTGGAGATGGAGAACGCAAAGATGACCTTGATAAATAGGAGGAAGACCGGGACCTGCTCCTTGACCGGCTCCATGAACTGGAAGAGGAGCAGGAACTTCTTGAGCGGCATCTAGGATGGAGAAAAAAGCATTTTTGTGAGGAGATGGGCATTTGTGTGTGTGTGTGCATATCTATAGATGTGTGCGCAACCATACAAAGCTGACTTCTAAGTAGACTCTTCACTCCTGAGACAACTATGCATGATTGGACCCAAGCATGCCATCACTTCTGAAGAACAGAGGTGGCTCCCAAGCCTGAAAGATAGCCAAAATCTTCAGGGTACCTGACTGCAGTGACCAAAGACTGAGATTTAAACAAAAGCTTCTCATTCAAACATTCACTCTGACAAGCACTGAACAGACTTGCAGAAATATTCCCCACAAGAAACAATTGGTTGCTATTGGTCAGTGTGAAGGACTACTGCTCAACGAATTGCCAGCTTTGCACAGAAACAAAAGCAATGGCCTAATGCAGTACACATTGAAAAGGCTTGTCAAACCTGATATTTAAAACCTGAGCCTACCTGCAGCCTCAAGCATACAGAGCAGATACAGCCCTATGCTAACATTCAGAAACACCCCAAGGGATGAATGGGGCAGTAGATGTACAACCAACAAAACAGTACAAACTACCCCTAAAGACACAGGAAGCAGAATTTAAAAAATCCAGCCTAGTGGCTGCAGCAGACCAGCACAACCAGGTCTACCTAGTGGAACTTGATAACTTTGGCAAAGAGGACCAGCCATCCCCAAAGACCAATAGATCAGCTAAGGGTACAGAGGGCTTGCTCTATGGAGAACTGAGAATGGAGTCCACAACACAGGGCTAGCCAGTGCAAACTGTACCAGACACCCTACTCCCATCCACCAAATTCCAAATGTGAGAACACAGCTGAAACTCATCCAAAAGCCCAAAGTCCTCCCCAACCGTTAGCTGCACATTTTATCAGTGGGAAAAGAGTCTTTAGTCACACACCTTCGCCAGCGTTTTGATGGGGGAGACAAAGACCTTGATGAAGAGGAGGAGGAGGAAGAGGAGGAAGAAGACGAAGAGGAAGAGTCACTGTCACCATCAGAACTAGAGCTAAAGGACCGGCTGGCACGGTTTCGGCGGCCTCTCCAGCTCCTCTTTTGTGGGCTGGTTGACTTCCTTCTGCTCCGGTAGCATCGCAGGGAGTGTTTGGAAGCCAAGCGCTTCTGCTGAACATCCAGAGATTGCTGTGATGTTGGTTCTTCCACATCTTGACATGGGGATGCAGCTGGGGATAGCAGTACAGAACATGGATCTTCACTGCCCCTAGTCATGGACCTTGGTTTTCTAGTCCGGTGGTCCAGTGGCTCTGTTCTTGTAAGTGTGCTCTCTGCCTGTGAAGACACCGATCTGCCAGGGCTTGAGCTAGCTGCAACATGGCTAAAGACTTGGGTCTGGTGTTGGCAAGCATCAACAGGTCTAAGAGCCTCTTTGGGATTCTGGCAGGCAGCAACGAGGCTGCTAGTGCCCACAGGGTTCATTCTAGCGGCAGCAGAAGCAGCAAGGGGCTGATTTGTAGCAAGCTGATCTGGCTCTTGTTTCATCAAGGCCTTGATGGGCTTTATAATGATATTCGAGTTGCATTTGACATTCCATCGGGAGCCGCCCTTTGGTGGAGCAGCACTGAGCTGACAGTAGTCATGCTCACCAGAGCCCACATGAAGAGGGGCTGCTTTTCTGTGAGGTCTGCTTAGGGACTTTGCAAGCCTGGAACCTTTCGGGGACCCAGCTTTGTCCAGAAGCGAGACAGCTGCTCGAGGCTTCCATAACTGGTGAGGTGGAGTGGCTGGAGGGGTCAGGCCTGTAGAAAGACAAAGAGAGTCATTAGAAAATGGAGCAACAGCCATGAGCTGAAGAGCCCAGGTGCAGCATTCTTTTCAAGGACAGGCCGGTAAGCACACTCCCGAATCCCCGAGGAACATCTCCTTTCCTGAGGACCATTCATACCTTACTTGCTGTAACAGTGCAAGCTCTCTGTAGGAAAAACTCAAGCTAGGCCTCTTCATTCTCCTCAACAAAGGCACAGTAAGTAATGCCAAAGGTGCACAATTGGCTGCAGGAATCCATATACCAAACTGCCAAGCATTCCCCACCTCCAGCTTGCCTCCCCTCCTCCCCCCCGCCCCATTTAACTAGAGCAAAACTGTGTCTGGGGATTGCCCAACAGCACTTAAGTAGCTTAATTCTAGAGCCTCCACCTGCAATGTTGATAAGCTCTGGAGCCTGAAGCCGATCCACCATCTTCTTTTCCTGCTGTGCCTCAGAGCTGAAAGGAGAACAGTGCTTTGTTATCAACAGCTCAAAAGCACAGAGTGCCTGTGGCACTGCTGCAGCTTTTAAGAGGTGACAAAAGCCAGGATAAGCTTGCTCTGACTAGCAAGGCTCCTGTGCTCCATGTGTCACCTACCTCTAGAAAGGCAGTGTTATCCATGAACCAAACTAAATATAGAAGAGATAGCTAGCCAAGAGGCATATACTCACCCACTGTTCCCTGTGGCAATACTTCCTTTGGATTTCACTATGTCAGAAGCTCTCTCTTCAGCTGGAAAGATAAAAGCCAGATCTGTTAGTAGTCATGAGCAGAACAGACACTAGAAGGCCAGAAACACTTCCAAAATCATGGTGCCTAGACAGTGCACAACTCCCTAGGTATCACAACACTATTTAGCCTATATTTAGCCAACACTATTTAGCTTGTAGCACAGGGGTTAACTCAAGCTTTGATTGTTTAAGGAGCAAATGTCAAGACCAGACACAACTTTAAAAGCAGCAGACTGCTGAAACTGGATGAATACATAACACGAAAGAAGACACAAAGATGCATTGTACTAAATCATACAACTGGGTCCATCAAGAAGCTCTTCAGGGTCTCCAGTCTTTCATATCACCTACTGTTCGATATTTTTAAGGGATTACACCTCTGAGACCCCTTCTGCATCCAAAGCAGACGTTCTATCCACTGAGCCACAGCTCTAGTAGGCAGCTACATTAATATGCATGCTGAGCAAATATACGCCAGTAAGCATCATTACAAAATTTGCTCCCTAGTACAAAGCTTGTCCTTTTTGTGCTAAGACCAGGAATGTTTTTGAGGAACCCAAGCTTGGGAGATCACCTTTGCAACTGACTATATCTTCTAGAAGGGCTTGTTTATCTCACTTACTTTCCGTGGAATTCTGGAATGGGAGGGGAGAGCTACATGGAAACTGAAAGCAAGACTCCTGCCTTTTCTATAATAGACAAAGCATGCAGAAGTATTTTAAGACTGGAAGTTACTCTAGGCAAGGAAACTGGAGGAAGTATCAAGGCAGTGCAGAGGTCAGAGTATTCAACCCCTTTTCTCTATTTAGCTCCTCACCTTCTATTTTTTCAAATTGCTCTAGTAGGCTGGTCAGGTCAGAGGCCTCAATTCCTGGGGGAGAAAAAAAAACATAATGGCTCAATTATGTACAATCTGTAATGGCCTTTGGTCATTTGAAAAAGCTGTGCTACTAATTATGCACAATCACTGGAACCTAGAACAGCAGCCCTTAAACTACACCAGAGAAAATACAGACAACCAAATACTGTGATATGCTGGCTAACATATTAGTCAAACTTTTATCAAAAGTACTTTTATCACAAGTCTTACAAAGCTTCTCCTCTAGCCTGATCCTGCTGGAAATTGGGGCAGAACTGAAGAAAAGCTAAGGCTCTCTTCAGTGCATGTGTCATTAAGAAGAAAATGCATGTACTTTATGCTTACACAAGCAGCTGCTTGATTAGAATGTAAACACAAGACTTGACAGAATGCAAGATCAGTGTCATAATGCACTCCATCTAGGCACATTGTTGCAAGAGCAGGGGCTGTTTGCCATACACACCAACAAAAAGGTACTGTCACTGGCAGAGTTATGTCCAACACAGAGTGTGATGGGGATGGGATAAATGCCAGCATTACGCCATCAAGGTTAATTCCCATTTCTCTGTGCCAGCTTTCTTGGGTCATGGGTGCCTGACATGCCAGTTAATCAGAAGCAAGCATAAGCACTCACCAATCTCAGTGATAAATGCCTGAACAATCTCCTTATTGCGGCTGCGCTGTGCAATGTTGATGAGAGGCTGTTGCTTCAATGCATGGGTGGGTGTCTTGGAAAGTGGGCCAGTTTCCTGCACCTTCTGGGGCCCTGCTGTTGCTGGGGAGCTGGCATCTATAAAGGCAGCTTCCTTAGCATCCATCTCCACTGCAGCAGGCACTGTTAACTTCTCTGGCACAAAAGTAGCAGGAAGGGGAGGAAGATCCTCTTGAGACTGGCCAGCAGCAGGGGTCACTTGGGCACCTTGAATTGTGGCTGGTACAGTATAGGCCTTCTCCACAGGCTCAGAAGAGGAGGGGTCTTCTAAAGATTTCAGTATGTCAATGGAGTCCTTGACTTGCTGGGAAGGAAGCACAGAATGCGGCTCCCCTAAGGACTTGAGAATGGAGCTCTTCTTTCCTAAAGGCTCAACCACTGATGTCAAGGATAGCAGCTTCCCCAAAGGCTGAGATTTTCCAGGAGTCACCTCTGCTTTAGACTCAGCAACAGAAGGCTGTGTTTGCCATCTTGGGTCAGAAATCCTTTTGGAGCTAATTTTGGCTGTAGGAGGAGGTTCCACACAGGGTAGCCGGGCAGGGAGGTCTGCCTTTTCAGTGGCTGCCAATTTTTGCATTCTGAAGTGAGAGGAGTCCAGTGTAGGAGCTGTACTCTGCTGGCCAGGGGTTTCTTCAGAGAAGGGTGGGGTCAGGAATGTGCCATCTTGGGGGTTCTGCATGTGGACTCCTTGATCCCCATAAGGAACAGGCAGTATCGGAGGCGGTACTGGAATTCCAGGCCAGTAAGGTGGCGGTGGCCTGGTGGCCCACTCAATGGAGTTGTAAGGAAGTCCTGGACCAAAAGAGGGCAAGGGGACAGGTGGGGGAAGCCATGTGGGAGGGGGCACCGGAGGAACTGTATGGAAGGCAGAGGAAGAAACTTCAGTTACTGAAAATGAAGGTGGCAGACTTTGGTAACCAGCCAGTGGAGGGGCAAAAAGAGCCCAAGGAGGCACTGGTGGCGGTGCAGCAAAGATGCAGGAGTTGGGAGGAGGTGGCAGGAAAGCTCCAGGGGCTGATGGGAGGTATGCTGGCGGCAGGATCGGCGGCACCTGAGCCCCAACAGGGAGAAAGGCACCTGTTTTACTAGATTGCAAAGGGACTACTGGAGTGGGTATTGGAAGAGGAGCAGTGCTCACAGTGCCATTCTCGGAACAAGGAGCAAGAACTGCTGCAGCTGCGGTTTGCACAGTTGTTTTGCTAGCAGAAGCAGGGGTAGAGGCAGTGCCGATAGGCTTCTCGGGCTCCCTTCCTGGCCCAGGGAGTTTGGGGGGTGGTGGAGGCACCAACAGGCAAGGAAGGTCAGCCAGTTCCATGGGGGGCTCAGGGAGACTGGGCCACTTGCTGGCACTCTGCTTCTCTGCAGTGCTGCTCGTGCCCTTGCCAGTAGACTGGTGCTGCTTTCTGCGCTGCCGGTATTCATTCAAGCTGAGAGGCCTGGGCTTAGCCTCCTTGAGTGGACAGCTGACTTCCTTCCTGCTAAGATCATTTGTAGGAGGCTGCCCTGCAATGTCCACCATACTGTCAGGGAGCAAAGGGGAGGCATCCCGGTCAGCCACCTCATTTGTGTTTGAAAGAGGTTTGCTCCCATAGTTGGATTCTGGAATATCCATCTGGCTCACAGGCAATGCATCTGTGTTCCCCTGGTACTGAGTGGATGGGCGTTCCTCTGTGCATGGCAAGACCTCTGGGCTTTCCAAGCCTGACATCAGTGGGGTTTGGGGCGCCAGCTCTGCCCCAAGCTTGAACAGTTCTTCTTCCTCTACACTGCCCTGTTGCTCTTCTGCATGGAATGCTTGATATGAGGAAGGCTCAGACTGACCTCTTCCTCCAGATTTCTCCACCTGCTTCTCATCACTGCTTGGCTTAGCACCAGCTTGCTTGGGAGGCTTGCCGTCCCTGGCCTCCTTGTGTCTCCTCTTCCCTTTGCTGCATTTCTTTCCGGTATTGCTACTTCTCTTGTCTGTTTCTGAGGCACTGAGCTTAATTTTTCTCGGTGCTGCTGGGCCGTGCTTAGATGTGCTCTCTTGATCATTCGTTGAACCCACAGCTTCTTCCTTTAGTCCCAGATTAACATCTTCCTTTCTTTGGAGGAGGGCCATGCCTACCCCGCTGCCCTGGCTGCCCAAAGCAAGGTCTTTTTCCATGCCTGCAGTCTTGGTGTTGTCTGTAGATAATACTTTGTCCAGGGAAGGGACCAAGAGGTCCGTCTCTTTTGCCTGACCAGATGTGCTGCTGCTGTCAATTCTGTGCGAGAGCTCTGCATTCACACTCTGAAGGACCACTGGGATCTTTATGCCCTCCCCACCATCAGGCACTACTTCTAAGAGTGGCGGGCAAGCAACCAGCGCCTGCGCAAGGGGCTGGCTCTTAGGACTCACACACACAGTGAAGTCAGGCTGGCAGTACGGATGCATGGACTTCACTAGCTCACTGAGGGAGATTCTCTCTGGGGCAATGATGTAGGGGCCATCACTTGCAGGGAGGTCTGTCTCCACCTCCTTTGTTGCTGATGCTGCAGGGATTTCATTCACATTTGCTACAAAACTCAGCCCACAATCAGTTATCTCCTCTTCCTCCTCTTCTTCCCCATCACTGCGTTGCAGTTTAGGAGCATCTCGCTCTCTGTGCCTGAACACCCTCCGCTCCCCGCAGGTTTTGTTTGAAGCAGCTCTGTCTTTGGCACAGTTTGGAGTCAGTGCTAAGGGAAGGCTGGCAGCACAGGCTTCAACCTGGAGGGAGAGAGGAGGTTACACAATAAGCTTTACTGCTGTTGAGGTGACTGAGGTCTTTGACAGCAGGGCATGGCTATGACATAGCTGCAACAAGGTCACACTACACCAAATACAGTGTTACAAAGAGTAACCTCCACAAAGATGGTGTGGACACAGCAAATGTCACATGAAAGGCAACAGACTAAACAAAAGAAGGAACCTGACTCTTAGCCTTGGGCAAAAGGGATGGCCACCTGATCAGGCTATTCTGGAGATTAGAACCCCTCCTGGCAAGTTTTTGTTAAGGAACAGGGCTACCCGGCTACAGAAGTTCCTTTTTATCTACCACTAACTATTGTTTAAAGGAAGATCTGATGTTTACACTGTAATAATCAGTGTCAGGTCAAAGGCCAACGAAAGCTGCAGAAACAGCTTGGTTAAATTTACCCTAAATTCATCACACCCTTCTTCCAGCATACATAACTCTCTTCTATTCTCTCTCTTTATTTCACTCATATGACCAAAAGTCTCAAGTGAATGATGATTCTCCTCTATTTTTTTCACCCTCACAAAAATCCCTGTGAGGTAGGTAGAGATAACAGACAGTATTACTAGGCCAAAGGTCACCACTAGCGCTTCATGGCCAAGTGAAGATCTGAACCTGGGACTTTGCAGTCCTAATCAAACACTCTTAACCAGAATATTACTGATTCTAAACAGAGAAAGAGAAAGGAAGCCTAACAGGTCTAATTCTGTCTGTGTGCACACAGCACACTTGGAGATACTATCCCTGCTGTTAGTAAATTGAGAACCTGCACAGGGGTCCTTCCCTGATCATAATGGCTGGATTGCAAGAAAAGCTCCTACTCTACAGCAATGTGCAATGACTGACACAGTAGTTTTGAGAATGTTTATTTTTTAAGTAGAGAAACAGCAAGTTTCTATTTTTCATATTAACAAGACATCTTTAACATTATGTATTTTAAAGGCCAATTCTAGAGCCATTCCTAACCAAACAGGCACATTTAAATTTAGATAAGTGCATGACATTCTTTTCCTCAAGAAAAAAATTGGTCATTGCAGCATTTCCATGTTTTTCCCAGAATACATCACAGATACAAAGTTACATTTATACATGTGAAATTAGCCCTCAAATTAGGAGATTAACAATAAATGTTATGGTTTACGAGCCACAATACTTCTAGACTGTCTGAATTACATTTTGAGTTCGCTGCATTATTCTGACATCATGGAATAGCAGTAACAGAGGCCATGTTCTCATGGAAGCTAACTGGAAGCCAATCATAGAATTATAGAGTTGGAAAGAACCTCCAGGGTCATCTAGTCCAACCCCCTACACAATGCAGGAAATTCACAAATACCTCCCCACCACCACCACATCCCCAGTGAAGCCTGCTCCACATGCAAAAGATTGGGGGAGGGGGGGAATCCCTCCAGGATCCATAGCCAAACTGGCCTGGAGAAGAATTGTTGCCTGAACTCAAAGTAGCGAACAGCATTTCCCTGGCTGAGTAAGAAACAGTCACGAGAACCAAGGACTGATGCAACCCTTCCTGCCCTCTTTCTCACGATCTCCTTAAATTCACAGAATCAGCATTGCTGTCAGATGTCCATCTGTTCTCTGTTTAAAAACCTCCAGAGAAAGAAAGCCCACCACCTCCCAAGGAAGCCTGTTCCACTGAGGAACCACTCTGTCAAGAAGTTCTTCCTAATGTTTAGGCAGAGACTCTTTTGATTTAATTTCAGTCTGCTGGTTCTGGTACAACCTTCTGGGGCAACAGAAAACAACTTTGCATCATCCTCTATATCAGGGGTGGCCAACGGTAGCTCTCCAGATATTTTTTGCCTACAACTCCCATCAGCCCCAGCCAGCATGGCCAAAAAACATCCGGAGAGCTACCATTGACCACCCCTGCTCTATATGCCAGCCTTTCAAGTACCCTCTGAAATAGATATTGTTTCCAGAAAATGAAATGCTAAGAAGTTATGCAGCAGAGAAAAGACAGAATGTCTGTAATACAAGTGAGCAGGACTGGATAGAAAAAGACTTTTCTCATTTCTGCTGTCTTAGCAAAGGACATTTGAAACACAGGTCCAGATGCAACAAAGTGACCTACAAAGGCTGAAGCACAGACAATGACCTTTGCTGGGACTCTATGGGTTGTTCAGCATTGCCAGAGCCTAACCCCAAGGATGCACCCTTGCTTTTCAGTAGCTAGATGGCAGGGAGAAGATCACCAAGTGTTGCAGATTTCCCATTTGTGTCACAGTGTAGAACAGCCTGAACTTAATAGCCCTTTTCCTGCCATACCACAATCCAGCTCCCCATACATCTTGATATCTGACCTGTAATTAGAGAAACAGGGCAGAATAACTGCCAGAAAGAATGAGTCACTCTTTGAAATTCTAGTGCTTTTTCCACACACAAGGCCCCAATGTCTCTTACCTTCTCAGTCATAAGGGTGCAAATTCTAGGCTCTTGGAAGTCTTCTAAGGAGCGACAGTCCTGTTTAGGAGGGGTCCTGGACAAGATGAGACACCTTTGAAACTGTCAGGAGAAGAGAACAGTTTGAAAACAGGGAGCAAACTTCTCTATAATAGCTTCTGGATATTCTATATAACTTCATCTATACACTACAGTTTTAAAAACAGCTGGGCAAGACCAGCTTTTTGAAACACCAGCAAATCTATGTTTGCTTGCCTGGGATACACAAATTGGGTCACCCTCCCTCACCCCCAAATTTGCTTATTTAGAAGATGTAGCCCTTCATCACCTGGGACCCTTGTAACTGCAGGACCAGTATGTGCTGACAGGGCAGCTCTGATCATCAGACCTCAGATTACTGATAATTTCTCCACTCAGGCCAGCGACACCTGTCTCTACTCAGGCTTCTTCAGTGGCTGTCCCTGTGCTGTGGGACAAGCTTCCCAAGGATGTGAGGAAAGCTCCAGCCCCACACAAGTTTCAAGGACACTGTGAAGCAAACTCTCCCTAACATTGATGGCTCACTGGTGAAGAAGGCTGTGGTCTGCTTCCTTTTACTTGTATTAAAGTGTCATATCAATCCATTCAGTTTCTGCCCCACCCCTCCCTGCAAGCAGGGTCAGGGTGGGTTACAAAGTCACATAGAAATTGTGACTAACTTAACAATGGATAGAAATTTAGCAATAAAATTGATATTAAAATCAGCCATGGAACAAACCAAAGTAAGCTTGCCATGATAACGAAGCTTGGATGAAGGCATTTCAGAGTAGCACAGCTGGGTAGCTTGATAGATTTAAGAGAATGACCATTGTCAGCAGAGGGAAGCCAAGATGGATTTGGATGTCCAGTCCATCAACCAAAAGCCTGGTGTAACAGCTCAGTTTTAAAGGCCCTATGCGATTTTAACAGGTCCCACAGGGGAGCTTGTTCCACCAGGTAGGAGCCAGGGTCAAAAAGGCCCTAGCTGAAGCTAATCAGATGTCCTTTAGGCCAGGGACAACTAAAAGATGTTGATTGCTGGAGTGTAAAGTTCTGCTGACCATATATGAGAAGGTGCAGTCCCGAATATATATACAGGTTCCTGGTCACATAGAACTTTGAAGGCTAACACCAAAACCTTGAACTGGATCTGGTACTCTACTAGCAGCCAGCGCAGTTGGTGCAGCACAGACTGAGTGCACATCCATCCAGATGTCATTGTGAACATCTGTGCTGCTGCATTCTGTACTAGCTGCAGTTTCCAGGTCAAGATCAAGGGCAGCCTTGTGATTGTATTGGTTTTTAATTTGCTATAAGCCATTTCTAAGTTCCACAGACTGGGAGAAAAGCAGGATAAAAATATTTTACAACAAATATTCTTGGTAAAGGGATGAAGATGCCCACAAGAGGGTGCTCTGGTGTCACAGTGCTTGATCCGTTACATAGAAGGCCAATTTTAATTGACCCTTGCCAGAATTCGCTGAATGCTCACACATCCTCCTTGACCTCACCCCCCCTACCCAAAGCAACACCTTTCTTCTAAGCAGAAGAAAATGGCGTCACTCTAGCCAAAAACATAACAAAAATGCATCCATCAAGAGGTTTTTCATCAAATGCTGATGGAATGATGAGATCATAGGTGTGCAGAGAAGCCTCTGCTATTTCCAGACGTGATAATAATGGTGCTGAGCATTGTCCTGAATATGATCCCATCCATAAAGACGAAAAACTACTAATTAAGGCTATTACTCATGCATTGACTAGCAAGACAACAGAATTATATGAATTCAAAAATACCAAATAGTGTGAATGCAGAGCCAAGAGGTTATTGGAGGCACTTGTACCCAAACTGCTCTCCATGGGAAAAGCACACACCATGTACCCAAATACAGGTGGGACATCCCTAGTTGTGGTATAATGAAATCCAGGAATCACAGGTAGCATCTCTCTACCATCTTTTGATGGTACCAGGAGCAGGTAATAAAACAGGATTGACTTTTGGGGTGACCTAGCATTCAATTGCCTGTGCTAGAAAAGGGAGGAAATATATTATAAAGTGGCTTATATTTTCGCAAAACAAGCAATTGGGTCATCTAGCTCAGGGTGGTGTACTTTAACTAGTACAGACTCCCTTGGGCCTCAGGGAGAGAAAGGGTTTCCCCAGCACCTGGGATCTTTTACCATTAGGAACTTAACATGTGTTCTAACAGGGAACCACAACATTATAGCAGGGAACCCACACATGAAAACCTTCTGCTCTAATGTAATGCCAGAAAACACATCATACCGATGAATTATCAGACTCCTTGAGTGATGTTAGCAATTCAGAGTCTGGAATAGCATCAAAAGGAGACAGAGACTCATCATCTGTACCATCCAGAATCTCCGTGATTGTAGTCAACAAGGAAAGCTCATTGTCTGCATCCACATGGCCTTTTGCCTGTTTTAGTAAAAAAGACAAGACAAGCAAACTCAATTTGGAAGAGGCACTCAATTCATAAACAAAATTCATACATGCTCAAATTCATTTTGGCACACCTGGGGCAAACCAGAGAACAATGTAGCTATGCTGACAGAGCTTATTTCCAATAAAGATTTAATTCTCTTCAAATGACATAAGAAACCAAGTTAACAAGCTTCTGAAATGAAGGAACAAAATGAGGTTACTGTCAACCAGTTAAGAGCAACCAGACCCAGGTAACTGAATAGGTATAAGAACACTCTCACATCCAACGAGCCCCTGAACAACCAAGGTTTTAGGTACAAGTGAACTACTTACCCATTTCGTTGAGGCCTACAGCTACTCTAATCCACTGTACAAGTACAGAAATCAGAGACAGATATAAACATTGGCATCTTGAGCTACTATTTGGCCCCTCCAACCCCCCCCCCCAAAGGTCATCAACTGATGCTTTACAAAAAACCAAGGTGGATTTGATTCAAATCAAATTGAGGACACAGTTTAAATCATGGTTTTTTACATAGGCTCATTCTTCCTGGCCTTAATATTTACACTCCAGATGAAAGTTTCATTTTAATACAATAACTTTTCAGCTTAGTTTTGTTATATCAAAAAAATTAATTATTGTTTATACACCACTTAAAATAGATAATTATGAAATCACCGCAAGGTGAACTATCTCCAGTTTACTAGGTTAATCATTCATATTTGGACAATGTCAAGCGTCGATATTTCTCAATAAGTCTTTTGTTTTAAATCAAAGATGTTTTATTGTTAGAAACTCAGAAGCTGTACCAAGGACACAAGCCTTGGGAGTAATGACGTATACAGGGTTACACAGTTGCTATATTGGATATCTTCAAAGGTTACCATACTGATGCATATTTGAGTCACGGGTTCAAAGGTCACTAAACATTATCTCTTTTATTACTAAGGAATTTAGGCTATTAAACAACATCTCCCATTCTCACACTTCTCTAGTAGAAGATAAGAGTTGTCTGTGCAATCCTGTGGGAAAGGCGACTTGAAAGTGGTACCAGCCAGGTTGTAGCATAAACATCCTTGGGCCAGATGGATTTATTACTTGCCCAATGGTTGTAAATAAGGGGGCAAAAGAGAGTTGGTGACCTGCTCTTTGTCTAAGAAACAATTATGTTACAGAAATAAGCGCGCTTGACAGACAACTTCTCTGCTGTAATTTATTGGAAGAAGAAAAATAATCATTAACAATAACTATTTAAATTGTATTATTTAACTAAAACAATAACATTATATAGCATATGTATTCTTGTATTTGCTTAAACATCCATGATGATGCAAAGATCTCAAGATTTCTGGGGTATTCTACTAATTTCATTTGTACTGCTTGCCCCTCCCTCCTCACACTTAGCTCTTAACATCTCCTCCTTATCCAGATGTATTCCACCCCGAACAATCTTAGATTCATGGAACTTTCTGAAACATAATTCTTCAGAGATAAGGGGTTGATTCTGCCTGCATAGATTTGCCAAGGACCAGTAGGATCAAGGTCTCAGCTCGGTATATTTATTTCATAACATTTTGATGTGAAGAGGAGTATTATCTCTGCAGATATAAATCCACAGAGACAAATCCACATTTGGAGCAGAAATCCATCAGTGGCTATTAGCCACATCTTACTGTAGGAACTCTCTTTCTGGGATAGTGATGCTCTGTATTCTTGGTGCTTGGGGGAGCACAGTGGGAGGGCTTCTAGTGTCCTGGCCCCACTGGTGGACCTCCTGATGGCACTTGTTTTGGCCACTATGTGACACAGAGTGTTGGATTGGATGGGCCATTGGCCTGATCCAACATGGCTTCTCTTATGTTCTTATGTTCACAGTTTTAAGAACTGCAAAACCAAGCATCTGTGATAATGTCTTCTAGATAATCCTACAGAAATCCTTAGGAAAGCATGAATTGTGAATGGATTAATTCACTAAAAAATTAAACATTGCATGAATATCCTACATAATTAAAAACCAATCCATATCTCATGATGAATAACCTTTGGACTATAATGTATCAAATAAATTTTCCTTCAGAAAGCATTATATTAAAAATCTGATTTGTTTCAAATTTTAACAGTTGATTTAAATTTTAAAAATCAATTTTGATTTTTCTTAAATTTAAGACTTATTTTTATCCACTCTGCAAAGAACCCACCTCATATCGCATGTGCATCAATCCAGATGTCTCATCCTGACTATTTTATAATACAAATATTGGAAATTTTACTAGCTGATACCATTACAATTTGGTTTATATCTACTTGTTACTTAGTGCATCAGCTGAAATTATTCTCCAGTACTGTTGATCTGAGGTTCTAAGCCTTTGAAGGGACTTGTGTTCTTTTTGGCATTAGAGATCAGTCACTGGTTGAAAACCCAACCATCAGAGGTTATCTATTTTTTGTTCCTTGATCCTAGCATGCAACATGCTTCCACACTATGTTCTATCATTTTGGCTAGCCTTAAAAAAAATACATGACATGGATTTTGTTTCCTGATTACTTAAGGAACAGCTGATTTTTATTTACTAGTGACCTCAGCTCAACTTGCAGGAATCAAAGGCTTGTCCTGTTGGCCTCTGCCCTATTTTGAGTTTCAATTAATGAAGGTATTTATTCTTCCGGACTTTAAAGTTGCTGAGAAATTTTTGAAGAAAAAAAATAAACATGTCAACATTATCTAATATAAACAAAAAAAGGAAAGGAAAGGAAAGGAAGCTTAAGTATGTCATCTAATTGACTACAGTATCTCCTGCATCCCACTGGGCTCCCTGATACCTCACTGCTAATCAGTTGATGCAAACAGACAAGAAGTTAACTGAAGCAGGGTAGCTTAATTCACATTTATTCCAAGAACAGAAACTATTTCTCTTGTATAGCCGAACAATCCCTGACAGCTTTTCACACAAGCCCTGCCTGCTGCAGACTGCCAAGACAAGGTGCCCAACAAGGGATCCAGAAGCCATCCATCTCCAAGCGGAAAGCATTCCATACCTCAGTCAGGCCACTAAAATCCTCAATGATGGGGATGACAGAAGTGTCTAAGTAATCCTGCATTGTTCCCAGCAGCTCCTCTGCTTCAAGGATGGTTTCTGCCTCCAGTGACAACTGTAAATTCTCTGCCTGTAAATACTAGGGATGGAGAAAGAACAACAAAATAATGCAAATCAGAGGTGTAGAGAAAGCAAATGGGGCAATGTGTTACACCTAGACAACTTTATTAAATAGTCTTGGGGAAATCAGCACAAAGGGCAGAATTTGTAGAAGGTAGGGACAGGGGGCAGGATCAAGCTATCAATGTTTACAGAGCTCTTTCCCTGATAGTCCCTTTATTAGAGTCAATGACCAGGCAAGTATAAAAAAAAATAGGCCTATTATAAGGCAATAACAGAATTGAAATATACACTAGAATCAGAGCACACATACAAGATACTGGAATTTTTTAAAAGGTAGTAGCGGGTGTGATGAAGGGAAGGCAGTATAGGTGATATGTTACTAATCTTGGAGAGTAGATAAGCCTAAAGTACGGGAGGAGGCAGGAACCTGATGTGAATTAGGGATGTTCCTTGCTCTCTGGGCACCCAAAAGCAAGACGCACATATGGGCCCTGGCATGGATAGCTTTTTATACCATTTTTGGGGATAAAAGTGTGAATTCTTTAACAAAGAGGGGGGGGGAGAACCTTCCCATCTTTGATCACTGATTCCCAAGCTTTACCAGAAGGGTGGGAAATATTTCCTAGTGTGTAAATGGACAGTTGATAGTGTTCTGATTGATCACTGGGTACTATAATTTTTCCTGATAATCACAGAAAAAGAATAAAACCTGTTTACCAGAGGGGTCAGTCAGAGTTGTTCATACCACAGAGGATGAGAGCCAGAGGCAGGAGGGTATCACAGGGCAATATACTTAGGGAGCTTTCACACACCAGAAATATAGACAATGAGACTCAGCCGACTCCAATGCTTAGTGGGGTGGGGGGAGGGCATGGGTCACACAGATCAGGTCTGTTTTACAGCTTCTCCCAGGGGCCATGTTACAGGTTTCCTTATGTCTATGCCTTTCTTTAGACACAGATACACAGTAAGGAACTCAATGCTTAGGTGTCCTATATTTCTTTGTAGGTAAAGTTGACTATAAGTTTTGTCCATTGTGGATGTGTAGACAAATTCCATTGTGGGGTATACAGGGACTGTTACAAATGAGTGGGATTAACACTGCACACAGATTACAAGACCCCTCCTTAAAAAAATTCACCCAACCCATGCCATTGTCCTTTTTCATTCCAGGCAGCATTCTCTCCTTGAAATCCATGCACCCCCATCATTCTCTTCTCCAAAGCACCAAGAGCCCCAAAGTAGCTCAGACTGGGGAACAAGCTGTTTGTCATCAAACAAGGGCTGAATGGGGTGAGAAAGAACACACTCAAGATGTTGCACAGCAACAGCTACTGCAAGTAGACTGTACCCACAGACAGCTGTATTAAAAAAAAACCCTAAACTCGGGGAAACCAGTTCATTATTTAAGATACCTGCAGTCTGCTTTTCCATATTTCTCATTGTGGTTTCCAATTGAAACAACAATTTGAGGCATCAAAGATCTCCTTTCCAACCTCAATGGGAATAGTAGTAATACTAACAATTGGGTGATATTCCACAGTCAGTGGCAACTGACTCTGAATCAGCAACATACAAACGTATATAATCACAGGTGAAGCTACCCATTCTCTCCTGGCAGATGCTCTTTGACTACTGAACCAACATATTTAGATTGGGAACCTGTCCATTAGCAGAAGTAGGCCTTCACTCCTCCAACAAAGCTAACTGATTTGATAGGAAGACCAGATGTCATGGTTATCCTTGGTCTTTGCCAAGAATACTAAAAGATGCCTTGAAAGATAATGATACCAGAAATTATAGTTGACATGGATGGGCTATACAAGTTAGGATGGTCTCAGGCATCCCATTTGTAAAAAAAAAATGACAGTTCTATTTATGTGCCTGTATGTATTAGGAATATTGCAACCTAAACCTAAATTCTAGTGAATTGGAGATAGGCTGTGAGGCTTTTGCGAACTATTTTGCGGACAAGATCGCATCACTCCGTCTCGACCTCCCCGTCAACTCTGAGACAGTTAACACAACCGAGGCCCCGAGCATGTCTTCGGATTATATCCTGGACGGTTTCAGCCCCCTCAGCCTGGAGGAAGTCGACAGGATCCTCTCATCTGCCCGCCCAACAACTTGTAAATTGGACCCATGCCCTTCCTGGCTTATTAAATCTTGCCAGGGGGATCTCAGATATCCTATACGGGATATCATAAACAGATCCCTAACGGAAGGGCTTTTTCCAACGCCACTTAAAGAGGCTGTGGTCCGTCCCCTCCTAAAAAAACCATCTCTAGACCCGGCCCAATTGGCACACTATAGGCCGGTCTCAAACTTGCCCTTCTTGGGCAAACTTATTGAGAGGGCAGTGGCGAGGCAGCTACAGACTTTCCTGGAGGACACTTCCATCCTTGACCCACTTCAGTCCGGCTTTCACCCAGGTCATGGGACGGAGACGGTGTTGGTTGCCCTGGTGGATGACCTTCAACGGCATCTGGATCGGGGTGGCTCGGCGGTACTGATGCTGTTGGACCTATCGGCGGCGTTCAATACGGTCGACCATCGGTTGCTGACTTGCCGCCTCGCCAACGCAGGGATTCAGGGGCTGGCCTTGCAGTGGCTTTCCTCTTTCCTTGAAGGTCGGGGACAAAGGGTCGCGATTGGGGGGGAACTATCCCAGAGGCGCTCACTTAATTGTGGGGTGCCCCAGGGAGCGGTTCTCTCCCCGATGTTATTCAACATCTATATGCGACCTCTTGCCCAGATTGCCCGAAGGTATGGGCTGGGGTGCCACCAGTATGCTGATGACACCCAGCTCTATCTACTTATGGACGGCCGACCGGTCTGCGCCCCAGAGAACCTAGATCAGGCATTACAGGCCATGGCTGAGTGGCTCAGACTGAGTGGACTGACACTGAATCCTGCGAAAACAGAGGTCCTTTGTTTGGGCCGTTGGGGTCCGGGGGGGGGGGGAATCCCCCTGCCAGCTTTTGGCGGTGTACCGCTGAGGCCAGCGGACAGGGTCAGAAGCCTGGGGGTTCTACTGGAGCCGTCCCTAAAGATGGAGGCTCAGATATCGACCACTGCCAAGTCCGCGTTTTTTCATCTTAGACGGGCAAGGCAGTTGTACCAATAACTGCTTCTACTGCATGCTCACATAGGACTTCCGCTGTTCTTCCTATGATAGAGGTTTACAAGATAATGCATGGGATGGAGAAAGTAGAGAAAGAAGTACTTTTCTCTCTTTCTCACAATACAAGAACTTGTGGGCATTCGATGAAATTGCTGAACAGTCAGGTTAAAACAGATAAAAGGAAGTACTTCTTCACCTTAAGGGTGATTAACATGTGGAATTCACTGCCACAGGAGGTGGTGGCGGCTACAAGCATAGACAGCTTCAAGAGGGGGTTAGAGAAAAATATAGAGCAGAGGTCCATCAGTGGCTATTAGCCACAGTGTGTGTGCGTGTGTGTGCGTATATATATATATATATATATATATATATATATATAAAAATTTTGCCACTGTGTGACACAGAGTGTTGGACTGGATGGGCCATTGGCTTGATCCAACATGGCTTCTCTTATGTTCTTATGTTCCTAGATAACAGGATGCCAAAGTGTTTGAACATAACCTTTATCTGTTACTCTGTGCTCCACACTTATATCACTACCACAGCACTCTTTTGATTCACAGTTAAAGCCTTGAGAAGAATTCAAGTCCTCCAACAAAACTGCATTTTCCCAATAGTGGTTAAGTATGCAAAATAGTACAAAGTTAGACCCCATGGCAAAATTTGCCAATGGATTCTAACTCTGTACTATTTTGCATGCTTAACCACTGCCCACAAGCTATATGTAGCACTGACCACTGTACCCCATTTCAATGTCTGACAAGTGTGCATGCACACGAAAGCTTACATTCTCAATAACTTTCTTGGTCTTAAAGGTGCTACTGCACTCCAACTATGTTCCATTTCTACTCTACTATCCTTAAAGGACCCTTGTTTCTCTCCATACCAGTGTCACAACTCCATAAAACAGACAATATTCACCACCCTCACTCCTACGTTTCAGCAAGGCACAGCTAGACTCAAGAGATGCATACACAGTCAGCTTCAGAAAGGGAAAGAATGTGCCAAGCTGGTTAGAAAGTAGTCATGCAACAAGTTCCAACCCAAATCATGTTTAACAGCTTCCCTCCCTAGACACATTGTGCTGAAATTGCTTGGGCTTTGGGCAGCAAGACTAGGCTGTAATTACAAGGACTTGGCAGTGAAGACCTGGGAGCCTTCTTTGGTTTTTAGGCCACAGTCACAAAATTTCTCCACGACAGTTTCCCAGCTAGTCAACTGCAAAAGATTTTTACACTGAGCAGCAAAAGCAGAGCTGCAATACCATTTCTTCATGTTTAACATGAAAATGTTAGCACAGAGGGATACTCAGATGCTGAAGAATTCCCAGAGCTAAATTTGGAAATAACATGAGCAAGCCAACTGTTTCAGATGTGGTCAAGTAGAAACTAAGCACTGGCCTTGGAGATGGGTTCAGGCTTGAACTCACTGAGTGGCTTAACTCTTGCTCAGCTATGTATATAAAATGGGAATAACTGACTTCCCCAGAAGTATAGTTAGGGAGATAGAGATTATAATGCACACTCAAGAGTCCTAGAGAAGGGTCTCTTCTTTGGGCATCACTACAAAATCTCAGCTACTAATCAAATTCTCAGCCAACAGCAGCAAACAGGCTCGTGATTTATTGCTCCCTTCAATTAAAAGAATGCTTTTTACTTTGTGTTCTCTATGAAGGGCAACAGGAATATCGTATTATACTTTGAGAAGCGGAAGGAAAGTGCCAATGACATGGAAGAGCAAAAGAGAACTGCACTACAAGATACATAGTTCAACTTGACAACTGAATCAGAAAGCAGATTTTTTCAAATTTCAAAATATTCTCTTCCTCTCCATTTTTGATCATAACAGCACAATTTCATATATTAATGTCATAATGAGCAGAATCAGGGCTGAAGAGTCATTTCCCACCCTGAAAAGTAGCCAAAGTAGCCACTTCTTTCTGATTATCTCAAAATCAGGTTAAATGAATCCATGAATGATGATATTGTTTTTAGAAAACAGGGAACCATCTGTCAAATAGAGAAACCTGGGCCTTTCTGTTATTTTACTTCAGACATTTTGGGTGGGACACTTTGAGCTAATGAGACTCACAGACAACTAAATCCTAAACCTCAGATATTGGCATAGCTAACCTGCATCCTATGCTCTCAGTTAAGAAAAAGAATGGCAAAAAACCAAGAAACTCAGAATACAACATGCACGATATCCCAAAGTGATACTGCTCACATCCCCCAATCCCCCAAGAGGTCTGGCTAATGATGCCCCCATTCTAGCCATATATGGAAGCAACTAATCAATGCATGTCAATACTGGCATACCTTCACAATCCATTCTGCCTCTGCCCCATCCAGGTCACAATAACGGAAGGAAACCATCCTCTGCTATCAGGACGACTGCAGTGCTCTGAGTTCTGCAGGCAAAGGAGTTGGGCAAACATACTCCCTTTTGACAGGAGGGTTCACAGGGAAGGAAACATGGCCAATTACCTTCACATCTGTCTTGGAAGAGGAAACCCCATTTAATAGCTACAGCCTCTCCTGTGCAAGCAGTCAGATTCCAGGGGAATAGAATGCCCCAGAAGAAGCTTTTTGCAAGGCACAGGGGAGACAGACACTAGGACAGTAGCAACAGCACACACAACTGCACAGTCACAGAACATTTTCCTGGCTCACAATCATGCGAGAAACATAAATAGAGGGGACTAAATCCACCAACAAACTGATCAAAAGGAAAACACAGGGAAATTAGAGCTCACATGTCACAAAGTATTCCTCTAAATACACACCCAACTGAGTACACAGGAAGGAGACACATCAGAGTATTTGTATTCCTCCACTGGCCTGGTGTCAAAATCAGCCATCTACACAGAGAAAAACATAGTGCTGTGGAACTATATAGGATTAGTATGCACAAAATCCATGGCATAAGTCCTGCATGGGGTTAGCGAGCAGACCACCAAGGAAAAAGTCAAGGCACAGCTGACATTTGCACAATGAGAACCACCACATGGAATGGTCAATTCATGCAGATTGGTTGAAGGCCCAAGCCTTCCAAGAGAAATAATCACCAGTTGGTGTGAAGACTGTAGAATGAAGGTTTTGACAAGATGATAAGGCTTATGAATGATTAGCCATCAAGTCCCAGATCAAAGAGCCCCATGGCGCAGAGTGTTAAATCTGCAGTCCTAAGCTCTACTCACAACCTGAGTTAGATCCCTGATGGAAGCTGGGTTTTCAGGTAGCTGGCTCGAGGTTGACTCTGCCTTCCATCCTTCCGAGGTCGGAAAATGAGTACCCAGCTTGCTGGGGGAAAAGCGTAGATGACTGGGGAAGGCAATGGCAAACCACCCCGTAAAAAGTCTGCTATGAAAACCTGAATGCAACATCACCCCAGAGTCGGAAACAACTGGTGCTTGCACAGGGGACCTTTCCTTCCTTCCCAGATCAAAGAACTGCTATACACAAAAGTTGGGTTGTCCATATGACCACACTGGAGAAGCAGTGGTTCAAGGTGGCCCACAAGCTCTGAATCACTTTCTCATGTCCTCCAGTCTCTGATGGTGGATAATCACGAACATTTCCACATTTGTTTTCTTCCAAGGTGTAATATAATCCAGTCCACAAGTGATACACCAATATAGCATCCTTGAAACACATCTCATTTAAACTGGGATAAACTAATGTAAACCACTGCAAAAAGAGCTGTGGTTTTATGGAACAAACAGGAGTAGAATTATAAAGGCAAACACGAAACCCAAGGGTGCTTAACAATTCAGATGGGTAGACATATAAGTCTGTAGCAGCAAAATAAAATGAAAGTCAAGTGACACTTTAAACAGTTTAAGATTGTATTGCAGGATAAACCGTCATAAGTCTTATTTTTTAAAGTTGGTACTGGACTCCTGTTGTACTTAAAATTTCAGTGAGGGTAAAATATTGTTAACAGCATTGCAATGGAACACTGTTTTAGGGCCAGTGATACACATATCCCCCCACATGTTTCCTACCTCTGTTGTGAAATCTAAACTCTGACATGCATTTTATTTCACTCTCTCTAGTGGGTTGCTCTCCCTCCCTGAACTGTATTCAATTTAGCTGAGCTATTTCATTACCTTCTGCACTACCCCCTTCTCTTTCTTTTCTGCCACATCCAGCAGAAGTGAGAGGGTATGAGGGAGAGGTCATTAGCATTAAGAATCTACAGATTATAATTAAGATTCTATACAATGCAATGCAACAAAAGGGGAGTACTCTCCATGAGCAAACTAAGACAAGCCCAAAATCTTTGGCCAGAAAGATCTTTGTTACATGAGACAAAGCAAACATACTTTTTCGGTTTTAAACAATTTATTGGTAGCATATGGTTACAAAACTTATCTATTTCTTAATTTTTTCTTTTTTCACAATAACCCATATGGCATTTCCATCCCCCCTCCCTCCAATATTGACTTCCCCGAGGTTATAAGTTCAAATCCATACTAAAGGCACTTCTGACTGCTCAAAGTTCCGTATATATATTCTTACAACTAAAAAATTGTCCAATATTTCTTTACTTTCCAAGTTTTCTCCATATATCCTTTAAATTTTCTCCACTCCCTTTTGAATATCTCTAGATCATAGTCTCTTAGTGTTCTGGTTAATTTGTCCATTTCACACCACGATAAAACTTTCATGGTCCATTCCCATTTCTCTGGTATTTTTTCTTGCTTCCAAAGCTGCGCATACAAAGTCCTAGCAGCTGATAACAGGTACCAAATTAAAGTCCTGTCTTCTTTTGGGTATTTTTCTAATTGTAATCCAAGTAAAAACGTCTCTGCAATTTTCTTAAAATCATAGCCCAAAATTTTGGTAATTTCTTGTTGTATCATCTTCCAGAATTCTTTCGCTTTTTCACATGTCCACCACATATGGAAGAAAGAACCTTCATGTTTTTTACATTTCCAACATCTATCCGACATTTTCTTACTTATCTTAGCCAATTTTTTCGGAGTCATATACCACCTATACATCATTTTAAAACAGTTCTCCTTAATGCTTTGACAAGTTGATATCTTCATTGAGTTCTTCCAGAGGTGCTCCCATGTTTCCATTTGTATTTCTCTATTCACATTAATTGCCCATTTGACCATTTGAGACTTTACTACTTCTTCTTTTGTAGACCATTTCAATAATAACTTATATACTTTTGATATCAATTTTTCATTATCACTTAACAGGACCCTTTCCAGTTCTGTTTGTTCTCGTCTAATTCCCTCTGATTTTATGTCATTTTCCATCAAACTTTTAATTTGTTGCATTTGAAACCAGTCATAATTATTATTTAACTCTTCTGAGGTTTTTAATTCAATTTTGTCTCCTTGAATCTTAAGCAGTTGGTTATATGACATTTCTCTTTTTTCTTCAGAATCAGCTGTTATTTTTATTACTTCTGCTGGCACTATCCATAGTGGTTTTCTCTCGTCCCCGTATTTCTTGTATTTTATCCAAGTCTTTAGTAATGTATTTCTGACATAGTGGTGAGAGAAAAAACCATCCATTTTATTCTTCCCATAGTACATGTATGCATGCCAGCCGAATCTATTTCCGTGAGCTTCTAACCACAAAGGTTTTTTGTCTAACAGCATTATCCAGTCTTTTATCCATGTCAAACAAACTGCATCATGATATAGTCTTAGATCGGGAAGTTGAAAACCTCCTCTCTCTTTGGCATCCATTAAAATCTTCATCTTTATCCTTGGTTTCTTTCCGGCCCAAATGAAATCAGAAATTTTCCTTTGCCATTTGTTGAATTGTTTTGCTTCTTTTACAATCGGGATGGTTTGAAACAAATACATTATCCTTGGCAGAATATTCATTTTGATTGCAGCTATCCTACCCAGTAAGGACAAGTTAAGTTTATTCCATTTCATCAAATCTTTGTCCATCTTACACCACAGTTTTTCATAATTGTTTTTGAATAAATCAATGTTCTTCATTGTTATCTCTATTCCAAGGTATCTAACTTTGGTTGTGACTTCACAACCTGTCACCTTTTGTAGTTCTTTTGTTTTATTTGGTTGCATGTTTTTACAGAGGAATTTCGATTTCTCCTTATTTATATATAATCCTGCTAGTTCTCCGTACTCTTTTATCTTAGCTAACAGCAGTGGTGACACTTGAACCGGATTCTCCATTAGCAAACATACTTTTTCTAACAAGTCAGCTTCACCTACTAATTGTTATGGTAAGGAAACAAGCAGGCTTCCCCACCCCTCCCCACCCAAAATTAATCAAGGCTTCAGCACAGTGATAATTTAGCAATGCAAAGTTGTGTTAGCTGCCTTTTCTTTATCCCTTTTTGCACAGAGGGAGCAAACAAGTTATTTCTTTTGCATGGCTGGTGTGCAGTCTGAAGCAGATCCAGGCTATGAACATTTATCTCGTGGTGTGATTAGACACAGCCTAAACGGATGAGAATTCCAGCAACACTCCCAGCAGTCTTTTCTAGGGAACAGAGACTGCAAAGCAGCCAGAATGCATATTACTGTTATTTATCATTCCCAACACGAGCGTACACTCTGGGCTCCCATAAATGGTTTTTCTTTTCAGCTGATTTCTAGAAGGGAAAACCCTGCTGCAAGTTATCATAAATCAAAGGAGCGGCGCTGGTAGAATCAGTCAAAACACCAGGGGAAACAAGCGGGTTTGAATAATACAGAAACACGCATAGAAAACTTCCCTCAAAAGAACAGAAACTGCTGAGACACAGCACCATCACATGGGGCTGAACAGTCTCAACCAGTGGGAGGGCACAAATCGGATAAGGGGTGGAGAAGGGTGGAGCTAAAGCAGGCAAATGTATCAGGCCCCACTTTTATAGGAGAGAATAGATACAACATACAGGTTCTCCCATAAAACAAACAAACAAAAAAGACTTATGTGCTCCAGACTTAGGAAATAAAAACACGAAGAAAGCACTGTAAGCATCTCGCACTCTACGGAAACAATATGGATTAAGGATGAGAGTGGACCCACAGACAACTCCTCTCTCGCCTAAATCCAGGGATCCCAGCGAAGTAATATCAGCTCCTTTCTCAACCCAATTAAAGTCAGAACCTGATAGTTGCTTAATTCCTAGAATCATTGTCGAATACATTGCTTCCATAAATGCCCGCGTCTGGAAACCTCTGCTTCAAAACCTCCATTCTTTAAGGCCTTGAATACTTCGATAACAACTTTCGAAACCCACAGATTCCTAAATTGCAGCCTCCCTGCCTGTGCTGCTATATCTCAAGCTCTAGTTCTAATACTCCCAACTGCGTCGCTCAGTGAGCGCCTGCCCTACTGCGTTCAATTTACCAATGCCAACTGCCCGTCCCCATCCTCACAGTTTGGCTGGCACCAACGAGAAAACTTCCATTCATGCCCTCACGCCTTTGAGCTACGACCATGCATGCCCATCTCGGATGCCACCTATTCCTTCAACTGGTCGAGCACCAGAGCAGCCATAAACCAGCTTTTCCCGGCCGCCCTGGCCAGAGCCACCTCCCGGCATCGGCCACGCCGCTTCCACGTGTCCACCCAGCGCCAGCCGGCCCAGCGGCTGGAATCTCCCTGCCTCCCTTCAGAGGACCCAGTCAGACCAATACCTGCGTGGAGGGGAGAGCATTTACCACGACGGGCTCCGCGACCCCTCGCAAAAAGAGAGTTCCTCCAGCCCCGGCATGTCCCGCGCCGCCGCCCCACAGCGCCGCCATTTTGGCACCACCTCGCAAATAGCGTCGGAATCCCGGCCGGCACTGCAGAACTACGTCTCCCAGAAAGCAACGCAACGAGTACCGGAAGAAATGGCTTTTTTTGAAGCGCGAAGCGTGACGGGAACTGTATTCGTTGGTTGTATTATGAGCTTTGTGTTTCTCCTGCAGTAAAAGGGTGCGCAGTACAAATAAATCATTGGGAGAACAGGAACACGGGGCGCATAGTGGTAGAGCGTTGTCTGACCACCTCCCTCTGGCGGTAGTGCAGTAGTATATATATATTTCTTACTCTAGCAACTGATAAACTAGGAGAAAAATCATTTGGGTGCTTTAAGTATGACTAGTGACGAGGAAAAATGGTCATAATTCGTCTGATAGTTCGTTAACAAGCTCTGAGGGGCACAAACTGAATTTTAGTCATAATCGGGCGGAATGCCGTGCAGTTTTACCCAGAAATACGTCCCACTGTATTCCGTCAGACTACCCACGGCTGCGCTATCGAGCTATGAAAAGTGGCTTGGTAAAACAGAACATTAAGTCATTTCTAACTAAAATTTAATCGGTGTCTAATATTCACTGGCAATTGTATATTATTATTGCTTCCTTTAACGTGCAGGCGAAAGCAGCCCAGAATAACAAAACTCAGAATCCCATCCCGGACTATTAGGTCTCTTATAATGCAAGCAGCGCAATAATTAATCCGTTTGATTTCTGTACTAGAATGCCAGATGTTACAATGCATGCGACCATGTAAAGAAGGCAGACATCTTGCACCTGGGCACCAGAAACCGCTTCAGGTCCATCTTAATCCCGGGCATTCCCCCTCCTATTCCGAGAGGAGCTGACATCATTCAGCCTCACCTCTTTGTGGCCTCATTTTCCCGCGGTTAGAGGCCGGAAGTTACCGCCCACATGATCTGCTTCTTGGCTTCTTTGTGGACTGCTGCGTGGTGACTCAGTCTTGGCTTAAGCATCGCCAAGAACGAACAAGTATGTCTGTAATAGTCAAGCTACCAGAGAAGGAGGCTTACCAAACGACGCTTCTAGAACCTACGTAGTCCGACTGCAGCCGCTTGGTTGCCTAGTCTGCGATGCTCCATTTCTAGTATGGAGACACATTAATGATCCTATGCATGTTGCAGCTTGCTTACTCCCAAGTAAGCATTCATAGAGCTATGGTTCACATGTAACAAAATATGGCATTGTGGAGAAGACGTTCTGTGCAGTTCAGTAAGCCAGTCATGCTTTGTGTCTTTCTGCTACCTGGAATCACAAAATTATGACTCCTGTTTATTTTTGCTTCAACAGATTAACACAACTAGTCATCTGGGATTGTTAAAAATGCTTGTCTATTTATGGTATTTCTACCGGCAGCTCTGATCATTTAGAATGTTATCAGGACATATTGAGGCATAAAAAAAGTCTCCTACCTCTGGGGTTTGCCATGATATGTTAAGGATTCATTTGTGCCCTGCCCTTCCATGGCAGAGTAGGGTTTTGAACCTGTGTCTCTTAGATGCTAGTCTGACGTTCTAACACAAAACAAAGTTTGAGTCCAGTGGCACCTTTTAAGATCAAAGTTTATTCAAGGTATAAGATTTTGTGTGCAAGTACACTTCTTCAGATACAATGGGAAATTACCAATCCATACATGTAGGTAACTTCTTCCCTCCTCCTGAGATGGAAAGTGCAATTGATTTCCTGCCTCCAGAGATTGTGGAAAGAAGAACCTTCCAGGACATTCTGTGGATGACCTCAGAATAGCTGTTGTATTGCAAAGGAGCTTCAGGAACTGATTAGAAAGGGAAATTGCTGAGTTGCAACTTATTACAACACTCAGAACAATGGAACCCCCAGGACTTAATAGGAATATTGGTTTCTTATCTCACTACAAATGCTAACCTCATTCACCCCTTACATCTGTATTCTCACCAGTCTCCCAGAAGGGCCATATATCCTCTTTATTTTTATGTATTTAGAATAATAGATTAGAATTGTAGAATGTAATGAAATTTGGAATGGTAGACTGGATTATGTGGTCTGGGGGCAGGGGAGATAACTACACAGCCAATTGCCCCACTTCAAATAAGATGCTGTAAGGTCACCTCCCTGCTTGAGAGAAGGCTGGCAGAGTCTGCTTAATTACTATCTGCAGTCCACAATTAAAGATACATCCACCCATCAATCTCCAATTTTGACATATTTATTTCCTTCACTATGTTTTCCCCTGGAATTAAACCAAAACAAATGGTAACTAAGCTTGTTATTCCTGTTTGGTCCTTGAATCTGTTAAACATCTTCATTATGCTGTATGCAGTTTACTGCTCACCCTCTACTTATATGTATGGGCTAGTAATTTTCATTTTATTGTATCTGAACAAGAAGAGTCAGAGCATCTTACCATCTCCTTCCCTTCATCTCCCCACAACAGATACCCTGTGAGGTAGCCGGGGCTCAGAGAGAACTGCGACTGACCCAAGGTCACCCAGGCAGCTGCATTTGGAGAAGTGGGAAATCAAACTCAGTTCTCCGGTCTGCGGCTCTTAACTACTACACCAAACTGACTCTGTTTGTTTGCACGCAAAAACTTATACCTTGAATAAAACTTTGTTGGTCTTAAAGGAACCAATGGATTCAAACTTTGTTCTTCTACTTCAGACCAACACGGCCACCCATCTAAATGTACTACACAACATTTTCAGCCTTGCTAAATCCGCACAGCTAAAACCTGCAATTTTGTCCTGTGCACTTGAAGCAAATTAAGTAAATTAATAGGGGGGATTATGCCTGTGAGCAGGAGGATTCTTCAGCCAGCTTGAAGAAGCAGTTTCTGCCAATATATGATATAAGAAAAGACTGTTTTAAAGTTCAGTTCAAGCATCTGAAATGGAGCTGAGATTTTTTTTTTATATATGAATATATTTATTGTTTTAGTCATTTACATTGAGCTTATCCTTTTTCTCATACAGAGTATACATCTGAATCTCTATCTCCCTTTACAAGGTATTCTTGCTCGGTCCTTTTAATTTAAATGTTCTTATATCAGTCCATATTGAGGTCTTCTTGCTTCCAAGTAGTACCGTCGTTCTTTAGTCTTCTCCTTCTAAGCCTTATTAAGTCCATTTTCTCTTTCACCTTCATATTCTTGTCACTTCCGAGCTTTTCCTGCCCTGACGATAGGGATGAGAATGTTTTAGTACATAGGATTTGATTTCCTATCACATTCATCAATCTATTTTTCTTCCCTAATCCCTCCCTCCCTCCCTTGCGTGCTCAACTTTCTAGCCAGGGGCACAAATTAAGAAGCTTCCACCGAATGTCCCGCCGTTGACCTTCTAGTGACCACTTTAAATATGGATACCATTTCTCCTTTATCCTTTTTGTTTTTGACCCCCATTGTTCATCACGATTAAGCATGGCTATAATGTCCGACTGAACATATTCAAATAAATAATTATGCCAGTTTTGCTCCGTCCATTTGGTTTTATCCTTCCAGCCAAAGGCTATTACAGCCTTGCCAGCTAGCACCATTGCTTTGAATAGATCCAGCCCTTCTTTATTGATTCCGTATTTATTTAGTATGCTCCCGAACATTAAATCTAGATCTATCGTTGGTCTTATAGCAAAAAAATTATGGATATGCTCTATTACCTTTTCCCAAAAGGGTTTAACTTCTGAGCATTCCCACCACATGTGGGAATACCATCCTTTTTTCTTTCCACAGTGCCAACAGTTAGAATTCAAACCCTGGAACATATTGGCTAATGCTGCTGGTGTTCTGTACCATTTTGTGAGGAACTTTAGCTCCAGTTCTCTAAATTTATGCGTTTTGAGCTGATGTATACCTTTCTTGAGACTGTCAAATACATTATCTGCTAAGTTAGTTTCAGAGCTCCATTTTTTTTTAACTAAATTTTTTATCTCCTCCTTATCCGTCGTCATTTTCCTATATATCCTTCCTACTGTCCCTTTCTTTGTTTTTATCATCCCTTTTAACAACTCCTCCATTGGTTCTCCTTCAGTCACCAATCTGTCTTCTATTGTCTTCCTAATTCTGTTATATAATCCTGTTATTTTCAGCCAATATTTCCTACCTATTTCATCGTATAGCGTTTGCAATGGTTTGAGTGTCTGCCCAACTAACATATCTTGTAGCTTGTTATACCCTTTTTTACTGAGTAATCTCCACCATCCTTTATCGTCATTGTTTTCATCCAAGGCCTCTAATGGGGTTTGTTTAGATGTTCCCTTTAACCATTTTAATTGCCATTTTCTCCAAATCATTAGTGCTGTTTTCCTCGGTCCTGTTTCTAATATGTTAACTTTGATCTTGCGTCCAGTGAAAACCCCTAAATTCCCTATTCCATTATTTGCCTCATTCTCTACTCTTACCCACTTCCTCTCCCTTTCCTCTCCTATTTCCATTAATGCTTTTAATTGAAATGACTCATAATAACTCCTCAGATCTGGGGCCCCCCAACCCACGTTTGTATTATGCGCATATATGAAATGCCTTGAAACTCTACTTTTTTTGCTACCGAATATCCATTCTTTTATTTTTGCGTTCCAACTATCAAGTTTTTGTTTTTTAATTTCTAAAGGTATCGTTTGGAATAAGTACAGTAGTTTCGAAGTCCAAAACATTTTCGCTATATTAATCTTGGTTGTTATGTTTAACATCTTCTTGCCCCATCTCTTCATATCTTTTACTATCGTACTCCATATTCTGTTATAATTCTTTTCTACCAACTTTTTAACATTTTTGACTAAGTCTATTCCTAAATATCTGATTTTCTTGACCCCTAGTCCTATCCCCGTTCGTTCATGAATCTCTTTCCTTTCCTCTTTTTTTACATTAATGTACATTATTTCTGATTTTGCCATATTAATTTTTAGTCCTGAGTTTGATTCAAAGTCCTCTAATATAATCTGTATCTCCTTTACTGCTTCTTTTGGATTAACTATGACTATAATCAGATCGTCTGCAAACAAGTTCAACTTAATTTCTTCCTTGCCTAAATGACATCCTTCAATTCTCCCCGAATTTCTGAGACGTTGGGCTAACTGTTCCATTGCCATTATGAAGAAAAAGGGGGAGATCGGGCATCCCTGCCTAACTCCCCTCTGGATTGCGAATTGTGCCGTGTGTTCTCCATTAAGTCTAACTACAGCTGTACCTTCTCTATATATCTCCTTAAATACCCTTATTGTTGATTGACTTATCCCATATTTATCCATAACTGTCCACAAAAAATTATGTGACAATGTATCAAAGGCTTTATAGACATCTAACTTCAATAACGCCAATTTCCCGGACTTGTTATGGCTCAAAACATTTATTATGTTTCGGATTGGATGTGCAATGTTCCTACCTTCTACAAAACCATATTGATCTTCTTTTATAACTTTTTGTATAATATTTTTAAGCCTATTGGCCATTACTTTGGCAAAAATTTTATAATCCTGATTCAATAGGCTAATTGGTCTGTATGATCCTACTTCTTGAGGATCCTTTTGGGGTTTTAAAATCACTGTGATTTCTGCCTTTCTCCATGTGTCTGGAGCTATGCCCCCTTTAAGTATATTATTAAATACTTCTTGCAATTCTGGTACTAATATTTCTCTCATTTCCTTATAAAATTCTGCTGAAAATCCATCCAGTCCAGGAGATTTTCCTACCTTTAAACTATCTATCACTCTTTCAATCTCTTGTCTTGTTATATTGTCCTCTAATCCTCTCTGCTCTGTATCTGTCAACCTTACTCCTATCTCTTCTTCAAAATCTTTCACTCCTTTTTCTCCATATAAATCTTTATAAAAAGTCTCAAATGCTGCTTTTATTTCCTCTGAATTCTGTGTTAGCTTTTTATCCACTCTGATACTTGTCACACTTTGCCTTTGTTTCTTATTTTTTAGAAAATTTGCTAGTCTCTTAGCTGAGTTAAGAGTATTTCTCTGGTATTCATTTTTTACCATGACCTGTTTCCTCCATAATGCCATAGAGTCTAGATCATCTAGTTTTTTCTGTAAATCCCTAATTAACTTGTGTCTAATGGGGCAAAACTTCTGAGCTTGGTCTTTTTGCAGTTTACCTAATTCTTGAAGCCTGCCTTCTCTGTCTGCATACCATTTTTTCTTTATCTCCTTTTCTTTCATAATACATTGTCCTCTGATCACCGCCTTAGCTGCATCCCATAAGATATTTGTTCCCACTGTACCTCTATTCTCTTGAAAGAATAGCTTCGTTTGTTCCATAA
Organism: Heteronotia binoei; assembly: GCF_032191835.1. NCBI lineage: Eukaryota > Metazoa > Chordata > Lepidosauria > Squamata > Gekkonidae > Heteronotia > Heteronotia binoei. The sequence goes on along the minus strand of NC_083228.1, from coordinate 77,880,075 downwards.
TATGTTTTTTATCCTTATCCTTAACCATAACCATATTATTGTATCTCCATATTCTTTTGGTTTGCTTATGTGTTGTTTTAAATTCTACACTTATCGGGGCATGATCCGATATCCATATTGGGTGGGTAATAACTTTTTTAATTTCCCAATTGCATGTTCTATTAATTAATACATAATCTAAACATGAAGTCGTTTTATATCTCCCTGAGAAGTATGTGGGTTCAGGTACCAATTTAAGAGCTTTATATACTTCAATAAAGTTCCATTGTCTCCAATTTATTATTTTATCCTTATTAACATCCTTATTAAAGTCCCCCGCTAATATCACCTCCCCTTCAATAAATTTACTAGCTTTTTTTAGAACTTTTAATAAAAAGGTTTTCTGTCCTGTATTTGGAGCATATATATTTATCAATGATGTTAACCTATTTTCAATCAAACACTTAACCATGACAAATCTCCCTTCAGCATCTCTTATCACCTCTATTGTTTTTATATCATACCTTTTATGGGTTAGGATTGCTACCCCCCTTGCTTTATTTGATCCCCGTGCCTCTGCCAAAATTTCCCAATTTGGGTCACTAATCAAGGGTCTTTTATCTCTTTTAGATTTATGAGTTTCCTGGAGCCAAACTATGTCTATATTTTGTTGTTTAAGGAATCTAGAGAGCTTGTATCTCTTTAAGTCTGATCCCAAGCCATTGACATTCAGTGTCAGCATCCTTAATGTTTTATCCATATTTAGATCGAAAACTACCATTCTTTTGTACCCCTGGCTGAATACCTAGTTTACTTTTGTACCCCTTCCCATTCCCAAATACCTCTTCCCTCCCCTTCCCCATCTCTCCCCCCCCTTTGTGTAGAGCCATAGACTGAGGATGATCACTCATCCCTTCTCTACACCTTGAGCAAGCGCACTCCCCCCCCTCCCGGGTTATGTTACTACTTATTTAACCATTTTGTTTTTATTTGGATACTTCCCTTAATATGTCTCAGTCTCGAGACAGTCTTATCCTTTTCTCCGATCGAGTGGATGCTCCTTCTTCTGGGTCCTGCTCCTGTGACTGGGGTTGGTGAGGTTCCTCCATAGGCATTGGTTCACTGCTCCTCTCATCTGCTCCCAATGTCTTTAATAGCTCCCGTGCCTCTTCAGGGTGCCGTGCACAAAGTCTTCTTCCCTCCTGGTAGATAACTAAAGACGCTGGATATGCCCAGCTAAATTTAATGCCGCTTTGATTAAGTTTCTGTGCATAGGGTTTCATTTGAGACCTTTGGTGTAATGTTTCTTTACAAAAGTCTTCTTTCACATAAACTTTTCTGCCTTTAAAAGTTAAGTCTTTAGCTTTTTTAAGTGTTTTGAGGACTCTTTGCTGCAGTTTCTCTCTTGCTAGTTTCATTATAACTGGGCGGGGCGCCCCGCCCTGCCTTCTTGTTTGAAGTCTGTGAGCACGTTCTACTTCTTCTAGTTGTATCTCCATGCCCTGGTCTAATAACAAATCCACCAGTGTTTGCTCTAAATCGCAAGACTTAACTTCTTCTGAAATGCCAAAGAAGATAACATTCTTCCTCCTGCTTCGGTCTGAAAGTTCTGTGGATTGTTTTTTCAAAAGGTCAATTTCCCCTTTATTTGCAGTGAAAGAGCCTTTGCTTCTGTCGCAACGCCAGCGACTGCCTTAAGTTCTGTGCCTAAGCTCTGCATCTGTGTTGTTAAGTCAGCCAACGTTGCATGTACTTTAGCTTGAGATTCAAGCATTAAAGTCTGGAACTGTGCTAATTGCTCTGAGAGGCTTTTCACAGTGACCGCCATGTTATCTCAGCTTCCTCAACCTCCCCTCCTTTTCTTTGATATTATTGCTTATTTAAGCTTGCTTATCTTTAAGCCACTTATCTTTTCACTCTGCTCCTCCGTATGTTAGACGTCTCGCAGCCAGTTTCGATGACTCCCGCTTTTAATTACGTTGTTTTACAGCTTGTATCTTTGTTTTCTTAGGGAGAGTGGGGACGAGGCGTCCGAGTCTTAGCGCGTGCGCATTGCTCTCCAAATGGAGCTGAGATTGACTCCCAACTAAAATTATAAATAGATGTGGAAAAGTTAAGCAATTCTGTGGAATAAATGGTCCAGCATTTGGTCTCAAAACATATGATACAACTATCTTGGTTAAAAAAAAGTCAGGATCTGATCAGCGCTGGGTTGGGAAGCCTGCTAGAACTTTATATATATATATTTATTTTTTGCGGATGCGGAAAAAGCTTTTGATAATCTTAATTGGGACTTTATGTTTGCAGTTATGGAGAAAATGAATTTAGGAGATGATTTTATAAGGATGACGAAAGCAATATATACAGAACAACAGGCAAAACTCTGTGTCAACACTGACTTAACTGAACAACTGAAGATCAGCAAAGGCACTAGACAAGGTTGCCCTCTATCTCCATTGTTGTTTATAATGACCCTAGAGGTCTTGTTGACTCAAATTGATGAAGATAGTGAAATAGAGGGATTGAAGTTGAAAGGTTTTTCCTATAAATACAGAGCCTTTGCAGACAATGTGATGTTCATTAACGAGAACCCAGTACAAGTGATGCCTTTGTTGTTAAAGAAAATTAAAGAGTATGGTGAGTTAGCTGGCTTTTATATTAATAAAGAAAAATCGAAAATCCTTACTAAGAATCTGACACTAAACAAACAGAAAGAACTGCAAAATGCCACTGGATGTGAAGTTGCCTCCAAGGTAAAATATTTAGGTGTGGAGATGACGATAAAAAATATTGACTTATATAAGAACAATTATGAAAAGCTCTGGCATAAAATAGAAGGTGATATGTTAAAATGGAATAAACTAAACAGATCTATGCTGGGGAGGATATCTGCAATTAAAATGAATGTTCTACCAAGGAAGATGTTTTTATTTCAAACTATCCCAATAGTGAAAGATAAGAAACAATTTAATCTGTGGCAAAGAAAGATTTCAGAGTTTATTTGGGCGGGCAAGAAACCAAGAATCAAAATGAAAATCTTAACAGATGCGAAAGAAAGAGGTGGCTTCCAATTACCTGATTTAATGCTATACCATGATGCAGTTTGTTTGGTATGGATTAAGGAATGGATGACTTTGATCAATAAAAAATTATTGGCGCTAGAAGGACATGGAAATATATTTGGTTGGCATGCGTATATGTACTACGGGAAAGAGAAGATGGATGGTTTGTTTTCACATCACTATATAAGGAGGAGTTTGCTGAATACTTGGAAAAAATATAGTAAATATGGAGATGAGAGGAAACCACTTTGGATTGTGCCAACAGAAGTAATAAGTATGCCGCAAAGTGTAAGGGAAGGGAAAGGGGCATCATACGAACAACTGCTAAAGTTCAAGGGGGGCAAAGTTGAAATGAAATCGGTTGAAGAATTGCAGGACAAATTTGATTGGTTTCAGCTGTTACAAATTAAAAGCTTGATAGAGAAAGACATTAAGAGTACAGGTATAAGACGAGAGAAAACAGAAATGGAGAAAATGCTGTTGGGCGAGAATGAAAAATTGATCTCAAGGATGTATAAATTGTTATTGAAATGGGCTACAGAAGAAGAGGTGGTGAAGCCTCAAATGATTAAATGGGCGATTAATTTTAATAAAGAAATACAGATGGAGACGTGGGAACACCTATGGAAGAATTCAATGAAAATATCTATGTGCTATAACATAAAAGAGAACTGTTTCAAAATGCGGTATATGACACCTAAAAAGCTAACAAAAATGAGTAATCAAGCTTCAGATAGGTGCTAGAAATGTAAAAAACATGAAGGTTCTTTCTACCACATGTGGTGGACTTGTGAAAAGGCGAAACAATTTTGGACAATGATTCAACAGGAGATCTCGAAAATCTTGGGTTATAATATTAAGAGAGCACCAGATGTCTTTCTGGTGGGATTACAAATGGAAAGCTTTCCGAAGCAAGATAGAACATTGTTGTGGTATCTGCTTTCAGCTGCGAGAACATTGTATGCGCAAATGTGGAAGCAAGACAGAATACCTGAAAAATGGGACTGGGTCTTAAAGGTTCTTAACTGGAGTGAAATGGACAAACTTACTAGAATCTTAAAAGACAACAATTTGGAGAAGTTTAAAGAAGACTGGAGTAAATTTCAAAGTTACGTGGAAATACAGTGGAGGGTGAAGAGTCACTTAGTGGTTATGACAACATTAACTGAACTTTAAATGATAAAGAAGAATTGTGATTATTGAATTAGTAGAATATAGTTACATGGTAATTATGTATATATGAGTTAAGATAAAATTAAGACAGTTGGAATTCCGGAGTTGATTTTATAACTTTGGGTTTTGTGTTTAATAAGCACTAAGTGAATTATAGAGAAAGGGTTAGGGAAAGATAACTCTTTGTGTAAAAATTTTATAATGGTGAAAAGATATTTAGTAGTGTATGACAACATTAATTGAACTTTTAATGATAAAGAGGTATTGTGCTAGTGTGATAAAAGTATTAGTAGAACATAGCTACTTGGTAAATATATATATATATGAGAGTTAAGATAAGACTAAGATAGAGGGAACTCTGGAACTGAATTAATAATTATGAGCATTGTGTTTAATAAGTGCTAAGTGATTATTAGGGAAAAGGTTAGTGAATGATATATATATATATATATATATTTTTTTTTCTCTAAAGATTTTATAATTGTGAATTTACCTCTAATATGCTTTTAATTTGTTTTAAGTACCAGCGGAGGTCATGAATAAGAGTGGGGGGGGAGAGGAAAATATGTAATGTATTGGAGAAGTATATTTTAATTTGAATAGATGAATGTATCTCAATATATTGCAAAATAAAAGTTTGGTTACACAAAAAAAGAACTTTATATATACACTAGAACATGAGTTCCATGGGGGTATATATGTACCTTATATGTACACTAGAGCAGGGGTGGCCAACGGTAACTCTCCAGATGTTTTTTGCCTACAACTCCCATCAGCCCCAGCCAGCATGGCCAATGGCTGGGGCTGATGGGAGTTGTAGGCAAAAAACATCTGGAGAGCTACCCTTGGCCACCCCTACTAGAACCTGAGTTCCATAATGTAACAAAAAATGCATTACTTCACCAAATTTAAACCACCTTATAGAACAAATAGTCTGCATTCTTTATTATTGCATTTTTTGGAAGTCTGCCTTGTTGCTGTAGGTATCTAGAGTACCAGCTAGGGTTGATACTGCCTAAAGCCATGGGAGAACTTAATAGCTAACTAGGGAATAGAATCCATTTGTCCTGAAGGCAACTCATTTACCATTCTGTGCAGATTTTCTTCTTTGTAGCAAGAAGAGTAGACACCATTCTGCTAGACAAGATATAGCAGATTTTGTTTTATTTTGTGGTCAAGTCACAGCTGACTTATAACAACTTCATAGGGTTTTCAAGCTAAGAGATGTTCACACACAGTTTGCCATTGCCTTCCTCTACATAGCGTAAGAGATGTTCACACACAGTTTGCCATTGCCTTCCTCTACATAGCAACCCTGGATTTCCTTAGTGGTTTCTCATTCAAATACTAACCAGGGCCAATCCTGCTTAGATTCCAAGATCTAGCAGATTAGGCTAGCCTGGGCTATCCAGATCAGGGCAGCAAACGGGGGGATAGAATCCAGTTGTCCTGAGGGCAACACATGTGTCATTCTGCACAAACATTATTCCTCTTTATAAGAAGAAGAAGAAGATATTGGATTTATATCCCGCCCTCAACTCCGAAGAGTCTCAGAGCAGCTCACAGTCTCCTTTACCTTCCTCCCCCACAACAGACACCCTGTGAGGTGGGTGGGGCTGGAGAGAGCTCTCACAGCAGCTGCCCTTTCAAGGACAACCTCTGGCAGAGCTATGGCTGACCCAAGGCCATGCCAGCAGGTGCAAGTGGAGGAGTGTGGAATCAAACCCGGTTCTCCCAGATAAGAGTCCGCACACTTAACCACTACACCAAACTGGCTCTCTTATAGAAGAAAGTGTTGAAACCTTAGAATCCAGTTGTCCTGGCAACACATTTGCCATTCTGCGCAAACATTATTCCTCTTTATAGAAGAAAGTGTTGAAACCTTTCTGCTGGACTGGATATAACAGATTTTATTAGCATGTTCATATTGGAGAGCCATCTTGCACTATTCTAAGCAAAAATACAAGGCTTTATTGGCAAGACAAAGATGTCCCAAAAGGAAACAGTTTGCAGCTTTGAGTCCATTGAGAGCCTTGGATATTTGCTGCTCATCCCCTCAGATGGTTGCTGTTTGAAGAAATATGTTTCTTTTTCTGATCAATCTGTATTTTTCTGATCAATCTGTAGGTGGCACACCTGTGCTTTCTGCCCAAAACTGCATATAGGGCTGAGGAATTGATTACTGCTTTGGGGCCTGATGGTGGGGAGTGTTTCAAGCTCCCACAAGGTACTACATTGCCAGGGGGAATGGGTTGTCTTATGACAGAGAAGCATAACTTTGAAATCCTTAGAATAAATACTTTCCAAATGATCAAGAAATTATAAATCCCTGTTATGTGTTCTCTACTTTTCTATTTAAAACAATTTTCAAAGAATTCAGGTTTTCACGGCTGGTAACATCATTAGGGTTTGTAGAATCTTTCGGGATCAAGTGCACTTCAAGAAGGAGACCACGTCATCCACTTTGAAAGAACTGAAGTCCTTTCTACGGTCTCACATTATCATACTCGCCTGAACAGAGAAGCTATTGAGATTTACAAACACCAGCACAATTTTAACAGAAAGGAAGAAGGCATTTTCATCCACCAATCTTGGTACCCAACTCTGCAAAACACCCTACAGACTATAAATTGCAGAAAGTCTCAGAACAACCAACAAATTCCACAGAACAATCAGCACAGTCAACAACCATCTTCCTTATCTTCAAACCCCTTCCAACCTTCCCAGCAATTAACACAGAACAATGGTCACATTCAACAGCCAGTTTCCTTATCACTACCCTTCCAGGAAGCCCCACCAAACAATGGGCACATCCACAAAACAATTGCCCTTTCATCACACCCCCTCCAGCCTACAAATAGCAGCTCTCCAGCAGCCCTGGCCCCACTCAATGCACAGCAGCCAAGAAGGTCTGAGCGCCTGCTCCGGCTGCAACGCCACTGAGGATGTTCTCCGCAGCTGAGAACGAAATGTCTGGAAGGAAAACTTTCTCCAGTAGAACACGGCACTTGATCCCGAAAGATTCTACAAACCCTAATAAAACAATTTTATTTCAGTAACATATAGTAACAATCAGTTCTTTGCATTATTAATTACTTCTTTTTATTTATCCCATATATTACTTTTCTAATCCCCCCTCACCCCGTTTCTTGACCCCCGCCGGTGTTGTATACTTAAAATACTAATATTTAAAGGTACCACTAATAAAACAAAAAATTCTATATTTCTTTCTTTTAGGACTTAATCATTATCAAAAATTGTCCTATGTCCTTTTGTTTTCCACTCTTTTTCTATATAGCTTCTAAACTTCTTCCACCCAACCTAAAAGTTTCTAAAGCATAGTCTTTTAAAATTCTTGTCAATTTGTCCATTTCACTCCATGTTATAACTTTTAAGATCCAGTCCCATTTCTCTGGTATTTTCTCTTGCTTCCACAACTGCGCATACAATGTCCTAGCAGCTGAGAGCAAGTACCAAATTATAGTTCTATCTTGTGAGTTCTCTACTTTTGATTTCTACTACTGATGGTAGTCCTCTGTGCATGCACCTGGTTGTTATGTATAGATGACAACTGATGACTTATGCACAAAATGTACATGATCTTCTGCCCTCTTGTTTGGTAAATCACTGGGAGAGGTGTGTAAATCAGTTGCATAACTAAGACAAAACTTTCTAAACAAGTAAGCCAATATAATACTTAATTATTCTTTTCTACCCCAATGTTGCACAAAAGCATAAAATAATCAATTACAAATATTGGTCAGTACCAGAAATAGAGCTGTTCTGTAATAATAATAATAATAATACATTTTATTTATATCCCGCCCTCCCCGCCAAAGCAGGCTCAGGGCGGCTCACAACATATTAATCCATTATACAATAAAATCAAGCTGTACAAGCTAGTCAATGTTGTTCTGGCATTCACTGTATGTGGAATTATAACAGGATCCACATGTCAATGAATATTGTAACACTGAAATAATCCACCTCCTGGATTTTAGCATGACTCCAGGTCTCTTATTATTCTCCAGTGACAGTGGAGGTATGTCTCTGAGGTGTATTTTTTTTAAAAATGTGAACCATTCTGAGTTGTTGGTTCATGGCTCATGGCACTATATAACTGTTCTCCCAATTCAACACTATTATTTAGCTGCAAATCTGCTAATCCTGTGTCCAATGCTACAAAAGCAAAGTGTTGGACTAGGATCTAGGAGACCAAGGTTGAGACCCCCACTCTGCCATGGAAGCTTGTTTGCTGACCTTGGGCCAGCCAATCACATGCAGTCTAAAACAATTAATAATCTAAACCACTATGAGTCCCCATTGGGAGAAAATTGGGGTAGAAATGAAGTAAATGGCTGCATTCATGTCTGGAGACTGCATGCTGTCCCTCTCAAACTCAGACAGCACTTATTCTTAATAGCATTACAGTCAGTACCATTTTGAAAAGCTAACTTGCTATATGAAGAGGTTAAAGGGTAGGAAATTGCAATGAATAGGAAGGATCAGTCAGAATATTAATATGAAGGCCATCCCACACCACTGAAATTGCATTTCTATTCAATCACAATAGGAAAAAAACTTGTGACAAATTGGCTGCTGGAAATAACGGAGAGCGTAACAGAGAAAGAACAAGAGAACTGTTTTTGTTACCACATCATCTGGAATCACCATTGTAACTAAATCTATGATTGACAGTTGCACGACAACTTACTTCAGACAGCCCTTTTCTACTCGTGAGATTATATTGTGCAATCCCATAAAATAGTCTGTGTTTTTTTTTCTCCAACATACATTTTGTGGACACTGTGTATAGCCATTAGGTATCCTGAAATGACATTGGAATGGCACTAAGAAAATGAAAGCATATACTAAGATATTTGAACAGTGGGGTAGATTTGACTGAATTAAGTAATACATTTTAAACTACCAATCACTGCTATTTGGGAAAGTAGGCTTTCTTACCTTTAATGGCAACTTCATATCATGCTTTCTCATATATTACATATGTGCATTTTGGTGTCCTTAGCAGAATAATGCTATCTGCATAGGGATCAAGGAAGGGTAAGGACATCCTTGTTACAGAGGAGCTGCTCTGCTCAGACTTTTTAAAAGACCTGGTTAATGTGCAGTCCAACACAGGATAGGAGCATTCAAAGGGAAGGGAACTTTTGTGCTTTTTGTATACTTGTGACAGATAGTCACATGATACTGCCTATGATTTTTCAAGTTCTGAGCTGGGTGGGATACCAATAGATTTGCTAAATACATACAAGGGGGCAAAGTGCTACCTTTTATTTTCAGTGGTGTGTCCAGGGCATATTTACAATAGCACTTCAGTATCAGTAGGTACATAAAGTCAAGGCTTTACCATGATATTGAACGAGCAGTGGTCAGAGGCTAGAAGGATAGATTCCTGTCTCATACATTTTGGGGTAGGCATTATGTCCATGGATAGTTTGGGATGAGGAAATTAAGGCCCAGTGTCACGTTTGCAGGGTGCAGGCAGGCAGGTGTCCAAAGCTAGTCCAAGGTCAAAGTCCAGGAAGTCAAGCAGAAGCCAAGTCACCAATGCAGAATCACAAACCAGAATCAGACGTCAATGTCCAAAAGCCAAAAGGCCAGGGTGCCAAGGAAATCAAGCAGATCAGGCAGGAGCGTGGATGCAAGCCAGAGAATAGACTTGTTGCTTCCACAAGGTTACCAGGTCCTGGGTGGGAGTTATATGGGAGACTCAATCAGCCTGCTCCCTAGGTGGTAGTGACTCTGCTAGAACTCAGGACTGAGAGAACTGAAGCATCAGCATGCCTCAAGTCTTCGCTCTGAAAGTTCTTTCTGGAGCCTGCTTCAAACTCTTGAGATGGGAGGAGGAGACCTTGGAGGAGATCGATTGTCAACAGCTGACATTGGTGCCTGGTGAGTGATTGATGGGCCAGCTGCTGTTTGTTCAGCTGAGGAACTGGCTGGCAACTCTTCCAGGTCTGTTAACCCTTCCAGCTCTTCCTCGTCAGGGCTCATGACACCCAGCACATAGGCTTGCACACCATGTCTATTTCCCCTGCGAGCTTCCTCTCTGGATAGGCATTTGAATTCATGTTCCGTACCAATAAAACCGGCCTACAAAATAATTTTCCAAGATAACTCACTTTGACTCAAATGTGTGTTATTAAAAGAAAAATCAACATCAAGAGAGGCATAGTTCCCAGAGTTCCTGGATGAAGCTGATTGGATATTTTGCCATCTAGTTTCAGGCCTGGTTATGGGACAAAAATGGTTACCCTGGTGAATGACCTATTCTGGGAGATGGATGGGGAGATGGATTCTGACCTCTCTGGCTTCAATCATATTTTTCTGGACTGCCTTTAGAAGGCACTGTCGTGTGGTGGTTTCAGTATTGCCTGGAAGGTAGGCTTCAGAGGGTGCTGCTGCTGCTGCTTGGCTCTTTGTCATCTGGCTTCCTGAGTCCTGAAAAGCTCCATGCTTTTAAACATGTACATGAAGTCTCTGGGAGAGGTCATCCAGAGATTCAGACTGGGTTCTCAGCAATATGTGGGTGATACTTAGCTCTTATCTTCAACTTCCAGCAGATTCCAAAGATGCTGTGGTAACAGTGAACTGATGCCTGGCGGCAGTTTTGGAATAAATGAGGATTAACGAACTGGAACTTAATCTTGACAAAATGGAGGTGCTACTGGTAGGAGAGGGCTTGAGTCAGAAATTGGGATATCTCCCACTCTGGTTAAGTGGGATTACACTCTGCCTAAAGCAGGTTTAAATTGCTGCTGGACCTGGGTTTTCTGTTGGATAAACAGGTGGCACTAGTGGCCAACACACATTTTGCTATCTTTGATAGTGCATGCCCCAGTAACATCTTGATTATACTGGTGCAATGTGTACTCTACATGGGGCTGCCCTTAAAGAGTGTTCAGAAGGTACAAGTGGTTCAGAACACTGTAGCCAGGATTCTGAATTGAGTGGGTCAAAGGAACAATATAATTCCAGTCTTATTCCATCTTCACTGGCTCCCAATTTGCTTCAGGGCCCAATTCAAGGTGTTAGTATTGACCTTTAAAGGCTCGGGGCCAGCAGTTCTTCAGGATCACCTACTCCTGTGTGAACCTACCTAAACGCTATGATCATCTTCAGAGGCCCTGCTTTGATTGCCCTGCCATCTGAAGCTAGATGAGGCAACACAAGAAAGGACCTTTTCAGTTTTGGAATGAAAACTACGGTATATAATTTCTTACCCAAGGAGATTCATTTCTCCTTCTACCAGATTTTTTGTTTGTTTGGCATTCTCTCATTGACTCTCACAGACCATTCTTCTTATTTATGTGTCTATATATTTTCTTTTAATTGTTTTACATATTTTTGTGTGCTTAAGCTTGTTTAAGTTTCTTTGTTGCTTGTTACCTTGGAGACCCTAAACTGGGTGGACAGGTAGCTTTAAAATGTTTTAAATGTATGATCTGGATCATTAGGAGAAAACTATAACTACCATATTTGTGAGTAAGATACCACTCTCAAAACATGACTTGGCTAGTCATAGAGCAGTATGGGAAAATGAGGCTTGGTACATTCCTGAAAAGAAAATATGATGCCCAGTTTAGTTCACAGGACCTTGTATGGTAACATGGAATCTACATTACATATGCTTGAGTGACTTCTGTAGATCTTGTTCCTTTACTTTTGTCTTCCAGACTGTGTTAGTCTGTCTATGCATTCTGTACAGCAAAATGTGATGTCTTCCATGGAGACAGATCAAGCTGGGTAGTAGTGAACAGTGACTCACAACAGCTTATATCCTTATATGGTTAGTCTTCAAGGTTCTACTGGACTCTTCAGTCTTTAGTTATCCTTCTTCTACTCCATTACTCCCCCCCTTCAGACTCTCCACCCTCAGAAATAGTTTATCTGAACACATGCTTATGATGGTGGTGCTGGCATTACCAGCATCGACCAACCTTCTGAGTCTAAAAATTAAAGCGGTTTTGTTCTCTCAGTTCAGATAAACAGCAGACTCATCTATAAAGCTTTCAAAATTGTTTTGAAGGGTTTTGAGACAGAGGTACTGGATTGTATGATAATGAATAACCTTACAGCTCCCCAGTTGAAATATGTCTCTTGTTGAATTCCAATGTGAATTATTTTAAATTTCTCACTCTTTTTTGCAAAGCTTTTAAACAATTGTATTATCAGTTTCTTTCTTTGCCTATTTTGAAGCTGCAGTGCTACAGATTTTTAAGGATATTTATAGTACTGTATACAGTTTTATTAGTACAGAAGTATATGACAACCAATGTTCCCCTAAGCTGTGGAGTCTTGTGAGCAAAAATTCTACTTTGTGAGCTACTGGCATTAAAGTTGTGAGCTACTGCATTAATTAGTTTGCTCTAGGGCCATTTTTCCTGAGCTGAGACAAAAATGTGTGAGCTGGAGGCTAAAACATTGTGAGCCAGCTCACGCTAACTCAGCTTAGAGGGAATGTTGATGACAACTCTTTAACATTTGACTGTTTCTGTATTGTTAACATGCACAAGTAAACTTTCTTGTAACTTAGCAGATTCCATTAATTTGTGTCCTCTGTTTTTTTACTTGTGCACATGCATCCTGAATATTTTGTATATTACTTTATCCCCTTGTTTTCTCTGTTCTTTTAGACCAGATGCCTGAGGGGAGAATGATTTGTCTCTCATTTTAACATTAAATGTTTATTATAAAATGATACATCATTATTATGTTATTTAGCAAGTTTCAAGATAAAGCAAAATCAAAATGGAAATTGATAGAGATCAGACTAGATAGTCAACCCTTGGTGGTACCCCACCATGTTGAAAGCTGAGTCTTCCCCTATATAGCTTCAACCTCTGTTTCATCTTGATAGAAAGTGGAAAATGAAGCATGCATTCCAACTCTTTGATTTTATTCTAGTTCAAGCCTTGTTATTTTTCCCACTTCCTCATGGCTTATCCTAAGAAGATCTCTCTCTCTCTCTCTCTCTCTTGGCTTGACTTTGCGAACGAAGATTTAAGAAAGGTGCAGTAGTCCACGTCTGCTGCAGGCTCGCTGGTGGCTGACAAGACCAATGCAGGACAGGCAGGTCTGGCCACAGTGGCTGCAGGGAAAAGTCTGATTTGGGGTTGGTGCTGTAGCAGTACGATTCTTCCTCAATTTCCTTTTGTCCTCAAGACCAGCTATGTGTGCGTTCTCAAAGGAAGAGACAGCCTGGTGGATGGTGTGCCTCCATGGTTTGCGATCTGAGGCTAGGTCAGACCACTGGTGATGGTTAATGCAACAGGCACCAAGGGATTTCTTCAAGGAGTCCTTGTACCTCTTCTTTGGTGCCCCTCTATTTCGATGGCCGGTGGAAAGTTCGCCATACAGGGCAATCTTGGGAAGGCGGTGGTTTTCCATCCTGGAGATATGCCCTGCCCAGCGCAGCTGCGTCTTCAACAGCAATGCCTCGATGCTTGTAACCTCCACCCGCTTGAGGACTTCAGTGTTGGTCACAAAGGCACTCCAGTGGATGTTGAGGATGTTGCGAAGGCAGCGCTGATGAAAACGCTCAAGGAGTCGCAGGTGATGACGGTATAAAACCAACGATTCGGAGCCGTAGATGAGGGTTGTCATCACAACCGCTTTGTAAACATTGATCTTTGTGCCTTTTTTCAGATGCTTGTTACTCCACACCCTTTTATGCAGTCGGCCAAATGCATGGTTTGCCTTTGCCAGTCTATTGTCAATCTCCTTGTCGATCTTGGCGTCTGAGGAGATGATGCAGCCCAGGTAGCTGAACTGCTGGACTGTATTCAAAACTGATCCACCCACAGTGATGCAAGGAGGGTGATAATCTTCCTGGGGTGCAGGCTAGTGGAGAACTTCTGTCTTCTTCAGACTAACTTCTAGGCCGAATAGCTTGGCAGCCTCTGCAAAGCAGGACATCATATGCTGCAGAGCTGATACCGAGTGGGAGACAAGTGCAGCATCATCATCAGCAAACAGTAGCTCTCGGATAAGTTTTTCCATTGTCTTGGAGTGGGCCTTTAGTCGCCTCAGGTTGAACAGGCTGCCATCGGTGCGATAGCGGATGTAGACACCATCGTCATCATCTAAATCTACTGCGGCTCTTTGAAGCATCATGCTAAAGAAGATCGTAAAGAGAGCTGGCGCGAGAACACAGCCTTGCTTTACACCTGTGCCTATTGGGAAGGGCTCCGAGAGGTCATTGCAGTGTCTAACTTGGCCTCACTGGTCTTCATGTAGCTGGATAACCATACTGAGGAATCTTGGGGGACATCCTAAACGTTCCAAGATTTGCCACAGGCCGTTCCTGCTAACGGTATCAAAAGCTTTGGTAAGATCAACAAAAGTCACATATAGACCCTTGTTCTGTTCCCTGCATTTCTCTTGGAGCTGCCTGAGAACAAATACCATGTCGGTGGTGCTCCTGTTAGCTCTGAAGCCACACTGGCTCTCTGGGAGGAGTTCTTCTGCAATGGTGGGCACCAGTCTGTTCAGGAGTATTCTAGCAAGGATTTTGCCTGCAATGGAGAGCAGGGTTATCCCCCGGTAGTTGGAGCAATCTGACTTTTCCCCTTTGTTCTTATGTAGAGTAATGATGATTGCATCGCAAAAGTCCTGTGGTAGTTTGCCTTATTCCCAGCAGGTGACAAGTACTTTGCGAAGTGTGCTATGTAGTACTATGCCCCCATGCTTCCAGATCTCTGGTGGGATTCCATCAACTCCCGCTGCCTTGCCACTTTTCAGTTGCTTGATGGCTTTAACAGTCTCTTCTAGGGTGGGGATCTCATCCGTTTTCACTGGTTGAAGTGGGGTGAGGTGGATTGCTGAATCTTGAACTACGCGATTGGCACTGAAGAGAACCTGAAAATACTTCGACCACCGGTTCAGTATGGATGCCTTGTCTGTGAGGAGCACTTGGCCGTCTGCACTACTCAAGGGACTCTGAGCCTGATATGATGGACCATATACTGCCTTCAGGGCTTCGTAGAACCCTCTTAAATCACCAGTGTCTGCACACAGCTGGGTTCTCTCTGCAAGCTTAGTCCACCGCTCGTTCTGAATGTCTCGAAGCTTGCGCTGGAGATCTACATACAGCGCAAAAGGTTGCTTTTTTCCCGGGACAGGAGGGCTGAGAAAGATGTGCATGGTAGGCAGATCTCTTTTTCGCCAGTAATTCTTGGATCTCTTGATTGTTCTCGTCAAACCAGTCCTTGTTCTTCCTTGTGGAGAACCCGAGAACTTCTTCAGAGGTCAACAGGATGGTAGTTTTTAAGTGTTCCCAGAGTGCTTCTGGAGAAGGATCTGTGAGGCAACTGGGGTCCTCAATTCTTGTCTGGAGTTTTGCCCGGAAGGCAGCTTTAACTTCGGCTGACTGAAGGCTGCCAACCTGAAACTTCCTCCGGGGGATACCGCCTCTCCTGGATGTAGATTTAAAGTGAAGATGGAGATTACAGTGTACAAGACGATGATCCATATGACATTCTGCACTGGGCATTACTCGGGTGTGTAAGACATCTCGAAGGTCTCTCTGGCGCACCAGAATGTAGTCAATAAGGTGCCAATGCTTGGACCGTGGGTGCATCCAGGTTGTCTTCAGACTGTTCTTCTGCTGGAAGATAGTGTTGGTAATGGTGAGCTGATGCTCCGTGCAGAATTCTAGCAGGAGGCGCCCGTTGTCATTGCAGTTGCCAATGCCGTGTTTGCCAAGTACTCCTTTCCAGGCTTCCGAGTCTTTACCTACTCTGGCATTGAAGTCACCAAGGATAATCACCTTGTCCTCTGTAGGGGTCTTCCATACGAGGTAGCGTAGATCAGCATAGAACTTGTTCTTTTCTGCAGAATCTGCTTGAAGGGTTGGGGCATACACACTGAAGAGTGTTGCATGCTGCTTGTTTTGAAGTGGGAGGCGCATAGACATGATGCGATCTGAGTGACCTGTTGGCAGGTTTTCGAGTTGAGAGGCAATGGAATTCCTGACCATGAAGCCAACGCCAGAAAGGCGGCTCTCAGCCTTTGACTTACCCGACCAGTAGAGGGTATAGCCAGCACCGTGTTCTTGAAGACTACCTTCCTCAGGGAAACGGACCTCACTGAGAGCTGCTATGTCGATATTCAGCCTGAGAAGTTCGTGGGCAACTAGAGCAGAGCGTCGTTCAGGGCGACCACTGTCTACTGTGTCAAGCATGGTTCTGATGTTCCAACACGCAAGCTTTATTTCTGCTATAAGCTACTGTGTCAGTGTAGTCATAATCATTCTCACCTTTGTCAATTTTCACCTTATGTTCATATGCCTGTCATGGCTTTAGTCTGTAGAAAATTTCCACATTTTCAATGGTAAGGAAAAGTACTACAGATTCTGCATGCATGTTCGACTAATTCTTTAAGGAATCTAACAGGAAGTACTTTATTTCCTCAGGTACATTCTCAATTAATGGCTATCCAAGTTTAAGTGCTCCATACATATTAAGCCCTTGTTGCTAGGTAAAACAGACTTTATTATGGAGCCTGAGCATCCCTAAGAGGGTTGCATTACTTCTTCCCTTGTACTAATGTCTGATGCAGAAAATTCTCTAAGAATATAACTGTATTGTTTTATGTATGGTCTGCCTTTCTTGTTGAAACTAAAAGCAGATTATAAAACAATGCAATAAAACAGTATAATATAGACAATAAACCCCTATAACAAGGGTGGCCAAACTTGCTTAATATAGCAGCCACATAGAATAAATGTCAGGCATTAGAGAGCTGCAAGACATGATGCATTGAAGTGACTTCTAAGAGGCAGGTTTGGGGAAGTGCCCTGAAAGTGACATCACTGGAAGGAGGTGGAGTTTGGGAAGTGCCATCACCTGATCTTTGACCTATAAGTGACATCACAGGGCACAGTATCAAAAAGTGATGTCACATCCTCGCTAGGTAAAACACTCCTGAAAGAAATGTGCACATCCTCAGAAGTTCCATCCTCTGTGTTATTATGCCATGCACTTGCAAGGTTTCATCTTGACATAACAGGTTCCAAACCCAAGGCCTGTGGAGTGCCTCACTTAAATTAAGCCCTGATTATTCTCAATATTCAACTCTTTCAGGACCAAATCTCAAGACAACAGTAGCTTGGATTACAGGAATAATTCAGTAACATTGCCGAGCTCTAAATTACTTTCTTATTTATTGATCCTATTTATGAGCTGAAAAAAAGCAAATTACA
Organism: Heteronotia binoei; assembly: GCF_032191835.1. Taxonomy (NCBI): domain Eukaryota; kingdom Metazoa; phylum Chordata; class Lepidosauria; order Squamata; family Gekkonidae; genus Heteronotia; species Heteronotia binoei. The sequence continues at coordinate 77,862,633 of NC_083228.1, read as the reverse complement.
GGAATGTTAAAATACATATTATATTAAAGTTCAGCACAAATGGTGCTTAGAGGAAAAGATTCATAGCTGGGCTCTAGGTCCAGGCATGCTCAAAGGGTGCCTAACTGCTTCCTACTGTCTAATGCAATCATCAATTGGAATCAGTAAAGCATACTGGAATCTTTTATCCAAGTCAGACCTTTCACAAAAATTTCAGAACAAAGCCAAGGCATTTCAATACAGTTTTTAAATTAACTGGATAATAAGCAAGCATCCTCAAGTTGAAGAAGCAAGGGGCAATGAAATATACATGAACACATATAAATAGTTTGTCAAGAAAAAGAGAAGACTGGAAGGTTTGAGGGGGAAGAACTAAAGCCTGAAAGCTAATCTTGCTAAAGCTGTCAGGATTGGCAGCTCCAGAATGAGAAGCACAAAAGGAGAGTAAGGCGATTTGATGCTGTTCAGACAGAGCATGCATAGGCACCAATTACTGCTTGAGTAAGAGAAGAACATCTTTCTATGTTAGAAAGTGGAGGGATGGATGGCTATATATTTAAGATGGTAAGAACTGCAGTAAATCCAAATCAATGTCACAAAGGAAAGGAAACCAGTTTGCGGCAACTGAAGGTTATTTTAATTTACCCCACACTTACAGTAATGCACTTCACTGTGGTCTTCCAGTTTCCCAACTCTGTATTCTTCCAACTTCAACTCCCTATTTCTCTTCACTAATTTCCTTTATTTAGTATGCATTCACTTTCAAAACTTCGTCTGTATACTTCTGCCCACATTTATTTCTAGTTTTCTTCTGCTAATAGCCTAAGTATGTTCTCTTACCCGCTCCCTTTGTCTGGCTCAACCACTCATGACACTGGGAGTTCCATGAACAAAACCCACTGTATTCGTTTATTTAAATCATACACAGGCTCAATTCAAATTAGGGCTGGGGGGGGGGGGGGTTAAGCCTGTTCACCCCAATGTTTTCTAACATGAAATAGTCCACACAACCCCTTCCTTCCTAGTCTTTAAAAAACACTTGACAACTAATTTTTTGGTGTTATGTGTCAAAAAGGTCTTCTGCCTTTATTCAAGCTCCTGATGTGTCTTCTCTGCTATGTTTTCCCCGACCCCCTGCTTTTCTCTTTTTGAAATTCGGGGTGCGCTCAGGCCAAATGGCAGCCGGCTCCCACAGCCCCAGCTCCATGCTCTCTAGTCCCCACGCAGGGGCAGCGGCGAGCGAGGTCGGCCGTCTGGCTCGCCTCTTCCTGCTGCTGCTGCCCTCCAGCTTGTTCTCTCCCGGAGATCTCAGCTAGGTTCCTCCCTCCACCGCTTTCCTTCGTTCGCCTAGCCAAGATGACTGCACACTCTGCCGCTCTCTCTTTTCCCGCGCTCACGCACGCTTTTCTCCCGGCGACCTCTGCAGTGGAGAGGAGGAGCTTGCCTATTTCCTCCTTCTCCACTTCAAATACGGCGAGACCTCCGGGAACTGTAGACTATGTCTTGAAGAGCCGCATGCGGCTCGCGAGCCACAATCTCAGTCGTCAAGTCTCCAGGTATTTTCCAAATGTGGAGATGGCAGCCCTATTCCCCTAGATTTGCTCATTTTTAGCTCTCTCAGTGTTCACATATTGGTCCCTGACTGTCTGGGTAGCGTGTACACCTGAGAATGTGGCTGCCGTTCACCTCCTGTACTCTCTATAGGGACACAACCCCCGACCATCAACTTAATTTAATAGATAATACTAAAGCAAAAATGTCTACCCTGGTAGTTAGATAAACTCATCTCCGAAAATCTCATATCAACATTTACTGTCCCCACTCCACCTGTTATCAGCTCCTACACAAAAGTATCTCCCTGATTATTTTTAATCTTTTGGTAAGACGGCTGGAAAAGTCCCAACTGGTTCCCTCAGACAATGGCCTGTTGTTACGTATGTCTATGGACATAATTCTGTGTGGCTCTAATCAACAAGCTTCATATTTGGCTCACTGCATGTTTTCTAAGTTTGCAGGCGCTGAATGCCAAATCAAATCATTTTTCTCCTTTGATGCAACGCATATCTTCCTGAATAGGAGCCCCGTGGCGCAGAGTGGTAAACTGCAGTCCAAGCTCTGCTCAAGAACTGAGTTCAATCCTGGCAGAAGCTGGGTTCACGTAGCTGGCTCAAGGTTGACTCTGCCCTCCATCCTTCTGAGGTCAGTAAAATGAGTTCCCAGCTTGCTGGGGGTGGGGAGTGTAGATGACTGGGGAAGGCAATGGCAAACAACTGGTGCACATACACACACACACATATCTGCCCTGAGCCTGCTTCGGCGGGGAGGGCGGGATATTAATAGAATAAAATAAATAAATAAATCTTCCTGGAGTCCAGGCTGAGTTGTGAACTCTTGGTATTTCCACATTATCCTTTGTGCCACAGTTACATTTTAACAATAACTCCCTCAAGCCCCCTTTTTTGTATCAATAGCATAATATGCCATTTGCATAGGAATTGAGGAGGGGGTAAAGACTGCCTAGTTATGGAAATGCTGCTCTGCTCAGACCATCAAAAGATATGGATAATGTACACTCCAGCATAGGAGAGGAGGTGCATTCAAAGGGTTGTTTGTCCATCTGTGACAGATAGTTGATTTTTCAGGACTACAGAGTTTAGGCTGGGTGGGTTACTTGTAGATTTGACAAGTACATATAAGGGACAAATGCTACCTTTTATTTTGTAGGAAATTATGGAGTGGAGGGCCTTTGCAGAAAATGCCAGTTTTCCATCTTTTGATCATGAAAATTTCAGGTTCTTACTTAGATACACAGCCCAGGGGTTATTAGAATATACTGTAGGCACTGAATTTATCCAGATCTAAAGAACAATGTGATGAATAAAATATATGAAAACAAGAGGGTTTTTTCTATTACAAATCATACAAAACAATTCTATTATTCCCTTCTGAAAACGATTTCAGGTGAAGGCCATGAATCTAATATATTTGTGTTCAACAAGTGTTTGCTGTTGTTTGCCATAGCTGCATGACATCCATTCCTGGATATCATGCAGCTATGAAATGAGCTCTGGAGGCATTTACAGTCAGACATTGATTCAAATCAATCATCAATCAAACAATAAATAAAACAAAAAATGTGAACTGGATTTTCATGCAAGCCTTTACATACAACGTGAATGAAGAGAAAGATCATACCAGGAGTCCAAATAATGGAATTGAGGAGAAAAACTACAAAGAAGGAAAGAAACGCAATTTTAATAATGGTATTATACATCATTTTTTAGGAGGTGTAAGAAGATTATGACTGAATCTCATGTAAAAATATAGCTAAGGAACAGTATTGAGAAAAGATTGAAAAGGATACATTTACTTTTTTCATTTGTACACAATGCTAGATGTAGGTAAAAGTAATAAATTATTAATATATAATTATTTAAAACATATTATTTGAACATGAATTGTTGCCTACTAGAACTGCCTAAGATGAACTGGTAGCCAATGGTAACTTAATAGACAAAAGTATGATAAATTAATAGAAGTTAGAAATATCACTGGCCACTAAGAACATAAGAAGAGCACTGCTGGATCAGACCAGTGGTCCATCTCATCCAGCATCCTGTCTCACATGATGGCCAATCAGTTCCTCTGGAGGTCTAATAACAGGCCACAGAGGCTGAGATTTCCCCTCATGTTGCCTCCTGGAACTCGCGGAGGCTTACTGCCTCTAAATCTGTAGGCTCCCTTTAGTTACCATGGCTAGTAGCCACTGATAGGCCTATCCTCCATGAATCTGTCTAATCCTCTTGTAAAACTGTCTGTACCTGTGGTTGTCACTACATCCTTTGGTAGCAAATTTCACATTTTCATTACTTGCTGTGTAAAGAAGTATTTCCTTATGTCTATCCTGAATCTACTGCCCATCAGCTTAATTTTTAATTCTTTTAATAATTAGAGTTGCTTCAGTCCTTAGTTCTCATGGCCCTTTCTTACATACCCAGGGAAATGCTGTTTGCCTCTTTGTGGCGAAGCAGCAATTTTTCTCCAGGTGAGTTTTGCCAGGAATCCTGGAGTTTTGTGGTTGTTGGTTTCTTTTGCCATCTTGTAGGCGTGGAGCAGGTGGGAGGTGTGGGGGAAGATATTTGTGAAATTCCTGCATCATGCAGGAGGCTGGACTAGATGGCCCTGGCGGTCCCTTCTACCTCTATGATTCTAATTGGATGCCCTTGAGTTCTAGTATTTTGGGAGGGAGAAATGTGCTTAGGATTGCAACCTAAGATCCAACAGTGTGTGAGCTCTTCACCTGGTAGGTTTCACCCTGTCCTAAAGTTGGCCCAGTGCAATTGCCCATTTCTGTGGGTTTTCTGTTTAGCTTCTTACTTTAAATTAAGACACAAGGAAGGAAAGAAGGAAAGAAAAGGAAAAGTAAGGGGAGGGGAAGAAAGACATGTATAATTCATCAATAGATGATTCCATGATGCAAGATCGGGTAAAAAGTGAGCATCTGGTCTGAAATTTTTTTAATATACCTGGTTTATGCTGTTTATTGGTGAATCGCACATCAGCATCTGAAAGGAACATTATAGTACCAGTATATGCAACCTTGACAAAAAAAAAACCAGTTATTGTGCTTAATGTTTAAGGTGAAGTTCCTGAGGCTCAAACCTGCGTGAAACCAAATCCTGTATGTTGGAATCCTTGCCCCTAGGGTAGGTGCTGGCTGGGGCTTATGGGAGTTGTAGGTGTGGCGGAACCGGCCCGATTCTGCCTTCAGACCCGGTCCCGTCAGCTCCCTATTGAGTCGCCAACTCCTGGAGGGAGCTATTCCTCCTCCTGCCCCTTGGGCTCGCTGCCACCACCTGCTCAGTCTTGGGGTTCAGATTGAGAGGAACAGGACTCCCAATCCCCCTCTCCAGCTGTGAGGCTAGGCCTCAAGGTCCTCTGCCACCCTGCACTTGGGTTTCACAGAGACCTCAGCGCTTCTTTGGGGCACCCCTGGAGGATTGGCACCTTATCCAACTGCATGCCTTCCCCCTTCCCCGGGGCCCCCTTTATAAAAACAGCGTGGTCTAAAGCGGTCTGGGGATCTAGGTGGTACAGAGTTTGACTGCCAGCATTTTAAACAGAAAAAAACATATTTATTTAAAAGAGGAAAATATAGGGAAAGAAAAACAAAACAAAAACAGTTGCATCTACAAAATTAGCACAGCACAACACAGCCCAGCAAACAGCAAACAGCATAACAAAATAAAGGTGGTTTTTAAACGCATCGTATTGTCCCTGGTCTATACTTGATCTGCCTAAGAAAATGACTTACTTAGTCTGCCTGCCTGGGGGGCCTCCCCGGCAGGAGCCACCATTGCTCACCACATGCTCGCTCGAGCGCTGGCTTACAACTGAGAAACTCTTCCTGCCTAGCACATGGCAAGAACAACAGCACTTCCTGCTTCTCTAGGAGACTTTCCCCCTCGCATTGTTGGTTTGGCTCTGGAAGGGAGGGGGGGAGTCAGGGGAAGGCTACAAAGCCTGCTGAATGGATTTACTGATCCCTGCCTTTTTGGATGAAGCACCAACACTCTCAGATGGCGTTTCTCCACACGTCCCCCTCCTTAAATTCTGAGCCGGAGGGGTTGCCTCCTACAGAGGTGACCCCGTAGCAGAATCCAAACAAACAAGGAGAAACCCGTTAACCAAAACATTACACAAACATTCAGGTATTTCTCCAATAATACACAAAGTCCAGCACCCTAGGTGCCCATGTCCCTTCTGGCCAACAAGTCGCATTGCTGCATTCAGAAGGAATGTCCCGTCTTTAAGATGTACTCCTCCGTCTCCCAGGACCACCTCTGGAGTTTGGTGCTCTCCCTCCGTTGCTGCTGTGGCTGGGGTGAGTGGCCCATCAAAGGAGCAAATTCCTGGCCCCACATCTGAAGTTGGAAACTGCCCAGTTCCCACCCAGTTGCTTCTTCTTTATCCCTCATTGGTGGAATGTTCCCTCTGTCCACTCTGTCCTCCCAGAAAACTACCTCTGGTGCTGCAAACAATTGCTGTCCCAGCTTCTTTTTGTCTCCTTCCTTCCTACCTATGGGCAACACCATGGACCTCGCAGAGACTGGCTGTGGTACATTCACCTGCACCACTTTAACTGCCTTCCCCATTTTCTCCATAGCCCCCACATAAGTAGCATCGCCCAGGTCATCCACAATCATATGGGGTCCCTCCCATTCCACTTTCCGTTCACCAGTATGAAGTGGCAGGACATCCATCACCCTATCCCCTGTCTCAGCTTCTGCAAACTCCACTTTCTGGTCGCTTGCCACCTCACCCAGTGGTTCCAGCCTAGGGTCACTTTGAACCTCAGACAGGAATATTTCTGGCTCCCCCAGACTTCCTATCATCTGTTCCTTCAAGCCACCCCTAGTCCCACTGTTTCCAGAACACTCAGCCAAAGTTTGATCTGGGTTCTCCGCCCCCTCAGTTGGTTTTTCAGTGTCAACCAACTGAGCTCCTTCCTGCCTGGAAGACTCCACAGTATCCTGCTGCCCTTGCGGAAATTGGCACCCCTCTTCCCATTGGGCACACCCTCCTGCAGGGCTTGAGACAGGCTGGTCCTCCCCCTCCCTGGTTGGTGGTGAGGTGGCTTCCCTAAAGTTGCCTTCCTCCCCCCACCTTCCCCTGAGGGTTTGGCTTGGGGTCTCAGTCCCCTCGGTTGGTTTTTCAGCACTACCCAACTGACCCCCTTCCTGCCTGGAAGGTTCCACAGCTTCCCAGGATTCCTGTCTGCCCTGCTTCAAGACGACCTGTTTTGAGAGCGTCTCGGACGATCCCACTTCCTGATCCACAGCTACTTGGTGAACCGGTTCCCACCTAAGGCCGCTCCGGACCCCCTTCTGGAACCGCTCCCGTTCCCCCAAGCCATCAGCTATGTGCTCCTCTGAGCCCACATTAGCCTTGCTGCTCTCAGAACCTCCTGTGAAATCTCCACTCTCCACCTCGGTCTCTTCAGCTTGCACATCCTTTACGCTAGACAGGTTCCCTTCCTTGCTAGGAACATCGACAGCCTCTTGCTGCACTTGGGGAAAGCTACACCCCTCTTCCCCTTGGGAACACCCTACTCCAGGGCTTGAGATAGGCTGGTCCTCCCCCTCCTGGGTGACTGCCCTCTCTTCGTCCTCAGTAACCTGGGCTATTTCCCCCTCCCTGGTTGGTGGTGAGGTGGCTTCCTTAAAGTTGCCTTCCTCCTCCCACTTCCCCCTGGGGGTTTGGCTGCGGGGTACAGCCTTGATAGAGTACTGGCCAACCACCAAATCCCGGCCCAATAACATTGGAACTGTTTGTTCCTTCATTACCCCACATTCAGGATAGGATTTACCTTCTTGTGGAGCCAAACCCCTGAACTGCTTTCGGGAGTGGTCTGGCCCCAGTTTAAACCTTTTAAATACAGTGGCTTTATAGCCTGCAAAAGTTATCCCCCCATCTTCCATAGGCATGCTGTGATAGATGGCTGAGAGTTCTCCAGTCAGGTTGTTACAGAGGTAAGACATATAGTCCTCCTCTGCAATCCCCCACTGTTTGGCTGCCCTCTCAAAGTTGGAGAGGTATATGGAGGGGTCTTCTCCCTCTTGGTACACTGCAAAGTCCTTGGGGGTGACTTGGATCTCTTTGCTTAGTTCAGCTTCCAGACGTAGCACCTCCAGCTCATGGCGACGTTGCTCTTCCTGTTCCCGTCTGCGGATCTCTGCTTGTCTCAGCTCTCTCTCTCTTTGTCTTTCCTCCCTCTCTCGTTCCTCCTGTCTGCGGACTGCATCCCTCTCTGCTTGTCGTTCCTCTCTCTCTCGTTCCTCCTGTCTGCGCTCTTGGTACGCCTTGGTACGGATTCTTGCCAGTTCCAACCGTAGCCGCAAGAGTTCTTCTGACTGGGTGGGAAACACTTTTGCAAGTGCCCCTGCATGCTGATGATACTCCAAAAGGAGGTCTTTCATATCTACTACAGTCATGTTGTCACACTCCAGCTTGTGCCTTGCACACTCTTCCTGGAGCTGTGGCTTTGTCATCTTCAGGATTTCCAGCATCTTAGCACGCTCCATCCTAACTAGCTAAACTTTCCCTACTCCAGTTGACCCGAAAATAAAACAAAACCGCTGTTGCTTCCTCTGGGTGCTTGCGCGCATCAAAAACCAAAAATGCCTGGCCAATCAAGTTCTCTGTTTGTTCTCATCCCACCGCTGCCGCCAAGTGTGGCGGAACCGGCCCGATTCTGCCTTCAGACCCGGTCCCGTCAGCTCCCTATTGAGTCGCCAACTCCTGGAGGGAGCTATTCCTCCTCCTGCCCCTTGGGCTCGCTGCCACCACCTGCTCAGTCTTGGGGTTCAGATTGAGAGGAACAGGACTCCCAATCCCCCTCTCCAGCTGTGAGGCTAGGCCTCAAGGTCCTCTGCCACCCTGCACTTGGGTTTCACAGAGACCTCAGCGCTTCTTTGGGGCACCCCTGGAGGATTGGCACCTTATCCAACTGCATGCCTTCCCCCTTCCCCGGGGCCCCCTTTATAAAAACAGCGTGGTCTAAAGCGGTCTGGGGATCTAGGTGGTACAGAGTTTGACTGCCAGCATTTTAAACAGAAAAAAACATATTTATTTAAAAGAGGAAAATATAGGGAAAGAAAAACAAAACAAAAACAGTTGCATCTACAAAATTAGCACAGCACAACACAGCCCAGCAAACAGCAAACAGCATAACAAAATAAAGGTGGTTTTTAAACGCATCGTATTGTCCCTGGTCTATACTTGATCTGCCTAAGAAAATGACTTACTTAGTCTGCCTGCCTGGGGGGCCTCCCCGGCAGGAGCCACCATTGCTCACCACATGCTCGCTCGAGCGCTGGCTTACAACTGAGAAACTCTTCCTGCCTAGCACATGGCAAGAACAACAGCACTTCCTGCTTCTCTAGGAGACTTTCCCCCTCGCGTTGTTGGTTTGGCTCTGGAAGGGAGGGGGGGAGTCAGGGGAAGGCTACAAAGCCTGCTGAATGGATTTACTGATCCCTGCCTTTTTGGATGAAGCACCAACACTCTCAGATGGCGTTTCTGCACAGTAGGCAAAAAACTTCTGGAGACCCTGTGTAGCCTCGTGTGTAGGGAACAGGCTGCAATCACTCAGTGGCAACTGAAATGTTACAAAGTTCAAGTTCTCTGTAATATTATTTCATATATACTAATATTGAGTTCTGGTTTCAAAAACCTATTTTGGGACTTTGGCCTTGTTGAAAATATCGCCTATTTTAGGAAGTGATTTATGGAGTGATATCACATCATGTATGCAGATAGCCAAGAGATGGAATGCAAACATAATTCTTCACATTACTAACATTAAAAGCAAATTAATATTGATTAAAAGCCAGTCAAAATGAAAATTTTCTCAATGACTTGAAAAACTGGATTGGAAAACTGTATTAGGGAACTCAGTAAGAATGTTTGTAAATACAGCGCAGGGGATCATTGGCTGGATTATAGCTCTATTTTTTTTGGGGGGGGGGGGAATCCCATAGATTACAGCTGGCCACAAATTGACAGTAGGCACTAATGTGACTCCATAAATACCAGAAAACCATTTTGTGTTGCTTTAGCAGAACCACTGTATCCAAGACACAGGGTAAATATGGGCCCCACTTTGCTCAATAATGACTGGGCCTCATCAGAAAAATGTCTGCTAGATTGTGAAAAAGATGCAAAGAAACTGAATGTGTATAAAAGACCATAAAAAACACAATTGAAGATATAGAAAGCAAAATAGATGGAGAAAATCTCACTGCTGCATATATTTTTACCCTGTGAAGGTGGTGGGGAACTGAGAAGAGTGACCCTTCTGAGGACTCCTGAGCCTTGAAATGAAGGAATTTTTGCAAAGGATGTTACTAAATAAGGAGAAGGTTTCCTTTGAGAATGAAGAACCAGAGGAATGTTTATAACTGGTAGGAAGAGCTATTGGGCTGCACTTTAGGAAGTGCTTCCTATTTCAAAGATCAATCACTTTGACATTTGCGTAAGCTTTTTATTTATGGCAGATAAAAGCAAAGCACTGGACTCAGCTAGCTTGAATCTATTTTAAAATATGAAGCCCCGACCATATGAAGCCCTACTGAAGTGTCACAGAACCTTCCCCAAGGCCTTTCCTACCTACCTACAATTAACGGGCCCGATTTACAGGTTAGATAGCAAGCTCCGTAGGCAATCAAGTATTCTGAATATGGGCGAAGGAAAAGAAACGTTTTGGAAAAGGGTGGCCTCTGGAGAGACTGGGCCAGCTGACTAGGATCCTTCCTACCACGATGCGCGGAGAAGCGCAGGGGGAAGAACAGCTCTTGGGCTTCTTCTAAGGTCTGGTGATTTCACCCGAATCATCCCAAGCGAATACACACGCGCGCGGCCCACGCATTTGCTCTCTTCGGGACACACGTGTGTGTGCGCACAGTCACCCGCACACAACACACAGCGGCAAGCGCGCGCCTCCAACCCCCCTCCGTCCCCTCCCCGCGCGAGCCCGCCGGAGGTGGCTGCTCTGGCAGAGATTGGTGTGTTTTTCCCCATCTGCGTCACATGGCTGCCCCTCCCCCTCCGCCCTCCCCTCCCTGTCGCGGCTCGGCTCGGCTCAGGTCACTTTGACAAGCTCGCGCTCGCTCTCCTCCCTCTTCGCCGCGCAATTAGCATATTAATCAGCCCCCGGATCGGATTCGGAGGCGATCGGAGCGCATCGTCTCGCGCGGCGAGGCCAACGCAGCAACAGCCCAACCCTGTAGGCGCCGACGGGCACCGAGAGGGAGAGCGGGAGAGAAAGAGAAGCATCGGGCTGCCCCGCTTGCTGCGGCTCCTGCGCTTCCCTGCGGGGAGGCCCCGCGGTCGAGGGGGGGGGCCTTGCTCAAGGGCTGGGCCGGGGTCTTTCTCAGGGCGGCGGATGCCAGGGCCCCGCCGAGCGGGCACGTCGCACCTCCCCTGCGCCAGGCCGGGCATGTGAAGATGTCAGTGGGCTGTGCGTGCCCAGGTGAGTCTGAGCGTGCTGCGAAGGGGAAGGATCGGGCATGCATCTTTCTCGAAGCCGGGGCGCGGGTGGGCGGAGGGGGGGAATTCCTTTCTGCCCCTGATCGGGCCCCTTTGCAACTGGAAACAGCCAAACGGGAAACAGACCCAGCGCCTCTCGCCCTCCCCCCAAAACACGGGCCAAGGGATCCCAGCCAAGCATGAGGCGCAGGAGCCTCGCTTTCAGGCTGCAAGAGAATCTGGTGTTGGGGTGGGATCAGTTTGTTAGCATGCGCGCGCCTAGTATTTTGTTGGGGCCGGATTGCTGGTATCGGTTGGCAGAGGAGGTGTCTGTCAGAGGTGCTCGGTGCTTGGCTAACACTGCTGGAGGGAGGGTTTGGGGACTAGCAGTGGGGCACTGTAGAGAGGCATGCTGGGAATTATAAGATCCGGGCTAGGATAGCTAAATCAACATAACAAAAAAAGAGTTGTGAGTGGGATTTGTCCTATGTGACAGTAGCTGTGGGCGTTTTGTTTTGTATATCTCTTATGAATCTATGGAGGGTGCCCATGAGATGTTGACATCTTAAAGGATATTGCCGTTTTTCTGTTTGAGAGGAGGTCATGCCACTCCCCTGTATACAGTTTTCAATTTTATGGTGGGTAATTACAATTTTAGAAATGCCAATTCCCAGGGATATGTTGGGGGCAGGGGAGTTCTAGTTTATTGAGCATAGGATTCCCCCCCCCCTAAAAAAAAACTTGAAAAGAGTCTGCTAGAGTTGATGATTTTTGGTACTACTGGTTTGGACTGGGTGACGTTGGTGAGTGTGTGTATGAGGAAGTTGGTTTGTGTGGGAGATGGGCTGGCACCCTCTAGTTCCAGTCTCTACAAAAAAACAACTGTTGCCTCATGGTTGTTTCCCTCCCTCCCCCCTTGCTGTTTAGTTGTGGGGAAAATAAAATGGTTGACTTTGCTTGGCCAAAGAACTTTATGCCAAGTGGGTTTCACATCACCAGCTCTTCTATTTCCAGGCTTCCAGGGTGTGTGTGGGAATCTGATTAAGCAGAAATACTATTTCATAGTTAAGCTATCTTGCAAATTGTGGGTGCGCTCCAAAAACATAGGGTATACTAAAGCTCCCCCCCCTTTTGAAATGCTTGTCTTTGTGGGGCTGCAGCTATGAAATGTGAGACCTTGGTTTAGCTGTCTCATTATTATTGCCTAGTTGGTAGATGGGGGAGTGGGAGCAGGCGTGGAGGCCCATGGCACCAGTGGAGAGGCCTGTGTAGCCCCAGCATTCTTTATCCTGAGCAGCAGGGAAGGCTGTCATCCGTGACAGGGTGTGTTTCAGTTGTGGGGTGCAGCTGTACTCAGGACTTCTGTTAGGAAGGAGTTGAAGGCAGACAGGACGACTTGCTCTGTTTTTTGAAGACTGGTGGTAGCTATCTATAAATGCTACAGAGCAGGATCAAAAGGATTCCTAATCCAGTTTTCCTTGACCTGACCTTTCCATCCTGTCTCCTACCAGGAGAGCTGCCCTTGGCTCCTTTACATCAGTAGCCCTTGACTTTTTTTTTTTTTATGTAGCCCTTGACTTAACATGTCATGAGGACTTCACAGGGCAGCAGTGAAGTCTTCACACAACTTAGTTGTGGTATGCAGAGGGTTTTTATTAAAGAGTCCAAGTTTGCATGTGGTCCCTTTTTCAGGGACCTGGAACTAAGAGTGGTGTGGTTTGCCCCTGTAAGGGTCAATACTTCGGTCCTCTCTGAGATGAGAGGATTCTCATGGAAGAACAATGGCCTGAAAATATTCCACTTTCCTGATTCCTATTGCCACAACAGTATGGGCCGGATTGACCGTGCATGGGGTAAATTCCTGCAGTGAGCTTGGGGCAACAGAGTATCAGCCAGGACATAGCTGCCTCTTGCCTGCTGCTGCCTACCAAACCAACGAGTGCCTTATCGCTAAGGTTACTTCATTCCTTGCTACCTGTTGTCTGCATAGACCTACTTCCCTGGCCTTGCAGTAATCTCTGTTTCTAAACAACCCCCTTCCCTTTCCTTCTGCTTCCCTTCCCCCACAGCCTCCTCCATCTCCCGCTGGAAGCTGCCAGAGCGGCTGCTGCTTCCTCAAGCAGAAAGTCACGTGCTCTCCCTCCAAAGCCAGGCCAAACATTTAAAGCACCAGGCACAGTGTGGGTTCCTTCTCCCCCTGTTCCCTCCAGGCTTTCCCAGTTTTGTAGCCCTGGCTTGGCCCACCCTGCCTGCTGTCCAGCACATGGGGAGGGGGAGGGCTGGGCACTCCTTGTCCCAAGGAATCTGCAGTGAGCATATGCAAAAAGTGCGCAGCTTCTTACTGCTCAATCTTTTCTCTGGAATTTTGCATTAAGGATTGCTTATAGAGATGAATGGTGATACATGCTCTATCCTCAGTTTATTGGTAGTATACCAGGAGACATACTGCACTTCAGGGGGGGCAGTTTGGGGGGAGATTTGTATTCCTAATTGGACCTATTATAGGTGTCAAGATCTCTTGCTAAACCTCACCTTCCCTGGCCTATGGAGTATGACAAATGCAGTGTGTCTTTTGTATGGCAACTATGTCTTGTCCCTGAGTTGCCATATAAAAACTGTTTACAGATAAGATATTGAAGTTTGCCTGGGGTTCAGAAGGTCCCCCAGGAAAACAAAGTCCCCTTTGAGAGCTGTTTCCAGGGCTGCAAAGAATAAGAAAACAGCTAGGATTGTGTGTCTGTGGATGCAAACCTCTCGTCTTTTTTTTTTTTTTTTGCTGCAACTGTAAATTTCCCCATGATCTTGCTCCCAGAGCCCATGACAGACTGTTTATCGGAATATAGAACAAACAAGCTCTGGTTCTGGCCTCCTGCCAGCTAGAAACATTTAATGAGCCTCTTGCGCGGCTGCTCTTATTGGGAGGGGGGCTGCATTAACTTGGAGGAGTTTCCAGCTGTGGGTGCCTTTGCCTTTAAAGGGGAAGTGGTGGCATTTGTAAGTTACAACAAAAGAGCTACCACTACATGTAGATCTGTATTTCTTCAATTTTGGGGAGAATAAGGCAAGGCTGGTACCTCTCATTCATCCTGTAGATTGGCAAGAATATGACCTCAGTGTCTTCTAAACATCTTACCCTGCACTGAGGTCATTCCTTGCTTTTCCCATATCACAATGCCGGATTCCCAGCATCAGAAATCCTTTTGCTACTTACTTTGAAAAAAAAAGAGAGAAATAAATGCTGAAATAAAACACATGGTGAGGAAAGTCCTGCTGAAGATATAACAAAGAGGCTGGTAAGGGATGAGCCATCTTATTGCCACAGTTAGATCTGCTAAGCTGTGCTGTGTGGTGTGTCATTTGCCATATACTGAACTACAAGATGAAAATTCTTATGCATGGTGAACATTCTTGTACCATCAGAACACAATAGTAATGAATGCAAACAACTGTACTGGCATTCTTTTCTGGAAGATATGCTTCAAGGCTGCTTCTTATGGAATCTTTGGTTCAGATTATGAAATCACTGGTCAACTGTGCCTGGAAAAAGGTCCCACATTTTAAAGTTTTGTGGATATGTTGCGGTTTCACAATGACTGGCTGAAAAATTTGGTTTTCCTCCCTTCCCATGGGTCACTTGCTTGAGCCATCTGGATTTGTTTTTCGAGATGCATTCCTTGACCTTCAGCTTGCTTGTGTGGAGCTCCTTCGAGTAGTATGGTATAACCTGTTAGCAATACACAAATGCACCCTTGGTCCAGAAGGATTTTATTTAAATGGCCTTTGGGAGATCTCTTGTGCAGCAGTTTTAGGACCACACTCCCTGTGGACTCAACGTAAATGTACACAACTGCCAGGATATGGTTTGTATATTTGATTCAGGCTGTGCCTTTGAGCTTTCTTCAGCCAGCTGGGTTGGGGCAGGTGGCTTTATGGCAAATTTCAGTGTAGACCTGTCATATTCTATAGATCTGACTTTTGTATGACAAAAAAAAAGCTTTTTCCCCTTCCAGGTCTACTTAACTACAGAGTTTTTATTCTCTTTTCAAGAGATGTCCAGCCTGAACTGGACAATTCTGAATGGGCTCTTCCTTTGATACCAGTTATTTGCTCATTTATTACTGGATAGTGTTCCTTCTGTACTGCTGCATTCATGTATTTTCAGCATTATCTCCCCCCTCCCCCCAGCTAGTTTTGGCTTCCAGTGCAAGCCTGTCACATGTGGGCTAGCAAAGTGCTGTTGTGTCACCTGGTGCAAAGCAGTGGTTTATGATGCAGTTGGGAAGGCACACCTTTCTGCATTGTTTTGTTCTGCATTACCTGTCACAAAACATTTTACTTTCTATCACTAATTGTTCACCATCCAGACTTTGCTGATTTTTGTTTATTTTTGTTGATTATGTTTTTATCACTGAATGTGTACATGCACAGTAAAGAATTTGTGTTTAATTTAAAAAAAAAAAGAAATCTGGAGAGTAGGTACTTGAGACCACCTATCTGTAAGGAGCCTTGTGGCATAGAGTGGTAAAGCTGCAGTACTGCAGTCCAAGTTCTCTGCTCATGACCTGAGTTCAATCCTGGAGGAAGCTGGGTTCAGGTAGCCAGCTCAAAGTTGATTCAGCCTTCCATCCTTCCGAGATCGGTAAAATTAGTACCCAGCTTGCTGGGGATAAAGTGTAGATCACTGGGGAGGCAATGGCAAGCCATCCTGTTAAAAGTCTGCCATGAAAACATCATGATGTGATGTCACCTTGGAGTCAGAAATGACTGGTACTTGCACCTGTACCTTTATCTGTATTCCACCAGAGACCACGTACCTTTAAGGTGCCACCTACTCCTCCAATGCTGTGCGGATGAATGTTGTGAGATAACAGGGGAAATAGCCTCATCTTAAAGGCGATGTGGAACCACAGTAATAAAACTTTTTCCTGTTGTTTGCAGAACAGTAGAGTCTCTGCAGCCTGGAAGGGCTCTCATGTGGTCACTCCAGGCCTCTGCTGTGTCCTAGCTAAGTCAGGCCTGTACACTTTACTGGTGGGTGCCTCATTTTGTGAGTAATTTCACAGCCAATGTTGCAGCTGCCAGACACTCGCCTGCTAATCTCTAAAGGAGCCATCACAGCAGAAAATGGGAACCAAGAATGTTAGGCCATCTGATCCAATAGCCTTCTGGAGCCAGTCAACCTGGGTGTATTCCTTGAAGGCAATGCAAATTCTAAATAGTGGCAAATATTGCCTCAGAGTTTATTACCTGCCCCGGGCCATTAGGATGGGATAGAATAGAAATCCATCTAATTAAATAAGGGTAGACTATGCATGCTTTGTTAATTTTTTTCACATGATTCAGAATATGTGTGAACCAGGAAGTGGATGCAAAAGTTGCAGGCTGTAGAATCCTTTGAGTCAGGATGATAAGAGCCAGCCGGTAGAATGAGTTGCTGTGTGGAGCTCGAAAGGTCCACTGGAATTTCTAGTCAGGATTCTTCTTGTTTTGAGGACAAATCTTGATGTTTTCTTTTTAAAAATACATTTGAAAGTTGAGATACTGAGTCCGGATACCCTGCATTATGGATGTGACCTTACCTATTGCCCAGCCCTCTCAAACCAGTATCCTCCTCCAACAAGACACTGATATTTTTCTACCTTAGGCACCATCTATTGCTACTGCCTCCTGAAGGGGTTGTTCTTCCTACTCATGTCCTGAAGTGTGATGGTGGTTTGTGTAGACTAGCTCAACTTTTGGATAATCAGTGAAATTATAGTAACAACCATAAATCAGAAGAACTTAAAGCATGCCGGAGACTCCAGGGGACATATGTACACAATAAAACAATAACAACAACAATTCTGATTTCATGAGCAACATCTCTGTTGGGAAACAGGCTGGTTTTGTGTGTGTGTGTGAGAGAGTGTAAATTATCAGAAGAAAAGATAAGTGGTTTTTGGTAGCCTGTTTGTGATAAACGAGACTGTAAGAGTAGTTGACTTAGGTATACTTGTCTAAAGGGATGACTCTGACTTAGAATTACTTCCCACAAATTTCTACTGCTCCTGTAACATCAAAGAGAAAGCAAAAGAAATTGAGGGAGAGGATGCTTAATAGAGAACCTTTTCTGTGCTGCTTTCCTGTCCCTCAGGTCCAGGATTCCTGGCAAACAATCCCACAGCAGGACATTGAAGCCCTGTATTGATTTCTAGCCAGTGCTAGATGTTTTCTGTGAAAATCAAGGAGCCCATAGCCATATTCAAAAGGGGGGGGGGACCCACTATGTTAGGGCTGTCTAGCTTTGACTCCCAAGGGATCTTTGGCAAAGGGAACTCTGTCGTGCAGTTCATCAGAGATGGAATGAGTATTCAGGGTATATGCATTGAGAAAGTCTCTCTTTAGCCCTTTGGAATATTTACAGAGGAAGCAAGGATTGCAAAAGGACCTGTTCTTTACAAGCAGAGAGGGAGCAGATACCAGGGCAGATTTTATACTTGCAGATGAGCCATGGATCAGGAAAAGCAAAGCTGGAAGGCGAGGAGAAATCAGTGATGCTGGGGGATGCAATTGACATTCCACAGAGAAAATTTGCAGCCAGAGCCTGGGATTTCATGACCTGTAGTCAACAATTCAGTTGTATGTTGATTCTTTGCTGATAAAGGGCAGAATACAGGAAGAATCTTATGCGTGCATGCATACACATACATATTGTTTTTGCTTTACCCTGGTGTCTGAGCAGGTTCTGACCTCTGCATGTCCTCAGAAACTCTTCACATATAGTCATGCACCAGCGGAAAAGAGAAAGCCTTGTTGCTCTGAGGTGATCTTCCTGTGCTACCCTTTAATATGGGGAAGTTGTCTGTATGTGGAGCCAAACAAATAACCAGGAGTTGCTGTTCCTTAGATCTGCTAGGTCCAAATGAGTCTGTGAATGACACAGTAAACTGGAACAGAACAGAATGGTTAGTGCTGCGGAAGAGCAATTAAAGATGGGAAACTTTCGTGTATTGTTCCTAGCTGTGAAAGAGCTTTAGGAGGTCCATAAAGCAGACACTGGGATAATTGTGGAGCCTCAAACAGCACACCAGATGTGGCTTTATGGAGTTGGATACATAATAGTGAGCTAGTCGTGAATTAGGTGCTGCTGCTGCAGTTCTACCTTCCCTGAGCTGTAATGGGGGGAGGTTGAAAGGGATGGTTGGAGAAGGGCTGTTGTAGGGCAACATTGTTCAAGCCAAGAAGAGGTGGTAGATGGCAGAAGGGGCTGTTGCTTAGATGAAGGCAAGAAATTTTGGGCAGGCTGTTGTTTCATTTAATGTGCTGGGTGTGTGTGCTAGCTCCAGAAGCAGCAAACAGAGATTGCTGGATGTAGACAGGGTGGTGGTGAGTGGGAGCAGAAGCTGTGGAGACCATGTGAGGATGGCAGTAGTGTATAGGGTATGAGTGAGTGAGTTGCAGTGTCATCCTAGGCCATGCTGATTTCTCTGTGTGTGCACAGAACTGGAGCAGGAGTTAATTGGGAGCTCTGTCACATGCTGGGTGCATGTGAGCCCCTGCCAGCCACGATGCAGCATCTAGCTCTGCTCTGCCGCTTGGCTGCCCAGGGAATTCACCAGCCAACCAGCTCTGAGACAAACACAAAGTAGGCTCCGTGCTGCCAGCCTGGGGGCACACACAGTGCTGCCTGGGCATGCATCAGCCCTGGGAATAGGGAGGGGGCAGGCAGGGCCTTAGAGATAGGACTGTGTGGCAGAGAATGTGCTTCCTACTGGGACAGGCTGAGGCTAGAGTAACTTGGAATTCCCCTCTGCCCTCCAGCCAGCTCTCCCGTGCCCATTCACACATTAGTCTCTGCTTAGAGATGTTGGAATAAACAATGCACAACTCCCCTGACAACAGAAATGCCTGCCTCCATGTTTTGAGAGGACCATACTGCAATTTCCTGATGCTTGTGTTCCCCCTCTCTATAGCATGTTGCTATCTCTTCGACTAGTTAGGGGGGGTACTATATGCTCTGCAGAAATGTGTACAACAAAACACCATTGTTTGTTTTGTCTAGGTAGGATAAAAGAGTTTCAGGAGGAGATGGTTTTTCAGCAGAAAAGTAGCAAGGGCAGGTGTGTTTGCTTAATCATTCACTCCTACCTATACTTTTCAATTGCAACTTCTACTCACAGTTGCTTATGTCCCTCACAGGGTTCCAGGCATATGTTAGGGAAGATGAACACACAGGATCTGGAACTTGGTGGGAAGAGCAGTTGAGGTGTTGTATGAGATGCCATAGAAGAGAGGATAGGCTATGTATCCTCCACCCAGCTGCCCCAAACCACCCCTCTTCCTCAAGTGCTTCACACTAATATAATTTGTTACATACATTTGCAT
This sequence comes from Heteronotia binoei, assembly GCF_032191835.1. Classification (NCBI taxonomy): domain Eukaryota; kingdom Metazoa; phylum Chordata; class Lepidosauria; order Squamata; family Gekkonidae; genus Heteronotia; species Heteronotia binoei. Next base: position 77,843,262 of record NC_083228.1, on the reverse strand, counting down.
TGAGTGTGGCTCTACTGTTAGATCTGATTGGGAGAATTCTTCCCAGAGACATACACTAGAAAAAGATGGATTGAAGCACAACCCCAGGGAAACTCCAGTGCAGAAACAATCAAACACTGGATTGCCTTGCTAAGAGAATTTGAGGTAATAGCAAACTGATTGTGTTTTGTGCCAAGATGGGTCAGCTGGAAATGGCATTCTGGTAGAAGATAGTCCTGGTAGATAAACTGTGAGAATGGGAGGTCAGTGTAGCAAATCTAATAAGACAAGCCCTAAGGATGCCAGGATCATGACACTCACTGCTGTGAAGCAGCAGGAAGGATGCATTAAGCACCTAGATGCCCTTTAAGAGTTATCTGCACAGAAGATACATGAAGCTCTGCAGGGCACATCCATGGAATGATGAGTGATGGCTTAGGATGACTCCTGGGAGGAGAAGCTTCATATCTGGATCCCCTCATCCCACACAAGTCACTGCTAGTTTCCATGCCTTGTGCTTTGTCTGAGACTGCATACCCTGTCTATTCCACTGGTGTCAGTAGCACTGTGAAATGAATCTCATCATGGGAATAGAAGCCTCCTAACTGAGATGAGTCACAATCCCTGTGTGACTATTTCTGGGTGGACTCTGTACAATTTTCCTAGACTGTGGTAGCCTTTGCTTACTTCTGTTCTCACCTTATTTCACTTAATATGGATGATACTGGGCTGCATTCCCTGTGACCTGATATATTGTTTAAGAATACCTGGAATACAACAGCAAGGGGTGCTCAGAGGTGGCTTGCTACTGCCTTCTGCATTGTGACCCCAAACTTCCTTAGTGGTCTCTCATCCAGATACTAACAAGGGCAAACTCTGTTTAGCTTCCAAGGTTCAGCTAAGCTGGGCTATCCAGGTAAGGGTGTTCTTTAATTACTTGGCTCTTTTACAATGCCAGTTCCAGTGATTAACCACCATGCTGTACCTTGGCCAGTTAACCTCAACCCTTCTTCCTGCTACTTAAGCCCCTGTCCTGACTGCTGTACCTTTGCTGCAGGGTTAGGTCATGGGGGAGCTGGTCTATCTAGGTTGAGCTGGGTTAGAAAAGTTCTTTCTGGCTTCTCTCTGGGCCAGGAATGTCACCAGCCAAGTATTCAAGAGGCTTAGTAGTCTACAGTTTGCAAAGACCCCAGTTTGCAAAGACCCCAGATTCATAGCATCTTCTTATTGTACAACCAGCTACCTCCTTTACCATCCTTAGTTGGAGTCTTTAATCCCTCTTTCCCTGGCTACTGCCAGTTCCTACTTCCCTGCTTCTACTCCTGAGCAGGTCCTTGCTATCAGGAAGGTCTTTATTCCAGAGGAGGCATTTGCTCCAAGAGAACTAGTCCTGGTTGTCCTTCCTGCTGGCTGTTGCTCCCTTGCCCTTGCAGGCCTCAATGGTTCTTCTCTCACCTCTGCAACTGGAATGGTTCCTTCCTGAGGTCTGTGTCCCAGCTCCACCGCTTCCCCCCAGTGGTAGGGTGCCCCAGGCTGTGACAGTCCCTAACAAGTCCTTGGTAACCATCGCTACGTTGTTTCCCCATATTCTGTCCTGCCCTAATATAAAGTTATTTTAGTGTTGCACTCACACTTGGGAACTTTAAAAAAAATAGCCTAAATTCACTTTCCTATAGTTTAAACCCATTGCTTCTTAACCTCTTTGATGCTTAGAGTGAACAATTGTTTCTGAGATCCTTAACAATCCAAGGCGATCCACCCATTCCGACTCCCCTGATCTTTTTCCTTAGGGTGATTTGCTTCTTGCTATTTAAAAACAAAACAAAACCTGCTATGGTGTCACTGGCATGACCTACCAGTCAAAGACTAATGGCATGAGTCTAACCAGATGTTTCAAAGACTTAAGGGCAATGATTTCTACAGATTTCCCTCTCTCCTTCCAGCCTCTTAGGCAGTTCTGTTTAACCTCCAGGAACAATATTCTGGTGGGCTGCCACAGGAGGAGAAATCAGAAAGTGCCATCCCCTTCTAAGAAAACTAATGTGTCCCAAAGTTTTAAGAACTACATGGCTGAATACAGGACAGCATCTTAACTTTGGTTATCGTTTGTTACCATGTGTACTCCTTTTCACATGTATTGGTATTGGACTCTCTTGGAACACTCACCCAGAACCAGTTTGGTGAAATTAAGCTCAACATCAGGGGGAAACCTCTTGCTGCTTCTACAAACTGACTAGCTTGGGAGACTGATATATTCACCAATTAAGGGAGAGCAGAACCTGTGATTCAGGGATCTTTACCTGGCAAGCAAGCACAAAGTGCCTCTAATGGGCTACCAGTAACTATGAAACAACAAGATCTTATTCAGAGCAACCTTTAGAACTTATTGAGGAAAGGGTACATGGAATTGAAAAGGTATCAATCAGAAGAACAGTGCAGTTGTTGTGTTCAGAGGGACATACATATGAAGATTTACATGAGGACAGAAAGAGAAAGTAAGTGGGAATTCTGAACCAGGGAATGGTGGGGGCAGGTTGAAGAAGGTGAAAGGAGAGTTATTAAGAGAAAAGGAGCAAACAGAGAAGGAGTTTACTTATCCCCAGTCTGATGAAGTGGGTAGAGTACGTTGTTTGTTTAGATGATTCAGGGTAAAGGACTTTAGACAGAGCTTCCAAAGGTCCCAAAGAAATAGTAAGGTGTGCTTGTTCCAGAACTATGGAGTGGGCAGTCTTTAAGCCAGCAGAGGAGTGAGACTGCACAATTTTTTGGCTGACAGAACAGTGATAGTTATAGGGACCCAGACAAAAGAACATAAAAGAAATAATTGTAACATCCAGGGATTCAGTGTGGGTCCAGGATGAGAATCTATGGGTTTCCAGACTTTGAGTTAGGAAGGGGGACTTCCCAGAAAGGTAACAAAAGGTGATTGCATCTAGGCAGAGTGGACAAAAGGCCCGGCAGGGTGGAGGCTTCACTCATGCCTGAGTCAGGCTGGGAGGAGACAGTTTAGGAAAACTAATCAAGTCTACCTGATTGCTTGATAGTAATTAGATTTTGTACTCAGGAAGACTCGCTCTTGCTGATAAAAATTACATTGATAGACTGAGGTGGGTTCTGGCATTGCAACCCCACATGACAATGGGTAGGCATGCAGATGTCCCATCAATGAATCAGTCTCCTGCCCAAGATTTTGGCCACTATCAGCATAGCTCGAGGAGCACCTTGACCTCGCCTTCTCCAAAGCAAGGTATTGTCTCCTAAAATGGCTGCCAAAGTGAATTTAACCAAGATAGATTCAGGACAGATAGCACACAAGTGGGAAGGGGGATCCTGGTAACACATTGCAGCTTTCCTTTTCAGCTTGTAAAACCCTCTATTAGATTGTGGTGCATCAAACTGTTGCCTGCACGTGAACAAAGTTTTCCTTTCAGCTTCTAAGACTGTCATGTTTTGGGGGACTTTCTGACCTGGAATTTAATTCCCAAACCTTGAACCTTTAACCAGAGCCATTAGTTGAATAACTTCCTTTTGTTCTCCTGTTTCTGCTGCATCTCTTCTCCATTCAGATTTTCAGCCTAACATTTTTATCCTGCAACAGACACTGCAACTATATTTGGGGCAAAAATTGCACAAGAGTCTGCCACATGAACTTAACTCATGCTCCACCCAGGAAAACCTCCAAACTCTAGGTTCTGTAGCTTGGTCTAAATACTTTTCTTATACCCATTTAGCCCCAAACTCTGTTAGCAGCGCACAAGATCAAAGGTAGAGAGGACTCAGCTCTGTAATACCGAGCAACTTGACCCTTCCTGAACTAGAACATCCCACAAAGAATTTAAAAGAGGAAAAAGCCCCTCTGCTTGCAAGATCCAGTTTATGAGCACTTAGATTGCAATCCCTTTCCCAAAGTTAAATTGCCTTCTCTTACCAGCATGTTTCCATAATTCCCAGATCACTGCAGATCTTTTAGCCATAGATGTTCAGTTGCTAAAGTTGTGGTCCTTTAATGGACCTGTCAATTGACAATCAAGAGCGATGCTTCCTCCTTTGTTAGAAAAATCTTTTGGTCTCAAGCAGTGGAAATTGTGCTCTGTATATGCTCAAACTGTCTGTGTGCATGGGTGATGGAGATCTATATGGGAAACCCAGTAAACAGTTATTTCAACACCTTGTGTGTGCATGTGCCTGTGTGTGCATAATGAAAGTTGTTCTGTAGTTTTACTGTTGCATGTATATCATGCAGTGACCATACGTAGTCAAGAGCTGAGAATACATGTATGAAAGCCATAGCTGGAGGAAATCTTACACAGTATCTATGACAAGTGGCTAGAATGATTGTTCTGTATTTGCCATCCCTGTCTGCTGCCATTCTTCTTAGGAGCTCAGAACAGAATTTTACCTGTAAAACAATATTTTGAGGTAGAGAGAGACATAGTTGCCTAAGACCACCTGGTAAATCTGATTCCCAGGAGCGTGGTTAATCTTGGATCTCCCTTTTTCAAATCTACAGTTCTAACCATTGTACTACACTGACTCAACAGTGGCGGGGAATAGATTTGAAAAATCTAAGCACCTGTGCAGGGGGCCGGGGGGGGGGGAGAGAACAGCAGTGTACACGTACTATGACTCTAAATTGCTTTCTGATTGGGAGGGATGAGGCTGGCTGGCATGAGGTGTTTTGCTGTTCTCAGCATGCACAACTTCATTGAGTACTGTGGAAAAAACATGGCTCCAAGAGAGCCAGGTACTGATGTGAAACAGAATATTTGGCCAGGTACATGAAAACAGATATTTTGTTTTCTTCAAAATCTTCTGCAAGCAGACTGGTAATATTTGTGAGCAAAGGCTCTCATGGAAATAACTTCCATTCATATTTTTTAAAGTGTGATGACGTGTTAAGTGCAGAGAAGGAGAAATAGTAATACCCATATGGCCTGCTGATGCTGAACTGAATGTTGCATTCATCATTGTGCTCTAGAGGGCAGACAGGGTAATCATTATGTCCCTGCACCTTTATGCAGAAAGCCCTACATCCCTCCCAGTCAGAATGGCATCAAGTTCAATGGGAGTTCTTACAGGAAGAAAAGCAGGGTAAATTTTTCTTTTCTCAATGACAACAGAACTATGAATAAGTTGTGCTGGAACAGTACTTTTAATTGCCAAGAGCTAGCCTATGGTTGGAAATTCTACTGGCAGGTACAGCCTTTGACTTATCTCTCTGACAAATATAATACAGGTGAGGATACAGAATTGTGGAAATTGTGCTTGTTTCTTTGACTAGTTGTTTGAGTAATTCTGCTAACCTCTGTTAATGTAAAAGTCAGTTCTTGCTGATCAGTAAGAGTCTTGGTGGTTTGGCAGCTTGCTGCAGAAGGCAATCAATCAAACAAATTTATGTTTTTCTTTTTCTCTCCCCTGTCAGTGGCAAAAAATAATGGAGCTCACTGCTATGTGATGGTCAAGTGTGTCTGCCTGTTCCTAATTGCATAAGTTCCATGTAATTAGTCTAAAAGTTTCTTATTTACCTTTTTTCTTTACCAGGATCTGATCTGTCTGGATCAACAGGAGACAGAGTACAAAGCATCACTCCATCTTGGATGTATTTCCTTTCTAGATTTCCCCCCTACTTCTTGCTAAAAAAAAGTTGGAACTTTGTTGCTAGGATGAGTGTAACCCAATTCCTCCAGCAAGGCTAGACAATTTGTAATTGCATACAACTAGACAAATTGTAATCCTTCCCAATTTGAATCTGCAGGTTTGTTTGAATAAATTCCAAATGGGTATCTGTGTTACTCTGTTGTAAGAAACATAAGAGTTCTGTGGCATCTTGAAGACTTCTCTTGATTTGAAATACACTCAAATTTATTAGGCTAATACTGCATGCCGTATTAAACCATTGCTTTCTGCAAAAGTTTGACTGTTGTTTTCTGAACATACGTTCTCTCTCAAGAAAGAGGAGGACACTCTGATAGACTGGATTCTTGTTCCACAATCCCTGGGGGCAGGAATTGATTGCACTTTCCACCCCCCCCCCTCAATCTTTTTCCTGCCTCTGCCTGAGAGAGCAGTGGATTTAGAAAGCTCCCCAAAATTTCCTTCTAGGAACTCTTTGGTTGCATTCTCCCCCCCTTTCCTAATTGTGTACCACCTTTCCCTTCCCCTCAAAAACTGAGATTAAAGTCAGATCTACCAATAACAGTTTACGTTCTAGACAGGTTAAAATATATTCCTTTCCCCCTAAGATAACAGTTTATAGAAGGTTCTAGTGGTAGAAGCCTCTGTGGCTAGTTTAGCATTGGAGTGGCTCTTCTGAAGGAGGGAGAAGGGACTCTTAAAGAATCTTTTCAAGTGACCACAAATGGATCACAATGGATGCCAGTATGATGGGTTGGGGAGCCCACTGCTTGTACAGGGGATTTGGTTTGATCAAGAAACTTGCCTCAGCATCAGTCTTTTGGAACTGTATGCAGTCAAACTGTATGTGAATAATCGGAGAGGCACCAAAGCTGGGAAATTACAGCAGGAAACAACCATCCTCATGTAATGGCAGAGCAGCATCTAGCCTCTCTCAGGGCAGAACACATCAGCACCCTACAAATGCTCAGTCGCACAAGGCTGAACCAGGGGGAGTGGTCCATAGCCTGCAAACACTCCAGTTCCTGGTTCAACATTTTGAACTATGTTGCACAGATCTTTTTGCCTCCACAATCAATAACAAAGACACCTAGATTCTTCTCAAGGCATCAGTATCAACAAGCAGAGCAAGTGGATGCTCTGATGACCTCATGGCCATTGGGCCTTCTAAATGCCTTTCCCCCTAATACTTTCCATTAAAGGTTCTGAACAAAATAGAAGGCAAAGCTGATTTGCCAGGCCCATATTGGCCCAGGAGACCATGGTTTTCTATCTGCCGAAATCACCACTTCAGCTTCCATGGGAACTTCCAATGTCATCCAGCATACTAACCCAGGGATCATCTGGACCTAGAGGGCATCTGACAGGATGGAGATTGAGCAGTGAGTGCTCATTGCACAGGGTTCAGATCATGATGACAGCCCAGAGAAGTTCAACTTCCAAAATTTACAACAGTTTCTTGGAAGGCCTTCATCAAATGGTGCAAGAGGAAACACCTGCAACAAGACACCTTGGACCTTCCTCAGATATTTTCTTTCTTACAGGATGGAGTTTCTCAGGGTCTAAGAGCAAGTACTTTTAATTGCCAGGTACGTACTTTGAGAACTATAGTTCTCTCAGTTTGTGATGTACCACTTTCCAGGCAGACAGCAGTGAAGAGATTTCTGAAGGGAGTCACTTTATCTCAGCCTCCTACAGTGCTCAGGTTTCCTACTTGGAGCTCCACACTGTGCTTCAGGCTCTGACTAATCTTCTATTTGAGCAAAGATTCCCTAAAATCCCTTACCCTAAATGTAATTTCCCTGGTAGCAGTTACATCAGCATGGCAGACCTTGGAGATAAGATGCTCTTTCTGTCAGAAAAGTGGTCCTGTGCACAGAATCATACCTTCATATTCAAGGTCAACACACCTTGTCAAGCCTCACAGGAAATATATTTGCCATCCTGCCTAAAACCTTCTCATCCTATAAGGAAGAATTGGCACTCACTGGGCTTTTGTCCAGTGGTTTGCTTTTAAATCAGAAAAACTAAACCATTTAGGAAACTGGATTCCATTTTTGTGGTCTTTCATCCACTAGTCAAGGGAAAAAAGGGTTACTCTAAGCAGGTGGCTAAAGAACTGTAGCTCTTTGGCATATGACTCCCATATCTTTCAAACTTCAGAAGGGATCATGCCACATTCAGTGGGAAATGCTTCCACATCAGCAGCATTTGACACAGATGCATCTGTTGCAGACATATGCAAGGCCACTACCTGGGCATCAGTGTCAACATTTATCAGGCACTACAAGATTGACTTCCTTGCCATGGCTGAGGCAGCATTTGGGTGGAGAGCCTGACAGCAGGTAGTTTATTCTGTTTTCTCAGTGACTGGCAGTCACTCTTTCCCTCCTTTAGATTAGCTTTGTAACATCTCAAGCATATCCGGGTGTGTTCCTCTCCCTTGAGAGAGAATGGAACGTTGGACTTACCATGAAGGTTCCTTCTTCTCAAAGACACTCTGGACCTACTGTACTCGGAGGGTCTCTTTTCAGCCTTTTATGCTTTCCTAAAGGGTCACTGACTGCCAGTCTTGATGTTCATCATTTTTCCCTCTGTTCTTGCAGTTTGTCTTTACCCGTGGTTCATTTTCATAAAGTTTATAAAGGTTCTGTAGGCCTTGTTGTCTGCTTTATTTGTTTGAACCACATTGTGGACAGTTGTTAGCTGTGGAAATCTCCAGAATGAGGAGCAGGCTCTCCCCCCATCTCCAGAGATGGAAAGTGCAGTCAATTTCCTGCCTCCAGGAATTGTGGGAAGAGGAACCCTAGTATATCAGAGTGTTCTCCTTCCCCTCAAGATAAAGGAAACCTCACGGTAAGTTCAATGTTCCATGCTGCAAATCAAAACTCATATGAAGCTTCCACAATCTGCAAATTCACTACTACAGTAAAAGTGATCACTTCACTTACTCCTTGTTTTGTCAGGTGGACCCAAGACAGACACCAAAATTTGGAGACAGCTCAGTTTTCTGGCCAGTGCATTGCTGAGGAACTGCAATTGAATGCATTTTGCGGGATTCATCCAGAATAGCTGGGGATGTGTGAGGTGTCCTTCATTGCTTATGTAACTAGGGATTGTGTGATCAAGTGGTCAAGCACTTTCAACCTCTGAGAATATTCTTACTTCATTTATAATGTAGGCTGCAGTGTGGGGAAGAAGCATCAAGAAACAGTTGCTAAAGCAATGTTTTAAGCTGGTCGTCTTATCACACTAAAAATTCCATGTACTATTTAACTTCCAGTAGAAGGGCAATACTGAGACTAGTAGCACTTCAGTACTGCTCCACAACCAGAAAAGTAACAGATTTCTCATGTGTGCGGTAGCAATAGAAAACAACGTTTTCAGGTTATAGACTACCATGCACTTTTCCCATAAGTTTGCAGGCTGTTACTGGAACTGTGAATGTGATAATCTTGCTTTAGGGGATCAGTCTATCATAAATGTAAGCTTTCCATATTCATAGTTATGGGCGGGGTGGGGGGGAACCCCAGGGTCTTAAAAGGATTTGTTTTGTTTTTCTTTGTTAGCCATTTTGCTTCTAATCAGGCAGTCCAGTATTTTAATATGCATAACATTCTGAGGATATTTAATAAAGATCACAATTTCTGTTAACTAACAAAAACAGGAAAATCATTTAACCTTGGGAAACTACCTTGGCTATTTTGCTACCTGAAGTCAAAAGGTGTGCAAAGATACTATTTTCTGCAATGTTCTCTCTGCAGATAGCAGCGATTAAAGCCTGATTTCTTTTAAACCCACATTTTTATATTAAGACCAATTAATCACTACTTTCATTCATAAACAAAAAACTGAAAATTTGGTGGCAGAATATATGAAAAGCATAAGAAACTAAAAATCAGATAAAAGACTCACATGCATTTAGCAATTCTAAAAACCATGATACAAAAAAAAGAATAGGAATCATTAAGAGTTAATGATACTAATGCTGGTAGAGGGTCCTTTTGTTGGAAGTATCCAACAGTAAAGAGGGAACTCCAGGGCTTTTTTTGAACAGAAATGCACAGGATTGCAATTCCAGCTGGCTTGGTATCAGGGGTGTGTGGCTTAATATGCAAATTAGTTCCTGCTAGGTCTCTCCCCCCACAAAAGCCCTGTGCAAAACAATGGTGATGTCAGGGGATGTGGCCTAATATGCATATGAGTTCCTGCTGGACTTTTTCCTACGAAAAAAGCCCTGGTTACATCTAACATAGCAGTTGTTTCCTGGATATCAAATATTGTTACAAAAGACAAAATAAACTTTTTGGAGGCTCATGTTCAGAAAGGATAGTTGCGGAAGTTTAGCATTACATGATCATGTGAACTGGATATGCAAGTTAGTTATAATGCCCAGTTGGCTAAACTAGATACACATGCCTCATTCTGTGTGAGAGTGAGTGAGATGAATAACCTGTAGCTGTCATTACACATTTATTTCACTTTTCTTTTTAAAGCAAGAATGGAAGCAGGCTAGAACATACAGGCAGAGACAGCATGCCAGCATATGGTATTGCTTTTTGCTACAGTCCAATCAGGCAGTGTGGTTCTGGGTATGTGATGCTGTTGGGATGAAATCATCACCGGAGTGTGGGGGATCTGCTAAATTTTTGGCCTCTGGAAAACTCCAGTAGAGTTCGTTCCCCAAGTGTGATGGAAGTAGCAGAACCACTGTTCTTTGCACCCAAAATATAGGAGGTGGGGGAAATATAGAGAAATAGGAGGTCAGGAGGGTCCCTCCTTGCTGTTTTTGCAGAAGACTGGCTTCTCAGAGCAGAGCTCATGGGAATGAAGACTCTTATCAGACACCTGCATGTGTGGGCTGTGGTTTCCTTCAGTTGCTGGGAAGTAGGAGGGTCTATAGGACCTTTTCTGCACATGATAATTTCCGGTTGAGTGGGCATATTCTCAGTGCATGGCTTGAATAACACATATCTTTTATTTGGAATATAGATGTAAGTGGGCTGAAGGCAATGCTTCTGGATCATTTGAATCCTCATGCAGGACTTGCATGAAATTATCAGACTTGTAGGGGAAAACTGGGGTGGGGCTGGGGCTTAAGGATGCCTTGTTCAAATGCATACAAAAGTAGGTAAAACACACACATTCCTAGAGATACCTGTAACAAAGGTGTTGTCTTGCAAAATCCCAAGTATAAACCATATATTATAGTCCCCCCCCCACCCCATTTTTCCCCCTTCTTCTGTGCAGTCAGGAAAAAGAGGTAGGGCATGTTACATTCGTTTGCAAATGAAAGTTACAGCCAGTATTAAAAATCTTGTTGTGTGTAATGTTTTTAGGGGAATAATCTTACATTCGAAGTCATCTTCGTTTAGGTAAATATGGGTATGTATGTACACAAATGCAGAGATGCACGCTATTAATAACACAAATGCGCAGTGTGTCTCAGACACACTTCTTGCCCCCATCTTCTCCATTAGCTCCAGAAGCTGGATTCCCAAGGGGTTGCTGAATGCACTAGGAATACCGTTTCTCCTGCCAGCTCCTTCCCAGGGGAGCAGTGTAGTCCAATCCAGCCTGGCTTTCAGTCCCTGCTGGGACTCTGCTTTGTTAAATAGATAGCTCTCAATGGAATAGGTATTTTTCCATCTTCCCATGCTTGATTCCCCAGCCCTGGGTGGCTGGGCCTAAGCAGGAAGGAGTGTTTAGCAGGTTTTAATCTGGGTTTTGCAGATCCTGCTGCTCCTCACTAGCACTAGTGGTAATGATAGATAACACTTCCCAATAAGCTTAGGTTTTAAAAACTGTCTTGCCTCCAATCGAAAAATAATGTTCAGCAACAAAGTCTTAAACATAGGCCAGGTTTTAACTCTTTAGACTATCATATTGGCCCCAACTGAAGTTTATTTTTTGTTTTCAACTGTAATTTCTCCATATTAGAGACAATTAAATATACGATTAGGAGTTTGCTTGCTGTGGAAATGAATTATGCTCTCAGTAAAGGAAATAGCACCAGGAAAGGTGCAACCCAGTTGCAGTCCAGCTTCTGAAAGGGATGCTGGTCTAACCCTGAAAGGAGCAAAGTTTGGGAGTCTTTGCAGATGAGAGAGGTTGGCCAGCAGAAAGTATGTGGGCAGTGTCCCATGATATCTCAAAAGCTGGAGAGATGTGGTCTCAGGAATTCTAGATGTCATGGCTTCAGTGCTTAGTATAGCTCTTTTCTCATTCCTGTGATGAATGAAAGATGAATTTGTTGTGTAAAATAATTGATACTGCTTAATTTAAACAAGTTACAAAATTTAGTTTTGGTGATACACAACACTGGGAGTTTTTTTAGCACAGAGTATACAACAGGGGAGGCAGTCCCCAGCACCTTTGTCAACAGTGGCAGTCTAGACAGTTTTGCTACACAACCAGGGCCAGATCTTCATCCCAGCAACTGAGGCACTGGCAGCACTATAGAGGCCAGCAGTGTGGGAGAAGGCAACAGGCATGCCTTATGCTTGCCACCATCTCCCAGACCTGCACACCCACCACTCTGCCCAAAGCAGATCCCTAAGATGCTGGCAGTGCAGCTGGGGCTTGGACAGCATCAAGTGTATCTGGCTAAGTACAACCCTCATCTTCCCCCACCCTGCTCTATTCTGTCTGCTTGCACACTAACATCTTTACAAGTAGATGTGTTTTGGGCACTTGAGCCAAAAGGTTGCTATCCCTGGTATCCACAGTCTTGATTAAATGGTGCAACAAGCAAAGAACAGGATGAATTAAACTACTTCAGTCCCCTCCAGGCTAAAGATGCCTGCAGGGCAATGAAAAGATCTGCACAACCACCAGCCGAGTCCAAGGCAAATCCCTGGGTAAGGAGGGTGGGTAAAAATGGCTTTTGTGATTCTGTTTCTAGGAACAATGTCACATCAGCAATCTGCCCATAAACGGAATTGCGTTTTGCAACTTAATAGAATCCACCTGGAGCTTATAGTTGCCTGTAGCTGTGTCCCCTGCCTGAAGCCCTGTTATAGGAAGAACCATGTGACAGGGGAAATAAGCTGAGATGTACCCACAGCAAGAGGATGCATAATGGATTTGAGGAAAGCAGTGTAGAAGCTGCATGGGAAAACTTGTTGAGCAAGAGTAGGCGATCTAAAGACAGTGGAATCTTTGCCTTTAGGGCTAGCAGGGAGATGATAAGGGGCCCTAGCTTGACAGGGTCCGAAGGGAGCTCCAACTGCCTAAAACGCTGACAGGAAGCACCTGTTCTGCTGTGGGCTTTGACATGCACAGGTTCACCCTGACTTACTATGTCAAAAAGTCCTTGAGTCTACCTTGAAGATGGATATTTCACCCCACCAACCACTGTCAGAACTCATTGGCTGTTGAGTGTGAAGATTTGGCAAGCAATCCTATGCCCTCTTCTTTTTTCTCTGGAGATAATTGCTGACTTGGTTTTCATAGGGCTTTCAGCCAGGGATCTTATAACACATGGCTGGGAAATTAAATCCAACCTGCATCCTTCATGTTTCCTAAGATATCATAACCCATTACTATTCCAATCTCAGTGAGTGGACATGGGGGGGGGGGGTGCTTGCAAAGAGGCTTGAATTTCTGAACAGCTGTGTCTCTTTGCAAGGGGAAGCGCTCCTTGTCTGAGAGTGACATCCGCTGCCACGTGGTTGGATCAATGGCCATAAAGCTGTGTCTATGTGATTTATAACTCCCAGAACACCTATGCTAGCTGTACAGAGCACAGTGAAGGGCTGGTGAACTAGGACATATAAAAGGGCTGGGGAAAGAGCTACAAGGGCAGCAGGGGGATGGGTTGTGGGGTTTTTTTTACTGCTGGACTCCTTGTTAGTGCAGAATGGGGGGGCTGTCGCAAAATCTTGCTTTGGAGACTGAATGGGACTTCCGCCAGCTGCATCCCAGTCCCACTTCAGCATTCATCCAATGCCTCTTTAATTATTAACTCAACCATAACCAGAACTAGCTGGAGTTGCTGCCTCTCTATGGGGCTGCTCTAGAGAGCTTTGGCTAGGGATATACTGCCAAGATTGTACTACTATCACATGACCAATGTAATGTGCATCCCAGGGCACATTTTTTCCTCCCAATGGCTGCTGAGAATACGTTTCCTGTTCTGGACCTGAAAGAAAGGCACAAACCTTGTCAGTGCCACTTGGAAATGCAAAAGCTACCTGAAGGCTTGCTAAGCCTGCATTACCAAGCATTCTTTAGTCTCCCCAAAAACCTATAGAAAAATTTCCAGGCTAGATCAGACTTCAGCCTCAGTTTTTTAATAATGGCTTAACTCCCAAGAGCTGGGGACAATTTCCACCCACGCACCAAGCAAATAGAGAGATACATTTCTTGTCTTATTTTTTGAGACCTATTGCATTGTAGATGTTTTCTGTCTTTAATATATTGATGCTGGAGTGGTATTGGGTGGAGCAGTGAAACACAAAATACATTCATACCAAAAAAAAGCCAGTATATTCCACTGGACTGATGGATGTACTTCATTCATCCCATTTCTGTCATGGAAAAACTGATTTTGTAAGCCTGTCACACAGGGATGAGTGGGCAAACACAAAACAACCTATAATGATCAGTTCCTTCCAATTTTTAATTTTCTAGTAGTCAGTTCTTGCAGAGCAAAAAGCTTTTGAGGAATATTAGAACTTAGGTCCACTTAGGTATCATCTTCTTGCAATACTTGTGGACTTGATGTGATAAGTGTGATAAGCTTGCCTTTCTGTGCCCAGAATTTTCAGAATAAGTCTCTGCTGAATAGTGGAACATAATAGGGGGACCTATAGCCAGAGCAGCTGGACACATCAAATGACTGTACCTCTGCCAGGAACAAAGCCCCATGAATGCACTACGCTCTGTAACGTGCAGCATTTACCCAGGTAAACCCAAAGATGTGACATCTGGAAGCCTTTTCAACTAAAATCACCTGCTGCTGCAACTAGAATGCTGGGATGTGTTTATTTTTGTGACTTTAACATTGAAATGGCCAGGGAGAGAAAGTATAACCAATGTTGCCTTGCGGGGGGGATGGGATTTTTGTAGTGTGTGTGTGCTTGCACATGCATCTGGAAGTCATGGCAACTTCTAGTGACTGACTCCTATTGGGGGCCTGGAGGATATTGAGAGAGGTGCCTGAATAACATCTGCCCCTGTCCTCCCAACTGCTAGTCTTCTAAGGAGCTCTCCCATCCAAGTCCTTGCCAGAGTCTCCCTGCTTAGCTTCAGAGATCTGATGAAATTGAGCTTGCCCGGGCTATCCAGGTCAGGGCTAACTAATGCAGCTTTTATTTATTATGCTGCAACATGGTGGTCTAGTTATGAGACTGAGCATCTGGGAATTTGATAATGGCTATAGCTTTAAATCTCATGGTTAACTTCCTGCCTATTCTGTCTACTGTTGAATTCACCAGGCTGAACTCCACAGTTCAGATGAGGCTTCTCTATAGGCACATGAAATGTTCATATCAAATTTTTCAGTTTCCCATTGCACTAGAAAAGGGGTGGCCAAACTGTTGCTTGGGAGCCACATGTGGATTTTCACACATATTGTGTGGCTTTCAAAGTCCCCATCATCCCACTGGCTGGCTTGGAGAAGACATTTGTCTCTTTAAATGCCTTCTCCAAGCTAAGCCAGCAGCTTGGAGAACACATTTAAAGTTAAAGTTGCTTTCTTTCCACCTCTCTCTCCCCCAATCCATTTTCCTTCCTTCCTTGTGGCTCTCAGGCATCTGACGTTTATGTCTTGCGGTTCTCAAACATCTGGCATTTATTTTGCGACTCTCGCGTTAAGCAAGTTTGGCCACCCCTGCACTAGAAACTGGAGGGTTACCCAGTAAAAGGAATAAGAATCTGAAACTGGTGTGTGTGTGTGTCATGAGTGCATCACCAGCTATAAGAGTGCCAGAACCTGAAAAATTAATTATAGAGGCTAGATTTCTATGTTAATTCATTATAGAACTCCTGTAAAGCATCTGAAACTGGTCCCTGCTAGAGATAAGATACTGAATCAGAAATACTGATTAAAGTAGCTGATTCTGTTCTTAAATAACCCAGATCCAAATCTCCTAGCTGGTCCCTTATTGGAACCTGCTGTGTCTTGGGTAGTTTGTGACCTGAATTCTGTGGCTGAAATCCTGATAATTAGATCTGCTCCTGTTTTCTACGCCATTCCCTGAAGCAGAGCCTCTTTTTGTCCCAGTAGTAGTTTGTTAGCTAAACTGCATGTATAATAATGGTATTTCAGTGCATAATCCAAGTGCCATCTCCCAGTTGCAGTTACCAAGGCAAGCTGCTTGGAGTATGCAGAGTATGTTCTGCATGGTTCTTCCTTTCCTTACCTGCTCAAATGAGTAGGTGGCATTTTAAATGTCATGGTTGTTTATTTAGAGAATGGGACAATTCTGATTCAAGCTTCTAGTGCATTTAGGGTAATGCTACTCTTCTGGTTATCCCTTATACATTTTGAAGGCTTTGTTCATCACAATTAAAAGTGGAAATCTAGCTTTAGAAATTGGACACATTCCCTGAAGAGGCAGCATCCAAAAAATCTAGCACTTGAAAAAGCTACTGGTGTTCTGGAACAGTTGTGAATCTATAGAGTACACATGTGCACACTTTTCTCTACCCACAAAAGTGCCTCATGCTATGTTTTGTATTGTTGATGCTTTTCTGGTGGTCTCAAAAACATGGTTATTTGCTGGAGAATTTAAAAACAAAAACCTCACCAAAAATGTAGTTATACAAACTGAATTTGCGTGGGTACACAATTCAACAAAATCCTGAAGAAAAATATCCATCAGTTCTTATTTGCTAGAATTGTTTACAGTTCCACAGAACACTGAATGGCCATAAAACAGATACTGAAAACTCTGTAGTGTCCACATTTCTTGACTTTTCAGCATTTTATCAATTTACATCTATACCCCACGTTTCTCTCCAGTATGGATCCAAAGCAGTTTACAACATTTCCTCTTTTTCATTTCATCCTCACAACAGGAAGCCTGTGAGGTAGGTTGGGCTGAGAGAGATTAACTGCCCCTAGGTCACCCAAGTAAGCTTCCATGGCAGAGTGAGGATTTGTACCTAGGTCTCCCAGATACTAGCCTGATACTCTTAACCCCTACAGAACACTGGTTCAGTCTGTCTTGCCCTCCGTGTTTCTCTGCACCCTTACTGTGGGACTCATGACATTTACTGATTGTTTTGATTTCTCCAGCTCATGGGATTGGTGAGGCATTTTCCCCCACCCCATGGTTCCACATAAAAATTATCTCTAGAAGAAAAATCTAATCCCCAGGAACCCAAGAATCAGATAGCAATGGAAAACCCTCAAATTTAGGATTTTAAATTGGCTGTTATGATTTGTAATAAATAAGACATCCTTTATTTCAGGCCAGATGTACAAGGTTGTATCCCAGGTCAGCGCTCTACCGGCGTAGGGTGCAAACATGGTGATCTTAGATCAATGCTATGTAAATATTATAGAAAGACTCAATCTATAACTCCGTTTCTTAACTGAGAGATGAGATTGTTCAAGCATGTCTCTGTCAGTCTCACTTCCAACTCCAAACTTCAGCCTATTCCTATTCTGGATGTTTGTGATAATTTAGAAATAAGTCAAAGATATCAGAACATGTTTCAATGTACTCTCTTGGAATATTCCCAGTCTGGACCCTAGATCAGGTTTGCCAGCCATGTTCCCAACAGTGGCTCAGTGTTGTTAACAGCTACATGGCATGAAAATATTCAGAAGAAGCCATGCAACTTTCACCACACACAAAGATTCTCTAGTTGAATTTCTGACTACCATGCAACAGAACTTCTGGTAACTGAACTTCATGCAACAGTTAGAATTTATGGTAGCCTGGAGAGGAGACTACTGAGAGGTGATATTATCACCATCTTCAAGTACTTGAAGGGCTATCATATAGAGGATGGTGCAGAACTGTTTTCTGTTGCCCTGGAAGGTCAGACCAGAACCAACAGTTTGAAATTAAATCAAAAGAGTTAGGAAGAACGTCCTGACACTGAGCAGTTTCTTAGTGGAACAGGCTTCCTCAGGAGGTGGTAGGCTCTCCTTCCTTGGAGGTTTTTAAACAGAGGCTAGATGGCCATCTGACAGCAATGCTGATTTTGTGAATTAGGCAGATCATGAGAAGGAGGGCAGGAAGGGCTTAGTTCTTGTGACCCTTTCTTACGCGCCCAGGGAATGCCGACTGATTCTTTGGGGTCAGTCAGCAATTTTTCTCCAGGCCAATTTGGTAAGGGATCCTGGAGGTTTCTGCCATCTTCTGGGCATGGAGCAGGGGTCACTGGGGATGTATGTGGGGGGAAGGTATTTGGGATGTTCCTGCATTGTGCAAGGGGTTGGACTAGATGACACTGGAGGTCCCTTCCAACTCTATGATTCCAGGGAAGAGATGGCAACCTCCATCCTGAATGCAGGCCCAAGGCCAAGGTTGATGAACTAGGGCACAAATATTGCCTTACCAAAGAAGAAAGGCAGACTAGTCCTGTCATGCATGTTTAGAAAAGACCCTGCCTCACAACATATCCAGGGACTGGATGATCCTCAGATGCCTCTTAACACCAAGAAATCTGTTTACAACCAGCACACTTTGGCCTTTTATAAACCACATCCTTCAAAGCAGCAGGAGGTGGAATGCTTAAATACCAGTTTGCTGCAATTCTTTCCCTTCATATATATTTTGATTAGTGCTGGTTTCTGTTATTAATCTAAAAAAACAACAAAAACAAGCCCCAGCCAGATTCTATGCATCCTTATTTGAAAGAGAGTCTCACTTCAGTTGAATTCTTCTTCTAGGTATTATGATCATAACAGTTTTTTTAAAATGCTTGTTTTCACCCTATTCAATACATTTCTGACCCCCCTCCCAATTTAATTATCACTATCTGAGCTCTAGACTTGCGCAGAACTAACGGATAAAATCTCCCATCATAACAAAGTTTCATTCAGATTTGCCCCCCCCCCCCCCCAATCTTCTGGCAAAAAGCGTTTTTGAAAGCTTTCATTCTCGCAGAACAGTTCAAAACCCCGTTTAGCCCGGGGAACTGGCGTCTGCTGGAGCAGCCCGAGAGCCACTCATGATGGAAGGAGGCCTGGTCCTTCCTTACAGGTCTCCTCCTCCTTCAGCAGCTCTGTTTGATGAGGATGGCCGGCATCGCCTCCCGCCAGAGCCTTCTGTCCCCTCGTCTTTCCGGCTGCCTCGCATCCCCTTTCCCTCCCTGGGATTTACCTCTCTCTGTCTGGGTCTGTCTCTCCCTTTTGTTTTTCTCAGGCTAGGCTTGGCAGATCCCTCCCTCTTTCATGCGATCACAGCAGCCCCTGGAGCGGAGTGGGGGGGGGAGAAGTAGGAGGGGGGAAAGAAAGGCCTCCTCCTCCTTGGATAGCTTCTGGGCCTCTTTCTGAAAGGCACGGGGAGGTGCGTGTGTGTACGCGAGAGCGAGCGTGTGTGCAATAGCAGAGCCTCCTCCATACCCCAACAGAGGGCCTGAGACAGCAGCAGGAGCAGCCATTGTTCAGGGAAAACCTTGCAAACAAAGGACGGGCTTCCTCTTTTTCGCTGAAGCCTTCCTGTTTCTTCTCGCTGCCGTTCGCTCAGCTAGGCCTCTCGGCGGCTCCCTTCCTCCCCTCCTGGCTCGTCCAGTTGCAGCCCGGCTCCTGCCTTTTATTATTTTCATTTTAAACTTTTCCCCTCTCCATGGCTGGGTGGGAGTAAGGCATCCTCCGGCAGGGATGTTCTGAGTTCCTGTCCTGCATTTTCCCACTCCCCCCCTCCCCACACCCCAACCTCCGCACAAGAGCGGCGCTCCGGCAGTTCTCCCCAGGTAAGTCTCCAGGTCGCCTCTCGCAGTCAGATCAAGTTTGGGGAGATCCGGGAGTCCTGGTTGCCAGGGAAGGTCCGTGGCAGTTAAGAGGCGGTGGTGGCAGCGGCTTTCAGTGGCTTAGCCATGGGCTCTTGGATGCGGGGGGCGAAGGGGTGGTGAGAGATCGGGGCAGGTTTGTGATGCTAGCAACTGTCTGGATAGAAAGGCGACGCTTAACTCCAAAGTGTGCATGGGGACGGCTGCTCAGGCTTGGATGGGGGAGAAAAAAAGAATCTCCTGGTGATGAACTTACCATTTCTCGCCTTTTCAGTTTCCCCCCTCCCCTCGCCCCGCATCTTCCGTATGGTAGTGGTGCCGGGCTCCGGGTTTTTCCTTAACTAGCTTATTAAGAAAAGGGGTCTAAGGGAAGTTCGGTGGGAGCAACCCAAAAGCCAAGCCCAAAAGTTTCCGTTGAGCTGCACGCTTTGTTCCGAGGCCTTTGATGCGCGAGGTGTCCAGTGTGCAGAGGATAGGAGAGACCTCTGAGCTCACAGCTTGCAAGCTGGGAATTGTAGGACCTTGGAAAAGAGCGGTGGAAATAGGTTCAAGAGGTGGGAGGGTAGGTCCCTGGCGAGGTGCAGCACTAGGGGTCGCAGTGTGTGTGTTGTGGTCGCTGCGTTCTTCCGGAGACTGTTCATCTCTCGCTGTCAGTCTGCACTTGCGACAGCTTCTATTGGCTTAAGGACCAACCCCCCCCCCCCCCTCCTTTGCCGCCCACCAGTTTCATTCTGTGAACAAAAATAGTTTACAGAATAGCCTGCGCTGGTCAGAGAACTCCTTTCCCTGGAAACCCCATTGCAAGTTTTTCCAGTTCCCACTCTGCTCTGCTAGGCTAGAACTGGACTGAGGGGGTGGAGGGTGGAGCTTGTCTCCTTTAGAAGGTATCTGTTGGAGTGGTAGCTAGGCTGGTTGAAGGCTCTTTCACTTCAGCTAAATCTCCTGCTCTTACCAGTCTTCCTTCCCCAGCAGATTTTTCTAAGTTTGGATTAATTTGAACTGAATTGTTGGGCTCATTAAGGGGCCTTGAATAAGCACAGATACTATTTTAATCTATGCCATTATAGTTCTTAATATCTTTCAGTCCTGGCATTCTTTGCAGCATTGACTTACCTTTAAGGATGACTTAAATACGTATATGTTGGGAATGTACAATTCCTTCAGCTTGAAGTGTTAACATTTTGGTTGGTAGAAAGTGCCATCAAGTCACAGCAGACTTATGGTGATCCTGTGGGGTTTTCCAGGCAAGAGATGTTTCAGAGGTGGTTTGCCATTGCCTGCCTCTGGGTCATGACCCTGGTATTCCTTGGAGGTCTCCTACCCAAATATTAGCTAGGGCTGACCCTGCTTAACTTCCAAAATCTGACTAGATAAGGCTAACCTGCGTTATCAAGATCAGGGCATTGACACTTTGCACCCTCCTATATTCACTGATATCGTTCCATGCAGGGGAGCTCAGATATTGGCTACTCCTGAATACCTGACTGATTGATTTAGGCCATCATAAAGGGGAGGGGGTATTAGATCTATTAAGGAGTACCACTCACCTGGATTCAGTTTTAAACCCAGGTCTAAGTTGTTTGTGGGGCAAGTAGTGGTACTTAAACTAGTTCTGTATGGTTGTCTGTATATCTTAATGTATGTTGAAGCTTCTTCAAGAAAAGTAGAGCACCATTTCCTTACAGAGTCTTGCCTCAAGCTGGCTGTGTGTGAAAATGTTAACACTTCATTTGATGTGCAAGGGCTCCACTAGAGAACTTGAATTTCCAGTCTAGTACCTCCCTTTGCTTCTTGCCCAGAATAGTCATTTGTAAAAACCAACAGTTAGGAGAGGGAACTATTCTAGTTTGAGGATTTGACTGGGATCTCTACAGAATTTTAAGCTTGATGGTCCTGCCTTCCAGTTTTTATGCCTGGTCTTTTGAGCAAACGTTGACAGCATATAACAAGAATGTCTGAATCTTTGTGCACAAAGTTATCACATTTTGAGAAAGGGAAGGCAATAGGATTGGAGTAAAATAGTTTTCCTGGAATATCTGTTGATTGGCTGTTGTATACAAAAACTACCCACCATCTGCCCCTCGAAGCCCAGATTTCCCTGTCTGGGTTTGAAGATGGGATGTCTGATCCAGTGCTCTAAAGCAATAGTGACAGTCTC
The DNA here is from genome assembly GCF_032191835.1 of Heteronotia binoei. NCBI lineage: Eukaryota > Metazoa > Chordata > Lepidosauria > Squamata > Gekkonidae > Heteronotia > Heteronotia binoei. The sequence continues at coordinate 77,821,577 of NC_083228.1, read as the reverse complement.
AGGCATGATGTTGTGCTGGATCAGCAGCGGGAAAGGTCAGTAGCAGAATAAAACCTAGTAAAGTGGGTAGGTTAACAGTCAATCCCATCAACTTGTTTATCACTCCACTTATTTGGAATGGCCTAGCTTCTCCTATCTTAATCATATTGCTGGATAACTGCTTGATTTGGAGATGTATGATGACAAAGCACCTACCTCACAGTGTTTCCAAAGATAATATCTGTTCACTTCTATGCTATCCCATTCCTGGAAGCAGCAATGAAAAAGTCTTCCAATGACTGATATCTCTAACGTAACTATTTGCTGGGAAGTAGTGTATGAGTGCTGTGTCTCACTTGGGATTGCTGTGTCTCACTTGGGATTCACTTTAATCATTGTCAAGAGAATAGAGCAGACTCATAAAATACCCTAAAGCTTAAACGTAAAAAATATGAAATGCACAACTACATAATCAAGTCCTAGGCTTATTCCCTGGGCTTTGGCAGGATTGTCAAAGAGCACCTTAAAATCTCCCACCTCATCAGCCTGTGAGTGAATCCTTTAACGTTTAAGTCCATCAAACCTACCTTAATATAATAAATATTACACACGGCGATAGATAGATACTGAAATATAAGATTTGTCTGTTGCACCGGTAAGATCGTAATTTTTTTGTAAGTTTCTTAATTTTGCAACAAGTGGTTGGAATGCTTTGAATCTGGAGCTATCATTTAAAACTGGGTTTTATTGTGGCTTCATTGTGCTAGCTAAACACCACAACCTGGATAAGCACAGGGGCCTGTCTTTTCCAGTGTCTTACCTAATAGGGCCTGATGTTTCAGAGGACAGTGCAAAACCATTAGTGTTTAAGCGTTGCTTATATGTTCCCAAGACAAATGTCTTCCTTGCTCTCTTACAGCATCATCACCTTTCTCTTACATTCTGTAGCTTTTGGAAACTGATCTAATGGCAATGTGGCTTTTCATTGTGCTTCTTTATTTGGAATTTGAATGCCACAGCAGAGAGTCCTAGCCCGGACTCTGCAGGCCCTTGGCATTAGATTTAAAGCCTGCCACCCACTCTCTGAAGCACTGTGCTGGTGCCAGCCCGTGGGGGCTCATGGTTACACAGCACTTTGCTGATCAAGCTGACAAGTACCATTTAAAAAGCATGCAAGTCATACTTCATTCCCTCTACATCTTTGCCAAAGCCTTCAAGCTATATTGAAGAATATGTTCTATTGGTTTTGTTAAATGTCTACTTTTCTTTTTGTAGATTATACTCACAGCCAAGTTATTCAAGAGTTAATTCTCTGAGAATTTGTGTTAGCTTTGGATGCACAATTAACTGGCATTGGGACTATTAAAAAAGGATATGCATTGTTCAAAAAAGGAATTTGTCAATTTATTCTACAGTAAGATATGTGCGCTCCATCTGGTAATGCAGATGGTGCATCTTATGCTGAGAAGAGATCTGCAAGTTTCCTTTTCAGACGTTACTCCAGAAACATAAATGACCTTCCCTCATATATGAAATGCTGTAAATACCAAAAAGCTCTGTGTCTTATGGTTTCAATGGATTTTGAAATGGCTAAAATGAAGCAGATATTTAGAGTTATTCAGTTGAAGCACATTAGCACTGTAAACTCTGTAGCTCCTAACCTCTGCTTTCCTAGTGTCCTTAAGCATCCACATATTAAGATGTTTATGGGGTCAGAAGTATCCTTTTAAGACCATAAGTTCAGTGATTCTCAGCTCTCCACAGCTCAGAGTCTAACCCAGAACTTTCCACTATAACAGCACTATAAATGTAATTGAAATGGTAGTTTGGTGTTTTTTGAAACCTATCTATATTTAATAATGATGTGTGGCCTCCATCTGTGGATATTAAATTTGCAGACCAGAGCCACATCAACACTTAACAGGTTTTTCTTGAAACCTTAAAAACAAATTGGGGGTTTAGATTTCCCCTTCAACCGAGGCCAGGAGTTATGTGGGGCTTGGTGGGTCTGGCAGCTGATTTTGGGACCTGTACAGGTTTGCTGTGATCATCAGCAGTAGAAGGTGCCTCGGCAGAGCTCATCAGTGGTGATTGGGGGCAGAGGAGTGCAAGAATCCTTGCCTTCCCAAGACAGCAACCAAGGAGTCTTGTGGAGAGGTGTGGCATCCTCACCCCGTCCCCCAGCTGATGAGGGAACTGGACCTGGCAATGATGGGGGAAGGATCCCTGCAAATATCACAGGTCCCCAGTTGCGGTGTCTTCAATTGGGATATGTGTGTCTGTTACAACAAAGAAAAATGCTAGTTGTATGGCATATTTTGGATTGTAGCTAATCAATTCCAAGTATTTGCTTATAACAGTCAACAAACTATGTCTCTTCAGATAATAATCCTCTCAGATGGTAAAAATCTTTTGTGCTAAGGTAGCACAGGTTGTAATAGTTTGCAACTCTCCAGCAAGTTTGGGGTATATTTGCAGTTTTTCGTACAGAAAACAAAGGCATATGCTAAGTTAGAATGCATTTCAAGTCCTTAAATCAGTAGAATATGTTTAGGTTTGACTGGGAAAGTATTGCATATAATTAATCTGTTCCTAAAATTTCCCCTCTTTTTTTGGTTCTGGCTTCAGAAATTCCCCTTGACTTCAAACATTTCTGGAAATGTTGCAGCTCTGCCTAGGACCCTCATATCTTGAAGAACCATCTCCACCCAGTAGTAGTTCTGGTAGGCAATCTGTTGGTCTGAAGCAATAGAACAAAGTTTGAGTCCAATGACACCTGTAAGACCAACAGAGTTTTAATTCTGGGTATAAGTTTTCTGTGCATACCTTACCTATATGTAAGTCTTGAGGAAAACTGTTTCAATGTATCTGAAGAATACACTGCATGCACACAAAAGCTTATACTCATAATTAAACTTTGTGGATCTTAAAGGCGCCATTGGACTCAAACTTTGTTCAGTAATAATTCTGTTAATCATTCCAGGCTTTGCTTCTACTGCCAATCATAAGGTCTGTAAGGACTTTTTAGGCTAGGACTTGGGCATCCTCAGTGGCCTCTCTTATTCTGTGCTGTGGTCTCTGATGCTGTGAGGGAGGTACCCTACCCCTCAGATATCTAAAAATTAGGTAAAACAGAAAATATACTTTTGTGATCCCTGAATAAGAGACAGCCTGTTATCGGGTAATCGAGGGACTGAGTTTTAAGAAGCTCCATATGGTTTTGTTAATATGTTGGTTTTTATTTGCCATTTTGGGTCCTGAAGAGCAGGAGAAATAAATGTCTTCTCATTTTCTTTATGGAATGCCTACACATATGATTAGTCCACCATGACAAGGATCTTGCTGACAGGGAGTTTGTAGGCATGAAGGCAGTGTATAGAAGGAGCCTCTTTCCAGACACTTCCCTTCATCTTGGGAACACTTACCCATTAACAGCAGAAACTAGCCCTGTTGCTCAACCAGTTGTAGCAGAGCTCAACAATATCTGAGGAGAAATTAATTGTTGTAATGGGGAACTGGTGCCTAGCACTTTCCAACACAGGGAGGAAAGTTATTCTTACAGTTAGTTGGGCTAATATCAGTAAGCTGTCACATCCCCTAAGTCACAGCAGCTGCTCCCTCTCCTTTCCAGCCAAATCACATCTTAGCAGGCTGGAGGGATTTGAAGAGGGGCTGCTGGAGTAATAGAAGTATAAGCAGTGGTGACCAAAGCAACTTAGAGGATTTCATGACCGAAAGAGCTCAAGCTAGAGAACTACAATTGTTGACCTTTTCCATCTTTCTGATGTCAAGCTGCAGGTGTATCTTTTCAGTTCCACCATCTTCCATAGGACCACAGAGGCTTTTATAAATTGACAATTTAATGGCCATGCTACCAGAAGCTGCTGACAATTGTCATACTAATTAATAGTAATAATACTAATTGATAGTAACATTTACATTTTGTAAGTCACTTTGAAAATATTTGAAGTTGAAATGTGACTAATACATGCATAAATAAATCACTCTGCGCTTTAGAGGTGTTTGGATAGCCTCCAAAATAATTGCAACCAAACTTCCATTCTCCTCCCTGACTGATTTGAGTAGGAAGCAGGGAAGTGTTCATATAGTGCTGTGATTTCCTCCAAACTACTGCCAGGACAACCTTTCACCACTACCTCCAGCTGGGAGATGATCTTGGAAAACTTCATCTTGCATTCTTTGGCATTAAGTGTGTTGCATGCTGGATTGTGTAGCCCTTCCACTGGTCTATTTCTGTTGCAACCGTTTAAATGAAATGCTGTTATGCTCTATAGCCTTTGTGAAATTAAAACTTTACTTTCATTAAGCAAGAGGGCAGTTCTGTGTTTGCGAATATAGCCCAGGAATCTTGGTTCCTGATCTTCTAAGGATCTTTGAGATCATAGCTGTCTGGATTCTGTTGCTTCTTATTTTATTAGATTGTAGTAATCTCTAAGAACTGATGACAGGGCTCTAGTCCCAAGCCTCCTTACTGACCTGGCTGTCCCCTGGTTTTGATTATTAGATGGTGATATACCTGTGATTTCCTTTCATTCTATGTATTGCAGTCATGTGGTTGAGTCCTTAAACACTTGTCTGCTGCTATCAACAGCTGTTCCTGGTAATGCTTTTTATGATGCAAACTCCAAAATTGGGGCACAGGTCTTTCTCTGAATCTCCTATAATATAGTATTGTATCCCTGTCACAACAGTCAGAGCACAGCTTAAATAGTGATGCTGTGGGACTGGTGAGCACAAGAGCAAGCTATATCCCTATCAGCCCTGGCAGTCAGTTGTATAGGATGCAGTTGTCCTCTGTGCTAATGCTGAATGACCTGAGGTGACTACATACTTTAGCAAGCTTTGTCTCCTTTCCATCTTTGAGCCAGAGGAGACCAACTCCCTAATGAGTTGCATGCTGGGACATGTAGTCTGTAACTTCTTCTGTTTGATTGAAACGAGAGGTGCCAACTTTGGCCTCTTTACTCAGACTGCTTAGTAGTGGAAAGAAGAGGGTCTTAAAAATGTCTGCAGTCAAGTCTGTTCTGGCCTTTCCAGCAACCTATGGAGAGTGTTATCAATTTATTTCTCACACAAATGCCCATTTTCTGATTTTTTTTTTAAATTCTGAGGCAGGCAGAACCTTTGGGGGAAGAGATGCAATACTCCCAGTCATCCTTCAAGCTTCTCAAGCCTGTCTTTCCATCTAACAGTAATAGTCCCATCTGGAGCCTGCTCACAGCTTCCAAAGTACCTGTGACCATGTAGTAGTGATGACTGTTAGCAGTCCCTTTCGTGTTCAGTTTGAATTGCAGGAGGGGCAGGTACTGGGAAAAGACTGCATATAACAATAGGAATCCAAGAAATGCCATACATCAACTTTTGCTTTTCTCGGTCGGAAGGTTTGCAGAAGTCGATTAAGCATTGCAGGAAGGATAGACTTTCTACCTTTGTAATTAGGTGCTAATGGAATTCTGTGCGTGTGAAATGAATGGTATTACAGAACCACAAGAAATCCAGATACTGTATAACATAAAGGGACCTTGACCTTCTCTCCGTTGCAATTCTTGAAAGTTGTGGTATGTGCAAGTACAACATATAGGGTATGTGTTATATGAATGGAAGTTACAAAGGTTTGCCCTGGCTGTGCTCTGCAATTGGTTTGTAAGACATTAATATGTATAGGCTTGTGTAGAGTGCTTGGTTGAACTACAGAGAGAGGAACGATATAGAAAAGCCCCTCAGTTAAATTTGTCTGGAGGGTGGGGCCACAGTGTGTAGAGGTAATGTAGGATTAGATTTACAGTGTAATTGATCTGACACAATGGTCAAGTGATCTGAGACATGGATCTCCTAAGCATTTGTTTTGGCATTATAAATGAAAGTGATTGCCAGTGTAAATGTCTTGCCTTGTATTTGTTGACACAGTTGTCTGTTCTAATTTAGTGGAGAAAAAATACATGCATTCTGTAAAAAAAAGTATTAGGCCTTCACGTAATGCTTATTACTCATTCTAGGGTATCATTCAGTTAAAATAGTATTAGAGGATAACTAAACCAGCCATGATGATATCATAACATCTGGAACATCTTCCATCATGGGATCAATATCTTATCCAGCCTCATCACTGCTTCTGAAATGTTCACAGCTACACAAAGTAGATTTCTCCGATTCCTGTAGATTACTTCTAATAGGTAGAAACCTAGTGTTTCTGCCTCGGTACAGAGAATGGAGTTCATTATAAATGGACATCTTCATGCCAGTCAGTTTCTTGCATTCTTTGGTACAATGCTGTTAGTGCAATTGGCTCTCTTTGCCTTATGGCTGAGTAGTCCCTACTTTCGTCAAATATACATTCTTTATCTTTCAACAGTGTATTCAGCACTGTTCTGAGACTGTGTGTGCACCTGTGTGCTTGTGAGCACATACATGTGCATTCTCTTCTCTTGGCCTCTAGACAAACTACATGTTCTGTCTCACTGACAGGGATTCATCTGCAAATACAACTCCTTTCCCTCCAGCCAAGCTATTACTTTATGTTTTTACTGATAACATGTCTCTGCCAACTCTCTAGGACTCAGGTCTCAGAATGTCTTGTGGGACTGTGACTTTCAGCATATTCTGATCTTAAAGGACTACACCACATTGTTCTCCATGCATGGAAATTTGGAGCTACATGATTGCATTCACCAGTATCAGGGCTTTTTTTGAGCAGGAACACACAGGAACGCAGTTCCGGCTAACTTGACATCAGGGGTGTGGCCTAATATGCAAAGGTGTTCATGCTGGGCTTTTTCTACAAATAAAGCCCTGACCAGTATGATGATGATGATGCCAGCATGGTGTTGTGGTTAGAGTGTTGGACTAGGATCTGGGAGACCCAGTTCAAGTTCCCATTCTACCATGAAAGCTTGCTGCATGACTGTTATATTCTCTGAGACTAATCTACCTCACAGAATTACAGCTAACAGAGTATATTGCCAGTTACGTATATTCTCTGAAACTAATCTACCTCACAGAGTTGTTGTTAGGATGACAGCAGCGTGACACAACCAGAATATAATAGATGAGCTATTGCATGGACCCAAAATCCCATCAAAGGAAATAAGCATTTATTGATAAATTCATCACTTAATTGCCATGACAACAATTATATGAATTGGCAGCATCCAGGTGTTGGACTAAACTTTTGAAGATCTGTTTGAATTGTACTTTAAAAACCACAATGCATATAGTACAACCCTCCTTAGCCAATAATATTTTAGAATGCAGATGGGGGATTACACATCTGAATGTTTCCCCCACTAACAGCTCCCAGCATGTGGAAAACAAGAATGTTGGGGAGAACAATATTTAGTCTAGCTTTTTTCTTTCCACATGGAGGGAGCTTTTGATGGGGGAAGTATTCGGGAGAGAAGTCCTTATCTTCATTCGGTGTAGCACTGTCTCCAGATAACTGAACCTTGTGCTTCTGATTTTTTGAATCACATCTAATGGTACCATCTGAAGGTGAATTGCACCCTTCTGAGCCCATTAAGCAGTGGACTTCAGATGTAACTGCTTAGAACTGTCCTAAGAAGCAGTTCTAAGCAAATATACTTGAAATAAGTCCAGTTTTATTCAGTTGGACTTACCCCCAGGAAGGTGTTCTTTGGATTGCACAAATTGTCTTTCATTGGGTATTAGCCTTCGGTATAGATAGCTAAACGGTAGACTTGTTCCAATGAGTCTGAGAATTTAACAGAAGTGTTACTTACAAACTGAATCTAGTTACACAGAAATCCTTCATATTGTGCATGACAAAGCTTCTTATTCTACAGTTCCACTTGAAATTGTGGTTTGGAGATTAGCTTTGAGATCATCTTTCACTCTTGTAAAGGATCATTCCATGTGAAGGAAAAAAGAAGGATATTTCCAGAAACTCACAACTCTGTTACTGCCGTGAGATGGTGATGGCGTTGATTCTTGATTCATAATGAGTTTGCTCAGATTGTTCAGCCTGTTTCAGTAAGAAATGGAGTCCATACAGTCCAACCCCTTTACACAGGAATATAAGGTTTATGGATATCTGCAGACCTTGACTAGTGAATTACATTCTCCTCTGCAATAATGCTAGTCTCTCCTTCACCTACCTAACTTCTAGCTCATTTGGCACCTTCTTGTTAGCTGTAAGACTAGAAATATACTCCCTGGTTCTAGCACACTGTGGCACCTCAACTTGACTGATCTTTTGAACTTTGTAATAGAAGTGAGTCTATATCTAACTTGTCCAGCCTCCATCAGCCAACATTCTTTCAAAGTAGCCCTAGTCAGTGTATCTATCTGCCAGTCATAATTGGTCTCTACAACCTCTGATTTAGGCTTACTTAAACAAGATGTTAGACAAAAACTTCTGTGCTGGGGCTGTGAATGTCCTGGCATAACAGTGGTCTGGATTTATGTACCACCTTCCACATTTATTGTTTTCATGTCAACCTGGCTTCACATATGCTTGAGAATAATTGCTGTGTGTGAATGGATTTGCTAGCATCTTTAAGTCAAGGCTCAGTTTTGAACTGTGCACCTCCAGTCAAAGGCTCTGTTTACACATGTAGCGGAATAATGTGGTAGAACCCTGAGGTAGAGTGAATTATAGCCAGTTTTTAATGCCTGCCTCCCCGGCATGTTAGTTCTTTACTTGCAGGATGTTTTTACATCACAGAGTTTCTAGCTTAGCCTAGTTTTTGAGGAGGGGGGTGGACTTGCACATGGGAGCACATTAGACAAGCCAGAACTTCAGCAGAGAAGGGATCAGCCATGGTCAGTCTTTTTCGAATACTACTGTTAGAAAAGGACTTGAACTAAACATGGGGTGTTCTAGAGACCCTTTGGCAGTTAGTGAATTAGTAGTCTCCAAATTCTTTAGTTCAGAAGCCAAATTTCTGAGCAGCAAAACAAGATAAGAAAAAAAGTGTGGTGGGCTGTGGTAGAGTAAAGGGATATGGCACAGTTATGAGTACTGTGGTGAGAGTTGCAACAGCATTTTGGCAAGCAGGCCACATGGAGAGTGGGTAAAGGTGGGTGATGGTTTAACCCTCAGTCATAAAGGCAACGTAGTGGTCTATCCATCTAAAACACAGTTTTAACCAGGCGGTGTAGATTGTGTGAAAACTCTAGGCTTGTTTTAATAAAACTGTACACATCACAACTTTGATATGTATCAAATATTTGATATGTTTCAAATAAGCAGGAATTTATGCTGTGGAGTTAGTATTTATTTTATTTTGATATTTATATTCTGTTTTTCTCCCCAGTAGGGACCCGAAACAGCTTGCAATCCATTTTTCTCCCCTCCCCTCTAATATTTTATACTCACAAAAAAAATTGCCATGAGATCAGTGAGTCTGAGAGTGAGTGACTGGCCCGAGGTCACCCAGCAAGATTCCATGGCAAAGTGAGGATTCTGACTTGTCTCTCACAGTTCCTAGTTGGACACTGTAACCACTACACCATGCTGGCTCTCAGTAGCAGCACTGTATCATGTTTCCTCAGTCAATATGCATGGAGAGAGGCCACTGTTATCAAGTCAGAATTACCTTCTGTTATTGCTTTCCCCTAAAAGCATATGCCTGCTAGTGAGCAGATGGGGGTATTCCATTTATCTAGTGGAAAGGGCAGGTTGCTTTGGTGTTGTAAGGGACACCTCTCTCACACTTCAGATCTTGCCCACATACCTAGTAATTGGGCAGCGTTTAATTGTACCCTCATTACACCAGTAGCCTCACCTGAAGAAGTGTGCTCGCACACAAAAGCTTATACCTTGAATAAAATGTTGTTCTTAAAGGTGCCACTAGACTCAAACTTTGTTTTTGAGCACTATGTTAGCAGCAGAGAGGATTGCCATCTTGCCACAAAAAGTAAATGTTTTCTATTCTAGTCATGCTTTTGAATGTCTATAGAGGTGCTGGAGATTGATTTATATATATTGATTCCATATGAAAAATTGGTTCATATGTTGTGAGGGTGATATGGTTTCAACTGAAAATCAGTGTATTCTGGAGATTCGTAGTTTGAAGTGTTCTTGTGATATGTCCTTGTGCTAGCACCACCCCTTTTAATGGTACTAGCCTATAGATGTTGTATGGGGCAGTGCTATTCTCTGCAGTAAATGTGTGCACTGTATGAAGTCCTGCTATGAAGTATTTTTGTGGGTGAGGCAGCCATACTGCTACAGTAACATAGTCACTGGATCTAGATAGTTGGAGAAACACTAAATATGCCATGACCAAGCAACCACAGAGTGGTAATGGGACTCATCTGTCAATGTATTTAGCTTAGCTTGGCTAACATGAAAATTCCTACTTCTGGCTGCAGAGCTGACCAAAGAATAGCTGTTCTTCACACAGCATGTAATACTTCTGGCTGCCCAAGAGGCTGAATGAAGGGTGCTTTCCAGTTCTTATAGCTGTGAGGCAGACTCTTCATCTCACACTTTCGAGACACCTAAGGAATGGTCCTGATGGCTCAGCCAGTCGTCTTGGTCATCCTGGGCTGGATGAGAGAGAGAATGGAGGAATATAGTAAGAAAAAGTACATCCTAGTCTAGATTGTCATGAAAAGTTCCTGGATATGGGACCATTTGCCCCTCTCCTTTTTAAAATTTGGTATATTAGGACTGCGGAAGATCAGACTTAACTATTTCATTGGAAAAGGAGCAAGCAAAGCTGTGGGTTTCCAGGGGAGGCTGGAAAGTATTATAAAAATATGCCACATGAATCTCTGTCAGGATTGGTTTAGATGTAATTAAGCTACCAGAGGTGTTAGACATCCCTGTGGAACCTTGATCCTGTGATCTCAGTCTAGCCTTTTCCTCCTGCTGCCAGAAATCCTCTCCCTGTATATGAACTTGTAACTTATAGGGACTCATCATCCCATTACAATTCCTCCTTATTAAGGCTTCCCTCTGTACAGATCTGGATGAATCCGCATGGAGGCACCACCTTAGCCATGGCTTGTAGCTATTTTTCTTTCTGGAAGGGGCACCTAAGCAGTTTGGGCAAATTCATGTGACTTCCTGATGTCTTTGGATGCATGAGGACTGCCTGGTGCAGTACTACAGAGTAAAGGAGGTCACATCTTTGAGGTTAGCATTCCTGGATTCTGAGAAGTCCAGGCTTAGTCTCTGTCTTGATGAAGCCAGGCTGGACTGGGTTTGTAGCCAGCCTGGTAAACTCCATTGCTCATCCAGCAGCAGATGGTGCCTGTCAAGGGATGCCAGGAGGGGAGGAGCAGGGCGGTTGCCTCGGTGATTTCCCCATCACCACAGCAACGGAGAGGTCACCGAGAGGGTCCCCTCATGATCTCTTTTCCTGTGTGTGAAGAGATGAGGTCCATTTGAGAGTGAGCCCAGAGGGTGTGATTGGAATGAAGGGATCTGCTGGGGTTGGGGGCAGGGTAGAGTAGATTTAAAGGGACAGACATTCACTTGGGATCTGCTGGGGTTGGGGGCAGGGTAGAGTAGATTTAAAGGGACAGACATTCACTTGGGATCTGCTGGGGTTGGGGGCAGGGTAGAGTAGATTTAAAGGGACAGACATTCACTTGGAAGCCCCGCCTTTTTGGCTGTAGTAAGTACCTGTTTCAAATCTGTATTGGTTGATGGCATTAGGGTCAGTCTGCACGTGAACAGAATGTAACCACTCAATATCATACCTCCAAAAAAGAAGATAACCTAAGCATTGTGTGTGTTGCATATGTCAACTTATTTAAATAGATGCAAAATGAAAATTACCATCTGTTTAACACTGAGTAAAGGAGGGGGGGAACCTGTCAAAGCACGCATGTTAGTTCAGGCCTTCTTAGCCAGTGTAGAGCGTCTTTCAACATCCAGATGGTCAGGGTCAACAGGAATAGCTGTTATATACCTTACACCTATGTCTGCTGAAATGAAGACTCCGCAGTGTGTATGTGATATCAGTAGTTTTGTGGCAAACTCTTTCTGAGAGACTGCATCTTGTTACCAGAGCAACAGCTTCCCATGGAATGATCATTTTGAGTCCAAACATTCCCAGTGGGGGGGACAGGTATGCATGACAGTAATACCTACTTCAGACAGTTTCCTTCCCTATCCTTCCTATTGCTCTCTGGCCTTTATGAGGCAAGAACTGGGGGAAGGACATTACAGTTCAGTGTTGCAAGGCACCTTAACCTCTTCCAAGGCACAGTGTAGTCAGAGGTAAATGCTATTTCCTGCCTTGGGGCTCCTTGGCTTTGGCTCTAGTCTTCCTAGTGGTATTTGCTGCTCAACAGGATAGAGTTCCCTTTCTCTAAATGCCTCCTGCCTTTCCTATTAGAGAGATATCAGAATATTCCCAAGACTGTTAGCTAAACATGGCTTGAATTAAGGGCTAAAGACTTTCTCTGTTTGGGTGGGGAAAGTGAGGTGCTGCAGCATATACTACCCAGACAGGATGGCACCTGCCAGGGGAGAACTGGTCTTTCCCGCATAGCAGGAGTTGCTGCTGTATAGCGATGTTGCCTGTGAGGAAACAGAGGCAAGTTTTGACTCTGTTCTTCTGATTTGGAGGAGAGAACTGAAGGGAGACTCAAGGAGAAGGAAGAAAGTGGATTGAAGCTAAGTCAGAAGGGATGGATTGGTGAGGGGGCCAGAGGGAAGAAAAGCCTTGATGTGTTTCAGTAGGATGTAATGTTGTGGCAACAGATCAGTGGAACAGTAAATAGAGCCCTCTAGTGACATGTGCTGCTTGGCTTTTGAGACATGAGGTAGAAGAACATATACATTTTAAAAGCAATTTCATTACCACTTAGGAACCTCTTCTCTCCCTTTAGTTAAATGTGTTTTGCTGGTGTGCATTGATTAAGTTTTTCCTGCTTTAAATATCACTATGCTCCCCCCTCCAGCTAGTGTAAGAGAAAACACTCCTGCACTTTCCTCCCAGGATGCTGAACCATAGTGTCTAGCAGCTAAACTTGGATGAAATGCCATTTGCATTTGTGTACAATTCTGTGGGGAAAGTGGTGGTTGGAGGGACTGAAAACATGTTTCAGGTTGTGCATGTTGGTTTGCAAGTGACATAAACTTTCAGAAAGGTTGAAATCCTGTTGTCTGTCTATCATACTGCATTCAAAATCTGATAAAACGCACTTAAAGGTGCATCTCTGTCTAATGTATTTGCCAACAAAAAATGGGAGAGAGTCTTAAAACTCATTGAACACCACATGTGAAATATATCCTTGTCTCCCTGGATATTGAAGCAGGCAGGGAACAATTATGTTTTTTCAAACGGAAAAAAGTACAGGCTACCTTGGGGCAGATGCTAGAAGGAAAACTAGTGTGGGAGGGATCATCTGGCACTTTACTACCATGCAGGGACAATGTTAGTTTGGCACAAATGACTTCCATTGCAGAAGTTGGGATGCTCTTTCTGCTGAGGGGAATGATGTCCTACAGCTTATATAAGAATTGAAAGGTGAACATGCTGCGGATGGGCTTTATTAACTGAGCATCACTTTTGCAGTCTGGGTACTTTTGGTTAAAGCAGTGTGTTTGTGTTTAATTTCCTTACTGCTTAAACATCTTGCACTCGATTATAAACCTGTTGAGTCACAGCCCCTCTCTATTTGGGAGAGGAGGGAAGATTAACCAGAGCCCTGGATTCAACACCAGCATGGTGTAGTGATTAAGACTGGTGAGTTTCATCCAGGTATGATTCTCCGGTCCACCACATGGAGCCAGCAGGGTGACCTTGGGCCAGTCATAATTCTTTCAGAACTCTCTCAGCCTCATCTACCTCACAAGGTTGTGGGGAGAGGAAGAGAAGGTGATTGTAAGCTGTTTTGAGACTCCTTAAGGTAGAGAAAATCAGGATATAAAAACCTTCTCTTCTACCCAGCACAGGACCATCTTATCCATGAGTCTGTACAGGAGCATTCTCCAGTGTCCTTCAAAAGGCATGCTTTTTGTGGCAAGAAGGATGTAATATCGCTGGGTTTAAGGGTGTTCAGTTACTATAAAAAAAGAGTTTCATTGGTTTGAGATGTTTAAGCTCACTGGAGTGACTTTGTTAAGCAAATCTGTATGTTGTCCTTTCCTCCACTGCAAATTGTTTTTCCTTTCATGCTTACTTCTGCAAATGCCCTCTGAAGGTCTGCACTTTGCACTTTTTGGTTCAAGAAGTGCTTGTGCCTTAGTCCTACAGTGATGTGCACATCTACATGGTTGCTCTTCTCTTGAAAAAAAATAAGAACCATCTGATCAGCATTAAAGAGCCAGTTTTCCACATGGATTTGCACCTTGTAGAACTTACTAAAATTAAGGCAATGGCACTTCAGCTCTTTGTAGGCAAAGGAGGATACCAAGCTATCAAACTGTCTGCATGCTTTAAGGGGCTACAATAGTGACATTCTTAACTCTCCCAGTAATATTGTTAATTCATAAAGTGAACCAGTTCTTTTGCCTACCATATCCACCCTCAGTTCTGTGGTGACCTGGAGAATTATCCACTGTCCCTGATTCAATGAGTACTTCCACCATACCAGTATACAGTGCACTGACACACAGTAAATACTTCAGAATACCCCTCCTGATGGTCAAAGCGGCAGACTGAACATTTACATAGAGTCCAGTGGTCTTCAGACTTAAGTTTGACTATATAGATGGGCTGAGAGAGATGTCTCCAATATCACATTAAATCTCACTGAGGGGCCCCTCAGGGACTACGGAACCTTATGGAATAGCTCCCAAACTTACACAGATAACTCCAGAAGCTTTTAACAGAGCAGTCATTTATTGTGTTTTTGCTGCTTAACCTGTCCCATTTGATTGTGTGCATTTGTGTACAACTTTCACCTTTCTAGTGGATGTGAAAAAGCAGATTGTTTAGGTCAGATGGGTACCCAGTAGTCACCTACCACGAGAAAGGCCAAGCAGTAGAAAACGTAAGGACTGGCCACTTGTCAGCTAATGCTCTCGGCTTTGACTTCTTCAGCGCATCATATATCTGCAGTGCATCCTGGAAAATTATTCTTTCCCCTCAGGCCTTGGGTAATAACCCTATCATTCCTTACAGACAGCACCACAATCAGAATATTCTGTTCACCAATAATAATAAGTTACCAAATGGAGTTGCAAACCTTGGTGCCAACTCTGTTCCTATATCTACTCAAGTGACAAGAACTAACTGTGTTAACTGGCGAGGGCTCATTTATCTACACATCTTCTGATGTTATGTACACCATTACTTGCTAACAATGCTCTTCTGCCATTTATGTAGATCAAACAAGTCAGTCTCTTGTAAGTAAGAGAATAAGTGGATACAAATTGGATATTAAAATAGTAACTCAAAAACTGGTGGTGGTGGTAACATGTCACTCTAATTCCTAGGATGTTCTGTAGTTGCCCTGAAAGGATATTTATTACAACTCAAAAGTTTTAAAAGGACTGCAACCTGAAGTTGCTGAATTGGAATTCATTGGCAAAAGTGACTTCATGGAATGTGATCTCAGCAAATGCTGAGAGTGGCTAACTTTATATAGAAAGTAATTGTCCCTTCTGGTAGATCTTACTATACTATGCCTATTAATCACCATGGGTGGCTATTAGCCACAGTGTGTGTGTGTGTATACACACCCACATATATTGGCCACTGTGTGACACAGTGTTGGACTGGATGGGCCATTGGCCTGATCCAACATGGCTTCTCTTATGTTCTTATGTACCTACTTTTGTTAGCAGTTTAAGAATGTGGTTCAGTGGACAGTAACCTGTGGAAGCTTATGTCACAGTAAATTTGTTGATCTCTATGATGCAGCTGACTTCTTATGTTTCTTGTTCCAAACAAGGCCCATGATTACATTTCTTTCTTGATGCTGGAAGCTAGCCTGGCAAAGCAGTTTTTAGAGTAGCCACCTCCCCTATATTCCACTAGCCTAGCTTGATGCTACCCCTTGGCTGCCATAAGGCCATTCTGTGATTAGAAAACACAGTCCAGAACTATAGCTGCAGCTGGTCTTGGCACCTACCCAAGGCAGAGATAAAAAGAAAGAGAACACAACATTGATAAATGTAGCATTTTGGTTCCATTGCCCAATATGGACAATTTGATGCTTTGACAGCTATCCATCTCTTTCTCCCATATCCCTCCCCAGATTTATGGTATTCTAGGGCCATAGATTCTTACTGTACCTCTGTTGTGAGACAATTATAACATATCTTGTCATGGTACTGCTTGTCTCCTAACATCCCTTTAAGGTTGGAAGACTGATGCAGAAGCACAGCCACTGTAGTCCTTTTGTCTTATGCCTGGGAAAAGCAGCACAGCACTATGGCAACAGTGGGACCATGACCAGTTTAGCTTGCCTGTTAGCTCTTGTTGCCCTAGGCAAATGGCAAGGTTAATGATCAGTTAAGCATTTAGAGCCTCTCTACTAGGATAAGCTGGATCAGTACTGAGGTGGATGCTTGTAGGGCTATAGTACTCATAATGAAAGTATGCCTGCATTGTCCTTGTGTGTGGCCTACCCATGGCAGAGTGATCTTTGCTGATTTATGCCTTGCTCCTTCTTTTATCTCTTTTTGTCAGGCTGTTCCTCTAAGTCATTCAAGCTGTACTCTCCAAAGGAGCCCCCAAACGGCAACGCCTTCCCTCCCTTCCACCCGGGCACTATGCTGGATCGAGATGTGGGGTAAGTGAGAGGCTCTTTGGTTCAGGACAGGTGTAATCTTAAACAAAGCCAGCCAAATTCCAAACTTGCCACCTCTATTCATCTCTACTTAGGCTCTTCGCAGCCCAAAACCAACAGGAAATTAGGAAAAGGCTAAGAAAATGGGGATATGTCATGGGGCATGTTGATTACTGCAGTTTGTGGAACAAAATGGTGATGACCTCTGTGAGGAACCCAGTCAGAGGCTTTTCTCGGAAGGTGACCACTTTAAATTTCTCCCCAGTTACCTTCCCTCAGACTCACAGAAATCCTGTCAGAACTAGTAATAATTGGCACCAGATGGTTTTAACGTTAACAACCACAAAACATTTATTAGGTTACAAAAGGCAAGGAGGGAGATGAAATAATATTGATTATAACTGTTAAATATTAAAAGGCAAATCAGTTGGCAGCTGGCTGGCAGAATAAAATAATTACAGAGAGTAGAGACTTTTTCATGCTGAGGTAAAAATATAACAAGACTTTGGCAGAAGATCCTTACAATAAACAATAAACAAGGCAGGTTTCAGAGTTCCACTATACTCTGTTTCACACAGGCTGTCTGTGCCTTCTAGGCACTCAGAATGCTGTTTCTTCAGATGTTTTACCCTAACTTAGGCAGTGCCAAATCATATAAATAACAAACTTCAATCACTCTTCCACACACATAGAGAGAACTCCTGACTGGTGTCAGTATTCTCCCTCACAGACCCTTTCACACTGTCTTCCAGGACTCGCACCCCTCAATTCCTATGCGTCTCAGCCCCACAGCTAGTCCTCTGGTCTGAGTCTTGGGCAACCCTGCTGACCACCAGAATCCAGTTCTCCCCTCAGTGTGTATTTGTGTGATCTAGTTTGTACCTGGAGATTGCCTGATGCACTGGCAAAATCTCCCTCAGAGAGTTTCACACCACTTGAAAACTCCCTCTTCCAGAGAGAGTCCACTCAGCTCTATCTCCCACAAGATGCTCAGCCACTCTGGCTGCTCTCAGCCCCTTGTTCAGTTGGTTTTACAACTGCCCGGCCTAAGCCCACTGTCTTCACTTCAGACTGGTATACTGAAGACTGCACTCTAAGACCCCCTGGCTCAGACTAAAAATCCTGAGGTGATTTTCTGCTGAGCAAACCTCCAAAGGATACTTTTCCGTTGCTTGGGCAATGTTCCAGCCAATCGCTGCAGTCCTGTTTCTCAGCTACTCAAGCTAAGGGCTTGAGTCAGTCACAACTTCCCCCTCCAAACACCCATTGAGGCAATAAGCCAAGCATAAACATGGTTTCAATCCTAGTTTGTTCAGACCTCAGTCTGAAGTAGTTTTCCATATTTCTGAAAACGCAACATATTTTTTCTGAATTAAAAGTTAAGGAACACTAAGCTCTTATATCAGAAAGAGATTACTTTTGCCTACACTCAGAGGATCTCCCTCTATCTGTATTAGTGACTCTTGGTTGCTATTGTGAACCAATTTGGTGTAGTACTTAGACTGAACTAACTACTGTTGGGCTAGAATGTGAGAGAGCCAGGTTCAGATCCTCACTTAGTGATGGAACTCACTGGCTGAGCTTAGTGGCTGGCCCATCTCACAGACTTTCTGGGATAAAATGGCAGAGGGAAAAACCACGTATACTGACCTGAGCTCCTTGGCGAGACAGCAGGGTAAAAATGGTATTAGGAAAGAGGCAAGCTCAGCATAGTGACTCACACATGCAGATTACAAATGAATGGTCTAAACTAAAACCATCAGTCACTGTTCCATAGTAACTGGGTTACAGTGATTGTGCAAGTGGCAATGTGTTCCATGGCAGTTAACTTGTTTACACAGTACTTGGGAAACATAGGAGTGCACGGCCTTGTGGTGTAGGATATAGGTCTGCTTTACACAGGACCATACCCAGGGGTTTTTTTATAGCAGGAACTCCTTTGCATATTAGGCTATACCCCACTGATGTAGCTAATCCTCCAAGAACTTACAGGGCTCTTTTTATAGAGCCTACTGTAAACTCTTGGAGGACTGGCTACATCAGGGGTGTGTGGCCTAATATGCAAAGGATTCCTGCTACAAAAAAATCCCTGACCATACCCTAGACTGCAAGGGCATGTACCACTGTGTGTTCTCCAAATATTGTATAAATATATTGTATTCTCATTGTGGATGATCAAATATGCAGGCATCTCTCTGTCGGGGATGGAGACACTAAATGTTATAAATGCCAGTTTTTCAAGTGATGCTCTAGTCTACTTCATGGGTCATAAAATATACAGCAACTGCCTCTTGATCTGTAGACCACACAAAGTGTGCAGTACCTGATCACCAGAAGCACTCTTGCCAGTACTTCCAGCCCCACTGACTCCCATTTTCTTCATTCCTGTCAAGTAGCTGGTGTTCACTGACTTAAGTCAGCTGCTGGTTATGTCAGTCCAAGTCATCTCGGCAACAGGTCGGTTTCTATATTGTAATATGACAGGCTGATACAAAATGCATCCACACATGACACTTGGTGATTTTTAGTGCTGCTGTGAAGCTTGAAATACACCCTCCTTTCCTGCAGGAAATTTGAATCAGGCCATATCTGGCTCTGGGGCATTGCAATAATAGCATAAAATGCTGGACCTCTGGAACAGACAGAAGGGGAGGTTGTTGAGTTACCAACAGGAGTGGGGAGAAATATCTGCCAAGCAGATCAAATTATGGCAGTTACTACCAAGTCTTTGTCGTCATTCATCATGAATGCAATGGAAAAAGAGAAAAAGGACTGCTGGGGAAAAGAAAGGACCAGGAGTTGGGGAAGTGGGTGTCCTTGGAGTGGTATGCAAAACTTAGGATGTCAGGAATGGCCATTAGCACCATTTAGAAAACCTAAAACAAAATAATCATAATATGAAAACTCAAATCAAGAGTCCTGTCTCTAAAAGTTAATGCATTTAAATTGAAAGAAGATGGAAATACAGGAGATAAATTTAAAAAAAAAACCAAAGCATAGTAGTAGCTTTTATTTTTAAAGTTGTATTTGATACCAGCATGGGGGGGAAAGGAGAAAAGCATACAGATCAAGAGGACAAGGGGTAAATTTTTTTAAGGCTAGAATGCAGATGAATACTGAGAGGAATGCATTTCCAAGTATGTCTTATACAGAGTTTAAGAGGCAGGACATAACCAAGAAATAATACATGAGAGAGGAAGTTTTACAGGCAGGTTATGAAGAGATATATAGGAAATGCAAGGAAGGGGAAAGAAGATAAAATATAGAACACATCAATAATAATAATAGATTTATTTTTATATCCCGCCAAGGCAGGCTCAGAGCGGCTCACAGGACATGGTATATACCATGATTACAATAAAATACAATAATTACTATAAAAGACAGTTAAAATATAGTTAAATTACATTCATAAATTAAGTTAAATAAAACAGTTAAAACCATTATAGATTATTGATTAAAGTGCTACAGTTCAGTATATGTATAGGATGGCTAGATGTTATTTCCCGGGTTCCATCTTAAAAGCAAGTTGAAAGAGGACGGTTTTGCAAGCCCTGCGAAACTGATTTAGATCTCGCAGGGCTCGCACCTCCTCTGGTAGTTGATTCCACCATTGGGGAGCCATTGTTGAGAAAGCTTGCTCCCTCGTTGTTTTCAGTCTGGCCTCCTTTGGTCCAGGGATTTTTAAAAGATTTTGAGAACTAGATCTCAGTGCTCTCTGAGGAACATATGGAGAGAGGCGGTCCCTAAGGTAGGCAGGTCCTCGGCCATATAGGGCTTTAAAGGTAATAACCAGCACCTTATAACAAACTCGGTACACAATTGACAGCCAGTACAGTTCCCGCAGCCTAGGCTGTACATGTTCCCATCGAGGTAGTCCCACTAACAGCCTGGCCACTGCATTCTGCACTAGCTGCAGTTTCCGCGTTCGGTATAAGGGCAGCCCCATGTAGAGGGCATTACAGTAGTCCAGCCTCGAGGTGACCGTTGCATGGATCACAGTTGCCAGGTCGCTGCGTTCCAAGAAGGGGGCCAACTGCCTCGCCCTCCTAAGGTGGAAAAAGGCGGATTTAGCAGTGGCAGCTATCTGGGCCTCCATTGTCAAGGAAGGCTCCAGTAGCACTCCCAAGCTCTTGACCCTGCGCACTGGTATCAGTGACGCACCGTCAAAGGTTGGTAGGGGGATCTCCCCTCCTGGCCCGCCACGACCTACGCAAAGGACGTCAGTCTTCACTGGATTCAGCTTTAGCCCACTCAGCCTGAGCCAACCCGCCATGGCTTGCAGCGCCCGGTCCAGATTTATAGGGATATCATCAGTCCGGCCGTCCATCAATAGATAGAGCTGGGTGTCATCAGCGTACTGGTGGCAACCCAGCCCATACCTTCAGGCAATCTGGGCAAGGGGGCGCATGTAAATGTTAAACAACATCGGGGAGAGAACTGCCCCCTGAGGCACCCCACAATTAAGTAGGTGTCTCTGGGACAGCTCTCCTCCAATCGCCACCCTTTGTCCCCAACCTTCAAGGAAGGAGGAGAGCCACTGTAAGGCTAGCCCCCGAATTCCTGCATCGGTGAGGCAGCGGGTCAGCAGCCGATGGTCGACCATATTGAACGCAGCCGATAGGTCTAACAGCAGCAATACCGCCGAGCCGCCTTGATCCAGATGTCGCCGGAGGTCATCCATGAGGGCGACCATGGCCCGGGTGGGAGCCGGACTGGCACGGATCTAAGGTGGAAGCGTCATCCAGTAAATCCTGTAACTGCAATGCCACAGCCCCCTCTATAATTTTGACCAAAAAGGGCAAATTTGAGACCGGCCGGTAATGAGCCAATTCGGCCGGGTCTGATGTAGCCTTTTTCAGTAGAGGGCGGACCACTGCCTCTTTCAGGTGGAGAAGTTTAA
Organism: Heteronotia binoei; assembly: GCF_032191835.1. Classification (NCBI taxonomy): domain Eukaryota; kingdom Metazoa; phylum Chordata; class Lepidosauria; order Squamata; family Gekkonidae; genus Heteronotia; species Heteronotia binoei. The sequence continues at coordinate 77,800,015 of NC_083228.1, read as the reverse complement.
AGTTCAGGTGGAGAAGTTTAAAGCAAGAAGGAACTGAAAGCATCATGTGCAACAGAGGAGGCCAATAAATGATGCTGAGGCAGCACAAAGCAGTCCCCTGTTATTTTCCAGTGTTACCTATCCAGTTTAGCCTCTGGAGTATAATGAAATGGTTTGGGTAGTCAGGAGCTTTTATTAATCACTCATGTGCTGGCTTATTTCTCCACAGACCGACTCCTATGTATCCACCAACATACCTGGAGCCTGGAATTGGGTAAGATTCTGTGCTGTTCTTTGTTGTGGCAAGCTAAATTTAGCAAAGAGCAAAGTCAGACATAACATTTTAAGTGTGCTGTGAAGTGGCCTGAATATACGTTTGCTACCCTCAATCAAATGCTTGGGGAAATATTTGTTCAAGCTGCTTCCACAATATGAAGGATGCCTGCCATGTTCCCCACATGCACACTTGTGGATATATACAGAATTTTCCACTGGAGTGGAGGCAGAACTTCAGTATGTGTGTGTCAGAGATGGGAGAGAGTGAAGAGGGATAATGCCTGAAGCCAACAGCAGGTCAGTGTGTTTGTGTATGAGTTTAAGAATGTCTGTGAAAGGTAGGACTGTCAGTCTTCTGCATAAAGCATTGTGCTCCTGATTTCTTTCTTATGTACTGTACCAAAACTAACTGCTGCAAGCTTTATAATCCATAACGATCGCTCTTCTGTTCCCCTCCCTCCTCCTAGAATATCCATGTGATCCAGCAGCTGGAGTATTGGACATAGATGTGGAGGAAATCTGGATTTATGTCCCTACTCAGGCATTAGCTTGTTAGAGGGCATTTGGTGTCCCATTCCCTATCTGTAAAATGTGAATAACAGAATGGTAATGTGTGTGCTGTGCACTTACGTCAGATAAATGACTCTTCCCTCTCACCCAGGTAGGAAATCTGATTCCTTCCTTTCTTTAATTGTTATGGTTGATTAACAGGAGGCACACACCATATGGCAACCAGACTGACTACAGGATATTTGAGCTCAATAAACGGCTGCAAAACTGGACAGAGGTATGACTTTCCAGCTCATGGGAAAGGTCTTGGGGAAACTTGAAGGTGCAGGTTCCATGATTGCAAAGGAATGAAAGCTACTGCTACCCTCATAGGGAAAGGGGGGAGGGATGGGTTATCAAGCTGAGTTCCTTAAGCCTGGAGCACAGGTTCCCTTGTCACATCTGTAGTAGTCGGGACAGATGTTAGCTTGCCCCTCCATCCCTGATATACTGTTCTACTCCTCTTGTGTCTGCAGGAATGTGACAATCTGTGGTGGGATGCCTTCACCACTGAGTTCTTTGAAGATGATGCCATGTTAACAATCACTTTCTGTCTGGAAGATGGACCAAAGAGATACAGTGAGTCCTAGGGCTATCATGGGTCCTATGTGGGGGCAATAGGCATCATCACCTTAGATTCAGAGTTCAGTATGTATAGGGAGATGTTTGGAAAGGGTATAAGCTGAGGTTATGCTTCAAAATATTTTGTACCCTAGAGCATCTCCTAGATCATTTCCCTCAATAAGTGGTCCCTATTTTCAGTAAAGGCTATGAGCTTAGGAAGTGGTGCATGTTTGTTATTGACTCAGTAAGCTCTGCATAGTCATGATTAAGAGAGAACTCCACAACATTCTACAGTGTTTAGATATGGAGACTATTAATGACAGATAAAATAATTTGTACTTGTAAGAATATACAATTTTATCTCCCAGCAAACGTTTATTATCTATGGTTTTGCTTAAGATGGTATACTCCACTACTGTTTGCCAGTCCAAATGGCCATGAAGTTCCCATCAGGGAACACAAGACTTGCTGAGTACACCCCAGTTGTTTTTTTTAAAAACGTATCCATTACTGCTTAGATACATAAGCATTTAGGTTTCTAAAGAAACACCTCTTTTCTCCCCCCCCCCCCAGTCAATTTACATTACTTCTTTCTCATTCTGAAATCTGGTACCTGCCTTCTTGTGCAGCTTTAAAAAAAAAAAAGAGTTGGTGCAAAGCCTGCCCACCAGAAAATGTCAAAGATGGCTGGCTCAGGTTGTATTTCCAGTTTTCAGGGCAAAGGATTTCTGATGCTTCCATATTACCTCCCAAGGAAGCTTTGCATGTGGTTACATTTTCCTCTGGGTACCTGAATGAAAACACAAATACATGTTTTCAGGGCAGAATCAGAAATGGCTGCCTTAAAAAAGAAAGAAATAAAGAAATGGCAGTGTTTTAGTCTAACAAAACAATTATTTGAAATTTGTGAAGCCTTCTTCCAAAGAGTCTCTGTTTCATTAAGGTGCAGGGAAGTCTCAGGGACCAGGAGGGTCATCATTTGTGTAATTCCATCCATCCATCCATCCCCCTCCCTGAATGCATGTACTCTGGAAAACAGGCATAATGTTCCAAGGTATGAATGTGCATTGTATCTGGGAACAACCTGGTACATCTGTGAAGAGAGATGAGCTGGATTGCCATTGTCTAAGTAGATGTACAAATAATTGTCCACATCCTTGATGTCCAAATAGTCAGTGCATGGCATGTACTATGTTAATGCCTTCACTGAGAGCTCTAAGCTAGGTCTCTTGGCTTGCTGTCTCCCAGCCTGTTGCCAGGTTATGAGTTGGAAGCTGTCCTTTCCACTTGAATCTACCTTGACTCGTCGTCATCTTGATTTATACCTAGACAGACTGGAAAGCCTAAGAACTACATAGAATGTCATCTGTCCCCTGGAGATGGGAGGAAATGCCATATTTTTAGATTTTCAACTGCTCTTCACTCTGAGGTCACTACATGTTAAGGGAGACAGTGTCTCATTGCTGTACTTTGTGTGGATCCTTCACTTAGTAATGTAACATTTCACTTATTTCACTATCAGTTCCACAGCACACTCATCTTTCCCAATACAGAAGCATCTGAGCCAGTGGGAATTCTGAGTCTGTGGTGCAAAGGCTGAAAAGCAATTGATTTTCTTGTCTTCTCTGTCATCTCTGTGTTCAGCAATTGGCCGCACCCTGATTCCTCGCTACTTCCGCAGTATCTTTGAAGGGGGTGCTACTGAGCTGTACTATGTCCTGAAGCACCCCAAGGAGTCCTTCCACAATAACTTTGTCTCACTTGACTGTGACCAGTGCACTATGGTCACTCAGCACGGCAAGCCCATGTTCACACAGGTAAGAGATGTAATAGTGCTTTCACATAGTGACTGTTTGCAAGTGGATTTTACTATTCTTACACAGTAAAAATCCAGTTGCAAAGCACGTTATTTAGTGTGTGAGAATGCACCCATAGTGTTCCCCTTTTCCCTGTTCCCAATTAGCCTTTGTTCTTTATGCTGCCCTTCCCCCCAAAAAAGGCTTGTGTCAGAAAGAAAAGGGTGGAGAAAGTAGCTAGCTGTGAGGCCAGGCTGGGCATAACTTGCTCACTTGAACTTCAGGGCTACTTGTTTGTTTTTCTCTTGTCCAGGTGTGTGTGGAAGGTCGCCTTTACCTGGAGTTCATGTTTGATGACATGATGAGGATAAAGACGTGGCACTTCAGCATCCGGCAACACCGGGAGCTCATTCCCCGCAGCATCCTTGCCATGCATGTGAGTCCAATACTTTGGACTGGCCACTGGTGTGATTTGCTTGAAGCTATTTTGTCAGGTTCTCTCTGGAGTCTGAGAAACCTTTGGTTGTTTGCTTTCCCTACAAGTTTCCATGTTGTTGACCTTGACTTGGATATCACACTTGAGGCTTTTGTTGACATCAGATGTGCATTTTGCAAAGCATTGATGGGAATTTCAGTTCTACTTTGTGGTCTCTGCAGTCCCACATGCAAGTTGGGCACAGCCAACTGCAGCTTACACTCCTACCCTTAAGAAGGAATCTGTGACTTTGCATGTGCCTGGAATGACAGGATAAGTACATTCCTGCTTCAGTTACCTTCTAACCACTGCAACAGCAGCAGCTCAGACAGCTTTCTCAGTGGACTTTATCTGAGCCTTAGCTATCATGCTTTCCTTGGGGAGTGCTTTTTTCCTACTTCCTTACTAATTTTTAGTTTAGTTTGGCAACATTTTGGGGGGGTTTCCCCAAAGTTTTTTTCCTCTGTCTTCTGCATTTTTTGAGTATCTATCGTAGTGGCTACCTTCCCCACATGTTTCCATTACTAAGTTAGGTTGAACAGCCTCTTGGTCCATACCTTTCACATTTTACAGTACAGTACTCCTTTGGCATACAAGAGCAGATGCAGCCTTTGTCAGAGTAGTTCTTCATAGTTTGCTTTTCACTAGCACCCTTTCAGCAAACCACTCACTTATAAGAGACTCTGCTGAAATGAAGAAAAAAGCCCAAACAGGTTGCTTGCCTTTAACAGATGATCATGTGTGGAGTTGCCTAACCCACTCTTGTTCCTTGATGTGTGTGTGTCACTTGCTTATTACTCTGGGTGTTTTGTCAGCATGACAAGGAATTGAGCTGAAAGACACAAATAGTAAACAAAACAAAAAAGGAGAGAGGTAGGAGCAACAGTTGGGGACTGCTGTTCTAGGAAGTTCCCAGTGTTTTGAAATATAAAGTATTTGATGAAGTCCCCTATTCTTGTTTGACTCCTTCTTTCCTTATCCCCCTCTCCCCCCAGGCACAAGACCCCCAGATGCTGGACCAGTTGTCCAAGAACATCACCCGTTGTGGACTTTCAAACTCCACACTCAACTACCTCCGAGTAAGTCCTTTTCCATAGTGCTGGTGGAACAAAGTAATGGGATCCTCACTCTTTTCAGGCTTCAGAAACAAAAAGAAATGAAATCACCTTTGGAGAGCCAGTTTGGTGCAGTGGTTAAGTGTGCGGACTCTTATCTGGGAGAACCCGGTTTGATTCCCCACTACTCCACTTGCACCTGCTGGAATGGCCTTGGGTTAGTCATAGTTCTCACAGGAGTTGTCCTTGAAAGGGCAGCTGCTAGGAGAGCCCTCTCAGCCCCACCCACCTCACAGGGTGTCTGTTGTGGGGGGAGAAGATATAGGAGACTGTAAGCCGCTCTGAGTCTCTGATTCGGAGAGAAGGGTGGGGTATAAATCTGCAGTCTTCTTCTTTTAGAGATTGTATTTAGGAATAATAGTATGGTATTTTCTCTCTGTTTTACAACGGGTTAAAATCACTTTTGGAATTGTATTTTGTATTAATTAAAACAGGATGCTATGCCCATTGTACATTATGACCTGCGAATTGTGCGTATAGCCTTGCAGCTCATGGCTAGAAATTCGTGCCATCCTGTCTGTCCAATTAAAAAAGGGCATGACTGAAGTTAGGTGTGAAAAGAGCACCACAGTAGTGAGCACTTAGAAGATGGCATCGTTTGGCAGGGTATCTTTGTCTTTGTCTTTCAGTCATTCCATTGCCCACTGGAACATATTCTGGCTCTAGGAGGCTGCTAGCCTCTTATTTTCATTGCTCAGGGCAGCATCAAACCATGCTCTTTATTTTCCCCCTGCCAGCTTTGCGTAATCCTAGAACCAATGCAGGAGTTGATGTCACGGCACAAGACCTACAGCCTCAGCCCCCGAGACTGCCTCAAGACATGTCTCTTCCAGAAGTGGCAGCGTATGGTGGCACCACCTGGTAAGAATCGTGCAGGGAGGAGCTGGATGTTAGGGCAGACAGCTCTGTGAGGTTGGATTGTTAAACCACATGCCTTTTCTATCAAAACCACCAGAGGGTACTATGGACAGTATCCTTGTGCAGGTTGCGACTCCTAGTGGAATCTGCCAGCTTCACAGGTGCTTGGAAGAATGCATCTTGGCTGTGGTGGCCAGAATTCTTGCCTCTTAGTCTTGCTCTGGGGAGTAAAGTGGGGGATAAGAAAATAAAACATTGGTGGCCTAGACCAGTTGGAAGCTGAAACCCAAAAACCTGTTCAGAGAGATTTATTTGCAGTGAACTCAAATTTAACCCAAACTTAAAATCTCTCAGTAGTTCAATAGCACCTTAAAGACTAACAAAATTTGTGGCAGGGTATGAGCTTTCATGAGTCACTGCTCACTTCTTATGCAGTGATTCACTTATTGAGCAGTGACTCACAAAAGCTCATACCCTGCCACAAATTTTGTTAGTCTTTAAGGTGCAACTGGACTCTTGCTCTCTTCTGCTGCTATAGACAGACTAACACGGATACCCATCTTGATCTAAAACCTCTCAGTTGTTTTGAATCTTTACTAGAAACATGAAAAAGATAACTGGTTCAAAATGAATGGTTCAATAGGTAAGTCCTCAGGAGATTCTTTTGAGGGATGGTATTGGGCTCCTCTCTGATCCAGTTGGAGAAAGTAGATTTTCCACTGGGCCATCTGAGAAGAGGAGGAGGAGCAGCAGATGAGATGACTCCTGATGCTCAGATACAGACGGCCACCCACAAGCTGAACTGAGTTTTCCTGGCAGCATAGTCCTTCCTTGCTACAATTCTAAATAGTGTAAACTTTTTTGGGGGGGAGGTGCTAAATTAGTGGAGCTTCTTGGAAGAACAGATAGAGCCCTAAGGGGAGCTGATACTTTAAAAGAAGGGCAGACTATGAGAAGAAGAGGAAAGGGAGCTCATTTTGAAAGGTGTGATAAGATGGTGGTTAGCTGTTTTAAGCTGATTAATAAAATAATCACTTAGTTTGCCCAAGGACTCTGTGGGTGCCTAGGCCTAAAGCTTAGCTTTCACCTCTGGCACTATCTAAGGGAAGACTTTCCTCCTAAAATTGATATTGCTTGCTATAAGTTTGTTTCTTCTCTTGGATTTACAGATCCATGTTACAGAAGCAAGCTTCCCCCCGCCCCTTATACTCTGTTCAACATTGGCAATGTTACCAACACAGAGAGAATAAGAAGAATTGAGCCAGTATGTTGCTATTGCATATAGTTTTGATTAGGGATTTTTTGTAGCAGGAACTCATTTGCATATTAGGCTACACACACACACCCTGATAGAGCCAATCCTCCAAGAGCTTACAGGGCTTTTAGTAAAGGGCCTACTGTAAGCTCCAGGAGGATTGGCTACATCAGGGGTGTGTGGCCTAAAATGCAAAGGAGTTCCTGCTACAAAAAAAGTCCTGGTTTTGACTAACATTTGCATTGAGAAATTGTAAACAAAGTTTGCAAATAAGAACAACAATAAAATACACAGTTAGTATATTTTATTAACTAGTAGACACATGAAGCTGCCTTATGCTGACTTAGACCATTGGGCCATTAAGGTAAGTATTGTCTATTCAGACTGGCAGCAGCTTTTCAGGGTCTTAGGTGGAGGTCTTTCAAATAATTTGCCAGCAGGTAGGTGGGGCCAAGAGAGCTCTTTTGAGAACTGCTTTTGAGAGAGCAGGTCTTTCAAGAACTGTGACTGACCCAAGGTCACCCAGCAGCTGCATGTAGAGGAGTAGAGAATCAAACCCAGTTCTCCCAGATTAGAGTCTGTGCACTTAACCATTACACCAAACTGTACTGGAGAGTTTAAAAAATACTGCTTAACCAGACCTGGAACTGAACCCAAATGTAATGATTTTGTTCTCTATTGGTGAGCAAGAACTTGGAGTTGTTGTGGAAGTTGGGACTACTTGTCATCAGGTGTAGCAGTGAAACAGCACAGATGTACTTTGGGTATATGTCCCTTCTAGTCTGATCTGGGTTCATTAAATTCTAATTGGCATATATTGAGACAATTACAGAAGAACATTCCTCTATTGTGACCTAGTTGTCTTACCAAGATTCCCTTTCCTAACATCTTCCCAGCTGAGCCTGCACGTCAGCAGCCTAGCAAACGCCGGAAAAGGAAGATGTCAGGGGGCAGCACCATGAGCTCTGGTGGTGGCAACACAAATAACAGCAACAGTAAGAAGAAGAGTCCAGCCAGCACCTTTGCTCTCTCCAGTCAGGTACCTGTAAGCATCCCCTTTTCATTCTCTCTTCTTCTTTGCCTGAGAAGTCTTGTCTGCATGGGGGCCTGTTCCCTGCAGCTGGAGAACCCAAGAGAAATGCTGGCTAATGCTTCCTACAGCATAAACCAGGGGCTAGGGAGCTCAGTTTAATCCAACAGCCATTCTGGAGCCACAGCTTCTGTGACTAGGAAGATTGTTCTCTAGCTTTGGTGTTCTAGATGTACAGAAGTCTGTTGAGTGCTATGCCACCTAATTTAGCCCTGTTTTTAGGTGATCCCTGAGGCAACAGTAAGTTCTGAGGCATTAGACTTCTCCTTCCTTGAGCTGAATTAGAAATGAGGTGGGAGTCCATGTCCATCTACTTTTCTAGTGTATTCTTTGACATATCAAGTAGCTATGGGAAGCTTTAGAGTAGAAATCAAGACTGAACAACAGAAGCAGCAGTATTGCAAATAGGGGATAAGTTGGGTAGCAAGTGGAATCTAGAGGATGCAGCAAGTGAAAGGGGGAAGGAGGGACTTCCACATCCCATATGAGAGGGTATCCTTATTTGTGGGCGCTGGTTCCATTGTGCTGTGGGTCAGGGCAGTCTCCACCTCGATTATGTTTCGGGACCTTCTTCCCTCCTCAGGATGTGATGGTGGTAGGCGAGCCGACTTTGATGGGCGGGGAGTTTGGCGACGAGGATGAGCGCCTTATCACACGGCTGGAGAACACACAGTTCGACGCTGCCAATGGCATTGATGATGAGGACAGCTTCAACAACTCTCCCGCATTGGGCGCCAATAGTCCCTGGAACAGCAAGCCCCCCTCCAGTCAGGAGAGCAAGTCTGAAAATCCTACGTCGCAAGCATCACAGTAAAGCCCCCACCCACTGCCCAGCCTGGCCTTGACAGGACTTGGCTGGTGCCCCCCACGGACTGAGTCGAAACCGTTCTACCTGGACATTTGTGAAGAAGAGTGGCTGGCTGGCAAGGTAGCAGGGCTGATGGGCACTGCAGTCTGCCCACCTACCTGCCTCCAGTCTGCCTGACCACCACTCCCTGCTGTCTGCACTCTTTGCTGTGCCCCTTAGGGCAGACTTGGGGCACTGAGACCTGATGGAGCTTTGATCTCACTCTAGCTCAAGCAGAATTTTAATCCATTCTCCCCCCTCCCCCTTGCCCCACATAGCCACAGCCCTGGATGCCATAAGCTACACTCATGTGGAATGGGGTACCATGTTCAGTACATATGCAGCTCCTCAGCACCTGGTCACCTTGCCTGATTTGGCAAGAGATGGGCCAAGTGCTTAAACTGGTTTGACAGAATGTCTACCTGAGCACATTTTATCTTTCTTGTTCCATAATCAACCTCAAGAGGGCTCCCTTCCAGCAAGAGAGTCTGCCAACAATGTGCTGACAACTCTATGACTCACAATGGGGGCAGCTAAGATTTTGTGGGACAGGTCTCACGCAGTCCCTGCTGGCAGCTGTAGGTTTGGCAGGGCAAGTATTTTTGTTCTGCCTGAAGAACCCAGAAAACCAGGGTGGGAGCAGGTAGAGTTGGGGGTTTACCACCTCCTGGAATGTGGTTAGAAAACCACCATGCAGTCACAGGGGATGGGCATATGTCCCTTCTAGTCTGATCTTTGAGTTGTAGGACCATCCTGCTACCCAACTGACTCCTGCAGAAAACTGCTATCTTGACCCCCTCCCAGTACTTGGTTTTTTTAAAAAAAATATTATTAAAATTGTAAGTTAAAAAAAAGAAAAAACAGCAAATCTGCCCTCCCTCCCTATTTTCCCCCAATCCTGATTTTTGTACAGGCTTGTCTACCAATTTGGGAGTCTTGGTTTTTATATACAGTTCTGAGAGCTTCAAACCAAGGAGAGACTTTGCAGACTTCCTTTATACACCCTTTGGGGACAGCATGGCTGCCCCACTTGCCCCCTCTGTGTAACTCGTGTGTGCTGCTGTCCCTGCTCCCCCCTTCTCTACCACCCCCCCTTTCGGGTTTGTGTACCTTGTGCTTGTATATTTCCGCGCTGTAGGCCGTGTGTATGATACTGTTTTTCACTGTGTTCTCACTAATGCAGCCGCTCCCATCAGTTGTTGGGGGAGTTCATGCTGATGGGCATCCTTCTTGGAAGGCAGGAGAGTTTAGAGTACTGTCACCAGTTTTACAGCAGCAGGACAAATTGCGGAACAGGGCTAATGACAGGGTCCCTTAGGAAGTATAGTCTGGGGATCCTGGTCCCCGTTCCCCATGGTCTCCAGTGTTTGAATTTCATTTATGATCTTTCACCTGCATTTTGTGCTCCCAGTTTTGTCCTGTGTTCCTTGGAGAGAGGATTCCCTCATGTCACATAGGCCTCAAAGAAATCACACATGGGGCACTTTCCCCCCATTTTGATAATGGCGTACGGAATACTATGAGGTATTTTGGTTACCTCATGACGTAGGCTGGTTGTGAGCCTGGTGGCATTTAGGGGACACAGTCTGGACTGTCATGGCAAGTACCCCTTTGCCTTATTGAGGCTGTTTCTCCAAGATGATGCAAGGGTGTTCTCCTTAGCCATCCTTTTGCCCTAGAGCTGCTGTTCTGGCCCATTATTTCAGAGTGGTCTGTTCACCACTGAGGCATAGCTTTTCTTCTGAATCCCAGAAATTCTTCTTTCCCCTGGAGGAACCCAACTGGGTCAACATGAAATAAGTTCATGGGGGGCTAGTCACTTTTATGTTACTGGGCCTGGACACTCCATCCTGCTCCATTCCCAGGAGCAGGCAGTACAATAGTCAGTACTATAATTTACAGGATGTTTTCTGTATCTTTTTTGTACCTAAAGATATGAGTGTCACGTCTCCCATTGCTGTGGCTCGGCATGAATTGGTGACGTGTACTCCATCCCCTCTCCCCACCTTTGCTCTTCCCACCTACCCCCCCCCCCAACCCCGGGGCACTGTAAAGCCTTTTTTTTTTTTTTGCATAGTTTGTGCCATTTATGGTCATGTATGGTACCAATAAAACAACTTTTCGGTTTGGTGCTCTCCTGCCAGAGTTATTTTTCATTTGCATCTCTGAAAGTGGATCCAGTCTCTCCTGCTAAAGCCAGTTCAGACTTCATTGCTGAGTCATGAAATAAACAGTTAACATTGGCTTGCTTCCTTTGGAGCAGCAGCAGCTTCTCCAACACAGTGGCTTTTCGGTCAGCAGAGGAAGGAGGGGAGATTTCTGCCAGTCCTTCCTCCTGATTCAGTCTTCCAGTTTTCTCCCCACACTGTCCTTTGGCTCCCCTGACCCACAGATGCCCAATTTCAGGTAGCACAAATGATCTGGAATGAGGAGGAGTTGGGGAAATTGTCTTTCTCTGGCACAAGCAGGGCTTTTTTTCTGGAAAAAGAGTTGCCAGAAAAGAGGGAAATGAAGTAAAACACATGAACATTTAAACATTTTTTTTAGAGTTTTGTTTCCACAAAGAGGTTCCAGAATTCCATTCTGCCATGTTCCCCCGGAAAAAAAAGCCCTGAGCACATGAGTCCCAACCTTTTTGAGCCTGTGGACACCTTTAGAATTTGTGACACAGGGTAGTGAGTTTTACTCCAAAATGGCTGCCACAGGAGGCAGAGCCAAACACATGGAAAACCCAAGTGCATGGGAGAAGAGAGGTGATATTAAAAATATATTGAGAACAAGAGAATGAAACACTGTAATGGCAGCTATCACCAAAACAATATTTTCATCTGCATAGCCAGTTGGATCTTCAGTGGCCAATCAGAAGACTTGCTGGCCAAGAACCCCACCTGACTCGACCCACCTTCTAAAAACACTTGGTGGGCATGAAGAAAGGTGTTGATGGATGCTATAATGCCCATGGGCATTATGCTCAGTCTTTAACCCTCTTCCTTCCTGCCTGCCTCTCCTTCAATTTCAGTGAAATGCTGGTATAATGTATTCTGGGGTCTATGCATCAAGCAACAAGGAAATAATGGTCACATGTAAAATCACAGAGAAGGTATTTTGTAGAAGATTCATAGTCTTGTGTATTTATGTGCAGGGGAGACTGAGTCATGTTCTTCTTATGCTGAAAGGATAGCAAAGGCATGCCCTGTGCAGTCCCAAATAATGCAATGCCCATTGCTAGAGCTGTCTCTTTGCTTCACTAGCCGAGGTCACTCCCAGTGGGCCACTTCCATTTCCATGCATATGTTTTGAATGCAGGTGAAAAGAAAGCTGCCAGGAAGATTATGCACAAGTGTGAGGTGATCTGTATGTATGTGTCAGAATCTCTGTAACCCTGTTTGCATTTCTCTGGTCTCATGGTTTCCACAGACCTTTCTACTATTACAGGGATAGTTTCTTCTTTATGTGCAAATTAATATGCAAATAAGGAAATGTACTGCAGCCGAAGCCCTCTGCTCACAACTTGAGTTCAATCCCAGCGGAAGCTGGTTCAGGTAGCCAGCTCTAGGTCGACTCAGCCTTCCATCCTTCTGAGGTCAGTAAAATGAGTACCCAGCTTGCTGGGGGGAAAGTGTAGATGACTGGGGAAGGCAATGGCAAACCACCCCGTTTAAAAAGTCTGCCCTCAAAATGTTGTGAAAGCAACGTCACCCCAGAGTCGAAAACGACTGGTGCTTGCACAGGGGACTATCTTTTACCTTTAAAGAAACAATGTCAGGAGTAGCTGCCCTTCAGTTAGCAAATAGCCACAGTGCACACACCCATAGCTCTTGCTGAGCCTTTTTGTTCACTGAGCCTGGAGCAGACTGATTACTGGTTGTAGGGACATACCCAAAGTCATTGGACATCCCAGGCACAAACTTCGTGTTGGCAGGACTAGCCCAATACAGTAGTCCAGGCCCGTGTGCTACTGCTTTATTCTTTGAGAGATCCACTCAAGGAAAGTCTCAGCTGTTTTCCTATTGGAGTAATCCTTTGTACTTCTGTAAGAGACCGGAACACGAGAGGGGGGTGGGGGGAGAAAAATAAGCACCAGTGCTTTTGTTCTGACATTAGCCAACTTCCTGGCCTCCTGCTGCTTTGGCTCTTGACCCAGTGCCAGGAAACAAGCCTAGAGCTGGGAAGAGTCTGACTGCACCCGTGGGCCTGCCTTGCAGCAGCAGTTGAGGCCAAGTCATGTGGGTGTTCCATAAGGAAGAAGGGGAGAAGAGTGAGCAATGACTGTCTTTGTCAAATGCCTTAGCCCATTGGCACAGAAAAGCCCTGACAGAGACAGAGTTCTGGATTGTTTGCTTGTGGGAGCAAGCTTATTTCCTCATTGCTAAGAGCAGACAAAGTTTGTGGAGTTCCTACCTTGTCTGGCCATAATTGGTTACTAGAAGTAACCAATGGGATGGGAGTAAAAGGTGTGGATTAAGATCAAATGAGCCTTTGTTAACTTTTTTTTTTTGTGATCCTGGGCCCAAAGTCAGAGCTGTTTGTTTTCAGATTTCCCTTCTAAATCAACATGGAGTCCCATATGCACTGTAGACTTACAAGCAAAAGGAGTTAGCTTCATACCTTCAGCTGCTCCATTTAACTTTCCTACTTTTGTGATCTGTAGTTTTAATGAATCAAAATGCAGTTAGGAGGCTGTGAAGGTAGTAAAGTGATTGGAATGGTGCAGATGAAGCTAGAAAATGGCTGCTGGTCGACATCTGAAGCTAGTAACAATTACCAACTTTTGTGACATGTTCTTCATATGTATCAATAGTAACAAATCCATAATGTGAACTATTTTCTAGCATCCGTTATTGCCAAAAGATAGTAAAAGAAATTAAGATAGTATATGGGGCAGGACAATTGCTACGAATTTTATGGAAATGAATATGAGGACAGCAGTGGTGCTTCACTGCAGAAGTCAAAATTTTTAGTTTTTTCTATAGTCATGCATGTGAATCAAGGAAGCTGGACAAAAGAGCCGTCTTTTCCTCTATAATCTATATGATATTATCACTTGCCTCCAGGCAAGTTATTGCAAAACGACTGCTAGTAGTAGAATGGGGACAGCAGGTAGACTGCAGAATGGGGACAATGTGCTGGGGACAGCAGGTAGACTGCAGCCTAAACAGAATAAGATCACTTTCAGGGCAGCCTGCTTGTGGAGAGTAATCAAGCACATGTCAACACTGCAGCAAGGAGTTTGCATTAAGGAATTCAGAAAGGTAGAACCCCTGAAAGTCTCATTCTGACGATAGGGTCAATAAGGATGTCACAAGCTTCTTGCAGAAATGGGAATCAGACTTATTTGAATGGCTTCCCATGTTTTTACATCTGTTCATTGTATGTTCATTCTCATGCAAAATTGGAACATCATCCTACACTGTCATGTGTCAGCAGCTCATGGTGTGCTTATAATTGTCAAATAGATAAGCCAAGAATCCTCCCACAGTATCTCAAGGAACTTAAGACTGCTGGTTCTGAAGTTGCAGTCCTGTTACCGCTTTGCTGCATGATCTAGTGGATGACATACTTGCCTATGCTTGTATAACTCATATATTATTAAACACAGCTACACTGTAAAATTATTTTCTTTATTTAAGGATCCCTGTATCCAGAATACAAGTACACGGGGAACGGGGTGGTGGTGACAATTGTAATTTCCATTTGGAAGGCTATGGACATATCTACAAGAAATGATTTTCAGCTTTAGTATTTATGTATCTTGTTTCAGTTTTCCAGTGTGCTTTGTGTAACTTGCCACAGTATATCATCAGCATTCTTTAAAATATATTGTGTTAACATAAGAAATTATCATAAAACTTCTTGGTGAGCAGCTCCTCCTATAAGCAAGGCTCCTCAGAAGTAAGTCCCATTTTATTACTTCAGACTGCACTCTAAAGGGTCCAGTAAGTAAATGACTGTCAGGTTCAGCCTGTATTCTGAAAACATCACTGCCTGCGGCACTTTGTGTTTTGGGTACAGACCCTTGGATGTTGTGCTATGCCACTGGGCTAAGAGTGGGTTAGTTCTTTCTGACTCTGTGATTCCAGGAAGGGCAAAACTATTTCAGCCTGAAGGCAGAAGCACAAGCTGCACCCAGAAATTGGGCTGAACTACAGGTAATTCAGAGCTATTGCTCAATCATTCTGCACTGACCTTGCAACAAAGCAACTTGTTTGAACTGTAAATTATTTGGTTTTATGAGAGAAGAAACTAGGTGTGCAAAATAAATAGTCAGCCCTACGCAGTCAAGGAGGAAATGGCCCTGCTGGCAGAGTAAACCTCAAGCCAGGAAAGCTGCGCTCCTCCAATTGCTGCCCACAAATTTCTCACTTCCTGCTTATGTTCAGCAGCTTATCTCTACAGTGGTGTTCCTGTTCACCCCACCCATAACGAAAGCAAGTACACCATACTGCAGAGGAATAGCATTTGAAAACTGCAAGCCTGAGGGCCAAAGGAAGTCATATTTCCATTTCTCTGCAAAATAGATATGCTGCCATAGATACTATATTGCCTTACCTTACAAGGTTGGTATAAGGACTACTGAGGTAATTTATCTTTTGAACACTATGGAGATGTTATTTTAACTATTAGGAGGTGATTAAAAAGCACAGAGGGTTGGATTCAGGGTTTGTAGACCTTGGATAAAATCTGCAGAAGCTCTCCCCCTACCCAGCCATGCATCCTCCCAAACACATGCAGACATTGATCCTGATGAGCAGGTGTAAGAACTGCTCTGGCAGGGCTGTTGGCTTTATGTGGAGCCAACACCTTCCTAGCAGTCTTTCCCCAAATCCAATGCTAGTGATGATTGTACAGGTGTTGGGATTTAGCAGTGTTACCCACCTAAAAGCAAAGGGCCAATTGTGACTGGCTCAAATTTTAAAAAGCGTCTACCATTCAACCATACCTGCTAGTCCCTATAGGATGGGACAACAATGAGACTCTGCTCTGCTCACAGTCTTGTATCCTTAGGTGTATTTACAATCATATGAGCAAAGATGGCAGCGTTGTTTCCATTGTCTCTGGTAGATGGCCCCCTTGCTGGTCCATTGATTTCAGCAGCTGTGCAGCCATGCTAGGTTTGGAAGGAAACACAAAAGTAATTTTGTATACACACCTCCCAAAGAAGAATTAAGAGAGGCAAAACCAGTGGGTGCAAGACAGGTTTATAAACAAGCTATATAGAAGGTTTCAAGTAACAAACTTTGAGACAAGAACTGGAATTCTCCAGCTTTGTGATTATAAAAGGTAGCAGTTGGTCAAGTGTCTCTCCAGAACTTAATGAGATGCACAGATCCCAGTAAGCAGACACTGGTGCAACTTGGAAATATATTTAACACCCAGTACCAGTTAATCCAATTACCCTGCAGGACACCCTGTGTTCCATTTGAAGTCTATAATTGCAGACTTGAGTCTTTACCGCTATGCCCTAAATCGGTGATTCTTGACCTTTCATACCTTATGTCCCACGAATCACTCTATCAAAGAACATGAATCCCACCACAATAGAAACAGAAAGACTACTTTTTCTTAAGATGACAATTTATACATGTACAAGCATTCTGTTATAACATTCATTGTTTACAGTAAGGGACCAAAAAAAATCTGCAAAAGCATGATGGATAATACCTGACAGGTCAGCAGTAATTGGTGGATCAAAGACACTTGTTGGTGGGAAGGAGAAATGGGAGACTGGGAGCAATATCTACTGTACAAGGTTACTATGAGCATGCCAAAAGGTTAAAGATGGATAATCTTTGGTGGCAAGTATAATCAGCAAGAGCTAGCATGTCACATTGCAGATAGATATGGGAACTAGGCAGGTGAGGGGAGAATTCTCAGTAATTACTATTAAAACCCTGTGTTCCGCCTGGGTTTCTTTTGAATCTTGCTAGGGATATACATACCACTGGTTAAAAAATCGCAGCCCTAGACAATGTTTCTCTTTCCCCTTCTCTGGGGTTGTTTTGCGCTGAACATCCAACTGAAGGAAAAATTCTAGATAGCTCAAAATCATTCACATTGTTTTATGCCATTTTGTAAATCCCAATAAAGGCAATGCAGCAAACAGTTTGCTATAGAAAGTTCTTTCTATAGAGAGTATATGGATGGATTTCTTAGCACAGTCTGAGCAAGAGGTCTCATTGCTGTACTATATGCTGACTGAGAATGTACTAAATGCTGATAATAAAGTGGCCTCTAGCCCTTGAAAGCTTATTCTATAGCAGATCTGACAGACTTTCTGATGCCACATGACCACATTGTTGTTTGCTTTATGTTACATTCACTGGTCTGAAATACCCATGACAAACACCAAGTCTTTTATCAGGTGTGCTGCCTCCACCTCTTTTGTCAATAATGAAACTCCTGGTCTTTACAGAATTCCACATTTCTGTCCATGTATTCTTGTGAGTGTCTTCAAAGCCAAGACATTTAAAAATACAAGTATATTTCATATGACATGGGTAACTGTTGAACAACACAGTTTTGTTTTAATCCCTCTCTCTCTTTTTTTTTAACCAACTAGCCAGCAGGAGAACCAACACTGGAGTAATTAAAAAATTACAGACAATAATGACATGTAAGCCCAGAATTACTAGAGAATGGTAGTCAGATATTTGGTTCATCAGTTTTTAAAATTTATTTTCAAGTTTTGATCTCTCTTGCTTGACAGATGTCCCTTCCTCCACAAAGTGACACCCCATCCTAGTTTTGGCATAAGATCCATCCAAACCATATCCATAGATCTTGCTCCATCTATCAGCTTTTCCAGGTCACTCATGCCCCATATACCTGCCTCATCCTCCTGCAGTTGTGAGAATCTAAACAGGGGCCCCCAACCTTTCTGAGCCTGTGAGCACCTTTGGAATTCTGACACAGTGTGGTGGGTGCAGCCACAAAATGGCTACTGCAGCAGGAAGAACCAGCCATAAAATTGTTGCCTCAGCTAACCTTCACTCACACAGTGGAGATCCTTGTGCTGTGGTGGACTGCTGCCAAATCAATGTCTTTGATATGTAGGTTTTTACTGTTATTTTTATGTGTTGTGATCCGCCTTGAGCCCGTTTATGGGGAAAGGTGGAATATAAGCCTACTAAATAAATAAATAAAATTTACAAATCTGTACAGCTAATAAAATCTCCAGTGGCCAATCAGAAACCTTGTGGGCAAAAAACAGATATAAATCCCTGAGAATGTTTGCTTTGGGTCTGGTTCATTTCACAAGGTGCGCCTGGTTTGTTTCATAGAACCTAACAGATCAAGCAAAGATAGTAGCTTCTCTCCAAATTTAAATATTGCAGCAAAAAAGCTGTTTAGGAAGGAAATAGGTTACTAAACCATTGACTTCCACTAAATTCTTCACTAAGGGAACTACTGCACAATAACATTTCCCACAGGAAGGTTAATTTTTTGTGTAGAATATTTTAATACATGAACTGGCACTTCGTTTGATGATCCAGTTATAACAGAACAGTGTAGGCCCACTGAGTATATTCCTGTGCTTCACATTTCCACAAACATAATAGATAAAAGTTATATCAGAGACAGTGGCTTCAAAATGCTCTTTTCCTTTGAATTTCTAACCTTGCATTTCAATAAGAAACCTACCTCTTTCTCCTTCCTCAAAACCTGGCACCTTGACTGCATCTGTAACTTCAGACTATTTGGAGACATTTTAGGAAAATTCCAGCAGGATATCTGTATTTATAGTGAAAGTAAAGATGGGCACACCCAACCTTGTTGAGCTTGTGAGCACTCAGAATTTTGAGTACATTAAGTGGATAAACACAAAATGGCTGCCTTTGGGGGAGGGAAGGGTGCAGCCAATCAAAATACGAATGC
This sequence comes from Heteronotia binoei, assembly GCF_032191835.1. Taxonomy (NCBI): domain Eukaryota; kingdom Metazoa; phylum Chordata; class Lepidosauria; order Squamata; family Gekkonidae; genus Heteronotia; species Heteronotia binoei. The sequence goes on along the minus strand of NC_083228.1, from coordinate 77,781,335 downwards.
CATGGGACCTGGGGCCAATCACAAAATGTTAGGAGGTTCCATGCTAAACCTCCTCCTTTGACAGGAAAAGCTAGAGAGCACCCTGAGACCTTCCTGTTCAAATGAGATAGAGGAAAACCAGGACTGATTCTTTACTTCAGAGAACAGATACTTTATGGAAAGAGCAAGTGGGTGCTAGGCAAGACAGTGATGGGCTTTATGGTATCCCTTTCTTAAATATTAACACATACACTGTAGGAGCTTTTTTGGGCCAGAGACTACTTTAGCAAGTGCCTGAGAATACTTATGTCAAGGCTAGGGAGAAGTATAGATTAGGGATGGGCACAAACAGGGAAAATGGAGGTTCATTTTTGTTTGTGTTTCATGGCCACATGAACCATGAACCTTCACAGACCTTCCTGTTTACCAAACCAGTTCATTTCTCCTCATCATCATAAACTTGACGAATTGCCCCATCACAGTTTGTTCCAGGCTCTGGGAGATGTACAGCAATAGATAAAAATACATACATTTAAAAACCAATAAAAATAATTTAAGCCAAAACAGATTATTGATCCTGATGGTGTCCTATTAATGTCTTCCAGTCCAGATTTTCAGATACTGCATTGAGTGGGGACCCCCTCAAATGGGGGAGAGAGGTGCCAGCTCCGCAACTGTTGCTGTCCTCAGTCAAAAGCCTGGTGGAAAATCTCTGCCTTACAGGCCCTGAAGAGCAATAAAAGATCTCACAGGGCCCTGATGTTCTCTGGCAGAGAGTTCCACCAGGCCATGCTCCCTTTGGCAATGCCAGTTTGCCAGTTTGGTATAGTGGTTAAGTGTGCAGACTCTTATCTGGGAGAACTGGGTTTGATTCCCCACTCCTCCACTTGCAGCTGCTGGAATGGCCTTGGGTCAGCCATAGCTCTTGTAGGAGTTGTCCTTGAAAAGGCAGCTGCTGTAAAAACTCTCTCAGCCCCACCTACCTCACAGGGTGTTTGTTATGGGAGGGGGGAGGTAAAGGGGATTGTGACTGCTCTGAGACTTTGAGATTCAGAGTATAGGGCAGGATATAAATTCAATACCTTTTTCTTAGGCTCTGTCTTTATCCCCAGTGGGGATTCAAAGGGGTATGCATAGTTCGTCTCTCCTCCCTGTTATCCTCACAACAACCCTGTGAGGTAGATTAGTCTGAAAGTTTGTGACATGACCAAGGCCCACCCAGCAAGCTTCCATGGCAGAGTGGGAGTTTGAACTGGGGTCCCTCAACTCCTAGTCATTCTAACCACTATACCACATTGGCTCTCAGTAAGTCTTATTGTAAATAGTTTTTCTTTGGTTAAGTCTTTGAGCATGCTGTCAGCTACTCTGTCCACATGGCTGTGACTGAGATTTACAGATTTGAAAAACAATTTGTGGGGGTATTTGTATGTACTTAGTAAAATATCAATCCATTCCCTAGTTTATCTAATTAGCCTCTCTTTGCAGCTGTGTCTTTTCTCTCTTGCTCCCCTCTTCTTCCCCACAAACATTTCCTCCTACCAGTTTGAAAGCTGTCAGTTTTACAAATACTGAAAGAAACTGGTCACTGAAGTGATCACTCTCATAATATAAAGTTATCAGTTTATGCAGATATTAGCTTATGTATCTTGGCAGTTATTATGCTGTGATGTTATGTAATAGAACAAAGTGCTAAGGAGGTAATGAAAGTAAAATAGATAAATGTTTCCTTTCTATAATTAAAAAAATATATACTAGGTAGTATCACTACTGAGAAAGATATTAACAAACTCACTGAGCTGTAGGAATCTGCTTCAAGGGTCCAGTGAAGCAGGATTCTCCATGATCAACTACCGGTTATATCACATCATCCAGATATCATTCTTTGCTACTCTGTGAACATTAATCCGATTACCAACCAAAACCCAGAAAATGCCAAGTAGCTTGTACATATCAGATTGATAACACAGGAACTGAAACATCTGTAAGTGTTTCTGAATGTCTTCCTGAATGCTAAACTCCCTCTCTTTTCCATTTACCAATAGCTTGGAAGGCTTCCATTAGTTTGGAGCAGGGACCAAGACAGGTGGAAATACGTATACCGTATGGGGTGGTGGGGGCAGGCTGCAACACTATTACCATTATATAGTAATCCCAGAAATAAAATAGATTTTTCTTTTATGACTTATTTACTTATTGCAGATATTTATGTCCTATTTACCATTTCATCAAGTAAGTCTTCAAAACGGCTCTTATCACCCAGGTAACAACACCCAGGATTGTAAGGCAAGGGAAGCCTCTTAATTCTTAGTGAGGTTGAATGGATGGGCTAGGATGGTGATACATATTCAGGAAGGTCTGCGTGACTAATTTGTATAGAGGAATTATGCTTGGGTCCCAGTCCACTGCATGAAAAGAAGCATGCCAAACAGAAGACTTCCAGAATTTTGAAAATGTTAAAATCTTGACTGACACTGCACATACACAATTGCATTTTCATATTCTGTTTGGAATCACTCCCCATTCCTGGATAACCATGTATTTAAAAAATCATTAAAAGATGAACTATACAATGTGCTGACTGACTGGCTACATTAGACTGTGGGACAGAAGTGAATGCTTGAATGCTTCCTATACACAAATACTTTCCCCTCGAAAACCATTGTTAGATTTTTCTCATTTTCCATCACTCCATGTCACCATTTCTCCATTCCCTTTTAATACTTCTCCATAAATCAAATTTCAGATGCATTACAAACAAATATTCGGCTTCATTTTTTAAATGGAAAGTTTTAATTAAAATATTTAGAAAGTCTCTTGGATATTTTAATCCTCTTTAACACATCTTGTTGCATGGGAATGTTCTAAACATTCTATGCTGAAAGAAGATGCAGGTTTTATCATAAATTTCTCAACTTCTGCCATGAATAGAGAAAAAGCCATACCCAGAAAAAAAACATTGGGGACTAGGTCTATAAACTGTAATCACAGGTTACTGGTCTCTAGAATCTTTATACTACTGATCCCCAATTTTTTGAGCAGGAATGCAAAGGAATGCAGTTCCAGCTGGTTTGGTGAAAGGGGGTGTGGCCTAATATGCAAATGAGTTCCTATTGGCATTCCTACTAGTTCCTATCCCTTGTACCCATATACAGTGTTAAAGAGTAAGATCTATATGGGTATACAGACATATATTTCTGAATCTAAACGGAAAGAAACAGTCTTTGATAGTCACAATAACAGTGCAATAGGAATCCAGGATGACATACATTTAACAAAAATCAGACCAGATTCAAAGCATGATACTCTGGTACTAGATGTGCTCAATTAGATATAACATTTTCAAGCATATCTGAATCTAATTGTGTGTCTTTTTCCCCTTTAAAATAACCACAAATACCCATTGATAAGTTTAATAACAACGGGGCAAATGAAGAATTCCACTATGTGAACTGAAACCCTAATATTTGTCTCGATCTAAACCAGGGATTTGCAACTTTTTCTAATTAAGCTACATCAAAATTTGAAGCAAAAGAGCTATAAAAACAGTATAATAAAGACTACTCATGTAATTGAAACTATTAATGTTAACACTAATAATTTATATGCTAGCTAATAATCCATAAAGTTTCCACAGACCAGTTGTAAGTCCCTGATTAGGGAGTAGCACACATTAGATCTTAAAATACATATGCACAAGAGTACCCCACATGATTGTTTTAGTGCACTGGCATAAATCTGACCACGGTTCATACTTGGATTACTAGCCACTGTTCACCTCTATCCTTTTGCTTTTCCATTCTCCTAGTATGCCCCCTGAAGGACATTACACTCTGCTGATAAGAACCTGCTGCAGGTCCCTGGCCAGAGAGATATCTGGCTGTCCTTGACCTGGGCCAGGGCTTCCAATCTGGTGGAACTCTCTGCTGACTAACATCAGCACCCTGCAGGCCTTAATGGAGGGCTTAGAAGGCAGAGATGTTCCACCAAGCATTTGATTCAGGACAGTGACAGTTCTCCATCAAGCACTCCTGCTTCCCCTGCCTCTCTTGCTCCAACCCCCCCACCCCCACCCCAGGCAGAGACATACCTGGCTGCCTTACAACCATCTGGTTGGTATTACTGTGTTTTATTATTTTCACCTTTTATTGTATTTTATATTTTGATGTACGCTGCCCTAAGCCCTGTCCTATGGGAAAGGGTGGTTTAAAAAATTAAACTGAAATAATAAGCCCTTTAGTGCCAAAGAAATCTTTGCCCGCTGCCAGTATACCTTAATATTTTTTCTTCACAGACCTAATTAGCAGGCCCCTGATCTAAATCCATCATCTATATATTGTGATGCATCTATATTGACAGATTTAAATAAAATTTAAATAATCACTGTATTTCATTAACAATGATGACCATTAAAACATATTAATGTACAACTAAATAGAACACTTTTATTATCCATGATCACATAATAATTTTTTACATAGTTTAAACACGCCATTAGAAAATGTTGCATTAATATTCTGGTTATATATTGGATTATTTTGCTTATGATCTTTGCATAAGAATAACTGTAACAAGACCATGCAAACAGCCAATATAATACTATGCTTCAGAGACATCTAAGGGACCAGAACTATTCAGAAGAAAGGGATGGTAATTACTGGACTCAATAGCTTACATTAATTAGATGAAAAAGCAGTGCCCAAGAATATGTTTGTTAGAGAGTAAACATTCATAATTTGAGAAATGAAGAAACTTCTTATTTAATAAATCCAATTTCATTTTCTGTAATGTGATTCTGATTTTTGTTAATTGATTTTTATCCATCATGTAATGATCTCCCAGAACCTGCCATCTTATCTTGCAGCTTTTTCCATGTCTTCCAACTCTCTTAATTGTATATAAATTGTAGCTATTACATCTCACTCAACCTCACCTGGACTTGCCTATGGACACTTCCACTCCTCTGGCCTCCTGTTCCATGTCTCTGTCTGAAGCCCTTCAGCCTGAATAAAATAACCTCCATCTTCCTCTCCCAGACCCAGAACATACCTGGTACTTCGGCTAGACTCAGCAGTGGAGGTAAAATAGCTGCAGCGCTAATGGAAAGCTTTTGGCAGGGACCCCACAAGCCAGAGGGAGAAAGAACAGAAATACTTGACTAGGAACAAGGAAGGCCTGGGCTGTGCTTGTTTGCAATAGCAAGTTACAGTGAGGAAAAAACTGTAGCTACAGCAGTAGATCATTTAAAAGAATGTTTGTGCACTTATGTATATATGTTGTCTTTTTTCAGGGGTGAGTTTTGTAAGATTTTCCTTAATCTAACTAGAATAAAAATTATTAGAGCAGAACAAGCAGCATTTATCAGAAGCTTGTGGTCTAGTCTTTTCTCCTAAATAAGAACATTTTAGTTGCTGGAGCCTGATTCTGTTCTCTCAACGAAGACATGCACAGCAACCCCCTCTCTTTCACTTTACCCTGAATTTTCTGAGGTAGATTAGAGCACAAGAGAGTGGCTGGAGTGGAGATTCAAACCTAGATCTCCAAGATCTTCGTTTGCAACTCTGATCACTACATCACACTGGTTCCTTTTAAAAACCTGGATTTGCAGGGTCTAAGTCTGATGTCTGAACCACTATACCATACTGGTTCTTTCAGGTGGTGAAGCACTAATACTTTAAACAACAAATGATTTTTATTTGTGGGCTTTTGGAACAATAGTGTGTAAAAAGAGCCCCCAGATAAATTTGTTTCTTAGGCAAAAAACTGAAATATCAACCCATGGTCAAAGTATAATAAATGAGAATTTGCTCTAATTGTACACCTAATCAGTTCTATGAGATCAGCCAATTTGCCTAGGGCAAGTTCTGATGAAGTTCAACAGAAAACTAGTATTGTATTCTGACCTTGTAGCTATGTGAGTGCTACACACATCTGGGGACATAGCCCCTTGGTCACTATTGTAATTAGGTTTAAATGTAATAATTAAAGGCTATATGTTAGATTTCAAACCTTCCCCCCCAAACCCCCCCCCCCCCAACAACCACCACACTTAGCATTTCTTAAAACCAGTAGAATACACATCATGGCCAGAACATTACTTTTTTAAAAAGCCAAGTTCTACAAAGTTTGCCTCAGAGTAGCTGATTCTGCTGAATAAAACTTAAGAATTGAATTTCTGAATGTAAGAACACACAGCACTGTTTATTATTACAAATAAGAATATTTTAAGTATTACCCGCGCCTTTTTGTTTTCTCATATTTTCCTTTCTGAAACTAGACTTTCCGTACTACTTGGGGAAACCTCGTTAAACGGCAACTACGTCTGTGTTCACAAGAAATCTTACTCAGGATTTCCTCTATAAAGCAGGGGAAAATATATAGCGACGATATCCAAATAGGGCTGAGGGCTGAGACGAAGCGTTATACGTATGAGAGCTCCAAAGTTCTCGGCGTCGGAAGGGATTTTGCCAAGAGTGTTGTGTATGCGGGGAACAAAGAGCTTCTTTGGCTAAACAAGGCTCCTTCAAGAGCTGAGCGTGAATGTCCCCACTTGCCCCGGGCCTGGGCACTCATCACTCGGAGGGTCGGGGAGTAGGAAGACCAACAACATAGAGAAGGGAGGGAGGAAAGGAAGGGCCGGGCGGGGAGTGGGAAGGAGGAGAGGCTATTCTCATGGGGCCTGCCCCCTTGTTCATGCTGAGAGCCGCTATGAGAAGCCGCGCTCGACGGAGCGGCCCCACTGTAGCTAGTGCTCCTCCTTCGCCGAGGCTGCGCCCCCCAGTGCCTGCGAGACAGCAGCACCAGGTAAGTCAAAGCCCCCCTCCTCGCCTGAGTTTAGGGGAAGGGGGAAGAGGCTACGGCGAACACCCTTCTGCTGGGGCTTCTGGGTGTTCCTGAGGCAGGAAACTGAGCTCTACAGGGTCAGAGAAAGGGGCTGAAAGCCAAAAATCCTAGCTTGCGTCTCCAGCTGTGGGAGGGGAGTCGGGTGTAGCACGCGAGGGAATGGGAGTTTGAACTTTCCTGGCTTCTCTAGAGCGGCGGAGAGGGACTGTAGCAAGATTTTCGGAGCGCATCGCCTGTACGCGTTTATCGGCAGCGCTTACTTTGCCAGTCCATGCGGGCCTTAGAGGGTTTTACACATTTACTCTCTGTCAGCCACCATACCTCCCCCGTCCCCGTTGCCTAGTTTGGCTTGCACGTTGATGTAGCTAGGACAGGATCATGCTCCCACGCTACTTAGAAATTTCGGCTATTGGTAACTCTTTCCAGGTAGTTCAGAAGTGGTAAAAGATAGAAAAGAGGAAAGCTGGGCGATGGGGAGAGGTCATCCTTCTTGCCTCCTTATTTCATCTTGGTTTGGCAACATCCTAATTCTGGATGGTGGAGCAGTTCCCATTATCTTAATTTGTGTGTGAATCTTGGCTGGGAGCTTTCCTTGTAGGAACTGAGCTTTGGGGTTTTGCTTCTGCCTTTCCCTCTGCTCTTTTAGTTGGAATTGTTCCTTCACTGAGGTTTCTGCCCCAATCATCTGTAAAATATGATATATTTGTTTTTGAGACAAGGCCTCTTGTCCCTAGAGGCAGAAATTCAGCCAATTAAACTTTCCCATATAACTCTGTGCTGGTAAAAGCACCTGTCATAACGTTCTTTTGTTGAATGTTTGTTGTTGAATATATATTGTGTGGGCATAAAGTTCTTAAGGAAATAACATATATTTTACCACATCCCATCTCAGGAAAGTTTTGGTAATTTGGGGAATGACTTCACCAATGCAGGTATGAAGTCCATAGACCAAATATTGGGATCACAGAGGATGGCAACAACAACAAAGAAGACTTTGTTGTGCTGTGACACCAAAGTATAACCTAAGTTCACTGGTATGAATGCAACTCACTGGTGTACTGGGGAAAAGGCACTGCTCCATCATATCTCATGTTCATGTTTTCCATGCTTTTGCACACCATCACTTCGCAGCGCATTGTGACCTCCATTTTTCCTTCTGCTCTTGTTCTGTGCTGTTGGATGCTACTGCTGATTGAGACTGGAAGAGGGGGAATGTGAATGCCACCTGTCCTTGGGAGCCTCCATAGTAACCACAGCGCTACTCTAACAGCGCAACTGTAACAAGGAAGCAAGCAGCAATGGAAATTTTTCTGTTGGGCTTTTCCTGGTTGGTTACTGGGTTGTAGTTCTAGCCAGCAACTTGCTGACATCTCTTGTTTGTTGTAGGTGCACATCCCAGCTCCTTGGGCTGCTGGGGAAAATGATCTGAATACTTTACATGGAGGGAGAACAGAAGCCACTGCAGAGACCAGCTGCTCTCCCAAGTGGTGTGGGACAGTGATTTCTACTTGGAGAATCTGAGGCTTTGAACTTACTAGGACTTGTGATTGTGCCCTTCTAAGATGACTCTTCCAAACCTCACTCAGCCTGAATATCTTCCACAGCCCACTGACCCCAGTGATGGCCTGCAGGGCTTGTTTGCTATGATGCATTCCTTTCTAGGGCTAGTGCAACCCAATGCTTTCCCAGGTAAGTTCCTTCAAGCAGGAAATCAGGAATTGTGTTGCCAGCCTTGGCTTTCTCCACCATAATTGAGGGATTGAGGTAGAGATTACAGCTGGGTTACAACAGTGTAGGTAACTTTGCCTTTTCCATAGGCTACAATACCACTAATGTACTTGAGTGGAGTCCTTTTAACAGAGTAGCCTTAGGGCATATGTTGTGGATGACAGCCTTTTAATCTCCATTCTAAGACTGGGAATCTGAGTAATATGGGGTGTGAATGGTAGAGGATCTGCAGCATCCTATTACCTTACCTAGTAAAGTTAGAGATAGTATTTATTTAATTTATATCCTGCCCTCTCTGCCAAGGCAGGCTCAGGGTGGCTAAAGTGAGAGATGGGTGCATTTGTTGGTGGGAGCTGAACTCTCCATATCTTACTTTTGTACAATTAGTCATTAAAGGCTTTGTTCTATGGCCTAACTCTGATACTAGAAAGAATATGCCTGGAATGTAGGGTTGTCATCCTCCAGGTGGGAATTATAACAAATGAATATTATGACCACAATTACTATGGATAATTATTGAAAGTTACAACAAACTTTACTGTAATAATTATAACCCAAGCAGTCCACAGAATATCCTAAACACTCAATCCCATTTTACAGACAAATCAGTTGATGGATATATAACAAATGGATATGCTAACAAATATTGGTGAACTCAATATCCATATGGCTTCTATTGAAAGCCTCCAACTCCAATGTCCAAATTCAATCATAAAAGGACGTGCAGTTCTCATTTCCAGAATCCTCCTTCTGGCAAGGGATTAATCATGAATCCAATACACAGTAAAAGTTCACTTGGGACCCAACGTCTCCACAAAGTTTCTATACAGGCAACATGCTCAAATGGCTCAAGGCAATATGCACAAACTTTGTGGGTCCCAAGTGAACTTTTACTGTGTATTGGATTCATGATTAATCCCTTGGCTGAGGAAGGATTCTGGAAACAGGAGAAAAGTTGGCATCCCTGTTGCAATATTATTTCATGGGATTCAGATGCGAGGATTGCACATCTTTTATGACTGAATTTGGACATCGGGGTTGGAGGCTTTCAATAGGAGCCATATGGACATTGAATTCACTGATGTTTGTTAGCACAATATCCATCAATTGATTTGTCTGTAAGATTGGATCGTAATATTTAGGATATACTATGGACTGCTTGTATTATAATTATTACAGTAAAGTTTGTTGTAATTTTCAATAATTATCCATAGTAATAGTGGTCACAATATTAATTTGTTATAATTTCCTTTTGTGACAGCTCTCATGTTACAGTATCCTCCAGGTGGGGCCTGAAGATCTCCCTGAATTATAACTGATCTCCAGACTACAGATATCAGTTCCCCTCGAGAAATGCATGCTTTGGCAACATACCCTACAGAGGTCCCTCCTCTCCCCAAACTCCATCCTCCTCAGGCTATACTCCCAAACCTCCAGGATGGCAACCCTACTGGAAAGACTGACTAAAGGGAGGAGTGGGGAGGGTTTATCTTTCCCACATCTATACTCCTTGTCATATTCATATAAGACCTCACTCACTCCTGCTTTATACACATATGACCAGATACTCAGCTAAGAAAATGTGACTGCTGTTGTATTGCCTAGTTAAGCCATGAGACGGGCCACTTCACTATACCTAATAGCAGACGTGTATGTAATATGATTCCTTATAAGCATAACTCTTTGTGTAATGCCAGTCAAAATGTTAGTAAGTTTTCTTTGCAACATCTTGGTATACTGACTTAGTTCTGTTTGCAGTGAACACCATTACCTAATGTAAAACCCTTATTATTCTTGCTTACACAAGTTATTCTTACGGTTATTATTTTTTACACAGTTATTTAAGGGCTAGACTAAACATACTTTTTAAAGTAAGAGTTTTAGCTGGATTTGGGTAATTGTTAGAGAGAATTCTTTGGCTCCTAGAGTCCCTTCTGGTCTTTAGACTTTTGAACTGGAGATTGCTTTGGCACAAATAGGACTAAAAAAATAACATCTCCAGTTTAGACAGAATATCCATTCTGCCTAGAATAACCATCAAGCAGACTTTGCAAGCAGGTCATGAAGGCAAAAGCCCTGTTCCAGTCTTGTTTTGGTTTAGTATTCCATCTAATTGTCACAGGTATTTGTCATTAAAAGGAGGAGGACAGATGAGAACTCACAAAGATGGGGAAATCTCATCCCTCTACTGACCCTCATTTCCTCCCTTCTTGCTCTGCCGCAGCTGATCCTTACCATTTTTTTAAAGGTGTTTTGTGAAAATGTTGCTGGTAGTTTCTGGGAATATTAACCAAAGGGTTTACCTCTGTTTAGGATTGCACAGTTAGTTTCTATTAATTTGTATGCCATTTATGTATCAATTTTAAACATCTGAGGTAGCTGCCAGCTCCAGATCTTAAGGAAAAGTTATTTATAATTTGTATGAAGAACTTTTTTCCATTTTGAATTTGCGGATTATTTCTTTCAGTGATCTCAAGTTTTATCTATTTTCTGACAAACAAATTCTCTATTTCTCCACATAATTTTATTTTTTTTTACTTCTAATCCTTTTTTCTTTTAAAATTTAGAATGTATTGCCACTATCAAAACTACTCCTTCTTTCCACAATCCGATCTCAAATTTAAAAAAAAAATTCAGAACACTTTAGCTCCTCCTTGTAGGGAAGGTGCTCCTTAATAGCTTTTTAAATGTGTTTTCCAACTCTATGAGATGGGGCCAGCAGGACTGTGTATGAATACTAAATGTGTATGTAGTATAGATAATGGCATTGTAACATATACCATTTTATTTTCAGTATATTCCTAATAACTCATAATATAAAATATGCCATTTTCACTAATGCTGCACACTGGGCTTACATTTTCAGCAAATTCTTCACCACAACCACGAAACGTGGATGGGTCAGATCCTATCAGTGTGTATGTGACCTTGTGTATGTCCCTTTACAATGGTGATTAATTTAACTTAGTGACTCACAGCTGCCATTTTGTTACCATTCATCATATTTTAAGAACCCCTTCTACAGGTCTTCACATTCTGATGGGAGTTTTAGCATCTTGAATATTCTGGTTCTGTTTGTACATTTAGCTGCCTTGCTATGCTCACTCTTAACTCCAGATTATGCATGGAATAGCAACAGTTGCAGTACCTATGCTTGCTGGACTCTATTGTTTAATTCTTTCAGTTATGAAATTCCCATTTGTATCCTCTGCTTTCTGTTCTTTAATCAGTTACCATTCCATAAGAAGAACTGCCCTCTTAAGCAGTGCAAAAGTTTACTCAGAACCCTTCTTGGAAATGCAAGTTTATAACATCTGAGGGACTCCCCCTATCTACATGTTTGTGAGGCAGGACTTCCCTGTGCAGCATCAATATCCTAAGGAAGGCTTCTCTGCCAGTTGCTCTGTCTTACTCAGGGTAGACTTCTTTGTCATGTCTTCATGTCCTCCCACTGCTGGCCCCTGATGCTCTTAGATGTTGTGTTGTTACTTTTTGTCAACTAGTTGTTACTTTTTTTGTCAACCTAGCTGTGGTCTGATGTGCCTGGGAAAATACAATGGGGAGAGGACAGTGGAGGACGGTAAGCAGTGGGGTGCCGCAGGGCTCAGTACTGGGTCCGGTGCTTTTTAACTTGTTCATTAAAGATTTGGAGTTGAGAGTAAGCAGTGAAATGGCTAAATTTGCGAATGGCACTAAATTGTTCAGGGTGGTCAGAACCAGGTAAGATTGTGAGGCACTCCAAAGGGATCTGTCAAGGCTGAGTGAGTGGGCATCAACATGACAAATGAGGTTCAACATGGCCAAGTGCAAAGTAATGCACTTTGGGGCCAAAAATCCTAACTATAAATACATGTTGATGGGGTCCAAACTGGCAAAGACCGACCAAGAGAGAGATCTTGTAGTGGTAGATAACTCACTGGAAATGTCGAGGCAGTGTGTGACTGCAATAAACAAGGCCGTCACTATGCTGGGGATTATTAGGAAGGGAATTGAACACAAATCAGCCAGTATCATAATGCCCCTGAATAAATTGATGTTGTGACTTTATTTGGAGTACTGTGTTCAATTCTGATCACCACACCTCAAAAAAGATATTATAGTATTGGAAAAAGTGCAGAAAAGAGCAACTAGAATTATTAAAGGGTTGGAACACTTTCCCTATAAAGAAAGGTTAAATAACTTGGGGCTCTTTAGCTTGGAGAAATCTCGACTGAGGGGTGACATGATAGATGTTTACAAGATTATGCATGGGATAGAGAAGGCAGAGAAAGAAGTACTTTTCTCCCTCTCTCACAATACAAGAACTTGTGGGCACTCAATTAAATTTCTGAGAAGTGAATGGATAAAAGGAAGTACTTCTTCACCCAAAGGGTGATTAACACATGGAATTTGTTGCCATAGGAAGTGGTGGCAGCTACACGCATAGACAGCTTCAAGATGGGACTGGATAAACATATGGAGCAGAAGTCCACCAGTGGCTATTTGCCACAAGGTATAGATGGTACTCTGTCTGGGGCAAGCAATATTCTGTATTTTTGGTGCTTGGAGGGGGGCAACAGTGGGAGGGCTTCTAGTGTCCTGGCCACACTGGTGGACTTCCTGATGGCTCCTGGTTGTTGTTATTTGGCCACTGTCACGCAGTGTTGGACTGGATGGGCCACTGGCCTGATCCAACATGGCTTCTCTTATGTTTTCTTATGTTCTTGGGACAGGCCTTTATTTGAAGGAAAGAGCACTCTGGGTTCTTTTGTGAAAAGTGTAAGGTATGTTAAGTTGAGAATCTGAGGTTCTCTCCTCAGTTTAGGAAAGACCATGAACAGCTGTTATAGCAGAGGAAATGAACCAATATGTGGTTCAACTGTGATCTTAGCCATTAATTAACAGTGCAATCCTAAACAGAGTTTCCCTTTTTAACCTTACTGGCTTCAGTAGATTTAGAAGGGGGTAACTCAGCTTAGTATCACTTTAGGCAAGTCACTTAGGCAGTGTGGCCTTAGGGAAACCACTGTTATTGGCTTCATTGCCTAATTTACAGAACTGTTGATAGGATTACTGTGTGATAATGTATGTGATGTACTCTGAATTTTGTCAGCACTGTGTAAATGGTAGATAATTAAATAATTGTCATGGGGAGGTGAAACAAATAGGGAGGATGGACTTGGGAGTCCATCTCCACTCCCACTCCCCACTTTGGCAGGACCTGCGTATTGAAAGAAGCCTCAGGTACCCAGATTTCTGAGCGCTGCTATGGAGTTTTTGCAGCTCCAGTCAATCATTAACTTCTGAATTTCTAAGCAACCAGATTCCCAAATGTAGTGCAGAGAAGTATTTGAGGGGGAAAGGTTAGAGTAGAGCTAGCAGAGAGGGCAAAAGGGATGTCAGGTGGGCAGTTGAGGATGGTGCCAGGGTACAAAAGGCATTGTTAGCAAGGACCCTCCAAATCCCTGTTCAACATGTGGAAGTTTTTTCAAAGCTCAAACTGTATGAGGCTGTTGTCCACCCTTAAACATTCAAATATCATGAGTCAGGGTACATGCATTTTGTCTGAAGTTCATGCTCATTTATAATGTGACTTCTTGACTGTTGTGATTGCATTTCCAACTTTCCTAGCCTGAGGGATAGAAATCCCTGTTTCTTTTACAGTGCAGCTAAGAATCTTACCACTGACTGATGTTTTGAGAATAAATCATCATAAGATTGCTGTAATTGGCCACAGTCTGTCCTTAGTGTGAGAAGTTGAAGCAAATCTTATCTGGAGTTGTATTCCCTTGTATGGAAACCCTGAGAGCCCTGAGGTTTCTCAGAGATGACTGAAATTTGCTCTGTGCATGTTAAATAATAATAAACACTTTTTGCTTATGATTTTTTTTAACATTTTTGAGAATTGATCCTTGAGCAATTAAAAGAGATTTTATATGCATGTATTAACTTGAATAAGCTATTTCAGGTCAACAAAATTTTATTCAGAATGTAAACTTTAGTATGCATGCATACTTCTTCAGATGAGGGGCTGGGGTACACTGAGCTGAAATACATATAAATGGTGGATTAAGAGTGTAAACTGATACAAAGTTAGAATCAAACGGCAAAATAGTGTAATAAATTGAAAGACCATTTGGACCAGATATCATTTGTGTGGGAAACCAATAAAAGGTAATGAAAGTTGCCTGTTAATTGCATTTGCTACAAGTCTAGGTAACACAAAAGGACATGCATTTCCTAGTGATGTTCTTGTCCACCTAATATGTATTTCAGCTCACTGTACCCCAGTCCCTCGTCTGAAGGAGTATGCATGCATACGAAAGCTTACATTCTGAATAACACTTTGTTGGTCTTAAAGGTACTACTTGACTCCTACTTTGAGCTACTGCTTCAGACCAACGTGGTTGCCCACTTGGATCAAGCTATTTCAGGAATCTTTTTGGTTACTCTGGGCACTTTTTCTGCTGGCTGATTGTTAGTACGAGTTTGCAAGCACAGCCATGTTTTCCAGTCGCAAGGAGGAGACATGCCCTTCCTCTCTTTATTTTAGGGATCTGTATGTGTCTTTGTACTCAATTCCTTCCTTGCTAGATATAATCCCAATGGTGGGGGTTGATATAGAAATAATGCTGCTATGACATAGTCATGACTCAGAATTGAGTGGAGAGGGGAGGTGAGCCCTCCCTGGACATTAAGTGACACAGACAGTGCTAGTCTAATAGAGTAAGATTTCAACTTTAGATTTCAACATCAGTCCCCAAGAACTGTAAATAAATATGCAAATATCTTTGATTTTAAGTTTAATTGAGCTTTTCTTCCAGTACCCCCTGAAGTGCAGGATTTCCTGGTGTTTAGCCAGGTTCCTTTGGAAAAGCTCAAGGAAAAGGGATTCTTCAAAAGATTCAATTTTTCCCTGATAGCCAACTTAAATTTGCTTTGTTTTTAGTGTGAGCCTCTTGTTTCTTGTGCTTTCCTCGGTGTCTTTGGCAAAAGGAGTTTATCCCTCTCTGCCTGTCTTTTATGCATTTTCTATCATTAAACTATTATGTTTCTCTCTTTTCTGAAATCTGAATATGTTCAGAGTTTATTTTTTTTAAAGCTTTTCTTTAGAACATCGTCTGTACCAGAGTTCATCAGAACTCACCCTTGGTATCCTTAGGTTCAGCATTAATAACTTGTTTTCCATGCTAAGTCTCTCCCCACAACTCCCAAACAGGATGGTAAAAAGAGACTGTGACTATGTAAACTGTAAACTTGATCCAGTTCCAACCCACTACTATGTTAATATCTCTGAGATTTGGAAGGAGGCTTCTAATAAGAGGATTTGGCCTCAGCAAGACAGTCAAGACTTGAACTGAAGCACTACTGTATTATCTTTTAAACATATTTTCTTTATGTTTATGAAATGGGCCACTGCTGGCCTCTGTGTTGCTGTGCTGCTCAGTGCTATTTTCTTTAACTCCTTTCCAGTTTGCTTCAATCCTTACAATGTAGCCACAAATCCTATTCCAGCTGAGACCTAATCAGAGCTGAGTGTTTCTGTTAACCTCCTACATCTTTTCTTAATACAATTTCCCCTTTCTGTAACGTCACTGTGATGACTCATGTTCAGATCATATTCCAGGATAGCATACGCATTTTATTCTCCAATGTCAAATCTCAACCAATGTTCACCCTTTTTACATTGGGAGCCTCTATTGTTCAGTCTTCACTGTATCGAATAGTAAGCTGGTTGGCCCCTGCGTTTTGGCTGGTCCCTGCCAAACCAGGCCACCCACAGACAGGGCAGGAGTTTCTGCATATTACTTGGAGAGACTTTCCAGATATGCAGAAAAGCATGGCATATTATTTAACCAAGAGATAAAGGAAAAACACTTATTACAAAACCCATTGAAGACTTGAACATGTACAGGAAGCTCATTGTTTCGATTTATTGATAATGTTACATTGTTGTTTATTCTAATGTTCACATATTTGCCATTCACTCAGTCTGAATTTTTCTAAATTTGGGGTAGGGGATTGAAGAGGTAAGGTACAGGAGGTTTTGCAAGGGTGATCTAGAAGCCCACTAATATCTTATTAGCAAAATTTTCTCTGTTGTCTATCATCAAACTGTCACCATCTGGAAAAATTATGTTGATAGGGTAATTCTAATATAGGGTCGCCAAGTCCAACTCAAGAAATATCTGGGGACTTTGGGGGTGGAGCCAGGAGCAAGGGTATGGCAAGCACAATTGAACTCCGAAGAGAGTTCTGGCCATCACATTTAAAGGGACTGTAAACATTTTTAATGCCTTCCCTCCATTTAGAATAATGAAGGATAGAGACATCTTTTGGGGCTCATAGAATTGAACCTTGTAGTCCAATCTTTTTGAAACTTGGGTGGTATTTTGAGGAGAGTCACCAGATGCTATGCTGAAAATTTGGTGCCTCTACCTCAAAAAACAGCCCCCCAAGAGCCCCAGATACTCACAGATCAATTTTTCATTGTACCCTATGGGAATCTGTCTCCATAGGGAATAATGGAGTGCCTAGCAGACATTCCCCCCCCCCCCAAACCGGGGGATCCCTTGCCCCCACCTGGTAATTGGCAACCCTATTCTAATATGCAAAATTTGTCTCCTTACACACAAATAAGGGAGAGAAGCCATTATTACCCTCTCACAAATTTATATATAGTTAGGGACCAACATAGATGTTACACAGGGATGCATGAACAATTTGCTGCTTTCTTTAAAAAAGTAAAAAGCAGCCTCTGAGACTTCCTCAGGGAACTGAGGAATGGTGGGAGGGAGGGGGGGCTGCTTAACCCTTTCTCTTCCTGCTTTGTCCATTTCATATCACCTCCCTCATAGCTACTCTTCCTTCTCTGAGGGAAAAGATATCCATGTTCTTTTTGCCCAAAGAAAGAAAAGCAGCTGAGGGAGGAGACATTTTTTGAGTCAACGAACACTAGGGAGGAGAAAAAAGTAGGCAATCCTTTCCACTGCCTTTCCTTGACTCAAAACTATAAGCGTCCTGCAGCTTATTTTCATTTTTTAAAAACAAGCCAGAAGGTTCATGGGCTTCTTATGTAATGTCTAGTTTGGCTTTCACCCTATGCATAGGGCAGAGGGAAACAGTCAAAGCCACTAGATGATCTATTATCCTCTTGGTTTTTAGCCTCTGGCTTTCAGGTTCCCAAGCTCATGGATTAGGGTTGCCCAGGTGTGGGCAGGGTCCCCACTTTGGAAGCCCTCCCCCCACTTCAGGTTATCAGAAGGTGGAGGGAAGGGAAATGTCTGCTGACCTCCATTATACCTTATGGAGATTTGTTCCCATAGAGTATAATGGAACATCAATCTGTGCGTATCTGGGGCTCTGGGGGTGATGTTTTTTGAGGTAGACACACCAAATTTTCAGCATAGCATTTGATGCCTCTCCTAAAAAAGCCCTCAAGTTTCAAAAAGCTTAGACCAATGGGTCCAATTCTGTGAGCCCCAAAAGAAGGTGCCCCTATCCTCTAGTATTTCCATATGGAGGGAAGTCCTTTTAAATGTGATGACTAGAACTCCCTTTGGAGTTCAATTGTGCTTGTCACAACCTTGCTCTTGGCTTCACCTCCAGAGTCCCCAGATATTTCTTAAGTTGGATCTGGCAACCCTAGTTGCCAATCTCCAGAAGGTTGCTGGAGATCTCCCACTGTTACAACTGATCCCCAGGCAACAGAGGTCAGTTCACTTGGATAAAATGGCTGCTTTGGAAGATGGACTCTATAGCATTATACCCCATTGAAATCCTTTCCCTCCCTAAACTCTGCTCTCTTCAAGCTCCATCGACAAAACCTCCAGGTAGTTCCCAACCTGGAGCTGGCTGATCCTATCATGGATGGGTGAGTAGTCTGTCAAGACATGTCAAGGAAGCCTGAGGCTAACCCTCTGGGCTCCCAGGGCAAGTACACACAAGAACTGGTTTATTTTAAAAAGTAAGTTTATTCAAAAGATATCAGTAATGAGAAATTATTGGCAACACATTACTCTAAAATAATATAGAACAGAAAATAAAGCTAGCTTCAACTACCTAACAATGTTCAGCATTGCATTAGATGGTACAAACCTTAGTTTCGATAGGAAGGTTGCAAATCAGATCTATGTCTCCAGCAATTGCAGGTCAGCCTGTAGTCCATGAAAATCTCAGCTAACCACCTTCTCTTCAGGGCCACAACTGAATTATAGTTTCTGGTCCAGCATGCCAGGCAGTGATGGTATCCAATCAGAACATGTCTTCAAGAGAAACCTCTGGAAGATTACATAACCTCTCCCAGTCTCCTCCTGCCATCAGAGTTCACAGATTCCCATGAGAAACCAGTTAACTGTCTTCCATGTTTGGCCTTGATGATAAAAAGCTTGCAGGCCAGAGAGCCAGTTAGCAACATCTGCAGGTCATCTCAGGCCCATCACCATTCACATTAGCCCTTGGTGGGGAGGATGGTGAGGAAGGTGTTTTGCTTCATAGTAAAGAATAATTCCCACCACCATCACCACCAGCTCGCCAGACTGTGGTGGTGGCACAGGATTGGCCCTGTGGTACCACCATGGGAAAGGAGGATTGGGACTGTTGTGGGAGAGTCCCAGTCTGTCTTGCAGTCCCCTCCTTTAAGCAGGAAGGACTCAGTGACCAATCTGCGGGGAAGAAAAAAAAGTAGGTTTTTATATCCCACTTTTCTCTACCCTAAGGAGTCTCAGAGCAACTTACAATCGCTTTCCCTTTCTCTCCCCATAACAGTCACCTTGTGAGGTAGGTAGGGTTGAGAGAGTTCTGAGAGAACTGTCAGTGGCCCAAGGTCACCCAGCAGGCTTTATCTGGATGTGTGTGAAATCAAACCTTGTTCTCCAGATTAGAGTCCGCTACTCTGAACCACTACACACTGGAAACAGTTTTTGACCCAGTGGGGAAACTTATATGTAGCCCATATAAATTCGTATGTAAATTTTCCCCAAAGAAGCAAAAAGCAGCTCACTGGGGCCATTTCAGGTCAGAAAAATGACTGAAGAGGAAGACTTAAACACCTGCATTCCATGGAAGGGTTGCCAGACTCCTGGTCTGGCCAGGGGATCTCCAGGTCTTCAGGGCTCCAATCTGCCAGCTCCCATTGGCCAGCAGGGGAAGCCACACCCCCAAACAGGGATATAGAGTTTTTCCCCCAAACCAAGAGCATTGTGCACGATGTCAGCAATGCAATGACATTACATTCAAGTGACATCATTGCGGCATGCATGCTTTGCAGAAGACTTTCTGACAGGGTCCCCCTGCTGGCAGCAAGATAGGACCTGGCAGCCCTGTTCCATGGTCCCAGTCTGATTGGCCCCCTGAATGCCTGGGAATTAAGCTTCTGACCAAAACCTGGGGTAGGTATGGGGCAGACCTGTAACATGGCTAGTTTCTGACATCGATTGAGAATGCCAAGATAACTTTCAGATTTTGAGTTTCCATTTCGTGGGCTCCTTTTTGTAAAAGTCAATGTTGAAATCCATGAGCTTGAATCCAGACAAGAATTCCTGATAGCGGCAATAGAGTAGCTGTACCTGACTGGGACTGGTGACTTGGTTTTGCTTAGTAGGACGGACAGGAGTAGAAGATCATCCTAGCTGAATCCTTTGAGGATTTGGGGTGGGAATCAGTTTCACAAAACCTCTGTGCTGCAGATTCAGTTGGACGGGAGCATCTTTTCCCCACTTCCTGCTCCAAACGGTAGCACTGTTCTGTTCCTCCTTGCACAATGGTGGGTGCATTCCATCAGAAAATTCCTTGGTTCTTAGAAACTAGCACTGTAAGTCACCCTTATATATCAGTCTGCAGAAACTGTTACCTATTCATAAAACTTACTGTCCCGATGTATACCATTTATTGTACACAACAGTGAATAAAATAAGCAAGTGGCACAGAAAGATGCCATTATATCATGCCCCCATTTCTTTTTATACACACACACAACCGCCTATCAACTGTAACTGGTTCCTAAGGCAGCGTTAGTGAAACTGTGGTCAGAGAGGTGTTAAGAGGAAGAGAGCAGGAAAGATACACTCTGAGCAAATATTCATGTAAATATCTAACGTTTTGCCTAGTACCATTCAAATGTCTCTGGCAGGAGCAGAGGTTTGCAATCCACAGAACTACTTATGATCACTCCCTCACACTTTGGTTATTAATACTGACATGCTAAATCTTAAAATGGACTGTTGGAAGCCATGGCAGCCTTGCTCTCATCTCTTGCATGACTTGGACATTGAAAGGTACTGAGGACTCAAGTTTGCTTGGCAGTCACACCTCAGGACTGGATAAGCTCTTTGCTTCAGTCTCAGATGTGTGAAGGTAGGTAGTGGTAAAAGAAAGGACTTCAGTATATGTTTTGATGTGCTTGGGCCCTGGCATGGGAAAAAAAAAACTGCTTTAAATTAAACTCTGTTCCTGTAGAAAGCCTCCTGTTCCTCTGCACTGAAGCTAGAGACTTGATTATGTTTATACCTTCTAGCTGAGATGCCTGCAGCTATCTTTAATCCCCATTAGAAATTGCAGTACACTGTTTAGAGGTGAATCTTTTGTATGATCTGTTTTTTGTAGCCCCTGTGTTAGAGCTCCCTTCAGATCTACTCAAAATAGTTACAGGTACTTTGAATGAGAATAGAGCCTGTACAAATCTGCTTGCTGCAGTATAGCACCACTTAGTGGCAAAGTTGAATATTTCTTGATCTTGACTATAAAGAGATATTTACTTTCTGGTTGTGTGGTGTTTGCCTTGATCTGGAAGGCCCAGGCTAGCTTGATCTTGTCAGATCTCAGAAACCAAGTAGGGTTGACCCTGAGCAGTATTTAGATGGGAGACCATCCAGGAATACCAGAGTCACTACACAAAGGCAGGCAATGGCACACCACTGCTGACCATCTCTTGCCTTGATAGCCCTATGGGGTCACTGTAAGTTGGCTGCACTTTGATGGCTTACCTGGAGTGCAATGATTTAGCGATGGTAATCCATGCTACGGTCACCTCAAGAATAGATCACTGTAATGCTCTCTACATGGGGCTACCCTCGATGCTAACCCGGAGACTACAACTAGTGCAGAATGCTGCGGCACGGCTGTTAATGGGGCTGCCGCGATGGGAGTACATTCGGCCAGTGCTGAGGGAACTGCACTGGTTGCCTGTTGTGTTCCGAGTTCGCTTCAAGGTGTTGGTATTAACCTTTAAAGCCCTTTATGGTCAGGGACCTGTCTATCTACGGGACCGCCTTTCCCCATATATCCCCCAGAGAGCACTGCGATCAGGGACAAAAAATCTGTAGTCTACCCCTGGCCCAAAAGAAGCCAGGTTGTGTATAACGAGATCTAGGGCTTTTTCGGTGGCAGCACCAGAACTTTGGAACACCCTTCCAGAAGCCATAAGGGCGCTGCGGGATTTGTCTGCGTTTCGCAGGGCCTGTAAGACCGAATTGTTTAAACAGGCTTTTGCTGTTGATTGAAAAAGGGCTGCCACCAGACATCTTATAGAATGCTGGTGATCACAGTTGAGAATTCAATACCGCCTATATTGTACTGAAACAGCGCCATAGAATAGTTTTAAAACTGAAATAAGTAAATTATGGTTTTATATGTTTTATTGGACTGATTGTATTTTATGATGTTGTGAGCCACCCTGAGTCCGCTTGCGGAGAGGGCGGGATATAAATTGAAAGTAATAAATAAATAATAAATCTCCTAGTATGGCTCCCCTGACTTTGATAGCCCAGACTAGCCTGATCTTGTCAGATCTTGGAAGTTAAGCAGGCTTGGCCTTGGTTAGTATTTGGAAGGGCTCCAAGGAATACTAGGGTAATGATACAGGGGTAGGTAATCCAAACCACCTCTGGAACATCGCTTGCCTAAAATACAAGTCTAGCTCTCCACCTAGTAGTGCATAATGCTAAAAAAGAGAACTTTTGGCTGCCAGACAATCTTAGGATTTCCTGGCTATACTACACACAAGGCCATATGATAATAATTATTAATTATTATCCAGTATGATTTTTTATTATTACACTGGAGCTTTTCTGCCTGTGGCAAAGGAGAGGATTTCTCTCCATAACAATTATAATGGAGTAGGTTTGGAGAAGGGCAGCTGTAGAAACTGAGGTCTCTCTTGATCTTGGTAACCTGAGATCTAAACAGGAATTTCCAGAAACACTTTTGTTTTGAGTCACCTGCGAATTTCACAGCAAAACTGATCTCTTAAGTTCTTGAGCAATTATGTGACAGAGACTTTTTCCTTTCTACTACTAACCTTTATGCTTCCCCCCAGATTTCCTGCCTCATCTGATCGAAGGTGAGACCAGAATTACAAGTCCAGAGTTTTACAAAGAGGTGAATGTTACAGCAGTGAGTCATGCAGCTCAGAGGTTGGTGGGTAGCAACAGAAGAATTGGTGAACCTGGACGGAATGCAAAAGAAGGGGCTCATTAAAAAGGAAATGTTAGTGATGTTGGTTCCAGAAAGTGCCAGCATGCATATCATCTGGGAGAAGTTACCAGTATCAAAAAGTGGCATTTTCTTGTTTTAATATATTAGGTAAAATATAAATTGATCTTCAGTTGCACAATGTGAGCTGAAGAATTCACATAACTGGTGCAGAATTCTAGCAGGGACGCAAAGATGCACGATGGTTTCTGCTTTCAGGGTAGTGAAGTTCAGTGGTAACCATGAAAGGAAAGTGCTATGACAAAATTTGGGAAAAAACACTTAATTTTGAGGCACTTTTAGAGATCTGATCAGGCCAAACCTACTGCAAAGTTTTGGACACAACCTGGAACCTAGGATTCCCGTTGTATTAGGATATCAAATATCTGCCCAGACATCTCAGAGCTGTTGGATAAAGTCTGATGACTTTATCTTGGAGAATGGTGGGCATGAAGAAGGGAGCAGAACCCAGCTCATACTCTGCTACAAAGGAATCATAGCTGCAAGCACCCAGGAATATGTTCAATGGAATTACAGGTCCTCTGCTGCTGTGTGACCCTGGATGCACACATACATGAATAGGAGTATTTAAGGCCCTTACATGGGCACGGTGGCCTTCATAGCACAAACTTCATGCACATGCAGTCTTCCAGTTGGCTTGACTGAGGCAGCTTACCACACCACTGCAGACCTGATCTGCCACATACAAATGGCATTGCTGGCACTTGTTGGAATCTAATGATTTAGATTTCTCAATGACAAATGAGCCCTCCAATGGATTCCTGGAAAATATTCCACTAAATCCAGATCATTTTTGCATCTGGGCTTCTCTTTATTGGCCTATTACCTTTTTATCTCATCCTTCCTCCAAACAGAGGCTGCATTATGACTTTTGCCTTTGTGGGTCCCCCATAATGATTTCAGTATTGAAAATTATTTTTTATACAACTTTAAATACTTCAACATTTTATTTTTCCTGTTTTAGGCAAAATGTAATAGATTTTTGTGGACCCTAAAATTTCATTTTTTTCTGAAATGAGAGGAAATTTAAAACATTTTCTTCAACCATAAAAGTGCATTTTTTCTTCTGATTTTAAAAGAAATTAAAACATTTTCATGGGCCTCTATGAGTATTGTGGGCACTATGCACTGTGCCTAATGGATAAGTCAGCCCTACCTCCAAGGAGCTAAAGGTGGTATGCATGGTCTCCCCCTCATAACAGCCAGGTGAAGTGAGTCCAACTGAGACAGAGTAATAGGTCCATGGTCACCCACTGAGCTTTATGGCCAAGCACAGATTTGACCCTTGGTCCCTCTGGCCCTAGTTCAACATTCTGTCTACTATATCACACTGGATCTCTTTTCCAGGACTTTAGAGCAGCCATGCACTGGTACCATCTGTGAATGCCAGCTGACTATGATGTTCTCTCCTTCCGCATGTTTAGGTGCTTGTGTATCAGGCAGGATTCCTGGTTTGCATCATCATTGGAATACTCTTCATCATCCTCATGCCCCTGGTGGGCTTGTGCTTCTGCTGCTGTCGTTGCTGTGGGAACTGTGGGGGTCGCATGTACCAGAAGCAGAAAAAGCATACTGGCTGCCAGAGACGGGCATTCTTTGCATCTGTGCTGGTTGTTACTATTATTATTCTGTGAGTTTTATACCATGCAAAGTATCATAGAAGAGTGGTTGGTTTTATGGCCAGATTAAGCAAGGCCCTTGCATTTTCTTTGCAGCCCAATTTAAATTTGAATGTGAGCAGGCAAGAAACTTACTGAGCAGTACTGTGAATGCCCAGTGTCTCATTCAAATGGGTTCCTGTCCTGCACATGTTCTCTTTGGATGCCAGGGATCTGTAGCTCAACCACCTCAACCAATGTTGCTTATAGGCTGGTTGAGGACCAAGGCTGAGTGAGACATACTTAGCATGTACAACCCTACGCAGGTAAGTTGTCCTGCCTGCCTGGCAACATGTTTCAGTCAGGTCCCCTCTCTCTCTCTTTCTCTCTCCCTCTCCCTCTCCCTCTCCCTCTCCTGAAACTGAGGATGTGATGGGATGGTCATGACAAGGAGGCCCTAGGAAGTTGCCACTGTGTGTGAGCACATTCCTTTGTATGAGAGGCGGTCAAGTTGCCAAACAGATCAAGGCAACAGAGGCATATTCTGTGCTGTTGAAGGAAAGTGGGAGCTGCTAGTGGAGATGTCCAACAGTCTGGAAATACAGGCATCTTATTGTGGTCCAGGCAGCGGTTAATGTGTGGCAGGCTCAGTGCTGGCTTCTGTTTTCAATGGCAGGCACAACCTGGGATGATATAACCTTGAGACAGTAGTGCCCTTGAGCAAATGCAGAGTGCATTTTATTTTCTCTCTGAATAACACTGAAAAGTTACTCAGACATTAGGTACAGGGCTGAAGGGTTTCTAGATAAGAAGGCAGTAGTTCCAGAGAGACTTGCATCTCTGCCGCCACATCCCAAAACGAAGCACAGGATCCAAGGATGAACCACTGGTTGCTATATTCTTTCAGCAGGCACTCAGAGATGAAGAGCACACAAAGATGCCAAAGGGAGTTCTGTGAAGCCACTTGAACTCTTTGGAGAGTAGCGGACTGTCCTGGAAGCCTTTTGCTTTAGAGCACTGCCATTGGAACAAGTAACCACCTGTCCTTGCTTGTCTCCATTCCCACAAGTCACAAAAGATCTTGCAGAACTGAGTGAGCTAGGACATCTGTGAGATGCTAGCTTCTGCAGAATGCACATACAATTACCCCAGTCCCTCTCAAATAACTTGTACAATGCTACAGCATATAAATTAATGGAAAGCATTTTGGAGAAAGTCCAGAAAAGGGCAACTAGAATGATTAAAGCGCTGGAACACTTTCCCTTTGAAGAAAGGTTGAAACGCTTGGGACTCTTTAGCTTGGAGAAACGTCGACTGCGGGGTGACATGATAGAGGTTTACAAGATAATGCATGGTATGGAGAAAGTAGAGAAAGAAGTACTTTTCTCCCTTTCTCACAATACAAGAACTCGTGGACATTCGATGAAATTGCTGAGCAGACAGGTTAAAACGGATAAAAGGAAGTACTTCTTCACCCAAAGGGTGATTAACATATGGAATTCACTGCCACAGGAGGTGGTGGCGGCCACAAGCATAGCCAGCTTCAAGAGGGGTTTAGATAAAAATATGGAGCAGAGGTCCATCAGTGGCTATTAGCCACAGTGTGTGTGTATATATAAAAATTTTTTGCCACTGTGTGACACAGAGTGTTGGACTGGATGGGCCATTGGCCTGATCTAACATGGCTTCTCTTATGTTCTTATGGGCAATGGAAAATGGAAAATGGAAGGGCATCTTTGGGGCAGTAAGAGGAGACTTAAGTGCAAGAACCTGGCTTCATCTCTTCTACTTCTGAGTCGGTCCTTTCTGGGTTTTTTCTTCCATTATAGGGCTGGAGATATCTGTGCCTATGTCAGCAACAACCGCCTGTCCCAGAATGTAAATAAAAGTTTCAGTGCTTTCAATAGTACCATGGACAACTTGCACATCTTCTTGCACTCCATCCCCCAGGTATGTAGGAGATATATTGTACCTGCTTCCTTCCCCCAGGCAGGTGTCTTGTTTGTACATGGCCTTCTGCACCCTTTCCATATACTTCCAGTCTTGCTCTGCTTAGACCTAACTCCCATGTGTCATTGCCCAGAAAAGCACTTCTGCATCCTGGTGTTTTTTCTGCTTCCTACAATGAAGCAGCTTTGCATTGTCTGGCCCCATTATCTCACGATATCCTAATATCCTGTCACTGCAGTTTGAAGGTCAAATACTTAAGTGACTATGCTGAACTATCCAATTTTTCCAGTAGCAAGGGAAAGTATGGTTGCAGAAACACCAGGTGCTAGGTACCAAGAAAGGATTTCATGCCAAGTAGAGAGCCCTTGCCTTTTCTAGCACTAGGGCCTAGAGGAGAACATGTCAGATTAACTCTGGGTTCCTTACTGGAAAACATGCCTCATCCATAGTCCCAGACCTGTCCAGTTTTATGCTTTTGTTTCCTGCATTAGCAGTATTTTTTGCCATTTTAAAACAGAAATATAAGCAAATAATAATGTTAAATTAATACACTAGAAAGAACAAACATGCGCCAGTGTGGTGTACTTGTTAAGAGCAGTGAACTCAAATCTGGAGAACTGAGTTTGATTCCCCACTCCTTCACGTGCAGCCAGCTGGGTGACCTTGGGTCAGTCACAGTTCTCTCAGAGCTCTCAGCCCCACCCACCTCACAGGATATCTGTTGTGAGGAGAGGAAGGGAAGAAGATTATAGGCCTCTCTGAGACTCCAAGTGAAGCATAGGGTATAAATCCAACTCTTCCTTGTCTTATATGCTAGTTAAAAGAGTATTGAGTTAGCCTTTCCCAAATATATTGCTTCTGTTCCCTTTCCCCTTGAATGCATTTCTTACACTAAGTGCTTGGCCTGGTATAAGATACCATGCAAACTTCCTGGAGCTATTTCTATGGAACAAATTTAATTGTTTTCCAGGAAACATTTTTCAAAAAGTTCCACAGAAGCACCTGAACTCATAAGACTGTTTTGTGGCACCTGAAGGTACTTCTTTTTAAGCACTGTTTCCTTATCAACATCTGCAGGTATTATTGCAGTCCAATATTAAGCATGCATCCGGAGAAGCAAGTCCTAAGAATGATCAGAACTGACTTCCTAATACATGCACATAGGGTTGCAGCCTTCAGTTCATATTAGTAGCCTTTCCAGTCAGTCATTCTAAGGTCCATAGAGTCATTTTGAAATGAATCAGTGTAAGAATTATCACAGTGTCACAATTTTACAGGAACACATTTCATTGCCCTGCATTGGATTGCACATGGTGTCCTATATTCTTTACAACTTAGCTATGACTGGGGTGGTCAAACTTGCTTAATGTAAGAGCTACATAGAATAAATGTCATATGTTTGAGAGCCACAAGGCATGAACATCAGATGTTTGAGAACAGGGAGGGAGGGAGGAAATAGATGGGGGAGGGAGGAGGGAAGAGGAGGTGGAAAGAAAGTAACTTTAAATGCCTCCTCCAATCCAGCCAATGGGGCAGTGGGGGCTTTGAGAATCACAGGATATGTGTGAAAGAGCCACTTGTGACTCCTGAGCTGCTGTTTGACCACCCCCAGCTATGGCCATAATTATGCTAATTATTTTGATCCTGTTTGCTGTTACCAGCCTCGTGGGTGCGTGATTATATTTCACCACTTTCCTGGTCTTCCACAGGAGATTGATTTCATCA
Organism: Heteronotia binoei; assembly: GCF_032191835.1. Taxonomy (NCBI): domain Eukaryota; kingdom Metazoa; phylum Chordata; class Lepidosauria; order Squamata; family Gekkonidae; genus Heteronotia; species Heteronotia binoei. Next base: position 77,753,046 of record NC_083228.1, on the reverse strand, counting down.
TCAGCTCCAGCTCAGTGCCAATACAACAAACCAATGCCAGCTTGCTGGGTGAGTCCATACCACTGACTATCATTTGGGATCTGAGTTTTAATGTGAGCATCAGCTAAAATTGCATTTTTCCATTGGACTATATTATGTGAGTTAGGGAACTGGGTTGAAATGGATGCCTTGCAAATGGTGGTTCAGAACATTCAGAAGTATTCAGTAGTCTTGTCCCTAGCTGCTTGGCCAACTTTATTCATGGTCTCCAGTGGATAGACTATAGCATCAGCATCTGCCCCTTCTATGAGGTTGCTGCTGTCCCATTACTTCTATATCACAGGATATTGTTAAGGGTCCTGTCATCTCTTAAGGGGATCCAGTTAGATTTGATTTGTGACTAGACATCCACAATACCTGGCTCTGAAATTTGGCAGCTACACAGAAAAAGGAATAGTTTTTACTGATTATTTTCTGATTATATCCCTTTTCTGCAGACATTGGGAAAGGTTTGGGGGATAAGATTGTGAACCAGCTGCGTGGAAAGGCAGACTCAATGCTGAACACAGCTGAACAGCTTTTGAAAGGTATGGTCTTGCTGCCAAAGGGGAGTGTGCTTTGGAATGTTATTGGATGGGAAAGCAGGTATCTGTCTGTGCATTTGCAGTTCAAAGGTGGGGGGAGACAATGGCTCAGGGGCAAAAAAAAAGTTTACAGGCCAGCAATTTCCTTTTGGAGTTGGATTTCCAGGAGGCTCATTGTAAGCTGGAACTATATGCACTCCCCATCTCACTCTGAGAGGGACCAGGACATAAAACAAAGACGCACTTCTCCTTTTGGAGCCTGAGTAAAGGTTAGGTGGGCTGTCAGTCACCCATTTCTTCAGATCTCTTTTGTGCTGGTTCATAAGTCTGGATATCGCGTTGTGTTAGAAAGGAATAATCAACTGGATGGACAGTGAAGATTACAAAGTACCTCCCCAGTCTTTCGTTCTGATCTGATCTGTTTGTATCTTCCAAGGAGGAAAGGCAGCATATTGGTTTGCTCCTGTCATTTTATTTGCACAACTCCTCTGTGAGTTAGAATCACACTAGGATCTGGGAGGCCCAGGTTCAATCAGCTACCTCAATCAAGCTACCTCAATCAGCTACCTCAATCAGCTACCTCAATTAAGGCTGCAGAGCCTTGTAAGCAAAAATTCTGCTTTGTGAGCTACTGGCATTAAAGCTGTGAGCTACTGGTGTTAAAGTTGTGAGCTACTGCATAAATTAGTGTGCTCTGGGGTCATCCTTACTGAGCTAAGACAAAAATCTGTGAGCTAACTCACGCTAACTCAGCTTAGAGGGAACACGGCTATCAGTCTAACCACTACACCAACTGGTTGCTTTGTCTCTTGCAGTGATTGATATTGTAGAACAGGAACTCCAAAATGTCAACAAGTCAATCAGTCACTTGCAGAAGCTGCAGGAGGAACTAGCTGCTAACCTGACCACCCTAAGTAACGATATCAATAAGACTTTATCCAACTGTGGTGAACATTGTCAGGATGTTTCAGTACAAGGACTGGCTGTCGTGGCCAATTTCAGCACGGTAAAAAAGGGCTGGGGAGGGACAAAGCTATTTGGTTGGGGGTGGCAAATTATTAGAAAAGATAGGAATAGAGATAATTTGGAGGATTCATAGAGTGAGCCTTCTAGAACCTATGAAGCTGAAGGCTGAAGCCAAGGTATATTAGGGTTTAGGCCAACAGAAGGCTAGTTAAGATGCTGGAAGGGCTGTGGTTCAGTAATGGAGCACATAATGTGCATGCAGAAAGTCTGTGCTTCAGTCCCTGGCATCTTCATTTAAAAGCTCTCAGGTGTTGGGAAAAATGTTTCTCTTTTTGAGATTTTAGAGAGCCACTGCCAGAAGAAATACTGAGCTAAATGTTCCAGTGGTCTAATTTGGCATAAGGCAGAATTATCTGCTCATGTTTGAAGGATACCCACCTGATACAAATCCCTGGTTTTTGCCAATACATAAATATACATACTATTCTATGTGTCCTAGTATATCTATATCACACAGTATAAACTGTGTGATATAGATTCCCTCCCCCCTCCCCCCACACACACTTTCCTCCAGAAGCACAGAATGTATCAAATGCTCCTTGGCTTGATTTAACCTAAGGCTCCCCAAGGGCCTCCTCCCATATTTAGAGTTGTTCTCTGGCTTGTGTGAAGTAAAAGAAGAAAGTTACTTTGGGCAGGTACTGAATACTTTCACCTTGCTGGGCTGGGTAGTAGTAGTAGTAATAGTATTTATGTAGACATCCACTTTATCTCTGGGATTGGAGAGAAGGCCTTCTAACAACGTAGTCCTATGGTGAGTTACTCTAGCCAAAGTCCATTGAAATCAGTGGGCTGAAACCAGAGCAACTGCATAGGATTATACTGTAAGTCTCAGGACTTGAATCCCAGTACTGATTTTTCATGTTAGAAATAAATGTATACTTCTCATCAGGAATATGAATTATAGTGCAACCTTAGATATGCATAGATGTACATATTCTGAAGCTTTGCACAAGTAAACACCCAGATTTGTATGCTTTTATAATGACAACTGGGAACATCAAAATTCTGTTGTGCATTTATGCACTGCGTAACATTTGGTCTCTTTTAATGATCTCTTTGCTGTTCTTCACCTGCACCCACAGGTTCCTGATGTCCGACACCCACTTAAACTGATAGCTGATGTGATATACTTGAACCCCAATGCCACACTTGTAGAGGTAACAACTCTTGTTTTCTTTCTCTGCTTGCTCCTGCCACTCTCCAAATAGACCATCTAGAACAAGGATCCATTTCATGTGGCAAAGGGCCTAGGATGATCCACTTGGGAGGGATTGTACAGCAGAAAAAACGTTGTGGGTACCATGTGGCTTAGGCTGGGTATAAGCACATTGATCAACCTTAGGCCATAAAGAATCCACTGGCCTCTTAACCCTAATAAAGGCTCTTGTGCCCTCCAGAGGTAGTTCGGTTGCTTGCTTTTTGGGAATTTTTTGTTGTTGATGGTGGTGTTTTCTTAGTATCATGTTATAGCACATGTAACTCTGAGGTCTGTGCCTTGTGTTTTTTTCTGTCTCTCTGTATCCTTGCAGGCAAACAATACACTGAATAAGATACCAGAAAAGGTTTCTGAGCAAGCAAAGAATGTAGCATCTGGTAAGTGGCTCAGCACATGCATTCTGGTCCATATTTCAATTATAGCTTGAAATACTGTTTCATGGGAAACGGGAGATGGTTGCTTTTGCAACACCACCCCAGATAAGCTAAGGATCTAGGTGATTAGTTCAAATAATTATTTTTCAGCTTAATTGTTTGATACAGTTAAAGAACAGTCTGGCCTTTGTATCAGAACTGTTTATAAATCTGCTTCTACATACAGATCATGCCTTCTGATTCCTTATATGTATATACATTTATGCTTCATGCAACATGGAGTTTCCTATACTTAAGCATTCCTACTTTCTTTTATATATGTATGGGGCAAAATAGACAATTTGTCACATGTGAACATAAAAAACAGCCTTACAGTAATTCAAGCAAACTGTTCATTCAACCCAACGATGTCTTCTGTGACTGGCAGAATCTCTGCAAGCCCAGCCTGAGGTTCTTCATTGAAGAAGCCAGGGATAAAATCTGAGATCTCACACACACAAAGGATGTTTCCTAATTTAGGGGGAGGTATTTGTGAGTTTTCTGCATTGTGCAAGAGGTTGAACTAGATGACCCTGGAGGTCCCTTCCAGCTCTATGATTCTAGGAAGCTAGGGGCCCTCCCAAATCTACGAAGAAAATCAGGACAAGAAATTTACAGAAGATTAATGTATTTCCTTTGTGTAAGAAATTTTTGTGTGTAAAGCAGCATTCCAGGCTGCATCATACATGGCATTTCTCTTGTTTATAGGGGGAAAATTTGAAGACAATTGTGCAGTGATCTAATACACAAGATATGGAAAGCCCAAAAGGCTTGTCGAAATGAAACATTAGCTCATCAGGGCATGCCCCCCCCCCAAATGGGACAAATAGTATCACACCTTGGCCTGTTTCAGGTTTGGAAAATGGTGTATAGGGGGAAGGTTTAAGCCATTGTGAGTCCAGTCTGATTTGGGCCTGCATACACCTGGGAAAGTATAGAACTTCAGAACATCCTCTCCACCTAATCCAGGGATATCCTCAGTTAAAAATTGGGCTCCAGTTTGCTTTGAGCCCCTTATGGACCAGGCCTAATCATGAGCATGCCCAACAGCCTTTCCTAACTTCCCACACTTGTTCCCCTTTTGCTTGACAGCTTAGCAGGTCTGACAGTACTGCAGCTACCGCTGGCACTTCTAGCAGCTCCTTATAGGGACTGCTCAGCATTGTATTGGAGCTATGTACTGCCGGTCTTGGCAGTGCCAGTCTTCTTGCCATCAAGGCAAACGTAGGAACTGCTGACTGCCCAAAAGTTGGGGTCAGGATCATGGCCAGGAAAAGGTCTGACTCTCTCTCTCCCCTGGCAGCCCAAAATGTAGCATATGGGGGGAACTGGAGGCAGGCATCAGGGAAGGATACCCTTATCTTGCATGCTCCAATCTCTCTTCCGTGGGTTCTAACCTAGTGGTTGTCATTAACATGGTTTAAGCCAGTTACAAGGACAGTTTTACTGAATGTTGATACTGCCGTCTGCTTGGGTTTTTTTACATGCTGTATATGAGAATTCGCTATGGCCATCACTTTGCTCTTTAATTTCCAGTTCAAGCATGCTTGACAAATATTTCCCATTTCCATGATAATGTCATTTGTGAATATTCTGTTACTAAGAAGCAAGCCAAAATGGGTAGAAGGGGTACTTATCTAAGTTGGGGGGTATAACATCCACACTGAGTTCCTCAGAATGGCCTCATGCATTTAATTATTTGTCATCTATTTTTGCTAAAACCATTGCTAGATCCCCACCCCCAAGTAAAGCACAGCAAACATTGGTTTGGATTCTAACATTAATAGTGGACACTTCTGTAACATGTAATATATGAGAAGAGGGCTGCAACAAAGATGGAGCAAAAGAACACAAAATAGTGGTGCGGTGGGTGGGTGGAAGATAGCAAGGGTGAGGGGGGCACTTGCCCAGAGCTGCTTTCTAGAGCCTGTTGTATTTTTCTCCACAATGGGCCTTATTCCTAATAACTGAATAAAACAATTGTTAGTCCCACTGCAAAGTGGCTTTCTTATTCTTTTTGCTCTTCTTGTTTTTTTGCTACTTCTGTAAGATACCCACTCTTGCTTGTCTTTCTGCAAAATTAGTCATCATGGCCTAGTGCTTATTTTTTGGCTAGACATCCCCATCTTTCCCAGGAAAGATTCGGATTTCTGGACCATGGCTTAGGCTTTTGAGATTGTGGTCTTCTCTCGGGAGATGGTTTGCACCTTACAGTGGTGGGAAAAAGGGTGTTTGGTAACAGCCTTGCTAACCTAATAAGGAGGGCTTTAAACTAAATTGTATGGGGGAGCAAGACAATAATTCAAAGCCTCATATGATGCCAAAAACTAGGGATAAGAACATTAAAGATTTGCAGAGAGTGGCACATACACTAGGTAATGTTAACTTGCAGGTTTGTATGGAAACTAAACCCTCAGGATGCATAAAACGTGGATTCCGATGTCTCTACACTAATACACAGAGTATGGGAAACAAACAGGAGGAACTGGAAGTCCTAATACAGGAAAGAGACTATGACATAATAGGCCTTATTGAAACTTGATGGGATGACACTCACAACTGGAATATTAGGATTCAGGGATACAACTTATTTAAAAGGGGCAGACAAATGAGAAAGGGTGGAGGTGTAGCAGTATATGTGAAGGAGGTATATATTTGTGAGGAAATATGTGAATCTGAGCATGGCAGCTCAGTTGGGAGTCTCTGGGTAGAAATAAAAGGAGTAAGAAATGTGATATTATTGTGGGGTTCTGCTATAGACCACCAAGCCAGGCAGAGGATTTGGATGAAATACTCCTACAACAGATTGCAAAGTTCTCCAAGAGAAGGGATAGAGTAATCATGGGAGATTTCAATTACCCAGACATCTGTTGGAAGTCCTACTCTGCTAAAAATGAAAAGTTAAACAGATTCCTGACTTGTCTTGCTGACAACTTCCTTTTCCAGAAAGTGAAGAAGGAAAAGGGGGATCTGCTATCTTGGATTTGATTCTCACCAACAAGGAAGAATTGATTGAAGAAGTGGAAATAGTGGGCACCCTGGGCAATAGTGACCATGTGATTTTGGAATTTACTGTCTTAGAGAAGAGAAAAGCTATATGTAGTCAGATTTATAGGTTGGACTTCAGAAAGGCAAACTTTGATAAACTTAGAACTTTGCTGGGTAAAATCCCATGGTCAGAAATACGTAGGAAGAAGGGGGTTCAGGAGGGGTGGGAATTTCTTAAAAGCGAAATACTGAAAGTGCAATCACAGATGATTCCTATGAGAAGAAAAAATGGAAAAAGCCTAAAGAAGTTGAGTTGGCTCCATAAACGGCTCTCTAAAGACTTGAGAAATAAAAAAAACTCCATTAGGAAGTGGAAAGGAAAACGAAAGGTCCCCTATGCAAGCACCAATTGTCCCCTGTGCAAGCACCAGTCGACTCTGGGGTGACATTGCTTTCACAACATTTTCACGGCAGACTTTTTACGGGGTGGTTTGCCATTGCCTTCCCCAGTTATCTACACTTTCCTCCCAGCAAGCTGGGTATTCATTTTACCAACCTCGAAAGGATGGAAAGCTGAGTCAACCTCGAGCCAGCTACCTGAAAACCCAGCTTCCACCAGGGATTGAACTCAGGTCGTGAGCAGAGCTTAGAACTGCAGTACTGCAGCTTTAACACTCTGCACCATGGGGCTCTTAAGAAGTGGAAGGAGGGCCTTATAACCAAGGATGAATATAAACAAATCACCAGTGCTTATAAAGAAAAAGTTAGGACAGCTAAAGCTCAGTATGAGCTTAGGCTAGCCAAAGATGCTAAAAACAACAAAAAAGGGGGTTCTTTTCATGTTCAGGGCAAGAAAAAGAGCAAGGACATGGTAGGCCCATTGCGAGGGCAAGAAAGTGAAAATGTAACAGGTAATGAAGAGAGGGCGGAACTGCTCAATTCCTACTTTTCCTCAGTCTTCTCTTCTGAGAGAAACAGTGCTCAACATGGCAAAAACAGAACATATAAGGAGGATATGAAGTTCTAACCAAGGATCATCATAGGGGTAGTACATAAACACCTAGTTTCTTTAAATGAAACTAAGTCCTCAGGGCCAGATGAATTGCATCCAAGGGTTCTAAAAGAGCTTGCAGAGGTAATTTCTGAGCCTCTGGCCATTATTTTTGAGAATTCTTGGAGAACAGGAGAGGTGCTGGAAGATTGGAGGTGGGTGAATGTTGTCCCCATCTTCAAGAAGGGGAAAAAAGAGGAGGATCTGGGAAACTATGTACTCATCAGCTTGATGTCGATACCTGAAAAAGGTTTAGAACAATTCATCAAACAGTCGGTCGTGGAACATTTAGAAAGGATGTCTGTGATTACTAAGAGCCAGCATAGGTTTCTCAAGAACAAGTCATATCAGATTACCCTGATCTCTTTTTTTAAGAAAGTGACTACCTTGCTGGATCAGGGAAATGCTGTAGACATCATTTATCTTGATTTCAGTAAGGCTTTTGATAAAGTTCCACATACTATCCTTGTTGACAAGTTGGTAAAATGTGGTTTGGATCCTGTTACCGTTAGGTTGATCTGTAACTGGTTGACAGATCGCACCCAAAGAGTGCTTGTGAATGGTTCCTCATCCTCTTGGAGAGGAGTGACAAGTGGAGTGCCTCATGGATCTGTCCTGGGACCTGTTTTGTTCAACATCTTTATAAATTATTTGGATGAAGGAATAGAGGGAATGCTTATTAAATTTTTCGATGATACTAAATTGGGAGGGGTTGCAAATACAGTAGAAGACAGAAACAGGATACAGGATAACCTCGACAGGCTGGAAAACTGGGCTAAAATCAATAAAATGAATTTTGACAGGAATAAATGTAAAGTTCTGCATTTAGGTAGGAAAAATCCAATGCATAGTTACACAGTGGGGAGACTTGTCTTAGCAGCAGTATGTGCGAAAAGGATCTAGGGGTCTTAGTGGATCATATGCTGAACATGAATCAACAGTGTGATGTGGTGGCTAAAACGCCAAATGTAATTTTGGGCTGTATCAACAAAAGTATAGTGTCCAGATCACGTGATATGATGGTATCGCTTTACTCTGCTCTGGTAAGACCTCACCTGGAGTATTGTGTTCAGTTTTGGGCACCACATTTTAAGAAGGATATAGACAAGCTGGAATGGGTCCAGAGGAGTGCGACAAAGATGGTGAGGGGTCTGGAGACCAAGTCTTATGAGGAAAGGTTGAAGGAGCTGCCGCTGAGGATGTTTAGCCTGGAGAGGAGGAGGCTAAAAGGTGATATGATCACCATCTTCAAGTACTTGAAGGGCTGTCATATAGAGGTTGGTGTGGAATTGTTTTCTGTGGCCCCAGAAGGTAGGACCAGAACCAGTGAGTTGAAATTAAATCAAAAGCATTTCCGGCTCAACATTAGGAAGAACTTCCTGACAGTTATGCGGTTCCTCAGTGGAACAGGCTTCCTCGGGAGTTGGTGAGCTCTTCTTCCTTGGAGGTTTTTAAACGAGGCTATCTGACAGCAATGAAGATCCTGTGAATTTAAGGGGAGGTGTTTGTGAGTTTCCTGCATTATTCAGGGGGTTGGACTAGATGACCCTGGAGGTCCCTTCCAACTCTATGATTCCTGAGCTACACCCTTCCTGAATTGCTTGTCTATTCTTGACCCATTTGACTGCAAGTTTTAAGGAAGAACAGCAGTGTAGCAGTACTAGATTGGGCATTGTCTTATCTCTGTACACTGTTTTAATTTATGCTTCTTGGGTAACAATAGGACCCAAATGCTTGTTTGACAGTTTTCCACGCTATCAAGCACATGCCTTATGTGCATCTAGAGTAAATAGATGGCAGTTCCCCTGACCAGTCCCTCTTGACTGTAGCTCACAACATGTAGAAATTAATCCATTTCTGTTCTGCTCCTTGCAGAAGGACAGGCTCATCTGGACAACATTCAGGAGAAGATTGGGACATTCCGCAGCAGCCTCCCCATACTGGACACACTGAGGAATGCCTCTGAGTTTCTGAGTGACATCACCAAGGAGGCTGATACTTATGAGCCATACATCAAAACCTATGATGGCTATAGGTAGGCATTGTTCATTATATTGTAGAAGAGCCCTGGAGCTAGGATGGGCAGAAAGAGTTCATGTCACTTGGTATTACATGATGTTTTATATTTTCTGTCTTTTATGTGCCAAAAAACACAAACATTTACCAACCCTGCAGTGGAAAGGTTTGCCTTCCCAACAATATACACAGATAAACAAAACAACAACAGCTAATGATCCTAAGCTGCCACCTCAACCATTTAATTTTTTAAAATTTAATTTAATTTGCTATTTATACCCAGCCCTATCCCGCAAATGGGCTCAGGGTGTCTTACAACATTACAATAACAATAAATGAGGCATATCAAAATTAAGATATCTCATAAATATAATACATATAAATTAAATCAAAAAGACCATAATTCAGACAATTGACACAGCCTGAGACCACAATTCAAGCAATTGGTACAGCTTCAGATAATTGGCACGCATGGTTTTTAGTAGAGGTGTGACCCATTATGAATGAATGCATTTTAATAGAGCCTTGTAGTTCAATCCTGTTGAATAGTTACTATAGTTTTAAAGCCCATCAATTTCAATAGATTGGAGTAACTTTGCATACACTGTAAGTTATTTCTCTCTATTTAAATCTTTGCTGAACTCTTGAGACTGGTAGCTTTCTTTTTTTCTTCACTCCAGGAAGATTGTTGGCATCTGTCTCTGCTGTGTGGTGCTCCTGATAATAGTGCTCAATGCACTGGGCCTGCTGTGTGGTGCCCTTGGGTTAGACACGCGGGCACCACCCACCAAACGGGGCTGCCTCTCCAACTCTGGAGGAGACTTCCTAATGGCGTAAGACATTTTACACATTATCTCTCTCATCTTGGGGGAGGAATCCAGGCCCCCTGGATGCTTCTACCTGATGATGTCCAAAGAGACAGACATTTCCAAATACTGATATAGTGTGATGAGAGAAGGAACTGATCTTTCTAGGTGGTATTGGTTGTTTGATTGTCCAAATGCTTGAAGAGAGCTCTCTGGTGTGCAGTCTAAGCTTTGAAAAGCCTGTGTGGTTGGCAAATGGAACTGGGATTGAATCCCATTGCATCCTATTAGAAGAGATGTAAGAAGGTGTGCAGGTCACAGAAGTTAGTTGATGTCAAAGGGACCAGGAAGACAAAATTTCAAGTCTCCACTCTACTGTGTGGCCTACCTCACAGGGTTCTGTGATGATAAGGGGGAGAACTTGTCCTGAACTCCTTGTGGGACATCTAGTAAGGTACTCCAAAATGCTCTGGGGCATCCCTGGTGGATGGAACAATGCTAAACTTCAAAATGTTTTTATTTTATTAGGCAATTTTTTATTTTTATGCCACCTCTCCTGTGGAACCTGTCCAAGGCAGCTTACAAAGTAATGTAATAGAGTGCAAACATAAAAAGCTACAAATAAAACCCCAAGCCCGAGAATAAAACAAACCCAAATCATTTAACAGCTTAAAACAAATTTAACAATTTTCAGATTAAAAGGACACTATAAAATGGTTTTAAAAGATAAATCTTTTAATTAAAAGCCTGTTTGTACATAAAAACATTTTGTCTAGTTACCTAAAAGAAAATAACATAAGCATCAGATGAGCCTTGATGTGAAAGGCATTATACAGACAAGGTGCGGCTACTGATAGTTGCCCTTTAATTTTTAAGATTTATTTACTTCATTTGTATTTTATTTTCTCCCCAATGGGGGACCCGAAACGGCTTACATCATTCTGGTCTTCTCTGTTTAACCCTCACAACAACTTTGTGAGGTAGGTTAGGCTGAGTGTATGTGACTGGCCCAAGGTCATCCAGCAAGCTTCCATGGCAGAGTTGGGATGTGAACCTGGGTCACCTATATCCTAATCCATCACTTTAACCACCACACCATGCTGGCTTTCCATATGTTCTGTGTACTTCCTTTCACCACTGTATCCTGCATCAGGTTGTCCAGATGGGTTATGAGCTGCACCATGTTCTTATTTGTGGATTGTGTGTGGCTGGATTGCCAGCACGGCTGCAGGGCCAGACACTGGGTAGACAGGAAGGCTCTGAAGTCTGTTCTTTAGGTCTGCAATGGAATCTGAGACATCTGATGATTCCTTACTTTCCCTGACAGGAGTGTTGGGTTCAGCTTTATTTTTGCATGGCTTCTGATGCTGCTGGTTCTGCTGACATTTTTAGTAGGGGGCAATGCATACACGCTGTTGTGCCGTCCTTGGGCCTCTGGACAGCTCCTCCAGGTAAGTCCCATAAACTACCATTAGCATGCATGAATCCTATTGCATCTCATTAGAAAGAAGAGATATAAGAAGGTGTGTGGGTCACAGAAGTTGGTTGATGTCAAAGGAACTATCTGTGGTAGCGCTAAATCCCAGACCAAAGGCCACATTGCAACTCCTAGTTCTGGACTCCATCTCCCCAACCCCACCTTTGTCCTTCATGTCATTTTGACATGAAAGTTGCTCAAGGCAGCCAGATATTCCACAGTCTTGAGAGGAGGGTATCACAACTAGGGGAAAACACTCTGTATGTTGTTGAGTAGGTACATAAGAAATCCCAAAATTGCTGCTTCCTCTCCTTCCAGTTTCTAGAAACACCAGGGCTCTTCTCAGAATTCAACCTGTTGAAGTCCTTGGGAATGAAGGATTCTAATGTGACTCTGACCAGCATCTACAAGTGAGTGTCAGGAAGTCTACTGGTTTCCCCTTGATCTTCTCTTACATCCTGCCATCTGTGATTGATCCTCAGTATCTTCAGTGGGAACCGGACCTTTGAATGTGGGGTGAAAGCTTCATACTGGATGGTCTTAATGCCAGGGTACCTTGCCCAGCCATGCCATGGCCATCAGTGCAGGGAAGACAAGCCTTAGCCTGAAATCTTCTTACCCAAGTGCTTCCTAGAGTACCAACAGGAACCATGCCCTTCTCCCCAGCACCCTCCAGCATAGTTACTACTATACTCTTAGCCATGCTGTTTCTCAGAGATCCTACCCAAGAGCCATTTTCCTAACACTCCCACAGAGGTAAGTCACCAGCCATCATATGATTCTGGCCTGTATACTACAAGTGGGGAGCTCTTTTGCATGATGATGCTGTTGCCCAACTGGTATTTCACAACAGTCTGAACTGTTTAATTCATCTGCTTATGACCTATTGGTCTGTGAGCATGAAATATAGAATAAAAAGGGAATTCTGAACTGCTAGCTAATTTTTCCTCCTGGCAGGGACTGCAAAAACAATGACTCCTTGTGGAACACCCTGCACTTGGATGAGACAGTTTCTCTAGATGCCACCCTCAACATCAGCAAGGTCAGTGAAGAGGGCCTACAGGTGAATAAAGCTTGCCACCAGCCAGCCCGGTGCCCCTCAAATCTCAGCTTTGGGTCCTCAGGTCCACAGCACATCTATGTTCCCTTCTTAGACCAGAGGGCAAGTCAGTTGTTCCCTGTGCTCCTGCTCATCTTGTTTTTTTAAAAAATTGTCACTGCAGTACACACAAGACATTGACTCCTCTTTGAATAAATTAAACATCACTGTGAATTCTACGAAGTTTCTGACAGACGACCAGATCAATTCCCTGACTGAGCTGGGCATAAAGGATGGGGCACTGAATCTGAACTTCACCGGTGCTCTGCAACAAGTGAGTTGGGGATAAGAAAAGGATTGTGAAGGAAGGAAGTTTGTTATAAGTTTGTCACTAACCATATCCAATTCAATGTCTGTTGCTGTCTTGCAAACTGACCATTGTGTGCTCTCTCTGTTTCTTTCCTAAGCACATCAACCAGAACATGACACAGAAAGACCTGTCTTCATTTGCTGAGCTGCTAGACAACCTGGCAAATAAGACAGTGAGTGTTGCCTGGACAAACTGTCACCATTCACCTCTCCCTACAACTCCCCTTCTCAAATTGAGCATATATGTGACTTTGGTGATCCCCTCAGGATGTAACTTTCAATCTTCAAAGATTTTGCACAGAATACTGTTCAGCATATATATTGTGTTTCCATTGTTTAAAGTGCTTCGCAGTAATGCTTATGAGAGTACACTGGTATTACCCTAAACTGTAGGCTGAAGGAGTGGCTTGATTAAGGTAACTTCACAGCTCATTCTCTTAGCTACTATGACTCACCAGTTCTCATATATGACTGGCTCTTGTGTTACCCCAGGCTTCCCCTTCGAAAACAGGAGGCAGTTGAAGCCTAAACTACCTCTTGGAAATGTTGCCACTAAGCTGGATTTGCAGCGAAGTCCATCATAGATAATGGAGGCACAGCAGGGAATTTTGGATGGCAGAGGGCTACTAAACAAAAGTACAGGCCATCTGGATCAGGGCCTGTTATGAATAAAGGATGACTTTCTAGAGATTATATAGGTTTGAAAGTACAGGATGTGGGAAATCCACTGAACTCGACTATATGTCTGACCTGGAAGAGATTATGTGTGTGTGTGTGTGTGAGGGGGGGGGGGGGGACAGCCACATTCTTGATTATGATGGTGTCATTTTCAGAGAGACGATGCTGTTCGTGGACAACTGCAAAATCAGGCCAATAGTTTAAGAGACATACAGTCATGGGCCACATCCAGTTTTTCTTCTGCAATCGTGAGTGATGCTCCTCTCACCCTCTTCAGATCTGTTAATGGTTTGGTGCTGTCCTCTCGGGACAAATTTAACCCTTGTCCTGACAGTTCTCCTGCATGTGTGGAGATTCTGTTGGAAGAATCCTCTCTAATAAGCATTCTTTGCCCTTAGCAAAACCTGAACAACAGCATCTGGCAGTTAAATACATCTCTGCCTCAGATTTGGGTAAGTAGTTCCATGTTAAGGTAGAATGATTCCAAGTTCTTGAAAGTTTCTATAAAGGACTGCTTGCTATAGATATCAAAGGGGGAAGTCACACTAGCAGGCAATCTGTCCAAGCCCCATGGCATATGAAATTCAAGGTATTACATGCAGAAATTTCTGCTTGGAATTGACTGGCATCCCTAGATGGAGAAAGAAAGTGCTAATGTGCTGATGACCCAGTGCCATATTTGTACATTTTGGGGCCAGGGAATATTGTATTACGCTAGATAAGAAGCTTCAGTCTCTATTATCTTTTAGTACTTAGTGGGTTTTTTGCATCTCAAAGGCCCTGTCAGGACCTCATGATAATGTATTGTGCTCTTTTATGCCTTTGGGGATATATAACCATTGGAAGGTTTGTTCTGAGTGGAATGCCTGGATTGGCATAGGAAGTGAACCAAGAAGAGCCCCTGAAATCTCATCTGTGCCTGGCTCTGCCAATGAACCAAACTAACAATTCTGTGTCCTACCAGGAGTTGGTGAATTCCACACTGACACAAGTAGAGACGTTTGGAGTATTTATGAAAAAGGATTTAAAGGAAATTATCAAGAATGTGAGTCCTCTTTTGATAATCATCTTAGTCATTGATGCAGGGTACAGGATGGTGGGTGTCTTAGGCTTGGTTTTATTTCCTTCCACTTTGTGTAATGCTGAGACCTATCCCTAGTCTCCTGCATAGACCTATCTGCCAGAGTCTGATGGTGAGAATACCAAAATACAATTGAAAGGAGGATAGGTGGAAACCTAAATGTGAGGGTGTGTGTCTCCATAATGGTACATGTCAACTCTGGCTGATTATGTATGCATCAGCACCCCAGCATATTTTTGCCCTTTTCCTGGATGCATAAAAGGGGTTTAGATAGGCCATATGTATGCTCCAGAACTGAATCCCTTTTTGATTTGGAAAGGAATGTCCTGTATTTTCAACTCTCTTCTCTTTTCTGCTTTTAACTAGACAACCTTGGATTTTGTACACGAAGTGCTAGATTATTTTGAGGTGTACCTGGACTGGGTCAAAGGGATTGTAAGTAACCTCCGTTGCTGCTGGAGACCAGGCTCAGCCTTTGGTCATGGCAAAATGGGAGCCTGCTTGTACTTGCTCACATACAATGCAATCATATGTAACTTCACAATAATTTAATCTTGGGCATGAATACTCCACTCATGCCCAAGATTAAATAATTGTTTGAAGCAAAATTCAATTGAGAAGGACTTTCTTGCCCCAACAAAAACTGCCTGCTTGCATCCTTTGGCTATCATGGGGCTGTATGCCCAAGTCACCCATATGGGACACATACTATAGTTGTTTCTCTCCTTCCAGGCTGCAAATACAAGGCAGATGTACTAGTTTATAATGTTGGGAAAATTCCTACCATATTTGGGGAATGGCTGTTGGATTGGATTGGCAACACCAGTGAGGAGGGTTAAAGAAGGAGTGGCACCAGGGGCTGGATTCTCTCCCATGTTGGTTATAATGTTTGTCTTACTTGCTGACAGATAACAGGAGAAGTGGCACGCTGTGGCCCTGCAGCCTGGACATTCGATGCTGCAAACACCATTGTCTGCAGTTACATTGTGGATGCTTGGGTAAGGGAAATAAGATGAGGGCTGACCTCATCATTTAGTGAAACAAAGACCCAGAGGGGGAGGGAGGAGATAAATGCTGTGCACCAGCATGGTAAAGGAAGAGCAGCAGGGAAAGAAGAGGATAGACAGATCGTGGCTATGGGTTGAGGTGTGGAAGTAAGCTGACTTGCAAGTGGGAGGTCCACATAAATTCTAGTTGTGATAGCCTCATCTGTGTCCGGGGCAGTGAGTTTGCTGTTGCATTGGGTAGGGTGTGTATATAAACCTTTTTTGAAGGTTTGGGAAGTCTTGACAGTGGGCAGCAGATTGGGGCACAGCTAAGGAGACATCTGTATACACAAGAGCTATTTTTCTTGAATTTGCTGGGCCCTGGGTAGGGGAGTGTGTATGAGGAAGTTCTTGTGCAGACTCAGGAGAGAACATATGGGAAGGTGGCTGGTTGGTAAGAATATGTTTCTCGGTTCTGATTTTTCTTTTAGGGTAATGTCTGACTTTACAGTGAAGGTAGAACCTAGGCTGAGGTGGGGGGAGATATTTTCCACTAGCATTGACGATCTTTTTCTCTTCTTCTACTTCTAGAATGCTTTCTGGTTCTGTTTGGGTTGGTGCACCATATTCCTGCTGCCAAGTGTCATCTTGACAGTGCGGCTTTCCAAGTTTTACCGCAGGATGCACATGGATGACGTCTATGAGTAAGGATAACTTATGCTGTTGTTGGCCATTTTGCCTGCTGCCATGACATGAGAGATACATTTCCCTCTTTCTGTCCAAACTGTATCTGTTGGTAAAACCAACACCAGTCTTTCTGTCCTATTTGTAAACCCTTGGTTACAGCTAGGATGCACCTTAAGGACTACAGGTGTAGCATCTCTCACCCAGTGTGAGCATGACTTCAGGATGTGGGGATGCTGCTCTAGCACAGCTCCACTTTTGTGATAGTGTGTGGCTTAGTAAGCAGTGAGGGTTCCAGAGCCTCACAGAGGAGGTGGTATCTGCTTACATTTAGTGAGAAATATACGTGCATTGGGGCACTGCCTTCTTCTACTCTTCTACTTTTCTTCTACTCTGCTGACATAATCTGAATCCTATGAAGTAGTTTTGCATAACCCTAAGCAGACAGTGGAACCATGGCAAGTTCAAGATTCATTTGGCTGGAAGCACAATTACTGCTATTAAGTAAGGCAGTACTGGAGTGGCTGATCATTGTCTTAATCTCATGACTCACGTTTCCTGTACCAAGTCTTTATGATGTTAGAACATGTATGAGCCAAGTTTTGCAATAACAAGGAGCCATTCTAGGCTGTACCTTAATGCAGGGGCTACTGGTTTGATGCTACATATATGGGTGTTTGTGGATCTTCACAGGTACCCAGAACTGGAGGTATGGATGAAAAATTCTATATAATTCCATATAGTGCTGCTTTTCTCTGCAATTCCTAGCTTCTTGGTTAGCCTTTGAGAGATCCATCATTTGAGACTGGTAGATATTGGAGTGGAGAGACTGAAAGGCAAGAATTGCCTTGGAAAGGCTCCTTCAGTGAGTGTGAGAAGGAGGAAAATGGCCTGGGCTCAGCCATATCCCTGGTCCTACCACCCAAATGGGCAGGGGGAGAGGGAAGGAGCAGGACTGTTGGGGCTTGTTTGGTTCACACCCACCCTCCACTGGACTTGCAGCTTCTGCCCACTTTATACCTGTTTGCCTTGTGTGAGATGGGAGCTGTCGGTTTATGACAGTAGCAGCTCTCATCCCCCTTGCAGGGGTTGTCCACACACAGTGGTAGTGGCTTCTGCCCACTTTGCATGCAGCTGGCCTGAGGATGGGGTGCTATTAGCAGAGGGGGCCAAGAGCAGGTCATTGCCCACTTACACTCGACTGACTTTTCCTTTTTGTTACCAGGGGCAATGGGGAAACCATGGAATTGTAAGTACCTGTCCATACTTCCCTCATGTCATTACTAGAGTTCAAGCATTGAGGCAGCACTAGGTGGGGAAAACAGGCATATGACTGGGGTAATGGGAAGCATGGCCAGAACCAGAGAGATATTGAAGAAGCAGGGGAGCCATCTTGGGAATCCATTCATCTCCAATCCCACCATATGATTCTACAGGACAAAATAGTTCTAATGCAGGAAAACTGCATTAGATGTCTCTCAGGTTTTTTTAAAAATTCAAAACAATGATGTATGTGAAGAAATAGATGAAGGGGTATTTGATCCCCCCCCCACACATTTTGTGTAGTAACCAGTTGGGGGCAGGAATTTAGACTGTGAAAATGGTACAGATGCAATTCTTCCCTGACAGTTTAAAATGAGAGAGATCCTGATCATGGACTTCCTGCCTCATGTGTAGTTTAATTTCAGTAGTCTGAAGGACAAAAGGCCTTTTATTTATCAGAGATTGCTTTTTCTAAGTGTCATTAGAAGCTTGGTCCTTCTCTGATAGTGTGGTGGCAGTTGAAGGAAGATGATACAACCTAGCAAGCCTAGAAAAAAATCTTTTCTGGTTTCCCTTTTTCCTTTCCTAATCTTTGTAGATCGAGGCTGCCAAAAGTATTCAAAATGCCCCGACCAGAACTGAGGAAGTAATGGCACCTTTCCCACCTATCTACCTCTGAGTGGCACTGAAGATGACAATGAATTCTACACTATCCCGGACCTCTCTTGCCAATGTGGATCATGTTTTTCAGCATCTAGCGGCATTTTTTCTTGGTGAAGATGGCAGTTAGTGGACACCAGATTTTCAGCAAAAGATGATATCGTTGGCAAAAACAAAACCCCAGCTACTGTACTTTCTTCATATTTGCCTATTGTAAATATTACGGTTGCTGCAGTTCTGGCATTTTGTTGCTGCTGCTGCAGCGCTCTTGGGACTGTGGCTCCTTGTGCTGCAGCTTCACTGGGAAGAGAGCAGGTCTTGCCATCCACTGGAGAGCCAGTTTGGTGTAGTGGTTAAGTGTGTGGACTCTTTTATCTGGGAGAACTGGGTTTGATTCCCCACTCCTCCACTTGCACCTGCTAGCATGGCCTTGGGTCAGCCATAGCTCTGGCAGAGGTTCTCCTTGAAAGGGCAGCTGCTGTGAGAGCCCTCTCCAGCCCCACCCACCTCACAGGGTGTCTGTTGTGGGGGAGGAAGGTAAAGGAGATTGTGAGCCGCTCTGAGACTCTTTGGAGTGGAGGGCGGGATATAAATCCAATATCTTCTTCATCTTCTTCTTCTTCGGAGTCAGTGCCTGCTGTATTTATGTGTCTACAGGTGACTGCAGCCTTAGAGAACTCAAGGCACTTCTGCTACAATCACCTCAACCAGAAATGCTGACATGGACCTTTGAGTCAGGGGCAGTTCAATGCCAATGCAGCTGGATTTGTGTGACAATTAGGATAACTTGTGCTGGGCTGAAGGTTTCTCAGTCATTACAGGAAATGTTCCATTGAGCAACGTGTCCACTGCCTTCAATGATTTTCTTCTTTTGAGTAAAATACTGTATTTCCCTGGTGCTGTCAAATTTATAAAGACAGTGTATGCTGTAGATCTCATAACATTTCAGATACATAACTAATTTATTTTAAGTGATTGTAATTACACACTGTTACATTCTTATGAATGAAGCACCTTGCTGGTCTTACTTCCTTCTGACCTCTGCCTCAGATGGTGGACAAGAGCTGGATCCTTTCTTGCTGGTGTCAGTTAAAACCTCCGTATTACTGCACGCTTCTACTACTCTCTGTATCAGGAAGATCATTGGGTCTCACATAGTTATCTACCTGGTTGTAGTTCAAAATACCCTGACATGCTGTTTCTATAGAATCTCTGTGTGTGGGTGGGAGGGAAGTGAATCAGGTCTTTAGCAACAGGGGTTTGTTGGCCAAACCCTTTCAACCCCTTTCTTCTGTGAAAACCCTCCACAGGATTTAAGCTAAAATCTTCTGCTTAAGAACAGGAGAGAAAAGTGACAGAGTGGCTGGATTCATTAGTGAGGAAACTATATAGCAACCCCAATAACAATATTCAGTAGAACAGGAAGGGCATCAGTGGCCTGAAATATGGCAGGTAAAATTATTATACTCTGCTTTTTACCCCAACAGGGACTCCAAGTGGTTTACAACAACTTTTCCCCTTCACATCAATTATCCTATACAATAGGTTAGGCTGAGGGAGAATAACTGGTCCCATGCTGTTTTGCCTGGGGATAACTGCTGGCCTTGCCTTCTGCTGGGTGAGCCTTGAATTGTATATGGCTCTTCCTTGCCAGAGGTGTGAGCTAAAGGGCTCTTGTCCTGTGGCTCTTAGCCTAGGGGCCCTGTAGGAAGCTGAATAGCTCTTACATCCTATATGTGTTAAGCTTTTTTGCTTCTGCAAGCCTTTTATAAGTACTCTAGAGAGACAGTTTGGCAGGAGGGATATCAGGGAAGTACAAGATAAACTGAACCACTTCTGCAATAGATTGAAGTAGCATGGCTGGTGAGGAAGCTGAAACAGCGATGTGCAAAGTTTGTGGCATGTTCATATCTGAGAGTAACAGCAATTACACTTGCAGCAAGTGTAAGTTGGTAGATGTACGGGAGGAGAAGATTCAGAGACTTGAGGCACACTTTTCCACATTCCATTTTATAAGGGAAGGTGAAGATTTACTATCTTTTTTTGCTCATCCATGTGGGAACAAATAATACAGGGTGGCACAGCCCAGAACATATTAAAAGAGACTATGTGGCTCTAGGGGAAAAGGTGAAGGACATGGGAGTGCAGGTTGTGTTTTCATCAGTTCTTCCGTTCAAAGGTCATGGCTTAGAAAGAGAAAGAATACTGCAAATAAGTGACTGGCTACATAGATGGTGTCATCAGGAAGTGTTTAGTTTTTGGACAATGGCTTACACTTTCGAGATGAATCCCTTTTATTGAAAGATAGTTTGCACCTCATGAGGGTAGGAAAAATATATTTGGTAAGAGCCTTGCAAACCTAATACGGAGGGTTTTAAACTAAATCCTTTGTGTGTTGGGGGGTGAGACAAAAATTCAAATCCTAGTATGATGTCAGTAACTGTCAAGAACTGTCAGGATTTGCAGACATATGAAGACTTCAGGGCACATAAACCATGGATTCTAATGTCTCTATACTAATGTGCAGAGTATGGAAAACAAGATGATGATGATGATGATGATGATATTGGATTTATATCCCGCCCTCCACTCCGAAGAGTCTCAGAGCGGCTCACAATCTCCTTTACCTTCCTCCCCCACAACAGACACCCTGTGAGGTAGGTGGGGCTGGAGAGGGCTCTCACAGCAGCTGCCCTTTCAAGGACAACCTCTGCCAGAGCTATGGCTGACCCAAGGCCATTCCAGCAGGTGCAAGTGGAGGAGTGGGGGATCAAACCCGGTTCTCCCAGATAAGAGTCCTCACACTTAACCACTACACCAAACTGGCTCTAAAACAAGCAGGAGGAACTTAAAGTCCTAATACAAGAAGGGGACTGTGACCTAGAGAGCCAGTTTGGTGTAGTGGTTAAGTGCGTGGACTCTTATCTGGGAGAACCGGTTTTGATTCCCCACTTCTCTACTTGCACCTGCTGGAATGGCCTTGGGTTAGCCATAGCTATTGCAGAGGTTGTCCTTGAAAGGGCAGCTGCTGTGAAAGCCCTCTCAGCCCCACCCACCTCACAGGGTGTCTGTTGTGGGGGGAGAAGATATAGGAGATTGTAAGCCGCTCTGAGTCCCTGATTCAGAGAGAAGGGCAGGGTATAAATCTGCAATTCTTCTAAAAGGCATTACTGAAACTTGGTGGGATGCAGCCCCGTAGCCAGGATTTGAAGAATTGGGGGGCCCTGATTTTTTTCAGGGGGCACATAGTGGCCCCAACCTCCATGGCCTTCTCTCCTACCACTGCTGAGGAGGAAAGCTGCAAGCTCACTGCTGTACAGCCTCCCCCCTCCCCACAGCTGCCCCAAGGTGATCCCTTTCCACCTCTCTTCCAGTAGCTCTGGTGGGGAGCCACTCAGAGGTTTAGATATGTGCTGCACTGTCTCCTGCCCTTACCTGCAGCATGATCCAGCTAGGCAAGCCTGGCGGGACGGGGTGTGTGTGTGGAAGGTGCCACCAAGTTGCAACTGACTTCTGGGGCTACAAGACCTCCAATTCGGATTTATTCCTGTTGGAGGGTGAGCTGAGGCTGCCCAAGCGCAGCTCCCACCCTTGCTCAGGTGGCCAGCGAGACCAGGCCAGAAAAACCCTGCAGGCGAACATCACCTCTCCACTGATCCCCAGCCCCGGACTGCAGCCGGGACCTTCACTTGTATGCGCCAGCCTACTTTACCCTGCCCTGTCTGCAATGGAGCCATCCACCCCCCCACTTGAGGGCCAGAACGGCCTCTTCTTGCAGGCATCCTCTAGCCCAACGTCAGTCCAACGTGGAGCTTAACTTTCAGTGCTGGGTGCTGAAAGTGCCCCATTGTTTCTGCTTGCTGAGGGGTCAGAGATTTCTTCCAGCCCCTAAGCAAGCAGAAGCAACTCAGAGCTTAAGTTTCAGTCCTGTTGTTTCTGCTTGCTGAGGGGTCAGAGATTTCTTCCAACCCCTAAGGAAGTAGAAGCAACAGGGAGCTTAACTTTCAGTCCTGGGCTCCAAAAGTGCCCCGTTGTTTCTGCTTGCTGAGGAGTCAGAGATTTCTTCCAGCCCCTAGGCAAGCAGAAGCAACTTTGAGCTTAATTTTCAGTCCTGGGCTCCGAAAGTGCCCTGTTGTTTCTGCTTGCTAAGGGGTCAGAGAATTTTTTCAGCCCCTATGCAAACAGAAACAAGGTGGAACTTAACTTTCAGTCCTGGGCGCTGAAAGTGCCCCGTTGTTTCTGCTTGCTGAGGGGTCAGAGATTTCTTCCAGCCCCTAAGCAAGCAGAAGCAAGGTGGAGCTTAACTTTCAGTCCTGGGCTCCGAAAGTGCCCTGTTGTTTCTGCTTGCTAAGGGGTCAGAGAATTCTTTCAGCCCCTAGGCAAGCAGAAACAAGGTGGAGCTTAACTTTCAGTCCTGGGCGCTGAAAGTGCCCCGTTGTTTCTGCTTGCTGAGGGGTCAGAGATTTCTTCCAGCCCCTAAGCAAGCAGAAGCAAGGTGGAGCTTAACTTTCAGTCCTGGGCTCCGAAAGTGCCCTGTTGTTTCTGCTTGCTAAGGGGTCAGCAGAAACAAGGTGGAGCTTAACTTTCAGTCCTGGGTGCTGAAAGTGCCCCGTTGTTTCTGCTTGCTGAGGGGTCAGAATTCTTTCAGCCCCTAAGCAAGCAGAAGCAACTGTGTATGTATGATCACCTCCCCTAAGCAAGCAGAAGCAAGGGTGTATGATGACGGCAGAATGGAAAAGGATGCAGCCGAGGCACTGGAGGCTGGTTAGGGGGCCCTGCCTAGCAGTCAGAGGGCTGTGCCCCCACAGGCCCCCTCATAGTTACGGGCCTGGTAGGATGACACAATTGGAATAGGATTGAGCAGGGCTTTCTTTTCAGTAAATGTCCAGCAGGAACATATTTGTATATTAGGCCACACCCCCTGATGTCAAGTCACCTGGAACTGCATTCCTGTGCATTTCTGCTAAAAAAAAAAGCCCTGGGATTGAGGGGTGCTACTTCTTTAAAAGGGACAGACAAATAAGGAAGTCAGGGGGGAGGAATAACTTTATATGTGAATGAGGTATATACTTGTGAGGAAATACCTGAATCTGAGTGTGGAAGTTCAGTTGAGAGTCTCTGGGTAAAAATAAAATAAGAAATAATAGTGATATTATGGTGGTGGTTGTCTGCGATAGACCACCAAATCAGGCAAAGGGCTTGGATGAGACACTCCTAGAGCAGATTATAAAGTTCTCAAAGAGACATAACACAGTGGTCATGACAGATTTCTATTACCTGGGTATCTGTTGGATGTCCAATTCTGATAAAAATGAAAAGTCAAATTCCTGACGTCTTACTGACAACTTCATTTTCAGAAAGTGAAGAGGGAAACAAGGGGATCTGCTGTCTTGGACTTGATTCTCACCAACAGGGAAGAACTGGTTGACAAGGAGAAAGTAGTGAGCCCCCTTAGTAGTAGTCTGGTTTTGGAATTTACAGTCCTGAGGAAGGGAAAACTGCATATAGTCAAATATATAGGTTGGCCTTCAGGAAAGCAAATTTTGAGAAGCTTAAAACTTATGCTGGGTAGAATCCCATGGTAAAAAACACTTGAGAAGGGAGTTCAAGAGAGGTGGGAGTTTCTTGAAAGTGAAATATTGAAGGCACAATCACAAATGATTCCTATGAGGGAAAATGGAAGGAGCCTAAAGAAGCCAAGCTGGCTCCATAAACAGCTTTCTAAAGATTTGAGAAATAAAGACTCATTTAGGAAATGGAGGGTCTTATAGCCAAAGATGAATATGAACAAATAACTAGTGCTTGTAGAGAGGGAGAGTTAGAAAACCTAAACCTCAGTATGAGCTTAGGCTAGCAAGAGATGCTAAAACCAAGAAAGGGTTCTTATGTTCAAAGTAAGAAAAAGTGTAAGAACATGGTAGGCCCATTGTAGGGACAGGAAAGAGAAATTGTAACAGGTAATGAAGAGAGGGCAGAACTGCTCAATTCCTACTTTTCCTCAGTATTCTCCTGTGAGGGAACCGGTGCTTAACATGTCAAAAACAGAACACATGATGAGGGAATGGAGTTGCAGCTTACGATTGGCATAGGGGTAGTATATAAACGCCTAGTTTCTTTAAAATGAAACTAAGTCCTCAGGACTGGATGAATGTGCATCCATGAGTTCTCAAAGAACTTGTGGATATAATTTCTGAGCCTCTGTCCATTATTTTGAGAATTCTAAGAGAACAGGTGAGGTGCCAGAAGACTGGAGGTGGAAAAATGTCCCCCCCCCCCCATCTTCAAGAAGAGGGAGAAGCAGGATCCGGGTAACTACCAACCGAACAGCTTGATATCTGAACATTGAAAAGTTTCAGAACAAATAAATAGGTCAGTACTTCAGCATTTAGAAAGGATTGCTGTGATGACTAAACCAACATGAGTTTCCAAAAACAAGTCATGTCAGGCTAACCTTATCCCCCCTTTTTGAGCCAGTTTGGTGCAGTGGTTAAGTGTGCAGACTCTTATCTGGGAGAACCAGGTTTAATTCCCCACTTCTCCACTTGCACCTGCTGGAATGGCCTTGGGTCAGCCGTAGCTCTGGCAGAGGTTGTCCTTGAAAGGGCAGCTGCTGTAAGAGCCCTCTCCAGCCCCACCCACCTCACAGGGTGTCTGTTGTGGGGGAGGAAGGTAAAGGAGATTGTGAGCCGCTCTGAGACTCTTCGAAGTGGAGGACGGGATATAAATCCCATATCTTCTTCATCTTCTTCTTTTTTAAGTTACTACCATGCTGGATCAGGGGAATGCTGTAGACATGGTTTGATATGGTTCCACAAAATATTGTCAACAAGTTGGTATAATGTGATTTGGATCTTATTACTGTTACGTGGATCTGTAACTGGTTGACAAATTGCATCCAGAATGCTTGTTAATGGTTCTTCATGTTCTTGGAGAGGAGTGACAAGCGGAGTGCCTCAAGGATCTTTATTGGGACCTGTTTTGTTCAATATCTTTATAAATGATTTGGATGAAGGAATAAAGGGAATGCTTACTAAATTTGCAGATAATACTAAATTGATAGGCTGGAAAACTGGGCTAAAACAAAATTAATTTTAATAGAAATAAATATAAAGATCTGCATTTAGGTAGGAAAAATCCAATGCATAG
Organism: Heteronotia binoei; assembly: GCF_032191835.1. Lineage (NCBI taxonomy): Eukaryota > Metazoa > Chordata > Lepidosauria > Squamata > Gekkonidae > Heteronotia > Heteronotia binoei. The sequence goes on along the minus strand of NC_083228.1, from coordinate 77,727,581 downwards.
ATAGGGGAGACTTGTCTTGGTAGTAGTATGTGTGAAAAGGATCTAAGGGTCTTAGTGGACCATACACTGAACATGAGTCAACACGGTGCTGCGGTGGCTAAAAAGGCAAATGCAATTTTGGCCTGTATCAACAGAAGTATTGTTACCAGATCATGTGAAGTGATGGTATCACTTTGCTCTGGTAAGACCTCACCTGGAGTACTATGTTCAGTTTTGGGCACCACATTTTAACAAGGATATAGACAAGCTAGAATGGGTCCAGAGGAGGGCAAAGAAGATGGTGAGGGGGCTGGAGACCAAGTCCTATGAAGAAAGGTTGAAGGAGCTGGGCATGTTTAGCCTGGAGAGAAGACAGCTGAGAAATGAAATGACCACCATCTTCAAGTACTTGAAGGGCTGTCTATATGAATTGTTTTCTGTGGCACCAGAAGGTTGGACCAGAACCAACAAAATTACATTTAAAAAGTTTTTGGCTCAACATTAGGACGAACTTCCTGACCGTTAGAGCGGTTCCTCAGTGGAACAGGCTTCCTCCGGAGCTGGTGGGCTTTCCTTCCTTGGAGGTTTTTAAATAGAGGCTGGATGGGCATCTGACAGCAATGCAGATCATGTGAATTTAGGGGGAGGTATTTGTGAGTTTCCTGTATTGTGCAGGGGGTTGGACTAGATGACCCTGGAGATACCTTCCAATTCTATGATTCTATGGGTCACTGAGGGTGTGTAGTGGGAGATATTTGTGAATTTCCTGCATTGTGCAGAGAGTTGAACTAGATTACCTTGGAGGCCCCTTCCAAGTCTATGATTCTGAGGTACAGTGGGGATTTTAACCTAGGTTCCCCAAATTCAAGTATGACATGTTAACTACTATACCAGCATTAGATTTCTATTCATTCTAGACCAGGGTAGTTCAAACTGTGGCTCGGGAGCCACATGTGGCTCTTGAAGCCCCCATGGCCCTTTTGACCAGCTTGCAGAAGGCATTTGTCTCTTTAAAACTCTTCTCAAGCCAGCCAGCAGCTTGGAGAATGCATTTAAAGTTGCTTTCATTTCACCTCTACCTCCCCCAATCTATTTGTTTGTCTTCCTTCCTGTCTTGTGGCTCTCAAATATCTGATGTTCATGTCTTGTGGCTCTTATGTTAAATAAGTTTGGCTACCCCTATTCTAGACCCAACAGGAGGAATGCTTTTTGTGAGAAAACCCTTTAGTAGTCAGGACCCGGATATGGCAGATTCTGGGATGCACTGCGCCTCCTTGGTGAATACACAGTAAGTAAGTACAGCAAAGATAACAATGGAGGCTGGAGTGTAATTTTAATGTCAAGGCTTTGAGGGTAATGCAAAAACAAACAGGAGTCATATGGCACCTTAAAAGCTAATCCCTCTCCCCACGGCTTGTTTTGTAGAAAAAACCCAGCAATAACTTATTTGCATATTAGGCCACACCCCAGTGCCCCCCCTGTTTTGCACAGGGCTTTTTAATAGAATAGACCCAGCAGGGACTCATCTGCATATTAGGCCACACCCCCTGACACCAGGCCAGTCAGAACTACGTTCCTGCTCAAAAAAAGCCCTGCCCCTCCGCATACCGACACAAGCCTTTGTGGACTATAGCAACAAAATTTGCATCTGAGGAACCAGGCTGTACTCCATAAAGGCTTATATTGGGGGTAGGGAATTGTGTGATAATTAAAAACTGGCTATTCTGTTACGTAAATGATCAGTTTTCCTAGATGAAAAAAAGCATCACCTATAGCTAAAAAAACTACAGGTTCCAAGGATGGTAAAATGGTGTTTGCACTATTCTGAGGGCTTCTGAGTCCAGAAGGGCTACTTGTGTTTCCACATCAATCAGTCTGGATTGAAGAAACTTTGAATTTGGGAGGTTTATGCTAAGAACTAGGCCAACACACCAGTTAACTAAAGTCCTTTACAAATGATGTATCATTTTGTTAAGCCATCACACTCTTGTTGTTATGCATGGGGCCAGCATTTTCCTTGAATTCATGTATTGTAGGAAAATCACATTTTGACAGCACTTAATGCATTTTGGGGGAAGAAATTCAGCCTTTTCCTCACTCAGCATTTTGACTGACACACTCAGTATGGGAAGACATGTCTCAGACATATATTGATTACTGTTTGTGACATCACTACTAAGGAATTATTACATTTCCCCCCATTCCAGTACAATTTTATAACTTATATTGATTTACTACTGTGCTGCACAGAAATCTTCAAAAACATTTTTGTAAGGTTGCCTACTTCCTCACCCTTGCACTTTTTAAATGTTGACTCCTGCATGTGTCCTTGGTTGAGGGCTGTAGCGCCCATTTACTAACAAATACAAACAAGCATGTCCCCCCCCCCCCCCCGCCTTCAACTGCAGCATGCTATTTATTTACCAAGCCATTTTGCTACTGGTGCTAAGCTTATATAGCACATATGTCAAACAAAGAACATCATGAAGGATATTTCAAACAATCTAGAAAAAGCTACAAGTTACAAGAGAAGGACATGATAGCTGAAGATGCTGTAAGGGAGCATGAAGTGGTGATTTCAGAGTAACACAAGTGCCCTAGTTAGGTGACAGCTTCTACTTACTGCTGTCCCCCTTGCATTCTGTCACTGGGAGACAAGCAGTTTGGCTCAGACAGGGCTTGCAGAGACAGACACCTGTCCAGAAAAGGCAGCAGAAGTTTAAATCAGGATATCTTGAATTAGAAAGTACAACACACTTCTTTGGTTAAGTTCCTAAATCTATAAGCAAAATTACATAAAGAATATTGCCTGGCTCTTTGGCAACCACGCCTCTGTCCTGCCACTGAGTTCTGGCTTTTGAAATTGATTCTTATCTACTAACTATCCTTTCCAGTAGAGGCCAATTTTTCTAAAGGCTCAACAGACAACTGATGACTCAACAGTCCTTTTAAACATTAGGAAGTGAAAGCTTTTATCTGACATTTTCTGTCAAGCAGGCACAGTTCTCACTCTTGTATCAGACCTATGGAATTATGTTTTTCATACTGTTTCAAATGATTTAGGCTATGCTAATTAAAGTTTAATGTAGACTGTTTATATAACACTAGGCCCACAGGTTCTCAGAATAAGATACCATTTTATTGGCTGTGAAATTTGCTCCAGCAAGTGTACATATTCATTAGTCAGTGGTCTACATGACCCCATTCCATAACTTATGTTAAAATTTTTAGTCTGTTGTTGCCTCCTTTTTTAAAAAAACCCTCCAAATTTTATGCAACTAAAATCTGGCACAGGCTGTTTTATACAAGTTTTTAAAAAGGGCAAAAATGTGTAAGAAGAACAGGAGTAAAAGATGGTGTTCTCTAAGAAAGCAGACATCTGTAATGATGGCAAATTCTGCTATTAAGTATGGTTTTGACATGCTTCCCTCCCACTTCAGTGGCAAGTAGTAATTCAGCAGCAGAAACCCCTCTCCCAAATCTATTTCTAAACTCCTAGTTTCAAAACTGCCATAAGCTAAAGGCAGCCCATGGGAACAACAGCTTTTGAAGCATTGAATTAATCATCAATTGCCTCTGCCTATAAGTCTAGTGAGATGAGAAACATCCACTTCCCTAATGGCTCAAAACTTCATTTCAGGCTAGTTTATACCTACTGTTGTAGCAATGGTCTTTTATTTCTGTCTCCTTTCTTGCTTCCCCTGTGCTCCATCATCTCTACTACCTTTTTTCTGGTCAACTTGACACTTTTAACCTCTTCGCTAGAGGCAAAAGGAGCTGGGTAGCTGCCAGCACAGCTTTTGTACTTTTAATACAAAAGACAAAGGTGCATTTATTGCTAGCAGAACAACATGCTAGCCCTTTCCAGCAGTTATTGGTTTTCTTACGGTAGGAAGTTTTGTGGCTCATGCTGCAATTTCTCTGCTAGAGTTGTTCCTCATTAACAAATGGTGCCAAGTTTGGCTCAACAGCTCATGGGGGAAAATGCACAGCTGAGTGCCCACAAGATACATGCCATGCTTCTAAGCAATGGACATAGTTTTCTATGACTGTTCATCAGTTTTTAATACTGCACACAGAACACAAAAGTAGCTTCAGAAACCAAGTATTGCATTAAAACAAACTTGTTGATCAGGATTAGAATAGAAGCTGTTTCTCTGCCAAGTTACTCTGGACAGCAAGGATATGTATCATCCAAGCAAATCATACTGACAGTTCATCACATTGATGCCCACAAGCTAGTGTTGTAATAAGGAGTTTCTAAAACTTGTGAAGTCCAAAGCCCCATTGCTATTGCTGACAGAGAAAGAGAATGAAACTTCACAAACAGTTTGGAAAAGTTCTCATACTTTGACTTGCTACTGTTAGGGCTGTATCCAAGAGATGTTTTGTTTCAGGTGAGGAAGGCCCACCAAACACTAGCCGAAGGTTCTCTGAGCATGTACAGCTCATCTATAAACAGCAGGAAGTAGCATGAAACACAGCCAGCATATATGGATAAGGCAGGCATTTGTGCTATTCATTACAGAGCGCTCAAAAGGTAGTTTATTCACCATTATAAGACATAGATACCTTAGTACAAGTATCACCAAACTCTCCCTCCTGGTTCTAATTGTTAAACTAACAACAATAGCGGGGAAGTGAAACACAGACCGGAACTTTCTGTGTATTGTACTAATTAGCCTGTCATTCCTCCCAGCACCGTGTGTGTGTGTGTGTGTGTGTGTGGGGGACACAGCAGTAAACAAAAAGCAGCACAGAGCATACACAGTTACTTTGATGCTGCAGGGGGTGTGGGCCTGGCTAGGATTTGCTTGGACTCCAGGCAGCTCTAGGGCAGGGTTTTGTCTAATCAAGCACTATTTGCATAATAAACAGTTACCCAACATATTCAGCAAGCTGGGAAGAGATAAAAGCAATCAGCATGTTAGAATCGCTCCTTCCCATGTCTCCTTAAAGAACCAAGATAGTCCTGTATATTCCATATTGGCTCCAGAGCTGCTACTCAGTCCTTCCCTCAAACAAACAAAACTAAAACACACAGATTTCCTTGTACTCAAGCCATTTCCCTATTTAGAAACATGTCAGGGAGCCTCTGTCTTTTAAAACAAATGCTGACAATTTCATAAGATTAAAAAGCAGTTTCCCCCCCGTCTTGTAAAAAGTTACTCCTACTCGTAACTGTTAGCACCCCCAAGTTACTCCTTGTAACTGTTAACACCCCCCCCCCACACACACACACGTTCCATCTTCACATCCTTAGGGGGGAGGCTACAGTGGTAAACTGCTATATGTAGATGTAATGGGATCTTCTCAGCCCCAGTGGTACAAGGGAAATGTGAGGTGCTTAATCAGCATAAAGGGCTGAGCATGTTCACATTTTACACATAAACTCCCATCTACCTTTCCCAGCAGAAGAGTATTTGCTTGAATCTTAAGCCAACAGGAGTCCAAAACATCAAATTAGGCACTAGATACATTTTTCTGCAAAGGCACAAGACACCTACTACTCAACAGAACTGCAGAGCCCCCCCTGTTGACAGCCATATTTTTTTAAAAAGCAAAGATAAGGCCACCACTAGGGACAAAGGTGTGCATATTTGTATCTGAACAGTGGAAACGGCTGGGACCACCTTGTCTAACATTAACACAGCATATTCATGCATAGATTGTGGTGCCTCCAAGGCGCAAGTCTCCAGCCAGAGAGTAGACAACACACATGCTCTTCATCAGGGAGTTTCAAACTTTAATTTCAGGGAAAATATAATCCTGGCCAGTGAAACTTTGCCCCCAATAAGCTGGCACAGTACTAGGAAAAAAAATCCCTGCTCTAAATAACTGCAGACACTAAAGCATAGTGATGTGGGTCTGAGAATATGCCTTAAACTGAGTCAATGCTAGGCAATTTCCCCATGTCACTAGGCCCATGTGCAAATATTACTTATGGATATGAAATGACATTTACCAAAATGTACAAGGAGATTAAAAAATTACACCAGCATTAATGGAAAGTTGAGAACGTAATCTGAAGTAGATCTTCATGTCACTTTGCTATATAAGCAATGGTATAATTCTCTTGCATGCATGTTCATTCTTATTTAAGGTACCCAAATCCATGCTGCATAAGCAGTTTTGCATTCTTCCAAATATACCTCTTGGTAGTTCAGAGAACTTTGGGGTTTGTCACCCACTGGGGCAAGGGCAACTTTGCAATGCAGGTCCTAAGTGGGATACACAGGCTGCAGATCGTGATTTTGCCAGGACCAGTTGCTTTGGACACCATTTTGCCCACCTCCACCTACATGTGTTATGTTGTGCCAAGTTCACATGCCCTCAAACAACATGCCTTCTGTGTGGCTGTGAAGGGGCTCAGTCCTTTGCACATGCTCCTCCTGAGCAGGAGCTGTCTTTGCAGCAACTTGGTGGTGCCTAGGTGGGGTTGGAGGAGGAAAAGATGGCCCTTGTAAGACATCAGCATAGATTTCATCCTGGCTGGCTGAGCAACATGCCAGTCGATGTAACAGTGGCTTGAGCAAGCCAACAGTCAGTTGTGGTGCCCCATCTGGGAGAAAGGGTGGCTGGTCAAGTTCTGTTTGGGGTAAATGCTGTTGAATAATGCTCAGTATGTCAGAAGCACTCAGATCTGCAGGACAGAGTTCCCATAACATATCTAAGTAAGGGTCCAGTGCCCTATGCTGGGCAAACTCTCTCAGGAGGACAATAAAAATTTCTTTGTTCAGCAAAGGGCTTAGCTTGGAGAATTTCTCTGCTGTGTCCATCACGCACTGCCATCTCCTGTGGCAAATAAGGAGATCCATGGCCTGCAGGATGGCTTTGGGCCGTTGGCTGCACAGAAGGAGCTCAATCTCCATTTCTGGGTAAGCTACAGAACAGCTACTCTTCCTTGTCACTACAGCTAGGGCTCTCTTATAAAGGGGCACCCCACCCTCAGGGCCCTCCTTGTTGTAAGCCCAAGAGGTACCCGCATACTGCTGGGATAGCTCCACAAACCTAGGCAGCCATTTAGGCTTAAACTGATAAAGAGACAGACAGATGAGTTCAAAGAGGGGGACAACCCCATTCAGAGAGGCATCTTGCTTGCACAGGCTGGGCAAAGGCCCCCCAAGAATTTTCTTCCACCCCTCTGGGGTAGCTCTGGCTATTAACAGGCCATCACCATTCTGTTGCAGTTGCAGATGGTTCTGAATAGCCTTCCAGGAGGCCACAGGGAAAGAACTGAATATGACATTCATGTAAACCAGGTTCTCCCTGTTTAAATCCAAGCATAGAAGGCGATTAAGCTCCTGTTCTACCAACTCCTCACCATACCTGTCCACTTCACTTTTGGAGGCCCCAACCATACATGACTTGAGAAATTCCAGGTTCTGGTAGCTCTGCAATTCTAATTGCATTGTGCTCAAAAGCTTGGCATAAGGCTCTGGGAGAGCTCCAGTCCTCTTATCCTTTGAAGCAAGGCTATGGCACAGAATGGAAGACAGAGCAATGGGAGCCTGAAACATGCCCCCCTTCTTTAGCTTCTCCACAGTGAGCTGGGAGCTGCTCAAACTCCGCCGCTGATAATATTTGCATGCTTCTTCAAAGACCATCTCCACCAAGGTGGGCTCAGGTTGGCTGTCCTTGTCAGTCCCAGAGAAGTCAAGCTGGTAAATGCCATTTGGGCCAAGAAGCTGCACCACTGCTGCCTCTTCTTCCTCTGCATGGAAATCCAAGAAAAGCATTTCTATGCTCAGGAGTTTCTTTTCCAGCAGTTGTCTACTGTTCAAGTCCACAAGACAAAGAATGCCTCCCTGCAAGCAAGCAAGCGTGTCCCCAAATACTTTTAACTGGACTTCCTCCCCTGGGGTCAAGGCACTTTCTCCAAAGTCAAAGACAGGTCTCCACAGTCCATTGGGTTGAACCAAGTCCACAGCTCCTGAGCTGGTGACAAGGAGGAGTCCTTTGCTGGTTGACAGGCTACAGCTATGAATATCCAAAATCTCCAGGGATGCTAGAATTCCCACATATCCCAAGATGAGCTTCTTAAAGTCCACTTCCCTGCCAGGATGCAATAATTTAGTGGAAATGCACCCTCTGGATGGAGCAGCAACAACAATGTCAGTATTTTCCAAACGCCAGATAAGGACACACTTGGCTACACCAGAGAAAGTGGCTCGGGTGGGCACCAAAAACACACCAGAGGATGAGGCCAGCACTTGGTAAGCAGGGCTGTTGTGTAAGACAATCTGCAGGGGGCTGAGCTGGGCACCGTTCTCACCAATCTGAAGGTCTCGAGTGCAGATACAGTACCTGAAGGCTCTCTTCTCTGGGGTCTGCTGGACGTTTAGAGAGGGTCTCTCCTCACACCACACCAGACGGGTACCCCAGTTACAAATGGAGACAATGCGGGCCCGGGCTCCACAGCACAGCTCTAGACTCTGCAGCAGGCACCACCCGGTTGCTGGCACGAAGCGCCAGAGCTCAGTCCTGCCTTGCTCCCAGACAACAGTCAGCACCCAGAAAGCAGGCCCCCCACAGCTTTCCAGGAAAAGGAGCCCAACCACAGGCGGCTGAGGCGGCTGCCAGCTCCTCTCGAGATCGCCTCCGCCAGTGCCCAGGCGCTGAAAGGCCACGACCCGGGCCGGGGAGGCCGGTTGGTTCCACAGCAGGAGCAGATGTTGCCTGTCAGGGCTGGCTACAATGCGGCTGGGAGCCTCCCCTGCTCGGCGCTGGTCCAGCAGCTCCCGCAGGTCTTGGCCGCGGACGAAGTCGCTCCAGTCCGAGACCTGCCGCACTTCTGCGGCTCGCTTCATTTCGAGGCGTCCGGCGTTGATGGCAGCCACATGGGGAAGAAGTCAGAGAGACCTGCCACAACAGGTCTACTCTCGGACTGCTCGCAAGCTCGCCAGGCCCGCGGCGGAGCTCCCCAACTCCAGCCTTCGGACGCTGGTCTACTCCATCCAATACGCCGCGAGCGCCTGTTTCTCGGAGCCCGCGCACTGCCGGCTCTTGACGCGTTACGCTGCTAGCTTCTAAGTCTTCTGCTCCCCAGTCCCTCTGGTCTGCCGGGGTCCTCTTTCGACGCCTTGACTCGCAGCGATTGTTAAGCGCCCTACTCCCCTGTCGACCTCAAGCGAGCCTGCTTCCCCTTTTCTGGCCCGCGTCGAAAACAGGCAGCGACTTTTCCCTCTGCGCGGCGGGGAAGCAGAGTCCCGAGCTGCGGTCTGGCGTGGCTGCTTCTCCCCGTCCGGACCGCGGCGAAAACCCTTCGCCTTCCCTCAGCTTCGAAGCGACAACCGCTCCTTACTGCAATCACGAGGCCTTTAATTTCCGGGCAGACTCGCTCTCCTCCCACTAACTCGGCGTCAAACCCCAATGCCCGCAGATCTTCCACTTCCGCCTCTGCCAGAACAGGTTAACCCCCGTTGACTACTCCGGCTCAGCGGCCTCTTCGGAAGACAGAATAGCAAGAGGAGAGCGGAAAACCCTCCCCAGCTGGCCTGATTTGTGGCTCCACCCCCACGTATGGCAGAGAGAGGCGACGTAGGATCCACGGCGAGAGCTGGGGAAGGTCTGCGGCCACGCCAGGGGAGGGAGCAGGAGGCTTCCGCATGGCTTTGCACCTAACCATACATACAGCAGCATACTTCTACGCATGGGTATCTCCCCCCCTCCTTTACGCCGCCGCTGGGCTTCCAGTGCACATCTCCGCATTCTCCCCCCCCCCTCCCGGTAAAAGGAGGTAGCTTAGCCACCAGCGGTGAGGAGTTAACCTCTTCTGGCAGAAACAGAAGTAAATAGCAAACCAGTAGGATATACCACCATTAGGTGTTATCTGCATGATGTGATCTAACATACAGTTTTATAATATGAAAGGCATCATGATTAAAACGCACAACATGTAGTCCACAAACAATGTAAACTATGTGATGTGGTCAGCAGATACACCAATGGCTGTACTTTTATGCATTCTGAGCCGGTGTGGATAGTGGCTCAAGTACCAGACTAGTCAGAATGTGGGTAAACCTAGGTTTGAATCCCCACTCCCCCATGGAAGCTTGCCGGGTGACCTTGGGTCTGTCACATCCTCTCAGCCTCACCAAATTATAGGGCTGTTGTGAAGATAAAATGGAGAGGAGAATGATGGAAGCCACTTTGGATTCCCACTGAAGAGACAGGTTCTGTCTAAGCTGCAGAGTCTTGTGAGCAAAAATTCTACTTTGTGAGCTACTGCATAAATTATTGTGCTCTGGAGCTATTTTTCCTGAGCTAAGACAAAAACAGGTGAGCAGGAGGCTAAAAATCTGTGAGCTAGCTTACACTAACTCAGCTTAGAGAGAACACTGAACACAAGTAAATACAAAATAAGTAAAAACACTGAAATCAATCAAATATAGTTCCTAATAAACATCATAAGATCTGGGTATAAGCATAAGATCTGGATATCTGAAGAGGTGTGCATGCACACAAAAGTGTATACCTAGAATTAACCTTTGTGAGTCTTAAAGGTGCCCCCTGGACCTTTGCTTCAGACCTACCTGGCTACACACCTGAATCTATCATAAGAACTGTTTGTAAGGTATTTGGAAGAGAGCTGGGCTGAAATTAATGGGTATCACATTACTGCTCAAAAAAGCTGTGCACTTACTTGGGAGTAAGTAGGACTTATTTCCAGTGTCAGTGGGACTTTTTTCCAAGTAAGCATCCATAGGCTCAGGCTGCATGTTTGTTTAGGCTCAGCACCTTAGCTAATAAACAACGCAGTCTATCAGTGCATACATCACATGTACACAGATGCCTCAGACCCTTAGATCATCACAGTCAGAATTCTCTTCTTGGGCTATCACCAGCTGGGAACCCTATATAAGGCTAACTTCTCCCCCACCCCTGCTGCACTGATAACATTACAATTTCACATGGCGCCATAGGCAATCACCTAATTTGCATATTAGCAGGTCTGACCCTGCCACCAGCTCTCCAGGGTCTCAGGTTAGACATATTTCACATCACCTGATCCTTAGTTGGAGATGCCAGAGCTGAGCCGGGACTGTCTGCATGTCAAGCAGATGTTGTACCACGGCCATAGGAGGTAACTCTTCCTTACCTGCATAAGAACAAATTGGAAAGCCCTGCAAACTCATGCGGTAGAACTCACCAGGTAAGGCTTCTTGCTTTGCAAAGAGTGGGCAGGACTCCCAGATGAAGATGCTGCCTCCCCAGTCTTTAGCAGTTTTTTTTTTCATAGCTAACGGGGGGGGGGGGCAGGAAACAAACCAGGAAATACGTACTAACACCCCCCCTCCGATTATCAAGAATGCAGAAATCTGCAGAATAATCATTCTAAATGGAGAATTCTTATAAAACTGCAGACCATAAGGACTCCCAAGGCAATAACGAGTCTCGAGTAACTATGCGTTGTTGTATATAATTTACATAAATAGTCGCTAAACCATAAAGTGATTGCTTTGTCGTTGACTTCCTGCTCCCTTGAGGGGTTCGATCCTAGGCAATAAGTGCCATTGTTTCAATTAAGGATAACTGCCTTATAAAATTGGACTTTGGGCGTACAACTCCTATTCTATCATCAGGTCCGCGTGCGACCAAATGGCTCTTCTCGTGGGCCATCAGAGCGTCCGCTTCGTCTTGCTTTGCTTTCCACTCTCATTCTCGCTCAACTAGCACCAATATCCACCAGGAACTAACGTCGACAATCCAGCAACAAGCACGCCCGGGTGTGCTCTGACGACAAAGAACGCGCCTGCGCGCTAGGCGGAGGGGGGCTAGTCTGTATCTGAGGCGCCTGCGCATTGGGAAGGTATTGCCTCGCTCAGGTAACGGAGGGTAAGTTCCCCTCTATAGGGGGCTGGTCCTCACGCTCAGACCGTATCCCGTGCTTAGGTAGAGGAGTTTGGGTATGGGGTTAGAGGCAGAGGGAACGTTAGTATTATACGGGTTGCTTGAGCAACATATAACGAATAGAACCTTGCGTTAGGGTGAGACATGGCTTTTCTTAGAAAGGTGTACGCGTGCGGCGGCTTTGTGTGTGAAGGGAAGGAGTCGTTCTGGGACAGGGTCCCTGAAAATCGGAGTGTGTATAATTAAAGAGAGAGCCTCTCTTCTTGTTGAGACAAGGTTATAGTGGGTGGGGATAGGTGCTAGGTGGATAAAGCCGAAGGGGGGGGGGGACTTATTATGAGGAAGCTGTACAGTTCAAAACTCCCCCCCCCCGCCCCATTACGCTCTTCGAATCTGTCTAGTGAGGGCTGTTTCACCTATTCCGGTCACGTAGCACCTGGTTCCCCAAAACGTGAAATCCATCCCTTTTTGTTTCTCTGTGCTTCAAAACATATACAGTCGGATATTTTTTTCTAACAGCATTTGGAATGTTCCATTTCACTTAATGCGAGCCTTTTATTTAATCAACTGAACTCTATAAATAATCAACTGAACTCTATAAATAAATAGGTATTATGTGTGGTTTACATGTGTAATATAATTAATATTGATTCAAGCGGCTATCTGTGTTGTTTTGAAGCAGCAGAACAAAGTCACTGTATCTGAAGAAGTGTGCTTGCACACAAAAATTTATACCTTGAATAACATTTTATTGGTATTAAAGGTGCCATTGGACTCAAGCTGTGTTTTATAATTAATATTGTTTTACTGTCAATGTGTCTGCTGTTGTGCCAGATTATATCAGCAGCATTCTCTCCTCCTTTGTTTGCACATCATGATTTCTAGTTATTTGACCCCTTGTTTTATACACTATTCTGAAGTAGTAAGAATAGCCTGTTGGGATTTCCTGGTAGTGCAGAAATCTGACCCATGAACTAGAGGAATCCGACAATGATTGAAGTCATTGTTAGGCTCTGTGAGAGGACACACAGATCTCTCCTCTGGGAAGGCAGCCATTTCTGACCTTGTGCTGGCCTAAAGAGCTGGAGGGAGCTTCAAGGTAGAGGCAACTTGCAGGGATTTGTAACTACTTAAGTTTAAGGGGCCTGTCCCACATGTTAACTTCTGATAGGGCATGTATAGAGAGAGGGACAGAGGATTTGCGTTTTTACCATTTCCTTTGTATCCCTTGCTCAGTTTGGGGTGTGCTAAAAGTATGTTTGTAAACATTTTCTTTTTAATAAATACTTTATTGAGAGCCAGTTTGGTATAGTGGTTAAGTGTGTGGTTAAGTGTGTGGACTCTTGTCGGGGAGAACTGGGTTTCATTCCCCACTCCTCTACTTCTACCTGCTGGAATGGCCTTGGGTCAGAGCTATAGCTCTGGCAGAGGTTGTCCTTGAAAGCGCAGCTGCTGTGAGAGCCCTCTCAGCCCCACCTCCCTCACACAGGGTGTCTTGTGGAGGAAGGAAGATAAAGGCGATTGTAAGCCGCTCTGAGACTCTGAAATTCAGAGTGGAGGGTGCGATATAAATCCAATGTCATCATTGTCTCCTTCTCCTCGAATGCTGGCCATGGTTCTTTGTACCACATAGATCTCCACTATCTCAGACATGCTATTTTAAAAGGGGCCCCCCAGAGGAAGGCAGGAAGTTGGCAAGCAGCTATCCCTCCAGGGGCACACAAGATAGTAAACTGTCCCCATGATGACTGGACACTGGGCAGCGAGAGACACAGAGGCAAGACCTAGAACTTGGAAGGGAAGCTGGAAGGCCTGACCCTTGCAGTGGGTAATTCTGGCAAAAGTTCAGGTAGTGGCAGGCTCTCCTTAGAGTGGAAGAAAAGCCCCTCCAGAAACACCTAGGAGGGCAGGGTGGAATAGGAGCTGATCTTAGGAGTTGAACACAGGGCAAGAAAGCAGGAATTTTTACATTACAAAACAGTATTATCTGAACCCACGAGCAGCTCCTACCATGCTCTCTTTCCCTCCTTCTCTTCCTCGTTGTACAAAAGTATAATTTAGTGGGTTCAATGCATGAAGGAGACTTGGTTGTAGTGAACATAGCTCTGTTTATTCAGTACAGCAAAGTTATGGCTGAACTCTTAAGACTGCTTTACTGGGCCAACAGGGCCAACTATATACAGTTCAAGGTTCCCACGCTGGGATGCCACTGGATCATTTAAACCAGCAGGGGGCCTGTGATTGGAGCAGGGCAGCAGGGATTTGGATCCTACTGCCCATTGTTCCTGAGTCCCCAAGCTCCAACCTAAAGGCTCCAATGAGCCATGCAGGAACCTGGTTAATAGCAACATTAGTCCACATACACAACAAAGAGAGATGGTAAGTGCTTCCCACACAGCATATAAACCATGGAGTTGCAATATGATGGTCCACAAGCTTAGTATTTACAGTAGGAAGGCTTCTTTAACTTCTGTCTTCAAAGCATCATCTGTCAGGCTTTATAATAGTTTCTCTAAGAAGAGTGGCATTCTTTAAAAAGTACTGTATGGTTTTGCAGTAGAAAAAAGTCTTGTTTTACTGAATGGTAGGCTTCAGAGTGAGAAATTAATGTTAACCTTTTCTATCCTAGGAATGACTTTGTATTAACATTTCTTGTACTTGCAAGCTGTTTACTGAGTGAGTTCCATCTGTGCAAATGTAATTGTTTCAGTGGATTTACAAAGGGCTTAATTCATTAGCACTGGAGTCATTCTGATGATTAGAGGATGTTGAGGGTTTAGTTTTGTTTACAGAGGCTAATTAGCCAATAGTAGAAAGAAACAGGCTTAAGTCATGGAGTGAGATTGCAAAGTATGATTAATGTGAAATACAGTATTTTATCAGGTGAGCTGAAACACAGAAACTCCTTTTTCAGGAACTATTCCTGCTTATAGTATGTCCATCAGAGCCTGGTGCTGTGTGGTGTTTCCTTCTTTTCATCTCATCTGTGAAAATCTCAGAGCCTAGCACATAAGATGGGGTGAGGAAAAATTGGGTATGCTCAACAGTGACAGTAATGTAAAGCTGTGCCGTCCTGTTCTCTTGAGCCCTCAGCCTCTGACTTCTGTGGACCCCACCCCTGCTTGGGAGAGCAAGCAAAGATACCAGTGGAAGACCCAAAGAAGCACAGCAGATACATGGTCTAATATTGCTTCACAGTCTTTTAACAGGGCAGTCATGATTTGGTTTTGATAGCTCCACACTTGTTCTATTTCTCTGTAGCTTAGCCCATTTCTAGACCTATTAAAAGCTTATGTTATCCTGTTATCCCTGTATTGGTATCCTAAAACTAAAGCAATGAAAATGACTCTCAGTGGTATACGGGCTTTCAATCTCTGAAACTCTGCCAGCAGGTAAAATATTTAAAAGCAAGAAGGGAAGGGAGAGAAAAAATGTTTTGAATGATCTTGAGTCTCAGATCTTTTTGGCTGTGATCCTGCATATATTTCCATGAGAGTAGATTTGGTTGAGCTCAGTGAGATTTATTTCTGAGTAGACCTAGAATCCTTTGCCTTCTTGGTTATTCAAAAACCTGCTACTGAGAATGCCTTCTGACTTCGTATGAAGGGAAATATAGGTGTTCTTTAACTTTGTGTAAGAACATTGAACACAAAGTATGGCATATCTGATGATTAGCTTTGACATTGATTCATTCATTAGCTGGAAGCCAGTTAGACTATTCTTCAGCAGATATGCACATGCTTACCAGAGATATTGGATATATGTACCAACTGGAAGAGGCTCGTTAATACCTTAATTCTCCTCCCCTTCTTATTTCTAAGTAAAATTTCAAAAAGAAAAATCTTTGTATTTCAGATTTTTTTTTGTTGAGTAATTGTTTCCTGTGAAACAGTGAAAAGAAATTGAAAGCTGTTCAAGGAGTGGGATGTGACCTACAGTTTTTGTTGTGTAAATATATATTTTTTCTAGTTACAGAAAGATTAAAAGGGGCTAGCAAACTTTAAAACTAACAGTGCAGAGTTACTTTAATCTAAGCCTCTTGATTTCATTGGGGTTAGGCTGGATAGAAGTGTATTGTAATTTATTTATTTATTTATACCCCGCCCTCCCCGCCGAAGCAGGCTCAGGGTGGTTTACAGCATAAAATCCCAGAACGATAAAATTAATAGGTATTAATAATACATATTCGGTAATAAATAACAATGATTAAAACAGTTAAAACAATTAAAACAGAAAAACAGACTATTAAATTCTGATGGCGACGGCCTTCTTCCTCAGCTCTTAAATACCGGCACCAGTCAATTGTATGCCAGCCAGAAGAGAAGTCTTGCAGGCCTTGTGGAACTGCATCAGGTTCCGCAAGGCCCTCACTTCATCTGGTAGTTGGTTCCACCAGCAGGGGGCTATGATTGAGAAGGCCCTGTCTCTAGTTGATTTATAATAATAATAATAATAATAAATTTTATTTCTATCCCGCCCTCCCCACCTCGGCAGGCTCAGGGTGGCTAACAACATTTCATAAAAACATACAGTGGTTAAAAGCCTTTAAATTTAACAATATAAAACAGTAAACATTAACTTAACAGCATTAAAACAGTCCAGTAAGTGCAGTTATTCAGCGGTATGGTCTTAAACCGTATTGGCGGATGCTTAATTGCCGATCTTCTTAACAGTCCAGGTGTGTGAGCTTAAAAAGGGCGGTCTTGCAGGCCCTGCGGAACTGATCAAGGTTCCGCAGGGCCCGCACCTCCTCGGGGAGTCGGTTCCATAGGGTAGGGGCCGCGATTGAAAATTTCAATTGGGCCTCCTTCAGTTCAGGGATTACTAACAGATTTTGTGATCCTGATCTAAGTACTCTCTGGGGAACATGTGGGGAGAGACGGTCCCTAAGGTAGGCAGGTCCTAGGCCATATAGGGCTTTAAAGGTAATAACCAGCACCTTGTAACGAACCTGGTATACTATTGGCAGCCAGTGTAGTTCCCGGAGTCTCGGGTGAATGTGCTCCCACCTGGGAAGCCCCAAGAACAGCTGGGCGGCCGCATTCTGCACTAGCTGCAACTTCTGGGTTCGGAACAAGGGCAGCCCCATGTAGAGGGCATTACAGTAGTCCAACCTCGAGGTGACTGTTGCGTGGATCACTGTTGCCAGGTTGTCTTGCTCCAGGAAGGGGACCAGCCACCTTGCCTGCCTAAGATTGAAAAACGCGGATTTAGCAGTGGCTGCTATCTGGGCCTCCATTGTCAAGGTAGGCTCCAGTAGTACCCCCAAGCTTGTGCGCCATTGCCAGTGGCGCACCGTCAAAGGCCAGTAGGGGGATTTCCCTTCCAGGACCACTACGACTCAAGCAAAGGACCTCTGTCTTTGCTGGATTAAGCTTCAGTCTCCTCAGCCTAAACCATCCATCCACAGTTTGTAGCGCCAGGTCCAAATTTTCTGGGACACAGTCGGGCCGTCCGTCCGTCAGTAGATAGAGCTGGGTGTCATCAGTGTACTGGTGACAACCCAACCCATACCTCCGGGCGATCTGGGCAAAGGGGCGCATGTAGATGTTGAACAACATCGGGGAGAGCACCGCCCCCTGAGGCACCCTGCAATCAAGCGCGTGTCTTTGGGACAGTTCACCCCCAATCGCCACCCTTTGTCCCTGACCATTGAGGAAAGAGGAAAGCCATTGCAAGGCCAGCCCCTGAATCCCTGTGTCGGCGAGATGGCGGGTCAGCAAGCGATGGTCGACTGTATCGGATGCAGCTGATAGGTCCAACAACATCAGTACCACCGAGCCACCTTGATCCAGATACTGCTGGAGGTCATCCACCAGGGCAACCAGCACTGTCTCTGTCCCATAGCCTGGGCGAAAGCTGGACTGGTGGGGGTCTAGAATGGAAGCGTCATCCAGAAAGTTCTGTAACTGCAGCGCCACCGCCCTCTCAATAATTTTACCCAAAAAGAGTAAATTTGAGACCGGTCAGTAATGTGCCAATTCGGCCGGGTCTAATGTCAATTTTTTTCAGGGGAGGGCGGACTACAGCTTTTTTAAGAGGTGCTGGAAAACGCCCTTCCATAAGGGATCTATTCATGATATCCCGTATAGGATATCTGAGCTCCCTCTGGCAAGCTTTAATAAGCCAGGAGGGGCAAGGGTCCAGATCACAAGTTGTAGGTCGTGCAGGAGAGAGGATCCTGTCAGCTTCCTCTAGGCTGAGTGTATTGAAGCAATCCAGAACAAAATCAGAAGACAGCCACAGGGCCTAGAGTTCACATACTGTCTCCAATGTGGCGGGGAGGTCTTGGCAGAGCGACGAGATCTTGTCTGCAAAAAAGTTCGCAAAAGCCTTACAGCCAATCTCTAATTCCTTAGAATTTGGCCTGCCTTGTGGCAGTGTTGTAAGGGTCCAAATTCTGTTGAACAATTGTGCCGGGCGTGAAATTGCAGATGCAGTCTGGGCCACAAAGTAAATTTTCTTTGTGGCTTTGACTGCCATCTGATAGGACCTCATAAACTCTCTATAAGATGTTCTAGTCGCTTCGTCTCGAGTACGCTGCCATTGCCTCTCAAGCCATCTGAATCCTCATTTCATCTGCCGCAACTCCAGGTTATACCATGGCACTAACTTAGAGCGAGGGCGCAGAGGACGCCAAGATGCGATCTCATCGATGGCTCTGAAGAGTCTGTCATACCAAGACTCCGTCAGGTCATCCAGGGAATCGCCAGGAGGCCAGGAATCCTGTAGAACTATTTGGAACCGTTCCAGGTCCATCTGGCTCTGCGGGCGAGCTAAAATATGCTCACCGCCTAAATGGGCTTGAGGTGGGACATCCACATGAGCCTTGAGGGCATAGTGGTCTGACCATGGCACTGCTTTGGCAGTAATACCGTCCACTAAAACTCCCGCCGCAAAGATCAAGTCTAGCATGTGCCCCGCCTGGTGAGTGGGCGTTGTAAAAATTTGGGAGAGTCCCAGTGTTGCCATGGATGACACTAGGCCCATCGCCTGACTGGAGGTCACGTCATCGACATGAACATTGAAGTCACCCAGGATCAAAAGCCAATGCCCAGCCTGTTATGGCCTCCATCAGGGACGGTAAGGCGCTGGCTGGTGTGTTAGGCGGATGGTACACCGGCCAGATCGCCAACCTCTCCCCAGCGTCCCACCCCAGACCGGCACATTCAATGCCCTTAATCTCTGGGACCGGGAGAGCCTGGAAGGAGTAAGCCTCTCGCATGAATAGAGCCACCCCTCCCCCCCGCCTGCTAGTCCGTGATTGGTGAAAGACTGAGTATCCTGGGGGAGCCATCTGGGAGAGAGCTACAGTCTCCGCATCATTCACCCAGGTCTCAGTCACGCAAGCAGGTCCACATCCTGCTCAAGCAAGAACTCCCGAAGGATTGAGGTCTTATTATTTGTGGACCTGGCATTACATAACACCAATGAGGGAGGCAAGTAATTCAGCCTGACCCCTCTACCTGCCACTGTTGGGATGGGACGCAGACTGGAAGGGGCACTATCATGCCGAGCACTATCATGTCTCAGCCTCCTTCCCTTATAATTCTGTCTGTTCCCACCAACATATCTTCCCCGCTCCAGGAATACTGGAATCTCCAGGCCGGTCATCCCCTGCTGGTCTCCGCCACAGCCTCAAACCAGCTGTAAATAGGCCCAGCTCGTCACCCTACTCCGGGTGTTAAACAGCAAACTAACTCCCCAACCCTCTCTTCTCACACCGATCAATCAATTTCCTAATTTAAGCTAACCTGCTAATAATTTAATCTAATAGTTAATTTAATCTAAAACCCCACCCCACAATCTCCCCTTTAATTAATTAGCTAAAAATAATTTAATTCTAATGGCTCCTTAATTGTAAAAAACCCTCCCAGCCAGTTACCCTCCCTAATAAATTTGCCAAAAATATAAAATTCATTGGCTAGCCAATCAATTAACCAATAATCCAAAATTAATTAACCAATAAAATTACATTAACAATCAATTTAGCAGTCAGCAATTCAGATTCTCTTTGTGCATTGGCGGTTAAGATCAGGTTAGAATTAAAATGATGCTGGATAAAAATGCTGCAATGCTGAAAGTGCAAGGTGTTCTTAAAGTGCGGAGTGTTCTTAAAGTGCGGTTGTTCTTAAGGTGCAGTAATACTGTCTGAACCCCAGGCAGCCCCCCGCACAGCTTAGGAGACCTGGGGGGTGGAAGCCTCCCCTGTGTCCCCCCAGCCGCGCAGCCAAGCCCCTCAGGCACCCAGCTGGCAACAGGCGCCTTGCAGCGGCCTGTAAATTCTGCAGCCGTCTCGGGGTCGTGTTCATAGTCCAGCAGCCCTGCCAGACAAACTCCCAGCTGCTCTGACACTCCACCTGGCAGTCTGGCCACTGCTTGTCTGATGAACATGAACTTGCAGAAGAGGAATACGTGCAGTACATTCCACTCGTATTACACAGACTTACTGTGGATGTCTGTGAGTGCTAGAAGGAGGTGAACAGTGTTTTCTAGAGGTGCTAATGGTAAATCATCTGCATTCTGTCACTTAGACTAGGAAGTATGTAGCAGGAATGCAGACGTTTATGGACTGCGTGATATCTGCAGAAAATAAACTTTTGTGTGATGGTCTGAAACTAAAATGTTGGTCACTGAAAGTGCATCAGGAAAGTAAGGGCTAGGGTATTCTGTTCCTTCTAAACAGCTGCCACATTCTCTTCTGAAGGCTGATTTGCAGAGCTGCCTAGGCACTGGAAATGTTCTGCCATGTTCCTGCTCCTCTGTGCATTATTTATTGTGCCTGAACAGACAAGCCCTGCTTTACCTCTGTTAGTCAGCCTGAGAGATGCTTGTTGCTTTAGACTCACAGTTGCAGTATGGGCAGGAATAGCATGGAGCCTGGGAAAAGGGAACTTTTGCTGGCTGTGCATAGGTGATGGGAATATGGAGCAGTATAATGTGTATTTTGTTAGTTCCTGTATATAAAAAGGAAAGTTAGTTCATTAATGAGAGTAAATGGTGCAAGAAACTGTTTCAGAGTTGCTTCTTATGTTCTTAGTGGCAAAGTTGTGTTTATCACCATGTGTGCATGTGGTAGTTAATCTCAGACTCCTCAAACATGTATGTAAATATGTGTTTGAGGCTATGTACAATATTTTGCACACAAAGTATATGTAAGCCTATCTTCATTTTGTAGGTTCTCAGACTTAATGGTCTATTAGGGCAGTTCTTACTTTATGTGCTGTGTTCACTGCTACAGCTTGTGGGCTGTAAGACTTTAAGCCTGAATGAGTCACAGTAGACCTTTGAACAGCCTGTAAGAGATCCTTCTTTTAATCATGGCTTGGCCATGGGTGTGCTGATTGAATGTTGACAAGGCTTTCTGTCTAGTTTCTCCTTTTAAAATGCCTGATATGTAAAATAGTTCCTACAGCCGTTTTAGCCCCCACCCCCACCACAAAAAACCTGCATGGTCTTCATATGTGAAACAACTGAATAGATATTATATGCAGCAAAATACGCTTTTCACATTCCTTTTTTTTATTCATATACATATGAAAAGTATTGTGTATGTGAAGAATCTCACTGGATGTTATGTTGGTTGTAATATAGTAAATAGCATGAAGTGTTTTGCAATCTCACGGCCAAGGGATGATTAAGCATGATTTGGGAATGCCTACTATGAGAGTGCTTTTTGGGAATGTATTGTGTCTCTCTACCTACAGGCTGTAAACCATGGCACAAGCTGAGAAAAAGGGTGGATTGCTTCGGAAATCTTCAGCTAGTAAGAAACCCTTGAAAGAGAAGGTTGTGCTAATGTATGATGAGATCTTCACGGTAAGGGATAAACTTATGTTCCTTTTATTGGGGCACTTTTGGGTTTTTTTACCCCAAGATAAAACTCCAATATACTGATGGATCTACCCTGACACTTCCTTGAGAGAGGATCCCTTGGAGCTTTTTGTGGCCTATTTGTATATCTCTGGATCACATCTTTTGTTTATGTATTCAGATTTTGAGATTCCTGATGTTTAAAGTGAGAAATCCTTCACATTCTTCTTATAAAGTGCCTCTGGGTATTCTTTTGCTTACTTGCTTTGAATAGAGAATCTCCACAGTTGAATGAAATTTGCTTTTTAGAATCCTCTCTGCAGTTTCACTGCTGATAATTTATAGAAGACAGGTAAAAGGTTAAGGTAGTTCCCTGTGCAAGCACCAGTCGTTTTCGACTCTGGGGTGACGTTGATTTTACAACGTTTTCATGGCAGACTTTTTACGGGGTGGTTTGCCATTGCCTTCCCCAGTCATCTACACTTTCCCCCCAGCAAGCTGGGTACTCATTTTACTGACCTCGGAAGGATGGAAGGCTGAGTCAACCTGAGCCAGCTATCTGAACCAGCTTCTGCTGGGGATCGAACTCAGGTTGTGAGCAGAGGGCTCCAATTGCAGTACTGCAGCTTTACCACTTTGTGCCACGGGACTCTTATAGAAGACAGCAGGCTTTTTTTTGGTATCAGGAACTCCTTTGCATATTATGTCTCAAACTCTTCGGAGAGCATGGTGTTTTAGCAGCGCACCACCACTTTTGGGTTGAAAGCAGCTGAGTGGCACCTTACCATGAAGGTTCTGCTCATCCACTTTCATCCCAAAAGTGGTAGGGCACCGCTCAAATGCCTTGCTCTTTGGAGGCTTCAAAGGAAGCCTCTGAAGAGCCAGGTCACCTGCACAATGATGTCACTTTGTGACATCATCGTGGTGTGCATGAACATTACCAAAGCGGGGGAAGGGGGGCGTGGCGTAGGGGTCTGCCGGGAGTGGCAGAACCCCTAGGGCAGGCCTGCCCCTAATGTAGCCAATCCTTCAAGAGTGTACAGGGCCTACTGTAAGCTCCAGGAGGATTGGCTACATCAGGGTTGTGTGGCCTAATATGCAAAAGAGTTCCTCCTATTAAAAAAAGCTCTGGAAGACAATACAAAGGATGTTTCTGCCTGTTGTCTTGGACCTAGAATGTTGCTTTCAGAACAGCTATATTCATTATGACTCTTGCAACAAAGATTAATTAATCTTTCAGACAGAAGATCCCAGTAAATGCAACGCTCGGTTTTGGGAGGAACTTTTCCTTATGAAGGTAATAGCAAAATTTAAAGGAATCTTTTTTCTCCTCAAATGTTTTAATAATAAATTACAATCTCTAGTAATTTGATCAGTAACTTCGTGTAATTCCTTTTTTTGCTTTTGTCTAAAAGGTGAATCTGGAGTATTTAGAAGGGAAG
Organism: Heteronotia binoei; assembly: GCF_032191835.1. NCBI lineage: Eukaryota > Metazoa > Chordata > Lepidosauria > Squamata > Gekkonidae > Heteronotia > Heteronotia binoei. Next base: position 77,704,494 of record NC_083228.1, on the reverse strand, counting down.
CTGGAGTCTCTAGATGGTGAAGAGTTAATGAAGATAAAAGATAACATTAACTGTTTGTTCCAACGCTGTATCCGAGCCCTGGGAGAAGAACATCCAATAAGAGTGGTCAATGCATTACAGGTGCTGTACTATTAATTTCTAATGTACAGAGCATCTTTGGCTGTCCCAGAACTAAATTTATGGAAACCCACTTAGTGACCATTGTGTTGATGAGAGAAAGAGCCTACTTGCCACTAAGGTCCTCTGACATACGTATCACTTCACTTTAAACACACATTCCTTTTTGAGAATCTGTAAGATTTAGGAAATGATTAAAACGTTCTGTTTCTTGCTGCATTGTTGGTGCTCATGTAGTCAGATTAATTCAAGAGAGCTATTGAGAAATTTCTGTGGACACTGGTGTTGAAAACAACAAGACAGGTATACAAAAATTCAAGCTATAAAGTCATAGAAGAGAAACATCAACATATGTAGTATTACATTGATCAGCGTTCCCCTAGAATTGTGACCTTAAGTTTCTGGAGCTTATAGATGAGGATTCTTTATGTATTGGAGGTTGTCTCTCTTCCCATCACAGACACTATGTGCATTAATCCGTGGAGTTCATCAGAAGAATAAATCCACTTCTGGTTTTGACATCATCAACATGCTGATGGGCTTTGACAAGGCTGAGATGTGCATGAAGGTGAGGGCTTGCTAGACTTCAAAGAGAGGTGTGCATCAAGAAAAGATATGAAATTGATCGTTAAATTTACCAGGCATAATGTCTCTCAATATTAAAGGGCCAGCCCAAGGTATGGACTGAGCTGCATGTGAAATATAAAAACTTTCAGAATTTGCATTCATTGTTTAGTTTTCACTTTTCTGGCTGGCTAGATCTCTATATACAAGTGAGAGACAGGAAACAACTATTGGTAGTGCCTATTCAATAGCTGATGATACATAATTCCAGGTAGTATATTCATTTTTGTGTAACGCTATGCACGGTAATGTGCAAAATTAGAAATACATCTGGTAGCAAAATACTCTCTGGCCAAATAATGCTCTTTCACTAATATATCAGCCTCTTACAATATGTCAGAATTGCATGTAGTATGCATGTTTGTGGTTCCATTATCTGCTTGTGAAAGTAAGAAATACTGGATCATAGTATTTTGTTCACAGTTGCAGCATAACCTTGGAACAGTGCTGCAGGGTCCCATCTAAGACTCCCATGGATTCTAAGGGTGTTTTTACATTCAGTTTGATCCAGAGTTTTAGAGTCTTCAAATCGCTTGCCACTGTTACGCTTTAATTATTTTCCTTTTACATTTAAGCGTTTCAATTTTGGTGGGGGGGGGGGGGGTCTCTGATCAGAGGGCAGCCGGAATACCAGTGCTTAGTTAAATGTATACAATTGCTTGGAAATCCTGTCAACACTGCAAAAACAATACAAATTTAAATTACTAGATGAGGCAAGCAATGATATGTAAAAATTTCAAGTGCTGTCAGTTCTCATGCAAATTATTGCACCTTGTGGTGGCTTTCGGAGTCTTTTAAAATGCATTAAAGCTTCTACAATACAAGTTTGAAACGGCTGTAGAGAAAAGACCAGATCAGGAGCAGCTCCAAAACGCATCTCACCGAAACAAATGTAGATGCTTTGGGTAGCAGTGATGCAAATCAGTTGTGAGAACATTAGGCAGTGTAAAAGGTGAGTTTCCAATGCGGTGATAGAGAGTCACAAACTGTCAGTGTAAAAACACCCTAATTGTACTTTTTCCAGTTCCTGTATGAAAATACTAGATCATACAGATTTCTTTTTAAGATGTACTGCAGTTTTTACGAAACCATTGCATGTAGTTTGGATACATAGAACACATAGTTCTGAAGACAGTTGTTGCATTAACATGTCTTGATCATAGCTCTTTTCACATATTCAATTATGTGTGTTCAATTTGTGTTTGCTGTACCAGTTGTAGACTGGATATCTACATGCCTTGTATCATTCTCACAACCAATATTTTATTTATTTATTTTTATTTATATTAAGATTTATACCCCGCCCTTCTCACCTAGGTGTCTCAGGGCGGCTTACAACACAATAATTAAAACAATTTCAGTTTAAACAATTAAAATACCATTAAACCATAATTTAGTAAAAACAAAATAGAGTAAAAACCGGCGGCCTATAGATACATTTTTTCATCCAGGATATTTTACATTGTCAGTTAATATCATAGGCCTGCCGGAAGAGGACTGTCTTACAGGCCCTGCGGAATTGCCCTAGATCCCGCAGGGCCCGCACCTCTTCCGGCAGCTGGTTCCACCAATAAGGTGCCGTTATTGAGTAGGCCCGATCCCTGGTGGATTTTAGGCGGGCCTCCTTTGGCCCGGGGACTACCAACAGGTTTTGTGAACCTGAACGTAGTACTCTCTGGGGAACGTGTGGGAAGAGACGGTCCCTTTCTGAATATGCTTTCTGAACCCTGGCTTTTTGCCAGTACCGTACAAAGTTGAAGTCAGTGTCTATGTGTTAGTATACTTGCAAGCAGTTTAATGTGTGAAAAGTTCTGCTGTCTCATGGATAAACCTATATCGGATATTTGTGGTTGAGATGTTAAGAGAATGAATTTGCTAAGTATTGCATAATCTTGCAAAATAACAGTGGTTATTATCTAAACCGTTTGAGCTTGTTTTTTCTGGTCTCATTCTATCCCTTCTTGAATCTTTTTTTGACACCTTGTATTTTATTTTAGAAATTCAGTAATGTAACAGAGGAAGGGATCAAAGTAACATATACAGATAAATTTTAAAAAGGGAGGGAGAAAAAAAGGGGGTGGGGATACAAGAACCTCTGCAAGAACAAAATCACCAGTTAAGTAAAAATACAATGCAGTTAACAAGAGTAATGTGTAAATATTAATCCAGAATAGTAGAACACCTAAAAAAGACACATAATCTTGTCAAGGTTACTATTGAAAGACTGAAAAGTCAAATCAGTTTGAATAAAATCAAGAAAAGGCTCTCAGACAGTGTAAAACTTTATGAAGAGGATTATACAAACATTATAAGCAATCAAAGTATTTTCATTATGGAAAAGTCGTGTAATTTTTTAAACCCTTTAGAAACTGTAGGAGCTACTGTTTTTTCCAAGTTCGGACTATGGTGGTTTTTGCTGCTGATAAAAGTAGAAAGATTAGGTCTTTCTGACTGGAAAAGATTGTGGCATCAGGCCAATAACAAAGAAGGATAACCTCAGGCACAAGTGGAACAGAGTAGCCTGTCAGTTTTTGAAAAATAAGTTTTCTCCAGAAATTCCCTTGAATCTTGATGAGATTAATTGTCATGCAGCTAAGCTACAGTGGTGTAAAAGACATTGAACACAGGTATGCGATAAGTAGTAATCACTTCTCTTTCCTCTAGAATCTGATGGAGAGCTTGGACTCACTTCTCTGTGCAGAAGGGTCTGAAAGCCTCAAGAGTTTGTGTCTGAAACTACTGCTCTGCTTGGTGACTGTAAGTAAACTATACAAAGTACAAAGTTTGCAAATTTGAGTGGGAAAAAGTCGTTTAAAGTAAGTATTGTGATGTTAATTTCTAATGAAAGAGGCAATTTCAGTGGCCCCTAGTCAGTATTGTGTAATGGAGATGTAATTCAGAGAGCTGTGATTGTGGCAAGTGTATTAACTGCTTTCTATGGCCACACAAGGATATGCATTTCTATTTCAAGGCAGTTTAGGGTAGTTTACTTTGTATAGAGAGAAGTATTGTACTTTTAACTTTTGTAGGGAAGATGCAACTTTGTACATTAGTTTTATCTTGGTTATCTGTCTTGAAGAGTGGAATACAGCATTATTTGCACAGAACATGGGCACATTTTAGTAATGTGCACAATTGAAATGCATATCAAGAGACCGCTATGGCTTCTCTACAGCATCATGTAATTAAAAAAATGAATGGCTGGTGAGTTCAGCAGAGTACCTATTTTGTATGAATAATAGGGGATGACAGAGGACACTTGATTTTATTGGAATTCCTAGAATGTTCTTTAACAGCCTTTGGTTCAATCTAGGTTACAGATAACATCAGTCAGAACACAATTCTGGAGTATGTGATGATTAACAGCATCTTTGAAGCTATTTTGCAGGTAATTCTCCCCCCCCCCCCAATTTCCTTGGAATACTTAATTCCCTATACTTAATTGCTTTAAGTCATACCCCCCCCCCCCCAGTTATTTAAATGCCACCTAGCATTCATTTTAGGTTGACATGTTTTCATTCCTCTTGTTTTGGCTTAGCCAGTGCTTGAATTTTAAGAGGCTGTTCATGAACAGTATGAAAGGAGACAAACAACATTGTGGGTCTTATTTCTCAGATTAGTTACAGACAAAACTGACTGATTTTTAGGAGATCAGCCAACTGTTTATTCACGTCCCCCCTCAACCACTTTATTTCCCAAAGAAAGAATTTGGCCTGCAGAATAACTAATAAAACAGCTAATACTATAAAACCCTTAGTTCAGGTTTATACAATACAGCCTCATTTGGAATAGTTTGTATAATTCTGGTCACAGCTCAAAAAAAGATATTGCAAAGCTAGAAAGTGAAAAACAGAGCAACCAAGATGATTAAGGAGTTGGTACATCTTTCATAAAGAGTATGGGCTTTGTGGTTTACTTAAAAGAAAACTAAAAGGAAAACAATAGGAGGGACAAAAGAAGTACTTCTTTGCTCAGTAATGGTGGATTTCACTGCCCATGGATGTAATTAGATAATTAGATACGGCAGATGGGTATATCAGTGGCTTCTAACCATGATGACTGAAGGGAACCTCCACCTCCAGAAACAATAAACTTCTAAATGCCAATACTAGGAGGCAGCATCTAGGGAGGACCTTGACCTATGATCCCTGTTCATTGACCCTCAAGTGCATTTGGTTGGCCACTTTGTGAAAGAGAATGCTGGATTAGATGGACCACTATACCTCCAGCAGAGCTTACTCTGACATTCAATAACATATTGTAACTGCTGGTCAACACAATATGGAATATGTTGTTATGCCTCATGATGGTATTTCTGTAGGGTGGAGGGGTTGTGCAGCCAGGAAATGGCCCTGCCTCTTCTCATGCTGCTTAGGTTCCCCTTTGGGTTCTGGATGCTTTGAAGGTGCCATTACAGATCTCATGTGTATTTCAATATGCTTAGCACTGCTTCTTGATACATTTAGTTAATCTGTTATTTCTCTGACTTTAGATCCTCTCCAATCCACCCAGTCGTAGGGAACATGGTTATGAAGCTGTTGTTCTGCTTGCTTTATTAGTGAATTACAGGAAGTATGAGGTGAGTGCTTCATATAGAATGTATGTGCTACCTTGACATTTTCAATAACTTGGCCATTACGGCACCCAAAAGCTGGTGTGAACAATTGTAACTATACTGTTACATAGTAGAAAGGTAATGGAGGCATATTAAAACATGAAGCCTGTCTGAATCCAAGTGTCGAAGTTTTATGTCCAGCTTAATAACTTCTCTTTGTTTCGAGTATATGTTGCATAGGTGTATAACAGGGGACTTGAACCTTTTTTGAGCCTGTGGGTACCTTTGGATTTCTGAGAGGTGGTGGTGCACAGCACTCCAAGATGGCTTCCACAGCTGGGAAAACCAAACCAGAGGCAGAGTCACATACTACCTCCTTCCTTGTTTTGCAAGGAGAATAAAAAGAAATGAAGGAGCTTGGGTGGGAGGAAGAGAGAAGGAGAAGGGAAAGGAAAGGAAAATCTGGAGGGGAAATGGCACCACAAACTTGGCCACTTACCAGTGCTCCTCATCCTACAGTGGCTGTGGCTGCAGTTGTGGCTGTGGAAATCTCTTTCATCTGAATGTGGCTAGCTAATAGCCCTGCCTTATAATGGCCCTACCCACTTTCTGAAAAGAGCAACAGTGGGTGCTTTGGTTTCCTCTGGGTGCCATGTTGGGGAGTCCTGGTGTATAGAAACAACTCCACTATTTTCTCCTATATATTCAAGAGAAAAAAATCACAAGTTTATGATTTTTTGTTAGAATGTGTAGTTGCTTTGATAGCAAGTTTAGGAAATCTGACAGTAGGAGAGAGGGTTCCAAAGGCTTGACTTGCTTTCTGAACTTTCTGATCATAAGCATATGATTTGCTAGCTTAATAGCAAGCCAGTGTAAATTTAGCACCCTTGGGAGAATGGATAGTCATGTGATTAGAGGATGATCTGCAATTTTATTCAGATGCATTCTAAGCTTGCAGTTCCTTGGATGAATGGAGGATGTGTTTAGGAGAGAGTAAAGGAGTGACTTTGCTTGTGTCTGGCTACTATTTCCTGCAGTTTATATGTGGCACGATGTCTTAATTATGTCTCTGAATGTCTTGCATAGTCTGCAGACAACTTGTTTTTTTATGTAATGGTGGTTGCTGAAATTCATAAGTTCTGGCTGGGAAAACAAGGTATATAAATATTCTTAATATTTCTGCAGTTACTTTGGTATATTAATGCAGACTTTAGTCAGGAAGAAATAAGAGGGTGGGGGCTTTAATTATAACAAATAACGTTTATTATAATCTCTCAAGAGTTGGCATGAAGCCATTCTGGGGAGATGAGATGCTTTTCATTAAAAGTCACTAGTTGGATGGGGAAGGAAATTGGAAAGTTTTGGAACGGCTCTTTGTGAAACGCAAAGCCTGGGGAGGTAAATAGCCTTCTTGAGGTGAAGGGGAAAGGTCACTAAACCAACCTTCTGGGTGATAAAATAGGGCATTGTAACCCAGTTGCAGTCTGTGCTGTGCTCCAGTCAAGTAGAGGGACAAAGAAAAAGATATGAGAAAAATGTACTTGTCTACTCTTTAGTTTCACCTTTAGGAGCTTTGGAGCAATTATGGGTGCCTCACTTTCCATGGAGGCCCAGGTCACTGCTGTTGCCAGGTCAGCCTTTTACCATCCTTGGCTGGTCAGGCTACTGGCTCCCTATCTCACCTCTCAGGATTTGGGTACAGTGATCCATGCAATTGTCACTTCCAGCCTAGATTACTGTAATTCGCTCTGCACAGGGCTGCTCTTGAACCTGACCTGGAAACTTCAGCTTGTGCGGAATGTGGTGGCATGCTTGCTGATTGCAATGTCTATGCAGGCACACATTCATCTGGTGCTCCGCCAACTGCACTGGCTGCCAATGGAGTACTGGATCTGGTTCAAGGTTGTGGTACTGACTTTTAAAGCCATATGCAGCCTGGGACCAGCGTACCTACAAGACCGTCTCTCCTCATATGTGCCTGGAGTGCCTTGTCCTCAGTTGATCAACATCTGCTGGTAGTCCCTGGCCAAAAAAGATGTCTGCTTAGCCTCAACCAGGGCCAGTACTTTTTCGGTCTTGGCCCTGTCCTGGTGGAACATTCTCCCATGTGAGATCAGGGCCCTGCAGGACCTCTTACAGTTCTGCAGAGCCTGTAAAATGGAGCTGTCACACCAGGTCTTTGGTTGAGGCAGTGGGCATTCAGTCCATCTCTGCCTCCCCTGCCCACAGAACTACACCTTAGAATCATTGCTGCTAGTCATCTTGCAGGAGACATTAAGGACTGCCTTGGTCTTCTACTGATTTTCTGTCAACTTGTTTTCATTATCTGTTGTTTACTGTTTGATGATTGATTTAACTGATTTTGCTATATGGTACTGTTGTTTGTTTATATCTACTTTAAGTTGCCCTGAGCCCATTTCAGGATAGGGCAGGATATAAATTCAACAAACTCAATAAAATAAAAAAACTACTTTAAAACAAAATTAAATTGCTCACATTTAAAGTAATCAAATTTTAGTTGAGAAATATATGCCCAATTTTTTTTAGTGTTTGGAGAAGAGTACTGCTATCTGGGATTTTCTAAAACTCTTTTATTAGTGGTTTTTAATTCATTAAGTTGTATAATAGCTTTTAACTTGCACATTGTTTTATGGCTTTATGCCCTTATACATTGCCCAGAGTCCAGCATAGGATGGGATAGAGTGAATAATAAATCAAATAAATAATATTTAATTAATCGAATAAATTAGATAAAATGTTTTGGATAAGAAGGTGCTGTTGATTATCTGGGAAGCAGATCTTTCAAATGTTTAATACTAGTATGTATAAAAAGTACAAATGGAAGCACCATCTTCAAAGAGGCATATCTTCCTGTATGGAAAAGAAAGAGCAGTGCCTCCTGAAATATTGCCTGCTGGAGCATATGCAGGCATCATTTAGACACAACCCTTTTGAACTACAATGATATATTTACACTTAGCCCTTGCATGAGTGGAAAAGCATTTATGCTTGAGCAAGAGGTATGTTTGATTCCTCCTTTATTTATTAGCTTTTTAGACCGCCCTCCCTCGCCAGGTGGGGTTCAGGGTTGTGTACAACATAAAAATCAATACAGTATAAATCATATTTAATTAAAACCATGAACTCAGTGGTACTAAAAGATGGTGATTAAAAAATCCAGAAAGGGCCGCTTGTAGGGGGTGATCACGCTGGGCTCTTGATGGTTGGTGCCAGTCTCAAAGGCACACCATCAAGAGTTGGGAGATGACATCCCAAACCTGAATCCCCCTGGCCCAGCCAGAGAACTTATGTCTTTGAAGGATTCAGTCTCAGCCAGATCTGTTTTAACCATCTCATTACTTCTTGCAGCAGCTCACTGTACCATATCCACAAGAGCCATATTATTATTTTTTTTGGGGGGGGGGGACTTGTGTAATTAATCAAGATGCTTTTACTTTGGTGACAATCCTGGATAAAACAGCACCCTTTCTTCCATCCCTTCTGTCTTTCATTGTATTTCTTGTAATTTTTTCCCTTTACTTGTTCCTTGCTATCTAGGTGAAGGACTATGCTGAAGATACCAGAATAATACTTGTAGACAGGCATGTGTGTATGAAGAGGTTACACATGTCTCATGCATCAGAAAACCCTGATAAGCTCAGCAGTCTTTATATGCTTGATAGCCATGAATGCATTGCAACTTCAAAGTGAAATGTTGCTTGTCTAATTAAAAGACCACTTCATTAGAACTATCTGGGCTAGCTAATGCAGGAAGTTATTATGGACTTTTCTTTCTTAGACAGAATGTTTCTAGTATTTATTCAGAACTGGTAAAAACTCTTCAGGACTTTAGGAGTCTTTCAAAATCTAACAGCAGCACTAAAGACTCTTAGTGGAAATATTCCTCTGAGAAATAAATGATATGTTTTCTTTGACCAGATGAAAGTCAGTAAAGTAACCTGTCTCAAGGTGATTTGGAAATCTCTTGGAGGTGGGAAATGGCTTCAGGGAAGCTTGGTTTTTCTCCAAGGGGTTGTCTTGGCTTTGTCTTGCTGTTGGGGTGGTTTCTGTTTATACGCTATCGTATAAAGCAGTCATTCCATTTTGAAAAAACTAGGTATTTTTCCCTGGTCAATCTTAAGAGACTTCAGAATTGCATGTATTTGCCTCATGTCTCCAACCCTGCAACTTTTCTCCATGTGAACTTTGTACACTGTGAGAGACTTTTTATTTTGAGCATACTGTTGCTGATCGTACTCTTTCCTCCAGAGCCTCGTGGGTTGCTAAATTGTTCCATTAGGTTAAAGAAATCTAATTGTGTTTGGGAACATATTTGCTTCTTTAGACTTGTGTGTCTGTCTATAAGGAAAATATCAGTTGCTTGCAAAACCCCTCCAAAACACGCCCCCCCCCAGCCGCCATATATTTAAAAGGGCTTCAGAATTTGGTTTAAAGTTTCTCTGGTTTTACCAGGGGATATCTGTTTTTATAATTGAACATATGAAGCTGCCTTATACTGAATCAGACCCTTGGTCCATCAAAGTTAATGTTGTCTTCTCAGACTGGCAGCAGCTCTCCAGGGTCTCAAGATGAGGATTTTCACGCCTACTTGCCTGGACTCTTTTTGGAGATGCCAGGGATTGAACCTGGGACTTTCTGTTTACCAAGCAGATGCTCTACCACTGAGTTACCGTCCCTCCCCTTATTGATTTTATAATTGATTTAGTGGGTACTTGTATTTAACATTTCAAAATGATTCTCATGATTTTAATAAATTGCCTGAACCAGCCCAGAATTTTTGTCTTTTGGCCTGCTGAATGTTAAACTTCAACCACTAAAAGCCTTTCTTTGAAACCAGGGAATTTGAGAAATGTCATAACTCAGGTAAAGCTTACCTTAGTCTGTTGATTCTTTTTAGAGCAGGACACTTTGTCTTGCTCCTAACTATGAGCATCAACCACTTCTAAAGTACAAAACAAAGCAATTTAATAATCTTTAGATGACTGGTGGATTCTGCTCCTATAAACTCAAGGCAAAATAAGTTTTTCAATCTTCAGTCTCTGTTACACAAGATCAGGATGCATTTTATTTTATTAGATATTTTTTGTATTTTTAATGTGTGTGTGTGTGAGTGTGTGTCTGCACCTGGAAGTCATGGTGACCTCTGGTGACTGACCCCTACTGGGGGCATGGAGGATATCTGGAGAGGTGGCTGAATAAACCTGCCCCTTCCTCTGGCATTCCAAGGAAGTCTCCCATCCAAGTACGTGCTAGAGTCGCCCGTGCTTAGCTTCTGAAATCACAGTTGCCTGAGCTATTCAGCTCAGGGCAGGATGAATTTTATTTATAAAGTGTAGTTGAAGTTTTCCTTTTATGCGTCATCTATTAAGCTGTTGTAAGTTGCTTTCACAGCACTCATGCTGCAAGAGTAGGGTAAAAATATTTCAATAAATCTGTCCAGATGGTTAACCTTTATGCAAGCAAGAGTGATCATGCCCAGCTAAGGTTTGCAGTAATCATAGTTTAGGACCAGGCCATGCAAATGAATGTGCAAACGTTTTTACAAGCAATCCACAGTTTAGAGTCACTCGTATACTTTAATTTTCTATCTGTTTAGTTCTGTGTGTACGGTGGTCTTTGTGACCATAACACTATCAAGTCAGGCATCACACCAAATCATAGTTAAGCTCCCTTGTAATTTTTTATTTGAGCCAGAGCACAGAAATTAGACTGGCAGAGAATCCTGCATCCTGCTATGATGACTTAGTCTGGTTCCCTCACTCAGATGCAGGATTTTTGCTCCGTTTTTCCTTCCTTTCTGACTGAGCAGCCCTTTTATCTATTTTCTTCTTATCTGTCTCATCCTGTAACTTTATTGTATTTTGATGCTGGCTCAGCCCAGGAATTTGAGGGACAAGACGAGATCACCCTCTTTAACTTAAAAGTCTGAAAATGGCACACGACACTTTTTAAAGTTCAAAAATAAACAAAATATTTTATTCAATATGGAGTGAGTAAGGTCAAGGTAAAATTGAGGTAAAATGTCTGAGGTGAATCAGTAATTAACATAAAAGGTGGGGGAATAGTGGGATTTGGCAATGCAGTTTTTAAAATAAAACATCAAGAAAAAGTGCAAGGATCACAGCGGAAATGAAAAATATAAAGAAGAAGAAGAAGATATTGGATTTATATCCCGCCCTCCACTCCGAAGAGTCTCAGAGCGGCTCACAATCTCCTTTACCTTCCTCCCCCACAACAGACACCCTGTGAGGTGGGTGGGGCTAAGAGAGCTCTTACAGTAGCTGCCCTTTCAAGGACAACCTCTGCCAGGGCTATGGCTAACCCAAGGCCATTCCAGCAGGTGCAAGTGGAGGAGTGGGGAATCAAACCCGGCTCTCCCAGATAAGAGTCCACACACTTAACCACTACACCAAACTGGCTCTCAATATCTGAATATAGGAAAATAATGAAATGGCATTGTAAGCTCCCCCACACCCCCCGGGGTCTAATCAGTTTGGCAATGGCTCTCTAGTGTAATATCCCTCTCTGGCTCTGGATTCCCAGATTAGAGTACTCAGTAGGCACCAGTTCTCAGGTCCATTCAGTAGAGACAAGCTGGCCCAAAGCAAAGCCCCCTTCCTCTCTTGCCCTGACCTAGCAATAGTGATTCATGCAACAGTCACCTTGTGGCTGTATTACTGTAACACACTCTATATGGGATTGCCCTTGAAACTGACCTGGACATTACAACTGGGCCAGAATGCAGCTGCTTGGGTACTTAAGTTATCTCAAGAACAGCACATATCCCACCAGTACTATGCCAACTGCACTGGCTCCAGATTGAGTACCAAATCAGCTTCAGGGTTCTGGTTCTTACCTTTAAGACCCTACATGCTCTGGGGCTAATGCAGTGGTCTCCAACCCTTTTGGCACCAGGGACTGGTTTTGTGGAAGGCAATTTTTCTATGGACCGGGGTTGGGGGGATTGGTTTCGGGATGATACAATTGTGCACTTTTTGTGTGTGTGGTGGTTAAGTGCATGGACTCTTATCTGGGAGAACTGGGTTTGATTCCCCACTCCTCCACTTGCACCTGCTGGAACGGCCTTGGGTCAGCTATAGCTCTCTCAGAGTTGTCCTTGAAAGGGCAGCTTCTGTGAGAGCTCTCTCAGCCCCACCCACCTCACAGGGTGTCTGTTGTGGGGGAGGAAGGTAAAGAAGATTGTGAGCTGTTCGGAGATTCGGAGTGGAGGGCAGGATATAAATCCAATGTCGTCTTATTATTATTACTACATTGTAATATATAATGAAATAATTATACAACTCATGACACAGTTGCTAACAGGTCACGGACCGGTACTGGTCCACGGACCATGGGTTGGGGACCCCTGGGCTAATGTACCTGCAGGACCGCCTTTCCTGGTATGTCCCCTAAAGAGCTTTACATTCAAAAGATCAGAATTTACTGGTGGTTCCTGGCCCAAAAGATGTCTGGCTGTCCTTGGCCAGAGCCGGAGCTGTCTTGGCCCTGGCTCCTGCCTGGTGGAACTCTCTGCCTGGTGACATCTGCACTCTGTGGGACATTATACAGTTCCACAGGGCTGCCAGGCCTATGGTGGAGGAGAGCATCTCACCTGATCGATTCTTCATGTTTTACGGGGGAGAGAGATACCCTCAACACTTTCAGTGATTAGATTTTAATGGTGTTATTTTGGAATAGATTAATATTTATTTTATTGTATGCTTAGCCTGATGGACATTGCCCTGAGCCCTTTGAGGGAGGGTGGTTTATAAATTGAATAAACAAACAAATTATTGATGGTAAAGAAAGTGTCCCATTAAAGGGCAGCTGAAATTCACCAGAAGGAAATATAAGGAAATCCAAGTGGAAATGAACAACTGGGTTTGATCATAAGCAGAGGTAGTCTCAGAATGAGGTGTAGTTGTTCGTGAGAAAGGTGGTGGTGGATAGCTCAGTGAAGAAATCTGGCAGCTGTCACAAGCTGCTTACACCTAAAGCAAAAATGGGAAATTTTGTTCTAGGATAAAGATAGTGCTATTGTTTGAAACAATACTTTGCCGATCTCGGTGAGTGGCTCCAAACATCTGATTACATTCTGTAGAAAGATTTAGAGGCCTTTGGTATATGGAATAGTTGTAAAGACAGGAAAATCTTTGTTTTGAAATGCAGGGCAAAAGACAATGTGTCCTGCTGATTGATTTTTCTCTGCTGCTGGAAGATTAAAGAGTATTTAAAATGATCAGACAGCCAAAAGGGAGTGTTTTACCCCACACATATTAACCTGTGGTGCTACTGCTACTAAGGGCTGTCACAGCATTTGCAGAATATTTACAGGAATTACGTTTTTCACAGAGTTGGAGGCCTTTGTTTCTGACTATGAGTCTGTCATGGAGACATTTCTTTACTTTTTAAAGGGGTTCCAATGCCACAGAACTGAGAGCATTTAAGATCTATGTTTTTTTCAGCTTTTCTTGGGTTTCATGGCAACAAGATTGTGGCCATGCGTCTTATTTCTGACAGATTCTCTGCCCTTTGCCAAGTTACAGAGAGATGTCTTTCTACAAAACCTAGTTGTATTTTAACTTCAAGCTTCCAGTAAATCTTCCTAATCTTTAATTAATTTTGATCCTGGCCACTCTTCAGTTGCTTTCCCATTACATAGTGATCTCTCAGCTATTAAAACTATTTTTAAAATATTTGTTTCTCATATTTCAATCCAACAAGCCCTTCAAGGTGTATAAGAAAATAATTTTAGAAAGCATTTTCCAGCTCTGAAACATCAATAAGTTTTCAGTTATAATTTGTAGTTCTAATCTTTTGAGATTGCATCATATTCAGCTTTGTTTTGTGTAGATAGGGTAGAATAAATTGCTGAATGTTGTCTGGTATTTAGCAATCTATCTCTTTTGGAGCTTGGTATAATAGGCTCTAGTCTCCAGAAACTAATGGCACAATGAAAATTACCAGTCCTTAAGATGGCAAAGATCAGTTTTCTATACCACACTATTATTCTGGTTATTAGTTCTTACTTTCCCATCTCTTGGATCCACATAGGGTCTTAATTGTGATTTATTTGGCATTGAATTTTTGATTTTGTGTTTGGCAGTGTGTCTAGGGAACGTCACTGTGTATGTAGCAGTGAAGAGGAGGTTTTATGTGACTTTTATTTCGGACATGGTACCACTCAAGCAGGAGCACTGAAAGCTCCTTCGGCGGGGAGGGCGGGGTATAAATAAAAAATTATTATTATAATACTATTATTATATACTGTTTGGGTCTTCAGGTGCTAAACATATACAGTTTGGAATATACAGTAGTGGTGGTTCACAGTACCTTTTGTGAAGTAACATTTGTATTTCTGTGTGAGGTTGATGTTCTGGGGAAAAGAGTGATTCCAGAGTCCTATGGTTTGAACTGAGAGGCCAAGGATAAAATCATGTGTGAAGCTTTAGTGGATCACTAAGCCAATGTGATGTAGTGCTTAGATTGCTGGTCTACAATCTGAGAGGTTTGAATCCCTACTCTGCCATGGAAGCATGCTGGGTAACTGTGAGCCGGTCACACACTTTCAGCCTAACTTGCCTCACAGAGTTGTTGTGATGGTAGAATGGTGAAGAGAATGTTTTGAGTTCTCATTGGAGGAAAAGTCAGTGTATTAATTAAGTTAATAAAATAAACTAACCTGTGCTTTTGCTGTTTTCCAACACAGTCTGTGAATCCTTACATAGTGAAGTTGTCTATCATAGATGATGAGGCCACACTTAATGTGAGTATGATAGATTGTAAGTGCTGTTATATTTGTGAGTATACACACATGAACATGCATGAAGCTGCCTTATACTGAATCAGTCCCTCAAGGTCAGTATTGTCTACTCAAACTGGCAGCAGCTCTCCACAGAGAAGCCTTTCACATCACCCACTGCCTGGTTCTTTTAACCTGAGATGTTGGGGATTGAACCTGAGACCTTCTGCATACAAAGCAGAGGCTCTTACACTGAGCCATGGCCTCTACCCTAGCAGGTTTTCCCAAAATACTGGAAATATAGTAAGGAACTGTATTGAGACTGCATGGAGTAGAATACAAATGATGTGTTGGACTTCAGATTTACTTGAAACCAGCTCTTTCCAATGCATATTCATTTGTGGATAATTTAGAAGGGAGGTTTTTTGGGTTGTGGTTTGTCTCTCTGCTGTGTTTTGCATGCTATATAGCTGTGCCCTATAGGGATTTTAACTTAATATATTGCTCTGTTCTGGCAGGGAATGGGTCTTGTGGTTGCTCAGGCATTATCAGAGTATAACCGGTAAGTCATCTTAAGGTATGCCTGCTTTAAATCTGCATTAGTAGTATTCTGTTCTTGGGCAAGGTGTTTGAGCAGGTGGTGGCGACAGAGCTCCAGGCAGTCCTGGTGCAGATGGATTATCTAGACCCATTTCAATCTGGATTCAGGCCTGGTTTTGTGATGAAAATGGCCTTGATTGTCTTGACTGATTATCTTAAATCTGGAGTTGATTTCTTTGCTTGGAGAGAAGTTAGATGAGCACACTAAAAGCATGTTCCACTAAATATGATGTTGGAAATGCAACAAAGAGCTTCTTAACCAGTGTCTATAGCAGTCAGACATTTCCTTCATAACCTTTTTGGTAAGATTTCTTAAATTTTGGCTTCAGCTGGATGTCATTTTGTAGTTCAGTTTTTCCTGCATTATGCCAACTTACTGAATTTCTGAAAATAGATTTATTATCCAATTTGGAATTTCCATCAAAAGATGGAATAAGATTGACCTTATTTCTTTGCAGCATTTCATGGAACTGATAAGTAATGAAAAATTTTAAATCTTTGTATAACCTAGAAATAGTAATAGTGGGCAGGCTGCGACAAAAATAAACATTTATATTTATAGAAAGCACACTTCATAATTAACTGGTTCAGTAACTGAGCACTCAGGAAAATAAATACCATACTCAGTACTATTATGTTAAAGACTTATCAGCAAAACTTGAAAAATGATACGGACAAAAACACATCGTTGATGACAGTTTATTAGAATGTAGTATAGTGGTCTAACTAGAGCACTGGTGGTATATTTTCTAAAAATGCTGATAGTTTCTTAACACTATGCAGAGGCAGAAACTTGGGGCTCTGAATGGGGCCATAGTCTGGTCAATTGTAAATGAGTGAATAACTGTAACACATCAAAGTGCTCCCCTAGATAAATGCACTGCCTCCATGATGTAGTACCACCCACTTTGGGAATGACTCTTCTAACTGCTACACTGCATAGGCTTTCACAGGATCTCTGCTGTTGAACAGGAGCAATGATCTAGAGGAATCAGAGTCAGCAAAATGAAAAAAAAATGTATAGAAACAAACTGTGGCGGAATAGTGCAAAAAAAATTTAAATAAGTTTTAAATGAAGTTTTAAGTGATTTTTTTGAACAAAGTGATTACAAATAAACACATCTACTGAATACAAACTATAGAAAAATATGTAATAAAAATATTCTCGTAATAATCAGAACAACTTGAATTAACAGAAAATAGTCCCATAACCAGAGCTATTTGGTAACAATCCAATTTCAAAAATGTCTGCTCCAAATCAAGAATATAAAGTCTGGAATTGATGGTAAATATAAAAATATGATGCTATAGATGGTGAATATTGCAGATGGTGAATGCTGTGATAAGGCGTCTGGATTCTATTCCACTCATTTCAAAAATGCAGACTTCTTCGGCATGTTCAGAAATTTTAAAGCATTAAGGAGTAATGAGGAATAGAATCAGGACACCATGGCATTTACCATCTTGATATTCTTTATATTCTGCCGCCTGGAGAAGGTGTCCAAGGAGTAAAAAAAAAATGGCAATCCTGATTATTTCCTGAATCCCAATACCATACAGATAGTGGGATTCAAGAATATCAGGAAATAGTGATTTTTGGGGAGTTCAATATACCCAAACCTGAAAAATCCTGTTTTGGTTTTTTTTTTGCGTACCCCTAGTCAGAATGGCTTAGTTTGATGAGGGACAGTATTAGTAGCTTCTGTCGTTTTCAAGTCAAATCATTTTCAATGCCCTTCAGATGCCTCAGCATTTGTAGAAGGTTCAGCCAGTATAGTATCTAAAATGTGAACAACCTCCCTCTAATTAGGCAGGCTGCAAGGATAAGCAAAACACATCCACAAAATCTCTCCTGGGGAAATTACACTGGAATTCATACCTCAAGTATTGTAAGTGTTCTGGCAGTCCCAGAATGCCTAAAGAAAGATAAGACTAGGATCACAATTTAGACACCAGACCAAAACAAACTGCATCTTGAAATTACTGCAGTTATTTGGTTTCAGTAGCAATGCTGAATGATTGCCATCATAGATCAGCATTACTTTAATTAAAAACCCCCAAGGAAACAGGGAAAAGGCAGCAAAAAACTGCGATCTGGTTTAGGAAAATTTCCAACACTAAACCTGTCCACACAAGCAAAATGACCAATGACAACATATATGCCATATTTTCTGGGATATTTTCTGCCATAGAAAATATCCCAGAAAATATGGTATATATGTTGTCATTGGTCGTTTTGTAGAAAAATGGGAGGCAGAACTCATTAGCATAATTCATTAGCATATGCCGCACACACACTCCCAGCCAAAAGCAACCTGATGCAAGAAAGAAGAGCCCATGGTGAGCAAGGCCTGCTTGGACTAACTAAATATCCAGCCAGCCCAAGCAGACCTCACTCGCCCGGGACTCTTCTGGGCCATCCTCACACACAATCAAAAGGCCAGCAAGTCACCTGCCACCCAAAATCACATAAGAAGTGGAGAAAGGGTGGCGTGGGCTTCTCCAGGGGTTAATGAGGGCTCCTGGGAGCATGGCAAAGCCCCTGGTGGTTGGCTCTCCTAATCCAGGGATTGTTATGCAGCTGCACCTACTATTCAATGGACAAGGTAGGTGGGAAGGAAGAGGGGGAAACCTTGGAAAGGTTCAGGAGTTGCGCTCCTTTGAGCTCCTGCTAAATCTGAGGCCTATATGTCATGGCTAGCTTCTAGGTATCTAGTAAACCTGCTTTAAACCTCTGGGGCCTTTAGTCAAATACAGGGACTAACCCAATCATATTAGAAAAACAGTTTATTCATACTCAAATGATATGTAAATAGGCAGCTTTATAAGATAAACAAAAATCTTACTTGTTTAGATTATGTGCTCCTAGGAAACCTGCATCCCCCATTGTGTAGGCATACCTACTACCACCCTGTGGATGGCTTTTAGAACAAAACTGTTGAAAATAAAGATAAAACTTGGTAAGCTTTAATAAAGCCTGTGGCAATTGCCTCATGGTGAGAGCATGTCTACTCTGTTGACGTATTCACATGCTTCCTCTAAAACATCCTAAACTACCAGATACTGTTTGCTGAGCTTAGTGGACTGTTAAGCCAGTAGAATTGCTGGTTATATGCAGACAACTGTGGTGTTTTTTGCTGCAAAATTGACTGAAATGCATTTTCTGTAGGGGCGCTATGAGAGCCTTGAAGGCTTGCATAATTAGTGTTGAGGCTGAGGTCCATAGGCTTCTGTATATATGTGCATGTGTGTTTAATAGAATTATACAATATACTGAGTCATCTGTGGAAGTTACGAAGTGGGTCTCAAGGGACAGGAAATGGAGAGTAGGTAAAATTATCTCTCTTATTGGATGTGTTGGTTAAGATGTGTTGGTCAAGGAGTATGTTCGTTTTCCATTCTTATAGAATTTCTCATTGCAGTGAATTTAGTCCAGTGTAAAGAATTTTTTTTGCCTACTTCAAATCTGCCACAGTAGTATATAGCTTCACAACTACCTGGGAATAGCTGTTATCTTACTTCTGAGAAATTGGCCTATTTTAAGACAGGGCTCACCCTCAACATATTCATCAGTCTTCAGAATTTTGTGTATTAGAGATCATATTTTTTAACCATTGCTACTACAAAACCCAATTCTAACCTTTTAATATACTTTGTAATTTTATTAAAGCTATAATAAAAGTGTTATAAGCAGGGCTTTTTTGGTAGTAAAAGCCCAGCAAGAACTCATTTCCATAATAGGCCACACCCCCTGATGTCACCATTGTTTTGCATAGGGATTTTTTTGTAGAAAAAAATCAGCAGGAACTCACTTGCATATTATGCCACACCCCTAGGAACCAAGCCAGCCGGAACTTCGTTCCTGTGTGATTCTGCTACCCCCCTGCCCCAGTTATAAGTAAATGAATGAGATGCCCCGATTGACATCACCCCAACAAAAAACTAACCCTAGCTTTATCTCCCCTATTTTTAATAATTCAGTTATTGCCTTAAAAACTATTTAGTTGCATATTGGATCCAGTATAAAAAGCAACTCATTAAGAAATGAACTCATCCATTACCATTGAATGGTATAAATATAACATATAAACAAGTGACGACAAGAACTTCATGAATGTGGATTTTTATGTCCTAAAACAAAACCTATTCTGATGTGAAATGATAAACTTCGTACTTCTTTTTGAAAGACACTACAATAAAATCATTGCCGAAAATACTATAATAAAATCATTGCTGAAATGACAGCCTTGCATCTGGGGTTTGCTGAGCCCTTCTTTTAGATCAGGGGTCCTCAAACTACGGCCCGCGGGCCAGATGCGGCCCGCTGAGGATGTTTATGCGGCCTGCCGGGTTATGGCAAAATCAGACCGGAAGTGATGTTCAACCTAAACTCGCGTTAGCAATACACACTTCCGGCACTGGGCTGAGGCGGCGGAGACAGAGTGTGAGGTGATACTGAGGTGAGTTCCCAGGCCGGGGTGTGTGGTGTGCGGAAGGGAGAGAGATGCAGAAGACGGAGAACTGACGGCCCGCGGCCTTGTACAGTAACGGCAGTCCGGCCCTCCAACAGTCTGAGGGACAGTGAACTGGCCCCCTATTTAAAAAGTTTGAAGACCCCTGTTTTAGATACTGGGATTGGTATTTGTGGAGTTATGTGTCTCCTTCCTTTCTTTTGTGTATAAATTCTTTCAGCTGCCCTTAACTGGGTTGGTATGGTTAGGATTAGCTAGGTTTACTCTTCTTGGTCAAAGATTCTCTAACCAACTTTAAATCCAGGTTTCAAATTCTCATCAAGGGAGAAACCTGGTAAGCAATAAACAGGATGATGGTTGCTGAGGGCACAGGGTTAGTGGAAATTATTGTTCAAAAAGTTCTCCCTGTAGACTCTGACAAATGCCTTCCTATTTAATTATAAGCAATTACAATTTCTCTTTATTTAAATATAGCACTCTTTAAATGTAACAGTTGAGGAACATTTAGTATTTCTCTGTTGCTTAAGTGCTACTAAAATTTTTGGTCAAAATTTTTGCTTGCATAGTTCTGTGTCTCTCATGCTTTAATCTTTCTGTTACTGTCCTTTTCATTTAGGCAGTACAGAGACAAGGAAGAAGAACACCAGAGTGGCTTTTTCTCAGCCTTGACCAACATGGTAAGGAGCTTGTGTATATTACTAGTCAGTGCTTGTTGTAACAAGGAGCCTGATCCAAAACTAGTGACAGAAGTGCGAGGAGGGAGGGAGTCCACATTGTGTGTGTTGTTAGGCTTAGATTCAGGCTCTAGGGAAATAATAAAGTATCAGTATTGCTTTGAGAGTTGTATGCTGACTCTACTTGGTCTGAGATGTTCAAAGTTGTGCAGTGCTGCTTCTTTCCATAGGTGGGCAGCATGTTCATAGCTGATGCTGACGAGAAAATCTCAGTTCAGTAAGTATGCCACTCTGAGAAATATAAAATATTATTCATTGCCAACTTTTCCTGGAGCTGATGTTGTCTGATGAAGTGTGCTTTTAGCATACAAAAGCTTACATTCTCAATAAAACTTCGTTGGTCTTAAAGGTGCTACTGGACTCCCAACTTTGTTGTGTTGCTTCAGACCAACATGGCTGCCTATCTGGATCTATTTTCCTGGAGCTGACTTTGTATTAAAAACATAAAGCAGTGGGAGGAGGTTAGCACTAGCTTAGCAGACAGTGTTGGAGATTATTGCGT
This sequence comes from Heteronotia binoei, assembly GCF_032191835.1. NCBI lineage: Eukaryota > Metazoa > Chordata > Lepidosauria > Squamata > Gekkonidae > Heteronotia > Heteronotia binoei. Next base: position 77,683,127 of record NC_083228.1, on the reverse strand, counting down.
GTAATTTAATGGACATGTGAATTAGCAGAAGCTGTATTTGCTAAGGGCAAGTTACATTCTGAATTGTCAGAGTAGACTACCTGTACCTTCTGCAGACAAATGGAGCAAGTCAGGAGGAAGACGTACCATCCACAGCACTTGAACTGTTTAGCAAGGTCTGGTAGCTTGTTCAGCCCTAATGTCATGTCAGATTTGCCACACTGAAATTTAATTCCAGAAATTATTACCAGTTATGCAGAGGAACCTCACAGGCTACATAGAGCTCACTTACTACAATTTGACGTCCAATTCTGGATTGCAAACCATGGCATGACCTTGCCTCAGTGCTCTCTTATCCATAATTTGCAGAGGACCTAGGAGCAACTGGCTGAGTGATGTATTTGAAGCTTTATAGAAATGGTAAATATTTTAAGTGCTACTGTGAAGAATAAGGGCTAGGCTAGATGTAATGGTAGAAATCTATTACTGAATTTCTTGCTTTTTTAAAAAACCAGTTCTTTAGGGTGTTCAGACATTGGGACCCCTTTGTATCTGTCCAGTTGGAGTCCAAAATTGGTGGATGATTTGGGTGGGGGGAGAGAGTGTTCTCTGTGTTACTTCAACAAATAAGTGTGTTCCTTTTGTATGGTTTTTTGTTTTGTTTAGGACCAATGAGGCTATCCTTTTGGCCCTTTATGAAGCTGTTCACTTGAACCGAAACTTCATCACTGTCTTGGCACAGGTGGGATACAACTCATTTTATATTTTCTGTGAATGGGAAGAGAAAGCTAAGCTCCAGAATATCTTTAGTATGTTGCCAGTATCTGCTATGATCTTTGAGAAATCCTGCAAATGTAGTGTTGCTCATAATGGTGTACTCACGTGGTGGTTTTGGCATAAAAGACCTTCCTATTAATTTGATGGATTGGAAGATACATACTTCATGCTCCCCTCCTCCCCTCCCCAAAAGGGCAGGAGGCTCCTCTGTCTGCTTGCAGGACTCCTGGGAAAATTGCTGACTAGCTTGTTATTGAAATTACCTCAAAGCAGAACAAACTGTATCCTTATCTTTTATTAAATAAGGGAGAAGAGTTTTGAATGTGTAGGGTGGCTTACTGGCAATAGCAAACTGAAGAATTCTCTGTTCTTTACATGACTGGAGACAGGAGCAGCAGAGATGGCTTCATTCACATGGACTCAAAGGCTTAGCTTATTTCTGTCTGGTGATTGGTGTTCAGTATAGTTCTGTCCTGTCTTCTGATGTCTTTTTGCAATTGTTTTCCATAGCTGTCCTTTTTCTGTTCAATATAATAATTTTAGAACCTTGTTAATGCCATAACTGTGATACTTGGGCACTACCCCTTGGTCTGTGCTTTTGATATCCTATCTTGTGTGGTTCTGTCTGCCTTTTCAGCTTGTGGTTCTTCTGGAAAGCCACAAGTCCTGGGTGCTTTGGCTCTGCACTTATCATCTTCAGGCTTCTTGTTCTTGAGTGGTCTGATGTTCTGCTGTAGTTAATGTGGTGACATTGCTCCCAGTTAGAATCAAATGAGTCTAAACATGATCCAGCTAGTATCATGGCCTTATGTGCTTATGTGCTTACTAGATTGCTTGAAGCCTTGCTTTTATTCCTTCAGACAATAAACCTGAGATACAAGGTGGAGTACATTCCTTGCAACAGTGTCAAAACTCTATATGCAGCTTCTTCTGTTTATATCAGATTTGCAGCATCCATAGGCTACGTAATATAGTTAAGAACAGTGTGTGTTGTTTTAACAGATTTTTGGAAGCTATGCTATAACTTGCATAATTATACTTGGGGATCTGTTTCAGAAATGCTGTGCCAGTGTCTTGCTGCTAGGCAGTGCTATTATCTCTTGGCTGGCATAGGAGTTATAAAAAAGCAAAAATACAAGTTTTTATTCCAAGGAAACATGGTTGTAATATTTCTATGGGCAGTTTATTTCAAAGCTTGCCTTGGACAATGATTTCAGAAGTACAGTCTGCAACATTTAGTTATGTGTACTTGTTCTCTTATGAGACGATGGGCTGATGAAGAGTCCATTAATAAACTAGACATTCTAGTTCCCTGTCATGATAGGCCCTGCATGAAGTTCCATGAAATGCTGTGCAATTAAAAGCATATTGGTAGTTCTAGAACACATTTCAAATCATTGCACTGCTTGCTGCTGAGAGAACATTTGGAGGTGCATTGATATCAAAGGCACTGCGTGAAACAGACTTCATTATTTCACCATTGGATATAAAATAGAATAGTATGCTGATCTGAAATCTTGCTGGTTCCCATGGTTGACTGTGACACAAATGGAGCCCTGTGGAGAATAAAGTTAAATCAGAAATTAGTTGCGGACCAGTTGACTGAGGTGAAATGTGGAGAGGAATTAGCAGAAGAAGGCAAGGGAGTTCCAATAATATTTCTGTAGTCCTGTTCTTGACAAATGTGGGTTAAGTGCTTGGGTGGCAAAATGATGCACTAACTGCTCTAATTCGGAATGTATGAAGAAATGTAAGAACAGTGGGGTGAGGGTGGGAACCATAGGCTCATGTGTTCTTTGCAAGGCAGGAATCCATGAGCAGTCATGTTTTAGATTTTCAGCACAGACAAAAGTGATAGCTAGTTTTTTATGACCAAGTAGAAGGAAAATAGTCAGAGTTATAGAAGTGGTGTAGAGCACCTTCTACTCTCCAGCATTTGCTGTTTGGAAAATAACTTGCTTACATGTGTTGCTTTCCTAGAGTCATCCTGAAATAGGATTGGTGACGATGCCAGTAAGTCCAGTTCCAACAACTCCAGTCACACCACTTGGTACTACACCACCTTCTTCTGATGGTGAGCTGTTCTACTCTCTGCTCTGGTCCACTGGTTGTATCCTGATTAAGATCACAGTTTGCCTTCTCTGCCCATATGGAACTAAGTCTCTCCTAGGTGGAAACCAAGAATTTCAAATCCATCCAGCCAACAGCTAGATTGGGTTACAGCTCTGTGGTTTCATGTACCTCAGTTATAAACTGGTCCTAGATGATTTCTGGGAGTGTTTCTGTGAAGTGTGAAAGGAATTGTCCTTGATAAATAGGATACTAGTATGGGGTTGGAGTTGCAAAACTGGTGGGGTCATTCTATAGAAATTATGTTCAGTTGTCCATCTCTGATTGCCTAGTTCCTCAGTTTATTGAGTGTTGTGCACGACAAATGGCTAAATGGAAGAATGAGATGGATTTGAATAGAGCTTTGTTTGTAAGCATCTTGGGGGTGAGAGCTGCATGTGTTACCCTCATAGCTGCTATTCAGGTCATTCTGATATTCTGACAGAGAGTATTCTTCTCTGGGAGGATAAATTCTGCATGGTTGCCATGGATATCAAAAGCCTCAGTTTAAACAATTATGTCTTCCACCTCTCTGCATATGTATTCCATATGATCATGAGGGCTGGGAGTGCTTAGGCTTCTTTCAAATTGTTCATTATAAATGCATCCGCCTACACACTTTTTAATGCAGTGGGCAAAATTTGTACTTACCTTCAGTTTGCGTTCTCTCTTTCTCTTTCTCTCATTTGCATAGACAGACCCAGACTACTGCAGACAGGCATAGTAAGCACTGCCTTCCTACTGCTGGGAGATTGATTAATAATAATAAGGCTATTTTTCTTGACCTACACCAATACTATCAAAGATTGTTATGCTATTCAGCCGTTCTCTGTGATCCTGAGCCCAAGTCTTGCTCCCCATGGTTTTTGGCTCAGTTTTAAAAAACCCATGCCAGAATGATCCCTACCCACACCCCCAAACCTACACATTTAATAATTTTACATTGGCTCATAATCAGAGCTAGACATCTTAGATACAAAGAAGCAAAAAGAAAACACTTTTAAATATGCCTTTTGAAAAACAATTAGGTAGAACCTTGTATGTTCAGTTTTAGACACCTCCCCATGCTGATAGATTTTGCAAATGTGCTTAAGGTCTGAAACTCAGTTCCTCAGAACCTTGCTGGTAACATTGATTAAAGCCTCTTTTCAAATTTCAAAATAATACATGGTCTTTTCATGAAAAAGTCAAAGCTGCAGGAGCTGAGCTATGACAAGTAGTGACTGTTTCTGCAGAGTGATTTTTTTAAACCAACCTTTTCCTGTTGTTGTTTGAACTGCGTCTAAGGTGCCTGTCACCATGGTATCTTAAGTGCTAATTTTGCTTGCTGCTGTTAAATATTCATTCATGATGTGTATCATAGCAGCCCCAGAAGGACCTATTATGGTTATTGAATACATATTAGTTAAATCTTAGTGGATTTAGGAGGCTACTGTGATGGTGGGTATGCAGTTGTGCAGAGAGATCTGTTAGCAGTTAACCAAGAGCAGCATTGCTCTAGTCTAGTCTTAGGGTAATAGCATGGATGAATGGGGTCAGGTTGTTTGCATCCAAAACACAGCACAGTTTGCAAGTCAGATGTAATTGAAAAAGGTAGTCTTAGCAATAGTGTTGACATAAGAACATATGGATCAGGCCAATGGCCCATCCAGTCCAACATTCTGTCACACAGTGGCCAAAGGTGCCGGCTGCCATCAGGAAGTCCACCAGTGACTTGCTTCTCTATCCAAGGTCAGGTTTAAAAGTACCCCCACGTTCTTAACTGTGAATGTACTGATTTGAAAGGTGCCTCATATGTGGGTTTAGGATGCTAGCCATCCTGACTAGTATTCATCTTGTCTGTATTCAATTTTAGCTTGTTCATCTGTAATCAGTAGACCATGGGATCTAGGCATTGAGCAAGGACTGAAGTAGCAGCATCTGAGGGCTATCAGAGATAGATAGCTGGGTGTTGTCAGTATATTGATGATACCAAACTCCAAAGCTACCACCTATTTCATTAAGTGGTCTTATGTTAATATGAAACATAAGGTAAGAACAGGTCCGCGAGGTACCCCACAGTGGCCAACAGAAGCTGCTAGTTGCATTATTTATTTAGTTCTTGATTTCACTGGTTTCTTATGGAGCTGTTTGCCTGTTTTATGACTGTTTAAACATCTTTTTTAACATATGTGGGTCACCTGGTTTCCATGTAAAACAGGTTTATTTCATCCCCCATTATTTTAGTAACAAATGATGGAGCGATTTGCCCCTTCATCTGTTGTTCTTTTTGTCCAGTTATTCATATTTTCCAATTACTTCCATTGTTTAGCTTTCTGAGTCTACTTAGTTACTTATTTAGTTACTTTGCATCAAAGAGATCAATTCATTTATCTCCCTTCCTACACCTCTAACACATGCAGGTTAATTGTTGCTTGCCTTAATAATATTTTTGTCTGTGTTCTAGGGGTGTGATTTTCTTTGAAGGACTAATATGGGACCTTATGCTTAGATTTATTCCTTTAAAAGGATAGAATACTAGTGTCTTAAGACATGAAAGTTCTTGATAAAGCACTATTTTTAATGACAACACCCTGAACAACAGATGTATATTTTTAAGGGTTTTTTTCCTATTGAATTTAAGTCATATGACTTGGAAAGTTAGACTCAAGGTGAAAATCTTAAAACCATCCAAAAAAACCCTCCATTGTGAGCTAGTCATGAAATTCACTTGCATGCCTGCTTTCCACAGGTGTCCTTTGACCTTCACAGCTCCAGTGCTGATGCTGGTTTCTGTACCATGCTTTGAGCTACTCTTGATTAATAAGCATTACTGGTTCTGAGAAAATCATAATGGAAGGTGGATGTGTAAGGGACTCTTGCTTCAGGAAGAGTCTTGAGATCTTGTGAAGTCAGGGTATACTCAAAGTTTTTAAATATTAGTCTGGATCATTTCTGGCCTTTTGAATAACTGAATTGTTAGTCTAACATGCCAAAAGGCTCCTGTTTATTTTTACTGATAGTGTGATGTCTGACAGCACTTGATTCTTGGGACTTACATTCTGTCATGTATTTTATAAACAATTCCACCAACTGAAGAATGAAATAGCCACTTCATTGATCCTGAGCACTTCCCAGAAAAGCATGGTGTGACCATTCAAGGCTCATCAAGTAGCCATTCTGTGTTTACTGAGAATTGTGTGCTTTCATGTAGTACCTAAGTATTTACTGATGTGTATGAGCCAACGGGGGATTAGTAGAGGCTGACCTTGCACCTAGTGACAGGACAGTTAGTTTTTGTATGATGATCTGCTTGACTTTATGGCTGATCTGAGACGTACAAAATGTGGTTGTAAGCAGGAATTTTTCACTGATTTGTCAGCTGTGTAGCAGTCTATATCAAAAGATCAAGATATGTGGGAGAGGAAATTTATCGTGATTGCTGGATAACTGAATGTTTACAGTCCATTATTGTCCTTTCCTTTCTCTGTTGTGAATCTGAAAAGAGGTCTTAATTTTGGGAAGCATTCAGTAAGCACTTAAGAGATACTTTTTTAGTTTACATATCTTTTGTCTTTATTGTCTGCTTTATGTATGCTTTCCCTTTTATCTTCTCAAAAACTACAATTAAAAAAAATATGTTACTGGCTAAAACAGTCTCAAACTGTTTTGAGGTAAGTGCACTATCTTTGCTGTGGCTCTTGTTTGAGTCGCAGAAGGGAAGGTAGCAAGATATACATAAGGAGCACTGTGTTATGTTTTAGGAGTTCAGATACGGTTTTTAAGTGCTGCAATATCTTCTTAAGTGCTAAGAATGATTTTTCTCCATATACCTTCTGCCCCATGGAAAAGTGCACATCTTTGTTGTAGTGGTTGATAATTAGTTAAAAGGGAACGATGAGACTCTCAGAGTTGCAGCATAGGTCTGTTTGGAAGGCAAAGGCCCCTGAATTTGAGACTGTATGATTTAAGGTGGTCCAAACCTTATTTTGGGGTTCAGAGCTTATACATTATCCTCAATATTTGTGATTGGATTCACAAATAAGGATCTGGGAACCAAGTTCAGCCTTGTCAGATACTGATGAAGGTGCAGGGAGAGGTGTATGCCAGATATGGAAGCAGTGGTATGAAATGAAAGGAAAGCTTGTTTACATCAGAGCTTGGCTTCAGTTTAAATTGTTTTTTTCTGTTTCCTGCTGTTTCAGTAGGGTCATTTCAGAAGTGATGAAGAAGGCATGTGAAAGATGGAAGAGGAACCATTGGAGAATATGCTAAACTGGATTAGTTTGTCCCTTGTTTCCTCTTACTCGAATTCCATGCCTCAGTAAACCAGCTAGCTCCTCATGAGCTTTTGTGGTTCCTTTTTCCTCACAAAAGTTTCAGGTTTTACTGGAATTTTATTAATTTATTTTATTTTGTTACCTTAAATTTCTATCCCGCCCTCTCAGCAAGTAGACTCAGGTCGGCTAATAATCACTTCAATGACTTCAAACAATAAATACAATTAAAACATTAAAAGAAACATTTTTGGTGCTGTTCAGCAATAACCTAGGTGCGATTGTCCTTTACTAACAGTGAGAGCATAATGATTGCAATTTCTCAGTAGTGTAGAGTGGCAGTCCTCTCCCGGTTCAGGTACAAAAGGCCTGTCAAAATAACTCAGTTTTGCAGGCCCTACAGAATTGAGAGAGGTCCTGCAGGGCCCTTATGGCTTCCGGGAGGGCATTCCACATTTCAGGTGCTGCCACTTAGAAGGCCTTGGTCCGTGTAGAGCACAGCCTGGCCTCCCTTGGTCTGGGGTGGACAATAGATGTTGTGTCCCTGAACGCAGTACTCTCTGGGGAACATGCAGAGAAAGGCAGTCCCGAAGATAGACAGGCCCCCGATAGTATAGGGCTTTAAAGGTCAGTGCCAACACCTTGAAATGGACTTGGAACACAATAGGTAGTCAGTGCAGTTCTTTCATGATGTCAGAAAGAATAGTGAAGGAGCTACCTAAATAACTTTTATTCTGTTTGTGGTGTTTGCCCAATGTCTGTGGTGTTTGTCTCACTCTAGTAGTGGAGCTTCAACCAGTTGACTGGCTGTCTTCGACTACTGAGATTGTGATATCTGCATTGGCATTGCCTAGCACCATGGGCAGTTATGAGGAAAAATAAATGAAGGGTTGGGTATTGCTGAAGTAGGGACATCTTCTTTACTTTCATTAGGGTACCTTGGGAAACTTTTGTGTGCTGGTAGTGAGCAAATCTTATCTGATTTTTTCCAGTTATAAGTACTGTGGAACTCCCTTTGGATGCTGATGTGCAAACTAGCAACCTGCTGATAACTTTCTTAAAGTACAGCTCCATCGTCATGCAGGACACCAAAGGTAAGCAGTTCTGTTGACCTAGCTTTACAAATCTGTTGGGGAAGAAGGGGGTGTTACTGGTTGGTCTGCATACAAAAATCTACCTGGACTCCCCACGGAGATGAAGGTTCTGCACATTGAAAGAACGAACTGATTTCTCATTACCAGATGGCAATTATTAGAGAATAGGGAGACCTGGTGCTGAAGGGAGGGAAGCCAAATATAGAAAGGAAAAATTGTAGCTCGTAATAACCAGAGGAGTCTCAGCATGTCCTCCCAGGAGGCAAAGTGGATCCAATTTTCAGCTATGTAAGGGGAAGAAAGGAAGTTGAGAGATTTCCATAGTATATAGTAACTGCTGTTCAAAGAATACCCAAGAGAGATAGTGCACAGATGAAGAAGAGTTGGATTTATACTCTGCCCTTCACTCGGAGTCTCAGAGTGGCTTACAATCACCTTCCCTTCCTCTCCCCACAACAGACACCTTTTGAAGTAAGAGGGGCTGAGAGAGCTCTGAGAGAACTATAACTGACAAAATGGTCACCCAGTTGGCTTTGTGTGGAGGAGTGGGGAATCAAACCTGGTTCTTCAGATTAGAATCTGGTGCTCTTAACTACTATACCATGCTGGCTCTGAACTTGAGCCAAGAATGGAACTCAGTGCACCCTTCAGTACTCACTAGTGCAGGGGTGGCCAACAGTAGCTCTCCGGATGTTTTTTTGCCTACAACTCCCATCAGCCCCAGCCAGCAGGGCCAATGGCTGGGGCTGATGGGAATTGTAGGCAAAAAACATCTGGAGAGCTACCGTTGGCCACCCCTGCACTATTGATGTGCTCTGGTTGGCAAAGGTTGTGCAGGGTTATAGGAAAACTAACATGAGGGGGCAGGAAACAGCTGGTTTTTAGATATTTTGGCTTGCTTGACTGATGTCAAAGTGGGAGTCTCAGGTAATGCTGGATCATGCATATGCAAATATACTGCCTATGCCACAATGAGTCCCACTGACCTATTCAGAACCATGAGGTTATTTATTTGTGTATATATTTGTGCCATTACTTTCTTCTTGACTCAAGATGGCTTATAAGAAGTAATTAACACATTACAGATTAGAACCAGATAACATAAAGAAGATATTGGATTTATACTCCGCCCTACACTCTGAATCTCAGAGTCTCAGAGTGGCTTACAATCTCCTTACCTCCCCCCCCACCCCACAACAGACACCCTGTGAGGTAGGTGGGGCTGAGAGAACTCTCCCAGAAGCTGCCCTTTCAAGGCCATTCCAGCAGCTGCAAGTGGAGGAGAGGGGAATCAAACCCGGTTCTCCCACATGAGTCCACGCACTTAACCACTACACCAAGATGTGTGCTGTTCATACTGTATCCAAAAGCTCTGGCAAACAAGCAAGCAAACAAGCCTTACAAGATCTCCTGAAGATGCTCATTGAGAGGGCTGCTCTCACCTCTTCATGGAGCCCATTCTTCAGAGTAGAAGCTTTAATGGAAGATGTCAGAGCTTCGTTGTGAATAAATTATTTTAAAAGAAGAAGAAGAGAATGCCTGGACTGTGGTTGATGCCAGGTGAGCTCCCAGAAGTGGAGGAGCAGCCAGCAGGTTGCAGCCTGAATACTGTATTTGACACACAGGAATATATGTGGGCCCTAGGCTGTGAAAGGCTTTAAAGGTCATAACCAGTACCTTAAATTGAATTATTTTGCTATTGATCATTAGCAATATGGAGTGATTGGTGAGATGGCACATAACTTTCTAAATAAATCTCACTCTCATCATACTGACATTTCCCATTCATTAAAGGTTTTCCAATCCCACTTTTCCTTGCCAGAGATAAGGAGGAAGCAAGCTTCAGTTCTGCACCTGATTGCACAGAACTGGCTTGGTATGAGAACTCCTCCAACCCGACTCTCCCCATCTGCTCCCAAGGCCAAAATTAGGATTCCTCTCGGGATCTGTGCTACTTTCGTACTGCACTTAGGGCTTGTAAAGAGTAGTCAGTTGTTCTGATGCTGAAATACAGAGCACTGCTCTACATATCACAGATCTGTGGCCAATGATGTGCTGTCAAATGTAATACATCACTTGTAATGTCTGCAATTTACAGTGCAAGTGCTTAGTATAGAGCAGCAATGGTTATGATGTAATCCCCAGCTCTTGAACAATAAGCCTCGAGATCTTACCGTAAAAAGATAACAAGGCTCTAGGATATTAGAGCTCTCCAAGGCTATTTCCTTGGCTGTCCTGGAAATGAAGCATTTTAATTTATTTTTTGAATCATTATCCCTTGATATCCAGCATATTACCTGTACTTAAATATATACATTTACCATATACATATGTGTGTGTGTATATATGTGTGTGTGTGTGTATATGTATGTATATACACACACACACACACATGAGTATATGTATATGTACGTATATATTTATATGCAGGGTTTTTTGGAGAGCCAGTTTGGTGTAGTGGTTAAGTGTGCGGACTCTTATCTGGGAGAACCGGGTTTGATTCCCCACTCCTGCACTTGCACCTGCTGGAATGGCCTTGGGTCAGCCATAGCTCTGGCAGAGGTTGTCCTTGAAAGGGCAGCTGCTGTGAGAGCCCTCTCCAGACCCACCCACCTCACAGGGTGTCTGTTGTGGGGGAGGAAGGTAAAGGAGATTGTGAGCCGCTCTGAGACTCTTCGGAGTGGAGGGCGGGATATAAATCCAATATCTTCTTCTTCTTCTTCTAGAAAAAGCCCAGCAGGAGCTCATTTGCGAATTAAGCCACATCCCCTGATGCCAAGCCAGCTGGAACTGCATTTCTGTGCAGTCCTGCTCCAAAACTTCCTTAACATAAGAGACGTATAGAATAAGTGCCAGATGTTTGAGAGCTGCAAGGAAGGCAGATTGATGGGGGGGAGGAGGAGGGAAGGAGGGAGAGGTGGAAAGGAAGCCAGCAGGCTTGCATTGGAGAAGTGATTTAAAGAGAGAAATGTCTTCTCCAAGCCAGCCAATTCAAGAGCTGCACAATATGTGTGAAAGAGCCACATGTTGCTCCTGAGCTACAGCATGCATGCTGCATATATACATGCAGTTGTTTATCACCATCCTTTACATATAAGTTTGAGCCATTCTCTATTTGTAATGGTATAAACTGAGCTAAAAAAAAGTCTCAGCTGATAACTGAGGAGGCTAGTGATCCAACTATAAAAAAGGCCACCCAGAAAAATCCTGAATGTTTTCAGTTTTTTAGGGATTTTTCAGAGCTGCTAGATAGCCATAGTTATAGGGTATTTAGAGGGCTTTCAGTCCCTTTAAATGGCTTTGGAGTGAACTCTCAGCACTTGCTGAGGCATGGAGTTCACTTGCATGAAACTATGTTGCCTTTAAATGCAGGTTTGTTGCCTCTGCCTCAAAAAACAGCACCCCCTCCCCCAAGCCCCAGGCACTCCTGGGTTGATTCTCCATTATAGCCTATGGTGCCCATTGACTATAATGGTCTCCATAGAGTATAATGGAGCTGAAAAAATTCAGCAATCCTGAATATTTCCTGACTCCCAATACCATACTGATACTGAGATTTGGGAATATCGGGAAATGCCATTATTTTTTGGGTTCAAAATACTCAAACCTAAAAAATACTATTTTTTTTCTTTGTGCTCACCTTTAGTAATCTTCATTCGATCTCCCACACTGGGGACAATCTAATCAGGGTTTCGCAAACTTTTCCCCTCCGTGACCCAGTTCCTTCTTCGTGGGCCAGGTGGAGAACACTCAGGGAGCAATACATAGACTGAACGCCAGCCAGGAGCTTTCCCTGCCCTCTCTGATGTTTCTGAACATAAGAGAGGGACCGGGGAGGGCTTCTGGCCAGCTCACAGTCTTAGTATCACTCCTTGATCATCCTCCAAGTAGAGAATGATCAGGGAGCAATACAGAGACACCGCGCTGCCCAGGAATTTTCCCCACCCTCTCTGTTTCCAAACATCTGAGAGGGATGAGAGAGGGTTTCTGGCCAGTGTGCGGTCTCAGTATCGCTCCCTGATTGTCGTCCAGGCAGAGGACAATCAGGGAGCGATACAGACACTGCACGCCAGTCAGGAGCTTTCCCTGCCCTCTCTGATGTTTCTGAACATCAGAGAGGGACGGGGGAGGGTGTGGGGGGCAGGGGCTGGAGCGCAGTGCGGCACGTGGCACGGCATGCAGCACCGAAGATAAGAGGGAAGGGGGGAGTTGGGCTGCTCCTGGTGTCCCAGTATTGAGGCTTCCATTGCCCGCTATCAGGTCGCGACCCTGCAAATGGGAAACGCTGATCTAATTCATATCAAGGGGTTCTTGTCAGTGTCTAGCACTATCTATTTATATCCTGAGTTACTTCTAAATGCATAACAATGTACAAGGTTTTTTCAACACTAGTGACATGTTAGACTCATTAAAACAGCCCCCCAAAGGGTAAACCCAAATCTATCTTTCTTACTTCTGCTTTGACATAAAAGAAAATGAGGGCATAGTCCCAGTATAGGAAGTTCACAAAACACGTTTTTTTCTGCTAAGAAGAGCAGACTCACATCTCCATTACACAAGAAACTTTTTATCTTCAAGGCATGTTTGCACCCCAGCTGCCCATGTGAGTGTCACTATCAGCTATGTAGACAGATAGTGGGCTAGCACATACCAGAATCCTGAAAAGTGGGAATTAGTTATGCCTTTTGTGGCCAAGGAAACCCTGATCTTAGTAATGGTTTATCTGTCATCCGTCCACATCTGGAGAAGTCATGCTGCTTATTAGAGCCCAAAGTAGCATACTTTAAAGGGTTTTTTTTACCTCTTGTTACTGATAGTTGCTTATTAGGTCTTTAGGAATCCGTTACACTGTCAAACAGGGAACAGCGTTGACCACTACTTGCAAGTTAATCTCTAAGAGCATCAATAGCATCAATTAGCTCTAAGAGCTAATTGGCCTTTTCTTAAAAGGTAAAAAAAGAGCAGAAAATATAATGTTGGAGATGCAAAAAGACAAGAGACATCACAGAATGAAACTAGCCTTGAGTTTGATAGAAAAGAGCTTGTTACAGACATCTGTGATTCTATAGTTTCTGTGCTAGAGTTACAGCTTTGAGCTAAAGAACTTCTGGTGCCTCACCTCTTGCCTGGTTCTTCCTGATCTGCATACTAACTGTTTGACACACCAAGGTTTAGTGGCTCATGTGGGACCTGTTGTTGTTCATTTGCAGATGAACACCGACTCCATAGTGGCAAGCTCTGTCTGATTATCCTGACCTGCATAGCTGAGGTAAGCCCTCTTGCCTGTGTTCCCCATCTCATTAGACATACACTAATCTCTAGACCCATGACCTGGCACTATGTTTACATTTTGTTTCCCTTCTATCTTTTGGAAGCTCAATTTGCAACCACAGCAACTATAATTTGCTGCGGATCTGTAAACCAAACAGGTCTGCCTCATGATGCTAGTCTTCTTTTATTCTAAGATAGAATGCTTAGTATATCAAAATGTGGGAGATCACTTTGAAGCATTGTAAGCCGAAATGCCCTCAAAACGAGGTTGGGGAATTAGTTAGGTGGGCACCTGGCTCACTAGGAATCTTTTTACCAATATATACCAGGCTCAACCATCCAGAGGGTAATGCTCAATAAAAGGACTCTAATTTAATAAAAACCAATTGTAATTTATTTAGAATAATAGTTCTTCCACACAAGATAAAAATACAAAACAATCACACATTCACACAGGTCTAAGAAACACAGATAGATTGATAGGGGAACATATAAGGGTAGACAGACAGGGTAATATTTACCTCTCGCAGACTTCAAGGAAGGCTCCGGTGGCGACAGTTGAGGGAATGGGGGAGGACCCGAAACTGATCAGGAATCGGGGATGGATCTATGCAGCGGAAGGTGGGTTGCTGATAGAAGCACACCTGTGGGTAGCTAGTCCACAGGTTATAAGGCCTCACCTGAGCCCTTAGGGGATGGGAGGCAACGGGGAGGAGGAATGGGAGGCTCTGTGATGACCATGAAGGCTGGACATTAGAAGAGCCAATGGTGAGTTCCTTGGCGGCTCCTAATTGGGTGCCAGTTTTGACCAATGAACTTCACCTTTGTCCTGGGCAACCTGGAAACTTCCAGGTTGCGACAGGGCCTGGGGCGGCTCCAAGGGTGTCAGTATGGAAATGGCTAGGTACTTGGGATTAAGTGGGCTTATCTGGGAAGGTGACAATAGGGAATCAAATATTGACCTAGGTATCCCCGGTGTGGACAAAAGACCTGGTTATGACAGGAGATGTTCTTCTTTTCTCATCATCTTCTGGGCAGGAGTTATTGTTTAGGGTATTGCTAGGCAATCAAGACTAACAGTTGAGCTGTTAATCCATTCATGGGGCAAATGGGTTGCTTGCGGGCTAAGGGTGACTCAGGGTGTGTACGTGAGCTTCCCACTATGAAGGAATGAAGTCCAGCCTGGCAGGAAGATGGCTACAAGTGGTGTTAGCGAGACACAGTGGATTCCATGCTCAACGCTTCAACACCGGTAGCCTGGATAGCTCCATGGCGGCGCAGCTTCTTCCCAACCATGGCGGACCCACGCAGTGACGGGGAAACGTCCGTGCACGTTGGCAAGCACTCTATACCGGTTTAGAATGCATGCACACTTAGGCTGTTTGCACACATGAGTCCCTTTTAGTCCCTGGATGGTTTTGCTCATACCCTCTGGCCAAAGGTGTGTGTGAGCTCACTTCTCCAGGCGCCCTGGCAACCATGCTGGTGACTACGATATTGGGGAAAGAGGGGTCATTTCCTCACAGCATTTATCCTTCCTGGATGTAAAAGAAAATTGGTACAGCATGAAGAGGTGTACAAAATACAACCAACGCACGCAAGGTAGAGAGAGGATAGCTTGAGCAGAAATTATCAGAAATTATCAGAACCGGAAGACTTTTGACTTTGGTGTGCCTTAGATCATTCCAGTCTCCAAGAGGAAGTCTCATGTTTTGAATGAAAATGTAAGTGCAAGTTTAAACCCAAGTTCTAATAGGAAAGATTTGGGTTTGCGTTTTTTTAAGCATTAAAGCACTGTCCTTTCACCTATGTCAGTTCTCTCTCAGTGCTTTACTGTGATTTGTTTTTCAAAGGATATCAAGATATTGTGAAATGCCTGTTTTATTTTATAAAGATGTCAGCAATTAGCTCCTCCAGTTGGCACCTGAGCAGCATGTATATAACAGGAGACAAAAAAATTATTTCCTGGTACTATACAGGGCATGTTTGACCATGGAATTAAAGGGAGAGAATATTTATTGCTATATTCGGCTGTGCATTATATAGAGTATGACTTGATTTAGAGTTGATCTTAGAATGAGTTCTGCCTGAGGGCTGAGGCTGCTGAGTCATCTTCTAGTGCCACAAGCTGTAATAATTCCTCTGGCGATGGGTCCATCATAATGCCACTGTAAAGCTTTCTTCTTGTATAACTACAGGAGAGAGGAGAAATTTCCTACTGAATTCTGCAAAGCGCATTACAATGTCCTGATCCTTTGAGTTAGGATGAGCAGATGTGAAGTTAACAGCATGCATAATTTTTAACATTACTCTGTTGATCTGTGAAGAACCTGGTCATTTTAGAGGGGGGTGAATGTTACACAAATCAGTACACATGTAAGTTCCATATTGCTCAGAGCAATATCTTTTTGTGTTGAGTCAGGCATATGTCATTAGGGCAGTTAACTGATTTGGAGTTGCTCTGTCTATATGTGGGTACCAGTTGGGGGCAGTGCTCTGAAGGAACAAGAGGCAGAATAATTCTTAAAATGAGAGAAATCTTTATTTCCCTAATGAGATACAGAATGGAAAAATAGAATGTCAGGAGTAGGCAAAATGAGCAGATTCATTATATACAAAGAAAGAATAAAAGCCTTTGTTCAAGTCTTCTTGCCTATGAACTGATACTTGTTTAGGAGGAACATGGGGGAAGAGACCAGGGACTGCTTAGGGAGAAAGCATGGGGCTTACATTGCCTGATCTTGTTGAGAAAAGAAGTCTGAAGAATGCAGTCCTGGGTGATGGTGAAGAGTAGATGGTGATGAAGCCCACCATAAAGTTGGGGAAGAAGTCTTGAAGATGAAGAACCAGCTATCAGAGTAGGTGGCCAAAAGGGAATTCTTATGCGCCTTTAATTATATCAACAGGAGAGCAGGAGCTTCACAGGGAGGGGATTGGACTCAAAAGCAGCAGTTTTGAATTCTGTTGGTGGATTAGAAAGTAGCTGCCAAAGGTGTTTTATGTGATGACCACAATGAAGGTGTTTGTGATTGAGTTACAGGCACAAAGGGCCAACTTGGGCTGGGCTGGCAAAAGCTGAGCAGTGTTTTGATTGCACATATTCAGTCTGACAGTGGCTGGGGCAGGGCTGGACTCTGCCTAGGAATTCGGTTTTATTAAATTGAGGAGTGGGGAGGATATGGTAGAAGCATGATCCTCTAGTTATTGTCTCAGCAGTCTAGGTCATTAATTAGGAAGAGGGGAGCTCCAGAGTCTGGACAGAGTCTGGCCTTGAACTCCATGGAGCATTCTTGGTTTGAGGGTGCCCTGAAAAATCCTGCCCTTCTCAGGACATGCCTTTTATATTAAACTGGATATTTTATCTTGGAAGCCATGAGTTATTGAATGTACACAAATGGTGTGTGAGTGGTCTACTTGAAAGTCTTTATCAGGCTACTTACTTGTAGTTGTTTGGTTGAATGTTACTTTTCACTTTGGTTTTGTGTTAAAATGCATGGTGGTGCCTCTTTCTTTCATAGGACCAATATGCTAATGCTTTTCTGCATGACGACAACATGAATTTCCGAGTAAACCTGCACAGAATGGTGAGTCTTCCTTATTAAAGATCCCTGCTTCATCAGAGCTTCATCAGGAATCATTAGCTGTTCATGTTTCTTGTGTCATTTCAGGCAAATAGTTGTTTTGGCATCAGAAATGCATGGTGAGGCTAGGAGTCAAACAGTAGATATATGAACTGGGTGTTTTGGGTTTTTTTTAAGGCATATGTCTCACGTTATCATCTGGTAGTGAAACAGTAATGTTTCACATTCAACTAGAAGGAGGGAAGGATAAATCTTGACAGGAGTTGCAGCATTAAGGATGAAGTTAACCCTCTCCCCCCCCACACTTTCCCCAATTGCACTTATCTCCCAGAGTCACTATATGACCCTTAGGAGGAATATATAAACAGCCATACCACACTTCTGTATTGCCTCCTCCAGACAAATGGTAGCTCCAGGGGAAAATGTAAATTAGAAAAATACTGTGAGGGGGTGTTAGCTGCTGTCTAGCAAAGTTACTTTTAGTATTTAAAGAAATAAATTGAAGGATCACATTTATTAGCACAGAAAGTTCAATGTGGATTCAAATACTCCTTTATATGTTGAGAATCAGTGTGATGAAACATTGGACTAGGTTTCAGGAAGAGAGCCAGGTTCATATCCCTTTTCTGCCATGGAAGCTTGCTGGGTGACCTTGGGCCAATCACAGATACGCAGATAACCCTTGTCCACTTCACAAGGTTGTTGTAAGTATAAAACAGAGAAAATAAGAAAAATGTAAACTTCTCTGAGACATTGCAGAGAAGAGTGGGGTATAATTGAAGTAAATAAGCATATTAAATGACCCATGGCTTTTAAAGTGTACTTAAACTGTAGTTGTGATTCCCATGCACTGAAGCTTCATAAATTAATCCTGAGAAGTCTCAGATTAATATATGGTTGCAGACATGCCACACAAACAATAGCAAAAGACTCCCTCCTCTTGACCTGAACAATCCTGTGCTGATAAAAATGTGTTAAACATTATCAATGTTTTTGTTTTCTAAGAATCCAAGCAAAACATGTAGTTCTCCTTTAGTAACTGATTAAATAGGATGATGTACAGTACTAATATCTGGAATGAGATAATGATTTTAACAATACAATGACACAAGCTTTTAAGCTGACAGGTTGTCTTTAAATTGGTTAATTGAGGGATTTACATGAGAGTTTGTCTGTTCCCACTGTTAGCAAGCTTTTGTTCACTGAAGAAACTGTGTTGAGGCTCTCAAGTGATTATCAAAATGACTAAAGTATGCATCCACAGGGTTGCTGTCTTAATACCTGCTAGCAACCTGCATTGTAAAATGGTAAAGAGGTCATTGATACATACCAACACATGTAGTTGGTGTATAGACTTCATGAAGCGTTCTGTATCATTTGGCTTTTGATGTCAAATGTTATGGCTTTGCAAGGAATTCAGCATCTGATGAAAGTTTATTTGTATAGGCAAAATTACTGACTACCCATTAGTTATATATTTGCTAACAAAACAATAAATGATCTCTGTAGAATTGATATCATAGTGTATGTTACAATGCAGTGGTCTCAGTCCATTTTTATAGTAATGTGGTTAATCTCGGAATCTAATAAAAAAACCTATGGGAATTCTATACATAAGGTTTGTAGACAATGTGAATTTTTATTTTCAATGTCTACCTTTCTTTACCTGCTTATGAAACAATGTTTTTCTTTAAGCTGGCTTTAGCTAAAGAATTGAATGATAAGTTCATAAGAACATAAGAGAAGCCATGTTGGATCAGGCCAGTGGCCCATCCAGTCCAGTATGGATGTGTCACATAGTGGCCAAAAAAACCAGGCATCATCATGAGGTCCATTAGTGGGGCCAGGACACTAGAACCCTCTCAGTTGCCCCCCCAAGCACCAAAGCATCATGACTATATGTAAAATTCAGCTCCATTTCCATATGGCATCTTGACCTTTGTTCATCCCCTTCAGAGTGGGGGTGTGGTTGTATGGTAGAATGCATGCCTTGAATACAAATAATCCCATGTTCAATCCCTGGCATCATGAGGCAAACTAACTTGGGTTACAGGTGCTTGCTGTACTTGAAACCGTAGAGAGCTAGCGTCAGACTAGAGAATGCTGAGCTCAATGGTCCAATGCCTTGACTTAATATAAGGCAACTTCATGTGCTCATATGATTGCTGTGTTGCAGATTCCCATATCTGTGCAATGCTCCGTCAGAGGCTATAAGTCAGGAATGTCAGGCTCATTTATTAGGAGGGCTGGATCTAACACAAATGGGACTTTGGGGGGCCAAGCCATGTGTGTCATAAAATGTAATGTGGGGCAGTAGAGATATAAACTTTATAAAGCAGAGGCCCTCAACCTTTTTTATCCCAGGGACTGGCCCCAGAGCTGGCCGGCCCACCACGGACCCAGAGCCAGTGGCCGCCCCCCCACCTCCCCGGTGGTGCCTCCGCCCCCTGTTTTCCTCCTCCCTCCTCTGCCCCACAGCCTTGCCGCCCGCCCCTGCACAGCCTCACTGCCTCCTGTTTTTACCACTTTAAGGCCAGGGAAGGTGAAGCGCCTTCCAGACTGACCTCCCTGATCAGCTGATCCAATCAGCTGGGGAAACTATGGCAGCACAGCTGTTTCAACAGTCGCTCACCACTTCTGCTGTGGTTTTCCTCGCTGATTGGATCAGCTCATCAGCAGGGGGCGGAGGAGGTCGGCCTGGAAAGTGCTTCATGGCACCTTTCCTGGCCTTAGTGGTATAAACGGGATGGCGAGGCTGCACGGGGGGATGACGAGGCTGTGGGGGGGGGGGCAGTTGCATGGCCCACTTAGAAACAGGCCACGGACCGGTACCGGTGCATGGCCCGGGGGTTTGGGACCCCTGCTATAAAGGACAGACAAACACAATTAAATTTGTTAAACTTAAAATACAAACATGCTTAACAGTCATGCAATATTTTGTTTAAAATGGAAAGATGAGAGAATAGTGGGATTTGGCAATGTAGTTTTTAAAATAAAACATCAAGAAAAAGCACAAGGATCATAACAGAAACTAAAAATATAAAATGCTCTGAGCCTTGCGAAAACATGAAATGTCTGGTCATTTCAAGCTTCTCCCCCAGCCCCCAGGTCTACTCAGCTTGGCAATGGCTCTCCAGTGTAATATCCCCTTTGGCTGTGGGTTCCCAGGTTAGAGTGCTCACTCGGCACCAGTTCTTAGGTCCATTCAGCAGAGACAAGCTGACTCAAAGCATCAACCTTTTATTTGCAAGGACACAACTCCAGGAACCATGAATCCAGCTGGCTATAGGAACGCTGAAAGTGAAACTGAGTTCCACACCATTGAAACACATTGCAGCATAAAGTTGCAGTGAAACATGGAATGGATTTTCCTTTAAGGTTTCTGGGCCCTGTCTATTGGGCACAGAGTGAAAATCCACTCCACATATGCTTTGCAGCTTTGTTTCCTGCTGCAGCCAACAAGAAAGAGCAGGGAAGCTTTGGAGCTTCAAAGGGTGAGGACAGGAGAGGGGAGAAAAGAGCCCCACAGGCCTGATTAAAGTCCTGGGCGTGTTGGACACTTGACATCTCTGCTACAGATATAATGGCCTTATGCCAGCCCTGTCATTTTTGCATATATGATATTTTAATTCCAGCCGGACTTGCTTCATGAACACATGAAGCTGCCTGATACTGAATCAGTCCACTGGTCCATCAATTTGAATTTGAATAATATTAGATGTCAGTATTGTCTACTCAGACTGGCAGTGGCTTACCAGGAACTCCGGCTGAGGTCTTTCACATCACTTCTTACCTTGATCCTTTTAACTGGAGATGTCAAGGATTTAACTGGAGATGCCAAGGCAGATGCTCTACCATGGAGCCATGTAAGCTGAACAGCAGGCATTCTGAAAATTTGTTCCCTCAGTAGTTGGAATATATGCAAACTAGTCTGGGCATTTCCATTAAGTCAGCCAATCTGTGTCCAGAGGCTTCAGTGGCCATAAACATGATGCAAATCCCTGTCTGCTCTGATTTGAAGGCTTGTTGAGGGACTCATGGTTGTCACATGAAGTACAGTAGGAAAAGACTGTTCTTAACTTGCACGTGAGCTTCTTTTTATATGTTGGTTGAGTTAGAGAAGGCTAAAATTAGCATTGCAGAGCTCCAGGTGATAGTTGGAGATCTCTTAGAATTACAGCTAATCTTCAGGCAACACAAATCAGTCCCTCTGTTTAAAAAATGTATGTTTTGGAGGGCAGATTTTATGGCATTATACCGGCTGAGGTCCCTCCTCTCCCCAAAGCCCTCCCTCCCTAGGATCCTCCCATAAAATCTCCAGGAAGTTATCAACCCAGAGTTGACAGCCCTAGCTGAAATGGAAGCAAAAGCTGGTATGGTATTTGTCCTATAGCCTTTATCAGTACTGAACATCAAAGAGAGTTTTACTGTTCCTTTTTATATTGGGAGCTGCGTAACCTGTTAGCAAAACCTACTCTGGGCTGTGCACCAGTGGGAGGTTGCTGTCATCAAACTTCTGTGAAACTTCCTGTATCCCTTTCCCCAAGACAGAGGTGCACCTTGTGGGAAGATAATTCAAGCAGATATATAGTATGGTAGTTCTGCCACCATTCTCTCTAGGCACTGGGTCTTTCCAGCCTCCTCTATTTTAATCTAAATCAGTCACATTGCAGAATATTTAAGAATATATTGCTATTGCTTAGTAGCAGTTTAGAACCATTCTCAAACATTAGCCCCCCACCCCCATTTTTCTTGATAAGATATACAGAGAAGTGCACATCAATCAAATAGGTACTTCAGACGGGGAAATAAAAGTTCATTCTAACTTTTCTAGTTTTCATTCTGCATTTATGTTAATTTTTAGAGCTAGATCTAAGGTTTAATATTGCTAGGAATCTGCGTTCTCTAATCTTTGTAGGAAATGATGGGGCTGATTTGTCAGGATGGTGTACAGTCCTAATAGCTTGAAAGTGGGCCATCAGAGTGTTTTTTTATGTGTGGCTGAAGGCAGATACAGAAAAGATGATCACAAGAATTTGGACCTTCCTTATCTATTGCCATTTGAACAGTCAGATTTGGGGAGAAAATATTGTAAACAAGTGATAAGGGGTACATGGCAAAATCCATAGACCATCCCTTGCGGTTTCCTGGAATTTATTTATTTATTAATCAGATTTATATCCCGCCCTCCCCCGACAGACTCAGGGTGGCTAACAACAGTTTAAAAACATTAGCAATTTACAAACATATTAACATTAAGTACATAAAAACATTTCCAAACATATTAAAAATCCAAGATGGCAAGCTTCTGATTTCCATTATATTAGTTCAGTGAGATTGTCAGTGCTGAAGGTAATAGCCACCTCCCCCTAACCATTAAAGGCAAGCTTGAATAGTTCGGTCTTACAGGCCCTGTGGAACTGTGGCAGGTCCTGCAGGGCCATGATGTTTTGGGGGAGGGCATTCCACAAAGTGGGGGCTATTACTGAGAATGCTCTGGCTCTAGTGCTGGTCAATTGAGCTTCTTTCGGTCCAGGAATCTTAAGGATATTTTGAGATCCTGGACGTAGTGCTCTCTGGGGTGCATATGGGGAAAGGCAGTCCTGAAGGTAGACAGGTCCCAGGCCATATAGGGCTTTAAAGCACCTTGAAGCGAATCCAGAACACCACAGGCAACTGGTGTAACGCTTTCAGCACAGGTTGAATGTGCTCCCGTACAGGTAGCTTCATTAACAACCTGGCTGCTGCGTTTTGCACCAGTTGCAGCCTCCAAAGTTGAGTCAAGGGCAGCCCCATGTAGAGGGTGTTACAGTAGTCTATTTTCGAGGTGACCGTTGCATGGATCACTGTTGCCAAGTCATTGCGATCCAGGTATGGAACCAACTGCCTTATCCGCCTAAGATGGTAGAATGTGGATTTGGCAGTGGCTGCTACCTGAGCCTCCATTGTCAGCGAAGGCTCCAGGAACACCCCCAAGCTCTTGACCTTGGATGCTGGCACTAATAGTGTCCCATCAAAGGCTGGCAAGGGGATTTCCCTACCCAGATCACTGTGACTCAGGCACAGGACCTCTGTCTTCGCTGGATTCAATTTCAATCGACTCTGCCTGAGCCATTTCACTATGGCTTGCAATGCCAGGTCCAGATCTTCCAGGGTGCAGCTGGACTGGCCTCCCAACAATAGATAGAGCTGGGTGTCATCTGCACACTTGTGACAACCCAGCCCATATCTCTGGACAATCTGGGCAACGGGGCGCATGTAGATGTTAAACAACATCGGGGAGAGGTCCACCCCCTGAAGGACCCCACATACAAGAGGATGCCTCTGGGATGACTGCTCTCTTATAGCCACCCTTTGTCCCTGGCCTTGGAGAAAGGTGGTCAGTCATTGAAGGGCAGACCCCTGAATCCCCACGTCGGCAAGGTGGCAGGACAGAAGCTGGTGATTGGCTGTGTCAAACAGATCTAACACTGTGATTGTCAGCTGCCTCCTCATGGAAATATTAGGGACAATTTTAATTTCTATATAGGTAGAACATCAACTTGATTACCAAAGTTAACTTTTCCATCATAGCTTTTGGGGGGCATGTCCACTGGTGGTGGGAGTTGTTTCTTCAGGGAAGTACCTTTCTTCCCAGCTGGTGGATAAAAATGTTGGAGTGCTAGTAAATAGACAAAGCTCGGTGAGTGGGCGTCCTGCTCTTAAATACAAATTAATGAAGTTGCCATTCATTGGGAACAATTATAGCCCAAACCATCCTTTTTTGGTATAAAAAGCTATTGCGATAATGCATCTAAGATATCATTGCCTTGATACTATTTGTTTATTTCACCTCTCTGTTTTGAAGCCTATGAGACACAGAAAGAAAGCCGCTGATAAGAACCTTCCCTGTCGACCTCTGGTTTGTGCAGTGCTAGGTAAGTCTGCTTGCCAGGTTGACAGCAGCATGTCCTATGAGGAAGGGTAAATAATTGGCATAGGGGACTTCTTACCCATTACTTGTTAATTCTGAAATGTGTGTCTTTTTCATTATAGCTTTCTCTGTAGTGGTCCCCACAGCTGGTATTTTCACAAACTATGTAAAGCAATCATTCAGGAAGATACTTTTTATAAAAGAAATAAAACATTGGTTTGGGAATGTGTACTGTTTCTACTGATATAATATAGTGTTTAGTATTTTTAACATGTCATGCTTAGCACTAATGCTTTGTTTGGACAACAGCTTGCTTTTGTAAAAAAAAAAAAAAGCCCCTAGTCCTATTTTTAGTTTATTTATTATTTAGACTTTTTGGTCGCCCTTCCCTGTGAACAGAGCTCAGGGAAACTTGCATCAAGATAAAAACAACCTGCATCAATTAATTTAAATTAATATAAAAACACAATACAGTTTGTAATTAAAACAGTTCCAGATGGTGGGTAATTTGGTGTTAAGATGTAGCTCCCCAAGCTTATAGAGGGCAGGTAAAGGGGTGGATGGGTGGGAGAGAAACCTTAATTTCGTTGCTTATTAGGTGTATATTCCATTGATCGCATTAGTTTACATTGTGTAATCTGCCTTGAGACTCAGTGAGAAAGACATACTATAAATAGCATGAATAAATAGCACCTCTTTCTCCTGCCCCCCCTGCTTGCTTTCTTGTGACAATATGAAACTTAATCTGAAACTGGTTGCAAAGTAATGGAAGATACTCTTGAATATTTCCCCAAGCATCTTAATACATTAGTAGGCTTGTCAGTCCCCAGGTTCCAGCAGGGGATTACCTGGTTTTGCAGGCTGCTTCCCACCCCCAGTCAGCTGGCTGGCGGGGGGAAGCCTCTGCCCCACAGCCACCATGTGCCTTTCCACTTCAGAAGGCTTAAGAAGATGCTTGGAAAGGCTTGCTTTTTAGATGGTGTGTCTGTGCCTTTAAATATGTAGAGACCATGCTGAATGGGGACAGGGTGAGCCAACAGAACAACATGACTCTTCCCAGTAGCTGTGAAAGCAATCCAGGCCCTCCCTTTGCTTTACAATCTTTTCAGAAGTCATTTGCATATTTAAGGGTAAACTAGAACCTTTGGTTTCCCTGTGTTAGTTTTAAGAACTTGGAACTTTAGCAACTCGTGAGTAAATTGCCCCAGTGAGACCACACAAGTGTGGGATTGCAAACTGTTTATTTTGGCTGCTCTGTCTGACTCTGTGTTTGTTTGCGTGTGTGAGGGAGGGAGAGAGAGAGTGTAGACTCGACCTGCAACTGGTTGGGGATGAGGAAACGACGACTATATTCAGGGGAACTGCACTGCTGTATTTTTATTTATTTATTTATTTTATGGAATGTGAAAGTCTTCTGGTTCCACCCCCAAAGTCCCCAGATGTTTTCTGCATTAGATTTGGCAACCCAATATGTCGGGCAAGTGCTTTACATAAGAGTAGAAGCAAACTGTTGGAGTCATTTAAATAAGTCGCTGAGTGAGCCGGTGCAGAGACTGAATTAAAGCGGAATTCCTTTTCTGCAGTTCCTTCATCTTTGGAGTGAAATATAGATGCTGTTTGGCAAAAATGTTTGTGTCTCTCTGTCCAGCATGGAATACATAAATTTGTACCTAGGAAAGGAACAGTTCTAAAACTATGTGACTGAGCAGATTGTTAATCTCTACTATCTGAGCAGCAGATGAATAATTTCAACTGTTACTAAGATTCCGTTGGATTTATGGTGCTTTGGAACATGTTCTGTACATACAACATGCAAGGATATCCTCTGTTGTTTTCCTGGTTTAAATTAATATCCCTTATCATGACAGTTTTTCTCCATTAGTTTTTTATTGATGGTAAGAAAATAAGAGTTGCAGTTCTGGGCATCAAGAGTAAATCTTGACATGTTGAACAGTGTGGAGGGCAGGCAAGATTGAATGTGAACATCTCATAAATGCTTTTCAAGCATGCATTTCCCACCACATCTCCCTGAAATCTTTGAAAAAAGATTGGGTGTTTTCGCACTTACCTTTTACTGGCGCGAGTACCCTCCTGACGCCGGCGAATCTGCAGGGATTTCGCACCAGAAGCGCCGGCGCACCCAGAAGCGCCGGCAACTTCCGTCGCTAAGCCAGCGCAAACGTTTTCCTGCATCTTTGCGATTTCCGTTTGCGCTGGCTTAGCGACGGAAGTTGCCGGCGCTTCTGGGTGCGCCGGCGCTTCTGGTGCGAAATCCCTGCAGATTCGCCGGCGTCAGGAGGATGGTCGCGCCAGTAAAAGGTAAGTGCGAAAACACCCATTGAATTTGTCTGCTGGATCTTCTGGTTCATCTTGGTGGGTTTGGGTTAGCTAGGGACCAGTGCTGATGTAATATTTCATGTTTCTTAAACACATGTAAAGAATTAGCAGTGGACTAAGTGAATGTGAACTCCCTCCACCTGGCTCCTTCCTCCTTGCATTCTCTTTCTGTCCACGGCTCTCAGTGATGGTTTGTCTTTATGGTTGCGTTAACAATAAAGGTTAATTAGAGTGAATTCATATCCTATGGCCTGACATTAGAATTTAAAGCTTGGTGCAAATCCTAGGCCATTTATAAACCTGTGATGATTTCTTTTAGATCTGATGGTAGAGTTCATCATAACACACATGATGAAAGAATTTCCCATGGATCTTTATGTGTAAGTAACAGGCTACTGGGGTCCTGAACCATTCTGAGATTTATGAATAGTTTTATCAGCTTTTTTAATTGATTTGGGTAGGGATTTATTCTAGCTAATTCAAGGCTTCCCAGTAACTAAGTCTCATGCTTTTGTTTAATGTGCCAAGAAATAGAAAATGAAATGAATTCCTACTCTTTCTTAAAATTTCTCTCATTTGCTTAGACAAGTACAGCAGCCTTTAAGCCTGAAAGTATTTCAAAGTACTAAGCAAGTATGAATATCAAGTAGCATGAAGAGGAGAATACAAAAGCAAATGGAAGTCTGAAACATTCCCCAGCAGAGAGGGTAAAATAAAATTGTAATTGGCTTGCAAAAAAAGAAAGCAAGCTTGAGATACACAAAAACCTACTATCAATTCACACAAAAGTCTACTACATGTTACCTGGGTTATACCAAATGCAGATCTCAGGGGGCTGTTTATTATAATTTTTTTTGTGACACACTTATCCCAAAAGTATAAAACCTATTTGGATGTGAACCTCTTTTCTACTTCTATGCATGTTGAGATATCAGTTGACAGGTGCAGCCTTCTGGTTTATTAAATTTGCACTGTTGTTTTTGTTCTGTCATAAACCAAAGATGAGGAATTACATGTTTTGAATTGAGTGTTGCTCTGTAATAAGCAATACTGCAGATACAGCCTGAAATGGGATATTTCCTTAAACTACGTACCTTCTATGCTTGAAATAAAACCTTTTTTTTTTAGAAATAGATGAGTGGAACTTGGACAGGAGCTACTGACCTGTCAGATTCTAAATACAGGCATTCAGACACAAATTCTTGGCTCACCAGAGCAATACTCAGGCACCTTTAATGCTCTCAGCCTGTTAGAGAGATGGGGTGGTTTCAGAAGTGAAACTAAAGGCTAACCTTCTCTACAATCTATGGCCCATAGCTTTCAGCTTGGATTGGTTCACTCAATAGTAGGTAGTAGCAACATATTCCCAGTTATGTAATAAAATAGCCAAGGTGGTACACAGTCTAGTAGAATACTTTCCTTTCATGTGTGTTCATCCTGCACAGGAAAATTTCTGTCTTTGCAGCATTGTGTGCCTGTTGGTAATTCTGCTAGCTATGTTTGCTTTTAGAAAATCTGGGAGATAAATTGCTGTCTTTTCAGGGGGGGGGGTGTTTGTTTGTTTGGTTAATCCCCTGTTAACTACTTTGGCAATTCAGCTAAAATGTTTAAAATTTTCATAGAAAGATGTAAGGCCTACATATAAAATATGGTAGTGCTGCTCAAGGCTTTATTCCTAGCATATGAATGATCCTAATTCCAAACCAGAAATGAGCGTGCTTCAACAATATGCTCCGTTTTACTTTCTTCCCCTTTAAGTTATCTATTTTAAATATAATCTAGCTATAAATTTTAGTCTATCCTCTTCATCCAGATTGCCAGCTAATTGTCCATGTCTTGCTGAAAATCACTTTCAGTAAGTGTCTGGCTCCATTCTTCGCTTCATTTTCTCCAGTAACATTTGATTGCTTTCCTGTATATTAACAAGGCATCTAATATCCACACTGTGTCTTTCAGATGCATATTGGGCCTACTAATGAAATATTCACTAATTCAGAGGGCAGTGTGTGTTTTAGCAGTAGTCTACACCAGGGGTGTCTATGTTATGAGGGCCAGATTTGACATAAATGAGACTTTGTTGGGCTGGGCCATGTGTGTCATAAAATATAATGCCAGGTAGTGGAGATATACACTTTATAAAGGGCACAGACAAACACAATTTTTTTTTAAAAAACCCCTTAAAATAAAACATGTTTAAAACATTAGGACTTAGTGGCCTTAAAGGTGCTTTGTATCTCTCCCATGGGATCCAAGGACCTGGGCAAAGGATGCTCTGGCTGTTTTCCTTCCTTCTCCAGGGGATCAGGAGGGAGAGGAGCTTCAGCCAATAGAAGGAAGAGAGGCTTGGCTCAGTAGCTCTTCTGCGTGATTGAGAGAGCCTGGCAAAACAAGCTCTCTCTTCCCCCCTTTGTTT
The DNA here is from genome assembly GCF_032191835.1 of Heteronotia binoei. NCBI lineage: Eukaryota > Metazoa > Chordata > Lepidosauria > Squamata > Gekkonidae > Heteronotia > Heteronotia binoei. The sequence continues at coordinate 77,654,397 of NC_083228.1, read as the reverse complement.
TCCAAGGGAGGGGCCACAGCCAATGGAGAAAATAGAGGTTTTGCTCTGTAGCTCCTGCGCGATTGAGCAAGTCTGGCAAAGCAAGCTGTGATGCAGAAGGAAGCAGATGACAACCAGTTGCTCGGGGGCCTGATTCAGCCCCTGGGCTGCATGTTGACACCCCTGGTCTATACAGAGCCTCTTCTTCTGGTATATCTTTTTATGCAGGTGACTTTTGAAAGAGTGGCCTCTTGTCCATAGTTATTTATCGCACGTCTATGCTGCTCATTGTATCAGACTTCCTTGTGTCTCTTCCGTAGGCGCTGTATTCAGATAGTGCACAAACTGCTTTGCTACCAGAAGAAATGCAGGGTGAGGCTTCATTACACTTGGAGAGAGCTCTGGTCAGGTAACTTCTGGCCCTTCCAAGGCCAATTGTTCATTCTTATTTTTTTTCACAAGTATGGTGCTACCAGTATTAGAATGAGCTGCTGTTAAAATAATTTACGTGCATTGTACCTTGACTCTCCCATTTCCTGTGATGGATGATTTCTTCAGCAAGTAGAATTGGGAGTGGGGGTGGGGGTTGCAGTATGAAAGGACAATGGAGCTAATGGAGCCGCCCTGAGCCACTTCGGTGGGAAGGGCGGGATATAAGTCTAGATATAAATAAATAAATAAATAAATACTTAAGCTTATGAGTCTTTTTCTTGTTGAAGTTCCTCCTTACAAGAGAAAAAGCTCTATTCTGTACAAAAGACATGACTTGTGCTTTGACAATGTTATATTGTATATTTTGTTGCCTCTTCATTACATTGTTGGTGCTCAGGGAAAAGAAATGTAGGGAAGCATGATGGATGTTACAAGAAGGGTTGGATGTTAAAACACAGGCCTGCCATTTTCAGCAGTTATCCTGTGTCATGCATCATGTGCAGTTCTTCCCTGGGTGATTTAAAATGAGACGGTGTCCAGCAGTAAAGTGGTGAGCTTATTTTTTGCTTCTAGAGGATGAAACAGATTGGACAGGCAGGTTTATCTAGTCTCTGATTTCTGGCCATTGTTCTGTGCTTGGAGGCAAGAAAGGCTAACACCTCCATCTCAACAAAAGCTTCTGTAGTTTAATAAAGATGGCTTATAGAAAGGTCCTAAGGTCTTATTATATTTCTTAGAAAATGTGGTTAATAGTTTAGTTGACTCAACTGTTGTTGGGGAAACTGTGTTGAATGGTTGTTAGGAGTGTTCTGTTGGCTAGTAGTCTCCTTTATGTGACTAGATGCAACCAGGATGTAGGTGAAAGTGCTGCTGCTGACTGACTGCATTGGGTATTTCATTTTACTTTTTGTAGCTTGTGACACTTTCTGCTTTTCTAAATGTGTGTGTATAGAATTTGATTATTAATCCTATACTAACAAATTAGCAAATTTATTTGTTCCTCTTGTCTTTGTCAGAACTGAGGTGGGAACTGAATATTATGAGAGTTGCATGACTACTATTGAAAGTAGCAGGTCTGCAGCCCCTTCTCCACCATACCCTTCATAGCATGGAAAGACAGCTGTATCACCGTGTGCCTTGCATTATTTAACTAACTGGGTTGAAGAAGGAAGAGATGTGGGGATACTGCTTTTGATAGTAGCCAGAGAACTTATAATGTCTAGTTCTAATATGAAGCTCAAAGAGAATGTTTGTATTTCAGTATTGGTATGTAAGGACTAATAATTGTTAAGTGACATGGTCAACAATATGGAAGAATTGTCCTGGATGATATTCCTATCTATGATCTTCGTTGTAATGCCTCATTCCTAAATATCATGTTGGCTTCATTTGGAGCACAGATTATGGGTTTGGGGTGAACTATCGATGTCCTTTCAGAACTGCAGCAGGCCAATACCTGGAACAGGATTGGACAGTTCCAAACTGTAGAAATACCAGCTTTTGTAGAAGAAACATTTACATGGCCAGGTAGACAAAGAGTTTGCTAGTGCTGACCATTTATATTAGGAAGAACAAATTTGAGAGCATTTATTATACTTAATATTGTAATCCTGTGCAGTAAGGAAACAACAACTAAACCAGTATGACTTTTTATAATGTTTCACCAGTAATGATGTTTGTAATTCCAATTTACTTGGTTTCTCTGTTGGGCATGGGTAACTATTTGTAAAAGCATCTGTTATTGATGCTGTATTTTCCTTTTTCATAGGGCCCTGTTGAGCAAGAGTGTTATTGATAGGAAAGCAGTCTCATTGATAAGAATGAACTTTTCTTCATTTTCTGTCTGTGGTGCAGCCTCACATTGGAACTGCGCCTGCACAGGCTGGCTGTGGGACATTTTTTTTAACCTAAAACCCTAAAAGGGGAGCACCTTAACCCTTCTGGAGTGGATGCACATGGCTTTTCCTGCCCAGGGTGCCATGTGTTCTGGGAGCAGGTGACCCCCTTCCTTCAGTTCCTTGTTTGCTGCTTTTTAGTGTGCTCTCTTTACCATTTGGGTTTTTTACCTTCGGTAAGATTTTTCTTCATCTGCAATTGTGTGGCTTCAGCTGAAGTCTCTTGCAGCGTGAGGCAATATCCAACCGGCCTACCCTGAGTTATTCCCTTTGGAGTGGTTGCTTGTGATGCCTCAATGTGGCAACCTAGTCATTATTCAAAAAATGTGTAAAATGCAGGACCAAGATTACGCACAGCAATGGACATGAGCTCTGTCTCATGTGCCTCATAGAGTCCCATAATGTTGGCACCTGTGCTATTTGCCAGTGCTTTACGCTCAAGGCTCACTCTGATAGAGCTTCCCAGCTGAGGACTGTTGTCTTGGTTCCTCCCAAGTCTGTTCTGAGCTCGGATTCCACTCTGTAGAGTCAGTCAACCAGAGCCAGACAGCTCCAGCACCAGAGCTCAGCACTGGCAATCAGTTGCAGAGGAAGGAGAAACATCACCAGAGGAAATGTGAAGCAGTTGTCACAGGTGTGACGTAGGGTTCAAAGTGTATAAAAGTATGGGGGAGGAGTCATTCAGCATGGCTTCAACATGTTCCTTTAGATACTGATCTGCTGCTGCTGTATTGGACTTGCTTTGCAGAAAACTGATCTTGGCCTGCTTAGACAACTGTTGTACAATTTATGGACTCTGTTTATGAAATTCTTGCATCCTGCCTCTGACAAGTGTTCTCATTATCTGCCTGAATTAACCCTGAATTAGCACCTGCCTGAAACAGAACATGAAGGAAGGGGGTGCCTGCCACCAGAGCACGTGATGCCTTGGGCAGGAAAAACCCATGTGCATCACCTCTGGAAGGGCTTTGGGGGTTTTATGCTAGAAAAAAAGGGTTCTGTGGATGGCCTGTGCAGGCACAGTCCCAATGCATGTCTGCACAGACGAGATCGACAGTCACAGGTAAGTGCAACCCTGTTTTGAGGCAAAACACCTCTGATTCCTCTCAAAGGTTAACTTGAATAGTAATGGTTTTATTCCATCTTGTTGGTTGTTCTCTCTGCCAACATAGCCCTTATAATCTTCAAGGCCAGAGCTGAAAGTGTAGTAAGTAAGTTCTCATGAGAACCTGTGGTCCACTGGTTGTGGGGGGAGATCAAGAATGATGATGTAACTTTCTAGAGGCTTCCAGCAGGAACAGGTCCTGATTGGTATCATTATCACCTGATGCTACATGGCTGTATAACTGTAGTTGAGCTAAAAGCCTGGAGAAGGGGCTGTCTTGAATTCTGATGGATTAAAGGTCTGGATTATGATATGCTCATACTGCAACATAGAGAACATGCAAGATATGGCCTTTGCCTCTTGAACTTAAGGTTTGTGCCATCTAACAAAAGTCTTCAAAACATGTTAGATAGTTAAGCTAGTTCTTTTGTTTTCTTGCTGCTTGATTTTAGTGTTATGTTGCCTGTAGATTAAATACTTGTTCTGAAATATGTTAAATAAAAGTTTGTATAATTTTTTAAAAGTTTGGTTACTTGTGTATATCAGCCCTGGGAACCCATGGGTTTCAGCCTTGTACTCCTTCATACCTGTTTTCATTTTTTCAAGTTTTCTTAAAGCAGTGTCTTATCCTTTCCTCTGAGAGGCTGTTGTATAGTCTGCTAATCTACCTGTTATGCTTTCTGTTATAATCTGCCTCTGTTAAAATTTAACCCTGTTCCTCTCTGAAGTTCAATCTTGCTTTGCCTGATCTGCTAATTACATGGTGTTTATACAGAAAATGAGAGAGCATTAAAAGCATTCCATACAGCGCAAACTGCTTCTGTGCAAGAAATTCTGGGGATGTGCTCTGTTTGGCTACAAGTTTTATCTGTTTACTCTTTAAATTAATCTACTGATTGAGATAATGAGTGGTTTTTAAAGACCTTTTGCTTGTGGATTAATATAACAGCAAATGAGACCAACTATGTGGTAAAGAAACATGGAATAAAGCAAAGATGCATGTGCACAAAGACTGGGGAAAGCACTACGTAGAATGTGTTATTACTTGGAAATTTCAATATATACCATTCAAGGCTTGGTGGAAAGTCAAGAGGCAGTCAAAACTGTTGTCACTGCGATAATTTCTGAAAGATTTATATTTTTAACTCTAGACTTTGCTCTGTGCTGTGTTAACAGTAGACATCTTGCAGTGGGCAAGATATTTCCTGCAGGCTATGTAAACAATTACAACTGGACAAAGGTTTGTTGAGCTTTATTTGTGGATGGCATGAATATAAGTCTTTGTAATGTTCATGAATTTAAATCTCTTGTTGAGAAGATAACTCACCATTGTACTTTTGTGAATGAAGACTGTAGCATCAGAAACTGTTCTTAAGTAATAGATGATAGGCTTTCTTTGGATAGCATCCATACATAATGACCAAGGCTAAGTTGTCACCCCATGTTTATTTATTTACCACATAACACAGAATCTGGAGGCCATTTGGACTTCCATGTACAGGAAATAGATGCCTTGATGTCAGAGAGTGTTAACTGATCTCTTAAGACAGGGCTTGGCAATGTGTTGACTGTGGTGAATTTGTAGATAGCAAAGTAGTTTGCAGTAGTTACATGCTTTGTAGTGACTTCGTTTAGTTGTTGAACATATGAACACATGAAGCTGCCTTATGCTGAATCAGACCTTCAGTCCATCAAAGTCAGTATCGTCTACTCAGACTGGCAGCAGCTCTCCAGGGTCTCAAGCTGAGGTTGTTGTTACATTCTGCAGACTGCTGATTTTCAGTGGCTTGGGAGCCATTTTGACTTGTGGCTCTTCTACGCTTCATTCCCAAATGTGGCACCTGAATCATGGTTCAGGAAAATGGGCACGAGTTTAAGGTGTACCTTGCTTTGATGCAGCAGCTGCTAAAGTGATTGGAGGATGGGTTTGCTGCATGTCTTGTGCCTGGGATAGAAAAAACGGTATGGAAAAATCATATGAATGGAGCCACAGATATATTTAATAGTTATATTGCATATTAGTGCGTTGTGTGTTTAGTGGGTTGGCATTCAGGACATAAAATAGTCATGTGGCTCTTCTAATTTATAGTAATTGCAAATTTGGCTCTCAACATACCATGAAATGAGTAAAAGTCCTGGAAAAGGGCCCTACCCGCTGCACAGCCTGTTACTGACAGAAACCAGGGTTTAAAGGTTGTCAATACTGTTGTGGTTGCCTAGCAATGGTCACAGTGGGCATTCACTTTTTAAAGTTGTAGGCATTGCTGCTATCATGGAGAATTTTATCCCCCCAATATGTATAGTGTTTGCTTGTTTGTTTTAAAGATTTCACATTTTTCTACAAACATGAGGTTTGTAGAATGAGCTCTCTTGACTGTCCATTACCTCATTTGAGGATTTTAAGTATCCACAGATATGACCAGGTTGCAAATTAAATATAGCTATATGCACAAATGAATATGCAAGAAACTCACTATATGAAAAGCACATACTAATTGGATTGTCAAATACTCCAACATTTATAGGCTGATGCATAAGAGATCCACTGTCTCCTTTTTGGTTTTGGGAGGAAAATCAGGGATTGACCCATAGATGTAATGGCGGTCAAGAAGTCTTAAATGTAGTATAAAAGTATGTGAAAATCTGTTGAAGTCACCTAGGGCATCTTACCTTCCTCACTGTTGCAACATGCAATTTTGGTTAGCTTGAAGAAAGAATCTGATTTGTAATGTAATGGCCTCTGTACGAACAAAATTTACAGTCTATCCTGGGAAGCTATTGCCAGGAACATATATATTGTATGAGTTAGTACCAGATGCCTTTGACGGAACACGTAGAAAGAAATAAGACAAAGATACGGAAAACTTCATGGTGCAGTTAAATCAATTTGCAGCGTGAGGACACATTGAATTCTGTATTCAGTTCAGGACATCCCATGTCATAAAGACTACTTACAAGCTGGCAGTTTAAATTGTCTTCACAAAAGTCCCATATGCTAGGATATTTTTACAGGGCACTGTGGGGGAGTTAGCACAGTTGCTTGTTAAATTCAGCATTCTAAGAATATAAGAGAAGCCATGTTGGATCAGGCCAATGGCTCATCCAGTCCAACACTCTGTGTCACACAGTGGCCAATATATGTGTGTGTGTATATACATATATATATATATACACACACACACAGGTATATATACTGTGGCTAATAGCCACTGATGGATCTCTGCTCCTTTTTTTTATCCAATCCCCTCTTAAAGCTGGCTATGCTTGTAGCTGCCACCACCTCCTGTGGCAGTGAATTCCACATGTTAATCACCCTTTGGGTGAAGAAGTATCTCCTTTTATCCGTTTTAACCTGACTGCTCAACAATTTCATTGAATGCCCATGAGTTCTTGTATTGTGAGAAAGGGAGAAAAGGACTTCTTTCTCTGCTTTCTCCATCCCATGCATAATCTTGTAAACCTCTATCACGTCACCCCGCAGTCGACGTTTCTCCAAGCTAAAGAGCCCCAAGCGTTTTAACTTTTCTTCATAGGGAAAGTGTTCCAAACCTTTAATCATTCTAGTTGCCCTTTTCTGGACTTTTTCCAATGCTAAAATATCCTTTTTGAGGTGTGGTGACCAGAACTGTATACAGTATTCCAAATGAGACCGCACCATCGATTTATACAGGGGCATTATGATACTGGCTGATTTGTTTTCAATTCCCTTCCTAATAATACCCAGCATGGCATTGGTCTTTTTTATTGCAATCGCACACTGTCTTGACATTTTCAGTGAGTTATCTACCACGACCCCAAGATCTCTCTCTTGGTCAGTCTCTGCCAGTTCACAACCCATCAACTTGTATTTGTAGCTGGAATTCTTGGCCCCAATGTGCATTACTTTGCACTTGGCCACACTGAACCTCATCTGCCATGTTGATGCCCACTCACCCAGCCTCAACAGATCCCTTTGGAGTGCCTCACAACCTCTCTGGTTCTCACCACCCTGAACAATTTAGTGTCATCTGCAAACTTGGCCACTTCACTGTTTACTCCCAACTCCAGATCATTAATGAACCAGTTAAAAAGCATGGGACTCAGTACTGAGCCCTGCGGCACCCCACTGCTTACCGTCCTTCTAGTGGCAGATCACAATGTGTCCATTTTTTCCAGCTCTGTGCCAGGTTCACAGCAGGCATTTCTTCTGCCTGTGGCATTGTATGGCCAGGCACATCTCTGCTTTTTCTTGGAAAGGCTCCTTGTATTGTATATTGACATAGTCCCCAGCTCTTCTTTGGCAAAATATAGTTTGCTTCCTTGGCCAATTGACAATAAACCTGCTAGCCCAAACATTGTCCCTTAATAATTGCCTGCTGTGCCCACCAATTCTGGTGTAGACGATGTCCTGAGGAGATTTGGTTCATTTGTCTGTGAGAGAGGAGCAGCTATTTCTAGGACACACTTTGAATCCATGAGCTTCTCTCTGGAGGATGGAGCTTTGCAGTCAGGCTGATTTTTAAATAATCCCTTTTCCCAAGAAGTATGTTATGATCACTCTTGTGTGGCAACTTGATTGGTGTTTTGTGTTGTTGGTTCCTGCACCCTAGTTAACAAATAACCCATGACTATTTCCTTAGGAAACTGATTGCTTCCTGCCCCTATGTTGTCATTGAGATACCGTGATGCTATGCTGGTTGTGATGTGTAGGCCATGGAATACTAGCTCTGGGAAAATGGACATGAACTTCTAAAAAAGTCTTAAAAGCTTGTACTAAAGTCCCACTAGTTCCTTTCTAATATTCTATCTAGCTGCTTGAATTTATTATCTTTCCATTTGTGTAGCCTTTGGTTATGGACAAGCAAATGGCTCATCTTGATTTGACAGCAGCACTGTGTGTATGGTCTGTATATGTATATAATCATTAAAATTGCACCCTAACCTTCCCATCTGGGCTTTGCTTCTCCAGATTAAATGTTCAATTCATTTAGCCTTATCTCATACATTTCCTTTTCCAGCCAAACCCTTTGTCATCTTTATTGCTCTCTTCTGAGCCTTTTCTAATTTGTCTAATATATGTTCCTTTATCTCAGAGATAGACTGTAATGGAAACTTTTTACTGAACAGCCTGCAGGTAGAAGGCTAAAGAAGTACTTATTCATAATGAAGCAATTAATTTGCATAATTAATGTTTTGTGTTTTTCTATTAGTTTTAGATTATTGCACCTGGATTGATTTATTCTGTGGAGATGGTTGTTGTTACCCAAGCTAGTTACCTCACAGAACAATTCTCATTGGGTGTGCTCAGAATCTTACTCAGGTTTATTCAGCAGGGCTTACTCCCAGAAAGGTCTTTTTAGGATTGTGGTGTTAGGGAGTTATTTGATACTAGGAACATGGTCTGCTGAAGAGAAGAATACAGTGGGCTCTAGAAAGAGGTTCTGGGCAAGTGCCCCCCCACCCTTGCTGTCTTCCCACCCACCCAAGTGAAAGCATTCACTCCCCCCTTCCACCTCAAGGCAAGCTGATCTCTGCCATCTGCAGAACAGTTGTAATTCTGAGTGATCTCCAGCCCTCATCTGGAGATTGACAGCAGTGGTTCCCCATAAGGAAACAGCTGGTTTGAGGGGTGCAGTGTATGGCATTGTACCTGTCTGAGATCCCACCCCTTCTCAAATCCCACCCTCTCCAGGCTCCACCCCTTAAATCTCTAGGAATTTCCTAACTTGGAGTTGGCAACCCTATCTCCTTCCCTTTAGCTGCCCCTCTGACCAGCTTTCCATTGCCTCCCCCCCTACAGCCTCTACCTAGGGAAAGAACAGTCTTTTTCTACAGTGGTGGGGACCAAGGCAGCTTACAACATTCTCCTCTCCCCTCTTTGATCTGCACAACAACCCTGTGAGGCAGGTTAGGCTGCAAGTCTCTGAGTGGTCCGAAGTAACCCAGTCAGCTTCCAGAGCAAGAACCTGTGTCTGGCAGGCCCCACTCTGAAACCTTAACTCCTGTGCCCTCCTCAAACACCACCGCAAAATCTACAGGAATTTCCCACCAACCTGGAACTGGCATCCCTAGTCAGTGAGTTCTCCCTCAGAGATCTTTAGTGATACTCTCTCTGTCTGATAATGTTGTTGGTCTTAAGCACAGGATTTCAATCTGTCTCTATTGCTCTCCTTCCCTATCTCTCTCTCTGTATTGGGCTTGCTGGTACAGGATGCCATTCCCCCCCCCGTCTCTTTCCCTTCCAGAGGAGGATAGGAAGGAGTACTCAGCCAATCGAGAGAAAGCCTTCCCTCCTCCCTCCCTCAGCCAATCGTTAGAAGACTTTCTCCATAACTCTTTCCCTCCTCCTCTGTTCCTCAGCCAGTCGAGGGAAGGCTTTCTTTCTCTCCTCTGCAAAGCAGAGTGACAAGTAGCTTAGCCAGTGGGAGAGTAGGGAGAGCCATGAACTGCTAGAATTGGAGTTGCCAGGTCAGTCCTGGAAAATATTGGCGGGGACAACAGTGAGAGAGCTTCTAGTTTCCTGGCCCCACTAGTGAACCTCCTGATGGCACCTGGTTTCTTTGGCCACTGTGTGACAGAGTGTTGGACTGGATGGGCCATTGACCTGATCCAACATGGCTTCTCTTATGTTCTGGAGACTTTGGGGGTGGCTTCAGGAGACGGCTGGGTTTGGGGAGGGGAGGAGCCTCAGCATGGTACAATGCCACAGAGTCTACCCTTCGAAACAGCCATTTTCTCCAGGGGAGCTGATCTCTGCCAGATGGAGGTCAATTGTAAAAGCAGGAGATCTCCAGGCCCCATCTGGAGGCTGCAACCCTAGGCAGAACTAAGGTTGGTTGCCTTTGACTGAAAGAAGCAGCTTGGCTGGCTTGCAACAGCCACTTGGGTTGGAGAGATGAGCAGTCAACCAATGAGTTCTCCCTGAAAGGCCAAACTAGGTCTTGAAAGGGCCTTCCCCACTGGCTTTTACTGAGAGAACCAAGCTTGGTTGCTTTTACTGAGAGAAGCAAGGTTAGTTGCCTAACAGCAGCCATTGCCTAGCAGTTTCCACAGAGGACCAATCCTCATCCTGGGCCAGCAGTGGGTGGGGGAGAACAGTCAGCCAATACGATGCAAGAGCAATTGATTGATGGCAGTTTCATTTGGCTTAAAGCTTCAGAGAAGAGCAGTGAGACTGATTCCTGAGGGAAGATAATAACAATTGAGAAAATCTTTCCATCTCACTCTGGTAAAAAAGGTAAAGGTAGTCCCCTGTGCAAGCACCCTTTGTTTCCGACTCTGGGGTGACGTTGCATCATGATGTTGTCATGGCAGACTTTTTACGGGGTGGTTTGCCATTGCCTTCCCCAGTCATCTGCACTCCCCCCCCAGCAATCTGGGTATTCGTTTTGCTGACCTTGGAAGGATAGAAGGCTGAGTCAACCTTGAGCCGGCTACCCAGCTTCTAGGTACCCAGCTTCTACCGGGATCGAACTCAGGTCGTGAGCGGAGCTTGGACTGCAGTACTGCAGCTTACCACTGCACCACTCTGCAGTACTGCAGCTTACCACTCTGTACCACAGGGCTTCCTATCTCACTCTGGAGTCCAGTGCAAAGATGACAATTGGGTTTCTTAAGAGATTGAGAGCAGGCTGCAGGATCATGTACTCAACCTTCCGTTTTTCTGAAATCAGCCCCCCTTGCTTGTATTAACCATGGTTGTGTGTTACGTTGTTAGTAGTTCCCTCCATCAGTGTCTGAAACAGAATTCTATTAGATCCTGATTCAAAGAGAGCCCTGGTGACCTGTTGCTGCAGTTTATGTTGATACTGGTACCTTTTGCTGCTAAACGTATCTGTCTGAATTTCTAAAGATTTTTCTCTCTGGGTGTAGGCTGTTCCTTGCACCAGGATGATCTGGCTGTTGGCTGTGGGTCCTTCTGCTTGCTGTATTTCAGGCTCCATCTCTGGCTCCTGTTACAATTCTAATCTAACTAGCTCCATCAACTGATTCAACTCTGAGGGAGACAGATAAAGAATTCATATTCTAAGTCTGGATTCACACCTGTCTGCTTGCAGTCTTGACCTAGCCTCTGGAGCAAAGACCTGCCATTTCAATGATCTTTTGTTTTTAACTGTTGCCTTTCTGAAAAAACTGACAAATAGCCTTCTGCCTACAGCAAGGATTTTTTTCCTTCCTGCTTTCCACTTCCTGTGGGAAGGCTTCCTTTTAAAAATCAGCTCAAAGTTAGCTTTTTGTAGCCTTCTCTCCTCCTGCCTCTTCTTAGTTGAAACTCACTCACCAGAAAGAATAAATTGGGGGATTGTGCTGCTTGTCCAACTAAGAACATTTGTAGAGCTAGCTAGCCCTGACCCTGATTTTTGCAGGAAGCATGGAAGTTGTTTCCTTTTCCTAGGGAAATATAACTGGTATTTGTATCTGATGAAGAGAGCTTTGATTCTTGAAAGCTCATACCCAAAAAAACTTGTTGGCCTACTGGACTCAAATAAAACTTGCCCTATCTCTAAATCTCAGAATACAGTTACCATAATGCATACATTATGTTTTCACAATGGTATACAACTGTAGCAAAGAGTTGTATGAAATATTCCTTAGTCTGTTTTTTGCCAACCTATATAGGAGTTCTGAAACTCTAGCCTGGTATCAAGAAACAAAGAAGCAGAAAATTTCCAGGGATCCACCCCCTCCTTTTATGTTATACATTAGCCCTCTAGAATCTATAGAGGCTTTGATGAGGGGCTTGTTGCATATGCATAGTGACTGGTATGTTTCACCTTACTGCCCTCCTTTCTCTATGACTGTTCACCCCTATATGAATATCACAGTGATAAATGGAAGTGCCATACTAATAGGGAAGTTTGAATTAACTTCAGTTTAAGTGACTCCTGTAGCAAAGTTCCAGAAGGGTAGTAGACAGCATTGCTATTCTTCCCATGAGCTTGTGGAGAGGGAAGTCACAGCATCTCTTCCCCTAAGTGCAGGGCATGCATATGTGTGCTGAGATGCAGTTCATGTTTGTCAGCAGGGATCTTCTTTTGTCACAGCTCCTGCTGAGCACCTGAAGTGCTAGTTTGCAGCAATAAAAACATTTGAGAAAACAGCTTAAAAGCATAATATTCTGTATTTCATCAATGTGCTGCAGTTGGTCCAAAGAGGGGGTGGAATGAGGCCTTATTAAGCCAACTGTCACTTATAGCAGTCTTCTGTAACTTTTCTCTTACACTTTCCAGAGTTTGGGGTACAGATAGATTATTTCCAGTCCATTGTAGTGTTTGAAAGCAGGGCCATTTGGGGCTGGATGAAATAAAACCCAAAATATTTGAACTGTGTGTATTATATATTATAGACTAGAGAACCAGTATGGTGTAGTGGTTCATGTGTGAGAATAGGTTGGAGTGGATGCATGGGTCTAGATTCAAATGCTTGCTAAGCTTGCTCAACCTTGGCCCAACCACTTTCTCACAGCCTAGCATACTGCACGTGGTGTTCATGGAACGAAATAGAAGAGAGGAGAATCTTGTATGCCACTTTAAGCAACTTGAAGAAAGAGTGGAATACAACTGCAGTCAATAACAGTCGTAGCAGTAGATGATGCAAATTTTGAACCAAACATATTTTAAATCCCATGTTGGAAAAAGTTGCCTAGCCCCTCAGCCGTTCCTGTTTCCAAAGAAGTTTCGTGTTGAGTATTCTTACAGGGCAGGCATAATTGTTCCATATTGCTGCCATTATGAAGCAGGACTTGGCAGTACTTTGATCAGAAAAGCCACAGTTTTGCTGACCATGTTGACTACTGGCTGATCTTTTCCATATCCTGAAAGGTTTGTCTAGTCAGGGAACAGCAGAGCTCTGTCTGTGGCATTTCTTAAAGGTGAGGCAATGAATAAAGCATGTTATCGCCTTAGTGGGAAGTGCCCAGTGAACTGCCATCACAGAGGCTCAGGGCAGCTGTCTTAGTCCCAAGCTGGAAATGTCTTATATGGCAACATTCGCCATGGAGGCTTAGTTACCTTGGAAACATGTTTCACTGCAGCTCGGTTCTATGAAGAACCCATCTGAAGCTGCTGTATTACTCTGGAAGGCTGATGCCTCTAAGCACATTTTGAGCAGAAGTCTCTTTCTCAAGCTGAGTGACTTTGGCATTAATGGCCTGTCCACAATTCTAAGGGCATAATTTGGAGTCCAGGTGAATGAAGCTTTACCTGTTGATGGAAGGACATGATTCATTTAGAGATCTGTTAGCAGCACAAGGTCAGTGTGAGTGCATATCTGTATAAACCCCCGAAAGATGGGTGCGTGGGGACTGAAAATGCTCTAGAGAGGGTGGGTTGAAATGGAGTGAGCAGATAATTGTCAGTTAAAGTGGCAAAAGGGGATGGGAAGAAATCCATCTGCATGAGCTCCTGAGAGAATTCTCAAGGGGGGACTGGTTGGATTTTCAAATAAGTTTCTTTCTTTGGCAACTTCTCATGAGCCCCCAGGTTGTCACTGTGTCTAAAAAGAAAGGGGACTGGTTCATTGTGGATCTCTCGGCTTGGCTTCGCGAACGAAGATTTAAGAAGGGTGCAATAGCCCACGTTTGCTGCAGGCTCGCTGGTGGCCGACAAGACCAATGTGGGACAGGCAGGTCCGGCCACAGCGGCTGCAGGGAAAAGTCTGATTTAGGGTTGGTCCTGTAGCAGTGCGATTCTTCCTCAATCTCCTTTTGTCCTCAAGACCAGCTATGCGTGCGTTCTCAAAGGAAGAGACAGCCTGGTGGATGGTGTGCCTCCATGCTTTGCGATCTGAGGCTAGGACAGACCACTGGTGATGGTTGATGTGACAGGTGCTAAGGGATTTCTTCAAGGAGTCCTTGTACCTCTTCTTTGGTGCCCCTCTGTTTCGATGGCCGGTGGAGAGTTCGCCATACAGGGCAATCTTGGGAAGGCGGTGGTTTTCCATCCTAGAAATATGCCCTGCCCAGCGCAGCTGCGTCTTCAACAGCAGTGCCTCGATGCTGTTAACCTCCGCCCTCTTGAGGACTTCAGTGTTGGTCACAAAGTCACTCCAGTGGATGTTGAGGATGGTGCGAAGGCAGCGCTGATGAAAGCGCTCAAGGAGTCGCAGGTGATGACGGTATAAAACCCACGATTCGGAGCCGTAGATGAGGGTTGTCATCACAACCGCTTTGTAAACATTGATCTTTGTGCCTTTTTTCAGATGCTTGTTGCTCCACACTCTTTTGTGCAGTCGGCCAAAGGCACGGTTTGCCTTTGCCAGCCTGTTGTCAATCTCCTTGTCGATCTTGGCATCTGAGGAGATGATGCACCCCAGGTAGCTGAACTGCTGGACTGTCTTCAGAACTGATTCACCCACAGTGATGCAGGGAGGGTGATAATCTTCCTGGGGTGCAGGCTGGTGGAGAACTTCTGTCTTCTTCAGACTAACTTCTAGGCCGAATAGCTTGGCAGCCTCTGCAAAGCAGGACGTCATATGCTGCAGAGCTGATGCCGAATGGGAGACGAGTGCAGCATCATCAGCAAACAGTAGCTCTCGGATGAGTTTTTCCATTGTCTTGGAGTGTGCCTTTAGTCGCCTCAGGTTGAACAGGCTGCCATCGGTGCGATAGCGGATGTATACACCATTGTCATCATCTAGATCTACTGCGGCTCTTTGAAGCATCATGCTAAAGAAGATCGTAAAGAGAGTTGGCGCGAGAACGCAGCCTTGCTTTACACCTGTGCCTATTGGGAAGGGCTCCGAGAGGTCGTTGCAGTGTCTGACTTGGCCTCGCTGGTCTTCGTGTAGCTGGATGATCATGCTGAGGAACCTTGGGGGACATCCTAAACGTTCCAAGATTTGCCACAGGCCTTTCCTGCTAACGGTATCGAAAGCTTTGGTAAGGTCGACAAAAGTCACATACAGAGCCTTGTTCTGTTCCCTGCATTTCTCTTGGAGCTGCCTGAGAACAAATACCATGTCGGTGGTGCTCCTGTTAGCTCTGAAGCCGCACTGGCTCTCTGGGAGGAGTTCTTCTGCAATGGTGGGCACCAGTCTGTTCAGGAGTATTCTGGCAAGGATTTTGCCTGCGATGGAGAGCAGGGTTATCCCCCGGTAGTTGGAGCAGTCTGACTTTTCCCCTTTGTTCTTGTATAGGGTGATGATGATTGCATCGCGAAAGTCCTGTGGTAATTTGCCTTGTTCCCAGCAGGTGACAAGTACTTTGTGAAGTGAGCTATGTAGTACTGTGCCCCCATGCTTCCAGATCTCTGGTGGAATTCCATCAACTCCCGCTGCCTTGCCACTTTTCAGTTGCTTGATGGCTTTAACAGTCTCTTCTAGGGTGGGGATCTCATCCAACTCTGTTTTCACCGGTTGAAGTGGGGTGAGGTGGATTGCTGAATCTTGAACTACGCGGTTGGCACTGAAGAGAACCTGAAAATACTCCGACCACCGGTTCAGTATGGATGCCTTGTCTGTGAGGAGCACTTGGCCGTCTGCACTATGCAAGGGACTCTGAGCCTGATATGATGGACCATATACTGCCTTCAGGGCTTCGTAGAACCCTCTTAAATCACCAGTGTCTGCACACAGCTGGGTTCTCTCTGCAAGCTTGGTCCACCACTCGTTCTGAATGTCTCGAAGCTTGCGCTGGAGGTTGCTACATGCAGCGCGAAAGGTTGCTTTTTTCCCAGGACAGGAGGGCTGAGCAAGATGTGCTTGGTAGGCAGATCTCTTTTTTGCCAGTAATTCTTGGATCTCTTGATTGTTCTCATCAAACCAGTCCTTGTTCTTCCTTGTGGAGAACCCGAGGACTTCTTCAGAGATCTGCAGGACGGTAGTTTTTAGGTGTTCCCAGAGTGCTTCTGGAGAAGGGTCTGTGGGGCAACTGGGGTCCTCAATTCTTGACTGGAGTTTTGCCTGGAAGGCAGCTTTAACTTCGGCTGACTGGAGGCTGCCAACCTGAAACTTCCTCCGAGGGATACCTCCTCTCCTGGGTGTGGGTTTAAAATGAAGACGGAGATTGCAGCGTACAAGACGATGATCCGTATGACATTCTGCGCTGGGCATTACTCGGGTGTGTAAGACATCTCGAAGGTCTCTCTGGCGCACCAGAATGTAGTCGATAAGGTGCCAATGCTTGGACCGTGGGTGCATCCAGGTTGTCTTCAGACTGTTCTTCTGCTGGAAGATAGTGTTGGTGATGGTGAGCTGGTGCTCCATGCAGAATTCTAGCAGGAGGCGCCCGTTGTCATTGCAGTTGCCAATGCCGTGTTTGCCAAGTACTCCTTTCCAGGCTTCCGAGTCTTTACCTACTCTGGCATTGAAGTCGCCAAGGATCATACAAGCAATAAATGAAGTCACAATACACAATACTGGTGTGTCTATTCTAAAGACTCCTCAAATATGTAGAAACATAAGACTTTATAAGTTAACCAAATGGACTGCTAAGAGATTTGAAAGAGCTGTTGAAGGAATGGGATGGTGAGAGCAACCGAATGCAAGATAAAGGAGGAAAGGGGAGTTAACTTGCTGAAGCCTCTGACAGCTCAGAAGGGGAGGTTATAAGAGGCAGGGATGGGATTTCTAAATTTTTCTTCTGCTTCCCACAATTCCTTGCAGGCTTCCAGTTTGTATATTTATATTTGCAAATAGATGTCCATTGCTATATTTGTAACCACATGTGCTAGACCAGGTATGAACAGTCCATTTTTTTAGGAGGGCTGAATCTGACACAAATGGGACTTTGTGAGGCTGGGCCATGCGTGTCATAAAATGTAATGTGAGATAGCAGAGATATAAACTTTATAAAGGACACAAATATATTATTATTAAATTTAAAATACAAACAGGGGCATTGAATGTGCCGGCCTGGCGTGGGATGTCGGGGAGGGGTTGGCGATCTGGCTGGTGTACCGACCGCCTAACGCACCGGCCAGCGCCTTACTATCACTGGTGGAGGCCGCAGCAGGATGGGCATTTGATCCTGGGTGACTTCAATGTTCATGCCGATGACGTGACCTCCACTCAGGCGATGGACCTAGTGTCTTCCATGGCGACACTAGGACTCTCCCAAGTAGTTACGACACCCACTCACCAGGCCGGTCACATGTTAGACCTGATCTTCGCGTCGGGAGTTTTAGTGAACGATCTTGCTTCTATAGCAGTGCCATGGTCGGATCACTATGCCCTCAAGGCTTGTGTGGACGTCCCACCCCAACCCCGTTTGGGCGGCGAGCTTATTTTAGCTCGCCCGCGGAGCCTGATGGACCCGGAACGGTTCCTGACGGCTCTGCGGGATCCCTGGCCCCCTGGCGATTCCCTCGATGGCCTGGTGGAGTCTTGGAATAATAGGCTTACCGGGGCCATCGACGAGATCGCGCCTAGGCGTCCTCTGCGCCCTCGTTCAAGGCCGACACCTTGGTATAACCAGGGGTTGCGGCGGCTGAAACGAGGACTCAGACGGCTAGAGAGGCAATGGCGGCGTACCCGAGACGAAGCGACTCGAACATCATATAGAGAGGTTATGAAGTCCTATGAGATGGCAGTCAAGGCCGCAAAGAAAACTTACTTTGCGGCAGAGATTGCGTCCGCAACTTCGCGCCCGGCACAACTGTTCAATATAATTCGGACCCTTACAACGCTGCCACAGGGCAGACCAAATATTAATGAATTGGAAATTGGCTGTGAGGCTTTTGCGGATTATTTTGCGGATAAAATCGCATCGCTCCGTTCCGACTTCCCTGCCACATTGGATACAGTTAGTGGACCTGAGGCTCCGTGCCTGTCTTCGGATTGTGTTTTGGACAGCTTCGGCGCCCTCAGCCTGGAAGAAGTTGACAGGATCCTCCTATCTGCACGCCCAACAACTTGTAAATTGGACCCATGCCCCTCCTGGCTTATTAAGACCTGCCAGAGGGAGCTAAGATATCCTATACGGGATATCATAAATAGATCCCTACTGGAGGGACATTTTCCATCAGCGCTCGAAGAGGCGGTGGTCCGTCCCCTCTTGAAGAAAACAACGTTAGATCCGACCGAATTGGCACACTATCGGCCGGTATCGAATTTGCCCTTTTTGGGCAAACTTATAGAGAGGGCAGCGGCGTTGCAGCTACAGAGTTTCCTGGAGGATGCTTCTGTCCTTGACCCCTACCAGTCTGGCTTCCGCCCGGGCCACGGGACGGAGACGGTGCTGGTCGCTCTGGTGGATGACCTTCGGTGACATCTGGATCAAGGCGGCTCGGCGGTGCTGATGTTGTTGGACCTGTCGGCAGCGTTCGACATGGTCGACCATCGGCTTCTGGCGTGCCGCCTTGCCGACGCAGGGATTCAGGGGTTGGCCTTGCAATGGCTTTCCTCTTTCCTTGACGGTCGGGGACAAAGGGTGGCGATTGGGGAGGAACTGTCCCGGAGACACACGCTTGACTGCGGGGTGCCTCAAGGGGCGGTCCTCTCCCCGATGTTATTTAACATCTATATGCGCCCCCTTGCCCAGATGGCCCGGGGGTATGGGTTGGGTTGCCATCAATATGCTGATGACACCCAGCTCTATCTGCTTATGGACGGCCGACCCGCCTGCGCCCCAGAAAACTTGGACCGGGCGTTACAGGCAGTGGCTAGGTGGCTTAGGCTGAGCGGGCTGAAGCTGAACCCGGCGAAGACAGAGGTCCTTTGCTTGGGTCGCTGCGGCCCGGGAAGGGAAATCCCCCTGCCAGCTTTTGACGGCGCTTCGCTAACAGCGTCGGGCAGGGTCAAGAGCCTAGGGGTGCTGTTGGAGCCTTCGTTGACGATGGAGGCTCAGATAGCAGCCACTGCCAAGTCCGCGTTTTTTCATCTTAGGCGGGCGAGGCAGTTGGCCCCCTTCCTGGAACGTGACGACCTGGCAACAGTGATCCATGCTACGGTCACCTCGAGGCTGGACTACTGTAATGCCCTCTACATGGGGCTACCCTTGTGCCGGACCCAGAAGCTGCAGTTGGTGCAGAACGCTGCTGCCCGGCTATTATTAGGGCTCCCTAGATGGGAGCACATTCGGCCGGGGCTCCAGGGTCTGCACTGGCTGCCAGTAATATTCCGAGTCCGGTACAAGGTGTTGGTCATCACCTTTAAAGCCCTATATGGCCTAGGACCTGCCTACCTTAGGGACCGTCTCTCCCCACACGTTCCCCAGAGAGTACTACGCTCAGGCTCACAAAACCTGTTGGTAGTCCCCGGGCCAAAGGAGGCCCGTCTAAAATCCACCAGGGACCGGGCCTTCTCAACAACGGCACCTTACTGGTGGAACCAGCTGCCGGAAGAGGTACGGGCCCTGCGGGATCTAGGGCAATTCCGCAGGGCCTGTAAGACAGTCCTCTTCCGGCAGGCCTATGACATTAACTGACAATGAAAACATCCTGGATGGAACAAAATGTATTTATAGGCCGCCGGTTTTAATTATCCTATTTTATCCTGCTTTTTATTAACCTATAGTTTAATTGTATTTTAAATGTTTCAATCTGAAGTTGTCTAATTTATCATGTTGTAAGCCGCCCTGAGACACTTAGGTGAGAAGGGCGGGGTATAAATCTTAATATAAATAAATAAATAAATAAATAAACATGCTTAAAACTCTTGCATTGTTTTGTTTAAAATGGAAAGTGGGGGATTAGTGGGATCTAGCAATGCATTTTTTTTAAAAAAAAATAAAACATCAAGAAAAAACATGAGGATCACAGTGGAAACTAAAAATATAAACTGACATTATTGCTGCCTTTTGCTGTAACAAACTGATTGACTGAAAAATATAAAATGCTCTGAGCCTAGGAAAACATGAAAGGTGGGAGAATAGTGGGATTTGGCAATGATATTTTAAAAATAAAACATCAAGAAAAATCACAAGGATCACAGCAGAAATTAAAAATATAAAATGCTCTGAATCTAGGAAAACAAGGAAATGGCATTGCAAGCTTCTCCCCCTCCCCGGGGTTTACACAGATTGGCAATGGCTCTCCAGTATAATATCCCCCTTTGGCTATGTGTTCCCAGGTTAGAGCACCAGTTCTCAGGTCCATTCAGCAGAGACTAGCTGGCTCAAAGCATCAACACTTTATTTGAAAGGACACAACTCCAGGAAGCATGCACTTCAGCTGGCTATAGGAACACTGACAGAGAAACTGATCTCCACTTCATTGAAACACATTGCAGCAAAGACAAAGCTGCAAGGAAAATGTAGAATGGATCTTCCATCAAGATCCATGGGCCCTATCTATCTGGGCACAGAAACCTTAGTGGAAAATCCATTCCGTGTTTTCCTTGCAGTTTTGCTTCTTGCTGTAGCCAGCAAAGACAAGGCAGTAAGGGCAGGGAACTTTGTCAGCCTTGGAGCTTCAAAGGGTGAGGACAGGAGGGGAAGGAGGGGGAGAAAAGAGCCCCATGGGACTGATTAAAGCCCTGGGTGAGCTAGTTCTGGCCCATGGGTGGAACATTTGACACCCCGGTGCTAGACCAAGGTAGAAATAGCAATACAGCTAAAAAGACAGAAGCAATGTTTAGTAACTCATATTTGTCTAAGAAAACATTTAGGTAAAGAGGACAAGCTATCTGATGTACACTGACACCAGTGAATTAATTTCAGAGTTTCGTTGGAACTTTTGGGCCTTATTGTTCTTTTATTTTATTTTTTTATTGCCTTCAGTATGTTAGACATTTCTGAAAGTTCAGAAGACATCAGTCATGACTGATTATGTTTGGATTATTTATTTATTTATTTGATTTATATCCCGCCCTTCCCACCGAGGTGGGCTCAGGGCGACTCACAACATAAAATACCAGAACAATAAATTAGTAAATATTAAAACACATTCAATAATTTACAATAATTAAAACTATAAAACCAGAAAAAACAGTCTAACAGTTTGGTGCTATTCTAACGGCCTTCCTCTGCAGTTCTTAAATAACGTAGTTCTTAATCCTCCCTCCTACCCTTATTGGCCAATAGGGGCTGAAATCTGTTCTGAACATGTGAATGGAGGTGTAGAATGGGGGGAACATTTCTTTTCTTTGGTCCTGCATGTGCTTATCAGTATATTTCTATAAACAATCGGTGTTGGCCTGGCTCACCCAGTCCTGTTCTGTATAGCTATCTTGAGCTTTCAGTGCATGTTGTGTTTTAACATTGCCTCATGACAGAAAAACAGTGCTCTGGTCTCCAGATGGATGATCTTTGGCAGATGAATAAGCTGGCCCTGTCAGATTGCAGACAGGGCACATTGCTTTTTGTTGCACAGCAGTGTTTCCATAACTAGGAATACTCTTGACTCAAGCTGCACCTGTAAAATTAAGTGCGCAGTCTGACATTAAACTGATTCAGCTAAAAAGCTATCAAGAACCTTCAGTATAAACTTGTCTTCATGGCTTCCTAAGTGAAATTTTCTTTGTGCAAGTGTGACAAACTGCACTTTTAAAGAGGCTTAAAAGTACTGTGCCAACAACTAAAGGACTATGAAGGGTTAATTCTTCACAGAGCCAGAGAGCCTTGAGTTACAGGCTGCTCTGAGCAATCTGATTGGACAACATCAGCTAAGTGGAAAGAGTCTTGAGAGAGCTGGATGCTGAGGAGAGAGAGACAGATTTGTGCCTTGACTGAAGAAAGTCAGAACTCTGCCTTGACTGAGTGAGTTGGGTTTCAGCATTAGCTGAGAGTGGTTTAACACAGACAGAAGTGGAGAGATGTGACTAGAAGGTTTGGGAAGTGTACCAAGACTCCCATTCTGGCCAAGGAAAGATTTTCTAGGGAGAGAAGATTCCCTTCCCAGCTAAACAAGGAAAATAGCTACAGAGATTGTACAAGAGTACAGAGATTGTCTGGTGAGGGGGGGGGGGGGGGCTGCCCATAGAGACCTAAGGAGTCAGTCAAAAACTAGTGAAAAGTGCTGAAAAAGGTGTACCAACATTCTGGAAAACAAAAAGTTTGAGAGATACTAAAGAAAGTATGTTGGAGTGTTAAGGAAAAATACTGGAACAAAAGTCTCTCAGTATCGGGTTTCAAGAAGCTGCAAAAAGCTTAATAAACTTTCATTAGCCTGTACATTAGAACTTAACTCTGTGCAAAAACTGGTTTTACCTCAGAAATTTCAACCCCTGAATTCACCTGATCTTTTCCTTTGATGTCAAATAAAATATTTTGTTCTTTTTGATTTTTTAAAAAATCTCAGGTGCCATTATCAGTGGTTTAAGTTAAAGAGGGCTTGTGTGATCCTTCCCTCAGGTTCCTAGGCTGTGCCAGAAAACCCTAAATTAATGAACTGTCAAAGGGTTGGACAGCCAGACTTCTTAGCTGAAAAAGAAGATATATCACATGGGCAATTCAGTCACAAAGGGGAACAGAAAAATGGAAGGAAAATTTTGCCTCTGAAGGGGTTCCATCATGGCTTGTTCACAGGACTTCTATATCTACACATTGCTTCAGAGAAGAAAGCTCAGTCCTGTCAAAATTCACATAATCAAGAACAAATTCTTGAGCTTGCCAGAGATCCCAAGTAAAACTGCCTATCTTTTGAAATTACTATTAACAGTAATTATAATAATGTTGTCGAATGCATACATTTCTTGCCAATATCAAGGATGATGATGATGATATTGGATATATACACCACCCTTCACCCTGAATCTCAGAGTCTCAGAGCAGTTTGCAATCTCCTTTATCTCCCCCCCACACCACGACAGACACCCTGTAAGGTAGGTGGGGCTGAAGAGCTCTCACAGAGAAACTGCCCTTTCAAGGACATTCCAGCAGGTGCAAGTGGAGGAGTGGGGAATCAGACCCAGTTCTCCCAGATAAGAGTCCATGCACTTAACCACTACACCAAACTGCAGCAATATCTGTTAAGATGAAGATGAAGATATTGGATTTATATCCCGCCCTCCACTCCAAAGAGTCTCAGAGTGGCTCACAATGTTCTTTACCTTCCTCCCCCACAACAGACACCCTGTGAGGTGTGTGGGACTGGAGAGGGCTCTCACAGCAGCTGCCCTTTCAAGGACAACCTCTGCCAGAGCTATGGCTGACACAAGGTCATTCCAGCAGGTGCAAGTGGAGGAGTGGGGAATCAAACCCAGTTCTCCCAGATAAGAGTCCGCACACTTAACCACTACACCAAACTGGCTCTCTGTTAAACCCTTCATGAGCCAAACCTTTTTGATGTATTGATTGATTCACTTGCTTATGTTTAATATTAATGTAAAAATAGGGTGCATAATTCAGTAGCTAACATATTTTTGTCAACAAGCAGTGTCCTGGAAAGACTGTGATGTGACATATCCTGTCCAAAGTAACTTGATAGAGTGTATTGTATCTGCTTGTGTGTCATATGCACCATTGTGAAGCTAGTCAAGCTACAGCAGACCTGTGCTGTACATAGTTCAGCCCTGTGTATCATCAGCACAAATGACAGCTGAGATCGGTTCTTGTTCTTTGTGCTGGGATAGATGAAACTGAAAACAAACAGCTGATTTCCCAGACCTTGGGTGCTGCTTAAGGTGCCGACAAGGAGGCAAAAAAATCATGTTGTGACAACTGACTTGAGTGGCAGGTGATTCACCATGAAATTGAGCATGTAGGATAAATCTAGGATAAGTCTTCAATTTCTGAGGTTGCTTATGTATGAAGTACAGGATTTAATTAGAAAATACTTGCTCTTTAGACTTAGGGCAGATATATATTTATCAAACCACAGTTGTGTCAGTAGAACCTATTATAAAGAACTCTGATGTCTTTCATTCTTTTCTCATAGCTCTGATTAATCTACTGAAGTTCCTGATGTCCAATGAGACTGTCTTGCTGGCAAAACACAACATCTTCACCTTGGCTCTCATGGTGAGTGTCTGTAAGCATTCTCTCAGTAGTGACATAGTCACCACTGATGATCCAAAGTGTGGAATGAAAAATAATAAAGAAACCAAGGTAGTGGGGCAGTCAGTGACAAAAACAAATGACAGAAGTGTGCTTAATGGTCCTGTTCTCCTTAATAGATCTATTTATTTTAAATGTACTTGAATTACTAGTAATAGGTAGTTTAGAAATTTACTTATGGTGAGTCAAGGTATAAGAATCATTTCTGCCTTGTGGAATGCTGGTCCATTTGAGCAGAGATGTTCTGTAGAAATATAGCTAAGGAAGAAGGGGGATGGGAATGCCTCTTCATAAAATAATGTTGTTAGTCCACAAGGTTAGGTTTTGGGGTTGAGAAGGGTGGTCATATACACTGTAATTATGACAGACAGGTGTGTGGCTTTAATATTTGTAACCCCTACTTTCAGAGTTTGGGGTGACTGAAAGCAGCTGGTATTCTAAATACTGCAGAACAGCACTTGTCTCAAAGGGGGAAATGGCTGTATTATCAATGAGTTCAAACTCTCTTGAATGGTCCTTAACCCATTTCAGTCTGGTTTCGGACCTGGGTGTAGGGCAGATAGCATTGATAATTCTGGCAGATAATGGTCATCCTCAAGAGTGTAAAGGAAATGTATCCCTGTTGATTCTTCTAGACTTGTTGGCACCTTTTATTAGGATACCTTGCTGAAATAGCAGGTTTGATGAGGACAGCTTTCTTTCATCCTTTCCCCCATCATATAGGTCATGAGTTTCTGTTGAGGTGTGATAATCATTTAAGTGTTTGTCTTATTCCTTGTGCTGTTCAATATTTATATCAATTCACTGCGTGAGGTCATCCATAGCTTTGAGATTTGTTACCCTCAGCATGCAGATGACACCCAGCTCTTTAAAGTATTGAGCCTCCAGATGTTGATATAGTTATCTTGAACCAGGGTATTGAGGCATGGTCAAGTTGCTGAAGGAAAACAAACTAAAGTTCAATACCAACAAAGTGGAGGTTGGGGGAAACGGCGCCTTAATAGGGATTAATCTGCTAATTTTGGGTGGGGTAAGCCTCTTTTTGACAGATCATATTAAGAATTTGGGATGCTCTTGGATTTGCTAGTGGAAGAATAGGTTGGTACTGTTGCTAAGAGCATCTTCTTTCAATTGTGCTTGGCCCATAACCAGTCTCCCTACTTGGACCCTTAGCTACACTGTTTTATGCTACTGTAGCTTCTAGACTGGAGTATTGTAACATACTCTACAAAGAGCTGCCCTTAAAACAATGCATAAGCTCAGTTTTGGCTAATTTGTGCAACAGTTTATCAGAGGACATTCAAAGGGCATTCTTATTCCCCATTTTTAGGAGGGCTTGCAAACTGGTCTTGATTTAAGAGGGCCTTTATCTGTGTGCAGTTGAGTTGTTATTAGAAAGAGGCATTTTATTGTAGCTTTTGCAAGCCTGTTCATGTGTTTATTATAACTGCTTCTCTGGTTTTATTGTATTTGTTGCCTGTTGACACTCTGATACCTGCCTTGAGTCTATGGGAAAAAAATAAACCTTTCAATAAATGCTCCCAAAGATTAATGCCAGCTTCATTATTTTAAATGGTTAAACTCCATTCTTTGTGTGTCTTTTGTAATACTATTTTTGTAGTAATTCCTGCAGTGTTTTCTTTTTAAAGGTGGTAAACCTGTTTAATATGTTCATCACTTATGGAGATACCTTCCTTCCAACCCCTAGCAGCTATGATGAGCTATACTATGAGATCATCAGGATGCACCAAAGTTTTGATAACCTGTATTCCATGGGTGAGTAGTGTTAGGTGACTTGGCTTGCAGTTGGTAAAACACACACATGAATAAGCTGTGTGGGTGAGAGAGTACAAGTGTATGTGATTGCTGATCACCATGTTTGCTCAGGATGTGGCTGTCAATTAAGACTCAAATGTGAAATAACCCTGTTTGAAAGTATAAATGTTCCCTGTTCCAGGTGAAAGACATTTTAAAAATGAATCTGTCTTGAGAGCAGACTTATGGAAATAATACAGAATGATCACCTGGCTCAGTGTTGTGTACATGAAAGTGTGCTTGTTGCTATTGCAAGACATTTAATATTGAAATAATAGCAAGAACACACTGTGCCCTCATTTAGAGTGAGCAGACTGCTGTATGCAGAGAGCTCCCAGCTGGGAAAATATGCCTTAGTCTCAGGTCGGAGAGCAAATGCAGCCCTCAAAGCCAGTCAGCGGCAGGAACCTGTGCTATAAACAAGAGATGGAAAAAACATTTGATGGATGCATAATAAGAAACCAGTTGCACAGAACAAGTAGCATGTGGCCTTGCTAACATCTGCAGAACCAGGTCAGTGCTTCAGATGCAATCAGGAAACAGAGCCCCCACAATACTTTTTTGAATAGGGGGGAAAGACAGAAAAATGCCTGGGAGTAGAAGTTGAAAAAAGTATAGTAGAATAGTGACAACTTAGCAGGGGGACAAGGAACAAAGGAGAGAAGGAATTGCTGGCATTGACATATGAACAATATAAGAATGAGGAACGTTTTAGCAGGGGCTGCCATAGTGGCTGCAGCTAAAGAGGATGAATTGTGGAGACTGATAACTGCTCTGGGAAGTTACTGTAAAAATGCTATGGTATATTGTTCTGTGCTCATGGAAGGGCTTCTCAAAGAAACCAGAGGAACTGGGTATTTTTGTGTAGCTGCATCCAAACTTCTATTGCAGACCAAACTATATATGCTGTTGGTGGTTCCTGGAGTGCTCCTTAATTGTTTTTGTTTAAGTACAAGTAGGAGCCATAGGAAGTCCTTCTTCCAGGTTGGGATTGTGACATTGGGAATATTTGTTAACCCTTTCCATCTTGTGTTTCTGACTTCATTCTGTCTCTCTGCCTCACAGCAGAAACATTATTTCCCTAGTGAATGGGCAAGGAAACAAAACAGACAGTTCCAGAGCAGGGAGAGAGGGAATTGGTTATAAAATGGTATGTAGGTCAAGAAAGGTTAAATGCCCCTTTTCACCATAGACTCCACGCTAAATTTTCCCTCATTTCTTCCTCCACCCCCACTGCTATTTGTTTTTTAAAAGCCCAAAGAGTATTTGTGTGAACATTTTTAGTGTCTCATCCCCTTTGACCAAAATGTTTATTTGCACTGGCAGTAAGACTTAAGTGTAAAACGCATCTTTTGCAGTGGAGCCAGTTCCTCCTATTTTCACTAAATAAACTTTAAAACAGTTAGTGAAAAAGTACATGTACATGTTTGTTTAAAGCCAGACAAAATAGGGCAAATAATTTATTTTCATGTGTTGGTTCCACTGCACATTGAAGAGCTGAGCAAATAGACTTAGAAGTAGTGTTTGGGCTGTGAACAAGCTAACAGCAGTATAATGATATTCCAGGAAGGTTCCTT
This sequence comes from Heteronotia binoei, assembly GCF_032191835.1. Lineage (NCBI taxonomy): Eukaryota > Metazoa > Chordata > Lepidosauria > Squamata > Gekkonidae > Heteronotia > Heteronotia binoei. The sequence continues at coordinate 77,626,743 of NC_083228.1, read as the reverse complement.
GGGATGTAGAGTGCCTTGAGTCAGACCTATTTCCAGGGTTTCAATGAAGAAAACTGCTTGCAAGCCTCAAGAGGGCATGAATTCCCCCCCCCCCCCCAAGATCCCATGCTCCAAGTCTGCTCATTAGAGAGGAAGAGTAATAGTGAACATTAACAGTAGCATAAATTTAAGAATATGATATAAAAATAGCGCATGCCTGTATGTTAATCAAGATGAATTTTTTAAAAAAATTATATTCTGTTTGGAAATATCTGTGCTCTTGTCTGATGAACATCCAAGAATATAGCCCTCTTTCTGTTTCTGTTCCAGTCTTAAGGCTGTCAACCAATGCCGGTCAATGGAAGGAGCCAGCCAGCAAGGTGACCCATGCCTTGGTCAACATACGGTAAGAAAGGGGATGTAACGGCAACACAAAGGCAGAAGGGCTTGTTATCTATTTGTTGTTTCTACCAGTCTTGTTCTCAGGATGTTTTGTTCTCTTTTATAGTATGTGGCACTGCCAAGTTTTCAGTCTGGTGGGAATGGCATCCTAAATCAGAGTTGTTAATTTGGATGAGAACGTCACCACTTCAGTAGCACTTGTACTTGGACTATGATAGCTCATGCATTCTTTCCAGCTTGCCATGGCATGAAGCTCCAGAACTCCAGAACTCTTTGTTGTATTAGATTAGGTTGTGGACTTAGTTTCATGGTCATGAGCAATGTATCCATATTCTATATTAGTAGTTCTTTGCTGTTCCTAGGAGTTTGTTTTCAGAGCTATGCACCAGTATCTCTGCACACCACTCTCACAAAATCTCTGTAGAGTAATACAGTTTTTTCAGCAAGAAAGCTGAGAATCTAATGGACTTTCCTGCACGCTGAAATTCTTAAACCTCTTGGCACTTACAGAGGTGCTAGAGTTAACAGCAACTGGTTTCTTGGCATGCTAAGTCAATTCCTGATGGCCTTGAAAACTGTCCCCAAGGCTGCATTTTAAGGGATGTCTTTCTTATGGTTTTAGTGTGTATAACCTGGATGGACACAGTGAATTTCTGGCTGAGATACAGAATCAACATATTTGGACCTATTTGGCACATGGATCAGTATTATCACTTGTGCTCTTTAATATGTGCCATGTTGCTGAATTAGACTGTCTAGAGTAGGGGTGTTGAACTCATTTGCTATGAGGGCAGGATCTGACATAAATGAGACCTTGTCGGGCCAGGCTATGTGTGTCACAAAATGTAATGCCTGGTAGCAGAGATATAAACTTTATAAAGGACACAAACAGAATTAAAGATTTTGTTAAAAACGTAAAATAAAATATGCTTGAAAGATTAGCACGCTTGCAATATTTTGTTTATTTAACAGTTTCTGATAACTGACAATTCTTGCTCTGAATTATTGCATCAGAATCTGGAGACAATGTCTGTGTTGTAGCAATCTTGAGTATGCTGTTCAGGTGTTTGAGTATGTCTGTCTGTAAGTTGCAAACCTTCTTTTGATTACAGAAATCTTGTGGTCAATGCCTTGAGCCTGACCTGGGGAAAACATGAAGTGGCTGGGCACTGTGAGGTTTTGTACATAAGTTGCTTCATGTGCTGGTCAGCCAGTAGAGAAAATAGAGGCTTTGCTCTGTAGCTCCTGTGTGATTGAGCAAGTCTGGCAAAGCAAGTTGTGATGCAGAAGAGAAAGCGAGAGAGAGAGAGAAGGAAGCAGATCACAGTGAGTTGTTCGTAGCCTGATAGGAGCTCTCTGGGGGCCTGATCCGGCCCTTAGGCCACATGTTTGACACTCCTGGTATAGAGCTGTCAGGTTTGGTATTATCGATATGCTGATATGCAGCTCTATAAGTAGGACAATGGAAGTGGTTTTCTTTGTCCTGAACAGCTTTGAGGTTGTGGTCTGTTGGCTAAGACAAAGGACAGAAGTTTCAGCAGACCAGACAGAGGTGATGCTGGTAGTGAAGATTATTTGGGGTGGGGTGAGGGGATGATCTGCTTAACCTAGATGAAGTAAAATTGTCATTTGCAGATCAGGAAAAGAGCCTTGGGGTGTTTGGGGCTGACATTGTTTGAAAATCAGATGACTTCTAGCAGCTCTACTGTGTGCATTAGCTTTCCACCTTGCTATATTCAGCTAATCTAGCCATGTCAAACTATAGTGTATACTCACCATCTGACAATTGTAGATGGGACTCCCTTTCAAAACTTCAGCATGCAAAGCATGGCTGCCCAATTGCTGTCAGCCAGCAAATGCAGATTATGCTGTTTTGAAGCAACTTCATTGGCTGCCTGTTTGTTTCCAAGTTTCCAAGCTTGTCCTAGGTCTTTTTTAAATCCTTCATGATGTAAGATCCCCATATCTGAAGGACTTTCTGTTCCTCTAGGAACCTGTGTGCCATTTAGTGTCTCTCCAACTGACTGCTTTTTGCCCAGAAGAATATGGTATTCCTTTGTCTGAGGCTGTGCCTTGTTTGTTGTACTGCTGTTTTGTTGTATTAGGCTGTTTTATCATGGGATGCTGTTGTGGGCACCAGAGGGCTCTTTCAGGCAGACTTTTCAAAAATAAATGAAAGGCATTTTGGTATGGTTTTCAGTGACCATTTTTGGTAGATGGCTAGACATTTGAAGTGTTTGGTGTAATGTGGGGTCTTTTGTTGTGGTCTGTTACTGCTGGGATTTATTTATTTTATTGTTATGGGTACCACTGGGCATTCTTCTGGTCTGTTTTGAACCCTTTGGAGGAAAAGTGGGAAATGAATACTTTAAACAAAATTAACTGGTGGAATACAATATATAAAAGCAATTTATGGCCTAAATAATATTTCTTCCATATGGGAATAAACTAATTGCTGGGCCAAGTTTTGTCTTAAAGGTGCCACTGGTCACAAACTATGTTCTGCTGTCTTAACAAAGTGAATGATGCTTTCAAATGGAACAGATGTTGCTAGAGGAAAGCCTGGCTGCTCTTTTCTTCTGTGGGCTTGATAATTAATTACTGTAACTGATCATCTTGGGTAGTGGGAAAACTATCACTAGACAAAGTTAGCCCTCCTGGGGATAACTCATGTAACACTACTTTTAGTATTAGGCTGTTTTATAATGGGATGCTTAAATAAGTTGTTTGCATTCCCATATCTGTAAATTGGAATGAGAAAACTAAATAGATTTGAATGGAAAATGTCTTCTTGTCTGTAATTAATCTTTCCGGCAGACACTAATTATTTCTGTGGTAAAGGTTTATAATGATAAAGGTTTATAAAATTATAATTGGAATGGAGAAAATAGATAAAGACTTTCCCCCTCCCCACTCCCATAATATTAGAACTTGGGACACCCAAGTTGATGGGCATTTTGTTTAGAATTCACTGCCAGTGGATGTATTGGACCACAAGCATAGATGGCTTTCAAAGTTAATTTCATGGAGGATTGGTCCCCAAACCCATAGTGACTTAAGGGAACCTCCATATAGAAAACTTTTGAATTCCAGTGCTAGAATGCAACATCAGGCTCATAATAATAAATAATTGTTCTCCTTTAATTAGCTATGTAGAAATAATGGACAGTATTTTTAAAGTTAACGTTATAGCTGCAAATAGTTATGTTGCTTTAAAAGGATAAAATAGAAGCAATTTTTTTCTAATAGTATAATTCATGTACTATACCCAAAGAAAAAAAAATTAAGTGTACCTTTTGCCAGGAGATAAGTGATCTAAAATGTTAATTAAATGCCTGAGGCTTCTTTAAGTGCATAGCTCTATCTGAATCAGAAACAGATCAGAATGATTTGGAACAATGTTATTCCTGTTCACTGTTTATTCTAATTATGTGCTCAAGTAAAAATGCCCTCAAATCCGTATTTACTTATGGTATCTTAGTGGGCTGCTTTGGACCTGACTGCTTCTGTCTGCTGAGTTTTGGGGATGTTAGGGAGGAAGATAGTTGTCATCAGATGTAAACACTTTTGAGGTGAAGCAAGGGAGCTGCCACACCAAAAGGGCCAGTTCAATGTATTTTGTTACTCCAAGCAGGTACTCCACCTGTTTGTTCCCACAGTAGGAGACAATTGAGTCTGTTAGTAGTGCTATAGAGCTCAATGCAGACCCAGCTAAAGGGGGATGCAGGTGTGGGATGGGGTGACACAGACATGAACTATGCCTATTGCCGTCACCCACACTAGTTTTGATTGAACCTCAGCAGTGCTGGCTGTGCCTTTAGGTTTGTTTAGTATTTCACTGGTGATGGTGTGGGTCAGGGGGTGATGATGAATGTAGGCTATGACCATCACCATCTCCTGTATTTCTACCATCTGGGAACAAGCTGCACTTCATTGGCGTGTTAGCAGCCTTCTAGCTGTTCCTAGCATAATGGTTGGGTATACCCCTGGCATGCATGCCAAGGGCTGTTGATCCTCTACTGTTTCTATGCTTAGTATTCTGTGTTGGTTCTATCAGCTGAAACTTAAGGAGGTTGAAAGAGTTGGTTCTACTGGACCAAGCTGCTTTTAGCTGGACTATGCATTTTTCTCAGCTTAAAATCCTGTTTTCACCAGAGGATTTGCTATCAGGGACTCTTTAGTTATACAATATTGCTATACAATTTTTGGACCGTCTGTTGACACATTTGTCAGGTCATTTCAGAATCCCTTTTTAATCAAGTAGTGTAAAAGAAATCAGAAAGAGAGAAATTAGCATTAGCCACAGGAATAACTGCCTTATTTCTAATCTTTTGTTAGAATTCAGTGAAATTCATCTTAACCCAGTCCTTCTTGTTAGTTAGTTAGTTTTATACCATTTATATCCCCCTCCGCCCCGCCGAAACAGGCTCAGGGCAGCTCACAGTTCTTAATAATAAAGACAACATCAATATAAAAACATTAGGCTAAAAACTAACAATCAGGTGCTATTACAGTACAATTAAATAAGTAAGTAGGCAGCATTCAGTAGTCTTGATAGGCTTAATGGACACCATTCACATCTAGTGGCCTCGGCGATGACATAGCAGTTTTGATGGTGCAGTCGCTTAATCTAGTTCCACAGTTAACAGTCAAATGCAAGATGGAGTAGTGTGGTCTTACAGGCCTTGCGGAACTGGGCAAGGTCTGGCAAAGCTCTGATGCCTTCTGGAAGTTGATTCCACCAATAAGTGGCAGCAACAGAGAAGGCTCTTGCAGGTGTTATTTTAAGTCTTGCCTCCCTTGGCCTAGGGATCAATAACAGATTTTGAGCTCCTGATCAAAGTATCTTCTGGGGAACATATGGGGAAAGGTGGTCCCTTGTTCATTGGTCAGGAACCTGAATTCTGGTAGAGCTGTGCTGTTGGGGGGTGTCTTGAGGCAACTTAAAATATTAAAACCAATAAGGTAAAAACCCCACAAAACAAATATAAAATATTAAATTAAAATATTAAAATACAAATCAGTGAGAGTAAACAAAATAGTGATACCTACTTATTGACCTTATTCTTGATCTCTAATCAAAATCTAGTTGGGGTGGTATGCTTTAGGTTATGCATGTGGATATGCATCAGAATGAGCATTCAGCCAAGCCCCCCACTGAGAACTAATATAGTGCCAAAAGGTGACATCCTCAGACATTGCAGTGCACATCCATATTAGCCCTTGCTGTTTTGACCACGCTGCTGCAGTTGAACAGACTGTTTGAAGAAACAGGGATGCCCACTCCCCACACTATTCCAACGGTAAACATCATTGGTTTTGTTCTGTAGGGAGCTTTTAAGTCCTGCTGTTTACTAATTCTACTATTTCCTACCCTTCTCTTCACCTCCATAATTTCAGAAGGCTTTTATAAAAACAGGCTATTACAGTACAATATTACAGACCGGCCTACCTGAGGGACCGTTTTTCCCCATATGAGCCCCAGAGAGCACTGAGGTCAGTCGGGAAAAATAAACTGACTACCCCTGGGCCGAAAGAAGTTAAACTTCAGAACACCCGGGCACGGGCCTTTTCAATCGCGGCCCCTTCCCTATGGAATCAGCTCCCGGAGGAGGTGCGGGCCCTGCGGAGCCTCGATCAGTTCCGCAGGGCCTGCAAGACCACCCTCTTTAAGCTAGCGTACACGGACTGCTGAATTATGGTTGTTTATAAAGGGTGCCGCCAAAAATGGTTCTGTTTAAGGACCTATGTTATTATGTAAACTATGTAAACTGACAGAAATTAGCGCCTCAAATACCATAATCTCTGCCAGATTAAGTTAAAATTTTAATTGTATATTGACTGGTTTTTAATAATGTTAATTTTAAAGCCTTATATTTACCGTTATGTATATTTATAAATGTTGTTAGCTGCCCTGAGCCTGCCTAGGCGGGGAGGGCGGGATATAAATAAAATCTTCTCCTTCTCCTTCTCATTATTATTATTATTATTATTATTATTATTATTATTATTATTATTATTATTATTATTATTATTATTATTATTATTATTATTAGTATGTGCAGTGCCTGTTCCCAGTCAGCCAGAAACTTGCTGTTAAGAGGACTGAAATTTGTGGGTCATTGACTCCTGTATCCAGTTTTTGCTTATGCAAAAGTATGGGATGTACGTGCCCTGGCAGTCTCCAACTTGTCTTGATCATGACTAAACATAGAATCTCTCAAATTGTTTCAATGTCGTGGCTTCCCGGGTAAAACATCTGGCCTCATTGTCCGGTATACTCAGCTCAACAGTCAGTATGATTAGATAGCTGACCTCTATTTCTGTAAGGAGCAAGCAACTTTCAAGGCAAGTAATTTTTTCAGGCTAATGAGCCCCTTTACATTAACATCTTGAAGGTTTGCATTTAATGAGAATTTTATTAACACAGGGTTCAAAGGGGCATCTTCTGATTGCTCACTAAGTGATGGAGGTGGAGTCTGCATCATTGTGTTCTTTTAATAGACTTTCTTCTGATCAGTAATTTTCTCAAGGTGAATAAATAGATTAACCCCATGATTAATCGTTTTCATTGCTCCATTATCTGTAATGCAGTCACTTTAGTTTATGCCATTTTACTTTTTTGCACTGAAACATTTTGAAATTGGTTAGTGAAGTCTAGTTTGCTATGCAACTAGGGGTAATAGATCTTTGATGTATCTCTTGGGTAATTGTGTTTCTCCTGGTGCAGCTTATTGAGGCCCCTCTACCTCAATGCCCCTGCTTGCTTTATCATTTAAAAGTCAGATTCTTTCTGCTCCAGTTGCCCTTGCTAATATTTTCTCATAGCACAAAAGGCCGTGCTGCTTTCAGTATTGCTATGATGAGAGTGACTGCTGATGTGTGACTGCTAGTTTTTTCATTTCTCTCCCCGTCTCTCTGTATTAGTGTGTATGCTAACTGTCAAGTTACGTTGCTCACTTTTAAGTAATTTTATGTTTTATTTTGGATGTTTTGAGAATGTATTATTATGGAGCAGGGCTGCTTGAAACTTTTGAGTTGTAATTTCAAGGCTAAGCCACTGGAAGGATGACAGGAGTTCTGGAATGCTTTAGAATGGTTACTACTTCAGCCTGTTCATTGTCTGTACCTACCAATTTCTGTTGCAAGAAATTGGAAGCTGTAGAGTGAGAAAAAGAAATCCAGCAACATGGCCACCACACATTGCAAGACTGGATTTAATTAGGTGTGCAAGCTGCCTATACTAGTAGAGTCTCTCAGTTTGTTGGCATAGTAGAAAGCTTACTTGCAGCCATCAGAGATTTTCCCCTCCACTTTTATAGCCAGTTGAGTCCTAGAGAGATGGAATTTATAGTGGATGGTCTGCTAACCTAGATAACCATACTACTTTACTAGGACAAGTTCACTTGCACATTTTCCCCTGCCCCATCAACTTACTCCTGAATTTTGTTCTGAGGCTTCCTCAGCATTGATTGTTGTAGCCCCATAGTAAACCCCATTTCGTGGCAGAATAAATAGTCAGTTAACTTGCTCCCTGAAGCATCTTTAACGGTAATGACCTTTGACATGCTGTCACTACTAATCAAGCCTGGCTATTGCTGAGGTTACAGCTAGGATAGATCCTAAAATACAGTTGCTTTTTGATTAGGAATGAAGATTTTTTTTTTCATAGAAGCTGTTTCCTGTTAGAACATACAGAGATGCCACTTCTTTGGCTGCATATCTCACAATATGGAAAGAAATAACCTTCTGAGTTGCAGAATTTTACTGGCATCAATGTGAGAAGGATAAGTTCAAGACAACTTAGAAAGGATGCTTGAAACACTGCTCTCAGTCTATGTGCCTAATGCATTTCATAGAGAAGGGAAATCCACAGGTCCCCCCCCCTCCCCCTGTTTATAATTTCTCTGTGTAGAGCCTTGGGGAGATTGCACAGTTGGTGTAAGAGAGCCACTCTATAAGCTGTTCTTGATGTTGAACATATTTCCTTGGGTAAGAATTCATTGATGATATCTTGCTTCAAACCAACCTCTTAGTGGGGAGTGGGTGCAAGTGAAACTAATATTTCTTCTTCATGCTCTATGGGGTGTCCTGAGGCAATAGAAGAGAAATATAATTTGCTTTTATGGTACCAGTGGCAAGGCTAGAGCCATGACATCTTTGTCACCCCCCCCCCCCCCCCGAAAAAAAATCTGGGTTTATTTGATGGATCTCCAAACTGACAGTTTATTTGATGGATTTGCAAACTGAGTATTTATGAAGTTGGAAGAAAATCTGACCAGAATATTTGCTTGCAGGTACTGTACAGTTTATTTATTATAAGCAATCCCCCTCTTTATCATTACGGCTATCTGCTTCCACAAAGATAGTTTCATGTCATTGTGATCCGTGTTCATAGATCAGCTGGTTTTGCTGCTGCTGTCTTGGTAGGGCTGGTGCCAGGCTTCCTGGTGCCTTAGGCTGGGAGGGTGGGGGCCACCCCTTCCATCCTGGGTGATTTAAATTACTTGGTAGGGCCCCAGGAGCAGCTGTTGTTTTCCTGCACCAGTGAAAGGTCCCAACCAATCACCTGGTTGGTGGGACCTTTCACTGGTGCAGGGAGCGCCGGCAGAAGCAGCCAGCCAGCCTCCCCTTACATTTAAAGAACTCGCCATCCAGCTGGTTGTCAGGCTCTTTTGATTGCACAAGGAGGCTGTGGCTGCTTTTGCTAGCCCTTTCAAGCCCCTACCCCCACCGGCTATCCAAATTGCATGGGAGAGGAGGCAGAAGCAGCTGCATGCCTCTCTGTGTGATTTAAAGAGCCTGCCAACAAGCTGGTCAGTGAACTCTTTAAATGGAGGGGGAGGCTGGCTAGCTGCTTCTGCCAGCACTCCCCACTCCAGTGGAAGATCCTGACAATCAGTGGAGACCTTTCACTGGCGCAGGAGGACAGTGGATGCTTGCAGGGCCCTACCGAGCAATTTAAATCACCCAGGATGGAAGGGGCAGCCTCCACCCTCCCAGGGGGTGCCCAATCCGGGGGCCACTGTCCTAAGTGACCACCTAAGGTTGGCGCACCAGCCCTGTGTTTTGATAAACTGTTGGTGTAAGAGAGCCACTCTATAAGATATAACTGTTTTGATTATAAACTCACTGCAGTCAAGAGCAGTCTGTAAACATATCAGGCTGTCTTTGTGCTATATCACACCATTGGTTCATCTTATCTAGTACTATTATCTCAGACTGGCAGCAGCAGTCCAGGGTCTCATGCAGATGTCTTTCTCAACAGCTGCTACCTGTGCCCATAACTGGAGATGCCAGGGACTGAGCCTTGGATGTGGCCTTTAACTGAGCTCTGGGGCTCCCCAATGACTTGCGGTTGCCTAATCTGGAGCATGAATTCATATAATCAATCTTAAATGTATTTAAGGGTTTCAAACCATCCTGGGATGCAGGTTTCAAATCCAGACTAAACAGTAATCCTGATTAGTCTTAAATGTGGTTGTTAAGATTGCTGCTGATCGTAACATTATACAATGACTAAGCCCAACTGTGGGAATTCATTCCCCATAAATGTTAAATTATTAGAAGTGTGATACCTACATTTTCCTTGACCCAGATGTTTGGATGAGCCCCATAGCCAATACTTTTTTTGAGAGGGGGCACCAAGGTGGGTGCTAATTAACACTGCACAATTGTGAGGCAGGCGCAAGTTCAACAAGTGAAACTTCACAGTCTTTCTCTGTCATGAGGCTATCAAAAGACACATGGGGGGGGGGGGGGGGAGCTGCAAGGCAGCAGTAGAAGGCTCCAGATTCAGGAAGGAAGAGAGAGATCTGAAGAGGTGTTGGTAGAGCATTTCCTCCCCTCTGCTGGATGCTGGCAAAGTGATGCTTCCTTAGCCCAGAGACTGGCATGCATGGCTGTGCCTCTCTGCTCCTAGCAGGGTGTCATAGGGTTGCCAGTCCACAGTGGGGGCAGGGGATCCTCTGGTTTGGAGGCCCTCCCCACTGCTTCAAGGTCATCAGAAAGCAGGGTGGGGGAGGAAAATGTTTGGTGGGCACTCCATTATACCCTATTGAGACTGGAGAATGGAGAATCAATCTTTGGATATTGGGGGCATAGGAGAGCTGTTTTTTGAGGTGGAGGCACCAAATTTTTAGCATGGCATCTGGTGGCTCTGCCTGGTTAAAACACCCTTCAAGTTTCAAAAAGATTAGATCATGGGGTCCAATCCTTTGAGCCCCCAAAGAAGGTGCCCCTATCCCTCATTGTTTCCAAATGGAGGGAAGGCATTTAAAAGGCATTTAGTCCCGTTAAATGTGATGACCAGAACTCCCTTTGGTGTTCAGTTGTACTTGTCATAACCTTGCTCCTGGCTCCACCCCCAAAGCCTCCAAATATTTCTTTAGTTGGACCTGGCAACCTTAGGGGTTTGATAGGATTCCTCCTCCCGCCATCATCTTTTCCAGCCTGCCTCTGCTGCTTTGTGCCCAGCTGCCATCCTCCCAGGCCCACTGGAGGGATGGACTGGCATTTTGCAGAGTGCATGTGCTGCACTGACCCCAAATGCAGCAGTAAAGAGGGGGGTGGGGTGGCGGAGAAGGAGAGAAGCTGATTAGCCAGCCAGCTGAGCCTTCCCAGCCCCCAAGCCCCCATAGTGTCCTCCCTCTAATCTGCCTGTCTTCAAGGAGCTGCATTTCTAGCATAGCTTTACCTAGTGGTCAAGGTTCTTCAGTGGGCATTTCCCAGCCAGCTGAGCCAGTGGTACTGCCTGCACAAGCTGTGTGGCACAGCAGGGAATTAAAGGGGGAGTGGAATTAAAGTGCTTGCTTTACTGAGGCCAGAATTGAAGGGTGAATGGAGGCGAAGGGTGCATCAAATTTGATAGGGGGCACCATTCCATTTGATCCACCTCTGGCTACGGCCCAGGTTTGTAAGATTCTGCCTTTAGCTACTGTCTGAGCAGCAAGAGCAGATGGATTCCAAGGAAACAGATCTTACTCAAACCAGTTAGACTAGTGATTTTCGGGGTGAGGCTGAGGAAATAAAGTAGCCAGCAATAAGTTCCGTTGTACTAATGCAGATGCTATAGAGCCACCACTTGTTCTTTTAGCAGTTTCCCCTCTTCCTCTTGTGTAACTTGGCAGCAGAACCTAGAAACCCTGTTGTTCCCTCGCTTCATGTTCTACAGTAATTGTTTGAGTGAAAGGTGTCATAACTCTTTAAACACATGCTGCCACCATTCTACCATGGTTTATTAAAATCGTCACTTATATCGTACTTTCATATTCAAAAACCTGTACATTCTTTTTCTTGTTCATCTGTACATAATCTTTGAAGCAGATGGTAGTTCATGTGGTATAGACAAGAAACTGAGTCAAAGTTGTAATTAGTTTGGTTGTATGTACTTAGTGCGTTTAAAAAAAATCAAAATTCTGCTTTCACATAAACTGAATTCTGCAGCCTGTTTCATGTTTATATATGCATATAACTTTTCTTTTGCATAATTTATGTAATTTATTTTTAATTATGTTCCTTCTACTTGCCAAGGTGAGGATCATACAGGATGCTGAAGCTCTACCCCTCTGCCTACAGGAATATTTCTTTAGTAGAACTGTTGTCTTTCGTAGAACTATTGTCCTGTACATGGGAATAGAGAAACTTCTCTGACTCTGAAATCTGAATGACCTGATGACAATCCAGTTATGAATGAGGCTATGAGGGTGTTTTTTGTTGTTGTTTTGCAATTATGATCCTTCTGGATTCCCTACTATGTCAGTTAACTATATTGTGGACTGTATCTGGGAATTCTGATATGTTGTTAATGGATGATGTCACTAGTTATAGATTGGCAAACTCCATGCTCAGCAGTGCATAGAGTGGTAACATATTTCTCATAGTATACTGCAGCTTCAGTGCTGTGTGAGAATCACTGACTCTGTATTTAGCTATCACTTCACATATTTAAAGTGCTTTGAAATGCTGTAATTGTCTTTCTTAGGAAAAGTTTATATTATTATTATTTTAAATGTTTTATTCTGTCTTTCCCTTCAGGAACTTAGGGCAGTGTACATTGTTCTCCCCTCTTTCATTTTTATCTTCACAGCATCCTGTGAGATAGGTTAGGCTGAAAGGGAATATTTATAACTTTATATAGTAATTGCACACTCCTATTGTATACCTAAAAATAAAATGGCGTAAAATGGGCTTCTTATATTAATACAGTTAAGTATAAGGTCTCAAAATAGCTCCTAATCTAATTTACAGTTAATGTTGTGGCAGGGTCAGATTTTATAGTTGGCTAGTAGAAAACGGTGGTTGGTTACAAAGCCCAGTCACAATTACTGGACCACTGTGGGTGGTTGTATAGGTTTATGTTCACACATGTATGTACTCTCACACATATTTAACTATGCATGCAGTCATCCTTTATCCAGTGTGTTGATAGATTAACATGAGGCTGCATTTAAGTTAGGATTTTAACCAAGACTTCCTGGCTTCACATTAATTTTGCTTGTCTTTGTTCATTAACATAAATTCTTGTTCCTGGCATAAGCTAAGTCCATGGAGAGAAACTGGTGACTGGTGTTATGTGAACAGGTGCCAGCAGCTAATGCAGGATGACTCTTCTTGAGCTGCAGCCATCCATCAGATGAACCAGTCTCTTTCAAGAATGCTTTTCTTTCTACCAGCCAGGCTCCTTCTCACAGGAAGAACAAGAATTCCAGTTTGATTTAGTACCTGAATTTATTTTTGTAGACTAATAGAATCATAAAGTTGGAAAGAACCTCTAGGGTCATCTAGTCCAACTCCATGCACAATTCAGGGAATTCACAAATACCTTCCCGCATGAATATATTCCCAGTGACCCCTGCTCCATGCCCAGAATATGGAAAAAACTTCCAGGATCCCTTGCCAATCTGGCCTGGAGAAAAATTGCTGACTGACCCCAAAGTGGCAATCAGAATTTCCCTGGGTGTGTAAGAAAGGACCACAAGAACTAAGCACTGATGCAACCCTTCCCACCCTCCTTCTCATGATCTGCCTAATTCATAGAATTAGCATTGCTGTCAACTGGCCATCTAATCTCTATTAAAAATCTCCAAGGAAGGAGGTGCTTTTGTTGTGTTTGTTAAATAGCCACATGGAAATTCCACCTTGAATGCTATTAATAATTTTTCTGTGACTCTCTGTGTAACATCATAAATGCTTTAAGCTTTCTCAGGGCCTTCTGCCAGTCACATTGCAGGCATTTTCCTATCGAAGGAGAAGAGACGATGGCTTCCTCCTTCTGCAATGAAATTTGCTGAAAGTCATTTTACCCAAGGAGTAATATATTGACCTGTGCTTCTCTTCCCAGTTTTATTTCTTTAGTGGTAGTGTTAATTAGGTGTTTTCTGAAATAATATGTTTAGAGATGAGTGCTGTGGGAAATGAGGAGTTAGGGAAGAAGTGGGCTTTTATCATCCCTGGACATTAGTTATGATGCTTTTGTAAAGTTTTTTGCTGATAAAATGTCTCAAATACATTGGTTTATGGTTTATTAGACTTATTAGACATTAGACATTCTGATTTGGATGTTGATGAAATGTCTCGTGGCTCAGTGGTAGAGCATCTGCTTGGGAAGCAGAAGGTCCCAGGTTCAATCCTATTGTATACCTACAAAAAAAGGGTCCAGGCAAAGAGGTGCGAAAAACCTCTTCTTGAGACCCTGGAGAGCTGCTGCCAGTCTGAGAAGACAATACTGACTTTGATGGACCAAAGGTCTGATTCAGTATAAGGCAGCTTTACATGTTCATAATCTGATTTGGTGCACACAGATGAAACAGCTAATCTGCCCTTTGGCCTGTTATTGCAATAGATGTTGACAGGCTCCTGTGAAGGCTACCACTTGTAGCCTGGGTCCTTGTCCCTCCTGGTTGCTAAATCATGTAAGAACCCCATTAATATGTCATCATAAATCAGTCACTGATTCAGGATGCCTTCCTTTGGAGACCAAAGAGATTATTATCCCTCTTCTGGATGCCTCCTTAATTATAGAGGCCTAGGTCAAGTACATTGCCAGGCTGGCATTTTCCCATCTTCAACTGGCTCCTTTTGCCAAGCTCAGCTACTGGTTTGACCAGAGCTTTTTTGTAGAAAAAGCCAAGCAGGAACTCACTTGCATGTTAGGCCACACCCGCTGACATCACCATTGTTTCAAAAAGGGCTTTTTGTAAAGAAAGCCAGCAAGAACTCATTTGCATATTAGGCCACACCCTCTGGTGCCAAGCCAGCTGGAACTGTGTTCCTGCTCAAAAAAAACCCTGGATTTGACTATTGTAACTTGCTCTATGCTGGCTTGCCCTTGAGGCTGACCCAGAAACTCCAGCTGATCCAGAATGTGGCAGCACAAGTCCTGATGGGAACATCACGGATGGCACATATTCAACCTGTGCTGCGTCAGATACCAGTGGAGCACCAAGTCATGTTCAAGGTCTTGGGTAATGACCTTGGTACAGTTTTTGTCAGTGAATTTCACATTTTAATCACTCTCTGTGTAAAGTAGTATTTCCTTTTGTTCATACTGCCTATCAGCTTCATTGGATGCCCTTGAGTTCCAGTATTTTGTAGAGGGAGAAAATTCCTCTTTGTCAACTCCCTCCATCTTATGCATAATTTGATAAACCTCTATCAGGTCCCCACTTAGTTGTGTCTTGTCTAAACTGAAAAGTTCCAGACTTTCCAGACTTTCCTCTTAGGGAAGGTGCTCCAACCCCCTAATCATCTTGTTTGCCTTCCTCTGTACTTTTTGCAGCTCGCAATGTCCTCTTGGAGATACGTTGACCAGAACTGTACACAGTATTCCAATTGAGGCCCCACCATAGATTTGTACAGGGGCATTGCAATACTGGCCATTTTATTCTCAGTCCCTATCATGGATTTTGCCTTTTTCACTACTACAGTACACTAGACTAACACTTTCAACTGTGAGCTATCAACTATGACCCCAAGATCTTTTTCCGTGCTAACCCCACCTCTTTCTTTAGACAAAGTTAGGTCCTGAATCTTTCACATATCTAGAGAATGTTGCTCTCATCCAGCATGAGTATACTGGTTTGCCTGGCCCAGGGTTCAGCTCTTGGTTTCTGCCTTCTTAGTTCTGGTCCACTCAGGAGATTCCTAGTATTCTTGATCCATTGGTTGTACCCTGCCATGGATAGACAAGGCAGAAAGTTTTCCCCTGGAGGCTCTAAGGTATAGTCAGGAGTGGTCCATGAGAGGCATCTCAGCCCTTAAGGAATCTTCCTTCCAAATCAAATCTGGGCCACACCCTGTATATGTTTAGCAAGATTCTCTCCCTTTTATCTCAGTATTACTGTGTCTGCTTTGTTAACATAAGAGGTGGTATTTTGGGAGAATTCTTCTCCTGTACATCATTACTGTTCTAAGCAAAAGGTGCAAAAGTCTGTAATTGCAAGATTCTTTCCGTTCCTCTAATAGCGGCAGCATGGGGGATGGTGGGCTGGAAAATCTATCATATCCCTGTCATCACCTGGTTGGGTTGCATGTTTGAATAAACATTAGCCGAGTTTTACAGATTTTTTAGTGTAACTTAAGTACATTGAATCTATGCCTGAGATTTTTGGAGGTGTTTTAATTGCAGCCCTTCTTACGTCAGCAAGAAGCAGGAGTCGTTTCTCCCTCCCGCTGCTTAAATGCAGCCATAATTGTTTTACTGCTAGTACTCTGGGACTTGTGTTTATTGAATAAGAGACAGTACAATATTCAATAATGTTTTAATTAATATATGATAAAATTGGGGAGGGAGCTGATTTTGCTGAAGAAACAAATCCTCATTTTTAAAATTTTTCCTTTAGGACTGAATTAACAAAGCCTCAGTTCATTAAGTGCATCTACTCATCAAGGTAACAAAGTGCCTACCTTCATTGCAAACTGAAAACAGTAATTATGGTGACTGGCAGAGTTCCAGTCTCTGAGATTCACAAGAAGATTATAGCAAAAGAAATGGTTTTGAGATCAAAGCAAAGATTACAGTCCCATAAACTCAGAGGGACACTAAAGATAAGATGACTTGTTGGTTAGAATTGTGTGCTGGGTGTGGGGCATTCAAGGAATGCTGGCCAGCCTTCCCAGCAGGGAATAGATTGTCACCAAAACACTGGCTAGAAGGAAAGTGAATGCAAATTAAGTGAGTCACAAGATTAATGCTTTTCTTTCTGATTGTATACAGAAGGTGCCTTATAAGCCAAGTACCGGTCTGTCTGTTTGAAGATGCCAGCTAGCCTATGAATGAAATGGGAGTTGGACTGAGCTAGTTTCTGGCTCCTCAAAGGGCTGGCATTAGCTGAACAGACCCTGCTTGTGTTGCTTCTTGTTGAATATTCTGTAAACTTTGATTTATTCTGTTTATCATGATTCTAACTCTGTATGAAAATGTTTTTCTTTCAAGTGAAGTAGGTGACATGGATTCCATTAGAAAGTATCTGAACACCATGTTGTACAGAATTCCTGAATTATTCCAAAGATGCTAAAAACTGGATGTCCTTACCTGTTAACTTAATGATCAGTACCTTAACTTTTTGCATTAATTACAGCAGCTTTTTCCTCTGGATTAACTCGCATTTCCTTGGTTGCTTGGGAAAGGCTGAAGTTTGCTTGAATTTTGTCTTTGTTTGCAGATTCTATCTCCCCCCCCCCCCCCAATTATGTGGTATATTTTGCTCCCCTTGGTTAGGGGAAACAGGAATCCCTGGTGTCCTTTATAGGTACTAGAATTGATGCTGTGAACTCTGAGGCATGACCAAAGCAATAGAAAAGATTAGTGATACTGCTCAGAGCTGGAATAAGTAAAAGAACTTAAAGGTTCTCCTTGAAGGGTTATCTACAGTACAAATTAATGCTAACCTTTTTCATTTGTACTGAGATGGGTTAGTGATAATATCCAATGATGTTGCATATTGACTTCCTCAGTGCATGTCTCCAGAGTTTCCAAAAGGATAGGGCACTGTTAATGTGTGTGCAAAGCAACCATAGCTTTTATTTATACATTTTCTCTCTCTAATAAATTATTCAAGAGTTTACTTATGATTTTGTGCCGCTGCTGAGTTTTTTTTCCTTTGGATTCTGAACTTTCTGCATTAACTTTTCATGGTCATTTGAGACAAGCCAGTCTGATGGAGGTGTTCTCTTCCAGTTTCTCAGGGCAGTGTGCCTACCATATGCTAGCTGTGATTGTTCTAATTGTTTAGCATTTTGAACTACTCTTGTTATTGTGCATACACAGATAATTGCTGGTAGTGGAGTCCTGCTTTCATAGTATCTACCTTCTCTTGTAGATTCTGTGCTGGCGGTGAAACTCAGCTAGAGCTATGCAGAGAAAGGGGGTGAACCAGAAAGCCAGGCTAGGGCAGTTTACTCATCTTGACCCTGGACTAGAATCAGTATAAAATTCTCAATTCATTTTCTCCTGGATTTCCCTTGGTCTATGGAGTCATATATCTGAAGGTCACCTTGTCTCTTCTCTGTGTGAGATAAGTGCAATAGTGAGCCCTGGAATCTAATTGCTGGCCCTCAGAGTTGAAATCTACATGTTAAAAATGCCTTTGCACCACCCTACAAAAATGTAAAACTTCCTGTACAGATAATTTAGATCTGGTGTACTTACGTTACTTGAAGAAGCTGCTAGGATGGCTGTGCATTTTGGGAAATATTGTTGTATCATTCATATTCTTTTAAGATTATTTTTAATCCATAAGAATGAGGGGGGTAAAGTTTTTTAGGGATATATCAATGGGAAGAAATTAATGGTTGGCATTCTTGGGGCCTATCAGACTTTATATCAAACCCTACAAATAATATTTGGGTTGAATTATCAGGAGTGTATGAGTGATGAATTTGGGACTCCGGTTAGGATTGGTCCAGTGGTTGCACTATCTGACTTGAAGCACTTATTTGTTCCACCTAAGTTTTTAGAAAAACAGACTTTTAAATTCATAATAGGGTTTTAATGAATGAGAGCTACTTAATGGAATGGGCAAACTTCTCATCTTAAGAAATTCTTCATTGGTAGGTGCCTCTGCAGTGGCTGTGCTCTAAATTCTATGCACCTGGTCATCCCATCTGTACCCATTCCAAAGTCCCCCATGTGCCAGGTAGATTTTATAAGATTACTATAATCTTTTTGATGAAATCCAGAGAGGATAGGGGTCTCATTGTAATTATGGTTGTGACCATGGCTGGATAGTTTTAAAGGGGTTAATAGGTAATTTAATAGAAATTAATTGTAAAAGTGTTCTGTTAACGATTCACTAAAGTGCACAGTCTGATACGTGGAAAGGCGACAGTTCTATTGGTTATGAGGAAATTGCTGGTTTTCCATGTGTTGTTTCGATAGGATTCTCCTGGAAATATGGAAGCCTCACCTAGCGAGAAAGGTTGGCTATAGTCCTAGATGGATTTATTGTGTAGGTGTTAAATAGAGGCAGGGATCCCTCTTCTGTGCTAATGTTGACTGGAATCTTCCTCTTTGCCTTGAACCAGGGTTTGATTGTTCAAAGAGGAAACTGTAGTATCTATTACAACAACTTTAAATGGTTTCTTCTAATTTAGGAGTTTGTCATATAGTTACACTAAAGAAGTTGAACCCAGAACTATAGGAGCAACCTCCTCACAACCTCCTTACTCCTCACCTGTTATCGATGAACTTGTCAGTATCTTAGATCTTTAGGATGAATGTTGGCTTTTGAAGCGCAGTCATTTGTGAGAGAAAGGAGGCCTTAATGCTGTGCCTGACAATCTGATAGTGAGCTCCCTGTTGACTTGCAGCAGTAATAGTGTATTTCCTCCAGTTTGGTGTAGTGGTTAAGTGCACGGACTCTTATCTGGAAGAACCAGGTTTGATTCCCCACTCCTCCACTTGCAGCTGCTGGAATGGCCTTGGTTCAGCCATAGCTATCACAGAGTTGTCCTTGAAAGGGCAGCTTCTGGGAGAATTCTCTCAGCCCCACCCACCTCACAGGATGTTTGTTGTGGGTGAGGAAGATAAAGGAGATTGTGAGTCACTCCGAGGTTCAGAGCAGAGGGCGGGATATAAATCCAATGTCATTGCCTTCTATGTGTGTTCCTCTGAAAGACTCCTCCATGGCTGTAAGTGATGAAGCAAATTCAGAATACTAGTTAGTGGTGCATAGAAATATAGTCTGTAAGTTGTCAGCAAATGAACTTGTGGTTATAGGGGATAAATGTAACAGGAGAGAGAGAGAACTGTTTAGTTAAGAAGCCTACACTTTCCAGTAATAAATTTTTGGCTGTCAAACTTTTTGTCAGCTCTTGTTCTTTGCCTTTTAAGGCAGATCCTGATTAGGACTTGCCCTTGCAAATTCTTCTCTTAGATCCAATACAGGGTGGCCAAACTGTGGCTCGGGAGCCACATGTGGCTCTTTCACACATATTGTGTGGCTCTTCAAGACCCCTCTGCCTCATTAGCCGGCTTGGAGAAGGTATTTCTCTCTCTAAATCATTTCTCCAAGCTAAGCCAGCTGGGTCCTTCCTTCCTTCCTTCCTTCCTTCCTTCCTTCCTTCCTTCCTTCCTTCCTTCCTTCCTTCCTTCCTTCCTTCCTTCCTTCCTTCCTTCCTTCCTTCCTTCCTTCCTTCCCACAGACAGCTGAGATTCATGTTTTGCGGCTGTCAAACATTTGACATTTATTCTATGTGGCTCTTATGCTAAGCAATTTTGGCCACCCCTGTTATAGCACTATTGGCAGAAGTTTCTCATGTGATATGGTTTAAGTTAGCTGTATGGAAAGCTATGAACCTAGGAAGAGTTTTCAGTGGCTGCTGCTTTGGTGGCTGTAGGCAACCTGTGGAACTTAGTGAAGCCTTAGATGTTCTAGGCAGGAGAGCCCTGAACTGCATAAAACTCTCCTCCAACACCACTTTTCAAATTAATGACTTTCTTTCCATCGGTTTTCTGCATTGTTCAACTTTCCCACCCATGCATAGTGATGGGGAATACTGTGGTATGAATTACCTCGATCTTGTTCGCCAGCAACACATCCTTACACTAAAGAATCTTTCCTAGCTCCTTCATAGCTGCTTTTCCCAGTCTCAGTCTCCTTTGGATTTCGTGAAGTCTCCCTTTTGGTTGATCATGGAGCCAAGGAATATAAAAAGTGATTTCAGCTTCTTCCTTGTCAACCTTAAAATTGTATAATTCCTCAGTATTTTGTCTTCATGATGTTCTGCTGTAGCTCTGTTTTGGCACTTTCTGCTTTAACCTTCATCAGTAGGCATTTTCTGCTTTAACCTTTGTTAGGGATGACAGTATTATGTATTAGATAGAGAAGAAAGAAGTACTTTTCTCCCTTTTTCACAATAAAGGAACTCGTGAGCACTTGGTGAAATTAATGGGCAGTAGGCTTAGAACAGATAAAAGGAGGTACTTCACCCAAAGAGTAATTAACACATGGAATTCACTGCCACAGGAAGTGGCTACTACAGGCATAGATAACTTCAAGCAGAGATTGGATAAACATATGGAGCAGAGGTCCATCAGTGGCTGTTAGGCACAACATATAGATGGGACACTATGTCTGGGCAGTGATGCTTTGTATTCTTGGTGCTTGGGGGGGCATAGTGGGAGGACTTCTGGAGTTTTGGCCCCACTGGTGGACCTGATGGTACCTGGGTTTTGGCCACTGTGTGACACAGAGTGTTGGGATGGGTGGGCCATTGGTCTGCTCCAACATGGCTTCTCTTATGTTCTTTGTAGTTAATTCAAGCCTTTGCTGTTTTCTGCTAGTAATGTGGTATCATTTGCATATCACAAATTAATGTTCCTTTCATCAATATTCACTCTGTCTTCATCTAAGTATAATCCAGCATTCCTTATGGGTATGGTCTGCCTATACATTCAGAAGACAGGGAGATAAAATGCATCCTTGTCTGACACCATTGCCAGTTGGAAGCCATTGTTTTTCCATATTCTGTCCTACTTATAGTAGCCTTTTGTCAAGAATATGCATAATATTTAGCCCTGTGAATATAAGGGGGAGGAAGCTACACATCTGAGAAAACTTATATGTAAATAGACCCAGACTGACTGGCATCCTCAACAATGAACTTGTATATGAAGAACTGAGGCATCATCATTAGAAAACTGTCCAAAATGGGTAGCAAGTGTACTGTTACCCTAAGTGGTTGTGAGGGTCTCCTGAGTTTATTGGGGGAATTAGCAAGGCGACCTAGGATACGCAGGAGGCAGGTAAGCAAGATCTCTATCTATGTATACTCAGATTCCTTCCCACTAGAACTCCCAAATGAACCAGGCCATAATTAATAAAATAGTTTTATTAAAGAGAATTAAAGAAATAAAACTAAACTTATCAATTGGAGAGCACTCTACAAACACACATATCATTTCAGAAAATAAAGGTGGTAGCTTTATAGAGACAAAGAAGGGAACTTATTCTATGGGACTGTATCTCCTATCCAAGGAACAGAGATCTGAGAAGAAGAATGAGTAAAACAAACCAGCATTCCTCTCAAAGAAGGAGGGGTACCTAATCTTGTGTTGGGGGTATACGTTAGTGGATGTCCAAACACACACACGGATAAACAAAGACTCACAGAGATAGACACAATACTGAGCAGAGTGCAGTTTGATATATACCATTTGACCATGATGTGATTGTTTCTGGAATAATGCTGCAGTGTTATGAATGAAACAATGTGTCTAAGCCAGGAAGCTTCATGGCTTTCCCATAAATTGCAAATGCAATGTAACATTCATGTGAAAATGTCTATTGTGTTTGGTAACATCTAACTGCCATAACAAGACAGTTTATAACATAGAGGATTATGAGATTAAATGGTTTTTACTAGGTACTTATTTAGGATAACAACCAGGTATGGAAAGGTTAGGTAAGGTAAGGAGGTGGTTAGTTTTTCTGGTTATCCTTTTCTGGAAATTAATCATTGGCATTGATGGATTTTAAAGAGGGAAGGGAGGTACCAGACTGCTGCCATGTGGCAAACCAGTAGGACTGTCCCATGCAAAACAAGGTGGAATTATCCTCAGCCTCTTTCCACTTTGTATTTATCTGTAAAATGTGGCTTTTTAAATTCATGAAGTTGCTTTTGTCAAAAATAATAATCCTGTTTTAGTGAACCCTTGTCCATTTCTCTAATTGGACAATCCTGCTCTAAAGCACCCAGTTTATGAAGTTATTATTGACCTCCTCTGTCATCCCTTCCACATTAAATATTATGAAAAATCAACATCTGTCAGAAGGCTGATGTCCTTATTCCTCAGTTTTTGTTGTTGCTTAGCATAAAGACCACCCCCCATTCTCTTCAAATACTCAAATCACTGCTCTTTGCAGACAAGACAGCAATCTCCCTTGTAAAATTCTGCAACCAACTGACAAATTACTTGGAATACATTACTGATGATAAATGCAGCCTCCTTAAAGGGAAATCTATTCATTTCACTAAGTGCTACCAGGATTAATTGCTTGCCAGATGGAATTGCTCCATAAAAAGTGCATACTTTTATCCAATTTCATCATGGCATGATTCGTTAGAGTTAGACCATTCCATGCCTATGTTAATTACACTGGCTTTTTTTTTCTTTAATTATTATTAATTCCAGCCCAGCATGTTCTGCTTTTAGTGGTGACAAAGGTGATTGTATTGCTTTTTGGCTGTTCCTTTAGAACACTGTTGCCTTTTTGTCTTTGAACATTATATTGTGCTATAGGAAAGACAGAAAACTGCTTTATAGAATGTAGGGAAAGAGTGGCCTTGACATCACTAACAAGCATCAATCTGTGTTGGGGGCCTATGGCTTTGAAGCACACAATTTGAGAACAGGGATAGCTGAGGAAATATGTGTGAAATGGTTACTTAATATATGAGAAGTAGCTGTATTTATTTGCAGCTTGATTGCATCAAGATGCAGCTTTATAAATTTAGACATAAAAGGTATTTCACCACTAGCACAGCCTGTGGTGAGAACTGCCTTACACCTCAGGATTAACACCGAAGTGCACAACCTAAAAGTATGATAATTGTGTATGTACTCTGTACAGGCTCAGAGTTTATAAAATACCTTTTTCTGGTTGTCAGGGATGAGAAGAGGAATGAAGATAATTTACCTTCCAGACCAAGAATAATACAGTGTTATAAAAATGTAGTTGACTCTGCTAGAAGGAGGACAGTAGGCAGCCAGTGTAGTGCTTCAGGAGGCAAAGGGACAGAATAGACATTAATGCAAACAGGAAAAGAGTCTGCCAGAGATGGCGACCAAGGGGGAGATAATAAAACTATGAGTAGTATGGAGGCTTTTAGTTTCTGTAGTTTAATTATTCTTGTGCCTGAACTCCATCTTAACTCCAAGAAGAAACCATAAGCACATGGTACTGCATAAGAGAATATGAACATTCATGATTGTAATATTCGTGTATGATATTTGGAAGTAATAATATTGGATAAGGTGATATATAAAGACTTTTTGTACTTTTGAGGTATTTGGAGGTTTATGGTTTAGTGAAGAGTGATTGTGACAGCCTTTTGGCTTTTGGTGCTTGACTTCTGTATCACAGTCCCTCCCAGGTTTCGCTTGTCTCTCAGTTGCACAGCAGAGCTTTCCCAGGCTTGCTCAATTGCACAGCAGAGCTACTGGGTCAAGTCTGTATTCCCTCCATTGGCTGAGGCTCCTACCCCTCCTTTTCCCCTGGGGAAGGAGAGAGCAGGAGGGAGGGAAAGAGTGAGAGCTTACTTTGCTCAGTTCCCTCAATCACACGGGAAAGATACCAAGCACTTTTAAGATCAAAAAAGTTTTATTCATTGTATGAGCTTTTTGCCTTGCTACAGAGAGGGGGAGAGAGAGTGTGTGTGTGTTGTTGGGCTCATTATGCCAGAGCTCTCCTGGATGCAACTTGGTTTACATCCTTTTTTTTCACTGTATTCATGCCCTCATGATCCAGTCTTTCTCAATAGGAAAGCAATATGAATTGTTTAGATAAGGAATAACAACAAGCTAGTCAGCTGCATTAGACAGAGTATGTGTCCAGACCAAGTTCACCCAGCACATTTCCTTCGTAGACTGGGGATTTTGATCTTATACTTCCCAAATAGTAGACTGATACTGACCACTATTCATTGCTGCCTCTGTATTTTTGCACTGCCTCATAGGAGTTGTATTTTTTTTTCTGTAGAAGACAGAGTTTTATTGTCATGGTGCTTTCACATGTTCTTGACCAGCACACAAAGCAACTTGTGTACATAAATAAGGTTTGGCAGCTGCATGTCTGTGGACTAATGATTAGCGGTTTTGAACCTGAATCTTCCTAGGTAGTCTACAAAAAAGACTGCTTTGCAGTTGGCTTTTTTTGGGGGGGATGTTTCATTCCTGGAAGCAGCACAGTTCAAAATCCAAGATGTGGTACCCAGCATGGTAGCATGGAGAAACATGTGGCTACATATGTGGCTACCTCTGTGAACTATGAAAATCAAATACACTGCAAGGGCACATACTGATTCCTTAAATAAGCAATGTTTTGGCCAAATCGTTAGGAAGGTAAGAAACCGGTAAAGAACCATCCTGACCTTACAGAAATGTAAAAGGTAAGAACATGAGATCATTTCAGGAGGGGAAACATTTATAATTTGCCTCTCTGGGATCCAGTTAAAATGCTAGCTGAACTCAGCTATCTCTGGAGACCACCTGACTAGAACTCAAAAGACAGTATCTGAGGATTCAGTGGCTGGACCGCTGTATTAGAGAACTGCAGTGTAACCTGCTGGACAGTACCAGTAGGATTTTGCAAATAGGAAGAGGACTGTCTGCTACTAAACTCTGTCTCTGGTTTGCCAACATGAGAAATAGCACTGCAAGCAGTGTTGTTGTCAGTGCTGGTTGTGGTGTGTTGTCAATATGCATAAGGTCAGTACCTTTCTCATCTATCTGATCTTTTACCTACATTAGCCTACAGTGCATCTGATGAAGCAAGCCATCTGCATGGAATTGCATACCTCTGCTGCAGGTCCCATTTTATCTTGTTCTGCTTGTGTGTAGAAATGCTATAAATAATATGGATGCAAGAAATGAAATCTGCTGTGTAAACATCCCAGCAAAGATATTGCTTTGTGCCAGTTTAAGCTCATTTAATTGAAATGAAGGTTCTGTTATGAGGCTGCAGAGTAAATGTGATGTGATGTGTTTTCCTTTCTCCTAGCTGTTTCAGTGTGTCTGTCTGCATACAGAAGTGGGGGTACTATAAAAATAAATGCTAATGCAGCAAGATGCAGTTCCACTTTAAAGGTCTGTACACATAGTTCTCATGCTTTTATTCAGAAGGACTGGAAGAAGCTTTATGGAATGTGTAGCATATAACTTCACCTTCTTGCAATGGGCTGCCATTTGCAGTGGTAGTGCTGTAGACAGGCAATTGCTTGGCATTTGGAATTCTGGACAGCTGTAGGAGCCTAATATATAAAAAATGTTGCCGGAATCTGGAACTGACATGGCAGTTTCTTGAGTCTGGGTCCAGAGGATGTTTCCCTGATGTGGGGAAGCCTTTCTTGCCTCTCGAAAAAAACAAGGTCTGATCCATAAACTGCCTCTCCAGGGCTTCTGGGATTGGATCATGGAGAGTTAAGATGCTTCTCCAAAGAGGAGCGGACTGGAGCCTTTGTTTCTGGGCAGAAAAGGTGATTTCAACGCCAACTGCCTACTTTTCTCAGACAGGGGAAAGGCCAAGAAATGCCTTGGAAATTCTAAGGGGGTTTACTTTGACTGAAGAGGAGTTCCAACGGGGCTTCTCCGAGGCTTTGAAGGATCCCCAGCGAAGGATTGCATTCCAGTGTCTACAGAGGTTTCCGTGGTCATTAAATTGACTTAAACCCATCATGATTCAAGCCTTCTTTGGACTATTTTAGTATCTATTTATTTATCTTCCGCAAGGACGGTGTTAAGGAGGATATATTTGATCCCAAGGTAAGAAGATCGTTATCTATCACTCTGGGACTAATACAAGCTATTTGGGAAATAAGGACTAAAATTTGGAACTAACTACAACTTTCTAAAGTTAAGAAGAAAGGAAGGGGATAATTTTGGATCTAAGAAGACAAGTTAAAAGTAAAAAAAACAACAACTTATGTTTGGAATACCTGTGGTTTCTGCAAAATCGCCCATCGTCACAGAGTTGCTGCACTGGAAGACATCACAGGAAGTGGCGTAAACATTGTGAGATTACCTGATCATAGAGAACGGGACTTTGTGGCAAGAAAAGCAGGAAGTAAAACAGGAAGAAAAGCAGGAGGGAGCCATTGAAAGAAGGTCAAGTTTTCAACTTCCTGGATCCTCTAGGACTAATCAATCATAGAAAAACTTCGGCGGCCATTAAAGGAAGGTCAAAAATTGAAAAAACTTTTTTTAAAAAATGGGATTTTAAAACTTGATGGGGCCGGAAGATATTGTTATAATAGGGTGAAAACATTGGACTATATAATTAGAATTAATTTTGGTGGGTCCAAAGAGAAAAGGAAAAAAAGTTTTTAAAAAGAGCCAGAAAAAATCACGGACGCCATTTTGAATAAATTAAAACTTTAAAAATTAATATCTGGAGTTAGGAAGCTCCTAGAATGGCAATTTTGGGCTCATTGGAAAGGGTGTGTTTCAAGCTATCAGAATCTGTATTTCAATTTTGAATTGAGGAGACCAACTTTGGAGCCTATATTTATAATGGGAGGACAGTAATGTCTGAACATAAGGGGGGACCGAAGCTTCGTCTGAGGGCCTGGTCTTTGGAGGAGATAAAGATGGCCAAAGTTAATGAACAACTTGAAGCCATGGAGGCCAGACTGGTCAAAGTGATGAAAGAATTAATAACTAAAAATATTAAAGAACTGAGAAAAGACATTAAATCAAGCGTAGAAACGGTGAAGACAGAAATTAAAAAAGAAATTGAGGATCTCCGAAAAGACTCACAAGCAACGTTAAATAAAGTGCATGTAGTTGAAAATAAAGTAAAAGATCAAGATTCCATGATTACTAAGTTGCAGGAGAAAGTAGTTCTACAAGACTGTAAGATAATAGAGAACCAGATACGTCTGAGAGGAGTCCCTGAAAATGAGGAATTTGAGTTGAAGAAATATATAATAGGTATAATTGCTGAATTCTTGGGAGATGGATCCTGATCAATCTAGCTGTGCCTATGACTATATGTATATATAGGGTCAATTCAATGTATGCCAAAAAAAATAAGCTACCAAGAAATGTGGTAGTAAGATTTGTATCAAGAGACATGGTTGGAAAACTTTTAAGTAAATAATTTGAAAAATCAATGGCGGTAGAAGGAAGCAGAGTGAGAATTATGAAAGAGCTGCCAAGAAAGGTTATAAATGACAGAAGACTGTACAAGAAATTAACTGATAAACTATGTGACAAAGGTTTGAGATACAGATGGATATTACCAGAAGGTCTAAGCTTTGAATTGGCAGGAAAGAGGATTACAATTAACAATGTCCAAGACCACAGGATATTTTTTGAGGAACATATGGATTTTGGGGATACAGAATAAGTGAAGAATAATTATGGATTACAAACTATTATCTTGGAATGTAAATGGACTAAATTCAGTGCAAAAAAGAAAGGCTACATTTCATTGGATTAAAAAGCAAAATTGTAATATAATTTGTTTACAAGAAGTGCATATTAAACAAATGGATTACAAATTTCTATGGAACAAGCAATTAGGTACAGAATTTTTTTCATTGGCTAAAGAAAAAAAAAGGGAAGTAATTTTTTATATAAAACAGGAACTTAACCCAAAATTGGTTTTTAAAGATGATGATGGAAGATATGTAGCAGTGGAAGTGTCACTAAATGACAAAAAGACATTGTTAGTGGGATTGTATGCCCCAAATGGGGCAAAGGACTCTTTCTTTAAAGAAATTGTACAGCAATTGGACCAAGTGGTATATGAACAAATAATGGTGATGGGAGATTTTAATTATAAGGGCGATCACAATATTACAGAACCAGTTAAGACGTCTGCTAAATAAAGAAGTAGAATGGAATCTTAAAAGATTGCAACAGAAATCTTTTAAAGGAGCAAATAAACCTGGAAAATACCTGGCTTGGCAAATGAAGAAAAAAAAAAGAGAGAGTAAATTTATTAACAAAATTGTATCCAATGGCAAAGATATTGTGGACCAAGCAGGAATTAAAAAGGAATTTTATAAATATTATGCTAAGTTGTTCCAATGTCAAAAGATGGAGCAGAGTAAAATAAATGTTTATTTACAGAAAATACAAGTAAATCCCTTAACAGAAAATATGCAAAAGGTTTTAAATGAACCAATTGGAAAAATAGAAGTTGAAGCAGCAATAAACTCAATGAAATTGGGAAAAGCACTGGGTCCAGATGGCTTTACAGCAAAATTTTACAAAGTCCTCACAGAGACATTAGTACCAAAACTTTAAAAATTTATGAATATAATAAGAACTGATGGGAAAGTGCCAAGTACATGGAAGGAAGCAGTAATTTCGTTGATATTGAAAGAAGATAGAGACACCACAAATGTAAAAAATTATAGACCGATTTCATTACTTAATAATGATTATGAAATATATAAAATATATGCTAGGATACTAGCAGAAAGACTCAAACAGCATTTGAACAATTTTATTAAAGACGAGCAAGCAGGTTTTCTTCCCAGAAGACAAATTAGAGACAATATTAGAACTGGGATTACAAATGGAGAAGTTTCCAAAGCAAGATAGAACTTTAATTTAGTACTTGCTTTCAGCTGCTAGGCCATTATATGCGCAGTTATGGAAACAAGATAAAATACCAGAAAAATGGGACTGGATTTTAAAAGTTATGTCTTGGAGTGAAATGGACAAATTTACAAGAATCTTAAAAGACTATGGTTTGGAGAAGTTTAAAATGGAGTGGGAGAAATTTCAAATCTATGTTGAAAAATGTTGGAAAGTAAAGGGACATTTAGTGATGTTTGAAAATAATTGAAGTTTGTGGAATGGTGGATTATAGTAATAATTATAAAGAAATGGAATTCTTTTTTTCTTGGTTTTTGTTTTTATTGGACTACTAGTATCTTTTTTGATACGGTTAAGAGGATAGAGTATAAGGGTTTTTTTTAAGAGATATTACCTTGTATTTTTAGCAATTTAAGTAAACACCGGCCAGTTCTTGGTCTGCTGCCGCTAAGAGAGGTCATCTTCTGTGAAGCTCTTCTTTTCTGAGGAAAGTAAAACTGGCTTCCAACA
This sequence comes from Heteronotia binoei, assembly GCF_032191835.1. NCBI lineage: Eukaryota > Metazoa > Chordata > Lepidosauria > Squamata > Gekkonidae > Heteronotia > Heteronotia binoei. The sequence continues at coordinate 77,597,081 of NC_083228.1, read as the reverse complement.
TGACTCCAAAGCTCTGTTTTAAAAATGTACAGCTTTTGGGGCGAAAATTCTGCAGTCCAGTGACTGCACTGCCTTTTTGTGTGTGAGAGAAAGAGAGACATGACTTTTCTAGAAGTTCCATCTGTGAGCAGTTTCCTCCAAAGACGAGGCATGACTGTGCCTCCTATCTTAAGTACTATTATGGTAGTAAGCTTTCTTTGGTTTTAGTGTCTGAATGGCTTCTTACGCCAGCAGCTCTCCAAATTCCTAAAGGTTGGGGCTCATTCTTTGTTGTTCTCCCACAGCTCTGAGACAGGTTCCAACATCCTGGTTTCAGCAAACGTTCATTCTCCAAACCTGCCTGCTCAGAGTTGTAGCACCTCAGAGCAGGTCACGAAGAAAGCATGTCACAAACACACGTGCAGTGGTAAGGCATTGACTCCTGGCTCCACAAGTAAACCAAGATTAGTTACAGTGCAGGTACTTTTGCTTCCAAGTAGCATCCCTGGGAGAATGCATTTTGATTCCCATGGACAGAGACTCTGTACTGTGCCTTCTCTCTCTCCCTCTTATTCTATCAGTCCTGTGCAAAATGAAGGGTGCAACATACCTGAGCCATAGTGATAGCACCCTTCTGGTTTCCCTTCCTGCAAGCAGTGTTAACAGCCACTACTGCATCTTCTGTCTAGGGGACATTATCTTCTCTCAATAACCTGTTCTGCACCTAAGCATTTCCAGTCTTTATATGACCATGTGGCTCTTTCATTTTTGAGCCTATCCTTTTCAAACCCAGTGAAATAGGTTATGAGTACAAAGAAATGCTGTACCCAGTGATACTATTCTTTTAAATAGAAGTGTTTCTCTGTATGGGCTGAGCAGAAGAGCATTAACTCTATCTCCTGTTCCCTAAAAGATATTTTTAATTTAGTCCAGGAAGGACTTTCATCCTCCTCCATCAAGATATGTTTAGTGGCCATAGCTTCCTTCCATTAAGGGAAGGTAAGTTTTTGCTCAAAGAGGGTCAGAGAACTTCCTAAGGCAGAGGTTTCAAATGTCCAGCCTGCAGGACACATTCAACCCACACAGGGCTCAAATCCGGCCCCCAAGCAACCTCCTCCTGCTTCCTTTCCAGGGCTGCTGCTGCAGCTGCACCTTACCTTGTTTATTCCCAGCTGCCTCATGGCTCTTTGCTTCCTGTTTCCTGTCTTGCTTCTCTCCCAGAACCAGATCTACATGTTTTTTGAGGGGGGGCAAAATTTAAAAAATGGTGCCTCCCTTATGGGCCCATAGAATCGAATGGACTCCATACCCATTTTGCCACCCCCCTCCAGTGGTGCCTGCGGCAAGTGCCCTCTCTGTTCCCCCCTAGATCTGGCCATGCTCTCTTCCCCCCTCCCTCCCTCACACTATCTCTTTCTTTTTCACACACAGGCACATGAAGAGCTCTGTGGCTACTTTGTGTGTGAGAGATAAAAGACAAGCCCTCCCCCCTTCCTCCCTCCCTCCCTCTCACCCCTCATCCTCTTTCTGCTTACTTCTCTGGGCCCGCTTCTCCTCTTTTGGGGATGAAGGGGGAGGAAAGAGAGAGCGAGAGAACAATGTTGGACTGCCATGGTAGATTTAAGACCAGCAACATTTTATTCCAGATATAAGCTTTTGTTTGCAAACATACTTCTTCTTTGGAGGGTGGGTGGAAGTATGGATTCTTCTGACAAGTACAGCATACATTGAAAAATTATTTTGGCTTATTCTGAAAAGTTTTTTCAATGGATTTTTCTGTTTCTATCTAGATTTCTTTTCTTTCAAAAAGACCCTGACTAGGAATTAGAACACTTGGACTAGTCCTTTTATCTTGGAGAGCGGAATGGTTTCAGATGCCAAATCTAGCACACATTGGTAATGAGACAGAAAAATTAGCTCTCAGTTCAGTCCTGGAGGATGCATTGTCTTGAGCTTCATTATCAATTGCAATTCAGCAGTCTCTCTAATCTCCCTTTGAAATTCCTTTGTTAGAACACTAATGCTCTTAGGTCAGCAACTGAATGTTGTGGTTTCTAATGTCAGGCTTATGTCCATTTATTCTTTGCATCCTCCTGGACGGAATTAAGACTTAGGTTTCCTCTCTCATGACCAGCACTAGTATCTCCACACCTATTACCCCTCTGCATATCACACCTAATCCAATCAAGCCTACTATGTCATTCATCTGCTATTGCCATTCGACATCTGAAATCCCCTATATAAAGTTTATATCTCTGGTACCTCATATTACATTTTATGGCACACATGGCCTGGCCCAACAAAGTGACAGTTATGTCAGATCTGGCCCTCCTAACAAATGAGTTCAACACCTCTGAGGTCTCCTTAATCAGCTTTCTCCTGTACACTATCCTATCCTGCAGTTGAGTTTCTCATTGTTTTGGCCAAACTGTTGGGCAAGCTAGCTGCCTGCCCTTTCCACTTGCTCAGTATGAAAACTAAATTTCTGGTTACTATAATTGCCTGTAGAAACTAAGAGAAGAGCACTCCCTTCCTATCCTTTTTGTGCTGAAAAACTGGGAAAACAGTATAGAGGAGAGGGACTGGAGCATCCTATACTACTTCAGAGCTTCTGAAATGTTTCTGCAGCTGGCCTGGGCACCGACGGAGGGGGGGACGCCAAATTGGGTATGCAGTCCATTGTATTCTATGGGACCATAAGATAGAATGGCCCATAAAGGGTCATCATTTTTTAATTTTGCCCCCCCCCCCTCTCAAAAACCATGTAGATCCAGTCCTGCCTCAGGCTTGTTAGGAATGGATTAAGCTTCCCACTTCCCTAATGCAGGATCCTTCCTTCTTGATTATCTCCCAGTCTTTTAGCCTTCCTTCCCAGTCCACTGTCAGTCATGATTGCCAACTCTCAACTGCCACTCCTAACTAACTCTCTCAATTGAATATTTACATTTGAATCTTGTCACTCAGGGTTCTCAGACCAGGTTACAGGATTAACCATTTACTGTCCATCACAGTTGGCTTTGCAGCTATTACGTTTTGGGGCCAATAAAGTGCTGTCAAATTACAGTTTTCATTTGATTAAGAGTACAAGGTTTTAAAACACTTAATTATCTGAATTGTGTCTTTATGTGGCAAGTAAGAGTACTTAATAGTGAATTATTGATGATTTGTTAAATGTATGATTTTTTAAAAAGGGAAAAAAACAGTACTTAAGGCAGCTTTTTCAAGTTCATTACTTCTCAGGTTTCAATTGAGGAAAGCATTCTGGAAAGTTTTTCCAGCATGACATATATATGAACATATGAAGCTGCCTTATACTGAATCAGATCCTTGGTCCATCAAAGTCAGTATTGTCTACTCAGACTGGCAGTGGCTCTCCAGGGTATCAAGCTTTTTCACGCCTGTTTGCTGGACCCTTTTTAGTTGGAGATGCTGGGGATTGAACCTGGGACCTTCTGCTTACCAAGCAGATGCTCTACCACTGAGCCACCATCCTTCCCCTCTGCATTGGTATCCTTGATGGTATGAGTGAGGGCATGTTTGTATTCACAAATGTGTGTGTGTGTTCTGGAGAGTTCCTTTATATCTGAAAGTGTAGGGCTCAAAAATATTGAAATGTTAGATGATACAGGTGTTTTCAGTTGTGTCATAGTAAGCTATTTTAAAATTAAAATTGAATCCTCCAAATGTGGCACAGGAAAAAATAGTATGTTGTGCATTTTATTATTCAGTATAAAAAGTAAATTTAATGTGAGAACTAAAGTTCAGATTTAAGCATTTCATTTCTGACTTTATGAAACTTTTAGTCCTCTTTACCTGTTTCCTAATTTTCTCTCTGCTTCTTTTTCCTGCTTCCATACCTTTCTTTTCCTTTTCTGTTTTTAATTGCCCATCACTATCCTTGTTCATCTCTGTGCCTCTTAGCCTTTTTCTGCCTTTCCTGGTGTTCTATTGGTTGGAATTTTCACCTCTTTTTCTCTTACTTTTCACTATCAGACTCTTTTTCTCCTATATCTTTTATCAGACCTTTTAAAACTTTCCATCACTTTCTTAGTGCAGCACTACCTATTAAACTTCATCCAGTTATAATTTTTAAAGACTTTCTGTCTTTTATATATTTTGGTTGTGAGTTTCAAAGGGAGACTGGCTGAAGGAGGCCTTCTTTACCCTTTCCCTCTACCATTTCCCCCTATGCCATACCCAGCTCCACGCTATTTTTACCCCCTCTTGGTAATAAATACTGGTAACTTCTGTAGTGAATATGCGTGTGTGTTTTTTAAAGGTCCTCCATTATCCACTCTCTCCTGGATAAGGGTATTTCCCCCTATGCAAACAGGCCCCCAACTTAAAATGGCTTCTCACTATCAACAAAGGACCATCTGAAAACAAAGGACCACAACTGAAAACAGGGAGGCAGTGGGGCCCTTGGATGACCATGGGGTAAAAGGATTACTGAAGGAGGATAGGGAAATGGCTGAGAAGCTAAATGAATTTTTTGCCTCCGTCTTCACTGTGGAAGACGAGAACTTTTTGCCCGCCCCAGAACCACTAATTTTGGAAGGGGTGTTGAAAGACCTGAGTCAGATTGAGGTGACAAAAGAGGAGGTCCTACAACTGATAGACAAATTAAAAACTAATAAGTCACCGGGTCCGGATGGCATACATCCGAGAGTTCTGAAAGAACTCAAAGTTGAACTTGTGGATCTTCTAACAAAAATCTGTAATCTTTCATTGAAATCTGCCTCCGTTCCTGAGGACTGGAAGGTAGCAAATGTCACCCCCATCTTTAAAAAAGGTTCCAGAGGAGATCCGGGAAATTACAGGCCAGTCAGTCTGACTTCAATACCGGGAAAGTTGGTAGAAACCATTATCAAGGACAGAATGAGTAGGCACATTGATGAACACGGGTTATTGAGGAAGACTCAGCATGGGTTCTGCAAGGGAAGATCTTGCCTCACTAACCTGTTACATTTCTTTGAGGGGGTGAACAAACATGTGGACAAAGGAGACCCGATAGATGTTGTTTACCTTGACTTCCAGAAAGCTTTTGATAAAGTTCCTCATCAAAGGCTCCTTAGAAAACTTGAGAGTCATGGAGTAAAAGGACAGGTCCTCTTGTGGATCAAAAACTGGCTGAGTAATAGGAAGCAGAGAGTCAGTATAAATGGGCAGTCTTCGCAGTGGAGGACGGTAAGCAGTGGGGTGCCGCAGGGCTCGGTACTGGGTCCCATGCTCTTTAACTTGTTCATAAATGATTTAGAGTTGGGAGTGAGCAGTGAAGTGGCCAAGTTTGCGGATGACACTAAATTGTTCAGGGTGGTGAGAACCCGAGAGGATTGTGAGGAACTCCAAAGGGATCTGTTGAGGCTGGGTGAGTGGGCGTCAACGTGGCAGATGCGGTTCAATGTGGCCAAGTGCAAAGTAATGCACATTGGGGCCAAGAATCCCAGCTACAAATACAAGTTGATGGGGTGTGAACTGGCAGAGACTGACCAAGAGAGAGATCTTGGGGTCGTGGTAGATAACTCACTGAAAATGTCAAGACAGTGTGCAACTGCAATAAAAAAGGCCAACGCCATGCTGGGAATTATTAGGAAGGGGATTGAAAACAAATCAGCCAGTATCATAATGCCCCTGTATAAATCGATGGTGCGGTCTCATTTGGAGTACTGTGTGCAGTTCTGGTCGCCACACCTCAAAAAGGATATTATAGCATTGGAGAAAGTCCAGAGAAGGGCAACTAGAATGATTAAAGGGCTGGAGCACTTTCCCTATGAAGAAAGGTTGAAACGCTTGGGACTCTTTAGCTTGGAGAAACGTCGACTGCGGGGTGACATGATAGAGGTTTACAAGATAATGCATGGGATGGAGAAAGTAGAGAAAGAAGTACTTTTCTCCCTTTCTCACAATACAAGAACTCGTGGGCATTCGATGAAATTGCTGAGCAGAAAGGTTAAAACGGATAAAAGGAAGTACTTCTTCACCCAAAGGGTGATTAACATGTGGAATTCACTGCCACAGGAGGTGGTGGCGGCCACAAGTATAGCCACCTTCAAGAGGGGTATAGATAAAAATATGGAGCACAGGTCCATCAGTGGCTATTAGCCACAGTGTATGTGTGTATATAAAATTTTTTGCCACTGTGTGACACAGAGTGTTGGACTTGATGGGCCGTTGGCCTGATCCAATATGGCTTCTCTTATGTTCTTATCCAACAGAGACATAAACCCAGGAGCCAAACCCTGTAAACTTAGATTTACAATTACTCCCCCCCCCCCTGCTTATACCTAGGTAATATTATGGAACCTAATAACATCAGGTGTACTTTTGGGGGACTTTTCTTCTTGCACAACATCCTATTTAATATATACAATTCTGTCCAACTGTGGCCTTCTGCTGTGTCTACAGAACAAGTGAGTTGGTTCCATTTTTCCAATGTAGATAAAACCAGTGAATACAATATAGAGAATTAACATAGACAGATTTGACGTCAGTGGAAGGACTTGGCCTCTGCACCCTGTTTGTTTGGCCCTCCAGGGCAACTGGTTGACCACTGTGTGAAACAAAGTGCTGGACTACATGAGCAGATCAGATCCAGCAGGTTGTTCTGTTTTTAACATTAAACAGAGTGCACTCTACTCTGTTGAGGAGGCTTGTTGTCTCTTTTTTACTTCCTTCTGGAGCCATTTTGTATCTCCCTCCCCTCCCCCCTCCCCCGGTATTACTCATTTAGAAAAGACAGCCGCTTTACGTTGCTGCTCTTTCCCCCCTGGAACTGCTGAAACTTTATGAATATTATTTTTTCAAGCCTTTACTGGGAATGAAGGTCAAGTGTGAAACTGCCAGCTCTGGCAGTATTTTGAAGAGTATGGAGTGGTGCGTGTATGTGACTATGTTGAACCTGATTGCTCACATGACTTTTATTGTGAGGACAATTTGCCAGCAGCCACAATTGACTTGCATTAGTTGATCCTGACTTTATGAAATGGATTTGCATCCTCTGAGGAGCTGCATATATGAGTATTCAGTACTCCCATCTTATTTTTGACCAGTTTTCTGGTTCAGTGGATGTTAATGGCAGCTACAGCTATATAGAGCAGGGGTGACCAAACTGTGACTTGGGAGCCACATGTGACTCTTTTACACATATTGTGAGGCTCTTGAAGCCCCCATTGCCCTGTTGGCCAGCTTGGAGAAAGCATTTGCCTCTTCAAATCACGTATTCAAGCCAAGCCATTCAGCGCCTTGGAGAATGCATTTAGAGTTGCTTTCTTTTCGCCTCTCCCTCCCTCCTCCCTCCCCTCATCTATTTGCTTTCTTTCCACCTTTCTTTCCATTTTTCCTCCCTTCCTGTCTTGTGGCTATCAAACATCTGACATTTATTCTATATGGCTCTTGTGTTAAGCAGGTTTGGCCACCCCTGATATAGATGATGATGTCAAAATAATAAGGGCAGTTACATTATGATATTTTGCATTCTGTAAAAAATCAGCTATTTCTAGCTTTTGTATTTGTAGTATTTCTTTACATACAGTTGAGGGTCAGTATGAAGGGTGCTGTGGAATTATGTGATTTCAATGAGGTGATTTTTTTTCATATTTGAAAACCTCAGAAATGAAACCTCAGAATATAAATGCAACCATCTTTCACTGCATTTACATATTTATTTACAATTCATATTATCCTCTCCTGTCCCTCTGTATGTCTTCAGGGAGGTGCTTGTGTTATCACGTGTCACAGAACTGTTGTTTAATATTGGTTAGTTAAAAGGTAAAGAGAGGGTTTTCTGTCTCACTTTTTAAAACAAAAAACATTTATTAGTTGAATATGAAGAGAACCTTTGACACTGATTGTCTTTGAAATTTCTTGCTCTGTTCCATAAGAACTTCATTTTACAGTTTATCAGACATTATCTCTCAACCCTTGATATATAAACTTGTGACTGCATTTGATGGGAATTTGGTACAGGGAACACTTTGCATGTCCCCCCAGTGCTTCAGGTACATGCACAGGAATTCAGCCAACAACATTGGAAACACTTTTTTAAAATCTAGGTGTAAAATCCTTTGGATCTTGGTAGATGAACTGTCTGCATGCTTCTGAGATATCCTTACATATATGATAAAGAGCGCCTAACTGTGATGGAGTAACCAGCATGATGTTCTACAATAGCCAAGGGGTACCTTGTGGGAAAACACAGATTCTATAGGGGAAAGAATTAAAACTATAAGAAAAATCCTGATGGAATAGAACGAGAGTCCATACGTGCTGTTTTTAATGATCCACAGAAATATCATTCCAGGAAATGCACTAGCAGAACATCCTCCTTGTTTATCTCCGGTGCCTGAAATTCTGAGGCATGCTTACTCTGTGCTGTTTATCTAATAGCCATTGTATATAGTAGATTGCATATTGATTTTTTTCTTTTGTGCTTTGTGTTTGTTTTAACAGTTACATTTGCAGATTTTAATTCTGAGATGTATTTTTAAAATAACTTTGTAACCTGTCTCAAGTCCTTTCAAGGAAAAAGGCAGGCTAAAAATACCTTCAATAAATAATATGCTATTATTTAAAGCTGTAGAGTGGGGCCCCCAGTGTGGCACTCATGGACACCACAGGGCCAGCCAACACCTTTTCTGGTGAATCCCAAGTGGTTTTTAAAAACTAGGCAGGGGTGAAAAGACCTTCCACAAAACCCAAATCTCAAAAATAAGCTTATGATGATGATCAGAGTTTGCTATAATACAGCTGTTGGCAATACAGACACATTAGATACAAGGCCAAAGAGGCATAGATTGCCGGGGCAGTAACTACTCTATGACTTAATGGACTCTTGCTGTTTACCTATTCGTATAATAACAATCTCAGATCACATGCACAAATTGTTTATCCAAGATAGTTTGTATCTCAGAAAAACTAATTTCCATGCCCAAGCTATACTAGAAGCATGCATCTGCCATTACTTTAGCCTGCTTCACAGAAAGGTAATATTACTGTGCTCTACAGTAGAGGCCTTCAAGCTTTTTGAGCCTGTGAGCACCTTCGGAATTTTGCCACCAGAGGTGGAGGCAACCACAAGTCAGGGAAAGATATTATACTTAACTCTGATAATAAAATCAGGCATAAGTTAGGATGCTTTTTAAAATGAATGTATTGTTTTAAAACATTTCTTGCAACTTAAAAATCTGCACAGTCAATCTGCACAGCCAATCAGATTTTCAATAGTGAATCAGAATTACTGTTGGGCAAAAACCGAATTCTCCTAGAGACTGCAGTATTGAGAGAGGAAGAAAAAGCAGTTCCTGAGTAGCTGTTAAAAATGTTAAGAGGAGACTAGGTTGAGAGCTGACAATACAGAAACTAGAGACCTCAGTAATATTACATGCACAGGGAAAATGAAATTGAAGCGTTGGAAGGTGAAGCATCCTTAGCTTCGACTAGGCAGTAATTTGTAACTTCTCTGGGAAACCATTAGAACAAATCTTTCAGGATGCTAAACTAGTTCTGTAGTCATTTCAGGAACATACGAGTCAAGTATATGAGGCCAAGCACAGTGTGTTAAGGCATAAGTCTTTTGACAGTATTTACACCTTGTTTCATTTTATATTGTGTGTCCTTTGTGTAAGTATTTTCTGTTAATTAACCAAACAACTTCCCTAGTGTAGGGGAAGCCCCTCTGGAAAGCTTCTGAATTTAATTTTTTGCTTGGAAACTGGCATGTGATCCTCATAATATGTCACAGTGAAAGGAACCCTATACTAGTTATGCTTTTTTTTAATGGAAGAAGTGTGTAATAAAATGACTAATTAGACTACTAATGGATGTAAGGATTAATTAAAATATTTTTGCTTTTTCCCTGTGCCAGACTCTGAAATGTTTGAAGTCTCAGAGGGCTGGAATCTAAATCCACTATGAGTTATTTTGAAGCATTTGGTGGATGATGAGGCAGTTTATAGTTATAACTGTTGGAAAAATAAACATTTGCCGGTAGTCCCTATTGGGAAATGGCTAGGGGATTGATATCTGTTGGAGTTTTGGATCAGTGTTAGTGAAAACTGCCTCCTTACAGTGATCCTTCTATGTGTGATTCTGTTAGTGGTTCATTCCTGTGATGAGGCCATTTCTCATTGGTAAGCATATGCTTTTAGATAGATGCACCGATGGGTCTACTTGGTTCAGAGCAGCTACATATGTTTTCAGCCTATCTCATTTACATTTTTAAAGTCCAGATGTAATCAGCACATAGATTTGCTGGTTACCCTTATTTTTATCACAGAATAATAGAGCTGAAAGTGACGCAAAGGACATATAATTATTTATTTTTGTATGCTTGTTTCAGTCAGTGTCTCAAATTACCCAGGATGCATGACAAGCAAAAAGCAGGAGTAAGGAAGATGCATCACAGCCTCTAAACCAGGGGTGTAAAAAATGTGGCCTGGGGGCCAAATCAGGCCACCAGAGGGCTCCTATCAGGCCCCCGAGCAACTAGCTGTCATCTGCTTCCTTCTCCCTCTCTCTTGCTTCCTTCTGGAATGGCCTTGGGTCAGCCATAGCTCTGGCAGAGGTTGTCCTTGAAAGGGCAGCTGCTGTGAGAGCCCTCTCAGCCCCACCCACCTCACAGGGTGTCTGTTGTGGAGGGAAAAGATATAGGCTATTGTAAGCCACTCTGAGTCTCTGATTCAGAGAGAGAGAAGGGCTGGGTATAAATCTGCAATTCTTCTTCTTCTGCATCACAGCTTGCTTTGCAAGGCTTGCTCAATCACGCAGGAGCTACAGAGAAAAATCTCTTTTGTCCATTGGCTGAGGCTCCTCTCTTGGGAAGAGAGCTTGCTTTGCCAGGCTCTCTCAATCGCACAGCAGAGCTACTGAGCTGAGCCTCTCTTCCTTTTATTGAATCTTTAATTGTGTTTGTCTGTGTCCTTTATAAAGATTATATCTCTGCTACCTAATCTTAAATAGGTACACACAGGGGTGGAATTCTAGCAGGAGCTCCTTTGCGTATTAGGCCACACAACCCTGATGTAGCCAGTCCTCCAAGAGCTTACAAGGCTCTTTTTTGTAAGCTCTTGGAAGATTGGCTACATCAAGGGTGTGTGGCCTAACACGCAAAGGAGCTCCTGCTAGAATTCCACCCCAGCCCGGCCCAGCAAGGTCTCATTTATGTCAGATTCGGCCCTCATAACAAATGAGTTTGACACCCCTGCTCTAAACTCAATGACTGATATAAATCTAATAAAAAATTTCTCAAGCCTTCTTGAAACTGGACCAAGTAGAGCCATTGAAATATAGTAATCCATGGGACTAAGGAGACTAATATTCTGTATTAGAATTAATCCTTGTGATGGCCACTTGACTCTGTGCACCTCTTTCTCTATGGTACTGTTAACCTATGTTACTTCAGGTTGTGCTGCATGCAGAGCGTAAGTAATTGTCCAGGAAAACTGTGGTAGGAAACTCTAATAAGTAGAGTCAAGAACTGAAGAGAGGCCCATATCTCTCCCAAACACCCAACCTATCAGCAGTCTATGAAATCCACATTTTAAAAATCCTTTCAATAAAAGCAGTGGCATCACAGAAGAAAAATGGTGAGGAAAGAAGATGTAAAGCTACTACCAAGTCCTGCAGGTGGAGACCTTCTAAACCAGAATCTTATCATACGGACATTGGCATGCATCCAGTGAGCCACTGACCTTGTTAAATGGGGACTTTCCCACTTTTCCGGCTAAATCCTACTAAGCCCCCTCAGGAATAGCAACAGAGGTAAAATGGGAGATTGCAGTTGGAGGGGGAAATTGGCAGAAATGCTCACCTCCTCTTTTGAAGACGTGTGCTCTTATATTTTTGGAACTATGTTGTTGGATACATGCCACTGTGAGTCCTTTGCAGACTCTGGAGTGGGGCCATATTTCTGCATCAGCTCTAGGACATTGGTTTCAGGTAACAGTATATATTTCCAATTTGGCAGGTGTATATTTGCCTATGCATGCCCATTCATACTTTGTGTCATCTGCAGGTGATGTTCTTGAGTTGCTAGTAGTTGCATAAGCTCCATTCAGTCTCATATTGTAAACTGTTCCTTTTCTTGCTTGATCATGGCATCTCCCCCTCACCTCTAGCTGAACTGTTGACTCTGTTAGTCGTATTTGTATACAAGCTAGAAAACAAAGAAATTGAAAGCTTCTGAAAGGTGCGTGTTACTTCACAGGACCTCAGTGAACAGAGCATATGGCTAAGAATGCAGTTGCCCATGTGTGTCTGAGAAGTCCACTACCTTGCCTTAAATTTCTTCTTAATGGAGTTCTCTCTATATTCTGTCTTTGAGAGCTACAGATTTAGCCCCATGTGTGAAAGCAAGGCCTGTACATTGTGCCACCTTAAAAGAATCTTGGTTTGCAAATTCTTTAAACTGTATTGGTGAATAGTTTTGAATGCTTCACTAGCTGCACTTTCAACTTAGACTTAGACCAAAACTATTGGAACCCTGACAATGAGTCACCAGTCTCATCAGGACATTATGCTGCAGAAGGATTTGTTGCCCCTCTGGAAGATTTTGAGTGACTGATTTATCCAGGTATTTGGCCTTTCAGAAGTGACCTGCCACTAAACTATGGCCCTTCCCCACAAATGCAGAATTCATACTGTGCATGCAATAAATCCTGGATTAAATCTCCAGTTGAATTAAATCCACAGCATCTCCAGTTGTCTTAGATGGCATTGCTGGGAAAGGCCTCTGACAGCCTGAGCTATAGCCCCTCAGAATGGACAATGCTTATTAAAAAGACCAGTGGTCAGACTTGGTATTGAGGCAGTTCCATGTGTTCTCTTTATATTACAGTGCTGTATTTATTAGGTCTTTTGTCCCACCCTTCTTTTGAGGAGCTCCCCCTGTTTTACCTTCATAACAATCCTATGATGAAGGTTAAATTGAGATGTGCATGACTCAAAGACACCCACTGAGGTTAGTGGCAGAGGTTCTACCTAAACAATATATGTTGTATTGTGCACCCAGAGCCAGAGGTTTCCTGACCTGGCTCACGGTCACATATGCCTTTGGGGGGATTTACAGGACTTGTTCACAGTGGCTCCTGAATGCTGAGAGAGGAAGGAGGGTTTCAGACCTCTCTTCCATAATGTTTCTCCAAGTGAAAATAGCTGCAGGGGAAGGGGCTCCATATACCCAGGGATCATGTGACTATGCACACATACAGCCTGAGAAAGAGGCAAACAGCCCTCCCTTCAGGAGCAAAGCCTGAAGCACCTCTTTCCCCCTCACAGTACTCATGAACTTTGCAAGCAGTAGAGGCTTTGGCCATTGGTGCATGTGACTGGAAGCTGGGTTGGGAGAAATCTGATTCTGTTTATGTCATGGGTATGCTTAGATAGACCCTGAGTGGGGATTTGAACCTGAGTCTCCCACTAGCTCACATATGTGAGTGCTAGCAAGAGTGTTACACTTTGGATGATGAAACAAGTGAGTATGATTGCTGGGGAGCAGATCAATATTGATGAATTACCGTATTTTTCGCTCCATAAGACGCACCTGAGCATAAGACGCACCTAGTTTTTAGAGCTGTTTGTGTGAATTTAGAGGCATTTGTGTGAATTTTTTGCAGTATTCGCTCCTTAAGACGCACACACTTTTCCCTCCACATTTTTTTGGGGAAAAAGTGAGTCTTATGGTGCAAAAAATACGGTAAATTAGTTGTCTATTCAGTTAATAAGCAGGAATAAGTAGAGAAACTTTAGAATAGCCACCCTGAGCCTACTTTGGCGGGGAGGACAGGATATAAATCTAATAAATAATAATAATAAATAATATCATTTTTATTTGTTTAAAAACATTTCCTAGTCAAAATCTGTTACTTCCTAATCAACATTACGTAGATGGGTAGATACTTTCCCATTCACTGCTGCTGTTACTTCAAATTCTTGCAGGGGGAACCAGTGTGGCAGCTCTGCTATGTGAAATGTTGCTGTGGATACTATTCTCTGTGTGAATGGGAGGTGGCTATGCTGAAGCGGTTAAATCTCTGTACCTCTGCAATCTGTATATAAAAAAGTCAAAAAGCAGTGATTTGCAAGGGAGGGGAGGGAGAACTCTGACATCTAACTCATTTTAAATCTACAGACTTGAGCTTTAGCAGAAAATTAGCCCATCCTTCAGAATGGGGAGAGAGCCCTAATAAACATCCAGAAAGTGACGAGAGAGGGGAAATTGTGTGCCAAGGAGGGGATCAAAAGTGTTGGATGTGTTCCCTGTTACAATCAAATGCAGCCAGGGAAAAGGACCAATGCTGCTGAAGGTTCAGCCCACACAAGTAGATCAACTGCTGGGATGTGAAGATCCCTCCAACATAAAATATATCTACTACACACAAAAGGATACATCCCAGTCTGACAAGGACAGGTGTAACAAGCCTCTTTCTCTTACAGCCTGACAAAAATATGCTCAAATCTTTTTTCTGTAAGCTGGAAAAAAAGAATACACTGTTGGTCTCTGATTAAACTACCCTTTTGTTTTCACCTGTTTATCTTTTATGGCTAACAGATTTCTCCCCAGCAGCACAAACTTGCCAGTTTATTTTTATGCTCATTACTGTGGCAGAGATATTTTCCTCAGAGGAACAGCAACCTTATGATTACAGCTGGGCCACAAAGGGAATGCTGCCTGCCTGAACACAGGTTTGCTTGGCAGGGAACACACATGCATACCTGGACATATTGAAGGGGGCTGGTTAGGAGTACCATAGCTACTTCTGTTTTGCTAATTAATGCACTATTAAGCTAGTGTCTTAAGGAAACAAATATGTTCTTGCAGTCTCAGCTAGCACATGCTGGTTTGTTTCTTTGAAGAATGATATTGTAAATGAATAGAAAGTTGACTGTTCACAGCCTACAACTGCGGATTATCAACAGTTCTGTCCCCTGTGGTGATATCTCTTGCTATTCATTGTAAATTGCTCATTTTTGATAAATGCATTGAAGGATAATTAGTATTTCTCTCCCTTTGGGAGAGTTTTGCTATGTTCTTCTGCAATTTGTTGCTAAATCATTGAGGTATTTTCTGCACTGTACAAAGTTCAGCCAAAGTTAGGTACTTTCTGTTTCTGGAGTTTTCAAAGGGAGGGCTAAACACCTTTCTGTCACTGAAATACTTAACTGAAATAAGTGGGACATAAAAAGTACTCAGCTTTACAGGCCCATAGCCAGGATTTTTCATTTGGTGGGGCCCAAAGCCAAGAATTTTGTTTAGTGGGGCACATTTTTTGTGGGGGCCCTAATGATTAAGTGTGTAACTTAGTTCCATTGCTTCAGAACAACATTTCTTTTAACCAGTTTCTCAGGTCTGATACAGGAAGGCAGGTTTAATTTGGCTGCTTTTTACTGAACAGTAACATGAACACTAACATGACGACTCTCCCAGTGGTATTATAGCCCCCAGAAATAGCAGGAGTCTTCTGGGCCTGGGCCTGTCATTCCAGTTCCAGAACATTCCTGCTATCCTTAGGGACTGTCATTCCAGTCCCGGAACACTCCTGCTACCCCCCAGGGGCTGTCATTCCTCTCTGAAGGCTTTCATTCCAGTCCCAGACCACTTCTGCTACCTCCAGGGAGTGACATCCCACTGAGGTGGCTGTCATTCAACTCCCTGAACACTTCTGCTACCCCTAGATGCTGTCATTCTACTCTGGGGCCTGTCTTTCCAGTCCCAGAACACTTCTGCTGTCCCAGAGGCTGTCATTCCACTCTGGAACCTGTCATTCCTCAGTATACTCCTGCTACCTCCAGGGACTGTAATTCCACTCTGGGCCTGTCATTCCAGTCACAGAACACTCTTGCTACCCACGGGGGCTGTCATTCCCATCCCAGAGTAGTCTGTCTGGGCCCAGAGAGCTTAATTGAAACTCATTCCACATTTTCTTTGCAACCCTTCTTGTGTGGTAATGTATTTCAATGGAACCCATGCAAGTCAATTGGCATTCCTGGCTCCCATTATCTCCAGAGGGCCTTCCAGTCTCTCCCATTGTTTCCAGTGGGCAATCCTGTCATTCCTTTTAGTACACCCCAGAAAAGACTTCTACTCTCTCACGTGCATTCTCTTTCCATTTCTCTCCCTACCCTCCCCATGAGCAGTCTCAGGGTAGATCACAACATAAAATAAACATATTAAAACAATCAGTATAAATAACAATTCAATTCAGTTAAACACTAAACATAATTAAAACACAGGGGTTCCAGATTGACTCAGTTTGTCTTCAACTTTGTGAACTGGGCTGTATACAGTATGTATAATACTTAAATAATATCAGTGGTGTCAGGAGTTAAGAAAAGGACATGTTTTCCTTTGCCTATGGATTATAGAGAATTAGAATTTCAACAGTGGAGCTTATTGGTTTGTCAGAAAAGTGGAATTGCTTTGTTTAAGGAAGATAGAGTAAGTAATGCTTGGATAAGTGAAAAGTATAGTTTTTCAGAAAGACATTATAAAACAGCTTTTGAAGTTATGTGCTAATCTTTTGTCAACTAGAGAATTTTTAGGGAGGTATGCAAGGTTATTGTAGAAGTTGTTGAAAATGTGTTACTGGATGTGAAACCATTTATCACATTTTAAGACAATGCCCTGCTATATAGAATATGAGGATCCTCTAACAATAAAATTAATGTGATTTTGGCCTTTGGAGCTAGGAGTCAGGGATAAGGTATACATCACAAGTCGTACTTGAGGACAGTTGATGGTGTATTGCAGAAGCCTGATCTGAACCTTGTATATGAGGCTAAGGCTATTGTCGTGGATGTGACAGTTCAATATGAATATCATAGGAAGTGTTTGAAAGAGGCTGCCGAGGAGAAGTTTAGATACCACAGCAATGTAAAAGATCAAATTAAAAGGCTAACTGGAGTGACTATGCCCTCTTTATGGAGTTTCTAATCAGGGCTAGAGGTAAATGGATTTAAGAGAATTTTCATCTCTTGAAGTTGTTGGGATTATCAGACAGAGATGGATTATGAAGTTAATAGTGAGACATGCATTACTTTATTCCAGGGGTGGCCAATGGTAGCTCTCCAGATGTTTTTTGCAAACAACTCAATGGCTGGGGCTGGGGGAGCTGTAGGCAAAAAACATCTGGAGAGCTACCGTTGGCCACCCCTGCTTTATTCTACTGCTATGGCACATACCTGTATGTACACCTAATCTGAATTGTCTGTGATGTGTGGGGTTCTCCAGAGTAGGGTTTAAATTAGACCTTAAGATGGGCAGTCCTATTTTAGTCTGTATTAATAAATTGTGATTAGTATGTATTCATATTGTTGTACTTTATTCTAGGTCTAAATTTTTAATTTGGTCATGGGCATGCCTTATGTTCAAAATTCTGGCAATTTAAGTTAGGTTTCTCTTTCTGTGGACAAGCCCAAACTAAAGTGGGATCTCATAATAATTACAAGGAATTTAATGCACTGAATATCTGATGAATGTTTTTTTCATGACATGTTCACTGAATTGACATGTCTATAAATACAGATGGACAAACCATCAGGACCAGACCAGTCCTACTAACTCAAGAGTTTTTGACTCTAGAGTAAATAGTCATTGATAGCCCATTCATCCATGAATTTGTCCACTCCCTTTTAAAAACCTTCCAAGTTGGTGGCCACATCCTGTAGCAGTGAGTTCCACAAATTAACTATACACTTTTTGACAAAAGACTTCCTTTTGTCTGTCCTGAATCTCCCATCCTTTGGCTTCAGTGAATGACCATGAATTCTAGAATTATGGGCAAGGAAGAAGTTTCTCCCTGTCCACTTTCTTCATGCCATGTATAATTTTATAAACCACTATTATGTCTCCTGCTACTTCACCTTTTTTCTGTGCTGAGGTCCCCAACCTTTTTTGAGCCTTAGGGCACTGCAGAGGAGGAGGAAGAGGAAGTAGAAGAAAATGACGATGATATTGGATTTATATCTTGCCTATTCCTGAATCTCAGAGCAGTCACAATCTCCTTTACCTTTTCCCCCACAACAGACACCCTGTGAGGTAGTTGGGGCTGAGAGAGCTCTTACAGCAGCTGCCCTTTCAAGGAAGCTGTGAGAGCTATGGATGACCCAAGTACATTCCAGCAGCTTAGGCTTCCCAATCCCCAGGTCCCAGCGGGGGATCCCCCAGTTTTACAGGCTTCCCCCCACCCCCAGCCAGCTGGCCGGCGGGGGGAAGCCCCGCCCCCACAGTCACCATGTACCTCTAGAGCTCCAGCAGGTTTAGAAACTTGCGAACAGGTCCGTTTTTAAAATGTGTGCCTTTAAAGTTGAGCAGGAAACAGGAAGTGCTTCATGGGGAAGGGTCAGCAGCAGTTTCATCAGAGCACAAACCCTCTGTTTCTTTGCTTTTGTTTTCAGAGCAAGTAAGGTTGTGGAGGAACCAGACCCAGTAAGTGTGTGTGTGAGAGAGAGGGAGGGGGCAGGGGATTCCCCGGTTTGGAGGCCCTCCCCCCGCTTTAGAATGTTTTAGAAAGCGGGGTGGGGAGGGAAATGTTTACTGGGCACTCTATAATTCCCTATGGAGAATGATTCCCATAGGGAATAATGGGGAACTGATTCGCAGGTATCTGGGGCTCTGGGGGGGGGGGGGATGTTCTTTGATGTAGCAGCACCAAATTTGCAGCATAGCATCTGATGCCTTTCCTCAAAATATCCTCCAAGTTTCAAAAGGATTGGACCAGGGGGGGCAATTCTATGAGTACCCAAAGAAGGTGCCCCTATCCTTCATTATTTCTAATGGAGGGAAGGCATTGAAAAGGTGTGCAGCCCCTTTCAATGTGATGGCCAGAACTCCCTTTGGAGTTCAATTGTACTTGTTCCAACCTTGCTCATGACTCTGCCCCCAATGTCTCCTCACCCCACCCCCAAAGTCTCCTGGTTCCACCCCCAAAGTCCCCAGGTATTTCTTG
The DNA here is from genome assembly GCF_032191835.1 of Heteronotia binoei. Taxonomy (NCBI): domain Eukaryota; kingdom Metazoa; phylum Chordata; class Lepidosauria; order Squamata; family Gekkonidae; genus Heteronotia; species Heteronotia binoei. The sequence continues at coordinate 77,578,161 of NC_083228.1, read as the reverse complement.
AATTGAACTAGGCAACCCTACAGCAGCTGCAAGTGGAGGAGTGGGGAATCAAAGCTGGTTCTCCCAGATAAGAGCCTGCACAGTTAACCATTAAACCAAATTGGCTCTTTGGAGCCTCAAATCAGTGTGGTGAACACAGCCACAAAATGGCTGCCACCGCTTGTGCTGTGGTGGCAATATTTTTTAAAAACCTGTGCAACAAATCAGAAGCTTTCCTAGGCAAGAGCCCCACCCCCCTCCTAAAAATAAAAACGGTATCAGTGAGCACCAGGGTGGGGACTCCTGTTCCAGGCTAAACAGCTGTAAGTGTTTTAACCATTCCTTACAGGGCAGTTGATCTATTCCCATTATCATTTTGGTTGCTCTTTTCTGTATCTTTTCAGGTTCTACAATAGCTCTTTTCAAGTTTGGTGACCAGGACTGTACACAGTTGTCATGATCCTAAGCCTAATACAGCCTACAGGCTCCGGGGAAGCCTGTGTTAGAGTAGCTACAGGGCTTACATTTCCCAGGATCCTTTCTATCCCTCTGATTGGGTGGGCAGAAATTTTGGAGGACAAACTTGCCCAGCGGAGACCAAAGAGCTGGAACCTGGAAGGAAGGAAATGGCCAAGCTAGAGCAGGAGGGTTGTTCTCTCTGTAGAGGCTGCAGTCAGGAGAGTTCTCTCTGAAAAGGCCACAGCAGGAGGGTTCCCACACCCAAGGGGTGGTGAGTCTGTTGGCATTAGAGGAAGAGAAGGTTTATTTAGTCACGTCAGGGCTGTTATTTTCTTTACATCACCTTTACTGTTTTCTGCTTTTCATTGTTGCACTAATAACTAAAACTCACTTGTTTATTCTTGACACTTACTATAAAATTGTTGTTATACTGCCTGGGTCCTCACATCTCTTCAGCCATGGATAGAGATACTTGCTGAGAAGGAAGACACAGAGGGGGTTAGGTGGGTACTCTGGGCCCTCACAGACTGACCTGTACCAGAGGGGTGGCAGCCGGTAGAAGGCCCTCCCTGGTCCCCTGCTTGAGACAACAATATTCCAAGTGTGTTTACACCATAGATTTGTATAAGGACAGTATGATGGTGGCAGTTTTATTCTCTATTCCTGTTCTAAATATGGCCAGCATGGAGTTTGCCTTTTTCAAAGCAGCCGCACATTGGGTTGACATTTTCATTGAACTGTCTATTACCACCCCAAGGTCCTTTTCTTGGCCTATTGCCGCCAGTTCAGATCCCATCTGTGTGTATGTGAAACTAGGATTATTTGCTCCAATATGTATCAGTTTGCACTTGCTCACATTGAATCTAATGTCGCATTTCAACGACCATTCCCCTAGTTTGAAGACATACTTTTGGAGCTCTCATCATTCTTTTTTTTTTCTTAACCACCTTAAATTCCTGTCCATGATATTCCTGTCATTAGCACTTTCAAAGACCTCTAAGTAAGACAGAACTTACCTATGCAGAAACCATGTTGGCTTTTATTCAGCTGAATTTGTCTTACAAGCTTGACAATTTTACCTGTAATAATGCTTTCCCACAATTTACCAGCAACAGAAGTTAAGCTAATCAGCCTGTAATCTTCTGGATCCCAGCCCCCAAATCCTTTTTAAAAATATAGGTGTTACCTTGACTACTCTCCAGTCTTTCAGTACAAAGGGGCGTTGCAAATCTTAGGTAGAAGATCAGCAATTTCACATTTGAATTTTTAAAGTGCTCTAGGATGGAAACCATCTGGTCCAGCGATTTGTTAGTTTACAATTTGTAAGTTCTAGAGCTTCCTCCATTGTCACCTCTATTTGTCTACGCTCCACATCCACCCGTCCTTAAAACATCCATTTAGGGACAGGTATTTGACTTATATCTTCAGCAGTGAAGCCAGTTGAGAAGAATTCCTTTAACTTCTCACACACACACGCCCCTTTCTCCTGGCTCTGGCAAGCTGTGGCCTGGAGAAAGGTAGAAGGGAAGTCTCTTCCAGGGCAGCCGAGAGAAAGGGGCAGGGGGAACCAAATTCACCAGACTGACTTGATTTAGGTGGGTCTCTTGGGTCAGTTCGGGGACCAGGTTCAGTTCGGGGGCCACCCCATACTGCTTTTTTTGGGTTCATGCCCATACCTAGTTGGTTCAGAGCCATGCAGACTAAAGGCTTACACTTTCCATTCATTGACAAATCTAGTAACTTTGCTCCTGAGGGCTGAAGTAAACATAATATGGGGGATCTGTGATTAGAGCTGCCTGCAGTTATGTACCTCAGAGCAACATATACAATTGTAACTTTGATTGAAATAGTAATGTTAGGAGGGGTGGTGCAAGTTCTTTCCTTATGTGCCATTTCCATGTTCCCCAACATTCCTTTTTTCCTTAATGCTGCTGTTAATTCCACCAGATGGGAGAATTCAGACACAAGAAGGCTTAATTGGGAAATGGTCCAGGGAAGAATGGATGTGAACCTTCCCCCAGTGCCACCATCCTTATCATATTCACAACCCTGTCCCCACTGTTGGTTTAGTAAGTTAAAAAAATATTCCAGTGATCCTGATTATTTATCTCTGGCTTGGACATGAGCAGCAGATTTGGGAGAGAGAAAATGTGTGAGAGAAAATTACTCTTCTACAAATCTAGAGTAAATTTTTGCCATAGCAAGTGCTATAGAAAAGCTTTAGCTATGGCTTATCTGGCCCAACTGCTTGGAAAGGAAGACTAATCATCAAGACTTTGTACAATGTTGAGAGTAATGCCAGCTTATGACCTGTACTGTTTCCATACTTGTAACCAATTCCTAATACCAGATATGATCCAGGGTTAAAGGTTCATGGGTAGGCTTGGAATGAAAAGCAAGGTAGACAAGCAGGGTTTTCTTAATTTTTTTGGAATACCAGAAAATATATTTTGGGCTCCAGGAGAGTTTATTCCTCATAGTGTGTCTCATTAATATATTTACCAGTAAGAGTTTTAAAAGTCAAAACTGTTCAGGCAGGCAGGGAATCTGTACAAAGTAGGAGCAATGAGAGTAGTAGAAGAAAATGACACTGTAAAAATGGCAGAGAGAAAAAAAGTCATCAGTGGCTAACTGCCAAATGAGTATGTGGTAATGAAAAGTCTGCCTTCTGTCTCTCAGCAGGCCTTTTTATGTCCAAGAGCAAATGAATCAAATACTGGGAGTTCAGCTATCAGTAAATTAACATGGCTACTTCAGCAGTGCAGTCTCAAAGACAGCTTCTTGCAGAAATGTCTTCTACACAAATACTAATTTAGTTAAGGAAATTACATGTCTTCTGCAGCGCAGGACAGATGAGCATGCATGTTTGTTCCTTATACATATGCTTAGTGGGAAGCCAAAGTTGGCAGCAGGTTAAATCACACTTCAATAATATGAAACATGCAGAAATAAAGGCTGTATAGGAAAATAGTTTTGTGTGGGGCTGTGATTTATTAAGCCAGTGTCTTGGCTTTGGTTAATTTATGACTACCTATCCAGGGCACTCCAATTCTAGAGGAGAGACCTGGATTATGATCATTCTGCTTTGGGATAGTTTGTTGTGAGCCAGTTTGCCTCTGAGCAAAAATTCAGTTGGTTAACCTGAGAATCACATTAGGAAGTTAGCAGGTGCTGCTTTCAAGCATAGTCCTGCCTGTGTATAAGGTTTTTGTGCTGTGCTAATATGCAATTCCTGTGATTTTATGGGGGATGCAAGCTGGGATGTTTGTGTAGAAGCACACCACTAATATGAGAGCCAGCTGGACCAAGTATCAGATGTGAACAAGGTGATTATTGACTGAATGAATGCTTTTGTTGCTAGTTTTGTCTGCTTCACTTGACTTCGTTTTATTTATTTATGATGTGGTACAGGAAATCTTTGACTGGCTTTCCCAACTAAAAAACAAACAAACAAAAAACCAAAACTAAGGTGCAGGAGACTCTGAATTTGACTGCAGCAGTAATGCCTGATCTGACATCAACCCCAGTAGCTTTTATCACTAGGAGAAGATACAGGTTCGACATCTTAGGAAGGCAGTTTGGAAGAATTTTGTTTGGGGAAGTGATGTGTGTGTGTTTTTGGAAGGCGGCAGGTCTCGGCTTCAGCGGAAGCTCACAGGAGCGCAGCCCCTGAACCTTTCTGAGAGTTCCACATCCTCCTTCCCACCTTGTCCATTGAATAGTAAGTGCAGCTGCATAACAGTCCCTGGATGAGCTCCACCACCTTTCCCCCCCCCCCTACAAAATGACCCCTGGGGGGCAGGGAGTGAAATGCCCCCATGCTGCTGCTCTGCTTAAATTGAATGGGAAACAAAAAAACTACACACAAACAGAAAAGAAATAAACTTTGTGACCTCAAATTCATTTTACATACAATATAGAATATAGATAATAAATTTCTATAATTCATAAATACTACCTAAAGCACAAAGGAAGAAACTAAAGACGCTGTATGATCTCCAGATTTCATGTTTTTCCCAAAGTCACTTAAAATCCAGGTAAAAAAATCCTTATATGAACTTGAATGAAATCCCAACTTGAGCTGTAAAGCTTGCTCCAGGAATGGTTGTTTGCACAAAAAGGATCGCTCACTCAACACTTCCGTCAGCTCAGGATAGTGTTTCATGGGTGGGCTTCCTTTGGAGTTGTTCCTCAGCATACTTCAAAATTTTTTCAAAATATTCATAATCCAACGCACATAAAGAAATTCTTCAATTATTCTTCAAAAATTCTTCAAAAATTCTTCAAAAATTCTTCAATTATTCTTTGGCATATCAATGTTGGGAGATCTGCATATTTCAGGAACCGTCTCTTCCCATATGTGCCCTGCAGAGCTTTATACTCAATTGATCAACACTTTTTGGTTAAGGTAAATTTATTTTTGTATCCCGCCCTCCCCCACCAAAGGCAGGCTTAGGGCGGCTCACAGACATGGAACAACCATGATTTCAATAAAATACAATCAATACAATACAATAAGACAAATTAAAATACAATTAAATTACCATTATAAGTTAGGATAAAATTAGATAAAACAGCTGTTATATGTTAATAATTAATAATTAAGGTGCTACAATTCACCGTCATATATAAGATGGTTAGATGGCTAGAGGTCAGTTTAGCCGGGTTCTATCTTGAAAGCGAGCTGAAAGAGGGTGGTTTTGCAAGCCCTGCGGAACTGGTTCAGGTCCCGTAGGGCTCGCACCATCTCTGGAAGTTGATTCCACCATCGGGGGAAGGCTTGCTCCCTCGTTGTTTTCAATCTAGCCTCTCTTGGACCAGGGATTTTTAAAAGATTTTGAGAACTGGATCTCAGTGCTCTCTGGGGAACATATGGGGAAAGGCGGTCCCTAAGGTAGGCAGGTCCCCGGCCATAAAGGGCTTTAAAGGTAATAACCAGCACCTTATAACGAACACGGTACACAACCGGCAGCCAGTGCAGCTCCCGCAGCCCAGGCTGCACATGTTCCCACCGAGGTAGTCCCACTAACAGCCTGGCCGCCGCGTTCTGCACTAATTGCAGTTTCTGTGTTCGGTATAAGGGCAGCCCCATGTAGAGGGCGTTACAGTAGTCTAGCCTTGAGGTGACCATTGCGTGGATCACAGTTGCCAGGTCGCTACGCTCCAAGAAGGGAGCCAACTGCCTCGCCCTCCTAAGGTGGAAAAAGGCGGATTTAGCAGTGGCAGCTATCTGGGCTTCCATTGACAACGAAGACTCCAGTAGGACTCCCAAGCTCCTGACCCTGCGCACTGGAATCAGTGGTGCACCGTCAAAGGCCGGTAGGGAGATCTCCCCTCCTGGACCGCCGCGGCCTACGCAAAGGACCTCAGTCTTTGCTGGATTCAGCTTCAGCCCACTCAGCCTGAGCCAGTCAGCCACGGCTTGTAACGCCTGGTCCAGATTTATAGGGACATAGCCAGTCCATCAATAGATAGAGCTGGGTGTCATCAGCGTACTGATGACAGCTGAGCCCATACCTCCGGGCAATCTGGGCAAGGGGGCGCATATAGATGTTGAACAACATCGGGGAGAGAACTGCCCCCTGAGGCACCCCACAATGAAGTGGGTGTCTCTGAGACAGCTCCTCTCCAATTGCCACCGTTTGTCCCTGGCCTTCAAGGAAGGAGGAGAGCCACTGTAAGGCTAGCCCCCGAATTCCCGCGTCGGCGAGACGGCGGGTCAGCGGCCGATGATCGACCATATCGAACGCAGCCGATAGGTCTAGCAGCAGCAGTACTGCGGAGCCGCCTCGATCCAGTTGTCGCCGGAGGTCATCCATGAGGGCGACCAAGACTGTCTCCGTCCCATGGCCCGGGCGGAAGCCAGACTGGCATGGGTCTAAGGTGGAAGCGTCATCCAGAAAGTCCTGTAACTGCAGCGCCACAGCCCTCTCAATAATTTTGCCCAAAAAGGGCAAGTTTGAGACAGGTCGATAATGTGACAATTCGGCCGGGTCTGATGTAGCCTTTTTCAGGAGAGGGCGGACCACTGCCTCTTTCAGGGGTGTTGGAAAGAAGCCCTCTGAAAGAGATCTATTTATGATGTCCCGTATAGGACATCTTAGCTCCTCCTGGCAAGCCTTAATTAGCCAGGAGGGACATGGGTCCAGGTCGCAGGTTGTGGGTCGTGCAGTGCCAAGAATTCTGTCGACTTCCTCCAAGCTGAGCAGGTCGAAGCAATCCAGGATCAAATCAGAAGACATGCATTGGGCCTCGAGTTCACTTACTGTATCTAAATTGGCAGGGCAGTCGCGGCGGAGCGACTGGACCTTATCTGCAAAAAATTTCGCGAAAGCCTCACAGCCTATCTCCAATTCCTTAACATTTGAATTGCCCTGTGGCAATGTAATGAAGTTCCGAATTATCCTAAATAATTGAGCCGGACGCAAATTTGCAGATGCAATTTTAGCCACAAAGTATGTTTTCTTTGCGGTCTTGATTGCCATCTCATAGGACTTCATAAACTTCCTATAAGATGTTCTAGTCGCTTCGTCGTGGGTATGCCGCCATTGCCTCTCTAGCCATCTGAGACCTTGTTTCAGCTGCCGTAACTCTGGGGTATACCACGGGGCCAGCTTAATCCGAGGTCGTAGAGGGCGTCGAGGTGCGATCTCTTCTATGGCCCTAGAGAGCTGGCTATTCCAGTTCTCAACCAGGCCATTGAGAGAATCTCCAGAGGGCCAGGGATCCTGCAGTGCCATTTGGAACCGTTCCAGGTCCATTTGGCTCCGCAGGCGAGCCATAATAGGCTCATCGCCTAAACAGGTTTAGGGAGGCATATCTACACAGGCCCTGAGGGCGAGGTGGTCCGACCATGGCACCGCCTCCGCGGTTATATCGCTCACTATAACCCTGGCCGCAAAGATCAGGTCCAACATGTGCCCCGCCTGGTGAGTGGGGGTTGCAACAAATTGAGATAGTCCTAGCGTCGCCATGGAAGACACTAGGTCCGTCGCCTGACTGGAGGACGGGTCATCAGCATGGATGTTGAAGTCACCCAGGATTATCAACCTTGGGTGCTCCAGCGCCCAGCCTGTCGCTGCCTCGAGCAGGGACGGTAAGGCGCTAGCTGGTGCATTAGGCATATGGTACACCAGCCAGATCGCCAACCCCTCTCCGGCCTCCCACGCCAGACCGGCACATTTAGTACCCTCGATCCTTGAGGCTGGGAGCGCCCTGAAGGAGTAAGCCTCCTGTATAAATAATGCCACTCCTCCCCCCGCCCGCTAGTCCGCGATTGGTGGAAGACTGAATAACCCCAGAGAGCCATATATCCCCCAGTGAGCACTGCGATCAGGGACAAAAAATCTGTTGTCCGCCCCTGGCCCAAGAGAAGCCAGGCTATGTGTAACGAGATCCAGGGCTTTTTCGGTGGCAGCACCAGAACTTTGGAACACCCTCCCAGAAGCTATAAGGGCCCTGCGGGATTTATCTGCGTTCCGCAGGGCCTGTAAGACCGAACTGTTTAAACAGGCTTTTGTGGTCTAACTGAAAAAGGGCTGCCACCAGACACCGGTGGGTCTGATCATAGTTAAGAAGTCAATACCGCCCATACTGGATTGAAATAGCACTATAGAATGGTTTTAAAGTTGATATGTAAATTATGGTTTTATATGTTTTATCGGATTAATTGTTTTATAATGTTGTAAGCCGCCCTGAGTCCGCTTGCGAAGAGGGCGGGATATAAATGAAAAGTAATAAATAAATAAATAAAATAAAATAAACCCGGGGGAGCTGATTGTGAGAGGGCTACTGTATCTCCCTCTTGAATCCAGGTTTCAGTCATGCAAGCCAGGTCCGTGTCCTGTTCGAGTAGAAACTCCCGAAGGACTGAGGTCTTATTATTAATGGACCTGGCGTTGCATAACGCCAATAACGGAGGCGGGTTATTTGGCCTGACCCTACTACCTGTCACCCTTGGGATGGGATGCAGATTGGAGGAAGATTGAGCACTGTCCTGTCTCAGTCTTCCTCCCTCATAGCATCTGCTCCCACCGCCATACCTCCCCCTCCCCAGGAGCACTGGAATCCCTGCGCCAGCCATTCCCCGTAGGCAGCAACCGCTATTTTAACCACAATCAAGCACTGCTATCAGGAATACCCTCACACTACCCCGTCCCACTAGGTCCCAATATTCCAAACTAACCCAATAAAACCCCAGCCCTAAATTTCTCTTGTATATAATTGGTAAAAATTTAACTCAAATAGCATAATTAATTATAGTCCCCCCCCCATTAACCATTCTTAAATTAATTAGCAAAAAAATTTTAAACAGTCCCAATCCAGTATATACAATAAACTAATCAAAGTGAATCAGTTAGTAATCACAATTTTGTTTAAACTAGTGGATTACGGGTAAGTGGAGGTAGAAGTTGTTGAAGTGCGATATGAGTGCGATATAAGTTCTTCTAATGAGGCAAGTAGAGGCACCAGCAGGGTATGGGTGGAGTGTTGCAGGCAGGATGTTAAAGCAGTAACGTAGAATAAAGTGCGAGGTGCAGAGTCAAGCTCAGACGCCGGCGACAAGGGGGTGCCGTATAGGATGTACGCTGGGTAGCGTTGAGGGCCGCAGACTCCCGGTGCAGGGTCCAGCAGATGAGGGTCTTGTCCGATGTTTCCCACGTAGCCTGGCGAGCCCGCGGAGGGTAGAGACCCTCCCCGTGCTCCCCTGCCACGTAGTAGAACCCCACCGCTTTGTCTATGGGCAGTCAGTTTGTTTAGGGCCCCATTTTGCCTGTGCATGCAGTTGTTATAGTCGTCTGCACAGGTCGCCTGCAACGGCTCCCCGGCGTTGCCCGTCGCCACCGCCAAGCTCCCCCGGGCGACTCGGCCCCTCCGGCACTCCTCCCGTCACACCCACCGAAGACGTCGCCGTCCCCTCGCCACACCTGCTGCCCCTCGCCGCACTCGCACAGCAAACGCCTCTGGCCTCTGCCAAGCAGCGATGTCGGCTCCACTCCCGGTCCGGGCGCTTGCATCGCCGCCTCAGCTGGCTCGCAGTCCACGCCGCTGCCTCAGCTGCAGCCGCGTTCGGAACAGGCCGGAGCAGGCCCCGCCCTCGGCTCGGCTCGGCGATGGGAGCTCGGCGATAGAAACAGCTCCGTCGCACCCCAACTCTCCACAGGCCCTCCAGTGTCTCACCGCTCTCCAGGAATCGGCGCCAGCCTGTCCAGGTCTTACGCCACTCGTAGGGGTGGTTAATAGACAGGTAGGAACCTGGTTTTTAGGAGCTCTAGCACCTGAGCTCCTTCCTTGTCGCCATCTTGGATTATCTGCAGGTTATCCCTGGCTCAAAGGGTGCTCGAAGGGTGTCCACCTATCCTCAACTAGGGCCAGGGCTTTTTTGACCCTGGTCCCAGACTGGTGGAACAAGCTCTCATCTGAGATCAGGGCCTGCAGGATCAACTGTAATTCTGCAGCACCTGTCAAACAACTGTTCCACTGAGCTTTCAGTTGAGGCAGTGGATACCCAAATTCTCCATCTTTTGGTCTCCCCCCGCTGTCAGCTCAGCCTAGTGGCTAATAGCTCAACATTCCACCACACTGCTCAGAAGGTTTCTATCTATGTGTTACTATGGTGGTAATTTTGCTTTGGTTTTTAGCATGGAAATTGAATTTTACATGCCTGGATCTTTTAAACCCTTTTTAAAACCCTTTTTAAACAATATTATGTGACCTGTAAGCTGCCCTGAGCTCACCTTGTAGGGAAGGCTGGATATAAATAAAAGAAAATAAATAAATAGATCTCCTTTGTTATGTGGTAGCTAATTACGTGAAACTATTTTTTCTAGAATGAAAGTATCTCATCCTGTTCTCATGGACATGTGTTTTTCTTGGTAACTGTGCTTGAAAACCTTATATCTTATCAAGCTATTATCCTAGTCAGTATGGTTTAATTATTTTCCCATATCTGTGTCATATCACCATTTTAATTTTTTTCAGCGTCTTTTCTTTGGAAATTCAGAGGGTTCTTTAAACCTCTAGAATAGTTACATACTGATGGAGCCCTGCATTTACCCAGATTAGATGGTCATGCTTCTAAATCTGTCATAGAATCATAGAATTGGAAGGTACCTCCAGGGGCATCTAGTCCATCCCCCTGCACAGTGCAAGAACTTCACAAATACTTTCCCCCACCCATACACACATCCCCAGTGACCCCTGCTCCATGTCAAGAAGATGGCAAAAACCTCCAGAATCCCTTGCCAAACTGGGCTGGAGAAAAAAAATTGCTGGTTAACCCCAATGTGGGTTAGCATTTCCCTGGGCAGGTAAGAAACAACCACAAGAACTAAGCACTGATGCAACCCTTCCTGCCTTCCCTCTCATGATCTGCCTAATTCACAGAATGAGCATTGTTGTCAGATGGCCATCTAGTCTGTGTTTAAAAACCTCCAAGGAAGGAGAGCCCATCACCTCCTGAGGAAGCCTGTTCCACTGAGGAACCACTCTGTCATGAAGTTCTTCCTAATTTTTATCCGGAGACTCTTTTGATTTAATAGCAACCCATTGGTTCTGGCCCGACCTTCAGGGGCAACGGAAAACAATTTTGTACCATCCTCAATATGACAACGCTTCAAGTACTGCTTTGTTCAGCCTGCTTAGTTCACATATCTTTAAACAGCATGTCTTACAAAGTATTGCTAAATGGTAGTGGTGATGAAACTCTACCTTTTGAATTTTGCTTGAGATGAAAGTTTTGTACTTTTTGTTTTATTTGTCTTTGATGGGAAAGAATGAGAAGCAGAACTACAGTGGCCACTTCGTTAGCAGGGCCGGCTCACCCACTAGGCCAAATTGGGCTCCCCACCCTCTCCTGGTGCCCCTGGCAAGCATCTAGTTTGCCTGCCTTCTCCCCCACTGGCCACTATTGCCGCCCTCAGCCACTCCATTTTTTCCCTTCGCCTCCCCCCCCCATGGCTTCACGCCTCCCGCGCCTCCCCCCCTCCTTGCTGCCGCTGCCTCCTCCTCCTCCCTCCTGACCCCTGCTTCCCCACACAACTTGGTTTTCAACGCTGGAACTGACTCTACTGCCATGTTCCGGCTCTCTAAAGCCCCCCTCCACTTGCTCGATCACTGGGTTGGCGGGCAAAACCGTGGTGCGGCCCCGTGGCATGGTTTTGCCCGCTGACCCAGTGATCGGGCGAGCGGAGGGGGGCTTTAGAGATCCAGAACGTGGTGATAGAGCCGGTTCCGGTGTTGAAAACCAGGTGGCATGGGGAAGGGTTGGGGGGGAAGGGGGAGGCATGGGGGGAACACAGAGCTGCAGGGGGGGGCGCCAGGCAGCGAGTCTGTCTAGGGCGCCATGGGGCATTGGGTCGCCCCTCTTCGTTAAGAGCACTTCTGCTCTACTTCATCTTTTTTCAATTTGGTACAATATTTTACTTACTTTGCAATGTTTATACTGTAAAATGTAGAATGTTTTTGCCATACTATGACTAGTACAGACAAGAGCGGCATGGGGAAAGTTGGTTGAAAGCAGTGGGTAAAAAGCTGAGAACTGTTCAGGAAATAAAACCATATTATATTTTAAAATTACATTTTATCCCACTCTTCTTCCCCTGTAAAGGCACTGCTGAGTACCTTAAGACTGAGCAATAGGTAACAAATTAGAAAAAAGTGCATGTTAGGTGCAAGGTTACTTAGAGAGCAATCCTAAGCAGGTCTACACTGAATTCTACTACAGTTTATTCAGTGGGTCTTACTCCCAGGAAAGTGTCATTAGAATTGCACTGTTAGTCACCCACTAATTTGTTCTGCTCATCAATCAGGATCAGGGAGCCACATGTTTGGAATGAACTGTGATACGTATGTTTTTACAATTGCTTTCTCACTGCTGCCGTCCCCTGTTGTCATCGCCCCTTCTCATTATTAAAAACACACAGTAAAAAAAGAGAGAGAATATATTTTTGAATTGTGACTTCCTGCTTAGATGTCTTTCTATGTCTTGGGTATCTGCCCACTTACCTAACTAATCTTGCATTAGTTCTTGTGATCACTTCATGAACAGGTGCTACTGATCGTTAGGGTCAAAACCAAAACAAAACAGACAATTTATTCAATGTGGATTGTTTAACGATTGCATCTTACTATGTATGTGCAAACAAAGGATGAAGTGCAACAGATTTCATGCTAGATAGATAGGTCAGTTTATTGACACAACCATAACCCCAGATCATGTGCCTCGTCTCCAGTAATTTAGTTTTGCAAAAGCAGCCACAAACTGCAACCTATGTTACATATTTTAAAAGAACCACATGGTACCTTACATTGTGCTCTTGCTGAATTTCAACTAATAATAATCTGATTAGGAACTTTAGTGTAAGCAAGGAAGTTCATCAAAATAATTTTGTCTGGTGAACATGCTCATGTTGAAGTTCTCTACATGTCTCGTTAAGAGTAGACTGCGATGAGGAAGAGTTGTAACGCTGGACAAAGTACAAGGTAGATGTTAGTGGTCTGGACAGCAGGCAGGTTGACCCAGTATTAGGAGCAGGATTGCTAACTAACAGGGCCATCAGGAACTCATTTGCATATTAGAACACACACACTGATGTCACCATTTTTCACACAGCTTTTTTGTTTTAAAACCTCCCAGCAGGAACTCATTTGCCTACTAAGCCACACCCACTGACACCAAGCCAGCTGGAATTGTGTTCCTGCTTTAAAAAAAACCCCTGCTAACAAATAATAAACTTATTTAACATACAGTCTTCTGTTTCTGAGTTCTGTCATGATGTTAGTGGATATTGACTTTTCTTGCTTAAACTTTCTGTTGCCAACATGAATATTAGAAAATAAAGTTGGAACTTGCACAAAGTCAATTTCCACTCTAGATTTCATGCTGTGCTTTGAGTATACCATTTTAGCTAGTATTTCACTTATCTCTAGTAAAGACACAGGATGTGCACACTCTATATACCTCATTGATCATTCTGTCCAGAAGGAAGACTTGTCTATACATTTTTGTCTCTGTTCTTTAACTGCATTTCTGAAGGTCTGTGTTATGGATGTTCATGGACTTGCACATGGCAGATTTTTTTTTTTAAAAAAAATACCAATAGTGCATTTAAGTAGCTCATCAGAGTAGCGATTTCATGGTTAGTTGTTTTCATCATTTGTTCCAGGGCTTTTTTTTTTAGCAGGAATGCACAGGAACGCTGTGTTGATGGGGGTGTGGCCTAATATGCAAATGAGTTTCTGCTGGGCTTTTTCTGCAAAAAGCCTTGTGCAAAACAAGGGTGCCATCAGGGGTGTGGCCTAATATGCAAATGAGTCTGCTGAGCTTTTTCTACCAAAAAAGCCCTGATTTGTTCTAAATCTCCTATTTTTCTAACTTGTTTGAGGAAAGCTTGTAGGATCTCCCTACAGCAACTGTAGGGAATTCTGCATCTTAAAAAATAATTTTAAAGGGCAGTTCTAAGTGTGTGCTACATAGCAAACTTCTCATCCCCCTGTGGAGAGGTGATATGGTAAAGGGACATTTAAATAGGGTGGGTTTAGATATTCTCCCTCAAAACATGGTTGCCTATACAGTTATACGACAGTGTCCCCCCCCCCCCCCCCAGCAGCTTCTCATTAATACCAAATCTGCTTCTCTTTACTCTTGCATAGCAGGAATAAAAGGTCACACTCTGCATAGTGTGTACCAAATCAGAAATGTTTATAAGAAGAAAGCTCCACCAAAACGAATTATTTTTATAACTCAGTGCTGCATAAGCAAGTGAGGTGCAGCAGAATCACTGTTCTCAGCTGGTGGGTGAGAGTGATTTACTTTGAGATGAAGTGCTTCCTAATGATGCAGGTGGGACTGGATTGCTTAGCAGGATCAGGGACTAGAAGAGAGATTTCTCTTCTTCCTTTATGGAATAGGTTCTCCCTAATAGGAGAGAATGACAGTATGTAAGGATCTTGTGTTCTTTAGGTCTGACCCTTGGTCAGATCAACCTCTGTCCTCATAAGATATTGACAGACTGTAGTCTGGCAGGGTTCATGGTTGAGGCAGGGAAGAAAGATTCTTATGCTGCCACAGGCATGGTCTGCTTTGTCTCCTCTTTTTCTGAAGCAGGGATTAGTAGCCATTACTGTTTTTGGCTCCTGTGTCAGTGCTTGTGTTTGTTCATTGCTTTTACAATTTCACTTTCTAAAACTCTGAATTTTTTGTTGCTTTGTGTGGCCTATGTCCTTGAGCAATACACAACCAAAAGCATGAAGTCTTGTGCTGCTATTTGTGAGATGTTCCTTTTCTGGTCTCTTGTACCTCAACTCTGTGAACTATATGGTCTGAGATGGAAAGAGATGACCCAAATAGTAGTAGGCCTGCCATTCTTCTCTTCCCACTTTCTCCAAGTGCTGTTCCCTCTCATACCAAGTAATGATCCTTCACTACACAACAGAAGAACAAAATGAAACATTTTGCAGCTTATATGCTGACAGGATTCCAATAAATAGCTGGACTCCAGTAACATTCCAGTTCCCAAGATTCAGAAGCCCTGGAAAAAGTGAAGAATTAGGCATCAAGACAAGTGGAGGTTGCAGGAGAAACTAGGCAAGAATGCCTGTTTTTGTTGGATGTTCTCCTCAAATCATTACTGAAGGTTTCCAGATCTCTTAGAAATCTGAAGAAAAGTCTCAAATTTTATATAATCCCTCAGGATCATTAGAGGCATTTGTCATGGCAGACAAGTAAAAGCATGATGACCAATTAGTGAAAAAGAACAGAGCCACACAAACAGGGCTGGCACATGGGGTTCTGCCGCCCAAGGCCCACCCCCTCCCGGTAAAAAGGTGATGTCATCACGTAGGTCACTGAATTGCCGTTGTTTCTGGGCGCTGAGGGGCTGGGGGAGTTTCCAGTACCCAGAAACATTGTGTGGCGTTCTCAAGCCTCAGTGCTATCCAAGTCTGGAGAGCGCCAAGGCCTGAAAGCGCTGCTGTTTCTGGGTGCTGAGGGGCTGAGGGAGCTCCTCTTACCCCTTAACGTCCAGTCAGAGATTCAGGGATGGCCCGAGCAGGGAGGGGGCACCCACCCTCCACCCCTATTGTGAGCTGGCACCCTAGGCTATTGCCTAGGTTTCCTACTCCCACACGCCGGCCCTGCACACAAATAAGGACAACCCAAGACTTACAAAGACCCTGGAAAACAGACAGGATGAGATAGCGCTACACAAGTCCTGGAAAACAGACAGGATGAGATAACCCTACACAAGTCCAATAGGGTCTCTGGTGTGTCCATCTCGGTTCCTGACAGAGTTCATGTGTTTGCTAACTCAACTATCAAGGGTAAAAGAAATGTTGGCTCTGATTTTGAATTCCTTCAAAAATTGCCCCTTATAATCATTTTTAGTGTAACCAACTCCCCAGATTTTCTGTAGTTTTCTTTTAAAGCCCTAGCTTCTTGCATCACTGGCAGATGGTATACCAGAGCAATATATAGCTCACACCCAGGTACCGTCTAGCCACCTCTCATTCTGAAAATGAAAAATAATTCCTAAACCCACTTCAACATGTCCAAGTAGAGACCAGATGGAACCTTTCTTTTTACTGTACTATTTTTTGTATTTGTATGTAGTTTTTATGGGAAGGCATATTCAGTGCTGGAATCTTTAATGGAATCATTTTAAAACTCTGCCATCTCATCGTCCTGCATATCTGAACTATCCCAAAATTTTGAATGAGTAAGAAGTTTGGAGAGGGCTACTAGAAACTCAAGAAAAGTCAATGACTAATTGCTTTTTAGAAATCACCTCCACTTATAACTGCTGCTGCAAAACCCAATCAGTGTGATTTCTAAAAAGCAATTAATTCATTGACTTTTCTAGAGTTTCTAGTAGCACTCTCCAAACTCTAGAAAAGTCAATGATTTAATTGCTTTTAAGAAATCACACTGACTGGGTTTTGCAGCAGGTATGTGAGGTAAAGGCATAATACGCCATTCAGCAATCTCACATTTTCTTTGGAGTAACTATAATTGCCTCTTGTGAGAAAGGATGTGAGAGAGGATGGCTCCTGTATATGAGATTTTAGTCCTGTTTTATTTCTGCACAGTTTTCATGTAATACAATTGACCTCCCCCATAATTATGAAAATAACTAGAGAGCTGTTATCTCATATTCCTTAAAGAAAACAATCTTGAAAAAAATCACAGTTGGAAGTGGTCTCTCAAGCAACAGAATGTGACAGTTTTTTACAGATCAGTCAGAAGCAAAACTTTCCCCCCATTCTATCCTCAGTTGATTTCCTTGAACTCCACAGTCTGTGAATCATAACACCTCCATACTGGGACCCAGCATGTTACAGGGGAAGTTACTTGAAATCTTACAGTGTAGGCGTCTACTTGTCAGCCGCTATGACTTATTTGCTAAGCATTTTGCAAATAAAGTTGCTTGTATTTGCTCCAGTGTGGTTACAACCGATGAGCCAGAAGTTCCCACCATTGTATCTTCTTGCTTGCAGTTTATTTGGTCAGAGGAAGAAAGTTAGGCAGAGTGCATGGAGAAGAATGGGGGACCAGATGTGTTCTCCATTTTTTCGTGTCCTCAGGGTCAGTGCTACCCAACTGGCAACAGGGGCAGCGGGCACCCCCTCCCAGCATGCCACCTGAGGTCACCCGCTACCATGTTCACCTTTGCCACCACCCACCTCTTTGCTGTCCTCCTCCACCTCACCATCCAGCCTGGTGAGAGCTCTGGCTTGCCCTCCATTCTGGCTTGCTGCGCCCCCTGGGATTGGGGAGAGATGAGTGGAGAGAAGGATCTGTCAGGAGGCGGGCAGTGGGCCAGCTGGCTGCAGGAGCCAGCGAGGGAGGGAAGGAGGGAGCATGCCAGCTGCAGCAGTCTCTTTTGTTCTGCCCCCAGCAGGGGCCCCCAGCTGAGGCACTGCACCATTGAGAGCCAGCCAGTCTGCTCAGGCCAGCTTGCCCACCTGCCTGCCGTGATGCTGCCTGGCCAGCAGACAGCACCAGCCTCTGTCCAATGACAGCCCCCAACAGCAGCTGCCCCTGAGCTGATCCCGGCCCAGCTGGCGGGGCTCATGTGCACCCAGCAAGAGGAGGAGCCACAGCAGCCTCCCAGCCCTTACCAACAGGGGTGGTGGCAGGGTAGTGGGTATGCTCCCCCTCCCAGCATGCCAACTGAGGGCAGGGGTGCCTTCGGCTTGGGCCCACCACCACTGCCATGCTTGCCCTCCCCACCTCCAGCCCCTCCCCCCCTCAGACGCACAGAGTCCTTTTTCTGAGTGTTAGAAAGCCCTGGCTTTGCCTGCAGGTAGGAGAAAGGAAGGGCATGAGTGGTGGGGAAGGAAGTTGGGGGTGGGAGGGGCCTTGCCCCAGGATACCAAAAACCCTGGTGCTGGTCCTGCCTGTCCTGATAAAATCCAGCAGGGAAACAGATTGATTTAAATCATTTTTTCTTTGTATTTGACATTAACTTGGAGCTGGAGATCTCCTAGTAGTCAGACAATTTCCCAAGAAATGGTACTACCAGAGGCTGGTGACTTTGATTTGTAGGATTTGGGTTTAATTAAATCTGCTTAGGATCTCTCCACCTTCACAGTGCTGATAAGCAGGAGGTGCACTTTGCAGAAATCGTTGCAAGGATAAATACAGCTTTGGGAATAAACAATTTACATCTACATTTTGCTTCAGGAGCATACTCTGGGATTATCACTTAAACTGAGGTTCAGAAGAAAAGGGAGATGGTTGCCAAACACCCCTCCCCTTGTTCTGGGATCCAGCTTTAAAAAAAATCTCTCCACTCACCAGCATTGCATCTTACAGTTTAATTGCCATTAACCACTTTGAGAGGCAGTTTTTGGCTAAAATGCATAATAAAAATATAGTGTGCTTTCTTGTGGCAAGAATGTCCACACACCGGGCAAAGCTGTGTATGTATTTATTTTTTCAGCACATTGCAGAATCTATTCCAGATAAATTCTAGAGTTTTGCTGATTGGTTTAATATACTATAAAATGCTATGATAACCTGATCATCAGTGGTCAAATGTTCATTTTTCTTTGTATAATGGATGGTGTGTGTAAGCATACCCTATTTGCTTGAGGCTTAGCTGCATCAGAGGAAGAAAGAGCTGCCATGCAGTGTTGTTACTGGGGAAGATTTGTCTCTTAACTTTTCACACGCATTTATAAATGTCTTCTTTGTTTCAGAGCCATAATCAACCACTTCAACCCAAAGATAGAGTCTTATGCTGCTGTGAATCACATCTCGCAGCTGTCAGAGGAGCAGGTGAGTTGCACTCTTTTTTTTGTTTGTTGGACATCTAACTGATTCTTTAAGGTGCCCTGAAGGGTTGGAACCCCCCCCCCCCAGTTGGCTGAAACCTTCCAGAAACTCAGTGTAATGCTTACTAAGCAATTAAGTGGGACTTATGGACGGTCCTGAGAGGTCAGCAGCATGGCCAAGGTTATTCATCCAAAATTGGAAGAGTAAGCAAGAGGGTCAAGGTTTCCTCATATGGAAATATTTGCTCTCAATAATTGGTAGCTTTGGGAATATGCAGTCTTGGCAATCAGTTATCTCGCAAATTAGAGAATCACACAGAATGCTGCCTCAACGGAGAGGTGAAGGATTGTTAGTAAATATGCAGTTGTTGACTGAATTCACTAAGTTGTGAACAAATGTTTAAGTAAATTTCTAAATGGAAAGGTTTTTCATAAGATCAGTTAGGGTTAGGTTTTAGCTTCTTATTCTTTGGTCTGTTTTCCTGTGCCATAAGAGGTGTAGGAGTGTATAAATTGGTCTTCATGAAAGTAAAATAATTTCAGGAGGAAAAAAATTAGTGGATTTATCCAATTTAATACTTTTATAGAGAGGCAAATGGGGCCTTAAAGGCAATAGCTAGTCATAGAATCACTGAGCTGCAAGGGGCTGTAGAGGGCATTTAGTCGAGATCTCCCCTCAGTGCAGGAAATCCAAAGCTAGAGCATGAATCTGCATATGACTTAACATGCATTATAGCAACACCTATAGGATGTGAGTACATGAAACAGCCTCCCTGTTCTTTTCTGTTTCCTCTAGTATCTTTGTTACTGCAGAAGTTCTGCCAAGTTCCAAACATATAATTTGCTCAGCTCAATTTGGTGGCTGCACCACCTACTATGTTCTATGATGCTGTGTTTTATGGTTCCCAGTTCATCTTCTCAGTGTTGATTATATCAGCCTATGCTTAAAAAAATCCCTTTCAGCACACACAGTAATTGAAAATGGGGCTTGGCAGTAGGAGACTTCCTAGCCACCCTCAGCTTAGTCTGTTAGTTTAAGAAAGGGAAGCAGCTTCTGCTTGTCAGTGCAGTGGAGCGTTCATCCCCAATCAGTTCAGGGAGGTCATGCTGAATCCTTTCTTTGCGGTATGCCTGTGCTTTAAATAAAACCTTGAGCAGCAGCAGGCAGCAGGTAATGAAATCAGCCCTGATGCATGGATCAGTTTGAGGAGAGATTATTAGGGAGCTGGAAAGTGGTTTGATTTCTTCTTTCAATGGGAGGCATTATGCTGAGGTAGAAGAAGCATCAAAAGACAGCAAAGCTGATGATCAGAGGTGGAGCTCAAGAAAAGTACCAAAGGAGAAGTTCTAGCCTAAGACTGCATCAAATGTTTACCCGGTTCATTTTTTGAGCATTAAAGTAGTTCTTGAGTGGGGAGGGGATGTTCTCTGGTAACCTTCTAATGTTTATTTTTCTTCATACCCCTTTGCTGATATTTGTGCGGTCTCTTGGTTTTCTTGTGTGCCTTTTTTTTTTTTAACTGGGCTGTCAACTTTCTGGGAAAGATGATCCCAGCTGATTGTGTTATTATGAATAAACAGTGCTGACTTCAATGAGGGCAAAGGATGTCAACTGCATTTTCCCCATTGTGAATGGTTATCAGACAGCAATGAATGTGAGGGAGGGAGTGCGTCTCTGTTGCCAAGACAACCAGGCTGGCAGTGCCTGTCTTTTGACACTGTGCTGGAGCAGTTTCATGCCTTCCTTTACAGTTGCCATTTGCACACAAGAAGGTGAACACTGTAGATCCTTGCAAAAAGAAAAAAATGCCAAAGGGAGGTGTACCTTTGTATCTTCCAAAAATGTGTTAGTGAAAGTGTTCTACTTTTTGGCCCAGTCTTAGTCTTATGGGGAACCACTAATGAAAGGTCTTAGACCTACTTCTGCAATAAGAGACATGGAATCATTCTGAAGATAGGAACCAGCTGTATTTTTGAATACTGTATTGCCTAAATGTTTTTTATTTGCTTTGCTTTTAACCAATCAATTGACAGATTAAGAAGGTAAAATATGTATTTAAGTGCTTTGAAATAACAGCTTGACTAATGAATACAACAGATTGTTAATAGTTTGAGGCCTCATGTTAAATACATTGGCTAATCAAGAGAGACATGAAGATTTTGGGCAGTACAGAACATCCTTTTTCATGGGACGGTTCTGATTAAAATTGATTAGCAGTCTTAAAGTAGTAATCTGGAAATTATCAAGTATCCATGTGTGGAGTAGTTGGCCCTTTTCATTAAAGGGCCATAAACATCTTAATGTTTTACTAATTAAATCTGCTAGTCCCAGTATTCTGGGTAGAGTGCTACAACTTCAAGATTTGTTTCATGAAAGGACAACAGCTCTCCAGTTGTGACTGAGCTCTTTTCTTAGATCAGGCAATACAGACAAGTTACACAAAAACAGCTGTAATAGTCAGTTCTTGTGGTTTGGTTAGCATGATTCTAACTGTGACCTCATTGTGGTTTGTCCATATTGTAGGCATTCCCTATTATGTGAGTTGCTTTGTTTTACTTATTGTATATTTGCCTTCCAACATCTGCTCTTTGTTCTGATGTGAATTTTGTTTTGCACTTTATCTAGTTCAGTAGAGTAATGGACTTGACCCTCAGGGTTGAGTTTGCTGATAACTTTCCTAAATGGATGATTTCCCAAATGTATAGTGAAAGTCATACAAGTACACAGCACCAGAATAAACAGTACTGTGACTGTCTTCAAATTATTTCTGTGCAACATTTAAACTATACATTCAATTGAGAGTGATCATACAGATTTTTAAAGCTGCTGTAGCAATACAGATGTGTCATGATGTTCACAGGTAATCAGTGTTGCATTGCTATACTGCACAATGTATTCACTTCATACCCATATTTCCCGAGTTAATAAAGGGTGGGGCCTTCAGTTGCTATGAGATGTGCCTATTAGACCCTTCATCAATGCTCATGATGATGCGATCATGATGATGTGATAAGCAATTCTGACTCTTCTTTAAGGCTACTGTTTTGTTTTCTTTTTTCTTGCATTTTTCCTTTTATTTAAAACTTGTATTAAAAACTAACTTACAGAGCAATCCTAAATTACACCTACGTTGGAGCAGCCAGCCGCCACATAACTCAGGCACCGCTAGTCTGCTCCCTAAGGGCCAAGTTATGTTGGGGAGGGAAAGGGAGAGAAAGCAGAGCTGGCTGCTTGCTAGACTGTCACCATGGTGATTCTGCTGGAGCATGGACTCCTGGCATGCTGACAAGGTGAGGCGGGAGGAAGGGAAGAGCACAGTGGACCCACAGGATTGACCAGACTTGGGGTGGGTGCCATCACACATGACATTTGGGAGTGGGGAGAGACAGCTCCAGAGTGGCTGATTGCCTCTCCCACCCCTCCCCCTGACAGAGACCCCTGCCACAGGCAAGCTCCTGGCAAATACTTTGAGCCTGCCTCCTGCCATGGCTTCCCTCAACACTGACTCCAGGAACCCCCATGACTCAGTGCTGCCCCCTGCTATGTTTGCTGTTTCCCCCTCTCCCCCACCAGGTGCTAGACGAACCCCGTTCTGGAGCAGAGACAGAGTTCAGAGCCCCAGTCATGCACCCATTCCATTTGCGACCACTCCCCCTGCCACAGGTTGCATCATTCCCCTCTTCTCCATGCCATGAGCACAACAGCCCCAAGTGGCTGATCAGGTTGAAGGTATGCATCTAGCCCAAGGCCACCCCACCCCACTCCCATGTTACAAGCGAGGAACAGATCCTCAGACTTCCCTGTCTAGCCTCATGCTTTGTCCAGTACGCTGAGGTGGCTCATTTGCTCAGACCACCCTCTGGGCCCTCCCCCCTGCACACAGAGAGAGGCAAGTGAGCCTGCCCTCTTAGACAATCCCTGGGGAGCCCCCTGGGGGAATGGCAGATGGGTGGGGAGGAAGTGGGGCAGGGAGGAGTGTGAATCAGAAACCAAGCTGGAGAGACAGTGTTGGTACACAATGAAGACTTTATTGCACTGGAATCAAGTGGGATAGCATCCCAAATGGAACTCAGAAAGGCTTGCTGGGCAAGAGGCTCCACTCCAAGAGGAGGACTGGAACAGCTGATTGAGTAGACTGGGGGGGGGGCAGGATTCGCCGCACCCGGAAGTCTTCTGTTGAATCTCCACCTGCAAAACAAATAGAAAGACCTAGGGAGAAGTGCCATGCCAGCCGCAGCCATGGATGTCCTGTTGTGACAAGATCAGCAAAGACAACTCAACACAACACCCCCTGGCACATTATTAGAACCAGCCAACACACATCCAACTGTTCTGGGGTAAAGTGCTTCTGGATTGCTTGCAGTCCATCCACTTTGGCAACTGCAGTGCAAGTCTGTGTTTTGGCAAGGAAATGATTTAAAGGGACAGTTGCTGACCTAGCTTATCACAGGCAGCAGAGCAGCTGCTGGACCCTCCCCTCCACACCTGTGCCCTGCCAAGGGTGGGAACCAGGAAACTGGAAAACTGTCTGGGGAGGGCTTCCAGTGGCATGTAGAGGCTGTGGCAATGAGCAGCATGGGCTGTGCAGTCGTATGCCTGAGCTCACTGCCGGACTTGAGTGCCAGAGGCACTTTCATGCCACTCAGTCTCGAGTGAGAGGAGAGGGGGCAAGTTTGGAGTACTTGCTCGCACCTACCTGTCTGTGTGTGACTACCCTTGTGCATTGAGCCTCTGGAGGTCAGGTACCTGTTGGGACTTGAAATGGGTGAGGTTAGCCACAGAACAGAGACCTTGCTTTCCTCCTTGCATGTCAATGAGCTCACTGTGTACTGTCTAAGTGCCCTCTCTGTGCACCACCACCAAAGTGCCTCATGCCTTGCTCTAAGTCTGCACAGCAGAGAGCTCTGAGACAGAGTCGTGTGCCACACACCCTACCTAAAGAATTGTGCAAGTGGATGTTTTTGTGGATGGGGGGCCCACAATTGGGTGCTGGGGAAGGGGCTTGGCCAGCCCAGGGTAGGAGGGGATTGGTACAGCCTGTAGTTGGTTCCCTGAGGAGTTTCAAGGCTAATTCAGCAGTGGCGGAAGACTTTATTTTCATGATCCATAGATGCCAATGTGGTATGCCAGATTTTTCCTTGTTGTAACTTTCCGCCTCTCAGAGGGGGTGTTCCCAGGCTGCAAAGTCTTAGGAAGCCAACTAACTCTGGCCATGCCCCCAA
Source organism: Heteronotia binoei (assembly GCF_032191835.1). Taxonomy (NCBI): domain Eukaryota; kingdom Metazoa; phylum Chordata; class Lepidosauria; order Squamata; family Gekkonidae; genus Heteronotia; species Heteronotia binoei. The sequence goes on along the minus strand of NC_083228.1, from coordinate 77,554,224 downwards.
CACCACCATCCTATCTACACCTCAGTTGCGCTGATGCCCAGCTGCTGTGCCCCTCCACTGGAAGCCATGAGCAGCTGGACACTGGGGCACCCCTGCACCAAAGCAAGTCCCATTTGCACTAACGTAACTGCACTTACACTACCGTAACTGGGACTCATGCCAAAGTAGGGGTTGGTTTATTCCAGAGCATTCCCCCCCCTTAGGATTGCACTGTCAGTGTTGGACCGTTTGCAAATCCTCCTCCCTGTTTCATGATCTAAAATGCTCCATGAAGCTCTTCTCTATAAATATGGGATTACACATGTCTCCAACAACAAATAAATAGCGCAGCTGTGAGTAGTTCTAGTTGATGTTTAAGCAGGAATGAATAGATCTGAACTTTCCATGGCCCTACTAGCATGCTTTACAGTCAAAGGTCAGATTTTATACCTATGCATGCCATTCAGAGATAACATTATACTTTGTACTTGTACTTGGAAACAGTTTTCAGAGTGCATCTGAAGCAGATTTCATTGCTAATGTACAACTAGGACATTATAGTACTTCCTTTACTTTAGAATTTGGAACTTGCAAGTTTTCATCCTAAATGTGACTGTCATCGTAGAATTTTATCTCCTGTTATCCGGGGTTTGCTGACAATTGATATTAACCTGCTGATGTTGTGGTTATATTTTTAATATGCACTGTACCAGTTTACAGTTGGAGTAGCACACAGGAGTTGTGTAATATCTTTTGACAACCGTGAAGCAGGCATATGACAACATTAATTGTATCCAAGAAATGTCCTCTGCTTAACTACAAAGAGAGGGAGAGAAGAGTTAAGCCTCACAGCAATTGCTTTAGTGCTTTTTAGTGGTACCCATTAAATTAATGTATCTGACACTGTAAACAAATACCATGGGAGCAGAACTGAACAGCTAGGAGAGCCATTCAGAGATAAGAATGGTTATGATGTTTTAACTTCTTATCTTCCAGGAGGAATTGACTTGTCCTCGATTTTCTAACTGCTTCATAAGTACATGCAGTTTCTCATTTAGTTATGGTTTAATTACACGGACCAATTGTGTATATTCAGGTCAGTGTTTGTGTTTACTTTGGTCACTGGGCTTTCTTTATAGAGACGAGTTACCCATGGAAAGAGCTTCTAAACTAAGCCCAAAGGTAAAGCCTCCCATTTGGGACAAGTCAGTTCAAAGGGATGCTAGTGTAAGCAGTCAGAATACTGATAGGAGCGTAACAGAATTTGGAAGTGAGGGTAGGATGGCAAAGGACGACCATGTGCCAAGGGAGGTGAGGGTTGTTGTAGTGGGAGACATGTAGGTGTCTATATGGTGATGCTGGAAGTCACTGAGCCAGGATTGGGAAGCTGGAGTGCTTGGTGCTAAATGACAATTTAGATATAGTAGGCATCTCAAAAACATGGTTGAATGGGGAAAATCTATGGAATGCAGTCATTCCTGGGTATAAGGTCTATAGGCAGGACCGGGAGAGACAGACTGGGGGAGGTATTGCATTGTACATTAAAGAGGGCATGGAATCAAATAAGTTAGACAACATTAGGGGAATGAACTCCCCAACAGAAGCAATATGGGTGGGAACACTGGACCCTCAGAATTACTTAAAAGTGGAAGTACACTATTGCCCACCTGATCAAACCCTCAAGGCCGATTTTGAGATGCAGAAGGAAATAAGGGAGGTAACTAAAGCAGTTAATGTGATACTGGGAGATTTCAGCTACCCTAACATTGACTGGGTAAACATGTATTTGAGTCATGCTGTAGAAATGAGATTCATATACATCATAAATGATTGCACACCTCAGCAGGTGGTTACAGAGCCAACTAGAGGGGTAGTGGAACTGTGGACTTGGTTCTGTGGGGCTTAAGACCTGGCGTGAGATGTAGATGTTGTTGCACCAACTGGGAGCAGTAATCACAGTGCTACTAATTTTAACATTCATGTCAATGGAAAGTTACCCCCCAAGTCCAAAACTGTAACATTTGGTTTCAAAAGAGGGAGCTTTAGAAAAATGAGGGGAATAATTAAAAGGAAACTGAAAGGAAAACATGAGAGAGTCAGATTCCTAGAGGACACTTGCAAGCTATTTAAAACCACACTAATTGAAACCCAGATAGAATATGTCCCCCAGGTTAGGGAAGACACTAAGTTGTAAAAGATTTCTTACATGGCTAACAATTCACGTCAAGGAAAATATACAAAGTAAAAAGGCTTCTTCTAAGACGTGGGGAATCCGCTCCAGTGAATTGAACAGAAGGGACCACGGGCTCTTGCAAAAGAAATAGAAATTAATAATTAGGCATGTGAGAAGAGACTGAAGAGCTGATTGCTAAAAGCATCAAGACAAACAGTAAACATTTCTTTACATATATTCAAGGCAGGAAACAAGCCAGAAAAGCAGTTGGGCCTTTGGATGACCAAGGAATAAAAGGATTGCTAAAGGAAAATGGTGAGATGCAGAGAAGCTCAATGAATTTTTTGCATATGTGTTCGCTGTGGAAAGAGTGAGACATACACCCACACCACAGCAGTTTGAAGAACTGAGACATAAAGTTCTAGATCTATGAGGAAAATTAAAAACTAATGAGTCTTGAGGGTCTGATGGCATGCATCCAAGATTTCTTAGGGTATTCAAATGTGAGATTGTTGATCTGCTAACCTGTATATGTAACTTATCACTAAATTCAGCCACTGTACCAGAAGACAGAGTAGCAAGTGTTGCACCAATTTTTAAAAAGGGATCCAGAGAGGAGCCAAGAAATCACAGCCCAATTAGCCTAACGTCTATCTCAGGCAAATTAGTAGAAAGTGTGATCAAGGAATTATTAGGCACATATAGGAACAAAGCCTGTCCTGCCTAACCAGTCTTCTGGAGTTCTTTGAGAAAGTGAACAAGAATGTAGATAATGGTAACCTAGTAGACGTTATATAGACTTTCAAAAGGTTTTTGAAAAGACTCCTGAGTATATTTAGCAGTCATGGGACAGGTTCTCTTACAGATTTAAAATTATTTAAATGACAGAAAGCAAAGAATAGCATTAAATGGACAGTTCTCACATGACTCTGAAGAGCTCCAGGAGGATCTCCACAAAACTGGGTGAGTGGGCAGCAGTGTGGCAAAAGAGGTACAGTGTTGGTAACCATAAGATCAGGGCTTTTTTTTTGAGCAGGAATGCACACTGGCTGGCTTGGTATCAGAGGGTGTGGCTTAATATGCAAATGAGGTCCTGCTGGGCTTTTTCTACAAAAACCCTGTGCAAAACAATGGTGACATCAGGGGATGTGACCTAATATGCAAATGAGTTCCTGTTGGGCTTTATCTACAAAAAAAGCCCTGCATAAGGTGATGCACATTGGAACAAAAAATGCCATCTTCAAGTATATACTAATGGGGACTGAATTTACTGACACCATGAAGGAAAGAGATAGTAGATAGCTCAATAAAAGTGTCATCACAGTGTGCAGCAGCAATCAAAAAGGCAAACTCTATGTTAGGGGATTATTAGGAAAGTGGTTAAAAATAAAATGGCCAATAGAACTCAAGAACATCCAATGAAGCTGATGAGTGGTAGATTGAGGACAGACAAAAGGAAATACTTCTTTACACAATGAGTGATTAAAATGTGGAATTTGCTACCAGATGATGTAGTGACAGCAATGGGCATAGATGGCTTTAAGAAGGATTTAGACAGATTTATGGAGGGTGGGTCTACTGGTGGCTACTAGCTTTGATGACTAAAGGGGGCCTCCACTTTCAGAGGCAGTAAACCTCTGAATTGCCAGCACCCAGGGGGAACATCAAAGAAAGCCTCAATCTCTGTGCCCTGCTGTTGGTCCTCTAGAGGAACTTGTTGGCCACTGTGTGGAACAGGATGCTAGACAAGATGGACAACTGGTCTGATCCAGCAGGACTCTTCTTACATTCTTTTGTTCTTAACTACAGAAGTTATCTCAGCAATTTAGAGAACTTTTGAATGTGCAGCTTCTTCATAGTTGAGTAGCACAAATTATACTTCAGTGATAAAAAGGGAGATTCGAAAATTGAAGGTTTCTTTGTTAGTTAACCAAAGTGAATTAGACTTTATCTGAATTAAAATTAATTGGATCCTGTTTTTTACTACTCAATTGTAAAATATTTTCCAGCAGTTCTTCCAGAGTATATATGTGATATGCTGTGGTTTTCTTCACAAGCTTTGAAGTAAGAAGGCTACTGCTTTTTACTTCATTTAAATTTGCTGAAAGTTTTGATGAAAACCCATGCCCTGTGGGTCTGAGTGCTACTAAGAGAGCTCAGGGCCTGTGTTTCTGACGCTCAGTTGCAGTGCAAATTGTGCTTGCTTATAGATTCAGGTGTTGGTCTAAAACTATAGAACAAGGTAGGAGTCAGTAGTCATTTCAGAGCAGACCCTCTGAGATAGTCATGCACTGCCATACCAGGTGTTCTTTACTGCACCTGTCTATGCTTAGAAGTTTGGGCATTAGGAGTTAGTGATCCTGACATTCTGGCATTCAGCACCTAACTTGCACAGAAAGTAATGTGTGCTTTTATTGTCAGAATAGCAAGTTTAAATTTGTCTGTATTAGCAAGGTTGCTGCCTTAGGTACTTCCTTGCTCATACCAATTACATATGGAAATCTGTACACAGAGTACAGAAACCTTTAGGTACTGCTCTGCTATTATGGGCCACAGTGGGAACCTAGAGCGTTGTAATACTTCAAGGGGTGATTTTGTTTACTATTGGGGCATGTTGTCATCTGCCATGAACATGCATGTAATATGTGCAGAAAAATGACAAAATAATATACAAAATATAATATTTAAATTCGTTACCAGTAAAATCGCCGCCTCGGGAATGTCAGCCCATGAACTGCTGAACAGATAGTTAACCTGCTTTTCTTGCATATCCATATTTCAGAGGCGTAAAGGTTGTGAGCTAGTGGTCAGAGCTGACTCACTGGTTCTATTTTTGGTTGTCTGGCTCATGGAACAAATCCCTGATAGCTTGGTTCTCCAGCTAAAGAAGGGGGCACTCCTGTCATTCCTAAGACAGGCTTAATGTGGTGGGACGTGTGAAGTACACTGCGGTTTTTGTGATGGAGGATGTTGTCAAGTTCAAAGTGATGCTGTCAATTAGCCCCGCCATTAACCATCTGCTCCAGCTGGCAAGAGTGCCACTGAAGATTTCTGAAGAACTATCAAAAGAGTCTGTGGTTAAGAGAATTGAATTACAACTTTACACATTTTAAACTGAAGTAGCTGTCACTTGCCAGTTTGTGTGAGCATTTGATGTTCAATATATTTTTTGTGTAGTTTTTCTTTTTTAAATTCTTTCTGAAGCGAAGGGAATAATAGCAAGACGGGCACTATGCAAGCTTCTTCTGTGCGAGGTATCATGTCCCAACTACACTGGATCAGTTACCTGAATGTATGTGGTAGGAACTGCTTCTTCTATGTTTCATTACTTTCCCCTGGATGCTCTGCAGTTCTTGGGTTGCAATTCTCCAAAGTGGTAAACTAGGTCATCTGGTATTTTTTTCCTCTGGAGGGGAAGCAAACCAGCTAATGTGTCTCCCAAAGCAGAAGAACAAATGCTTGTGAGGAAAAAAGCTGTAATATTTTCCGGGGAACCAAGTTAAAACAGGAGACGGAACAGTGCTTTGGGAGCTGGCATGTGTCTGACTCTCAGATGCTGGGAGTTAAGTTCTAAGGTGCAGCCAGCAAAGATAGTAAACCTCAAGGAGCTATAAAGCAGGCTTTTATTACACGTTAAGAGAATCCAGTATATCTTCTGAGCTGCATCACTATCTTGTGTTATGCTTGTATTGGAGAGCCCACTGATGGAAGGCCAAGAGGCATACAGTAAGCTGGTTCTGAACCAGGCCACAACTTTGTTACCTTGAGACCTTCCACATGTTTAATGTGAAGAAGGCAGGGACAAGGTAGTTACCACTCAATACCTGGTTGCTGACAAGATGAATCACCTAGCTCAGGGGTGACCAATGGTAGCTCTCCAGATGTTTTTTGCCTACAACTCCCATCAGCTCCGGTCAGCATGGCCAATGGCTGCAGCTGATGGGAGTTGTAGGCAAAAAACATCTGGAGAGCTACCATTGGCCATCCCTGACTTAGCCCAATTACTGGTAACCCTTGCAAGGACAAAGTGGCTTATGGTCACAAATGATGCAGGTCATTTCCATATTTCTTGCACATAGACATACACAATCACATACACTCGGAGGACTCATCACAGCAGTGTACTGATTGCTGCCTGAACCCTTTAATAGGAAATCAATCATAAAGGATTTGTGGGAAGCCCACTTCTTAACTCCAGGCCTTAGTCTTTATTGACACCAGATGTGACTGTGAAAACAGCAAAACCATCCTATTTGTTCTCAGTGTTCCCTCTAAGCTGAGTTAGTGTGAGCTAACTCAGTTTTTTAGACACTGGCTCACTTAGCTCAAGAAAAATGGCCCTAGAGCAAACTAATTTATGCAGTAGCTCACAACTTTGATGCCAATAGCTCATGAAATAGAATTTTTGCTCACAAGACTCCACAGCTTAAAGGGAGTATTATTTGTATTTATTTATTTATTTATTTTATAATTGCATTCCACTTTTCTCATGGGGACCCAAGGCAGCTTACCACATCATTCTCCTCTCGTAAGAATATAATAAGGCCACTGATGGATCAGACCACTGACCATTTTAAACCAGGATTCTATTTTACACAGTGGCTGACAAGTTGTCGTGGAGAGCCAACAAACAGGACATAAAGGACATAAAGTCCTTCCCTGATGTTGTCCCCTAGCACTGGGATACAGAGATTAGCTCCCTCTGTATATGGAGGTTCCCATAACTAGTAGTCATTGATGGACTTATCCTCCATGAATCTGTCTAGCTCACTATTAAAGCCATCTATATCCATTGGCAGTGAATTGCACAATTTAATTACTCATCAAATAAAGAAGTATTTCCTTTTTCGTGCTGCAACATAGTCATTAAAGTCAAAGAATGAGAGGTGATTGGTGGGAAGAGAGCTAGCTACCTGTCCATCTTTCTGGAGTTCTTTGCCTCTTCTTGAGATGGCCAGGAGGCAGTCTTCACCTCTAGGACAGCACTGTCTACTGGTGGAAGACAAGTTTGAATTCTATAGTGGAAGACATCCCTGCTGCTTGAGACTGGCCCTGTGTCTGAACAAGATGCAGGGTCATAGCCGGACTCCATTGCACTTCAGTTTCTGCCTTTAAATATTATGTTTTTTCTTACTGTTCTCTCCTCCCACACCCACCCACACAACTCTGTGCATCCCTAGATAGGGATATGTGAGCTTGGGGCACAAATAAGAATGGGAAGGAAGGAAAGAAGACACTGCCTCCCATCCAAAAGCCAACCACAGTGAGGTCTTTTTTGTCTGTAGCATCTCCATCATTTTCCTAATTAAGCGCAAGTTGGACGACAACAATTTCCTGGGTGGCTGAGATAATTTCCCTCCCTAATATACTCAGGTTGAGAAGACTGCAGCAAACCCAGTAACATGCAGGTTTGTGGAAGCCCTAAAGCTGCAAGCAACAACATAATGGAGGATTAATAATACACCATTTCCCAGCACCCCAGTCTGTTCAGCATCCCTAAATCTGAATGCCTGGAGTTGGTGAAGCAGTCATTTTCCAGGAAGGCTCAAGGTTCATTTCAAACACCATTAGCACAATGGAAACAACATATTGGGTAAGAGGGAATAGATCATCTCCAGAGGAGTGCAAGTATTCCTGCCCGTTCAAACAGCATTTCAGGTCCAGGTCTAAGTACATTGCTGTTTATGGGAATAGTTGTACCATAAATGAAAGAGGAATCATTTCTTGTTTAGCATGTCATCCAGAAGCCCTTGTACAGATTTGCAATGCCTCTGTTTTTTCCAAAAGGCCACTAGCATAAAATACCAGTAGTCCATACTCATTCAGGACAAGGAATGAGGTGGCAGCTCCCTGAGAGTGAATTCTTCCAGTCATTCAGTGGCTTTCATAATCTCGTTCACTTGGAAGAAAGATTAATAATCAGAGGAGAAGAGGATCCTTTTCAAAAGATTATTTCCTTCTGAGCTTTTCCCTGAACAGTTAGCCAAAACATACTGTAGAGCTCTTACCAGAAGTGTAGACAGAATGACAGTAAAGACAGATGCTAATCCTAATGCCCCAGAGCTAGGATTGCATTTTCCAGATTTTCTTTCTAGTTTAGCATCAGAGCAGGAGAAGCCCTTCCCAAATGGAGCTGTTGGACCTGTTTTTTCTGCCCATTGGTCACATGCTCTGGGGAGGGGGGTCCACAATCTCCCTCAGTTCTCTCTTTGCTACCACCTGGAGAAGAACAGTTAGCTCTGTGTTTTTTTAAATGAAGTTTTATTTTTAAAATGCTCATCTTGTTAGACAAAGATGACTTGGATGGAAGAGCACTCCATTTGTCTTTTGTGTTGCAGGGAAGATCACAACATTTTGGTATGTAAGATCTGCCAACAGTTTACCCAGATGGTCTGGGCAGATCACACCTTTCACCTCAAGGCCACTTTATGGGAGAGAGCTCTTTCTATGTCTGTTAACCTAGCAGCAAAAACATTTGCCCCAGTAGAATAGTTGTTGGGTTTTTTGCCTCCAAATCAGTTTTAGACCATGCCTCCCACCCTCTGTCAGTGATTCCGGTCCAATTGGTTCAAGATCAAATTCAAACTGTAGGTGTTCTGGGACATCAGTAAGGGCTCCAGCCTGGTCCTCATTGGAACCACTGCCTAAGAAGCACAGATCAACATTCCAAACACGGGACTCATCAATAGGTACTTACGTAACCGAAGGCGACAACTTTGAAGGAACTGTGCTGAAGGCCATCACTGAGATCAGCAAACATACTACCCCTCACACCCCATCTCCTGATTGCCACTCTTTGGCATGACCTCTATCAGAATGTGACCTCATCCTTCAAGGTGATGTCCCTTCCAAACAGGTCACTATGTTCCCTGCTCCACTGCTTCCGTGGGCACCTTTGGGACCTTGGCAGCAGTATACGTTGCCACCCTGCTCAGTGTCGTTGGAAATGGGCAGATAGTTTGTGCTGGATCTTGGATCTGAAGGTCTCAATTTCTTCCTCAGGGTTCATAAATTCACAATGGCCTCCTTGATCTCAATTTCACAATTGCTCAACCCAGGGGATTGTTTCACTGTCTTGGATCTCCAAAATGTATACTTTCACATTTCATTCATGCTAATCATAGAAAATAAACTTTTACCAAATGTATGATTGTAGTGGTTGCTCATTTAAGGTCCAGGTAAGGAAGATATTCTTCCGATATCTTGATGACTGGCTCTTTACTGCCCCAACAGAAGTGGAATTACAGACACAGTAGTCACCCAGTCAGAAACTGGGTTTATAGATTTATTGGAAGAACTCAAACTTAGTTCCCTGCTAACAAGCTGCCTTTATTGGGCTTGGGTAGATTCTTGTGTTCTTGCCAGAAGACAAGACTTTGTATAAACACCTTGTCAAAATATTTCAAATTACCCACAAGAATGGACTTGGTGGGGAAAAATTCTGGAAACAGCAGAGCTGGACTTTTTATCCCAGCTGTTGGCTAGGAAATCTAAGGAAGAAGCAAGAAAATATTGGTTGAAATTTTATGCCTGGCTAGATACTCAAGACTCTGGTGTGAACGTATATCTCCTTTTTCCTGTACTCTGTATTACAAGATGCTTTTACTGGAAATGTCAAATTTAATAGATATTTTAACAAAAAGATTTATAATTCAAAATATCAAAATGTTGATGATGCATAGTTTAGAGACAACAATATGTGACAATCTATGTATTGCAGATGTAGACTTGTATTCTTTGAAAGTACTCTCTATGCAGATTAAGACTGATTTGTAATCTTTCTTATCCCTTTCTATTCCCTATTCCCAATTCTTTGAAACTAATAACATTTTTAAAATTAGTTTCAGAAAGCTATTGTGATTCACAGGCTGTTGGGCCTAACGGCTTCCACAACCTTTGTAGTCCCCTCTGCCCAACTCAGGATGTGACCATTACAGAATTAGTTCATATAGGTACTTAAACACAGTGTACATTCTCAGAACCATCATTTTTCTGTTCCAAGGGCGGTACTAAGAGTTGCAGTGGTGGACCTCTGCTTCTAATTTATTGTCTGGCATTCCCTTGGGATTCCCATCAGCTTAGGTTACAATTACAACAGATGCTTCTCTTTCCGGTTGGAGTCCCCGCTGTAGAGATAGGTGCATCAGGGCTGAGGCTGAACCAGGACCACATATTAGTCTCTTGAAGCTGAAAGCTATTAGTTATGCTCTTAAAAGAGAGCTTTTCTATGTGGGAAGGTGGTCCACGTTCAGATGGACAACACCACAGCCACATTTTACATCAACAAGCAGGGGGTGCAGCTTCCCTCTTATTGTGCCAAGAAGCTATAGCCATTTGGGAATGGGCAATTATGGATCAAGAATCCCCTCAGACCATTCACATTGCTGGCCTGGAAAATATCAAAGCAGACATATTCAACCGATTAGGGGACCCCACATAGCAATGGTCCATTCATCAGGATTATATCTCCCCCTTCTTTGTGCAATGGGACTTCCCTACAATGGATCTTTTTGCCACAAGCCTCAACTCCAAGGCCTCTCTTTTTTTCCTCAAGAGTGGATCTGGATCCACTCTCAGTGGGGAATGCCTTCTAGCTAATTTGGAAGGAGACTTTGTTCTACGTAATGGCCAAGTTAGTCAGGGACAAATCTCATATTATCGTCACCCCCTTCTGGCTGAGACAAATTTGGTTCCAGGTTCTACTACAGAATAGGGATGTGCAAAAAAAAAAGTCGGTTTTACACGGATTCGGAAGTATACGGGGGGAAAAAATTCGGAATCCCCGTATACTCCTGAATACCGCATTCGGAATAGCCGCATATATGGTAGATGCGTGGCTATTACCGAATATACGGCCCTATTATACCCTATGGGCCATTGAAATCAATGGCAAATAGGGTGTATTTGAAGCCGCATGGAGGGGAGGGGGTTTGAGGGAGAGCCCCCAAATTTGCAGGGGACCTGCAGCGGACGCTCCCCTCCAACCCCTCCAAGTCCCAAAAAGATTGGGCCAGGGGGTCCCTGTCTTTGGGCTCCCCAAAAGGCCCATTGCCAACAATGATGGGGAAAGCCCAATTAGCCACTTCCTCACTGTAATTGTCGTGGGAAAAGTGGCTCTGGGGAGCAGGGGGTTTTGAGGAGAGCCCCCCAAACTGCTGTGCAACTTCAGGGCACTGTCCCACACAAAACCCACAAGGCCAAAAAAAATTGGACCAGGGGGTCCAATTCCTGGGGCACCCAAAGCCAAACCTAACCACATCAGAGAATCTCTATAGGACCCAAATGCACTACATCCCTCTATCTACTCTATGAACCCTGCAGGCCTGGAAGCAATATAAACCCAGTTGCCAACGTCACTGCCACACAAAACACAATCTGCTCAAGGTCTGCTCTGCAGACCTGGCTGCAGCAAACCCAGATGCCAGCTCTGCAGCCCTGCCCCAAACAACACGGGGAGAGCTGGCCAACCACAACAAGCCTGCTGGTTCTGGGTCTCTCACCCAGGTGCCAGCTTCCCTGCCACAGAACACACAATCTACAGATGCCAGCTCTTCAGCCCTGCCCCAAACAACACGGGGAGAGCTGGCCAACCACAACAAGCCTGCTGGTTCTGGGTCTCTCACCCAGGTGCCAGCTTCCCTGCCACAGAACACATAATCTACTCTATAAAAACAAGAAAGTGACCCAGCCCACACACACCCTCGCCAACCCCCACACCAACCAGAGGTAATTTAAAAAAACCAAAACAAAACCAGCAGAATCACAAAAGGCCAAGTGTTAAAAAAGTGGCCTTTTCACCAACAAGAAAGCTCAGGCCAAATAAGTCAACAACACCCCCACCCCCAAACCAAGAAAAGGGACAACAGGAGAAAAGGCCAAGCAACTCAAGTGTTAAAAAATGGCCTTTTCACCAATAAGAAAGCTCAGGCCAAATCAGTCAACAACACCCCCCCCCCCTAAAACCAGAACCAGGAAAAGGACAAAAGTGGCCTTTTAAACAATGGAAATTAGGCCAAACAGCACCCCCCCAAAAAACCCCCGAAGAGAAGAGTAACAGCAGCAGCACAACACAGCAGCAACAAATCAAACACTGAATACTTTTAAAACAGTAAAAAAATTAATTTTTAACAATACAGGAACTTTGCCAATCCCTCCCCCCCCAAAAAACCCTTCACCCTAACCCCAAGAAATCCAAGCCACCCAAATCAGGAGAAGTAAAAGGACACTGCACTTTTAAAAGTCCTCTCACTAAATTAAGATATGGGCAAATTGGCAACCCCCCACCCCACCCCAGGCCCCCTCCCCAAGCAGAAACCCCTAACCCCCTAACACCAAATAAGCTACCCCACCACCACCCAAATCTGGATAAGTAAAGGGACTCTAAGTCTTAAAAAGTCCTTTTACCAACAATAAATAAAAACAAGAACCCCAAGACTGTCTTACCTTGTCTTCTCTAGTCCAGGGAAGTCTGGTAAGGCTGAGTGAGAGAGCAGCAGGCAGCAGCTGAAGCCAAGGGCCAGCCAGCAGCAGCACAATCTCTCACACACAGCAGCAATGGAGGAGTCCAGCCAGGAAGGAAGACTCCTTAAAAAGCCCTGCAAAGCATGCATTTGCAATGCATTTTGCAAGTGCATGCTTTGGATTGGCTGCTGGGGCTCCTCTTCCCCCTCCCCCCCTCCCTGATCCCAGGGAGGCTATGGGAGAGGCGGGAAAAGGCAACTAAAGGCGGGAAAGTAGGCAAGCAGCTCCTTTGAGGCTGCAGAAGCTACTTTCCCGCCTTTTGAATTGACAGCTGTATACTTCTGAATAGCCATTCGTAAGTATACGGCAAGCCGTATTCAGCTGCCGTATAATGGGCGCCTATGGGGATCGGCTGCAGCCTATTCTGTATACAGCTGAATCAGTGGTGATTCGGCTGTAAATATGGTTCAGCCGAACCAAATGCACATCCCTGCTACAGAAATCAAGGTGCCTATCTGTCCAACTCCCTCAGGTAGCAGACCTGTTGAGTGTTCAGGGCGCCTCACATCCAAGGGTGGAGGGTCTGCATCTAACTGCTTGGTTGCTGAATCCAGAGACCAGTCCTTCCCTGATTGTTCTGGTCAGTGCTCACAAACCTTCAACTAGGATCTCCTATATTTACAAATGAAAGCATTTTGCAGTATGGTTGGAGAATAAAGAGGTGTCTCCTACTACCTGTCCATTGTCTCTAGCTTTGGAGTATTTGTTGTCATTAAAAGATGCTGGCTTATCAGTTTCATCTGTTAAGGTCCATTTAGCAGCAATTTCTGCTTTCCATGGCCTTCTCACATGTCATTTCAAAGAAATTCCTCTCAGGTCTTAAATACCTGCTTAGGACCCATTGTACCTCAATGGTCTCTATTGCTGGTACTAACTCACCTAATGCAACCTCCCTTTCAGCACTGGCCACTTGTTCCCTTGAAAATCACTCCTTCAAGGTTTCCTTCTTGGTGGCTATTACATCTGCCGGAAGGGTAGGATAAATTATAGACCTAAGAGCTAACTATCCATTCATAAAGTTCCATGACCATAGGGTAGTGTTAAGGCTCACATTTGCTTTTTAGTTAAAGTGGTTTCTAGATCCCACTTGAGCCAGGCCGTCTCTCTTCCCACCTTTTTCCTGCACTCATCATCTGCAGCAGAAAAAAAGACTACACACATTAAACGTAAAATGTGCCTTATTATTTTATTTAAAGAGAAAGGTGAGTTTAGAAAGGTTCCACAATTATTTGTCTGCTTTACCATTCAATGGGAGAGCCATATCAGCTCAGATGGTGTCTAGATGGATTGTCTCTACTATCAGGAGAGCCAACGAACAGGCATTGGTACAGTGCCCTTTACAAGTGTAGGCACACTCCACGTGGGCTTAAGCAACATCTATTGCCTTTCAACAAAGGCTAGGCTAAACAAAAGGTCATGGGAAACATGTATTTTTTTTAACCTAGACTTGTAGCAATAGAGCAATTAACAGGCAGCTCTTATTATTATTATTTTATTTTATTATTTTGGGTGAACACACATCTGGAATATACCTGGAATAAAACTTTGTTGTTCTTAAAGGTATCACAGGTCTCTCTCTTGGCCACCAGAAGGCCTCTAAGTAGATCCCTCTCGGAGGGGCGCTTTCCATCATCCCTGAAAGAGGCTTTGGTCCGACCCCTCTTGAAAAAAAGTACAGCAGACCCGGCCGAATTGGCAAATTACCGACCGGTCTCTAATTTACCATTTTTAGGTAAAATAATAGAGAGGGCAGTGGCGTCGCAGTTGCAGAGCTTTCTGGATGACGCTTCCATCCTAGACCCTTGCCAGTCCGGCTTTCGCCCGGGCTATGGGACGAAGACAGTACTGGTCGCCCTGGTAGATGATCTCCAACGGCATCTGGATCGGGGCGGTGTGGCGGTGTTGATGTTGTTAGACCTGTCGGCCGCGTTCGACACGGTCGACCATCGGCTACTGACCCGCCGCCTCGCCGATATAGGCGTGAGGGGGTCTGCCTTACAATGGCTCTCCTCCTTCCTCGAGGATCGGGGACAAAGGGTGGCAATTGGTGGCGAGCGGTCCCGGAGGCGCACACTGGATTGTGGAGTGCCTCAGGGGGCAGTTCTCTCACCAATGTTATTCAATATCTATATGCGCCCCCTTGCCCAGATTGCCAGGAGATACGGACTTGGGTGCCATCAATATGCAGATGACACCCAACTCTATCTGCTGATGGACGGCCGGCCTGACTGCGTCCCTGAGAATTTAGACCGGGCCTTGCAGGACATGGCAATGTGGTTGAGGAGGAGCGGGCTGAAATTGAATCCAGCGAAGACAGAAGTCCTTTGTCTGGGTCGGGGCGCCCGGGAAGGGGAAATACCTCTTCCGGTCTTCGACGGGGCGCCACTGAAAGCGGCGCACCGGGTTAGGAGTCTGGGAGTTCTACTGGAGCCTTCATTATCAATGGAGGCCCAGATTGCAGCCACTGCCAAGTCAGCCTTTTTCCACCTGAGGCGGGCAAGGCAGTTGGCTCCCTTCCTAGAGCGCCAAGATATGGCAACAGTACTTCACGCAACGGTCACCTCGAGACTGGATTACTGTAATGCCCTCTACATGGGGCTGCCTCTGTACCGAACCCGGAAACTGCAGCTGGTGCAGAACGCAGCGGCCAGGCTACTGTTGGGGCTCCCTAAATGGGAGCACATACAGCCTGGACTGCGCGAGCTGCACTGGCTACCAGTTATATACCGGGTTCGTTACAAAGTGCTGGTCATTACCTTTAAAGCCCTATATGGTCGAGGACCTGTCTACCTTAGGGACCGTCTCTCCCCATATGAGCCCCAGAGAGCACTGAGGTCAGCTGGAAAAAACTTGTTGACCACCCCCGGACCAAGAGAGGTGAAGCTGCAATGCACCCGCAATCGGGCCTTCTCCTCTGTAGCCCCGAACTTATGGAACCAACTTCCAGAGGAAATGCGGGCCCTGCGGGACCTTGAACAATTCCGCAGGGCCTGCAAGACTTTCCTCTTCCGACTGGCTTTCGCTGACGAGGAAAGTAACTGCTAATGATACTGCCATCATAATAAAGAACAAATAGCAATAGCATTAACACTTTTATTAATTTAATTAATTTTAAACCTATTAGAATTTTAATGTTGAATGTAACTTTGTCTTTGTATAATGGAATGTTACTGTTAGCCGCCCTGAGCCTGCCCCGGCGGGGAGGGCGGGATATAAATAAAATTATCTAATCTAATCTAATCTAATCTAAGTAGGACATGGAGGTAATGGAGGCCACAGTCTTCCTTTGTTGTTGCCCCATAGCACTGGTATTCAGAAAGTTATGGTTTCTGTTTTTAACCATTGTGGCTAGTAGCCATTGATAGATCCATCCTCCATGAACTTTTAGAAATTTCTTTTAAAGCAGGGGTGTTGAACTCATTTGTTAGGAGGGCCAGATCTGACATAAATTCGATCTTGTCAGGCTGGGCCAAGTGTGTCATCAAATGTAGTGCCAGGTAGCAGAGACAGAAACTTTATAAAGAACACAGACAAACATAATTAAAGATTTTTTAAAAGAAATTTAAAACATGCTTAAGATTAGCACTCCTGCGATATTTTGTTTGACAGTCTCTGATAACTGACACCTCTTGTTCTGAATTATTGCATCAAAATCTGAAAACAATGCCTGTGCTGTAGCAATTTTGGGTATGCTGTTGAGGTGTTGTTCAGGAGTGTGTGTGTTAAGTTGCAAACCTACTTTTGATTTATTGAGATTCATTACAGAAATCTCATGGTCAATGCTTTGAGCCTAAGACCCAGGGGAAAACATGAAATGGCTGAGCATTGCGAGCTTTTGTATGTAAGTTGGTTCATGTGCTGATCAGCCAATGGAAAAAATAGAGGCTTTGCTCTGTAGCTCCTGTGCTATTGAGCAAGCCTGACGAAGCATGCTGTGATGCAGAAAGGAGGGGGGGGAGGGAGGGAGAGAGAGAGAGAGATGATAATGAGTTGCTCCTGGGCCTGATAAGAACTCTCCAGGGGCCTGATCTGGCCCTCAGTCTGCACATTTGACCACCCCTGTTTTAAAGCCATCTGAACTAGTAGCCATCATCACATCCTGTAGCAGTTACTATAACACTATCATTCCTTTGTTTGACCTCATCTAGTATGAAGCTACTTATCCTCTGATAACATCTCCTCAGTATTTTCTTTGGGTGTTTCTACTTTCAGAGGTTAGATGGATGATTATTGGGGAGAAGACCTTTTTTATGGTTGTGCCTACTTGTAGAACTTCCTTATAGGAACTGTCTCTGTGTGCCAGTTTATCATCTTTACTAGGATGTTGTTCTTTTTTCAAGAAATCTGAATTGAGGTGTAAATGCAATAGAATTTGGTTTATCAAATAGTACAAATAATTTGGTTCTACAAAGTATAGTCTGATCACAATGGATGAATCTGACTATAACTGGCAAGGCAATTTCTTCCCACTTTCCTGCATAAGAGGACAGCCTGTAACCATGCACCAGAATTTGTTAAAGTTCTCCCCTTTTCCCCTGAAATACTTCCTGTCTTTTTGCTGAGACATGCATATCATCTGCAGATTGCTTTTTCATAGTTATAAGACCACATTGGATTGTTGCCTGAATTCTGCCCCTCCCACGCCCCACTCTGACTCTTACTTTTCTCCATGTCCATTCAAGTTTTATAGACACAGAGGGAACTGGGCCAGACTACCAAGCTCTCACTGAAGGAGTAACAAGTTCTGTTCATGCAGTAAAACACAACAATTGCCCAACCACTTCGTCTTGTTCACTTGATAGCAATGTTCTTTCTTTTTTGCTACTGAGCAGAACAGTTCACATCCAGAGCAGAATATAACTGCTGTAATCTTAAAATGGACAATGGGCAGTGCAAGACCTTTTGCAGCTCCAAATTGCTGCTGAGCAGGACTTCCTATGTTAATGAGCTTCATATGCACAGTTTAGAAGGAACACTGCTTGACAGCCTCACTGCACATTCTGTAGCAGTCCTGTTATATTTTCTGCAGAGTAAAAAAGGACATATGGGTATCCCAGCAGGATACTTGGAGAGTGTCTAGTTCCTTCCTGTGCCCGAGAGACAGAGAAAGCACAGCTGTATGTGCCCCAATTTTCTAGCTTGGAAGCACAGCAGGTGCTCAGGTGGCTGCTAGCCTGTAAAGGACAGAATAAACAAATGGGTGGCCATAACCTGTACATAAGGCTTCCTGTTTTTTCAAGTCTTAGACCTGTTATTTGTAGGGCTGGAAAGAATTATGCCTCCCAGTGAGCAGTGTTCAGAATGTAAACTTGTTCCAACGAGGCTAAGTTCTAGAAGTAATGTTCATGGAAAAATAGCCTAACTTTTGACCATAGAGATCTTTTTATAAGGCTAGAAGACTGAATGGGGGTTGGGACAGTTTTTTTACCACAAGCATCTGTGGTTGCCTAGGTTGGCATGCCATCTGTACATGAACTGTTGAGGCTACCGAAATCCAGGCATCACTGAGGATCTAGCAACTAGCACTAGAAATCCAAGAGTCACAGGAGCTCTAGCCCAAATTGACTGACCAAAGCTTCTAGAAAAGACCAACTTAAGTGCTTCCATTTCTGCCAAATTTTCCATGCCTTCTTTTTGTAACAATCACTTTACAAAACATAAAGTTAAGAAAATACTGGAGATGTGTGTTTCTCTTAACAATATCAGACATCAGCAAAATGGTCAGCTCTCTGTCATTATCCCTTTGCTGATGACTGGCAGAGAAGAGATGATGTTGAAGGTGCCACATAGTTGCCTGGCAACCTGAGACTGGTCCTCTTGCACTGACACCACTAGCAGCTTGTAAATGCTTTCTTCCAGTCAGGAAAGCAGTCAAAATAAGAGACCAATCCTTCCTATAAGCAACTGTTTATCTTCTTGACAGAAGACAGATGGTTTCTCAGACAGGTAGTGCCCTCCCCCTGGGCTAATCAAAGCTTATATTCTCTTCTTTAAGGAATTTGGTAGAGGAAGGCAGATTCAGTCGCTCACTTCTTTCTTTCTTTTTCTCTGTTTAAAACAATTTTATTTAGTAACATATGGTAACAATATCTATTTCTTGCATCATTAATAACTTCTTTTTATCTATCCCATATATTACTTTCTAACCACCCCTCCCCCCTTTACTTGACCCCCGCCGGTGTTATTTACTTAAAATACTAATATTTAAAGGTACCCTTAACTAATAAAAACAAAGATTAATATTCTTCTTCCTTCTAAGACTTAATCATTATCAAAAATTGTCCAATGTCCTTTTATTTTCCACTCTTTTTCTACGTATCTTCTAAACCTTTTCCACTCCATCTTAAAAACTTCTGTCATAGTCTCTTAAAATTCTTGTTAATTTGTCCATTTCACTCCATGCCATAACTTTTACAATCCAATCCCATTTTTCTGGTATTTTTTCTTGCTTCCACAACTGCGCATACAATGTCCTAGCAGCTGAAAGCAAGTACCAAATTATAGTTCTATCTTCTTTTGGAAATTTTTCCATTTGTAATCCCAACAGAAAAGTCTCTGCAACTTTATTTATTTATTTATTATTTGATTTATATCCCGCCCTACTCCATCGAGGCGGACTCAGAGCGGCTCACAGCATAAAAGTTCTAACAATAAAAATCAGAATTAAAATACAGTAATTTACATAATTAAAACAACTAATATATCAATACATCAGTCAATGTCAGTGTGCTATTTTATAGACTTCCTTCAGAGTATTTCAATGCCGGTCAATTATAAGCCAACCGGAAGAGGACTGTCCAATGTCCTACAGGGCCATGACCTCTTCCAGTAACTGGTTCCACCAGCAAGGGGCTGTGATTGAGAAGGCCCTGTCCCTAGTTGACTTCAACCGGGCCTCCTTTGGCCAGGGGATTATAAACAGATTTTGAGAGCCAGATTGCAGCACTCTCTGGGGGGCATATGGGAAAAGACGGTCCCTAAGGTAGGCAGGTCCTAGGCCATATAGGGCTTTAAAGGTAATAACCAGCACCTTGTACCGGACTCAGTATATTATTGGCAGCCAGTGCAGTCCCTGAAGGCCTGGCTGAATGTACTCCCTAATAACAGCTGAGCAGCAGCGTTCTGCACTAGCTGCAACTTCCGGGTTCGGCACAGGGGCAGCCCCATGTAGAGGGCATTACAGTAATCCAACCTTGAGGTGACCGTTGCATGGATCACTGTTGCCAGATCGTCCTGCTCCAGGAAAGGAGCCAACTGCCTCGCCCGCCTAACTTTAACTTTCTTATCCCAAGATCCTAGAAATTTCTTGTTGAACCATCTGCCAATACTTTTTTGCTCTTTCACAAGTCCACCACATATGGTAGAAAGAACCTTCATGTTTTTTACATTTCCAACATCTATCTGGCATCTTATTGTTCATCTTTGCCAACTTTTTAGGAGTCATATACCATCTATACATCATTTTAAAACAGTTCTCTTTAATACTATGACACGTTGAAAGCTTTATAGAATTCTTCCACAAACATTCCCAAGTTTCCATCTGTATTTCTTTATTTACTTTAATTGCCCACTTAATCATTTAAGATTTCACTACTTCATCTTCTGTAGACCATTTTAAGAGTAATTATGTAATTTTGAAATTAATTTTTCATTGTCTCCAAGCAGAACTTTTTCCATTTCTGTTTGCTCTTATTCCTTCAGTTTTAACATCATTTTCCACCAAGCTCTTTATTTGTTGCATTTGGAACCAATCATATTTATTATTCAGCTCTTCAGCAGTTTTCAATTTTATTTTGCCACTTTGTGTTTTTAATAGTTGATTATATGACAACCACTCTTCTTCACTTTAAATTTTTTTTCTTTTTTCTCTAGAGGCTTCTAAAATAGTTATTAACAATAATGTCTAATAGAATTTACCTTATAAACGTCACTTCTGTTGGCTCCCCAATTTTCAATGTCCCGAACACTTTAAAAATTTTGTTTAAACTTTAGCCTCCTTGCAATGGCCGCCGATGTTTTTCTATGATATTATAGTCC
Source organism: Heteronotia binoei (assembly GCF_032191835.1). NCBI lineage: Eukaryota > Metazoa > Chordata > Lepidosauria > Squamata > Gekkonidae > Heteronotia > Heteronotia binoei. The sequence continues at coordinate 77,533,514 of NC_083228.1, read as the reverse complement.
TAGAGTAGGCTGGCTGCTTTGATGATTTCCCTTTTCCATCCAATGCTTCCTGCTTTACTTGCCACCAAATCCCGTTTTGCTGGTAGAGAGATCTCACGATACTTGATGTATTTCCTGTGTTGACTGTGGGAGCTGCAATTCTATGCCGATGGGGCTTTTTCTCAAAAACCGCAAGTAGACCAAACAATAAATTCCTTTCCACTTTTTAGCACTGTCTTTTAAATTTACAAAGTCCAAATTTCGCCCCTTCTCCCCTTCTTCTTCCAAGCTTTCTAGTTTTCAATTTTCCACCTTCTGATTTTATTTTGTTTAACTTTAATTATTCCTGGAATGAAAGATAGCAATCTGTACCTTTTCTGTAGTTATCCAGATCAACACTGGTCTTGTGTAGCTTTAGATGTTTAGTAGTATTAAAGAAGATTAGGATCCTGTCGAGCTTACGTCAAATAAATGACTCTGGAAACTTCTGCAGATGATGAAAATGCAACTCGTCTCCAGAGACTCCTCAACGCCTCAAAGGAGCCCCCCCCCCCGGGACTCCCTTTTAGCCAAGGTAAATCTCCTCAAAGTTTCTTGTGCATATCTTGGACTGATCTCTGACTGAGAAAAGAAGGCAGTAGGCATTAAATTGCCTTCCACTACCCCAAACAGAAGTTCCAGCCTGCTCCCCTTCTGAGAAGCAGTTCAGCTCGGCATTTTCCAACCCCGGAAGTCTCCCAGTCGCTCACTTCTTTCATGCAAGAAGGAGATAGGCTCAACTTTTAGATCCAGATGGATTCTTAGAGCTGATTAATTCCTAAGAAGAGATTGTTTTTGATCCTCTGTACCAATTATGGCCAAACTGTGACTCATAAATTATACGTCAGAACCATGCTGGAGTCAAGTAGCATCTTCCTACCGCAAACTAACACAGCTACACCTTTGCAATTAAAGCTTGGGGAAGAGGCTGTTAACAGCTCCATAGTTCAAGATTAATACTAGGATGGCAAAAGGGGAGGACCCAGTGTCAAGGAGCCTCTTCAAATGATGACGTTCCCTCTGTCCATATGGACAGGGTAGATGAAGAAGCAATGACATATCTGCCAGTTGGAGAAGAAACGTTGGAGCTCAGACGCTAGTGCTAGGAAGCAGAAGAGCTTGGAAGAAGTGACGCTAGCAAATCTGTAGGCCAAAGGAACACCTATGCAGGAACTGGCAGAGACTGACCAAGAGAAAGATCTTGGGGTCGTGGTAGATAACTCACTGAAAATGTCAAGACAGTGTGCGATTGCAATAAAAAAGGCCACGCCATGCTGGGAATTATTAGGAAGGGAATTGAGAACAAATCAGCCAGTATCATAATGTCCCTGTATAAATCGATGGTGCGGTCTCATTTGGAATACTGTGTGCAATTCTGGTCACCGCACCTCAAAAAGGATATTTTAACATTAGAAAAAGTCCAGAAAAGGGCAATTAGAATGATTAAAGGGTTGGGACACTTTTCCTATGAAGAAAGGTTAAAACGCTTGGGGCTCTTTAGCTTGGAGGAACGTCGACTACAGGGTGACATGATAGAGGTTTACAAGATAATGCATTGGATGGAGGAAGTAGAGAAAGAAGTACTTTTCTCCCTTTCTCACAATACAAGAACTCATGGGCATTCGATGAAATTGCTGAGCAGTCAGGTTAAAACGGATAAAAGGGTGATTAACATGTGGAATTCACTGCCACAGGAGGTGGTGGCGGCTACAAGCATGGATAGCTTCAAGGGGGGGGGGGTTAGATAAAAATATGGAGCAGAGGTCCATCAGTGGCTATTAGCCACAGTGTGTGTGTGTATATAATTTTTTAGTCACTGTGTGACACAGAGTGTTGGACTGGATGGGCCATTGGCCTGATCCAACATGGCTTCTCTTATGTTCTAACACCACTGCACTCCAGTATTAATAGGGCCTTTGCCATTCTTGATTGGGCTTTTGTAATTTTAACATGGGTAAGAGCAGTAAATTTTCATGTTCTTAGGATGCAGGCAGGCAGGAGTCCAAAGCCAGTCCAAGGTCAAAGTCCAGGAAGTCAAGCAGGAGCCAAGTCACCAATGCAGAATCACAAACCAGAATAAGAAGTCAATGTCCAAAAGCCAAAAGTTCAGGGTGCCAAGGAAATCAAGCAGGTCAGGATCAGGAAGGGGTGTGGATGCAAGCCAGAGAATAGACTTGTTGCTTCCACAAGGTTACCAGGTCCTGGGTGGGAGCTATATGAGAGTCTCAATCAGCCTACTTCCTGGTCCTCCTTGTCAGGACTCATGACACTATCCCCCCCCCCCCAGATGGGCCAGGCCGGTCAGGGAAGGCGATGTGGAACTGCTTCACGAGGTCGGGCATGTAGGTTGTCTGCGGGTTCCCATGAACGGTCGTTGGGGCCATAACCTTCCCAGTCCGCGAGGTAGTGGAGGTCCCCATGGTGGATTCAGGAGTCCAGGAGCTGGTGGACCTCGTATTCCTCCTTATCATTGACCAGGACAGGAGGAGGTGGCACTGGAGGTGGCAGTCGGATGGGATTCAGTGGTGTAGCAGGAACAAGGAGGGTCTGGTGGAAGACCAGGTGGATGCGAGGGTGGCCAGCAGCTGTAGCCGGAAAGCAATGGTGTTGATTTGGTCCGTGATCAAGTGGGGCCTGCAAAGCAAAGGTCAAGCTTGAAGACTGGCCAGGCCGACGCAGGTAACCGGTGGAGAGCCAGACATGGTCTCTGGGCTTCAGTGGGGGCCCTACCTGTTGCTTTCGGTCAACGGCTGTCTTGTAGACCTCTTTAGCCTGTTGGAGTTGCTCTCAGAGCAAGTCCTGGAGAGTTCCTGTAGGTCCCCGGGCTTCAGTGGGGGCCTCACCTGTTGCTTTCGGTCGACAGCTGTCTTGTAGACCTCTTTAGCCTGTTGGAGGGGGTTGTGCTTTTTGAGCCAGGAGAGTGCCAGAATGAGGGGAAAGCGGGGCATGTGAGCAACATCGAATTGTACTTGCTCATGATGGTGTTGGATCTGGAGTGTGACCGGGTAGGTCTCCTGGGTCACCGTACCGGAGCGGAGGAGGCACCTGTCGATGGCTTCGACCAGTGTTGGGGTGTCTTTGTCCTGCACTGGGATCTGGTGTTGCTTCACAAAGGCCACGTTGATGAAGCAGCGGGCGGCCCCGGAGTCGACCATGGCGCAGACAAACAGCCAGTGCCCGTCCAGCAAGCCGAGTGTGACAGTACGAGGAACAGGCCCTGGCCGGTAGCATAGGGTTCAGGGGACCTGGCTAGGTGTCCCAAGTCGGGGGGGTCCACTCAGACTTGGGACTGATCTTTTATCGCTGGCGGTGGCATGGTACTGGACTTGGTGCACTTGGCGGGGCAGCCAGAGGAGAAGTGCCCCACCCCTCCGCAGTACAGGCAGAGATTATGTGAGCGGCACTGTGCTTTTTCCTCGGGGGTGAGCTGTGGCCATGCAGCCCCGAGTTGCATGGGCTCGGGGTCATCAGTCTCGGGACTGGTGTGCATCAGGGTTGTCACCGTCGCTAGGTGGCGGGGCAGCTGAGAGGGACGGGCACTACTTCACACATGGCAGCGGCCTTCCAGGTGGCCGTCGATGCAGAGACACAGCGTGATTAGGCCTTGTAGCGTGGCCGGTCTACTCTTGCCAGCTCATCAAGGACTTCGTCAGCCAGTCCCTCCATATACTGGTCCATGAGGACAGCCTCATTCCAGGCCAGGTCTTGGGCCAGAAGCTTGAACTCAGTGGAGTACTGGGAAACCAAGTCTCTACCCTGCTTCAGGGTCCAGATCTTCCAATTGGCGGTGGCTACTTGCTGGGGGTTAGCAAAAGCTACCGCCATATGATCCAGAAAGCCCTGGTAGTCAGTCAGCAGGGGCGATGGGGCTAGAAGCAAGGGGGTAGCCCATTTAGCTGCCTGCCCCTTTAAGAGGATGACAATGAAGCATACCTTGGTCTTGTCCTTGGGGAAGTCTCTGGCACATAGTTCAATATACAGTTTGCACTGTGCCAGGAATGCAGGAAACTCCTCCACCTTCCCAGCGATCTTCTCTGGGAGAAGCATCGGGCACTTGGGTGGGGCAGCAACAGTGGCTTGCTGATGTTGCAGGTGAGCCACCATTTGAGTGAAGTGCTGCACCTGAGTGAGCAAGGCTGCTGGCTGCTCAGAGCCTCCGCTTGCCTCCTCATCCATCTTGTGGAGTGTGTGTGTGTGGTGGAAGCAATCTGTCATGTTCTCAGGGTGCAGACAGGCAGTAGTCCAAAGCCAGGAAGTCAAGCAGGAGCCAAGTCACCAATGCAGAATCACAAACTGGAATCAGAAGTCAATGTCCAAAAGCCAAAAGGTCAGGGTGCCAAGGAAATCAAGCTGGTCAGGATCAGGAAGGAGCGTGGATGCAAGCCAGAGAATAGACTTGTTGCTTCCACAAGGTTACCAGGTCCTGGGTGGGAGCTATATGGGGGTCTCAATCAGCCTGCTCCCAGGGTGGCAGTGACTCTGCTAGAACTCAAGGCTGAGAGATCTGAAGCATCAGCATGCCTCATGTCTTCGCTCTGAAAGATCTTTCTGGAGCCTGCTTCAAACTCTTGAGATGGGAGGAGGAGAGCTTCGAGGATATTGATCAACAGCTGACACTGGTGCCTGGAGAGTGATTGATGGGCCAGCTGCTGTTTGTTCAGCTGAGGAACTGGCTGGCAACTCTTCCAGGTCTGTTAACCCTTCCAGCTCCTCCTTGTCAGGGCTCATGACATAAATATCTTGACATCATGAACTTGCAAAAGTGACTGTATGTTGCTTGGCAGGTCTGTTTGACTATTGCTGCTGTATACTGTGCACAAAGACAGCAAAGCACTGGGTGGGGGAGGAAGAGCAGTGACTTCTGATGTTACCAGTGCATGCCAAAATGAATTTTAACCTCCATACAAGGATGAGTAATGGCTGATACAAAGCTTCATTATCTGTTAGGCTTAGTCTTTTACCCGACTTTGTTTTGTACTTGCTTAGCAGTGCTGTAGAACAATGGTGTGGCCATTTCTATGATGGAGGTAGCAGGATATTTGTGTACGTGCACAGGAGGCTTTTTCATTGTGCTGTTTTCCTTTGGAACATGGGGCTGTCATGGTTTAGGTCTATTTGTTTTTTTAAATAGTTTTAGAAAAGTTAGTCAGGTACACTGTTCAGAACAGCTCTGTTTTCACCTCAGAGATCTCCCACACATTGTGCATAATGTGCCAAACTTCTAGAAGCTTTGCTGAACTGTATTGCTCCTTTCATGGCCTTCTGCTCCAGCTTTGGCCCATGGATGTTCATTTTACTATTTAAAAAAAAAATTACACTTGCCCTCTGTATTTTCATAGAGCCCCTGTGCAAAAGAGGTTTGCTAGAAGGATCACTGTCCCATAGAAGAATGGAGCAGTTAATTCCTAGCAGCCTTCTCTAAGACCCATGTTTAAGACATTCATGAAGAATATTGCAGAGGAGGAAATTTGACATGATGTGGGCTTTATTTCTTCACAGTGGAGACTTTTTTGCTTCTCTGTCACGATTTAGCTCAAAGCTGTATAGAGGAATACTTGGATTTTTGATATCTTTTGGGGCGAAGTGTTTAGCAGTGCAGCTGTGTAATCTGGGGTAATGTAGTAGTTTGCAGTTGATCAGCTAGTAAAAGGCATATTAAAATTTGGATGGAGAATTGCCGGTCTAGTGGTTTTTATAAAGCAAAATATGTGATGTTTCTGTAAATAAGTGCTGTTGGTCATTTTTCCTGTAGGGGAAATCCATATGCCATCCAACTTAATTTGCTTTGTTGTACTAGAGCATATAACTTCTATTGATTTATCTATCGATCGATCTATTGATCTATCATCTATCTATCATCTATTCATCCTCTATCCATCCATCCATCCATCCATCCCACCTATTCCACACTCTCTGCTGAGACTCTCAGGGTGGCACATAGACCTTTTAAAAATGTAATAAGGGAGCAGAATCAGCAGAATGAAACAGTAGCATCAAACCATCAGTAAAACAATAGTAGGAACAGGACTTCATTCCCAGGTCTAAATGGTAGCCATAACAGAGAAGCAATAAAAGGGGATGGTGGGTAGAAACTATCAGCCAAAATGTCTGGGGAAATAGATCTTTAAAATCTTTCCTGTAGCACAACAGAGTTGGTGCTAGGCAAGTTGCAGGGAGGAAGTTCAAAGGATGCAGTGTCACAGCAGACAGAGTCTTGTCTCTGGTTAAGGCACAGAGAGCAGGGCCTCTGAAGAAAACTGGAAGGCAGATTTCATATGGGGACAGGCTGTTCTTTAAATATCCTAGTCCCAAATGCTTTAGAGCTTTACAGACAGAAGCCGGTAGAAATCTTTCACATTCTGATATTTTTTAACTAGAAAAGCTGGGGATTGTAGCTGGGACACTATGGCAGGTAACTCTACAGGAGTCAAAATCACAAAACTTTCCTTAGGCTGCTGGGGCATCTTTATAGTCTATAATCTGGCCAGCTGAAAACAGCAAGCGTTTGGCAAGATGATCTTGAGAAGCGACATAGATGATGCTCATGGTACAAACCTTTGGATGCATTAGAGCTGTTTAACATGATCATGTCATTGTGAGTGCTTCATCCTTATTCCCTAAGATTGCCTGTCCACAGTTGCCATCTCCATCATAATGAAGTCAATGGCAGGTCTTACTGACAGATGCCTCTAGTGATCTCAATATTATTCAGTACTAAATGCTGGTAAAAATACCACTGCTGTTCCTCCTAGAGCCCTTGTGCTTTTGTAAGGCTCAAATATTAGGCATTTTATAGAAATACAGTAAAAGCTTTGTTATCCAGGACTCATGGGGAATAGAGACTGTTTAGTCAGATATACCAGATACTCAAGTATAGTGCTGTGCACTGACCCTTCACCCAAAGGAATCCACAAGCACCCAAACCCCTCACCCCATTGGAAATGCCCTGGTGCCAGCCGCCACCCCTACAAGGAGCCTTCTACTTTCTCTCCAAGCCCCCTGCATGTTAGACAAGAGGGTTTGTTGCCCGGAAACTCTCTAACACAGCTAGCCCACAACAGCTCAGGACAGGCTGAAGGGGAAGGGGGTTAATGTCAGCTGGTAGCTTAGTTGTTAGAAGAACAGCAACAGCTCTAAGTATCAAGCCGGCTGGCTGAAGGGTAAGAGTGCAATGCTCATGGGCATTTGAGCATATGGAGGCTGAGAATGAGGCACTTACCTCTGATCAAAGCCAGTTAACTGATTGTTCTGGATTATCCATGTACTAGATATCAAAGCTTTCACTGTAGCGAAATAGAAACAGCAGCCAGAGAATACAGTCAGTTCTCATATGCATCTGTTTCCTAGAGCCAGTTTAGTGTAGTGGTTAAGTACACGGACTCTAATCTGGGGAGAACCGGGTTTGATTCCCCACTCCTCCACATACACCTGCTGAGTGACCTTGGGACAGTCACAGTTCTTGAAAGAGCTGCTTTCTCAAGAGCATTCTGGAAAGAGCTCTCTCAACCCCACCTACCTCACAGGGCGTCTATTGTGGGGAGTGGAAAGGAAAAGGAGATGCTGTGAGACTCTGATTGAAGGACAGGATATAAATCCAATCTCCTCCTCTTCCTTCTCCTCATTTACTTGTATCAGAATTTCAATGCTGTAACAAGTTATGTCAAACTTAAGTTTGTGAGGTGTATGCATCTTTTTCTCCTTCAATATTATTAATTTACTTAAAATATATATATCCCATCTTCTCAACTGTGTTGTTACTGAAATTGCTTATTGCCTCTGTGTTGGCAAGAGGTTATTTATGGCACAGTCTTGGTTTCACTGAGATGACATGATATGCAAGTCATGGGGGAAAGCAACAGCAATAACAACAGAACCATAAAAAGAAAAATAATAATGTAAGGAAAAGTTATATTGGCCTAATGTAAATTGTTTTTAAAGCTGCAAAATCAGTTTGACACATTCATCCCTGCTGTGAACCTTCTGTTTTTCTTGCAAATGATTTCTGAAAGCCATCTAATCAGTCTGAAATTTAGGAAAGATAGAACCCTTGCTGTTCATAGTGCTCTATAATAGGAAATTGGTCAGACAAACTAAGCGAAACTAACTAAACTGATCTTGCCAGTAAAGGGGCAGTGTATGCACTGTAACTAACTGCTTAATAAATTAATGCCTGACTCATTCATGAAGGGTTGCTTTACTGACTGTTTATGGCAAAAAAAAGGGAAAATGGGGTTTTAAATTATGCCCATCAACTTCAATTCCTTTGGGTGGCTTCTAAGAGGACTTCTCACAGCCAAGTTGAATTTATGCAGTGGAAATTGAATGAACCTCAGAGTCACAGAATGAATAATTTCCTAGAGTGTGGTGAGGTGAGCTTTTTGTCCTATCCTCTTTACCTTTCCAGCAATGTTTAAATGGCCCCGTTTTTGCACTACCAGGTCAGATACACCTTTCATTTTAATGATCAGCTCTGAGCGCCTGACCACTTTCCTGAGCCTTATTTAAAACCCATCTGAGCTAACACTTTTCAAGCCTTGCTGGAATTCTTTGTTTTTTAAATACCACATGAGAATGTTTAGGGAAAGGGGAATGTTGCACTTTTTCAAGTTTACATGGAAGATGAATACAACACAGAATTTCCAAGTACTTCCTAAGTATCCTTAACTAGGAAGAAAATATACAGGGGATAAACTTTCCCAACTTGTGAGCACACATATAAAGCCCATAATGCCAGTTTTTTCTTTGATATTTCTAAATGGCAGTTTTATAAATTCATATAAATTTGTTGCCCCATTCCAGAAAGAGTCTGGGTGGGCAGCAATAAAACATATGACAGTCATTGAACTCAGACCAAAATATATACAGTAGCAAAATTAGGTCTAAAACCTAATCCCTTCTACTAAAAGCCACCCTAAATAAACGTTGCCATATATCCAGAAAGTTCATTGGTTCAGGCTTTGGTAAATCTTCAGGTAAAGAGGGTTTTGCGGTTGTGAGGCAGCCACAGACTGGAGACAATGCTTGTTTGGTGACTTCTGTTAAAAACATGTAGTCAGGGTGTAAATATTGTAATGTCAGTACATAATCCACATTTGGCAGCAGTCTGGAATATGGCACGGCTCCCTCACAGTCTGTTGAGGACAGATGTTTGGACAAAAAGGCAGGCAAGGAAGGAGGATTATTCTTTTTCACACAGAGAACCTCTGCAGAATGAGGAAAGGTAGTTCAAGGGTTTCCTGCATCCATGAGACCCAGTCTCATGACAGTGGCCACTTTGCAACTCAGAGCAGCTCTTGGGCACTGTCACGACTTGGGGGGCCTTACCAAGTGTTGCCATCACTCTGGGTTAAAGGTTCCCCTAGAGAAGGCCCAGAGTCCCCTCCCAAGCCCTTCAGGTCTCCTGTAGCTTAGGCCAAATAATAGGCATGAGGACCAGGCAGAGTGAACAACAACAAAAAGGTTTATTTTAGTACAATATAAATTAACAAGATGCATTAACCAGTAAAAGGGTGAAGGGAAAATAAACAAATGCCCTAACACATCTATCTCTACAGTCTCTACTCTAATACTACACTTACTCCCCCTTGGGTAAGGGCCTTTCCCTTGCTTCCAACTCTCCAGCCACAGCCTGCCTCTAGCTAAGCCTTCCAGGGAAAGAACACCCCCTTCCTGGGCTTGGCCTTTATATAATCTCTTCCCAGGCCCCACCCCTCTCTGGACCGGATTCCCTCTAACCTCTTGCTACCCAATCACAGGGACAGAAGGGATCCTGGGAGATGTAGGCTTTTCCCAGTAACTCCTAAGCAAGCTTCCCTGGGGCCTGCAGGCCTCGCTGGACCCAGGATCATGACAGGCACTCACAAACAGTTCTATAGAAAGATTCTCTGTAGATGTGGTAGATGTGGCTGGCAGTACTCATGCCTTACGTCCAGCCTTAACTGCATTTGTAGATCCACACTGATACAAACAGTCCTCCAAGCAGTTTGGCAGGAATTACCAAAAGTGCAGTTTAGGGGAGTTTCCATTCTTTGATGGTTCTAGAGTGCATCAGTTTTGGGGATAGCTCCTCCTGTTGGTCAATACGTCCTTGTCTAGAAAGACACCAGGGGCAGAGGTTTCTCCTTGAACATCTTGTATAAGTGCTTCAACAGTTTACTCACAATTCAAAACAAGCCTCATTTCCAGAGTTTTTGGCATCTGTGGGACAAATCCACCCCTTCCAGATGTGAGTTGATGCCCCATTCTGCCCTGGCTTGCTCTGTGGCCTCTTTTTGAGAGGGGAGGGTGTTCATAGCATCCAATTTCTCCATCAGCTTCTGCTGTGGGCTGCTAGGAGCAAGTGGTTGTGTCTCTTCCTCATCTGGCCTTCCACCTCTTTTGAACAAAGATTGAACTGCAGTTTGCACAGGCCATACAGGGCCCTCTGGCCTCCTGCAAGAATTACCTCCCTTGCAAGAAACTCGGCTCTTCTCCCAGCAACCCTTCCCCATGCTGTTTCCATTTGACTGCTACTTAGCTAACAATATGGAGCCACCTTAAATGCTTCCATCATCATCTCTGGGCTTTAGCAGCTGCCAATGGAAGTTAAGCACAATTGAAGTTACTCTCATTCAAAAAAAAATTAAACTATATAACAAAGATGCAGGATTGAGAAAGCAATTTCAACTATTCAGACATTCAAAAACAATCATTTTCTTTTTGAGGTTAAAAGTTCTGCTGGCAGTTCATAAACTGTATGACCCAAACAGAGGGGTATCTGAGCGTCCTTGGTCAAAAACAAGTATAACATAATTTGTGCAATATATGGAACTGTGTGCCAGCCACATAACTTCTAAGGACTGCATTCATCTGTTAGAGTCACAGTGACTCCACTCATCAGAGATGAAAGTTGCAATTATGGAACTAGAATGGCAAAGCTGTGATATCAAAGTCTCAAGTAGATAGCAGTCTTAAATCACTGTCACTGCTTAGTAGTTGGGAGAGCAAAAGCGGGACAGCATTCAGATCAGCAGATATATATCCTGTTCTGGACCAGTTTCTATTCTTTCAGGATTGTAAGGTACTATACTGCACAAAGGTATCTTCTTCAGAGAGATGAGTTTGGAGCAAAATAAAGAGTGAAGCTTAGTGACAAAGCTGAGATGGACAACTATACAGCAAAATGATACAATACCTCATTTAGACTAACCCAGCAATTAAATATTTCAAATTTTAGCCCTTTAAGACTGGAATCAGGGTGGGAAATGTTCCTGCCTCTACCAAAAAATTTAGCTTCTTGAAGACCACCCCCTACTGTGCTACCCTTTTACTAAATTTATTTTGATCCTTTAAAAATAGCAAAATACAAACAATTTTGCAAATGGAAGCCATAATAATTGCCATTTCTCCCTTTCTTGCAAGGCACTGAAAAAAGCTAAGAAAGGGACATAGTCACCGCCTAGGGAGTTAATGTTTGAAGTGGAAAAGAACCAACAGTTGGTTTGTTTTTGCTGTTCACAGCAAGGATGAATCTGGGGCTTTTGGGCAACATCCAGCTCCAGTAATTTGATCCCAAGTCCCTGAAGTGTTCCCTGCAGTTTCAATCAGGGAAGCAATTCACTGCTGCACCCATTATGATACCATTGCTATCACACAACATCTGCCAAACTCCACCCCAATGGATGCTGTAGTTTCAGGCAAAGCTGCTGAACAGCTTGCTCCCATGCATACAGAACTAGATAGATTCCTTCTTAATTAAATGGGGTTTATAAAACAGAAAGCCAGTATTAACCTTTGGCTCTAAACAGTACAGTCACAAGTGAGCATTTGGCTGTTAGAAGCTTGGGAGCTACAGACCCTACTGTCTGGCTGGCGATGTTTACCGTACTGATTCCCAGAACTTGGTGTTTAACTGCACTGGCAGGTTTGCCTGCCAGGACTGAAAAGCACATGGCACAGACTACTGGACTGGACCATTAATTTTTTATATCCCAATCGTGCTTACGATTCAACCAAGTGCTGAGCTCAATTGGCTTTTCTAAGAGAAGTTTTTTAAGCTACCAGTTGATCACCTCAGTACAACATAAGCAGTCTTTTCATTAATGTAGGCATTCAGAAAGGGGGGGGGCAAAAACATGGGTCTCTGGAGTCCTTCAGAAGCTCAGCATTAGATATGACTCTTCTTCACTTGTGGGGGGGGGGGATCTGGATTGGTAGACAGCACAAATTTGGCAAATACCTAAGGTCAAAATTTGAGTATGCTGTTCAAGGAATCTGTGATTAGTTGATACTGTCAATCATATCACTGGACATCTTCCAGATGTCTCTATTAGACTATACCATCTGAAACTTCTAGAGGTGGGAAACATGGACAGTTGGGGAGTGGGCTGCTTTCTAAGCTAGCTAGCTGGTTGCAGATTGAGGTAATTGCTTGCTTTAAATATGTTCTTTCCTACAAAAGATTTTAATATGGAATGCTGTATTCCAAGCTAAACTTCAGGCTGTTTCACACCATACACAACATCAACCCTGAGTTTGCCACCAACTCTGCTGTCATTACAGCATGACAAAAATCATCTGTACATGTTTACAACTTTCTGGGGTTTTTTTCAGTGTTCTGAGTTATATATTAATGACAGTGCATTTTCAAAAAGGTAGTGTATGAAAAAGCCCCATCACCTACCACTGTGATTTTGAAATGTGTGATTGCTGCTTCATGCTGAAAAGGTAGGAGGCATTCATCTTCTGTTCTCTAAGCTAATTTGTCGTTGGTGTGAGGGAGTAAAAACTACAGTGAAGGACAGAGAGACATGTGAGCCTGTGTGGCTATTCTGTCCTATTTCTTATATCTGTGGAAGCTGTTGTCTGTGCAAGGCTGATTCCTTTAGAATTCACAGATCCCTCTGAAGCAGCTGGCAACTTTATATCACCTTGACTGAATTCTGGGAAGCTAGAGAAAGGGATGAAATGTGTCTACTCCCTGACATTTTTATCTATCATCTGTACCCTTTAGTTGGACTGAAAATGGAAGGAAGGCCCAGGTTTGAATGCAGTTTTGTTTGAACAGTTGAAATTGGAGGGTTTATTTGAAATGTTTGACCTTGGTTAATGCAAATCATTGACTCTTGCTATTGAAGGATGTTTTTTTAAAAATGATGAACCCTTAATTCACATCCATTCAGTCTGGCTGGGGTAATTAATGTGTATAGTAAATTATAGGGAGCATGACCAAAAGGTGGAGAGAGCCAACTTGTCTTGGAAGAGAATGTGCTGCCAAGCTCCAGCACCACTAGTGAGTTATGTAACCTTTTAAAAATGTGTCTAATACTACATTTTAATCCTGCCATTCTTCCAAAAAAGCTCAGGGTGGTTTATGTGACTCTCTTTTCTATTTTATTCTTACAGCAACCCTATGAACTAAGATAGGCTGAAAGTAAGTGATTCACCCAAGTTCACTGTGCAAATTTCATAGTTGACAGGGGACTGCAACCTGGATCTCCCCAAGTCTCTGATAAATGTCTTGCAGAGTCCTTCCATTATAGGTAGGAGGCAGATCCCCAATACATGCCCTGCATGCTCTGCAGAAGCAAGGCATTCCAAGAGGTCTCCTTTTCATCCATTAGTTAACTGCTTGATCCATCACCTAAAGTGAAAGAACAACATACCAATTATGCCATGAAGGCTCTGAAAAGGCTCCAGTAACCTCAGCCAGACTAAGTTCAGTGTGAAAAGAGTGTTGTGTCTTTCACAAAACTGAAACGAATACCACTTTCTGCAGAACCCAACACAAATTTCCTCATCATTCTGCTGAATCTAGATCACTCCTGTGAAAGGAAATGGCACCTATAGGATATACGCAGAGCCATAAAAACTTGCATCAGCCATAGAATAGTCTTGTGGTCCTCAGATACCCTTTTTGTGACCTTCTGTTAATCTTCTGTGGGGAAGAAAGTCTTGAAAGCTGCAAGTGAATAAGAGTCAACATCTTCTGACCCTGCAACATCCAATATTTACTGGTTCCCTCTGAAGTTACTGCTTATGGCAATAGGGGTGCAGCAACCTCAGCAATTTCCCCCCACTATGCCTTTTCAGAGAAGATCTGTAGAGCCACTATCTGGGCCATCTGCTCCATATTTGTGAGGCACTACAAACTGGGCACCTGTGCCTTATCTGGGGGTAGTGTTTGGCAGATGGGCACTCCAGTAGACTTCTTCCAAATAAGCTCCTTAGGCATTTCTGACCTGGGTTGTTAAAGCTTTTAATCATCAAAGGGGCTCATGTCCGCTGAGGCTGTGTGACTGGATACAATATGCCTGCCCTGCTACTTCATTCCTCACTGATCTTGGGTTTGTGTAGGGAATGAAATCACTGATGTTTCAGATCTTGTCTCTGGTGCTTTTAATGTTGAATGCGAGGTCTGCGTTAATGTATTTGACTATTCATGATCTTATTTTGGATGAGGCTGTTAACTTGGCTTCTGTCAGTGAAGCCTGTTTGCCTTATGGCAGTCTGTAGATCAGATAACAAAAAATAAATGTATAGCATTCAGCATCCTGGGATCCTGAAAGAGCTTTCCTAGTTATAGGAATTTATCTCTAAGGCAATGCATGTGTCAAAACAAGGGAGAGAATTGCTTCACCACTTTTTGCCTGTTTGAACTCACTGTTCTTTGGTCAATTGAGCATAATATCTGATAATGTGAGGGAGGGACTCCGTAGTAGAGCAGCTACCTCACATGCAAAAGGTCCCAGGGTCAGTCCTAGGTATCTCTGCTTAAAAGGCTCAAGTGGTAGATAAGGTGAAAGACTGGGGCTCTAGAGAGCCATCGACAGAGTACCAAACTCAATAGATCAATGGTCTGATTCAGTGTGATGCTTCTTTATGTGAACTGTATCTAAAGAGTTTTGCCATCTTCATCTGAATCATGTGGCTTAGTTATGTGGAATGTCTTGAAGGTGCACAATTCCCTGTCCGTCCCCAGATTTTCCTAGTTCATTTACCTGTGCTCCTATGTACTAACTCTTTATTTGTCCCCTCTCTGGTCCTTGTCCAGTTATTTAGCACGCCTTGAAGTATTGCTGTAAGTTGACTTTGAAATTTATTCTAAGTGAGGAATTTGGGTTTGGGTTGGAAAGAGCTGCATAGCACTAATGAATCTCTGAGGTAGGCATTTCAAGTGGTCTAGTTGCATTCTGGAAAGAAATCCAGAAGTGGTTACAAAAAAAGTGCTGAGTGCTTTGTTTTTATTTAACATCTCATTATTTTTCCTACCTACTTTGTCTTTGCTGCTTCTGGGAATTAATTCTAGTGGAAATGTCAGCAGTGTCAGCAATTTCTAAGGATGCTGTCTGTAGAATGAAAACATTTTTATCATTTTCTGTATTAATTAGGACATTCTCTTGGAAAATTTGTCAATTAATCTCTTGCTTTATTGTGAAGATTCTGTAACCACTCCATGGCTAAGTGGTAACATCCTTCCTATTACAAGAAGGAATTCTATTAACAGCTAAATGCCTCAGGAGACATCTCTTTGAGTAACATATTGGCATGTTAAGTGTGAATCTGTGTGTATTTTTGTGGCAAACTTTGACTTAATTAGGTTTATTAGTGTGGAGAAACACGTAGGACATGTCCATTGCAACCACAGGCACATCCTCACTTCTTAGGCTGACCTTCTTTTGGATTTGATGAAGGTAAAAATTACAGGTATTTGTCCCCTGCTATAATCTTTGTCTTTTCAACAAGTAAACTTTTTTTCAAATAATTTCCCTTTGCATCAATAATTTCTTTGTTTTTCCTGTGGATATTTCACAGATACTTTCTTCAGTAGAACAGCTGAAGCAGAAGGATATTTTTTCTGCGGCTTGGCATTATTAACTTCTAATGCAGATCTATGCCAGCATAAAAGGATACAGCGGGAACTGATGTTTAAATTAGCATTGTTTTATTCATTTATTTTCCTCATTTATATCCCACTTTTCTCCCCAGTGGGGACTCAAGGTGGCTTACATCAATCTCCTCTCCCCTTTTATCCTCACAACAACCCTTTGAGGTAGGTTAGGCTGAGAGAGTATGACTTGACCCAAGATCACTCAGCAAACTTCCATGGCATGAGGGGGGATTTGAACCTGGGTCTTCCAGATAAGAGTCTAACACTCTTAACCATTGTATCACACTGACTCTTGTAGACTAGCTTGGTAGCCAAACTGCACTGTGGCACTCATGGTCAGAGGAGATGGTTTATTTTGTTCCTTTCAGAATTAATAAAAATAACTGCAGTATCAGTAGGCCTTTGAGGAGTTGAAGGAACATCCCATTCTGCCCCCCCACCCCATTACAAGGAGACCTTTCATGTTTAGGACCAATGCCTCAGAATGGGACCTGGGGACTGTCCTGCAACAAAAGGGGGGGGGGTTTGAAGAATTGCCTCCTATTGCCTGTCTTAACAGGAAGCTCTTGTCCCAGGAGCAGACCTTCTCTTTCATTATTATGTGATTGCTACTTAGCAGCATGCATTTGCTCCATAGCAACTGTAGCGTGGTGCTTGTGCAGACAGCTTACTCTATAGCAAATTGTCGCTTGCATCTGCTGTACATTGTCTCTACTTACTGAGGTACAGAAAAAGTGGCAATGCATAAAAGCCAGTGAGGTAATAGCAGTTTGTTCAGAGATAATGAATCTCGCAGCAGAAGAGTAGCAGTTTGCCTCACTAAGTCCCTTGAATCTTGCAGGCCTAATAAGTGAAGGGAAGCAATAGGATAGGAGCTGGCATTTTGAGGGAAATAGCTGCCAAGACAATCTAGAGCAAGCTGTATTTGAAGCAGGTTTATCAAAGAAGCCAGTTCTCCCTGCTGTGAGTGGCCTCAGTATAGCTCTTCAAGCTTCAGAAATTATAAGTTGCATCTGTTGCTTGTATGAAAGTGGCAGGTTCCAGCAAATGCCAGGCTTCTTGTGATAAGGATGGCACAAATGTTATAAATAATAGTCCTCAATGGAAAGTAAGCATTAGGGCACTTGGATGTGTGGAGCTGCTGCCTTCAAGGTTCTCAGCTTCATATCTTTGCAGTTGTTTTCCCAAATCAAATTGGCCTCTCTTCTGCTGCCTGCAAGCAGGCTTTAGCAATTTGGACAGTGAAATGAAAGGAGATCTGTTTACCGTTTAAATTAACAACCCAATCCAACGGAAACAGTTGAGCCTAGTCTTTTCCTGTTTTTGTGGAAGGGGCTGTAATGCTCAGACTCCTTCATTCAGTTTCTAGTGGATGGGAATGGTAGTCTGTTTGCTTCTGAGGAAAGGAAGAAATGAAGTTCCATTTGTAGCAGCAGGAGGCTGAACTGGGTTGTAGGCAGTACTCCAGCCAGAAGCTGTCTGCAGTGTGTTTTCAGGTATCTCCCCCGTGATGACAGGGACTATGGCTAAGTCTCCAGTAGTAGACAGCTGCCTGAGTGCAATTTTTTTAAACAAAGAATAATAATTCAGTGTAAAATTGGTATAACTAGTAAAAATAAAAATCTCCCAAGTCAGATATGTAGTCTGCCATTCTCACCATGACATGGGTTCGGCACTTCAAAAACAAAAACAGAAACATTTTATATGTTAAAATACAACCTTGAAATGCACTGTTAGGAGGCTGCCCTGTTCAGAGCCTCCTTTCCTTTCAGGCACATTTTGCCTCCTATCTGTGCTTAATTGTAGGTGACTTGGATCCCTGCAATTGGCAGGAGGACAGGATTTTGATTCATGGGGGCTGTGGTGTTAGCCTTCTATCTTACTGTCTGGAGTAGGGTGTATTATTCTATTGCTCTCTGTCCCTGATGACTGGTTCCATTCTGGAGTGAATTATTCCAACTCCTAGGCCTGTTCTCTGTGCCTGAGGTCATCACTTTGAAACATTTATCATTCACACTGCAGCTTTGGCACATATGCAAGGAAAGGACAGTTGAATTTGTAGATAGCTTTTATTGCTGGAGATTTTCTTTTCTTCACTGTCAGTAAACTTGAGAAACAGAACTAAGGAAGGAGTCTGCAGAGGAGGCAGCATTGCTCTGGCAGTGGCAGGATTGCTGACTAACAATTCAAGAAGTGACCTTGCAGCACATCAACATTTATTCATTCTCCTGCGCCTCCTTGTTTTCAGTTGTGTGGAGCATGGATTGAACCAGTGGAGAGCAATCTAATATATGCTAGGCAGCACATTCAGTAATCTCTACTTGACAAAACACCTCAAGACACTGGAAACCTGAGTGTGTCTGAAGTTGCCATTTCCTTGTTCCCTAGTCGACATAACAATGCTGGCCACTGACAACTGAAGTAGGCAGGACAAGAAGTGTGGAGCTATCCAAACTGTCCAGCTTCTCTGCTTTTCAGTACTTTTGTACTTCCTTGTGGAGCACTAGTTTGCCTTTTTTGGTACTCACTGTGTTCGTTTTGCTTTCCTTTTAACTGCATGCTGGAGTGCACTCTCTGGATCAATTATGGGAACAAAGAAGCTCACTGGACTTTGGAATTCTCTTTGGTGGTCAATTTTTGCACCTAGTTTATGTCTTTGGGAAAAGGAAGTAGGGGAGGGGATAGAGAAACCATACTAATTCCAAGCTGTGAAACTTAGAATCAGAATAGCAGTGCAAGATACCTTTCACAAATATATCAGTTCAGTTTGCTTTATTACGGTCCATGACCAAATACATAGCACAATGCAGGCCAACAACAACCACATAAAAATTGTAAAAATCAAGATGGACCTAAATAGATAAAACATAAGATATTTAAAAAATAAATGTGAAAATAAAATATAGGACATTAGTATGAATAATGAGATATGACAATTAATACAGTAGTGGTCAAACATCTTCTAGCTTAATAAATTTAGTACATATAATAAAAGGTTTTAAAATTATACAGCTCCAGAAAAAATATTAGCTAGAATACACTGATTAAAATTACAATCTGTTACCTCGACATTAACTTGTAAGAACCATAAATGCAATTTGATTACATGGGAACAAAATTTGGCAACTTTATGCATGGTCTCTGTATTTATATCAGTTTCAGTAGCATTTGTGATGGTATACAGAGTACTCAGGCATTTAAGAAAAGATAAAATACAAGCTTGGAAATATTCAAAAAACAGTCAGTTCAGGACCCCTTCTTTACATAATCTTCACGAATTCTCCTAGCTGCTGCCATAAATTTGGCACAATTAGTGAATTGGGGGTTAAAATCTGATAACAGCGTATTTCTGATTTTGAAATCAGAAAACCCGAGACATCCCTCCAACAAAGAATAAATGTACCCAGCTCATATGCCAGGGTATAGGCCACACCCAAACAAAACATGGTCAATCGTTTCAACTTTATCTGCACCACAAGGACAAACCCGCTCAGCC
The DNA here is from genome assembly GCF_032191835.1 of Heteronotia binoei. NCBI lineage: Eukaryota > Metazoa > Chordata > Lepidosauria > Squamata > Gekkonidae > Heteronotia > Heteronotia binoei. Next base: position 77,514,132 of record NC_083228.1, on the reverse strand, counting down.
ATAGACACCTTTCTAAAGCGGCCCTCAACGACTGCTGAAGGAAAGATATTACAACGGGCCATAGAAAAGGCCCTTCTGTGGGATGGTATTGTTAGAGTTGAGAGATAGGGGGCTGGAGCTAACACATATCTCCTTTGAGGGGGAGCTAGATAATCCGGGACCTTGGCAATATCATTCTGTCTCTCAATGTCTTGTAGTCCAGGGCCATTATCTGGAGAGATTCAGGTGAAAAGCCAAGTGTAGACAATTTCTGATGGATGGCTCTAACCCAAGAGGAACAATAACTATCCTTTAAAATCAACGATGTGATATTCGTGGGGCAATGGCTGAGATTAAGCCAAGTGGTGATTGAAAGTAGGCTCACCCTAGCCTCTATCCTTAGCAAGCCAGTTTCCAAGCATAGTACTGCATTGGAAACACAGGTTGGAAAGTGGAAAATGGCTCTCAAGAATTTGGACTGAATTTTCCCAAGGGGATCAAAACTTGATAAGGATGGACCCAACATAGTTCCATAAGTGAGTTGGGGTATTGCTTTGGCCAAGTAGAGTTTTAATGCAACTGGAATAAAATGCCCCCCTTTTGTGAGAAAAAACCTAATGGTGGCTTGAGTCGATTTGCGTCCAGAATTGGCAGCATATTCATGGTGAGCCTTCTTTGACCCTGAGGACTGAATCATGACCCCCAAATATTTGTATATTGTTACCTGTTGTAGACTATGGCCATTTATATTCCATCTCCTTAGCCTGGGTTTTGGGCCAAAAAGCATTACTTTTGTTTTCTGATAATTAATCTCTAAGAGGTTATGATCACAATAAAGACCAAATTGAGCTAATGCCCTTCTAAGGTCTACTGGTGTTCTAGACAGCAAGATTGTGTCATCTGCAAAGAGTAAGGCTACCAGTTGCCTATCTGCCAGCGAGGGGGGATGAGTATCAACTAGATGGAGGTTGCTGATCATATCATTAATAAAGATGACAAAAAGGGAAGGGGCCAGCACACAGCCTTGCTTGACTTGCTTATTGCACCTGACCCTAATAGACGTGTTGGTGTATAATGCCTGGATCAGGAATAAAAGTCACCTGTCAATTGAGGTGGCACTTAACTTCTCCCATAATTTCCCTCTGGGAATGGAGTCAAAAGCAGATTTTAAGTCAATAAAGGCTGCATAAAGAGAAAACGTTCTGCTGGTTACGTATTTTTCTATCAAATGTGATAGAATCAAATTATGTCCCAACATGGATCGTCCTTCCCTAAACCCAGCCTGCTCATCTACCAAATACCTTTCTTGAATCAGCCAGCACTGCAATTTCTCTAGAAGATGGCTAGCGTATAGTTTGCCCAGAATACTCAAGAGGCTGATTGGCCTATAATTGGCTGGATTATCCTTCTGCCCGGACTTAAAAAAAGGAATGATGATAGCCTCTCTCCAGGCCTCAGGTAAATCCCCTGTCAAATCTATATATGTAAACAATGGGGCCAAGAGAGAGGACCACCAGTCTATATTATCTTTCAATAGATCTGGGGGAATAAAATCAGGGCCTGGAGCTTTGCCTCTCTTGAGTTTACTGATCAAAGAAATAACTTCTCCAGCCGTCACTGGAGGCCAAGGTGGCAGGTCTGAAAGGGCCTCATGAATCTGGGGAACTGCAGAATGGTGGGGATCAGAGTACAGCACTTGAAAAAATGATTCCCAATTCTTGGGGGTGACAAATGAGTCAATGGGGGAGATGTCTCTGCAGGAGTGGCTCGAGATCAATTTCCAAAACCCTGTCAAGATCTTCTCCTTGGATGACTGTATAATGCTATATAGCACTTTCATGGCCTCACACTTCTTTGTGGCAATCAGTTGTTTGTATAACTTCTTAGAGCATGAAAGATGGTATTGTGCACACAGAGAATCAAGGCCCTCAGAGTTCTTATATGCATGATACGCTGATTTTAGATCTCTTCTTGCTTGCTTGAATTCTTTATCGAACCAGGGCTTGGAGATGTTTTTGAATCTACGATGTTGAACAGAAGCATCTTGAGCCAGTAATGGTTTTATGCGTTGGAGGAGATGGTCGAAGGGGATCAGAGGGTTCAAGTCATGGGGAGTATCCATAATTAATTTTCTATTGGAGCAAGCATCCTCCTTCTCCAGGGCTCCCCTCACTGTTTGTGCCAACTGATCGGACCACTTGGCATGGCATCTCATTTATATCCAACAATTAAGATTCTTTATTCCCAGAACATTTTCAAGAAAAACTGAGGTCATCATCATTAGCCTTGGAGGAGTGAGTACTGGGCTTCTCAGCACTGTAGTTCTATTGCTGCTTGATGAAGGCTTTGCAGTGGTTTGACTCTTCCTTCCCATTGTGTATTTGTGCTGCAGGTGTTGGAAGTGGTGCGCTCCAACTATGATACACTGACCCTCAAGTTGCAAGATGGGCTAGACCAATATGAACGCTATTCGGAGCAACATAAAGAAGCTGCCTTCTTCAAAGAACTTGTGAGTCTCAACTCCCTGCCAGGAGCTTAAAAGCCTTGTCTTAAAAACCTGAACTGCCTTTTTACCCACCAAAACATGTTTATTGGGATAAGGGCACAGAAGCGCATGCTTTAGTATGCCGTCCGTGAGGTCATTTTCACCTGGATGCTGAGCAGGCACAATTAAAAACAGGAAGTCTTACTTTATCCTGTCACAAGTTTCCTTGCATCCTTTTCAGGAGCTTGTTCCTGAAGATAACTGGAGCTTTTCCTTTTCCTTGCCCATCAGGCCTTTTGTAAGATCCAGGGGAATCTCATGCTGATTTCACCTGCTGCAGACGCCATTGATAAAACTGAAGTAAAGGGACTTTCACATGACAATGACTCAGGGATATGAAGTGCTCAGTCAGCACATGTCACTCCCATAAATCCTGTGTATCCCAAACTGATACTGCATGGCAAGTACTGAAAATAGGCTGCCTTGACTACCTAGCTCTGTTCTGCTTCAGAATCTGTCTCAAGAGGGAAAACAAGTCATAGGGAACAATCCTAAGCAAGTTACTTACGGTGTCATGCTATTCAGTGAGGTTTACTTTCAGGAGAGTACCCTTAGAATTGCAGACATAGAGGTCTGACATGAGCAGAGTATTCAAAGGGCCATGCTTGTTCTCACCTGTGCAGCCAGATGGAAAACAGACCTGCCCTTGAGCCTTGTCCATCTCTTTTTTTTTGTTCTCCAGCTATGGATGCTACTGCTGTCTCCCTCCTCACTTGTCTACTGTCACTGTCCTTATAGTTGCGTAATTGTTGTTCACTTGTTGAACAACTTCCCATTTCCCTTGATTAAAATGCAGATTTCCTTTTTCCAATTTGCTAGGATTATAGCTTTTCTGAAACCTGTCCTCTTAAGTACTAGCAGTTTAATAGACACTATTATGAAGTACAACACTGACAGTAATCCCCACCCCTTTCAGTTTTTCTACAGGAAATGCCCAAATGGGCCCTCTCCCAACACTAGAAAGCTTTATTCATTATTCTGCATCTAGTTATTAAACAAATGCAGTTGATTTAATCCCTGTATCTCTGGAGACTTTATGGTGGAGCATTCTCTAAGCCAATCTCTTACTGAAAGCTACAGACAATTTACAGTGAGCTCACTCAGCAGTGGGAGTGGGAGGAATCAACTTAAAGCAATGGGAGGAATCAACTTTATCTGTTCTCTTGGATTTTTTAAAAAACAAAACCACTTTCTTTTCAGTTCAGAATATCTCAGGGCACAATCTCATGTCATGCAGTCAGGTGAAAGTGGCATGTGAGAGTCTCATCTGTTGCTTGCAGGCTGCTTGGATACTTGTACAAAGTAAAAGTACTCTAAAGTGTAGAATTTACTTCCTCAGACCAAAGTGGTCTACTTCATGTCTTGTCTCATCTGGCCTTCAAGCCTAATCATGTCTTGTCTCAGTTGGAAAAGTTGGTTGGAGCCACTTGATGGCAAGCTAGGAACAGCAAACTATAGTGAGTCAAATAGGGTCTAAAGCTAGTGGAGGTTCAACAGCAGAGGCAAGGCAGAGGGTTAGCTGACCCCCACTGTTCCTAGTTGGATCAAGTTATTTGCCAGACCTCAGAAGTGATGCATGATCTGAAGACCCACAAGCCTACCTTCTTGAGGAGCAATTGATATTTTAAGGGGCATATAGAGCCCTGGAGCCTCACACTCCTTTATCATTATTTATTTTCTCAGAGGGCATATTGGCATCTCTGGCAAAGGAAATAGGAGAATGTAGGTCTAGGGACTTGAGCCAGCTGCTTAGGAGGTCTGCGCTTCTGATTCTTGAGCACCATCAGAGAGAGGAATGCCTCCCTTGCTATAGTCAGTTGTTTTCCCATTCTTATATAGTACTTTAGATCCTCCAAATTCCCATAAATTCTCTAAATCCCAGCTCTTTTAGGTCAATTCCCAGGGTTCAGGATATGACAGCACCCTTCTCCTATTGGCAGCTGGTTGAAGCTTAATTTCAGTGTAGCAGTAGACTCTTCCAGACGAGGAATATGATGCTGAATGCTGTAATGTGGAATAGATGGTTAATAAACTGCTAACAAAGTTACAAAGGTCTTATTGTCATGTGCCTGTCATCCCTTTGCTTGTGACTTGAATGAGCTTAGACATATGAGATGCATTTTGCCTTTGCTGCTGAATGTTGCTGATGCCGCTTAGGGCACCACCTGGGCACATTTAGGGACCTGTTCTTGCACAAATAGGCGCAAGAGGGGACATGCATTTGGAAGTAGAGGAATCTGGCTTCTGTTGTAGTTTATGCATTCAATATGCCTAGCACTCATCACAGAGAAGTAGCCATATTTAGATGCAAATAAAATAGGGGAAGTCCACCTTATCTACCTTTCACATATCTACCCCTGCCAGGTTTCCAGCCCTCAGCTGGTGTAGGTTTGAAAACTTGTAAATGTTCCTGTCTGTTCCATATAACCTGATGTGGCTTTAAATTGCTGTCCATGATTTGTAGGCCTCCCTCCCTTTTTGTTGCCTTTTACTACAGAAGCCATGGGTATGTACTTCTGCTAAAATCCAAGTATTGCAATCACTTTAAATAATGCAGAATTGGAACATTTTCATAATTTGTTGCAGAACCCATAAGGGGACATTTGGCTCAGAATACATAAACCCTGCTATCAAGGAAACAATGGTTCTTACTTGGTCAGCAACTCCTTCAACAACCTCTTTCCCACAGTTGCAACTTTTAGCATTGTCTCAGGGCTTTCTCCTGAGAGCCACCTTTCCTGTAGTAAAAGGGGGGCCTATTAAGAGTTTCCTTCAGTGCCTAATTGGGGTTGCAGTGTTGAAATTGCTTATATTGACTGTTTTCTCTTCCATAGGTTCGATCTATCAGCATCAATGTGCGGCGAAATCTGGCCTTCAACACCCTCAGCCAGGAGGCCCTGCTAAAAGAGTTTTCGACCATCTCCTGAAGCTGAATTATCTATCTATTTCCTGACCAGCCCTGGCGTTAGTGCGCCCCTTCCCCAGCATTGACTGTAGCTCCTGGTTGTGGAGTGGTCTAATCCTAGTGCGTGTGTATGTTTTCCAAGCAAGAGCAAGGGGAGATTTGGACTTGATCCATAAGACTGGACACAGACAACTAATGCTGTGGACTGCCCTTGGAGGGGTATGAGAGGGGGGAGTGAGGATCTATACTTACTGCTCTTTCTCATGTCTGCTGGTATTCAGGGCTAAGAGGCCCTCCCAGGTGATTAGAACAAAGCACTACTGAGCAAAGTTGTTCATCCTTCTGGTTCTCTAGAATCTGTCTGATCTTGTGCACAGGACTGAAGAAAGAAAGTGAAGTGTCAGGGAAACTAAGCCTTTGACAATAAAGCATAGGCTGGCTGACCTGCTGTCCTTGATACACATGCTGTGAAGCCCAAACACCAACTGAGGTGTTGAGTCTGCAGTCCTTGTACTTGTGTTATGTTAACCTAAAACTGGTATTGGAAATAACAGCTGAGAGTTCTCCCCTTCACTCTGAGTTCATGTCTGTTACTCTGAATGATGCTTGCCAGAGCTTCTTATAGGGAGATTTTGCAAGTATCAAGCCCTTAAAACATGGTCTCTGGAGTTCTGAAATAAGAGACCACCTCTATTAACTTATCCCTGGTGCCCAGTTCTTAAAGCTCAGAGGATAAGGATATTAGTATGTGTCAGTGATTTGGGAGGGGAGAGGAAATAAGAAATAATGTCCTATGCCTTTACTGCTCATGCAGTTGCTGTTTGTAGAGTGGGTCTTTTCCCCCTGTTCCCAAAAGACTGACTGGTCTACTGAATAGGCTTATTTGATTTCTCCTCAGTGGCCTACTACTCTTGGATCTCCATGGTGTTGATAAGAGCTCCCACCAAAGTATATTGAAGAATGCTGATACTATACCATGTGAAAGAGGCCAATATTTCCTAGGGCTGTTCTAGGTTAGAAAGAGTGGATTGTACCTATAGTTTCTGTGTAGAGAAAATGTCTGTTCCTTTTCTCAGATTGCCTGGATCTCAGGGCTGAGTACTTCCTACTTAAAAAGTGTCATCTTGATCATATGTCTACACTGCCTATACAAAATTCTGCATTGACCGAAGCTACTGATTAGCTCATCCTTCCCTTCCAAACTCTACTTTTCCTATTCTCTACTAAAGGCTTTTATTGGGTGGGTAGATATAAGAGAGTTTTGCTTTGAATCAGGGAGTTAATTTGTCAGGTTTACAACTCTTGCCACATGTAAGGGGAAAAGAGCTTGTGGGAGAATATTAGTGATATGCATATGTAATAACTAGGGGCATTCAGTTCCATATCAGTACCATATCAGTGCCCACCTATTAATGTGACTAAGGACACCTAAAATGGGTGACCAACCACAGCTTCAGATATTTGCCATTTCAGAATTCAGTTTTTCTAACTTAAAAGAACAATAAGGCAATTAATCTCTGTGCTCTATTAGGAAATCAAAGGCTGGCAGTGCATTTGGAGTGCTCCTTCCAAAATAAAGATATTGGTATCGGCAGGATAAGGCCCGTTCTAGCGAATGAAGGAAGGTGGCTCCTTTCCTGTGTATTTCCTTTCCCATTATAGAACCATTTTCACCAGATAAAACAGGATTGAATGGGTAAGGCTGGGGTCTTTCTTGATGGCTTAGGAGATTAATATGCAAATAGATCAACTTTATTTCATACATACTGTCACTGTGTGTGATTTATCTTTCTGTATTGGTAGGAAATAGTCCTCTCCAGGTCTTTCCCAGTTCACTAATGACTCTTGGACATGGCAGTAGTGAACTCTGAGGCCAGGCATTCAGTAGGGAGCGCTTTTCCAGGGGAGAGGCTATAAACTTCTGAAACAGCACCTGTAAGATATATGTAGAGTTCATTAAAGAGGAGGGGTGGGGTGTGCCTCTGATCACTCATTTTGTGCAGTGTATTTGTGTTCTTTTGGGGAGGGATAATAAACTATTATTAATACTGAATGTTTCCTTAGTGATAACACTGTGCTATACCCACTACAAAACTGATGTAGTCCCTGTCACAGAGGGCTTGCCATCTACATAAAACTTAGAGAAATTAAATGTCAAAGTGTTTTTTCTTTAAAATGTTATACCCACTTAGGGACTTCAAGTTGAAAACATGACACATCAAGCTGAAAACATGAAAAACCAATGTCATGATGGAAAGACATTTCTCCTTGTTTGCAGACAGAATGGTCACTCAGAGCAATGTGGGGAGAGGCTTCCCCTTAGACCTCAGACTGAGCCAGAGTCTGGAAAAGCCAGAAACTAGTATAAAACATTATACCCAGAAGAAATGAAGGGCAGGGAGAGCAGTAATGAGACATCCTGCCAAGTGCAAACTGACGAAACCTGAGATGTACTGGAGACATTGCACCCTAGGGCACGGTAAATTAAGAATTAGGCAACACCTTTTGGAAATGATGTATCTTCTAAGGAGAAGGCATCTTTGTGGTAATGCTTAGTCAAAGAGGGTATGGTTTCATTGCCATTGCCTCTGCTCTGCTAAAGTTTGCCTTGAAGACTACCCCACACTGGAGTCACTGAGACTGAAACTTCATGGTAAGAAATTATCGATCAAAAGCTTAAAATAAAATAAGTGTCCAATGGCACCTTAAAGACTAACAAAATTTACTCCAGCTTTCTAAGAAATTTTGATTTTATTAGATGACTAAAAAAGAAAAATTGAAACCATACGCTAACATCAAAGAAATACAACATGAAGGCAAAAAGAAAAAAAAGGAGGAGCATAAAAGGCTTTTGATTTTCTTTACAATAAATATACTTTTGATTACAATTTTTGCATATATATGAAACAAGATATCTCTCTCTCTCTCTTTCTCTTTGTTTCCCCAAACAAATTTCTTATTCATCAAGTCATCGTTATCCTTATCCTTTTCATGCAAAAAGCCAATCCCTAATAAGTAAAATAATTATCTTTTCCCTAACCAGTACTATAAATTTAGCCACAACTACAAATTCCAATATCTTTAACCATTCTTGACCATAGGTATTGTTGGACATTTCCGTTTCTATGCACATAACATTTTCACTGCCATAGCTGATTGTAAGAACAAAAGTCCATAATTTCTTTCCAACTGCTTCTCCATAAAACCTAACAAAAAGAACTCTGGTTTCAGCTGTATCTTAGTCTTTCGAATCTTCTGCAGATTTCATATTTCCCTCTTTCCTTTGTAAAAAATTGACCAAAAGTAATATAATCCTCTCTGTGAAGTCTTCAGTTTCTTGTTGTGTAACTCCCAGTCTCAGACAATACTCCTTTCTTCTCAAGTCCATAAAATTGGCCAAAAGTGATATAGTTCTTTTTCTGAAATCTCCATCTATATCTTCTTGGATACCTCTCAGTTTCAACATGTCTCTTCTTTGTCAATATCTTCTTTTATTTCCTATTGCAACCACTTTATCATTTCTTTGCTTAACTTCAAATTCTTTCTTATCCTTTATTTCTTTAGATTTCTCAGTTCTCTGATTCATTCTTTTCTCAAAGGCCTCTAACGTTTACTCTCTATCCCATATCCCATTTGTTTGAGTAATTTCTGCATCATATTCGATGCATCAAGTTGGTCTGATGAACCTTTCCTGTCAGGATTCATTCTGGTACTCATTATAGGACATTATAGAACAGGACCAGAAATGTAAAAGGATAGAAATAGAGACAGAACATTTTCAAATAAAATGTTTTAATTTTTATCTGTCAGTAGTTTGTGTCCTTTCACCACTGCAACAACAACAAAAATTAAAACGCCAAAACGGGTACTCCAGAGTGTTTTCAAATAAATTTCTTTCCGTTTTGGCTGACAGCAGTTTTTACCATGGCCTTTTTTTGGTAGAAAAAGCCCAGCAGGAACTCATTTGCATATTAGGCCACACACCCTGACACCAAGCCATCCAGAACTGCACTCCTGTGTGTTCCTGCTCAAAAAATGCCCTGGTTTTCATCATGGGAACCAAAGTCAGATAGTCCCAGAATTTTTCAGAGGCTTATCTTCTATTGTGCATAGTTATTCAGAATCAAATAATCTTGAAAAGTAAAAATAAGAACAGTCTCATTTTTCAAAAGTTTTTTTTATTTTAGAAAGATTGGGGGTAGGGAATAGAGGGAGTAGAAAACACATTTTGACCTTGTTCTGCATAAAATATTTTCAAAAAGTAAAAGCTTAGTTCTACATTACTTTCTTTATATTAATTGTTCCATATTATTATGTCTAAACTAAACATCATCCACATTTAAAAATTTTATAGCATAAATCTGTTGTTACAATTATCTATTAGTTTTGACAATTCTAGTAAAGGCAATTTTGCAATATAAAATACAGGGGGGGGGGGATAAGTTCACACCAGAGAATCTTAAGAGTCTTGAATGTCTAACCAGGTATAGAATTTCATCCAATATTTTCTTGCTTCTTCTTTAGATTTCCCAGCCAACAGCTGGGATAGAAAGTCCAGCTCTGCTGTTTCTAGAATTTTTCCCACCAAGTCCATTCTCATGGGAATTTCCTGAGATTTCCATCTCTGCGCCAGAAGAATTCTAGCTGCTGTGTTAAAGTGTGCCAACAAATGTCTCATTTATTTGGCATAGTCCTCAGGAAATACGTTCCATAAAAATAGTTCTGGTTTGAAAGGAATCTGTGTCTTCATAATCTTCTGTAATATTTCATGCACCATTTTCCAATAACCCTTCACCATCTTATTGGCTTATTGGCATGTTTAAATTTTTTTTTGTCTAGCATACTTCAATTTAATCTCCATCTCTTCCATCAGAATTAAATTCAATTTGTGTTGCATTTCTTTCACCTTTTTTTTGAAATTCATACTTTGTTGGCTGTTTTTAAGATTCTTTTCAGCTTCTCCAGCTTGTGACATTAAATTTTGAAAATTTTCAATTCTTTCTTTCTTTTTCTTGGTACGTTATCTAATTGTAAGGCCCCTATAATAAACTTTAGCGGTGTCCCATATTTACCTCTGGTGTTCTGTTCTGTTTAAAAAAAGATTCCATTTCCACCTTAGATTCTTTGAGAAAGTCTTTATCTTTCAAAATTGAAATATTTAGCCTCCATGATCTTCTTATCCACGGACCTTTAAGCTTTATCATTACAGGGCTATGGTCTGAAATAACTCTTGTTTGAATTTCTGTGTCATCTAAGTCTTTAATCATACTTGCAGAAAGCCAACACATATCAATTCTTGACCAAGTTTGATGGCTAGAGGAACAGTAAGTAAAATCTTTGGAGTTGGGTTATCTTGTTCTCGTATCATACATCAACCAGATCAATTTCTTCTGCTAATTTCCAAAAACTTGTTGGCAACTGAAGACCTTTACTTTTCATCTGTTTGTGCATTTTTTTGTCCAGTTGTCTATCAGAAACTGCATTGAAATCTACTATTAGACAGTGTTCTACATATTCCAAATTTGAGAATTTAAGAAGCAAATCTTGAAAAAAATTCTCTTGATGGCCATTTGGGGCGTAGATGTTTGCCAATAAAATTTTCTTATTATCCGCTGTAATTTCCACTAATAGAATTCTTCCATCTTCAGAAGCATATTGCAATTGTGGGTTAAATTTATCTTTAATATATATTGCCACTCCCCTTTTCTTATTCATGTCTGTTGCTGTAAATAAATTACCAAGTTTTTTATTTTTCAAAAATGTTGATCTTTAGTTAAAATGCGAGTTTCTTGTAGGCAAATTATGTCCATTTCCATTTTTGTCAAATATCTAAAAGTCTTCCTCCTTTTGGCAGGAGAGTTATGTCCATTCACATTAATTAAAACTATTGAAGCCATTATGGGTTTTGTTTATCATTATCTTTTTGATCTTTTTTGGAATGCTGTCTTGTATTATATCTACCTGGTTCATTTGGCTTTTCTTCACCAGAACTTTCCTCCTCCTCCTTCTTTTCCTTGCCTTCTTTTTCCTTCACTCTATCCTGAAAATTTTGAGCTTTAAAAGTGGAGTTAATCCTGTATCTGTTCTCCTGGTAGGTAAAAAGCAGGCCTTCTGGCATTAGCCACATATAGGGTATTGTTAGCACTTGGTATTCCCTCCCTTTTTGTCTCACTGGCCATGGTACCTCTCTTAAGATTCTTAAGATACCTCTCCAGCTATCATCATAGGTCTGTCTCTTACTTGCTTCAAGATGTCATCTTTAGTCCTCTTTCTTGTGAATCTCAAATGAACTTCACTAGATTATTTGTTTCGTCTTGTATAACTCGATGGCATCCGTCTAACTTGATCAAACTCTTCTTCCATCCTCTTCGGAGTCACTTGTAAAATTTCAGCCAAGGCTTCACTTAAAATTTTCTGTAAATCTTCATCTTTCTCTTCTGGTATATTTTGAAACCTCAACATATAGGCGGCTCTATCTACTTCCAATTGCAAGAGTCTAGAATCATGTATATTCTGTTCTTTTTCCAGATGTTCCACCTTTTGGATATTCTCTGTCACCTGACCATCTAGTACTTTGAAGGCTTTGTTTGTCTCAGCTGCCTGTCTGCTATTCTCCAAAAGTTCTTGTTTAATCTCTGCCATCTGTTCACCAGTGTTGTCTACTTTATTAGCCAGCTGTGTTATAGCCGTCATTAAGGTGTTTTGCATTTCTTTCATATCTCCCCGCATGGTCGTAAATTTCCCTGGCCCAGGTGGTCGTAAATTTCCCTGGCCCAGGTGGAGCATTGGGCGAAAGAAATGGTGGCTTTCCTTCTCTGTTATCTTTTTTTTTACTGTTTCTTTGAAGCCAATCCCAGCTTTGTTTTCCATTCTTATTAGAATAAGCACACTCACAACTACAAGTTCAATAAGTGCCTCTTCAATGTTTGTTTTGGAACTCTTATGTTCCTGTTTATAACAGATAAGCTAATCTCCACCAAGCAGTACCCTTATTGTGGAGTAGTTAAAAAAAACAACCTTCTAACTTCTGTCAACAATTTGTGGTAGCCAAAACAATGTTAAGAATAATAGTAAACAAAAATTTTTTTAGTCAACCACACTAGATAGTCAATAGGCAAAACAATTGAGTTTGTTACAACAACAACAACAACTCACTATTACAGGTCCTCTAGCAATTCTGATTCAGCTGCAATCCAATCACAACAACGTCTTTCAAATAACTTCAAACTTCAAGATGTAAATTTGTAATCCAGGGCTGAATGCTGTGTTTATAATCCAAGAATGAAATCCAAGATTGAAAAATAAACCAATAAACTAAACAGAAAAAAAGAAAAAATCAGGCACTCCCCAAAATAAAGGTAACAATTAGTAAAAAATAGGAAAAAGTTCCTCTATTTAATAATACAAAACATGAAAAATAAAAGGTGCATAAGAAAAAAGGAATCCCAAATCAAAAATTATTTAAACCATGTCAAACAGTATTCCAGCCACTAATAAAAAAGGCAGAGAAAAAATAAAAAACAAGTTTAAAAGGTTATATCCATATCATCCAACAAAAACAGATAAAAAACCACTTTGGAAATTTATAAAGTTATTCTTACAGCCAGAGATCCTTCTATATCTTATAAGTCAATATCAGGTGCCCACCAGCCTTTGGAAGTTTATTAAAACTCTTATAAGTTCACTCAGAGCACTTCAATTTAAGCTTCGAAGTGTTTTTAAGCCAGCTGTCTTTTACATCCATATACACTTGCAAGCAAGCATCTTTCCCAAAATCCAAAACAATTTTCTCCCCCAGAGGGTTTAAGCAGATCAGTTAAATTCAGCCATCCAGTCTCTTACAAAACTAAAAGTTGGTGTGATCTCCTCATGCAGGTATTTCCAATGTTATCAGGTTAGGCAGAAACTTTTATAAGCCTTAAGAAAGAATGAGGGAGAGTTCCCCCCCCCTTCTCTGTCTTTAGCCCCGCTTGAAATCTGCTTCACTCCTAATTCTCCTCCTTCCTGCTTGTCAGAGAAGTTGCCATTCAAACAAAATAGTAAGGGAAAAAACCACACTTACAGTAGTAGAGTCTTGATGTTACATGCCTTTAAGGTCCAAAATGTAGAGTGTAAGAGAATAAAAGAAAAAGCCAGTGGCTGATCCTCTTGCCATTTAAAAATGGCGATCGGAATTATGAGGCTAGAGGCAAGCGGGATCGGGGAGCAGCTGCCTCTGCTGGCACCCCCAATCTACCACTCAAGCCCCCTGCCTTCTGGAACCCTTCCTGAGCCCCAGAATCGAGTCGTCCTTCAGGGAAGACCCCTCTTCAGACCGATATGGAACCGGCTCTGGACGCATCAGTCCAAGCCGCTTCCAGCTGCGTGCTGCCGAAACCGGAAGTCAATATAAGAACAGTCTCATGGCATATTTATATTCACAGGCAAAAACCTTTCATGCATACACATCAAGAGTAAAATTATGGATGGGAAAGGTAATCCCTCATCCAATTAGCTTTCACAATTTCACAGTTTCATATCTCGTTTTCCTGATTTCTGGATTAGATTTGTTGCCAAATTTATTGTTTAGAACTTTTTATAATTCTATGAGAGAGATTACCAGGAATTGTGTCTTTTGTCATCAAGAAAATCTCTTTGGCTGCAGATAATAATGTCCAGTAAATCTTAAGAAGCAGAGGAGGCCAGCCTTTAGTTCTTGTAAGAATTTCAAACGCAGCCAGGAGCAAAGTTGTAAATACCAGGGCTTCAGATTGCTCTAACTCAAGAAGTGTCTGTAAAGCTACCACTCAACAGAAGACACCCAAAGAGCAATCTAAAGAGGTATGCATGGTTTATCGCTTTGATTTACCTTTTATCTAGGGAGATTTTGTCCACCAGAGAGCTCTCCTAGTTGATAATAGCTGTATTGTGTCTTCACTCCTTGTGAAGCCATCAGCCTGCCATTACATCTCCAAAAGAAGCCCCAGATTTTGTTTGTCTTTACACTGCCATGGAACTTTTCTAATTTGCCATTACACAGCTAACACAGCTTCCCTTCTGTAACAAAGATTGATACCTTGAATTCTGCTGAATGATTTTCAGTGATGAACTCTAGAGGTTTAAATCTTTCCATTCTCTCCAATTCTTTAAATCTGGAATGACACCATCTCTTACTGTAATTATAAAACCCAGGTCTCAGATTCAGTGGGAGCTCACAGGAGCGCAGTTCCTGAATGTTTCTGAGAGTTCCACTTCCCCCTGCTGAGAGTTCCACCTCCTTGTCCATTGAATAGTATGTGCAGCTGTAATTATAAAACCCAGGTCTCAGATTCAGTGGGAGCTCACAGGAGCGCAGTTCCTGAATGTTTCTGAGAGTTCCACCTCATTGTCCATTGAATAGTATGTGCAGCTGCATAAGAATCCCTGGATGAGCTGCACTACCTATTTTTCTACAAAATTACTGCTGATAAAACCAATTCTAAAATGGGGAATACCTTCCCCCACTCTCAGACTGGCCTTATCTTTCAGGGCCTCTGTAGATCTTATCAGAGCTATATTTTCAGGCAATCCTGCCATTTTCATTTTTTCGCCTTCCCTATTAGGCCTCTGACACCCAATTTATTTTCAGCTTCCTCTAAGAACCTCTTGTACATTAGCATGGGCTTCCTACCAGAGATTAATACACTGTGGATTTGTCAGTTCCTTTGTGTTCACCAGGTCCAGCTGAAAGCATCTCAGGTTGATTTGCTCCTGTGATTATAAGCTGTTGTCCATTTCTCTTAGCTGAATGGTCTTTTACAATGTGTACTTGTGCCAAGGGATATGTTAGAGAAAGATCTTCTGTGTTTGGCCGTTTTGTTATGCCATATGCCACAGGATTTCTCATCAGCCTGTGTGCCTTCAATTATTATTGTACTAAAGGAGCGTATCAGACTTAAGTTTGATAGACCTTTTAGGATAGACAAGGGAGAATCAGTCACATTGTAACCTCAACTGTCCCCCAGTTCTGGTTTGGTCTTTGTAGCAGTGGAACAGGGAGAAGGAAGTAGTGATTGCTGCTGGCAATACTCACAATGCGTATTGGGGACTTTATGCATTCTCATGGGGCGTTGGCACATTAAAATCCCGGTCTTGGGTACTATCGATCAGGGATCGGCGCTGAGGCTTCATCCCATGGGTGTAAATGCACAGATGACCACTCGAAGATCATCAGTTATAGGTAAGCAACCTGTTTTTAACATTTGTTCATCATGTTTCCAACACTGGCTTCCCTTGGTTAATTGGGTGCTGGTACCTAAGTGTTGACATTTGTTCCTGCAAAACATTTGAAGAACTAATCCTGTTCTATAAATGACCCGGGAAATAAACATTTTTTTATCATCCATAAGAGAGGAGGTCACATTTACTGGTGTAAGCTGCTGTTTCCTGGAATTTGTCTCTCCCTATTTATTTTTATGACAGCAATTAACATTTCCTTTATAACCTTGTGGCTGTACATAACTGTTCAATAACCTTGAGGCTCAATATTCTGCAGGGCTCAATATTTAAGATTTCATCTCCTAGCACTCTGTTGTCACAACAACATTCATTTCACACCTCAGAACTCTATAGGGCATCACATCTGCACAAAACATGGTTAGCCTACAGTAGTATGTTTCACTGGAAATTATTTTCCAGTGTGTGGAACTCATTGCATCTATATGTGTTGCACATCTGTATTTTAATATGCACTGGCATTGAATTGGGAAGTGTGCTAAGTGTAGTAGCTGTTGATCACAGCAGAGACCATGTTCTATTGCAGAATTTTTGTGAGCCTTATGAAGAACAACTCTGGTCCTGCATCCCCTGTGCAGTGGACAGAATTGCTTCCTCTTGAATCCAGCATGTACCATTAATATATCTATACTGACAGTGTGCCAAGATTTTAAATGTATTATTTTCAGACAAAATATACAACATGTAAGGAAGCAGTATCCAGTTTAAATAATTAAATGCCCATCTGATCCCTGTAACATAGCATGGCAAACTATTATTCAGTAAATGCCTCTGGCCTGCAAAAGAATGCTAGATGTTTGCTCCTGATAATATATGCAGAGCCACCCAAGAAATAAAGGGCATTGTATGCTGTAAGCCACTCCAATTTCAGCAGTGCTTATCCCTGGCTTTTGGCTGCTTACTTGCTGAGTTATACCAAAAACAAAATTATCAGCACTTGGAACTTGTTCCAGTTTTTTTCAAGATACTGGAATTTGAATTGAGTCTCCTGGCTTGTGTCCCTTAGATCTTATCAGTCACCTGAGCCATGACTGGCAGCCAAAGTTTTGTGCCAACAGAGAGCCAGTTTGGTGTAGTGGTTAAGTGTGTGGACTCTTATCTGGGAGAACCGGGTTTGATTCCCCACTCCTCCACTTGCACCTGCTGGAATGGCCTTGGGTTAGCCATAGCTCTCACAAGAATTGTCTTTGAAAGGGCAGCTGCTGTGAGAGCCCTCTTAGCCCCACCCACCTCACAGGGTGTCTGTTGTGGGGGGAGGAAGATAAAGGAGATAAAGAAGATTGTGAGCTGCTCTGAGACTCTGAGATTTGGAGTGGAGGGCAGGATATAAATCCAATTTCTTCTTCTTCTACCTCCTCCTCCTCTGCCTTTCTGATCTTTGCTGGCTTTGGAGCCAGCTTCAGCACCTGGGAGGAGCCAACGGGGATGGCTGAGCCATATGGTAAGAAAGCATGGGGAACACGATACCCTGCAGCTCAGTGACTTGCTACCTTGCCTTGTCTGCAGGCTAGAAGAGTGCTCGGTGCATAAGCAAAATGATTTATGGCAGGCCCTTGGCATGATGAACTGCTATCCATCTGGGGTCTGCTTGGCTGTTATTTATTCAAATTTCCTGTCTTATGCACCCTGTTGTCTAGCTGTAGGCTGTTGTGTGGTGTAACATATTTCACTCTGTTGGCACAAAACTATGGCTGCCAGCCATGGCTCAGAACTTTGTGTCTCCCTGATTCTCAGGTGCCTATTCCCCAAAATTGGATGGGGGTGGAAATGGCACTGTACAGTATGGCATGTCATGTGCACTCTAGCTATGGAGTCAGGGGTACAGTCCTTATTTAACCAACAGATTCCAGCTAAGCTTTTCACACATTCTGCTAGTCATCTAAATTGCCTAACTAAACGTGCCAATGTAAAACTAAACTGCTTTTGGGCCAGGGGTTACATGAAAGGAGAGCTGGTTTGACAGTTCACTGGAGCTTACTCCCAAGTAAATGCACATTGAGTTGTTGCCCTGGTCATTTTTTCCTTGCAGAGCTGCCTCTGCAACAAGAAAAACTGTTTTTCTGTTAGGGCTTTTTTTGTGCCAGTTGGTCTGTTTATAGAAATGTGTACTATCTTGAATGGTTTGCACAGATCTCTCTGTCCTAGAAAAGAATTCAAACCCAGGTTATTTTGGAACAAAAGGCAAATGAGCTTCCCAGTCATCCTGGGCAGAGTGAGGTGTACTTTCCCACCTGTCCTTCCTTTATTCAGCCCTGGCCTTTGATTCTGTTTTCCTTAAATGTTCCCCTTCCTCTTTTGGCTATTTGTTTGCTGGCAGAGCATAGACCTCAGTTGTAGTCCTCCCTCAACCCTCCTGGGCTAATTGAATGAAGTGGATGGAAAGTGAATCCAGTTGACCAAATTAAATGAACTGGGCACACATCTGGATAGAATTCAGGGGCTTAGCAGCATGCAGAGCAGAGATTTATCCATGAGGTAAATATGCAGGTCCTCTGGCCATAGCCTTTAGCAGCCTTTTGAACACCAATCCTATTGCCCTACTTAATCTGTCTGGGGTCTTTCAGCAGCCCCTGTTGGGTAAACATAATCGGTGCCCTCTCCTCAGATTCTCTCTCTGGTTGTACAGAGCCTTCGTTTTCTCCTAGGTAGTTAATGGATAATTAGCCAAGCTGTCTGCCTTCAGCATGGCCCCACTACTCTTCCTTCATGCTGAGCCTCAGGGCTATAAGCATGTAATGAACTGCAGACTGGGGAAGGCCAAAGTCACAATTTCTCATTTAATCTCTGCTGCATCAGCCACAAGCTGGTTGGATCAGAAGCTCTTGCTGTGCTTGGGGTCTGAGGCCTTGAGATGTCATGTCTGGGATGCAAACACTATACTGAGGAAGACCAGCTAAGGATTAGGATTGTGCACTTGCCCTAAAGGACAACTGTCTTCAGTGCCAACATTCCCAGTCTGCCTATCCTCCTCCCCTAATGTAGCAATACCAGAGACTGACACAGAAGACTTTGTAATTTAAGCACAGGAAGTTTTTAGATATGGATGTAATTGCTGTATGGTGATGAGAGAGGCCCCCTCTTTTTACTCTGTCCAATGGACCATTACTGAATCACAGCATAAAATCAGTTCTAAACCAGCCTAGGCTGCAGCTTATAGTGTCATATGTGATTATGTAACCAGGAAGATGCATCAAATGCAGGCTTTGCTCCTCCATTTTAGCCATATAACAACCATACCGTGAGGTAAGCGAAGCAGACTGGCCCAAGGTTAATCAGTGAGCTTGCCCATGGCAGAGTGGGAATCTTTGAATCTGGGTTCCCCATAGGGTTGCCAAGTCCAATTCAAGAAAAATCTGGGGACTTTGGGGGTGGAGCCAGGAGACATTGGAGGTGGAGCCAGGAGCAAGGCTGTGACAAGCATGATTGAACTACAAAGGCAGTTCTTGCCATCACATTTAAAGGGACTGCACATCTTTTAAATGCCTTCCTTTCATAGGAAATAATGAAGGATAGGGGCACTTTCTTTTTGGGATCCCCCTAGTCCAATCTTTTTGAAACCTGGGGGATATTTTGGGGAGAGGTACTGGATGCCTTACGGAAAATTTGGTGCCTCTACCTCAAAAATCAGCAACCCCCCCCCCCCCGAGCCCCAGATACCCATGGATCAATTCTCCATTATTTTCTATGGGAATAAGTCTCCATAGGGAATAATAGAGTTCCCAGCAGGCATTTTCCTCCTTTCTGCCCGCTTTCTGATGACCCTGAAGCAGGGGGAGGGCCTCCAAACTGGGGGATCCCCTGCCCCCGCCGGGGGATTGGCAGCCCTAGTTCCCCAGATCCTCGTCTAATGCACTAACAATACTGCTAAGTTGGTTAAAGCAGGAAGTGCCAAAGCAAGATTATGGCTGAACATCAAGAAGACAAAAGTAATGACTACTGGGAAATTGCACAACTTTAACGTTGACGATGAAGAAATTGAAATTGTTGAAGGTTTTCTATTCCTTGGCTCAAACATCAATGCAAACGGAGACTGCAGCCAAGAAGTCAGATGATTGAGACCAGAAAGGGCAGCCATGAAGGAGCTAGAAAAGATTCTTAAGGATAAGGATGTGTCACTGGCAACTAAGACCAAGCTTATTTCCCATTACTATATATGGGTGGGAAAGCTGCACTGTGAGGAAAGCTGACAGGAAGAAAGTAGATTCCTTTGGATGTGTTGAATGCGAGTTTTAGATACCATGGACTACCAAAAAAAAGTGGGTTCTAGACCAAATCAAGCCTGAAATGTTCTTAAAATTTTGAATGACCAAACTGAGACTGTCATACTTCGGTCACTTTAAGAGAAGACAAGTCACTGGAAAGGACAATAATGCTAGGAAATGTAAAAGACAGAAGAAGAAAAGATGGATTGACTCAATCAAGGAAGCCAAGGCTTTCATTTTGTAAGACCTGAGCAAGGGCTGTTTGCTCAGCCAGCATAGGACATTTTGAAGGTCATTAATTCATACAGGCATATAAGTCAGAAGCAACTTGACAGCACTTAACACACACACACACACACACACACTGATAGATTACTTTATCATGGAAAAATAAAGTAGCCACTAGGAAATGAACTCACCATGCCCCTGAATTGTAGAGGTGGCTTAGTTGTGGTCTTTCTTGCAACAGAGAAAGGAAGCTGCAGTGGAGGGATAGGGAGAGGCACAGAGCAAGTGCTCTGGGTTAAAATCAGCTGGAGATAAAGGAGGTTCCACGTTTAGGATTTGGGGGATTCTCTGTTTGAAATTTACTAACTGTAGAATCCCCTGCTTTATTTTTTTGCATAAATAATAAGAATGGAAATATGCAATTAGCTGATGGCCAATTATGTATACCAATGCCCTGTGTTTGCCTAATGAGCTGTTAAATTGCATCCCCCAGACAGATCACTGGAAGGAGAAATGAATGAGAAGCATAATATTCTATTTATTACCTTTTAGAACAGAATTTATACCCTGCCTTTCTGCCCCCATAAGGACAGAAAAAGTTCTTACCTGGATCCTCCTGGCCTCACTTGAATTGTATTTTAAGCTGCTGGGATAATGATGATAGGAAGTTGTAGTGATTTTTAAAAGTAGTATAGTGGCTTTTATTGGGACCCTTCAAAATAGTTAGCAAGTTTATGAGTTACCTAAAATATCAAGACTGATTAAGCATTCTAGAGCAGGGGTGTCAAACATGCAGTTTGGGGGCTGAATCAGGAGGGCTCCCAAGCAACTGGCTGTCATCTGCTTCCTTCGCCCTTCTTGCTTCCTTCTGCATAGCAGCTTGCTTTGCAAGGCTTGTTCAATTGCACAGGAGCTACAGACCAAATCCTCTATTTTCTCCATTGACTGAGGCTCCTCCCTTGGGGAGGAAGGGGGGAGGAATAGCTTGCTTTGCCAGGTTCTCTAAATTGCACAGTGGAGTTATTGAGACAAGCCTCTCTTCCTTCTATTGGCTGAGGCTCCCCCCCATCCCCTGGGAAAGGAAGGAAAGAGCCAGAGCTTCCTTTGCCCAGTTCCCTGGATCCCATGGAAGATACACACATGGCCCAGCCCAACCTGACATGGCCCGGCCCAACAAAGTCTCATGTCAGATTCAGACCTTAAAAGCAAATGAGTTCGACACCCCTGAATATCTCAAGTAAATTTCACGTTTTAGTACAAATATAGTAGACAACTGGAAGAAGGATATGGGAATAGTTTAGCTCTGTACTTCTATGGCTCATAAGCATTTATTTATCATCTACCTTTTGCAGTGAGACTTGAGGCAGATTATAAAGTAATGTAATAAAGACCAGTCTCCTTTTTCACAATTAAAACTTCAACTCTTATTTCCTTTCTTAGAAATACCCTCCTAAACAGTTCTGTCTTGTATACAAATTTTTGCAAAATGATAATAGTGTGGAAGCCATATTAGTGAATGTTTATGTTTGGGCAGCTATTGATCTTCCCCATTTTCAGGATGGCACTTTCAGAGGATTTTGCTCAGACAAACAAAGATGATGCAGTGGAGCATATTAGTCTTGTGACTATGCTGCTCCTAGGCTGTGATGTGCTTTGTAAACGACAACCTCTGTATTCAACTGAATGCAGAAGCTAATTGGTAATCAGAATTGGTAGTAGTATTCATACTCCACATAGCTCCCAACAGTAATGGGGCTGTGGTGTTCTGTATAGCTGAGAATTAACCAATTTGATCTATGTTGATCCTGTGCTTGGTATACAGCATTACTCAAGAACGTGTGCACACTGGTTGCCATATGTCCCAAGCACTTTTGTTTCACTAACCCTAGCAACATGCATATGTGGACATTCCTTCAAGAGGTTAGTGATGATCACAGTGAATGTCCCTGCATGATTCTACCTGTCCATGCAGCATTTCGTCCATTCCTGAGGGTCTGGGAGCCTGAGAAAATGGACAATCAGGCCAAATTTCCAACACAGTTGCATGTTTTTTCCTCCAATGACCTAGGAGTTTTAGAAGAAGAATGGGAGTAGATAGGCTGCTTACCCCCTTGCCTTCCAGCTGTGTATTTACACAGCATTATCCCTCCAACAAACTTTTTTTTTGTGACAGTAAAATAAGGGTGTGGCTGGAGAGCAATGCTTAACCAGCCCCTCCCCTTCTGTTCTTCTGCTCAGACTTGCATCCTCACAAGACTACTTTTGATTTTAAAGATGCAGGGAGGTGACTTCCAATTTCATGCATCTAATATCTGGCATGGCCCTCAGTCAAGTTCTTTTGTGACTGAGCTTTTGTGAGCTGCCCATATTGGGGTCAATAAACTGCAGGATTATTGTGAAGCACATTGTTTCAGACAGTTTAAGTATAACTCAAGACCCCTTTCTATCCCACACAGAAGCTACTGAGTAACTCTGGGCCACATGAAGATAGCTTTGAATTAAAAAATAAACTAGCACACTTTGTTGTAATGCAACATGCATTACTACCTCCTGCTCCTGACCTCTTAGAATCAGTTCCAGTTAGTAAATTTGAAAAAGTGCGGTTGAAAGAGTTGCTTTTGTACAAAGAACAATCAGAACAACAAAAATTGCCCTCTCCAACAAACCAGATGGAAAGTGGCTGCAGATGGATACATGCTCATCTTGGATGCCAGGCTGATTTTTTTTTAAAAGCAAGGAAGGGCAGAAAAGCAGATAAGTTACACTTGCAGATAGCAAATGTGATAATTCAGTGCTGCATACCTTTCATATTTCTGTACCTATACTTTTTTAAAAATGCATCCTTCTAAGTCTAGCAGCTACTTGTCTTATTCAAAGCAGTAGGGTTTGAACTGCAAAATTCCCATCAGTGCAAAACTTTGAATATGGATGTAGGAGACATGCAATCCAATCCTCTCTATAGTTACTTTGGAAGTAAACCCCATTTATGTCAGTGTAATTAGTCATATGACAGCAGCCTCAGTTTCACACTCTCAATCTGATTAATTGGAAGGTCTTCAGCAATTTGTATTTTATTCTAATCTCTCAATTTTTTTATCTTGTAGTTCCTACAAGTTGCTCTGTGCAACACACAACATACTCCCATTGAGTACCAGCGTAGGTATCTGTGCATTACTTGATGACTGCTTACAGCTGAATGTGTATACTAACTTCATAACGGACATTTGGCTGGGTTTTTGACATTCCCCCAAACCAGAATCATAAGATGCTGTTTACCTTTAAGGAAGATGCTGTGGCTGTCTCTGGCTTTTGAGAAGTACTTGTCCTCTATTCTGGTGTATACACCCACACCCTTCTTCCCAAAAATACCATATCAGCACTCTTAGTACAAACAACCTGCTTCTATGGGTGCTTCTCATGCTAGAGAAGATAAATATGCCTCTTATTATGTAATAATAAACATAGTTACCACTCTTCAAGCTGCAATTTGCACTTCTGTTATCTTTAGTCCGGTGACATGTTCTAAAAAGGTAAATGTTGTAATCTGCTATAACAGAACCCAAAAGCAGTGTTGTACCTTAAAGCCCAACAGGCTTGTTGGGACACAAATTTTTGTGTAGAGATCACAGACTGAAAGATACAAGATTTCATGTGATGAAGTGGTTCCTAAACCACAAACTCTTATGCCACAATAAATTTGTTTGTCTTTGAGATGCCACAGGATGACTCCAAGTGGGCAGCCGTGTTGGTCTGAAGCAATAGAACTAAGCAGTAGACAAGTTGCACCTTTAAGATCAACTAAGTTTTATTCAGAATGTAAGCTTTCGTATGCTCTAAACAGACTTCATCAGACAAAATTGGAATGGCAAGCAATCCTAAAATATAGAGAAAGTGGGCAGTGAGTTGGTATGTAGAGTCATGGGAATGTTTTTAGCCGATTAAAAGAATCACAAATTGGGGTCTGTGTTTGTTAGTTAGTGTTGTTAACTGGGTTGTTTTTAACAGGATGACTCCAGTTTGCTTTAGCCCAGCATTCCCCCACCTTCTCCTTCTACTTCACACATCTGCTGCCAGTTACCTATAAAAGCTCATGCCCCATTAACCAGTATGATTCTCAAAGGTGGCGCAGTGTTTTCCTGCTGCCATATAGCCTAACAAAGCCACTCTCTTGGAAGCTCTGCCTGGAATGCTGATTGATGCCTCTGCAGAACTTCCCTGCCATCTCCCTGACCCTGGGAGCAACTACCCAATGAGCTCTGATTAACTGATATTTGACAGCAATTGAGACAAACAACAGACAGAAGACTTTGAGACTGATTATTTAGCTTGCTATTAAGTATCTCATGCACAGACCCCAGGAAACTTGCAAGTAGACCTTGTTTGCAACATATATTTTTAAGTCTTTCCCTGCCTTGAACCTAGTTTTTCTCATCTAGATTCAGTATAGGGTAAATCCTCCATGCCTGGAAGGTGTATACTCCTTGTATTCCTGGGCTCAGTACCTCCCTCTTTGCCATCATCTGAAGAACTGGCCTCAAGAAGTCCATGAAAGCTCATTCTAGGATAAAATTTTATTGACCTTCAAGCTGCCGCAATATTTTACTTATTTTGTTATATTCTGTTGTTTTTTTTAAATATTATGTTGGGATTACTCTTCCTCTTCAGTTATCAAACAGCCAAGAATAAGGCATGGGGAATTACTTTTTCCCCTTCACACTGCATAGATAACTATTCTTTCCTTGAAGGGACAGGACTTAGTTGCCTCAAACCAATAGCCACGTGCAGAATCCAGCTATTGCAGTCAACAGTTCAGGACTGCATAGAGCGGAACTATAATTTTTCTGCTTCCACCTGTTGTATTTCATTTAATTATGGTCACATTTAGTGTTACCATAATTGCTGATGAGGGGTTGCTGATGAGGGGTTGATGTTAAGAAACACCATCTTGCTGGAGGTGAGGTGCAGCTTGTACTTTTAACCTTCACAAGCTCCCATGCTTTGGATGCACGCTACAGACTTGATTCCTTAATAATGGGCTGCATGCAAACATTTTGACATGTTTTCACTTGCTCACTGGATAAAAGTATGCATCACAAAAAATAGGAGGCTGCCACCCAGAACAGCAGACCTGTGTTGAGTACTACTTCCTCCTTTATTAATATCTGGTTCCGTTTACACAAACACACACACACACCAATGTCCTGATGGCTTTTTGAAGTGCTTTCCAGCGGCAGCCATTGGCACAGGGCAGGAACACAGAAGTACAGCTTGTAAGAATGTCAGATCTCACTGAACTAGACATTTTCAGCTGCAGTCCTGTGAAATTCTGCCTTCTGTTTGTTTGGTGGGACATTATAAGCTAGATTGTTGAGTTGATCTGCTGGGGATTAATGTCTCAATAGCCCTGTATTTTGGCAGGAGTGTGAAGTTAATAACCCTTTGTGCTTTGACAGTTATTGTTCTGAGGTATAACAGTTGTTTTGAAAGGGAATTCTTTGTGTTAGTGCAACTTTATTAAAAGAACTTGAATATGGATTTTTCTTGGGATAGGTAGTGATGATAAGTTCAGAAACTTAATTTGATCCAGATCTGAGACCTTGAAACAGCCTGTTCTCAATTCAGAGCCAGGACTCAACTTGTGAATTTGTGAAGTAATTGGAGTGGGGGGAGAGAGACTCCAGGAATAGGGTTTAATTTTAGCCAGGTCTCATGAGAGCTTTTGGAAATGATTTTCAAAGCCCAGGATTTGCCTTTAATACTCAACATTTAGTACCAGTCAGAATGAAATCAGCGTTTATTAAGGATAAGATGGGGAGGGTAAGAGAGATTGGTACATGCTGCATGATAAAATCTTTCTGGTTAATGCTAGATTAAAGGTACAAAGTTTAGACACCAATTGAACTTGAAGCCACTAAGGGTCCATAGCCAGGAGCAGTCTTAGCTAATGAGAAACTTGGCAGTTACCCCTGGCCCTGCAGTTTAGGAGGCCCCTGACCACCCATGCCCTTCTCTTCCCCCACCCCAAAGAAGGGGGGAAGAAGAGCAGGCTGCTTCTGTTGCTTATGCTTGGCCAGTCTGGGGCAGCTGGCTTTTGTCCTACCTTGCAAAGGGCATGGGCCTCCCCTTGCTTGTCTCCAGTGTGTGTGTGGGGGGGGGGGGGCGGGGAATGGAGGAATAGCAGTGATTCTGGGGCTCCATCTTCAAATTTTGTTCAGGGTCTTCAAATTATTAAGATGAGATCTCCTATCTCCAGAGCATCCCATTAGAAATTCACAAGCTGGGGAAACCTATGAGGAATTGTGGAAGGAGGGAACAATTTCAAAATTCTATCCCACTGTGTAAAATCTCTCCCACTAAGTCGTCAGGTATTTGAGCTGGCTAATTCCCTCTTTTTTCTTGTTCTCAACATTCTATAAGACATTTAGTCCTCATCAGGCCATTTTTAAGGAGTCTTTCTATTGGTTAATTTACAAAGTCATCTTTTCCTGCATGTTCCATGATCATTCTGAACAATGTACAGACTCCATTTGTCCCAGGGTGCTTGCTTTGGTCATTTGTTCAGAAGTCAGGTACTATTACATATAGCAACAGTCTTAGGTCCTTTGAGGGGAGTGCTGGTAATTACTGATTCTATTAATTTTCTGGTACCTGATCAACACCGGTCCATGCCATCATTTTTGCACATTTTGTAAAGATGGGGTGTGGATTGGGTTCTGGCACAAACAGATTTTCTCAGAAGAAATACTGTTTACAATTTAATGGATGGCTCCATGAAGCAAGATTGGCCCAGTTTGTAACTGGCAAGGGCAGGCTGAGAAAATTGTGCATTGTATTCTTGAGAGCCTGGTGGTGACTATAATGTCAGCTTGGTGGGGATGGTAATCATTTAGACAGGAATAAGTAACTGTTGTACCAGAGTACTGGAATTTGGGAGGCAGGATTGTAGTATATTCTAAGTTTGTATCAGCAACACAAGAACTTCACAAGTACTTACTGAATGTGCTTTTATTTGTAGCTTAAAGTTTGTGTTTTTATATTATTTAAAGCCCATGTTGATTCCTTCTAACCTCATCCTTACTAATCTTGTACCTTCTTTGATGAACTCCTTATTTGTCTGAACTAGAAATTGGATTTGGGTTTTGTGTTAACTTTCACGGAGTATTAAGATAATCTGGGTTCTGTGATGCTAAAGATTTATTTTTAGCAGATCTCCAAGAAATCTGCTACTTAACATTTCAATAGGAGTCCAGTTGCTTAGCACCTTCAGAGACTGAGATTTTCAGGGCATGAGCTTTCGAAAGTCAAAGCTCTCTTTGTCAGCTCCCTTCCTTTCTAGCTGATCAACTGCAGACTAGCATGGCTGTTCTCTGAGACAATCTTTGTGGTACTTAATACCTGTTCCTTGCTGCAGAAGGAAATTAAGGCAGGAGGAAGAAGAAGAAGAAGAAGACGACGGATTTATTCAGAGTCTCAGAGCTGCTCACAATCTCCTTTATCTTCCTCCCCCACAACAAACCCCCTGCGAGGTGGGTGGGGCTGAGAGGACTCTTACAGCAGCTGCCCTTTCAAGGACAACCTCTGCCAGAGCTAGGGCTGACCCAAGGCCATTCCAGCAGGTGCAAGTGGAGGAGTGGGGAATCAAACCCGGTTCTCCCAGATTAGAGTCCAGTCACTTAACCACTACACCAAACTGGCTTATGAAGGAGTGGGAACAGCATTCTGATGTTCTAACAGCAGAAAATCAATCTTTCACCACTGTTTTTTCTTAGAGGTCCTGGAGTGAAGAACTCTGTACCACAGTTGCCACTGTGTCCGAAAACAAATGTCTTTTATTAAAAGCAACCGATCACAAAAGAATTACGCAAAAAGTGTGCAAGCCTGTGAATTGCAGCCGGGCCGGCCAGCCAAGGAGCTCGCTTCTGCAAGCGGTTCTCCCGGCGGGATCTCGCTGGCCTTGCCCAGGGCTCTGCGCTCCTGCCCCCGCCGGTTCCCCGGAACAAGACGCGTTGCTGCTGCCCTTTGAAGCACAAGGGCCAAACCTGCCCACTGTTTCCAACCCTCGAAGGACCAGCCTCAACAAGCCCGCTGGCGCCTTCCTTGCCCAGAATGGCTGCGGTGACCCTCCCTCCCCCCCCCCCGCCCAGTCAGCCTGAACCGCAAAGAGCTGAGGCGGCGGCTCCTCCAGACTCCCCCACCCCGCTCGAGGGGGCGCTGCTGGTGCACCCAAGGGGCAAACTCCCGCTTGCAAGGCAGTGATCGGGATACAGGGTGGTCAGTCTCCAGGTGGGGCCTGGAGACCTCCCGGAGGGATCTCCAGAGGTCATCCCCCTTGGAGAAAACGGCTGCCTGGCGGACGGGTGGGTGGACCCACCGCTTAGGTCCCGTTCCTACCCTCGGCTCCACTCCCCCCTCCCCCAAATCTCCAGGCGCTTCCCAAGCCAGAGTTGACAGCACTCGTGGAAAGCAGCTCCTCAGCCCAGTCCCGCTCCCGCTCCCGCTCCCCTGCCTTCCTTCCTGCCGCCCACAGCAAATCTTTCAAGTCCCTTCCTCGCCGTCTCGTCCCGCCCCGCCCCGCCGCCGCCTGCTCCTCCACCTCTTCCATTCATTCAGAGGGTGAGTGGGAGGTGCATTAATCTCGCTCGCGCCAGGCCACCGCCGAGGCAGACTTCGACGTTTGCACCGCAGTTTGACTCTGAAGGCGACGAGATGTGAGGCTGCTGCTGACCGGGGCCGCGGGGGCCGAGCAAGAGGCCAAGGGGGCAGAGGGCGGGCCGGCAGGCAGGCAGGCAGGCAGCGTGCGTGTCCGTGTGTGCCTCAAGGACAGTACCCCAGCTAGTCGAGGCCGGCCCCGAAGTAGGAATGGAGAGGCTGCCACAAACCCCACGGCAAGAAGGCGGAAGAGGGACTGGAGAGAACTCAAGGCGAGATCGGAAGACAGAGGGGCGATCAGACGTTGACAAGATCATGCACGGGATAGAGCAGGCAGAGAAAGAAGCACTTTTCTCCCGTTCCCACAATAGGAGTAATGGGCAGTAGGATTAGAACGGATAAAAGGAAGTACTTCTTCACCCAAAGGGTGATTAACACATGGAATTCACTGCCACAGGAGGTGGCGGCGGCTACAAGCATAGCCAACATCAAGAGGAGTAGAGGTCTATCAGTGGCTATTAAAAAGGTAAAGATAGTCCCCTGTGCAAGCACCAGTCGTTTTCAACTCTGGGGTGACATTGCTTTCACAGCAGACTTTTTACAGGGTGGTTTGCCATTGCCTTTCCCAGTCAACTACACTTCCCCCCCACCCCAGCAAACTACTCATTTTACCAACCTCGGAAGAATGGAAGGCTGAGTCAACCTGGAACCAGCTACCTGAACCAGCTTCCACTGGGATCGAACTCAGGTCATGAGCAGAGGGCTCCGACTGCAGTACTGCAGCTTTACCACTCTACCCCACGGGGCTCTTGTCAGTGGCTATTAGCCACAGCTTATTGTTGGAACTCCCTGTTGTCTGGGGCAGTGATGCTCTGTATTCTTGGTGCTTGGGAGAGGGGGGCAAAATTGAGAGGGCTTCTAGTGTTCTGGCCCCACTGATGGACCTCCTGATGGCACCTGGGGTTTTTTGGCCACTGTGTGACACAGAGTGTTGGACTGGATGGACCACTGGCCTGATCTAACATGGCTTCTCTTATGTTCTTAGGAAACGGTGGCAGGTGGATGGTCTGTCCCTTTCACTGGGATCATTGGAGAGGCAGATTAGGGAGTGACAAAGGAGGCTGTAAACTAGACCCGGAGCTCTTGCTGGCTCCCAAGCAAAATTTGAAAACAAATGACACATAATTTACCTTTGATTAGGAACAACCAAAACAGCACCAAGCAGGGTGGAAGCTCCTGGATTCTCCAGAACTGTTCATCAGGCTGGATGTTTAACAACGGGGTGGTGGAGGAAATACAAGATTTAAAAAATTTCCATCCTTTAACAAAACAATGGCATACAGTCTGCCCCGGCAGCTCGACAGGACCTCACCGTTTGTTAGGCTGCTCTTTGGGACGCGCAATTACTGGCCAAGGGGTGGGGGGTAGTTGACCGAACCTGGACTACGTTTTGCTGAACTTCGCTTGACACCCCCCCCCCCAATGGGGCGAAGTATGAAGTCACGCCTGAAACTTTTCGAGATGGCATTTGAAATCACTGAAGGACTGGCAAATGTCTCTGATCCAGGAATCTGTAGGAGTCACTGGAGACTGGGAGCAGCCCTGCGGAGGTGCAGGGGCGGGGGGGAATCGTATGGCTCCTGAAAGACTATTAGATTTATCAAAGCACCATTTTTTGTGGACAAAAGTCCGTTCCAATGGGCTCCTAAGAGTGAAACCCTATGTCACAATTAAGTTGCTTATTTTTGTTGTGCTTCTGTAACATCTAATTTGCCACTATGGGTTGGGTGTGCCAAGAAAGTGGGTCTAAGCATGTCACTCTGTATTCTAATCCCAAGGATTTTCCAAGTGAGTGACGGTAGACTGGAATCCCCAAGAGAGTGAATTGGAGTTTGAGTATTCATCACAGGAAACAAATGTTATAATCCCAGTTGATCAGTGAATCCAGTAAATGGCAGTGGCTTCAGCTTCACATGTGTGTGCCCTCCAAACAGGCAGCTGTCAATCTGGTGACAGCTACTCCCTCTGCAACACTCAAGCCTTCTGATTAAATTAACAATGACGTTTCTCAAGCTGTCCCTAGTCTCTCTCTCCAGCTGGTACTTACATTTTTCTCTCTGTCTTTACAGAGAAGGCCAGGTTCATTCACAGAGGACTAAAACAAAACAAAACAACCCCCATTGATTTTGACTTCTTTATCTATCTTCTGCTGTAGCAGACTCAAAACTACACAACACATACATATACACATGATCCTCACATTATTCTGTTGCTTCTAGTTGGTATTATGGTGTCACTGAAGGTTCCAGTCATGAGAAGAGGCCCTGCTTCACCAGGCCAAGGAATAAATGGAGAAGTGAAGAGCAAAACCCTAACCCAACTTCTGCTCAGAGTTGCTGCCCCGTACCCTTCTCTCTGCAGCCTCCTGGAATGCTCAGAGGCCAATAGTTTCAGTGCCAGAGACAACCAATCAAAATGGTGGCAAAATATAGTAACAAATAGGCACTCAAAGTCTGACATTCTTTAATGGTAGCCTCAAACCATGGCAACTTGGGACAGGTTATTCATACTTTGCTTAGTAGGAAGGCCAGTCCTGCCAGCAGGGCCCTTCTCACCTTGCTGTTCCAACCCTAACCCTACCTGTGGACATCAGCAGCAAATTCCACCAGAAGTCTGTCTGAAGAATGAATGCAGAAGACAGCTTGTAATTCCGGACCTCTGGTAGGGCTACAGTTCCCCTTCATCAACCCAGGTCCCAGGGATCTGGACACATAGAGGAAGGCCTGCAGGAGGAAGAAAAGGGAACTTAAACAGGTGACACGTATTCCAATCTCATTCTCACAAACATTGATTCATAATTATAGGGAATGTTAGGCTCTTGATATGGGTGTTCCTGGGATAACCCCCTCCCCCAACAATAAGTGCAAATTGCTAAAATTCTGATTTGAATTTTATCCTCCCTCCCATCCTGTCTGGAGATGTACAAACTCCTATTTCCATCACACAGAAAACAAGCAAGGAACAAAGAGTGAATGTATTGATTGGCATTGCCTGTGCAAACCTGAGCCAGTTCTGGCAGCGCTGAGTACAAGCTTTATCATGAAGGAAGGAAATGGGGGGGGGGGCAGGAAGAGAAGCAGTAGCAACACAGGAGGGAGGAAAATGGCCAGTCACAGTTGAAGTGGGTGGGTTTACCCGCTCCCCACTTCTGGGGCAAGATTGAAGCAATGTTGCTCAGAATACAACTGTGTATTGTTTTGAGGTCTCAGTTTGGCAGGAGTTTAAGCAAAGACCAGAACATGAGTGTAATTTGTTAATTAAGATTAATGCAGTTGGCAGGAGTAAGTGGAGAAGATGCTTTAGCAGCATTTTTGACACTGAGGGAGAGAGGTTAAGGCTTTGTTATCATGATCATTTTTTTTAAAAAAAGGGGGCTAGAAGAAAGTAAATGACAGAAGGGGGTGATTGAAAGCTTAAATCTTGAAATGGATTCTGTATTGCCCACATCAAAAAAGTGGTGTCATATTTGCACTTTTTCTCAACTACAGAGAACTGGGGAAGCATTTATTGACCCTGAGAGTCCCTTTTTCTTCTGTGGCTACTTTTCCAATAGCCCCCTCCCAGCTGTCTAGATCTTGTAGTCTCTAATGGTCCTCAGCCACTTTTCATCAGTTGAATGGATGGGCATGGGACCAAGGTGGGCAGAAATCCAGCTCATGTGGGCTGCAGCAGGCATCCTTCACAGAGAAAAACAACCAGCTTCTGATGTATATCCCCTGCAGATGTTTCTTTGGGGGTGCCACATCTCTTGAGACATCTGCCAGGTGCCTTCCAGGGCTTCTCCAGCTCAAAGTGTCCTGAGCTCAGGACTGTCCTGCCCTTAACAGTTGCAGCAGGTAGAAATTCAACAAGTGAAGCACCCCGCCCCCCTCATCCCTGCTTAATTTTAATGGGAAGAGAATTTTAGTCTTTTCCACAGCAGTTAAAGACCTAGGAAGCCCTGACAGGTGTGTTCTTAAGCACCTGGGAGCACAGAATTCCAGCCCCCTGCGCCTATCCCTTTCACCTGCCCCCTTAAAGTTGGCTACTCCTGAAGTGGTCCGGGGCGGGGGGAGGGCATTGGGGCTGGTCTGCGTAGAGTGCAGAGGAGGTGGGAAGGGAAAGCCCGCTTCATCCTCTGCCAGTCTGCGAGGAGGTGTGTGTGTGGGGGGGGGTGAGTCACGTTGCGGACGCACCTGAGCCTCCCTGGCACCCTTTGCCTGGTGCTGGGGCTGTACGGGAGTGGGCGCTCTTTGCCCGCGGTCCCGGAGGGAGCCTCGTGAATGGGTCCTCCTCCCGGGTGGTGCGCGTGTCTGTGTGTGCCTGGGCATCGCGAACCGCCCACCGCATGTCCTTCCAAGACGTCTGCCTGCGTCCTTGTGTACAGACGCACGTGTCTCCCGGCCGGTGGAGACGCGTGTCGGAGAGCTGGTCTCCCTTTGGGGGCCCCCGGGGTCGTGCCCGGAGAGGGGGGAGGGGGCGCGGAACCAGCAAGAGGGGGAGTCACTCCCCGGGAAGAGCGCTGCCTCCTTCCCCCCTCCCTCCGCGGATGGGAGCGGGTGGCAAGGCGCCCGTGTGAACGAACGGCAGAGGCGAGCGGCGGCGGCTGTGCGCAGAAGCTGGCGGGGGAGGCAGAGAAGCTGGAGGGGAAGGCGCCGGCTCTCGCTTCTCCTGTTGCCGGGGAGCTGGACGCCGGCTGCCCCTGCCCTGCCCTGCCCTGCCCTGCGCCCCCGCCCGCAGGGTCTGCCCAGGGAGCTAGCCGGAGGGCCCGCGGGAGCCGGCCAGGAGAGGCGCGCCAGGCGGCTCCCGCCCCGTCCCGCCCCGTGTAGCCCCAGCGCCGGACGGTGTCTAGGCGCGCCACGACTCACTGGGGGCTGCACAAAATGCGTGGCAAGGGCCGGAAAGAGAGCCTCTCCGACTCCCGGGACCTCGACGGCTCCTACGACCAGCTGACGGGTGGTGAGTCCCTCCTGGGCTGGCAGAGCCCTCTGCCCGGGGGCGCCGGCTTGGCTTGGCTGGCTTGGCTTGGCTTGGCTGGGGGAGGGGGAGGGGAAGGTGTAGCATCCCTCTGGCAGCAAACGGTCTGTGTCGGGGGAGGGAGGGCTGCCTGTCCCCTCAACCCTTTCTCACAGTCTCCCCTCTTCCCAGACACACACACACACGCCCCAACAACAGGGTCCCCTCTCCATCATCTGGGGAGTCCAGAGGTTCGCTGTACGGTCCCCGCTCAAACTTCTGCCTGGAGAAGGGGGGATGGGGGTGGAAGGGTGGCATTTCATCCACTTTGACATGTGGGGCTTGTCGCTTTCCTCAGGCACACGTAAACGTGTTGGCTGGTTGTGTGGGGGTCTGTGCGCGCGTGTGTGTGCTGGGTAACAGGCTTTCGCGTATCTGTACAATGTTCCAGGCGCAGAAGCTGTTTGCTGGCCGGATTAGGTGCGATACCCGCTTTAAAAGGACTGGGACTGGATCCCGGTTCCTGTGGGGAAGGCAAAGCTGTGGATCGAGTGAACAGTGATATCCTCCCAGTGGACTCCCGGCAGGTGCCATTAGAGGGGTTTCACTGTCAGGGTCAGGGAGCCACTCCGAGCTGCTTCTTGGTTGCGTTTAGAAAGAATGGTGCGGGGTCGTGGCTCCCAGGAGTGTGGGCCTTCATCCTGCAATCCTGGCAGGCGAGGATTCCTGTTCACGGGATTGGCAAAACCTTTCCAGAAGTCGGGTGCTGTCCATGGTGCTGACTCATGTCAAGCCACTCTGGCAGATCAATTCTCCCAGTGCCTGCTGCCCCTAAATGTCACTCTAACAATTCAGTGCCTGCAAAATGGGCTCTTCACCCGCAGAGATGTGATGAAAGGAGATATTTTGAGCTGAGTAGGAATACAAAGCCCACACAACTTTCCATCTCTCCGATGACTTTAATGCATCCATATGGATTTCAAATCAAAATCAAGTGGGGAAATAGAGTGAGTCCCTCTTAGGTTGTGACCTTTGATTGCAGGACTTGATGGGGAGCTGTAGGCATTGTGCTTGGGGGTCTTTTGCTGTCCAGAGACAGTCTTCCCCCTTGATTTCACAGCAGCTTTTTTGGCAGGAAGATCCCCTTGTATCCTCTTTACATGAAGGAAAGTTAAGGCACAATGGATAACAAGAACCCTTTCCTTGCCAGAGCAGATCCCATTTCATTATTGCTTGTAAAGGGTCATGTCTTATGGTTGTTCTGAACATCAGAATTCATTCTCTGTCCATTTCCACTGACGAATCAACCATATTTTTTATTGGAGCTGAACTTCACACTTTATGCTTCCACAAGAAAGCATGTTATTAAAGTGCTTAAGAATCTTTAGGTCAGCTATTGTTTTTGCTCCAGGCAGGTTGTGATCTGACCTTGTTCCTCTTTTCACACTCTCCTCACCTACTGGCCTATCCTTTCCAGGTGTTTATTTTATGTCTTCATGCCAATTTTAGGTCAAATCTCTCCCTCTCCCGACTGTTAGCACCATCTTCCTTGAGTCATTCATCCCCATCTCTGCTGTGTGTGTTCTTGGTAGGCAAAGAGTCAGTTAGTCAGAAGACTAAATGGGGGATAAAGAAAAGCAACAAATCACTTGCTATAGTGTGACTTACCCCCATGTGTACTGCACTTTTGCACTGTGATGGAACCCTCCCTGTAAAGTAATCTCTCCTGCTTAGGCTGTGCTGGCTCCATTTTCTCCACAGAAGGAATGGGGCACAATGATGATGGCAAAAGGCAGGTCCATGTTGCCTCACTAGAACCACGTCAGGCCTTTTGCATGAGCTCAGACTGTAATTCACCACACTTGGTTTGTCCCACTTTTCAAAGGGTTTTCAGGCACACAGGGAGACATAATACTGGATGTGTATTGTCCCATCCACACAAGGCCAATTAACATATGTAGTTGAACATGACTGGCTGTGTGGAATTAGCCCACAGTGAGTAATTGTGGGAGAGGACTGGGAAGTGGAGTTCTCAGAAATGCTTTATTTTTAAAGTGTGTCATTCAGCCTTAACTGTCCTGAACACATAGTGAAAGTCAGCTGGAACAGACCAACTGGAAGTGCCTGAGAAGTATTGATGGAGTTCTGGCAAAACATTATACAGACATTCATCACTGTGCTTACAATACTAGCAAAATGCCAATGAAAATGCAGTCACCTTTAATTACAGCATGGCGAATTCAGATGCAATCCTGCTTTGATTAAAAGCGTTATTGGTTTTAGAACCTGGTCAGGCTGTGATTTGATCTTATCTCATTTCCAAAGTTATCCAGGACTCAATGCCATTGAGGAAGCCACAAAATGTTGCGAACTGAACCACTCTGTTAGCCCCATCTAGCTGTTCTTGAAATAGATTCATTTTAGGTGTATTCATGTATCTCTGTGCTTGCTTTATGGACAATGGATATTAGCCCTCATGCCAGGAAATGTATGATTCTCATGAACAAGCAGCTGCTTAAAATGGATTACTTTGAAGTGACCTCAATTCATGTGTAGCTGCTTGCAATGCAGATCTGGCCATTTCCCTCATCCTACAGTCTCTGTACATGATATAAGTTACTACAGGGTTTCAGGGTATAAGTGATATGGTACAAATGTAATATAAATCAGGGTCTGGGAATGAAGTATTAGCTGTGCAAGTGCATTGCTATTCTCCAGATCTGTCCTAGAAGACAATAATTTAAAAAGAGAATCAAAGGTGATGCAACAGGACTATTGTCTCCTGATGCACACACTTGCTTGAATCTTGCTGTCATCTTTTGTGAAATGGATTTTTCAGGCTTTTGAAGTGCTACAAACATCTGCAAAACCTCTTTGCTCAGAAATGATAACGGGGCAGAAGAAATTGGTGTGTGTGCTATAGATGATGATGGTCCTATCACATCACCTTCAATTCTCATGAAAACAATTGTCTGCATCTAGTTTATAGCTCCTCTGGGAGGGACTGGAACTTCCAGCAGATAAATAATATGTGACTGGCTGTGGCTTTTCTGTTCAGTCCATACTGATCTTTGTTCTCAACGTTTAAGTTTGATTTAGGCAGAAATGTGAGATGTGAAATAGGCAGGGAAGTGAGTCATGAACACTCAAGCCCCCCCCCCCCTTTTTAAAGTTCCTCTACTTCTGTCTGCGATAAAGTTAGTCCTCAAGTCCCGGTTGCACAAACACCCATTCTAGTAACCACTTTGCCTTCACTGCAACTTGATTTCCCTGGAGTGTCCAGCAAGCAGTCTTATCCTGGCAAATCCTTTGTCATGCTGTTGATGCTGAACAGCTGGTGCACTCAACCCCAGAGACAGCTGCATTTTGGCAGTGGGTGAATGATCACTATAGAAACAGCCTACATTGTGCTTTGGGACCCTGTCAAGGCATAAATTTACTTTGCTCTGTTACGCTGACAGGTAAAAAAGCTGCGGTAGCTCATATTGTCTCTTCCAGGCCACCCACTAGGCATGCCAAGCATATTTGTGTATATGGCTGCACAGCTAGCATCTGGCCTCCCCACCCCCACATCCCACAGAGGGGCTGTGATTAAAAACCCCTTTCAGTGCCAAAGGAAAGGCCAAGTGTGCAACAGGAAAAACAGAGGTGTGATCACCCTCATCCATTTGTCTGCTGAGGAGCAGGCAACTGAGATTGTGGTGCAGTAACAGGTTTTGGCATTTCATGAACAACATCGCTACTGGGGAGCTCAAGCCCACAGCAGGCTCTTGTAGCAGTCGGGAAGCCAGGAATGTTCCTCATCTTCTTAAATAGCACACCTGCTCTTTCTCTGGAAAATAGTTTCTCAATCTGGCTTGTGATGTGGCAGTTGTGTATGTATGCACACAGTGTATGTGTGTGTGGGACTGTATGCAAGTGGTAAGTGTTGCAGACTAGATAATAACATGTGTGTATTTGAGGTGGGGTGTATGTGTTTCAAGGGGATGCCCCCTTACCCAGCCTTGCCTTCCCCCACATCTCAGCATTCTTTCTCCCAGATATTTGCCTCTGGTAACATCAATAACTTGTCTGTTTTGGCCTTGAGTCAACCAACCTTTCATTCTGATGTCCTTAGGCATAATGGTAGTTACCTGCACATAGCATTTCCAACTTGTTCTTCTGGCGGATTTCCTTGGGGAAGGAGCGGGTGCTGAATGGGACCAAACCAGACTTCAAGTGGACCAGTTCTTCCATTCTGTCACTTGACATAAGATTTCCAGTGCTACAAATTTTGCCCTAGAGGGATGCTACATCTTGTGAATTAAACTTTGCACTATTGAATTCTTATGTATGCATGGTCACCCCTTCTCTGTCCATTTCTGGGATTGTTGCCTCCCCTTCCCCCATTTTGCTCTCCTGGCTTGGAATCCCCTTTATGTTGAGTAGATTAATTGCATGCTATTCAGTTTCACCAGTCTCTCTGTCCAAATGAAGAGTATAGAATGGAGAACCTGTAGGCTGCTGTTGTGCTGCAAGACAAATGGGTTGTGTGTTGGGGGGGGGGGTCTGTTTCTGCTCTGAGGTTCTAAGTAGATGCTGGTCTAATGGACATGAGAAGAAGGTGAGCAGGATAGCAAGGCTGAGATAGTGGAATGAAGTTTGCAGAGCTGGTCCAAAGAAGCTGGTGCCAGCAGTCTTGTAGGGATGGGAAGGGGTCCTGAGTTACTTTTCCAGATTGTGTCAAGATTTAATGCCATCTCTGTTATTGTTTTATGTAAATTATGAAGGGCCATAATGAAGGCCTGGAGTTCTCTAGCTACCAGACCTAGTAATAGGGGAAGGAACATGATGAGTGCCATTCCACTGACACAGAGATTTAGACAAAGAATTGTGCTGGTGTTTGAATCTTTGGCTTTGCAAATCATGTTTGGCTTTGCAAATGTGTTTCAAGCAGCAATTCAGGAAGAATTAAGGAGTAGCTGTTTTCCTGTCCCCATCATCTGTGTGAGGAGGTGAGATTTTCCATACTGGTTGCTATAAAAGTTCCATTGCTGTCTATAAGTGTGCAGACTCCAGCTTCAAGACTGGGCAAATAACAAAAGCAAGATGTTTCAATAGCCAAATGGGCACTTGGACGTGATGCACAGTGACTTGGTACAAGTGAGAATTCTCTTGTGCAGAGGCAGAAAAGCCAAAGTACTACATCCAAGCATCAACTTGGAATAGAGATGCTTGAAAAGAAATGGATGGAACATCAGTTTGGAGGTAGCAGTTGTTGTGATAAGGAAATACAGGCTACCTTGTTTAACATACAAGATACACTGGCCCCCAGATAAATCACTCTCATCCCTGAGGATGAAGTAATAAACTCCTTGAATTTCAGGCTGAGAGGAGACAGTTTCCCTTTATGGAGACAAATGAACAGGATGCAGATGACCATTTATCCACTTGCCAGGAAGAAGCCAGATATATCCCTGTTTGGATATCTTGAGTTAGGGCCACAAAAATCAAAGTCCTGTGCTGGATAACAGACTAAATAATAGTGCAGGGCAGCACACACAGGACTTCAAACCCCTGTTCAGGATAGGTCAGAGAAAAACCCTCCCAGCTGGGAAGCAAACAAGTAAATGTTTAACACCCTCTGTGACAGGTACACAAGTAAGGACTGGGGAATGGGGAGAAATGGAATGAAGGCTGCATCAATCAGCCTCTGTTTTAAAGCCCTAGTTTAGTTTGTCCATTCTTTGAAAGGGAAATGTCATAATAAATGCAGTGACTTGTACAACTTAGTTAGGTCTTGGTTTTGTTCCTTTTCAATTAACTTATATAGCATTCCTGCTAATGTTCTGACACTAACTTCCTGTTAGAAGTTATAAATGTGTCAGAAATTATAAATGTTTGTTAATAAAGCTTATTTTTCTGTTTTTTCAAGATCTCAGATTGTGGGTAAAAATTCTACACTCTGTAGTGCCCTTGTTAATTTTGTCAGTTCCTGCAAACCAGGTAAAAAGTAAGTATAGGTAGATTTCATCACAACTGTGCCTGCCCTGAGATTCTAGACCCTTTCAGGTTACCTAAGAAGACTTTGAAAAGGGTCATCTCTTTGAAGTTGCATTTAGCATCCTACTGTAAAACCACACAGTCCTTTGCATGCTATTTTAGTGAACCAATAATAAGTTTATTAAGAAGAGGGATGAAAAACAGGAAACATTAATTGAAATAGCTAAACAAAATATAAATAGTTTCCAGCGTTCACTGGAATTTTGCTTGATAGATGAAGTAGTTGTTTTCTAGTGTAACCAGCCTGTGTGGATGGGGTGTCTCTCTCTTTAAGAAGTATTTATTCTGAGAGTGATTACATACTTACCTGTACCCTCCCCCCCAGTCTTGGCCATTAAATTCATTCTCTCCCCTGCTATTGGCTTTTGTCCGTTACAGGCCTGTCCCTTGACAGGCCTGCTTTCAAGCTGATTGAGTTCCCTTCTATCAGGGCCAAATTTACGTCTTGGTCCCCTGGTGAATGTGGGCCAGACACTGACTTCACCTTTGCATTTCACATGCTGGGCAACTGAGCTGGCCAGGATACTAAGATCAGAAGAGAGACTAGGTTAATCCAATGGCTGGGATGGCGAAATGGGCAGGGAGATGTCAAGATGATGTACAGGGAGTCCCCAAGGATGCCTCTAGTGCTCAGCCAGAAGTATGTGAAACCATTCCACAGAAAGGATGCTGCTAGAGCTCTGTAACGATTGTTGATCCCTTCCTGTAGGTAGAATTGATCCCTTCCTGTAGGTGGAATTCAGCAGCCATGCAGAGTCTAGAATTCCTGCTATTTGCCATGTAGGTGAGTTGGGTAATTGCTGCTTATGTACTTTTGCCCATTATGTAGATAGTGAGTCTTGGGAATCGGTGGCCATTAATTCCGCCCCCCCCCCCACATGAGAGCAGAAGTGTTCAAATGGAGTTGTCTCAGAATTCATTAAAAATGGGAAAATATATTTAAAATACTTATTAACCAGATAGCACACAGACAAATGGTGGGAAGGGGTGGTTTGGGCTGCATGTGCCATTCTTGGCATGTGGAGGGCTGTAGTTGCCTCAGTTGAGCTCTTGGGTGGCATTTTCCTGCATGTATGTCTCTAAATAGTACTAATAGCCATGCTGAGTTAATTTCTTAAGAGTTCAAAATGAGTTTAATAAAATGAAGATTACTCATTGGAGAAGGTTTGGACAGGAGGACAGTAAGGCAGGCTGCTCTGGCTATTCCAATAGGCTGGGTTCTTCACTTTCTCCCTGCCTTCTCACTGTTTTTTTTTTTTATCAGCAGTGATTTCATTAAGTAAAGTGCTTTTACTTTGGCTTAAAGCAGATTGCTGCACAGAGAAGCTGGTGATTAATCAGCTAGGTACAGTGACTTCCTGTTCTCTTGGGGACTGCAAGATCAAGCTGCTCATAAGCATTCTGGGTGTTGCTGGGCTCTGGACACAATTCTGGATGAGCTCTGTGGCACCTGGTTCTGGTGGTTTGTGTGGAAACTGGGACCATTATTATCCTCATAAACCAGTAATTCATGAAGACAAAAGGATCCAACTGGCTTAGAAAAAAATTGGAGACATTTGTTGGACGTTATTAATGCTTCTGGACAAAAAATGATGTGTTACCCCTTGACCAAAAGAGCTGGGTGTAACTTGAAACTAGCAGCATTTAAAGCTGCTCTGCACCTAACTCACAGTGCAGGCTTGGCCAGGACTTACCATCGTGTCCTGTGGGATCTTTCTTTCTCTTTATTTTTTTTTAAACATTCAGCCTCAGGAAAAGTTTTGGTAAACTTAAAAAGATCACACACTGTTATGTGCAGTTTGGTTGATCCTAACTTCTGGTATTATGTAGATTGTGTGCTCACACAATGCCAAAGAGATTAATGCATGGCTGGGGTGGGACTATCAGCTTGCCGTTTTTATAACAGTGTTTTATACTGGATTGCTGCACTGTAGTCATGCATGTTATAAGTACTTATAGCCTACTTGACTAGTCCCCACCAAAAGGACTCAGTGTTAGAGAGAACCAGCAAAGCCAAGGTGAGTCAGTGGATGGGATCCAGTTAAGCCATGGATATATGGGTGTCTGGCAATCTAACTATTGCATTCTTACTCTACCTTCCCTTCCTTCAAGGAGTTTGGGTTTCTTCCCTCCTAATTTTAGCCTCACAGCAACCCTAGGAGGTAGATTAGGCTAAAATAATGTGAAAGCCCAACATTGCACAGTGAACTTCATGCCTGAGTAGGTATTTGAACCCAGGTCTCCATAGTTTGATGCTCGAGCCATTGCATCATGCTGGCTCTGTGTCGTACTTGTTAAATGGGAATAACAATTTATCCTGCAGGGCTCTTGCATGGTTAATGAGATATAATGTGTAAAGCCTTTTGCAAATAGCCTCCAATTCATGTTGAATATTTGTGCTAAGATGAAGCGATATCTAACTAGTAGGAAATGAGCTACTTAACCAGTGTACAATGGAGACAGCAAAAATGTGTACTTTTCTCTGTAGGAGCAAGAATAAATTCTGCCTTGGGACCCAGTTGTAGGAAGAGAGAAATTGATCAATATTGTGGAACTTGAGAAAAGCTGACCCAGGTGGGAAGGTCTTACATTAATGCTGTGATTTCAAAAACCTTGTACTTCATCTTGTTTTGGGTTTGTTGTGATATCATGTTTGGGCATGAGCCTTTCTTGCCCCTCAGCATGATTTTGGTTATTAGTGAAGATGGAAAAATTAATGGCTCTTTTTTCCTATACTGGCTGCATCAATGCACATATATTTTCAACTTGTTAGTTCAAATTATTTGCTTGTAGATTTGTTGAGAGTGTGATTTGTCCTTTACATCACTTTGGGATGTAGTTATCTGTTAATATTAATTATGTGGCAGAATGACAGTCACAGTTCTTTAATCACGTCTTTAAATGCAGAATAGGGCTTTTTTTGAGCAGGAACGCACAGGAACGCAGTTCTGACCGGCTTGGCCAGGACCACAGCTCAAAAAAACGGTCTCTGGCAGAGGGAAGACACTAGGCAACTACACCCTCCCAGACTGCACTGTCTGTCCTCCCTGTTGCCTCCAGCCTCCAATGGCTTTGCGACGCTTGCAAAGACAGTGAGAGACACAGAGCTGCCCATGAGT
Source organism: Heteronotia binoei (assembly GCF_032191835.1). NCBI lineage: Eukaryota > Metazoa > Chordata > Lepidosauria > Squamata > Gekkonidae > Heteronotia > Heteronotia binoei. Next base: position 77,471,214 of record NC_083228.1, on the reverse strand, counting down.
GCCCCCTCCTGGGAGAAACTGGGTGTGCCATTTCTCACTCTGCCACGTCTCTCTCTCTCCAGCCACATTTTTTTTGGGGGGGGCGTGAAACAAGGTCTCTCATTGGGCTGTGTGAGAACACACATCCATGAAATGCAGCTAATGGCACTGTAGTGTTCTGTATCAATACGCGGAAAGTAGCCTACTGAATGGGTGACATCACTTCCAGTGGCATCAGGGGGTGTGGCCTAACATAGAAATAAGTTCCTGCTGGGCTTTTTCTACAAAAAAGGCCTGTGCATAATTAAACATTTAGAAGAAGGAATGAGAAATACTTGGACTTCTGAATATAGCACTAAACAATTCCTTTGCTACTATTCTGTACATTCTGTCCTACCACAACCAGAGAAAGGCTTCTCAAAGGGTGAAATGGCCTCCAGAGGAAAAATTCTGTGCTAGGAAAGGGCCATGCTCTTCTTGTTTTGCCTCCCCTGTTTAAGAAGATGACGAAGAAGACTACAGATTTATACCCCGCCCTTCTCTTTGAATTAGAGTCTCAGAGTGATTTACAATCTCCTTTATCTCCTTCCCCCACAACAGACACCCTGTGAGGTGGATGGTGCTGAGAAGGTTCTCCCATAAGCTGCCCTTTCAAGGACAACTCCTTTGAGAGCTATGGCTAACCCAAGGCCATTTCAGCAGGTGCAAGTGAAGGAGTGGGGAATCAAACCCGGTTCTCCCAGATTAGAGTCCACGCACTTAACCGCTACACCAAACTGGCTCTTACCATTTTATCTTTATCTTCTTAACTGAGTCAAGAGCCTGGAGTCTTGGACTTACCTCTCCCTTCTTGTCTCAGCCATTGTTAACAATGGGTGTTGTATTGTGTGCCTCTTTGCTCTCTCACTGCCCCAGTTTTGACTGATGATGCTGCTGGAGAGGGTCAGCAGTGCAATTCCCTACTTCTTCCTGGTCTTATTAAAGCATGTGGCAGACTTACATGGCCCTGCTCTCCCCTGCTTTTCCATTGATCAGACTGGCCTTGTGCCTGGTACAAGAGTAAGCTTTGCTGGATAATTTGTCTTCATTTTGTCAGTTAAATCTGTGGAGGCCCAAACCATTTGTCTTCACTTGTGGGGAGGGGGTTGTTATAAACAAAGTGTGACAAACTGCACTAGATTGCCCAGCAAAAATGTAAGCATGGAAAAGTCCACAAAGAGATGGGGGTGTCTTTTTCTTTGACATCTCCTTTTTCAACTCTTTCATTCCTTCCTGCCTTTTCCTCCAGTGGTCAGCAGTCGTTCTTTAGGGGCTTGTTTGCATTGCATCATATATAGAATCAGTTTGTAGGGCTGAGTTTCTTCTGCCATCTGACACTCTGCTTTTGCAAATAGATGCAGACTTTGCCTTTATGTGGCAGTGAGCTTTCCAGTACCAGTAACGCAGTCTCACCCACCCACCCCAGCTTCAGTGGAGTTTTCTTTGATGCTGCACCATGGAGAAGAACTTTGTGTCATCCTTTATTGTATTTTTTTCAAGTTGCATGAGGAATTCACACTGCTGTGCAAAAAACAAGGAGAGATGTTTCAGAGAAATGGGCAGCTGTGCAAAACCAGCCAAAGAAGATCCTGTAAACCAGACTGAAAACTGGTACACAATTGTTTCTTGTACTGGAAAAATGAATGGAGTCAATGCAAAGAAAGCGAAGGATCTTTGCAAGGCCAGGGAAATCAGGGTTCACTTGGAAAATGCTCATAAAATTACTCTGACACATATGCTCTATCAGAAAAATATATTTAAAAGATGCTTAAAGGACATTATACAATGATACTATTGTACACACTCTTTGGTCTGTGTTTTAAACTTCCTTATTACAAGTGACATTGAATTTGAATTGACTATTTCAGTATGCTTGAAATCCAATTCATGCCAGCCATCTTTTTATAAACCTATGTCAAGGACTCTGTATTTCTTTTGAGTACTTGAATTCACTGTGGACACAAAGACCGTTTTTCTTCCTCGAAGAATATTGCTTTCTCTATTTTTCTTCTGGTAATATATATTGAAACATCTGTAGTCTTTTAAATTCCATCAATACTTGTATTTTCCTTTTAAATTACCATTTCAGTAATTTCTAAATTCAGTTATAATTGAACAACAAAAATTAACAAAACGAAAATTAAGCTCACCCGTGAACACCATTTCTTTCTGCTTGATGCCTCTGGGCAACTAATTTAAGGTCAGCTTGGATGTGATAAGCATCTTTATTTGATGTTATAAAGGAAGATCCCAAAAATAAATACAGAGGGGGAGGGGGAAATGGTGCTCAGTACCACTTAGCTTCTCTGTAGGACAGATAAGACTTTTATATTAAAAGGGAAGCTTTAGAAATAGTCTGGCCTGTTTTGCCTTTGCTTTGATGTGAAAGCTTCTTTGTGACAAAGATCACTCACACTGTATGCAGTCATGAATTCTGACTTTACTCATTGAGTTCCTCTTCCTCATTTTCTTTCTCCCTCTTTTTCTACAATCTCCCAATACAGCATACAGGTCTAAGGGTTTCATGCTCTAGTGCTTATGTATCCCACCCATTATTTAAGGTGGTAGACATTCCCCATTGCCTCCAAACAACCCCAAGGTGCCTTATTAAGTTTTAGCAGGAACCCTGCAGCTCTTCAGGCAGTACAACTTCGTCCAGACTGTCAGAGTGCTATAGTGGGTAGCGCTGGGTTTAAGACATATGTGATCAAGGTTCAGATCCTGCCCTCCTTTGCAGCCTAACTTGCTTAGCAGGGTTGCTGTAAAGATAAATGAGTTAGGAATAAACAGCTTGGGAAGCACTTTGTATACTAAAAAGCATAATTGCCCATAATGTTTGCTAAGCTAGTTATAAGACTGCCAGTGGCCAGTGTTGAAGACAATCTGTATTTGCTGCATACCACAGTGAGAATATGAACTCTTAGTGATGGGTCAAAAGCAGGTCGAAGATGTCTTTGGCACATGCCATCGAAATGTATAGGCTGATTGGAAACTGCCTTCACATTCTGAAATGGTCATGACAACTGGCTCCTGGAACCACCTTGCCTCCTTTCTGGTGCCACCATCTTCTGATTATTGCTCTCTCTTTAGTCTGTAAATGGAGATATGCTACTGTTAAAATAAAACAAAGAGCATCTGAACGTTTGTGCACTGCTTTTCAGGGTATGTTTGCAACTGTAACCTCATTTATATTCACAACTATACTGAGAATCAGGCTATTATTTATTTATTTGTTTCATGTATATCCTGCCTTTCTCCCCAGTGGGGAGCCAAAGAGGCTGACACCAGTCTCCTCTCTTTCTTTTTATACTCACAACAATCCTGTGAGGTAGGTTAGGCTAAGAAAGTTTGACTGGCTCAGCAAGCTTCCATGGCAGGGTGAGGATTTGAACCTGTGTCTTCTAGATCCTAGTCCAGCAGTCTGCTACACCACAATGGTTCTCCAGGCTAGGAAGAGAGAGAAAGTGGCTTGCCCAACACTACCCAATCATCTTCATGAATGGTTTCTGCCACTTAGAGGGACACTCTAGCAGCATTATCATGCACTGAGTCAGATCCTGAGAAACCTTGAAGGCTGCTCATTAGCTGCTAACCTAGCTCCATTCTGAAGGGACTCAGGGGAGAACAATTCCTTCTAATGCTGGACAAGGAACCTGATTAGAACAAGAAGAGCAACTTTAAACCTAAGCATCCTTTACAGCTTTTGCCCCAAGAAATCTCTTTTTCTACATTTTCTCCCATAGCAAATTAAAAGAATCTGATTTGCATCCTTGAGAAATGCAACTTGCATGTGTGAAACTCAGCTACTGAGAAAACAGCAGGGACAACTGTGGCAGGAGAAGGACTCACCAGTGGTGAGAAATTCTAGGAAAGTACAGTACAGTTGTTCTGTCAAACTGGTAATGGTGATAAGGGAATGTGGTAGGAGAGTATGTCCCCCCCCCCCGGCCACTCTGATCAGGTCCAGGTGGGCAGCCGTGTTGGTCTGAAGCAGCAGAACAACGTTTGTGACCAGTGACTCTTTTAAGACCAACAAAGTTTTATTCAAAGTATGAGTTTTGGTGTGCAAGCACACTTCTTCAGATATATTTCATTGTACATAAATGTGCTTGCACACCAAAGCTCATATCTCGAATGAAACTTTGTCGGTGACAGTCTGAGCAACTCAAGGACAATCTGACTTGGTTTTGTTTAGTTCCCACCCCCAACCCCCAAGCATGCTTGTCCTTCATGTGCTGCTAAAGCAGATCAGCACAGCTGAGCTCCAGAAGCAAATTAGCCATGGGTAATGAGGCTTCAGCTAAGTCCCAGCGTGGGGAATTCAGCTGAAACATGGAATGTAGGAAGGGAGTACAGGAATTCTTGGTGGACACATCAAATCCAGAGTGTTCTGGTGTGCACACTGACAAGCACTTATGCATTGATTCCAACTCCCTAACATAGCAGTAGACCCGTTTGATCACCTCCTGTTGGCAGAGATGACCCATTCAGTGCTAAAGAAGCTAACCTCGGAAAATCTACCCACATCATGTTTTTACAGATTCATGTTTTGCATGTATATGTGTCACAGACACCCCTTCTGGGAGGCTACTCAGACTAGGATCTAGGAAGCCGCCCAAAACTATCTAGTTACCTTCACTCTGACTGCCTTAGTCCTCCAGAAAAGAGGGAGAAACCATTAATAGAATTATTATCCTACAGGGTAATAAAGACAATCCAAAGCACTGCCTCCTTTTTGTTTTTTACTATTAAACAGTGTATAAAAGAATGGATAGCTGATTAAGAATTAAGGAATAAGCATGGGTAAAAAGTACAGCAGTCTCTTTGGAATAAGTTCAGGCTCTGGAGAACCAGTTTGGTGTAGTGGTTAAATGTGCGGACTCTTATCTGGGAGAACCCACTCCTCCACTTGCACCTGCTAGCATGGCCTTGGGTCAGCCATAGCTCTGGCAGAGGTTGTCCTTGAAAGGGCAGCTTCTGTGAGAGCCCTCTCCAGCCCCATCCACCTCACAGGGTGTCTGTTGTGGGGGAGGAAGGGAAAGGAGATTGGGAGCCGCTCTGAGACTCTTCGAAGTGGAGGGCGGGATATAAATCCAATATCTTCTTCTTCTTCTTCTCTGTGCTGTCCTCCAAAAAAAATCAGTCTTTTTTTCTAAGCAAAATTGTTACAACTTCTAAACTGGCAAAATGACCTTGAGCCACAAGGCTATTTTTCGCAAAAGGGCATCCTAAACCTACACAAGGTATCTTTTCCTCAAAAATGCAGGCATAGTTCACCAAGCCGAATCAAACTGAAGGCTGAACTGAGTCTGTCAGAGTTCAATCTGGAAATCTTTTGAGGCCTGACAAGTCTCTATCTGTCACATCTGTAGAATCAGAACATGATACATGGCAAATGTAAGGTTGTTTGGCCCTCTGCATCTTGTATATCAGGGGTGGGGAACCTTTTTTCAGCCAAGGGCCTTATGGATATTTATAACATAATTCGCGGTCCATAAAAAAATTATCAACTTAAAAAACAGTGCTCTGCTGAGGGAGAATGATTCAGGCCAGCAAAATTAATGCAAATAATTGTTTTTCTGTTTGAAGTCATGTGGGGAGAGCCTAATCTGGCGTGCACACACACACACACATACACACACACATGGCCCACCGCCCTAGGCAAATGAAAAAGCCCAGCAGGAACTCAGTAGCATCTTAGACCACATCCCCTAATATTAGTATATTAGGTCACATCATCTGGGATAATCAAGTGCAAACTGAACTGTGACAGTAACTTTGCCAGGCCCTGCAGCAATACTGGTTGGCCAGCCAGACCCCAGGGAGGCTGCCGCACAGTACATGTGGGCCCTGTGATCCCTGCCTGGCCCTGGGGAGGGTGCTGCACAGTGTGGCTGGGCCCATGATCCTCGCTGGCCAGCCAAGCCCCAGGGAAGCTGCCACATGGCTTAGTTCGGTCCAGCAATCCCTGAGGGCCACTGAAAGTGACCTCAAGGGCCATATACAGCCCTCGGAACAGAGGTTCCCCACCTCTGTTGTATATGAAGGAGCCCTGTTGTACAGAGTGGTAAGCTGCAGTACTGCAGTCCAAACTCTGCTCACGACCTGAGTTCGATCCTGGAGGAAGCTGTGTTCAAGTAACCGGCTTCAGGTTGACTCCGCCTTCCATCCTTCCAAGGTTGGTAAAATGAGTATCCAGCTTGCTGGGGGTAAAGTGTAGATGACTGGGGAAGGCAATGACAAACCACCCTGGAAAAAGTCTGCTGTGAAAACGTTGTGATGCGACATCACCCCAGAGTCGGAAACAACTGGTGCTTGCACGGGGTACTACCTTTACCTTTTTGTCTTGCATATGTGCATGTCCTCTGAGAAGCAGAACTGGCTGCCACTTCCTGCAATAAGTCCATATAGTAGAAAACCCACAAAGTTTGTCACCATGAAATATGTGGAAAGTGCCCCTTTGAAGGAGGCTGCAGCTGAAAGCTGGAACCACATTGCTCCATCAGACTAAAAAGGTGAGGTTTTTAATTGCAGTTGTTTTCGTAAAAAGGTGTTCAGTGCTGATGGCATAATTGTAAATAATCTGTGCCCTTGACATCTCTTGAATTAGGAAGTGCATTTAAAATGTACTTGAAGAAGGCAGCAGACAGGATTTCCACAGCAATGAATGACATCTGTGTATAGGCACATGGCTCATGTCTGTGTTCTTAAAAAGAGGAGACTTCTGTTTAATAATCAAAAGATCACCTTTATTGAAATACCGTAATAATGTCAGTTTTAATTACAGATAAGCAAAACACTTGATTACAGGAGACTAGCATTTATTTACATGCATGCCCAGTGACTTGGGTCATCCATAGAAATGCCTGTTCTGGTTTGATTTCAAAATGAAAGCCATGCAAAACTTTTTATTAGGACCAACCATTTTTTTTTAAAAAAAATTTCTTGTATGTGTGTTGCTGTTTTGTAGTAGCTTGGCTGGTCCTAATAAAAGGTATTTAATGGCTTTGTTCTGGGATTTTGCTATGAACATCACAGGGACCTGCAACCTCTATTTGATCTGTTTTGGAATCCCAGTGTTCCAGCTACTAAGTTTCAGAGGATCCCGTCTTGCTCTCTGGTTTGTTTGCTGACCCCAACACAGCCTGTAGTCCTAAGAGCAGGCACAGATTTTCTGCTTGCATTAGAAAAGGGCTGTACAAAAATTGAAAGTCACAAAGAGGCTACTCCATTTTTGCCTACTATTTTATTAAGGGGCAATCACAAGATCACTTACCATGGATTGGAGACCTCTTAAGGGTACTTTCATTATTCCTTTCTCCATCCAGTCAAGGAAGTTACAAGTAGAGATATAGCAAATGCATTCACTAGTTGAACATACTTAGTTCTACATCTGCAGTCACCTGAGCTGAATGTCCAATCTGTTTGCCTGTCCATCAGTCACTTCAAATGACTGTTGATACAGTGGAGGAGTGTTATTTCCTTATGATGGAGTTTCATTTATTTGCCTAGTGAGGGCTTTCTGCACCTATGCAGTAGGTGAGATTGCTTTTCCCAGAGTTATGGATGATCAGCTGAGATCATTAAATGAGGCGGAAGCTAAGAGCCCTGTGGTGCAGAGTGATAAAGCTGCAGTACTGCAGTCTGAGCTCCCTGCTCACGACCTGAGTTCGATCCTGGCGGAAGCTGGGTTCAGGTAGCTAGCTCAAGGTTGACTCAGCCTTCCATCCTTCTGAGGGCGGTTAAATGAGTACCCAGCTTGCTGGGGGGGGGGGAAGTGTAGATGACTGGGGAAAGCAATGGCAAACCACCTTGTAAAAACAAGTCTGCTGTGAAAATGTTGTGATGCGACGTCATCCCAGAGTCGGAAACGACCAGTGCTTGCGCAGGGAACTACCTTTACCTTTTAAGTTATGCCTATCATCAGACTGTGGAAAAAAGGGTGTGTGTGAAATAACACCGATAACATGGACTTAAACATCAAGTGGCAAGACTTTAACAATTTTTTACTTATAATTGCTGACCAACTAATTGAACTGTTGCCTGTGCATTTATGCCATTGGTAGCCAAGTGGCATGTAGCAATAACAGGTCTGTAAGGAAGTGAGCTTTGGGAAAGGTGGACTGCCATCTTGCTCTGTGAGAATGGGCATGTGTGACATACCCAGCACTGTTTGAATACTTGATAAGTAACCCAATGAACAACCTCAAACTCCTTGTGAACTGATATGGACAAATGCCTCCTATTTGTGACTGGCAAACACCAGCAGGTGTTTGAGCATCTCTAGTCAAAAGCAGCAGAAGAGGGTTTTTAAAAAATTCTATTTCCAAATTGTAGTGAAATGATGGACCTTTATCATTAATGCTTGTTGGGGAAAACAGATTTGGTTAGAAAACCCTGAAATAAAGCAACATATAAACACAGGACTAATGATACAATTGGCATAAATTTTCATATAAGAGAGAATAAAGCAACGGTGGAATTAAGTTGGTTTTTATTAATGGTAGGAACAATAGGATGACTTAGACTTGGCAGTCCCCAGGTGAGGGTGGGGGATTTCCTGATTTTGTGGGCTCTGGCCCACTGCTAGCCAACTTGCCAGCAGGGGAAACCCTACCCACAAATAGCCATCCCTGTGCATCATCAGTGACATGCTGACATCACTTCCAAAAGTGACATCACCATGTTTGTGATGTTGGGGGGTGACACTAGTTTTGGGGCAAAACTCTATGGTTTGTAGCTGTTTTACCATAGAGTTTTGCCCAAAAAGTGCTGTCCTGATGTTGCTGATGCAATTATATAACATCTGCACGTTGCTTATGTCCCACCCACCCCCAGAACCCACCTCCCCTTGCCCCTCCTGGCTGATTAAAGCTTGCCAGAGGGAGCTTAGATGTCCTTTACGGGACATAATAAATAGATCCCTCTCGGAGGGGCGTTTTCCATCACCTCTGAAAGAGGCCTTGGTTCGCCCCCTCCTGAAAAAATGTACAGCAGATCCGGCCAAATTGGCAAATTACCGACCGGTTTCTAATTTACCGTTTTTAGGTAAAATTATTGAGAGGGCAGTGGCGCTGCAACTACAGGGTTTTCTGGATGACGCTTCCATCCTAGACCCTTGCCAGTCCGGCTTTCACCACGGGACGGAGACAGTGCTGGTCGCCTTGGCAGATGACCTCCAGCGGCAACTGGATTGAGGTGGCGTGGCGGTGCTGATGTTGTTGGACCTGTCGGCAGCGTTCGACATGGTCGACCATCAGCTACTGACCCGCCACCTCGCCGACATAGGGGTCAGGGGGCTGGCCTTACAATGGCTTTCCTCCTTCCTCAAAGGTCGGGGACAAAGGGTGGCAATCGGGGGTGAGCTTTCCCGGAGGCGCACACTAGATTGTGGGGTGCCTCAGGGAGCAGTTCTCTCCCCGATGTTATTTAACATCTACATGCGCCCCCTTGCCCAGATTGCCCAGAGTTTTGGACTGGGTTGTCATCAATACACCCAGCTCTATCTGCTAATGGATGGCCGGCCTGACTGCGTCCCAGTGAATTTAGACCGGGCACTGCAGGCTGCAACTTGGCTTAGGCTGAGCGGGTTGAAGCTGAACCCGACGAAGACAGAGGTCCTTTGCGTGGGGAGCGGCGCTCTGGGAAGGGAAATACCTCTCCCGGTTTTTGACGGTGCGTCGCTGAAAGCGGCGGGCCGGGTCAAGAGCCTGGGAGTCCTACTGGAGCCTTCACTATCAATGGAGGCCCAGGTAGCGGCCACTGCCAAGTCGGCATTTTTCCACCTGAAGCGGGCAAGGCAGCTGGCTCCTTTCCTGGAGCGCCGGGACCTGGCAACAGTGATCCACGCGACGGTCACCTCAAGACTAGACTACTGCAATGCCCTCTACATGGGGCTGCCTTTGTGTCGAACCCGGAAGCTGCAGCTAGTGCAGAACGCAGCGGCCAGGCTGTTATTAGGACTCCCGAAATGGGAGCATATACAGCCGGGGCTGCGTGAACTGCACTGGCTGCCAGTTACATACCGGGTCCGATACAAAGTGCTGGCTATCACCTTTAAAGCCCTATATGGCCGAGGACCTGCCTACCTGAGGGACCGTCTCTCCCCATATGAGCCCCAAAGAGCACTGAGGTCAGCAGGGAAGAACACGCTGACTATCCCTGGGCCAAAGGAGGCAAAATTACAGAGTACACGGGCACGGGCCTTCTCTGTTATAGCCCCGTGCCTTTGGAATCAACTTCCAGAGGAGGTACGGGCCCTGTGGAATTTGGACCAATTTCGCAGGGCCTGTAAGACCATCCTTTTCAAGCAGGCTTTTGTAGACGTTGATAGGATGGCTGTTTAATCCACCAATGATTTATCTAGTGACCCCTGCCATAATATAAGTGTACAGAATAACATCAGGAAGATCACCGCCGTTTAAATTATGAAATGACCCAGACATTCGAACTGGTTTTAGATTGTTGTTTTAAATTAATGTATAATTTCAATGTCGTTTTAAATCACCTTATATTGTATATTCTATATTGTATAATTTTATTGAACTGTTGTTAGCCGCCCTGAGCCTGCCTAGGTGGGGAGGGCGGGATATAAATAATAATAATAATAATAATAATAATAATAATAATAATAATAATAATAATAATAATAATAATAATAATAATAATAATAATAATAATAATAATTATTATTATTATAAATCTCCCTGCCAGTAAGCAGAAATCACCTGGCAATCCTATTGTGAATTGAAGTGTGTTAAGTCCTGACCTGGATGGCCCAGACTAGCCTGATCTCATCAAATCTCACAAGGACAAGTAAGCAGAGTTAGCCCTGGTTACTATTTGAATGGGAGATCACCAAGGAAGTCCAGGGTCACAAAACAGACAGGTGGTAGCAAACCACCTCTGAACATGTCTTGCCTTGAAAACCCTACAGCAGGGGTGGCCAAAGGTAGTGCTCCAGATGTTTTTTGCCTACAACTCCCATCAGCCCCAGCCAGCATGGCCAATGACTGGGGCTGATAGGAGTTGTAGGCAAAAAACATCTGGAGAGCTACCGTTGGCCACCCCTGCCCTACAGGACTGCCATAAGGCATCTGTGCAACTTGACAGCACTTTGTACCACCAGAGTGTGTTATGAGAATTTCTCTGTGTTAAGGGGTTTTGAAAATGCAAGTAATGTTGGTATTTGCTGTGTAGTCTAAACAGGAGTTCAAATGGTTTTGAAAGTCTGAGAAGCATTTTATTGGCTAATGAAAAAACTGGAGGCACAGAAGAAGGTGTTCCTTACATTTTTCCCTTCGTGCTTGGCTTTAGTGGAGGTAGGGGTGTCAGAGATTTCATTTATCTCCTAAGGCCAGTGTGGAATTATTAGGCCAGTCCACATATTTTTGCATTCCTTATAAGGTTGCCAAGTCCATTTCAAGAAATATCTGGGGACTTTGGGGGTGGAGTCAGGAGACTTTGGGGGTGGAACCAGGAGACATTGGGGACGGAGCCAGGAGCAAGGGTATGACAAGCATAATTGAACTCCAAGGGAGTTCTGCCCATCACATTAAAAGGGACAGCACATTTTAAAATGCCTTCCTTCCATAGGAAATAATGAAAGATAGGGGCACCTTCTTTTGTGGCTCATAGAATTGGAGCCCCTGGACCAATCATTTTGAAACCTGGGGGGAATTTTGGGGAGAGCTACTAGATACTATACTGAAACTTTGGTGCCTCTACCTCAAAACACAGAGCCCCCAATACCTCCAGATCAATTCCTCATTATAACCTATGAGAATCGATCTCCACATAGGGAATAATGAAGTGCCCAGCAGACAGTCCCCCCCCCCCCTTTTCTGGGGACTCTGAAGGAGGGATTGGCGTCTCTACTAATGAGTTGCTGCCAACTTCTTCAAAGTAACACAGACACACCATCCCAAGAGGAAGCCTTTCCAATTGGAGGCTAAAGCCTCCGGAGGGGGAAAGTCACATGGTGGCTGTGGGGGCAGGGCTTCTCCCCAGCGGCCAGCTGACTGGGGGCGGGAAGGAGCCTGAGAAAGTGGGAGAACCCCCGCTGGGACCTGGGGATTGGCAAGCCTAATTCCTTAGTAGCTAAAAGAGGCAGAATTGAATGCCAACATTTCTGAATATTCATCTGTGGAGAAAATTATTGCTTTTGGTTGGGGGAGGGGGCTCCAGAAGCTAGCCTAAGTTTGGAAGAGGGACTGAGTTAGAAAAAAACCCCAACTAGTGAAATCTTGCCTTAATGTCACCTGTTCATTTGCATGGTCAGACACTTCCCAGCAGGCTTGAGTGTTGTTCCTGAGCTACACCAAGTTGCAGAATTGCCCTCTCCTTTCATTATAACATTGGGACATAAATGGATGCAGGGTTTCCATTTGAGCACTAGTCTCTGAAGGCAGCTTCTTTGTACTAGGAAGGCCAGTGGACAGAAACACCTCCACACTGTTGACAGCTCTGGCAACTTTTCATATCAATGGTTAGTTTTCTCAACTTTTGTAGGCTCCTGGAAACCCCCTGGGCTCTGCTGGCTCAGTCTAGCAAGTTATTTGAGAATATCATTCCATAATCACCAGAGATCCTCTCTAACTGGATTAAATGAATGAGCTGCTGCTTGGATAATGGCTTTGCTTCTCTTTAGATTAAAATTTTAAAAAATTACATCATGCAGGGGAATTAAAAATCTCTAAATCTATGTATGTTTGTAAAGTGATAATCCAGTCAGCCTAATGGCTCTACTGAGTCCCAGCACTGCCTCTCTGCTCCACAGACGGTTCCTCTTCCCCTTCCCCCAGTGCCTTGTAGACTCTGCTGGGCAGGTTGCCAGGAGGGACCGGCACTAATTCCACATTCAAGCCGACTTGCTCACTCTTAATTTTCTCCAATAAAATGTCAATGAATTTTAAATGACGTGAATTCTGGTGATGGCAGGCTGGCTTCCCCTGAGGGGAGGGGGCAAAATTTTTCCTTAAAACAAATCTGTTGCAGTTGCAATAGCAGAATCATTAGGCTGCCAATAAGCTTGTGACTCACTAGGCTTTAACTGTCAATGGGGGGCACTGTCTAGATTGCATGATTAAGTATCTGAGGAAGTATGCATGTACACAAAAGCTCATACCTTGAATAAACTTTGTTGGTCAGCCCTGACTTGGATAGCCCAGGCAAACCAGTTCTCATCAGATCTCGGAAGCTAAGCAAGGTTAGTCATGGACAGTACTTGGATGGGAGACCTCCTTGAAATACCAGTAGTCGGGAGGCTGATCTTGAGATGAGGAAACAAATAAGGGAGGTGACTAAAGCAGATAATGTTATTATATTGAGAGACTTCAACTACCTTCACATTGACTGGGTAAACACATGCTGAAATCATGCTGTAGAAATGAGACTCCTAGACATCATAAATGACTGCATTGGAACAGTTGGTCACCGAGCCAACCAGAGGGGTGGTGATCTTGGACTTGGTTCTGAGTGGGTCTCAAGACTTGGTGGGAGATGTAGAGGTTGTTATACCAACTGGGAACAGTGACCACAATGCTATTAAGTTCAGCATTCAGGTCAAAGGAAAATTACCTCTACAGTCCAAAACTGTAACATTTTATTTCAAAAGAGGGAACTTTATAAAAATGAGGGGAATGGTAAAAAGGAAGGTAAAGGGGAAACATGAAAGAGTCAAATCCCTAGAGGATGCTTGGAAGCTATTTAAAGCCAGACTAATTGAAGCCCCACTAGAATGCATTCCACAGGTGAGAAAAGACACTGCCAAGTCTAAAAGAAGGCCTGTGTGATTAAGAATGCAAGTCAATGAAGCTGTAAACAATAAAGAGAGGTCTTTTAAAAAGTGGAAGGCCTGCTCTGCTGAATTGAACAGGAAGAATCACAGGCTCTGGCAAAAGAAATGTAAGCCAATAATTAGGTATGCAAAAAGAGATTTTGAGGAGCAGGTTGCTAAAAGCATCAAGACAAACCAGCAGAGAAACAGTGGGGCCTTAGGATGAGTAAGGAACAAAGGGATTGCTAAAGGAAGATGTGTAGATGGCAAAGAAGCTCAATGACTTTTTTGCTTCTATGTTCACTGTGGACATTTTCAGGAAGGGAGTATAAAGAACTGAGCCAAATCGAGGGACCAGAGATGAAGATCTAGACCTAATGAGGAAATTAAAAAATGATAAGTCTCTAGGTCCTGATGGCATATACCCAAAAGTTCTTAAGGAACTCAGATGTGAGATCATTGATCTACTAACCTGCATATGTAACCTATCAGTAAATTCTGCCACCATACCAGAAGACTAGAGAGCAGCAAATATGACAACAGTTTTTAAAAAATGATCCAGAGGGGCACCAGGATATTACAGGCCAGTAAGCCTAATGTTTGGCCCAGGCAAATTTGTAGAAACTGTAATCAAAGTAATTAAAATGTGGAATTCACTGCCAGGAGATGTAGAGATGTCCACAGGAAAAAATAACTTTAAAAGGGGAGATAGATTCATGGAGGATAAGTTTATCAATGGCTACTAGACATGGTGACTGATGGGAACCTCCACATTCAGAGGTACTATACCTCTGAACTCCAGAGCCAGGAGGCAACATCAGGGGAAGGCCTCAGCCTCTATGCCCTGTTGTTTGCTGTCCAGAGGAACTGGTTGTCCGCTGTGTGAGTCAGGATGCCAGATTATGCCAGGATTATTAGTCTGATCCATCAGGAGTCTTAGGGCTTGTTTTGTTTTGTTTTTTTGTATTTTGTGTGTGTGTGTCTGCACCTGGAAGCCATGGTGACTTCTGGTGACTGACCCCTACAGGGGCCTGAAGGATATTCAAATAAGTGGCTGAATAAAGCCTGCCCCTGTCCTCTTGGCTACTGGTATTCCAAGGAGGTCTCCCATCCAAGTCTTGCCAGAGTTGACCCTGCTTAGCTTCTAAGATCTGATGAGATCTGGCTTGCCTGGGCTATCCAGATCAGATCAGGGCTCTTGTGTCCTTAATGTGCAGTCAGGATTTCCTCCAGCTGGAGGAACCATTGAATGTGCCCAGGACCTATTCAAAGCCATTTTGAAATTAAGCATCACCTTGCTTCACGCCTCTGGAGGGAAGTGACATGGGAGAAGGTGCATTTTGCATCTTGACATTTTACCTATAGGGTGCAATGCTATTAAGACAAGTTAGTGTGGGCTGATTCAAATATTACATGCTTGCAATACAGAGAAGCATCTTCTGTGTAGAAGAAGCTGCAAAATCCCATGTAGATCACCTGTTTCCTTTCAGGGACATTCTGTGCACACACAAGAACAGGGATGCATAATGAATATGTGGTATTTCCCTATGCCAGTTTTCCTATCCAGAGAAAATGATATGTAAAATGATATTCTGGTGTGTATGAAGTAACATATGGAAAGCTGGATATGGCATCTTTCTGTACCATGAAATCACAGTCTGGCCTTAGCGGAGTCATTCTTTGCCATAGTCCTCCCTCACTATTATTCCCCTTATAAACCAGGGACAATAATGCCCTATTTCACAGGTCTGAATGGATAACAAACACAGTAACAATGGATAATCACTTTACAAATGAAAAGCATTAGTTGTGGTATTGCAGACCATAGCAATTTTCAGTTCATATGAGATTCGCTCACAACAACTGCTGTTGGTCTTCAGGAATGCCTCCCCCTCAAAAAGAAAAGAAAAGAATGATAATTAGGTGTATTTTTGGCAGTAGACATTTGTTTGGTCCTAGTGAGACTTGAGTCTCTAAGCTTTTCTTTGTGCATAATGTAGCCCCCTTTAACATTTCCTCCATTCTCAAGTGTGAAACTGCATCCTTGGAATGGTTCTTCTGTGGCTTGCATCTTTAAAACTCCTACATATGTGTGCATGCACATATAAACATTCTGCTGCTAATGAGCTACCCCCTCTTCAAGTTATGTGGCCTAGCCAACTAGTCAGGATGCCTTGCCTCAACAGTTTGTTAATGCTGATGAAATAGTTTACCTCTTCAAGGTAGCAGGCCCTGCTCCAGTGTCAAAGTCTCTGGAACAAGGGAATAAACTGGCAAGCAAGTTTACCAGAGAAGCAAGGTAAGTAGCAAACACTCCACCTCCCCCAAGTGTTAATATAAAATTCTATCAAGATATGCTAAGTGAAAAGGGTTTTAAAAAAGTAAGGAGAGCAAATAGTTGAAAAATTACTCTTAGGTACCAACATAACTTTTCAGTATTCGAGCTGCTCAAACTTCTCAAGCATAGCTAATGTTAATTCTAAAAAGGCTCAGAAGTTCTTGGCTGTATGGGAATGGTCAAATAGAGGATCAAACTGAGGCTACAGGACTAGTTTATACTCTAATATAATTTTTAAACTTTATTACACCAATAGATTATATTACTAATACAAGAAGCGAGGGGTAGTGAGTTCAAAGATAATGCTAAATTTTAGGCAGATTTTTGTTATAGAAAAAAAGAAAACAAAAAGTAAACAAATACAGCTAGGGTTTAAAAACGGAGGGGGGTGGGTCCAGTTTAAAACCAAATCTAAAATTTTTAGCAAATTCTTACATTGTTTAACAAAGGGGGGCAGGTTTTTTCAAGAAAACAAGTAATTAGATACCTCCTATAACTGCTGAGGCTATTCAGCTAAAATGCCCTTCAATGTAAGCATAGAAGGGCTAAATTAACACTTGAAATTAAATTAGCATTTGAAGTAAAAGGCAGCCTGAGAAGGAGGGAAGCTCTTCTCTGAGCAAATCACTTTCAACAATGCCTAATGTTAACCAACCAGAGGCTGATTCACTCATCCTCCTTTATTGGTTAGCTCCCAATCAGTGTGATTGACTCCAGTGGAGGATGGAGTTTTGGCCTGAACTATTTATTTAGGGCATTTGCAAGTAAGCATGGAAGTGTCCCAGCTCTAGTGACAAAGTGTCTAGAACAAGGGAATAAACAGGTAAGTGTACAGACATGCAAGTTTAGCAGCAGGGTGAGGAAGCCAGGGTACTAGTATCTCCACATCTCTAAAACAGTAAGCACACATTCCGCAAACAGATCTAAATAAATAGGAAATTTATAAAAAGGAGGATTTAAAGACACACAACAATTATGGTTCATACTCTTGAGGCCAAGGGGACTGACCTGGAGAAGCAGAGACAGTTGGTTAGGGTAGTTTGGTTAGGACAGATAAGACTCTTGGGGACTTGTTAAATGTATCCAACTCTGAGAATGGCAGCCCTGCTGCTGTTGGGAGCATAAGGGTCAAAAGGAAACAAAACATTGTGCTGAAGAATGAGAGAGGTCCTGCAAAGTCATAAATGCCCTAAGTTTCAGGCAAGATGGAGACTTAGTTTCCTAACAGAATCATTTGCCCACCTGTCGGGAAGGGGCAAGACTGATCTGGAGACCTCCTGAGTTGGACCATAATACAAGGAACTTGCATCCCTTTATGACTGGATAGATAAGCTACAATGGATGCAGGGAAAACTTGGCTCCAACTCAAGATGGGTCAGAGAGATTCTTCCCTCCCACAGTCACAAGGAAAGGGTTAAAAGGCTTAGCACACTGTGGAAATGTGCAAGTCACACTTATGCAGATCCACACTTCCTCTTGGGGTCCTCAGACAAGATGAGCAGATGGGGAATCATCACAGTGGTGTTGGTTTTTAAATGCTTCTCCATCCTAGTAGCTTTTGGCACCTCTTGGAACCAGTTTTGCATACAGTGCCACGTAATCCAATTGAGTCTGCAACACATTCTGTATTTCATTGAGCCTCTATGAATTGCAGAGTAGGGTCTTCTAATGTCTTTTCCTCCCTCCCTTTTTGTACTGAAACTCCAGACTGGTGTAAAGTTCTGGGGATCTCAGAAGTTTGCTCACTGATTAGGGGTCCTTTTGTTATGCCTAATTTTAAAAGTGTTGTGCTGCTTTGGGACTTCTTGGGACTTCCACCTGTAGGCCTCTTGAGACTTCTACCTGTGGCAAATACTGCTATCTAAATATTTGTGATACTGGAAAGAATTTTATCATGTGAGGTTTAAGAAGACAGTTTGATGGGAAAGAGGATTGTCCCAGCAGATTGTATGTATGTGTGAGGGAATTGAGCACGCAAAGGTGACTGGAGAATGTTGGAGTTCTAGCAGAGGATGAGAGAGAGATCTTTCTGCTCCATGCAAATGTTTGCACAATATCTCCTCTTCACCTGGAAGCCCCAGAATCCCCCTGGTACCCGCAGTCTTCCATGCTCCCTGACTCACTAAGTAATGTGATTAACTCTAGCTAATGAAGCGCTAATGGCCTTGCACTTCCACAGTTATTTAATTAGCTGACAATAAAAGCAAACCTTATTGCCCTGGGAATTCTGGCAGCCTGTAATTAACACACAGAGAGGTGGGGGAATGGAATATAAACAGAGACTACTGGCAAAGGGTTAATCCATTTCAGAATATTTTCCTGCACAACTCGGTTGTGCTCTTTTCACAATAACAGGGGCCAGGTTGTTAAGTAGGCAAAGGAAATTGTGTGTGTGTGTGATTATGAAGCAATCTTCCGCAGGCCAGTCAAGATTTCACTGCAACATGCTGGCACCTGAGGAATGAATGACTCCCGAACAATAGACCAAGCAAGAGGGAGGTTAGGCACATTGGCCTCCCTGCTGCCAGCCTCTAACACAGGCCACTTCTTTCGGCATGCTGCAAGTTTCCAGACATGCTAACTAGCCCAAGTACCCAATGCTTTGACTCCATTAACTGAAGGAGATGCCTCACTTTCCACCCCACTTCAGTTTGTTCAGCAGAAATGTCCATGTTTCTGTTGAACAAAAAAGAAGCACAGGCGCTGATGTGGCATAGCAGCTCAGTGCTGTGATCTGGGATGTGGATGATTCAAATGTCATCTTAGGGCTGGATCTAGGGGTGGCGGAGGGGGGTGCTTGCCCCAGGCGCCGGTGGAGGAGGGGCGCCAAAATGGGTATGAATCCATTGTATTTTATGGGACCATAGGATAGAATGGCCCATAAGGGGGCATAATTTTTTAATTTTGCACCCCCTCCCACAAAAAACATGTAGATCTGGTCTTTCTTAGTCTTAGGCACTTCTCACTGTCTTTCAGTCCCTGATTTGCAATATGGGGATATTCATATTGGACTAACCTTACCTTGTAAGTATTGTTGTGGTCCTCCATGTGTTTCACTTAGAACACTGTAAGTGCTTTATACAAATACTAAATGCTATTGTTCAGAAAGTAGCACTGCATAGGCATCCATGCATAAATCAGAAACACCCATTAATAGAATGCAATAGTCATGCATTGTAGTGTTGCTCATACTTTTAATATTCAGGAAGTCCTGTGCTATTGTCTCTTGCTCTAGCTGAAAGTCAGCATGCAGAAAAAAAGGGTTGTGTATGTGTGGGGGATACATTTTGAAGCCCACACATTTCAATTGTAGAGGGATGCTCTAGTGCCTTGACACAGACTCCTTTCTCTATGCGACAGGGAGATGGTGAAGCCAAGAGGCCTTGTTTTCCTCTTTTTCTATCCTTCCAGTCAACACAGACATATTCAGAGACAATGGTCTTGATTATGAAAAGAATTTGGAAAATAGAGGTCCCCTACCTTTGCTGGCAAGCAATAGAAATGGGCTTGCAGTGTAAACATTGCCACAATTGTCTGAGATTGGAAAGGACAGACATGGAAAAAAAAAATTGCTGGCTGACTGGCTTGTTCATTTGTCCCCAGAAGCAAGCAAGCATTTTTGTATATTTTGCCCAAGTTTGTCCAAAACTGTATGCTATTGACTCTGCACACATTCTGGAGTACATGGGTTGGGAATGAGTCCTCACCCTGTATCAGACAACAATCACATGTGAGTAGTGGGTTTCCATCCATTTCTGCATTATTGTTATTATTTATTTATTTATTTGATCTAATGGATCACCCCATCCTGGCTGAAGCTGGGCTTTGGGCTATGTACAACAATAAATGTGCCATGCCTGGTTAGGACCAAGACTATGGGGTACTTGGAGACTGGGCTTCAGCCTTCCCTACTTGCTATCTTCCCAGTTTGAAACTATTCGAGGAGGCAGTGTTGGAAAGCCCAAGTGTTCTGCAGGGGGCCACACAATTGGGACATGGGACTGGGGGGAGGCTTGATGCCCCTTCTCCACATACAACATGGTTCTGATCCTAACTTGGGGGCAATATGTGTATGAGGAGAACTGATAGGCTTGCTAGTTTCTAAGTGGGGCTTGGTGATCTCCTGGAAGTACAAAAGATTTCTGGACTACAGAGCTTGGTTCTCCTGGAGAAAATGCTACTTTGTAGGTTGAACTTTATGGCATTATGCCTTACTGAGATCCATCCCCCTCCCCTGTGCTCCCCAGGCTCCACCCATAAATCTCCAGGAATTTCCCAACCCAGAGTTGGCTGCCTTACCCAGAACTCATGTGATTCTGTTAAATCAGATACAGGGTGAGGACTAAGGTTGCCACCTTCCAGATGAGACCTGGAGTTCCTCTGGAATTACAACTGATCTCCAGGCTACAGAGGTTGCCTCTCCTGGAGAAGTGGCAGCTTTGGGGGGGCTGGACTCTATGGTATCACATCACCTGCTGTGCTTCTTTCCTTCTCCAAACTCTGCCCTTTCCAAGCACCACCCCTAAATCTCCAAGAACTTCCCAAGTCACAGTTCGCACCTGTAGTAGGGACCCAGGCCCAGCCTCTGTTTTCTGCTGCCTCTAGTTTTCCTGATCTCTATTCACAAGCCTTCAAGCTGTTTGTTTCTCACTTCCAAGCCAGCAACTTGCATTACCCAGCTGCCAGAGTTTTGCAATCCCTGGGAAATATTTTGGATATTGTCAGGCAAATCTGAGTTTGCTGGCAGCAAAACTACTGTCCCTGTTTCACCATTTGGAGCCTACCTAAACAAGATGCTAGAGTAATTATGGTTGCCTGCTCCAAGTTGAAAAAATCCTGGAGATCTCCAGGCCTGGGTTTGATCCATAATTTGATTTTCACAGCAGTTTTTAAAGACAAATAACCACCTGGGGCAAAAGTTGACAACTCCTGGTTGGGAAATTGCTGGAGATTTAGGGCCAGAGCCTGTGGAAGGTGGAGCTTGGGAACAGAAGGGAGCTCAGTGGGGACATGATGCAATAGAGCCCACACACTGGGGACATATTGGGGACATATAGACATGGGACATATTGGCAAATCCCAGGTAAATCCTAGATTTTTGAAGTCCTTCCACCTAGCATAAAATGTTCTTTCAGTAAGCCTCTTCCTCCTGCATGAAATAAAATGCACCTGTGTGCTTTGGACAAAGGGGTATCCCAGATGTTTTTTACTTGATTTGCTTGTTTTTACTTGGCGAACAGGGGAATTTGGAGAAAGGTGTAGTTGGTTTTTGTTTTTCAAACTCAGTGCATCCACTGGTTTTTAAATAGCCTGATTCCCCATATTATACTGTAGAGAACTTATGCATCAGCATTTCTAGCATTTCTAACAGTAGATTTGAAACCAATCAAGGATTTTGTGGTTGATGACCAAAAGATGTGCCAGATATGGAGGGCATTATTAGTTTCAACAGAGCTCATTTCAGGTGTGTGTGTGTGGGGTATTCATTTCAGCTGAAGAGCTAATCTCTTAAATTTCTATGAGGAACCAGTAACTGTTTCCTGAGAAAGGACAGTGCCTATTACAATGTTTGAAGACAAGAGTCACCAACCTTTTTAAAAATAATGCATGCTAGGTACAGGTGATACTGATATAGGCAGAGACAAGTGGAGTTTCTTTTGGGATACGCAATGATAGAGGCTATTGTGTCTTGTATTGCAATGGGTCTAGATAATGTGTGTTTGTGTACAAGACATAAATGACACATTGAGCTTCACATCAGGGAGAGCATTTGTTCAAGATAGGTCAGGGAGAATGAATGGTAAAGGAGATGGATGTCTTGAGGTCTTGTATTCAGCAGAAGGTCACAGGAGCATAGCTCTTGAACCTTTCTGACAGTTTTCCCTCCTCCCCCCCCCACCTTGTCCATTGAATAGTATGTGCAGCTGCATAACAATCCCTGGATGAGCTCCACCACCTGCCTATTTTTCTACAAAACGACCCCTGGATGTCTCCATTCTCTTTATTCAGCCTGGTAGCCCTCACTGTTTGGGGGTAGCTGGTTTTTTTTTTTTTTGCAAATCATGGATATTGTGCTTTTGCTGTTCCAGAATAAGGTATAATTCTGAGCCACACATAGGTGTTGAGCAGTTGAAAGGAAAGATAGGGAAATACTTCCCATCCACTAAATGTTAAGTACCAAATTCCCTTCCTGGTAGGTAACCTTGTAGCTGGCTTATCCAGTGATACTAGAAGATGGGTGTGGCAGAATTAATTTTGGATTGGCCCTCTTTTTGATCTTAAACATACTCTTAAACATACTCTTTATGAAACTGGCAACAAGAGTTCTAAACTGGCAACAAGAGTTTGAGTTAGCTGATTGTTGGTAGTTGGCTGTAAAATTGTTGACAATAAATGACCCAGTAGATGCGTGTATGAGGTCCCTGGAGCCTATATAAACTGTGGATTTTTTTGCCCACTCTGCAGATCTGGACCAGAGTGTAGCTACACTGCCTCTGTGTTAGATTATGCCACCCTAATTGGAACTTAGACTCTTGAGTTGCTCTGCAGAGACAGTTTCTCTGCTGGACAGCCTAAGCGGAGAGACAGCCTTTGCTGATTAAAATCATCTTCTGTTTGAGATCTCAAACATAGAGAAAATGCTCAGATTTATAACCTAGAGCATAGCATCTACTAAGACTTGGGACTCAGATTCTAAATGGGAAAACGTAGCCTAATAGGGAGAAGTCCCTATTGGAATATCTTTTTCAGTATGCTCTCTGTTTTATTGTATTTTATGATTTTCTAACTGTATAACTGTTCTGTTTGCTTTTCCATCCATATATCTTAAGCCATTTATCTAAAGGAGAAACTGAAATGTACTAAGTTTATCTAACTGCTTTGTTTTCTATCCATTTGAAGCCTTCTGTCTAAAAAGAAACCTGGAATCTAATAAACTGTTTGCTTTTCTAAACATGGAGCCTAAGAAAGTTTATCTACGAGGTCTTATTAGTGAGTAGGAATTAGCCTTCTGATAACTGCAGGTTGTTCTGGTAACTGCAGGTTTTGATTTTGGGGTTTTATATTGTTGGGGGCACAAAAGAAATCCCCCAACAATGGGCTTGAATGTTACAGCATCCTTCTCTAAGGATCAGATTTCGCCAAAAATTTCAAGTTGGAATTTCTGATAGGGAGCAGGGATAAGTGCATGTTTCTAAGGATATGGAGGCTGGATGTGTAAGTCAAGGGTTGTGGTGATAGAATCACCTGGAGGTTCAAAAGACACAGCACAGTTTTGGGCTTCCATTGGATTTGTCTAGGTTTGACTCAGCAGCCTCATTTTCCAGTTCCCTCATCAAAGTTACCTTGGAACCATGGTTCTCAAAGGCACAGGAGGTAGCTTATATGGGAGAGGTTTCCTTCCTGGCCCTTTCCTATCCCATTAGTGCTTCATGACTCATTTGTTCAACAATGATATGGATGGATAGGGAACCCCTTGTTTTTTGTGAGGCCATTGCCACTCTGAATCTCTCCTTAAGGGATTTGAAAAGCACAGACTGTATCTGTGAGCCTTGTGCCCATCCCCCATCCTGTGATGTGACAGCCGATGCCCCGTGCTGAGAATGAGCTATGTCAAATGCATACTTTGACTTAATTACTCCTTTGGAGGATGTGTACATAAACAGTTTATGTTGTTTTGGGAAAGCACTTTAGGATACAGTTTGGATATGCTGTTCATAGTTTGTAAATGTTATGTGTCTGTCATGGTTTTGCCCAAGTGGCTCTTGTGTTCTTCTGAATTACAAGTTGGCTGACGGGCATGGATCAATGATCTCTTATGTAAGCCATTTGCTGATGCCCATTCACTTGGAAAAGGCTTGGCTTACATTTGGTTTCACTGACAAGCATGGCACACTGGTCTACTGTCACAGGAAGTAAAAAAAGACAGAGAATTCTATGCTGGATGGCATCTTATGCATATTTTATACTCTCTCACAATATAACCCTCCACCTCCCTTCTGTTCTCATAAGGTAAACTCCACTTATTAAAAGTAATTTCTTCTCTGCGCTGCCTTTTCTGTCCTTGCTTAGTACATTTGGAGTCATTAATATGCTTCCTCTCTGAATGAAACCCCTGACTCAGTTTCCTCCTCATTAATTCTAACATAATCTCACTTGTGAATTCAACTGTGATGTCTGAGCTTTACTGCCCTCTGAATGGCTCATTATAATCCTATTCCAATTTTTTTTCACTAGCCCAGTCCATTGCTTCTACACTTGTACTAAAAAATCTACCCTTATGGTCCGTCATTTTTTAACATCACAGGCATAGAGTTTCTCAGTTTAGTACATTAATAGGATAAGCAGCCTCTTAGAGCACCAGCAGATATCTCCCAGGTTGTCACATATAGGAGGTATCTATGAGCCAGGCTGTTTTGGACTCTTATATAAACATTCTGCCAGTAAACTTAACAGGAAGCAGAAGTAGGTTTGCCAGTTGTCAGGTAGGAGATAAAAACAGAGGGCTGCAGTTGCCCTGACCTGGATAGCCCAGGCAAGCTTGATATTGTCAGATCATGGAAGCTAAGCAGGGTTGACTCTGGCAAGTACTTAGATGGGAGACTTCCTGGAGTACTAGTAGTTGGGAGGACAGGAGCCGAGCTTTATTCAGCCACCTCTCTGAACATTCTCCAGGCCTCCAGTAGGGATCAGTCACCAGGTGCATGCATACATAACATACAAAAAAAAGGGAGTGAGGCTGATGGTACAAAATAAAAATATATTTTATTAGCCCACTATAAGATCTTGTAGTCTTTTTGAAGAATCATTGCTACCCTTGGAAACTTCAGGGATAATCTGAACTGTATTAACTAGAAAGTCTGATGTGAGAAAGGAGGTCCAGTTTGGTGTAGAGGTTAAGTGCGTGGACTCTTATCTGGGAGAACCAAGTTTGAGTCCCCACTCCTCCACTTTCAGCTGCTGGAATGGCCTTGGGTCAGCCATAGCTATCATAGAGCTGTCCTTGAAAGGGCAGCTTCTGGGAGAGCTTCTCTCAGCCCCACCTATCTCACAGGGTGTCTGTTGTGGGGGAGGAAGATAAAGGCGATTGTGAGCTGCTTTGAGACCCTGAGATTCAGAGTGAAGGGTGGGATATAAATCCAATATCATCTTCTTTCTTTAAACTAAAACTGCAATCCTGTGCATGTGTAGAGAGTAGGTGCCACAGTGCTCACTGTAGATTACTTCTGAGAAACCATGGAGAGCAAGTCCAATAAGGAAAGGCTAAGTGACTTGGGGATATTGAGTCTGGAGAAGAGAAGATTAGGGGGGAGACATGATTGCTCTTCTGAAGTATTAGAAGGGCTGCCACTTAGAGGAGGGCAGAGAGCTGTTCCTGCTGGCAGCAGAGGAGAGGACTGGCATAAGAAAAACTTTTTAACAGTAAGAGTTGTTCAGCAGAGCAATCGACCCCCTCACTGGCAGTCATTAAGCAGCGACTGGACAAACACTTGTCAGGGATGCTCTGAAAAACCAGAACAGCAGTGCAACAGTTCAAAAACAGTTTATCAACAATTTGCCTTATGGTCCCTGTAGCTTGAAAGAGCTCTGCTCAGATACTGCTATCAGAAGCATCATATTTGAAAGCAAGGAAGCCTGTAGTTCCCCCCTTTCCACTCCTAAACCAGAGGAGATCCTGGCTGCTGTTTCTGCCAGATTAGTGGCATCCAACATTTCCTATAATAAACCCACATCCCTTTAAAAATGCTTGATTCAAGGTCTTGATCTCTCCTCTCCCCCCTCCCCCCATCCCCATACACCCATGCTCTCTTCTTCCCTTTGACTTGGACCGTGCCACAACAGTTTTGAACTATGAAATGCAACCAGGTCTTGGCCACATGAAAATGTGAAGCTGCCTTATACCCACCTCTCTAGTGCAGTGGTGGCCAAACTGTGGCTCGGGAGCCACATGTGGCTCTTTCACACACATTGCGTGGCTCTTGAAGCCCCCACCAGAGAAGGCATTTGTCTCTTTAAACCACTTCTTCAAGTCATGCCAGTCAGTGGCTTGGAGAATACATTTAAAGTTCAAGTTGCTTTCTTTCCACCTCTCTCTCTCTCTCCCCACACCTATTTTCCTTCCTTCCTTCCTTCCTTCCTTCCTTCCTTCCTTCCTTCCTTCCTTCCTTCCTTCCTTCCTTCCTTCCTTCCATCCATCAGACATCTGATGTTCATGTCTGGAGGCTCTCACACATCTGACATTTATTTTACATGGCTCTTATATTAAGCAAGTTTGGCCACCCCTGCCCTACTGGGTCCCTTCTAACCCCCTCCCTAAAACTGCAGGAACACCTGCAAGGAATTTTCCTCTGTGTGTTGTGTTTGTGGGCTGCATTGTGGTTGCACCCCCTACGTCAGAATTCCAAAGGTGCCCATGAGCTCAAAAATGTTGCAGTGCCCTGTTGTCTCTCTGAAGGAGGGCTAGTTAGGGTTGCCAGGTTTGGGTTGGGAAATACCTGGAGATTTGGAGGAAGGAGCCTGAGTTTGGGGAGAGGAGGAGATTCAATGAGATATGACTCCAGAGCCTCGTGCATATGGGGGGGGGGGGATGAGGAAGCGTGCGTGCCCACAGAGAAGGCTAAGAGTGCCGCTTCTGGCACCCTTGCCATAGGTTCACCAGCACTGCTCTATGGCATTATACTCCCCTCTCCAAACCCTGCTGTACTCAGGTTCCACCCCCCAATTTGCAAATATTCCCCCAACACAGAGGTGGCAAACCTCTGCTGCCTCTTCAGACTTCAGCCAGCAGAGAGGGAATCTGGCCTAATCTCCTGTGCTTTAAGGAAGCCCAGGTGATTTCTTTTATCACAGTAAGAATTCAGAACCCTGTTTCTTGTGTAATCCCCCCACCCTTCATTGTAGCCTGCTTCTCAGATAGCTTAAGGACATTCAGATGCTGTATGCCAGTCCTCCCTCCCTTATCCTCATGGTGAGGTGGAATATACAGGTGATCCATGCAGATGTGACATTTGGGGGGTAATTATAGATATTTTTCTTCTTCTACAGGGACCAAAATGCATATGAGAAGGCAGGGCAAATGTGCCACTAATGAGACTCCTGAGAGCAGGGCTTCCTGCTTACCACTTATTAACCTGTGCGCTGTGTGTACTTGTGTGCAGATCTGTAGAGACAGAGAAAGCAGGCCTAGTATAAGTGTGCATGCAGGACAAAACTAGACTGTGTTCTGTTTAACCCCTTTATCCTTTTTGAGTGCCCTACCATCTCTGTAGAAAGTTAACAGAGGCAGAGTGAGACTTGGCGTCAGCCGACAGAACAAGGTTGGTGGACTGGGAGTCTTAGAGAGCTAGTTTGGTGTAGTGGTTAAGATCCTGGACTCTAATTTGGGAGAACCAGGTTTGCTTTCCCACTCCTCCACATGTAGCCAGCTAGGTGACCTTGGGTCAGTCACAAGTTCTCTCAGCTGTTCTCTCAAGAGTGGCTCTCTCAGTCCCATCTACCTCACAGGTTGTCTGTTGTGGGGAGAGAACAGAAAGGAGATTGTAAGCCTCTCTGAGACTCCAAGTGAAGGGCGAGGTATAAATCCAATCTTCTAGGGGTCAACAATTAGGGTTGGCAGTTTTTAAACTGGTCCTTCTAGCGGCCCCTTAAAATCTGTTTGATCTGCCAGCAGCTATTAGGTGATGCCAGTTACCTCCATGTCATGAAAAACTTTAACTACCCATTTCTACAAATTAAACCCCTTGTAAAGGGAGAGAAAATGCAAATTTGAGCAGACTTCAGAGGATGGTGGAAGACGGGAGGGCCTGACATGACTTTGTCCATGGGGTTGCTAAGAGTCAGACTCGACTGTGCGACTGAACAACAACAAAAGGGAGAGAACCTCCTCCCACTCCTCAGTCCACTTGGCAACTTTTTCAGCAAGGAGAGAGCACCTTGCAGGATAGAAAGCTTGCTGTGACAAATCTGTATTACTGTAGAACATCTGCAGTTTGTCTGAATTTTAAAATAGTTCCTGGGACTCTCCTATTACATTATAAACCATTATAGGATTGTTTTGGCAAAGTTTAACTGTTCTCTTGCTTACATGAATGCAAAGCTATTTACATATATACATATTGCTGAATCCAAACACATTTTATAATTAAGACAGGCTCAGACAATTCCATGTAACTGATACACCCCCCCCACCCCTATATTATAAGGTTGCCAGCCTGTAGGTGGGCCTGGAGATCTCCCGCTTTTACAACTGATCTCCAGCTCCAGAGATTTATTTATTTATTTCTGTCGATTTATAGCCCACCCTATCCTGAGATGGGCTCATGGCGGGTTCCAACACAATAAAACAATCAAGCCAACAATAAAACAGAATCAAACAATTAAAAACAGATTAAAATTTAAACTAAAATTTAAACCGGTTAAGCCGTTTAACTTAATGTTGATTTCAGTGCAGCATAAAATGGTGTGGACACATCAGTTAAATACAGCTTTGGTGTCAAGAATAAAAGCTGTATTGGCCCGACTTAAGTAACAGTGCAGGGAGGCCAATTTGATGGTATAATAAGATCAGCTCCTCTGGACAAAATGGCTGCTTTGAAGGGTGGGCTCTATGGCATTATACCATGCTGAGGCCCCTCCCTTCCCCAAACTCCACTCTCTCCCAGATCTATCCTCAAAGTCTCCAGGTATTTTCCAACACAGACCTGGCAACCCTATTTAATAAAGAGAATTGGCTTACATTTTTAATGTCAATAAAAACATTTAGGCAGTTTTATTGTATTGTTTATTGTGGGTAGTATACTGTTAAATGTATTGCTTTTTAAAGTTTTTATGCACCTTGAATTTCATCAAGGCAGGCAGGCTATAAAGTATGTATGCAAATAGATAAATCAAATCTTATTGCCAACCCCTGCTGAAGAGTGTGAAAGAATATTTTGTTTTCTACATATTTTATCTACAATACATATAATGTATATAGTTGAAGGAAATAGGGTGAACACTATTTTATACTTCAGAACAAAGAGAAGGCATTTTAGGTATAGCCCTACAGGGTCTATAGTCTGTCTACAAGAATCACCATGGAGCACAACAGAGTGCCTTTCTGCATTTTCTACCAATATGTTTTATGACAGTTTTATAGCACTGTGATTTAGGAAGTGACATACAGTTTTCCAGTCAGGAGCCAGAAGCTGCTTCATAGAGGACACGGAAGGTGCCAGACCCCCAAAGGGCAATGCAGAACTAGAGAACTGCCTTGTATTTTGTTTTGTTTTGTTTCCCTTTAAAATTTCCTTAAATTTTTTCCTTATTTCTGTTGTACCATTCTAACTATACAATATGTAAAATGTTATACTGGATGCTTGCTTCTCAGAAAAAAAAGCTTTCGAAACCTGACTGATAATGCTTTAGTCTCAGATTCTACTACTACTGTTATTTTTTTTAAGTTTCCTTTTCTATGCTATGGCAGTTTTGTTTCTTTTAAGACAGGTTTCTTCATTAAAAGGTGCTTTCATTCTGAAATGAATGAATTTCATGTTTTTTCCTCAACATTTTGAATTGGTGCCAAGTACTATCTGCAGAAGTCATGTCAGTTATGTTAAGTGATTTAGAATGCAGTTGTGAGCATGGCCTTTCTACACAAATCACCCCCATCCTGGAGTTCACTGGTGTATTAGTACTAGGGCTCAATCACTATAGAACCTGCAGAATGAACTTGCCTTTGCATACTGCTAACTCCTTCCTTCCTGTTACAGAGCAACAAAGGGCGAAGTTTCTAGTGAATAACTACACATTAGTGTAAAATCATGTAAATATAATCTCATGAGTTTTGGAAGAGGAAAAGCTGCTTTCAGTGGAGGTGATTCAGAGTGGAGAAGCACGGGGCAGAAAAGGAATATTTAACCCTTTCATTGCCTACAAATCACTCTCCACAGTTTCACCAAAGAGGGTTTCATGCCCTAGACTGAGTGTACCAAAACAGAAATTTACCCAAAGATTTACCCTTCTCATGTCATGCATCAGCCCCAACTCTGCAAAAACTCAACTCAAAACAGATGAAAGCCCCCTTTGTGTCAACTATTTATTGTCTTATATGTCAAATCTTATTTTTACCTCTTTTTTTCTCCCAAGCTGTGTTCCCTCTAAGCTGAGTTAGTATGAACTAGCTCACAATTTTTTAGCCTCTGGCTCACACATTTTTGTCTTAGCTTAGAAAAAAAATGGTCCTAGAGCAAGCTAATTTATGCAATAGCTTACAACTTTAATGCTAGTAGCTCACAAAGTAGAATTTTTTCTTCACAAGACTCCACAACTTAGAGGGAACATTGCTCCCAAGTACATCTTTTCTCTTTTTAAGATCAACTGTTTTACCCTGGGATATTCCATAAGGAGGTTTGACAATGCGTTTTATCCACTTGGCATTATACTGTTTGAACATAATAGTCTTTAAGAGAGTGAATGGTGAGGCTCAAGAGTCTCCAAGTTAAATAAGAAAAGGATACGTGTCCTGTCAGTCTATAGCACTCACCATTTTGGTGGTAATGAAGCAGCTTCCCTGACTATAAATACACATGTGAAGTAGACTGGATTGGTTAAGAGGACTAATATGAAACCTTAGCCATGCTATTGCTAGCTGAGGAGCCAAATGATCTGGTATGTGGGAAATCTCCTTATTAACAACTTTAATATCTCCTCATATCTTATTAACATTAACAGGTGATCATACCTCCTCCTTATTAACATTAATAAAATCATCCCTAGAAAGAGGTCCAGTTTGGATCAATGCTTTGAGGGAGAGAGGGAGGCCCCAAGCCGTTTCCCCATTACAAATTTCCGCTTCAAAATTGTGCTATTGGCCACAGTAGGGAAAAAGACATTACAGTATGATTGCCTGTCTTTTTTCCTCATCATAGCTAATAGCACTTCTACCTGGGTGTGCTGGGTGTGGGGTTCTGAGGAAATGGTTGCAGGGATAAAACGCATTGTCAAACCTCCTCCTGCTAGGGTTGCCAGCCTCCAGGTGGGGCCTGGAGATCTTTCGCTTTTACAACTGATTTCCAGCTGCAAGAGATCAGTTCCCCTGGAAAATATGGCTGGTGGACTCTGTGGCATTCTACCATCCTAAGGTCCTTCCCTGCCCTCTCCCAGATCCACCCCCAAAGTCTCCAGGTATTTTCCAACACAGACCTGGCAACCCTACTTCGTGCAGTGTTGCAACCTCATTCCCCCATGGCTGCTTTTTATGTTAAGGAAAACATGGGGAAATCCAGTTTTGACTCCAGTGTGAAGAATATGTTGGGTGATCTAGAACCAGCTAAACCAAACAGCTTTATTCCACCATATGCTGGACTCATTTTCTACCATGGCACCCTCAGCACACACCATCTTCCTGTTGCAGGTGCCATTTGCTGAAATCATATTAAAGGGGACTGATGCTGTTCATAGGAGTGCATTTGAAATATGCTGCAAGAGTAGTTTTCTGAATGCTTGCACCAGCATACAGAAGGCCAATCAGCATAAAGTTCTCCATGTGTTATTGCACTTTGCTCAACCATCTCAGGAAAAAAATAGTCTATAATACTATTCTTTTAACTACAGAAGTGGGTTGTATGAGCTGCATGGTATAAGTCTTAGGGGATCATGCAATCTTAGATTTGGAGAGGACCTCTAGGGTCATCAGTCCAACCTAACACAATGCGGGAACTTCACAAATACCTCCTCCCCACACACATACATCCCCAGTAACCCCTGCTCCATGCCAAGAAGATGGCAAAAACTTCCAGGATTCCTTGCCAGACTGGCCTGGAGAAAAATTGCTGACTGACCCCAAAGTGGCAATCAGCATTTCTCTGGGTGTGTAAGAAAGGGCCACGAGAACTAAACACTGATGCAACCCTTCCAGGAGCCAGGTAAGACCTGGCAACCCTAATATGTATGGAGTCATACCTGTTTATGAATGGAATATAGTGGGGTGCTTTTGAATTTCCTTGGTGTGAGCTTAATAACTATTACTTCTGTATTCAAGAACTTATTTCCTGGCTTCCTGTCTCCCTCCCTCCCTTACCTATGTGGAGAAGTCCTGCTGGGTCAGAGTGGATTTGGGCAGTGTTATGAACACTCTTTCAGCTCATTTTGCACTAAGCCTAGTCTCATTGTGCCCCACAAACCTTTTAGCATGATTTTTGTCCTGTCATTAAAACATAGCCATGCATTCCATCCAGTTACCATCAAGGGTGCCAGGATAAGGACACTCCAAAGAATTCTAAGGATGCTTACACTATTGAGTAAGAGACAGGTTTTCCTCTTCTGATTTCTGTTCTGTTAACTGTGGCTGGGAGCTGGATATGACTGGCAATTATCTGGAACACCTAAAAATTGTATGGTCATAGCTTTGGCACTGGGCTAGAAAGACCATTGGAGGTCTTAATGTGGAAGCTGTTTCCCACATTTAAAGAGCAACAATCCATCTTTCTCTCTTTTGCCATGTTGTTGTGTTCAGATTAGAGCTGGATCTGTTGATTTCCTGTGCCACTTAGAATTTTTGCCTCAGTGGCAGGGAAAGCCTGTGGTGATATTAAAGTCACTGCTATAAGAAAGGGACCACATTTAGTACCTTCCCACATTAACTGTGTGAAGGAAAGTGAATTAAATTACAAGAGAATTGGCCCAGCATTACCTTCAGCTTACTAGAGCAGGGGTGGCCAATGGTAGCTCTCCAGATGTTTTTTGCCTACAACTCCCATCAGTCGCAGCCATTGGCCATGCTGGCTGGGGCTGATGGGAGTTTAGGCAAAAAACATCTGGAGAGCTACTGTTGGCCACCCCTGTACTAGAGAACCATCTGCACACAGTTGTCATTAATTTGACATAATCACAGGGACAGTGACCTTTGGCAAGTGTCATGACCCTTCCTGACAAGGAGGAGCTGGAAGGGTTAACAGACCTGGAAGAGTTGCCAGCCAGTTTCTCAGCTGAACAAACAGCAGCTGGCCCATCAATCACTCTCCAGGCACCAGTGTCAGCTGTTAACAATCAATCTCCTCCAAGCTCTCCTCCTCCCATCTCAAGAGTTCAAAGCAGGCTCCGGAAAGAACTTTCAGAGCGAAGACATGAGGCACGCCAATGCTTCAGATCTCTCAACCATGAGTTCTAGCAGAGTCACTGCCACCCAGGAAGCAGACTGATTGAGACTACCATATAGCTCCCACCCAGGACCTGGTAACCTTGTGAAAGCAACAAGTCTATTCTCTGGCTTGCATCCATGCTCCTTCCTGATCCTGATCTGCTTGATTTCCTTGCCACCCTGACCTTTTGGACATTGACTTCTGATTCCGGTTTGTGATTCTGCATTGGTGTCTTGGCTCCTGCTTGACTTCCTGGACTTTGACCTTGGAGTGGCTTTGGACTCCTGCCTGCCTGCACCCTGAGAACATGACAGCAAGTAACGTTGTTTGTAGTGGGCAGATTTCATTACTAGTCTAGAGTGTGACTGTAAGTATTGTGTTGTGAGCTCAGGAAACAGACAAGGTATTGTCCTTTTCATTTTATTTGATTTATATCCCGCCCTACCCCACCAAAGCTGGCTCAGAGCGGCTCACAACATAAAAATTCTAACAATAAAATACAAGAATTAGAATACAATAATAATTTACATAATTAAAACAACTGATAACACAACCTGATAACACAACCTGAACTAGAGTTGCCAGGTCCAACTCATAACATATCTGGGGACTTTGGGGGAGGTGGATCCATGAGACTTTCCCATTCCCTACAATAAATAAACAAATAAAACACAGCAGTGCAGTTCCCCTGAATACAGTCTTTATTTCTTTATCTCCCAGCAGCTGTAGTTCCACTAAATGAAAGTAAACATGTGTGCGCGTGCACACACACACATATACAAAGCAGCCAAAATAAACACAGTACACACACACTTTTGTGATTGTATTAGGACAGTTTGCTCACAGGAATTGCTGAATGTAACCCATCTGCTGTATTTCAATCAACTTCTTCAGACTAGCAGGAAAATGAAAGCAGAGCAGCGTAGGGGGTGGAGTTTTCCTCCAAACAAACAGAGGGACTCTGCTGGCTTCTCTTCCTTTCTCACATGCTTCACAAACTCACAGGGAAGACCCACATGGCTCTGCTTGTTCAGATTTCCTCCAGCTGAGATTTAAAGGCACAAACAGAGTTCAAAGCACAGACAGTCTGCAGGCTTCTTTTAAGCTTGCAGAGATTTCAAGGCACATGATGGCTGTTGGGGCGGGGTTTCCCCCAACCAGCCAGCTGGATGGTGGCAGGGAGAAGCCTGCAAAACTGGGGGATCCCCCCTGGCAACTGAGGGCTGGCAAGACTAACCTGAACTGTGCCAAATTTGCAAGGGGTAGTTTGGTGTTCTGGTTCTATACAATGATCTAGTGTGTTCCTGGAGCCACAGTTTGGTTCAGTTACTTGAAGATGGGATTTAAGTTGCTTCTTTAAAGAACTGAGTCTGTTTCAGTTTTGTGATGTGATGGACGTGCCTTCCTTTGTCAAGTGCATTAGATGCAGGAGCTCTGGGCCTCAGCATCACACTTGGCCTATGACCCTTGACCACATGCCAGATGCAACAATGGAGCCAGTGAAACTACCCTCTTTTCCTTTTGCATTGGTAAGACAGGAGGTGTGAATTATTCATTCTTCCCTTGATACACACTATAGTCTGCCTGCCTGACGCCAATCTGGGCTGACGGGCCAAAAGCTTTCCCATGTAAATCTTTGAAATATTTAACAGAATGGACTAAAAAAAATACAGGTCTGTATGAGCAGCCACTTGTCTCTCCCTGTGTACCTCCAGGGTGAGAGGACTAGAGCCTAATCCAAGGTGGAGAGCTCATTCAGGGCTAGCCCTGTGGCACTACCATTATGGAAGCCAATACACACAGAGAACATCCTCCTTCCCCGATTTATCTACAGACTGATTTGTTTATCTGGTGGCATCTTCCATTGTCAGCTTCATTACTGCTTTCCATTGGGCACAGCAGGCAGAATTTTCAGGTATTAAAATATGGAGTAGTTGGGTTTATTTAGCAGCATGTCTGCTGGGGTAGGCAGAGGCTATCTGCATTGATGACTCCAGTGGAGGAGAGGTGTGTGCATGCAGAGTGTTAAGGGGGAAATGCAGAAAGCTCATTAAGCCATTCAGCACCTGCCCAGTACTGCAGGTTTCTGACTACTGAGAAACAAGCTAACAGAAAGTGGCTTTCCACAAGCAGCCTTGTTGTTCATGATGGTCCTACATAATATGTTTGGAAAACGGAAGACCCAAGTTGTGGATAGGGATGGTGTGACTCATGTGGTGAATGGTTTGGTGGGCAAATACACTATGCATGGCAACAGTGAGCAGCCTTGAACCAAACCTTAGATCTCCCTGCCCGTGGCAGTCAACCTCAAGCAATGTGTTCCACTTCCTTCTCCCTTGCAGGCTGCCCTCAGCATATCAGCACAGCAAGGTGAGACTGATCCCCCAACTCCAGGGTCATGGATTGTCAGGTCATGCAATTACATGATAGGGGTACTATGATCCCCACAGGGCTGTGTAAAAACACATGCATGAAACCATCTCAGTGACAGCTTGGACCCAAACAAACAGCCTGTTTTTTTTTTTAAACTGTTCTCTGCTTGTGACTGGAGAGCAGAACATGAACAGATCCAGCATGTGTTTGAGCATCCCTGGCTGTGAATAGGGATGATTGCAGCCTTGTTTTAGTCAGAGAAGCTAGAAAGGGTGATAAAAGTCTAGAAGCTTTCAGGATGTCTACAGATGAGCAAGGAGGAGATTAGCCCTCCCTGGGGAAGAGGCACTGGCAGCTTACTTGGTTATTATTACTCAGAAGGCAGAAACAGGCAGTCTGTTTTATGCTTATTTTCCTGTTTGTTGAATGTCTGAAGCCACAAGCAGAGTTTTATCCTGGCAAATAGATTCTACCTCCAACTGTTAGAATGCTAGCCTAATTTATATGCTGTTTCTGAGTTTTGTATCCTTATATGCCTGATCTCCCCATAGTATATAAATCATCCTTTGTCTAAGTTTAGGTGCTTTGCCTCAAGTTGTTTTTAAAAACCTTGCTTTCCAGTGAGCCATATCTGCCTAGCACTATGCTACTAGGGCTTACATTCCTGAGTATATAAAAAAATCCTGTTTCTGAGTGTGGGACACCTCTTTTTTAATATGAAGGGCTAATGGACTTTATGACAAATTCAGGCACTTTTAGCATTAATTGCTAAAAGTGCCTGAATTTGTCTGGATAGAAATGTGTCCACATAACCTGAATTCAGCACTAAAAGGAAACATGGTTAGCTTTCTTTCTTTGAAACCACTGTGTCTGAACATAAGACATCCATTGACTCAATGGGATCAGACCACTGGCTTTCTGTTGGGAGGGCAGCTCCTTTCCAGGAGAGCCAGTTTGGTGTAGTGGTTAAGTGTGCGGACTCTTATCTGGGAGAACCGGGTTTGATTCCCCACTCCTCCACTTGCACCTGCTGGAATGGCCTTGGGTTAGCCCTAGCTCTGGCAGAGGTTGTCCTCGAAAGGGCAGCTGCTGTGAGAGCCCTCTCCAGCCCCACCCACCTCACAGGGTGTCTGTTGTGGGGGAGGAAGGTAAAGGAGATTGTGAGCCGCTCTGAGACTCTTTGGAGTGGAGGGTGGGATATAAATCCAATATCTTCTTCGTCTTTTTCTTCTTTCAAGTTCTGTCTTAGGGATGGCAGATAGCTTCTTGGTTGTGTGAAGTGGTGGAGGGCCCACTGCAAGATCTCGCAGGCCTTAACAAGATCTGGGTGGGAATATTGCCATTTTGGCAGGAGGAATGCTTGACAGGGAGGAAATTCCACAGCACAATAGACTTGATTATTTCTTTGTGTGCACAACATCAGCATTTGGATGATAATGTTTGCTGCTTCTTTATTGGAGGTGGGGGAGAAGCCGTGATTAGTTCTCAGCCTACAAGTTCAGGCACTGTTTTGACATGACATGTAATGACAGCACGTCCCATGTCAATGTGATTGCAAATCCTGGAGGCTAATAGCTATGCAAATAACCTCATTATCTGCCCTATTTATTTCCTCAGCTTCACACTGTCTATATTTTAGTGATGTTCTTTAGCTGTCACTCCTAGGGAGGATGGGAGGCAGCCCAATTTTTCTGAAGGCACAGAGGAAAGATGTCTAGTTCCCCTGGGGTTGCCCTCTCTGGGGAGGGTCCCTCCTCAAAGAATCCCCAGGATGACTCCATTGAAAGGTTCTCTTTCAAAGCAATTACCCCTGCAAATCTATATTGCTGTCTACAATACCAGCATCCATTTCACTCTGTCTGATTTGATAGGCCCAGCTTATTCATTCACTTTGATTCATGCCATTGTGACTGTGAACTGGGACAGACTGTGCAAAAGTGCACTGTTGAAAGCATGCACAAAAACACACACACCAGTAACATTATTTCTTAGGAAATCTCAGCTCTCAATTGATTCACAGTGTGAATTTCACACAAAATTGGTGGTGAGATTCTGCATAGGGGAGGGATGGTGGCTCAGTGGCAGAGCATCTGCTTGGTAAGCAGAAGGTCCCAGGTTCAATCCCCAGCATCTTCAACTAAAAAGGGTCCAGGCAAGTAGGCGTGAAAAACCTCATCTTGAGACCCTGGAGAGCCGCTGCCAGTCTGAGTAGACAATACTGACTTTGATGGACCGAGGGTCTGATTCAGTATAAAGCAGCTTCATATGTTCATATATTGTGAATACCTACTTCAGATCTATCTTCTACATAAAATGGAGGGGGGGGGGAGAACCTTGTTGAAAGCCACTTTGAGCTCCCATTGGGGAGAAAAGTGGAGTATAAATATCTAGCAAGATAAATAAATGCAAACTGTCTGGCCCAGTCTTGTCTACTCTGACAGCTGCTCTCCAGGGTCTTGGGCAGAGAAGGCCTTTTACATCAGTGATCCTTCAATAGAAAATGGCAGTGATCAAGGGTGGACAGCTCCTTGAAATTACCAGAAAAATGCCCAGAGGGCCACAGCTGGTCAGGAGCAAACTGGCTCAGCTAGTTTCAGGGCTGTTTTAACATCCCAATAACCTCTGCCAGGGATTGCACCTAGGGCTGCAGGGTTAAATGAACATGCAGATGCCTAATGTGTGGAAATAGACAGCTTTTCAGGGCATGTAGGCAAATAGCATTCCATTAAAGCCTCTATTAAAGGAATAGGACAATTATTTTCCTCCTGATAACTTGAAACTATTTGTACTTAGGGCCTTCATTCGAAGAAGGTGCAGTGCCAGGGAAAGGTTGTACCACTCTTAAAAAACA
The DNA here is from genome assembly GCF_032191835.1 of Heteronotia binoei. Classification (NCBI taxonomy): domain Eukaryota; kingdom Metazoa; phylum Chordata; class Lepidosauria; order Squamata; family Gekkonidae; genus Heteronotia; species Heteronotia binoei. Next base: position 77,432,740 of record NC_083228.1, on the reverse strand, counting down.
ACAACACCAACTTTGAATCCTTCTGATCCTGTCAATTACTGCCATGTTTCAAACTTATAATTCCTGGGTAAGGTAATTGAGAGAACAGTAGCTGAGCAGCTCCAGGGTTTCCTTGATGACACATCGGCATTGGATCCATTCCCTAGCCATGGGATGGAGACAGTGTTGGTCACCCTGACAGACCTTCTCCACAGACAGCTGGATCATGGTGGGTTGGTACTGCTGCTGTTATTAGATCTCATGGCAGCATTTAACATGGTTGACTATGACCTTTTGACCCACCACCTCACCATCTCATGGCTCATCTCATTTCTTCATGATCAAGGACACAGGGTGGTGCTCAGAGAGAATATGTCCTCCAGATATCCCTTAGGATCAGGGGATGCTTCTCTCTCTGAAGTTATTTAACATCTACATGCTCCCCCGCAGCTGGTGTTCAGTTTCGAGCTCAGGTGTCATCAGTATGCTGATGACACCCAGCTATGTAGGTTATTGGATAGCCACCACATAATTTGGCTATGGGTTTGATTGCCATGGTGGGGTGGTTAAAAAAGAGCAGGTTGAGAATGAATCCAATAAAGATGGAGGTGCTGTGGCTGGGCGGGGAGGAACTTTAAGGCTGGGGGGCGCTATTGACATTAGCCCAATCTGTCAAGAGTTTAGGCATGATTTTGGATGCCTCCTTGAATATGAATGTTCAAGTCACACATATTGCCAGGATGTAATTTTTCCATTTGCGTCAGGCCTTTTTCCTGTTGTGCCCTGACCTTGCCACAGTAATCCATGCAATGGTCACCTCCAGGCTGTATGCTGGCCTGCCCTTGCAAGTAACCTGGAAGCTCCAACTGATCCAGAATGTGGCAGCCCAAATCCTGACAGGAATGCCACAGATGGCACGTATACAACCTGTGTTGTGCCAGCTGCAGTGGCTTCCAGTGGAGTATCAAGTCAAGTTCAAGATTTTGGTGTTGACCTTTAAGGCCTTGAGCAGACATGGACCAATGTCTGTGTGGGACTGTGTCCTATGATATGTCCTTGGGAGACAGTTACGCTCCTTGGATAGCAATCTGCTTGTGATTCCTAGCCCTAAAGATATACAGCTGTCCTTGACCAGGGCGTTTTTGGTCCTGGCCCTAATCTGGTGGAACTCTCTGCCGAACACCATCAAGGCCCTGCAGAATCTTATGCAATTCAGTAGGAGTCTGTAAGGCAGAGATGTTCAGCCAGGCTTTTGACTGAGGACAGCAACTGTTTCTATTCTGGCTGGCATCTTCTCCTCCCCTCCAGACTGCTCTGCTCCTCCTCCCCTCTGCCCAGAAGGTAGCGACAGTCTGGAACAGGAAGAAATTCTGTAATTTTGCCATTTGATTCTGATTGCTGCATTAGTATTGTTCATATATCTTATTTTATGGTTTAAATGTTTTTTTATCATATGTTGTACATCATCCAGAGCCCCTGCAGTAGCAGGGATGGGGCAATTCATAATTTTAAATAGTAGCAGTAGTAGTAGTAATGGTGGTGCTCTCCCTTCATTTTTATCCCAGTTTTCCTCCATGGAATTAAGGGCAGCATGCATGGTTCTCCCCCTCCATTCAGTTCTCTAAGCAATCCTGTGAGGTAGGTTAGGTTGAGAGAGGTGACTGGCCAAAATGTTATTTGGTGAAAATAGCCAAGCAGGGATTTGAACTTGGGTCTCTGCAATCCATGTCCAAGATAGTAACCTCAGTAGTACACTGGCTCTCAGTTTTTTGATATCTCATTAATATGTTCAAAAGAGAACAAGAAAAAAAAACTTGCCCCCCCCCCAATTACAGCTAATAACATTTCTGGATTTTTCTCCATAGATAGGAGACCTGTTCCCCTGTGCTTTTGAAAAGGTATAAACTCAGACCCTCAGCCTGAAGCTCTCAACTGATATTAGCCATTTTAGCTAGGACTTACACAGTTGCATCACCCAAAGGTAGTCTTGGTAGTTAAGACATCAGGAAGAAAACTTCACCAGTGCTAGGGCTGTCAGTCTCCAGCTGGTGGCTGCAGATCTCCTGGTATCTCCAGGGAAAAAAAAGATCATTTCACCTGGGGAAAATGGCCACTTTTGAAGGTGGTATTACACTCCATTGAAGTCCCTCCACCCTCCTCAGCTCTACCTACCTCAGGCAGGCTCCACCCCCAAAATCTCCAGGTATTTCCCAGCCTGGAGCTGGCAACTGTATTCATCAAACTCTTTTATGAGGGTCAGCAATGCAGGCACTGCCTGATTGGGGACTTTGCATAAAAAACATGCTACACATGCACAAAACAGCGCTGAATGGAAGTGCTGTTCTCCAGTACCATTCAAATAAACACTAAAGGAATATTTAAGTGTCACTTTTTTGCTTCCCTGGCCTGTAGAAGTTGAAAAGCAGTTGTACAGAATCAGGAGGAGCCTCAGGGAAGAGCTGAAGCTTTATATGGGTTGTTCCAATCTGCAAAAGCAGAGCATCTTTAGATATTACTCTTCTGTAAAGAAACAGGATGCTGGTTCTGTAGAGTTGTGTGTTCCATATGCCTCCCTTTCAGCTGCAGTGACAGCACAAGGGAAATTCAGATCATAAAGGTCTTCTACTTAAGGAAGACAGCTCTTGTAACTCCTTAAGAAATGGGAAGAGCAGGACTTATCTGCATCAAGACAATGGATAAAACTGCTCAGAGTGTAATTTTGCATTCTGGGGAACATTTCCAGGAAAGAAAGAGACTTTTATTGTAGAAATTGTCACCCAAAGATACAGGGACGAGTACAGCTTCTACTAAGCCAGGGTTTTTTTAACTGCCCTAGTTTTTAAGGTTGCCACCTCTGGGTGGGGATATCCCAGAATTACAGCTGATTTCCAGATGGCAGAAGTCAGCTCCCCTGGAGAAAATCACAGCTTCAGAGGGTGGACTGTATGTCATTATACCCCACTGAACTTCCTCTCCTCCCCTAACTCCATCTCCCCCAGACTTCACTCTAAAACCTCCAGGACTTTCCAAACCTAAACTTGGCAACAGTACTGATTTTGGTATTATGTGTATTTATATTTCTTATTGAATTATTTCATATGCACTTTATTTGAAATGTTTTAGAGCAGGGGTGTCAAATGTGTGGCCTGCACAGGGCTCAAATCTGGCCCCCAAACAACCTCCTTCTCCTGCTTCCTTTCCAGGGCTGCTGTTGCAGCAGCACTGTACTTTGCTTTTTCCCTAGCTCCTTCTGTGGCTCTTCACTTCCTGCTTCCTGCCTCTTGCCACTCTCAATCCTCTCCCTCACTCTCTCTCACATACAGAGATACACAGAGAGCTCTGTGGCTGCTTCATGTGGGAGGGATGCAACAACAAGCCTGCCTCTGCCTCTCTCCCCCCTTCCTCTCTCTGCTTCTTTTTCTCTCACCCCCCCACCCCTAATTTTTTTCTCCAGGGCCACACAACTACATTTCCTCACATGGTTTGTGCCAACATATACCATGAAACATTGCACTGGCTGCCTGTGGCATTCTGAATTTGCTTCAAAGTGCTGGTTATAGCCTTTAAAGCCCTATATGGCCTGGGACCTGCCTACCTTCAGGACCACCTGGGACCTGCCTACCTTCAGGACCACCTCTCCACATATGTGCCCCAGAGAGCACTTTGTTTGGGGTCCAAACATCTCCTCAAGATCCCTGGACCGAAAGACGCTTGACTGTCTACCACCACAGCCAGAGCATTCTCAGTAATAGCTCCGGCTCTCTGGAATGCCTTAACTGAAAACATTAGGGCCCTGTGGGACCTGCCGCAGTTCTGCAGGGCCTGTAAAACTAAGTTATTTAAACTTGCCTTTAGAGGCTGAAGGGAGGTAACTATTACCCCACAGCACTGATAATCCCACTGAACGACCATGTGAAGCAAGATCATTCAGAGCAATTAGAAATGCACATCTTGGTCTTAAATGATTGTAAACGGTACTGGTTGATTTTATTGTGTAATCTGTTTTTAATATTTTATATGGTTAATTTGCTGCTGTTAGCCACCCTGAGTCTGCCAAGGGACTACGTGGTATAAATTTGATAAAATAAATAAATGACCATGGGCTCCTCCCTAGCACTGTCTAAGCATAATGTCCACTGCCTTCGCACCAGGCAGGCAAGTCACCACACAGTTAGTATGCGGGTTCAGAACCTATCTGTCCACATGACTAAGGATCGAATCACCAAGTACCAAGAGCCACCCCACCCCACCCCACCCAGGGATGGTGCCTTGGTGCAAAAGGATACCTGTTCACCAACTGTTCACCTTCTGAGGGAATTCCCCTTTTCATCACCACAGTGCCCTGTTTCCCCTTGACCCTCATGCTCCCTGACAGCAATGGGGCTGCCATTCTCAGACTGGTACATATCTAACAAAAATCTCTGAGCCCATGTATAACTAAAATTAGCTAAACCTATCTAAGTAGTCTGAGCAGTTACAACCAAACTAAAATGAGAACTAGATCAGAAAATTGGAACAGAACGAAAATTAGAATGAAAATTGGTTACACCTGAGTGGTTTGAGCAGCTATAACACTGTGAAGTTACACAATATTGGAAGCTAAAGATATATTTTAACCAGGGTTTTTTTGTAGCAGGAACTCCTTTGCATATTAGGCCACATAATGCTTCTGGAGCTTACTGTAGACCCTGTACTAAGAGTGGTGTAAGCTCTTGGAGGATTGGTTACATCCAGGGCCGACTCGCAGTTGCCTAGGGCTCTGGGAGGTAGGGGGCACTGAATTGGGCTCCCCCCCTCCTGATGCCCATGGTAAATGCCTAGTTTGCCTCCCTCCCTCCCCGCCGACACTGCAGCACTCCTTCTCTTTGTGGCGCTGCCAGGCAGCACCGTGCTCTGTTGCCACCCCCCACCCCTCCCTCCCCGCCACCACAAGCCTGCTGCCGCAGCCCTCCTTCCCACTCCATTACCGCCCCCCTCCTCACACGCCATGCTGCACCGCAGCTGGCTCTTACTGGCTTCGATGAGGCTGGCATGGCTTCTACTTCTTTGAGTTTGTAAAAACAGTTTTTATTATTCTACAACATATTATATCACTATTTCATTTACTTCTCTCAAATAAAAGTCAATATGTTGCATCACATTTTCCACATCCCCTCCTCCCTTTCAAGACTTCCCCAGTGTTACTTACAATATAAAAACAATAAAGGTAATTTAACATTTTAAAAAAACTGTTTAAAAAGAAAAAAGGAACTTATACTTCTTTATGGTTATTACCTCATTCGATTAATGATCCAATATATTACTAAATTAAGTCATATTATCTATCTTATTATAATCTTTTAAGAAAGAACAAAATATTTTCTCATACTCTCATTTTAACTATCATTCTTGTCTCAGTAAATTAAAAATAGCTAATAAACAAGTTATCCATTATCAAATATCACCAAGTGTCCTTTCACTCTCCAATGTTCTTCCACATAGTTCTGAAACTTTCGCCACTCATTATTAAATTTTTCCATATCAAGTTCCTTTAGTGTTCTTGTTAATTTGTCCATTTCACTCCAGTGCATAGTTTTCATAACCCAATCCCATTTTTCTGGAATTTTATTTTGCTTCCACAACTGCACATACAATGTCCATGCAGCTGAAAGCATGTACCAAAGTAATGTTCTGTCTTGCTTCGGAAAATTTTCTATTTGTAATCCCAACAAAAAGATTTCTGGTGCCGCCTTCACTTTGTATCCCAAAATCTTTGACATTTCTTGCTGGATCATTTGCCAATATTGTACAGCCCTTTCACAAGTCCACCACATATGGTAGAAGGACCCTTCATATTTTTTACATTTCCAACATCGATCAGACATCTGATTATTTGTTTTCGACAGTTTTTTGTGTGTCATATACCATCTGTACAACATTTTGTAACAATTTTCTTTTATGTTATTACATGTCGATATTTTCATAGAGTTCTTCCACAAATATTCCCATTGTTCCATCTGAATTTCCTTGTTTATATTAATTGCCCACTTTATCATTTGAGATTTTACCACTTCTTAAGAACATAAGAGAAGCCATGTTAGATCAGGCCAATGGCCCATCCAGTCCAACACTCTGGTCGTTTTCGCACTCACCTTAATCAGCAGCGACGACCCTCTTCACCGCGCAGGATCTGCGCGGATTTCGCACTAATTGCCGCGGAGCACCCAGAAGAGCCGGAAAGTCCCGGCGCTTTTGCGGCGCAAACGGAAACCGCCAAAAACCAGTTTCCGTTTGCACCGCAAAAGCGCCGGGACTTTCCGGCTCTTCTGGGTGCTCCGCGGCAATTAGTGCGAAATCCGCGCAGATCCTGCGCGGTGAAGAGGGTCGTCGCTGCTGATTAAGGTGAGTGCGAAAACGACCTCTGTGTCACACAGTGGCAAAAAAGGTGGCTATGCTTGTGGCTGCCACCACCTCCTGTGGCAGTAAATTCCACATGTTAATCACCTTTTGGTCGAAGAAGTACTTCCTTTTATCCGTTTTAACCTGTCTGCTCAGCAATTTCATCAAATGCCCACGAGTTCTTGTATTGTGAGAAAGGGAGAAAAGTACTTCTTTCTCTACTTTCTCCATCCCATGCATTATCTTGTAAACCTCTATCATGTCACCCCACAGTCGATGTTTCTCCAAGCTAAAGAGTCCCAAGGGTTTCAACCTTTCTTCATAGGGAAAGTGTTCCAGCCCTTTAATCATTTTAGTTGCCCTTTTCTGGACTTTCTCCAATGCTATAATATCCTTTATGAGGTGCGGCGACCAGAACTGCACACAGTACTCCAAATGAGACCGCACCATCGATTTATAAAGGGGCATTATGATACTGGCTGATTTGTTTTCAATTCCCTTCCTAATAATTCCCAGCATGGCGTTGGCCTTTTTTATTGCAAACTGTCTTGACATTTTCAGTGAGTTATCTACCACAACCCCAAGATCTCTCTCTTGGTCAGTCTCTGCCAGTTCACACCCCATCAACTTGTATTTGTAGCTGGGATTCTTGGCCCCAATGTGCATTACTTTGCACTTGGCCACATTGAACCGCATCTGCCACGTTGACGCCCACTCACCCAGCCTCAACAGATCCCTTTGGAGTTCCTCACAATCCTCTCTGGTTCTCACCACCCTGAACAATTTAGCGTCATCTGCAAACTTGGCCACTTCACTGCTCACTCCCAACTCTAAATCATTTATGAACAAGTTAAAGAGCATGGGACCCAGTACCGAGCCCTGCGGCACCGCACTGCTTACCGTCCTCCACTGCAAAGACTGCCCATTTATACTCACTCTCTGCTTCCTATTACTCAGCCAGTTTTTGATCAACAAGAGGACCTGTCCTTTTACTCCATGACTCTCAAGCTTTCTAAGGAGCCTTTGATGAGGAACTTTATCAAAAGCTTTCTGGAAGTCAAGGTAAACAACATCTATCGGGTCTCCTTTGTCCACATGTTTGTTCACCCCCTCAAAGAAATGTAACAGGTTAGTGAGGCAAGATCTTCCCTTGCAGAACCCATGCTGAGTCTTCCTCAATAACCCGTGTCCATCAATGTGCCTACTCATTCTGTCCTTGATAATGCTTTCTACCAACTTTCCCGGTATTGAAGTCAGACTGACTGGCCTGTAGTTTCCCGGATCTCCTCTGGAACACTGTTTAAAGATGGGGGTGACATTTGCTACCTTCCAGTCCTCAGGAACGGAGGCAGATTTCAATGAAAGATTACAGATTTTTGTTAGAAGATCCACAAGTTCAACTTTGAGTTCTTTCAGAACTCTCGGATGTATGCCATCTGGACCCGGTGACTTGTTAGTTTTTAGTTTGTCTATCAGTTGTAGGACCTCCTTTTTTGTCACCTCAATCTGACTCAGGTCTTTCAACACCCCTTCCAAAATTAGTGGTTCTGGGGCAGGCAAAAAGTTCTCATCTTCCACAGTGAAGACGGAGGCAAAAAATTCATTTAGCTTCTCAGCCATTTCCCTATCCTCCTTCAGTAATCCTTTTACCCCATGGTCATCCAAGCGCCCCACTGCCTCCCTGGCTGGTTTTCTGCTTCTAATATATTTGAAGAAATTTTTATTGTTGGTCTTTATGTTTTTTGCAATATGCTCCTCATAGTCTCTTTTTGCCTGCCTGATCACAGTCTTGCATTTGATTTGCCACAGCCTGTGTTCCCTTTTACTAATCTCACTTGGACTGGTTTTCCACTGCTTAAAGGAGTCCTTCTTACCTTTTACAGCTTCTATTACTTTGTTTGTTAACCATGCAGGGTTTTTCTTATGCCTGTTTGTGCCTTTCCTAACTTGTGGTATGTATTTTATTCTTCCTCTGTAGACCATTTCAGTAACAGTTTATATACTCTTGAGATTAATTTTACGTCCTCACCAAATAGCATTTCTCAGTTTCTGTTTGTTCTTGTCTTATTCCTTCATTCCTAATATCCTGCTTCAGCAGACTTTTAATTTGTAACCATTGAAACCAATTAAATTTATAATCCAATTCTTCCACTGATTTTAATCTGCTTTGCCTCCTTGTATTTTTAACAATTGTTTATATGGTAACCATTTCTCTTCCTCAATATCTGAATATAACTTTATTACTTCCGTTGGCACAATCCACAGCGGTTTCCTCTCATCTCCATATTTTTGGTATTTAACTAAGTTTTAAGCAAACTACTTCTTACATAATGATGTGAGAAAAAACCATCCATTTTACTTTTCCCATAGCACAAATATGCATGCCAACCAAAAACCTTTCCATGGCCTTCTAATGTTAATAATTTTCTGTTTAATAACACTATCCAATCCTTTATCCATACCAAACAAACTGTATCATGATATAGTCTTAAATCCGGTACTTGGAAGCCCCCCCTTTCTTTAGCATCTGTCAGGATCTTCATCTTAATTCTTGGTTTCTTGCCAGCCCATATAAATTCCGAAAGTTTCCTCTGCCATTTATGAAATTGTTTATCTTCTTTCACTATTGGTATAGTTTGAAACAAAAACATTATTCTTGGTAATAAATTCATTTTTATTGCCGATATTCTACCCAGAATAGACAAATTCAACTTATTCCATTTTTGTAAGTCCACCTCAATTTTCCGCCAAAGCTTTTCATAGTTGTTTTTAAATAAGTCAATATTTTTTGTTGTAATTTCTACTCCTAAATACTTTACTTTAGAGGCCACGTCACAGTTTGTTAAATTTTGTAATTCCATCTGCTTAGATTTTGACAAATTTTTACGCAAAATTTTTGTTTTCTCTTTATTTACATAAAAGCCTGCCAGTTCACCATATTCTTTTATTTTTTGGAGCAGCAACATATGAACATATGAAGCTGCCTTATACTGAATCAGACCTTTGGTCCATCAAAGTCAGTATTATCTTCTCAGATTGGCAGCAGCTCTTTCTCCAGGGTCTCAAGCTGAGGTTTTTCACACCTATTTGCCTGGACCCTTTTTTGGAGATGCCGGGGATTGAACCTGGGACCTTCTGCTTCCCAAGCAGATGCTCTACCACTGAGCCACCATCCTTCCCCAACAGTGTAACTTGAGTTGGGTTTTCATTTATAAACATTACATCATCTGCAAAAGCTTTGTATTTGTAAGAAAAGCCTTTTAATTTCAAACCCTCTATCTTCTTATCTTCTTGAACTTGCATAAGCAGTATTTCCAGCATCATTATAAATATCAAAGGTGATAGGGGGCACCCTTGTCTTGTTCCTTTACAAATTGCTATTTTCTCTGTCAAATCTGCATTTATACAAAGTCTTGCTTGTTGGTCAGTATATATTGCCTTTACCATTCTAACAAAGTCTTCACCCAATCCCAATTTCTCTATTACTGCAAACATAAAGTCCCAATGAACATTGTCAAAAGCTTTCTCTCCATCAGCGAAAAGCAAAGCTACTTCTTTTTCAGGATGTTTTTCATAATATTCTATTATATCTATTACAGTTCTGATATTTTCTCTTAATTGCCTTCTGGAAAGCAACTCTGCTTGTTCCTCTTTAACAAAACTATTCAAATGCTGCTTCAGGCATTCCACTAAAATTCTAGCATATATTTTGTAGTCATTATTTAGCAATGAAATTGGTCTATAGTTTTTTACATTAGTCACATCTCTGTCTTCTTTTGGTATCAACGAGATTACTGCTTCCTTCCAAGTATTAGGTATCTTCCCATCTATTCTTATAATGTTAATCAATTTCTGAAGTTTTGGAAGTAGAGTTTCTTTAAGAACTTTATAATATCTTGCTGTAAAACTGTCAGGACCCGGAGCCTTCCCTGGCTTCATTGAGTTAATTGCTGCTTCAATTTCTTTCTTACCAATTGGGTCGTTTTAAGATCTTTTTCATATTGTCCGTTAGGGGTTTAACATTAATTTCCTGTAAATAGGCATCTATTTCCTCTTCCCCCCCCCCCACATGACTTTTAAACAAATTTGCATAATACTTATAAAACTCTCTTTTGATTCCTTCCTGGTCAACAATTTCTTTGTTGCCCAAACTAATTTTATTAACAATTTTATTTTCCCTTTTTCTTTTCATTTGCCAGGCCAAGTATTTTCCAGCTTTATTTGCACTCTCAAAAGATTTTTGTTGAAGCCTTTTTAAGTTCCATTCTACTTCTTTATTTAACAAGTGTCTTAGTTGGTCCTGTAGAATTCCAATTTCTTTTAAAATCTTCTTTTTCCCCGGTCTCTTTATAAGCTCTCTCTCCTTCTTCTTAATCTCCTTCTGTATGTCTGTCATTTGTTTCTCTTTAGCTTTTCTGTCTTTATTATTCAATGTGATTAAAATACCTCTCATCACTGCTTTATAAGCATCCCACACTGTTTGATATTGAACGTCCTCATTCTCATTTACTTGGAAAAAGGCTTTAGTCTCTTTTTGCAGAGATTCTACTAACCCATCTTTCAGCAGTAAATCTTCATTTATTTGCCATCTTAAAGTCTTTTTGGTAGGTTTTGAAGACCACATTATTGGAATATGATCTGCTCTTATTTTAGGAAGAATCTCTATTTTTTTTGTTGTAAGTCCCAAATTTTTTGTACTCCATAACATATCAATCCTTGAGAAAGAGTTATGTCAAGCTGAGAAGAAGGTATAGTCCCCAACTGTAGGATTTTTCTCCCTCCAAATGTCTACAAGATTTTCTTGCTGGGCTAATTCAAAAAAAGATTTTGGTAGTTTACCTTCATTATGCTTCTTCCCAGATCTGTCCAAAATATTTTTAACTGTACCATTAAAGTCTCCCATTAACATGATTTGCTCATATGTCTCTTGATCAAGTTGCTGCATAATGTCCTTAAAATAAAGAATCTTTTGCTCCATTAGGAGCATACAGTCCCAATAGTAAAGTCTTCTTGTGGTTCATCATCACTTGCACTGCAATATATCTACCATCATCATCCTTAAAAATCAATTTTGGTTCCAATTCCTGTTTTACATAAAAAAAACCATGCCTTTTTTTTTCTCCTTAGCCAATGAAAAAAATTCCATACCAAATTGCTTATTCCACAAATATTTGTAATCCAATCGTTTAATATGTACTTCTTGTAGACAAATTATGTTACATTTTTGCTTCCCAATCCAATGAAATGTTATCTTTCTTTTTTGTGGTGAATTAAGTCCATTTACATTCCAAGATAATAATTTGTAATACATCATGATTTTCTATTTTAATCTGAACCTCCAAATTCTTTATTCTCCACCAAAAACTTCTCCATCTCCTCAGTGCTTGTAATGGTAATCCTCTTCCCCTTGCATTCAAAAACCAATCCTTCTAGGAGAATCCATCTATATCTCATTTGACTCTCTCTCAATTGCTCAGTCAGTTTTTTATATAATCTTCTGTCACTTAAGACTTTCCTTGGTAATTCTTTCATAATTCTAACATCACTGCCTTCCACAATCAGCTTGCCTTCATACTGTTTACTTAGAATCCTTCCCACTAAGTCTCTTGTTACACATCTCACTCCCACATGTCTTGGTAGTTTTTTTTCCTTGCATATTCTGAATTGACCCTGTAAATATAGTCATAAAAGTAATTAGTCTCCTCAGGATCATCTCCAACATATTCAGCAATAATCCTTATTATGTATTTTCTTAAATCACCATCCTTTTCAGGCACACCTCTCAAACGTATCTGATTTTCCATTGATTTGCAGTCCTGCAGTACTGCTTTGTCCTGCAATTTTTTAATAGTGGAATCCACTGTATTAATTCTTTCGTCATGGCCTTTCACTCTCTCTTCCACCTCTTGGATTTTTTTGGATACTGATTTAAACACTTTACTGAGAACTTCTATATCTTTTTTTTAATTCCTTCTTACAATCACTTATAGAATCTTTAATCAGTTTAGACAATCTAGCTTCCATGGCATCCATCTATTCTTTTTTATCAGCCTTTTTGCCCTCTTCTAGTGTCTTGGCTCTTGTCTGTAATGGTTTTTGGGCTGACATTACTGCCTTCCCATTATAAATACAGGCTTTACAACTGAAGTCACCAAGTTCTTTTTAAATGGTCTAGTCTTATAGATTAGGGCATGCCCTTTCAGAAAAGCCCAAAATCGCCATCCTCCTATGCCCCTGGGTCCAGATATTAATTTTTTAAAAGTTATAATTTCCCAAAATGGTGCTCGATGTTTCTCTATGGTTTAGTCCTAGAGGGGCTTAAAAACCTGTAGTTTTCCCTTCCCTTGATGGCCTCTTCCACCCACACTTGCCACAAAGTCTCATTATCTATGGTTGTGAAGTCTCACGATGTTCCCAGACATCATTTCCTGTAATGACTTGTTGATCTGCAGTTCTTCCACTCTCGTGGGGAGTGACCGCAAAAATTCCAAACAATATCAGCTTTTGCCTTTTTTAAGCCTTATATCTGTTTAACTCAGTCCAAGATTTCCCCCTCCTCCTTCTTTATTATTACAAGTTGTTTATGTTTCCAGACCTTCATTTGCCTTCCAAATATTTCCCAATTTAGTCCTGGAGCAACAGATAAAAAAACTCAGATAAATATACCCTCTGCCCCTCAGTTATGACAAAATGAACCTCCCTGGTAGATGCATTTGTTCCTTTCTCCCAAATCTTGCCTCTTTCTCTCCTGCTGGTCCTGGCTTTTTTACACATTCTTTCTTCAGTCACCAATATTTATTCAGAGTATCCAGCCTGCTGTGTACTTTCACAGCCATTTCAAGTCTGGACATGCAAACCAGGCTTCTGGACTCAGTATCTGTGGACACTTGTGCTTTGTGTGCAGAGGCAGCACTCTCTTTTTACATATCTGCCTTGCAGCTTGGCTGTCCAAGACTGTGCTGATGGCCCAGAATATATCTTTCATAAGTTGGTTATTTTTGTTTCAACCACAGGCCTTAAAGAAAAGACTACATATTCAGATTACAAATAAAAAGAGCTGGTACATCATAGTCACTGAGAGATGCAACTACAGGTCAAGAATTCCCAGGCAACCATTAGGCAAGGCATGCTGTTTTTCTCAACCTCAGCACCCTCACTTATCTGCAATATGGGCATAATAATTTTCACCTACCCAAAAGGGTTATTGTAAGAATTATAACAAGGCAATGCACATGTAGCATTTTGAAGGCATAAATACAAATGCTAAATACTGGAAACAAAGTACATGTGTGAGGCAAACAAAATGCAGAAAATGCAGGGTGGATCACAACAGATTTAAACAATAACAATAGGCAATAAAATTATAAGTAAATAGTTAAAACAATAAAAACAATAAAATTACTCCATTTCAGGTGGAAGACAAACTAATCAGGCCATAGCGCAAACAGAGCTGGAACCTATGTTGTTCCAGTAGACGATGGAATGCTGTGACAGTGAGGTCAGGCTCGATGTACTATGGGCATCCGCTGCCTCACGCAAAGGCCTGGTGGAACAGCTCTGTCTTATAGGCCCTACAGAAAGGTAGCAAATCAGATAGGGCCCTAATCTCCAAAGGAAGCATGTTCCACCAGGCTGGAGCCAGAGCAGAAAAAGCTCTGGCTCTAGTCAAGGCAAGACGGATGTCCTTCGGGCTGGGGACAGCCAGCAGATGGTGATCAGCTGAACATATAGTCCATTGGGGCAAATTTGTGGAGAGGCTGTCCCTCAGATATTTCATATTGAGATTTGGTGAACATGCTTTGTTTTCTGGAAAAAAAATTGCAATTTTGTTATTGAAGAAACTCTTAAATAAAACAGGTTTTAAAAAGTTTTGTAAAACAGGTTTGTATAAAACAACATTTTTATACCAGGTTATCTCCACAACAATGTGGTGCAACCATCTGTGTAAGTTTACTCCTGATTCTTTCAGCTGCCACTACAAACAATATAGAAGAAAAAGAAGAGATTGGATTTATACGCCGCTCTACACTACCCGAAGGAGTCTCAGAGTAGCTTACAATCTCCTTTCCCTTCTCCTCCCCAAAACAGACACCTTGTGAGGTAGGTGGGGCTGGGAGAGGTCTCCCGTGTCACGACCCAGACCTGCAGGCAGCGACGGGCAGCTTCTGTTGCCCTGGCAATCGGCCAGGACGCGGGCTGCCGTCTGTAGTGCTTGCAAAGGGAGCTCAAGCGTTATCTTAACAGTCCTAATTGGTCTTCACCATAAATCAGTCCAGCCGAAGGGAGTAGCAAAGCACGGTGTCAGGAATGCACAGGGTCAATAACCGGGGAAAGCAAGCCGAATATATCCAAAGTACTTAGCCAAGTCGCAGAGTCAAAGCAGGGTCCAGTGTCCAGTCCAAAAGTCAAGCCGGGTCGGGAACAGACAGGTTTGCTCAGCAGGCAAGAGGGTGCAGGGCGCGGTCACGTCCGAGGGTGATCATTTGTTGCCAGCACAGTTTGTACTGAGGCCAGGATTCCAGATATACTGTGCTGGCTAATTAGCTTGTTAGTATTCTGGGCTCAGATCCCTGCTAGCACGCCTGCGTGCCTCTCTACGCCTGTTCCTGAACTCCAGCCGTCTCCTCTCGCGTAGCCGGTCTCCAGGTGGTGGTGATTCAGGAGGGGATGAGCTAGTGCTTGGTGTAGCCTGATCGGTTTTAGGTGGCCCCTGCTGCTGGTTTGCTCCTTCGGGACTTACGTCCGATGTTGGTAAAGGCATCTGCACAGCAGGGGCTGGGTCTGAAGCAGGCACCTGCTCCGAGTCAGCAGGGGCAGGCATGACACTATCCCCCCCCCTCAGGCCCCCCCTCATCCAAGCCGCCTGGCTTATCTGGGTAGGCCTCGTGGAATTGCCGGAGCAGGTCAGGGGTATGCAGGTGGGTAGCCGGTTCCCAGGAACGATCCTCGGGAGGGTAGCCTTCCCAGTCCACCAGGTACTGGAGCTGTCCTCGGTGCAGCCGGGAGTCTAGGATCTGACGGACCTCGAACTCTTCCTCATCGTCCACCACAACCGGTGGCGGAGGCGGTGGTGGTTCGTCCCTGTTCGGGTCCGGCGTTGCCACTGGTTGGAGGAGGGAACGGTGGAACACTGGGTGGATCCGAAGGTGGGCGGGGAGGCGTAGGCGGAACGCCACTGGGTTGATTTGCGCCTCGATGGGGAATGGGCCGATGAAGCGAGCGGTCAGCTTGGCGGATCGGCCAGGAGTCCGGAGGTACCGGGTCGAGAGCCAGATGGAATCCCCGACCTTGAGGGGGGCTCCGCCCTGGCGATGCCGATCTGCGGCCAGTTTGTAGGCGTCTTTGGCGCGTTGGAGCTGGGTGCGCAGGAGGTCGTGGAGTGCGTGGAGTTCCTCGATCCGGTTGTCGGCCGCGGGGACATTGGCGGGTGGGCCGAGCGGAGGGAAGAACCGGGGGTGCAGTCCGTAGTTGGCCGCAAACGGTGTGGTTTGCGTGGAGCTGTGTACTGCGTTGTTATACGCGAACTCTGCCAGGGGTAGCAGAGAGGCCCAGTTGTCCTGTTGATAGCTGGTATAACAGCGCAAGTACTGCTCCAGGGTGGCGTTGGTCCGCTCTGTCTGCCCGTCGGTCTGGGGATGGTAGGCGGAAGACAAGTGAAGCTCCGTCCCCAAACCGTGCTGGAAGGCTTGCCAAAAGCGGGAGGTAAATTGCGGGCCCCGATCCGAGATGACCTGCGTGGGCAACCCGTGCAGGCGGAAGACGTGGTTTAGGTATAGCTGGGCAGTTTCCGGCCCTGACGGTACTTTGGCGCAGGGGACGAAGTGGGCCATTTTGGTGAACAGGTCCACCACAACGAAAATGCAGGTATGGCCCTGGGATCGTGGTAGGTCTACGATGAAGTCCATGGACACCACGTCCCAGGGGCCGGCGGGAGTAGGCAGAGGCTGTAGGAGACCGGAGGGCTTGGCCGGTACGCTTTTGGCTCGGCGGCAGACCTCACAAGAAGCCACGTACCGACTAACGTCTGCTCGGACGCGAGGCCACCAGAAGTCTCGGGTTAGTAGGTGAGCTGTCTTGTGTTGCCCGAAGTGGCCAGCCGGGGGTGCATCGTGGGCAAGACGGAGGATGCGGGAACGGAGGGGCCCGGGAGGGACGTACAACTGCTCCCGATGGTAGAGCAGCCCATCCCGGGTGGATAGTTCTCCGGCAGGGTCTTGCTGCGGTTCCTGCAGGTGTTTCTGAGCCCAAGGGTCGGTGTCTTGACTGGCCTGTATCTCCGCCACCAAGGCGGGTGTGGTCAGAGTGGCAGCAAAGACCGAAGGTGGCAGGATGCTTGCCTTGGGGGCTTCGGTAGCACTAGAGGTGCTATAGTCCGGCCGACGGGACAGAGCGTCGGCTTTTTGGTTCTGAGAGTGCGGGACGTAGGCAATGGTAAAGTTGAACCGTGAAAAGAACAGGGACCACCGGATCTGCCGCTGGTTCAGCCGGCGGGTGGTCTGCAAGTGTTCCAAGTTTCGGTGGTCTGTGAAGACTTGGACCGGATGTCTGGCTCCCTCAAGGTGGTGACGCCACACCTCAAAAGCCACCTTGATAGCCAAGAGCTCCCTCTCCCATATGGTGTAGTTGCGTTCGGCGGCGGAGAGCTGCCGGGAGTAGTAGGCGCAGGGTTGCCACGGCTGGCTGGAATCGTCCCGCTGGGAGAGCACGGCTCCGAGGGCCACATTGGAGGCGTCTGCTTCTACCATGAAGGGCAAGCAGGGGTCAGGGTACCGCAGGAGGGGACTTGAGGAAAAACTATGCTTGAGGTGGCGGAAAGCCTGGTCGGCTTCTGGGGTCCACCGAAAGGGCTCCTTAGGTCGGAGGAGTCTGGTCAAGGGCTTGGTCAGGTCGGCGTAGCCTGCAATGAATTGCCTGTAATAATTGGCGAAGCCCAGGAGGCGCTGGACGTCCTTCCGATTTTGCGGGGCCTGCCACTGAAGGATGGCGTCAACTTTCCGCGGATCCATCTGGGTTCCTTGGGGGGAAATGATGTGCCCCAGGAACTCGACGGACTGGAGGTGGAAGGCGCATTTCTCCAGCTTGGCATACAGGCGATGGGCTCGGAGTCGCTGTAGCACCTGGCGGACGTGTTGGACGTGCTCCTGCTCGGAAGTGGAGTAGACTAAAATGTCATCCAGGTAAATGATCAGGAACCGGTCTAGTAGGTCGCGGAACACGTCATTCATGAATCGTTGGAACACGGCAGGGGCATTGGTGAGCCCAAAGGGCATAACCAGGTGTTCGTACTGGCCATACCTGGTGCCAAAGGCGGTCTTCCACTCATCCACGGCTTTGATACGAATCAAGTTGTAGGCCCCTCGAAGGTCGAGCTTGGTGTAGATCGTGGCCCCTTTGACGCGGTCGAGGAGCTCTGGGATCAGTGGAAGCGGGTAGCGGTTCCGAATGGTAATCTTGTTGAGGGCTCTGTAGTCGTTGCAGAGCCGCAAGTCCCCGGTCTTCTTTTTGACGAATAGGACAGGTGAGGACAAGGGCGAGGTGGAGGGTCGAATGAACCCTCGGGCCAAGTTCTTTTCCAAGTACTCCCGGAGGGCAGCCAGTTCCGGGTCCGCCATAGGGTAAAGGCGGCCTGCTGGTAGCGGGGCGCCGGGTATCAGGTCGATGGCGCAATCGTAGGGCCGATGTGGGGGAAGCTGGTCTGCTTCCTTCTCGTTGAAGACGTCCGCAAACTCCTGATAGGGAGCTGGTAGTGCGGTGGCGGCCCCCAGGAGGCTGGTGGTGAGTAGGGAGCCAGGTTGATTGGCAGACGGCACAGGAGCCGAGGCGGGTGGTAGCGTGGAGCAGGGCGCGAGGGCACCCGAAAAGCTCAGTTCGCGTTGCACCCAGTCCACACGGGGGTTGTGGGCCTGCAGCCAGGACAGGCCTAGGATGACAGGGAAACGGGGCATGCGGGCCAAGTCAAAGGTCTGTTTCCCTTGGTGCTGCTGGACCCATAAAACGAGTGGTAGAGTCTCGTGGCAGACGGGTCCAGAGCGCAGCAGACGGCCATCCACTGCCTCGACCAGTGTAGGAGTCTTCTTTTCCCGGACAGGGACGCCATGCTCCTTGGCAAAGTGGTTGTCCATGTAGCAGCAGGCAGCCCCTGAGTCCAACATGGCATGGACGAAGATCCACCGGTCGTCAGGGAGTTGCAGACGAATCGGGACCAGGAACGGGGTGGGTGGTGGGTGGACGGAGCTGGAGGACCTCAAGAAGTGCCCCAGGTCAGGCGATCCAACTAGACCTGGGGCTGGCCTTTTACCGAGGCAGCGGAGCTTGTGGGGCGCTTCGGTTTGGCCGGACAGGAGCTTGCAAAATGCCCGTCTCCACCACAATACAGGCACAGGTTGTGGGTGCACCGTCGGTTCTTTTCCTCGGGTGTCAGGCGAGGGCGGGCGACGCCCAGCTGCATGGGTTCTACAGCCGGCGGTAGAGCTGGGGTGCCTGAAACGGGAGCCGCCGTGGGAACTCTGGTTGGAGTAGCGCCCCTCTTCTGCCTCTGGCGTCGACCTTGCAGCTGCCCATCGATGCGTAGGCACAACAGGATCAGGTCTTGGAGGGCAGCTGGGCGGTCACTGCGTGCTAGTTCATCCAGGACAGCATCAGAGAGACCCTCAGTATATTGGTCCACCAAGGCAGCTTCATTCCAGGCCAGGTCTTGAGCCAACAACTGGAACTCTGTGGTATAATGAGACACAGAGTTTTGGCCTTGGTGCAAAGCCCGTATCTTGCGATTAGCCGTCTCAGCACGCACAGGGTTGGCATAGGCAGCCGTGAAGTGTGCCTTGAACCGGTTATAGTCTGCTAGCAGCGGTGAGGGCTCGAGTAGCAGAGGAGTGGCCCATTTGGCCGCTGGCCCTTTAAGCAGGCTCAAGATAAAGCAGACTTTGGTCTTGTCTGTAGGGAAGTCGCCCTGCCTTATCTCCATGTACAGTTCACACTGGGCGAGGAAGGCAGGGAACTCCTCCAGGCTTCCAGCAAATTTCTCAGGGACGCTCACCGGGCAGCGAGAGCGGGGAGCAGCGGCAGCAGCCAAGGCCATGGCATTGGACGCAGTCTGTTGCTGGAGAGTAATTACAGCCTGTGTCAGCTGCTGCACCTGGTCTAGGAGCCCCGGCAGGGGGTCCGCGCCTCCTGCCGCTGGGTCAGTCATGGGTGTGCCTGGTGAGTTTTGGGTGCTGGCAAGCTGTCACGACCCAGACCTGCAGGCAGCGACGGGCAGCTTCTGTTGCCCTGGCAATCGGCCAGGACGCGGGCTGCCGTCTGTAGTGCTTGCAAAGGGAGCTCAAGCGTTATCTTAACAGTCCTAATTGGTCTTCACCATAAATCAGTCCAGCCGAAGGGAGTAGCAAAGCACGGTGTCAGGAATGCACAGGGTCAATAACCGGGGAAAGCAAGCCGAATATATCCAAAGTACTTAGCCAAGTCGCAGAGTCAAAGCAGGGTCCAGTGTCCAGTCCAAAAGTCAAGCCGGGTCGGGAACAGACAGGTTTGCTCAGCAGGCAAGAGGGTGCAGGGCGCGGTCACGTCCGAGGGTGATCATTTGTTGCCAGCACAGTTTGTACTGAGGCCAGGATTCCAGATATACTGTGCTGGCTAATTAGCTTGTTAGTATTCTGGGCTCAGATCCCTGCTAGCACGCCTGCGTGCCTCTCTACGCCTGTTCCTGAACTCCAGCCGTCTCCTCTCGCGTAGCCGGTCTCCAGGCGGTGGTGATTCAGGAGGGGATGAGCTAGTGCTTGGTGTAGCCTGATCGGTTCCAGGTGGCCCCTGCTGCTGGTTTGCTCCTTCGGGACTTACGTCCGATGTTGGTAAAGGAATCTGCACAGCAGGGGCTGGGTCTGAAGCAGGCACCTGCTCCGAGTCAGCAGGGGCAGGCATGACATCCCGGAACTGCTCTTGAGCAGAATAGCTCTGAGAGAACCTGTGGCTGACCCAAGGTCACATCAGCAGGTGAGGAATCAAACCTGGTTCTCCCAGACAAGAGTCTATGCACTTAACCACTATACCAAACTGGCTGTATTACACCATTACACCAGGACTATGAGACAGCATTTTGTGTGCAGACCCCTTATTTTGAAATGCCCTCCCAACTGAAGCTCAACTGGGGGCACTTACGATACCTTCATTTAGTGCCAGGCCAAAACATTTCTTTTTTCCAGGGCTTTTTTTTCTGGGAAAAAATGGTGCCCGAACTCTCAAGATGGAAATGAAGGAGAAACACACAGGTGCCCCTCATGAACTTTTAAACATTTTTTTTGAGAATTTTGTTTCCATGAAGAGGTTCTAGAATTCTATTCTGCTATGTTCCCCCAGGAAAAAAGCCCTGGTTTTTTTTTACACCAGTACTTCTAGGTAGAGTGTTTAATTCCAGCTGTTGTATGGTCTACTTCTGGTCCAGGGTCTGTTTTTGGAATAGTTTTATGTCCCTGGACTGTTTTTGTGACCAAACTTTTTATTTTGCAATATATTGAGATAAATTCATCTCTACAAATTCAAATATATTCCTCCAATACATTACATATTTTCCTCCCCCCCCCCCCCACTCTTATTCATGACCTCCGCCGGTACTTAAAACAAATTAAAAGCATATTAAAGGTAAATTCACACTTGTAAAATCTTTAAAAAGAAAAAAAATATCATTCACTAACCTATTCTCTAATAATCACTTAGCACTTATTAAACACAACGCTCATAGTTATTGATTCAGTTCCAGAGTTCCCCCTATCTTAGTCTTATCTTAACTCTCATATATATATGTTTACCAAATAACCATGTTCTACTAATGCTTTTATCACAATATCACAATTCCTCTTTATCATTAAAAGTTCAATTAATGTTATCAAACACTACTAAATATCTCTTCACCATTATAAAATTTTTATACAAAAAGTAATTTTTCAATAACCTTTTCTCTATAATTCGCTTGGTATTCATTACGCACAAAACTCATAGTTATAAAATCAACTCCGGAATTCCAGCTATCTTATTCTTATCTTAACTCATATGTATAATTACCATGTAACTTTATCTTACTAACTAAATAATCACAATTCCTCTTTATCATTTAAAGTTCAGTTAATGTTGTCATAAAAGACTAAATGACTCTTCACCCTCCATTATATTTCCATGTAACTTTGGGATTTACTCCAGTCTTCTTTAAACTTCTCCAAATTATGTCATTTAAGATTCTAGTAAGTTTGTCCATTTCACTCCAGTTAAGAACCTTTAAGGCCCAGTCCCATTTTTCAGGTATTCTATCTTGCTTCCACATTTGCGCATATAGTATTCTCGCAGCTGAAAGCAAATACCACAACAATGTTCTGTCTTGCTTCGGAAAGCTTTCCATTTGTAATCCCACCAGAAAGACATCTGGTGCTCTCCTAATGTTATAACCCAAAATTTTCGAGATCTCCTCTTGAATCATTATCCAAAATTGTTTCACAACATCCCTGGGTAGTTTACGCTTTCTGGCAAGCTCTGAATTGACTCTGTATGCATCATCACATAAACGCTCCATCTCCTCCGGATCTTCTTCCAAAAATTCAGCTGTAATTGTGACAATATGAGTCTTCACATCCTCTTGTTCATTCTCAGGCACTCCCCTTAGCCGAATCATATTCTCCATCAACTTACAGTCCTGTAGTATTGCTTTTTCTTGCATTTTCTTAATGGTGGCATCTTGATCTCTAATTTTCACTTCTGTGTCAACAGTCTTTTTAGCTATTGCTTGAGACTCTTTCCTTAGGTCATCAATTTCCTTCTTAAATTCTTTCTTTACCTCTTCAGCACTGGAGTTTATTTCCTTAGTTAATTTCTTCTCACTTCCAGTATTTAAATCACTCATTGCCTTCAATATTCTTCCTTCCATAGCGTACAATTGATCATAAACTTGTTTAGACATTTTACCCTCTCTCACTAAGGCAGCTCTTAACCTTGTAATTCTTGATTCCAACTTTTACTCAGACATTACTGATTGTCCATTACAAATAATGGGTTTTTAATTGGTATCTTCACTCCCCAATCTGATAGTTGCATTTAACAAAACAGAGCATGCCCTTTTCAACAAGCCTAAAAACGCCGTCCTCGAAGCTTCTTAGCTCAAGATATTAATTTTTAAAGTTCCAAGCTCTCTTTTTAAAAAGTTTTCCTTTTACCCTCTAGGGCTTATTTTCCAATTTCAAGCACATAGTCCATGTTATTTAGCCCTTAGGGGATTGTTTATATAAATTTTGAATCCTTTTATAGTCCACTTTCAAGTTATTTAGTGAAAATATTTTGGCCTTTCTGTAATTAGCCTCCAATGTTTCTCTATGGTTACTGACTCTTGCAAGTATCCGGATACTTGGATGCTCCTCTTCACTCCACACTTACTTCCTGACTCTCTAGCATTGAAGTCTCATAATGATTGCAGAAAACGTCACTTCCTGTTTTGAGGAGAGAGACTACAGCTTTGTTATGACTGGGGTTTTTTTCCGAAGCCACAGGAATTCATAACAGCAAGTATTTTTCTGCACTTTTCTGCTTTCTTTTGAGTCCAAAAAAACCACTTCTACTCCTTTCCACTTCTCCTTGATTTTCCACTTTGAAAAATAGTTCTGGGTCCCAGATTTTCCCTTTTATCAAGCTTAAATTGAACCCGGAGTAGCAGATAAGGATCGTTACTTTATTAACGATGTCCATTCTCTCATTATCCCGTCCACTTTATCTCAGATGTTGTTATAGTCCATAGGAAGTTGAAGCCTTAGTGAGTTTATGTCAATTTAATGACTCCAAGGATTCTTTGTAGGCGATAGAATGCAATTCTTCATCGGGGGAATCTTCAAAGCCGAAAAAAAACCCCTCCTGGGATCTTTCATCAGCCAAAGTGAATCCCCCTTGAAATAAACATGCATGCCGTAGACAATTTCCTTTACTGGAAAAAGTAGACAGTAGGCTTTATAAAGCCTTTTCTGTCCAAAAACAAAGATCCTGGTCTGTTCCACACAGGGAAACAGGTCAGCTCACCAAGCTTCAACCCCGGAAGTCCGTCCCTGGACTGTTTTTAATGGCTTGTTTTGTTATTTCTAGAGTCACAAAGAGTTGGAGGAAACAGCCAAGAGCATCCCTGACAAATATATGTCCAGCCACTGCTTAAAGGATTTATGATGATTTTATTTATAAACCACGTCATGCAGGCCTCAAGAGAGGTGATATAAAAGTCTTCCAGATAAATATGAAAATATGTAATTCTCTGCCTCCCAAGACTGGCATGAAATCCTGGCCATATCCACCCATCCTATACATTTGTATCCCATCCTTGTCTGTCAGTCTTGATCTTGAGGCAGCTTGCACAAGCATATATAAAATATGCACACACCGCAAGGATAACTACAGTTATTAAACACCCTGTAAAAATCTTTAAAACTCACACTCAGTTTTTAAAAAACAGTAGAATTCAAGTAACAGCAGTGTAAATAATTAAGAGAAGTGTTTTTGAGAATGTTAAAACAAGCATGACAATTCTAAGACACAAGAACAAACTGCAAAAGAGAGAAAGGATGGCATTAAAAAATTAAATGCTAAATTTAAAAGACTAGATTACAACTCTTCCTGAGAATGACAGGAAGAGAATGACTGACTCACAGCCCAGGAGAAATAATTCCTTTCACATGAGGGGAGTTACGACCATTTGGGCTGATTCTATTTGAGGATAAATTGCAGGAAAGTGCTGTCACACCTGGGCTCCATCTTGACGGCTTCCATTACCACATGCAGCTAACAAAGGACATTTATTTATTTTGTTGGAATTTTAGCTCACCCTCTTCTGTGCAACAGGCCCAGGGTAGGCTACAACATTCTCAAAACATACAAAGATTTAGAAATGCAATACAATTCATACAATAGTTACAACACAATATTAATACATAACGGGGTTCTTGGATTTCTCAAGAACAAGTCATGTCAGACTAGTCTTATCTCTCTCTTTTTAAAAAGTTACTACCTTGCTAGATCAGGGAATGCTGTAGACATAGTTTATCTTGATTTTAGTAAGGTTTTTGTTAAGGTTCCACATACTATGCTTGTTGACAAGTTGGTAAAATGTGATTTGGATCCTGTTACTGTTAGGTGGATCTGTAACTGGTTGACAGGTCACACCCAGGAAGTACTTGTTAAGTGTGCCTCAAGGATCTGTCCTGGGACCTGTTTTGTTCAACATCTTTATAAATTATTTGGATGAAGGAATAGAGAGAATTCTTATTAAATTTGTAGATGATGCTAAATTGTGAGGGGTCACAAATACAGCAGAAAACAGAAACAGGATGATCTTGACAGGCTGGAAAACTGGGCTTAAACAAATAAAATGAATTTTAATGAGGATAAATGTAAAGTTCGGCATTTAGGTAGGAAAATCCAGTGCATAATAATAGGATGGGAGAGACTTGTCTTGGCAGTAGTATGTGTGAAAAGGATATAGGGGTCTTAGTGAATCATACACTGAACATGATTCAGCAGTGTGATGCGGTGGCTAAAAAGGCAAATGTTTTTTTTAGTTGTAGCAACAGAAGTATAGTGTCCAGACCAAATGAAGTGATGGTATTGCTTTACACTACTCTGGTTAGACCTCACCTGGAGTATTGTGTTCAGTTCTTGGCAACACAATTTAAGAACGATACAAACAAGTTGGAACATGTCTAGAGGAGGGCAATGAAGATGGTTAGGGGTCTGAAGACCAAGTCCTAAGAGGAAAGAAAGGTTGAAGAAGCTGGGTAGTTTAGCTTGGAGATTAGATGACTGAGAAGTGATACGATCAGCATCAAGTACTTGAAGGCAGGGCCAGCCTGCCCACTAGGCAAATTAGACATTTGCCTAAGGTACTGGCAGGGGGGGCACTGAATTCAGCCCTAGATGAATCCCTATTTGCCTCCCCAGCCACCTCCTCCCTCCCTTCCTCACCATTTCAATGCCCGGGAAGGGGCTGCGGAGCAGAAGGGGGTGGCAGGCAGTGAGTCTGCCTGGGGCGGCACATACCCTAGGGCCAACCCTGCTTGAAGAGCTGTCATATGAGGATGGTGAAGAATTGTTTTCTGTTGTCCCAGAAGGTCAGACCAGAACCAACAGGTTGAAACTAAATCAAAAGAGTTTCCAACTGAACATTAGGAAGAACTTCCTGACAGTTAGAGCAATTCCTCAGTGGAACAGGCTTCCTTGGGAGGTGGTGGGCTCTCCTTCCTTGGAGGTTTTAAAACAGAGGGTAGATGGCCATCTGACAGCAATGCTGATTCTGTGAATTAGGCAGATAATGAGAAGGAGGGCAGGAAGGGTTGTATAAATGCTTAGTTCTTGTGGTCCTTTCGTACATGCCCAGGAAAATGCTAATTGCCACTTTGGGGTCAGTCAGAAATTTTTCTCCAGGTCAGTTTGGCAAGGGATCCTGGAGGTTTTTGCCATGTTTGGGGCATGGAGCAGGGGTCACTGGGGATGTATGTGTGTGGGGGGGAGGTCTTTATGAAGTTCCTGTATTGTGCAGGAGGTTGGACTAGATGATCCTGGAGTCCCTTCCAACTCTATGATTCCATGGTTCTATGAAGCCCTTAAGAGGCTCCAGATAAACAATTTAATGAATTAGATGAGATTACAAATTATGTGTAGCTGCAGACTGAAACAGAATAAAGCAAGTGGATGGGCGAGGAAGCATCTGTGGTGGGCTATAGACACTGCTAGGCAGTTCAGAGCAAGGGAGACCATTGTAGATGAATTGTCACACCAGCATGGATAAAGACCCAATAACTTACTCCAGAATAACAACAGTACAGGTATTCCCAGGAGAGGGACAGAGATCTATGTGTATGCACCTTTTGTATCCTTGCTTGATCTGTTGCTGTGCAGAGTATGTGTATGGACATTTTCTTTTACATAAATTTCTTATTATGTTGAATGCTGGAAATTTGTTCTCTGTAACTGTCTCAAGCCTAAGTCAGAACATGTTACTAAAAAGATTCCAGGAGAAGGAGGTGGTTGGCCAATAGATCACTAGATCCTCTGAGTGCACAAGTACAGCAATTGGAGCTAATTGGAACAAGCGGAAATGTGGCAACACGGATGGAGTGGTAGGAGTGCTGATTCTACATGATCAGCTGGTGACAGTGTAGATAAGTGAAGAATCCCTCTGGGAGTTGGGTGGACTCAGTAGAGTGGCGAGTCACTTGGTGGAGACCCAGAACAGCCACTGAATGTCTCAGTGTCTAAAGGATCCAAGGCTTCTGAGTCAAAGGGACCGTGTTGCAAGAGCAGTATGCAAATTCATTAGATGGTAGCTTCAGTTCTCACATTTTTGCATCTGAGGCCAAAAGAGTTTGTCAGCACCCCTACTATATCTGCCATGTGAGACAGTCAAGGACACTGGCTTCAAATGTCCCCTTGCATGTTCTTTTTTCAAAGTAGGATCTGTAAGCTCTTGAAAAGTACCTTTGCTGAGAAAGGCCCACCTTGACAGAGTGGTACCCATGAGAAAAACAAGTATTCTGAAGGATTTTCGTAAGCCAAGGACTTCCTACCAAAAATCTTGCCTTTTATCTGTCTTTTGGCATCCTCCAAAGTGGTTATGCTCACTGTCTCCACTGACAGTTCATCATCTGATAGCAGCATGTCCCACTGCTTTGTATTTTATAAATGCCTAATAAGTCTAGCTCCACCTTTCCCCTCCTTTTACCAGCTGTGCAAATAAATATTTAACTGCAAGCAAAACCAGTGAATTCCCTGGGCTGATCTCCACTGTCAGAATGCTCTTGTTCATTACTGGCCCAGATGGTGCTGTATTAAGACTTTTTTTTTGGCCATGCCCTTGTTCCTGGGGGTTGTACAAGCCTAGAAATATCTCAGAAAAGAGTCTTAAGGGTTGTCCTGTAGATAATGATCTAATGTCTTTCATATAATCAAATGTTGCTTGAGGCCTAGACCTTTGATGCTGTGTGTGCTTACTTATGAGTAAACCTTTCTGGATTTAGTGAAATACACTTCTAAGAAATCTAAGAAGTTATAGGTCAACTACAGCTCACTTTTTGTCTATCTGGGAGTTTTTAAAGGTGATTGTGTTACAATTCTAGGACAGAGAGGGGTGGGACAGTGCAGTTGGGCTGCACTGGACTCTGAGCAGGGCTAGTTCTACCATATTTATCTCAGAACTGGGGTTCTTTTCAAAGGCAGCAAATGGGCCACCATTTCTTTATGTTTTGGGGGATGGGCTTTTAGCTGCCAAAATCCCTGGGTCTTCCACTGTCTATAAGGAGCACTGTGTTAGGATACCAGGTTGCCATCTGGGGTGGTGATGGATTGTCTCACTATTTACTTCCAAGCATGGGATGAAGAGCTGCAGACAAAATGAGGACTATCCCACATGGGCCAGACTGGAGCACTGATTTTCACATTCTTCAATAGTGAGATAAAACCACAATGAGATTCTTCCCCTACCTGCGAAATAATGAAATTCGATCTAGTCTACAGTCTGGAAAACATTGGTTTACTATGATTTGAAATATGGATTGCTTTCAAAACATTGATAGATAGGATATGTGTATAGCCAGGGGTCATTTTGTAGAAAAATAGTTGGTGGAGCTCATCCAGGGATTATTATGCAGCTGCATGCACTATTCAATGAACAAGGAGGTGGAACTCTCAGAAGGAGGAGGAGGAACTCTTAGAAAGGTTCAGGAGCTGCGCTCCTGTGTGCTCACACTGAATCCAAGGCTGTGTATAACAACGTTTGAGTCCAATAGCAAATAAAAGACTAAAAAAATCTTTTCCAATAGCACCTTAAAGACTAAAAAAAAAATAATCTTCCAGGGTATAAGCTTTTGTAAGTCAGAGTCCATTTTCTCACAAATGAATTTGTATCTGACAGATTAAGCTTTGACTTATATAAGATTACACAATGCAAATTTTTGTTGGTCTTTCAGGTGCTACTGGACTCAAATTTTGTTCTGCTCTTACAGACTAACATGGCTACCAGCCTCAAATTATCTTTATGGTACATGTATATCCCTTAGTACATTAAAATTTTTGAGAAGTATCACTTTGTGGCAGCTTTGTCAGATCAGAAAATAAATGTAAAAACTGAGCCCTATCAGGATCAGGTTTCACCATCCTTTAACAACTAATGTAGTATGGATAAATTTAGTCTTCTCTCCATATTTTCCACAGTTTCTCTTTCAGAACCAAAGTGAAAGAAATGCTTCTTTTCACCTGTTTCAGAACTGTAAAACTTCTGGAGGAACTTGGTTTTGGTTTCATTAGGACTTAGTCAGAAGATTAATAGGAAAGAACAGAGCATACAAATGATTTTTAACGAATTGAATTTCCTTCCCAACTATTAGTCAGTACTTGCCCAAACGTCCTTGAACACAAATGTCATCACTGAGTCTGCACTACCACCTAGGGACTATTCTCTGCTTTGCAGGAATAAAGTTAAATATTAATCTATATTTTAAAGTAAAGAAGAAACAGCAATCTTCAGTATTGTTATGCATACCCCACTTTCTCAGTGCGGAGAAATTTCAAGAAGTAGTGTTTACCCAGTTTCCTTTAGAGGAAAAAAAAGAATACCGGAAGGTTATGGTGTCTTTGCAATGCTTGCTACAAGTAAAAGGCACACCTATGGGCAGTAGTACCCCTACCCCACACCAGGAAGAGATAAAAAATCCTGCACCCACCCACCCCACAGGCACTAAATCCATGTCTCAACCAAAGCCTGTCTGTTTTCCTTTCTCTCTTCCTATAAATATTTGTTATTTTCCCCCACAGATGCCCATCTGCCTTTTCCTTCTGGGTATGTAGCAGTTCACCTCTTCTAGCCCTCATGTCCCTGGAACAAAGCCATTTTCTTACACTCAAGTCCATTAGAGGAGGCAGCTACAGCAAAGAGACATTGACAACATTCTGTTTGTCATAGATTCTGTTTTTATAAGAATTGCCAGTTCAGACCAAGCAAGTAGAGTACAGCCATTCATGCCAAGCTAGTTATAGTATTAAGACTGAATGAACGAGATATTAAAGGTAAAGGTAGTCCCCCTGTGCAAGCACCAGTCGTTTTTGACTCTGGGGTGATGTCACATCACAACGTTTTCATGGCAGACTTTTTTATGGGGTGGTTTGCCATTACCTTCCCCAGTCATCTACACTTTACCCCCAGCAAGCTGGGTACTCATTTTACCGACCTCGGAAGGATGGAAGGCTGAGTCAGTCTTGAGCCAGCTACCTGAACCCAGCTTCTGCTGGGATCAAACTCAGGTTGTGAGCAGAGCTTAGGACTGCAGTACAGCAGCTTTACCACTCTGCACCACAGGGCTCTTGATGAACAAGATATTAGCTGTTTTAAATTTAATTTTTTCATTATGACTGACTTATTTTGGGGGATATTTTTGTATTTGTGTGTATGTGTGAATGCCTGCACCTGGAAGTCATCATGTCGGCTTCTGGTGACTAACCCCTCCTGAGGGCATGGAGGATATTCAGAGAGGTGGCTGAATAAAGGCTGCCCCTGTACTCCCAATTTGGTATTTCAAGGAGGGCTCCCATCTAAGTACTTCCCAGAGTTGGCCCTGCTTAGTTCCTGAGATCTGACAAGATCCGGCTTGCCTGGGCTAAACAAGTCAGGACATGACTGACATATTTTTGAGCTTGTGTTGCAGCAATGAAAGATTAAAACCTAGGGACTGGTAAAATTGATTGGTGTAATTTACATTTATTATTTGAACAATTGTTTTACAATGTGAATTCAAACTACATGTTGCATATGCAATTACCGACTCTTGTACAGGACAAATATAGTGAGGGGGGCAGAACTCATCCAGGGACAGAACCTGATTCTGGGCCCACCCATTTTATGTGGTTACAGGTCCGACCAATACATTTGAATAGTTTTCTGCATATACACATTATGGATTTGAGTAAATGTGTAGACTATTGCACTGTCATCTAACTGAGTTATGTGTCCTTTTAGTTCTTACTTGAAATTCCTGTCCAACAAGAATTTATTACAAAAATAAAAAGCACCAACTAATTTTACAAGAACCGGGAGTTCTGTGGCACTTTAAACACAAACACATTTTTGGTGGGATTTCCTTCTGAGTTAATAGACATACAAGTAGAAAAAAGAATCACTGATGCTCTCTGACCACTGTGTTTGGAATAGTAGAAACCAGTAGCAAGTCTCATTTCAGTTTCTAACAGCTGTCTGAGATGCAGTTTTCCCACATTCCTTTCTGTTCCAGCAGCCTCTTTCATTCCTCATGACAATCAGTCCCAAGGTAGTAGGACCCAAGTGAAAGAACAGCTGCAGTTATGAGGGAGAAAGTGTGAACCCACCCCATCCTCCCTCATCCCTCGGTTGAGCTGCACTTGCAGAAGACACAGAGAGCAATTTCAACCACTTCCCTCTTCTCCCTGCAGAGGGTCAGAAAGGGCTGCAGGAACACAGAGGAATGAGGGGCTGGTGGAAATTAGCATTTTATGCACACCTGGATTGATTCCATGTAATGGCTCTCCCCCCCTCCCCCTCCAATATGGGGTAATGGAGGGAGGAGTCCAGTGCGCATCCTCATGGTCCTCAGAGGCAGTGTTACTGGTGTAACTAACACAAATTTGAGCAGACTTTGGAGGATGGTGGAAGACAGGAGGGCCTGGCATGACTTTGTCCATGGGGACAAAGACTCTACTGTGCAACTGAACAACAACAACAAAGCCTGATCTTGTAAGATCTCAGAAGCTAAGCAGGCAATGGCGAACCACCTCTGAACATCTCTTGCCTTGTAAACCCTATGGGGTTGTCATAAGTCAGCTGTGACTTGATGGGGAAAAAATAGAGAGGTATTAAAAAAATTATTGACCTTGACTGCTGAATAGACTAGGTATGCCACTGTCCTTTGGAGAAGTAAGGTTTGTTGGTTGAGATGGAGAGAATGGTGGAGGCAAGCATAAAGGTGGGCATCTCTCTGTGGGCATGTATTTTCCAAGTGTCCTGTTGGATGCTTGCATGTACCCAAACGTTTTAGAATCTTCAGTGAAGCTTATTAAAATGTGATCAGTTTGGGGGTGGACTTAGACCCACCACTTTTTTTTTTTTTGCTGCCTTGACTGACACCTCATAGGACTTCATAAACAGCCTATAAGATGTTCTTGTCACCTTGTCATGAGTTCACCGCCATCACCTCTCTAGCCATCTAAGTCGCCATTTCATCAGCCGCACAGTACAAGCCATGAGCGGCGGTGAAGAGGACACTGAGAAGTGATCTCGTCAATGGCTGCAGAGAGTTGTTGGTGCCACTTCTCCACTAATCCATCTAACAAGTCACTAGAGGGCCAGGGATCCTGCAAGACCATCTGAAGACACATAGGGTTTATCTGTTTTCCTGGGCAAGCTAAAATACGTCCTTGCCAGAAGGAGCTGCAGGCCCCATTATAGGAGATTATCAACAGGTCCTTTATTGAAGAGACCTTTCCCACACCTCTTAAAAAGGCAATGGTTTGCCCTCTCCTTAAAAAGCCATCCTTAGACCCAGCTGAATTGGCAAACTATCAGCAGGTGTTGAACCTACCCTTTTTGGGCAAGGTTGTTGAGAGGGCAGTGGCAGTACAGGTACAGGGGTTTCTGGAGGATGCTTCCGTATTAGATCCATTTCAATCTGGCTTCCATCTGGGTCATGGGACAGAGACAGTACTGATCACCCTCATGGATGATCTCTGGAGGCACTTGGATTGAGGCAGTTCGGCAGTGCTGTTGTTATTAGATCTGTTGGCTGCATTTGATACAGCCAGTCACCAGCTATTGACCTGCTGCCTCACTGACATGGGAATTCAGGAGTCTGCCCTTCAGTGGCTTACCTCTTTTCTCCAAGGTTGGGGACAAAGGGTGGCAATAGGAGGGCAATCGTCATGAAGGCACCCTCTAATATGTGGTGTGCCCCAAGGGGCGGTTCTCTCCCCTATGCTGTTCAATATCTATATGCACTCCCTTGCCCAGGTCGCCCAGAGATATGGGCTGGGATGCCATCAATAGGCGGATGACACCCAGCTCTATCTAATGTTGGGTGACCAGTCCGATTGTGCCCTGGAAAATCTAGACCATGGTGCAGGCCGTGGTGAAATGGCTCAGGCAGAGTTGATTGAAACTGAACCCTACAAAGATGGAGGTCCTGCACCTAAGCCGCAGTGGCCTAGGAAAAGAAATCTCCCTGCTGGTCTTTGATGGGGTGCCAGCATTCAGGATCAAGAGCCTGGGAGCCTTCACTGACAATGGAGGCCCAGGTAGTGGCTACTGCCAAATTGGGGCAGCCCCGTGGAGGGGGGCGCTGTGGAGGGAGGGCCTGGGAGTCTGCCTAGGGCGCCATTTGCCTTCTGGCTGCCCCTGCCAGTAGTTCATCTGGTTCAGCATCTTACATCACACAATGGCCAACCAGTCCCTCTGGAGGATATAGAGGCCAAGGTTGAGACCTTCCCCTGATGTTGCCTCCTGGCACTAGTACTTTAGTCACCAAGGCTAGTAGCCATTGATAGACATATCCATATCCTCCATGAATTTGTTTAATCGTCTTTTAAAGCCATCTGTGCCTGCTGACATTGGTACTTCCTCTGGCTGTAAATTCACTACATCCTTTGGCACATGTGGCTCTGGTCAGAGCCACAGAAAACATGGCAACAAAAATGAAAATAGTTGAGCAGGAGGCTTTTATGAATAATAATAATAATAATAATAATAATAATAATAATAATAATAATAATAATAATAATAATAATAATAATAATAATAATAATAAATTTTATTTATATCCCGCCCTCCCCGCCTAGGCAGGCTCAGGGCAGCTAACAACAGTTCAACAGGGTGTTCTCTGAAACACCCGTTTTGGGCCAAAAAAATAACTTTTGACCTCTTGTCCAAAGCTGCACTTGAATTCTGCTCAGAAGCAGGGTAGCCATCTGAGCTTCCTACATGTTGTGTGTAAAACACAGGTGTTAGAGCCTTGCGTCCTTTTTGAAGTGAAGCAGCTTCTGGAGGGGGTGGGCTTTGAAGTTGTGGCAGGCAAATATGCTTTTTTAACCATGCAGGGGAAATGCAACTTCTGGGTTCCAATCTGGAGGAAAAGTTGCAGAACAGGAAAAGATTAGGGTCATTTTTCTTCTCTACGCAAAATAGTGACTTTTCTTTTTAAAAAGAAAAAGAAACACCCCAACCTAGTGATGACATTTAATGTGTTGTTAGCCCCCTGTATTACTTCAGAAGTTTATTATGGGTTGCAAAAGAAAGTGCTGCTCAGAGAGAGAAAGCTCAGTTATATTGAAGGTGCTCAAAAGTCAAGCAGAGATAATGGGAAGGGGTTTTTTTCCCTGTGTTTTGGCTTTGTCAGAATTTTTATAACTTCCTAGTATCCGCTGAAAAGGAGAACACTTTGCCGTTCCTTGCTACAAGTAATTAGCCTCTGGAGAGGTGGGAGGCAGTTCTCCCAGCTGGCATTTGGGCTAGAAAAATCATTTCATGGCACCTGAAAGCCAGCTATAAACCTCCATGGCAACAGTATCATTCTGGGATTTGTGAATGGCAGGGATCAGCAACTGGAAGCCTGAGCTAAATGAGGCCCTCAGAGGGATGCTGTCTTGCTGTCCACTTGCCTATCTGGTGATGAAAGAGGGGCATGGAGGGAGTGGAGACTATAGTAACAAGGCTTTCTATCCAGCCACTGTGGAAGCTGAAAAGGGTGGCTCTGGCCTTCCTCAAATTGGCCCTCCTCTTTCATCACCAGATATCAATAAACAGCTGCAGCCTTTCATTTGAAGGGAAATCATATATATATATATATATATATATATATATATATATATATATATATATATATATATATATGCGCATTCTTCCTTTCCTGAGTCCAGAGTCATGTATACAGTGTGTGCATGCCCCCTGCTCTATGAAATTCATTAGGCGAAGGGGTAGTGGCTTGCTCAGATCATTCAATAAGCTAGCTGGGGTTTGGCCTGTGCTCTCCCCAGTGCAAATGCAACTGCCTGTCCACTACACACACTGGATCTTGTCATGAATGCAAATGGCTGCCTGTTTGTATTGCCCCTGCCTCTTAATGCTGGAAGAGCAGATGGGATGCCCTTCATGGTCCAGTGCCCCTTTTGTCTGCTGCTGCCATCTTGCTATATCAGTTTCTTGTGTTCTGGTGCCTCTGTGTGGAAGTTTTGTGTCTCTCCACTCTTTAATTTATATTTTCTTTTCCTTTTTAAAATTTTGTACTATTTGGTGATTTTGTTAAAGTAAATTCTAGCAGTCTTTTATTTATCTCTGGGCTAGGCTGTGTATTTTTTTTAATCCAAACGGCAGTGGATTTATCTAATTGTTGGCAGGCTTTTGGGAAATGTTCTGATTCTTGGCCACTTGAAGGAATCTGTTGCTGAAAAAGTTAATGGGAAGCCAGGATGCTCCCAAATAAGGTGAAAGACTCAGGCCGCCCCCCCAAGCCTCTTGCTCTGAAGTTTGGGAGAAGGAACTGGAAAGAGAATATAAATGCAATACATCTCTATAGTTTGCGTTTCACACATTACTGGTCCCTCCCACCCCCATTATGTCTCCTGCTTGGAAGCCAGAGATGTCAGGGAAGACACCAACAACCAGAGTGCAGATATGGGGAATCTCTGCCTTCTGCAACATCTGGGAGGGCATGCAACTCCAATCTGCTGTGCAAATAACCATTAGCTTTAGATAAGCCAGCAAAATCCTGATAATAGGTAAAAATCCCTGCCTTTAGCAAAGTCTAGCTCTCCCCCACCCCCATTAAAATTAAAATATCATACTTGAGAACAGAAACCATCATTTTTATATTATGCTAGAATCTTTAGTTCATAATGAGAAAATTACAAACTGGGAGTGAAGAAGCTGAGGTAACATCACTCATCTCTATAAGAATGCTTTTAAAAAAAAATTAAATATGAGACTTAAATATCTTAGCAATAAATCATAGCTGTGTTGTTTCTGGCCTATGCATTCTCTTCTCTGCAAGGAGTTCCTGAGGTCCAGACAAGAGGCAGGGAATATAAATGCAGTACTTCAGTTTTCCACAGACAGTTTTCTTACAACTACTCTAAAAAATCTAGTAGAAAGCAAAGCAGCTACCAAATGTGTGGGGCACATTGCAGCACTCTCTGTAGGCTGGTTGTTGATAGGTGCATACCAGAGGATTTTCTCCATGTCACCAGCACAGACCAGTTTGCTGTGGCACAGATATAACTTTATTTGCACAGAAAGCCATCCTGCACATCCCAGCCAATTAGGGATACCTGCCAAAGGAAGCCGTTCCAAATCCGACATCACTGAACAGACAGGGTAGCTGCCTGCCCCCAAATAGGCCCTTTAAATGGCTCCTGCATGCACCAGTGTCATGGGCCTAGAATTAGCCTCCCCTCTCACTATCATAGTATTTAGTGCTGCCATTGAGACTGGTGGAGCAATTTTAATTGTAAATAGTATCATAAACTGGTAAATATTTATTGCAAATGCAGACTTTAGATCCTTTTACAATCTCGAGTTATGACTTGGGGGCATGTGAAATATTAAACTACTTACACAATTTTTTTCTGCATGAGGCAGATTTGGGAGTCATTTTAGAGTTTATCTTTGTAATTAAACATCAGTTCAACATGTGAGCCAACTAGGGGACAAGAATCATTTGGTGTTGCAGCAGTAGCCAACAAAGGATCAGTACTAGTGGGATTACTGGAACAGTTACCATGGGCAGGAATGGGCTCTGGCATGGCATTGTGGAAACTGCAGTACTTGACTGAAAGGTGATGCCAGGACCGTAACTAGCAGGTCAAAGGACTTTTGTAGCCATTTTGCAAACAAGAGGTGCTAGTTCAAAGCTGAGAGTCACAATTATTTCCCAAATAATTTGAAAACCAGAATTAGCAGTTTTCATTGTGACATGTAGCAGCTTTCATTATGTTGACATGGAAGCAGAAGGCAAAGTATGAGTTAATGCACAGAAGCTTTGTTATGGGGGTTACTGAGATAGATAGCTGTGATAGATGGTTGCCACCTCTGGCTTGGGAACTTACTGGAGATTTGAGGGTGGAGTCCCGGGAGGGCAGGGTCTGAGGAAGGGGAGAGTTCAGCAGGGTATAATACCATAGAGTCCAGTCTCCAAAGCTTTCCCATTTTCTCTAGGGAAATGGATCTTTGGAGATCAGCTGTAGTTCCGGGAGATCTCCAGGTATAACCTGGAGGTTGGGAACCCTAGAGGCTATATGCATTCCTTTTTCCTAACCACACTGTTAAAATTTGTTTGAAAGACTGTATCAGCCCATGAGACAATTGCAAGTCCCTCCCCTCAGTCGCCTCCCCTTGTATGGCACTGTTCTGCTTTTGTATACTCCCACTCTTTTGCAACTGCTGCCCCAGTATTACAGAATGGCCTTCTGGAGATGGTTTGTAACACACCAGCTGCATTGTCTTTCATAAGATATGTAAGGTGGTCCTTTTTTGTATGCTAGAATTCTGCCCTAAAAGAATGTGAACTGTTTCTTGAGAGTTCATTTTTGTTTGTAGCTGTTGTTTGAACCTATGGATCTTTTGTTATGTATTCTGATTGTTTTGAAAACAAAAAGCGCAGCTGTTTTCTGACCTTGTGGTTATGATAAAGGGGTCTTAGGTGAACAGGAAAGGTAGGGATATAAAGTTTTTAAATAAATAAATTCTGCCTTGGGCTAGAATACCCAGGATTTTTCTATAGGCTGTATTTCCCCCATTGATAGTACACTCCCTTGAATCCAACCCATCCCCTGCCACAAGTGGGTCAGGCCCTGAGAGGGAAGTGCTGTGGCTCCTACCTCTTGTCCTCCTGCTCCACTGAACTTTGAAGTATTTCTCCAACATATGTTTTTTCTGGGGGAGGTAGGGTTGCCAGATCTGTGTTGGAAAATACCTGGAGACTTTGGCAGTGGATCTGGGAGAGAGCAGGGTTTGGGGAGGGGAGGGGCCTCAGCATGGTACAATGCCCTAGAGTCCATCCTTCAAAGCAGCCATTTCCTCAGGGAGCTGATCTCTGCCAGCTGGAGATCAGTTGAAAAAGTGGGAGATCTCCAGGCCCTACCTGGAGGCTAGCAACCCTAAGGGGAGGAATTGCCATTTAGAGGAAGGCTCATTGGAGGGTAATTGGATCCACCCCAGTGTGTGGCAATAAGAGAATAGGAGTGCCTATTCTGGATGTAACTGATCAGTATTTGATCCAAAGAAATGTTATTCATTCCCTTTTGAAGGAAACTGATCCAAACTGAATTTCTTCCAGTGTTTTAATCCATACTGGTTAGGCTAATTGTAACAATATTTTTTCTGGTGGCAGGAAAAAAATAGACTGTCCTCAAAGAGATGGTGTGGAAGAAAAGGTTAATCTAGCCAAGTGCATTTTGATCCTGAAGGACCTTTTTTGGGACTGATTCCCCACTAGCCTTGTTCCAGTCTCATTGCTCCTTTTCCAGCGGAGCTTCTGTTGGATTTTGCACAAGCTATCCCAGGGTGGTAAGTTGCCCCACCTCTTTTCAAGTTCCCTCCGTGGCAGGCAGAAACTGGTTTTCAGAGGATCCTGCCTGCTGCGGAGGGAGCTTGAAAAGAGGTGGGGCAGCTTGTGCAAAATCCAGTAGAAGTGCCGCGATAAAAGGAGTGAGACCAGAACAAGGCTAGTGGGGAATTGGTGTGGGAGCAAGAGATATGTACAGTGGTGAACCTAGTCTATGGATAATGGTGCCCAGGATGGATAATTTTTTTGAACTTTTATTCCCCCCCCCTCATCAAGTCACAGCTGACTTATGGTGATGTCATATGGTTTTCGAGGCAAGAGATGTTTGGAGGTGGTTTGCCATTTCCTACCTCTGCATTGGCCCTGCTTTGCTTCTGAGATCTGATGATATCAGGCTGGGCTCAGGCTATCCAGGTCAGGGCCCTTCCTCTATATGACAAAATTATCTTCAGGAATCATCATGAAATAAAATGAATAATAATAATGGCCAGAAAATAGATTCAGGTGGGTAACTGTGATGGTCTGAAGCAGTAGAACAAAGTTGGTCTTAAAGGTGCCACTGGATCCAAACTTTATATTCAGTGCCCAGAAAAGAAATGCAGACAGTGACCTTGTCAGGCCAGGCCATGTGTGTCATAAAATGTAATGTCAGGTAGCACAGGTAGGAACGTTATAAAGGGCACAGACAAACACAACTATAGATTTTTTTTAAAAAAAACTTAAAATAAAATATGCTTAAAAGATGAGCATTCTTGCAATATTTTGTTTATTTAACCATTTTTGATAACCTCTTGCTCTGAATTATTGTAACAAAATCTGGAGACTATGTCTGTGTTGTAGCAATCTTGGGTTTGCTGTTAAGGTGTTGTTCAGGTGTGTGTATGTAAGTTGCAAACCTACTTTTGATGTATTGGCATTCATTACAGAAATCTCATGGTCAATGTTTTGAGCCTAAGACCCATGGGAAAACATGAAATGGCTGGGCATTGCAACCTTCTGTTCATAAGTTACTTCATGTGCTGGTCAGTCAATGGAGACTTTGCTCTGTAGCACAATTGAGAAAGCTTGGCAAAGCAGGCTGTGATGCAGAAGGAAGCAAGAGAGAGAAGGAAGCAGATGACAGTGGGTTGCTTTAGGGCCTGATAAGAGCCCTCCAGGGGCTTGATGCATCCCTTGGGCCGCATGTTTGACACCCCTGGATTAGTGTCAGACTAGGATCTGGGAAATGCAGGTTCGAATCCCCACTCCTGCCATGGAAACTTGCTGGGTGACCTTGTCGGTGCGGGTGTTAGCAGAGAGAGCTGTGTGATGTGCTCAACGGTGAGCCCCAGGAAAGAAGTGAGCCAGACACCTGCAGCTAGTGCTAAAATAGTGTATTTACAATATATACAACTCGTGCTCACTAGTGCAGTCAAATACATTAAACACAGGACCAAAGTGCTCTGCCAGCAAGTATACTCTCGAAGAGAGACCTGTGCATTGCAAGCACAGTCCATATTTAGTTCTGTCAGCCAATCCTGGCAGTCCACATTCATGCTGACTCAGCAGGTCCTTTCCACCTGTCTTCAGCCGGCTCAAACCGGCCTGTAGATAAGGTCACTGTGACCTAGCATGCCAGCTAGATCACCTGCTGTCATAACAGAGCTGTCAAACTGTGTTAAGATAGATTCCATTACTGACACACCTCCTAATCTATCGTACACAGTAAACCTAACACAGTGAATCTTAACATTGGACACAGTTTACATATACACTTGATAACTGTATACCACACACAATGTTATGTCATGTTACACTCACATGCTTTCACATTGTTTCCTTGGACAGCAGTACCACACACTTATCATATTCACATGTTTACAATTTCCAATCCAGGAACTCATCATCACTGTCCTGGTCAGCCAGTTCCCTCTGGCGTTTGGCTTCAGCCTCCCTGTTCCGTGCCTCACACTCTGCCACCCAGACCGTCCACGCCTCAGCCTTTTTTCTGAGCATTTCTTGGAACCCTGGTGGGTCTGGTTTAACTACCAGTGTTACATAAGGCACCTTGTACCTAGCAGGAGGGATACCCTTTGTGGCTCTAGCAGATACTCTGGGTCCTGCACTCGGACCGGGCTCGACTCCTTCAAGCTCACTGCTTGCCACCTCCAGGGCTGGTTCTGCCTCTTGACTCAGAGGTTGCACCTCCTGACTTTGAAGTTCTACTTCCTGACTTTGTACCTGAGGCTCTGTGCCAACTTTGGGCTCACCTCCTTCTGCCTGTCTGCTTGCCAGCTCTCGGCCGGGAGATTGTTGTTCCTGCTTAATTACCCTTGGCAGGACTCCAGCACCGTTATCAGTACTTGGCAGCAGTATAAGTTCTCTTTCTGTAGAATGTAATTGAGGCCACCTGGCGCTCTCGTTAAATCTGGCAGTTCTACTGAAAGTTAGCTTGGCCCTCTTATCGCAAAAGCGATAACACCTAGCTTCTGGCTTGTAGCCCAGAGAAGTTAGGCTCACTGCCTGGCCAGCTCCCTCCCTCCTGTTCTCGGAGGGGATGTCAACCCAAGCCTTCGTCCCAAAGACTCTTAAAAACTTTAAGTCTGGAACCTTATTGTATAGCCTTCTGTAAGGCAAGTCATTCACAGCTTTACACCAAATTTGATTGTGCAAGTACACTGCTGAATACATGGCCTCGGCCCAATAAGAAATTGGCAACTTGGCATCCTCCAACATACTATACATTAAAGTCTGTAGTATAGCTCCGTGCCGCTCTGCTAACCCATTCTCTTGGGGCGTGTCCGGGTTCGCTAATCTGTGGGCAACGCCCTTGTTCACCAGCCAACGTTTAAACTCATTAGACAGGAATTCCCCACCGCGGTCGGTCTGAATAGCTTTAATATGCGTATCCAATTCCCTTTCCACCGCTTTTGCCCATTTAGTAAACACCTTGTAAACCTCGGATTTGTGCATCATGGCAAACACCCAGGAATACCTTGTGCAGTCATCGGTAGCCACTAGGCAATACCGCCTCCCCGACAGACTCCTTGGCAATGGGCCAATTACATCAAGATGAATGAGTTCTAAGGCACACTTACTCTCTCTGTTGCTTTGCCTAGCAACTGCACAAGCCCTGCTCTTAGTCTTTTTACAGACCTGGCAGTCTAAGTAACACCTGCAGGGCTTTACCTTCAGACTTGGCACCAACTGTAGGGTCTTTTTCAATGCATTAAACCCACAGTGCCCGAGTCTTCTGTGGAACAGATGGATGCATTGGTCGTGCACTGGCACATTTGACACTTGTGCAACCTGGGCACAATGACTCTGAACCACATACACATTCCCATCTCTTTTCCCAGTAGCAAGCAGCTTCCCCCACCTCCTAAGATCTTACAACAGGTTTTTTCAAATTTCACCTGATAGCCATCGTCAATTAACATGCTTACACTTAGCAAATTTGATCTTAATGAGGGGACACACAAAACATGCTGCAATGTGCAATCTAAAACAGGAAACTCTACACAGCCAGAACAAGTAATAGCCACGGTAGAACCGTCGGCTAATCTGACATGACTGAGCTCAGGAATGTCAACATCTCCCAGCAGCTCCTTGTCGCAGCAGAGATGGCTCGTTGCACCAGAGTCTAATATCCAGGCAGACCCGGTACGCTCTCCTGCAGAAGTGACCAGCCGGGCTTCTTCCTCGCATCTGCTGGTGGTCCTCTGCCCTCGCTGCCTCCGTCCACGCTGCTTCCCTTTCTCTGGGCAGACGCGTAAAAGGTGCGAGGATGATCCACAACCAAAGCAACGCCTGACAGACAGTGCAGTCGGCTCCACTTCAGCCTTTGGTTGTCTGCCAGCAGCACAAGCCGGCTCACTCTTGGACGCCTTCCCAGACGAGCCGATAGCCACACGCTCTCCAGCCGACACTCCCGGAAAGCTCACAGCTGCAATCCTCTCTTGGAAATCAAGCAGGTGGGCACACACGTACTCCATAGTCAGAGTCGCCACATCAACCGTCTCCAGGGATGTAATCAGGGGTGTAAACTCCAGCGGCAACGAAGACAGCAAAATATACACCCTGTCATCAGGAGCTACAGTTTTGCCCCTGGCTTCAAGCTCAACGAAGCAGTCTGTCAGCTTCTTGATGTGCTGCCTTACACACCCTGCAGCCGGCATTAAAGTGCGGAACATCTTCCTGGTCAAGGCCATTAGGGAGCCTGCAGTGGTACTAACGTAAACCCCACTGAGCGCGTCCCAGGCAGCCTTGGCAGTGTCCTTCCCACGCACATAAATCAATTGGTCATCTCCCACTGCTAGCACAATATTTGCCAGCGCCTTGTCGGCCAACACAGTCTGGGCAGGAGATAACACGGCAGGGGGATTACTTACAAACAGCCATTGCCCCTCACGCTTAAGGTAGTGTTCCATTCTCAGGCTCCACACCGCGTAGTTGGCTGAGTTAAGCTTCTCGACGGCCACTGCAAGCTGCTGCTGAGCCATGATGCCGACTCCTCCACACAGCTGGCTGCCGTCCTCCCTCTGGCTCTCGGAATGAGATAGCTGGTACTTCTTTGTCCTTCAACCGGCGTTCCTCGCCTCCGGCTCCTTCACAACTCTCGGTCGGCTCAACACTCACGGTGCTCCTCCGTGCAGCGGGACCACCCTGGGCCCATAACCCTGTCGGTGCGGGTGTTAGCAGAGAGAGCTGTGTGATGTGCTCAACGGTGAGCCCCAGGAAAGAAGTGAGCCAGACACCTGCAGCTAGTGCTAAAATAGTGTATTTACAATATATACAACTCGTGCTCACTAGTGCAGTCAAATACATTAAACACAGGACCAAAGTGCTCCGCCAGCAAGTATACTCTCGAAGAGAGACCTGTGCATTGCAAGCACAGTCCATATATAGTTCTGTCAGCCAATCCTGGCAGTCCACAGTCATGCTGACTCAGCAGGTCCTTTCCACCTGTCTTTAGCCGGCTCAAACCGGCCTGTAGATAAGGTCACTGTGACTTAGCATGCCAGCTAGATCACCTGCTGTCATAACAGAGCTGTCAAACTGTGTTAAGATAGATTCCATTACTGACAGACCTTGGGCCAGTCACAGTACTCTCAGCCTA
Source organism: Heteronotia binoei (assembly GCF_032191835.1). Lineage (NCBI taxonomy): Eukaryota > Metazoa > Chordata > Lepidosauria > Squamata > Gekkonidae > Heteronotia > Heteronotia binoei. The sequence goes on along the minus strand of NC_083228.1, from coordinate 77,389,711 downwards.
GCCCTGACCTGCATTGCCCCCAGATAGCCTGATCTTGTCAGATCTCAGAAGTTATGCAGGGCCAACATGGAGGCACGCAATGGCAAACCATCTCCAAAAGTCTCTTGCCTTGAAAACCTTACAGGGTCATCATAATTCAGCTGTAACTTGCTAGCAAAAAAAAAAAAAATCCATCATACCACTCATGTTCTAGCAGGCACTTGGGAGGGCTTCTGTTCTTCATTTTGAATCCCAGGAGCTGACCACCCCAAATATCTACAAGGCATTTTTGAGAGCTAGGAGTCTGCCTTTATATCAGCTTTTACTAACACTAACCAAAGTATCACAAAATACAGGACAGGATATTAAGAAACACACTAAACCCCAAAGAATGTAGCCCCATCTCTCCATTGTATCCAAACAAAGTCAAGCCATTGTTTATTGTTGTGATCTGCCTTTGGGAAATGGCAGAATAGAAATCAATCAAATAAATTATTAAAAACCAGAGAATTTCTGCATTGGAGACTGAAGGGGGGGGGCACTCTGCAAGCCCAGCAGAACCCAGTGCCATTGTGGCAATGTCAGGGCTGATGTCAAACACAGGATCACAGTCCAAGCAAGAGAGGGTTGGAAACCTGGCAGAACCAGTGCAATGTACTGTGCCCAGCAAGCTCTATGTCTTCTGTTCATAATATTAATAAAGTTTTGCTACTACAGAACTCTTAAGTACATTCTGTCATCAAGTAGGATAGGGATAAGAAGGTCTTGAGACCAAGAAGTGAAAATAGGGGTTGGGTGGGGACAGAAAAATTAAGTGAAGGGAGATAGAAATGAATGAGAAAAGTGTGGAAAAGAGGGATAGAAATTAAGATGGGGGAAAGTTGTTTTATTTTTCTGCAGCACCTAACTACTACTTTGTATGATCTGGTTGACTTGGGTGCAAGGAAAAGGTCTAGACTACTGGAGAAAATGGCCTGCAGGCTGGCAATTACTGTAGCTGCTATCACCATGCTGTTGTTGTTAAGCAAGTTCGCTTCAGTCTTAGAGGAAGGGAAGCATAGCTGATGCTAGTGTTCCCCTCACCCACCCCACGCTCAGAGTTCCCTGCTTCCCTGGTGGCTGCGGCCAGAACTGCATTTTAAAACAAAGTAGGAGTCAAGTGCACCTTTAAGACCAACAAAGTTTTATTCAGAATGTAAGCTTTCTTGTGTTCATGCACACTTCTTCAGACGAGGAATCAGGTACAGTGAGCAGAGCTACATATAGCTGGTAGGCAGTGGTTTAGAATGCAAAATTGTATAAATTTAAAATCCAATGACAGAATAGTAAAATTAACAAATTGAGCAAACCTTTGATCTGGGTAGCATAAGCGTGAGAAACCAATAAAACAGTAACATATCAAAATGTGAGAATGTCTGCTAATCACTCTACTGTTAAAAGCCTGGGCCAAAATGAGGACATTTCTTTCTCAGAAGTTTTTCCCATCCAACTAATTTACCTTTTAACATCTAACATACATACAGTTTGCCATTAGAAGAAAAATACATAAAATATAGTGGCAGATGGGTTTAGTATATGTAATGAGATAAACAGCCAATATCCCTTATTTTAAAAAGGAAAGGAAAGACTTTCTGCTGGACACAGCATGAAGCTGGCTTTGATGGCCTCCTTCAAAGGGCTTCCTCAAGCTGCATCCAGGGCAGACCATACCCACCTCTCCACCCTTGGTACCTCACTGGATATATGTACAGTAATCTTTTGAGAAGTTGCTCAGCAATTGAATTAATACCTTTACACGTTTTTTGTTCCTGCAGGAAATCTTTCTAGTTCAACATGCATTGGGCAAAAAAAAAAAAAATCTTGTGGAATGTCTCGCTGAAGTTTGCTTCTTTCTTTTTCCTCTTGTAGTGGATGGGGCTACCTCTCTTTTCTCATTTTTTAGACTATAAAATATATATAGGACTTTGATATATTCTGTGAAACTTATAAACATTGGAAGTATATAGAGAATGGACTGAGATTACAAACAATATCTTTTTGTAAATTTTTGTGTTATTGTATTCATTATCTGGGGTTATAATACTGTTAGTATAGTCCCAGTGTGTTCTTGCATGACCCTCTCACTTATTGGAGCTCAGAAGCTAAGCAGGGTTGGCCCTGGTTAGTATTTAGATGGGAGACCACCAAGGAATCCCAGGGTTGCTATGCAGAGGAAGGCAATGACAAACCACCTCTGAACATATCTTGCCTTGAAAACCCTACTGGTCACCACAAAATCAGCTGTGACTTGACAGCTCTGTCCACCACCACCACCACGAGTGATGCCTTGGCTAAACATTAGTAGTCCCAAGTCTTCCACTAGATGTCCTCCTACTCCTGCATTTGATTAACTGTCCCTCGGGGGGGGGGGGGGGTCCCAAACATACACAGAATGTTGTGATCCTCCTGAGCTGATGCTCCATTACTGCACTCTTTCACTCAGCATGTGTTTTGACTGTGAGTACATGGTGAAACAGCACTGCCAGGCTGGGGAGCCCAAGAAATTGACAGAGGAAAATGCAACAATGCTCAGCTTACTGGGGGTTTGAAAATTTTATTGATTTACTTTGTTTATAGCCCACTATTCTGACTGAGATTCAAAGTGGATTACAAAACTTTTTTTTAAAAAAAATCAATAAGACAGAAACAAGACAGCCAACTAATAAAATAAGAGGTAGGAGGTGCTCTACAGAATCAGAGCTGCCACATAGCGAATTTATAAGCAGGCATCAGACAGTAAATGATCTGTAAATTATCTTGGACATTACCCCTCCCCGTTTAATTCTGATTCCATCTTTCTTCTGGAGCAGCATACATAGCTTTCTTTTCTTCCATTTAGCTATATACCCATCCTGCAAGAATGGTTAGGTTGAGAACAGTGTGTGTCCCCCCTCCGCCCATGTTTATGGCAAGCTGGCATTTGAACCCAGGTCTCCCCAGGCTAGCACTAGTAACCACTACTGTCTGTAACCGCTACTGTTATTTTCAGAACATCAATTGCTAAACATTGCCAAACTATGTGGCTGCTGCCGCCACAACTCATTCTCAAAAGGGGTGTGCGCAATCCGGGAGCTGGGTGTGGCCAGCCCTCCCCCCCCCTCCCGTCCCCTAATTCTCTGTGCCTCATTGTTCACCCAGATCCTCCTTTTTGCATCTTGCCTCTTCCATCCCTTTTCACCCAGCGGCAGTTTCACGTTGTCACTCCCTGATGCGATGCTTGAACTTGAGAGGTCGAGAAATTCTTCTTCACGCCCTACTGAGTCGCGTTGCCGCCTTGGCGGAGGAGCAGAGCAGGCGGGGTGGGGTTGGGCGGCTGGGGGAGCGAGCTGAGCTGTGTCCGGCGGAGCCTCCTTGTGATGCCTTCTCGGAGGAGGCCGAGCCTAGCCCCATTGGTCAGCAGCAGCAGGACCTGTGGAGTCAGACCATTGCCATGCCAACCGGCACTGCCAGCTCTGGGTGTGGCAGGGGAAGAAGATGCCCGGCCAAGCAGGGAACCGAGGAGGAGGCATCTGCCGGCCCCTCCGCCGGAGCTGGGGGTTGCAGGAGGCGCCCGGGAGAGCCTCTTGGCTCCGCCTCCCCGGTGGTGGCTCCCGCTTCCCTCTCGGCTCCGAGTTGCTTCTCTCAGCAACTTTGCCGGGCAGAGGAGAAGGGGCTCAGCGGAGCGCGTCAAGGTTGAAGCGGGCAGCGGCGGCTCCTCCTTGCCCAGGCGGGACTCGCCGGGCAATTTCTTCAAGTTTCCAGGCGGAGCTGCGCCGATGCCCGAATCGCAGCCGGGGAAGTGCTGCGACTCGCTCTGCCGAGCGCTGCCTGGGCGTGTCTCTCGCCACTGACATTCGCTGCCATCTCGGTGACCCAGCAGCGCCTCTGCTTCCCCAGAGCTCTCGGGCAGCCCCGGTCCCGCGCCCTCCTCCCCCCCTTCAGTTCGCTTCGGGGTCCGACTTCTGGCTTGGGGGGCCTGCGGGCGGAGAGTGCCCGGGGAAAGCAGATCTCCCGGGCTCCTCTTGCCCCAGAGCCTAGGGAGGCAGGCAGCTCCCTTTCTGGGAGGGGCTCAGCCAGGCACCCCACTGCCACGGTGGGCTGGCGCCATGACTCTCTGCCAGCGACGGTGCAAGAAGCTGCTGGGGCGGGCCATCCGTTTCTTCTACCAGTTTATCACTGGGACCCTGTCTCAAGGTAGGCGCTTTCGAGGCTCTGCAGGAGGGAAGGGAACAAGGCTCTGTGTGCGTGTTTGTGTGTTTGTTTGCCTTGGCAGGAGGCCCAGGTGAAGGGACAGGGGCAGGTGCATTTTGGGAAGTGGCCTTTCACATCTTGGCCTCTGTAGTGAAACACAAAGGGGGGGGGGGTGCAGTAACCAGAACCTGCCCTTTCCCCTTCAGCTGGGAACAGAGCAGGCAAGAAGAGAAACGTATGTGTTACGATTCTGATGCAAACTGCCTGATGGTCCTGGACAGGGAAATGGGGGAGCCTGAGTGATGCTTGGGTCACTCCCAGCTAAGATTATGTGCACATTCTGTGGCAGTTCAGGGTCAGAACCAGTACTTTAGGCCCAGTCACCAGGTCTGTCTGCAGTCCCTTGCTTTGCGGTAGCATCAGGGTTAGCTGGGAACTGAAGATGTCCACACATGATCTTTTCAGACCCTTCCACCCTCAATCTCAGAGGTCTGATGTATCAGCTCCCATGCCATTTTTCCTAATCAGGCCTCACCATTAGCAGGTGGAAATGTTATTTTACAAAGAGAATTGCATCTAGGAGCTCTGGACCACTGCTTGATGTGGGACTTAATCCTCTCACTTGTAGACTTCCTGCTGGATCCTGCCCAGGAAGACTTTCCTGCATGTTTCTTAAGTCTCTTATGCTGTGGTCCTCTTCTGACACCATCTGTTTCTAGCTTTTAAGGTCACTGATTGGAAAGAGATTCTCATTCTTGTCATCTCTCCTTTTGCATGTTGGACCCTACACTCTTTGGTGAACATTGGAGTGGCATCTCTACTGCCAAGAGAAGTTTCTCAGTACTTTCAAAGTGCAGTAGAAGATCAGACTGCATCTCAACCATTCTGCACGCAGCTGGGCCAAGCACTTCAGGATGAACCTCCTAGGTCCATGGTCCATCCCCCCCCCCTTTGTTTCCTGCCCTGGTGACAGTTTGACCTGCAGCAGAATGCAGCAGACACAGTTTTTGCTTGTGCATTTCTTTTCTTGACTTTTGAAAATTTAAAGAGTATCTTTTTCTCATTTTTTCAGTTTGAGGATTAAACAATCTATGTGTTCCTCTGCTGTGTTTTGTGCCTTTCTCTCCATTCTGTAATGTGCAACACTGGGTCTCTATTTGACAAGTGTCAGTCTGAGTTTTGCACATTTTACTATTTTGGGATTTCTTCTGGCTAGTTTGGTACATTTCCCTGAGCAGGAAGCAGAAACAACCGACTCTGTTAATTGTTTGAATATGCACTGAATGTGAGCCCCCATGATAATAGAGAATTAAGTGGAGAGTCCGAATAATGCTTGTATCTCTGGCTGGAAGTGTGAATGCTATGACATTATTCTTCCAGTATGTCTATATTCTATTAATAATAAATAGTAATAATGATAATGATAAGTGCTTAACAAATAATAACACAACTAGATGCTGTACCCAAAAGTTTAGAGGAAAATAAGGCCCAGCCCACATCTTTGCAGTCTAATTACAAAGATTTCATGTGGTCTCATGCAGATGCAGTCATGACTGGAAAAGAAGAGGCTACTAGTTTTGTACCTTGACATGGAATGTGGTTGTGGAATCTTCTTCCTTGCTCATTTCCAAGGGAGGAAACATTTTGACAGGCATCTTAGCAGTTCTGAATATGGTGTAATGTTTCAAGATGCGTTGCATGGCCATTGGGGGCCTTGCCTTCACAGCAGTAAGATGCTAAAAGATACTGTGCTGCAGGCAAACACTCATTTTCAGAACAATTCTAAGTGCAGCCTTCAATCTTCTAAGTATCAAAGTCCATTGGCTTAGAGCAGTGTGCTTGGGAAGAGGCTTATTGCATGAAGCAAGGTGACAGATTTGGTAAATATTCTGTGGCCTTACAATAGTTCTCTAGAGCAGTGTTTCCCATTTGTAGGGTCGTGGCCCGGTACCGGGTCACAAGAAAAGCCAAAGCTAGCCCCGCCCCCAGCAAAGCATGACCTCTGCTCTGCTTCCTTCCTTCCCCCCCCCATCTCTCTGTTGTGCAGAGAAAAGCTAGCCTTGAAGACTGACACAGGCTGCAAAGCCTGCTCTCCATTTGGCTTCCTTCCTTCCCCCGTCTCTCTATTGTGCAGAGAAAAGCTAGCCTTGAAGACTGACACAGGCTGCAAAGCCTGCTCTCCATTTGGCTTCCTTCCTTCCCCCGTCTCTCTGTTGTGCAGAGAAAAGCTAGCCTTGAAGACTGACACAGGCTGCAAAGTCTGAGCTCTGTTTGGCTTCCTTCCCCCGTCTCTGTGTTGTGCAGAGCGGAGCTGGGCTGCCTCTCCTTCCTTCTCCCCCCCTCCCAGTGTTTGAGAGAAAAGCTGGTGTCCACTGGCACTTTAGACCCATGAAGTGTTCTTCAAGGTATGAGCTTTCCTGTGCCTTGCAGTATATTCTTTTGGGGAGATTTCCCCAGGAGGCCTGGGCAGCAAAGAAGGGTGTGTGCGTTTTTTTCAGCCGGGAGGGGTGGGGAGTAGGCATTCCAGTAGCTTTTTTTTTTTTTTTTAACCAAACGACCCCTGGGCAGAATTATTGCTGGCTGTGGTCATCTGATGGTGAGGAAGGCTTTTTTTTCTTTGCCCCCGCTTCCTTCCTTCCTTCCTTCCTTCCTTCCTTCCTTCCTTCCTTCCTTCCTTCCTTCCTTCCTTCCTTCCTTCCTTCCTTCCTTCCTTCCTTCTTCTTCTTTCTTTCTTTCTTTCTTTCTTTCTTTCTTTCTTTCTTTCTTTCTTTCTTTCTTTCTTTCTTTCTTTTCCTGCAAGTGATGCTCTGCCTGTATTCTTGGTGCTGGGAGGGAAGCAACAGTGGGAGGGCTTCTAGTGGAGTTTTGGCCCCACTGGTGAATATTCTGGAAGTGACATCACAGGAAAAGATGGAGTTTTGGTTCAGCGTGCCCCAGAAGTGGCATCACTTGGCCCTTGACACCATAGGAAACGGCATAATTCCTGTCTCCCGGCTCCACCCCCCAAAGTCTCCTGGCTGCACCACCAAATTTTAGTGGGTCATGAAGGAGAAGTATAAAAATAACTGGGCCACGAGAAAGAAAAGTTTGGAAAACCCTGCTCTAGAGAATGGGTGAGCTGTGAATAAAAGTACTGTCAGCTATGCAATGAAGGAAATCTCAGAGAAATAAGTGGAATTTAAGACTATGAGGCATGCATATGGCTTAAGGAATGATGCTGAAACAGCAGCCAGTCAGACTATGGACAGTCTTGAAAGTAACATGTGAAGCTACTGTTTACGTGCAAGCAAATCTTTTATTGTGCATTCAGTTTGGGGTGTCTGCTTTATGTGTTATTTTTCTCCTTTGTATCTCACACTTCCTTCACCATAGGAGGTTAGTAAGATCAAAGTTGGTGACTAGAATTTGTTTCATGGCTGAGAAGGGATCTGAACCCAGTCCACACAGGTCCACTTTGGTGTTCATGTCCTTTGATCCTGAGCTAAGATAAGGACATCACTTTATCTTCAGCTGTTCCCTCTGTCTTTCTGCAAAGTCTATGTACCAGCTTGATATCCAAGTTCACGAGAAAACCAGTTCTGCCCAGGGCCATAGCCAGGATTTTTTGGTTTGTAGGGCATCCATTATGCTTATACTTCAAATAAATAAATAATAAAGATAAGTCATTTATCACTCAAACATGAACTGTTTTACTTTACTGAATAAAACTTTGTTGGTCTTAAAGGTGCCACTGGACTCCAACTTTGTTTTACTTTGTTAAAAAAAAAAATCTGAGCCAGGCCCTGCAGAGTCCAGACTGTCTGGCACCTAGGCAAGGCTAACTTCTGGTCCCCCCCCCCACACACTGATAATGTCACCAAGTCACATGGGGGTGCCCACTTCAGCGTCCCCCTAGGAAATCGCCTAGTTTGCCAAGTGACAGGGCCAGCCCTGTGTGCAGGGGCTTAGCTAACTGGAGTCAGGTTGGGAAACTCCTGGGTCGTTTTCGCACTCACCTCCAGCCGGCGCGACCCCCCTCTTCACCGCGCAGGATCTGCGCGGATTTCGCACTAAATGCCGCGGAGCAGCCTTTTGCGCCGGAAACTCCTGTCGCAAAAGCCGCGCAAACGCCAAACTGCTTTTTGGCGATTTACGTTTGAGCGGCTTTTGCGACGGGATCTTGGGACTAAGCCTGGGAAGGACAGGGACCTCAATGGAGTAATATGCAATAGAGCAGAGGCGGCCAAACTTGCTTAACATAAGAGCCACATAGAATAAACATCAGGTGTTTGAGAGCTGCAAGACATGAATGTCAGATGCTTGAAAGCCACAAGACGGGGAGGGATGGAGGGAAGGAGGGAGGGAGGAAAGCAAATAGATGGGAAGGGGGAGAGAGGTAGGGGGAAAAGCAACTTTAATTTTAAATGCATTCTCCAAGCTGTTAGCTGGCTTGGCTTGGAGAAATGATTTAAAGAGACAAATGCCTTCTCCAAGCCAGTTGATAGGGTGGCTGGGGCTTCAAGAGCCATACAATATGTGTGAAAGAGCCACTGTTTGGCCACCCCTGCAATAGAGTCTCCCCTCCAGAGTATCCCTTTTCTCCAGGGGAACTGACTGATCTCTGTAGTCTGGAGATAAACTGTAATTCCAGTGATACCAAGGACCCACCTGGAGTCTGGCATCCCTACGCCCATGTAGCTTTCCTTGCAAGGAGATTTAAAGGCACACGCACTCTCTTCAAATGTAAAACAAAAGGAATAACTCTGTTCTCTCAGTCCCTGCTGAGTCCACATACACCACCCCACCCCACCCCATGTAGCTTTCCTCACGAGGAGATTTAAAGGCACACATACACTCTTCAAATGCAAAATGAAAGCAAGGACTCTATTCTCTCTGTGAGGTGTGATAAATAAAACAAAAAATGAATGTGGAGGGGGGGCTGGTCTAGATGGGAAGTTGGGGGAGCCTTGGGAGTAAGTCAGGGCCCCATGCCCCAGGGGGCCCCATTGTAGCTTTGGGCCTGCTCTGCCCATTCAGAAGTACACCATTACTTTCTGTGGCACTTAAGGAAGGGCCAGACCTTATATACAGACAGTTCAGTCTTGGGCTTTCTAGCTAAAAAGACGTCTAGTAGTAGGAGCTTGGAGAAGACTGTTTTCTACCTGAGACTCTGGGAAGTTACTGCCAGTCAGAGTAGCTATTGCTGAGTTGGGTGGCTATTACTGAGTTGGGTAGCTATTACTGGGTCAGGTGGCTTGAGTTGGCATAGCGATTTTTTATGTTCATTTCTTTCTGGAGCTCTTTACTCCCTGAAACAAGCATGGATAGCTGTACTTGTGTTTGCCTGATGATCTTTGTCTAATCTCAGAAGCAAGCAAATTCCACATGGTTACTATAATTTCTGCCTTTGTTTCCCCAAGTGAAACAGCAGATATACTCTGAGTCAAATGAAAATTGTCAGAGTGTGTAAATGGCTTTCATTCTTTGAAGTCAAGATGCATTGCATTTTGTTTGGATCATTTCTGGGTCTGCATGGTCAAACGTGTATTGCAAATTCTTCACTGGGCACTTAATCCTAGGCATGTGGAGGCCCAGTTCAGACTGAGGCCATGGCATGCAGAAAGAGGGGACTTCATACCCCTTCCAAGTACAAAACAGCCTCAGAGTTTGCATTTGCCTTACTGATGGCGCCAATTACACTGATGGATCACACCCCATTTCCACAGTGGGTAAGGTTGCCAGCTCCAGGTTGGGAAATACCTGGAAATGTTGAGGGTGAAACTTGAGGAGGGTGGGGTTTGGGGAGGAGAGGGACTTCAATGGCATATAATGCCATAGAGTCCACCTTCCAAAGTGGCCATTTCTTCCAAGGAAACTGATCTCTGCAGCCTGGAGACCAGTTGTAATAGCAGGAGACTGTAAACCACCCAGTGGCATACCAGGGGTTAAGTGGGGGTGTGGTCTGTCCCCAGTGCAGCTTGAGGAAGTGTGTTGGAGGACCCTCATAGCCAGACGCATGCTGCGTCCAGCAAAAAGTCTTTCCTTTTTTTTTGAAAATGCAGTTCTGGCTGCAGGGAATTACAAGCTTAATAAAAAGCACTCTAGGATCAGCTAGGCTTCCCTTTCTCCAAGACTGAAGCAAACTTGCTTAACGACAACTGATAGTGGTAGGCCATTTTTTCCAATAGTCTAGCCTTTCTCTCTTCCTTTTCTTGTACCCACCTAAGCCAGATCTTGCAAAGTAGTAGTTAGAGTACTGCAGCTAGATAAAACCGTTCCATGTCTTAATTGCTCTCCCTCTTTTTCACACTTTTCTGATTCATTTCTGCATTCCATCCACACACACACATTTTCACTTCTTGATCTCAAGACTTTCTCATCCCTAGCCTATAGTACTATAGTAACCAACCTCTGTTAATATTATGAACTGAAGGCACTGGGTTTTCTGGGTAGTGTATATTGCACTGGTTCTGCTGGGCTTCCAACATCTTCCCTTGCTTGGACTGATTCTGTGCTTGACATCAGCTGGCATTGCCACAATGGCGCTGGGTTCTGCTGGGCACCCTGTGATTGTACTGAGTACTCCATGCATTGCACGGTTCTGCTAGACTTGCAAAATGCCCCCCCTTCAGTTTGTACTACAGAGATTCTCTTGTTTGACTTTAGTTCTTTGGACACAATGGAGAATGAAGAGGCACCTTCTGGGGTGTGGGGGTGGTATATTTCTTAATATCCCATCTGGTGAAGCGTGATTACTATTTTGTGATGCTTTGGCTAGTGTTAGTAAAAGTTAGTACAAAGGCAGATTCTTAGCTCTCAAAAATGCCTTGTAGGTGTTTGGGATGGTCAGCTCTTGGGCTTCAAAATGGAGAACAGAAGCCCTCCCAAGTGCCTGCTCAGAACATGAGTGGTATGATGGAATTTTCTTTTCCCATTAAGTCACAGCTGACTTATGGTGACCCTGACTTACGGCAATTTTCAAGGTAAGAGACATTTGGAGGTGGTTTGCCATTGCCTGCCTCCATGTCAGCTGGACCAAAATAGGAGGGGAACTATTATACTTTTATTAATATGGTAATTCAGACTATGGGAGTTTAAAAAAAATGTTCAATATTATAAAAATTAGCAATTAGGTTGTTTGTTTAATATTTTTTTCAGGCATGCAACTGAAATACCATTTTGGTTTTATGTACCTGATTTGAACACAGCAGTGTCTTATGAGGCCTATAGAGTACATCTTTGCCTTGAGTTACTATTTATCAGAAGTAATTCAACATTATACAATTTTAATACATTCTAATGTTCATAATTGTGCCATTAGATATTGTATGCAAATTGATAATGGTCCCCCCCTTTTCCTCCTTTTCAACATAATTTTCACTGTATCTATACTGATTAATATTGGTATTGCAATAATTGAGCCCATGTGCAATATTTATGCTTGACCACTGAAGAAGGCCAGTAGGCTGAAGTGCTCATGAGGTCCCAATTATGCCTATTGTACAATTTAAAATTCTTATTGAAGCTATATTTGGGCATCTAACTGTTTTTAAACTAGTTTTGTAACAAATTCATGTATTTTGTATACTTATTGATTTTAACATTGGGACCCCCAATTTGTATCTATTTAATCTTTCTGGTTCTTAGTACCATACAGGGCCTACATATTGAGGTAAGAGAAGTCTGGACTGGACATCTGCCTTTATCCCCCAATTTCTGCAGCTCTGTCTACTTGCCAGAGGATACAAGCAACATGTTTCCCTTGGTACCTATTCGAGCCATGTGTGCTGGCTGGCACTGCCTACCCATCATGGTGGGATGGCCTCCCCCATGCTTCTCCATATTCCCTGCCTGCGTATTCTCCTCCTGGAGAGAGAGACAAAAGCTTTCCCCTGCCTACCTGGCTGGCATGCAGCCCTAGATAACAGAATAGCTCAGGCAACCAGCACCCACTGAGATACTGCAATGACTGGCAGAAAGTGGAAACACTGAGCACAAACATGCCATCTCTCTCTCTCTCCCCGCCCCCCCCCCCTTGCTGCACACACACACAAACACAGAGGAAATCAAAATGGGACAGCAAGATGCCAGAACAACCCAAAGGCTTTGTCCACTCCTGGGGCTGCCAAGCTCCTACTGGGGGCTGGGGATCTCCTGGTTTAGGGGCCCCCAACCTGCTGGCATGCAGCAGGCCATGGGGGGGATCCCTGCCCCCAAAGAGCCCTGTCATCACATGATATGCCATGCATGATGACATCACTTGGAAGTGACATCATCACACAAGGCATGTCACTCCAGGGACGTTCTAGGATTCGTAGTGAAAACTCTACAGCGAATCATAGAACATCCAAGGTGCTACATGCCCTGCACGATGATGTCACTTCTTGGTGACATCATTGCACAGCACGCACAAAGCATGCAAGAATGGAGTCCTCCACCGCAGTGGCAGAGGGATTTGGCAACCCTATCCACTCCTGAATGTCAGAAATAATTTTATTTTGATTTGGGACATTTCCAAGATTTACAAATGATGGATGGATTTGGATTGGATCTTCATAATGTTCTGAAGAAAAATTCACTTGGTTTTTGTTATTCTTTGATTGGCTGGGTGATTTATCTTCCTTAAGGTCAGGAGCCAGAAGCAAGGAGTTTATAGGGGAGGGGCAACAATCAGGGGTTTGAAAACAAACATGCGCAATCTTGGAAAGAGTTTTCAAGGTGTCAGCATACTATGTGTGGTAAGCCTGGTCTGTTTACAGATCCGTGAATGTGGACTCAGTGTGGTTCTGGTCTTCTTCTTGGAGGGTTGCCTGCCTCCAGGTAGTGACTGCAGATATCCTGGGATTACAGTTGATCTCCAGAAGACAGCAACCAGTTCCCCTGGAGAAAATGGCTGCTTTGGGAGGTGGATTCTATGACCATATAGCCCACCAAGACTCCTCCCCAGACTCCACCTTCCTCAGGCTCCAGCCCCAAAATTTCCAGGTATTTCCCAACCCAGATCTGGCAACCATATCTCCTTGGGTTTCCTGTACTTGGGCCTAAGAACTGGCTCTTTCCACTCAGAGCTGACTTCAGAACATCTATGAGGTGTGGGAGCAGATTGTGGTTCAGGAGTAAAAAGCCCTCGGCACCTGCCTCCAGACACATTCAAATATATAACTTCTTTTGCATGAGCAAAGCAGGAGTCAAGTGCACCTTTAAGACCAACCAAGTTTTATTTAGAATGTAAGCTTTCATATGCATGCATACTTCTTTGGACAAGGGGATGTGGTACATGGTGAAGGCCCCATGAATACAGACTCAGGGCTATGTGTTTGTCTACAAAAGCATAGTCTTCCTCAGAGAAATAATACAACTCCTGCGAAGCAGTGCAAGAATACAGAGACAGCAATGTATAGCAAACATTAACAGCCTACTTATATGGGAAGCCTGGGTAAATATCCCCAGTCTACAAAGGAAATCTTTTGCATGATTCATGCAATATGTTACAAAGCTGAGCTCCAACATGGAAAGCCAATTTTAGAACTGAGCCCCAGTCCAAATGAAATGTTGGCTTTCCTGCTGAAAGAGAACGGATTCTCAGTCAATTAGCCAGATTGAAGCAGTAACATCTGTAGCCCAAAAATAGCCTTTTGCCAATATTTGTCTGTGCTTTATTAATAATCAGCTCCCACTCTGATTAGCAGCTCAGTAATAAGATTCAGCTGTGACCTAAATTTAACTCTCCTAATGGAGTCTTTAAAGATGATAATATCTGTCATTACTTCAGCCAGGCTAGGTCACCCAGGTGAGTAGGTTCCCAGCTGCAAAGGAGAGAATAAGCACTGCTGTTGGCAGTGCAGGATCGTCATTCCCTTTGCATTGCCACAATTGCATGGATGTGCCTGAAATACAAAGTGTCTCTCTTGAAGGCCCACTTGTCCATGTATGCTGAGTCTCGTTTTAGAGACCTAATCGCTGTTATATATAGGGCTGCCAAGCTCCTGCCGTGGACAGGGGATTGCCCTGTCTGGAGGGACCCACCGGCAGGGAGCAGGCCACCAAGGGGATCCCCACCCCCGAAGAGCCCTGTCGCCACATGACATGCCCTGCCGCTCGGACGCCCTTCCCTCTCACTGTGGCTGCCGCAGCCAGGTCGCTAGGCGTGCAGGGAGGGCGGGGCGGGCGGGGCGTCTCGGCGGCCTCCTTGCCGCTCGGACCCCCTCCCCCCGACCCGGGGCTTCCCGCCACGCCACCGCAGGCCCGCCTCCCACTCCGGGCACCGCTCTCGCCGCCATTGTCCCGCCGCGCCGCCTTCCTCGCCCGCCCGCCCTTGCGGCCCGTCGGCTCCTCTCGCTGGCTAAACCGGGACTTCTAATGGTCCCGGGATAGCCAGCCCGGGAGGCGGGAATTTGGAGGCAGGAGCGGGACTTTCCCGGGCAACCGGGACGATCTGGCCACCCTACAGGTTATATATCTGTTGAAAGGCCACTTGACTCACCATCCTAATTCAGACTGGGGAAGCATAATTAACCCATAGTTATAGGCTGGGCCTTTTTTTGTAACAGGAATTCCTTTGCATATTAGCCCCCCTCCCTCAATGTAGCCAATTCTCCAAGAGTTTACAGGGCTCTTAGTACAGGGCCTACTGTAAGCTCCAGGAGGATTGGTTACATCAGGGGTGTGTGGCCTAATATGCAAAGGAGTTCCTGTTACAAAAAAGCCCTGGTGAAGTTAATTTGACCTCTTGCATGAGGGCAAAATTACGTTTTGTGATGTGGTTGCATGGCAGAGCATAGGAAAATGCTTTTGTGCAAGGCCACTTACTCAGGTTATGTTCTGGAAGGGGGACTATGATGGACTATGAAGCAGGCTGTCCAGAGCCCTCAGCTGACCCTCTAATGTGCCTCCAGCCTAACTTGGGTTTGCAGAAGATGAATACAATCAGGTGCC
Organism: Heteronotia binoei; assembly: GCF_032191835.1. Classification (NCBI taxonomy): domain Eukaryota; kingdom Metazoa; phylum Chordata; class Lepidosauria; order Squamata; family Gekkonidae; genus Heteronotia; species Heteronotia binoei. Next base: position 77,374,609 of record NC_083228.1, on the reverse strand, counting down.
TCCACAGGATCTTTTTATATCTAATACAAATGGCTTTTTGAAGCATTCCACTTGATGTGCCCATGCTGTTCAGTAGAGTGTTAGAAGCAGGCTTTAGCCCAGGGCTCTAAAGCCTGTGATCTTTGGGGTGTGCGTTAGCAGTGCCATGAGAAATTGTTTCTGCGCTCAAAGCACTGCTTATGTGCAGCTCTGGCTGCTATTTATACTCAGGCAGGTGGGTGACTGGCTAATTTTAGCTTGGTGCCAGTGCTGTCTCACTAAGGAACTGGCGGGCGATGTGTGAATGAGTGTGTGTTGGTGTGTGTGAACATTCCTACTTTTATTTTAAAGATGGAGTGAGAAAAGTGGGACCGCAGCCCCTGGTACTTGTCATCTGACTGTGCACAAAGTGACAGCAACATGTGTTTAGGACAGGAGCTAATTAATTGAGTTAGAGGTTTTCATTATCACTCAGCTACAGTGAGATAGAAGGAAGGGGGTATGTAGGTCAAAGAGTGGTGCACCTGAGCACAGTACCTTGGGTGGTGCTCCTATTCACATATGGAACACAGAAGAGTTACTGGCATGGTCTGGGTAAAGGCTGTTGGGCCTGAGCTTTGGGCTCAGGCTTTCCTTTCCCTTTCCCTCTTTCTTGGGTGCCAGGTCCCTCCTGGCAACTAGTTGGGGATGGGGGGACTTATCTGGAGAAAGAGAAAGGCCCAGCCCTCATCGCTGGTGATGCACAGGAAGGGTGCTACCAGACTGGCACTTTGGGCCGACCCAGAGATACCTCTGAAATCCACCAAAAGATCCCCTCCAGACAGCTTCCTGTCCTTGTCCGGTACTCACCCCATCTTCCAGGCTCCTCAAAGTGGCTTAAAAAGCTACCACTTTCAAAGTGGTAGCAAATCTTTGAGCTGACCGCCAGTCACCTCCTTGCCATCTGGAAGCAGCAGGGTGGATGTGAGGTGATTTGACTATGTGAAAGCATCAAGCCACCCCAAGCTGCTTCTGCCTTTTTCCCCTCCTTAAAAACTGTCAGGAGCACTGAATGCATGAGTGCTTAACTTGTTGGGGGAAGAAAGAGCGGTCCAGCTTCTGAGGCGCCTCCGCATCTGGAAGTGTCTGTCAGACAGGACACAGGTGCTTTGCTGGAGAGCATGTGGAGGCTTCGGAATGGCTCTTTTTGCGCTGGCCCAATGTGGAATGCCTCCCAACCACCCCCAAATGCCTGTCTGTTAGCAGCTGAAGTGACCACATCAGCAATGTCCTGGTATTTGGGCAAAGACTCTATGGTGAAACCAACTTCTACCATAGACCACCCCCCTAAATATTAGAGCATTGCCTGGACATCACTGGTGTGATGATATCACTTCCTGTGGATTACCTGCAGCAAGGCCTGGGCCTTTCTCTTGTTCTTAAAAAAAATCATTAAATGTTTTGAACAAGATAAAAAATAAAAAAGTAAACATAGAAAAATTATGAAGATTATAAAGAGAGATATAAAGGAAAAATTACTGATTTTGTCTACAACAGATAGAAATATATCTACACAAGTCACTCTTACTCTATAATTACAAAAAGAGCTTCTCCTTTTTAATAATCTGTTTTCCTCTTAGTCTTCAAAACTGCAAATCATCAGTTCATTTGTTCCCATTTCATACATAAAGTTTATAAGGGATTTCCAGTTGGCAGTATAAGCGGATAATATCTGTTCCCTGGTCAAAGAAGTAAGTTTGGCCATCTCAGTAACTTCCATCATCTTCACCAGCCACCCCTCAATTGTAGGTATTGATGAAGTTTTCCATTTTTACACATAAAATAACATTGTCAACATTTTCATAAACAAAAACAAAGTTCCATATGTGTTTTCTGACTGTCCATTAATCCCCCCAAAGAGGACTCTGGTTTCAGTTGTATATTAATTTTTAAAATCTTCTGTATAAATGAATGTGTTGGTACCCAGAAATTTTTGTTCTTTGTCTATGATGGGTGCAAAATGTCCCTTCATGTTGTTCACATTTCCAAAATCTATTCAAAATATTTTTTTGTACATTTTAGCTAATCTTTCTGGAGACATATACCAATGATAAAAATTCTCATGAATATAGTAATATGTTGGAAGTTATTAACAGTATTTATCAAGACGCTATATTTAAGTTTAAAGAAAATACAGACCACCTCATTTAGGCTTGTAATGCATATATTTATGCATATGTTTATTTTCCCAAGTGTAATTGTTTTGGTATTTTTTTCTTTCTACTGACTTGCTGTTGTATATACATCAATATTCAATAAAATATATATTTTAAAAATTATCTTTCATACAAGAAAATGTAAACTTAAGACCCTTCACATATTTTCCCATTTTCATAAATCCTTCCACCTGTTCTTTCTCTGTCTCAAATTTTAGCAAGGGTCTATACATTTTTTCAATAATATCTTCATCATTCATACATAATTTCATTTCAAATTCAGTCTTAGATTGATCAAAACCTTTCCAATAATTGTGCATAGAAGAACCATTGACAGGTATATCCATCTGTTATCAAATCTCTTGATTTCATTTTACATTTCTCTTGTTTCAGTTTCAGTTTATTTCAATTTATATCCTGCCCTTCCCACCAAAGCGGCTCATGGCGGCTCACAACATATAAGATCTAACATAAATTTTAGATTTAAAATACATCATGTTACAGCAGTTAAAACAGTAAAATAATAAAACATATAAAACAAGCGATCTATCAGAATATTACACTACAACCTTCTATAGAGTTTCCAATGCCAGTTAGTTATAGGCCAGCCAGAAGAGGGCTGTCTTACAGGCCCTGTGGAACTGGCCAAGGTCCCGCAGGGCCCTCATCTCTTCCGGCAGCTGGTTCTATCAGTAAGGAGCCGTTACAGAAAAGGCCCTGTCCCTGGTGGATTTCAGACGGGCCTCCTTTGGCCCGGGGATAACAAGCAGATTTTGGGAGCCCGATCTCAGTACTCTCTGAGGAACATGTGGGGAGAGACAGTCCCTAAGGTAGGCAGGTTCTAGGCCATATAGGGCTTTAAAGGTAATAACCAGCACCTTGTACCGGACTCGGTATATTATTGGCAGCCAGTGCAGACCCCCGAGCCCCGGCCGAATGTGCTCCCATCTTGTGAGCAGTCTAATATGTTATGATATGTTAATCACTTACGTTTAGTTGTGTTGAGAGCCAGAAAGGTGTTTTCAGACAGCCTAGGTTTATATTTGTTCCATATTGTTAGAATGGAACATCTAATAGAGTGATTTTTAAAATCCACATTAACTTTAACTTTGCCATAGGCAGGGCTTTTTTTTTAACAGGAACATACAGGAATGCAGTTCCAGCTGGCTTTGCATAAGGGGTGTGGCCTAATATGCAAATTAGTTCCTGCTGTGCTTCTTCAAAAAGCCCTGTGTGAAGCAATGGTGATGTCAGAGGGTGTGGCCTAATTTGAAAATTAGTGCTGCTGGGCTTTTCCTACAAAAAAGCCCTGATCACTACTATTGACCCAGCAACTACAATTGCAATTTATCCAGTCTTAACAAGTCTTTTGAAAATTCTTTCATTTCTTGACATGATTATTTTGATATAAAATACAGTTTATATTTGTTAATATTAATTCCCAGGTATTTAACTCTCAACCTTAAAGCCTGTTTTATTCATCAATTCAACTTAGTCTTATACTTTCATATTTCTGTTAATGTGTTTGTTTTGTGTGTATTAATTTAAAAACTTGCTAGCATACCAAATTCTTTTAATTTGAGCATCAAAGAATGGCTATTACAATTGATCTCGAGATGACCAAGATCAGTTCCCCTAAAGAAAACAGCTGCCTTGGAAGTTGGGCTCTACGGCATTATACCCTGGTCCTCCTCCAACTCTGCCCTCCCCAGGCTTCACACTCATCTCCAGGTATTTCCCAATCCAGAGCTGGCACTCCCACTGAAGGAACAGGTTTGCAACTTGGAGGTACTTTTAGATCTGGAGTCAAGAGTGATAAGTACCTTTGCCCAGCTTAGACTGGTGCACCAACTGGAACCTTTCTTCAGCAGGCACAATTTGGATATAGCTATCCTTGCTCTGATCTCATCCAGGTCATGTTGTTGCATTGTTATGGGGTTTTTTTGTAGCAGGAACTCCTTTGCATATTAGGCTACACCCCCTCCAATGTAGTCAATCCTCCAAGAGCTTACAGTAGGTCCTGTAATAAGAGCCTTGTAAGCTCTTGGGGGATTGGCTACATGAGGGGTGTGTGGCCTAATATGCAAAGGAGTTCCTGCTACAAAAAAGTCCTGTGCATTGCCCTCTGTTTGGAGCTGCCGTTGAAAATGGTTTGGAAGTTGCAGTTGGTACAAAATGCTGTAGCCATGTTACTCCTTAGGGCTGGCTGCAGGATCATGATAATCTGCAGTGCTTGCAATGCCATTTCATTATTTTCCCAGGCTCAGAGCATTTTATATTTATAGTTTCTGCTTGGATCTTTGTGCTTTTTCTTTATGTTTTATTTGTAAAATTGCACTGCCATATCCCACTATTCCCCCACCTTTCATGTTTTCCCAGGCTCAGAGCACTTTATATTTTTCAGTTTCTGCTGTGATCCTTGTGCTTTTTCTTGCAATATTTTGTTTAAAATGGAAATGTAGGTGAACAGTGGGATTTGGCAATACAATTTAAAAAATAAAACATAAAGAAAAAGCACAAAGGATCACAGCAGAATGTAAAAATATAAACTAAAAATATAAAATGCTCTGAGCCTAGGAAAACATGAAGTAGCTCGGCATTGCAAGCTTCCCTCCTGCCCCTCACCCCTGGTTTACTCAGATTGGCATCTCCAGTGTAATATCCCCCTTTGGCTGTGAGTTTCCAGGCTAGAGAACTCACTAGGCATCAGTTCTGAAGTCCATTCAGCAGAGACAAGCTGACACAAAGCACCAACCCTTTATTTTCAAGGAGACCTCTCCAGCAAATTACAGCTTCAACTGGCCATACAAACACTGGAAAGTGAAACTACTTGAGCTCCATTGAAATACATTGCAGGACTGACAAAATCCATGAAATGGATTTTCCATTATGCATTTTTTTTTTGCAGCTTTGCAAATAGGGCCAGTGCTAGGGGTTCTGCCACTCAAGGCAGGCCCCTGTGCAACACCCCCCCCCCCAGCTCTTGATTGGGGGTGGGGAGAGCTGACCCTTGCATGCTGCGCTCCTTGTGAGGAGCGGGGTACGTAAAACCTGGCCCTGCTCAGGTTTCTTGGATTGCAACGAGCCAACACATGCAAGCCCCGGGCCTGGTTCATCAGGGGAGAGGGAGGGTGCCCCCAGACAAGGTGGTGTCCTGGGCAGCTGCCTACCCCACCTACTCCCATGAGTTGACTCTGTTTGCAAACCCAGAAGAACTTCCTGCTGAAGCAGGCAAAGACAAGGCAGAAAGAGCTGAGAACTTCAGCAGCTTTGGAGCTTCATAAGGTGAGGACAGAAGGGGGAGGGGGGGAAAGAGCCATGGTCATGATTAAAGCCCTAGGTGGGCTGGTTGTGGCCCATGGGCCATAAGTTTGACACCCCTGCCTTAAATGGCCTGGGGCCATATAGAAGACTCCTCTTCCTACACGATTGCCCAAGAACTGCCAGCCAGGACTTTCTCCATTCCAACCCTCACCCTGTGCCAACAGAATAAGGTGGATGGCTACTATGGAGAGGGACTTTTTATATGAACATATGAAGCTGCCACGATCTATCAAAGTCAGTATTGTCTTCTCAGACTAGCAGCGGCTCTCCAGGGTCTCAAGCTGAGGGTTTTCATGCCTATTTGCCTGGACCCTTTTTAGTTGGAGATGCCAGGGATTGAACCTGGGACCTTCTGCTAACCAAGCAGATGCTCTACCACTGAGCCACCATCCCTCCCCATGTTGCCATACATGGTAAGAACATAAGAGAAGCCATGTTGGATCAGGCCAATGGCCCATCCAGTCCAACACTCTGTGTCACTCAGTGGCCACAACCCCCCCCCCCACCCAAGTGCCATCAGGAGGTCCACAAGTGGGGCTAGAAGCCCTTCCACTGTGCTCCCCTCCCCCAAGCACCAAGAATACAGAGCATCACTGCCCCAGACAGAGAGTTCCAACAATATGCTGTGGCTAATAGCCACTGATGAACCTTTGCTCCATATGTTTATCCAATCCCCTCTTGAAGCTGGCTATGCTTGTAGCCGCCATCACCTCCTGTGGCAGTGAATTCCACATGTTAATCACCCTTTGGGTGAAGAAGTACTTCCTCTTATCCGTTCTAACCCGACTATTCAGCAATTTCATTGAATGTCCACGAGTTCTTGTATTGTGAGAAAGGGGGAAAAGGACTTCTTTCTCTATCTTTTCTATCCCATGCATAATCTTGTAAACCTCTATCATGTCACCCCGTAGTCGACGTTTCTCTAAGCTAAAGAGCCCAAAGTGTTTTAACCTTTCTTTATAGGGAAATTGTTCCAACCCTTTAATCATTCTAGTTGCCCTTTTCTGTACTTTTTCCAATGCTATAATATCTTTTTTGAGGTCTGGTGACCAGAATTATACACAGTATTCCAAATGAGATTGCACCATCGATTTATACAAGGGCATTATGACACTGGCTGATATGTTTTCAATTCCCTTCCTAATAATTCCCAGCATGGCGTTGGCCTTTTTTATTGCAATCGCACACTGTCTTGACATTTACAATGAGTTATCTACCATGACCCCAAGATCTCTCTCTTGGTCAGTCTCTACCAGTTCACACCCCATCAACTTGTATTTATAGCTAGGACTTTTGGCCTCAATGTGCATTATTTTGCACTTGGCCACATTGAACCTCATTTGCCACGTTGATGCCCACTCACCCAGCCTCAACAGATCCCTTTGGAGTGCCTCACAATCCTCTCTGGTTCTCACCACCCTGAACAATTTAGTGTCATCTGCAAACTTAGTCACTTCACTGCTTTCTCCCAACTTCAAATCATTAATGAACAAGTTAAAGAGCATGGGACCCAGTACTGAGCCCTGCGGCACCCCACTGCTTACCATCTTCCACTGTGAAAATTGCCCATTTATACTCACTCTTTGTTTCCTATTAATTAGCCATTTTTTAATTCACAAGAGGACTTGTTCTTTTTCTCCATGACTCTCGAGCTTTCTAAGGAGCCTTTGATGAGGAACTTTATCAAAAGCTTTCTGGAAGTCAAGATAAGCAACATCTATTGGGTCCCCTTTGTCCACATGTTTGTTCACCCCCTCAAAGAACTGTAACAGGTTAGTGAGACAAGATCTTCCCTTACAGAACCCATGCTGAGTCTTCCTCAATAACTTGTGTTCATCAATGTGCTTACTCATTCTGTCTTTGATAATGGTTTCTACCAACTTTCCTGGTATTGAAGTCAGACTGACTGGCCTGTAATTTCCCGGATCTCCTCTGGAACCCTTTTTAAAGATGGGGGTAACATTTGCTACCTTCCAGTCCTCAGGAACGGAGGCAGATTTCAATGAAAGATTACATATTTTTGTCAGGAGAGCCAGAAGTTCACCTTTAAGTCCTTTCAGAACTCTTGGGTGTATGCCATCTGGGCCTGGTGACTTATTAATTTTTAATTTATCTATCAGTTGTAGGACCTCCTCTCTTGTCACCTCAATCTGACTCAGGTCCTTCAACACCCCTTCCAAAATTAGTGGTTCTGGAATGGGCAAACACTTCTCATCTTACACAGTGAAGGCGGAGGCAAAAAATGCATTCAGCTTCTCAGCCATTTCCCTATCCTCCTTCAGTAATCCTTTGACCCCTTGGTCATCCAAGGGCCCCACTGCCTCCCTGGCTGGTTTCTTGCTTCTAATATATTTGAAGAAATTTTTATTGTTGGTCTTTATGTTTTTTGCAATATGCTCCTCATAGTCCCTTTTTGCCTGCCTGATCACAGTTTTGCATTTGATTTGCCACAGCCTGTGTTCCCTTTTATTAACCTCACTTGGGCTAGCTTTCCACTGCTTAAAGGAATCCTTCTTACCTTTTACAGCTTCCATTACTTTGTTTGTTAAGCATAAAGGCTTTTTCTTGTACCTATTTGTGCCTTTCCTAACTTGTGGTATATATTTTATCTGAGCTTCTAGGATTGTAGTTTTAAATAGCCTCCAATCTTCCCCAAGGGTTTTGACTCTATTTACCTTTCCTTTCAGTTTCCTGTTCACATGGCTCCTCATCTCAGAGAATTTACCCTGAAAGTGGTTTTGATGGTGGCCCCCCATTTCTTGAACTTTCTTGCAGCAGAGACTTGCAAAGTGCTTAGCAGTTTTTAGGCATTATGCTAAAACAGTGGCTTTCAGCCAGGCTTTTATCTTAATTTTTAACTAGAGATCTTTTTTTTTTAGTGTTTTAGTTTTTCATTTTTTTTAGCCTTTTTATTGTTTCTTTTCAGATTTCTTTCTTTCTCATGAGGTCCATAGGACTGAGAGTCTGCACATATCAGAGTCTGCTTTACTGTATAAAACAAATACTACCATTAGTATCAGAAGTGAAGGCCCTGCAGATCACATGGATTATGAAAAGCTGTCTCCTGTGCCTCTTTTCTGCCAAGCCTTTTCCCTCCTTGAACATCTAAGTATGAGGAAGAGTTCTGTGTGGTTAGAAAGTTTGTCTGCAGCTGTGATTCAAGGGCAAAGATTATGAGCATCTAGAAAGGGGATGAATCTTCCATTCTTCTCACCCTCAAATTTTCAGTCATAATGTATGGGCAGCTTTGAGTTTACAAAGTCTTAATGCGTCTGTGTTGGCACGTTGTGCCCAAGTAGCCCTTCTGCTGCTTGAAAGTGGCATAAGCAAAGCAGTCTCTGCTTGTGCCTCTCTGAGTTTCAGGATAATTATTCTAAACCCTCTAAATAGTCATCTGGGGTGAAGAGGAGAAGGAAGTGAGTATGTAGGTGGAATTAAATTGGTCGGCTTAAGGAAATAGAAATTGCCAAGGGTCAGTTTAGCTGCTTCTGACTTTCACATCTCACTTAAAGTGAGCTCTAGGTAGAGTTATTGTCTCTTAGAGTATATATAGAATTCATTTGCACTCATTTAACATACAGTTTAATTAAAAGCAATTTAATATAATCCAGTTCACTAATTAAAACTCAGCTAGAAAAAACAATGACCTGGCCACAGGAAGAAGCAAGAGGGTAGCAGTTTTAGCTGTGGGACTGACTTCTTTGTTCTGTGTGAAAATGGTATCCAGTTCACCCAGGAGCTTGCAGCAGGGTCCAATCCTGCCCCAGTAGTGTACCTTCCATTTCTCTATGTTCTGTCTCTTGTGCTTACCCCACTAGGTTCCCCCCGGGCCAGCCAGTTATTTTTAGACAGGCGCCATGTGTTGGAGAAGAACAATTAATGTAATTGGTTTGGGGATCCTGGTTCATGCGCACGGCTGAGAGCTCAAAATTTACCTTGAAGAGACTGGCACCCCACAGAACAAGAGGACTGGGGAGCCAGGGCAAAGGGGGGCGAGCATCGGGCATGGAGACATGGAGAGGGAAACCCCCCACAGCGACAGCCTCCTATATGCCTCCCTTATTATCATCCTTCTCGTCATGTCCTACTGGTTTACTACTAAGTGTTTCAAGATCCTCAGCGGCATTGAAGGTAGCTTGGGGCTTGGAGGGCTGGTGGAGAGGGAGTGCTAATGGCTAGACCCAGGTGAAGCTATTGGAATGGGACAGAAGGGGATTTCCTCATGAACAGCAAGAGGCAGGGGTGGGTGTGGAATATATGGATAAATGGTCCCTCACTCCCTTTGCACTCTCAATATGTCTCCTCTATCCTTTACATCCTCCCAGTCTGATCCAGCAGCATTTATCTCCTGTGACTGCTTTTCTGTGGTTCCGGGTTTTTTTTGTCTTTTATGTGGATGTCCTGGATTTATAATGACTCCTCAGATTCCCATCCTACAACACAACTGCAGAGTTGATGGCCATCCCCAGTGCTTGCATTTCTAAAATGAGCATTTCTGGGATTTGCATCCTCTGATTCAAAAGCTCTTTCTTCTAATCCCAGTCACACATGAGCTAGTTGTGGCTTTTTCGGTATTAGGCAAATGCACTCTGCATATGCCCTTGATAAGTTGATTCACTTCCTCCAGGGCTGCTGAGATTCACTTCTGGGACTGATCCTCGGCACATTCAGCACAAATTAACCCATGCAATTAAACAGACTGCAGGATGTTTCTTGCTTGATTGTTTTCTGGCACCAGTCAACAGTTTTCACATTGCATTGTGATGGAAAAAACAGAAGGGATAGGGAGTCATATTTTGCTTTCCCTTGTTCTGCTGTAAAGCCTTCACCAGGATTTCAAATGTTTACCTACAGTTATCTGGGGCTCCTAGATGTCAGTGCCTCAGTTTTCCAGAGCCCATAGTACTAGCATTGGGGGCTGGGGACTTGGCAGTACATTCTTTGGAGTCCCTCCTAGTTTACAGTTCTACTGGCCAAGTACTGAAATTTGGAGAAGATTTGTCAGGCCACACAGTCTTATTATGCCATTGATGCTGACACCCAGTTGTATGGGTGGCCAGCTGGATACCACCCCAGTAAATTTGGCTGAGGGGCTGGAGATCATGGTGGAATGGTTGAAACAGATGCAAGTGATACTGAACCCTGCCAAGACAGAGGCTCTGTGGCTGGAGGGGGAAGGGAATGGGGATTGGGGTGCCAACTCCCTGCTCTTGACAGTGTGCCTCTAATATTGGCACCAACTGTCAGGAGTGGTTTTGAACACTTCCTTATCAGTGGAGGTCCAGATCACAGATGTCAAACTGGCATTTTCCAGCTATACTAAGTTAGGCAACCAGCCCCCTTCCTGTCTTGCCCTGACCTAGACACAATAATCCACACAGTGGTAATCTCCAGGCTGGGCTACTGTAACTCGCTTATGCAGGGCTACTCCTGAGACTGACCTGGAAATTACAGCTGCTCCAGAACATGGCAGTGCAGGTCTTTACAAGAATGTCATGGATGGCACATATTCAGCCTGTGCTGCACCAGCTGTGCTGGCTTCCAGTGGAGTACCAGATCAGGTTCAAGCTTCTGGTACTGACCTTCAAGGCCCTAAGCAGTCAGGGACACACAAATCTTTGGTACTGCCTCCTCTGGTATACCCCCTGAAGAGCACTACACTCTGCAGAGAAGAACTTACTGGGGATTCCCAGCCCTCATGCTGACCTGGTGGAACTCTCTGCTGAATATCATCCAAGCCCTGTGGGACCTTCTGCAGTCCCACAGGGCATGCAAGGCAGAGATGTTCTGCCAGGTTTTTGGTTGGGGACAGTGACAGACACCATCTCGTCTGTTAATTCCCTTCCCCATTTGTTTTTCTGCCCTCCATGAGGCAGTGGTGCAACCTGTAGTTTTAAAATGTGTGCTATTTTTGTGAAATATTTTTATTGACTTATAAATGTGTTTTATGTTGTTGTTCACCACTATGAGCCTTTTGAGAGGAGAGCAGTCTAGAAGTTTAACTTATAAATTAAACCTAGTGGAACTCTCCACCAAAGAACATCTGTGGCCTGTGATATCCAGCTGTCCTCAATCAGAGCCAGGACCTTTTTGGCTCTCTTTCTGACTTGGTGGAACTCTCTGCTGAATAACATCTGAGCTGGGCCAGCCCTAGACTGTCTGGCACCTGAGGCAAGGCTCACTTCTGGCACCCCCTCCACATACTGAGTCACGCAGGGGGCACCCCATTCAATGACCCCAGAAGGCTGGCACCCTAGGCAATTGCCTAGTTTGCCTAGTGGCAGGGCTGGCCCTGCATCTGAGCCCTGTGGGACCTTCTGCAGTCCCACAGTATGTGCAAGGCAGAGATGTTCTGCCAGGCTTTGGGTTGAGGACAGCAACATTTTCTCATCTGGCTGGCTTTCCTGCTTTTCCCACTTCCTCACCCCAAGTGCTGGTGGCATGTTTCTGCAGTCTTACTGCCATCTTTGGTTATAAATGTACTGTATATTATGAATATTATTTTAAACTGTGAATTCTATGTATGTAAATAGTTTTTATTGATGTACATCGGCCTGAGCCCTGTTCTGTAGGGGAGGGCAGTTTAAATTTTTAATTCAAAAATAAATGATAACCATAAAAACTCAACCATAAAACCATAAAAACCATAAAAACTCAAGACAATAGCTGGGAAGAGACTATGAGATGTAAAGGCCCAGATTTGTATTCAGCTACATTCTTGAACAAGATTGTGGGATAGGCTGCAACCACGTAAGTCTAGGGTATGGATCGTTAGTGTTTCACCCTGGCATGCTGGATTCTCCCCAGCCAAACTCTTAATTCACACACTCCAAAACAGTTGGTTTAGGAGAGTCTCTGCCAGGCTAAGGAGTGCAGTAACTACTTCTCTTCTTGCCAAAAGAGACCCACTGAGTGGAATCTGATTACTGCAGAGGAATCTGCAGCAAGGTGATTTCCCATTTCCCAATGCCAGCTAGGTGAGAAGCTACACCTTTGGTGGTACAAGCTGACCAAATAGGTAGTGGAAGTTTGATGTAGCTTGCAGGCTTCAAATTGGCCATCCCTTCTCAAGGGCACTCTGTGCATAGATCTACACAGTCTGGTAACTTGTGGCTTATTGCTAAAGGGGGCATCAGCGCTCTTTCTTGCGTTTATTTTTTAAATTTTATCCCACCTTATATGTTTAGAATCAAGGTGGCTAACAAAGCAAAAGCAAGTTGCAGACACATAAAAATATAACAATCCATCAACAAAATTAAAAAGAATACAAGCAGTGCACAAGATAAAAATGCATCCAGATCTGCCAAAAGAGTTTTCCCTCCACCCTATGCTCTCGGAAATAAAACTTGGAGCATCACCCACCACTGTCTGTACACTGAGTTCATGAAATCTGCTCACCATCTCAGATCAAGCGACAGGTGATGATGCCATTCCATGTCTGGAACTCCTTATATTTAATTTGGGCTAAAAAGCCACTGGAGCGGTAATCTGAATTAGGGCCCTGGCCCTGGGGGAAGGGGTGCTAACCCACCTCAGCTCTCCCTTTATTTTTTCACTGGTGCCGTGCTTGAATGGCTGGTTTCTCAACCTCTATACCAGTCTGGGCAATAATAACATTGGAGTATCTGTGCCAGCCCAGGCACTATTTCCCTCTTTTTTCCATAGATCATTGTTGAGATACTTTCATTTGTTCATGAAATCTCTTCCCATTTTCAACCACCTGATTTGAACTGTGTGGGCCAGACTTCTTGTATTGGGAGAAAATATTAATGTGTGTGCTTTGCTCATTTGTTTTGGAAACTACCAGCTGGCTTGCATGTTAGTAGACTCAGTTGCTGCTAGGCCAGATATTTCTGTATGTTTAGGCAGAAGAACAGATTGTAGTACCAGGCTGCAGTGTGATCTGGAGTGTGGTGCAATATGGACAAAGTGCAGCTGTGCCAAAAAAAAACCCCCTCTAATCTGCTGCCAGTGCTATGGCTAGGGATGGGCATGAACCGCCTCATTAACCAAAATTCTTGATGAATTTTGGCCAGTTCATGCTTCTCAAAGTCAAGTTCATGCAAGGTCACTCAGGATGGAATCTTCACAAACTTTCAAGTTGTTCATGGATGTTTGTGTGAGTTCGTGAGCGGAAACATTTCCAAACAGACTGTCAATCTAAATGTTTACAAAACTTCAAAGCAACAACTTAGAAGGATGGATCTGTTCTGTACATTCCTGAACCTCAGTCATTTTGACAGGGGCAGGTTCAGGAATGGACCTCTCCCAGGTGCTCTGCTACAAGTTTGGTGTCTTAAGCTTGCACAGGGTCTGTTATATACACTCCTGAACCTTCCAAACCTGCATCTGTCAAAATGACAGGCATGGATGGTCAGGAAGCACTTTCTTGGGGGCACATTTTGGGGGGCTGTAACTCAGACCCTGTAAATCAAATCCTCACCAAACTTGGAGGGCAGGTAGAGGAGAATTAGCTGGAGATTCCCTGCAAGTTTGGTATCTCTAGCATGCAGTGGGTTGTACTGACTTATGAACCTTGTGAACTAAGGCAGTTCATGAGGTAGCTAAAATTCATGATAGTCTGTGGTTCATGAACGGGTCATGTCATGAATCATGAACTGAACCACATTTTCCCAGTTCATGCCCATCCAGTGGCAGTAGCTTTCATATTGTTGTTATGATCCAGCGGCAGTAGCTATCACATTGTTGAGGAAGACAGAGAGTGAGTCCCTGGACTCAGTCCAGATGTTCCCTTCCTCCCCTCTATAGGCCAGCAGCAGCACTGAGGCAGTACTAGTTTGTTAGGACAAAGGAGAAAGGGTTTAGACTGTCCCTGGGCACACCCTCTTTCTTCCCAGGGCATCGTCATGAGGAACTGCCTAATTCTCAAAGCATTGATATGTGTGGATGGGTGGAGAAAGAGATCAGGGAAGGTGGGAGAAGAAAAGGCCTGAGAGGGATCCAGTACTTTTGAGAACTCTGTAGCACTACAGCACCCATGGAGACTGATAAAGCCATTCTGAAGGAATAGTCTTGGGAGCATAAAAGTCCTGGGACTCCTGGGCACCTTTGTAAAAAATATTGCTGGCCCTCAACCACTCCACCCCATAAGAATTGGACATAATAATTCAGCTTTAAGCAGGCTTAGTCTTTAGAAAAATTATACAGAGATGTGAGGATGAGGCAGTTGTCAGCTCCCAGAGGCAACTGACCTAAGTGTGACCTTGATGATAAAGCAGGCATCACAGCAATAGCCTTCCTGGATGGTAACATTAGTCTGGAGTATCCTTTTTGTGCTAGTTCTTTTGAGTGCCTTTAAACTCTGATCTATGCCTGTTTGTTGGCAGAGATGCTAAGTATTATGTCCCTCTGGAGCAGAAGATGGGGTTTCAGCAAGAAATGTGCTTCGGTTAGGAAACAGAGGTGTTAAATGAAATATAGAATTAACTCCTTCCAGCAACTGCAGTGCATATTATGGAACCATTTAATTCCCATTTGGGGAGGTAAAAGAGGAAACTGAGGACAATGAGGCTAATGCATTAGGAAGACAGAGCTCACAGCATGAGAGAGTGGGGAGAGAGGGGGAGGGGAAGCGGGGGGGGGGAAGGGAGAGAGAGAGCATTAAAGCCCAGAGCAAAGAGAAACAGAACTGGGAACATTTCATAGTTCTCGCCACCACCACCACCATCCCACTGTGTTTTGCATTCTAAATTCAAAGAGCCATTTTCCAGGAATTTATCTGTAAATTTGGTAGTAATGGATTCAGAGTGATGTCACTAATTAGTTATAAATAATTTCTGTAGTGCCTAGTATGCTAAATGCTTTACTATGCCTTTTTCATAGCTCACAGTATCCCTGTCAAACAGGTTGTTATAATTTCCATTAAGAGAATGGGAAACAGAGATGGAGGACTTTTCTGAATGATCAAAAACTGTGTCCCAGGTGTATTTTATTCTTTTACAGTGATACTCTTGAAAGTCTAGATCCAGGGCCAGCAATGGACTATCCCATTCCTGTGTAACTGACCAACAGATAGTCTTGCTGCTGTTTCTCCTTTCTCCTTTTTGAGAAATATGGGAAAATTTACACTCCAAGGAAGGAGGAAGGCAAACTATGCTGTCTCTGGCTGTGTGTGAGAGAATATGCATCCATGATCACACAGGCATGTATATATAGAAGCCTTAATGCCCTGCAGCTTACTAGCGAAAGGCATCAGAATGTGTGTGTGGGGGGGTGGATCTTCCCCTAGATATGAATTTTCTTTTAAAATAAAAGATGATAATAAAATGGTGGGTCAGTGCTGTTCAGATTTAAAGCTGAACTCTCTTTTGCTGTGTTTGGATTTTGGGGAAACAGCATGCAGGTGCTGAAGACATTGTAAAAACAATTAAAACACAGACTGAGTGGGCGACTGTTCTTTTACAACCATGTCCTAGAAAATATCAGATACGTGCAATGTTCCCTCTAAGCTGCAGAGTCTTGTGAGCAAAAATTCTACTTTGTGAGCTACAGGCATTAAAGTTGTGAGCTACTGCATAAATTAGTGTGCTCTGGGGTCATCCTTCCTGAGCTAAGACAAAAATGTGTGAGCTGGAGGCTAAAAATTTGTGAGCTAGCTCATGCTAACTCAGCTTAGAGGGAACACTGGATATGTGTCTCAGATATTTTGCAGAAGAAAGAGAAGGTGAATGGTTCAGTGTACTTCATTATGGAGTATGAACATGAACCCAGGTCTTTCTAATTTGACACTCTCACTACACTTGGTATCCCATGCTGCGGGGGGAAACACCCTCTCTGCAGCATAAGGCTAGCATCTAAGAAAGATATAGATTGTGTGCACCATATGAATATGTGTGTGTGTGGGGGGGGGTGACATGGACATACGGCTATACTGTGTATATTCATTTCCTTGAGTGGAGTCATCCTATGTGTATATACACAAAGCAATAAATCCTGAAAAACTAATGGAGGCTTTCCACCTGTCAGATCTTTTATTCATTCTGTGTCAATTCCACAGTTATTTACCCTTGTGAACGTAGTTCTGATACCCTTGCACATTTCCCCTTGCACAACACTGATGTATGAAGTTTTTGTTTGAACTTACACTATGACCAAAATGCTTTGATTGCTTTCCAGAAGCACCTGAATTAACTTGCTATATCTGGAAACAGAAACAGGAAGTTTAATCAACAATAAACTTCAAACTACTTGGTCTCTGTTAAATATTACTCTTTAAAAGGGTGGGTGGAAATACTGGCAACACCTTTTATTAGATTTTTTTTTAAAGTGCCTAGGCTTCATATCAACTTGATTCTTTTGTGTTAAGCTCTCTTACCTTGCCCTAAATATGTTTCATCAAGGTGGTGGCAGCAATCCTTAGTGGGCTGGCAATGTGCAAGCTGTTTAAATTATTGCTGCCCTGATTTTTCGTCAGGTTTGATCTTCATTATGGGATATGAACTTTCAAGGGCTTCCTCAAATATTACCTACTTCAGTGATTTGTCATATTTCTTCATGCCAGATTTGCAGCCCAAATATGCCACTTCCTTAATGCCATTTTTAGCTATTCTAGCTTTTTGGCTAAGATCGCATAGGGGGGCAGAGATCACCTAGTGACATAGTGGTGCCTTATCATCAACTGGATGCAGCTACATCATTGCATCACAGCTGAGAAGAAGTCTCCCTCCCTTTGCCTTCATCTTCAGGAGGGGGGAATATCACTGTTGCTCCAGAAAGCACATGACAATCCATGTTTGCCATACTGAACTGACCATTTCATTGTCCTTCAATGCTGTGGTTTGCCCTAAACTAGTTCTGGCCATAAATGATTAACTGAGGCAGAAAAGCACATTCCATTGAAAGTAACTCAGTGCAGAAGGATAACTTGTTAGTCCATATTGCAGCTGGACACAAATGTCCATCTACATTGTAGTATTTTCTTGTTTACTGCATTTAAGACAGTGCATCATTCTCCCTGCCCACCCCCCCAATCCAAATTCTACTCAACTATGTGTAACTGGATCAGAGGAAGGAGGCATCAGATCATTTGCTTGAGAATGGGGATATGATCTCTCTTCTCTCTGTGAAAACAGTTTTGCATCTTTTGCAAAGAGGTCTGAAAAATCACTGGAAATGTGTGTATGCAGTGTGCACATCCACGCATGCATTTCACAGAGGACAAGAATATTAATACAATGCATTAACACACTTTATTTAGGCTTAATGCTAATGTCAGGCTCAGAATCTCTCTGGGATTCCTGTGCCTGTCCTTCAGCCTTTTCAAGATAAGCCATGGAAGGTGCCTTGGTCTCTGGAGGAGGAAGGATTTGTGTGTGTGTTTTTTTCCTTTGACTCTCCCTTGCCTCTCGTCTTTCCTGCCAGCAAGGTAGAGGTCTGGTCTTTCCTCCTCAGCTGTCCTGGTCCTACCTTTTAAAGGAGCTTATGGGGGCAGACCAGATGCCCAGTGTCATTGGGTGGCTCTTTGCGGAGTATGGCCAGTAGAGGAGCCTGAGTTCCCAGTGCAGGCCCGCTCCATCTATGCCCTTCCCTTCCCCACTGCCTCAGAAGTCCTCCAGTTTGGCCTGTGTGGGCCCAAGAAGGGTGGGATTGTTGCTGGCCTCAACTGTGAGATTGCTGGCAGGTGCAGCTCAGCCATGGTGCCCTGCCTCCCAGTTGTGTTGTGTGGTAGGTACTGCAGCTTCCTGGTTCTTTCCCCCCTGCTTCCAGGCTCTGAAGACTCTGGGGCAGTATTGCCAGGGAGTCTCCCTTGGCTCCATTAAGTTCCTGTGTGGGACCCCCAACCTGGGCAACTAGTCTAAATCCTGATAAATTGCTTCTCAAATCATTAATCCCAATTCTTTTGCTGGAATCTGAGTGGCTTACTTTTTCAGGACCCTGGACAGCAACTTTGTTTCCTATTGAAGGCAGAAGACTCTTTTGGTTATTTTTAAAAACCTAATTTCTTTGCATAGTTTCGTAAATAAAATGCTAAGTTCTGAGAAATGGAAAGGATGATCCAATTTAAGGCTCAGCTAGGTTCAGAGAAAGGAGATTGCTCAAGTCTGAAGTTCTGTTTAGCAGCAGCTCCTCTGACTTCCCAAGTTTTGTTTGCTTTACTTGTATGGCAAGAAGATGTGCTAGATCAAACAGGAATTCATAGCGACCGTGAATAAGACTGGGGAACTAGCAAAATGACAAGAGGTACAGGTGTTCTGTATAAATTCAAATGTTATGAAAGTTTAATAACGCTTTTTAGAAAGTGTTTTGGGAAGCGTGATTTTTTTTAGGTAAGCATTAAAAGAAACATATTAGTGTTCATATTAGTAAACAGAAGAAATTTTTAGTGAAATCTTAGATTTTAGTCAACAGGCATGAGCTGAGTTGTTTCAGGATCTTGGTCATCTCAGGCAAGCCTCTCAGCTGGTTCTGCTTGAGGCAGCTTTTCCTTTTGAGCTGTTATTTATAGCTCTTTCAGATAAGTTTATTGCATCATTTACTTTCTGGCCACAGTTTCCGTATGATCTCCTTATAAGGTAGGGAAACATAATTAAAATCACTTGAAGAGGATTACTTACCCCTTAAAATACTTTAGCCATTTTGTCATGCTTATTATTAGACAGGCTAAAAGGGTAAATTTTCACACCTTCTAATGCATATTGTTGGGTGGAATAGGAACTTCAACCCAATTTACTAACTGCTGTAGAAACAGAGAGCAATACTTTGTAAATTGAATCCATCTGGAATAAAAGTGTGGGGTGGCTATGTGCGGGGGGGGGGGGGGTCGTCGTCGTCAAACACTACTCTGATTTGAATGTGAGAGCCAGGACTATTAGATTTTAATCTTGCATGCTAGGTAGTGATGATGACCAGAGAGATAATGTAGATTCAGGAAGCTATAAATGCAATCCTGTGCACAATTAGTTTAGTCCACATTTGGTGATCCCACAGAGATACATCTTTTTTTTTCCTGAGGTGGCACTCTTGTGACAATGGATTACTTTAGGGAGGGAAGGCTTTTTGGATCTTTATTTGTCATCCAATAGCACAAAAACAGGCCTGCCAGTGTTGGTTCTAGCTGCCACTAAGAAACCTGCACAGGATAATTCCCCAAGGAGGAGGGAAAGAAGATCCAGTTCATTTTTCTGTCATTGGACAAGGGCAGAGTCTGGGATGTAGCCAAATGGATGTGCTATGAAGGGGTACTGAACTTCACAATTCCTTCTGCACGTTATCTATGGTTATCTAGATAGAATTTGGCCACCAGATGGTGCAACAGAGCTGCATTTTAGCTCAGAGAATCTGCTTTACAGTCAAGTGAAGTGGCTGACAAATTAGGTGGGCTCCAGGACAGGATGCCGGGATGTTGCCACCACATCTCTTGTTGAGGCTTCATCTGTGACAAGGTTCAAGTCCTCTGACATTCTTTCCTACTGTTCTCACAGGGAAAGGATTCCTCTTAACAAACTTTTGGGTTACATTTCTATCATTCCCCTTTCTCTGGAAAGCTCATTGAACCTTATAACCACTCTGTGTAGGATATTAGGTTTAATGACAGTGGCTTGTCAAAGGTCATCCAGTGAGGCTGGGAAGTAGGCAAGGTCACAAGAAACTCAGTGCTCTACAGAACCTGCTAATCTGCTGTAGTGGAGACATCTAGAGTCTGTGGCAGCAGTCTTCATGAGGTCCACTCAGGAGTAATTCCATATTTGTTCAGTTGGCTTATTCCCAGGAAAGTGTTCTTAGGGTTTCAGATTACCTCTTATTAAGGCAACTGTTCCTTGCTCAGGTGCAGATATCTGAGCCATTTCTCCATTGCTAGCAATGGAGATTAACTGTTCAATTTGTCTATAGCAGTGGCTGTTATCTCTGGATGTCTGCCACCCCAGACATCAGTTCCCCTATGAAGGAATGCACTTTCCTCCCAGCTCATGCTTCTGCAAACATTAGGAGGAGAAGGGTAGATCTGTTGCACAGTAACCGCAGGCATCCTGCTGGTACCCACATCTATGCTTTCTATTCTGTCTCAGTCACTACTTCTCAGCCTGATTTCATTACATGTAAAAAGTGAACATTAATTGCCTTGCACACAAAGTGTAGACAAATGAGCACCCTATCTGACTGCTAGGTAAGTGGTGGTTAAGGCAATATATTAATTAAGGTAAAAAGGATATGTGAAATAACTATTGCAAACCACAGTACATACTAAAAGAGGTAGGAGGGCTTATGGGGATGTTATGCCAACACCAAAATGTTTATCCTGATAGATGAGTTTGCATCTATCTCAGCTGATGATGTTACTGGGTTCCCATTTTCACTTGGAATTTGGTGGCAGAAGTGTGGCTTCGCTCATGTTGGAACCATGGCCCAACCAGAGACCAGCTGGAATCTACTGGTGCTCTGATACCTTCACTAATGATGTTGTATAATGGGTGATGCTGCTATTCTTGATAAATGATTGTAGTAGTGAATGTATGGTTTATATATTCTGCAGTACAATGCATGGTTTTTGCCATTTGTAGACTTGTATGTGGTATGGATGGCTTGGTATAGTGTGATTTCACATTATTGGTATGTAACTTTTGAAGTATTTATAGTACTGTTTTCTCTGTGTGCCTTATATAATTTTGTTGTGAACCCACAAACAGTAGTGATAATTGGTAAAAGTAATCCCCTGTGCAAGCACCAGTCATTTCCAGCTCTGGGGTGACGTTGCTTTCACATTTTCACAGCAGACTTTTTACGGGGTGGTTTGCCATTGCCTTCCCCAGTCATCTACACTTTCCCCACAGCAATCTGGGTACTCATTTTACTGACCTCGGAAGGATGGAAGGCTGAGTCAACCTTGAGCCGGCTACCTGAACCCAGCTTCCATAGGGATCGAACTCAGGTTGTGAGCAGAGCTTAGGACTGCAGTACTGCAGCTTTACTACTCTGTATCACCGAGCTCATTATAACAGTAGTGATATACTTTCTTTTTTGTTTTGCTGTCATATTCTATTCTTCCCAAATGCCACTGGGTCCATTTTCTTGGGTTTGTTGGTGCTACTGTGTAATTACACTTGTGTTTTCCAAATCCAAGAAAACTTAACAGTGCTAGGGATTTGTTATATTTGTAGTTATGCTGGTCCTTTTGTTAGGTAGTTATCTTGTGAATAAAACTATCTTTGCTGCACTGGCTTCTACTGTGAAAATTAGAAGTTTAAGGAGTTAGACTTCCTATTTCAGAAGGGAAGAGACAAGGTATTATGGCTTTTCAGGTGTGCCTATTTCTGGGTATTTACCTTTTCCCTGCTCAAGACTGAGGTAGCCACCTGTTACATTTCAGTTAGAGTGAAGTTTTTTCCTTTCTAATAGTGTCATTATAGGCCATGAAATAGTGGGAGGTGGGGAAATCCTGACTATTGGATGAGCACTCACATAGATCTCAATTTGAGCCATGGATTTTCTCCTTCAGCATGTGCTCAATTAGTTGAGCATACCTGAAATAATAGTACAACCAGCTACTGCTGTTACTAATGGTTCACTTCTGATCTCATATGCATTTGCACCTTGCATGGAAATATCACAGAACAATTGGATCTCTTGCATTTAGGGTTTTTTGGCTCTACCTTTCATACTTCTTTCTCCCATGTAAGTACATATAACATATATTTATAATGAAAGATCACATATCATTGAGAATAACATTTGATGCCTTAAAGTATATGCAACAATACATCCCTAAATGTTTAAGCTACTACAATACTTAGATGTTGTATTGACACAGCTAAAATTTGTATTTGAAGCAAAGGTATTGATAGGAGTATCATTTATAATAATTTGCACCCCTAGAATGTGTGAGCTTAGATGTATAGAAATACTCCTGATGAATAATTACACATAGTCTGAAAAGCTCTGTATAAGTGACCATCACCCACCCATGCATTGATGCCCTGCTTCTAACACCCATTTGAAGGAGAAGAAGAAGATATTGGATTTATATCCCGCCCTCCACTTTGAAGAGTCTCAGAGCGGCTCACAATCTCCTTTACCTTCCTCCCCCACAACAGACACTCTGTGAGGTGGGTGGGGCTGGAGAGGGCTCTCACAGCAGCAGCCCTTTCAAGGACAACCTCTGTCAGAGCTATGGCTGACCCAAGGCCATGCCAGCAGGTGCAAGTGGAGGAGTGGGGAATCAAACCCGGTTCTCCCAGATAAGAGTCTGCACACTTAACCACTACACCATACTGGCTCTCCATTTGGTCATGATTATGAAAATGTGGGTGTAGACACTCTGCTCATGACATTGTTCAACACTTGTTGTATTCTTGTTCATGTGTTATTTACTTGATGCTAATATTTCTATTCTGAGAACACATGTGTAACAGCCACTGATCCATGACCAGGCCTTTCTCTTGTTATGTCCCTCAGGCTCACACAACTCACCACCAGTGTTCCCTCTGAGTTAGCATGAGATAGCTCACAGATTTTTAGCCTCCAGCTCATACATTTTTGTCTTAGCTCAA
This sequence comes from Heteronotia binoei, assembly GCF_032191835.1. Taxonomy (NCBI): domain Eukaryota; kingdom Metazoa; phylum Chordata; class Lepidosauria; order Squamata; family Gekkonidae; genus Heteronotia; species Heteronotia binoei. The sequence goes on along the minus strand of NC_083228.1, from coordinate 77,351,607 downwards.
GAAGGATGACCCCAGAGCACACTAATTTATGCACTAGCTCACATCTTTAATACCAGTAGCTCACAACTTTAATGCCAGTAGTTCACAAAGTAGAATTTTTGCTCACAAGACTCTGCAACTTAGAGGGAACATTGCTCACCACCCACACTCTGCTGTTTTGTTATAAAGCAGATTCACTGTTAACTTTATGTATGTGAGGTAAACTGGATTTCTTTTGTCACTGGGCCATATTTCACACACAGGATTCCTTAATCTTGTACCAGACAGTATATCAGCTACAGATCAAGGCCTCTTTTCTTTGCATCTTACAGAAGGTGTAGTGGGGTTAGGGTTAAAATGGGAGTCTCCTGTAACAAAACGCAGAAGTGTATTTAGTTTGTAAGCCTGATCTGCAGTGCCATCCCATTCTAGTCTGATAAGCTGACACAGTTACCAGAGCTGGCTGGTGCATTACACTTAATGGTTACAATGCAAATTTGTCCAATGTGTCAAACTCAAAGACAGTAACTAGACAGCTGTTTTTATAATGAAACTGTGTTTTATTAAGAAACAGCACCCAAACCCTGCCTGTCAAAACTCATACCCTACAGTTCCTGCTGGACTCCCTTTCTAGTTCAGGATACTGCCAATCCATTCTCCCTTCAAAACCCCACTCTTTAGAGACCCAGTTTGGTATAGCGGTTAGGAGTGTGGACTCTAATTTGAGAGAACTGGGTTCGATTCTCCACTCCTCCATATGCAGCTGCTGAGTGACCTGAATCAGTCACAAGTTCTCTCAGAGTTGTTCTCCCAAGAGCAATTCTCTCAGAGCTCTCTCAGCCCCACCTACCTCACAGAGTGTTTGTTGTGGGGAGAGGAAGGAGACTGTAAGTATAAATCCAGTTTCTTTCTCCTGTTGGATATTGACTTTAAACACCCCTCAGGTCCCCCCTTTCAGTATTCAGTTCAGCCTGTTTGAATCTGATTGCTCTGTGCTAATGGTGGACAAAAGAGGGCAGAATCTTGTGTCCATCATGACATGGTATGTTCCCAGTTATAACAGCAAGCAGCTACACTGTTCTTCATCTCCTTTGCACCTGGCATTGAAATTTTCTTTGTTTTATTTTATCCTGCCCTTTCTTTGAGAGACATATTCCCCCACATTTTATTCTTACAACTGTCTTGTGAGATACATTCAGTAATCCTAGCCCACCCTCTAGATTGATTCTTTCAGTCTCTGTGTCACTCCAAACAGGCACTGAAAGGGCTGGAAATGTTTACCCACTTCCTTACCACAATTGCAAGTAACACAGGGTGCCTAACAAATGGCAAGGACCAAGACTGGTGGCTACTCTGTCTTTGAGAATTCAGCATTTTATATTGCCCCCACTAATCACAGGACCTGTAAGAGACAGAGCAGAAAAGCAATGTGATAGTATTAATTTAGCAATGTGGGAGATTAATTTTAATTAACACATTTGGTAAAGGTTCAAATTAGAAGCCAAACTGGGCATACTGCATGCATATTACATCAACCTGCATAAGTTCCCAAGAAAATCTGTGAAATTACTTTCATTTTGCCCTAGCCCTTCAAGCCTGAAGTCTCTTTACAAAGTTCTTCATTCTTACATAGCTCTCTTCAAGATGCAACCTTTGCTCAGTGCTATGGAGTCACTCTTGGGGCTTGTTTGAAAGCAACTGATCCTCCCTCTCTATTCCCTCCAGCTGATAGTCCAGCCTAGTAGTCATTGCAGGGATAAACAGTGGCTGCAGCATGGGGCACCCAGAAAGAAGCTCACTGATGTTTAGATCTTGGCTCCTGCATAGAGCAATCAGTTTTTATCAATTGACATGTCAAGGAAAACAGTGTTTCCAGAGTATATGAGAAGGACAAATCACTAAGGTATCTGCCAAAAAATGTAGGAGGGGGTATTTCCCCAATGAGGAGCTTCCCAAGGCTGCAGCCAAAGTCCAAATCCTTTGTGTCTACAGGACTGCAGGAAGCCACTATGGGCCCTGGGACAAAGGTTCCACCTGCCCCCCATGACCCTGATCCAAATGAAATATCATAATGAATCACTTTGCTTGATATTACCATGAATCTGCAGTAGTAAAAGAACTGGCCTCTCTGCTCATCTGTTCATTAATGGCAGGCATAACTAATCAGAGAATAAAGCGAGGAGATTCAGCATTGACCACCAGCTTCAGGATGATGGTTGGTGTTCTAGGCCAAACTTTAAAGGCATAGGAATATTCTGGCCCAGGTGACTCCCCCCACCCTGTGCTATTTGCAATGGAAACTAACTCATCAGGAAATAATGCCACATGTTTGAAAACTGGCCACCAAGCCTAGAATGATGATGGAAGTTGCAGTTCCCAAAAGAAAGGGAATGAGAATCAGGTTATCTTCATGATAGGCAACATGTAATATAAGAGAGCTTTTAAGCAACCTGTCATGCGTCTCTTAATACTCACATCTCCAGTTCTCAAACAGAAGGCTGCTAGATGACACATTCTCAGCCAGACCTACCTCACAGGGTTGTTGTGAGGATAAAATTGGGAAGAGGAGAACAGTGCAGCTTTGAGTCCCAACTGGGTATGACATCCACCCATCCTCCTGGTCAACCAATACAATCCAGCCCACAGCTTATCACAAGCAGAGAGCAAGGCCCTGAAGTTGATATGTTATTGGGCTTCTTGTTCACTTTACACTCATGCTGATGCCTGCCCCTTCCAGTAGGCAGGGCTGCAGTCTCAAAATCTTTTAAAAGTCCCTGGACCAAGGGAGGTTAGATTGAAAACAACGAGGGAGCAAGCCTTCTCAACAATGGCTCCCCAATGGTGGAATCAACTTCCAGAAGAGGTGCGAGCCCTGCGAGACCTAAATCAGTTTCGCAGGGCTTGCAAAACTGCCCTCTTTCAGCTTGCGTTAAGATGAAACCCGGGAAATGACATCTAGCCATCCTATACATAGTCTGAACTGTAGCACTGAAATCTATAACTTATAATGCTTTAACTGTCTATCTAATTTTAACTTAATTTATGAATGTAATTTTATCTATTTTAATTGTTTAACTGTTTTATAGTAATGATTGTACTTTATCGTAATCATGGTGTATACCATGTCGTGTTAGCCGCCCTGAGCCTGCCTTTGGCGGGGGAGGGCGGGATATAAAAATTAATTTTTTATTATTACTATTATTATTATTATTATTATTATTATTATTATTATTATTAATGGTTTATCAACAAATGATAAGGCTAAAGTAGATGAAAGCCAACTCAGCAAACATTTGCACTGTATTACTGCTGGAATCAGGGATCAGCATTACAGGGCACCTGCCCAGGTCCACATCTCAACAAGGGGCTTATTGCCAAGCCCTCAGAATCCCTCAGCCTGGTTGCTTCTCCTCTTTGCAGTAGCTGCCTGCTTACCTGCCATCTTTGAGTAAATGCACAGTGACAGCAGCAAGCTGTGTACAGTCACCTCTCTTTTGGCAGCAGTCAGGCCTGGGCACACCATCAGTGTGCAGATCTCAGGTTTGCAAACCTATCATCCCAAACTAGCCATTTCGCCTAGTAACTTATAACAAATGCTGTTATCTAGAAAAGGCAAAGTTTTAACTTCCTGCCAAATCACAAGGGACATTTTTTTCATTTTTTCTAAGCAGCTCATTGTTTATTATGTCTAGACCCCCAGCTCTCCCTAGCCAGAAGGATGCAGCAGAGTAATAGAAATTCCCCATCTATTTTGTTCACATGAATGCTTTAGGAAGCACCAGGACTGAACTGAGGGTGGCTTCTGAGGGAATACGTTATGTGTATTTGTGTGTGTGTACATGTATGAACATATAGTCTGCAGCGAAACAATGTCAGCACATCTGGTCCTTCTCCCAAAACCCTTCCTGTGGCTTGGGTAGCACAGCAGACTTTTAGACTGAGATGCCTCCTAAGTAGGGTGTGGCATTAGGCCTGGCATTATAGGGCCTGATTTCAGAAGCCCTCTTTTCTGTTGGTGGTTCTGTATTTTGCTGTTCCTGAAACTGCTGTGGGCTTGCTGGCATTGCCTTGTCTCAGCCACTCATCCCAGTACCTCCTATTGACCTATCTAATAGTTTGGAGTGAGAAGAAATATCCATTACATGCATTTGTTTTCCCTTGGGGAAGCCTGACCAAGTTGAGTGTTGTGTCTCAGTCCCCATCCTTCCCTCTCTCTCAGCCAGGATTTCCTGCTCTGTAGCACACTTTAGCATAATTGCCTGTCACAATGGTCTGTAGTCAGGTGAAGCTGCTTCTAATGTTACTTAACCCTACTCATATTCTAGGGAACTGGCCAGGAAGAATGCCCATATTTGCAAAGTGCAGGTATAGTCAGAGGCAGTTGTCTCTGAGCTAGACTGCTGAACAAGTACCCCAGACATGTGCCCAACAATTCACACACTGCAAAAATGAACATCTTTGGAAAGTTTCTGGTCTCTTCCTTGCAGGCATCATGAGAAGGGAAGACTAAATTGAAATCCTTCTGTGTGAGTCTGCCATAGAATTCTCTCTCTCCCCCTTGCCCAACCCATATAGATATGTATCAGCACATGCTAATGTGGACAGCTTGCTCTTTTTATCATGCACTGAGAGTTATTGAAGTCCAGATGCTGGAATACACCGTACAGTTATGCTCCTCCCCAAAGGTCACATCTGTGACTAAGCCATCATCTTTCCCTGTACAAAATGCAGGGTGTCTTCTACCCTCCCTCCCTTCCATTCCTCCCCCTCCCCAGGTCAGTATTATTACCCAGAATCATACAACCCTTTGATGTCCCATTTCCAGGTGAGCTCTCTCACTCCCCAACACAGCATGAAAGAGATTTCACTAGACATCCTTTGGACATCAGAATCCTGACCCTGGCCTTTCTGAAACACAAATAAGCACCTCTGAGACTCTTTCCAGCCTGGATTTTACTACCAGGTGAATCACCCCAAATGCAGACCTCTCAGAATGAGTGAAAAGGGTTACAAAAGGAGTGGGGTCTCCATAGTGACTCCCCCATAGACTTGCTCACCTAAGTGTCTCATGAAAAGCTCAATCACTAGGAATCAAATATGTGTTTATCAGAAAAAGGCAATTACAAAGAATTAATGGTAAAAATGAGTTGTATAGATAAAATAGAAGGAACATAGTTCTAACTGCTCTTTCCTAGCTCTAGGCAAGAAGTTAAAAACACTTCCTTGGTCTAGGTCTTGTTTTGTGCTCAGCATTTAAGTAAAAGCAAGTTTTAGTTTTCTAACAGCTGTTGGCCACTCCCAGCCAACCCTGTTCTGCAATGGTCCATTGGAACTCTCTACTGAACTAGCATGCCCTTTCTCCTGCAAGGACTGGCATATGGGCAGTTTTGCACTTCCTGAGTACCTCACTGGCAGAGGAGTGTCTCAGGGGGAAGGCCTCTGATAAAGAGATATACTGGCTTTATTTACCCTGGCAGGGCTGCAGGATGAATATGTTTTGGGAAGGAGGAGGGAGCTAGGGGGACCTTAGAAATCTCACAGGATTTCTGCCTCCCCTTTGGAAAGCAGTATGGAGCGACTACAGGAATGTGTAGTCTGTGGGTGCATTTACATGGTGACTGTTTGCAAGTGGATTTTGCTGTTCCTAAATAGTAAAAATCCTGTTGTAAAGCATGCTATTTTCTCTGTGTGAATCCACCCTACATCTCTACTCATGTTCTGTTGTTCCACAGTATTCAGGCTCTCCCCTCTTGGCTCTGGTATGGTTGTGGGTCAGTGGCATCATCTCTATCAAGGATCCAATTAATGGATTCTTGTTGACAGGAGAGCTGTGGGACAAGGGTCCCTCGCCCTCACCCTGCAGGTCACAGTTGGGGCTCTTGTCTTGAGTTTCCTCTATCTGAGGAGCAGGCGCCAGTGCCAAGCCGGCAGCCTCCCCTGAGCTCTGCTTGTCTGAGTGACATGCAGAGCCTGGGCAGTGCCTCCCCCTCCCCCTAAATGCTGGCACTGATCACTGGCATTTTTCTCAGCTGTGGCACAGGAAGAACAAATAGAAATGTATACTTGTTTGTCCCAAGTGCAGGTGCTGGGAATACTGCTGCATTCTGGATACTCATGGGTACAGCAGGAGGCAAAATATAGGCCATATGAGTGAATGTGGATAAGGGAAACAAGGAGAGTCCAGCAGGGACAGTTGGAGGAGTTCAGAGCATTAGAATAATAGAATCAGACCCCTCACCATCTTCGTCACCCTCCTCTGGACCCATTCCAGCTTGTCTATATCCTTCTTAAAATGTGGTGCCCAAAACTGAACACAATACTCCAGGTGAGGTCTTACCAGAGCAAAGCGATCACTTTACATGATCTGGACACTATACTTCTGTTGATGCAGCCCAAAATTGCATTTGCCTTTTTAGCCACCACATCACACTGTTGACTCACGTTCAGCATATGGTCCACTAAGACCCCTAGATCCTTTTCGCACATACTACTGCTAAGACAAGTCTCTCCCATCCAATAACTATGCATTGGATTTTTCCTACCTAAATGCAGAACTTTACATTTATCCCTGTTAAAATTCATTTTATTGGCTTTAGCCCAGTTTTCCAGCCTGTCAAGGTCATCCTGTATCCTGTTTCTTTCTTCTACTGCAGGGGTGGCCAATGGTAGCTCTCCAGATGTTTTTTGCCTACAACTCCCATCAGCCCCAGCCAGCATGGCCAATGGCTGGGACTGATGAGAGTTGTAGGCAAAAAGCATCTGGAGATCTACCGTTGGCCATCCCTGTTCTACTGTATTTGCAACCCCTCCCAATTTAGTATCATCTGCAAGTTTAATAAGCATTCTATCTATTCCTTCATCCAAATCATTTATAAAGATGTTGAATAAAACAGGGCCCAGGACAGATCCTTGAGGGACTCCACTTGTCACTCCTCTCTAAGTGGATGAGGAACCATTCACAAGCACCCTTTGGGTGCGATCTGTCAACCAGTTGCAGATCCACCTAACAGTAACAGGATTCAAACCACATTTAACAACTTGTCAACAAGGATAGTATATGGAACCTTATCAAAAGCCTTACTGAAATCAAGATAAACGATGTCTACAGCATTCCCCTGATCCAGCAAGGTAATCACTTTCTCAAAAAAAGAGATCAGGTTAGTCTGATATAACTTGTTCTTGAGAAAACCATGCTGCCTCTTAGTAATCACAGACATCCTTTCTAAATGTTCCAGGACTGACTGTTTGATTATTTGTTCTAAAACTTTTCCAGGTATAGATGTCAAGCTGATGGGTTGGTAGTTACCCAGATCCTCCTTTTCCCCCTTTTTGAAGATGGGGACATTTGCCCATCTCCAATCCTCCGGCACTTCTCCTGTTCTCCAAGAATTCTCAAAAATACTAGCCAGAGGTTCAGAAATTACATCCGCAAGCTCTTTAGAACCCTTGGATGCAGTTCATCTGGCCCTGAGGACTTAGTTTCATTTAAAGAAACTAGGTGTTTATGTACTACCCCTACCCTGATCCTAGGTTGGAACTTCATACCCTCCTTATATGTTCTTTTTTTGCCATGTTGAGCACTGTTTTCCTCAGAAGAGAAGACTGAGGAAAAGTAGGAATTGAGCAGTTCCACCCTCTCTTCATTACCCATTACAATTTCACTTTCCTGCCCTCGCAATGGGCCTACCATGTCCTTGCTCTTTTTCTTACTCAGGACATAAGAAAATAACCCTTTTTTGTTGTTTTTAGCATCTTTGGCCAGCCTAAGCTCATACTGAGCTTTAGCTTTTCTAACTTTTTCTCTACAAGCACTGGTGATTTGTTTATATTCATCTTTGGTTATAAGGCTCTCCTTCCAATTTCAAGAGGAGTCTTTTTTATTTCTCAAGTTTTTAGAGAGCTGTTTATTGAGCCAACTCAGCTTCTTTAGGCTTCTTCCATTTTTTCTTCTCGTAGAAATTATCTGTGATTGTGCTTTCAGTATTTCGCTTGTAAGAAACTCCCATCCCTCCTGAACCCACTTCTTCCTAAGTATTTCTGACCATGGGATTTTACCCAGCATAGTTCTAAGTTTGTCGAAGTTTGCCTTTCTGAAGTCCAACCTATAAGTCTGACTACGTATAGCTTTTCCCTTCACTAAAACTGTAAATTCCAAAATCACATGGTCACTACCAATGTTCCCTCTGAGCTGCAGTCTTGTGAGCAAAAATTTTACTTTGTGAGCTACTGGCTCTGGGGCCATTTTTCCTAAGCTAAGGCAGAAACGTGTGAGCTGAAGGCTAAAAGTCTGTGAGCTAGCTCACACTCACAAAGCTTAGAGGGAACATTGGTCGCTACTGCCCAGTGTGCCCGCTATTTCTACTTCTTCAATCAATTCTTCCTTGTTGATGAGGATTAAATCCAAGATAACAGATCCCCTTGTTTCCTTCTTCACTTTCTGGAAAAGAAATTTGTCAGCAAGACAAGTCAGGAATCTATTTGACATTTCATTTTTAGCAGAGTTGGACTTCCAACAGATGTCCGGGTAATTGAAATCTCTCATGATCACTGTGTCCCTTCTCTTGGAGAACTTTGCAATCTGTTGTAGGAGTATCTCATCCAAGTCCTCTGCCTGGCTTGGTGGTCTATAGCAGATCCCCACCATAATATCACTGTTATTCTTGCTCCTTTTATTTTTACCCAGAGACTTTCAACTGCACTGCCATGCTCAGGTTCGCATATTTCCTCACAAGTATATACCTCCTTCACATATACTGCTACGCCTCTGCCCTTTCTCATTTGTCTGCCCCTTTTAAATAAGTTTTACCCCTGAATCCTAATATTCCAGTTGTGAGTGTCATCCCACCAAGTTTCAGTAAGGCCTATTATGTCATAGTCTCCTTCTCGTATTAGGACTTCCAGTTCCTCCTGTTTGTTTCCCATGCTCTGTACATTAGTGTAGAGACATCGGAGTCCACGTTTTATGCATCCTGAGGGTTTAGTTTCCGTGCATACCTGCAAGTTAACATTACCTAGTGTATGCACCACTCTCTGCAAATCTTTAGTGTTCTTATTCCCAGTTTCTGGCATCATACGAGGCTTTGAATTATTGTTTTGTTCCCCCATACAATTTAGTTTAAAGCCCTCTTTACTAGGTTAGTAAGGCTGTTACCAAACACCCTTTTTCCTACTGTCGTAAGGTGCAAACCATCTCCCGATAGAAGACCACCATTTCGAAAGCGTAAACCATGGTCCAGAAATCCAAATCTTTCCTGTCGACACCATAGATGTAGCCAGTCATTTATTTGAAATATTATTCTTTCTCATCCTAAGCCACGGCCTTCAACAGGAAGAACTTATGAGAACACAACCTGTGCACCCAGCTCCTTCACCTTCTGACCCAGAGCCACATAGTCTTTTCTAATACATTCAGGGCTATGATAGGCAGTATCATTCGATCCCACGTGGATCAGCAAGAAAGGATAATAATCTGTGGGCTTGATAAGTTTCCCAATCTTTTTTGTCACATGCTGGATGCGTGCACCCAGCAGACAACAGACCTCTTGGGATGACAAGTCTGGTCGACACACTTTCGACTCCACCCCTCTGAGCAAGGAGTCTCCAATTACCACCACCTTCCTCTTCCTACATTGGGGAACAGAAGCTGCAGGCTTCTTATCCACAGGATCCTGAGAAACTTTCTTCAAGCTTCATAGAAACTGGGGAAGTAGTCCTTCTTCCAATGGTTCAGAATCAGTTATTGTGGGGAGATCCTGAAACCTATTTCTGAGCAGCAGAGGCTCAGAACATCTCCTGATTTTCTTGCTCTTTCGGGTTACATTTTTCCGTGAACCCTCCTCCTGTGTTGGGTTCTCTTCCAACTGCTGAAATACCACTTCCCCTTCCTTCTTTTGTCCTTTCAAGGGCGCCTCAACGGTTTTGTCAAGAAAATCCTCACCTTCTTTTATACACTGCAGTGTGGACAATCTTGCCCCCAATCCCCATATTTTCTCCTCCAGCAGGGCTACTAACTTACACTTGCTGCAAGTGTAATTGCTGCTGCTCTCAGGTAGAAATACAAACATCTCACAATCTTTACATGTCAATACCTCTGCTCTCTCACCTCCCTCATTGAAGGAGGTCAGCATTACCTGGAAGACACATCACTGCCTCAGCTTCCTCACTTCCCTCACTGAAGGAGGTCAGCATTATCTGGAAGACTCCCAAAGTTGGCATAACACAGGACTCCTACATCTCCCTGTTCTTCCCCTTTACAAGACTAGTTTGTGAGTAAGTACCCTGCTAGATCCCTGTTGCTATTTTAAATACCAACTTAAGGCAGCGGGAAACCTTGGAATTGCCTACAATCACCTGGATTCTGTGCCATGCAGTATAAAAGAGAAATTTTAAAAATAAACAATTGGAAGATGAACAAATAAGGGACTGGCTACGTATTGTTGCAGTGCTGCGGTTTAATTTCCATGCCTTCAAATGCTCTGTTAAGTTCCCTTTTCAGTTCCAAACAAACAGACAAGTCTCTGAATACAGGTGTAGTGGTTAAGTGTGTGGACTCTTATCTGGGAGAACCGGGTTTGATTCCCCACTCCTCCACTTGCACCTGCTGGAATGGCCTTGGGTCAGCCATAGCTCTGGCAGAGGTTGTCCTCGAAAGGGCAGCTGCTGTGAGAGCCCTCTCCAGCCCCACCCACCTCACACGGTGTCTGTTGTGGGGGAGGAAGGTAAAGGAGATTGTGAGCCACTCTGGGACTCTTGGGAATGGAGGGCAGGATATAAATCCAATATCTTCTTCTTCTTCATTTAACCCTTTGGTTTTGCTCCTCCCCTTTGAAATGGTAGGGAGCAAAATCAATTTGATTTGATTTTGTTCCCTGATGCTTAGAAGAGGGGAAACAAAACCAGAGGATTCAATATGGAGATGCAGTGCCTCCCAGGGGGTATTTCACCACCTTCTTCCTGCTAGCCCAGCTGTCTCAGGCTCCCTTGCACAGCCTGTTTAAGGACTGCATGAAGGATCCTAAGCCAGCAGAGAGACCCAAGCCCCAAACAGCCAAACTGAACCAACCAAAACTCCAGTAAGTGTTTGGGTAATGTACCTTCTCCAAATATCAGTTTTCAAGCTTCAAACCAGCCCAAGTTTTGCCTGAATTTTGGCTCGGTTTGTGCCCATCCTTATCCACTACACCATTAAGGAAGTAGGTATATTCCTCCCCCACCCCCTGCTCAAGTGTTTCTGATTAATGTGAATGGGCAGTGCTTAGAGGTTCGGGTGTCTGCTGCATACTTCCTTCACAGTAATGCTGGGATATTACACTCTATGAGTTCACATAGGAGTCTCTCCACGTTGCCCCCCTCCCATCTGCAGTGAGCCTCTCTGAACATGAGCCAAGATCCTCTTAACTCTCTGTCTCCCATCTCCTTAGCAACTGCATTAAGCAGATCAATTGAGTTGGTGTCATTGGGATGGGATGGGATGGGAGGGCAGGGCTTTTTCTGCACACATCTCTCTCCCCCCTCCACCACGTTCCTCCCTTGGCGCTGCCACGCTCTTTCCCTCACTCTCACTTTCATCGCTGCAAGCCAGGAAAACACAGCTCGGACTTTGCTGTCAACAAACTCCCTATCCTGCTTTGTGACCGTGCTCTCTCCCCACTGCAGGCACCATTACTGTGCCTTTTTGGTACTTTGTGGAGGGCCAAGGGTACCCCAGTGCTGATGGAGGGCAATCTTCAACAGCAGGACTGAAGGCAGAAGCATCAGCACTGTTTCAAGTGACACAGGCACCCACTGGCATGTGGGAGACTCTGGCTGGGGAACTGGGGTGAGTTAGGAGCTGGAGTGAGAGGCCTTGGGGCCATGACTCCCATTCATCATGAACCTGGAAGGCCTGGAGATGATCGCTGTGTTGGTGGTTTTGGTCCTGTTCGTCAAAGTGCTGGAGCAGTTCGGGCTTTTTGAACCTGTCTCCTTGGAAGGTAATGCACAAAGTAGCATGGGATGGGGAGCAGTTCTGATTTAATCTGTACCTCCATGGCTGGTTCCAGGATTAGTCCTGATTAGTTAGATCTAGTTTGGGCAGGACATTGTCTAGTTAAATCACGGAAGTACTTACTGAGCCTCTACTACAATCCAGATGGCTTCATGTTTCCTTCTAATATAGCAGTATTAAAACTGCAAAACAAGAATATTTGTGTGTCTGTGAGTATAGGATGAACATCTGAGGTGGATGCAGTCAAAGAGGTCTGCTGTCCTACCAGCAAAGCCTCCCTTGAAAAAGAAGTGGAAACTTCAACTGTTTTCACTCTTGGTACAAAACAAGAGCATAGAGCTCCACACTGCAGAGATGAATCTTGGGGGAGCAGGACTTCCAAGCAGCCAAGCTGTTTTGGCCACAAACAAGTGCTGGGCAGCATGGCACCTGCCAGGGCAATGACTTTGAGGAGGCAGCAAGCCAGGGGACTTTGAGTCTCATCTAGATCTGTAGTGTTAATACCTGGCCAAGTGGGTGCAAATGTGATGTGATGCCAAGCTGGTAACAATAATGGAACACCTTGTATGTGAAAATGTTTCTGAGGTGTATGAGGGAGGAGAAGGGTGTTGGTAAACTGGAATGGTGTGTATGAATGAGAGATGCTGTGCGTGTTCAGTGTACACTCTGCTGTAGAGGCTCATTTAGTATATTATTGACAGCAAACAAAATTGTAAGAAGTATTGAATGACAGTTGAGCATGTCCTGTCTGTTTACGTTACTATTAAGTGTGCATTTATTGATAAGCTCTGGGTTTGGTTTTGTTTTTTTGCCATTGCCGGGTGTGCTCAACTCTGCGAAAGGCAAACACCCTCCTGATATCTGAGTTCTTTCTCCTGCTTCCTTTACCGAAGGAGGCAGGTAACAGACTGATCTGCCTTATGGGCTGCTGACCAGGGTGCTGAAGTGATCTGCATCTTAGTTGCAGGACTTCTAAGAAATTCTGAAACTAGTAAGAGTTTGAATCATATCAGTCGTGTCCTGCAGAGGGAGGTGAGAAAATACTTTTGAGTAGAGCCACTTTCTTGAAATTGCTTTGTCAGTGAGCTCTGATCATTACCGGTTATTCTTGAGATCAGGAAGCAACATGAAACTGGTGGGTGAAAAGGGCAGTCCAGCATGGATTCAATTTGGCAAGAATGCCATCTGTAGAATATGGTTTAACCCTGTGTGCTTTTTGCTTATTCCTGTCCCGTGTCCAGCTACTTCCAGGAACCAGATTCTGTATCAGAGGGGCTACTTCCTGTCCCTGGGATTTTGTTACAGATCTTTCTCACACTTCTTCATATGGGGGACATTGGATTCCACCCCCCTCTTAGATTTGTTCATCTTGGTCCAGCAGCCAGCTTGAACAAGGCCTTTTCTTCACAGTCCCTCATTTTAACATGGAATAACAATGTTCCTTTTGGGCAGATCAGTTGTGATGAAAATAGATTACATGCTTTGATGGAACTATGATGCTTTCCTTGCTTTTCTGTTCCTGTTGTGTTCTTTCCTGGTGCAGGCATTCTGTCCAGAGTTCTATAGCAGTTCGACTTGTTGCTACTTTAAACTGGATCTTTCTAGGGAGTAGGATGTTGGAGGAAGGGATCCAGTTATTTTGCAGATTAATTAGCTGGTAACATGCTGTTCTTGTGGAGTGGACTATGCCAATGTTTGTCTTTGGACTTCTTGTATGTGGAGACTGGGCTTTCTGCTCATTTCCTGCCATTTGAATGGTGTATGTGCATGTGTGCATCTACAGATTGGAGCCTGTCATTTGCAAAGGTGACATGTTCAGGGGTAACTTCTGTTTTTCTGATTGATACATGTTCCTCTACCATATAGCAGGAGATGTAGGTAACCTTATTAGCTGGGAATGCAACAGGCCCTGCAGAGCCCCCCATCCCTTCAGCTGTGTATCTGTGCTACAACACTGGTGCTGTCCATGTGTTACAGTGAACAAATGTACATCTATTTGTATGAAAGAGCCAATGTGCATTCACTTTACAAATGAAATCAGGAGTAGTGCCTGGATAAATCACACATTCAGGTGTACATTTGTTGAATGTAACAAGAGAATTACTCAACACGCATATAAAGAAAAACAAAGCGTAAATGAATTTTGTGTGTGCTCACTGTAACTAGTGAACAAGGTGACTATTGTAGCCTGTTTCATGGGCAGCTGTGGCTGTAGATAATTTGTCTGCAGAGCAAGAAAAGCAGAGTGCTTTTCTACTAATGTAACGAATAGCTCATTAATGATATATCTAAATAATGCTAATACTTTGCAGACTGATTACATTAGAAGAAACAGGTTATATCAAAAAGAAATTCAAGATCATAGAGTTGTTTAGGAATACTCTGAACCTGGGAGACCTAATTCTCTAGATGTTGACAATGTGTAATACGATCATTAATATCTTGCCATATAGTGGATTTAATTACATGGTGAGGTGTTTATCTGGCCACATGGTCTATCTCTTTATTTCATATACTTTTATCCCACCTTTCTTCCAAAGAGAGCAGGGTGGTGTCCATTATTCTTCCATCCTCCTTTTTATCCTTGGAATAACAATCCAGTGAGGTAGGTTAGGCTAAAAGAGTGTGACTAGCCCATGGTCGCTCAGCAAGGTTTGTGACAGGACAAGGATTTGAACTTGGCTCTCCCACATCCTAGTCCCAAAATGGCCATTATATATCATCCTCCATTTCTCTGGATTTCCAAGTTGTTAGAAGGAGCATGATAACAATAATCTTACAATGTGGTTAAAAGCTCCAGATACAGAATTTTTAAAAATGGACATCATATGACACAGCAGGGGTGGCCAACGGTAGCTCTTCAGATGTTTTTTTGCCTACTACTCCAATCAGCCCCAGCCACTGGTCATGCTGGCTGGAGCTGATGGGAGTTGTAGGCAAAAAACATCTGGAGAGCTACGGTTGGCCACCCCTGTGATACAAGATGTGTTGAACCCTTACATACCCTACTCATTCATCTACTGCATATATTTTGAAGATTCTTGCCATACCTCTTTTTCCTCATTTGTTAAGCCATGCATAAATCTTTTCCATATCATTATTCCTATTCGGAGAATAGCTTCTGAGACCAAACCCGGAGGATTAAATCCCATACACAGAAAGAAGAGGAGTCTTGTGACACATTAAAGAATTTTTAAAAACCCAGGTAGCATTAATTTTCATGGGCTACCCCACAGTAATCTCTGTATAGAGAACAACTTTTGGCTGTCAGTTTTCTATTCCTTCCTCACATTTCTTTCTCCTTTGAAGGACAGGCTCTGTCCTGTCAATTAATTGATGAACATGGGGAAATTAATTTGCCTGCAGCATAAGTGTGTTATGAAATATGATGATCCAAGGATGGAAGCGAGAAGCATCTTTTGCATTCTTTGCTTTTAAGACATGGTATTTGCTAGGGTCCTTGGTTAATTCTCCATGTTGAAAGTTCTGTCTATTAAGAGGGAGAGCATGCAACACTTCCTTTAGCAAGCCACAGTAAAATATAATGAAGTTGCACCATAAAGAAATGCCTTATACTTGGGACCACTGTGGGGTAGTGGTTATAATGCTAGCCTAGGACTAGTGAAATTTGCATTCCATCCCCATTCCTCTGTGAAGCTCACTGGGTGACTTTGGGCCAGTCACTCTCTCAATCATAGCCTAGAAAGATAGGGAGACAGCAGCAATTCACCCCAAGCTTCTTGGATCCTGGCTGCGGCTGGAGGCTACTTCATGTGGAATCTGAACTTCTTTAGGTAAGAGATGGGCCTCCGAGAAGAACAGAGTGGAAGAGAACAAACACCCCATGGCATAATAATTGCTTTGCTGGATCAAGTCATGATCCATCTAATCCTCTGTTTTGTTTCCTGAAGAAACATGCCAGGTGCCCTGGAAGCTCACAAGCAGGGCTTACAATTAAGATGCACCCCCTCTTTCTTGTCCTTTGCATCAGGTCATCAAAGGGGTAGTGCTTCTTAACCTGAAGATTCTGTTTAGGTATCATTCTTTTAATACCTGCTAGCCTTCCTACTTTCATCCAGTGGCAGTGGGGACAACATTATACATGATGATAGGAACAGATTGCATAGTAAATGTATTTATCTGGCAGAATTTCTGTCCCTCCAACAGTTAAAACCTTACTACTCTGAGGGCTACATAGCCACGCCCCCTTCTCCTTGCCATTATTGACACAGTCTGCTTGGACAACATGAGACGATAATTTCTCCCACCCTCATTCCCATGTCCAAGCTGATCCTCCTGCCCCCAACACCAAGAACTGCCTCTGCCCTGCTCCCTGTGTTATTTCTGACCACAAGAGTGCTCCCAGGCAGTACTGCATCATGCCAACTGGTGAAATAAAATCCCCTAATGGCTTGGAGATGTTAATGGATGTGGCCCTGCCACCAGCTCCACCGCAATCAATCCTATTCGTTGCTCTGTCCATGCCAAGCGCTAGGTTGGCTTTTCTGGCTCCTGCCCAGAACAAGAAAAGGGCAGCATAAAGTAGGGTGGGAGATGCTGAATCATGAGAAAGCAACAATAATGGACTTGTTTTGAGGTCTGGGAAACTTCCTTTCAGCTTGCTGAACTACCTCAGATTTAAGGTCGCTATTTGGCCAAGAAAAATAGCCCTGTCCCTTTAACACAGAATTTAATATGCAGAAATCTGCAATGGTTAGAAGGGTTTTTCCCAAAGTTTTTAAAAAATAACTTCACTAATCACCGCTGCAGAACAAAAGGGAGCAGTTTAAAAAGTTGGCAACCTTATTTGGACTTCCTGGAAAAATCAGGAATTTCTGAAGCACCTGATCCCAAATCAGGAATATTTGGCAGCTGATCCAGAGTCAAGAATTTTTGAGGCACATAGGTGTGGTTGTGCACATCTCACAGGCATCTTATGGCTGTGTCAAAATGTTAGTGATTACTGATGAGCAACAGGACTCCCCTGTCTTCATAGCTGAGCCATATTGTGAACATGCTTTATTTTAGTTAGTGAAAAATATGTTCACTGTACAGCTCCAATTTGGAAACTGTGATCTCTCGTCCTTATATAAAACGATAGATTCTGCAAGCTTGACTCCTGCTTTCTCATTTTATGCATTTTGGGGGAGGAGGGGAGCTGTTCTCTCTTTTGCACAGGTGTAGCTTTTCTTTCCATCACAAATGGAGATTCTCAGGAAATGTCAGCTAGGGCAGTGTCCTCATATTCCAGAAATCAAAGTGTAAGTTATTTAAAGGGAATGTGAACCAGGTTAGGTTCACCAGTTGTTACACTGATATTAAGTTCACATTTATTTATTTGATGCATTTATATGTTGTTTTCTGGCACAGTTCATGTGCTATGCAATGAAGCATGCTTCAAATTAAAATTAAAAAGTCTTTGAACAGTCCTAAAATCCAAAGAGGCTTTTGTTCGGCTGGAATAACAAAAATCAAAAGGAGTCTTCTTGCACCATTTAGACTGATATATTGTAGCACAAGGTTTGGTGGACTACAGCCTACTTCATCCTAGATGAATGATGTCCTTGGTTGATGTCCATACACATACATATTAGTATGGGGAATGTCTTTTTCACCAGCCCTAGGGTAAAAATGCAGTGAAATGCAAGAGGTACAGTCTGACATAAACAATAAGCTCTGAAGTCTGAAAGAAAAATGCTTTCCAAGGTAGGATCAGCTGCATCACAACTTGTATTTTGCTTTTTCACAGAAGGGGTTGGGAACGGTCAAGTCTGCCTACTAGAACTGGTGGCACAGCCTTGACATGGAATATTCAGATCAGTGCTTTTGGTACAAGGACCATGGCTCCACTGTGGCTAAGAATCCCCCCCCCCCAAAAAAAAAGAATCCAGAAAAAGATCTAAGTTTTCATGTATTAATACTTAGCATTTGCAGAGCACTTTTTGTGTTCTGAGCACCTCATGTGTGCTCAGTCTTTGCAGGAGCCCTGTGAGGTCAGCCAGTAGACTCCTATTTTGCAGATGTGGGGGGGCTAGCTAAGGGAAAGAGTGGCTTGCCTAAGACCATCTGGTGAGTTCATGCCTGAGATGAAATTTGAACAGGTGACCTCCCAAGTCACAGCTCATTCTCTTAGCGACAGCAGTGACACAATGTTAGTACAATACAGAACTTTCCCTTAATAGTAATCCATTCAGGCAGAAGACATTTGTGTTAGAACTCTGCAAAAATGCTATCTTCCCTGCAGCAGGACTATCCTTTCCTGCTGGCCCTAATCTATTACACAGAAAACAGAAAATAGCACTACTGGCATTGCAGTGCAAAGGCTAAAATACAGTTAGGGCACATAAGGACTTATTGTCTGAGAATAAAGAAAAAAAGAGGATGAACTCAGTGTTTGGAAAAATCTTGGCTGGTGAGAGCTGCTTAGCAGACACATAAATTCTCAGCAGGGTGGCTGTGAAAGGAAGCTAAGCGCACTGAAACTGACTTTTGTTCAAATCCCAGTAAAAGCTTTGCTAATGGATAGAAGTCTTGGTGCTTCACAGATCAAAACATACGGCCCTGACCTGGATAGCCCAGGCAAGCCTGAACTTGTTGGATCTTGGAAGCTAAGCAGGGCCAACCCTGGCAAGTATTTGGATGGAGAATCTACAAGGAATACCAGGACTGGGGCACAGAGACCCGATTAAAAAGCCACCTTTCTGAATATCCAAGCCCCAGTAAGAGTCTCTAGAAGTCAGCCATGACTGCCAGACATGCACACACAGAGACACACGAACACAAAGTAAAAGAAAGAAAGAAACATACATACAGGATCTCTTTCCGATTTTGGATGAGTTCAAATAAAATATTTTGTGATAATTAGCCCCTGCCCATCACACCCCTTGAAAAGAATTGGGCTGCCCACCAGCCAGATGTCCCTTGTTTGAGCTCTTGTGTTGTTGTTGCTCCTAGTGATATCCAATAGTTGGCCTATACACTGTGGGGTAGTCTGGTGATGAAATTTACCAGGAAACTTCCAGGTAGATGCTGCTCTTCAGGGCAGACAGTGGCCACTGGGACCAGTCTTTGCTTGCTGCTGACTGGCTGCTGAAAAAGAGGAGGAAACATCCATTGTCACTGTCCCCAGCCAGGCCAACGAAGGAGAAAGAGGCAGCTATTTCACTCACACCTGGACCATCCCCCCTGTGAAGAAAAAGAAAGTGAAGGGGCTGCCTCCTTGTTGTCTCCTTTTCTCAGCTGTGATGGCCTAAGCAGGATTACAAAACTGGATCAAATGTGATGCATCAGATGATGGTCACAATAATTGGGCCAAGAAAATGAGGCAGTATTTCTTACCATTTCTTCTATGCTTGAAAGTCAGGTGGTTAAGATGTCTTTGGAGCAAATCAACTGAGAGCTTTGTTGCCCATTGTGTCCAGCCCTATTTACCAGTACCTTCTGAGTGCCAGTCAGACATATTTCCAGATAGCCATGAGCACTATAGCCATTAGTACTATCATGGTATCAACAGAACTGTGTGTAACCCACAATTTTAAGATCAGACAGAACCAGAAATTGCTTTTGGGAACACATATTTCTGTGGAAGAGCCATGCTTTCTTTTTAAGAAAAAAAGTTTCTAATCCTCATGGCTCCAAAGGTAACAATTGTTTATTGGATCAGAGCAAAGATCCATTTGGCCTCCATTAGTGTAGAGCCAAATACCTCTGACATGATAGAGATGGTTGTTCCCTTTTTCTTGTCCCTATCACCGGGTAATGAAACCAGCTTTGGTGATCTGTATAATGTCCACCAGTTCCATCTTTCATCCAGTGTTTCTAAAAAGCTCCTGAGCTAATGGCCTTCACTACGACTGGTGCTACTTTTAAGTAGAATTTCTTCACAAAAATGTGTTTTCTTGCTAGAACCCAAAATTTAATTCTCTAGTGGAGAATTCTCTAGTGGAGAATTTATTTTAGTGTGGTGTGTAGACAACCCTGATTCTAAGTATATAAGTCTCTCTTGAAATTTCTCTCTTGAAATTTCTCTTAGCTTTCTCCTAATTTCTCCTGTGAACTCTTGGTATCTTAGCTTAGCTTCATGGGTATCTTGACAGTCTAGTAATTGATAAACCCCAGCAGGTTTACCCTAGAATAGGGCTTAGATAAACTGGAATATATGCCAGTAGATCAGCAAGATCTTTTTCCCCAAGGTGTTTGGAATCCCATTGCACCCTTGATAGCATTGGATCCCCAAAGCCCTCCTTCTTTCCTTCCTCCTCTCCTCATCTTAACTAATTTGCTACTGCAGCTCCAAAGGCTGGCAGTGGTAGATGATGTAGCCAACACTCAAGAAGAATATCCCCCTCCCCTTCAGTGCCACAAACACTATTTGCGTAGCCTGAGGTGCACCCTAAGAACTATCATCCCTAGGACATCTGAGATGAGGTGCTGATTGTAGTTTCTAGGGTGCACAGCCTCAGTGCCCCCTAAGAAGTGTCATCCTTAGGGTATCTGACATTAGGTGCTGATTGTATTTCCTAGGGTGCACACTTTGGACTACCAAAACAGAGTCTTTGATGTTCGGAGGGGGGGAGAGAAGGAGGCAGGGGAATTTTTCTCTCTTTCCATGCATTGGCTAGCCAGCCACCTCCCTCCACTATTGTCCATCACTTGCTTGTATCTGCAGCAGCAGCAAGCAAGTGGTCTTGAAGGTGAACCTGACAGACCACCCAAGTTAATATTTCATGTCCAGGGCACATGGCATCACTGCCTGGTATACACTAAATGACACACACATGTCATACAGTCTGATATACACTGTAATACTTAGTAAGTGCCCTCTCATTAATAATGTACGAAAGAGTTGCCGTGTATT
Source organism: Heteronotia binoei (assembly GCF_032191835.1). NCBI lineage: Eukaryota > Metazoa > Chordata > Lepidosauria > Squamata > Gekkonidae > Heteronotia > Heteronotia binoei. Next base: position 77,330,785 of record NC_083228.1, on the reverse strand, counting down.
GTGGCTTAAGAAAGAGTTGCCGTGTATTGTGGCTTAAATCTCACCTGTGCCATGAATTCAATATCTATACATGTGGGATGATAATTTTGACCTAAGTTACATGGATGCTTTAAGGATTAAAGAAGAAAAGGGCATGTGAAGTTCTTTGAACACTCTGCTGTGCTATCTACATGTCCAGTTTTATTATCGCTCTGACTGATAAATGATTAACTTAATTTTTTTACTCAGCTGCTAACAATTAAAGGATAGATAGATTTATAGAAGAAGAAAAAGAAGAGTTAGTTCTATACTGCACTCTTCACTATCCAAAGGAGTCTTGACTTCCAGAAAGCTTTTGATAAAGTTTCTCATCAAAGGCTCTTTAGTAAGCTCGAGAGTCATGGAATAAAAGGACAGGTCCTCTTGTGGATCAAAAACTGGCTAATTAATAGGAAGCAGAGAGTGAGTATAAATGGGCAGTCTTCGCAGTGGAGGATGGTAAGCAGTGGGGTGCCGCAGGGCTCAATACTAGGTCCCATGCTCTTTAACTTGTTCATAAATGATTTGGAGTTGAGAGTAAGCAGTGAAGTGGCCAAGTTTGCGGATGACACTAAATTGTTCAGGGTGGTAAGAACCAGAGAGGATTGTGAGGAACTCCAAAGGGATCTGTTGAGGCTGGGTGAGTGGGCATCAACGTGGCAGATAAGGTTCAATGTGGCCAAGTGCAAAGTAATGCACATTGGAGCCAAGAATCCCAGCTACAAATACAAGTTGATGGGGTGTGAACTGGCAGAGACTGACCAAGAGAAAGATCTTGGGGTCGTGGTAGATAACTCACTGAAAATGTCAAGACAGTGTGCAATTGCAATAAAAAAGGCCAACACCATGTGGGTATTATTAGGAAGGGAATTGAAAACAAATCAGCCAGTATCATAATGCCCTTGTATAAATCGATGGTGCGGTCTCATTTGGAATACTGTGTGCAATTCTGGTCACCGCACCTCAAAAAGGATATTATAGCATTGGAAAAAGTGCAGAAAAGGGCAACTAGAATGATTACAGGCTTGGAACACTTTCCCTATTTATTTTTTATTTATTTATTTATTTGGTGACTTCTATCCCGCCCTTCCCACAAGTGGCTCAGGGCGGCTTACAACAACAATAAAACAATAAAACAGTAAAATCAGAGCAAGTTATTACCTCTAAAATCAGACAATTAAAACCTAAAAACCTTAAAATTAAACATTAAACTATACAGTATAAACACAAAAATCTGGTAGCTACATTATCTCATCAGGCATAGGCTAACTGGAAGAGGGCTGTCTTACAGGCCCTGCGGAACTGAGCAAGGTCCCGCAGGGCCCTCGCCTCTTCCGGTAGTTGGTTCCACCACATAGGGGCCATTGTGGAAAAGGCCCTGTCTCTAGTTGCCTTGAGACGCACTTCCTTGGGCCCGGGGATGATGAGCAGATTTTGAGTGCCAGACCTCAGTGCTCTCTGGGGAACGTGTGGGGAGAGACGGTCCCTCAGGTAGGCAGGTCCCAGGCCATATAGGGCTTTAAAGGTGATGACCAGCACCTTGTACCGGACTCGGTATATTATTGGAAGCCAGTGCAGAGCCCGAAGGCCCGGCCGGATGTGCCCCCACATTGGGAGGCCCAGTAACAGCCGGGCCGCGGCATTCTGCACTAGCTGCAATTTCCGGGTCCGGCACAGGGGCAGCCCCATGTAGAGGGCATTGCAGTAATCCAACCTCGAGGTGACCGTGGCATGGATCACTGTTGCTAGGTCGTCGGGGGCCAGGAAGGGGGCCAACTGCCTTGCCCGTCTAAGATGAAAAAACGCGGACTTGGCAGTGGCCGCTATCTGAGCCTCCATCTTTAGGGACGGCTCCAATAGCACCCCCAGGCTCCTGACCCTGTCCGCTGGCCTCAGCGGTACACCGTCAAAAGCTGGCAGAGGGATTTCCCCTCCCGGTCCCCGACGGCCCAAACAAAGGACCTCTGTCTTCGCAGGATTCAATGTCAGTCCACTCAGTCTGAGCCACTCAGCCACGGCCTGTAGTGCCCGGTCCAGGTTTTCTGGGGCGCAGACCGGTCGGCCGTCCATAAGTAGATAGAGCTGGGTGTCATCAGCATATTGGTGACACCCCAGCCCATACCTTCGGGCAATCTGGGCAAGAGGTCGCATATAGATGTTAAACAACATCGGGGAGAGAACCGCTCCCTGGGGCACCCCACAGTTAAGTGAGCGCCTCTGGGACAGCTCCCCCCCAATCGCGACCCTTTGTCCCCGACCTTCAAGGAAGGAGGAAAGCCACTGCAAGGTTGCCTGCTGTGTGAAACAGGATGAAGAAAGGTTAAAACGCTTGGGGCTCTTTAGCTTGGAGAAACGTCGACTGTGGGGTGACATGATAGAGGTTTACAAGATTATGCATGGGATGGAGAAGGTAGAGAAAGAAGTACTTTTCTCCCTTTCTCACAATACAAGAACTCGTGGGCATTCAATGAACTTGCTGAGCAGTCAGGTTAGAATGGATAAAAGGAGGTACTTCTTCACCCAAAGGGTGATTAACATGTGGAATTCACTGCCACAGGAGGTGGTGGTGGCTACAGGCATAGCCAGCTTCAAGAGGGAGTTAGATAAAAATATGGAGCAGAGGTCCATCAGTGGCTATTAGCCACAGTGTGTGTGTGTGTGTGTGTATAAATTATTGGCCACTGTGTGATACAGAGTGTTGGACTGGATGGGCCGTTGGCCTGATCCAGCATGGCTTCTCTTATGTTCTTATGTTCTTTTCCCCCCTCACAGACCTTCAGTGGCATAATAGTACAGAAAATCAGGAATAAATGACCTAAGTTAGGCACCAATAACTATAAATAAATACAAATATTAAAAATGGCCACTAGACAGAGCCCACAACCAGCTTACAATTGTCTTCCCTTCCTCTCGCCACAACAGACACCCTGTGATGCAGGTGGGGCTGAAGGAGTTCTGAGAGAACTGTGACTGGCCCAAGTGGCTGTATGTGGAGGAGTGGAGAATCAAACCTAGTTCTCCAGATTAGAGCCCATTACTCTTAACCACTACACATTGGTTTTCAAGCTACTAGACAGGCATCCTTTCTAGCCTTGACTTTCTCTTATCGTTTTGTGCTAGCAGGAACACAAATAACTGATATTTTGCACTCTAGATGAGTGGCTTTCAAACTCTGTTCTGAGAAACATGGGGTCTCCTCAGAAGTTTCTCATTAACTACCATTAATAGTGGATAAGCACTGCCCAAAATATAGCTTCTCTTCCATCACTGATCCCATGCAATGTGTGGGGTGGTTCTCATTGTCAATTCATACTAGGTGAGAATAGGCCCTACCGTGGCCCACATTGCACTGTGTATGCACCCTAAAAGTTGTCCTAGAACTGTTTGCAATATTCTGTGGAAAGAGTTTTGTCCAGAACAGAAAACAAAACATTGTTGTGAAGGAACTTATAACAGCAAGATATCCTAGGAAAAGATGTTGGGCCAACTTGAGAAAATAAATTTATTATTCTAAAGCATTTGTTGTTCTAGAAGAGCATATATATGAAGAGCTGTGCTAGATCTGACCAGCAGTCCATTTTGTTCAGCATCCTGTTTCACACAGCAGGCAACCAGTTGTCCTGGAAAGCCAACATATGGGGCATAGAGACCAAGGCTTTCCCCATTGTTGCCTCTTAGCACTGGTATTCAGAGGTTTACTGCCTCTGAATGGAGGTTATCTTTAGTCATGGCTAGTAGCCACTGATGGATCTATAGATCATGAATCTGCTTAATCATCTATTAAAGCCATCTGTACTTGTGGCCATCACTATGTCCACTGGCAGTGAATTTCACAAATATTTCCTTTTGTCTGTCCTGAATCCAGGGCCTTTTTTTGAGCAGGAACACAGTTCCGGCTAGCTTGGCATCAGGGGATGTGGCCTAATTTGCAAATGAGTTGCTGCTGGGCTTTTCTGCAAAAAAAGCCCTGCCTGAATCGATTACCCATTAACTTCACTGAGTTATAGCATGATTGGAAATGGTAAAAAAGTTCTCTGTATCCACTCTCTCCAACCCATGCAGGATTTTATAAATTTCTTTCAGATCCACACATACTCTTCTTTTTTTTTTTAAGCTGAAGAGCCCCAAACCTCTGTAGCCTTTCTTCATTGGAAAGGTGCTCCAACTCCTTAATAATTTTGGTTGCCCTCTTCTACATTTTTTTCCAGTTCTGAAATATCTTTTTAGATACAGCAACCACAACTGTACACAGTATTCCAAATCAGATCTATACAAGGGCATTACAATATTGGCCATTTTATTTGATAATAAATTGGCTATTTCTCTTTGGCCATTGGCATAAACATATGGCATGAATAGATGGCACATCCTGCATTCTAGAGGAGCTATGCATATCTGAAAGTTCTGGTTAATTTCTTCTGCATTTCATCCACATCTTCCTGTGTTGTAATACACAGTGGAGGAGTAGCAGCTGGTGACAATGTGATTTGCAGATGTTGCATCTAGCCATCCAGAAAGTGGGGCTTCTACACAATTTGCTGGATATTTTATTGAGTTTGTTGGCCATAAGAGCTGTATCTCACTGCTTCTTGGGACTGGAGGTGAAAAAAAAGGAATGTTTTATATAGGTGGATGTGCTGGAGGAATGGCATATTCATAAGGGGGCCATAACAGTGGATAAATATGGGAGATGGCAGATTGCCACTTGAATTTTTATCTTGATTGTTCTCTTGCTCCTGTTTGTATCCCACATTACTCGACAGTCTGCACATGCCTGGAGTTATCCTCTTCTTCTCCTTGTATATTTTCTGTGAGTGCTATTTATACCCCCTATGCCAGTAACTCACTCTCTTTAATAATCTTGGCACATTCTTGTCCCCACAAGGCGGAAAAGTGGTGTCCCCTTGTAGCTTGAAAAGGTAGTGCCATCTGCTTCAAAGCAGGGCTCCACCACCACAGGTATGCCATGCCAGGGACTAATGGTGTTGGACAGACATCCTTGAAACCCACATTGTTTTTTCAAGAGCACCATCATAGCTATGGTGCACAAACCCAGCACAAAGGTGCTGACTCATTAGTAGCCCAAAGACAGCTCCTCTTCTGAGCAGCCTTAACTGTGAGGGTATTATGGGGAGGATGAAAAAGCTGACTTTATTGATTATGGCTCCTGAAGTGCCAGCATCAATAATTCAGAGGAACAATTGGCAGGAAATGCAGGCCTCTGAGTGGAGGGGAGGGCTGTGGCAGCTTAAAGAGGGGGAAGGAGGAGATAAAAGCATGGCCAGGAGATGCTTGAGCATAATCAAGTCTGAGATGGATATTCAGTGGTGGTGCAGAGATTGGGAATGACAGGCTGCTTTCCCTCTCTAGGATGGCTGGGCTCAATCAGGGCTACTCAGTGCAGACAGCAGGATGAAAGTGTGAAGGGTGCGTGAGACAGGATAGCCTCTGATCAGAGCCCCCGACAGAAATCCATGGACTTGGTGGAGTGAGTAGACAGCAAAGCAATGATGTCTTGGTCTTTCCCTTAGATGCAATTCTGTTTGTGTGGTTAGAGTATCTTTCCCCACCATATACACAGCCCTCTGCATATCAGAGGCTCCTCCATCTGTAGTTCTTCTGGGAATGGTAGACAAAGCTGAATAGCATGTAATGGGCAATGGATGCCTCTTACAGTAGCACCACTGTGAAATCCTGGGCTATGAGCCTAATCCAGGCTGTGTATGTAAGGTTGTCAGCAATGAGTCTCCTTCAGTGTATGTGCTATATGCCTGCTGTTTTCCTGCAGAATGCATGTTCCAGCAAGAATCACATACCTGCTCAGAGATCTCTGTCTTGCTGATTCTAAGGGAAGAAATGTCACCCTGGTGATGGTGCCAGGCTCCATCAACAGAGCTGAGCTCAGTGCTGAAAAACCACAACATGGCTGAAATGGGACAGTGACAACTGTGTCTGTGTGTAAAGTGCCATTAAGTTGCAGCCAACTTATGGTGACCCCAGCAAGTGAGAAGCAGAGGTGGTTTGCCATTACTTTTCTCAGCAGTCTTCCTTAGAGGTCTCCCATCCAAGTATTAAACCAGAGCTGACCCTGCTTAGCTTCCAAGATCTGACAAGACTGAGCTGTACCATGCCACCTTTCCTCAAGAATGACAGCAGCGTGCCCCAAATTGGTCCTTTGTTCTCTGCTCTAAGACTAAAATCTTCTGTATTCCTCAGCCTTTCTGCAGCTTGCCCTTCATATTCACCATAGTAGTAGAAGAAGAGATAGGCTTACAGTTTCCTTTCCCTTCCTCTCCCCACAACAGACATTCTGATTCCTCACCAGCAGTTGCTCTGCCGCTACCTCTGATCTGCAGCTACCCCTCACAGCAACCTGATTGGAGATCTGGTCACCAGAAGGGGAATGGGAGGTAGTCGTGGATCAAAAGACGCCCATGCGGCAACTGGTTGGGAATCGATCACTTGAGCCCGTTCAAGCAGAAGCGTGGAGGTGGAGCAATTGCTGGTGAAGAATCAGTCCCTGTGAAGTAGGTGGGGCTGAGAGAGCCCTGCAAGAACTGCTCTTGAGAGATCAGCTCTGAGAGAATTGTGACTGATCCTAGGTTACCCAGCTGGCTCTATGTGGAGGAGTGGGGAATCAAATTTGGTTCTCCAGACCAGAATCTGTCACTTTTAACCACTATGCCAAACTGGCTCTCTAGTAGCAAGGCACTTACAGGCCAGGGCTTAATCGGGGCCATCATGTAACCTGCCTGCCATTTGATCTTTAGAGTAACAGCAGTTTTCATCAAAGCATTTCTGCTATTATCACATGTTCTATACTCCTTTGGATCATGAAATAATCCCTTTCAGTATCTGTGCTTGGGTTGAGTATGGTAGTATAGAACACTGATAGGCCATTATGCTTTCTTTCCAACTTGCACCATGTATACTGGGAACAGGAAATGGCACACAAAAGTTGCTGGAATGGAAGACCACCTTGCAGGGTCAAGTGCCAGGGTAAGATAGATACATCAGCTTAGCAGAGGCAGGAAAAGGAAGGGACCCAAGTGGTGGAGAGGAATATATTTGTGCTTAGGACCAAACGTGTGTTTCATTTAGTAGCCTGTGTTTAAGGGGGATGTCAGAGAAATAGTGAGTCCCCATTTAATGCTATGTTCCCAAAGCATGGCTGGATTAAAAAATGGAATAGTTACTCCAGTTCTCCTACAGCTGCCACCACCGTTAAATGATTTATAGTTCTGTCCTAAACAGTTATGACTTCAGTGGACTTAGAAGAGTGCAGCTCTGTTTAGAGTGGCACTGTTGCTCACATAAGAGCAACAGGGCTCTGAAAATATCAATCAGAAGTAATTTTTCCTCTGCAGACATCTGGACTTTATGGTGCAATCTGTAATTCTGTTTAGGACTGCACTCTGCCTTTCTAGTCTGCTATACTCCTGAATATCTACAGCATTTATTCATCTAGCCAACTGGAGCAGGAGAGGCACAGATATGGCCTCTTTCCAAACAGTCAGTTTGTATTATAGAGAGAGGTTAGTAATAGGATGCCCCAAGGATCAGACTGTCAATCTGCATTTTTGAACAGATATATCAGAATTTTCAAAACTGTGAACAGCACAAAGCCTGTGAGAATGATTCAGAGTCATTCTAAACATCCTTGTCAAAAGTAGATTGTGGGATCCTTTAAGGCAGGGGTGTCAAACATCTGGCCTGGGGGCCGAATCAGGCCCTCAGAGGGCTCCTATCAGGCCCCGAGTCATCTGCTTCCTTCTCCCTCTCTCTTGCTTCCTTCTGCATAACAGCTTGCTTTGCCAGGCTTGCTCAATCACACAGGAGCTACAGAGCAAAACCCTTATTTTCTCCATTAGCTGAGGTTCCTCCTCTTTAATTGTAATCGTCTGTGTCCTTTATAAAGTTCTATCTCTGCTGCCTAATGGAAAGACACACAGCCTGGCCCGGCCTGGCCTAAACATGGCCCGGCCCTCCAAGGTCTCATTTATGTCAGATCCGGCCCTCATAACAAATGAGTTTGACATCCCTGCTTTAAGGAATGTTGCATAATATGAAAACACCTGGCAGCAAAATGGTAGCTGAAATTAATGTAGATACTTGCCAAGGAATGCACATGGGACAGGTGGGTTGGGGCTCTCATTTTCATGCAGCATTTCATAGCAGAGAAACCATAGAATGAACAAGCCCCTGCACACATGGAGTTTTGTATGTTCACTTGAGCTTACTAGTATGGTGACTTAAATGTGACAATTGTACAAAGTTCCATTCTGGATAGTTCTGTGAAAATGTCAGCACAGTGCTTTACTCTGTGTCAAAAAGAAAATTAGTAAAAATTCAAAATTAGATGGTTGATTCCATAGAAGTTTTCTTCTTTCTTCCCCCTTCCCCTTTTGGGGTTTGAATGTTGATTAGAACAATTCTATCAGTTTAAAGAGGATTCACAACATTGAGAAGACAAGATTAAGTGGAAAAGACAATAATGCTAGGAAAGCTGAAGGAAAAGAGGAAGATCCAACAGGAGATGGATTGACTCAATAAAGGAAGCCACAGCCCTCAGTTTGTAAGACCTGACCAAGGCTGTTATTGATAGGAGGTTTTGGACATCATTCATCCATAAGGGACACCATAAGTCAAAAGCAACTTTATGGCACATAACACACAAAGAACGCTATGTGATCTCCAAACAGACTTGCATGTTTTGGGATGCTATAAGGATTCATAGCCTATTGCTCACAAAGTGGCAATTAGCAAAAATATGTTTTCATGAGCCCCTCCATTTTCTTGGATTAGCTATACTTTTTTGATGGGGGAGCTTAAAAAGAGAACTTGAAGTATTACAACTTTGAACTTGAAGTATTACAGCAGAACAAGTTTTCTGTCTTTACTTCACCTTGCTGTGGCCATCTGTGAAGGTGCTAGTCTATAGAGTTTAGGTTAATTATTGTTCCTAGCTTCATGTCTGTTCTATTTTGTGAAAGACTGATTAATTCATCACTCTTAGCTATGCAGATTTTACATATCAAACATGCTTGGCTGTATTTTACCTTGGATTTCTTTTTCATAAGGCATTTGTATGTTTCCGTCTTATTACAATCTGACTAATTTTTTGGTGTCAGTTATTTCTGGATGAGAAGGGAGAAGTTGGATAGTGTGAGTTAATTTGGCATCCTCTGATGGTTTAAGTCGGAAAATTAAATTATTGTTATAATACCAAAGGCAGCTCCTGAATTTGTCTTTTCCATTGTCTGTTAACTCTGCATGCTTCCTTCTCTCCCACCACAGAGGCACACAGAAGCCAGGATCCGGACTTACCCGGGCCTTCGTTTGCAGCACCGCGAGAGGGGTGAAGAGGGAGGGCAGCCATTGCTGCGTCTCTACAGGGGGAGGGGAGGGGGCGGGCCAGGGGCCCGGCATGGGAAACTGGGTACCCACCCAGCCCCTCTCAGATCTATTGGGTCTCTTTGGGGGAGGGCAGAGGGCGGGGGCACTTGCAATTATTTAGGTTGCCGAGCCACTACTGCCCTCCCTCTTTGGACGCCTGGTCACTTAGCCTGCCCACCCAGCCCTTTATATAAGTGTTTTTAAGGTTGTGTTCAGTTATGTTTCATATGTTTCTTCTCATCACAACTTGCCGGTATCAGCATGGGGCTGGATCCATTCTCAGGAAAAGCAGCCTGCATGCTCATTTCCTGAGTGTGGGGATCCCAATAAGAGATCTTGGCATGAGGGGCAGCTGAGGTGCCCAGTTCGGGGGCATGTCCATGGATCACCCTCACGCTCAGGTGGCAGGGGAAACCACCTCTGGTCTTCCGCCCTATTGGGATCCAAAGCCTGCCACCCCAAGTCTACCAGCTGATCATCGACTGGCAGGAAGTGCAGTCGATTGACAGGATCCTTACCTCATGCTTTGCCAAGGCTTCTTGCAGCTGTAACAAAAGTTGTGGCCAATTTTATTCCACTTTTCTGAAAATGCTGTGTTCTGTGTGTTATTTCAACTCAGTTGTGTATATTAAACTAGAATATGTAGTCACAGAGGACTTGGTTCAGGGTGCCCACCTCTGCCCCTCCCTTTGGTGCTGGAGCTGCAAGCACTTAATGTGCTGTTGCATCCTTTGTTTTGTCCTTCAACAGAGGACTTTGAAATTAATTGTCCTTCTTCTGTGGTTTATTTTGGCTGTTTATGAAATGTTGCCAGCATGGCTTTTAGTTTTCCCTTTGAAGATTCTTTTGGGGTTAAGTTGCATTTGGGGGACTGACCTCAGTGGGATCTCAACCGTGTGCTCTTTTCTTCAGCTAGCAGCTCTCCTGAGTACCAGGCTTATCTTGGAAATGCTCATTTTCAATGATGCCAGTTAAGTGATGGGCAAATGATCTTGGGCACAAATACTTACAACAGACCTTGTTTCTCTTGGTCTGGTTTTGTTAATCCTGGCTTTTGTATCCTAGTTTCTTTAAGCATATTTGGAAGCTGTGGTCGGCTTGCTGTACGATCCTGGTGGTAGCTTTCCTTTTTTTTAATTAATAAATTTTATTTAGTAAATTGTTTAAAAATGCTATTTACAGATAACAAGGATAGTAAAAAATCAACAAAAACAACACATATTTAAAACTATAATCTATCCTGTAACACTATATTCACAGCTAAACTTTTATCCTTACAAATCAGTTTCTTCCAAGTAAATGCATCTCATATAGTTAACTAAGGGAACTGGGAATTTACATAATAAGACCTATTTCCATATCCTTTCAATGTGAATATTCTAAACATTTAAAAATACAAAAAAATCTCTATAGAGGTAGCTTTCCTGAAATGATGTTTTTTTGTTAAATTTCACTGCTAGCACCAGGAATCAAGGTCTATCACATCAGGGGAGAGCCCTAGAAGAAGGTTCCAGATGGCAAATATTGGGGAGAAAATGAAAAGAAAGATAATTAACAAAAAATCAAAAGTAGAGTGCTGAGGGTCCAAAGAAGGTGGACAGGAACAGAAATCTTGATGTAGATAGCAGGGAAACTGAAACAGACATTTCACTGGCAGCCACAGGTAGACTGAGGTGAGCAGAACAGTGTGGAAATATTTATGCAGTCCAGGATGAGCAAAAGCCATTTTGCAGTATGTGCTGTGTGTGTGAGTGCGAGTGAGAGAGAGAGAATAGTGGACGAGGAAGCCAAGGGAGAACAGAACATCACATAGCTCTTCAACTCTTCCAAGCCTGTTGACCTCAGTGGACAAAAGAGTGAGGCTGTGCTTAGGACTGCACTGCAAGCAAGTGAAGAGATGTTGCGCTAGCAAGAAAGATAGCTGCCAACCTCAACACTGGTGAATCCTATTTTCTTTGGAGCATGTTTGTAAAATCTTTGTGGTCAAAAAATGGAGCAAATGCTGCTCAGTCTCATAGATGTGTTTTGCAAAATAAAATCTGTAAGACACAGCAAGTGTGTATATTAAATATATTTTACTCTGTGCAGGGATCATTTGTTCTTTTGCTTGATAGGACTAAAATTGTTTGATTATGTTCAGTGGATCATACATAGCAGGAGAAACTATGTGAAAGGGAGCAAGCATCTAGTATCTAAAGGTATTCTTCAAATGCCCCTCTTTGTGGCAGGAGGGTTGGTGCTGAACACCCAAAGCCAGGACAGCAAAAAATAAAAATGAAAGGTTCCCCAAACCATTTATTGTTTTCAGTTGCATGTTACCATATTCATATCCTTTACTGAAATCTACTGTCAATGGATTGCTTTCCAACTCTTATGAAAATGTTTTCGGCGACTTTTGTTCCCTTGGTTTCTTGAAATGCCCTTTCATCTGGCCTGACCTGCTTCATGTGCTCCTGGCCTGGTTCTGTGAATCATGCTTATTATTTCATCTTATATTTTATTCCTCCTTGTTTTCCTGTGTTGCAATGCTTATCTCTGTCTGTCACTATTCAATCTTTTCAATAATGTTCTGCTTTCCTTCTGCATTAAAACTGAGGCACAAATACACATGAACACAAACACAAACTCACACTGAAAGGCCAAAATATGCATGACCCCAAAAGAGCCATGATCCTCCATGTTCTATTTCAATAGATTATTAACATCCTCAGACTGTTTTGGAGATAGGGGAATGGTCATTGGATAAAAAGGGTGTTTAACATGCCTGCAAAGCTGCAGTTAGCAGTGTGTAAGGGGAGACAGGTTCATTTGCATATACCTGTCTTTTTTCTTTATGCACAGCTAATTGCAGTTTGGAGGAGTGTTATAATTTGTGGAAGAGGTATGGGAGGGAAGGAATGGATGAGATCAAATTCTGGCTGTTTATTCACCAGTCACCAGCAATGTCAGCTGCAGTTCAATTGACAAGAAGTGATATTACAAATGCACAATAAATATGATTCTTGGGCAGAAAACATATGCAGGATCCCCCCCTCCCACATCTTGTAGACCAGGGACAACATACATTTCATGGAAATGCTTCTCTTCAGCATCCCTTTCCAAGAGTATAGAGGGAAGGAATTATGAACTTCCTGGGAACTAGCCCGCTCTGTCTTTAATAGGTAGCCTTTGCACACTCCATCTCTCTCTCACAAGGTTTCCCATTTCTGAACAGTTTTGGTTGTGCCATGTGACCACATGAAGCTGCCTTAAATTGAATCAGACCATTGGTCCATCAAGATCGGTACTGTCTATTCAGGTTGGCAACAGCTCTCCAGAGTATCAGGCAGTGATCTTTCATACCACCTACTGCCTGATCCCTAAATGGGGATGCCGGGGATTGAACAGGGAACTTCTGCATATCAAGTAAATGCTGTACCACTGAGCCACAGGCCCTCTGTGTGTTTCTTTATGCAGGACTTGATTTAAGTAGATATTTGTGTAAAATGCAACTCATTTGTATGGAATACATTTAATAGAAAGTCATCCACTATGAATAAGTGGCAAAGGACATTCCTGAGAAATAGAACCAGGTGTGTCTTCACCCTCTCATGGTGTGGCTACATTGTCCTCTGCACCAAGTCCTGTGCATTCCTTTTTAAATTACCTCAATAACTAGCTGGAGGCCAATGAGGAATCATGGGAAAGGGAAACAGGATATCTTGTCCAAAGGGCTAATTTTTAGAAGGACCCTGTGAGACTCCAAACACAAATGCATCAATAGAAATTGCTTGTACTTTAAATAACTTTAAAGCAGGAAATAAGACCAAAGCATTCATAGGTATACTTCTACACTGGATCAATTTAAAGGAAATATGTGATGGAGTATTATGGGTCAAAAAATCCTTGGCATAGAACCTGCTGTTGACTTGCCTTTTTAGATGTCAAGACTGAGGGATGTGAGCAAGCCTATGAAGTTGTTTGCACTTCTTGTACTCCAAGCCACCCATTAATCAGCTCTGTTTCACTTTTACTAGCAGTTCTCACTAGCAGTTCCTTTGCCCCCAGGCTTCTGCTTTCCCCAGCTCAAGTGATCAGTTCCCTACCAGTTGCTGTGTGGGCACATTTTGATCCACAGCTGCCTCCAATTTCCCTCACAGCTTCTGGATCTCCAGGAAACAAGATCAGAAAGCTGTAGGGGAAATTGGTGGGAGCCAGAGATCAGAATGTGCCTGTGCAGCAACTGATGGGGAATTGATTGCTTGAGCCGGGGAAAGCAGGAGCTTGGGGATGGAGCAACTGCCAGTGCGGAATTGGTCTTAGCTTGTAAATCTCTTGTTTTTCACATAAGGAACAGCTGCTTTCAAGTAGGAAGGAAGAGGCAGTACTAACAACCTGTTAGTATTAACAAGAGGCAGTACTAGCCTAGTACTCTGGTAAATTTGGAGGGGGACAGATACTTGATTTAGTGGACTGTACCATGAACAGGGATTCAAACACGCATCCTGAATTCCAGCTTGGGGAACATTCCTTAAGACTATTTAGTCTGGCCTATCCTTGACAAACCCCCACCCCCAATTTATCAAAACAAGGTAGATCCCATAGTAAGCTGCACAATTTTGGTTTTATAATAGCACAGCTTGATAGGGAGCGGACTGGTGGCTCTTGAAATGTTTAAAATATATACATCTAAAGAATAATAAAAGGGTAAGGGTGTCTTAAATACTACTGAAACAAATTGAACACAAATTGCACCATTAAGGGCCTGGAGACCTGATCTTAAATATGTGTATTCAGAAGTATATCCCACAGATTTCTGAGCTTAGGGTTGCAACATTAGCCTTGTTTTTCGATTTGATTGGTGACTGAAAAAGTTGTCCTTTCTTTTTTGTGTGTGTCAAAAATGAACAGGGAGACCTGTGGAGCTAGTTGATGTGCATGTATCAGCTGAGTCTCCCAAGCAACACATGCAAAGGTTAAGAAGACCATCTCAGTCCAGCTCATCTGCCCCTTTCATGTCATGCAATCCCTCCTACCATGTTGGCTGCACTTGCATGTAACAATCTAATTTATGCAGCTCAGCTTTATAATCTAATTGTCTGAGATTGCATGTGATGAAAGTAACCTTACAGGACCAATCTTGAATGACATTCTTTCTTCACCAAGCCAGAACCTGGAACTGAACCCCATAAACTCCTTATTTGCAGCTCCTTGCTCACCAAGTTCCATTTTCTTCCAAGAACTGCACCCTCACCCTCCAGTCCTGGCTGACCTGATGTGAGCCATTGTCATGCACCATGTCACTGTCCAGCCAGCCAGCATTCTTAAAAGTTCTGTCTCATCCATCCAGTGGAGGAGGAAGTTTCTTGAGAACAATAATGTACATCAGCTTCTAGGTGCCGTCCTTTGCCTCATCTTCTGCCATCATTTCCTTCCCATTCTCACTATTGATTCTTGACAGTGGGGACTATGATTGTGCTCAGAGGTCTGAGTCCTTGCTGGTGTGCTGTGTCTGTGCTGGATTTGCTTTCCTGCTGCAGTGAAGCAATGCATGCATGATCCACACCGCATCTGTTGCAGCTGGCAATAGGGATTGGGGAGGGATGGTGGAGAGGCATGCTGTGATATATTAACTCTTCTCCTGGTTGGCAATTGTCCTTTCTTTGCAGGCAACCCACCTGGCCATGCTAAAAAAGCTCTGAAGCAGCGGTTCCTCAAGCTGCTGCCCTGCTGCCGCCAGCCCAAATCCATCCCCTCACTCAGTGAAAGCAAGTGACACTTTGTGCCTCTCTCTGTGTTGTTTCTTGTGCAGCGACCTCATTGCTCTCAGCACTGGGAAAATGAGGGGATTCCTTCCATGTAAACAATTTAAAATACTGACATTCCACTTTTTTTCTCACAGCAGATGTCAACCTTATAGTGGGTTATGAAAAAAAGCATGACAAATGTGTGGAAATAGGCAGGGAATGGAAGAGACCAAAATCCAGACTCTCCACCTTAAGGCATTCATTCTGAGAACTACTTTGTGGATACATTAGAACTGGTGACAGCTACTTTTCTCTGCAGCCTTCTATCCGGATAAATAAGGAAAAGAAGACCAGGTTCTTCCTAGGGCACTGGCCAATTGGTGCCTTGGGATGAAGTGGCGGATCTTTGCATTTGCCAGTCTCAAAGTCATATCAGGCAAATCTATTATCATAACACTACATCTGACAGAGGGATAGGCATTTGCTGAAGGATCATAATTACAGGGTTGTCTGTCCCATGATTAAGAACAGTGGCTGCGGGGTAATGACAAGAGTCTCTACTGATCCTTATTATCTAGCTGTATATGAAATGAATTCCTGGCTTCGAGATAAACTTTGCATTGTGTGAATGCCACAGCAATGCACTCTGGGAAGACCTTGCCATTCAGGGAAAACTCTGACACATATTGACTTGCTGCTAAGGAATGTAGTCTGGTCCTCACCTGCAGCAAATGAGCAAGTAGAATCCTGAGGTGAACGATGGTGTGCCGGTTTTGAATGTTTCCCCACATTAAGAAAACAAACTCCCTTCAAATGAAAACCAAGTGCATCAAAAAGTTCTACTGTGCTAACTTCTTAACTTTATGTTGGGAAGCATTTAGAAATTTGATTCCCCACCTGGAGAAGGAAATGGTACCTCATCACCATCTCAGATTGCTGCATGTCCTGGCCTGAGTCACACAATGAAAAAGGAGACAGCCCACAGCAGAAAAAGCAAAAGATAGTAACCCCAACACTCAGACAACTAGAAAGCAAAGCTCCTGGCTCTTGACATTCTCTATGCTACGTGATGGACAGTTGCTTGTCTATAACATATATTCAGTAGCAGTAGCCTTTCTTAAAGGTCTTAACTGTTTAGTAGGTATGCTTCTATTTTTATTAAGGATGTAATTATACTCAGCATCACCTCCCTTCTGGCAGGGCTATTTATACTGTAATTCTGCATAAACACAGAAAAGATACAGAATGTACTGCATATCCAATTCAGCTTCCTTCTGAATTGCAAAGATACGCTTAATTCCAAAGAGTAGCCATGTTAGTGTGCAGAGGCAAATTGAACAGGAATCTAGTGGTACCTTAAAGACCAACAACATTCATTCCAATGTAG
The DNA here is from genome assembly GCF_032191835.1 of Heteronotia binoei. Taxonomy (NCBI): domain Eukaryota; kingdom Metazoa; phylum Chordata; class Lepidosauria; order Squamata; family Gekkonidae; genus Heteronotia; species Heteronotia binoei. Next base: position 77,314,258 of record NC_083228.1, on the reverse strand, counting down.
CTGTTGTGAATTAGACTCATTTCATCTGATATGCTTGAAATGTATGTTTGAAAGTTGAATGGGCAGTGCCTAGTGAAAATAGAGAAGTTGCTAAATAAGTTTTCCATTCTCAGGACAACCACTTTGGTGCCCTGGATAGATTGTTGTGCCTCCCCCTACTGGCAAAATGCTAAATTTAAGTATGTTGAGTAGTTTAAAAAAAACAGCTGATAATAAAGACAAGAAACCACTCCAAATTTAGCTTTTCTTGGTACAGATGTTTTATTTTGAGTATAGAGTATACAACCTGTCTGTTTGGTATCTCATCAATATATCATAGGAGAAAAATCAGAGAGTTGGCTCCTCACACAGACCACATTTGAATATATGCAAGGATTCTTAAACTAGGCAGTCAGTTAATACAAAGTGCAGGAAGCTAACTTCCCGTGCAGAGTGACCCCTCTCATTTTTCTGATTTGATTTCAAAGGCACTCAGTTTGGGGTAGGTGATCCACCTTCTGCTATAACATGGGACAGAGACATAAGTAAAAGCAAAAAGAGGGATGTGTTGACCAGAAGTGGAGGTATGCCATTGGATTTTGACAGGGGGTTGGTGTATTGCTCATTAGTGCAGCCTGGCCTTCCATGGATTCTAGGACCTAGGTCGGAAGTGCTGGGCAATTTTGTCTTGGGTGGACCTGCATTCCCTGCTGCACAAAAGGCCAGCTGACAAAATGCAGCTTAGCCCAGACTGGAGGAGCTCTGGGGCTGGGGCGTGATTCAATAGCTGGAGCCTCCTTCTGTGCTACAGCTGAAAGGAAGAGCTTGGCCTTCAGCTCCCCCAGGCCTCAGATGTGGAAGAAAGGGGGTTGAGCTTACCTTGGTCCTTCTCCTCTTGTCAAGGCGCTCCCTTGGCTTTCCCTCCAGCCCGCTCTCTCTGCCAACATTGGGAAGGGAGCAGTCCCAGTCACCTCCTCCTGGACCTGTGGCTTCAAGGGTTTAAATAAGTGTTCACAGCCTTTGCATGCCCCACAAGCCAGTCAGCCCTCAAGGTTCCTCCTGCATTTCTTCAGCTGGAGTTTTGCCCTAACAATTTATGCTGGTAAGATGTCCTTCCAACTTATGCTTCATCTTTTGGGCACATTGGACCACAGTTGAGCTCAGAGGGCATGGCCCCCATTGGCCAGCTGAGCTGCAGAGAGGGATTTGACCCTATTGCACTTGGCAGGCATGGTCCTGCTGCCAGATGTGCCATGGGTTGGATTCCACTAAAGGACATTGGAGACAGGGAAAGGCTTGCTGTCTGATCTGGGACACTCAGTCATAGAAACATAGAATCATGGAGTTGGAAGGGACTTTCAGAGTCACTTAGTCCAACCCCCTGCATCATGCAGGAAATTCACAAATACCCCCCTCCCCCGACACACCCTGTGACCCCTGCTCCAGAAATGGCAAAAAACCTCCAGGATCCCTAACCAAACTGGCCTGGAGAAAAATTTCTGATTGACCCCAAAGTGGCAATCAGCATTTCCCTGGACATGTAAGATAGGCCCATGAGAACTAAGAACTGATGCAAGACTTCCTGCCCTCCTGCCTTTCAAGATCTGTCTAATCAAAGTCATCGAAGGGTTCCTATGAGAGGGTTTATATTCCACAGAGATTCAGATTTTTAATGTCTGTAGTTCATTTCCTCTCACTGATGGGGAAGAGTGTGTCTGTAGTTCCAACAAGAACTGCCTCTGCCTTGGTTGCTTATTCTCTGATGGTGGCAATTGACTGTCTTGATTATTGTAAATGAACCTATTACTATAGGATCCCCCCCCTGCCCTATTTAGCAACTAATGGGCTGAATGTTTCTTGATTACTAGAAATCTCTTTCCCTTGCCTTTGGAAAGCGGGTAGCAGTTTGAATATGGACGCTAAGAGTCAATTTTCTGCTAATACCAAACTTAATAAAACTGAAGCAGTTAGGAATTTATGGAGGGAATGGTGATTGTGCTGCCTGGGGGAAGTGGGGAGCATATAACATTGGGCATTTGCTTCCCATTTGGATTAATTTCTGTCCCAGATCCTTATTATAAACTAGCTCTGGTCTTCTGTTTCTATTCTAACCCAATCAAAAATGCTTTTCTTCTCTTTTATCCTGTACAACATGAGGAGAGAGCCATTTTGGTGTAGTGATTAAGAGTGGTGGACTCTTATCTGAAAAACTGGGTTTGTTTCCCCACTCCTCTAAGTGAAGCCAGCTGGGTGACTTTGGGCTATTCACAGCTCTTTCAGAGCTCTCTCAGCCCCTAAAACTGTACAACATTAAGAACTAGAACTTGTGGCTGCCATACAATCTAAAAATCTCCTGGCTATTATACACACAATACCATATTCTCTCTCTCTCTATCTATCGTACAGCGTGAGGTCAACAGACATTCCAAAAGCAGGGGCTTTGACTGATTACGCCAGGGGTCTAGATCTCCTGTAGAACAAAAGGAGACTAGTAAGGCATTAGCTCTCTGGTTGCAATTATATTGTGACCCCAATAGATTGATAAGAAGCATAATTGTGTGCACATATAAACTATGTGTGCTTGTATTAGGGAAAACATTGAGCAAATTCCACTCAAGTTTTAGCTGAATAGGAAAAGTTGACTTCTGCCAGTGCAGAGATAGAAGCAAATTTCTCTTAGAGAGGAAAGTGATGAAGCTGGGGGATGAAAGTGGAGTAGGGGGTAGGGTTTGTATGTGCCGTATTTCTGAGGCATTTCCTCTTCTTGCAGACAGTGTAGAGGATGAATTTGAACTTTCCACCGTTTGTCACCGGCCCGAGGGCCTGGACCAACTGCAGGAGCAAACCAAATTCACCCGCAAGGAACTGCAGGTCTTGTACAGGGGCTTCAAAAATGTGAGTTTGGGGGAAAATCCAGCTGGAATACATATAAACCTATGGAGCTTCATATCCTTTTTTTTAATCTCTAGGCTTTTGGGGTGGTGGGGGAAAAGAGAAAGTATGCTGGTTGTTTTTCCCAGTGTTACAGAGGTCCTTTATAAATCTATGTTTTAACTTTTTTATGTTTATGGGTCCTGATATGTATCATCTTTATAATACTGTAGCATTGTGAATTTTGTTAAATGGTATTAGTACTGTAACAAAGTTAAGACCTATGGTCAATACATCACAATAAAATCTACAATCTACTCTTATAAATCTACACCTTGCATTTTTGTACACCTTTCCCCTTTGGTAACTTGCTGATTACCTATGTTACTACTGTGCTGGCCCTCATGTGACCAAGGAGAGGTGCTGCAAACAAGGTAATCTTAGGCGAAGTCCTGGAAGCTCCTCCCTTTCCTTGGGATCAAAGACCAAGTACCATGTTGCTCACCTGGGTAGCCTGACACTGCTATGTCTCCAGAGACCACTGCCACACACCACCCAAGCCCACCGTCCCAATTTTGGGAAATACCATTTCCTATGGCACTGGATTTGTTTGTTCAGTATTTGCTGATGGAGCAGTACTGTATGCCTTTAAACCACCCAATTCCTCCTCAGATGGTTATCTCGTAGCACCAATATAAGACTTTCCTCACCATGCAGGTGCTCAGCACAGGGACTAAAGCTTCCCCTGAGCCTGTTTTTAGATGCTGAGAAGGCTTTTGACAGGCTGACAATAATAAAATGCAACAAAATGGGATCACAGTATGTGAACAACGAAGGAAAAGACAACTGCTTTAATATGGCTTCTGTATATGCAAATAGCCACTCAGAATATACTATACATTTTCCAACATGTATTGGTACATTTTTGTAAACATTCAAACAGGAATTCTTTTTTAAAAATTATTTTTGGTTTAACAATTTACTGAGTATTCATAAAATGTAGAGTATAAGTTGAAACAGTACAATACGGTGTCATAATGCCAAAATTATAATAACAAAACATTGTGCTCACTTTGGTCACACATATACTAAAATTGAAACAATACAGAGAAGATTAGCATGGCCCCTGCACAAGGATGACACACAATAACAAAACACTGATAAATAAGAAATCATTCAAAAATACAGTGGTGATTTAAATCATAGATCAGGGGTGTTGACAGCACCAAGCTAGAGTGCCGGCACAAGGCCAGGGCCCCAAGCATGGCACCTCTCTCTGCCCCTGCCTGGTGCACTCCTCCTCCCCCAACCCTCTCCCCCAGTGAGGGTGAGCTCAGCAGCAGCAGTGCAATCTACACAGTGCCCCCCCCCCCCGCTGACTGCCATAGCTCTGCCTCCTGCACTGCCTCTGTGCTTCAAGCACAGAGGCAGCGTGGGAGGTGGAGCTATGGCAGTCAGCAGCAGGGTGCACTGTGCAAAACATGCCACCACTGACCGAGCTCATACATTTCCTGTGCCAGGGGCGAGGGTGGGTGGAAGGGAGGGTTGAAACTGGCACCCTCTCCCCCGGGTTGTACTCCAGGCAGCTGCCTAATGGATGTGCCAGCCGTGGGTGTTGAATTCATTTGTTATGAGGGCCGGATCTGACATAAATGAGACCTTGTCAGGCTGGGCCACAGGGTGTTTTTTGGGCAGGAACACACAGGAACGCAGTTCTGGCTGGCTTGGCATCAGGGGTGTGGCCTAATATGCAAAGTAATTCCTGTTGGACTTTTTCTACAAAAAAGCCTTATGTGAAACAATGGTGACATCAGTGGGTGTGGCCTAATATGCAAATAAGTTCCTGTTGGGCTTTTTCTACCAAAAAAGCCCTGCTGGGCCATATGTGTCATAAAATGCAATGCCAGATAGCAGAGATGTAAACTTTATAAAGAGCACAGACAAACACTAAATTAGGGGAGGGACGGTGGCTCAGTGGTAGAGCATCTGCTTGGGAAGCAGAAGGTCCCAGGTTCAATCCCTGGCATCTCCAAAAAAGGGTCCAGGCAAATAGGTGTGAAAAACCTCAGCTTGAGACCCTGGAGAGCCGCTGCCAGTCTGAGAAGACAATACTGACTTTGATGGACCAAGGGTCTGATTCAGTATAAGGCAGCTTCATATGTTCAAATATTTTTTTAAACAAAATTAAAATATGCTTAAAACATTAGCATTCTTGCAATATTTTGTTTATATAACAGTCTTTGATAACTGACACCACTTACTCTGAATTACTGTTTCAAAATCTGGAGACTATGTATGCGCTGTAGCAGTCTTGAGTATGCTGTTCAGAGGTGTTGTTCAGGTGTGTATCTGTAAGCTGCAAGCCTACTTCCATTAGTTGAAGCATATTTGCCACAATCTTTGTTTCTAAAATTCTATCCTAAGACAGAGGAAATCAACAATTGTTGAGATTACCAAATATTTAGTGTATCAATTATATCAGGAATATCATATTTTGATAAATTTTCCATTATGGGAAACCAAATTACCTCAGATTAGATGAGAATGCTTGAGAGGTAAAATACATTAAGTTGTCAGTGAGTTTGCCCATAATATAAAGGTCCCACAGCTTTTTATGCCATAGTGATAAGTCTGAGGTTGTTTTATGTTTTCAGCATAAAACTAAAGTTGATTTTGCTGCATACAGAAGAATTTCAGATCTAAATGAAAGGCAGGAATCAGTTTTCCAACCATTGAGGAAGTAATGGTCTGGATTAGGTAGAATTTCAATACCAGTTATGGCTTGCATTTGCTTAAGAACTTGTTCCCAGAAGGATTGAATATAAGAGCAGGAAAGCCAGCCATGTAAATAATCTCCAAGCTTTCCACATTTCTTCCAACAAAAGGGGCTTACTGAATTAGAGATATGAGCCAATTTTTGCGGGGTTAAGTACCAGATTGACTTAAAAACTTGAAGTTTCACTGATAATATTTTTGAATTAAATGCAGGCAAAGCTCTATATATTCTGTCATTATTAACTCTCTTTCAATATACAAACAGGTATTCTATCAATTTTGTACATTTTCTACATAAATGACACCAATTACTTATGGACTATAATGACAGCACATACTTATCAAACTGTATTTCATTTGTTTTGGAAGCATCTTAATTCCCACTGTGTGTGGGATTGGACTTTAGATAAGTTTTTGGACTGCATCCCCTTTGTCACAGCTTTGTTTGTTTTGGAAGTATCTTAGTTGGACTGCGTCTCCTTTGTTTTGTTATTACTACAGTATGTGCAATCATTATAGTTCATAAGTACTTGGCATTTCTGTAGGAAATGTACTAAATTGATAGAATATCTGTCTGAATATTTACAAAAATGTACCAATACATGTTTGAAATTTTATAGTATATTCTTAGTGGTTATTTGTATAAGTATAAGCCATATATCACAGTGGTTGTTTTTTCCTTAATTATGCAAAAATAGCAATACACATCAAAATGACAAACCACCAGGGCTTTTTTTGAGCAGGAATGCAGTTCTGGCTGGTTTGGCGCCGGGGCTTAATATACAAATGAGGTCCTGTTGAGCTTTTTCCACAAAAACCCTTATGTGTAACAATGGTGATGTCAGGGGGTGTGGCCTAATATGCAAATGAGTTCCTACTGGGCTTTTTCTACAAAGAAAGCCCTGCAAACCACATAATAAATATAACATTCAGCTGATAACCAATTATGATAGAGAGGGAGCTTGAGTCTGTTTGAAACTGCTCTTCTTCAGAAAACTCCCAAATTGTTTGCAGTCTTTCATCTGTTTATTCAAAATCTTGGATCCTCACAACAATTATTCAGAGATAAAAAAGAGTTGGGTATACATAGAATCACACCAATAACACAGGTAGAACTTGAATTCTTTCAAAGATAAGGCAGCTGTTTTCAGCTGCTCATATTTACTGCACCAAGTATGAGTCAGCAAAAAAGAAAGGTGATTCAGCACCAGACAGACTTGTCAGAATGTCTATAATGGGCACCAGGAGTACAAGGCACATCAGAACTCTCCTTGACTACATACCATATTGGTTCAACCAATGGGTATTCTAAGGTGAACTTATTTGCACTTTTCCATTTGACAGGAGTGTCCTAGTGGCATTGTTAATGAAGACAGCTTCAAGCAGATCTACTCACAGTTCTTCCCACAAGGAGGTGAGTGCTAATCCCATCTATACATCTGGTTTGGTGAGGATGGGAAACCAGGCAAGGGCAATGGTTTGAGTGCTGCTAGAAACAATGTAGGCTATAACTTGGAGGGAGTTGGCACAGTCTTCCTGCACCATTTGGTAGTTTCCCGTCACTACGCTGAGTTCCCTTTGTTGCCCAAAATAACTGTGCAATGTAGTGTGACTGGGGCATTCTGATTCATGGCACCTAAAAGCAGCCACTGCAAAAGCTCAGCTGTAGGTTTATTTTGCTGAATCCCTTCCTGCTTTCTAGTCATTTGGTAAAAGGTGCACTGTCTAGTGCTTCCTAACCACTTGATTTCATGCCCCTCTCTTCAGATTCCAGTACATATGCAACTTTTCTTTTCAACGCATTTGACACTGACCATGATGGCTCTGTCAGTTTTGAGGTAAGATTTTAAAAAATTAATTGAAATGTTTTCTGGGGTACAGAGTCTAGAGCTGCAGAATCATCAGGACTGAACATAGAATGCAGACACATATGCAGCACACTTACAGACAATTGACTGAAGTGCCAAATTTCCCATACAAATTTGTCTCTTTTATTTGCTGTCTCTGCTCCCAGGCTGAGATCCCCCTCCTGTGATAATCTCCCCCAGACAGTGAAGCTCCTCTTCCCCATCACCCCTTGCCAGCATTGTTCTAACTGGTCTCCCAGCTGTCAGTTAGGTTCTATCTGCTTGGGAGCCTCTTTAGGCTCTCTTGCTGATAAAAGGTACCCCTCCCACCAGTGAGCTTAAATACAGGGTTGCAGCTGTTTCCTTCTAACCCCTTCTCCCACATCAGCCCATCAGGAGCCTCCCTGCTACAGACTGTTCCCCTCTCTAGAAGGGATCTGGAGGGTTCCCCCAATCCTATCTGGTCTTCTACATTTCAGGAGAAAAAGTCAGCATTCAGATGCATCCACCCTGCATTGTGTACTGCCATGAAGGAATAAAGCTTCAGGGCTAAATACCACTTGGTCAGTTGGGGGGTTGTCTCTTCCGAATGTTTCGGGTATTGCAGCGGAGTGCAATCAGATTAATGTAAAAGGGGCACCCCACTGATAATGTCAGAGGGCCTCTACAGCCAGGGTTTCCCTCTCAACCACTGTGTACCACCATTTCCATTTGCTAAGTTTAAGGCTCAGAAATAGGACAGGGTGTGCTTTGTCCCCTAGTCCTTGTGATATTACCATCCCCAATTCCACTCAAAGCATCAGTTTCTAGTATAATGGTTGGGTGGAATCCAGGATCTGCAACACTAGGTCTTGTGATAGAGCAGCAAGTGCTGCTGGGGTCCATGCTACCTTGTTTGGTTGACCCTTTTGGATCAGCTCAGTTAGGGGTCAGGATACAGTAGCAGAGTAAGAAATGAACCTACAGTATTATATTGCCAACCCCAGGAACTTCTGAACCCTCTTTTTTGTACTTGACAGCTTCCAGACAATCAGGGCATGTACTTTATGGGGGTGTACCTTTCCTGCCCCCACAAGGAACCCAAAATATTTCATACTTGCATGAGTTACACAACAATTTGTTGGACTGGCTGTGAGTTCCACCTCCTATAGCTGCTTGAGTACAGCTTGCCGGTATTGTAAGTGCTTGCTCCAAAAAGTGCTTAGCTAAAAATCATAACATCATCAATATATATGACAGCAAACTATTCCAGTCAAGGGGGCTTCACAGACTACAGACACAAGCAGGCCCAACCACCGGTGCTATGGGTGGGGTTCTTGTACTAATTCCAGAGCATGCACTCAACAATCCCTCTGAATCATTCTACTTGTCTGTTGGTCTGGGCATGGTACACTAAGACTTGAATGGGTGTAATCTGCAACATTTCCTGCATTTCTTGGAAAACTTGACCTGCAAGGTTAGGCCCTTGGTCAGGAATAATAAGGTGGAACACAGCCTCCAAAATATCACTAAAATATGGGCGTGCCCTCCCCTGCTGATTGTTCTTGTGAGCCTACTGGGTCAATGCCTATCCTTTCAAAGGAGGTTGTTGTGATTGGCATGAGCACCAACTTGCCCCATTTAGAACCACTAGCCTAAGTCTTCTGGCGCTCTGGACTTGAGGCACAGTAGTGCTGCACAAGCTTCTAGATTCAGCTATGGTAGAACAGCCACCTGCATTTGCAACTGCTGTCTCTGTACTGTAAGGGTGACCCAGTGGGCAGGGTAAGTTTTCACATCTCTGTGGATGTACTGAAGTCAATTCCACCCTATGTTGTCCTTCCCCCTTCAATATTGCAACAGGATTTGTCTATTATGGCCTGGACCACCCTTCCATCCATTGCAGCCTAGAAAACATCCCTCACTACTGGACTGCCTACCTGTGTGGCCAACCAAGCTTCAGCCAAGGAACAATTCATGTGGCAGCATTCCCACTTGATATGCCTTCTTTGGCCACAGGCATAAAAAGCAATGCTTCAGCTCTGTGCTTCAGTGTCACCCCCACATGCACTGTTACCTACTATGAGTGGAAGCCCCGGGGGAGTGTCAGTCAGCCACTTTTACAGCATCATGGGGCATCACCTTCTGGTAGTTTGGGTGTTCTTTCTGCTCCATGGCCCTCTTTGTCTCACCTCCATCACCTCTTACCCTGAGTTCTCACTCAGTGGTGCTCAGACTTTGGCTGCAGTCATCTCTATCAACATGATTGCCTACTCTAGCATCTTTGGATCATGGCACAGCAGCCAGTTTTTTGCTGCAGCTATATACAGAGGAATATAGTGCTCTAGCGTTATATGCTCCATGATCTGATCCACTGACCATATGGCCAGCTTAATCCAGCACATACAATTAGTTTTGTCTTGTTACCCAAGGGATGGGGGTGCATTCAGTCACTGAACAGGAATTCTTTTCGCTGCCTCTGATACACTTCTTCTGAGATTGTGAGACTACTGAGAATCACAGATTTTACTTTACCTTTGTCAGCTACGTCTTAGGTGGCAAGAGGCACGGTGAGGCAGTGTCAGGAACATAGTGCATTGTGCCTTATCCCAGCACTAGCTACTTGTTCAAAGGTGTTTTGGGTAGGCTTCAGGATTGTTGTTGGACCCCATCTTGCTGATACAAGAATACAGTATTTGCCAGGGGTTCTCACCTGCTGGGCCAACTGGCTGTAGGTCTCCCCCTGGGAGAGCACCAGTATGTATTGTCTCTGCTGCCACTGGGGCTGCTTGCCTGAGCGGTTGAGCTTGTTCCCACCACTGTTGGGTTGCAATCACACACATAAAATCCACTTGAAAAGTGCACTGAAAGTGGATTGAAAGTGCATTATTTAGTGTGTGTGATCATAGCCTTGGGGTCCTTCCTGCTGCATTTGGGAGGAATGGTGGCTCAGTGGCAGAGCATCTGCTTGGTAAGCAGAAGGTTCCAGGTTCAATCCCCAGCATCCAACTAAAAAAAAAGGGTCCAGGCAAGTAGGCATGAAAAACCTCAGCTTGAGACCCTGGAGAGCTGGTGCCAGTCTGAGTAGACAATACTGACTTTGATGGACAAAGGGTCTGATTCAGTATTAGGCAGCTTCTTATGTTCATATCTTTAACAGCCTCTTCAGGGTTGCTGCTGCTGCTGCAGCAAGACAGCCTATTCTTGGATGTGCAGATGACACTGCACCTACAAGGCTGTGGCCCACAGCTCTCTAACCAGCTCCATAGCCCCGATGTCTATCAGGTTCCTCAGCAGGAGACCAGGGAGGGCCTTCTACTGGTTGCCACCACTAGGGTTGCCAAGTCCAATTCAAGAAATATCTGGGGATTTTGGGGGTGGAGCCAGGAGACATTGGGGGTGGAGCCATAAGTAAAGTTGTGACAAGCACAATTGAACTCTGAAGGGAGTTCTGGCCGTCACATTTAAAGGAACCACACACCTTTTAAATGCCTTCCCTACATTAGAAATAATGAAGCATAGGGGCACCTTCTTTCGGGGCTCATAGAATTGGATCCCCTGGTCCAATATTTTTGAATCTTGGAAAGCATTTTGAGGAGTCAATAGATGCTATGCTGAAAATTTGGTGCATCTACCTAGAAAAACAGCCCCTATCAATCTCCATAGGAAATATTGAAGTGCCCAGCAGACATTGCTGAACTTCCAACTTCTTCAAAGTAACACAGAGCAACCAAAGGTTCAAGTTTACCTTTCCTATGCAAACGACCTCTGAAAAGATTGTACAACCAACGGAGGGGCTGGGCTGTTTTCACAGCCACTGGGAACAGCCATGTTGTTTTCCCCCTGCTCCCATTCAGCCTTAAAGACACAGACACACCATCCCAAGAGGAAGCCTTTCCAGAGGTGGAAAGGGACATGGTGGCTGTAGGGGCAGGGCTTCCCCCCACTGGCCAACTGACTGAGAGCGGGAAGGAGCCTGGGAAAGTGGGTGAACCCCCTAGGGATTGGCAAGCCTAGCCACCACTCTGGTAAGGGTCTGCTGGGAGGGCCTTCGTCTTCCTTCTCAGCAAGAGGTGTGCAAACCCAGGCAGTATAACAACAATCAATTTAGTGTAAGTGCTCAAGAACAAACAAGTGGGTTGTAACTTTTAGTGCAGTAGTGAACATGGTAAGGGTGGTATAAAGAAACATAAAAAGTCCTGACGCAACAAATTATATGTTCCCTTCCTCTAATTCCAACTGACTAACCACTTTTTGGATGAGGGAGCTCTCATGACTACAACCTTCTTCCAGCCCAGCCTTTACAGAGAGAACACTCCCCCCTTTCTAGCTTGGCCTTTTAATTCTTTCCTTCCAGGTCCCACCCCTCTGGTCTCCACTGGGCAAGTTTTCCTTCCAAAACTGCTGCCCACCGAATCAGAGAGACAGAAGGGATCCTGGGAAATGTACTCTAATACAGGCTTCTTTGGAGCCTGTAGGCCTCACTAGGCCTAGGATCATGACAATCTCCATCACTGGAAGAGGTGGAACATAGGCGGCTTAGGGGTGGCTGGTAGTTCATGCTCTCACCTTTTTTTTTTTTGCAGTAGCCAGACAGAAGCTACTAGGTGTAGCTGTAGCACTCTTTCAGTCCAACTCTGTTTAAAGCAAGAATCAGCCAACACATACCAGACTGTTCAGCTTTCTTTCTGCAGCATGCTCCCCAGCCACCCCTGCTGCCTCTCTGCATGCCTCTTTCATTAGTAGGGCTGCCAACCACCATGTGGGGCCTGGAGAACTCCTGGAATTACAACTGATCTCCAGAAAACAGAAATCAGCTCTCCTGGAGAAAACGGCAATGTTGGAGGGTGGACTGTATGGCATTGTACCCTGCTGAGGGCTCTCCCCTCCCAAAGCCCTGTACTCCCTAGACTCCATCCTCAAATCTCCAGGAATTTCTTAACCCAGAGCTGGCAACCCTATTTATTAGCTGCCTCTGCCTCTGGATTTAGACTCCTCACTCCTGAGAATCCTTTCCATCCTCATTCTAAGTGGTGTCCTGGCTGCTGAGTTGGATTGCTCCAAAGCCTGGGTTAACTCTTAAGGTTCTCTTGATGATGAAGGCGAGCCTCTCCCTAGTAAGCTTTCATCTGAGATTACCCTGGTTCCTCTTCTTACTCCTTTATTTTGCAACCTTGGGCTGTCAGGAGCCTCCCTGCCACATCCACTATGTCCAAAATGTTTCAAACTAGATCCCCAATGTACCTCCAGGAAAAGAAAGGAGTTTCACAGATGTGGAATGATTATAGAGCACACTTTACCATGTGCTCTTGATGTTCCATGGATATTGCTGTTAAATAGGAACTTCTGCTCTCATAGGATTCACAAAGGAACAAATGAAAGAAGCATCAGAAAAAAAAACCCTGTAAGAATATTAAACTGTTGAATGGTGAATAATTATGTCCCCTAGTAACTGGGAATGGGATCTGGCAGTTTGTTGCTATTGAGCCTGCAGCTGCAGTGCATAATGACTTCTTCACCCCCATTTTCTCCCTTATTTTCTAGGATTTTGTGTCTGGCTTGTCCATTATTCTACGTGGCACTATAGATGATCGGCTTAACTGGGCGTTCAACCTCTATGACCTGAACAAAGATGGCTGCATTACCAAAGAGGTAACTAAAAAGCAGCTGGTGATATCTGAAAGATGCTGAAATCTCCCTTAGCCTGCAAGAGATTTATGATTTTTTAATTGTTTTTCATTCTTTTTCTGTTCTCTGACACAGGAAATGTTGGACATAATGAAATCCATTTATGACATGATGGGCAAATACACATATCCGGCCATGCGAGAAGAGGCACCACAGGAGCATGTGGAAAATTTCTTCCAGGTGAAGCTAGAATCAGGACATTTACCAGTTAGTGTTGTTTACTGCTGTCATAGAAATCTGCTCACCCCACCCCACCCCACCCCCCCTGGAGCATCTAGTGCAAGTTATTTTTGGCTTCATATTTGAGTCTCCTCCTTATAAGTCTTTACCAGAGCCCTAGCCTTCTCCCAGGCACTATTCTTTCCACTCTTGCACCTTTCATTCTAGGCTTCATCCTCTCCAGATCATATACTTATATTTGTAGTCTTGATTGTATTTAAGACACCAGCCCCTTGGATGCTTGTAATTATGGGGAAAAGGCTTTTTCTGACAACAGTGTCTTTGAGAAGCACATGAAGGTTGTTGATTGGCTCTCTCCCAAGGCTAGAGATGTGCTTGTTGACAGGGGGTGCTGTGACTGGCTTCTCTGTGCCTGAGGGTATTGTCTCCTCCCAGGAACCACTTATGCCCCCTTCCTTCAATTTCTATGTCCTTGTGTTCACATTTCAGAAAATGGACAGGAACAAAGATGGTGTTGTGACCATCGAGGAATTCATTGAGTCCTGCCAGAAGGTAAAATATAATTGTTCTTGGAATAACCACTTGTAGCCCTTTTTGGTTGGGTAACAAAAGGCATATTTAGCCTTAATCAAGATTCTAGAAGTTATGCTTAGTGAGGCCAAAGATGCTTAAAGGAGGCAAAGTGAGAAAGGAAGGATACTTTTTATTGTTTTGGAGAAAAATCTGTTTATTGGATAAGATTGGATAATTTGATTGACTGGATATATAGCCTGCCCTCCCCTGTACAACAGGGCTCAGAGCAGATGACAACATTCATAAAACAGTACCAATAAAATTGCATACAGAACCTTGCACTTGTCATCCTTTGAAGCGGTGGTCTGTGATGTGGCATCCATGGATGCCTTGGCACCTGCTGACATCTTTCCTGGCACATGCCATCTACTTTAGAAAGTAGATGGGGCTTTTGCCCAGCAGAGCTCCAACTGGCCATTGGAAATCTGCCTGTACAGATTTTTTTTTTTAAATGTTGCTTTGCCAGCAGTTGCCAGCCACCACAGCACAAGGTTTTAAAATGCATCCTTTTAGAGAGCTTCTACTGTCGGAGTTATGCAGCCTTATTCCATGACAAATTTTGATTGGCTCCACCTCTCATTTAGCCATTTTGTGGTAGTACCAACCACTGTGTCAGAATCCCAAAGGTTCCCACAGACTCAAATATGTTGGGGATCAGTATCCAAAAGATCCCCTTTTGCAGTTTCCCAAAAAAATGTTTAATTCCCAGAGTTTCTATAAATTCCAGCTTTGCTGACTTGATCCTTCCTACCTCTCTGTCTACCTAAGCCCTGAAGACTCATCTTGGCCTTTAGAAATGTGGGCTGGTTGGCCTTACCTTGCCTTACCCTGCTGCTTAGCAGGTAGAGATGGGATATACTCAGGGAAGGGAACTAGTCCTTCTGGCTGCATCATAAGTGGTATCTGGGTGCTTTTCCAAATGATAGTTTTTATGCAACAAATGCACAGTTAGTGCTCAGGGGTTGTGTGAGGTCAAAACATCATTTGGCAATACAGAATTTCTTGCAAGGATATTGCTCTATTCTGGGTTTTTTTTTTAATCCATTAGCAATTATCATTCCTTGCTATGCTACTCATCCTTTTTAAAAACTAAAATTAAAAAGGTAGCAACACCAGCAAGACAATACCCTCCTCCCCAAATGTTTGATATTTTGTAAACAATGTTTTAGAAATATTTAGAGCCATTCCACCATGGAAGCTTGCTAGGTGACCTTGGGCCAATCACATACTTCCAGCCTAACCTGCCTCACAGGATTGTTGTGCATATAAAAGGGAAGAGATGAGAAAAATGCAAGATGCTTTGGATCCCAAATGAGGCAAAATGTGGACTATACATGAAGTAAATAAATAGCTAGATGCTGTACTCTCCTTCCCTGCCATTAGAACTCACATCTTACTTCTTTCTAGGGGTGGAATTCTAGCAGGAGCTCCTTTGCATATTAGGCCACATACCCCTGATGTATCCAATCCTCCAAGAGCTCACAAGGCTCTTTTTTTGTAAGCTCTTGGAGGATTGGCTACATCTAGGGGGTGTGGCCTAATATGCAAAGGAGCTCCTTCTAGAATTCTACCCCTGCTTCTTTCAGAAAATAACATGAGAAAGCACCCAACAGGATGTCTTGCTATATAAAAAGCCCCACCCCTCCAATTCCAATCAGTACAGAAAGATTGGCTATCATCCTATTGGTTCTAGATTCAGGCAACTCCTGTTTTAATTATAAGCATAAAATAGGGGTTGTGTATTTTGGTAGATTCTTATTGTATAAGATACAGCTTGTGAGTGAGGAGTCTGTAGTGCTTCTGCTGCAGCATCTGACAGGCTGCCCTCAGTGGCTCAGGCAAACAGCTCTCAAGCAAGCAAGGCCTGGCCCTGCTCAGAAACTTTCAATAGGCCACTGCCACCTCCTGATCTTTGCTCCTCACCAGTTTGATGCCAGCAGGAATGTAAAATGACACAGTGAGGTACATAGGTAGGAACAGGCCTCATTTTGGGCAGGAACTCACAGGAGCAGAGCTCTAGAACCTCTAAATTTTAAGGTGCTTTCTTTCTCTCCCCTTCCCCCCAATTACTAGTTTCTGGGGTCCACTTTTCAAACCCCCTGTGAGAATTTTTGCTAAACTCTAAGAATTGACATTCTCCCACAAAAATAACCAAAACATATAAAGCAGACAGATAGAATTTTCATCATGCCACTGTGCCCACTATAGGAGAAAGTAATTTTAAAAGTATGATGGAAGTAAGGCTTTATTATTACAATTATAATTCAAGAAAAATTTTAAGGTAGATGCTGAACTGATATAATTTAGTACACCTTCCAGTGATGTCAGGGGTGTGTGGCATATGCAAATGTGTTGGCACCTCTTTTTCTATAAAATGACCCCTGGGCAAGAATCAAGATGATCAAATACTTATCTGTTAAATACAGGCTTTATTCTACTGGCAAATTCTAGATAAAATACAGACTACAGAACTATGGCGCAGGCTAATACAAGCAATGAAACAGAGAAAGGTTGCTAACTTAAGCTATAGGTTACAATACTTGAGCATCTTATCTCCCCTCCCTGTTGGGAGATTCAAATTGGTGTGTGCTTAAAGAGGATGCTGTCCTTTGCATGGTCACACAGTCTCTCACACACACACTCACAAAAAGAAAAGCTCTTTTTCAGTTCCCTTTCTACATGTGTAAAAATATTTTAGCCAGTCTGTGTCTTGAGTTCTGGAAAAGAGAGGTGCTGCTAGTATATTAGAGAGATCTCATCTTTTCCCTCCTGGCTAAGAAAACCATGCCTAGGTGTTCCCAGCCCCCATATCCCCTCAAACACTGGTCACTCTCCATGAATATCAGTCTTTTCTGCTCTCATGCTTGAAAGACACTCTGAAGCATCCTCTTCAATCAAGTCCAACCCTTCTTTCTCATTTCCCCATACACACAAGACTCTGATTTGCTATCTTCTTCCTTCCAGGATGAAAACATCATGAGTTCCATGAAGCTCTTTGACAATGTGATCTAGCTGTCCAGTTTTGGAGCCCAAACATTCACAAGGACCCAGGGCTTCTCTTTTTGGTCTATTCCTGAGGCACTCTTCTTTTGCCTGTCTGGGCAAAGCAGCCCCCAGCTGTTGTCCATGTTGGACTGGGTAACTTTATGGAGACAAATCCTCATTATTCAAGACATAACTAAAGAGAAGACCCTACAGTCCAGGTGGGAGGCTTCAGCTGGATTGTGCTGGGCATGAAACAAGAAGAGTGGCTTGGCATCTACAAGTATTTTCCCTGTGCACTGGGGAAAAAACCTTAAGCACCACCCCCAGGAAACAGCACTCTCCTGTCACAAAGTCATGTGCTCGCCCTCAAGGGCCTTCCAAATCAGCAACCTGCCTGGGCCCTTACTGGGATTCCACATGGGTTTAACACTATGAGATAGCAATGCAAACACTGATCACCAAGGACTCATGAATGCTTTGGTGTATCTGCAATCCTACAGACTCCCTATAAGGAGAGGACTCCATCCAATCTGCACCTTGACTCCCACTGCACATGCGCTAATGCCCTAAGGCTTACTCCAGGGGAAGACATCTCCTGGTGTCAAGACACCTTGCAGTCCCTGCACTAAGCTCAGTTTAATGCTTAGCAACTTTGAAGTGGAACTGCAGTAAGGAAGAAGATGGTGGTAGGTGGGTTTCTGCCTTGTAGTTTTTCCATCTGCATGCTCAGCAGAGCAGGGATGCCAAAGAGAGGCAGGTGTTGCTGAACTTCTAGGTTTCATTCTGCAATCAGGAAGAGAGGAATTTGTATTGAGCTTCCTGCTAGGGGAGCACATAGCCCAATAACAAAGTTGGTGGTTTTCCCTGCAAGACATCTTTCCCTTCTAATATAAACTACAGTGATGAGGGAGATAAATGAAATCTCACTGGAAACATTTAATCCAGAATACAACCTAAAGCTGTTTCTGTGTGGCCTCACTTTTATTCCCAACTGGACAGGATCTCCTTGTCCCCCCCAAAATTTATTATTTATGAAGCACCTTCAGTAACTAGACACAATAGAGAAAACAGGTGCTAGGAGATCAGATCTTCCTTGGTGAGACTTGGAGATTGGTCAAGAATTGTGGTTGATACTGTGCCAACTTCATGAGGAGACACAGGCATCAGGCTCTAGAAAACAGCAGAGTTCTGCTGTGCGGCTTGTCTGGAGTTAGGTGGATTGACTGAATGAAAACATGAGTTTCACAAAGCTCTTAGACAATGTGATTGTAGAGCATAGTAGGAGCAAAAGGGAGCACATATGAGTGACAGATAAAGAAAGGCCATGGGGGAATCTCTGCCACGGCCACATATCTCTCATCTTTGCTGAGAAGCCTAATGGTTTCTGTTGGGAAGTTCCTTATCTATGCTGCTGCTGCTTTCCTCCTGCCATCCTCATGGTGAGAAACTCTTCAGCCCTTTGGGTGCCTATCTTAAGCAGCCAGCAATGTCAGAGTTGCATTAAGGTCCTCCAAAAGAATGCTAGGGATTGCACATAATATAATAGCCACACTGTTTCAGAGGATCACAGAAAGGCCATCGCAAAAGCAGTCACTTCTATCAGTGGAACGGGCAATTGGAATATGAATGGGGAAGGGGTAGGGAGCAGGATGACCACTCTGAGGTCTGCAAAACATTTGGAAGAATCAAAGATGATGCAGAAATCCCGTCACATGAGATTGCTAATATAGAAAAGTGAGGAATACTGAAATAACTGGAAGTTAAGGAATCATGACTGGTAGCAATATTTAAACAACAGAAGCAAATGTTAACGCTCCTAGCCTGACTAACTGCCCCTGCTGAGCATAACTTCATCCTACTAATATTCTACTAGTCATGAGCCCCACTCAGCACTATTGTTTCTACATCCTAACCACCACCTTTGATTCTTCAGTTTCACCCTCACACTGAGTCACAACTCCGAGAAAGCAGATGGTCATTTAAAGGATGCTTCAGGCCCCACTGGAGCAGGGTCCCTGTATGAAGTGTTTTCAACCAAAAAGGTGTGTAATTCAGGAGGGATTCCTTTAGCAGTGAATGAGAGACAGGCGTGAGGCTGAAAGAGGAACTGGCTGACTCAGGAGTTACTACTAGCTATGCAAACAGACTTCCATGTGCACTGGAGCCCATGTGCGGCTCTTCCTTCCCGAGACTGCCACCACCTCTTCCTAATCCTCCTAATTCATACCTAAGAATCCTTCTTTATATAGTCTGGACTTGTGCTTTAAAGATCAGAGAAGCCCTAAGCCTTAAGGCAAGGCTAGGGTAGTTCTATTGCTACAAATAAATTTAATTCATTTGAAATAGCTACACTACCCAATTCCAGTCTCATGGCTCTAGTCTTCACTGCATTTGTCAAGCCCCTTTATCTTAACCTGCGCTACCCTACCCAGGTCACTGAATGATCATTGCCGCTCACAACATCCATTTTAATCTTCAGACCAATCTTTTCCAGACCAATCTTTATGAGGTGAAACAATTCCCAATCTAACACTTTCCTGGCCCGTTGCAGTTCCCTGTCATCAACCTCATTTATTAATCAATATTAATTAATATATTTATTTATTAAAAAATCCTTATCCTGCCTTTTTTTGGCTATACAGGTCAGTTTCTATAAGTAAAATTCCCTTACCTTCCACACCTTGCATCTTTGCCATTCATCCTCCTCAGGGTCACCTTGTCCAGATTGTATCAGTCTCAAGTCTGGTCACCACCAATGCTTCTCATCCCCTCAGACATATGACCAAAGCACACCAGGGTGTGGGTGGTATTACTCCGACTTCAAGACTCTCTCCAATGGCTACTCAGAATACTTCAGAGTTGCCCTTATAATCTGTAGCCACACATGAGGCAGCTTCTGGTGTAAGAACTACTCAATGAAGTGTGCATTTCATGATAATCAGGGCAAATCTGCATGCTACTGTTGCCTTTTTAAGTCATTTGAAACAGCTTACTCAGTGGCCATAAAGTATGAAGTGGATCACTCCCACTTTACAGAAAGTTTGCATACTGCCATCAGCCACCCCCCAAAATGACTTTTGCAGAGATAATGTATGCGGCAGAATGTTTCACATTTTATAGCCAACGTTTAAGTAAACTCTCTGTGGAGTGAGTTTCAAGCTTTGTGCATGCACTGCCACAGCACTGAAACTGTCCCTATCAGCTGGCGCTGAGGTGCAGGCCTGACAGCAAGTGCAACTGATTAGCTGCCCATTTGTGAGAGGGGTACTGGTGTTTGTACAAGCTGGTTTCCTTTGGCAAGTAGCTAGCTCTCACATAAGGTTCTGAGGGTGATACACCCCTCCATTACTAAGAATCCAAGGTCATCTTCTGGAATAGGGGAACAAATTCCATGGCATTCCTGCTCCAAGCTAAGTAGACAAAGTAGCAGCAAGACTGGATGGGAAGTACTGTAAACAGAACTAGTAAGCAGTAGATAGCAGGCAGAACAGAACTTAGAAGCTAGCCTCTCCTGCATTTTCTAGAAAAGCCTAGTCTCAAAGTTTCACTTAACAAGTTGAGAGGTAGTGTTAATGGGCCTGACACAAAAAGCTGTTTTAAATTTAGTTAGGCAGTCGTGAGTTTAATGGATTCCTGGTCTATCATTTCCAAATTCACAGGCAGTTTTTGTCCCAGCTCTGCCACCTGAGATCCATTATTTATTTATTTATTTATCTTATATCCTGCCCTCTCTCTGAAGACAAACTGTGCATCTATATGGATAACTCCCCTGAAATAGTCATTTCTTCTTTCCCCTGTGCCTTGGGTCTGAGTCAGCCTTAGGTCCACCAGAAACAATGCTGGACAGCTAGAAACAGAAGAGCAACACCCCCAAAATTACTCCATCATACATAATGAGGTCTCCTACCAGTCCAAACCATACACCTCAAGGGCTTCTGATCACTCCTAATGCAGATTTGCCCCCCTCACACCCTTTAAGCAAACTGTCACATTTACAATGAGGCTGGCTAAACTGATATAACAGTGGGTTTCCCCACCCCACCCTCATTTTAGCATGTTTACGGATAAATTGGGATTTCCAATCTGCACTAGTGATGATGAGTACAGAATTAGGTTATCCTAAACCAGTGAACATAAAGTAGGAGGGTACAATCTTTCTATTTGGCATTAGATTCTCCCTCCTGTCATGATGGTTCTATTGAGATCATGTCTCAGCTCTGCAAAGCTATTATCCCAACTCATCTCTTACCTCCTCACAGATTGTTCTTTGGTTTCAATCTGTTTCCATGTTGTTCATTGCTTCTGTTAATCTGAGGGCAGTCCCTATCTGGATGGGATTGTCTTCAGCTGGGGAACTAGAGGTGCCTGATGCTGTCTGCTGCTCCCTTCCACACCCATACACCAGATGCATCTTTCTACTTGTGTTCTCACTACAGTCACTAGGCTGGGGATCAGGCAGCCCAGTCTAACCACACTAGTGGGGCACATCAGGCACTGCTACTGGCTTCGCATTTTCAACTCTGTATATTTTGTATAATAACAAAGATCAAATATGACAATAAAATGCAACCACAATGGCTATGCACTAATATTGTGGCCTCAGCTGTTTGTTTTCCTGTGTTCCTCCTGTGGTGAAAAGTTGGCGCTGCATTCAGATAAGCAGCAGTAATCTCCCATTTCCTCTCAATGTCAGTGTTAAAACTAATGGGGGCCACATCTTCATAACCACAATCTCCACGGTAACATGGGAACTTCTGCTTTGTCCATTCTTGGATACTAGCAGGAGACCTTCAGACTCTTCAAAGCAAATAGGATTTGAAGTCCATCTTGCACAGTGCGGCTTGTTCACCTCTATGGATTCCACACAAACTGAACCACCCATGAAAGGTCTTGAGTCCACAACAGAGAGGAAGCAACTGGCTGTGGTAGCAAGTAAACCTTGCAATGATGTTTAAAGTTTATAAAGTGCGGCATCAGCCTCTCCTAATCACGTGTATCACATTATAATTCTCTAGACCAACTATCTTTCCCATTTAGTTCCACAACTGCAAGAAGTAAGAAAAAGAGCAGGGACATGGTAGGCCTGTTGCAGGGACAGAAAAGTGAAATTGTAACAGGTGATGAAGAGAGGGCAGAACTGATCAATTCCTACTTTTTCTCAGTCATCTCTTGCAAGGGAAAAGGTGCAAAAACAGAACACATGATGAGGGAAGGGAGTTGCAGCCTAGGATCAGCATCAACACCCTGAGTCTGCTTGCGGAGAGGGCGGGATATAAGTTGAACGTAATAAATAAATAAACTGAAACAAAGTCCTCAAGGCCAGATGAACTGCATCCAAGGGTACTAAAAGTACTTGTGAATGCAATTTCTGAGCCTCTGGCCATTATTTTTGAGACTTCATGGAGAATAGGTGAGGTGCTGGAAGACTGGAGGTGGACAAATGTTGTCCCCATCTTCAAGAAGGGGGAAAAGGAGGATCCAGGTAACTGCAGACCTGTCAGTTTGACAGCTATACTTGGAAAAGTTTTAGAATAAATCATCAGTCAGTCGTTGAGCATTTAGAAAGGACTGTGATTACTAAGAGCCAGCATGGGTTTTTCAAGAACAAAACATGCCTGACTAACCTGATCTCCTTTTCTAACGAAGTTATTAACTTTCTGGATCAGGGGAATGCTGTAGAAATAGTTTACCTTAATTTCAGTAAGGCTTTTGATAAGGTTCTTCATAATACTCTTGTTAAGTTGGTAAAATGTGGTTTGGATCCTAATACTGTTCGAATGATCTGTAACTCATTGACAGATTGCACCCAAAGACTGCTTGTTAATGATTCCTCATCTTCTTGGAAAGGAGGGACAAGTGGAATACCTCAAGGATCTGTCCTGGGACCTGTTTTGCTCAACATTTTTCTAAATGATTTGAATGAAGGAATAGAGGAGTATTTATTATATTTGCAGATGATACTAAATTGGGAGGGGTAGCAAATACAGTAGATTAGAAGACAGTGAGGATATAGGATGATCTTGACAGGTTGGAAAACTGGGCTAAAACAAATAAAATGAATTTGAAGAGCATGAATGTTAAGTTCTGCATTTCAGTAGGAAAAATCCAATGCATAATTATAGGATGGGGAAGACTTGTCTTTGCAGTGGTATGTGCAAAAAGGATCTAGTGGTCTTAGTGGACCATACACTGAACATAAAGCAGTATGATGCAGTAGCTAAAAAGGCAAATGTGACAGCTTCAAGAGGGGGTTGGATAAACATATGGAGCAAAAGTCCATCAGTGGCTATTAGCCACAGGGTATTGATAGAACTCTGTGTCTGGGTAGTGATATTCTGTATTCTTGGTGCTGGGGGGGGGACAACAGTGGGAGTGCTTCTAATGTCCTGACCCCACTGATGGACCTCCTGATGGTACTTTTTTTGGGACACTGTAACACTGGTGTTTGACTGGATGGACCATAGGCCTGATCCAACATGGCTTCTTTTATGTTCTTATGTGACGTTGGGCTGTATCAACAGAAATATAGTGTCCAGGTCACACAAATTGATGGTTTCACTTTATTCTGCTTTGGTTAGACCTCACATAGAATATTGTGTTCAGTTTTGGGCACCACAATTTAAGGATACAGACAAGCTGGAATGTGTCCAGAGGAGGGCAACAAAGATAGTTATGGGTCTGGAGACCAATTCCTATGAGGAAAGGTTGAGGAAGCTGGGTAGTTTAGCTTGTAGAGGAGACAACTGAGAAGTGATATGACCAGACCAGAATCAACAGGTAACAGGCTGAAATTCAATCAAAAGAGTTTTCAACAAAACATAATGAACTTCCTGACAGAGCAAGCTTCTTTGAGAGGTGGTGGGCTCTCCTTCTTTGGAGATTTTTAAGCAGAGGATAGATGGCCATCTGACAGCAATGCTGATTCTGTGAATTTAGGCATATCATGAGAAGGAGGGCAGGGGGATGTACTTGTAATTTCCTGCATTGTGCAGGAGGTTGGACTGACCCTGAAGGTCCCTTCCATATCTATGATTCCACAATTCTATGAAGCATTTTGTGCCTGGAGGGGAAGAAAACCCTGTTATTTACCAAACTATGAATGATGATGGAACTACCAATCACTCTTCTACTATGGTTCTCACAACCTGCCTCTGAAAAGGACAACAGTACTAAAACATCAAAGCAGTATCTCAGGTAATCTCTTTTCAGTTACACAGGCTTATTGTATATTTCCTATTACTGAGATATATGCTAGTGCACAATGCTTCTTCTGAAGATTGGTTTGCATTTGCCTAATTTGTGGATCAGTCACACACTCTCAGCCTAACCTCCCCCACAGGTTGTTGTGAGGATAAAATGGAGAGGAGAGTGATGTAACCCACTGTGAGTCCTTACTAAGAAAAAAGTGAATAAATATCTTATTCACAAACAAGCTGAGAGAAAAGGATTGTGAGGCTTCAGAATCCTAAATTGGACCACCATCATCATAGCTCAGTTCTGTATCTAGTCCCGTGGCCTTCCTTTGATAGCCTAGCAGGAAACAGTCCTAAAGGCTGTTAAACAGAGGTTATGTAATGAAATGTTACAAAGTTGGCCTACAAGTCAAAGTGGATGTAAATTGCAGTGATCTGTATATAGTTGTGTGTATAAAGACAAAGAAACAGAACTAATTAAAGGAACAAGCTACGCAACCATTCTTTCCCCTGTCATCTACACCAAAGTCCTGTGAACATATATCCCTCACATGGCTTGCTTTCAGAGCAGTCTCCAGTTCTTTATTTCTTGCCCATTAACAGCATAATCTTAAACAGAGTTAAATCTTTCTAAGTGCACTGAAGCCACTGGGCTATAAAGGGTGCAAGTCTGCTTAGAATAAGGCTGCAAGAACACTTATCACTACCTCTGCTTAGGTGCAAAAGCCATTTAGCTCCAGTCATTCTCTTACTTCCTTCTTGAATTGCCCAGCTGTAGATACCAGACCATACTAGGTTCCCAGCACCTGTCCATTAGTTGATCCCCCCTGATGTTTTATAAACCAACAGAGAAATTCATTCCGTATGTATTATTTCCCCCAAAACTAAATCCACAGGAAATGCAAGTTAAACCATAGAAATTGTGTGAGCATAGGGGTGATATATTTAACATTAAAGAGCCTGTATAGTAATCATGCTTGAAAATCATAGCTTAATTGCCCTGCCGTACTTTCTTGGGACTCAGCAGTACCATTTGGATTTGAAAGTGGGGGAATCTTAGCTATATTACCTTTCCCTTTTCTTCTACTTTTGTACTCTTGATCCTCCAAGGGCACATTTATCCCTAGAGCAGGCATGGCCAAACTGCAGCTGGGGAGTTACATGTGGCTCTTTCACACATATTGTATGGCTCTCAAACTCCCACTACCCCATTGGCCAGCTTGGAGAAGGCATTTGTCTCTTTAAAACACTTTGCCAAACCAAGCTAGCCAGAGGCTTGGATAATGCATTTAATGCTTTCTTTCCACCTCTTCCTCCCCATCTATTTTTCTTCCTTCCTTCCTCTCTCTCCCAAACATCTGATGTTCATGTCTTGCTGCTCTCAGACATCTGACATTTATTCTATGTGGCTCTTACATTAAGCAAGTATGGCCACCCCTGCCCTAGAGGGCAGCCATGCTGATCTGATGTAAAACACATTCAAGTCCTAAAATACCACCTTAGAGACCATTACAAGTTTCAGGGTATAAGCTTACAAGACTCAAAGCTCCTTTCATCAGACATGAGCAGAGATGGAGATCTCGGTGTCCCTTTATTCCTGTCAGAAGGTAAAAAGGATGTTGTAAAGGATGCTTGTAAAGCAGGGGTGCCCAACAGAAGCTCTCCATATGTTTTTTGCCTACAACTCCCATCAACCCCAGTCAGCATGGCCAATGGCTGGGGCTGATGGAAGTTGTAGGCAAAAAACATCTAGAGAGCTATCGTTGGCCATTCCTGTTGTAAAGGATGCAAAGGTACAAAGGGCACATTTGTGGCACAGAATTGTAATCTATAAACACAGTGCCCTCTGGTGACCAAAAATAGAAAAGCAACACCATTGAGATTCCATTGCATCTTCTTCACTCATTTATTTATTTACATTACTTATAGACTGCTTTTCTCACAAGGAGTCACGGCAGATTGCACATAGCGAGTCAGTACAATTAACAAAATGGGATATCCAATACCTAGTGCGCTAGGATTTTTGAAGCCTGGAACCAACGTATTTTAAGTATAAACATTACTCCTTAAGTGGTGCACAAAGAACTTAATAGGAACCCTACTTTCAGTAAGCTGTACATAGCAGTAAAGACCACACTCTAATCATTTAAACAAGTAAGTTTGTGAACCATTTTCTACAGTGCAACCCCCTTACCCGTGCAGAAAAACCCTCTTGAATAATTCAGCTTTGCATAGTTTGTGGAAGGGGAGTGGAAGTTTTCCTGACTTCCTTAGACAGGCCATTCCATAAGGAGAAAGCCACAATGGAAAAAGCACATGTGTGGACAGTGGTTGATTTTGACCATTTGCAGGTTGGCACCTGCAGAAACCCATGCTGACATACATACTGAGAACTAAGCAGAAAGCTGAACTGTCAGTGGTCCGGAGCTTCAATCCTTGTACTGCAGAGTGTCACAACTTAAGAGAAAAAACAGATAATAAAGTTACTGAACTTTACAGAGCCCTGTATTTACCAAGAATAGGAACCATCTTTCATGAATGGTGTAGCCAGTGCGAAATATATTGCTAAAAACAAAGTTGTCTTTTATTTTTACTTACCTTGCTCCAGTGCCTTTGATAGCAACCTGACAAGAGAAATTTAACAGGGTGTTTTTCAGGATGTGGAGACAAGGTAACTGATGAAAGTTTCTTCTTAATTTTTATATTTCACAGTGCTCACAGAGGTATTAAAATGTTACTAAGCCTAGTTCTAAATTGTTATTTTGGCCTGGTAATACAATCCTTACATATTTGGTATTCAAATACAAATGAGCAATAACTATTTAATTGAGACATGGCAGCCTTTCCCATTCAGGGCTGCCAACTAACCAGTGTTTTCTTACCATTATTAGTGAAATCATGCTTTGTATTGGGACCTGAACAATCTAGTAAAATTGCAGATCACCCAGGCTTGGTCCATAACGTTCCTAATTCTGCTCTGGCTCCTCTACTTACCCATTAAATTGCACTTTGGTTCTCCACGTTGCCCAGAGGAAGTATTTTCAAAACCAATAGTTGTAAACCATCATCCATAAAACAAGAATCTGTTCAGACATTTTAACCCACATATATTATGAGACTTGTTAACTTTCTATGAAGACAAGGTGTTCACAAACATTCAGGACAGTAGGGAAAGTCGTGATCTGGAACTCATCGCCAGTGCAAGATCCCCTGCTCATTATGCTCGCCCAATGGCTATAATTTTATTTATTTATTTAGTAGGCTTATATTTCGCCTTTTCCCGTAAACGGGCTCAAGGCAGATCACAACATATAAAAATAACAATAAAAACCTACATATCAAAGTTAAAACTCCAAATTAAAATTAACAGTAAAAACAATAAATAAAACGCACCACCGGTGGACAGGGCACAGTATATCAATAACGAGTTGTAGGCCCACCTTAAACAATGGTAATAACAATAGGATAGCACTGTAATAAAGTATGATGTCACCACAAGGGAGGCCAAATGATGGAATAGTAGGACGTCCGCTGCCTCAACCATAGGCCCAGCTGAATAACTCCGTCTTGCAGGCCCTACAAAATGGCAGAAATTCAGGTAGGGCCTGGATCTCCACAGGGAGCTGATTCCACCAGGCAAGGGCCAGGGCTGAAAAGGCTCTGGTTGAGGCAAGTTGGACATCCTTAGGGCCAGGGGTGGTCGGGGGGAGGGGGGTGATGCGTAGCTGATCTCAACAACCTCTGGGGCGTATATGGGGAAAGGTGGTCCCTCAGGTATGTTGGTCCCAGACCGCGTAAGGCTTTAAATGTCAGTACCAAAACCTTGAAGCAGATCTGGTATTCAATAGGTAGCCAGTGCAGTTGGCGTAGCACTGGCTGAATGCTTGCCTGTAAAGCCAATGCAGTTAACGGCTGTGCTGCCACATTCTGCACTAGCTGGAGTTTCCGGATCAGCCGAAAGAGTAAGCCTGCGTAGAGAGAGTTACAGTAATCCAATCTGGAAGTGACCATTGCATGCATCAAGGTAGCTAAATCCTGGGGGGATAGGTAGGGCGCCAGCTGCCTGGCCTGCCAAAAGTGGTGAAAGGCAGATCGAGCAACTGCTGTGACCTGGGCCTTCAGACTGCGTTCCTCCTTATACTATACGGATAACGGTGTGGCAAAATGTGCACAAAAGGCAGCTGTTGCATCTCTCAGAAACACCTTAATGAATGTACCTGTCAGAGTTCACCCTCCAGTCTGGCGAGAACATAAAGGGCCTGAGCAGCATACCACTGGGCGAGTGTAATGAGCAGGGGCTCTTGATAGGAGCGTGGCAGCAAGGACCTTGAGAAAAACCTCAGACACCTCCTCCTACTTTCTCTTCCCTACGTTTGGAAGGAGCCAAACAACCCACTCGGAGGAATAATTCTCTTACGCATGCGCAATGCTAAAGCGACCAATTTTACGGTTTGTTTCAGCGCTTGCGCCGTAACATCCTCCGGCTTGTTTATTTCCCCAACACTTGCGTAGTAGTAGCCTCAGAAACCTGCGCAAAAACTGAGCACGCGCATAAACATTATAGGGCCGAGACCGACCATTACCCGCAGGCGCAGTACGGCAAGGTATAAATTCTGCGCATGCGTATTTGTACGTCCCTCCCCTCCGACCCCCGCAGGACATGCGCAGTATATAACCGTTAAGCTTCTGGCGCCTGCGCATTCGATACGTTTTTAAATTTTCCTCCCCCTTCCTTTTTTCGGTGGGTCGATTCGTTCCCTGAAGCCGCTGGTGGTTCAGCTGCCCGCTCCTTCGCCTCCCCGAGGTTCTTTGGGTGGCACGCGGCGAAGGAGGTGGAGGCGGGCGTGATCAGTCATAGCGATCCCGGTTGCAGTCGGGCGGGCAGGGCGGTTGGTTCTGGCTCGCACCGGCTGGGGCTGGTTTTCCCCGCGCAAGCGCAGCCTGTTACGGTTAAAATAGCGAAGGGGCAATGGCGGCGGGAGGGAGTCCTGCTGCGGCCCTGACTGGGATGGTGCAGGTAGAAGAGCCGCGGGGGGACGGCCAGGGCACACCCGGACCGAGCTCCGGACCTGCTGCCGCCACCGCCGCCCCAAGCGAGGTACCTCCCACCAGGCCAGACCCGGCGGCCCCGGAGACGAATCCCGAGAGCGGCGCCGTAGCGGCGAGCAGTAGAGGGGCGCGGCGGTTCCTTTGTGGCGTCGTGGAAGGTAAAAGAACCCGAGGAAACTGGGGGCGGGGATGGCATGGGAAAGACCCAGACGGCGGAGAGGTGGAACTACAGAGCGATGCCGGTTTACTTCCTTGCTTCTGAGCACCCGTTCTTTTGCCCCTCTTTGTGTACGGCGAGACTCCGCCCTGGCCTCGAAACTTGGAGGTTGACGCCGTCATGTGGGACAGATGAAGGTGTCTTTTGAACGAATCCCTTGAAATTCGCGCAAGGGTGGGGAACAGTGGCTCTCCAGATGTTTTTTTGCCTACAACTGCCATCAGCCCCAGCCATTGGCCATGCTGGCTGGGGCTGATGGGAGTTGTAGGCAAAAAAAACATCTGGAGAGCCACTGTTCCCCATCCCTGGAGCCTTAGAGTTTAAGATGGGAGTGGTTTTAAGCTTTGTACGTGTCTGGTTCTTTCTCTTGCAAGGATGTTGGAGTATAAAATGTTAATAGTGTGTCGTGTGTGCATTAACACAGCCAAGAAGTAAGTCTGTGGAGTGTTGTTTATTCCTTTCTATGGGAATACAGTTAACTGTTTTTTAAAAGAAGATGGTAAAGGCAACAGGTTTGTTTTAATCTTTGATTGACCTCAGTAGAATAAATGGGGCTTCTTTCAACAGAGAAGGTATTACTTGCTCATGTGGCCTTTGGAGGTGCTACTGGTCCAGGAGAATAGAATAGATATTATAGGTTCAAGAAGTCTTCTGTTTTTTGATGCATACAGTCTTTGGATGAGGTGTCTCCTGCTTTGTTTTGTTCTTGGTAGAATAGTATTATTAATTTGTCTAGAAATCCTAAGTATTACTTATAGGCATACTTTTGAGATCTATGATTCCCCTAATGCAATAACCAGTATTATTTGCACTGCAGCTTTACATTGTTTTGCTGGTACAACTGCATGTTGTTATTTGTGTATCCTGCCTGTCACAGATATCAGGAAGGTTTATAATTGCAATGAGTGACCAAACTCATACATGATTAATTTCATTGAGTTTGCTATGTAATGTGCCATGATAACATTCTGAAGGTCTGTTATGTGTCTATTACACAGAAAGTCTTGGTGAGGTCTGAACGTGGGAGAGGAGGTTTCTTTGCAGAGTGATTGTGTAAAGTGTTTTTGCAGTTGTGATTTTGATAATTATACTTATACTGTTTTTTGTGGAATATTTGTTTGAGAAACTAAACTAGCAGATGCAGTTAGTAGTGAATCAGGTTTATCAATCACTGTGTATGTTACTTGCAAAGTACTTTCTTGTGTTCTGATTCTTTTTGTGTGTGTAAAAACTCATAATGGCTATGAGTGCAAGATACCTTATGCTTTGGCCCCTATACTAAAGTCCAGCTAGAGTAATTCATGCACACACTTTAATTTGTATGTGCATGTATGGACTCTTTGTTATGAAGGTAGTGAACTTGTGAGGAAAATGGATAACTTGATAGTATTGTTAACTTTAGTAGCTGAAGATGAACATAGCAGCTTCCCATTCTGCCACTTAGTGGAATTTCTGGGTAGCCAGTGGAAAAGACAAGTCTTTCATATCAGTTTTTCCTTAAAGAAGATGCCTATTTTTTTTGTGAAGTGTTTCAAAAAGTTGTATTGGCACTTGCTTAATTTGCTTTGAAATTTGTCTTTATGTTTTAAAAGGTGTTATATCTCTAAATATACATAAAGCAACAAAGGCTGGCAAAACACAAGATAAAGCATTCAGTTGAATGATCAGAATGGCAACCAGTACTCAGCACTTGCATAATAGTTAAGGAATTTGATGTGTCAGGATCGGTGTCAGAGTGGAGGATAAGATAGTGGATTCATGTAAATCAATGCAGTTATTTATTATTCTCATTGAAGATGAAGGCTTAAGCAAGGACCTTGCAGAAAATATAGAGTTTTAGAAGATATTTGAAGGAAAAAAATCTTTTGGGACTAAACTTAGTAGTGAAATCAGGTGGCATCGACTTGTGAGAATGTTAGTGCACTAGCAAACAAAAGTGTGTGGGGAGTGTTAAGGGTTGTACTTGGCCAGACTGGAAGCATACCATGCTTCAGTAATACTACCAGTGCCTCTGGAATACTCCTTGGATCCAGCTGGTGACTGCATGGGTCCGGAGGCTGATGGGCATAAGCTGAGCTTGCTGCCTTGCCTTCTACTGCTTTACCTTAGTTGTTTGGGTCAGGAACTGGCAATGTGTGATGAGCAAAATGGTCTAGCATTCCACTGTTCATTGCATGTGCTGTAAGTTGCCAACCACTGATACCACTAAGCAAGTTGTGCCTGGAATATATAGCCTTCATGGTCAGAATGGAGAGTTGGAGAAGGAAATCATGCTGGATTGGTTGCTTGTTGATAGGCCTATTTTCAGTAATCAAAGTGGCCAAATGCTTGTCTTAAATAAGAGAAGGGCACTGGTATAAACTTAACAGATGGCTAGTTTGCTACTGTAGTTTCTTTGATTTCAGAATTCCAGAAGCAAAACGGTTACTGTGTGTTCTTCTGGATTTAAATTGTATTGTGCTTTACTCTGTATTGATAATGGTTTAAATCTCTTGAGGAAAGGGTTTCAGAGTCGTTCTAGTGGTTCTGCAGCCTGAATACATAAATGTTTAATACCTCGCACTGTTTTTTCACATGCTTTTCTGTGGCATGGTATTTTAACTATACTAAGGAGGTAGATGTGAGCATCCTATAAAAAGTGGATGAGGTGAAGAGCATGAGAGTTGTACAACAGCTACTGAAGTTGGGTCAAAATCAGAGTTGGAAGGGACCTCCAGGGTCATCTAGTCCAACTTCCCCGCACAATGCATGAAATTCGCAAACACCTCCTAAATTTACAGGGTCAGCAATGCTATCAGATGACCATCTAGCCTGTTTAAAAACCTCCACGGAAGGAGAGCCCACCACCTCCTGGGGAAGCCTGTTCCACTGAGGAACCGCTCTGTCAGGAAGTTCTTCCTAATGTTGAGCTAGAAACTCTTCTGATCTCAACCTGTTGGTTCTGGTCCTACCTTCTGGGGCAACAGAAAACAATTCCACACCATCCTCTAGATGACAGCCCTTCAAGTACTTGAAGATGGTGATCATATCACCTCTCAGCTGCCTCCTTTCCAGGCTAAAGATACCCAGCTTCTTCAACCTTTCTTCATAGGACTTGGTCCCCAGACCTCTCACCATCTTTGTCGCCCTCCTCTGACCCGTTCCAGCTTGTCTATATCCTTCTTAAAATGTGGTGCCCCAAACTGTATTCCTGATGAGGTTTTACCAGAGCAGAATAAAACGTTACCATCACTTCACATGATCTGGACACAGTACTTCTATTGATACAGGCCAAAATTGCATTTGCCTTTTTAGCCACCACATCACACTGTTGACTCATGTTCAGCGTATGGTGCGCTAAGACCCCTAGATCCTTTTTGCACAGATTACTACCAGATAAGTCTCCCCCATCCTATAATTATGTATTGGATTGTTCCTTCTTAAATGCAGAACTTTACATTTATCCCTGTTAAAATTCATTTTATTTGTCATTTAGCCCAGTTTTCCAGTCTTTCAAGATCATCTTGTACCCTGTTTCTGACTTCTACTGTATTTGTGACTCCTCACAATTTAATATCATCTGCAAGTTTAATAAGCATTCCCTTTGCATCCTACCAGTAGAAAGCTCATGATTTGTCTGTAGGACTAAGTGAGCAAAACTATAGAAATCAGCATTGACACAGAACGTTGGACCATCAGTATCCCATTATTTTGTTGCTTTTTTGCATTTTTAAAAGCCAGAATGCATCCTTAGATGGGGAGAAGTGGAGGTATAAATGTTTATGTAAGACCACCTTGTATTCAAGTTGTACTTTGAAGCCAGTGTTTCATTGAAGATTGCTGTGATGGCTTGCTTGGATTAATAGCTACAAAGAAAACATTTTAGCTAGCAATTATTTTGAAAATTTAATATACAGTCATAATTCCTTGATATTGAACTGTCATACCACCGCAGTAACACTGCAACCAGTTCATCAAGCACACAAGACCTTAATCTTATAGTTCACCTGCTACCTGCATATGGAACCCCAGATCTCATTGTCTTAGCTTTTTGTGGGCGTAAATCTCCTATTTCTTTTGCTGCTTTGTCTACAATCTCCAGCTTGGATGTTCTAAGCCACTTCTTCCAGCATCTTCTTTCTTCCACTCCCTAGTATTGGAAAGAAGCTATAAAGACTCCATAGAGGAAAAAAATTGTGCCTCAGGGTTGCTTGCAGGAATGCAAGAAACCAGTCAGGGAACACAGTTAATTTCTCAAATTATCTCAGTACTTAACAGTTATGTGTGAAGCTTCAGGCACCTTGTAAAAGGGAAAAAAAAAATTCAGGCCTGCCTCTGTGTTGCAGGTCTGTTACATGCAGCTTTAGACAAATAGCTTGTCCTACTAGTTCAATTTTTCAGTTGTCATTGTTTCGTAAACTTGCTTAAATGCATAGAATGAAAATTGTTTTGCTGTAGGCCTTGGTTTGATTCACTGTTATACAGTGCATCATTCAAATTCTTCTTGGTTTGTTTAAAATGCAGTAGCTGTGACCAGACTTGATTATCCAAATAAGCAGCCGTGTTGGTCTGAAGCAGTAGAACAAAATAGG
This sequence comes from Heteronotia binoei, assembly GCF_032191835.1. Lineage (NCBI taxonomy): Eukaryota > Metazoa > Chordata > Lepidosauria > Squamata > Gekkonidae > Heteronotia > Heteronotia binoei. The sequence goes on along the minus strand of NC_083228.1, from coordinate 77,280,351 downwards.
AGTCAATTGTACCTTTAAGACCAACTTAGTTTTATTCAGAACATAAGCTTTTGTGTGCATGCACACTTCTTCAGACGAGGAATGAGGTACAGTAAGCAGAGCCACATATAGCTGGTGGGGTTTGGAATGCCAAGTGGTACAAAGTTAAAAACCAATAGCAGAATAGTAAAATTAACAAATTCAGAAAACCTTTGATCGGGGTTGAATTAGCGTGGGAAATCATAAAACAGTAATATTATTACTATTATTAAACAGACTTGACTATGTATTTTCATAAATTAAAATGTTTTCAGAGTTTGTATTGTAGAAATACGCCATCTCAAATATTAATAACTGAGATAACACCGAGTAGAGATATTTTAGACTGTTTTTAGATTGTTTTAGATTATGTAAAAATTTAATAGTAAATTGTAATTTTATTGAATTGTATAACAGTTTTATTGTTCAATGGCTTTGCCATGCCTGTAAGCCGCCCTGAGCCTGCCTTGGCGGGGAGGGCGGGGTATAAATTAAAAAAAAAATGAGCAGGCTGTTTCCTTGCACTAAAAATAGTAAAACATTTTGTTGCATATAAGAACTTTGTCACATAAAAGCCTAACAATGAAAACTTATTCTCCACAGGTTTTTATGGAAGGCCTTGGGTTATGGAGCAGAGGAAGGAGCTATTTAGAAGGTACATGCCATAACATGTGTTGCAGTGGTCTACAACAGCAGTTCCCAACCTTTTTGGCAGCAGGGACCAGCTTCCTGGAAGACAATTTTTCCAGTTTTTGCCACCCCCTGCCCGTGCCCCTACCCCCCATGAGGGTCTGTAAATGAGGGGGAGCTTGGAGTTGTTTATGCTGCCTCTCTGCTTGGTGGTGAGGGGCGGAAGCTGCTGATCTGTCTCCCCATCACATTTAAATGGGATAGGGGGGAGTTGTTGCCATGCTGCCCCTTATGCCAGCCTGGGACTGGGCAGACTAAAGAGGTGGTGTGGCCTTGCTCCAAGGCTGCCTCCCTTACAAGGGGAAGCAGCTTTAGAGCAAGGCCATGCTGCCTCTTTTGTCTACCCAGGTCCCAGGTGGGCGAAAGAGGTCGTGGGGTTGCTCTACCTCACTCCAAGGCTGGCTCCCCTGCAAGGAGCGGCAGGTTTAGAGTGAGGCTGTGCAGCCTTTTTCATCTGCCCAGGTACCGGGCAGGCGAAAGGAGTAGTGCGGCCAAGTTGCTAACAGGCCACAAACTGGTACTGATCCACAGCCCGGTGCTTGGGGACCTCTGGTCTATAATACAATTGTTCAGTTGTAAATCCATTAAATATAGACTGTTTTTGCACACAGCTTACCTTGCAGTCACAATCCTGTTCCCTCTGCAGCATCTGTCGGATTTCCCACCATCTGCGCCGGAGTTACAGGAAGAGCTGTGGGTTTTAGCGGTTTACGTTTGCTACACAAAAGCTGCGGCACTTCCTGTAACTTCAGCACAGATGGTGGGAAATCTGACCAGACGCTGTGGAGGGAACAGGATTGTGACTGCGAGGTGAGCTGTGTGCGAAAACAGTCATAGTGTTGACCAAGTTGAGCAGTTCTTATTGAAATTTACCGCCATAGTAGTTTAGCTCCAAATTACGATATGCAAGAGTAAAAGGAACAGATTTCTGCAGCCAGTCCCTGTCAACTGTCCTTTGCTAGGCCCAACATTTAAGGTTCCTAAATGATTTAATCCTGATCCAGAACTTTTTTCTGAACTCGTCACCCTGCTAAATGTTGGTTTGGATCCTATGAGCCATGGTGAGAGTAGTGGAATTCAACGACAAGATCACATTGGAGTGTTTCCTCTCCCCATACTATCTTCAAGGTAGCTTGTATGCTATACATTTTCAGAACACTGATAGCAAGCCACACGTGCAAAAACAACTAGCAGATAAAATGTCTAAGAACTCATAAAACACGCTTAATAGGTATCTTTTATCTGCTTTTCTACAGAGTGCTTTGCTAAATAGTCGTCTTAGGCAGGTGATTCCATAGTCTGTTCTGTCATTGAAAAGGCCCTGTCATGTGCTACTGCCCAGATGTGGAGATTATTACAGGCAGTCTTTTATGTATCTCAGCCACAAGCCAATTAGAATTTTATGGATCAGCACCACTATTTTTGAGTTACATGTGGAAATTATCCTTTGACAAGGCCAAAATAATGCATCACTTATGTTGTGTATAGATCTTTTTAGCATGGAAGGTAGAGGACCAGAATTAGAATGTGTTTGAAACCTATGACGCATCAGACATTTGGTTTTCAGTTTAGGAATGTGATTGGAGTAGATGAAAATAATACTTGCATAATGTTTGGTCCTAAAAGATGCTTTGTATGTAGTGCCCATTTGGAGCATGACCACTCCAGTGGGAAGATCTCACCCACATTCACTCAGAACTACCATGCTTCAGATTATAACACTAAACAGTTATTAATGCACAGGAGGAAAGCTCTCATTAGGGTAAGGTTGGCTTCCAGCTTGTCCTTGCATATCCTATCCATGACCTGATCTGTCTCAGGTCCACTACTTCCTGCTTTTGAAGTGGAATAAGGGCCAGGGAGTTGCCGTTCTGAGCAAAGTGCTCTAACATGCTGCCATTCAGCCTGTCTGCTAGAGGTTGTCTTCCCCTACTATAGACAAAGTGAATGCTTTTGATTGTTAACTGAATATTGAATATGGGGCTTCAAAGAAACCCTATATTTTTGTATTGGCGCTTTTTAGTAGTCCTTATTATCTTCTCCCCCCCCCCCCCCCCCGTCCCTGTATTTTACATGTGTAAAATATCTGTTGCTGTTCGCAGGAAACACATTTGAAAAAATGTCTGTTTCCAGAGCCAGCTACATGGCTGGACCAACATGGGCTGTTGTATTTTTCCACTCGGTTCAGTATATTCCATTGGTGCAAGGTGCATCCCACCAGCTCAAGGTGTTCTGCACCATGGGACATGCTATACCTGAGTAAGTGGTAGGATATGCCCCATTTAAAAAGAAAAGAAAGAGGAAGGGGCATATATATAAAGAACATCATTATACTGAAAGTAAACAGCTTGGAGAAATTTAGTGTGCTCCAAGCCATTGATTTTCTTGAATACTAATAAATTTCTTGTAACATTTGTACATGTTTGCTATGTGTGGTTTTTGTAGATAGGGGGTCCCTAGTCTTGATGAGCTTGTGAGCACTTTTGGAAGTTTGAGAAAGGGTAGTAGGTGCCACAGCAGAGTTACTTTCATAGGCTAGTATCAAAATGTTGGAAGGCTCCACATTTATAAGGCTAATGTAGTACTTGAGCAGATGGTATGGTAAAGTAGTTGCAATCAAACAGATGTCCCTAATGAAGATAAAAGAAGCCTAGCTGTGAGCTTAGGCACATTTAACTTTTAAGTTCCAGTTCTGTCCGGACTTCATGAAAGGTAGCTCTTCCACCACCTGTGCCCCTGCTCTAACCTCCCATTACCTAGAGCACAGATCAGAGACAGCTGGAGACATGGCATGAAGTAGGTTTGAAGGACAGATTGGGGGTGGTGAAAGGAGAAGGAAGAATGTGGAAAAGGAAAGAGGAGAAAAGGAAGGCGTATAATTCAGGGCGAAAGAAGGCTCAAGAGGAGGAGAATGTGATAGAGAGTGAGGAAAGGTGTATGGAAGGGATTGGGAAGTGGGGTACCAGAAAACACAATGGTGGATTGTTTTTTTAAATTACCAGTCTGTCTTTTGCAGTGCTTCATGGGTGTATATATTGCTGTGCAGGTGTGTAAATAATGTATTGAGTATGTTTTGTGTTTACTTTGTAGACTGCAGAAATGGGGATTAAATACATACCTGTATGCTCCAAAAGACGATTACAAGCACAGAATGTTTTGGCGAGAAATGTACTCTGTGGAGGAAGCTGGTAACTAGTTTTATTGTATTTGCAAAAAAGTTTTTCAGTAAATGTTAGTTTGGATGAACTGAAGTGTAAACAAGACTGAATTGTGCTTTTTTACTTCTTACTCTTGAGGATTTTTTTTTATTTTATTCGATTTATATCCCGCCCTACCCCACCGAGGATGCAGTACTTGATACCTCTAGAGGTGAAACTCTAAAGCAATCTGGTAATGTGATTTTGTCCCTGAAAAAAAAAGTAGAGGTACAGTGTATGCCAGTCTCCTTAATGCCAGGAGGAAGAAAGCCTTTATGGCTCATAAGGTGCTGTTGTTTTTTCCAAAGTGGGGGTGAGTGCACAATTCTGTAGAATCTGTGTTCTTCAGTGTCTTCTGCCAATCTTAAAACCAGGGTTACGTGACTGGAAGAGCCCCGTTGATTGTATCCTTTGTATTTCTTTCCGTTTATATGCAAATTCCTCCTCTTATTTATTTATTTCTGTGTTAATTAGAGCATTTTTACATTTTTACTTGTGGTTAGCTCAAACCACAGTTGGCAAGCATGCTTCTCACCATGGTTCCGAAGTAGTTTAGAACTAACGACTGGCAAAAATGCCAGTAAAGATTATGTTGGATGCAACCTTGCAAATATCTGTAAAGTTCTAGCATCCAATTTTTAAATTTTGTTTGCCTATGTGGAATAGGAGTTAATTGTTTTACAATCTCTCAGTTATCTTCTATTCTTAATAGTGTATAAATAGCTGTTGTGAGATTGGGTGTCTCCAAAACAAACAAAAAATGAGAAGCTATTTAGTGTTTATATTTGGGGTTAATTTCATACAAGCAATCCTCCCTTTCTTCTCTCAACAGGCCCAAGGTTCACATATTGCACTTTTTGTTTAAACTGGCATGTGTAGCCCATTCCTTTGCTTGTTCATTTGGAAAAAGTCCCACTGTTTTCAGTAGTGCTTACTCACAGGTAAGTGTGGATAGGATTGCAGCCAAACTGCATTTTTATGTACACTTATCTGGGAGTAAGCTCCATTGAGCATGGATAGGATGATGTTAAGTTGCAATCATGGATATAAGTCCTGTTCAACTCAACGAGACTGTCTTTTAGGGAAACATATATAGAAACAGAAGCATGTTTTAAGTAATGGGCTTAAGTTGTCCGTAAATTATATCCAAAAAGCATTTTTTATTTTGCCTCCTAAGAGGGTAAGCAATTGCTAATCAAAGGGTGAATTCCTTTGATTCCAGACGACTCAAACTCTGGGTATGCAGGACATGGTATAAATAAATTCCTGTAGATAGGAAAACTGACTCAACTGGATGCAAAATCTAAGTCTATGCATAATAGCACAGGTACGTTGATGGTCTTCATAAACCAAATTAGAGAGCTTTAGTGACAAAAATTAATGTACCTGCTCAGTCATTCATGGAGGGTACTGAGAGTTACCCTGGGGATGGGCTAAGTGTAATTTTTTTTAATGTTTAGGGGCTTTACCTTCTCTGAAGGTAAGCTGGATCTGTCCAGCTTACTCAAAGAGAAATTTATTCTTTCTTAGGCAAGTTGTAATTTGAAAGCCCCATTAGCCTGAATCTTCAGAAATTTTATAATCATTTGCAATTCAGGAATACATATTTAAATATTTCACACGGAGTGGCTTATTGTGTTCCATCAGTCATGCCTTGTATGAAAATTAGACTAGAGCCCATACTATTTGCTACTGTTTTAGTTCTTTCTTTGGAACTAGAAGTCAGTGGTAGTGCTTCTCTTGCAATTATCCATAAGGGTTCTTCTATATATGTGCATACTGCGTGCATAATGCACAATTCTTGTTTACTTGTTCTAGTAAGATTTATGAAGTAAATCATAAGCCTTCTTAAAATTTGTGGACTGCAATTAAAGGGGAAATAATGTGTTTTAGCTTATGAGATTGCTTAACTTATCCATTGTTAACTGTTGCTAAAATTGTTGGCTTTGATTTTTAGAGCAGCTCATGACTCTGATAGCAGCTGCTCAAGAGTATGGGATAGAGTTTATCTATGCCATATCTCCTGGACTTGATATCACCTTCTCAAACCCGAAAGAAGTGTCCACATTGAAGCGCAAGTTGGACCAGGTATTCATTATTTTGCAGCTCTTTCTTACATAAATGTAGTATTTTGGTGGCAGCTAGTCATAATTGTGGTCTTATTTACCTTGGTTTATACACATAAGAGGCCTAGGTAGCCGTATCCTGCACTGCTTCAAAATAGCTTCTGCTGTTTTTACTGCAACAAATTGGTCATCCATCATTTGACAATACACTCATGATTTCTAATAGACTAACACATTCAGTAAGACACTCCTGCATAATCCATACCAGCCACACATTCCATGACTTCTGGTGGCATTTGTGGAGAACTCCTGTTTTTGGCACACAGCTAAACGTGTAACCACTTATAGCCATGACAAGTTTTCATAGAGGGGTGCTGAGCAGAAGAAACACTAGAAGGGGCTTTTTTCCCCAGTGTTGCTTCCTTTAATATGCTGGTTTTCCTTTATCTCTTGACTGCTCTACCTCCATTTTATTCCCATTTTGGATACTGCAGCACTGAGGGGAAGGTACGCTGTAGTAGGAACTGGAAGATGTGGTTTCACATTCCATATCACCCTCTGGCTCTAGTTGTTTACTGGCAATGTACAACCAAATGATAAGTTAAATGATAGTTTTGCAATGCACTTAAATATATGACTTTATTCATAAGGTGAGTGGGTTAGGGTACTGCACTTGGAACTGTAGAACAGCTCATGGTTTGAGAACCTGAGATGGTTCATAATCACCTATTGTGCTGCCATTTTTGCCTTGCTTTTTGTAATGACTTGCTACTGGTGTTCATAGAGAGAAAGCAAGGATGCTGTGCCTGTTGTGTGAGCTTGCACACATTGAGAGGGCCAGCAGGATAGCAAGGTGTGGTTTCTTTTTAACAGTGGCATGTTCTGAGAGCCCCTCCCCACATAAATTCTCTTGCTTTTTTCTCCTGACTTGACCTGAACCACTAATTTGGTGCTCTGTGCATCCATACAGTTTGCACCTTCTTCCTTTTCAGCTACTGCCCTTTACATTTGCCAAAAGTGATGTCTGTAGGTTGGAGGTTCCTTCAGCACGGTGCTGGGTGTGTGAATATCACCCCTGCAAGGTCCTTGTATAAGGGCTTTTGTGATTTAAGCAGTTGTCTGGCAAGACACTTTTTTTTACTTCTTCCCAGAAGAAAGAAGACTTTTGTCTTAGCATTCCATACTAGGCATAGAATGTTTAACAATTTATTATTACAGTTTAATCCCTGTTATAATCTTTGGGAGTATCAAGAGACCACCCCTGTGTGGGATACTACAATGTATTCTTCAGTTTCTGTAATAGAATATTGATTGGTTTGTTTGATCAAGGGTTCTTTCAACATAAATAGTCTCAAACAGTACTTGGGAAATTTGTGTTAATTGGGGCGTCTGTGTGTGTTACTCTTCACCCTGATAAACTTAGACTTGCTCCTTTTCCTTTCTCTGGTAGGTTTCTCAGTTCGGTTGCAGATCTTTTGCACTATTGTTTGATGATATTGATCACAATATGTGTGCAGCAGACAAAGAAGTATTCAGCTCTTTTGCCCATGCTCAAATTTCAATCACTAATGAAATCTACCAGTATCTGGGAGAGCCACAAACATTCCTTTTCTGTCCCACAGGTAAGAAGATAAAGATATCTAGTTCAACTGTTAAATATCTATGCTTTTCATATTGCTCAAAGTGGTTTAGCATAAAATAAGCAGATTATTTCTTCTCTTTTCTCCCCCTTTTCCCACCTCATGTTGCAAAGTTCTTACCTATCCTCCAGGATGAGAGATTGTCAGTATCCTGACAGCAAAGCAGGAAGGAGCTACCTCTGCTGTGCCTTTAGTGGTACAATGGCAGTTGTGTGGACAGTGAGTTCAGTAGGGCTTCTTCTAGGTCAAGATACCTTTCATGTCCTGAGAGCCAGAGAAGGAAGGAAGACCTAAAGGGTTTTTTTTAAATCCATTTGACCCACCACCCCAAATCTTTGAGGTCTCCTGAAAGAAGGGATGGATAAATCTTATTAAGCAATGAGTTGTCTTGGAAATTTCTTGAGCCTGAGGGTTACAGCCAGTCACTGTATTTTATTTTTTCTTCTTGCATTGGAAAACAACTGTAGAACATACTCCAACACTGATAACTATTGATAAATAGTCCATTTAATTTTCAGTGGAAGCAAGCTTTGGCTAGCAAACAGACTATGATCATACTTCCACGAAATGCTGTGAAATTGATATTCTGTGGTTTTCTTTACATTTATTTTGGAATTTATATTTTTTCGTTCAACTGTTTCATGAATAGAGGATACTGTGTGTTTTGGCCACTGTTCAGCTTATGATTTGTGGTAGCTAGCTATCACTATAATTTGATGTGCACATGCCACATATTTAATTTTGTTTATTTACTTTATAGTCTGCCTTTCTCACTGAGACTCCATGTGGATTACACAATATAAATCAATACAGTCAACAGGATGATCAATGTAATAAGATTTGGATTGCTAAAATCTGAAATAGAACTGAAATAAAGCATAAGTATTAGCAACACATTAAACAGTGTAGAAATTATGTAGTAGGATCAGAGAGAGAGACTGTATGTAGTTGTATAGACCACAATCCCTTTTTTATTTAAAAGCATTTTTCTGATCCATTCTGTTACAGTATAGCCCTCATCACCTATGTAAGAATTCTTGCCTAAATTCAGTTTTGAATAGCCTGCAGAATACCAGAACAATGAGGGCCTTCTTGATCTTTCCAGGAAGACCATTTCTTACTGTGAGGTTCACAAGGAAATGCACTTATATGAGCAGTTGTTCTTTCCCATTGGCAGGGTGGCACCTACAGAAGGCGTCGTTCAGTTGAGTGATGTTGTCATGTGGAAGATAGTAAGAAAGGCTATCCTGCAGATATGAGGGTACAAGGCCATGAGGGGCTTTATATGTGATAGCCAGTAACTTGAACTGAGCCCAGTAACTGAAGTGCAGCCAATGGAGTGACTGCAGAATGGAAGTTATATGTATGCACCACATAGTTCCCAATAATAGCTAAGATGTCGCATTCTGCATCAACTTGTATCTCCAAGTTGATTTTTGAGAGGAGATCTATGTAGTGTACCTTACAGTAGTCTCATCTTGATATTACCATAGTATGGATCTGGGTGGCCAGATAAGCTGTGTTAAGGTAGACTTCCAGGGTAGACTGAGTTGGAAGAAAGTGGTATTTGCAGTTGTATTAACTTCTCTTGCAGCAGTTTTGGATCCAGTATACCACTAGGTTCTTAACCAAGTCAGCAAAGGGTCAATTGAACCCCATTGAAAGTGGGAAGCACAGTGGGAAACACAATCAGCTGCAAACCAGAAATACATCTATGATAGTGGTTGCAATCATGTGAAACTTTTCCACACTTCTATAGACTTTACATTGGAGTGTTTGGTGGTGGGCAGATCTAAAGCTGCAAGGAGTAAAAACATCTAGCAGGATGTTCATGTATCTGTTATAGCAAAAATGTGTTTTAGAGACTTAACGTTTTTATGGAGGCCCAGAGTTTTATCAACAAGAGCCCACATCATTAGATGCATGAAATAGTCCCTTTAGGTACAGAGAAAAGTAACAAATTTACAGGTAATTTGATTTTTATACAAATGGGGCATAAAAAAGATGCTCTAATGAAGGCTCTTCAGAGAGTATAGGCAACTCTGAATTTTAAAGGGGTTGTATTGGAATAGAGGCAAGAATATTTTGCAGACGTAATTCTTTCCTTGCTGTTTGTTTCTGTAATCATACTTAGTGTCCTCAGCACATCCCATGTTCTAAGGATTCCATGATACACAGGAATAGGTTTGGATGGGAGGTGTTTGCACACAAAAGGTTGTAACAAAATGGTGAAAGCAGCAAAGATCACTTTCTTGAGTTGTGCTTGGGTTTCTTTGGATCTGTTCTCTTTTGCTGAGATCTAGTAAGCTATTTGTGATGCCTTTTGAAGTAAATTTAGTGAATGCTGATCTTGGGTTTCAGTTTTTATATAGGTAATGCAAGCACCTTATTTTATTCTTTGTTCCAGAATACTGTGGGACTTTCTGCTATCCCAATGTTGCTCAGTCTCCTTATTTACGAACGGTAGGAGAAAAGCTGTTACCTGGAATTGATGTATTATGGACAGGTAATGTTTTTTTCCAGATCAAATTAAGATTGACTCTTGACTGCTCAGTAATATTATACAATGTTTAGGACAGTGATTAAACTTTATCAAACTGCTATATGAATATCCTACAAGCATGTTCTGAGATCTTTATTATTCAATTTTATTTTAGGCCCCAAAGTGGTATCTAAAGACATTCCAGTAGAGTCCATTGAAGAGGTTTCAAAAATAATTCGCAGAGCTCCAGTGATCTGGGACAACATTCATGCTAATGATTATGATCAGAAAAGACTGTTTCTTGGGCCCTATAAAGGTCGATCAACAGAACTCATCCCACGTTTAAAGGGTGTCCTGACTAATCCAAACTGTGAATTTGAAGCCAACTTTGTTGCTATTCACACCCTCGCAACCTGGTATAAATCCAACATGAATGGAGTGAGAAAAGATGTTGTGATGAGTAAGTTGATCAGCATGAGACATAGCTCCTCTACTACATTGTGAAAAGCGCTTCTAGGAACTGCCTCCCTTCCAGAAGTTAAATTCTCACTTCACTTTGCTACATGACTTTCTTCGGAAAATATGATTCCATCCTTGTTCACTCACAGGCATCTGCGTAGATGTCAAGAAGAAACCACTGTTGTATTTTTAGGCAGTGGTGATAATGACTGGTGTAAGAACTATGAAGGTTTTCTATATCTACAGGTATAGGGGAGAATGTTGCAAAACAGTTAAATACTCTTATTAGCCTTGTGAAGCCCAAAGTCTTAGGTCAAAGGTCCTGCAACATGTGGGTAGGTAGAAAATGTTAGTTTCAGAACAAAAAAGGAGAAAGGAGTGAAAGAACAAAGATGATCTCTAATTCTCTCCATTGCTTTTACGTTAAGGAGCTGAACTCAGATATCCCAGTACTTGCAAAAATTGATAGGTTTTACATAATCTCACAGCAAAATTGTACAACTTGGTAGTATTAACAGTTTATCTTAAACTTTTTAATGTAAGTTTGGTGCTTTAATTTTCCTCTTCAATTCAAGCACATTGAGAACATGAACCTTACTTGTCAGTTAATGTTTTCTTAAATTCTGTGCAGCGGACACTGAAGACAGTACTGTTTCAATCCAGATTAAACTGGAGAATGAAGGGAGTGACGAAGATATTGAAACAGATGTTCTCTATAGCCCACAAATGGCCTTGAAGTTGTCACTAACAGAGTGGCTGCAGGAATTCGCAGTACCTCATCAATACAGCAGTAAGATTTTTTTTTTGTTTTTCTAGAACTGAAACATAAGTATGAATAAAAAATGTGTTCTAAGATCTCAGAAGGAACTGCTGAAATACTTTGTACAGTTGTAGCTGAGGTTCCATAATGTCTAAGAAATGTAATTTACAGAAAACATTGAGTTTACAATATGGGGGAGGGGGTATAATTTCCTGAAACAAGTTGCTATAAAGTGACTTATATCTCTGGTTGAACCTGTTGGGATTAGACCTGTCATAAAATTAAACTTGGGTGCTGTAACTAGTGCCATCAGGTAATAGGACCCATCTGTAGTCATACCCATGCGGTGAACTGCAAAAGTAAGGTGGTGAAATTGCTCCATTGATGAAAGAGGCAGGGGGAAGTGATTTTGTTCCCTTCTCACCACAGCTACCATTCCGTGTGGCTGTTACTTCATGCAGATCCCACAACCCATTAATCCACTTTCCTGAATGGAAGATGCTACTGGGGGTGGGGGAGGGGGAGTCTTCAGTCCTTTTGTGAGTGGATTTCTGGATCTAGTTATTCACACTGAAAATCTTTAGTGATGCGAGTGTCAATTTTTGTTATCATATTTGAGCATATTACAGTTTATTTTGTTTATAAATGGAACATGGTCTACATGTAGGGAAAATATATGAAACAAATGCATATCCAGAATTGAAGCTACCTTTTTTTGTGCTTACAGGTAGGCAAGTGGCCCACAGTGGGGCCAAAACAAGTGTAGTAGATGTACCTCTGGTTGCACCATCCTCTTTAAATTCTACCACCGTGGTTACTACAGTGTATCAAGAACCCATAATGAGCCAAGGAGCTGCACTGAGCAATGAGTCTCCAGCTCTGGTCAAAGAGGAAGAAGAGAAGAAGCAATTGGATGATGAGCCAATGGATATGGTGGTAGAAAAGCAAGATGATACAGACAAAAACATCAATCAAATATTAACTGATATTGCTGAAGCAAAAATGTCAGAGGAATTAAAACCAATGGATACTGATAAAGAAAGCATAGCTGAATCAAAATCTCCGGAGATGTCCATGCAGGATGATTGCGGTAGTGATATTGCACCTATGCAGACAGATGAGCAGACCAACAAGGAGCAGTTTGTTCCTGGTCCCCATGAGAAGCCTTTATATGCAGTAGAGCCAGTGACTTTAGAAGATCTACAGTTACTTGCAGACCTCTTCTACCTCCCATATGAACATGGACCCAAAGGGGCACAAATGTTACGAGAGTTTCAGTGGCTCAGAGCAAATAGCAGTGTTGTCAGTGTGAATTGTAAAGGAAAGGACTCAGAAAAGGTGAATGATTGCATTGTCTTCCTTCAGTAGGTTTGCATGTTTCCAGTTAAAACAATGTAATAACATTGAATGTGTATTTGGCAACCTCATAGGAAATCTTAGTCTGTGTGGAATTAAGATTATGCATATAGAAGGACTTGAGGTGACTTTCATTTATTGTGAAAGGAAGAGTAGACAGGTGTTATGTTTGAAAAGTAGGCAGGTGTGGTCTTAGCCCGTGAGCTGGTATTCTGTGATAGAACTGAGAACTTCATTTCTCATCCATTAGTCAAAATACAGCTATAGTAGTTAGTCTGCATAAATATTGCTTGGGAAGAAATACAGTGTTTGGAATGTTGTGTTGATCTTTGTCTCTTTTTGTTAGATTGAAGAATGGCGTACTCGAGCTGCCAAGTTTGAAGAAATGTGTAATTTGGTGATGGGCATGTTCACTCGTCTTTCCAACTGTGCCAACCGGACAATCCTCTATGATATGTACTCATATGTCTGGGACATCAAGAGCATCATGTCAATGGTGAAATCTTTTGTGCAGTGGCTAGGTATGTTCTGTAGGCACCAATTATAGTGGCAGGTAGCATACATGATTGTCTTAAATTAGTCCACAGGAAAAAAAATCTCAGATTTTTATATACCTTTTTGGAGAGTCACTACTGATGCCTTACTATACATAAAATTTACAATAAAAGTTACAATAATTACTTAGTGAATAAGTTAATCTTGATTTTTTTCCCCTTGGGCTAATGAACCTTAAAAGTGATCGCTGAAACGTGAGTGTTGACTTAGACTGAATGCACACTGGACTATGTCATACAGTATTCCCTGACACTGTTACAAAATTGGAGATGACTCTATGAAATGTGACCATGCCTTAGCTATCTGCTGCTTGCTCTGTCTCAATAACATGATTGCTGTCTTCAACAGAACAATTGCTGATGTGACCTTTCATTGGGCCTGGCCAAGAGGGAGCCGAGCCTCCCAGCCCTTTCTCTGCGCATGCGAGCTTTAGCATAAGGCTATTCTGGTGCAAAAGTGATCTGTTTTGATATGTCCAAAATGCCTGTTTTTTGGGAAGGGTAAGAAATTTGTGGAACTCGAGCTGGTTTTCAAACTAAACTGACGATCTCTAAAGAGTAATTGAGAACCTTTTTTGTCTGCAGCTTTTTAAAAATGACATGAGTTTTTTTAATAGCACCAGCATGGCCTGGGTTCCTCTAGTGACTTCATTTCACTTTCAGGTTTCAATCCAACTGTAAGGAATATGCTGTGGACTTGCTTTGATGTACACAGCAGGCAGCAAGGCTAGTGGCTTCCTGTCACACCTTCTGTAGTGGTCACAAATCTCAAAATTGATAAACACACTGCACCATACTTGGATCAGCCTACAGTAGCTAGATCGCTTGATGTCCTGATAGCTTGTATGTTTATCACATATGTTAGAATGAAGAATCTTGGATTAGTTACCAAGATGTCAAGACCTTATGTTTGTTATTCAGCAAAAGACTTAGAAAAGTGTAGCAGAAATTTGAGGGCTTATCATATATCAAGCATGTTTTAATGTAGTGGGAGAACATTCATATCTTAGGCCCTGGAACATAGGTATGACTGGAGTTGATCTCTCTGTCCCCTGATAAACAGGTCATGGGTTGCTTACAGTAATGGTCTCTTAGAGCCTACATTCCATTTATTTTTAGAGACCATAAACTGCAGCTTCTCTCAAACCACTCATTTAAATACTGTACTGCCAGCTTCTTGGAGAAGAACAGCAGTGCTTTAAGGAAAAGAAAAAAATAAGGCATATGTAGAAATACCAGGCAAAATGCTGGAATTATTGTATGTCAGGTGTGACAACAGAAATATATGCACGTAACTAAACATGGAAGGCAGATAAATGTTAGCCCAATGTTTAATTTAATTTAACATTCATGCTAGTTGCTAAAGCTAAGGCACAATTTGATTTTATCAGGAGTCATCCCTAATACAGATTCTGCACTTAGCACAGTCAAGAGTGCCATTACTACCTTAGTTCTAAGATGATGGAATGGATGCTCTTAGTCAAAGACAAACTAACAGGGTCCAAGATCAGTCACTAAAGGAGCCAAATTGTCTTACAAAAATGAGAGACAGTTTGGAGTAATGGTTAGAGCACTGGAGATCAGAGTTCCAATCCAGATTTTATCATGAAGTTCCCTGAATGACATGGGCCAGTCACACACTCTCAGCCTCATGTACCTCAGAGGGTTGTTATGAGGATAAAATGAGAAAAGAAAAGCCATATAAACCATCTTGAACTCTTTGGAGGAAGAGGATTAAAAATTGCTAATTAATGTCACTTTTGTTTACTTGTAAACCTTACATAAACCCATATCAAACACTAAATCAGGATTTAACCCCATTACTCAGATACTTGGTGGTCCACTGAAGGCTGATCTCCCTACTATCTTCTTCAATCCAGCTAGCATTCAGTCTGTATAACTAGTGTGGACAATAATAATATGGATTACTAATGCCTTCTACTGTCTTCTTCCCCAATGTGTGCAGATGGGAGAATCTTCAGCACAAGTGTCTGCTGCTTTTGGATGGACCACGCCAGATGCTTTCAGCGTGTCGTGATTAATAAATTTAAGATGGGAAGGTTCTGTCTGAGGCAGCTCAGATTAGGGGCAGTAGGCGTGGGCTGAAGTCACATTTGCGCAGCGACTCAGGCATTAACTCTGATTTTCATTCATACAGCTCTTCATTCATGCAGCTCTGTAAAGTGTGTAATAGTTGGAGTGCTAGTTAGTGTTGTCTCAAAGGAGAAGTACTCCAAGTTACTAGTGAAAAGATACTATAAAAACTATGAGAGTTGGATGTGGAAGTAATCAGAACTCGTTAGCACATTTGGGGTCATCTCGTTTCATTAAAGACCAGCATCTATAATGCAAACTTGGTTCACTTTGAGACTACCTGGCTAGCATGACACAGTTGACTGTACTGATCCGAGATTGTTACTTGAACAGGAAGTAGATCGCTGTCCACAAGAAGAAACAAACTTGCGCAGCTTATCTTATCAGAAGACTAGGCAGGTTACTTAATCCCCACATCTACAATTCACCTGCCTATCCCCTCTTAGATAGGGATACTAATTGGTTTTACAGCTTGGCTAGCCAAACTGTGCTCTTAGCCAAGCTACTGTTGCTAAAGTTTATATACTACCACGTAAAAATATGTGGAGGGGCTTAGTAAGGCTGGTTATGTGGCTGTCAGGAATTGTAGCATTTCTGACATAATTGAGGGTGGGGAAGGTAAAATACCACAACTGAGGCCATCATTGCCTTTAGTGGCAAAATGTGGTCTGTGTATTCTGTGGTCAGTTGTGTAAACTAAGCCACAAAATTGGACATAAATGATCTCTGATTTTTTTTATAGAAGAGACTGGTTTGGCCTCTTTTATCCCATGGACCCAGTTCCAAACCTAGTTTTCTGGCAAGATTCAAACAATAAGAAAATGTGACTTCAGACAGGTCCAAGTGTTTTTGAGGGGCTGTGATAATGGCTAGTTACTGTGCCTCTCTTTCTGGGTGAAGCTGTTCTGTAGAGTTTCTAAATGTTCTTAGTAAAGAACAAACAAGACAGAGCTAACCCTTTTGTGTATATCTCATGCACTTGTCTGTAATGAGGCATATTGCTGTAAAAGTGTTGAATGGTCTGCTCTTTAAGGCTATCATCTAATGTTATTAATGTTTTGTTAATAAAGAGCATGAGTACCTGGTCACTAGCAGTCTTTACCAACTGTGCAACATTATTACAGCCCCGTAAGTCCTTGGATTATAGCTCAGTTAGTTTCCCACGAAGTGTGTGTTAGCTTGTTGGACATTTTAGTATCTCAGGACAATCCCCCTTCTCGTAACGTTCTCCGCTTGGATCTGATCTCCACAGGGTGTCGTAGTCAATCTTCAGCACAGTTCTTAAGTGGAGACCAAGAACCCTGGGCCTTTAGAGGTGGTCTAGCAGGAGAGTTCCAGGTATCAATATGACTTCACAACTGAATGACATTTGTCTTTGTTTGAGAAATCTTTTATTGCACATCAGAGGGCTTGGAAGGCTTGGTCTGCCGAAGGCTTTCTGGTCGAAAACCCAAATGGCCTGACAGCTTTGTTTTAAAATAATTTTCCTCCCATTTCTACAGTAATATCCCAAGGAGATGCTGCCATTCCCACGCGCCTGCGAAGCGCAGCGGCTTTAGTTGTACATTTCACATTGTTTCTTTGCAGGTCGCACAGCGTTTTTATCTGCGCCCGCAATTGCACAATGAGCGCCTGCTTATCTGCCAGTGAGAACTCCATGAGCAAAGAGACTGTCACAATACTGTGTACTCCAGAACACTCTCAAAGCACAACCTGTAGATAAGTTTTGTTAAATGCAATTGGCATCTGTCTGTCCTAATTCCTCTGTTTGTTCTGTACTTGAACTTGCTCATGGATTTTTCAGGGGCTATACTTTCTTCCCCCTCACAGGTGCTGTCTGCGCGCAGCCAATTGAGTCAGCACGTTGCTTTTGGGTTAGTGTCTCCTCTGGCCAGTTAACCCTCTTCAGACCAAACCTTTCCTCCTGACATGGCTATGTTATGCTGAGAGCATAAATGAAATTTGGTGGAATTATGTTAAAGCAGAAATGAGTTTAATGTAAACTCCATTAAGTGCTGTAACAGTTGTGCATTTTAAAAATTTCTACTCAGATAAAATGGTTCTTACATTTGTAAAGCCTGCAGAGCCCTACTTCCCTCTGGGGTATCTGCAGTAGCAAAAGTTAACTTGGGAATCTGCAATGCACGCCCAAGAATGTAATGTGTCTGTCTTCTCAAACACTTACACTCATTATTTGTTTTCACAGCGTTTGCTGCCTATTGAAGGAGCAAATGACCTCTTTTTTCAGCCACCTCCTCTGACTCCTACTTCCAAAGTATACACCATCAGGCCATATTATCCTAAAGATGAGGTGAGCAGAATCATTGGCCATGCTTGCATATCCTTGTGCTGTTGAAAGGAACATATTGATGATGGCTGTTCCCTTCACTTACTCAAAGTTCCTTATCTCCTGAAAGCCTTCACCACACCTAGGAGATGGATGGGTCAAATCAGTGTTGCACCAATGTTGAGTAGCCTGTTCCAATCATATTATAAATCACTGGAAATCTCAGGAATACTAGAAAATAGTCTTTGCCTAATTGCCTTGTCAGATGTCAGAGCAATCTGGCTGTAACATCTGTCACCCCTTTGCTCACCAGGCTGATCTGGCGGACTAGGCAGGTATCCCCTACCTCCCTCACCACTCCACGTGTGTCCCTCCCGAACCTGTGTGCTCGGTGGAAAAGGATGACCATCTTGGATAGGAGTATGCTGTTCTTTGTCAAGGGCATGCGATAGCTGCACTCGCCTGCTAATTGCCTAGTATAGTTATAAAAAGATGACCGCATTTCTTGGAAGGCATGACCACTTATTTGCACATTTTAGCTTGCACTATTAACCCAGAGGCACTTCAAGAAATCATATTGTACACTCAGAATATGGGAGACATATTGATTAGGCTAGGCATATAGCATTTCTGTATTACAGTTCATTTTTGTGTAGAGTTCCGGCTGGATTGTCGAAACTAACTTCCTAACACAAAATGTTAAGGAGGCAGCCAACATTCATGAGGGACTATGGTTCTTGCTGCAGGAGCTGCTGGATAGCTTCTTTTTTCTTTTTTGAGACCTCCTGGCAACAGGATATTTTAAGAGGCAAGCAAAAAGTAACATGAGGACAAAGGAATGTGCCATTTAGTATCTGCAGGCAAAGTTAAATGTAAAAGTTATATCTTGGCTGAGTCATCTCATGGGGTCTGTTCAGCAGAATGCCCATTGGGGCATTTCCAAGTGTGTGGACTCATATTTGATTAATCAATCAAGTTTGTTTATTTAGTAGTTCTATATAATTTTGGGTGATGTCATTTTAGGTATAAAATGGACTGTACTTTCTGTATTTCTCAGAGACCTGTAGGAGTTTTGAAGATCTTTCTCCTGTGTACACTCTCTAATATATTAATAAATTATTCAGTTTCCATTTCTCACAGTTCTCCATGTGTGCTCGAATTGGGTGGAGGAGCATGTTTGGCTCACAGTTTGTGTGCAATAAAAATGTCAATATGAAATGCATCATGCTTTCAGCCCACATAATTGTCTTCGTTTTTCTTCATCTAAAAGGTTCAGCCTGC
Organism: Heteronotia binoei; assembly: GCF_032191835.1. Classification (NCBI taxonomy): domain Eukaryota; kingdom Metazoa; phylum Chordata; class Lepidosauria; order Squamata; family Gekkonidae; genus Heteronotia; species Heteronotia binoei. Next base: position 77,261,467 of record NC_083228.1, on the reverse strand, counting down.
AAATGCATTTACTAACTACTTACAAAACATTTTTAATCTAGTGGGTAAACTGCACCTCCCTATACCTACCATTATTATGAGGACTCACTATCTTCTCTATAGTTAGTGAAATGAAGGATTTTTTCTTAACTCTGCTTATATTTGTCACTTTCAGGGTTCCATCTTATAGGCTTGTTGAAAAAGGACAGTTTTACAAGCCCTGCGGAACTGGTTAAAGTCCCGCAGGGCTCGCACTTCCTCCGGTAGCTGATTCCACCAGTGGGGAGCCATTATTGCTCCCTCGTTGTTTTCAGTTTGGCCTCCCTTGGTCCAGGGATTTTTAGGAGATTTTGGGAACTAGATCTCAGTGCTCCCTGGGGAACATATGGATGGTGGATAGTTGCTGTCACATTTGTATCATCATTCTTGCAAGGATGTCAGAGTAGCTTATTAACTACTGTGACCTTCATTTGAATTCATGTCTCCCAGTTAAACAATATCCCACACATTGCATTGTCAGTATGTATAGTACCTATTGACTACAAGGTAGCAATTATAGAACATAAACTATATTAAATGAATGAGTATGGTAGTCTTTTATTGGTTACAGTAATTTTGTGTGTTTGTTCTTAGGCATCAGTTTACAAGATCTGCAGAGAAATGTACGATGATGGAACTGAAGAGCCTTTTCATAGTCAGCCAGACCTAATTGGAGACAAGTATGTATACCCTTGACTGTGGAAAGAATCATTGCCTTTGTGTTGTTATGGCTATATGCCTAGTGTAGTCCAGAAATGTATAAACGAAATTCAGAGCAACTAGGAAAGGCAGGAACTCTCAACAGAGTACTTCAGTGACTTGTCAATTGCATAGAGTACAAATTGATTTTATTACGGGGCTGGCATTTCCCTTTAAACACTGATCCTAACTCACTCATTAGTCACTTGTATAAGCTTCAAGATTTTGCAGATTTCATTCAGGTTTGCCTATGACTCAAACAATGTTCAAGTGGTAAAAGAAAATTGACACCTAGTAAATATACAGCAGAATAAAAACCAGACTTTGTCACCCTTTGTAAAAGCAACACAGGCATGTTTTTCAGTGTTACTTGATCTTTATGGGGAGAAAAGTAGTTACTTTTTCTAGATTCATTTGTTTTCCTGTACATTTTGGGGAACAAAAAAGAGAATTCAAAACCACTGGCTCCTTTCTTAGCTGAGTCTCTCTAAACATCACTATCAAGAAATTATACACTTTCCTACTTGCTGTTAGATACATAAATGTAATTGGAAACAAACCAGCAAAGGTTTAGTCCCTCACCAGCCATAGTCTGGGAAATTGTGTGAATCTCATTGAAAGAAGAGAAGAAATCTTATTTCACAGTGCACTTGGTCAGCCATGGTATATTTAGATGCTCACTGTATGCAGCATCCAAAATCACGACACACAGTGGAATAATCAGACCATTGGTCACATGTGAGAATTGGCCATGAAGGCTGAGGTAATGAAAGAAAAAAAACTGTCTATATGACATAATTGTTTTATATCTGGAGGCTTCATTTACCATTTAATATTATTTATGTCACTTTCTGATATTTGTATTTAAAGCAGTCCTGTGGCTTGCTAAGAATTCTGTTTTAAAATAGCAAAACGAACATGAGCTTATTTAGGCCATGACTGAGCAGGGATTTGAACACCAGACTGTCAGGACAATCTGCAACATACTTTTTTCTGGGCATCACTTACAATCACCCAACGATGAAAGTGGCCTGTTTCTTGCTTTCTGAGGGAATGACACTATTTACTTCATCAACTGAAAATCTTTTATCCCAATTTGAGAAGAACAAGCAAACAGCTCATTCATTTGACATCACAGCAAGTTCTGCCATTCCCTACAGGCCTGGGCAGATATACAGATTCCACCAGTCACAGTCATCATACTCTTGGCACTCACACCAGCAGCCTTGCTTGTCACTACTACACAGTGGCCCTTTTCAAGGTCTTTGGGACAGGGCAGGCCACAAGCCCAGCTATAGAGCTAGACATTTGGGCTCATGCCATCAGCCACTTCCTAAAGAGTTGCAACAGTCCCTGACCTAGATAGCCCAGGCAAACTGATCTCAGAAACCAAGCAGGGCTAACCCAGTGAGTATTTGGATGGGAAACCTCCAGAGAATACCAGGGTTGGGATGCAGAGGCAAGCAATCAAGCAACTTCTCTGAACATCCTTCATGTGCCAGTAGAAGTCACCAGAGGTCACCATAACTCCCAGGCACGCACAAAATACAAAAAAACCCAATTTTTTTTAAAGAGTAGGAACAGGCTCCAAAAGGTTCTTGTAATTAGGGCCTGTAATAGACCAGCCACTTAGTTTTTACAGAGAGAAATGCCTTCTCCAAGCTGGCCCCAGAGGGGGTGGTTTCAAGAGTCACACAATATGTGTGAAAGAGCCACATATGACTCTTGAGCCACAATTGGCCACCCCTGGATTAGAGTTTTGGCAATGGCCACCCTTCCAACATCCTGATCAGGTTCCAGATAATTCCATGCCTGAGCTGGAACAAGAGTAGTTGTTCCTTATCCAAAAGGGGCAGTGCATGGCATTCCTGAGTCAGACCCCATCGCAGGATTCTATTCAAGTTTTTTTCCTGATATACAAGAAAGATGGAGGTTTTAGGCCAGTCCTGGATCCGAGGGATCTGAATTTTTTCATGTGTTAGAAAGTTCCAAATGTTGTCTTTAGAGTTGGTTATGCAACTGTTAAAACTAAACTGCTGATTTTGTGTACTTGACCTTCAGGATGCTTATTTCTGTATAACTATCCTCCCAATTTTTCAGCAGTGGTTTTTTCTGGGGTTGGACCTTTTTGCCACCCTCACCAATATGAAAGCCCCAATATTCTGTTCCAGAGCGGATACTGATCATCTTTCTCTAGGGGATGTATTCCAGATCTGTTGGACAGGCAATTCTGCTTTATGCCTTCTCCCCATTCCCACTTATTGACAAGGTGTTGACCAAAATCTGAGAGGTGCACATGTGGTGTCCCTTTTGGCCTAGACAAATTTGGTTTCAGATCCTACAGTTGTTATCTAAGGTCCTTGACATATACCAGGCATGGCCGAACTGTGGCTCGGGAGCCTCATATGGGTCTTTTATTTATTTTTTGTGGCTCTTGAAGCTTCTTGTCAGCTGGCTTGGAGAAAGCATTTCTCTCTTTAAATCACTTCTCCAAGCCAAGCCAGCTGGTGGCTTTGAAAATTATTTAAAGTTAAAATTGCTTTCTTTCCACCTTTGTTTGCCTTCTTTCTTTACTTTGCAACTCTCAAATGCTGACATTCATGTCTTGTGGTTCTTAAACATCTGACATTTATTCTATGTGGCTCATGTTAAGCAAGTTTGGCCACTCCTGACATATACCATCCCTTACGGCAAACCTACTTTGCAGAGGTCTTGTAGTCCACCACAAGGTGTGCAGGCTGAAGTTGACAGCTTGGCTGTCGAACAGTCCCACTTTGGGTTCTTTGTCCTGGTAGCCAGTGTCCTCCTTAATGCCTGTGTTCCTTCTACTTGGAGGTTTTAATGAGTCCGTAAAGGAGTCCATTTTTCTGATTCGGCCAGGACACGGGGAGTTCACATAGAGAATTGTCCTATTGCCCTGGTATTTGAATATCTTTCTCTTAAAGAATTTGGTCCAGTGGTTTCTTCCCTTGGTACATTTAGCCACCTAAGCTAAGATCAAGGACAAGACACTGTTTTCTCATCCAGCATCCAAGAGTGTTTTGAAGGGGTTGTTTAATTTGTTTCCTCCACGCTCACTTATAGTGCCTCAGTGGTCCTTGTCAGTGGTTCTCTCCCAAGCTCATGTTAGCCCCATTTGAACCACTAAGTTCTTGTAGCTTGTGACTTATCTTTCAAGGTCGAATTTTAGGTGGGAATCACATCAGGCAAGAGAGTTGGCAGCCCTGAGCGCTGACCATCTGTTTGTTTTAGACTAGCTACATAGTTCCGAGACCCAGTTTGCGGTTTTTTTACCTAAGGTGGTCTCTAGTTTCCATCTTACTCAGGACATTGTCCTTGCAGGTTTTTTCCCCATCCCTTACCTGGGAGACTGAAAAAACACTACATTCCTTAGACATGAAGAAGTCTTTAGTGTTTTACGCAGACAGAACAAAAGGCTTCCAGCAGTGCCCGTGTCATTTTGTGTGCTGCTTCAGTAGCTCAAGGGGGAAGACCAGCCTCAGCACAGACCATTTCTAGCTGGATAGTCTCAGCTATTTGGTTGGGGTATGAACAGGCTGGTCTACTGTGGTCTCTGGAGCTTTGGGCACATTCTACATGGGTGCAAGCAGCATCGGCAGGGTTCTGGAGAGGCACTCCCATGGAGGACGTCTGCTGTTGTCATCAAACAGATTTGTCAAGCGCTAGTCTGTGGACGTGAATGTGAGAAGGGGTTCAGCAGTTGGCAGAGCTGTGCTGCACCCCTTGTTCCACTGAAATTCACCCCACCTCCAAGGTAAGGAGCTCTATAGTTTCCCAGTGTGGGACTGCACAGAAGACTGAAATTGAAAACAATGTTGCACTTACCTGTAACTGGTGTTCATTGAGGTGTCTTCTGTACAGACACACATTCTCTCCCTCCTACCCTGCTGTGAGTTCATAGGATGCAGTTACATTCATGACCCTTGTAGTGGTTCAGGAGGACCTGAGGGAACATGGGCTCCTTCCTGCAGACAAAGTGACCATTGGGTGGGAAGATGGTCTCTAATGAGCTCTGCAGGGGAGGGGCTCCCTTTGGAGTGTTGACTAAGTACCAGAGTAGATGTAAGAGAGCCTCCAAGTGGCTGGCCTGCACTAGCGCAGTCCCAATGTGTGCCTGCACAGAAGACTGAACACCAGTTACAGGTAAGTGCAACACTGTTTGTAAGTGCAACACTGAGCCTGCTGCAGCGGGGAGGGCGGGATATAAATAAAATATTATTGTTATTATTTTCTTAAAGAGAGGTTAACCTAAATAGACTTGTTCCCACATTATCTTAAATTCACAAAGCAAATGTCACAATCACTCCTCAGTACAATAGGACAAAGTGCTGTTGACTTTTCTTTCAGTTCCAGGTTGCATTTGCAGACAAAATTTAGTTTGGGCTTAGTTTCTTTCTGATTTTTTAAATTGACCCTAACACTATAATGTAAGCTTAATTTGTGCTAACCCTGATGTAAGGAGTGGATGCATGAAATTATTCAATAAGTGGCCTTCCTTGTGGATGCTGTCCAGGCAGCCAATGGACCATGGCTTTTTGTCCCAACAGAAGTTGCTGATCTTCATCAGGAATCTAAAGAGAAGTACTATATGTATTCCAGTGACCCATATGATATTCTCAGTACTCAGTATGCTTTAAATCTTGATACCCAGCTATTCTGCCCCAACTACGTCTGCAATTGGGGAGGGATGGTGGCTCAGTGGTAGAGCATCTGCTTGAGAAGCAGAAGGTCCCAGGTTCAATCCCTGGCATCTCCAAAAAAGGGTCCAGGCAAATAGGTGTGAAAAATCTCAGCTTGAGACCCTGGAGAGCCGCTGCCAGTGTGAGAAGACAATACTGACTTTGATGGATCAAAGGTCTGATTCAGTATAAGGCAGCTTCATATTCATATGATCAATTCTGAGCAAGCTTGCCACTATTGTGATATTTGGAACCGTCAGTGTCTTTATTCAGCATTAGATTAAAGCAATTTCTGGGGCTTTTTAGAACTTTTCTGTATCATTACTTTTTCTGTATTGGTCATTCTGAAGGAGTTGAGGACACTATTCTTTCCGTCTGTGATTCTTAACCTCCGGTAGAACCATTAAAACTGTAAACTGGGTTTAGCTTTTGGAAATAGGATTATCCTTTCTACTTTACCCACAGGTATAATCTTGCCTCACATTGCCATAGGTATGCAGATGTGGCTGACAAGAATCCACATCCTTGTGTTCTTGACTGGGATAGATATTTTTACTCCTAGGGAGCCATATTCTCGACCTAGGATCTTTGCTCTTATTTTTGCTTGGATAGGTATGACTAGTATGAAATATCAAAGAATAGACCCTAAGTAGAACTAAAATGATGCAAAATAAAATGTTTAACAAAAAGTACTGACTAGATTAACTGAAGCATTTTGAAAACTTCAGAAAATTCTAAAAATTTACAACATACAGTTAGACCAGTGGTCCCCAACCTTTTTGGCACCAGGGACTGGCTGCAGGGCTGGCTGGCCCACCACGGCCCCAGGGTCGGCAGAGTGGGAGCACTGAATTCGCCCCCCCCCCTGCGGTGCCGTGAAGCTTTGCCCCCCCCCCCCCCCCCGCAATGCCTCCTCATTCATTTTCAGAATGTTAAGACTGGGCAAGGGGCCGTGAAGCGCCTTCTGGGCTCTGTAAAGGCCAACATCCCCGCTGATCACATGAACGGCGGGGAAACTGGGTGAAATTGTGGCAGCAGTGGCCCTCTGAAAAAGCCATGCTGCTCTTGCCTCTGTGGCGGAACCGGCCCGATTCTGCCTTCAGACCCGGTCCCGTCAGCTCCCTATTGAGTCGCCAACTCCTGGAGGGAGCTATTCCTCCTCCTGCCCCTTGGGCGCGCTGCCACCACCTGCTCAGTCCCGGGGTTCAGATTGAGTGGAACAGGACTCCCAATCCCCCTCTCCCGCTATGAGGCTAGGCCTCCAGGTCCTCTGCCACCCTGCACTTGGGTTTCACAGAGACCTCAGCGCTTCTTTGGGGCACCCCTGGAGGATTGGCACCTTATCCAACTGCATGCCTTCCCCCTTCCCCGGGGCCCCCTTCTTAACACAGCGTGGTCTAAAGCAGTCTGGGGATCTATGTGGTACAGAGTTTGACTGCCAGCATTTAAACAGTAAAAATATATTTATTTAAAAAGAGAAAAAGATAGGAAAAGAAAAACAAAACAAAAACAGTTGCGTTTAAAAGGTTAGCACAGCACAGCACACGCACAGCAAACAGCCTGACAAACAAAATGTGTTATAAACGCGTCCTGCTGGCCCTGATCTAAACTTGCCCTGTCTTGTGAATTACTTACTTAGTCTGCCTGCCTGGGGCCTCCCAGGCAGGAGCCTCCATTGCTCACCACATGCTCGCTCGAGCGCTGGCTTCCCACTCCCTTCTCTTCCTGCTAACACACATGCCAAGAACAAAAGCACTTCCTGCCTCTCTAGGAGATTTTCCCCCTAGCGTTGTTGGTTTGGCTCTGGAAGGGAGGGGGGGAGTGAGGGGAAGGCTACAAAGCCTGCTGAGGGATTTACTGACCCCTGCCAAATGAAGCACCACCACTGACTAAAATGGCGTTTCTCCACAGCCTCCTTACCACTTCCTTTCCCCGCTGGCTGCTGCTGCCGCGGATTCATCTGGTTTCCCTGCCAATCAGGTGATCGGGGGGGTGGTCGACCTTTGCAGAGCCTGGAAGGCAGCCAGCCAGCCACCCTTCTCTAGCCAGTCTGGTGTAGTGGTTAAGGGTGCAGACTTTTATCTGGGAGAACCGGGTTTGATTCCCTACTCCTCCACTTGCAGCTGCTGGAATGGCCTTGGGTCAGCCATAGCTTTCGCAGAAGTTGTCCTTGAAAGAGCAGCTGCTGTGAGAGCCTTCTCAGCCTCACCCACCTCACAGGGTATCTGTTATGGGGGGAGAAGATAAAGGAGATTGTAAGCTGCTCTGAGTGATGCAGAGAGAAGGGTGAAGTATAAATCTGCAGTCTTCTTAACATTCTGAAAATGGAGGGAGGAGGAGGAGGCGGCGCCGCAGGGGGGCAAGGCTTCACGGTGCAGAGAGGGGATGAAGAGGCTGCGTGGCCCAGTTACTAACAGGGCATGGCCCAGTAATGGTCTATGGCCCGGGGGGTTGAGGACTCCTGCAGTAGACCTTGGAAATATCCTCAGAATATTAGAACATTACACTAAACACTCTTCAAAATATAAAATAACAAAGATAACTAGTATAAACTGAGAATGATTACTGTAGAGAGCCAGGAGAGTCATCTAGAGCAAGGGTCCCCAACACCTGGGCCGCAGACCGGTCCAAGGCCATGGCCTGCTAGCAACTGGGCCACGCTGCCCTACCCCCCGGCACCATGAAGCCTCGCCGCCCACCCCTGTAGCGCCTCCTCCCCTCTCTGTTTTCACCAGTTTAAGGCTGGGGAAGGGGCAGTGAAGTGTCTCCCCGGTTCCTTAAAGGCCGACCCGCCCCCCGCCGATCAGCTGTTTGGTGGGGGAAACCGCTGCAGTGACCCATTGAGAAAGTGGCACTGCCCAGGAAGGAAGTGCCTAAAAAATAGGCACCAAACGTTTTTAAAATTCAAAACTAAAAGAATGTTTATTGGTTCACAAAAGATGAACAAACGGAGAGGGATAAAATATTTAGTTGTTATCAAAACAAATCAGTTGGCAGGCAGAAAATCAAAATAAACAATCTCTAAACTCCAGAGATTTATCAAGCTGAGATAGTTTTGTAATATAAACTATAAATAAGCAGGCTTTTTATAAATGCAAGAACTTTGGACAACTTACTTGGCACTAGAGACACTAGGCAGAGTTGGAATAGCCCTAAGCTCAGGCTTCTTTAAATCATAAAGATAATAAAAGTCCTCACACTCCTTTTGATTCACACTGAGGACTGCTGACTTGTGCCAGTTCAATATTCCCTCACAGATATACACACTAGCATTCAGGATTCACACTTTTGAGACCTGATTTCCAGCCCCTCACTCTTGTGTGACCCACCCAGCTAGGTTCCTAGTTTGAATCTTGGGATTCCCTTCTAGCTTCAAGAATGCAGTCCTCCATTCAGAGTATTTTGAGTGTTCTCAGTTTATACTAGGAGTCTGCCTTGTGATCTGAAATAACTCCGCAGAGAGTTTCTCCTCATAGAAGGTGCCTGGTTTTTACCCCCTTCTGATTAAATCTCTCACTGACAGAAGCTTATCCCAGTTCTACCACTCAAGGAACTCAGCCCCACTGGCTGTTAAGAACATAAGAGAAGCCATGTTGGATCAGGCCAATGGCCCATCCAGTCCAACACTGTGTCACACAAAGGCAAAAAAATTTATATATATACGCACACGCATACGCACACACTGTGGCTAATAGCCACTGATGGACCTCTGCTCCATATTTTTATCTAACCCCCTCTTGAAGCTGGCTATGCTTGTAGCCACCACCATCTCCTGTGGCAAGGAATTCCGCATGTTAATCACCCTTTGGGTGAAGAAGTACCTCCTTTTATCCATTCTAACCCGACTGCTCAGCAATTTCATTGAATGCCCACGAGTTCTTGTATTGTGAGAAAGGGAGAAAAGTACTTCTTTCTCTACCTTCTCCAAGCTAAAGAGCCCCAAGCGTTTTAACCTTTCTTCATAGGAAAAGTGTTCCAAACCTTTAATTATTCTAGTTGCCCTATTCTGCACTTTTTCCAATGCTATAATATCCTTTTTGAGGTGCGGTGACCAGAATTGCACACAGTATTCCAAATGAGACCGCACCATCGATTTATACAGGGGCATTATGATGCTGGCTGATTTGTTTTCAATTCCCTTCCTAATAATACCCAGCATGGTGTTGATCTTTTTTATTGCAATTGCATACTGTCTTGACATTTTCAGGGAGTTATCTACCACGACCCCAAGATCTCTCTCTTTGTCAGTCTCTGCCAGTTCACACCCCATCAACTTGTTTTTGTAGTTGGGATTCTTGGCCCCAATATGCATTAGTTTGCACTTGGCCACATTGAACCGCATCTGCCACGTTGATGCCCACTCACCCAGCCTCAACAGATCCCTTTGGAGTTCCTCACAATCCTCTCTTGTTCTCACCACCCTGAACAATTTAGTGTCATCTGCAAACTTGGCCACTTCACTGCTCACTCCCAACTCCAAATCATTAATGAACAAGTTAAAGAGCATGGGACCCAGTACTGAGCCCTGCGGCACTCCACTGCTTACCGTCCTCCACTGTGAAGACTGCCCATTTATACTCACTCTCTGCTTCCTATTAATTAGCCAGTTTTTGATCCACAAGAGGACCTGTCCTTTTACTCTATGACTCTCAAGCTTACTAAGGAGCCTTTGATGAGGAACTTTATCAAAAGCTTTCTGGAAGTCAAGGTAAACAATATCTATCGGGTCCCCTTTGTCCACATGTTTGTTCACCCCCTCAAAGAATTGTAACAGGTTAGTGAGGTAAGATCTTCCCTTACAGAACCCATGCTGAGTCTTCCTTAATAACTCATGTTCATCAGTGTGCCTACTCATTCTGTCCTTGATAATAGTTTCTACCAACTTTCCCGGTATTGAAGTCAGACTGACTGGCCTGTAGTTTCCCGGATCTCCTCTGGAACCCTTTTTAAAGATGGGGGTGACATTTGCTACCTTCCAGTCCTCAGGAAAGGAGGCAGATTTCAATGAAAGATTACATATTTTTGTCAGAAGATCCACAAGTTCAACTTTGAGTTCTTTCAGAACTCTTGGATGTATGCCATCCGGACCTGGTGACTTATTAGTTTTTAATTCATCTATCAGTTGTAGGACCTCCTCTCTTGTCACCGCAATCTGACTCAGGTCTTTCAACACCCCTTCCAATATAAGTGGTTCTGGAGCGGGCAAACACTTCTCACCTTCCACAGTGAAGACGGAGGCAAAAAATGCATTCAGCTTCTCAGCTATTTCCCTATCCTCCTTCAGTAATCCTTTGACCCCTTGGTCATCCAAGGGCCCCACTGCGTCCCTGGCTGGTTTCCTGCTTCTAATATATTTGAAGAAATTTTTATTGTTGGTCTTTGTTTTTTGCAATATGCTCCTCATAGTCCCTTTTTGCCTGCCTGATCACTGTCTTGCATTTGATTTGCCACTGCCTGTGTTCCCTTTTATTAATCTCACTTGGACTAGCTTTCCACCGCTTAAAGGAGTCCTTCTTACCTTTTACAGCTTCCATTACTTTGTTTGTTAACCATGCAGGTTAACAAACAAAGCACCTGTGAGCTTCATGACTTGAGATCTAATTGCAGATCTCCCCAGTTGTAGGCAAATTAGCCCTACTTCACATTGATATTAGAGGAAGAAAATCTGCCAGTGCATGATAGTGGATTTTCAACTCAACCAAAAATTCTAACTTCTGTTTTTGTCTTGATCACTTACATGAAGCATATGTGTAAATTGAGGTTTCCAGCTAACAAAGCAGCAAATAGTGTCATATTTCAGATTATCTTACTCTGCCAGTGCATCTGGCAGAGTAAGATTCTGTATCCTTGCTTCCAGAAAGCAGATGCCTGACGAATTATCATTTGGGGAAGGGATATTTACTATTAAGATAGGAGAGTTCCAGACGTATAAATTTTATTGTCAATCCGCAGCAAAAGATAGCTGATTCTTCTTGATCAAGCAGTCAAAGGAGAGCCAGTTTGGTGTAGTGGTTAAGTGTGCAGACTCTTATCTGGGAGAACCGGGTTTGATTCCCCATTCCTCCACTTGTACCTGCTAGCATGGCCTTGGGTCAGCCATAGCTCTGGCAGAGGTTGTCCTTGAAAGGGCAGCTGCTGTGAGAGCCCTCCCCAGCCCCACCCACCTCACAGGGTGTCTGTTGTGGGGGAGGAAGGTAAAGGAGATTGTGAGCTGCTCTGAGACTCTTCGGAGTGGAGGGCGGGATAGAAATCCAATATCTTCTTCTTCTTCTTCAATACCATCCCCAAAAGGAAGCAGTTAATATGATCCTGGAATCCTTGTATCCTCAAGAATTGCCCTTTGTTACAGAAGGATAGAGGTCTTATTCCATTCTTTGTCTTTCAGGCACAGCTTTTAAAGAAAGATGTTTCAGATTGCTTCCTTGGCAGATGTTCTTTTTTTTAAAGCCAGCGTCTGGTACACATTGGTAAATTGTGAAGATGCTTATTTCCGTTATTTTTCAGCAACCCAGTCATGATTCAGAACATTGGTTTCCGTACCTTAGCTTCTCCATGGCATCACTACTTAGTTTTTACCAATTGTATGGCAATCATTGCAGTTTATGTCCCATCACTTTTGGATCACAGTATTCCCTTACATAAGATTTGCTTCTTGGCAGGCTACTTACAGAAATCCTGTTTGTGATTTCCACCATAGTCAAGTTTCTGTATTTTGGATTTCTGCATTTGATATCATTCAGCACTTCCAGTTTGTCAGAGTTCTTGATTTGATGCACAACCAGTTCTTTCCTAAACTGTTGGTACTCTAAACACATAGGCAACCCACCTTCCTTGTTGCAGGTGTCACACACTTAAGGTATCTTTCAAAAGTGCATAAGAGCTAAATGAGAAGTTGTAAAGACTTCTCTTGAGGGGGTGAGCTTAAATCCTCTCATTTAGAGTGCCAGCTGTTCCTGTAGTTGGTTGTGTGCAGATCCTAGATGAGAGCCTTCATAAATAAGCATTTGTTTTAACTCTGCCTACTGGACTTTCTGGAGGAAGGCAGCAAGCTCCCTGAAGTAGAATGAGCAGAATTTTCTTTAGATTTTTTTAAAGACAAAGTGATTGGCGGGGCTAATTCATGTATTTCCCCATGAAGTTGCTATATTGTAAGGGTTGACATGGGATGACCTCAGAGATCATCTGGGACTTCCAGTGTGTTCAGTGGTGGCAGTTAAATAACTCTAAATTCTTCACTCATATCCTATTTGAGACCGGCCGGTAATGAGCCAATTCGGCCGGGTCTGATGTAGCCTTTTTCAGGAGAGAGCGGACCACTGCCTCTTTCAGGGGTGTTGGAAAGAGACCCTCTGAAAGAGATCTATTTATGATGTCCCGTATAGGACATCTTAGCTCCTCCTGGCAAGCTCTAATTAGCCAGGAGGGGCATGGGTCCAGATCGTTGGCTGTGCTGTGACAAGAATTCTGTCGACTTCCTCCAAGCTGAGTGGGTCAAAGCAGTCCAAGATCAAACTTAGTTTTATGCAGAACGTAAGCTTTCGTGTGCATGCACACTTCTTCAGCCAAGGAATGAGGTACAGTAAGCAGAGCCACATATAGCTGGTGGGGTTTGGAATGAAGAAGAAGATAGAAGACAGAAGATATTGGATTTATATCCCGCCCTCCACTCCGAAGAGTCTCAGAGTGGCTCACAATCTCCTTTACCTTCCTCCCCCACAACAGACACCCTGTGAGGTGGGTGGGGCTGGAGAGGGCTCTCACAGCAGCTGCCCTTTCAAGGACAACTCCTACCAGAGCTGTGGCTCACCTAAGGCCATGCTAGCAGGTGCAAGTGAAGGAGTGGGGAATCAAACCCGGCTCTCCCAGGTAAGAGTCTGCACACTTAACCGCTACACCAAACTGGCTCTCCATGTGGTACAAATGCCATGTGGTACAAAGTTAAAATCCAATAGCAGAATAGTAAAATTAACAAATTCAGAAAACCTTTGATCTGGGTTGCATTAGCATGGGAAACCATAAAACAGTAACATGTCAGAATGCCTGTTTATTATTCTATTGCTAATAAACCTGGGTCAAAAAGAAGGCATTTCTTTTTCAGAAGTTTTTCCTGTCCAACTAATTTACCTTTTAACATGTAACATAAATATATACATAATTCTAGTTTGCCATTAGGAAAAAATACATTAAAATATAGTGGAAGATGGGTTTACTATATGTAATGAGATAAACAGCCAATATCCTTTGTTTGAGTATGTCAGTACAAAAGCATTATTCTGATATACTGTCCTAAAAGAAATGCATTGGAATACTGTGGATATATCACCATACTTTGTGAAAGTGGGTTTAGCATCTGTAATGAGATAAAAAAACAAAACAACATATCTGTTCAGTCCTGGGGAGGTGTTTGTTCCAAGTTTCACAATAGTTGTAATTCAGCAGTCCCCCTCTCCATTCTGTTCTTGAAGTTCCTTTGCAGTAAAACAGCTACTTTGAGGTCACCCATTGAATGCTTTGGAAGGTTAAAGTGTTCTCCCACAGGTTTCTCAGTTCTGTAATTCCTGATGTCAGATTTGTGTCCATTTATCCTTTGGCGGAGGGTTTGTCCTGTTTGCCTTATGTAGAGAACTGAAGGGTATTGTTGGCATTTAATGGCATATATAATGTTGGAAGATGAGCAAATGAATAAACCTGAAACGTAGTTAATGCTGTTAAGTCCAGTGATTGTGTTGTCTGGCTGTATGTGACAGCAAAGTTGGCACTTGGGTTTATTGCAAGCTCTGGTACCAGTGTCCATGCTCAGATGAGATGTTGTATAGTTGTGAGTGAGGAGCTGTTTGAGATTAGGGGGCCGTCTGTGTGCAAGAAAAGGTTTACTCCCCAGTACTTTTGAAAGAGACCTGTCATTCAATAGAGGTTGGAAGCCCTGTCACCGTAAACTTGGTAGTTCTCTGCAATCACTGTCGCTTCCAGCACCTGTCTAAAGTTCTTAATTCTACTTTTCTCTAGCCTTCCTATTTCCTACATTCTGCATTCTCTGCCACTTATTTGCCATATGCAGTACCTAAATCACAAGCATTTGTTAAGCTTGAAATTATACTAGTAGTCTGTTCTTAAGGATATGTAGCTTAAATATGCACAGGTTGCACTTATCTGACATCACCGTTTGTTTCTTCCTCCCTTACAAAATTTTATGACTTAACTGTTGTGTAGATGTATTCTTTGGTTTTCTATCAGTTACTTAATGTAATCTGTATGATTTTGTTTTTGCTTTAACTAACCTTTTTCTTCTCCTTTCAGGTTGGTAGGTGGTTTGCTGTCCCTCAGCCCAGATTACTGCTTTGTCCTGGAGGATGAAAGTGGCATCTGTGGCTATGCACTGGGAACTGTTGATGTAACCCCCTTCATAAAGAAATGCAAAATGGCCTGGATTCCTTTCATGCAGGAGAAATATAGCAAGCCAAGCGGTGACAAGGAACTATCAGAGGCAGAGGTTAGCCATGCTAATGTATGCTTGAGTGGTTAAAGTATTGTGTGTCTAGGGAAGATGAGAACAATTTCATTAGCAAAACTTTAGATACAACATACATGGTATGCAGACTAAGTAGTCTGTAGAACTAGTTTTCCTCTAGAGATTTTAATCTAGCATAATCTATGATTTTAATAGGGGTTGTGTTAAATATGTTAAATTTCATCTTTATGAAATTGAATATAACTATATGTTACTGTGTATCAGACAGTATACATTACTGTAATCAAGGGTGCTCCTTGACTGCATATTGTTATAGTCAAGCATTAAATTATAGAATTTGGCCTCCCATATAGAACGTAGTGCATCCATTACATTTCAGGCTCCCTGGCTTATAACATGCATGCACACTAGCTCATTTGTGCAAATAGCTTCAAAATGCTGGTGAGTGTCTATAAAATATCTAGTTATGATATTCAGAAGAGGCTAGATGAGATCTCCTTTTCCCTTATCTGTTCTTGGATCCCAACCCCAACTCTCACAGAGGTTAAAATGTGGAATTTGCTGCTGGAGAATTAAAATGTGGAATTTGCTGCCAGAGGATGTAGTGATGGCCACAGGAATAAACAACTTTAAAAGAGGACTAAATGGCTTTAAAGGGGGATCAGATAGATTCATGGAGGATAGGTCTATCAGTGGCTACTAGCCATAGTGACTGAGGGAGCCTCCATATTCAGAGGCACTAATCCTCTGAATCCATGAGGCAACATCAGGGAAAGGCCTTGGCCTCTATGCCATGTTGTTGACTGTCTGGAGGAATTGGTTGACCCCTGTGTGAGACAGGATGCTGGATTAGATGGACCATTGTTCTGATCCAGTAGGGCTCTTACAGTCCCCCTGCCAAGAGGCTCGTTTTCCCCCATCCCCTCAAAATGCTGATGTTTGCATGTAGGACAATGTATGTAACTTGGGCATGGGAAGCATTATTTTAGAAAAATTGCTGGCTATTTTATACTGTTGCTGAGCAGAGTAACTGTAATTAAAACACTGTTCTGTGGTTTGAATTTAATAAATTGAATAGTTTTGTTACTTTGTTCAGTTAACCTGTACAGTGGGGTAGACAACCTTTTGACTCAGGTGCTATGGGGGGGGATACAGTATTTGATGGTATTGGTGTTATGGCAGTAAAGGAGGTGGTGACTGTAGCTGGCCATACATCTTGCATGTTTGTTCCCTGTTACCTTTGATATTTCCATAGAAATATCCTTTGACATAGAAGAATTTTTCCTTGGACTAAATAGTTTTTATTCTAAAAATCTATCTCATTAAGTTTTTTGGGATCCTAACTAAACCCTGGCTCTCATGTTTAGAGCTATGCCTGTAGACCAGGGAATAGGCACCTTGTTTATTAGCTTTCTCCAGCCAAGGCTGCTAGTCTTGAAAAAATCTGGTTCTTCCTCCCCCCCTTCCCACACCTTGCTGCAATGCAAAATGCCCCCTTAAATACTGTTGCTGGGAGTCCCCTGTTCTCAAACAGCAGCATTGGGCTTCAGCAGCTGGGAGGTGAAAAAGTCACATTCTGCAGGTAGAAATCCTTCTGCCCATGAAAACACTGCAGTCCAAGGGAATGTCTTGCTGACAGATGCTGTTCACTGGGTCCAGGGTAAGCAAACAAGGTATTGGCATAGAGTGGAAGGCAGCAGGACCTCTTGCCCCCAGTCACATGTCAGTCTAGGTATTCCACATCCTGGGGACTGCTATTCATTGGGCAGAGCCATGCTGGCATAGGAAGTCTCCAGCCAGCTAGTTTTGCACACTTCCCAGCAGGTCCCAGCTTGCTAAGAGTCAGCAAGGATTACTGATGGGTACCTGTGTTCAGCTTCATTGTTCTTTACCTCTTCTTCATATGCATTTTTGTTCTGGGGCAGTCTTTTTTCTTGGGCTGTTTGAATCACTGGATTGTGTGTGGGGGGTGTACATTGGTTTCTGATTCCAGAGGAAGAAAAACTAAATGACCCATGAGCAGAAACCCTTCTACCATAAGAAACCCTGTGCTGGATCCAAGCCATGGTCATCTACTCCTCTGTCAATTAAGAGGAAGCTGACCCAGTACAAAAGGATACATCTTTGCTACAGAACCAGGCTTTCTACATTGCGGGGCTCTTGTAGTTGGAATAATAAGCTAAGGCCTCTGGTAGTAATTCAGGTTGTCCAACAGCCTTGTTTTGAGAAGCTGATGTTAAAAAGAACAATTTTCAAAGGAGGGCCTTCAGTTTTAATCAGTTTAACATGTATAGTCTCAGACATTGATGAAGAGGTGGGGCTGCTGTTTGAGGTGAAGCTCATAGAATTTATTGCATTTAGCTAGGTTAGTCTCATGTTTGGAGACCGATGTGAAAATCTAATCATGTGATTAGTGTAGCCCAAGTGAACTTCTGCAAGTGCATAACATGTTTTCAACATGGTCACTGTTATGTTACTCAAAGATTCTTTCAATCATGTATATTCTAGAAAATTATGTTGAGTTTCCATGAGGAGCAAGAAGTGCTTCCAGAAACATTCCTTGCCAACTTCCCATCATTAATAAAGATTGACATCCATAAAAAGGTGACTGATCCAAGTGTAGCTAAAAGCATGATGGCTTGCCTTCTCTCTTCCCTCAAGGCAAATGGTGAGTTTCTGACAAGTAACAGCTCTAGCTTGTTGGGGTTTTAAAAGCAGTTACAACTTTCTATACCTTGATGCAATCTTCAGTTCCAACCTCTGACCAGTGTAGGTGAGAGTTTCAGATAATTGTCTGAACTGCTGGGGATATGTACTGGCTTAATGCCCCTAATAGCAGGAGTATGGTACTTGCCTTCCCTTTACTGTGTGTTATCACTTCTTTCCTTCACCTATTTTTTCCCTGATATGTGCTTTTTAATGAAATAAAATTTTAAAAAGATAATTGTCTGAGAAGAATATTCAAAACCTGCTCCTGAATTTCTGCAGATATTTACACATCTTCCATTGGCAGATTACCAGGAATGGGCCACTTCATTGATGGCATTGTTACTAAGGAAGCCCAGTGTGTCCTAATTCTTTTTTGTTCCACAGGAGAAATCCAGTCCAACTATTTCCTGTTAGAAAGTCTTTGGTTTTTCAAGCATGCACAGTGGTGCAGTGCTTGTTAGGGTTACCAGCATCCAAGTTGGGATCTCCTAGAATTAAACCTGATCTACAGATGACAGAGATCAGTTCCCCTGGAGAAAATGTTTGCTTTAGAGGGTGAACTGTGTGGAATTATAACTTGTTAAGGTCCCTCCTACCCCAGACCCTACAACCAAATTTTCCAGGAATATTCCAACTTAGAGTTGGCGACCCTGTGTGTACTTAATGTATATTTGTTGATCAGTTGTGTAAATAGTTATAACAATTATATTAGACTTTCAAGCTTTTCTCTAACGGTTACAAGAATCTTTTGGGGTTAGTAAACAGGTATTTTCAAATTAATTGCAATAGGTTTATTTGCACATCATGTTCCTGATTCAAAAGCATGGGCATATCCTTTGAGTATAATAATTCAAAGCTGACTAATTATTGCCCATCACAAGCAAAGTTGGTTTAACTCTGCGTTATCTCATGTATGCTTTTGAGTATGTAGTTGCAACAATAGTATCAGAATTTCTTTTTGGAGATGACCATTACTAGGAGGTCTATGTATCAAAAGCAGAAAATTACCAATATTTGCAGCATCTGTTTACTTCCTGTTGCCAGGGGACAGGATAATGCCCTCACGGCCTGTTCCTTTAAATTTCACATAACTGTGTAGTTGAGCATGTGCTCCTACATGGCTGAGAGAGGCTGGCATCTGTAATTCATTCTGGGACACAGAGTGCCAAGCAGCTGGTTTTTAACGCCCAAGCAGACTTTGGGTTTCTCTCCCTCTTGCCACATGGCTAACCTGTTTGGTACTGATTGGATTACGTACATTTTAGAATTATGCCTCAATTATTGGTGTCCTAGCTAGAGTGATAGTTGATTTTCCTTAGGTACCTGAAGTGTTGGGCCTTCTGCATAATGGACTTTGGAGATCAATGGCAGCGGGTACTAGCTGGGATGATGGCATACACAAGGAAATTAAAAGTACTCTCCAAGGGAGTGGTCATCAATCATTTGTAAATATGGTTTTTACTCTTGACCCTGGGTCTAGTCAGAAATGGTCTGGTAATGAGACTAGAAAAGTGAAATAAATCTGATTGCATAGTTTCAACTTTAATACAGTAATTTCTCTCTGCTCTCTCCTGTTCCCCAAATAATTTATTTTCTTTGTTCTTCAGGCTCTCGTGGGGCTTTCTGTGAAGTGAGACCAGATGATAAAAGAATTCTGGAATTTTACAGCAAGCTTGGATGCTTTGAAATAGCAAAGATGGAAGGATTTCCTAAGGATGCCATTATCCTTGGAAGAAGTTTGTAAGGAGCTTGGTCAATGAGTATTTGATTCTTTAGATTCCTAACTGCCGGAGAGTGGTGAGCTGAGTTTTATCTTATTGTCTGTCCATACAAAGGCATCAGTCAGCTGGCCTGACAGCTTTGTGAAAATTCACCCATTACCTCTCCAAGATGCTGCTGAAAACACTGTTTGGAAAACAGATACTGGTCATCCTCATTTCCTGGTCTTAAGCAGAGTGCCAAGAAATACTGCATATGATGTTGCCTTGGGGAAGAGACCCACAAATTCCTTAAAGTACTGATGGCAGTTCCGTGCATCTACCTATGTAGTCAGCTGAAAGGCTGTCTTATCCAGAAAGCATGAACATAAAATGCCCCATCTCCCGTATTGTCAAGTGGAATGAGAGAGGTGCAAGTGGGATTCATCCTGTGAGAAGAAAGGACAGTGGTTGTGCCAGTCAACAAGTGAAAAGATCAATATTTGATAGCCTTGGGTTTTGCCTTCTGTCCTGCTTCCTGATAGGAGAGGAATGGTCATTGCCTCTAAAGAATATTGGGTTAAGCTTCATAGGGATAAACTGCATTTGTTTGTGGTGAAGTTACTCAGTGGCAGAAGTGTAAATTTCAGTGTGTAAATATATATAAACTGTATGCTGACACTTTGTGTTTAATTGTTTTGTAATTCTTTTGCTTTTCAAAGCAAAGTGATGTTGTTCTGAGACAGCACTTTCAAATAATGTCAAACCACAAGAGAGGCTGAAGCTAATTCCACTACTGGCCTTTTCTGCTGTGCCTCATGCTCTTCAGTAGAAATATCATGGCGGGGGGGAGAGAATGCTGGTCTAGAAAGGTCATTCCTTTAGAAAACAAGTTGTCAAAAAGGGTGCAGTAGATGCTGCCTCCTGCTAGAGAAACACTGGTTGGAGGGTGATCCAGTGAGATTATTACTGCCACAACCAGTCATTTGCCCAGCCGGACTGTGTGAAACAGCTGTATGCTGTGGTTTACAGCTTCTATCCTGAGTGATTATGTCAGTCTGCGTAAATCAGGTCTTCAAGTCACGCACGTTTGTGTCAGACTTCTTTGTGGACAAAAAGCACATTTTACACATTATTTAAGTAGTTGCCTAATTTTAATATATCACCTGTTTCAAGTGTTTGAGGTTGTCACCAAAATCCAACAGGTGGTATCTGCATGGCTAGGAATTGTAGTAGGGAGGTAGCTGCCCCACTTGGGAGAGTTGTTGCTGTTCCAAATGAATGCCTTGTTCCCAGGAGGCGGTCAGCCAACATCGCACCTCATTTCTCTCATCTGCCACAATCAATTATTTTGGCTTCTTTTGCAAATATGCCCTTTGGGAAAAGATGGAATTTAGTTGATCACTTTTCTAAAAGCCCTCCATCTATGGAAGAAGTTTCGTACACTTTTTCTAATGGCATTTAACTACTATAATGTAGTCTGAAACCTTCACAAGATGCCAATGATTGGGCTTGGTTGTTACTCGCTGGTTTTTGATTTTTCACTATGTGAACAGTTTTAATAGCAAAATATTTAAGCTGCAGCAAATACATTTCACTTGGGGAACAAGGCACTGAGCTATGATAGATCTTGTGTAATTCCAAGCTGGCTGTCATGAGCTGTATGGCTTTGAGTATATGCTGAGCAGCTAGCCACTTGGTTTAGTTTTTAAGTAGATGCCAGAGAGAACATAATCTGGATTTATGGCATTAAATTTGAGGGGGGGGGAGCTTTTTATACAGTTAATACAATCTCTTTCCTTAAGAATTTATCACTGTTAAGCTGATTGTGTTGATAGGCTTGAAATTCTGGGTCAGTCCTTTGCTCTGGGGTTGTAAAGCAATGCACTGACACAGCTTTCATGGTTATCAGTTTTCATTGCATACACAGTTGGAATGCCACTTTAAGGACTGTCTGTAGATCTACTGTATCTGTAGCAGAACGGACTGTGTAAAACTGTATTTGAAGACCATGTGAGAAATAGAATAAATTGCAAAGTGAATGTAAAAGCTTGTCTTTGTATTACTGAATTAGGAAAGCAGGTAGAAAAGAAAATTAGAGTTGTACTCCTGCTGATTTGCCTCCATAGCAAAAGTGGGTTGTTAGTGAAGGCTTTAATGCTAGGGCCTTATTTGCTTGTATTTCTACCATTTCCATATAGGCACTATTGAGTCTCTCAGGAACCTACTATACTGGACATATTAAAGATATTTCTACCTTAGAGGTAACTAGAGTTTCTATCCCCCAAGTACACTGTTCTGGTGTTGAAGTGATTTGAGTTAACATTCCTCATGGCATCTGGATTTTTTTTTGGCCACTGTGTGACACAGAGTGTTGGACTGGATAGGCCATTGGCCTATCTTATGTTCATTGGCTTCTCTTATGTTCTTATGTTCACATGGGCACTGAGGATTTCTTCTTGGTTAACTAAGCACATCTTGTGACAATGGAAGCACTTTTTCTTCTCAGCAACCCCTCTGAATTGTGGCTTAAACTTGTTGGGGCCCATCTTTGGAGATGTTGGTTTTTCTTGAGAGAACCAAGTTTTTCTGTTTTTGAGGCAAAAATCTGGTCTGTTTTATCTCCCTCTAATGAATCCATATAATTTCAGCATCTTTAGCTACTTTTCTGGGCTTGTTAAGACAAATTCCTGTGTTGCTTTTTTTAAACAATTAATTATCTTGAGATTTCTATAGTCTCATATCTGAATATAGCCCCGCCCCCCCAGGCTGCACAGATTTTGGATCTTACATGCATCATTCTGTCTTCACCACTTTCAAGTCTGTATAGGCCTTCAAAAAACTAATGAAGAAATGTATATTATTCCCCTCTTAGTATCTGGGGGGATTTCTTCAGATGCAATTGAGTTGTACCTGAAAACTTAAATGATTGTGTCCAAGTTCTGTTCAACTGAAATTTCCCCATCTTCAGTTTCTATAATTCTCATACTATCATCGAGCTCTTTGCTCTTTTAAGTTCTATGGAATTTAAAGTAGCATGCACAGCATGAGGAATAGAACAATTAGCAGCTGATCTGTGAATGGTATTCCTGTCTTGTTTAAACACAAATGCAATATGTAGCATATGGATCAGTGATCAAGAGACCCAGAATATGATTGATCACTGAACTAATAATCTTTTAGGCCACAATTTTTCTCACTGTTCCTACCATGCAATGAGTAGTATAAGTGCATCAACTTAACAAGAGAAAAACTTGCTACAGTTAGTCCATTGTAACACTGCACCTACTTCTAATGTACACTAAGATGTCTGAGGGAGGCTATTTGTGCATCAATGTTGACTGAAGAGAACTGCAGTTGTCCATAGGTTTGCTTGCATACCATGACTTGGTCTAACACATTTTAGTCCGTAGCTTTGTGTTTATATGCTTCATGTTTACAGACCTTTGCTGTGTACATATGCACATGTTGTCATGACAGTGACCCAGAATCCCCTTTGAAAGAAATCTTAATGTTGGGCTTTCCAGTGCCAAAAATAATCTATAGAGAACTGGTACTAGAAGAAAAGTGGTCTTCTGAAAAAGTTACTCATTTGTTTCTTGCCTTCAGGAACAATTCATTCTCTTTCAGGTTTCTTACTGAGCAGCAGAGGAACAGATAGTGGCATGTTGTCAGAAATAAAAAGTCTTGTTTTATTTTGTGTTCAAAAGAACCTTCTGCAAAAAGGCTTGCAGAGAAAGCAATAGTGAAGAAAGTCATAAATGTTTTAATGTAACGACATGGAAATATAACAGCTGTACTATGTAGTATCTTCCCACATCATTCATAGCAAAATGATGTACCCTAGAAGAACAAGATTGATTTGTTGGATAGAATACAGCTATTCTAGATGTTGAGCTGGACAGGAAAAAGCTTCCGAATAGAAAAGGGGTGGACCAAGCAAAAGAAAAAACTTCAGACAACAGTGGCCTTTTATTCCAGCCCTGGATAGATTTTCAATTCATACTAATTTATGATTCAAGACTGTAATAGAGCAGTAGAATGCCAGTCCTAATTTATGTCCCTTGAGGTCCTCCCTATGAAGGAATGGTCCTGACAATAATACAAATTATGGTGTAACAGTAAGTATGTTTTGTAACAAGTGGTTATCTGGCTTTATAGTGGTCAGAAATTATTATACTCCTCCCACCCTAAATGTTTAAAGCAGGGTTTCCCAAACTTTTCTTTCCCACAGCCCGGTTATTTTTACACTTCTCCTTTGTGGCCCACTAAAATTTGGGGGTGGAGCCAGGAGATAGGAATCATGCCATTTCCTGTGGTGTCAAGGACCAAGTGATGTCACTTTCGGGGCACTCCCCAAAACCTGCCTCTTTGGAAGTAAATTCATTTTCAGAAAAATCTCTCTGAAACTCATGCTGAGCCAAAATGGGTGTGGAAAGTGAGCAGTCCTCTCTTTTCATTCCACACCTGCATGCACCTATCTGTTTGTGTGTTCTTCTCCAGCTTGCAAGCATTCCTAATGCCCATGTTCAATTACCTGTACCACCTACACATCCCTTCCTCAACAGCACTGGCCAGTGTATGCAGTTGGGAGTGCTGTTGCCATTGCCATCAGGAATGCCAGCACTGTGTACCACCCACACTGGGCCCTGGTAGCTGCTCTCCCTCAAAATATGCTGACACATTTAGTAGGCCCTTCCTTCAGCTGTTACTACTGGAACCCTGCCTCAAGCTACAACCAAGCTTGCTTGGTTTCAAGAAAATCTTTCAACAGCTATTTTTCATGCTTTTCTTTGGTTGAAACACTGGGAAATTGCTGTGAAAGGTAGCAGAGAATTGTACTGCAATTATGAATTAATTTCAAGTTACATGAAGTTCATACAAGCTTTTCTGCAGTTATCCCAAAAAGGGTTTTTATGAGGGCTTGCAGCTTTTTACTGGTTGTTTCCCAAGCCTTTTAAAGCAACTTGTTGTGCAGATACTTTCATCCTTTTTAATATCTACAGGAGGAGTTTAATTTTGGTGTCAGACAAGCTGTTAAAAGCAGGACCAGTAAAATGGTGCCAAGTTCATAGTACTATCTCTTCCAGTGCTGTTGAGATATACCGCAGTAATCTCCAATAATCTCTTTCTGCCCCACACCTCTTACTCTCACTCACACAGAAATCTCAAAGAAAGCCACCTGGCTACAACTGGGGGTGCCAACTTTTCATTGGCAGAGCTCCTGTCTGCAACAACAGTATGATAAACAGAAAAGTTTCATCCAGTAAAAATGGAAGGAAAGAAAGAAAAAGGGAAAGAAAGAAATAGAAGGAAAGGAAAAGAAAGACATGGAAAGAAAAAACATAAACATAAGAGGAGCCATGTTGGATCAGACCAGTGGACTATCCAGTCCAAAATTCCCTCATACAATGCCCAAAAAGCACCAAAATGTCCACCAGTGGGGCCAGGGCACTAGAACCCCTCCCACTGTTGCTTCCCCTCCTCCCAGCACCAAGAATACAGAAAGATCATCACTTGCAGGGAAAGAAAGAAAAGGGGGGCAAAGAAAAACAAAGCTGACTCCACCCAGCAAAAATTCTGCCCAGGGGTCATTTGGTAAAAAAAATAGCTACTGGAATGCCCATTCCCCACCCCTCCCTGCTGAAAAAAACATACACCCTTCTTTGCCTCCCAGGCCTCCTGGGGAAATCTCCCAAAAAGAACATACTGCAAGGCACATGAAAGCTCATACCCTGAAGAACACTTCATGGGTCTAAAGTGCCAGTGGACTCCAGCTTTTCTCTCAAACACTGGGAGCGGGGGAGAAGGAAGGAGAGGCAGTCCAGCTCCTCTCTGCACAACACAGAGCTAGCTTTGGGGTGGGTCTAGCTTTGGCTTTTCTTTTGACCCAGTAGTGAGTCACGACCCTGCAAATGGGAAACACTGGTCTAAAGCCTTTAATAAGACATTTTATTAGAGAAACCTGTAACATAAATGGAATTAGTTTCAAAATCTGAATAGTAACTGTAAGTAGGACAATCTGAAACATACTTGATCAGTTTTTTCATCCTATGGTAGAAACTGCATTCCCATTTTCAGGTCTCCCCTCCCCACCCCCAGTGAGGTGCTTCAAAACTAATTGTTTTAAATTTGGCGCTTCAAAACTAATTGGTGCTGCAAAACTGATTATGACATAAACTTTTCCAAACTAGATCCTACTTTATAGAGTAGCATTCAGATGATGTATATCCAAAGCTACAAAAAGCAGGGTAATTATGGAGGGCCAGGAGCACAGCCTGCCATCATAATAGCCTCCACCATTCTGCTCATATTTTGATGATGTTGCTTCATGTTCCTAGCCCAAGTGACCTCTGGTTCATGGAAGTTTATGCCACACTGATTTTCTTAATCTTTTAGGTGCCACAAAGACTAGGAGCCACAAAGACAAAGGAGAGCCAGTTTGGTGTAGTGGTTAAGTGTGCGGACTCTTATCTGGGAGAACTGGGTTTGATTCCCCACTCCTCCACTTGCACCTGCTGGCATGGCCTTGGGTCAGCCATAGCTTTGACAGAGGTTGTCCTTGAAAGGGCAGCTGCTGTGAGAGCCCTCTCCAGCCCCACCCACCTCACAGGGTGTCTGTTGTGGGGGAGGAAGGTAAAGGAGATTGTGAGCCGCTCTGAGACTCTTCGGAGTGGAGGGCGGGATATAAATCCAATTTCTTCTTCTTCTTTGTTGACTGTAGCAGACTTAGAAGGGCTAATCTTCAGGAATTTGCTTTACAGGGACTGATTTTTTTCTCTCACTTTTAGCTGTGGGAGGTGAAATTTCTGGTCATAAGATTTACCTTTCCAAAAATCCCACAGGGCCCATAAAGGAAAGCATTTGTATATTCATCTTTTGTTTCAAAAAAGAGTTGTGGGATTATGGCAGATCCCAAGAAGTCTGGTGAGAGTTTGTATAACAAGCTGCAAGAGCAAAAGGCTTGGAAAGCCTCAAGAGAGTCATCAGTGCTAAGCAACTGTAGTTAGGCCTAGATATTACTGCCGGTTTGGCTTATCTTGAGCCATCTGCAGCTTCAATTTGAGGGAAAGCGTCTCTCAGAAAAAGTATATGGGGGAAGTCATTAGCACTGTCTCACGAAGAAGCCCAGTATGGCCTGCTCCTTGCCCATGGAAACTGAACAATCATTTTCACTTTAAAGGAGTTAAAGTTATAATCCGTCAGAAACCAGACCCACTGGGACATGCAGGAGAGAGGAAATCCCATCTCTGCCAGCCACCCTCCTTTCCTCCTTTTGTTCAAATTACCTATTTGCTCCCTCCCCAGCCAATCACTGTATTAAAAAAAATAACTGCCTCCTTTTTTGCAAGTGTTGAACATATGCAGGTTACTAACTAGTCCAGTTTTGCAGAAATATACTCAGACCCATGGGAGGATCACTTATGTCAGATTCAATGCTCACTGGTTTGACAGTAAGTTTCATTGATTTGAATGGGACTTACTCCTGGGTAAATATGTCTAGGATTGTGCTGTAACTTGCCTAACATTTATGCAGATATTTGGATCCTGTAACTCCTTTTGCTAGTACAGTGATGAGGAAGGGCCATACAAGCATGGCAAGAGTCTCAAAGTAGTTCACGCCATTCTCAAGCATGAAAATATGCTTGTTTGCAAGCTAATAAACTAAGATGTATCATTGCATAGTTTTCAATACTTAGAGCTCACTGTAATGCTTGATATGTACACACTCTTCAAATAGCAGAAGAGGGGGTAGAGGGGTTCCACAAAGAAGTCAGAAGATCCAGTTTCCAGGACATAACTGATATTACGTTCCAGTAAAAAGGGGGAAAACAAGCCACTCCCAGCTGAACCAGGGCAATTATTTTCTGTAGGAGTTAAGTATCCCCCCCCCCCCCCCCCGTTTCTGTTGAATCAAAATCTGACTGTATTAAATTTGCATATGAATTCAAATTCAGTGGTTTCTGACTGGGGAGAGAAACAAGTAATCAGCCATTGTTAGAGGTTTATGCATGGTATTCAGATTCATCAACAGGTCAGAGTAAGCCCCACCCACTCTGAATGGATCATTGACTAGATCTTATTTCCATCTGATCTGTGAAGAAATTTTAACACCAGGGAAAAGGAGTCTTCTGGCTCTGTAGCAACTCTCCTACTCCCATCCCCCAGGTTCCTTTCCACTATTTGTGGCTTGATGCATGTATCATGTAACAAATATTTTTAAACTTTCCAACTGGGTGTAATAGTTTGTACTAGCAAAATGTACTCTGGTTCATCTTCAGGAAGGTTGTACGAGATTTTGGCTGAGGGAGGCTATTATGCCCTCCCATTTGAAATTTCTCTGCTGCTGTTGAGTTTTCCAGTGCTGATACATACATACATACATACATACATACACACACACACACACATATAGTTATGAATCTGGTATTCCATCTAAATACTTGCCAGGGTCAAAGCTGCTTAGCTTCTGAGATCTGATGAGATTGGGCTATGCAGGTCATACTACAGTCTTATTGGAGTCATTTATATCCCAGTTTTCTTCCCAATGCGGACCCATCATTCTTCCCTCTCCCATCTTCTCCCAACAACCACTCTATGAGCTAGATGAGTATGAGGAAATGTGATTAGCCCAAGGTCATCCAGCAAGGCTCTGTAGTAGAGAGGGATTTGAACTTTCCCTGCTACAAACTCAGGTGATCCAGGATCCTACTCCTGTACTCCATCCATTATGCCAAGTCAGCTCTGAACGCTCTGTTTCTCTGCTGTGCCGATATATTATAAATGTTTCTATTTTGGTTGCCCTAATACAGTGTATCCTGAAGGCCCCCAAAAGGCGGAATTTTCCTCGATCGCGTTTTTTAGAGCGCTTTCAGCTTTTCGCGTTTCCGTCATTTGCCAGTTTTTGATCTGGGTTTGTGTTTCTGTAGCTTTGGGGCACGGGGAAGAAGAAGTACAGAGCAATGAGCGGCTTTTCTTGGCAACTTTCGACTTGCTCCGGCCACGCCAGCGCCTGAGGGGCAACTTACCTTTTCCTGGGTAGAATGTTCTTAGATCCTGAAGCTGCACCTTACAAACCCCGGGTTTCCCTCTCCTTTTCTGAGGCTGAAAGTTATATTTCACAGAATCTAAGTCATCAGCCCCCCATCCCCAATACAAACTCTCTTTCGAAAGGTTATTTTATCGGACCTAATAAAACCTGTCTTGAAGAAAATGCAGCTACCTCCTCCCACGTCCTAGGGAGAAAACCAGTCCCCGCCCACCTCGTCCGTCCCGGCCTTCTCATTGGTGGTCGCGGGACTCTGTGCCCACAAGGGCGGTCCCAGGCGAGCCGGGGCTCGAAGGTTCTTGTAGCGTCTTCCTGTCTCTTTCTCGGCGTGCTCTTTTTGGTGTGGGCATGGCTGCCTTCTTGGATCTGGAAAGTTGCGTGAATGGTGAAGCATCGATTTGCAGCGGCACTTTTTCATTCGGTAAGTCTCACAGAGATTTCAGTATTTAGAAACAGGAAGCTTTAAAGTGGTGATCTTCTTGCAGGGGGAGACGATCTACCGGCGGTGACACCAATTTTGATTTTTGCTGGGGAGGCTAATATAAATACTACTCAGATCTACCTGTTTGGGGTGTTGATCTGAAATGGGGATTGCTTGGACGGGAATCTTAAATAGCGATCCTGGCTGTGAGCGAGCCAAACCCAGGAGGCACGTGCTGACTCGCTTTTTTTCCAAACTAGCGTGGCTTAAACCAGCAATGCTTCCACGTGGCTTGAATAATTAAGGAAACGGAAGTTGTTCTGCCAGAAATTTATTGGATCTTTCTCAGTGTGAAATCGAGCTTGTTGCTCAAATAAATGAATGGCAAATGTACTTTAATCCCCGTTCTATAGACCTGCATGCCAGTTCAATAGCGAAAGCACTCCAGAGTTCAGCACATAGGAAGTGTCTGGGGATTTTTTTAAAGGATGGGAGGGTAGGATAAGGTTTCGTAATAATAAATAAAAAGACTAATGCAAACAGGGTTTTTTATGTTCGTCGGAGTCATGTTGGAAGCATAATAGCCAAATCATCTCTGGTAGTCAGTGTTTTAAATTGTATTCGCAAATCACATGTTATTACTGCTATCTTACTCTTTAATATTATTGAGGTAGTTCAAGGGAATGTAAATAAGGAAAATGAGAGGAGTTGTGTAGAACCTTTAAAAACTCTTTTTAGTCAAAGACATTGAAATGTTTGGAACAGGAAGTATGAATAATTGATAATGCACAAACTTTTATTTAAGATGTTCACCAGTACTGATGGGTCTTGCTTGAATTAATGTTGACATATGCTATTTAACTATGGAAATTAAAAACAAAAAACCACCTACTATTAAAAAAAGAAATAAAAGAAAGGCAAGCTTGATCCTTCTCTGGCCGGATTTCCAAGAGCCATCCACTTTGGGTTTCCCATCTTTGTAAAGGCGAAGAGAGGGGGAGATTAAACTTCTCTGCCATCCACCCCAAAGCCCACAGTTCAGCCATTAAGTGTACTTGATTGCTGTGCTGTTTTGTTGTGGGACTTGGGACCACAGTCATTTGAGCAGATGCAAAACAACTACTGCTTCAGTTGCAAAGAAACCCACATTCTTTATTAATAGCTGCCTCGGGAATCAATTATATAACAATAAACCATGAATAAAAACTGAGATAATAAGCATATGACAGCAGCAATAAAGAGAAACTGATTCACCCTCCAAGGAGAAATCTTAAAACTTCAAAGGAAACACAGTATCAATGAATACAACAGCAATTAACACCATAGCAGGGAATAAAATCTCTAGAAGGCCATCAACAATATAACTTTGGTATAATAAATGTTACAATACATTTCTCACAACTTTCATCCTGTCTTTATCTGGCACATGTAAAATGTAGTGAGACTGGCTCCAAGCAAATTATGAGATGGGTATTCTGGCCACGGCATCATAGTAGAAGACCTTGTTTCTTACAACCACCCACCTTGCTTCAGAAGGTATAGGCTGCTGAGCCACCCCCTGAAAATCATCTTTGATGGTGGATAGGTGCAGTTACAGATTTGACTTGTTTGAATCCCTTGTCAGTTGCATTGTGTAAAAAGTCTGCTGTGAAAACGTTGTGACGTGATGTCACCCCAGAGTCGGAAATGACTGGTGCTTGCACAGGGGACTTATCTTTATCTTTTTATTTTCTCCAGGATGTGAGTTGAACAGCCATGCCCGATCATACACTTTTAAACTATCTGAAGAGGATGACTCTGATCATACCCTAGCTTTGAATATGGTAAGGCAGTAGGGCCAGTCATAGGGATGCAAGGAGCATGGCTGGTAAAATGCAGCAAATTGAGAGCCATTTGCATCAGAGGCTGGAGAAAAGCACTGCCATTAGCATAACAGATCTATGAGGGGTACTAATAACAGTTGCCAGAAAGTGGGTGATAATGTGGGCTGTGGTGTTTTGTGAAAGTGCTGAATTCATCATGAGAACACACCCTCTCTTCCAGGGTTAAACAAAGGCTTGGGTTTCTTTATCGTAGGTCTTAATAGTGCAGCATAGCTCCTCAAACTAGATCTTCCTGGGTTCTCTTGTCTTTCTGCCTCCAAACACTAGTTCTGCAAGTTCATCTTTATTAGCTAAGAACACTGCCTTTTAGATGCAGGATGGGCCATTCCCCCTCCCCTTTTTAGTTTTTTTTTAATGTTAGTGTGTGTGCACCTGGAAGTCATGGTGACCTCTGGTGACTGATCCCTACTGTGGGCATGGAAGATATTCAGAGAGGTGACTGAATAAAGCCC
The DNA here is from genome assembly GCF_032191835.1 of Heteronotia binoei. NCBI lineage: Eukaryota > Metazoa > Chordata > Lepidosauria > Squamata > Gekkonidae > Heteronotia > Heteronotia binoei. The sequence goes on along the minus strand of NC_083228.1, from coordinate 77,230,370 downwards.
CTGCCTCAGGCTCCGGGTTTCCAAGGAGGTCTCTCAGCCAAGTACTTGGTGGAGTTGACCCTGCTTAGCTTCCTAGATCTGATGAGATTGGCTTGCCTAGGCTATCTAGGTCAGGGCTCAGGATAGGCCATTTTTGACTCTTCTGTCTCTTTTGTTTTAAAGGTTTGCCTGTCTAAAGGTGCCAAGGATGAATGCAACATAGTGGAAGTTGTGGGTCGCAACTATCATAATGAAGAAATTGCTGTGCCAGTGGCCAATCTGAAGTTATCATGCCAACCCTCGGTAAAATGGTCTACTGAAAACTGGGGCTTAGGCCCCAGGGAAGAGATGATTAGTGGCTACAGGGTATTTGAGTTGATAGGGAGAGGAAGAAATGCTTTGCTTTACCAGTTTGAACTTTGCCTGGGACTGCTCCTGGGGAGTTTGTTGATTCTTGAGGTGCTGAGTTCTTTTCTGGTTAAGATGTCTGTCATCATATATGCCTGTCAGTTATTTTCAGCTCAAAGCACACATTTCTTTTAAGTCCTCAGTTCAAATGTATTGTTTCATTAAACATTCGTACAACAGCTGGGACAAAAGCGAGTGTGCTGGACGGGACTGAAGTATATCTGTGGTGCTGGATTTGTAGCTAGTGATAAGGGATGTCATTCAGATGTGCATACAAGGTTCATTATCTGGACAAGGAGCAGATGAGGGTCAGGAAAGACAATTGGAAACATTTTTGACTTGGCAGAAGGGAGAATAAAGCCAGATCTCCTGATCTACTTTGAGGCCCAGGAAACCCCCTTCCCATTAAATTTATATTTTCCCCTAACTTCTATTTCCCTTCATCTCTCCACAGTTGAGTTTGAATGGTTTTCAGCTTCATCTTCCAGTGACCTTCCGCCTGCGCTCAGGATCTGGTCCTGTTCACCTTTCTGGACTACACCAGATCTGTAAGGGAATCCAGAGAACCATTATGTACAAAGGGAGGGGGGGCTAAAAGTGGAGATGTGGGGGAGATCTTTGTGTTGCCTTTTAAGGACAGATGTGGTAGAGGGTAGGCTACCTTGTAACCATTGTTAGGTGAAGTGATTCTGCATTCGTTAGCAATGTCCTTTTCTTCAGGGATGTAGGCAAGCAAATTTGTTTCATCCTGCCAAGAAGTAAGGAGGACTACCACATACTAGTTGTTTCTATGCACTCCATAGTTTGATTGAGGCAGGTTGGTGTGGATTGTTGTGTGAATACACTTCAGTACTTGAGACAGTTGCCTTATTTATGTATTTGATTTTTTTTTAGTCACCACTCACCCAAAGGGTCTCGTGGTGACTTACATTAAAACCAATAATATAAAAAAATATAAAATATTAGAACATTAAAATAGTAAAATCCGTGGCTATCTTCATACCACTATTACCGCTACCCTCTGAAAGGCCTCCCTTGTTGTGACATCATGCTTTACAGCCTTGTTGTGGTGCTGAATCTTATTATTAACACCATCGCTTCTTCTTGGGCCAAAAACTGCTGTATTTTGTGAACTGTGATGCACGTTCTTTTGTTCTATTTTGGTTTTTTATTGTATTGTTTAAAATTTAAATTGTAGGTTTTTTATTGTTCAATTTATGTTGTGATCTGCCCTGAGCTCATTATGGGAAAGGGTGGTATATAAGCCTACTAAAATAAGTAAATGAATAAAAGTCAACCTAAATAAATCAGCTTTGTGTGCCCTGCAGAAGTTAAACAAGTCTGCCAGGGCACAGGTGTCATCTTGCTCCTGGGACAAGACTGGCCAGGAGAGAGGCTGAAGCCATTTTCCAGGTCTGAGGAATGCTGTCAAATAAAAAGATGCCTTTTGTCTCAGTTGATAGGCGGGATCTCTTGGATGATGAATTGAGTGAAGAGGATGAGGATTTTAGTGAGGAAGATGAGGGAGAGCTCTCCCCTGTCAAGCCAGCCAAGAAGAAGAAACAAAGTCTTAGCTTGGCTCCCCCAAAGGTATGTACTTGTAGAAGGACTGTGAAGCTTTGAAGCCAGTGGATTCTTATCACAGCAAAGCACCATCTTGTCCTTAGACTATATAAATGGGCAACCTTGCTTTTCATGGTCCCATAATCAAAACTGCAGCTTCCAATAAGAACTTCCCTTAAAAGAAAAGTTTCAGGGCAAGAAGAAATTACGCAGCCCTTTCTGTCTGTTTTGAAGCTTCTGTAGACCTGGACTGGTGTCTTTCCCTTTTTTTCATCTACTACAGAGCTTCAGTTTTGCAGCAGGTAAAAAGACAGGCTGCCTGGCTGGATTACTGCAATGTTAAGAGAAGTGCATTTCCTGGTATTTTCAAAGCTTCAGGGGCTGACTTTGGGAATGGAGGAGGGGGCAGGCGGGTCTTCCAGATCACTCTTGATTACTCTTGGTCTTGGTAACTTGAAGTGAAGCCAGCAGCATATGGATGGTGGTGGGGAGGAGAGGTTGCTGTGTTTTAACCTTCCTTGACCTGTGATTTCTGCTGCTAGATTTCTTGGGAAAACAAACCTATCTTTCTCTTTTTTTGTCCAGGACTTATAGCTGATATAAGTGGCCTTTACTACAAACTCTGGGAAAAGCTGTTGGAGGAGTCACAGGAGGCTTGAAAAAACATCATAGATCTCTTTCCTTTTCTTCCTAGGAAAACTAGTTGCTGCTGTGCCTTTTGTACCTGGAAAGGTACTCTAATACTTTGACTATTGCTACTCAGTGTAGCGTGCATCTCTATGCATTGTATGACTTTAAGGACGCTGTGGCTTGGAGAAATAGGTAATGCTACTGGAATTCCTCCTTGGGGTTTTTGTGTGTATGGCACTGAGCCAGTTTGACTCTGTACATGGTTAAAATGTTTACTCCTTCTCTCATCGCCATAAAGATGCCCACAGGATTCACTTTCTGAAAAATAATAATATTTTCTTCTGATTATTTTTGAACAATTTTTGAAAATGTTAAATACTTTCAGTATATGGGTTTGTTTTTTGAGTTTCCCCCCCTAATTTAAGGATTGTGCATTGGCAGGAGTGAAAACAGCCTATATGTGTTTCCTAGGCATAATTTTCTTTGCAAGTCTCTTTTTTAAATGTTTCTAGTGCTACCTTTTTTAATAAGGTGCTTTACATTTTAGAGTAAAAATGTTTTGTAATTTGTGTGCTACTGTTCTACTGGAGAGTTAAAGAATTAGCAGTATTAATTCATTTCCCAAGTATTGGGCTTTTCTGTCTTCTTTCTCTCCCTCCCCCACCCCTTTCTCAAATATGCACAAAGTACAGAGCGCAAATGAAACTGCCTTATAGTAATGTAGCTCACCAGACCCATCTACTCTGATAGGCAGCAGTTTTCCAGCATCGCAAGAAGACAAGGGTCTTTCATCAGCACCTGAAGATGCCAGGCAGGGTATGAACCTAGGGGGCTCAACCACTGAAACAGAGAGAACAGCCCCCCACACACACACACACATTTTACGTATTTATTAAAGTCATTTGTACCCTGCCATTCTCCCCAGTGGGGATCCAAAGCAGCATTACAGGCAGCTTACATTGTTCTCATCTCCTTCATTTAATTCTCACAACAACCCTGTGAGGTAGGTTAGCCAGATGTCCCAGATACTAGTCTGACCCTATTAATGACTACACCACACTGGTGCTCTCTGTCTTTTACTTCAAGTGATTACTTGCCAGAGCAGGGGGAACACATTGTCTGGTGCTTTCAAGCAGTGATACGCACACACACTGCGGTATTTACCCGCCCTCCCTAAAGGTACATGGAGACTCTTATTTGTAGATATTTATACCTCACTTTCTCCTCCCAATAGGGGCCAAAAGCAGCTTTTGACCTTTTCCTCCTCATTCTCTATTTTATGTTGTGAGCCACACCAACCCATGGCACAGTGGGGATTCGAACATCCCAGATCCTAGTCTGACAGTGCTGCACCACACTGGCTTTCAGTGCACTTTTCTTTCAGTGAAGAATTGGATATCCCTTTATTGAACATTTTGTTAAGGAAGAGTATACAAGATGAGTGAGGCTGGGAACTACCTCTATTCAGCTGTTGGTGGGCAGTGTTGGGTCTGAGTGGGTGAAGTCTGCACACTGGAAATTACTTCTTTTAGTTCCTATGCTGCTGGTGCTCTTGCATTTTGTATCCTGTTGGCAGTATACCCAAGTAGTGCAAGATCCTCATATGGCCCAACAAGACCATAACATGAATTAGCCCTTCAGGGACTATGGGCAGCCTGCAGTGAGAGCAGCCTGTGATCAATAGATACCCAAATGAATGCTACAAAGATCTTCCTGAGAGCCAGTTTGGTGTAGTGGTTAGGAGCCTGGACTCTAATCTGCAAGAACTGGGTTTGATTCCCCACTTCTTCACATGCACCTGCTAAGTGACCTTAGATCAGTCACAGTTCTCAAAACAGCTGTTCTCTCAAGAGCAGTTCTCTCAGCTCCATCTACTTCACAGGGTGTCTGTTGGAAGAGAAAGGGAAAAGGGATTGTAAAATGCTGTGAGTGAAGGACGGGGAATAAATCCAATCTCTTCTTCCTTCCTTCAGTCTGAGCAGTGGTTATACGTCTGAGGGGGGGGGGGGGAAACAAGTCCTATGTACAGCCACAAGATGGCAGCCATGTCTGCAGGATGGGGGACCTCCTTGAACTGCTTTGTAGCAGGGAAGTGGGGAAAATGTTTTTATTTCTTGTCTGCCTTGAAGGTCTTGGAGGAACTCTCTGCTCATTATATATGAAAAAATAATTATGGAGCAGTCTGCAGTTTTGCCTGGGCCTTAGCAGCAGGATAATGCTGCTTCGATTGAAGAGTGAGGCTGCCTTTTAATGTATCTTTGAGGCTGGCTGCCACCCCAAATCTTTGCTTGGCTTGAATATATTGTGTGCAGGAGTCATCTGGAAAATATGTTTAATTTTTTAAAAATAAGTTGTTGCATTTGAATGTACATCCTGTCTTCTTACTGCCCAGGACTAGTGTCTCCTGCATGCATGTTGTTACTAGGATGTAATCTTTGTTAGTATCCTGCTGGGCTGGGGTGCACATCGCTGAATGCCTACATTAATAGTCTTACAGGGTTATGAAACCCTCGGGCCTCCAGAATTTAGAAGATGTACTATGTATTACTGCTGTTCTCCCAAGGACATTGGAGTCAGGCTTGAGTACATATTTGTCCCATCCATGTTATCCTCACAACATCCCTGTGAGTTAAGCCACATTGAGAGCAATCAGCTGTTTTATCCATGTAGCTATTTTACCATTTTAGCTCCTATGCACATCACATCATTTCTTAATTGGTTGGCAACTGTGCCAGCCCTTGAAATAAATCTGGAACCAGAGTGTTCTTCTAAGATGTCCTGTAAATGCACATTTATCCAGCTTCCTTCTGCCAAGCAATGCTAACAAGATATGGTATATGGCTGTCTTAAAACAAACATGGCTCAGATTGTAAATGTCTTCTGCACAAAACCAGAAGTGCCAGCAAAGCAGGTAATTCACACAGTTGAGCTCAGCTATAGACTATACCCCAGGCTGCATGTATAATTCCAATATATGCAGCATTTTATTGAGCCTTTAGAAGATAGTCTAGAAAATGTTTACCTATTTTATACACTGGTAATGAGGCAGAGACCAATCCAGTGAATAATTGGTGAATTAATGGCAGAAAACTCAAAATGTGCAGACCAGATAGCTTAAGAAAGTAAGTCAAAATATGCACTACAGGATTTGAACATAATACAAACTGAGCAAAAGTAAGGAACACATGTTTTTCAGCTTGTGTATGCATGTGTGTATATAATCCATACATGACAGAATGTTTACTGTAGTCTCACATTGGTTCCTGTATTGAAGAGGTTATTCAGAGATTCCAGTTACCTATTGCATTTGTATTCTGAGCTTTCTTCAGGGGGCTTGAGGTAGTATACATCTTTCTCTCCTTTTCCTTTAGCCACACAACAACCCTGTAAGACTGAGAGACTGACTGGCTTTAAATCACCCAATGAGATTTATAGCTGGGTAAGGATTTGAACCCATTTATCCTCAGTCCTAACGATATTAATTACTATGTCCCATTGGCTGAACTCTTCTTCATATCAGGGCTTTCCTAGGAAATGACTCCTTCCTTCATTGCTTTAAAGGACCCAATAATCCATGTTGTTGCCAGGGTTGGATCAGATTTTGCTTGATTGACCAAGGATAACCCTTTGCTTCTGACTCAGAAATTGCTGGTTCTGAACAAACAAGCATTTTGTTGTCTTGGAGATAAATATTAGACTTGCTTTGTTTTTTCTCGACTCTGTCCCACCCTATGTTATTCTGATTCTGTTCATTTCTTGAGGCTGCCACTGTACATTATACATTGCCCATCCTCTGGACTAGCCTTTTGGATTAGAGTATTTTCTTGGAATATATCTTCAAGGAGTCAATTTTTATTTGCCCAAGTTCAATCAAGTTACAGTTCTGTTGTACTTGGTCTACCTGACTTCTGTGACTCCAGTTCTTTTGTGTTTTGTCTAGGATCATAGAATCATAGAGTTGGAAGGGACCTCCAGGTCATCTAGTCCAACCCCCTGCACAATGCAGAAAACCCACAAATACCTACCCCAAATTCTTCATCACTGTCAGATGGCCATCTAGCCTCTGTTTAAAAACCTCCAAGGAAGCAGAACCCGCCACCTCCCAAGGAAGCCTATTCCACCAAGGAATCGCTCTAACATTCAGGAAGTTCTTCCTAATGTTGAGCCAGAAACTCTTTTGATTTAATTTCAACCCATTGGTTCTGGTCCTACCTTCTTGGGCCACAAAAAACAATTCCACACCATCCTCTATATGACAGCCCTTCAGGTAGTTGAAGATGGTGATCATATCACCTCTCAGCCACCTCCTCTCCAATCTAAATATGCCCAGCTCCTTGGATGATGATGATTATTATTGTTGCTGTTATTTCTGAATTGCTCAGTAGCTGCTACTGCAGGGCTTTGGGCAATGTACAACATTTGATAAAAATATAAGAAACCATAGAATAAAATACATAAACAGCATAATGCAGAGATTTCAAAGAACCCGGACAGCAAATTATACATTACTTCCCATCCTAGACTGCCTGGCCACCTTGTGGGCAGGAAAGAATAGGAACAGAACAAGTTTGAAGAGCAAGGAGGGGTGCCAGCCAGAATGGAAGCTGTTGCTGTCCTCTACTGAAAGCTTGGTGGAACATCTCTGTCTGAAGAATTACATTAGATCCTGCAGGGCCCTGATAGTATTAGGCAGAGAGTTCCCCCAGGTTAGAGCCAGAACCAAAAAGGCCCTGGCCCTGCTCGAGGACAGACATGTCTTTGAGACCAGGGACCACCAGCAGATTGCTATCCAAGGAGCATAACATGTTCCCAGGGACATGCTGGAGGAGATGGCCCTGCACATTGGTCCCTGACCACTCAAGGCGTTAAAGGTCAACACCCAAACCTTGAACTTGACATAGAGCTAAATGGCTCAACAACATTGACCTGGAAAGAAAAGGAAGCTAAAATGGCAGGCATAAACTCTTTCAAGTGGATGTAGAAAAAAATGGGAATGCAGCTGTTATCTCCTAGTTTTTGCATGAAGAGTAGAGATGGATCTATCCTGCTCTAGGGAGCATAATATCACCTTAATATCTCTTTGCTTATTGTCAGCCTTCTGTGAATAATATCTGGGGCCAGAATGTGTGTATTATGCTATCTTGTCTTTGGGAGTCCTTGATATGTGGTTTTGATATCATCTTGGTTTAGCATAGCCTTGCTAACAGTTCCCTCAGATTTGCATGGGTAAGAAAAATTGTACCAAAGTCTTTTTAATGAAAAATAATGTTCAAACACTGCATATTTTTTCTAGCTGCTACAGGGATGGCCAACAGTAGCTCTCCAGATGTTTTTGCCTACAACTCCCATCAGCCCCAGCCAGCATGGCCAATGGCTGGGGCTGATAGGAGTTGTAGGCAAAAAACATCTGGAGAGCTACTGTTGGCCACCCCTGCTCTAGCAGAAGTTAACTCTTCTGGATTTGGCAATTTTATGTCATGGGTTCCTTGATAATTGGGAAGCGTCTATGAAAAAAACAGGTGAATGTTTTGCTTTTTTAAATGTTCTAATTTTCATGCAAATAATTCCATATCTGGCTAATATTACAACTTCAAAAATCACTGTTAGGGTTTCCACACGCACACACACACCAAGTCTCCAGACAGTGAAGAGTTGTCAGTGGGATGAGTTCAGTCTAGAACTTGGAAAACAAAGTCTGGGTGTGAGAGGAAAAAAGATGCTTGAGGTTGAAATGAAATATCTCTGTTTGACAAGGCTGATGTTAGTAGCACAAGAACTGGACTTTGGACCAGGAAATCATATGTCTCCTCAAAGGGCAGAGTCTGCGGAATAGGTGGGTGGGGGTGTATGATTCATGGTGGGCTTCAGAGCTTTTAAACTATTCTCAATATTTGTGGTTGGATTTACAAAGAAGGAACCGGGAACCAACTTTAGCCGCCCCCCACCTCCCGGTATTTGTGTTTGTGAGAGAGAAAGAGTTCTTGTGTGCACCTGGAAGTCATGGCGACCTCTGGTGACTGACCCCTACTCTTTATTCAGGGAAGTGGCTGAATAAAATCTGCCCTTGCTTTCCAGCTCTGGTATTCCAAGGTCTCCTATCCAAGTACTGGTTAGAGTCTGCCCTGCTTAGCTTCTAAGATCTGACAAGATCGGGCTTGCTTGGGCTATCCAGGTCAGGCTTTGGCCTGCTCTTTTTTTTGAGAATTATCCTTGTTTTAGCTGTAACCTTTGGAGTATTGTACTTGTCTTGTTTTTTAAAATTACTAGACTAAGTAGGATATGACAGTATTTGACCTTTGTTTAGGTCATTAGTGAAATCAGGGGTCAGTGCAGTGGGTCTGCAGTTTTGGTATATTGATCATGTTGGCCATGTGCACATTTTAACTCCATATGGTTCGATGTATTCAGGCTGGAAGGGGTAATATTTAACCCCTGTGGATTAAAGCATGTATGTTGAGATTGCCATCAGGGATACGTGTATGTGGAAGATCACACATTTAGACCAAGTCTAAAGGGAAAGAATAGGATTAGAAGGTCAGGCCAGGGCAATAGCTTCCCCTCTGGAGATGATGCTATCAAAAAAGGTTCAAATACCTTGTGCAAACAAACAGGATTGTCAAAGGAGAAGAGAGCCTGCTCTCAGGTTGCTTTTAAAAAGCCTCACCCAAGACAAGGGGTTGTTAGTTTGTTTTTCCCAAGCAGAGAAGGGCAAGGTGTGTGTTTCCTTTTCCTTTTATTGAAAACAAAAGGAGGAAAAAGAGACCAAAGTAAATTTTTCATGAGTGAGTGCACAAACCTTAGACAGCTCCTGGTGTGATGCTATGGCACAAACAGCGAATGCAATCCCTGGATTTATGAACAGGCTCACGGAAAGGGATTTTATCCCCTGATCTTTGGATGGGTGCTGGCTACAGTGGCCAAAGGATATTGGCATCTTGGCAAGGATGAACACAAGAGCTAGAAGAATAAAGTAGAAGCTGGGAGATGGAAGCAAGAGACCTGAGAACCTCACTCTAAAATGTCAAGTTCAAAAGGTAGAACAGAGGTAGGTAGAAAAGAACCAAGCACCACGATTTTGAATTGGGAATAAGGATCTTGCTTTGATTGCAACATATTTGATGGGTTATTGGCATGTATTACAAGGGAGGGATTCTGTAGCCTCCAATAAAAATGCTGCAAGAAGGCTACAGATTTCCATGCTAACTTCAACTGGCTGTATAGCCTCGAACATCCCTTCGATTTAAGTATCTCAGTAGTTGGACTTGTTTCTGCTGCTTTGCTTGGAACTGTTCGTGGGCTTCTCTGATGAGACCTCTGTTTTGTAAATGGGAAGGCAGTGTGTAACTGGGAGCCACTTCACAGCCTTCTGTGCAATTTCTGTCCCTGATTGCTGCAAGTTGCTGGGAACTGTTCCTTGCTGTTCTGCTTCAAAGGCACAAGAGCTGCTAAACTTCAGACTAAAGACGAGTTCCGTCAGCTCCAGAGAACTCACACTCATTTGAATATATATTCGCTGAAGAGCATATCTGGCCTATTCCAGCAGCCTTGCTTTTTCTCCTAGCTAATGTATAGGGCAGCACAGCTTGTGGGAGAGTTCATGTGTTGAATGTAGTGTGTGGAAACCATGAACTGGCACTTTTAAAATGGATATGGGCTGATAAACTGAGGCTTAATCCCAGCAAGATGGAAGTGGTACTGGTGAGTAGAAAGTCTGGCCTGGGATTTAAGATATTCTGGTTGGGGTTGTACTCCCTTTGCAGGTGCGTATCTGTGGTTGGGGATGCTCTTGGACCTAGACCTGCCTTGAAAAAGGTTCTGAAACATCAATTGATGCACTATGCTGCAGCCAGTAAGTTGACTGGAATGGGTTGTGAGGACCATATCACTCCTGTCTTGACCCACTTACCCTGGCTCCAAAACTGGGTACAATTCAAGGTGCTTTTGTTGACCTGAGAGAGTGATTAGAATGTGGAATTCACTGCCAGAGGATGTAGTGATGGCCACAGAAATAAACAGCTTTAAAGGGGATTAGATAGATTCATGGAGGATAGGTCTGCCAATGGCTACTAGCCATAGTGACTGAGGGAACCTTTTCATTCAGAGGCACTAATCCTCTGAATCCCAGAGCCAGGAGGCAACATCAGGGGAAGGCCTTGGCCTCTGTGTCCTGTTGTTGGCTGACTCGAGAAACTGGTTGGCTACTGTGTGAGAGACAGGATGTTGGAATAGATGGGCCACTGGTTTGATCCAGCAGGCTCTTCTCAAGTTCTTATGACCTTTAAAGGTCTATGGCTTGGGACCGCATACCTGAAGGACCAGATACTCTCATATGAACTTACCTGACTGCTATGGCCCTCTTCCAAGGCCCTGGTCCTGCATTCTGAGAGTTAGGTGGGTGACAGCTCGGGAGAGGGCCTTGTCAGTCATGGCATTGTAACTGTGGAACTCATCCCAGATTCTGGGACCCAGAGAGACTTGCATTTCCACTTCCATTGTCTTCTGCCAACAGTTGAAGACTCCCCCGCCCCCCAAAAAATCTGGCATTCCCTCAGTGATCCATTCTTCCTCTTGTTTTTAATTCTTGTTTTTATACATGTGTATTTTATTGTACTTCATGAGTATTATAACTTAGTTTTAATTGTTTGAATGATGTGTTTGGGTTGTAATGATTTTAATGTGTTTTATTACATATGTTTTAAAATCTGTTAGCTGCCTTGATAGCCCTGATCAGGGCAGAAAGGCAGAGTATAAATTTTGTAAATGAATAATTATGTATGTGCTGGGGCCTCCTAAGACTTGGGTAAAGAATCAGTGTTACATTTTGATTAGTGAACTGGCACTGTCTAATAACAAATATTTCTGTCAAGGGAAGGACAAAAGAAATACACATTAGTTAAAGTGGGAAGGCTTGCAGAGACACTCACTCAATGTCCCAGAGACACTCACTCAACTGTGGGGTGCCTCAGGGAGCAGTTCTCTCCCCGATGTTATTTAACATCTACAGGCGCCCCCTTGCCCAGATTGCCCGGAGATATGGGCTGGATTGTCACCAGTACGCGGATGACACCCAGCTCTATCTATTGATGGACGGCTGGGCTGCCAATGTTCCTATAAACCTGGACAGGGCGCTGCAAGCCGTGGCAGACTGGATCAGGTCGAGTGGGCTGAAACTGAATCCAGCGAAGACAGAGATCCTTTGCCTAGGGCGTGGTGGTCCGGAGGGAGGGATCTCCCTTCCAGCTTTTGACGGTGCGTCACTGATACCAGTGCGCAGGGTCAGGAGCTTGGGAGTGCTACTGGAGTCTTCCTTGACAATGGAGGCCCAGATAGCAGCCACTGCCAAATCCGCCTTTTTTCACCTCAGGCGGGCGAGGCAGTTGGCTCCCTTCCTGGAGCGCAATGACCTGGCAACAGTGATCCATGCAACGGTCACCTCGAGGCTAGACTACTGTAATGCCCTCTACATGGGGCTGCCCCTGTGCCGAACCCGGAAGCTGCAGCTAGTGCAGAATGCAGCAGCCAGACTGCTATTGGGCCTACCTTGGTGGGAACATGTGCGAGCTGGGCTGCGGGAACTGCATTGGCTGCCAGTTATTTACCGAGTTCGTTACAAGGTGCTGGTTATTACCTTTAAAGCCCTATATGGCCGAGGACCTGTTTACCTTAGGGACCGCCTCTCTCCATATGTTCCCCAGAGAGCACTGCGATCCAGCTCACAAAACCTTCTGGAAGTACCTGGGCCAAAGGAGGCCAAACTAAAAATAACCAGAGAACAGGCCTTCTCTATAAAAGCACCCCAATGGTGGAACCAGCTGCCGGAAGAGGTGCGGGCCCTACGGGATATTAGCCAATTCCGTAGGGCGTGCAAAACCGCCCTCTTCCGGCTAGCCTTCCAAGATGAAACCTGAAATGAACACCATGCCATCACTAACATCAACAATTGAGTTAGCAATAAGATAAGATTATTTTAGATTGATTTTAGTTTTTTATATTATGTAATTTAATGGTAATTTTAAATGGTACTGAATGTATAATTGTTTTATTGTTTAATATGGCTTTTGCCACACTCTGTAAGCCGCCCTGAGCCTACCTCGGTGGGGAGGGCGGGGTATAAATAAAATTTTATTATTATTTATTATTATTATTATTGCAAATATAAACAGGTATTTGGTTGCATCCACCAACCTGGGCTGTACTCCAGCAGTGACAGTATTGGATGGCCCCAAGGTGCTGATTTGTCCCATTGTATGGGATACCTTGTAGCTTGTCCAGTCTTGAGGACGTGAACAGGATTCTTGGAAGTCCAAGACTGTTTGTATGATCCTTGCCCATTCTTGCTGCTTAAATTGGCTGGGGGACTGGTGAATTGGGTCCGGGAGACAGTAAATGCCTCCTTGAGAGTTAGGTCTGTGGCTCACCCATTCACACCATCACTCCAAGCTGAATGTGCAGGTGTGGACTAATTCAGAAGTTACTGCCTTTGGTAACCATCACAAAATGTGAACCTTTATAAAAATTCTTTGACTTGTAAACATGTAAATAAACCCTTGAGTTAAATTGTATCATGTTGCCTAGATTTGTAGGCAACCCTCTTAAATGTTCAACGCCTCAAATTCATTTGCTAAAGGTCTTGCAAAAATGGCTAGACAATTAAAAAAAATAGCCTCCTCTCTTCAAGAGGGGACAGCTCTTGACCTTTGTACTAAGATGGGCCTCTGTTTGTTCTGTTATTGTCCAAAGCAGGGTTAAAGATGTTTGTCTTGAATTCTGAGAAGAGTTCTTTCTTTCTTTCTGGTTAGAAAGCTCTTTTGATTTGTGTATGACTGTTGAGGAATCCCTTTTATGCATTGCCTTCAAGCAGCATAGTGAACCAGTAAGTTCCTGGTTCCAATCTCACTTCTGTTATTAACTTAGTAAATGGCAACCACTTTCAGTACCCACTATCTCTCAGCCACCCCCTCTCCAAATATACAACACAGAGTGCCTTGAATGACAGAGCCTAAAACTGGTGTGATGGTCACCCCAAATAATGGCCAGTTTCCTCACATAAGCATGTTTTCATATAGAATATGCAATTCAAGACTTTTGGAGAGACAAGTGCATGCTAAATCTGCTTGATAATATGAGTATTGTGACATTATGCATGTTATTATAAGTCTGAAGTTGTGAACGTCTGTTTTGTATTGTGGTAGCGGGCAGAATGAGAAGGTTTGTGTGTGTGACATAATAGGAGCCGCATAATGGCATAAAATGGCCAGTTTGTATACGGTGTACACTGGGAGCACATGAAACACGGGTCCATTCTTGTGCGAGATGTGTCGGCCTTGCCTGAAACTTTAGAAAGACTCTGAAGAGGATGGTTCTCATTCTGTTTGCAAGTGGAGTTTTTGTTTCAAACAGATCAATGCAGACTGTGATGATTTGTACCTTTTGGGTCACCATCTCTCCAAAGAGAAACAAAATCCATCCTGTATTATGTTGCTAATTAAAATAACACATTGCAAATGTCTCAGGTGAAAAAGTATACAGTGCTGTAAAAACAAATGTAAAAATATAAAAGCCTTTGACAGAAAGAAGGCGATGCAAGCAGTTTGATGTAGAACCAGAGTTTGGGACTGGATGAGCATCTTTTGTGTTCAGCCATAATCCTGAACATAGATGTTCAGAGGCTCTTGGGCTGAATTGGGGGCTTGCAGTGGAAGGGGTGAATCAACAAAAATCATTCACCCCTTCCAGGATTCAGATCATTGTGTATTTTTATCCCAGATGGAAGAATCCAAGATGGAGCTTTACAGTTTATATTAAGGGTGCTGGAAGAGCATCTTTTTTCCTACAGTGTATTGATACTCCTTTCTCTGGGTTCAGAAACACATGGTGGAAAGAGCACCACTTTTGCCTAGCTTGCAACATCCAGCCAGCTACAATGAGACTGCCTTAGTGTGTTGAATTTCAGGCAGAGATAACTGTGTGCTGTTACCAGCAGACTCAACACACAGGGGCAGAGAAATTGGAGGGTGTGGAAGAAATGGGGGAAAATGGAAATTGGAAGAGGGAACTGAAGGGTGGGGGGAGATCAGTGGACTGGAGGGAAAAAAGTGGGATACCTGAGAAGCCTGAGGGTACTAAGCTGTAGGGTGGAGAAAGGTGCTGGAAATGGTGGGAGGAGACGAAGAGATAAAGGTGCTGTGTGGTACAGAGAAGGCAGCTGAAAACTGGGCTTTCAGAGCTGTGAGTGCAGCAGCAGATATGGGGTAGTGAGATATGGAAGCAGGAAAAATGAAATGCATGAGAAACGGAAATGATGAAAACAGAGAAACCAATATCAGTGCAGTGGGAAGGAGAACACTATGAAGTGGGGAAAACAGGATACCTAAGATAGAGGACTGTGCAGAGACTGGACAGGGAAACAGAAGTGCAGATAATGAGACCAATGTTGATTCAAACCACCGCCCTCTAAAAAGAGAGAGAGAGTATAGTAGAGTGGAAAGGAGGGGAAAACCCCCCCAAGGAGACCAGAGAGACTGTGGCAGAAAAGAAGTTGCATACTATGGGATACAGAAAGGAGAAAAGGATGATTAGCAGAAAATGGGTTAAAAGAAACAGTTAAAATTTTACCACAACTTCTATTCCATGGTTGCTGGTATTGTGCAAGTCACTGGAGAGCTGTCCTTCTAAAAGGCAGAATATGTGGTCATTATTTAAGAAAAGCAGTAGTGCAATTTGCTTAAGTTTGCAACTATAAAGTGGCCCTCATAATGATCTAAGTTATGCACCATTGCCTTAAATGTTCCTCAAAATGAATCTTTAGACTTCATGGGGGTATTATTTCCATAAAGGAAGTCTAATAAGGTCCCATGTTTTATGAAATGCTCTTTCAGTCTAAATTGCCACAACTCTGCAGTTGCTTGAATAGTATTCAGGTAAGACCTTTAAACAGGGCTCAGGTTTTTTTTGTGCCTCAGGAAATATAATTAATGCTAATTAGAAACAGAACTGAATATGGATTCTTACCAAAACTATATAGGCATCACAGATTTATTTATGGGAAGGCCAAGTTAAGTTTCAAGTTAAAATGTCTTTATAGCTTGACTATGAGAGGCACGTGTAACCTAATCAACAGGGCTCTATACAGATTCCCTCTGCCCCCTCATAGAACCAATCTAAAGAAAATATTAAAAGATACTATGTGATTTGATCAACCCTGCCTTTCTGGAATTTTGTCCTTTAACTTAACCCTCCTCTCAGTAGCCCAGCTAATCAACTGAAGAAACACCTCACAAATACAAATGTCATGGACTTTGTATTAGACAAATCCTTCATCTCCTTATAATAATCCCCCCTCCTTTTTAATGTGCTAACCAGCCAGCCTTAGTTAAAATGAGACCATCTGGAGGCTTTGTTTAGTTCATTCTTCCATTTTTCATGCTTTGGTGGGAGGAAATGAACGGAAGCATCATGCACAGGGAATATTTCAAAGAGAAGTTGTTGTGTTGCCTTCAGGATAGGATGTCAAGATTGTAACCTCACTGTTTTGCCAACTCTCAGGGTCAGTAGTTCAGCCATTGCTGGGAGGAGAGGCCTGAAGTCCATGTAGTAGAGGTTGCTTAGTCATACTGGTAAGTAAACAAACATGTCTAGAGTTACAGCTTCTCTCACTCTAAAGTTTGCCTGAGCCACACTCAGCTCCAGGTTTAATGACATATCCTAACCCAAATACTGATGTCCCAATGCAACGAGGGCCATCTATTAACTATAAATAGGATTGTAGGTATCATTGAGCCACAGACAAATTCCAAAAACTATAGTTACTAACCACGATATCACAGAACAGTGAGCAAAGCAAACTAAAGTTCTCCATAACTGTTCATCAAACTGGAATGGGATGTTCAGTACAAAAAACAAATGGAAGGGGGAGGAAGAAAATATGCTTCTGGGAATGGTTGAGAAATCCCTCGTCTGCAGTTTATAAATTCTTCAAAAGGAATACAAGAGGTCCATGCATGCAATTTTATTTACAATTAATATATTGTGGTTGCATGCATTATGCTGTTAACTGCACTATTTTTGTTACAGTCTACCTTGAGTCTTAACAAGAAAGGCAGCATATGCATAAAGTAAATAAATAAATGCATCTATGCACAAACTTGTTAGTGACCTTACAGAATTTGTCAAATTTGACTAATAAAAGGATATCAACATCAAAATTGTTCCTTGTAACTAGTAGAATATTTAGAAGCAATTTAACTCTAGTTCTAGAGCTAAATGTTCTAGCCATTCTAGAATAACATCTATACATATAACCCAGTATGTATCCTAAGCAATCTGCTCCCTCCTGAATATAGCCACTTTTGCATGTATTTTGGAAGTTTTGGGTCAACTGGGTCTGAATTCAACATCAAATCACTAGTTTTATCTTTATTACTCAAATTGGGGAAGTTAGTAATTGCTTCTCTAGAAAATTTTGTTCTCTATTATGTATGTATGACTATAACCAAATGTGCAGTATGGAGAACATAGAACATTCTTACCTGCAATGAGACAGCTAGATCTCCAGCATCAGCCTAGAGATCAGTGACACACCTAGCCTATTTGGAGCCAAGCCTTTTAACCCCACTCTTCTGTTTTTTTGCTGTAGTCACATCTGACTTATGACCTAGGGTTTTCAAGGCAAGAGGTGTTTTGCAATAACCTGCTTCTGCATTGGCTCTGCGTAGCTTCTGAGATCTGATGAGATCAAGCTAGGCTGGGGCTATCTAGGTCAGGATCCCTCCTCTATATGACAAAATTATTTTCAATAATAATAATGGAACAAACTGAATAATAATAATAATGGCCAGAAAACAGATTCAGGTGGGTGGCTGTGTTGGTCTGAAGCAGCATAACACAGTTTGGTCTTAAAGGTTCCACTGGACCCAAACTTTGTTTTAAGGTCAGAAAAGAAATGCAGACAATGAAAAATTTATTTAACTTCATATATATCTAATCATGCCAGTTAAAAAAATTGACATCCAAAATGATATTCAATCACAAGAAGCTGCGTGGTATAGTGCTTAAAGTGTTGGACGAGAATCTGGGAAATCCATGTTCAAATCCTCATTTGTGCCATGGAAACTTGCTGGTGACCTTGGGCCAGTCACATTACTTTCAGCCTTTTGTTCATAATATTAACAAAGGTTTACTATACTACTCTAATACATTCTGTCACCAAGCAGGATAGGGATGAGAAGATCTTTAAAATAAAGGGAGGGGGACAAAGAAAAATTAGGTGAAAGGAGACAGAATTGAATGAGAAATGTGGAAAGGAAGATGATTAATTAAGAGAAGAAAAAGTTGTTTTATCTTACTGCAACATCTTAACTACTGCTTTGTACTGTTTTGCAAGATCTGGCTGAACTGGGTGCAAGGAGAGAAAGACTAGATGACTGGAGAAAATGACCTGCAGGCTGGCAATTACTGTAGCAGCTATCAGTGTGCTGGCCCGGTTGTATGATTTGCTAAACAAGTTTGCTTCAGTCTTGGAGAAAGAAGTCTAGCCAATCCAAGAATGCTTTTTACTAAGCTCAGAGTACTTCTGTGAGCCCCTAATGGCTGCAGCCACCACCGCATTTCAAAAATAAAAGATGTTCAGCAGGATGCAGCATGTGTATTTTTAACCAAGGGCCTCCTTCGAGGTCCTCCCTCAAGCTGCGTCTGGCGCAGAAAGCACACACCCTGTCCTGCCCTTGGTATGCCATTGCTGTAGATATCACATTATAGGATCCCAACTCTAGGTTGAAGAATTCTTGGAGATTTAACAGTGACACCTGGGGAAGGAGGAACTTGGGGAGGAGAGGAAGCTCAGTAGGGATGGGGTATGATGGAGCCCACCCTCTAAACTGCCAGTTTCTGAAGGAGGACTGGTTTTTGTAGTCTGGCAATCAGTTGTAAGTTTGGGAGAACTCAGGTGCCACCTGGAGGCTGGCAGCCCTATTCTAATGGTTGTACACCCACACACAACTAAGTATTGTAACACATAGTATCTTTTCTTCAGGGCCTTTTTTGTAGAAAAAGCCCAGCAGAAATTCATTTGCATATTAGGCCACACCCCCTAACATCACCATTGTTTTACACAGGGCTTTTTTGTAGACCAGCAAGAACTCATTTGCATATCAGGCCACACCTCTGATGCCAAGCCAGCCGAAACTGCATTTCTGCATGTTCCTACTTTAAAAATGCCCTTTTATTGATCAATACAGTCACATTCATGTGTCTTTGAAGAGATAAAGAGACTATTTACTGTACATGAAAAGCTCAAACAATGCAGAAATGAACCATTTGCTAGACCAAAAATGTCTCTAATGTCAGATTTTTGCCTTCTGTCTCCAGTTCCAGTGTGCACTTCTGTCTCTCTCAGAAAAAGCCACTAGATTATCAGGCAGCCTAGAAATTTCAGTTTCCCTCACCCCAACACTTTGTGTGGTGTGTGTTTTTAACCAAGAAATGTGATCTGATTTTTTTATGGACTGCACTATGAAAGGTAAGTTATAAATCAATCCTAGGGTTTCCAGGTAGAGTCTTTGGAAGTAGATCCGGGAGAGGGCAGGGCTTAAGGAGGGGAGGGGCCTCAGCATGCTACTATGCCATAGAGTCCACCCTTCAAAGCAGCCATTTTCTTCAGGGGAGCTGATCTCTGCCAGCTGATGATCAGTTGCAAAAGTGGGAGACCTCCAGGCCCCACCTGGAAAATATACATCTTCATTATAGTTGTATACATTTTTGTTGCACTGTGATTTTTTTCATTCTTGCTGGATTTCCCTCCCCCCCACCCCATGCTTCCAGGTCATGTTTTAGCAGCCCACCTGGAGGCTGGCAACCCTAAGTGGCAACTGCCAAGGAATTCCAAGGTCAATACCATGTATCAGACAGGTGCATGTTTGCAATTATTTTCTGACTGCTTGTATTGATGTGTTTCTTTAAGATTGCAAACAAAGAAAAATGACATGGGAAGCAGCCCTTAGGAAATTGCCTTGCTAGCACTATTGTACCCCAGGCCCCATGTAATGACTTTTGTTCATGCTGGAGAAAGCCCTGCCTCTAACATGGAACAGGGTGAGGAGGGGATTGAGGCAGGTCTGCTGTTTCATTGGGTTGGCTTCTTACCTGGGAAATATGGCTTCTGCATTCTGCCACTGATCATCAAAGAGTGCAAGAGAGGCCTGCTCCCATGGATGGTTGCTGCAGCCCCTAGGCCATGTTTGTGCTGTGGGTGTAAACAGCAAGGTCATTCCCATGGAACAGGGTCCTGGAAGGCTGGGTTTGGGAGGTCTCTGAGCCTGGGAGAGAAGAGATGTTAATTGCATCCCACAGTCTTGCCTGGGGCAAACCGGAGCCACCCATCTGTGACAAAGGTGCTGTTGTCAGTAAAACACTGCATTAATATAAGACCTCTGAGTGGAGATGGAGAGGAGGGGGCTCTGCCTGTGAACTCTTGAGATTGCTGTTTTCATAGGCTAAATCCCTTTACATGTCCACGTGGCCTTGGATGCAAACCTGCCTGGAGTTCCCATTCTCACAGACCCTCTGACTTTTTATGAAAGGGATGTGTGGCTGGAAGGAACGGAACAGTCAGCACTGATGAAACATCAAAATGGCTTCCCATCTCACTGAATGGCTGAGTATATGGATTCAGTGTCTGCCTCTTCTGGGTCTTGTGACTCCTCCCCTACAATTCCCAATTGCCTCCTTTGGTACTTGTCTGAGTGAACGCAGGGGCATGTTGCCATGTTGATCCAGATAGTGTTTGATCTGGTCTGATACTGGCTGCAGGAGATGAGCTCAGGAATCAGCCTCTGCTCTTGCTGTGTTGAGTTCAGCAGCCAAAGTGGCAATGTGAGGGAGCTAAAGGGCTATGGGTGACTGCTCCCCGAACACTGTTGATGTTGCTGTTTTAATTCATCTTGGCCTGCTTCAGGTTTTTTTACCTGCTCTAGGCCCTCCCAACAGAAAAAAGTTAGATATTGGAATAATTCATACAAAATTATTTGTGGCCCTGGCCAGGATAGCCCAGGCAAGCCTGGTCTCCTCAGATCTTGGAAGCTAAGCAGGGCCAACTCTGGCAAGTACTTGGGATGGAGACAATCTTGGAATATCAGAGGCAGGGGCAGGCTTTACTCAGCCACCTCTCTGGATACCCTCCAGGTCCCCAGAGGCTGCCATGACTTCCAGGTGCAAACACCCCCCCCTCAAAAAAAAATACAGAAATACTCCCCAAAAGAGAAAAAATATTTGTGTAATCCAGGTTTAATTTCTTAGTTTCATGATATATTCTGCACTACGTTAACAAGGTTGTAAAAGAAAGTAAGGCAAGATAGATAAAGTCTGGTGTTCTGAAACTTCAAACTTGTGTGTCATACAAACTCTTACCTGAATTGTCTATAAACATCTGACTGCTGGGAGTAACCAGAGGAGACAGATCACACCTTTAATTGCCTTCAAGATGAGTACTGCTTCCTGAAGTGCCATCATCATTAATAATGGGTCAAAATCAGAAGGGATTTTGATTCATTAGCAAAAATAAGATCAGAGATGGGAAAATATTTTTTGAACGCACCAAAGACTTGCTATGAGGACTATTTTGTTTTCCTTTTCTTCTGCTTTCTGCTTTAGATGTGAGTTCCAAAAATGCTAGAGACAGGCAAGGTTTATTCCTTGTTTTTATGTTTTCCATGGATGCTTCATTGTTTCTTCAACCCAGCATGTTTCTGTGTAACCTGAGACAGCCTGCCACATGGCAAGGGTCTAAGGATTTCTTTCATTCCCTTTAAAGATTGAAACGCTCTGCAGTTAAACATAAGGGAGGTTTAAAACCTTGTCTTTATTAGAGGTATCTTTTCCCTCTTAATATTCTCCTTGAACTCTGGACCTAAGGAAGAGCTATAGGAAATTCAAAAGCTTCTATCTTGCATTATGAACCCTACATTGTATTTATTTAAAACATTTCTATGCCACCTTTCCACTCAAATAAGGGCCCTAAGGGGGCAAATATCAAAACATCATAACAATAAAATACAAACACAATAAAACAGCATTGAAATGGGTGTATATAAAATATTTAACAATTGAATAAAACACAAACACACATGACAACGGCCAGGGAGAAGGGCCAATGCTTCACTGGGGAAATGCCAAACAAACAAAATCCCAAAGAAGAAGACGACGATGATATTGGATTCATATCCAAACCTATACTCTGAATCTCAGAGTAGTCACAATCTCCTTTACCTCCCCCCCCACACACAACAGACACCCTGTGAGGTAGGTGGGGCTGAGAGAGCAGCTGCAAGTGGATGAGTGGGGAATCAAACCCGGTTCTCCCAGATAAAAGAGTCCGCACACTTAACCACTACACCAAACTGGTTCTCAAGAAGACAATGATAGAGGGAGACAAATGAATTTCCCTGGGGAAGGAGGTCCAAAGTTTCAGCAGACTGTCACCCATTTCGCCTCTGATGACGGGAACATGAAGCAAGGCTTCCAAATACAACTGGAGTAGATGAGTATGTTCATATGGCAGTAGGGAGCCCTTCAGGTATGCAGGTCCAAAGATATATAAGCTCAGAAGTAAATTGGGAGCCAGTGCAGACAGAATAAGAATGGATATGGTCCTACAACCCACTTGTCAATATTCCAGCAGCAGCATTTGGTACCAACTGTAATTTCTGGACAGTCTTCAAGGGGTGCCGCATGTAGAGAACATAGCAGTACTCTAAGCTAGATGTTACAAGGACATGCATCACAGGCAAGATCTTTCCTGTCCGGGAAGGGCCACAATTGGCTCACCAGCCAAAGCAGGTGAAAGTAGGGTGCCAGGTCCCTCTGAGCAGCCAGCCAGGAATGGGAGAGGGGGTGCACTTCGGAATGCTTCTACCACAGAGTTTTTGCCCCAAAACTGTAGTGTCACCCCTGACATCTGTGATGTGTCTATGTCACATCTGGGTCACATAGGCACATCGCTGAAATGCCTGGCATTTCTCCCGCGGGGAGGTGGGGGGTGTAATTTCCTACCTCCAGGCTCTGGCAAGCGGCAGTCCCCAGAGGTCGCCATGACTTCTGGGTCACACACACCTGGCAGCAGAAGATGCCCTGGTGGGGATCTGGCCACCACTTTATCCAGAAGGAAGTGCAGATCCAGGAGCACCCCAAAGTTATGAACCTGCTCCTTTAGAGGAAGTGTAATCCCATTCAGAACAGGTGATACCCCAATTCCTGGCTCAAACCCTTCTCTCACTAGTTTCTCAGGATTAAATGTCAGTTTATTAGACCCATCCCAAAACTGCTTCCAGGAACCTATTCATGGTCTCCACAGCCTCCCTTGGATCTGCTGAGTGTTGTCCACATGTTGGTGGCAACTTCCCTGACCTGAATAGGCCAGGCAAGCCCAATCTTGGAAGCTAAGCAGGGTTGACTCTGGCAAATACTTGGATGGGAATACCAGTAGGTGGGAGGACAGGGGTAGGCTTTATTCAGCCACTTCTCTGAATAATCTCCAGGCCCCCAGTAGGGGTCAATCCCCAGAGGTCACCATGACTCCTGGATCACACACACAAATTCCATACTAAAACCCAGAATAGAGTTGCCACAGTAGTAACATACAGATTTTTAAAAATCCTCTGAGCAGTACCATAGGATGTTGGATTCTCAGCTACAGGGCTGAGTTGACATCAGGGGAAGCCAAATTTGGGTGTCCACTGCCCAGCAGAACAGTTCAGGGCTCATTTTGCAGGTCCTGTGGAATTGCAATAAATCCTGCAGGGCCGTGATCTCAAGTGGGAGTTTGTTCCCCCAGGATGGGGTCAGAGTTTAAAAAGCCCTGGTCCTAGCTGAGGCTAGTTGAACATCCTTTAGGCCAGGGATAACCAGAAAGTGTTGATCAGTTGAGTGTAATACTTTGCATGGCATATATGAGAGCCAACTCAACCAAATCTCTGGGCGACTTCTCCCAAAAGCTTTATGCAGATGTTTAAAAAGCATGGGGGACAAGATTGAACCTTGTGGGATCCTGTAGGCCAGAGACCAAGCGGCAGAGCAGCATATACTTTGAAATCTACCTTTCAGGTAGGAATGAAACCACTGCAGAACAGTGCCTTCCTGACTCAGCCTTAAAGGTGATCCAAAAGGATACTTCTGAGAAGTCCAGGAAAATTAACAAGGTTTTACAAATATAGCCACGCCATGGAATTTATATGCAGTTAAATCAACAAGTTAGTGCTGTTGCCAAGAGTCCCTTTTTTCCAAGTGCTGGCTCAAACGTTACCCCAATCTGTTTACACTAATACTTCTTTAATCTTAGTGCTAGATTACTGCAACTGACTTTTCACAAGGATGCCCTTGAAGACAATTTAGAAAAACAGCTGCTGCCCAAATGCATGTTGGTTTTATTAATAGGAAACAAGTGGACTAGCCATATTACATCTTTATGATGTCAGTTATGCTGGATGGTGATTTGTTCCTGGGTTTAGTTCAAGGTGCTAGTTTTGACCTTTAAAGCCTTTTACAGCCTGGGATGCACTGACCTGAGGATTGCCTTTTCCCATATGAAACCAGATGATTGCTTCAGTCCTTCTACCAAAGTTTGCTTTCCCCACCTCATCCTCTTCCAAAGCAGACTCATGTACAAAAACCAATGGAACAAGCAGGCAAAAAGCCTCCATCTATCTTTCCTAGGACCCCAGGAACTAAGAAGGCCAGGAGCCAGAGCTGAATCTGAACCTGGTGAAGAATCATATGTATGACTGGTACCTCGAGGTGTCCTATAGTCCAGTCTCAGGCAGGTAGAGAACACCATGCTATATCTTTGCAGGATCCAGGACCCAACTCTGGCTGGAGGAAGGGGCGGAGTTAACAGCTCCCTAGAGAGAGCTCCCCAGAGAGCACTGAGGTCAGCAGGGAAGAACCTGCTGACTATCCCTGGCCCAAAGGAGGTAAGACTCCAGAGTACCCGTACTCGGGCCTTCTCAGTTTTGGCCCCACAGCTGTGGTATCAACTCCCAGAGGAAATGCGGGCCCTGCAGGACATTGAACAATTCCGCAGGGCCTGTAAAACCATCCTGTTCCAAATGGCCTTCATCAGCTGATACTACTAAATTGCCAAGTAAACTTGCCGATGAATAGCACTAAATGTATTAATGTTTTTAGAATTTTATGGATTTTAATTTGTCTTCAAATGTTATTTATTATATAACGTATGTATTGAATTTTATGCTGTTAGCCGCCCTGAGCCACTTGGTCGGGGAGGGCGGGATACAAATAAAATGTGACTGACTGACTGACTATACAGGCCTCCAGTTCAGGTCTAGCCTCTACAAGTTCAACAGTTCTCTGCACTAGCTCTTGCTAGTCTTGGAAAGCTCCTCACATCCAGGGCCAGTTCTGTGTTGACCTGATCTTGGCTCACTGTCAGAGACCCCATGCCATTGTCTCCAGTGGGACATTTGGTAGGGAACAAGATGCATTAATCCTTTTCTTGAGGAAAGTTAGGACCATTTGCTCACACAAGGCTTTCTTCTCAGATAGCCCCCTGGTTGTAGAAGAGGCTACCCATGAAGTAAGAGCTCTACTATCTCTGATGGTGTTCCAGAGGTTGTACTAAGCAGAGCTGTTTTGCAAGGTCTTTCACAAATGTCATTGTGTTCCTATGAGAACCTCTGCATGTTTCTGTGGTCATTCTGTATTTTGTGCATCATTTAATACTTTTTAAAAATGTAATATAAAGTACCTTAAATAAATAACATAGTATTACAATACTAGCATTTTACTTTAAATTTATAACTCACTTTTTAAAAAAAACTAAGATGAGTGTTCACAGCACAAAAAGTATACTCAAATATGTCTGGAATTGGATACAGACACCCCTCCCCCCAGTCCAGAGAGAGCTGAAGGCAGCAAAGTGTTAAATTGGTAGTGAGGTCTGAAAGCAAATGGGAATATGCATAGTTGGAAATGTGCAATGTAGAAAGGGACTGCTTTGAATGTTTCAACTCTGAGTGTGTGGTTGTAGTCCAGTAAGGGAATTTCCTTTCCTAGTGCTTTCCTCCATTCACTTGCTCTGTTGATTCCTTTTCCTTTTGAACTAGCAGTTCTTCATGAACATTAAAAATGGGCTACTTGGCAGAGGTGACTGTTCAGTCTAGTTTGAGGAGATTGTTTATTATACCATAGATGGTTGATTTTTTTTGAAGGATGAATTTCAGCTGGAACAAGCACCCAATCATGGACTTGTTCAACCGGAAGTCTTAATATCTGCAGAAAGAAAACTGAGTGGAGTTATAAATAAGGTTATTATGTATATTGCAATACATAAACCTGAAGGGGAAAATGTATAAAGAAAATGGAATTTTAAAAAGAGAAATGAATACAAACTGCTTATGAATAAATGTAATCTTGAAGGAATAAGAAGAGATATCTGATCATCAGTCGAATTTCCATTGTAGAACATGTTCCAAAAAAGCCAGTAATTTAATGTAGTTTGGTTTTGTGGTTCTGTCTTTTGTTTTTGTGAAGCCTTCAAAGTGATAGGAGTGCCACCTTGTGGACATAGGTTGTGTTAACATCAGGAGTGGCCCTAAGTGAACAAGAGTGTAATGAAGGTGTCATTTCCGCTGATGATGCTGTATAAATAATATCACATAGATGTGGCAAAGTGTCTCTAATTCCTTCAAAGGATTGCTTGTGCTCTCTCTGATTGGGATGGCTGAGGCAAACCTGATCCCTTCAGATCTCAGAAGCTAAGCAGGGCCAACCCTGGCAAGTACTTAAAGGGAGACCTCTTTGGAATACTGGGAGCGGAGATAGAGGCAGGCTGTATCAAGCCACTTCTCTGAACATCCTCCATATCCCAGTAGGGATCACAAGAAGTCGCCATGACTTCCAGGCATATGTATGCATGCACGCACAATTAAAAAAAGATTTCTTGTGAGTAAAGATTCTTTAAAGGGGGTATCATTTCTATGACTCATCTCTCTAGGAGCTCTGGCAAGCTGTATGCATGGAGGTGGAAGCTTTGTCTTCCAAGCCTTGCTGGACAACTTAGGCAGAAGAAGAAAAAGCATGGCTGTGGGAAGCCATTCCTGCTTGTGAGAATAGGTTCCATGGCGTCACTGTCCAGAAGTGAAGTATTTCCTCTTCTTCTCCCCCCCCCCCCCCCCATTAGCCTGATGGTAGAAAGGGAGCTGGAACTGGAGAAGAATTAGCTGCAACTAAATCTTATTTGATTCAGTGACATTTACTTCTGTGTAGACCCCACATCGAATTGGTCCCATGAATCAGCTTTGCTAGCTTCCCCCTCCTTTCCTTTTTTTGTGCTGTTAATCACTGCATAAGAAGCAGAAGTTCATTCAGCGAAGGACATTTCTAAACCTGAGCCATCATCTCCATATTCTGTTTATCCTGCAGCTGTTAAAGGACTGGAAGCATGCAAGTTTACTCTGAATATTTCCTTTCTTATCTTAGAGCCTAAAGGTAGTCTGCCTATGGGAATTTAAGGAGCCTTTGACATATCAGTGATCACATGATATGAGGCAAACAATTTACCATGGGAACTTTTTATACTATCCTATGCTCTTCTGCAGACCTTTGCCGGAGGCTGGCTATGCTGGGGTCTGGAGCTGATAACACAAGGCTTGTGCTTGGTCAATCAGTTGATCCTGCAAGGAAGGCTGTCTTTCAGGGCTCACCTTGCTAGGTGATTGCCCCCCCCCCTTGCTGCACTGCCTGCAGGTGCTGGAGCTCCTGAGGCTGCGCTGTGCATTGGCCAGGATCCTGCATGGAAGTACAATTCTCACACTGCTCTAGTCCAGTCTGGCACTTTGCCTTCTGGGCATTCTACTGCTGCCATTCCTGAGAGGGGTTTTTTTTTGGGGGGGGGGGCAGCTACAGACCCAGGTTTGAGTCTTGTCACGTGGAGGCCTGGTAGCTGTGACTATCTCAAGGGCAAATGGCAAGCTGCTGCGGCTGCTGCTACATTATCAGTAGGTGCCTCTGTAGTGCTGGGCCTTCCCTGGTTCCTCTGGTCCTTCTCAGCTACCAGACCTCCCCTAAAAGGATTACCAGATCCAACACAGGAAATATCTGTGGACTTTGGAGGTGGAGCAAGGAGCAAGGTGGAGCCAGGAGCAAGCACAATTAAACTCCAAAGGGAGCGCAGGCCATCACATTTAAAGGGACCACACTCCTTTTAAATGCCTTCTTCTGTTTGAAATAGGGGCACCTTCTTTTGGGACTCACAGAATTGGACCCCCAAGTCCAATCTTTTTGAAACTTGGGGGTTTTTTTGTTTTTTTTTTTAAAGAGAGGCACCAGATGCTATGCTGAAAATTCAGTGCCTCCACCTCAAAAAACAGCCCCTCTCCCCGAGCCCCTGATATCCACAGATTGATTCTCCATTCTACCCTATGTAGACTGGTCTCTATAGGGAATAATGGAGTGCCTGGCAGACATTTCCTGCCCCCTGCTTTCTGATAACCCTGAAGTGAGGAGAAGGCCTCCAAACTGGGGGATCTCCTGCCCCCAGGGATTGGCAATTGTAGCCTCTGAGGACTCTGTCTAATCATTTTTTTAAAAAAACCAACACGTGTCTTAAAGGCATTGTACCTAGGTGTAGGAATGAAACCCAGGCCAAGACTCAAGACCTTATTCTCCATCCTTGAGAGTGGCCAGGCAGATAGATTAATCACTATGTTTTTCAGTAGTTCTTCCTTCCTGAGCTCCTGCCTAAAAATTATTATTAGAGGCTCCCAAGAAATTTCCTGCGCCACCATTTCTATTACCTGGAAAACTATTAGTACCAGTACCTCTACCTCTACCTCTACCGCTGTTTCTGGTAGTCCTCTGATAAAGATTACTCCTGCCATCAGTTTCTTCTCCAGAGACAGAGACAGACGAATGGATTTTCAAAATGAATTATCTCGAGTTCACAGGGTTAAATTCAGCCTTGGATCTCACGTGTTACCTATAGACCTTTCTGAACGTTCTGTGATTGCTGAAGATTTCTGTTATGTTACTTGTGGTTGCATTAATAATTTGTAGATAATTGTACTATATTGGCTTTAGGCGTATCTATAGTTTCCTCTTAGGTGATTTCTTTAAGAAAGAGAGCAGCTGTTTTGCATTTGTATTTATAAGCTTGTTTCTACGTCAGGAATGCTGAGAGTTTTCTCCGTGCGTAGTGCTGTGTGGTTGTTGTATGGGTGAATTGATAAGCAATTTGCATCCGATATATTGTGTAAAAGGCTTTTGGCTTGAATTGTATATTGTGCATATTGTATTGAAAGTTATCGTATGGCTCTGTGTTTCTAGATAAGTGGGAGAAGCCTCTTCGAGAAAAGACTGGGTCAGAAACGGTGATAAATGTGTGTCCCCCTTGTTCTTATCATTTCAAGATTTGAAGCCTTAATTCTGGCTGGATTAAATAACTTATGGAATCATTTATCAATATATAAGGACGATATTGGCCACAGGATCATTGAGCACACTAGCACTTTAAACCACTGCAAGGGAACGGCAGGATCGTCTTGCGAAATTTTTGAAAGTCGACTGGAGGAATGATGTACTCATGGACATTGACATGGATTTATGAACTGTT
Organism: Heteronotia binoei; assembly: GCF_032191835.1. Taxonomy (NCBI): domain Eukaryota; kingdom Metazoa; phylum Chordata; class Lepidosauria; order Squamata; family Gekkonidae; genus Heteronotia; species Heteronotia binoei. The sequence continues at coordinate 77,201,173 of NC_083228.1, read as the reverse complement.
CATTGTGATTTATAAGTGATGTTATTAATTAGATATTGTAGAGAGTAGTGCATTGTGTATTTTCCTAATAGTGATTACTAAAAAATTTTCTATTAATTTATTGCTGCTGCCATTTTTTGAATTTTGTTGAAATATTTTTAGTAGCATTGCATTGTGTTTTGTGATTTTCCACAGTTGTCTGCTTGCACCCAGCTGGGGATTGGCAACTGTAGCCCCTGAGGACTCTAAGACAGTGAGCTGGCTGGAATGGGTCATCATGACATATCCAGAAAACACATGGCAAATGGCAAAAACAACAACTGCTCCTACATGTGCATTTTCTGTTGAGGCCTCCCACCTTATGGAATGGGCTACTTAACAAGGTCAGGAAGGTTCCCACTCTTGTGGCTTTCTGCAAATGATGCAAAACAAAATTATTCAAGAGGGCTTTTTTACACAGGAAATAGTTCTGTATTGTAACAAAATGGTTCAGAAAGAAGCTTGGGGTAAAGGATTAGGGCCTGTAGACTATTCCACTGAGAACAATTCATACTATTGGTTGCTATAAGTACACCCTTGTTACATAATTTTTGCACTATCATCAACATGGATCATAATTCTCCTGTGGCATGGCCAAATGGAGCGCAGCCATTGGCTAATAATTGCAGTTACAAATAATTGGCCCGTCATGGCTTTGACTGATGGGCCTCCCATTGACTGACTACTCTGCCCCTGCCTACTCAGGCTCAAGAATGTTGAACAAACTGCCAAAGCAGGCTTACCTCAGAGAGAGACACAAGTCCAATGCTTCTCTGTGTCCTCTCATGTCAACCGGCCTCAGAAAGGATGCTGCTCTACTGTGTCCTCACAAAAGGTGCTGAGGTTGCAACAGGCAATAGACCTCTGCTGCCCCATCAATGGCCCATGCAACCTCCCAGCACAGGCAGTCTCCAAAAGCCTCCAATGACTCAGAATTACAACTGCTCCAGGGGGAGAGGAAAATGACGTAAGACTGTGGAGGACTGTACTTTTTCCTAGGGAGAGGCTGTAGGGAGAAGGAAGAAGAGGCGGGCAAGGCAGCTGGCCCCCTTCCTAGAGCGCCGGGACCTAGCAACAGTGATTCATGCAACGGTCACCTCGAGACTGGATTACTGTAATGCCCTCTACATGGGGCTGCCTCTGTGCCGAATCCGGAAGCTGCAGCTGGTGCAGAACGCAGCAGCTAGGCTGTTATTGGGGCTCCCCAAATGGGAGCACATACAGCCAGGGCTGCGCGGACTGCACTGGCTGCCAGTTATACACCGGATTCGTTACAAAGTGCTGGTCATTACCTTTAAAGCCCTATATGGCCGAGGACCTGCCTACCTGAGGGACCGTCTTTCCCCATACGAACCCCAGAGAGCACTGAGGTCAGCAGGGAAAGACCTGTTGACTATCCCAGGGCCGAAGGAAGCAAGACTGCAGAGTACCCGCACCCGGGCCTTCTCTGTTGTGGCCCCACACCTGTGGAACCAGCTCCCAGAGGAAGTACGGGCCCTGCGGGACTTCGACCGTTTCCGCAGGGCCTGCAGGACCTTCCTCTTTAGTGAAGCCTTCACCGACTAAACACTGAGAGACTGCTTAAATGAGTTTGTTATCTGTCAGAATAGCACCAAGATGTTAATTTTATTGTTTTACTGTTTTTTAGAATTTTAATCAATTTTTATCTACTGTTAAAGTATTGTATCATTTGTTATATTGATTAATGTTGTTAGCCGCCCTGAGCCTGCCTCAGCGGGGAGGGCGGGATATAAATAAAAGGTATTATTATTATTATTATTAAGATGGAAAACTGAAGTCAGAGGGGCAGATCAAAGTAGGTTGATGGTTGGTTGAGTTGCCAACTCCAGGTTGGGAAATTCCTGGAGAGGGCGGGGTTTGAGGAGGGGTAGGACCTCAGACAGGTACTATGGCATAGGCTCCACCCTGCAAAGCAGTCATTTCTTCCTATATAACCATTGTTGCCAATCTCCAGGTGAGGGCTGGAAATCACTCAGAATTTCAGCTGCTTTTCACATGGCAGAAATCCAGCTCCCCTGGAGAAAATAGCTACTTTGCAGGGTGGACTCTGTGTCATTATAACTTGCTGAGGTCATTTCCCTCCTGCTTTGGTCTCCACTGTGGAGAAGGACTGTCCTTTTCCTATGTAGAGGATGCAAGGAGGGCGGAGGGGATGGAATGCTAAAGTCAGATCAATTCCTCTTTAGAAAACAGCCACCTTGAGGTGCATACTCTATATACCATAACACAACCAAGCCAACAGATCACATCACAAAAAACAACAACCAACAGATCACACCACAAGCTCACACTGATGCTAAATGCCACAAGGATGAATATGACAGGGAAAGATGGCAAAAATTCACTGCAAACAAAAGGAATGCTGAACTTCAGCGTCTCTGTGACTGTCACCCCCCCCCCTCGCCCCCATGATTATTATTCTTTATCTCCATTCTGGGCCTCCTTCAGGGCTTTGATCCACCACAGACACAGAAATACACACACAGGGGTGGGGAAGCCAGCATCTGTTTCACCTGTGGATGGGTGGGATGACAGCAAGGGTGACTGAACATCATGGGGGGGGTAGTGGTGTGCCAACAGTGCAAAGGTAGTTGAGAGAAAGAAGTGGTTGGGGTGGGGGCTATTTGGATGAGGAGTGGGGGTGGGAAGACCCCAAGGTGGGGGGGGGAGTGAATGTCTTGACATAGATGGGTGAATGGGAAGATAGCAAGGGGGGCACTCATCCAGAGCCTCTTTCTAGAGCCCATTGTATTTTTCTTCAGGCCTTATTATTATTTAATATATCATAAACTGATCACTAAAAAAATCATGTTTACATGCTTATGCTTTGTTTGTGTCAGCTCTGTTTCAGATTTTTGCAATCCAAATGCTATTGCGTTTTTTTGATATCCCATCTTGCTGATTGCATTTGACTTGAACTATGTAATCCACCCTGACCTAAATGGCCCAGGCTAGCCTGATCTTGGAAGCTAATCAGGGTTGGCATTGGTACGAAACTGGATGAGACGTGACCAAAAAAGTCTACAGTTGCTGTAAAGAGGAAGGAAATGGCAAACCACCTCTTAACATCTCTTGCCATGGACAGTCTGTGGAGAGCCCTGACCTGGATAGCCCAGGCAAGCCTGATCTTGGCGGATCTTGGAAGGTAAACAGGGTCGACTCTGGCAAGTACTTGGATGGAGACCTCTTTGGAATACCAGCAGTCAGGAGGCAGGTGCAGGCTCTATTCAGCCACACCTCTGAATATCCTCCAGGCCCCCAGCAGGGGTCAGTCACCAGAGGTCATCATGACTTCTAAGTGTGTGCGCATGCACACACATATTCACATGCACATATAAGATACAAAAGAACCTCCCAACAGCCTAAGATGGTAGATCCTTGATGGCACTTTCCATCACCATGTAATCTGCCTTGACTTTCAGTGAGAAAGGTGGCCTATAAATAACATAAATGTAAAAAGTGAACATGTGCATACATATGGACACGCATGCATGAACATATGCAGGAAGTATGGAGAAAGCAGAAGGTAGCATTAATTATTGTAGAAAAATTAAAATCAAGGCCAGAGATGCTTGAAAAACATTGTAGATTTCTATTAATGAGAGCAAAAGCACTAGCCAGAATTGTTTTAGGCCCTTAGTCCTTTGTTATGTACAGGAAATGTTCCTTTCCCCCACAACAGTATCTTAGTTTGAAGAATAACTTTGACTAGTGTAAAAAGCAACAGCCACTTCACCGATAGGGTCTGACCCAGAAGGCAGTGACTAACCAAGAAAGAGATCTGAAGGTGAATGAAAACATCAGCTTAAGTAGGCAACAGTGGTGAAAAAAGGCAGACTCCCTGCCAGGAGTTATTGAAGCAGGAGTGAAAATAACAGCCAATATCATAACACTTTTACTTAAAACTATGGTGCAGTTACGTTTAGGATACTGTGTAAGTCCTGGTTGCCTGATATAGTAGAGCTAGGAAAAAGTGCAGAAAAGGGCAACCTAAATGATCAAAGGGTTGAAACATCCTCCCCACAAGGAGAAATCAAAGGATTTGGGGAGTGGTAAGATAAAGATTAGTAGTAAATAGTAGTAAAGACTAATAAAATAATAGTAAGTAAAGATGTTTTTTTTTAAAAAAAATAAACATGGTGGAGAGAAACTGAATAGAGATTTTTTTTTCCTGTTACCTTTTCCATAATACTAGAATTTGAGATCACCCAGTGAAACTGACCAGTATTGCAGTTGGAAAGGGCAGCTGCTTTCATGCCCTATTATTCCCTGGGATTGATTTATTTTAATTAAGCATTTATATTCTACCTTATCACTTAGGTGGCTAACAATCCAATGCCAGGTTCCAAGGAACATAACAGTCCAATAAACAAGATTTAAAAATGGGAAAACCTGGCTGGCCATGGTGGGAAACAGGATGCTGGACTAGACTTGGCTCTTATGGGCTTATAGAAACTGGGACTTTGTGCTGTGTGGGGAGGGATTCTTTAGTCTGTCATTTAGAAGCAGCCACACATGTAAGGAGCCCTAAAGGTCCAGAAATAATACCAAAACTCCATCAAGCCAACAAAATTTAAGTGGTTCAGACTGGAATGTTAGATTTCAGAAGACTGAGAGATGCTGAGAGAACACCAAAGCATGAGGAACACAAGAATCTGCATCTCCAGCAAATTGCAACAGCAAATCTATTATGTGTGTCAGCACTTATAAAATACAGAAAACTGTAAGAATGAACACAGTGAACAAGAAGCTATGTGTAGGTATTAAATTTAGCATAACTTTTGTTTCCAGATTTATTTCTAGATTATCTATATTCTCTTTGCATTGAAAACTTAGTATTCTTCTTACTTCTACTTTAATTTCCCGATAACCTGGATCTCTAATGTTTCTTAGAAGAAATGCTAAAGCAGTCATTTGGTTGGGGGCAGAAATGAAACTGCCTTTCAACAACTGTGTGGGGGGGTGGCCTTTCAGTTTTCTGAATAGCCCTATTACTATATTGTTAATAGGCATCAAAAACAGACAAGGTAAACTTATCATCATGTGTTTACTGTATGGAGATGACTTTTAGAATTTTTTTAAATTTATTTATCTGAGATTTATATCCCACCCTTCCCACTAGGTGGCTCAGGGCAGCTTACAACATGTAAAACTAACATAAAATATAAAATTAAGCATTAAAATTAACATTTCATAATTTATAGTTAAAAATCTAAACAATTATTATATACATAAACATTAAAATCATACAGTGGTCTTAAAGCTACACTCGATTCAAGTTCGATTTCAAATTCAGTATTCGGTGTTCAGTGTTCAATGCCGGTTAGCTGTGGGCCAGCCGGAAGAGGGCTGTCTTACAGGCCCTGCGGAATTGAGTAAGGTCCCGCAGGGCCCTTACCTCTTCCGGCAGCTGGTTCCACCAAGATGGGGCCATTACGGAGAAGGCTCGTCCCTTGTAGCTTTCAAACGGGCTTCCTTTGGCCCGGGGACAACCAGGAAGTTTTGAGTTCCCGATCTCAGTGCTCGCTGGGGAACGTGTGGGAAGAGACGGTCCCTCAGGTAGGCAGGTCCTAGGCCATATAGGGCTTTAAAGGTAATAACCAGCACCTTGTACCGAACTCGGTAAGGTATTGGCAGCCAGTGCAGAGCCCGAAGTCCCGGCTGAATGACCTCTAGTGATCTAACTCTTGCATGTCAGACTGCTATTCAAGGCACAAGAGCAGGGGAAGTGAGACGTTTGGCAACCTGAGTGATTGTAGGCGATAAAAGATCAAAGACAGTAGAAAGATGGTGAGATGGTTTCTATCTTTAAAAAGCTATACATAGAATCACAGAGTTGACAGGGGCCATACAGGCCATCTAGTCCAACCCCCTGTTCAATGCAGGATCAGCCTTAGAGCATCCCTGGCAAGTGTTTGTCCAGCCGTTGCTTAAAGACTGCCAGTGCGGGGGAGCTCACCACCTCCCTAGGTAGCTGATTCCACTGTCAAACAACACTTACTGTAAAAAAGTTAAATGCTGGGGTGGGGGGGGGGAGTTAAATAAAAATAGATAGGTTTGCCATGTATCTGAATATAGACCAGAACAAATAATTCCTATATGCCACATGTGGGGGAGAGGCATATGAATTATCTACAATTGCTGAATGAGAAACTATGTAGGAAAATTTCTTGATTTAGTCATAATTGCAGTATATAAATAACCAAGACAAAAGTGTCATTGTTTCAGAGAAGACTGGTGCTTCTTAATAATATATTAGTGTAACAAAGTACATACACCAATTATGATCAATCACTTGTTACATTTTATGTACTTCAACAGATTATGATTTTATGGGGAAAGTATCAAAAATAGCAATAATACTTCAAATTTATATGGTTTGTCTCAAGTGGTCAAAGCATTTCTCATACATTATCTTGGTAGTCTTCACAGACCTATAAAGAAGGCCACTGATCTTCTTCCCCATCATAGGCAAGAGGGCAGGAAAAGCTACAAAATAAAGGTTTTACTTTTTTAAATTCAAGAACATACATAGAGTATTTCATTCAAAACAAAAAAGGTTAAAAAGCTAAGGTGGATCACATTTTATATTTGAAGGAGCAAGAGAACAAAAATGGTCAAGAGGGCAGAGCTCCTCTTGGCCAAAGCCTGTTGTGGGAATGAGAGAATGTTTGATAGTGTGTGTGAGAGAGAGAGGGAGAGGGGAGGGATTCTTTAGTCTGTCATTTAGAGCTCTGGCTGACAGAAGCTGTTTTGGTGGCAGAAAGCACTGATTGCTGATTTGAGGAAACAAAATAGCAATTGTAATTATGGCCTTTGATAAGATAAAGTGTATGTGGAGGTTCTGAGCAATCACTAACCATTTACACTGAATTAGCAGCTGTCACTCAGGCCCAGGCTCAGGCAGAAGTGTGTGTGAGGGGGACATTCTTAACTGGATAAATTCTCCAAAGAGCTGGGGCATCTCTGATGGCAGCAGGTCTCCCTCTTCTTGGCCCTATTTGTGTGCTATGTTCATGTTTATTGTATAGTGGTTAAGGTTCCCACCTGATCCATTATAGGTACATGGAGAGATGCATGAATACATACACACAGGTGAGAATATGTGGACAACAGTGGTATGTTCTTCCTTGTTTTTTGTGATTACCTTCACACATGCTGCCTTTAGGTTCAATTATGCATAACCTCATGAAATGTAGAATATCCTCTATTGAGAAAAACAGAATCATATGCATATGCAATGTGTATTCATTATTCATCAGTGCAGCATCTCCTGCTTTTCTTAATAGGAGAGACCATCTCTAGCCACAGATGCTGTGTTTAAAACTAAGGACCAATCTTGCTCCATCTTCCTAACTTTGTGAGCAACACAGGAAATCTTCCAAGAAGTGGATGCAATGGGAATTAAGAAGTGTTAAGAGCTGCTAAAAAGTTTATTTTTTTGTGTGTTCTTCACTCCAGTCCTATAAATCTTTAATCTCAAGTCCCATTGCATTGAATGGGACTTACTCTTTAATCTGCATGCATAAGATTGCTGAGAACTGAATTTTCATTAGAAATTTTTGCATCAGTTTTGTGCAGTGAACCTACAGCAAAGTGTGTATGATGTTTAAATAGAAAATCTGCTACTGGACATTTGCTTGGATATAAAGCTAGCAGTGGGGAATGAGTCTTCAGAATGTAACAACTTGTTTGTTCCTTTTTTTCCCTCAAAAGCATTTCCTGTGAGCAAGTGGATGGGCCTCAGGCATGAAACAGTCAAGAACTGAATTAAGATATTAAGAGGAAAAGAACTCTTAACAGAAATGCAAAATCAAATGTATATCATGTATGCTGTGTAGGTCTCTAAATCTTCTTTCTGCTCTTATGAAATTTCCTGTTATTATCACTGCTAAACATATCCTAGTAGAGTATTTTCTCTTTGGAACAACTGCTTTGCAGTTGCTGCAGAGGTTTTGTTTTCAAAGGACAGATAAAGATTTTCCAGTAGTAACTTCCAAAGTTAGTTACAGGAGGAGCATTTCTTGAGTTCTGCAGAAGAGCTTCAAAAACAGGTGTCCAGGTGGCAGCAGCAGATCTTTCCTTTTCTTTAACATAGTTCAAATCACCTCTTCAGCAGATGAGACATCTCTGAATAATCTTTGTTTCTTTTGTTCCTCCCCCTCTCTTTTTCATTTTGTGTACAGCCTGCTGCACGGATCCATCCATTACTTGCAAAATCAGGTAAGCATTTTTTTTAGAAAGAGTTTATTGGAAGACTGGGGGGGGGGAGGAATCTGCAAATACTGTTTTTGAGCAGTCTCTTTAGCATGAATAAACCATGCCCTATAGATGTTACTAATTCAGTCTGTGTTCCAAAGTATCAACTATAGAACATTTGCCCTGTGTGTAAGGAAGGAAGTCAGCCTAGAGTCCATGCCTTAGTTATTTCTTGACAGAATGGTGGCTGCATGTGCTAAATAATATACCAAGCCTGGTATAACATGAAATGCCACGAATGCTGACAATCTTGCTCCTTCAAAGTGTCATACTTCTTTCTACACAGAGCAAAGTTTGAGTTCAGCAGCACCTTTAAGATCAGCAAAGTTTTATTCACTGTATAAGCTTTCATGTGCAAGCACACAACCTCCCTCCCTATAAGTAAGGATTGAGGAAACGGTTTCAATGCATCTGACAAAGTGTGCTTGCACATAAAAGCTTATACCATGAATAAAACTGTGTTGGTCTTAAATGTGCCACTGGACTCCAAATTTGTTTTGCTGTTTCAGACCAGCATGGCTACCCCACTTCTATAGAGGATACACAGGCAGGCATTTATTTATCTAGTATAAGTTGTAGGCTTTATCTAGGATGCGTTGTGGGATTTTCAAGCAAACAAAAGACCATTCCCCATAGTGCTGTGTGCAGTAGTAGACAAAAGAGGATGCACTATATCCTGATAAGTAATACAACCAACTCACAAGTTGTACCTACTTAGTGAAGCTACCTTCATTTCAATACTAGTTTGCAGTTACTACTACTGCTCTAATTTCCTCCTCCTGCTGCTTCTAGATAGGCAGTTGGTTGAAACCTCATCCTGATATAAATTGGAAACAGAAAGCTAAAAGTCTGAAATTACATTTTTTTCCCTTTGAAAAAAACATACAAGTTCTTTTCTTATGGCATCCCTGTTGGGAGATGTTTGAAAATTTATAATGCCATTTTTAACTGGACTTCAAGAAATCCTTAAATCTCAAAAAGCAGCAGGTAGGAGATGGCATTGATGGCTTTGTGGCTTTCCTCTGGAGCATCATGAATGAATGCCACACTGGAGACATGATACTGGGGTGATTTCTCTGAATTCACCTGGTAGGGACTCTCCTCCAAACAACTTCTGTAATAATTTCTCTTGACTTTTGTACACAGTTGGCATTGCAGCTACTTTGGAGGAACAGTTTTTAAATCAATTACTGCCCCACCCAAAATGGTCTTTGAGAATAGATGAAAAAATAATTTTCAGTGTCAAATTGAGTTGTGGCTAATTTTATTCAAATAGCCTAGAAGGTAACTGAGGCATTGGGATAACTGGATTTGGATAGAAAGAAGTGTTGTTTACAGTGTGTTAACTGGTGAAGAGGTATATGGAGGAGATAAGTAGATTTGTATAACGGGGTTGGGGTGCTGAATAAGTGAGGTCTGGAGAAAGATATTGTATTATACTGGATATATATGGGGGGGGGGGGGGTTTAGCTCCCACCAAACACTACACAGAAAGTCTTCCCACTCCTCTACCCTCCCCTCTTTCCAGTGCTCCAGAAGTGAGGCTGCAACTTTTGGTCTTATCAGCTTGCAGAGCAGATAAAGTTACCTCTCAAACAGAAGGTGTGCTGCTTCTGAACCCTCCCAAGGCTCCCCCCCGCCCCGCCCCCGCAGATGACCTATTCTGTTGTTTAGGCTCAGCTTCAGTTATCAACAGAGGGGAAATTGCAGTGTTTGGGGGCACTTTTAGTATTTCAGGATAGGTGTTTGTGCCACCCCAGTTTCCCCAAATGTCTTTCGTTTGCCTTGAAAGTGGTGAATGAGAAGAAGGGTAAGTGGATAATGGGACTTAGGGAAGATAATGGGCACTGTGGCTTATTTATTTGTTTAGAGGAGTGTTTTCCCCCCTCCTGAAACTCTTGTTCTTTAGTCTAATCCTTTTAATGTCTCTCACTTGCTGTAGTACGCTTGCACTGCCTGTCCCAATCCACAAACCAGATTTCTCCAGCTCGGTACATAAGGTTTGTGCTTCAACTCCTGCAATGAGGAATGGTCCAAATCTTCACTACATGTCACTTGGGAGAGTAGCAGCATCCATGTTTGGAGGGGGCTGGCCATTATGCCCTTTCCCAAGAAGGCATGTGGACAAATATCTGTGCTTCTGCCAATTAGGCAATCAATGTTGGGGAAAGACCACTTTCTACATACAGACAATGTAACTTAGGTGCAAGAATATTGGATTTAAACATCAAACATTTTTGGCATGTTTATGTACCTTCTCTTCCCTGGTTATTTTGGGAGTTCTGATGTTTTTCATCTCTTTTCCTGCACTCACAACTCTTTTGGTCAATGCAACCCTCACTAAACCAATGAAGGAAGCAGTATGATGTTCTTTAGTTGATCATACCCCTCTGTTCTCATCTGGTTTAGGCTTTAATCAAAACTCACCTACCCCTCCTCCATTCTTATATATCCTTTTCACTAGTGTTTAAGCTTTGAAGGGAAGGGTGTTGGGATGCAACCTTGGACAGAAATTACAGCCTTCATCCTGGTAGCTGTTGAAGGGAAAGAACTGTGTGTATGCAACACACTTCTATGCTTCATGTACCTTTGGTGGAGCTGCATAGCTTGTGTAGTAGATTATTCAGCTGTGCTCTAGTGGGGCTTCACAAAAAAATGCTGAGAAAGCAATCACCTGTTGCATGGCTCCTGCTTTATCATGCAGATTCACAAAGCACCACTAATTGATCTTGCCCACCATGTTTCTCTCCAAGTCTTAAAGGCACCAAAACAAATACTGTAGTCTTACACATGGGACATGCTCACTGTACCACAGTAAGGTGGCTCTATGTATGCAGCCCTGAGTGCTTTCTACAGAGGCAGGATATTAGAGTAGCCACCCTTATCTGTAGAACATTCAGCCTCCTTTTTACAAGCACCTGCTTCAAATTCTGTTAATTCATACAGGTTCAGTTGTCCATTGCCTGTTAAATGTGCCATACTACTCACACCTGTAAGCCTCATGCATAAGCTAATTTTCACCTCTATAATAATAATAATAATAATAAAATTTTATTTATATCGCGCCCTCCCCGCCGAGGCAGGCTCAGGGCGGCTAACAACATGTCCATACAGTAATTTATACAAAACTTTAAAATCAACATTAATCTTAAAACCATTCTAATTCACAGTTAACATAAATTAGCAATAACAATAAGCATAGCTGCACTATGGCACAGGCTGATCGCAGGGGTGTGTGGGCAGCTTTCCCGCTAGTCCCTTCTAAATGCCCCTTTAATATCAGTTTGATCTGCAGCAACTACCAGGTGGTTATTTACCGCCTTGCCATAGCTGCCGATTTCCACTTCCCCAGCTCCTGTTAAAGGAGCCAAACTTTCCCCCTGAGGACTAGCTGGCAGCCCCTAGGTGCTGACCTCCCCCGTGCCCAGGGGTGCCTCTCCAGCCGGAACAAGGCCACCCGAGAGGCTTGCTTGTGCTCCTGCCAGCCCTCCCCCCCCCCCCCGGTGTCTTCTCCAGCAGGCTCCCATTCCCACAGCCCGCCCTTTCCCCCACGTGTCTCCCGGCCCTCTCGCTCTCGCGTTGGGTCTCCTAAACTGCGGGGGGGGGGGGGAGATTCCCCAGAAAGTGCGCCCTCCTCCCCTCGGGCGGGATGCCTTCGAGAGGTCCCGGCAGGGATGGGGGGCGGGTGGAGGGCCATTCCCAGACAGATGAGAAGGGGCTGGCACATTGGCGAGCGGCGCACAAGAGGAGGGACCAGGGCCGGGCCGGTGCACACTCCCCCCCGGCGCTCCGGCAGAGGCGCGCACACCTACTCCACCGGCCGCTGCTGCTTTCCCTTCCCTCGCCTCCCCTCCCGCAGCAGGGCAAAGCGCCGCAGCCCGCCAGCCGCGGCTCCAGTGGGCAGCCCGCCGGGGAGCGCCTCGGACGCCGCTGCTCTCTCTCTGCTCCCCGCCACCAGCTGTCAGCGCCGGCTCGGCTTCTGCCTCCCGGAGCCTTCCTGACAGCCGCAGCCGCTCCTGCCCCTCGCTCGCCTCCATCCCTCGGCCGGTCAGCAGCGCCTCCTCGGATTGGCGGCGGGGCTCTCCAGGGCATGGGCTGGCAGGCAGCCGAGCGCCCCTAAGCTCACCAGCCGCGCCTTTGGGGAGTTGCAAGACGAGCCCCGTTTAGCGAAGACGCGCGGGGGAAAGTGGACGCCGCTGGCGGCGGTAGCAGCAACCCCCCCCCCCCCACCACCACCGGCCGCCGCCGGCGCTCCGGGATCCTGCAAAAGTAAAGGGGAGGAAGGGGAGAAATCCAGCCCCCCCCCCCCCCATGCAAGCCAAATACGCCAGCCGCCAAGTCCTGCTTCTGCCCCTGTAAACGATCGCCTTCCAACGCCGTTAAACTACTCAGGATGAATCCCTTCTCTTCCGTCTTTAGCTATTTGTAAGTAGCCATTGATTTTTTGGCTTCTTTTGCTCGCCTCCCTTCCCCCTCCGTCAGGAAAAAAAAATCAAACAGCCCCCCCCCCCCCGCCGCAATTTTCCATCTTTATTTCTGCTCCATTTCAAAGGCAAAAAAAAAATCACCTCACCATCTACTTTGTTTTTTCCCCCTTCCCCTCCCTACCGTCTTGTCCATCATTCTAGGCTACTGCACTTGTTTGCTTTCTGCTTGCAGGCACAGGTAAGGAATCGCTTTCTTTATTATTTCTTAAATACCTTCTTTTGTTTTTATATGGAACTGTATAGCCAAAGATCACCCAGCTTTCTTTGGGAAAAAAGTGATCATAAGAGGAGGAGTTTTAGAAAAGTATAGGCAATGGTTTGGTAGGAAAAGCTTGAGCAGCCAAACGCAGAACAGAGACTTTTAGATTGACATTAAACTAAAGATAGATGAAGTTTATAAGGAAAATTGAGACTGCAGACATAAGAGCCAGCATCCTGCAATAATGTGGAATACAGAGCAGGAAATAAATGCTGATTTGTTTAAATTACACTGCAATATTTCTCCAAATCAGCCATTTTAAAAGTATGTTTAAATTAAGAGCATTTTTGTTCAATTTTCGGGGTTATTTTAAAATTTAAAATGCAGGGATACTTGCAAATTTTAATCAAATATATAAGGTATCAGTATTATTATTTTTGATTGCTAGTGATCAGAAGTGCTGTTGCTATATTAAAGCTGCAGCCTGATACCTTGAAAATCTATAACCCTTCTGGTGCAGTATTGATTGCAAATCCAGAAAGAGAAAGACAAATGCTTATGCAAAAATTCCCCCACATAAGTGAGGTGTAACAGGTGTAAAATTCTGAATTAAAAATTATGATATTTCCTCAGTTTTGTACCTACGAGGGGAAAAAACTGCTTTGGGTGTAGGGGAGGGAATATGAAGTTGTGTAAAAAGCTTCAGCATTTGGGGGCATCAGAGCAAAGAGCGTCTGGTTGTCCACATGGTCCGCTCATCAGAGCTAGCAAGGGAATCCAGCAATATTATCAAAAGAACTGTGGATAGGAAATGCGCACACACAAAGGAAAAGAGAGGGAAATTGTCAAGGGGAAGACCTCTATAAACTCTGTCTTGGGGGGGGGGGGGTTGCTTTCCCATTTACATGGAACAACCTTAGCATTTGACATGGGGACTGGAGGGGGGGAAGAGGTTACTTCATGTCCTGCCCCCCATGAGGTTGAAAGGAACAAATCTCCTCAACATTTGCTCTGAATACATCTTTATAAATGTCAGGGGCAAACTAAACCCCTTCAGACTTAAAAGAGGAATTGGAGATTTAGAGGGGGTGGAAGAATTCTCCTAAGACCAGGCTGGAAGAGGAGAGAAACAGATTTGGGCAGTGGCAAAATCATTGTGCAGCTCCACAGCCTGAATCGTTCCATAACTGAGCGTACTCCTCACAAACTTGTGATTGCTTTGAATGTGTGGGGGTGGTGGGAAACCCACAGCTAGCCTCAATGTGTATGGAAGAGCTCATAAATATTAGCTGGAAAGACAATTCCGAACTGCCTCGGCTGCTGACACAACTGATCCCTGTTTAAGGGGGATAAAATACGGCTGCCTTTGCATTTTTTTGGAGGGGGGGCACTGGTTATTCTGGTCCAGGGCACAGGGCCCTTTGAGCACCACAGGGCAAAAGTTTCAGGTGGGTCATCTGAAGTATCAGCAAAGCAAATAAGTCCAATTATGGAAAGCCCAAAGATAGATGTTCGTACAGCACCATGGGATTGTGCATATGGTTAGATATGAATGGTATAGCAAGTAAAATCTGGTTTGTGTTTGCTTTGGTGGTAGTCTAGAATAATCCCAATGACTGCTACAGAACTATCTTGGATTTTAATTGGTTTAAATGGGATTGGGAGCCTTGCCTGATGCGGTTCAATTGTGTTTGCAATCTGCTTCAGCTAAGTAAAAATCTGGAGGAAACAAGCAGAGCTATGCTGGTGGTAAAGCAAGAGCACCTGATTCTGATCCCAGTGTTCTGGAATCACCAATGTTTCCCTTATTCTGGGTTAATTTCCCATTGAAAAAAATTCCTGGTCTGAACAGAGTTATAATTTCACTCACAAGTCAAATGGCAGGGGTTTCTTACAGCAACCCCTATAACGACCCTGGCTCTGCACTGCTCCAGCCAAACATTCTCTCAAAAGGCACATGGAACATGCCAGCATAGCGTTTCTCAGAGGAGTAGAGATTATAATGGTGTGTTGTATATTTTTTAATTTCCTAAAGGTAACTGTTCAGTCCCCACCTAATTTTACACAGCATGTGAGGGAGCAGAGCCTGGTGACCGATCAGCTAAGCCGGAGACTCGTCCGGACCTATCAGCTGTACAGTCGGACCAGTGGGAAGCACGTGCAAATCCTGGACAACAAGAAAATCAATGCCATGGCAGAGGATGGAGATGCTCATGGTAAGGCTTCTGTATGTGAGTAGCAGTTCTTGGGGGAGGGGGGGCATGCAGCACAGTAATTGATGATTTCCGTCCCCTTTGTTAGCCAGAAATCATTACAAGCATTCAGAAGGCGGTGGGGGTGGGGGTGGGGTTGTGATGGAAGAATGTGACAATCAATATTTGTAATAATAGTACATTGCTTTCCCTCTGTGAGTTGAAATGAAAGTTTATTAGGAGGGGTGTAGGGTTTTAAAAAAATTCACACCTGATCTTTGACCACTCAAATGATGGAGCAAGTAGCAATTTTTTTTTAAAGTCCATATGGGGAAGGGTGAAAATGCCGCAAGCTGTTTAGAATTACTGGATGATGTATTCCTGAAACAGTCCCTGAGGCAGAAACAAAGACATTTAGAAGATACAAAAGGGAGAACTTGCCTCTATCTATGACTTGAGCACAACTTGGAAGCTAAGCTTTGGCAACCAACTGAAACCTTTGAGATGTTTGGTAGATTGTGGCAACAGATCTCCTTCTCCAAGAAAAAGGGGTGTGATGGGGGATTTCTGGGGAGTGTGAAAGTTTGAAATACTTCGACTACAAGTGTTAACCTACACTTTCAAGTGGCCAAGGCTGTATAGGAGGACAGAGGTGTCAGCAAGACTGGGACTTCAATAAACAGTATGGCTCCCTCCTTGTTCCTCTCTTTATATATGTGGGACATTGCATGAGGTTAGGAAAGATGTTACAAGCTCCATCTTGCTTTGTTGGAAAAATTACGTGTCCCCTTTTGCAAGTGTATGTATTTGTATAGTTATGCATCATGGGCTTCAGCATTAGCTGCAAGTCTTGCTTATGTATTCTCATGCAGTTTGAGATTGGCTAAAGGTTTTATGCTGAAATTTTAATAGCTGGTTCTCAGTGGATTCCACACACATATATACGTAGATTTTAACTTTTCAAGCAAAACATCCCAACCATAAACCAGCTGTAATTTGAAGATCAGTTTGTTTCCAACAAGAGAAAAACCTTTTTAAAACTTCTTATAAGAAAAAGATTATTACTTTAGATTTAAATAACAATGTTCAGAAAGCCCAGAATGAAGCAAGAGAAGCAGCCTGAAAAAGAAAAACCCTTCTATTAAAACATAATAAAAAGGTTAAGCATTTGAAGAGCAAACTGAACAATGATCTAAAACGGAGAGAGAGAGGGAGAGAACACAAGCAGTTTTTCAGATGTAAAGTTTTAAAAGAGTCGCAAGTCTGTAAATGTTAAAATAGAGGTTCAGGATTGTTCTATATGAATCTCTGGAGAGACCCCCATGTCTGGAAGAGCTATTAAAACTCTTCTTACTTTCACCTTTTTTAACATTTCCTGAATACTTTCTCCTCTTCGCAGTCCAGTTAGGGGATCAAGTGTGCCTTGCTGCATTTTTCCTGCATCTACGTAGCCACTTTCGCTTCAAAGTTTGAGCATGAAACATAATTTTACTGGGATAAATCTGTCACTGAAGTGAAAGAATGGAGTTGAAAATGTTACCCTCCCCCCCTACACATGCACACCAACCTTTCACACTATTAACAACATATATTAAAACCTTAAGTTTTATTTTAAAAATAGTATTGATCTGGCTTTCTTTGGTTTTTTATTTTTGGGGCTGTCAGTTTAAAAAAGTGATTTATTCCTTCCAATGACCATTTTCTCTGCTATGACACTTTAATGGTTGATTTAATGTCAGGTCAATTTTTGTCAGTTATTTGTCTTAATTGTCAATATTGGGTTCAGCTTTCTAATTAGGAGTGAAGCCCCATGGTTGATATAATTTAGCCCACCTCTCTAAGTGTTATTTAAGAATTGACAATCTGGATTAAAACCATCTTGACCTGTATGAATGAAAGGCAAATTGCTTTGGAAGTGAACTATAGCAGTGAATTGTAGTAGTGCGTTTTAGCTGTGTCTTGGAGAGGGGGAGTTTGAGGGCTAGAGTGTGCGTCTAGGGACAGTCTGTCCGATACATTTTGGGAACTTTAGGCTGGGACATCTTTTCCACTAGCATGTCTTTTTAGGCAGGTTGTCCTTGTTCTTCATATTCCTGCCCTGCTCTTAATCCATATCTTTGCTCCAGAGCAGAGTTCCAAAGGGGCCTGCCAAGTGAACAGTGATTCAGCATTGGAGGCCGGTCACCAAAGAGGCTCGTGTGGCAAGGCAAAGCCCACCAACAGGCAATAAATCAGAAAGAGCCTTTGAAAAGGTGGAAAAGGGGGGGAAAAGCATGTGGTGCAGGGCTGCTTTTCTGTGTCTTTCCATCAGTCAGCAGAAGAGAGCATGAAAACTGATGCTCTTTAAACCTTTTACTGCTCTGTTGATCGACCTCCCTTGCTCATGCCCCCCAAAGACAGATAAATAAGGAGACCTTGTCTATGTGGCTCAATGAAGAGGAGTCGGGGGTCCAATTGCTCTTTAGCAGGGGGTTTTACAGATGTTAATATTTTATAGGCAGGAGAAGTGCTAAAATTAAAGCAGTTGTAATGGGTTGGAAGGAGTGATGCGATGTTGTAATTCATGTACAGTGCAACTTGCATGAGTGTGTGTGTTTGTATGCTGTCAGTCCACCAGGGGTTGGGCTGGAGCATTAAGGACTGAAAGAGTATCTGATTAATGTATTCCTCTGCCTAGTATGAAAGGTTAATATAGAAACAAAAATGCGTCCATTTGCTGTTGCTGGTGAGACTTAGGCCAATGGCATGGGTATTTCTGAAGTCCTTTCTTTTGCTTGGATATTACAGTCCTTCTCTGTTACTACATTAATTATATTGGTCTCTCCTAAAGAAATAAGCTACTTTTTCCTCAAGCAGTTGTAGGAGATAAGTTTTTTTTACATACCTGCAGCTATGGTACATTATTATTGTAGTTCAAAAACTTGGTAGGCCAAACAAGTCCCTTGCAAAAGCGGAAAAGACAGACAGTTGGAAAATGCTTCGTTATTGGGTAGATTGTCACAAATACCAACCTTACAGTATCCGTACCAATAAAATAGGCTGTGCTTCCATGTTTCTTGTGAGTTTCTAGAGGCTCCTATCTTGTCGAGTTTTTAGGATGAAAGCTGTTTGATCTTATCAGATCATTAGGCTTTTTCCTTTGGATTCTCTATACCCTTGCTTAGCTTTCCTGTTGCCCATATTGCAGTATCTTCATACTTGAATTCTCTCCTTAAGAGCCCGTTTTCCCTTCAAAATCCCAAAGTTACCTTCTTGCGAGAGGATATTGAGGTGCTTATGTAATAACTCACCTAGGTAAATGTTTACTGTGACCCTAATCAGTGAGACATTTATTAATTTTCATGAGGTAGCTTCTAGTCACAGGTAGACACTCCTGGATATATAGCCCCAAGAAAGACATTAGGGTCTTACCCACATGACAGTGACTTTTGCATTTTGGATTCCATGGTTCTCATTTTAACTTTTATCTAGCTTCTGCTGAGTGCCAGCTATTGGACAGATCACAGAAGAAATTATACAATCCCTACCTAGAGAGTCTGCAAGTAAAACAGGGCAAAAATGAAGGAAGAAGGATGGCTGTTGATAAAGGTTTTGAAGTCATCTTGGGGATTCCTAAAAAGGAGGCATTGAGAAGTATAAGGCAAAGCACTGAAAGACAATCCCATTCAGCATAGCCCACCTTTTGTCCTGCCTGTGGAAACCAGGTTGAAAGAATGGAAAGGAGAGCCAATGTTGAGACCTATTTTTGCAAGTAAACTGTAGTTGATTTTGAGGTGAAGAACCAGAAGGGGAGGTGCAGTGCTGGAAATTAGACACAAAGAATCCTTTGGGGCTTTGCAAACAATATCACCACATGTGCAGCAGTAGTTTCTGTTGCATGGAATCCAAATTTCATACCTTAAGGAACAGGTTCTTTTTCAGGCATCTCATGTGTGTCTAGGTTTCAGATTACACAATATGATACTTGGAGAAAAAAATATTTCTTTGGTTAGCAGGGCTATTATGATTTAGAGTATTGTCTGGAATGTTATTGTTTGGAATGGTCAGCTATTGAATGTTTCGTCTAATATCACTGGCAGTGAGGACATTTAAGCTTGGACTGATTTCTGGTCCTGGAGTGTGTGTGTGTGTGTGGGTGGGTGTTTGGAAGGGGAGCAGACTGAACATGGCCAATGAGGGAAAGATGTATGCAGGGTAGACCTGACAGACAGAGCAGGATCAAGCTCCACTACACACCAGTCTCAGGAGTCTATTTACCTATTGCATTTTTATCCTGACCTTTTTCAAAAGATCTAAAGGTTGTGTAAACAGGGTTTACAGACTTCTTTTCTCCTCACAACAACTCTGTTAGGTAGACAGGCTGAAAAATAGTGAGTGATTCAAAGTCACCCAATGAACTTCATTGCTGAGTGTGTGATATGTAGTTCCGCTCTTAGTGTCACTGGCAAAAATCCCCTTTTGTCTTGAAGTCTTTAACTGGACTTCACTCTGCAGAGTCCCTCCTTTGCAGGTGGTATTCTCTTCTTCTGTACTGGATTTATTATCTAGCCTTTTAAAATGGGAGGAAGGAAACAGTGACTTCAAGGCTGCTCTTGCCATGCCTTATTCTACAAAGGCTGCTATCATGCTAATATCTTTTACTAGGAATGTCCATGACTAAGGCTAACTCCTGTAAGATGCATCTGCTGGTTGTGTGGGAAAGGGAAGCAGATATATGGATTTGTTTGACCTCATGACTGGAATGGACTTATTGAAGTAGTTTCTGCATGGGGGGAGGAATTATCCATGATCAGTATAGGGATGCCAGCCTCTATGTGGGACCTGGGGAATTTCCAGACAACAGAGATCAGTTCTCCTGGAGAAAATGTATGCTGTGGAGGGTGGTCTCTGTGTCATTGTTCCCCACTGAGGTCCCTGTCCTCCCCAGGCTCCATCCCCAAATTTCCAGGAGTTTCTCAACCTGGATCTGGCAATCATACCTCCCTGCCCGTCCACCAATTC
The DNA here is from genome assembly GCF_032191835.1 of Heteronotia binoei. NCBI lineage: Eukaryota > Metazoa > Chordata > Lepidosauria > Squamata > Gekkonidae > Heteronotia > Heteronotia binoei. Next base: position 77,180,996 of record NC_083228.1, on the reverse strand, counting down.
CTTACAGGCAGCCAGGGCAGAGCTGGCAATCCTAAATCAATAGCTGATGCTCAAAAGTCCACTTCCCTTTGGTAATTTCCAAAGTCTGGGCTTCTGAATGCCTAGAAATGAACTTTGAATTTATGAATCGTGCATAGAGCATTAGTGGTAAAAGTGCCTCAAACCTCAAATGGATTTAAAAGGTGTACATTTATTATGCGAAAACTCCTACTAGCTTTGCCCTTGGTTTGTTTTCTTTCCTTCTAGCTTATCACTTGTCATGCATTGAACGCCAGAGAACAGGCACCGGTTTGTTTATTTCCAGCATCACCATAGCACTGACAACTCTTTGATGCATATGGAGACTTTAAGAGATGATTCTGTCAAGTCAGTAATGTTGGTGATCCATAATTTTCAGTAACATGCCATACCATTTTGCATAGCTTACTGGATCTCTTCTATTATCTGGCTGGATCTGCTTGTTATGATGGCTTGAGCTAGATCCACTTTGCAGAGTTGTACTGTACTTGCTCTGCTTCTGTAGACAACCCAAATTCTTGTTTTCTCCAGTAACGTATATATCTTGTTGATCTTTGTGCCTGACCTCTCTGACTCTCCTTCCCATGGTCTGTTGATCACTTGCAGCTAGTATCTTCTATACAATTTCCATCCACCAACCATTTCTACAGGCCTAGTTTACATACATGATCCTTTGGATGCTCAGGATTACATCTTCTGTGATGGTAGCATAGACATTTAACCTCCCGTCTGCCTTAATCATGCATGAAATGGGAGTGGTGATTTTAATAACAGAAGGGGCACATGGTTGTAGGGAGCTGAACTCTGCTGCTTGCCTCTGTGCAATCTGTTGCTGGAATTCTTCTTTTCCTATGGTCAAGACTCCTCTACTAGTCTAGAAGTCATCCTGGTGGGTAAAAAAAAGATAGTTAAACATGGGCTGAGGGAGTTTGCTTATGGCTCTACCCCCAAAGTCTCCTGGCTCCACCCCCAAAGTCTTCAAATATTTCTTGGTTTGGGCTTGGCAACCCTACCTGATGGGCTTGGCAACATAAAAATGTGTAGCATCTCTGTCATCCTAAACATATATCAAAACATGTTCACATACATTCAGAATTCTCTCTCTAATCCTGAGTACTCAAAACATTTTAAAAGAAAAAGTGTAAGACTTCATGAGTCATAAACACTCTACAAACTGCAGCACAATTCTGGCCTGAAATTTTTCAGGTCGTCTGCAATCAGGTTAAAGGACAGAAGAAGATTCTGACCTTCAGTAACTTGTTTGAATCTATATCCTTTGTCTCAGGGTCAGGGACATAATAGGCTAGGTTTTTAGGACTTCGTAGGATTCTTGGGCATCATAATGGTTAAACAAACTACATAAAATAAGAATATTACTGCAGTGTCCTTATTTTTTCATATACTGCAAGGGGAAAAGTCTGGAGGGAGTGAGATGGCCCTTTGGGGCTGACTGGCTGGCTCCAGCTCTTTGGGGTTCATGTGGCAATGAGAAGAAGGGGACAAGCCATTGATCTGTGATTTGCATAGCTACTTCAAAAGTCAATCAATGCCTCCATTAAAAAAACTGAGACTAAATCAATATGCCCTCTCAACTCTCACAAAGGTGAAATGCATTAAGGGGCCATCCTTACCCTTCACAGCTTCCTCTGTCAGTTGCGAAGTCAGCATCAGTGTGGAGAGAGACACAGCAAAGGGACCCAAATAATCACATGGATCTTCCTGATCTCCAGAGAATGGAGATGCACTAAGAGCAAGAGGACATTGCAAAGATACAAAATTAGATGATTAGAGAAAGTGCTGCTGCTCCCATCACAGAGGTAGCTTTAAAGCAGTGTGTACATATGCTGTCTTCACCCAAGGGTTTTGGATTAACCTTTGTGTTCCCTGTCCTCTCAGGCATTGTACCACAGTCAAACAACCTAATTCTTTCTCCATGAGCAGAGGGACTAAGGATCTAAATGACAGTTTGGAGTTTACTGAATTGGGAAGTGATATATTGAAGTGATAAAAGAAAATATTCAGAATGAGAAGAGCTGCAATGTGAGATCTGTCTTGAGGGATCATTGCTTGAGATTAGGATCTTCGTTTCCTCAAGAGATCATGTAATATTTGCAAGTGCTATTATGGTTGTATGGAGATAGTAAGTTTGTGTAGTCATGGGTGGAACCAATACAAGCAGTAATTCTTCAGTCCTTGTACATGTAGACATTTATGTTGTGTTTCATGCTATGCTTTTACTAACTACTGGACATGCAGGGCATGTTCAGTAGCCAAGCAGTTGCTTGGAGTGGCACAGTGAGGAAGCTACTACTGCAGTACAGAGGCTCATCTAGTGCCTGGCCATCAGTTGCGGGGGGGGGGGTGCATTTGGCATCACCTTTGTGCAGGGTTGCCAACCTCCAGAAGGCGCCTGGAGTTCTCCCAGAATTACAACTCTCCATACTACAGAGATCAGTTCTTTTAGAGGCAATTAGAGATTCAGGGGGTGGATTCTATGGCATCACATCCCTGCTGAGTTTCCTCTACAAATTCCACCCTCCTCAGGCAATACCCCACCACACACACCAAATCCAGGAATTTCTCAAAAGAGACCACCTTCAGGGTCTCTTTTTCCACCTGCTGGATCCAAGATAAGCCCCTGCAGTGCAGGTTCAGGAGGGGAATTCTGTAGGAAGTCACATCTGAGATCTTCATGTTTACATTGAATTACATTGAGTGCCAGATACCTAAGCGGACTTTTGATTCTAGGGCAACTTTCAGTTTACAGCCAAGAAGTTACATTTGTTCTATATAGTACTACCTAATAAAACATGCTTTGCACTTGCAAACATAAAACCATATAGCCCCATTAGCAGCCCAGCACTAATGATGTTTCATTGGCAGAAAATGATATGGTTACTTCCAGTCATAGCCCATTGACTTCAATAGGTTTAGGCTGGAGTAACTCTGTTTAGGATTGCACTACAGGAGATATAATAGTTAACAGTGATGTTGAAGAGCGTAGAACTACGAGGTAGGATTCAAAACATGTTGTGAAATGTGGGGGTGGGGGAGAGGGCTATTGAGCATTGCCTTAATTACTGAAATGAGAGGTTACAGATTTCTACCAGCCTGCAAATCAGTCTTTCCACCCTAGAAATCCATCCCCTAATACCATGAATGTGGCTACTGTGTGATGAGGGAACGGCATTCTGCGTGTACCTCAAGTACACCGTCAGGGCTGGATTAACAATTAGGCCAAGTAGGCCCTGGCCTTTGGGCGCCCATGCCTTTAGGAGCCCCGGGCCAGCTCCCACCCCCAGTTTTCCCCCTGCTTGCAGCCCTCTCAGCCTGCACACACAGCCAGCAACTGAGCCACTCTTTGCCCAACTTGCCTGGTGCACCTGCTGCTGGCATCATCGCCAAGTTTGCCTCTCTCTGCCTCTCCCCCACAGCTTTGTCAAAGGGGCTTTTGAGAAGGTGCCTGCAGCAGGGGTGGTGGAGTGGGCATTCCGACTCTGAGACAATTTGCAAGGGGCTCCCTGAGGTTTTGACTGCCTAGGGGCCTCCACAGGGTTTAATCTGGCACTGTACACCATTCACTTATCTGCTGACTTGGAAATCAGGACAGTGCTTATCCTTGGCTCACATTGATTTAGATTCTCCTGCATATCCTGTTTTTCTGTAGTGAGATACAGTTAGGGTTGCCAAGTCCCCTGCAGCCTCCGGCGGTGGACTGCCTTCACATGTGCAAAGTGTGATGATGTCACTCGCACGTACCATAGAGTTTTCCCTCCCAAATTGCTAGAGCATCCGGGAAAACCATAGAGTTTTCCCAGACACTCTTAGAGCAACCGGTGTGCGATGTCACCAGCACGTGATGCAAGTGATGTCATTGTGTCAGCGACTTTGGGGGAGGATCCCCCCGCTGGCCCAATGCAGCCCTGCGGGCTGGGAACCTCCCAGGTTGGGGAACCCCTGCCCGGCCCAAGAACTTGGCAGCCCTAGATACAGTAGAGCTGAAGACTGCCTAGACATCATGCCCTCTCTAAACTTGTAGTGAAGTGCTTTCTCTGCACTGGAGTGATCTGTGGTTTGACCCTGACTTAACCTTATGCTGCTCTGGTATTTTAATCCTAAATTTTGGGAGAGAAGAAAAAGGACCATGACAGTGCTTATTCATTGATGAATAAAATGCATTATGCATGTTCTCAGAGAGGCCCTGACCTGGGTAGCCCAGGCAAGCCCAGTCTTGTCAGATCTTGGAAGCTAAGCAGGGTCGACTCTTGGCAAGTACTTGGATGGAAGACCACTTTGAAATACCAGTAGTCAAGAGGATAGGGGCAGGCTTTATTCAGTCACCTCCATAAATATCTTCCAGGCCCCCCGGTAGGGGTCAGTTCCCAGAGGTCGCCATGACTTCTAGGTGCAGGCACAAAATACAACCCCCCCACACAAAAAAATAAGCATGTGCTCAGTAGAAAATGTTCTCCCATGTGCAAGTTGCAACAAGGTGACTTGCAACTGAGGATAAAAACAGATGCTGAGGGAGAATGGGCCCTTGTTTTGTTCCTCTTGCCCCCCTTTCATGTTACACTTTACTCCTGAGAAAAATTCCCATTACAACAGAGGGGCTCACTCCAAAACAGTACAAATTTCACTTATTATTTATCTTCTGCTCTTGCTTTGGCTGTAGATGATAAAAAGGATAGGAAACAAATTATGTAGAAGAAAAGACAATGGAGAAAAAGTTATAGAACAGGAAAGATGAGTATGAAGTTGGTAAATAAGGTCTCACAGCGCCGCTCCATCACTATCTTTACAATGAAAGAGCTGTTTTTAAAATGAAATCTGAGAATATAAAGAAGGGTCATGGTGTATTTCTAAGGAAGTATGGTCCCTAGATGGCATGATGCCACAGAACACCACATAGCAGTGACCCTCACCTTTGTCATGTGGATCTTGAAATGCTCATTCTACAAGATTCTGTCTCTTCTTGAGTTGTGCCCATCTTTAACTTCTACATTACTAGTTTTGGTGTTGTCTTGTTCCCTCCAGCCAAGCTCATTGTGGAGACGGACACATTTGGGAGCCGTGTGAGAATCAAGGGAGCTGAGACAGGGTTCTACATCTGCATGAACAAGAAAGGAAAGCTGATTGGCAAGGTAAGGAGTCAAGGAAGTGAAATTTGTGTGTATGGGTATGCAGATGGCCTATCAGGAATGAGCTCATGATGAGCAGACAAGCCATTGTGTCTTCTCACTAGATATAGGCAGAGCAGTAGTGAGAGTCATATCTATTTATATAGTAGGGAAGGGGCAGGAAATTGGGCTAGGCATTATAGGCTTGCTATGTTTTTTGGTATTTGATGTCCCATTAGAGCAGCCAACCTCCATGTGTAGACTTGCCAGTTCTGGGCTGGGAAATACCTGGAGATTTTGGAGGTGGAGCCTCCAACCACCAATTGGAGGTTGGCAACCCTATCCAGATAGTGGCTGGAGATCTCACAGAATTACAACTGATCTTCAGGCATCAGTTCACCTGGAGGAAAATCTCCAATTTGGAATGTGATCTCTATGGCATTATACTCCATTTAAGTCCCTCCCCTCCCCAAACTTCTCTCTGTTCAGGCTCTCTGCCAAAATCTCCAGGTATTTCCCAGCCTGGGGCTGGCAACCCTGTGTCCCATGACAGGAGTTAGTCTGAAATCCTGAAAATAGCATCAAATTTCAGTTACTTTTGAGGAGCATTTAAGAACAAAAACAACAACAGTACATTCAAATGTTGCCTTCGTGATAAAGGAAAGAGAAACTGAAACTGCATGTTTCAACATTCAGAAACCAGAAAGATCCTGTGTGATAATCCTGAAATCAAGTGACTTCTTTATAACAGACCTTCTTTCCATGCCCCCTGTCTGTCCTTCCAAGTTCAATATAACTTTGGGCTCCATTCACTCCACATTTCCCACACACTTGTGTCAATCTTGGTAAAAATTATTACATTGCACAATCAGCCACATAACGTTCTCTTAAGTAACTTAATCATGACACAGAATTCCACAATGAGAGGGAGTTGAAATGAAAGCCTGCTAGATTAACCTTTTTGCACCATCATCTGCTTGGCAACAAAGCCCTTCTCCCTGTTTTTCCCACTTCAGTGGAAGAGAGATGACCTGAAGGCTTGAAACAAATTAATAATGACCATAAATTAATATGAATAGTAGTAGTTTAAATCAATATCCCTGTATTTGTAAATCTTGTGCTGTGAAAGATACGGATTCATGTCTTTGTTGTTCATTTCCTCTGCACTTGAACAGAAATTCACTATTGTTTGAGGGAACATGTTTCTGCTGTAAGGTTGCCAGTCTCCAGGTGGTGGCTGGAGAGCTCCTGGAATTACAACTGATCTCCAGGCTATAGAAATCAGATCTCCTGGAGAAAGTAGGTGCTTTGGAGCCATTGTACCCCAGCACTGTACCCTGCTGGGTAATTACCTTCTCTAGGCTCCACCTCCACCCACCCCAGTCTCCAAGAATTTCCCAACACAGACCTGGTGACCCTATTCTGTGGCCAGAATTCCTGATGAACTTGGTGTATACTATCTGTGAAACTGTTATGGCATCTATCAGGTAGTGCCTGTGACATTACCAGCCACAAGCTGCACATTCCCTGCTGGCTGTGACCTCATAATTTCTGATATCAGTATTAACTGCATTAGGTTACTAATGTTATATTAAAATGAAGGAGAATTTAGGAGGCAGTCTGGAAAATCTCCTCTTCATCCCTCAATTATTACTGTTTACAAAGATTGCACTTTTCTTGTCAGCTAGTTCAACATTCATGCTAAGCTGCAAATATTTTTCCACTTACCATGTTGATGCCATGTTCTTTTAAAAAGTCTATAAATGTTTAAGTTTTTCTAGGGAGAGCGTATCCTCCTGACTATTCATATGGCTTTTCAAAACAAAAGATACACACCAGTAAGGCCTCTTCTTTCCCAGCAAAATTTTCTGCAACTTCCAGTATGCTCTATTGGGTGAAAACATTTTTATCTCTCAGGTACATGCTCCCTTGTCCTGCGCTGGATTGTATACCCGCCCACACCATTGTGTGTGTTGTCACTCTTCCCCACTCCTGGAGGGTTGTCCCCTCCTTTTGGTGCATGGTGCACCATGCAATTGTACAGCTATTTCAGTAATGATTTGGGGCCAGTATAAGTATAGAATTAACAGCAGGGCTGCTTTATGGGTAAAACATGGAGTTGCCACCAGGCATGAGAGAGAGAAGCCCTGTATATGTGGTACATTTACATATAGACAATGCACATGATAGGGCTGAAAAGGGACTGTGCAGGATGGCCTTATGTCAAAGCTCACTGGCCCCCTCTTTCCATTTGCTTGAAACATCACCAACCAGCATACAGACCTGTCCCTGTGATTAGGAACACTGAACAGAGGAGGATCTTTTGATTCATTGCAGAAGACTACCATATGTTGCCTCATGGTCTCTTGCAATGGGCTAAATAGCTCAGATTGTTTCATTTCTGGGTGGAGGGCTCCTTTGGCACACATCCTATGGTCATGAACCACAGTGGAAAAGAGAACACACAACTAAAGTATGGCTGTGTTACTCCTCACAGAGTGGGTTGGAGATCCCTATCCTGTGAGCTCCTTCTCAAAGAAGATTTTTGCAAGTACATCTTGCAGAGTGTTATCTTGTTTGTCACCAGCTGAAGAAGACATAAATGTGCATAGTAAGGTAATAGCTTAAATTCAGCCTTAAAACATGGGAATGTGGAGCATTTCTATGTTTTTGCTTTCATAATGCATTTAGGAATATGCTTTACAAAAGGAGACTTACAAAAGGAGTCTAAACTAGTTGTTTAGAATTAATGTAATTGCTTTATTCTTGATGTGACCCACCCTGAGCCCGTTTAGGAAGGGCGGGATAGAAATGTGAAATGATAAATAAAAATATGTAGCCAATGATTGGGGAAGTCACCTATGTTTGGGGAGAGGAATGATGTGGAGGGGGAGATACTAAGTAGGGCTTAGGGTTTCCAGTAGTCAAAAATTATGGGACTTCAGGGCCCTGCAAAAATGCCTTATGACTAACAGAAATTAGGTCAGATAAGCAGTTATGTGCAAATATGCTTAAATTACATTATTTATAAAACATAATTAAGTGGTGCCAAGGTTGTTCTTTTTTTAGCAAAATCCTTTCCACCCAGATATAATGTTGATAGATGGACTTCTCCCAGTGACTCTGAAGGCTGCCTTCTCTTCTGGAGAGAAAAGTGGCCATTGTTCATTTGCAATTGTTAATAGGAATGCATGCAGCCCAGAGAAGGTTTTTAACTCTTAAGGGTCTGAAGTTCTGCCACTGCCTCTTTGCACCATTGTGGAGCAAATTATCCCAGTAGTTTCAAGATGGATTTGAATATTCAGAGAAGATAAGAATAAAACCAGCCATGCTCCCCAGATTAAAACACATATAGATTATAGTTTAAAGCTCTCAAGTAAAATCAATTTAACCTGTCTTTTAAAAACAATGACAAGCAAATCTCCTGGGTCAGGTAATTCTATAATGAAATCAACAAAGGACTGATTCTTGGCTTTCCCCCCCTGTGCACAAGCAATGTATAGTACTGTCTGCACCACCCACCATGATTTTTCTGACTGGGAGGAAGACAGGGAAATGACAGAGAACAAGAAAGAAAAACAAAGGAAATAAGGCGGGAGATAAAATTCTCATCTTTGTTTTCCGATACTTTTAACTTACTTTCTTATCAACTGTCTTATCTGTAAATGCAGCACCAAGACAAGAGTGTGCAACATAAATTTATCTAGGAATGGTCAGAAGAAATGGGGGATACAGGGGTTGGTGGTTTGTATTTTGTTGCCTAGTGCCTGTTGGTCCTGCTTCATTTATCATACACTGAGTTGAGATCTGAGAACAGGCCATGACAGTTGATGGGGGAAACTGTGGTGGAAAAGCTTAAATATCTCCAACAATAGCAGTTAGTAAGCTGCAGTATATGCTTTCTTCTGAGTAGTCTACTCTGTGTTCTTTATGACAGAAACTATTTAAATGCAAATTGAACAGGCATCTGAGCAGTTTCTTTGCACACAATCACACAGTTGCTAGTCTGATTTACACTCTGTGCTAATGGAAAGCTGAAGATATGAGGGAGGCCAGGAATTCACAGTCCAGGTGATTCTTCCTGCTACCCAAGTCTGCCAGTCGGTGCAATGTAGCTGAAGGAGGCATCCATTCCAAACAGTTCCATTTAAATCCCTAATCCCAATCCCTAATGAGTTGAGTTGCATTCAAACAAAGTAACCCTCAATTAGCAATATCCTTGGTCTGCCAGGTTTTCTAATAAGTGCTAAGGCTACTTTGCACCTTCAGGAGGTGGCATCTTCTCTCTTGCTTTTGATCTACCCATTAAAACAATACATAGTAAGAAGTGAAGGAAAATGTGGACTAGGAATGATGTGTGTGAATAGAATGCTCAGATATTCAAATAAGGATTATTAGGGATAGTATTTTTCGTATTACATCCAATATTCCTAGCATTTTGATTCTTGACTGTATACAGTGGAAAGGAAGCTTGTAATTTAAAAAGTGCTACAGGCAGTGTTAGTTTGCATTATGGATGACTGGCAGAATGGCATCCAGGCTTTATTGCATCCAACACAAAAAGTGTTCATTTTACATTCAGATATAAATGGAAATGTGAGATGCCCAAAGAACTATGCTAAGAGTTCTTGGAGGCCTTGGAGCTGATTCTGGCTCTGGGGCCAGAGGAATGTGGAGAAAAGATGGAGGTAGCCCTTGATCACCCGTTTATTGCCACTGTTAAGTTGTCTCTCATTGTTTCCATCTGCAGAGCAATGGCAAAGGCAAGGACTGTGTCTTCACGGAGATTGTGTTGGAGAATAACTACACAGCATTGCAGAATGCCAAGTATGAGGGATGGTACATGGCCTTCACCCGGAAGGGCCGCCCCCGCAAGGGCTCCAAGACTCGCCAGCATCAGCGTGAAGTGCACTTCATGAAGAGGCTTCCCAAGGGCCACCAAACAACAGAGCCTCACAGACGCTTCGAGTTTCTCAATTACCCTTTCAACCGGAGGAGTAAAAGGACTCGGAACTCCAGCCCCAAGCCAACCCCCTGACCAACCCTCCACCTTGTGCCACCCAGGCCCTCCCTCTTTTTGGAGGACACTGTGTAGAGACTTGATTGATGGACATTAACTAGAGACTTACCTGCTTATAATAATTACAAAGGGGGTGGAAGAAGAAGAAAAAACTTGACCTAGTTGTTTATAATTGTTCATGTTTTGTGTTTTTTTAAACAGAGGCTCTATTTTTATATTCCAGCGTAAGAAAAAAAAGCAACAATGTGTTCACAGACTTGTGAAGGGGTGCTCTTCACTTAGAAGCATTTAGAGTCTGGGGTGGGGTTATGTTTAATAGGTTGTCTTTTTTTGTGGGGGGGATATGCATTTATTACTAAGGTCTACGTAGGGAGGGGGGAGAGAGAAAGGGCCAAACCCACACAGATTAAATAGGGAGTTTTCTTGTTGCAATGAAAGTGGGCAGCACCATAACGTCTCCAAATCCTTCCATGGCTTCTTCTCCCCTCAGTGGCCAAGGCTGCAGCATCCAAGTCTCTTGAAGAATCTGGAAACACAGCACTGTCCCTCTGAGGGGTTGGGAGCACAGCACTCTCCCTCTGAGGGTCTGGAAGCACTGGAGATTGATATTCTTCTGGAGTGCAGCTGTGCTGTTGGGCTGGAGGGCTCTTTTGGAGAACCAGCATATCTTGCAGGCATATTGTGGTCTTCCTTACCCCTGGTATCCTGGGGTTGAGTGCTTCTCCACTAATTCAAGCTCAGATGGTACTGTAACTGGAGCTGAGCTCTGGCGAACTGTCCAGCAGCTTCTCTTTGACGTGAGCAGCCACTGGTGCGTGGCATCCTTTCCTTCTCTGCTCAGATCATTGATAAGGTGCCTCATAGCCTTGCAGCACAGTAGACGACAGAGCTGTCTGTCTAAGTGGTTGTCCTTTGCGTCCTTTTTGTCCGCCATTGTTCATTTCCCACTCAGTGGGATGTCCTGCAGCTCTGCTAGATATATAAGTTAACGATAGTGCTTCTAGGAGAGATTGCAATACTCCTGATGTCACAAAGGATGTCTTTTTTATGTGGGGTAGGAGGTGGTAGATCTAGGGAGAAAAACAGGATTTGTCCCCTTCAGTTAAATACATTTGGGACCAAAGTGCTACCTCAAAACAAATTATAGACTAGGATGCTATCCATCAGGAGCTTCTGTGCAAGTTTCATTTATTTTCATAAGATCTGTGCAGGAGACTTTCCCAATGTATGGGCTACAATCTTGGAGCTGCATTTGTGCAAGTTCCTTTGAAATCAGCAAGACATTTAGGTACTAAGCTTGCAACCACTGTCATTTTTTGAATAAAAAAGAAAAGGATGGGATATAAATAGGATGAGAACATAAAATAGAAGGCTGACCACTGAATGGCTGCCACCACTATGGTGAGAGCTATTTGTTTTTCTTTGTCTGTTCTATCAAAGGTAATCATGTTTCCAAGGGGTCTGCGTTTTATTGCTGTAGAATTTTATTGTATTTGTTATGACAATAAAGTGTCATTGAGTTCCAATTTTTATTTCCCCATAATACCTCCGTTTCCTAAGATATTTCTTGCCCTGAGTCTTCCAAGAGGCAGAGAGGAGCTTATGCACATATAGACAGAGAAAGGCTCATGCATGTGTTTGAACCCTGGAAAGTCAAAAGGGGAACAAGCAAGGCATGTGTGCTCCCACTAGGCTAGGTGTAAGCACAGGCAGCCCCTTGTCCTTGTCTGACCTCCCAAGAGATGCTGCCTGGCCCTCCAACTTGCCAACCCAAAGACCAAAGCATGAGTGAAACAAATGGCATCTGGGGTAACAATTTTATGAAAAGATGGCTTACTGGCAAAGTGATCACTGAGGAAAACAGCACACTAGTCTTATACCCATCTAAAAAACCACTGTTGCCTTTCCTTGTTCCTTATGGCTGTGTAGAGTGTTCTGACATTGGTCTTCAAACCCACTGAAAATATAGTTTCTCCTTCCTGTTTCCTTTCTCTGCAGGAGGTTAGAATAGATCCAGCAAACAAAGACTGGGATGGATAACACATTTGTCAAAACTGAACTGCAGAAGCACTGAATCTTACTTCAAAGCAAGAGGCAAAGAGTCTATGGTAGTTATATGATCTTGAAAGGAGTCCTTGCAAAGGACAGTTTTAAAGTAACAGTAAGAGCAGAAAAATATTTTTTTAAACCTCAGTATATGAAAACTGTGAATTGGCTTCCTTTCACAGTTCCATCTTTTCTGATAGTGTGTCTTTACTTCCTCGAGGTTTTTAAAATTGTTATTGTGTACAAAGTAATATGAAATGGCTTTGAAATATTTATTGAATACATGCATTAAAATTTTGTACAAGTATAAATGAGGCTTGCTCTCTGGTTGTGTGATTTCCAGCAGGGTTTAAGAATTTTCCAGGAATGGAAGATGAGGATTGGGAAGGGAAATCTGCAAACAACAGAGGTGGGGGGTGGAGGGGGGGGAACCAGGGCTGCATATCTTTTAAGTACTGGCACCTGGCTTTGCTCTCCAGGGATAGGTCATCATGGCAGCTGCTTGGAGGAGACCCAGTTGTTTCTTCTTGTGGACATTTTAACAATATAACTAATTGTTTTCTTTTGAAAAGACTCAGAATAGGAGTATTTTGCAAAGCGTCCTGTGGTGTATACATTTTTAAAAGCTTTTGAAGGGTAGTAAATGTAGTTGCAAGAGACTTTAAAAATATGACCTGTGAATTCTGGATGCTGGTTCATGGTGCAAACTGAATGCAGATATTAAAAATCTTTTGGTATCATGAAATGAAAAAAATCACAGTGGTTCAAATTAATGAGGATGGATGGTAGGAAAACTGGTTTCTTCTATAAACATTTTAAAACAGAAAGCATCTAATACTTGACACCATGAGAGTATTAAAGTATGTTCCAGTGTGCTTCCTTACCAATGGTATTTATTTTTAGCCAAGCATAGGTGATTTTTCCTAGAGACCCTGAAGAGGCACAATGTTCAATCAGTATTTTTGTACTGAAATGAGATGGGATACATCTGACTTTACATGCCTTTCACCACCTTTTCAGAGGTAACGGAAGATGGCATAACATTTCACTATGGTCATCTTTGTCTATTTTTGTTAATTAAGTTTAATGTTCAGGTATTTGGGATACAGGTATAATGTAAACATGAAGTTTACCTGCTAGAGAACTTGCTTATCTACATAGGTAGACCTTCCAATACTGAATAGAAGATGCAGCCCAAGCCTATACATGTCTCCTCAGAAGTAATTCCTACTGTGTCCAGTGGAGTTTACTCCCTAGTAAATGTGTACAGGACTACAACTTGATCTGTGAGCTGATGGGAGAGCTGTCTTCCAATTTGGGGCAGGGATTAAATTGTCAGTTTAACAGTGCCATAGAAGAGGAAATTTTTCAGGACAAAAGGAAAAGGTACCTGATAGATTTCAGAGATGAAGTGTGATGTACAGTTTATGAAATAACTTGATGAAAATAACTTGAAGGCCATGAAATTCAGCACCTGCACCCTCTCTTCCAATAATTTCTGAAGGTCACTTACTGTTCTGTTGCATGATATTGGCTGGACAGAAGAACTCTGTATAACTTTTTACATGCCTACCAACATGTTTAAATTGGATCCTCAGAGATTCATAGCCTGAGTGTGCTTAGAATAATCATCTGTCTGGTGAAAAAATAATCCTGTCCCTTTAATGGAGGCTTAATGGGATCTTATTTACCTCCATGCCATGAAAAACTTCAGCTGCCCATTTCCACACATTACACCTCTATTAAAGGACAGGATCTATTTCTCCTGGCCTGTTGGCAGCCTTAGGTGCTGATGTGTTGACATTGCGCACACAGTGGCTGACAGCTCATTTTAAACAAGATGCAGCACTTGTACAAAATGGCATGTGTATGTTTTTTCTATCCCAGTTATTTAAAATATTTTAAAAGCATGTTTACTTATAGTGTTAGGTCACTTTAATCTTCTTTCAATTGAGTTTGTTATCAACATATTACCCTGTCTCATTTGCACATGGACATTTGTGAAAACATAATTGGTACTGGACATCTTTAAAAAAAACCTTTAAAGTGTCATTCACATTTGAGAGACCTTGTTCGTGTCAGTAAAAGCCCCCTAAGCAGAAAAAAATCAAGAGCAGAGTCTTAAAAAGATTTAGAATCTTTTAAGGGCCCAACAAACTGGCTTTTGAATACCTACATTCCTTTCAGGAACCCCAAAGTCCTTTTCATTAGTCCCTTTGCCTGTGCCTACTTACATTCAAAGATCTTTCTCAGACTCAAGCTTCTCTGCTGGATGGCCCATTCCAATCAGGTGCTTTCAGTCTTCACCCTCTTCTCTGGCTGCCCTTGACTGTAATCTATCATAAAGCTACTTTGCTTTTTCTAAGCACTCAGAGTGCTACCTCAACCTTTAAAAATAAGCCTATATGGTTGGTCAGTATCTTGTGCTCCGCATTTCAGCATGGGCTGTGTGTGGAGGGCTGGGCTGGCCCTAGACTGTCTGGCACCATAGGCAAGGCTAACTTCTACCCTGCCCCCCCTCCGCACTGATAACATCACCAAGTCACACAGGAGGCACCTAATTTGGCACCCCCAGAAGGCCTGTGCCCTAGCCAATTGCCTAGTTTGTCTAGTGGAAGAAGTGGCCCTGGTAGAGACTAGATCTGAAGATGAGAGAATAGCTTACCTGAGGTCTACTGGGGTGTGGTTTGTTTCAAGGACTTCCCACTTGACAGCTTATCTATTTGCCTGAGCTCCTTCTGTGAACTCTCCTGCAAAAGAGGGAAATCCCCTAAAATGGTTTACTCTGTTTATGCCATCATCCATTTCCCACAATGATGAACCTACAGAGTGATCATGCTTGATGCGACTCACAGGGACAGCAGAAAAAAATGAGATCTTATCACCATGAGTTCCAAATTAAGGATTGAGTGGTGGAAGGTAGTCAATTCTGGGTTCAGTTTATAGCAACTGCCCTGGAGCTTTAGAATCTGATGCACAGTTCAGAAGTAACTGCTATGTCAAAAGTCTTTCCTGGATGCAATGGTTGTGACATTTTTCTAAAGTGAATCCTTTAAAAAAAAATTCACTTTTCCCAGACTCCACAATTTGTCATTTTCTCACTTTTCCTCACTGCATCAAAAATCCCAGTGGGAAATAATCTTTGGGGATAGAATTCTGACTTGGATATAGTCCATCCAAGCCTGTGGCGGATAATTGAAGGCATGAGATAACTTGATGGAAACAATAAGGTGTTTTCTTTGAAAAGAGAGCATAAGGATGAAGTTTACCTGAAATAACACAAACCGAAGTAAATAACACAAACTGAAGTAAATCTAAAGTAAATAAAATATTAACAGTTAACAGAGAGATATGGGATTTCCATTTTTAACCTTTCCAGGAAAACTCCCCCACTGTGATTAATCTGCTACAACTAGTCTACAGCATCCAGCTGGAATGCAGTAATACTCTCAGTTCCCAGATAGTATATAGGGACTAAATTAATAATTTGATCCCTGAACTGTCCTTAAAAATCTCTCCAGTCAGGTTAACTCATTTTTAAAAAAATTATCATCTCCACCTACCAATATCCCACTGTCAATTCTTAACTGACCTTCTGCTTCCCAGACTGCAGCTCCTATCAATTCTGCCTGGAAGGAACATAGAAATCAGTATGCACAATTATCCTTCCTTGTATAAAAATGACAACTGCAGCATCTTCACCCCCCTCAACTCAATCCTTGTGGCAGGTCTGATGATATATTGACTTATCCCAAACTGGCAATAACTGATTTCTTTCCCTGTCTTTTTCTCACTATCCAAGTTTAAATAGGGTTATAGAGTACTATTGCAAAATGCTTAGACAATGTGAAGCACTCCTGTTTGGGGGACAGTGAAACAGATTTGTAGTGGGAGAAGTTATGGACACCTCACTCATGGGAGCAGAAAATATAGGATGTTCACTTTAAAAATAAAATCTTCAATGTTAAAATGCCACAAACACCTGTTCAGGCATAATGTGAATATTCTTATAACATACTATGACAGCCCTGATGTTCTGACATTACATCACATGGGGTACACATAGATGCTAGCAGAGTTTTGGAGTAGGGACAAAGACTGATGTATATTTGGTGTTTAATTGACTTAAACAGTTTAATCAAAGCTAGGCCTGTGGCTGTTGTTACATTACCTCTACTAAGCATAACTATAAAACCATTTGTGTCTGATTGCAGGATTGCTTGTATTTTTCTCATTCTCATATATAAGGTATTAACAACCCTAAGAAGAGTTACACCCTTCTAAGATCATTGATTTTAACATAATTAAAAGATATAATCCTAATTTTGTTTAGGATTGCACTGTAAATTCCTGATAAAAATTAGATTGATAAATTATGATCTGTATTGCATAGATGTGCCACATTTCTAAATAAAGGGAAAATAAAGTGTCTGAGATGTTCTGGAATGAGGATAGGCAAGGTTGCTCTTTAAATTAATACAAAATATCTGTTTTCTATAAGCCTACCCACAGAGATCATCATATCATCTTGTTTTAAAAATTAGTATAGAATAAATACTACCATCTGCTTTTCCTCTCCTCTTAATATTATTTAGCTAAGATAACCATTCCACATTATATGAGGTGCTGTCCAGATAATGACAGATTATATCGTTACAAGTGCAGGACAGAAGAATTGAGGAGGGGGATATTTCATTTCCCCCAGTATCAGTTTCCCGACTCTATTTCCTCTTCTAATTCTCCGGGCAGACCCCATTCTCTTCACATTTTCTAGCTTCCTTTTATCCTTCCCAACTATCAACCAACCTTTTAACCTGACCCCCATCTTCAGCTATGTTCAGGACCTGATCTCCTGTTATACCCCCAGAAGAGTGTTATGCTTGCTAGATCAGAATCTACTGATGGTCCCTGGTCTGAGGGATGTCCAGCTGTTCTTGACAAGAACTAGGGCATTCTCCACCCTGGCTCCAGCCTGGTGGAACACTCTGCCAGATAACATTCATGCCCTGAGGAGCTTATTACAGTTCTGTACAGTTTGTAAGGCAGAGATGTTCCACCAGGCATTTGATTGAGGACAAGGATGGCTGCATCCTTCTGACGCTTCCATCCTTCCCCCAGTTTGTCACATGAGGCAGTGGCACTTATCCCTAATGTGATATTTTTAGGTCAGCTACTGTGTTTCTTTTCCATTTTAATTTTTTTACTCCTGTATGAATTGCTATGCTGTACACAGCCCTGAGAAATAAGTAAATACATACATTATTTATTGTTTATCCATTTTATTCCCACAACAAGCCTGTGTGGTAGGTCAGAGTGACTGGTCACCCAGGAAGCTGGCCAAGTAGCTAGATACAAGTCCAGTAGCACCTTAGAGACAACAATATTTTGAGAGTATAAGCTTTCAAGAGTCAACCTGATGAAGTGAGTTTTGACTCTCAAAAATTATAGTCCCCAGATCTTGTTTGTCTCTAAGGTGCTACTGGATTTGAATCTAGACCATCCTGGCTACCCTCTGAAACTATCTCCATGGCAGAGTGGAGATCTGAATCTGGCTCTTCCAGATCCTATTCTAAAATTTAACCACTACACAACATCAGTTTTTATGGGTTGGCTGGTGTTGAACAGTAGCAAGCAACTGAGCCCAGGTGAGCCATGCAAGTTATGTGGTAGCAAGTAATCTCATGGATGCTGACAAGCCTTGCCTCAATGTGTCCTCTGTAAGAGGTCAAAGCAGCTCTGGAAAGGGCTCTGCCCCATCCCCCTGAGTTTTACTGACTTGAAGGATAACTATACTATGATGGTTGCTTAGCAACTGCCACTGAGGGCATTCCTTTCCTAAAGCTACAGGTGCTGCTTTTATTGTTTGAAAGGTTTAACCCCTCCAGTATTTTGTTTTGTTTTTAAGATTTCAGATTTTTCTGCAAACCTGTGGCTTTTCTCAGGCTCATAGAAAGATTTGTCTTGTCTGTACATGGCTCCAGTCTCTGGATTTAAGTATCCACAGATCTGGCCATGGTGAGAATTAGACTTATTCATTGATATGCTCACAAATTTCCCAATTTAGGTTTAATACTGCAATGTTCTCTGCAATCCTTAATCTGGGTTCAAGATCACATTAAATGCTTCTTGGAAGAATGCCCTGAAAATCACACTCCCTTCTTAGTGGAAGGTGTAGTTAAGATGTGTAATGGCTTCACTAATTTGCACACAGCAGTCTTTCTAAGACAACTACCCCTCCCCTCAGTGTTTCAGGTTTCTGCTAGTCTGAGCCTTTGAAGGTTCCCTTCTAGGTAAAAGAACTTGTTCAGTTCAGTGCTTGGTAGCTCAGCAGAGGCATTCATTAAACTGATTACAAGTCAAATTTTGAGTCCTTTAAGTGCCACGACTCAAAATTTGTCCTACTGCTTCAGACTAACACGGCTGCCCACCTGGATCTTACAACTCAATGCAAGCAGAGGTGTAGATTTTTTTGGTATTTAGGAGTATACAAGTTTCCCAGTCACACAGAACTCTTTGTTAGGCAAACTGGAAAAATTAGATAAAGTATCTTCTCCAAGTCTGTATGCTTTGGAGAGGGGCTCAGTAGAGAAGAATAGGGCACAATACCAGTTCCACATGTCAGATATGGAAATGGCTGGGGCAACTGGTGGGATGCTTTGACTCTCTAAGAATGGGCCCAGAATGCTTGTTTATTGCACATGGCTCAGCTTTCAAACATCTTTCCTTCATGCCTTGTGCCCTCCTCCCATCGCACTGGCCCTCCCCACTCCTTTAATTAATTCTGGTTACAAAGTGCTGCCTTTATTGTGCCATGGAGCCGAGGGCTCCCCGTGGGAAAAGTCACACCTTCTGAACAGCTTCTGATGCCATGCAAATGAAGGAGAAGTCCAGGAAACGCTTTCATGTGGGACCTGTCCAGCCCCCTGGCCCATTAATTACGCACGTTTCATTTGTTTGAGAGCAATTCTACTTGGGGGGGAAGGGCAGAGAGGTAGAGAGTTCCTGGGGTTTGCTGATCATTCCTGCTCCATTTTCTAAAGACCCTCCTCCTTTTAAAGGGATTTATAGCTAAGAAGGGACTCTGTAAAAATCCCAGCAGGAGGATCCCATATTAATTCTCTCTCTTCACTGAAGAGAATCAAAATCAGATCAAAATGGCTCAGCTTGCAAACTCTTGTCCCAGTACAGCCAGCTGCTGAATGTTCCCAGCTCCTATTGTATGCTTAGCATCTGTCAGGATGGACACAGCCAATTGTTTCTGCCACAGACCACCTCCTTCACCTCCACCTCTATCACTTGCTCCAAACAGTTAGCTTGGCACAACATATCAAGGTTTGCAAACTGTTTGCAATTGGGCAGGTGCTGAAGATCAGAAGGAGGCCAGACTCCATCTCTTTGTCCTCAGTCTTTGCTCTTGTAGGATACAGACTGATTATTTGTGAAATAGGCAGTTGAAAACTTTGTGTTTCTTTCTTGAAACTATTCTGAAGGGAGGGGGAAAGAAATGAGTTTCTGTGAAACTTGTTTTCCCCACCACTTGGCTGCTCAATCAAAGTAATGATTCTTCTGCCATTCATATCCTATTTGCATATTTCCAATACCTTATATGAATGGGAGGCATTCCAATACCTTATATGAATGGGAGGCATCTTTTTTTGTGGGAAACCATCACTGGAGTGAACAGTGATGGACAACAAATGTAATACTGAAACACAGATATGACCCTGTGTGGATGTATTCTATCTGTTCCTTTCCACATATCTGGATTTCACATCAAGCTCAACACCAATATAGTTTCTTCTGAAGCTATGGCCAAATCAACCTTCAGCCTCCAGTAGATGCACCATGTACCCCAGGTGTTTTATTTTTTCTTTGCTGATTGGTTATGGGTCTTCCTAAAAATACTATTTTTATGACACCCTAGGTTACTTGTGCTGCTTGGCTAGCTCTTGCATTTTTCCTGACATCCTAGACCACTGCTGTCTAGGAAAAAGCTTGACTAGCAGTTCCAAGACTTTTTGAAGTGAGACCCACTTCTAAA
The DNA here is from genome assembly GCF_032191835.1 of Heteronotia binoei. NCBI lineage: Eukaryota > Metazoa > Chordata > Lepidosauria > Squamata > Gekkonidae > Heteronotia > Heteronotia binoei. The sequence goes on along the minus strand of NC_083228.1, from coordinate 77,160,751 downwards.
CTTATAACATACTTATCAAATAACTACATGCTACTTTCCCCTTTTCCTGCATAATACATAACACAACACTGAACAACTTTGTGCTTTATTGTTCATTTTGGTATTTATAAAGATATAGCATCATTGAACTACAAACTGTATTTCATGGCTCATACAATATACAAGGGGAAAATGTGTCATGGAGCCTCCTTCCCCATTTTATTATACCTGCTCTCTCCCGTCAGGTATTGCAATTCACCTGCAAGGGTATCATTACTCATTTTCAGGTTCCAATCTATTGAGCTAGCTCATTGGAAAGAAAAGAGGGTGGCTCAAAGGCTAACAAGAAGTTCACATTCAGTTTTCTGCCTTGTAAGGACAAATAATTTCCACTCTCATCACTGAGGTACTGACAGATGAGGTGAATATGACTACATTGACAGTATGCTTGGAGGACAGGACTGCCAGAGTCCGTCTCAGTTAGTCTTTGGGATGGTGCAGAATGCAGGAGAGGCTGAGGCATGGTTAGCTGTGACAAAGATGAAGCCAAGCAATCTACATTTAAAAACTCTTGTCTCAGGCAACTGAATTTAATTCTTCACTTGGCCATACTACTTCCCCCATTTCCCTAGGCTGGTTTACTCTCACTCATTCCCCTCCCCCCAGAGATTTCTTGCTCTCTCCTCCAAAACAAAGGTGTTCTCCTGATATGGATTGGGACTTCCCTGCAGTTCACAAAGGAGCAGCAGGAGGTGTTAGAAGAATGTGATTTAACCTATAAGAAAGTGGCAGGACCAGGGATGTGGAACATGATGGTGTTTTCACGGCCACTTTGCTAACTACTTGTAGGGTTTCCAGTGTTAATTAACACCATGATGCCATCATAATGACACTCTCATTATGACACTCTTTTCTTCATGATAAAGGCTAAAATAAATTAGACAAAAGAAACACAGGTCCTTTCTAGACAATCAGTTTCTAGTCCAAGGAAAGAACCATTCCCACCTATCTGTTATGCGGAGTCCTGATGGCTTTACTCCGGGCTCTGCTTCTGTTGCAAAAATTTTGTATTTTTCCAGCACTGGATGTCTTATAATCTCTGCATGGGAAAATGTTGTTATTTCTTCACTCAGTGTATCAAACATGATTTCTACAGTGAATGGGATTGCAGGAATGTTGCAGTAGTGGCCATAATGCCAACTCTACTCCCAGTCCCCAAATATTTGCACCATTAAAAAAAATTATCTCCTCCGCCCCACTTGTACATTTTCAGAATGTCCTTTGTGACTTGAGTGCTTCTCACTTTCTGTGGAAGTCATCTTGGGCCCTTTGCATACAGTGGAAAGGAGGGGGTATATATACGATGCATAAAGAAAGGCAATTCAACCACAGTTTTTAAAAATGGAAAGGTCACAATGCTATTTTTTCTCACATGCCATCCATCCCAGCCACTTAGAAATCATTATGTGGGAGGGGGGAGTGCTATCTTGCAATACAAGATTCCATCAACTTGTTTGTATGGAAACCCCTTCCCCCATCAACCACAAAGTGGCTGTCCTCCTGAAGGATGGGTGTCCCTTTGTTATATGCTGCCCCTCCACACACACCAAACAGGCAAACTAGCATAAAATCCATTTTAATTATCCTGAAAGGCCCCTAGAGTGCATACTCAGGATTACATATAGGTTGATACCCTTAACACTACTCTTTGCCATTTATCAGGTAAAGAGTTGTAAGAAAGATAAACCTTCCTTTTTCTTTCAAGGAGGCAACAGAAATAGAAGTTATAAGCAACATGGGTGGTATTGTATGGACAATACAACTTCCATTCAGAGAATGTGCAAATACATGGTTTTCTTGTCCCTCCATAAAGGGCAGGGATCTTTGTCACTGAACTCAGATCTCAGCATGAATGGTGCTACCATTTACAGTGCAATGCTAAGAACATTTTCCTGGGAGTAAACCCCATTGAATAGACCCAAGGATTCTGAATAGACTGGCTTAGGTTTGCTCTGTACACAGTCTGTAGCATATGCATTTCTTTTTGCATCTTTTTCCTCTAATGACATCCCCCATTTGAAAGCAGATGTTGGGAGGGGAACATATTGCATCTTTGCACTGATCACAGCATAGAGCTATAGGTTTGTTTCTTGCAGTTTTGAATAGACAGGGAATGGGCAGTTTTTCCCTCTGGCTGGTAGAGTAATATGTGTCCACAGCATAAAAAGAGTTAAAGTGACCGATACAATTAGTATAGTTAATGCTTCATACTTGATTGCAAACAATATTGCTTGCATATGCAGAGCTAGCCATTACAGTCAATTACTTGATCACAAGTTTCTTTGTAGAAAACAGTAACATTCTACACAAAGGCTATCGCTTTCCATGGCAATTTAGGCTATGAACTGTAACAGGCTTTCTGGAAGCTTTGTGTTATTAGGCTAAAGCCAGTCCTGATGCTTATCCATCTTTTCCAGTGGATCTTCCTGTTTATGCCAGTGTCGGGGTTACAGTCTTTGCATACAGGAAATCATGGCTCATTGTAACTCTTAAGTCTATGTGTGAGACATTTAAAGCTTCAGGTCTACATAGGACTAGATCAAAACAGTCCAAATACCTCACTTTTGCTTCAGAGAAGGAAGATGCCTGACAGCTATCTTACTTTGGATTAAATTACTTCTGGAATAATTGAATACTTTCTAGGGGTGGATATGGGAGCCTGATACTGGAAATGAGAGTCCTTTATTTACTATTTACTCTTTTGATAGCTTTTAACTAGCTATAGTAAAGTAATCAAGTATAGGGATTCATCTTTCATCTTTAAGGCATTGGTTTGCTGCTTACAGTCCACATAAAGCGACACCCAACTGGGAGAGAGAGACCGTTTGCTAAGGACTTGTGAATGTTCTTTATTGCCTGTTATCACTGCTTTGCCTGCTAATTTCAACACAGGGTAAATTGCTGGGGACCTTCCTCTCTGTGAAGCAAGCCCTTGAAATCAGTTGTTACTGCAATTAACAACCAGTTTGGCTTCAGTTCAGCCTGTTAACTATCAGGCTGCCAAGAGCTAGTAATGATTGATTCCTGAGCAGTTGTAGCTCTGCTGAAGGGACCTGCATTAGCCAAGGCTTTGTGAAGGGCAGCCGGCTCAAAGATAAACATAATGGTTTGGGCCACAGGCACCAGCATCAGAACCAGGAAGTCAATATATCTATACCTGTAACGTATTCCTATCTGTAAATGTATTATAATTATTTATTTGTCATTATTGAAACGAATTTGAATCGGTGTATATTTCTGTATTTCAGAATTCAAATAAATTTCATTTATTAAAAAAAAAGAAACAAGAACCAGGAAGCCTGCAGCCATCAAAAGTAGCCTTCCACCCCTTTCAGTGGCTTTGGTCAACCCAGAAAAACTTAGTTATGTTCCATATTACTCTGGTTCCAGAGCTTAGCTTTTTCTGTCATAGAATTCATTGTCTGGTTCTTTCTGTATAAAATTCCCTTCCCCCAGTTAAACTGTTGTTCTCAAGAACAATTGCTGCTAGTAGATAGTTTCTGTTTGCATTTTGTGCTGCTCTTGTACAGGTTTTTAAATAACCCTATATGGCCTAGGACCTGCCTATCTGAGGGACCGTCTCTTCCCACACGTTCCTCAGCGAGCACTAAGATCGGGGACCCAAAACCTCCTGGTCGTCCCCGGGCCAAAGGAAGCCCGTTTGAAAGTTACAAGAGACTGGGCCTTCTCCGTAATGGCGCCATCTTGGTGGAACCAGCTGCCGGAAGAGGTAAGGGCCCTGCGGGATCTTACCCAATTCCGCAGGGCCTGTAAGACATCCCTCTTCCGGCTGGCCCACAACTAATCGGCACAGAGCACTGAGTACTGAACATCGAACACGGAACATCGAATATTGAACATGCAACCGATGAGTGTAGCTGTAGGTCCGCTTTGTGATTTTAATGTCTATGTATATAACAAATGTTTAGATTTTTAACTATAACTTATGAAATGTTGATTTTAATGCTTAATTTTAGATTTTGTTAGTTTTATATGTTGTAAGCCGCCCTGAGCCACCTAGTGGGAAGGGCGGGATATAAATCTTAGATAAATAAATAAATAAAAATAAACTAGATAATTAATTAAAATAATAACCTACCTTTCTAAGATCACATAATTTTCTCTTGGTTTCTTCTGCGCCCATCATATTCATTAAAATTTTGTGATTATAGTAAGTTAGGGGCTTGTGGGACTGAAGCATGTAGCAGCTGAACATACTTTCAACAATCCACATTTGTAAACTTTTAATAGATGGTTTGTTGTTTGCATTGTGTTCTAATTTCTAATCCCCCCTCCAATCTCTTCTGTTGCACTGTTCATTGATTGTTTGATGGTGTTTGATTGCATAACTTTATTTGTGTGTAAGTCTCAGTGAGAAAGGTGGAATTGCTTTATACACACACGTGCACATGCGGTATGTTGAGTGCAACATCTGGTGCTAGCATTCATATGTGAATGAGGTATCACAGATATGACCACAGAGATCTTTCATATCACTTCAAGCACAATACTTTCCCATAGAATCAGCTTATGTATTCAGGTGTCAGACTTCAACTGTAGACGTCAACCAATGTACATGTGCAAGCCACAAACCCATTCATTGACTACCAGCAAAGTATTGTGTGAAATCCAGAATTTTAGTTTGCACTCCTCACATCTGAGCATAATTTTGTGTGCAATTTTGTGTCTGAAAGCAGACTCTTATCAGCACATCCATATCAGAGTTGCTTTGTCAGGATTGCAGTGTTTGAGACGTACCTTCATCCTTTAAGAACAGATGAAAGCATGATGCATCTTTATTTGACCCAGTTTAACTGACTTGATCCAGGAAGTTCAGAGGTGTCAGCAGAAATTAATTTAATTTTTTATTAAATGTATAGGTTTTTACAGAAAGCTTTGGTCAGATGTTAATCTGTCTAAACCTGTTTCTTACCCTTATCTCTTGCTCTGCATTGTATTCAGATTGACTATTTGGCTGTGCTGTGGTGGTGCTAGCACTTAAGGGCTTTGCTTGTACACATGATCAAAGCTGTTGGTTCAAGCTGCAGCATGTGAAAAAGAATGACACCTGTTTGGAAACACTTAGAAGACACAGAGAATGCACTACAGTGATAGAATACCCCTGGCCTTCTGAAATGTATACAAATACCAACAGAGGAAAAACTAAATATGCACAATGAAAGAGATTGACACAATCTCATACTCAAGTCTTGTCCGCAGGAATTAGACACCCCAAATTATTGTGAATACAGAGCAGCACTCTAAGACAATACTTGGGAGGGAGGAATTGCTATACAGTTATTTTATGTGTAAGAAACTTTATAATTGGTATTTCTGAGGGCTAATCCTCCCCTTATAGAGTACCAGCGTCTTGAAGAGTACATTGTATGATATGTGTGTTTGCAGAAATTGTTTTATGTACAATGGGAACTCAAAGCAGTTTCCATTGTTCTGGACATAGAATGTACATAGTTGTTAGAACCATGTTATACATTTAGGTGCACTGAACTTATTGGTGTACTGTGGTTTTCTTCATTTCTAGTTCCATGGTGGGTCCAGAGTCCTGGATATTCAAGGAAATGCACTGACAAAGACTGCAATTCTTAAATTCTCTTTAATTTCAGCTCCAAAACTTCAGTTATCAGCTCTCAAAAAGTTGAAGTTTGACGTATTTTGGGAACAGGGTTGCATGCTGATAATTCCATGGATGGGTAGCTACACCCACATGACTCTAGCTCAGTATAGATTCAGGATGAAAAGGATGTGGTAGTCTAATTTCCTTGGATGTCCTATAGTGGTATGTGCAAAATTATTGCTTAATTATGGTTAGATTCGAGTCCAGTAGCACCTTGGAGAGTTTCAGTGTATAAACTGTAGCAGTAGTACTCACTGAATATTTTGCTTTGGGTGCATAAAATGTGCTGCAGCAATTAATGTTACTAAGCAGAGATGAAATTGAAATTGATGGGATTAGTTTACGAATAAATCCAGATCAGGATGGAAATAACTAGGTTAAGTCACAAAGAGAGACTGGATACTTTATTTCCAAGATGATTGTGCTAAGTATTTAGACATAGAACCACTGAAACCTTGAGTTGGTACTTGGGTAACTGTTTACCTGGGAATTACATACAAACTGCTTAGTGCTTCATGGAGAGAGACTAGGCGATAATTATAGAGCCCTGTGGCACAGAGTGGTAAACTGCAGTACTGCAGTCCAAGCTCTGCTCATGACCTGAGTTCTATTCTGGTGGAAGCTGGGTTCAGATAGCTGGGTCAAGGTTGACTCAGCCTTCCATCCTTCCAAGAGTATCCAGCTTGCTGGGGGTGTAAAGTGTAGATGACTGAGGAAGGCAATGGCAAACCACCCTGTAAAAAGTCTGCCAAGAAAATGTCACAATGTGATGTCACCCCATGGGTCAGTAATGGCTTGGTGCCTGCACTGGGGATTACCTTTTTAACTATAGTAACTTGCATAAAATAGCCACACTGTTATTAGTTACAAGGTTGTTTCAGATCTTTACAGGGACATGTATCACCCATTACAATGAGAATGTTATTATCCACTCTTGTCCAAATAAAGCCAAGAAGCCTGGCTTTAAAAAGGTTTTGGAGATGGTACAGCACATAGTGGCTAAAAGTATAATTTATGATCTGGGAGATCCCTAGTTCAACTCTTACCTCTGCCATAAACTCACCAGATTACTAAGCAACTATTCAGCCTTGTTTGCAATATAGGAATAATAATGTTGTCCTACTTTACAGATTGTAGTAAAGATTTCTGAGATAATGTAAATGAAGAGCTTTGAACAACATAGAGAGAGAAAACATTCTTGGTGTGAGATGGAACAGAATCCTCAGGGATTTTTTTGAGCAGGAGTGCACAGGAACACAATTCCGGCTGGTTTGGTGTCAGAGGGTGTGGGCTAACATGCAAATAAGCTCCTGCTGACCTTTTCTACAATAAAAGGCCTGAGTATCCTTATGGGTTTCTGCCACACAAGGAATCAACTGAGTTCAACAAACTAAGCTTTACAGAAGTACAGCTGTGTCTGACTCAGATCTCTTCCCTGTGTTTCTTTAGTACATTCAAGGAAAGAGAGAAAAAGCTTTTGATGTGGCATTTTTGTGCTTAGTGTTCCCTTGTCTGAGCATCTTTTCACTAGCAGGAGGTGGGGAAATGCCACCATGCTGTAACTGTGCTGGATTAGGATCTGCGAGACCTGACTCCAAATCCCTACTCTGCCATAAATGCTTGTTGGGTGACCTTGGATGAGTCACTGTCTCTCAGCCTAAGGACCTGTCGCTATGAGGATAAAATGGAGGACAGCTGAACAATGTAATAAGCTGCTTTGATTCCCCATTGAGGAGAAAAGTAGGGTATAAATATCTAAATAATGATAATGCTATATTAAGCATTTTTAAGTTTCAAGTAATCTGATGGCAGCTATATAGGACCTAGTTTGTAGCTTTAAAAAAATAAAATAAAACTCCTGTGAAGTTGCCACATGGAAATTTTGCTTATAGCATATAATTTTCTCCTATGGGCACACAAAAAAGCATCTTCCAATATGAAACATAATGCACTGTCATGCCACCTTGAGTCCCATGGGAGAAAGTAGGGCAAAAATGCCTTAAAACAAAAATAAAAGGATACAGTTCTGGCAGGCCAGTATTGGATACTACAATTATAAAACAGCAAATAGTAAAAGAAAGACATTGACATATATAGAATAAAGAAGCATTTGAGCTTTTAAGGTTCCTTAAAAGTAGATTATGTCAGGCTACACTGATATCTTTTACCCCTCCTGCTGGTTTTATACCAAAAGAAAATATATAGGATTGATTCCATTTGGATTTTAGTAAAATATTTGATACAGCAACAAAAAGTGTTAGTTGAAAGAAAAAGAAAGATTTTCTTAAAAGGACAAACTTTCTAGTTGGAGAGAAATAATAATCCTCCGGGGTCAGGCTTAAAATCTGTTATAGTAAGAAGTCAAATCTTTGTGGAGCAAAGTCAGAGTGGGTTGATGAAATCTGCAGATAACCCAGAGGCACTTCTAATGCAGTGAGGAATCAGGACATTATGTAATATGTATTGGATGATCTCATGAATGCGAGAAATCAAATCCAGTAGCAAAAAATGTAAGGACATTCATCTGGAGAGAGACAATTTGTTATCACCAGGGGGCTCATCAGCTGGACGCAGCTATGGAGGAATGTTTACAAGATGGCATGAGCAATGCAGTGTGGCTGCAAATAGGAACATCAGAATCCAAGTTGCTAGGTAAGGCATTTGCAAAGCTGAAGGACTAAAAATGATCACTGGAATGGAGGATTTTCTTGAGAGCATTTAAGTTGGTCTTTGTTTCTTTTCCAGTTTGAATTCACCCATGCTTACTTATCAAACCTAAAATAGTCCTGATGGGGTTTCACTAGTGCTTTGCGGAAACACTGATTTCTTTTCTTTACTAGAAATAGCTAGACCTTTCCTTAGTAGGAATGCCACAGCTAATATATCTTCCAGTTTATCTCCAGATTAAAGATATTCTTCATGTCTGTTATTCTCTCTGTGTTAAGTGCTGTCAAGTCACTTCTGACCTATAGCAACCCTATGAATTAATGTCCTTCAGAATGTTAACAGCCATTCTCAGGTCTTGCAAACTGAGGGCCCTGGCTTCCTTTATTGAGTCAATCCATCCATGGTGGGTCTTCCTCTTTTCTTGCTGCCTTCAACCTTTCCTAGTATTATTGTCTTTTCCAGTGAGTCTTGGCTTCTAATAATGTGACCAAAGTATGATAGCCCCAGTTTGGTCAATTTAGCTTCTAGGGAGAGTTCGGGCTTGATATGATTTAGAACCCACTGATTTGTCTCCTCCAACACCATGTTTTAAAAAGAAATCTACCTTCTTCCTGTTAGCTTTCTTCACTGGCCAACCTTCACACCCATACATAGTAATGGGGAATACTGTGGCATGAATTAACTTGATCTTGGTTGCCAGCAGGGGTGGAATTCTAGCAGGAGCTCCTTTGCATATTAGGCCACACATCCCTGATGTAGCCAATCCTCCAAGAGCTTAGAAAAAGAGCCTTGTAAGCTCTGGATTGGCTACATCAGAGGGTGTGGTCTAATATGCAAAGGAGTTCCAGCTAGAATTCCACTCCTGGTTGCCAGTAACACATTCTTGAACTAAAGGATCTGTTGTGTATTAAATCAAGAACATTCAAGGATGTTTTGCCAGAGACTCACTGAGCTTGAGGTTCCATAACAAAAGCCACCTGGATTCTGGGTGGTGGCCAATGTGGAATAATGGCTTGTCTATTGTACCAATAGTTGTACATAGCTGGGAATTGGGTGTGGGTTTTGCAGGCTACTTAAGCAGGGCCAGTTGCCCTGAGTTTCAGTCTTTGTTGCTGATTTCACTAAATTGAGAGCCAGTTTGGTGTAGTGGTTAAGTGCGCAGACTCTTACCTGGGAGAACCAGGTTTGATTCCCCACTCCTCCACTTGCAGCTACTGGAATGGCCTTTGGTCAGCCATAGCTTTTGTAGGAGTTGTCCTTGAAAGGGCAGCTGCTGTAAGAGTTCTCTCAGCCCCACCTACCTCACAGGGTGTCTTTTATTGGGGGGGAAGGTAAAGGAGATTGTGACCGCTCTGAGATTCAGAGTATAGGGTAGGATATACTGTAAATCCAATATCATCTTCTTCTTAAATAAAGCAGAGCTGTTTCACTGATATGCATCTTGAACCCAGTATTTAATAGGATCTTTTCCAGCTCCTTTCTACCTGAAAAGAAATATCTGGATGAGGGGAGTCAATCCCTGTCCTTCTCCCTTCTTTGTGGTAATCCATTCTTTGAGATATTTTCTTTCAGACCAAGAGAGCTAAATTGAAAGAGAAATACTTAAGGTACTGGAAGATAGAAGGAGGGGGAAGGAGCAGTTTACTTCCCCTCACTCAGTTTTGTGTTTTAAAAGAGACTATGTACTCCCACTTAACATGTGAATGGGTAGAAACACAGGGATTAGAGTTGCTGGGTTCCCCCCTCCCTGGCCACTGGCAAAGGATGTGGGGGGCAGGGTTGCCAGATCTAGGCTAGGAAACTCCTGGAGATTTGGAGATGGAGCCTGGGAAGGACAGGGATCACAGTGAGATGCAGTGTCATAGAGTCCCCCCTCCAAAGCATCCATTTCCTCCATTGGAACTGATAAGAACATAGGAGAAGCCATATTGGATCAGGCCAATGGTCCATCCAATCCAAGACTGTGTCACACAGTGGCAAAAAAACCAAGGCGCCATCAGGAGGGACCATAAGTGGGGCCAGGATGCTAGAAGCCCTCGCACTGTGCCCCCCTCAAGCACAAAAAATACAGAGCATCGCTGCCCCAAACAGAGAGTTCCAACAATATGCTGTAGTCTGGAGATGAGTTATAATTCTGGGGGATCCCTAGGTCCTACCTGGAGGCTGGCATCCCTAATGGGGATATAAACCATTAGGGAAGGGTATCCTTTAGCAGAGAGTGGAGGAAATATCTTTACCAGTTATTTAACATATATTCCAGGGACTGGTTATTCCCTTTATGTGTCACTTCCTGTATAAAGGTTGGCTGTGGCTAGAAGGAGCCCTCTGTTTATTAAGTCTGTCTGTCTGCCTGTCTATCATCATTGGGACCTGAAGCACTTTATAACTGAAAAAAACACAATAGATAAACTAGTAAACCTACAAATCAACCACCCATTACATCTTGGTCAAGTGAAGAAATAGACTGCAAAGCACAGAATAAAATTAATTAATAAAATAAAATCACTTTCATTTGCGTCCTCAGAAAAAAAGAATCCTGAATGGGGATATTACTGCCTGTTGTGGGGACTGCAACAGAGAATACTGAGCTAATTAAATTTAAAATCTACTATGTCTGTGTGAACCAACAGCTACACATCATGTAATCCTGATTATAGATTAGAAAGCAGAAGGAAATGAACAGGCATGTTTGAAACTGTACTTTACTGAATTTAAGCATGATTTGTATACAGTTGGCAAAGACACCATGCTTGCTGATAACACAGCTGTGGCCAGGGCCAGCAAGGAGGAGAAATGTAGGGGGTCCAAGTAGAGTTGCCAGCCTCCAGGTGGTGCAAGCAAAAATATAGCAATTCGGTATCATAACCCCAAATTATTATGCACACTCAAAATATAATGAAAGATATCTCAGTAGTAATATCAAAGCAGTAATAATATCAAACAATTAAAGTATCAATGTCCTTCAGTGAGTGTACAATAGTATTCAATAATTCTATACCACACAAGGTATTGGCATAAGCTCCTCTAGGGGTCACAAAAGCTTTTCAAGTCCACTGTACTGATTCAAAAGTCTTTTACAATAAATCCAATGGTCCCAAAAGGTCCTGAAAATCCCAACTACAAGGGGTAGGTATTTGTGAGTTTCCTGCATTGTGCAAGAGGTTGGACTAGATGACCCTGGAGGTCCCTTCCAACTCTATGATTCTATGACTATTTACATGGCTTGTTTCATGGAAACTTCCTCACGGGAATATAGCAGTATTGTCACAAATCAATATGAATACATGTAGTAGGCAAAAATATGCAAAACAGCATGTGCTCCAAAGTGTCAGCTTGTTGATGTGGTGGCTGAAGATCTCCAGCTATTACAACTGATCAATTCACCTGGAGAAAATGGACTCTTTGGAAGGTGGAGTCTGTCATTATATCCCATTGAATAACCCTCCCCTTCTCAGACTCCACCCCCAGAATCTTCAGGTTTTTCCCAACCTGAAGCTGGCAACCCTAGGTCCAAATCAGCTGGAGAGCCCCTAATGTCACCCTCATGCTGTATTCACGGAACTGACTCTGGGCTTGGCCTTTCTGCAAAGGTAGTAAGAGGATGAAGGAAACTCTTGCTTCTCAGATACAGCTAAACCATTAGCCAAACCAGCACTGGAGCAAAGCAAGTTCAGCCAGGACCAACTACATTCATTGCCAGGATGCAGCCTCCTAGCAATGTCATTATCTATGGTTTCCCTCTTCCTTTAGTTTTACTCAGTTCTTGCACAGCCAGGTCTTGCAAAGGGGCAGATGTTAATGTGCTGTAGCAAAATTAAAAACATTTTTTGTTGTCTTTTCCTACATTTCTCTAACACTTTCCCATACTTTTCTCCTCCATTTTGCTCTCTTCCTTTTATGATCTGCCATTGGTCTATCCCTACTTCTTATTTTCCTTCTTCTCTTCTCCGCCTTATTTTCCAGTCTCAACTTCTCATTCATCCTGGTTGGCAACAGTATATATTTAATATAATTAAAGAGTCCCATGGCGTAGAGTGGTAAGCTGCAGTACTGCAGTCCAAGCTCTCTGCTCACAACCTGAGTTTGATCCTGGCTGAAGCCAGGTCCAGGTAGCTGGCTCAAGGTTGACTCAGCCTTCCATCCTTCTGAGGTCGGTAAATGAGTACCGAGCTTGCTGGGGGGAAAGTGTAGATGACTGGGGAAGGCAATGGCAAATCACACCGTAAAAAGTCTGCTGTGAAAATGTCATGATGAGACGTCACCCCAGAGTCAGAAATGATTGGTGCTTGCACAGGGGACTACCTTTTTTATAGCAACAAAACTTTCTTAATGTCATGAACAGAAGGGGGGAGTTAATATTTACTCAAAAGAACAGAACATTTATTTACTTTATTTATATCCCGCCTTTCTCCCCAAGGGGACACAAATTAGCTTGCAGTGTTCTCCTATCCTATATTTTATCCTCACAACAAATTAGGCTGAGGGTGTGTGATGGGCCCAAGGTCACTCAGCAAGCTTCAATGGCAGAGCAGTGATTTGAATCCGGATTTCCCAGCCACTATACAAGCTTAGCTTCCATTGCAAATAGCATGGGGGGCATCTGGAGATAACCTGGGCCAGGATATTCTGATTCCTTTCAGTTTTGGCCCTGGAACTCCCACAAATCTCCTGGTGGCCAATTTTGAGATTCCTAGTTTTATTTTCTGAGTTATGCCTGATACAAATGGACAGACAGATTGACATGTGGATCCATGATAACAATCAGCAAAGTGATTTGTTTTGTTACAATATTTGGTTTGGATCAGGGTCACATGAGGAGGCCAAGATGGAATCTTTTCTATGCCCCATGGCGGCTCTTGGCAGCCAACTGGTGTAAAAGTGGAATTTTCTACTTGCATGTGAGCTTTATTTGTTATTTTTATTTATACCCCTACCTTGTTCTCCCTAGTATCATTATGACAATTCTGTGAGGTAGGTTAGGCTGACATAGGGGTGCAAGGTCTGCCATTATAACAAGAGATCTCCCAATAATCCCAACGTTGCCTGTCAATGCCTCAAAGACCAGGGGAAAGTAAGGGGAGATGGGGTGGGTGCACTAGTATTGTGTCAGTGTGTGACATCACTTCTGGGGATTTTGCCAGCTTATTTTTTTGCCAGGTTTCTGACACCTGTCCCCATCTCCCCTGAATCCTCCCAAGGGTGCTAGGAGGCAGCCTGGCATCCCTAGGCTGAGAGTATGTGACTGGCCCACAGTCACCCAGCAAGTTTGTGACAAAGTGGGAATTTGAACCTGGGTGTCCTAGATAATAGTTTGACACTCTAACCACTATACCACACTGTCTTTTTCTCCATTTGTTTGTTTGTTTTGGAGCAGCAGAAACTGCTACAATCAAGGACAGGATATTGGGAGATGGGGCCCATCATATTTTTCTTTCAATGGTCTGGGGAATGTATTTTTGGTCACAGTCAGGTTGTAATACTTGGAGTATGAAAGACAGCTTGTTCCAATTCAAACTGGCAGCAACCCTGGGTTTGCTATATTTTTATGGTCTCTCTCCCTTAAAGATGTGTAACTTGGCTAAATCATCAAACTGAATCATCAAGCTATTTCCCCTGCAAGAATCTTTCTATGATGTGCTTGCTCTCTGTTTGTGGCACACATAATTAGGGCTGCCAACTGCCTGGAGAAAAAAATGGCCTGCCCTCTTTAACAGAAGCTTAATGGGATATTATTTACCAAGCGTTGTGATTTATCTCCATGCCATGAAAAACTTCAGCTGCTCATGGCCACATATTGAGCCTCTATTAAAGCTGGAGGCAGCAGGAAAAGAGCAAGACCCAATATGAGATGGATTGACTCAATATAGGAAGCCATGGCCCTCAGTTTGCAAGACCTGAGCAAGGATGTTCTTTGACATTGTGGAGGTCATTAATTCACAAGGTCACCACAAGTCTGAAGCAACTTGACAGCACTTAACACAACAAAGGGGCAGGACTTATTGTTCAGGCCTCTTGATAATCCTATATTTGGGTACCAGTTGAATAAGCTGCTGCATGGGAAGTTGGGTGAGTAAGCAAATTCCATTCCACTGCATTTTTGGCATTGTGCTTTACAGTGCTGTGAGTCAGCAAAACACATGCTGTTTTTGGGAGCACCCACTTCAGTTGCTGCTTTTTATCTGAGAGAGACAGTAGGAGTTATGCCCAAAAGTCAAGCTGCCTGGATTGGAATAAGGTTAAATTATTGTTTGACCGCTTGTCTGAGCTTTACCTATCTTCTAGGTCTTCAAAGTGTTGTGATAGCACTATTGATGGTTTTGCCTCACAGCTGGGGTGAGATCTTACCTAGCATTCTTTTACTAAGGGTTAAAGTATAGGATCTCCAGGTACCATGATACACAAAGCTGTGTATAAACTCACTTGTCGAGTTTTGTACGAGATATTGTATTTAGCTGCTACTATATTTGGCTTCTTAATAATCTTGTGAGTTAAAGATTATATAATCTCTCTGGGGACAATAATGGAATTTTGATAATTTCTTATCCATACTACACAGTCTTTCAGGATCTCAGGGAAACAGCATAGGGTTTGAAGAGATGTTGATAAGCAATTTTAGCTTGGATTCAGTTCTCAGAACATTTATAACAAGGTAAGGCATGTCTTGATCCTTGATTGGATCTGAGGGGTTTGATTTTTGTTTTTTTATAGCAAATATGAATCCCTGTATGTTTGCCCCAATGGTACAAATAAAAGTTCCCTGGGACCATTTCAGGTTGGGATGGTAGTATAGGAGAAGGTTCAAAACCCCTTCTCATGCCATGGTCCCAGTTGGTATCAGGCCACTGTGTGCCTGCTTTTTAAAGAAAAAATCCTGGTGATTCTGTATTTCCAGTCTACAAAATCTGCTCCTTACTGAAGTGTTTGGACTTTGTTGCTTCAGATTTCAGGTGAAGGAAGAGACTAACATGATTTAATGCTGTTTATATAAAAATTTTGTCTTCACACAGATATAAGTAGGGTTATCAGCTCCTACCTAGGAAATTTCTGGAGATTTGAGGGCAGTGCCTATGGAGGAGGGAATCTGGGGAGAGGTTTCTTCTAGAATCTATGGTAGATCACAGAATGTGCCAACTGAAGCTGCCATTTTCTCCAGAGAAACTGACCTCTTTATGCTATATGCTAAGGCAGGAGACCTCCCAGCATCCTCTCCTTTCCCCACCAGCGCCACAGGTGCTGGTAGGAGGAAATGGTAGAGGAATGATAATATTTATGATGATGATGATATTGGATTTATATCCTGTCCTTCACACTGAATCTCAGAGCAGTCACAATCTCCTTTATCTTCCTCCCGCACAACAAACACCATGTGAGGTAGGTGGGGGCTGAGAGAGTTCTCACAGCAGCTACCCTTTCAAGGACAACCGCTGCGAAAGCTGTGGCTGACCCAAGGCCATTCCAGCAGCTGCAAGTGGAGAAGTAGGGAATCAAACCTGGTTCTCCCACCTAAGAGTCGGCACACTTAACCACTACACCAAACTGGCTCTGGAAGTTTGCACTGGCATGCTGATAGGATTCTTAGCTGAGAACTGGGAAATTCCTGGAGATTTGGGATGGTGTCTGAGGAAGGCAGGATTTGGATGGGAAGGACCTCAGCAGGGTATAATACTATGGAGTCCATTCTCCAAAGCAGCCATTTTACCCACAAGAACTGATCCCTGTAGTCTTGAGATCAGTTGTAATTTTGGGAGATTTCCAGGCCCCATCCAGATGCTGATGTCACTTCTAGTAAAAATGAGAAGTGAAGTTGTAGACACTGTGAAATTTACAAAAGCTTGATTGATCCTGGAGCGTCTCATGGCATCACTTCTGATTTTTAGTGAAAGTTATCAAGGCTTCTTTTTGTAGAAAAACCCAGCAGGAATTATTTGCATATTAGGCCACAGCCCTGACATTACCATTGTTCCACACAGGGCTTTTATGTAGAAAAAGCCAAGCAGGAAATAATTTGCATATTAGGCCACACCATGACACCAAGCCAGCCAGAACTATGTTCCTGTGCACCCCTGGAAGCGATATCAGTGCACCGGCATGGTTAGGTTGCCAAGCTTCCGCCAGTATTTAAATATCTGAATTTTCAAAGGATCTGAGGTTGATTTAACGTGAATGCCCACGTGGCTTTTCTCCTGTTCTCTCCTTTCACGTTACTGTGTTTGGTTGCTATAAGCTCCCGCCAGGGGCAGGGATCCCCCTCGTGGGAGGGCCCCAATCTGCCGGCAGAGAGCAGGTCACTAGGGGGATCCCTGCCCTTGAAGAGCCCCATTGGTGCACACCACCCCTGGCGCGATGACGTCGCCCAGAAGTAGGCTTCCCAACCCTCCCACCCTGGCGGGGGACCCCAGGATTTACAGCCTCTTCCCCCACTCTCCAAAAAAACAGAAGGGGGGGAGGGGGAAAACGGCACCAAGGAGCGTGGCAAGCCGCCCCATCTTGGAGGAGCAGCTAAGGTGAACCAGAGAAGAGGCGGCAGCAGCGCAGCGGCATTGCCCGCTCCGCCTCTGAGGTAAAATCAGAGAAGGGGAGGGTGGAGGCAGGCCAGGAACGTGGCACGCCGCGAATCTGGGTCTTTCTAGGACTCGCGGCTCGCCACGCTCCTGGCCTGCCTCCACCCTCCCCTTCTCTGATTTCACTTCAGAGGCGGAGCGGGCGATGCCGCTGTGCTGCCGCCTCCAAGATGGGCTCAGCCTGAGCCTATCTCGGAGTAGCAGTTACGGTGAAGCGGAGAAGAGGCAGCAGCCGCGCAGCGGCGTCGCCCGCTCCGCCGCGCCTCTGAGGTGAAATCAGAGAAGGGGAGGGCAGAGGGAAGGAAGACATTTAAAAAGGTGTGCCGTCCCTTGAGATGCAATGGCCAAAACTCCCGTTGGGGTTCAGTGATGCTTGTCACACCCTTGCTCCTAGCTCCACCCCAGTGTCTCCTGGCTCCACCCCCAAAGTCTCCTGGCTCCACCCCCAAAGTCCCCAGAGATTTCTTGAATTGGACTTGGCAACCCTACCCAGAAATGATGTCATTGCACTGGGGACGTTGTGCTGGGGATGCTCTAGGACTTGCGCTAAAAACTCTATGGTACCATAGACTTTTAATGTGAATTCTAGAGCAGTCTAGACCACCAAGATGTCATGCCAGGGATGCTCTAGGAATTGTGGTAAAACTATGGTACCAAAGAGTTTTATCATGAGTCATAGAGCATCCCTGGTGGGACATTCCTGAGGTGATGACATCACTTCTTGGTGATGTCATCATGCCGTGGTCCTATGTTACAGCAGCAAAGAGACTTGGCAACCCTAGACATGGTGCCAGCATGCTAGGCCCCACCTTTAGTTTTCGGGGGCTGCCATCTATAGCCTGGCAATTTGATTTCTCTAGTCTGGAGATCAATTTTAATTCTGGGAGAACTCCAGGTCCCAGAATGTGAAGGAAGGGTTGTAGCCTGTCTCCCTTACTGTCTCCCTTTCTGTGTTGAGGAGGAGGACTTACAGTCTAAATTGGTAGCATTCAGAATCAAGCATATCAGTGCAGGGAGAATTATACCTAAGAAGGATCCAATAAGCACTATGAAAGCCTTTGCAGGCTCTTTTATGCCTGAAAACCTAAGCTATAAGGAAAAAAGCCTCCTCTTTTGAGTACCACAGCACTTCTGTTTCTCTTTAAAAGTGTTATGTCCAGGGCTTTTTTTGAGCAGGAATGCACAGGAATGCAGTTCCAGCTGGCTTGGTGTCAGGAGGTGTAGCCTAATATGCAAATGAGTCCCTGCTAGGCTTTTCTACAAAAAGCCCTCTGTGAAACAATGGTGATGTCATTGGTGTGTGGCCTAAAATGCAAATGAGTTTCTGCTGGTCTTTTTCTACAAAAAAAGCCCTGGTTATGCAACAAGGAAGGCTCAGATGCCTTACTTGCAAAGGTGGACCCTGCCCTAGATCTCAAATTGCTCTTTCAGTGTGCTAGATATCTACAAATGAAACACTGTAGTGGTAAAGCTGCAGTACTGCAGTCTCTCTCTGCTCACTATCTGAGTTCGATCCCGGCAGAAGCTGAGTTTAGGTAGCCAGCTCAAGGTTGACTCAGCCTTCCATCCTTCTGAGGTTGGTAAAATAAGTACCCAGGTTGCTGGAGGGAAAGTGTAGATGACTGGCGAAGGCAATGGCAAACCACCCTGTAAAAAGTCTGCTGTGAAAACGTCGTGATGCGATGTCATCTCAGAGTTGGAAACAACTGGTGCTTGCACAGGGAACCCGGGGGGGGGGGGTGAAGTCATCTACACCCATTAGGTCACTCCCCCTCTTGCTCCAGGCAGGCCTATGCAAATTTATGTATGCCTACCAGGATGTAGACGGAATGTCCTTTCCAGACATAAAATAGCCCAGCTCCTAAGAAAATAATTTCCTTGACTCCATGTGTTATTCAAACAGTGAAACCTTTATTAATGATGATAATTACATGGAAGGTGCTAGAGCAGGGGTGTCAAATGTGTGGCCCACAGGCTGGATCAAGCTTCTGGAGGGCTCCTATCAGGCCCACAAGCAACTCACTGTCATGTGCTTCCTTCTTCCTCTCTCTTGCTTCTTTCTGCATCACATCTTGCTTTGCCAGGCTTGCTCAATCACACGGGAGCTACAAAGCAGTTTTCTCTATTGGCTGAAGCTCCTCCTTTGGGGAGGAAGGGTAAGAGGGAAAGCTTGCTTTGCCAGGCTCTCTCTGTTACACAGCAGAGCTACTGTGCCAAGTCTCTCTTCCTTATTTTGGCTGTGGCTCCTTCCCTTCCTTGTCCCCTGGGGAAGGATGGAAAGAGTGAGATCTTCCTTTGCCCATTTCACTCAATCACATAGAAGAGATACAAAGCACCTTTAAGGCCAACAAAGTTTTATTCAAGGTATGAACTTTAATTATTCAAGGAGAGAGGGGGAGAGGAACAGTTTTATTAGCTCATTATGCCAGGGCTCTTCTGAGTGCAAACTGGGTTTGTCTTCTCCTTTTCACTGTCTTCATGCCTTCATGATCCAGTCTCTCTCAGTAGGAAAGCAATGTGAACTATAGAAGAGGAATATCAACCAGCCACTGATGTGGATTAGGATGAGAGAGTGTGTCCAGATGAAATTCAAACAGCACTTTTCCTTTGCAGACTGGAGTTTTTGAACCTAGGCTAACCAGATAAGTAGCTAACATTGACCAGTGACCACGATACATTGCTGTCTATGTATTTTTGTACTGCCTCACAGGAGTTGTAGTTATTTCTCTGGGAAAGACTACAGTTTTGTAGACAAACACATAGCACTCAGTTTGTGTCATGGTGCCTTCACATGTTCTTGACCAGCACATTAAGCAACTTATGTACAAAAGCTGACAATGCCTAGCCATTTCATGTTTTCCTCTGGGTTTTAGGCTTAAAGCATTGACCATGAGATTTCTATAATGAATGTCAATAAATCAAAAGCAGGTTTGTAACTTACGGTTGCACACCTGGACAGCATGCTCAAGATTGCTACAGCATAGACATGGTCTCCAGATTTTGATGCAATAATTCAGAGCAAGAGGTGTCAGTTATCAGAGACTGTCAAATAAACAAAATATTGCAAGAGTGCTAATGTTTTAAGCATGTTTTATTTTAAGTAAAAATATTTAACTGCATTTGTGCTCTTTATACTGTTTATATCTCTGCTACCTGGCATTACATTTTATGGCACATATGGCCTGGCCCAACAAGGACTCATTTCTGTCACATCTGGCCCTCATAACAAATGAATTTGACACCCCTGTGCTAGAGCATATAACCACCAACAGGTGGAAAATTAACTGGATTACTTCACCCCACTGAAGAGAAGAAACCTTCAGATATGTATGGGAGGTCATCTGCACTGGTTATGTAACCAAGCTGGATCTGCATTGGGTGGGATAAAGTGTAAGGAATAACCAGGGCTCACTTTGTAGCAGGAGCTCCTTTGCATATTAAGCCACACCCTCCTGATGTATCCAATCCTTCAAGAGCTTACAGAGCTCCTTTGCATATTAGTCCACACCCTCCTGATGCAGCCAATTCTTCAAGAGCTTACAGTAGAGCCCTGTAAAGTCTTGGAGGATTGGCTACACCAGAGGTGTGTGGCCTAATATGCAAAGGAGCTCCTGCTACAAAGTGAGTCCTGGGAATAACTATTCCAACACTTGTTGAAATAACCATCTCCCAAAGGCAGCTTCTACTGACTGCTGCTGATCAAGTCTATAGTTCTTAAGAAAGAGCGCAAAAGAGGACTAAGTTGTTGCTCAATGTATCTCCTCAATATGGGCTTTTGTAAATGTGGAATGTGCTATGATGCCTGGGGGCACCCTAAGTCTCTGTGTTTCATATGCCTTTTGTATGCACAACCTAACCCATAAGGCTATGGTAGATTTACTGACCCATCTGCCTAGGTTTAAAGTTCTGTGAGATATGAAAAGAGAGTCTGACAGTCCGGCTGTCTGTTTTTTATAAATCTGGAGCCCTCCTCACATCTGACTTGTGCCACATCTTCTCCTTCGATGAACCGCTCTAGGGCAAAAAAAATGGTAGAGTTAGTTGCTGGTTCAAATGATATGAGGAGTTTAGGAATGAATGATGGATCAGTTCATAACTCTCTGTAAAAGGTACATAATTCCTTCCTCACTGAAAATGCACAGTTCTGAGACCCTTCTCATGGAAGTTATGGCCAACAGAAATGCAACTTTCCAAGACAATAATCTTAATTCTATTGACTAGAGGTTTGAATGGAGCTTTGACTTTGTAATACTTTTGATAAACTCCAGGTAGGGAACCTGTGTCTTGTTGGTGCAGCCAATTGTGCAACAGTTTTAAAGTACTTTTTAATGTATCTCTTGGAAGCCATGCCAGCCATCTCTCTGTTCCCCAAGATCACCCCAATGGCTGCCATCTGCCTTTTCAAAGTGTTGGTCTGAGTACCTTCTTCCACCTGACATGAGAAAAAATGTTCTGATGTGATGGATTTACAGGGTCCACACATTGCTCCTCTGCCTATTTTTTGAAGGCTGACCAGGTGTAATTATAAATCTGCCTTGCATCTGGCTTGGAACATTGTATCTGCTATGTCCCTGGCCAACCCTGAGTGTTCTAGGCCTGCCCTCTAAACCTACATGCCACCCATCTTATCTCTTGTGGGTCCAGATGGAGAATACAAGTCCTTTTTTACTGGAAGATTCCATGGATTGGAGACTGACAGTTGGATCAGGTCAGAAAACCATGGTTGTCTTGGCCAATGGGGTGCTATGAGTATGATTTACACCTTCTCCCTCTGAATCCTGCTCAGAGTCCTGCTGAGCAATGAGGTTGATGGGAAGGGATATAGTAGCCTTAGCAGCCACCTGTGGTACAAAGAATCCACCCCCTTGGCTACTGGATCTTCAAATTTTGATAAGAACCTCAGGACTTTCCATTTTTTTTGCCCTCACAAATAGGTTTATGACTGGGATCCTGAATCTCATTGTGGTCTCCTGGAAAACTTGCTGGCTTAGAGACCACTCACATTGGTTCAGATCTCTCCTCCTCAACCAATCTGCTGTTGAGTTCAGCATATGTGCTGTGCTCTCAGGCTCAAAAGATGTTTCTGTGTAGCTTCCTGATGAAGTTGTAGTGCCTTGGTGCCCCCTTGAAAATTCATGTGGGCTTTGGCTGTAATATTGTCTCTGTCTTTATAAATATATGGTGGTGTTGAATTAGGTCTTGAAAGGTGAGCAGAGCAAGCTTGATCATTCTCAGCTTGAGCTAGTTGATATTGTTTGACTTTTCTTATTGTGACCATTTTTCCTTTGCTACTCAGTCCATAAATGCATTAGAACTCTTGTGCTGGTGTTCATGTTTACCAGTATTTTTTTTTTTTTGGGGGGGGGGACAGGTAGGATGAAAGAGACACTCCTTTCCACTGTTCACCATCTCAGGAACTTCTTTAAGACCAACGTCAGTAGGATCCATTTATGTTATCTCTTCTGTATATCTTTTTTATAGGGAAGTAAGGTCCACTTGAGTGGTCTCATGTGAAACTGTGTCCATAGCACTAAGTCTGTCATGAAGATGAATAGACCCGGCAGTTGCACCAGCAACATGAGATCTATGTATCTTTGTTTGACAATGTCCTTTACAAAATTCTGGATCTTTTGCTGTTTCTTCAGGGAAAGGAACACTTGTGCCTGCTGTGTGCTTATCTCTGCCCCTAGGTGAATCAGGTTTCTGGTAGGTGTCAGGTGACTCTTCTGAGTGTTCAACAGAAACCTATGATCTTGTAAAAATTAGACTATCAAGGCAGTACTGATTTGTGCCCTGTTTAGGATATCATTCAGGTATGGGTATGCTTGGACTCCTTTTATCTCAAGACAGCGATTAATGTCACCATGACTTTCGTGAAAAGCCATGGAGAGAAAGATAGTCCAAATGGAGATCCCTTTAAGCAAAATGTAGGTACTGATGGGAGGAGGAGTGTATGGGGACATGCAGATGGGCCTCTTTTAGGTCCAAGGATGTCAAAATATTGTCCTGTTGGAGCATCTGGAGAATGGTCCTCAAAGAGTCTATCCAGAATTTTTGTTTCCAGATGCACAGACTGAGGACCCTGAGATTCAGGATAGCTCTTCAGTTTCCTGACATCTTGGGGACTATGAATAGGATTGAATGTACCCCCATGAATTGCTGATGGGGGGTACTGGTTCTATAGCCCCAATTGTTAAAAGATGATTGTTTTTGATTCCTGTGGGAATTGGTTATCATACCAATAAACGTGGTAGTAGATTTGTAAAGTTTATTCTTTACATGGCCTCTGTGATGGACAGGACCCAGCAGTCTGAAGTAGTTTGTTTCCTGATCTGAACAAAGTCCTGTAATCGGCCCCAATCCTGGTATCATCCTGAAAGTTTTTTTCTGGTGATGGAATGATCTGGCTGCTTGTTGGCAATGTAGTTTCTTCTTTAAATTTACTGTGGAAGCTGAAATAGCAACTCCCTTTGTTATTCCCTGTTGTCCTGTTCCTACCTGAGACTTTGTAGGGGTAAAAGCATTGAAAGGTTTTTCCCTTTTAATCTTTCTCCTTGCCTGATGATGCTGAAGGCATAGCTTTCTTTTTCTCTTTAGTCTCCATTACTACTTTCTCCAAGAAGTTTTCACTAAAGAAGTATCTGCCAACAAACTTCTCTGTAGATAGGTTGGCCTTAGAAAGTGTATCCACTTTTCAATGTTTTAACCACAAATTCCTGCACATCATGACATTTGTGGCCTGTGCTCTAGTGCTGAACTGGATGGTGTCAAGGGAAACAAATTGAGCCACTCTCTTAATTTTTAACAGGGATCTTTTGAGTACTGAGGGATCAGGTTTCTGGGTTCTGCAATAAATTGTCCACCCATACCACTATGGCCTTTGTAAAATTGGAGAGGATTGCTGAAGCTCTAATAACCAAAGAGGAAGCTTCATGGGATCTCTTAAGGACAGATTAATTTTTCTGGTCCACTGAGTCCTTCATGACATTGTCTCCATCCTTAGAAAGTATTGCCTCTGAGTGTATGCTACCACTGGGGCATAAACTTTTACATCCTCCATTCCTTCTTTGAGTAGAGTATAAATTTTTCAGCAGAGGAATTCAGGGAAGAGCCACTACCTGGTGCCGCCCACTCAATTCTGAGAGCATTGTCAAATGAGTCAGGAAATGGGCATACCACCAGACGTTTGGGTGGCTTCTTGAACCAGGTTAGATGAGGATGAAGTAATGGAATCTTCTGTTGAATCAGGAGAGTAGTTCAGGCTAGTGATTACTTTCTTGAGAAGTCTCTGAAAATGCTCAGGTTGAAATAGCTTTGGAGGGCTGTCTTTGTCATAAGAATCCTCTCCCAACAACTCCCCCTCCTCTTTGTCTGAAGGGATGGTGTCATACGTTATAACCGACTGTGATTCATCTGTCTGACTCCTGATCTGACCAATAACTTCTTCTCTTTTGACTCTCTTGAGTGTGTTTGCAGGGAGCCCTGCAGATAGAGTAGCTCCCCTGTCTGAGGCTTGTGGCTCTTGTATCTTTAGCTTAGCTAGCTTTCTTGATTTTCTGTGTTTCAACATGCTCCAGTCTGAAGAGGATGTAGAGGAACTTGGTGTAGGTGAAGAAGAGGAACTCCATCTACTTCTGTATTTAGGTCTCTCCAGCAGTCATTTTGTAGAAAAATAGGTGGTGGAGCTCATCCAGGGATTGTTATGCAGCTGCACTTTCTATTCAATGGACAAGGAGGTGGAACTCTCAGAAGGAGGTGGAGCTCTCAGAAAGGTGCAGGAGCTATGCTGCTGTGAGCTCCCACTGAATCTGAGGCCTGGGTCTCTCCCTTGTTCCTGAAGAATAGGATCTCCCATCTTCAGACTGTAGGGTGGTTGCAGACACAGTAGCAGCTCCCCCTGTCTCTTCCTGCTGGAATGGTCCTTGAAAACATGTCTGGTTGGGAGGAGCTATGCGGTGCAGTCTCCAATACTGAGCCATCCAGTTGAATGAAGGTTGGCCAAAAAATGTAGAAGGAGAGGCATGGAGACCATGTTTGCCACTTCTGCAGCTGCCAAGAGGCCTGCTGTTGGGGGGCGGGGGGGCGGTCTGCAGGAAAGGATTCCTCCTGGAAGGTAGAAGCCCAGCCTGGGGTCCTGACTGAGGAGTGGGTCTTTGAACATGCCCATGGAGCCCTGAACAGGAGGCAGCTCACAATCTTTCTGCCCTGTGGCTTCTTGCTCATTCTGGGATTGTGTTCACTGGTTCATCTCCGTGTGGCTTGTCCCCCACTGCCTCAACAGCTGTTGTCAGGCAGTGACAAGGCTTGGTCCATTTTCTGGGTTGTCATCAGGGCCAAAAAGGAGGTTGAAGTTCCATTCCTGCCTGATCTACCTGGTGGACCCAGGGAGTCCTTAGAACTTGCTGAGCCCTCTCCCTTGTCCAGTGCCTCAGACTGGAGGGGCTCTCCCTTCTGACAGTCCTTTTTTCCTTACAGATCCAATGCACTAGATCTTATTTAGAGAGGACTTGTACATCACTGGTAAGCTCTCCCTGCCTTCCTTTCAGTATAGAGTCAGAGTTAAGCTCTGATGACCTGCTGGAGCAGTAGGGCTATTCAAACTGGAAAGGACTCTTCAGCCCCGGTCACACTCACCAATAAAGCTGTCATGAACACGTTGCTATTATAGTCTTGGTGTATTATCAAGACATTTCCTGGATCAGACATCCCAACAGCCATCAGTTATTCCCCGTGTTGTTCCCATGATTGGTCGATCAGATGTCCCTGCCGGACCTCATTTTCTGACAGTAGCACTCTGGATTTGTGCAGGTGCATCCCCAGCAGCCCACAGGACAGACTAAAACAAATGACAAGATTGCCCATAGGAAACAATGGGAGAGGCTGAATTGTCCATTGGATATAATGGGAGACAAGATTGTCAGTCGACTTGCATGGGCTTAATTGAAACACATTGAAGCACAAAAACGGCTGCAATAAAAATCTGGAATGAAAGTCAACACAACCTACAAGTGTCCAGGAATGGGATTGCTGGGGGAAGGGCAGATTGCCAGCCCCTGGGACTGGCATAGGTGTTCTGGGTTTGAATTGCCAGGGGGAGGGTGGGTTGCCACCCTCTGGGACTAGATTGCAAGGGAACAGGGCAAAATGCCAAACTCTGGGACTGGATTACAGGGTGGCTGACTAGATTACTACCTTCTGGGACTGGATTGCCAGGGAAAATGCTAGATTGCCAGCCTCTGGGACTTAATTGTCCAGAACAACCTAGAACATCTGTGCCAGTCCCAGGGGCTGGCAATCTGCCCTTCCCCCAGCAATCCAATTCCTGGACGCTTGTAGGTTGTGTTGACTTTCCTGGAAAATCCATTCCAGATTTTTATTGCAGCTGTTTTTGTGCTTCAATGTGTTTCAGGGAAGCCCATGCAAATCAATTGGCAATCTTGTCTTCCATCATATCCAATGGGCAATCCAGTCTCTCCCATTGTTTCCTATGGGCAATCTTGTAATTTGTTTTAGCACGTCCCCCACAACTCTACTTTTCTCTCCTATGGAACTACTTCTTCTGCACAATTATAACGCATGCAGAAATAACCCACCAGATTACACACGACTATTCTCAGTTTCAGGACTGGATTAAAACACCACTCAGGTGCTTGGTTTACCAGGCAGTTGACAGAGTTTTTGATCTCATGTCCGCTCGCGCATTGTTATTACTGGTTGAGGTTTGGGCGGGAACTGGTTCTGTGCTTACAATGACCCAGTAATGGAGGAGCGTTCAAACATGCAAAGTCCCCTCTCAAGTCATCAGGAGTGCTCTTGGTCCAGATTTAAAGCACTATAAAAAAAACTCCAGGTCCAAGTCGAGACAATGCGGGACCTGGACGAGACACCCACCATTCCCAAATGCTGATGTTTGGACACCCATATAAAATCCAACATGCATCCATGCCCATCTGAGCCTGGCCTTCCACTGTGTCCTGGAAGGACACAAAAATTTGCATAGCCCTACCTGGAGTGAGAGGGGGTTTGATCTAACCAATGTGGATGACTTCCCCTACTAAAGGAGAACTATGTTTCTCTATGCATAGCTCATTCTGATTTTTCACATATAGTATGATAGATGTGAAGATTGTGGGCTAAGCTTAGGCTGAACACTGCACATGAAGCAAGAAGTTATTATCATGTGAAAATACTACATGCCTTGCTGTAATCCCTC
Organism: Heteronotia binoei; assembly: GCF_032191835.1. Classification (NCBI taxonomy): domain Eukaryota; kingdom Metazoa; phylum Chordata; class Lepidosauria; order Squamata; family Gekkonidae; genus Heteronotia; species Heteronotia binoei. The sequence continues at coordinate 77,133,636 of NC_083228.1, read as the reverse complement.
TCCCCATGCCAATAGCACTATTTTGTAAACAAACATGTTTGTGTTTTTGGTTGTGTGCTAAAATCAATCTGAATGCACCTCTAGTTAAGTAACACAGCTGCTATTTCCCTGTGAGAATTTTGGATAGAGAAGCACCAGGCATAATTAGAATTAAGAGATTATAAATAATCAGGTGGAGGTTGTGGTCATGGAAGGAGAATCTTCTGATGGATAAACTGCTAGGAAAGAGCCCTGACCTGGATAGCCCAGGCAAGTCCAGTCCTGTCAGATCTTGGAAGTTAAGCTGAGTCAACTGTGGTTAGTACTTGGATGGGAAATTTCCCTGAAATACCCATCTGAGAGGAAAGGGCAGGCTCTCATCAGTCACCTCTCTGAACACCCTCCAGGTCCCCAGTAGGGGTGTTAGTTACCAGAGGTTGACATAACTTCCAAATGTAGACACACACACAAAATATATACCAAAAAAAGGGATAAACTGCTAGGAAAGGCAAGAAACCAGGCGTATTTTGTATTCTTTGCCAGCAGAGGGAGCACTGCATCATTGTCATTATTCATACGAAAGCTAGAGACAAAAAACTGGGGAGCGAAGGCTGCCAATGCTGCAGATAGCCCACCAGCAGGAGATAGTGGCAAAACCCCTAGTTCTATGCCATGTGTGCTGAGATCACAATGGGAAGGGTGGAGAGGAAGAACCAAGAATACTGAAAGTGTGAACCAGAATCAATAGGAGAGGAAGCAAACCCATCAACAGTTCACATATAGGCTTAAAGTAGTCTTGTCCTAGCCCCATTAGAGATCCCCCAGAAACCATTAAATTCAGAGACTGATGAGATCCAGAAAGTTGCAGAATGTGCTGGGAAAATGTGTGTGGGGGGGGCAAGACAAAGTTTAGTGAAATAGATATAAATTAAATACCATTTTTGGATACTACTTTCCATCAGGTATCAGTAGAAACCCTAAATAGTTTTGAACCACAGAAATAGGAGTCTGGTATGCCTCTGTACCCTAAGATATGAGATATAACATGAGCTTACTGAACAGGAAAACCTTGCATTTATTACAGGGTGATTGTTGGTCCATCATAGTAGAATCAATTTAAAAATTATCCCAAGGAAGGAAGCAAGCTTAGGCATGCTAGTTTCTTAAGTTTGCCTTCAGTAGCTTGAGCTGTCTTTCCCAAAATTATCCCAAGGAAGGAAGCAAGCTTAGGCATGCTAGTTTCTTAAGTTTGCCTTCAGTAGCTTGAGCTGTCTTTTCAAGGCTTTCTGTGCAGCCACAGATCTAGAAATGTTCTATTTTAAGCTAGTAAAGGACAGTGTTTGAACAGCCCTCCTTCAGAGATTGCATGTCCTCTGCCCATGTTATGTTACAAGAAGATGCAATTAGATAACTGTTGAACTGAGACCTCCCCACCCCCACAAGAAAAGTCCAAAGTGCAGCTGTGCTAATTTGAGTACCCAGCTTGCTGGGGGGGGGGGGGAAGTGTAGATGACTAGGGAAGGCAATGGCAAACCACCCCGTCAAAAGTCTGCCATGAAAACGTTGTGAAAGCAACATCACCCCAGAGTTAAAACTACTGGTGCTTGCACAGGGACCTACCTTTACCTTTTTTTAAAAATTGCACTTTATAGACCTTGCTCTTTGACATAGGGGTTGCCAAGTCCAATTCAAGAAATATCTGGGGACTTTGGGGATGGAGCCAGGAGACATTGGGGGTGGAGCCAAGAGACATTGGGAGTGCAGCCAGGAGCAAGGGTGTGACAAGCATAATTGAACTCCAAGGGAGTTCTGACCATCACATTTAAAGGGATCGCACACCTTTTTAAATGCCTTCCTTCCATAGGAAATAATGAAGGCTAGGGGCATCTTCTTTTGGGGCTCATAGAATTGGACCCCCTGGTCCAGTCTTTTTGAAACTTGGGGGTATTTTGGGGAGAGGCACTGGATGCTATACTGCAAATTTGGTGCCTCTATCTCAAAAAACAGCCCCCCCCCAGAGCCCCAGATACCTGTGGATCAATTCTCCATTATTTCCTATGGGAATAAGTCTCCATTGGGAATAATAGAGTTCCCAGTAGCTATTTCCCTTCCCTCCCCCTGTTTTCTGATGATCCTGAAGTGAGTGGAGGGCCTCCATAATAAACAGGGTTCCCATACAAAGTCTCTGAAAACAATGCAAAACAAGCACAGAGACACATGCGTCTTTCTTTCTTTCTTTCTTTCTTTCTTTCTTTCTTTCTTTCTTTCTTTCTTTCTTTCTTTCTTTCTTTCTTTCTTTCTTTCTTTCTTTCTTTCTTTCTTTCTTTCTTTCTTTCTTTCTTTCTTTCTTTCTTTCTTTCTTTCTTTCTTTCTCTCTTTCTTTCTTTATTTCTCTCTTTCTTTCTCTCTCTCTTTCTTTCTTTCTCTCTTTTCTTTCTTTCTCTCTCTTTCTTTCTTTCTCTCTTTCTCTCTCTCTCACACACACACACCCCTGTCTCTGGTGCCTCCACAACAGGTCTGAAGAGTACTGGGGCTACCCTGCTCTATTTTACGCACACACTTACTTGCTCTGAAACAAAACCAAAACAAACAAGGGAGGGGCTCTGCTGCTGACACTTCCCCATGAAGTACTTCCTGCTTAACTTTAAAAGCACACATACACACACACACATTTTGAAACCGGATCTGTTTGCAGGTTTCTAAACCTGCCAGAGAACTACAGGTAGATGGTGGCTGTGGGGAAGGGGCTTCGCACTCCGGCCAGCAGGCTGGGGGTGAGGGGAAGCCTGTAAAACTGGGGGATCCCCTGCTGGGACCTGGGGATTGGGAAGCCTACTTTGACTCTTTCCTGTTATTAGTATGTCTTCCATTTTATTTACATATTTAATGGTCTCCCTGAAAATGCTTGTGGACTTGCTTTTGGGTTTGAACATGGAATAAACTGACTGCTTAAACCTCACGGCAGATATTGCATTACATCATATTATCCATTTTCCTTTCAATTTGAAAAATAGAATCATTTCCTGAATGTGTGTCCCTAATTTCTTTCCAATGTCTCAATGTTCAGGGGAGTTGCCAACAAATAGGCTTACAAACAGAATGTGAGTTAAATCAAAGGCCTTGCTTTGGTCAGCTGGTAAAGCAGGGCCAGTGCTAGGGTTTTTGATGCCCTAGGCAAGCTGCCCACTAGTGCCCCCCCATAAATTTAAAACACAGAGAATTGTAGGAGAAATGAAGAAACTTGAAACTATTTACATTTTTAATTTACAGGTTTTTTATTTAAAATTTTATTTATTTATTTAAAAAAGTGAGATTAAGCAATCAAAATTGTGAGAATACTACTTGATCCTGTTAGCTGGAGGTGCCAGGGACAAGACTTTGTGCATCCGAGAAAGATGCTCTGCCACTGAGCTATGGCTCCCATCGCATGGTTCTGTTAAGGTAGAGTAAAAAGGATGAGTGGCAGCATACAACTTCAATAGGAGTCAGTTTTTAGAAACTGTAATTGGCTCTTCTTCAGCTTTTACAATTGGTTAATTTATCCCTGCTGGGCTCCAAAGAGCACACTGTGCAGGCGCCATCCACAAAACTGGCTGGGCAGCATCTGCGCTCCATGGAGCCTGCTTTTCATTGGGGAAGGCAGATTCCAAGGAGCACACACACTGCACATGTCAGGTAGTGCCCTAGGCAGCCGCCTACTTGGCCTACTCGCATGCACCAGCCATGCGGTAAAGGCTTGCCTTTTTGCATCCTGTCAGAGTAAATTCACCTGAATTGGCCTGCACCAAAGAATATTTTCACACCATCATTCTTATTTGTTCAATCATTTATGTAAAGGGATAGCAGACTGTAGACTGAGAATTTTCAAATATATTTTTCATTATAGAGGATGGTGGAAGCAGTACATGACAAAATCATTATAATGGACAGTTCTGAGTCTTTCTGTCAACTAATGCAACCTTTTTGGCACCAGGGACCAGTTTTGTGGAAGACAATTTTTCCATGGATGGGGGAGGGGGGCAGGGGATAGTATTGGGCAGATTCAATTGTGCATTTTATTTCTATTAGTTTGGTGTGGTAGTTAAGTATGCAGACTCTTATCTGGGAGAACCAGGTTTGATTTCCCACTCCTCCACTTGCACCTGCTTCAATGGCCTTGGGTCAGCCATAGCTCTTGCAGAGTTGTCCTTGAAAGGACAGCTTGTGGGAGAGCTCTCTCAGCTCCACCCACCTCACAAGGTGTCTGTTGTAGTAGGTAAAAGAGACTGTGAGCTGCTCTAAGACTCTGAAATTCGGAGGGGAGGGCAGGATATAAATCCAACATTGTTGTCGTCTTCTTCTTACTACATTGTAATATATAATGAAATAATTATACAAGTCATGGCCTGGTTGCTAACAGGCCACGGACTGGTACCAGTCCATGGCCCGGGGGTTGGGGACCCCTGAACTAATGGACTAGAGAAGTTGGAAGCTGCTGCTTGGAACTACAACCTGTATAAATGTGGTTTTATCATTTAACAATGTTGGCTGACTTTGATGAGAATAACATAGAAAAATCAGAAACAATTATTTTCTCCAATTAGTGTACAGAACTCCATATTGAAACCTCCTCAGCCATTAAAGGCAAGGACTAACTGCAGAAGTCATATTTATTTGTGTAAGCAGTAATTTGGTTGGTTCGTGGTCCCATCCCGTACCCAAATACTGGAAGAATGATACTCTAACTATTTCTGGGAGAGATTTATCTATTAATAGTTAAAAAAAAATCCAAGTAAGGAAACATGCTTCCTGATGATCCCACAATCTCTCTGTATGTAATCTGATTCTTTTCCACCTTCATCTGTTTTACACAGAAAGATTGTTCTTATGGTTTCTTTAATGTGCTTTGGAGCAAATCCTCAGTGGGTACAGAAAAGGATGGAACTCTGCCTCTCAGTAGAATCAGAGTCCTACAAGGATGAAAGATGCTTGGAGAGGTCATCTAATTTATCCCAAAGTAAGATTCATGATGCCATTCTTTTAAACACCCAAGTGATGGCTCTAATGGCATACACAACAACTCATTTGACAGCTGAAAAATCTGTTCATACTTCCATCTAAATTTTCATGTAAACCCTTTTCTTAGATGGAGGAGGGAAACCCTATACATTTAGAGCTACATTCAGTATACAATGGGTGGCAACTGTGATTCTTTCACAAGGGCAAATTTTAGCTTGTATGCAAATTCAGGTAACATTCCCTCAACATAAGGAGAAAACAAAATCCAAAATGAATTCAGGAGGAGCAGATTGGGAAATACTATGGTTAACCCCTTCCCTGCTGACTGTTTTGTCACCACAGGCACCCTTCCACTGTCTAGCCTCCTGCCTATTAGGTTTCATTATTTGTTTGCCCTCCACTGAGTTTAAAGTTAAAATGATGGAAATATATGTATAAAGGGCCCTTCTGTCATGTCGAGTTGTCTGGTGAGCATGCACCTTCTGGGTAAGTTTACACCAGAAGACTCAATGGCTGGACCTAGACCTTATCCCCATTAATGGCTCCCTGCAATGAACAAGATCCAGACAGGTGGTGTGAATTCCTTCCATGGTTTTGCTTTTGCAAAGCAAGGAATGTTTTTGCAACTCCTTTCCAAGCTGGACTGAGCAACCACCGCTATGGCCTATGAGAGGAACCCAAACACCTACTTCTTAATAGCCTTCTTGGGGCCAGAAGAATCTTTCTGCCCAAACTGAACACCAAACTAGACAAAATGCTGTGAAGTCTAGGAATGGTGCTCCTGAGCAATAGGGTTGCCAGATCCAGCTCTGGAAATATTTGGGAAATATTTGGGAACTCTGAGGGTGGAGCCAGGAATAAGGCTGCATGATTGAACTCCGAAGGGAGTTCTGGCCATCACATTTAAAGGGACCATGTTCCTTTAAAATGCCTTTGCTCCACTGGAAAAAAGCAGGATGGGGACACTTTCTTTTGCGGCTCATAGAATTGCATCCCCTAGCCCAATACTTTTGAAACTTGGAAGATTTTTTAGGAGAGGCATCAAATGCTATGCTAAAAATTTGGTGACTTTACCTTTAAAAATAGCCCCCGCAGAGCCCCCAGATACTCACAAATTGATTCTCCATTATACTCTATGGGGACCAGTGTGCATTTCTTCTCTCTTCCCTGCTTTCTGTAACCCTGAAGCAGGGGAGGAGGGCCTCCCAACCAGGAGATCCCCCACCCACAACTGGGGACTGGCAACCCTACCAGTGTTCTCTCTATGCTGAGTTAGTGTGAGTTAGCTTAGTTTTTAGTCTCTGGCTCACACATTTTTGTCTTAGCTCAGGAAAGATGACCCCAGAGCAAACTAATTTATGCAGTAGTCAAATTGCTCACTTGTAACTTTAATGCCAGTAGCTCATGAAGTACACTTTTTGCTCACAATACAGCTTAGAGAGAGTATTGCTCCTGAGTGTTTCTTAACTAGTAGAGCATCTGGGGGAAGGCTGGTATGGATTAACTAAACTTGCTTCAAAGGGCACAGGTGGCATTTCTATGATTACAGTCTTCATCATTAATCAAGGGAGGGAGCAGTTCTACATATGCCAAAAAAACACCTGTAGGGAGCTACAGTCTTCATTCCAATGAAAGGTGGACTCTTTTGGGGTAGGAAAGTGTTGTACTCATTAGTGTAGGACTGCCAGCTCCAGATTCAGAAATACCTGGAGATTTGGGGGGTGGAGCCCAAGAAGGGCAAGGTATGGGGAGGGACTTCAGTGGAGTATAATGCCGTAGAGTCTACTTTCCAAAGCCACTATTTTCTCCAGGTGAACTGATGTTTGTCAGCTGGAAATCAGTTGGAATCTACGGAGATCTCCAGATACCAACTGGAGGTTGGCAACCCTATTTATTGTTTCGTACAACACAATCCTCAGTAAACTTCCATTATCATAATATAGACATTTTGCTTTTAAGCATTTACATTTTAGTTTGGAATTAATTAATTGATAGATCCATTGGCTGTTTAATCATAACATGCTATCTTCCTTTATTAGGGCCTGAAATTCAGACAGGCAGAATGGGAACCTTAAATTTTCTAACCTAACTTTTGAAAGGGAGGTTCAGTTTCTTCGAGATAAGATGAGCTGAAGTGAGCTGGAATGCCTCGCTACCCCTGGAGTCCATCGCTGTGATAACAGCTGTTGTGCTGGAAATCTAATGCCTATGAAAGAGTTAAATGCCGGTCGATGGGCAATATCAGTGACATGCCTCTGAATTGAGCATGCTCCCGGAGTGAGACTGTGGACTGGTGTTCCTCAATGAATAGGGGCCACTCCAAGGGAGTTTTCTTTTGAATAGAATGGGGTCAGGGAGCCGCTTTGGGAACAATGGTTACCACCGGCAAGCTGAATTTCTTACAATCACACACCATACCCCCTGATCAAATAGCTCCTTTGTCAGCCTGATATAAAAACATGTCATACAATGATGATCTGGAAGAATGACATGGGCTCCCCTTTCATGGAGATCAGAAGGGCTTGTTGTGCACAAAAGGGAGCCCCCATCAGAGTCAAGAAAGGGGGAAAAGAAACAGAGAATAAAAGGGGAGCGAATGGAAACAAACAGTAACAGCAACTGCCACAACAACAACAGAAAAGGGAGCAAGTAGATAGCTGTGTTGAGTGTTCTGCAGGATTTGGAAGTGGCGAAAAATTGCACCCAGTCCAGTGTGATGTGAACAGGAGGTTCCAGTTGCTCTGCGCTTGGGAGTCCATTGTCATTCTGCACTGGAACAGAAGAAATTGCTGGATGGGAAAAGGTCAACAGGCCCAACAAACCTTCCCCAATCTTATTTTGAAACTCTGGAAGTTTCAAACTCCTAAGACATTAAGAGAGTAGCAATAAAAAATAATAAAAGAGCTTGGAGGGTGGGCTTTTTTTGTACAAAGAAGAGTTTAAAGAACTGGTCATGCTTAACAGAGAAAAGACTGAGATAGCAATATTCCAACACTTTAAAGTCTGCTGTTAAACAGACATCTAAGAGGATGAACAATTAGAGAAATAGTGCAATAAAAAGCCTAGGAAGACGGTGGAAGTCCCATCACCAGAAGTTTTAAGAAAAAAAATCTATGAGGGACATCTTTTAGGGATGGCTTTTATTATTTTATTTAGAATATTATATTTTGCCTGTCTAAATTATACATAAGAAAAAAGTAAGGCAATTCACAAAAACATAAAACATTTGCAATTACATCATCTAAACTAACTGCTAAACAAGATAAAAAGAGATAGAATCAGACAGTAGCAGCATATAACAAAAACAGAGCAAAAGTCAGCAACAACAGTTAAAACCTGTAACAAATCAGCTTTACAAGGAACAAGGAAAGCATCTTGGGTTAAGGCAGAGAATTCCAGTTTGTTTACAGCACCTGCCTCATTTACATCCCTCCTCAAATCTTACCTCTTGGGCATGGATACTCAGAGTGGGGCTGCAGCAGCTGATTTCAGATCAAGGCCAGAGGTGGTCCTAAAGCTAGCTGAGGTTGTTCAGGGCTCTAGAGATCAGCATCAGCACTTTGAATTGGGGCCAGAAACAGCTATCGAAGCAGGCATAATTTTGATGTCACATGTCTCACAGTAGTTCCTCATTAGGATTCTTGGTGCTGCATTATGGACCAATGAAATGTCCAGAGAGTCTTCAAAACTAGCCCCACCTAGATGTCACAAGTACATGAAACCGCACCAAGTCTGTTCTCTCCTGTAATTACCCTAGTGCAGTTGCATGCCGGTTCAAACTGGGGGAAAAACTGACAATGTTGCTTGGGCACCTTGCAGGAGCCAGCAACAACCCCAGACTGTGAATTCAAGGGGGAGCAAATCTCATTCAGAGCTGGCTACATATTTAATTATTTGTGCGTGTGTGTGTGTGGGGGGGGTGGGTCAGCCCACCTTTCTTCTCTTAAGTGAGAGATTTTTATCTGCAAAGTGCTGAGCAAAACTGTAACAGTAAACCACTAAGCAGTCCACCTTCTCCTTCAGACCAGATCCCAACATGCCTTTGACCACCTGGAACAACTCCATTAGCCTACACTGTGCACCTGCTTTTGGAAGTCATGGGAAAGTATTGTTTCTTTGCCACAGTCACCATCACCAAGTACATTTTAAAATGAGCTTTCACCTGTGTGTTATTGGTTTCTTTCCCCCTCTCCCTTGTCTTTTCATTGCCCACAGCCACTTAATTAATCAATGGGCTACCTGGGCATTTGGGAAAGGGCATCCTGGGAGCAATCATGTCAACTGTCCAGGTAATTTCCTCATTCCAGTTGTCAAGCAAAGCACTGAGAGCAGCACCAAACATATCAGCAGGAAAATTGCCTGCAGCCATCAGAAAAACATTTGGATCTATCTAACTTCAGGGGCAAATAATTTTAATAGATCCCCCATCCCCGCAGAGTCTTGGTTTACTTGCAAATCTAAACCAGAGCAAATAGTGATCTGTTTATGAAAAAGGAAGTGTAATCAATTTCTCTACCCTCATGTCATGTTCCCTTTACTAAGAGCAAAATATCAGATCAAGAGTGTGACCTAGGGTTGCCAGCTCTGGGTTGAGATATTCCTGGCGATTTTGGAGTAGGCCCTAGGGACAGTGGGGCTTGGGAAGAGAGGGACCTCAGCAGAGTATAATACCATAGCATCCACCCTCCAAAGCAGCTATTTTCTTCAGGGAAACATGTCTGTAGATTGGAGATCAGTTGTAATTTCAGGAGATTTCCAGCCCTACCTGGAGGTTGGGCAACCCTAGAACCAGGAAACAGGCCTCTAAGTTGACATGGAGATCATAACATTCTAAGCCAATCCTGACTCCTTAGTCTGCATGTTGAAGTCCTCCAGGATAACCAGCCTAGGAGGCCTCAACATCAACCCAAGACCACCTCTTGTCATCTCAGACTGTTAGGCAGTGGGTTGGGTTGTACACCAATAGAATCCCAATACTGGCTCTCAGTCCCAGCATTAGGTATACAGCCTCAAAACTAGAAGTGTCTTGACTTGTTGGACACCATACTAGGGGCACCATGGTAGAGGTATAGAGACCTTATAGGCTATAATGACACCACCTCCTTCCCTACCAGACCTGTTCTGATGTACCACTGAGCACCCCAAAGATACATGGGGCTGCTTTATGCTGTGTAACAGTAAAAGTCCTTCCAACTTACCCCCATCAGCCTGCGCAGGCAAATGATTTGTATTTTTACTGACAAACAATTACTCTTCATACAATAATAATTACAGGTTATTGGGATTACTCAATCTTTGCTGCATCCACTGATGTCTTCAGTCTTTAAGGCTATACTAGAGTAAGAATTGGTGTTACAATGTGCAGTTTGAAGGTAAGACATTTTGGGGGGTTTCTTCCTGTCACAGACCAGCAGAGGAACCCCACCCCTAAACAGGAACATCACTGTGCAACGTCCCCAACATGATGACATCACCAGAAGTGACATCATCACACCAAGGATGCTCTGGTTTTTGGGCAAAACTCTGTGGTTTGAGGGTGAATTTATCCTAAAGTTTTGCCCCCAAAACAGAATGCTGCCCCCCACATCATTGACATGATGATGTCATTTCCAGGTGATAACTGCATTGTGCGACATCCCACCTCACCCCTGGAACACTCCCCAAATCCCCCTGCTGGAGCAACAAGGGGATCTGACAACCCTATTTTGAGCCCACAGGCACATATGGAATTCTGACAGGGTACAGTGGGTGCAGCAACAAAATGACTGCTGCAGAAGGTAGAAGCAGTCAAAAAATGATTGCCACAGCTTAATTTCAGTAACACAGTATAGAACCTTGTCCTTCAGTGGCAGGACCGGATCTACGTTTTTTGAGGGGGAGCAAAATTAAAAAATGACGCCCTCTTTTGTGCCATTCTATATTATGGTCCCATAGAATACAATGGACTCCATACCCAATTTGACGCCCCCCCTCCGTCAGAAAGGGGTGCTTGCCCAGGGCAAGCACCCCCCTCTGCCCCTCCCTAGATCCGGCCCTGTTCAGTGGCAGCTGCTGCTTTTAAAAATCTACACAGCCAGTCAAATCAGTAGACAATCAGAAGCCTTGCTGGGCAAAACACTACCTGACCCCACAAACTTCCTGAAAACACTTGATAGGCACCAAAAAAGGTGTCAGCAGGTGCTATGACGCCCATGGGTCCCACGTCGGGGACCCCAGTCTACAGCATTAGATAATGATAATTCCTTTGTATACTGCTGAAATTTTCAAAGATAAGCTAACTGATATTAATTTTGTTCACAATTAATATGATATAATGTATATGATCATATTATATCACTGAAGATGCCAGTGTTTTCAATGTCATAAAATTTAACTTAATACCCAAATAGGTTGCTGCTCTTATTGTAAGAAACTGTTTTAGTTCAAATAACATACTTTCTTTTGTTTACTACAAACATTTTATATTTTCAAATTTCATTCATTCCAGCTTCTTCTCTCTCAAGTACTGGATATATTCACAATTTTGCTTGTAGAAAAGTTAGTCATTTATAGTACAAACCTAAGAATACTTTCTCAGAAGTAAGCCTCACTGAACTTCTGAGAAAGTATTCTTAGGTTTGTACTATAAATGACTAACTTTTCTATAAGCAAAATTGTGAATATATCCAGTACTTGAAGCCTCACTGAACTTCATGGGATTTATTTCTGAATAGACCTGTTTAGGATTACATCATTATACTTCTGCATTCAATAAATATGCAAAATAGTACTTTTTTATATGCCCAATAAATGATAAACTATGTATTTTATGTTGTTAAAGCAATAAAATTTTAGGTCTGCTAGGAAAGTACTGTATATATTTCATTCCTCCAACATGCTTTTTTCTTTTAAATATGGGGAAAAACAAGGTTTTAAAAAACATAACTTGAAATTTTCTAAAATTTTTACATTTTCTAGGGTTAATCAAGAGTAACCTCTTCAGACTGTCATATACATAGCAAGGTAAAAAAACAAAGGCATGCATAGGAATTTTTGTGAGCCGCCCCCCCGCCCCAATTCTAGAATTTTGTTCCCGTGCATTTTGTCCTGAGTGTTTCTCAAAAACTGATAATGTTTAATTTGAACTGCTTATGTTGGTCTTTGACCATAATAAATATTGACTGACTGACGGACTAATTTGAGCTGCCTTTTGTGAGCTGGCTTAAATGGGTCGGGAACTGAATTTTTCACATCTGTTATAAAACTGGTTATTTTAGTTTTTTTTCCTTTTAATCTACTGTCATCTTTGGAATGTGACAACCTAGAAGTAGGGATGGGTAATAGGAAAGTTGCACAAACAATTTTATTGTTGCCTCTAATACCATTGTTTCTGCACAAGCTACATATTAAAAGCAGAGACTGATTTTGGATCCAGATCAAACCATCCTGATCTGTATCATAACAAACATTTGCCCAGCATCAGCCATGCTCTAGTGGAAAGAACTAATGTTAGAGGTGTCATGTTGCTTCTCTATGGCTGAAGACAGGCAAACTTCTTTTCTTCTTTCCGTACCTCCAGTGACCCTGAATGGACAGAGGAGTGGTCACAATGCACCTGCCCAGCCTTGTGCTCTCAGTTTTGTGTTGTTCAGATGAAACTGGGGATTGCACACATATGTAATGTCTGACGTAATTAATAAGAGCAATTATGTGTTTGTGTAAGAGAGAGATGATGGCTAAGAGCAGTCCAGTTGACAGACTCAGTCAAAACTATAAATACAAGGTGTTGCAGATCGGTTCCACTTTACTGTAACAACATAGCACCAGAAAAGGTCCTATCTGATGCACATTATGCAGTTCTCTTTTTGAAGAAGGTCTCCCGCAATGAATTAAACTTCTGTTATTCTTTTCCAAGTATCCATATTTCTCTCATGATCTAATCTGTTGTGGGACAAGGAATAGAAAGAAAACACCAAAGAGGAGCATACTGCCTAGCACAGACTCCCCTGCCTAGCACAGACTTAATTCAAATAATGGTGTCAGCTGTGAATGTGACTTTAAAATCTTTTGAGAATTTCAAATAAATCCTAGATTCATTTAACCCAACTGAACACGTCATGTTGGTTCCAGTAGGCTCAGACTGTTAGCCCTAGACATAAACTTCATTGCTAGATACACACCAAACAAATATAGTGTGTTGTATATGTATTTTCTAGAAATTCTGCAAGTAATTTTCTAGTAACTCTGACCTGGAGCTCTATACCACAATGGATGCCTGGTGTCACACATTATAGTAATATAAAAGCACTCAGATACCATGGTGATTAGTGCATTAGAAATCCTTATAATAGTTACATTCTGATTCTGCAAACTGCATCCCTCTCCCCACTATCTGGGAATTTTGAACTGACAAGGCACTTGAGCCCCGTGAAAAAGACCCTGTGTTTTTACAAGAAACAGAAGCTGCTGGACACTTCATTGCTATGGGGATGTAACTGAACTGGGCTTGTTTAAGGCAGAGGGCACAAACTTACAGGAACAAAAAAAAAAAGACAAGGGAGGGGGATAGAAGGAGGGAGCTGCATTGATTTCAGTCTGTTCAGGTCTAGCTGGAAAACACAATGCAATGAAACGGTCCCTTGGTCGGCAAGTCTCTTTAGTTTGGTTTTTCCCAGGGTTTGGAGTGGAATGGGGAGGGATGGTGCAAGAGAGGAGAGGAGAGGTGTACCTAGGAAGGGCGTAAAACAGTATCTTACTTCTGAAAATGAGACAAACTTTTTATGTGTCTCTTGCTTTCAAGGGGTAGAGTTAGGTTGTAACTCAATAAAGACTCTACCATATAAAGAACTCTACTTTCATATTTACCTTTAAATGAATCCAATAGGAAAACAGGTTTGGCGAAGTTTTCTGTTAGAATTTTACAAGCGGAAACCTGCAAGGAGCTTCTCATTTCACCCTCACCCCACTATTTCCTTTTCCCCTTGCCTGAAAGCCCCCACCCCCTTTCTTCTGCTTCCTTCTCTCCTTCCCACCCACCAGCCAACCTACCTTATCTGCCCTTCTGTCTTCCTGCTGGTATCCTCTTCCTAGGAAAATTGTGGCCCAGTTGTATGATATTGGCTGCTGGACCAAGCTCACTTTCATGGTAGGTAATCCTCAAGGAGTTGTGAGGGGTTACCTCACTTTCCTCTGTATTCACCTCCTCTCACTATTTCCTCTTTCTGTCTTCCTGGCAACCCACATATCCCTGCCTTATTTCCTCCTTCTCAGCCATTCAACAGCCTGCCTTTTATATGCTGCCTCCCATCTTAAGCTATATATTATTTATTTATATACTGCCTTACTCTATGGTGGAAACCAAAACAGCTTACAGTATTCTCCTTTCCTCCTTTTTGTCCTCACAACAACCCTATGTGATAGGTTAGTATAAAAGTATAGGAAAGGAAAAGGAAAGTTCCCCTGTGCAAGCACCAGTCATTTCCAACTCTGGGGTGACATTGCTTTCACAACATTTTCACGGCAGACTTTTCACAGGGTGGTTTGCCATTGCCTTCCCCAGTCATCTACACTTCCACCCCGCCCCCCCCCCCCCCAGCAAGCTGGGTTTTCATTTTACCGAAGGATGGATGGAAGGCTGAGTCAACCTCAAGCCGGCTACCTGAAAACCCAGCTTCCACCGGGGATCAAACTCAGGTTGTGAGCAGAGCTTAGGACTGCAGTACTGCAGCTTTAACACTCTGCACCATGGGGCTGTAAAAGTATAAGACTTGCCCAAACTCACCCAATGAACTTTCCTAGCAAGATGGGGATTTGAAACCTTGGTCTCCCAGGGCCAGACACTACTCTGAATCTGAAAGTACTATACCCCACTGGCTTTCATAGGGTGACTGTGGTTGAACTGTTCAAGCAGCCACATCTGAGTTGTTAAGTCAGGCAGTATTGAGTCACCCAGTGGTTGCTGCCAGGCCTGACTCTGGTAAATCCTGCCTTAATGGCCAAAACAGCCCTGGAAAGGACCCTGCCCCATCTCCCTGCCTTTTACTCACAGAAACCAAGCCTAGAATGCTGTGGTTACCTAGCAACTAGGGATGGGCCTGAACCAGGGAAATGGGGTTTGTTCCAATTTGTGAGGTCACACAACTACAAACCATCTTGTTTACTGAACTGGTTTGGTTCATTAGATTGGGGGAAGCCTCCCTCCCTTCTGATGGCGGCGGCTCTCTGAGAATGAAAACGGTAGGGGGAGATCTTGCAAAAGCCATTTAAAGGGAATGTTGCCCTTAAATAGCTTTTGCAAGCGAGTGCTATGTGCAAGTGAAGTCCACACAGTGAGTTCACCCAAAAGTAGTGAACTTGTTGTTTGGACTTCATTCACTCATGGCACCACTTGCAAAAGCCACACACACAGCAATTTCCTTTATTGGCATTATAAAAAGGTATTAGCATAGATAAGAGTAAAATAAAAGGAAATGCAGAAATGAAGCACACCTGTGTAAAGAACGTATTTCCATATTTCAATTCCATTCTAAAATAAGTTATGAGTTAAATTATTATAAAATAGCTTAATTTAAGGGAAACACTTGGAAGCAAAGGGGAATGAAAGGGATCACTGAAATGGCTTGCATCTATTTCAGCCTAACAGGCAGAAATTGATGCAAACTATTTCAGCAATCCTTCTGGCTCCCCCCTCCCCCCAGCTTCCCAACACAAACCTCTGAAACCATGTATAGGATTGTGGGAGGGTAGTGAAGAGGGATGGGCACAAACTGGTGATGTTTGTCACAAAATTAGGACTGTGACAACGTTCATGTCCATCCCTGTTATCAACAGCTAGTGAAGGAATCCATTTCTTAAAGCTTCCAGTACTTGTTTTATCATTTTGGGATATTTTGAACCCCTCTCCCAATTTTTTTAAATATTTCAGATTTTCCTGCAAACGTGGAATATTTTTCAGGTTTGTAGAAAGATCTGTCTTGTCCATTTACAGCTTCGGTCACCAGATTTAAGCATCAGATTTAGCCAACTTTGCTATCAGAATATACAACTGGGGATCTGTGATACTTGTGGGGGGAGGAATGTCTTCCTCTCATGGCTGATTCCTCCCTTATAGCTCAGTGGGAGGCTGGAAGAGTCACAGGGGGAAATCACACACACCCCTTGCCAAACAGCTCCAGGCCTCACTACCTGCATCCTCGCAGCCTGGCCAGAGCAGCTGCTGGAGTGCTGCTCTGCTGCTGCTGGGTCTGGAGCAGCAACCAACACCCTCCACCACCACAACTGGGCTGTAGCAGCTGCAGGTGTGCTCCTCTTTCACTGCTGCTGGGCCTGGGGCACCCGCCAGTGTCCTCCTTCATGCATCTTGGTTGAAGCAGCTGCTGGTGTTCTCCACTGCTACAGTTATGCTAAGGTGGCTGTTGGGTCCACAGCAACTGCCATTGCCAGCCATACATCGCTAATAGTATATATATGATTATCAGATATATGTGTACAGATATATGCAAGACTATAATCAATTGTACACACACCTGTCAAGTCTGATTCCTACTGTATGACTATACACATTGTTTGCGTACACAGACCATGTTTGATGAAGTAATGGCTCCATTCGGAAAAAAGCTGCATTTATATCTTTAAACCACTTTGACCCTGATCTCTTTTACAGCCTTACTACTCTTTGGAAAATAAGTAGAAAGATTTTGACTCCACAGCAGGGCTGCCAGGGGAGATCCCTGCCCCCAAAGAGCTCCATAGTCACATGACATGCCCGGTGTGATGATGTCACCTGGAAGTGATGTCATCATGCTGGGCATGCCATGTTGGGGATGCTCTAGCCTTCTGGTAAAAACTCTACGGTACCACAGAGTTTTCACCTGAATCCTAGAACATTCCTGGTGTGATGTGGTCAGCATGATGATGCCACTTCTGGGTGATGTTTGCGCACATGATAATTATCCCCCCAATGAAGCAAAGGCATTCCCACTCCTCAGTCAGGGAAACTGAAACCCCTTTGAGGTGAATTTTCATTCATACAGTTGCAATTTATTTCTTATGAGGTTCTTTCCTCAAGTAGCATTTCTGCATGGACTTTCCTAGCATTAAAATATTTTGAAACTATGATAGCACTGGTTTTCATTTAGATAAGAGTGTCCAGTGCGATTATAGGTACTGCAAAGACTGCAGCCATTTTGTATATCAAAGGTCTTCACTGGACCATTTCAGTAAAACAATGCAATCCTTCCTCCCATATCTACATCGTTTTGTGATTGTTTTAAAAAGCTGATTATTTAAAAAACTTAAAAATATTTTAGAAGATCAGTACCCCCACCCCCATGTCACAGGCAAAAAAGTGCTGAAGTAGCCCTTTAAAAAGTGTCACCCTCTACCGGGGCCACTAGCTTGTTTTGGAGTAATGCCAATCATTTTTTTGTTTTTTAAAAATTATTTATTCCATAGACACTGGGGCTCTGCCTCTACATCTCTAGGTTTTAAAAAAAGAACTATCCCTACTGTTGTTAACATATCCTCTTGCTTACCATTTCTGTCGAACTTCTGTAACTATCGTTAGAATGTTCATTATCTCGACCAGTGGCAATGCCCAGATTTGAGACTTGCTAACTTCAACGCTCCTAGTATTGTCCAGGTTGAATTAACCCCTATGTTAAGAGCCACATACTTTTGTATACACCTAGCCCTTTCCTGTGTTCCCCTGCTTTGGCTGCTTGCTCTATAACTGGAGGCAGAATCCTTCTCAAAGTATTCCACACACACCCCACCCGGTTTTGAGACTCCACACCCCCCCCCCAGCAGTTTGCTTCAGCCAATGTTATTTCTCTCTTCCCACGGAGACTTGCTCAAGGAGGAGTACAAAACAATGCAACACTATTAAAAACAGTATAAAACAAACACAGAAGTTTAAATGATATTGATAAATAGTCTACATGATACAAACAGATAGGGTTGCCAGGTCCGACTCAGGAAATATCTTGGGACTTTGGGGGTGGAGCCAGAAGACTTTGGGGGTGGAGTCAGGAGCAAGGTTGTGACAAGCATGTTTGAACTCTGAAGGGAGTGCTGGCTATCACATTTAGAGGGACCCAAATACAAAAGCTGAAGCTTCTCAGTTAAAAGCTTGGGTAAAAATAAATGCTAAGGCAGGCAAGCCTCAAAGGTGACAGCTTTCCAAAGGCAAGGCACCATCACTGAAAATGCCCTGTCTCTGATTGCCACCTGCCTTGCCCCTGCAGGAGAGGGCATAGAGAGCAGGGCTTGAGAAGATAATTTTAATTGGTAGGCTGGACAGGTAAAATCCAAGCCAGTAGTTCTAACTGAAAATCTCAGGAGGAAAGGTAGGTTCTTCGTGTTGAGGTCAATTCTGTGAAAGAGGGTTCTTTAGGGACTGCCTTCACATGTTGTTTGTTTATCTATCTGATTTAGACCCCAACCTACCCCCAAAATGGGCCCAGGGTGGCTTACAGCATAAAACCATTAACAATAAATAATATTAACAGTTTTCCAGCAAAAAAAATAATGCCTCATGTCAGGCAAGTATAAATACCCCAGAGATCCCAGCTGCCCAAAGGCACTGGAGAGGGGGCTGTGAACAGGGGAGGCCATAATGGTTGAACATCTGCTGCCTCAGCCAAAAGTAGGGCTGCCAGTCTCCCGTTGAGGGCAAAGGATCCCCCCGTTTGGGGACCCCCAACCTGCCAGCAGGGAGGAGGCTGCTGGGGGATCCCCATCCCCTAAGAGCCCTGTCATTGCGTGGCACGCTTGGCGTGGTGATGTGTCTAGATCACATGTATTTCTGACCACAGTAACATTTGACCCTATCTCCCAATTCCTGGAACTTCCCCTGTTTTTTCCTAGCCTTGATCACTCTGGAGGAGGAACTCTGAAGGCAGGGGACTCAGAGCCAAGCTATTCATAATGATGGCCACAGGAAAATGTAGCCACTAAAAAATTGCCTCGAGGACCTGATCCTGATTTGCACTGTGGTATAACAGCAACAGGTGATCTTGTGTCTTTCCCCATGCCTTTTAAAGTGCTAAAAGGGCATTCTAAAAGGCAACAGGTGGGAGAGATTGTTTGTTGTTTCTATGACATGGCCCAATCAGGATCACACCCTCATGGCAAATTTTAAAAGGCTAAATTTTACTCTAAAATGGCATTGGTAGCTACATGTTTGCCCCGCGTCTACTGTCATGTCTAGTTTGGCCCACAAGTTATTTGTTTTCATACAATGATTAAATTGGATCTGAGTCATTGTGCGGGGGAGCAGAGGAACTCTTTGTTTGTGGGCACATAGTGGAGTCCAGCAGCTCAGTACCACCTTTTCATAATTTTTTAAATTTTGTCTCCAAGTGTGTGCTGCTCAATCTCACTCTGTTAACGTTCCCTCTTCCCAACTTCAGTCTTAATTTCCTACAATCTGGCTTCCTCTTCTAAAACTGTCACTAAAATCATAAGCAGTTTTCTCTCTGCAGACCTAAAGTCTCCTTGACCTCTCTGCAGTCTTTGATATAGCTGACCATATTGCCACCTTCACTCCCTTCACACCTGAGGACCGTGTTCTTAGCTGGTTCTCCTGCAACCTATTAGATTACTTTTGAGGGAGCTCCTTCTCTGCCCTCTCCCTCTGTATTGAGGTCATCAGGTAAACAGAGCCGGATAAACCATTAGGCACACTAGGTGCTTGCCTATGGGCCCCAGGTCTTTAGGGACCCTGGGCCATCTCCCCACTGCCCCCCAGTTTTTATAGCATGGCCACCTTCAAGAGGGGGTTAGATAAAAATATGGAGCAGAGGTCCATCAGTGGCTATTAGCCACAGTGTGTGTGTGTGTGTGTATTTGGCCGCTGTGTGACACAGAATGTTGGACTGGATGGGCCATTGGCCTGATCTAACATGGCTTCTCTTATGTTCTTATAGCCAGGGTGTTCCTTGTGCCTCTTCTTCCAGCCGAGCCGATCTCATTGCCGCCCCTGCAACAGCGCCGGTGGCTTCCTTCCATCTGTGCGTGTGTTCCTCTGAGTGTGTGTGTGTGTGGGGTGGGGAGGCGGAGGGTAAGCAGGGAGAAGAGAGCAGCCAAGGGGGCACAGAGCCCAGCCAGAAGGTTGCTCACTATGACCTGCCCCAGCCAACCTGCCCTGCCCTGGATCCCGCGGCAGCCGCTTCCCCCTCCCTTCCGCTCATGGTTTTAGGCAGCCCCCCCCAACCCGTGGAGTGGTATGTATAGGCATTGGCACTTGTTTGGAAAGGTGTGGAGAGACGGAAAAATGTCTAGAGGACCCAGTGCCTGGCATGGCGAGGGTGGAGGGGCGCATGAGCTCACCAGCAGCAGGTTACTTTCATGTATTGTGGGACCCCTCCCCCCCCCGTTCGGCAGCTGCTGGCTCCCTTGCAGCGTGAAAGGGAAAGGGGGCCCTTGGAATGCATCCGTCCTTTGGGCTCAGCACTGTTCTTTCGCCTCGTTAGAGTGCGAGGATGACCGAGTTGGACTTAAACAGTCTAGCCTGCCTGGTAATATTTCATTAGCAACCAAAGGGACAACAGGAGATGCCAAAATTAGGCATGAAAAGACTGACATTGCAAAATAAAAAGTGGGAGGTTCAGGACTTAAAATGCTCAATCTGGAGTTCAGCAGGAAGTAATCCTATCCCACCCCCCCACCCCCAATTCATTTGGGAGTGAACCCTAGTAGGTTTGCTAGTTCCAGTTTAGGAAATTCCTGGAGACTGGGGGCTGTGCCTCGGGCAGGGGGGAGCTGAATGGATCCCTAGATCCACCCTTGAAAGTGGCCATTTACTCTGGGTAAATTCTGGAGATCAGTTGTCTTTCCCAGAGAACTCCAGCTCCCTGACAGCGGCCCTAATTCAGCACTGTGACTTTCCCCCCAATCATTACTTACTGTAATATATATACCCTGCTGCCTTTCTCCCCAGTGGGGATTCAAACTGGCTCACAACGTTGTTCTCCCCTCCTTCATTTTTATCTTCACAACGTGTTAAACTGACTGTGACTCTGGGTCTTAAGCAGGTCTACTCAGAATCCTACTCTGGTCTATTCAATGGGACTCCCAGGAAGTCTGGCACCATCAATGCACATATTCTCCATGGGAGCTGAAAGCACTGCCTGCCTTTGTGCATCCTTGCCTCCTTTATTTATTTTTATTTACTGCAAGTGGTTAAGAGTGTCAGGCTAGGTTCTGGGAGGCCTGGGTTCAAATCTCCGCTCTGCCATGGAAGCTTGCTGGGTGACCTTGGCTTGGCCCAGTTGCACACACATTTTCAGCCTAACCTACTTCACAGGATTGTTGTAAGGATAAAATGGAGAAGAGAAGAATGATGTAAGCTGCTTTGAGTCTCTACTGAGGAGAAAGATGGGATATAACTTAAGTAAATAGATGATACAACAAATGTGTGAGCTTTTGAGGTTCACTGATGAAGAATTTGGGAGAAAGCTTGAGCAATATTGGGAGTCATTTGGGTTGAACCTAATAAAAAGTATAATGTGGCTATTGGTTTTGCATCCTAGATGAGGACTGTCACCTAGTTCAAAGGTTCCCTCCTTCCATAGTGGATTTCCTTCCTTCCTTCCTGTTTTGTAGCTCTCAAACATCTGACATTCATGTCTTGTGGCTCTCAAACATCTGATATTTATTCTATGTGGCTCTTATGTTAAGCAAGTTTGGCCACCTCTGCTTTATAGTCATTAGTAAAGGTAAAAAAGGTAGTCCCCTGTGCAACTACCAGTGGTTTCCAACTCTGGGGTGATGTTGCTTTCACGTTTTCAGGGCAGACTTTTTAAATGGGGTGGTTTGCCATTGCATTCCCCAGTCATCTACATTTCCACCCCCCCAAGCAAGCTGGGTACTCATTTTACCGACCTCGGAAGGATGGAAGGCTGAGTCAACCTGGAGCTGGCTACCTGAACCCAGCTTCCGCCGGGATCGAACTCAGGTCATGAGCAGGGAGCTCAGACTGCAGTACTGCAGCTTTACCACTCTGCGCCACAGGGCTCTTTATGTCTTGGAATATAGGCAGCAACAGAAAAATCATGGCTCCACAAATCTGTGGCACCACAACAGTGGAAAAAAACATGTTTCCAAACCACGGATCCTCATGGATCCTCATAATTTTTGCTTACCATCAATTCTTATATCATGTCCACGGGCAGATCACAGAAATCGTGGATCCACGGCTTCATGGCAGCACCCTAGAGCAAAAACTTGGTATTGGACCCTTGATCCTTATGGATCCTCATGATTTTTGCTTTGGGCCACCTCAAGCTCACCATCCAATCACATATCATGTCTATGGGCAGAGTTTGCACCACAGAAATCGTGGGTCCACAGCTCCGTGGCAGCACCATGGACCAAAAACTTGTTTTTGGACCACGAATCCTCATGGATCCTCATTTTTGCTTTGGGCCAAGCTCACCATCCAATCACATATCATGTTTACGGGCAGAGTTTGCACCACAGAAATCGTGGGTCCACAGCTCCGTGGCAGCACCATGGACCAAAAACTTGGGTTTGGACCACGGATCCTCATGATTTTTGCTTTGGGCCACCCCAAGCTCACCATCCAGTCACATATCATCTCCATGGGCAGAGTTTGCACCACAGAAATCATCAGTCCAAAAACTTGGGTTTGGACCACGGATCCTCATGATTTTTGCTTTGGGCCACCCCAAGCTCACCATCCAGTCACATATCATCTCCATGGGCAGAGTTTGCACCACAGAAATCATCAGTCCACGGCTTCATGGCAGCATCATAGACCAAAATCTTGGTTTTCCAAAGCAATAATCTTGAGGATCCATGAGGATCTGTGGTCCAAAACCAAGTTTTTGCTCTAGGGTGCTGCCACGAAGCCATGGACCCACAATTTCTGTGGTGCAAACTCTGCCCATGGACACAATATAAGACTTGATGGTGAGCTTGGGGGGATCCAAAGCAAAAATCATGAGGATCCATGAGGATCCGTGGTTTGGAAACATGTTTTTCCATTGTTGTTGCGCCACAGATTTGTGGAGGCATGATTTTTCTGTTGCTGCCTATAGTCTATACCCTTATTAAAATGTAGTGCCCAAACCTGAACACAATACTCTAAGTGAGGTCTTACCAGAGCAGAGTAAAGCGATATCATCACTTCACATGCTCTGGACACTATACGTCAATACAGCCCAATATTGCATTTGCCTTTTAGCCACCGGTGCCTGCAGGCTGCAGCAGGGTGGGTGCTCCAACTCTTGAAATAATTTGTGAGGGGGCCCCCAAGATTTCAACTGCCTAGGGGCCTCTGCGGGGTTTAATTTGGCACTGCAGACAAATGTACTTTGTTTCTTCCTTTTCTTTCTTTATACTGTTCCTCATCAGTTTCTATGGCTTTCAGTACTACCTTTATGCTGATGAAACTCAGCGGTATCTTCCTATTCATACCTTGTCTGCTCTATCCAGCCCTGCATTTCTGTCTACATATCCTACTGAATCTTTCATTGCTTTACATGCCCAAGGCAGGGAGAATTTTCTTCACCAGTTTTCTTCTCTTTAATCCTTTTCTGTATGTTCACCATTCTCACAATTTTTACTAAGCATGCAACCTTGAATATTTCATTCTTCGCTCTTTGCCACATTCAATTTGATGGCATCATAATTATCACGGTCCAACATGGCAAAAATCTGCCACTTACTGCCACCTACTTCTCTCTAGTGTTCCTCTTTTACAATTTAGTCATCTGGCCTCTGTCAAAATCATCCACCTCCCCAAGCATTAAGCCCATGCAATGCCTCTCTTCTAGTGCTTTCTCTGGCTTCCATCCCTTTGCAAGAAAAACTCCTTGTTCTTAAAGAGTTACCTTGTCCCATCCTGTCTTTCATGCTCTTTTTGTTGTGTTCCTCTGTTCTTCTATCACCAGCTACTCTTGGGCCTCCCGCTGTCTATGAGCCCAACCTCAGTTGCGCATCCATGTGGAGAACTCCCGCCCTGAATGTGATACTACCTTTCTCTTCCTTCAAATCCTTCCTCAAAACCCTCCTTTTCTGTAAAGCCTTTGCTTAACCCATTGATAGCCATTTCCAAATGGTTACTAGGTTTTAATTACTCCAACTTTATTTCCCCACATTAATATCTTACTATCCTTGCCATATCCACCTCTCCTACTGTTGTTTCCCCCCCAGTATATTTTAGATGGTAAACCCTTTGAGAATTTGCCAATTTTTTGTCTATGAAACTCTGCAATTCATTTATTTTACTTGCACTGTGTACACCATATACATTCATGGTACTTCAAATCTCAAGTCTGTAAACTACATCATTAAATTCTATGCAGTATAAGTTTGCTGCTCATGGGTTACCCTTGGTTTTTTGACAGAAATTTGTGCCTACTATGTTTTAATAAATGAGTGAAATCCAAAATGGATAGACTGTAGTCATGCAGCAAAACCCAAAAGCACAGTAAGTTTCCTTACTGTAACCTGACTGAGATTATCTGCAGTTCCTACAGGGAAAATATGGCCTGAAGTTTCTTGAAGTTATCCAACATAGGTTCTTCTAATGTGTAATATTTATAGAGCACCCAACAGAGCACAAGGTAAGGAAAGCTTCTCCTCTCAAGGTGCAATTTGCATACATAGAAATGTAAATCTTTCTGCACCCTGAAATTCTCATCTATATGCCTCATAAAATTAAAGTGGATCAAAAGCCGTAAACAAAATAAGTTAATGACAGATGTGGGGGGAAAGGATCTCTGAGCTTTGTTGGAGGCTGTGGAAGAACTCTGGCATGCTGCAGAAACTCAGGAAAAAGACAAACCATAAATCAGCTCACTTGTACTTGATGAAATTAGAGGTTGAGATTTGAAAGAAACCCTGGGAATCTGACATTTTTGTTTAGCTTTATGTGATCCTATTCCAGTAAAGAGATTTAAAATAGTCAAGGGTAGGCAAGGAAAGATGGCCTGCCTAGTATCCTTCTGCCAGAATTCATAATCTGACATGCCACACACGTGCATGTCCAAAAAATTGTGTGAGCTGCCCACCCATATGTTGGACAGCAGATGTTAAAGCCATCAGGAGTGTTTACAGTATGCTCAGTCCCCAAGGAAAACATTCTCCATTTAGGGATGGGGTTCTTTTCTGATCTAAACAAACAAACACAAAAGTAGCATCTTCTAGAGGAGATTTGATACATTACACAGCATGGTTGTAAGAAACCTTTATGAATTCATCAATGGCCATACCATCAAATATTTGCACACGTAACCTATCACTGCTACTAAATAAGAAGATGGCATGAACTTGGTTTTAAAACTGAGGATATTTCACAGTAGAATCAATGAGGTACTACGAGGCCTACAAGACTACTCTATGGTGAGCTTCTTGCACCAAAGTGTGTATTTCGGATTTAGAAACTCAAGTGAATTTATTCCTCCCCCCCCCCCCGTACATAATGCTGATTCCACCAAACCTTACCCAAACTGTAAAACTCCTAGGGAAATATTGCTTTCAGTCATTTTGTAATGCTCAGTTTCTTAAAGCCCTAGAACCTAAAATGCAGCAATGCAGCTATTAGGTAATTAGGAGCAAATATTTTAATCTGCATTCTACTGTTTTTAAAAGTATCAGAAACTTCTTACGACTTGCCTTTCTATCACTTTCTATCTTTTATTTAAAAATACAATGCTTCTAGAGTAAATGAACGTAAATATGCTGATCATTAAAGGTTTGAATGATATACCCTATCAAACTGAACAATTCTTCCTTGGGAAAGTATAGAAAATACCACTCTCCAACACTGAAAAAATTCCTGTTTTTTATTGTAGGCATTTGTAGATCAGGCATGCAACAAACAAGATTGTTGCTCATAATCTGGTATTTGAAGTAAAGGCAACCGACCAAACTAGCCCAAATGAGTAGCAGTGAAAGGGCTGTTGCTTTTCAGAAGGGGGGGGGGGAAAATCAATCTATGGACTGTTTCTTTGACTCTTGCCTCTGCAATAAATAAGAGGCAGGCTCAAGCAGTCTTTCTATGAAGTTCTAATTGTTCATGACAAAAGCTTTCGGCGACCCACAAAACCCTCAAGAAAACCCCCCATAAAGAATGTTTCGCTGCAATGGGCCCCAATTCTGCTACCAAAGGAGTAGATGGGAGTTTTGCTATTGATTTATAGAAAAGCAAGGTCAGGCTTCAAGTGTGAAAGAAAAAAAAATCTCCTAAAATAAATATCTTTGTAAGAGCCCACTAAAAAGACCCAGGATTCAAACACATTCCTTTTGGAGATCAAGGATGTCCGGCCTTTGAAGCCTGAAGGGTTGGGGCGTTTCGCAATCTGTGTGGCAGTCACACTGTGGCATTAGAAATTGTGCATTTGGAATTGTAAAGCATTTTAAATGGAATCTTTCAGAATTCCACAGCTGGCTGGTGAGTGACAGCCTGATATAGCCTTGGGCAGGGAGAGATGACATTGTTTGGATTAAAGTTAAAATGATCTCCTTGTGAAGAGATGTTTAAGAACATTTTGGTAGAAAGAGACAATGAAATATAATTCAGTAAATGAGCTGGATTCATTTTTGTGTGGTAATTAAGAATCTTGTCCCACAAATCAATTAAGGCGGAGTACTTGAATTTACGCCAATTTAGTTCCAGTAGGCAGTTTAGATAACTACAATTACAATCTAAACTGATTTGTAAACTTATGAAAGTCATTAATATATTTTTGCTAATGTTCAGCGTGATCCTGAGTCTACTGTGAAAACAGATTGAAAATTCAATGAAACCTTTTTTTATCCCCCACACCCTTAAGCACTATTATACCTTTGTTTTCCCATCTTAAAATGGGGTAATATCACTGCCCCATTGTTACAAGGATGTGTCCATAGAAAGTACTCCATGAAGAGGTTACAAACCAGGATGATATAGGCTGTACCTACCTTGGAGGGCTCTTTAATATAAACCTTTGTGTAGAGGTGTCCCCAGTGAATAAAAAACGGGTAAGGAAATATTTCCTTGGTCCAAATTCTGTTTATAGGAGTACAAAAGCTTACAAGTGTTGTGTGCTTTCATTGGATGGTTACAGATCTGTGGTCTTTTATTTTTTAATACACAAGTCGTTAATAAGTTACAATTTTACAATTACTGTGCAGTTCAGGATCCCTCTTGTAACAACAAATAATTCTTTCCAATAAATGTACGTAGTAAATGCTTTTCTCTGATTTATCATGAACAACTTCAGTGAAAAAGTAAAATACATGAAGCATGATTTGGAGAAGACTGCACCCCAAATTCAATGAAACCTTTTTTTATCCCCCTTAATCCCTTGATAATTTTTCGTGCTTCTCTTGTAGGAAAGCAATTTTGCTAATCACCTTTGTGCCGATGCCTGCATTCCTGACAATAGCGTGAACAACTTCCATCGAAGTCTTTGATGTGGGAAAGAGAGAGAGAGAAAGACACACACACAGAGACACACACACACATAATCTGAAAACAATTCCATTCCTTGCTCCTCAATGGAGAGCACTCTGCTTTAATAGAGAGCTGATTCTGTGGAAGTTTCTAATCCTTTCTGCCAAAGAAGAGAGAGACTCAGCCAGGTAGCCCACCTTATTCAGGAGTTAAAATAACATGGTTTGGCTCTCAGAGAAAATCAAAACAACTCAAGATCAAAACCAGATTTCCTCAACCCTAACAGGACAGCCTCTCTACTCAGATAACTCTTGATCTAAGTGTGTAACAAGTAACTGGCTTTAATCCCTCAAAGTGATGGCATTACAGATAAGTACCTTGCTAGTATCAGAGGTGTCTTGAATTTCAGAAATACACAAAAGTGTTAGCTGGAAAGAAAAACAAAACAGAAAAATCTCATCCGCATGACCTGTATCTTTCACTGAAAAGGTACAAAGCAAGACTAGTACAAAGATAAAGAGGAAGCTTTTGAAAAGAGGAGCACAAATAAATGGCTGTCAAGTAATGAAGGGGTACTGCTTCAATACTGCTGTTGGTTGGCTTAGGTTAGAATCTTTGTAGATCGTTTTGAATGCTGCACTAAAAAGTATCTGCACTTGTACATTTATGTATAATTTTAAAATGTATGTCTTTTTGTACACTCAGAAATTTGAAAGAACATAAGCATAGGGCATGTGATCTACATACTTAACACAGAACAGGGTGGTGGCTGTTGTGAAAAAGTGTTTAGCAAGGCAAGCAGTCTTCTCTTCACACTGAAACAAACATCGAAAAGCAAGAATAGCACCTACTTGCCCAGAGCTACAAATAGGGTCTCTCCTAGAAATCTGACACATGGTTTCACTACCCATTCATACTGAAAAATCCAGCTCAACTAGCAAGGAGCTGAATGGGAAGCTGAGCCATTCTGCAAACACAAAGAGTAACTTTTGCATGCTTATTGCTGCTAGCATCTTGTTCCCAGTTTCTAAAATTTCCTTTAAAAAGCAATCCTTGCAGAGGCTTTTGTGCGCATGTGACCAAATGTTCTATTTTCTTATGTGTGCATTACATTTTCATAAAGCTGTTTAGGGGAACTTGCATAGAGAAATCTCAAATCTTGCAATGACTCTCATGAAATTAAAGTCATAAAGCTGGATAGAGACATAATGTGGAAATTGATATGGTCTCTGTGGCAGAACTGACCTGCAGGCCCTATTCTCCCCTGCCTTCCTAAGTGTTTCTTCACATCTGGAGGGGCTTTTCTTCTACTCTCAAGATAGCCTACCACCACCACGTGACACTTTGTATTGAAATGCCTGCTGGGAGGGTCAGGACTCCCAGCTTCCCTTCCAAGTTCTGAGGCCTTACCTCTGTACCTCTGTGCCTCTCGAGGCCTAGTGACTGGTCACCATGGGGACAGTTTACTGCTTTGAGCACCTCTGGAGGAACAGCCACTTGCCAACTACCTTCCTCCTTGGAGCTCCTTTTAAAATAGTGGGTCCTGGATGATGGAGGTCTGTGTGGTACAGAGAACAACTACCAGCATTCAAAGTTATAAAACATTTATTAAAAAGAAAATGTTTACAGGCATACCTTTAGCACTGCACCAAATTGAGCTAGGGATACGAAAAGAAACAGGGAAAATGCAAATCCACTGTCCCTTTCTCTACACATTCCCTATCAGATTTTAAAACATAGGACGGCCCCCTTTAGCCTACAAAGTGGCCCTACAGAGTGGCCATTATCTTGAAACTTGCTTCAACTCAAGGTGAACACATTGTCAATGGTTGCCTTGCCAGAGGAGAGGTCTCTGTGTGCTCATGGACACAGCATCCAGGAAAAACAAAGTGCCTTCCTGTTGCAAGGACATTTAATCATCTGTTACTCCACCCATTCCTGAGAGAGAGTTTTGGGGGAAGAGATTCCTAGAGATCTCCAGGAAACGTCTCTTTGACCTAGCACCATCTGGTCAGTGGGTGAAGCGGCAGAGATGATAAAATCTCCTTGCAACAGGGAGAAGCTCTCTTTTCCTGGGATGCTGTGTCCATGAGCACACAGAGACCTCTCCTCCAGCAAGGCAGCCATTGATCACATGCTCACCTCAAGAGCTGAAACAAGCTCCAAGTTAATGGCCACTTTGTAGGGATTTGTAACTACCCAAGCTAAAGGGGCCTGTCCTATGTTTTAACATCTGATAGAGAATGTATAGAGAAAGGGACAGAGGATTTGCATTTTTGCCATTTCTTTTGGTATCCCTTGCTCAGTTTGGTGCTAAAAGTATGCTTGTAAACATTTTCTTTTTAATAAATACTTTATCACCTTGAATGCTGCCTATGGCTCTCCATATCACACAGACCTCCGCCCTCTTGGACACACTATTTTAAAAGGAGTGCTGGGGGAGGAGGCAGGCAGTTGGGCAACTGGCCATTCCTCCAGGGTGTGCAAGTAGTCAACTGTCCCCGTGGTGACCAGGTGCTGGGCAGCAGAAGACAGAGGCAAGGCCTCAAGACTTGTAAGGGAAGCTGGAAGTCCTGACCCTCCCAGTGGGCAATTCTGTGTACAGGTGGTGGTGGGCTACATGAGAGTGGTAGAAAAGCCCCTCCAGGTATGGAGAAACACCTAGGAAGGCAGGATGGAATAGGGCCTTCAGGGCAGAACAGGCTGGTTCTGCCACAATTACAGAGAAACAGGCAGTAGAAATAATGCATAGAAGTAGACAGCTGAGGCTTTTTCATGGCACGAAAGTATATAACATCAACTCCTGAATAATATCCCATCAATTCTCTATTAAAACAGGTCATTTTTCTCTGGGTCTGTTGGCATCCGTACGAGGAGTGTCAGCAAAGCCAATGATGTAAAGGTGCATTTTACCAAGCTATATTGCTCTTTCTAGCTCTGCAAATACTATATATTTCTGCAAATGTTGCTTCTGGTTGGCTGAAAAGTGAGCTGATTCTCCAAACCCAGTCTCAAGCCTATTTCATTCAGCAATGATGGCAGCTTCAAGGGATCTTGCTAACTTAAAAAGTGCACTGTGTCAGTCTGAAGAATCAGCAGGGCCACATCCCTCACACTGCCACCTATAGAAGGTTCCCCTCTAGGTGGTGAACATGCTGAAGTGCAGCAGGCCATGGACACCCCACATGCAGGAGGAGATACAGGTTTCTGTGCATGGAATATGCAAAGCCTTGTTCCCACCATAGAATCTTAGGGTTGGAAGGAGCCATACAGGTCATCTAGTCCAACCCCCTGCTAAATGCAGGATCAGCCTAAAGCATCCCTGACAAGTTTTTGTCCAGACACTGCTTGAAGATTGCCAGTGAAGGGATCTCACATCCTTGGCAGCTGATTCCATTGCTGAACTACTCTTGCACTATTTTTTCCCTAATGTCCAGCCAGCATCTCTCCAGCCATAATTTAAACCCATTATTGCAAGTCCCACCCTCTGCTGCCAACAGGAACAGCTCCTTACCCTTCTCTAAGTAACAGCCTTTTAAATGCTTAAAGAGAGCAATCAAGTCTCCTCTCATCATCCTCTTCTCCAGACTAAACATTCCCAAGTCCCTCAGTCTTGGTCTCCAGGCCCCTAATCATCTTTGTATCTCTCTTCTGCACCCACTCTATTCTATCCACGTTTTTTGAAGAGAGGCCTCCAGAAATGCACACAATACTCCAGGTGCAACCTGACCAATGCAGTGTACAGTAGGACTATGACATGATCTGGATGTTATGCCTCTCTTTCAGGGGGTATTTTTGTATTTATATGTGCATGAATGAGTGTGTGCACCTAGAAGTCATGGTGACATCTGATGCCTGAGCCCTGCTGGGAGCCTGGAGAATTCAAGGAGGTGGCTAAATAAAACCTGCCCCCGCCTCCCAGTATTCCAAGGAAGTCTCCCATCCAAGTCTTGCCAGAGTCGATCCTGTTTAGCTTCTGAGATCTGATGAGATCAGGCTTGCCTGGGCTATCCAGGTCACTGTAATGTTATGTCTCTGTTGATACACCCCAAGCCTGCATTCTGCTCCATTCTGTCCACATCCTTTTTGAAAAGAGGTTTCCAGAACTCCACACGATACTCCAGGTGTGGTCTGACCAATGCAATGTATAGCAGGACTATGATAGTTTGCGATTTGGATGTTATGTCTCTGTTGATATACCCCAAGATTACATTTGTCTTTTTTCTGCTGCTGCATGACACTGACTGCTCATATTTAGCTTACAGTGCATCCATACTACAAGATCTTGTTCACACACACTGCAATGCAGAAATGTGTCCTCAATCTAGTATGTGTACTTCTCATTTTTCTTACCCAGAAGTAGAACTTGGCACTTCTTCTTGTTGAATTGAATTTTATTTGCATCTGCCTACTTTTCCAATGTGTTCAGATCTCACTGAATTCTATCTCTATCTTCTGGTGGGTTCACTGCTCCTCCCAATTTGGTGTCATCTGCAAATTTAATCGGTAGTCCCTCCACCCTCTCATCCAGATCATTTATTAAAATATTGAAAACTACCAGGCCCAGAGCTGAGACTTGTAGTACCTCACTGAATACCTCCCCCCAGTCAGATTAAATGCCATTGACAACTACACTTTGGGTGCGGTTCTCCACTCACGTTTCCTATCTACTTAACTATCCTAGGGTCCAGTCCCCAGTCCTCCAGTTTACCCATCAGAACATCATGGGGAACTCTGTCAAAAGCTTTTTATTGAAATCAGTGTAAACAACATCAATGATGTTTCCAGGATCCAGTAAGTTTGTCACTCTATCACAGAAGGAAATGAGGTTGGTCTGACAGGACCTTTTGGGGACAAATCTGTGCTGACTTCCTGGTATCACTAAGTTGTCCTTCAGATGCTTGCAAATCGACCCCTGTAAAATCTGTTCCAGAATCTTTCCTGGAACAGAGGTCAGACTGACTGGCTTGCAATATCCTAGGTCATTCTTCCTCTCTTTTTTGAAGACTGGGAGAACATTCACCCTCCATCAGTCTAGTGACACATCTCCCATCCTCCAAGAGGTCTTTTTTATTTTTGTGTTTTGTGTGTATGTGTGTGCGCCTAGGGGGGGTGGGGGGGTGGGCTCCCTCTGGGTATCCTACCCCCCCAGGGAAAGTGTATGCGCAATACATAGCCTCTCCTCTCCCGGTGTAGTGAATGCTGCATGGCAGATGGTCACTGCAATGGCCTCTCCTGCATTACTGCATCCGTAGCAACACCTTCTCGCTGGTCCCCCCCGTTTTTCACAGAGTTTGCTACGTCATGGTGCGACCGAATTGTCCGGCGGTATAACCGGATGGGCAGGCTGGGCCCACCAACCTTGCCAGCCTAAGAGAAGGAAAACTCTAACATCAAACCCGGGCAGATAGACCTCGTTAATGTAACACCTACCACCTGGAGGACTCGCTGCCGGCATCCTGGCTTACTGGGCCATGGCAGATGACCCCCAGGTGAAAGGGTGGAGCCAGTACCGCGCACATTGGGCTTCACCTAAAAAATTCCTCTGCGCAGGCCTGAAGGGCATATCCACATACACAACCCACAACGCATCAAGTCCTGCAGCGATGGGCAAGGGGCGAAACGGCAGGTGGAAGGTGCCACTGGAAGCCACAGTCCTGATCCTGCATGTAGGCGGTTCAGGGTATTGGTCGCCTGATGCTAACCCGGAGACTAAAGCATTTTTCGGCAGCACCCTGAACGACCAAGCAGCCTTATCTAGGGACAGCACTGCTTGCTCCACACGGAGAGGGGCCTAGAAAAGGTGGCCTAAACAAAGCTCGTCTCCTCCACCCCAGTTGGCTAGCCGCGGTCAACGGGCAGCCTTACTTGCGGTCAAAAAATAACAACAAAGAAAAGGCATGCACCTGCCTCACAAAGTGTGCAAAGACTAAAGCTTGCGTGTTGGAACATCAGAACCATGCTCGACACAGTAGACAGTGGTCGCCCTGAACGACGCTCTGCTCTAGTTGCCCACGAACTTCTCAGGTTGAATATCGACATAGCAGCTCTCAGTGAGGTCCGTTTCCCTGAGGAAGGTAGTCTTCAAGAACACGGTGCTGGCTATACCCTCTACTGGTCAGGTAAGTCAAAGGCTGAGAGCCGCCTTTCTGGCGTTGGCTTCATGGTCAGGAACTCCATTGCCTCCAAACTCGAAAACCTGCCAACAGGTCACTCAGATCGCATCATGTCCATGCGCCTCCCACTTCAAAACAAGCAGCATGCAACACTCTTCAGTGTGTATGCCCCAACCCTTCAAGCAGATCCTGCAGAAAAGAACAAGTTCTATGCTGATCTACACAACCTCGTACGGAAGACCCCTACAGAGGACAAGGTGATCATCCTTGGCGACTTCAATGCCAGAGTAGGTAAAGACTCGGAAGCCTGGAAAGGAGTACTTGGCAAACACGGCATTGGCAACTGCAATGACAACGGGCGCCTCCTGCTAGAATTCTGAATGGAGCACCAGCTCACCATCACCAACACTATCTTCCAGCAGAAGAACAGTCTGAAGACAACCTGGATGCACCCACGGTCCAAGCACTGGCACCTTATCGACTACATTTTGGTGCGCCAGAGAGACCTTCGAGATGTCTTACACACCCGAGTAATGCCCAGTGCAGAATGTCATACGGATCATCGTCTTGTACGCTGCAATCTCCGTCTTCACTTTAAACCCACACCCAGGAGAGGAGGTATCCCTCGGAGGAAGTTTCAGGTTGGCAGTCTCCAGTCAGCCGAAGTTAAAGTTGCCTTCCAGGCAAAACTCCAGTCAAGAATTGAGGACCCCAGTTGCCCCACAGACCCTTCTCCAGAAGCACTCTGGGAACACCTAAAAACTATCGTCCTGCAGATCTCTGAAGAAATCCTCGGGTTCTCCACAAGGAAGAACAAGGACTGGTTTGATGAGAACAATCAAGAGATCCAAGATTTACTGGCGAAAAAGAGATCTGCCTACCAAGCACATCTTGCTCAGCCCTCCTGTCCTGGGAAAAAAGCAACCTTTTGCGCTGTATGTAGCAACCTCCAGTGCAAGCTTCGAGATATTCAGAACGAGTGGTGGACCAAGCTTGCTGAGAGAACCCAGCTGTGTGCAGACACTGGTGATTTAAGAGGGTTCTACGAAGCCCTGAAGGCAGTATATGGTCCATCATATCAGACTCAGAGTCCCTTGCGTAGTGCAGACGGCCAAGTGCTCCTCACAGACAAGGCATCCATATTGAACCGGTGGTTGGAGTATTTTCAGGTTCTCTTCAGTGCCAACCGCGTAGTTCAAGATTCAGCAATACACCTCACCCCACTTCAACCAGTGAAAACAGAGTTGGATGAGATCCCCACTCTAGAAGAGACTGTTAAAGCCATCAAGCAACTGAAAAGTGGCAAGGCAGCAGGAGTTGATGGAATTCCACCAGAGATCTGGAAGCATGGGGGCACAGTACTACATAGCTCACTTCACAAAGTACTTGTCACCTGCTGGGAACAAGGCAAATTACCACAGGACTTTCGCGATGCAATCATCATCACCCTATACAAGAACAAAGGGGAAAAGTCAGACTGCTCCAACTACCGGGGGATAACCCTGCTCTCCATCGCAGGCAAAATCCTTGCCAGAATACTCCTGAACAGACTGGTGCCCACCATTGCAGAAGAACTCCTCCTAGAGAGCCAGTGCGGCTTCAGAGCTAACAGGAGCACCACCGACATGGTATTTGTTCTCAGGCAGCTCCAAGAGAAATGCAGGGAACAAAACAAGGCTCTGTATGTGACTTTTGTCGACCTTCCAAAGCTTTCGATACCGTTAGCAGGAAAGGCCTGTGGCAAATCTTGGAACGTTTAGGATGTCCCCCAAGGTTCCTCAGCATGATCATCCAGCTACACGAAGACCAACGAGGCCAAGTCAGACACTGCAACGACCTCTCGGAGACCTTCCCAATAGGCACAGGTGTAAAGCAAGGCTGCGTTCTCGCACCAACTCTCTTTACGATCTTCTTTAGCATGATGCTTCAAAGAGCCGCAGTAGATCTAGATGATGACGATGGTGTCTACATCCGCTATCGCACCCATGGCAGCCTGTTCAACCTGAGGCGACTAAAGGCCCACTCCAAGACAATGGAAAAACTCATCCGAGAGCTACTGTTTGCTGATGATGCTGCACTCGTCTCCCACTCGGTATCAGCTCTGCAGCATATGACATCCTGCTTTGCAGAGGCTGCCAAGCTATTCAGCCTAGAAGTTAGTCTGAAGAAGACAGAAGTTCTCCACCAGCCTGCACCCCAGGAAGATTATCACCCTCCCTGCATCACTGTGGGTGAATCAGTTCTGAAGACAGTCCAGCAGTTCAGCTACCTGGGGTGCATCATCTCCTCAGATGCTAAGATCGACAAGGAGATTGACAACAGGCTGGCAAAGGCAAACCGTGCCTTTGGCCGACTGCACAAAAGAGTGTGGAGCAACAAGCATCTGAAAAAAGGCACAAAGATCAATGTTTACAAAGCGGTTGTGATGACAACCCTCATCTACGGCTCCGAATCGTGGGTTTTATACCGTCATCACCTGCGACTCCTTGAGCGCTTTCATCAGCGCTGCCTTCGCACCATCCTCAACATCCACTGGAGTGACTTTGTGACCAACACTGAAGTTCTCAAGCGGGCGGAGGTTACCAGCATCGAGGCACTGCTGTTGAAGACGCAGCTGCGCTGGGCAGGGCATATTTCTAGGATGGAAAACCACCGCCTTCCCAAGATTGCCCTGTATGGCGAACTCTCCACCGGCCATCGAAATAGAGGGGCACCAAAGAAGAGGTACAAGGACTCCTTGAAGAAATCCCTTGGCACCTGTCGCATCAACCATCACCAGTGGTCTGACCTAGCCTCAGATCGCAAAGCATGGAGGCACACCATCCACCAGGCTGTCTCTTCTTTTGAGAACACACGCATAGCTGGTCTTGAGGACAAAAGGAGATTGAGGAAGAATCGCACTGCTACAGCACCAACCCTAAATCAGACTTTTCCCTGCAGCCACTGTGGCCGGACCTGCCTGTCCCGCATTGGTCTTGTCAGCCACCAGCGAGCCTGCAGCAGACGTGGACTATTGCACCCTTCTTAAATCTTCGTTCGCGAAGCCAAGCCGAGAGAGAGAGAGGGGTGTGCGCCTAGAAGTCATGTTGACCTCTGGTTACTGACCCCTACTGGAGGCATGGAGGATATTCAGAGAGGTGGCTGAATAATGCCTGCCATGCTTCCTGACTGCTGGTATTCCAAGGAGGTCTCTCATCCACATACTTGCCAGAGTGAGCCCTGCTTAGCTTCAGAGATGACAAGATTGAGCTTGCCTGGGCTATCCAGGTCAGGGCTTCCAAGAAGTCTTGAAGATAATGGACAAAGGCTTTGCAATCTCTCTAGAAAGTTCTTTGAGCACTCTCGGGTGCAAACAATCTGGCCCAGGGGATCTGTACTCAGCCAGTGCTGCCAAGTGCCTCTCAACAACCTCTCTGTCCATGTGAACCACCAGCCCAGATGCTCTGCCTTGCCTACTATCATCTCTAGATGAGCCTGTTCTCTTAATCAGGGGGAAAAAACCGACAAAATAGGCATTGCTTTCTCTGTTAAGAGTTTCTCCATTTTCACTCAACAGTGGTCCTATCACCTCTTTTGCTTTGTTTGCTCCTCACAAATCTGAAGCTTTCCTTGTTGTAGCAAGCCTCCCTGATCATCCTTAGCTCACTCTGAGCTTTGGCGCCTCTGATGGCTGACCTACAGTGCCTGGAAACCTTCAGGTACTCCTCTTTAGAGACATGTCCTTCCCTCTATTTCTTGAATTTTTTTCTTCTTTAGGTTATTATAGAGTTCTCTGTTCATCCACATTGGCTTCTTGGATCCCCTGCCATGTTTTCTGGAATAGTGATGGCTTGAGTTTGCAACAGCTCTTGTTTTAAGACCGCCCACCCATCACTGGATACTTTGCCTTCCAGCATTCTTACCCATGGCATTACTCTCATCATGCCTCTGAGCTCATGAAAGTCTGTGCTACTAAAATCTAACATACATGTCTGGCTACGAAATTCTTTGGCCCCACAGCAAAAAGAATTCTAGGAGGGCATGGTCATTTCCTTCTAAAATCCCCAACCACTCTCACCCCATCTACCAACTCTTGCTACCTGGTTAATACTACATTGAGTATGGCTGAGCCCCTTGTAGCTTCCTCCACTATTTGAAAAAGGAAATTGTGAGCCAGTAAGGTCACAAAGTTGCATGACTCTGGATGTTTAGCAGAGTTTACCTCCCAGCACACATCAGGGAAGCTGAAGTCATCACAACTACAAGATCATGTTGCTTGGATACACTGCCAAGCTGCTCAAGGAGGGCAATATTGATCTCCTCACCCTGGTCAGACAGTCTGTAGCAGACTCCACTTACAATACTGTTTGTCCTTCTTTTGCTTATCCTCACCCTGATACTTTCTACTAGGTTGTCACCTGCCTCTTCCAGTATTTCCTGACATGCAAACTCACTCCTCACGTATAGTGCCTCTCTACGTCCTCTATGACCCTTTTGGTTTTTCTTGAACAACTCATATCCATCCACTAATCATCCTTCACCTCATCTTTCCTTGGAAAAACCCTTTCCTATTTCACTCCTTAAATTTATCTCATAAAGTCAATAACTTATTTTGTTTCTGTGAGAAAAGTTTGATTGCAGTCAGAAACAGTTAAGACAGGACAAATGTGTCTCCTCTTGGGGTCATCTGTACATGAAGTGTGGGCAAATTTTACCCCCATTTTAACTGGCTGAAGCTCCTTTACTCTTTTCTATATATAAAGAGACTTCAAGCACAGACATTGCTGAGATATAGGGAAACCTAGCTCTTACTAAAGACATTGGAAATTCCAACTTCAACCACATCCTCAATAGATCCTCAATAGCAGTCTCACTTAAATCCATTTTATGGCAGAAAGCTTGTGGAGAGGGCGGGATAGAAATTTAAAGTAACAAACAAAAAAAAATGATAGTTTGGACCACTTTGCTAGAGCTTTAGCAATAATTAGGTACTTTAATGGAAGTATTTGCTTTTTGCCAGTTAATGGAATTTTACAGGAAGGGGACAGAATATTGTAGCTACAGACTTACTGGTGGGGAGAAAAGCTTCCTAAACTGCCTGTATTTTGAAGTATAAACCTCTAAAAATGCAAAGGATGCATAGGGAATCTTGTCTAGTCCTTTGATTCTCCACACAATGAGCATCTAACAAATTTGCCACAATTAGAAAATATAAGGATCCAATGCACATCATGCCAGTTGTTTCTATAAGACATTTTTAAATAGTTCCTTGGAAGGTCAGATGCTGAAGCTGAAACTCAAATACTTTGGCCACCAAATGAGAAGGCAGCACTCCCTGGAGAAGATCCTGATGCTGGGAAAGACAGAAGGCAAAAGAAGAAGGGGATGGCAAAAGATGAGATGGCTGGACAGCGTTCCTGATGTAACTAACATGATTTTGAGCAGAGGATGGTGGAAGACTGGAGGGCCTAGTGTGACTTTGTCCATGGGGTCGCAAAGAGTCGGACTCGACTGTGCGACTGAACAACAAAAGAATGTCATTATGGTAATTATGGGGGCCAAGTGGAAACACTCGCCTCCGTCCCTGGTATTGTGCAATGCCAGGTCCATAAATAATAAAACCTCAGTCCTGCAGGATTTTCTAATCAGGCAGGACATGGACCTGGCTTGCGTGACGGAGACCTGGGTGTGGGATGGGGAAACGGTTACTCTCTCCCAAGTAGTCGCCTGGGTTCTACGTTCTTCACCAGGCTTGGACTAGCGGGCAGGGGGAGGGGTGGCTTTTTTCATATGGGAGGATTGCTCCTTCAGGGCACTTCTGCCACCAAGGATTGTGGGCACAGAGTGTGCTGGCCTGATGTCAGATGTTGGGGAGAGGTTGGCAATCTGGCTGGTGTATTGTCTACCTCACGCACCGGCCAATGCCTTACTGTCCCTGATGGGGCCATAGCAGGCTGGACATTGGAGCATCCTCGGCTTATAGTCCTGGGTGACTTCAATGTCCATGCCGAGGACGTGGCTTCCACTCGGGCGATGGACCTAATGTCTTCCATGGCAGCACTGGGACTCTCCCAATATATAACAGCACCCACACATCGGGCTGGACACATGTTGGACCTGATCTTTGAGGCGGGAGTTGCAGTGGATAAGATTTCTGCCAAGGCAGTGCCATGGTCTGACCACTATGCCCTGAGGGCCTCTGTGGATACTCTACCCCTACCCCGTTTAGGCAGTGAGCAAGTTCTAGCTCGTCCGCAAAGGTAGATGGACCCTCTGTGGCTTCAAATGACTTTATGGGATTCCTGGCCCTCTGGTGACTTGTTAGATGAGCTGGTGGAGATCTGGAATAGCCAGCTCTCTACAGCCATTGATGAGATTGCTCCTCGACGTCCTCTTCATCCTCGTTCACGATCCGCTCCGCGGTATACCCTGGAGCTGTGATCAATGAAACAGCGACTGAGACGACTAGAGAGACAATGGCGAGGCACTTGCGATGAAGCTACGAGAACATCTTATAGGTCATTTATGCAGACCTATGAGATGGCAGTCCGGGCCACAAAGAAGGCTTACGTTGCATCCTGGATTGCGTCTGTGACCTCACACCCAGCACAATTGTTTAGTATAATTTGGTCATTAACAACTTTACCGCAAGGTAAACCAAACTTTAGAGAATTGGAAATTGGCTGTGAGGCTTTTGTGAGTTTTTTCGCAGATAAGGTCTCGTTGCTCCGACGCGACCTTCCCGCCATAATTGATACAGTGAAAGAACTTGAGGCACCGAGCGCGTCTTCTGGTCCAATTCTAGATTCCTTCAATCCACTCAGCCTGGAGGAAGTTGATAGGATCCTTTTTGCTGTACGCCCTACGACTTGTGGGTTGGACCCATGCCCGTCCTGGCTTATAAAAGCTAGCCAGGCATTGTTACTTGAGCCACTACAGGGTATTGTCAACAGATCTTTGGTAGAAGGGATCTTTCCCACACCTCTTAAAGAGGCTGTGGTCCGTCCCCTCTTGAAAAAACCATCTGCAGATCCGGCCATATTGGTGAACTATCGGCTGGTATCAAACCTTCCCTTTTTGGGTAAGGTTATAGAACGGGTGGTGGCAACTCAGCTACAGGGATTCCTGGATGACACTTCCACACCGGATCCATTCCAATCCGGCTTTTGACCAGGTCACGGGACGGAGACGGTTCTGGTCGCCTTCATAGATGATCTCATGCGACATCTGGATCGGGGCAGCTTAGCGGTGCTGTTATTATTAGATCTGTCAGCCACATTTGATACGGTTGACCATCAGCTACTGACTAGCTGCCTTGCCGACGTGGGGATTCAGGGGTCTGCCTTACAGTGGTTGGCCTCTTTTCTCCAAGATCGGGGACAAAGGGTGGTGATAGGGAAGGAATCATCCCGAAGGCACCTACTTATATGTGGTGTGCCACAGGGTGCGGTTCTGTCCCCGATGTTATTCAACATTTATATGCACCCCCTTGCCCAGATTGTCAGGAGGTATGGGCTGGGATGTCACCAATATGCAGATGACACCCAGCTCTATCTATTGATGGGTGGTCAGTCCGACTGTACCCAGGAAAATCTAGACCTGGCTCTTCAAACTGTAGCATCTTGGCTCAGGCTGAGTTGGTTGAAGCTGAATCCGATGAAGATGGAGGTTCTCTACCTGAGCCGGGGTGGTCCGGGGGGGGGGGATCCCTCTGCCGGTTCTTGATGGGGTGTCACTAATACTGGCCCCTAAGGTCAAGAGCTTAGGTGTGCTCCTTGAGTCCTCTCTTACAATGGAGGCCCAAGTAGCAGCCACTACTAGATCCGCCTGTTTTCATCTTCGGCGGGTGCGGCAGTTGGCCCCTTTTCTGGAGCATGACGACTTAGCAATGGTGATCCATGCTACGGTCACCTCAAGAATAGATCACTGTACTGCTCTCTACATGGGGCTACCCTTGGCGCTGACTCGGAAACTACAGATAGTGCAGAATGCTGTGGTACGGCTATTAATGGGGCTGCCCTGATGGGAGCACATTCGGCCACTGCTGAGAGAGCTGCACTGGCTACCTATTGTATTCCGAGTCTGTTTCAAGGTGTTGGTATTGACCTTTAAAGCCCTCTATGGTCAGGGGCCTGTCTATCTGCGGGACCGCCTTTCTCCACATGTTCCCCAGAGAGCACTGCATTCAGGAACAAAAAATCTATTGTCCACCCAAAGGAGGCTAGATTGTGGCTGATGCGAGCTAGGGCCTTCTCGGTGGCAGCACCAGAATTGTAGAATGCTCTCCCGGAGGCCATAAGGGCCCTGCGGGATCTTTCTACTTTCCACAGGGCCTGTAAGACTGAACTGTTTCAACAGGCCTTTGAGATCTAACCGGGGGAGAGCTGCCACCCTACATCATTATAGAGTACTATGTGATCACCGCTTATATTATATTGTAGTGATACAGCACCATGAAATGAAATGTTTTTTAAAAAAATTAAATTATAATTATCTTTTATTGGTTTTAATCTGTAAAAATGAATGTTGTTAGCCACCCTGAGTCCGCTTGCGGAGAGGGCAGGATAGAAATTTAAAGTAATAAATAAATAAATTATGACCGCAAGTTTAGGATGAAACATCATCTACATAATTCAGGATTGCAGAGATTGCTGGTAAACCAGTTTAAAATTTAAGGACGGTCCATGCTCAGTTCAGTATAGGATTGATGGCAACTGTGCTCCTTGAATCCCTTATATCA
Organism: Heteronotia binoei; assembly: GCF_032191835.1. Taxonomy (NCBI): domain Eukaryota; kingdom Metazoa; phylum Chordata; class Lepidosauria; order Squamata; family Gekkonidae; genus Heteronotia; species Heteronotia binoei. The sequence goes on along the minus strand of NC_083228.1, from coordinate 77,091,440 downwards.
GCAGTCTTCTATCCTTTGGTAATCTAGGTCTATTTCAAATTGCCACATAGCACCAACTATTAATTTCTTACTTCATATGTCCATCTGCTCTTTGTAGGGTATCCACAATAAAAGAAAACAGAATTTTATTATCAAAGAGTCTGTTAAATCTGAGTACATGTTGATGCTCTCTAAATGGAAACTGTATAATATTAACCATCTTCAACTCAGTAGTTTTCAGTTCAGTTCAGTTACCTTTATTGGCATTAAACAGTTTTAAGAACATTAAAGTAGGGCATATGGAGATTGCCAGTTGTGTACTGTGGTAGAGTCTATCCTGGATGGCTCAATCTTCTTGGATCTCAGAAGCAAAGCAGGATTGCCCCGGTTGGTACTTGGATGGGAGACTACCAAGGAAGTCCAGGGTTATTATGCAGAGGAAAACAACAGCAAGCCACCTCTGAATATCTTTTGCCTTGTAAACCCTACAAGGTTGCTGTAAGTCAGGTGTGACTTGACAGCACTTTCCACCACCTCTGTGATAGAACTAGAGATGTAGAAGAACTGAATATGGATCAGGATCCAGAGACCTGCTCAACTAGTTCCATGTACCACAAAGACCTTTGTAATATCACTCAAATAGCAGCTTTCCTTGCCATATAGCAGATCACCTTTGAGACTTTCAAAAGGAGTGTGGGATATGGGATGGAGTTTACTTTTCAAAGAAAAACAACAACAAATCCAGTGGGCATTGGTGTTCATATAACAGCTCTTTAGATCCTCCTATCCATGAATATGTGATAGGATACCAGTACAGAAGAGATGTTAACAGCCCAACAGAAACGTAGGAGTCAAGCATGAAGGTAGTCTATGTTGGAGAGAAGCATATGTCTTATTTTGAAAACAAACTGTACAGAAACATTCCTTTTATGTTAAATGTGTAACATTTAACATTTTATTTTAGTCTTAATGTTTGTCTTATTATTTTGTGACCTTTATTACCTGAGCTTTACTTTACTGAGTAATACGGTTATCCAAATACAATATGACCTCCAGATAGCCTCATGTGAGCTGCAAACAGATGTGACCTCACCATGTATCTAATTATGAACCTGGCTCCCTTGCAGATCTAAAAACCCAAGGAACAGGGCCAGATGCAGTTAGGGGTGATTTTTCTACCCCCTATCAACTTTGCAGAACCATTTCGGCACCACTATTAGTCAGCTGGGTGGAGGTGCTGGCACTGCAAGTTAGTGGGCAGATGGGTGGAGGGAGCGGCTGGTTACTTAGGTCAGGCAAGTGGAGGCTGTGATAATACAAGGGACAGAGTTGGCCTATAAGGAGCCAGCACTCTAAATGAATGTGCAAGTGGGGCAGGAAAGGTGGACTGTGAGTCCCCTCCGAGTCTCTCATGTTCCCCACTTCTATAGTCCTAGTCATGTTGCCAGAATAGCGCAAACAAGTTCTAAAAAGGAAATATAGCCAACAAATCCTTCCTTTCCTTTGCAAACACACTTCACAGACAATTATCTAGCTTTGTAACCTTTTCTGGATGCTTGTTACACAGTTATATGTAATCTTTGTGGATGTGGGCCTGTTCAGTGGGAACGATGTGTACAGTGCCATCCTAACCAGAGTTTCACCCTTCATAAGGCTTAGAAGGGTAGACCTCTGTTTAGGATGGCACTTAGTATGTTAGACCTCTGCTCAGGATGGAGTCCATTTATAGATATAAACCTTGTTCCATATATTCTATCACACTTGTGAGTGACCAAGAAACAAAACATACTGTAGCCATGCAGACAGAGCAGGCTGGGGTTACTTGGGGGAAAGATTTAGCTTCCACCCAGGAGGTGTCTGTGAGACCCAACTCTTTCCTCTCTCCAAAACCGTGAATAATTGCCATTCTCCACTGTAAGGAAAGGAAAAACAATGCATTTGGGGGCATATGTGAGAGCAAAAACTGCTTTCCATTCTTGACACTAAGTGGCTCTCTCTATACTGACTGAGATACCATAGGTGGAACAATGTCCTTCTGAACATGGAGCCCCTTACAATATACAAATCCTCAAATACAGACAATTATTATAGTGACATTAATTTCATGGGGTATTATTAATTTTCATTAGTTATCTTTGGTCTTCTGGTATGTGAAAACTCAGGAATAATTTTTGTCTACATACCAGGGAAGCAGCATTCAACACTTGCAGCTCATACGGAGATGGAAGACAGAGGTCCCTGAGGATACATATTGTTTGTTGCATGTGACAGCCAACTCTTTGGAATGTACATGAGGAAAACACAATCCCCCCCCCCCATTTTTCCTGTTTAGGAAATATATATGCTGCCTCTCTGAAGCTGTGCTCAAGGTGACTAATTATCAATAATTATCATAAAATTATCAATAATTTTCCATGCCATAAAACCAGCTAGGAGCATAAAAACAGCATAAAATCAGATTCAGCAGCCTAAACCATCATTAGGCTAGAAGCAGACAATAAGAAACATCTTAAACAGAAGGAACGCCTCAGTTAAAAACCAGGGAGGGGAGATGGTCTGGTACCTCAATGACTGTAAAACAAGCGCTAGATGAGGCTCAAGAGACTTTCCAAAAGTGAGGTGCCACTACTGAAAAAGTTCTGTCTAAATAATTTCCCACAACATTGTGAGATTCTTATGTCATTATTTGTCATATGATGTTTCTAAACAAGGTGGGAATATGGCACCTCTTCCTTCATTGCTCTAGTAGTGTTTCCCAAAGTGGGGGATATTGCCCCCTGGGGGGCGCTGGAACGATCCAAAGGGGCAGTAGTAGCTTTGGGTGCAATTGGGTGGTGGTGAATAAAAATAAGGGGTGGTGGAAGCATAAAGGAAGGAGAGGAGAGGGTGGGAGTTGTCAAAACATCATGTTTCTGGGAAGGGTCCAGAATTTCTAATTAAGAGAAAAATTCCAATTAACAAAAATAGAGGGTTCCTTTTTGTCTGCAACAAACAAGAAACATAGAAACAAAAAACTTTAGTAGTCTATCCTAGCCAATACTTGCTACAGCTAGCAGCTTCTCAAGGTTGCTTGCAGTTTCTCTCTCAGCAATACAGTGGGTGCGATAAAAATTATATAGAGATTTCAAAAATTATCTGTGTCTGCGAATGTTAATATGGTTGATTTTATAAAATAATTTTAGAATTTCAAGCTTCAAAGTGTCTTATTTACAAAATCTTTGTTTACTCTGTGTGCAAATATGTCACTGCATCTTTTAGTCCACTCCTTGAAGGTAGATTTGCAGGGGGGCGCTGAGTAATTTTTTTTCCCGGAAAAGGGGGCATAAGGCCAAATAATTTTGGGAACCTCTGCTCTAGTACAATCTCATGTTGTCTTCTAATTAAGACTACTGTTAAGAATGCATTGTTTCAACAGCACATTAATTTATTTATTTGATTTCTATTTAGCCCATCCTGCCAAAGCAGGCTCATGAAGGTGTAATGTAACAGTATCACTTGCTTACAATACAAACTGTGGATTTCTATTCTTGTGGACCAGATCTCTGGAGTCATAGGCTGTCTGTTCCTCTGGGTTGTTTGAAGCTGTAAGATGCACAATAGAATTGTACTGGCTTGAAATAAGGAACAAAGCTTTTTCACCTAATGGATCATTTGTTATTTCAGAGCATCACTAAGCTGCAGAATACAATAAGAATCCTTCATTTTGCAGAATATAAAATGTGTATCTTACTTCAAATATCAAAATTCCCTTTATTTTATTATTGGACATATTTTTGAATAGGAGGATACATGTTTTAAATACATATTTAAATAAACATTCCCTAACAACATAATTTGTGGTGGCTCCTTAGAACAGTTAATACAATGCATATAGTAATTAATTAGCATACATAAATCAGCACCTTCATGCCAAAACAAGCTTCAGCTGTTTGTCTCTACCAGTTAATAATTCAATGTAAAACTTGGACATAAGCAACATAGTTATTTCAGAAAGTGTAGTGCTTTAATTCAGAAATGTAATTCCAGCAATCCTGCTGAAGTGTATAGCCACACTGTCATAGTTTACCTTAGCTATTATTTATTCAGTACATTTTTATCCCACTCTTCCGTGAAAGAACTCAGGGCAGTATATGTCATTCTTCCATTTTATCTTTACAACCCTGTGAGGTAGACTCGGCTGGGAGTGTGTGACTGGCCTAAGGTAAAGTGGGGATTCAAACCTGGATCTCCCAACCCAAGCAAGTTCCTAAGTGGTTGCTCTCAGGCCCAGGGAGACCTCCAGCCGGGGACAGAAAAAGGAGGAAAGACGATCTTTCTAGGGCCCTTTAACCATCCCAGTCCGTCCCTAGTCATGCTTTCAGTCCTACACATATTGTAACATTTCCCTTCATTAACACTTGACCTGCCGTCAGCTAATCTATTTCACAATTAATCGTAATTTGCAATGATCTTCTCTGGCGAGACAAACGCGTGTGCACGGAAAATTCAGTTCCTGTTCCCTTTTCCTGATCGTCGCCCGACGCCCACCCCAGAGAGACCTGAACTTTTCGCCAAGCCATTTAACTCATTACCGAGGGCGGGCCGCATCCATGTGACTGACCTGCAGGGCTGGGAGAAACGGCCTCCCCCAACTAGCAACGGCCTACCCGGGCCCAGCGGCGGCGGCCCGGGTTTTGTCGCTGCCGGGCCCGGGCCAACGGGGCCGCCATTTCATGGGGAGGCCGGGCAGCCCCCCGCAGGCCGAGACCCGGTGTCCACTGTGGGGGCTGCCGGAGGAATTGTTGCTGCTTATCTGCTCGTACCTGGACGCGCGGGCCTTGGGCCGTCTGGGCCAGACCTGCCGCCGACTTTGTCGCTTCACTTCCCGGGATGTTCTCTGGAGGCGCCTCGCCCGTTCCTGCCTCAACGCTGGCTTCAGTGCGCTCGGCATCGACCTGTAAGCGCCTAAGCCGGGAAAGGCTAGCTGGGAAAATACGAGGCGGCGCGGCCTAGCCGGTTACTAAGGGAGCGCCCCTGTAACTAAGGCTCCGCCTGTATTGTTAGAGGAAAGGAGGGGGGGAGGCGTACTGGAACCGCGGAGACGGAGGGAGGAAGAAAGGTCCTCTCGAGAAACTCCACAAGGCGCTTGGATAGATCCGCGCTTGGGTTGGAGGTTCAGGGCGAAACTCGTTAAGGGCGTGAAGACCTCTAAGTAGTTCAAGAGCCCAATTATGCAGAATTTCTAGCCTGAGTAGAGACTTGTTAGCTAGGGCCTGTGACAGACTTCCACGGGAGCCATGGGGCAGCCTAGGGTTAGTCAAAGCAGCATTTGGGTCAGTTTTGTTGTCCTGGCCTCTTCTAAGTGGTAATGGGTAGGTCCAAGACGTCATACATTTTCCACCCGTGATATCATAAGATAACCTTAGTCTCAGATGTTTGTATCGCTTCAGAACGTAGGTAGTGCAATATAGAAAGCAGAAGAAAATACATTGAAATTTTTTTTACATATATAGGAAATTCAGATGTTCGTTTTGGTCACTAAAGTATAGTGTCACTTGTATAAATAGCTGTAGTCACTGTTGTGACTTATTTATTTAATATACGTGTGTCCTGGTCTTCCTCAAGGAGTTCAGGGTGGCATGCGTGGTTCCTGTGCTTTATCCTAGGAACAAGCCTGTGAGGTTTGAGGCTAGGTTGAGAGGCCAAGGTCACCCAGCAAGCATCCTGGCTGAGTGGGTAGGAACCAACAACAGCTAAGCTACACTGGTGGTTTTGGGGCAATGGTTGTATAGATATCTGAGCCCTCAGTTGAATATGCCTCCTCTCCTACTGTGGTTACTATCTGGATTGGGCCTGTGCTTGCCTAGGAAGTGCACAGAGCACATCTCTCACCCTGACCTGAGGAAAATGTATGGTGTAGTTAGGCCCTCAGAGTTGCTGCTTATCAAAATAGATGTTATTGGGCTAGATGAATCAATAGTAGTATAAGGGGGGGGGTGTAGAAAAAGTGCAGCAGGAACTCATTTGCATATTAGGCCACACCCTCTGACATCGACATCACCATTGTTTCACATAGGGCTGTTTCGTAGAAAAAGTCCAGCAGTAATTCATATGCATATTAGGCCACACTCCCTGACACCAAGCCAGCTGGAACTCTGTGTTTCTGCTCAAAAAAAGCCCTGAGTATAAGGCAGTGGTGTATATGTTTATAAATAGCAGTGAACTGCTTCCAGGTAAATGGATCTTAGGTTACCACTTTACAATTTAAGTGCTCACTTTCCAAAATATTTAATTCTGATAATCTGTTGAAAGATTCTCCTAAATGGACCAGTAAGGATTTTGGATTGAGGTAGTATAGAAAATGTAGTGAAATTTGCTTTCCACTAGTATCTCAGGTACTAGTTACAATGAAATTGGGTAGGGGTGAGAACTGTATGATTGTTGCACCTTTCAGCACCTGCTTGCTTTACTGTACCATGTTTTTTCTGGGGAAATGAATTTTGTATTTTTCATTAAGAGTAATCTCTACACTAGATGCAGGAGGGGTCAGGTGCAGTAGCTGACAGGACCTCTGCTCTTAATTTCAAAGTGAAAGGGAAAGTAATAAAGTTTCAGATGACTGTATAGGGAAATGTACAATTGTTGGAGAAAGCATGGAAGACTTTGTCTGATTGCATTTTTTGGATTTTGATTCTTGTAATATTGCTGGGTTATTAGCGATATGACAATGGGAGCAGTGGAAATGGCTAGGGTTTCTGCATTTTGCGTTCAATATAAGCTACTTATTGAAGGGGTTGTTCGTGCTAGGGCAGTAGTATTCTTCCACATGTGACCCTCACACTATTTCTTCTTTCTCTCAGGTATCCCATATCCTCACCTTTGCCTGCTTCCTTTTCTCCTTCCTACCCACAAACCTACTTACTTTATCTGCCCTGCATCTTCAGCTACTTTTAACATTTATTTACTTGATTTACACCCCATCTTTCTGCACATTGGAAACTCAAAGTAGTTTACATTATTCTCTTCACTCCCATTTTATCCTCACAATGGTTTGTGAGGCAGATTAAGCTGAAAATGTGTAACTGGCCCAGAGTTATCCAGCCGTTGTAGCATAGTGATTTGAACCTAGGTCTCCCAGATCCTCGTCTGGAATTCTAATCCTGCACCACACTACAATGTGCTGGCGTTTTTGTTGGTTGACTGCTATTGAATAATAGCAATCAGTCAGTCCTGGGTGATTTATTCAGCTAGGGTTGCCAGCTTCAGATTGGGAAATTCCTGGAGATTCAGGGATGGAAGCTGGGGAGGACAGGGTTTGGGGAGCGTAGTGACCTCAGTAGAATATAATACTACTCTCCAAAGCAGCCATTTTGTACAGGGGAACTGATAACTGGAGATTAGCTGTAATTTTGGGAGATCTCCAGCCCACCCCCACCCCCTTGGAGGATGACAACCCAAATTCAAGTCATGTGGTATCAAGTTACCTTTTGGTTGTTGTGAGGTGTGGTCAAATAGTCTTGGAAAGGGCCCTGCCTCTTCCCCCTGCTTTTTACTGACAGAAACCAAGGCTTGAAGGTTAGCAGTGTTGTGGTTGCCTAACAATCCCCATGATGGCTCCTGCAGAGGGCATTCTTTCTGAAAACTACTGGCACTGCATCTGTTATTTTCAGGGAGGTGGGGTCATGTCCCAATGAATTTTAATGTATATTTGAATTTGGTTTTTAAAAACCTGGAGCTTTTTTTCCAGGTTTCTGGAAACAACTGTCTTGAGTGTTCATGGCTGTAGTCTCTGGATTTCATTGTTCACAGGTTTGACCATATTTCAAATTAGATATGTTGATGATTAATAGCTATTATAATGAAGGTAGAAGCTTTGACATTTTCTGATTGCATGTGTGGATTCAAGGCAGGGAGCTGCTTACTGTATATTTTACGTTATAGTGGTGAAGTCGGGGAGCCCAATCCAGACATAAGTGGTGGCTGGCTAGTAGACATCCTGAGGATTTCAGCACGCTGGAACGTGGGGAGGGGAGAGGCATAGCTTGCCGTGAGGGAGATGGTTGCCATGGCAACACAAGGGCGGCGGAGGCAGCTGGAGGGAAGGGCCAGCCCACACCCCCATTGGCCAGTCCTGGCGCATGTGCCGCAGCTCGTGACAGTCAGGGATGGGGAGAGGCGGCCCTAGAGAGGCTGATAGCCATCCCCAACCCTCCCCCAAACAGAGAACGGAACCAATGATGGACAGACAATCAAAGGAAAAGGAGAGACGTCCCGCCAACATGGGGGGGCAGGAGTGAGGCTGGGCATGCGCGCACGAGAAACCTGGCTTGCTGACAAGACGGGGGTGGGGGCGAGACAGGCCTGTATGGGACCACGGAAAAGCTGTCAATCCCCTCACACCCTCTCGCTGTCAGAGACTCTGTCAATGGCAGGCAGACAAGCAGGAAATACCAAGTGCAGGAGTTCACTGTCATAGACAGCGGCTGGAATATGTGTCTGAGAGTGAGCAGCCCAGCAGCAGACACCTCCCCCCCACCCAGAGACCCCCTGTGTTGCCCTGATGCCCCTTCCATTGTCACAGAACACCTCTCCTGGGAGCCGCAGAACTCAGAGTGTGAGTGCATCAGCTGCAGAACTCTTGAGTCCACTTCATCAGCTTCCCCCCCCAGTGCCCTGTGCATAACAGCCCTGTGGGGTCGGGTAGGCTGTCAGCCCAGGCAGGCTGAGCGGCGGCACTCTTTCCAGCCACATGGGGGGCAGCATGGCGGCTCATAGACCATTCCCCCCCAAACCAAGTCTGCCCACCCCCCAGGCATTCCCTCGGAGAGGCCACTAACTGGGGAGGGGGTTGCCCAGGGAATGTGCAGCCAGTGCCAAGCAGGAGAGACAACAGAGGGCACAGCTGAGACTTTATTTTTCCGGAACAGAGTGCAGCAGTCTCCCTGGTGCGTGCTAGGCAGTCTCGCCGTGGGCGGGGCTCCATTCAGAGCAGCGGGCAGAAACAGCTGAGGGAGTGGGGGAGCAGTGGAGAGACACACGCGGAAGCCTCTGTGTTGGAGTCCCACCTGCAAAACGGAGATAGAGATCAAGAGCACCTGCAGGCGCGGCGGCTGGAAGAGCAGGCTGTGTTTCAGCCGGGCACTCCCTTAAGGGACATTCTCTGACCCACTTTCCCGCAACGGGGCAGCTGCCACACACACACACACACCGTGCCCTGCCAGTGGTTGGGAACGCGGCAGAGGGCAGACCAAGGGAAGGGAGCAGGCAGCAGCACAGGAGAGCGGGGTCCCCTGCCGGAGCCCACTGCCTGGTTCAAGTGCCAGAGATGCTTGCACACCAAGTGGTCGAGAGCGAGGGGAGGGGGAAGCTGGGGGGGGACGACAGTGGAACTTACCCAACCATGAGCGACAGTCTGCGCATGCAGAGCCTCCGGGAGCCCAGAACCTGTGGAGACCTGGAAACAAGAGCAGTTAGCCCCAGGGGAGAGACCTCTCTCCCCCCCTCGCAAGTCAAATATACTGTCAAAGCAACCGCGCAGTGCAAAACCCATCACCAACGTGCCTGCCTGTCCCTCACTCTAAGTCTGTATGGCTGGGAGCTCTCCGGCAGAACTTCCCGCCACACGCTCCTCTCTCTAACAACTGAGTTGTTCGAGGCCAGAGCGGAAGTATTTCTTGGAGGGGGGAGACCGCGATTGGGTGCTGGGGAGGGGGCTCATCAGCCCAAGGTGCGAGGGGATTGGCGAGACAATCATGCCTCTCCCTAAGGGGTTTGCGAGCTTCTGCAGCAGCAGAGGCGACCTTTGTTTTTGGTTTCAATGAGTGCCTATGGGACACATCACTGTTTTTGCTGGCGTAATGTTGCGCCTCTCAGGGGGGCATGTCATGGGATAAACTGTTCAGGAAGCTGCCTAAGCCTGGCCGTGCCCCTAACTCCACCCCCTCCTCTGCCTGAACGCCGCGCTCTGCCTCATTTCTGCCCATGCTGGGGCGTAGCCCTCAGGCGCCGCTGCCCTCAGGCAGAGCGGTGCTCGGGCAGCCCCCCACCCACGTAACTCCCCTCCGCTGTGGCGGCGCCGGTAGTACGTCAGTGCAAACCCTTTCTGCGCTCACGTAGCGGCTCTTCTGCTCCCAAAAGACTTTCCGCCCCCCCCTCTGGATTGTGCTGTTAATAGGATTTATGTCTGCCTTTGTTTGAAGATAGTTGAAAAGATAAAATAAATGCTGAGGATAATAATAATAATAATAATAATAATAATAATACTTTTTATTTATATCCCGCCCTCCCTGCACAAGCAGGCTCAGGGCGGCTCACAACATAACAGTGCAATACAATAAAATCATACATAGCAATAAAATCGTCATAAATCAATTTACAAGTTACATTAAAATTAACATTAAGGTGCTAAAATAGGTCTTTCATAAGTTCAGTGAGAAGAAAAAAGAAAACATATACAGCAACACTATCTTAGTTTGGTGTGGGTGAAGGCTATTTTGAAGAGGTAGGTCTTACAGGCCCTGCGGAATTGGTCTAAACATCGCAGAGCCCGTACCTCCTCCGGGAGTTGATTCCACAGCAGTGGGGCCGCAATGGAGAAGGCCCGATCCCGGGTGGTCTCCCGCCACACGCTCCTCTCTCTAACAACTGAGTTGTTCGAGGCCAGAGCGGAAGTATTTCTTGGAGGGGGGAGAAGCATAGGAGAAAGTGGATATTCATTGGAGAAAGTATGACCTCAGTGCTCTCTGGGGCTCATATGGGGAGAGACGGTCCCTCAGGTAGGCAGGCCCTCGGCCATATAAGTTGTGGAAGTCTTAGTTATTGGTGTCATGTTTAGAAAATTCCAGTTTTAAAAAAAGTTTTGTATTGTTTTTGGCCTCTGAGCTAACAGAGAGCAACTGCATATTAGGAACTTAAACTCCATCTCAGCTGAGCACTTACTAATGGTTTGCTCAGGTAGTTCCTTTTTACCTTCTTTTGTCAGTCTTTAAAATAGGAATTAAATTGCTTATCTTGTACAGTTCTTAAAGATGAATAAGACCAAAGTTGTGTTCAAAGAGATCAAATGCATTAACATTGTTCTTACGTAAATCAGTCACTGTGAAATAAAAAAGGCACATGCTTGGAAAACATACGATTAAAAAACAGGTGGACCCAATAAAGCCAGTAACTTGGAAACTTGCAAAGTTTGCCTTAATTATGTTGTACATTACTTCCAGAAGTCAATTACTAGGTTATGGGGGGAGTTCTTTAAGTGCTTTCATTTTCTAGAGAGCAAATCCTGCTGAATAAAATGGGGGATTACTTTTGAGTAGACTTGCTTAGATTTGCTTTGTAGGTGTCTGCGGGCTATCCTAGACCTGTTTTTGCTGTTAATGCCAACTATTGTACTGGTGATGTCCTATTTTATAATAGTAGAATGGCATTTGTTGACTTAATGGCTACATATTAGTGGCTAATGATTTTCTTATAACATAAACCAGGTCTTTCCTCATAGTGCCTATGGTGTCATGGTGCCCCAGTACGTTTCCTGTCATCCATCAAGTGTTTTTAGAAAATGAAAGGGCGCAGATGGGGCTTTTGCCCAGCCGTGCTTCTGAGTCACCAATGGATATCTGATTGTCTGTGCAGATATTTTAAAAAGTCGCTTCAACAGCAGCAGCTACCTCAGCACAAGAATCTTCACTACATGACTGAAGGGAAGCTGTGATTTTTTTTTTAAAAAATAAACAACATGTTCATTTTAAAAGGCATCCTTTCAAACAGAACTTCTGCTTGAAATGCTGAAGAGCTGCTGTTAGGATTATGTTAGGACACCATTCCCTGACATTTTGTGGTTGCCAGCAATTTTGTGGTTGTACTTATTACATTGTTTCGGAATTCTAAAGGTGTGCACAGGCTCAAAAATGTTGGAAACCCCTCTTCTGGCCAGTCCCAAGCAGCTCTCCCAAACAGAGGAACGCAAGATTATTTTGCTTGTTGACTTTCTGCCCAAGGAAATGGGGCAATACCCTGAGGCACTAGCAGTGTCACTGGGGTCAGAAGCATAGGAGAAAGTGGATATTCATTGGAGAAAGTATGGCTTCTGCCCATCATTACTTCCCAAACCAGCGCAGTGGCTGTGGATCTGGGATGAGTGTTTGGCAGTGGTGCAGAGGCGTGCCTTGCTCACAGTGTGGCTGGCTAAGTACAGCCCTCATCTCCACCCTTTGTTTTCTGGCACAAATTCACATGTAGACAGACGTCTGGGGGTTTTGCTGTTTTTGTTGCAGGGGCCAAAAAACTTTGTCTTTCCTTTGTCTTTCAGAAGAGCTTCACTTCTGCATACAGCTTTGTGTAGAGTGAAGATTAGTGTAGTTTGCCTCCAAAATAATTGAGCATGAATTATGCAGTACTCAAGTCCCAGGTTAGCCTGAATTTTCTGGAAGTTAAGCAGAGCCAGCCCTGGTCAGTATTTGGATGGGAGACCACCAAGGAAGTCCAGGGTTGCTTTGCAGAAGTAGGCAATTGCAAACCACCTCTGAAGATCTCTTGCTTTGAAAATCCTACCAGGTTGCCTTAAGTCAACTATGGCTTGATGACACTTTCCTCCACCGCATAACAAAAAGGGTAAAAGTGCTTGAACTTTGTTTTGCATATGTGTGTTTATGTGCACAAGTGAATACAGCATCTCTTATTGTCTCCTAAGTTTTTTTTCAAAGTTTTGTATTTGCTTCTTGACATTGTGAGAATTGGTGAATCCCATTTTGTTGAGGCTAAGGTAGTCTTGTGTGAGTAGCAATATGGCAGTTTTGTACTCTGTTTTATCCATTATAATTGTATTTTCATATTCCTATATTTCATTTCCAACACATAACACATCTGTCAAGTTTACAGATCTGTAAGCCATGTACTTCACAGAAAATCCTGCAACTTGTTTTAATTTTGAAATGGTCTGAAAAAATTCTGCTTTTTTCCTCTATTAGAAATGTTGGGACCAAAGTGGCTAGAGAGAACTTTGGATTTCTACTTCTAAGCTACATAAGGCTACTTGGGACCTACCCATATATTCCTTGAAACAGGCTTTTAAATGGTCAGTTGACTGGTTGAATGTAGTAGGAACAAACTCTTCAAGAAGGCAAATGTTCAAAAAATATTTTTTTTCCTCACAGGGCACAAGTTACTAATATAGGCATGAGTAGGTAGACTGCCTGTAAATGTTTGTGAGCATTGGTTATGCTAAATTAAAAACTTGATTCAGATACTTACCAGTGCAGTTTCACAGAAAATTACTTCAGTTTAACCTCATTGAAAGGAAAAAGAGCTCTTGGAATTGTCACAGACAAAATTCCTTAGTTAAAGGAGAAGAAAGATAAAATTAATCAGTTTGGGCACAGGAGAATTTTTTAGTGACAGCTTGTGTCACCCAAGGCATTTAAGTGATTGTGTCTAAGGGCAGCTATATGCATTGTGTGGCAAAAATGAGTTCTCTGTGTACATCACATTTTATGCAAGCATTTTCTGTAGCAGAATGGATGATGATGTGATTGGTCCAGGACTCCTTAGGTGCAGGCCTCAGATTCAGTGGGAGCTCACAGGAGCACAGCTCCTGAACCTTTCTGAGAGTTCCACCTCCTCCTGAGAGTTCCACCTCCTTGTCCATTGAATAGTATGTGCAGCTGCATAACAATCCTGGATAAGCTCCACCACCTATTTTTCTACAAAATGACCCTTGCTTAGATGTATATATGTGGGTGTTCAAAGATGATTAAAAAACTAGAATGTTTAAAGGTTTGGCACACTTTCACTATGAAGAAAGGTTAAAACGCTTGGGGCTCTTGGAGAAACGTTGACTGCGGGGTGACATGATAGAGGTTTACAAGATTATGCATTGGATGGAGAAAGTAAAGAAAGAAGTCCTTTTCTCCCTTTCTCACAATACAAGAACTCGTGGGCATTCAATGAAATTGCTGAGCAGTCAGGTTGAAACGGTTAGAAGGAAGTACTTCTTCACCCAAAGGGTGATTAACATGTGGAATTCACTGCCACAGGAGGTGGTGGCGGCTACAAGCATAGCCAGCTTCAAGAGGGGGTTAGATAAAAATATGGAGCAGAGGTCCATCAGTGGCTATTAGCCACAGTGTGTGTGTGTGTATATTTGGCCACTGTGTGACATGTTGGACTGGATGGGCCATTGGTCTGAATCAACATGGCTTCTCTTATGTGCATATGCTTTGTGTATACAGCAGTTGCCTGCATATAATGTGTTCAACTGCCTTAATTCCAGCAGCTGATAAATATTTTATAAAGAAACATTTTTGGATGAATTTATGAAGTTTAGAGAAGCACATAGTTTCAAGTAAACTTTGTTTTTAAGCAAGGAAATGTCTGAATCCTGGGAAAGTCACTTATTATGGTAGATTGGGTAATATTCTATTTGTGAAGAGTTAACAATTCAGTAATAATCATATTACTTTCAGAACTAACAGTAATAAATAGCTGTGGAAACAAATATACCTGGTTCATGGTGCTGGTAACAGCAGAATTATCTCACAGTAAATGACAAGAAGAAATTTTTCAGGCCATTTCAAGATGAAAACAGGTTACAGTTTTTTCCGTGCCGCACATGATTTACAAATCTGAAAACTTGATGGATGTATTAAGTGTTGGAAATGAGAGATAGGAACATGAAAAGGCAATTATAATGGATAAAACTGGAACTACAATTACAGTTACGATTGAAGTGACCATGGTCATAGCCTTTGGTTTATGCACACTAAGAGAAGATTATAGACTTTGCTGAACAGGGATATTAACTTCTCTGTTAATGTGTAGGCACTGTGCATTTCTAAAAATGTCCAAACAGATCAGTAGGTGTAAGAATGGTAGTTTCAGTAGAGTAATGGAAATACTTACTATTTTCTCCTAAAAATGGTTTGAGTTCTATGGAATCTTGAGCAGGCTTTGAAACAGAAACAAAAAGTATATTTTAGAAAGACATTTAACTGAGACCATTATTTATTGTATTATACATTGACCCTGCCCCTTGCATTGATATACAGATAATCCCATGTAAAAATCCTCTGATGCATATTAGTAGATTTGGATTTTTGATAGACCCCATCCTATGGAATGGCTTTATTGGATGAAGTATGTAAGGACCCCTTCAGGTTAGGATGTGGGGAATCTGCAAGGTGGTTTTGTTTTTGCAGGCTGACTTTGTTGGCTGATTTTTAAAGTGATGGCTCCTAGAAGATGCTTTTCAATTTCCATTGCCTCTGGTTTGCTGCATTTCTTGGGCTTACAAATATATACATTTCTTGTTTGGGTGGAGAGGTTATATGAACCCGCTGTATTGTCGCTGCTGTTTCTGTGAATTTTACTGTAGAGCATTTATTGATTATTGGAAGCTGCTTCAAGTACATTGGAAGTAGATTAGGTTTATTTGTTTTATAAAAAATACAGATCCATATTACTGGAGGCTGTCCTGCAGTTGCAAATTTGGGGGCAGGGATAACGGCAAAACTAGACATGGTGATGTTCTTGTGGCCAAAGGGCCACCATTGCCATTTTTACATGATTTTAAAATGTCATGAGAC
The DNA here is from genome assembly GCF_032191835.1 of Heteronotia binoei. Taxonomy (NCBI): domain Eukaryota; kingdom Metazoa; phylum Chordata; class Lepidosauria; order Squamata; family Gekkonidae; genus Heteronotia; species Heteronotia binoei. The sequence continues at coordinate 77,075,907 of NC_083228.1, read as the reverse complement.
CCCAATTAGACCTGCAGCTCAGAGGGCTGAGGTGTTCTTATTTCCTGCTTCTCACTTTTCAGGTGTTGAAACAGCCTCCGGGGGAGGGGAGACAAGATCACCTCACCCTGCTGCACTGTGGGCCTGGTCTTGGTTAGTCATTTGCACTTTATCCCATGGCAAACATAGCTAGTGTGGCTCTAAGATCAGATGCAGATGGCACTTTGTTTTGTTGTGCTTACAGGGAATTTGCAGGGGCTGATCTGTGAAGTGTATCACTCCTATTGAATGTGCATAGGGGGATCACTAGGATGTGAGGGTGATCTATCACCCCATTGATCGTCAGGGTTGATTCGGCTGATCTGGCTGGCTAGGAGGGTGTACCCTACCTCCTTCACTGCTCTATGTGTGTCGCTTCCGAAGCTGTGCACTTGGTGGAAGAGGATGACCATCCCAGATAGAAGGAATCTACCGTTCTTTGGTCAATGCTATTCTATAGCTGCGCTCCCCTGCTAGAACCTCCAAATAACAAGCTCATGTTCAGCGGGATTGTGGACTTCCTTGTAGGAAATTGCATACTACTTTAAAGTAATAGCCTCAAGAAAAATTACAGCTCCATTTATTGTGAAGATGCATTTCAAAATGTGATGATTGGACTGGAAATAAAGAGGGAGAAGGAAGATGGCTATTTCTTTGGCTCCTATTGGCTATTTCAAAACTCCTACATATCAGGACTGCTTCAGATGATCCAAGTGATTGATTAATTTTGGTTTATAGTTACAGAACAATGAATGCAGAAGTTGAGTTTGATATTTGCCATGTAATGCCAAGTGATATACAATTACATTTATATATATATACACACACATTATCCTTATATATACACAACATACCTACTCTGTTGTGACATTTGGAATAAACTGACCATAATTGCAAGCTGTAATACACAAATTAATAGATGAAGATTCAGGAAGAATACGGTGAACCTGTGTTCAAAGCAGTTTGGTTACTACTTTGAATCATTCCACAAGTAACCTGCAATCTTAAGGCAGAAACTTAACTAAATATTTTCTCTCTGTGCTATGTCCTCTGCATTGTCTTCTTTATAGAATCTTTCACTGTGGGACATCTGTACTGTGTTGTTGCTTAAATATGGACCCTTAGAAAATAGCTAATAATTTTGAGCTATATCGAAACCCAGCTGGGCAGAGAGCTGTTGGAGTGACAGCATGGATAAATGATAGATAAGAAAAGCCCCTGCCTTTTTCTAATGGGGACTGCAGAATGCCTGAGGGTATAATAGGCCAGCACTCTTATTTGGTTCAAGTGCAGTCCTGTCTCTGTAAACATCCTAACATGGTGCTTTGCTACATTTAGGCTTATTTATTGTCTTAGCACTGGCTTTTAAAGAAGCAAAGTAATAACTTTTTTGTGGGGGAGAGTGCACAGGCTACTTAAAGAAGCTTGAAAAGCTTGTACATGTACTAGCAGAAAAGTCTCAAAGTCTTATGAGATACTTGTGTGCTGGCTCAATTGGAGATAAAGGAGAGGAAAAGGAGGTGCTATCTGGGAAGGAGTTACCAGCCTTGTAGCTGTGTAAATGGAACAAACACTTTAAAAATGTTTCAGGCTGGCATGAGGTGCCACCACCAAAAAAGCCTGTCTCTGGTTACCACCCACTTTCTTGCTGTAGGCAGAAGGAGGGATCAATTGGTAAGCTATACACCGGGGTGTCAAACATGCGGCCCGGGGCTGAATCAGGCCCCCGGAGGACTCCTATCAGGCCAGCGAGCAAGTCTGTTTCCTTCTCCCTCTTTCTTGCTTCCTTCAGTTATCAGAGACTGTTAAATAAAATATTGCAAGAGTGCTAATCTTTTAAGCATGTTTTAGTTAATTGTGTTTGTCTGTGTCTTTTATAATGTTTGTCTCTGTTTGTCTGTGTCCTTTATAATGTTTATGTCTCTGCTGCCTGGCATTACATTTTATGACACACATGGCTCAGCCTGATTAGGTCTCATTTATATCAGATCCAGCCCTCATAACAAATGTGTTCGACACCCCTGCAGGTAACTCCTTCCCAGATAGCACCCCTGTGTAGGAGGAGAAGGTCCTTCAAGTATCTTGTCCTGGTAAGATTAGCAGTTTGAATTCTGCCCCCAAACAAATGAGCATTTAGGGGAGCTTTTCCCAGTATAGGGTAATACAATTTCAATATCCAGATCTTGATAACAGCCTGGACCAGTTGACAGATCAGGACAGTTTTTAAAGGCAGCTCTGCATAAAATGCATTCCAGTAATCTTAACTGGAATGTAATCAGAGCATGGATTACTATGGCCAGATATGCTTTTTGGGGAATGCTTATAGTTGCATATCACCTGAAGCTGATAAAAGGATTATGTGCTCAAGAGGAAACCTGATCCTCTATCAGTAAACCAGAATTCAGCAGCATCTTAAAACTACAAATCTGCTCCTTCAAGGAAGAGTGCAACACCCTTCAGGGCAGACTGACTTCTCAATCCTTGAACAGTTTTGACTTTGATCAGGAGCACTACAGTCTTGTCCTGGACTGAACTTCAGTCTATTGGCCCTGATCCAACCTGTTGCCTTTTCCTGGCATTTGTTCACAATCTCTTTAAACCCATCTGACTTTAAACCCATCTCTTTAAACCCATCAGTTTTGGAGGAATAGAGCTGGGTATCATTTGCATATCTGCTTTGGCTGTACCTGATTCCTAATCACTAGAAAATCTCGCCCATTAATTAGCATTCCCTGAGGCGGGATAGCTGCTGGGGTCCAGGGCTCTAGGTGGGGTCCACTGCCCCTGATGCCACCGCACTTACTCTTCCCTAGCCGGCTCACTGTTGGTTGCTTTGTCACCAACGTTTCTGGCTGTACATTCTGTATAGCATTGCCTGGTGTGGCTCTCCCAGCTGTACAAACTGGGAACTGCTAAGCTTTGCAAGTGGATGCATGAAGGATGCACAGGTGGGGAGCATGTGAGTGGATGAGAAGAGAAGTTCAAGTGGGGGCCTGGTGGGCAGAGGAAAGGGGGCTCCTGGACACTCCCCAGAACTTGGAACCAGAACGGATAAAATGGACCATTGTGTGGGTCCCCCACAACATAAATGCCATGGAGCCTAGCAGCAATCCCCCAGGCCAGCACTAACTTATAGTCCCAGGTAACTGTGAATAGGACTGCAACTTTATTATGCAAATGGGTATATTTTAAATTGCAGAGTCTGATTTCTTGGAATGGATTTATAAACGTTAAGGACAAAGTTATTGCACTATACTTGACTGTTCAGGGGTTTATATTTTCCATCTCATTTGAATAGCAGAGGAAAGTTTGGGTATCCCTTTTAAATCTCCTGATGTAGTTTCTGGCTGCTGAGCAGTGGTCAGAAATGTGTAGGGATGTGTAAGATAAATGACATTTCAGCCTTCCTCTCACCCTGACATTGTTAAGAGGTAAAGTTGGGGATTCATATTTGGTCCAAAATATTCTCTTGTAAGATTCATGTTGAAACCTTTTATTTTCACTAGCTATAATTGTTTGCAGTTTTGAGTGAAAATAGGGAGTAAAAGTGCAAACTGGTTCCCTGTCTTGTCCTGATAGTAAATTTGTAGGTGAGTTTTTAGGAGATGGAAATCTGTGTGTGCTTCTTGTTTAAAGTGGGTCACATGCCCAAGAATGCAGTCAAATTGTAATGGTGACAAAGTGCCGGAAAGGGGGTGGGGTGGGGGAATTGAGGAGTGAAAAAAGAGAGTGAGAGCGCCCCAGGCAGTAGAAGGAGACCTGGGAACACTAGCCTGGCCAGGTTAAAGATTCCTCCATGCATTAACAGCCACAAATATGTTTGTTCAAGGGGGCTCATTCCCCCCTCCCCCTTGCTTTGTCATTTTTTAAAAATGCTATTCCTTGGGAAAGGAGAGAGCTAAGTGAGTAGCTAGATTTCTTGGTGCACTTGTCTTGTTTCTTAGTCTTCCTTTGCTTCTGCTGTGCACCATATCAGGCTTCTTCATGTTTTATAGTTACAGACAAATTAAGTTGAAAAAGAAATTCCAGTTCTTTTCTATTTGGCATTGTTACCTGATTTTCTGAAGGAAGGCAAAAATGTGCCTTTTACTGTTGTGCCTGTGAAAGATGCTTAAGATAATGGGAAGGGAACAATTGCTTTAAATTCCTAGGAGTAAAGATAATAATTTGAATTGGTATAAGGCATACTTTGTGTGTTCCCCAAAATTAATGGGGAATCTGGTTGTGTGCATTATTAGCTAGTTTTTAAAACTATAGCATAGAACTGATATTAAAAAGTACTGGGTATTTGAGAAGCTGCCCTGAAGCGACTGTTCTGGTTTGAGTAGCATAGAACTTCAAGGCCACTCATGGCCAGTAATTAATATTCCTTCAGTATAATTTGTTGTAGCATGGCTTGTTAGGATAGGAAAAGAAATGGTTGAAAAGCAGCACCTTACTGTGTATTTCTCCCCATTGTTTTTAATCTATTCTGTGCTCTCTGGTTTTTGAGTTCTCTCCACTGATGCATGAAAAGAGCTTTCTTCCTTGTTAGCCTCCACAGCTAATGGGGAACCAGACATCTTCTATTCAGTCTCTTGCTTGATGGATGGAATGGCTGGCAAATCTCAGATTGCAGACTTTTTTGTTGTTCTTTGGGGGTAGTGTCCAGTTCATGTTTCTACTGCTAACCTAAGAATTAACTTACTATGTCTTCAGTTGCAGTTTTGGTCGAGGGAGAGCAAGGTATAGTCTTTCATTTTCAACACAGGCCTCCAAGCTTTTTGAGCTTGTGGGCATCTTTGGAATTCTAACATAGCATATTGCTGCAAAATGGCTGCCAAACAGGGTTGCCAGGTCCTACCTTGCTGCTGGAGGGGGAAACCTGGACCTGGTCCTTAAGTCTTCTGCCACGTGCACAAAGTAACATCATCTTGCTGCTGTCACACATGATACTGTGGGGTTTTTTGCTACAAAACCGTAGAATTTGCCCAAAACCCAGAGTGTCAACATGTGACATTGGTGATGCAATGACATCACTTTTGAGTGATGTCATCTCATCAGGGACATCACACAATGATGTCCCTGTTTGGGGGTGGGTTTTTCCCTACCGGCCAGCTTCAGGTTCGCAGATTGAAGCCCCAATGCCCAGGGATCTCCTTGCTGGATTGGCCAAAGGAGGCAGAGCCAACCACAAAATGTTGAGAGTGAAGTTATACATATTTAACAGCAGCTCTTCAACATTTCAGGCATAAGCTCTGCTTAACAGGATGCCTTTTAACACTAATACATTATTTAAAATATTTTCTTGCTTGTATACACAGCTTACCTTCAGTCACACAGTGTTGTGTGCTCTTTCTGCTGTGGTGGCAGTTGTTGTGGTGACGGCCAATCAAATATCCAGGGGCCAATGAGAAGCTGGGTAAATGTATCATCTGTCCCTGCCTACTTTCTAAAAACACTTGATGAGTATCTGGAAATATGTTGGTGAGCACCATGGCACCCATGGGGACTACACCAGTATGAGATTGAATTTAAGGTGGCATTTGGTATCTATTTTTCATTTTGGAGGTAAAAATCTTACTCAGTTCAGCATATAAATCCTATTGATTTCAGCACATAAATGCTATTGGTACAAGTAGTAGTACATTAGGTATTGACAGAGTTGCTACCTTGTGCTGGGGTACCTTGCTGCATGGAAGAACAGGCCCATGAGGGCTTTAATGGAGACTGAATTCCCTGTATATTGACTTTCATCTGTACTTGATACGGCATAGACTAGCTACTGCTATAACCTTTAATATATTTTTTTGTTTTTCAGTCGCACAGTCAAGTTTGACTCTTTGCGACCACATGGACAAAGTCACGCCAGGCCCTCCTGTCTTCCACCATCCTCCAAAGTCTGCTGAAATTCATGTTAGTCACTTCAGTAATGCTGTCCAGCCATCTCATCTTTTGCCATCCCCTTCTTCTTTTGCCTTCTGTCTTTCCCAGCATCAGGATCTTCTCCAGTGAGTGTTCCCTTCTCATTTGGTGGCCAAAGTACTTGAGTTTCAGTATCTGACCTTCCAGGGAAGAGTCAGGGTTGATTTCCCTTAGGGCTGACTGATTTGATCTTCTTCAAGTCCAAGGGACTCTCAAGAGTCTTTTCCAGCACCACAACTTGAAAGCATCTATTCTTCTGCGCTCGGCCTTCCTTATGGTCCAACTCTCACAGCCATACATTACTACTGGGAATACCATTGCTTTGACTACACGGACTTTTGTTGGCTGGGTGATATCTCTACTTTTTATTATACTGCCTAAGTATGCCATAGCTGTCCTCTCAAGGAGCAAACATTTCATGCCTATAGTCACCATCTGCTGTGATTTTGGATCCCAGGAATGTGAAGTCTGTCACTACTTCCACATCTTCCCCTTCTGTTTGCCAAGGCATGATGGGACTGGATGCCATGATCTTAGTTTTTTTTATCTTGAATTTCAAGCCTACTTTTGTGTTCTCCTCTCCTTTCACCTCAACAAGAGGTTCTTTAGGTCCTCTTCACATTCTGCCATTAGAGTGGTGTCATCTGCACATCTGAGGTTGTTGATGTTTTTCCCGGCAATCTTGATTTCGGCTTGTGCTTCATCCAGGCCGGCATACCACATGATGTACTCTGCATATAAATTAAATAAGCAGGGTGACAATATACATCCTTGTCAAACTTCTTTTCCTATTCTAAAGGTAAGGTAAGGTAAGGTAAGTTTTATTCTTATATCCCGCCCTCCCCCGCCAAAGGCGGGCTCAGGGCGGCTCACAGACATGGCGTGCCATGATTTAGTTAAAATACAAAATAAACAATGATTTAAAATACAGTTCAATTACATAAATTAATTAAAATAGATAAAACAGGTGCTATAACTACTATCAATCACAACTATACATACTGTCATACAATCATTGCTGTCAGTTACAGTTATGCATAAGATGGTTAAGGCTACAAACAATTTAGTCAATTTGGTCTGGTCCTAACTTAAATGCAAGCTGAAAGAGAAAGGTTTTGCAAGCCCTGCGGAACTGATTCAAGTCCCGCAGGGCTCGTACCATCTCTGGAAGTTGGTTCCACCGTCGAGGGGCCATTGCTGAAAAGGCTTGCTCCCTGGTTGTCTTCAGTCTAGCCTCTCTTGGCCCAGGGATTTGTAAGAGTTTTGGGAGCTAGATCACAGTGCTCTCCGGGGAACATCAGCTGTTCCATATCCCATTCTGATAGTTGCTTCTTGGCCCTTATACAGGTTTCTCAGGAGACATGTGAGGTGGTCTGATACTCCCATCTCTTTAAAGACTTGCCACAGTTTGTTGTGATCCACACAATCAAAGGCTTTAGCTTAGTCAATGAAGCAGAAATAGGCGTCTTCCTGGTACTTCCATGCTTTCTCCGTAATTCAGCGAATGCTGGCAATTTGATTTCTAGTTCCTCTATCTCTCTGAAACTCGGCTTGAACTTCTGGTAGTTCCCAATCTACATACTGCTGAAGCCTAGCTTGTAGGATCTTTAACATGACCTTGCTGACATGTGAAATGAGTGCAATGGTGTGATAGTTTGAACATTCCTTGGCATTACCCTTCTTTGGGATTGGAATATAAACTGACCTTTTCCAATCCTGTGGCCACTGTTGTGTTTTCTAAATTTGCTGACATAACGAGTGCATCACTTTAACAGCATTGTCTTTTAGGACTTTGAATACCTCAACTGGGATACCGTCATCTCCGCTTGCTTTGTTGTTAGTAATGCGTTCTAAGACCCATTTGACTTCTCACTCCAGGATGTCTGGCTCAAGATCAGCGATTTCACCATTGTGGTTGTCAAGGACATTGAGATCCTTTTTGTCTAATTCTTCTGTGTATTTTTGCCACTTCTTCCTAATATCTTCTGCTTCTGTTAGGTCCCTACCATTTTTGTTCTTTATCATGGCCATCTTTTCACGAAATGTTCCCTTGATTTCTCCAATTTTCTTGGAGAGATCTCTTGTCCTTCCCATTTAATTATTTCCTTGCATTGCTTTGCATTGTTCTTTCAGTGCTTTTCATTGTTCCTGCATTGTTCCTTAATATATAACCATTAATATAATATATAAATTAAAATATATAAAATTGGAGGTATTGTGGTTAGTAGGAGAGAAAATACAATATGTTATTGCAGCAGCAAAGACTACTCCCTGAGGGTCCACCCAAGATGGTGTTAGAGGTCACAGTACTGTTGTTTATGCATTGTGCTAGCAAATGTACTTGAAAAGTTTCTGCCACAATGAGTTTAGGCTTCTAAAAAAATAACATTTGGGGAGAGAAGGAATGAATGTGAACATGTGCACTGATACTGTTTAGGCCACCACCACTGAAGTGGGCACCAGCAAACTAGCCTAAATTCACTTTTGTAGCTCCATGAGAACAAAAATCCATTCCAAATTTGTGTTAATAATAAACAGCCACAATAGCTCCAGTGCTGTAACCTGCCGAGAATTTAAAGGGTCGGTGCCCATGAGCCTGGTGCTGGAATTCACAGAGTCCAGACAAAAGCATTCCTAGAGTTTTATTCCTCCCACTGTTGCACAAACCTGTTTTAAAATAGCTTTCTTTCATGCAGAGTTCTTAAAGGATTCTCTTTCTTTGCTTTATCATTCCAGTGAGTTCTAAATTTTGACTCTAGTCACTGTATTCAGAAAAATTAAATATGTATCCCTCCCCCCTATTGCTTTGGGTAGGTACTGTCTTGCTGACTTCACATCTGGGTCAGATGGTGGTGGTTTTTGCCTCAGAGTTTATTCTGGTCTTATGCCCCTATATTAGGATCAGGGCTTTTTTGAGTAGGAACCCACAGAAATGAAGTTCTGGCTGGCTTGACATTATGGGTGTGTGGCCTAATGTGCAAATGAGTTCCTGCTGGGCTTTTTCTTTTCCAGTGCAAGTCTCATGCTTTGAGATGACAGCTATTATACATGGTTATGAACCTAGGTCTTTGCTTGAATGAGAAAAAAAATCAGATTTATGTTTATTCAGGAAACGAACATTGAAAATTAACATTAGGATGTGTGTCAACGCTGCCAGTTAGCATACTGGAACAGCTTCTCTGTATGAGCAGAACAGTGTAGTTCTTTAGTAAATGAGATGGGATAAGGTTTTTTGTAGTATTTTAACCGAGCATTTGATGCAGTGTCTCCAAGAATCATTAAATTGGAGAATGTGGTTTAATCTTTTATTTTGAGGGAAATAGTCTTATTTTTAAGAAATTTTATTTTTAAGAAGTTGACAATGGATGAAAAGTGTTTTTCCAGGTAGAAGAGAAAGTATTTAAAGGATTGGTCTAAACTTGGTGCAGTCAGAGTGGTTGTGTACTTGGACTAGACTTTCCCATCTCTAAATTTAAATCTAGTTACATCTACACAGATTTCTCACTAGCAGTTGCTCTGCCCTGGGGCTTTCTGCTTTCCCTGGCTCAAGTGATCAATTCACCACCAGTTGCTTCTGGAACTCTAAAAAACAATAGCAGGAAGCCATGAGGGAAATTGGAGGGAGCCACAAATCAAAATGCACCCATGCAGCAACTGGTGGGGAATTGACTGTTTGAGCCAGGAAAAGTAGAAGCTTGGGGTGGAGCAACTGCTAGTGAGGAATTGGTCCCGGTATCCCATACTAGTGGCCAGCATGTGTTCCACTTAGTGTTCCACTAAGCAGTGGAAATGTGTTAATGGCTTATTTGTATAACTTGTCCATCAATGCTAGTGGTCTGCTTGCATCTGGCAATGATATTTATAGAAGCCCCAGTGACAGTTTTATGAGTGGGAAGTTCTGTAACCTGAATGTGCTGTGCTCCAAAAAGGGACTTATGGATTTTTAGACTTCATTCTTTTAATATATATTTTTTCTTTTTCTGTATAAATCTCTAAAATTACTATGAGATCATTTGTATAAGTTGAGGATCATGAGTTGTCCATTATTCTGGATATTCTTTTTCTCTTACTGATGCAATTATTATTTGGGGCAGGGTCATAGCTCAGTTGTAGAGTATGTGCTTCATATGCAGAAGGTCACAAGTTCAGACCCTGGCAACTTCCAGTTAATAAATCTTAGGTAGCAGATGTTGGGAAAGTCGCCTTTCTGCCTGAGACTAAGCAGTTGCCAACAGTAAGCGCAGACCATACTGAGCTGTATGCTGCAGTGGTGTGATATAATGTAGCTTTGTATGTTCATATATGTTCCTTATGGAGTTGTCTGCCAGAAAGTTGTAGTGAAATTCATTTGTATCTCTTTGTAAGTCTCTCAGATGAATCTGTCTTGTACTGAATCAGACCATTTGTCCATCAAGATCAGAACTGTCTACTTAGAATGGCAGTAGCTCTCCAGGATCTCAGGTCTTTCACATCACATACTCTCTGACCCTTTAAAGTTGAGATGCTAGGAATTGAACCTGGGATTTCCTACATGCAAAGCAGAGGCTCTTCACTGAGCTACAGCCCTTCCCATAATTCCCAAATTTATTTATTTATTTAGTTGGCTTATATCTCGCCCTCCCCGCCAAAGCAGGCTCAGGGCAGCTTACGTTCCACAAATTCATAAAAACCAGTATTGATATAAACCATAGACATAAAAATACATAATAAACACATAAAACATGGATTATGCTTCAGTGTGTTATTGCTTTCAAATGGCACAAACTTGATGAAACAAAGTAGTAGTAAAGTGATAGAGGTCTAGAAATAATTGGTAAAGGTTAGATGTAGTCTTTTTCTGTTTCCTACCTGTGGCATCTTTTTCAGACATTACAGTGATATTGAATGGCAAATGTGTCCCTGCTGTATGAGTTCCTTTTGCAGTTCCAGCACTGAACACACACATCAGTTTCTCTTATGTGGTGCCAGTATTATTATTATTTGTTTATTTATATTCCGCCCATTCCCCATAGGGGCTCAGAGCAGAGCACAACATGCGAATGTGAATGCATTTCTGCCTAGGCCTGATATTTCTTTTCTCTCCCTGTCTCAATCTCTCTCTGCAGAGTGGAAGGTGTTCCAGTGAAGGAAAGGGTCAAAGTTTCTCAGAACTGGAGACGTGGGCACTGTCAGAGGAACCAGCTTCTCAAATGGAAGCGCAAGCAAGTGACTCTTTTGTATTTTCCCTTACCCAATATCAGCCTCCAGAACTGGCTTTGTATTTTTGGAAGTCATTGCATTTTTGGTCTTAATTAAGCTTTAGCATTTATTGGGAAACACACAATTTAGAGACCTTTAATTCTGGACAGAATTAGTTCAGATGAAGTTGCTCTGTCTATGCATTTATTTCTTCTGCTATTACTGTAACATTCCTATTTGAAATTTTCTTGTCCAGTTTTTGTTCATCTTTCCATCCTCTCTGATTTCTTCTATGGCAGTTGTTTGTTGCTAGTGCAAGAGATCTGTGTACAGAATGGATAGGGGAATCATCTAGTTATAAATGGAAGTGATTTAAGGTCATTGAGAAGCCTTTCTATCCTTGTGTAGTTTTTTCCCTCTCTTTTAAAAAAACTTTGGCTAGACTCCTAACTCCCCTGAAGCAATATTTTTCATTATATGGATAAATTATTTGTACAGTACTTTCGAATAGTTCTTTGAGGGCTGGGCATTTCCACCTCTCTAATGCTGAAGGGCACTCCACCATATTTTATTTTAAATGTGTCAAGCAGGCATATATCTGCCTCCCCACATCTCCCTACCCATAACTTAATTGGATCAGCATTAGCATAAGTATAACTGGGATTTTAAAAAGTAATTTGAAAGGCCATAAATTCAAAGGCAATCAAGAATTTCAGTGTATGATGTCTGTTATGACAGCACATTTTCTAATATTAAAAATATTTTCCCTCCAGTTTAATGCCCTGGATGCATTTGGATAGTGAGTATCTTTACCTGTCTCAGGCAGAAGATATTCAGGCTTATTGGCTTCGTCCCAATCACACTGGTTTACAACACCGTCCTCAGGCAGTCTTCTCTGGGCATCAGGAGGACGTGTGCCGCTTTGTGCTTGCTAATGGTCACATTGTCAGTGGAGGAGGGTAAGTTCTCTGTTCTAGGGAAAGGAGGAGGTGGATAACGGTGACTGAATGTGTAGCATTTGTTTATGGGTATACTTGTATCAAAGCTAGAAGAAATATCATCCAGAGTTTCTGTGCTATGTGTCTGATTTCTTTCAGAGACTCTGAACCTGCCCTTCCCAGGAGTGCAGAATGGCATACCTTCTTCTTCCTTCCTCACACTATCCTCATAATAATCCTGTGAAGAGGCCACAGCCTTCAGTTTGCAAGCCCTGAACAAGGCTATCAGTGATAGGATATTTTGGAAGATCGTAATTTATAGGGTCACTGTAGGTTGGAAGCAACTTGACAGCACATAACACAAGATTGTGCGGTGGTTAAGTCGAAGAGAGTGTAATTGGCCCATAGTCATTTGACAGATCCATGGCTACAATATGAATTCAGGGCTCCCTACTCTTAGCCCAACACTTTAACCATCGCACTGTGCTGTCTGCCTGAACTAGATAAATAGAACCTCTGCTTGAGGAGTATTCGGGAAATTCATCCCCTTTACCAGGTTTGTGTACAGGGGTGTCGAACTCATTTGTTATGACGGCTGGATCTGACATAAATAAGACCTTGTAGGGCTGGGCCATGTGTATCATCAGGTGTAATGCCAGGTAGCAGACAGACAAACACAATTCAAGATTTTTAAAAAAAACTTAAAACATTAGCACTCTTGCAATAGTTTGTTTATTTAACAATCTCTGATAACTGACACCTCTTGTTCTGAATTATTGCATCAAAAACTGGAGATAATGTCTGTGTTGTAGTAATCTTGAATATGCTGTTCAGGTGTGTATCTATAAGTTGCAAACCTACTTTTGATTGCCTTGCGGGCCTGATAGGACACTTCTGGGAGTCTGAGCCGGCCCCCGGGCCACATGCTTGACACCCCTGTATACCACGTTTCCATGGCAGTGCAGAATGTTGCACTGGGCCCACAGCTTCATGAGAACCTAAGCTTTGATTTTTTTTTTAAAAAAAGCGGGTTTCTGGCTCTTATGCAGCAAAAATATGCTTGAAACTTGTGTTCATGTGAAATGACTCCTGAAATATCAGAACAGGAGAGGTGACTGAAGTAATGGTTGAGGAGAGGGCTTTAGTAGTTTGCAATCTCCTTGTTCCTCCCTGATTACCAAAAGCAGAATAAGTGATGTAAATAAGAAAATCTGTGTTGTTTAATAGATTTGCATAATTTTACGGGTAGTAGAATTCCATTTCTATTGCTGCAAAATTTATATTGTCTGGGCACACTTTTAAACTTTTTAATCAGGGATGTATACAGCCCTGGCCAGGATTACTGCCAAGTCTGTACACATGCAGTATTAGATTGCCTGAAGGTGAGCCCTGGTTTTGATATGTTAAAAGGGTTTTTTCCCCTAAAAGAGAAATTTAAGGCACGTCTGCAGGAGTTGTACTCCATATACAGATTTCACTGACAAATTAGGCCTCCAACATGCTTGTATTTAGAGGAATAAAGCACCAGGTACTTGTAGAATACAGATACATAAAATAAACTGGAAGTAACATATGATCAGAGTTTCTGATTGATACTGTGGTAATTGTGTCTCTTTTTCGGTTCAGTCTCAGAGATGAGTGCTCTCCCAGTCATATAACATTGTCCTGGATTTGAATGTATGTAGGAAGTGGCTAGGCAGTCCAGAATTCAGGATGTAAATTTCAGGGACACCATCTTGGATCTATTTTACATTGGTTCTTTTAACTTTATTGTTATATTTATATTTTAATGTTTTGTTAATAATAATAATAATGAGGAGGAGGAGACCCAAAGCACTTATAAAGTAAATTAATTTAAGGAAATTTAAATTAATTTAAATTTCAACTTAAACTTTAATTCCATTTAAGGAAATTAATTTTGGGAAAAATAAATTGGTATATATATTGTAGCTTGTATTCTCTTTTTTGAAGTACTTTCAAATGTAGTTTGTAAATCCTTACTGGTGATAATCAAAAATAAGCTGAAGTGTAGTTCAGTGGGGATGGTCTCTGATGTTGAAGTAGTGCCATACATCAGAGGCATTGTGTTATTGATCTGAGGAGATGTAACTTCTCATTTCCTCCACCCCCCCAGAGATGGCAATATTGCCCTTCATAAAGTGAATAGCTCCTTTAGCTTCAAATTCTTGGCACATGAACAGGAAGTGAACTGTGTGGACTGTCAAGGTGGCATCATTGTGAGTGGCTCCCGGGATAGAACAGCAAAGGTAAGCTCATATGCTTTCTTCTGTATATATATTGGGTTGCTAAGGCTGTGTTTGAGGGGAAAAATTAGAAGATAGTTCAGAGAAGTTCTGTTCTTATCCACACTTTGTGCTTTTAATTGGTGGACCCCCCCCATCCCTTTCCATTTCATCTCTTTCAAAATCCAAACTCTGAACTAATGAACAATAAGTATTGCATTTACAGGACAGAGCAAAAAAGGAGAATAAATAGTATACACTGTGGAGGATAAGTAGTGTGCACTATGATTAATAAAATATTCTTTGTGAACTCTAATTGAATACTTTCTGGAGTCAGCACTTTTAAAGGCAAAGAACAGCACCTTTATGGAAGGGGTGAATGCTAAGCAGTGGTCAGGGCAGGCAGTACTAGTTTAAGGGAGGATCATTGTGGATTCCAGAATTCAGCAAGCTCAGAGTCTCAGTTCTGGCTGCTCTCCTGACTACATTACATTAAATATGCCTGCTCCCCTGACTACATTACATTGCCTTAAAGTTACTTAACTTTCTCTCAAGGTTCTACAAATGTCACTGGTTTAACTTTTTATGACTGGACTATATTTCTGGTTTTCATTTCACAGTTTCACACAAACTTGAGTGTGCTAAGCTTTTACCCTATGGGTGTAAGAGCAAAGTCTCTGCACTAGACCTTCTCCCGTGGCACGATCATTACTGTCTGCCAGTTCAGACTAGTAACCTGGGCATCTGGCTCATTTTGAGGACCTTGTGTTGTCTCCTCAAAATCCTTTTTCCAAAGCCTGATCTGCCAGCCTTTCAGTCTTTTCCCCCTTTGGACACTAAGCTTAATAAAGGGATTGTTTTCTCCCTCAAAATGTGCTTATTTGATTGACAGATACAGGGACTGTTCTTCACTTCTGAGAGCAGTCTCTCACCAGAGTCTCTAAGATTTAAAACCCCGCTTCATGGGCTCTGCATTAGACTCTGACTTGTGACTTTTGTCACGCTCTCAAGAGCATCTCCAAAAGACCTCTCCTCTTCTCCAGTTAGTCTTCAGCTCCCTTCAGCTCTGTAACTGACTTTTAAAAACTGCTGACTTCCTCTCTCCTTTGACAGTTTGAAGCAGTCCACCAATGAGAGTGAATTCTATCAGATGTCACTCAGTGGTCCTTAGCATGCATATTGCTGCTGTTCGTCACACCTCTACTGAATAAATTTACCTCCACTACACTACATTTACCTCAACTGAATTGTTTGTAATACTAAGTGCATGATCTCTCGACTGCTTTACAGCCACAGGGGAGAATGGTACATTTGTTTCTTAATTATCTACATAATGATAGTGAATACTCCATAGGAAAGTTGCTGGCAAATGGGCTTTGAATTTAAGCTGTGTGAGGACAAAACTGATGGTGGGTGTAAGCATGTTTAGCTTAGATATATAGCATGCCTCCCTAGAAAGGCATGGGAAGCTGCAAAGCAAAGTGCAAGACTCTCATGTGTAATTTGGCTTATCCCCTCCCTAGAATGATTGTCTGTGCACATTAGAAAAGAGAAATGACAGACAGGGGTTTGGTGTCTTTAAACTTTTGCTGTTTTGATTGTGGTGGATGATCCTTCTGAGCTATATGAGTTAGCAGGTAGAATTTGTTCAACTATAGTGCATTATTCTTGCCACTTTCCTAGAGTAGTAGACTAACTTCATTCAAAAATTTCTTTCTTCTCAGTCAACAGAATAATGTCATAACCAGAAGGCTTCTGATGGGTCACTGACCAAAGGAGTCTGGCCATTTTGCACACTTGTGGGGTAGATGCATTTCATTTGTCAGTAACTAGCTTGGAGTATTTAGTAATAGTGAGGGAAGTCATATGGTGTTTTTGATTCTGAAGTGAACTGTAAGGTCTTCAGACCATATTTTCTGAGGTATTCAAACAGCAGCAAATGCATTTGGCTTCAGAATCTGTGAAGGAAGATATGAACTGAAAACAAGTAAAAGAATCAGAAGGGTTTTAGAGTATAGGCTTAGAGTAGAAATGCCCTGTTTGCATTAGATGTATTTATTTATTTAAATTGTTTTGAGTACCTCTGAGAGATGCAAGGTGGATAACTATCTAAATAAATGGGAATTTGTCCCTAAACCTATGAATTTAACATCTGCCCATTGTTTTTAAGAGGGAAAACTATGTTGCTTGGAAACTCTAGAAGATGCTATAGATGTAGAATGTGAAGTGGTGGTTAGCTTTGTGGAGGCCATGCAGTGGGAAGGTTTCTTTACTTATGGCAGCTTATCACAGTTCAACAGGAGGCTCTGAACACATCAGGATGACAGACACTTCAGCAGCTTGATAGTCCTCTTTTTTGATAGCTACTGCTTCACATACTTTCTCCTGATGTCTCTCAGTAAATCACCACTGATGCCTGTTTCTGGGGCAGGCGTTAGAAATGCATTTAGCTTCTACCAATTAGAAAAATTCAAGTGATCCAAGGGCTTGAAACCACTTCAGCTGGCTTGAGCTAGACAGGCTATCTCCTGTGGCTTGGCCTTTTATGCTTTCCTCCCATGTCTCCCCCCCCTCCCCCGGGGTCTGTTTTCCATCCAAAACTGCTTTCACCCAGTCAGAAGGATAGAAGGGATCCTGGGAGATGTAGGCCTACGAGCAACTCCAAGGTAGGCTTCTCCAGGCCTGTAAGCCACAATAGGCCTAGGATTATGACAGAGCCAGAGACTAGAAACTGGGCTATCTCATGCTAACTCATCTTAGAGGGAGCACTAGTTGTAACTGCCCTGAGTCCACTTGGGGGGTAGGGTGGGATATAAGTCTAATACATAAATAAAATTAATGTGAGAATTTAGAGGACCTAGTAGATTGTTATAGCATAATATATATAGCAATCTAGTTATTGCTGATAAAAAACCCAGTAGTGCAGAGGGGAAAGAGGGAATGTGGCAGGAGAAAATGGTGCTGGATACAACTTACCTTCTACAGTGAAGCCAAACATGCTTTGACTGGAGGTGGTTTGAGTAGGCACATAGATACCATAGAAGGACAGTGAATGAACAACAGTGCAGGGTGGAAACTTAGAAATAAATTGCTGCAGTTGGGAGTGCAAACCATATGAAAGGGAGTAATTAAAATAATACCAGAGTTATTCAAAAGAAGAAATCTGGATACAGGATAAGTATCTTTAAAGAGGAGTCTTTGGGTTTGTTTTTTTAAAACTCCCTGGAGGAGGGGAGACAGCGGATTGTTGATTCCCACCCCCCTTTCTAATTAAGGCTGTGACAATAAGTGTTAAGTTAAAGAGTTATTTCAGTATAAATGTAGTTCTTAATTGTGAGAACAATCAGATGATGGATTTCTAAAGAAATTTCTTGAAAACACTGTAGAAATTCCATCATCTGGTTGTCCCTGTATCACTCACAGTGAACTATGTAAGTATCTGTTGGGATAATCTGGGTTGGTTTCTTTATTTTATTTATATCCCACCTTTCTCCCCAGTGGGAATCCAAAATGACTTATATCATTCTCTCTTCTTCTTTATCCTCACAACAACCCTGTGAATCAGTTTTAGTCTGAGAGCATGTGACAGGCCCAAGGTCACCCATATAGCTTCTATGATACAAGTGGGGATTTGAACCTGGGTTTCCCAGATCCTAGCTTGACCACCACACCACACTAGTTGAGGAATTTATACCATCAGCCTTATGATGGGAGAGCCTCAGGGGAATTGGACTGAATGATCTCTGTTAATACACTATAGGATTGTTTTCTCCTTCTCCTCCTTTCTTCTTCTGCCTTGAGGACAAATCCATTAAATTATCTGGTAAAACAGCTGCTGTGATTCTCTAGACAGCTGAGAACTGAGGGCTTTTTTGTAGAAAAAGTCCAGCATTAACTCATTTGCATATTAGACCATACCCCCTGACATCACCATTGTTTCACACAGGGCTTTTTTTGTAGAAAAAGCCCAACAGGAGCTCATTTGCATAACAGGCCACACTCCCTGATGCCAAGCCAAACTGAACTGCTTTCCTGCTAAAAAAAAAAAAAGCCTTGGTTTGATATATTCTGATGTATGTAATTCGGAACTTTGTATATTCTTCATCAACTGGTGGAAATATGGTAGCTTGGTTATCTTATGTGTTTTTGTGGCTTACACTCTGTTGAAATATTTATATGTTGTGAAGCCAAGCTGGCACCTTAATCTAAAATGCATTATGTGGTGATATGCCCCACTGAGTTCAGCTGTGCCTTTTCCACTGAAGTATGTTTTGAATTGGGTCCTAAATTATTTTTAGTCTTGTGTGCGGGGTGTGGTTTTTATGTTTTAGATTAGTGTTTGTATAAAGTCAACACAGCACTTAACTTCTCACTGGAATGAGAATGCAACTCTTATACTTAAGCCTTCCACATTTGTGTGTGTGTGTGTGTGGGGGGGGGTTGATGGCCAAGTATGTCTGCCTTCTGCAACTGAAGAAGCATCTTGTGACCTTGAGGGCATAATCCTCAAAGTCGCAGGGAATTCAACTTTAATTGTGGTCATTTTTAAAAAGCAGAAATAGAACCTAGCTCACCTAACACTCTTCCATCCTGATCCTTATGAACAGAGAATTGCTTTTATTTTTACCGAGTGACATTTTCCTTGTGTTGACTCCTAGCTGGAAGGGAATCCCTAGTAGGTCTCTAATGGGAGTAAGTGCATTGGGTGCTTTAGAGGGATAGTGAGTGTTGATTAGGGCAGAGCTTTGAGTAGCTGCTAATGCACATTCCTCATTGATAGGCACCAGATAGCATGCTCCCAGCAATATTTTTAACCTGCATGAGATAGGGGTGCATTAAAAGAGCTCAGCTTTACTGCTCCTTTTTCTGACACTAGGTGCTAAATTCCCCACTGACACTGAATAGCCTACAATCCTGAGCATTATCAACAAACAAACAAATACAATACTCCCAGCTTTGAAGCTCCTTTAAGACATTGTGGGGTGGGGAGAAGTTAGGTGGAAAAAAAGCTAGAGGCTATAATTTTAGAATCCAGAAAATAGGAGATTGGCTGGTTGGCGAGGGTGGAAGAAGCATTGGAATCAGAAGGGCTTCAGGAACACAAACTTAAATTTACTTATGTGTAATAGGTTTCTGAAAGCTCATAAATTTATTAAAGGAGTTACTTGGATCTGTTGATAAACATGTGTTGTTGTAAAACAAGTGCTGTCAAAATATGAATTAAGAAGTTCAGGAATATTTTAGCAGTAAGCATTACAAAAAGTGTGCTGAAAACAGAATTGTCCCATTCAAATATTTCTGATGTTTCCAGAATATTTGGGAAGAAGACTTTAAAAATTTGTTTAAATAAGGACCCACCCAAAAGACTGAAGATGACAGATAAGATCTATATTTATACTTCAGTAGTATTTGAACTGACTCATTTAAGATGAGGATCCCTCTGCCGGGCGTGAGCCTTAACTGAAACTGATTTGAGAGGTCTTCCTGCTAGTCTGTTCTGTAATTTCTTTGTTTTGAATAATGTATTGGCGCAGAGTTCTGCAATTAAAATAAGGAGGTGATAGAGGAGATTTCTGATGCTGTGGTTGGGGTGGTGGGGAGACATGGTACTCAGAAGAACTATATCAGGAGGAAATAATTTTGAATGCTAACAATATTTACACCTGCACTTTGCACCTTTTATTGTATAATTCTCTTTCTAGGTTTGGTCTCTATCACCAGGCAGAGCTGGGCAATGTTTGCACACCATACAGACTGAAGATCGTGTCTGGTCTATTGCTATTAGTCCATTGTCAAGGTAAGAGAGTGCATTTTAATACATGATGGTCTAATGCTCAAATCTGACTTTCTTTATTTGCCAAGCTGCCTACCACCAGCCAAACACCTTATTTTTCTTGTATTAAATTATGAATTATAGGTTAAGAATTTATTGGAAAATTGTTTTGCTTGTTGATTGCAGACTATTATGGCACTTGACAGATTTTGCTCTAGCTTTCCCCCCTCAAGAGCTAGAAAAAGGAAGATTTGAGCTTGTAGTGTATGGGTTACATGGTTACATCTAACATGGGTTAGATAAAAAGATTCAAAGGGTGGAAATTACACATGCAGAACTCCATCTTCTTTGTCGTTGAATACCATTTTCATTCTGCCTCTGGTTTATAAATCTATTTTGGAAACTTCCTTATGTATTTATCTTTTTCACTGTGCGGTTATAGGAGTTAGGGATTCGGTTATTGTGTTAATATTAAAAGTGAAGGCCTTTTTATATGTTCACTTAAAAGCTTTCTCCTGCCACCTTTTTTTTGTTGTTATGTCACAGTTGACATATGGGTGCCCCCATATTGTTTTCAAGGCAAGAGATGTTCAGAGGTAGTTTCTTATTATTGTCTGCCTCTGCATCTCAGTGCTGGTATTCCTTGGAGGTCTCCCTTCCAAATACTTGCCAAGGTTGACCCTGCTTAGTTTCTAAGATCTGAGGAGACTGGGCTAGCCTGGGCCATTCAGGTCTGGGCTCTGCCACATTTTAGCCCATCTAAAATATTAGTGGATATAAGAATAATAGGGGAGGGTCAAAGAAGGTAGTATGCTCTATGATCTATAAAAAGACCTCAGGCATGTTAACTTCTGTGATGTTTTCTGGTCTCCAATGTTCCTCTAGTGTTGCTATTTGACCTTAGCAGAAACAGACTGACAACCTGTATGCTTCTCCCATAAACAGAACTTTGGGGGTGAAGGAGGGGACACTTGTGGTTTAAAAAAGGACATGGAAGAAGCTAAACCTTCTCTTCCCCCATCCCTTGATGCCAGTTTGAATTTCTCCTCCCCAGACTGCTACAGATTTTAAGAAAAGGAACTGGAGATCTGATTAGGGATCTCCTAGCATCTTGTTCAGTTTAATCTTGTATCTGTTTGGTGGGGAGAGGACAACTTTGCTGCTGTTTACTGACTTTCTAAAAAACAGAATTTTACTGTTTGCATTTTTGTTTCTGCATACAAATTGTGTAGTAGGAAACTTCACATACTCAAAGCACCCCACTTCATGAATAGCAAAAATGATATGATATTTTAATGGAATGTGTATGAATGTGGAAGGAGTATTAATTATGCAGTTAAGTACAGAATTTTTCTGTGTACAGGTAGAAGACAGGTGAAGTTGAGATCTGGGAATACCCAAGTCTGTGGAAGGGTAACAAAATGGAGTTAAGGAAATCAGTCTTCTCCTAGGAGCAGTACACAAATATCTTGCTCCTGTTGCAAGACAAAGAACCAATTTTTTGCAAGTGTGTTTAATAGCACAGCACTTTGGCTCAGAATATTGTGATTTCTATTAATACAGATAAACTAAAAGTTAATTCTACTTGTTATCTATATAATCCCTGTGTGAGATTTATTCAGGTAACAGGACTAGGACTGCAGTTCTGGTAACTTCTGAAAGAAAGATGAAGCAGATTTGGGAAGCAATCCTAAATGGGTCTATTCATATGAACATATGAAGCTGCCTTCTACTGAATCAGACCCTTGGTCCATCAAAGTCAGTATTGTCTACTCAGACTGGCAGCAGCTCTCCTGGGTCTCAAGCTGAGGTTTTTCACACCTATTTGCCTGGGCCCTTTTCTGGAGATGCCAGGGATTGAACCTGGGACCTTCTGCTTCCCAAGCAGATTCTCTACCACTGAGCCACCGTCCCTCCCCTATTCAGTAGTAGGGATGGGCACAAACCGTCTCAGGAGCCAATATTTGTGCCAAATTGGGCCAATTTGGAGCTTCGGAACCAATGTTCATGGAAAGCACATTCCCCAAACATTTAGTGGACTTTTGGATACTTTGGCTGATCTATTTAGGGCCAGCCATTTAAAGCTAGCAACTGAGCGAAGTGAGGTGCATTGCTCAGCTGCTAGATTTAAACAGGTTAGGAGGTAACCATGCTAACGAACCACATATATCACAACATTTAAATGCACTTTTAAGTAAGCATTTATATCAGGGGTGGCCAACGGTAGCTCTCCAGATGTTTTTTGCCTCCCATCAGCCCCAGCCAGCATGGCCCCTGATTTATATCATAGAGTCAAGCAATTGCTGATACTTCTTTATGAACATACATTAGATAAAAATGATGTACAAAATCAAATTATATACATCAACTCATACAAAAAAGCCTGGTCTACTGACTAACACAGACCCAAAAGTCCATATTTTGCCAAGGTGTCAAAGTTCATAACTCCAGAATTATAGTAGTATTGTGACACGATTCCGGTAAAGTCATGTTTTGATGGCAACTCTTCTTCTGACAAAAATTACTCTTTCTGGAACTACAACTCAATACATTCAAAATGCATGTCAGTATCTAAGGTTTAAACAGCTGGTAGCCATTTAACTGGAGGTAAGAGTCCTTTCCTGGGCGATCCCTCCTTTCTCCTGGGTCTGTGGCCAGGAGAGAGGGAGATGGGAAGCCTCTTCTCTGGCAATCCCATTTCTCTTTCTCCTGGCTGCATGGCCAGGAGAGAGGAAGATAGGAGTCCTCTGATGAGACTTGCAAAGGACTGCTGCACACACAAACATTTTTTTAAAAGGGAACTGCCTTGTGTCATGACGAATTCTGACAATTCTGTACTTTGGTGCATGCTTTATTTTGAAGCCTGGTATTAATTGCAGAGCAGGTTATAACAAAACAATTATTTTCTAAATCAAGCCAATTTTCTGTTTGGAATTGTAAGTGACCTCTGAATTGTGAACTGCACTGTACTACCACCCTTGCATCTGGAGTGAGGCTTAACTTTTCAAAAGTTTTTTTGAACCTTTGCAGTAGATTGATATGAATAAGCATTCCAGTATGTAAAGTAATCTAAGTGAATATTTGGTTTCATGGTGACTGTTCCGCCTTCCTTCCCAGTTTATGTTGTTTGAAGTATTGAACACAGAAGGGAGTCTCATTGATTTTTTTAAAATCTATTTCATGGGCATCCTTTGAACATAAAACTTATACAGTGGCTCAGTACAACCAGCACGAACCACTAGTTGCTTCTGTTTAAAGAATCCTTTTCCATCTGCAGGATTAGAATGAAGGCCCATCCGGCTGTCAGTTCAGAGCTCTTCTCATTGAGCTACACGGAGCATGCTTTAGTGGCTGGGATAGTCGTTTTACAGCACACTGCTTTATCCTCCTAAGTGATGACCTGCAGGGCTGGCCTCTTGTCAGAACACTGACTTCTCTCCCTGTAGCGAACACACTCTCTCTGTCACAATATTTACCTAACGTATTCCCACCCCCCACTGGGTGATAAATGGAATTGTGCAGAGTGGCTTCTCCATCAGCAACTAGGTTTGGATCACTCACTTGTTTTATGAGACCGCTGATCCCAGCGTACTTCTCTTCCTTCCCCCCTTCCCACCCCCAAGTATTAGAGCCGATTAGCCACGTCATTAATTCTTCAATTTGACGGCTGATATAGCAAGAGCTAGAACACACTGCTGACCCCATATAATAGAACCCTTGCTCCTTAACATATTGATGATGGGAGAAGTTAATTAAAATTCCACAGAGCGAGTGTGTCAGCTAACCTATAAACTTGTCACTTCCAAGAAAATGTTGCTGCCATCCTAAAAGAGAGAGACTTTGGGAGGTAAAAAGGAGCTTTGCTACCACAGGGTGAGATTCAAATCCCCTCTTCTCTTCCTCTTAACTGATTTGTATAGTCTCACCAAGTAGAGTTAGTTCTGAAGTGGCTCAGGGGCCTTTAGGACCTTGTTTTCCTTTGGTGGTATGTATAACATTAGGAGGCTGCTTTGCTGCCTTACTGACGGAGCAAAACATTACTGTTCATTGGTAATTGTTGACAAGCCATTTTTGTTTCACTCTAGAAAAAAAAATCAACTGGTTTGTACAGGGTTCTCTGATGTTCTAGATTAAGAGTAGTTTTGTAGGTTGTGTTAGCCTGTCTTTGATTGGTTAGAACATTTTATTGAGATACAGCTACAGAAGCATATTATTCATAAGGCAGCAATTGTTCCCCCCACTTTTAGTACAAATGAATAGGGGACTAGAGCAGCTTGAAGACTTACACACTATGTATGGCATAGATAGGATATGCATGTGATTTCCCCTCAAATTCTCTGCAGACTCTCCCTTTCTTTCTTCTGAGGTCTGCTTACAAAGCAATGTGTCATGGAAGTCCCAACTAGTATGATCTGGTTGATGATAGAATGCATTCGCTTTTTCTGTGGGCTAATAGGCTAAGGCTGTCTTATATCACAGCAGTGATAGCCTTCTCTCTATTCATTGAGTAGGACTGTTTTAAAATTCCTTGTAGTTCTATGATTGTATGATACTATTAACTCCCATAAAGGTAATATAGCAATTGGAGTATTTGTGCTTCTTCTTTAATACACCTCTTTTTCTTAAATGAAGAAACTGAAGTGATGTGTGTTACCTTAAGGGAGGTTTACTATGTCACTGAAAGCAGCAAAAGCACCATCAAATTCCTTTCTGGAACAGACTGCTCCCTAAAATAGACCATAAATAGAATGATACTATTACTGTGGAAAATCACAGGGATGTTCCTTTCAGAAATATATTTATATATTTCTTTCATGACAATGAAATGCAATGATTTTCCCAGCTTGACTTTCTGTCAAGTTGCATCTTTGACTCTGAACCCTTGAAGCAATAGCTTTAGAGTTTTAGCATGACTGAGTCTTATACAGTCTTAAATACTTAATTATATTGATTTTGCATTTTGGAGTGCATCCAGATACATGTTCTTTTACCACATCAACAAATTGGGCTTGTTTGGAGAAAAATATTGATTTAATTTTACTTTCTTATCTCTGTTGAGATTAGGTGAGTATTGCAAAAGGAGACTATTTTCTTTTTATACTATTTATTTATTTATTTATTACTATCTATGTATTTATTTGCAAAGGTTATACCCCACTTTTCTGCCCTTATCAGGGCCATTATTGGGAAATTAGCTACTATACCAACTTTCCTTTTAATTCAGTGCTAGAAGTGTTATGAAAGCTGCTTTTGAGAACAGAGAATCGTGCTGAAGGCAGAGAAGAAGCCTATCTTTTATGCAGTTTCACACAGTCAAGGAGAAAATGCTTATGTTGGTTTCTCCTCTCTCACTTACTACAGTTCAGAGGTCTAGCAGTCATAGGACTGCAGGTTTCCATTTCCAGTCAGTGATCTTTCTCCTCCATTTTTCAAACTTTCAAGGAGAGATGGAGAAGGTAATTTTCCTGGGCCATAGCTGCTGTTTACTTTTGCTTGGCTGTGCAGTGTGCCTTTGTTTTTCCACCTTTGATCAGTGTTTTGCTAGCAGATAATTTAGCAATTGCATCCCTGGGTGGAAGTGTGGAGTTAATGTTAAAATTAGGGTTTTTTTGAAACTTCACTGGCTGATGAAGCAGGGATAGCAAGAGGGGAGGCAACGGGGGCTATAAATCCTACTGCTGATGTATCTGCTTCTTGCAGAAAATGTAACCCTCTGATGTCTACACAGCACTTTCATTAACATTTAAATTAAGGGTTTGTTTTTCAGTGACTAGGCTTTTCATGGCCTGACTCGTGCAAGGCTGCCTTACCAGTTAGTTGCAATACCAATCATTGCCCCCCCCCGCCCCCAGTCTTTCTTTGGGGAGGGCAATGACCTGACAAATGTTCAAAGAAAATCCACAGCAGATCTGCCCAGGTACCCAGGCAGCAGGATGAAGCTTCTTTCCTTCAATTAACTGTTGTCCATGTTTCTTGCCTTTTTCCCCTCCCCCCTCCCCTTCAAAGACTTGTTTGGGATCTGTTTGTTATGTGATTGCCTCAGGTGTAACCAGCTCTGGACACTCCTCACTCTTCAAACAAGTACTTGGGATGAAGGATGTATATGGAAGGTGGAAAGCAAGCCTGTAATAGATTGTGTTGTGGAAGACTGTCTCTGTTCTTCTTCCCTCAACAATGCTGGCAATTTCCAGTTTCACGTAGCAAAACCATGGTGTGGATGACTTTTATGAGAAATGAATTTTGGAATTGAGTATTAGTGAGCTGCAGAAATTAGAGGATGGGCGTTAGTTTTGATGCTTCAGTTAATGGCCAATGAAGTGATTGCATTTTGGCATATTAAGCAGGATACCTATGAAGAGTTTCTCAGAGGCTCAAGTGTACATAGGGTTGCCAGGTCTGACTCAGGAAATATCTGGAGACTTTGGGAGTGGAGCCAGGAGACTTTGAGGGTGGAGTCAGGAGCAAGGTTGTGACAAGCACAATTGGAACTCTGAAGGGCGTTCTGGCCATTGCATTTAAAGGGACCATGTTCCTTCTAAATGCCTTCTCTTAATTGGAAATAATGGAGGATGGGACACCTTTTGGGGGGCTCATAGAATTGGATTCCCCGGTCCAATATTTTTGAAAGTTGGTGGGCTTTTTGAGGAGAGGCATCAGATGCTATGCTGAAAATTTGATGCCTCTACCTCAAAAACAGCCTCCCCAAGCCCCAGATACCCATGGATCGATCCTACATTATGGGAATAAGTCTCCATAGGGTATAATGGAGTGCTCAGCAGACATCCCCCGCCCCTGCTTTCTGATAACCCTGAAGTGGGGAGAGGGTTTCCAAACCAGGAGATCCCCTGCCCCCAACTGGGATTGGCAACCCTAAGTGTACATGTCAGGATTGTCACTTAGACCCTTTATATAGTCTTGCTTTGTAATCTTGCTGAATGCCTCAAGGAATTCAATATGAAGAAGTATTATATGAATGTTTAAAGTCTGAAAACAAAAAGTGTTCTATCAAAAACCCTTATTTTTGTATTTGCTTATAAGGGCAGCTTCACATATTGTGTTGGTGTATGTGAGAAATTTAGCACATACTCTTATATCTTGTGAAGTATGAGGTCAGCTGCATCTTAGAAACAGGTACATGCTGAACTTTAAATGTGTAGCTGCTTCCAGTGTAATGTGTGAATCACTTCTAAATGATAGGCAAGAAAATGATTAAAGCCAAGCATACACCTTTCTTTCCCTTTGGCCTTTGTGGCCATATTATGCCAGTTGCCCTCTAAAGCCGCATCATTTAGTGAGCAATATCATGTGGCTGAGCTGTTTTGGGAGCCCACATGTTGCATCAGTTCTAGGAAACCTGATCACAAGTGCAGGCACTTACAGTAACAAGGAGGTGAAAGCTGCCAGCCTGTTTCTCTGCAGGTGCTAGCAGGATCGAGTTGCAGGGCTGCCATTAAAACTATCCTGGCTGGTGATTAATGTAGGACATGGGGCGTACACGTTTTGAATCTGGCACTGTGAAGACCTGCCCTGGAAAATAAGTTGGTATCTGAATTTCAGTGTTCCCCTGCTCTTCTCAGACTGTCAACTAATTGTGATGAGGGAAGTGAAGTTCTTTTGTCTACATGGGCTTGTTGCACTTGCTGAAGGTGATTATGTGATAGTTAACTAGTACTGGGCTATGTTCATGTGGCATGTTTTCCACACAGCAAGTTACCATTGCTGTGTAGTTTTCAGTGACTTTGAAGGAACATGACACAAACCCTTCTAGGAGCTGCTGGTTTGTTATGAGATGGAGCAATTGATTCTGGTTTTCTTTCTTGGAAAAATCCAGAGTGGTAGCTATCTTATCTGTTTTAGCAAAAAAAAAAAGTCTTGTGTCATCTTAAAGACTAACAAGGTTTACTGTGGCAGAAACTTTCAAATACTAAAGCATATGTCATCCAGTCTGTGAAATGTGGCCAACATTTGACTCACTGGCCAAATGTAGCCCCATTTTTATCAGATGTTTGGCTTGCCAGGGTTTACATGCAAGGTTGCTGTATGTGGCCCATCTATTACAAGGTGGCTGAGGAAAGCAGCCAATTAAAGACTCACTGTTCTGTATAAGATATGTGAGGGCTGCAATGTACAGATAGTGCTGATGTACACCTCTTTATGTACTACAGAGCTGTCACTACCAAGAAATATACTCAAGAAGCCTGCATACCAAAATCTGGTGAGATGCTTCCTTCAGCCACTTTTGTAGTCATGTTTGGAGAGGAAGCATGTTGCACCTATCTCCACCTTGGGTCACATTACAACTGAGAGCAGCAATGTAGTTGCCAGCAAGGAGTGGGTGAGGAGAGAATGTCAGTAATATGCCCAGTAGAATATTTTACTTCATCTCATCTGCCTTTCTTGTTGAGATGCAAGGCAGAAACTCAGATTGCCTTAGGCTAACTGTAAGTCTAGCTGTGTACTGTATGCTTTGTTTGGCAGTGATTCTGCAGAGTTCCAGACAGAGAAAGGGGTTGTCTAACAGCTTCTACTTGAGGAGTTACCAGGTATTTAACTTAGGATCTTCTGCTAGCAAAACAGCCACTATTTTTAATGACTTCAGCTTTAAGTTGATTTGTTAGGTGAAATAAAAAGGCATGGATAGTGTAGCCCAATATATATATATATATATATAAATAAAAAGCTCTTCATAGTTCTGGGGTGATCCTGTGGTATGGGAGATTCAGGAGTGGATTTGGGGACATTCCTGTATATGTTACACTATAGCTGCATTCAGTCATTATAGTTCTGGCACTAGAGAGCCAGATTGTGATTGGAAACCCAACTTTTTTGGTATATACCTTTGTGTATGCTAAAGCTGGAAAATAGACATTGCCCTATTCCCAATGAATGGGGATGGCATATATAAAAAGGATTATAAATAACATGATTTTGCGTCACCCCTATTCAGCTGGATCTCTAGAACTGTAATGGCTGAAGAGGCCTCTAATGTCTACTTCTGTTTCTGAACCTTTAGTGCATTGATACTTCTCAGTGGCTCTTTTGACATGCTACCTGTGGCTCTTCAGATCACTGTTCTCCATTGTGGCAGCCTTCCATGTGTTTCAGAAAAGTGGTCAAGGCCCTTGCTTGGTGGGAGCATCTGATTAGCACGTGGTTCCCACTTTGAAACAGCTTATACCAGAGGAACAGGTAACCTGCAAGCCTTCCTTCAGGCATCATGCCAGGAATGGAAGCAAATGTGATTCTTGTGGTGCTTGATAGTTGCAAATATGGCTCTCTGCAAGCTGCACAGTGAGCACCACTGCATTAGTGGATAAATTCCGCACTAGGCCTTTAATCCTGGTTCAGCCCCATCCCCAAACTGACATTCTACATTTGAATCATGGAATCATAGAAACGTATGACGTTGTGATTCTGTGATTCTTGTGTAGAAAATCAGTTTGGGGATAGGGCTGAACCAGGATTAAAGGTCTAGTGTGGAATTGGCCACAGGCCATCAGTATTGGCCACAGTGCATCAGTAGCAAGTTGTGCTGAAACCTATTCTTTACCTCTTAGCCCTATTTCCCAGTTGCCCAAAAAAGCAGTTGCCATGGGCTTATATCTGAACTAACTATGTTTTTGGGAGTCTCTTTTTTCCTGTTGATTGAATGTTCTGGTCACTTACCTTGGCATAACTCAGTTGACCACAGCTGAATGACTTCTGGAGAATCAATATTAGAGTAAGTTTTCCCCAATTGCATTTCTGTGTGGGAGAAGAGACACAGGTCCCCCCATCCCCCACTGCTGATAAAAGGTCAATGAATCTTTGATTAGGCATAGGTCAACATTTTCTACACTGTGACCTTAATGTGAGGTTGATTGGCAGGCAGCCTTGGCCGAAAGAGCATCCAATCCATTTCATTTCCTCTAGTGTCGCTTGAGACAATGGACTCAGCATATTTCCCTTGTTGTTTCCTTTTTGAAAAGGGTCTGGTATCTTGACTAGATAC
Organism: Heteronotia binoei; assembly: GCF_032191835.1. Lineage (NCBI taxonomy): Eukaryota > Metazoa > Chordata > Lepidosauria > Squamata > Gekkonidae > Heteronotia > Heteronotia binoei. Next base: position 77,045,862 of record NC_083228.1, on the reverse strand, counting down.
CTGTGACATGGGGGTCTTGATTGGGGTCTCATAAAAGGTTTTGCAAGAGTGTCCAAAGGCCAAGAAGACAAAAGCGATCAGTAGGTGGAGGTCTCAGCTGACTGCTGAAGAAGGGAGGGTATGGTTCTGGAGGCAGTGAAGGGAGAAGCAACTCCTGTTGGGAGTTCTTCAAGAGAGGAGGGGGAGCAGAGTGGCCCATTTTTGTCCCAAACTCAATCAAGCACATCTGCAGAATTGTCCCAGCTGCTGCCTCCCAGTTTCAAAAGAAAATGATCGTTTGATAAACCGGCCTGATTTACCGCTTTCTCACAAGGGAGGGAGGCCCACCTTTGACCTCTATGATTTCACATCAGACTCAGCTTTTCTTTTCCCTTCCAGTTCTTGGAGAAACTTTGAAATGCATCCCTTGCTTTCTCTCTCTGTCCTTTTACTATTCCTCCCCCCTTTTCTCTTGTTATGTTGGGGGAGGAGGAGAACAGGCGTACGGCTTTGGATTTTAAGCAAGTAATTAGTAAAGTTGTCTTGCAACACAATAAACCAACGGCACTCGTCCTGTGTATTCCCATCATTTACATGCTTGTGGGCATTGAGGGAAACAGGTGGCATTCTTATTGCAGCATATCTTGTACCAGCACCCTCCTCGCCTCTCTGCCTGCTAACTATAGGAATGCACATGAATATATTAAAATATTTTCACACAATGCATGTATTTTTCCAGTAGGAAGGGGCACCTCCTAGATGAAAGGCGGTAACCCCATTGGAACGTTTGTTTCCAATCAGGCGCTTGTTCACATAGTCTAGATAGGAAGGGGTGGGGAGGGAAAATAGAGAAGAGTGAAGCTTTGTGTTCTGTTTTTTTTATGGGGGGGGGACTGAGATTTACATGGGGATTAGGGTACTGGAAAATTTGAGTTATTTTTAACTGGTGTTTCGGGTTTTTTTAGTGGGGCAGCAAATTAAAATACCTTAATAATATAGCAGATAATCATTTGGTGAATAGAATTAAATGGCAGTTGGAATGGCATGATATATCATAATGACTTCAGGTAGGGCTCTTTAACAGCTTGTTGCCCTAATAGCTTGATAGAAGAAGAAATCCTTGATAGAAGAAGAATCCTTCTACCCTTGATAGAAGAAGAAATCCAGAGGTTTTTGTTCGTATTGTTAGTAAGCATGTAGACATACTTGTAACTGTTTGTCAAATTCAAGGATGTGCAGCTGTTCTTGAGTTACCATCATTTTATGTGTCCTGAAATCTGCTACCAAGATTGCCTAATATAGGGTTGGGGTGCTTTGATTTTAATCTATACAAATCAGCAGGCCTCGGATTCAGTGGGAGCTCACAGGAGCATAGCTCCTGAACTTTTCTGAGAGTTCCATCTCCTCCTTCTGAGTGTTCCACCTCCTTGTCCATTGAATAGTATGTGCAGCTGCATAACATTCTCTGGATGAGCTCCACCACCTGTTTTTCTAAAAACGACCCTTGCAAATCAGTAATTTAATTCACCAACAAGAAGTGCTAATTTCAAATAACTAATTTAGACCAGATTTCCATCTTTCATCTTCACGGAACAAACAGGTATGCAAACTGCCCATTACAATTGGAACATATCTGCTGTTTGCAAGTAAATAAAAGATTAAAACCAAACCTCTAATTAGGCAGCTTGATTTGTGCTTCAGGATTTATATTTTGGTTGGGAAGCAAATGTGATTTCATCCCAGCTCTCTGTGCATACATATAGAACAAGGCATTTCCAAGAAATAATAACTGGGTGTCCATTTCTAAGCTCTAACTTGACATCTTTCATGTTCATGGAGCTTAATTGTTATATCATTTAGCATATTGAAAACATAAATCTTTTAAACAGGAAAAAAGCTGAGAATGTAGAAAAAAATCATACGTTTATAAGGAAGGGGAAATTAATTATTGGAGGTTCCATAGGGTTTTTTTGCACTCTCCTGCAACAATAAAACCAGAGTTGAACGAAAAATGCTTGAGCAGGCTCCAACAGCTCCATCCTATGCATCATGCTTCCACAGAAGTCAGCCCCAACATACTTACATGGAAATAAGTTCCATTTAAGTCTTTGGAAATTGCTCACAAGTAAAAAATGTTTCATGATCTCCTTGCAAGCTTGCTGTGCCTATGGGGAGGAACCTGTTTCTGTTGTTTCAGTTTATCAAATGACTGTTTAAGAGAGAAACCTGACCTAGATTTGCAATTGAAAGGCTAACTCTTGTACTCAATTTGTACATATGAACATACGAAGCTGCCTTATACCAAATCAGACCCTCGGTCCATCAAAGTCAGTATTGTCTACTTGGACTGGCAGCGGCTCTCCAGGGTCTGAAGCTGAGGTTTTTCACACCTATTTGCCTGGACCCTTTTTAGTTGGAGATGCCAGGGATTGAACCTGGGACCTTCTGCTTACCAAGCAAATGTTCTACCACTGAGCCACTGTCCCTCCCCAAAAGGTAAAGCAGAGAGATTTTGTTCAGAAGCTTTAAGGAAGACTGATGCTTTGTACGAACGTTAAAAATGTTTGTAATATGCCTCTGTGTTCAACTGTTTTTACTTAAATAAAATGTTACTGTTTTACTGTTCAGACTTTTAGATCAATCCAATGTCAAGTCTTGTAATAACTTTTACATTGTAATCACTTTTAGGAATGTCTCTGTGGATGCAGAATGCAATTTAAAGTGTCCTGGCTTAAGGACATTGAACTTAATTTTTGAAAAATTTGCATAAATGAGTGGTGACAGTTAATGGGTAGAATAGAGCTTTTCCATCACAAGGAAATAATGTCTTTGCTGTTTAGTCAACAGATCCTAAATATTCATGTGTAGCATAACAATAAATATAATACACAACTTATTGTGTCATATTTATAATGCTTGACAGTAGAAATATTGTCCACCTGGTTTAGTATCTTTAAAAGTAGGCTTTAATTTAGTCGTAATTTAGGTTTAAGAGATGCGAGTGTGAATTTGACTGTATTGTATTGATATTTTAGACCAAGTTTTTTTTTTTTAAATCATATATAACTGAAGTGATTTAAATAGAAATATCTGATTTTGGTGTCTGTTTTGAAACGAAGATTATGTGTAGTGCTATCCACTCTACATAGCGTATCCTAAAAAGAATAAAAAAAATTGATAATCAAGTAGTCTAACATTAGCTCCAGAAAACTCTAGAAGGAATATGGCCACTTACTTTACCTGAACTATAGGTTGCCATAGAGAGATTGATCCAGTAACAAAACAAGAATTTAAACTAAGCATGACTTGCCTGTGCAAAGCTTAAACTTTCCTTTCCATGGTGATTGACTTAAAGCTTTGCTGGAGATGGTGTGGAGCAATTAAGGGTATAGGACCCCTGTTTTCTCTAGGGTTGCCAGGTCCCTCCAAGTCCCCAGTGGGAGGGGGTGGGAACAACCCAAACATGATGGCATCACACAGAAATGACATCATCATGTTGGGGTGTAGACTGGGGTTGCATATGTTTGTACTGCAAGTTGCAATTTTGCGGCTTGGATTGCACACACGCACCACCCCCTTACACTTCTTTCCCAAAGCATTTAAAGATATCTTTTAAATGTTCTGGCTATGAAGTGGGACATGTGTGCGCAATGGCACTCCAAGACAGGCCCATAGCGTCCTATGGGGCCCAGAAGTCCCAGCCTTCTTGTGGATTTTATAGGCCCCCTCCCCAAGCCTTGGCTCCCCCCTTCCCCTTGGGACCCCTCACTCTGATAGCCTCAGCACATGAAGCAGGTAGCAGCACCAGCAAGCTCTCCCCTGAAGCACTCTGAGCAGAGTTGGGTGAGTGGGTGGGCAGATTCCAAAGGTTAGTTGAGTAGGTGGACAGCCCTGCTGCTCCTGGTTGGGGAAGGGCACAGGAAAGCAGGGAAATGAGGAGGGAGTGCAGAAATACAAATCTGCCTTCTTTTGAACTTTGTAATTGAAAGTTGATTCCTGCAGGCTGACCTCCAGGAAAGGTAGAAGGGGAATTGTAGTTTATATGCAATTTAAATCACATTGGAGGGGAGAAGGAGAGGGGTGGCCTCCACCCTCTCCAGCTTCTTGCTCTCACCCCCATACCCCGCCTCCTATGAACCCCCATGGCCCCCTCCGCCTGTGACTCTTAGCTACGGGGCTGCTCCAAACCACAATTTTGTGACTTGGATTGCAGGTGTATGCCATCCCCCCACTTTTTCAAGGAAGAAGTGGAGGGGGGTGCCCTCTTCTTCCCTCCCTCCTGCAAGATTTAAAGGGCCCTCCAGCTGATCAGCAGCCCATGTGCTCCTGGCCGATCAGCTGAAAGGCCCTTTAAATCTTGCAGGAGGTGGGAGAGAGAAGTGGCCCTTGGGGGTGGGACTGCCTCTCACTGGCCAGCTGGCTGCTGGCAGCTTGGAGCTCCCCAAACCAGGGGAACCACCAGTGAGACCTTGGGTGGGCAACTTTAGTTTTCTCTTTTCAGGTCTTGAGGAAGCACACTTGCATAGAAAGTGAAAAGGTCTATATCAGGGTTTCCCAAACCTTTTCCCCTGTGGCACAGTTATTTTTACACTTCTCCTTTGTTGCCCACTAAAATTTGGGGGTGGAGCCAGGAGACTTTGGGATGGAGCCGGGAGACAGGAAATGATGTACAAACATGCTTAAAACTCTTGCAATGTTTTGTTTAGGAAAGGTAGGAGAATAGTGGGATTTTGCAATGCAATTTTAAAAATAAAACATAAAGAAAAAGCACAAGGATCACCCAGCAGAAAACTAAAAATATAAAATTCTCTCAGCTTGAGAAAACATTAAATTACAGCCTGGGAAAACATGAAATGGCAGGGCATTTCAAGCTTCTTCCCCCCCGCCCCCGAGTGGAGGGCGGAATATAAATCCAATGTCGTCATCTTCTACTACTCTGATTAGCAATGGCAAGGAAGGAAGGAGATGGAAAAGACTGACAGAAAGAGAGAGAGAGAGAGAAAGTGAGAAAAAAGGAAGGAAGACCGGGGAAAAGACTGACAGAAAGAAAGAGGAAAACATGAAATGGCAGCCTGGGAAAACATGAAATGGCAGGGCATTTCAAGCTTCTCCCCCTCCCCAGTCTACTCAGATTAGGAGGGAAGGGAAAGAAAGAAGAAAAGATTGACTGACAGAAAGAGAAAGAGAGAGGAGGGAGTAGGAAATAAAAGCAAATGGGAGGAAGGAAGAAAGAAAAAAAGAAAGAGTGGAGGGAAATAAAGCAAATAGACAGGAAAAAAGAAAGACTGACTGACAAGGAAGAAAGAATGAATGAAAGGGAGGGGGAGAGAGTTGGAAACAAATAGAGAAAAAAGAAAGAGAAAGGAAATAGGAAGGAAGAAAGCGGGAGGAAAGGAGTGAAAGAAAAGAAGTGAAAAAAGAAAGAAAGGAAAAGAAAAGAAAAACGGAAAGAAAGGGTATGGGAGCAACTCACCTTTAAAACTGCTGACTTTCTGTGCTGCACAGCTTGGCCCACTGAGCTCCTCCCGGCAGCAGGGAGCCCAGAGGTCGCTGCGCGGACGCGGCAGGCTCCCGCTGAGCTCCGCCTGGCTTCTGGGAGTCTGGAGGATGCCGTGTGAATGTGGCAGACCCTGCTGAGCTCCTCCTGGCAGCCAGGAGCCCGGAGGCTGCTGCGTGGATGCGGCTGGCCCTTCTGAGCTCTGCCCGGCTTCAGGGAGCCTGGAGGACGCCATGCAGGTGCGGCAGGCCCCATTGAGCTCCGCCCGGCAGCAGGACGTCGACGGGAGGGCCACGTGACCCAGCATAGAGACTTCCATGGCCCATTGCCAGGTCGCGACCCTCCAGATGGGAAACGCTGGTCTATATCTTAGAAAGTAACACACACATTATAGATGGCTGTCTTTTCACTATTTTTTATAGGGGACAAAAAGGCATAGGAAGCAAACAGTTAAGTTCCCAGGGCTCATACAAGATTAGGTTTGCAGCTTACGAATGCCAAAGCTGGTGATCACAGCATATTTTTCATAATGGGGGACTGATTTTGGAGAGACGTTTAAAATATTCTTTTGCACTTTTCTGTGCTGTAATCGCAGCACTGCCATGTTAGCCCTGTATTTAAGTAATAGTGCTTAGACTTGCACCAGGTACATCTGCAAGTCCTTGCAACATTTTATATCCTGAGAACCTTCCTGAGATCTTTTTCCTTTTTTAAAAATAGTGATATACGTACCCAAAAGAAGAGAAGCTGACTTCCTGCCTTAGAGCCTAGTGAAGGCCCCAATAAGAACTGGCCCACTAAAAATGTTGCTGTCATTTTATGCTTATTAGAGAATTCAAGGGCATTAGATCTGTCGGGGTCCCCCCCAAAAAAATTATTATTGATTTATTTTTGCTTTAGATTTTCCTGTCTTCTCTTTTCATTGACCCTCCACCATGCAGGAGGAAAATAGCTTTGATTTTTGTTGAAGACAGAGGTTAGAAAGGTTGCAAGGGGCACGTAGCCCTCTCATAGGGGTGTCTTGTCAGGGCGCAGCATGAAGGGCACAAACAGATCATAACCTTTAGATGAAAATGCAATGGAGGGGAGAGATGAAAGCATTGAAACAAATTAGATACATCTATAGGGGGTGCTCAACTGGAGAAAATTAGCATTTCTTCCTAATTGGAGTGCAGGGCATTCCATTACATGGATTCATTACCAAGGGGGCCTCTTTACAGAATTCCTGTTTTTCTTAAAGCCTTACTGGTTTATATTTATAAAAATTAAAAGGGAATTGGTGTGAGCAACAGTGTAATTAGTGGGTTTGTGTGAATAAGGATTATTTGAGTATTTCTCAATTTTTACCATTCCATTCTGGAAAAAAAACCCATAGCTAAAGCTCATTTCTGTGACAAGTGAATATAAAGGGCACTTTACCATGTAGCAAGTATTAAGCTTGCTAGCCAATTACCACATGTTTAGAAAATCTTAGACTTTTGACATTCCTCTGAAGCCCAGAATGCTGATTATAGCTGCTAGCTTTGCAAGATAATTATAAAAAGCTGCAGCTGGTCAGTAAGTGAAGTACTGGAGTCTTCAGATTTTTCTATACCTGGGTTCTCTTGCATCACAGAAAACTGCTGCAGGTGGTCTGTGCTGTCACATAGTTTATAACCGCAACACAAAAAAGGGAACATGAAACATCTAGCTGAGATGTTCTGAGAAACATCTGCTTCTGTTCCTCTGCCCAAGAGTGGGCATATATTGTGGGCAATATATTCTTCTATATTTCCTTTCCCTGCCATCTTTTATCATGAAGTGGTCTAATGTGTGTTGCAGAGAAGAGAATGTTGCATGCACAAGATAGAGTATGTAGATCCAGTGGATTACTAGGACACACAAATTGGACTTTTAATGTATACTATTAAATTACATATTTAGAAGACTAGGCTTGACATCTGTATTTGATCAGCTTAACGGAGTGTGTGATGATGATGCAGCTGAGAGCAGGTGCTGCATAAGCCATGAACCAGGGATTTCCTAGTTTAAATCTCATCTCAATTTCCCACTCACTTGGCCACTTTAGCAATGCTTTTTTTTCAGTCTGAAATCACTAAGGTGAGGAACATGCTAGTGGCTTTCCTTTGGAGGGGTGTTGTAAGCATTATTGGCATTTTTGAATGTTTGAAGTGTGTTCATGTGTGAAATATTGTGGTTTTTAAAAATGAGGTGAGATTCAGTTCATTCTGCTGATAAATCTAAAAATGGGAGAATATCGTAAACTGAGGAAATGAGTTGTAAGGCAGATGGGGCTGTATAATGGTTTAGATCCCGCTGGGGTCTTTTTTTTTTACTGTAGGGTACAGTTCAGCAAAGCATAAATTATTTGAGGTATCACAGATGTGTAAGCCTGTCCCACTATATTTCTTAGCTCCCCTGTGCTTCTGTAAGGTACACTTAGAAGACCTTTGTGCGAACAGGGCATTATGCAGAAATTATAAAGATTGGACTTTTTTTGGAATGTGGCCCAAGCTTATCTTTGATTAGCAAAATCTGTGGTTCCTTTATGTTTCATAAGATGGCAGTGTCTTCTATCAGCTTTTCTACCTGTCAGAGGAGAGTTCATTGAGGACTATTCCATGGTTGACGTTCAGGCTGCTAATGGGGGTGAGGGGAAGAATCCATTTCCTCAAAGGCACATAGACTGTGCAGAGGTGGTGGTTGTCCTGGAGATTTATTAGCATATGTTGGCAGCTTAAAAATTAGCAGCAGCCTGTTTCCTTCTGAAAAGAAGGCAGAAACCATGCCTGTTGCTCCTCCCATACTTTAGAAAGAGGGATGAAGAAAGAAAACCATATAATTGGAAGGGGCAGTTTGTTTGAATGAAACTGCAAGGTTGCTTTTTAATTTGTTTTAGAGACTCATTTTGAAATTTCAAGGTAAAGGGCAGCTATTTAGTGTCACACCTGTTCTTTACATTATAGCTTGGATGCATGTCGTACTGTTGAAAAAGATACCTGCTTTCAGTCTTTGTATTCTGTAGATTGACCTGCATCTATACTGTCCTGGGGCCCAGTTAATATTATATTAGATTCAATAAACAGTGGTGTGGCTGCAAGAGTTTGTTATAGATGAGAAGGGGACATAGGTGACTTCTATATGTGTGCTTTCATATGTGTGTGGGCATGATATACTGCTCAGGGATGATTGGATATCTATGTTCAGAAGTGCTTCTGTTTCTTCCACCTTTGCTCTGGCTCCTGCTTTCCCTTCTTCTTTGCTGCCCCCTGCTTTACATATTTCTAGTTTTGCATTTTTTCCTGGTTCCTTCCCACCTACCTTTTTACCACTCCATTTCTATTACTCTTGGCTTCCACTTTCCCTCCTATCTCTCGTTCCCGCTTGCAGCTCCTGAGGCTCTAGCCCTCTCCTTTCCCATCTTCAGTATGTCCTTGTTCATTTTCTAGAGGAGGCCGTGCAATATTAGGTGGCATTTTGAGCTGATGATCTGAAGATGAAAGAGTTTATAGTGTATCCTCACTAAAATGGCCGGATAATTACCTGAGAATTTAGTCTAAATGGTGCTTAGAGCACCTGTAGGGTAGGATCTAGAACAGGGGTGTCAAACATGCAGTTCAAGGGCCAAATCAGGTCTCTGGAGGGCTCTTATCAGGCCCCCAAGCAACTGGCTGTCATCTACTTCCTTCTCCCTCTCTCTTGCTTTCTTCTGCATAACAGCTTGCTTTGCAAGGCTTGCTCAATTGCACAGAAGCTACAGAGCAAAGCCTCCATTTTCTCCATTGGCTGAGGCTTTTCCCTTGGGGAGGAAGAGGGGAGGAATAGCTTGGTTTGTCAGGTTCTCTCAATTGCACAACAGAGGTACTGAGCCTAGCCTCTCTTCCTTCTATTGGCTGAGGCTCCTCACCCCCATCCCCTGAGGAAGGAAGGAACGAGCCAGAGCTTCCTTTGCCCAATTCCGTGGATCCCATGGAAGAAATACAAAGAAAGCATCTTCAAGACCAATGAGTGCTAATGTTTTAAGTTTTTAAAAATATATATATTTGTGTTTGTCTGTGTTCTTTATAAAATTTATATCTCTGCTACCTAATCTTAAATAGGTACACACATGGCCTGGCCCGACATGGCCCGGCCCAACAAGGTCTCATTTAAGTCAGATCAGGCCCTCATAATAAATGAGTTTGACACCCCTGATCTAGAAGCATGGATCAAATGGCTTCTAGAAAGCTCTGATATGGTTTTACATAGACTTGGCTAGTTGTTTTATTGATAATTGAGTGGGCTTGTGGAATTAGAGGACCATATGTACACTGGACACTACTGTTACGATTACGAAGTACCCTTTTTTACATGCAAGAATATGTTCAACTTTCTGATATTCAGAAAAATTGGGGAAATGGAGAAGCATAGGAAAGTAGAATTAAGAGCACAGGAAGAGACCTGCTGGGACCAGACCAGTGGTCCACATAGTTCAGCCTTCTATTTCATACAGTGGCCAACACTGTATGAGGACCAACAACAGGGCATAGAGGCCAAGGCCCTTCTCCTGATGTTGTTTCCTGTCATTGATATTCAGAGCTTTCCTGCCTCTGAACGTGGAAATTTCCTTTAGCTACCATGGCTAGTCAGCACTAATAGACCAATCCCCTTTTAAAGTTGTCTGTGCCTGTATCTATCACTACATCTTCTGGCATCTTATTAACTTGTCTTTCCTGAATTTACTAGCCATCAACTTCATTCGAAGCCCTTGAGTTCTAGTATTTTGAGAGAGAGAGAGAAAGTTCTCTGTCCACTTTCTCTACCCTGGGCATAATTTTATAAACCACTGCAATGTCCCCCCATGCCACCCCAGTCATCTCTTTTCTAAATTGAAAAGTCTCAGACTCTTCAGCCTTCACTCATAGGAAAAATGCTTCTAACCGTTAATCATCTTGGTTGGCTTCTTTGGCACTCTTCTAGTTCTGCAATGCCCTTTCTTAGATAAGGTGTCCAGAGCCCCACATAGAATTCCATATGAGGTTGCACATAGAATTCCATATGAGGTTATATACAGGGACATTATAGTATTGGCTGTTTTATTTTCAACCCATTTCCTAATTATCCCCAGCACAGAGTTTTCCTTTGTCACTTCTGCAGCACACCAGGTAGACATTTCCATCAAGCCTTTCCACTATCTCCCTGAGACCTTTTCCCCTCACAGTCTCAGCAAGTTCAGGCCCCATTAGCCTATACTTAAAGCTGGGTTTTTTTGTTCTAGTTTGCATTAAGGTAGTTAGTCTCCTGTGCAAGCACCAGTCATTTTCGACTCTGGGGTGATGTTGCTTTCACAATGTTTTCATGGCAGACTTTTTACGGAGTGGTTCGCCATTGCCTGCCCCAGTCATCTACACTTTCCCCCCAACAAGCTGGGTACTCATTTTATCAACCTCAGAAGGATGGAAGGCTGAGTCAATATGGAGCCGGCTACCTGAACCAGCTTCCACTGGGATCGAACTCAGGTTGTGAGCAGAGGGCTCCAACTGCAGTACTGCAGCTTTACCACTCTGCGCTAGTTTGCATTACCTTACACTTAACTGTATTTGCATTTTCTGCATCATTGCCAACTCACCCAGTTTGTGGAGATCCTCCTGGACTTCCACATTGACCTTGGTTTTTATTGTCATGAATAATTTTGTGTTGTCTACAAACCTGCCGCTATTCTGCTCACGCCAGTTCCAGATCATTTATTAACAAATTAAATAGTACCAATCTCAACACAGATCCTTGCGGGACCCTTCTTACTTATTTTCATTGCAAGAACTGGCTATTTATTTCTACTATTTGTTTCTTGTTTAATAAAATTTGAATCCATAAGGGACCTGTACTATTATCCTGTGATTGCTAACCTTACTTGAGCCTTTAGTGAGGTACCTTGTCAAAAGCCTTTTGAAAGTCCAAGTATATAATGTCTTCTGGATCACCATTGTCTGCATGTTTGTTCACTGTCTCAAGTAACTCCAAAAGATTAGTTATAGGGAGGACTTCTTTTTGCAGAAGCTGTGCTGATTTTCCCTCTGCAGGCTTTTTTCCTCGCTCTGCTTAATAATTCTATCTTTAAGTACAGTTTCTACTAATTTAGGACAGATGTTATGCTAACTGGCTTGTAACTTTTGGTTCCCTGTGAGCCCCTTTTGAAAAGTAACATTTGCTACTCTCTAGTCTTCTGGTACTCTCCATCTTCCAGTGGTTGATTTTAGAGACAAGTTACACATATAAGTTAGTAGATCAGCAATCTCACATTTGAGTTCCCTAAGAATTCTTGCATCTGTGCCATCAGGTCCTGTAGACTTGTTGTTTTTAATTTCCCCAACAGGTCTAGAACCTATCTCTCATCACTTCAGTTAGACTTAAGTCTGCAAATTCTTTCCCTGAAAATAGTGGCTGTGGTGTGGGTATATGCCCCACGCTTTACAAAGTGAGCACAAATGAAAGTAATTATTTGAGCTCTTCTGCCACCTCCCCATCTTCCTTTAGCAATCCTTATTCCTTGGTCATTCAAAGGCCCAATTTCTTCACTGGCTGGTGTGCGGCTATGGACAGGGGCAGCCCTAGGGTGCATGGCACCCCAGGCAGACTTGCCTGGCGCTGCCCCTTGGGCTGCCTCTCCCCTGTTTTTTTAATCTTTGGTGCCACATTGCGGTGTCGTGCTCCAGCCCCTGCTTCTCATGCCGCTGCCTGTGGCACTCTTTGAGAGTGCTACAAAGACTGCACCTGGCTAGAAGCCCTCCCCTGCCCCTCTTTGATGTTTGGAGACATCAGAGGGGACAGGAAAAGTTCCTGACCAGTGCGTAGTCTCTGTATCGCTGCCTGAGCATCTTCCACCCGGACAACACTCAGGGAGTGATACAGGGACTGTGCACAGGCAAAACTTGGGCATTTGCCTATGGCGCTGGGCTGGGAGGGCCCAATTTGGTGCCCTCCCCAGCCCGGCGCCCTAGGCAAATGCCTTGTTTGCCTTGTGGGAGGGCTGGCCCTGGCTGTGGATATATTTAAAGAAACATTATTGTTGTCCTGATGCTTTTAGTAATCTAACCCCTCAAATTCTCTGTTTGCACATCCAGTTATTAACTTACATTTCTTTGGATCCTGCATCCCCTTCTGTTCATTTTACTGGGACAGACCTTCAACTGTTAAAAAGAAATCTTTTTGCCTTTTATAGCTTCCTTGAATTGGGTCATTAACTGTGAAGGCATACATCTAGAACAGGTTGCTAGGAATGCATTCTATCTGGACTTCAGTTAGTGTGATTTTAAATAGCATCTGAGCATCCTCTAGGAATTTGACACTCTTGTATTTCCTTTTAACTATTTTCCTCATTTTTGTAAAGTTCTCTCTTTTGATTGACAAAAATACTGAATTTAATAGTATTGTGGCCATTGCTCCCAGCTGGTGCAACAACATCTACATCTTGCCCCAGGTTGTGGGCCCTGCTCAAAATCAAGTCCTCTGTTTGGCTCTGTGACCAACTTTTTGATGCACAGTCATTGATGACAAATGAAAGTAATTATTTGAGCTCATTTCTATAGCACACATTTACTCAGTCAATATGACAGTAGTTGAAGTCACCCAATATTCCAATTGCTTTAGCCAACACCCTTATTTCCTTCTCCATTTTCGCTGAAAACATACACCCTGGAAATTTAGCTGGTATTTAAGGTGCTACTGGACTCGAATCTTGCCATTACAGAGAAGGTTTCAGAAGCTTATCATGTTTATGAGGGTATCTTTCAATTAGTGCTGCCTGAAAATACTCCGAGATATCAGGCCTAATATCTGCATGTTGTATCACTGCTAATATCTGCAGGGGAGGTTTGTCTCAAAATTATAATATAATGTCAGTGACAGAAAATTAAATGCCTCTCTGCTTAAAAAGTGGTACTGGGACACTTCTGTAGAAGAAATAACTTTGGATGCAGCTGATTTTAATAACTACCGTATTTAATTTGCCTTTTAAGAGAGTGTTAGTTTTAGAGAGTGTTAGTTTTGCAATGCCAGGTATTTTTGGATGAGCAGAATTATTTAAATGCTTTTCAGTTTGGCTTCCAATCTTTACATAGTATGAGTTCTGTCTTGGGTATCCTGAAAGATGACCTCTGCCAGGATTCTACTGGATGTTTATGGCAGTGTTTAGTATCATCAACCATGGTATCTTCCTGCAGTGCCTGACCAGCACTGGCCTTTGAAGCACTGTTTTGTGCAGGCTTCATTCCTTACCAGTGAGTATATTACAGTAGGTGGTTTGGGGCTTCCACTAACCCATGGGGGTTCTGCAGTATTCCATTTTATCCCCTGTGCTGTTTAATATCCATGTCAAATTACGAATGGGTATCCATGGGAGGGAAGTGAAGTATCAGCAGTTTGCTGTTAATGCACAGCTGTATCTGTCCTTTCCATCTAATTTCAGGGAAGCAGTGGAGTTGGTGTGGCCTAGCAAACTGAATCTTAATCCAGATTGAATAGTAGTGCTGTTGATTGGGAGCAGAGATTAACACAGGAAAGGGAGGGAAGGGAAGGAAAAGTGCTGCAGCGGCGGAGGGGAGAGAGGCAGGCAGCTGGCAAGCAAACTAGGTGTCTGTCATGGGCGACCCTCCTGGCACCCTAGGCAAGTGCCTAGTTTGCTTAGTGGGTGAGCCGGCCCTGGTGGTACCCATGCAAGATCAGGTGTGCAGGGGTCTTGTGGATATCTCATTGTCACTAGATATTCAGGTGGCAGAGATGGCTAGGATTACTTATCATTAGTAATGGCTGCTTTACCAGGTGCATCCAGTCTTGGAGAAGGCTGACCTGTCCTGTTGCGTAAATCTTGGTAACATCCTGGCTAGACTAGTGAAAATACTCTTCTTGCGTCTGCCTTTGAGTATGGCGTAGAAACTTCAGTTGGTACAAAACGGGGTGGCCAAAATGCCAAAGGGAGTTCTTCATACAAACCTAGTATTATTTTATCTAACATCTTCATGTTTGTTTCTGGGCCCAGTTCAGAGTTTTGAACTTCAAAACCCTAATCCAGGGTTTTGAAGAGCCAGTTTGGTGTAGTGGTTAAGTGCGTGGACTCTTATCTGGGAGAACTGGGTTTGATTCCCCACTCCTCCACTTGCACCTGCTGGATTGGCCTTGGGTCAGCCATAGCTCTGGCAGAGCTGTCCTTGAAAGGGCAGCTGCTTTGAGAATCCTCTCAGCCCCACCCACCTCACAGGGTGTCTGTTGTGGGGGGAGAAGATGTAGAAGATTGTAAGACGCTCTGAGTCTGATTCAGAGAGAAAGGCGGGGTATAAATCTGCAATTCTTCTTCTAATCAGCTGGAATATGAATGCCTAAAGGACCACCACTATGCTTATGAACCCACTTAGTTTCTGAAAGCATCTGGATGGTCTTGCTACAGGATCCCATCCTTTGAGTAATCTGTCTATTAGATCAGCCACCACCCTGTAGCTCTCAAGATCCCTCCCTTTCTAGGTCCAGCTGGTGTTATCTCTAGTATGGTAAGATAGATTTGCTCTGGAACAGTTTTGAGGAAATTTGTGTACTGCTTTTAAAATTATTTTACTATTCTGTTTTAAATTTATGTTATATTTGAAGTTTTATCTTGTGAACCATGTTGGCATTTTTCAATTAAAAGCCAGCACTGACATTTCTAAACCAAATAAATAGGTGCGTATCCTTCATAGTTCTAATTGTTACATCAAGGTTTAGCCCTTTTGTTTCAGGAAGGAAGATTAGTGTAGATTTACTAGTTCTGCATAATAAATCTGGATGGGAGACCTCCTAGAAATACCAAATGTGGGAGGTAGAGGCAGACATACTTCTGTTTTTTTAGCTGGTTGAGGACCTAGGCTGCCTCCAGTCCGGCTGCACTCATGACATTATGCTGCAGATGTGCTGCAAACTGTTTCTGCTCTCCTCAGCTGTTGAAGGGTTTCAAGTTGCCAGGTCTGGAGAGAAATTCCCAGACATTAAGGAAAACTTGTCCAATCAGTGGGCTAGATTGAGTGATGTGTATGAGAGGAAAGCAGTGCAACAGCTGCAGCAATAGTGCTTCAATGTACTTTTTAATGAATATTGTGTTTATGGAACCAACAGGTGCACAGATTGGAATCAGCTGTGTTGCCTATCCAACATACATACCTGTGTGATTCTATCAGAGCACTACATATAGTAAAAATACCACCAAGTGATTACTAGTGTCGAGGGCTGAACTGAATGGCCTAACTAGCATTTGTCATCTGCATCTAATGGCTCTCTTATTGAGGGAGCGGGCCAGAACTGAAGAAATCACTGTCTAGATAGCATGTAAAGTATAGAATGCATTTGCCCATTGAGGTTGGATTTTTTTTCTGTTCATTTTTTTTTGTATTTCTGGTATTCTGTGTGTTCGTATGTGTGAGCATGTGTGCACCTGGAAGCCATAGAGACCTCTGGTAACTGACCCCTACTGGGGGCCTGGAGGAAGTTCAGAGAGGTGGCTGAATAAAGCCTGCCCCTACCTCCCACATTTGGTATTTTAAGGAGGTCTCCCATCCAGGTACTCTACAGAGTAAACCCTGCTTAGCTTCCGAGATCAGGTTTGCCTGGGCTATCCAGGTCAGGGCTTTCTGTGCATTATCTTGTGGGTACAGGATTGTGTTTTGTACAAAGGAAAGCAAACCCAGGGTAAACTGTACAAATTATATAAAATGCATATATTTATATACTTCAGGGGTGGCCAACGGTAGCTCTCCAGATGTTTTTTGCCTACAACTCCCATCAGCCCCAGCCAGCATGGCTGGGGCTGATGGTAGTTGTAGGCAAAAAACATCTGGAGAGCTACCGTTGGCCACCCCTGAATATAAGCGGTTCTAACTAGATTTTTCAAAGAACATTTTCTTTAGGGTTAGCATAGAAGAAGGAGAGAAGAACGGGAGGATGAAAAATGATGAGAGAAGTAGAAATTATGACTAGATGGCTATTAAAGGATAAAGACAAGACAGAAGACCCATAAGAAAAGGACACACAGCTCTGCAGGGCACTTGACATCCTGCCCTCTACTAGAAACCATGCTTGACCATGTTCTTATTTTTGAATTTTCCCCAGACTTCTTTCCACATGTTTCTTAGCTTTCTTCTGCCATGAGTGACAATAAAAAATCTTTAAAAAAACCCTGGGGGGTTGTATAATACACAGAGTAATGTGACATATATACATATTGTATCTGTAGCTAATGTATATGTCAGAAAATGGTGACAAACAAAAGGAAGTGTATGCTTTATACTCTAAAATAAAAAGGCTATAGTGGTTGTGCATGGTCTCCTCTCCTCCCAAGATGGTAATTGCTTATATAACATGAGGACACTGGCACCATATCCTGCATATAGAAATCACACATGTCAAGTAGAAGGCTATATATTTTTTTAAACTTGAATCATCTTGATTCATAGTTAAGGAGTACTGGTTTTGCAAACAGTTTCTTAGCTCCAGCCTATGGAAGTACTTTATCCTAAATGCTGCCTGGTGTGGAACAGATAATTAATACATCTCCATAGGGGAGCACAGCCCTCATTTCTTCCTTTTAATCTTTTTTTTTTTAGGGGAGGGGAGATGAATTAAAGCTAGGACAAAAGCTAGGGGGGAATACATTTCTGAAGTAGTACCTGTGCTTGGATTTTTGCAGAGAGCTCTTTGGATGGAGGTACTGCTTCTCCTCACTCCCCCTCCCAAACAGGTTTGGACCCCCAAGAAGCTTTTGTCTACATATTGCATGTGGGTATGGTCCTGCCATTCCCACATGACACACCCTCCCTTGGCAAAGTCCCACCAATCTGTGATGGTGGCTGAAAGAACTTCGGCTAATTATTCTGGACTGGAAATTACCACTTTGCTGTGTTCTCCTGCTGTTGGGGCTATTTGTTCAGGGACTGTATTTAGTGTGAACAAAGCCCCCATGCAGAGTGAGTCCAGTCCTAAGTGTGAAGCTACAGGTAGGAGCTTAAAATAAAGGGGGTAATTACCAGTGTCTCCAGGTGAAAGCCCACTAAAGTTCAATAAATCAATTTAGTCTTGGGGAGGGAGAAGAGAGGGGAGAATCCCCATTCCCCAAATAAATGATTCCCACCAGGCAATTAAGGGAACATAATTTCACCCAGGGAAGGGGGTAGCGAACTGTGGCTTAGAAATTGTGGCTTTTTTCTTGCCCTTGTTTGGGATTGGGTGGGGAAACAAAATGCCTCCATTGAGGGAGGGATGATTCTCACATATACACTGCAACCTCCCTGCTCGTTAAATGCCATGAATGTACCTAGTGGGGAGCAGGGGAGGAAGAGAACAAATAAGTCTCCAAAAGGAATCGCTGGAGCTTTACACCTGAGCAGGCTTTGAAAAATTGAACAATGCTATTCAGAGCCTCTTATAAGGTGCTGGGGTGGGGGGAAGGCTTGGGGACCCTTCTAAGCAGTGGAACAGGAATTGTCCTTTGTCCACAGTTCTTTAGAACTCTTAGTTCAACCCACATTCCCTCTACTGTCCCGTCTCTAAATAGCTACTAGAAGCACTTCTGTGAAAGATATATTGAGGCTTACCCAGGGGGCTGAAGGTTTAGGTGACATATTGAGAATTGGAGGGATTCCTCCCCTTCTGTGCCATCTGCCAATGAGAGGAGAACATAGCAAGGACCTTCATGTTTTATCCAAGCAATTCTATCCTGCAGATGTTTTGTATGTGAGTTCTTATTTTATGTCAGAACCCAAACATTAGGAAAATAGTTACAACAACACAGCTTATAAATAAGAGGGCAACTGAACTTTTCCTTTATGGAAGACAAAATGCTTTGGGAATGCCATGTTTCAGTCACTCCAGTATAGGAAGCAGAGTAGCACCTTTCTCCTCCTAGCTTGATGCTTGGGACATTCAAATCTTTAGTTCTCGTAAGAAGTAATTAAAGATCTACTGGCCAAGTCACTGCCATTCCAAACTTAGCAGTGAATGCTAATGTATTGGGAAGGGAAGAAAAGTTAATATTATACTTTTTAAAGTTTTGTAAGTCAGTTTGAGTACCTTGTGTCAAAAAGTAGAAGGTAGATAAATCTAATTTTTTGCAATTTATTTATGCTATATTTATATCCCACCTATTCCATGCAGACTCAAGGCGGCTAACAACATAAAATACACAATAAACAACAAACAATAAAACAATCAGATAAATTGCAATGCCATTACTTCAGGCATATAATATTTCCTTTCTCTACGTGTACAGATCCTAGGCAGTTAGTACTAAAGTGTGATAGATTCAGATGTGGTGGCACATATAGTAGATAGGTGCAGAAACAGTATTTTGGAAAGTTGTAAAATAGCTTGTTTTCCCTTATAATGATATATAAGGAAACATTAGGTGTTTCATACTATGTTCCTTAATTTTTTTTTTTGAGTTCTCAGTATTAAATGTGACTTAATTATATGGGGTTGGAGCCAGTGTTTATCTTCCCTGCACTATCCTTTCTCCAGCAGCCATGTCCAATCCTAGAAAAGTTGCAGGTGGAAGTGGGAGAAATTGCCCCCAGCCTCTGTTGCTGTCATATGTTCTCTGTTAACTGAAAAGGCAGGAATGGTAATTTATCATTGATCTTCTGTGCAGTCCCAAATGGGGGCAGCACATGAGCAGGCCTGCCCTCAGATAGGTCCTTACAGCTAAGAACCTCCAGGGGGTGCCTTCAGTTTCAAAGCCCTGTCACCCCAGGGTTTTGGAATGAAGCACTGGCAGGCCTTACATGTGACCCCTTCACCCAGACAGAACAGATAGAGGTCATGTTCATTGGTTTGGGTCATCTTTACTTCACAACAGGATCATTTCTTAAAAAGTGCTTTCTGAGCTTGTTTCTGCCAAGGGACACATGCTCCTGTGCAGCAGTGCTCCCTCTACCCTCATTTCCTCTTTTGCCACTGAAGGAGTAGGTCATGCATTTGAGTCTCCAGCTACTGTTAGAATTTCACCCAAGACTGTGGAAGCTACGTGGGCTTCTGGGTTAATGATATGGCTCAGAAAGTGCTTTTAAAAAAGTGCTCCAGTTGTAGAGTAAAGATGACCCAGACCGATGAACATGACCTCTGTCTGTTCTGTCTGGGTGAAGGGGTCATATGTAAGGCCTGCCAATGCTTCATTGCAAAACCATGGGGTAATAGGGCTTTGAAATTGAAGGCAACCTTTTGGAGGAAGACCCTTCATTGTTTTAAGTTGTATTCTTGAATTATTTTAAACTGACTGTTAGCTGCCCTGAGTCCACTTGCGGAGAGGGTGGGATAGAAAATGAAAGTAGTAGTAATGTCTGAACTAAATCTGCTCAGGAAAAACTGCCAAAGTGCTCAGCTCCACTGCTTGTATCCATGTCTCAGCAGATCCTAATATGGTCATGCTCTCCTCATCCATTGTGCCTCTTCTGAATCTCTAGTCAAAAATCCCAAGGGCAAAACAAAGGAGAAGCATAAGGTGTTGCCACAACCCAGTGCCCGCATTTTCACACTGGAACTATTGCCAGATCTACAAGAAAAGCCCACGGCATCACAGGTCTGAGATCTCGACTTTCTGTATCCAGTGGTGATGAAGATACTGGCTTACCACAATGCCAGATCCCACCTGAATTAGATCCAGAACAAATGGCCACAGTTCCATGGGCACAACTTCATTCATCTTTATGATGGCCATCACACCCATACATGATGTCGCCAGGATATTTGAATGAGTGGAGTGACAACTTTGCGAGTCCCAGACATGTAGATTTGTATCATTCCCAGCGGGCCTCATCATATCCACCATCAGCGCTTGTGTTGCATAGGCTGAGCTCACTTATTTCTCCAAATAGGGGGAGAAAGAAGTATTGGAATCTGACAGATATGATCCTACTTCAGAACTGAGCCCAGATGAGAGGGTGGGGCAAACCATCTCTGGCACCTCCTATAAAAGATCTCTGTATGTTCAGAGAACAGATGATCCATCCAAATGGCTAAGTCTCTTGAAACAGAGGTTATTGCATCCAAGCATAACCCCAGGGACAAAATTCTGAATTGCCTTTATTCAGACTTTCCTGGAACTGTTGCCTTCCCAGTTTTGGAAAGTCTTGAAGATGTCATGCAGGAGCTCACTTTCAGAAGGGTGGAACATTTTTACAAGACTAAAAAAGAGCCATTTAATTACTTGACAACTTACTCGCCTCCATGTTCATTGATTGCAGAGGAGATGCAGCCAAATGACCATCATGCTTATCACTCTGCTCCCACTGACAAGGAAGAAAGAAAATTATAGATGTCTTGGCAAGAAAGTTATATTCCTCAGCAGCCTTGGGTTTCAAGATTGCTAATTATGAAACAATTATGGTTGGATATCAACTTCCATTCCTAGAACTACCTGAAGATAAGCACTAAAGTCCTCCATTCAGAAGCCATCAAGCAGCAAATCAATGCTGCATGTCACTTGGCAGATTCAGTGGCTAGAGCCATGACAAGCTCCTTTGTTCTGCAGCATCATGCCTGGTTGAGATCTACAGAGATCTAAAAACAATTGTGTCAAGAATACAGTTCGACAAATTTTACAAAAATCTATATATTGTATTGTGCAAAAACATCGAATTTATATTCCAAAACCATAAATCACACAGAGAGCATAAAGTCCCAAACAGAAACACTGATTCTAAGGATGACTCCAACAAATTCTTTAAAAAGTCTTTAAGGAGTAATACTACTCAGGAGTAAGTTCCAAACGGAGTCCTTCCACTGATGTCGGCTTCCGAAAGAAATTCTTGCCTTCACGCAATCACCGGCTTAAATCAAGTTCCGCTGCACCTGCAGCTTCTTCATAAAGCCAACTATATAATAACACCAAATGTGACAACAATAGTACAATGAACACTGGTGCAAATTAAACAATAAAATATACAAAATACAACACATAATACAACCTGACAAGGTCCTCAGTCCGGCCTCTCTCAAACGCTCAAATTAGAATTTTCAATTGACGGCTTGGCCATACTAGAAAATCGGTGTCCTAAAAGGACAAGTCACAGCTGGTATTAATTAAGCGTTTAAAGGGGACCTCTTATGTTTTACAGACACATACCCCAAAAAACTTACACGAAACATGAGAGATCATTACATTGATTAAGACCAAAGGGTTCAATCATATTTAGACGGTGTATCCGCCTCGCCTCCTTCTGCAGCAAGATCTTTTGTAAATCACCACCTCTACCACTAAATATTTCTGCCTTTTGCAATACAAAGAATTTCAGGGATTCTAAATCATGGCCCATGGTGACTGTTTAAAAATCTATGTAGGATGTTCTTGGAGGGCTGTTAAGACTCAGGTCCTAGAACACATCTCAAGGGTTCATCACCAAATTCCTGGCGTTCCTCTTCTCCAATATTATATGGAAACAGCCTGGGATCCACCCAGGAAGTTTCGGATCTCATCCAGGCTTTGGCCTCAATAGAAAAAGGTAAAATTGAAGCTTCAGAAGGATTCTTTTCTCATATGTTTCTACTAGACAAAAAAGATGGAGACGTTAGATTCATTGTAGATTTTAGAAAACTGAATGTTTTCCTGTATGTTTCAAAACTTTGTATGGT
This sequence comes from Heteronotia binoei, assembly GCF_032191835.1. NCBI lineage: Eukaryota > Metazoa > Chordata > Lepidosauria > Squamata > Gekkonidae > Heteronotia > Heteronotia binoei. The sequence continues at coordinate 77,023,769 of NC_083228.1, read as the reverse complement.
GTCCATTACTTCAGTCTTAATAAAGTTAATAAAAGTTAATTGTTGGTTCATTGTGACTGATTTGAAGGATGCCTATTTTTATGTCCCTATCCACCCTCAACGTTGAATTTTTAAGAAGTTTTTGTTATAGGGAATGACAGTGTATTGTTCTCCACTTTGTCTAGCTACAACCCCTAGCGTGTTCTTTAAGAGTCTAGCTCCTACCTCTGTGACCAGGGTTGTCACATATTTCTTTATATGGATGATTGGTTAGTGGTAGCACATTCTAGTGACAATACTTTGAGTCATCGTGCTCTCATTTTAGAGACCTGCAAGAAACTAGGATTGCTAGTAAAGTGGGAGAAATCATGATTAGTCCCTTCACAGAGAGTACAGTTCATTGGAGCTACAGTAGGTTCTCAAGAAGGAAAGGGGTTTTTTTTGCCTCCCAAGATGGTACAGGCAATCTTTGCCTTAGTAAAACAGTTTAGAGAGCATTGGTTCCAATTAGTTCAAAAGATTTTATGCCTATTGGGATCAATACTCCCTCTAAGCTGTGGAGTCTTGTGAGCAAAATCTCTGCTTTTTGAGCTGCTGGCATTAAAATTGTGAGCCACTGTGTAAATTAGTTTGCTCCAGGGCCATTTTTCCTGATCTAAGACAAAAGTGTGTGAGCCTCAGTTAGCTCGCACTAACAACTTAGAGGGAACACTGATCAAGATATATCACAAATGCTGTCCTGTATATGGTTCATGCACTGTGGCACAGATTCTCCATTCCTAGACCTGTGCTACATTCCTTGTCTTGGTGGTGTTCGCTGACTAATTTATCCAAGGGGATTCCTTTTTGAGTTCCTCTGCATGAAGTAGTCCTTACAATAGATGCCTTACTCTTCGGATGGGGTGCACACTGCAAGGGATTGTCGACTAGGGGCACTTGGTCAGAAGATGAAAAGCTGCTGCACATTAACATTCTAGAACTGTGAGCAATGTGATCTTCATTGTGGTCTCTGTGCTTCACACCCTTCGGAACGATGGCACATTTGCTGATGGTGATGGAATGCTCCAGAAAGATTCTGCAGACTCCCACTGGGCATGCTTAGGAACTCCACTGTGCATATCTGTGGGAGGGTGCCAGAATCCCCCCCCCCCCCAGTTTCTTTCTGACCATGCATGGAACAGGCTCTGATCAGTGTATCCTTTCTCCCTTGTTAGCTCCTTAAAAAAAAGTTTCTTATCATTAGTGTTAATATTAGTTTGTTTTAATAGTTCAAATAGTCTATAATGTAACTAGAATAGTTTAATCCACCACCACCACCGCTGGGCCCTTGGCCTATGTGAGGCTGCTTTAAACATTGTTCCCATTGTGGGAGCAAGCTTATGCCCTCAGATGGACACTCCTTATGCCTGTTTTGCTTGGGGAAAGCCCACTGCATGGACACTTGTCCACATTGGCAGAAAATTGGGAAGCAGGCTCACAAAAACTGTGCCATGAGGCTCCAAATGGCTCTCCTAGCCTTGGTCTTAACCCCCCTAACTGATGGCGGGAACATCCTCAGGAGCAGACAGTTCCTTGGTGCTGGCAGTAGCTACTCCCTGCTTTCAGATGCCGTTGAAATCAACTCCATTGGCTTTGATGTCAACAATCATCGACAGCAGCATCCAAGGTTCAAAACGTCACTCGCCATCTCTCAGTCATCCTCAGCCTCTCCTGCAAAAAAGAGGAAGAAGGAGAAACTTAATTTAGTGGAGACAAGTCATCACATTTTTTTGGAAATTTAAAATACACGTGGGTGAATTAGATGATCTAATGATGAAAAGCAAATATTTTAGATGATTCCCATAGCATAGTGTAGTGGTTAGATCTTCTTCGTGGTCTCTGTGCATCACGCTGATGGGATATAGGCGCCCACGCCGATCACGATCGGTATTCTTGAAAGCTGCGGATTTCCGCGCCCCAGACCCAGTGTGCATGCACAGAAGCTCCACCGCGCATGCCCACTGGGACCGGAGCGGACATCCCGCCAGTTCTCTTCTGACCGCCGCTTGGATCAGTCGATCATTCGCTATGGTCGGTAGATACCCTTCTTGTTAGTTGTGATTGAGACTTAGAGACTCTATACTATTTTTGTTTTGATTTTTGGGCGAGAGGGAAGGCGGAAAGGCTCGTCTAAAGATTTTTCTCCGATAGTTTTTTCCCTTTCCCACGTTTTTCCCCTCTCCCCCCCCTCCCCGTTTTTCTTTTTTCCCCCTCACATGGAAAAGCGTTGGGGATTTTTCAAGAGGTGTGCAAAGTGCGGGAGCAAAATCACCCCTCCGGACGGACACGCGCTTTGCCTCCTCTGCTTGGGCGAGCCCCATAGAACGGACACGTGCGCACACTGCGCAAAGTTTTCGCGGCAGACCAAAAAGAACCGGGCGGCCCGACTAGCAGCAGCGCTAATGGAGCGCGCATTGTCTCCCAAGAAAACGCCGACGGCAAGTCACAAGCTGTCGACGGTGGAGTCGGTCGATACCGACAGACCTCCTACCGACGCCGATCGCCCCACGAAACCGGGCTCGGCATCTAAGTCGGCCTCCTCTACTCCTGCAAAAAGGCCGAGGAGAAGGGAGCGCAGCCGGAAGCAAAGAGGAAGAAGGAGGCAGACAAGCTCAAACATCGACCTGGTGCATCTTCCTCTCCCACCTCGCCATCGGAATCTGCAGCGACGGTACCACCGCTGAAGCTCTTCGCTTCGCCTCGCAGCCGACTGAGCCCTCCGATGCTGGCTTCTATGTCAACCCAGATCGCCATATCGTCGGACTTCGATTTGGATCTGGAGCTGACACAACGCTCGGGAACGGAGGACAGTCCACCCGATATTCACACAGTTGAGGAAACCCTTCAATCCCGGACCCCCATTCGAGATCGATTGGTCACCTCTCGCCAAGACCGCTCCCGCAGCCCGCCTAGAGGACGCTCGTCCACGCCTCGGCATCGATCCAGAAGCCTAGGAGTATGCAGAGAGATCCATCTAAGAGCCCTCGCCGTCGATGCTGATCGCGAGAATCGGAAGACGAGAGGTCCCCACGCAAAGACCGCTCTCCTACCCGGAGACAGCCACCGCCGCCGATACCCTGGGACCAACGTCAGTGGCAGTACTTGTACGGATCGTACCCGATGCCCTCCATGTTTCCCTGGTTTTCATCAAGACAACCGGATTGGGACCAGCATTCGGAAGCTTCATGCAGGTCGAGAACATCTTATCGGCTTCCGAAGCGTAGTGCATCAGTGTCGGCATCGAAGCCGCCGAATACTGAATCCCCGCGTAAGCAAAAGATCTCCCCTCACTCCCGGGGCGTGGAACAGGCTACCCCAGAGTCCCTGAAGGCTCCAGAAACCCCGAGACTTACGTCGGAGCACACCGAATCGGTGGAAGGTTCCCCTAGATCGGAGGAAGGCTCGATCCAGGAAGAACAGGGGATCTCATCTCCAGAGGATCCATCACCCTCCCACAAAGTAGTTGAGGACCAACCCATTTCCCCATCCGAGGACCTTAAGTCTTACGGGGACCTTGTAAAACGGATGGCCCAGACCTTGTCGTTACCGACAGTACAACCTCAACCTGTGGTCACAGACAACGTCTTCGACATTGTCCAAATGGACACCTCTACTGCCATCGCATTGCCATTGACAACAGTCATACTGCACACAGCTAAATCATCCTGGGACAAGTCGGCTTCAACCCCCATATCCTCACGTAGGCTGGACCATATGTACCGCGTCCAGGAATCTATGGCTGAATTCTTGTTTAACCACCCCAAACCGAATTCAGTTGTAGTAGCCTCATCATCTAAGGTGAGGAAGACACATGCTTCTCCCCCGGATAAAGAGGGAAAGAAGCTGGACATTTTGGGCAGACGCTTCTATTCAGCGGGCTCCCTCGGAGTCAAGGAAGCAAACTACGCAGCCTGTATGGGGAGATATCAGTATTCCCTATGGGACCAGCTATCAACTATCTTGTCAAGCCTTCCTGACCAGGCTAAGAACGCCATCAAAAAAATCTAAAAGGAAGGCATGACGCTGGCAAAACAACAACTCAACTCAGCCAAGCACTCAGGCGATATTGGGGCCAAAACAATCACCTCTGCCATCACACTGAGATGCCACTCCTGGTTAAGATCGACTGCTTTACAACCAGATACGCAGTCATACGTTGAAGACCTTCCCTTTGATGGTAATGGCTTGTTTAGTTCCAACACGGACTCCGTGTTACAGGAAATGGACAAGAGTATCCGAACATCTCGAAACTTAGGGGTACCCGTCTCCTCCAGGTCCCCACTCTGTCATGGAAGTGTTCTGTGTAATCTTGGGCCCATCACTGTTTCGCAGCCTAACCTAACCTACCTCACAAGGTTGTAGTGAGGATAAGATGGAGGAGACAAGAAAGACATAAGCTGCTTTGGCTGCCCATTGAAGAGGAGAGCAGAATATAAATAAATACATTAGTCTTTAATTGCATGGTTCCTTTTCTTTGATAAGCCGCCCTGAGTCCGCTTGCAGAGAGGGCGGGATATAAATTGAATGTAATAAAATAAATAAATAATTGTTCAAAGAATTGGACACTGAGATACCTGAACCTATATTTCCATTGCACATTAAACCATTTATGTCAGGTGCTTAATACAGCTGTCTTGATATTTATTGATTGTTATACATGTCCAAGACATACAGATCTTGATTCTTTCTCCATGGAACCCATATGCACAGCAAGCATATCTTGCTATTTGCATAAATGAGCAGAACAATCTAGCTTATTTATACTGTTTTCACTAGTAAGTGGAGATTTTATTTTGTTTTGTCTGGCATTCCTTGATGAGCTCTTCTTTCTGCCCCATTTTAATTGCTGGTTTTGTGCTTTTACATATACGTTTTACTTTTCACTTTTATGGTGTGTTTTAATGGTCTAGTTTTAATTGCTATGTACCTTGGTGGCCCTGACTGGGCAGAAAATGGGATATACATTTTGTAAAAAAAATCTCAGGTGCAGACAAGCAGTAAGTATTGTTATAACCCCTAAAGCTGTAGTCAGTTTAGGGATGATAGTTACAGAAATAGTGGAAATAGGTAAGGTGAACAAGACTGGGGTGTTAAATGCCTTTTGCTTTGAGCATCCTCATTGCTCATTCTTACTATTCAGAACAGCTTGGCTTTCTGCATTTTGGAAGGAACAAACTGGAAAGGGAGGGAGCAGTCCATTTAATACTGCTAGAAAACTTCTTTGTGCTGATAAATGAGCCAATCCTGTCTGGCCCCAGGACAGCCAAGAGCCACTATAGGCTCATGGACAAAGATTCGCCCCCACCATATGACCCTGCTTGAAACCAAATATCATAACAAAAGAAATAACTTGGCTGGCTGTTACCATGCATCTATAATAATAAAAGGATCTGCATGTCCATCTTTCTGTCCCTTTGTCATGGATATAACATAGAAAATGGAACAAGGAATCTCAAAACTGGCCACCTTCCTTGTACCCCCAAGTGGCTGCAACTGCATTAGAACTTTTAAAAAATGGGTTCAGTGAAAACATGATGCTGGCTTTTGGGGACCTCCAGCTGACTTGGGCAGGGCTGGTGCATAGGAGTAGGCCAAGTAGGCAGCCACCTTGGGCGCCACTTGGCCTAGGGGTGCCATGAGGTGCCCTCTCTCCCCATGTCCCGCTGCCGTCCTGACTTTGCGGAGGCTTCCGAAGCTTGGGCAGCCTCCGCAACGTCAGGAATGGGGGCAGCGCTGGCACTCTAAGCACGCCTGTGCCTTCGGGACCTTGCGGAGGCTTCCCGAGACTTGGGTAGCCTTCGCAAAGTCGGGCGCGGGGGGGGAGCGCTTTGTGGAGGCTTCCCGAGGCTTGTGCGGCCTCTGCAAAGTTGGGGTGTGTGACAGTGACATCATCGGAGCGCACGCGAATCAAGCCATGGGGTGGGGGGTGGGTGGAGGAGAAACATCTAGCCTGGGGCGCTGGAAACTCCAGCACCGGGCCTGGACTTGGGTTCCCTAAATTTTATCCCCTCAGCCCCCCCCCCCCCCCCCAGCAACCCTACCTGGCCCTGGTCCAGCAGAGTTCAAGTTATATTGGAAGGGGTTACAGTTTACCAGTAGCTGAATACTTATGTTTGATGTTGGTATTTGAAAACTAAATGCTGCTACCATAATTTCTCTGCAGTGATACAAGCTCGGAATGCTTTTAGAAACTCATGTTGTGACACAAAATTCTCACTAGACTATGGGCTGCCAAAATAAACAAAAAAAAACTAGACTTGAAGAAGATCATAAATAGGTCATCTGTGAACTGTTAGGAATCACTAAGGAATACTATGCTTGTGGGTAGAGTTATTGACCATGGTGAAACAGTTGGCTCAAGTCTGTTTAATATTTTCATAGGACTAGAAAAATATTTCATATTCGTGATGAAGGTTTGCACTAAAAAAAACTTTCAGATTTCTAGGAGGTGACCAGTTTTTTAGGCATTTGGGCAATGGTCCTTTGTGTTCAATCTATGCTCTAAGAAGATTGGATTGGAACAAATTCCCATGAACAGAAGCAGTGTGTGCTAAAGTCTATAAAAAGGATGATTCTGACCAATAATCTAGACATGAAACAATGAAACAACTAGGCTCTGTCTTCCATCCAAGTTAGATGTGAGACATCTTTGTTCTAAATCTAGTCTTCAGAATTATGACTTTCCCAATACTTCAGTATTTCCACAATGTTTTGCTTAGTGTGAAATTTAAAATATCTGTGCACCATTTCCCAAAAGTAAGTTTTCTAATTAGGGTGAGTAGCACATATTTGAATTATTGCTGTCCTTCTGTGTATGTGGTGTTGGTATTCCCCATAGGTCTCTTCTGTAGCAGCAAATGCTGTAAATCCTGGAAATATACTCTATCACATTGCCCAATGTTTGCTCCCTTTTTATGCTGAATGCCCTTTATCACTTGGAGGGGACTAGGCAAATTTCTTGTGTAGCTCCTCTGTCTACAATTTATGATGCATACTTAGAAAGCAGTTCACTCAAAAGCTGGCAGAGCTCTAGGAAAATACCACCTTGATGGTGCATAGATCTAAAAATGTAAAGACTTTGAGACCAGAAGCTAATAAGCTTTTTGTCCATCTTTCTACTCATGTGATGGACTTCGCCATTTGCCACCAGAACTTAATAGTAAATTAGCAAATAGGTACTTGGCAGCTCAGTTTTAAGAGCCCAGATGGGCTTCCCAAAACTCTAAGTTAGGGGTGTCGAACTCATTTGTTATGAAGGATGGATCTGACATGTATTGGGCTGGGCCATGTGTGTCATAAAATGTAATGCCAGGTAATGGAGATACAAACTCGAAGTCTGGAGACAATGTCTGTGTTGTAGCAATCTTGAGTATGCTATTGTTCAGGCATGTATCTGTAAGTTGCAAACCTGCTTTTGATTTATTGTCATTAATTACAGAAATCTCATAGTCAATACTCTGAGCCTAAGACCCAGAGAAAAAAAAATGAAATGAGCTGAGCATTGTGAGCTTTTGTACATGTTATTTCATGTGCTGGTGAAGAACAGGTGAAGGCACCATGACAGAGATTGAGGGCTATGTGTTTGTCTACAAAGCTGTAGTCTTCTCCAGAGAAATAACTACAACTCCTATGAGGCAGTGCAAGAATACAAAGACAAAAGGAAGTAGATGTCTGACAGCTTTCTTCTGGATTAATTTTTTTTCTGGATGAAACAAGGTAGATGTCTGACAGCTGCTCTCAGATTATTCATCACAAATCATTAGCCCATTTTACATACGGAGCCCTGTTTTAAGTCAAACTGTAATTTGATGGAGATAACACAATCAAAATTGCTGAGAGGAATCTTTCAGGTTCTGCACAGTGGTACAAATGCTGCAATTTGATTGGATTCGGGATTGGTAACTGTGGAGGCCTGATTATGGATTGTAGCACTATCATACCGGCTAAAGTTAATTCTGCCTCCCCTCCAAAGGTCTCATTAATCTAATGTTACTCAAGACTTGTACTCCACATTGGACTAGACTAGTAAGTGGAGTACTTATATGTTAAGCCATATGTGGAGTACATATGTTAAGCCATATGAGGCTAATTTGCTACTTATCGCAACAACTAAGTATACGTTATGGTCAAACCAAAATAGAGGTGGAACAGAGAATACTTGATGTTGAGAGGCAACATGATATAAACAGAATTAAAAAGTACTTAGTTTATTCAAGTTCTGTAAACAGAGTACCACCTATGTCTTATCTTTATAATCTGGCATATTATGAACATAGGAGTACTGTGTTGGGACACTTTGTCCTCTGCAGTCCTTGAAGAAAGATATAAAAAAATTCCATTGGATGAATGATTGTCCCTGTGGAGGTGGAAAAATAGAAACATTAGAACATAATATCTTTGATTGTAAGATTTACAGTCAGATATGTGAAGTTTACATAATGCCCATACTGTCAGCCTATCTGGAGAGACACAGAGCCCTACTTCTCTCCAAAATCTTCTGGCAAGAGCCAGGACATAACATATAAGTTGCTAAATGTGGAGGATTGGCTCTGAAGTGTAGGAGATTGCTAACTAATCTATAGAGGGAGCTCCCTAATTCCATTATCTATGAAAACTATGTCTCTGCATTTTTTTAACATTAACGTTTGTACTATGATTCTGGAATTTTTTAGTGTAACATGTTGTTTTATACATTTATATGTTTATCTACCCTATTGTGTTATGCTTGTTGGTCTTGGACCACAGTAATAAATTGGTATGTAGTTACAGAGACAGTAACGTATAGGGTCAGTATCAGCCTACTTGTATGGGAAGCCTAGGTTAAAAATCCCTAGTCTGCAGAGGAAATGTACTGAATTAATGTGGTCTGGACACCCACTCTCAATTTAATCCACCTCACTGGCTTGTTGTTCTTCCTAAACTAAATAGTTCACATTGCTTTCCTCCTGAGAAAGACTGGATCATGAAGGCATGAATACAGTGAAAAGGGGGAGGCAAGCCCAGTTGCACCCAAGAGAGTTCTGCCATTGTCCTCCAACAAAACTAACTATCCCCCCTCTCTCTCTGTTTCTCTCTCTCTCTGTTTTTCTCTGTCTCTCTTTCTCTCTCTGTAACAAGGCAAATAGCTCATACTTGAATAAAACATTGTTGGCCTTAAAGGTGGTTTATATCTCTCCCATACAATTGAAGCAACTGGCCAAAGGAAACTCTGGCCTTTTCCCTCCTTCCCCAGGGGACGAGAAGGGGGATGTGCTTCAGACAATAGAAGGAAGAGAGGCTTGGCTCAGTAGCTCTGCTGTGCAATTGAAAGAGACTGGTAAAACAAGCTCTCCTTCCCCCCCCTCCTCCCCAAGGGAGCAGCCTCAGCCAATGGAGCTCCTGTGCAATTGAGCAAACCTGGCAAAGCAAGCTGTGATGCAAAAGGAAGCAAGAGAGGGGAAGAAGGGAGCAAATGACCGTGATAGGCCTGATAGGAGTCTTCCAGGGGCCTGATCTGGCTAGCAGGCTACACATTCAACACCCCTGCTCTAAATGCTGTGGCTGAAGGCCTGGGTTACAGGGTGGTAGTCCCAGAAAAACAGGTGAACAGCCAAGTTTTCAGAGAAGAAAGATAGGACAATAGGGTGGTTGTTAATGAGTCCGCCTAGGCGAGGATGGCGGGATACAAATGGAATATAAATAAATATAAAAGGATTTTGACAGGATAGCTAGGAGAATGGCAGGAGATATATTAATATTAAAACAAGGCAGGGTCACAAAATAACATTCAGCAGCCTAAAATGTTATCCATAGAACAGTCCTGAAGTAGTCACAAGATGCTTTGACCAGGCAGCTAAAGGATAGTAGGGTAGACATCAGTTGAGGCTCAAGGGAGAAGCAGGGGACCACCACTGAAAAAGCCCTGTATGTTATATTCATAACTCTATAGCAATGTTATACATGGTCCCTAATTGCACAATTATTCCTTTTAAATTTATGTAACAGTAACTCACAATTTGTTGTTGTTCTGTTACTTTTAAATTTAAAGTTAAAATTTAAAATAAAAAAAAAATCTTCACCTTCCCTTATAAACTGTAGTGTGGACAAATGTGCCTCAAGTCCCTGTATCTTCTCCTCCAGTAGGGCTACCAAGTTTCAGTTGTTACAAGTGTAGTTGCTGTTACCTTCAGGTAAGAATGTGAACATGCCACAGTCCTTGCACATCCTTCCCTCACATCTCTCACCAGCCATGCTGCTTCAATCTATTTCAAAAAAATAGTTCTTTCATCTTGTTCCTCCCTGATACCCCACTGCCTCTCAAGACTACTGGTGAGGAGCTATTCACCTTCCTTCAGAGCCCCCAGGCTAAGAGCCACAGGGCAAGAGCCTCTGGCAAGGAGTAGGAGAGTGAGAAAGTAAAATGGACTGCACCAGATCAGGCTGTAGGCACATGTTTTGTGTTTAAAATTCTATGTAAGTAAAGAACTAGCAATTCAGATAACCTTTCCCTCCATCCCTTATCTTATTTTTAATTTGTAGGGAGGTGGGGTTTTTTTTAAGGTAGAGAACATTAAAAATACTGTCCTTTACGTGCAGGTGCAAGTTGTTGTACATCAACTTATGCTGTTGCATTTATAGACCAGATCTTAATTTCGGCAAGTTGTTGCTTGTTGTAGCATACTAAATGTAGCATTTTGTTTTCTTTTTGTTAAAAATTCAGATGTTCCCAGCATATCTCAACCAGTCTGCCTTGATTGATTAGAATCAGTCAATTAAAACTAAACTGATAATAGCTCCAGTTGTCTCAAATGTTGGGTGATATTTCCTGAGAAAGAAGAATGCCCTCTTTTTATCAAGTTGTCTCTGGATATGCTTGTATAGCTGAAAATTCTCCATAGTGGGCATAAGTTCTGTTGGGGGCCATCCACTGAGCTGTGCTCTACTGTTTTTGCAGTGTTGCTGTTATTGGGGCTCTTTCCCCATCACTTTCCAACCGGGGAGACACAAAAAGTTTATGTGACCTTGGCACTAAATTCAGAAAGCAGGAGTTATCTTCTGTAATGATGTCAACTGATTAGGTTAGTAGGGCTGGTGGCAGGCACGATAAGACATGACATGTTCTAATGATTCACTTCAGCAGGGGTACAGGAGCAGTGAGGAGGAAGAGGCAGGATAGGTGGGGGGAGAGGGGGGTGGGCACAGGTGCCGACAAAGACTTTGACCTTTGCTGCTATAATATCAGTGTTTCACAGGCCAGGCGGTTCCGTAACCCACTTCCAGGCCATCAAAAATGGATTTAATTGCAATTTTTCCCCCCAATTCAGAGCGCTGGAGCTTAACTAATTGGAGTAATAGAGAGTAATAAGGCTCTGATTTTTTAAAAAAGCTTTCCTCTGCCTCCTTTTGTATCCTGTGTCATTGCCTGTCAGAGGTCAGGGAGCCTGCATATTCTATTAGGCTGAGTTGCCTTCATTTGGACAAATTAGTTTACCCAACAGTAATTAAAATGCCAGTGTGGCTCGGGAAGAACTGAATGCAATTGATGGACATGTTGGTGAAGGTTTTGACAGCTTTGGTGGCCGCCCTTGCCAAAGCGTGTTGATGTGGTCTCAAAGGCTGCACAAGTTTGGACCTCTGTGGCTGATGTAGCTGTGTGGTTGAAAGACTCAAGCAAAGTGTCCTTCTCTTTGGTCTCATCTTTCTGTACTCAGTTCCTCCCCTTGTTCCTTTATGACACTTTGGTTCATTCTTCCCCCACGCCCAGGGTCTTTGTTCCAACAAGACCACTCTCAGCCCCCTCTGCTGTACCCCCCATTTCCCAGCTGCAGGACTCTGCTAAGTAATAGCTTCTTTGTTTCTTGGTTCGATGATTCTTCATATAGAATAAGTTCCAAAATGGGATATTAGCACCCATTTAAAGAATATAGGGATGGGGGGGCGGAGTCTGAAAAGGACAGAGACTGAAGCTTGGATGTATTGGACACAGTAAAGTTGGCCTGGCTGTGTGTGGGTGAGAGGCATTGGTCAACAGAATAGATTTGGGTAAAATGGATGGAATGGAGAGTGGATATGCTTGAGAAATGAGGGTGTAAATGTAGACGTTCAGAATAAAACAATATGTCCTGGTTTTAGAGCTGGTCATGGCCTGTACATTTTGGAAATGAAGCATGGTACCCGGTCATATTTAGAATGTTTGTTGTAGTGGGAAAGGTAGTGTTAAAATCCATTTTGGCTAGCATTAGACAATTTTGAGTTGGCTTTCGTGGTGACTGCTTTAACCTTGAATGTGTGGGAGCTTCTAGGTCATATGAGAGCCCTTTTTTGTGTTAAGACTGTTATATTTTCAGCTGGATTGTTTTCAGGCCGTAGCATATTCTTCTAAATGTAGATTTGTAGCAAAACAGTCTGGTTCAGTACATTTTAGTCATTTCATGTGAGTGCCCAGCTCAACAATGGTGCTTCCATTCACCTGGGATTCATTTACACCAATGTTTAGAAAAAATAGTGAACTGGATTTATATCTTCTTTGACAATGAGTTTAAGTATGTACTTCTAGTGGACATACAGCAATATACATATCGGGTAATACATAGTCCCCCCCTCCCCCCGTCAGTTCTGTGCCAGGGCATCCTAAATTCTATATTCAGAAATGATTTTTAAATCTCTATTTTTATCTGGTTTTGCTTTTGATGTTCAAAGAATTTTGAATGTGTGGGAAGTATTTAATTCTTCATTTGCTTTATTGAAGCCTTCAAAAGGAGGCTTACAAACAAATTAAAAACACAGTAAAACATGAAGTATAATGTATATTAAAACAGTGACAAATCTACGTGTTTGGCCACAGATAAAAACCTGTTAGAATCTTTTAAAAAGTTTTAAAAACAGCAGCCACCCCCTCTTTCATTAATATACAGTTACTAGCAATTATTACTTACAGCATGTCAAAAAGGAGCTGTAACACATCAGGTACCATAACTACAGTACAACAACTAATGCCAGAACAATACCTGAGAAAACAGATATGTCTTGATCTGGTGCTGGGAAACTCCTGAAGCACCAGAGAATTTGATGTTAGGTAGGGATATGAAGTAACGAATTTGAGAGTAACGAAGGGGGGATGCTTTCCCCTCCCTATGTTAAGTGTTTCCCCCCTGCCTGTATTTCAGCCCCATTCCTTTCCCAGCTTTTCTTACCAGCCATTTGGGTGAAAAATATTTATTTCATTTATACTCCACCTTTCTCCCAATGGGGACCCAAAGCAGCTTACATTGTTCAAGTGTAACAAAGTTTGAGTCCAGTGGCACCTTTAACAGCAACAGTTTTATTCAAGGTATATGCTTTTGCGTGCATGCACACTTCTTCAGATACAATGAAATGGAAATTACTAGTCCATACCTATAAAGTTGAGAGTGAGCAATAAATGAGCATACAGAATAATGAAGATATTTAACAGATTCAAGAATCAAACAGATTCAAACAGATTCAAGGATCATTATGCATCAGTCATGGAGGTGACATTACCGCTAAGGATGGGCACAAACAGGGAAAACAGGTTCATTTCAGTTTGTGGGGCTGCACAAACCACAAACCTTCACGAGCCTCCCCAGTTACTGAACTGGTTCATTTGGCGAGGTTCATGACCAGGTGAACTCACTACTTGGACTTCACTTGTGTGCAGTGTGCCTGGCAAAAGCCATTTAAATGGACATTCTCTTTATATGACTTTTGCAAGGTGCACCGCCACAGCCTCAACTGAGGCTATAGTGGGCTGCTTGGTTCAAACCAAACTACCTAACAGAGCTTGCAAAGGAGCCGATCCTACAGGGAAAACTCTTTCCACAGGGTTGGTAGAGCTCTGCTGGGCAGCCTGATTCAAACAGGACTGCCCAACAGAGCCTACAAGTCATTTCCATAATCCCTGGAGGGGTGGGGTGGGGGGAGGATTCTCTGAAATTGTTTGCATCTATTTCAGCATAACAGCTGATGGGTGCACTAAGGTGAGTTGATGTACCATTTTCCATGGCTGCTTTGTACTGCAAGTTCTGTGTTTTGCTTCTCTGCTGCTCATGACTGGTTTACTTCTCTGTATCCCCCTATAGATGCTCCTTGGAGCTAAATTATAAGAAGATATTCAGTACCAGGGGTTAATTACAAGAAGATACTCTATTATAGGCCTTTTTCTTCTCAGGAACGAAGTTTCAGGAAACTGAAGTTATAAATGATTGTTTGTGCACACAGATATAAAGAACAGTTTGTCTCTTTAAAGCCCTGAGTGGCTTCATTCTTAATATTGGAAATGTGCATATCTATATGAATCTACCTGTAATTTAAAATCAAGAGAAGTCCTGCTCCAGATAGAATCAAATAAAGAAGCCAGATCTCCATATGTAGCAGGACCTTCTTTGTGGTTGCCCCAGAATGCTGGAATGTTTCCCCCTTTGAATTCCTCCTTTTGTGAAGTCTGCCTTGTGAGAGTTTTGGAAGAGCCCCAAAACATCTTGTTTAGGATAGCTTTAAAGCTATTATTTTGTGGTCCCTGCCTTATTATTTCTGCTCTTTTTAATTACTGTGTTTTGCTATGCTGCTGGTCTTGGTTTTTACCCAATTTTAATATTGTACTTATTGCTTCTGTTTCTTTTCTGCACTTTGTTTTGAAGTGCATACAAAATGGCATTGAAAGTTTGCAAATAAATGATTTTAGAATTTGGAAGGCACAAGAGAAATCCATTCTCTTCAACCTCAATAACTTTCTGATTATGAGAACTACATAACTTCTTCTGTAGCAGAGCAGCAGGGTGTATGGAAAAACTGTGGGTCATGATTGGCATAGCTGGAGGGAAGTGACTCTAAGGAGCTATTTGGAAGCAAGGCTGTTGAGAAATTTCTAATCCCTACCACAGACTGGCTAGGAGGTTGTACCTGCAGAGCATTAGGGATTAGTGCTGGTGGTCTCCACCCACTTCTTCTTTCCTATTGACATACCTTGATGCTAATTTAGACCTGTTCAGTCTCTGGAGGGACGCTGCATACCTTCTTCTGAAAGGTCTGTGTTGAGCAAAGGAGAGAGCCCTTGCAAAAGTAAAAACCCAATTGCCCACTTCAGTGATTTCCAAGCAGCTATTATGTTTCTAGCCACGGTAATTGGCTTTACAATTTCCTAATGGCTTATGGTAAAGAGAACTAAGAGACAAAACTCAGCACCTAGCTTTGTAGTTCCAAGCACCATTGACTACGGTGCTGCTTGCTGACTTGGAGGTCAATTGATGTGCCGCTCTATACTTAAGAAGAACAGATTGGTGTCCTGACATCTCCATCCTTGATAGCCAGCTTGGGCCTCCAGTCTGTTGGTCAAGAGAATGTGCTGCAGACCTACCCAGAAGCCCCCCCCCCCGTCTTTGTTCTGGGTTTTAGACTGGCAGCTGAACAGTATACTTAAATGTTATATTAAAGAGGCTTCCCTTGAGTTCTCCTGAACTAACTCTTTGATTTACGTTTGTAAAGCTTCCTTTTGGGCTTACAAATGGAAGAAGGTAGATCTTGGAGCTAGTCTGTGAATGGATTTTGCTTCAATCATATTTCTAAATGACTAACTACCACAAAACTCCACAAAAACTTGTGTAGTTGGACCAGGAGCCTTTTCTCACTTTTTTTTCTTTCTTTTTTTGCATTTCTGTTTGGGAAAAGGAGCTTAGTTTGTAACTTTTAAAACTGTGAAATGTAGATACATTATGAAGCCAGTAGATGCACTTGGGCTACCATGCAAAACACTACAAGGTTCATGCTTTTTACATAGTAGAGATGGAAAAACATAGCACATGAAGTAGTCTTTAGTAATATCAGTTTAAACTTAAGGCGAATGAAGGAGTACTATGATGGTTCCAGTTCTTTTTGTTTAGATATTTATACCCCACTTTTTGATGTAATGGGGCCCCAAAGCAGCTTTCAACATTGTCTCCCCCCCATTTTATTCTCATGACAACAACAACAACCCTTTATTAAGTGGGTTAGTTCAGTCACTCTTTCTGCCTAAGGTTACCCAGCTTCCATTGCAGATTGGAGATTCAAATCTTAGACCGTTGCTTCACCCCAGGCTTCTATTTCCCCTGGTGCAAGTGATTGATTTCCCACCAGTTGCTCCACAGGCACATTTTGATGGAGGGCTCCCTTCAGTTCCCCTCCTGGCTTTGAGATGCTGTCTTTTAAGGATTAAGGAGCCACGAGGGTACTGGAGGGAGCCCCATGTCAAAATGTGCCCACAGAACAACTGGTGGGAAATTAGTCGCTTGCATGTGGGGTGGGAACAGAAGCCTGGGGGTGGAGCAGTGATAGTGAGAAATTGGTTTGAGTCTCCCAGATCCTAGTCCAATTCTCTAAGCACAACAGCTTGCTGGCTTTTACCATACTGGTAATTTATTGTGTGCTTTCATAAACCTTCCCATCTAAAGTAATGAGAACCAACAAGAATGATGCTGCAGCTCGGGAGGAAGTTTCAGCTATTGAGTGTGGGTTCTATATTGTTCGTCTTGAAACGGATTTTGCAGATCAGTGTTTCTTCGGTAGGCTAGGAGTCACAGGTTTATGCTGGCATTGTCATGATGATACTTGGCACATTATTTCCTCCTTGTTTTGCTGCCATGACTTACACATTTGTAGGATTTTAGTGTCATGGGAAAGCTGGTGTAACTTTTCTGTATTACCCTCTCATAATGTGCAGTTGACTTGTACTGCTGTCCATCTGCATCTCTGTTTAGGTTGCTGAGCTTTTGCCTTTGATAACCAGGACACAACAGTTGTATGTATGGTCTTCCTTGCACCTCTCAAATGTCTTGGCAACTGCCCTCTGAAGTGCCCATCAAATATTTACTGGTGGTGCAAGAAGGATGTGCTTAACCTTATTTTGTTTTCTTTCTTTGCTGGCAGTTCATTTGTGACGGGAACAGCTTGCTGTGGACATATTTCCCCTTTGAGAATCTGGGATTTGGGGAGGTAAGAATCTTCTATGACTTTGGATGTGTTGAAACAGGAAAATCTGCCTGTAGTATGAATGTCTTCAGAAACTTTGTGAGCTAACTGTTGTGCATAGCTATTGCTTACTAAAGACATAGAAATAGATGGACTACAAGTTGTTCAGCTTTGAGCATTGAACTCCAGATCTGAATTCTAAATTAAAGATTCAGTTTATTCTTAAAAATGTGTATGCATGCATGTGCACCTGCATACACACAGAATTTTGCAACTTGCTTGAACAATTTTTTCCTACTGTCCAGCTATTCTTACAGTTAGAACATGTTTCCTGTTTGTTTTAAAACTCAGATCTGCCTTTCTGCAGCT
The DNA here is from genome assembly GCF_032191835.1 of Heteronotia binoei. Taxonomy (NCBI): domain Eukaryota; kingdom Metazoa; phylum Chordata; class Lepidosauria; order Squamata; family Gekkonidae; genus Heteronotia; species Heteronotia binoei. The sequence continues at coordinate 77,006,441 of NC_083228.1, read as the reverse complement.
TAAACCCATTTCCTCACATACTATAGTAGCAAAAAGGGGCAGTTGACATTAACCCTGAATTTTTATTTTCAAAAGAGAGTAGCCATCAAATCCTGTATTGCTTTTCTTTGTGATGATTTCCCCCTTAATGTCTGTTGGAATTCCAGAATGGTGCCAGTCATTTACAGTTAACTGAACTGCATAGGTCATAGCTGCCATTCTCCTAGTGCCCTTTATTTTAAGGCAGTTGCCCAGTGATGTCATTAAAAGAAAAGAACACCTTCTCAATCAGCATACAACTAATACAGCTTAGTTTTGTGAAACAGCATGCCTGGGAAAATGTGGGATGCCTTCTTTCTCTGTGTGTACATGTAGAAGCTGTGGAGTCTTGTGAGCAAAAAATCTACTTTATGTGCTACTGGCATTAAAGTTGTGAGCTACTGTATAAATTAGTTTGCTCTAGAGCCATTTTTCCTGAGCTAAGACAAAAATGAGTGAGTCGGAGGTTTAAAAACCATGAGCTAGTTCACACTAACTCAGCTTAGAGGGAACACTGGTGGAGACCCAAGGCAGTTTACACTGTTCTCCACTACTCCATTTTTTCCTCATAACAACCCTTTGTGGTAGGCTCAGCTAAGAAAAAGTGACTGGCCCAAGGTCACCCAGCAAGCTTCCATGGCACAGCAGGAAATTCAGACTAGGGCCTCCCACATCATAGAAGCCATTTAACCACAGTAGTCAGACAATTTCAGGACATCTACAGCATCACCATACAATTTAGATAAATGACAATCTGCTCCAAAACCAGATTAAATAGCATGGGGTTTAGGAGTAAGCCCTGTTCAGTATATGGGATAATTCCCACAGTGATGACACAACTGGTCTCCAGTAGCAACCCTTGAGTCTTGTCCATAAGGAATTATTTAAACCAATTCAAAACACACCCCTTAATCCCAACTTGTACTTCTAAATGGGTCATAGAAACCAGGTTCCCTCTAAATTAAGCCAATAATGCTGTATGCATGCAATCCAAGAAATTCAGTTAATAGTATCCTATCAGTTCTTGCTTTAATTTTCCTGAAGATCAGGATAGTTACAACCCCAATGTGGGCATTTGTAATGTTCTTCTCAGCCACTGCTTAAGTTGTCTCTTTTGTTGTTTGTGTACCAAAGGATACTCTTCCTTTCCTTTCCCCGCTACACCCAGCTAAATTACTGGGTGTAGTTTCCTTTAGGGGTGTGTACTCACAAAAAAAAAATCAGTATTTTGGGGGTTTGGGTATACTGAACCTGAAAAATATTGGTATTTCCCAATATTCCTGAATCCTGGTATTAGTATGGTATTAGGATTCAGGAAATATTCAGGATTGCCGATTTTTTCTGGCTCCATTATACCCTATGGGATAGAGGTTTACAAGATTATGCATGGGATAGAGAAGGTAGAGAAAGAAGTACTTTTCTCCCATTCTCACAATATGAGAACTCGTGGATATTCAATGAAATTGCTGAGCGGTCAGGTTAGAACTGATAAAAGGAAGTACTTCTTCACACAAAGGGTGATTAACACATGGAATTCACTACCACAGGAAGTAGCGGCAGCTACAAGCATAGCCAGCTTCAAGAGAGGATTGGATAAGCATATGAGCAGAGGTCCATCAGTGGCTATTAGCCACAGTGTACTGTTGGAACTCTCTGTCTGGGGGAGTGATGCTCTGTATTCTTGGTGCTTGGGGGGGGGGGGACACAGTGGGAGGACTTCTAGCCCCACTGGTGGACCTCCTGTGATGGCACTTGATTTTTTTGGCCACTGTGTGACACAGAGTGTTGGACTGGATGGGCCATTGGCCTGATCCAACATGGCTTTTCTTATGTTCTTATGGGACCATCATAGTTAATGGTTATAGTAAATGGTTATAGGCTATAATAGAACATTGATCTGGGTCTCTGTAGGGCTGTTTTTGAGGTAGAGGCACCAAATTTGCAGCATAGCTGCAGGTTCTTCTCCTCAAAAAACTCTCCAAGTTTCAAAAAGATTGGACCAAGGGGGTCCAAATCTATGGGCCCCAGAAGGAGGTGCCCATAGATTAAAGGGACCACAGTTCATTTAAATACCCGAGAGTTTACTCCAAAGACATTTACATGGACTGAACGCCCTTTAAATGCCTTTGAAACTTAGCTATCTGGTGGCCTCAAAAAATCCCAAGTATTTTCAGTTTTTTTCAGGTGGTCTTGGTGTGATCGGCTGAGAAAATATGTGATACAGATAAGGTATTTTTGGGGTATTTTTTCAGCTCAGTTTATACCAAGCACATACCCCTAGTTTTCTTATCTAGTGATCCAAATTCTCCATTGTACTATTAAATTTAGATGCAGCAATATATAAGCATGATCTAGTGGCTGGTGTATTAGACTAGGATCTTTGAGTCCCAGGTCCAGATCCCCACTCTGCAATGAAGTTCAGTGGTTGACTTTGGGCCAGACACTATCTTTTAGCCTAACTCTTCCTCACAGGTGGGTAGCCATGTTTGTCTGAATCCAGTGGCACCTTTAAGACCAATACGATTTAATTGTGGTATAAGCCTTTGTGTGTATGCACACTTCATCAGATGCGTTGAAACTATATCTGATGCAGTGTGCATGCACCCAAAAGCTTATACCCAAAACGAAACTTTGTTCTACCTCACTGGGTTGTTGTGAGGAAAAAACAGAGGCCAGGAGAATGCTGTGCACCATGCTGAACTTGTTGGACAAAGGGTGAGATAAAAATACATCGAAGAAATCAAGTACCTCGAATTATATTTGGTGTTCTTACCATATGTTGTATCATATCAGTTGGACCTTTTTATTTTATCAAATGTATGATTCAGTGAATAATGGGACTGTGATTTGAATTGTTGCTCAGCCATGAAAAGTCACTGTGTGGCACTGGGCAAGATGCTGTATCTTTGCTATATTTCCCAATCTGTAATGGGTGTAACACAGAACTACATCACAGGGTTGTGAAGATTAGCAGTCTTTTCATTCCTTCCAGTCTTTGAAGACTGAATTGGTGAATATAATATTTTGCTGTAGAGGTATATGATCAGAGGAAGCTTCTTGTAGCTTGGTGTCCATGTAAAATCTATTTATCAACATGACGTACTATTTAATAATTTTTTTGACATGGTGAATGATTGCATGCAATTTGTATTTAGATTGAAGAATGAATTATATTCAGCTTGGCCTGTCTACCCATTTTCCCCTACTCCCCTGCCTGCTTTGCTCATGAACTTGTCCAGGGTTACCTCAAATACAAGCAGCTTTTAGGAGTAGGTGAGGAGTGGCCATGTCACCTTCTCTGCCTTTCCCAAGGAAGCGTCTTCAGATAATAAAGCTGGGCAGAAAATAGGATTAAGGTAATGAACAGGGAAGATAGAGTTTGATCTTTCAATAAGGCAAAAGCCTGACTGACAGGCAGAGCTAAAGCCTGGGACAATCCAACCAATCAGATGCTATCTACAATGGCTGCTGAGTGTCACGGATTCTTCCCTTTTTGCTTGCTGTAGTGGAATGCAGTGTGCCACTGGAATGCCCCTCTCAGGCCTCACATGGGGAGGAGCGGAAGTGTACATAGTTTAGGTGACTCACATACACATATTAATTGGAAATTGGTGGGGCACCTTTTATGAGAAGTGATTGATGGTGGCCCATTACAGAGGGAAAGGATCAGAAGTGCTCCTCTAGTCCCCTGAGAGCTGAGTTTTTGTATAGGTTTACTATGTAATTTTTTAATTTTTTCCCATTGTTACTATGTTGTTTCTTCCCATCAAAGGCTGGAGATTTTCTGACTTCATCTATGTTGTCACTGCTGAATAGCTGCAGACATTCACCCATGTAGACTTTTGTTCACTTATTACACTCTGGAGTTGTAATGCAGCAACTGGTAATTTTGTTGCCAAACCCTCCTTGCAAGAGATAATAGAATGGGCTACATGTTAATTGATTTTACAATCTCAAAAGTTCACACTCTTAGAAACAAAGGGGCATGCTATCAGGTGGTTTCCTTACGTTAGAACACTTAAGGCAAAGTGTGTGACAGGTATTCAACCTGGTTTAGGCCATTGTATGTTGTTTTTCCATGCCATTAGAGAATAATTTGAGGGCTTGTTGGTGTGATTCGGCTCTAGAACTGAAAGAGATCCAAGCACAATTGCCAGTGTATTAGGTATCTTTGTCCTAACCACCATCTTTTAATCTCACAACCTTGTTTTCCTTTATCCTATGAAGATAAAAAGTGTGGCCTTATGGTTGTCAAATACCTTCTGTTGCCTTACTTATTTTGTGCTTTCTAAGCTCCTTTGCTGGTTGTCTTGCAGCTGAACTGTCCTTTGGTGCTATTTTCCCAGGAGATGTTGATATCTCTCTCCTCCTGATCCACTCCTTCAGAACATTCTACAAAACTACACCAAGCTTGTAGCTTCTGTTTGTGGTTTATTTAGTGATAGGATGACCTTTGCTTTTCTCTGACCCTGGGTTTCTAACACTTCAAATGTGTGAAAAGCTGTGCTGTGCTGTTTGGACACCAAACGCCACCATGTCTTGTGGGAATTCAGGAGGCTCCCACCCCCACGGAGATGGAAAGTATGCAGCTTCTGAAAGTTACTATTTAATGTTGTGTGTGCTCCATTACCCTTTGAGGTAAACATGCAATGATTGTATGTTGGGCTAAGTGTTCATTTTAGTTCTCAGTCACTGATAACCTGTATAAGACCTTTGCCATTATAACATATTCTGAGCTCACTTTTTGTTATTTTTTTCAGTTGAAGTGCAGGGTAGGGATGTTTTCCAGAAGAAAGCTCAAAGATATTTTTGGATACTTACTTGTGCAATTTACATAAAATGGTCTAGGTATGATCATCCCGTGACTGTGAGATATACAGGTACTGTATCACATCAGATTTGAGATGTTTGGGTATGTACGATAGAATATTTCAGGCTGCTGAGAAACTGAACTTGAATTATTAAGATTATATAATGCTTGGGGCATCCACAGTACTGTGAAAGTTTGGACACTTTTAAAAAGATATATTTGAGATGGAAGAGTCCTTAGAAGAGCATGCATAAGTAACAGGTATGCAAAATATTTTCTGTTAGAAAACAAGGTTAAAAAATTAGAACTTTAAAGCTTAAGTATATGTTTAATAAAGAAATGTGTACAAAGCTTGTAGGACTAAAAGAGCATGGAAGACAACTAAATTTTCAGAGGTTTAAAGTTGCTGTGCAAACGCTTTTGGGTTTTCTCTTTACTATTACGTAACACAGTAAACTGAAAGGGTTTCTTTTTAAAAACATGACCCATACTTGTTTTCCTGGATCATATCAGACCCCCAAAATAATGAAACAAGTTCATGAATGCTAGGAACAATTGCAATGTATCCACTTGCAAAAATCTAAATTTTAACTTCCAAAGATTAAAGCTTAACCAGAGAAGGATATATAGTATATGTGCACATGATGCATGCTTTAAAAATGTTATGTGTAATTAGGCTCATTCTCTAAAACATCTAAGTAACTGCTGAAGACTGGGCTAGATGAATCACTCGTGTGATCGAGGGGTTTTATTGTATTCTAAAGTGCACCTCTGTTCCATAACTCAAGAGCTCTGTGAACACAAATCAAAGTTTGCTTTATTCTCTCCAAGCAGACATTTTCTCCCTCTTCTTAATAATCTTTTTTCTAAAAAGTGCTTGTGACAGCTTTTATTTTTTAAAGAACCCTCTAATTTTTCCTCTTCAGTTCTCGATCTTCTTAACTCTTTGAAATTGACTTCATGCCATCTCTGACACCAAATCGACACCTTTGCTTTTCCCCACTGCTTATCCCTTTATAGCAACAGATGTTGAAATTTTGTATCCCTTTTATCTGCCCCTCTTTAACCTCTTCCTGTAATTAGGTTCCCCTTGTTAGCAGTACAAAGTGGGTTGGTCTGCTACCTACCCTGCCTTTTGAGTCATTGTGTCTGAGCACATGTGGTTTTGGGTTGTTTGGAAATGTCCTTCCCCCTTAGGTAATAGCGGTGGGCGGATGGACAAAAGTTGAGGGGGGTTTTTTGTTCTTCATTTATCTTTGCTAAGGGAAGGAGGAGGTGTGCATGGAGCACATGTGAAGGGAAAGCCACAGATCTTCATTTCTCATTGAGTTTGGTTTCCTGTTCCTTGGCTCTTTGGTATCTTTCTCCCCCTCTCCTTCAGGTGCTTAGAGCAGGTCTTTTGATATCTATAGAGAGCTGGTAATAGTACTCACAGCCAGTTATAAGGTATGTGTGCATGCTATATGAGTACATGCAGGTGTAGATTGAATAAAACTACAAGGATAAATTCAGGATGGCTTTTTGTATGCATTTTATGTATCATAACTGAGCAGCACAGGTACAAAAAACTGAAAACTCGTGAGATATTTAAATGCACACAGACTGATTAGCCAGCGGCAGCCTTTCCTGGGCAAAAAATATCTGAACTGCTGTGGTACATGTTCTGGTTATATTTAGATCACTGCAATGCACTGTACATGGGGCTGCCCTTGAGAAGTGTTCAGAAACTTTAATAGGGGCAAAATGTTGCAGCCAAGATTTTTACTGAAGTGAATCATAGGCACCATCTCACTGCAGTCTTGACCCATCTATACTGACTCCCAGTCTGTTTCCAGGCACAATTCAAGGTCCTGGCATCGATCTTTAAAGCCCTATATCAGGGGTGTCGAATTCATTTGTTATGAGGGCTGGATCTGACATAAATGGAACTTTGTGGAGCCAGGCCATGTGTATCATAAAATGTAATGCCAAGTAGTGAATAAAGGATACAGAGAAACACAATTGAAGATTTAATTTTTTCTTAAAATACAAGCATACTCAAAGCTCGAGATGTTTTGTTTAAAATGGTAAGGTGGGGGAATAGTGGGATTTGGCAGTGCAACTTTAAAAATAAAAAGAAAAGAAAAAGCACAAGGATCACAACAAAAACTGAAAATATAAACCAAAAATATTAAATGCTCTGGACTTAGGAAGACATGAAATGTCTGGGCATTGAAGCTTCTCCCCCTGTCTCCAGATCTACTCAGATTGGCAATGGCTCTCCAGAATAATATCCCCCTTTGGCCGTGGGTTCCCAGATTAGAGTACTCACTAGGCACCAGTTCTAAGGTCCATTCAGCAGAGACATGTTGGCTCAAAGCATCAACCGTTTGCAAGATCAGATAATTCCAGCAAGGAACAGCTTCTAACTGGCCATATAAATGCTGCAAAGTGAAACTGAGCTCCACTCCATTCAAATACATTGCCACACAGACAAAGCTGCAAGGAAAACATGGAATGGATTTTCCATTAAGATCTCTGTGCCCAGATAGACTACTCCCAAAGTAGTCTATCAGGGCACAGAAACCTTAATGGAAAGTCCATTCTGCATTTTCTTTGCAGCTTTCATAGAATTATAGAGTTGGAAGGGACCTCCATGGTCATCTAGTCCAACCCCCTGCACAATGCAGGAAACTCACAAATACCTCCCCCTAAATTCACAGGATCTTCATTTCTGTCAGATGGCCATCCAGCCTCTGTTTAAAAACCTCCAAGGAAGGAGAGCCCACCACCTCCTGAGGAAGCCTGTTCCACTGAGGAACTGCTCTAACAATCAGGAAGTTCTTCCTAATGTTGTGTCGGAAACTCTTTTGATTTAATTTCAACCCATTGGTTCTGGTCCTACCTTCTTGGGGCCATAGAAAACAATCCCACACCATCCTCTATATGACAGCCCTTCAAGTACTTGAAGATGGTGATCATATCACTTCTCAGCTGCCTCCTCTCCAGGCTAAACAGGCCCAGCTCCTTCAACCTTTCTTCATAGGGCTTGGTCTCCAGACACCTCACCATCTTAGTTTCCCTCCTCTGGACCCGTTCCAGCTTGTCTATAGCCTTCTTAAAATGTGGTGCCCAAAACTGAACACAATACTCCAGGTGAGGTCTTACCAGAAGCTTTGCAAAGACAAGGAGAAAGGAGCTGGGAGCTTCAAAGGATGAGGACAGGAGGGGAGAGGGGAGAGAAAAGAGCTCCATGGGCCTGATTAAAGCCCTAGTTGGGCTGGTTCTGGCCTGCAGGCCTGACATTTGACACCTCTGCCCTCTATGGTTTAGGACAAACACCTACTCCCTTTTGAACCTATCTGATCACTACAGTCATATTCCAAGACACTTCTTCAGGTATGTCAGAATTAGAGATTGATGTGCCCTTAATGGTGACAAACTGTCAGTCGATACCATCCATCTAATTCCATTTCATTGTCTGATAAACTGTGCTTGCACATAAAAGCTCACACATTGAATATAACTTTCTTGGTCTTAAAGGTGCCACTGGACGCTTACTTTGTTCTGTTGCTTCAGACCAACATAGCTGCCCACCTTGATCTGTATGGGAGGCACCATATAAAGCCACATGGAATGGAACTTGATCATGATAGAGAGGAGATGGATGGAATCTAGAAGAAGATGTAGTAGTACTTTTATTCACGGTCATCCGACCAGCTTAATACAAACAGAAACAAAATCATAAAAACAAACCCATCACCTCTTACACAGAGTTCCTCACGCCAACTATTACACATATTGTTAAAACTCATAGCCAAGATTTACGTTCTCAATTTCCCTCCTTTCCAACTGAGCAACATAACAGAAACGGGCAATCTTAGTTGAAACATCAGAGTGAGTGTCAGACAGGAGGAAGGCAATCTGCTCATCCTCCGGCCTGCCCGCCAAGGACCCGAGAATTGGAGAGATTAATCTTGCCCTCAAGTCATTGTAAATTGGGCACCGCAAAACGATGTGGAGAGTTGTTTCGACCTCATTGCAATTACAGGGGCACAATCTTTCCAGATATGGGTACCCAGCGTAACGTCCCAAAAGCACCGAAGAGAAAAGTGCGTTGAGTCGAGCTTTTGAGAAAGCTATCCGATATTTTGGGATAGTGATGTTGAAAAGATACCTGGCTGGGGACAGTACTTCAGCTTGCTTCCCTAAGAAAATGTGCGCAGAAAGACTAGCTCTAGCAGATCTCAGTTCCAGCTCAACCAACCTCAGGCGCAAAAGTTCTTTCGCATCCCTCAGTTCCATCATTGCTAGGGACTCAGGGGAGAGATCACAGAGTCTAAAATGATCTAAACACCTTTTCTCCCAAGTTCCTACAAAAGAGTCGAAAAAAATCAGATGGGGAAGGCCACCTGGCTTTGAGAGAACCCTCAAAAAGTAACAAAGGGTGTTTAACCACATAGACGTCTCAATGCGTGGGACGCCAGATTCCAACCTGATGGCAGTGTTTGGCACACAACTGGGAACAGACAGAAGCTTGCGCAAGAGTTTGGTTTGTACTATCTCCAACGGCTTGGTGGTTGAATAAGGGCCAATTTCAGCGCCATAGAGCAACTGGACCCTGGTCTTTGCAGTATGCAGCCTTAGTGCTGCAGGCAAGAATTTGGCCCCTTTAGAGATGTAAAAACGGTAGATGGCATCAGCTGTTCTTTGCGCAGATTGTGCAACATAGTTCTTATGTGCCAAACGCTTTCCCTGATAATGAAAAATCACCCCCAGGTATTTAATAATTTTTACTTGCTCAATGGGTTTACCATTTAGAAACCAGCAATGAGCCTTGAAACGTTTGGTGAAAACTAAAACCTTGGTTTTATCTAGATTAATTTCCAACTTTTCCTGCAGACTGGTCTGGGTTAGATGGCGAAGGGCCCTCCGCATACCAATCTGCGTCCTGGATAGTATAAGCACGTCGTCAGCATACGCTAGAACTGGAATATGCCGATCGGCGAGCTTGGGAGGATGTAAAGCCAAATCATTAAAGGAGGTTAGAAGTGAATTTATGTAGAAATTGAAAAGCAAGGGGGCGAGCACACAACCCTGTCTGACACCCTTGTTCACTAAAATTGGTTGGGTTAGATGGCCTTGAGATGAGCATCTTATCCTGATGCCCGAGTTGCTATAAAGGCTAACCATTAGCAACAACAGCCGTCTGTCAATAGACAAAGCTGCAAGATGATGATGATATTGGATTTATATCCTGCCCTCCACACCGAATTTCAGAGTCTCAGAGCAGCTCACTATCTACTTTATCTTCCTCCCCCACAACAGACACCCTTTGAGGTGGGTGGGACTGAGAGAGCTCTCACAGCAGCTGCCCTTTCAAGGACAACCTCTGCTAGAGTTGTGGCTGACCCAAGGCCATTCCAGCAGGTGCAAGTGGAGGTGTGGGGAATCAAACCTGTTTCTCCAACATAAGAGTCCGCACACTTAACCACTACAACAAACTGGCTTGCATATAATAACATGTTCTCACCATTAAGGATATATCAGTCTCCAATTCTGACATATTTATTACCTATGTTATCCCCCCTCCAGTTGAACCTAAACATATGATAACTATAAAAGAAACTTGTTATTCTTTTTATCTGTTAAAAACCATCTTTACCATTTTGCATGCTAATTTGTTACCCACCCTCTGCTCATGATCTTTGTTCGATCCCAGCGGAAGCTGGGTTCAAGTAGCCGGCTCAAGGTTGACTCAGCCTTCCATCCTTCCGAGGTCAGTCAAATGAGTACCCAGCTTGGGAAAGTGTAGATGGCTGGGAAGGCAATGGCAAACCACCCCGTGAAAAGTCTGCCGTGAAAACATTGTGAAAGCAACGTCACCCCAGAGTCGAAAACGACTGGTGCTTGCACAGGGGACTACCTTTTTTTATATGCATGGCTGCTTTTCCTAATTTAATTTCATTGTCCGAAGTGTGCTGGTACATGAAAGCTCACACCTTGAATAAAACTTTGTTGGTCTTAAAGGTGCCACTGGACTCTTTGTTCTGTTGCTTATTTTATGTTTTTGTATCTTATTTTTGCTCTGGTTTTAATTGTTTTAATGATGTATTTTTGTTGGTTTTAAAGATTTGTAGTTAGCTCCCTTGGTGGCTCTGATGAGGGCAGAAAGTTGGAAGGTATACATTTTGTAAAATCAATAAATAAGCCAGGATTCGTTCAAACTGCTCCATAAATTCTTTCAGCTATTTCTGTCTTACAGGTTTGCATGTGATGAAATTAGGAGAGGAAAAATGCACAACTGTTTTTTGCATTCACTTTTCATGCTTTTGGTTTATGTTTGTGAAGAGGTAACATTATATCTCTCCTGTGCAAAGATCAATGATGCATTTGTACATGCATATGAGGGAAAGATACTTGCTAGTTCACTCTTTACATGATATATGAGAAGCAGGGCTTTTTTTGAGCAGGAACACAGTTCTGGCTGGTTTGGCATCGGGGGTGTGTGGCCTAACTGAGAGCCAGTTTGGTGTAGTGGTTAAGTGTGCGGACTCTTATCTGGGAGAACCGGGTTTGATTCCCCACTCCTCCACTTGCAGCTGCTAGCATGGCCTTGGGTCCGCCATAGCTCTGGCAGAGGTTGTCCTTGAAAGGGCAGCTGCTGTGAGAGCCCTCTCCAGCCCAACCCACCTCACAGGGTGTCTGTTGTGGGGGAGGAAGGTAAAGGAGATTGTGAGCCGCTCTGAGACTCTTCGGAGTGGAGGGCGGGATATAAATCCAATATCATCATCATCATCTTCTTCTTCTTCTTATATGCAAATGAGTTCCTACTGGGCTTTTTCTACAAAAAATGCCCTGATGAGAAGGATGAAAAGAAGTGCCCAAGATTTGGTTGCACCACCAGTTGCTCATGCTTAAAAAATGGAACATCACTCTTAGACAAACCTTACAGGACAAAAATTACAGGAGAAGCTGCTGTAATCAAGCATAGGCTTCATCATGTCTTTTCATGGCACTGCGATATAGCATTTTTGCAAACTGGGGCAGAAGTTTTATTTGATCATGCTGCTTGTTGCTCTTGATTTCTTACTGAATCAAGTTTGGTATTCTTTCCTCTTAAATGTGGCCCACAGGAGCTGGGATAGCCACTTACTTCTCTGACACACTAAGTTCATACTAAACAACATTTGAATTAACTTTATTTTAAAACTTAATTCATTCTTAATATAAAAGGCAGAACAATTTATTTATTTATTTATAATTTAGATTTATATATCACCCATCTCTGCATACACAGAGCTCAGGGAGAAGAACGACAGTAAAATCATATATACATTGATAAAAACAATTTCCGTAATAGCTAAAAAAAATTCCTAGCTGGTGCTGAACTGGTTCCAAATTGTGTCACTGACTCACAGGAGAGAAGCAGGATGGAGGGGGTGAGAGGGATTTGCAGACAAAATGGTCCTCAACCAAAAGCCTGGTGGAACATCTCTGCCCTGCAGAACTGCATTAGGTCCCACAGGGTGCAGATGTTATTTGGCAGAGAGTTTCACAAGGTAGGAGCCAGGGCTGAGAAGGGCCTGACCCTGGTCAATGACAGCCAGATGTCTTTTGGGCTGGGGTTCACCAGTAAGTTTTTCTCTGCAGAGTGTAAAGCTCTTTGGGGGGAGGTGGTTTGTGGTGCTCATTGTATTGGGGATTTTTAAAGGAATATTTAACTAATTTTCAGTTTTGTAGCACTAGTTTGAAGCTTATTCTGATTTTATTTGTTATAATGGAAAGCATTTATTTTTAACCCTAGCTTTGTAGTGAACAAATACATGCCATCAAGTTGCAACCGACAAGGGACTTTCAAGTGAGTCAGTATAAGAGGTGGTTTGCCATTTCCTCTGTAGAGACTGTCATGGTGGTCTGCCATTCAAGCACTGACCCTGCTTAGTGTCTGAAATCTGACCAGATTGGGCTGCACCATTTCATTCCACATCCCAAACAGTTGACTGTAATTGCACATGCAATATTGAATACTGTGTGTATTCATATTTTCTTCAGAAGACATATGTACAGATTCCCAAGTTTACTTTAGAGTAGGGGTAGTCCGCATGGGCTGAATCTCCATGATAGGTTGAAAGTAAGAGACAATGTAACCTGCTGTGGCATTAATGCACCCTTTGTGCCAGGACATGTATGAAAAGTTTTTCTGAAGAATAGATGTGCTTTCATTGCTGTAGTTGATCTCAGCTTCCATGTTATAAATGAAGAATCTTGAGCAGAATTTATGCACATTTTTTTTTAGGATTTCTTTTCTGATTCAAGAACCCCTTAACCCTTGATTGTTTTTGTGTTGGTTTGCGACCAGAGTAGATTTGTTGCCGCAGTACTTTAAAATACTTTAAATATTAGGTATCAACAAAGAAGGATACTGGGGCTTAGCCAATGGATATCTGAATCAAGTAAAGAGGACTTTCCAGTAAGTGTTTTCACCAAGTACATTAGTCTGAAGTATTGAACAAATTTTGTAGAAGTTTGTGAATCATCAGTTGGCACCATCTTTGCATGCTGAGGAGATTGTATAAATACATCTCTCTCTGTAATAATAGTATAGGATCTCTGAATATCAATAATACTGATGTCCAGTACAGTTAGGGTTGCCAGCCTCCCAGTGGGTCCTGGGGATCTCCCACTTTTACAACTGATCTCCATCTGGCAGAGATCAGCTCCCCTGGAGAAAATGGCTGCTTTGAAGGGTGGATTCTATGGCACTGTACCATGCTGAGGCTCCTCCCCTCCCCAACCTCGCTCTCTGCCAGATCCACCCCCAAAGCCTCCAGGTATTTTCCAACTCTTCTTGGCACAATATATGCCAAACCTCTCCCTGCCCCCAGAAATTAATTCTATTCTTACAACAAAATGTATATATGAGCAATTTTATTCTGATTGAATTATTTGTATTGCCAAAGTATTCAGAAACTTTTGACAAGAACTAGGATCACAGAGAGGGGGGAAATATAGAATTAATTGAGAGAAGGGGAAAGGAGGCAGTGGGGGGAAATTAAGAATTGTGGGATGCATCAGCCATGTTCCCTGACCTTTAGAAACTCAGTCTTTTGGCATCTCTGAGCCTTGATTTGAAGGTTTTCTCTATGAGGCATAAGAAACAGCGTCTCTTAGGTACATGAGGAGGTGTGATTGTTCCAAGGTCATCTTGTTTGCTTCATGGATGAAGTAGGGATTCAAACTAGGTCTCCTGATATCAGTCCAGTACTCTACTCACTGCACCACATTACTTCTCTGTGCCTCACAGAGTCAGTTTGGTGTAGTGGTTAAGTGCGTGGACTTATCTGGGAGAACCAGGTTTGATTTCCCACTCCTCCACTTGCACCTGCTGGAATGGCCTTGGGTCAGCCATAGCTCTCGTAGGAGTAGTCCTTGAAAGGGCAGCTGCTGTAAGAGCACCTCAGCCCCACTCTCACAGGGTGTCTGTTGTGGGAAGGGAGAGAAGGTAAAGGAGATTGTGACCGTTGTGAGACTCTGAGATTCAGAGTATAGGGTGGGATATAAATCCAACATCTTCATCTTCCTCCTCCTCTTCCTCAGCACCTTCAGTTGAAATTAGATTCCCCCCCCACAGTTTAATGAGTTAAATGTCGACTGAGCTAATTTTAGTCCTTTCTTGCAGCCTTGGAAGTTTCTGCTATATAGATAAGGAAGACACCTGATCCTGACTTGGACTTTGACTTTCTGGTCCTTTTATGCATTTCTTCAGAGTATCTTTGCAATACTTGTAACAGAACCTTCTAGTATCTGTAGGTTGAAATTCTCAGCTCCAATCAGTTTTGTGCTCATGAAGCCAAGACAGTCTTTCCCCCCTTACACTGCAAAAGAATTGACAAACTATAAAGAATAAGACTGCCTAAATGTGGGATACATAAACACCCCCAATACCCCCCACCTCTAGTTTGGGCTGGCTCATTTAAACAGATGGCTTTGTTTTGATTTCAAATCTCCATTTTTCTTTTTCTTTCCTTTTTTTTTTGTCTGCCAGCCGAAGGAGACCTCCAAAGTGTTGTCTGTTCAAAAAGAAGCTATACAGTGGCTTATTCCCACACAGCTCCCTGCCGGTTCTTCGAGCTGCCCCCTCCCAATCTGAGAGAATTTCCCCCACCTTCGAGACATTCTTCACATTCTTTGCAGAGAAAAGGGGTTAAACGTCTGAATTTGGGGGTCACCATGTTATACAAATTGCAATCTAATCGTTTTTACAAGAACACACGTGTGCTCAGAAAAAGAACCCTGGACAAGAAAGACAAGGAGACAGACAGCTTGCTTTGTCCGTTTCTCCCCTGAATGTTTCGTGCTATTGTCATATTGCCGTGTCTCTCTCCCCTCCTTGCCTCTGGGAGAGAGGGAGTTAGTTTGATAGTTAAAATGGTCCGTAAAGCAGAAGAGCTTGGTGCCATTTCTGTTTGTTTTCCCAAATAAAAGCCCCAGAGGGGTCTCTTTTGCTTTATTTGAAGAAACTGGCTTTTTCCCATAGCTAGCATGTCAGTTTATCCTCTGAACTTAACCTTACGACAACCCGGACAACAAAAAATGTTCAGGGTCCCAGAGCCAGGAAAGGTAAAGAAATTGTATCTCTTTATTGGCCCCTTTAAAGTGTGTGTGGGCCAATTCAGAGTCACCAGAAGAAAAGAGGGAAAAGCTTTTTCCATCCCCACCACCACCACTATCATTGCCACCCCTACTGACGCTAAAGGCACACATGCCTCCAGTTGCCACAGGGGGTGTTATAGGCAGGGTGCTGTCCAGAGTTAACTTTTTAAAAAACTTGTCACAGGCTGCTAGTTATTCTTACACCCCAGAGTGTTTTTCACACTGGTTCATTTATAAATAGAGGAATGCTTGCTGAATCACAGTTAAGAGTTTATTAATAAAGAAAGTTCATCAAAGAAATGGACTGCTTGCTCATTCTGAAAGCTAGTTTTCTCAAATAGACACAACTTTTTATCATAGGTGGTACTGGTTAGTTTGTGCATGTGATTTGTGTCCCCCTGGAGCACTGTAAACCTTTTTTTCTCTCAGCACATTGGAACATATCAGGATAGAGAGATTCTCCTAAAGGTCAGTGAAATGTGACTATAGGTGGTGATTCATTCAGACTCTTGTTAGAATCCTTAAAATCTCAGGTTAATTTTTGTTTAATTATTTGGGGCATCACTGCTTCTAAATTTGGTGGTTTTCTTTTTTAAAAAAACACCATAAATTAAATTCTGGTTAAAAGGAGGTTTAGAACAGTAGTTCCCTGCCTTTACTGCTGTTGACATCTAAAATAATTTTAAAGTTTGTAAGCTATCTTAAGGCAAAAAAAAAAAGTGTGTGTGTGTGGCGGGGGGAGTTACAACATACCTGAACTGTTATTCTTCTTCTTTATCATGCTGCTGGAGAACTGAGGAACAAGGATAACAAAATCCTCACCCCAGATCTCTGCTGCTGCTGTGATGACAAAGGGTGTGAAGCACAGTTAGGTGTCAAAGCCCCTATGCCTAACACAATCCAATGGAGAAGGCCTACAAGCCTAGCTCATGGGCCTCAGCTGCCAGAGGTGGTGAGTGAGTGGAAATCTGTGGTACTGGGTGCATGGCTCAGGCAGGGAGAGACCCAGTTCTGCTTTCCTCTCATTTCAAGATTGGCTGGAAGAATTTATGAAAAATCAGATGGAGAAAAAATGAACAAAGAGCAAAAAAACAACAACAAAAAGCCTACTGAAGCCTCTAGAAAAGTTGTAGTGAAGTAAACAGACATCCTTTTCCATTGCCCCTTCCATCTTCCCACCCTGCTGGGTAGGAAACTGGGCCACAGGAAAACTTCTTCCTGGCCCACCAAGGCTGTGTACAGAGCCCTTCCCCCATGCCGCTGTATAAGCAATCATTTTCTCTTTCATTTGATTGGGGGGGGGGGTGGAATTCATTAATAAAGTCAAAGGCCTCTGAAAAATGAGTCTGACAGAGAGGAGACTGAGTTTTCTTAAGACAAGACTTCTCTGCAAGGTCAGCAAACTATCTGTATCTGCTCTCTCAGGAAGAGCTATCTCCACAGCTGTACAGAGCACTAAAAGTCATGCAGCTGTCTCCCCCAAGGGTAGAGCAATCAGAGGATCTCAAGGAGGAAGATGAAGATGCCCCTTCCCCAAGTATTGTTTGTAACAAAGGAGCTAGGCTCTACTTATCAACTTCCAGAGTTCTTTAGAACAGCCCAGACCTGTATAGCCCAGGCAAGCCCGATCTTGCCAGATCTCAGAAACTAAACAGGGAAGTACTTGGATGGGAGAGCGCCTTGGAATTTCAGTGGTCAGGAGGACAGGGGCAGGCTTTGTTCAGCCACCTCTCTAAATATCCTCCCAGTAGGGAGTCAGTCACCAAAAGTCGTCATGGTTTCCAGGTGCACATATGCGCACACACACACGCTCTCAAGTTCTTTAGAACGGAGATTAAAGAAGATCAGGCAGCTTCTTCATACCAGTGCAGACTAGCAAAAATGATGTATGTCTTTCCTCCTAAGGTTTCTAACTTGCTCAATATTCCAATAGTAGATGCCCGAGGGGCTAGCTTGGCTTCTGCTATTGCACTGCTGAAAGGTGAAGGAATGCTTAACGATAGGAGCAAAGTAGTCGTGCATAGATCTCATGAGGCAACGCCACTGTCCATTCAAAAGGCATCACTACCTCACTAATAACCAGAACACCAACCCTGTGGCTTTGTAAAAGGTGAAACAGGTCCCAGATTTAAATTAAAAAGTCTTTGCAGACTGGAGAGACTGGCTGTGTTTATGTCTGATACTAACCTAGACTTACAAGAGCCCCAGGATCAAAAGTGGTGATCTGATGCCATTTGTGGTTGGAAATGTGGGTGGTAGACACCTTATCAAAGTCTAATGTGACCACATCACCCGTCCAGGGAGAAAATACTTTGGGAACAGACTTTAAAGTAAAAAAAAAAAACCCTTTAATTTAAAAATAAATCTTTACACACACAGAATTTCCAACAGAAGATTCAGTAACTTAAACTTAGTATCAGTGTCGTATTTTAACTTACAACTTCGTGAGACAAACAGATCATAGTTAATTTAATCACTGCCTTTGAACATGTCATGTAAATCAGAATTAATTGTCCATCTGATTCACCGTTTGTCTCCAAGCATCAATATTATTTAAAGGTAACCTTTTTTAAGAAGCTGTGAATTTAATCATATAAAACATATCTTAATTTCTCTAGCCATCCTTTTTTAGTTGGAAGAATTTTTCTTTGAGTGTCTGGCAAAGACAATATGAGCAGTTGTTATTCTGCATAGGGACCAGTTCTTGAAAAAGAAGACTGAATACAGACAACAAAGTTTAACAATAACAGTTCTGGTGTGCGAGAGATCATATGGCCTATACCAGCCTATATACGTTCTACTACTACTTTCCAGTACTTTACAGCAGGGGTCCCCAACTCTCTCTCTTTTTTAGCCAAATCCGGACCTCTAATGGAACTTTAACTTATTTTTGCTCAATATAGGTAAAAGAAAAGTCCTATTTCAGTTATATCCATTTGATTAACCAAAAGAGTTGAGTTGCATGGTAATAGGTATGATATTAGGATAGCTAAGCCAGAGGTGTTGAACTCTTTTGTTATGAGGGCCAGATCTGACATAAATGAAACCTTGTTGGGGCGGGCCACATGTGTACCTATTTAAGATTAGGTAGCAGTGATATAAACTTTATAAAGGACACAAACACAATTAAATAGATATATTTTAAAAAACTTTAAACATGCTTAAAACATTAGCACTCATTGGTGTTAAAGATGCTTTCTTTTTATTTCTCCCATGGGATCCAGGGAACTGGGCAAAGGAAGCTGTGGCTCTTTCCTTCTTTCCCCTGGGGACTTTGGTGGGGGGGAGCCTCAGCCAATAGAAGGAACAGAGGCTTGACTCAGTAGCTCTGCTGTGCGATTGAGAGAGCATGGAAAAACATGCCCTGCCTTCCGCCTTCCTCCCCAAGGAAGGAGCCTTAGCCAATGAAGAAAACAGAGGTTTTGCTCTGAAGCTCCTGTACAATTGAGCAAGGCTTTCAAAGCAAACTGTTATGCAGAAAGAAACAAGATATAGGGAGAAGGAGGCAGATGACAGCCAGTTGCTCGGAGGCCTGATAGGAGCCCTCTGGGGGCCTGATTCGGGCCCTGGACTGCATGTTTGATACCCCTGGCCTAAGATTTCCCTATGCCATCGATCCTGTGTAGTCATACTTATTATTGGTTTCTTATTACCCCAAGTAAAGCTGTTTAAAAGTTTTTGCAATTCTTGCTGTTTCCTATCTTGTATTAACATTGGGACTCAGTTTTGATCAGGTAATCTATTTTTGCCTTAATTTCAGACATTAATGGAGTAAAGTTATATTTAAATGGATATTTATTATCTGTAGAGATATTAACTCTTAAGTATTTAATTTCCCCCTGATGTAATTAGCCTGCATACTGTACCTGCCCTCTAGTCTACTTTATTAACCTTTTAAAAAGTGCTTCTGTGTTATCTCATTAAATTTATAATCAGATACTGACCCATACTTTATCAAGTATTTGTTTTAATCCGTTTCCAGATTCTAGTGGTTCAGTTATAAATATGACATAATGCGAATAAAAACTGATCTCATAATGATACTGCCTTGAGCTGTCCGCCCCCCCCCCCCAAGGACTAGGCGTGATGTCCAGCACACAAGATAGTAGCAAGTATCAAGAGTCCAGTCCAAGGTCAGGGTGCCAGAAACCAGAGAGGTCAGTATAGTTTAGTTGTCAGAGTTAGGTAGCTGAATCAGTCTTGGTCTGAGGTCAGGAGTCCAGAAGAACCAGGGGCCAAAAGCCAATACAGAAGTCAAGGGTCAAGTCACAGAGTCAGGAGTCAGAACAGGTCCTGGAGTAGCAGGGTGAGTGGATCAGCACCAAAGGCACTTGTTGCTTCCCCATCCTTCCTGCTTCTGTTGGCTGATAATATTGGCAGCTCTTCAAAGGAGGGAAAGCTATCAGGCTCCGAATCATACTCACTCACTACAGATACCCTTTCATTTTTTACCCTGAATCTCTTCTAACTGCCAAATAGTAGGATTTCAAATTAGGAAATGCCAAACCTCCCATAGTGGTAGGTTTGGTTAAAAGGTTAAAGCTGATTCTGGCTTTTTTCTTTGACCATAAATAAGAAAGGAGAGTGGCCTGCCACTCTTGTAGAACCTTTTCTGAAATAAAGATTGGGATATTTTGAAATAAAAAGAAATTTAGGGAGTATAAATGTTTTAATTTGTTGAGTTTTTTCTAGCATGGAAGCCTGAAATTTACCCCCGTCATCTAATGTGAAATGCAGTGATTTAATAAGAGGATTAAAATTAACTTTAAATAAATCAGAAAGAAGTAGTGGTGTTTGTATACCTAGATACTTCATTGATTTTGTAACCCATTTGAATACAAATTGGGATTTTAACTCCTGTGTTTCCTCAGCACTTATATGTATCGGAAAGATTTCTGATTTAGAATAGTTGATTGAAAAACCAGAGATCTTACCAAAATAGGCTATTCTCTTCATTAATTGTTTTATAGTTAGGGAGGAATTTGAACAATATATGAGGGAATCATCTGCAAATAAATTTAGTTTGTGGGATTTGTGATTGATATTGATTCCCGTTATTTGGGGATCAGAATGGATAATATGAGCCAGGGGTTCGATGGATATGGCAAAAAGAATAGGCGAGAGGGGGCATCCTTGTCTGGTTCCTCTGGGTTAAAGGTCTCTGATCTAAAATTATTGACTACAATTTGGGCTTTGGGTTCTTTATATAGGGCAGAAATTATATTAAGAAAATTAGGACCAAATCCCATGGTCAGTAGCACAGTTTTCAGGTATTGTATTTTCACTTTGTCAAAGGCCTTTTTGGCATCCAATGATAGCAACACAGAATTGATTTGATTTTTTTTTACAAAAATGTACTAAATTTAAAGCTCTTCTAATATTATTGGAAATTGATCTATTCAACATGAAGCTTGATTGATCAGGATGAATATAATTGGTGATAATTCTATTAAGCCTTGCTGCTGTTAGAGCCGAAAAGACCTTGAGGTTGTGGTTCAGGTTGGCAGTTGGACGGTACGATGCCGGATCTAATTTGTCTTTACCTTGTTTATGTATCACTATCATTTTGGCTTCTGTCCAAGCTCCTGTGGTCATAATTGTATTTCAGAGACATGTTAGTGGTTCTAGGACCTATGGCAAACACTTTTTATACAGCTCTATGGGGAGGCCATCCATACCTGTGGCTTTATTAGATTTAATATTCATTATGGCGTCTTTGACCTCAATCGGTGTTATTGGACAATCAAGAGCTTTGCAGTAGTCACTTGATAGTTGTATATTAAAATTAATTTCCTTGAGATATTCCGCAATGTCCTGCTGTTTAGGGTTATTGGATGTGTAAAGTTTCTGATAAAACTCTTGGAAACAATTAGAAATTCCTTTGGAGGTGTTAATAATGTTACCATTAACAGTGTGTAGCGCTGGAACTAAATTAGTAGATCTTTTTTGAGCTATTCTATGTTTTAAAAGTTTCACTGCTTTGGGGGATTTGGTCACATATTTTTGTCTCAGATAACGTAGGTTTGACTGAATAGCCAATGTTTCTAGAACCTCTAGTTTTTTCCTTTCAAAATTCAGATTCCTTTATGTTTTTTTACCACCAGATTTCATGTGTTTGTCTTCAAGCTTTTTGATTGAAGCTCTAAGCTCATTAATTTCTTTCTTTTTTACAGTGAGCTGAGATAGAGAAGTTTGCCTCTCAGGACAGCCTTAAAGGTGTCCCAGACCACGTCTGGGGAGACCCCGCAGTTAGAGTTAAATTAGAAGAATTCTTGAATTTGTTTCGTTATATCATCACAAATGTTTTGTTGTTGCAATAATACAGAATTAAAGGACCAATTAAAACCTTTCCCATCTTCCTGTTGCAAATTTAACATACAAGTGACCCAAGCGTGGTCTGAAAGCATTCTGTCTCCTATCTCTGTATTATGATCTTTGGCCTAACAAGGAATTTGAAACAAACAGGTAGTCAGTTCTAGAGTAGACCTCATGTACCGAGGAATAAAAAGTATAAGATCTAGAAGTTGGGTTTAACTTTCTCCATACATCATTAAGACTGTAGAAGAGAGAGGGGGTCCCTAAGGTTTGTTGAGAGGGTAGGGATTTTATTCTTAAAGGGATAAGTTCTATTTACATTTGGGTCTATGATTAGGTTGAGATCACATCCTATTATTAACCCCCCAATTTGGAAGTCAAAATGTTGTTTAAAAACGTCTTTGACAAAATCAAGTTGATTGGAGTTTGGCACATACAGAGATGCGATAGTGACTGGCTGACCATCTAGATCGCCTTGTAAAAAATATATATCTCCCTCTTGGGTCTTTCTTAGGAACAAAAGGAACATTTTTAGATATTAGTATAGCAATGCCTCTGGCTTTAGATGATCCAGGAGCTTGGTGCTGCTGTGTGAACCATTTAGTTCTCAATAGTTGTAGTTGTATTTTTTTTGGGGGGGGGGGGGTGGTGGTTTCCTGCAGGCACAAGATGTTGATTTTTTTTCCTTATAGGCCAGATTAGAAACTCTGTGGTTCTTAATGGGTTTGCTCAGGCCTCTGCAATTCCATGTACAAATTTTAAAAGCTGTGGACATCCCCACTCCCTGAGCGGTTGCTTAAAATCCTGTCAATGTATTCAGATGAACCCTAGGACTGTTGCCAATGCAAATCTTACAAACGTTAAAGTATCTAAACAAAACCAAACACTCCTCACAATTTGATGATCAGTTTAAAAGAAATCCCTATCTGGGAATTATTACAGGGGAGAAACCACGTTTCCCCTGGCTAGAAACTTGCTTCCTAAAACAGAAAACCTGGGGGAAAATATTGAGTTTGTTCACTGTCTTATCTATACAGTTCCTTTCCCTTTCCCCTCTTAAAGGTGATTAAATCAGTGCAATTATTAAACAAACTACTCATACATAAATTAACATGAGTCACATTGTTTCTCCTTATCTATGCTTTGATTTGCCTATTCTAATAAAGCCAATGAATTCAACGAACTTAATTATCCATTAAATGCTACAGAATTCCATTTCCCTTTAATATTTTCTAGTATTTATATAAATTCAACAAACCTATTTCTTCTTATCTTAAAGTCAAAAGTTGATTAAAAGCGATTATTAAGTAATGAATTTCAAATCAAATCCATATAACTAATAATATGTGAATAACATGTTAAGCTATGGTTAGGCAAAGAAAAAACCATTCTTCTAAATTTATGTAAAGCAAGCTTAAGAAAGAAAGAAGAAAAGAGAGCAGAAAAATGAAGAAACAGGGATTGAGAAGCAAAGGACTTAATAAGATAAAGTAGAGATAGAAAAGAGAAAAAAGAGAGAGAAGAGAAAGAAAAGGAGAAGGAGCAGTAAGTAGCAAAGCATAGTCAGCAAAGATAGAGAAGGAGTTCTGTGGTAGCTGCTAAATGCTCTAAATACCAGATAAAAAACTCTGTAGACATAAATATTAAAAAGCTTACAATCTTACATTTTTTAGTAAAGTTTGTAACCCATAACAAGACTATTAAAATCTATTGAAAAATGCTGCGAAAACAGTATTTCAACATGAAAGTTTGTACGGTTGCCTAAAGGGAGATAAATGGCACTTAAGCTTTAAGTCTCACTAAAGTGTGAAGATGAGTCCAGTTTTCAGTGTCTATCTCTTCTCAAGTGATGCCCGACAATTCAACAGAAAGCTTTCCATGCTTGGAGGGTGGGTCAGGCCAGGATATGTCCTGCAATGTGGAGTACAAATTTAGTTTGTTTTAAAATAAAGTTTAAGTTCAACACAAAGGTTCAGTTCTCAATTTCTAGACTCCCGGTCTCTTCAGGTTTAAATTGGTTGCAGCTGTTTTAAAAGTAAACTCAATACACAAGTAGTAAGTAGTTTGCCAGATTCTAAAAAGTAGGTTGTAACTCTCATTCAGGTTCCAAAACTCTTAAAGTAGTTGAGTAGAGAAGTTCAAGTTGTATTTATAAGCTCCTCTTCCTCCTCTCTGGTAAGCTCAATATTCATTGCAGAAAGCAAGGCCTTCCCAGTTACACCATCTGTGGCTTGGTATAACATATTGTTTTTATAAACTAAAATGTCTGAAGTTGCATTCCATCTAAGATGGATTTTTGCTTCAAAGGGCTTAGATGCCACTGTTTAAAGCATTTTACCTTTCTCAGTGGCTTCTGGGGTCAAATCCAGTAGAATTAGGATCTTTTTCTCTTTATGTTGCAGGGAATCCTGGTGTTGGGCTTCTCTTAGCACTTTGTCCCTTGTTGCTATAGATTGGAACTGCACAATAATGTCCCTTGGACGGTTTCTTTTGGCGGTTGCTAGTGGGCCGATTCTGTTAGCTCTAATAATCACCAATGAGCAGTTACTGCTCAAATGAAGGGCTTCACCCAGCCATTTTTCTAGATAAGTTCCCAAGTCGTTATCTGACTCCACTCCCTCCTCCATTCCGTGGATTTTAAGGTTATGCATGCGCCAGTGTTTTTCAAGACTTAGAATTCTGTCCATATTTTTCCTCCCTGCTTACAAAGCCTTTATGTCGTCTTGTGCTGTGAAAATAATTTCGTGGCATTTTCAGCCACTTTAGAGACTTCCTTAATCTCTGCTGCCATGGTGTCTAGTTTCACGTTAACTGAGCTTGTGAATTCCTTAAAGGAGGCTTTAAAAAGCGGCACATATCCTCCCTCATATCAAGTAAGTCTTGGCGACATAGCGGGGAAGTATCAGGGCTTGGCTTTGGTTTGCACAAAGCGTGCCAGACACCATGTTGGGCCTGTGGTTTTGAGGATGGGGGGGGGTTAGCTCCGTTTGGGGCGAGGCACGCTCTTGCCGAGGTTGCCGCCGCCGCCTTATGCCTTTCTCATTTCATGTAGGAGCCTACGATCTTTGTGACTGTTTTTGGTAGATTAGGAGGGTAAATGGGATCGGAGCTCTCTCAAGATATGACCGCCATTTTTGAGCGTTGCTCCGCCCCCCTTGCAGCTATATATTGTCTTGTCAAAATTATAGAATCTTAAAAGTAAGATTTATATTGTAATTCCCTCCCCTCCATTAGATTTAAGGAATTGGTTTTTAAAAAGTCGCCCCATCATTTCTCTCCTACCTCTCAGTATTGCTTCATTTCAAAGGTCTAGGACCAAAAGGAAAGAGGGTCCTTAGCATGATTATGCCAGACATGGGCTGTGAGATAGGGAGCTGGCAAGTGGAGCAGGAAAGAAGTGTGGAAGCTTCTGAGGCCATTGGTTGATGTGATAGGCTAATGGAGAAGCATTTCACTGGCATCCCCTTCATATAGTTGGTGATCATTTTCTTGACTCTGTTGTGATGATACTTTATGTGACTTAATCTTGAGTTTATCAGTGCTGAACGTTTGGCCCACACAACAATTCAGTTGCATTTTCTTTGGCTTGTGGGCCATGCTGGAGACAATATGGCTTTTGGTTTTGTCTAATTGATGTGCATATATTACCCTAATCCTGTTAACCTTTCCATACCACTTCATTCATCTGATGAAGTGGCTTCCTGCCTACAAAAGTGTATGCCACAAGAAATGTGTTACAAACACTCAGTTTTGATGTAATGGAGTGACAGGTACCCTTTTGAAATCAGTTTGTTAACAAATGAGAACATCCAGGTTCAGGTTCCAAGCAGAGATAATTGAATGGTCTCCATCTGCCAGAGCCTGCTCTTTCTTTTAGTGCTTTCCAGTTAGCTTTTGGAGATAGAGATGATATTGATGATCACTTTATTCCCCCTCCCCCTCTGTAGTGACATATTGGCCCTACTTGATAGAAGAGAGAGTTCCCATTAAGCAAAAGAGATGCATGTTTTTGTGTATGATGGATGTACTAGCATTTTGGGATCTTTTGCCACGGTTACATAAATGTGCAGTGGTGGGTTGCCTCCATTCACCACACACATTTCCACATATCTCGGAGAATGGTGATGTACACAAATGGATCAACATATGTATGTCCCCAGGGTTGTCAATAGACAGTTGCTTCTTAGAGTGAAACTGCATTAAAAAGAGACCTAGAAAGTGTAAAGATATGAACTGGGCTGTATCCCTCCCAGTGGTTCTAGGATGTACAGTTCTTAAGAATTTGTGACAGCAGTGCTCTCTTTTACCATGAGCCTACATGGCTTAGTTGGCCAGGCATAGTATTTGAGAGAGCATTCCTAGATAGTCTATTCTTAATCATTAAGTGACTAGTATATAGGCAATGAAAGGTAAATCCTTCTATAAACTGGAAAGGCCTGTGTCTGTCTGTACCATATTTTCTTTTTTCTTTTTTTTACAGGTAATAAACAATTTTATTAGTAACATATGGTAGCAAAACTATATCTACATCTTATAAAGACTTAAAAAAGAAAAATTCTTCTACCCCATATCTTACTTTTCCCCCACCCCTCCCCCCATTACTTGACCCCCGCCAGTGTTATTTACTTAAAAAAAACAAATATTAAAGGTACCTTTAACTATTAAAAAACCAAAAATTATACTTTTGTTTTAAAGAAAAAATGGAAAGCTTAATCATTATCAAAAATTGTCCAGTGTCCTTTTATTTTCCACTCTTTTTCTACGTATCTTCTGAACTTCTTCCACTCCAACTTAAAAAGCTCAAAATCATAGTCTCTTAATTTTCTTGTTAATTTGTCCATTTCACTCCATGACATAACTTTTATAATCCAGTCCCATTTCTCTGGTATTTTTTCTTGCTTCCACAATTGCACATATAATGTCCTAGCAGCTGAGAGCAAGTACCATATTAAAGTTCTATCTTCTTTTGGAAATTTTTCCATTTGTAATCCCAGCAGAAAAGTCTCTGCAACTTTGTTAAATTCATATCCCAAAATCTTAGAAATCTCTTGCTGAATCATTTGCCAAAACATTTTAGCTCTTTCACAAGTCCACCACATATGGTAGAAAGAACCTTCATGCTTTTTACATTTCCAACACCTGTCTGGCATCTTGTTGTTCATCTTTGCTAATTTTTTTGGAGTCATGTACCATCTATACATCATTTTAAAACAATTTTCTTTAATACTTTGACATGTTGCGAGTTTCATAGAGTTCTTCCACAAAAATTCCCAAGATTCCATATTTATTTCTTTATTTACATTAATTGCCCATTTTATCATTTGAGATTTCACTACTTCATCTTCTGTAGACCATTGTAAAAGTAATTTGTATACTTTTGAAATTAATTTCTCATTATCTCCGAGCAGAACTCTTTCCATTTCTGTTTGTTCTT
The DNA here is from genome assembly GCF_032191835.1 of Heteronotia binoei. Taxonomy (NCBI): domain Eukaryota; kingdom Metazoa; phylum Chordata; class Lepidosauria; order Squamata; family Gekkonidae; genus Heteronotia; species Heteronotia binoei. The sequence goes on along the minus strand of NC_083228.1, from coordinate 76,979,229 downwards.
TCCTTATTCCTTCGGTTTTAATATCATTCTCCACCAAACTTTTTATTTGTTGCATTTGAAACCAATCATATTTGTAACTAAATTCTTCAGTAGTTTTCAGTTCTATTTTTCCACTTTGTATTTTCAATAGCTGATTATATGATAGCCATTTTTCTTCGGCTATCTTTATCACTTCGGCTGGCACTATCCATAAAGGTCTCCTCTCATCACCATATTTCTTATACTTTATCCATGTATTTAATAGATTACTTCTTATATAATAGTGAGAGAAAAGACCATCCATCCTCTTTTTTCCATAATACAAGTATGCATGCCAGCCAAATTTATTTCCGTGGCCTTCTAACACTAAAAGTTTTTTGTTTAACAGCATTATCCATTCTTTCACCCATACTAAACAAACTGCTTCATGATACAATTTTAGATCTGGTAATTGGAATCCACCTCTCTCTTTTGCATCTGTCAAAATTTTCATTTTAATCCTTGGTTTTTTCCCAGCCCACACAAATTCTGAGATTTTCCTTTGCCATTTATCAAACTGTTTAGCGTCTTTCACAATAGGAATAGTTTGAAACAGATATATTATCCTTGGTAGAATATTCATTTTTATTGCAGCTATTCTACCCAGCAATGACAAATTGAGCTTGTTCCATTTTAGCATATCTTCCTCCATTTTACGCCATAACTTCTCATAATTATTCTTAAACAAATCAATATTTTTCATTGTTATTTCCACCCCTAGGTACTTTACCTTGGAAGTGACTTCACAGCCCTTTAGTCTTTGTAACTCTTGTTGTCTATTCATCTGCATATTCTTGCACAGAATTTTAGATTTTTCTTTATTTATATAAAGTCCAGTCAACTCCCCAAATTCTTGTATTTTCGTTAACAACAAAGGCGTAACTTGTATGGGGTTTTCATTTATGAACATTATATCATCAGCAAATGCTCTATATTTGTAAGTACATCCTTTTATTTGTAATCCTTCTACGTCTTTTTCTTCTTGAGTCTGCATCAATAAAATTTCAAGAGTCATTATAAACAACAATGGTGAAAACGGGCAACCTTGTCTAGTACCTTTATTAATTTTCATTTCATCTGTAAGATCTGCATTAACACACAACCTTGCCCTTTGTTCAGAATATATTGCTTTTATCATTCTTATAAAGCTTTCTCCCATCTCCATCTTGTCCATTACTGCAAACATAAAGTCCCAGTTTAAGTTGTCAAATGCTTTCTCTGCATCCACAAAGAATAATGCTACTTCTTCTTCTGGATGTCTTTCATAATATTCTACAATATTTACAACAGTCTTAATATTGTCTCTTATTTGTCTTTTGGGAAGAAAATCAGCTTGATCTTCCTTTATAAAATTTATCAGATGTTGTTTAAGTTGTTCTGCCAGGATTCTTGTAAATATTTTATAGTCATTATTTAATAGCGAAATTGGTCTGTAATTTTTCACATTTGTGGCGTCTCTATCCTCTTTAGGTATCAAAGAAATAACAGCTTCTTTCCATGTATTTGGTACATTCCCTTTTATTCTTATTATATTCATCAACTTCTGCAATTTTGGTATTAATTCGTCCTTAAAAGTTTTGAAATATTTAGCTGTATATCCATCTGGCCCAGGAGCTTTCCCATCTTTCATTGCGTTGATTGCTGTTTCAATTTCTATTTTTTCAATTGGGTCATTCAAAACTTTTCGCATATTTTCTGTTAGGGGCTCAATTTTTAATTTTTGTAAATATTCATCTACCTTCTCTTTCTTTACTTCAACACCTTTAAATAGTTTGGCATAGTACTTAAAAAATTCTCTTTTTATTCCCTCTTGAGTAACCACTTCTCTTCCATCTATCACAATTCTACTAATTATTTTATTTTCTCTCTTTTTCTTCAGTTGCCAAGCCAAATACTTTCCCGTCTTGTTTGCCCCTTCAAACGATTTCTGCTGAAGTCTTTTCAGATTCCATTCCACTTCTTTATTTAACAAATGTCTCAATTGAGTTTATAATATTGAAATTTCCCTTAGAATTTTCTTTTTCCCTGGTCTTTTTCTCAGCTCCCCTTCTTTTTTCTTTATTTCGTTTTGAATGCCCAATAATTGTTTTTCTTTTTTTCTTTTGTCTTTATTGTTCAAAGTGATCAACACCCCTAGCATTACTGCTTTATAAGCATCCCAGACCATCTGAAAATCTATATCTTCTTTATCATTCACTTGGAAAAAAGCCTTAGTTTCTTTTTCTAGAAATGTCACTGTTTCTTTGTTCTGTAGCAAATCTTCATTCAATTTCCATCTCCTCAATTTCTTGGACAATTTTGTAATCCACATTATTGGGTTGTGATCGGCCCCAATTTTAGGTAAAATCTCTATCTTCCTTGTTATAAGACTTAAGTCTTTAGTTCCCCACAGCATGTCAATTCTAGAAAAGGTTTTATGTCTTGCAGAAAAAAAAGTATAGTCCTGCACTTCAGGATTAAACTTCCTTCATATATCTTCTAAATTTTCTTGTTTAACCAATTCAAAGAAAGACTGGCAATTTCCCTTCTTTCCCATCATTTTTTTCCCTCCATATCTGTCCAATGAGTTCTCAACTGTTTCATTAAAATCTCCCATTAACAATACTTGATCGTAAGTCAGCTCATCTAACTGTTGTGTAATGTCTTTAAAAAAGGCATCCTTAGCACCATTAGGCGCATATAGTCCCAACAACAACGATTTTTTTCCCCATTTAATATTATCTCCACTGCTACAAATCTTCCGTCCTTATCTTTAAATACTAATTTTGGCTCCAGTTCTTGATTAATATATAAAACTACTCCCCTTTTCTTCTATTCAGCTAATGAAAAAAACTCCGTTCCCAGTTGTTTGTTCCATAAAAATTTATAATCCTTTTGTTTAATTTGTACTTCTTGCAAACAAATTATATTACAATTTTGCTTCTTAATCCAATGAAATGTTGCCCTTCTTTTTTGTGGTGAATTTAGTCCATTAACATTCCAAGACAGTAATTTGTAATCCATCATGGTGCAAATTCCTTATTTTCTTCAAAAAATCTACTCAACTCTTGAGCATTTGTAATTGTGACTCTCTTCCCCTGGAGTTCAAAACTCAAACCTTCAGGTATTATCCATCTGAACCTCATGCCATTGTCTCTGTTTTTCTGTCAACTTTTTGTATGTTCTCCTGTCATTTATCACTTGTCTTGGCAGCTCCTTCATGATTCTCACTTTACTGCCTCCCACTATCAGTGTCTTTTCAAAGTTTTTATTCATGATCCTTCCCACTATTTCCTTTGTCATATATCTTATAACAACATCTCTTGGTAGGTTATTTTTCTTGGCAAAAAGTGAATTAACTCTGTACATATAATCATACATGTTTTTGGTCCCATCAGGGTCGTCTTCTAAAAATTCTGCAATTATTTTTATTATATATCCTTTCAAATCACTGTTCTCTGCTTCAGGTACTCCTCTCAGACGTATCTGAGTTTCCATTAATTTGCAGTCGTGGATTGTCACTTTTTCTTGAATTTTCAACAAGGTGGTGTCATATACTTTTATTTTCTCTTCCACCTCCTGCACTTTCTTAGCTGTTTCCCAAGTTTCTTTTTTGAGATCTTCTATTTCTTTTTTAATCTCTGTAATAATTTCTTCCCTTGATTCATCTATCATCTTCCTAACTCCTTTCATTATTCTGGCTTCCATGGCATCCAATTGGTCCTGCATTTTCTCTAATGAAATAACCCTTTGTCGGGTCTGCTTGGGTTCAGACATTTAGGCAAAGGAAAAAAAAATACCAAAAATTTTGGTCTCACAAATTGCAAGTTTAGTTATCAAGTTCAAAAGATCTAAATTTACTCTTTATAATAAACATTATTCCATCTTCCTCTGAGCTTCCTAGGCCAAGATATAAATTTTTTAAAAAAATTTAAACCTTCAAAAAATGACGAAAATTTTGACCTCACCAATTTTTAATCTGACAGTCAGATTCAAAAGATTAGGACTTGCCCTTTCCAGCAAGCCCAATTTCGCTGGTCTCTGAGCCCTCAAAGTCCAGATATTTACTAAAAAATTCTTTAAAATTTCCAAAATGGCAGCCACGACTTTTTACTCCTTCTTCAAATTTTTCTTTCTTTTTAAAGCTTCCCTAGGAGCCCACAAATAATGTGACCAATAGTACTTGTCTTCTTACCCTTTTTCCAGTTGATTCTGACAATTTTTAGTGTCCCAGATTCTTTTAAAAACAGTGTTTTAAATTTAGCCTCCCAGCAATGGCCGCCGATGTTTCTCTATGGTATATTTTTCTAGAGTAGGTTTTTTTTCTTTCTGCTTCCTGTCTTTGTCACCATCAACTCACATGAAGATCTCACGATATTTGATGTACTTCCTGTCTTGCTCAGATGTGCTGCAGGTCTGTTCCAGTGTGACGATGTTGCTTTTACTTCCAAACCGCAGGTAGACAAAACAATAAATTCCTTCTCACTTTTTAGCAGTTTTTAGCACTGTCCTTTATATTTATAAAATCCAAACTTCACCCCTTCCTTCTTCTTCTTCCAAGCTTTCTATGTTTCCTTTTCCCACCTTTTAATTTTGTCCCTTTAAGCTATAAATAGCTCCGGAATGGAAAAAAAACTTCTGTACCTTTTCTTCCAGTTATCCAAGTTTCCACTGGTCTTTCAAAGCTTTAAGTGTTTAGAAATGTCCAAGAAGGTTAGGATCCTGACGAGCTTATGTCAAATAAATGACTCTGGGCACTTCTGCAGACGATGACTATGCAACTTCCCGAGACCCCTCAAAGCCTCAAAGACGACCCTCTCCAGGGCTCCCTTTAAGCCAAGGTAAATCTCTTTTCAAAGTTTCCGTGCATGTCTTGGACTCTTCTGTCACTGAGAAAAGTAGGCAGTAGGCATTAATTTGCCTTCTACTACCCCGAACAGAAGTTCCAGCCTGCTCCCGTTATGAGAGACAGCTCAGCTCGGCATTTTCCTTCCCCAGAAGTCCTGTCTATACCATATTTTCAAGTTAGGAATCACACCTCAGGAGATGCTGCTTTTGTGGTGTGAGGCCATCCAGACATATGCCATAGTTTTAAAGACCCCTTTTAATATATCTGCCCCATGTTGACTAGTATTAAAACTTTCATTTGTTACAACCTGGGTACAATCTTTGTACCCTTACCCATTTGATATGCTTTATGGATGGTCCCAGTAAGTGCCAGCTGGAAAATGTGATTGTATTGAGTAAATATATGCAGAAACAAGCTTACTCTTGTCTAGGTAGCATTTGCTCAGCTACCTCCTCCGCTTTCCTGATCTCCCAGTTTTCAAGTGTCTATCAGGGCTGTGATTAGCATTTGTCAGCACCTGATTTAGTGTGGAAAGGTTGTGTAAAAATGTTTTAAATAAAACATAAACAAATATAACTAGCTGGCATCATTAAGCATGGCTCACAGTTCACATCAACCCTAGGTGCTTTTTCACTCTTTCTAAGCTCCTAAGTATTAGCCTAGTTTCTTTTCTCTAGAAGTCCTGCCTCCCATTCCTGCCCTGATCCTGCAAATGCCTTCACCTCCTGACCTGCCTCTACATACAGACAAATTACCCCCCTTCTCTCCAAGGGTTAATGTCTTAAGAACTTGTCCAGCAATTCTCTGCCTTGAGAAACACAAAGTAAGTGCAATAACACAGCACCCCTGGACTCAGGTTTTAGGGGTGGGGAGGGATGAGGATTAATTCCTGCACTTGATGTTAAAGCTTGTCCGAGAGGGTTGCCTTGGGGGGAGCATTGCTAGGGCCAACTGGTCTTGTTAAATGGTTGCTAAGGCCCTGGCATTGCGGCTCGATGGAGTGGCCCACAGTCATGGTCACGGAGGGAATTACACAGCCACAAAGAAATTGTTATTCTCCATAATCTGCTCTTTGGAGAGTGACTGGGGGAGATGGGCTGGCCCCAGCATGCTGCCAGTACTGTGATCATGGAAGCGTGTTGGCTCTGGGGAGCGGAGCAGGGCTCACCTTCTGATCTGAGGGACACCAATGCTGCTGCTACTAATCTGCTTTCTCAGCAATTTTGCTCCACTGACACAACGGTGTTTACTTGTTTGAACATCTCCTGGGACTCTATTTTGCCTATTGTGTGGTCTTTATCCCCCCCCCTCCACCCCCGATAGGGCTTTAGCCCAGATTACAGATGGAATTAAGGCCTCGGCTCGGGTGCCCCAGAAAGACTGATACAAGATCAAGGAGCAGAAAGTAACAAAATAACTGGAAGGAGGGGGAGGTGCCAGTTACTTCAGGGAGTGGAGGCTGCATTGTCCCATGAAGCAGAGCCAGTGCTGCAGGCTGAAAAGCAGGCCTTCAGTGCTTTGTGTCCAGTTCTGATTAGACCGTTAGGGAGGAGGAGGAGGAGAGAGGGCTGGGAACATGTGAGTCTTTAGTGGCTGAATGGGCTTCATTGGATGCTGTTGTCTGAGTGAGAAGCGGGCTTTCTCTTGTTGGGCGGGGGGAGACAGACAGGGCATATTGACCCTCAATTACAGAGTATATATTCATTAGATTTATTTAGTTGATTTATGTGTGCCTTTCAGTACCTTCTGGGCCTCCAAGAAGGCTCACAACAGTTTTCCCTTCCCAAATTAAAATATTAAACAAGATGCAATATGGGCCTTGTTTATTGATCTCAGGATTCAGGCAGGTTGATGTAGGAGATGTTCCTTTTGAGCAGGGCTTTTTTTGTACCAAGAACTCCTTTGCTTTTTGGGCCACACACCCCTGATGTAGCTAATCCTCCAAGAGCTTACAGGGCTCTTAGTTCAGGGCCTATTGCTAGCTCTTGGAGGATTGGCTACATCAGGGGTGTGTGGCCTAATATGCAGCGGAGTTCCTGCTACAAAAAAAGCCCTGCTTTTGAGACTGTGGACCCAAAATTATTTAGCACTTTAGGATCAAAGACAGCACCTGAATTGGGACTGGGAGAAAAATTAGCAACTGTGTTTGAACTGTCTTAAAGGGCAGCCTTATAAGAGCATGTTGCAGTAGTCAGATCTGGATGCTACCAGAGCATGCCTTCTGTGAACCAACCTAAACTGGACTCTGACCACTAAACTGGACTCTAACCATCAGCTTTTCATGTGAACCAGCCTAAACCATTTTTGCAGGGACAGTAAAGCATCCGCGATCACATCATACTTGTTCCTTCAGGGGAGTGTTACTCTTTCAAAGACTGTACACCTGTTCCGACATCTGCCTGATTTACAATGTGGAGCACCTCCATCTTTCTGGATTAAGTTTTAATTGTCTGTTATATAAATGGAGCCTGAAGCTGTAAGGAAAAAGGAGATCATTCAGATGCCTTACCTAAAGCACATACATGAATCTTCTATGGGGCAGCCCCATTCAAATGTTGCCAGAAGCCATTGCTGTATTTTTAACTCTGCAGCTATCTTGGTAAAATTATGTTGCTCTTGGAGCTCCAGAAAAATATATCAACCTATCTTGAGTCACAGTTGTGAGACTGGGGCCTTTGAAACATCACTGGATAGTTTTTTCCATAGTAAAACTGTTCAAAAGCTGATCCAGATGATGGGAATCTGCTCAGAATTTCTTTCAGTTAGTGCAAGGCCAAGGTTTAGATGTCTTAGCAAACATTCAGGTAATTCTCTTGAATCTAGTTGCTTGGCATGCCCAGAGAAATCTTACCACTGAGAAGGATTTGGATGAGAATGACCTTATCTTTCTAGAACTAGCATTAACACACAAGAGACTGCTGGAAAAACAGAATCAAATTGAGTGGTCTGTACATCCTGGCCCTCTGTGAGAGCCGTGAATGCAGTGGAAAGTTAGCAAGTCTTGAAATAACAGGATGCTTCATGAATATACTTCTGAGTTCTGGAAAAACTGCCAGTGTAGTAAGCTGGGAATCTTTTATGGTTAGGAATAGCATCATTTCTTGAATTGTTCAGAGGTAGACAGAATTGGAAACCAAGGATTGCTTCACACACTGAAGAGTGGTATTCATGATTGCTTTTGTGTATGTGATCATGGTTAATCCTGGTTCTTTGGCATATGTATGGACCTGATAAATATTTATAAATATTTCCTTGCCATATTCATTGTTACTGGTGTGCACATACACTGAACTGTCCTAAAAATGGCTGCAGAAGGCCTTTTTGAGAGCTGTTTTTCATTTTTCAACTCTTGCTTTTATAATCCACCAGTGACTTCCTAGCTGTAATATGCAATGCAGGATTTAGCTGACTCTTTCCTTGCTTGGGCAGGTATGTGTAGACAAGAGAAGGTAGCTTAGGACAAGGTATGTAGAGCTCATAGAGAGCCAGTTTGATGTAGTGGTTAAGTGTGTCGACTCTTATCTGATTTCCCACTCCTCCACTTGCAGCTGCTGGAATGGCCTTGGGTCAACTATAGCCACCACAAGAGTCCTTGAAATGGCAGCTTCTCTGTGAGAGCTCTCTTAGTTCCACCTACCTCACAGGGTGTCTGTTGTGGGGGAGGAAGATAAAGGAGACTGTGAGCCACTCTGGGACTCGGAGTGGAAGGTGGAATATAAATCCAATAGAAAAGCACAATTGTTTCTAACATCATTCTGTAAGTGTTTATTTAGTCTTAACAGGGATGTTTTTGATGGAGTCCTTCACATGTTGAGACCTTGTCTTTGGTGAAGACTTTTCTCAGTCCCCTGTTCACTAAGCAGTTGAACTCCCAGCAAGGGGAACAGCATGTTGCTGCATATAGAAAGAAATATCCTTGTGTGTGCCTTGTAGGTGTAACTGTATTTCAGCCTGGTGTGTATTTTTTGTCTCTTCTTCCCACTTGCATAATTCATGGAGCAACTGTTAGGTAACCCTACCCAATTTCAGTTTCTTTTGGTTCCATATGGTCTCATACTTGCTGCATTAAACCTGCTCAGTCCAGGTGGATTTTCATCACTTAGACTTACAACATGTCCCACTGCCTTCTGTACTAAGGTGGGTGGTGAACAGGGATGGGGTTGGCTTCTGCCTGGTGGTGACATACATTTTGAATGTCCACCTGAAACCTACATGATATTGAAAATTAATTTCCAGTTTTGCTATAAGGACCACAGATTTCTCTTCTGTTCTCTGCCTTCCCATATGTTTTAGTGCAAAGGGCAGAGCTAAATAACTGTTGAGTTTTTACATTTTCAGAGAAAGAACAGATATTTCTTCTTTGTCCTGATAATGCCCTTGTGCAATATGTGATTTCTTGTGCTAGCCAAAAACTAACCTGAACTTTTATCTCATTTGGCTGGTCATCTAACTGTTTGGTCCAAAATCTGCACTGACAAAAAAAGCTGTATTTAAACAAAAGCCTTCCACGAATTTTAACATGTAGGTAACTGATACCTCAGTTTATTTTTTGTTGGGTTCTTTTTTCAGTGGACAGCTGATCACTTGCCTTGGAGCAGACTTCCACCGAGGTGCTGGAGTCTTGGATATTTTCTACGAAACACCTTCCACTTTGCTTTCTTGTGGGTATGATACCTACATCCGGTACTGGGATTTAAGGACAAGCACAAGGTTAGTATGAGGATTTACCTGGTTTTCTGAGCTGGTTGGAAAGGCTCTTGTAACCACATTTATAAACTATCTATAGAAGAGCTGGAGAACAAGTGCTTGGTGGAGAATACTCTAAAGCACTGTCTTACAAGATTGTATTTTTTCCCCCATAGGGACTGTGTAAAAAAATGGGAAGAGCCTCATGATAGTGCCCTGTACTGTATAAGGAGCAATGGGAATCACATGATCGCAAGTGGCTCTTCTTATTATGGTGTGGTCCGCCTTTGGGATAAAAGGCAAAACAGGTGCCTTCAGGTAAGGCACTGGCAAGTATGTTTCTCCTAGAAGTGGGTTGAGGATTAAGATGAATGGAGGAACCTCACAAGAACAGAGAGGGATGTTGCTTCCTCAGATTTCTTGTTGAACCCAATGTGGTGAAATACATAGATAAAGAAGACCAGAGCTGAAGTACTTGTTCAGCCATAAATCTCTCTAGGCAACCTTGAGCCAGTCTCACTGTTTATCAGATTAGCCTATTTCAGAGTGGGAGAGAAACATGGATGTCACTTTGAGTTCCTTGGAGAAGTGGTGGAATAGAATTGCAGCCACTGTAAGCAAGCCCCTGTCTTACAGGGCTATGATAGCCCTTCCAGCAGCTTCATAAGCTCCTAGAGCAGAGAATTCTTTCTCTGGTAAACTCCATATAAGGAGATAGGTCCAGCAAGTAATTGTCCCTGGGGATGTGATGAGTGTCTTAGTTCAGTTCTAAAGACATCCAGCTATATTTCCCTAGTGGTCATTTTTCAAGCTATTGCTTCCGTCATAAGCTAGTTTTGTTCAGAAAGAGGTCAGACAGTGCCCTCTGTCTCTCTCGAGTAAGATCCACAGGGGCATGCTGGCCCCACTCCTGTTTGGGACTGAACTCTGCTGCCTCAGTTCAGCTGCATTATCCCCCTGCCACAATGGTGATCCCCTTGTAAATGCAGCAAAGAAGCAGTGCTGCTGAAGTATAGCCCCATGGGAGCTGTAGGATTGTTATTTCTCACTGGCTGTTATTGATAAAAAGTTTGAATCTCTTACCTAGGAGAATCTTTTTTACTACTTTGCAGAGCTTTTCTTTGTCATCACCAGTCAGTAGTCCTGTGTACTGCCTTTGCTTCAGCACCACCCACCTCTATGCCACTCTGGCATCTGCGCTGCATGTACTTGATTTCACCACCTGACAAAGTCCTGGACTGTCGTGGACTGCAGAACAGATACCCATCGTGGAGAACATCAGGAAGGGAGAATACTCGTGAGACAAGAAGCAGCCTGAGAGTCATCCCAAGTGCTGAGGAGGACCCACATAGTTCATCTAGCTTTTGGATTCAATAAAGGCTAATCTCTCTCCAGCTTATTTTTGTAAATCTTTTGTGTTTTTAAAGAAGCAACTTCTAATGAAGGATGCATTCAGAAAACTTGTTTGGAGACGTACACTGGTTTCTGTGTATCCAGTATGAGCTTCTTCATGCTTTTAAGTCCACCCCTGGGGGTATAGACCTTGTGCTGGATTTACATTGGCAGGAAAGGGCTGTAACCTGGACATAGAAGGGGCTAAGACAGTGAACTAGCTTTGTCCTGCTGCTTTACTGACATTCATCACTTCCTCTTAAATAAGCATAGGGCTGTAAGTTTGAAGCATTTTGTTGTTGTTCAGTCGCACAGTCGAGTCCGACTCTTTGCAAACCCATGGACAAAGTCACGCCAGGCCCTCCTGTCTTCTACCATCCTCCGAAGTCTGCTCAAATTCGTGTTTGTTACATCAATAATGCTGTCCAGCCCTTCTTCTTTTGCCTTCTGTCTTTCCCAGCATTGGGATCTTCTCCAGTGAGTGTTCCCTTCTCATTTGGTGGCCAAAGTATTTGAGTTTCAGCATCTGACCTTCCAAGGAACAGTCTGGGTTGATTTCCCTTAGGACTGACTGATTGGATCTTCTTGCAGTCCAAGGGACTCTCAAGATTCTTCTCCAACACCACAGCTCAGTAGCATCTATTCTTCTGCGCTCGGCCTTCCTTATGGTCCAGCTCTCACAGCCATACATTACTACTGGGAATACCATCACTTTGACTATGTGGACTTTTGTTGGCAGGGTGATGTCTCTACTTTTTATTATATTGCCTAGGTTCGCCACAGCTGTCCTCCCAAGGAACAAACATCTTTTAATTTCATGGCCACAGTCATCATCTGCAGTGATCCTGATCCCAGAAATGTGAAGTCTGTCACTACTTCCATGTCTTCCCCTTCTATTTGCCAAGGTGTGATGGGGCCAGATGCCATGATCTTAGTTCTTTTGATGCTGAGTTTCAAGCCTACTTTTGTGCTCTCCTCTTTCACTCTCAACAAGAGGTTCTTAGGTCCTCCTCACCTTCTGCCATTAGAGTGGTATCATCTGCATATCTGAGCTGGTTGATGTTTTCCCCAGCAATCTTAATTCCAGTTTGTGCGTCATCCAGGCCAGCATTTTGCATGATGTACTCTGCAGATAAATTAAATAAGCAGGGTGACAATATACATCCTTGTCGAATTCCTTATCCTGACAGTTGCTTCTTGAACCTTATACAGATTTCTCAGGAGACATATGAGGTAGTCTGGTACTCCCATCTCTTTAAGGATTTGCCCCAGGCTTTAGCGTAGTCAATGAAACGGAAATAGACATTTTTCTGATACTCCCATGCTTTCTCCATAATCCAGCGAACGTTGGCAATTTGATCTCTAGTTTCTGAACCTCTCCAAAACCCAGCTTGAACTTCTGGTAGTTCCTGATCTACATACTGCTGAAGCCTAGCTTGTAGGATCTTTAACATGATCTTGCTGGCATGTGAAATGAGTGCAATGGTGCAATAGTTTGAACATTCTTTGGCATTACCCTTCTTTGGGATTGGAATATAAACTGACCTTTTACAATCCTGTGGCCACTGTTGTGTTTTCCAGATTTGTTGACATAATGTGTGCATCACTTTAACAGCATCATCTTTAGCTCAACTGGGACACTGTCATCTCCGCTCGCTTTGTTGTTAGTAATGCTTTCTAAGGCCCATTTTACTTCACACTCCAGGATGTCTGGCTCAGGGTCAGCAATTTCACTGTCATGGTTGTCAAGGACATTGAGATCCTTCTTGTATAATTCTTCTGTGTATTCTTGCCACCTCTTCCTGATCTCTTCTGCTTCTGTTAGGTCCCTACCATTTTTGTCCTTTATCATGGCCATCTTTGCACGAAACGTTCCCTTGATTTCTCCAATTTTCTCGAAGAGATCTCTTGTCCTTCCCATTCTATTATTTTCCTCTATTGCTTTGCATTGTTCCTTCAGGAAGGCCTCCTTATCTTTCCTTGCTGTTCTCTGAAAATCTGCATTCAGTTGGGTGAATTTTTCCTTTTCATCTTTGCCTTTCGCTTTCCTTCTTTCCTCAGCTATTTGTAAAACCTCATCAGACTGCTTTCTTGCATTTCTTTTTCTTTGGGATGGTGCTGATTCCTGCCTTCTGTACAATGTCACGAACCTCTGTCCATAGTTCTTCAGGCACTCTATCAACTCTAGTTCCTTAAACCTATTCTTCACCTCCACTGTATAGTCATAAGGTATGTGATCAAGGTCAAATCTGAGTGGCCTATTGGCTTCCCCAGTTTTATGCAGTTTAAGCCTGAATTTTGCAATGAGTAGCTCATGATCTGAGCCACAGTCAGCTCCAGGTCTTGTTTTTGCTGACTGCAAGGAGCTTCTCCATCTTTGACTGCATTAGCTGGATGTATATATTGTACCAGATTTAGCCATTGGTGTCTGGGTTCACACAAGGAGTACTTCATTGGAATGATGCTGTTAAGTCAATGTGTTGAATAAACTGTTAGAGGAAGTCTGTAATCATGAACCTTGAAGGTCAAAATAAGTAAATGGCTAGTGGTGGGTCTGTAATGATGTGTATGATCATATTGTTTGATTTGCTTATCCATCAATCAAGTCATTCCTTCTGTAGCATTGATACTCAGTGGCTTGGCAGCCACTAGTGACTCTTCTGAGCAGAGTCCCCCTATGTGGCACCCACCACATTTCTGGAAAGTGGGCAAAGCCATTGCCTGATGGGGCTTGTAATTGTCAGAATGTGTTAGCCGTGAGCATCCCTGAACAGGTTTCATGCTAGAGATGGAAGAGCCCATCTTCTCCAACAGGCCAACCCCCTTGTCTGCAGCTTCTGTGCTCTCATCTCAGCACCTGGGTGGCTCGACATAAAAGAGCATTTATTTAATACCTCATCTAATAAATAGTTATGGAGAAGCTGAAAAACTTGTATGCTGTTTTTTGTCAAAATTCTGCCTTGCAAGACCTTCCCCTCAACCTAGATAAATGAAAGCAGGCTAAGGTTCAGCACTGGTGGGGACAGATAACCCTACATGTTTAGAAATATTTTGGTAATTAACTGTATTATAGCCATATATTTAGTACCAGTTATATGTGATATTGTGTGTTGGTGGGGTATTATACAAGGTATGCAGTAGCCCATGGCTCTTGGTTGATGGTAACTGCGAATGTCACTTTCCATGAGTTGGCAAAGTGAGTACCACTGTTCTACAGAATTCAGTACAGAAATAGTTGAACTCCTCTCACATGGGGATAGAAATAGGCATCTGACATTCAGCTACAAGGTGAAGATGAAATTCATTAATAAGACCTAAAAGCAGCCAGAAGGGGCCAGAGCAATTAATCATTTATCCCCAGTATAATGTGCAGTACACCAAAGCTCTAGCAGAATACCCTGGACCCTATCAGTCACTTGCAGCAAACATTTTAGCATTCATGTGATATTCCTTTAGCATCCTACTACTAGCTGATATTTGTTCCAAAGAGTTATGGGGGTTGATGTTTGCTTTATAAGATGATGATGATATTGGATTTATATCCTGCTCTGAATCTCAGAGCGGTCACAATCTCCTTTAGCTCCCCCCCCCCACACACACAACAGACAGCCTGTGAGGTAGGTGGAACTGAGAGAGCTTTTACAGCAGCTGCTCTTTCAAGGACAACTCCTGTGAGAGCTATGGCTGACCCAAGGCCATTCCAGCAGGTGCAAGTGGAGGAGTGGGGAATCAAACCTGGTTCTCCCAGATAAGAATCCACGCACTTAACCACTACACCAAACTGGCTCTCTTAGGAGTCCCACTTGAAGTGGGAAATGGGTGTGCTTGGAGAATTGGTTTTGAGACTTTGACTTCTGACCTGTGTAGTGTACAATGTAGGCATGCATCATGTACTTGTGTCTTTGTGGTTTGGGTTTTGAAAAATTCCTTTAAAAATATTTGCATGAAGACTGTTTTTGAAAGGACGGCTATGAGGTCTTGTAGGTTGTGTCACATATGTTCAATGTAGAATTTGCATAAAAGGAACCAGATCTGCTTTTGTTTTTTAAAAGGTACCACATTATGATCAAATAAGCACCATAAAATGAAAAGTAAAGTTTTATGGTGGAGTAACAATTTTAAATTTTGCATGAGTGGACTGGTATAAAATATGGGCTTATTTTGAATAGCACCATGTTTTTTTCCTGCATGATCTTTCTCAAACTTCCTTGGGAGCATTTGAAGTTGAACTCTATAGCACTGGACAGGGCCATCACCAGGGGTGGGGCCCACAGCACCCCCTACCCGGCCACTGGGTCTCCTCCATGGCTTTTCCGGGGGCTCAGTGGGTGGATGCAGCTGTGCCGGAGGGCCACGGAGTGTGCCTCACTGGCTGTGGTCTGCCTGTTGGCCTGTACTGTGAGGCTGTGCTGGCCTGGCCATGAGGGTACTGCTACTGCTGGGTAAGCAGGGCAGGTAGTGCCTATTGTGCTGTGATATGTCCAACTGTCCCTGGCTTTCCTAAAAGATCCAGAGTGTGCCATCACTCCTGAGTCAGAGGAATTCCAGGCTCTTCCTGTCTTGAAACGGGTGCCAAGGGATTGGGTCTATGGAGGCCTATGAGCAACTCCCCCAAATTCTTTCTCCCCCTCTGCTTGCCCTCAGCAGCAGCACAGCACTTTTTTGTGCTAAACGCGTTGGATGACAAACCAGACACAAGTGGCTAAATAAAATCTATTAGCAGCTACTTGCTAAAGTGGTTGTGTCTGAAATTACATTAGAAATCTGTTGGCAACTGGCTACCAAAATAGATTTACAAAGGCTTTCTGAAACTGGCCTTATAATGAGCTTGGCATCTAAGATTCTAGCATCTCACCTTGATGCCAGAAAGCTATTAAGGAGACTTAAAACATTTTTAAAATAAACTTCTCTTTCCAAGTAGACTGATCTAAAATTAGCAAATCGTTGTCAAAAGGAGTTAATAACTAAGTGCATTTATTTGTAAATAAAAGTAGCAAATATATACAGATAGGAAGTTCTGCAGCTATTGTGTCTTGCATTCTCCATCTCCATCATTAGCTGCCTTGACCTTTTTGAGCTCCTTTTGCAGTTCCTCCTCTGCAGCCAGAATCTCTGGTGGTTTCTGATACTGTGGGAGAGAAATGACTTGAAATACACCAGCACCAATGCAACTGGTGCTGCAGATTGTTTCAGAAAGCAGCAAAGAAGACAAAGATGACGACACCACTGGGCTGCCCAGAAATATATCTGTACATCTCTTCAGTCACCTGAGATTTGATTAGTCTACCATGCATTTACAGTTCTCTCATAATTTGAATTTTGCCTTACTTTTAATCCCATTTGAGACTAGTACACTTTAAAACATCCTGACAAAACTGTGACCTTTAATTCAGATTAATTGTATACCGACTCCGTATATTCAAAGGTTCTGGATTTCTATATGGGCAGAGCAATCCTGTGTTGTGGCGATGATGCATCTGTGGCATCGCAAGTCACCTCCCTAAGGGGATAGCTACACCGTGGCTGATTGGGGGTGGGGGAAGGTGCCCCAACAGCATTGCTGGGTGCTGTGGTGATCCCACTGCAGCATTCTATTTCAGCATTGTTGCAAGGTGGGAACGGTGTGATAGACAAGGCAGGCAAGACCAATGGGGGTCATGAGGAGGCCTAGCCAAGCATCCATCACTGGCAGAGAGGGACAGGCCGCAGGAGCAATGCTCCTCCTGTGCTGAACAATCCCTTAAAGAGACCAACTCCCATTACGAGCCCAGCCACCTGTCAGACTCATGGGCACCCCACAGTGGTGCTCTGCACATAAGGCCTCGAGGGGGTCACAGTGGACAAGAACATAGATAAGGTGCCTCTCGCCCACCACCAGCTGTGGCATCCACACTGTTGAGGACCTCCCAATGCCAACATGTATGCCAGTCCTGCTGGGGGCACAGCAGTAGAAGGGGCAGGGTGTGTGTGGGAGCCCATATAGACTCAGACAGACACACTCAATGTGCCCATCCCTCACCCACATCCCTTGCTATGGCAAGAACCCCCTCCAAGTGCCCAGCAGCCACTGTTACAGACGCTGCCAGCTCCTCCATCCATTGCTGCAATCTGCTCCCAACAGACCCCCCCCCCCCACAGCTGCTTGCAAAGAACAGCTTTGGTCAGGAGGGCTTGGACATACTTTCAAGTGGGACTGAAGGAATCATTCCAGCACTTCAGAGTGAACATCTCCATCTGGATGGAGGAAGGGCAGGCACCTGTTCTGCAGCCATGTGGCAGAAGGTATGGTGGTGGGATATGGTGGAGCTGCTCCTGGTGATGGCAAGAGCAATGCTCATGTGCTCTACCAACAACCTGTACAGCATGCCTTCTCAGCCTTGGTCCAGTTTGGCTGGCGATATTGCCAGTCATGCCACCCACCCACAGGCTATCTCACCATGGGAAGATGGCGATCCCCTCTTCCTACCTTGCCCCCCATTTCCATCCCCTGCCAGAAAGTAGCTGCAGTCAATAAGCCACTCACTGAGATAGTAAATTGCATGGGGAGGGGGAGGGAAAGGTGGAAAGACGCCAGCCACTCTAGCTGCTCACCACCTTCATGAACACCATTCCTGTTTTCTGCTGGGCCAGGCCAGCTGCAGGCAGGATGGTGTGCCCTCCTTTCCTTCCCTCTCACGCTTGGGGTACACCACATTTACCGGTGCTCTGTCTGGGTGGCAGAGTGAAGGCAGAGGAGGCGCTGTGTCCACTGGTACTAGGTTTGCATCAGCACTCTCTGTCTTTTGGACAGCTCCTGGCTCCAATCAGTTTCTCCTAAACAGAGCCACCATACAGGCTGTGTGCGAGCTCAAGCTAGCCCGCCAGGGCCAAGCTCATGCTTGACACCCGGATCTTCGCTGCATCTGGCCTCACTTGCATGTTGGCTGGTTAGCCAGAGGGAAAGGATGGCTCCTGAGTTAGTATGATGGGTATAGCTGGGCAGGCATACAGCAAAGGACACCACCGGACACCTCATATTGTTGCCAGAGGTGAAAATATTGGACTGTGTCCTAGGAAAGTGTTTCAATGGCTGTATGCTTCCTGTGCTATCCCATCTTGCAGAAAATCCTGCTCTCCCTGAGGTTCCTGGCCACTGGATCCTTCCAAGGGGTCATCAGAAGTGCTCGGAGTGTCTTAGTCCTTGAGTAGCAGCTGCTAGGCTGATGCATGTCCATGTACCAGGCGACCTTGCACATATCAGGGCAGGGTTTGCATCATTTGGTGGCTACTCCCACATAGCCCAGGAGAAGCTGCAGTTATACCGTAATCTCCACCACTTTTACAGCCTGATTGTTCAAGCCTCCCGTTCCTACCATGGCATCTTTATAGACTCAGTGCTGTTAATGTGCTGCACCAGCATAAACTGCCCTTGCACAAGCGTAACTCTTGAGTTGTGTTGGCATGTAGTGGTCAGTTGGGTCCCTATTCTGATTCAGCCCCTCCCCCATACGACTGCTCTGCAAATAGCACAACTCAAGGAGAGAATGAGTTGTAAATGGTTGTTGGTGGTAAGTAGAAAATATATATAGTTTCTGAGGTGCTATTGCTTGAACTCTGATGCAGACATAGGAATAGTAACCTGTACTTTTTCCTTGCTTTGTCACAAGCTTTACATAGATAATTTTGTCATTTGCAGTCTGGAGACATGCCTGTGTTTCTCTGTTACCCCACTTTTATTAATGAGCTGATGCTCCTAGGAAGCTCCTAGGAGATAATATGCTGAAAAATCAGCCTTATTGATACCTACTGTGATAATCAATGTGTTGTTGGCATGTGTGAAGCTCAGAGCGGCGCAGTCCAAAGGCAGTTGGAATCTGTCTAGGTCAGGGATAGAGAACTTCTTGTAGTACCTGAAGGCAAACATGGGGAAAAATGGGGGTAAGGCAAATTTCTGCTATTCTACTAGCAATGAGACCAATTGTTTGCAAATTTACTTCCTTATTCAACCTGAATTATATTTTGATATAAGGATAACTGAGCATTTAAAGAAAAATGTATTTTACTCATTCCATCCCAGGCCAGCAAGGATTAGGGTTTGAATACCTCCCCAATGTGATCATAGAATGGTTGGGTACATGGTGAGGCAGGAAATATGGGCAGCAAGAGAACCCTTTGGACTGAATGTCAGCTTACTCCTTTATCATTTAAATCTTCACTGCCATGTATAAATGCCATCACACATTTATTGAACTTTCTTGCCATCAGTAAACCAGAAGCAAATTTTGTTTCATTCTTTCAGTATTGCTTCCATTTGGTCCCTCTGATACTTGTAAATCTTTTTCTATGAATCTTTCTCATATCAAGATGTTACTGGTATGCTGAACTGAAGAGCTTCTTTGCTGATGTCAGATCCAGAAGCAGACCCTTCCACTTAAGCCAGTTTTGCTGGGAGGTTGACTGCTTGAACTACTATGAACCCTTTATTGTCCAAGCCTTAATGAGAATGCATACAAAGGCCAAACAGCCCTGGCTGCTTTGCTGGCTTCGGAGGAATGTTACCGCAGGGCTCAGAGCTTTCTGCGTGTATTTGGGAAAGGTGGCAGACATGGATAATAGTGGGGGTGTCAAAGGTTAAACAGCAAAGATTAGATGAACACAAAGACATGTTAAGGAAGTGTTAACTTCTTACTGATTGAGACAATAAAAAAGTAGATTCAAGGAGAAGCCCAATGTTTCAAAGAGCCTAGGGAGCCATCACTGGGAACACCAACTTTGCTTCCCCCACCCCCAAGCAGGGTAAAAGTACCTGGTCTGGCTTCCAACTAAAATCTGTGAAAAGATCAAAGGGGAAAGATCTGCTGCTTCCAGTATAGTTAACTGCTACCTCACCGTGCAATAATTGATTCTGCAGTGGCCACGAAGGCTTTGCCTGTTTGGAAAAGTTTGGTTTAATGGATTTGTTTTACTGAAAAAGGGCTGGAGCAAATCCCACTTGAGTAGCCTTTTGCTGTGGCTGGAGGGGAAAATACTGAATGACTTAAAGTGGGTGGCAGAATTCTCTTTCTGGAGGACTCTTAGGGCAACTGTTTCTGGCAGGACTTCTGTGCCTTTAATAGCTGCAAAACAGATATTCAGTGTTCTTTCATACCACATCTCCATGCCAAGAACAGTGCTGTCTGCTGAGTTTGTCATAAAGGTATGAAAGGCAAAATACTCCTCTTCATCTCAAAAAAACGCAACTTTGGTCTCTTATAATGCACCCTCCCCCACCCCCCACCCCCAGTGCAGGAAAGGAACTATTATCTACCAGGAACACAAAAGAATTTGTATGGACTGTAAGTCAAGTTTCAAAAAATGTATTGAGTAGAATAATTTTATGGACGACCAAAGCCAGAGTTACACACTTTCTATCCTCTTCTGTAAAAGATTAGCAGAATGGCCAGTCCTTTGGGAACATAAACTCAAGTTATGTTCCCTTTCCTACCACCAAAGTAGATTACAAAAAAACCCAACAACAACCCCAAAATATATTATAAAATTATGATGCACAACTATAACCACAGCACAGGCATGTAATAACTAAAAAAATCAAGAAACATGAAATTGATATGTTGCTGTAGTCTTAAATGCTTTCTGAAGGAACAAATCTAGAAAACTGCAGGAACAAGAGTGCAGTGGGCCTTGCTAGGGATGAAAGCCTTACCTTAAGAGCATGCAGGATCAAAATAAGGATACAAGTAGTCCTGCACTCTGTTTCCAGGACAAGCAGTCAGACACATTAGGAAAGTGAAGGTGATGCCCTCCCATCACTCACCTCCCAACTGATATTCAAAGATAAACTGCCTCTGAATATGGTGGTTCCTTTTAATTTTCATCCCAAACAGGTTGATAAACTTATCATCTGTGAATTTATCTAATCCCCTTCTAAAGCCACTATCACATCTTGGGGCAGCAAATTCCACACATTATGTGAAGACATACTTTTGTGTGCATTCTGAGCCCACTTTTGTTGGGGACCTTAAAATGGTATAAGACTGTAATTATGCAGAAAGATTAGGATACTCATCATTCAAATCAACAACTTTGTACGTCTCGAGAAAAAAGACAGGAGGGCACCAGGAAAGTGATCCTGCATCTGCCCAGTTATGGTCAGACAGCTAGAACACTAAGCTGAAAAGCCCAAAGGGTTAACCTGTTCTAGCCATCACTGTGAAGAATGTGATCATTCCTGGCCACATTCTTGGTCTTTCTTTGTCCCTCATTAATAGTACTTATCCTCATTTTGTCCTCAGAGCAACCTTAATTTTGATGCATAACTGGCTAAAAAGAAATGAAGAGCTCTTTGTCAACAGCACCACCTCTAGGTAATTGTTGAGGATAGCACAAAAAGAGGTAGGGTGTCAGAAAGGAAAAATAATGTACGGTTTCCAAGTTTCTGTGATCTTTATAAAAAAAAACTGGGAGAAGAGGTGGGAAATGAATTTACTTCAGTTATGCTGTCAGCTAGGAAGGCAGAGATCTGCAATAAGGAGAACACACTGTGGCTTCCAGACTGAGATACATCTGTGCTGGCAGCCTGCACCAGCTCTAGCTTAGCCTGTGTTACCACAGCCCACTGTGCTTACTAACTTTTTGTTTGTTGTGTGGATAACACAGCAGCGCTGATCTTTCTCCACTGAAACACTGTAAACGTCTTTAGGATATGGCAAGTTCCGAATCCGCCACTGGAAGCTGTTCTTGGTATCTTTTCGCATAAAGACAGGCTAGAGAAAAAACACATGCAGGTCAGCCCACTGCTGCACAGAGGGAATAACCAGTAATCTTAGGCTTCCTTGGGATGGCATACATGAGGATTCTTAGCTTTGTATATTTAGGTGGTTGGTTTTTTTCCTTAGATCCAAGTAGCAATATTAAGGCTTGAGCCCCTCTGGGCCGCAACAGTGTGCTTGTATTTTGGTTATTCAACATTCATGTTTCCACATCTGGTACTCTGCATTTACCATCATTTCAAGGCATCTATGGCAGGAATGTCAAACATGCGGCCCATGGGCTGCATCTGGCCCACATAGGGCTAAAATCTGACCCCCGAGCTACTTCCTTCTGCTTCCTTTTCCAGGGCTACAGCTGCACTGTAGCTTTCCTTTTTCACAGCTCCCTCAGTGGCTCTTTGCGTTCTGCAGAAGAGATAGAAAGACAAGACCACCCCCCCTTGAGGTTTTGCTTTCTTCTCCAGGGCTGCTACTCCTCTTTTGGGGAGGAAGGGAGGGGGAGCTTTAAGACCAACAGCTTTTATTCCAGGTATAAGCTTTTGTGTGCAAGCACACTACTTTGGAGGGAGGGTGTGTGGATGGTTGGATTCTTCTGAGAAGCACAATGTACACTGATGAAATTATTTTGGCTTATTCTGAAAAGTTTTTCAAAATTGGATTTCTCTGTTCCTTTGTGAATTTATTTTTTCAAAAAGACTGATTAGGAATTAGAGCACTTGGGTTGGTCCTTGTATCTTGAGAGTGGAGTGATTTCAGATGTCAAATGATAATAGCCATCAGAATAGCACCAATTTAATAGTCTGTTTTTCTGTTTTAATTGTTTTAACTGTTTTAACCATTGTTATTTATTACCGAATATGTATTTTTAATACTTATTCATTTTATTTATTTCTGGGATTTTATGCTGTAAACTGCCCTGAGCCTGCTTCAGCGGGAAGGGCGGGGTATAAATCAATCAAATAAATAAATAAATATTATACACTGATAATGAGACAGGAAAACTAGCTCTCAATTCAGTCCAGGAGGATACATTACCTTGAGCTTCATTATCAACTGCAATTCAGCTCTCTCTAATCTTCCACGGAAATTCCTTCATAAGAGCACTGCTGCTCTTAGGTCAGCCACTGAATGTTGTGATTTCTAATGTCAGAATAATATCCATTTATTCTTTGCATCCTCCTGGATGGAACTGAGACCCAGGTTTCCTGTCACATGACCAATGCTGGTATCTCCACACCTACTACCCCTCTGCATATCACTCCTAATCCAATCAAGCCTGCTATTGTCATTCACCCACTGTTGCCATTTGACATCTGAAATCACCTTTATAAAGTTTATATCTCTGGTACCTTGTGTTACAGTTTATGGCATATATGACCCAGCCCAACAAAGTGTCATTTGTGTCAGATCTGGCCATTGTAAAAATGTTCTAGGGCCTGTTCTAGGATACACAAATTAGAGTCAGACAAGAGGTAACCTTGCAGGAGAAAGGAAATCCTACCCCCTCCACTCTGCTAGCTCCTACTTCTCTCCTCTTGCTCCATCTGGCTTGTCCTACTTTGTTCCTTCTGCTTCTGACACACACACCCTCGCTCTTGTGTTTTTCTATGACCCTGCTGGTTATCCATCCCTCCAATATTTTCCCTTGTCTATTCATGCACCTGCTCCTTCCTCTGCTTGCTATTTTCTTTCTTCTCCACCCTTGCAGCACCTGTGGTATCTCCTTCCCACTCTCTATCCTCTCCCTATAACTGATTCCCTTTGCTAAAGTTACTTTTTAATGTAGCACCGGTTTTCAGTTACAATTCAGGGACTATTTCACCAACCCTAAACACCACCTGGAACCCCTCCCCCGCTCATGTTGTCAGCACAAATACATATGGTGTTTTTACTGTTCTATGGCTTTTTAACCCCCAGTTTGTTTGTTTTTTAAGCGGCCATTTTTTTTTTGCAAACCTGGGGTTTTCCTTGGGTTTACAGAAATCTATATCAAAGCAAGTCTGCACCACCTATCATTTTTGACCTGCATAGGAGTCATATTTTCACACTGAATGTGACACAGAGAAAGGGGCGGGAAGAAGGCCGGAAACAGGGAAAATAAGATACAGCAACAGAGATGTGCTGAGGATATAAATATTATCTCCTACAGAGGTGACAGGAGCCTATTCCACACCAAAAAAATCAACCAAAGTGCTTGTTCCTAAGCCTAAATGATATATAAGAGTATTGTTCACCTCATGTTGAATGGTGAGGTCAAGAACACAGTATACTCCTGGGCCAGCCTAGTACCTGACAACTGCTGTTGTTGTGAGAGGGTCATAGCTAAGAGGCAGAGCACTTGCCTTGTGTGAAGATGATCCCAGGTTCCCTTCTTGGTAATTTCAATTGAAGAACATTAGGTACTTGGAAAAATCCTTGCTTAAGCAATCCACTGCCAGTCAGAATAGACAATACCAGCATACATGGTATATTCTGATTCACTGTAAGGCAGATTTATGAATTCATACCAGAACTTGGGGGGGTGGACTAATCAGCTAGCAGGGTACTATGTGCAAGTTTCTCAACCAAAGTAGTACTATCTGAACCACTGTTTTTCTCCCTCCTATAAAATCATGACCTCCCGGATTTATCATCATTTTGGAGGGCCTGTAAAACGGAGCTGTTCCGCCAGGCCTATGGTTGAGGCAGGCGGGCGTTCTCATCCTGTTATACCTTCCAACTGGCTTTCCAGCAATGACTGCCATCTGATTGGGGCCGACACTGCTGAGATCCTTGGGCAATCTAAGTTGCCTGTGATAATTATGCCTTCTGTGTCCACATTATCCAGGCCGCCCTCAATTAATTCTGATCTATTGTTTTAACTGTTTAATTGCACTGATGTTTTATTGTTGGTTTTAATGGTTTTATTATGTTGGAATCTGCCCTGAGTCCACTATGGAAAAGGGCAGAATATGAATATACGGAAATAAACAAACATAGTTGAGCTATACAATGCCATCCTGAAACTTGTTTTGCCTCTAAAAATATCATCTCAGAATGTTTCCATGATAAAACCAATCTGAGATATTACAGTGATACACAGAACTATGGTATACATACATTGGCACTACTCTCCTTTATGAGCTCACAATCCAGGGTTCCCACTGCAGGCATGGTTGGCTCTCCCACTTCGACCTGCCAACTGCCAGAAGCCCCAAGAGCATTCTTCTCTCTCCATTTCCTCACTGCAGAGGAAGGAAAAGGCATAGATGGGGAAGAGACTTTTCCAGCAAAAGCCAACTCTGTATGCCAGGGTTCTTTTGATGCTTTTAAAGGTTAAAGGAGATGCTACTCGGCAGGAATTTTTAAATTAAGGCAAAACCAACTGATGAAGAACTCTATCAGATACAGTACAAGCACATACCAGATGAAGCCCTTGCCTTGAAGTACATATACATCACTCTCATTATGCTAAGTATTAATTTCCTCCTGCAATTAAGGGTGCAAAGGTTTTTGTAGTGTCATGCTCCTCCTGAGGTGACATTCTTTTTGAAGTGAAAGTGTTAATACAGTGTTCTTAAAAGATGTGGCATTATTGCTGGATTTTTATTGTTAAATGCATTGGTATTTTAACATTTCTAAACCACTCTGATTTTAAGAAAGGAAGTATATAACAGCTCAAATAAAATAAACATTTGAATGAAAACTCAGGCCTCTACAAACCTGCATGATGTGCAGTAATGACAAAATGCTAAATTGCGACTCTTGCTCAACCTCCTACCCTGTGTTAAACCATAAGCCAAGGTTCCATTGTCACTCTCCACTCTCTAAACAAAGAAACTGGCTTACGAAGCAGCTGGTTGGTCTTCATGTCATACTCCTCAGCCATCTCCTTTCCATTGTCAAACAAGTAATGGATTTTTCGCTTGCCTAAGCAGAACAGAAGGTGGGTGAGTCTGCAGAAACAGCTGGGGGGGGGGAATCCCACCTCCTACTACCACCCCCACATCCACTGGTCCCGTTCCTGCCCTAATCAAGTTTTAGGAAATAAGCCCCATTGAACACATGGGACTGACTTCTGCGAAAGAACTCTGGACTAGATTATATTCTTTTCTTCTCTCCCCTCCCCCCGTATTTTTGTTTGTGTGTGTGTGCACTTGGAAGTCATAGCAACCTCTGGTAACTGACCCCCCTGCTGGGGACCTGGAGAATATTCAGAGGAAGAGGCTGAATAAAGCCTGCCCTACTATTCAAATGCTGGCCTCCCATCCAAGTACCTGCCGGAGTCGACCCTGCTTAGCTCTCGAGGGTCTTGGGTTTGCCTGGGCTATCCAGGTCTGTGCTGGACTGGGACATATTCTAAGTAAGCGTTTCGTTACGTGCTTCGGCAGTAGTCAGTCCCATGTGTTCAATGGGGCTTGTTTCCAGGCAAATACGTGGGCAGGATTTAAAATTGAGAAGTGCAAACCCGGGCCGGCTGCGCTGCCAGCTTTTCAGCCTGAAGTGACCGGCGGCGCCTCGTTCCTTCCCCCATTACGCGCACTGCTGCGGACTATTTCTTCGCCGCTGCAGGATTTCCCTCCAAGCCCCCGCCCCCCTTTCCCGCGTCTAAGGCAGGGCCCGATTCCAATTACCGTCCCCGAGCAAGGCTGTCTTGCGCGCCGAGCGCAACTGCGCCAGCCACTTGTCCCCAGCCATACTGCAGACAGACACATCTCCAGAGTAACCGGCCTACACTTCCGCCTCACCTGACCCGGAAGAGAATTCTGGACTCCAGCCCTTCCTTTTCCACTGTGCCTCCCTCGGTAAGTGAAAGAAGTCGAAAATACACTCTTTCGCGGAGCTCCGGCATGTTTACATTGCGGTCTCCTTATTGCTCAGATTTCCCTCATGGGAGTCCGCACCGGTTGGCTGCTGGGAAAGGCCTGCTTTCCGGCCGGGATGCTTCACGGCCTCCTTCATGTCTCCTCCTGGTTGGAAGTACAGAGAGCGAGAGAGAGACTCCTCCCAGCTTCTCTGATCCGCTTATCGCGGTCATTTGGTCTTTTACCCATAAATCAGGTCCTCAGCATTTCGTTAGCTGGCTTCAACTGTGAACCTGGTTAAAAAGAAACAGGGATTGATCTACACGTACAAGTGAATGCACGAGGTGGAAGACTGGCTAGCGATTATTTCGGACTGACTTAATAAAGGAAGCCACAGCCCTCGGTTTGCAAGGCCTGAGCAAGGCGGTTAACGATAGGATGTTTTGGAGGATCATAGCAAGCGGAAAATTAGTACAGCAAGAAGAAAGCTGCGACACCCCCTCTCCGCGTTAGGTGTACTGATTTTCTGTCTGCAAGGTGTTTGTGTTTTTTAAAAGTACGGTACAGGAGTGTTTCAAAATGTGCGTTTCCACCTACAACCTGAATTGGTACAGCGCTATCTCATTCTCCTGCATGTGTGAACCAGGCTTATTGTGCCACCAAAAACATCACAGTTTCTCAGTCAAGTCTGCTGTCACAAAACCAAGGCCAGAGAGTAGGGAAGGCCTACAGGTCAGAGGCTGTGGAATTCAGGAGCCCCAGCACTTAACTTTTTAAAAAAGCACCACACATGCAGCTCCCAATGCTTAGCTTGGAGAGCTGTCTGGATTGAGTCATGGCATTTGCTTACTTACTTGTTGCATTAACCATCTGCCAAAGGCAGATTAGAGTTATAAGAACAATGCAAAAAGATAAGGACCCAAAACATAAAACCCAGTATTTACGTTCAGTGAACAATGCAATAAAACAATTTACACAATCAAAGAACAGTGGAATAAAAACAGTATAATAGCCTGGATCGTGCAAATTACAGGGAAAAGAGAGCGGTCTGAGATTTTTACATCTAATCAAAGTGGCCGTATTATCACTTTTACAGAAAGTGCCCTCCTTCACACATCTGTTTTACCAGGTCCCTGTTCCCTGTATCAAAATACCATCCTGAGCAGTTCTGATTTTAGAAGTAGATGGCACACATGTCAGAAAATGCTGTATTTGAACATATGAAGCTGCCTTATACTGAATCAGACCCTTGGTCCATCAAAGTCAGTATTGTCTTCTCAGACTGGCAGCGGCTCTCCAGGGTCTCAAGCTGAGGTTTTTCACACCTATTTGCCTGGACCCTTTTTTAGTGGAGATGCCAGGGATTGAACCTGGGACCTTCTGCTTCCCAAGCAGATGCTCTACCACTGAGCCACTGTCCCTCCCCAAGGACTGCTTTTCTTTTTCCTATGCAGAAAAAGTGGTGTATGCCAAATGTGTTGTATCATTTCTAGTGTTCCCTACTTGGGAAATGTAGTCCCTGTAAACAGAAAACCAGTACAACAAAGGAAGGCATCAAAGAGATGAAATGTGAAAGGGGAACACTTTGCAAGTAGAATCTTTATTTTAAAGATTGTAGGGAAGGTTCTGGGGAAGATTTTGAAGGAGACTTGTCAGCTTGTAAATATATTAAGTTATGTCCTAATAGGTTATCCCCAAATTCACTAGTAGTAGTGGCAGCATAAAAGAAACTTTTTTTAATAACGAAAAGAGTTTCAAAAATTTAAAAGTATTATTACAAGGAAGGAAAGGAGCAAACTTAATGAGGAAGTTACTCTTAGGCTGCAGTCACACACACTAAATCCACTTTCAATGCACTTTCCAACTGGATTTTACCAGTTCACACAGTAAAATCTGAAAATGCATTGAAAGTGGATTATTTTGTGTGTGTGTCTGCAGCCTTAGACTGATATTCAAACCCATAACCCTCATCATTTCTTAGAAGGAAGAATAGTTGATTTTACTTGGATTTGCTTTCAAATGAAGGTGTTCTAGTGTGTCCATCCTAAATCCTGTTTCAAATCTAATACCTAAGCCTCTGAAGTACATTGGTTCTACTTTCATAAAACTGCTATCCTTTCATCTCAGTGAACACGTGATGCAGTAATAAGGTACAACTATTAACATTATATATCTGTATCTATATAGATATATAGGTATAAACAGATATATAAATAAAAGCCTTTTACATTAGAGATTACTTCTGTATCTGAAGTAAAGAGAAGGGCTTTCCTTTCTGCCTTCTTGCTCTCTTTTAATACGAAGCACAAAGCAGATCAAGAGAAGTGAGTTGTCAGGGTGCCCAGAGGAGGAAAGAAAGCTGTTCACTGAGAAAAGGGAATAACATCACAATTTGCAGTGGCCAGTTTGCTTGCAGCTTAGCCATCCTCCAGTCCCTGTTTGAAAGCAAAAACCACCTGCTAACTTACAGGGGTGTCAAACTCATTTGTTACGAGGGCCAGATCTGACATAAATGGGACTTTGTGGGGCCAGGCCATGCATATCATAAAATGTAATGCCAGTAGAGATATAAACTTTATCAAGGATACAGAGAAACACCATTGAAGATATTATTTTTTTACTTCTAGTACAAACATGCTTAAAACTCTTGTGATGTTTTGCATAAAATGGAAAGGTGGGGGAATAGTGGGATTTGGCAATGCAATTTAAAAAATAAAACATCAAGAATCACAGCAGAAACTAAAAATGTAAATAAAAAATAAAATCCTCTGGGCTTAAGAAAACAGGAAATGTCTGAGCATTGCAAGCTTCTCCCCCTGCCCCCAGGTCTACTCGGATTGGCAGTGGCTCTTCAGGGTAATATCCCTCTTTGGCTGTGGGTTCCCAGGTTAGAGTACTCACTAGGCACCAGTTCTAAGGTCCATTCAGCAGAGACATGCTGGCTTAAAGCATCAACCCTTTATTTGCAAGGACACACAACTCCAGCAAAGAACAGCTTCTAACTGGCATATAAATGCTGCAAAGTGAAACTGAGCTCCACACCGTTAAAATAAATTGTAGCTGCAAGGAAAGCATGGAATGGATTTTCCAGTAAGGCTCAGGGACCTTAATGGAAAGTCCATTCCACATTTTCCTTGAAGCTTTGCAAGCCCAGAATTGCTTTCTGCTTTAGCTAGGCTTGCCAATCCCCAGGTCCCAATGGGGTTTCTCCCGCTTTCCCAGGCTCCTTTCTGCCTCCAGTCAGCTGGCCAGCAGGGGGAAGCTCCGCCCCCACAGCCACCATGTGACTTTCCACCTCTGGAGGCTTCAGTCTCCGATTGAAAGTCTTCCTCTTGGGATGGTGTGTTGTCCTTTTAAATGTGATGGCCAGAACTCCCTTGGAGTTCACCTATGCTTGTCACACTCTTGCTCCTGGCTCCACCCCCAATGTATCCTGACTCCACCCCCAAAGTCTCCTGGCCCCACCCCTAAACTCCCCAGATATTTCTTGAATTGGACTTGTCAACCCTAGCTTCAGCCTGCAAAGACAAGGCAGAAGGAGCTGGGAACCTTGGCAGCCTTGGAGAGTGAGAACAGGAGGGGAGAGAAAAGAGCCCCGCAGGCCTGATTAAAGTCCTGGGTGGCTGGTTCTGGTCCATGGGCCCACAGCCCTGGTCTAAAGGGCAATGGCCTTGTTCACTTTCCTGGAACATGGGACTGGTACTGCATTGGGGAATGGTGATCAGAAGAGCTGCAGGTGGCATGTCAAAGAGCCACATATAGCTCTTGAACTTTTGCATGGGTGTCAGTGGTCTAGGTTAATTTATTTTTCATGAATGCTCATCCACCATTGTTGTAATACCCAATGACATCAAAACCATTTTCCTACAGTAACACCATTATTATGAAAGTGAAACATGAAGAATCATGAACTTTGGATCTACTTTGTTTTAATCTGAATATGTTGGATATCAGAAGGCAGGCTCTCATCTGCTATAGAATGTACGTAACACCCTCCAAACACTTGGCTGAACTGTAGTTGCAAAAAAGGGGGGGGGGCTTCAACCAGAAACAATGACAAAAACAAATACACAAGAGAAGCCACAACCACTCACAAAAGCCCACAATAACTGTAAGCATTCCCTGCAATACGCTCTTATTTAAAGTCCTCTTATTTAAGGTCTAATATTGTGAATTACAAACTATCTTGTACAAATAAATAACCCTGTCATGGTTGGATTTAAACAGTCCTCCACAGCGACAAGGTTCCAGTGTTTCTGTGATCCATTCCAACACAATCAAGGTGGGTGTATCAGTCCAGAGCAAGCAGCAATAGTCCACAGTCTTCTTAACACAAGGTTTCCATCAATTTAAATGAGCAAAATAGTTTCAGTGTCAGATCATCCAGGCTTACATCAATTGAGGAGCAAAATAATTACAGTGCCAGGAACGTTTTCAGCATCTATGGCCTCCCTCAGCTGAATGTTTCAATGGTTATTCCATAAACGTAGCCATATTTTTATACTTGAAGGACTTGCACAAATTCACCAACCCAATCAAACAATGTGGTGAATTTGTGCAAGTCCTTCAGCTGTGAAAATATGTACTGTAGTTGAAGCATGATTGCAGTTTTCCATTTTGGTGACTGGTTGTTTACTATTACAATTGGTAAACAAAGATCATTGCAGGATGAAATTACCCCATTTATGTAGATATGCCAAAGCCTTCCAATTAATTAACATCTACTGGCCTTAAGCTGCCTATAGGACTTTCTGAAACATTTGCTGTCATGGATCACAAAGTGGTTGAATTTTCAAAGATGGAAAAGTCATTCTGATCTGGAAATTCCTTTAGTGTACAAATATGATCTTCATAATTAAACTTTTGTATCTTTATGGTTTTCTTTAGTAAAGCTGCTTTATGCTGCTTTGGGAGAAAGAGACCCATGTTCTATGGAGCTTCAAGGAATTGTCAAAGCTTTCCCCAAAAGGAAGAAGATCAAAGATGATTCACAGAGGATGGACCCTGCAAAAGTCTTCAAAAGAGAAGAAACCAGAAATGGTCATTGTGAGTCTTTCATTTTCTTCCCTTCTTTGTCTTAGGACTGAGGTTATGTGACGGCTTGCCCTGCATTAATATGAACAAATAGTTTGCTTTGCAAGTAGCTTCTTAACCCCTGAAGAGTTCAATCAAATCATTGTACTGTAAGATGTTGGCTATGTGCTGCAGAACAATGTGCCTCCTGTATGCTAGCTATGGGTTAAAACTGTCAGTTTTACATGAGGCATGAAAACAGTCTCCACTTCACTGAGTCTCTTTCTCTGTGGCTTTCCTTAGCAGGATGGTTGGAGCCTGTTGTGGCCTACGTACTACAAGCAGGAATGGGCCAGGCCAGGGCTGAAATCTTCCGTAAGCAGATAATTCATAATGGAGGTAGAGTGTGCAGTCAGCTTTCCTCAGACATAACACATGTTATATTAGATGAAGGCATGGATTGTGACAGGGCCTTCCGGCTCCTCAGACTAGCTAAGTTACCCCCAGGACTGCAACTGGTAAAAGCTTCCTGGCTGAGTTCATGTGTCACAGAGCAGAAGATGTTGAGCACAACTGGCTATAGTCTCTTTATCCCAGACAGGTAGGAGTCATTCCTTTATACTTTCTCCATTCCAAGCTGTAAATAGAAACCAAATTCTTCTCTTGGGAATGCACAGAGAAAAGTTGCCTTTTGTCTCCCTGGCTATAACCCAAAAGGGCCTTCTGCTATTTCACTTTTGCATTTTTTGTGAAAAGGTTGGGTGCCTTGCAAAAACAGATGTATGAAATGCAATGCAATAATATGTGCTGATACTTTTATCCACAATCTAATGAGTCAGGGAAATACAGTTGATTGAGTTATTCAATCATATCAGGAATTGAATAATATATGTAAATTATAGTAAAAATGCAGTTTGGTTTCTCTGCTTGTGAAATTTTGATTTGCAGCAAATAGTGCATGTGATTTATAGGCTGACACACTGTTCACTGGAAGCCAAAAACCAAAGTTTAGGTTACCGCACTGTAAAACCACAATTATGAAAAGTGCATAAACTTCTGGGTATCTACATGTGACAGCTGAGGAGTACTGCCAGTGCTTTACAAATAAAGGAAGCCAGGGTGGTTTAACATTGCTAGCAGCATGTGGGGGTGCAAGGACATTGACAGACAGCCACAGAGAGAGTGCACAAGCTCTCTGTTTATCAGCTTTAGATGTCTTCAAATCCAGTGATTGAGTTGTGCTGCATATTGATTCTTTCCAGATACCTGGATGTGTCAGATCTTTCAAAGAGGCAATCCCAGTTTCTGGATGAGGAGAAGATCCAGTCCCAGATGGATGGTGCAGTCCTGGACATGAAGGCTAATGAATTGCAGACAGTGCTCAGCTCTCCTTGCAGTGCAACCAATTCCACAGGACAATGGGAAGCCAAACGGGCAGGCCTTTGCACACTGGTCAGTGACTATCCCACATCTGTGATATGAAGCATTTTTGTCAATTAGACCAAGGACTTCCTGATAAACAAACCAATCACAGGCTCCATAAATTAAGGGGTGCTCTCCAAGTTTGGGGTTGATGATGACAAACTCGGTTAATTTACTGTACATATAGAGCTACCTTTTTTCTTCTGAATAAAATGACCTCTGGCTGCTCTTATAATCTGGCTGTTCCCCTGAAAGCACATACTATTCCTAAATTACTTCAGGTGTGAATCAGCATCAAGCTTGGTTTCATCTACCTAAGCATCTAGGATTATAGGAAAATGTATAGTGAATGTTTAGCAAATTGTTTCTGTGATTAAGATGCATGACCTGCTAAGTCCTCTGCCAACCTGATACCAAGCTCATCCCATGGGCTAAGAGACCTATATATCCATTTTGTTGAGAATACAATATTAAAATCAGCTAATAGATTAGTAGCATATAGCATATATCATCTTGATCAGACCTTAATAAGTATGCTGTTGCTTGGATTCTTAACTACTTTTACATCCTTTATTTCCCCTTGCTAATAGAATTAGCAAGGGGAAATAAAGTTTGTTCATTACAGAATGTTGTTGCCCTCTAGTGGTTAGAAGATGCAGACTGCTGCTATAGTTTCTGCTGCTGCTGGTTGGGACAACATTCCTCGTGAATTTTTGTATATACACTTCATTAGCTAAGAGTAGTCACAGCATTTTGTTCACCCAATGGCCAGTTGCATTTCTTTATTTTTATTTGTTATTTTATTTATTTTGAAAATTCATATGTGGCCTCTCCAAAGACCTGCTTAAGGGAGTGTATTAGTCTTGAAAATATTCACTATAAGGGAAGAAAATGGGAATGTGCAAATTCTAGTTTGGTTGACAATTGTTGCCTTTTACTCTGATTGTATGTTTCTTTTATGATTGAACACTTAGCCTTTTAGAGTTTGCCTGCTTGAAGCATTGTGAGCCAGTTGCAGTGGCTGTATTTCATGGTTTTCTGTACTGTATCTCTCTAAAGGGGGTCGCTGATGATGAGGGAAATGAAGGAGAAGATCCTGATGTCACTCAAAGAGAGCTGGAGGCATTGAGGTCAGGCCGAGACCTGAACATTTCTTCTGGAGAATCTTCAGTGGCATTTTCCACTGACAAGTGGGTCTGTGCTCAGTCCTCTGAGTACAAGAAGAGTAATCAGAATCGGTGCATTACGGAGAAGCTAGAGGTTCTGGCAAAAGCTTATGCTGTCCAAGGAGACAAGTGGCGGGCTCTGAGTTATTCCAAAGCCATTAATGCGCTCAAGAGCTATCCCAAGCCAGTCACTTCCTACCAGGTAACTGAGATAGGGGCAAGGGTTTAATCTTTTTTTCATGTAGAGTTCTGTTTTTCTTTCACTTGCTGTTGTTTGGTGTAGTGGTTAAGTGTGCAGTCTCTAATCTGGGAGAACCAGGTTTGATTCCCCACGCCTCCACATGAACCTGCTGGGTGACCTTGGGTCAGCCACAGTTCTCACAAAGCTCTTCTCTCAAGAGTAGTTCTTTCAGAGCTCTCTCAGACTCATTTACCTCATAGGGTATCTGTTGTGGGGAGAGGAAGGGAAAGGTATTGTAACCCGCTCTGAGACTCCGAGTGAAGGTCAGGGTATAAATTCAATCTCTTCTTCTTGTTGGGAGTAAGTGCAAACCAAAAGGAGTAGCTGCTGAGTATGTGGGGTATCTGGCGTCCTTCTCTTCTGTGTCACATGAATAGTGCCCAGTTGCACTTTACGTTGTAGAAACAGGCCAGAAGTTATGCAGCCCTGCAAGTTTGTAAAAGCAGAGACTTATGGTCTGCCCTTGCTTGCCTGCCTGCCACTGTTAGTCCATCACTGCTTGGGTTACCGAGATAGATGATTTCTGACCATTTTGCAGCCTTTGGAAATGTTTTTTGTTTTCTGCAAAAAACTGAAAAGATGAAGAGAAGTTGGAATATATGGAACATTGTCTTATCCACCCTATACTTATTTCAGTCCTGTTCAATATGTAATATTGATATATATAACTTAGTTAAACTATTAAAAGTAGTATTTGGCACATTTATGAAATTTAAAAGAATAAATACTACAACCAAAATTGTTAATGTACCCAATACTGAGTAGAGGGAGCTGCAGACTGCTGCATGCTATGCTATATTAGTTTTCATCACCTGAGAGATAGGAAAAAATGAAAGCTGAAAATAGAAATCACAGATTTTGTAGTAAACAAAAAAACAACAACAGTGTATAATTGGAACAGAAAATGTCTCAGTCAGTCACAACAAGACTAGCATCTGCTTTAGATAAACTTTAAAACATTGACCTTTTCAATAGCATGTTATCAGACACACTATAGCGTATGAATTGTGGATAAAATTAGTCACATTTAAGCAGTAAAAATGTCTTTGAAAATGTTTTCAGTATGTTCATAGTCTACACACAAATAATCATTATCTAATGCTGTAAATTGTTTTACAGAAGAATATTCATATCATACATTCATACTGAGCAAAACCTTGTCTTAAAAGCATTTCACTCATTCCAAAAGAGAAAAAAATGGAACTCCCCCCTCCCCCAGCATTCTACCCAAAATTTAATTCCCCCACCCCTTTGCAAATTCCCCACCCCTTTGCAAAAAAAAAAAAAAGGCTTTTCCTGCATTTTTTTCAGGTGTTCACATTTCTTTCAGGAACAATTTTGTGCTACTTCAAAATTCTACTGTTTTAAAATGAAAACTACTAGAATTTTACCCCTATCCCATCCACTAAAAAAACACAGAAGCTCTGAGTTGCATTGCTGGGAAGATTTAAAAAACCTGTTGCCAAAGAGTGAACAAAAGAAGTGCATTTTATTTGTATACACTTCATGATCTCTAAATGCCCGTTTAGAAAAAGACCTGCAGGTGTCTGGGGATGTGGCTGTACCTATAAAGGCATCCCTTATTTGGAAACTGAAGCTTGGTACAAAAGCTAAAAACATGCAAGATTTTCCATGTGGATTAGGGTTTCAGCCTTTCTTCTGGACAACTATTTTCTTTCAGGAAGCCTGTAAGATCCCTGGAATTGGGAAGCAGATGGCAGAGAAGATTTTGGAGATCCTGGAGAGTGGGCATCTGCGAAAGCTGGACCACATAAATGAGAATGTGCCGGTACTGGAAGTATTTTCCAACATCTGGGGAGCAGGAGTCAAGACAGCTCAGCTATGGTACCAGCAGGTAATTTTCTCTCAACATTAATAGGCACTGCTGTAGTTGCTTCTTTAGTTGTTGCTTGTCTTGTTTGTCTGTGTGTATAGATACTTGTTACTGGTCTTGGAGGACCAAGGTTAGGCCTCTTCTAGGCACTGTGTGGAAGCTACATCTTACCAATAACCGTCATCTTGCTAAGAAGACTGGAAGTTTACAACTCTTGGGATTAAGCAGCAAATCTCTCTGGTGCCCAACATTGCTGTCATTCAGATTGAAAGCGAGATGGGGCTGGGAAGCCTTAGAGTGCACAAAGCAAATTCCATTTTAGAAAAACTGTTGCACAGTTCATTTGCAAATTTGGTTGGGTTCTGTAGGTTTCTGATGAGAAACAGTAGCAATGAACCATGCATGAGAATACTCCAACATCACTATTAATTTATTAAAAACATTCCCATGTTCCTTTTGCACCCAAATAGAGTCCCGGAGGCAACAAATATCAAAATATTAAAACATCAAGACAACAACACATTGAAACAGCATTTTAAAAACAAGTGCATATAAAACATTTAAATAACTAAATAAAACATAAACATATATAACACTATAACCAGGGAAGAGTGTCAATAACAGTTACTGGAGGAACACCATACAAAAACACCAGCTAGCAAAAGACAAATGATAAAGACAGACAAATCTCCCTCAGGAGGGAGGTCAAAGTTTTGGTGACATGACCAAGAAGGCCCTTTCTCAGGTTGTCACTTGCCTGGCCTCAGATGAGGAGGGCACACAAAGCAGGGCTTCCAAAGAAGACCAGAATGGTCAGGAAGGTGGGAATGGTTGTGGAAAGTGCTGTCAAGTCACTGACTTATGATGATCTTGTAGGGTTGTCAAGGCAAGAGGTATTCAGAGGTGGTTTGCCAATATCTGCCTCTGCATCGTGACTCTGGGATTCCATCCAGATACTAGCCAGAACCAACCCTGCCTCACTTCTAAGACTGGGCTAGTCTGGGCTCTCCAGATCAGGTCATATGAGAATAGGTGGTTCTTGTTTGCATCAGCCTTGATTTCTTTGTAATCCATAGCAATGTTGTGTCACTCTTGGGTCTCCTGTTTATTCCAAAACAACTGTGTGGTGACATTCTGGATTAATTTTTTACCTTTCTCCCCTAAGAACACAGTCTCTGTCTTTTTTTATGGTCTTTTTTTTAATTGCATGAGTTGAGCAAAGGAGTACCTCAAAGACCAGGAGACACCCCTGTCACTGCTATAAGTGGCCTGCAAACACTAAGCTGAAGATAGGGGGATCACATAAGGAAGTCTGTTGTGATTCCTTATTCCCAATCTCACAGTGCAGACCTCAGGTTTATATAGAAGCAAACAGTGTCTTGTAGAGGAGGAATTATTGGAAGCCTATTTCCACGGCCTGAGTGTCCTGTGTGCTGTGGGCAGGGTTTTCGTACTCTAGATGACATCCGCACAAAGGCCTCTCTCTCCAACCAGCAAGCCATTGGATTGAAGCACTACAATGACTTCTTGGAACGCATGCCACGGGAAGAAGCGGCAGAAATTGAGCAGACTGTGAGTACTTTTTTTGCACGAGACTGTGAATAGGGCCTAAACGCCACATTTTGTCACAACTATCTTTATGTTGCTGAGTTGGAGACATTAATTTTCCAAATGTCTTCTACTTTCCAGTTTGGTAAAATCCAACTGGGGTTTGCTCTATACTTTTGGAGGGTGCATCAAATGAAAAAAGTGAATCACTGTGGCCAGTTTGATGTAGTGGTTAAGTGAGAGGGCTCTTATCTGGGAGAACCGGGTTTTATTCCCAGCTTCTCCACATGGAACTGCTGGAGTGACCTTGAGTCATTCACAACTCTGTCAGAGGCTGTTCTGGCAAGAGCAGTTTCTGTCAGAGCTCTCTCAACACCACTTATGTCACAGGGTGTCTTATGGGGAGGGGAAGGGAAAGGAGATTGTAAGCTGCTCTGAGATTTCTTTGAGTAGTGAAGGGTGGGGTATAAATCCAATCTCTTCTTTTCTCCTTTTCTTCTTCTTGAAATGGGAGCTTCATTACTTGGCAAAGAGCTCAGACCAATTATTGTTTTGCACCAACTGCTCCACCCATCCTGGCTATCAGTGTTCTTTCACGTGTTCAGGGTTTCATTAATACTGGACTCTCAAATGCAGGCATTGCACTGGTGTGCTCATGTTGCATGCACTGTAACATAGTTTAAATGAATTGACTCAGCACATAGATAAGTTCTTCTTGCCTGCCAGCTTCATATTTAAAATAGACCACAGAGAGCCTCACAGGAAGGCCTTTTAAGAACATCTTGTGAATTCCTGTAGTGCACCTCATGCATTGGAGAGTGGGCAGAAAGAGTTTTTCCTCCTTCTCCTGTAATAGTTAAACTCAGGGACACTCAGTGAAGTTGTTGAGAACAGATAAAAGCAGATACTTCTTTACTCAAGGGGGAATTAAACTGGAATTCACAGCTGGTGGAAGTAATTATGGCCACAAGCATAGATGGCTTTAAAAGGGGGCCTGACAGATTTGTCAGGGAGAAGTCCATCAGTGGCTACTAGTTATGGGGAGTAAAGGAAGCAGACCTCTGAATACTGATGCTGAGAGGCAGCATCACAGGAAGGCTTCTTTCTGCGATCTGTCTTTTGCCCCCCCACCCTCGAGGAACTGGTTAGCCACTGTATGAAATAGTGTGCTGGAATAGAAAGACCAGTGGTCTGATCTAACTGATCTATGTTCTTGGTGGGGAGAAGAAGTTTTCTAGCATTATCCCATTTCCTTTTCTTTGAGGGTTCAGCTGGAATTGGGCAGAGGCTAATAGGCAGTTAATAAAAATATTTGCACTGTAAGCCAACTAAACCCCAGGGGCTCTCCCCATGGCTCCCCCTGCCTGCCAGAATTACCATGGCAGCACTGGGCAGTGTGACGCTGTCACTCAGTCACAGTGCTTGCTCCTGAAGAATACTTAGTTGCCAGGTAGAGCATCACCCCCTGTTCAGGATTAAATTCTTTTTGGAGCTTTGGCCCTTGGGAGCTGACCTATTGTGGGTTTGATGGGATTACCTATCTCTTGGCCCCCATCAGAGAAGAGAGGAGAGAATGAGAGGATTAGCTGCTGACTGTCGAGTTCCAAGGTGGTGGGATGCACCAGTGTGGTGCTGGATGGCTTTCAAGAAAACCTCATTGAGGATGTAAAGTAGGCAGAGGGAAGAGATCTGCATTAGAAAAGCCATGAGGCTATTCCAAATGTTGCAGGGCAAAGGTTAATGGGTTTATCCCTCACTAATGAAGGATGATCCTGGACACTGACAAGGGGCACTCAGCACCCACCCCCTCCCACTTCATCCGCTAGGTTCTGAACTGGCAATCATGTCTCTGTTTAATAAGATGTATGATTTGCAGCAGCTGGTGTGATTGGCATCCTAATATCCATAATCCTGTATGCTGAAAATCACCTTCCAGTGCTGCTTTGATGAAGCCATCAGAGCTGTGTCAGTGAAGGAAAGCTGCTGGATGCGGTGGTGATGGTGGTGGCTTCTCTTCTGTGAGCACAAGGGTTGAGAATGCCTGCTCTAGAGTTTGTCCACAACTTGAGACTCTATAGCTTTTCATTGGCGGGACTTCAGAAAAGCTCTGCAGAAGGATAGGGCCAGCATCGTTTTGGCTTGTCTGGGTGGCTTTGTAACTGAGCTGTGCTTACCCTGCCAGGTGCACCTTGCTACTGCTCTTGTTTTCTCTTCCTGTGTAAACAACAGCTTAGTCCTCTGTGTGCCTGTTTCTTCATTGACTGTTATAACTTTGGACAAAGCACTTTGTTTGGAATCTGCTTCTTCAGCTGTATAGGCAGGATAACATACCTTGTTTGGAAGGATTCTTGCTATTGAGCTGCAAGACAGCAAAGGAATATAGTTGAGTTTTCTGTGATTCAACAATTTCAGCATTACTTCATTTTGAAAGGAAAATTTGAGGTATATCCCTTGTGGTTTTGAAGATAAGATTCCAAGCTTTGGGGGAAATGCTGTTGAATGCCCTGAATTCGGGCCGGGGAGGGCTCAACAGAATTTTCTGTGGTCAAGGAGCAAATCTCCAGGGCAGTGCCTTAGCCCTACCCCAGGTCTAGCAAAAGCAACATTAATTATTTAGAATAAGAAATTAAAGCTGCTTTTGCTTGATTTGCATAATGCAGGGGTGGCCAACGGTAGCTCTCCAGATGTTTTTTTGCCTACAACTCCCATCAGCCCCAGCCAGCATGACCAATGGCTGGGGCTGATGGGAGTTGTAGGCAAAAACATCTGGAGAGCTACCGTTGGCCACCCCTGGCATAATGTATGTGCGTAATTGAATTCAGCTTCCTCACCAAAGGATTTTAATTATGGTGGCACAAATTATTATTATTTGCACAACAGGGCTGAGTAGCTGAGTCCCACCTAGGCTGCTTCCAGGGTGTAGACTCTTTTTGGGACTGTGGAAGTGGCTTTTCCCTAGAGTCCTGTGCTGTAGCTCCTGCTGTCTTGAGACTGGACAAAGCAGGGCCACCTGTACTGAATAGTAATCAGACTGAATAAGCAGAAATGTATGTTTGTAAATCCTCTAGTCTCTTTTCTTTTCCTGAAGGTCAGAGAAGCTGCCAATTCTATCAAACCTGGACTGGTGTGCATGGCATGTGGCTCCTTCCGACGGGGCAAGTCCACCTGTGGTGACGTGGATGTGTTAGTGACCCACCCAGATGGACACTCACACCAAGGAATTTTCAGCAAGCTGCTCAACAGTCTCCGGAAAACTGGTAAGGGAGGATGTCAGGCTGGACTGCAAAATGGTGAGGTGTACTGGGATGTGCTGCCCATCCTTCCGTACCTGGGAAGCCCTTTGAAATAGCAAGAATAAGAAGCCAGAGTTGCCTTAGGCACTGCTTAGTTGAGGTGTTCTGACCGTTAATTGTAGTGCTGAAAGCATCAGTCTCTGATGTTTTATTAGATGGGGTGCCTTCTTTCCTTCTTGAAGGCAGCTAGGAAAGATAAATAGCTGTTGATAGCTCATCTTGCCATGACGGGATGTAAGATTATATGCAGGGAGGATTTATATGGTTTGCCATAATTTTAACAGTACATATTACTCCATTTTTGGAATTTTTCTCTGTAGAGTGTTAAAGCCCTCTGGAATCCCATCTGTTCTTAGCCTCTAACCTTCTATTAACTTGAGGCCCACTGTGAGCAGAATATGGTACCCACTTTCATTCTCTCTTTTTTGTATTTTAAAAATGTGTGTGCTTGCGTGTGTGTGTGTCTGCACCTGGAAGTCATGGCGACCTCTGGTGACTGACCCCGACTGGGGGCCTGGACGATATTCAAGGAGGTGACTGAATAAAGCCTGCCTCCACCTCCTGACTATTGGTATTCCAAGGAGGTCTCCCATCCAAGTGCTTGACCCTGCTTGCTCCTGATGAGATCTGATGAGATTGGGCTTGCCTGGGCTATCCAGGTCAGGGCTCCGGTTTCATTCTCATCTCTCTTTGCTAGGAGCACAAGGGCAACTGAGCTGTCTCTCCAACAGTCATTTAAGTCTTGCCCATCACGTAGATAACGGTCTAGAGATGTCCCTGATGGGACAGGAATGCTGGTAACTCTGAGAGGGTAGTGCAGGAAACCATGTAGGATACCATGGACTTTTTCTTGTGACACTGCTTTCACACAGCAACTGTTTGCAAGGGGATTTTGCTAGTCTTACACAGTAAAAATCCAGTTGCAAAGCACATTATTTAATGTATGTAAACCACTGTATCTACCAGGATCATTTCAGAAATGTCTAGTGCTAGTAACCAAGGAACCTTAGCACAAGTTTATGGGTGGGGAAAGGTTATAGAACTCTCCAGTCATTGAGGCAGCATGTCATCTCCTCTGAGATTTATGCCTTTCTTCTTAGGGTTTCTTACAGATGACTTGGTGAGTCAAGAGGACAATGGCAACCAAAAGAAGTACTTGGGAGTGTGCCGCCTGCCAGGCCCAGACCGTTGCCATCGCCGTCTCGACATCATTGTGGTGCCCTACAGTGAGTTTGCATGTGCCCTGTTATACTTCACAGGGTCAGCCCACTTCAACCGCTCTATGCGTGCTCTGGCCAAGACCAAGGGCATGAGTCTGTCTGAGCATGCCCTCGCAAGTGGCGTGGTGCGAGGACCTGGTGGCCTCAAAGCAGTGTCTGGCATTATTCTCCCTGCTGTCACTGAGAAGGATGTGTTTTTGCATTTGGGACTGCCTTATCGGGAACCACATGAGAGGGACTGGTGATGGAAGGAAGTGGTGGGTTTGCTCATTGGTTTCCCTACTGAACGCTTGTATGTGCTCAAGCCAAACAGCAGCCACTGCTCTTGGCACTGAGTTTGGGAAATGCCCAGGATTTTGAATGTATTTAACTGGCTTTGATAGATTGTATTGAGAGAGGTCACTAATGTCACTGCAGTAGACTAGTATGATAATGAATGAGAAAATGATTGGAAAGCATTTTGCACACTGGAAATGCCTTTTAAAGGGTCTAGTAGGAAGAAGGGATGAGTATATAGATTTTAAAGAATATATTTAAAGGTATTTTGCAAAAGCATTGTCATTACTGTGAAGGCTGCTAGTATTGCCTAATGGGAGAGGCTGCTTTCTTACTGAAGGATCCACAGGGTCTGTTGGTAATGTATTTCCTTTTTAGCTGGAAACTGTATCCTCCCTCACTCAAACTGTATTTTAAAGTATTCAAACAACTGAAGACTGGCCAGATGGTAATGCGGTCCCACTGCTGGTGTAGACATGTTTATTTGCATGATATATACTTCCCATAGAAATGGATATCATTGCAGGATTTGGAACTGTTCTTATGAATACATCCATGAGGAGGGTACAGACAGATTGCTGTGTGGAGTGAAGATGCTGCAGCTGGGCCAATTAGGACAAAGTAATTAGGAAGATGATTCTTTAACACTATGAAGAATTGGCAGTGGAAGATGTTGGGAGATTCTGCTTCTCTGGCTATTAAAAGGAGACCAGAGGAATATGCTTAGGTAATGCTTGTGCTAAAAGATAAACATTTTGGGCTAAGGTAAACCAAAATCTGCACTAATGAATTATCACTAATTAAAGTTGTACCATGATCTGGATGGCCCAGGCTAGCTTAATCTCGTCAGATCTTGGAAGCTACTCAGGGCTGGTTGTGGTTAGTACTTGGATAGGAAACCACCAAGGAACTGCAGGGTTGCTATGCAGAGGCAGGCAATGGCAAAACCACCTCTGAATATCTCTTGCCTTGAAAATCCTGTGAGGTTGCCTTACGTCAGCTGTGACTTGACAGCACTTTTCATCACCAGTTAAATTAGCAGGTCTCAGAATCCTGCCATGACCACCAGAAATGCTGTTCAGACATGTACTTGCGCTACTGAGGCTTGTCCAGGTATTGCCACACACTTTTCCAAGCCTGTCCTCACTCCCTTAAGGACTGGTGCCTTGCCTTTTTTGCCTCTCTAAAAAAAGCTGCAGTTTTGACCCAATACCATATCCTATACCTGAATGATACAATCAAGCTGCAAATTATATAGAACTTCCTATGTTTGGACTCACTAGATTTGGTTTGGACTCGCTAGATAATCCTTGTAGTATCTTCTAGTTCTGGTTTGCTTTAGGAAATAACAGCTCTTTGATTACTGAGAGTGCTGCACAGTTTCCTTCTTGTTCCTGAACATTTTAGGGATACTACTGATGGTTTCTCCTACAAGCATGAGAAATAGATATATTTTTTAAAGTAATGAAAACTGAAATTCTGGCAGGAGGGTATGGGATACAATTCTGTGTTCCCTGCTCAAAAGTTGGGGAAAGTAGATAGTGAGCTTTTTCTTCCCCCATAAGAAGAAGACGACGATAAGAAGATACTGGATTTATATCCCGTCCTCCACTCCGAAGAGTCTCAGAGTGGCTCACAATCTCCTTTACCTTCCCCCCCCACAACAGACACCCTGTGAGGTGGGTGGGGCTGGAGAGGGCTCTCACAGCAGCTGCCCTTTCAAGGACAACCTCTGCCAGAGCTATGGCTGACCCAAGGCCATCTCAGCAGGTGCAAGTGGATGAGTGGGGAATCAAACCCGGTTCTCCCAGATAAGAGTCTGCACACTCAACCACTACACCATACTGACTTTCCATCCATAACAAACTTTTGGTTGCTGAGTTACTAATAATTTCAGGGTAGACAAAAGAAACTATGTCTTCAAATAATATGTTGCTAGTATATGTGATTTGCTGTCACAAGATGTGCTGATGGACCCTGCCTTAGGTGACTTTAAAGGGGGGGGATTAGATTTGTGGAGGGTCAGCAGTGGCTATGAACTGTGATAGCTAAATGGTGGGCCCAGAATGTGGGCTTCCCAGGGCAATCAGGTGGGCCATTAGTATGAAATGGAGTACTGGCTTAGAGTGAGCCCTGGTCTGATCCAGCAGTGCTGTTCTTATATTCTTAAGT
Organism: Heteronotia binoei; assembly: GCF_032191835.1. NCBI lineage: Eukaryota > Metazoa > Chordata > Lepidosauria > Squamata > Gekkonidae > Heteronotia > Heteronotia binoei. Next base: position 76,934,588 of record NC_083228.1, on the reverse strand, counting down.
ATCTAAGACCTGACTCCCCCTAGACTATCACTGATGGGTGTATGTAACAGGGCCCTTTATTCTCATGACTGTTGGAAACAATGCTATGGTCTCTGAAAGGCAATAAAAATATTTGTGCATGCGTTTAGTGTGAATACTGGCTCCAGATCCCTTTCTTCTCCTCCCTTCCCCCCTGTCACCAGTCTTTTGGAAAGTATTGAATAAAAGAATTAAAATGAGAACTTCAGGAGGAAAACTCGACAAAAGGAAAACAACCCATTTAATTTAACCAACAGACTGGCTTGATCAGATTGTAAAAGAAGAAATATTTTTCCCAGGGAGGAGAATGTTGACAAACCAAGGAACACTTTGATCTATCATGGAAACACAGAACAAGAATGTATAAACTGAAGATAGACTAATGAAGACTAGTCCTCATTTGCTTGGGGCTGATGGTGCCATATTGTGTCTTCAGTAGTCCTACCATTGTGTTATATGTAAATGACTACTGGGAAAGTTTGCTTAAAGTGTTTGCTGTCTGAATTGTTTGTTTTTATTTTTTAAGAAAAGGAGCTCAGTTAATACATGGGACCTGGAAGGTAATTCCTGGCCCTGCCCAAAGGTAAGGCGAGATAGTTTAATTGATTTTATTCCTACTAGCCCCCCCTCACCCCCATGATCAGAGTTCAGAAGGGATAACTCTTTTCCTTGCCCTTTGTCAGGAATGCTGTGCTGGTGGCAGGGAGCCACAATTCACACCCAGGTACTAACCCTATCCCTGAATCATCAAAGCCTCCAGCTTCTGGATTGAAAAGGGTTTTACAAGTGACTGGGATGAGCAGTTGGGCAGCCAAGTGGCAAGTCAAGAGAAGGGAAGGGGGGCAGCGTCAGTGCTCACAGTTTTCCCAAAGCTCAGTGGAGCCTCTGCCCTGTACTTTTATGAGGGGCCTTGGTTCATTCCTGATGGCTGTAATCCTCTTTTATAATGGATTTTTGCTTCCAAGAGATTTGGCCTAGGGCGAGGGGTGGGGGAGATCTTGTCTATGTGAGAGAATTCACACTGCTAGATCACACATAGTTGTCAAAGCCATTAGCCACTTGTATTTTCTCGGCAGTGTAGGCCTCACCTCCCCTTTTCTTCAAGGAGTAGCTCCTCACACATTAGAGTAGCTAAGCCCAAGGATGTTTTAGTGGCTACACGTTACATGAGTATTGCTGAAGCTCAGAAGGACATGGACCCTTCTGGTACCAAAGGATGCACCCCCAAACCACAGAGCAGATCCCACATTTACATTTCATTTCCTCTGGTGACATTCACTGTCAGACTTTTATTGAATGCTGGTCTCTGCAGAGGGCTGTGCTTTCTGATGTCATGTTTTATTGGGATTGCTCCTTAAACAGCTCCAGGTATTCTAGAAGTGTATGGCTTGGAAAAGCATGAAACCCAAAGCCTTTCCAACAAAAAGTTCTCAGCGATCAAGCACCAATTTACCTTTTTAAATATTTGCCACTGTAGGGACCATGAATTGAGCTTAAAGGTGGCGTAGAAATGTTTTAAATAAATAAAGGTTTCTGGGTCTGATAGGCCACTTATGAAATGCTTGATTAAAAGTTATGCTCCAGTACCCTCTACAGCTTCCAAGCACCTGTGTGTGGCTTAGCCAGACAGGTCCAGCATCTTTGTACTGCCTTTGCTCTGTGACATTCTAGTGCCTGGCTACTACTGTTGATGAGTGTTTTTGTCTTGAAAATCTGATTGGTAGCCATGCCACATAATATGCAGGAAGTCAGCTGGTCTTTGGTCCATGAATTTTCTTTTGAAAATTCTTTACTCCCAAGTAGCATTGTGAAGGGCTGTTGGACTGTCAATACAATTAAGTTCAAGTGAATGCTCTGTGACCCACATAGACACTTGATGCCTTACATTAATTATTTTCAATGTACTTTATCTTTCATTCTGGATTTCAAGGTGAATTACAGCTAACAGCAATGCAGTACGAACAGTCTAATACACACATTGCCTCTGAAGAAGTGAAGTTGGACTATCCAAAGCTTAAACTTGGCCAATGTTAGAGATATCACTTGGTTTTTTTACTTTGCTAGAACCAACAGTTGGAGAACACAGTAAACATACAGTGAAAGACACTAAAGCAGAACAATTCAAAAATGTATGGAATTCTGAATATTTAATCTGTTGTACTAAACAACCAGGCATATTTACAGAAATGCAGACTGCATAAGAATTGAGAGAGAGAGAGAGAGGAATTTATAGTAGATGATTAGAAGTACACAGGTGTGTGTGGGGGGGAGAGACTTTCTATATATTTAAATAGTTGAGTAAAACAAGTGTAAACTTTTTTCATCTCTGCCCCACAAGCTGAACCTGGAAAAAATGTACAGGAACTCTCCCCATCCCACCCCCCCATCCTGCCAGAAAGTGGATATTTGAACCTCTGTCATCCTAATCCACAATAGTAACTGCTACAGCACACTGGTGCCCTTTTGCTAGGTGACATAAGATGGTGCTAGCTTCATTGCTACAGCATCAAGTGTAATGTGTGCAATGAAGGGGGGACCTCCTGTGGCCAGTGCCTGTAATAGATCCAAACAGGCAGCCGTGTTGGTCTAAAGCAGTTGAAAAAAGCAGGAGTTTCACCTTTAAGACCAACTAATTTTTATTTAGAATGTAAGCTTTCGTGTGCTCTTAAGCACACTTCATCAGACGAGGAATCCGGCACAGTGAGCAGAGCCATACATAGCTGGTAGGCAGTGGCCCAGAATGCAAAATGGTACAGATTTAAGAACCAATGACAGTGAAGTAAAATTATCTGGTAGGCAGTGGTTTAGAATGTAAAAGGGTACAATGACGGAATAGTAAAATTAACAAATTGAGCAAACCTTTGATCTGAGTAGCATGAGCATGCAAAATGGCACTGCAAAATGTGCATCCTCAATGTGGGGTCCGCTGGATTTTTCTCCAGCCCTCGCTGGATCTTCCAGACATCCATTGCTTTTAACTCCTAGAGGACAGTGTTTACTAATTTTATTGGGACCATTCCATGAAATCCTGCAAGGTTCCACATCCTTCCATTAAATGTGTATGCAAAGCAGCCTTTGAATTAGAATGTACAAAGAGCGCAACAAAAGTGCCTTAACTGTGCTGATCTCATCAGCTCTATTTCTCATTTTTATCTAAGCTCCTCCTCCTGCAGTTTTGATGCTTTTACTAGGTATGTGATGGAAAGACTAGGGGTGAGCTAATCAACCCAGAATAAGCCAACTGAAATAATGACCTGGTAGAGAGAGGGAATGATAGATACCTCTGTTGCTGATAGGATTTAGCTTCCCAGCTTTCCTGTATTTGGAAACTGAACATAGTATCCTCCTCCAAATGTTTCACATGTGTCTTACTACTATGGTCTTCTACAATGCAAATTCTTTTCAAAATCACCCCAGTCGTAGCCTATTTATTTGTTTAATATAAAATTTATACCACTCCTTTTTGCCCTTATAAGGACCACCAAGGTGGATTGACTTCATTAAACCTAGACTTGAATAACTGCATAGGATAGCACTGTCAAAATAGCTGTAACTTTCCCCCTATAAACTATTGCCAGGAATTGCATTATCTGTGCTTTGATGACCTGGAACATTGACACGTATGCTGTAGAGGATCAGTTGTCCCAAACTGGATACTATTGAGATCCTGTTGGCTTTCCCCCAAGAATCATTCTATGACCTTTGAATGGTAAGCATTGGAAACCTGGTTCTTATGTGTGTATCTTTTGCAGAAGAATAAGAAGAGGTTGGATTTATATCCCGCCCTTCACTACTTGAAAGAGTCTCAGAGTGGCTTACAATCTCCTTTCCCTTCTCCTCACAACAGACACCCTGTGAGGTAGGTAGAGCTGAGAGAGTTCTGATAGAAGCTGCTCTTGAGAGGAACAACTCTGAGATAACTTGTGACTGACTCAAGGTCACATCAGTAGGTGCATGTGGAAAAGTGGGGAATCAGTTCTCCCAGATAAGAGTCTGCACACTTAACCACTACACCAAACTGGCTCTCCCGCTGTGCACAGGCTCAGAGTGTCCTGCAGTGTTCTCTGATGCATAAACTCCCCTGACACCACCATCTCTTCCAAGCATTGAAATCCTGCAGCTCAGCCTGTCTAGCTGGGCCTGCAAGTGAGGCAACTTGAATTACTTCCAGAACCGCATAACTGTGTTTTCCAAGGTGCACCATAAGTCCTTGCCTGCACTGTTTACTAGCCCACCAGTAGGTATACTGTAGATTGAGGGCAGCCCCCCCAATATTTTTTGTACAATATGTAAGTATCTTGTGCCAAAAGATGTTGTGGCAGCCACTTGCTTATATGGATTTAAGGGAGGGATTAGAGGAACTTGGAGGATAGATCACTGAAAGCGTATTAACCATAATGCCTGAATGGAAACTCTTCCTTTAGATACTATATCATATATCTAATTCCTTTGGGGTCCCAATGTGCAGAAAAAATAACCAGCTACGAGGGATTCCGCCCAAGGCTAGGATATGTGTTTATATAATACAATCCAAGATGCCCCAGGTCCCAAGACTTGGGTATCAATGAAGAAAAATCAGCCGGATGGCTGATTGGGGAAGTGGAAGGGTGATTTCATAGGCCAGGAGTGGGGGAGCAGAAGAAATGGGAAAGTGTGCAGCAACCAGACAGTTGGGAGGGTGGCAAGGAGAATAGCTTGAGAGTTAGGAAGTGAGAAAGAAGGCAGGAAGTTGGATGGAACTTTCCCCCCATCGTGAATCCCTTTAGGTTCTCTCTTGTCATTTACCAGCCATTGGCTTTCGGAAGTACAACAGTGGAAGCTTTGGCCTCTGCAACCCTTATGCTACTCTTCAGGCACATCCAGTTGGCTATTATAGGAGGCTGAATTTGTAGGATCCTTCATCTCATCCAGCAGGGGTGATCTTATGATGTCACCAACCCATGAACCTTCCAAGAAACTATTTAAATATTTTGCAATGCCAAAAATAGTTGAATTTTCTGCTGCCATATGTAAACATGAATCATGCAGGTTTGCATAGTTTATCAACTATTTTTACTGTTTTATATAATTTATTCTGGTTTTGCATGAAATCCTACTCTTGCCATTCTTATCCAGACACTTCACTGTCTTCACATGGGTACCATGTTACCCATAAACTTTTAAGTATATGCTCCTTTTTAAAAAGAAAGAAACCAGACTTGCTTAGGCAACTAAATTTTGTGCTCAATACTGTATTTCCCTGTGCTTCTGGAATCTCAGCCCACCTTCAACCATGTCTGCTGTACTCTGCTGATCTAATGCAGGCATTCTTAGAACAATATCAATGGCTGCTTTTTACACACCCCTCACCAGAGACGCTCTGTTTCTCTGGCAAATGCTGACCATAAACAACCACCGCTGTGGTTTGTCCTGTCTACCATTGTAATGGAGATGTGTTATACTATCTCTGCTTGAGGGAGTATTGAAGAGCAATTCTCTTCCAACTAAATTTGCTTTTGCCTTTAATAAATATATACTAGTAATTTTAGCCTCTTCACATGCCTCTTGTATTGCAGTGTCTTTTACTTCTGAATTCATTCTACTGCGTCAATATCTATTCCTAATACAGCAATCAAAATTGGATGCCTTTTTCATGGGAGAGAACCAGAGTTCTATAAAGCAGTGCTATTATTTCCTTTGTCTTCAGTCTCATATTGCGTATTAATCTTCCCAAACAGTATTTGCCTTTCTGATATCAGCTTTGCCTTGCTGACTCACTTTCCAGGTTTCAATAGCCCCTAAATTCCCCCTGCCTTGCAGCATTCAGATCATTTTGTACAACCCCCTTTGGTTGAGATAAGATTGCATGCACAACACATGAGAGCATCTGAGCAATCAGGAGGATTTGGCAGGAATGGGACATTGTTTGTGATGTAACTGGGACTGGAAGACATCCATGTGTATTGCCATTACTGGAATGTGACTGTTCCATGACTGGGGGAGCTCTCCTCCCACACCAGGAACATCCACTAACGGAAGAACCTCTTGTGCCAGCAGAAGGCGCCTTCCACTGTAGGGAGGCTTCACCGTTAGCAGGACAGAATAGTGGGATCCAGCTCATGGCTTCATACATTTCCATGGTGTTTTATGAAAACTGAAATTATTCCAAGCAAATGGAATGAAAAGAAAATGTGGCAAATAGATTAGTGCTGTATTAAAGTGATAATCATGAATAGTATGTTGGAGTTATAATATTAAAAAGGCACAGCATTCATTTGAAAAGGCTCCAGGAAGCATGTTCATCACCGTAATAGGGTGTGTTCTTAGGGTACACAGCAAAAATCTAAAAGAGTCAGCAGGGATGCCATTATACATGGGAGGTCAGTGTATGATGATCCTGTTCACAAAAGAAATTGCTGGATTGAAATTTGATGACCTTGTGGCTCACATTGACATGTCTCTTCATTTGGGGGGAATGATATGGCATGTTTCTGGAAGTGACTCCTGAGTGTCTTGCAGTACTTGACACTGAGCTTTTCATGTTCTCTCCAGGATAGATTCTCCCTTCCAGTTCAAAGCTATACCAGGAAGAACGCACAAGAGGAGTGTTTGTATCTTACCGTACTATAAGTCAAAGTACCGTACTATAAGTTCATGTTGTCTCTGTCAGAGAGAGAGTGTGTCTTTTCTTCTTGAGGGAACATAGAACCATCGCTACCAGTACAATGGCGCTAACACCCTGAACAATGAGCCACCTGTCAAGTACATTTTTATTCTACATCTTCCAAGGAGTTCAAGGCAGAGAACATGGTTGCCTCTATTTTATCCCCTGAGCAACCCTGAGAGGTAGGTTCTCCTCAGTGAAGGTGATGAGCCCAAGGTCACCTAGTTGATCCTCCATGGCAGAGTGGGAATTTGAACTTGGGTCTCTTCCAGATCCCTGGTCCAGCACTCCACGCTGCAATGGCTACATCCTCTCCTTACAATGGCTATCTCTTCTTGCTATGGGATATCTCTGTGGTGCAAACTATGACAAATACCTATGCTAAATAATACATAGCTGAAGGAAGGTAGACTGGCAATTTCTTTCCGCAGAGACCAAGAAATCTAGTGTGTCGTGTTGCAGTAGAACCTCTCCTGGTAGGGAGAATATGGAGGCCTGGATCACTGGAATACTTACTGGGACCAAAGCAGATCAAGTGAAATACAGCTAAGAAAGGAATCAGAACAACTTGTGTCTGAGGCAGAGATCAAATTGCTTATGCAGGAAAGAGGATGCTGGATTGAAAACTCTAAAGTAGAAATGATAGTTTGTAAAGATGGGTGACCATTTGAACTCTGTCCTGTGTTGTGGAACATTCCATAAGGACAGTGGGCCTTGCTATGGCTTGGGCAGCAACAAGGAGTGAGATGGCAGAGACAGTGGTAAGGACAGGCGGCCAGACCCTGCTGAAGGAGCTGAGAAGGACGTTTGTAAATGCAAGGGGCCACTGGTTCTCCATGATTATTTTGGACCTCCCAAGTGAAGAAGCATAAAACTGAAGAGTCATTGATCCTTGGAATTAGGGGCAGGTTCGAGCCATGATGTGTGTTTGCGTGGGTGTCTTTTCAGAAATTAAGATGGGTTTAAGGAGCTCATTAGGTGGCCTTCAATGAAGGCTGCTGTTCTTTGTCTAGGAAGCTTTTACTTCTTATAGACTGTGAGTCTGATGATCCTGAAAATTAAAATTCAACTAAATGTTGTAGCAGATTAATGGGAGAAGGATTTCATGCAAATGTGGGCCCTGGCTTCCTGTGGTGGATTAACAATTTTTAGGATTCTATTCCTACAGAGAACAGCACCCTGCCCTCTAGGTCCATCTAACAGATATTGCTTTTATTTTAAGTACCCAGCTCTGCAGCTTTAGATAAAACAAGCCCTGCTCCAAGTAAAATTATATTTCGTACACCACAAAGGCCATTTGCTAGTCTGCTTGTTAAAAGAGCCCGAGAGAGCAAGCGGGAGCTCATTGTCCAACATGGGAAGGGGCCTGAGGCCTGTGCTGAGCACCACCTTTGAGCTTGGCTGCAAATTCTCCTTGTAAGTTGCCTAATAACTGCCCCACAGGCCCTTCCAGCACCTATTGTTACACACACCATAACAATATTCCATTGCTGATTTAAAATGAAAAAGAACCCAAAAAAGCCATGGGTATTTGGGGGGGGGGGGCACCACCAGGGATTGGGGAAGAGAAACTTGCTGTGGAAACCTAGGTCCTTGCAGCTGCTCTCATACGGCCGCCAGCCTCCAGATGGGTCCTGGAGATCTCCTACTTTTACAACTGATCTCCAGCTGGCAGAGATCAACTCCCCTGGAAAAAATGGCTGCCTTGAAGGGTGGATTCTATGGTATTGTACCATGCTGAAGCCCCTCCTCAAACCTGCCCTCTCCAGGCTCCACCCCCAAAATCTCCAGGTATTTTACAACACCAACCTGGCAACCCTGTGTTCTCCTGCAGCAGCAACAGAGAAACTGCACAAGGAAGATACCACAGGTGGCCACTTCCTGCTGACCCTTCATGCTGACTTACAGCTCCTTAGCTCTTATAAACGTTACTGCCCCTCATCCAAGGGTCTGAGCGGGGACAATAAGTCTTCTGTGGGCCAGGGAGTGTCACCTGTGGAGGATGAAACCAAAATTCCTGGAATTGTGCCTGTGATTAGGAAATACCTGGAGATTTTGGGGGTGGATTGGCATGAGGGGAGGGAGATTAATGCCATAGAATCCACCCTCCAAGGCAGCCATTTTCTTCAGGGGAATTGATCTCCATTGTCCCGAGACCAGTTGTAATTCCAGGAGATCGCCATATCCTATCTGGAGGTTGGCAACCACAGGTTCCAAATCCGGTCACCCTCTCTGGGTGGGGAAACACCTGGAGATTTGAGGGTGGAGTCTGGAGAGGGCGGGGTTTGGGGACCAGAGGGCTATTGGCAGGGTATAATACCATACAATCCACCCTCCAAATGAGGTATTTTCTTTATTGATCTCTGTTGCCTGGAGATCAGTTATAACAGCAGGGGAACTCCAGGAGGTTGGCAACCTTCGCTGCCTCCCCTTGCCTTCCGTCCCGCAGTTTCCTCGCAGTAGCAGCCCAAGCCGGGCCCATTTCCATTTCCAAGCGGCACCGGTGTTCACCATGAATCCAAAGCCCCGCAGCTAAATCTCTCGCCGGAGCCGGACAGCCATCAATAGCACTCGGTTAATTAATTTGATGGGAACAGCAGGGAGCGCCGTTTGCACTTAGTGAAGTTCCCCGAAACTTCCGCGCTCATCTCTGTAATTGGCCTCATAAATTTGAGGAAAGAGAGAGCTCAGCAAAGCACAAGGGGGAGGGGGCCGCACGCCGTGGCGGCCTTAGTTAATTTTATTGGAGAAATCCATCTTCCCTTCCCCTGCCGCTTCCTCTCCCTCCTGATTTGCCTAATCATGATAAACTTCCATTCATATGTGCACCTACTGCACAGCCATTCGCTGTCTTAAAATATTGACTCATGAATATTAAGCACCCTCATTAACATGCAAAGCCGGCGGACGCCATCCCTTCTGCCTATCGGAGCACTGGTAATTAAAAATAGAGCGAGGCTGGGAGGGATCACCTGAGGACCGCCCCCCGGCACGGGGCTGCCAGGGTGGAGTCCGCCGGCTGGGGTCGTTCTCAAGGGCCAGCCCGTTCTTTTGGCCCCCAGGACTAAGCAAGCCAAGGCTGTGCCACAAGCATTATTGAAAGTGTAAAAAAAAATTGCCACGTGTACACCTCAGTGCTTTAAGTAGTCCAAGTTGCCAGCCCAGGGGTGGGTATTATACATTAGGAGGTCGGTCCACAGTAAGCAGGGCAATTATTATAAACCAGCTTTCTCCATCTTCTTCCAAGGATGAATGATGCATCAAAACAAATTTCCTTCTGCTTCAGAACTATATTTTAATGGGATGGGGAGCCATTCAGGGAGAGGCCAAAAGCAAAAGATATTAAAGAGGGCAAGTTGCACATTATTTTGTTTGTTATACCCACTTAGAAAGCTCAAGTCACTACCTAAGGCACCAACCAATTTTTTTAAAAAAACACCTCAACATGATAACAATAAAACAGCACCAAGTATGTGTTATTCTAAAAAGAACGGTGCATAGAGGTGAACATAAGAGAGTAAGTCAAGTATACTTTAGCAAGTGAGATCCCCAAACTTATAGTGAGCGCAAAAGATAGCCTGGTAGATAAAAGTGTTTTTATTTAGCACATGAAACTTATTGAGTTAAGGCAGCAGGAGGACAGTGGTGGGGCAGGAGTTCTCAAATGAAGTGCCAGTACAGAAAAGACCCTGCCCTTCACAGGCATCTGCTTCACTTCAAATAAACCAGGAGATATACAACAGGACTTCTGGGGTAGATTTGTAGTTCTGAGTTAGGCTCACATAGAAGCAGGCAGTCCTTAGAATAACTTTAAAGAATTTCAGTGTGATGACCAGTACTGGAGAGCTGGTGTGGTGCAGTGGTTACAGTCAACTCAGACTAAAATACTCTGTGGCAGTTATCATGCTGTGTGCAGCATGAGTTGGTGTGCAGAAAGATCCATGTTCAAGCTCTGGTTTTTCCAGTTGACAGGATTTCATGGAGCAGTTGGTCGCAGTTACCTTTGGGTTTGCAGTGTCAGTATATCAGGCACAAGCTGGACTTCCAAGGCCTAAAACTGGTGTCATTCAACATGGAGGACTGATAATCTTTCCCACTATTTCACCGGCTAATGGCCTTCTAATAATGAGCGAAAGTTAGCAGTGGTTATAGCGCCATACTAGGCTCTGGGAGAACCAGGTTCAAATCCCCACTCTGCTATGGAAGCTTGCTGGGTGGCCTTGGACCAATCACTCAGTTTCAGCCTTAACCTACTTCTCAGGATTGTTGTTATGAAGATAAAATGGAGGTGATAAGTATGTAAGGGGAGGTATAAATGAAGCAAATAAATAAAATAAATTGTGATCTGAAAGGAACTGGCAACCAGCAAACGTTTCAAAAATTATATGTTTTCTATGCAGTATAGCAGCATTTTGCAACTCTTGAAGTTTCCAAGCTGTCTTCAAAGATAGCTCCGTATAGAGTACCTTGCAGTAATCACATCTCTGGATGTGATCAGAGTGTATAACTGTGACCAGATCTCACTTTCCAGGAATGGATGCAGCAAATCAACCAAAGATGCACTGTGTGCCACATATAAGAACATAAGAGAAGCCATGTTGAATCAGGCCAATGGCCCATCCAGTCCAACACTCTGTGTCACACAGTGGCCCCCAAAAAAGGAGGTACACAAGTGGGGCTAGAAGCCCTTCCACTTTGCCACCCCCACCCCAAGCACCAGGAATACAGAGCATCACTGCCCCAGTCAGTTCCAATAATATGTTGTGGCTAATAGCCACTGATGGACCTCTGCTCCATATTTTTATCCAAAACCCCTCTTGAAGCTGGCCTGTGGCAGTGAATTCCACATGTTCATCACCCTTTGGGTGAAGAAGTACTTCCTTTTATCTGTTCTAACCCTACTGCTCAGCAATTTCATGGAATGCCCATGAGTTCTTGTATTGTGAGAAAGGGAGAAAAGTACTTCTTTCTCTACTTTCTCCATTCCATGCATGATCTTGTAAACCTCTATCCTGTCACCCCACAGTTGATGTTTCTCCAAGCTAAAGAGCCCCAAGCGTTTTTACCTTTCATCATAGGGAAAGTGTTCCAAACCTTTAATCATTCTAGTTGCCCTTTTCTGGACTTTTTCCAATGCTATAATATCCTTTTTTGAGGTGCGGTGACCAGAATTGTACACAGTATTCCAAATGAGACTGCATAATCGATTTATACAGGGGCATTATGATACTGGCTGATTTGTTATCAGTTCCCTTCCTAGTTCCCTTCCAGCATGGCATTGGCCTTTTTTATTGCAATCGCACACTCTCTTGACATTTTCAGTGAGTTATCTACAACAACCCCAAGATCTCTCTCTTGGTCAGTCTCTGCCAGTTCACACCCCATCAACTTGTATTTGTAGCTGGGATTTTTGGCCCCAATGTGCATTATTTTGCACTTGATCACATTGAACCTCATCTGCCACATTGATGCCCACTTACCCAGCCTCAACAGATCCCTTTGGTTCCTCAGAATCCTCTCTGGCTCTTACCACCCTGAACAATTTAGTGTCATCTGCAAACTTAGCCACTTCACTGCTTACTCTCAACTCCAAATCATTTATGAACAAGTTAAAGAGCATGGGACCCAGTACTGAGCCCTGTGGCACCCCACTGATTACCGTCCTCCACTGCAAAGATTGTCCATACTCACTCTCTGTTTCCCATTAATCAGCCAGTTTTTGATCCACAAGAGGACTTGTCCTTTTACTCCATGACTCCACTGTGTGAAACAGAGTGTTCGACTGGATGGGTCATTGGCCTGATCCAACATGGCTTCTCTTATGTTCTTATGTGTTGAGGGGAGGGAGGGTGGCTCAGTGGTAGAGCATCTGCTTGGGAAGCAGAAGGTCCCAGGTTCAATCCCTGGCAAAAAAGGGTCCAGGCAAATAGGTGTGAAAAACCTCAGCTTGAGACCCTGGAGAGCCACTGCCAGTCTGAGAAGACAATACTGACTTTGATGGACCAAAGGTCTGATTCAGTATAAGGCAGCTTCATATGTTCTTTGGACTTTTTAGTTTATTAGGTGCCACCCAGCCCGTTAACAACTCCAAACATCTGTTCAAAACAACTTCTGTCTCACTTGACTGCTCAAAAAGAGAAATACAGCTGTGTGTGTTGTCAATGTAATGATAACACATAGGGTTTTTCTGCATTTTCACTTGCTGTTAAGTTTCTGTTTGGGAGAGGAGAATCTGCAGGGAGATATGCTGGAAATAAACCTGTGTGATATGGTCCTTGTTTTAATGAAATAGAAATGATTTCCATAACCTAGCCAAACTCCTAAATCAATGTTGAAAGCAGCTTCAAAGTGCTTAACTTTGGTTGGGTCATATTCAGAGTTTTGCTACTAGATACCCACAAGTAACCTGTGATAGCAGTGAGACTCTGATAGCCAACTTGTTTTGACAGTGTTCTGTGGGATTAGACAGTAGGAATGATGTTTGCTTTGCTTGTACCCTCTTACTGTGCATCTTCTCTTTTAAGTCTTGAAAAACTAATACCTTGTCTTATCAGTGACCCAATTATTCTCAGTGTCATGTTTCTCATAGAAATACCTTTTCTAGATCTGTTGGTGATTCACTAGACAGAATTCCTGAAGACTTTTGGTTTTCATTAGAAATCTAGACTTTAATAATGTTCTGCATTCCTCAAATGTATATCTTCATTTGCTCTCTTAATGTCATTTATAGTTATTTCCATCTATGAACTGTACATATCAATCTTCCTATTTAGCTATTTGGTGAACCTGTTACCTGTGGAAAGAGGCATCTACATGCTTATCTATTTTATTTTATGCCTCTATAGTATCTTGTTAGAGTTTGACCTTTTCTGAGTGTTTTGTTTAGAAAATCCTTTCTATATTTCATGTTCTTATCATGGTAGGACTCCAGTTCTGCTTGATTTTGTGTTTCAGTCCCGTCTACAGTCCTGGCCAGGCTTGCTACTGGAGAACACATTTCCATCTGCTTGTTTTAAGTGCATGTTCATTATGATAGTTTTAAGAATTGCTGGTGTATGTCTGTTAAGAATTGTTTATTTAAGGATTAATTATTATTTGTTTTTAGGATTTTGTTGTTAAAGTTTGTTGAAACCCTCTCTCACCCACAGAACAGATTGGGATGAGCTGGCACAGAGAAAAATGGGGTTCAGTGGAACTTGATCACCCCACTGATTTCCAATGGTTTAAATTCTCTGATCCAGTTCTCTAATCATTTTGAGTCTGATCCGTCGTATACATGCATGTTAAAAGCTGACATTGTTCTATTGAGGCCTCAGTTTTATTTTGTTTGTTTTTAAAGTTTTTTCTTATTTTTGACAATTTCATATGTTCCAAAGCTATAGCAAAAGTTTTTCTTTCCTTTTTGTGACCATTTTTATAATCCAGGGGTAATTTCAACTCTGGTAATCTTTTTTTGGAGCTCCAATCTTGTGTACAATTTCATGCTTTCTTTTTTTTAAAAATTCATATCTGTTGTAACAAAGTAAAAAGCCTCTCAGAAATCTCTAGGTGCATGCTTTTTATATGAATGTACACTAGCCTGAATCATGAGAAGTGATGCATAGGTTTATATTGTGAATTTGTATTCTGCATAATGTATGGTGTATAAAATTTGCCCTTTAACATTGGAAGGGCAGAGACATTGTCAAACTAAAACTTCATGTGAGGAAAAGAAAATCTCCAGTCCAAAACAAGTGTGGTAATTTAGTTATGGCAATTTGTGGACAGCCAAGAAAAGCTTTAAAAGAAAAGAAAAAAATCTATTATTGTTATTTTGTTTGTTTGTTTCTCCAAGTATGTTTTCTCTTCCATATCTACCCAGGGGTCCTGAAATTGCCTGGACACGCCTCATTGATGTTGGATGGAAGGCCTCCCCCCAAACCCCATCCAAACCGAGTTATGGAGACCGCTTATTTCCAGGGAAATTCCTCTGCCTAGCAAAAGGCTAGAGGTCCCAGTGAGATCCCAATAAGCAGCCCCACGGCCACTTCCAAGTCGTACTTCCAAATAAAAAGAATTCCTTTTGGCTGCAATAGAAACACATTTCCCTGTGCAAAGATTGTCATGCATAAAGCACACAAACTCTCCATGAACTCAAGAAAGAAGACCTTTTGTTAGACTAAGGGAGGAGGGGAACAAGAAATGAACAGTGAAATGGTTTTTATATTGTAATAATAAGCCAGTATGGACTGCCCATTTCTGGCCATGCTCTCACCTATGTCTGAATGTGTGTATCTTGATCACCTAGGCTACAATATGTTGTTTGCCATAAAGGCACATGAATTGATTCACTTTATAACATGTCACTTGCATATGTCCCTCAGTATTGCTTATGTGCCTAGAAGTTAAGATATTCATCTTATATTTTTGCAACATAGCTAGTAATGTTTATTGATAAAAATTTTTCAATATCAAGACACATAGCTTTCCCTCATGCATGAAGAGCTTACTTTTTGGTAATTGACATTCCCATCCCCCTCTTGTCTCAACTGTGTTTTAACCCTGGTTGTTTGAAACCTAAATGAGAGCACATCATGAAATTTGGCCTACACTCTCCAAGAATGCTACAGTATTATTTATTTATTTATTACTTTACATTTATATCTCGCCCTCTCCGCAATGGACTCAGGGCGGCTTACAGTATCATAAAAACAATCAATTCCATAAAACATATAAAACCATAATACATTTATCAGTTTAAAACTGATACAGTGCAGGAAGGGGGAGAATTGATACCAGGGTGTTATTGTATAAAGAGGGTAGCCTAGTTTCAAAAGAGACCTGGTGGGCCCTCTCACGCTAGAGGGGGTAGCCTATCCTCAATAGACATGGTGGGCTCTCTCATGCTAGCCTGCATACCCAGCCCCATGATGGAGACTTAAACAGCTCTGTAGTGGAAGGCTGGCCTGCCTAGCCAAAAGTATGCCTCTGAATAACCTTTCTCCCCCTATACATGCATCTTTTCTGGACAGACAAAAATTAAATACTAAGATGTGCCAGTGTGAATGCTAAACCCATCATTGTTTGTTCTCCATCTGTGGTTTATCTTTACCCCATCGCTATTAGTATACTCCTCCGTTACCCCCATTGTAATGTCATTCCACTCCTTCCTGGGAATGTCAAAATCAAATTGATATTTTGCTGCTCCTTGTAAGCAGCCATATAAAAGAAAAAAGAGTGGGATGTGGGATTAGGCAGTAGGAATGATGTTTGCTTTGCTTGTACCCCACAAAGATGTGGGAGGATCATGCAATCAGCACACCAACCTGCTTCCCTATAATTCTGATGACACAAGAGCACAAGAGCCTTACACCCGTGTTCAAACCGCATTTCTGCTTCTTCAGATAAATCTATTCCTGACAACTGCTGCGCTGGTATTAGTCTCTGTAGACTAGGCAGACATGACCTCATGGTAAAGAGGAGTATGTATTCCGGTTAGTGCTTTTGTCTCTTCGATGCTGTAAGCTGGTTTATTTCTGGCACAACTGATGCAGAGATAAATAAACCCTTGCTCAGAGAGGCAAGGCAGAAGCATTTTCTCCTCAACACGCGTGTTGTGTGGTTCATTCCAACAGTGTTCCACATGATGAATAGCTGGACTACATAATTTGTCAGGTTGAAAAGTGGCTACCTTCATTGCTGTTGGTTCTTTGCTGCTTGTATGTGCAGTGATAAACTCACATTCAGGTCCCCACACATCAAGCCTGCAGTCTAACATGGATTTAAGCATGACTATCTCTATATGGGTTGTGGCAACTGTGAGAAGTGGCCCTAAGCAAAGGAAGGATAAAATGTAGACTTCTGTGTGAGACATAAAGCTAGGGAATTTAGTTTAGTTTATTTGCAACCCACCCTCCTCGACAAATGGGCTCAGAAACCTAAGAAGTGCTTGAGTTATGTCTGAAGAAACAAAGAACATTGATGACTTTAAAAAAGAGAGACCTGATTGTGCAGTGAAGGCCAAAGACCCCTTCTGTATATGGCACTTGCCTCTGGGAAACCCTGGAATGGACCGTGAAGCATGGTCCATGGGGCAAAGGTCAGAGACACCCTGACAAAATGTTTGTATCCCACTCTCTCAGTGTACAAGTGCCAAGGTTGGCTTCCACTCACAAGAATTAAAATAAAAGGAACTTGAACACATCAACATGGCTTAAACTGTTTCAGATCATTCAGCTATCAAAGTTATTATTTTGACAATGACTCTCCAAGGCCTCCAGCAGAGGTCTTTTATATCACCTAACCACATGATCCTTTTTGTTGGTGATTGAACATGGGACCCTCTGCATGCAAAGCAGATGCTCTGCCCTGAGCCACAGACTGTCTTTTAAACTTCCTAGGAACATCTGGCTGACCACTGCTGGCAGGTTGGACTTAGATTATTTGATCTAGCAAAGCCAATTCTTACGTTCTTTAAACAGTGAGACACATATGGTAGTTTTACTACATTAAGCTATAGATATGATGCAGGTGCAGCTAGTCACATTATGTAATGTGGCATACCCCATATATCATTTGCCTTCACTTTGTATTTGTCTGGTCTGATGTGCATAAACTGCATTGGATGATGACTCTTCAAAGCTTCCTGTCTGTCTTGATATACCCATCATAATACTTCCTCACCTGATCAGCTTCAATCCTTAATTCCTTGCTTAGTTTTATAGCAGTTTCTGGGATCAAGCTGAATGTTAAGAGCCCAAACTGCGTGGCCTGCACTAGCATGTGTAAACAAGATGCTTTCCGAAACCTGTTTGGTTCATCAGAAGTCAATGATGTATGCCAAGCCATGGTAACTTTGCAAAGGTGGCTTTTTTCATTTCTTTAACAGTTGTTTTAAATATATATAAGGAATGGTCTATAATAGACAGTAATGTGGGGAATATAAATATAATTAGGCTAACAGGGAATTTTTAGGTTGTAATTAAAAAGCATTGTGCAGTAGGTTGGACTAGATGACCCTGGAGGTCCCTTCCAACTCTATGATCCTAAGCCAGATGGGGTGCCTGAGCACAAAAATTATCATATAGTACATATTCTGTGCTCAGAATACTCTTGTTGATTTCAAGTCAAGCATCCTTGTAAGTAGGGATGGGGAAATTGCCCACAGCAGCCTGGATCACAATTGGCTTCCCTATTATGACTGAAGGCTGTGAACACTTTTATCAAGCATTCATAACTGTTCTTTCTCCTTTGGGCATGCAGGTTCCCTTGCATTTAGTGCAGGAGTGAGGAAAGGCAAAGCACTGCCTAGGCACTTGTGTGACACTGCTGTTCCTTGTTCCCTAGGTGCCAAAATGGATGAAGAGGTGACAGCAATGATTGCTCCCACAACTTATACCATTGTATTTACAAAAGCCAAAGTCAATCTCAGGAAGCAGGACAGTTTCACTGTTGAAGTAATCGTCAGCTTCTGAGCAAGCACCAGCAATAATGACTGGTCTCAGTTTCCTCACCTAACTTATGCCAACTGTGCAGGTACAGAAGTGCCACATATGCTTTAAATAGATCTCCTGTTTTAATTACAAACAGAACACTTCCAGGGCACCGAGGCTCAAGTTGACATTAAAATGAATATTCCAAACAGAAACTTCATAGGGAAAGCCTTTTATTTTCAAACTTTGTGACCTCATTTTTTGCTGAGCCACCCTATGTGTATTCTTAACTCCTATCTGAGGGTCAGCATTCTTGGGAAGGTGGCTGAGAGCTCAATTTCCTTGATGCACAGGTAATCTAACTCATGAGCCCTGCAGCTTCTTTGGCCCAATTCAGCCTGTCTTGACTCTCACCAGTGCCCATTATCTTCCTCTGTTATCTGGTCCCCTTCTGTTTTCCTTCCCTGCTTCTGACAGCATACCCACCTAATGATCAATGATTTCTCATTTTGCTGGGAAAGTGGCACAAACAGCAGAGTTTACAAACTCAAAGCCTTTCCAGTCAGGACAATAACTCAGCGCTTTGTCATCACAGGAAATGGGGGCTACAATGCAGGCACCAGTGATGGCTGCAGCAATATTTTCGATGGTTCCCCCGTCTCGTAGCAAATATGTTACTGGGGTATAATTTACCTGTTTAGGCCTCAGCTCAATAATAAAGCCAAACAGCTTAATGCATCTGCCAACACCATGTGTGTGTGCATGTGTATTGTATATCTGGAAGGAAACACAACCAGCAAAAAAACCCCTTTTTTAAAAATCAACTGTTGAGTACCGTTTCTTCCTATTCCTGTTATAGTTCATCAGCAGAATCACCTGCCTCGTTATTCCAACATGTTTATATCTGCCTGTAAACATAACACCCAATCAATCTGAAAATATCAGATGGGAAAGAAAGCTGAAATGAATGAGGCTTTTTTGACTGGTGAATCAAGATCAATTATTTGTTTCTACTAAAACACTGATGTATTACCCATTTATCGTGTTTGATTTTTTTCCTCTTTTATTTCCATGCTTTGTTTTCTTTTGGGGAAACCAAGACTGGTCCTTTGAAGCCAGACAGGGCATATCAGACAGGGCATTGGCACTTGGGCTCCTGGGGGGGCAGGATTCTGCTTTCTTCTCATCCTGTCAAGTGATGTGCAGGCATCACCAGGAGCAGTGAATCCAGTAGGGACACCTAGTAGCCATGTTCCCCTATAAGGAAGATGCCAAGAACAAGCATCCTAATCTAATTTTTGCTGTGGAAAAACAGGCATTCCATGAAACCCAAAGACACATAAATAGATCAGAGACAGGCATAAAGAAATGTGAGCAAATAGCCTATCAGGCTACCCCTTCAATCTGTGTAAGAAATTTAACACTCATAAGCACATCAGAGTAAATTTAATGAAATATGCTTGTGAAATCATTGGACTGAGAGGCAATTTGTCTGTGAATGCTAATGTTCTTAAATGGGTCCTCTGAACAAGAGGAGCAAGAAGAGTAAACAGCAGCAGCTATTACCCACCCTCACCCATATTTCGGTGACATAAGAGAATCTTTCTTGTGACCATGCCCACAGTCTTAGCAGCCTCATTGTCAGCATGTGCCCTGTTTTGTGACCTTCTGTAATCTTTTGCAAAACTGAGGCCCAATTGAGCTCCAACAGTGCCAAACAAACTTGGAAGAGGCTAGTGGATGTGTGAATGTGCATAACCTCTCAATGTTAACTGCCCTCTCCATGTAACAAATTGCTGAAGAAGTGCCTATAATCATCAATATAGCCAATTCTAAATGTTGCCAAATCTGTGGATACTTAAATCCAGAGACTGGAGCCATGAACAGAAAAGGCAGGTCTTTCTACAACCCCAAGTAAAGCCCCAGGTTCATAGAAAAATCTGAGATCTAAAAAAATACACTGGAGGATCAGCTGCTTCTCAAAAGCAGCTTTAAAAATGCCTATAATGGCCATTAGTAGAAAACCACAAAAGTACCCTTCATTTCTGTCAGCAAAAGGTGGGGGAGGAGGGGAGGGGGCATGGCCCTTTCAAGAGGTGGTTTTGAGGGAGGACTTAAAGGAGCCTGACCCCACAGAAATTACTGGGTGGCTTGCTACCACCCAACTTTATTGACTCACCCAGGCCCAGCTGTTCTTGATGCTTGGGGGGCACAGTGGGAGGGCTTCTAGTGTCCTGGTCCCAATGATTGACCTCCTGATGGCACCTGGGTTTTTTTACTACTGAGTGACACAGAGTGTTGAACTGGATGGGCCATCAGCCTGATCCAACATGGCTTCTCTTATGTTCTTATTACAGTTCAGCAGCAGCCCCCCTACAAAAGCTGGTCTGCATTCCACAGTGGTCTGCAAATTTCCAGTCTGTGATGACCTTGAGGTGACCTTGAGCCAGTCACATGTAATCCATTCTAAGCTGTGAGGGTTATTGTGAGGATAAAATGACAGAGAATGATGTAAGCAAAGAAAGGTAGGTATATGGGGTTTGCCAGAAGGAAGCAAAGAGAAAATAGTGTGAGGAGGATACTGTGGATACTGTGGAAAGCAAGGTGACACCCCCACCCCCGGCAAATCCTTGCCAATTCCACAGGGCTGCCAGTTGGAGAAAAGGTATGAAAGCTGAAGACCAGGAAGCAGGAAGCTGGGTGGTGGATGAGAAGAAGAAAAGGAAGCAAGGAAGGTGGAACCGGAAGCAGGGGAAAGGCTGTGGAGGTTTTCAGAGAAGCACAAGAGGCAATAATGGTGGAAGGGAAAATGAGATGCCCCTGCAAAGCCTTGTGGATACCCAATTGTTTATCTAATTCTCAACAGGCCTTACCCATGGCAGGGCCGAATCTAGGGGGGGAAGAGGGGGGTGCTTGCCCTGGGCGCCAACGGATGGGGGGCCCAAATTGGGTATGGAGTCCATTGTATTCTTTGGGCCCGTAAGATATAATGGCCTATAAGGGGGTGTCATTTTTTAATTTTGCCCCCCCCCCTCAAAAAACATGTAGATCCGGGTCCTGACCTTTGGATCCCTAAGTTCACTGATTGATGCCATATAGAGAGAAGGGCAACGTTGTCTGAGAGCCAGTGTGATGTAATGGGAACCAAGACTGATTCCCTGCTCCTCCACATGAAGCCTGCTGGGTAACTTTCGGCCACTCACAGTTCTCTCAGAGCTCTCTCAGCCCCACCCACCTTTGACTGTTGTGGGAAGAGGAAGGAAAGACCATTGTAAGCTGCTTTGAAACTCCTTAAGGTAGCAAAAACACCTGCTCTTCTTCAGCTGCTAAAGCTACTGTGAGCAAAGAGAACAGGAATGGAGTGTAGAGGAGCCAGCAGAATGGAGCTGATGGAGAGCCTGCCAGTGATGCCAGCTCTGCCTCTTCTGGGCAAGCAGGTGGCCGAGGGAGGAGGAGGTGCTGCAGTCCCCCCTTGCACAGCCTTCTGTCCTCTGTGGGTGGGGGGAGAGGAATGAGAGCCACCTTGCCTTCTGCTGTTCCCCTCTGCTGCTAAGGCAGTTTTGAAGCTAGTGGCGGGGTTTGGGGGGGGGAAACTGGAGCTCTTGCTGCTTACCCCTCTGCTGCCAAGGCCAGCCCTGCCATCACCACCCTTCATCTGCAATTGCATGCATGCAGCAGCAGGAGGAACTGAGCTGCTGCCACCCTCTCTTGCTGTGTGAGCCAGGCAGATAAGAGAAGGGAAAACTGGAGCAGAGGGGGTGCTGCTGGCAAGCTAGTCATTGAGTGGTTGACAGAGGGGGAGAAGGACAGGATGCCTCTCCCATGAGTCTTGCAGGTCCCCCACTTGTGGAACACAGAACTATGTAACATGCAAACTTCCAAGCTAAACTCAGCTTACCAGTCATGAAATGTGCGTTGCCAGGTGTTCGATGCCCTCCCTATGCCTCAGATAGGCAACAAAAATGTCAGGTTTTGTAAACCACTGGTGAAGTGCCATTTGTGATTGTTGGGCACAAACTACACAGGCCTGGAGCCAACAGTTCCTCTCTGGCCATCATGTAACTGTGCTGAAGGAATATGAATGAACATGCAGGGAACACCCCTAGAATGATTCCATTTTCCCCAGCTCTAGAAGCACATACAGATTGTTCCATCATTACTGCTTCCAATGGCTAATCTCCATCCAGTTTAAAACAGTTGCTGGAGACAAGAAGAAAGCCAGGTGTGTGAGACATCCCATAGTATAGTGATAAAGAATGTGTTCTCACTTTCATTTACAGCAAGCATGGAAAGGACATGGGAAACTGATTCATCACAAGGGCACAAGAGAGATTGTGGTTCAGTGGTGCAGCATGTGTTGGTGTGCAGAAAGATCCAGGTTCAAGCTCTGGTATTTCCAGTTGAAAGGATTTCATGGAGCAAGTGCTGGAAAAGAGCTGTCTCTGCCTGAGTCCTTGGTAAGGTGCTTCTGATGGGAGTAGATAGTGCTGAGTTAGACAGTGTGACAGTATAAAGTGTTAGGGTAACTTAGCATTTATGATACCACTTGAGAGTGTTGACAATGCTTTTCAATGTATATCAAATGCAGCAACTCTGTAAGCCAGCTCAGTATTACTATGATCACATTTGTGTGTTTGGGGGGTGGGGGGTGAGACTGAGCCATAGAGTCCATGGCTGCTTGGAACCAGTGATGGTGCGGCTTCCTCCACTCACAGCTGAAGCCTTACACTCTTTTTAACCTTTGCAAACTGTGCCCAGAAATTAGCCAGAGAAACCTCCCATGGCTTTGGTGGCCACCAGAGGGAACTAGAGGACAAGGTAAGGCTGAGCCAGCAGCTATGTCAGAAACGTGTCCAAGCCTTTGTGATGGGACATCCCAGTAATCCATATGCCATTTCTTGTTTAAAAAAACATTAAGGGTTAAAACTGTGCTGAAACAGCTTGAAAAAAACTCATTCTCCTGTTCCTGCTGCATGCCAAGCTTTGAAGGCAAGTTATTGTGAATAGTCCAGCAAAATCATGGATTATTTTAGCAGAGGACACTTTTCTGACAGAGGGGCAAGTCTCCCAAGTTTTGGTGTTATTTGCAACCTCACACCCTGTTACCATACTAGTTACCCCACATGTATCTGAAGAAAGCAGAAGATACCCCCTCTCCCTTTACCTTCAGCAGCAACAGAAATGCCTTGCAGTAGAAGGAAACAATGTAAATGAAGAGACACAATTGCACTCTTTCTGAAGCTCCTTAAAAGCAGAAGGCCAAAGATGAGTCGATCCTCACAGCTTCCTTCAACTTAAAGTCTGATGGTGCAGCCAGCATGGCAACCACTTGCTGAAGGTGAATAAAATCGTTTGCAGCTCAGTTGCTGACTTTGAGCTGCCAGATGACTGTCTCAGGTTACGTTTTTCTTACATCTGTAATTTTCTTACATCTGTAATCATTTTAACACCTCCAGTAATTCCATGCTGGTGTGCTTGGGCTCATTCTGGTCTTCTGCCTGACAGCACTACATCCAGGGCAGATAATCCCCATGAAGACAAAAGTGTCTCTGTTTTTTTTTTTTAGGGAACAGCTCCTGTGTACGAGTACATGAGGCTTACTGTCACAACCTCCCTCAAAGAACTCCACTTCCCTAGGGAGAAAACCAGTTTCCACCTGTCATTTCTATCCCCCCATGTTTCAGACTAAAGTACCAGACTAGGATTGTGGGATGCGTTCTTGGCAGATGCACCCTAAGAGACGACAGCAGAAATAAAGGACAGCACCGTGATGTGTTGGGATCTGGTGCACATCCTCAGCTCAAGCCCGGATTTTGACAGTGGGGGACAGTGATTTACAAGACGATAAGAGGTCCTTCCATTTTGAGACCTTGGGATTCACTCTCTTTCCAGAAAATGATAAATTACAATGAACTGTAGCCATCTCACACCCTCTACACCTGCAATTGCATCCCATGGCAACCCGTGTCCTTTTTGCATGTCCTTGTGACCTTTCTTTTCCCTTACCCCAGATTCATTCCTTTGCCTGTATGCTAGTGATTTATTACACGGTGCCAATCTGCAGTGACCTTGCACTTTGCCTGATGTGTACTAATAAAGAGTGACCTGCAGGTCAGCAGCATGAGAGGGGTATGAGCTGACATGTGAAGATCAGCTGTGTACATGCTTGTACAGTGTCTGCAGTGACAACAGATGAGTCAAGAGAAGGAAGGGAAAGGTCAACCTCTTGTCTCCCTAGAATAACCTGCTCACCAATTGTGGTTTGCTGCCCATTGCTGTTATATTAATAACTTATTGTTTTAATTGAAAGCCACCTTGACTGGAATTCTGATGAGGAGGTAACAAAAATAAAAATAAATAATACAAGCTAACTAACTACCTTACTAACTACCGCCCAGTATTGAATCTACTGTTCCTGGGCAAGGTAGTGGAGAAGGCAGCTCCAGGTCTTCTTGGAGGAAACTGATATCCTAGATCTTTTCCAGTCTGGCTTCCGCCCTGCTCATGAGATGGTGCTGGTCGCCCTGGTGGATGACCTCTGGAGACATCTGGATCATGGCAGATGGGTGCTGCTGATACTTTTAGACCTATTAGCAGCATTTGATACAGTCGGCCATGGTTGTTGGCCCGCCACCTCACTGACACAGGGATTTGGGGATTAGTCTTACAGTGGCTGACCTTCTTTCTCCATCGTTGGGGACAGAGGGTGGCTCTCGGGGGAGAATTGTCCCAGCGACACTCACTTGAATGTGGTATGCTGTGGGGGGCAATCCTTTCCCCGATGCTATTTAATATCTATATGTGTCCCTTTGCCTAGATGGTCTGGAGATATGGGCTGGGTTGTCACCAATATGCTGATGATACCCAGCTCTATCTGCTTATGGATGGCCATCCGACTCCAATGAACTGGGTGAGTCTTTGCAAGCCATGGCTGGTTGGTTGTGTCAGAGTTGACTGAAGTTAAATCCATCTAAGACAGAAATCCTGTGTCTGGATTGGGGAGGGCAGGAAGTGGGATCAGGCTCCTGCCCCTCGATGGTACTCAGTGCCATTGACAAAGGTGAAGAGCTTGGGGGTATTTCTGGATACCTCGTTATCTATGGAGGCCCAGGTTGCCACCACTGGAAGGGCTGCCTTTTTCCATCTAAGGTGGGCCCAACAGTTAGCCCCCTACTCACCCCCCGTGATCTAGCCACAGTGATCCATGCAATGGTCACCTCCAGATTGGACTATTGTAACTCTCTCTACGTGGGGTACCCTTGATCCTGCTCCAGAAACTCCAGAGAGTGCAGAACGCTGCAGCCCGGTTATTAGCATCAAAGCCTATCTGGACATGAATGCATCCGGTGCTGCACGAACTGCACTGGCTACCCCTGGAGTACCGGATCTGTTTTAAGGTGTTGGTCCTTACCTTTAAGGCCCTTTATGGCCTGCGGCCTGCATAGCTCTGGGATGATCTCTCCCCATACAAGCCTCCCCCCCCCCCAGGCCCTGAGGCCAGCTGCACAACAGCATCTTGTGATCCCTGGTCTTAGGATGCCCGACTGGCTTCAACAAGGTCCAGGGCCTTTTCGGTTCGGATCCCCACCTGGTGGAATGAGCTCCTACTGGAGATCCAGGCCCTGCAGGACTTATCCAAGTTTTGCAGGGCCTGTAAGATGGAACTCTTCCAACAGGCTATTAATTGATCTAGCGGGTGTCCCCTGAAGTCATCACTTCCCCCAGCAACTTACCATCCAGGTACTTAAGTTATGTTGGATACTATTTTGCTTATTCTGTGATTCTGTAATTTTACACATTTTGTAATTATGATATTGTCTAGTCTGGATGTGGTTTGTTTAATGTTTCTGTAAGGTTTTTAATGTTGTAAGCCACCCAGAGCCCGCTTGCGGGATAGGGCGGGATATAAATCGAAAAATTAAATTAAATTAAATTAAGCTGCAGTACAACCAAAGCAGGTTCTCTAAATAGGCAGTGTTAGGCTTGCAGATGCTGCTTCTCTGGCAACAAAAAGTCATGTTCATATGACTGAACATATTCATAATGTTTCAGCACTGGCCATCCTCCATTAATCTCATCCGTTC
The DNA here is from genome assembly GCF_032191835.1 of Heteronotia binoei. Lineage (NCBI taxonomy): Eukaryota > Metazoa > Chordata > Lepidosauria > Squamata > Gekkonidae > Heteronotia > Heteronotia binoei. Next base: position 76,908,432 of record NC_083228.1, on the reverse strand, counting down.
CTATTTACATGGATGAAAACAATCCCTCAATAACTTGGGAAAGGACAATTGAGGAGAGATTCTTCCTTGGAGAGGAAACTAATGTATTTACTTAGTTGAGGTGGAAAGTGCCATCAAGTCATCATTGATTTATGCTGACCCTGTGGAGTTTTCAAGGCAAGAGACCATTCAGAGGTGGTTTGCCATTGCCTGCTCCTGCATCATGACCTTGGTATTCCTTGGAGGTCTCCCATCCAAATAGTAGCCAGGGCCAACCTTCCTTAGCTTCCAAAATCTGATGAGGTCAGGATAGCCTGGGCTATCCATCAGTAATCTCGCAATGAGTGCTATGCAGGCAAGGTAAGCTGCCCTCTATTTTATAATGATCTATATCAGCGTCTCTCTTTTTTACAAGATTCTTTAAAATCATTTAAAATACAGTCATTACAACTGGGAGTGCCCAGGAAATACAAAGTTTACTAGATTATTTTGGGCCACTCATGAGCCTAACCCATAACCTTCTCTTTGAGATAGGTTAGGGTGAGAAGTTGATTTATTGAACAAGGGGGAGGAAAAAGGAAGGGATTATGGATGCTGCCCTGATCTGCTTGAATGAGGAAGAGAGAAGGATATTCAGAAAGCTGCATTCATACAGAAATATAAAAAAAGAGATCATGTGACAATATACTTGCATTTGTACTATTGTTGTTTGTGTTTTACTCAGGTCTTCCATTGTAGCAATCACAGGGCCAAATTTTCATTGGTATATCTGGCGGATAGTGACCAGATGATGCCATTTTTGCACTAAAATAGCTAGATTAGTCACTGTGGTTACTAATTTGAAATCTCCCCAATACTTACCTGGGTCTTTAGTGTCACTCTTTATGATGCTCACTCAGTGTCACTGCTAAAACAAGATTATGTTGGGGACAAATTAAATTTCTTTTGTTCCAGACATAATTACATTTCTCCCCTGCCCTCCTACATTTTTCTCCAGATAGTTTTCTCTGCTTGTAAGTTTTGTTCTTAGGCATGTTTTTGAGGTAAATTTATCATTAAAAACAGGACAGAGTGTATGTGGTTTCTTAGGATGAGTTAATATTAGGATTGATGTAATTTGCAATTCTGTATAAATCCAGAAGAAGCACAACATTTGACACTGGAGCACACCAAATTTCAGCCTTTGGGGTGAGAAACACAGGCTTCATAGTGGGAAAGGAGTAGCAGGTGAAATCTGTGAAGCCCAAGAGTGGTTTGGTAGGATTTAAAGTGGGTAGAACGTCTGTTCTTAATTCTGTGTTCTCTTCCCCAAGACTGGCAGAATCAGAAGGAATTAGGCAAAAATAAACATATATACTAATTTGCATAGCATATACAAATTTCTCCTCCCAGATTTCCTTGGAACAAAATTTGGTTAATCTTGATGCAGAGTTTTTTTATTTTCTGAAGCACATAAGGTGCACACAGAAAGTCTTGTTAGACAACCAAGATGCAGCACAGACTTCTGGGACTACTAACTGGGTATCCTTGAAAGAAAAGGCTGTTCCTGGGGGACAATGTTCTTTACAGGGTGGCAGATCCAGCGGCAGAAGCAAGGGGGAATACCAAGTTAATCATTTTGGAAGACTGGTTAAATCTTAAGCCCAATATTATGAATCTTGGAGCTCAAGTGGCATTCTAAAAACTTCTGTGCAGCTATTTGGGTTTCCTTTCATCTGAGCTCACTCCATACTTTATGGCTACTTATACCATAATTTGAACTCAGTGTGTAGTATAAAGGGATTTTGAATTAATTTAATTGCTTGGGGGTGACAGGGGAGTTACTCCATGGAGTCAGTAAATCACAAGTGTTTCCAAATCATTCTGATTGACCCAAGGAAACTGATGCACAGCTAGCGGTAATAAAAAAAAAGATGGATTGTTGCTCTGTGTCTAGTTCAGAGAGAGACAGCTGTGCATAGGTGTAATTGATTTCTTTTTTTTCTGGATTAGGCCTCATGAATTCTAGCACACAGGTAAACTCAAGTGGGGATTGCTCATGCCAGTTCCAGGGATCAGATTGCACCAGGATTCATCCATAATGGCCTCTCAAGAATTAAGGTTCTCCAGCCAGTCCACGGCTCTTGAGGAATGTAGAACCTTAATTAAGGACAGGAATGCCTCATGAGAGACTATAACCTAAGCAAATCCATGTAGACATGTACAGAGAAGAAGAATCAGCATGAAAAAACACAAGCTACTCTGGAGTGTCCCCATCCCCCACAAAAGGCATTTTGGGGATTGCTTGGGACTGTTGCGGGGAATGGAGAATCATTATTCTCCCTCCTTGCACCCATGGAAAATGTAGGTAAGATTCAAGCCACTGAATGTAACATCTAAAAATATTTCTACACTTTATTATTAATAGATGTGACATAATGCAGTAAAAATCCACAGAGGTTCATCATTAATTAACTAATTAACATCAGATGAAGTTGAGTGACATCAATTGAAAGTGCTGCAAATATACAAGGTAGGACTTAATTTTTTAAAACCCTGACTGTACATTACTAGTTCCCAAGTCAACTACTGAATATGAACAACTTCATCTGCAAATTAGATGCCAGACTCCTGACAGCAACCTGGTGCTGACTCAGCCTAGGTTCACTAGACTAGACCATATGGCATTCATCCATCCCACAGCATCTCTAGTGGATGACAACTTGTAGAGAGTGTAATGGAAGCAGAAAAGAATTCTTTGTTACTGCCACTGAATAGTCATTAAAAGCAAGCCATGCTGCAACCAGTGTGATTTAGGGCTAGTTAAATACTATTGGCATTCTAACCATCTACTTCCTTCCTTCACCCTCCTCGGCTTTCCTGAAAACAGGGAGATGTGCAGGTAAGTCAAGGGATGAAGATCCTATCAGTTAATAAGGTTACCTGCTATTTTATAGTGATAATGTTCTTCCGAGCAGCAAGAAGTTCCTGGGAAAATGCTACCCAAGCTTTATTTCCTTGGGATGAAATAGTGCACTGGAGACATAATGCCTTTTGCAATATTCACTTTAGTTAGAAATACACAAGTCTGGCATAGGTGGTGACTAAGAAGCATTCCTATAAAGCAGTTACCTGCTAGCTTGCCCCAGATACCCAGAGAGAGAGAGAGAGAATAATCACAGTTCTTTCTGTTACAAACCCAAAATTTCATTTTGTATTTAGAGCATTTCTATGCCGTCTTTCCAGGGGACCTGATCAGTGCAGCTATTGCTTTTTCCCCACACGCATGCACACCCTCTTTGCTCCCCAAGGATGGAATAAAGAGTCAGACACAGAGTATTGGTATAAAATTGGGCCACTTTATTCAATATTCTAATAAACAGCAAGGGTTCCCCACCAGCAGCCTGGCCAGGGCTAGGGGTCACCGCGACCGCTCCCCTGCCATTAACGGGCGAGAGACCCAGCCCCCCAGGCAGGCCCAGCAGGGAGGCACGCACCAGAGGGCTCAAACCCAGACGCACATCTCGCCAGAAAGGCACCCTCTAGCCAAGCCTCCCGGATAGTCTGCATTCTCCAAACCCGGGTCTTCAAACCCAAAGGCTGATCATGCCAGACCCCAAATTCCCCAAAAGGGGGATGCTTCACAGTCTTCCCCTAGCCACATAGTGCCCTAAACCCCCAAAACCTGCCACTACTAAGGCCAAGTCTCTACTTAGGGCTTAGCGCCCACCGGGAGGCCCAAAGCCACCCACAACCCTCGCTGCAAATCTCTCAGGAAAAGCATATTACCCTTTTCTGAGAGATGGACCCCATCCCCTCTGTAGAGGTCAGGAAATTTCAACAAAATGTCCAGATGGGGCAAATAGTGGCCCAACCCCCTTTCCAGCACCTTCCTGATCTCCTTATTAGCCTTATATCGGGCCCTTTCTATAGCTGCAGGGTCCCAAGCACAATGCCACACCAGGCAGGGCAGCATGGCTGACCAAATTATGGTGGTCCCAGGCCATCGCTCCCGAATGTGCTGGAAATCATCCCGGGCCTGCCAAACTAAGGCCTTGCCCTTTAAGAGTCCCAGATCATTACCTCCCAGGTGAACAACAAAGGCAGCAGGCCCGGCCATTCGATACACACATGCTGGCTGAGTCCCAGCTGAGAGCCAACCGCAGTTCTCCGAGCCTGATGAGCGGCCCAAAACACGTGGCTATGGCCACATACGAGAACTCGGCTCCTCTGGCCAGGAACAACAGCATCTAAAGAGAAAAAACAGTTAAACAAGAACAGAACCAACAATAAACAGACACTAAGTTGCTCACGGCCTAATAAAAGGTCGCACGTAAGCCTTATAGGCTGAGGAACGCCACCTGCCCAATCTCTGAATGGAAGTGGAAGGATACCCCATGACAGCCACTGTTGAGGCTATCCCAATTCTAAAGGAGTGGGTCCCAAACCACACCCCAGACAACCCCAACTCACCCAAAGCCCGTGACGTTACTGCCCAAAACTGATGCTTGGTCAACGGGCTACCATTCGAATGTATAAACAAAAACCCCTCCATGGGCCCCCTAACTGCCAAATAAGCAGCCAACGCAGTAACTGGACACAGCTCAAGCTCTGAACAACTACCCAACTCGAGCACCGTACCCTCTGCAACTGATCTGTCTTAGAGCGACGGACAGTGATGACTGCCTTACCCACAAATAGCTGCAGATCCCTTAACAGCAGAGCCTTTCCAGAAACATCGTTTCTAGACTGTGCCACCAGCTCACTTACTCTAAGAGCCCCCCAAAAAGCTAACAAAGACGCAGCGTGAAACAAACATACTTCAAATGACGAAGCACACACCACGTCCCAAACCCTCTTCAAACCCCGCAGAATCAAAGGAGACACAGGATTCGCGTATCAACCCTCTCTGGCCCACCCCTCCAGCATCTTTCGAGTACAAAAGTCAGCTGTTTCTTCCCTATAACCCAGCGCCTTACTGACAAAAGCCAATGCAGACAGGCGCCCCCTAATGGATCGCATGGCCAACCCCTTACCTCACAACGAAACACAGTAATGGAGCAAATGCTCCACTGGGAGGGGCCAAACCCTGCAATACCCTACCTCAGCCCTAAAGTTTTCAAACTGCCGCACAGCCCGTTCATAAGACTTCCTGGTGCTGGGCGCAATGGCTAGACCTATCGCTCTGCAGGCCTCGGCTCTCCAATCAGCCATAGCTCCTGGGGCATCTCTGTCGGCATCTGGGGCCAGCTGACGAAACCTCTCCATCTGTTTATGAGATAGAGCATCGGCCACCCCGTTACTCACCCCAGGAACATGCTTGGCTAAAAACAAAATGTTAAGCCACAAACAGCGCAGAGTGAAGGCCCTCACCAATCTCATAACCCGGCCAGATTTGGATGAAAGGGAATTAATGATGTGGACCACCGCCATATTATCACACCAAAAATGGACAGTGTGATTGGCCATACCCTTCCCCCACAGCCAAACCACGACTAAAATAGGAAAGAACTCGAGAAACGCAAGATCCCAGTTCACACCAACCGTTACCCAGGAGTCAGGCCAACTATCCACCCACCAATATCCACGGAAATAGACTCCAAAACCCAAGGAACCAGCAGCATCAGACATGACCTGAAGCTCAGCTTCAAGCCTCATGTTGTCCTTCCAAAAAGAGACTCCATTAAAGGACTCCAAAAATTCCTGCCAAACCCTCAAATCATCCCTCATGCTACAGGTGACCCTAGTTCTATGCTGAGGCAAGCGTAACCCTGCCATAGCATCGCACAGCCTTCTAAGAAAAGCCCTCCCAGGAGCAACCACTTTGCAAGCAAAGTTGAGGTGCCCAACTAGCTGCTGCAACTCCAACAAAGTAACCTTCCTTTTAAGAAGAAAGGTAGAAATCCTAGCCCTCAGCTCCACTATTTTCTGAAGAGGCACCCTAGACAACTGCGCAATAGTGTCAATCTCAATCCCCCAAAAGGTCAACCTCTGGGTTGGACCTTCAGTTTTCTCAGGCGCTAAAGGAACCCCAAGTTCCGCCACCAGCTCAACAAAGCCAGACAGCAACTGCCCACAACTCCCAGTCCCCTTGGGACCCACAAAAAGATAGTCATCCAAATAATAAGTGACATCCTGCAAACCCACTTTCTCCCGCACAGCCCATTTAAAAAATGTGCTGAAACGCTCGAAAGCTGAACATGACACAGAGCAGCCCATTGGCAATGCTCTATCCATGTAAAATTGTCCCTCAAAAGAAAACCCTAGAAGTTCAAAATCATCGGGATGGACAGGTAAAAGGCGAAACGCAGACTTAACGTCACATTTTGCCAATTCTGCCCCCACCCCGCAACGCCTCACCACGGCAATAGCCTGGTCAAAGCTGATGTACCTAACAGAGCATAAGTGCTCCGGGATCCCATCATTTACGGACTTCCCCTTAGGAAAAGACAAATGCTGAATCAAACAAAATTCACCAGGTGCCTTTTTAGGCACCACACCCAAAGGTGAGACTCTAAGAGTACTCACTGGAGGATGTGAAAAAGGACCCAGTATCCTTCCCTCAGCCAGCTCTTTTGCAATCTTGTCCCTAACGACCTGCTCCAAGCCCTGAACTGACTTAAGGTTTCCTGACATAAACGGAACTCGAGGACCCTGAAAAGGGATCCTAAACCCAACTTTAAAACCTTCTAACAAATATAAACTATCAACCCTTCAAGGGTACTTCGACAGCCACTGCTCAGGAGGTCCCACCCTTATCGGGCCGGGCCCCTTTCTTAGCTGGAAAGGCACCTCCGCTCCCGCCAGGCTTCTTCGTATTTTTATGCCCACGGGCTCTAGGGCAGTTGTCAAATGAGTGGGAACCACCACACATGGGGCACTCGTGCTTGAACTGGCACGCCTTCCTAATACATACCCCAAGGGATCCAAATTCCCAGCAGAGCATGTGGGGTTGAACTGCCTGCCCCACTGCACCGTGGGGAGAGCCTGATGAACCAGCAGTGGATGTGGATGACCTACTCACCAAGTGACCACTATCAGAGCGATCACCCAGATTAGGCCTAGTCAGGGACATAACCTGCAGCCAAAGCTGCTGATGGATCCGATCCCACTGAAGGGACGGATACAGGGCAGCCCTCATCCTAAATTCCTGGTCATATTGTAACCAGGCTGGTCCACTAAAAGGCTGTATAGCCTTTATAAATGATGTCCAAATACTGGAACAGGGATGCTGCCCGCCACGGCCGCGCCCTCGCAATCACCCTGGCATAAATACAGAACCCAGGAAGCCAATTAGCCCAGGTCCTGTCCACCTTCCGTTTTTTCCTTCTCTTTCTCATCCAATTCTTCCTTGTCTTTTTTCTCAAGCTCCCGAAAGAGAAGAGAAAAAAATATCCACGTACTCCCCTTTTAATATTTTTCCCCTAGTAGCAGGAAGCAAGTGGTCCCCCAGCGGCAAGGCAACCTTCCCAAACGGCAAAGCAGCAAAAGGCACCATCCCATATGTTGAGGGTGCCCCCATAAAGGAAGCAGCCATGCCAGGATGCCCTGCACCCGGGTACACACTAGGAATGCCTTGCCCACATGGCCAAGCCCAATTCTGAAATGCACCCAACGCAGAGGAGGCAGGCATCCCCGCGCTTGACATGGAAGCGCCCTGCCCTGCCGCCGAAGCAGGCCCCCATGCTCCCCATGGCCAAACCTGCCCAGGCCCCGCCTGTAAATTATCACCCGACCTACCTCCGAATCCAACAGGAACCAATGGCAAACCGACCCCTGATGCTCCAGCCGCCATCAAACCCACATCCAGACCGCAAAGGCCAGCGTCCCTGCCAGGCACGACTCCACCAGACCTGCCCTCAAGAATAGACAGCCTGGTGAGAATACTCACCTGCTTACCTTTCTTAGATTGCCTCACACCATCCTCCCCACCTGGAGAAAGGATGCCCGCTGCTTGTTCCAATGCTCTCAATCTACAAGCAATATTGGAATCAACCACCATATCACCCTCCTCATCAAAAGAGGATAACGGCGGTGGTGGCCTTTTCGCAGGAGCCTTGGGCGCCGGCTTTTTTCCTTTGGGCTTGCCTGACCCTTTTCCATCAGCCATCTAAATAGCAAGCACAAGACCACAAAATGGCCTCCTGCAGCTCCACTCTAAAATGGCTTCCCCCTGGAAGAAGAAAGGGAACTCAAAATGGCCACAAAAGCCTCCGCTGCACACCAGTCTGCAGCAGGAGAAAAATGGGGGGGGGGAGGGGGAGGCTCTCCAAAATGGTCACCTGCCAACCTCAAGGGCAATAAAAAAAACCCCAGGTTGCCCCACAGGTCCACATTCTCAAAAATTAAAAGGGGAAAGACCAACCCCTGGGCTCCACAACCCCTGCCCCAGCAGACCGCAGTCAACAAGAAGGACAACGCCATGTCCTCCACCGCCTCCGATTCCGCCTCCAGCCTGCAGCACTGCAGCCGACGCTCCAGCCAACGGCGACACTCCAGTCAACGCTTCACCCACCATTGCCCAGTCGACTGCCCCAACAAACCCCGACGTCCAACCAAAAACAAAAGAAAAGCCTCAGCCGATCATCTGCCAAGATGAAGGAGCCGACGAGGAGTGCAGATCTGACAGTTAGACTGTCAGATCCCGCCTTTTTCTCTGTGCACCGAAACGGGTGCCCCCTGGCTCTTCCCATCCAGGGAAGCAAACTCTGCTCATGCAGCCTAGCAGCTACGCTGCAGTCTGCAAGCATAAGATTCTCTGTAGGGTTGTCAACTTTTAAACTGGTCCCTCTAGCTGTCCCTTTAATATCAGTAATAAGATGATGTTATTTAGCTGCATGGCAAGAAAATCTTCAGATGCCACTCATGCATATTAAACTTCTATGAATGAGACTGGATGCTTCTTTCATGGTCAGTTGGCAACATTAGCTGGGAGGAAGGCTACTGCTCTCTATTCTGATGTCTCACTGAAATGAGATAGTTTTCTGGAGTCCATTTCTTTCGCTTGAGGAAACATCTACAGCCAGAGGCACAGTAAGGGGTGGATTTTGTGGTGCAAGTCTGCAGGAGGCCCCTGAATGTACAAAGCAGGGTATCATTTAATTAATTAATTAATTGTTTGTTTATTTGTCTATCCATCCATTCATTTTAATGAACTGGCTAGTGTTGGGCTCTGGGTGATTTACAACGGATAAAATACCATCATATAAAACCAATAAAAGCAATTGACCAAGATAAATTATAAACCTCGATGACATCCTATTAACATTCTTCTATTCCAGATTTCCAGATGCTGCATCGGGGGAGGACCCCCATAGAGCCAGAGGAGGGGGTGCCAGCTCAGCAACTGTCACTGTCCTAAACAAAAGCCTGATGAAACATCTGTGCCTTACAGGTCCTGTGGAACTGTGAAAGATCTTGCAGGGCCCTGATGTTCTCTGGCAGAGAGTTCCACCAGGTCAGGGCCAGGACTGAAAAAGTACTGGCCCTCATCGAGGACAGCTGGGCCTCTTTGAGGCCAGGGATCACTAACAAGTTATGACCAGTAGAGCACAATGCTCTTCCAGGGACATAGCTGAGAAGGCAGTCCCATTGTTCACAGGGAGAATAATCCCTTTTCCCACTTTGGTGTTTCTCCCCTCAGGTCCTCTGGCCATGTTACTTTCTACCAACCAGGCTCACTTTCAGTATCAAAGCTGGACTAGCTAATGTGTGCCTGTATCATAGAGTTGTGAGGGATCTCCATGGTCATCTAGTCCAACCCCATGCACAATGTAGGAACTTCACAAATACCCCCCCCCCCCCCCCACTCCCAGTGGCCTCTGCTCCATGCCCAGAAGATGGCAAAAAATTTCCAGGATTCCTGAGAAAACTGGCCTGGAAAAAAATTGCTGCCTGACCTCAAAGAGGCAGTCAGCATTTCCCTAGGTGTGTAAGAAGAAGAGATTGGATTTATACCCCACCCTTCACTTGGAGTCCCAGACCAGTTTACAATCTCCTTTCCCTTCCCCTCCCCACAACAAACACCCTGTGAAAGAGCTTTCTGAGACTGCTCTTGAGAGGAACAGCTCTGAGAGTTATGACTGACCCAAGGTGATACCAGCAGGTGCAGGTGGAGAAGTGGGGAATCAAACCTGGTTCTCCCTGATAAGAGTTCATGCACTTAACCACTACACCACACTGGCTCTCAAAAGGTCCACAAGAACTAAGCACTGATGCAACCCTTCCTGCCGGCCTTCTCGTAATCTTCCTAAGTTCACAGAATCAGCATTGCTGTCAGATGGCCATCTAGACTCTGTTTAAAAGCCTCCAAAGAATGACCTAGTGGCCAAGGGAGGGGCATTCATTCAGCACCCTCTGTTTCTCTGGCTGTTTAAATCATGCCTGCTGTACCCCCTGCTTTACACATGAATGTGATTGTGGTGAACACTTCACCTCAGGAATCTGTGTAAAAATTATATTTCTTTGAGGATGTTGAATTTGCACCCTGTTAACCCTCAGAGATTAACATAAAATTTCATTGCCAGGTTGAGGAGGAACCAGTATAGTTTCTTGTAAATTCCTTACAGGCTGCAGAAGGTACCAGGATGTCACTTCATATATTGATAGAGTTGGCCAGAAAGCAAAAATACTCTAGCTAGTCAAAGCAAAAGCTGCAAGTTGGCAATGGAGATATATATAATTTTCTAGGGTTCTTGTTTTCTTTAGTCAATTTTCTGATGTCAACAGGGCAGGTGTCTCATGTTAGAATCTATATTGTTTTTTAGGGAGATATATGGTCAGAACATATGGTATTATCTTTGGTAGAGGTATGAGACCCTGTGGAGAAGGGGAGAAGGCCAACAAACAAAAAGGCAGAAAAAGGTTGCAGTAATCTGCACTCTTCTTTGCAAACTTCTTTTTTGGCCTTTCCTTGTCACGTATCAGTTCTTTCGACAGAATAACTCCAGTGTTTATGGTTCATTTCACAGACTGCCCTTCCTTAAATCCCTACACTGGCTTCTCCTTCCCTTCCTCTTCTGCCATTAGCCCTTCCTTGTAAAGAGAGCCACTGTTTTGTAGTGTTAGAGTCTCGGACTGTGGCTTCAATCCCAACTCTTTTGCAAAAGCTGGCTGAATGACCAGCTCAGCCTACCATATGGTTCTGAGGATAAAGCGGAGGAGAAGAGAACAATGAAAGCCACTCCAGGTCTCTAGTGGAGAGAAAGGTGTGGTATAAATGAAGTTTAACAAATAAATAAATTTAAAGTGTGCCATATTTTTTCAAACTTCTTTTTTGTTCTCATTTCCTGTTGTATTCTTGCCATCCAACTTTATTTCTTCAACCTTGCCATTTTCAGATACCTATTCTTTCCAGCAACTCTGCCTTCCATTCCTTCATTCTAGTTTACTTCACGTTTCAGGCAAAGATTGGCTTCCCATACAACTTGCAGCAATTTAAAATACAGACATATACAAAATATAATAAAAGATTATCAGAGAGGCCGGCTCTAGGGATGGTGGAATGGGGCCTGGTGAGCTCCTCTAGTCTCTCTGACCTCAGGGAGGGGGCTTGCTACTTCCAGCCAGTGCTATTTCCAGGCCACCTCCCTCCCTTGAGGCTCCAGAGGAGATGAAGATCACTGTCTCCTGTCTGTACAAAAAAGGAAAGAGCCTATAGCCTCAATTAGCCTGAGGGTTCTGCAGGAAAGAGTGAAGGGATTTAATACATCAGCCTCCACTCTGCTTGAAACTGGTTCTGCCACTCTGCTATTAGGGTCTTAAAGGAAAAAAATTCCTTTATATTCTCCTTTAAAGCTCACCTTTTCTATAATGACTTTGACTTTGCCTCTGAGGCCTCATTCCAATCAAGATGAAGCCTGAGTGCATATAACTGCATTTTGTTCCCATTGATTAGTTCCTCTTTTCCTTTTCTCTCCTGATGTTGCCTGTCCCTACTGTCAAAGCTGCTCCTTAGGATGGGAACCCATCCTTTTGCATACAGTGGTCTGTTAAGTGCTCTGTACAATTACAAAATGACAATAACTATTTATATTATGGCTGATCTCTCCCACTCTCAAAAACATTGCAGTGTGATTTTTTTTGTTTTCATGAATCAAGTAAGACAAGGGGATTAATTTCACTAAGCAAAGGTTTTTGGAAGTTAGAATTTGAAAAAAAGTGCTTTAGTTACTAGAACTAGAGCACTGAATACCATCAGACATTAACAACATTAGCACCAAACTGTTTTAATTGTTATTTATTGAATGTTGAATGCTGTATGATTATAAATGTATCATGAATGTTTCACTGTGATTTTATTTCTTGTGAGCCGCCCTGAGCCTGCTTCGGCAGGGAGGGCGAGATATAAATCTTAATAATAACAACAACAACTCCTTTGTCAGATATAAAGGAAAAAAAACCCACTAATTCTTTATTACATGAAGAACAAAGCTACTTTCTAATACAAGATAATGCAAATATTGATGCCACCAAGACATCAATAGCCCAATCACATATTGTAATTATTTCAAACACATGATAACTTCGTGACTAAGAGGCATATTCATCCATAATATATAGTGTCAATACAAGGACATATGAAATGTCTTTTCCCCCTGCAAACATACTGCTTGGAGAATGTAAATAGTAATACTCCTGATCTTAACTTTGTTCTGGCCATGGGCTGGAGGGGTGGGGTGGGCAAATAGGTGGGACCAGTCCATTTCTAGAAGAAAGGGGGGCAGGCATAAATTTTCCCGCACAATTTGGCCTGGATGGCTTCCTCCTTGACCCCTACTTTAAATTACTTTCCCTACAGATCCCTGTGTATCCTTGCATTTTAGTGAAGCACCTCCTGGAGTGACGCTCATCTGTGAGGAGCTGCAGTCCTCCCTCCCTTGCTCTCGTTGCTACGGATATTGGAGGCAGTGATTTAATTAAGCCCTTCACCTGATGGAGACAGAGCCAGCCAGATGCAGTGAGAACTGCCAAAACTGGGCAGAGGCAGGAGGATGGTATACAAACCCATTTCCCAGGCCCCATCTGTGCCTTCCTTCTGTCCATGCATCCCTGCTTCCCGCAGAACCCCACAGTTCAGCATCCCACCTGGAACTGGGAATCTCTCCAGCCTCAGAGAGAGAGAGAGAGTGTGTGTGATCCTGCTCCTTCAAGGTGATCTAACTCGATTAGTGCAATGTTGGCAGAAAGGCAGGGGACGTGTCTCTCTGTGTGTGTGCGTGTGTGCGCTTTCTGGGTCTCCTCCTCGCTCTCTCTTTTCTACCTTAATTGGAACCCTTTGAGACCAGGCAAAATCGCATTAGCACCAGGCCCCGGCGCGCAAAGCCATCCATCTTTTTTTATTACAGCGTAATGGGGCTGCTCACGAGGCGGCGTTCGATTTGTCACAGGCCTCGTTCGCTGATAACGGGCATTTGTCATCACTTTCTGCCTGTGTTAATGTCATCATCGGCGAGCTGACAGCCAGGCCCGTTGAGGGAGCGCCGGCGACACAGCACATCCGTCAAGCTAATATTTCCATGGCTGTGGGGACTGGGAGGGCCGTGGACACACATTAAAGCACTGAGGAGGGGACAGGAGAAAAAACACCATTGTCATTAATTAAAATGTTAGGGTGGGATGCACAGATGGGTATGTGCCATCAGCTTGAATGTACCATGGCACGTGTGAGCATGAGGCTGCCTGTGAGCATACATACTACCTGTGTGTGGTTGCATGTGCCCTATTAACAAGCACCAGCTTGGATTGTGAAGTGCATTTAAAAGCTATTTGGGACTGGGGAATCCAGAGCATAGTGAATAGGAAGGTCATTGTTAATAAGGGAGGGAAGGAGGGTGTCAGAGAGTGAGAGCGTGTGTGCTTATCTGCTCCTCCCCTGGAGTGTCTTTGCTTCTCTATCACATTATTGTTGGTCATTCACGGACATCCAAGTGTCAGATATATTTGGTAGCCAAGGCTCCAGCCAAGCTGATAATGTCAAACAGAGACTGCAAAGCAAGTTTGGGGCAGGTAGGGATTAAAAGAACCTCTGCATTAAGGAGGCAGGGCTTAGATTTCCTCCTAGCTGGAAAGCAACATATATTTGAGTTACAAAACTTATAAACTAGTGTGACTAGCCATTTTAATATTGCAGTTTCATATAAGAGGTGGGATGGGCTAGTAGAAGGGATACAGGTCAGGATGAAAGTCTGTTTTGGCAAAACTGTGAGGCACAGACTTGCTGAGGAATTGCTTTTAACAGTCTGTGCTAGGAAGACCTTGGTTCAGATCTCAGCAGGACCATTACATTCATTGGGCAACATGACACAAGCCAGTTCCTCAGCTTCATCCTGTCCCTCTCCCAAGCCAGCAATAGGGGGATAATTATACTGGCCTGCCTTACTGAGTTGTCAGTAGGATTCCTGGGCTGACAAATGAAAGCGACCAAGGACTTTGAAATGAGATGTAACTTTAAATAAATTAGGATGCTAGAGCCTGAACCAATGCTAGTGCAAGCACAACACTGATTTTTCCCCTCTCTGTTTTTTTAAATATGCTAATCCAGTTGAATCATTTCAGTGAGAACAAATGGTCCACAATCATTTCAAGCTGAGCTTTAAGGGAGCAAGTCAGAAGAATTAAGCCAAAATTGTAAGAGTCCACATTCTCTTTAGAATCCACTAAGACTAGTCCATTTTTGTATGTGGGCACCAAAGTAAGGTTAGAGGGCCTTTAGGATGAGGGCCCACACTGTATCGATCCCACAGTCCTCTAAATAGCAATTTAAAAGCTTTTCTGCAGAAGGTCCAGGTTTTGAGGAAGGGCAGAAACATAATATTTTATTGGGTAGGTTGATTGTCACTAAAGGACACATCTAGTAACATAGTAGGTTCTGTTGATATTTGGATCTCTGGGTGAGCTGCAATAACAGTGGGAGAAAGAGGTATAGGATCCTGGGTGTGGTGGTTCATCTCCAAAAGTCTACTCCTCAACTTTTTGAGCCTATCAGTAATAGACTTTTTCTCCACTGGTGGCTCAAAAGATGGCAGAGGCAGAGTTGGAAGCGGTTGCAAGGGTGTGTGTTTCTCTCAGGACACAGGTGTGTAATTATCTCTGGCTGCCCTGCTGCTCCAAGGCTTTCCTATGTTTGCCACTGCTTGCTTAGGGTTTTTTCACAGACTGGGACATCAGCCTAGGATGTTCTCCCTACAGCTATGCATGCAGTTCTGCCTTACTGAAGATCTGTACTCCATGATCATCTTCTCAAAATAATGATTACTCATCTCTTTTCCATACTTTGGACCTCAAAATGTTTAGTCACGGGATATAGCAAGCCCATAACCACTTCAGAAACTGCAGAGGTATTTGAAACAGCTGGCTCATTTGACCTAATTTAACAGGGACCAAATAATGATTGGCTGGACATGATATAATCAGTTTTCCCTATTGCTGTAACTGAAGTTTATATTGCAAACATTTTGGGTTACAAATTAGAGAAATGTACAAATTGAAGGAGAGGAGAATAATGCTTTGGGGCCCCACTGGGGAGAAAGTTGGAGTACAAATGAAGTAAATAAACATTTAGTGAATGAGGCCTTACTAAAACTTATGCCACAATAAAATAGTCCAGGGGTGGCCAATGGTAGCTCTCCAGATGTTTTTTGCCTACAACTCCCATCAGCCCCAGCCAGCATGGCCAATGGCTGCGGCTGATGGGAGTTGTAGGCAAAAAACATCTGGAGAGCTACCATTGGCCACCCCTGAAATAGTCAGTCTCTATAAAATATTGCAATAAGCAGCAAGGAAGGTACCATTTGCTTCCACATAACCTTTTCTTTTAGCTAAGATTGCCCATGTACTGTAGCTCTTGCTCTGTTTGCCCCCACCTTTAAAGAGGCCAATGGATGCAGTGATGGCCACTAGTATAGAGATGTGTATACTTGTGAATTTGACTTTATAATCGGCCCCAGCAAACCTGCAAGTCCCCAAAGTGTGGGAAAGGATTAGTGAAATTTAGCCTGTGGCTTGAGCTCAGTGTCAAGGAGCATGCATCCATCTTCTAGGTAACTAAGGGTAGGTCCAGCAGGGCAGGACTTTGGACAGCTCCCAGTGCAAACTCCTTGGAGCTGTAGAGGTGGTTGAGATCAAGGTCTGAGCTCAGCTGTGAACTTAAACAGGGCAGCTCCATCTCTGGTTGCAAGTTAGCAAGAATTTAAAGGTACAACAAAATTAGAGTCCAGTGGCACCCTTAAGACCAATAAAGTTTTATTCAAGGTATGAGCTTCTGTGTGCACGCACACTTCCCAAGATACATGAATTTACAGGGCTAGTGCTATTTATGGCTTTGAGCTTCACACTCCAGTGTTGATATAGTCTCCACAGAACCCTTGGATTTCTTAGCAGTGTAGCTACAGGAGTATGTGGAACCTTGGGAGATAAACCAGAACAGTGGATTCAAGTTTTTCATTGAGGAGTCTTTATAGAAACAATCAAGTAGCATTAGCAAATCTGGTTTCTTTTCATGACCTGGTCATACTGAAAAAGGATAGGGAGACGGCAGAAAAACTCAATGTATTTTTTGCATTAGTTTTCACTGAGAAGGTGGGACAGATACCAACCAACATCTAAAGCTCTTTCTCAGAAAAAGATATATAAAGTTAATTAGAAGTGATAGGAGATAAAGTTCCAGGGCTAATTGACAAATTATGTATCAACCAGTCAGAGTCTGGGGAGGATATACTTGAGAGGTGTTAAGTAATCCAAACAGAAATGTGAATTATCACTAAAATCAGCTTTCTCACTGCAGAACTGAAATGTAGTAGTAGTCAATCTAATCCAATTTTTAACTACAGACCTAAGGAAGTGAGGAGATTAAAGGTCTGAAGTACTATTAAAACTAGAAATTTTAAACATATAATGATCTAGAATGACTTTTGCAAAGGGAAGTTCCATTTGCTAATCAGATTTTTTTGAAAGCAACAGCAACATATTGTTAGTGGTGACCCAGCAGACAAAGGGACTTAAATTAAATAACTAGGGGCTATTGGTAGTTGGTGAATTACTGGTTGGTAACAATAAGGTTGAAGAGGGAATAGGTCTAGATACTGCTGGTTGATGAGCTGGTTTCCACCAGTAGGAGATGATTGGCCTAGGGATTCCAGTACTCCTGGGGAGGGGAAGGTATGACGGTGGGAACAGGCAGACCTATAAGGGAAGGAGGCCGAGGCATGGTAGTGCTCGACCACCTTCCTGCCTGTGTCCCATCCCGATGGTGACAGGTAGTGGGGCCAGGCGAACTTACTCGCCTCCGGCACTGGTGTTATGTAATGCCAGGTCCATTAATAATAAGACCGCTGTCCTCCAGGATTTCCTGCTGGAGCAGGAGGCGGACCTGGCATGCGTGACCGAGACCTGGGTGCGCGATGGGGAGACCGTAGCTCTCTCTCAAATGGCTCCCCCAGGATACTCGGTCTTTCACCAGTCCCAGACTAGCGGGCGGGGGGGAGGAGTGGCACTATTCATACGAGAGGCTTACTCCTTTAGGGCTCTCCCGGCCCCGGAGATCAGGGGTATTGAATGTGTTGGCCTGATGTGGGACGTTGGGGAGGGGTTGGCGATCTGGCTGGTGTACCATCCACCTAACGCACCGGCCGGCGCCTTATCATCCCTGATGGAGGCCGCGGAGGGCTGGGCATTGGAGTACCCAAGACTATTGGTCTTGGGTGACTTCAATGTTCATGCCGACGACGTGGCCTCCAGTCGGGCGATGGACCTGGTGTCATCCATGGCGACACTGGGACTCTCCCAAATTGTCACAACGCCCACTCATCAGGCGGGGCACATATTAGACCTGGTCTTCGCGGCGGGAGTTTTAGTGAATGATATTACTGCTAAAGCAGTGCCATGGTCGGATCACTATGCCCTTAAGGCTCGGGTGGATGTGCCACCCCAAACCTGTTTAGGCGGAGAGCGTATTTTAGCTCGCCCGCGGAGCCTGATAGACCCGGAACGGTTCCTGACGGCCCTGCGGGATCCCGGGCCCCTGGCGATTCCTTGGATGATCTGGTGGAGTTCTGGAATGATAGACTCTCCAGAGCCATCAAAGAGATCGCACCTAGGTGCCCTCTGTGCCCCCATTTGAAGTTGACACCCTGGTATAACCAGGGGTTGCGACAACTAAAACGGGGACACAGACGACTAGAGAGGCAATGGCGGTGTATTCGAGACAAAGCGACTCAAACATCTTATAGAGAGATTATGAAGTCCTATGAGGTGGCAAACAAAACTGCAAAGAAAACATACTTTGCGGCTAAGATTGCGTCTGCAATATCGCACCCAGCACAACTATTTAATATAATTTGGAGTCTGCCTCAAGGCAGACCAAGGCAGATCCCCTGCCAGTTTTTGACGGTGCGCCGCTGATTGCGACGCATAGGGTCAGGAGATTGGGGGTACTACTGGAGCCTTCCTTAATGATGGAGGCCCAGATAGCAGCCACTGCCAAGTCCGCATTTTTCCATCGTAGGCGAGCAAGGCAGCTGGCTCCCTTCCTGGAACGTGACGATCTAGCAATGGTGATCCATGCAATGGTCACCTCGAGGTTGGACTACTGCAATGCCCTTTACATGGGGCTGCCCCTGTGCCGAACCCGGAAATTGCAGTTGGTGCAGAATGCCGCTGCCCGGTTGTTACTGGGGCTCCCAAGACGGGAGCACATTCAGCCGGGACTTCGGGTTCTGCACTGGCTGCCAATACTTTATCGAGTTCGGTACAAGGTGCTGGTCATTACCTTTAAAGCCCTATATGGCCTAGGAAATGCCTACCTGAGGGACCGTCTCTCCCCACATGTTCCCCAGAGTGTACTGAGATCGGGAACTCAAAATCTCCTTGTTGTCCCCAGGCCAAAGGAAGCCCGTTTGAAATCTACTAGAGATAGGGCCTTCTCTGTAATGGCCCTTTCCTGGTGGAACCAGCTGCCGGAAGAGGTAAGGGCCCTGCGGGATCTTGCTCAATTCCGCAGGGCCTGTAAGACAGTCCTCTTCCGGCTGGCTTACAACTAACCGGCACTTGAAACTTGAAACTGAGTGTAGTTTTTATAAGATTGCTGTAAGTTTTTAATGTTTTAACTATGTAAACTGTGCAAAATGTTTAATTTTTTAACTATGTAAACTGTGTGAAATGTTTAAATGTTTATATTCTTATGTTAGATTTTATATGCTGTAAGCTGCCCTGAGCCACCTGGTGGGAAGGGCGGGATACAAATTACAAATAAACGAAACTAAAAAAAACTAAAAGCTTCTCACAAAACGTCTCACTAAAGGATAAAATAGTAGGCCTTTTAATGGATCAGTAATGCATTAAAATATCAAATACAGAGCAGGAATAATTCACAGCAGAAAAATGAAGCAGAGGGATCTTCATCTGTAGAGGCATCATTATTATTTAAATTATTACCAAGTGTTGGGATAAGCAGAGAGAGAGAAAGAGCTAGGTTTGTAGCTGACAACACATTATTTTTGGTGGTAAAATCCCAAATGGACTGTAAAGAGCTCCAAAATAATCTCTTGAAATGGAGCAAATGGGTGGAAGAATGGCAAATTAATATTATTAAATGTCAAAAACAAAGTTTTGATCATCCAACCCTGATAGGTCTGAATTGGCAATCTGTGAACATTTAATGAAAATGTCAGCAGTGTGCAATGGCAAATTCAGTGTCAGGGATTATAATTAGAAGAATGGAATGTTAAGTGGCAATTTTCACAATGCCTTTATATTAATGTATGGAGTGTACAGGCCTGGTTACTCACAAGGGTATATCAAAATTGGAAAAAGATGCAGAATAGGACAATTGAAACTATTAGAAGTTGAAACATTTTTCCTATAAAGAACGGCTACACACTGTTTCAATTTTTTGTTTTAGAAAGGTTAAGAAGCAATATAATAGAACATTATAAAATAGTGCATAAGGGGAAAGATTATGGAGAGATAAATATTATTTTTTTATACTACTAGAGGTCCCTCCTGTCATGTTTTGATTCACCCAATGAAAATTTTTGGCAATAGTGTCAGGGCAGACAAAAGAAAGTTCTTTGTGGAATTTGCATAATGGAATTTGCTGCCGTAGGTCATGGCAATGACTACGGGACCTTTAAAGGGGGATATTAAAGTTTGGGGTGGCAGGAGCAGGCATTTTGATAGGAACTCCCACACGCTGCACAGGACCACTGCCCTCACAATGGTGGTATGTAATGATCTGGTGATGAATTGAAGACTTTCCTTCTGTGAAAGGAGCCAAAGCAATGTTTATTTGCCAGTGCCTGCACTGTTTAGTGCTAGCTACCCAAGATAATCTTTCCCCTGCCTTAGCAAACCTTGGCATAACCTTTTGCACCTTTAATACCTAGGAAGAGAACGGAGATTAAATATAGCAAGAAAAAGCTTTATTTGAGGTGGAGGAGTAAATTGGGGATGTTGAAAACCAAGTTTATATCACTGAAGTGTGTGTAAAGAGAGTTAGCCAGGAATTGCCAAGTTCCCCTTGGGTTTCTTACCTCGTCAGATGACAGGACCTTTTAAGAACAAAGACCTCAGTCTTCCTCGGGCACTTTTTCAATCACCTGTGAAAGCTACATAGGAGCTCCATATCCTAGTGTTTGCCAGCACCAGCCACCACTCTAAACAGCCCACTTTCACCTCAAGTGAGTGGAGACAGAACAAGATCCATACCCTGCTTAAAGAACCTCCGAACCTTATCTGACTCAAATGTCTGTTAAAGGGCTCTTTTCCCTTCTGCTTCTCCCCTTCCCTCCTCCTTCCCAGTGTTCTTTCTGATTGGTTCTTTCTGGCTTTCTTTCCAAACCACTGGGGTAGAAAGAGGCTTGGCAGCTTCTAGGAAAGGGTTGAACATGGCTCTGTCTATCACAGGGGATTTAGAGGCATTTGTGTGTCCCCCAACAGCTATTAGCAACCATAGCCATATCATGTTAAAGGACAATATAAGGGGTGGTGGTGGTTAAAAACAATTAAGAAAGGCTGATGTTTCTTGCGTTAGTGTTGTCTACTCCAACTGGCGGTGGCCTTCAAGAGGCTCAGGTAGAAAGAATCTAGGATGACAGTTTTTATACTGAAGGAGCCCCGTGGCGCACAATGGTAAGCTGCAATACTGCAGTCCAAGTTCTGCTCATGACCTGAGTTCAATCCCAGCAGAAGCTGGGTTCAGGTAGGTGGCTAAAGGTTAACTCAGACTTCCATCCTTCTGAGGTCAGTAAAATGAGTACTCAGCTTGCTGGTAGTAAAGTGCAGATGGCTGGGGAAGGCAATGGCAAACCACCCCGAAAAAGTCTGCCATGAAAATGCCATGATGCGACGTCACCCCAGAGTGAAAAACGACTGGTGCTTGTACAGGGGACTACCCTAATCTTTTTAAAGGCATACTGAAGAATACAATACATTTTGAGTTGACAAGTGGCAAGGATTTAAAACATTAAGATTATGAGTACCATAAAATGCATAGGTAGCACAAAGAGAACTTACAGTCATACAATGTCTGTCACAGACAAGAACTGATTTTGTAGTATATCCAATATATTTCTCACACTCAAACCCAGTCTTTTTTTACATACATAAAGATGTAGTCTAAAACAGGGGTAGCCAACGGTAGCTCTCCAGATGTTTTTTGCCTACAACTCCCATCAGCTGGCTGGGGCTGATGGGAGTTGTAGGCAAAAAAACCTGGAGAGCTACTGTTGGCCACCCCTGGTCTAAAAGATTTCACATTTGCACTTAAACTCAGTGAAGGTTTAGAGTGATGACTAATCCCAAGTCACTTAATTAACCTTATGATTGATCAGGGATTTGAACCTTGGGTGTCTTTGGGCTAAGTTCAACCTTCTAGCCACTACACCACATATGCAAATACCACCACCATCTTCCTCCTCCTCCTCCAAATTAACAAACTCTATATCCCGCTTTTCTGTCTTTACAAGTGCTTCCAAGGTGGCTAGCAATTTAAAATTACATGATAAAACCATTAAAACAACCCCCCCTCAAACATACCTAATTAAAACAACTTTTTAAAGAGTTAAAAAAAACAGGATTAAAATACATACAAGACATAAAACATTGGCTAGGAAAGTGGGATCATTGAAAGAGCACCAAAACAAAAGTCTTCACAAACTGGCACAAGATGGCAACAGAAGGGGGCAGACAAATCTCTATGGGAAAAGCATTCCAGAGCTTTGGAACCGTGACTGAGACGACCCTCTCCCAAGTTGCCACCCCCCTAATTTCAGAAGGTAGGGGCACCTGAAGTAGGGCCTCAGAAGATGACTGTAGTGGTTGGGTAGGTTCATAAGGGATTAGGCAGTCCTTCAGTTATGTTGGTCCCAAACCATATAGAGCTTTGAAGGTCAAGACAAGCACCTTAAATTGTGCCTGGAAACAAAGTGGCAACCAGTGTAGGTGGGCCAAGACTGGAATGATATGGTCTATGTGACCAAAACATAGCATATTTTAAATGACACACAGTAATTATGTAATTGTTTTCACTAAATCAGCATCACTATATCTAATAACCAATAGCTGACACAATGTGGATGGGAAAATCCATGCAAAGGGACCAGCCCCAACTACCATTTAGAGACTGACAAACCTGGGGGAACTCTCAGGTTTGCAGAAACATTTTTTTAAATGTAATATTGGCATTAATTTCCTCAAAGTTAATAGCAATGTCCATACATGTTATTCAAAAAGGTATATGAAAACTGGTGGTAGCCAGCAAGGAGGTATATAGCAGGAGGACTATGTTTTAATTCAAGATGGGTAGCCATGTTAGTCTGTCTGTAGCAGTAGAAAAGAGCAAGAGTCTGGTAGCAGCCTAAAGACTAAAAATATTGTGGCACGCTATGAGTCATACTAACTCATGAAAGCGCATAACCTGCCACAAATTATGCTTTAATTGTATTTTATATTTTAACTGTATTTTAATGTTTTTATGTTTGCCACCTTGTAGACCCTGATGGGGAGGAAAGGCAACATAAACTATTTTGAATAAAATAAATAAATAATCTCATAAAGAACTGTTAACTCCTTGTCAGGTGTGATTCACAGAGCTATACTATCAGGAGGTGCTTAGTTTTAGATGAAATGATCAAATGCTCCTTCTAAGCTGTGGAGTCCTGTGAACAAAATTCTACTTAGTGAGCTACTGGCATTAAAATTGTGAGTGATTTGGCTGCTGCATAAATTAGTTTGCTCTGGGGCCATCCTTCCTGAGCTAAGAAAAAAAATGTGTGACCTAAAAAAAACTATAAGCTAGCTCACACTAAATCAGCTTAGAAGGAACACTGACCTCAAGGACCAAACTGTCTGACTCTGGATCCTCCATTCAAGGATCTCACCAGCCTCTTGTAAGCTTTCCCCCCTGTCTAATTGTTTTTGAAATGCTTTCTGCACTGTTCTGAGGTCCCTTCTCTGATGTTTTGATTCAACCATGTTTACAGCTTAGCATACCATTTACACCAGGGGTGTCAAACATGCGGCCCACAGGCCAGATCCAGCCCACAGAGGGCTCCAATCAGGCTCTCCAACAACTGGCTATTGTCTGTTTCATTCTCCCTTGCCTGCTGTGTTTGGTTGCCATTTTGTGTTTCTCCCCAACGATCAGCCTGCCAGCAAAGCAGCCTTTTTTGACTCCTTCCCTCTCCCCCTCCCTTTTCCCAAAGAGAGGTGGAAAGAGCCAATGAAAAAGCCTAGCTCTATAGCTCTGTTGGGTGATTAAGTTTGCCAGACTCAATTAATCACCCTGCAGAGCTACTGAGCCTAGCCTCTCTTCCTTCCTGGCTGAGGCTCCTTCCTCTCCTTGTGCCTTGGGGGAAGGAAGGAAAGAGACAGAGCTTTCTTTGCCAAGTTCTCACCATTGGGAGAAATACAAAGAGCACTTTTAAGACTAGTGAGGTTTTATTGAAGGTATGAGCTTTTTGCCTTGTTACAGAGAGAGCGGGGGGAGGGAGATTTGTTGGGCTTGTTATGGGTGCTTGGTTACCCTCATCTTTTTCATTGTATTCATGCCCTCCAGTCTTTCTCAATAGGAAAGTATGTGAACTATTTAGAAGAGAAATAACAACAAGTTAGCATTAGGCTGAGTGTATGTGTCTAGCCCAGGTTTATCCAGGAAATTTCCATTGCTTTTTCTTTCACATTTTCCTTTGATTGGGGATCTTGAATTTAGACTTCCCAGATAGTAGGCTGATACTAATCATTGTACATGGCTGTCTTTGTTCTTGTACTGCCACATAGGAGTTGTAGTTATTTTTCTGGAGAAGACTATAGTTTTGCAGACAAGCACATAGCCCTCAGTCTGTGCCATGGTGCCTTCACATAATCTTGACCAGCATATGAAGCAGTTTATGTGCAAAAGCTCACAATGCCCAGATGCTTCATGTTTTCCTCTAGGCCTGAGGCTCAAAGCATTGACTATGAGATCTTTGTAATGAATGTCAATAAATCAAAAATAGGTTTGCAACTTATAGATGTGCACACTTGAACAACACTTGAACAACGTATTCAAGATTGGTACAGCACAGACATAGTCTGCAGTTTTTGATGCAATAATTCATAGCAAAAGATGACATTTATCAGACTGTAAAACAAAATATTGCAAGAGTGCTACTGTTTTAAGTAAAAAAAATTGTTTGTCTGCGCCCCCTTTATATAGTTATATGTCTGCTACCTGGCATTACATCTTATGACACACATTGCCCGGCCTGACAAGGTCTTATTTATGTCAAATTCAGCCCTCATAACAAAAGAGTTCGACACCCCTGATCTATGCCATGGCACTGCAAGGAATCCCACAGTAGGATCTGTGGCAGGTTCTTACTGTATCTGAACTGTTGACCTTGTGTTGACCACAGGTCTTCACCTAACCCACTTTTCTCAAAATAATCAATACCTTGCCATTAACCATCTTTCCTTTGTGATTCAGTCTGAAAGATAAGGAAGCCCCAATTCATAACTTGAAAGGTAATTGTGTTTCTCATCAAGAAAGTCCATTTGCAGCATCAGCAGAGGGGAAGAGCTGCAGAAGAGGGAGGGAAGCATCCATAGTCCCCTCTGGTACCTTGTGTAGTCTGCTAACGAGTCCTCCCCCCTCCCCCTCCCCTGAGCCAAATCCTTTGAGATGGTAAGTGCAGCGTATCCCCAGACGGGGAGTGTAAATGCTTGTTCTTTGTAAATGAAGAACATAATTAACATTAAATTAAGGTAATACAAATGAAGACAACCCAGAGCCTGACAGGATGAGTGTTTGGGGAGGCAGTACAGAGAAGTGATTCATATTTTTAATTTACTGTGCAAATAGACTAGCAGGGCTTGGGGAGAGGGGGAAGGGCCATATAAGAGTGGAGTGGGGATTTTTCCCCCCACTGTTGTTCTGCTGTGCTTTAAGCACACAATGACTATTAAAGTCAACTGTCCATATAATGGGACATCTCCTACATGAGTGAACTCCAAGAGGCAGCTTGGTGTAGCAATAAATCCTTTTAGTGCTATCTGCCTGGTACACAACCTTGGGGGAGCAGCAAGAGATCATGAGGTAAATACACCTTCTTCCAACCTCACAGATGGCTTTCCAAGGGGAAATACCAGAAGCCTCTGCCCATTGACTGGAATGGAGAAGCTTCCTCTACAGCAGGGTTTCCCAAATTTTTCTTTCCTGTGGCCCAGTTATTTTTACATTTCTCCTTCGTGGCCCACTAAAATTTGGGGGTGGGGCCAAGAGACTTTGGAGGTGGAGCCAGAAGACAGGAATTATGTCATTTCCTGTGGTGTCAAGGACCAGGTGATGTCACTTCTGGGGCACACTGGACCAAAACTCCACCTTTTCCTGTGATGTCACTTCCAGGGCACTCCCCCAAAGCTGCCTCTTCTTCTGAAGTAACTTCATTTTCAGAAAAATCTCTCTGAAACTCATGCTGAGTCAAAATGGGGGTGGAAAGTGGGCGGTCCTCTCTTTCCACTCCCACACCTGCATGCACCTATCTGTTTGTGTGTTCTTCTCCAGCTTGCAAGCACTCCTAATGCCCATGTTCAATTGCCTGCACCACCTACACACCCCTTCCTCAACAGTAGCATAGTGTATATCGATGTGAGTATTATGTATTTTTAGGTTTTTATGTATTTTATTGTATAATTTTAATCGTATTTAAATCGACCTCTGTTAGCTTTTATTGTTGTAAGCCGCCCTGAGCCCACCTCGGTGGGGTAGGGCGGGATATAAATCGAATAAAGTAAAGTAAAGCACTGGCCAGTGGATGCAGCTGTTGCTGTTGCCATTGCCATCAGGAATGACAGCACTGTGTATCACCCACACTGGGCCCTGGCAGCTGCTCTACCTCAAAATATGCTGAAACATTTAGTAGGCCCTTCCTTCAGCTGCTACTACTGGAATCCTGACTCAAGCTATAACCAAGCTTGCTTGGTTTCAAGAAAATCTTTCGACAGCTATTTTTCATACTTTTGTTTGGCTGAAACACTGGGATATTGCTGGGAAGGTAGCAGAGAATTGTACTGCAATTAATGAATTAATCTCCAATTATATGAAGTTCATACAAGCTTTTCTGTAGTTATCCCAAAAAGGATATTTATGAGGGGCCTGCAGCTTTTTACTGGCTGTGTTTCCCATGCTTTTAAAAGCAACCTGTTTTGCAGATATTTAGCCAGTGAACTTCTTTCATCCTTTTTAATATCTACAGGAGGAGTTTAATTTTGGTGTCAGATAGCTGTTAAAAGCAGGACCAGTAAAATGGTGCCAAGTTCATAGTACCATCACTTCCAGTGCTGTTGAAATATACAGCAGTAATCTCCAATAATCTCTTTCTGCCCCACACTCTTCACTCTCACTCTCTCACACAGAAATCTAATAGAAAGACCAGCTGGCTACAACTGGGGGTTCCAACTTTTCATTGGCAGAGCTCCTATGTCTGCAACAGTATGATGAACAGAAAAGTTTCATCCAGTAAAAATGGAAGGAAAGAAAGAAAGGGAAAGAAAGAAAAGGAAAGAATGAAATGGAAGGAGAGGAAAAGAAGACATGGAAAGAAAGAACATAAGAGGAGCTATGTTGGATCAGGCCAATGGACTATACAGTTCAAAATTCTCTCATACAATGCCCAAAAAGCACCAGAATGTCCACCAGTGGAGCCAGGGCACTAGAAGCCCTCCCACTGTTGATTCCCCCCCTTCCAACACCAAGAATACAGACAGAGCATAACTTGCAGGGAAAGAAAGAAAGGGGGGGGGGAGAAAAAAAAGCCTTTCTCACCATCAGATGACCCCAGCCAGCAACAATTCTGCCCAGGGGTCATTTGGTAAAAAAAATAGCTACTGGAATGCCCACTCCCTGCCCCTCTTGGCTGAAAAAACCACACACACTGTTGTTTGCCGCCTAGGCCTCCTGGGGAAATCTCCCCAAAAGAGCATACTGCAAGGCACATGAAAGCTCATACCTTGAAGAACACTTCATGGGTCTAAAGTGCCAGTGGACTCCAGCTTTTCTCTCAAACACTGGGAGGGGGGAGAAGGAAGGAGAGGCAGCCCAGCTCGTCTCTGCACAACACAGAGATGGGGGAAGGAAGGAAGCCAAACAGAGCTCAGGCTTTGCAGCCTGTGTCAGTCTTCAAGGCTAGTTTTTTTCTGCACAGCAGAGAGACGGGGGAAGGAAGGATGCCAAATAGAGCGCAGGCTTTGCAGCCTGTGTCAGTCTTCAAGGCTAGCTTTTCTCTGCACAACAGAGAGACAGGGGAAGGAAAGAAGCAGAGCAGAGGTCATGCTTTCCTGGGGGTGGGGCTAGCTTTGACTTTTCTTGTGATCCGGTAGTGAGGCTTTCATGGCCTGGTACCGGGTCATGATTCTGCAAATGGGAAACACTGCTCTACAGCATTACAAGGTTTTGGGACAGCTCACATAACAGCTCAGAAATGGCATGGTTCCACAGAGTATTTAAAAGTGGAAACATATCTATCTTGGTTGGGACTTTTCCTGGTCTTTTGTTCATAGTACCTGCCTAGTACTGGATGCCATAAAAATCCCACAACACCTGAAATCAAGTGAGAAGCAGCTTTAAAAAATTTTTTTTTGCTAATGAAGAAGTGCCGATTTAAGAAAATATTGGCCGAAGCACACTGTGTGAAGCTTATTTTACCAAAGACTGTATTTATCAAGGACATTTCAGAGCCTTCAAACAGTTGCAAGCAAACACATCCCATTCTAAAAAGGTAAAGGTAACCCCCTGTGCAAGCACCAGTCATTTCTGACTCTGGGGTGACATTGCTTTCATGTTTTCATGGCAGACTTTTTATGGGGTGGTTTGTCATTGCCTTCCCCAGTCATTTATTTTACCCCGCACAAGCTGGGTACTCATTTTACTGACCTCAGAAGGATGAAAGACTGAGTCAACCATGAGCCAGCAACCTGAACCCAGCTTCCGCTGGGAAAAGCCCTTCAAGACAATCATGTGACAGTGCTTGGTTAGCTTCATTGCAGAGATTATTATAATGACATAGAGCACAGCTAAGCTAAGAAACCAAGGATTCATTTCTGTTCCAGATCCCAAACTTCCAGGGAAGAACTACTCTGTGAAATAGTGTTGGTTCCAGAATTCAGCACCTTTGTTGCCCTGCTTCTCAGTATCCAGAACTAACATTTAATACTTGATTTGGGCTGCAGAGTCACCAATATGCTGGTGATACCCAGCTCTGCCTTTCTTTCGCACCTAATTCAAAGGATGCTGTTGAAGTTCTGAACCAGTGCTTGGAGTCAGTAATAGGCTGGATAGGGTTGAACAAGCTGAAAATCCTGAAAGACAGAGGTTCTCTGGGTTAGTAGAATGGCAGAGCTGGGACTTGAGATCTTTCCTGTCTTGGGTGGAATTGTACTCCCCTTGAAAAGTCAGGTTCAGATCTTGGGAGTGCTACTTGACATGGCAGTCACCTTAGAAAACCAGGTGGCTGCAGTGCCGTGGAGGGCTTTTGCCCAGCTTTGGCTGATGCATCAACTGTGTCCATTCCTAGGAAAGTCAGATCTAACTACAGTGATCCCTAGTCACATCTAGACTGGACTATTACAATGCAATGTACTTGGGACTACCCTTGAAGAGTGTTGGAGGTTGCAGCTATTGCAGAATACTGCAGCTAGGCTGCTGGTCAGGGCCCTCTATCTGGAGCATGTGACCTTGACATTACAGCAGTTACACTTGTTACCAATCCACTCACAAGCCCAATTAAAGGCATTGGTTTTGACCTTTATAGACCTACATGGCTTGGGAATGAGGTGCCTGAAGGACAGTCTTCTTCCATATGTTCCTGCCTGATAATTAAGATTACTGGGAGAGACCCTCTTGACTGTCCAATCAATCAAAGAAGCTGGTTTGGTGGGCCATGAGAGAGGGCCTTCTCAGTGGTGGCCCCATGTAAAAAGAACAAGCTTCCCAGGCAGAAAGGCTGCTAATAAATGTTTACCTTCATTCTCTGCTATGCACATCCTATGCACATTCTATGTTGTAAGGATATTGTTTTACTCAGTGTGGCTACATAGGTTTGAAAAGGGAATCAAATCATAAAACCCAAAAAGTAGTTTTGCCCATTTACCAGAGCTGGCCAAGCACAACAAGCCTGCTGGTTCTGGGTCTCTCACCCAGGTGCCAGCTTCCCTGCCACAGAACACACAATCTACAGATGCCAGCTCTCCACTCTGCCCCAAACAACACGGGGAGAGCTGGCCAAGCACAACAAGCCTGCTGGTTCTGGGTCTCTCACCCAGGTGCCAGCTTCTCCCCCCCCCCAAAAAAAAACCAGAACCAGGAAAAGGGACAACAGAAGAAGGCCAAGAAACTCAACTGTTAAAAAAGTGGCCTTTTCACCAATAAGAAACCTCAGGCCAAATCGGTCCACAACACCCCCCCCCCCCAAAAAAAAAAAAAAACCAGAACCAGGAAAAGGGGGACAACAGGACAGGAGGATGCAAAACCTGCAGCAATAGAGAATAGATCCAAACAGAAGGCCAACACAAACTCAACTATTTAAAAAGTGGCCTTTTAAACAATGAAAATTAGGCCAAACAGCACCCCCCCCCCCCAAGAACCAGGACCAGAAGAGAAAAGGAACAAGAGCAGCACAACACAGCAGCAACAAATCAAACACAGAATCCTTTTAAAACAGTAAAAAACTTAACTTTTAACAATACAGGAACTTTACCAACCCCTCCCCCCAAAAAAACCCTTCACCCTAACCCCAAGAAATCCAAGCCACGCAAATCAGGAAAAGCAAAAGGACACTGCACTTTTAAAAGTCCTCTCACTAAAGTAAGATATGGGCATATTGGCAACCCTATCCCCCACCCCAGGCCCCCGCCCCCAGCAGAACCCCCTAACCCTAACCCCAAATAAGCTACCCACCACCCAAATCTGGATAAGTAAAGGGACTCTGAGTCTTAAAAAGTCCTTTTACCAACTAATATAAAAACAAGAACCCCAAGACTTCCTGACCTTAGATGTCTTCTCTACTCCAGGCAAGTCTGGTAAGGCTGAGAGAGAGCTGCAGCAGCTGAGGCCAAGGGCCAGCACAGCACAATCTCTCTCTCACACCAACACACACCAACACAGCAGCAATGGAGGAGTCCAGCCAGGCAGACTCCTTAAAAAGGTTCTCTGACCCTACAGAGAGCAGTTTCAAAAAATAGCACTGCTCTGTGATTGGCCAGACAACAGTGCTTACTTGGATACCCAAGTAAACAAAAGAACAACAATGTTGCTGATGGCTGGGGGATCAGCTACACAACAGCCCTGCAAAGCATGCATTTGCAATGCATTTTGCAAATGCATGCTTTGGATTGGCTGCTGGGGCTCCTCTTCCCCCTTCCCCCCTCCGTGATCCCAGGGAGGCTATGGGAGAGGCAGGAAAAGGCTACCAAAGGCGGGAAAGGAGGCAAGCAGCTCCCCTGAGGCTGCAGAAGCCCCTTTCCCGCCTTTTCCATGGATTTCCATATACTTCCGAATATCTATAGGGAAGTATACGGGGAGCCATACTTGGCTCCCGCATAATGGGCCCCAATTGGATTTGGCTGCATGCGATTCCGTATACAGCCGAATCAGGGGTGATTTGGCGGTTGATTCGATTTGGCCAAACCGAATGCACACCCCTAGTTGGTGGCTGTTCAGTAGCTATGTTTTATTTCCTTCAGTATTGTAAGCTACTTTTGTACCAGCAAAAAAGGGAAAATGAATTCTCCCCCAGAGTCATGCATGCACAGGTTAGCTCATTAAATGATGTAGGGGGTTGGGGAATGTCTCCTATAAGGCTATGTAAAAATGCATGTGCGTGA
Organism: Heteronotia binoei; assembly: GCF_032191835.1. Taxonomy (NCBI): domain Eukaryota; kingdom Metazoa; phylum Chordata; class Lepidosauria; order Squamata; family Gekkonidae; genus Heteronotia; species Heteronotia binoei. The sequence continues at coordinate 76,877,121 of NC_083228.1, read as the reverse complement.
AAGAACATCAACATCAAAAGAATGAACTTACCCAATGGTAAAACTTTTAAAAAGAAAGTGTCTATAATCACTGGCTGATTGATTAAGTGGTGAACAGTGAGTATAAGTCTCTGATAGGGGGAAACTGAGGCTTGCACTATGTGAGAACAGACATGGGTGGAATTCCATCCACTGTATTGTACCATACTGTTCAAATATGTGCAAAATAGCCCAAATAGACTCAAACTGCTCCCAAATAGCCAAACAGTCCATCCAAAAACAATCAAAAATCATTTCTCTGTTCATGACCAGTGAACATAAAATGAGTCAAACCAGAGAGATCCCATGTTGAACATCAGTGTGGTAGAGTGGTTAAGAGTGGAGGACTCTAATGTGGAGAACTGGGTTTGATTCCCCACTCCTTCATAAGAACATGAGAAGCCATATTGGATCAGCCCAATGGCCCATCCAGTGCAACACAGTGTGTCACAGAGTGGCTGAAAAAACTAGATGCTATCAGGAAGTCCATCAGTAGGGCCAGGACACTAGAAGCCCTCCCATTGTGTCCCCCCAAGCACCAAGAATACTGCCCCACGTGAAGCCTGCTGGGCAGGCCCAAAGCCAGAAAATTTTAGATGGGGGGCTGCAGGGGATAAAAATTTAGGTGGAGGGCCATGGGGTGGGCGAGGGAGGAAGGCGGCGGGCCACTGAGAAAGGTGGTGGGCCACTGAGAAAGGCAGCGAGTGAGCGAGAAAGGTGGTGGGCAGGCAAGGAAGGCAGTGGGTGGGCAAGGAAGGTGGCGGTTGGCCAAGGAAGGTGGCAGGTGGGCAAGAAAGGTAGGCAAGGAAGGCGGCAGGTGACTAAGGAAGCTGTGGGCAGGCAAGGAAGGCGGGGACAGGAGAGAAAGGCAGGTGAGAAAGGCGGGGGGTGGGCAAGGAAGGCAGTGGGTGACTGAGGAAGGCGGAGGTGGGCAGGTGAGGAAGATGGCAGGTGGGCAAGAAAGGCAGTGGATGGGTGAGAAAGGCAGCAGGCGGGCAAGGAAGGCAGTGGGTTGATGAGAAAGACAGGGAAGGAAGGTGGCAGGTGATCGAGAAAGGCGGCTGGTGACTGAGAAAGGTAATGGACAGTAGAAACAGGCGAGTGACCAGGAGAGAAAGGTAGGCAGAGGGGAAGGCAAGGAAAGTGGCTGGCAGGCGAGAAGGCTGTGGGTGAGCGAGGAAGATGGCAGGCGAGCAGTGGAAGGGCCAGAAAGGTAAAACTAGGGGAAGATTAGTGGGGTCTGGCCCCCCCGGGGTCCCCCATAGTTACGGGCCTGCTGTTGGGTGACTTTGGGTCACTCACAGTTCTCTCAGAACTCTCTCAGCCCTGCCTACCTCACAAGGTGACTGTTGTGAGGAGAGGAAGGGAAGGCGATTTTAAGCTGCTTTGAGACTGCTTAATATAAAGAAAAGAGGAGTATAACAGCCTACTTTTCTTCATGAGTTTAAGACATATTGTTTATGCAGACGGGTGAGAATTCAGTGTTACTGTCAGATCTACCTTTCGTTGCCAAGCTGAAAGAATGTCTTGCTTCTGCTCATGAAGTCCCTGACTGTGGAAGAGATGATGGAATTCTGGAATGCAGTTTGCAGAAAGGGGAGGGATCCTGTTTTGGAATCTTCCCAACACAGAAAATTCTCTCTGAACAGCAAACTGACACAATTGTGAAGAAAAGCTGAGCATTGCTCTTCATCTGGTATACTACTTTATTACATGTGGTGAGTTTATAATATGGGCTCAGTGGAAGAACATTAAAAAATGACCCCTATTTGTAGCTCACAGCTGCAACCAGCTCAGTTTACCCCCTCATTCTGAATAATATATAGATAGTTGTTTTTTCTGAGCCCAGACCAGAAAATGTGACACCAAGGCACCTAGTCAAATACAGAAAGTATGTTCTGAATTGTATATTGAATATAAACCACATGTAGAACACTGGCCAGGATGCTCTTTTGCATTACAAATGGCCCTGCCTTCCACTTTCTTTCATTGGAACAATGATCAGACATTATACCTACACAGCATGGAAGAGGCTAAAAACCAATTTAACCTCCCATGGAAAAATGTCCCAGGACATTTTAGGAGACCGAGATGTTCCATTTGAAATCTGGAAAATTTTTTTTACTGGGTTTTATACTTTCAGCTGAATGGTTTAATTTTTTGTTCTTCCTTCCCAGAAAGCCACAGGTGGAGCCTGATACCCCCTGTACCCCCTGAAATCCAATGCGCAGTCTGCCCAAGATGCAGACAGGGGGGATGAGACCTTTCGCCCACCGCTGCCACCAATTATAGCAGCGCCCGCCTCACGGCCTCACTGGATCTCTTTATTTCAGTCTCTTCGGGGTATTTTACTTTGTTATTTGATGGAAATAGAATTCTCTTCGTAGGGGACCACAGCAGCTTTGTAGTTTTCCCCAAAAATATAGGCTCTCAAGAACTTTAACTCAAACCACAGATTTATTATAACACAAAGTCTTTAAACTGGGGATATGGGAGATATTTACACAGGCTAACACGTTGCTCAGTTGTTTCAGGCTTTACATTAACTTTTTCCTTCTTGAGTCTCTCAGGTTTCAGTTCACAGTTTCCCTATAACTCACTCTCTCCACCTCTAGCCAAGGTCTGGCCTCTTGGGAATGATGTGCCAAGTCTCACCCCTCGACTGGAGTCTCTCCTCTCAGCCCTTCTGGTGTCTCAGACCCACATCCACTCCCTCAACCACCTCACTAGATCTTCAGAGTTGTCTATAGGTGTCTGTGACCATTCAGGTCTTGACTGACTCACACTTGTTCCTCACACACAGCCCTCTTGGCTGGTTTTGTCGAGCTTGCAGCCTCTGGAAGTCTTTCCCGCCACTGTCTCAAGCTCCTTCACAGGATCAGCTGTCCCCTCAGCCTCTGTCAGGCACAAACTGACCCTCTCAGTCTCTGTCAGGCCCCAACTCTGACAGACTTCGCTGACAGGCACCAACACTGTCAGACCCTCACTGACTGAAAATGACTGCCTCAGCAGTTTCTGTCACTCAACCACTTTCCCTCCCTGAGAGCTCCGAGCACTTTGCCCCCACCCTCAGGTCACCTGACGCAGGCCCTGTGCGTCTTCCGTTTCTGGTTAACCCCTAGCTTTCCGCCACAGGGGACTTAAGATCATGGACTGGGAGATCCTTTTGTCCTTCCCGCTCCCATTTTTCATTTATGAACATCTAGTCTAATGAAGAGTTCTGGAAAACTCAACAGCTTGCATACTTAGTTGCATTATTGCAACTGGTCTTAATAAAAGCTATTATGTGGCCTTTGTTTTTGGATTTTGCTATGGAGTGGACCATGGTTGATTTTTGAGCTTTTGTCTGGATTCCTAAAGATTTCAGTATGTACACATATATAACTGTTCTGCATTTTACATTATAAAGTTGAGACTTTTCTTGAAAAAATTATAAAGATTTTGTGGAGACAGTGGCCAGTGTGTTGTGGTGGTTAGAAAGAATGGAGCTTGAAGTAACTTTTAGTCAACTGTGAAGAACCTTTCATTTACCTTTTAAAAGAAAAAAAATAACATTTTAAAACATAGACTTAGATTCATGTTTCCTGTGAACAAATGGCAGAAGGACAGCGGAGGATGATTTTCAACAAGTTTCCCCTACTTTTACAGATCTCCACATCACCTCTTGTGCTGTTTTGGGGGGCTCCCTGAACCTCTTGGTAGCTTTTGGGGGAGAGGGGGTACACAGAGCTGCATCAGACAGGAGCAAGTGGGAAGCCTCCATTCTGCTCATGGCCCTATGTATCCAACCTGTTAAACTAAAATTCTAAATGGACATCTTTGTGTAAGAATCTTCTGGGCATGGAGCAGGTGTCAATGGGTGTGTGCAGGGAGAAGTATTTGTGAGTTCCCTGCATTGTACAGGGGGTTGGACTAGATGACCCTGGAGATCCCTTCCACCTCTGTGATTCTACGATTCTGTGCTATGAAGGTACTGAGTCACCCATGGGTATATCAAGGTCAGTATTGTCTATGCTGAATGGCAGTGGCTTTCCAGGGTGGAGGTCTTTCGCATCACCTGATCCTTTTGATGGAACATGGCAGGGATTGAGCCTGAGGCTTTCTGCATGCAAAGCAAATGTTTTACCACTGAGCCATAGCTGTTCCCCAAAGGTCCTCTTCCAAATCCTAGTCGAATTTTTATTTTAACTCTATAGATGCTGCTTTATACCACTGTGTGACCCACACTATCACAGCATTCCCACCCTTCTTCCATGGAACGCAGAGCAACTTACACGATTCTCCCTCTTCCATTAAATCATCACAATAACCCTGTGAGGTAGGTTAGGTGGGAGAGATCTGGGGTCTGCTGCTTGATTGTTCGTTTTAACAGTTATTGTAAGCCACCTTGAACCACAAAAAGGTGGTATACCGGGCTTTTTTGGTAGCTGGAACCCCTGATGTAGCCAATCCTCCAAGGGCTTACTGGGCTCTTAGTAACGTAAGATCCAGGAGGGCCTACTGTAAGATCCAGGAAGATTGGCTCCATCAGGGGTGTGTGGCCTAATATGCAAAGGAGTTTCTGCTACAAAAAACCAAACCAAACCCTGGTGGTATACTGTTAATGTTTTAGTTAAAGAGTGCCTGGCCCAAGGACACTCACTGTGCTTTATTCCTGAGGGAGGATATGAACCTTTGACTCCCCAGACCTAGTTTAACACTCTAACTACTACACCATTTTTCTGAGCATGCTATGCTCTGCTATGCTGGCAACACATATGCATTAGGCCTGCCAAGGAGGGTGTTGTGATTGTGTTAGCCACACCTCCATGCTCTTGGTCCTTCTAAAGTACTTTTAGTTGCATCAGTATCTCACCTTAGACCCAGTAAGCACAGGACTAGAGAGCAGGCAGCCTCAGGCAGCCAGACACCTCTCTTCCCCGCCCCCTCCTTTTGCATCTGCCATTGTGTGTGCTTGCTCTGGAGACAGAGTTCCAGTTCATAGAGGTTATAACGCTACCGAATGGCAGTGTGAAGAATGCTGGGCTCAGTCTGGCAAAAATCAATAAAATGAATAAATAAATACAAGCAGCAAAGAGGCCTGAAATGATTCTCATTTGCAGGGAATGAGAGACACCAAGTGTAATTTAGGGTTTGATATTATGAAAGCCTTGCTGCTCTAAAGCAGCAGGGCGCTCAGCGGCTCATTAATAAAGGATAAACTTGGAGTCTATTTACAAGGCACTTTTTGGGATTATTTACACTCCATTATACATATGTAATGTTGCACATATTTACCGCTTGGCTCAGTCACGAACAGAGCTGTTGGGGGAGGGGCCAAGGGAGCCACTCCTCTGTTGCCCCACCCCCTCTTCTAGGAGTGATACCACCCCATGGGGGGCAGCTACAGGGAAGCAGGCAAATCGTGTTGGGTGTGGTCTGCTTTCTGTGCCATTAAGAAATGGGGAAAGGGCAGCCAGGTTCCATTGCTATGTAGCTTCAAGTCTCTGGCTCTGACATGAAGTAAGGGCTGTTTGTATATTTTGCTGCCTCCCTTGCAGTTAGTTCATTTCTAGGTAGGCTTGCCAGTCCCCAGGTCCCATTGGAGGATCTCCTGGTTTGGCAGGCTCTTTTTCACCCCCAGTCAGCTGGCTGGTGGGAAAAAACCCCACCCCAACAGTGTCCATGTGCCTTCAAATCTTGGAAGGCTTAAGAATACATTAGGAACAGCTTGCTTCTAGAAAGGTGTGTGTGCCTTTAAATCTTCAAGCCAGGCTGAATGGAGGCAGGGCGAGCCTGCAAAACAACACGCCTGTTGACAGGGAAGGGAAAGAGCCCAGAACCCAACTCTCTCTCTCTCTCTCACACACACACACACACACGCAAATAGTAACCTCTGGTTTCCCTTTGTTAGTCTGACAAACTGGGTTGAGTATAGAACACTCAACAACTGAGTAAATTGCCCCAGTGAGATCACAAAGTGTGTGCTTCCAAACTGTGTTTAATTTGGCTGCTGTGTGCGTGGTGTGTGTGTGTGTGAGAGAGAGAGAGAGAGAGAGAGTGAAAGTGCAGCCAGCTGCTGTGGGGGATGAGGAAATGAAGACTGTATTCAGGGGAACTGCACTGCTGTATTTTTATTTATTTATTTTAGGGATTGGGAAAGTCTCCTGGCTCTACCCCCAAAGTCTCCCACCCCCACCCCCAAAGTCCCCAGGTATTTTCTGAGTTAGGCTTGGCAACCCTATTTCTAGGCCTGCCGCTGTTTCACTAAGGCTAATTCACATGTAAGGGGGACAGATTAGAGTCTGGCCCCAATCCCAGTAAGTACTATCCCCTGCACACATCCACTCTGCCAGATAATGGGTAGGAAGCAAGATTGGGAACCAAGAGATCATGTCCAGCATTGTACCTGGATAAGAAGGGGGGGGGGATTTTTTTGCTCACACCATTTCGGTTTCACAAACAGCCAGAACTCTTACATTGGCTGCAGAAACATATATTGGGACAGTGCATGATAACAATCATTTGCCACTGGATTTTCAGGAGGTAAATGACTTATAGCACAATATCCAATGCTGTGTGGATGCAGTAGATGACGCTTTTTGAACCAAAGATATTTTCAAAAAGGGAAATCTTGTATGAACTGAAGCTAGAAGTCACTCTAAGCACAAGTCATAATAGGATCAGTAGATGGCTGCTGACATAGGCCACAGTCTATAGAGAAGCATCCATTTTTGCAGGTAGTGCAGTGGTATTCATTCCATGGATCATGAAGAGCCAAATGCACAATCCCCATCAACCAAAAGAGCCTCATGATTGCAGCATACCCTGTATACCACCCTGATCAATAACTATAATAACCTTTTAATTGCCAGAGCATATACTGCTGTTGAATCCAGTGTAGATCTTAGCCAGCCTTTGTGTACTTGGAGCGAGGGGAGGGGCTTGCAAGTCATAATGATGACACAAAACAGTGTGCACGATTTGCAGTTCTTCAGAACACTATTAGGCTGCATTCTGAAAAATAAATGCCTCTCTATCTTAAATCCACTCCAGGTTTTACTCTAGTTCTACAGGAGGAGGAATGGGGTTAGAATCTCTCTGCCTTGCTTAGTTTTCTACTTGCAGGAATTTTGTTTTCTGGGCTGGCATTCAGTAGTGGTATGCCCCATTCCTTCACCTCATTCTGCTATATAGAGTGACCCCAGTCTCATGCACACAATTCTAAGATCTTAATAACCTTGATATGATCATCATGGGCAAGTTATGTTTTTAAAATAAAGTTGTCAGTTTTATCTTGTGCCCATAATGAAATCATTCTAATTTCTAAAGGAACTGCCCACTTTCCTGGACTCCAAGGTGGAAGTGACAGGGAATGGTGCTCAGAAGAGCCACAGAGGGCATGACAAAGAGTCACAACATGACTCCTAACCCACTGAGTGTCACTGAATTAGTGGGACAAGTCAGTTGCAACATACCTTTCTCTGAGTGGGGACTGTGGATTAAATCTCGAAGTATGGATGTGACCAGCGCATCTCTGTCCATAGGATGACATCAAGCTTCCTTGATCCAGCAAGATTACAACAGCATGTAATCTTAGTTGCTGGGGCTATTACTCTGTTCAGTAGGCTGCAACCCACTTTTTCGCATATCTGATGCTCCTGCACAGAAGCCTGCCCAGTGTCAGCACCAGCAAAGTTGGACCACATTCTGGGGCCAGGGCCACCAAGAACTGCCAGAGGCCACCAAGGATTTCTTCTACCTCCAATACCAGCCTCAGCCTTAACAACCTATGAAAACAAATCATATGACTTGCCTATCCCCTAAGGTGTCCAAGTTTCCTGACACCGTTCCCCCCCCCCCCCCCAGTGCCCCCTCAGTGATTTAGACCAGGGCCTACCAAGGCAACAGTCTCCCATACCCTAATCTATTATCCATCCTTGCTGGTAGTTAAGAGACTAACAGACAATTGCAGCAGATCCCAGCACCGACAAGGCAGCAGCCTTTCTACTAGTCCAGTCCTAAATAAGTTTACTCGGTCCCAATTATTTCAGTGGTGTTTACTGCCTTATTAGAATTGCCGCCTAAACGGTCAGATTCATGCAGTTGGTTTCAATTGCAACCTCCCTTTGAGATTACTGACCAACAGGGACATCTAGTGGTTACTCATTGTAAATCCAGTCAGTGTGAAGAAAATCACAGTTTGGGGGTGTTAGTTCAAGGGGACTGAAGAAGAAATAAAGTGCAAGTGTATGCCATAACTCTCACTCTCAGGGCCCTGTTTTCTAACAAAAAGTGTCCAAGGGTAACATGAAGCAGAGAAGGAGGGAGAGGAGTGCTTAATACTTCCCCATTTGTTATTTGCACACCGCAGACACCTAGCCACTTTTTAAGAATACGGATTTCTAAAATGTGCACTTTTTAAACCACCTTTGAGGTTTAAAACTGTTTGAATCAATCTGTAATGTTAATGTCAAACTCACATTGATGAGAATTTATTTTCTGCGTTGATATTCAATATTTTTTCCACCCTGGAATTCAAATAGGTTTGCCAACCTCCAGGTGGTCCACAGACTACAGTGAGCAGATCTAGAGAAAACAGCAGCTTCAGAGGCAGACTTTATGGCATCATGTCCATGCCAAGCTCCTCCCTAAATGACACTCTCTGCAGGCTCCACCCCAAGATCTCCAGGAATTGCCCAACCCAGAATTGGCAATCTTAAATTCAAGGCAGATTTAAAAAGGTTCCCTGGCAGTTTCTCATAAAAATACTAACAAGTCTTAGATCTGCTTAGGTTCAGCAAGGCTGCTGCCTTGTGCAGCCACAAACCAATATCAATTTGTTTTTTCTTCCATTGTCTATTATGCCAGTTTTTAAAATCTACAAGGTTGCACTGATTTCCATCAGTTCCCACCTCAGGACTTGGGAGAGCCCCCTCCCCAAAAGATGCTTAAACTCAGCACCAGTGAGTACTGTCGGACAAAAGCCCTGCTATTATGCATCAACTATTAACATGTGTCACCAATAGTAAGGAGAAAAGCGCAGATAAATTCTTTTGGATGTCATATGTATTGCAAGCATGAAGGATTGCCTCCTCTCACATTGTCCAGCTTGCTGGTTAAGATCTCCCTTACAAGCCTGTCTCTCTGTGCCCTTGGCCTTCAGAATTGAGGTGGATGGCTGACAGGACTTTTTCAGTAGTGGCACCTCAACTATGAAATGGCCCTTCCCTTGAGGCTTGCCTGGTTCCAACTAACTCTGTTTTAGGTACCAGGGCAGAATGTTTTTGTTAACCCTTTAAAAAAAAAAAAAATCAAGGGGCTGATCTTTTAAAATCATAGCAGGCTTTTAATCTGAAAATTGTTACATTCATTTTAAACTGCTCAATTATTTATTTTTATTCTGGTTTCTTTAATACTGGATTTTAATTTATAACTTTTGATGTTATGTTTTATTATGTTATTTTGTAAGTTGTCTCAGGCAGGTTCCCCAGAAGATGTGGCATTAAAAAAATCCCTAAAATAAATACATAAATAGCCTTCAGGAGACTGGAATCCCAAATCCATAGCTGCCTTAAGTCAGTATACTGAATGGGAAGTTGGGGCATATTGTTATTTCAATAAATATAAATAACATGCAGTATGGTCTCCTTGTGATCCTTATACTTAGGTGAGACAGGAAAGCACCATGTGAATTTTGCCTGTGCAACCTGGTCCCACTAGCACATGACAAAGGCATTGTGTTCCATGGAAAATCCAGACTTTTATTGACTACAATGACCAACAGGCACCTCCTCACTATCACCCACTATCACTCACATTCTTCCATTTTTAAAAACAATTTAAAACTTGGCCCACTTTTCTAAAGCTTATGGTAGTTTACAGTAAACATCATCAAAATCATAACACATACATGCATCCAGTGGTCATTTTGTAGAAAAATGGGAGGTGGAGCTCATCCAGGGATTGTTATGCAGCTGCACATACTATTCAATGGACAAGGAGGTGGAACTCTCAGAAGGGGGAGGTGGAACTCTCAGAAAGGTTCAGGAGCTGTGCTCCTGTGAACTTCCACTGAATCTGAGGCCTGCATACATCCAACAATAAGAATCCTACAGAAAAGGATGCTCCCCAAAGATTTACTTCAGCACCTCTGAAAGCACAAATAAAATGAAGAAATGCCCTCTGTGACTGAGTTATGTGCCTTCTGAAAGTTGATTGGCAAACAGCTACAGAGCCAAGTTCCTCCACTGGCTGGGGCTCCTCCTCCCTTGGAGAAGAGGGAGGGGGGAAAGGGAAGGAGCCAGAGGCTGCTTTGCTTGACTGCATTGCATTGAAAAAATGGTGACTGAAGGAAGAAGAGAGGGAGAAGGAAGCAGAGGATGGCCACTTGCTGGTGGACCTGATTGGAGCCCTGTGGGGGTCGGATCGGGCCTGTGGGCCGCACATTTGACACCCTTGAGTTACTGCCTTTAACCCGTGTTGCTTGGGCATGACTCAACAAGGATCTTTCCTGACAGGGCTGCCTCAGCTACTGGGAGCTCCTGACCCACTGACCACTTGGCATGAAAACTGCCTCTAGAAGCTGACCAGCCAGAACTGGTGATTCCAGAGGCAAGGCTTGATTCAGACACTTATTCCCCCAGCCTGACAAAAAGTTTCCTACCAGATTCCAATTCTGAAGAGTAGTCTCTATTAAGAGGCAGCAACAGCCATTTAGAAGGCACATTAGCGTGATAATAGAATATCATGAACGGTTCTTTACTATCATTTCTTGGACTACCATAATAGAAATTTTAATCCAGAAAGTGAAGATCATATCTGCTTTCATCAGACAGCCCAACTATCTATGATGTGTCATAATGACTGACACCATGCACACAATAATATCACCAGTCCTTAAGATATAGTGAACTAAAATCTTAGGCCTGCTTGGCTATTTCAATATTACTGATGGTGCTAATATATATATATTACTATACTTTGTTTTAAAATACAAATTGCCCCAGCTTTTGATGATTAGCTAAATTGCAAATTAGGCACCTTTTCCCACAAATGTTTTTCTCCATGTTCTGCAAGATTCTGCACATGCAGAGTCAGCATTCTGCAGGCCAGATGTTCAGAGCTTTTGGCTTTGTAGATGCCTGTTCAAAACTTCTTCAGTGTTAATCCCCGTACTATCATTGAAACTCTTGTGGATGGCTGTGAATTACACAACCAACCCACCTGGCTAAGCAGTATCTTCTCTATCAGAGACTCTTAACTGTTTCTTGCAAGTCTTTTATACAGTTTCTGCCCCCCCCCCCCACTTTCAAGGCACACCTAAAACACTCTCTCTTGTTCTCTTTAGGTGTGTTTAGTTGTGGAGGAAGGACTGGGTGAATTCCCAAATGGTTCTGTGCTGTAGCTGGTACTGGGAGCTACATTTTCTGGAGAATGCAATTATAAGGTGTCTGTGTGAGTGAGTGGTACCTCCAGTATGCACACACCAACATTATTTTAACTCTCCAGAATCTTGCTAAGAAAACTCATAATCACTGAGCTGATTCCAAATTGAGCCAAGGGAATTTTGTCCATTATTTGAAAATAATGTGGTGGTATCTGTCTTCCTCTCCTCAAACCTATGTTTCATTAGAATCTGCAGCATGGGACCCACCAGTTTTAATCCACCCAAATAGGATATGGCTGTTTGCATGATTTTCCTGTGCCTTCTAGAGAACAATGATGGTTTTCTGTGCCACATGGCCTTGGCTTTTCTGTAGAGGCTTTTTTCTGGGATTTCCTTGCTCTGTGCCATATAACTCACACTAACGCTCTCTCATACAGTTGGCCCTCTACTAAAAGTTGTTTCTCAGCAATTCATTTGAGTCAGACATAGCCCATTCCCCTTTCCTACACAAATGTGTCTATTATTTGTGTCTATTAACAAAGACGCAAATTAGTGCTGTTCCTACAATCAGGTCTATTTCTCCAGTGTCACAATCCTGTCTTCACATTCCTTCCCTGTGTCACATTAGTCTGACTTTCTCTTGTCACACTTATGCATACATCTTCCCCTGTGCTGCCATTTGTGTACTCTTTCAGGACCACCCTTTGCTTGCCTTTGGCTTAGTCTGAGCCAAATCTCAGCAATGTAACAATATCAGAAAAGTGTCTCTGATAATGTGCAGAAGGCATATCCTAACCATCAAAAAATTATACAATACTAACTTCAAAATCAGGGAAACCTTCTTGAATGGCAGAACATCTGCATATTTGAAACATCATGCAATAGGGAAGATACTTGTTTAGCCATATTAACTGCTCTCACTCTTAAAACATATTGTACGCACTCTTATCCCAACAGGTGAACAAGGAAGGAAGATCAACAACTCCTTCATTCCCCTTCTAATATTACTTGTTCAGAGAAGTTAGTCTTTTATTTCTGCTTTGAAAAATCTCAATAAGCTGCATTTGCACCCATTACTCTGAAGTTTCCAGGAAAGTGACAAAAGAGCTGGGAAGGAGGGAGAAGTAGTGGGCATCTGAAGAGGTCGGTTTCACTTGGGGCAACAGCCATTATCCCTGCTTCAATTCTAGACAATGGAGGCATCCCAAAAGGAAGGGAATATCTTAAAGATGGCTAGGATGTGCAAGGACACAAAGGCAGGAGCGAGTCTGCCTAGTTTATTCTTTCTTCCTGTTGAGAAACATAGCCCAATAGCTCACTTTTTAAAAAACGGAAATGCTTGACAGTCTAGTTGATGAAATCTGTTACCACAATGCTTTGTATGGATGCCAATGCATTGATAAAACTGGACCAGAACAATCTGCATTGGAACTGTTCATATTCTGGGCCTGTTTTCTTGCATCAGGAAAGCAGATTGTTCTTAAGAGAGGACAGCAGAGGGTCTGAGTGGGTCTTATTTATGATCTCTCTATTTACTGGTGTAGGGTGCAGTGGTAAGAATACAGATAAATTAGCCTTGTGTGATAAATGTATTTAGCTTTTCTCTGTTTTGTTTTTAACTTCTGTTTTTCCAACTCTATAGGCTCTACCACTTGAATTTTATCTCTCTATAAAATCCCAACCAATGTGGGATGTATATATATTACTGTACACTTGGAAATATGTGTAAATTTTATATTGGTCCATCAGTGAGATTTTTAGGTTGCTGGTCAGTTGCAGTACAACAGAGCTGTCTTCTTGTTGTTGACCTCTCTGACCTCAAACTATATACTATAAACCTGCAAGTGTATCAATGTCTACCTAAAGCCCTCCATGCAACAGGAAAGAAGCGGCTATAGGCATAGCCAGCTTCAAGACGGGGTTCGATAAAAATATGGAGCAGAGATCCATCAGTGGCTATTAGCCACAGTGTGTGTGTGTGTGTGTGTGTGTGTGTGTATATAAATTTTTGGCCACTGTGTGATACAGAGTGTTGGACTGGATGGGCCATTGGCCTGATCCAACATGGCTTCTCTTATGTTCTTATGACATTCCTGAAAGTCTGTTTAGACCAGTTTCCTGAAAATGGCTGTCACCTAGCTCTTTTGACTTCAAACTATCAGAAGAAGGAAAGGGCTGGGGTGGAGGGAAGAGGCAGTAAATTTGAATCAAAGATTCCTTCCCAAATTCCTTCCCAAGTCCCTTTGTATTGCTGACCAAGGTAGGAAGAAAGGCACCAAAGGAAGAGAATCAGTGTGAACTCTCAACTCCTTTTGTTCAGAAGACTAGGGCTTCACAACAGGAAGGACAGTCATTTTCCAAAAGTGCAAATGGGAGACCATCATGCTGGGTTGGATTCAGAACCAGAGAACTCCAGGGAGCTGTTCTCCAGGGCACCATAGCCATTGAACTTGACCATCTTGACAGAGTCTGGCAAGCAGGAGAAGAAGGAGTGGCGAGAGGCAAAGATGTGGCTGATTTCCATAAATGTCTTGTTTTTCGTTTCTGGGATAATTAAATAAACATACAAAGCAACCAGAATGCAGATGCCACAGAAGACCAGATAGCAGAAGGCACCAGTTGACATCTGGAGATGGAAAGAAAGTAGGGTCAGCCTGACAATCAGAGTCCTGTGATTGTCCTGTGATTTCCCAGTCCTGTGATATATACACTTTGTCCAACACAACAGGAAGCAACCAGCACCATTTTAAGTATTTATGGAACTCAGACCTGGTTACTATTCCCTAACCATCACAGATTCTTGATGCATTCCTCACTGAGCAGAGGGTTTGATATTCTAGAGTGCATAGCTCTAAAATTGGTAGCCAGAAAGGCCCAAAACTATTACTGGAATAAATTAGCATGATTCATTCCCCCATTACAGCAGTGTTGAATGCACAACTCCCCCAACTGTTGTCAATATGCCTGCAAGGTCCAATGGAAGACAGCTAGTCAAGCCAGAGGTGCCCAAGAAAGGCCAATAGCATTGCCTTGCCCTGCAGCAAGCAACTGGGATCTTTCCCTCAGACCTTACTGATGCTGTTTATCTGAGAGAAGCTCCAGTTGCCTTTAGAAGACAGTACTTTCTGGTCTAGAGGTAGTGAGTATAATTGATAGAACATGCTGCCTGAAGTAGGGCTGGTTTGCCATTTGGTACATTCTTGTGACCTGGATTAGGGAGTGATCTGCTGAGGTCAGTTGGGTCTTTTTTGCAAGTTCTCTCCCCTTGTAATCTGAAGTTTGCTAACTGGTCCTCCTGTGCTCTTTTAGGGCCCCAGTATAAGACATAAAATGAAGTCTGGAAAGCCATAGCCTATTTCAGTGTTTTGTCTACACCAGTGTTTCCTTCAGTAGTACTTTGGCTGTTCTTCTTGAGTATTCACTGTCGTAGTGTGCCTGTTATAGCCACCTGTTTGTTTTTTTCAGTTCAAAGTTCACTTTCTCTCAAGAAAGTATTATGCTGTGAAGTAGCTGGAGTTTTCTAGACCAGGAAGAAGATATAGCACTCTGGTCGCTTGGGTGCTATCCAAGAACTGTCACATGAGAATCTCTGTCTCTAGATCTTCACACACACCCCACCCACTCAAAGCATCACGTTTACCTGCAGGAAGGGAAACACAAACCCAATGGTGAAGTTTGAGAGCCAGTTGAGGGACCCACCCACAATGTAGGCAGATGGGCGGTGGGATTGCTTGAAGAGTTCAGCCGTCATCAAAAAGGGGACCCCAGCTGCGTGAGAAAGACATTGCTTAGGCCAAGCTGGGTTTTAGACAAAGCCAGACTGATGGTAGAGAGACAAAGCTGGATTCTGCAAATGACTTTTTAGGGCTGATTCAATTTCTACTGAAGGAGGCAATTTTAAATTCTAGGCTCCTAGGAGGTTGCAATTATCCACAAGATTATTTATTTAATGGCTTTATTTACAGTCCACCTTTCTTGCCACAAGATGAGATATTTAGAAGAGGAAATTGGATTTATACCCTACCCTTCACTACCCAAAGGAGGCTCAGAGTGGCTCACAATCTCCTTCCCTTGCTCTCCACACAACATATACCCTGCGAGGTAGGTGGGGCTGAGAGAGCTCTCAAAGAATTGCTCTTGAGACAGCTCCGTGAGAAATGACTCTAGGTCACATCATGTGCAGAAGTAGGGAATCAAACCCGGTTCTCCCAGATAAGAATCTGTGCACTTAACCACTATACCTAACTGGCTCTTTCTTGTTGGCACAAGAGGAGATAAGTCTCTGCAGAGACAAACTAGAATGGCAATTGTAAAAAGAAGTCAACTTAAATAGATTGCACCAAATTTTCATCTTTTAACTATTTTTCAAGGAGGGAAAGTGCCTTTGAGGATTGTAAAAAGCTTCCCTAGTTTCCTGTGTTCAGTTTTGTACTGTTTTTCATGCATGGTTGAATCTACTCATTCTCTGATTTTTTTTGTTAATTCTTTTTTCACCTTGATGTTTTAAAAAAATGTTAAGTTCCCTCACCTTGATTCCAGTCAATCAGGTGTCAAGTAGGGGAGGCACTGTGACTCAGTGGAAAAGCACATGTTTTGCATTCAGCTAATTCAGGAAAGGTTGAGAAAGGCCTTTCTCTGCCATAAGGTATAGAGAGTCACTGAAAGTCACAACTGGCAAAACTGAGCTAGATGGAGCCAGTCAGATCTGACTACATAGTGATAGGATGACTACAAACTGCATTATCCTCAGTTTAAAATCCTGACCTAGCTCTTATTATGTCAGAAGGTGCATTCAAGTACATGTATCATTGACAGCAATATAATGTGGATAAACAACCACACTCAGATGCACATTTGAATCCACACTGGAACACACATCTGAGTGTATACATGGCCTATTTAGGGCTGGCCCATCCATTAGACCTACCCAGCTGATTTCTTTGGGCACCAGGGATGGCGGTAGGGCTCCAAGCTCTGGAATTTTTTTTTGCGGGGGGGGGGGGAGAGGGAAGAGTGGAGGGAGGGTGGGATTTGGCGAGGGGAGGGACCTTGACAGGGTATAATGCCATACAGTCCACCTTCAAAAGAAGTCATGTTCTCCAGGGGAACTGATCTCTGGAGGATCTTCCACAGCAAGCAGCAGCCCCAAATTATGCCCCCAGCCCTGGTGGGTGGCCCATAATGAACTTTAAAGAGCAGTTAATGATGTTTCCATGAGTCAACATGTTTCAGCATGTATGCCTTCCACCCTATGAATACTTTTATTCAGTGCTCCCTGAAAACTCCTTGAAAACAGAAGTACTTTAAGAGGGTCACAAAAATGTTCAAGATTCCTGCCCTCCAGGATTTGGGTCAACTATAGCATTCTGGTAACTGGAGACATCTTTCATCTATCCTACAGAGGGGCAAAAAACTTTGGATCTTTTCAGTTCTATAATAATTGCCCTGGTGTACAAAGATCTGCCTCTTTTGATTGTGGCAGTTTAAGCACCATCCCTTTCTTTCAGGAGCATATAGATTTGTTTCCTCAGATAATTAAAAAAAACTTTAATAAAAAAATCCATCCAGGGAATGTTAAGAGAACCCCTGATCAAGCATTGCTCACAGATCACCCAAAGTGGGAAGAGAGATATTTTTATTTTAAAAGTCAGATTCATCATTGTTTGTGAACAATGAGCCATTAAAATCCTAATTAAAGATGTAATTACAGCGAATAAATTCTGGGCCGACAATGAGTTATGGATCTGTTGGCGGCTGCACTAATACATCAATTGGGTAAACCAGCAGCTGCCTCGTCCATCATATTTAGAGTGCTGTGCTTTCACCCCTTTGTTAGCAGCAAGCAAAGGAACTGACTGCAGTCCACAGCAAGATAGCACTGGGCCTTTGGAATTTCAAGTGACAGCCCACATTCTGCCACGTCTCAGGTATGACAGGAAGCCACAGAACTATATCAAAGTATAAATCACTTCCTGCTATTGTCTCACTACCCATGACCTTTAGAGCACTCAAAATTTCACAGCCAAGTCTACATTTATACCTTCAACCAAATCTGTGGGTAACACAAACACACACACAGAGGACAATTCAGAAGAAAGAAGAAGAAGAATTGCAGATTTATACCCCGCCCTTCTCCCTGAATCAGAGACTCAGACTGGCTTACAATCTCCTATATGTTCCCCCCCCCCACAACAGACGCCCTGTGAGGTGGGTTGGGCTGAGAGGGCTCTCACAGCAGCTGCCCTTTCAAGGACAACCTCTGCCAGAGCTATGGCTAACCCAAGGCCATTCCAGCAGGTGCAAGTGGAGGAGTGGGGAATCAAACCCAGTTCTCCCAGATAAGAGTCCACACACTTAACCACTACACCAAACTGGCTCTCAAAGTTCATTTCCTAGGCACAGACTTTCTTGACATCTTAG
Source organism: Heteronotia binoei (assembly GCF_032191835.1). Lineage (NCBI taxonomy): Eukaryota > Metazoa > Chordata > Lepidosauria > Squamata > Gekkonidae > Heteronotia > Heteronotia binoei. The sequence continues at coordinate 76,859,315 of NC_083228.1, read as the reverse complement.
ATTAACCTGTATCCCATGACTCACTTCTCACCCTTTGTCCCTTACAGTCCTGCTCTTAAGATCCTCACCCTTAGCTTATTTGATGTTCTTCAATCCAAACTTCTGATGTTTTAGCCCCTTCCCCCCAGTTCTGCTGGCATTACACTTGGCACCAGGGACTTACCTGGTCCCATACAGAATCCTGCTATGATCCCAATGACACATGCCACACTGACATAATGCATCCAGGACACTGTAGCCTGCAGGAAGAATAGACATTCAGCAGAATAGTTAGCAGAAGTTATTTCTCTTTTTCTCCTGCTCTCAGATTCCAGCACTGTCCCTGCCATCTCTACATGCAACAATTCCACTGATAAATTCAGTTCCAGACTGTATATTGCAGGCTATCCTATTCCTGTTTGATCAGACACCTTAGATCTAACATTCTGATCCACAGCTCTTTACTATCTTAGCTTGGAGTCTTTCCTTTCCTGGTACCCACCCTTCAGCGGCATGAGTCATGTACTTCTAGAGGCATGTCACATATTATTTATTTAAAAATCAGTATCCCACTGTTTTCTAACATCCAAAGCAATTTACAGCATATTATAAACAATCACAATAAAAACATTACAATAGAATAATTGTGGATTAAATGGTCAACAAACCGCAAAATGTTAAAAGCCAGATAATCCAACAGTACTTTAAAATTTAAAACAGGAATATTAGCAACAAAGATCCTCGTAATATTTTAGGAATATTACAAATAGATTAAATTGTGAAAACTTAACATGAGAAAGTCCCCTATCCAGTGGACAACACAATCCAAACAAGAAATAACTCAGTTGATAGCTGGAGGGTGTTGCCTGCACCTGTGCAAACACTTTGACCCCAAAGAAGAGCTCTGCAAAATGGTCAATAGTTAGAACAATCCAAGGGAGCTAGATAGGTTTTTCGGGAGTGGGTCCTCTTTCTTTTTTCTGTACTTAGCTATGATTCCCATATATACACCCACCAAATCCCAATACTTAAAGCTCTGTCACTGTGCATTAAAATAATCCACACTTGACTAGGACCAAATTATCTTTGCATGAACATTGTAGCTACAAGAAGGGAAGAAAACCTCTGAGTGAAGAGGTGCATAGTGAATAGGACCACCAAATTATGTCTGAGGGTGGGGTGGATGTTATGGGCAGGGATTCTGTTACCAATCTGTACTACAGGCATAGCCATAGCTAAGAGAATGCTTATACCTGCAGTACCAAGGACATGGTAATGCCTGAGCAGCAGATGCCCATGAAGAAAAATCCAGTGATGATGAGAGGCCGGCGCCCCAACTTCTCAATAGTGAAACACTGTAAAAAAACCGAAGAAGTTGGTTACATTAGGATTTTGTGTTCATCTATCCCTCTGCTTGTCTATGAGAGCCAGAATGCTAACTTGTAGAAATTCAGGGCTCCGTCTTCATACCAAGTAGGAGGGTGAAGTCCAGTGAGGAAATAATGGGAACATCAGCTCTCCTGAATTATGCATTCCAAGAATGAATGGGTTAGGTCCTAATAATTCTTTGGTTTTGTTTCTTGCGTGGGGTAGGGCCTGAGATATGGTACATTAAACACAGGTGGTACGAATGGGCCTGCCTGATTAAATCTGATGGAGAGGAAGCTTGGACACAGTCATTGGTGACATTTATGGAAGAGGAATGCCATCCAGCAGACTGGCTGTGGCCTGGGAGGTAGAAACCTGACTCTGCTTCAGCAGTGTGTGGGGGGGATTAGGTCTGGTGGGGGAAGGGACAGGATGTTCTGGGATCCAGAAGCCTGAAATTTCCAGGATGGGGAAAAAGATGCTGCCAGAAGGAAACCAAAGCAGGAAAGCTGCTGACAGCAGAACAAATGCCTGTAATTTTATAACCAACCTCAGTGCATCCATTGGGGGCCGTTTTTGCTGGCACTCAGGAGCAATCAGGCTGATGGAGCGATGAGCTTGCCGGAGTTAGGCATTGCTGATGGGCAGCAAAAGGCAGTTGGTGGGAGGGAGAGCTGTGCATTTGTGAAATAGTGAGAAACTCAGGTCTGACACTTGAACAGCCCTGAGTGGTGATACCTGGCTGAAAACTTGTCCCCAGCTAGGCTGAAATTTGGAACCAGAGAGGCCGTGACAGAGCTGAGTACAGCACCTTTAGTACAAACAGGTAACTTCAAGATGATTGGGCACAGGATTAGTCCATTCTTCTGGTCTATCAAAACAAAACAAAACCCCCACAAAGGCCTGCCTATCCAATGCGACCAGTAAGTCTGCAACTGAGTTCATCTGCATTTGACAGTGACTTCTGTGCCCCTCTGAAGCCCTTGTTCTACCAGTCTGCTCTATGCAAATTTATGGGCTAGTAACAATACTCAGAATCACCTTCCAAGGCAAATCAGTGTTACAAATTTCTTCCAATAGCAGGACCTAAGCTATTTACTCAATAAATTATTTTTGTCCTTCAGGATTACTGACAAGTCACCCTTGTAGATAGGAGATGCCATTGATTACCCTTCTTCCTCTCAATGACAGGGATAATGTATATAATTAAGTGCCTATGTGACTCCCAGGGGCAAAAAAAGTCTGATTGGCTGCACTATGAATTTGTGAGAATATGTGAAGACTGGTCCTGCAATACCAATATAGCCCCTGATGCCACCATACAAATTCACCTAACAGCCACTCCTCAAATTCATCTTTTCTTTAAGTCTGGGGATTCTAAGGGCTAGTTCAGAGGTTCCCCATTTAAGGAGGAATGTGGAATGGAGCTTCACTCTGCAGTTGATAGTGCTTACCACCTTCTCCATCCCTCCCTTCTGTCAATGGAGAATAAAAGACAGCTAGAGAGCTCTTCCAGGCAACTCTCTTTCCAGCCCCCCTTTGTCTGATCTGATGCTCAGGCCAAGAAAGCATTGCTGCCGTCATTCACTAGGCAGGAGCAGACAAGGAGAATAGGTGAAGTTGCAATGAATACTAGCCCAAAAGCAGCATCTGGTAAATAAGGAGACCAAGTTAGTGAGAAGTGCTAGCTTTTCCCTGGCTGCAGTGCTGAACAAGAGGAGATCAGAGAATGAGTGCTTAAAAGTGCTTTTTGCTGGGATCAGGCATTGACAAAGAAACCCATTCATGCTTCAAAGTGGAAGGTCCAACTTACTTCTCCCAAGCAAATCTGATGCTGGTGATATTCCTCTCCTTCCATTCCCTTTTATCTTAACACCAGGCCCTTGCCAATGTTTAGCGCACACCCTTAGGAAGCAAAGGCTGATCTCTACCATTCTTCAGCAAGAAAGAAAGAACCCACAACTGGGTGGGGCTGTATTATACCCTCTAAGGTTACTTTCCATATATCCCTACTTATTTAACCATTCCTAAATTTCCCTCTGTCTAATCTTGAATGCAATACCTGCATGATTACATTTCTTTACTTTCTTCATCCCCTTACCATGGCTTCCCTTCTAAAATTCCATAAGCACCTCTGGCTACCATCCAGGCCTCTCTTCTATACCAGCCCAGAGATTTCTTCAATCCCCTGTCGGGCATTGACCCTTTGCAGCCAGTGGAGGTCACTCTAGCCTACAAACTCAGAATCAGAGCAATTTCTCAGCTACCCTCTGATACCTCATCTGCTCACTCAGCCCAGCAATCTTTCCCTTAATATTGGCAGACTGAGATGAACATTAAGCCTAAAAGGACAGAGACAACAATACAGCACCACTCAGTTGTGGGTTCTTTCTTTCCTGCTGAAGAATGCTAGAGATCAGCCTTTGCTTCCTAAGGGTGTGCGCTAAACATTGGCAAGCGCCTAGTGTTAAGGTAAAAGATTAATGTCCCAGCTCATTATAAAAAGGACATACGAGTTTATTTCACAGCAGCCAAAAAGTAGCACTAAAACCACTTCACCATAAAGGCAAGCAGCACCCAATCCACAATGTTCCGCACTTACACCTATCAAGCCAGCAACAACCTCAATGGCTCCGGTGCCCACTGTGGTATAGGGAATCTCTGGATCAGGGATGCCAGCATTCTCAAAAATGACATTTGTGTAAAACCAGATCTGTTGAGGAAGAGATGAAAGCCATGAGCTCAAGCAGACCCAATTAATTTGGAATTTTTTCTTCTCTTTGGTTGAATGGAAATGGCAGATCCATCCTGGGAATACCATCTGTGGAGGTAGGAAACTGGAGTGGAGGTAGAACTGGAATGGAGTGTGGACATATACACACATGCATAACTTCCCATATATAATTTCTGACTAATTCTTGAACACAAACGAGAGAGAATTAATGAATATAATGGGGTGGGGGTAGCCATAAACAAGATAGTGTTTCTCTGTGTACCCCGTTTGTGAAATGGGAATACTTATCTACAAGACATGGTCTTAGGGAAATGACATCACTTTTAGCACATCACATAGAAGAAGAAAGAATATTTCACTGATGGGTAAATGTCTCCCAATTGTGATTCATGTCTTTGGAGGCTTAGTTTTATTCAGCTCCAGTTAACTGAGATAATGTAGATAGATGTGTAATGGGGCTACTGATACAAGTATAACAAAAGGGACACATTAAAGCTACATCGAATGTGCAGATGTAGAAGGAGGAAGAGATGGGCAACAGGTAGACATGGTGGATGGACTAAATGTCCTGAGAATTAGGACCCTGCTAGCTCTTACAGCATCAATTCCTGAAAGCTGCATGCCCATGTTGATCACTGCAACAGAGAGCACCTGCCATCGCACAGAACGGTCTGTCAGGAGATGCCACACAGACACAGTCTTCACAGAGGCAAGCGAGCGCTGTTCTTCCCGCATCTCTTCAATCACATCCTCCACATCAATTTTGCCAAGGAACCAGCGCAGGGCTGTGGAAGTAAAGTGAATGGCAGAAGAACAATGGTGTAATGGCCCTCTAGTAGCTCCAAATCATAGCTAGTAGCTCCAATGCCAAAAATGTTTTCAAGTTGTAAGGAAAACTTACACCACACTTTTAATGTCACTTTTTAATTTTGTAGTTAATGTGTGCAGAAAAATACAACAGGCTCTAGAAAGAGGCTCTGGGTGATCCCCCCTCCCCCGTTGTCTTCCCACCCACCAAAGTGAAGGCATTTCTGAGGCCGGTTGATGGGGAGGACACAGAGAAGCACTGGAGATGTTTCTGTTTCTGAGGTAAGACTGTTTTGGCAGTTTGTTCATTGTTCCTAAACCTGCAGCAGACGGGGGACAGGAGAATCAGCCAATGGAAACCCAGAGGTGGTGACTGACACATGATGAGCCAATGATTTGTTGAGTGCACCCATCTGCCAAAGAGAGCACTCCATTTGGCCACCACCATACAGGAATTACTACCTATATCCTGTGACTGAATACATGTACTCATATACATTAACTTCTACATGTGCCAATTTTATATATGGAGCTAACCACTTCCAGTCCCAGGAACACCCTCAGGAGAATAGCGGGCCTTGGGGCTAGAGAAGTTAGTCATTTACACACCCAAGGAAGGCAAGGGGTAGGTACAAGCATTCTATCAAGCTAGTAGTACAAGTACAAATACCTCTACACACATTAGTTAATATGAGGACTTTTGTCTGATAAGCATACCTAAATAAAAGGACAAGAACCTCTCAGACTGCCTCACAGGGATTAGTATTCTTGTAAATTATAGATTACTTAAAGCACATGAATGTACTTAATGACAAAAAAGAACACAGAACACTTCAATACATTTTAGGCAATGAAATTAACTCTGGAGTATTATGAACAAAGACACAAAGGGCGTTTTTGCACTGACCTTAATCGGCAGCGACGTCCCTCTTCACCGTGCAGGATCTGCGCGGATTTCGCACCAATTGCTGCGGAGCACCCGGAAGAGCCGCAAAGTCCAGCAGCTTTTGTGGCGCAAATGGAAACCGCCAAAAACCAGTTTCCATTTGCGCTGCAAACAGCGGCGTCACTAGGGCGGGGCCAAGGGGGCCATCGGCCCTCCCCCAGAGCATTCTCATTGCCCCCAGGCACTGACCCATGGTCCCCCACAACAGGAAGGGGCTGGTCCTGGGACTAGAACGCTGCTGCTGTGTGTGGGCTGGCCGGGATTCTGAAACCGGGGCCGCGCTGCCGCCGGCTCAGCTAAAAGCGTGTGGGTGAGTGGGGGAAACTTAAATGCTGCAAAACTGGTATCTTGGATTACGGATGAGGGAGGGGCCATGTGAAGTGGGCGGGGTTGTGTGCGGAGGGGGTGACGCAGCCCTCCAAAAGGTGTGATGCCCAATGGGGGGTGGTGACTTGAATCAGTTATACCCCAGGGTGCAACCCACCCTAGTGACGCCTCTGGCCGCAAAAGCCGCGGGACTTTGCAGCTCTTCCGGGTGCTCTGCAGCAATTGGTGCGAAATCCGCGCAGATCCTGCGCGGTGAAGAGGGACGTCGCTGCCGATTAAGGTCAGTGCGAAAACGCCCAAAGATTGCTGGGTGACACTATAACATGGCACACAAAGGAATCTGAATAGTTAAAGGTTAAGAAGCTGCATAAAAGGCAAAACTGCTATTCCACTAACTCATGGGAATAATTTGATGTATTTGTTTATTTGTATATTTACAGTATTTATATTTGTATTTATTTATTTGTATGTTTGCCCATAAGGACTTGCAAGAGGTATATCACTTCCCTCTCCTCCACTATTTCCTCTTTTCCTTCCATGAAAGCCCTTTTCCCAGCTTCCGTCTCTCCTTCCCACCCAGCAACCAACTTACCTTTACCTGCCCTCCATCTTCAGCTTTCCCTTTCCTTGCCCCCCCCCCCGGCAGCCTCTGTCTAGGAAAACTGTGGCTCTGTTGTGTGGTGCAGCCACTGGGCCAGGCCCACTTGCATAGTATGGAGCCTCCAAGGACTTGTTGAGGAGCACTTCATTTTCCCCTAGGTTGCCAGGTCTGACTCAAGAAATATCTGGAGACTTTGGGGGTGGAGCCAGGAGTAAGGGTGTGGCAAGCATGATTGAATTTAGGCTTCCCAACCCTCCCGCCCTGGCAGGGGACCCCAGGATTTCCACCCTCTTCCCCCACTCCCCCCAAAAATGGAAGCGGGGGAGAGAGGGGAAACGGCGCTGAGCCGCCGGATCCTGGAGCTGGTGAGGCTGCCGCCCCCTCCCCGCCCACCGCAGTTTCTCCTCCGAGATGGGCCCAGGCTGAGCCCATCTCGGAGGAGCAGCCAAGAGGCGGCAGCAGCGCAGGGGAGGGCGAGGCAGGCCAGGAGCATGGCGAGCTGCGAATCCGGGCCCTTCTAGGACCCGGACTTGCAGCTCGCCACGCTCCCGGCCCGCCTCCACCCCCCCCTCCGCTTCCATCCCAGAGGCGGAGCGGGCGAGGCTGCTGCACCGCTGCCGCCTCTACTCTGCTCGCCGTGGCTGCTCCTCCAAGATGGGCTCAGGCTGAGCCCATCTCAGAGGAGCAGCCACGGCGAGCGGAGCAGAGGCGGCAGCTGCAGGGCGGCTCGCCACGCTCCCGGGCGCCGTTTCCCCCCTCCCCCCTAGCTCCACCCCAGTGTCTCCTGGCTCCACCCCCAAAGTCCCCAAATATTTCTGGGGTTGGATTTGGCAACCCTAATTGAATTCCAAAGGAAGGTCTGGCCATCACACTTAAAGGGACTGCACACCTTTTAAATGCCTCTCCTCCGTGTGAAAGTAATGAAGGATAGGGCACCCTCTTTTGGGGCTCATAGAATTGGATGCCCTAGAGAGCCAGTTTGATGTAGTGGTTAAGTGTGCGGACTCTTATCTGGGAGAACCGGGTTTGATTCCCCACTCCTCCACTTGCAGCTTTTGGAATGGCCGTGGGTTAGCTATAGCTATCGCAGAAGTTGTTCTTGAAAGGCAGCTGCTGTGAGAGCCCTCTTAGTTCCACCCATCTCACAGGGCGTCTGTTGTGGGAGGAGAAGATATAGGAGATTGTAAGCCGCTCTGAGTCTCTGATTCAGAGAGAAGGGCGGAGTATAAATCTGCAGTCTTCTTCTCTTTTTTAACCTTCATGGACTTTTGAGGAGAGGCACCAGATGTTATGCTGAAAATTTGGTGCCTCTACCTCAAAAAACAGTATCCCCAAGAGCCCCAGATACCCAGGGAACAATTCTCAATTATACCGTATGGGAATCAGTCTCCATAGAGTATAATGGAATGCCCAGCAGACATTTCCCTCCCCCTCCACTTTCTGATAACCCTGAAGCAGGGGCAGGGCCTCCAAACCAAGAGATCCCTTTGTTGGGGGTAAGTAGCAGGATGCATTCCACTCACCTTCAGTAGCTCCACGGACATTGTCCTTCTCAATAAGTAGGTAGCGGGGACTCTCTGAGAACCAATGCAGCAGCAAGAGCTGCAGGAAGGCTGGAATAACCACCACTGAGAGGAAGAGAGGCCAGTAAGCATCCTAAGGGAGGGAAAAAGAGTTTCCCAAGAGGTAGGATCAATGCTCGCAAGGAGCACATGCAAGGCAGAAATTGAAATACACATTTCGTTTACCCTGGACTCCAGGAAATGTAAAGGGCCAACATTTTAAATGGAAAGAAGGGAATGAACTAAAATTTTACTTTAAGAGGTTCATATGCAGAGTGAAATAAGTGACTGGAACAGAACTAAGCCCAAATATTGTTTCTCCAAGCCTGGTATTGAATTGTGGCAGATCTCCCTCAGTAGAGTTCATACAATCTTATAACTAATCATAAAATGTTTTGTTTGTAAAATGACATTAAAGGAACATAGCATAGTATTCAGCTTGTAACCTGGACAGACCCCAGACCCCTGGGCCACAGTAAATTGTATCTGTCCTTGGGCCTTGACCTGGACAGATAGATACACCCCCCCCCCCAATACAATCCATCCAGTACTGCCAATCTCCAGCATAATCCTTGACGGCAATGGTTCCTTTCTCTATAACAGAGATGTTATATTAATTTGTATCTTACATCTTTTATTCTATTGAACTAATGCCAGATGTTATTTTTCCTTATAGCTGATGATATATACAGTGAGTCTAAAGGATGGCAAATGCTGTCTCTCTCACCCTGTCCTCAATTTACTTTCTGAAATTTGGAACTGCTGATGTGGCGCTGGGATGGATTTTGAACATCCACCTCATAGCAGGCCCTTACCTCCCCAAGCAGCTCTGGAAGGCCCAGGACTTGTGCAGAGAAGACCCCTAAGCAGATGAAGATGCTCGGTACAAGGCCCAGGAAGCCACGCAGATTCTTAGGGGCAATTTCTCCCAGGTACATGGGCACCACACTGAGACAGATCCCTGAGGGGAAGGAGAATAGAAAAGGAGGGCAGGTGCCAAGAGGACCAATGGCAACTAAGCAGACATGATGCAAAGGAGGAGGAAAGGTTCTACAAGGCCAAGATGACACAGACCCAGCAGCCTCAGAGTTTCAGTTAAACATGAGCTAATTATGTTAGGCACGACTGAACTCATTAATTCTAAAGTAACCATCAGGTTTGTCTATTGCAGCAGCACAAGGGCTGTATGAAGTGACATTTCACAAGCAACATTCTAATTCAGAAAATTCATTAAATAGAAAAGAATCTGCATTCAATAACTGATGAGCATTTTCTAGCCCAGAGCTCAACACCCAGATTAAAAACCAGAACCTTCTGAAAATCAAGTTCAACTTAGAGCTTCATCAGCAAAAGAGGGATCAAGGACTTCAAGAGGAAGTTTTAAAGGACTGCAAATTACTTGGCCACTTGAGGGGAACAAAGTTTTAGTATGAAGTGTGGGGCAGGAAAGAAAAGCAGGTGAAAGGAGGTCGCCTGTAATAAAGGAGCCTGCCAAGTCCAGGAAACTTGCCACATTCACTTCACCTCACATTCAACCCTTATCCTCCTAGCATTAATCTTCATGCTTTCACTGAACGCCTTCCTCCCTCAACTATGGGCCTGGATTAGTTCCCTTAATAAAAGCTGCATTTGAACATCCACTTCATCAGCCTCATCAGCCTGGTGCAGTGTAAAGGGGGGAAATGCCAGTGATGGAATGATGAAGAAGCCAGAGACAAAAACTGCAAGATGTGTACTGTGATTGGTTGCAAATGCACAGATTAACTGTAAGGAAAAGTATCCAAATAAATGAAACTGGGCTGGGCATTTGGACAATGGCCTGGAAGTGGGAAACCATGACACGCTTCCCTAAGCAATCATGCAAAGGTGTGTATGCTTTTCATGGAATGCAGGCTTTTGCACAAACCCCTTCCCCACAAACAAACAGGACAGTTATGTGGTAAAATGTAATCTTGGCATAATCACTCCTTTGTCTGATCATCTGTAGCCAACTGGCAAAAATAAAATCAGTCTCATCAAGAGATGAGAAGGCAAATTTGTTTCTGGATTGTACCACTTCATCATGGGTGGGTTTTTTTTTTTTTTTTTGCATGCTGGTGAAAAATCCTACGCACAGAAAACAAGCATGCTTGTTTTCTGTGCATAGGATTTTTAAGGTTAGGGTTAGGATTGAACATGGACTTGCTAAATTCTTATGTGAAACGATTTTTTAAAAATGTGAAGCAAACTTGAATCATGTGAACCCCCCGTTTGCAATCTAGAAACAGACTTTCCTCCTGAGCTACTGTTTGTGAGAAACAGGCCTGAGTGTTGCTGCAACCGGATGTCTCAAGTGCTGCATGTTTGTACTCCCTGCCTACTGCCCTGCCAGCAAGATTGGTGAGAAAGTAGCATTGCCTACCAGAGTGGACTCCAGTAATGAAACGCCCAATGATGACCATCTCAGGTGATTCCATGTATCGACTGAACCCCATTAGTATACCAGCTAGGAAGACAAGGAAGCTGCTACGTATCAAGGTCCCATTCCTGTTAGAGAGGCCATTGAATGAGATGTTTTGAGATTGGAAAGTTTCAAATAATAATATAAGAAAAGCCCTGCTGGATCAGACCACTGGTCCATCTAGTCTAGTATCCTATCTGACAGAGTGGTCAACCAGTTCCTCCGGAAGGCCAATAGCAGGGCATAGAGGCTGAAGCCTTCCCCTGATGTTGCCTCCTGACTATGGGGTTCAGAGGTTTAGTGCCTATGAATGAGGAAGTTCTCTTTAGTCACCAAGGCTAGTAGCCAATTATCTTCTATGAATCTAATCCCACTTTAAAGCTGTTTATTCCTGTGGCCATCACTACATCCTCTGGTAGCAAATTCCAGATTTTAATCACTCCTACCATGGACTTTTCTCCTCTTTAGTTCCCCTAACACTGCTGTTCCAAGCTCCAGTTTTTCCATTGTAGCATAAAACCCAGTAGCCCCTAGCTTCCCTGACACCGTTACATCATCCTCTTTTCTCCTTGAAATTCAAATTGAGTGATGATACCCCTTCCTCTTCTCAGTTCACCTGAGAACTGAGAATGGACTAGCCAGATCTCCCAATGAGCTGGAGAGTTGTGATGTCCAGAGGTGTTTGCTAGAACACATGAAACTTGGTTTTGCACAGATAAAAAGGTGGCAATAGTCCAAGCTCAGATCCATTTCACAGACTGATAGCCAGGATAAAGGGTGAGTGGATTTTGACACCTGCAATTTTGTGTTGATTTCAGATTTTTACAAATATAGACTGGCAGAGGGAAGGAGAGAGAGGATGCCACTATTACTGTAAGCTGATGCAAAGAGGATTAAGCCCGTAATTGGCAAACCACTCTGGATCTAGCAAAATGAGAACTGTTCTGTGATTTTTAACTCTTTTCCTTTCAAATTCATGTCTGCCTTGACCAAATCTTGACACTCAGTTTTAGCTCTTTCTTCTTCCTCAGGATCTCCATTTTGAATCCTAACATTTCTGCTCACCCTTTTTTGTTCCTATGCTTGCAGAATCACTGCTTTGCAGCACTGTTCTTACCTGCCATATCGAGTGACCAGCATTCCAACAGGAAAGGACCCCACTAGGCCTCCCAGAGCAAAGACTGAGACAGTTAGGGAGTACATGAGGGTGAGTGTGCCCTGGGTCAGGCCCTGTCCATATCGCTTGGACCATGTGGCATTGTAGAAGGCTTTGATGTGCTGCAAGGAAGAAGATGTCACATGGAAAGGGGGTGAATGTCAGAAAGTTGGGTGAGTTCTACCCCCACATTCACCACAAAGCAGTTGGAGTCTCTCATGAAATGACATCCAGAATGAATAGACAAAGATTGGGGTTCAGCACTTCCTAACTATTGTATGCTTTCTGGAAAGTGATGGAGGAGTTTCTGGAGTATTTGTGCACACTTGTACCCAAGCATGTTTTCCATTCCATTTCAACGCTGTCTCTGATATCCCAGGATAGCATTAGGTGAGACCGTGCCTCTTGTATGAAGTCTAGGACTAATCTACAATAGAGGCCAGGAGAGCTCAAATGGTGCCACAGTAAAGTTACAGCCCATCAGAGGGCAACCCTCAGGAACAATGAGTGGGTAGAGACTTTGAAAACTGTCACATAATACCCTGGCTTCACTTCCAGTTTTGGACATGGAAGAGATTATGAGAGTAATGCTCTAGGAATTTTCCCAGATCTCTGTTTTTTGACATGGATATTTGGCAAAATCTAGTGTGTCACATAATGCTATAATGACACTTCCAGGTTCTAAACTGGAAGTGATGTCATGGCATCACATGATGCTAGTCCCCCTGCACATTCTGCTCCTGCTGCTCCATCAAGTGGCAATGGGAACATGGAACTGGCAGCAGGAGGATCCCCATCCTTGTGGGCAGCCTTGCAATTTTAGGCCAGAAATTTAGTGTTAATTATTGGGCACTTGAGTTTCACAACTTGTTTTTATGAACATCCTTCTCAGACCGCACTGTGACACACTATCTCAGTGCGAAAGCCACAAATGTAAGCAAATAAGACACATGATTTGGTTTAACTTCTTGTTAACTGATACATATTTTATCATATTAAATAGGGGCCCACAGAAGATGGAAGTGGCCCAGTCCTCTCTGGCCAGGCTTGATGAAGTCTCTGAAAGGTACAGGATTTGGTAACTTTGGGCATGAACCTCAGAATACAGTGAAGTAATAATGGGAGTAATTGTATAACTTCTAGAGACCTAAAGCTCTTTCACCTGATCTTTCATTCCTGTGTGAGGAGCTCTCCAGCACAGTCAGCTCAGGTTATGGTGCCACATACCAGTTTTAAATCATGCCCCCTTGCATTAAAAAAGCTCTGCTTTAATGATAGAACACTATATTATCTATATCATAGACATACAGTTTTAATGAATGAATATATCCAGACAATTAGTGGCTCTTATTCCATTCTCTCCTCCCTCCCCCCCCCCTAAAAAGCGCAGTATTCTAATTGGAGGCAGGATGGAATGTCCATTCTGAGCTATTAAAATGCCAGCCGCTGTATCGAAAACACTGACTCCCTGCACTCTCAGCTTCCACTCCAGAGGCACCTTCCAACAACCTCAAACAATTACGATACTAAAAGACTGTACTACAGAAGACCAAAACAAAATCACAGCAGCTTAAAAGGAGTATAAAATTCAGTTCATTTAAAAGCAGCATTTGACTAACAAACAAAGCTACAATAAAACAAAAGAAGTATTCTTACAGGGCCACCAAGAACATAAGAAGAATGGTGTGGGCAGAAGTCACCAAAAACATTAGAGGAATAAAAATATAAGTACCTGGCCTCTAAAACTCAGCAAGTTAAGTGCCAGGCAGATCTCTGTGAGGAGGGAGTTCCACAGTTGAGGGGCCATAATTAAAAAGGCCTGGTTTCTGAAGCCCACCAAAGTTGTCACCTTTGACATAACGCTTTTAAAGTCAGAAGGATAGAGGGCTGTATAGGCAGAGCTACTCAGCTGCAAATCAGAGCTGAGCCTGACAATCCAGTGCAAGTAGGGCTGCTGACAGCTTATGCATGACCAAAGGCAAGCACATCTTATGAGACCCTTAACAATATGCTCTAAGATATATGCATAAGAACATAAGAGAAGCCATGTTGGATCAGGCCAATGGCCCATCCAGTCCAACACTCTGTATCACACAGTGGCCAATATATATATATATATACACACACACTGTGGCTAATAGCCACTGATGGACCTCTGCTCCATATTTTTATCCAATCCCCTCTTGAAGCTGGCTATGCTTGTAGCCGCCACCACCTCCTGTGGCAGTGAATTCCATATGTTAATTACCCTTTGGGTGAAGAAGTACTTCCTTTTATCAGTTCTAACCCGACTGCTCATTAATTTCATTGAACGCCCACGAGTTCTTGTATTGTGAGAAAGGGAGAAAAGGACTTCTTTCTCTACTTTCTCCATCCCATGCATAATCTTGTAAATTTCTATCATGTCACCCCGCAGTCGATGTTTCTCCAGGCTAATGAGCCCCAAGCGTTTTAACCTTTCTTCATAGGGAAAGTGTTCCAAACCTTTAATCATTCTAGCTGCTCTTTTCTGGACTTTTTCCAATGCTATAATATCCTTTTTGAGGTGCGGTGACCAGAATTGCACACAGTACTCCAAATGAGACCGCACCATCGATTTATCCCTTCCATGACCCCCAACAAACTCCTACCCTGGCCTTTTTATCAAAGAAGAAAAACAACAAAAAAACCCTCTATAAAATGTGCTCATATACTCTTTTCCCCATAAATGGCATCAGTTCAGTGGCATTCTTCTATCTAAGATCTAGTATTGCGATACTTCATTAACCTGCCCAGCTTGGGAGTTTTCTACAGTAGCCTTCTTGTTCTCACCAAGCTCTCCAAAACACCAAGAAAGAGGCAAATGTCTTACCGTGGCTGGAGAGTTTACCACAGCCAGATTGTATCCATATAGCATGGAAGATCCAAAGGATGAGAGGAGTGTAACTGCCATCAGAGGGAAGGTGAGTTGCTGGGAAGGATAGAAATGCATGTGAGACAAGAAAAGGATGGAAATGGACAGGGCTTTTCCCCTGGAGGAACATGGCAGAACAGAGTCCCGGAACCTCTTAATGGAAACAAAATTCTCAAAAAATGTTTAAAAGTTCATGAAGGGCAGCCATGTGTTTCTCCTTCATTACCTGTGAGAGTTCCAGCATCTCTTTTGCCAGAAAAACTGTGGAAATGGACCATGAAAAACCCAAATCTCTCTCATCTTCCTCTCAAGAGTTGTCTTAGATTGGTGAGGCTACCAACATTGGTGATGGAAAAAAATGGCACTGAAATTCCAGGAGGCAAGAATCGAGAACTACAAGAAACATAGGCCCTTTTCACACTTACCAGTGGAAACCGGAAGGGAGTCGGTATTGTGCCGCTTGCAGTAATCCGAGACAGGGATGGGAGTTTTCAGACACATGTTTGTTTGTTTTTTTCCAGTAGGGTTCTGTGATTGAAGCGAGCCATTTCACACTGTTCCGCTCTTATCTCGCTTCCACCAGCGCCAGCCGTTTTTGCCTGCCGGCTCGCGATCTCCAGCTTTTTTTTTTTTTTTTGGAACGTCGGGCTAAGATCGCTATAGCGCTATAGCGACGTATCACAACAGCAGCACCATAGAGATGGCTAGGCTCTATTGAGATAAGTTACCAGGTTTCAGCGGTGGCGATATCTGGCATCTTAATCACAACAGCAGCACCATAGAGATGGCTAGGCTCTATTGAGATAAGTTACCAGGTTTCAGCGGTGGCGATATCTGGCATCTTAATGGAGCCCAGGCATCCCTATGGTGATGCTGTTGTGATACGTTGTGATGCTGCTATAGCGCTATAGCGATCTTAGCCCGACGTTCCAAAAAAAAAAAAGCCGGAGATCGCGCGCGCCGGCGGGCGAAAAAGGGCGCGAAAACTGCTCCCGGGTTAGATACTGGACATTTCACACAGCACCCCATAGCGATTTCAACCCGGAAGGAGGGGTTGAAAAGTGGAAGAAGCTGCTCTTTGTTTGTAACGACTCAGGCACGCCTCACTACCGGGACAGCTGCGGGAGTGTGTGAAAAGGTGAGAATATTCCGGTAGCAGCCAGTTACTGAATCGGGTCTGTCTGAAATGCCAGCAGAAACCCGTTACTGTTCAGTAACTGACCAGCTTCCATACCGGAATACATAGACTGTGTGAAAAAGCCCATAGATCTAAGCGGGAAGCCGTGTTGGTCTGAAGCAGTTGAACAAAGCAGTAGTCAATTTGCACCTTTAAGACCAACCAATTTTTATTTAGAATGTAAGCTTTCATGTGCTCTTAAGCACACTTCATCAGACGAGGAATCCAGCACAGTGAGCAAAGCCATACATAGCTGAGCAGAGCCATACATAGCTGGTAGGCAGTGGCCCAGAATGCAACATGGTACAGATTTAAGAACCAATGACAGTGAAGTAAAGTTATCTGGCAGGCAGTGGTTTAGAATGTAAAATGGTACAATGAAAGAATAGTAAAATTAACAAATTGAGCAAACCTTTGATCTGCGTAGCATGAGCATCATTCTCATTTGATCATGAGATCAAAGGTTTGCTCAATTTGTTAATTTTACTATTCTTTCATTGTACTATTTTACATTCTAAACCACTGCCTGCCAGATAATTTTACTTCACTGTCATTGGTTCTTAAATCTGTACCATGTTGCATTCTGGGCCACTGCCAACCAGCTATGTATGGCTCTGCTCAGCTATGTATGGCTTTGCTCACTGTTCTGGATTCCTCGTCTGGTGAAGTGTGCTTAAGAGCACATGAAAGCTTACGTTCTAAATAAAAATTGGTTGGTCTTAAAGGTGCAACTTGACTCCTACAAGAAACATAGAGGAACAGAAAAAAGTTTATAGGCCAATCTTAAATATGTTTGCTTAGAGTTAAAGAGAATCAAATGCCAAGGAATCTGAGCATGGTTAAACTTACTAGGAATCTGCTCAGTTTGTTAGAGAGCCTGATAGGAAAGTATTACTTATATTTCTAACATGGAGAACCAGCCCAGGAGTGACTTCAATGAGTTCAATGGAGAACTTATCAGCTTTTACTTATTTACTTAATTTATGCTCTTCTTTTCTTACCAATAAGGACTGAAAGTGGCCTATAACTTTACCCTTTCCTCCATTTTAATCGCACAAGAACTCTGTGAGCAGGGCTGCTGAGAGCCACCATAGGCCCCTGGACAAAGATTCAATCTGCCCTCCCCCCACCCCATGACCTTGATCCAAACAAATTACCATAATAAAAACAAATCACTTGGCAGTAAAGTTGCCAACCTCTAGGTAGCACCTGGAGATCGCCCACTATTACTATTGATCTCCAGATGACCAAAATCAGTACCTGTGGAGAAAAGGCTGCTTTGGAGGATGAACTCTATGGCAATACATTTTGGTAAAGTCTCTTCCCTCCCCAAAGCCCAACATCCCCAAACTCTGCCCCAAAATCTCCAGGTATTTCCCAACCCAGAGCTGGCAGCCCTATTTGGCTGGCTGTTACCATCCATCTATGATAATAAAAGGATCCATATGTCCGTCTGTCCATTTGTGGCAGGCATAACTTAGAAAATAAAAATAAGAATCTTAAAATTGGCCACCGACTTCAGGTTGGTCATGAGAGTTCCAAGGCCAAAAATGAAAGGAATAGGAATATCCTGGCCCAGGTTATCTCCAGATGCCCCTCATGCTGCTTGTAATGGAAGCCAGGCATGTGCAGTGGTCACAGTGTCAGACTAGGATTCGGAAAAGTCAAGTTTGAATCCCCACTCTGCCATGGAAGCTTTCTGGGCCCATCACACACTCTCAGCCTATCCCACTTCACAGAGTTTTTGTGAGGATAAAACAGAGGAGAGGAGAAAGATGAGGTTGGGTAGGTTGCCAAATCTTGCTGAGGAAACTCCTAGAGATGTTGGGATGGAGCCTGGGAAGGACCTCTGTGGGATAGGGTTACCAATCCCCAGTTGAAAGTAGGGGATCTCCCAGTTTGGAGGCCATTCCCCCTTCTTCAGGGTTATCAGAAAGTGGGGTGGGGGGAGGAAAATGCCCACTGGGTGTTCAGTGGACACAGCATGACACCAGCTTCAGGTGCCTTGCAGCTGATTTGAAACCCCCCCCCCCCAATTTTTTTTTGGTTTCGCAGTCCCATCCTGTCGGTGGCCCTGCCTTTGAAATAGGTTAGGGTATCTGTGTGTGACTGGCCCATGGTCACCCAATTATTGCTTCCACAGCAGAATGATGAGGATTAGGGTTGTCAGGTCCAACTCAGAAAATACCTGGGGACTCTGGAGGTGGAGCCTGGAGACTTTCCCATTCCCTAACAAATAAATAAAAGTACTGCAGTACAGTTCCCTCGAATACAGTCTTTATTTCCTCATTGTCTTTTTTTGTTGCCTTCAAAGAGTTCCCCAGCAGCTATTCTTCCACTAAATGAAAGTAAAAATAGCCTTACCCCCACAAGTCCCTTGCCGGGCTTTGGTAGCATTTCTAAGCATGGCTTTATTAAGGAACACACACACACAGAAAGACTCACAAAGCAGCCACAGTTTGCAAGCCCACACTTTTTTTGATCTCACTGGGGCAATTTATTCACAGGAGTTGCTGAATGTAACAATCTACTGTATTTCAATCAACTTCTTCAGACTAACACAGGAAATTGAAAGTAAGGAACAGAGCAGGTTTGCATAATCAGGTTCTAGTTCACTATACAAATGACTTTTGAAACAAATGCAAAACAAACAGAGGGACTCTGCTCTCTTCCTTTCTCACATGCTTCACACGCTCACCAGGAAGAGCCACATGGCTCTCCCTGCTCACCCCTGCTGCCATGCAGCTTTCCTCCAGCTGAGATTTAAAGGCACATACACATTCCCAAATACAGTTTGCAAGCTTCTTCTTAACCTACAGAGATTTAAAGGGACATCATGGCTGTTGGGACGGGCTTTCCCCACCAGTCAGCTGGCTGGCAGCAGAGAGGAGCCTGCATAACCAGGGGATTCCCTACCTGGTTCTGAGGACTGGCAAGCCTAGTGAAGATTCAAAACTATCTTCAATGGATAGTGCATTTAGTAGAAACAGAGATAACATAGCATAAGTAAAAAATGAAAATAAACACAGAAATATTAAGCTTATAATTTAATTCATAATACTGGTTTAGATGGTAAAACCTCAGTGGGAAGGGTGGGGTATAAATTGAATGAATGAATAAATAAGCAAATAAATAAAAGGCTGAGGAACAGGGCAGTATTTAGATTAGTACTAATGAGCAGTAATTTGTTTTACACATGTATGATTTATTCTAGTCAGGAATGCAAAAACAAGTCTCTCTTTCAGAATCTCACTGTGGAATTCTAAAAATCAGTCTCTTGGAAAGAAAATGCTATCCTCCATTTAAAAGAATCCTCAGTTCACGTTGAGCCTTGTAATCAGGTGGTTTGGAAAATGATTTAAACTATTTCAGTTACAATTTTGTTCCTGTAAGAAAAAGAGATGGAAAATTCTTAAACACAGCAGGCATAAAAAAAGTTCAGAGCTGACCTATATGATTGCAAGGAAGAAGCACAGCCACCTCAGCCAATGTGCTGTTTGCATTTGTTAGAAAGTGTTTGGATGGGCTTTGTTAAATAGGAATTAATCTGGTCAATTCAAAATGCCTGTAAACAAAATAGAGGGGACTGGCATTCAGGATGTTAATATAAAGCTTACATGCAGTGCCTTCAGGACAAACCTTTTTGTTCATTATAGCATGAAGCTCCCTTCATGTATAGATACCTTTTGCAACTCTAGTTTAAGAAATTCTGGAGATTTGGGGGTGGAAAGTGGGGTTTACAGAGGGTAGGGTCCCCAGTGAGGTATAATGCTCTCCAGGAGAACTGATCTCTGAAATCTGAAGTTCAGTGGTAATTCGAGGAGATTTCCAGGCTCCACCTGGAAGGTGACAACCCTATGTGCAGAGTATGACTGAATGCTTCTTGGTTTGGGAAGCCTTCAATCAAACATGTGTTTTGGAATCTCAGCCTGTGGAGAAAAAAATAGCCCAGGAACCTGCATTTTGACATCACAACAAGTTCTTAACCAGGAAACTTCCCAACACTTTCCATGCACAAGGGCAGCACGTAAGCATGACATGCAAGCTTTATTCATACAAACAGAAGTTTTCAATGATGAATTTGAATGTGGCTATAGCAGCCAGAACAGATTTTTTCCCCCAGCAAAAGAAGAGGCACTTTGACTAAGCGATGAAAATAAAACCTGTTACATGTGAGGAAAAGCAAGACTCTTTAAACACACACAGGGAAATAATCTCCCCAAATAACTGGAGAAAACTGCATTGAAATAAAAGTATATTCTGGTAGATGATATAGTCACTGAATGTGAACAGATGAGAGGAAGTCAATTCCGCAGCATTCAAGCATCCACAGTTTCAGACTGGATGTTCTTCATACAGCAAGGTGCCGAGAGATATATTTTAGCATCAGAATAAATGGATGGGACTCTCCAGCTTAAATTACCCAGAATAGATTGGTCAGATGATTAACCAACCTTACTTGAAGAAGTAAGCAAGGAAATATGAGGAAGAAAAGTCTTGAATCCTATACTGGATCTTAATTTGAGAATTGTAATCTAATCGGAAACCCATTAGTGACTTGGTGATTCCCAGGTCTGAATGCACAACAGAGATGGCTTTCCCCTCTGGATCCCCTCCTTGTACACAGAGGATGGCATGATATGGATGAAGTATCTTCATTAGAGAAAGGCTTTTATGAACATGTCTGCATCTGAGGGGGGATGAATGAGACAAATTTAGTGCACAATTTCAGTGAGCATGGGCCAGTTTTTCTTTATGAGAACAAAGAAAAAGTCTGTATGTTATGGGTGATAGTTGGGAAACTGGGGTTCCTGCCATTCCCCATTTGAAAGTTTAGCATCTTGTGTCTTTCAAAAAAAATGGTCACTTATAAATGCATGTAGTACCTGTTAGGCATGTAGCACCTGTGCAAAAACCACGCTATGCTCTCCCCCAGGTTACTTTGTTGTACTTGATAGTCATGGGTTGTCAACATTCCAGGCTAAATGGAAACTATTATTTTAAATGGGAAACTCTTGAGGTTTACTTCTGTCCTGTACTACAGGGGTGGCCAATGGTAGCTCTCCAGATGTTTTTTTGCCTACAGCTCCCATCAGCCCCAGCCATCGGCCATGCTGGCTGGGGCTGATGGGAGTTGTAGCAAAAACATCTGGAGAGCTACTGTTGGCCACCTCTGCTGTACTAGATGATGAGTCATTTGGAGCCCAGGACTTTCCTCAGGGAAGATGTAGGAATTTAACCTTCTGTGGGGAAGGGAGAAATTTGGGTTGCTCTTCTGAATGGAGCCCCTCCTCCCCAATTCCCCAACATTTCCACACCTAATAGTTGGCATCAAGGAAACCCTTACAAATATGTGCAAATTAAAAAGAATTTTGCCTAGCAAAAGCTAAAACAAACCAAAAGAAAACTTACAGTCCCATGACAAACACGAATTTTCTTGGGTTGCAACGGTAGAAGAAGCATGACTGGCCATCATTGAGCATCATTTCCATAACAGAAAAACATGCAACAGGCTGAATGTAATGGGGCTTGAAATGCAGCATGGTTTATTAAATGCAATGTTTACTAAAGATCTACCTAGCAATGTGGCTGATACACATCTGCAGCTGGAAAGACTTTTGCCATTGGACAAGAAGTCCATCTGGATTGAAAATAGCCCCCCCCTTTGTCCTAGATACCTCTGATGGTCATTAAACCCCAGACCCAAGAGAGCAGGAAACTGTCACTCTACATAGCCCAAAGAACAGTAGCTGAGAATATAACCCTTGCCTCAAATCGTGTGCAATTAAAATCCTGACTAATCCCTTGAGGAATGCCGGGCACAGCAGCCGGCCAGACTGCAAGGAGGTAGCTGTGTGCCACACTGAAGGCTCTAGAAATCACTTACCCCAGTCATCTTCCTGTGGCAGGGTTTGTCATCCATTTGGGAAATGTAACCTGCTGTCTCTTATGTCCAGACAAAAAGAAGTGAAGAGGCTTGGCTGTGGTGTGTTTGCTCATTTCAGTGACCCATGAATGGAACTGTCTCAGGAGGAAGAGAGAAGAAAGCGTCTGGAAACAAAGTGAAATAACACTTGATTTTATAAGGCACTCCAGAAAGCACCAAGCCAGGGAGAGGCTGTAATCCACAGGACCATCAAGTGATGGACAAAGTTTTTAAAGAGCCACTGGCATTGGGGCCAAGCCAGTAAAGGGAGGGTAAAGGAAGAAAGAGGCAGGGGGCGGGGGAAGGCTCTCTGTAGCTAAGCCTTTGGAGGCAGCATGCAATCACATGATGGTTAATGTGATTCACTTCGGCCCTTTGAGAAAGAGATATAGGAACAAGATCTGGAGACGCTAGGACCTTCCGCCACAGGCAGCTGCCCAAGGCATGATTAACCCTCTTTATGTTCATAGGATGGCTGAAGTTGAGGTTGGTGGAGCTTTGACAGCTTAAAGATGTCAAATGGAAAATCAAATGCCAATGAGAATGCAAGGTGCTTAGAAGATCTTGAGCATCAGTTTCCTGTTTTATGCAGGAAGTGGGAAACCTTGCAAGTCTGTCCTCACACACTGGCATGTTGCTTCCATCGCCAAATTCACATATATGGTGGCAGGAGCTGAGTGCATGTCTCGCCCTGCAGTGTTGGCAGAAGCAGTGTTCTGCTGCTTAAGCTGACAAGGTGAATTTTACCAACTATGATACTTTGGTGATAAGAAAGGAGACCTAGAGCTCCAGGCAGCTGAGCTAATCTATACAGTGAGAAATTCATACCAGAGTAAAAAAAACAAACACAGGGCTTGTGGCATCTTTAAAACATTATGTCTTTATTGTGGAAAAGTGCCAATAAGTGATGTCCACCGGTTACCCCATCTGAGCATTCATCCCAAAGTGGGTATTCAGCATCCAGAGGATGCTGCAGCAAAAACAAAACAAGGGAGAAACAACTAAGCTACCATCAATCTAAAACAAGCCCCTCATATCTCTCTGACCCTTTCAGCTTTCTAAATGCTAGTGAAGTGCTTCACAAGTAGCACCTTAGTAGTTTCTACCTTACCCATTGGCCCCGGTGGAGAAAGGAGACAGTTGCCTGCTGCATCTGGGGCAACTTAAAAGCGGCAGGTTTTAGACTTCCAGGACAGGATCACACAACTCTAACTTACAAGAAGAATGTTTTCCCTTTTCCTTATTAACCTTTGGTGAGCTACCCTGCTCATCTTTCGCATAACGCTGTGCAAATCTTCTATTACAGAAACATTTGGATTGTACGAAGTCACGGAGGGAGAGTTGCCAACCTCCAGGTGGTCACAGAACTCCTTTGATTACAACTAATTTCCAGGCAACAGGGATCAGTTCACCTGGAGAAAATGGTCACTTTAAAAGGTGGCCCCTATGGCATTATACCCCACTGAAGTCCCTCTGCTCCCCAGACTCTGCCCTCTTCAGGCTCCATCCCCCCCATATCTCCAGGTATTTTCCAATCCAGAGCTGACAGCCCTGAGGGGCTGATGGGGTCACTTCCTATGTCCCCAGTAGGGTTGCCAGGTCCAACTCAAGGAATATCTGAGGACTTTGGAGGTGGAGCCAGGAGCAAGCGTGTGATAAACACAATTGAGCATGGAAGGGAGGTCTGGCTGCCACATTTAAAGGGACTGCACACCTTTCAAATGCCTTCCCTCTATTTGAAAACAATGGACGGGGACACTTTCTTTTCGGGCTCATAGAATTGGACCCCCTGGTCCAATCTTTTTAAAACTTGAGGGGCCTTCTGAGGAGAGGCACTAGATGCCATGCTGAAAATTAGGTGCTTCTACCTCAACACCCCCCCCCCCCCCGCAGCCCAAGATAGCCACAGATTAATTCTCCATTATACCCTATAGGAATCAGTCTCCAAAGAGTATAACAAAGTGCCCAGCAGACATCCCCCCCCTTGCTTTCTGATAACCCTGAAGTGGGAGGAGGGTCTCTAAACCAGAGGATTGGCAACCTTATTCCCCAGGCATTTATCTTACTTACTTTATACATACCTTGCCTTTCCTCCATTGGTCTAAGTGGCTAACATTGTTCTCCCTCCTCCATTTTATTCTCACAATAACCCTGTGAAATAGGTTAGGCTAAATATGCATGAGGGGCCAAGACACTCAGCAGGTTTCATGGCAGAGTGGGGATTCAAACCTGGGTCTCGCACCAAGCCCTAGTTTGACACTGCACCACACTCTCCTCCCCCACGGCCCCTCCCATTTTTCTCACGTCTTGCGTCTTATAAAAGCAGTCAGTGAAGCTCCAGAATTACAGTCCCAGATCTATATGTTGCCAAATATTGATGGTGGAAAGTGGCACCAAATCACAGCTGATTTATGTGACCCCACAGGGCAAGAGATGCTCAGAAGTGGTTTGCCATTGCCTGCCTCCACGTCATGATCCTGATATTCCTTGGATCCAAATACTAGCCAGGGCCAACCCTGCTTAGCTTCCAAGATCTGGCTAGCCTGAGCTATCCAGGTTAGACCTGCCAAATATTACCATATTATTTTTAGTGAATGGATTAGTCATGCTGAAGATACTATACAGGAGATTTGACTTAGATTAGTTAATTTCTGAGCACACATCCCTAGCAGACTCTGAATCAGCACTTCTGCTCTAAAGGGAGGGGAAAATGAGCTCTGAGCACACAGCCCAACCAGCTCTGAACACAAACACAGTCAGTCAGCGTGCAGACTGGGAGAATAGACAGTAGCCTCACCCCCTGCCTCTCTGCATGATTACTCACTCAAATTGCATACTTCCACCACATACAGGTACAGAACTGATGATCATTGAGATGGGAAGTGGTAACAGTGTGATCACAGTCACTGTCCCTTTTATGCACTGACTGAAAGTGCAGAGGTACACTGTTACCCAAATCAGCTCCTTGTGTAAGGCATGTCACTGAAGAGTGGTCCCTAAAGATAAACAGTCAAGACACAACTTGGGAGCAAAAAGAAATCATTTAGTATTTATGACTCCCAATCAGACATAATAAATCTCAAATAATGTAATGATGGAAGTGATCCAAGTACTTATAGTAAAGCAAAATACAGACTAGAAAATGAGGAATCAGTATGAAAAAGAAATGCAAGCTTGAAGTGTTACATCATAAATCCCACTAGAGATCAGTTACTTTGTGTGTGGTCAAGTTATTTTAAGCTAGATACCAAATTAAAATTTTTATACAAATTGTGTTACTTCCTTTTGACTACTAAGAACAAATGGGGTTTACCCAAATTAGGGCTAAAAAGTGTGGTGGAGTAAACTGAAAGCAAAGTAAAGGAGTCCATAACCAGGATGCAATGGGGAAAAGCTGGCAAATGTTAAGGAAAGTCAGTCTTGAATGGAGAAGCTAAGAGAAAATAAAAGCTTTATGTAAAGGATCAATCTTGTAAGAAATCATACTCTACCTGTCTTGAAGTTTTCATGCTCATGATGATGGTGGGTAGTGCTGGAGAGGAACCAGATACAAAAACGGAAGGCTTATGATGCCCTTTTTATGCACCAGAATTTGCCTGGGCGCCAATGGAGAAAGTCTGCTTTTGCCCCATTTTAGTGCAGGACTAGGATTTGTCTTGGCATTGGTGGACTAAAATTTCTGAAACTACCTGCCCATTAGTGGATTTTACTAATTTGCTTCCTAACCTGCCTTTCTGTCCAGTGAGGGACCAGAGTGGCTTACATTGCTCTCTTCTTCACCACTTTATCCTAACAACCCTATGAGATAGGTTAAGCTGAAAGGTGTGTGAGTGGCTCAAGATCATCTAGCAAGCTTCTACGGCAGAGTCTCCCAAATCCTAGCCTGACACTCTAACCACAGCAACACACAGGCTCTGGTTGGTGCATCTTAAGCCTTGGTACCCTACCTGTGCAAAGCTGAATGTGCTCATATGGGATTCAACAGAATAAATCAGATTAAATGGCATCACATCTGAATCATTTTGGAGGCCATCTTTTTAAAATCATCATTAAAACCTGTGTTGAGAATAAATTCTAAAACCAAATTTGTGATTCCGCCCCCCCCCCCACTTGTATATATTTCTGGATTAATTTAATATAAAGCACCTCCTCTTTTGCCTATGCTCATATGAATCCCGATCCATTTACAGTGCTCTGAGCTGGAAGCTAATATGAAATTGAGATTTTAAGAATCAGCTTGTTTCAGTGTGAACAAATGACAGCTAACAGACCGAACAATGGATGGTGGTGTACTTCTGCACTAGTTTGTTCATTGACAGAATGCCTGGGAAACAAGATTTTCATACAAAATACAAGAAATAAAAACGCTTATCAGGTTCACATCTTAATCTTATATTTGTATTTAAGTTATCTTCTGAACAGTTAAAATAAAATTATAAAAAACCACACTTGTTACCATGATCCTAGCTCAAGTGAACATTAGTACATCAGCTACACATCACCAGAACGTAATCACAAAAATTCCAAAGCACTCATTTACTTTAAGGATCTAGAGAACAGAGAGCAGTTACAAATAAAATTTCATAAATCGTATGCTTGCTTCCTAACCTTTTTGCGGCCACAGTTCTGAGCTTCCTGCAGTTGCAATAGGCATCTATTGGGCTGCTGTGTACTTTCAAAGAGCAACATGCTATTAGGTTAGGGGAATTGTCACCAGGTACTAATTCTTTTTTGAAAGGTTTTGGATGAAACTGTATTCTTTTCAAGTGTGTTACAAAAATTCCTCTCTAGAGTGGTCCATTATTATATTTTGAGCAACATTCATGCAAGACAGCATCCTGTGTTGTACAAACCAGACCTTCCGGGCCTTTCCCTACTCAACCAGAACTCACCATTTGGTAAGTGAATGTCAACCATTCCTTTAGTTGCACAGAAATAAGGAGAGCTCTTTGCTTACCAGTAAAGACACCTGAAGAACACAATGGGGTGTTTAGAAACAATTTAAGACGTTCAGCCTTCTTCTAATGAACAATCTGCTTAGGTCATTATATTTTCTGCAAGTCTGTGTGCACAAATATTTTTGCATTTTGGGTTCCTGAAGGTCTCTGTTCCCCCCACCCCCACCTTTAAAGTAAAATGACCATCCTTCTTTTTATTGTGAAAACACATCTGAAACAGGCAGGCAGTACTGTGGTGCTTCTGTTTCCTGAAGTATGCTTTCATGATACTCAATTTTATGCTCTTTCATACAGCACTTTAGTTTGCATTTTCTTTCTGCTAACCCATCATTTCTCACCCAAAGTTTGACAGTGTCCAAAAACTCAAATTCATGTTCAGAAAAAAGCATGCAAATTGATAAAAATTAAGAAAATCGGTGTAAATTTTATTGATCTGTATTTATTTTGAGCACTGAATTTAAATTGTTTATGCACATGAACAGACCTAGAAAATAATGGACCATTTGTATCTTCAAGATACCATTTGTATCTTCTCCAGATTTGTATCTTCTCCAGCTGTGCAGTATTCCAGAAAAACATTCCTGTCTCTAGAAAGGTGATTTTTAGAGAAGAGTCTACAGTGATTTTTGTGGGGACAATGTATATAATGTTCCAGTGCTTGCACTAGTGTGGATTTATCCAAGGCTCATAATCCCAAGGATACCTCATATAATTCAAGAGTCACGAATAAGCAATCAGAAATCTTGATATGATCACAGCTACTTCAAAGGACCTGAATTCAGCTGAGCTATAGCCCAACTGCATGTTGCATAAGGGGGTGAGGAGGTCAACCCTCCAACATGATGCTCATGATGAATGATAGTGCAAAGCCCTGAAGAAAGCAGAGTTTAAAAGCCAATGGAAGCAGTAACTGATCAATCACAGCTTCCATCAGGGAGACCTGTAAAGGAGAGGCCACACTGGTGCTTAATACCAAGAGCCAAGTTCTAGCTCAGAAGGGAACCAAAAAGGACTTACATGAGATATATGTTGCTTTCAGAATATGCAGCTCTCTGTATGCAGCATTTAACTTGTATGGAGGCTGCTTGAGCCAAAGTGACCCATAGGGAGAATTGTGCTTCCACGGCCACAGTAAGTTCACTCCTGGCTGGATATGTAGGATCAATTTCATGTGAAAGAGACTCATCCAGAAGTGAAACCCGGAGGACAAGGAAGTAGGAAGCTATCTGGAGATCTCTCCCATTTCAGGAAAGGAAATTAACCATTTGGCCAAAGGGAATGAAATAAACTGGATCACAAATTAGCACTGCAACACACATGCCAATTAGGAGGCCATGGCAGTGCCATGTACTAATAGGATCTTCCCTTCGAGAAAAGGGATACACTAAATGGGATACATGTAACCTGGACAGTCACTGAAAATTTCTGAGCATTGTTCAAATCCTGCATAGAATCTCTCTAGAATGGGTTAATAACAGATAATAATATACACACAGTTATTTCTTTTAGTAACACTGTTAACTGCTAGATATGTTTGAGCCTGGCCTGGCAGTAGGAAACCCCCAGGACCCAAAGGGCCTCAAGTCAAAGATGTCAAGCACCTGCTACTTACATTGGCTCAAACAGACAGAATTACATAAGGGGGCCCAGAGAAGGGAAGAAAACAAAGATATGCTGCATTCTTATTTTGCCCTACAGAATTAAATACAGAATTCTGTTATTTATTTATTTGCAGCAATGGGTTTTCTTCTCCATCTTTGGATTCACAAACAAGCCTTGTAATTTTCATCAGACCTTAGAAGCTTAAATAAGTAGAGTGAAAGTGACTCAGCATGTATTCCTGCAGGGGATTCCTATGTGTCACATCTCATTGTGCACCCACACTCTCTAAATATACTTTAAATTAGCCAACAGTCTTGGTGCTTGACACGTACATTCTTGTAACAGGGATCTCTCCTAGTGCACTGCTCTTCCTCCTCCAAAAGCTCGCCTGCAGAGCTCTCTGCTCCACAGTGTGAGAGAGGCAAGGCTATGTTTTGCAAGCAGCAACTCTACGTTAGCATTCCATCTGAAAGCAAGCTCTAGGCCTGACTCACAGATCTTTTAAAGAACCATCATGATGGTTAAATTTCCCTTTTTTCTGCTTTGACTTCAGATCCAATTGAGAATTAACCATTCAGAAAACATCAAAATGCACAGATAAAGATTTAGAATGACTTTAGATGAACATCAAACTCCTTCCAAAAGGCTGGAAATGCAATAGAATGAAGGCTGTAAACTTCAAAATCTCCTTCAAGGTCATGCAACTCAAGTGTGTAGTAAGGGAAGGTCTTTGTTTTGTGGTAGCCTTTTTGTCTATCATGAAAAAACACTCTTCTAGCTTTTTTCCCTTTGAAATGGCTTATAGCGAAATCTTGCTGCTTTCGCCTTGAGAACATGCTCTGCCCACTGTAATTCATTCTTGGGTACCATGTTTGTTTTTAAAAGTTCAGTGCTTAAAAATGGTTTGAGAACAGCAGCAAGGCAACACCAGCCAAAGAAGAGCTGCCCCAACGATGGCACAGCCTCTTTTATAATCCCCAGCTCAGCGAATCAAAAGTCATGTCAGAGTCACCACCAAATACACATTTTAAAAACGCTAATCAGAGGTCTGAAGTATTCAGAGAAGAAAACATTTGTGGTCTCACAGTTCCATCTGCAAGCAAGAGAATAACTTGATGATGCTCCAGCTGTAGCAGATCTGCTTCTTGTTCCACATACACAGCCAACACTGCAAGCTTTGTAGGCACAGGACTCAAGGGCATAGTTATTAAGCGATGTTAAAGGTGAGAGACAGCCACTATCATAATACATGGAAAATTCTGTTTCTCTCATTTCCATTCTTGCTGTGCACGAAGTCGCAAAATATTGTGCAAGGCAAAAATTCCCATCCACTACCTGCAGCTCTGAATTTCTTAATTACGATAACTTGACAGTTAAAAACAAAAATCAGATCAGCACTAATATTTCTGTTCAGAGAAGAAATGCCTCTGACTCTTTGCCTTTGGTGATAATATGTCCCTGGCTCAAGTGTAGGTTAAAAATCCCCAGATGGGGTATCCCTTTTGAACCAGTATTGAGAACCAGAAGGACAGGACCAGCTGTCCAGTTACTCTAAAGTACCCAACAATTTCCAGCCTCCCAAGCCTGCTGTGGCAATTGCCAAACATCACCATGGATTCTACTGGGACAACAGCTACTCCCAAGTGAATAAAGATAGGACACAGACAAAGCCTTCTTTGCCTAGCAGCATGAAGTAAAGCTCTCTTCTTTCTTAAATGAAAACAAGCCTTTACCAAAAGAGTAGCCCATTACGCCTAACCCCATTTTAGGAGACAAAGGGTCTGATATTTCTGCTGGAAGGTCAGAGCTTTTCTAAAGTGTTTCCTAAAGTAATGAGAATTACTTAGTACCATAGGCTTGCTGTTCATCGTATGTTTCCCCCTGTCCTTCCCCTCTATATCTGCCTCGCAGATTGTGGGCTGAGAGACACATTTGCAGCTGACTGGGAAGGACAGTAATTCACACATATCAGCCCATGAACTGATACAAACAGGTGAACAGGAGAAGTCTGGATTACCAGGTCAGTGCTGATGAAGGCACCATGTTTTCATGCTGTGCAGAAGTAGTACTGGTGTAATATGGTGGATTTGAGAGAGGCAAAAGGAAAAGAAAATCAGCACATAGTGCTTTGTAGGACAGAAAAATCTAGCTTTTTGTAGAACACCCTTCCCCAGCCCTTTGATAGAGAAACAATTCTCACTGCAACCATGAACTTCTTGCAATCTCAAGGATTTAATATCACCAGTAACTCTCACCTCTTAAGCAAAACTAGACTTTGGCAAACGAGAGCTTTCACTTACTGGCATCTACCAAACCAACACCTTGTACAGATGGAACTATTCCAAAAAGTCTAGATGAAACAGTTTGGACTTCATTATGACTTCCTCCCAACTGGTTTCTGGCCACTGGGGCCTTCATTTGGCATTAATTTGGCCCTTTTGTAAAGTCTTACAACATTCTACAGCTTAACAGAGATACCCTTTATGGAAATCCCAAAAAGTAAAGGCATCAGCCTGCTGTTCCCCTCCACCTGAAACACAAGATGATTTACCCAGCTGAATGAGTGGTGGCAATGATTTTTCTGCTTAAGAGCAAAGCAAGAAATCCTGGTAACATGTTAAATATATTTATAGGAGCTGTGCACTCAGAACAACAAAGGGGAATTGGAGAAGGGCAAGAGTGCAAAGGAGGGGAGGGAGTTTAGCACATCAGTCATTCAGAAAAGACAAAAGAAATCTTCTGATATAGCAGCACTTGAGCAGTCAGCTGTGCTGAGAAGACCTTGATTGAGATCAACCGCATGCCAACTTGGTTCCAGAAGTATGTCTGAGAGCCTCTCTTCAGGAGTATCTGTTATGTGAATAATTCTTTTGCCCCAGCAGTGGCAGATAATTTAAATATCGCAGCTTAAATGAGTCCTTGGAGAGAGAAGAGAAGAACAGTTCTTCAACCACATCTTTGCAAATGGAACCTTGTGACTAGTGAAAAGATTATTACTGGCTGCTCTAGAAATTCAAGGTGGATATAGCCAGACAAATAAATGTAGCAAATGCTGCAGGCTCTAGAACGTTCACCAGCCAAAGTAGCAGCAGTTGCCCACCTCCAAATTCTTTGTTCAGTTCCCCATTCTTTGCACAAATCCAAACATCAGTCCCGATATTAGTATAAAACAGGCACTGCAGGAGCAAAACAAGGTTGAGGGAACTCTATCCAAGATTATGTAAAACCCCCTTCCCTCAATACTACTTCCTCAGTCAAAGCTCTCTGCACCTTCACAGACTCAGCTTCCTGCCCTATTTGCTATAACTGCAAGTCATGATTTAATTTCATGATAGGGTTTTAGCACAATTCTCTATATACCAGCCTGTTATAATCTTCTAGTATTCTTTAGCCCCCATGACACAATGTACCCCCCTCTCATGCTTCTACAAATATATTCCAATTAGTGTTTTGAGGGGGGATACTGAATAAACTTCACAAATATCATATAATTCCAGAACAGGACTTTAGCTCTCTGCAAGTTATCTAACTGTACAGTTGTTTTAGAACTCCACAAGCCCAGAGCATTCACTTTCCAATACCACCACTGCATTTTCTATTTGCTTTCCTACAATTTTCAAAAGGTCAGCTGACCGTACAGGCAGGAAACTAGATTCCTGCCTGACTGATGTGATGACAGGATGACCCTGTAGTCTCACTTTGGGCCGGCTATTAAGATGTCAAGAATGCCTCCAAAGTAAGGAACCAGGAAATATTCCCAGTTTTTTGCAGGAGGCAGAGACCTACCTGGCCTCTTACATCCCCCCCCCCACTCTGCAGCCTTCAAGGGTTCTTTATTTTTACCTGTGCAAGTGTGAGGTACAGTGTAGTACTATTTATCTGGAGATGTAAGTATATGTTCTGGAGGGGGATCGGGTTGATTCTGCTTGAGTAGCTGGATCATTCAGGAAGTCCCAGATGAGAATTGTGTCATCATGTGAACTGCTGACAATCTGAAACTCATCAAACTGGAGCCGGAAAACTCGGCCAGAATGCTCCTGAGTTGAGGAGAGGGAAAGAAGAAAGACAAATCAAATGCAGATTATATTTCCAGAGCTGCTGAAAGTTTAATACAAGTCAATTGCAAGTTTTGTTTAGACCTTGTTGATAGTTTAGAAAGTTCAATGATTAATATATTTTTAATATAGTTAGTCAGCTGTAAACAGTCATAGATGCACAAACTCAGAAATGTGAGGGAAGGTCCTACGGGAAATTAACCACATAACAGAAAGGAAGAAAACTGAATAATGAAGTTAGATGAACAGACACAGAAAATAGAATGAAAAAGCAGGCCTTGCCCACTGAATAAAAGGAGAAAGCTTTCAGCACTGCTAATCTGGTTGAAAGAGAATGGACTGAGATGAAGCAGCCCTGCTCCTCAAGGTATGTACACAGTTGTTCCTTCCCCATGAGAATGGAAGGAGAAGATGCTTTGCTACCAATTTTATGGCTTTGTCTCTGGGACTTTCAAAGCATGCTCTGTGTCAGCACAGAACTCATACATGAGCCCGCAGAGAGACCATAAAGACTAATATGCGAACAAATGCCTCAGAAATTTGATGTTTTATGTAGGATTTGTGGTGAATTAGAGAAAAAGTCTGTCTCTACAATATGTAACAACTTCTTGTTTTAATGCATGTAAAACATCCCTAGTCATCACCTCTCTTTTAATACCTCACGTCCTCACTAAAAGTCCTGAAATCTTCTATATTTTATGAGATACATTAGGAAGAATTGCATGCTTCATATGTAACTAAGATAACATCCAGAATTTACTCTGGTCTTCACATATGAAAATCTGGAGTCCACAAATGCGAAATCTAGTTCTGCTTGTAAATATGCCATGCTTCTGTTTAACATATTTCAAACATGCCATTTATTAACTTCTAACAAACCAAGAAAGAGTTTACATTCTGGATTTCAAATTCTCACTGTATCTGAAGACTAGCCTCAGCTATTGCGTGTTTATGGCTCTGTGCTGTAACTATACTTTGATATGGACTTCTGTTAATCTACCTGTGCATACACAGAGAGATCAATGCAATTCCATTTGAAACGTCAGGGAAACTATAACTAGAAACACAGGACCTGCTCTAAAGTACCACTTTCGGAATGTGATGTGCATGCACATGATACGTCATAGCAAAAGGTCAGTGCCGACAGAGAACTAGCAGAACAATAAGGTGGCTCAGTGG
The DNA here is from genome assembly GCF_032191835.1 of Heteronotia binoei. Classification (NCBI taxonomy): domain Eukaryota; kingdom Metazoa; phylum Chordata; class Lepidosauria; order Squamata; family Gekkonidae; genus Heteronotia; species Heteronotia binoei. Next base: position 76,825,605 of record NC_083228.1, on the reverse strand, counting down.
TAGAGCATCTGCTTGGTAAGCAGAAGGTCCCAGGTTCAATCCCTGGCATCTCCAAAAAGGGTCCAGGCAAGTAGGCGTGAAAATCCTCAGCTTGAGACCCTGGAGAGCCACTGCCAGTCTGAGAAGACAATACTGACTTTGATGGACCAAGGGTCTGATTCAGTATAAGGTAGCTTCATATGTTTATGTTCATGTCCAGACGGCACTAAAACCATTCTCCTCGATATAACAATGTTCCATGGGCAAAGAATGTTTTTGCTGCTTAGGAGCATGAGGCCATATGATCAACTCTTTATCTGAAGTGGCACAGTCCGTGAGGCCTTGACACATAGACTGGCCCTGACATACATAAAATACTTAACAGAAAAGGCATTTCAACTGACACGACATCTTTCTGTAAGCAGAAAGACAGCCCTTACTTATGCCATGTGTTCACAACTGATGTATGCTTATCTGCCACTTGACAGGAGTTACAAGTTTCAGTACAAATTATTCCTCCTTTTTGGATACTATTCATGGCAGGAGCATGCTGGCACATACTTACGTTGGACAATACGTTTTAAGTAAATGTTCCTTACCTAAGGAGTTGCTTCTCAATTTACTTTTTCAAGACCCAGGTGGGGACTAATAATCCACATCTACCAATCTACCATGGCTCAGTGGAAGAGCATATGCATTGTATGCAGAAGGTGCCAGGTTCAATCCCCAGCATCTTCAGTTGAAAGGACCGGGTAGGAAGTGATGTGAAAAACTTCTGCCTGAGACCCTGGACAGCCACTGCCAGGCTGAGTAGACAATACCAACCTTGATGGACTGGTAGTCTGATTCAGTATAAGACAGCTTCATGTGTACCTATGTATGCTCAATTGGCATTTAATTAACTGTCTAAGGCCTATCTATCTATGATAGATAGAAATAGAGGGAGGAAATGGTTGATATAATTATAGATATGGATGCAAGCAGTACAACTCATGGATGGGGAAGCCTAGAAAGTTAAGAATGTAGCATGTGTCTGCTCTGCCTGTTACTTAGATGTGTCTTACTTCTTACCTAGCTTCAGGTTCAGACTGGCTCTTTCCCCTCATTTAATCATTTAGAGCAGGGGTGGCCAACGGTAGCTCTCCAGGTGTTTTCTGCCTACAACTCCCATCAGCCCCAGCCAGCATGGCCAATGGCTGTGGCTGATGAGAGTTGTAGGCAAAAAACATCTGGAGAGCTACTGTTGGCCACCCCTGATTTAGAGCAAAGCAGGCTGCCCATATAGAAGGTATCAACCATTTCTGCCATCGTGGCTGCACTATGTTGAGCAGCTACAACAGAAATAGCTCCACTACTGGCATGCATATGAGTATATGACAGCATTTTAGCATCTGAACAGTGCCTCACAAGGGGGCATTTCTCTCCATAAACTACTTACCTGCTTAACAAATACCAGAAGAGGCAACCGAGATGATATGCCTCTAAAGGCTCATTTCTGCCCTTCTCCCCCAAACAATGCCAACAGCTGCTGAAGAACAGACCTGGCAAAGAGGGCTTTATAGGAGAGAGGCCTAGCATTCATCTATTTATCTTGTGCTCAACAGTTTCAGCTACTGTTTCTTCAGAAAAGAATGTAAAGGGACAGATTTTGAAATGATAAATGGTGAGGCAAGAGTGAATAGAAAAATGTTTTGCTTTCTCTGAAAAGGGACTGGCAACAGAATAGAAAGTACCGTTAGAATAGGAAGTAATTTTTTGCACAATACACATGAACTTATACTATACACAGCCACAAGATGCTGTGATGGTTGCCAGCTAAAAACAGGGATCAGACTAATTTATTTACAGCATTTCTAACCCACCTCTCCTCCAGGGATGTGAGATGAGTTACAACATAAATCAAAATATATATTCAGAATATAAGAACATCACAGTCAACAAATACAACATTAAATTGACCTAATGTACCAAACTTAAGATATCAGCACAGCTACTATGTTCTATTGAACAACTTCATCTTACAGTGGTGCTGGAATCCCAGCAAAGAAAATGCCACCTTGAGGCATTCAAGAAACCCTTCCACAACACAGAAGCCACTGCACAGAAGGCTCTGGTCTGGACAGATGTTTGAGTATGCCTACAAAATGGCACCTTAAACAGGGCATGATCTGAGGAATGGAGCTGCCACACATAAATTTATTGGAGGAGAAATTAATGGAAGATTGGGGTATTAAAACCATCTATCCATATCTACTAAATAGGATCTCTATGTTGAACGGTAGCGCTCCTCTAAGTACGTAATAGACGCTGGGGGACAAACAGTGGGAAATGGCCATTGTCTTCATGCCCTGCTCGCCAATTTCTTGGAAAATCTGCTGATCAGTGTGGGAAACAGAATGCTAGACTAAATGCATCCACGGTCTGATGCAGAAGGGCTCTTATGCGACATGCATAGTTGTTGTGTGGACTTCCCCCTTGCTTTCTGGAAACTGAACATAAAACAGCAGGATGTATGCCATGTTCATTATAAAGCCAGGTCTCATTTCAGTCACTGAGGAGAACAAGAAAAACAGCAAACAGGATACCCATCAAGTTTTTATAGGTATACACAGCACCTAAAACATGTTGCTGCCCATTCTTTCTAGGCTAAGAGTATGAAGGCCAAACCAAAAGAGATGCTGTAAGATCTATAACCAGATTTCCAACATGTTGTTCTCTGTAAATTAGCAGTTGTAAAAGCGTGAGAGAGGTTTCCTTACCTCAGAAGTCCCCTCACAGCAGCTATCTGCCCCACTGGGGGAAAACACAGGCACCCTGTTGGCAACCTGTATCTGCCTCTCTATTCAAAAGGTAGCTAACAAACATAAAGAATCATAATAAAATGTAAAAAAAACCCCTCCAATGCTGAACAAGTAAACACTACTGGGTTTTAAGTTCTTTTAAGGCTAAGCAGCTGGGGGCAGCTCTGAGCTCCTGGATGGCAACATCTTCCCATACCTAGCTGAGCAGTGTAGTCAAATGAAATCCATTATTCTTTGTTCTCTGTATTTTCTCTACTTTGTGTACACTTTTAAAAATGCAGTGACATCATTTACACAATGCAAGCAATGAGGAGCGGAGTAATATTACCACCTTTTCCCATTTTGCTATAATTTATTTATTTTTATTTGATTTGATTTATATCCTGCCCTCCCCGCCGAAGCAGGCTCAGTCTCACTCAAACCTGTGTTCTTCCTTTCTTGCAGTGGAATCAAATTGGATTCTAAACCCTTGTGAGTCGTCTTCTTAGATCCAACCTTAAATGGTTCTCAATGATAGAGAACAGACATATTGCATTAATGGCAACTGCTGTTTGCCAAACTATTAAGTGTTCATTACATACGACAAGCATAACAAGTAGCATACACAGCCACTCAGCAACTGAAGGCTCTTACCACAAGAGTGCGTAGACAGAGAGTTCCGGCAGGGGCACGAGGGTCCAGGGCAGCCACCAGGTCCCACACTTTAATTTTCCTGATGACAAAAGAGAGGTAATCAGGATCCCACCGGAGAGAAAGCAAACACTTTATGACAGCTAAAGTTAGCCATTAACACAACAGACCAGGAGTGGCCAACGGTAGCTTTCCAAACGTTTTTTGCCTACAACTCCCATCAGCCCCAGCCAGCATGGCCAATGGCTGGGGCTGATGGGAGTTGTAGGCAAAAACATCTGGTGAGCTACTACTGGCCACTCCTGCAATAGATGATAAATCCAGTTCATGGGCAAAAAAGAACAATTTAAACCTTGCACCTTGATTATCTCCTGTATAGAGCTTACTGATCTTAATGGAGGGGGGAAGTATATGGCTGTCATAAAAATTAATTCAAAACCAAAGAAGTGATGTTGACTTTGGTAAGAGTAGGGTGCTGGCCATGTCTCTGTAAAGTTCTTTTCATTCTCCAGCATTTAGTGCATGAATCACAGAAAAGATTATGAAGAGTGAGGTCAGAAGATGAAAAAGAGAGACTAGTGCCTCCCCTCTCCACAATTCTTACCCATCGTAGGCCCCACTGACTATCCTCTTGTTATCAAAGCGTATGCATCTCACCAGCTCTTCATGGCCTTCTAGGACCCGCAAACATGCTCCACACTCAATGTCCCATAACCTGCGAAAAGACAGGTTAAACAACTCTCATCATGTAGTTGTTTGAAATTTTACTTGAGAAATGCAAGTTCTTAATCAAACCTGCCTAATTGTTCATCAAAGGCTGGAAAGATTTTAAAATTCTCACTTCCTTTTTAAATCTAAACTCTAACCCTACTATTTTTCATTTCCTGCCAATGATGCCTCCGATTCACTGTTTGTTTGGTATTTTGGATTGAATGAAGGCTAACAATCCATAGGAGAATCTGGACAAAGCTGAAACAGTGACAGGGGCCCATGTAATCTTGAAGCAGTAAGACTGCCTCTTTTGAGAAGAAGAGGAGATTTAATTTATACCCTGTCCTTCACTTGGAGTCTCAGAGTGGCTTACGACCTCTCCCGCCCCCAAACAGACACCCTACGAGGTAGGTGGAACTGAAAGAACTCTCTTGAGAACTGCTCTTGAGAACTTGTGACTAACTCAAGGTCACACCAGCAGGTGCATATGGAGGACAGGGGAATCAAATCCAGTTCTCCCAGATTAGAATTCATGCTCCTAACCAATACTCTCTCTACGCTGTGGAGCCTTGTGAGCAAAAATTCTACTTTGTGAGCTACTGGCATTAAAGTTGTGAGTTACTGCATAAATTATTTTGCTCTGAGGCCATTTTTGGTGAGCTAAGACAAAAATGTGTGAGCCAAGGCTAAAAAACTAAGCTAGCTCACACTAACTCAGCTTAGAGGGAACACTGCTCCTAACCACAACACCAGACTTTTGGATTAGGTTACACTCTCTTTGAAGGACTGGTTTGCAGAGTGGGAAACTGGCTTTGTTGCTGCTGGGAGACTTTGATAGCTGCTTGCTCAGCTTTTTTTCAGTTGCAGCAGCTTTTCAGAGGACACAATCCCTGCTTCTGTCAACTAGATCTTGATCCCTTCTCAGAGTTATTTATTTAAAATATATTTTGACTTTTTCCCAGACAGTCTGGACACAAGGCAGATAACTAAATAAAATAATTTAAAATGAAGAATTAATACAAAGATGTCCAATGATTAAAAACAGTCAGTGAGCTTATTAAATCATACTTATCTACAGATCCTTCCCCCCCCCCAAATCCTAACACTGTAAAACAGTCAAGTAGCCCAAAAAGCTATCTTAAAGAGTGCACACCTATAAAAATGCTAGCAGGTTGAAGTCTATCTTAGTTCATCTAGGAGACTTTTCCACAGGGACGGTACTGAGAAAACTCATGATCAGGCAGTTGTGGAATGTGTCTTTGTAGGGGTCAGAATGGCTAACAGATACTGATGTTCAGAGCACAGCTGCCACACAGGTTCATGCTGAGAGAGACAGTCCTTCAAATATCTGGGTCCCAAGTTGTGAAAGGCTTTATAGGTGACATTTTATTATATTCATTTTTACACTGACAGGCACTGTTATATGTTGCAGTTTTGTTACCTGGTTCATTATATTCATTATTTTACTTGATATGTGTTTAATTTATTGCACGGAGAGCCCTTAGTTGGAGTGATGGTTAAAATACTTCTTAAAGAAATAAATCATTGCTTTAAGGTTCATGGTCTCCATATTTTTCCTGGATTAGTTAAAATTCTTTTTCATACAAGAGCCTGCAGCTAAGAATCAAACTAGATTTCATGGTGGTGTCAATTCTAGTCATGCTAAACTGGGGAGAGGATTTAAAGCACAAAATGCTTAGTTCTCATCCACATTAAGTGGTGAATGGGTGTAAACGTGGCAGATGAGGTTCAATGTGGCCAAGTACAAAGTAATGCACATTGGGGCCAAGAATCCTAGCTACAAATACAAGTTGATGGGGTGTGAACTGGCAGAGACTGACCAAGAGAGAGATCTTGGGGTCGTGGTATATAACTCACCGAAAATGTCAAGACAGTGTGCAACTGTAATAAAAAAGGTCAGCGCCATGCTGGGAATTATTACAAAGGAAATTGAAAACAAATCAGCCAGTATCATAATGCCCCTGTATAAATCGATGGTGTGGTCTCATTTGGAATACTTTGCATAATTCTGGTCACCGCACCTCAAAAAGGATATTATAGTATTGGAAAAACTGCAGAAAAGGGCAAACAGAAGGATTAAAGGTTTGGAACACTTTCCCGATGAAGAAAGGTTAAAATGCTTGGGGCTCTTTAGCTTGGAGAAACGTCGACTGTGGGGTGACATGATAGAGGCTTACAAGATTATGCATGGGATGGAGAAAGTAGAGAAAGAAGTACTTTTTTCCCTTTCTCACAATACAAGAACTCGTGGGCATTCAATGAAATTGCTGAGACGTCAGGTTAAAACGAATAAAAGGAAGTACTTCACTCAAAGGGTGATTAACATGAGGAATCCGCTGCCACAGGAGGTGGTGGCAGCTACAAGCATAGCCAGCTTTAAGAGGGGACTGGATAAAAATATGGAGCAGAGGTCCATCAGTGGCTTTTACCACAGTATATATATGTGTGTATATATATATATGTGTGTGTATATATATGTGTGTGTGTATACACACACACACACACACATACATACACATATATTGGCGACTGTGTGATACAGTGTTGGACTGGATGGGCCATTGGCCTGATCCAGCATGGCTTCTCTTACGTTCTTAAGTCATCTTTCAGTCTTAGAGACCCACCAAGAAAAAAGGAAACTGCACATGCAGAGCTGTTGTTGGGGGGAAGGTGGAAGGACAGCTTAGCTCTGCCAGCCCTGTTCCTTCCATGTATAAATTCAGTGACAACCTAACTCTTACACATGTGTCTGTCACTTTAATGTCTAGCTTACTCTAAACTTGCAATGGAAATTCCATTCTTTGGCACACCAAGGCCCATTGCATGCAGAAATCGAAAGGAAGCTGATGAACAGGAGGAGACATATGTGTTTCTGCATGAAAGGAAATATGTGTGAAGGAGTTCCCATATTTTATAGGCAGATTTTTTTAACCTTCACCAGCTCTCCACCTTCCTCCCAAAATAAAAAGGGACACTACTAACATAATATGTGAAGTCAGTGTATGTCATTATATTTAGATTAGAAGTTCTGGGAAATTGGAAAACCTGCACTCTGTTTTGTGTCATTTTGGTTGGTCTTGCATGATACTGCATGTTTTTTGTCATTATATCAGTTTTAGTGGAGTCACAATGATTTTACACAAGGCCAGACCTTGCCTTGTGTCTTGATCACTCTTGTTACCCCTATGATTGTGATTGTCTTGATCATTCTTGTTACTCCTGCAATTGTGACTGCAATACTGAGGAGGAAAAACTGGTTTTCTACCTACTGCTCATTCCTGGTTAGCTGCACAAGTGTTAACATAATTCAATTCCACAAGAAAATTTCAGTCCTAAACCTCTGGTGATATCTACTGGCCCATCTTTTAAAAATCACATTGTTTTTTCCCGTAAATAGAAAACCAAGTACATACTTACTTAGAGGTTCCATTATTACCATCTACTTTAATACCCATTTTTTCTTTTGTCCCAACAGTGTTAGGTGCTGCTGTAAACACTGCAGTTATGCAGTCACTGTCTGGAGGGTTTACAACCCACATCAGATGGACATGACAGGGACTCAAAGAAGAGGTCACATCAAAATTTTCAGTGCTGTCCCTAAGAAGTACATAGGCCTATTTTGAATAACACCCAACCTGGACTCCGCTGGCATGTACTGCCAACCTCTGCAAAATTCTAGCATAAGGATTTTACTCAGTGTAAGCATAAAAGTAATTGTATTCCTCTTTAAATTTATTACCATATTGACATTTATATTTGCTGGTTATTGCTATGTATGGTGTAGTAGTTGTTTTTCTAAGCCCTGTAATATTTAACTATTTCCTGCTCAGATTATTATTGATGTTTCTGCCTTCCCCATTTGTAGGTTCTGTTGTTACACAAGAACTATAGGTCTATCTTTCTTTTTAAAATTCACAGAGCAGGCAGGCTTCTTGCTACAGTGGAACATCAGACCCAAGTTCACCATATTTAACAAACACAACTCTCTCACAAATACTGGTGCTCTTATCAGCCTTTCCTTTAGTCACGCCACAAAGTCAACACCACAAAATGAGCATTTCTTCAAGCAATGCCATGGTGCTGTTTACAATCCCTTTGATCTTTACAAGGCGTTAAACTGAATGCAGCTGGTCAGTGGAGGCGATAATTGGTTAATGGCTTCAACTGTCCCATCCCACTTCCCCATGTCTCTTATTTAAATTGTCTGCAGCAGCACTCTGCTCTGTGTGTTTTTCATTACTCACGTTACTGCAATTATCTTCAGTAACTAGCTTTCTCTAAAGCTACACTAGTCAATTACCAGCCTCTTCAGTTCCTTAATGAAAGGATTTGTTTCTTTGTTTTGTATCTTTATTTGGATATTGGTTGTGTGGTACATTTGACCTTGGACCTAAAGAATTACACACAAAGAAGAGGAAAGGCGATACTATTAATTGGACCTACCTCTGTTGGCTTGACTAAAGGGATTCCCTTACCGGTCTTTAAATCTCAGCAAACTCACTAAACGTTACAACTTTGGGCTGGCAGCAGCAACTTTTATCTGCTTTTAAAATTGCCTGTGGCATCAACTAGAACAAGGCTGTCAAAACATTCCCAATGGAAAGCTGAAGCTGAAATGGTAATGACCAATAATTGACAGAAACTTCTAACTGAGCAAATGTACATATGTTGGGCTAACATGGTTTGTTGCAAGAACCAAGAAAATGCAAATGGAATTTTTAAACAAGAGTGCTGGGCCATTGTATCTGGTTCCTCCTTGTTTGATCCTTTATGTTGCTCAATTTAAACTGGTCCTCTTATCAATCTAAATATTAACAGGAAAGAAGGTTGTGGTAGGAAAAAACTCATGGCCATAGTGCAGTCAGAGAGTCTAATACTGCCTTTCTAAGAATGAGCAAGATATACAAAGTCCCTGGTCCTAACTTGCTGAAATCTGACCAATCAATGTCTGTTTAGTATTTCAGTGGTATCTGTCATGTTGCTGAAAACTATCAAGCTCAATCCAATGGACATAATTTGAATGGCATCTCAAAAATTCTCAGTGCCCTATACAGAATGGATTAAGTTTTAGACTGTTTCAAGGCAAGAGAGAGCAAATTGACTTCATGACTCCTGGCCACCTGTTTCAAATGGTGCCTGAGGCCAAACACCATGAGATAAGAGCTTAGTTGGCAAGATCCCAACAGGATTCGGTGCTGGATTAAAAGCCTCTTATTGCAAATCCAACCCTTTAAGTAGACACACAGACAAATGTAAAGGATCATGCTAGGAAGTATACCATATAATGGGTCACAATAAGCTCTTTCACATACTACGTTTTGAGAAAGCAACCATTATAGCTTTTAGTTTTCTTTTTTAAAAAAACAAACACCAGCTGTAGTTTGTAAAGTCCAAATTAAATGAAAAGATCACATAAAATTAAACTATATACTATTCCCAATTATTTGATTTACTTCTGATTGATGGATTTGGAATTTTTTAGAGGTTTTTCAATGGTGAAAAACTGAGGCAATTACAAAAATGTTTCATTTCTTCTCATTCAGGTCTGTGGTCATTTTAAGTATGAATGGAATATAGAGCAGAATTTTGATTACTGAGACTGTTCCTGAAAGAAGGCTGAGATGCTTCTAACAATGTTGTCCACTGCCAGAGTTGTCCTTGAACCCAATGCTTCCTTTCACGGTTGAGCTTTCCAAAATATTCTAACTCCTGCAAAGCCTTGGAAGTTTAATTAAAACATAAATTAAATATTGATAAATTCACTCTGGGTTTAGATTTTTGTGGTTCACTGAAATTCCTAGGCACACCATACATCCAGCCATTGTCTCACTTTATAAAGCTAACTCTCAGGCCTGGTCTCACACATTCAGTAAACTGAAAGGTCAAAATAATAAAATGGACTGCATATGAATGTGTGTGGAAAACACAGGTTGGCCCAGAGAGATGCAGCACATGCTCCATGCAAATGTTGCACTGCTTACCTGATTGTATTATCTGATGAACCACTCACTACTAGTCTGTCTCTATACTGTAGACACGCAATGCCTCGTTTGTGACCATTTAAGGTACGCACAAACTCACAGGTGCTTGTGTTCCATACCTGAAATAGAGATACACACATAAAAAGGAAGAGACTGATTATTACCAGTTCAGGACACATATTAGAAAGACATACATTATTGATTTTGCCAGAAATCTTCAAGATCCGCACCTTTATAGTTCTATCACCTGATGCTGACACAATATATTTGTCATCAAAGTCTACCACATTGACAGCTGCTCTGTGTCCAACCAACACTCTGCGAAGGGTGATGTCTGTTGGGGAGGCCATGTCCCACACAGCAATGGAACGATCTTTGGAGCAAGTCACCATCATGCCATTATTAAAGCGCAGGTGCAGTACTGCTTCGCAGTGGTGGATCAGGGTGTTCAGCATCTCACCTGTATTCACATCCCACACTCTGTAGATATGATAAGTGCAGAAAGGGAGGGGAAAAGGATTTTTTTTTTTAGTGAGCAAGGATCCACCAATACTTGAGTAAACTATCAGAGGGAAAATACAATTTTACTGTAGAAGCATACCAAACACCATCAGAAAAAGACACGCTAAATAAGCCTTCTGATAATAACCTTATTCTGCCTTCCATCAATTATGTCACTCAGGGCAGTCTTATTAATATTTTATAGACAAGGAACTGAAACTAAGATACCATAAAATTTGCCCAAGTGACATTTTAATCCAAGTCCAAGTTGAACATCATACACTGGACCTCTCTGTTAACGTAACTTCAGATTTTGGGAAACAAAAATGTCACAGAGATTATTTAGCAGTGTCAATGGTGTAAGATGAATGACTAAGGAATCTTCTGCTACTGGAGGTGCGTGTGTCTGGGCTTGTGGGCATAATGCAATGTCTGATTAAGAATTTGGCTTCTGAAGATCTTCATTTGAGTTGTGTTGGCTGTTGAGTGAGAAGAATATGGTCAAAATCTACAGAAAGTTCTGCATTCTAGATAGCTCACCATCCCTCAGAGATCTTTATTATGTAATTCCTTTGTACTTTGCCTTTCTCCCCAAAAGGAACACAAAGCAGCTTACATCATTGTCTCCTCCATTTTATCTTCACAACAACATGGAAGGTACCGTATTTTTCGGTCCATAAGGCGCTCCGGACGATAGGACGCACCTTCCTCCTGGGGGCGATCCGCTGCCTCTGCCTTCGATCCGGCGCTTCCCCCGCACCTCCCTGCCTGGCTCCATCTTCTTCCAGCAAGCGCTGGGATCGCTCCACGTGGCCCCACCGCAAACCCAGCGCTTCGCGAGCGCCGGCTGCGGAGGGGGCAGCGCTCGCGAAGCGCTGGGTTTGCGGTGGGGCCACGTGGAGCGATCTCAACGCTTGCTGGAAGAAGATGGAGCCAGGCAGGGAGGTGCGGGGGAAGTGCCGGATCGGAGGCAGAGGCAGCGGATTGCCCCCCCCAAGAAGGTATGTACCTTCGCTCCATAAGACGCTCACGCTTTCCCCCCCACTTTTTTTTGGGGGGGGGGGAAGTGTGCCTTATGGTCCGAAAAATATGGTAGATTAGGCTGAGAGAGTGTGACTAGCCCAAGGCCACCCAGCAAGCTTCCATGTCACAAGAAAAGCAGTGTGCCCCAGGGAGGGAAAAGACTCAGCTCCTAGACTGAGAGGGCATGCTGCAGGACCCTTCTTCTGAAGGCAGCATCTGCAGAGGCCAATTTATCAATCCTGTGGTGCCTGGTGAAGGAATGGATCGACCTCCAGGTGGCAGCTTTACATATGATTTTTAAGGAGGGAAAGTTCTGTAGGCTGCAAAGGCTGCTGCCCCTCTGAAGGAATTCCAGGTGGGCAGCCGTGTTGGTCTGAAGCAGTAGAACAAAGTAGAAGTCAAGTAGTACCTTTAAGTCAACAAAGTCTTAAGACAACTTTGTTGGTCTTAAAGGTACTACTTGACTCCTACTTTGTTCCTCTGAGGGAGTGTGACATGATGCCTGAAGGAGAGTCTAGATCTGCAGCCTTATAGACGATAATAATGCAGCTTTTAATCCACCTACTAATAGTGGGCGTGGAGACTCTGCGCCCAAGGGAAGCCTTCTTGAAAGAGACAAACATAGAGTCAGTCATGCAAAAAGGCTTAGTCCTATCAATATAAGGAGCTCAGTGCCCCTTTAACATCCAAACAATGCCATTTCCTCTCCTGAGGGTGTTTGGGATTAGGACAGAAGAGAGGAGAATAAGATCCTCCAACCTAAGAAAGGCAGAATTACCTTTGGGATAAAGCCGGGTCTGAATGAAGCACTACTCTATCATTATGAAAAACACAGTTCTTTGTCCATGGACAGAGCTATAAGTTCTGCCATGCTCCTAGCTGAAGTAATTCCGACCAGAAAATTGGTTTGAAAGGTGAGTTGTTTGAGAGGACAAGTGGTCATTATTGGCTTGCAAGGTGTCTTGGAGAGAGAGCCTTGAGAACTATAGTCAGGCTCCAGGTAGGGAAATGATAAGCCTGAGGAGGATTAATCAAGGAAGTGACCCTTAGAAACATCCTCATGTGGGGGTACTGAGCTAAGGACCCCCCCTTTCTTGTTTTCCCTGACGGCAGAAATAGCTGCCACCTCCCTCTTCAAAGTAGTGGCACTGAGACTTTTGTTCAACCCTTTCTGCAAGGAGGAGAGGACATCTCCCCCTTTCTAGCCTGTGGCTGGAACACCATGCCTGAAATTATTATAAAACTAGTTGGTGGAACCCTTCCAAGCAATAACCCTATCCATGCATCATATTTCTTTGAGTTGTCCTGGCTCAATCTCTAGGCTATGAGGTTTAGCAACCTAGGCTGGGGGTGGATGAGGGATCCTTTCTGATCAGAAGGTGCCAGGATTTCATGATGGACAGTCTCAGTAAGTCCTTGACCTTCTTGGCCAATAAGGGGCAACGAGCACTACTTCTGCCTTGAGGCCTATGATTTCTGGATCACACTGTGGATTAACTGTGTGGGAGGAAAGGTGTATAGTAGCTGATTCGGTCCATCTCAGCTTAGTGCATCTACTCTTATGGCTCACAATGGTCTTGTCCTGGAGACAAAAAGTAGAACTTGGCAATTTAGTTCCATTGCAAATAGGTCCACTTCCATATTGCTGAACTTGTGACATGTCTGCTGGAAGGGTTCCTTGTTCAGCATCCATTCTGCTTTGCTTCTATTTATTTATTTATGATTTATATCCCGCCCTTCCCAACAAGTGGCTCAGGGCGGCTCTATGCGTAGTGTCCTCAATTTAGTACCCCTCATCGATTGAAGAAAGATTTGACTGTGACATGCTGCCTTGCTAGGAGATCCTGAAAGGACAATAAACCTAGCTTTATTGCTTTGAGTGCCAGAAAACTGATGCTTCATGACCACTCTTCCTGAGGCCAGGTGCCCTGAGCCATTCTTCCACCTGAATGCCCCCCTCACAGCTGGTGAGGCTGGTGTTCAATGCCATCTTTGGTTCCTGTAATGAAGTCCCCTCAATAAACCTGGAATAAACCTGTCCACCACTGAAGTTCCTGAATCAGGGATCCAAGTAGCTGGACCAACTTGAATGTCTAGATGGCTGTAACATCCTGGAGAGGCAGGAGAAATCTTTGGGGCAGGCAAGCATGAAACCTGGACCGTGGGATGTTATCTTGATAGGATACCATCATCCCTAGAAGCCTTGCCAGAAACATCACCTCCAATTGAGGTTGACTTGTGAGCTCCTACACTCAATATAGTCTTTCCTGGGATAAGAAAACTCTGTCCTGAGCTGTGAAAAAACCTTCTGAGATGACATTAAGGTGCTTTTCTCCCACTCATGATCCTAGAGGCATGACACAGTCCAACATACATCCTCCATCAGGCAGGTAGGATGTCATTCATATACAGGAAGAGGGATATATCCTGGATTCTTAGATGAACTGTTAGTGAAACCAAGACTTTGGTGAACCTTCTTAGAGCTGTTTTGAGACTAAATGGAAGAGCCCTGTACTGAAACTGGAGTCTGTCATATGAAAAGTGCAGGAATATCCTATGTGATTCCCATATTGGAATATGTAAATAGGCATTTGACAGATCTATCGATGCCAGAAAGTCTCCTTTCTGGATGAATGTTATTATGGATTTGAGGGTTTCCATTCTGAACTTCTTTTTTATTCTCCTGTTTACCATCTGAGGTTTAAAATGGCCCTCACATCCCTGTTCTTTTTTGGGACTATGAAAAATAATGACTAAACATCCAAGGTCTTTGGTCCTCTAGCACAGGCTCTACAGCCCCAATGTCCAAAAGGTGCTGTATGGCCTTGAATAAAAGAAGATGTTTCTGTGGACAGTGATTTCTTGGAACCTGAATAAATCTGTTGGGAGGTAATGAACATTGGTCCAGGGAATAGTTGTTTCCTACTGTGTCTAAGACCCACCTGTCGCCCACTGTGGTCTCCCAATGAGCTGCAAAAAGTTGAAGATGACCTCCTATGTTTGGTGTGTCTGAGCCCCTGTGATAGTCATGCCAAAGAGTTCTTTTTGGGATTCTGTCCTGAGGTACTGGTAAAGGAAGAGCTATTGCTATCTGTCTGTTTGGGCCGCTATCTACCCTTAGAAGGTTTAAGTGATCAAAAACCAGAAGTACACTTGAGTTCATGAAAGGAAGAGAAGCATTTCTTAGGCTTGCTGTTTTTCTTGCGAAAAGGCAGTGACTTTTTTTTGTCCTCATCTTCCGCTAGATATCTATCCATGCCCTCCCCAAATAGATATACTCCTTTGAATGGAATGCTCGTCACTCTAACCTGTGACGAGGGATCCACTTCCCAACTGTGAAGTCATGTGTTTCTTCTAGTGGTTATGTTAGCCCTGGCCAACAGTTGAATTGCATCTAGTGAGGCATCTGCAGAGAAAGCTGCTGTGAGGGCAATCTTCTTCAGTTCAACCTTCAGTTCTTTGAATATAGCACTATCTGCTGTCAAGAGATCTGAAACCCAGGCATAGATTGCTTTAGCAAATAAAAGAACTTGCTGTAGATGCTCTGAGGGACGTTGAGTATGCTTCAAAGCTTTTTCATAGGGCTTGCTTAATCTGTCTGTCATAGGCATCTCTGGGTAGGCCATCTACTTCTGCAGGTAAAACAGAATTGGAGCACAGACTAGCTACAGGATTGTCCACCAGAAATAGTTTGAAGTGCTCCACCACATCTGGCACCAATGTGTAGGCATCCCTGGGTAGGCCATCCACTTCTGCAGGTAAAACAGAGTTGGAGCACAGACTAGCTACAGGATTGTCCACCAGAAATAGTTTGAAGTGCTCCGCCACCAATGAGTAGAACTTACGAGATGATGGAGTGGTTTGTTTTAGGCCTAGCTGGTGACTCCCATTCAGTTTGGACCACCTTATCAAACAGCACTGAGAAAAGAATTCCAAGAGGGACTGTTCCTGCTTTGGGAAGGCTTTGGCTGAACCACCTGGTTTGCTCAGGCCAGGTGCTTCCACCTCTTTATTGTTAAAAGAAATTTCCAAATGTGCAATGCTTTCAGAAGAATTTTGTAGAAGACTCCCATGAGAAAAGATGGGTCTGCACAGTGGTGATAACAGGCTCTTCCTCATCCAAAAGTTCAGCCTCTTCATTCTGGAAGGAAGAACTGCAGCAGTCTGATTCCTCATACTCATGGCCTAAGAGAGGGTTTGTTTCTCTGCAATGCCTGGTAGTAGAGTCTAATCTCCTTCATTTAGGTTGAAAGGGACAGTGGGAAATTCTATTACCCTCCCCACAGTATGCAGTGCTAGAAAAGGAGTGACGCCTACTGGTGGACTTGTAGTTAAGAAGAACGTGAGAACTATCTTCCCTAATTTCTTTCTGCATTTCTCCTTTAATCCAGGCTAAGAGATTAGCCTGAGCGTTGTCTTCTGCTAAATCCAATGCTGGGGTATCTGCCTGGTCAGACCCTTGTTGAGAGCTATGTGTGGAGGCCTGAGATGGAGAGGGGGGTAGTTCAAGGCTAGACGCCATGCTATCTTGGACCACAGATCCCAAAAGGCCTGCCCACAGACCCCAAAAGGCACCATTTCCTGCCTGGGGGAGGTGGGGGGAGGAACAAGTAAAAACCCACTCAGGGGCTTTAATCAGGACCCCTTCTTACTGAGATTCAGAAGGTTGTCATCTGGTGGTACAACGAAGGTGCAGACTTGCTGTACTCTGCCTGTCCCAAAGAAGCCTGCATGGAGGGCCTGAGTGCTCCAATGCGGCAGCCACTGACGCTCCCAAGAAGGAAACAACCAATTCTGTTCTCCAGTTCTATAGCTAGTCTGGCCCTGCAGCTTGGGAGATCCTGGGGGCAAAGGAGTGGGGGTGGGGAGGAAGCCTGCCTCTGCCAAGGACTCCTGGTCCCTTCTGCCACAAAAAAAACTCAGCACAGGTGAGGGGGGGCTACATCCTTTCCACTCCTTGGTTGATCTCCCCAAAGAGTGAAGTAAAGATTCAGAGAAAGATGAAACTAAAGAAAATCTTTTAAAGGTGAGCAGGAATTGCAGCACTCAAAACAGAGCACAGCCCATGATGTCACGCCACCCTGGAGGCAGGGCCAAAGACTGGGTTCTGAGTGAGAAGCCCCTCCCCCTCCAGAAATTGCCTGTCCAAAGGGAGGAGCTTCTCCCAGAAGTAGAGACTGCCCCACCCCAGACCACTGGAGAAGCATGCCTTTTCAGTGTTTTTAGGGAAGGCTGGGGTGAAAAGGCAAGGAAGATTAGCTTTGGCTCCTAGCTGGCAACAATGTTGGGTGGGATAATAGCTGCGGTCAGGGCCACAGGCAGCAAAATGTATTGAGCCAGCACTGCACATTTCAGTCCTCCTTTCAGCTTTCTACTAATTCTGCACAAGATTTCTGACATTTATTCCTAGCTCAGATTCTAGTCAAATATTATATTCTTTCTACCTCTCTTCCCCTCCCCCTTTCCCATTTTAGGCTGTAAGTCTAAAAGCTTTTTACGTATTCAGTTGTATGAGTAGGTTTTTGAAAAATAATAACAGCACTAAGGATTTGAAATATCTCTTTAATCCTACACAAGTCTGGCACATAAAAATGAAGAAATGAACATAATTTAGGAATCTATCACTTTTTTATCCCACCCTTCCTCAAAGGAGTTCAGAGGAGCACACATTGTTTTTTATTCCTCCACTGAACGTAATTTTTTAAAAAATGTACTGCTAAATTATGACATGGTCTAATGGGATTTTCAAGGGCAATTTATACACATGCTGCTAACCCTGACACTGCTAATTGAAGACTTACTCCTACAAAAAGCTTGTGGAAAACAAATAGTATTCTTTCCCTTTCATTTATTTATTTATTTATTTATTTATACCCTGATTTCTTCTAAAGGGAATCTGAAGTAGTCAACAACAACTTCCTCTCCTTCTCCAGTTTATCGTTACAACAACCCTGTGAGGTAGATTAGGTTGAGAAACAGTGGCTGGCTCAAGATGGACTGGCAATCTTCTTCAATGGCAGAATAAGAATTTGAACCTAAACTTTCTAGATTCTAATCTGAGACTCTAACCACACTAGCTTTACATGCCTTCAGTCTTCTTGGATTTGAGAGTGACATTAGATGAAGTTTTAGGCAACAAATCCATCCTCCCTCCATCTACGTAACTTCTAGGTAGTTGGTGTAGCCAATGCCAGTGTAGCCTAAGGTTGAAATCTCACTGCAGTGAGCAATGTGCTAGGTACTGGTAAACCATTATTAATTTACCCTCAGCACCTATCCCCATTTTTAATATGATGATTATACAACTCAAATCTAGATGTGCATACCTGACAGTGGAATCCGATGATCCAGTGATGATAACCCGCTCATCGTACTGGAGGCAAAGGACTGATCCTGTGTGCCCAGTCAGAATCCGCTTGCATTCTAGTGTATTCTTGTCCCAGATCTAGGAGGGCAAAGAGAATGGACTATATTGCCAATCTGGCTCTTTTGTTTTCTACAACACAGCATTTTATCTACTAAGGCGAGCAGAACTTCTAAGTGGCACACAATGCACTTTGTATTCCACAGGCACTTTGGAGCAATATAAACTATCCTTAATATCTCTGTTTTTAATATGAACATAGTCTTTACCCTTCTCATTAGGGAACAGGAAGACTTTAATTACTGAAGGACCAATAACACAGCTAGCAATGAACAATGTGCAAGAAAATGAAGCAGATAATATAGATTTATCCTTCTTCTTCGGGAGAGAGGGAGGAAACCTATGCAGTTCAAAATCAGACTTGACTGGGTGGGGGCATACAGTCTTTAAACAAGACCAGGAAGAAAGGATTACCCTCACCTCTCTCCATCTCTCTACTGCTTTACTTCTTCCCAGATTAAATTACAGCTACATTCTTTCTGTTACTAGATCATCCTCCCCTTGCCTGCTGGGGAGCTCTCACCTTGATGGTATTGTCTCGGAGGCCACTCACTATTTTCTGATCATCATATTGTAAACAATAAACCCCTTTGCTTGTTTCACTCCGGCAGTGGATCCGCTGTAAGCTGTGCCTTCCACACCGCCAGTTTGATTCTATCGTCTGGGGGAGAGAGAAACAATTATAAAGTGTGGAACAATCATCATGGAAATTTTGCAACAATAAAGCCTGCTAGACTCCCGGGACAACAGACGTAGCGTTAACACTGAAGCCATTTATTATTAGTTAGTCCCAGAGCCTGCTATAAGTGGGACAGCCCCACCCTCCCAACAATCTGTAGCATCCATAGTGATACAAATCCTAAAGGGATTTTAAGACATTCTCAGGAAGGCACAAGTGCCAGCTATCTTTTCCTTTTTTCCAGAGGTCTTTAACATGTAAGGCAGGCATATCTAAGGATACAGGAGCTTCTTGTCAGTGGAGTGTGACTTCTAAGCCTTCCCTTCTTCTTTGAGTAGGTTAAAATGCAAATTCACTCTTCTCACCTTCAGACTGTTTGTCATCCTTGTGCTGACTGTCAATCTCTGAAGTCCATTAGAGGACAATTTCTGCTTCCCTAGTTTCCAGCCCTTCTATGCTCTCTAAATATATGTTCTTCTGGCCCTATTCCACTTCCTTTCTTTGGAACATGCTCCTCCAGCATTAAGTGCAGCAATGATACTAACAAATAAATTGTTTTGATTTTGCCTTAACTACACTAGGGGAAGCTGTGATATGAGAAGATTCACTGTTATGATGTTTCAAAAACACTGATCAAGAATGAGACACTATGAGATACTGCTTCTGTGGAGATGTTGTCATATTTAATGCATTGTAATCACTGAAGTGAAAACAGAGATAACCTGGAAGTTGAATGCTTATGATTTATAGTGCATTTGAATTGTAATTGTGAAAATAAGGTTGTATCTGGTAATATATCTTCAATTTTATGTGAATTTATAGACAGACAGGGTAACCTATCACCAAATGTCTGAGCACTGTTAACCTGCAATGAAAGGAGGACCAGCTATAATGGGTCTGGCATACGGCATCAGTCTTAAGGGCTGGTTCATAAGTGATAATCTGTAACACAGATATGGCTTCTTTGTACCCGGCTGTGACATTTGGGCAGGAATTTGCTGTGTGTGAAGCAATTATAAAGAACATGGGTTCAAGTAAAGTGTTCCCACCCCACTCCAGTTGGCTGCCTACAACATTTTCTTTTGTGGCTCTTACCTCAATATCCTGTATAATTTTGGGATAAAGTGCTCTGTAGAAGGAGTTTGGTGGAGCTATTCCATCAAGTGGCTTGTTTTTAAATAGATATTGTCCCCTAAAAGAAAGCAGAATAAGCAACGCTTATTATCCAGCTGTCTGGTCTATGTTGTGCAAATATTTGGAAGACATTAAGAGGGACATCTTTCTCCACCTTCCAACACACAACACTACTCTCTCTTTAAGCATTTGGCAGATCCATAGACTACGAAGTACCTAAGTGCACCCCCGTTCCCTTTTTAAGGGAGACAGTGAATCTTTGCAAGTACAAATGAGGCTTGGGTGTGTGTATCCCAAACTGAGAGCAATAGGAGAATGCTGAAAAAGCCAGTAAATTCCCCATAATATGATTGTTCAAAGAATGGTAGGCAATTAGAAGGGCATCTTACTGTTTCTAGTAATCACTGGATTCTTTCTCAACTTAGCTTAGATATGAAATCCATTTATCTCATGCCAGATTTTTGTAACAGAAAAGGGGGGGGGGGCAACGAAACAACAAAAAACCAAAACCCATCAGCAAGCTGCAATCACTTCCTGATGTGCAACAAAAGAAATTTTAATTCCATATCCTAAAGTTAAGGAGCCACCAAACACTGTGCGGAAGCTAGTAAACCCCACCATGGGCATACTAACCACTCTTCAGCCTGGCAATGTGCCTTATGAAGCAGAGATGGGCACAAATGCCTCAGAGCATAATCCTGGCATCTGAGGCATGGCATTTAGCCTAGGCGAGCTCTGTGCTCTTCCGTCTGCTGCTGCACTACAATAATATATACTAGCAGATTTTTAAAAATACATCTTTCCCTTACTTTGCAATTCTGTTAAGAAGCATCAATATTAAATCTACTTTGTGCAGGGTGAAGCTCAGGATCCAAAGGTTAAGGACCCCCTGCCCCCAGTGAAGGATCTGACACTTGCATCGTTATATCCAACTCAAATATCATTTTTCCAGAATTCATCTTTAGATTTCAGATTATATTATATACAATGGGAAAAGTTCTGTCACTATCCACCTTGACCAACTGGTTCTGTTCTGGGTTGCAACTAAGAACCGTATCTCCCAACCTCAAAACAACAGTTCCTTTATCACACTACAGAGGGGGGGGGGGGTGGGAATTACAGGAATGTCTTCTGGCAGTTATACTGCAAAATCATGAGTTCTTTATTGCTGTGAAGAGCAGAAACTATAAAACGAAGGATTCAGATTCCAGACGATTTATTACCAGCATGTTTACAAGTTATGCTCTGCTATTCTAGCATTTGGGGGTTTGTTCTCTGTTTTATACTCACAACCACACTGTGAGGTAGGCTAGGCTGACAGCCCAAAAAGCTTCAAGAGCAGAGGGGGGATTCAAATCTTGGTCTCCTTCTATTTGACATACTAACCAGTACACTGTTCTGGCTCTTGGATTATTATATTGATTGTTTTGGTGCTTGGAAGAATGACAGAGCATGACATATCAGGATATTAGAATATTTACATATGCTTTTGCAGTTGAAATATATCAGTCTTCTGCTGACCCATAAATGAAACAAATATTTTTTAAAATATGAAGAGAGAAAAGACAGATTTTAAAAATATTATTTTTGGGGGGGGTGGGGGAGAATCAACAATATAATAGTCTTGGAAATTCATAATCTACCAGTATGATCTTGTAACCTTCCTCCCCCATTGCTCTTGTAGTTCCGCATCCCATTATTGTACTCACTACAGACTGATACAGAGAACAAATACAAACGGTGAACTCAATAACATGGTCACTGCTCCCAAGCGCTGCAAGCACTTTTACATCTCTCACCAGATCTTGGGCATTACTTAAAATGAAGTCCAGGATCGCTCCTCCCCTGGTAGGTTCTGTGACCATCTGCTCCACAGCACAGTCATTAAGAGTGTCTAGAAACTCAATCTCTTTCTCCCAACCTGAACACATACTGACCTAATCAATGTGCGGATAGTTAAAATCATCTATTATGACACAGTTTTTACATCTAGCCGCTATCTTAAATTCTTTCATCATTTTATAATCATCCTCTATCTTTTGATCCGGTGGGCGATAACAAACTCCCAGAGTTAAGCTTCCTTTTGGGCCCAAAGCATTTCTAGAAGTGAATCTAATTCTCTGACCTTCTCAATCTTACTGGACTGTATACCCTCTCTAACATACCGAGCCACCCCACCTACAATTCTTCCCTCCCTTTCCTTCCAATATAATTTATATCCAGGAATAATCATGTCCCACTGATTTTCCTCATTCCACCAAGTTTCTGAAATATCCACAATTTCCCCCCCAACACTAAGCATTCCAACTCCCCAATTTTACCAACTTTTATTTCCCTACTTTCCAAGACTCAGGAAAGAAATGTATCACTTCTCCACTGAACTTGGGGGGGGGGGGGAAGTTTAGGGAAGACTCAAGCAGACCATGAATTGTAAAGGCACTGGAGCACACAGCTTGGTAATAGGAAACTGGTAATAGGAAACTTTACTCCATGTCTGGAAATACACCAACCAGTGATATGACATGGTCCAAATATAAGGACAACCATGACTTGGACAGGGGTGGCCAAACTTGCCACATGGAATAAACATCAGATGTTTGAGAGCCACAAGACATGAACTTCAGATGTTTGAGAGCTGCAAAATGGGAGGGAGGGGTGGAAAAAAAGCAACTTTAACTTTAAATGCATTATCCAAGCCACTGGCTGGCTTGGCTTGGAGAAGTAATTTAAAAAAAGAAATGCCAATATTATTATTATTTCTCCAAGCTGGCCAATGAGGTGGCGTTGAAGAGCCACAGTTTGGCCACCTCTCGTCTAGGGAATCCCTCAAATATGTGTATCCTTGTCATCCTGGTTTGCTGGGAAGAGAGCAAATAATTATTTGTGGATTTGATGTGGGCTGCCATTTGGAAGTCTTTAAGTGTGCAAGAGGGTAAGAGACAGCGGATGGCAGAACAAGAGCCCAAGGATTATACAAGTTTGTTCTTATATCTGACTCATGATGAGATTCATTTGCCCAAGGCTATCCTGGAAGGTACGTTCAATAGTTGATATTAGAAACAGAACTGTGTTTTAAATAGTTTTAAAGTTTTAAAAATATTTCACAAGCATTATTTGTATCCATAATCTGCCAAATGGCAGCATACTCTTAATGTCAAAACCCTTAATAGAATTTGCACTTGCATGTTTGTGATTTTTTTTTTAATAGCAGTTAAATTACTTAGCTGTCACTTTTGTTTAATTTATGAAAAAATTCATTCCCAGCTTTCTCACAGACAACATACTAGGGAGGCCCCTTGGATAGAAAATTATGTATTAAGGAGATTATCCCAGAGAGGGAAACATCTAATGAAATGTTAACAGAGCTTCTCTAGACTTGGGCAAGTCCTGCATAATGGAAAGACTGCTCCATCTGATTAACTAATCTATCTGTGTTTTGGTGTGCCTATCCTCAGTGGTCTGTATTCTGAGTTTGATAGCTAAGATTAAACTGATCTCTAATTGCAAAAATATGATGAAGAAAACAAAGTGACCTGCTATATATGTAACATGTGAAAACACATCTACCTTTCACATTTCAAAAAGGATACTGATACTTATTGGATTTAAGCATGGGATTCTCCTAATTCTAGGAAGGAAAGATACTACAAAGAAGAAGAAGAAGAAGAAGAAGAAGAAGAAGAAGAAGAAGAAGAAGAAGAAGAAGAAGAAGAAGAAGAAGAAGAAGAAGAAGAAGAAGAAGAAGAAGAAGAAGAAGAAGAAGAAGAAGAAGAAGAAGAAGAAGAAGAAGAAGAAGAAGAAGAAGATGAAGATATTGGATTTATATCCCGCCCTCCACTCCGAAGAGTCTCAGAGCGGCTCACAATCTCCTTTACCTTCCTCCCCCACAACAGACACCCTGTGAGGTGGGTGGGGCTGGAGAGGGCTCTCACAGCAGCTGCCCTTTCAAGGACAACCACTCAAGAAATGCAGAAAGCTGCTGCATCTTATCTGGGGAATTTTGGGTGTGTTGTTTTAAAACAGCTGCTTTTCAACCAATTTTCATCAAAGTTCCATGGAAGCTAGTGCTGCTTGTCCCCCTCAAGGGTCCAATTCTATGAGCCCCTGAAAAAGGGCCCTTGCCATCCTACTTATAGGGATGCAGAATGGGAGGAAAAATGGCCCCGCCCCCACAAAGGAAGGAGGGAAGGAGAAGAAGCCAGCTAGACCTGCAGCTTTGCTGGGAGCCACCCAAGACTTGTGCTGGTCAGGAGCCACCTCCCTGTTGCCTAGGAAACTTGTTAAAGGTGTGGGGGGGGAGGGGGAGAAGGAACAGGCTTGGGATCCTTAAAATGCCAGCCCCAGATATTCCTGAATATTTTCAGAAATATACAGGATCTGGACATCAGTATTCCCAAGAATCCTGAACACCATTCCAGCTACATGAATATATTATTGAGATATTGGGGGGGAGGATATATTTGGACCAGATATATCCAGGCATGCATCCCTACTCCCATACTTTCAAATAATATTATCTGCTGAACGGATGGTTATGCCATTAATAGACAAGTCCATTTGACACAAGGCATCATTAGCACCTATTTAATTTACAGAGCAAGGAAAAGTTGCATATGAGATATTCTTACCATCCTCTCCGTTCTGCCAAACCCCTCCACAGTGAGTCTGTCCGAACCATTCTCTCTATCAGCTTTTTCCACAACATGCCATCTGACGTTACCCGATACCACTCCTTACATACAAGCTCAACAGCACACAATGACTTGGCATCCAGGTATGATAAGATATTCTCAGCAATGTGATCCAGGCCTCGGGCTGAAAGAAAAAGTAAAAGCAGCTCGCCATTACAGGGGGTGTTCACCATGAGTGCATGTCTGTTAAGAATACATCTTCCTCCCCATCATTGCTTGTTCTTGTTAGTGAAGCTGGGATGACTGGGCAGAAATCAGTCTCTTGTGAAATTCAGAAACTCTCAGTTTCTTTTGGATAAGAAACAACAAAGCATTAAAGTTTATGAAAAATTCAACAATTTGGTCTGGTCTATTTCTGCAGATTTTAGCACTAGGGGAATGTTCTGTAGAAGTCCTTTCTTACTTGGTGATGCAGCCCCCCAAAACCTGCTGTATTAGGTCCATTTTTCATTCTGCTGCTACAGCTGTTCTTGTATTCCAAAAGCTTTTTTTCTAAAACAGGAGGTTTTTGATGCAATGAAGAACATAAAACATATATATTCCTAATGTGCAGCCTGAAGGGAAGTAGTACCTGGAAATAGTATTTGGGCATTTGTATATATGCACAGATGTGTGGTGAGGCTGACTGAACACAGAAAGAGAGAGGAAGCAAACCCCCCCCAGTTTTACTGGTGTTATTTATTTTGTCAGGCAGAAGAAAACATGCAACAAAATACTACAAATTGCAAACATTTGCCAGCATGTCTCACAAATGTTTGGAAGGAAGGTGACAATCAACTAAAATAGAAGGGCACCACAGCAATAAGCTGGTTAATACCCCATACACATATATGTGATAGGAATGTGTTGACTGGGTTCACCATGGGCTGCTCAAACTGGATGGGTTCCTTCATTAAGCTTACTACCTTCCACTCATGCCTAATCACGCAGAGGCCTCAGAATAGCAGGTCTACAAAATAAGATGATTTCACTAATAAAGCTTCACTTGACTGCTGTCGTAATGCGTCAGATAGAGGTAGTTAAGAAGACATTTCTCTTTTGACAGCTGCATTTTGACAGACAAGTAAGCAGGCAGATGCTGTGTTAAACAGGGAAGCAGGATGCTTTACCTAGATTACAAAATACATGCATTAAAAAGATTTGCACCAGAAGGTTGCAGAGAGTCTTGGAAGCACACCTGGAGTTGTGGTATTAATGCAGTTACTCTGATGGCATAGTAGAGACACATACCGTTTTCGCACACAGCTAACCTTGCAGTCACAATCCTGTTCCCTCCGCAGCATCCAGTCAGATTTCGCACCATCTGCGCCGGAGTTACAGGAAGTGCCACGGCTTTTGCGTCGCAAACGTAAACCACTAAAACCCAGTTTACGTTTGCTATGCAAAAGCTGCTGCACTTATTTATTTATTTATTTTATGATTTATATCCCGCTCTTCCCAGCAAGTGGCGCAGGGCGGCTCACAACATAGAATCTCACATAAATAAGATTTAAGCATATAAACAGTTAAAATAATTAATACATTTAAAACATTAAGGACAGCAGAAATCTAGTAAAACCACACTTGGTTTCTTGTGCCAGCTAGTTATAGGCCAGCCGGAAGAGGGTTGTCTTACAGGCCCTGCGGAACTGAGCAAGGTCCCGCAGGGCCCTCACCTCTTCCGGCAGCTGGTTCCACCAGGAAGGGGCCATAACAGAAAAGGCCCGGTCCCTGGTAGATTTTAAATGGGCTTCTTTTGGCCCGGGGATAACTAGGAGGTTTTGAGTTCCCGATCTCAGTACTCTCTGGGGAACATGTGGGGAGAGACAATCCTTCAGGTAGGCAGGTCCTAGGCCATATAGGGCTTTAAAGGTAATAACCAGCACCTTGTACCGGACTCGGTAAGCTATTGGCAGCCAGTGCAGATCCCGGAGCCCCGGCCAGATGTGCTCCCTTCTTGGGAGTCCTAGCAGCAGCCGGGCCGCGGCATTCTGTAACTCCGGCGGAGATGGTGGGAAATCCGACCAGACGCTGCGGAGGGAACAGGATTGTGACTGCGAGGTAAGCTGTGTGCGAAAACGGTAACATATAACCCTGCCCTGAACCTAACCACAGGGAAACCAAGGGGCCTTAAGTGCAGGCAATTCAGACGTAAATTGTCTAGATTACAGGTGGAAATTGCTTTACTGTAATGTCAGAACAAGTGAGAGCAAGCAGAGGCAGGGAAATAATGGAAGAAAACACAATACCTGAGTTATAGGCCAAACAGTAATACTGATTCTCACTTATAGGTTTGAATTTGAACCATACTATACATGTTTCACAGATGATTCTCAGTAATCTAGAATGCATATTGGGCAGAGGAAAGTGGCAATATGCCTTTGATCGATTTAGAGACGGGGACAGGTATGATGGCCCCCGTCCACTTCCCTCCTCAGAGGCAAGCCCAAGAACCTGAGGGGAGGAATAGGAGCTCCCTTTAACTTATACACTCAAGAAGTTTTTATATTTAAAATTAACGAAGCATTTTATTCAACACAGAGGAGAAAGGTCAGGTGAGATCAGGGGTACAATTCCTGAAGTAAGTCAATGTAAACAGTTTTAGGGTAAAATCAGTACATGCACTGACTTTAGTTCTTATGTTTCAGGCTAATGAGAGTTTCTTAAGTTTTTCACAGTGACTTAAATCTTTATGTTGAGGGGTTTTTGTTCCAGTGTTTTCCCAAACACTCTAGTACACTATATTTGAGTATTCTCTGACTCTTTTGGTTTCTGGAAGGCTGGTACACATTTTCCAATACCCAAACTCCTCCTCTTGAAACACCAGTACTTATCTTGAATTTTTAACTGATTCTTAAGGCCTCTAAAGGCAGTTTCTAACCACACCAGACCAGGGATCTTTTCATTCTTCAGAGCTAACTCTGTTTGACTGGGTAGGGAATTTCCTTCTCTCTCTGGGAGATTTATCCCCTTTCCATAACCCGAATGGGAGTCTTCACCTACTTCCCCAGTTCTCCTGTCTGCTAAACTACTCTCAGTCAGGGCTGAATTCCGAAACTGTCAGTCCTCAACTCCTCTAAGCTAGGGATGAAATCTGACTGCATTTCTCCTCAGCATCCAGTTCAGAAGACTTTCTCTGCACAGCTGATGCTAACCAATCAGATCTCTTGGAACAGCCTGACACTCAAAACTCTCTGGCTCTGTGAAGAATTAACCCTTCACAGTCCTTTGTCTGTTTATACAGCACTCCTAAGCTTTTAAAAGTGCAGTCTGTCACAGCAGGTCTGACATATAATATAGCCACTAGTGTAAAACTTGGACTGGGATGGGGAGACACGATTAAATACTCATGGAGCCATGAAGTTACCCAAGCATCCCTGGGTCAGTTGTTCATCCTGAGTCTAACCTACCTTGTGAGCTTGTTTTGAGATTAAAATGAATGCCATGCACATCACCTTGAACGTCTTAACAGGAAGACTGGGATACAAATATGGTAAACAGATTAGTTTTCAAACTAGGGAGGTGCTGCAGCAAAGAATAGATAGATTGTAAGTGAAAACAGTGGACAATTCAGAGGTTGTGGTGGTGTCCAGTACACATGAGCTAACAGGTCTGGTTCCACATGCAGGAAAATGAGGTATATTAGAATGATTCCCTATGATAAATACTTCCTTCAAACAGAAATCCAGTGCAGCATGTGGTGGGGGGGGGGGTGGAGTTTCTATTCCATCTCCTTGCTTGCTGTGCTGATTTGCTTTTCTATTTGCAGGATGTTTTCTACAAAGGAATATTAAGAACTGGAATCTACAGTTTGTACTCTGAAGTGGTGGATTCTACAACATGAGAGCTCTGGTGCCTCAATATCATGTCATTCTGTTGCATGTGTGAACCTGGCCTTGGGTATTTTGAGCGGGCAGATGATTGCCCAATCTATTTGCAAAACTACTTCAGCTGTTTAATCAAATCCATTTTTGCCCAATTTCACTTGGGAGTCAAGCATGCAGATTAGCATTACAGGCAACTTTTCTTGGTTTCAAGTAAAAAGCTACCAAACATCCGCAAAGAGATCAAATGCCCTTTTCCCTGATCTTGTTATAGCCGCCCCAAAGACTAAGCATCATTTGTCAGTGGCAGAGGTGGAGTACAGGAAGCAGTAAATGCATTTGGGGCTGATCAAGGTCACATGCCTACCCTTAAGCAGACAGATGCACAATGAAGCCTATCAGATGATTCTTATAAGGGTTAATGCAGGACATCCTGTACCCAGTCTCTGCTGCTGATGGCAGACAAGCAAAGAGCCCCATAATGAGCTTCTCATATATGAAAGCAGTGTAAAAGCATGGTTATTCATTTCTTTCATGGTGTCTGGAAAAATTCATTAAGCACAACTTTTTCCTTAAAAGAAATGTGACTTATCTCATAGCTCTGACTTTACAGCATATGGGTACAGTTGTTCTTAAAATACAAGACAATGGGGAGAAGCCTAACAATTGAAAATAGTTGCTAAGAAAGCAGCACTTCAAAAGCTGAAAGGAAGTTAGATGAGAAAAAAGTGGAGGTAAAAATGGGGTGTCTCTCTGAAAGGAAGGGCTCAGGAGGTTTTTAAAAATATGAAGTGTATTAGGTATTGTGAAATCTGATTTTTCACTGTGCTGAAGCTGAAGGAAACAAACAAACAAAAAACCTAGGGAAGAAGATGAAAACCCAACGAATTTTATCTATGCCAATCAATCTGAAGGCACAGCAAAGCTATATAACAGTGCAATGATTATTCGACATTGTACATCACAATTGTGGCAAAGAAAAGTAATCTCCAGATGCCAAAGAGCACTTCTGCTTTAGTTCCCTCCCCCTGTGACTTCTAAATATTGAAGAAATATGTTGTATAGGCAATAAAGGATTGGGAACTTCATGATCCTATTCTAAACCCTACTAAAATCCATGATCTAAAAGACCCAGTTCTGTTACTAGAATGTGCATGCATGTTAACTGAAACCCAACTGATTCAAAGTCCCAAGGTCACTGAGGGAAAACTTTCATATAATAAATTTAGTGGTATCGATGAATCCTTTAACAGCCTCCAAACAGATAGAGAGGACCAACACCGTAAGTCAAGCTGCTGAAAAACTTGACAAGAAAGCAACCACTTATGACTGAGGAATTCCATGCTTGTTCTTTTGCAAACTACAGTTTAGAAGCTGGAACAAAAACAAAATGGGATCAGATTTTTTTGTATGTAATTCGATCATGGAACAGCTTGTGTAGAAAAAATAAATCTCATTTAAAGCTGGACGTTACTGAACTCTAGTCAGTAAGAGATTATATAGAAGGAGTTACAGTTTCTTGCAAACAGGCTATTAAATCCTATCATCCAACATAGGAGGAGGATTACTTATGAAACCTACAGCAACCTTATCACGGTGCCTTTTTTCTACACAAAATTGCAACAGTTTTCAGAGATAAATCCTCAAAAGTTTTCGCTTTCCACTTCTACAGATCACCCTTCCTAAAAAACAGGGCCGGCTCCCCCGCTAGGCAAACAAGGCAATTGCCTAGGGCGCCGGCAGGGCAGGGGTGACAAATTCGGCCTTCTCCCCTCCCCCTTAGGCAAACGCCTAGTTTGCCTGCTCCCCAGCATCCTCCCCCCTCCCTTCCCCACCTCACTTCGATTTCAATGCTGGGACGGGTTCTAGCACCACATTCCAGGCTATCCAAAGCCCCCCCCCGCTGATCAGGTGATCTGATTGGCGGGTAAAACCGCACTGCTGCGCTCCGTGTCTGTCAGGACTGGCATCCTGAAAGGGCGGCCCCGCTGCTGCTGACTCCTCCCCTCCCCTCC
This sequence comes from Heteronotia binoei, assembly GCF_032191835.1. Taxonomy (NCBI): domain Eukaryota; kingdom Metazoa; phylum Chordata; class Lepidosauria; order Squamata; family Gekkonidae; genus Heteronotia; species Heteronotia binoei. The sequence goes on along the minus strand of NC_083228.1, from coordinate 76,795,212 downwards.
GTACTTCCTGGATGGGAGAGGAGTGAGCGGCAGCGGGGCCACCCTTTCAGGATACCAATCCTGACAGACAAGGAGCGCGGCAGCACGGTTTTACCCGCCGATCGGATCACCTGAACAGCAGGGGTGGCACCTTTGGATAGCTGGGAACATGGCACTACAGCCCGTCCAGGCATTGAAATCGATGTGGGGTGAGGAGGCATGGTGGAGAGGGGGGAGTTGAGGGGTGGGGTGCGGAGCCGCGAGGGGGCATTGTGGGGGGGGGGGGTGCCAGGCAGTGAGTCTGGCTAGGGCACCTTGGGGCATCAGGCCAGTACAGCTAACAAAGCACCTTCCTGTAAGACTAACACTGGGAAAGAAAGAATTTCTAGGACAATTTTGTATATGATCAATTTTGTCTACCAGTTTGGTGTATGCTGCTGCTGCTGTATCTTGCAACACAAGTCATATCGAATTTACAAAGCAAACTATAATAGATCCAATTATATATGGGAATAGAAAAGGACAAGATGATGTCTAAGTAACTGTCCCTGGTCCTCCTTTGAATGTGGGTGATTAGGAATCACCCATCAAAACACGGCATAGACTTTTGCGATATAGCCAGACTGACGTCAAAATCCTGGAAGACAGAACTAGCACTCCTCTTGTTGTCCCACTGAAATACCTGGCAGTGCTGTGATGAAGTCCCTCTGTAGCATAGGTTTGAGGTATGAGTTGATGTGTCCGTGTTGATAGTGACACATCTGCGAGATGAGATGTTCCACAAATTCCACTTGGTCGGACTCTGACCACTGTTCAAAATACTTGATACACAGCTCCTTCTCCTTTTCATAGCTTGCAGACAGCTTCCTTTGCTTGGGCACAATCATGCTTGAAGTGCCATTGGCAAGTTTTGTCTATTGAAAGAAAAAAAAAGGAGTAGAGAATTTGACATCTTTGGAAGGTAATGTAAGAAGAGGTATTTGGAAGTTGCATACCCAAATGATGGAGAAAGCAAATATATCTGCGTCTTAACTAGCAATATACAGACTAAACAGCCATCAAGATCCTCCATCCCCATTAACAGCCACTTCAGCACACAGTTGCCTTTCTAATGCTTTCCTTCTGTTGCCTTGGGACCACAATTGGCTGCCACTAAAATTAATAGACCATAAATGACATTTAAAAAATGAACAAACTTCTCAGCACTGTTCAGCATCATTCATAGCACAAGCATTATAAATGTAAGGTCCACTTCTATGGTAAATATCCTAGCATTAAGTCCAGTGGCACCTTAAAGATTAACAACTCTTATTTAAATATTTTTATTTACATTATTTACAGTCAGCCAGCCTTCCTCACTGGGACTCAAGGTGGACTACACAAAGTGAGCCAATACAATATGGGCTTCCATGGGTCACAGCTGACTTCTTCAGGCAGATATGTGAAGAGAAAATCATGCTGGGAATTCTTATGCAAAAGATGACCAAGCAGGGGTGAGCCAAGGCATAAAAGCTTTATGTGAATTCTCCTGAAACTGAAAATTTACACTTGGTAGCTTCATGGTGGAAATCACATCAAGCCTGGAGGTTTGGTTTCTCCCTCCTTGGTAACATTCCTGATAAGAATTTTCAGCATGATTTTTCTCTTCACATATCTGAAAAAGGGAGCTGTAACTCACAAAAACTCATATTGAAATAATGTTGTTAGTTTTTATGATCCACCAGGACTTTTGTGTTATTTTGGAGTGTTGAGAGCCCCAATGCCAAGTATGCACTTTTCCATCCTGACCAGGCCTTGGCTTTTGCCCCCTGCTTTCTCCTAGTGGAGATTCTGTAGGTATGCAGGGTAAGCAGGCCCACTCAGGGGTTTCTGGTTTCCTAGTTCAAGGGGAACTTGAACGGGAAATTGCTGTTGGACAGCAGGCAGGGGGTCTTCTTCTAGAGCCTCTCAGTGCATGAAGCGTTAGGCACAGTAGGGACCATGGGGAGCTCCTTCTGATTAGTCTTTTTCTGAGGTGCAGGCTATGGTAGGGCAAGCCTTGACAAAAACAATGACCTTCTCTGATCTACTGTCAAGAAGGGTCTTGTCCAAAAGTTTTTGCAGCAATTTAATTTGATTTAGCTGCATGTATCTTGCTGATAGGAAGTCATATTGCGTGCCCAACCAAATCATTTAGGTCCTGATGTCTCCATGTGCACAACAAAAGTCCATTTACCATTTTCAGTGGAGAACTTATCCCTCAACAAAAGAGAACACTGAAATACATTTAGAGAGTCCAAACTTGTAAACCTATATGTCCTGGGGTATAAAAAAACATCGAGGATATTGGGAAAAAACCATACACTTTCTTACAATGACACCAGGATGTGATTCAGCATTCTGACACACACTGTAATAACAGTCCACAATGTGACTTGCTAAAATATTATAATGTGTGATGATACAAAAAGAAGGAAGGTCTACTCGTTTTGTCATTACTTAATTATAAGGGCTTGACATATTTCCTATTTTAAAAACGGAAACAGATTTGTGTGTCTTCACATACTACCAGGATTCAAAGCCTGACACAATTAGATACTACACCATGCAAAATGTATTACTATTTATTAAATTTATAAACTGTTTTCCCAGGCTCAGAGTGGGTAATATCATTTGTAGTATGTATTGTAAAACACACATTGATAGAAGTCTTTTAGTATTTAACTTACAAAAGAAACTTTTTTGTTTGAAAATCAGAGACATAAACAAAATCAGGTTCTCTGTATGCTGAAGCCTCAACAGTCTTTATGGAAATGATAAAATGTAGTTCCTTAGCATAGAATTGCTTGGTTTCTCCATACACTAATGTTGCTGGTGATGGTCTGGCATTAAACCATGAAGGTTGGACTCTATTGAACACTGGCCTGGAGGGATTCAGTGGCTGTCTTCACAGCAGTTCAGTTGTTTGCAGAACAGAAAAACCAATGAAACGCTGGATTAAGATTTAGATAGTTGATAAATGGTGTATTTTATAAGCCTGACCTCATTTCATTTCCCATTTCATTTGCTGCACAGCCAATCTTACAGCAGGCTGTCTTCATTCAGCATGTTTTTAAAACCACCAGTGTCTGCCTTTTTACTTACTCTTTTCTCAGAACCATATGCCTTTAAAGCATGAACACAAGCATGATGAATCAGTAATTTGCACTAGGAACAGTGTTACTATCAAACGAACAAGGATCTCTACATCTCCTACCCTTAATTTCCTCTTTGTACTAATCAACCATTTTGGGATGATAACCCCAAAACTCATTTAAATTTGAGTTGTTTCCACATTGAAAAGGTTAATGAGATATTGAATCACGTTAGAAATTTAGAAACTCTTCTGTGGTACTTGTGTGACTTGGTAAATTTGGTAATTTCCATCAAGGGGTTATTTTGATTTTGTAAAATATCTGTTTTTAGAAGGCCTTTATTGCACAGATTTTTTTTAAAAAGAAAAAAACAGGAATTCTCTACATTTCATCCAGTTGAGTTGAAGCATTCCAGGGTCTACTTCCTGAAATGTTTAAATGGCTCTAATTATTAGAGGCTGAGGACTCTATCTGGATGCTCTTAGATCAAGGACTTTCTAGAGCAAGGGCCATTTTTAAAAATTTCTTATTTGCTTTAGACATAATTTAGTGCAGTTATGAAAACGAATATTTCAAAAATGGGAAAAAACCACACATACAATCCCTGGAATTATCATGTGGTTTTGGCTCACCTCTTTTTTCATCCTTGGTTAAGTAATAATACAAAAAATACTACGGTGGTTGATTCTAGTGTGTGATTCCACAAAGAAAGACAATACCTGGTAAACAACACTACCAGTCAGCATGCATTTGCCACTGAAAACCTAAGCAATATCTTTTATGTGCAGTTAGGGATTCTCTCAGGATAACAAATTTTGAATCTTGTTAACAAAATCCCATCCTCTACTGTTCCAGCACTTACTTTGTTCTGCTTTTTATGTACACTTTTCTTGCTTGACCTCAAAAGAGACCCAATCAAAGTGAGCATGCTCTACTGCTTGATACTGAGATGGAGGGAACGAATGGAGATCATAACAATGTATGAAGAGAGGGAATAGAGCACCATTAGAAGAGATGTCTGGAACTGGAAATGCCCCATTTGATTACATGCTATACTTTTCATAGCTTTGGGCAAGTTATTCCAACCCTCCCTACTTTAGTTTATGGAAGGTGATGTGTAATTTCTAGGCAGTATAACCCTTTATGACTGCAAAACCAAAACCAAAAACCTAACCTTATATGGACACACCTCACCGCCTGCCCTTTAATCTTTACAAGAAACCATAAACTACAGTCTTCCCACCCACCACAACATAATTTAAAAAAAAAACTGTAGAATTTTGGTGAAAGTATCAGGCTAAAGACAAAAACCATTTGGGTCTGTCTTGCACAGGAATGGAGGAGGAAGCTTATAACAGCGAGAGACTTGATTGAATCTCTGAAAAATCAATGATGACTCTATCACATGTTTCTAAAGGTCAAACTAGACATGACGTTGATCAGAATCTCTTGAGAACCACAGCAGTGAGGAGGAGGAGGAGGAGGAGATTGGATTTATACCCTGCCCTTCAGAGTCTCAGAGCATCTTACAATCTCTGTTCCCTTCCCCTCCCCACAACAGTTGTCCTGTGAGGTAGGTGGAGCTGAGAGAGCTCTTTCAATAACTGCTCTTGCAAAAAGAGCTTTGAGAAAACTGTGGCTGACCCAAGGTCACCCAGCAGCTGCATGTGGAGGAGTGGGGAATCAAACTTGGTTCTCGCCGATTAGAGTCTGCGTTCCTAACCACAACACCAAACTGGTTCTCAGTAAGGGTACACATGTTTGGAGGGGGTGAACTGGGTTGGAAAAGTGGCACTAAGGATATATTACTAGCCTTTCTGGTAAAACCTCCCTCCCCCAACAGGCAGGAGCACTGTTTGTTTGTTTATATGATACAAGCCCCTAAGGCAATTCACAACAATATAATCAGTTCCACAAACTATGCAATAAGGGGCATCTCGTGTTAAACAGTGAAGGGGGTTCCTCCCATGCAGTCATTTAAACCATGTTCTCCTCCCCCAACATTATTTTACATGTAAATGGAGGCGAACACATGTTTAAAGACTGCTGCTATCAAGCGCAGTTAGACACATGATGTGCAAGTGCAGTTATTAAAAAAATTAGCTATAAAGTTTGGAACGTCATTGAAATGATGATATATCAATCTGCCTCAGAACCCATCATCATAATCCACTGCCAGTGAAGAGGTATCTCACATTAGCATTTCAAGAATCTCAATTTATTTACCTTACCCTGTGTCTGTTTCTAAAGTGAGATAGGCCTTGCTGGGACTATTAGCAGCCATGTAACCCCGTACCTCGTTGTCATAGTTTATTGGAATTCAACTTACAATGCAACTCTCTGTGGGGCCTTCTGGAGATAAATCGAACAGTACTGAACACAAGGGCAGTCTATTGATCTTAGGAAGGACACAAGATGTTTCTGCTGAGCTGTCTATTGCAAGATCGTTCAGGTATAGTAGTTAACATGGAACCCATATTATAGGCACAATAGAGACTAAAATAAAAAGGATTATCCAATCTAAAAGTTAGCCAGTACTTGAGAACAGGACATGTTTCACGTCACAAAATTCCAACTCTATGTTTATAGCACTACCAAGAGGCAACTAACTTGATTGCAAGTTTTCCATTGTTCATTCCCCATATCATAAACATAAACTGATTAAAGTTAACAAAAGCATGTAGCTTGTCTAGTTATGTGGTCAGGACTTAATTCTTTTTGCACATTCTTTGTATACAGAAGATCTTAAGACTCAAAATCTGGCATCTCCATTTCATAGGATCTCTAGTAACAGGAGGGTGGTCTTTCCCAATAAGACCCTGTAGTGTTGTTGCCAAGACTCAGCAGACAGTACTTAGGTAGATAGGCTATCAAGCACCTTCCTATGTTCCTTTGGTATCTTATTTCTTTCATTAAAGTTACCACTGATATTACAAGTCATTTTTAAAATCCAGTTATTTGCAATGCACCTGGGCACTGCAACATATATTTTAATGCTTCACTGGGTGTGCACAAGCCCACTCACATGCAGTGGTGGACTGACCAGGGTGTCAGCTTGCCCAATGGCAAGTGGGCCATGTGGCCCCCCCTAAACAATATGTTTAAAATGTTAATGACCTTTTAGTATCTTGAAAATACAATAGAAGTTCCAATATTATTACTATAATGCAACTAAAATTTACTTTGCATTGCTATTTTAATGAAAATTTTTAAATAAAATCATTTTTCAAGGATACCTCTGTATTTCTCTTTCCTCTATAGTTTCCCTTCTGCCTTCAAGTTTCCTTGCCCCCAGAGGCAGGTTGGCCATTATAGCTGCTTCCAAGTGTGTCAATGCCCCCCCCCCACACACACAGAGGTATGAAACAAAAAGCTGCTCTAGCAAACCTTTTCTTTATCCTTCCCCACGCTGTGATCCCTGCATTTGTAAATGAAGGGCACCTTGCTATCCTTGGGACAGAGCATCTTCAGTAGAGCTACCAACCTCAAGATGGAGCCTAAAGTTCTTCTGCTGATCCAGCCCAGAGAAGGATGGCTGGGGAAGGAGCCAAGCAGTACATGGCCCAAGCAAGCAGCATGTAACCAGGTGCCCAGCCCAGAGAAGACAGCACCCTAGCTCAGACAAGTTGTAAGCAGATGTGCCTTGCCTAGCAGAGCCTGGTTTAACATACTGATGGACATACATAAGCTCAGCAGAGCAGTGGGAAGTGCCCAGTCAAGCCATGCAAACTGTAAGGCTGGCTGGCTTTTTCTTCTTCTCATTTCCCCCCTCTTTTCTGGGGGTGTGGCCAGGCTGGGATGTGGGGCAGCCTCTTGTCCAGAGCTATTTTTCCCTCTTGGTCTATGTTTGCTTTCCCCTACCTGATAAGTACAGGAGAAATGACCCATGAAAAATACCCATGGGGCTTCTCATCACACTCCTTATCTCAGCAGGATAACTTCCATACTCTTCCTCTGGCTGGACTCTCCACACAATTTAACCATAGTAATCTGGGTGGATGTTCTGCTGGAGGGCTTTCTGTTGCTTATTCTGGAGCCTTGTAGGTCAGTAGCACATTTAGTGAGTTTTGTATATATTGAGGCAACTGACATGTCTTAAGAGGATTCCTCTCCCCAGACCTTTAGTGCAAGTGGAGACATCTCCATCTTGTCTTACTTGAATGTTAACTGGGAGGCTGAATCACAGCCTATGATTTATTTCACAAAAGTTTCAGTTGTACCTTACGTATTTTTTGAAAATTTCATTTATTTCTTATTTAAAAATTGATAGCCTTATAGTTGTGGGTGTGCCCCCTTTGCCTCCTGGTAACCAATATTTTTAGACCTAGTCCACTGCTCACATGCCTAGCAGGCTTGCTTGATATGGCCATTAGCTTAGCTGTAGACCAGCATTTAGTAGGAAGGGTTAATGCCAAATGCTTCCCTGTTATATCTACAGGAAGTGTAGGAGGCATAATGGGAATAGCTGTAATGCAAATTATTTGCAGGCAATATGTTTAAATGAACTCATACTACATACCAAGAGATAAATTGCACAACAGAAAATATGAACAAGAGGTAAACCATTATTAGTGGGAAAGTACAACTTCAACAGGAGGCTGGCCCGTATAGTAAACAAGCAAATGTACCTGGACAAGAACTTTAATCTCAGAATAAACCACACACGCACACACACATAAACCTTTGCAAGAATCTTTGCTGTGACCCAGTATGGTACACACTCAGCTGAATTAAGGGAAGGAGGGGCCTTTTTAGAGCACAGAAACTTTGTGCTATATTTCTCTAGTGGTCTTCCAAGTTGATACAATTTTTTTAAAAAATGAGTTTTTAACATATTTAATACACATTTGCTGGAGCTTATGCAGACTACCAAATCACTAAACTGGCCACTAAGATTTGTACTGTAGCTGTGAACAGTTTAATTCCCAGGAGGAATCTGTCCGCACATTATATAACCGGGTACAGTTCCTCTCTAACATTGTCTCTTAACCTGGAAGTATTATACTTTACATTAATAGATAGTTCACAGCAGGTCTAACTAGATGCATCTGAGTATTCTCAGTTTCAGCTTATGCCTCTACAGTATCTGCTCTGGTCCCATAAAGCAGTACCAAATGATTTTATATTTCAGGAATTAATAAAACATTATCAACTCTATAACACAGATATTTACCATCACAGAACTCTGGCTAATTATTTCTTGACAGAGAAACCAAGGAGTGTCATGTACTAGCATATATATTCCAAATTTGGAGCGCGCGCACTCCAAATTTGCATGGGGAGGGGAAGGGAGGAGAATGGATTATCCACTCACCGTCTCCATTCTGCACTACTTGACGCACATACCTTTGTCTCCACTCTTTTCACCTTGTGCTGTAATCAGAGCACTTCAAATATAAAGTAAGATTAAGGTCACCTTTGCACACACTTCTTATGGCCTTTTATACAGTGCTGTAACTACAAGGCTATGAACATACGAAAGTGCAGTAGAAGGATGGGGGACCCATGTGTTCAGACAGAACCACCATCTCATAACGTTCTCACATATTGACGGTACTAGACAGCAATCTATACATATCTTTAACATCCCATAAGGAAGCCAGCGACACCCAATGCTAGCCTTGAGCTCAAATTAAGCCTCTGGTAGTCTTATATAGGCCTGGCGTGACTTGGTCCATGGGGTCCCAAAGTCGGACTCAACTGTGTGACTGAACAACAACAAAGTCTTCTGCATTCTAAATTTGAAAAAAGACAAAAAATGTCCCACACCCTCCTGCAATTCTCATCTAAAGTAGCTCCTATTCCTTGCTGGTAAACATGCTGATTTGGAGAGAGCTACCTTAACAGGATTTTTGGATGGGCCCATGTGAAGGGGAGTGGAGGGGAGAGGACATAATGTTTAATTATAAGAAATGATTGAAATAGGCACAGACATACCCTGGGTGCCTCTGCACTGCAGCAAGCTCTAAACTTGTTATCGTTAATGGTTTAAATTTCACTGTGCTAATCATTTCAGGACACAAGCCTTTCTTGATAATCTAATGAATTATTCCAACATCCTTCAGCAAAAAAAAATCCTCCATGACAGCACTAATTACAAGACGTTTTCCCAGTGCTTATGTAAAATATGACAGAGCAGCAGCTTAGGGAATTGCAAAAAAACTGCTTCTAATTTCCACTGAGAAACTGACAAACACCTCTCTTGCATCTCTCCCAGCTCTCAAGTAAGATTTAACTTTCTCATTTAGTTAATTACCGAGTGAGGATCATCATTTTCCCGGATCGGAGCGGCACAGAGCCTTTATCGTGTTAACTTGTGAACTTGATCGATGGCTGCTGCTAAAACTTAATAACTTCACCCCCTGGCAAATTGTAAGATAAATATAATAGGAGAAACTCTGACAGTAAAAACCTGCCAGAAATGAGTGCTGTGTTTATGTTTCTTTGCAGGAAGCAAAAAACCCCAACAAAACAGAAACAAAAAAATGAACAAAAAACCTTCAACCAACAGCTTATTACTGGGTGTATGTTACTTATATTTAAAAGACTCCAGGCATTTAACTTTCTGTGTACTGTTCAAACTTTGCTGAGAAGATAAAAAGCACTAGGGACCCTGCCAAAGCAGACAGGACGGAAAAAAGGGGGGAGAGAAGGGCAATGCAGTACTGGGAGGGGGTGGTGGAAGAGAGAACATATTGGACAGTGCAGCTCTTAAGGGTCTGAGCAGGCCAATTCTATTCCCCCCTCCCCAGGATTGTTTCCTCTATCTTTTGAGGGCAATGAGCATGCTCAGTCTTTCTGTGTTGGCTTCTTGCCTTTTGCCTTTTTTAATTTAAAAGCTAGTATTTCCTGAATCAAAGTGAGTCCCCAAATAAGCACAAGCCTTGTCTGTCGTTGGAACCATTTTGCTGTCTTTGTGACAGGCACTGGACTATGAAGAGGGAACAATATGACAGTCCATAATAAACTGGTGGAGGATAAATTTATTTGCAAAATCCTTTCCCTATATAGTTTTCACCCAGGATTCTATAGTCAGGAGCTTGGTATGCTGCTTTTGTGTTCTACACAAGCTATGCAACTTGGCCATTATACAGGGGTGGCCAAATTGTGGCTCGGGAGTCACATGTGGCTCTTTGACACATATTGTGTGACTCTTGAAGCCCCCACTGTCTTGTTGGCTGGTTTGGAGAAGGCATTTCTCCCTTTAAACCACTTTTACAAGCCAAGTCAGCCAACGGCTTGGAGAATGCATATAAAGTTCAAGTTGCTTTCTTTCCACCTCCCCTATTTATTTGCTTGGCGGCTGGCCTTCCTTCCTTCTCAGGCTCTCAATTATTTGACATTCATGTCTTGGGGCTCTCAAATACCTGACACTAATTCTATGTGACTCTTACGTTAAACAAGTTTGGCCACCCTGGTATAAATGGACAGGATCCAAACATTTGTGAGTATAAGAAGCTCATTCAAATTGATCTTGCAGGGAATGGGCAGTATAAAAATGGAGTGCAATAAACAAACAAATAAATAATCATCTTTCATCTTTCCCCAGTAGCCTGCTGTACACCCAAAAATTCCCCTGCTGAGAGTCAGGGGATCCTTGGAAACAAAAGAGGAATGCATTAAGGATGGAGAATTTGGGTAAAACTGACCCCCTCCCACTAGCAAAGTAAGTTGAAAGATTTGCTCCACTAGTACAAGAGTATGCACGTGTGCATGTATGATTCTGGCTATTTTGCTCAATTCTTAGGCTTTGATTTGCTAGCGTAAAAGTGGGGTGGGGTGGAAAATGACTTTTAAAGAATAAGAAGTTGCTGGAAACTGGCTGTTTTCCTTAGTCTTTCTCTTGTAATACCATCAGAATTGGAATGTCAACATTTTAACATAGCCTTCTTTTAGTGCTAAGAGCCCCGTGGCGCAGAGTGTTAAAGGTGCAGTACTGCAGTCCTACGCTCTGCTCACGACCTGAGTTCGATCCCCGGCAGAAGCTGGGTTTTCAGGTAGCCAGCTTGAGGTTGACTCAGCCTTCCACCCTTCTGAGGTCAGTAAAATGAGTACCCAGCTTGTTGGGGGGAAAGTATAGATGACTGGGGAAGGCAATGGCAAAATCACCCCATAAGTCTGCTGTGAAAACATTGTGAAAGCACCATCACCCCAGAGTCAGAAATGACTGGTGCTTGCACAGGGGACCTTTCCTTTCCTTTAGTGTTGGGAACCAAAAATGTATTTTTGTATGATCGTACAGAGCCAGTATAGTGTACTACAGGGGTTTCAAACATATGGCCTGGGGGATGGAACTGGCCTGTCCAGGACTCTTCTTCAGCCCACGATCAACTGATGTGAGGAAGGGAAGGCAGAAGACTGCTTGGGAGGATGAGCAGGTACACATGGGTGAGGTGCGCATGTGGCCGAAGCTGTCAAGAAATAGAAAGGAAATGGCTAGGAGGTGGGGCTAAGAGGCTGAGGTGGGAGAAATAGAAGGCATGGGGTTCCTCCCCCCTCGCCTCCTGCAACTGCAGCTCAATGAGGATCAGCAAAGCCACTACATTTTGGGGCGGGGGGGAGATGGAGCTGAGCAGCTAGCGCTGCCACTGCCGCACCAACTGGCTTCACATTTGCTAAGGAAGGGATGGAATCAGAAAAGAAGAAGGGAAGAGGAGGAGGGCCAGCATGTGGATTGGAAGGCAATAGGACCAGGGCTTATTTTGAGCAGGAACACACAAGAACATAGTTCCTGCCGGGCTTTTTCTTTTAAAAAAAGCCCTGTCTTGTGTGTGCCACTCTGAAGGGAAAGACCTCCTGGCCTCAGAAGCAAACAGAGCTGCAAAGGGGAAAGGGGGTTCTGATATCACCACTGGATGTCTGAACAAGTGGAGCTAGGAAGTAGAACTAGTGTTGAGGTGGGTGGGGGACAGCAACCCCCCCTTCCCACCACCTATTGTCAGCCCATGAGGGAAAAGGGATCACAGAGGGACAAAAAGCACCTTCTGTAAGTTTTGGAAATGACTTTCCATTTCCTCAGCACACCAGACCTGTGGAAAATGCAGGAGGGATGAGAACTGGTAATAAGGGAATCTTGGGAGAGCCAGGTTCAGAAACCCTTCCTCCTGAAGTGTTGTCTGAGTCACCTGAGGCCTGGCCCACTTTACAGGGTTGTTGTTGTTGGGGATGGTGCAGTGGAGGGAGGGGAATCTGGTGTGCCTCCTCAAGATCCTCAGAGGTAGGACGGGGGAAGAGAGCAAACATAAAAGTGAGATATGGATTGTAGCCGTGCTCAGCTGCTGAGACTGGGAGAATGGGGGCATGTGCTGAAAAGCTATCTTATTTACTTGCAAGGACAATGACCGAGATCCTAAAAGTACTACATATACAAAAATGTATGGAAATATAAGGTCACTTTTATGGTAAGTCGTGGGGGAAAACCTGGTCTTGCATATGATTAAATACATTTATTGAGGCTTTTGTGGGTTCCCCAGTAAATTAATTCCTTTCACTGCTAGGAATCAATTGTTTTTGTTTGTATTTTGAGTAAAAAAATACTGTTAATATTATCCTTTATAAAGTTTATATCTTTGCTACCTGGGATTACATTTTATGGCACACATTGCCCGGCCCAACAAAGTGACATTCATGTCAGATCCGGCCCTCATAACAAATGAATTTTGACATCTCTGGCTGTAGTCAGTGGTTGACTGGGCTAAGGATGGACAGATGTGGGCTGAAACCCATACTGGCCATGAAACATCCTGACCTACTTGAAGGATCATTGTAAGGATAAACTATGAGGAAGAACCCCATATACTACTCTGAGCCAGGGCGCTTTTTTTTTTGTAGAAAAAGCACAGAAGGAGCTCATAATTCAGAACAGAAATAATAGAATGTAACTCTGACATTTTTACTGGGTAAACTGCAAAGTGGAAGCTTGGTAAGAATATACTACTCTGAGCCAGGGCTTTTTTTTTTTTTTTTTAGAAAAAGCACAGAAGGAGCTCATTTGCCTATTAGGCCAAACCCCCTGATGCCAAGCCAGCCAGAACTTCATCCCCGCTCAAAAAAAGCCCTGCTCTGAGCTTCTTGGAGGAAGGTGAGATAAACATTCATAAAGTAAATACACACTGAGACCCAAGAGACACTGGTCCCTTCACCTTTTAATAATATAACTCATGTTATTATGGAAGATTTTTTCAACTTTTTAAAGCTACTCCAATCTCTGTGGTTTAGATCTATAAAAGGAGGCTTGAAAAGTTTTACTTCTGGAAGCAAGGTTCACTGTGACAGAGTTTGACAACCACCAGTATTTTGGTTGAGATATAATAGAGGGTGGTTAAAAATTCAGCCTTTAAAGGTTCAGGCAGAAAGTATATTCTTATTTTTCTTTTCTTTTTTTTGGATAAATGAATGGATGACCTTATTTTTGCTAACATTTGACTTGACAAACTAAAAACCAACACTGCTAGATCTTTGAACAACTCAGTCCATTTACTTTTATTTTCAGAAACTCAGTTTGGAAGCTACCAATTTGTTTACCTCCCTCTTTCAGCCCAGCTTGTTCAAATTCATTCCAGGAGGGTTAGCTAATGAATCTAAGAAGCTGCTCACCCAATGCTGAATCACCCTTTCCACACTGTGAGCTCACTGAAACATCTAAAAACCCAGGGTAACTGAGGAGTAAATCATCTGAAAGAAAGTCAAAGTGAACCACCATGAAAGAAAGCAAATATTGAATTGCTATTTATTTCAGAAAGGAAATACAAAATACACACCAGCTGAAATTAACCCTATCTCCAGTTTCCAAAGACTCAGGTCTCCTGCCCCACACATGTGGTTTGCAATTATGCAGCAGGAGGTTTGACGCATCTCAGTGGAAAGGCTTGCAGAATTACACTGAAACTAACAGCAGTTCCAGCTCCATAGGTAGGATGCTATGGTATAAGGACAGCTTACATGGGTACAAAGTCAGGGCTGCCAAGCACTGGCTGAGAACAAAGAATCTTAGGAGTGTTTTCTTTCACTAAAGTGGAGGGGAGCTTCCAACCTTCATGTTTGTGGAAGATAACTGAAAAATCCAAACAAATATACATTTATTGGTTTACATTAATTTATTCTCCCCCCCCCCCAACATATTTCACATTTATTCCCTGAACACATTTATCTCCCCCCCCCCCCCCCCAGAGCGGCGCAGAGTGTTAAAGCTGCAGTCCTAAGCTCTGCTCACAACCTAAGTTCGATTACCGGCAGAAGCTGGTTCAGGTAGCCGACTCCAGGTTGACTCAGCCTTCCATCCTTCCGAGGTCAGTAAAATGAATACCCAGCTTGCTGGGGGGGAAGTGTAGATGACTGGGGAAAGCAATGGCAAACCACCCCATAAAAAGTCTGCCGTGAAAACATGAAAGCAACGTCACCCCAGAGTTGGAAATGACTGGTGCTTGCACAGACTTAACACCACAAGGTATAGCAGCCCTAATGATAGTGCAGGAACTGGGGTCCAGTATCATTTATTCTTCAATACTACATATTTTGTTCTGATGAACTACATACATGCCCTGGTGATATCTAGGCTGGGCTATTGTAATGCACTTTGTGTAAGACTGACTCCAGTATGTAACTGCCTGACTGCTTACAGGGATAAGTCACTTTGGTCATAATTATTGCTGGCTTCCAGTTTGTTTCTGGACCTAACTAAAAATTCTAGTTTAACCTCGAAACAATTTGGATATACTTCTCAACATACTCTTCTTTTTTATGACCCAGTTCCACAGCCCACCAGCAAGAATAAATTAAAGAGGCAATGGGTGTAAGCCTACAACCATCATTACCTGCACTGTTTGTGGCTGGGAGCAGTGTTCCTTCTAAACTGAGTTAGTGTGAGCTAGCTCACAGATTTTTAGCCTCCAGCTCAACATATTTTTGTCTTAGCTCAGGAAGGATGACCCCAGAGCACACTAGTAGTTCACAACTTTAATGCCAGTAGCTCACAAAGTAGAATTTTTGCTCACAGGACTCCGCAGCTTAGAGGGAACATTGGCTGGGAGAAAACTGAACCCCTAAGAATGAACAAAAGAGGCTGAGCAAATACAGAGAGGAGGCATGGGGATCTCTGCCCTCTTCCTCTTCCCCTTTTCTCTCCTATGTGTTGAAACTCAGAGGAGTTTCAGCCTCATGACCCATATGTGAGAGAGTCAAAATACACTGCTGCTCTCAACAGCTTGTGACCAGGGAAGTGTACCCTTCAAGAACCACCTTCTCCAACACAACTCTACCTGCACACTCAGATCATCTGCTCCATATTTTGACAGGCTTTTTGTTATAGAGTTTGAAATATCCTGTTGAAGCCCAATTTTGGTGTCTGCTGATATCTGCATTTTGGTCTGTTATTGCCTCTCTGGTTTTTAATTTCCTTATGGTAATGCAACTTTCAATTGTAAGCTGCTTGCTGTATCTGTGTGTCTGGTATGTAGGGAAATTTTGACATGAACAAGGAATTTGGAGTAATCTTGACCTAATTAAGAGCCTTTAGCATTTTTGCTATAACATATTAGATCTTCAAGTATGCGGATTAGAGACATTAATTCTTTGTGAAATGGCTGCATTCTTATGGTTCTAATAAGAACCCTGAGCTGCATTAAAATGTCTCTACAGCTGCATGTGGTCTGTCTGTTAGCCACCACTGGCCTCAGAGGTACAGGACAAAGCATTTTCTTTAGGAACTTTGAAATATCACATTTAGAGACCAGAGTTTTTTTCTTAAACACACCAACAAGAAAGCCGACTATGGCGGTTTGTCCAGTGACTAAGGAAAATGCATGCTCATATTCATTTCACAAAAGTGCACTGCCTCTCCCACACTGCTAAACAGTAAACAGCAACAGGGAGAGGAGATGAAAAACTATTCTTTTAAGAGGCACTACTTTATGTTTCAGACAGACTAATAAAGTTTAATTGTCTGGAATCTGGTGACTCTTACTGTATAACTTCCCTTTGATATAGGAATCCCATCTGGTTTTTAAATGCCGGTGAAACCACTGAAATAAAATCTCTGTGATGTTGGGTAGCAAAAAGAACTGGGACGTTTTTATCAACTTTAACTCCAAGTTGATCCTTAAAGGATAATCTGAAATGGAATTATCGTGCCCTAATGATAACCAGCAGAGCTAAACACCTCTTAGAAACACTGACTCAAGTTTACATGGTCAAATGTGCCCAATGCATTTTCAGCCACCCACCACACCCAAGGAGAAGGTATCATATGAACATGACTCTCTAGACTCAAACTCCACTCTGTCTAGGAGAATTCCCATTATTGTGGAAACAATATTCCTGCATCTGAGAAGATGTGGCCAGACCTATGGAGATCCTGCTTCATATGATACTTTCTCCATGTAAATGAATATCAGAGGATAGTTAAGGATTAAAGAAGGGAAACAGCCCTCAGTCTTTTGGTCTTCCGCAGACATGAAGGTCACATTCTCTTTTAATTCATCACAAATTCATAGGAGTATCCCCAACACAACCAACTGCCATAGAGTAGTGCTGCTGTCTCCTGAAGATACCAAAAAGTCTGCAGGACAAAGAGACCTAGCATTAGAGAATGATTAAAACAATCCAGACCAAGTCTCCTTCCACAAGCACGGCTGTCTCCCCCCACTCCCCACTATCTCCTCCATACTGCTCATAGGGTGTTCCTTAATTTAATCATCTCCAGGAATAGCCTTTTTTTGTTTGGGCTGACAGTAGCTGATCATTAATCAAGCTAGGCATTGCTACCTGCTTTTGTGCACACAGTTTTTAAACCCCAATTTTTCAGTCTGATTATATTTCCATGGTAATGTAGCATTAAATGCCTTTACTTCTATAGCATATGCACACCCCCACTGAGATCCAGCACTAACTTCATATAAAGAAAAATGGATGACTCCCTCAGCCTACTGCTGCAGGTAAGGGAATGCAGAGGATGCTAGCATCAAGCTCCTCTATGAATATCCTTTTCATCTTTATCCCACAAGTTGTTGGTGGTAAGTGCCATCAAGTCACAACTGATTTATGATGCCCATGGGGTTTTTCAAGGCGAGGGACATTCAGAGGCGGTTTGCCATTGCCTGCCTCTGGGTCATGACCCTGGTATTCCGTGGAGGTCTCCCATCAAAATGCTTGCCAGAAATGATCCTGCTTAGCTTCCAAGATCTGATGAGAATAGGCTAGCCTGGGCTATCCCCCACATTTAGGGAGCATTTATCCCAGGCAATTATCTAGTGTTAAACCACCATAACTCTTTTGGTTGTAACAGGGGTCAGACTTCAGAAACAAAAGGCAAGTACAACTTCAATACAAACCAGTTAAATATTACAAAATAAACATATATTTGACTTTCTTTGATCAAATTTCAAGATATTTTTAAATAGTTAATGCTAACCCACCGTGCCTTGCAGTAATATAAAATTTAATTTGTTTTGGCTGCTAAACAATCAGTTTACCCCCTCCCCCACAAACAGTTCTTCTGAAATTCAGGAAGATAAATGGAAGGGGAGAAAATTGTCTGAAACGCCCATCATTTAACAATTAACCAAATCTTAACCATCGTTTTATTTGAGTTGAGGCATTAAAAAATGCAATAGCCAAGTTTGGATAACTCCACTTTGCAGCTTTAACTCTGCCTAAGATGAGTGAGTGAGGTGCTGTCAAACTGTTTCTGACTTATGGCAACCCTATGAATTAATGATCTCTAAAATGTCCTATCGCTAACAGCCTTGATCAGGTTCTGCAAACTGAGAACTGTGGCTTCTTTTATTAAGTCAATCCTTTATTAAGTCAATCTTCTCATAATGTGCCCAAAGACTCCATTGGTCATTTTAGCTTCTAGGGAGAATTCAGATTTGTCTTATCTAATATTTGTCTTTTGGGCAGTCCATGGTATCTGTAAAACTCTCCTCCAACACCCATTTCAAATGAATCTATTTACTTCCTATCATCGTTCTTCATTGTGCAATTTTCTCACCCATATACGTAATGGGAATACTAAGGTATGAACTATTTTGGTTGCCGGTGACATATCCTTACACATAAGAATCTTTTCTATCTCCTTCATGGCTACTCTTTCTTGTCTCTATCTCCCTTTTAGTTGATGATGGAACCAAGGAATAAAAATTCTTTCAGTCTTTTCATCATCAATCTTAATGTATGTAATTCCCCAGTAGCCAACACCTTTGCTGATATTCAGGTGTAATCCTGCTTTAGTACTTTCTGGTTTAACCTTCATCAGTAATTGTTTCAAGTTTTCACTGTTTTCTGCCAATAATGTTGTATCCTCTGCATATCTCAAATTGCTGATGTTCCTTCCATCAATTTTCACTCACCTTTGCCTTAATAATAATAATACTTTTTATTTATATTCCGCCCTCCCCACACAAGCAGGCTCAGGGCGGCTCACAACGTATAAGTGCAATACAATAAAATCATACATAGCAATAAAATCATCATAAATCAATTTACAAGTTACATTAAAATTAACATTAAGGTGCTGAAGTAATCCTGCTTTACTTATTATATGTTCTGCCTAAGATATTCTACAATAATAATTGTTGCTATTAGTTCTGGAAGAGCTCTGAAATAATCACTGTATCTTTGTGGAATACCAGCTTCTGTTTTTGCAAGCATATGGGTACATTCAAATGGTAGAGAGATCTTTTAGAAGGGAAATGGATGAATAGCAAACTGTCATCTGCAAGCAAGGCAAGGCTGTTTCTAAAAGTAAATATATATGGACATTCCAGGTAGTCAGCTGCCTAATGAGTTGCATAGCACCCCACTGAAAAAAGACTATCAACATAAACAACTATTATTCAAAGTGTGTATGTAGTATATGTATTAATGCTACCTTTTTATGGTGTAGCTTGTCCTTTCTGTGATTGATTTTTTTCTAGCATTAGATACGTTGGCAGAGAGTTTCCACAAGGCCTGTAGTAAAACTATGTACTGCCCACTTACTGTTGGCAAAATGATATGGTATTGTGAGTTCAAGCAGCTGCATTTCAATTTTAAATCAAAAGGTACCGTGGTAGTGATGGCAACAAACTGGTGGAATACCTTGCAGAGGTGGCCAACGGTAGCTCTCCAGATGTTTTTGCCTACAACTCCCATCAGCCCCAGCCATTGGCCATGCTGGCTGAGGATGATGGGAGTTGTAGGCAAAAAGCATCTGGAGAGCTACCGTTGGTCACCCCTGCAATAGTGTATCTCTCTCCCAGTATATTGTGAAGTCACAGGATGGTGACACCCTTCTTAAATCTTTCAGCTCAGAAGGGATTGATACTTGCGGACTTCATTTTCCAAATGAAAACTCTATAAAAGGGAAGAAGAGTAGACTGTTCCTGGTGAGAGAGCCATTCTAAGTTACAGTTTCATTCAGTATTGTTTTTCTTGTTCATCTGTTACAACCCTTCTCTTCAAAAATTTTAACATACTATTTTACGTCCTATAGTGGTTCCAGTGTTCTTTCTTTTCAAATAGTTTTTATCAGTCTTCCACTGTTGCTCCCAATGCCTAGGAACTCTATTGCAGTCCACTCATGCTATGGCACCTTTTCTTGCCGCTATATAGTCCGCAACACAACCCTTTAATAACTCTCTAATATTAGTGCTTGCGTGAGTTTCTTCTATGCAGTATAAAAATATTTTTCTGCTCTTTAGTCAGTTGGAAGACTGGCATTTATCATTTAGAGAAACAATACCAATAGTTCCGAGTTCCTTCACTAGATGTGGCACGTTCTATGACAAAGCTGCCTGAATATGTTCAAATCTTCCGGCGTACTGAGCAACTAGGGCCTGTGTTTTAAAGGCAAATGGCACTTAGTTTTTTTGCTGCTGAAGTTTCATGATTCTTCCTGATAGACGTGCTACATTCTGACAGCTGCCTTAAAATCAATACCAATATGAAACCAGCTAACAAATTCTTGGAGTTCAGAGAAGTGCCCTAGAGAGGCAGCACTTTAGTAAAGTTACCTTACTTATCACAGCAAGTTCGATATTTAACCATCAGGGGATTTCCAAACTTTGCTGAGTTTTTGAAGTTAATGATTAATTTTTCTGCCATCTAGAGACAGAAAGTGATAAGTACAATAGGTTGTGTTAGGATAACCACAATTACATTTTTCTTTACTTCTCATTCCCTCTGAGAACTTGATAGCAAAGAAAAGATAAGTGAGTGAAAACAACAGCTACAGCTCAGATGTTCTGGAGGAACTGCACTGGAGAAAATGAATGCTTCCCTTCGACTTGTTGCTAAACTAAAAGCAGACATGGTTTTTCTCCCTTCAGCCTAGGCTAGCACCTCCTAAGTGACAGAAGGCCTCTACTGATCAACTTTAAAGGAGCATCTAGAGACCAATACAGGACAATATCATGGGGCATAACTCAGACAAAGCAGAGTGATCATCATCTGGATTGTGTGCATCTGCCCATTTACCACACTGATGCAGAAGGCCACAAGAATCATTCTTCTCTTTCCACTCTGCTAACTTTACTAGGAAGAACTGTTCTTGGCATGAGCAAGAGTACATAGAGAGGATGGGGCACCCAAAGAAATCAAAAAGGGAAATATTTATTTTGTTACCATTATAGCAGCCAACCACATGGGTTCAAAAAAGGACAAGAGAAATTAATGGATGATGCATACCAATGCTTGAAATGTAGTCTTGCAAATTTTAGTCCACAAATAAAAAAGTTACATGAAAAAAGCAGTAGCTGCTCATGTGTCCTCTCATATTTGTTCATCACTTGTCGTTTAAAAGAAAAACAAAGCTGAATCTATATGAAGTTTCTTAGTCTGATCACCTGGAGACAATTCTTATTTACCACAGATTTACAAATTTGTCTAAAATAGTATTCTCCTTGTTAACAGTATCCCAAAACCATAGACCATATTAGCTGTACATAATCAACACAGATTGATTACTCCATTAAGATACTTTACTGCTAAGCATCCAGAAGAAAACTGAGCCAAACAAACCATCAAGGTGACCTACTGAAACCCTTCTCCCCCCCCCCCCTGTGTTTCCCCCAAACTGATACTTGGAGGTGAAGAGCTCAACTGAGTCCCATGATGGTGTTAGTAACCTTGATTCCCCCCCAGGGTGATCTTGAATTATGGTTTAAGGGAAATGTTCCCTGTGAATCAGCCCCCAAACCTCATCTGAGATACAAGACAATTTAGAGAATGAGATCACAGGCTATGATGTATTAACTTACTGAGGTGTTTAATTGCATTTGTTTTTCTTTCTGCAGCTCACCTAATCAATATTGAATAATATAAATCATGACTTCGAATGGATGTGACAGTCTTAAATTAACAGCACACATTCTGGTTCATTTCTTTGATTTACTCATTTTACTCAGTTTTGTACCATCTAAGACTTCAAAAGAACTCACACTGGCATTAATTAAGCAACATTTTTATTACCTCCTATCAATGCATTACAAGGAAGGTTTACCAGTCAGCTCCGCTAAGGAATTACAAGCCTCATTCAATTAAGAACCTAACTTTTTTGTAGTGTCACTCCTAATTGAGATATTTTTCATTTTTATATCTCCTAAATTAATGTAGTACAGGAGAGCTCAGTCCAAGCACATAGGCAATCAGAGGAATCAACAGGAATCCTGAGGTCAGGAGAATTAATAGTGAAATATTTTAGTCATTAAGTAAGTTTCAGAGATGCTGTCATTGATAAAGGAGGCTTTGTTGTATCTTGTGATGGGCAGCTCCCAGGTTAATAGGAAGTATTTGCACATATAAACCAAATACTATTCACATTGAATTATCAAGAATACTGAAATTTTTAGAAGGCATTGATGAAACTTGGATTTGGGGGGTGTATAGAAGTGTTACAAAAAGAGGAGACTCGTGCACTAATTATTCATTTAGTAATGAAATTGTATTTAACTGTAATCAACAATGAAAAATTATACATCAATTAATTCATTCAACACTGGAATTATTGTAAATGAGAACTACTGTATCGTTTTGGCAGAAAGCAGGACAATATAGCTCTGGTATTCTCATTAGAAAACCTAAAGGTCTACCTTCATCTGAAAAAACAAACAAACAAATGCTTGTATCAATCATACTCTCTAACTAATCAGAAAGTGTTCTCAAACCACCCGCAACTTGCAGTCTTGAACTTCAATGTTTGTCCAGTTCAGAATGCTGAAGGTATGAATATCAGTGCGCAGTTCTTCCTGACAATACCAAAGGAGTGAAGCTTCCAATTCTTTTGAGGAGGGGGGGCACATGAAAGATGCTTTCCACCCAGAAGCAGCTTCTTGTCTTGTAATAACATATTTTTCCACACCAAAGTCCTCTGCCTACAGGACAGAGGTCACCAGATAATGTAAGCAGCCATGTATAACAGAAGGCCTATAGTAATGATCGCAGCAATTGCTTCAACAGTATATTGCAATGCACCATGTAGCGATCCAGATTGTATGTGAGACAACAGTAGAACTGGAAATGCTCAACACACTAACAAAATGCTTACTAAAATGTATTTAGAACAGCTGTAGAGAATCATTCTAAAAACATCACTGCTCATTTGGAAAGGATTATTTTTAAAGGTTTTTAAAGGCAGCAATCATGTCATCTCATGCTTGGCCAATTTTGTTGTTTTTTTAAGATTTCAGATGGCCGGTTTTGGACATGGACTGCTGTGCAATTAAAATCCAACATCTCCTTTTAGTGCCCCTCCTTGATATCATTTATATTTGCTAGATTTCAAATTCTGATGAAGCCACTGTTTCAGTATAAGAGACTAATAAACTAAAGCCAGAGGGACCCTTTACAAAAAAAAAATCAGCAAGGGCAAATAATCAGTAGCTCTGAGTAAAGGACATTCTTACTTTGAGACTCTTCTATGTCAGGGTAAAAGCAAATGAAAGCATTTTAGAAGGCCTTCCCCACTATCAATAAATTGGGTGGTGGCTGGTTATTAACCGAATTCTCACGCTTTCTCCAAACAAGCCAAAAATGGCTTGTTTTGGTGTCTATACTGAGAGCTTGCAATATGCAAACATTGGTACTATGCAAAGCTTTGGCTACCCTTAATTAATGAAATACTATTTGATTGGTAGAGGCTTTGTATTTTTAGCATAGAAATGCTCTAAATTAATTTTTAAAAATTATATCGTGTCTTTGAAGACCAACAAGGTGCAGTAGAGGGAGATGTGTCATCTAGGCTCCAGTTCTACTTCAGCATGGATTCAGTAAGTGGCCTTGGTAGAGTGCTCATCTGTCAGATGTAATTGTAACAAACTAACATACTGTCAGAGAGACAAAGGATATAAGAATAAGTAGTAAAGAACAATGCTGCTTCCATGAAGATGCAACCACTTCTAAGGTGAAATGCAACTGTGTCATTAGAAAGGATTTTTAGAAACCAGTCAATCTCTCCAACAGAAACTACAAAAAGTCACTCTCTCTAGTGGAAACTACAAAAGTAATTTAGGTCGCAGAATGTAATCATCAGAGTTGAATTTGGCCAGAAGAACATCAGGGTTAATAACCTCACTCTTGCGATAAGCACCAAGGGATCCTTAATGACCAGTATAAATTGAACTCCTTTCCTCCTCTTTATTAACATACTATGGGGCTGATTCAAACCTACAAAAGCAAGAAATTAAGAAATGAAACTGCTAAACTCATCCTGTTGTGCTTATGTGTTGAAGCTATCAAGATCACCTACCGTTGTGAAGCAGCACTAGAACGGTGGCACTCAGTGATGGGAAATGGGGACAAAAAGCAGGTTTAGCAGAGAAGTTCACAAACTAAGACTTTATACAGGAAGAGACATTTTGCTTTACTGTTCTGAGAAAGTTTTGCAATTTTTCTACTAAAAACTGAAGCTAAACATCAGTATACGTGTGTATGTATGCATACACACACACATACATACACACACACATACCGAAAAGTTACAACTGTCAATGGACATGTGAGTGCATATTAGGTAGAAATGCAGTATCCACGTATTATAATAATTAGTACAGAACTATTCTGTTGTTGATTTCAAATCTCTGGTCCCTGACGGAAAAACTGAAAATTCAGGAAATGGCAGAATCACAGATGGATCAAAACTAAAAAAGCTTGTAGGCTTGTTTCTTGATATTTTCACAGTAGTTGCATGGTGTCCTTTTAAAACTGCACTGTGTGAAGGGCACCTCTATACAGTGAAATATTTATATGGAGTCACCTGCATGAGGGAGAACCCTAGTTACACCACACCACTGCAAACTGTCCTCTTTTTCCTCATTTTCAGTAGCTCCAGATGAACTGTGCATCACATGGGGGCAGCCATGTGCATCACATGGGGGCAGCAATTCAAACTGACCACCAGATGGCAGCTGTTCATGCCTAGTTACTAATTTCAAGAAATATGACTGCTGTTCAAGGCAGCACATCTAAACATTAAGACAAGGATTTCCTGATAGCTATAAATATAAATACATAAATTCAGGTATCACAGAATAGCTTTAAATGTCCAAATTAACATTTCTAGATGGACAAACCTCTGGAGAATTCTTTTACAGAAAGAGCAAAACACATGAGGGGAATAACAGATGTTTGAATCTATTAGACCTATCATGTCATCTGTTTAACTGGTAGCTCCCTACTAGCCAAACTAGAATGTTCTGTCTGTTCTTTCCATAACCTTTTCTGAATGAGCCTGGTTAAAGCTAGAGAACTGGCTTTGCTTTCCTGTCTAACTAGAACATTGTACAGTAACACAAATACTGTGGGGTTGAACTCAGTGAAAAGAAGATACCCAAAAGTTGAAATCAAAGTAAGATAATCATGATAAGAATCAAATCTTCCAGTCTGTTCACAGAAGCACAAACAGTCTTTTGACAGCCACTGGAGACCTAAAGAACATCTTCCTTCTCAAAATCAAATTCTGGAAAGGGGGAGTGGGAAAAGACAGTATGCTTGCATTGGTGCCAAGAAAAACTGGCATGGAAAAAAGCACAAATAATCATAATTTGTCTTTGAGCCTCAATACACATCAACATAAATAATTTACTTACTTATGAAAAGAACAGGAATTCTTGGAGAAACTCTATATGGATATAGCAGTCATGTTGAGTCTCTCAAGCTACTAAGCATTAGATAGGACCAAATTAAGTGAAAATTTCTCACACCTCAGGATGCAATGCATCCTCTTGCAGCTTCCTAAAATATTCACCAGATAACACCTTATGGTCATATTTTAGTGTGGAATTTCAAAAGCAACTTCCAAGAGGCAGAGCATTTGAATACATTTATTTTCCATGCCTATCACTTTTTTCAAATACAGCTATTTGTGAAAAAAAAATCTGATTTAGTTGCAGCTCATGGGTAAGTTTCTTTGCTAAGAATATAGTGACAGTTTTTAAGAGGTCTAGAAAAAAATAGGTTTGTTCATATGGAAAATCTTCTGGTATCCCTGCCTTTCGGCATACTCTCTACAGAAAAGCTGCTGGCAAATTGGTTAGCTGATTACTGTTGAAAGTCTCTCATGTTTTTACTCTTTAACCTTTTGAAGTTAAGTCTGTTTCTCAACTATCATTCATTAAATCTTCTATTATAAAGTGAAATGCTTCAGTTGCACAAACAAAACAAAAACAGAGCAACTTCTATCAGCTACTGGCAGGGGTATGGAGGATGGGAGTCCCCTTAAACCTTTTTTTTAACATATGTAGGTACCTTGTTTGTTAGATCAATCAAATGTGTTGTGTGCAAACCAGAAGAGGCACAAAGACATGCACAATATCATGTGTCAGCTTCATTGTTCTCAAATAGCACAGATGCTAAAAACTGCACATAAAATGCCCAGAATAAAAAGGAGGGGTGAAATGAAAACAGAAAAGCAAAGCTACATTTGAGAAATGTATTGGGAGTATCTGGACACTGTCTAAATGTGTACTCATGGAGATCCTCTCAGACATTTTTATTCTCTTTTTTATTTTTTGGAATTAAATGTTCCCTTGTTTTTCTTCTCTTCAGCAATAAAAATCCTGCCCCATTCCCTCATTATTGTCCTTCACCCTGTCTCATTCAAGCACCACTCCTAAAGGAGGCCTTGGGACAGGAAGTTATTAACTTTAGTGTACAAGCTTGATAACCTTTTTGAATTTATATCTATCCTCTGCATACTACACAAAGCTGAACTTTTCACCCAGAACGTTTAAGTGAAGCCCTTTAACACCAGAAAGCAAAAACAACTGAAGTGAGAAAAGGTACAACAGAGTCAGCAGGACCAACAATAACACATTCTGCCACCCCATACCTTCCTGCATTTAACACAAACAAGCAGTATGTCACTTCTTTGAATCCAGAAGACTTACTATAAATAGCTGTTGAAAACCAAAAGGGGTGTATGGGCTACTACAACACAAACCCTTCAGAAATACAGTAAAGCTTAAAATTAAAGCACCCTTTCCCTAAATGATCTACTCCAGGAGCTGATACCAATATGCATGTAAGGAAGGGCCTTGCTTGCAGTATCACAGTGAATGCAAGCACTGTTTGCAGAGCTCCAAAAAAAGGGTTCAAAATGCAGTTACACTGCTGGTGGGCAAAGAGCATAGAGCAGGATAATTTAAAACTCGTGCTTTTTCCTTCCCCCTTGCAGGAGGCATGCCTGTCACTGCGCAGCTGTGCTGCCGGCGTCATCACTCCCTCTGTCTCCCGTCCTGCTAATTAAAAGGTTGATCACAGAACAATGCTCTTCTCATTAATTT
The DNA here is from genome assembly GCF_032191835.1 of Heteronotia binoei. Classification (NCBI taxonomy): domain Eukaryota; kingdom Metazoa; phylum Chordata; class Lepidosauria; order Squamata; family Gekkonidae; genus Heteronotia; species Heteronotia binoei. The sequence goes on along the minus strand of NC_083228.1, from coordinate 76,768,364 downwards.
CAGCATTCCGATTGGACAGGATCCCCGTTTGCTCCTCCTGATCTTTTCCACGCGGTTGAAGTTAATGTGACAGGAGTCTGAAGATAGATTACCTGCTGCCATATTGCCCATCGCCTCCAATCAGGAGCTATCTGTGTAAACTGATTGTTCTAATTTGCTCTCATTATTTTTACAATATCAGGAGAAAATAACGCACACCGCTCACTGTCAAAGCCATGAAAATCAGTCATTAGTTAAACCAAGACACTGAGTGGCTTTATTAGGACACTGCAGCTTATTGATGTGTAGCTCCAATAGAGTGCCTTTTTCTTTGCAAACACAGAAACAAAGATGCTTCAGCGGAAAGGCAATATTTATTAGACTAATTCCATGAGCAACATAAAGCTTGCTAGCATGACACAGTTAATTGGCATCTTGATGTGTACAGCAGATTAGAAACAATGTCAATGTTTCAGTTTAAGCACTAAGACAAATCTGGAGGCAAGGTAATTCGACTTTCCTGATGTCACTCAACTACTCCTTTGAAAACTGTACTGCAATACTATTCCCCCCCCCCCCAAAAAAAAACACCTTACACCTCTGCTACACAACATATCACATTAAGCAGTATCCCAGGACCTAGGATGCATTAATAATATTCTGTATTCCCGGGAGGTGTTCCCAAGGTCAGGCATTTTGCTTGGAATGCCTAGGAGTCTGCAGATTCTCTGAAGGTCAAAGACTGTATAAGCTTTGCTTGATCAATAAGAGAGCAAGTTCAACTTCTGCAGAGTGCAGGGTGCTACCTGATGCCTCAACAATATGTGGAAACAGATGTACTCAGAGGTTATGGGAAACTAAAGTTGTTCTGCAGCAAACTGCTGTGATGCTATGGCCTGACACACTAGTGTTCTGCACCATGACTCCTCCTAGATCTATGGTCAAATTATTAAAATATAGCAGCAAAACTGGAATTCTTATATGCCAAGTACATCAATCCCCGAAACAGTCTTATTCTCACTGTGACAGACAAGGCATGAAAAACAGATTCTACACAAATATCTAAATTCAATTAGCTCATTGTAGAGGCCTGGGTGGAACAGTGGGGAATGAACATTACTGAGCCAAACAAGTTGAATCCAATGCGGGAAATTCAAACCCAACTTTATACCAGCTACAAGCAACAAAGAAAAGAGACAAGAGGATTCCAGAAAAAAATTTACATCTTCCAGTCACGTATTACTCAGTTGGGACACAGACTCTGCCATTTTAATGCTTGTACTAGAAAACAACAAACCTGTGTCATCAACAGTTATTCATGAATTCTAAGAAACAAGAAAAGAATCTTATCACTGATTTTTTGTTATTGTCTTTAACTTGTTTTTTTAGGACTCCATTTTCCCTGGGGAATTTTTTAACTTTCTGGGTAAACCAGAACTGTGCTGCTCTATGCACTGTTTGGCCCCTCCCCTTCTAATGGACTCCTCTTTGGCAAGGCCTTGCCAGTTTTACTCCTCAGAATTCGTGCATGGAAAACACTGCACCATGCCACAGTCGGAGAAACGTGCTGATGGCACAAATTACAAGCCCCCAGCCGAATGCTCCAGCCCCCACTATTCGGGCAGATTTATGTGGGCTCTTGCCGACGTTATTACAAGTCAGAGTTTATTGGGAAATTGTTACATTATGCGGAGTGTCTAACAAATTGCTTATGCTGCTATAATTGGATTACAACAGCCGCTTGCTCCCACCGGTAAGATTAGGCAAGTAGGACTCCTGCCGATCTCTGAGCGTTAGCAGTAATTTTATTTGCCTTGCCTCTCTCTTTCCTAACAACATGCCTCTCTCCCTGCCAGCTGTCTGCTGAAAAGGCACAGGCTTGTTCCTTGGCCCTAACAATGCAATTACAGCCCTGCAGATCGCACTGTTTGTGCATTAACTACAGAGCCAAAACGAGGCGAATTGATCGTTTGACTTTTGGAGCGGTCACGTGATACCTGTGTGTGTGGGTGATCCAGCATGCATCAGTGGGCAATGCTGCAATGCATGCCTGATGAGGAACTTGACTCATTATTACCCCTCCTAGGGACAAAGACACCAGAGTCTCTCCATGCTTACCCAGAAAAATTTCTGAATTGCCTCATTCTTAACTACTAAGGTCAGAAGAAGCTTTCACTTTCAACATTGTACAGTCAGATAACTGGGTCAGGTGATGCTCTTGTAATGTACTGGGCTGCTGTCCAAAAAGGTCACTCAAATGTGCTGCAATCAGAAATTAGCTTGAATGTGCTACAGTCAGGAATGGCATGCCTACAAGTAATGGTTAGGCCTTGGAAAGTCTGATCAGTTTTACTGTTTCCGTCTGCAAATCAGGCCAGGTAGGAAGCCTATGATGCATGCTTAAGATAAGCGGAAGCATGAAGTATAGGCACCATTCAGGCAAAGCTTTCTGACTGTTGTTTATTTATTTATTTCATTCGATTTATATCCTGTCCTACCCTACCGAAGCGGGCTCAGGGCGGCTCACAACACAAAAATTCTAACAATAAAATTAAGAATTAAAATACATTAATAATTTACACAATAAAAATAAAACAACAATTCATCGATGTGCTATCCCATAGTCTTCCTTAGAAGTATTCAGATGCCAGTCAGTTGTATGCCAACCGGAAGAGGACTGTCTTACAGGCCCTGCGGAATTGCCCAAGGTTCCGCAGGGCCCTCACCTCTTCTGGCAGCTGGTTCCACCAGCAAGGGGCTGTGATCGAAAAAGCCCTGTCCCTAGTTGACTTCAGATGGGCCTCCTTTGGCCCGGAGATTGTAAGAAGATTTTGAGAACCTGATCTCAGCACTTTCTGGGGAACATATGGGGAGAGACAGTCCCTAAGGTAGGCAGGTCCTAGGCCATATAGGACTTTAAAGGTAATGACCAGCACCTTGTACCCAACTCAGTATATTATGGGCAGCCAGTGCAGTCTCCGAAGCCCCGGCTGAATGTGCTCCCATCATCTATTGTTGATATTCTGAAGCACTGAAAGTGAAGGTAGGGCAAGATTATCACCTTTATTCAAGCAAGAAACATTTGCTTCAGCTGAATTATGTGCATGTCTAAAATTTCAGCCTAGAAAATGTTATCAAAATATTTTAGAACCCTAGTAACATGCATTTCCACAATCACTCAATGAAGCATATTATTGTTATTCTTTCTGGAAATGGGAAAACACCAAGCTAACAATTTGTCTGAGATTATTCCAGAGTTGAGTCCTGAATTAAATCCAACTCTTCAAGGTCAATCTTCTGCCCACAAAACCAGTGTATGTCACCACTGAAATATGCAATGAATGGACCAACAGCAAGTACAGTCAACAGCAAACATGCATACTGATTGCCAACAGTACTCAAGAAGGTCCCTGTTTTCACAGAAGTATACTAGAGCCACGAACAGGTCTTCCATTTAATAACATGGTAGAACCCTCAAACTTAACTGTGTAGGATTTAATCTATTACATTAAAATGAACAAGGCTAAAAAAACAGAGAGAGGAAATCTTCAATACAACACCCTAGGAAGGTTTTTTTGAGTCACATGCAACTAGCATGACACTAGATGATTCCACTGTATTGGTTGATTACAAAACGTATGTATGTACAGCAGATGCTTGTTAAATTTTCATAGAATAGACTATATACATGTAGGAAAAAATGTTATATGTGAACTGGATGAGAGGCACAGAGACATGGAAGCCCACCTGCCCTGTTTGCTGTCCCTCAGGGTAAAAGTGGGGGGGAAACATAATGCTGGACTAGATGAAGCATGGTCCTACTTATGTTACTGAAGGGTCAGGGGTGAGGGAAGGGAACACACTGAATCCCTAAAACCTGGTTTCCATTCCCAGTCTGGAAAACTTCAGCATGCCCATCTTTTCCATTTGTTATTTCAGTACACACATCAGTTAATGTAATGAGTAGCTTTATATTGGTAGAGCATTTAAGACGTCCTTGGATGAAAGCTGACTGTTGGGCACAGGATTTGATTTAACAGTTTGTGGGGCTTCCAGAGATTGTAAGGAAAACACCCCATATGACCTTATTTAATTCATGATGAATACAACATGTAAACCAGCTTCCAAGATGGAAGGGGGTAAAAATAAAGGAGAATGGTATACAATGTGTGCGTCTGGGAGACTAAGATGCCTGTTAACATGTAGTTTAACACTCAAAAGAAACTCTGAACAGCTGAAATACCTTATAAATAGCTCAGACCCAGAGGAAGTGCAAACGTCTGCATTGTGAATTGTAGATCTTAATTACAGACAATGGCTGGTACAGCAAGTACCACAGGAAAAAAAACAGTGAAACAGTTGCACTGTTCATGGCTGGCAATAACTCTTCAGGAAAATATTTACTATCAATCAGTTATGAGAAAAGGGACTCCATGCTCATAAAACAGCACGTTGCTTCTCATACCAGTACCATTTTGATTCAGCATAATCTGAATTTAAACGGCTTGTTTCCTGCGGATATAATTTTGGAAATAAATAAAACAAGTCTTCTATCAAAAACTGGAGAATGTGGGAAGGGGGAAAGAAAGGGGGAGGACTTGCACATTCTTCCTTCAATCCCTCTGACAAGTGGGTGGAAGGGGCAGGGGCAGCAGAACGGAGTGCAAAAATGTAAAATATTCCAAAATAGGGCATCAGACTCTCTAACTGTAGCCACTGTAAAAAAGCCTAACACTGAGCATTTTAATTATGCTTTATGCAGGCAGAACACTATGAATATTAACTAAATCTCACACCACTTCTTCATTATTTAATGCCTTTTACTTCCATTTAACAGACATGCACTTTCCCTCAAAGATACTTTACTTATTGCCTATTCAGGAGGAGGGGATGGGTAAGAGACTGCAATCTAACACTGTAGTTCATAAACCAATTCTGAGAAGAGTGCATTACCACCATGAAAGGGAATGCAACCATTCCTGGATGGAAGGCATAGCTGTTTTTTCATCCATTGTTACAAAGGTAGCATGAACTTGGGCAAACTATAGACCCTAGCTGATTCAGTCTGAAGGAGCTGTAAACAATGTCACTGGATATAGAAAGATCACAAGACATTAGTGGTCCTTATGTGCAAGGAAAGTTTGCCTGGAACTGCACTGGAAGAGACAGACAATAAATTTATACGCAACAGCCTTTAAAAGTCAAGGGCCTGGAGGTTCAAAGTTTGAGCACAATGTGTCTTAAACTGTTCAGGCTTGGGCCTCCTTTCTAAATGCTCCTCTCCACCTTCTCAGGCTGAGTCATCAGTTCACAGTAAAACATGCAGAGATCCTTCCATCCAGCTAGGGGAATGAGGTGGTGTGGTTATACTGTTGGACTAAGATCTGGGAGACGCAGGATCAAATCCCCACTTTCACATAAGCTTGTGGGTGAGCTTAAGCGAGTCACACATTCTCAGCCTAAGCTATTTCACAGGGTTGACATGAGGATAAAATGAAGGAGCGAACAAAGTAAGCCATTTTAGGTACCCATTGGGGAGAAAGGCAGAATATACATGAAGTAAATAAACAAAACAGAATATGAAGCCTGCTTGTGTACTTTGGACCAACTAAGGCTTAACAAAGGGAACAAAACAAGACAACTTTTGACCCATGTCCTTCAACCACTTTCAAGGAAACGTCACTGGAATAAGAAGGCAATTCTTTCCAAATTAGGTTGTGATGGGAAGTGGGGAGGGCTGCCACCCCACAAATCAAAAATAGGAGGTCACCCAGCCTTGACTGAGGAAGACAGCTTCTACTTACCTCAGGATGCTACCTCTCCTGGATCTCTGCACATCTTTCCAGGACTTATGAGCCACCCTCACATGGGAGATCCCACAGTTCAAAAGGAATTGCATTACCAACACATTGTCCTCCTAGTCTGTTAAGTCACCACAATCACCAATACCTAGGTTGGAGAAACTAACTTACAAAAGAATGGAACAGGAGTTAATATGCTCTTAATATGCTTTGGTGTAGCAGAGTCAGTTTGTTGTAGTGATTAAGTGTGTGGACTCTTATCTGGGAAAACGGCATTTGATTCCCCACTCTTCCACTTGCACCTGCTGGAATGGCCTTGGGTCAGCCATAGATTTCACAGGAGTTGTCCTTGAAAGGGCAGCTGCTGTAAAAGCTCTCCCAGCTCCACCTACCTCACTGGATGTCTGTTGCGCGGGGGCGGGGGGGGGGACAGTAGAGGAGATTGTGACCGCTCTGAGACTCTGAGATTCAGAGTATAGGGCAGGATATAAATCCAGTATCTTCTTCATCATCAAAATCAGTATTTGGTTATCCTTGACATGTAGCACAAGTTGCTGGGAAATATTTTATCTAAGACGTTTCATGACTACTTTGAGAGGTCACCCACTTAGAATAGCTACAACAAGAGCATTGGGACCAGATGGAACATTCTTCAACAGTCAGACCAAGCTTCTTGCTAATTAATTCAAACTGATAGTGAAGTACGCTTAAGTGATTGCACTTTAAGAGGGTAGCCTTCAAAGCCAACAATTCCTCTGTAAAAGACAGATAAGTCCCAAGATCCCATACTATAAAATTCATTGTCATTTCTTAGTTGTCCAAGAATCACAAGAAACATCATGCTGGCTCAGATCCTTGTGCTACTTGAATGCAGAACCTTGCAACAGACAGTGTTGCTGGGAAGCTGGAAGATTTCTGGTCAATGTAAGCTAATTGTTAGAGACCAGCTCAGACTCTTTTTGTGGCTTTTACCAGTTCTTTCACCAGAACTGGCAGATTCTTACCAGCCATATAACTATTGTATTCTTATCTGAATCTCAACAAAATCTTTCTGCAGCAATGAATGGCACACAACTGTACTGTTTCTGGAAATCTATTTCATTGGGTGAGTTTTGCATTTCCATTTTTGCAAAAGGCACAGAGATGCTTACTAGAAGGGCTTCTTCAATACAACAGTGTGGGCCAGAAGATCTTGAAGGCTTAATTTACACACAAAAATTTTTACACAGCAGGATGCATTTCACCTGTGAATTATCTTTCTATGTATATATTCATGGCTGCTATCCTGGTAGTAATTGTGCAATGTGATTTACTTTCAAGTACATGACAGAGAAAGTAAATTCTTATGTCAAAGCAGAAAGCTTTTGAATCACTGACACAGTTGGGCTATATTCACCATCTAGGGAAATATGTATGTCCTATATAAAGCACTGCATCCACACACTCACACACACAGAACCCCCCCCCCCCCCAAACCTATAAATATGCAAAATGTGCCCAGGAATAAACACCCTGGAGGAGCAGGGCTTGGAAGGAACATGTCTTTTATCTGAGACCAGGATTCATTACCTAATTTTTGTCTCTGGCTTTCTTCTCATTGATGTTTGTCAAGATCCCAGGGGAAATTAAGAGAGTTCTAATTTTTGTGGGCAACCATTTTGAGGGCACACCTTTAATTAAAGGTGCTACAAACTACTTTTAGTCAGTTCATCTCCCTCATGTTTTCCTGCCAGCTACATGCAAGTTCTGGTCAAACCAATGAGCTCTGAATAGAACAAAAGCTTAACTCTGGAGCGGCTACATACTGGGAAAGTTCTGCCAAACCATTTTATAAACTCAGGGTGAAAAATGCAAACCAATAGCTCTAATGGGTTTCCAAAGAAGGGGGCAATTAAGAGATCTCCCCCCCCCCCATTTGTATAGCATGAACAGCATGAAACAGCATGAAATCAGATTTGTGATGCTCAGAAAGAACAGCACAAGGAGTACCACTTAAACTACAAAGTGGCATTTAAACATCAGGCTACATTCAGAAGGCCTCCCCCATCTGTCATAGTCTGCTATCAATGTTTCTCAAAGACATCCAGAGACTTCCATTTCCCTCTGCCCAGAGTTAAGAATCCAAATTCTGACTATTTATGCAAACACCTTAGCTGTTCCCACCAAATCCCTATAACACAATGAAATGGAGACTGACTCTTTCCGCAGTTCTATTGGAGTTGGCCCACCACTTCTACTTTACATACCAGTAAGCAATGCCTAGCTGCAACCTGGAAGCTGCAATGAATCCTCAACCTGTGCTGCACTCTTGAAGGAACACACAGCGGATACAGCTTTACTTAAGTTTGGCCCTTTGTTACAACCCCGTAGACGTATTAGCCTGGATTTTGCCACATGGCAATATAATTTTAGAGAGAGCTTTCTTCATTTTGGGGTTAGCAGGCTTCCTGCAGAAGCCCATTAGTATTTTGCCCAGGCTGATCATACCCTGACACCAGTCATAAATGGAGTATCAGTATACACACTCATTCTGTGCAACAGGCATTTTAAGTTAGGGAGAACTCTCCACAGTACTGTTGACTATTCACAGTGCATATAACACTTTTTGCTGAAGTTTAGCCTAAGAAAGATGGCATAGAAATTATGCCTATTATAGAGTTAGTGTGCACTCTATGGATAATGAAGATTTCAGGGAAGCTGTGTCAAGTGAGATAGTTAGCCATTTTGGGGGGAGTGGGAAGAGGATGAGAGAGAAATAAGTGCCAGCTGGTTTTGCTAACAGATGGTTACATACACTGATCTGTCCTGCAGGGCTACCCTGAACTTCCTTCCAATGGAAACATGAAGCTTAAGCAAGGCTAAACATGTTCCTTTTATACACACAGCACCATGGCTGGAATGTTTTCCAGTCATTCACAATCCTCAGCTATGGTTCTTATTTTATAGAGTTATATTTAGGTGCAGGGAAAGTGAAGACAAGATGCGCATTTCCCTGAGAATGCCTCATTTGATGCAGCTATGTAAAAAGGAACATACCCAATTTTCTATCCCTTGGGAAGTGCTCTGTTTTCAAATCAGAAGCTTCTTCAGCATCATCTCTTCCTCCTCCTCATGAGTTAACAAAGCCTCAGTACTGCACTGAAATTCTTCTCCAATACATACTCCAGACACTGACCAGCAGAGGGGGCATGAGAGTATCACAGAGGCATGCTAGCACTAGCATAGCACAAGCCAGGGCCTGGAACGCAGGGTGTGACAATTCAACAACTTTGCCTTAGGAGAAGAAGTAGGCTGCTGGCTCAGCAGCCTAAATCACCATTTTAGTGTTTGGTTTCTGTTTAAAGCAAGGATGCGCAATGGGCGCATCTGAAAAATATAACAGCACTTGGAAGGCCACAGCGATATTTTTGCACATTTACATGGTCATTACTAGGCCACATTCTTAGCAGACATGAGGCATTTATTCTATTCAATGGGCCTACAAGATATGATATTTGAAAACCAAATTTGGGCTTTTTAACTTGCTGCTTTTCAACACATTACCCCCAGAAATTCAAAATGCACTTTGGAAACAGGAGAGGAATCTTCAGGAAAAGTAGGAACCTGTGGGAATAACAGAAAAACTCCAGGTCACAGAATTAAGGTGTTTATGCTACGGCTTTCTTTAGGTTTACTTGAATTTGTCCATAACAATACCGTGTTTCCCAGAAAATAAGACCTACCCAAAAAATAAGCCCTAAGAGGATTTCTATGCATTTGTTAATATAAGCCCTACCCTGATAATAAGACCTAGTGATGGGCTTATTTTTGGGGAAACACGGAACTTAGAAGCAGTCGGTGGCAAACCACCCGTTTCCGCCTCTTGCCAGCAAACTCCTCCCTACGGGGTCGCCATAAATCGGCTGCACCTTCCACTTCCAAGTTGTCTTGGTTCCTTATTGGCGAGAAGAAGGCGCAAAAGCGCTACATAAAAAGCTTGCAAGCTTAACCCCTCCCCCTCACCTGCTTCCGCCAGAAACCCCCGGGCTGCAGAAAGCGCTCCCAGAAGCCCTCCACCAGTCCAGGCTTGCATGGGGGCAGGACCGGTTCGCACGAGCTCAGCTCCTGGTCTTTCAGCCAACGATGCCGGAGCTCACGCAGATGCTGCAGCCGGAGCTTTTCGTCAGGCGTATAGCCCAGCACTGCTCTCGGCGGCCCCCACTCCAGCTCCAACCCCTGCGACATCTTCTCAGCCCTCCACACTCCCCTCTCTTAGCCTTGTTCACCAGCCGGAAACGCAACCTTCTCCGGGCTAGGACAATGCTGAGGAGACCGGAACCGACGGCCCCGTGGAGTCATAGGCCGAGACCTTAGAGGTAAGGGGAAAAGACAAGAAACAACCTACCTCTAATTACTTCCTGCTCCTGAATCTTGAATCAGCAATGTGTACATTATTATTTTTGGGTTGCTGCTTTGGTCGCATTTTGTAGATTGTTGTATTATACGGTACTTAATAAAAATAAGACATCCCCTGAAAATAAGCCCTAGTGTGTCTTCTTGAGAAAAAATAAATATAAGACAGTGTCTTATTTTCGGCGAAACACGGTACCTCTACATGCAAGACAGAACACAGTGCAAACAGGCTAAGTTGTAAATTTACTTACTTTGGCCACGCAGTTTTCAGTCTTCATAGCAGTGCTTCCTAAGCATACTGCTTCTTGGTTTAAGCAAAGTCTGGCACAGCTGTTGTATGTCTGGAAGGAGAAAAAAGAGTGGCTGTGGATAACGAAACACTGTTTGCACAAATGTATTTCTACATACTTAGTCCACCAAACTGCATTAATGTACCACAGCTAAAAAACAAACACACCTGAAAATAGTTGCATAGCCATACAGAGATGTTGTGCATGATGTGCTTCTCACTCTCCCCCCAATCCCCTTTGAAGTGATTTTTATTCTTTAATCAAGAGCTTCATATTTGAAGCACCACAATAAACTGGAGAAAGAAAGGGAAATGGCACCAACAGAGAGACAAAGCCTAAATGTAAAAACAAAACTGGAAGAATTTGAGGATATCTGAGAAACCCCAATTAAATTACTCTGTAACAGAGATTTTTGATGCAAAGAAGCATGTTTTACTACCTTTGTTCTTGACACCTAAATACAGTGGGGACATGGCACCCCAACCACCAAAGTACTGTGCCCCAGTATCTAAAGTGCCACTTTGTTACAGAAATAATGGCAATATACGACAATGTGTTTTGTATTGTGGTTGATTGTTACTTATGATTTTTAGAAAGCATTAGAAACTAGTTTTTACATAAAACCAATTTCTGCACCAAATTTCTTGTTAATTATGCATATAGTGAAATTAAGTGAAAGTAGAGCTGTCAACCAATTAAAGAAATCTGACTTTCTGTCAATTAACTGATTAAATCAATATCTGAATGCTTTGGAAGAGAAAAGTATTCTTTTTTTACATTAAGACTGCATATGCTGCAACATGTACCATTTTATAAGACTGTGAGAGAATGAGGGGAAACAACTCCCCTAAGGTGGCTGGTTGGCTATCACTTTTTTCTGTTATTTATTATTCTATTTATTATTTAAATCTGTTGCCAAATCAATCAGGGTCACCTTTTTAACTCATATAAAGATTTTAAAATCAATCAACTAAACATTGCAGCCCTAACTGAAAGAATTCAATAGTCTAAACTGACATAATACAGCGATACCTTCCCCATTCCCTTTGTGGTTCTCATAAAATTCAGGCACACAGCTTCCACAGGACAAGCAGAAGTTTAAACTCCAATTCCACAAAATAAGGACTTCTGGTTCTAAATCACAAGTATGAACTGGCCAAGCATCTCATCCCTAGATAACCAAGAGAGGCCATTTCTAGGCCATGGGAAGCACTGCTTGATATGGCAGCCAGATTCTGTGCCACAGGCAGATAGCTTTGCGTTGGAATGCTTTAATCCTGTTTTATACTGCATATAAAGAATGCAAGCATAAACCAGTTTGTTGAAAACTACCCTTTTGGTGAAAGCTGGCAGTAATTCTGAACAAGTTTTCAATTTTCACACTGCTGCTAGGGTAAAACATTTTAAGGAGTTTAATTTTTACAGTGGCTTCAATGACACAGGATTATCTAACAAAGTAATGGCTAATCAATAGAGGGTTTAGTTGTCAGGTGAAACATATAACACACTAAAAGGGATTGATTGCTAGGCTCCTCCTTATTTACTGGAAGGTATATATTTAAAATGACACAAACTTGTTACCAAGGTGCATTCCTTTAACCTTGCAAAAGCTGTTTGAGACGAGCATTAAGCAGCCTATAGCAACAAGCACACTAATGGAAAAAATATCTACAAACCTACAGCTAGCTCAAATCATGTCAAGAGCAAGAATATAATAAGAGTAACTGAGAGATGCAAAGCTGCATCCATCCCCAGACAAACATTTAAACAACCTGCATACTGGTATGCTGCTGACAAAAACAAAGCAACTAAAAAGTGTCTGTATCACTATTCAAAATTACACAATTGGTGAAAATTTATATAATGTGTGGTTACAACTAGGGGATTTGTTTTGGTCAGTTTTTGCTCATTTCAGAATATTTTTGCAGAGGAACAAAACAAAGGGAGACAGGGTATAAGAAATACATATAAGAACAGAACGCTTATGCAGCACAGAATGATTTACTCTGACCTGAATGTTGAGGAAACTATTAATATACTTTAACTAGAAACTGCTTCATACCTCATTTTTAATTTTTTAAACTATCAGAAACAGGTTCTTTCGGGACACATTTTTTAAAGCACCATCCAGATTCCATAATTTCATATAAATTATTAATAGTTTTGCCTAGATTTGACCTACAAGCTTTATACGGCTCTCTTTACACATCAGTTTTTAAGATGAAATCTAAAATGATAGTATACATACAACAAATAGGCATTTGAAAATATGCATCACACAAGCATACTTGGAGGGCTAGGATTAGCTTAGCTGCAGCTCCTGAGTAACAAACCCAACATGGTACAATGTGCAAAAAATGGCAATGTGGTGGGCCTAATGGTTAGAAAGGAGAACCCTAGCTTTCCATCTAAATCAGTGGATCATTCTCTCAGCAGCTCTATGGACTTTAAACGGAAAGCAATTTCTTTGGCAATTTGTCTGGAGCATCCCTGTCTCTGAGCCAAATACCACTTTTTAATAGGTGCAGCAACCTAAGTATTCAATAACATTTCCCCCCACCCATCAATAATTACATGATTTATCAGAGAAAGATAACATTGTAATAAAAACACAACAAAAATACAGTAATACAACCTTCAAGTCATTTCCAGAGACAAGATTATTAAACTCTTTTTTTTCATTGTTCAAACAAGGGCTTTTGTAGCAAAGCGCCAATTGCTGAACCATAAGAAAATAGTTATTAGGCTCTGAAGAATTCAGCAGAAGTGGAAAGTTATATAAACAAATCACTCCTGCAGATTCAGAGAGATCGCTTTCATCTCATTTATGTGGTCTTAGGAGACCTCCATTAATTACCCTTAAGGTCTTTCACACAGACTACTTTAAAAAGGCAATTTATTTATTTATTTCCAGTGAGGTGCTTCTTCTGAAAGTATTAAATAATGCCTGCAAATTTAAAAGCGTTTTTATAAATAGGTAATTAAAAAAGGAAGATGAGAATTAAGTCAAGCTGCAAAACATTACCCAGAATCCACTGCGATTATTATTTCTATATTTAAGGCTAAATTTCTAGGCTCCATAACTCAGAATCCATGTGGGGAGGGGAAAAGATCTCTGCAGGAAGTTGGAAAGACAAAATATAGGCTAGCCAAGCCAAAACTGAGAACGTTTACAGAAATGTCCCTGAAGCTCAGTTTGTCATATTGCAATTACACCTTGCCTACTGTGGAGCCAGAGTCCCTAATTTTGCCACTAGAGGGAAGAATTGTCTCAACACATGGCAATGGTAGTGAGGGAATGGGTTTTCCTGAGCAATTTCCATAACAATGCTCCCTTGGCTGTATGTACCTTCTAATTACTCAGTACAATTAAAATGACTAACCTAAAAAACAAACTGAGGGGGGGATACTCAGCCCATTTTGAGGCTTCATTATCTTAAGATTTTGTTCTTGTTTCTTATTCATCAAAACAAGAAAAAGGGGCAACTCCAGTCTCTCTCCCAAGTTGTTCAGCAAAGCAACACTGACAAAAGCAAAGAGAATTGAATTGCCTGTAAAACAAAAACTGAAACAACTAAAAAACAAAAACAAAAACCCAAAGAAACCCCAAAACAAAAGAGAAATGTCGTGGTATTTAGCCATCTGGTAGCTGCTTGAAAACAAATTGTCCTCTAAAGAGCAGAGATACAGTATGTTTTCTCTCAGTTCACTGGCTTATGAATCTGACTTTTTTAAAAAGTAGAAAAGCTACTGTGTGTGGCAGCAGCACACTTTTACTTCAGTGCCTCATCATTTAAATGTCACCCTAGCCATTTGGGCTACTGCGCCCTTGCTACAGGGACTTATCTGAAAGCACCTACTTAAGATGCTTTGGATTTTCTTGTTCCCAATGACAGCTTGCCTTGCAACTGCCAACATTCAGAGACTTAAATCCTTCATTTTATAAGGCTAGTTATTAAAAGGGAAGTTGGCAGCCAAGTCAGTCATTTTTCTTCCCATTAACAATTGGTGACATTTCTCCAGCAGTGCACAAGGTGTTGAAAACCTGGCAGCTGTTACCTCCTGGGATGGAGCTTTTTTTTTTTATCCTCCCCTTGACAGTTTAACTCAATGGGTCAGCACCTTTAAAGACTGCAAAGTATCACTGAAGTGGATGGCCGGACTTGAATTACTATACGCTCCCCAATCAATGTAAACCCTCACCGCAGGTGAAGCGCTCCATCTATGGAGGTGCATGGGGGAGGAAAATGTAATGCCCTAAGCCAGATGGGTTTCATCTTGTGCTTTTTTTTTTTCTTTTTTTAAAGAAAGGAACAAGCTAACAAGGGGACAGCTACTTTGTTAGCTTCTTGGCCTCTCTCATGGCTCTGAAGCCCCAGGGTTCCAGCCACACACAAGAGAAAAGAATTCAGCATACACATAAACACTTAAAGAAATATAACTAGGGAGAAGGCAACATGCTGTTTTCAAAGAGTTGAGAGTCCTGTTCAGAGCTTTATTTATCACTACCCATGTTCACTGGGCTGTAAGTGGACATGGAAACAAAAGGTCAGGAGAATACACAATGCTTGCAATTTACTCCATTACAGAGGGATGTAGAACTGCAGTGCATCTGACAGACCTGATTAGCATTAAAGCATTAAAAAAAACAGTGGGGTTTTATGCTGTGTGACACCTCTGCTGAGCAGTCATTTTCTGCACATCCAGTGTTCAGGGTATCATAAGATCTTCGGTATAAAACGAAAGAAGTTTCAAAGAATTGTAATGCTTAACAGGAAACCACCCCTCAAAAAAAATTATATTTGAGATATTTACGTTAATTTATACTGAGTCTGTTTTTCTTAATAATAAATACTGATACAAAATTACAATTTTGGCTCTGACTCTTCCTCCACCCTCTAACAGATATTCTTCCACCGTACAGTGATGTGAAATGGAAGTGATACTTCTTTGTACCTTCTCTAGTAGTATTTTCTTTTTTTCCTGTAGTTGTTGAAGAAATTTAATTAATACAATTGAATTAATTAATACACAAATGACCACAAGAGTCCACAAACAGAAGCATCTTTCATTCTGCATCTTCCTCATAGCCTGCAGACACCTACAAGCATCCTTTGGTTGGGACCCTGCACCCCCTCCTAAAACAGAGATACCCCTTGTAAGACCTCTAAAATCTCTACACATTTCAGCATTAGAAGAGGAAAGAGGAGGAAGAGACAGTTCTATTCTGGGGGTGGGGGTAGAGATGGCAATGGCTGACTCTGTTTAATTCCATGTGAAGGCATTACAGAGAGGCATGATCAACAGCACATGTCACTGCAATCCTGTCATCAGCACTTCCCCACATGGCATCCTTTGACAGGATTTCCTCTTCACAGAGCCTCCTCCCTACCCCATGGAACAAGCCTTGACAGAAAAAAAGCACATAATTATTGCTCCATTTAAGCAAATGGAGTAGGTTTCTTTAAACAACCCGCATTGTGCCAATCTTTTAAAAAAGACAGTAGAGTAATCAAGTTCAGGGCAGCCCCGGACAGATGCCCTGTGACCTATGCCTGCTGACCCTTGCTATTCATCACTTTCCTCTGGAGTATAAGGCAAGCTCCTGGTGAGTGACCATCACAATAGACAGCTACAAGCCAACAATAATATGGCTCCTACAGAAAGTTGGGCAGGGTGGGGGGGGGGGAGCCCAGATGGCATTGCAATAAATTTACAAATCTTCATTCATGGCTCTGTATAACACACCAAAAAGCCAAAGGCTCAAAGATCCCTGGGGAGCTTCCCCCTCATTGCTTTCTAAAGGCCAACTCTCTCTCAAGGCTACTAAGCTCCAGTTCTTCAGAAATGGAGACGAAGCCCTTAAAATTACAAATGCCTGACCTAATCAACCTACCATTCGGGTTCAATGCTAAATGATGGGGTCTGAAAACTAATTCTTGTCTTTTGGCAAGGTTTTTGAATTTAAAATGGAAACACACAGGTTAAAAAGGCACTGAAACATTTCAAATCTCTTTGAAAAAGGCTGCACACATGCACAGAACAGGTCTTAAACCAGGAGCCGGATTCAATAATTCACACATTTATTTTTAAAATGAATCAGATTAGTCCCATGTGTGACCTGCTGGTCCATCTGTATTTGCTGGACTTAATGGGCACTCTTCTCACACTATCTTCAGCTTGAAGTATGAGAGAGATAAATTTAGTTTAATTTTCAACAGATCAAGCTATCCATTTTCCAAATGAACCATCTGGATCAGCCTATTAAAATTAATTTATAACTTAGCACTGAGAAAATTCGTTTGTTAGCTTAAACATAGTTGCCAAAAACTTTGTCCCTTTATCATGATTTTCTCAGACTTCACTCAAACCCACAAGCTGCCCCCTCCAATTTTTATCCCAAACCTTTCCTCATAGAATACCCTGCTTACAGGATAATATTTGCTCCTCTAAGCTACACATAGATTTAAATCAATTTATCTACTAATATCTTCAATGCAAGATCAGTGGAAAGTGGTCAAAAATAAAGGCCACCATATGGTACATCCACGCTGGAAAATGTGTCTCTAGTAGAAAAAGGTGTGTACTTTGCAATGCATAATAATTAGGGTTGTGCAGCTGCCATGTGTACACAAATAAGGCGGATGATACCTACAGTGGTTCCCTGGCCCATGCTCCTATAGTTTGAATATACTGTGCTGTTCTTCACAGAATAGAATCACAGTGTTGGAAGGGGCCATACAGGCCATCTAGTCCAACCCCCTGCTCAATGCAGCATCAGCCTAGAGCATCCTTGGCAAGTGTTTGTCCAGCCACTGCTTAAAGACTGCCAGACTCCACAAGTTACCTTTTTTTTCTGACATGGCAACAATATGTAAGAAAAAACAATGCTGAACTGGCCCATGGTATACTTTTAATAAAATGCTGAAAATCAGTTATACAATATTTGTAAGTACTGGTGGGTCATCATGACAGCTGATCTATCATATATGGATTACCTGGAAAAGACAGCAAACCAGTTTCTTCATATTTAGCAAGAAGGCCAAAC
Organism: Heteronotia binoei; assembly: GCF_032191835.1. Lineage (NCBI taxonomy): Eukaryota > Metazoa > Chordata > Lepidosauria > Squamata > Gekkonidae > Heteronotia > Heteronotia binoei. The sequence goes on along the minus strand of NC_083228.1, from coordinate 76,750,854 downwards.
TTGGTATTCTCATAAAAGATGAAGAAGTTGCCAGCCAAAAATAAAGTAGTTGAATGCAACAGAATGGTTTTTATTTAACTTTTTAGATTTTCATTTTCTACTTAACAATATAAGCAATCAAAAACAAAGAAACCCATAATTACTATAATTGTCTATCCTCCTCCCTCTCTCTCCCACCCCATTTTGTTCCTTCTTCACGTAACTAGTAAACTAACAAAATTGTTATAACATCAGTGTAAACAGACTGTATTACTTCTGTTTGGTTTTTCCCAATTCAGAGGTTTTTCTTCCCCAAAAGTAATTACAAGCCATCAATGCTCCATAAAACAATTCTCTTTTTGTTTTCCTTGTCATGTCCTCACTTGCTGCAACAGTTTGTTAACAATTATAAGATCCCAAACTTGACTGTGAAGTGAGTTCTAGGCTAAGAAATGCAGGCTGGCAAAAGCCTTCAAGGTAAACTTTGAATTTTTAAACAAAGTAAAATACCTATAAAGGGGCCAGCCCCCTTTTTTATCCACACTAATTTTGGATTCACAAATTTTTTCCCCTCTTGAGAATGAAGCAGAATATACTTTCAACCTATTAAATGCAAGGAAAAGTGACTACTTTCCTCAAAAGAGTAGCACATTGGCTTCTCTGTGGTAATGTCTCCTAAGCTACTACCTTATGGAATAACAACCTGTAGGATTTGCTTTTGCAAAGAGCCAGCAAAACCTCACCTTTACCTTTGCCACGCTGTCCCTGAAACTGTCTGAAACTTTGCTTGGTGTCAGTTCAAGCCTACTATTCCTCCAATGTTGTTTAGCGTCCATATGCACCTCCTCGTCCAACTGGTGCAGAGTTTCAGGCTGGGATGTCACCATTACATTGGTCCAGCATTGTGTGTGTGGGAGTATGAGGGCATTGCCTCTACAGGAGAGCCAAGTAGGGACGTATGTAGGGCATTTTTGGTAGAAAACCCCCAGCAGGAATTCATTTGCATATTACATTACATTGGTTACAGCCAGTTTACAGTGCATTAGCCAGACACCACCCCAGTAAATGGCGGAGGGTTTGGAGATTGTGGTGGGATGGCTAGAACAGAGCTGGCTGAGACTGAACTAAGATGGAGGTTCTGTGGTTGGATGGGGAGCAATCAAGATTGGGATACCAACTTCCTACTCTTGATGGTGTGCCCCTAACATTGGTACTACTGTTCAGAGTTTGGGTGTGGTCCTGGACGTCTCATATCAATGAAGGCCCAGATCACAAACACTGCCAGACTGGCATTTTTTCAGCTATGCCAGGTCAGGCAACTAGCTCCCTTTCTTTTTCAAGTTACCTAGCCACAGTAATCCATGCAATGGACAACTCCAGATTGAACTACTGTAACTCACTCTATGCAGGGCTACCATTGAGACTGACCTGGAAACTGGAGCTGGTCCAGAATGTAGTAGCACAGGTCCTTACTGGAACACCATGGACAGAACATATTCAACCAGTGCTGCACCAGCTCCAGGTGGAGTACCAGATCAGATTCATGGTTCTGGTATTAACCTTTAAAGTGGGGGTGTCAAACACGCAGCCAAGAGGGCCAAATTAGGCACCCAGAGATCTCCTATCAGGCCCCTGAGCAATAGGGTGTCATCTGTTTCCTTCTTTCTCCCTCTCTCTTGATTCCTTCTGCATCACAGCTTGCTTTGCCAGGCATGCTCGATCGCACAGGAGCTACAGAGAAAAGCCTCTATTTTCTCCATTGACTGAGGCCCCTCCCTTGGGGAGGAAGGGGGGGGGACAGCTTGCTTTGCCAGGCTCTCTCAATTGCACAACAGAGCTACTGAGTCTTGCCTCTCTTCCTCCTATTGGCTGAGGCTCCTCCCCTTCCTGGTCCCCTGGGGAAGGAAGGAAAGAGTCAGAGCTTCCTTTGCCCAGTTTCCTGGATTGCGCAGGAGAGGTACAAAGAAAGCACCTTTAAGACCAATGAGTGCTAATGTTTTAAGCATGTTTTATTTCAACTTTTTAAAATCTTTAATTGTGTTTGTCTGTGTTCTTTTGTTTATAAAGTTTGTATCTCCACTACTTGGCATTACATTTTATGATGCTCATGGCTCGGCCCGACAAGGTCACATTTATGTCAGATCTGACCCTCATAACAAATGAGTTCAACACTCTTGCTTTAAAGCCCTAAACGAGGGGTGTCAAGCTCCTTTGTTATGAGATCTAACATAATAAGAGGCCGGGCCATGTGTGTACTAGGGGTGTGCACTCGGTTTAGCCGAACCTAATAAACCTTCGAATCACCCGATTCGGAAGTATACGGCACCGTATACTTCTGAATCCAATCTTCAGCCATAATATGGGAGCCATATACGGCTCCCTGCATACGGAACTCCATGGAAAAGGTGGGAAAGGAGCTTCTGCAGCCTCAGGGGAGCTGCTTGCCTCCTTTCCCGCCTATGGAAGCCTTTTCCCACCTCTCCCATAGCCTCCCTGGGATCAGGGAGGAAGGGGGAAGGGGAGAGGAGCCCCAGCAGCCAATCCAAAGCATGCATTTGCAAAATGCATTGCAAATGCATGCTTTGCAGGGCTGTTGAGTAGCTGATGGCTGGGCTAATCCCCCAGCCATTAGCAACATTGTTGTCCTTTTCTTACTTGGGTATCCAAGTATACAGTGTTCTCTGGCCAATCACAGAGCAGTGGTATTTTTTGAAACTGCTCTGTGTAGGGCCAGAGAACCTTTTAAAGGAGTCTGCCTTGCTGGACTCCATTCCATTGCTGCTGTGTTGGTGTGAGAGAGCAATTGTGCTGCACTGGCCCTGGGCCTCAGCTGCTGCTGCTCTCTCTCCTGACCTGCCTGGAGAAGAGAAGACATCTAAGGTAAGACAGTCTTGGGGTTCTAGTTTTTATTTTAGTTAGTAAAAGCACTTTTTAAGAGTCCGAGTCCCTTTACTTATCCAGATTTGGGTGGGTGAGTACTGGGTAGCTTATTTGGGGTTAGGGGGTTCTGCTGGGGGTCGGGGTTTTTTGCCAATTTGCCCATATCTTACTTTAGTGAGAGGACTTTTAAAAGTGCAGTGTCCTTTTACTTTTTCTGATTTGGGTGGCCTGGATCTCCTGGGGTTACGGTGAAGGTTTTTTTGGGGGGAGGGGCTGGTAAAGTTCCTGTATTGTTAAAAGTCACATTTTTTACTGTTTCAAAAGGATTCTGTGTTTGATTTATTGCTGCTGTGTTGTGCTGCTGTTGTTCCTTTTCTCTTCTGGTTCTTGGGGGCGGGGAGACTGTTTGGCCTAATTTTCATTGTTTAAAAGGTCACTTTTTAAACAGTTGAGCTTGTTGGTCTTTTCTCAATGACCTGTTTGGATGTATTCTCTGTTGTTGCTGGTTTTGCATCCTGTCGTCCCTTTTCCTGGTTCTGGTTTGGGGGCTGCAGGGTTAAAAGTTAAGTTTCTTTCTGTCACGTTTTGGTTTTTTTAATTACCTCTGGTTGGTATGGGGGTTGGTGTGTGGGCTGTGTGTGCGCCACGAAGAGTCCCGAGATGATACTCATCGAGCAGCTCTTCAGCCTCTCTGGGAGCGGTAGGACCCTGAGAGCGAAGACGATGGTGAGGGACTATCTTCCGGAGCCCAACAAGTTGCAGGAAATGTTTCCTTTGGACTACTGGGTCACGAAGGAGGGGGTCTGGCTGGCCCTCTCCTCCGTGACCAAGGCGTTTCTCTCATACCCACTGATGAGAGTGCAGAGTGAGTGCATCTTTTTACAAATGGGCGACATTGTCTGCCCACATCGCAATCGCCTGCAACCCTGGACAGTTGAGCAGTTGGTCTTCCTGAAGGTCATCTTGCCTCTGTTCGGCTCCCCAAACATAGACTTTGAGAGTGAATGAAGTGAGCACCTACTTGTGCCTGCATCCTCTCTTGGCCCGTGCTTGGAAGGTGGTTATAAAACGCTCTCCCATTAAACATAGATTAGAGTCCAAAGACAGCCCAAAAACTCACTCACAAATTGATTGGCAGTGCACCCCCCCACCCATCATCCATCCCCAAACCAAAAGTGAATGCTGGTTTAAAATCCGCAAAGCGATCCAAATTTCCCCAGTCCCCATCCACACATGCCTAATAATACTGAAAGGGCCATTGCAGCCCCCAACTGTAACCGACAGCACCCACAGGCCCAGCCAGGATAACCCAGGGTTTTTTTCCAGGAGCAGGAGGAAGAAAGAGGGAGGTGCCAGTGATGTTGACAGCCAGCCAGCAGCCATACCAATGCTGAGGTCCCTCTAATAGGACAGTGATAGCTGGTGGGTTGCTGCTGAGCTGAAAGAGAAGGAATGGTTCTCTTCCTCTCACACAACCTGAGGCCCTCCCAGTGATCGTCCTCATTTGGGGTGCAACTCTGGCTCGCCTCCTCGTGGTGCACCCTGGGTAACACAAAAGAGCCTGGACCAGCCAACCATCCATCACTCAAGGTAAGTCTAAATGTTTCTTGCTTTGTGTCAGATACAGAATGATGTGGAGCTAGGTGTGGTCCACCGCTTCTCTTGTTTGAGAGTTGTGTTGTTTGGGGCAGGGCTGGAGTGCTGGCATCTGTAGATTGCGTGTTCTGTGGCAGGGAAGCTGGCATCTGGGTGAGAGGCTCAGAACCAGCATGCTTGTTGTGCTTGGCCAGCTCTCCCCATGTTGTTTGGGGCAGGGCTGGAGAGCTGGCACCTGGGTTTGCTGCAGCCAGATTGTGTTTTGTGTGGCAGTGACATTGGCAACTGGGTTTATATTGGCTCCAGGCCAGCAGTGTTCATAGAGTAGATAGATGGATGTAGTGCATTTGGGTCCTATAGAGATTCTCTGGTGTGAAGTTAGGTTTGGCTTTGGGTGCCCCCTGGAACAATTTTTTTTTTTGCCTTGTGGGTTTTGTGTGGGACAGTGCCCTGAAGCTGCACAGCAATTTGGGGGGCTCTCCTCAAAACTCCCTGCTCCCCAAAGCCACTTTTCCAACGACAGTTACAGTGGGGGAAGTGGCTCTAATTGGTTTTTTCTCACCATTGGGAACAGTGTTCCTTTTGGGGTGCCCACAGATGGGTGCAGTCCTTTTGGGCCAGGGGGATTGCATGCGGGGGAGTCCCGTGAAGCAGCCCTGCAGTTTTGGGGTCTCTCCCTCAAACCCCCCTCTGGCCAGAGCCACTTTCCCCACAGCAATTATAGTGGAGGAAGTGGCTAATTGGGCTTTCCCCAGCATTGGTGGCAATGGGCCTTGGGGAGCCCAAAGACAGGGACTCCCTGGCCCAATCTTTTTGGGACTTGGGGGTTTTGTATGGGAGAGTCCCCTGCAGTTTTGGGGGCTCTCCCTCAAACCCCCTGTCCCCCAGTAGCCTCTGATTATGCCCTATGTTGCCATTGATTTCAATAGCCCATAGGGTATAATGGGACCCCCTGATCCAGTCTTTTTGGGCCCTGGGGGTTTGTAGGGGAGAGTCCCCTGCAAATTTGTGGGCTCTCCCTCAAACCCCCTCCCCTCCAGGCGGCTTCCAATATACCCTATTTTGCCATTGATTTCAATGGCCATAGAGTATAATGGGGCCGTATATTCGGAAATAGCCACGCATCTACCATATATGCTATTCCAAGTACCGGTATTCGGAAATATATGGTATTCCAAATTTTTTGGTCCCGTATATTTCCGAATCTGATTTTTTCTGATTTTTTTTTTTGCATACCCCTAGTGTGTACCTATTTAAGATTAGGTAGTAGAGATATAAACTTTATAAAGGACACAAACACAATTTTTTAAAAAAACTTAAAGCATGCTTAAAACATTAGCACTCATTGGTCTTAAAGGTGCTTTCTTTGTATTTCTCCTGTGGGATCCAGGGAACTGGGCAAAGGAAGCTCTGGTTCTTTCCCTCCCTCCCCAGGAGACCAGGAGGGGGGAGCCTCAGCCAATAGAAGGAAGAGAGGCTTGGCTCAGTAGCTCTGCTATGCGATTGAGACATCTGACAAAGCAAGCTCTGCCTCCCCACCTTTCTCTCCAAGGCAGAAGCCTCAACCAATGGAGAAAACAGAGCCTTTGCTCCATAGCTCCTGCGTGATTGAGCAAACCTTACAAAACAAGCTGTTATGAGGAAGGAAGCAAGAGAGAAGAAGGAAGCAGATGACAACCAGTTGCTTGGGGGCCTGATAGGAGCCCTCCAGGAACCTGATTCGGCTCCTGGGTCACATGTTTGACACCCCTACCCTAAACAGTCTGGGATCTATATATCTTTGGGACTGCCTCTTCTGGTATACACCCCCTCCCCTGACCAAAGAGCATTACACTCTGCAGAGAAGAACTGAGAGATGTCTGGCTGTTCTCTCTGCCAAATGACATCTGTGCCCTGTGGTACGTAATACAGCTCTGCAAGGCCTGTAAGGCAGAGAAGTTCAGGCAGGCTTTTGGTTGAGGACTGCATCAGGTTCCACCTTGCTTCTTTTTCCTTCTCTGTTTCCTGCCTCCCCTGTAAGGCAGCAGTTTTTAGCGTCATCTGGAAGTTTTAACTGTGTATTATGTTATTGTTTTAAACTATTTTATTAATTTATGGATGTGTTTTACTGCTGTTCACTGCCATAAGCCTTGTGTACACAGGGGAGGGCAGTTCAAAAATCCAATTTATAAACAAATAAGGATAAAACAGGTTGCAAAAGACATACAAGTCCATGTTGTGCATAAGAAAAAACTATAGCAGCCAGGTAATGCAGGCATAGAAAAGAACCATATCATTCACCTGACCCATAGTGCTTCTCTTTACAGACTGCAGCAAGATGCATGTACAGAGATGCAACTCCCACGTTGTTATCAAAAAGTATCAGTGAACCCTAAGGGACCTTCTAAACGGTGCTACTTACTGTTAAAGTGCACAAACTTGTTCAGCAAAAAACAATGGTGCAACTACTGTTTTATATGGTTTATGTTTTTCTAATTTCCCAGGTACGTCAGAAGATTCCTTCTCCGGTGGTCCATGGTAGTGGGACAGTCCTAAACTGCTGGGAGTAGGCTCCTCCTCCGGAACAGGGTCGTTGATCGCTTGATCCGGCCTGGGGGAGGGGCCGCTCCCTTAGGAACTCCTCAGTCCAAACGGCCCTGTTGAGAGAACAGGACGTGTTCGCTGTGCTTGGAGAGCACATTGATCAAAGTGACGGAGTTTTTTCTCTTTGAAGTCTCTGCTTTCTAATTTTCAGCCGCATCGGCGGCAGGCAGAGCGTTCTTAGCTGTCAGCGTTAAGGTTTCCTTAACAAAGTCGGCTCAAACTGCGGTTGCCGCGGTGAGAGAGGAAGCGAGGTCGCCCCTTTCCTATGCCTGTTGAGGCGGGGGCGGGGTGAGCGGCAGCCTAAAGGTCTGGTCCCAGACAACCAGGGCCCGCTCTCGTTCAGCAGAAGACTTTGGGCGCCCTCCAGTGCTGGTAAGCTGTGAGAGAGAGAGCGGGAAGCTTTTTTGTGAGGCGTATTCTGCCTTCTTTCTTGGGACGGGCTCTGCTGTGAGAAGGACGGCCCACCCGGGGATTTACAGCTGGCCTTTCCCGCCTTCCTGAACGGGGCGAGAAGGCCGTTGTTTTATCAGGCCTCTCCCTTTCAAGCGCGTGTCGCGTGGCCTGGGAGGGGGGGGAGCGGGGTTGTTTTTTCCCGCGCAGTAGAGGCCGCCATTTCAGGCAGTTAGCCTGGTAATGGCAGTTCCCCCTTTTTTCCTTTTGTTCACTTTCGTTTCAGCCTCCTGTGGAGCTGAGATGGCTGATGAAAGGGAACAGGAGACAGGCTCAAACAGCAATTTCTCCATCCCAAAGTATTCTGGATCCACTGAAAAGTATCGTGAGGACTCTGACCCGGATTTATCTGGAGAAAATGCCAAACTAAATTTACTGGCTTAGTTAAAAAAGGAACTTACCAAGGAATTTGCCCCTTCCCAAGGCACTGCTATGCTTGCTCCCTCTCAGAAGAGGAAGAGGCAAGCAGGTTTAGACATTGCCACAGCTCCTACGGTCTCTAAGAAAGCAAGATTGAGTAGGGGTTTGGACTCCCCAAGCGATAGCTCGCAGGAGGAAGAGGAGTCTACCTTCTCGGGGGACTTATCTGCAAAAGAGGAGGGAGAACTCTCTGAGGAGGAGGATGATACTCCCTCGGTGCAGTCTAGGGTTTTCCCTGTGGAGTACTATTCTAAACTCCTTCCTAAGGTTCTTAGGGAACTGGATTTTGCGACCACTCCTAAAGAGAAAGCAGAGTTAGACCCGGACTTGCCTTCAGGTTCGGGGAAAATTATGCCCAAAGTGGGGGTTGCTCAGACTGGCGTGCCCTTGCCCACCCCCTTTTTTAGTTTGATTAAGGCGGAGTGGGAGCATCCGGCTAAGCCGAAATCCAATCCACATTTGTTTTCTAAACCGTATGTTTTGAGCCCAGAGGCTACGAAGCGTCTGAAATTGCCCCTAGTGGACGATCCTGTGAATAGTTTATTATCCACATCGGTTTTGCCTATGGATGCGGATGGGCTACCCAAGGATGCTTGTGATAGGCGAATGGAACAGGCACTGCGAAAAAACTTTGAAGCTTCTGCCTGGTCCATCCGGGCTTCTTCGGCGGGCTCGCTGTTTGCACGCGCAGTGTATACATGGGCTTCTAATCTGGCATCCGCGGATAGTGATGCGCCAAAAGAGTTCAAGGATGAACTCAAGAAAATAGCCCTGGGCACAGCATTTATCGCAGATGCGACTCTGGACGCTATGCAGTTGTCCGCTAGGGCAGTGGCCTGCAGTGTAGCAGCGCGCAGGAACGTCTGGCTTCGAACCTGGGATGCTGATGCAGCTGCGCAGGCTAGACTGGCAGCTGTTCCGTTTAAGGGCGTTAGTCTCTTTGGGGACGAATTGGAACGCTTCTTGATTGAGTGGGAAGGACAAGAAGAAGGTCTTGCCTTCTAAAAGGAAGGATTTTAAGTCTAAGAAACCCTTCCAGCCCTTTCGGGACTCTAAGAAATTCTCCCGGCCTGCGCCCTTTAAGCCCTTCCGAGGAAAGTGGCAGTCTCGCAGTAGGGATACCAAACCTTTCTCTAGCCGTAGTGACAAGGGAAATAAGAGTGACTCCAAAAAGGGAGGGTCACAATGACTATGCCACAAGGCCGGAACTGCTTCCTATCGGAGGGCGTCTACAGTTTTTTGCGGCTCAATGGAAGGCATCGGCTGCAGATCAATGGGTGATCGACACGGTGTCCAAGGGCTACGCATTGGAACTAGAAGTTTTTCCCACCTCGGAGGTTTCGTCCAGTCCTGAGGAAGCAGGATCCGATCAGGCACCAGGGGATGCTGGGCGCTATCCAGCATCTACTGGACATCAGGGCTATAGAAACGGTACCCTTGGCTCAGAGGGGTCTAGGGGTGTACTCCATCTTGTTCCTGGTTCCGAAGCAGAATGGCGATACCTGAGCTATTCTGGACTTAAAATGGGTCAACCGATTTGTCAAAACCAAAAAGTTCCGGATGGAGACGTTGCGTCCCATTCTTCTGGCAGTGCAGGAGCGAGAGTTTCTAACGTCCATCGATCTGTCCGAGGCCTATTTACACGTGCCTATTCGACCAAGTCACAGGCGGTTTCTCAGGTTCGCTTACGATGGAAGGCACTTCCAGTACCGGGCTTTGCCGTTCGGACTCAAGTCTTCCCCGCGAGTGTTCACGAAGATCCTGGTGGCGTTGGTTGCTCAGTTACGGATGGGGGGCGTGGCTCTTCATCCGTACCTGGACGATTTGTTGGTCAGGGCCTCTTCGTACCAGCAGAGCCTGGAGGACACCGAGCGGACTATTCAGGTTCTGCAGGACCACGGGTTTGTGGTCAACAGGGCAAAGAGCAATCTTACTCCCACGCAAGAGATAGTGCATCTGGGTGTCCTGATCGATACTCGGAGGCACAGAGTGTTCTTGTCGGAAGGACGACAGGTGAAACTCAGATCCTTGTTGGAGGAGGTGTTGGCACTGACTCAGGTTCCTGTGATGACTCTGGCAAAATTGCTAGGGGTTCTGGTATCTTGCCAGGATGTGCTGTCTTGGGCGCATTTCCATTTGCGGCCCCTGCAACGCTTTCTGCTTCCTTATCAGAACATGATAGCTCGCAAGTTGCACAGGATGGTGATTCTCCCACCGGAGCTGAGGCGACGACTCCAGTGGTGGCTGGAACCTTTCCGCTTTCAACAAGGGGTCGCTATGAAGGAACCGCAGAGGATAGTGGTGACGACAGATTCCAGTCTCTCCGGCTGGGGAGCGCACTCTCAAGGGGTGATGTGTCAAGGTCAGTGGTCTCTGCTGGAGTCTCGACAGAGCATCAACCTGTTGGAGCTGCGGGCGATTTGTCTGGGGTTGTTACGCTTCAGGGGTGTCACGTGTTGGTGAAGACAGACAACGTGACAGCGAAAGCCTATGTCAACCGACAAGGCGGGACCAGAATCAGGAAACTGCAGCGAGGCCAACAGCCTGCTGAGTTGGGCAGAGAGGTATCTCTTGTCCATAAAGGCGGTGCATGTAGCCGGGAAAGACAATGGGCTGGCGGACTGGCTCAGCCGTCAACGGCTGGATCAGACGGAATGGTCTCTGGACACGAGAGTCTTCCAGGCTCTTCAACGCAGATACGGCAGAGTGGCTGTGGACTTGTTTGCAACCGCGGACAATCGTCAAGTGCAGTGGTTCTTTGCAAAACAGAGACACGATCAGGTGGAGGGCGTAGACGCTCTCAACTGCAACTGGCCGGACGGCCTGCTGTACGCCTTTCCGCCACTGCAACTGATTCCTCGTTTGGTGAACAAGGGTCTTCAACAATCCGCGGCGCTGGTGCTGATTGCCCCCTTCTGGCCGAGACGGGGGTGGTTCCAGGATCTCTTGCGACTGTCGACGGAGAAGCCTTGGCGTCTTCCAGTATCCGAGACGCTACTGACGCAAGGGACAGTACTCCACCCTCAACCGGACATGTTGCAGTTAACTGCGTGGAGGTTGAGCGGTCGCAGTTACTTAAGTTGGGGTTTGACTCAACAGTGATTGACACTATGCTGGCATCTAGGAAGGGTTCTACCACTCGGGTGTATAATAACACTTGGCAGGTGTTCTCCAGTTGGTGTGCAGAAAGGGGCTGGGATCCTTTGAAGTTACCTGTTCGGAAGCTGTTGCTGTTCCTGCAGGAGGGCTTGGATAAGGGGCTGGCCACTAATACCCTTCGTAGACAGGTGGCGGCTATTTCGGCGGTGCGTGGAACTCGAAAAGGGGGTTGCTTGACACTGCATCCACATGTTAAACGTTTTTTGAGGGGGGTGTCTTTGTTAAATCCCCCTACAGCACATAGGTTCCCTACTTGGAAGTTAAATGTGGTGTTGAAGGCGTTGTGTCATGCGCCTTTTGAGCCCATGGCCACCTGTAGTTTGAGAGACCTTACCCTTAAAACATTGTTTTTGGTGGGGATAACTTCGGCCCGCAGAGTATCTGAGTTGCAGGCCTTGTCCGTAGATAAGGACCTTTGTACCTTCCATAACGACAGGGTGGTGTTAAGACCTGATCCGACGTTTGTCCCTAAGGTAAATTCAGTGTTTCACCGCTCACAGGATGTGGTTTTGCCTTCGTTCTGTCCTAATCCCAAACACGAGAGGGAGGAGGAGTAGCACCGGTTAGATGTGAGGCGGGCCTTGAGTTTTTATATAGATAGAACCAAGGACTTTAGGAGATCGGAGTCTTTGTTTGTTTCCTTTAATTCCCCCTCGCGGGGAAAACCAGTTTCTGCTTCTACTCTGAGCAGGTGGTTGGGGCAGTGTATTTCGTCTGCATATACAGCGTCAGGGCTGGAGCCTCCAGGAGGCGTCATGGCGCATTCCCTACGGGGAGCGGCTACGTCTGCAGTATACAAGTCCTTCTCCTCTCTAGAAGGCATCTGTAGGGCAGCCACCTGGAGTTCTGTCCATTCCTTCACCAGGCATTATAGGGTGGATAGGTGGGCAGCGGCTGAAGCGGCCTTTGGTCGCAGGGTATTACAACAGGTCATACACTGAAGGTAGAGGTCCCCACCCAGGGTACATATTGCTTTTGTATGTCCCAGCAGTTTAGGACCGTCCCACTACCATGGACCACCGGAGAACGGAAGATTGGAAGCTCTTACCGTGAAGCTTCCTTCTCGGTGGTCCTGGAATGGGACGGTCCATCCCACCCAGTGTATTATTTCCGTCAAGCGGAGGTTGGTTCTGACTGTTTACCATTACTTCTGCTGTTTGCAGTTATTAAAATGGAGTTGCATCAGTATGGTCTCCGTGTGGTTTGTTACCATGATGCAGAATTTTGTTTTATAGATCCAGGTCGATGGGGGAGCATGGCTGTTCTATGGACTGAGGAGTTCCTAAGGGAGCGGCCCCTCCCCCAGGCCGGATCAAGCGATCAACGACCCTGTTCCGGAGGAGAAGCCTACTCCCAGCAGTTTAGGACCGTCCCACTCCAGGACCACCGAGAAGGAAGCTTCACGGTAAGAGCTTCCAATCTTCCGATATCTTTTGAGTGAAAGAGACAGATTCAAATCAAGTGCATACCTGCCTGAGTGCATTCTTCTCTGGAATGATTTTCCTAGGGGGTTCATCATTGTTACAATCTTCTCTTTCAGAGGAATTCTATGAACAAGGAGAAAAGAAAATAATAATAATAATTAATGTATTCCATCCCCCAACAAGAAAGTAAGAGAAGCTGATGTTTCCAACAACAGTACCTTCTCTTTCATAGGCTAATTTCTTTTAAGAGCTATTTTTTTGGTATTTTAATATCTACATCTGAATGAATCTGAAACATGAATTCTCAGAACATATCAAGAATCACTTAATAAAAGCAATGTATTACTACTATATTATCCATACAATTAAATAGGCTATCAAAATATTGCAGTCAGATATTCTCCAAGTTCAATCCAGGCCTTTTTTTGAGCAGGAATGTAGAGGAATGCAGTTCCGGTAGGCTAATATGGAATAATATGTGGCCTAATATGGAAATGAGTTCTTGTTGGGCTTTTTCTACAAAAAAGCCCTGGTTGTACTTATATAAGTGCTGATAATTGCTGTGATTTTACATACAGCTTTAATCCCACTGCTGTTACAATGGTAATACACTGTGTACCCATTCCTGAAGGCATCTTTAAACATATTTGAACATTCGTTTATGTAAAATTTCCAGTTGCTCAGTGCCTTCAGTGTCTACTAGTTGTGATAATGGTACAGGAACATAGCAAACTTGCTCTCATTGGTCCATGTAGCTTAGTATTGTCTACTCCAATTGGCAGTGGCTCTTAGTCTCAGACAGATTTACAACAGTCTCAGACTGTTGGATGCAGTCAGTGTGCTATAATTGGTTAGACTAGGATCAGTGAGATCTGGGTTCAGATTCACACTGCACTGTGAAGCCTTGGCCCAGTCACTCAATGTTACCCTAATCTACAGCAAAAATCATTGTAAGACTAAAACTGGCAAGGAAGGAAGGAAGGAAGGAAGGAAGGAAGGAAGGATCGAATAATATAAGACACTGAGCTATAGCCCCTACCACTGAACTACAGCTCCTACCAAATATGCCATGATTTTGAAAATGACAAAGTCACACCTATCTTTCCTCCAAAAAATTTCTTCCATCACAGCTGTGTGATAGAAATAAGGGTTGCAGACAAGATACAATTCATTAGTATTAGTTACATGCCTCTCCTACAGAATGCCCAGACTGGCTAAGACATGCTTCCCATAACTACTTCTATTTGTGCAATGCCCACTCAGCTTCAGTTATGGAACTGCATCAAATAACTCATACCATTCTCTACTGCACTGGTCTTCTATCTTTTCAGATGAGCATTACATAGCAAGAAGCCAGACTGATGAGCTTACCATGTATATGTAGCAGACCAGATAGGAGACCAAGCAAGCCAGGGACAGAAAAATACAACCCAGCAACCCTTACTATCATGAGTAGCAAGCCAAAGGTTAAAGACATGAAGGTATCCTTCATTGAGTGACCTTATCTCATAATTTCACTTTCTAAAAGACCCAAAAACACAAAAACAGGGACTCACAACTCAGCAGGTGAAGGATGTACAATCCAACTTGACATTCTAAACCTATGAGTTGAAGATCACTGCTCCAGTACAGCGCTAGATATTACTAAGTTTACAGCACTTCAAGTAAATGTAATAGGCATTATTTTTGTATCTATCATTTCAAGTTTGAGTACTTTCCAAACAAGCATTTCAAGATCAGAAAGTGGAGTTTTAAAAGATAGCATGTACCACTGAAGAATAAAGCCCTTCAGAATTGTAGACACAAGAAAATGTGATATTACTGCTTGGTGTTTTGATAATATTTGTTATACACAGATCCTAGGTTTTTTAGAGGAAGACAGAATTCCTGCTCAGACTAATCCAAAATGAAGAAAAAAGGGGTAGGCTGTGATGAATTGGGAATGAATAGATAACAGATTACCATTTGCTGTCTGTAGTGTTCTGTTTTAAAAGTGTATTTGAAGGATGGATCTGAAACAATAAAAGAACAGGAGAACAAGATTCAAGATAGATAGATTCAGGTGGGAAGCTGTGACGGTCTGAAGCAACAGAAAAAAGTTAAGAGTCCAATGGTGCCATTAAGACCAACATGCTTTCGTCACTATCTGAGGAAGTGTGCTTGACACACGAAAGCTCATATCCTGAATAAAACTTTGTTAGTCTTAAAGGTACCACTGGACTCTTAACTTTGTTCTATTGCTTCAGACCAACACAGCTACCTACCTGGCTCTGTCTTCTTCATGGAAGGCACCACATTTAGCTGCAAGGAAACTCCACCAACCTTACAAAGATTCAAGATAGAAAAAGGATAGATTATTTCACAAATAAGATACAATTTTGGGAATGGAAGCCAATGGGAATGGAATGGGAAGAACAAACATGGAAGAAAGTGAACGAAGAAATATTCACTGTACTTTTAGACTTCTAAGTGAACACTACTAATAGCAACATATTTCAGAAAAGGATTTCTTCTTTGCAGCCCATTTTCCTCTTGCTCCATTAGCCTTCCTTCCAGGTTGGCCTCAGTACCAAAAGCCATGGAATTCAATAGCCTTTGTTTCCTGTCCCAACATGCTTCAAGTTTACCAATTTCTTCCTTGAAAGTAAACAGCTAATTTGAAGCCTTTGTTTAATTCATTATCTTTATAGGTGGCAAGACTAAGAGGTTGGCTGAACAAAGACCAGACATTGACTGCCAAGTGCATATGGTGGCTCACAGCTTGCCATCACCCCATTCTACTGCACCAACACAGCAGACTATTAAAGTGGAGCGCTGCTCATGCACTTTTGTCAGCAAGTTAAGTTACGCTTGGCAAAAGGCTGAAAGTCTACAAAACGTTAGACTCCTTAAGAAGCAGCAAAAAATGGAACTGAGGCTTAGAAAATGGAAATCCTTCTTCCCCTCATGGGCAGACAATAAGCTTAAGAATATTTCTTAGTTATTATTTGCATACGTCCAGTTGCAAGTGCTTCTCAATAGTAGGTATCTTTTAACTCTACCATGTACCTTAGAATGATACTCATACCTTTGCTTCAGGAGGGCAATCTCCTGGCAAAAGGCCCTCCTACTTGCCTTCACCTTTGGTTTGGGCTAACAAGAGAAGTGGTGGAAGTGGAAACAATGCTGGCCTATGTGCCAGTGTCAGGTCTGGGCAAAAACTTGTATGTGATGTTAGCAGAAGAAACTTTAGGATTATACCACAGAGTTTCTACAGCAGTGACACACCGACATCACAGACAGACTTCTGGCTGGATTGGCATTGCACATAGTCCAATGTCATTTCCGCTTCTTGCCTCATCCCCAGAGCATACAGAGTTGCCTGGCCACCGTTTGGCATCCCTCTTCTTCTTTGAGCTACATGCTGAGCACACACAATAAACTCATTGCTGGAGATTTACTTCAGCAAGAAGGTGATGTACTCAGAATAGCAACAAAAAATTACTGATGTCTTCCAAGGACCAATAAAGGGCTGCCAGTAGTGAAGTTCAAAAACCTTATATATAGTATTTCAGCAACAATGACAGGGTGTGCATCAAAAGTCTCCAGGAGCATTGCTACAGAGAGACATTAAGTTACCAAAAGTTACAAGTGGAAATTCAAGAAACAAAAGTGGATGAAAATTCAGACAACTCTGACCCTGACTTGGATAGCCCAGGCAAGCCCAATCTTACCATATCCTGGAAGCTAAGCAGGGCTGACCTTGGCAAGTACTTGGATGGGAAACTTCCACGGAATACCAGGGCTGGGAAACATCCAAGCCCCACCAGGTCACCAGAAGTCAACAATGACTTCCATGCACACACGTACAAATGTACACATGAAAATATTCACCAAAATAATTTAAAAATCCAGACAACTCTGTGACTAAATTTATTTTCATGACTGAGGCTGTTTTCCTTGACAGGCTTCCTTATGAAAGTAAGATGAGGCAAGCTGGCTCATACTGTAATATATGGAGTCTCTCAAAAGCAGGCCTTGCACAACCTGTGCATCTTCATCCATGGACCTCAGGGCACAACTATGAATCTTTCCTGAGATGAGTTTAGCTCAGGATATATACTCTTGTGATCCTTGTCCGTATCTATATAATGGGTATGACATGGAAGAAAAAAACTGATTAGGGAAGACAGACACGGATGTTTTAATTTCCCTAAGCTCTCTGATTGCACAAGATTTCCATGGAATATGCAGTACATAACAACATCCAGAGCTCTCCAGAAAATTAGGGAGAAGCTGAAAAGGTGAATGAGGGTTGAGATTCTCATTCTTAAATTAAATAGGTAAGCAGCAATTTAAGTGCTAGCAGTGAGGCAGATTTCTGTTTCCCGAAGCTGATATGAGAATAACAGGCTACTATGACTGTTCTGTATTCTTAGAAGGGAAAATAGGCTATTAAAGAGTCTTGGCAGATCTCATTTGTGTAAAAAAGACTTCATCCTGTAATTAATGGAATACTCTTGCATGGCATGGAGCCACCCTAACACCCAGTGCACCATTTTTTTACTACGAATGTCATCACAGACACCCAAAATGCCCGTTGTTCAGTATAAGCATCTACATTGCTGTATTTAGAATTTCTTATAGCCTGCCCATCGAAACCAACAAGACGATCAGATGTAATAGATGGATAAAAGCATTCCAAAGGACTCTCGTCTGAAAAGAGGCATCTTTAAGACTGCCTCTTTTCTCACAGCAGGCATCACAACCATGCCAAGTGGGGAGGTGCTTATAATTTTTTTCTAGGGGTGGGAGGAAAGGTATAAGCATCTACATTGCTGTATTTAGAATTTCTTATAGCCTGCCCATCGAAACCAACAAGACGATCAGATGTAATAGATGGATAAAAGCATTCCAAAGGACTCTCGTCTGAAAAGAGGCATCTTTAAGACTGCCTCTTTTCTCACAGCAGGCATCACAACCATGCCAAGTGGGGAGGTGCTTATAATTTTTTTCTAGGGGTGGGAGGAAAGGGACTGCCCTAGCCAACTCTAATTATAAAGCCATATAGATACAGCACTTTTTCAAGCGTGCATGTGTATGAGAGTGAAAGAAACTGTGTCTATGCATAGAACACTTCTTTATGCTTTCAAATCCTTAATCCTGTTTGGAGCTGTCAGTGGGGGTTAATGGAAGCTTTGGATAGGAGAATTCCAATCTGGTTGGCAGATGGATAGGTCGGTTATAGCTGCATAACTATGTCTTGCCTGCAGGCACAATTCAGAACACTGTTAAAGCAATATAAAGTCGCTGTCAAGCTGAACCATTTGGATCGGTAGCAAGGAGAGATAATAATAAAAGGAGTTCATTTCTGGGCCTTGCGCGTTCCTGCTAGTATGCAGAAACTGATTAATTGTTGTCATGTGCTGGTCGGCTGTACCTCCAATTCCTACTTCTGGAGTAGATTTTGCATGCTAATATAATCATTCTCCCTCCTGAGACATTAGCAAATAATCAAATGAAAAACAGGATCATAATTTACTGAGATTCGGGCAATTCTCTATGCAAATTTGACTTGTTATTGCTGCTGCCTCGTTAATCTGAATGCCTTTGACAAACTCCTTTGATTTATGAACTCATGACAACTCCAATGTGTATATATTTTGCTAGATTGACATTACCATTAAGAGTGGGTGGACTGAGCTCACATGAATGGCTGATTTTATTCGCTGGTGTCGGCTGCTCAACAGCTGAGCATCTCCTTTGCACAAAGCCCCCAAGCACAAGGCTCTTCCCATCTTCCCATCCATTCATCATCTCGATGTTAATTGGCCCAGGCTTTAAGCAAATTTTCAACACGATTTAAAGGCATGATGACACTGATTACTGACCCTCTGCCATACGGTGCCTATTGATTAACCTGACAGAGATGATGAGCTTGAGGGAAACTAGGTGTGTGGGGACCTCAAAGGGAAAAAATATATTGTTTATGTAGGCAAAACACTTGTCATGATCCCAGAGGCCAGAATTTGTGCAGCATTGGCCTTTAAAACATGATATTGCCGTTAAAGCTTCCAACCAATAAGCAAAATTCATACTGCTTTGGAGTGCAGAAAACAACTTACAAACTTGACACGTGAAGTCCCTATTTTAGCAGAGCTCCCAGTGAAAAGTAAACCTCTTGTAAACAACTAGGGCTTATGCAACCCAACATCTATGAATACACAGTAGTTCAACATCAACGTTAAAGGGGGGGGAGGGGAAATGGAGATATTGGTAGGGATTATGTGTGTGTTGCTTCACATGAACATTTCTGAAACACAACAGCAGCAGCCAGTTTACAACTAATTTCATAAGTAGCCTAAGGACAATCTAAAGGTCAAACACAACATTCCAGATATTTTGGTAGGCTCACTCTGTTTCCAGGTATTATAGGAGAGTTATTTGCAACTGGATTGCATTGTCCTGTGGGATAATACAAAAGGTAAGAATGCTAGAAAAAAATCATTTGAATTACTTTCACAACTCTGCTACAGTATATAGATTGAAGGAGTGGAAAAAATGCCTATCTAATGGTTGCAGGAGAGTAAAAATTCAGTAGTCCCTTTCCAATAACCTCTGTAAGTGATAGATGAGTCCAAGAGTCTTGCTACTGTAAAGGGACCGATAGCATCCCGATTTCATAAATGCAGTCTGGCAGTTTATAAATCTCAGCTATTTCAAAAGCTGTAGTATGAAAACTGACTGTTCCTGCCAAAACAAACATATACATCGTCACAAAAATTATGGGCTCAACACCCAATTAAACCATTGAGGATGCTTCCGTTTCAGGTACTAAGAAGACCAAGTCCTTGTGTGCAGCAAGTAGCATTTGCAATGCTAGTGCTCTGGATAGAAGAACAAGGGTGACAGAATCAAACCACAAGATCAAACTGCAGAGCAGTTCTGACCCACAGAAATTATCCTCAACAAGAGGGATATGGAGATATGGATCATAGCATTTCTTCTTCTGATTTGCCCACATCGTTTGTGCATTTCTTCTTCTGATTTGCCCACAGACAACTCAGTGCAATAAGTGTGAGATGCAGGCTGCAGTTCCTTGCTTCATGTTAAAAAAAATGCTTGTTATCTATAAAAGGCTTCTATTTCAGCTAATTTGGCTTCCAATTCAAAATATAACTGTTTCATGCTAATGCAAAAAAGCATTCCCAGCTTTGATAGGATTTTGGACTACTACAGAAATTCAGTTGTTCACTGAGCTATTCAGATACATTTTCAAGAACCAAAGTAGCAATTAGCATGATGTGCGCGTGTGATTGTACCATCCTTTTCTATGTTTCTTCCCTAGGGGCTCAGATATTCTATTAAGTTAATACCATACACACATATTTTTTCTAGCCATTTCTAAAAATGTCACATTAACATGCTTCATTGCCATGAAACAGGATATCAAAATTTCTTTCAAAGTCAGAGCGCTATCAATTATGTGATTTCCTGATCATTCTTAGTAGATAATTTATTGAAAAATTAAGATAAAATGGTTTAAAAACTTCAGCATTCTGTTCTTGCATGTCTAAAAGCCATATGTATGAAAATAATAAAAAAATTCAAAAATTTCAGAAGGATCTGAGATTAATAGTTTGATTTTCTTTTTAAGTAAAAGAGTCTAGATGCTTTTATGAGTAGGAAGGAGTGCCTAATAACTAGCATGCCTCTAAGAAGTGAGCCCTGTTTCCCATTTCTAAGAATTTAAGAGGAAACAACTAGTACATGTTAAAATACTTAAATGAAGCTACCTAGTAACGGCCTTTTAGATTCATTTCTGCTAGCATCTTATTTACACAAGCCTTACATCCAGAGAGCCATTGAATATAATTTTCCACATATTAAGGAAAGAACATTTGCTTCTGCTAATCAGGACATCTGGTTATTTTTGTAGCTCAGACATCTGCATTAGGCAGAGCTGTTTCTTAATTTCGCCTAACAAGAGGTTAGATTAGAGCTACAGAAACATTAAGGAATCAAAATGTTTTTTTGAATATTCTATTTTAAATGTAAAGAACAGTTCAAATACTTACTTTATTCTGGACTACAGATCCTTTATAACTGAAAAATCAAAGTCTTTCACAGTATAGCTCTGAACCATCCTTAAGCATGGACAATAATGGTCAATTTTTTATTACATCTTAAGTTACCATCAGTATTCTGTAGCTTCTCCCCCATGGTAATACTTTGGTGTTTTCCAAATTCATCTTTAAAGCTGCTGCTGCCAACTGCAGTTGTGATTGGTGTGTTTAAAAGAGCAAAATGTTGTTAAACACAATTCGTGGACTTAAGTTTAGCCTGAAAAAACTGTATATAAAACAATATCTCCCCCCCCAAAAAACCCCACATGCAACTGCCATGACTGCTTGCTTGTCTGCTCTGTTTTTACCTCATTTGAACATGCAACAAACTGAATTTGAACATATAAAAGAACCAAATCAAAGAAATAGTCACTTCCATTCTTCTCTTGGTCATGTCCCTTTAAACATTTAGGACCACTGGTGAAGGCTAAAATGAGTTATTTGTTTGAGCTCACGTTCCAAGTGGTAAAGAACAGCAGAAAGCAGGTTATGAACCTACCGTAACATGCCAAAGAAGTGTCAAAAACATTTTTCTACCACTGACAAGAGTTAGCAGAAAACAACCAGTCTGGGGAGTTTCCTTTTTAAAAAACCTTTTTATTTATTAAAATTCTCTAGACAGATTTTCTTTCTGTGCTCAGTATTTATTATTGCTTCATCTGCATAGGAACTGCAGGCACTTGATAAATGAATTATGAGCTTGGCTAGTTTCTCTACTCACTCTAAACCCTCTCTTCAAATACTATTTCCTAACTTCTGCCACAAAATTTCTAACTGAAGCATACATAATAAAGACTTGCTACACACTATGTTAAGATTTCAAACCCAATCACCCATAAGTTACCAGGAAAACATATTTATTACCACCTTTAGGTTCTAATCAACAGAGAACATACTTTACACTCTCTATGCGCTTTGTTGCCTTACGTTCCAAAGTAAGTCACCCCACCTATAACTACAAGATCATCTTTGAGCAGATGGCAATAATGGGCCACAGCCAAGGCTTGAAAATGGCAGCTGGGCCATTACACTTGGATGACCCTGCCAGCAAAGACGAGGATTTGGACATAAAGCTCAGCACAAATGAATCTTTGCAATATGCAATAGAAAATGGGGATTTCATAACTCAAGAACGGACAGTTTTGGTTTCAATCTCTCTTAGCCCATCTTTCTTGCAAAGCGGACCTACTTTATCTTGTGATTTCCTGATGGAAATCTCTGCTATTGGTTAGTTCTGTACTGGACCACTGTGCTGTGTTCCTTTAACTTCTCTTGTCTCTTCTGTGAAATATCTAAGCCCTGCCACAAGCTGATCTTCGACATGCTTTCCCCAATACCAAATTTTATTTTCCTCTCGCAACTTGCAATCTAATTTTGTGTCCATTCTTGTTCATCCCTCTTCCTACTAATCACATTTACTGGCCTGTCAAATTAAACGTGCAAAAATCAAGCCATAATTTAGTATCTGCAATTATGAATATTCTTCTAGATTTAAGTATGGAAATTACCGCAGCTGTCTGAAGTAAGGATTCACACATAGTCATTTTACAACAAAATTCAATCCCATTCAGAAAAACATCTAGTATGACAAAAGCTTATACATATATTGTATATGGCTTTAGAAACATATGAAAAATTGTTGAATTTTTTGGAAGATGCACAGCAATAAGACATACCAGGAAAACCTGCCATTTCCACCCCCCCCCCCCACACTCCACCCCCAGCATTGTGCAGTAATTAAAAGTGGCTGTTGGGCCAGGCTAAGGGGGCAGCTGACTCTCCACACTAGCAAACCAAGATAGCTGACTACTAATGTGTTGTGTTTGTGCATTGTGTAATCATTGTTCCTTGAGTAATCAAACAACTGCAGTATGGATGAACTGGATTATGTTCACATCATATTTCTATGCCTCACTTCCAATAAGATTTTTTTGGTATCCAAAGAAAAGTATACTACTTTAATCCAGTGTCTCAAAATCCACTATTCACAATATCTTGCTCAGACATGAATGGCCTATTAAACCTACAACATATCTGTTTTAGTTAACTTCTGGGAGGGGAGGGGACCAGGAGAGAAACAAAATGTACTTAAATGCTGGGCTTCCCCCCACCCTTGAGCTGAATGCCTTTCATCCAATAAGACATTCAAAGCAGTGACCCAGCAAATGGATTGAAAAAGCAATCTTCCGTCTGAGTGCCACATTATCCTTCCTATTCAGTATTCTCTGTGAGAGATCTCAATCAGCTGGGTGCGTGTGTAAGAGACAGCGCAGCCCATTGCTGGGTTAATTAAACATTTGACTTTAACACCCTCCCATCATTAAGCAAATAAAAACAGATAATTCAAACCACACTTCATACACAAGGTACACAACACACGTCAAAAATTAAGAGACCCCCCCAGACCCCCTGGGGAGTTCCTCTGGGGAGATAATCAGTTTAAATCTTAGCTGGTTTATCAATTATTCTATTGATTAAAGTGGGATGATTATGCAAGGCTACCCACATGGGATAAATGTCAGAGGAAGACAAACTCTGAAGGTTCAAAGACTTCCAAAAGGAAGAGACCAATATGAACTCATTACAACTCACTTGAGATACACAGATGGGTTAATTTTGTTTTGTTTTGTTTCAGGGTAACAGAAGTGATCACAGTGCAATAATATGCTATCTCAGATAAATGTTAAAAATGCATGCCATGGAATTTAGGCATATTTTCTCTTTGTTTTCAAACAGAAAACCAGTACTTGACATATTTTATAGATGCCAGTTCTACAACGGAACAAGGACAGAATTTTTTCTTCCTGATCACAGTCTCTTAAGAATCTAACAGTACCTTTATATGGAACAACCAATTGAGCTTGGTAAGAAGATCAACAATGGCACTAGACTTCTCTTCATTGGCATCCCACATTTAAAAAAACCCAAAAAACTAAATGCCTAAAAATGAAAGAAACTCTACTTTAAAAAATCAGATTTTAACTAAATTGTACTTTGTAACAACACATAAGATGGCATGGGGGATGCTAAACAAAAAGGAAGCAGGGCTACTATCAACATAGTGCAGCTTTAACAGGAAGAATAGTACAATAAATGAATGAGGGGAATTCTACTTACTATAACCCATCTGATTTTCTAAAGTCCAAAATGAAAAAAAGATTGAGCCTGTCGGGGGAGGGTGGGATATAAATCTGATAAATAAATAAATAATAAAAATGAGGGGGGAAATTACAAACCTTTGATAATTTAAATCTAAAGCTGTGGACCCTTCAGGTATAAATTCGAATTCCACACAAATACTCAAAGCTATTTCCAGATTTGGGGTGCCAATTTGGTCTTTATGACACAATATTAAAAAATCCCCTGTCACAGTGTTAAGCCAAATATTTATTTACCAATAGTGTTGCCAGCTCCGCGTTGGGAACTACTTGAAGATTGGGGCAGGGGGAGCCTGAGGAGGTTTGGGGAGGTAAGGGAAGTAGAGTCCACTTTCTAAATTAGCCATTTTCTTCACTGATCTGTCGCCTGGAGATTATTTATAATTCCAAGCGATCTCCAGGCACCACCTGGAGGCTGGCAACCCTACTTATCAAAATGCCTATTACAGTATTGAACTGCATTGTTAAACTACTACTTCTGCTTCAGCAAGATAACAGTGAAGTTTATAGCTCTTTTTTTAAAACTCAAATACATGGCGTTTTCCTTTCTGATTACAATGTTGGTTTTAACTGTTAGGGCTCTTCTCTCTCTCTCTCTCTCTCTCTCGGCTTGACTTCACGAACGAAGATTTAAGAAAGGTGCAGTAGTCCACGTCTGCTGCAATGTTGGTTTTAACCGTTAGGGCTCTTAGTAGGCAGGTAACAACATATCTGCGGGACCGCCTCTTCCCATACATTGGGTTTATATTCCACCCTCCACTCAAGAGTCTCAGAGCAGCTCATAATCTCCTTTATCTTCCTCCCCCACAACAGACACTCTATGAGGTGGGTGGGGCTGACAGGACTCTCACAGCAGCTGCCCTTTCAAGGACAACCTCTGCCAGAGCTATGGCTGACTTAAGGCCATTCCACCAGGTGCATGGAGGAGTGGGGAATCAAACCTGGTTCTCCCAGATAAGAGTCCGCACACTTAACCACTACACCAAAATGGCTCTTGGACTCTCTGGATCATCACCTACTGGTAGTCCCAACCCAAAAGATATCTGCCTAGCCTCAACCAGGGCCAGAGAGTTTTTGGCCTTGGCCCCAGCCTGGTGGAATCAGCTCCCAATAGAGAACAGGGCTCTGTGGGATCTCCTGCAGTTCTGCAGGGCCTGTAAAATGGAAAAGTGCCAGCAGACTTTTGGGTGAGGCAGCCAACACTGATCATCATCTGAACCCTCCTCCCATGATTTGCTCTAAATTGTTTGGTCATTGGACCATAATGCTTGCAGTGACCATCTGAAAACAGCAAACTGTACCATCAGATAATTTTTTAAAGGCTCTGGCCTCTGTCTTCTTTACTGCTATATAGTGCCGGGACACTGTGGAATGATTTATCAGATTGTCATTTTGTTTTAAGGGCTAAAGTTTTACAGTAGCCTAGTTTGGTTTTATTGTTGTGTTTTTATGTTGTAACCCACTCTGAACCCACTTACAGGAAGGGTGGGATAGAAATTAAATAAAATAATCAATTATCAATAATGTTGAAGGATTCTATTTACAACTCTCTTGCTTTTATCCCGTACAGCAACCATCAAAATATAGCTTAGGTGTTTTAGAGCAGCATATCCCAGCCTGAGAGTTCCAGCCTATACATGGGTTGTGAAGCCTGTTAAAGTGGATCCCAGGTTACTGCAGTTTTATTGCAAAACAATTGGGAACCCACACTTCAGAGTGCAGGAACTTGTAGCTCCACCTTCACTGATGGTGCAAAGTAATGTTCAGAGTGCTGGATGAGGAAGACATGAAATCCTCATCCATAGAAATTAGTTTTACCTGGTGCCCTCACTACTGATTTTCCAGAGGACTAGTTTTGATAGATTTAGTTCTTATTTGCTGGCAATCCTAATTGGAGCTTTTAATATCATTGTTTTATTTATATTGTTTTTATTGTGGTTTTTAAAATAATTGTTTCATTTAAATCGTAAGATACCTTGATTTCCACAGGACAGAAAAGCAGCTAATAAACATTTTAAGTAAAAAAAGTTACAGTCTTTCAGCTTCATATATTTTACCAGGTTATTATACCAATGTATTTACAAGCCTGTTATACGGGGGCTGGGGCAAGTGCATTACTTTAAGCTCTTTTAGAGGAAAGGTGGGGGAAATGTAATATTTATATCACAATATCCTAATGTATTTGTAATCATATGAATTTTTAAAGTATATAATGTCCAAAGTTATGCATATATTACTTACATTTGTACTAAAATACAGTTTAAGTTTGAAAAGGCTGCTTATATTTAATATTTAATAATCCCCCCACACCCATCATGGATTCAGTCTTGTGGTGTAGTGCTTAGAGTCTGGGAGACCCAGGTTTAACTCTGCACGTGGCCACGGGAATTTGCTGGATGACTTTGGGCCAGTCACACACACTCAGCCTTATCTACCTCACAGGGTTGCCATGCGGACAAAATGAAGAGAATGATATAACCCGCTTTCCATCCCCATTGGGGAGAAAGGGGGCTGGAAATGAAGTAAATCAATAACAACAACAAAAACTACAATAAACATTCTTAGTCTTAAGTTAATGACTTCCTTTGTAGTTTCTACCACTTGTAAGAGAATTTCAAGCACATCTGTCATCCTCATCTTGAATTGAAGTTTCACTGTTTCATCTTAACAGTCGCCCTCACCTTTCCAGGTTTCACTGCTGCTTTTTTCTTATTCTACAATTTAATGGAGAAACAAGTGGTTTTCCATGGGAAATCTGTGGTACAACATCAGAGTATGATCATTTGTGGAAGATCTTTTCCCCCAGTCAACAATCAAATCCACACGTTGCCAGATTCACAAATGCTGCAGGAAGGATGGAATCAAAATGGCTGGCACGCTTTGCTCAGCAAAATCAGCAATAAAACCCATAGGAATAGTCATTCAACAAAGGCTTGTGTCTCTCATGAAAGAACTATATGCTGTTTTATTTTTATATAAGATATGAATAGATTAAAAATAAGGTTAGGTAGTATATACAAAAAAAACCCTTACTAAAACACATTTTAATTTATGTGGAGACGATGCTTTTTACTGTATATTCCAAGCACAGGTCTGTGTATTTCAGAAAAAAACAGCTGCAAGAGGGCCAATAGGACTTTAACTATATTGGTTTTTTGACAAGCTGAAGTGCATGTGTGGCAAAGACTGCTGTTGTCCTTGTGTAGTGGGATGGTTGCCACCCTTTGAAAGCACAACTTAACCACCCCATCAAAGTGAGGCTACTTTCTCCCCAGACTACCTCAGTCAGCTCACAACCCAATCAGGAAGCTGGGGCAGAAAGTCTTTTCTTGCCTTCCTTTCTCCAAGAGCAACCATCACCTCAGGTAAAATCAGTCTCTTCCCCCCACCCCTTTGTGGTGTTGCCATGTAGCATGTCAAGTAGCCACAGTTGTGTGGGTAAGGAAATATGCAGACTCAGTCAAACAACTTTATTTCTACAAGTCACATGCTCAGGGTAACCACACGATGGGCTCTGGTTATTAGCTTTAGAGCCCTGTATGGCCTAGGACCTGCCTACCTTAGGGACCATCTCTCCCCACACATTCCCCAGAGGGTACTTAGATCTGGATCTCAAAATCTACTTACAATCCCTGGCAGAAGGAGGCCAAATTAAAGACTACTAGAGAGAGGGCCTTCTTGATTGCAGACCCCCACTGGTGGAATCAACTACCAGAGAAAGTGAGGGCCTTGTGGGACCTTGTCCAGTTCCTCAAGGCCTGTAAGCCAGCTGGCTTTCAACTGATGCTGAGCCTGTATCATAGGGAAACTGAAGAAATATTGTCACCATTTAAACTGAAATTATATGACACCAAAGAGACTAGCACCAAATTATTCTGACTGTTTTTATTATTGAATGTATAATTTTGTAATATGTATGGTTTTAATTGTTTGTTGTGGTTTTATACTGTGACCTACCCTGAGCCTGCTTCGGCGGGGAGGGTGGGATATAAATCAAACCAAATCAAATCAATAAATCAATAAAATATATCCAGCAAAATAGAGGAAAAGTTACTAACTAGCAATTCATAGCATATCTGGTTGTTGTTGGTTGCATAATGGCCCTCTCCACAGGTACACCTGCAAACATCTTTAGCATCATCCCTCTGTCATGCTTCATTTTAAATCCATGTTGTATTGACAGCCAAAAGACCAACCAACAGCTGAACCCCAAACAAAGGAACAGCTTCCCTTTTCAGACTCGTCCCCATGTGGACTCCATGGCCCTTTGCCAATCTGGGTGCCAAGCCTGCCAGAACATAGACCTTCCAATTAAAAGGTGTTATATCAAAAAGCTAACACATTTTCACTTTCAGTTGTAAATGGTGTTCTCTATCCAGAGAAGAATACCTTTCCCACATTCTACTCATCATAGGGACACCACTTTTCTGTCATTGTAACTGTCACAGCATATCTTATCTGCCTCATGCAGCAATGATAGTGTTGTGATACATAGGCTGTTAATTACATGCCAAATCAACAGAATTCCGCATACAGTGGTTGCATCATAGTGACAGATTTTTCTGACATTTTGAAGAGTTATTGCACATGTTGGTATACAGCTTCAGCCTCCCCTCTGCTCATGTTTTGAGTTCTGTTTTGAAAATACAATCTTAACTGGCTTTGCCAATTTATATTATATATAAACATTAAAGAGCATAACATCACCATGAATTTGAGCTCTGTATCTTTCAGTAGTCATAACAGAATTATCATCACTTTGCTGAGAAAAGGTTGGTGGCCATTTTGATTCTTCACCACCTGGCACTTGTGGGCTTAGCAAAGTGTGAATTCTAGTTCCTGGGGAAAACAATACTCCAATATTGGACCATATGTTTCCCCACAGCACCAAATTTTTTTACCACCTGTTCCTTCTTTGATTTCCAAATTAAAAAACAAAGAAATTTTTATATACTGTAAATTGTTTGTTTATTCATTATTATTCCACAGTTTGGTATTTTTGCTATCTTCCTAGTCTCTGTGGAACTCTCAGGTTGTGAATCTAGCACACAGCCTGTTGCTGTAAGAAAGTTCATCCACCCAGGTTAGCAAAGGGAACCTGTCAAAGCAAGAATGAGCCTCTTTGTAATCTAGTGGTCAGACCTGCTGGACAGATGCAAACCCAGTTCAACTCTACAGATAATTCAGTTAGCATCTTGAATATAGAAATAGCACTAATAAATTCAAAAAAGGAAGGAAGGAAGGAAGGAAGGGGAGGGGAGGGGAGGGGAGGGGAGGGGAGGGAAGGGAGGGGAGGGGAGGGGAGGGGAGGGGAGGGAGGGAAGGAAGGAAGGAAGGAAGGAAGGAAGGAAGGAAGGAAGGAAGGAAGGAAGGAAGGAAGGAAGGAAGGAAGGAAGGAAGGAAGGAAGGAAGGAAGGAAGGAAGGAAGGAACTGCAGCACTTAAAAGAAACACACATTTATTGTGACACGAATTTTCAGTCCAAGAGTGGTCTTGTTATGAAGCAATGTGACATATTGACTTCAAAAGGTAAATGTCAGAAGCATGATTTTTCACACACATGTGTATATTCTATTTCCAGTTCCAGTACTGATCAGGGAAGTTTCATTTAAGACAGTTCCACTTTGGTGCATAGATGACAAATAGTGCAGTCCTATGCAGTGTTACTCCAGTATAAGCCTATTAATTTCACTGGGTTTAAACTAAAGTAATTCTGAAAAAGGACTGCACTGTAAGGCTGCCATTGGCCACATGAAGATCTTGCCTTATGACAGTAGCTCCTGAAAGGCTCAGGGCAATTGACTATCTACCCAGCCAGGGTACTATTTCCTTTCAACTTAATGATAGCATTCCATCTCCCAAATACTTTTTTGAAAAGAACAACTAAGTATGCTCCATTGTACCAACCTATCACTAGTAATTTCACCACCACGCACTCTAAACTAGTCTCAAACTAAGGGCACATACCACATGGATATAACAAGGCAAAGAATCAATGTTTGAGTCAACCAATGTCTGGCTGAAAATTTTAAGGGAAAGGGTTTGCCACAGGCAACATACTAAGCACAAGCTTGGTCTTCCTTACCTTTGGGAACAGGTTACACGTGTAGACTGTACTGGAATGACATGCAAATGCAATTTTATTTTAAGGCTTTTCTTTCAGATCTTCCATCTCTTGCAAAGCCAGCTAAAAACCTTACATTAGCATGCTGTATTTTACCCTCACCACTAGAAATACTAAGGGTACTATTTGTAATTGTATTCTTTTAAGAGGTTTGTTCTCTGCAGCTGTTTTCTGCTTGCAGTGTATTTTGTGTAATCAGCACATCATCATAAATACATTGGCTGTTCCCCTGAGGGAAGCTGTCAGTGTTTAATTTACAGAACAACCTGGCCAATGTGAATTCTAACATTATAGCACGAAGGCAAAGAGTTACCACAATCATGGGGAAAAAGGTTTCTATGAATTTTTATATCAAGAGCTGGTCCCAGGACAATTTAGGTTCAGAAATAGATTATTTTAAAAAGCTTTTTGCACAGTGTATGAAATGGATTCTTTACCACTTACAGCTTAACGCTCCCCTACAGGCATTAAGGCGACTTGGACTCTTTACAAAAAGACTCCATATTCAGTGCACTCCAACCAGCAGGAGGCAGTGAGATTCATTGAAGAAAAGAATGCTTTACTGAAGTTAATGGATGACACTCATGCCAAAAGCTCTTGTTCTGCAAACAGACTAAGTAGCACCGCAAGTATATAATGTATGTTTCACCTGTAGGTGCTGCTCATTTAAAAATTGCATTCTTAAAGGGGAGACCCAGAATTACCCTTCCCTTCTATCCTTTTAAAGCAGCTTCTTGGTTTTAGTTGAAAGAGACTGATAAATTATCCTATCAGCCTAGTGGTATTCTGGTGGCTGGGAGACTTTTCTGCAGAGGCTCTGTGTATAGTAACCTGGAGATCTTAGCTGCTAAAGGATGAACATTTGGAATAAAAAAAATAGTCTCTCAAAAGGAACATTTGGACTTTGAATATTGAGGCAGCAGCAAATTATTTAAACTGTAGTGGGAGATACCCCATATGAAGGTGACCCTAAAAGAAAATGATATCCCTAAAAAAAAGCTTATATACAAAGGGGGTTTTTCAAATTACTGCACATAGCTGTAACTTGCATGAGAATTTAACACACACACCTCTTTTCTTGATGGAATTGCTGGGGGAAATCTGCTCTTCCTTTCTGGTAACATACAATTGCCAATGAATTGGCCTTTCCCACAGTTCTATACAGAAGAGATATTAAAAACAATCTTACCCCTGCAAAAGTGGCCACTTGAAAACTGATAGCTTACAAACAACCCTATTATGTGTGTTTACTTGGAAACAAGTCTCATTGAGATTAATGGGCCTTACTCCCAAATAAATATGTAAAGGGCAGTAAACCTGTATTCTGGTCTGTACCACTTCATGCAGGTGGGAGCTCGCATGTCTGAATGTTCCTTCACACAAAACATCCCTTCACATAGGAAACTATATTTGAGAAAAAAGCCTGGCTTCTTCTTGTCATGTTAGTTCTCCTTTCATTAAAACGTTTATATCTCACCTTTCCTCCTGGTTCAAAGTGGCTTGCCCAGCTAAACCCAATGATAAAATAACAAGCCCCCAAATCCTCCATCCCTTAAGACGCCTGGTATTCAAACCCCCTTAAAAGCCTTGACAAACAGGCATGCCTTGCAGCATCTCCTGAGGATCTCAAAGGAGGGGTGCCCCCTCTCAAGCAGCCCATTTCACAGAACCAGAACCACAATGGAAAAGGCCCAGGCCGGGTCAATGCCAGACAGGCCACTCTAAGTGCCCATCTAGTTACAAGGGACTTTTTGTATGGTTTTTTTACCTCAGTGAGAAGGGCTTTGTATCACAGCCTTAGGCCTTACTAACTGCAGAAAAATATTTTCATCAAACTCAGTGGAACTGAATTTCAAGTAACCATGTTTAAGACTGGACTAGAAAATAAAACCGTAACAAGATTGTGTTATTCTGAGCCAAAAATCAAATTTAAAGTCAGATTTTCAAAGTTACAAACTAATTAGCAAGCAAAAAAAAAAGCCAGAACATATTTACACAGCTTGATACCCAGGTCTGTAAGTTATTTTAGCATATTCTGAAAGGTAAAATAAATTCTCCTTATTGCAAAGCCTCTAGCTGCTTCTTAAGAGATTATTTTACAAGAATAATTCCTCTGAGAAATGACATTATGAAATCAACAGAGTTTTCCATTTTTCATGGCAATTACTCAGTTATCTTAAATAAAAGTATAAATTTATTTAGCTATTTTTGTATCAAACCCAGGAGTTTTTTTGAGCCAGAACGCACTGGAACACCGTTCCAGCTGGCTCCGATAGCGTTCCGTCTGGCTCCAGCAGCGTTCCGGCTCTGCCTTGGCTCTAGTCCTCTGCCGCACATGAGGGGCCCAGCCATGCCTGAGCAAAGGCCTGTCAGCACCCAGGTTGCCTGCTGCACTCAGGGGGCTCAGCCTCGCTAGTGCGGAGGGCTCAGGGCACCTGTCGCTTTCTGGGAGCATTTCTTACCCCCCCCCCCCTTTGCTTGAGAACAGAAAATCCATGAAGCTTATGCAAGGGAGCAGTTTCCCCTTTCTTCGCTCCCCCGCTTTACTTGAGAGCAGAAAAATCCGTGTTGCTCCTGCAAGGAAGTAGTTTCCCCCTTCCCCGCCCCCCCTTTGCTTGAGAGCAGAAAAATCTGCGTTGTTTATGCAAGGGAGTGGTTTCCCCCTTTCTTCCCCCTATGATGTGGTTTGCCTTTCTTGTTTCAATGATCCAGAGTGCAGCTTTCTGCTGACAGCTGACTTAAGGAAATCCCAGCAAAGACATGATTTGTCATTACCATCTTTCGCATAGTGTTCTTGGTGGTCTCCTTTCCAAATACTACCCTGCTTAGCTTCAAAGTTCTGATGAGATCAGGCTTACCATGCCACTGTCCCTCCTGGTCAATGTCTTGTGGAGCAAAAATACAGACTGAGGTGTTTGCAGTCTCCAGAAATAAAAACCCAAGAGGATTTACTTTAAAATAATTTTAAAAACCCCAAAACAAAAAACAAACCACCCTGAAAATTCAGGGATTTGGAAAATCCTTGGGGGAATGCAAGTCCTCCCCCATTTTGTGGCTTTAGCCTTACTTTCTTCTCTCATTACTGGCTGTTTCAAAGCAGAAGTGGACTGGGAAGGGGAAATGGTCGTGGTAGGTTGCCAGCCTCCAGGTAAGACCTGGAGTTCTCCTAGAACTGATCCTCAGACTACAGAGATGTGTTCCCCTGGAAAAAATGGCAGCTCCAGAGGGTGGGTTGTATGGCAGGACATCCCTGCTGATAGTCTCTGTTCTCTTCAGGTCCACCCCCAGATTTCCAGGAATGTTTCCACCTTGAGCTGGCAACCCTGCCCTGAAGCAAGCCAAGCTGAGTGGCACCTGTGGCATTGCAAGGCAACACTTCATGGCCTTTCCACTCCATTGTGTCAGCAACAGACAGCCATACAGGAGGAAACAGTTCGTATCTAGGGCAGCAGCTGGTGTTGCCAAGTTCCAGGTGAGATCTGGAGATCTTCCATTATGACGGCTGATCTCCAGAAGATCTCTCTGTCTCTCTTTCTTCTCCCCCCTTCTCCCCCCCCCCGCTTCCTTTCTGTTTCTTTTCCCTCTTTCTGGTGACAGTAAGACAGTCCCTTCCTTCCTCCCTGTGGAGTCTGAGTGGTGGGCATTGACCTCTGAAGGACTGCTGCTGAGTATGTGGGTGCCTTGGCTTTAAAGGTCCGGTGGGAGCAGCTGCAGCTTCTGCATGAAGGGAGGGAGGGAGGGATGGCAGGCGGGGGTGGGTGGGAGCCAGCTACTACCAGTTCCATTTGCACTTAATTATCCCATCTGGTGTAGCCTAATATGCTAATGAGTGTGTGGCCTAATATGTTAATGAATTAATATACAAATATCAGGGTGTGGTCTAATATGCTAATGAATTCCTGCTGGGCTTTTTCTACCAAAAAAAGCCCTGATCAAATCAATTGTTTTAATGCCAACAGCCAATTAACTGGGGACGCTATGAAGCAATTCACTGACACTCAAGTCTCCCCGCAAGGCGGGGTGGGGGGAACCCAGAATTTTCCAACTCTCTGTATTTGTTTAGAATGATGGTAATTCATAAACAGTATTCACTTAAAAAGCAGGAGGAAAAGTGTTATCAAAACTCCCCAAGTTTGTGGTACAATTAAATGTGTTCATTAATTGTCTCTTCAAAAGAATGCCCTGGATAACAAAGTCAGAACAGACTGCCCAGCACTGGCTTGGCTGGCCAAAGAGGTATTTCTGTATTCAATAAGTGTTTTCCATATGGCATATGCCAACTCTATGTTTTCTATCAAAGTAAAGAACTTGGTAGCAGTTTTAATTGGAAAAATATTACATGAATAAAATAAGCTATTGTCTCTAACTTCATTTTGTGATGCAAGGATTTTTACAACAAATATGTAGCTGCTAACAAGCCTATCGACTAAACTTGCTCTATCACTAATGAAATCTAAAGTTTTAAAATCCATCTCAAGATCAAAATACAATCACTGGAATGAGCCTTAATGCTTGCTAGATCAGGCAAGATTCTTTTTTGGAAATTACACAGTACCACAAATGACCATTAGGGAGCAGCACAGTATACATGATCTTTTGTCATGCTTCTTCATTCCTTTCCTTTTCCCCACAGCTTTGCTCTTGCTCATTTCAACACACATGCACACAGGAGAGCACGCACACACAAAATAGCTGGTTCTAATTCAATTAGTGCAGACTGCAACTCCAGAAAAAGAGTAATTCAATTAGTGCATTGTGCGGCTCTGCAATACCACTAAGCAGATGTTCACAATCCTCAGGAACTTGCAGCTAGCTTTAAAAGTACCTGTATCCCATCCGGTTGGCACTACATATGTCATTTGTCATAATGGTTTTGCACACTTTTCTGACTTCTAACAAGGAGGAAGGCAAAGAATTTCCCCTTTTAAAAATATGGACTAGGCCTCAGAATACAGCTTCTCGAGAAGAACAATGCATGTTATATAACACTGCTATTAATTCCAAGTTGAATTTGAGGTTATTCTATTGGGGAAACCACTGATTTTGACCCATTTGCATTTTATTGGCATTCATAATCATTCATACCAATACATTGCTTGAGTGATATAGAGAATTTCCTTAGAACAAACAAATTTTTATCACCTACTTTAAAGCCAGATTTGCAATGGTAGTGTTTTTAAGCATTCAACATGCTAGATGCCTTCAGGGACATACTAGATTTTGGGATGGGAGGAGAATAAAGCAGCCCGTAAAATCATCTGACACTATTAAATCCAACAAATCCCCTCCCCCCACAACAATGACAAAAAACACCTTGATACTTTGATGACATGATATATTCTTTGGAATATTAAGACAAGCCAAGAACAATTATGTTCTCCTCCTGTTCCAAAATAGCAATGTATCTAACCTGGAATATATTAATTTGGCAAGAATGAATTGTACAGAAGATTCTTCACACTGTAATGGTAGAAATGTGGTTACAAGTATACCAAAATAAATCAAGGTCAGTGAAGTTAGAAGAAGGATTTATTAAGTGTGTGTGTGTTTTCTATCTTGGTATCATAAGTACAAGACATGTACTAGATGTACATAATTCTATTTTTCTTATTAAGCCCCATGCGAGGCGTCCTGCATTAATTCAATGTATTAAACGAAAGAGTAAGAACAGGAAGGAAACCAAAAAGGAAACATCAACAGCTTTTTACCATGGCATGCTAAATAACCACTCTATTGGAATACACCTTTCACATGAGTCACATTTACCTAGTACATTTTAGAAGGTAAACATTCTAAGTATAAGCCTTTCACCTTTTTATTATTCTTTAAATATTAAAGCTCACAAATATTCAACCACACATTTCCCTGGGCAACCTGTTTGCTCATTTTATCTATAACATGCTATAAAGCTAATTTTCATCCACCACAGCTGTGTTTAGGTGTGACTATCAAACTACTGATTTGGTTACATTTCTGCCCTTCACAGTTACTACATTCAGTTTTATCAGTGGCAAAGAGTGAAGGAGAAGAGAGAATCTCTCAGCCTGTATCCAGTCTCTTTCAAATGAGGATCATTGCTTAAATCTGAGTGTCACATACAATGGCAGTTCAATATTTCATAGCCAATACAAGGAATAAGAAACACTGCTTCAACTTTAAATCTTGGTAAATCCCCTA
Organism: Heteronotia binoei; assembly: GCF_032191835.1. Classification (NCBI taxonomy): domain Eukaryota; kingdom Metazoa; phylum Chordata; class Lepidosauria; order Squamata; family Gekkonidae; genus Heteronotia; species Heteronotia binoei. The sequence goes on along the minus strand of NC_083228.1, from coordinate 76,714,800 downwards.
TGTCAGCCTCTCCCTCTCATTGAAATGCCAGAGGGAGCAGCAATCAGAGTGGAGATGTTCAACGTGATAGAGGTCAGGACACCAGTGGATCAACGTACCAGAAACACGACCTTGTTTATTTTTTCTCCCAGTATTATTGTTTACAGGGTGCTTTGTTCATGTACCTTGTGGTTCTTAGCTAAAAGATGAAATTACAGCCCAGGATGGTGCACTCAGGCACACATCCAATTTGTGTTTCCATCTCAGAAAACAAAAAGCTTTGGAGGCCCTCAGGCTGCCATTCAAACTTGGAGAGGTTGACATTTTTAACAGCATGAACCAGAGACTGGCAGAGGGAATGATCGAATGCATTTCTAACTTGTCAATCAAAGATCTCACCTCTGCTGTCTTGTAAACAGTTGGGAGCCATCTAAGTACATTCATAAATAGGGGACAAGCCAGCCACCAGCTAGGGGCTGGAGTCACAGGCTTTGGCTGCTAGGCCCCCCAAAATAGAATTTGGTTTTAAAAACTGTACCACAAACAACCTGCAGTACCTTGTCAGGATTGCTAGAACAGAATCAGGCAATACTGCAGATTTCAGTCAAGTACAGTCAGTACCTTCACTAAGATCACAGAACCTTCTGACGTCTTCCAATAACAGGCAAGAGCCTTTTGTACTAATTACATGGCTCATTCTCAAAATAGCTCCTTCAAGAGAAGGCTCACTCCTTTTAGATAGATGTACTTGTCCCCACCTGAGTTTGCCTGACTAGCTTACAGAAGACAATCAGCCATGACAACAGCTGCTTTCCTTCTGTATATGTGCATGCTACAAAGCAAAACAGATATAAGTCTACAAAAAGTTACAAGAATAAGTTGCATTTGAAATGCAACTTAAATATGCTTACAGATAACTCACAGACCAGTTGGCAAGATGAAAACAAAGCTCCATTCACCAAAATAATTTTTTTTTAAAGTTTGCTTATGAAGGTTTGCTTATAGCCTCTGACTCTCTTCTGGCTTCTCTGCCTGCTATGTAAAAAAACTCACAAGCACAAAGAATTCCCATTTTATAAATCTAGTTATAATCCCCATAAGGTCCTATACAATATTTCAGTTCTAAGAGTCAAGGGGCCTTGCCGTTTTTCTATTTCTGAATGCTGGACATCTTAGGAATGAAGGGGGGATGCCCTGTGCCTGCTTCGCCTTAGCTTTGCTCTGTCCATTGCAACAATCACAAATATCCATTTCTGCCCTGCAGAAGGGAGTAAGTCCATGTCTCAAGGACACTTTTATCTCTTCTCAGAGACAGCTCAGCAGACAAATGTTTAGTGAGAGAAAGGTGTTGGTGGGAACCAATTTGTATTGCTTTACATGACTTTTTGCACTGTACTTTTGGCTGGCTGCATAATGACCCCAGATCCTTATAAAGGACTGGTCACCCCAAAGGTGAACCAGTTCTGACACAGACTTGCATTGCTACTGCTTCTATCTATAAATAAAGCTAGCTTTCTGACTACACAGGAAGCCTTCTTTAATTGAGGATAGCCCCAGAGCTGACATAGTGTCAGAACTCCCTAGCAGGACATACCTGATCTCAGGTCACTACCAGCGCCATGAGCAACCAAGCACCTGATAACAGGACCAGTATGAAAACTCCAGAGAAGAAGACCAACCCCTCCTTGAACTGGGAGCATCCCGAGAGCACTGTGGCATGTACTGGACCCTTAGCAAGGCAACCAAGGAAATCTACTGAGATCACTGAAGCCAGACAAGCCCATCAATCAGCTGCCGCAAGGAGCACTCAGAGAGCATATAGGTACAACAGAGGAGGATGAAGAAGAGCCCTGAACCCAAGAAGAAAATGAGGGGGCCACAGGTGGAGAAGGCCCTGATGGGCAAGACCCAATGGAGAGAGTGACAGGGCTATTATGAATGGAGATGTACAACCTGGCTTTCCACCTACAAGACGAGATGAGGGCCACATGTTCCAGGAGGTATGGCGGCAGAGAGAGGGCACTGAACAACCCCCCACATTTGGTGGGGCAACCCAATGGGCAACGACCCCCTCCTCCTCCACCACCTGGTCTGATCCCTGCTCTTATTCCCCAAAGACCGCACAAGCCACTTGGTAACTGAAGCTTAGAGGCCAAATTCGATGGCGATCCAGAAAAGCTGGAATACTTTGTGATCCAAGCTAACTATCTACAGGAATGAGGCTACCTGTTCCCTTTGGAAGAAAGTCGTGAACTTCCTGGGTTCAAAACTCAAGGGGGCAGCTGCTAGCTGGTATGTCACTCTCCATGAAGCCAGAGCCCCAGAGTTGAACTCAGTGAGAGACTTTCTGCATGCACTGCTGGTCCAATTCGAAGACCCCTTGAAGGAGATGCGCACCTGCACCACCCTCCAAAATCTGCAACACGGTTCCAGATCAGTAAGAGAATACACAGCTGAATTTCATGCAAACATCACTAAGGTCTGAGGGTGGGATGACAGCATGAAGGTAGTTCAGTTTCAGAAAGGCCTGAACGCCACCTTATTGGATCACGTCCTTATGCAAGCTAATCCAGACACCCTGGTGGGGTGGATCCAACTAACTTGCAAAGTAGAGACCTGAATGCAACTGTTTGTGCTCCAATGGCAGCAGCAAGGGGGTAAGAAGAGTCGTGATACTTGGCCCAGAGAGAAGAGTGGGGCAAAGAAACCACCTCAGCTGGCAGATAAAGAACATAAAAACAGCCAGAGGCTCTGAAATAGCTACAGGTCGCCAAATCACTTCACAGCTGAATGCCCCTCCAGGCCTCAAGTCCCCCCCCCCCCCCCGCTCTGAAGACCAGCAGAGGAACGAAAACCAAGAAGGGGAACCCCAGAGATCAGAAGGTTCCACAGCATCAAGGAGATGGCACAGTGGTGACCTACAATCCCGAGCCAGAGGTGGCTTTGGTCCTCTCTGCCTCCTGGTCCTCATCACCGGTGTTCAACTTGGAAAGCAAAAATGACCAGCTGGCAGGAAACGACCAAGAACTGCTGTGAGTGGCACAATCTGGGAGGTCGAGGAAACTACAGCACCATTGAGGGTTAGAATCTCTAGAATTTTGTACCTTTGACTTTATTGAACCCCAAACTCAAACAGCTCATACATGTTAAAGCTTTACTAGATTCTGGATGCACTAAAGACTTAATGATCCCAACTGTTATAGATGCCCTGGGGCTGCAAACAGTACTTTTGCCCAACCCCGTACAATTAACAGATGGATGATACCCCAATGAAAAAAGGACCCTTGCACACATAAATCTGAACTTCCCCACTGGGAAGAAAGAACTTTTGCAGTTGCCCCATCAGCTTCTTTCGAGGTGGTGTTGGGAGTCTCCTGGTTAGCAGATCACAAGCTATATGTACGCTGGAGTGGCCAAGCCATAAGCTTCCTGGATAAGCAGTGTAAAGAACACCTCTGGGATGAGAGCAGGGGCCCATACCCTCTTCCTGTAAATGTGAAACTGTGTCTAACATTGGAGGAGGTATATAGCATCCCAAAAGAGTACCAAGATCTTAAAGCTGTGTTTGAGGAGAAAGAAGCCAATGAGTTACCCCCTCATTGGTCCATAGACTGTGCCATAAAGCTCATCCCTGGGGGCCTGTTCCTAAAGCTAAAGTGTACTCTATGGGGAGGGAAGAGCGGGAGGAACTACGAAAATTCCTTAACAAAAATCTGGCAAGAGGATTTATCCGCCTTGCATCTCCCCCCCCCCCCCCCGTGGAGCCCTGAGGGGCTTTTATTTGCTGGTGTCAGGTGACTCTTCAGGATTCTTCATTATTAGTCAATGGCATAACTATGGTTCCTGTCCCAAAGGACATACTAATGATTCAGTGAAATACTTTTTTTTTTTTTGCCAAATTACCTTTAGGTATCTTAAGAACTACTGTTTGAATATCCACTGCTAGATCAGGTTTATTGGGGGGTAGGGGTGGAGAATGGTACAGCTTTGCTATTCTGGATGGTAATGCTGTACTAAAAATATAATTTGCACTACAACAGCCTAACCTGGGCATAATAAGTTGTTTGGTTTTTCATGGACACCTGGGTACTGGAGTACCTGGATACTGGAGTTTCTTACCTTCCATGCTCATAAAAAAGGCCAACGCCATGCTGGGAATTATTAGGAAGGGAATTGAAAACAAATCAGCCAGTATCATAATGCCCCTGTATAAATCAATGGTGCAGTCACATTTGGAGTACAGTGTACAATTCTGGTCACCGCACTTCAAAAAAGATATTATAGCGTTGGAAAAAGTCCAGAAAAGGGCAACTAGAATGATTAAAGGGTTGGAACACTTTCCCTATAAAGAAAAGTTAAAATGCTTGAGGTTCTTTAGCTTGGAAAAACGTCAACTGCGGGGTGGCATGATAGAGGTTTACAAGATTATGCATGGGACAGAGAAGGTAGAGAAAGAAGTACTTTCCCCCCTTTCTCACAATACAAGAACTTGTGGGCATTCAATTAAATTGCTGAGCAGTCGGGTTAGAACTGATAAAAGGAAGTACTTCTACACCCAAAGGGTAATTAACATGTGGAATTCACTGCCACAGGAGGTGGTGGTGGCTACAAGCATAGACAGCTTCAAGAGGGGATTGGATAAGCATATGGAGCAGAGGTCCATCAGTGGCTATTAGCCACAGCTAATTGCTGGAACTCTCTGTCTGGGGCAGTGATGCTCTGTATTCTTGTGCTTGGGGGGGCACAGTGAAAGGACTTCTAGCCCCACTGGTGGACCTCTTGATAGCACTTGGGTTTTTTGGCCACTGTGTGACACAGAATGTTGGACTGGATGGGCCTGATCCAACATGGCTTCTCTTATGTTCTTATAGAAACTATATTTAAGTAAACAACTTATGGCTCAGTGGAAGAGCGCTTTGCATTCAGAGGATCCCAGGTTCAACCCCTGGCATATCCAGTTGAAAGGACAAGATAGCAGGTGATGTGAAAGAGCTGCTGCCAGTCACAGTAGATAATACTGACTTTGATAGACCAACTGGTCTAAAGAGAGCATGTGTGTTCAACACAAGCATTTCTAAAATACAATACATTTATATTAATTCCTACTTAGAAGGCATATCCAACTGAAGGTGGTCTTCTGACCATCACAGTTTCAGCCAACTGAATGAGAATAACTGGCAAATGCCTCATCTGACATATTCAGAACAGGCAAGAATAGAACAGTTGCAACTACTTCTATGAAAAGCTACAGCCCTTGCTGCTATTTCCTCCCCAAGCTTTTACAAGTATTTGAGGAAAGCATGAAAATTACTCAATAGCTGGCAATGACAAACTGTGAAGTACAATATACAATTACTTTAATTCAGAGCTTTTTTTCTGGAAAAGGAGGTACCAGAACTCTCAAGAGGGAAATGAAGGAGAAACACACAGGACTCTTTGAATCAATACAATTTTCATGTGCTACAGACTTACCTCAACTTTAAAGCAGTTTCCAAACTTTAGACATGTCACCAACATCCTCAGTTCTGAATCCACTTCTGCTGGCACTCCGGGGACTCCCCCTTCTGCCACCCAACACCCTGCTGCACCATCCCAAGAACCCGTACTTGATAATTCAAGCCTGCCACCTTAGTCTACAGGGTCCTCTCCTACACACACCCTGCCTCAATCTCTTCTCTGTATCTGGGTGGTTTTGTTCAGAAGTACTGATCTGCTCTCAAAGCCTCTTCTCCATCTGCGCTCCCTTTGCAAGGGTCTCCTTTCTTGTGGGTACTCAGAAGGGTGAGTATAACAAACTTAAAAATAACGAAGTATTTCTTACACAGTGTTTCAATTGATAATTAAAAACTAGATACACAGAGATGCGAAAGTTTAACCTGCAGAAATTACACATCAACTGAACACAAATCACATAACAAAATATCCCATAAAAAGCCACTAGGCCAGACACATTTCGGCTGTAAGAACCTTCTTCAGTGGCCTAAAACCAAGTTGCACATACTTAAAATGAACTGTAAAACAGGTAGGTTTCTAGTATTTCAATATGAGGGAGGGCTTCACATGAAAATCAGGTCTATACATAATTCTGAACCAACCCACAAAGAGGACAGTGTCTCTCTTGCCAGAGATAGAATAACTGGAGAGACACACTGAGGGGCCTCAGGACATATCAGGAGGAGACCAATAGGCACTGGAATGCTGTTCTGACATGTTCCAGTAGGGAAAAAGCCTGCTTCAATCTAAACCAAATGAAACTGATGGACAGGCTAGAGAAAATAGTTAAGACTTCATTGTAAGTAGCTTTAGATTTTGCATGTTTTTCATTGCAATTAGGAAAATTATTGATTTGCTTTCTTTCAAGCTTACTGGGAAAATGCCTAGCCTAATGAGGGAAAATATGCATACCAGGACAGAACACTTGAAAATTTTACCTGTATTTTTACACATGAAAACTGGTACAATGTCCTCTTCTTTTTACCTTGTAAAGCTGTGCCTTGGTAGCTGAGACTGAGGGCACCTTACAGAGACTGTGCCTGGGTAGCTGAGACTGAGGGCACCTTACAGAGTTCATCAACATCAAGTATTAGTTCAGCTAGAAGAGCTGCTACAGGGGGATCTAAGAAGTGTCAGCAGTATTTTCTCACCATTCAGGGCAAGAATCCAGATTTATAATTAAGTCAAATCATAAGTTATTGGTTACAAATGAATGACTGTATCCAGCTGTTGTCACAATGATTCATAGTCCTTAGAAGTATGTTAGAACATTCGTACCACTAGAGTTCCCTAGGGACTAGCACCCCAGACTGCTTTCTCTACTGACTGTTTTGAAGCTACACGCACATTTGTCTTGTAGCCTTTATATAATAGTTCAGGTTTTCTCTACTGTCTGGGCTCAGCTCCTAATTATGCTTATAGTCACCACAGCACTGTTTTACACACTTGCAAAAATTGATACAACTGAAGGCTTACATTTAACAGTGCATAAATATGGTCAGTTCGGAAATCTGGATTTCCCATTTCTCCATGAGAAAGTTCAATAAAATCTATCTTGCCATTGAACAGCACTCAACAGATGAGAGCACAAGGCAACAACTCACATGGTGCTACCACACAATTTAAGATTCAAATCTGAGAAAAATATCTCAGCAAAACAACAGTAAAACAAACACTTCTAAAACCAGAGACTGCAAAACTGCCCCCCTAAGGCTAGGCATCCTTAAAAACTTGAGTAAAATATATTTAGTTCTGTTTGAATCACTGCCATGTCCTCATAGGTGGTCAATCTCTAGATACATGCAAGACGAGGATGGTATCTGTTAGTTTGAATGATGTGAAGGAAACAGATACTGTGAAGTTAAGAAAGTTAATGAATGAAAGCAAGCAAGATCACAAGCAGCAGACACACCCAGAGAGAGAGACAGAGAGAGTGAGAGAGTACCTGGAAAGCTGTGAGTGCGCCGGTCCCTGGGTTATACAGGCATCGCAGCGAGGGCATGCTGTCCGCCAGGCTGGAGCAGCCCAGCCACAGAGACCGGGGCATAGAGCACTGCAGAGAAAGGACAACTATGAGATGGGACTGTATGAACAGGATGGCACAGATTACAGGAAAATCTGAGGCTGCAATTAATTTCTCAGCAAAGTTGTTGCTGTTTGGAGCAGCCTCCACAAATGCTACTCATCTGCACGTCTCCCATAGAGAAAAGCAGAACGAGGGGAAAGAGATGTAAGGAACAGACATAGCATGGACATACTGATTAAACGCTAATATTTTATACTTTATTTACTTCATTTATACCTCACTCTTCTCCCCAAATGGGGACCAAAAGTGGCTTTCAACAGTCCTCTCCTCTCCATTTAACCCTCACAATAATTCTGTGAGCCAGGTTAGGCTGACAGTATGTGACTGGCACAAGGTCATCCAGCAAGTTTCCATAGCAGAGTGGGGATTTGAATCTGGGTCTCCCTATCTTAATCCTGTTTGCAGGAGTGCTCTAAAGCAAGGTAATATGCTCAAGAATTTCAGCTGATTAAACTGCATACTTTTAAACTAACCATCCAAAGAAATATTACAGTGGAATGGTGCATGTGCAACCCAGCCCATGTCTCAACTATCTTTAAGACATCAGAGTAGAATCATGGGTTCCCTGGCCTCTTCTGGCACAAATCCATTCTCTTCTCCCACTGTCCATAATCCTGGTCATGGTGTCGACGGCTACAGTAACCACACTTACTGCTAATCAAGGTCTGAAACCAGCTTCAGAATCTGGGTTGGGTTAATATTGGGACAAAACTAGCCACAGTAAAGGCACTAGGGATGAACAGAATATGTGAGACAGTACACAACTTCAGCGCCTGTTCCCTTTAACTCTGGCTAAAGGATGGGTAGTATTACATTTATTGAAGTCCGGTATTTCAGCCCAGATAACATTTTAAGGGTATGTAATGAAGCTACTAGTTTCTGCTATCTGAGCAGGAAAAAAATCTATTCTGTGGGAAAATCCCTCAAAGGTATCACCTGAATAAAGAGAGCCATACAGATGTCATATGCACTGCATACACTATGTCCTTACCTGGGGATTATGAATCAATCTATTCATAGCACCAATTAATACCCTCTCCAAGCAAAACCTCTCCAGTTCATCTGCTGTCTTCCCCCATGCAGTGTCACTATTCAGCATGGAGTGAATAATTCTGCAGTATAAGTAGAAAGCAGGTTGGAAACCTCATTGCATACAATGGAAAAACAATAAATTCAATTAGAGATCAGATAGGACAGAATCTTTACCAGCCCTATTGTTTGGTTAATTCTGCTTGGATGTTCAGCAGCAGGATTTCTTCTCTTGATACTAAAACTAACTAAAGGTGTGTGAAGTTACCAGAGAGAAAGCATTTAGCTTTCAACCACTTGAGACAGATTTACTGGGGAGTGGGGGGGGTGGAATAAAGATTTCTGATACTATACTTGGATTTTGTCACTGAAAGGATTGTATTTATTATTTATTATATTAATACAGGTATCCTGAAATATTTAGTGTTCAAGCTGGTCAAATGCTTATATATGTGGACAAATAGGAGAAAGGAGAATGATTAATTATTTGAACCTCTGCGTAATCTCCATCTCAACAATATTTTAATTTAAGAAAAAAGCAAGAACAGATGTGCAGAAATTTGAAATAGGCAACTGTTATAATAGCAGTATTTTGACATTTTGTCTCATTTTCCCACTTTCTGAATGGAAACAAATGATTGAACAAATGATTCTGCTAAGTGGCACAAAAACAAAGGTAGAGACTCCCAAGGGTAACAATGGGCCTGGGCCAGTGCCCAGTAGCATACCTGTGCTCATGGCTTTTTTTCTGGAAAAAGAAGTGTCAAAACTCTCAAAAGGGAAATGGAGAAACACACAAGTGCCCCCATGAGCTTTTAAACATGTTCCGGCGCATTCCCCCAGAAAAAAAGCCCTGCCTGTGCTTTCTGCCCTCTCCCTAGGAGGGTAGAATCCAGGCCTTCCTCCTTCTCAGCCTATCACTACTGAACATGCATGGCTGGTTAAAGTTTTAATGGATTATTGGCACTAGTCTTCTAAAGACCGTAGCCTCCTTTGAACATACCCTGAAAGCCAAGGTGGACTTCAAGACTGAGCTTGAAGAGCAGAAGTTTAGTGCCCCTCCAGCACAATTTCTCCTCTAACTACAGACTGCAAATTACTGGTAGAAATTAGTATGAATGCTACAATTCACACATCTTGGAAGAAGCCTGACTGTAGCAGTTAAGCCACTAAAAATCAAACTCCTCTATGGTAAAAGATACATTACACTTGGCATATTTTACTATCCTTCCAAAATAATCTCTGCTGCCTGGGCCAGAAAGATCCCATCATAGCTACCTTAGTAGTTTCAAAGGATAGGTAGCTTGTTTTCACAGGCATCATGCATATGACATTACAGACATCCCCTTGGCCAATGTTACCCTCACATAACCTGGGATGAATATGAGAAATCGTTCTTTCAAAATAGTTCTGTCAAAGTCTTCAAATCCACCTCCTGCTCCAAGTCTTCTTTGCATCTTCAATCACAGGACAGAATGTCAATGGACTGATTACAGTTTTAATTGGATTACTCTATGTAAATTTGTTCATAAATCAAGCCAGTCATTCTCATCCTAACCTACTTCACAGGTTTGTTGTGGGGAAAAAATTGAGAGCTACTTTGAGCAAGTGGGATAAAATATACTAGGTAATAAATTACTTGCTTCATTCAGATGTGTATCTCCTGGCTGATTCACAAGTTCCTGTATGCATACAAATTCTACATGCTACAAAACATTTTGGTGCTACCTGACACTAAACTGCAATTTTAGAACACAGCCCTTTCTATTGTGCAATTATATCAAGAAAAAAAATCTGATTGATAAGGGAAGTCTGGATTCCATCAGTAATTAATATCTCCAATACCTTTAAAGTCACAAGTACCAATTATCATTATTTTAAGGTACAAGCAGTTTCAACTTCAATTTAAGGATCTATACCCAAGCACGCGTAATAGCTAGATACCAAACTAATGCAGACTGAAGGAAAGGGTCACATAAAGCTAAATATTCATACAATCATGGCTGCTAGCTCTTTGGTGCATCTGCTTGAAACATATTGTGATTTGAAGTATCTTCAAGATGCTGCTGTTATTGATGGGCTTGGTTTTACAAGTCATATGCATGTGTGAAGTGGAGTTGATTTCCTTCTGGTTTTGTTTTATTTCTATCATATTATGACCTACTGTCATACCTAAAATGAAACACAAAGATTTTCTATTAGACTCCATCCAAAAGTTCACATTGTACATGGCACAACAGTGAACACCTGTTTGCCATTGAGCACACACACAGCAGGGTGCTTATATCATTGAGAATGTACTTATGTAACACATGTTTTTAAATGCAGATTAAAAAAACTCTGTAAAAGAGCCCTGGGGTGCAGAGTGGTAAAGCTGCAGTACTGCAGTCGGAGCCCTCTGCTCACGACCTGAGTTCGATCCCAGCGAAGGCTGGTTCGAGGTTGACTCAGCCTTCCATCCTTCCGAGGTCGGTAATATGAGTATCCAAGGGGGAAACTGTAGATGACTGGGGAAGGCAATGGCAAACCACCCTGTAAAAAGTCTGCTGTAAAAACACTGTGAAAGCAACGTCACCTCAAAGTTGAAAACGACTGGTGCTTGCACAGGGGTCTACCTTTACCTTTTTTAAAACTCTGTAAGGTATGTAGCAACCCTCTAACCTGCCCACTTTTCAAGACCCATAGAAGTTTTATTATATAGGCCAGTATCATTATTTGACAGTAATTAAATAGCAATAGCTAAAAGTCTATTAAAAAGGAGAAAGAAAAAAATAATGTATGAAGAAAGGAGATCAAATTATATATGAAGAAAAATATAAGAACAATTCAGAATTATACTAAAGGAGGTCTGCCTCTGAAAATGGAATAAGAGAATGTTTAAAAGACACCTGACTTATAAAATTTACATCAGAACACTGGAAAACTTTAAACCAAACAACAATTCAAGAAATCTCCCAGGCAATAAAAGATATGAAAAAAGACAAAGCCCCAGGCCCAGATGGGCTGACAGCAATATGCTATAAACATTCTGAAGAAGTTTTAATTATACCATTACAAAAAGTCATGAATGAGAAAAAAGAAGGAAAGAACATAGCAAGGGGCATATATAACCCTAATACATAAAGGAGGTAGTGATGCAATGCTGCCACTCATATAGACTGACTTTGTTATTGAATGTAGTCTATAAAATCTTTACAATAATGGCAGAATGATTAAGAAAATGCATACTGAATCTAATATACACTGACCCAACAGGTTTTGTAACAAAGAGGTACATGAAAAATAATATATGATTTATAATAGCTGCAATTGAACTTGTGAATAATAAGAAAGCAGTATTTTTAGTTTGGGATGCAGAAAAAGCATTCAATAACAAATCATGGCCTTTCCTATTGAACATACTTCAGAATATGGGCTGCAGTCTAGAATTCTGGAATCTGATGTGAGATATTTATTCAAAACAAGCAAAGCTTTTTAATAAATGGAAAATTAACAGAAGCAATTCCAGATGAAAAAGGAATTAATCTGTCACCTTTATTATTTATTTTGGCAATGGAGACATTAGCCATAAAGATCAGACAAGATACAAGGATCAAAGGAATGAAAGCGGATGATACAGAATTTAAAATTAAAAGCTATGCAAACAATACAATGTGGTTATAACAGTTTTGGTTCCACAAAAATCACTACAATGTGTAATGGAACATATTGAAAAATTTGGATCCTATTCACGATATAAACAGGAAGACCAAAATCATAACAAAATTTAACCCAACAACAAGAAAAAAATATAAAAAGTATGGGATGCACTGTGAAAGCGGATGATACAGAATTTAAAATTAAAAGCTATGCAAACAATACAATGTGGTTATAACAGTTTTGGTTCCACAAAAATCACTACAATGTGTAATGGAACATATTGAAAAATTTGGATCCTATTCACGATATAAACAGGAAGACCAAAATCATAACAAAATTTAACCCAACAACAAGAAAAAAATATAAAAAGTATGGGATGCACTGTGGCTACCAATGCTATTTAAATATCTGGGGACAAAACTGCAATCTTTTCAAAAACCAGGTCTTCAGAAGACCTGGAAATTGATACAGACTGATCAATTCAGATGGAATAAACTAAAGCTCTCGTGGCTGGGAAGAATTTCAGCAATCAATTGCCACAATTGCATTTTTAATTTCAAATGTTACACACACAAAAGAATACTGACAGAGTGGCAAAGACAAATAAATTCATCTGAGATGGCAAGAAACCAATAATAAGTTTTAAAATATTCCAAGATGAGAAAAAGAGAGGAGGACAGGCTGTGCAGATTCTAAAAAATGCTTTGGTGGCAGCCACCACCAAAACCATAAGGATCTTCACTGGGCAATTGAAGGCAAGCTGTAGCAGCCATTTTGTGGATTGGTCTATTGGGTTAAATATAAAAAAATAATTTGCCTTGGAAGCACAGAAGTTGTATGCAATATCCCTGATCCTCCATGTTTCCTGATTAAGGGAAAATGCTATTCAAACAAATTACAAAGATGATTGGACTCCAATGGTAATGAAATAAAGACATTTTACTTACAAACATAGAAGCACATCTTACATGGCATATTCAAGTAGGTACACTTAACTTACTATGAAGAAATTAACTTCAAGAGATTAACTTGCTCTAAGCCCATGTAAGAGAGAGAAGAGAGGTCCTATATAAGATGAAACGGAAGGCAAGCAACAGTCAAAGAAGCCCAACATCTAACCTATGTGAGGATGGGGCCACTTGCCAAGTGTACCTCACTGAGAGAATTCTCTTAACTGTTCACCTCCCAGATCCTTTTGCATGCAGAGTTACAATATCCAACCTGCAGCAGCCATTTTGTGGCTGCACCCCCATGCTGTGTCAGAATCTCAAAGGTTCCCACAGGGTCAAAAAGGTTGGGGACCCCTGCTTTATCCCATCTAAAGCAGTTCCTATTCTTGCTGTTTAAACTAATGAATTGATGATTTGGTCTTCTTCAGTACCATCTGGACCCAAACAAGCATCAGCATTAGTCTACAAAGCAAAAACAAATGGCAGAGAGAGAATAACAGTAAACTGCACCAAGACAGAAGCCGAAATTAACTCCTTTTCTGTCCATTCTGTTATAACTTAGGGCAGTGGTTCCCAACCTTTTGGTATGGAGACTCAGAAATCTAAATTTACTTTGTATGGGGATTCATCCAGAGCTGACCCAAGGCTTTTGGTGCCTGTGACAGACTCAGGCAAGTTAGCCTGGAAGCTGGAAACAGCCTTGCAATGATTGGCTGGGTCACAGGTATGGTAACGAAAATGTAGCAAATTGAGAGATGCTTGGAGGGAAGTAAAACGCCTGAGAGTTGAGCTTTAGGACTGGAACAGTTCAGTTCAGTCTGGGAACTGAAGCTATCAGTTGTGAAAGCAACCGGAAGGCAGCTGAGACAGCCTGTGGGCCGAGTTCCTTGGGAGACAGAACAGTTTCTGTCTGTGAGAGTGTTATTGGGCAGAAGTGGGCAAAACCTTCTGTGCACCTTCCATGAGGAGAAACTCTCCGAGAAGATCTGTCAGCACATCAGGGCAGTCTCCTGGTGTAAATAAGAACACTCTAACACTTAAATACTGGGACTAGATTCTTGTGGCCAGGAAGCATTCCCAAAAGTCAGACAAGGCATCTAACTGGGTGCGACACACAGGATTGAAGGCTAGAAGAGCACTCAAAAGGTGTGGATCCTGAATGCTAGTGTTTGAGTCTGAGGGAATATTGATCTGGCACAAGTCAGAAGTCCCCAGTATGTATGGAAAAGAGTGTATGAGCATAGGACTATACCATCTCTGCCTAGAATTCCTAGTGCCAAGTAGGCACTGCCTGCCTGTCAAAAGATTTTATTACTAAAACCTGCCTGATGTTAGTTCATAGTTATTAAGCCTGCCTGTTTATATACTTTTGAAACTATCTCACTGACAATTCTGGTGTTGAGAGATTGTTTATTTTGAATTTCTGCCTGCCAACTGATTTGCCCTCAAATAACTCATTAATATTATTTTATACCTCTCCCTTACCTTTTGTGAACCAATAAATATTTGTTGTGGTTTTTGAAATTCAAAAAACTGTCTGGTGCCTAGCTTACTTTAGTTTTGACAGGATTTCTGTATATGTGCCTTAGGGACTGAGGGAAGGTGACTGGGGAAAATTTTTATAGTGGTAACCCTCCCAAACTGACCCTGACCAGTTCCTCACAGTGCCCTAGGCAAACTATGACCTTGGCCCATCTATTCCAACATTCCGTTTTCTATATTGCCCAACCAGATGCTTTTGAGAAAACAACAAACATCACAGAAATTGTGCAGCTAATCTGCTCATGAACCTCAAGCAAATGGGAGATAATCTCCTCCTCTGCCAGCTGGGCAAGAGCTAGAGTTTGAGGAGGGGTGCTTGGGGTACACTGGGTTGATGAGATATGTGATGGCTGATGGCAGTGAAGAGGTTCATGCCAAGGAGCTTGGTGCAGTACATCTCCCAAAGCTGGTGGAAGGCAGTGAGGGTCCGCAGGAGACTGAGCAAGAGGTTGGGCACCTGAACAAGCAGCACAAAGACAGAGCCCACGTATGCCCACTACCCTTCTCTGGTTTTGCCATGGCATACTGAACAGGTCCACCTACTCTCCAACCTCCCTTCCCCTTCTTTCAGCTACTAAGGAAAGTCACTAGTTAGCAGACAGGTTTTTCCCCTCTCATTATTGTCACAAAGAGGGAGGTAGAAATAAGAATGTGTAAAATTGGTGAGTGTATTGGCTTGCAGGCACCAAGTATCAGATGACAGACATTAGGCAAGACAGGTTCATCCAGTCCAGTGTCAGGGGTCCAGAAGTCAAGCATGTAAGAATCTGTGGCTCAACATCTATCATATTTGTTGCATCCGTGCCTAACAGCCTCTCTTGGTAGATTTTTATAGCCCTATGCTTAAGGGTCATTCTTGCCGCCAGTTGCTCAGAAGCAATCCTGCAACTATTCATCTTTGTTATCAGCAAGCAGCTGATGTCAGGCCAGGAGGCATGCACTTTGCCATCTTGTGTGTAGCTCTGTTCTCAGCCTCCATCTGTGGCACTCTAAGGGTGTGGGTGGTACTGATAGGCTGGGAGCAGCCAACTGAGGTTCACTTGCTGAATCAGGGCTGGAGAGTGTCAATGGCTCTGCATCAGCTGCTGGCTGTGAATCCTCACAAGCCTGTAGGTAAGGAGCATCAAATGCCCAGCCCATAGGCCAGATCTGGCACATGGGGCTTGTCTTTCCCATACTGTACTCACCCTTTGAAGCTCTGATGTTGACAAAGTTCCCTGCTCTTTCTGCCTTATCTTTGCTAGTTGCAACAGGAACCAGGCTGCAAAGAAAATGTGGAGTGGATTTTCCATTAAAGTCTCTGTGCCAAGATAGATAGGGCCCAGAGACCTTAATGGAAAATCCATTCCACATTTTCCTTGCAACTTTAACTGTGCTGCAATGCGTTTCAATGGAGTGGAGATCAGTTTCACCTTTCAGCATTCCTATAGCCAGCTGAAGCTCATGCTTCCTTGCAAATAAATGGTTTATGCTTTGTGCCAGTTTGTCTCTGCTCAATGGACCTGAGAGTACTCTAACCTGGGAACTCACAGCTAAAGAGGGATATTACACTAGAGAGCCATTGCCAATCTGAGTAGACCCGGGGGGGGGGGGGAGAGAGAGAGAGAGCTTGAAATGCCATTTCATTGTTTTCCCGGGCTCAGAGCACTTTATATTTTTAGTTTTTGCTGTGATCCTTGTGCTTTTTCTTGATGTTTTATTTTAAAAATTGCATAGCCAAATCCTACTATTCCCCCACCTTTCCATTTTAAACAAAATATTGCAAGAGTTAGAAGACTGCAGATTTATACCATGCCCTTCTCTCTGAATCAGAGACTCAGAGCAGCTTACAATCTCCTATATCTTCTCCCCCCACAGCAGACACTCTATGAGGTAGGTGGGGCTGAGTGGGCTCTCACAGCAGCTGCCCTTTCAAGGACAACTCCTGCGATAGCTATGGCTAACCCAAGGCCATTCCAGCAGCTGCAAGTGGAGAAGTGGGGAATCAAACCCAGTTCTCCCAGTCCGCACACTTAACCACTACACCAAACTAGAAAGATCCAAGAGGGCAGCCATGCTACAGGCTCTCAAGCATGTTTGTATTTTAAATTAAAAATAATATCTTTAATTGTGTTTGTGTCCTTTATAATGTTTATATCTCCACTACCTCACATTACATTGTATGACACACATGGCCCAGCTCCACAAAGTCTCATTTGTATAAGATCTGGTCCTCCTAACAAATGAGTTCAGCACTCCAGCTGTAGATCATTTTCCTGCTGATCAGCTTCTCTTAACTTAAGGCTGGCTACACAGGGCTCCTTTTCTCCTGAAGAGTCCTCTTCTCCTAAGGAGTCCTTGATATCACTGAGCACTGGCTGGCCCACAACAATGAGACAACAAGAAAGAGAAGGATGCAAAGCACAAAAACCATCTTTAGGGAGGGCTGGCCTATGACCCACTTTTAGAGTCGTCACAACCCACAGATTGAGGAACACTGACCTAGAGCTGCTTGCCAAGTCTTCTTACTCCTGCAGGAAGAACAGCGAATTTTTAGAACAAACTGTTGATCCAAATTTGAAGAAAACAGTTTGGCAAAACAGGAGACCCTAAACATGTTTCAAATAGACTTTTTTCTCACAAAACAGCAAATTTCAACCTTTTTTTCTGGACTGTACCATTCCTGAATGTAGGTGGAAGCTAACAGGACTGAATGCTCCTCCACCCAATCAATAATTCAATGTTCCTGACATGTCAGGGAGAAAAATTAGCTAGATCTCTCCTCCTCAGAAAACATCTAGTTTTACTATCTATAGTATGCCCCCCTTTTCCTGGGGAAAAACTGAGGAACTCTGAAACAAAATCCAACAATCTAAAATATTTTCTCTTGGGATGAGTGAAATGGTTTTTAAGATAAGGTAACATGAGAATGTAGCATGACAAGTACTATGTAAGAATCTACAGCATTAGATTATGCTCTAAGTTATAGGTACAATGTAGACATACATGTACAAAATATGTTTAAGGAAAGGTTTATTGCTTAAATATGAGTAATTCTGGCAAACAAATATGTACACCTACTGTGACTGTTTGAGGCTATTTCTCCCCCCCCCCCACAAAATACTCTTTGTTATTGATGATAAACAAAAAATTCTAATGTCTATTTCTATTTTTTCTACCTATCATATATTAAAAATTCAGATATATATGCTAACGTATCAAAGTGTGCAGCAGTTTTCAGGGCTCTCTCGCCCTATTGTATTGGGCATGTTTGCAATTTTGCTTGTAGCGTTAAGGGATTTAATATGCCAAATAGTACAATTTGATACGCTAACTTATAAATGATGTGTTTTACCTTTTCAAAATGGCAAAATAGGTTCATGAAAGGAAAGTATTACATTTTTTTTAAAAAAAAAAACTTTCCCTTTCCCCCTGACTACAGGAAAAGGTTTTGCCCCACATGGCTTCAAAATACCAGGAAATTTTGCATCTATAGATAGGAATGAGCCTCTAAAGTGCTGGCAGCTACACTTGGGCTCAGTGTGCTCCCAGTGTGTCCAGCTAACCCAACATTTCTCCATCCTTCCAACAACACACCCTTTTATTTGCCAGCATACCAACATCCTTGCAAGTAGATGTTGCAAGGGTTTTTGCCACTCAGGCCAAAATGGCTGCCAACCCCTGTGATAAGCTATGACAAGGCTTTGCCCTGACTGACCAAATTACACTGCCTGGTCTCAGGCCTGTAGTTAGAAGGTTTGAGTTTGGAGGGGGGGAAATAAAATTTTAGTTCGGGGGCCAGGGAACCCAAAATGATATCACAAATGACGTCACAAAAAGTTTTAAAAAATAAAATAAAAACCTGGGAAGCCAGCTGCAAGATAAATAAAAAAACCTTGAGCAGCAACCAGCTGTAAGAGTCCCCTCCCCAGAGAAGGCTGACCGATTCCTGCCGTTTTTCCCATCTCTGCAACTCCTCCCTGAAGGTTTTGGGGAGTGAGAGAGAAGAGGGCGGCAGACAAGTTTGGACATTGGAGAGCGCTTCCTTGTAATGGAGAGGGGAGGAGAAAAGAGAAAAGGGGGGAGAAGTACAAACAAGAGCCAGCAGACTGAGAGCTTCAGCTGTGAGTTTGCATTCTCTCACATGCATGCCAGCCAGCCAGTGGGAACCTGTCCTTGGTGCTGTGCACTCAGAACAGTGTGTCTCTCGGGCAGCCAAACTACTTCGAAGATGAGCTGAGGGACACCAGGTCAGGAGCGAGAGAAGGAAGTGCCAGGGCAAAGAGGACAAGCATCTGCCCCTTGTTGCTTTCACTACCCCTGCTGCTGCTGTTTGCAGGTTTGGGGGAGCAAAAGTAAGAGAGGAGAAGGCAGCTGCTGCTGCTGTTCCCCCTCGGCCCAGGAGTGTGAAGGCAGTGGCAGCAGCTTGGCTCTCAGTCTTTCCACTTGTGGGTGAGGGGGGACTGGTGGGAGGAGCCTGAAATGTCACACATTGGTGGGGCCTGGACCCCCCCAACCTCCCTGGTAGCTATGAGCCTGCCTGGTCCAGTTTATCAAGACAGATATTATTCTGGCTCCCTGCTGCATGCCAGAGGTTTCAAAATATTATTAAGTCAAACTGCAATGAAGTCAAGAGTTGTGTCCCTCTGCTTACAAAGCTTTTCTGAGAAAGGAAAAACTTCCATAAGACCATAAGAGAAACTTTATTGGATCAGGCCAATAGCCCACCCAGTTCAACACTGTCACAAATGGCCAAAAAACCCAGGTGCCATCAGGAGGTCCAAAAGCACCTTGTTTGTTAACTCAGCCCTTAGGCACATTGAGGAACAAAAGCTATTGGGAAGGACTCAGCGTGGGTTCTATCAGGGAAGATCTTGTCTCACTAACCTGTTAGTGTTCTTTGAGGGGGTGAACAAATATGTGGACAAGTTCTCTCGTGGATCAAAAACTGACTAAGTAACAGGAAATGGAGAGTGAGTATAAATGGGCAATTTTCACAATAGAAGGTGGAAAGCAGTGGGGTACTGCAGGGCTCTGTACTAGATTCAATGCTTTCTAACTTGTTCATTAATGATCTGGAGTTGGGAGTAAGCAACAAAGTGGCTAAATCAGCAAGTATCCTAATTAATGTTCCCTCCAAGCTGCACAGTCTTGTGAGCAAAAATTCTACTTTGTGAGCTACGGGTATTAAAGTTGTGAGCTACTGCATAAATTAGTGCGCCCTGGGGTCATCCTTCATGAGCTAAGACAAAAATGGGTGAGTTGGAGGCTAAAAATCTGTGAGCTAGCTCATGCTGACTCAGCTTAGTGGGAACATTGATCATAATGCCCCTGTATAAATCAATAGTGCGGCCTCATTTGCAGTACTGTGTACAATTCTGGTCACCACATCTCAAAAAGATATTATTGCATTGGGAAAAGTCCAGAAAAAGGGCAACTAGATTGATTAAAGGGTTGGAACACTTTCCCTATGAAGAAAAGTTAAACCACTTGGGGCTCTTTAGCTTGGAGAAACGTTGACTGAGGGGTGACATTATAAAGGTTTACAAGATTATGCATGGGATAGAGAAGGTAGAGAAAGAAGTACTTTTCTCCCTTTCTCACAATACAAGAACTCATGGATACTCAATGAAATTGCTGAGTAGTTGGGTTAGAACGAATAAAAGGAAGTATTTCTTCACCCAAAGAGTGATTAACACATGGAATTAACTGCCACGGGGGGGTGGGGGCGGGGTGGCAGCTACATGCATAGCCAGCTTCAATAGGGGATTGGATAAATGTATGGAGAAGGTTCATCAGTGGCTATTAGTCAAAAGATATAGATGGAACTCTGTCTGGGACAAATGATGCTCTGTATTCTTGGTTCTGGTGGGGGGGAACAGTGGGAGGCCTTCTAGTCTCCTGGCCCCACTGGTGCACCTCCTGATGGTACCTGGTTTTTCTGACGACTAAGTGACGGAGAGTTGGACTGGATGAGCCATTGACCTGATCCAACATGGCTTCTCTTATGTTCTTAGTGCAAGCTGCACTGACAAATGAAAACTGAATTATAAGCAAAATTCCACAAAGTATGTGAAAAACAAATATGTTGAACTGCTTTAACAAGGAATCAAAACAATAATTTGACAAAGTCACCCTTTCTTAAAATAATGGATAAAAATCTAGAAGATATATTCCATTTTTAAAAAATAAATAAATAAATGGTGCTAAAATTAAGAACAGGAAGATAAAACTACATTGGACAGGTTTTTGCAGATGGCAAAAAACAAGCATTCTTTAAAACAAAGATGAGTGGTTCGGAGACTGGAGACCAGATCATCAAATGGTTCTGGTCTCCTTCGCAGGTGAGTCACAAAGCCAGGAAGGAGAAGCAAGACAAACGGGATGCTGTAAAGCCACTTCCCCTTTAAGGCAGAAGCTGGGACAAAGGCTCTGAGCTTGCCTCCTCCAAGTAATAGGAAAAGAAAAGAGTGCAGTACCTTTGTTCCCACTGATATAGTTCAGACATATAGGTTGGACTTCAGGAAAGCAAATTTTTACAAACTTAAGAGTTATGCTGAGTAAAATCCCATGGTCAGAAATACTTAAGGAGAAGGGAGTTTAAGAGGGGTGGGAGTTTCTTAAAAGTAAAATACTGAAGGCACAATCACAAACAATTCCTATGAGAAGGAAAAGTGGGAGAAGCCTAAGGAAGCCATAAACAGCTCTCAAAAGACTTGAGAAATAAAAAAGACTCATTTAGGAAATGGAAGGAGGGTCTTATAACCAAGGATGAACATAAACAATAACCAGTGCTTGTAGAGAAAGAGTTAGAAAGCTAATCTTTAGTATGAGCTTAGACTAGGGAGAGATGCTAAAAACAACAAAAAAGGGTTCTTTTGTTATATACAAAGTAAGAAAAAGAGCAAGGACACGGAAAGCCCATTACGAGGTCAGGAAAGTGAAATTGTGACAGGTGATGAAGAGAGGGCAGAACGACCCTTGGCACTTACCGTGAGGGGTCCTTCTCCTAAGAGGACAGGAGGACATCTTGGGTGTTTCCCACCGTCCAATCAGGGAGGCAGGAATCTTAAAAAAAACTTCCCCTTCCTGTGGATGTGGGAACCACCCTCCTTCCAGTTCGGGTGACTCCGAGAAGCAGTACAAAACTCTTGCAACCATCGCTGCTATGAAAAAAAAGGTGAGCTAACTGGTGGTCGGTACAAAAACTTGGCATGAGCCTCCCAAACCGACTGAAATAAACTCGTATAGGAACTGAGAAAAAACAGGTAAACTACAGGTAGCCTGTGTTAAAGAGTAATCAACAGCTGTAGGTGAGACTACAGGAGAAGTTAGATCCAGACACATAAAAGATAGATGCTGCCCAAGGTAGGACGATAGAAGAAGGGGAGGGCAAGATGTCCTCCTGTCCTCTTAGGAGAAGGACCCCTCACGGTAAGTGCCAAGGGTCGTTCTCCCTAAGAGGCGGAGGACATCTTGGGTGCTCCCATAGCAGTATGTCATACAGGGTGGGATCATCCTACTCAGGCAGCACATGTTGCAGGATTCGTCTGCCAAAGGCTGCGTCCGCCGACGCATATGCGTTCAACTTATAGTGTCGGATGAAAGTGGAGATAGATGACCACGTAGCTGCCTTGCACACCTCCTCTATGGAGGCATTCCTGTTGAAGGCAGCATTGGTGGCCGCACTCCTGGTTGAGTGTGCAGTGATCCCTGGTGGTACTTGAAGGTTTAACGCCTTATACGCCTCTGATATACACTGCTTGATGGCGTAGCTAATTGCTGATTCGGACATCTTCTGTCCCAGTCTAGGAGCCGCTATATTAATGAACATGAAGTCTGATTTTCGGATAGATTCAGTTCTTGTAAGATAGACCTTAATTGACCTTAATTCGCACGTCTAAGGTATGCCATGTGCGCTCCTTGGGATGCTTGGGATCCGGACAGAAGGATGGTGAGTTGATCTCTTGACTCTGATGGAATCTAGAAGAGACCTTCGGTTGGAAGGTAGGGTCCGGATAGAGGACCACCTTGTCCTTGTGGAACACACACAGTTCCCTCTTAACCGATAAGGCCCCGATCTCTGAGACTCTTCTGGCCGATGTTATTGCCACCAGAAAGATGGTCTTCATACGCATGAACTTTAGGGATACAGAACTTAAGGGCTCGAAAGGAGGACCTGTTAGGGCCGAGAGTACCAGGTTCAATCTCCAGGTAGGAAACCGATGTACTTGTGGTGGAGAACTCATGGAGGCTCCTCTAAGGAAGCGTCGAATATGGGGGTGAGATGAGAGGTTCACGCCAACCACCTGCTGGAGAACTGAGGATAAGGCTGCCACCTGACGTTTGAGGGTAGCTGGCTTCAATCCAGAATGGAGACCGTCCTGAAGGAACTGCAGGATCTTGGGGACAGAAGGATGCAACGGGTCCACGGCTTTTCTCCGATACCATCTGTGGAAGGCTTTCCAGGACATGTCGTAGATCCGCGTTGTGGAGCTTTTTCTGGATGCTAGGATGGTGTTCGTCACGTCACTTGCATAACCAAGATCTAGGAGAGAGCGCCGTTCAACCTCCAAGTGGTCAACCTCAGCCAGTCTGGATGAGGATGCCACACCGGGCCCTGTAACAGCATGTCTGGACAGATTGGTAAGTGAAGCGGCTCCGCTACTGACATCTGTTGGATTGATGAGAACCAGTGACGTCGCGGCCACCAGGGAGCAACCAGAATGACGTCGGCCCTTAGCAGCCTGATCCTTCTGAGCAACCTCGGAATGATCGGGATTGGGGGAAAGGCGTATAGAAGGCCTTGCGGCCAGGGAGAAGTTAATGCGTCCGTGGCCTCCGCTTGGTAGTGGTAGTACCTCGTGTAGAATCGAGGAAGCTGGTGGTTCTGAGAAGACGCAAAGAGGTCCAACTCCGGCGGGCCGAAGCGTGTCACTATCGTTAAGAAAAGCTTCTTGTTGAGAGACCACTCTCCCGATTGAATGCTCTCCCGGCTGAGCCAGTCTGCCTTGATATTGCAAGTCCCCTTGATATGCTCCGCCCTTATGGACTTTAGATGTCTCTCCGCCCATTCGAACAGTTTCACGGCCTCCTTGTGAAGGGAAGTCGACCTGGACCCCCCTTGATTGTTTAAATAAGCCTTGGCAGCGATATTGTCCGTTCGAACCAGGACATGCCTCCCGGTCACCTGGTTCTGAAAGTACAGGAGAGCCAGTTGAATGGCACGGAGTTCCGGAAGGTTGATGGGAAGACTCGCCTCCTCGGTTGTCCACTGGCCCTGGGTAGGTATCTCGTTGAGGGTCGCCCCGCAACCTGAAAGGCTGGCATCCGAAAAGAGCTGTATTTCCTTCTCTACGAGGAACGTTCTCCCCTGACACAGGTTGTGGTCCTTCGTCCACCACAGGAGACTCTCCTTGACCTCCTTGGGAACAGTCAACGACATAGGGCGCTTCTCCATTATCTGGATCTGATAAGGGAACAAAAACATCTGAAGTTGTCTGGTGTGAAAGCGGCCCCATTGAAGCGCCTCTAGATTTGAGACTAGAAGACCCATAAGTTGTGCCAGGGTCTGGAGAGATGACATTGGTTCCCGCACTATCTGGAGCACCAATGCCTTGGTCCTCAGTATCTTTTCTTCTGGGAGGAAAACAGAGTTCATCCTTGTGTCGATGACCATACCCAGATGTTGTAGCCTCTGGGACGGCTGTAAATGACTCTTGGGAATGTTGATTATGAACCCGTGTTGTTGAAGACAGGATATGGTGTGTATAACGTCCTGCTCCGCACTCTCCCTCGACGAGGATCTTGTCAGCGGGTCGTCGAGGTAAGGGTGCACATGTATCCCTCTCTGTCTGAGGATTGCTATCAGGTTCACCAACACCTTGGTGAACACCCGTGGTGCCGTCGCCAGGCCGAAAGGTAAGGCTCTGAATTGGTAGTGAGTCCCATTTACGCAAAAACGAAGAAACTTGCGATGTGCTGGGAGGATGTACAGATATGCCTCTGTTAGGTCCAGAGAAGACATGTAGTCCTGATGGTGCAGGGACTCCGTTATAGATTTGATGGACTCCATACTGAAGTGACGGAGGTTGATATGTCTGTTTAAAAATTTCAGGTCTCCCGCCAGGAGGTTGGCATCGGGACGTTCCTGCGTCTGGAAGCTGCATGGCTGAGATCTATCCCCGTTTCGCGCCTTTTTGCGCTCCCCAAGATGGCCGCCGCCAGTGGGGAAGAGCCCTGATGAGGAAGCCTCCTCCGTGGCTGGGGAAGACCAGCGCCGCCTGCGTTCGCCTTTGGGTTTCTCGCCCCTACAGGGCACGTTGCCGGTAGCCAAGGCAAGCTTAGAAGTCATGCCGGCTCCGGAGGCGGGCCTCTCGGTTCCGCGCCAGGCGTCAGGAACCAGGTCATCGTCCATGAACGCGTCTCTTGACCGATGCGTCATTTTCCCTCTCCTCTGCGGCTTGAATGCTGTGCGCTCGGCTGCGGCTTGAGTTTAAACAGCCGCGCCGTTTCTGAAGCGCTGAAGAAAGTGGGGGGGGGGGAGGCAGAGAAGCTGAGAGGGGCTGAAGGACGGATTGAAAGGCAGAAAAAAGATCTGAGGTAGAATATCAGGAGATGAACAACAAGGTAGGAACTGAGGGGAAAGAAAAAGTATCTTTTTTTTTTTTTTAAGAGATAGGCAAGTAATGAGAAAGGGTAGGAACCTAGCCTAAACGCTGCTACTCCCTGTCGAGGCAGGAAATAAACTGGAAGGAGGGTGGTTCCCACATCCACAGGAAGGGGAAGTTTTTTTTAAGATTCCTGCCTCCCTGATTGGACGGTGGGAAACACCCAAGATGTCCTCCGCCTCTTAGGGAGAACTGCTCAATTCCTATTTTTTCTCAGTCTTCTCTTGTGAGGGAAATGGTGCTCAACATAGCATAAACAGAACATACGATGAGGGAAGGGAACTGCAGTCTAGGATCAGTATAGGAGTAGTACTTAAACACCTAGTTTCTTTAAATGAAACTAAATTTTCAGGACCAGATGAACCTCACCCAAGGGTACTACAAGAATCTGCAGGCGTAATTTCTGAGCCTCTGGCTCATTATTTTAAAAAATTCTTAGAGAACAGGTGAGGTACCAAAAGATTGGAGGCGGGCAAACGTCCCGATCTACAAGAAGAAGCAGGAAAAGGAGGATTTAAGTAACAACCCACCAGTCAGCTTGACTTTTATATATCTGAAAAAGTTTTAGAACAAATCATCAAACTGTCAATCCCTGAACATTTAGAAAAGGTGGCTGTGATTACTAAGAGCCAGCAAGGGTTTCTCAAGAACAAGTCATGTCAGATTAACCTTATCACCTGTTCTGAGAAAGTTACCACCTTGCTGGATCAGGGGAATGCTGTAGACATAGGTTGTCTTGATTTCAGTAAGGCTTCTGATAAGGTTCCACATGCTATTCTTGTTGACAAGTTAGTAAAATATGGTTTGGATCCTATTACTGTTAGGTGGATCTGTAACTGGTTGACAGATTGCAACCAAAAGTGCTTGTGAATGGTTCCTCATCCTCTTGGAGAGGAGTGACAAGGGAGCGCCTCAAGGATCTGTCCTGGGACCTGTTTCATTTAACATCTTTACAAATTATTTGGATTGGATGAAGGAAAAGAAGGAATGCTTATTAAATCTGCAGATGATACTAAATTGGGAGGGGTCACAGATACAGTAGAAGAGAGTCAGAGATACAGGATGGTCTTGACAGGATGGATAACTGGGCTAAAACAAATAAAATGAATTCTAACAGGGATAAATGTAAAGTTATGCATTTAGGTAGGAAAAATCAAATGCATCATTATAGGATGGGGGAGACTTGTCTTGGCAGTAGTACGTGCGAAAAGGATCTAGGGGTCTTTGTGGACTGTACACTGAACATGACTCAGCAGTGCAATGTGGTGGCTAAAAAGGTAAATGCAATTTTGAGCTGTATCAACAGAAGTATAGTTGATACAAAGTGATAGCATTGTTTTACTCTGCTCTGCCTAGACTTCACCTGGAGTATTGTGTTCAGTTCTGGTCACCACAGTTTGGGAAGGATATAGACAAGCTGGAACATGTCCAGAGGAGGGGAATAAAGACGGTGAGGGATCTGGAGACCAAGCCCTATGAGGAAAGGCTGAAGGAGCTGGGAATGTTTAGCCTGGAGAGGAGATGACTTCAAGTACCTGAAGGGCTGTCATAGAGAAGATGGCGAGGAGTTGTTTTCTGTTGCCCTGGAAGGTCGGACCAGAATCAGAGGCTTGAAATTAAATCAAAAGAATTTCTGGCTAAACATTAGGAACAACTTCCTGACAGACTGGTAGCTCAGTGGAACAGGCTTCATCGGAGGTGGTAGGCTTTCTTTCCTTGGAGGATTGTAAACAGGCTGGATAGCCATCAGACAACAATGCTGATTCTGTGAATTAGGCAGATCATGAGAAGGAGGGCAGGAAGGGTTCCATCAGTGCATAGTTCTTGTGGCCCTTTCTTACACACCCAGGAAAATGCTGATTGAGACTTTGGGGTCAGTCAGCAATTTTTCTCTAGGCTAGTTTGGTAAGGGATCCTGGAAGTTTTTGCCGTTTTCTGGGCATGGAGAACGGGTCACTGGGGATGTGTGTGGAGTGGGGGTAAGATATATAGGAATTTCCTGCATTGTGCAGGGGGTTGGGACTAGATGACCCTTGAAGTCCCTTCCAACTCTATGAATCTGATTCATTTTACTGGAGGGAGGGAGGGAGAAATAAAGAGGCTTGAGTTTCCAAGGTGAATGAAACTAAGGGGCTCAGCTTAAAACTGGCTGTACATAGTGTAGGAGGTGATGGATTCAGTATGGGGCATTTGTCAATGCACTGTGGCTGCCTGTGGCAGACTCCTTCAGCAGTATTACTGCCAGAATGCAGATCAGATCTGGCTTCAAGTACTGTGGGAGGAGAGGACTGTAAAAGCCAATGGTTATCACTTTGCCCTCGTGTTGTTCAGTGGACAAGGTCAAGCCAGGCCCCTGCATCAAAGCTGCCAGTGCTGTTGTTGGGACTCAGCTTAGAATCAGACGCAGCTACAAGCAGCACAGGAGGCAATGTGTACTGTAGATTTGCTAGGACCCCTGGGCCCTTACAGAGAAATTACATCTATACTTGGGCCCTTTATTCTAGAACAGGGATCCCCAATGTGGTATCTGTGGATACCTTTTCTGGTGCCCGCCACATGCTTTCAGAGAATGGGTGGGGCAAGATGAGGTCTTTCCATAGTAGGGCTACTGATTGGCTGTATAGTTTTTAAATACTACTTCAGCAGCAACTGCCACCACAACACCAGGATCTTCTCTGTATGACTGAAGGTAAGCTGGGTGTATACAAGAAAGCATTTTAACAGGCATCCTGTTGAACAGAGCTTTTGCCTGAAATGTTGGTGTTACCATTAGAGTTATGCATGATCTCACTTCTGACATTTTGTGGTTGGTGCCATCTCTTGTGGCAGATCTTTTGAGGTTGGCTCTGCCACCCACAGAAGACAATTTGTGGTTGATGAAGCTGTGTCAGAATTCCAAAGGTGCCTAAAGGCTCAAAAGGGTTGGAGATCACTGTTCTAGAATCACCCCCCAACTCTCACTGCCACTACATCAGACTTCAATGACACAATGATGGATCCTTCTTATTACTGATTTTCAAATCACTGCTGGCATAAAACCATGTGTCATATTTTTAATACAATAAAATCCCAGAACTGTTGCATGTTCGTAGGAGAATGGCAGCACACATACACATTTACTGAAGGGTTCAAGTGAATGATGCTAACCAGAGGGGAAAAAGTAATTCCTATCTAGTCTTCTTCCAAACTATTCCTTTTAAAAAATCTATACCGTCTCTGTGGTAACAACAATATGTCTATATTATTGTTATAACTGCCTTTCCTTTTGCAGAAGGACAAAGGTTAATTGCTTTTCTGGAGGTCACACAGCATGCCTTCAAAAATGGAACCCAAACCTTATTTCAAGGCATTATTTAACCGTTTCATTTCCATGCACTCTTGCTGTATCCACAACATGCTTAAGGTTTCAGTGAGATACTTGAGTCCATGAGCTCTGCTTGGTCTCTTCATCCTTTTTATGGAAAACAAATTTGCTCAATGACTTTCAGTAATGCAACAACATGGCTTTCACCCCATCCCTTGGGGAGCCTGTTCTCAACGATGCATACACATGAAAATTCTAGAAGGGTAAGCTGTGTTAGTCTGTGGCAGAAAAATTACTCAGAATTCCAGACTAACAACATTATGTGTATTATGATTCAGAGCACACTTCATTAGATGCATGAAGTGTACAGAAGGCCTTGGAAGCTTTAGCTTTAGGAGCCATCCCGAATATTTTGAAACCAGACCTATTTTTGTGCCTTCAGCATTTTATATTTTAACAAGCAGAGCATCCATAAAGTTACATGCAGGGAACATCTAATCTAATCCTTTCCTACTGTTTCCCCCCTTCTTCTCTTTTTCCCACATACCAGCCATAACCTATCTGTCCCTCATCTTTGGCTATATGGATTCCCCAATTTTTATTTTAAAGATTTCAGACTGCAAACCTGAAGTTCCCCCCACCCCCCAATGGTAGAAAGAGCTGTCTTGTCTGTTCATGGCTACAACCTCCAAATTTAAGTATCCACAGATGTGGCCATGTTGAGAATTAGAAAAATGGCTGGCCACCATCTTTCCTAATTATTGCTGCCATAAAACAACACTTACCTCTTCACAGTCACTTGTAATTTTTAAGGTATAAAAAAGGGTTGTATAAACAAACATGTGGTAACCCTGGTTGTCATCTCAACAAAAAGCTAACCTTTATTCGTCACATAAATAAGCTTTGTACTTCTACTGAAAATCACCAAGATCCACTTAATTCAATAAATAATTAAAATAAATGAACAGATGAATATACTAGTGCCATAATGAAATTTCTAAGTGCCATGGTACCCTGACACTTGGGATTTGTCAAGTGTTAGCTTACATCTATCGGTTGGGTTTCATCAGTATTCCAAACACTCAAACAAGCTCTCCTAGCTGTTTCACACAGATGTTAAGACTCCACAGGGGATTAAAAAAAAACCTTGCAGCAATACACACCAGTAGAGAATATCTTAGTGCCAGTAGAGCTGTCATAATACAATGACGCAAACTGAAGGAAGCTATCCTGAATAATATCACTGTTGATTATACTAAATGTTGAAAGATTCAGGAGAATTGACAGGGTCATCCTTCCATCTTCTTGCACAAATTTCTCTACCAATGCAGTCATGGAAGTTTCACTCCCAAAAATTAATGAAATGGGACCAAATAAGTTCCAGTCAATTTGATGGTTTACTTATAAAGGAAAGGAAAGGTCCCCTGTGCAAGCACCAGTCGTTTTCAACTCTGGGGTGACGTTGCTTTCACGTTTTCACAGCAGACTTTTTATGAGGTGGTTTGCCATTGCCTTCCCCAGACTTTTACACTTCCCCCCCAGCAAACTGGGTACTCATTTTACTGACCTCGGAAGGATGGAAGGCTGAGTCAATCTTGGGCCGGTTACCTGAATCCAGCTTCCGCCAGAATTGAACTCAGGTCGTGAGCAGAGAGTTCACTTATAACATTCCTGCAAAACTCTGGTGGCTCTGCTTGTCACCTAGCATTAAGTTTGCCTGATGCATACATTTAGCATTCTCAAACTTCAGCAACCTGGGGGGGCCACCATTTTGACAAAGATTTTCATGGACCTCCTAAGCTTCCGTTCCAGGGATCTGCCACATACTGAGCTATCATGAGCACCTGTAACTACAGTCTGCAATGAGTAAACTCTTCCTTTGATTTTAATAAAAATAAGAGACCTTACTAAGGATGGAGGAAATCAGCTCCTCTCTATGTTTTAAAAATTCAGGGCAGTATGTGGTCAATAGATTCAGTACGATTAAGGTCGCACAATTGTATGTTCTGTCTGAATATGAAATAAAGACACGTCTATATTTAGTATATATTACATCACAAAAATACACTGGGATGCTAACTGGTAGGGGAATGCCAACCGTGAAGGCTGAGCAAACTCTCTTGACCTTATTGCTGTACTTTTATAATCTAGATGTTTCAAACAAATTTCAATCAGTTGTCTTAGTTCATCAAGTAGTGTGTACGAAAAGGATCTAGGGGTCTTAGTGGATCACACACTGAACATGAGTCAACAGTGTGATGCGGTGGCTAAAAAGGCAAATGCAATTTTGGGCTGTATCAACAGAAGTATAATGTCCAGATCACGTGATGTGATGGTATCTCTTTACTCTGCTCTGGTAAGACCTCACCTAGAATATTGTGTTCAGTTTTGGGCACCACATTTTAAGAAGGATATAGACAAGCTGAAACGGGTCCAGAAAAGGGCAACGAAGATGGTGAGGGGTCTGGAGACCAAGTCCTATGAGGAAAGGTTGAAGAAGCTGGGGATGTTTAGCCTGGAGAGGAGGCGGCTGAGGTGATATGATCACCATCTTCAAGTATTTGAAGGGCTGTATAGAGGAGAATGTGAAATTGTTTTCTGTGGCCCCAGAAGGTAGGGCCAGAGCCAATGGGTTGAAATTAAATCAAAAGAGTTTTGGGCTCAACATTAGGAAGAACTTCCTGACCGTTAGAGCGGTTCCTCAGTGGAACAGGCTTCCTCGGGAAGTGGTGGGCTCTCCTTCCTTGGAGGTTTTTAAACAGAGGCTAGATGGCCATCTGACAGCAATGAAGATCCTGTGAATTTTGGGGGAGGTGTTGTGAGTTTCCTGCATTGTGCAAGGGGTTGGACTAGATGACCCTAGAGATCCCTTCCAACTCTATGATTCTATGAATAGGTCATACGATAGATGCCAGACCCATTAAGTGCATCATTACATGACAGCACCATCGAATATCCAAAAGAGCTATTCTAGTGAATTGTGTAAATATATGAATAGAGACTTACCAGTTACAGCATAGTTATATTACCTGAAAGACCAGAACATATTTTTGAACTTGCCTAATCATGAAATTGCTGAAGAGATACTCGGAGCAAATTAATACCTTTGTAAGTCTTGAGGAATATGGGAAGGGAGTGGATGTACGAAAGTATATCAGAAGCCATGGGAAAAGCTGCCTAACGGATTTGACGCAGTTATTTACTTAGTGATTATCAGTGGAATTTTAAATCTAATGGGCTTTTAAGTTAATCAATGGAATTTGGGTTTCATAAGCCAAGGGTAGGACGTTGAAGGGATTCCCACCACCACTGAAGGAGCTTACAGTTTATATTTTGACTGTAGGATGCAAGAGGCAAGGGAAATCATTACTCCTCCATAACCGAAAGCAAACAGAGCTTTTGACATTTTTGACAAGACTTCAGCTTAATAAAGGTGAGATGGCAAAACATCTAAAATATGATCCTTTCAGAAGCAGACACAGCCCTTCTTGTCATGCATTGCACCAACATTAAAGTGGAAACTCTTCTTTTCTTTTCTATTAGTGTTCATTTGAGCCAATGGTCTTTAACAGTTGCTGAGAGTTTATGTTTCAGCAACTATCAGAAAGCTACCCATATAATGGGATCTCCCCAGCAAAATATGATAGTGAAGCTCTGACCTGGATAACCCAGGCAAGCCTGATCTCATCAGATCTTGGAAGCTAAGCAGGGCTGACTCTGGTTAGTACTCAGATTTTTATTTTATTTTATTTATATCTGATTTGATTTAGATGGGAGACCTCCTTGAAATACCAAGTTTGGCGGACAGCGGCAAACTTTATTCAGCCACCTCTCCGAATATCCTCCAGGCTCCCAGTAGGGTCGGGCACCAGAGGTCAACATGATATCCAGGTGCAGGCAGACACACACATACACAAGTACCCCCCCCCCAAAAAAAATGATAGGGATTATGCAGTTGTTTCATAATGTTTGTGTATTTCTACAATGGCAGCCAAAAATCCAGTGAACCTGTATGTAACCCATCCATCTACATTGCTCAGTAACCTAGAAGTCAGAGCACTTGGAACAGCAGAGTCCTTACTAAGGACAGAGGAAATCAGCTCCTCTATGTTTTAAAAATTCAGGGCAGTATGTGGTCAATAGATTCGATGCGATTAAGGTCGCACAATTGTATGTTCTATCTGAATATGAAATAAAGACACATCTATATTTAGTATACGTTACATCACAAAAATATATTGGCATGCTAATTGGTAGGGGAATGCCAACCGTGAAGGTTGAGCAAACTCTCTTGATCTTATTGCTGTACTTTTTTAATCTAGATGTTTCAAACAAATTTCAATCAGTTGTCTTAGTTCATCAGCATTTACCTTCCCCATCAATTCTACTGAAATCTCCAGGCACATTAGCTTATCATTCACCAATTTATTCCAGTTGTTCTTATGACTGTTTAATTTAATAAGACCACGCAAACTTAGCTCTGGATCTGACAGCAGGATCTTTAACTTTAAACTAAATGCCCTCCTCCATGCTTTAGCTAAATAAGAGACTTCATCTACTTGAGTTCTTAGAACACCAGCCACACATTTGGAGACCTCCAATATACCATGAAGAAATTTAATTAGCAGTTGATCTATATCCTCAGTAACAGTCTCTATTCATAGACCAGCTGCATATAACAACTGGCCAGCTACCTTCGAGTTAAATACTCTGAGCACTAAAGGTACATATTGTCCCCCTGTAGTATAAAAGAATCTAGGGATTGCTTTCCCAATACTGTTCGCAGCTCTATGTCACAGTTTTCCACAGAACCTCAGAGCTGAAAAATACCTCCAAGTACTTAAATGGAGTGACATGTTGCATAGGCAGACCAACCACGGTCCATTTATAACTCCTTACTTTGTTTTCTACTAAGAACAACACTTAGACTTTGCTACATTAATTACCAAACCTTCCCTACAACAGTATTTAAAACAGATATTTTTAAATACAGCAGGACAATGTCATTCACATACTGGCAATTTCACCAATGTGAGATAAGGTGAGTGGCAATCCTCTACAAAAGAAGAAGAAGATGATATTGGATTTATATCCCGCCCTCCGCTCCGAAGAATCTCAGAGCGGCTCACAATCTCCTTTACCTTCCTCCCCCACAACAGACACCCTGTGAGATGGGTGGGGCTGGAGAGGACTCTCACAGCAGCTGCCCTTTCAAGGACAACCTCTGCCAGAGCTATGGCTGACCCAAGGCCATGCTAGCAGGTGCAAGTGGAGGAGTGGGGAATCAAACCCGGTTCTCCCAGATAAGAGTCTGCACACTTAACCACTACACCAAACTGGCTCTCCGGATTATGTATTTGTACAAAAAAGAAAAAAGGTTATTAATATAGAAAATAAATAACAGAAGGGCCACAACACATCCTTGCTTAATGCCTTTATCTAGCAAAACAGGATATGTCAGCACTCCTGAAGGGCTGCAAGTAAATTGGGCTACTGGATGGTT
Organism: Heteronotia binoei; assembly: GCF_032191835.1. NCBI lineage: Eukaryota > Metazoa > Chordata > Lepidosauria > Squamata > Gekkonidae > Heteronotia > Heteronotia binoei. The sequence goes on along the minus strand of NC_083228.1, from coordinate 76,680,626 downwards.
TAAAGTGGAAACTATGACTTTTCATATAGGAAAAAAAATGTTTGGAGACATCCAATTTTCTTTCTGAATACATTCTTTAAGGTCCCAACATCAGTGCAACAGCTAAAAGTACAGCATTAGCCCATTTAGGTAAGTGAGTGGAGACACTGAGGTCTTCACGTTGCTTTCAATCCTTGCCTTCTATGCTGTCCTTAATTCTACAAATTTGAAGCATTTTCTTATCAAATATCCTACGCTATTTCAATGCTTTAGGAAACACACCAAAGGGAATGATGCAATATGAGTTACTAGTCTGCTTCTTCTCCTGCTGCTATAATGCTCTATATATACTTGTTACCAATGCTTGAGAATGTCATGAGTTAATGTGAGCAAGGTAATGGACAGAATGAAATACTACTGATGGTCTATCCCATGGCATATATCCTTTAGTCTTCATTTATCTATATTGTCTTTCACATGGCAACATATCATATGAATGCTTACATTTTAGTATTATACCCCAACCTTCCTACATTGCACCCAAAGCAATCTTTTTTTAAGAAAATTACAAACATACAAAAAAAGAATACTGCCATATTAACATTAACACAGCGAAAACGAGGCAGTGGTAACTTTTTCTAAAAAAAGTTTGTTTCCATTTCCCTCCTCAGTGCTGGGAGACAAAACATTGGCAGGCCTCTATGTATAATGCAAGAGCAAGCTTCCCATATGGGTGTAATTGTCCAAAGTCATGTTCTACTACTCAGGTGCTTTGAGAGCTCTGTAAGAAAAAAAGGAAGGGTTAGGAGGAGGAACATACTCTGACCAGAATGTTCACATTGCAAGGACCTAGCTTCCATTGTGCTGCCAGGTTTTCCTTTATGCCCCTAGCTAACTTATCTTAGGAATATTCAAATATTCTGTCTTGAATAATGCATGTTTAAAAAGCTGTACAATACCTTCTGTTCCAAATACTATTAATGTAGGGTTCCACTTCCAAATCTCCCAGGCAGGTGGATCCAGCCAATTATTTTATTTTGTTTGTTGTGTCTTCAAAAACAAAACAAGAGATCACATGATGCAACTCAACTGAGTAGGGTGGGGAAAGTACATACCCAATTTTTAGTTTAGACCAGAGATTGCAGCATGGCGTCCACAGATATCATGATGCCCACTAACAATTTTCCTGCCACTTTCCAGGTGTTTCTAAAAAATGAGTGGGGCTCCTGCTCAGCAGGGCTACTGAATGGCCATTAAAGATCCAATTGATTGTACAGATTTTTTTTTAAGTAGTTTCATTGGTAGCTGCCACCACAGGGTTGGTTTTATTCTCTCTCACTTCTCTTCCCAATGTATTTTTTCAAAGTTGTGCCTCTCATCTCTTTCTCTTGGGCTTCCTCTGTGTGTTTGTGTGTGTGATTCCATCTCCCATGGCACCCATTTCATGGTTGCACACATCATTCTTTGTCAAATTTCCAAAGGTTTCCACAGGCTCAAAAACATAAGGGGAGGTGAAGATTGTTTGGCTAAGTAACAAAGGAAATGGCACTTGAGTAGGCAGGCGCTTCAGTTTAAAAGCTTATTTTCTATGGCTCAAAAGTCACAGATTGGGCTAACCTAAATCTTAGTTTGAGTTTTCAAATATGTAACACAAAACTCACTTATAAAAGCTTCTTTGTCTATTTTCACCTTTCATCCTCTCAGCACTTTGGTTCATAAACTCACTCCCGTCTCCACTGTGTGGCAGCCTTTGGTGATTCAGACATCACACTACAGCACAGAATTAAGCTGACATTCAGTGTGAGACACAAACTGATGCACTAACTTCACAGTTCAACTCAAATAACTGGATATTTAAACAAGCCCAAAAATCAGACTTTGGGAATAGAATGCCCTGGCTGGTAAGAAACATGATGCTTCCAATTCAAGAAAAGAGGATTAAATCAATTTTTAAACAAAATTGTCAGTTTAATTGTTAGTTATAGAATTGATTGGATCCAGTGATCTGTCGCTAGAGGCACTAGTGGATGTGGATTTTTGTTGCATTCTTTTCCTCTAGAAGTTCTTTCTGATTCCCGGCAAGTTGATTCCAAGGACTGTGGAACCATGTAGACAAAGAGCCGTGAAGGTGGTTGAGGGACTCCAGCTAGGTAAGGAAAGAGGGCAAATTCACTCCTTTGTCAGTAAAGAAGCTAGAGGGGATGAAGTTTTGCCCCCTTCTCACTAATAGTCATCATTCCACATGACTGTTTGCCCTTGTCCTATAACAAACTCAGTTCTCCAGTTTGGTATGCAGAAATTACAAATATAAGGGTGAACCAAGTTTAGTTTTCATATACGTATATGTTCCTAAAATTATTTTAAATTAAGCTAATTTTAAGATTGAAACCTCACCTAACAGGCTTATATTTAGTTGTGATTTTGAGTGATTCAGTATCTGTCTTTAGAATCAAAGATACAAACAGGGTGGAATACAAACATGTTGAAGCAGTGAATGTCCCCCTTTTTATTTTGAAAGAGCAAATCTGGGATCATACAGTGAACAGAATATTACAGTGCCAGATTTCTGGGATCTTGTGGAAGTCCTAAAGTTGTAACTATCTGCCTAGAAAATTAGTTATATGTTTTTAATCACATAATAGGGAAAGAAAAGTCACAAATACAATGAAACATAATGAACACTTAAAAGCAACAGTAGATTTTTTTAAAAATCACACTAGGCCATTAAATAACATCACTATTTTTACTTGATGCATGTTTGGCACCAATTGGTTGGGTAGGGGAAGAAAGTTCCACAAATGGGCCACAACAACCAAGGTGGCCCTATCACTGGTGACCTGGTGACTTTTTTTGCAGCAGGAACTCCTTTGCATATTAGGCCACACACCCCTGATGCAGCCAATCCTCCAAGAGCTTACAGGGCTCTTTTTACAGGGCCTACTGTAAGCTCTTGGAGGATTGGTTACATCAGGGGTGTGTGGCCTAATATGCAAAGGAGTTCCTGCTACAAAAAAAGCCCTGCTGGTGACTATCATGACCAGAATGAGGCCTTAAACAAAGACTTTAACAATCATGCAGATTCATGTGGAAGCACATCATCCTTCAAATCATTTCCCTGGTGGCATAGTTTTTAAATATATTTATTTAAATTATTTATAATCTACCTTTGGTTACTGAGACACAAGGTGAATTACACAGAGTAATTAAATGCAATCAATAGGATGAGCAACATAATGAGCAATCTAACAAGCAACATAATGGAACTAAGATTACACCAGTTTGAAACAAAATATCAGATATATGTTAAATAAAAACAAAGCAGTGGGAGTAGTACATACAACAAACAGATAATACATACTATATATAGTTCACAGTCACCTTCTTGAACGATTTTGTTATAATAAAGAACCATATCACTTTATAAAAAAAACCTGCCAGGACAATTTTTTAATAGTTGGCAGAATATAACAGGCATGTGGGGAAGCCTTGCTGACCACTTCAGGTAGGCTATTCCACAAGGTGGGAGCCACAACAGAGAATGCACAAGTACAGGCAACTGTTAATCTTGCCCATTTGCAAGGTGGGACCTACAGAAGGCCCACATCTGATGAATGAAGCTGTCATGGTGAAGCAAAGCAGGAGTTCTCGTCTTGTAGATATAAGGGTCCAAGGCCATGAAGAACTTGGTATGTGATGACCAGAATCTTGAATTGAGCCTGGTAACTGATAAGCAGCCAGCAGACTGACTGCAAAATAGGTTTAATGAGAATGTTCTGGCTAACTGCTGGTAATAGCTGAGCTGCAGCATTATATACCAATTGAAGTCTTCAAGCTGACTTTGAGGGCAGACCCATGTAGAGTACATAACAGTCTAGTCTCAGTGTTACTGTGCTATAGATCCAGGAGGTCAGATCAGCCAAGTCAATGTAGAAGACCATATTCTGGGATAAATGAAGTTAGAACAAAGTGGTTTTTTGCAGCTGCATTGATTTGCTTCTCCAGCAGAAATGCTCGATCCAGTATAACCTCTAAGCTCCAAGTACGCAAGCTCAGCTGAATTCCATTGAAGGTGTGAAGCATAATGTCCTTCAGATCTCAGCATTCCCAAGCAGCATTACATCCATCTTATGAGGGCTCAGTTTCAATTTATTTGCTATTTCAGCCACAGCAGTCAGGCAATGGCCCAAGACCTCTACTGTATCACCAGGAAATTTGGACAGAGATACAGAACTGGGTGTCCTCAGCATATTTCAAAATTACAAATTGTTTCAATTAAGGGCTTTATATAAAAATTGAATAGCATGGGAGATAGCATTGCAACCTGAGGAACATAAAGGACAAATCTCATTCTGATGACATCTGGTTTCCAATAGCAACCCATTGAATCACATGAACACATTCAAAGCTGCCTTATACTGAATGGGATCCTTTGTCCATCAAAGTCAGTATTGTCTACTCAGACTGGCAGTGCTCTCCAAGGTCTCAGGCAGAAGTCTTTTACATGAGAGCCAGCTTGGTGTAGTGGTTAAGTGTGCAGACTCTTATCTGAGAGAACCGGGTTTGATTCCCCACTCTTCCACATGCACCTGCTAATGTGACCTTGAGTCAGTCACAGGTTCTCACAGAGCTATTCTTCTCAAGAGCTGTCAGAGCTCTCTCAGCTCCACCTACCTAACAGGGTGTCTGTTGTGAGGAAGGGAAGGGAAAGGATATTGTAAGCTGCTCTGAGACTTCTTCTTCTTCCTCCTCCCCTCAGATGGTGATCATCAAATAAGACCATCAGTGCCATTTCCATCCCATAGCCCAGCTTGAAACCAGACTGAATAGGTCCAGAGAAGTTAGTTAAACAAGACGACCTGGAGCTGGTCCTCCATGGCTCTCTCAATCACCTTGCCCACAAAGGGCAGATAATTGGTCACATTTTTTCCTGTAGGGATGGTTTTTTAAAGTAATGAACATATTAACTGCCTCTCTGAGCTGCTAAATCAGTGATTGAATTATAACAGATACCAAGGACTCATTAATGTAGTCCTTGATTTCAGCCATCAAGATGGGTAAGGATCCAGAGCACAAGTGGTGTCTTTCACAGACCCTAATATTCCTTCATCATCCATTATGGTGATGGGGTCAAAATGACCCATAAATAGACTAGATGATGCATTACGCTCAAAATAAATTAGTGACGGGTAAAGCTCCTAAGTACTGGCAAAATCTGGCCAATACTAAATAGTTCCATTAATAGCACTGCAGCTATGCTATGAGCCAGCTAAAGTTTCTGAACAGTCTTCCCAGTATGTAAAGACAAAAAGAGCATGTTACAATAATCTAATATGAATATTACCCAAGCATGAATGAGTCATTGGGTCATGTTTGACAACTGGTGGTATACCAACCAAAGATACTTCAAATTATTTCTTGCTACAAATAAGTTCTAAGTACATGTAAGTATATACCTGAATCTAATAGCAATCCAAAGCTTATAAGTGAAATTCTGCTCTGAACAGGCTCCAAATCCATTGCCCATTCAACCATATCATCAACTAACAGTGTTTCAAACTTATCTGGACAGAGAATCAGCTTGCTGGCACCCATCCAGCATTATTCTAACATCAGGAAAAATTTCCAAGGCATTATAAAACTGTATAATCACAAAACAGAATATAAAAGAAGCAAATTAATAGAATCAGGATAGACAATCTACACTACAGCAGCAGAGCCATAAGCATCAATTATTCCTAAACAACTTTTGAAATAAGTGTGTTTTACTTACTGAATGATTATTCCATAGCTGTTGCACCACAACTGAAAAGGCCCTATTTGCATCCTAATTTGCTACACCTTAAAAGGCAGGGGGATACAATAGGGCAGGGATGGCCAACAGTAGCTCTCCAGATGTTTTTTGCCTACAACTCCCATTAGTCCCAGCGGCAAAAAACATCTGGAGAGCTACTGTTGGCCGCCCCTGCAATAGGGCCTCAGATGTTGATCTGACAATCTAGTTAGTATATATGACTCCAAGTATCTCTTCAGAACATCCACAACTTCAGGTAAAGGAGAAACAGAGATGATACTACCATATTTTTAATGGGAAAAATGTATAAGTTTAAATTTTTGGCAAACAGCTGACTGATCCAACCTGGCAAACTATTAAATGCAGGAATGGAATTGAACAAGTCCTTAACACACTTTGCTAGAGAACAAAGACACTTAATCCCACCAATTCACATCTATCTCTGTTAATAGCTATGATTTGTGCTTGGACATACAGTTGTGTTAATTGATTTAGTAAATGCAAAGGTATACAAATGCTTTCATTTATATGAAAATTGAGTAAGCCAATGTATACATATGTTTATTTAAGGGAGCAGGGAGGAAAAGGACAGAGAGAAATAAACAATTTATAATTTATAATTCATCTCATAGTTCTACTAGCCGATAGAAAAGGAAAGCAGAGCCTATTTGTCAATAAACTTGCTTTTTAAAAAATTAACCAGAAGTAGATTCTAAGACTCAGTTTTCAGTGCAGCAGTCTTGGTTTCAGTTACTAAGTCAGAGATGGTACTGCAGACATCAGGTAAGAGATAACAGCACAAGATTTTGAAGGGTCATTTCTTACAGAAAGCTTGCACTCCTTTGACTGATATATGCATAACTATCTAATACATTTTCTTAACACCAATTAAAGCAAATGGCTGCTTTATTGCTTACAGAGCTGGGCACATGTATTATACAGCTAGTCAGAAAAGGCTTGAGATACTCCAGCACCATCCATTCTCCTACTAAAAATAATGAAATTTAAGTATATCTTATTCCCTCCCTTCCATTGAACCAATGGATTCTTTGTCTATTTATTTCATTAGGCTCGGAGTACCAGTGAAACTTACTTTCTGCCTGTCGTCTTTATAACTGTAGTTGCTACAAAACCAAGATGCAGCTTATCTGCATTAAGTTCAATTTGCAACACTATAACATAACCATTCCCAGTTCTGACAGTGCAGGAACTTTCCATTTCCTCTTCAAAGATGTGCCATTCTCCTGCAACGATTCACATATGTTGTGAGCGTGCATGTGTCTTAAATGTAAAGTTTAAAACAAGATTCTTTGGGGAGAATTGTTATACTAGATCTGAGATGCTGACAGCAATTGCTAGAGCCTAGCTGCCAAAACATCTAAAACTTGGCCTTTAATAATCACCAAAGTAATATAGCACCAGGCCACATCTGAGCAGGGACTCCCAACAGTGTCAGTTTGTGTCAAACTGCAGGATTGTTATGGGATACGAGCAAATGTCCACACTTGTTTTACCCAATCAAATGTGAATTAGGCTCTAGATGTGAGCCTCCTGTGTATTAACCCACTGGCCTCCCCGTTATTACCACTACCACAGACCTTCACATTTGAAGGCTAATTTTAATTCAGCAATTTAAGCTGCTGCTGCAGATCTTTCTATACATTGTTCCATTCTCCCTTCTGATGATCCTTGTTTGAACTTTTACTCATGAGAAGTGCAGCTGCACAAGGGTCATGACGAAAAAAGATGCACACAACATGCAGACAGAGAAAACACACAGATATGGATATTGTGGATACTAAGGTACACAGAACCATGAGGTGTCAATTATGTATACTTTACTAATGAAACACACACAAGTTTCTGGTGCAGTTCTGCACAACAGATGAGAAATGGTAATACAATCCAACCTGCTTTAGCCATGCTTGGTATCCAGAAGATGTAAGTTGGAATCCATCTTTAGGCATGTGTATTCTGGGCTAGGAGAAAATAGACATAAGAGACCTACTTTTATATTGAGACCTGGCTAACCTATCTTCTAGTACCAAACACATTCTTAAACATGATTAATTTCCCAGGAAAATTCCAGGTAAACCATGACCATCCTATAATTATAGAACCACATGAATTATGGTGGTGACCTTGTCCAACATGCTCAAATTCTTCCAACCTTTAATGGAACTGTAGTTTCAACAGATAGAAATGAATAAAAGGAAACATGAGCATCTCTCAATCGACTTTGTGTTTGGTCCTGGCTGGGACCAGTATTCTGATCCAGGCCTACACAATTAAGATAAGTCAAGCTTCCATTTATATAAGCTGAGAACACACTAAAAGATCCTGAGATCCTAGAAGAGATTAAACTAAAGGTCTCCAACAGGTAGCTTGTGAGCTAACAGTAACTTACTCACCCCCACAGAAGACCAAGGAAAAGTCTGTGAAAAGATGTGTTCTAGACTTAACAGATTTCATAGAATTTTCTCTGTGCTGCTTAACTGACAGTTTCATTTCTAGTGCTTGTTTATTTCATGACCCATTTCTAGAACAGAACAAAAATTAGTAACACGCTGGGAGGCATGTGGGAGTAACTGGGGATATTCCTCATTACTCAGAAGTATCTTTAATTCAAATAATGGTTGGTGAGCCCTGAACTAGACTGAAAAACTCAATGCCAGTTTGCCCAGAATTTTAAAATTTGATAAAGTACCTACATTGTGGAACACTGTGTCAGCTTCTAGTGATTTGGCACTAGTACCCAGCAGTCAAATATATCCTCTGGGACAGTAATAAAATAATGCAGTCTATGATCATCCACTTTATAGTACACCACAAGTAAGCAAGGAGCAATGGTGCACCTTTTAGTCAAAATCAAGTTGAGTAAAAAAAAAAGATATGACAAAACCCAGCAAGCTTGCTAAATATACTAGGAATAGCAAATGCCGATTCAGAGTGTATAAGCTACCTTTATACATTCCTCCAATTAAAACATGCAACTCTCATACACTCCTAACAGTTCTCTGTTGTATTTGCATGCCACACTTCTTCCAAAGAACATCAAGAGATATACATGTGGTTTTCAGGCAGTTTCTAGTCTAGGGATCTGAAATCCTCTATCATCAGGGCTGAACTCTACAGATTACCTATATCAAGCATTCTGTCTGCCCACCTCTTCAAAGTCTTTCACTACCATCGGGCTAACAACAGAATGTTGTCTGAGACTGACTACCTACAGCTGCTTACCTCTAAACCCAACAATATAAAATACCGAATTGGTAAAAAATACAGCAGGTTTCAATACTGTAGTAATAGAATAACCCATTTGGTGTCAAAATAATATATAGAGAAAGTCAAGCAGAATGGAAGAAAAGTTTACAAGCAGTAAAACTTACATTAAACAAGAAAGCTTTCACTGTTTAGAAATGAAATCATTTTATAAATGAGGCAACAAAACCAGCAGAAAAGGAAGGTATGGTAGAATATTTTTTAAAAATATTTTTAAAAAGTGGAAATCCAGTTATGCAGAACTATTAGAACTCATCCCAAGCAACCTCTTCAAAGGAGATTTGAGGCACTCTTGCAACCTAAATCCCAAGGCTCCTTTCAAATACAGAAGGTAACCCAACACTGCTGTGCTATCCAACAACGTAAGTCATGCATAAGTTTAATAACCCAGCCTGTGCTAGTGAATGCTGCTGTAAACATGTGACTGCATGACAATTTACAAAGGACTTGAAGTAGTAATAGTCAGCATAAGAACATAAGAGAAGCCATGTTGGATCAGGCCAATGGCCCATCCAGTCCAACACTCTGTGTCACAAAGTGGCCAAAATACCCAGGTGCCATCAAGAGGTCCATCAGTGGGGCCAGGACGAGAAGCCCTCACAATGTTGCCTCTCCCAAGCACCAAGAATACAGAGCATCACTTGCCCCGGAGAGTTCCAACAGTACACTGTGGCTAATAGCCACTGATGGACCTCTGCTCCATTATGCTTTGGTGGTATACAAGAATATGATGCACAATGTGTCACACAAGTTTAAAACCATGGGGCTGCCACATCATCCAGTGTGTATTGCCAGCCTAATTACAGCCAAATTTTAATTCTCTAATGTACCACAGCCTAAACTTTCATTCAATATGCAGCCTAGTTCTAAAGCTGCCTTCTCAACCGTCCATCTCCCTTCCACTACATTCTAAAGTCATTAGCTCATTCCAATTTTATACTGGCCATCTTTCCCCCTGCAACCTTTAACTGACTTTTTGTTTTATTATCTTCCTTTATCCCTTCTTCCATTTTAACTTCATGGACTGGAGTACTCTCTAGTGAGGTCTGAAAAGGCTGTTCTCTCAGAATGAGTCAATATTTTAAATTCTATGGAATGCATTTGTTTTCTCCCTAAAAACATGCAGCCTTTAAAAGACAGACATTAAATTAAAGGCCTCAGTTCCTATTTTCTAAGCCTAACACAACCCCTGAAGGCTTACAATATTTGAATCACAGCTGGAGCTGTGGTTACCATACAGTTTAAATATCAGCTTCTTTACTGTGCAATTTGTTTTAAAAATCAAATCAAAGGCTATGTCATAAACAAGTGCTAATTAAGTAGCAAGCAAGAATAGGGCTTTCTGTGCAAGAAAGGTTCTTAAATATCTGCCTCACCACTCCCAGAAGAAAGAATAAATAAAGCCAGCTGGGGAAATTATGGGCCAAAACTGGCATGGGTGACAGAAGAAAAAGCATGGCTAATGTTAACTCTCCAGTAGTATTCTTAAAACATTGGAGTCAGGAGCACTGTAGATTATGACACACATCCTCTAGGTGAACAATGCCATATTAGCGTGGCAATGAAAATGTTATCATATACTTCTTAATAAGAGAACAAACCTATTTTCACCCAGCATCTCTATTTTAAACCAGTCAATTCTGAAATGAGAAGAAATCAAAAACTGCAGCTCTTTTTTGGCAATATGGAACGACTGCTGGGATGGCAGAATATTTATTATTTTTATGTCATCCTTTGGACAGATGTATTTCTTCACAACAAGATCACACTAATTTATTATAATCCCCTATTTGGTAAATTTCATTTATTCTTAGCTAAATGCTTAGCTAAGAATAAATGAATTTTTAATACAGTTTTTAGAAACACTTGTCACTGCTTCAGCATTTCCATTTAGTGAATAGGACTGATGTTTCTCTCAGCAGGGGGTGATATTTTAATGATGCAATGCTGCACTTCCTAGAAGACAGACAAGCCTCATGAGGCAGATTATAGGACTAAAGAAACTCACATCCCATTAAAAGCAGACAGCTCCAGACCATTTTAAAAATTAATTTTGTTTAATGATAAAATGTGTTATAACAGGTGGGTAGCCAATTGTAAAATTAACCAAAACATAGTTAAAGGAACAGAAAAATGCTAGAAAAGCAAATACAATAGTGTTCCAGCTATCAGTTTTCTGCATGCCTCTGGGGAAATATTGGGCACCTCTCTATACCTTATTTTCCTTGGCTACATATTAGATGCTGCTGCCTCATTCCTTTAAACTGTCATGACTGTGAAGAGCTGCAAGAAGACCTTCTCAAACTGGGTGAGTGGCGACAATGTGGCAAATTAAGTTCAATGCTGGTGGTGAGTGTAAAGTGATTCACATTGGAACAAAAAAAACGCACTTCAAGAATAGGCTAACAGGGACTGAACTTGCTCAGATCAAGAGGAAAAATAATCTTGTAGTTGTAGTGGATAGCTCAATGAAAGTGACAACCCAGTATGCTTCAGTGGTGAAAAAGACAAACTCAACGTTAGGAATTATTAGGAAAGGGACTGAGAATAAAATGGCTGATATTGTAATGTTTCTGTATAGATCTATGGTGCTGCATCATTTGGAATACTGTGTACAGTTCTGGTCACTGTATCTTCAAAAAGATACTGCAGAGCTGGAAAAAGTAAAGAGAAGGGCAACTAAATATTTAGGGGGTTGGAATACCTTCCCTATGAGGAAAGGCTGTTTTCTGTTTCGAAAACAGGCAACTATGGGAGGCATGATAGAAGTTTATAAAATTATGCATGGGTTGGAGAGAGCTGACAAAGAACATTTCTCCCTCTCTCCAAATACTAGAACTCAAGGGCATCCAATGAAACTGATGGGCAGTAGGTTCAGGATAGACAAAAAAAAATACTACTTTATATTATTATTAGTTATTAAAATGTGGAATTCGCTGCCAGAGAATGTAGTGATGGCTACAAGAATAAACAGCTTTAAAGAGGAGTTAGATAGATTCATGGAGGATATGTCTATCAATGGCTACTAGCCATGGTGATTGAGGGAAATAACCACATTCAGAGGAACTAAGCCTCTGAATCCCAGAGCAGGAGGAAACATCAGGAGAAGGCCTTGGCCTCTATGCTTTGCTGTTGGTAGCCCAAAGGAACTGGTTGGCCACTGTGTGAGCCAGAATGCTGGACTGTTCACTGGTCTGATCCAGCAGGGTTCTTATGTTCTCATGTCAGCTGAGTAGCATTTCACAACATCCCTGAAAGTTATACATCAAGTTTTAACTTAGAGGTTCCATATCACAGTGTCTGTATGGGTATACCCTCCAGAATGAATGAATGAGTGTGCGTGCACAGGCGTGTGTCTAAGTGAAAGGAAATAAAACTAGGCAGTTGGCTGTGTTAGAGTTATGTGGCAAGCAAGAGCCTCCTGCAGGTGACCATTTATAAATTAGAAAGGAGTATGATTCCACTTTGGGGCCGCCACTAACAGTGATTAACAGATACGCATGAGCAGATGGGCTAGTAATATCTGTGGACTTTTTGGCAAGGCTGAAACATAAACGTTACATCATGCTATACTCAGTGGAAAATCTGCTCTTCATTTGTATGCACTTGTGGAGCAACAATGTACCAATGTCCTTAAAAAGATGAAAAATGACCCTTATGTTTCACATAAGATAGGAATGGGAGCTTGTTCCACCAGGTAGAGGCCAAGACAGAGAATGTCATGGCCCAGGTTGAGGCTAAGTGGACTTCTTTTGGGCCAGGGATTATGAACAGATGTTGATCCATGAAGCGTAAGGCTCTCCCGGGGGGGGGGGGGCGGTAATACAGGAAGAGGTGGTCTTGCAGATATGCTGGTCCCAGGCCATTCAGGGCTTTAAAGGTCAGAACCAAAACCTTGAACTGGATCCGGTACTCAATTGGTAACCAGTGCAGCTGGCAGAGCACTGGTTGCATGAGCGCCTGTATAAGTGCTGCGGCAAGCAGGCATGCCACAGCATTCTGCACCAGTTGAAGTTTCCGGATCAGATTCAAGGGCAAGCCCACGTAGAGCAAATTGCAGTAGTCCAGTTTGGAAGTGACCATTGCATGGATCACTGTGGGAAGATCCTAGATGGATATGAAGAAGAAGAAGTAGAAGAATTGCAGATTTATACCCCACCCTTCTTCCTGAATCAGAGACTCAGAGCGGCTTACAATCTCCTATGTCTTCTCCCCCCACAACAGACACCCTGTGAGGTGGGTGGGGCTGAGAGGGCTCTCACAGCAGCTGCCCTTTCAAGGACAACTCCTGTGATAGCTATGGCTAACCCAAGGCCATTCCAGCAGGTGCAAGTGGAGGAGTGGGGAATCAAACCTGGTTCTCCCAGAAAAGAGCCCACACACTTAACCACTACACCAAACTGGCACCAAACTGTAGGGAGCCAGTTGTTTTGCCTGCTGTAGATAGTAAAAGGCAGACTTGGCTACTGTGGTGACCTGGGTCTCCACAGACAATGAGACATCCAGGATCACCCCAAGGCTCTGAACCCCCCAGTGCCAGCAACAGAAGTATCCCACCAATGGTTGGGAGCTTTATTCCTATACCTATTCCACCCTAGGCCAGACACAGGACCTCTGTCTTAGATGGATTTAGTTTCAGTCAGCTCTGTTGTAACCACCCAGTCACAACCTTGAGCACACAGCCAAGATTTTCTGGCACAGAGCCTGGGTGGCTGTCCATCAACAGATAGAGCTGGGTGTCATCAGCATATTGATGACAACCCAACCCATACCTCCATACTAACTGGGCAAGGGGGCGTATATAGATATTAAACAACACTGGTGACAGGATTGCTCCCTGCAGCACTCCGCATTCTAATGGGTACCACTGGGAGACCGTGTCACCAACTGCCACCTTCTGTCCCCAATCCTAGAGGAAGGAGGCTTGATTTTTTTTCTAGGGAGATGTGGGGTGTGAAGGAGGGAGCAGCAGGTTTCTCACTGACACCTTTGCTTGTCTTTGCTGTTCATATTGTAATTTATTGTAAGGAAGTTTTAATGCCTGATCCAGTGTTATCTTGTTGGGTTGTTGGGGTAATGGTTGTTATCTTTTATTTCTTTTATATTTTTGTATATTTTAAAGACAATTAAAATTTTATTTAAAAAAAGAATTTGCAGTGATCTTAAATATTCATAAGAAAACTTTGAATGGAATGCCTTCAATAGAAGCATGAACCAAATGCTACGAAGTGAGTTCTATCTTTTAAGATGTGGTTCATGTGGATAAGCAGACCACAGTGAATATTGTCCAAAAGCACATAAAAAGTAACTCCAACAACAACTTGATTCTTCAAGAAAAAAAATAGCTTGCAAAAATGTAAGTCTTAACACAACTAAGAGGACACTGCCAGATGTAAAAACTGAGAAAGTACTTGTAAACGAAGGCCGAAAACCAACTGTGTTGACAATGCAACATTATCACATATATAATTCTAATATCTGCAAATTTACTTTCCAGTAATCTACAATAAGGATCCTCCCCTATCATCCACTCCTCCTGACATATCCATGCATCATCATTTAGTTAAATAATGATCTTTATGAAGTGCCAAGAGAGGGACACCTAGAAGCTAAAAGATTAGAAGCATTCCTCACACAGATTTTCAATTTTCCCATTATTTACCTTAGAATACAACACAGATAGGGGCTCAGGCATTGCTGGCATCTCTCTCACTTTCACATACTCCCTGCCTATTTGGAAAACAATGTTTCATAGTGTAACCCCCCAACATTTTATAGTGGGTTTGGGGAGGGATATAGAGCGTACACAAAGTTTTTATGTTCCAGCTGTTTCCTACCACATTTGTACAGATACTTTCACATTAGCTCAGTCTGATAATGTGCTTCTGTTTCTTTTACCTCTACCTTTCCCATAACTCCTTCCTAGTCAAAAGGTTAGCAGCTACTACTGTTTTGATTTACTTCACTAACAAGAACTATAATTTAGTATTAAGTACTCATGAGGAATTATAGTGCTTAGGGCTGGTGAGTAATTTGCCAAGGAAGACCAGTTTAGCTACATAAAATAAATATCCACCTGAATATACTAGCACTAATCAGGGCGTGAAATTAAACTTTTTATTCAGTAGAAAATAACTGCTGCAAGGCGGCGATTTAATCTGGAAAGCAAATATTAAGGTCGGCCAATTCGTCTCAATGCCTCTAATATATATGCTAAGAGAAAGGTCATGGAGCACCAAATTCTACTTTCTAAGTCCATGAAGCTAAATACTCCAATGATGTGTTAGCAAATTTACCATTTGTTTTTACTAATTGCATATATTTAATGAAGCAAACAAAACAAAAAGCTAACACAAAATGTTAACTTGAAACCCACACTTCCCTTTGCTGTACCTAGAGCAACTGAAGAATAGGATCAAACAACAGGAGTAAAGGGAGAGAAATAAGGGTTTTGCACAAAAACCTTAACCTGAGGGTTCAAACCGGTCATTGCTTAATTGGTGCAAATTTTAATAGTTTTTAAAGAGGTACCAGGAAGTGAGGAGCGTAGTTAAAACTGATTCTTAAAATGTTGAAAATGGCTTTGTGGACCACATGGTCAAAAGGGTGGATATAATGTAATAGCAGGACTGCATGCAGACTGCATGCAGAAAGTCCCATGCTCAATCCTCAGTAAGTTCAGTTGGGAAACATATTTTTTCCTCAAACTTGATAGAGCTGCAGACAGTCACAGTAGACCATACAGGACTAGATGGACTGATTCTGTATAAGGTAGCTTCATATGCTCAGGACAATAAAATAAATTATGGTTTGCCATGCTATGACATGTATATATCAACCTACATCTCTTGATATTGCCTTGTTCCAGTCACAGGAGTCCTAGTATACAGACGGAGAAATCCTGCCCAAAGGTTCTTCCACCCCCGTTGAAATAGAGACAGCTTTCTTGTATGTACAGTAATCAATTCCTTCTTTTGAAATAAGTGGGACTTCTCATGTGTGGAAGAGATCCACATGTATAAGAGCACAAGCAGGAATGCAGATCAGAGAATCTGTGCTTGATAACATTCCCTGCCTCCCAAAAAAACAAATTGTTTGTCTGTTGTTGAGAACATAATAGTGATTCTGGTCCTACATGTAGGGTAGATGGTGTTGCTGGAGGACTTCTGCTCAATTCCTTTGCCTTCAGGGTCCAGCAAGGCTCCATCTTGCACCCTAGACTTTTCAACATCAACATGAAATAACTAGGTAAGATCATTCAGAAATTTGGAATGGATTATCACCAATATGTAGACAATGCTCCATGCTACCTAGCTCTTCTGGTTCATCCCATAGAGCAGGGGTGGCCAACAGTAGCTCTCCAGATGTTTTTGCCTACAACTCCCATCAGCCCCAGCCAGCATGGCTGGGGCTGCTAGGAGTTTTAGGCAAAAACATCTGGAGAGCTACCATTGGCCACCCCTGCCATAGAGGCTGTAGAAACTGTGTACCAATGCCTGGAGGGAGTTTGAGAGTGGTTCCAGGCTAATAAACTAAAGATTAATCCTGACAAGGTGGAAAGTCTGAGCTGGAATTTAAAGATGTCACCCATTCTGAAGGCGGTTACACTCCCCTTAAAGCAGGTTCACAGTCTGGGAGTGCTCTCTGACCCAGGCCTACTGCTGGACAAGCAAGTGGTAGCTGTAGCCAGGAGTCCCTTTTGCCAGCTTTGACTGGTTAGTCAGCAGCGCCATTCCCTGGGCAGAAAAGATCTGGCCACTATGGTGCATGCCTACATTACATCTAGATTACTGCAATGAACTCTGCATGGAGCTGACCCTAAAAAGTGTTTGAAAACTTTTTTTATTTCAATAAATTTCAATAAATAAATTTATTATTTCAATTTATATTCCGCCCTCCCTGCAAGTGGGCTCAGGGTGGATTACAACTGTAACTGACGAAAAATGCTGACGAGAATGGATCAGAGGCCATGTCACTACTCCCATCTTGGCCTACCTACGCTGGCTCCCAATCTGGTTCTGGGCACAATACAAGCTGTTGCTAACTTTTAAAATCCTATATGGCTTGGGACCAACATGCCTTCTCCCATATGACCCTACCAAACTTTTACCATCATCTTTGGAGGCTCTGCTTCAGACATCCCTGCTTTGAGATGGCACACTGGGAGAAGACCTTCATGGATGTTGTGCCAAAACTCTGAAACCCATCTGTGCTCTTCCATTGCCATAGTCCACCACTGAGTAACTGCTTCTTTTATTTCATCTGGCATTCCCTCAGTGATCTTTTCTTCCTGCCTTATGTTTCAATTGCCTTTTCTGTGTTTGTGTATTGTAACTTGGTTTTAACTGTTTTAATGATGCATTTGTTGGTTTTGATGGGTTTTAAGATGTGCTATTATAACATTCATTCTTAATCTGTTAGCCCCCTTGGCTAACAGGGCAACAAGGTAGGGCAGAACATTTTTAAATAAATATGTTAATTGTATGTTTGTAAAACATGTAATGAAGAAGTATTTATTCTCACTCTTTACATCTAATATTTAAAATCTATTCCTCCTTCTCCACGGCTTGGGGTAAACAGAAAATAACAAAACAAGTCTGAAATATCATTAGAAATAAAATATGGTGGTAGAAAGTGCTGTAAGTCACAGGTGACTTACAGCAATCCAGTAGGATTTTCAAAGGAAGAGGTGGTTTGCTACTGCCTGCCACTGAGCAGCAACCCCAGACCTCCTTGGTTATGTCCAATACTCCCTCTAAGCTGTGAAGTTTTGTGAGCAAAAATTCTGCTTTGTGAGCTACTGGCATTAAAGTTGTGAGCTACTGAATACATCAGTTTGCTCTGGGGTCATTTTTCCTGAGCTAGGGCAAAAATGTGTGAATTGGAGGCTAAAAAACTGTGAGCTAGCTCACGCTAACTCAGCCTAGAGGAAACACTGGTTGTGTCAAATCCAAATGCTTACCAAGGTCAACCCTGCTTAGAAGTCAAGGTCTGATGAGATCAAGCTAACCTGGGCCACCAGGCCACGGCAAAAAAAAGTATACACATATAAAAAGTGCAAGCTTAAAAACGTTATATCTCTAAATACAAATAAAAACCTAGAGTCAAGCAGGATAACACTGACAAGACCATTGTTCACTCAGCAAAATGTCTTAACTAAACTTTAGAGCAACCTACTCAATCAAATCAGGAACCTCTTCTAACTTAAGCTCTTCTGTGGCCCATGTCTTTTTGCTGGAACATTAGCAATTAAGCTGGTAGGGACAGTGTCCTGTGGAACAGTGTTTACTGTATAAACTGACTCAAGATGTCAAGTTAGCATAGCTCATCGCAATCTGGGGTAGGCCCAAGGGCTATAAACAATGCATTGTCTGTCTATGAAGATGCTGGCAAACAAAATGGGAGGGGGGCAGGGTTGTACTTGGCTTGACCAGACACACTTGGAGCAAGCCAAAGCCCAGTGACACTGCCAGCATGTCAGGGTTTGACATTAGACTTGGCTGGTTTCTGGCCAAGTTTGAAAATGATGATAGGATTAAGCTATGCCATCTCCTACAGTGATGACCTCAGCAATGCTACCAGTGCCTCAGTAGTTTGGGCAGAGATCTGGCCCTGAGTGCAAAGCAAAAGGGTCTCGTGAGCTGCTGCTGGCATGCGTGCTGGAGATTGCCTTTACCTGTTGTAAGGGATGCAAAATTGCAAAGCTGTCCAATAGGATTTAGTGGCAATATATAAAACTGTAATTAACATACTTATGAGCTGAGAAGCATTAAGAGTTGGAAGGCTCTGGCACAATCCTATTCATCATGTATAATGCTGTAACTTACAGGCAGCATTGTAAGACAAACTTGCCCCATTTCTATCATACAAGTGCAAGTTACATCAATAGAAAACCACTGACAACTATACACATCTGTTGGATCAGCATATGAGTCTACCACATGAGTTACTGAACATTACGTTTTATATGTATTTTAATTGTTTTGTGTGTGTGTTAACTGTTTTTAATTGTTTTAACGATGTTTCATTAGATTGTTTATGATTTTAAAATTTGATTCTATCATGTATGTTTTAAATTGTTAGCTGTCTTGGTGGCCCTTTATAAATAAAAATAAATAATAAAATAAATTAGGTCACAGTCACTAGTACTGCTGCCAGATTTGTCAGAGTGGCAACAAAATTTCACTTTTTTAAAAGTGTGGCCAAGAGAACAAAGTACACCTCAGAAATTGCATTACTACAAGTCCCCTCTAGTGACACTATTTGGGGAAAAGAGATAGCACCCTTCACAATAGCAGTTACAAAGACACAATCCATTAACTGGTGTGGGGGATATCACTTAGCCAAAATCTTGTAGTGTTCTCATCTTCTTTGCAAGTGCAATTATTTAGTCTTTTTAGAGAAATATTCTACATAAATCTGAAATATGATTTGGGGACGCATCAGATTACTGCAAAGCCCTCTACACGGGGCTGCCCTTGGCTCAAACACGGAGGTTTCAATTGGTGCAGAACACAGCAGCCAGGTTGTTAATAGACCTTCCTATATGAGAACACATACAACCTGTGCTGAATGCGCTGCACTGGTTGCCTATCGCATACCGGGTTTGTTTCAAGGTGTTGGTTCTTACCTTTAAGGCCCTATATGGCCAGGGGCCTGCATACCTGAGGGACCACCTTTCCCCACATGTTCCCCGGAGAGCACTTTGGTCTGGATCACAAAATCTACTTACAATCCCCGGCCCTAAGGAGGCCAGGCTCATGTCAACTAGAGCCAGAGCCTTCTCTATAGTGGCCCCAAGCTGGTGGAATGAGTTACCGGAAGAGGTCAGGGCCCTTAGAGAGCTCATACAGTTCCACAGGGCCTGAAAGACAGCACTCTTCCACCAGGCATTTGTGAACTAGGCTGTTGGCCAATACAGTTTATAGCAACATGTGAACCAACAACAACAATCTGTTGCATAGCAGTTGCAGAGAGGAAAACTTAAGATATGCTATACAGAGAATTATAAAATTAGAAAATGTAAGATCATGGAACCGAAACACTTTTTAAAATGTATTTTATGTCTATTTTACTCTATGTTTTATGGTTTTAATGTTGTACTATTACGTTGAATCATGCGCATGCATGTCTGTGTGAGCCGCCTGAGCCCGCCTCGGCAGGGAGGGCAGGATAAAAGTGGAATTAAATAAATAGATAAATACAAAGGAGAATTGTTAGAATTTCTCATTCATTACAGCATAAATTCCTCTGTGTTAAAACGTACAGAATATTCAAACATGCCAACTTAAAAGTACCAAGAAAAAAAGTTAAACGTGCTTGGCAAAGGTATTTAATTAGAAATCTAAACTAATAAGGTTTAGCTCCATGCATTGGTAATTAGATGAAACTGAAGTTGTTGCTAGGCCATTCATGAAAACAGATGTTGTTTCACAGAACCTTGATATCTTTCTTAAATACCTTTGAAAACAAGGATCAGAAAATATGAACTCTTATAAAAAGGGCTTTATTGTATTTTTATAGCATATTACATACCTTGTAAGAATCAGTTTGTTAAGTGTGAATGTCAGTTTTATTTTCTGTCCCCTTTTTTCGTGGCTATTTACAAGCTTTGTAAGAAATTGTTCTTTAATTAAGTCTAAACATAGTTTTATATAAATGGATTCCTGGAATTAAAAACGTTCAGACTTAAGAAATGATTGTTACAGAGACTGTAAGAGGCCGTAAAAAAGAATGCCACTTTAAACAAAGATTTCTCATTTTAATTAAAAAGATAATCATCAGAACATTCCTACATTTAACAGAACCATTTGAAGCTTCTTTGGGGGAAAAAAACTTTTTTGATGCAGGCATATGTAGGGTAGTTTAGATGATATTTAATCAAAGTCCCAGCCAAGGCTATTCTACTGTGTTTTTAAGTACTGTATCTGCATTTTAGTAGTTTATTCAAAAAATAACACTGCTTATTAAACACATCCATAGAATGCTTGCAACAAAACAAACCCAATGCCAATTTAAGGAATCGTTTTGTGGCTTTCCAAATTAATGGTTTCAAACAGATTTCTCCAGATATATCAGCAATACACACTATGCATCCCATAGATGGAGTTTACAGCCCACACAAGTGGCTGCTGCTGTTCTAAAGAGGAAAGCATCCATAACCAGCAATCACAGTTCTGCAGACCGAAATATCAGAGGTTCCCTTATTCAGGCTTTAGCAGAGCTTTTTTTTGAGCAGGAACGCACAGGAACACAGTTCCGGCTGGCTTGACATCAGGGGTGTGGCCTAATATGTTCCTGCTGGCCATTCCTACAAAAAAGTCCCATGTGGAACAATGGCAATGTCAAGGGGTGTGAGTTCCTGCTGGGCTTTTTCGACAAAAAAAGCCCTGGGCTTTAGTGATTATTAAGATCATGGAATATTTTCATCTGCCATACTTTAAAATGCCTCGAAGTAAATGATGACCTCTGAATCAGACAACGGTTGTGCCTCTGTTGCTTCTACTGGATTTGTCTGCTGCTTTTGATACATTAGACTTCAATATAACATTGAAACACTTGGGAGGCAGAAGCAGGTATTCAGGGAATGTGCTATAGACTGGTTTAAATAGTTTCTTACAGACTAAACTCAAAGGTTTGCTACTGGAGACCAGTTATCAGTGTGGGATTTGTCCTATGGGATTCCACAGGATTCTATTCACTCTCTATGTAAAACCCTTAATAGGGGTGTGCAAAAATAAAAACACATGCATTTCCTCCTCCCCCAATCTGGGTCTACTGGACCTAAAAAATATCAGTACTCATGTCTCACGCACTGGTCAAACAGTTCTTCTGGAGGGCCAAAAACAAGGCATGGAGGCTGAGGCCTTCCCCTGAAGTTTCCTGGCACTCAGATTCAGAAGCTGACTGCCTCTGAATATGGAGGTTCTCCTACCCTGACTCAGCTGATCTGGCCACCCAGATCCATGCCACAGTAATATTGAGACTAGAGCTACAGTAATGCACTCTCTCCCTCAAAATCAACTCAGAAAACCCAGTTAGTGCAGAATGTCACAGCTCAGTTATTATCAGAAACTAGGCAGTGCATGCTTTTTACACCCATTCTGTAGTCACACCACTGGCTGTCCATTTGTTACCAGGTTCAATTTATAGTACTGGCCATTACATACAAAGCCCTAAATGGCCTTGAACCCTCATATCTGCAGGACCACCTCTCCTCCTATGTCCCACCACAATAACTTTGTTCATCTGAATAGGTCCTTCTATGGGTGCCATCCTAGAAATGGTCAAGATCAACAACTGCCTATACACATGCATTCTCTGTAGCAGCTTCCATTCTATCGAGTGGTCTGCTTGAGAAGCTCAGG
The DNA here is from genome assembly GCF_032191835.1 of Heteronotia binoei. Taxonomy (NCBI): domain Eukaryota; kingdom Metazoa; phylum Chordata; class Lepidosauria; order Squamata; family Gekkonidae; genus Heteronotia; species Heteronotia binoei. The sequence goes on along the minus strand of NC_083228.1, from coordinate 76,658,207 downwards.
AAGGCTCCCGGTTTTGGCTTTCCACAAACGATGTGAAACAGAATTGCTCCAGAGGGCACTTTTGTAAAGGAATAGGGCTATATTATAACAATATTTCAGGAAGATGTTTCACTAAACAGAGCAGGACCATGAACTGTACTGCTGATATGTGTTAGCTGACTAGTTTTAACCTCAGATTCATATACCCCCTCTGACCTCCCATTTCAGGTAAACCGATGGGTTGCCATTATGTCCCAATTGGAAGATAATGATTTATGGCTTTCCCTTTCCATCAAAATCAGAACCGGAAATAAGCTTCAAAGTATCTCCAGCTCTTATCCAGAAAGCAAGAGCTAACCATAGTTTGCCTGTTTGGATGGAGCAGCTAACTATGGTTTGCTAAAACCAGGAAGTTTGGAAAAGAAAGCACACAAGCTCAAGGCTCAGACCTAAAAGATGCTATGACCAAGCCAAGCTAATGATTCTAAGTTTGCAAGTAGGCCAGAGAGAGGACCCATCCAAAACAATGTTTTATAAGAAACAGATTAGAGCACAGGTATCAAATGTCCAGCCCATGGAACAGCACTGGCCTGCTTTAATCAGGTCTGCGAGGCTCTTTTCTCCCCCCTCTCTTTGAAGGCCCAAGGCTGCCAAAGTTCTCAGCTCCTTCTGCCTTGTCTTTGCAGGATGAAGCAAGAAGCAATTCTGTGCTTGCAAAGCTGCAAGTAAAATGTAGAATGGACTATGCACTAAGGTCTCTGTGCCTAGACAGACTAATCTGGGAGTAATTTATTTGGGCACACAGACCTCAATGGAAAACCCATTCCATGTTTTCCTTGCAGGTTTGTCTGTGCTGCAATGTATTTTAATGGAGTGGAGCTCAGCTTCACTTTTCAGTATTTATGTGGCCCGATAGAAGCTGTTCCTTGATGGAGTTTATAACCTTACAAATAAAGGTCTGCTGAATGAACCTTAGAACTGGTGCCTAGTGAATAACCTGGGAACCCACAGCCAAAGGGGGATAGTACATTGCCAATCTGAGTAGACCTGGGGGCAGGGGAAGAAGTTTGCAATGCTCAGAAATTTCATGTTTTCCTAAGTCCAGAGCATTTTATATTTTTAGTTTCTAGTTATTTTTAGTTTCTGCTGAGATCCTTGTGCTTTTTCTTGATGTTTTATTTCTAAAAATGCATTGTCAAATCCTACTATTCCCTCACCTTTCCATTTTAAACAAGCATTGCAAGAGTTTTAAGCATGTTTGTATTTTAAGTTAAAATAATATATTTAATTGCGTTTCTCTGTATCCTTTATAAAGTTTAAATCTCCACTACCTGGCATTACATTTTATGATATGTATGGCTTGGTCCCATGATGTCACATTTAAGTCAGATCCAGTTTTCGTAACAAACGAGTTCAACACCCCTGGCAACTGCTAATGAATGATAATACCATTTTGAGACCTATACTGCTTACATGATGTAACACAAAGTGGTACAGAATCTCTATAGCTCCCCAAACCTTTCCAGATCCAGAATTTATCCCACCTCTGCAAGTTGTACTAAGCACCTAGTCTCATCTTACTAATTCTGTCAGAGAAATCCCTCTGCCAGTAGAATGAATGTTTATCTGTCCTATCTGAAGAAGGCACCAGATGGAACAGCTCAGCAGAAATGCCCTATGGAATCAATCACAGAAGTGGAGTAGGGAAGGGGAGGAATAAAACCAAAAACTTGCCTAGAAAGTGACTTAAGCATCTCAAAAAACTGAAGGATCTTGTCCCCAAGACAAGTCAGTATGTCGAGAAAGTACTTTGAACTGCTAGCTTAGGACTGAGGAGAAGTAACTGTATTTATAACCTTCTTGCTAATGACATATTACTACCTTGCTGTGTATTAAGGGGTAAGAAACTGACATAAACCAGTTAGCTTTGGGACATGCTCTACAGAAGCATTTCCAATCCTAAGGACCTGGGTTTGGGGTGGACACTCTAGGAGAATAAAAGGATACCTAGTAAAAACATGAATAGGATTTGCTTGTGCCTTGGTGTGGATGATGTAAGAGTTCTGATTTCAAAAAGAAAGAAGAGAGCGCTTGTTTGTGATTGCTTTGGGAAATTGTAGGTCTCTGCTGGTTTTAGGTTGTGTGAAGAGCCATTTGAAAAAATAAAAGAAACTGGCAAAGTTCCCCCCAAAAGGATCTTGGTTTTGCCAGCCCAAGGTATTTAACCAGCACAATAATCAGACAAGACTATACCCTAGGCTAGACAAGACATATTCCTTTTCCATCCAGCAGTTGTAATTGCTATACAAGTTCATACAGTGGGCTGGTGAGGCTATTTCAAACTAATGATGCCCTTAATCATTCTTATTTCTTGTAGTGTAACTCCAACTGTTTGATCTAAACTCTAGAAAAGTTCATACACATTGATTACCAATTTTATTATTATTACACCTAACTGTGGCTAGGATATTTTCAAGATGTCACCTAGAATTTACTTCACATGGAGCTGAACTAATTCCATGGGAGTAAAATCCCAGAAGGTACAGGGAATACTAGGGGTACAAGGAACACTACAATTAGTATAATATGCCCAAAGAAATCAAGACATTAGCTTTGTAACTTATGAGAGATAATCTTCAACAATAACAGATCAATGGAACTCTTTTGGTACCAGTAGCTTTTTGACAACTTTTTTTACTTTTCTACCTTTACTGTCAGATATATATTCTAGTTAAATACACCAGCTTTCAAAAAAAGCCAGTAGTCTAAACAGAGGGGGGGGGGAATCTGCTTTGCAAGCTAAGAGTTAAAGCAGCTAATTATTAACAGTGACACTCTGCTCTGCTCTTCTGTTTTCATCTAGAAACAATAACGGACCTCATAAACCAGTGCTGGGCACTGGTGCATGAAGGCAAATAAAATTTATTTATTTTATTCGAATTTTAGCCCACCCTTCCTGTGGAAAGGCTCAGGGCGGGTTACATCATAAAAACAATCAACTGTAAAAACAATAAGACCAATTTAAAATATATAAAATCTAAAACTACAGAGTGACAATAGAGACTAAAATGGCATGTTCTGCCTCACAGACATAGCCTATTGTCCAGGTCCAGCAGATTGTATAGCGCTGGGATGGAATGAAGGGGGGAGGCCAGTAACAAGTGACATCCACTGCCTCAGCTGAAAGCCTGGTGAAAGAGCTCTGTTTTACAGATCCTGCGGAATTGGAGCAGATCCCACAGGGCCCGGATCTCCAGGGAGAGCTTATTCCACCAGGCAGGGGCCAGGACTGAGAAGGCCCTGGTCCTCATTGAGGTCAGATGGATGTCTCTGGGGCTGGGTATTACCAAACGTTGTTGGGTCGCTGATCATAAAGACCTACGGGGCTCATACAGGAAGTGGCAGTCCTGAAGGTATGCTGGCCCCTGGCCGTATAGGGCTTTAAAGGTAAGTACCAACACCTTGAACTAGACACGGTACTCAAGAGGCAGCCAGTTCAGTTCACACAGCACATGATGGATCTGTACCCATACAGATGACAATGTCAACATCCATGCAGCAGAGTTCTGCACCAGCTGGAGAAGGGTCAAGGGCAGCCCCACATAGAGAGTTTACAATAATCCATCACATGAGTCACTGTGGCCAGGTCGTGGGGGGCGAGATATGGAACCAACTGTCTGACCCGCCTCAGATGGAAAAAGGCTGATCTGGCAGTGGTGGTAACCTGGGTCTCCATAGTCAGAGGCATCCAGGAATACCCCCAAGCTCTTTACCCTCGACATGAGCATCAATGGAGCCACATCAAAGGATAGGAGCCTGATCTCTGATCCCAGCCCCCTGTAACCTAGGCACAGGACCTCCATCTTCGATGGATTCCATTTCAGCTGGCTCTGTTGCAACCAACCAGCCACGGCTTGCAATGCGACTACCCAGTTCCTCCAGGGCCAAATCCAGGCGGCCTTCCATCAGCAGACAGAGCTGGGTGTCATCTGCTATTAATGACACCCCAGCCCATACCTCTGGATAATCTGGGCAAGGGGGCGCATGCAGATGTTGAATAACACTGGGAGGAAGAATTGCTCCCTGCAGCACACCACATTGTAATGGGTGCCGCTGGGATAGTTCACCCCCAAGTGCCACCCTCTGAAGTTGGATAACAGATAAAACAGAGATGGCGGACCTATATGGAACCAAGGGTTTGGAGACTGAGGGTTCCTGAAACCAGCTGCTGGATTTTCACGTGGCAGGAGGCCAACTACCTACTTACAATGTGTTTGTAATAGCTATCTTTAAAGATGCTCTGGAAGCATTAACTGGTGCATAACCATATGGACCACCGCTTACTGAAGAAACAGCAAGAGAAGGAAGTATAACTCCAATTTTAGTTCTCCAACTTACTTTTCATGCTCAAGAACTGATCATAACATTTAAAATCCTAAATTACCTGGACTACACATACCATCATTTGACTGATAACACTAATACTGTCTTTCATAACCGAGACAGATTAGGTGATGAGTTCCTGCTCCATAATCCTTTTATTAACATGAGAATGGTAGAACAGAGTTCCCTCCCCAAGAAGCCTCACCACATCATTTTTATCTTCCTTCTGCCAGAAAAGTAACAAAAATTTTATATTTTCATAATTTTAAAACCCCTTGTCTGGCTTCTCAGTCCTGGTCTTATGTTTTTCCCATTTTGCTACATCATTGTTTTACTAAAAACACACCAGGTGTTACTCTGCCTGTAAGTAGTTTTTTGTGCTCCTTGCCAAAGCAGAAGCACAGATAAATTGTTATGTTTCTGAAACGCATCTATCATTCAGCACACATACCTGACGTTTGAGAACATTCACCAGTATTTAAATAAAGGGTTAATTCATTTCTGTACAGTGACCAAGTAGATTTTGCATTGTAAAACCATTAATCTATAATACACTTGAATTCTAAAGACAGGAACTGTCTTTCTGAACACTAGTCTCCATTTTAGAGGTTTTGAAAATACTGTTCAAGGATCAAAATAAATGAGATGCTGAGAGATCTGTGTGTGAATATTCGCTGCATCTGTTAAAGCTCAGTTAGTCATGAACCATTCAGGTTCAGTTCAGATCTATTTTGGGAGGGAAAAGAGTGTAAACCTCACGCCTCCATAGATTTTTGCAAACTGAAACAAGTCTCCCCACATCCTTTAAAAAGATGGCCAAGAGTTATACTTCCCTTTTCTCCCCTTTAAAGGGGATAACAGCAACTCAAGGGTAGCGAATTTAATCAGTGAAACCAGGAAAGGGTGGATGCATATGAGTGGCAGTACTTTTCTTTTAAATGATCTCTGTCACATCTAATTTGATTGTTTGCTACAACTCTGTATTTGTTGAACTGTAAAATGAGGAACTGGATTTATCAACTTCTGTTCAAAATGCAGGACAGTAGGCAGCAACAAGTTTAATATTGACAGAAAAGTCAAGACAGAAAACTTGAGCTCCATCCTGACGGTAGAACTATCCTAGTTCAGTAGTTATTTGCTGCTAAAAAACTTAACACATGCAAAAATAATTTAAACTATTTATTTATCAAATTTATATCCTGCTCCCTCTCCCACAAAAGGGACTCAGGGTGGCTAACAACATTTAAAATACACCAATAAAAACAATACAAAGGTACAATAAATAATATTTAAAATATAAAAGAGTTCCAAATCTTTCCCCATTGAAATATATCAAGCAGGGTAGGATGTGTAGATGGTGAAGACACAAGTAAAGTATATAGGTTGCCTGATGGATTGCAATCACCCAAAGGCTGCCTAAAGAAGGGCAGTCTTGCATGCCTTGTGGAACCTAGGGATGTCCTACAAGGCATGCATGCACCTCTTCAGGCAACTAATTCCACAGGACAGGGGCCACTACTGAGAAGGCCCTCACCCTTGTTGACACAAGGTGGGAAGTTTATGGCCAGGGACCTTCAGTAAATTCCAAGATGAAGACTGAAGAAGACAGGGAGGATGCCAGGAGAGATGATCCATAAGGTATGAGGATCCCAGGCCATTTAGGGCTTTAAAGATAAGTACCAACACTTTGAATTGGTACTGAAAACTAATTGGGAGTCAATGCAGCTGCCATAGGATAGGTGTTGTATGTGCGGACCAGGACACTCCTGTCCACAATCTGGCAGCTGCATTCTGGACCCCTCACAGCTTCTGAAATGTCTTCAAAGGTAGCCCTGCATACAGCATGTTACAGCAGTTCAGTCTTGAAGTGACTGTTGAGTGAATTACTTAGGCAAAGTCTTTCCAAGGCAGTTGGCAGGCCCAACACTGATAATACACAGTCTTTGTCACCAAGGACACATTATGAAGAGCAAAGAACTGAGCCATACTCCCAAATGCCTGATAGAACTGAGTGTAGAAAGACAGATCCCATCAAGGGCCGGGAAAAACAGCCACCCCAGTGGTCTGGGCTTCCCCAGCCACATCATCTCTGTTTTAGATGGATTTAACTTCAACCAACTCTCACCTAGCCATTCCACCACTGCATCCAGGCAGGAGGCCAAGACTGGAATTCTGGCAACAAGACACTTCATTAAAAAGAGGTGGGGCTGACTGTGATCTGCATATTAATGGCACCCCATATTAATGGCACCCCACTTACAATCTCTGCCAGAGGGTGCATACAGGTGTTAAATGACACTGGCAAGAGAATCAACCCCTGTGGAACTCCACAGGTTAGGGCATGAGGTGACAACTTCTCTCCACTCATTATTACCCATCTGAGACTGACCCTGAAGGAATGAGGAGAACTAGTTCAAGGCCATACCCCTCTCACTTTGGGAGGCTAGGCAGTTGACCAGGATCAAATGGTCTACTGTGTCAAAGACAGCAGGCAGATTCAACAGAATCAGTAGCACCATCTGGCTTGCATCAAGGTGTAACCAGAGATTGTCAACCAGAGGTATCTCAGTCCTGAACCACAACTGGAAGTCAGATTGGAAGGGATGTAGGGCAGATGTCCCATCCAGGAATTCCTGAAGCTGTTAAGCCACTGCTCACTCAATCACCTTTTGCAGAAATTGAAGATTAGAAACTGGGTGGTAATTGGCTAGATCCCTTTCATGTAACAATGACATTTTCAGGACAGCTGTCACCACTGCCTCCTTGAGGGAACTACAGAAAGCCCTGGGAGAGTGAGAGATTTATAGTATCTTCCAAGACTCCTCCTACCACTTTCCTGGAGGTGTTAACCAATCAAGAAGAGAGTAGGCTGCACAGCCACTAGAGCCCTATCAACATCCACATGAGAAAGTGGGTTGAAGGAGTAAAAAAATGGACCTGATTGCACACACAGGGCCCCTAGATTCTTACTGACTCCAAGTCTGGCAGCCAAGTCTTGGTGAAGGAATGAGACTTTATCTGAAAAGAACACTGCAAAAGTGCCACAGCTAGTAGCCAAATTTTAACCTACTGTCAGAGCCATCAAAGGGGTGGTCAATTGCATCATAACTCTAAACAACTGAGCTAGATGTAACCCTGCAGATGCAATGGAGGCAGAAAAATAAGAGTGCTTTGCTGCCTTCACTGCCACTTCATAAGCCTTCAAGCATGCTCTATAAAGTGATCACATTGCTTTGTCACCAGTTTGTCACCAGCACTACTCTAGCCATCTAAGCCCCCTTTTTACCAGTTTTAGTTCATCCATATACCAGGGACCCATGGGACAATGAGGACACTGGGGGACAACTCAGTCCATGACCCCCTGAAGACCCAGATTCCAGGCATCAGTGAGTTCATCAAGAAAGCTGCCAGCAGAGTCAGACAAATCCTGCAGAGTGTCCCTAGAGAGGGAGGAGGCACATCTCAAACCAACCTTCTCAAGACAATGATCAGTCCATGACACCAGTTCACAAAGAACCACTGAATCCAATTCAATTCCTGTACAAAAGATCAGATTCAGTGTGTGGCCTGTTCTATCTGTGGGAGCCAATGCAACCTGAGAGAGTCCTAGTGATGCCATGGCAGTCATAAAGTCAAAGGAGGCACCAGTCAAGGCAGCATTGGTGTGGACACTGAAGTCCCCCAAAACTATCAATCTGGAGGAATGCAAAGCCCACTCTGTCACTGCCTCAGAAGGGAGTCAACTGGTAAGTTAAGTGGGCGGTAAACCAGCAAGATTCCCACCCTCTCCCTGGCACCCCATGCCAGGCCTACACATTCCATACCGTCAATGTTTGGTGCAGAAAGCCATTCGAAGGAAAAAGAGTACTGGATGAAGATTGCCCCACCTTCCTGTTTGTGGCTGATGAAGGACTGAATATCCTGGGGGTCACCTGAGGGAGAGCCATCACTTCATCGTCGTCCACCCAGATCTCAGTTGAACATGCCAAATCAAAATTGCCTTTGCTAATAAAAGTAGTCTCAAAATCATTCAAATTATGTAGACAATAGAGTAGTTGTTGCCATGCCTGGACAAAGATGTGAGCTTATACAATGTCCATCCAAATCAGTATGTGCTTGAGATAGTTCCTGACAAGAAAAACTCACTGGACACCTGCAAGTCCCATGTCCAAACTGGAGGCTGTTGTTGCCACCCCAATTCAGAAAGAGGGGGGCCTGATGCCCTGTGGATGAGCATGGGCCTGGTTTTTTGAGGACGTATGGCCAAGAAGGCCCCAACAGCCTGCCCTAGGAAGCCTGAAGACGCCAAGTTGCACCCCCGAGCTCATTTACCAGTTTTTGAGCACCTGATTGCTGCCATGACTCCAGAACTAATCACAGAAAGGTCACCTATCCCCAAAGGGTCTTTACTGATGTTAATCCTAGAGCCTACCACTCCTGGACCTGGTGACTGGTGCTGCTCCCCCTCATGCCATCTCCCTACAATTGAACCCAGCATAGTTAACAATCAGAAGTAGTTTCCAGGGCCAATGCAAGGCCTGCACACTTTGGAGCACCATCTCAAACTCCCATGCTTGCCAGACTTGCCCGGTATTTCCAGGCAGTCTCCCATCCAAGTACTAAGCAGGTCCAACCCTGCTTAGCTTCCGAGATCAGACAAGATCGGGTGTGTTCGGGGTGGTATGGCCATAGGCCCTAACTGGGATATGGCAGTGGCTTAGTGACATAGCTTGTACTTGGCTTATTTAAAGTCCTGGGGTTCAATTCCTGAAAACTCCAGGTAAAAAGATGTTGTCCTAAGCTCTGTACTGTAGTCCTAAACTGCGTTCAATCCCAGCGGAAGCTGGGTTCAGGTAGCTGGTTCGAGGTTGACTCAGCTTTCCATCCTTCCGAGGTTGGTAAAATGAGTACCAAACTTGCTGGGGGGAAAGTGTGGATGACTGAGAAAGGCAATGGCAAACCACCCTGTAAAAAGTCTGCCGTGAAAACATTGTGAAAGCAACATCACCCCAGAGTCAGAAACGACTGGTGCTTGAACAGGGGACTACCTTTACCTTTTTAGTACCTTTAAGACCAACAAAGTTTTATTTAGAATGTAAGCTTTCGCGTGCATGCATACTTCGTCAGATGATGAAATGGGGTACAGTGAGTACTACTACATATAGCTGGTGGGCAGTGGTTAAACATGCAAAATAGTACAGTTCAAATCCAATAGCAAAATAGTGAAATGAACAAATTAACAAACTGAAAGAATAACAAGTTTGGTCCAGATAGCATCAGTTGTGTGAGAAACATGGTTCTATTGCTTCAGACCAACACAGCTGCCCAGCTGGATTTCTCTATACTTGAAGTTGTGAGAGCTACAGTAAAAGTAGACAGTACCAGGCCAGATAGACTCAGTGTAGGCTTAATATGCAGTTGAGCAGCAATGTTCCCTCTAAAATGCAGAGTCCTGTGAGCAAAAATTCTACTTTGTGAGCTACTGGCATTAAAGTTGTGAGTTACTGCATAAATTAATGTGCTCTGGGGTAATCCTTCCTGAGCTAAGACAAAAATGTGTGACAAAGTCCTATGAAGAAAGGTTGAAGGAGCTGGAGGCTAAAAATCTGTGAGCTAGCTCACGTTAACTCAGCTTAGAGGGAACACTGTTGAGCAGTATCATCAACTGCCTTGGGCCTACAATACTAGAACTAAACTCCCACCCCAAAAAACTCACAAAGACAGAAATCTCAATGTACAGAGGTTTCTCCAGATGCATCTCCTAGCTAAACGACTGGTGTGCAACCCAGCAGCAGATCTAAAGTCTCACCTTAAGAGGGACCTATAGGTAAATTGTCTGGTTGTCTGCACAGGATCTCACAGTACCCTGAATGTGGTCTAACTGCATGAGATTTGTGAACCTTTTGCCAAAATTCTGTATACAGTTGATAGAATCTTCTTTTTCCACTTCTGGGAAGGAAAATCACTCCAAGGAGCAACAACTTCTAGACGGATATGGAAAGTGAAAAACTGGTCTCTCAGAAGAAGCACAGTTCACAAGACCCAACCAATCTTTTCTAGCACCCATCTATCTGAGGCTGCAGATGTTCAAATGCAGTGAGCCAACTGAAGGAGCCAGAACCCTTCACTAAATCCATCAGGTAGCAATGACTTTTATAAATGATTTGGATGAAGGAACGGAGGAAATGCTTATTAAATTTGCCAATGATACTAAATTTGGACGGGTTGCAAATACAGTAGAAGACAGAAACAGGATACAGGATGACCTTGAGAGGCTGGAAAACTGGGCTTAAACCAATAAAATGAATTTTAACAGGGATACATGTAAAGTTCTGGATTTAGGAAGGAAAAATCCAATGCATGGTTATAGGATGGGAGAGACTTGTCTTAGCAGTAGTATGTGCGAAAAGGATCTAGGGGTCTTAGTAGATCATACGCTGAACATGAGTCAACAGTGTGATGTGGTGGCTAAAAAGGTAAATGCAATTTTGGGCTGTATCAACAGAAGTATAGTGTCCACATCACATGAAGTGATGGTATCGCTTTACTCTGCTCTGGTAAGACCTCACAAAAAGTATTATGTTAAGTTTTGGGCACCACATTTTAAGAAGAATATAGACAAACTGGGAGAGGTCCAGAGGAGAGCGACGAAGATGGTGAGGGATCTAGAGACCAAGTCCTATGAAGAAAGGCTGAAAGGGCTGGGCATGTTTAGCCTGGAGAGGAGGCAGCTGAGAAGTGATATGATCACCATCTTCAAGTACTTGAAGGGCTGTCATATAGAGGATGGTGTGGAATTGTTTTCTGTGGCCCCAGAAGGTAGGACCAGAACCAATGGGTTGAAATTAAATCAAAAGAGTGTCGGGTTCAACATTAGGAAGAACTTCCTGATTGTTAGAGCGGTTCCTCAGTGGAACAGGCTTCCTTGGGAGGTGGTGGGCTCTCCTTCCTTGGAGGTTTTTAAACAGAGGCTGGATGGCCATCTGACAGAAATGAAGATCCTGTGAATTTAGGGGAAGGTATTTGTGAGTTTCCTGCATTGTGCAGGGGGTTGGACTAGATGACCCTGGAGATCCCTTACAACTCTATGATGATTTTATGATCTGGTAGCTTACTTCCTCAACTGGACCTGGAAGGCAAATACAAGGATTGGCATTTTAGCAAAGCCCCACTTAAAAGGGACTTGAAAGTTCATTTAACATAATAAATATAGTCCTGATGAAGAAAAACAGTATGTACATGCTCTTCTGCATGCCAACAGTCATAGGATTCATCTTTTCCCAAAAGAAGCTGACCCAAAAGGGAAGGCAATCACCAACTCCAGAGTTAAGGGGCAGGCTAGAAAGGATTATCCCTCCCAGATGGAAGAGGGCAGCTGTATAGTTTGTGTAGCCTTGACAAACTGTGAGGGAGTGCCTTGGGCAACTTAAGACAAATGGAATGACACAAATAGAATGACACACTGGAGCCAAGTGGGTGTTGCTCTCTGGAGTCCTAGACAGGAGAGAGAAACTGACAATGAAGCTTGTGAGTATGTCACTAACTGTGCCTGCTCTTTTTGTGTCATCTGGACTGTGACCATGAGAGGAGCTGGTATCTGACTCAGGTAAATCTGTCCTCTACTCTCTGCTTGTACACGTTGAAACTAGGGCAAAAGTGGTTGCAGTGTCTTCCACTACTGTTTTGTTGATCCATCAGTGGAAATACAATTGGAATATTTCTTCTTCAATGATCAGGAGAATCATGAGGGTGGGATAGAAAGTCCCTTCTGCATTCTAAGACATTGATCAGAGATTGTCTGATTCTGCCAAAGGAGAAGAAAAATTGTCTCTTGTCTGCCTAGGAGCACAGGAAAAAACTGCTGCTTTGAAATGAAAAAAAATACTGGCTATGTTCCCAACAATAGTTTAGGAACAGCAAAATGACCCGGTTCTCTTTCGGAAGTTATTGGCAGAAAAAGGAGATAACAATTGCTTCCTCTGGACAGACGACCAAGTTTTGCTGGCCCTGCCATTTACAGGAGAAGTTAAGATTTTGTTCCATGCTCCCCTACCAGAAGAATGAAAAGGGACACTTAAAAAAAAACAACTACTGACAGTAAATTAGAGACTTCAGTAGAAATATAGTGATGAATATACACATGACTGTTCCCAGCAATTACATGAATATTATTCCACAACGGAGGCCAGCTGCATTTGGTAGTTCACAATAGCTTCTGAGGTTGGCACATAGTGAAATTCAGAGGATCAATAAGATGAACAACTCAGCACCTTCCCTATGCATTCCTTTGGCCTTGATAATGAAAGTATCTGTTCTGTGTTTGCAGTAAAGTAATGTGAATTTAAGGGTAAATAAATTAACCCTCACAAGGATTAAAATCAATAAAATACTGTAAATCAAAAATTAAGCATTCATTTTAAAACCAGTTAACAAAATCCACAGGGAATTATAATACCCATCAAAACTACTCTCGTCCAAAAGACTGCAGACATTCTTAGAAGCTGTCCAGGGCACAAATCCAGAAGTCCCTCTTCCCACACAAATGTTTCCCAACTTTGCATCCAAAAATTATAGCAATGAACTAAGAAACTAATATTCTGGGCAAGGCAATAATACTGCTGGCAGCTATGGATCTGTCAGTCAACTAACTGCTTGTATGTGAATGCTTCATTTATTCTTCCTGAACCTTTGCGCTCTGCTGGGAGCTACAGGATACTTACTATGCTAAGATGCTGCACTTACCACACATGACCAGCAGGTGAAAGTGAATTATGTTGGAGGTGAAGAAAGCAAAACTCTCCTGCAGGGCTGGGGAGAAGAGGCTCATGTGATCATGATGCAATAAGAAAGGTTGCCATTTACACAATGGAGTTCTTGAAAATAAGAAATACTTGACTACAGTCAAATGATAAGCTCACTGGCATCCCTAATATAAATCCATCAGTTCTCATGCTGGAATGCTTGACCTTCCTTCAATTGTGTAATAGAACTATAAAAACAGTTCTGAAAATCTTTTGCCTGTCACTTACACTCCCTGTCACTTAGTACAATGTCCCCTTTCAAATGCTTTAGTGACTATTACATTCCCAGAAATTATTTCAGAGTGTCAGCATTCACCTTTGATGGTTCATTTGGGTAAAGGCAATTTCTCCAGCGTCTTACCCACCTGGCCCCACCAAAATATTTGTTTCCTTCAACACGTCCTCAGCACACAAATAACTTTGCTACCAAATTCCACTTCAGGCAAGCAAGCCAACAACCCCCATCCCAATTTCATTAATATTTCTGCAATCAGAGAGCCCAGTATGCAGCTATATACGCCCCCCTACACGGTTCCCAAAAACATCAATCTTTCCTACATCAAGCTTCCTCATCACTTCAACCAGTCCTTCTATTTAGGCCCATCTTTAGTGTTTCCAGAATCAGAGCCTTCCTCCCCACCGATCCCCGTTCATCAACACTTACCCTTCCAACCACTCACTCCAGAAGACTCCATTCAAGAACCACCAGATTCCTTGTTTAAGAAAACCCCCAACCAACCCCGGTACAAGAGAACAGCGCACCTTCCACGTAAACAAACGAAAGAGAAATTGATGAGCTGGATATCCCTCTTCCCCATATACACACAACAGAGGATCTTCAGATTTGTAATCCTCTGCCCTGCCCCCCCCCCACGCCGCCGCGCCGCCGCCGCCCTCCCAGGTACCTATTCTCTGTGAGGTTTCTGGAGGCCAGCAGTTTATCCTAGAGTCTCTCTTTCTCTCTCCATACCTTCCCCCGCTCCTGCACCATAATTCCACCCCCTCTGCACCCTCCTCTCCAACAGCAAATAGTCATCGCCAACTCAAGCCGTTCTTCCCTGCTCCTTTCTCACCATGAACTTGAGGGCCTTCTCCTGCACCACTGCTTCGGAGGGGTCCATGGCCTTCTACGATACGCCCCTGCTGTGACTGCTGTTCCCCCGCCAGCTCCGGGTTCGGGCTTGGGCCTGGGCCTCCCCCTACTCCCTCTCCCTCAATGCAAGGCCACAGCCTGCGCACAGTCAGATTAGAAACCTCGGCTTTCCTACCGCTTAGGCGACTGGGAAATGTAGTCCGGTCCCTTCTCCTGAGAGGCAGCCAAAGGAACAGGAAGGACTTCAATTCCCAGTAATCCCTGCGAAAGGGAAAACCGCGCCTGTCGCTTAGTATGAGGCAATGCTAAGGCGGGCCGGTGGGTGTTGTAGTATTTGAAAGCGATTCACAGGGTAAATTAATTTGCAGAAAGGTTTATCTCTTGCATTTCCTGTAACAAGACTGTGATAAAAGCTGTAGTTTCCGCAGGGACTGAGGTGGGCAGCTCAATTCAGCTGGAGGAGACGAAGCAGGGACTAGATTCGGGCGCTATGATCCTTAGGATTATGTGGATGTAAGCTAAATTTTGTATGCCCAAGAAAACACCATCACTTTAGACATGTCCATTTTTTAGGCTCTAAAAGTCTGCAGGTTCATGCATATTTGCATGAAAGCAAATCTATACCTCCACAAAGCTGTACTATACCCTGTTCAGGATTCTAATTTTTTACTTCCATTACACTTCATTTAGTAAAGAACTCCAACATGATGCTTTATATAGGGTTGCCATTTTATTGTAAGGGAATTTTCCCAATGAAGCTCTCTATAAAACTCCACTGCAGGGTGGGTAAAGAAGACTTTTGCTTTTTAATTGGCCACCTCTTTAGACTGGTTCTGACGCTGAATGTTCAGTGTTTTTACTGATTTGTTTTATAATTTTAAAAGCTGTATTTAATTGTTCAGATGTTTTAATGTTTCAGTTCACCACTTTGGGGACCTTGATTGAGTGGAAAGGCAGTATGAAAAAGTTTTAAATAAATAATAAAACAAAACTGCATGCAGAAAAAAATGACCTGTCCCTTTAGCAGGGGCTTACTGGGCTGTTATTTACCAGGTGGTATTATTTACCTCACTGTTGTGAAAAGCTGCACCTGCCCATTTCCACACGTTAAAGAGAAAAGACATTTTTCTTCAGACCTGATGTTGTTTTATTGTTATCTGTAAAACCATATTGACTTTGAATTTTGTAATAATCACAATCATCATTATAATAATTAATGTACTTGATTATCACTGTGGCCAAATCTGTGGATACTTAAATCTAGAGACTAGAGCCATAAGCAAACAAGACAGATCTTTCTATAAATCTGAGAAAAGCCCTATGTTTGTAGGAAAACTCCCATATAATAAAAGGAGTGATTGTACTTTTAAGAAACACAGCTTCTGCAGTGGCCATGTGATAGCTAACCGCAATAACATCGCCAGCCTTAAAGCCTGGAATTCTGTTAGTAAAAGGCAGGATGAGGGGACAGACCTCTTTGCAGTGTTTTGGGTCTTTGAAGGACTCATCAAGGTCAGGCCTGGTAGCAGCTGCTGGCAAACCTGGCTGCTTGCTACTCTTCAACAGCAGCCATTGCAAAAAGATAATGTGGTGTAGTGGTTAGAGTTTCAAACTAGGATCTGGGCAACCCAGCTGTGAACCCCCATTCTGCTGTGATGCTCACTGGGTGACCTTGGCCCAGTCACACACACTCAGCTTCAGCTACCTCACTGGATTGTTGTCAGAATAAAATAAAGTGCAGGAAAATAATGTAACCTGCTTTGGATCTCTAGTGTGGGAAAGATAAGTGAACTTAATAAATATAACTGAATATGGGAGGGGGGTAGATAAAAGGTCTCTTGGTTGTTGGGTAGTAAGGAAACAAGCAGTGAAAGGTGAGTGTAATGTACTGGGTTCAAAGCATGAGGACACCCAAGAGATAGTGAGTGAGTTCAGCTCTTTATTCAGTGATTCAGTATAGTGAGATAGGAACAGAACTGTCTGGCAGGACCAAGGGCCCTGCTTATATGCATGCAAACCTCCCCACCCCAAAACCTATTACCATAATCCCATTACACACAACTATAGGTTAATAGCTAGCCTAACGATCCCTGATGGGCCTCATTCCTGAATCAAGGTGGCTATTGTTTTAGGGTCTCAAGCTCAGCCAAGTCTCTGCTGGCCCTAAGGCCAAACTCCAGTTCCAATACATAACAGTGAGGAAATGTGGGCTGCAAGGAGGAAGAAAAGGAAATATTGGGGGGAAGCAGGATACAGGGAACACTGTCAGTTGCCCACTGCCCAGTGGCTGGAACTGTGCAGAATTTTCCCAGGGAGCAGCTTCTAGGGGGTTAGACAGAGGGAAAGCTGAAGACCAGAGTGGGGTGCAGGTAAAAATAGGTTGACTGGTGGGAAAGAGAGATGGGAGCAGGAAAAGGGGAAAGGATATGGAGGCTGCAAAGAGGAGGAAAAGAGGAAATACTGAGGATACAGAGGAAAATTAGATTCCCCTGCAAATCCTTGCAGGTCCTCCACTTGTAGCATTCATATTTTGTTTCTATTGCATCATAAGCATAGATAGCACTTTAAAGAATGATTTAAAAAAACACTTTGACCTTTAGCAATCCCTCTTCTGCCTCAATTCCCTACCTGCAGTCTGAAAATAACAATGCGGACCTCCCCTCAACAGGTTATTATGAGATTAGTGTCATGGTGTATATAAGATCTTTTGAAGACTCAAAAATTGTTCTATAGATCAAGCTGTGACTAAAAAGCACTGGAAAAACTTTTCTTATCTCATGTACACTACGCAGAAACTTTATATAGTTCTCTGCCCTTCCCCATAGTTGTCTTATGAATTTCAGGCCCCAGGTAAGAACACTTGCTGCTTACCCAAAGCAGTAGAACTGCTGTAACTATCTGGCCAGGATCAATTAAGATATTCCATTGCTGAAATGATCACATGGAACATCTGTGACAACACAGAGGCATCCTTGGAGTAGATAGGAGACACATCTGCAATGACTAGAATGCAGAAAAATCTGCAAACATTCAGAAATCCAGAATGAATTACTTAGTGTTTTCTTCCATTTAGAAAGCCCTTTATGCTTTAATACTTGGCAGACTTTGAGATCACCTCTTCTAATATCCAATTTTAGGAAGCCGAAAGCCAAAAGCATCTTTGGCACTTGGTCTGTCAGAATTCCAATATGTAAAGTTGCAAGAGATATCTTAAATTTGTTTAACATTTGTTATTAACCATTTCTAGGGTGGCCATAATAGTTGGAGGCCAGCCAGGGACACCTTGAGGGGGGAATGATGTGAGTGGAAACAGGAAGTTTCCTGTCGGTCACTTCCGGGTTCCTGTCCTGCATCTCGACCTGTGTTATTAGTGACAGGCTGCTTCGGTGGGCCGCTGCGCCGGCCCCTTGGGTCCCACAACGATGGGACCGATGCCACAGGGACGGGCTCGAAACACTCTATAACCCCTCAAAAGAACAGCGGTCTAGCTCGCTTCCCCCAAGCCCTGCCGCCATAAGCCTCAAGGGGGCTCATTTTGCGGCATCCCCCGGCGGGAGGGTGGCACCCGCATGGGACACATATCAAATGAAAGAGGGGGCGCAGGGCTATCAGAAACAGCCGGCGGAGGGAGTCGGGAGCCCACCCCACTGGGGGATCCACAAACAAAAGAGCAACACAGAATAAAGGTCAGATGTTTGAGAGCCGCAACATCGGATATTTGAGAGCCACGGAAGGAAGGAGGGAGGAAGGAAGAATGGAAGGAGGGAAGAAAGGAGGGAGGAAGGAAGAAAGGAAGGAGGGAAGGGAGGAAGGAAGGAAGAAAGGAAGGAGGAAAGGAAGGAGGGAGGGAAGGAAGGAGGGAAGGAAGAAAGGAGGGAAGGAAGAAAGGAAGGAAGGAAGAAGGGAAGGAAGAAAGGAAGGAAGGCCGGCCGCCCCCTCCCGCCAGCCGCCCCCCCCCCCCGCTTTCGGCCCCCTCCCTCCCTGCCTGCCTGGGGGGGGCTTACCTTCTTGCAGGGTGTGGGTGGCCTCCCCTCCGGGCGGGCTGGCTGGCCAGGAGGCGCAGCGGCGGCTGGTGCTGGTGGCGGCGCTGCTGGCGGGGCTGGCGGCAGCTGAGGAGGAGGCGGCCGAGCCCACCGACCCGGGGCCTCCCGCCACGCCACCGCCGCCACAGGCACGCCGGCCCGCCTCCCGCTCCGGCCACGGCCTCCGCCTCTGCCACCTCCGCCGCCTCCCCCTCTGCCACCGGGGCCCTACGCCAGCGAGAGGAGCCGGCGGGCCGCGCGCGTGGATGGGGAAGGCGGCGAGTGAGGGACCGAGCGTCCCTGCGCGTGCGCACGGCGGTGTGGCGGGCCCTACGCCGCCCACTCTCCTGGCCCGCGCATGCGCAGAGCCCACCACACCGCCGTGCGCACGCGCAGGGACGCTCGGTCCCTCACTCCTTCCCCGGCCGCGCGCGCGGCCCACCGGCTCCCCGCTGCCTAAACCGGGATCTCTAATGGTCCCGGTATAGCCAGCCTGGAAGGCGAGAATTGGGGGCCAGAATCGGGACTTTCCCGGGTGACCGGGACGATCTGGCCACCCTATTTCAATGGTTACTTTTGATATTTTAATGGTGTATTGGTTTTATGATCGTTACTTGTCTTGGGTTCCAGTTTTCTCAAAGAAAGGCAAATTGATAAATGTTTTAATTAAATATTATTTCAGTGCAGTGGTCCTCATAGTTCACCCTTTAAAGCATTCTTTCCTTTAGTTTTCAAAAGTTTTTATTAGTTTCAGAAAAGTTTAGAAAATAGGGAACAGAAAAAAAGGAGGAGTAAAAGCACAGTACATTCTGGTCTTGTTTTTATAAAATACTTTCCAAAATCAAAAGGATAGTTCTATCATATTTTCTTAACATATGTTCTCTCTTGTTATTATTTTAATCTAAACTATATATATATATATATATATATATATATATATATATATATATATATATATATATATATATATATATATATATATATATATATATATATATATATATATATATATATATTCCATTTTAAAGTTATATAATATAGATCTTTAGTTGTATTCTAGTAGTTTACCGATTTTATTCAAAATAAATTTGAAAAGTTGCTTAAAGATAAATATTATAATATAAACACAGGAAAAAAGAAAAAGAAATCAGATCACACCAGAGAATCTTAAGAGTCTTGAGTGTCCAACCAAACAGAATTTATCCATTTTTTTCTCGCTTCTTCTTTAGATTTCCCAGCCATCAGATGGGATAAAAAGTCAAGCTCTGCAATCTCCAAAACTTTTCCCACCAAGTCCATTTTCGAGGGAATTTCCTGACATTTCCATCTCTGCGCCAAAAGGATTCTAGCTGCAGTGTTAAAATGTGCCAACATGTGTCTCATTTCTTTAGAATAGTCCTCTGGAAATATGTTCAATAAAAAAAAGTTCTGGTTTAAAATGTATCTGAGTTTTCATAATCTTCTGTAACATTTCATGTACCATTTTCCAGTAGCCTTTCACCATCTCACTCGTCCACCACATATGGTAAAAAGTACCAATTTGTTTAGTGCACTTCCAACATTTATTAGACATGTTAGTATAGATCTTGCACAGTTTCTGTGGGGTCAAGTACCATCTATAAAACATTTTATAGAGGTTTTCTTTAAAAGTCACTGACCTAGTTAGTTTAACATTGAATTTCCACAATCTTTCCCACTGTTCTAATGTAATGTGACCAAAATTTTTCGCCCATTGAACCATGCAATCCTTTACAGCTTCATCTTGTGTCTTCATTTGAAGTAGATATGCATATAGTTTGGAAATTAACTTTTCCTGTGGTCCCAAAAGAATTTTATCAAATAAGTATTGTTCACTAGTGAAGCCTATCGCCTTGTCTTTAGCATATCTGGATTAAACTTGCATTCTCATCCACCAATTCATTTTAATATCCATGTTTTCTAGTTCTTTAGTTTTCAGTTGATTTTCTTTTCCCAACAAATCATCATACCTGTAGTTCTGGTTTGCTTTTAAAAGATATGGGTGAGTAAATGCTTCTACTGGTGAAACCCATCTTGGAACTTTTAAATAGATTTTAGGCTTTAACCATGACCAGGTATGGTATAAAGATTTCCGAAACCAATGATTCTTAAAATAAGAGTGGCCTTCAAGACTTTGATACCACAAGTAAGCATGCCATCCCATAGTCAAATCGTGTCCTTCTAACAACAATTGTCTTTTATCTTTCAACAACATCCAATCTCTTATCCACAACAGTACAGATGCTTTATAGTACAATTGCCAGTCTGGGAGACCCATGCCTGCTCTTAATTTGGAATCCTGCAAAGTCTTTAATTCTGGATTTTTTGCCTTGCCACACATATTTGACAACCATCTTATTTAGCTCTTGAAAAAATCCACTGTTTAGAAATATTGGAATAGTTTGAAAGAGAAATAATCGTCTTGGTAAAACATTCATTTTTATCAGAGATATTCTTCCCGTTAAAGATAAGTTCAAGTCATGCCATTTTTCCAAGTCTTTTTGAATTTCTTTAAGTAATTTATCATAGTTGTCTGCTTTTAGATTGCTACATCTATTTGAAATCACCACACCTAAATATTTAATTCTTTTTTCATGAAGAAATCCTGATTTTTGCTGAAAAGCCCGAATTTGTTCTGCTGTCATGTTCTTGGTCAGAAATTTTGTTTTATAGTAATTAATCTTTAATCCTGCCCAACAACCAAATTGTTTAATCTTGTTTATGAGACAGTCTATAGAATCCATTGGTTGTTCTAATATAAGAACTAGGTCGTCAGCAAACGCTCTAAGTTTGTATTGTTTGTTTTTTATCACAGCACTCTTTATGCTTAAATCTTCTCTTATTTGATAGTTCAATACCTCTAATGATAAAATGAAGAGTAGAGGTGACAGTGGACAGCCTTGTCTTGCACCTTTTTGTATATTAATTGTTTCTATTAGTTCGCCATTCACTGTCACCCTAGCATTTTGTAAGAAGTATATAGCTTCTACTGTTCTCAAAAAATTTTCCCCACATTCCATACTTTTCAATTGCTGTAACATAAACTGCCAATGAAGATTCTTGAATGCCTTCTCAGCATCTAGGCAAATTAAAGCAAATTGCTTCTCTGGATGGCTTTCATAATATTTTAAAATATTACAAACTGTTCTGACATTATCTTTCAAGTATCTTTTAGGTAAAAATCCTGCTTGATGGTAATGTATTGTAGATTGCAAAACTTTCTTCAAACGTTGTGCCAATATTGCAGCAAAAATTTTATAATCCACATTTAAAAGGATAATTGGACGGTAATTTTTAATATCTTTTAAATCATTATCTTCTTTTGGAATCAAAGATATCGTAGCTTCTTGCCATGAGTTTGGAATTTGGCCTTCTTGTATCTTTTCAATGAGGTGTTTAAATGGTAGAAGTAAAGATTCTTCATAGGCTTTATAGAACTCTTCCAGTAGCCTATCTGGTCCTGGTGATTTGCCATTCTTTTGGGCAGTTAATGCCTCTCCAAGCTCCCTTATCGTTATAGGTTCATTCAATTTTTGTTGTTGTTCTTCTGTGAATTTATTAAGGTTATTTTGTTTAACATATTCTTCTAAGTTTGTTTTATCGACTTGCTTGTCTTCATATAGTTTTTTATAAAATTGGTCTACAATTTGTCGTATTTCTTGTTTTTGAGATTTCTCTTTATTATTCTCATCTCTCAATGTTGTAATTATTCTTTTAGCCTTCTCTTTTCTCGTCCTATAGGCCAACCACCTTCCAGGCTTATTGGCATGCTCAAACATTTTTTGTTTAGCATACCTTAATTTAATCTCCACCTCTTCCATAAGAATTAGATTCATTTTGTGTTACATTTCTTTCACCTTTTTTTGAAATTCATACTTTGTTGGATGCTTTTTAAGATTCTTCTCAGCTTCTCCCATTTGTGACATTAAATTTTGGAAACTCTTTCTTTCTTTTTTTTAATGCAGTATCTAATCGCAAGGCCCCTGTAAAAAGCGTTTGCAGTATCCCAAACTGTTTGCATCTTTACTTCTTGTGTTATATTCTGTTTAAAGAAAAATTCCATTTCTAATTTAGTTTCTTTAAGAAAATCTTTATCTTTCAAAATTGCAGTATTTAACTTCCATGGTCTTCTTACCTGTGCACCTTTTACTTTTATCATTACAGGGCTGTGATCTGATATAACTCTTGTTTGAATCTCTGTGTCCACTACGTCTTTAATCAAGCTTGTAGAGAGCCAACACGTATCAATTCTTGACCAGGTTTGGTGACTAGGAGAATAGTAAGTAAAATCTCTAGAATTGGGGTATCTTGTTCTCCAAACGTCCACCAACTCCATTTCTTCTGCTAATTTCCAAAAGCTTATCGGAAGCTGAGGACTTTTAGTTTTAGTCTGTTTATGTGGTTTCTTATCCAGCTGTCTGTCAGACACCGCATTGAAATCTCCTATTAGACAATATTCCACATACTCCAGATTTGATAATTTAAGACGCAAATCTTGAAAAAATTTCTCTTGATGGTAATTTGGAGCATAGATGTTTGCTAGCAAAATTTTCTTATTGTCCATTGTGATTTCCACTAATAAGATTCTACCATCTTCAGAAACAAATTGCAGTTGTGGGTTAAATTTGTCTAATATAAATTGCCACTCCCCTTTTCTTTTTGTATAAATCTGTTGCTGTAAATAAATTACCAAGTCTTTTGTTCTTCAAAAAAATTTGATCTTTGGTTAAATGAGTTTCTTTTAAGCAAATTATATCCATTTCCATTTTTGCCAAATATCTAAATGTCTTTCTCCTTTTAGTAGGAGAATTAAGTCCATTTACATTAATTGAAACAATTGAAGCCATTATGGGTTTTGTTTATCACTATCTTTCTTATCTTTTTTGGACTGTTGTCTTGTACGATATCTCCGTAGTTTGTTTGGATCTTCATCACCAGAACTTTTTCTTCTTGCTCCTCCTCCTCATCTTTTTCTTTGCTTTCTTTCTTCTTTATACTTCCAAAAACTTCTGAGCTTTAAAAGTGGAGTTAATCCTATATCTATTCTCCTGGTACATAAAAAGAAGGCCTTCTGGCATTAGCCACATGTAGGGTATCTCTCTTCCTCTCCGAAAATCTGTTAGTGCTTGGTATTCTCTCCTTTTTTGTCTCACTGGCCAAGGAACCTCTCTTAAAATTTTCACCGTATTTCCAGCTATCACCATGGGTCTATCTCTTACATTTCAAGATATCATCTTTAATCTTTTTTCTTGCCAGCCTCAAATGGACTTCACTAGGTAGTTTGTTTCATCTTATGTAACTCGATGGCACCCTTCTGACTTGATCAAACTCATCCTCCATCCTCTGAGGAGTCACCTGTAAAATTTCAGCCAAGACTTCACTTAAATTTTCTGTAAATCTTCATTTTCTCTTTTGGTATGTTTTGAAACCTCAACATGTAAGCCGCTTTATCTACTTCCAACTGCAGGGGTCTAGAATCTTGTAAGGTCTGTTCTTTTTCCCAAATGTTCCACTTTTTGAATATTCTCTGTCACCTGACCCTCTAATGCTTTTAAGGCTTTGTTGGTCTCCGCTGTCTGTCTACTGTTCTCCCTAAGTTCTTGTTTGATCTCTGTCATCTGTTCATCTATATTGTCTATTTTACTTGCCATCCATGTTATAGTAGCCATTAAAGTGGTTTGCCATTCTTTCATGTCACCTTGCACAGGTGTAAATTTCCCTGGGCTTGGTTGGCCACCAGGTGAATAAGATGGTTTCCCTTCTTTGATTTCTTTTTTTTGGGGGTGGTTCCTTGGGAATGGCCCCTGCCTTACTATCCATTGTTATTAATGTAAGCACACTCAGAGTCACCAGTTCAAAAAAATATCTTCAGCGTTTGTTTTAAAGTTCTATGTTCTGTTTTTAGCAAAAGAATAATCTTCTCCAAAGAGTTCTCTTGATGCCAAATAGTTCTAAAAAGAAAACAGGCTTCTAGCTTCTCTCAACAATTTGTGTTAGTCAAAACAGCACCGAAACTATTGACAAATGCAACGTTCACCACAGTAGATATTCAATAGACAAAACAGCAGACCACAATTCACTGTCCAGTACTTTCCATCAACATTAGTTCAAAGGCAAGCCAACTCTCCACCTTGACTTTCAAATATCTTCTATTTGATTGCAGAACAATAATCTTTTTTTTGCCACTGTGTGACACAGAGTGTTGGACTTGATGGGCCGTTGGCCTGATCCAACATGGCTTCTCTTATGTTATGTTCTTAATCCAAACTGAAAAACAATAATCCCAACAAGCAAGGGAAAAAAATCCAGCAGAACCAAAAATAGAGAACCCCTCCCCAAAGTAATCCAACCAGTAGTAATGGGGGGGGGGGGAATCCACAGGTAAAAATAATCCAATCACAAATAAACCAAGGGCAAAAGAAAAATAAAAATAAATAAAAATAAAAAACAACTCTAAGAGCTATATCCAAAAGAAAATAATTACATCCTTAATATCCACAGATAAAAATAAGAATGAAAAATCTTCTTACAACCAAAAAACCTAACGTATAATGTCAGGTAAGCACCAATTTGTAGATACAGTTTAAACACTTCAAAGTTTCAGCTTGTTTCAAAAAAATCTTACAGCCAAGCCTCTTAACATCCTTATACACTTATCAATAGGAATCTTTCTCCAAAGCCAAAGCTGCTTCTTCCTTCTTCCTTCCACCAAATGCAATAAATCAGTTAAATTCAGGTACCATATATGATACAGATTAGTGTAGTCTCCTGCAGATAATTTCAGTTTTCAAAATAGGCAGAAACTTTTGCAAGCCTTGAAGGAGAAAGGGGGAGAGTCCCCCCCCCCCCTTTCTCAGTCTTTTGCCTCACTTAAAGTCTGCAGCTTCTTTATTCCTGCATCTCTGACACACATCCAGAAAAAATATAATAGTCAGAACTTACATTAGTAAAAGAATCCATGTCATCTATCTTTAAGTTGATTGAAGATCCAGAATGCAGAGTGTTGAAAGGAGAAGAAGTAAAACCGGTGGCTGACTTTGGCCATTTAAAAATGGTGATCGGGACGCTGAGGCTTGGGAAGAGTAGGATCAGGAAGCAGCCGCCTCCGCTGTCATTCTCAATCCACCGCTCCAATTCCCCTGCCTTCTGGGACCCTTTCTGGGCCCCAGAGTCTACCTTCGAGGGCGACTCCTCAACACACCAATTTGAAGGCGGCTCAGGACGTGACAGTCCGAGCCGCTTTCAAAGGTCAACCGCTGAAACCGGAAGTCCACAGCATTCTTTCCTCATTCTGTTCATCTACCAAGGCTGCAATGGAACATGTGTGTATTTGCAGACGTTTCTGGAACATGTTCCAGGGTGCACATGCTCAGTCCATGTACTGGCCAGGCTTAGGCTTGGTGGGCTTTCGTGTCACCTGTGTGAACTGAGACTCTATAGTACTGAATGCAGTCAACATTCCCCAGATCCAAAGTGAGGAGAAAAAAACCCTTCAGGTTAGTAATGGTCTTTTGCAAGTACTAACTTTACTGATGATTTTCTGATAAGCCGTACTTCCAGGAACAAGACTTGTTCCAATTCATTGTACTAGTGCATTGGGCAGCTGTTATTTTTAACTCTCTGTGTCTTCTACTCCCCGCCCCAGTAATTACTTTATTATTATATTCGTACACAGGGTTGTTGTTGTTGTTGTTGTTTTTAAGCAGGAACGCACAGGAACGCCATTCCGGCTGGCTTGGTGTCAGGGGGTGCAGCCTAATATGCAAATAAACTCCTGCTGGGCTTTTTCTATAAAAAGCCCTATGTGAAACAATGGTGATGTCATGGGGTGCGGCCTTATATGCAAAAGAGTTCCTGCTGGGATTTTTCTATGAAAAAAGTCCTGTTCGTGCATATGCATAAATTCGTACATGTGCATGAAGTCATTAGAGCATTAGGTGAATTTTTAGATGTCATCTTCATTACAAACATGCAGTTAATTTTCCGTTCCATTTTTATCAATCATTGGTACAGCTTCAAGAGAAGGCTATATTTTATTGCTGAAAGTAAAGGGTGATCCATGCACTTTTATGATCATCCCAAGAGGGAAGCTGATGCATCCAGATACTGTTATTGCCTTGATGCTGCTCATCCTTGGGATAAACTCAAGGAGTAATAGGCTTCAGTAAAGAATTGGGATCAGTATATAGCTGTTTGGGAAACAGTCTATCACAGGTATTTGTCTGCTCCTCTTGCCTTCTGCTTTACGTTTCTAGTTTTGCTGTGCAATCCTAAACAGAGTTATACCCTTCCAAGCCCATTGCACTGCTAATAACCCTTTAGGGGACACAATAGGATTAACCCATGAAACACTGGCAAGTTTCCATCATTTCATATCCTCTGGGCATTATTTCCTGCATTATAATATTTTGAATAATAAGAAGGATGGTTTTAAATTAAATTTGCAGGCCTGCCATCTGCATGCATTCAGACTTTATTACCATCCTCACAGGCAGCTGCTTGTGTTAATTCTTTTCAGACTGAAATGAGAAATAAAGGGAGTCATGTGAGGAGGAATAGGAAGTTAATAAGATAGTTTCTTGCAAAGCTTATTGTGAGGGGGCAGTGTTAATTGTTGTGCACGTGTAGTCAGTGCTAAATGTAAAATATAGGGCTTTCTGAATTATAAAGAAGGCAAATTATTTCATAATGTGGATTATTTGAATATGCCAACTAAGGGGAGGACTACATATGGCTGTCATAGTCACTGCTCAACATACAGAATGTATGCCCTGTTACAGAGAAGAAAATGAAAAGTAAATGGACAAACGTAAATGTAATGAGACAAAAAGAGGGAATGGAATGGCCTCTGATAGCAGAGAGGTTGTAAAACTATTATAACCTTAAAGTCTGGATAGTGGTTTTGAGAACAGATAACGGAGACTCAAAAGAAACAATATCATAAGGAGGTGTGCAAGTAAGGAAGCCAGACCCCTAAGGGGTTGAGGTCCCCCACTTTTGGGGTCTACTTCTCCACCACTGGCCAGTTGGCTGGTGGGAGGATTTTCCCACCCCCAAATAGGGAAGAACTCTGGGAATTAACACAACTTGCCTACATCACTGGGAAGTGACATAAGCGCATTGGGGATGTTGAGGGGTGAAGGTCTGGTTTTGGGGCAAAACTCTTATGGTAGAAGTTAATTCTATCATCACAAAAAAAAAGCATTGCCCCCCCCCCCCATGTACCTATGTCACTTCTGGGTCACACAGGCACATCACATTTATTTTTGACATTCCTCCCCACTCCCAGTGAGTTCACCCCGCCCCTTTCCCACCAGCTGGTCTGAGGGACCTGGAAACCCTAGGTTGGGAAGCCTAGATGTAGCCAATCCTCCAAGAGCTTACAGTAGGCCCTATAAGTAGAGCCCTGAAAGGTCTTGAAGGAATGGCTACATCACAAGGGTGTAGTCTAATATGCAAAGGAATTCCTGCTACAAAAAAAGCCTGCATGCTGCTGTTGATCAGGAACTCAATGTGGATGGAGTCAAAGCCTGGTAGATTTCCATTCTTGAAATCCTTCAGTGTCTTGGAAATCTCATTAGCACTGAAATCCCCTGACAGGTCACAGTGTTCATGACAGGCACATTTCAGAATCTGGAGTTCTTCTTTTCTTTTTTTAAATCCTGATTGTAAAATCTTGGTCTTTTGGAGATCTGGATAGGGATACCAGTCAGGCAGCTACCTTGTTTGATGTTACCTCCAGATTTCCTCTGTGCACATGTGAGCCTATACCTAGTTAAAAAAAACCCCAACAGGTTCCAGGCTTTCCTACTGGACTGCCTGAAATCCAGATTCACAGTTGGTTCGGTCCATTTTTGTCTGCGTGCAGCATCAAGTTCATGGAGTATTTTAAACAATTTGGTAAATAAAATTTAAAAGTGGAGGGGGAGTTCATGGAGTAGATTATTGCTACGTCTTGTTTTTTGCTGTCAAGGAAATTCTGATAGAGCCTCTTGCTTTGTTTGCTCCAGCCTGGAATATATTCTTTCTGATATCCTCAAGGAATGTGCTTTTTGGCCTTAGATATAACAGCTCCAACAAATCAGTGGTAGAAGTTATTATGTGTTGGAGGGACCCATCCAAGACACCTATCCAGCTTCTCACTGAAACCTTTCCAGTTTGCCCTCTTAAAGTTCCACAGTGTTCTTGGAAAAGACTTGATAACTGGTATTTGGATTCCTAGCTCAAGGACTGGCTTTGCTGGTTTTGTGGGAAAGCCTCAAGGACACATCTGGATATCGGCAAGGGCTGACTTCTTCAGTCAGATGAAACAAATATTAAATCAGGGTTGGACTGTCTATATTCCAGGCTGCTGATCTGAAGGTGCCTTTGTCTTTAACATTAAAGATAAGATGCATGCCATGTGTTTCAGCCCAGTTGACAAGTGCCTCACCATTCTTATCATTAACTGTGTATCTCCAATTTCCATGGTGGCTGGTAAAGTCATCAGTGTTTACAGAAGAATGAGGATAGGTTGATAGAACATGTGTTGGCCATTAAGGTGTAGGAGTTCTAGTTCTTTAGCATTATCCAGGATGCACCCTGAGGAGGTGACCTACACCCTGGAGAACTGCTGCCAGTCAGAGTAGGCAACATTGACCTTGTAAGACTAATGGTGTGACTCAGTATAGGACAGATTCATGTGTGTTCAAACTCAACTCCAGTCATCTGCATGTTTATTTGGAAGCTTCTCTGTTCAGTTGGGCTTATCTCCAAGTAACTGCAAGGTCAGCAATTCTGTGCCCTATGCAACACACAGAATTCAAGTATAATGATCTCTGCCTTATCATGCCACTGATCCAGAGATAGGACTCTAAAATGGCCCAGGAGCAAGCTGAGCTGAACAGTCCCTTGGACTCTGGAGAGCCAATTTGGTGTAGTGATTAAATGCATGGACTCTTATGGGAGAACCAAGTTTGATTCCTCACTCCTCCACTTGCAGCTGCTGGAGTGACCTTGGGTCAGTCATAACTCTCTGAGCTGTTCTGCTCAAGAGCAGTTCTCAGAGAGGTCTCTCAGGCCCTCCTATCTCACAGGGTGTCTGTTGTGGGGAGAGGAAAGGATTGTAAGCCACTCTGAGGCTCCAAGTGGAGGGTGGGGTATAAATCCAATCTCCTCCGCCGCCTCCTCAGGGTGGCAGGGATCATTGGCATTGGCTGGGGCTGCTTGGCTTGGACCCAGCCTTTGGCAGGCCAAGCCTGTGCCTGTTGTCACTAGCAATGGCTGGATCTGAGCTAAGCAGCCTCTGCAGAACTGTCATTGTTACTGGGGCTTGGTTCAGCTTATGCCTGGCCACCAGCTGCCCTCCAGGACAGTAGACCACTAGGAAATTTCCCAGGAAGTTAAAATAATCTGCCCACACACTGCACCAAAGCACAATAGTTCTTTGAAAATGTGTCCCTCTTGCACCTTTCCACATTCATTTCCTCTTCACATTTCCATCTCAGTCATCATGTTGCTTTACAGCATTGTAACTGTATAACTGTATGTGTTGCTGTCTATGTTTGTCAACTTTCAGTAGATTATTCCCCCCCACACACATGCAGTGGCCACTTTTAAACTATTATGCGTAAATGTTAATGGCCAATATTCATGTGGACATATATCCATTGAGGGGTTGGGGTGCTGGTGTAAAAAGTAGATGATGCCCAAATAGTGCTACTTGAAGAGGTAGATCCTGCCCACCCAACAATTCAATATAGTAACACTTTGCAAAATATAAAAGTAGATCAATGTATTAAATATGTAGAATAACAAATGGGACAGAAATGGCAACAAAGGATAAAGATTTTGCTTTGTATTAAAATAGAGCAAAATGGGAAAAAAATATCAAAAATGCTAGTTCAGTCCAACAGCACAAAAAAACCCCAACCCCAACAAGCCCCTCAGAGCCAGAAGAGGCTTTTTAAAGCCTCATGAATATTTAGCTTGTCCTCATGTAAAATATATGACTTTGTGTAAGGATCAGGCAAAGGAGGTGCATGATTTTTTTCTGATTTATGGGCCCAGTGACGGATTATTCATAGCAGAGCAGCTGTGTGGAAAGATTCATCCACTGCAAAATGTGATTGTACATCAGGCAGTCTGAGGGAACGGAGCTATGACTAATGGCTACTTTACATATAAATGAGAAGGTTTGTGCTAGGAACTGTTAAAAAAATATAGTCACTCACTGGCAGGCTCTGTCCTCTTTGATCTGAGTGAAGTACTAGGGCCAGGGGGAAGGAGGGACTAAAACTTGCCTAAGGACAGAAATGGCCTGGCCTCCTCAAAATCCCCCTACTTAACAAATACTTGAGAACTAAGGGACAAAGTCAGTCTCTGCTTTTTGCCACTGTGCACATTAATGATGCTTGGTCCTGAAGAGAGAACCTCCGTATAACCCAGGCCATTTCAGGCAAGAAGGACATTATCATGACACCCCCCTTTCCTGTGTATAGCAACAATAACTGGAAGGAAAAGAACCACAGCTGGAGGCACACCTGGGAAGGCAGTGACACAATTCACAGATTGCAGGAGTCTCCTGCTACAGGTAAGCAGGCCTAGCTATCTATGTTGCAAGAGTGGGGAAGTGGCTCAGCTGCATAGGCTGGAATGGATAAGGAGAGGCAGGGGCAGGCAGGAGGCAAATAAACTTTATGACAGAGAGAATGTTTAGAAAACTTTGGCTATTCTGGGGGTTCTGTGTGACCTTGTGAAATAGTGTAGTGGCTTGAGGATTGTGAAGGATGATGAAACATTTGGTACTACGTGGAATAATATGGATTAAAGTTCTTCAACAACATTCTTCAGGTTTTAATCTGTTTTAAGCTATATCTGAGTCTGCCTGGTATGGACAGAAATTAGATCTTACCTGGCACAGGAATACAGACAGATCCCAATTTCAAACTTCCTCATACAAATGGGAGGGGCAGTGGCTCAGGGGCAGAACATTTCTGTAATGTACTGAAGTCGGAGATGTTCAGATAGAAACATGCTTTATTAGCAAGTACATCACAAAGACAACATGGCGGGGCCGGGTCCCCTGTTATTTACATTTCCCAGAACAACCTTCTTTCTGGTCAGGTCCAATCCTGGACAGTTAAACTTCCTGCCACTGATCGTCATAGGCAGGCTGCGTTCGTCCCTTCCAGGCACCGCCTACTGGTGCGCTGTGCTGTACTTTCCAGGACGACTGCCAGACACAACAACTTCCTTGACATGCAGAAGGTCCCAAGTTCAATCCTCTGCATCCCCTGTTGGAAATACCAGGTAGTTGGTGGTACTATGAAAAAACTCAGCCTGAGAACCTGGTGAGCCACTGCCAATCTGAGAAGATGATACTGGTGGACCAATGGTCTGATTCGGAAAAAGTCAGCTTCATGTGTTTGGAGAGGTGCTTTAGCTCAGTGAAAGAGTCTGTGCTTCTCATGCAGAAGGTCCCAGGTTCAGTTCTGGGCAT
Organism: Heteronotia binoei; assembly: GCF_032191835.1. Lineage (NCBI taxonomy): Eukaryota > Metazoa > Chordata > Lepidosauria > Squamata > Gekkonidae > Heteronotia > Heteronotia binoei. Next base: position 76,626,431 of record NC_083228.1, on the reverse strand, counting down.
CTCCAAGCAAAAGGATCAGGTGATGTGAAAGACCTCTACTGGAGATCATGGAGAGCTGCTGCCAGTCTGAATGGCCACTACTAATTTTATGGACCAATGGTCTGATTCAGTATAAAGCAGTGTCATGTGCATATATGATTCTCTATATCTTTTAGCCTTTTGCCACAATCCTATTTTGATCACTTCCTTACTCCTGTCTTTGAGACACGCTGTCTAGAATTGCAGATGTGGACAGATGTTGGGCCTGTAATTTATAACAATGGCCTCCAGAAGGCAGTTCCAATTTGTTTTGCTAAGCACTTTAAGTTACAGACGCTGAGATCTCCTGTAAATACTCTTGGCTTGTATATTAACTACTATTCAGGGTTTGCTCGGCAAATGCTAGATAACGATAAAGTGTTTCTCTCTATCTTTTGGTCTCTAGTGGAGGTGGGGATGCCATAACAGTGGATAGGGCTTACATTTCTTAAATTGAAAACAGGCAATTGGGAGATGCATAAGAATAAATACCATTCAACTCACTGGGATTTAATTTTGAGTAAAGGCTGTTAAAATCAGTCTGCAAATCTTATGCACTGTGGTGGAACTAAATCTGAATTTTCATTTGGTTTGCATTTCCACCCACAGCTTCAAGTCTGGATGTAGTCTTTCTTCTCTCTCATGGTTCCTCATGTTATTCTTTTTCATTCATGGATTACTGAAACACTTATGAGTAAAAGAAGTCAGAGTGGGAGAGGGAGGGAAGTTCATCCCTGGCTATGTATCACAGTCTCCTAATGGTTGTAAGAAGGTGAGAAGCCACAGTTATGGAAAGGAGATCAGAGTATAGTATTTATTTAATTTATTTATTTTATTGGGTTTATAGCCCACCTTATCCCAAGAGAAGCTCATGAAGAGAAGGACTGCATGTCAATAGCACTGACCACTGTTTTGCAGTCGGAAGGGAATGTTTCTATGAGCTGTGACTGATGGCTAGTCAGATTGTACATGTCTCTCCTAGTGTGCCTTAGTCCCCCACTGCAGCCCATGAACTCTCCTTCAGGATGTTGACAAGCCTGTTTGAGAGCTGTATTACTTTGGAAAGACATGTTCAGTAGTCAATACAATCTTGAACAAATTATACTGCTCTAAGTCATCCAGTGACGTTGGTAGGCAGTAGATTCAGGATGGACAAAAAGAAACTTATTTACACAAGAAGTGATTAAAATGTGGAGTTTGCTGCCAAAGGATGTAGTGATGGCCACATGCATAGACAGCTTTAAGAGGGGATTAGACAGTTTCATGGAGGATAGGTCTATTCGTGGCTACTAGCTATGGTGGCTAAAGAGAACCTCCACATTCAAAGGCAGTAAACATCTGAATACCAATTCCAGGAGAGAACATCAAGGGAAAGCCTTGACCAGCCCTCCAATGTAAGCAGTTAGCTAATGTTTGAGACAGGATGCTTGACTAGATGGACCACTGGTCTAATCTAGCAGGGCTCTTCATATGTTCTTAAATCCATTGAAGTCAATGGACTTAGAAGGGTCTAAGTCTGTTTAGGGTGATAGTGTTATATTTCTGTTGATGCAGCTGGTAAACCCTGAGAATCCTGCCAGGGGAGAAATTGTGTGTGTAAAGCAGGGCCATAGGCAGGAATTTTTTCAAATTGGGGGGGTGGGGTGCCAGGGGACAGGTAGTGCTAATTAAATTAAAAATTATTTTTTAAAAACAAAATGCCTTGATTTAATGTCTTTTAAATGCTGGCAAGGGCTGGTTGTCTGCAGCAGGAGCCAAGGCAGCGCCTTCAGGCTCAGCATCCTTTGCCTGAGCTGCATGCCAGTAAGCAAGTGGGCTCCCTCTGCCTTCCCCACCACTAGAGCAGCAGCAGTGGCATGGACTACAACTCACATGGATCATCACTGACGAGTCTTCAGCTGAGCAGTGCTGGGCCCTGCCAGCACCACCAAGTCTTTCCCCATGCCCAACCGGAGTTCAGAGGTGGACTGGGGCACTCTCAGCTCGGGGCCACTCAAGAGGAGCCAGCAGCACCACCTGCCTACCTCATGCAGCAGCTGCCCATCCTCTGGCCAGAGTCCCCACCAGGCTACCCTGTTGAGTCCCTGCCACCACTGCTCCCCAAGAGCCTGGCGTGGCTGCCCTTGGTGGGGTGGGTGTGTCATAAATGTGATAAGGGGCATCACCCCAAATGCCCCACCACTGGTTACAGCCACACTGTGAAGTGCTATGGTGATACCATAGGTTCTCAAGGCAGGAGACAGACAGAGGTGGTTTGCCACTGCCTGCCTTTCTGTTGCAACCTGGGACTTTCTTGGTGGTCTCCATCCAAGTACTAACCAAGACCGACCCTGCTTAGATTGCAAGAAATGACAAGATTGGGATAACTTGAGCTTTCTGAGTGAGGTTGTGATTATATTAGGGATCTGCTATTGCAACTTGTGTGTCCTTGACTTTCGAGCTGGAGCATCTGTGTTCCTTTGCAAGTAGTTGTCCACTCAATGCCATAGCCAGCAGGGGGCACAGCAGGTGGCGTCCCCTATCACAAGCTCCCCCCCTCAAATTCCTGGCTACAGAGCTGCCAGTAACCCTGTAGAAGAGCAGCACACTCCCTTGTAAGGCCAGGGAGCTGACCTTTGCAGCGGGGAATGATAACGGTCAAATTTGAAGTCCCCCCAATCCCCCATCCCTCACCAATCTTCCCCAGTCAGCCACCTAAGCTCTTTACTCCAGGCCAGCAGGGTAAGTGGCCTTTTTGCATAAGGGGGCTGGGTTTGCTGTTTAAGTAGGAAGAACCAATGATTGCCACTGGGCTCAGATTAAGGAATTCCGCTCCCTCCCTCCACTGTGCCTGCACCAGGACAGTGGGGGAGGATCATGCTGTTGGTGTGATGTGGCCCAGGTCGCATGACACTATCCGCAGTGAGATGCCAGGGCAGGCCATTCTGCCCTGCCTAGCCTTTGGTAAAATTACCTAGTGTAATTTAATTTATTTTAATGTAATTTAATTAGCGGCGCAGGGTGCCCCCTGCAAAAAAATTCCTGGCTATGGCCCAACAGTAGTATTCACCAGAAAATTCAATGGGTTTTTATTTTCATGCATTGCTTTACAGTGTCTTACATTCATCTTTTAAAAATATGAACATGCCCCCTCATGAGTTCCCTCTGTCTCCATATATGTAAAAATGAAATAGAAGATCCTACACAGATGTGTTGCAAAAGAAAATAAACACGTGTGGAGATCCCAGAATTAGCATCAAAGATCTCAGCCTTTTTAGCAGAAACAATTAAAATTTGCATATGCCTCTGTAGGTTTCCACGACTAATGTTAATGCTTCTAGGTCTTTAAGATGTGACCTGAAGTGTTCCTTATATTTAGATTGGGAACTCATACCTGAAAATTTTAGTAGAAACAATTCCAAGCGTAGAAACAATTCTAAGTATAGTCAGAATTCTCAGTTTTCTTACTAGAGGAAGTTCAGTTCAACTTGGTTAGACTTCTCAGGCTTCAAATGCATCTGCAATTCTAGCCCTGGTGAATTTATGCAGAACACAGGACTGCATTAAAATACAGAAACAAATGCATGAAGTTTCTTTTAAAATAAATATTAGAATGCTGATCTTATCAAGTTACACCTGGAATAAATTATTTCCTGAAATAAGCAATTCCGGTTAAAAAGCCAAAAACCTGACATGGTGTAGATTTAATTTCCTTGCAGAGTACAGAATTCAAATTTTGCTGTGTTGTACCAGAGCATAAAAGTTAAAAAGCAAAGTTACAAAAATGATTTTTAAAACCTGAAATTGTTCCATATTAACATAAAGCAATAAAGGGAATCTAGGCTTAAAGATGCTTTCACTGTTAGGGGAAGGCACCATTAGTTAATTCGAAAGATTACTTCCAAGCTTATCGCTTCTAAGTAATTTCTCATTCACAAAGCTGCCATTGCATAGGAATGAAATCAGGAAAAATGCCTCCTCAATTCATTAGGGGTTGTACAAGATGTGTCATCAAAAAGCAATGAAGAGAAAATGTGCCAGAGTGCGGAAACAGGAGATAGATGACAATTTACCCAGTCAGAAATGTACCATGATGAACAATGGAGGCAAAGGATGAAATCTCAAAACTAGGCAGCCTGCACAATCCAGAGTTTGCCTTTGTCTTGGAAACATTATGCTTGTTCTGCTACAGATGCACAGGGTGAACTTTATTTTACTTGAAAATATTGAAAGGAATGCATTCTTTTCCAAAAATGTAGGATCTGGCAGCACTAAAGCATAGAAAAGATAGTACTGGTGGGTTGGAGAGTAGAGGCATTTGGGGGATAGTAGCAACACACCTTTTCTAACCAAGCATGTGTTGTGTGTTTTGCGAAAGGTGGCACAGAGAGAATCTTTGGGTGGCTTTTGGCAGCCCTGAATAGAGGTCCCCATTGTCAGAAGATTTGCAATCAGACAATAGCGAGAACAAAGAGAAAAGGCAATGGAGAAATGTGGCAGACTGCAAGAACCATCTGTGTGGCAGAAAAGTGCCACTACCACATTGGGATGCCAGCCTTCAGGTGGGACCTGGGGATCCCCTGGAATTATAGCTCATCTCCAGACTACACACTGGAGAAAATGGATACTTTGGGGGGGGGGTGTATGGTGTTATACTTTGCTGACATTCTGTCCCTCTCCAGGTTCCATCCTCAAAACTCCAGGAGTGTCCCAATCTGGATATGGCAACCCTACTCCCCCAACCTCTGCCAATGGCCAGAGGAACCTGGCAACCCTACTGTAGTGTCTTGTGCTTAACTAAAGCACCGTGCGGCCATGCAGCAGAGGCGACCAGGGGAAGTCCCTTGGTCGCCCTGCGCAGTGCGGGAAAAGACTCCGCCAATCAAGATCAGTGGCGGGAAGTTTGACTGGCCAGGATTGGACTGGCCAGCTGGAGGGCTGTTCCGGGCTGAATGTATATAAAGCGGGTCCCGGCCCGCGTTGCCCTGTTCTGTGATGTACCTTCTAATAAAGTATGTTGCCTTCCGCACGTCTCATCACTGAGTACATTACACCTACAAACCAAAAGTGGTGGCAATTGGGAGGATAGTCCTCTGCAGTGGAGTAAATGCATGGTTCTGGGAGCAACAAAGCTAATGTATTGTTTGTTTATTGTTTATTTGTTTGGGAATTTACCTTAACCAACATTTGAAGCCCTAAAACAAAGAACAATTTTAATTTAAAAAGAAGCAGAAAAGGACAAACTACATACAGTCTTCTAGAGATCAAGTTCTTTCTCTTTATCTCCCTTCCTTCCCCCTCCCTTTGTCTCATTCTGCAGTTTGAAAAATGGGAATGTTGAAATCTTTATGCTCATTTATTGCACATAGTTCCAAAAACGTCCCTCAAATAACCTCTGCTCTTCTCAAGATTGGTAAGTCAACTCCGCTAATGCCATGTACCTGCTGCCATTTTTTGAATCTTAAAAAAAAGTTATAGAGAGGGGTGCACTTCACTATATCATTCTAATGCAGGTACACTCAGTGATATTTTAAACATGCAAAATGTAAACACATTGAAAACATCTAATATGTTTAAAGTTAATTTTTCCTTTAAAGCTTGGCAAAGAAGAAGGACTAGAATCTTGCTTTTAAAAAATCACCACTGAAAATTCAGAAAATGGCCTTGAATGTCCTTGGCTGGTCTCCTTCAGACACTACCACACCTAGTTAGATATGTTTTTGGAGTGATGCACAGCCATTCGATGCAGAGCCATTAAATGCAGGTGGCTGTTACTGAAAAGCACTTTGAGAAGTATTCTGATAAGTTCTGCAGGCACAGAGGAACTTAAAACGGCCTTGGAGCCCATGAAGCTGAGCAGCTGTACAAGCCAGCCCTGCAAGGGCCAGTCAGCTGCTCAGAACCTCTCAGTGGAACTAATTATGTGCATCAGCTCACTCTTTGCCTCCCCTGGTGGAAGTAGTGCTGGAGGTGGCAACTAGTGAGCCATCAGCAATCACTGATGCCACAGAAGCGTCCAAGCTAGGGATGGGCACAAACCAAGAATATGCAGTTCATTTCAGTTTATGGTTCATGGCATGCCAGGTTTGTGAACCATGAACCATCAATGAACTTTTAAGAGCCAAACAAACTGGTTTGGTTTGCAAGTTTCATGATATGGTAGAATGCCCCCCTTGGCATTCTAGAGATGCTAAACTCACAGAGGATCTCCAGGCAATGAGCTATCTTATCTCCTCTACTTGCCCTCCAAGTTTGGTGAGGATTGCATTTATAGGGTCCAAATTGAAAGGTAAAGGTAGTCCCCTGTGCAAGCACTGAGTCATTACCAACCCATGAGATGATGTCACATCATGACATTTTCTTGGCAGACTTTTACAGAGTAGTTTGCCATTGCCTTCCCCAGTCATTACACTTTACTTTCAAGCAAGCTGGGTACTCATTTTGCCGACTTCAGAAGGAAGCCTGAATCAACCTTGAGCTGGCTACCTGAGCCCAGCTTCCATCAGGATTGAACTCAGGTTGTGAACAGAGCTTGGACTGCAGTACTGCAACTTACCACTCTGCACCACGGGGCTCTAGGGGTCAAAATTACAGCCCCTCAAAGAAGATGCCCCCTGGAAAATGCTTTCTGGGGAAACAGATGCAGGTTCAGGAATGTATAGAATGAACTGTGTGCAAGCTAGAGACATCAAACTCACAGGTAACCACCCTCTGATGCTCTCTACATACCCTGCTAGTTATGTGCAGATTGGATTTAGGAGGTCTGAGTTATGGCCCCCAAAGATGATACCTCCCAGCAAAATGTTTTTGGGGGAAATGTCAAAAGTGTATAAAATACCCCTCTGCAAGCTGCATTCACCAAACATACGGGGAACCTCACTCTGCTGCCAGCTCCTCTACAATCTCTCCAAATTGGGGATGGATCGCTTTAAAGCAGGGATGCCGAACTCATTTGTTATGAGGGCAGGATCTGACATAAATGAGACCTTGTTGGGCCGGGCCATGTCAGGCTGGGCCATGTGCATACCTATTTAAGATTAGGTAGCAGAAATATAAATTTTATAAAGAACACAGACAAACACAAATATATATATATATATATATATATATATATATATATATATATATATATATATATATATATATATATATATATATATATATATATAAAAAACTTAAAACATGCTTAAAACATTAGCACTCATTGGCCTTAAAGATGCTTTCTTTGTATTTCTCCCATGGGATCCAGGGAACTGGGCAAAGGAAGCTCTGGCTCTTTCCTTCCTTCCCCAGGGGACTGGAGGGGGAAGCCTCAGCCAATAGAAGGAAGAGAGCCTTGGCTCAGTAGCTCTGCTGTGCAATTGAGAGAACCTGGCAAAGCAAGCTATTCCTCCCCCCTTCCTCCCCAAGGGGAGAACCTCAGCCAATGGAGAAAATAGAGGTTTTGCTTTGTAGCTCCTGTGCGATCAAACAAGCCTTGCAAAGCAAGCTGTGATGCAAAAGGAAGCAAGAGAGAAGGAGAAGGAAGCAGATGACAGCCAGTTGTTCGCGGGCCTGATAGGAGTCCTCCAGGGGGCCTGATTCGGCCCCCGAACTGCATGTTTGACACCCCTGCTTTAAAGCTTGTTTTGTTAAATATTTTGAGTGGAGACAGTCTGCCAAGAAATGTATCAATTCACAAACCACCACAAATGTCTTGAAAATTCGTGGAAAGTTCATGCCAGTTGACTGGCCATGGACTTCAGTTTGCAAACCATGAACCAGCCAAAATTTGTCACAAACTTTAGTCTTTGAGCCAGTTCATGCCAAACCACTGTGGTGTTCGGAGTGAACCTTGGGGAAGTTACCCGGTCAATTAAATGGCCAGTCTACCTCTGCAAAGGAGAACAGAGCTCTTGTGTCTTTCACAGTTGTCCAAAATTGGAATTGTGGTCACAAATTTTGTAATTCAAGGTCAAGAAAAGAGTTGCCTGCTAACATTTCCTCTACTAAGCAACAATTAATTGCACAAGAGCCTTGTCCTCCTTTCCAACTGGCCACCCTATTTGCAATAGCTGAACTATGCTGGAGGTAGACTTTTCCCCCTCATCTTGTGAGGAAGAATAGAATAATAATTGTGAAGCACTTTACTACTATTAGAAACGTTTCTAACGCTTTTAATATGCAATCCTGGGCTCTGAAGGCACCAAGAAGGAGATGTAGCTGCCTCTAAGAGATACCGAGGGGGTATTTCTTTATTTTGTATGCCTTTTTGTGTCTACATTGGATTTAATAATTCAGGCAACGAGCTATCTTATTGCAACAGGCTCAAACCCACTAGACATACCGAGTGTTTTGATCCTCTTCCTTGTAGGTTCCTCTTTGCAACTTGGCCTCCCACTGAGGAGATGGGGTAGTGGGCAAAGATTTTTAGAGGAACTTAGCAGGACCCTCTTCCACCCCCTCTCAGCTCACTCATGCTATTTCAATTAAGCACTGCAGAATTTAATCTCCTGCTCTTAATAAAGTTTATTGTTGTCTTGCCAACTTGCCTCCGGACACCAAAATGCTATTACTCCTAACGCGACGGGAAGGGCTATTTTACTGCTGCAAACTTTCTGACTGAAGAGGCAGGGAAGAGAAACTCCCATCCCACAGCAGGCTGCAAGCCATTTGGATCCAGGGAAATTAACGGCAAGGAAATGTGCAGGAGGCTGCAGGAGTGAGCCAGAGGGCAGGAGGATACTGCAAAAGGCAGTATATGCAAGGCATGATGCAAACACACAGTGGCAGAATGGCACATGCTCTGAACATGTATGCAAACATTGTGCCTTCCATCACAGCATGTCCTGATCTGGAAAAGTGCAAGTGAATTTGTTAAAAGGATAATTCGTGGGGATGAAAAGTTGTTGAAATGCAGCCCCTTTGTCAGCTCTTTGGCAGGCTAGAGCCTGTTTGGGATGTGATAACTATCCTGTTCTATTAATGTTTGTTCTCCATTTCACCCTTCAGTCCATCCTTGCTCTCTGTTTTTCTCCTTTCTCATAGGGTAGGGTATATATTCTCCTCACTGATTATGGAGGAACAGTTCACTTCTGGGCAAATGATAAAATTCTTCCTCAGTGGATAAAAACAGACAATATAATGCTTCTTAGTTACTTCCTCAGCACATGTCATATGATGGTTGTTTTTAACAATGTTGTTTTTAGGCTCCAGTTATATAATGAGGCAGGTGAGCTAAGCCATACCATGCCACCAGCTGGGCTATCAAAGGCTATCAAAGGTGTGTGTGTGTGTGTGTGTGTGTGTGTAAAGTGCTGTCAAGCTGCAACCAACTTATGGTGATCCCACAGGGTGTTCAAGGCAAGAGATGAACAAAGATGGTTTTCCACTCTCTGCCTTTGTGTAGCAATCCTGGTATTCCTTGGTGGTCTCTCATCCAAACACTAGCAAGGGCCAACCTTGCTTAGCTTCAAAGATATGATGAGACCAGTCTTGCCTAGGCTATCCAGGGCAGGATGGGGAAGGGTCTTGGGGGACCAAAGGGGAGGGCAGGTCTCCTCAGAGACCCATGGAGCTGGTGAGGTCATGCGATTTGTTTTCACACAATGTTTGGGATCTAGATGGGGTGGGGGAGCCTAAGGGGAAAACATTGTCTGAGGGCCCATTATTGTTCTTGGCAGTTCTGGTGGCCAGAAACATAGCTAAAGTGGTAAAGCTTAGCTCACCACATACCCAAAACCTATGGATGGCCAGATTCTGACACAGAGCAGTCTTCTAGGACCTTTCAAAATTTTATCCATGCAATGAAGAACTCTGTTTCCACAATCTTATTTATGTTATTAGGAAAAATATATTTCTCTGATTCTGTTTTGCATGTACTGCTCAGATGCTTCTCTTGGTATTTACAGAGGAGTATTATACACAAATTTATACAAGTCTAAGTAAATTTTACAGCTTATGAGCCTTTGTAACGTAATCTTAGTGATACATACATCCAGTTTACATGACTGACTGCTCTGTGCAGCCACTTTTTCCCCTTGACCAATTTGCACCACACTGGTGGCAAGCAGGTTATCTGAATTACTTGAAGCAAATACAAACCTTCCAGATGTTTGGAACTTTTAACATGTCTCATGGCAGAGTGCAGAATCACAGTGAATGAGTCACACAACCACAACCTGCTTGCCTCAAATAAGAATGCAGGCTAGGTGGGAAGGAGAGGAAAAGGGCATTGGGTTACACTCTGAGTGGCTGTGTGAATCAGCCTAGTTTCCTGATATGTGTTACCAAAACTGATACCTGCTTGCATACATCTCCATGTGCACAGACACCTTCCACCTGCCCACCCACTTGCACACCCCTCTTCATCCTCTCTATGTTCCCCATGATGAACTTTCACACCCCTTTGCCCCCAGGAGCATCTATAAAATCTAAAGATTCCTCCTCTCCCTTCGACAGGCCCCTGCTCAGCAAAGCAGGCCCTGCTTCCTCTGCTCTCCTCTGCCTGACAGATGCCTCAGAGCCCGGGGCCGCAGTTAAGGTGACAAGATGCAGCCATTCTTTATGAACATTTCATTCCCGCTCGCTACACGACGTAAATTAGATTGGTGTGTTACATTCGGATGAGAAGCAAGCGATGTCACTGCCGCGCCGGCCCATTGGATGGAGAGGCTAATCCTGCCGTGAATTTCATTACCGCTTTTATACCCTCGGAATTAGCTGGGCGGCAGTGAGCCTGATTGCCTTTCACTAGGGGTTTGCTGGGGAGCTGAATGGATTCCACTTCTGATGGGAGTACTGCCGAATGACCCCAGCTCCCCAGCCACTTTGATTATTGTGCCTTGTCTTTGGGGGGGGGGAGCAGGTTGTATATCTAACCCTCCCTGGTCGCACCGTAATGGAAAGGGAAATGGAGCCCCTCCGTGAGAAATGGATGCAGCCTAGACAGCAGTAATTGCTCCCTGTGGGGGTGCAATATGTCAGTGGCTCCTCTACCTTACATTCACAGTCTTTAACTCTGGAAACTCTTTCTGTTCCTTGATTGTTTCTCATTTACACCTTGGGCCCAGCATGATAATTTTCCTCAAAATGCTACGGATAGGAGGGTGACTTTGGTCTCTGGAGATAATAAGATGCCCACATCATCCTGTATCAAACTTATTTTTAAGCAGGGGGACACACACCAAAAGATAATTACCAGTGTTGATAGGTAAGTAAAAATCATAACACTACCAGGTGTGAGGAAAGAGGATGGGGTAAGCTCAGCCAGAATGAACGGGTGTTATTTAATTGTAGCCTAGTTCCTCTTCCTCTGAGACTTCCATTCAAACTGTAAGGAATCACAAAATCCCTTCCTCCCTTTGCCTTTCCTCTTTTCTGCTGTGTATGCATGGCTTTTCAGTCACACCTGTTTTCTGACTCTCTTTCCCCTTGCATAAGTACCTTACTTCTCTGAGCAGACTACTGCTAATGAGTAGGCCTCACTCTGGCTCAGGGAAATTGCTTCAGCCCACTGTAGTGTACTGTAGCAGTAGAATAACGAGGCCGCACACTTACTGATTGAAAACAAGGTATTTTACTATTTGGCACCGATAGCAAGGTTTATTTGAGCAGCAAAGCTCCCAAAAATAATGAACCCCCGCTCACTTCTCAAACCATCCGTTTTAAGCAAAGCAGGCCTGTGGGCTGTTCCTCATAGTTATCAGATTCAATTCCCCCCTCCCCTTTCTCCCTGGTAGTTTTCCAGTGTGTCTGCTTATCTATTCAGCAAGGAGTTTCCTTATAGAAACGTGTCTGCCATCAGTACACATCTGTGACTCACACCCATTTGGTTTCTTATCACATTGCAACTTCAACATTACATCAGACGCCCTTTTTGCTTTTTAAAGACAAGAGCATATTTTCATTCATTATTATTATTATTATTATAGAGTTATTCATTAATTATTCATGGGTCTCCCCTTCATTCCCCCCTTTCAAACTCTTTCAGCTTATTTAAGTCTGAAAGAGTATGACTATTATTACACAAATTAATGAAATATTGTTTCCTTTCCTCTGGAGACATGTACAAGATGCTGGCATTTTTTTCATAGGGAGTAAGTGCTTTTACAGCATTTTTAATACTGTACCTTATAACAGGAATTAAACATGGCAATAACCCTAAGCCTCCTAAGGAAATGCCAATTAAGAATAAAATCCGCTTCCAATCTCCCATAATTTGTCCAAACCATGATGCATCCAAATTTTTCCATGTTTGAACTGGTACATGAGCAATTTTACGAATTTCAGAAGCTATATTCTGGACAGCCTCTCCATTATTATCTATATTAAGACAGCAATTTGAGAGATTAAATTTCCCACAGACACCACCTTCTTCAACCAGCAAATAATCCAGAGCCAAACGGTTCTGATATATGGCTGCACGCATCTGGGTCTGCTGTCTTGCCAACAGTTCTAAAGCCATGGCTGTTTGATTTGTAATGATCTCTACCACAGCTTGCAATCTAATAATACGGTTAAGCATATACACAGGTGTTCTGTATCCCTAAGACCCATCTTGTGCCCAAGTAGCTGGGCCATAGTATTCAATGATCCGCTGTGAGGGCCATTCATCTCCCCACTGCTTCCCTCCGATGTCCAAGGAACGTTTTGATCTAACATAATCATCAAACACTAGGGTCCCTAAAGCAGAACCAGCATTTAATGGCATAAGAAAGAAGCTGGGACGCATTGTTCCAATTATGCACGTCTCATGCCATCTCTTGGGCAGGAGTGTATAAACCCTTTTACCGCAAATCCAATATAACCCTTCAGGAGCCATCCATTGCTCAAAGGAATCTGAAGCAGCATTAAAATATTTATTTAGACTGCCAACATTTCCCCATGGCTTGGAATCCTCTATAACAGTGCCCTTTGCCTCTACCCATTTCGGTTTTTCCTTAGTAGCGTTAACTAACAGAGTTCGGTGGCACAAAGTGTGCCCAACATGCTTTCCATTTGTCCACAGAACAGCCCGAGAAATACATAATTCTCCATTCACCACAGTCTGCAATTCCCAGACCTTTTTCTCTTCTGGCATTGACTCTGATCTAGGTTTATTCCATTGGACTAGGTCAGAAGGCAAGATCTCAATGCCAACCCAAAGCCATCTTTCACTCATTAGTGGACCTCCGCACACCCAACAGTTTGAAATATTTAGGGAGGCGCTATTTGCTCAGCTAAGGCTATAAAAAGATTACTCTCAGGTTCTGGAATGACAAATTTTTCATCCTGAGCATCATTAAACACAGTCTTATACAACATTTTCCTATTCTCCTGGACAAGTAGCTTAGACTTAGGGTTGTGCTTTTTAACCTGGTTTGACTTTAAATCATACCCACTGTGGCCAGCATACCCACTGTGATGTTGGGCAGCGAATACTTCCTCTGAAGGTTATTGTTCTGCTTGATCCAGGATATTCTATTTTTTCTTGATAATAAGACACTCCACGTTCTACACAAACTATTTGAGTGTTAGGTTCTATGCAGACTGCATGCACTCCCCTAGATTGAGCATGCAACATACGTTTGGAATCCTTTCCTTCCCAGCATCTAGTACATCTCACTGCTTGAGTACAGCACATTAGCATACTGACAAAAATATAGCAAAAAAGCGCAGCAATAAAAGCCTTTGAAGCATGCATGATTCTTTAAGTCCTACAGCAAATGCTTATAGCGAAATAGCACTATTGTAATAATATATTCAATACAGAAAAATAAGTAATTCAAGAAATTCAGCAAACTAATACAAAGGAATATCTAGCTCTGTATGACTCCAGAAGACTTCCTCAGGCTTCAGCCGTGCGTAGACCAACCAGCTTCCAGGTGTGGCTGGAGCAGGGCTACTTGACTTTTAACAGTCTTCACTGAGTGGCATAAGGCCGGGTAGGGTCTTTATAAAGTTTCAAAGTTAATGGTTTCCTTGGAATTGGCTGAGCCTTCCAATAATCTGCAGCTCGCTTTAAATGTGTCCAGTGGATCCATGCTGCTACACCTTGTACCTTGACAGCTGTAGGGGAACTTAAAAGGACAGTGAATTGGCCCTTCCACCTAGGCTGTAAGGTCTTTGCCCTCCAGCTTTTTACCCAGACGTTATCCCCCGGCTGGTAAGCATGTACAGGAGAATAAATTTGATATGGCAAGGTTTCAAACACATACTTATTCACCTTCTTTACAGCTTTGCCCAAGGCTTGCAATTCCTCAAAAGTTATAAGGCTCCCCAACTATGAAAGGTCATCTCGAACTCCTTGGACTATGGGGGGGGGTGGTCTTCCATAAACAATCTCGAAAGGCGACAGACGGAGTTGTTTGTGTGGCAAACAGTGCAACCGAAACAATGCAATTGGCAACATTGTAGTCCATGGCAAATGGGTTTCCTGACAGAATTTAGACAAGGCATTCTTCAAAGTTCTATTAGCCCTTTCAACTTTTGCTGAATTCTGTGGGCGGTAGACTGCATGCAATTTCCAGGTAATACCAAGCAACGTAGACACACTCCGTACAGTTTTCTCTATAAACTATGGTCCATTATCGCTCTCAATAATTACAGGTAAACCAAATTTAGGCAAAATGTCTTTCAATAAAGCTTTTACAACCTCATTGCCTTTCTCAGTATGTGTGGGGTAAGCTTCAATCCATCCAGACATTGTACAAACAAATACAAGCATGTAACGGTAATGTCCAGTTTTGGGCATCTCAGTGAAATCCACAACTAAGGAGGAGAAAGGTGTTGCTCCCACTGGTTGACTCCCGGGGAGTTGAGTGGGACCCGACCTTGGATTATTCTTTGCACATGTAACACATCGTACAGAGGCTTGGGCTGTCAGTGAACTCGCACAATTAATATATACCCACTGACTCACAGAGTGTTCTAGTGCAGTCTTCCTGTAATGTGTTCCCTCATGCAGTTTCTGAATTAATGGTCATGCAACAGCTTCTGAAATATAAATTCTGCCATCGGGGAGAACATATCAGACATCTCTTCTTTTAGTTACTGACCCTTGAGTTTGAACCCACTGCTCCTCAGCTTGTGAATACCAAGGGCTCCATTAGGTTAAGGAAACTTAGCTGTTAAATCTGCCTTCCGATTTCCTCTTGCTACCGGACTTAGGGGCTTCTGATGGCCTCTGCAATGAATGACAGCTATGTCCCGGGGTGCCCAGATAGCTTTTAGCAGTTCCAAGATTTCTGTACTATTCTTGATATTCCTGCCATTTGCAGTAATTAATCCTCTCTCTTTGTATAGGGCTCCATGGGTGTGCAGTGTCATAAAAGCATATTTTGAATCTGTGTAAATATTTGCTTTAAGTTCCTCTGCTAATCATAGTGCTCTGATAAGGGCAATTAATTCAGCTTTTTGTGCAGAAGTTGAAATAGGCAAAGGTTCTGCCTCTATCACGGCTTGTAGAGTAACCACTGCATATCCTGCTCTGCGTTTTCCATTCTGGATAAAACTACTCCCATCGGTATAATATTCAACATCAGGATCTGAAAATGGGACATCTTTCAGATCTGGCCGGCTGGAAAATACTTCTTCCATAACCTCTAAGCAATCATGCTCCAATGCATCATCAGAAATTGGCAGCAAAGAGGCTGGGTTCAGAGCTGACACAGACACTACTTTTACTCTGGGGTTTTCACACATAAGTGCCTGATATCTGACTATATGGGTGTTGGTGAACCAGTAGTTCCCTTTGTGTTCCAGAAAAACTTGCACATAGTGGGGAACTCTTACTTCAAGTTGACTTGCAAAGGTAAACTTGTCTGCCTCCTTTACAAGTTCTGCAACAGCTGCTACTGAGCGCAAACAGGGGGGCCACCCTTTTGCTACAGTGTCTAATTGCTTAGACAAACATGCCACTGGTCTGGGCCAGGATCCCAGCAATTGAGTTAAAAAGCTTGCAGCTATTCCTTCTTGCTCATGCACATATAGAGTAAAAAGCTTGTCAGTATCAGGTAGTCCCAGAGCTGGGGCTTGCATGAGCTGACGTTTTAAATCTTCAAAGGCATTTTGACATTGCTCTGTCCATTCAAAAGGTGCTTTTTCTCCCCCCTTAGTGGCTTTGTATAAGGGCTTAGCTGTTATGGCAAAATTGGGGAGCCAAATTCTGCAGAACCCTGCTGCTCCTAAGAATTCTTTCAGCTTGCATCTGGTAGTAGGCACAGGAATAGCACACACAGTCTCTTTTCGCTCCCTGCCTAGCTGCCGTCTGCCCTGGGATATATGAAAGCCAAAAAATTTCGCTGTTTCTTGGCATAGCTGAGCCTTCTTCTGAGACACTTGATATCTAGCCTCAGTCAGAAGTGTTAGCAGAGCAGTAGTGGCACCTTGGCATGTCTGTAAGTTTTTGGCCCCCAGCAGAATATCATCAATGTATTGAAGGCACACAACTTCTCCTGGCACAGTTGGGAACCAGCTCAAGTCTTTAATAATAATAATAATAATAATAATAATAATAATAATAAATTTATTCTTATATCCCGCCCTCCCTTGCCAAAGGCGGGCTCAGGGCTGCTCACAGGCATGGAATTCCATGGTTCAATAAAACAATACAATACAACACAATTTTAAATAATCAATTACATAATAAATTAGTTAAAATAGATAAAATAGGTGCTAAATTACTATGAGTCATAATATCCACAAGATGGCTGGGTGGCTACACATCAGTTTAGCCAGGTTCTGTTTCAAAAGCAAGCTGGAAAAGAAATGTTTTGCAAGCCCTGCGGAATTGATTCAGGTCCTGCAGGGCTCGTACCATCTCTGGAAGATGATTCCACCATCGAGGGGCCATTGCTGAGAAGGCTTGCTCCCTGGTTGTCTTCAATCTAGCCTCTCTTGGCCCAGGGATTGTTAAAAGATTTTGAGAGCTGGATCTCAGTGCTGTCTGGGGAACATATGGGGAGAGGCGGTCCCTTAGGTAGGCAGGTCCTCGGCCATATAGGGCTTTACTGAGAGCATTACCAAAAAGGGTGGGCGAATTTTTGAACCCCTGAGGTAAATGGGTCCAGGTGTATTGTAGCTTTCTACCAGTCTTTTTTTCCTTCCCACTGGAAGGCAAACAGTGGCTGACTTTCAGGTGCCAGTCTTAAACAAAAGAACGCATCCTTGAGATCTACCACTGAGAAGTAAGTAGCTGAGGCAGGTATTAGTCCCAGTAAGACATATGGATTTGGAACGACAGAATGCAAGGATTGTGTGCAAGAATTTAGAGACCTAAGATCTTGTACTTGTCTGAAGTCCTGGGTGCCCGGCTTCTGGACTGGCAAAAGGGGACTGTTCCATGGAGACTGACATTCTACAAGAATTCCATATTCAAGGAGTCTGTCAAGGTGTTTCTGGATGGCAGTTACTGCCTTCCTAGGGATCGGGTACTGGCGTTCTCGGACTGGAACAGCCCCTGGGATTAATTCTACTTTGATAGGCACATGATTTACTGCTAGCCCAGGCGGATTCTCTTCTGCCCATATGTCTGGAAGTTGTTGAACCCAGACTTCTGACATGGCCATTGCAGGAGCTGATTGGTGAAGCCTCCACTCCTCCTCTCTGGGGCATTCTAGAACATATACACCTTGATAATGTAATTTGTCTTCTGTAGTTATATAAGGCAGCTCAAAGTTCATTTGACTTCCTGATTCAAAAGTCAATCGGGCTCTTAACTTGGAAAGCAAATCTCTTCCCATTAGTGGCACTGGGCAATCAGGCAAATAGACAAAATTGTGATGGACCACATGGCCTCCTACTGTACAAGTTTGTTTGGCTAGAAGTGGTCTGAATTGTCTATGCCCTGTAGTTCCAATTATATTAATATACTTGCAAATTGAAGGGGCAATCTTATCAGACACAACAGATCGTGCAGCCCCAGTATCCACAAGGAATGCGATCTCCTGACCCTCCACATCAACTGTGACCATAGGCTCCACAGGGTCAGGAGTGTCAGTGCCTGGTCTGTCCTAGTCATTCCATCCTTCCAGTCCAACCAAGCCCTGGACTGGCTCTTCTTCATCTCTCCTATATCTGCCATTCTGGACTAAGGTTGCCAAGTCCAATTCAAGAAATATCTGGGGACTTTGGGGGTGGAGCCAGGAGACATTGGGGGCGGAGCCAAAAGCAAGGGTGTGACAAGCATAATTGAACTCCAAGGGAGTTCTGGCCATCACATTTAAAGGGACTGCACATTTTAAAAATGCCTTCCTTCCATAGGAAATAATGAAGGATAGGGGCACCTTCTTTTGGGGTTCATAGAATTGGACCCCCTGGTCCAATCTTTTTGAAACTTGGGAGGTATTTTGGGGAGAGGCACTAGATGCTATACGGAAAATTTGGTGCCTCTATCTCAAAAAACAGCTCCCCCCAGAGTCCCCAATACCCGCGAATCAATTCCCCATCATTCCCTATGGGAATTGTTCATGGAGGTGCATGATGGTTGTGGGGGCGGGGCTTCCCCCGCCGGCCAGCTGGCTAGGGGAGGGGGGAAGCCTGTAAAACTGGGGGATCCCCCTCTGGGACCTGGGGATTGGGAAGCCTATTCTGGACTTGGCCTCTTCCTCTTCCCCTCACACTGGCTCCTCTGTTCCCCCGGCCTCTGAACTCCAGTCCTGTCATCTGTCTAGGAGCGTTCTGAATTTTTTGTGTGCAAAGAGAGGGTCGATTAGGACATGAATTTCTCCAGTGCCCAAAATTAAACAAAAGGCACACTGATTTGGATCCAAGTTGGTCATCACCGTTCTTTGATTTTTGCCATTCATTCCTTGCCCTCGAGGAGCCCCTCTTTCTCTTATAGGTGGCTGCCCAGTCAAAGCTGCTGCCAGTAAATCAGCTTTTTTCCTAATTTTTCTTTCTTTCTCCCACCTCTGGTCTACATCCCAATTAGTATAAACCTTCTGGGCAATCTCTAACAGCTGGGACAGATTCATTCCTGCAAAACCATCTTGCTTCTGAAGTTTTTTGCGAATGTCATCATAGGATTGGGCAACAAAAGCTGTACTTACCATGCGCAGGTTCTCTGCAGCCTCAGGTTCGAATGGGGTAAACATTCTAAAAGCTTGCATTAACCTCTCAGCAAATGCTCCAGGGCTTTCATCTATTCTCTGGAGTACTTCACTGACTTTAGACATGTTAATAGGTTTTTTTCCTGCTTGTTTCATACTTTCTAAGATTGCCTGCCTGTATTCTGGCAGACGCTCTTTGGAAATCTGAGAATTGGGGTCCCAGTTGGGATCTGTTGCAGGAAAACGGGCCTTTATCCACTCCTCTCTGTCTGCAGTTCCCTGAGGAACTTTTTCTTCCCCATGCTTTAGAGCATAATGCATGATACGGCTTCTCTCCTCAGTTGTGAAGAGAGCCAGTAAAAGCTGCTGACAGTTTGCATAGGTAGGCTGATGTGTAGCCATAATACTGGTTAGCAGATTTGTCATTGGGGCAGGATTATCAGAAAATGCAACAGTATGAGTTTTCCAGTTTACTAGATCACTTGAAGTGAAAGGCGCATACATGTATCGGGTCTCAATACCAGGGCCAGGCTGTTGAGGGATATGAACTTCCTGAAGGGGAGCTAGCAGTGAGCTTTCTGTACTGGATGTGAAACCTGGGAACGTTGGGGGTGACGCCATAGATGAGCTGGAAGTTTTCTCTGGAGTACTTGGCGAGAGTTCTGGATGCAAGGGAGACTCAGGAGCTGAATTAAAACTTGCAGCCAACCTCTGATTATTAAACCCAGGCATGGAATAATGAGGAGCAGTTGCTGAAAATGGTTGCTCTGAAAACAACTGCTGAACCAAATTTAAAGTTTTCAGGGGTGTCGCCCGTCCTTTTCCAGCCCTAGCTACTTCATTCATCTCTATTTCCTGGCTCTCTTCATCAAAGGATTTTAAAGCGCCCTTAGCTAGCTGTGCTTGCTCCCTGCCATCAGTACCTCCTTCTGCTGGCTGCATCGGGAGTAGAGGGTATACTGGAACATATGGTGGGGGATTAGCCATGGGGTCTTCAGGATCAGCATCTAACACTGGAGGCTTTTCCTTCTTTGGAGGGATCATTGTTTTTACTAACACATCCTGACGCAAAGCCATAACTTGACTTGCAGCTTTATCAGTGGCTCTCTGAGCCCATTTTTTCTTCATGGTCTGTAATTTCTCTGGCCACCAATAAGACTTCTGCACTGTAGCTGCCCAGCTATCAATGTAGGGAAACTGACTTTTACAAATTGGGGACTGTACCATGCTCTTATAAACTCGCTGAACCAAGCCTTGGTCAAAGCTGCCCTTGGGGTGGCCAACCTACTTGTAAGGCCACCCAATCTTTCTGACAAAATGCTTTCAGAGTTTCAGGAGTCAATTTGACTCCATAATCATCACAAAAATGTTCCTTAAAATTTTTACACATATATTCTAGCGGAGTTTTTGACTGAATTCCACCCATGGCACCAGACGTTTAGACAAGACACACTTTGAAACACAGAGGGTAGGGAGGGTGAGCTGCCAGTGGGATTCTGACAGCTCCAGACACAAAGGAAGTCTTATCCAATCGTTTCCCTACTTTCCCGGCTCAGACGCACTCACGTGGCTGAGAACCTCGGTACCGGTGGGTACAAAAATTGCTTGGAGGCTATGCCTCCTCTCATTTACACACACACACACCACAGAAATGCTCACAGTTCCTAGCCTTTGTGCTTCAGCACCAGAATGGAGCCTACTGAACAAGGCTTAAGGGATGATCAGGCCCTTCTTCCCTCCTAAGGAGAGGTTATCCGATTTCCCAAACAATTCATACTCACAATCCTGAAGATCTTCCAATTCCCTACACACGTCGGTTCAACCAGGCACGGGATCTTGGCTGGCTGGCCGAATACCTTTCCCCACTGAGGCGGAGAATGCTGGACTCAGTCAAAAATATGACTGTGGCACCTAGTCTGCTGTTCCCGCCACGAGGGTGGAAGGCAAACGGTTTTGCAGGCCTGGCCAAAGGGTAGGAAAAGTGCTCCCCGCTATTCCCGGCCAATGCACCATGTTATGCAGCAGTAGAATAACGCCACACACATACTGATTGAAAACAAGGTATTTTACTATTTGGCACCAATAGCAAGGTTCATTTGAGCAGCAAAGCTCCCAAAAATAATGAACCCCCACTCACTTCTCAAACCATCCGTTTTAAGCAAAGAAGGCCTGTGGGCTGGCCCTCATAGTTATCAGATTCAATTCCCCCCTCCCCTTTCTCCCTGGTAGTTTTCCAGTGTGTCTGCTTATCTATTCAGCAAGGAGTTTCCTTATAGAAACGTGTCTGCCATCAGTACACATCTGTGACTCACACCCATTTGGGCTGTCTGGTTTCTTATCACATTGCAACTTCAACATTACATTAGACACCCTTTTTGCCTTTTAAAGACAAGAGCATATTTTCATTTATTATTATTATAGTTATTCATTAATTATTCAGGGGTGTCCCCTTCAGTAGCACATCTACTATGTTCCATCTGGGCTGGCCAACAGATGGAAGTGGTCACCAGCTACCTCTATGGCAAGGTTGCAGCTCCATTTGACTCTCATCTCTGCTTGGTCCTCTGCTGTATTCTTCATTCTCTCCTGTCCTGTTATTGATTCCATGTATACATCTTGGGCCTCAACAGAATGAGGTTGCCCCTAATTTACCATACCAGTAGTACAAATTGCATTGGTTTTGTTGTGAGAATGCCACAAAGCATTTCTTTGCTTAAAATACAAAATATTTATTGGCAATGTTTATCTACAATGTTCAGGCAAAATACCAGAACATGTAAAAAAAATCTATGTCCAATTTAATTTAGGGTCTAGCTCACTGTTTCTGTTCTTTCAAGTCATTGTAGTGATGTAGGAAGTAGTGATGTTAACTTTTAAAAAAAATCTCAACATGGATTTCAAAGGTGTAACCACAATCATAATTATGGATGTTCTTTACTCTTGTAATGATAGCCAGAGCTTCTTTATCAAACTGCCCATAGTTTCTCTAGTTGAGATCATTGTTCTAGACTAGAGCAAGGGTGGGGAATCTTTTTTCTGCCAAGGGCCATTTGGATATTTATAACATCATTCATGGGCCATACAAAATTATCAACTTAAAAAACAATGCTTTGCAGAGGGAGAACGATTCAGGCCAGCAAAATTAATGTAAATAATTGCTTTTTTATTTGAAGTCGTGTGGGGAGAGCCTAATTTGACACACAAACACATCCCAACCCACTGCCCTAGGCAAATGCCTAGGTCCATGGCTTTTTTAAAAGAAAAAGCCGTGCAGGAACTCATTAGCATATTAGTCCACATCCCCTCATATTAGCATATTAGGTCACACACTCATTAGCATATTAGGCCACACCATCTGGGATAATCAAGTGCAAATTGAACTGGTAGTAGCTGGCTCCCACCCCTGCCACCCTTCCCTCCCTACATGTGGAAACTGCAGCTGCTCCCAGCAGGAGTTTAAAGGCATCCACATACCTCAGCAGCAGTCCTTCACAATGCCTACCACTCAGGCTCCAGAGAGAGAGAGTGCGAATGCAAGAGGAAGGGAGGGAGGGAGGGAAGGTAGGATAATAAAGGGAAATAAAGAAATGGGGGGAAGAAAGGGAAATTAAATGGGAGGAAAAAATGTGAATAAAGAAAGAAATGGAAAGACAGGGCCAGGAGGAAAGAAAGGGAAATAAAAAGGGGGAAGAAATGGAAAAAATGGAAAGGCGAGAAGAAAGAGAAAGAAATGTGGGAAATAAAGGGGAATAAAGATATGGGGGAATAAAGGGAAATAAAGAAATGTGGGGAAGAAATGGAAAGAAAGGGAAAGGAAAATAAAGAAATGAGGGAAGAAAAGGTAATACAAGAAAATAAAGGGTAATTAAGGAAACAAATGGGGGGAAGAAATAGAAAGAAAGGGAAGTAAAGAAATGAGGGGGAAACTTACCTAACTGTGACAGTCCAGGCACCACAGCAATCCTGGCTTGGCCAGCCAGGCCCCAGGGAGGCCACCGTGCAGTATGGCTGGGCCCTGCAATCCTTGCCAGCCAGCCATGCCCCAGGAATGCTGCCGTATGGCTCGGCTCAGCCCAGCAATCCCCAAGGGCCAGACCAAATGATCTCGAGGGCTGTAAATGGCCCTTGGGATGGACATTCCCCACCCCTGTTCTAGAGTAATGAGTAATAGGTGCATCAGCACCAGGCAATCTTTGACTGTGGATTGATCCAACACCAGATAGTGAGAAATTACACATAATGAAATGTGAACAAAAATAGATAAGTACCTTTTTGACATCATATCATTGACATTTTTAATTACAATGATGATTAATTTCATAAATGTTTGATTTTAATATATATGTACGTATTATATGTTGTTGAAGTACCTGTGTTGTGAGGCGCCCTGAGCCTGCTTTGGCGGGGAGGGTGGAATACAATTTTTTATTATTATTATTATTATTATTATTATTATTATTATATCCTCCTCCTGAGACTGCTTCCATTTGACTCCTTTATTCATCAGTTGATGGAGTTGTTCTATACTGACTTTATCTTTCAATAAAATGTTATAATAGTTGATTAATCCTAGGAAGGCTTGAAGCTCTTTTCTGCATTTTTTTTGCAGGACACCACACATAGCCCTTAACTTGTAAATACCAGATACATTTCGTAGGCAGTAGTGGAAGCTTCATTGTTTTCTTGTTCTTTACCCTGGGATCAGATTAATCTGTACAGTTTTTCTTACTGATGCTGTGAGTTGCTTTTCAAATGGACTCATGAATAGTACATCATCATTAAAGTATGATTCCTTCAAGATTCTTACTAGTGCTGTTTTCATAAAAGGATGAAAAATTCTGGGTGCCATAGAAATTCCAGAAAGGGGGCACTGGACCTTGATGTGTGTGATCATTGTTTGGGCATCAGTGTCAGGACCTGCCCTTGCTCAGGCTTGACTGGGAAGGAAGACTCCCAAGAGGAAGACCCTGCTAGGGTTGAGGAACTCCAGTGGTTGACATTATACCTATGGTTCCCTGCGGCACAGAGCCTCCACAGGAGATTTCCCTTCTTTCTCACCCACCTAAGTGAACCCATTCACTTCCAGCAGCTCCCAAGTCTCCTCCATGATCAAACAAGCAGAAGAGTCAGAGCTGAAGCTTGAACCAGATGAAGGAGCACCCTCCAGTGATGTGCAGGAGGATCACAAAACTCTCTAGGTATTTGCAGGATTCAGGATGCATCTCTGACCAGAGGAATGGTTGAGGTCCTCAGCTCTCTCTATAGGTCTTCAGTTGTGCTATAGCTTTTGTTGATTCAACTGGTCTCTACACTAGCTTGTATTCATTCTGGTCAACTTGCAAGAAGGCTCCTACTACTCAGCTCCAGAACCTATACTGAGGGTTTGCTACAGCCTGGTATGGGTTTGACTGTTCCCTGGAGATTATGCTTGGAAGCCTAAGTGATAGGAGAGGTGGAGCAGAAGAGAAGTACATTGGCTGGTGGAAACTGCTGGTTAGTGTTTGGAATGGGTGGGATTATTTACTTCCTTTCCAATAATAAAGGCTATACAGTAAATTAATAGAAAACCTCTAGCAAAGCAACCTATACTATAATTTTCAAGTTACTGCCTCTCACTTTGCTTGTACTAGAACAGCAGAAGGAACACAGAGACTTAAGAGTAAGGGCAAAAATGAGAGGTTCTGGTGACTGCAAGAGGAAGGGAAATGTGCTTGCATGCACGCACACCAGCACACATCTTTACAATGCAATATAGCAAGCCTGCCAGAAAAAGGGCTGCCAAAGTTCCTTGTGGGAACATAATCTTCTTTCAACAATATGGCAAAGATATCCATGGAGAATGCTGTGTAGCTTTTTGAGAAAACCTACATAATCAGGAGAAAAAACATTTTCCCTATTCTTGCTCATGGCTGTTGCCTGTAAGATTTCCAAGAGGTTTTTGAATTCTGACATAGCACTCCAAATGCATTCCTGGTCAGTTTTTTCCCCTAGAGATGAAAACCATAGAAATAGGTCCCATTTAAAGTAATTATTGAAGGTTGCAGCTTTCTGGAAGATTGGGAAAGTGCTTTTGACAGTAAAAGGCTTATTTTGACTTATCCCAGAGAGAGGATTTTCTGCTCACAGCCAGCAGACCACCACATATGATCTATCAGAGTAATATTGTGGCAAATATAGCTTATGTGGTGCATTAGGAAGTAGATAGTGTTCAGGGAGTGGAAGATGCTTGCATCTCTTGGCACAAACATAGCTGAGAAGTTACTTGTTTGTATACTCTGTTTTGCTGCTTCTGTTCCTAGAGAAAATCAGATAACTGGTGGGGGCAAGGAGGAAGCAAAAGAATGTACGAGTAACAGTACTGGAGGGGGCTAATGGTCCTTATTTACAACAATGACCGGTTAGTTTCCACAGGGAAGCCCATAAGCAGGGCCTGCTGGTAACAGCCCTCATCTGCTGATCTTTCCCAAGGAACTGACTATTATTTATTTATTTCCATACATTTATAAGCCACCCTTCCCCTAGTGGACTCAGGGCGGCTTCCAACACAGTAAAACAATCAAACCAGTTTAAAATAAGTAAAACAGTTAAAACCGATTAATTTTTAAAACAATTAAGCCATAGCTCATATTAGGCAAGGCGGCATAGATGATATAAACAGAGCGATTAGGCATACTTGTCCCAACCTAGGTGTTCCAATTACAGCTATATTCGTTTCAGTACCGTGCAGTGCAATCGGTGCAGGGGGGGGGGTCGATTGAATAATAGGACGCCTGTCTGCCTCAGCCATAGGCCCAGTGGAACAGCTCCATCTTACAGGCCCTCCGGAATGGTAATAAATCCTGGAGGGCCCGAACCTCCACTGGGAGCTGATTCCACCAGGTCAGGGCCAGGGCTGAAAAAGCCCTGGCCCTGGTCAAGGCAAGCCAGATGTCCTTTGGGCCAGGGATGATCAGAAGATGTTTGCTGGCTGATCGTAATGCCCTCCGGGGCTCATATGGGGAGAGACGGTCCCGCAGGTATGAATGTCAATACTAAAGGCTTTGAATGTCAATACTAAAACCTTAAAGTGGATCCAGTACTCAATTGGTAGCCAGTGCGGATTGTGCAGCATCGGCCGACTGCTCACCCATACAGGCGATTCAGACAGCAATCGTGCCGCCGCATTCTGCACCAGCTGGAGCTTCTGGGTCAGCCTCAAGGGCAAGCATGTGTACAGCGAGGTACAGTAGTCTAGCCTGGAAGTGACTGTTGCATGGATCACTGTAGCTAAATCCTGAGGGGCCAGATAGGGTGCTAGCTGTTTGGCCTGCTAAAGATGGTAAAAGGTAGATCGTGCAACAGCTGTGACCTGGGCCTCCATAGAGAAGGTGGCATCCAGTATCACATCCAAGCTCCTCACCTTCTGGGTTGGCACAAGAGATGTGCCATCCAGCATGGGGAGCCGGATCCCCGATCTTAGCCTCCCCCCCGACCCAAATACAGGACCTCTGTCTTAGTTGGATTAAGCTTCAGCCAGCTCAGCCAATCGGCCACTGCTTCCAGCACCCTGGTTAGATGGTCTGGGGCAGAGTCTGGATGGCCGTCCATCAGCAGATAGAGCTGGATGTCATCTGCATACTGGTGACAGCCCAGCTCAAAACCTCTAGCAATCCGGGCAAGGGGGCGCATATAGATGTTAAACATCATCAGCGAGAGAATAGCTCCCTGTGGTACACCACACTCTAGTGAGGGAGGGAGGACTTCTCGCTGATCGCCACTCTTTGTCCCCAACCACAGAGGAAGGAGGAAAACCACGGCAAGGCAACCCTCTGGACTCCAATGTCGGCAAGGCGGTGGGTCATTAGATCATAATCGATCATAGATCATTAGAAGCATTTTGCCTCTGAACGTGGAGGACCTATTTGCTTATCATAGCTAATAAACAGAACAGACCAGCCCTACATAAAGTTGTCCAATGTGTTTTAAATTAATCTAAGCCATTGCCACATCTCATGGTGGTTCCACAAGTCAACTATCTCCTGTGTGAACACATGAAGCTGCCTTATACTGAATCAGACCAGTTGTCCATCAGAGTCAGTATTGTCTATTCAAACTGGCAGCAGCTCTCGGGAGTTTCAGGCAGAGGTCCTTCACATCACCTACTGTCTGTTCTCCTTTAACTGGAGATGCAGGGTATTGAATTTGGGATCTTTTGCATCTCAAGCAGCTGCTCAGATGCTCTACCATTGAGTTATAGCTCTTCCAAGAATATGTCATTTTGTTTATCCTGAACTTACAAAAGAGTTAGTGCATTGTAGTAGCAAAAGGGTTGGACTAGGATCTGGTAGTCTCAGGTTCAAATTTCCACTCTGCTATGGAAGCTCACCGGGTGACCTTGAGCCAGTCACACATTTTCAGCCCAATCTATCTCACAGGCCTGCCTCTGAACTTGGTGAGCAGAACAATGTAAGCTGCTTTGGATCTTCATGGCAGAGAAAGGTATAAATGATGTAAAAAAAAGAACCATGAAAAGAATTAAAGTGTTCAAAAACAACCCTCTTTAGATATCTGATATATCTGTTTGTCCTGTTTTTCCTCAGAGAGGCACACATGGTTCTCCCCTTCTCTATTTTATCATTGCTACAACTCCGCATATTAGGTAGGCCAAAAGATAATGATAGGCCCATAGCTGAGGTGGGTTTGAATTTGTGCTGCCATATGGAATGTCTTCACATCTGCACCAATATCCCCTGGGGAAAAAGCAGTGTCAGGATGGCAGCTGCTGTGCAACTGAGATAAACTACAGGTTAAGCTCTTTTCATATGTTTTAAAAGGCACACCAGAGCCCTTACTATATGATAATATTCTTTGGTGGCACCATTATAGTGGTCTTCATTGATGTTTATGCCTCAGTAAGCCACTATTGATTTAGTAGAACTCACACATTCATAAACAAAGAGTGCAGTATCAATGAGCAAAACCATTCATCTTGTTGAGAAGGTTAAGAAGAGACATAGAGGTGGTGAAGACTTATTGGACACTGGCTGAATTTTTTAACTTGAAGAAATTAGAGAAATTCTAGTTAGACTGGCACACATTTGGAAGATAATTAAATGCTGTTATCAAGTTACTTAGGGAGGATGCATATATCACTGAACAAATGCACAGGCCTTAATAGTGTTAGCAAACAAGTAACTTTCTAGAAGAAACCATTAGGCTTCATTGGCCCAAGAACTTGACTGATGTCCTCCAGGGGTTCTCTCCATAAAAGGAATTAATATTGTTTTTCTCTAAAGAGCAGGGATAGGCAAAGTGTGGTTTGGGTTTTTGTGGCCATACCCAGACTTGATGGAGAGTGCAAAAATAGCAGGTGGCAAGTCAAGGACTACTATAAATTTAAGAAATCAATGTTGCTATGTGAACAATATACCTTAATTCAAAGTGCACACATAAGATCCTTCTTAGGCTCAAGAAGTATCATGGTATCCAACAATCTTGGGGTGATCTGATTGAGGCATCCACCATATATATATATATATATATATGAACATAAGAACATAAGAGAAGGCATGTTGGATCAGGCCAACGGCCCATCAAGTCCAACACTCTGTGTCACACAGTGGCAAAAATTTTTATATATGGAGGATGCCTCAATCAGATCACCCTAAGATAGTTGGATACCATGATACTTCTTGTGTCTAAGATTGTGTCAGCCCAAGATTGTATATAATTGTATCTCCTGTAATAAGTATCTCCTGTAATAAGTGGGTGGAACACTTTTCATCTTTATACATAGCTGATGCTTCTTCCCTACCATTGACTATCAAGGCTAAGTTGAATTGTAAATATAGAGAAAGTACTTGGTCCCTGGCTATGGCAGCTTACATCTTGAACCTTATTGCTGGTTTAAAGGCAGGCAAGGTGGCAGGGCCCAATTAGATACCATCTGATTTAATCAAGAATTTTGCCACTTTGTGGTCTCCAATTTTGACATACTTGTTTCAGATCTTTGATTATTCCGGATTATTTCCTGTGACCTGGCAGGATGCTATAAGGGTTCCTATTTATTAAAAGGGGAATAAACTCAACTTGAAAAATTACACACCTATAACCCTGTTGTCATCTTTTGGCAAACTTTATGTAAGCCATTTACTCACTAAATTGAAAACTTGGATGGTTTCAGAACAGCTGTTGGGACTAGAACAAGCTGGATTTCAAAGGGGTATGTCAACAACTGATCAGTGTGAGGTCCTTGCACATATGGCTGAGAAATATACTAGAACCAAACAGGGTAGATTATATGTTGGGGTTTCTTAACCTAAAATCTGCATTCAATATTGTTCTTCAGGATAGACTCTGGGAGAAGCTATGCAGGACAAACAGAGCCGTCCATAAGGCAACATTCCATAAGGCAACACTCCAGCGTGTCCATAAGGCAACATTCGGCAATTGCCTCGGGCGCTGACTCTTGGGGGAGGGCATTGTTTCTGAGTGCACAAGGGACGGAAGAACTCTCTCAGCCCGGTGCCTTTCAATTCTGGGTACTAGAGCGCCGGCAGCTCACCTCCCTCTGCAGATCAGCCACCAGGTTGGGTGGGAAGGGGGTTGGGCACCGCAGCCCTCAACACAGAGAAGGAGGGAGGTCCAGTTGCTGCCACTGCCTCCCCCTTGGGAACGCCCACCCACTGATGCGCCCCTTCCAGCTGCTGCTGCTGCTCTGGCTCGGCCTCCTCCTTCCCTGCTGAGTGCAGCTTGCTGGGCCTCTCTTCCCTTGCAGGGCCTCTCTTGCCCTCCCTTCTTCCTGGCTTCATGGAGGTAGCCCAACCACCCTTGCCACAAGAGGAACAGGACAGGAGAGGGTCCGGGGTCCAGCGAGGAGGTCTTTGCCTACTCGTCAAAGGAGGACTTTGTTCGTGTGGGGGTGGAGTGGCCGCCGGGCCTGCCATTGCTTTTTGACCGAGCGCTGCAGTGGGGCTGGGAGGATCGACTGGTGTGGGGGCTGGGGGAGCTGCAGACGCAGCGCCTGCCCGGGCCGCTGGGGCTGGTGGCGCAGCTGAACATGCTGCAGGGCTGCAGTGGCTACAGAAGGTGCACAGCGTCCAGCAGTTTCGACCCAGCACAGCCAGGACTGAAAGGCATTGTTTCTGGGCACACAGGGGTTGGGAGAGTTCTTCCAGCCCTTGCGCACCCAGAAACAGTGGCACATGATGACGTCACTGCGGGACTTCATCACGCTCCCCCCTGCCCACATGACGAGGGGTGGGATGGGCCCATGTCGGGATTCTGCCGTGGGTGGCAGAACCCCATGCGCCAGCCCTGAGGACAAATATACCAGTTAGGTTACTTTTTAAAATTAGTCATCTTTTAATACTCAGATTAGAGTATGTTATGTTGTGAATGGCTGTTTATCTGCTCCGATAGAGGTCAGGAGGGGTGTAAGACAAGGTTGTGTCCTTGCTCCTACTTTGTTTAACCTTAACATTAATAATTTAGCCCCTAGACTGAATATGGTGTCTTTGCACACACACACACACACACACACACACACACACACACACACCCTGGTTCCAGTCATGCTATATGCTGATGACATGGCTCTGGTATCAGTAACCAGAATGGGACTGTATTGGTCAACTGAGATCTACATTCAATATTGTGCTGATGAACACCTGGCTTTCGGTTTTGCTAGACCTTGTAGGCTGAAATTATTACACTGGAATATCTCAGATCACATTATGGAAGAAGTCCAATTTTATAAATATCTGGTATGTTCACACTCTTGGGCTTTGCATACTAAAGAGCTATCTATGAAAGCCAAGAGTATAGCAGCAATTTTGAGGATTCCCCACCACCGCCACAGGTGCTCAGTTTGTCTTTGCAGCTTGGATGCATTTTGGGCAACAAGAATTTTGGGCAAAAGCCTCTCTGTTTTTGTATCTTATTCTGTTGTGGGTTGGTAGCCTAGGTACATGACAAATTTCCTTAGATCGACCTAAGCACGTCTTAGATATATCACCTCATCTTCTCTGTTAATTTCCAAAAGAAGATAGAACTATAATTTGGTACTTGCTTTCAGCTGCTAGGACATTGTATGCGCAGTTGTGGAAGCAAGAAAAAATACCAGAAAAATGGGATTGGATTATAAAAGTTATGACATGGAGTGAAATGGACAAATTAACAAGAATTTTAAGAGACTATGACTTAGAAGTTTTTAAGATGGAGTGGAAAAAGTTTAGAAGATATGTAGAAAAAGAGTGGAAAATAAGAGGACATTGGACAATTTTTGATAATGATTAAGTCTTAGAAGGAAGAAGAATATTAATCTTTGTTTTTATTAGTTAAGGGTACCTTTAAATGTTAGTATTTTAAGTAAATAACACCGGCAGGGGTCAAGTAACGGGGGGAGGCGTGGTTAGAAAGTAATATATGGGATAGATAAAAAGAAGTTATTAATGATGCAAGAAATAGATATTGTTACCATATGTTACTAAATAAAAATTGTTTTAAAAGTAAAAAAAAACATTTCCATGACTCTGCATACTAACTCATTGCCCACTTTCCCTATATTTAGGACTGCTTGCTATTCCATTCTATTGTCTGATGAAGAGTGCTTCTAGCACATGAAAGCTTACATTCTGAATAAAACTCTGTTGGTCTGAAAGGTGGGACTTGACTTTTGCTTTGTTTTATTTGGATTGTGACTCTCTTCTGGATTTAGGGAGGACTGGTGTTTAAGCTTGCAGAGAGAACCCAGCTGTGTGCAGACAGTGGTGATTTAAGAGGGTTCTACGAAGCTCTGAAGGCAGTATATGGCCCATCATATCAGGCTCAGAGTCCCTTGCGTAGTGCAGACGGCCAAGTGCTCCTCACAGACAAGGCATCCATACTGAATCGGTGGTCGGAGTATTTTCAGGTTCTCTTCAGTGCCAACCGCGTAGTTCAAGATTCAGCAATCCACCTCACCCCACTTCAACCAGTGAAAACAGAGTTGGATGAGCTCCCCACCCTAGAAGAGACTGTTAAAGCCATCAAGCAACTGAAAAGTGGCAAGGCAGCGAAAGTTGATGGCATCCCACCAGAGATCTGTAAGCATGGGGGCACAGTACTACATAGCACACTTCACAAAGTACTTGTCACCTGCTGGGAACAAGGCAAACTACCACAAGACTTTCGCGATGCAATCATCATCACTCTACACAAGAAAAAAGGGGAAAAGTCAGACTGCTCCAACTACCGGGGGATAACCCTGCTCTCCATCGCAGGCAAAATCCTTGCCAGAATACTCCTGAACAGACTGGTGCCCACCATTGCAGAAGAACTCCTCCCAGAGAGCCAGTGCGGCTTCAGAGCTAACAGGAGCACCACCGACATGGTATTTGTTCTCAAGCAGCTCCAAGAGAAATGCAGGGAACAGAACAAGGGTCTATATGTGACTTTTGTCGACCTTACCAAAGCTTTCGATACCGTTAGCAGGAAAGGCCTGTGGCAAATCTTGGAACGTTTAGGATGTCCCCCAAGGTTCCTCAGCATGATCATCCAGCTACATGAAGACCAGCGAGGCCAAGTCAGACACTGCAACGACCTCTCGGAGCCCTTCCCAATAGGCACAGGTGTAAAGCAAGGCTGCGTTCTCGTGCCAACTCTCTTTACAATCTTTTTTAGCATGATGCTTCAAAGAGCTGCAGTAGATCTAGATGATGACGATGGTGTCTACATCTGCTATCGCACCGATGGCAGCCAGTTACATACCGGGTTCGTTACAAAGTGCTGGTCATTACCTTTAAAGCCCTATATGGTCGAGGACCTGTCTACCTTAGGGACCGTCTCTCCCCATATGAACCCTAGAGAGCACTGAGGTCAGCCGGGAAAAACCTGCTGACTGTCCCCGGACCAAGAGAGGTGAAGCTGCAAAGCACCCGTAACCGGGCCTTCTCCTCTGTAGCCCTGAGCCTTTGGAACCAACTTCCAGAGGAAATGCGGGCCCTGCGGGACCTAGAACAGTTCCGCAGGGCCTGCAAGACCTTCCTCTTCAGACTGGCTTTCCCTGATCGAAATGGAAATTGCGAAGGAAACCGCCATCAGAAAAAGTAAACATAGCACTAGCACTTTTAAAAATTAACTTAATTTTAATGTTTAATCAGATTTTAAGTAAATGCTGATAATGTTTAATGTAGTTTTATTCACTTGTATAAGTTAACTCCGAACCATGTTGTTAGCCGCCCTGAGCCTGCTCCGGCGGGGAGGGCGGGATACAAATAAAATTTGTTGTTGTTGTTGTTGTTGTTGTTCAACCTGAGGCGACTAAAGGCTCATTCCAAGACAATGGAAAAACTTATCCGAGAGCTACTATTTGCTGATGATGTTGCACTCGTCTCCCACTCGGTATCAGCTCTGCAGCATATGACGTCCTGCTTTGCAGAGGCTGCCAAGCTATTCGGCCTAGAAGTTAGTCTGAAGAAGACAGAAGTTTTCCACCAGCCTGCACCCCAGGAAGATTATCACCCTCCCTGCATCACTATGGGTGAATCAGTTCTGAAGACAGTCCAGCAGTTCAGCTACCTGGGGTGCATCATCTCCTCAGATGCCAAGATCGAGAAGGAGATTGACAACAGGCTGGCAAAGGCAAACCGTGCATTTGGCCGACTGCACAAAAGAGTGTGGAGCAACAAGCATCTGAAAAAAGGCACAAAGATCAATGTTTACAAAGTGGTTGTGATGACAACCCTCATCTACGGCTCTGAATCGTGGGTTTTATACCGTCATCACCTGCGACTCCTTGAGTGCTCTCATCAGCGCTGCCTTCGCACCATCCTTAACATCCACTGGAGTGACTTTGTGACTAACACTGAAGTCCTCAAGAGGGCGGAGGTTACAAGCATCGAGGCAGTGCTGTTGAAGACACAGCTGCGCTGGGCAGGGCATATTTCTAGGATGGAAAACCACCACCTTCCCAAGATTGCTCTGTATGGCGAACTTTCCACCGGCCATCGAAATAGAGGGGCACCAAAGAAGAGGTACAAGGACTCCTTGAAGAAATCCCTTGGCACCTGTCGCATCAACCATCACCAGTGGTCTGACCTAGCCTCAGATCGCAAAGCATGGAGGCACACCATCCACCAGGCTGTCTCTTCCTTTGAGAACGCACGCATAGCTGGTCTTGAGGACAAAAGGAGATTGAGGAAGAATCGCACTGCTACAGTACCAACCCCAAATCAGACTTTTCCCTGCAGACACTGTGGCCGGATCTGCCTGTCCCGCATTGGTCTTGTCAGCCACCAACGAGCCTGCAGCAGACGTGGACTACTGCACCCTTCTTAAATCTTCGTTCACGAAGTCAAGCCGAGAGAGAGTAGCCACCTTGTGGCAGAAGAATGTGCAGTCTTCAGGAAGGGAAATGGTGCCCATGTTATTTTGGATATTAAAAATACATCGTTACATGTATGGCTTTAGGTGAGCACAAGCTCTCTATGAATGGCTTACTATACTAATATATAGTGCCACGTATAATGGAGCTGAGAATTTCAGGTCTCTGAGTATGGAGGAGCAGCCCTTGAGACTATAGAAGTTGCCTAGCCCTGTTTTAGGTCTACTTTCTTGGCTCCTTTCTTCTCAAACACAGGACTGTGTTATCTATGCTCACTTGTTCTCAAATCTGAATACAGGATCTGTCTTTACGCACATAACAGAAGGAAGCCAGAGTTCCACTTTGTGAATTTCAGTTGGACTATTTCCAAGTTTGGACTTATATCTTTTCATTTGGAGATGGGTTTTTTTGGCCCCTTGGGGTTTTCTGTTACTTTAAAAGGCCCTAGCACCTCTGGCCTTTATCATTATTTTATTGTCTATTATGTGTTGTACCCAATCCTTATAATATATTTTTGCAAACTGAAAGACAGTGTATCAGTTGACTAATTACACCAAGTGCCCTTCGAGCAGCAGATTTGGTGAGTTAGGCAGATCACGAGGAGGGCAGGAGGGCTGCATCAGTGCTTAGTTCTCGTGGCCCTTTCTTACATGCCCAGGGAAATGCTGTTTGCCACTGGGGTCTGGCAGCAATTTTTCTCCAGGCCAGTTTTGTTAGGGATCCTGGAGGGGTGGGGGTTTTTTTTGGGGGGGGGGCATCTTCCGGGTATGGAGCAGATGTCACTGAGGGTATGGGGGGAGGTATTTGTGAATTTCCTGCATTGTGTATGGGCTTGGACTAGATGACCCTTGAGGTCCTTTCCAACTCTCTGATTCTTGTTGTTGATCAACATACGATGCATGTAAATAAGACAAATCAAAACACAATGTCCCAAAAAAATGCATAATAATGAGTAATGAACTATAAGAACTAAGGACAAGTAAATGAAATAATACATCTTTAAAAATTTTAAATTCTTTTCAAATGGTCAAGTCACTTTGTGAATATACCTTTCAAAAGAAGTTTTGGCCTACCCAACTACTACACAAAATGGCATTTCTTTCTTTCTCTCTTTCTCTTTCTCTTCCTTCCTGATACCTGTTGAAATTCAGCATACTTTCCAGACAGAAGAAAAATGACCATGAGGAAAATCAGAACAAAGGTGATTTCAGAAAGCATGGAGAAACTGCAAAAAAAAAAAAAAAGGGTGGTGGTTGTCGTGGTGGTGGTTGATGAAGCTGTTTGAAAGTTTGGAAATAATCCATAGCTGTTGGAATCTAAAAGCAGAGCAAAAGACCCATTTGTAAGTTAACCCACACCCTAAGAGGGCTCCTGTTCCTTCAAAAGTTGTGTTGCAAGGGAAATTTCACTGGGCATTTTACAGCAGTGATCCATCAGGGACAGCTGCACCTGGCAAAATCTCCTCTTCTACAACCTCTTAAAAGTGTAGAGATGCCTTCTGGATTAAATCCTGGCAATCCTGCTCACATTGCTGAATATAATAGTAAGAGAAATATTTTATTTAATTTTCAAAGAAGCACATCCCTTTATGGGATGTAGACGACCAGGATAGCCCTGTGGAGCCTAGTCTTGTCAGAACTCAGAAGCTAAGCAAGGTGAGCCCTGGTTAGTATTTGGATGGGAGACAACCAAGGAATTCTAAGATCATGACATGGAGGCAGGCAATGCAAATCACCTCTGAGCATCTCTTGCCTTGAAAACCCTTTGGGGTTACCATGTTGGCTGTGACTTGATTGCCCCCACCCCCAGGTTCAAACAGCCATTCAGCATGAAATTCATTTATTGACCTTGGGTCAGAAATGGCCTAAGGTATTTATTGCTGAGAAAAAAAATGCAATTGAATCTTCATGGTGGTAGAAATATAATAAACAAAATAAAATCATAGACAATTCACTGTCCTTTGATAGTACCCCAATCTGTCATTTGAGGTGATTTGCCTCCTTCTGCCTAATGATGAGGCCAGGTCAGACAGCAACTCTTTCTCCCACCTAACAGTATACATAAAATGGGGTATCCCCCCTGCCATTGATGCAACCTGGAGTTCTTCAGAGAAAAGGAAGAATGGAGATGATTTGGGGGGGAAGCAGAAGCCAGCACTTTGTAAAAGACTACAGGTAATCACATAAAGAAAAAGCCTCACAGTTGGGTTTATCCCCTATGCCCTGCTGCTGTTCTGTCAACTCTAAGCTGGCTCCAGGTGAGATGTGGGATGCCAGCAGATGACACCCCCTTCTCCATCTGGGGCAGGTAAAGCCAGTGCCGCTCTTCAGCACTGCTGAGCTGTCATTAGTATGCAAAGAATGTGAAGGGAGTGAAAGACAGAGAAAGTGAGAGAGAGAGAGAGAGGAAGCCAGTTGTTTTATTCATGGCTGGTGATATTACAGACTGAGTGAAAATCACATTATCGTAATGGGAAAGTTAGAGTTGCTGAGACGATGCCCTGAAGCCTGCACGCTGATTGGGGTGTGATTGCTATCTGTATTTATATGTAGAAAGCAAAGTTCACTCTCAGTTCAAGATGGTGGCGCCTGCTTCCTTCATGCTACATAATTCTTCAGCAGGGAGAAAGCTGGGAGACAGAGAAAGCGTCAGAGTGCCTAATCAGGCATGGGGTGGGGATGGGAGTCCCAGCGCAGACAGCCTTGCCATTCCTTTCCATCCCCACCCCATCCTATCCCCAGCTACCCCAGTCAGGTATAAATCCAGATCCTTGCCCTTGTCAAAAGAAATTATGGCAGGATTCTGGAAGAGAGTGGCAGTTCAGATCAGCTTGACAGGCAGCTGACAGTAAAGAGATGCTAGCAAGAGTACAGGA
Organism: Heteronotia binoei; assembly: GCF_032191835.1. Lineage (NCBI taxonomy): Eukaryota > Metazoa > Chordata > Lepidosauria > Squamata > Gekkonidae > Heteronotia > Heteronotia binoei. Next base: position 76,589,206 of record NC_083228.1, on the reverse strand, counting down.
ATGTGTTAATGCAGGGGCTGTTGGTGAATTGTTTTGAAGTAACACATAGCCAGCTGAGGCTCTGACACCTTAGGCTAACTGAGCACCCTTAACTTACTCTGCTAGTGGAGTCCATTACAGAGCCCGCACATGGGGCATTGTTACCATTCTATAGATCCGTTTTTGCCATACCCTAAAGACTCTTGGCCACAGCTGAATCCAAAATCTGACATCTCCAGCTACAAGGACAGTATAGAAGCCCAGAGGAACCACTCCATTTCCTATCCAGAAGAGGGCACTGCGGCACTAGAGAGCCAGGGTGTGGCCATATAGTAGCCCCTCATGTACAGCTGCATAGAAAGACTGGCCCAACCGTATTTATGCTTGTTTGAACTGTATGCTGGTCTAAAGACCATAATAAACTACTACTACTATTACAGCATAAGGTATGAATGATAAAACTGGGAATGTCTTATTTTATTTAGCCCTGACCAAGTGCTAGCAATATTGATATTCTCCAACAGGAACATTTTTTTCTGCAAGCAAGGTTAGGTACTATACTGAACAACATGTGTCTATCACTGAGCAGAGCATTGCTGCCTGTCTAGCATATGAGACACCTGCTCTTAGTTTAATCTAACTCACAAGTAGGCTTCTGAGTGGGGAAGGATCTGAAGATTTTGAGGGTGGAGCCTGGGGAGGGAGGCTGGGGAGGGGGGACCACAGCAGGGTACAGTGCCATAGAGTCCACCCTCCAAACTAGCCATTTTCTCTAGGGGAAGAGATCTCTGTTGCCTGCAGATCAGTTCTAATAGTGGGAGATCTCCAGGCCCATGTGAAGGGTAGGAATACAAGTGAGATATACAGTAGGGGTTGGCAAGAGGAAAAAAAACTTCCATGCAAATAAGCCTCAAGACAACATAAGGAAATATCTATTATATTGTATAGATCAGTCAAAAAACCACTTCACAAAAATTACAGTCCATGAATTGATACAAATTATTAATTGTGCAAATAGGGACTAAATTACAGTTCATGAGTCCCAGAACAGAGAACCCAATTTCCAAAGTCCACCACAGTAGCCTCTTTCCAGTTGGTCAAAACCAAAGTCTCTTAGATGGGTATCCTCCATTCATGAAGACATCATGCTGATGTTCATTCAAAAGTCTTAGTTCTAGCTAGTGGGCAAACTGGTATTCAAGCACTTCATTTCACCGAACCTTTTCCCAAGTTTGAATGAAAAATTGCAAAATTGTACCTTATTTGCAACTTATGGGGCTGTTGTGAATATTACAGGGAGGAGGGGGCAACATTGTTATAAGTTATTTTGGTTTTCCACTGGGGAGGAAAGAGAAGTCTGTCTATGTATACATAAGTTAAAATATGCAGCAACAGGAGCAATGTCATGGCAATGTCATTTAGAAGAAGAAGATGATATTGGATTTATACCCCACCTTCCACTCCGAATCTCAGAGTGGTTCACAATCTACTATATCTTCCTCCCCCACAACAGACTCCCTGTGAGGTGGGTAGGGCTGAGAGAGCTCTCCCAGAAGCTGCCCTTTCAAGGACAGCTCTGTGAGAGCTATGGTTGACCCAAGGCCATTCTAGCAGCTGCAAGTGGAGGAGTGGGGAATCAAACTCATTTCTCCCAGATAAAGAGTCCGCACAGTTAATCACTACACCAGACTAGCTCTCATGGTCCACGTACATCATCAATACTCTTACCCACAAGGCAGAAGCATGCTGCCAGAAACAGTCCACACCACAGCATCTTTTCCAAGGCAGCTCATGTTATATAGTTCAGAGGACAGGAAGTCAGCAACTGATATCTGCAGTTGCAGGTGCCAGTAGTTCCACAGGCAGGGTTCAGATCCCTTGGTGGCACCAATGCAGGCAGTGTGAAAGCAGCCATGTTTTAGCTAGGGAAAATGGCAGGGCCACACAGGACTGGCATTCTAATGACAAAGTAGATCAGCATGTAGAAGGCACCTTTGGAGAATTCATAGGCTCACCAGGAGAAAGGTTCAAATTTCAGCATGAGAGCAAGTCATAGAACACTTTGCATGCATGGTGGTGTCTGTGTGAGATATGAAAGGGTATGTGTGCAAGGGGAAAAAATGCAAGAATAGCAAGCTCAAAAGCAAATAGCACCAGATGTTCCTTGTGTGTAAACTCGCGGTGAGACTTATTTTGAACCTGGTCATTGGCAAGGGATGGAGTCACTCATTACTGGGAAGTCAAACTACTAAAGAATCACTACCTTTAAAAGAGCACCAGAGAGACCATGAGAAAAAGAAAAATAAGATCAGAGTGACAGAGAAATGAGAATGCGAGAAGCAGAAAGAGGCCAGAGGGAGACTGACAGTGAACAGAGATTGATGGGGCTATACTGGATTATTTCAGTGCATTACCTGAAAAGTGAAGATGCCCAGTCACTAGTGCCAAGTTTCCTATGTTGACAAGACACAACTTTGCTATTCAGAAGGAGAAAACCAATGGGAACCATGAACCAACTGGGAATCAATGTTAGGGAGGGGCTTTCGAAAGGAGATATAAGGGGGCCAAGTGTATCTGGTGGTTTCACAATTATGTCATCATCAGTTCCAGGCTTTTCAAGCGCAGTGATGATAGCAAAAAGACAAAGGTATTCTGCAAACACCAAATATTGCAAGAAACTGGTTTCCTCTCCTCATCCATATCGCATTTTCACGGCTCCCCATTTTTGGCTCTAGCACTTTCATGTTCTTGCAGATAGAAGCACTATGATGGCAAAGTGCAGAATTCAACATTGACAGTGCCATCTGAAGCAAAGCTACACTATCTAAGTCCACTGATTTCCAATATACAGGACACTATTGTAGAGAAAGGTCAGGGCTGCGCTGGCAGTCCTTACCTTTGCCATTTACTGAATGTTGCCTTGAGCCAATCCAGGTGCTATAGACTGAGCGGAATGTTGATATCAACTGACCAAGTTGATATTGGACTGTCCAAGAACTGAATCTGATTGTTCACTGTGTGTATATTTTGATTTCAGTGAGTTTTGGGATATGTTGGAGGGAAGCATCTCATTTCTGAATATGTGACTCAGTTATAGACTATGATTCTTTCAAAATGAGGAGATGCAAAAACACAACTGACAAACACATGCCTTGGTGACATCCAGCTAGCTCTACTGCTCTTACCACAGGTCTGCTCTTGAAGATGGTTAGAAATTTCATCTGATGCAAAAATGCAGCTGCTACATACCTGACTGGGACCTGCTGTAATGAACATATTAATTAAGCTATACTGTCTGCCAACTTGTTGCTGGATGCAGTTTGAGGTGCTGGATTTCACCTTATCTAATGACCTCAGTGTGATGTATGTAGCTTTCCCATCTTCCATTCTATTTTCACAATAATCCTGTGAGATATGTTAGTAGGAGAAAGAATATGTGATATGGCTATGTTGGTTAGAACTTCTTGTAATGAGACAGGGCTTTTGATGGCACAGCCAGGACTTCCTTTTCATCCCCTTGGGTAAGAGTTCTAAGCTTTGCAATCAGTGCAGATTAAGTCATTAGGGAAGTCAGAAACTATAATTCCATATTTTATGCATACCAGCAGCCCGTGGGAAGAGAGGAGAAGAAGTTCTAGTTGGGAATAAATGTTCTTATAAAATAATACACACTTATAAGGAATTCTAGCTACAATATATCTTTTAAAATATGAAGCAATGAGAGACCACTTCAGATACTATAAGAACAGCCACTGTGGTAAAGTGTTGGACTAGCCCTGGAGAGTCTTATGTTCAGATTCTTCCTTGTCATGAAACTCAGTGGAATTATATAAACTGCTTCCTTTACACAAGTATGATTTTTCTATAGTATATCAGTCAGTGTTTCTTTGGGGACCTTTAAGCCTTGATATTCAAACCTGGAACTATATTCCCAGAAATGGGAGTCAAAGAGCATTTAAGTAATACACTTTTATTTAGAATAAAAGGGATATAAGGTTCCCAGCCTCCCGCTGGGAGTGGGTTTTCCCCTGATTTCAGGGCCTCCAACCTACCACTATGGAACTGGCTGGTGGAAGGAGCTCCAACCCCAAAGAGCACTGGTGTGCCATGACATGCCCAGTGCAATGACATCAACTGGAAGTGACATTATTGCACTGGGCATGTTGTGGGGGGATACTCTAGCATTTTTTTTGAGGGGAGGGAAACTATGATAATCATAGAGTTTTTTCTAAAGTGCTAGAGCATCCCCCCACAACATGCCCAGCGCAATAACTTTACCTCCAGGTGACATCATCACACCACATGCACAAAGAAGATTCCATGCCAGGAACCAGGTAAGACCTGGCAACCCTAAAGGGATAGCATAAAGAAAAGTGGAGAGAGAGAAACAATTTTAAACTAAACAGAATACCATATACACCTAGAGGAAACTAGTCTTGTTCTATGTAGAGATACTCAGGGGGGTTGCTGGCTGAATGGGAAATAAAAGGGGTGGGTGTGGGGATGTAAAATATACTTTGCCTGTCTGACAAGAAGAGGAGGGGGTCATGGTCTAGGATTAGCTGAGAACTGGTGGTGGAGGGGAGACAGTCCTTGCCCAATTCTAAGTTGATCTCTGAGTCCTAAGAGTGACCAAAACCAAAAAAGTCAAAAAACTTTTTTGTCAATTGGGCTGTTGGGGCTTGAATTAGGAGAGAAAAATCCAGGTTTTGCTGATGCTTCAAGGGTCTGGTGAGAGCCAGGCAAGTGTGTGGGGAAATCAATTGAATTAAAATGAAAATACAAAGAATTAGCTTAGGCTATGGTGGAAATTGGCCTAGTTTAATGTTCAGCCTCTTGGACACACACCTTAATGTGGTGACGAGGTATGTGTGCATCAGGGAAGCTAAGCGCAATGCTGTAAGGACAGTGCCAGATTAAACCCTGTGGAGGCCCCTAGGCAGTCAAAATCTCAGGGCCCCCTTGGAAATTATCTCAGAGTTGGAGTGCTTGCCCTGCCACCTGCAGCCCCCACTGCAGCCTGCAGGCACCTTCTCAAAAGCCCCTTTGACAAAACTGTGGAGGAAAGGCAGAGAGAGGCAAACTTGGTGATGACACCTGCAGCAGCCACACCAGGCAAGTCGGGCAAAGAGTGGCTCAGTTGGTGGCTGTGTGTGGAGGCTGGGAGGGCTGCAAGCAGGGAGCAAACCGGGAGGGGGGAGCCAGCCCGGGGTCCCTAAAGGCATGGGGCCCATAGGCCAGTGCCTACTTGGTCTAATTGTTAATCTGGCCCTATGTAAGGAGTTTATCAGAGTCACTCAACGTGATGTAGCAACCATCAGACTAAGATGCATCCACTCCCTTCAGGGATCAACTGCTACAACAGCAGAAGAGATCAGACAGCTCCCATGGTGATGGGGGTGGAGGAATCCTTGAATGGTAGCTGGGAATGAGTGAACTAAAGTGGACTGGATTAGGACATTTTCAGTCAGGAAATTGCAAAGTGTTTGACTTGGGAAATGAGAAACACAGAAGAAATGGAGTTGCTCTAATAGTGAGATGAGATGTAGCACAAGCAGTCAGGAGTTATAATGAAAAGTCTGACCAAATAATATCAATCAGACTTCATGGAAAGCCTTTCAGCAAGCCATAATTCAAGTTTACACCCCAACTACAGATGCTGATGAGGAAGAAATTGAAAGCTTTTATGCAAGTGGGAGAAGAAAAAATGGAAGAAAAAATAGAAAAAGCCTAAAGAAGCTGAGTTGGCTCCATAAACAGCTCTCTAAAGACTTGAGAAATAAAAAACACTCCTTTAGGAATTGGAAGGAGGGCCTTATAATAGGGTTGCCAGGTCCAATTCAAGAAATATCTGGGGACTTTGGGGGTGGAGCCAGGAGACTTTGGGGGTAGAACCAGGAGCAAGGGTGTAGCAAGCATGATTGAACTCCCAAGGGAGTTCTGGCCATCACTTTGAAAGGGACTGCACACCTTTTAAATGCCTTCCCTCCATTGGAAAGAAAGATAGGGGCAGCTTCTTTTGGGGCTCATAAAATTGGACCCCCTGGTCCAATCCTTTTGAAACTTGGAGGGCGTTTTGAGGAGAGGCACCAGATGCTATGCTGAAAATTTGGTGCTTCTACCCCCCTGAGCCTCAGATATCCATGGATCAATTCTCCATTATACCCTATGGGAATTGGTCTCCATAGGGAATAATGGCGTGTTCAGCAATATTTCCCTCCCCTCCCCCTGCTTTCTGATGACCCTGAAGCGGGGGGAGGGCCTTCAAACCAGGGGATCCTCTGCCCCCATAGGGAATAATGGAGTGTTCAGCAATATTTCCCTCCCCTCCCCCTGCTTTCTGATGACCCTGAAGCGGGGGGAGGGCCTTCAAACCAGGGGATCCTCTGCCCCCACCTGGGGATTTTGCAACACAACAGAGAAATGCGAATATATGGAGCAGGGTAAAGGTACAAAAACCTCCGCGAGAACCAGCCTCAACAATAAAGAAATTTAAGTGTAATTTACAAAAATTCAGTTTCTGAACATAAGGTTTCTCAGACTTTTGAAGATCCGGGTTGTGGTACAAAAAGTCGATGTTCAAACGGAGTACAACAGACAAGTAGAATGATGTAATACAGCAAGGCATCAGAACGCAACAGAGTTGTGCTATTCTCTCTGTTTCACATAATGCTTCAACGAGCTTCAAGAATACATTAATAAAATTCTTTCCTAGGAGAGCAATGCTTCAATATTCTTAGGGATTGAATTACAAGAAATCACATGGTTATATGTAAAACATTACAGTGTTCTTTAAAGTTACAGGTTCTTTTCTTACGTTCAGAGTAAGAAAAAGAGCAAGGACATGGTAAACCCATTGCGAGGGCAAGAAAGTGAAATTGTAATGAAGAGATGGCGAAACTGCTCAATTCCTACTTTTCCTTAGTCTTCTCTTCTGAGGGAGACAGTGTTCAACATGGCAAAAACAGAACATATAAGGAGGGTATGAAGTTCCAACCTAGGATCAGCATGGGGGTAGTATATAAACACATAGTTTCTTTAAATGAAATTAAGTCCTCAGGGCCAGATGAATTGCATCCAAGGGTTCTAAAAGAGCTTGCAGATGTAATTTCTGAGCTTCTGGCTATTATTTGTGAGAATTCTTGGAAAACAGGAGAGGTGCTTGAAGATTAGAGGTGGGCGAATGTTGTCCCCATCTTCAAGAAGGCGAAAAAAAGATGATCTGGGTAACTACCGACTCGTCAGCTTGACGTCTATACCTGGATAAGTTTTAGAACAAATAATCAAACAGTTGGTCCTGGAACATTTAGAAAGAATGGATGTGATTACTAAGAGCCAGCATGGGTTTCTCAAGAACAAGTAATGTCAGACTAACCTGATCTCTTTTTTTGAGAAAGTGCCTACATTGCTGGATCAGGGGAATGCTGTAGACATCATTTATCTTGATTTCAGAAGGCTTTTGATAAGGTTCCACATACCATCCTTGTTGACAAGTTGGTAAAATGTGGTTTGGATCCTGTTACCGTTAGGTGGATCTGTAACTGGTTGACAGATTGCACCCAAAGAGTGCTTGTGAATGGTTCCTCATCCTCTTGGAGAGGAGTGACAAGTGGAGTGCCTCAAGGATATGTTCTGAGACCTGTATTGTTCAACATCTTTATAAATGATTTGGATGAAGGAATAGAGGGAATGCTTATTAAATTTGACAATGATACTAAATTGGGAGGGGTTGCAAATACAGTAGAACAGGGGTGGCCAACGGTAGCTCTCCAGATGTTTTTTGCTTACAACTCCCATCAGCCCCAGCCATTGGCCATGCTGGCTGGGGCTAATGGGAGTTGTAGGCAAAAAACATCTGGAGAGCTACCGTTGGCCACCCCTTCAGTAGAAGACGCTTGGGACTCTTTAGCTTGGAGAAACGTCGACTGCGGGGTGACATGATAGAGGTTTACAAGATAATGCATGGGATGGAGAAAGTAGAGAAAGAAGTACTTTTCTCCCTTTCTCACAATACAAGAACTCGTGGGCATTCAATGAAATTGCTGAGCAGACAGGTTAAAATGGATAAAAGGAAGTACTTCTTCACCCAAAGGGTGATTAACATGTGGAATTCACTGCCACAGGAGGTGGTGGCGGCTACAGGCATAGCCAGCTTCAAGAGGGGGTTAGATAAAAATATGGAGCAGAGGTCCATCAGTGGCTATTAGCCACAGTGTGTGTGTGTGTGTAAATTTTTTTGCCACTGTGTGACACAGAGTGTTGGATGGGCCATTGGCCTGATCTAACATGGCTTCTCTTATGTTCTTAAGTCAGAAACAGGATACAGGACGACCTTGACCAATAAAACCAATAAAATGAATTTCAACAGGGATAAATGTAAAGTTCTGCATTTAGGTAGGAAAAATCCAATGCATGGTTATAGGATGGGGGAGACTTGTCTTAGCAGTAGTATGTGTGAAAAGGTCAAGGATCTAGGGGTGTCACAGTGTGATGCGGTGGCTAAAAAGGCAAATGCAATTTTGGGCTGTAGTAACAGAAGTATAGTGTCCAGATCATGTGATGTGATGGTATTGCTTTACTCTGCTCTGGTAAGACCTCACATAAAGTATTATGTTAAGTTTGGGGCACCACATTTTAAGAAGAATATAGACAAGGTGGAATGGGTCCAGAGGAGGGTGATGAAGATGGTGAGGGGTCTGGAGACCAAGTCCTATGAGGAAAGGTTGAAGGAGCTGGGCATGTTTAGCCTGGAGAGGAGGTGGCTGAGAGGTGTTATGATCAACATCTTCAAGTACTTGAAGGGCTGTCATATAGAGGATGGTGTGGAATTGTTTTCTGTGGCCCCATAAGGTAGGACCAGAACCAATGGGTTGAAATTAAATCAGAAGAGTTTCCGGCTCAACATTAGGAAGAACTTCCTGACAGTTAGAGCGATTCCTCAGTAGAATAGGCTTCCTCGGGAGGTAGTGGGCTTCCTTGGAGGTTTTTAAAACAGAGGCTAGATGGCCATCTGACAGCGTTGAAGATCCTGTGAATTTAGGGGGAGGTGTTTGTGAGTTTCCTGCATTGTGCAGGGGGTTGGACTAGATGACCCTGGAGGTCATATATATATATATGAACATATGAAGCTGCCTTATACTGAATCAGACCCTTGGTCCATCAAAGTCAGTATTGTTTTCTCAGACTGGCAGCAGCTCTCCAGGGTCTCAAGCTGAGGTTTTTCACACCTATTTGCCTGGACCCTTTTTTGGAGATGCCAGGGATTGAACCTGGGACCTTCTGCTTCCCAAGCAGATGCTCTACCACTGAGCCACCGTCCCTTCCCGTCCAACTCTATGATTCTAAGCTTCTGGGAAGAAACTGATCACATGCCTAACCAAGATGTGTTGATAATCAACAGTGACTGGATCACAAAAGTAGGATACAAAGCAGAATCAAATACTATGGCCGTTTTCCCACTCACGTTTTACTGGCGCCACGACCATCCTGACGCCGGCGAATCTGCCTGGATTTCGCATCAGAAGCTCCGGCGCTCCCAGAAGCGCCGGCTACTTCCGTCGCTAAGCCAGCGCAAACGGAAATCGCAAAGATGCAGGAAAACGTTTGCGCTGGCTTAGCGACGGAAAGCGCCGGCGCTTCTGGGAGCGCCGGCGCTTCTGTTGCGAAATCCAGGCAGATTCGCCGGCGTCAGGATGGTCGTGGCGCCAGTAAAACGTGAGTGGGAAAACGGCCTATGAGAAGATTTGGGCTAGGAGCATGAAATGAAGTGGGAGACTATCTCATACTGCAATGAAAACAATTTGTTCATTGGGAGCACGTTTCAGGCAAATGATTATATATGCAGAGAAATATAGAAATCAAATAGATTGCATAATGAAAAGCAGAAGATGGAGAAGCTCTATTCCTTCTGTTAAAATTCTCTGAATTTTTAATTATTTTTTATTTTATTTATTTTATTTATATCTTATTTAATTTACATCCTGCCCTCCCCACCAAAGGCAGCCTCAGGGCGGCTCACAGGTTAGGGTCACAAAATCACATTAGTTAACTGGTTTGTTTGGTTTAGTTAGTTGTTTTAGAATAATCGGCTTTATTGATGTGACCCACCAAGAACATTCATAGTGCCATAATACAGCCTAAACCACATTCCTAAAGAGTTTAAAGACCATGTAAAGGACAGATTCACATTATTAAATTCAAGTGAATGTGAACCCGAAGAACTGTTTTCAAGGAAGAATGTGCAAAGACTATTCCTGTAGCCAAAATAAAATGAAATGCCTTGATGGATGATGTATGAAACTCTTAAAATGGATATAGATAGATTAGAAGAAAACGCAAAAGGAGTGATGGAGCTGCAAGGGCATCTTATAGGACATTTATGAAATCCTATCCTTCTATACAGCTTCAATGGCATCCTCTAGCTCTGACCCAGCATGATTATTTACAGTAAATAGGTCCTTGACATCTCTCATGGAGAGAATCCAAAATACTAGGAATCTGGCCATCAGCTATGAGGCATTTGTGAGCTTTTCTGCAGAGAAAAATCTGTCACTCCACCATGACCTCCCAGCCAATATTGATACAGTAAGTGAACTGGAGATCAAGCAACTAGCCCCATAGCTGTCCTGTTCTGATTTAGCCACTGTAATCTGTACAATGGTCGCCTCTAGGCTGGATTAGTGTAACCCAGTCTACGTGGGTCTGCCCTTGAGACTGACCCAGAAACTCCAACTGCAGTGGCGCAGGTCCTTACTGGGACACCATATATGCATCTTGTGCTGTGTGAACTGCACTGATTTCCAGTGGAGTACCAGATCAGGTTCAAGGTCTTGGTATTGACCTTTTAGGCCCTAAATGGTCAGGGACCTATGTACCTTTGGGACCACCTCTCTCCTAGTATACCTCCAGAAGAGTGTTGTGCTCTGAAGACCTATTAGTGGTCCCTGGCCCAAGAGACATATGGCTGTCTTTGACCAGAGCCAGGGCCTTTTCTGCCCTGGCTCCAACCTAGCGGAACTCTCTGCCTAATAACATCTGTGCTCTCCAGGACTTGTTACAGTTCTGGAGGGCTTGCAAGGCAGAGATGTTCTGCCAGGCTGAGGACAGTGAAAGTTCCATCCTGGCACTCCCTCCTTCTGTAAGAAAGCAGTGCTACTGGCCACTTCTTCAGCTACACTTGTTTGTTATTGGCTTTTAATTTGTTTTAAGTGATGTTTTATGACTGTGTTGCATACTGCTCTGAGCCCGGCTTGCTAGGGGTGGCGAGGGTGGCTGAAAAATTCAAATAAATAAATAAATTAGTAAAGTGCTAGCAGCCCTGAACATCTTCCCTTATGACACTGAAATACCACTCAGTGGGCCATGCTAAACACCACTGACTGTGTGGCCATGGCTATAACAAATTCAAAATGACTGTTGTGCTGAAGCAACATGATATACCATAACTTGGTGGCCATCCCCTTTCCCAGCTTACCTTTCTGAGCAGCAGTATATAATGTTAAAGCAAAAACTGAAACAATTCAATGAAGCTTAAAACCTACAAAGCACTTTACAGCCATTATCTCATCAGTCTTCACTCTCTCCATCCCTCAGAATACATGGTTGCCACCTGGCTGTGTTCAGACCAGCCTGACTGGGTTGAGGGGGGGGGGGGATAATTGGACTTTTAAAAATCACCATCTGATAGCTAGCCATGGGTAATTTTAGATTTGCATCTGCTTAAAGGAGCTAACACACATAAATGAGCAAAAGTCTATATTTTCATTTATTTATTTTAATTTCTATTCTGCCCTCCCCGCAAGTGGGCTAAGGGTGGGTCACAGACAACAATTTACAAAAACATTAAAACAGTTGTACTAATATGAATAATTAAAACAATTAAAAGGCAGGTACTACAAAAGGTGAAAAAATTTAAGAAAACTGCAGATTTATACCCCGCCCTTCTCCCTGAATCAGAGACTCAGAGTGGCTTACAATCTCCTATATCTTCTCCCCCTACAGCAAACACCCTGTGAGGTGGGTGGGGCTGAGAGGGCTCTCACAGCAGCTGCCCTTTCAAGGACAACTCCTGCGATAGCTATGGCTAACCCAAGGCCATTCCAGTAGGTGCAAGTGGAGGAATGGGGAATCAAACCCGGTTCTCCCAGATAAGAGTCCACACACTTAACCACTACACCAAACTGGCTGATTCCTGATTCACTGGAAGCAGCTAGGTCATAATCAAAACAGTAAAGGTCTTGAACATATGAAGCTGCCTTATACTGAATCAGACCCTCCTGGGTCCATCAAAGTCAGTATTGTCTTCTCAGACTGGCAGCGGCTCTCCAGGGTCTCAAGCTGAGGTTTTTCACGCCTATTGGCCTGGACCCTTTTTTGGAGATGCCGGGGATTGAACCTGGGACCTTCTGCTTCCCAAGCAGATGCTCTACCACTGAGCCACCGTCCCTCCCCAATTAATATGTCTAATTAATATTGCCAATATGCCAATATGCAGCTTAAAGCTTCAGCATGGGAGGCCAAAATAATTAGGTGCCAATTGCCTCAACTGAAGGCCTGGTGAAAGAGCTCTGTTTTACAGGCCCTGTGATACTGTAATAGGTCCTGCAGCACCCTGATCTCAGATGGAAGTGTCCCAGTCAAGGCTAAGTGGACATCCTTTGGGCCAGGGACAACCAGCAAGTGATGGTCTGCCAAGTTCAATGCTTTCCAGGGCACTTATGGGGAGAGGCGGTTCCTTAGATATGTTGGTCCCAGGCCACATAAGGCTTGCCAGGTCCAACTCAGGCAATATCTGGGGACTCTGGTGGTGCAACCAGGAGATGTTCCCATTCCCTAAATAAATAAATATACACAGCAGTGTGGTTCCCCTGAATACAGTCTTCATTTCCTCATCCACTTTTTTTGCTTGTCCTGGCAGCTGCACTTCCACTAAATGAAAGTGAAATTTGTCATACCCCTCACAAGACCCCTAATCAGGCTTTGGAAGCATTTCCAAGCATGGCTTTTTAAAGGAACACAAATACACACTCAAAAAAACAGCCAAAATAAACATAGTTTACAAGCCCACACTTTTGTGTGATCTCACTGGGGTAATTTTCTTACAGTTTGTTGTATTTCAACCAGCTTCTTCAAACACTGGAATACAAACAGAGAACAGCCTAGCAGGTGGAGTTTTCCTCCAATCAGATTTTAGCTAACTCTTTACTATTCATTTTACTGTAGAAATAACTTCTGAAGCGAACACAAAACAGAGGGACTGTGCTGATTCCTCTGATTTTCTCACAGGCTTTCCCTACTCACCCCATCCCCCTGCAAATCTTCTCAGCTTATTTAATGGCACCTACACATTTGGAAACAGAACCAGCTGCAAGTGTCCCCTAACCCTGCCAAGATTTAAAGGCACATGGAGATTGGGGGAGGGCGGCTTCCCCTTGCTGGCCTGCTGACTGCTTGTGGGGAGGAGGCTGAAAAACAGGCCACCCAGACCTGGGGACTGGCAACACCTTGAAATGAATCCAGTACTCAATGAATAGCCAGTGCAACTGGCATGGCATCGGCTGAATGTGTGCCTGCACAGACGTCACAGTTGACAGGCACACCATGACATTTTGCACTAGGAGTTTCTGAATAAGCTTCAAAGGTAAGCCTCTGTAAAGCAAGTTACAGTAATCAAGCCTGGATATGACCATTACATGGGTCTACATTCTCCACATTTGCAAGTCCATTATAATTAGGGCAAAGACAAAGTATACAGTGTTTTTAAATGGAAGTTTTAGCAATGGTTTAAAAAAATATCTCATTTTCCACAGTGTTTTGGTCTTGCAAAAATGTTCCTAAAATTGTCCTCATTTGTCCTTCTGTGATGTTATCATATAGTTAAGTATGCCATCCCCTTCACAATGTCATTCATGATTGATCATCCAGAAGGACGAAGAAACAGCTAAGGGGAATTGGAATTGCACAAAACTTGGAGGAGGGTATTCAGACAACCTGTTTTAATGTTCATCCCACTGCAATGGCTAATTTTGATTCACTTCAGATGTGTAGTTATACTAGGATTTTTTTTGTGGCTACTTATAGCCACAAAATGGGTGTATTGTGGCATAAGAATCTGTGGTCCAGAGTCCATTTTGTCAGATGCATGAAATGTATACATGCGAGTTAGTGCAGCGTAGTGGTTATGCTGAACCCTTCAAATTCCCGCTCTGCTATGAAATTTGCTGAGCGGCCTTGAGGATGAGGATGACTATATATGCCATCCTAAGCTCCTTGGAGCAAGGCTTGAATCCTCAGTTGTCATATATACACATACACTTGAATACAGATAAATATATATGTGCAAACATGGAATGAAGATGGCACTTCTTGCATCTGATGGAGTGGGCTCTAATCCAAAATATCTAATGGTACAATAAATTTATTTGTGTCTAAGGTCCCAGAAGAATCTTTATTAGTTTTAACATGAGGATGAAGTGGGAGATGTATATTGCAACCCAACTTACGCTGCTTAGGTTTCTTTTCCTATTTCAAGCCAAATAACTGAGACAGAGGGAAGGCCATTTACTGAAGAACACCCAGGATGCTCCTGCACAAAGAAACATTCTTCAAGGATGAAAGCCTTCAGACAATACACCTGGCCTTCCCAACCACTGAGCCGGGCCCAGCCTGGTCCTTTGTCCATCTGACAAACAAAGAAAGATCACAAACAAAAGCAAGTTGCCCCACAGAATGGAAAGACTGCCCACAGAGTGAAAAATGGTGGAAAGCAAGGACCACTAGGAGCAAGCTAAATGAACTGGTAGCTGGTAACACTAGGAGCAAGCAGTGATTCTGTTCATCAAAATTTGAACTCTGAGAAGAGTACAAAAGCCAAACTATTCTCAAGGCCACTAATTAAAAGGGGTCAAGTTCATTCATACTTCTGAATCCAACCACGGGGGAGGGGGGAGATGTAGGGTGTTTTTGCATTTAGTTTGATCCAGAGTTTTAGAGTCTTCAAATCACCTGCCACTGTTCCGCTTTAATTATTTTCCTTTTACATTTAAGTGTTTCAATATGGGGGTGGGTGCGATGTCTCTGATCAGAGGGCAGCCAGAATACCAGTGCTTAGTTAAATGTATACAATTGCTTGGAAATCGTGGCAACACTGCAAAAACAATACAAATTTAAATCACTAGATGAGGCAAGCAATGATATGTAAAAATTTCAAGTGCTGTCAGTTCTCATGCAAATTACTGCACCTTGTGGTGGCTTTTGGAGGAGTCTTTTAAAACGCAGGAAAACTTTTACAATACAAGTTTGAAACACCTGTAGAGAAAAGATCAAAGCAAAACTAGTCTTGAGAAAAATGCTTTTGTGGTGGCATCGAAACCCATCTCACTGAAACAAATGTAAATGCCTTGGGAAGCAATGATGTGAAACAATTATGAGAATGTTATGTAATGTAAAAGCTGAGTTTACAGTGCAGAGATAGAGAGTCGCAAACTACCAGTGTAAAAACACCGTAGTCATGGTGATACAAGAACCTTCACATCCCCACTTTTATTTTTGGTGGTCTTACTTTGGCCTTTAATATTCTCAAAAAAGTTGGGGAAGGGCCACAAACTGTATATTTGGAATTCCTCCTGGAGGCCTGTAGTCTGCAGATAACCAGGAAGGGGGCTAAATTTGGCCCATAAACTTCATGTTGCCTAGTCCTGCCCTACTAGCTTCTTTATGAACAAAGGAACCTGAGCAGAACACAGCTTGAGCAGGGGCTTATACAATTCAAATACACTGGGAGCTGAGTTTGCATGAAAACTGATTTTCACTTTCTCCATCTGTCGGAGAAAGGCCATTTGTGATGCCAGCATGGGCTACAGAGATTGTATTGCACAAGGTGAAGCAATGGCACAGAGGCTGTTCTGCTGAGCCCAGTTCTACCTATTTTTAGACAGCTTTAAAGTTACCTGTTTGCTGCTGAACACTGATGGAGGCATTCTTCTGGAAATGAGCCTTCATAGCATGCAGGTGGGCTTGAACCCAAGCCGTGGCCTCTGCTCTGCCTCTGCAGTGATCCACCAAAGCCCTCCAGCTTATTCAGCCCATTCTCCCCTCCCTGCTTTCCTCACTCCCATTTGCATGGTGTGACCAGACTCAGCAGCTTCTTACACCTGCTGTTATCTGCTTCGCTGACTCTGCTGAAGCCCACAGATGTGTGCATGTGATTAAATGCAAGAAATAGAAGCTTTGTGGAGAAACACCACTGAGGGGGCCCTTATGGTTGTGGAGCATGAGGTACAGCTGGAACAAGATTTCCCTGTACTCTCCTCATTGATTTACATTGGCACTGCAGGGCCGAGGAGAGAGGAAGCTTGACAGAAGAGACATTAGGGTTGGCATGCAGAGGTGTTGCATAGCTGGTATGGGATGGGATGGCTTGAGTGACATGCAGCTTGGTAAAATGGCCAGCAAGAAGTAGAATGGGGAGCTCCATTTGGGTCTTCTGCATTTGGTCTATATTCAGGTGTTATGGAAAAACTCAATTGAAGCCTGGTTTATTCTCGCTTGTACACTCCCTCCTTTCCTGACACACAGAACCATGATGGAAGGTTTTCTGATTTAGGAAATCTTTATTCTAACCATAGTGCCCTGGCACTTGATTCAAGCAAGTTAGAGTTAGCTCAAAGACTTCCTAAACTGCAAAGCATTCAGCTGTGTCTCTCTGTGTGCCAGGCAGTGGCAATAGAATGTGTCAAAGGGTTCCTTAGTCTGGGCTGGGAAATTCCTTGAGATTAGAGGGTGGGGTTTAGGGAAGCTGCTCAGCAAGGTACAATGTCATAGACCCTGCCCTCCAAAACAGCCATTTCCTCCAGGTGAACTGATTTTTATAATCTGGAGACCAGCTGTAATTTCTGGAGACCTCCAGCTGGACAGTGGCAATTCTGACATACAGGAATGAAAATATACCTAGTCAATAGCGTCATAAACAAATTAATCTGTTTGTGGTGTCTGAATACAAGTTTGGTTGATCTCTTACACTTGCTTATTAGTCAATACCGCCTATATTGGATTGAAATAGCGCTATAGAATGGTTTTAAAATTGATATATGTAAATTATGGTTTTATATGTTTTATTGGATTGATTGTATTTTATGATGTTGTAAGCCGCCCTGAGTCCGCTTGCGGAGAGGGCGGGATATAAATGGAAAGTAATAAATAAATAAATAAATAAATAAGGAAGTGAATGCCCCTGAATGCAGAGACCCTGCTTTCCTCACAAACATATTTAATTTGGACTCAAGGGTCTACAGGGAGGTCTGTGTACCTGAGAGAAGAGTGGACGACCTGACAAAGAGAGGATGGGAAGACAGGCTAGAGAATGGAATCCTGACTAAATTGTGTTCCAGCAGAATGGAACTTTGCTGCCTGCCCCCTCCCACTGCAGATGGCAGCCAGCTGATGGACATTGCTAGCAACCCCTGAGATGGACTGATAAATTTTAGGGGGCAAAACAGAAGTCACAAATAGTTTTATGCCTATACATACATACATATATATGCATCATAAGAACATAAGAGAAGCCATGTTGGATCAGGCCAATGGCCCATCCAGTCCAACACTCTGTATCACACAGTGGCCAAAAATTTTTATATACACACACACACACACACACACACACATATATACACTGTGGCTAATAGCCACTGATGGACCTCTGCTCCATATTTTTATCTAACCCCCTCTTGAAGCTGGCTATGCTTGTAGCCGCCACCACTTCCTGTGGCACTGAATTCCACATGTTAATCACCCTTTGGGTGAAGAAGTACCTTCTTTTATCCGTTCTAACCCGACTGCTCAGCAATTTCATTGAATGCCCACGGGTTCTTGTATTGTGAGAAAGGGAGAAAAGTTCTTCTTTCTCTACCTTCTCCATCCCATGCATAATCTTGTAAACCTCTATCATGTTACCCCACAGTCAACGTTTCTCCAAGCTAAAGAGCCCCAAGCATTTTAACCTTGGTTTGGAACACTTTCATAGGGAGAGTGTTCCAAACCTGTAATCATTCTAGTTGCCCTTTTCTGCACTTTTTCCAGTGCTATAATATCCTTTTTGAGCTGTGCTGACCAGAATTGCGCACAGTATTCCAAATGAGACCACACCATCGATTTATACAGGGGCATTATGATACTGGCTGATTTGTTTTCAATTCCCTTCCTAATAATTCCCAGCATGGCATTGGCCTTTTTTATTGCAATCGCACACTGTCTTGACATTTTCAATGAGTTATCTACCATGACCCCAAGATCTCTCTCTTGGTCATTCTCTGCCAGTTCACACCCCATCAACTTGTATTTGCAGCTGGGATTCTTGGCCCCAATGTGCATTACTTTGCACTTGGCCACATTGAACCTCATCTGCCACGTTGACGCCCACTCACTTAGCCTCAACAGATCCCTTTGGAGTTCCTCACAATCCTCTCTGGTTCTCACCACCCTGAACAATTTAGTGTCATCCGCAAACTTGGCCACTTCACTGCTTACTCTCAACTCCAAATCATTTATGAACAAGTTAAAGAGCATGGGACCCAATACTGAGCCCTGCGGCACTCCACTGCTTACCGTCCTCCACTGCGAAGACTGCCCATTTATACTCACTCTCTGCTTCCTATTAATTAGCCAGTTTTTGATCCACAAGAGGACCCGTCCTTTTACTCCATGACTCTCGAGCTTACTAAGGAGCCTTTGATGAGGAACTTTATCAAAAGCTTTCTGGAAATCAAGGTAAACAACATCTATCGGGTCTCCTTTGTCCACATGTTTGTTCACCCCCTAAAAAAAAGGTAACAGGTTAGTGAGGCAAGATCTTCCCTTACAGAACCCATGCTGAGTCTTCCTCAATAACTCATGTTCATCAATGTACCTACTCATTCTGTCCTTGATAACGGTTTCTACCAACTTTCCCGGTATTGAAGTCAGACTGACTGGCCTGTAGTTACCCGGATCTCCTCTGGAACTCTTTTTAAAGATGGGGGTGACATTTGCTACCTTCTGGTCCTCAGGAACGGAGGCAGATGTCAATGAAAGATTACATATTTTTGTCAGAAGATCCACAAGTTCAACTTTGAGTTCTTTCAGAACTCTTGGATATATGCCATCCGGACCTGGTGACTTATTAGTTTTTAATTCGTCCATCAGTTGTAGGACCTCCTCTCTTGTCACCTCAATCTGGCTCAGGTCTTTCAACACCCCTTCCAATAGAAGTGGTTCCGGAGCAGGCAAACACTTCTCATCTTCCACAGTGAAGACGGAGGCAAAAAATTCATTTAGCTTCTCAGCCATTTCCCTATCCTCCTTCAGTAAACCTTTGACCCCTTGGTCATCCAAGGGCCCCACTGTGTCTCTGGCTGGTTTCCTGCTTCTAATATATTTGAAGAAATTTTTATTGTTGGTCTTTATGTTTTTTGCAATATGCTCCTCATACTCCCTTTTTGCCTGCCTGATCACAGTCTTGCATTTGATTTGCCATTGCTTGTGTTCCCTTTTATTAATTTCACTGGGACTAGCTTTCCACCGCTTAAAGGAGTCCTTACCTTTTACAGCTTCCATTACTTTGTTTGTTAACCATGCAGGCCTTCTCTTATACCTGTTTATCTGGCTTTAGAATTCCCAGAGCCATAAATCTGCTCATCCCTCAAGTCTTCCTCTTTCCTCATTAGCAAAGGTTATAAGCAAGAGTCAAAATTCCTTATCAAAATTCAGTAACAGAGTTTGAGGAGAGGCAATCAGCCTGTGGTGCTGTTCTAGGCTCCCATACTCTACCTCTGGTATTTGGGATAAAAAGTGTTTTAAAAATGGCAGATGCTATACAAGGAGGCTTTTTGGCATTCACAACAATAAAATTCCTGTATTGTCATAAGATACATATTTCAAAGTAAATTTGACGTTGTGACAATCCCCCAGGGTGTTCTTCCTGCTAATACCCCTTTCATTCCATCTTACCAAGGAAGTAAGTGAGGACTTCTACATAAACTGATAATCATATACCTCCTAGCTGTAAGTTGATGTGATGTATTATTCAGAGGACCTCACCCTTTCTGTGATATCCTTGTGAACACATGTTCAAAGACCTTCAGTTTTTCACTAGCTTCAGGTGCCCTCTTCCTTATACCTTTTAGCATGGAAAGTTATTAAGCACGCTCATCTGCCTCCTCCCTTCTTCTTCTATGTCCTGCATCTTCCCACCCTACCATAAATCTTAATTGTGTCTGTGATTTTTTTCCCCTGCAGCATTAATTAATCATATTTAGGCCTTTTACCAGCTGTTGCTACAACCAGCCTCCCCCCAGCCCAAGGCAGGTGCCTGTTACTTTGCATAAGCCCAGTCAGTGGGAGGAGGGGTTCTTTCCTCTCTGGAACACTGAGATACTAATTCATCTGCCTTGCTTGTCAACATGCTGCCTTCTCTGTCCTGAGACAGGTCCTTCACTTTGTTTTTCTCTGCTAGTTTAGGATTTCAGCCCATGTAATCCACAGGAAAACACAAAGTGAGGCAATCCCTTTATTATGCCAATTAACAAAATGATGGAAGCAAGCTTTTGAGTTGCACAGGATACTTCTTTAGATGATCTAAGCGGGGAGAAATGACATTAAATGTTCAGCCCGACTTTAATCTGATAATCTTTTTTTAAATAAAGGAACAGAAATGTTTAACCAGGGGCTATATCAGATGGAGTATTCAAACCATCTGGATTTGCTAAAAGTGCATATCCCTTCATCCTAAAACAAGGAAGTAATTAATTCCAACAAGACACAGGAAAAATTAGTAAGTAAATAACCAGTTTCAGAAACCAGGCAGATCTTTTCAGGAGACTTGTGGCAGGAATGTTCTCAGCTCAGAGGGTTGGTCTTCTGTTGCTCCTCTTCTTCTTTCTTGTAGTAGTCAAGAAGTGGGAAGGGGCTCACTTGAAGAGCATTAAATCCTTCCAATGGCAGAGGATGCACAGATAAAGAAGAACATAGAGTGGGCTTTCCTTTCCTTTCCCCATGTGCTCAATTTGGGGTGGGGGTGGGGGTGGGGGTGGAAATCTTTCAGCTAGGAGGGAGTGTGAGGTGGCCACTGCCAGACTGGCTTTGGGAAAGTGAGAGAGATCATTTTATATAGAAAGTTCCAATCCGTCTAGTCCTGCCCTGCACATGTGCACATCTTCCAGCTACTACTTGGGAAATTTCTGGAGACTTTGGGGGTGAAGCCTGGGGAGGGCAGGGTTTGGTCATGGGAGGGACCTCAGTGGGATGTCATAGAAACTACCCTCAAAAACAATGGTTTTCTCCAGGGGAACTGATCCCTGTAGACTGGAGACCAGTTGTAATTCTGGGAGAACTCCAGAAGGTTGGCAACCCTATGTGCATATCTGTTTTTTAAAAAAGGTTTGGAAGCATAGAAACTTCAGTGCTGGGGGTGGTGATGGATGGGGAGGGTGGGGTATAAATAAATAAATAAATGATGGGGATAGAAAATAGAGCAAAGGAGAACTGGCCTCTGGCTTTTGGGCTGTCTCTCCCTCCCCCACATAGAACAGCAGCCCAGCTGCCTTACAGAGTGTACACACAAAGCTTTTTCCTCTTTCCCCAAAGGTGATAGGAATGCAGAAGGCTTCCTAGATGGGTGAATGGAGGGAGTTAGGCTAAAGTCAAAACATCTGTTACTGTTTCAGTGTACCTGGAAGCAAGGAATTTGCCCTTAGCTGCTATCAGGTTAACATGGAATAACTGAAATGGCTCAGGCAAAGAAAATTTCTGCTCATGTAGACTAACAGCCTTCCTTAAGTCAGAGACTAGCAATGTGAGTAGGGAAACACTGGCCACTTTCAGACTGCTAATTTGGGCCGACACAGGACAGCCTATGTTCCAATCAAAAAAACGTACATCTGGGCTCTGCCTCACTCCTGCCCTTACCTTGAAGGCTTGCAAAGTCCAATTCAAGAAATATCTGGAGACTTTGGGGGCGGAGCCAGGACACTTTGGGGGTGGAGCCAGGAGTAAGGGTGTGACAAGTATAATTGAACTCCAAGGGAGTTCTGGCCATCACATTTAAAGGGACAGCACACCTTTTTAAATGCCTTCCTTCCATAGGAAATAATGAAGGATAGGGGCACCTTTTGGGGGGCTCATAGAATTGAACCCCCTGGTCCAGTCATTTTGAAACTTGGGGGGTGTTTTGGGGAGAAGCAGTAGATGCTATACTGGAAATTTAGTGTCTCTACCTCAAAAAACAGCCCCCCCCAGAGCCCCAGTTACTTCCAGATCAATTCCCCATTATGCCCTATGAGAATCGATCTCCACATAGAAAATAATGAAGTGCTCAGCAGACATTCCCCCCCCCCCCCCCAATATCTGGGGACTGTGAAGCGAGGGATTGGCGTCTCTACTCATGAGTTGCTGCCAACTTCTTCAAAGTAACACAGACACACCATCCCAAGAGGAAGCCTTTCCAATCGGAGACTGAAGCCTCGGGAGGTGAAAAGTCACATAGTGGCTGTGGGGGCGGGGCTTCCCCCCACCATCTAGCTGACTGGGGGGGGGGGGGGAAGGAGCCTGGGAAAATGGGAGAACCCCTGCTGGGACCTGGGGATTGGCAAGCCTATATACTTTGTCAGTTTGGTGTAGTGGTTAAGTGTTCGGACTCTTATCTGGGAGAATTGGGTTTGATTCCCCACTCCTCCACTTGCACCTGCTAGCATGTCATTGGGTCAGCCATAGCTCTGGCAGAGGTTGTCCTTGAAAGGGCCGCTGCTGTGAGCCACTCTGAGACTCTTCGGAGTGGAGGGCAGGATATAAATCCAATATCTTCTTCTCTGGTGCCTCTCTGCCATCCTAAAAATTACTGAAGTTCTTCTGGGGAGCCTTTCCTGGCTGTCTGAACGACTGGGGAGTGCCAGGGGAGTGTTGTTCAAGCACAGGGTGTTGCCAAACTTGCTTAATGAAAGAGCCACATAGAATAAATGTCAGATGTTTGAGAGCTGTAAGACATGAACATCAGATGTTTGAGAACTGTAAGACAGGGAGAGAGGGAGAGCAAATAGATGGGGGGAGGTGGAGGGAGACAGAGGTGGTAAGAAAGCAATTTTAACTTTAAATGCATGCCTCCAAGTTGCCAGCTGGTTTGGCTTGGAGAAGAGATTTAAAGAAACAAATGCCTACTACAAGCTGGTTGATGGGAAGGTGGGGACTTTGAGAGCCACACAATACGTATGAGAGAGCCACACATGGCTCCTGAACCGCAGTTTGGCCATCCCTGTTCAAACACTTGAATGGTGTGACCACTCCTCCAGAGTGCATGTGGCCTGTCCCCTTTCCGGCAGTGCGCCACACACCATCTGACCACCCCAGGGTGCTTTACTCTATGCCGGCTTACTTCCACAAGTTGCCTGTCTGTACCCAGTCACTGTGTGCTACTCAGAAATGATGCTGTGTGAATATGGACTAAATACTCTGGTTGGATGGCACCCCTGTCAAGCACATATCCCCTCAATGACTCACTCACCACCCATGGGAAGCAAAAAATTGACATTGTGGATAAAAGCAAACTGAAAACAGAGTGCTCCTGGTGCTACCAGAAAAAAATGGCCAATATTGACTAATAAATTTGGATCCAAAAGCTGGAGATAATTTCATTCGGATGAATTACCTTCCCAAGATCAGTAAAAAGGATATGTCATCTTGAATTTATTTCTTTTCTGAATGCAACCTCCTAATTATAGTTATTCAAATATACTTCCTTGTGTTGTCCTTAATGATATGTCTCATCTCCCCTACACAGGAGAGATCTGTGAATAAAGATTGCAGTAGTCATCATTAATGTTACAAAGTTCCTCATGACAAGTGACCATTACATCATCCCACTGCATGCAATTCTGCTGTGAGAGAAGACACCAATATTAACCTTTATCTTCTTCAATGTTTTAGCCCCAGCCCAGTGTCTCAAGCTCCCTGAGTTCAGACATCACTGTGAAGCCAATTTTTAAGAGTTCTAGTTTAAAAAACAACAAAAAAGAGCTGCAGCTAAAAGTGAACTCCACCAGATTTGTCAGGAGATTATCCAAAGGCCTTTCTGGTCAATCCGACCCAGGGCTTTTTTTGCAGCAGGAACTCCTTTGCATATTAGGCCACACATCCCTAATGCAGTCAATCCTCCTGGAGCTTATAGTAGGCCCTGTATTAAGACCCTATAAGCTGTTGGAGGATTGGCTACATCAGGAATGTGTGGCCTAATATGCAAAGGAGTTCCTGCTACAAAAAAGCCCTGCCCCTAATGTGACGTGGCAGCAACAGTGATGCCTCATGTTCATTCTAGTTTGTGTCCTTTTACTGATGGAGTAACAGTTTGCTTAAACACAAATTGAAATGCATAAATCAGAAACCAAAGAATTTAACCATGAATTTCAAAAAGTCTGCAGTATAGTTGAATGGAGACTGCTTCAGACTGCAGTAGAAGAGCAATACTTGCAGGAGGCAAATCATAGAGTTGGAAGCAGCTTCATCAGAGTCATCTAGTCCAACTCTCTGCACAATGCAGGGAATTCACAAGTACCTCCCCCCCGCCACCAGTGACCACTGTTCCATGCCCAGAGGATGAAGTAAAACCTCCAGGCTCACTGGTCAAACTGGCCTGGAGAAAAATTGTTTCCTAATCTCTGCTTCAGCATTTCCCTAAGCATGTAATAAAGGGCCATGAGAACTAAGCACTGATGCAGCCCTACCTGCCCTGCTTCCCATGAACTGCCCAGGTTCACAGAACTTCCCATGAACTGCCCAAGTTCAGATGATCATCTAGCCCAGGGGTATCAAACATGTGGCCTGGGGGCCGAATCAGGCCCCTTGAGGGCTCGGATCAGGTCCCTGAGCAACTGGCTGTCATCTGCTTCCTGCTACCCTCTCTCTTGCTTCTTTTTGCATCGCAGCTTGCTTTGCCAGGCTTGCACATTTGCACAGGAACTACAGAGCAAAACGTCTATTTTCTCCATTGGCTGAGGCTCCTCTCTTGAGGAGGAAGGGGAGGAGGGAGAGCTTGCTTTGCCAGGCTCTCTCAATTGCACAGCAGAGCTACTGAGCAAAGCCTCTTTTCCTTCTATTGGCTAAGGCTCCTCCCCCTCCTGGTCCCCTGGGAAAGGAAGGAAAGAGCTAGAGCTTCCTTTGCCCAGTTCCTTGGATCCCATGGGAAACATGCAAAGAAAGCAGCTTTAAGACCAATAACATTTTAAGCATATTTATTTTTAAAAAATCTTTAATTGTGTTTGTCTGTGTCCTTTATAAAGTTTGACATCCTTGAACCATACCATGGATGGGAGAAGCAAATGCAGACCTCCCTCAAGATCTGCTACCTAATCTTAAATAGGAACACACAAGGCCCGGCCTGACATGGCCCCGTCCAACAAGATCTCATTTATGTCAAATCAGGCCCTCATAACAAATGAGTTTGACACCCTGAAATTCTAGCCTCTGTTTAAAAACCTTCAAAGAGAAGAGTCCACCACCTCCCGAGAAAGCCTGTTCCACTGAGGAACCACTCTGTTAGGAAGTTCTTCCTCATGTTTAGCCAAAAACTTTTTTGATTTAATTTCAACCCATTGGCTCTGGTCTGACCTTCTGGGACAGCAGAAAACAACTCCACACCATCCTCTATATGACAACCCTTCAAATACTTGAAGATGATGATGATATCACCTCTCAGTCATCTCCTCTTCAGGCTAAACATACGTAGCTCCTTCAGCCTTTCCTTGTTGGACTTGATCTCCAGACCCCTCACCATCTTTGTTGTCCTCCTCTGCACATGTTCCAGCTTGTCTATATCCTTCCCAAATTGTGGTGCCCAAAACTGAACACAATACTCTAGGTGAGGTCTAAGTAGAGCAAAGTGATTCCATCACTTTGCGTGACCTAGACACTATACTTCTGTTGATACAGGCCAAAATCACATTTGCCTGTTTTAGCTACTGCATCACACTGCTGGCTCATGTTCAGTGTATGGTCCACTAACACCCGTAGATCCTTTTTGCACATACTACTACAAAGACAAGTGTGATGGTAAGGTATGGGTTAAACAGAAAACTGAAGACACACAGAGCCTGCATCAGGTGACCTGAGGGTGGGGGCCAGAGTGCTCGGAACTCTCAGTGTGAGATTGACAGCTAACGGCTGAGGAGAGTGAGTTAGTGCCTGTCAGAGTCTGAGAGAGTTAGTGCCTGACAGAGCCGAAGAGAGTTAGTGGACAACAGAATCTGAGAGAGTTGGTCTTTGAGAGAGCTGAGACAGTGGCTGAGGAGTGAAGAAAAGCTGACTGCTAGCTCTATAAACACAGCAAGGGGCTGTGTGTGACTAAAAGGAAGAGTCACCGTGAAGACCTGAACGGTCACAGACACTTATATACATCTCTTAAGATCTAGAGAGGTGGTTGAGGGAACAGATGTGGGTCTAAGAGTCTGAAGGGCTGGGAGTAGAGGCTCCAGTCGACTTGAGAGACTTGGCACATTACACCCAAGAGGCCAGCCTTTGCTAGTGTTGGAGAGTGTTTATATAGGAACTGTGAACCTGAGAGACCTAAGAAAGAAAACTTATTAAACAGCCTGAAACAACTGAGCAACTTGTTAACTGTGTGAGAAACTTTATAGCCCGTGTATATATCTCCCATATCCCCAGTTTAAGTCTTTGTGTTGAAATAAATATCTGTGGTTTACGTTAAAGTTCTCTGGTGCCTATAATTTGGGAAAACTGATGTGTCTGATGTGTCTTGTTCTTGAAAAACCCGTGGCTCTTAGTAATCCCAACTGTCCTCCTCAAGGACTGACTGTTTATTTGTTCTAAAACTTTCCCAGGTATAGATGTCAAGCTGACAGGTCAGTAGTTACCTGGATCCTCCTTTTCCCCCTTCTTGAAGATGGGGACAACATTTGCCCACCTCCAGTCTTCCGGCACCTCATTTGTTCTCCAAGAATTCTCAAAGATAATGGCTAAATGGTCTGTACATACCTCAAAAAGAGTGCGGCACTCTGCAGATCAAAATTTACTGGTGGTCCCCAGCCTGAGAGATATCCAGCTGTCCACAACCAGAGCCAGGGCTTTTTCTGGCCGTATTCTGTGGGACCTGTTTCAATTCCACAGGGCTTGCAAGGTGGAGATGTTCCACCAAATGTTTGGTTGAAGCAGCAACAGTTCCCTCCTGGCATTCTCCCTCCTCCTGTTAGATAGCAGTGTTACTGGTTTTGAGCCATCTTCTGTTACATTTGCTTATACTGGTTTTTAAATTTGTTATTAAGTATGTTTCAATATGTTATATTTCCATGTTGTGCACTGCGCTGAGCCCGGCTTCACCATGGGAGGGTGGTTGAAACATCTAATTAAATAAATAAACATGGGTGTAGGTGGATGATGGAAGGATGTTCTGATCAGAATCAGATGTGCATCCAGTGCTGCTGATAATTTATGTGTTCAATTTCAAGTCCACTCTTCCCGGCACAGCAGGGCTCAGGGTGGGTTACAACATAATAGTTAAAAACATAACTTTACAATATTAAAATAATCATTACATCAACAGTGGCACTTATTAAACCAATACAATAGTTTTCATTAATGTAACACTACATGCAATACTCCCTCTAAGCTGTGGAGTCTTGTGAACAAAAGATCTACTTTGTGAACTACTAGCATTAAAGCTGTGAGCTACTGCATACCTTTGTTTGCTCTGGGACCATTTTTTCCTGGGCTAAGACAAAAATCTGTGAGCTGGAAGCTAAAAAACAAGCTAGCTCACGCTTAGAGGGAATGCTGACTACATGTACATAATTTTGGAAGAAATTCACATTCATACTATGTGTATATAATCTTCAAAGAACTTACATTCATTGCCACATTCTTTCAACAGCCCCATAAATTAGGCCAACATTATCACCATATTTTAAAGGGGTGGTGGGCAAGGTAACTTGCCCAATAGTAACTTGCCCAACATGAGGCTATGGACAGAGATGAGATTTTAACCAGGGTCTTCTGTATTATAACTGTGTAGCTTTATTTAGTAGATTGTGCATTCTTGTTCATTTCTTCCTATTCCTGTGGTTTACATCTTGGTTTGGATTGGATTAGGCCTGGTGCTAAAGGAAGGAATGAAGCCCTAGGTTCTTTACATATAAACTATTATTCCACTCTGGGGTGCTTCATTCTAGGACAGGCATGATTTCCTGAAATCCATCCTATTCACACCCCCATATAGCTCAGGAAATAATCCTTCCTGCTCTTGGATGCTAATGTGCTGCAGTTATTTGTAGCCTGCATTCATATCCCTCATGGATTCATTGTTCCCATAAACAGCATTTTAAAAATTTGTCCTTGTAAATTATTCTCTCCAGCCCCCTCAGTTGCTCTATGACCTTTTCACTCTAGCATCCCTTATTAGCAAGGATGCTAAACATGTCACAGATTTGTACCTACTCTTCAAATGGTGAGAAGCTGAGTGGGTTGAGGACTATCTATGAGCAAGTGGGATTTTTAAAAGGCCACAAAGGAAGGTGGGTGGAACTGTAACAAGGATGGGATACCCATGGAAGATGTCTCATAATGGGAAACCCTTGTGAGGGGTGGCCCTGATTCTAGATTGCTACTGTTTTTCTGGCTAAGTACAACATGCACTTGCACTCACTGGCAAGTTTCAACTACAACACGACTTGATGGGAAGATGAAAATGCACATGTAACAATGGAGATCAGTGCTTCTTTACAGCTTTTAAAGCAGAGATTCTCATAGTTTCATGGCAAGCCCTTCTGAGGGTTAGTTCAGAAATTATCTGAACTAATGTGAAGAAATATGGAGAAATGCCTTGCCTCCTGGAGAGGTGGCAAGCAGGCTTTAAAAGTTATGTCTCTGAGCTCAGAGATAAGTGGGAGGGAGAGAGGAAATTAGCCCATTGCATTCCAGAAGAATCTGCACTACCTCTTAAGACAGGGGTGGGAAACCTTTTTTTTGCCAAGGGCCATATGGATATTTATAACATCATTCACAGGCCATAAAAATTATCAACTAAAAAAACAGTGCTCTGCTGAAGGAGAATGATTCAGGCCAGCAAAATTAATGCAAATAATTGTTTTTCTATTTGAAGTCATGCGGAGAGACCCTAATCTGGCACACACACCAGCCCGCCTTTCTAGGCAAATGCCTAAGTTCAGGGCTTTTTTGTAGAAAAAGCCAAGCAGGAACTCAGTAGCATATTAGACCACATCCCCTAATATTAGCATATTAGATCACACACTCATTAGCATATTAGGCCACACCATCTGGAATAATCAAGTGCAAACTGAACTGTGGAAGTAACTGCCACATGGCTCGGTTTGGTCCAGCAATCCCCGAGGGCCACACCAAGTGACCTTGAGGGCTGTATATGGCCCTTGGGATGGAGGTTTCCCACCCCTGTCTTAAGAGGTGCCAAGTGTCATGGGTACTGGGGACCCTGCAGAAGAAGCTGAGCCTGCAGAAGAAACTGTGCCCCTGCCACCTGCACCAGTGCCCCTGCCTCCTGCTGGAGAAGATCCAAGCCCCCCTGCCTTGCCCTCTTGGGTGGCTCGTGTGCGTGACCGCCTTCGTCAGGACCTCAGGGATCGGAGGAGGGTGGCACGCTCACAAGCAAGACGCTCCCTGAGCCCTGAGTTTTGAAAGGATTCTGGCCCTTCTAGGAGTGAGGATGCTTGAGTCTCAGCAGGATCCTGGCTGCCTCTCTGAGCCAGCAATTAGCTCAAATGGGCAACA
This sequence comes from Heteronotia binoei, assembly GCF_032191835.1. NCBI lineage: Eukaryota > Metazoa > Chordata > Lepidosauria > Squamata > Gekkonidae > Heteronotia > Heteronotia binoei. Next base: position 76,559,458 of record NC_083228.1, on the reverse strand, counting down.
GACAGCAGAGGGCTATATAGCTGTGGGCTTTGGGAGGAGGCTTTGTGGAAACAACTAGTCACTTACCTGATGTTCTAGCAGCCACTTTGGCTTTTGACTTTGGCTTCTGGACCCCCTGACCTTGGCTTTGACTTCTGGACCCCCTGACTTTGGTTTCTGAACCTCTGACCTGCGATACCTGGACTGTGATTTGGTTTTGGCGCCTTGGACCCTCTTTGCTCACCGGCTACAGACCTTGGACTGCCCCTGGACTTTGCCTGACCCGGCCTCAGCCTGTGACACCAATGAATGTGATAAAAGAGACAATAGAACTAGCTTACCCCACTTCTCCATGCAGAAAATAGAATGTGGAGGGCATTGGGCTAGATGAGCCCCAGTGACTATCTCCAGGAATGAGCTGGAGATTTCCCAGAATGCATGGGGGTTTTCCAGGATGCCTCTCCAAAAAAAGGCTTCATGGAGACAACAGGAAAAGAAACCTAGACATGGGTGGATAAGATAAAAAGGGGTAGAGAGTGATGAAAAATGGGTGGAGTCAGAGGTTCAGTAAAAATACTTGCTCTGAGGTGGAAGTCTCTTTTGATGCTGGGCTAGGGTTGCCAAGTCCCCAGCATCCCAGAGCGGGGGACTTTTGCATGTGCAAAATGCATGTGCGGCATGATGACATCACCCAGAAGCGATGTCATCAAAATGGTGGCACCCATGTGGGGCTGCATTAGGTATTTCCGGGAAAACTTTATGGTTTTCCCGGATGCTCTAGCCATTTGGGAAGGAAAAACTCTATGGTACCTTTTGTTATTTGGAGGCTTTGAAGTGGATGTGTGCTAATAAACAGAAGTTTAATCTTGACAAGATGAAAATGCTACTGGTGAGAGGAAAGTCTGACCCAGGATTTAAGGTGTCACCCATTTGGGATGGGGCTACACTTCTCTTGAAATAACAAGTCCATAGTCTTGGAGTTCTCTTGAACACAGGCTTACTAGTGGATAAGCAGATGTCAGCTGTGGCCAAGAGTGCCTTTTATCAGCTTCAACTGGTTAGCCAGCTGCAGCCTTTCCTGGACAGGAAAGATCTGGTCTCTGATACATGCCTGGTTGTGTCTGGATTAGATTACTGTAGTACCCTGTATGTGGGGCTGCCCTTGAAAAGTGTTCAGAAACAGTTTGCACAGAATTCTGCAGCCAGGTTACTAATTGGAATAGGTTGTAGGGACAATATCACTCCAGTCTTCCATCTACATAGGCTGCCGCTTTGCTTCCAAGCATAATTCATGGTGCTGGTGATGATATTTCAATGGTTTGGGAAGAACGTACCTGAATGACCATCTACTCTCGTATGAACTTACCTGAGCACTGTGGTCATCTTCAGAGGGCTTGCTTTGGGTGCCCTTGCCTTCTTAGATTAAGTGGGTCTTATCAGTAGTGGCACCACAACTCCATAATTCTCTGCACAGGGAGAGTTGCCTGTTCCTTCTATTACCATCTTCCACCAGGGGGTAAAGACTTTTCTGTTTTACATGGCATTCCCACAGTGATCCCATGCTTTTAACTGTTGTTTTTATCTTTTATACTTATTTTAAGCTTTGGTTTTGACTTGTCTTAATTATGTTTTTTTGTTGGTTTTAATAGCTTTTAAGATAATACTTTAATTTGTGCACCACCTTGGTGGTACTATGGAAGCAGAAGGGTAGGGTAAAAATCTCATAAATAAATAATAATAAATAATACAATCCTGTGTCTGAAACTGTCCAACATTTTTGTTAGTTATTTGGCATGGAAGTTAAAGTTGATTTTTGTCCTGTTTACTGCATGACTGAATGTATAAGTACCATAGCTCTTCTGAAATGAAGCTCTTAACAATCTAGAATATAAATGTGTAGTGTTGCCTTATAATGAGTTAGTCCTAACATTGTCTACTTTGATGGCAGCAGCTATTTAGGATTTCAGGCAGTGGCCACTTTCCCAGCCCAGCAGCCTGAGATCCATCTTGAGATGCCAGGGATTGACTTTGGGACTTTATGTGTTCAAACAAAGTGCCCTACTACTGAACTATGTTCTTTCCCCAATACAACTACAAGCAGGCCTCGGATTCAGAGGGAGTTCAAAGGAGCGCAGCTCCTGAACCTTTCTGAGAGTTTCACCTCCTTCTTCTGACAGTTCCACCTCCTTGTCCTTTGAATAGCATGTGCAGCTGCATAACAATCCCTGGATGAGCTCCACCACCTATTTTTCTACAAAATGACCCCTGACTACAAGCAATCCTAATGTATATCTATATGCATAATATTAAACATGATTCTAATAATTTATTAATCTATGGTTCCTAGCTACTAACAAAAATTAAAGATACAAGAAGTCTGCTTACAGCGATGCAGTACTGAAGATCAGATGAGAAAAAAGTTAACAAGTAGTCTGCAATGTGCTGCACCAGCATAAATCCATTGGAGGAGGAAGACATGTCACTTTTCTGTTGATGTCAAAGACAATAGACAACAAGTATCTGTGACACTCATGAAATCACATTAAAGCAACTGTGCTATTTGGGAACAAAATAATACCTCCTAGGAATAAAATATGGCCATTCTACTGTCATACCCTTATATCCAAAGTGTGATCTCAAAAAATTGACATAGGGTTATATGCACAAATGAGTAATAAATGTCATTTGTTACAGAAAACTGGCTAACTATGTGAACACATGCTGGTAGGTATCATCAATGATACCATCTAAAATTTGTCCTCTGCTCTTCCTTGTGTTGTGATGAAATCCCACTGCCTCTTCTCTCCATTAAATAAAAAGGAAATAAAGCTGAAAACAGAACTCAACTGACCATAATCCAAATTGCCAAATGCAAAGCAAAGAATTCAGTCGCAGATCTTTGGGTGGAATTTCTACTTATCTGATTATTCCATTTTCTTGATAGAGGTAACCTATTAAAATCACTAGGATATCTGTTACAAATGAGTAAACAAAATTACTTTTGGTTTTTACTTCTTTTTTTTTTTCGCTGGCTAAAGTTTTGTTGGGTTTACCCTGGCTTGGAGGGTATATCTATTTGTTTGGAGTCAGGCTACTTACTACCAGGCTTGTTTTCTTAAGAATATAAACACATGAAGCTCCTTATAATGAAGCTGGCCATTGATCCTCAGAAGTTAGTATTGTCTACTCAGACTGGCAGTGGCCCTCCAGGGTCTCTGGGGAAGGTCTTTCACATCACCCACTACCTGATACTTAACAAGATAGTCTAGGGACTGAACCTGGTAGGAAAACATCTGTTCTCTTTGTTTTACATTTGGAATGCAAATCTCATCCCCTTCCTATTTTTGCCCACTCCATTTTGAATTAGGAAGTCTTGCTGTTCATAGCTTCATTTTAAACTGCTCTTGACTATGTGTTAACATTAGTGATAATATTTTTACTGATTTAATTGTGTCATGTATGCTGCTATAGATTTTGTTTTGGGGAAAATGTAACAGGCATGCTAAAAGCAAATAAATATAGCTTAAATAATGTGCTAAAAGCAAATAAATATAGCTTAAATGTGTCCGGGGGGAGGGGGGGCTCCCTCTTGGGTATCCTGCCCCCGCAGGGAAAGTGTATGCGCAATACATAGCCTCTCCTTCCCGGTGTAGTGAACGCCGCGTGGTCACTGTCCGGCTATGCCTGGCAGATGGTCACTGCAATGGCCTCTCCTGCATTACTGCATCTGTGGCAACACCTTCTCGCTGGTCCCCCCCCCCCGTTTCTCACAGAGTTTGCCACGTCATGGTGCGACCGAATGTCCGGCGGTATAACCGGATGGGCAGGCTGGGCTCACCAACCCCGTCAGCCAAGAGAAGGAAAACTCTAACATCAAACCCGGGCAGATAGAGCTCGTTAATGTAACATTTACCACCTGGAGGACTCGCTGCCGGCGTCCCGGCTTACTGGGCCATGGCAGATGACCCCAAGGTGAAAGGGTGGAGCCAGTACTGCGCACACTGTGCCTCACCTAAAAATTCCTCTGCGCAGGCCTGAAGGGCATATCCACATCCGCAACCCACAACACATCAAGTCCTGCAGCGATGGGCAAGGGGCAAAACGGCAGGTGGAAGATGCCACTGGAAGCCGCAGTCCCGATCCTGCATGTAGGCGGTTCAGGGTATTGGTCGCCTGATGCTGACCCGGAGACGAAAGCATCTTTCGGCAGCACCCTGAATGACCAAGCAGCCTTATCTAGGGACAGCACTGCTTGCTCCACACGGAGAGGGGCCTAGAAAAGGTGGCCTAAACAAAGCTCGTCTCCCCCATCCCAGTTGGCTAGCCGCGGTCAACGGGCATCCTTACTTGCGGTCAAAAAATAACAACAAAGAAAAGGCATGCACCTGCCTCACAAAGTGTGCAAAGACTTAAGCTTGCGTGTTGGAACATCAGAACCATGCTTGACGCAGTAGACAGTGGTCGCCCTGAACGACGCTCTGCTCTAGTTGCCCATGAACTTCTCAGGTTGAATATTGACATAGCAGCTCTCAGTGAGGTCCGTTTCCCTGGGGAAGGTAGTCTTCAAGAACATGGTGCTGGCTATACCCTCTACTGGTCGGGTAAGTCAAAGGCTGAGAGCCGCCTTTCTGGCGTTGGCTTCATGGTCAGGAACTCCATTGCCTCCAAACTCAAAAACCTGCCAACAGGTCACTCAGATCGCATCATGTCCATGCGCCTCCCACTTCAAAACAAGCAGCATGCAACACTCTTCAGTGTGTATGCCCCAACTCTTCAAGCAGATCCTGCAGAAAAGAACAAGTTCTATGCTGATCTATGCAACCTCATACGGAAGACCCCTACAGAGGACAAGGTGATCATCCTTGGTGACTTCAATGCCAGAGTAGGTAAAGACTCGGAAGCCTGGAAAGGAGTACTTGGCAAACACGGCATTGGCAACTGCAATGATAACGGGCGCCTCCTGCTGGAATTCTGCACGGAGCACCAGCTCACCATCACCAACACTATCTTTCAGCAGAAGAACAGCCTGAAGACAACCTGGATGCACCCACGGTCCAAGCACTGGCACCTTATCGACTACATTCTGCATTCTGCGCAGACTCGGAGGAAGGCAGCCGCTTGTCTCTTCGCTCCTACTAACGCTAAGTTGTTTTAATCTTTTAACTTTTATCTTGCCTTGACAGAAGGAATTGTTTTTAAATAATCTTATCCTATCACCTCACTTTTGATATTTGGTGCCTCTGTTTTGTCTTTCCCAAGCTTTGGTTGTTTAATTAGTCAATAAGCCTCTGCTTTCGTTTTCCTAATCAGAAGCTGCTGCAGCTAATGACCTACAGCTGAAGTTTTATAAAGTTTTATAAAGTTTTACATAGTCTTAGCCTGTCTCTCAAAGACAGGGTTTTTTTTTTTTTTTTTTTAGAATCTTTTAATTTGAACTGAAGGTTGAAATTAAGTCAACTCCTGCAAAGCAACAAGGCGGAGTGCAGTCGGCTACAGAGTTGGCTCTGACAAATTTGGCTTTTAAAGATATTTTACGATATTCTTAGCAGATGTTGTGGCTTTTATCTGTAAGTTTTAAGACATTAGTTGTTTGGTATTTGTTTTATTTATTTATTTTTTTATTCATTTTTATCAGGACAGGGCTAATTGCCACCCAACAGAACCCTCTTAATGGCATCAGGCAAGCGGCCAAGAGAAGTGGAGGAGGAATCTGCTTCTTTGCCACTTTGCAAACAGTTCAGGATAGAGGACTTTTTTACCTTAAACAATAAGTCCAAATCTGCTCTGCCGTCATTTGCTATTGAAACATCGAATTGCTTCTCCCCTTTAGAAGACGAGGTAGAGCCTGCTGAAAAGGAGGAACCGACTAATGAATTGACTAATGAGTCTGATCACGAGGATGGCGTTGACTCTCAACTCCTATCTGGGGTGGGGGCTTTAAAGGTGCAGCAGAGTCAGCATGATAATGAAGAAAGATCCATGTCTTCTGACGAACTTGCCCCAATTACCCTTATTGCAAGCACAGTGGATTGTATCTTTAAAAAGTTAAAGAGTTTAGAAGACCAAATTCTTGACCTTTCTTTAGAACTAAAGAGACTATCAGTGTCAATGGATAAAGTCTACTTAGCCCAGCTGGATGATACCTCTATTGGTGCTCTAGCCCCTTTAAAGCGATGTCCGTCTGCAACTCAGGAGGTTGATCCCCGGAGCTCCTTTACGGAGTCTAAGGTCAGCGTGGGCCTTAAAAGGAACGTGCAACAATTGGTTCTACAGCCCAATAAGGTTTGCATCACTGTTTGTCCTTATGGCAGGAAGACCCCATGCTGGAGAAGTAAACTTTTAGCTAAATCCCATCTCTGTGAACTTCTTCATCTGAACTATCACAAAATTGACTTGATTACCATTGAATCTCTTAATGATCAGTCTCAAATGCAGAGGATTCTGCTTACCTTTCAATCCTCCAACATTCCTTCACTAATTTTGAGGCGAAAGAATTACCTATGGTCAAAGGGGGTTTTCCCTGTTCGATCTTTTATTAACTCTCAAACTAATGCTCTGCTGCCTAACCTGTCCGCAGGGGTCAGGACACGAAGTAATCCCCATCTCTTGAAGAACGCATCATCTTCAGCGGCAAAATATAAGGCTGCAATGTGTCTTAAGGTATCCAGATCTGGTCAGTCCCAAGCAAACCCCGAGTTGCATAATGAGTCATCAGTGCAGCCCTCTATGGATGTGACGCATAGTCCCCTTAATGTTTCATTAGAAGATGACCTTTTGCAGTCATTTGGGAGTCTTCCAGCAAAAGATCAACAGGCGATACTCATAAGACTTGAAGGTACTAAGCTGCAGCTGCAAAGGTCTTTAGAGCCGGGGAAATCAGTTCCTTCAATCAACCTAGATCCTGCAGGCAACCCCCTGCCCCCTTGTCCCCCATCAGCTGACTTAATTGATCTGTCTATGGAACTCTCTCTAACTGGCTCAAGGGCACCCCAACATAATGGTTGTATTTTCACTGATGACTCCAGGGTTCTAGAAAGGATATCCATTATCGATTGACTACCAGCTAGGGAAGCCACAAGGAAGATCCACATCATCTCCTGGAACATTGCTGGGTGGAAGAGTAAAGCGAATGACTCAGATTTTTTGGACTTTTTGAAATCCTTTGATTGTGTCTTCCTTCAGGAAACATGGGCAGAAGACAGTTTTAGACTGATGGATTTTAAAGTTTTTAATCTCCCCGCTTATAGATCTCACTCTAAAGGTCGCAGTAAAGCAGGCATGGCTGCTTTGGTGAAATCCAGCTTACCATTTAAGGTGATCCTCTTGGATCCTTGCCCGCCAATTGCCCAGGCTTTATTGCTGTCCTCCCCAGCACTGACCCTAATCATGATTAATGTTTATTTAGCCCCTTCTAATGGTGAGCTGGAGTTTGATGCTGTCTGGGAGAAATTTTCTGACTATGTGACGTCTTTGTCTAGGAAATTCCATACTGCTCAGCTCATGATTTTTGGTGATTTTAATGCTCGGATAGGCAGTAACAATCAGAAATGGATCTCTCATTTTGGCTTTGAAGCGGTTGAATCCCCTCCACTACAACTATGTTTACCCCGTTGTTCTAAAGATACTTTAACCAATAAGGCGGGTCTTAGATTAATTGAATTCTGCATAGCGCACAATGTTATAATATCTAATGGTCTCTCCAAATTTCCAGCTGCAAATGACTTTACTTTTTTTTCCACAAGGGGTTGCAGTGTGATAGATTTTTGTGTGGGCTCATCCAACCTTCTGTCATCTATCGATAACTTTTACATCGATCCGCGCACAGAAAGTGACCACCTGCCCCTAACTCTATCCCTACGATTGGATCTGGAGGTTAATATGGTATCACCTTCCCAATCCATGAAGGCCCCTGAGAATGTTCTAAAAAAAATCAAGTGGTCCCCGGCCCTAGAAAGGGAGTTTTCTTCCCTCTTTGGCTCTGAAGCGCTATGCAGATTAAGGGATTCAATCATTAATTCCAATTCAGATGATTCAATCCTTTCAGGATTTTCATTATTAATTGATTATTGTAGTGCCAAAGCTAAACCGGTGATCTTGTCTAGGTCTAGTTTCTCCAGCTGGTTCGATACAGATTGTTTAGCTTGGAAACAAGAACTGAGAGCTCATTTTAAAGAGGCTTGTCACTCCAAAGACCAATCAAAAATTAAGGCCTACATTGCTTACAAGACAGCCTACCTGGAGCTTACTACATCCAAAAAGAAAGCTTTCTTTCAGAATAAATGGGACCAACTTTACCACTCGATAAAATCTAACGATAATAAGGCCTTCTGGAGAATCATTTCAGGTAATCTAAAAAACAATTCTGTTACTGACCCAAATATCTCTGAGCAAACATGGGTTGATTACTTCTCTAACATTTTTGCTGCCCCATGTGTATCCCCTCCCATCTTAGCAAACCCCTCAGTTACTGATATGCCGGTCTGGCCTCCAGTAACTCTAGAGGAAATCAGTGAGTTATTGAAGGATTTAAAAGCGGGTAAAGCACCTGGCCCTGATGGCCTTCCCGCTGAGGTATTCACAAAGTTTGCCGATTGGTGGCTCTTGCCCCTTGCAAAATTGTTCTCTTTTATCGATCTGCATGGCTCCATCCCTGACTCTTGGCTTGACTCTATAATTATCCCAATATACAAAAAGGGGGGGTTGGAGTTACCAAAAAACTTCCGCCCCATTAGTTTATTATCTATAGTGGGCAAATTGTATGCAAAACATTTAGAACTCCGATTAACTGACTGGATGCGCCTAGGCAACATCATAGGTCCTGAACAGATTGGCTTCTCCAAAGGCAAATCTGCTATGGATCACTGCTGCACTCTGGCCTTCCTTGCTGAAAAATATATGCATACCGGGTCAAAAAAATTATATGCTGCCTTCATCGATTTGAAGGGTGCTTTTGATTCAATAGATAGAGCCCAACTATGGATCAAGCTAGGTTACCTGGGAATGGACCCTCGTTTGCTGTTTCTCTTGAGGAAACTTCATTCTAATACCTTTTGCCAAGTGAAATTTTCTTCTAGCGGTGACTTGACTAGTAAAATCCCAGTGTTAAAGGGGGTAAAACAAGGTTGTGTGCTGGCCCCACATCTTTTTAATTTATTTTTAACTGACCTGGCACAATTTTTGACCCCTATCAATGGTCATCCGCCTAAACTTGCAGGCCGAGCGGTCCCCTTATTACTTTATGCCGATGACACTACCATCCTCTCTTGTACAAGAGTGGGCCTGCAAAGGTATTTGAACGCCTTTTATGACTACTGTAATTGTAATTCACTCTCTATCAATTATGCCAAATCTAAAGTAGTTGTCTTTTCAAATTGCTGGGGCCCACAGAGATGGTTTATTGGCAATTCAACAATCGAGCAAACAAAAAATTTTAAATACTTGGGGATCACTTTTAACCACAAGTTAAGCTGGGTTTCACATCGTAACAACACCATCAACTTGGCTAAGTGTTCAGCTGCTCAAATTAAACAGTTTTTCTTTGCAAGGGGCAACCAATTAGTTCCAGCAGCTATTAAAGTATTCAAAGCCAAAACGCTTGCCCAAATCCTCTATGGTATCCCTATATGGATCTCAGCTTTTACCAGGAAAGTGGAGGGCATTCAAGCCTCATTCTTTAGACAAATTCTTGGTTTGCCAAAATGTGTGTCCTACTTTGCTCTCTGCTCTGAAGTGGGTCAGTCTTTGGTGGAGACAAAAGCCTGGATTGCAGTGTTTAAATTCTGGCTCAAAATTCATTTTAGAACAGATCCCAACAGCCTTCTTGATTGTATGAAAAGAGACCCATATATTTCGTCCTGGACAGCACTGCTTCTGTCTAAAATTGGGGTTAGAGGTAGATGATTTTTCTACCTCTGAAGAGTCATATATCTTCAGATGTATTAAACTGAGACTGTGGGAATTGGAGGAAACGAAATTACGGCCAACTCTCCCTTATACTTGCTCTCCAGCTTCCTTAGGTCTTTATGCTTTTTGTGGCAAAATGCCCAATTATCTATCAGACCTAACCACTCCAAGTCATCGCAGGGCATTTATGTTGGCCAGACTAAACGCGTTTCCCTCCAAAGTTTTACAAGGGAGATATCAGCGAGTCCCTTTAGCCGACAGACTTTGCTCCTGTGGAGCGAATACCCCTGACTCAATCCAGCATATATTGCTTGATTGTTCTTTTTACCATAACCTCCGTAAAGATTTATTTGGCAAGCTTTCTTTTTCTCCAGATTTGTCTATTCTGCCACCCTGTTATTATTTATTGAGTGATACTGAGGGGGTGGTTAGTGAGGCTGTGGCAAAATTTCTGGCTGACATCCTTAAATTTAATTCTGACCATGTTTGAATGTATCTGTAAGCTCGGTTTTATTTTGATTTTATCTCCAATGTTTAAATTTTTATATTCTGTGTATTTTTATCTGAATCTATTATGCCATTAAAGGTTTGGTATGGTATGGACTACATTCTGGTGCGCCAGAGAGACCTTCGAGATGTCTTACACACCCGAGTAATGCCCAGTGCGGAATGTCATACGGATCATCGTCTTGTATGCTGCAATCTCCGTCTTCACTTTAAACCCACACCCAGGAGAGGAGGTATCCCTCGGAGGAAGCTTCAGGTTGGCAGCCTTCAGTCAGCCGAAGTTAAAGCTGCCTTCCAGGCAAAACTCCAGTCAAGAATTGAGGACCCCAGTTGCCCCACAGACCCTTCTCCAGAAGCACTCTGGGAACACCTAAAAACCACCATCCTGTTGACCTCTGAAGAAGTCCTCGGGTTCTCCACAAGGAAAAACAAGGACTGGTTTGACGAGAACAATCAAGAGATCCAAGATTTACTAGCGAAAAAGAGATCTGCCTACCAAGCACATCTTGCTCAGCCCTCCTGTCCCAGGAAAAAAGCAATCTTTCGCGCTGCATGTAGCAACCTCCAGCGCAAGCTTCGAGACATTCAGAACGAGTGGTGGACCAAGCTTGCAGAGAGAACCCAGCTGTGTGCAGACACTGGTGATTTAAGAGGGCTCTACGAAGCCCTGAAGGCAGTATATGGCCCATCATATCAGGCTCAAAGTCCCTTGCGTAGTGCAGACGGCCAAGTGCTCCTCACAGACAAGGCATCCATACTGAACCGGTGGTCGGAGTATTTTCAGGCTCTCTTCAGTGCCAACAGCGTAGTTCAAGATTCAGCAATCCACCTCACCCCACTTCAACCAGTGAAAACAGAGTTGGATGAGATCCCCACCCTAGAAGAGACTGTTAAAGCCATCAAGCAACTGAAAAGTGGCAAGGCAGTGGGAGTTGATGGAATCCCACCAGAGATCTGGAAGCATGGGGGCACAGTACTACATAGCGCACTTCACAAAGTACTTGTCACCTGCTGGGAACAAGGCAAACTACCACAGGACTTTCGCGATGCAATCATCATCACTCTATACAAGAACAAAGGAGAAAAGTCAGACTGCTCCAACTACCGGGGGATAACCCTGCTCTCCATCGCAGGCAAAATCCTTGCCAGAATACTCCTGAACAGACTTGTGCCCACCGTTGCAGAAGAACTCCTCCCAGAGAGTCAGTGGGCTTCAGAGCTAACAGGAGCACCACCGACATGGTATTTGTTCTCAGGCAGCTCCAAGAGAAATGCAGGGAACAGAACAAGGGTCTATATGTGACTTTTGTCGACCTTACCAAAGCTTTCGATACCGTTAGCAGGAAAGGCCTGTGGAAAATCTTGGAACGTTTAGGATGTCCCCCGAGGTTCCTCAGCATGATCATCCAGCTACATGAAGACCAGCGAGGCCAAGTCAGACACTGCAACGACCTCTTGGAGCCCTTCCCAATAGGCACAGGGGTAAAGCAAGGCTGCGTTCTCGTGCCAACTCTCTTTACGATCTTCTTTAGCATGATGCTTCAAAGAGCCGCAGTAGATCTAGATGATGACGATGGTGTCTACATCCGCTATTGCACTGATGGCAGCCTGTTCAACCTGAGGCGACTAAAGGCTCACTTCAAGACAATGGAAAAACTCATCCGAGAGCTACTATTTGCTGATGATGCTGCACTCGTCTCCCACTCGGTATCAGCTCTGCAGCATATGACGTCCTGCTTTGCAGAGGCTGCCAAGCTATTCGGCCTAGAAGTTAGTCTGAAGAAGACAGAAGTTCTCCACCAGCCTGCACCCCAGGAAGATTATCACCCTCCCTGCATCACTGTTGGTGAATCAGTACTGAAGACAGTCCAGCAGTTCAGCTACCTGGGGTGCATCATCTCCTCAGATACTAAGATCAACAAGGAGATTGACAACAGGCTGGCAAAGGCAAACCGTGCATTTGGCCGACTGCACAAAAGAGTGTGGAGCAACAAGCATCTGAAAAAAGGCACAAAGATCAATGTTTACAAAGCGGTTGTGATGACAACCCTCATCTACGGCTCCGAATCGTGGGTTTTATACCGTCATCACCTGCGACTCCTTGAGCGCTTTCATCAGCGCTGCCTTCGCACCATCCTCAACATCCACTGGAGTGACTTTGTGACCAACACTGAAGTCCTCAAGAGGGCGGAGGTTACAAGCATCGAAGCACTGCTGTTGAAGACGCAGCTACGCTGGGCAGGGCATATTTCTAGGATGGAAAACCACCGCCTTCCCAAAATTGCTCTGTATGGCGAACTTTCCACCGGCCATCGAAATAGAGGGGCACCAAAGAAGAGGTACAAGGACTCCTTGAAGAAATCCCTTGGCACCTGTCGCATCAACCATCACCAGTGGTCTGACCTAGCCTCAGATCGCAAAGCATGGAGGCACACCATCCACCAGGCTGTCTCTTCCTTTGAGAACGCACGCATAGCTGGTCTTGAGGACAAAAGGAGATTGAGGAAGAATCGCACTGCTGCAGCACCAACCCCAAATCAGACTTTTCCCTGCAGCCACTGTGGCCGGATCTGCCTGTCCCGCATTGGTCTTGTCAGCCACCAGCGAGCCTGCAGCAGACGTGGACTACTGCACCCTTCTTAAATCTTCGTTCGCGAAGTCAAGCCGAGAGAGAGAGAGAGAGAGAGAAATAATGTGTCCGATTCAAGAACAAAAATTCTTTCAATTCCAGTTAAAACTTAAAGAAAATATCCATTTTAAATTTCAATTAGAGTGCTAATCAGTAAATCACACTAATTAATTAGAATGATTTACCTATGACCAGTCACATGACAAATAGCTCTCCCATTTCAATTTGATTTGCAATTTCAAAATGTTTCACATTATTCAAGTATATTTATTGATTATTATTGTGTTTGTATTTGTATTTATTCCTATGAATAGGAAACCCTCAGTCCTAAAATCTCATCCATAAATATGATCTGTCTCCATAAATATGATCTGTCTCTTACAAATGCTTCCCTTAGCATATAATAGCAATGAGTTCCACATACTAATTAATAATCACTCTGTCCAGTTTTAAAATGTGTAGCTTGCTAATTCTTATTTTCTCTTTACAGACTTTTATTTAAGACATTTCTCTTATAAGCATCAAAGGTTGGGGTTAGATTTTAAGGGAAAACATCCATATTCTGTGATTGGAATCAGTTATAGAAACCTTAATGTGCATGTTCTGTTGTATCTTTAGGTTTTTTCCCCTTGGAAATAATTTTTGTTGACAGCAACAGTAGGAAACGAAGAAGAATAGGGTATCTGAAACAAATCCAGGAGAAGACACTGAGCCTAGATCTATGGCAGAGGTCTTGAAATGTAGGGGAGAGAAGGACTCCAACAATAGATGCTGGAGGCCTGACCAAGATGTCTTCAAGCTTCTACTCTGCATACTCTGCTTTCATGTTCTCAGGTTGTTTTATGCATCCAAGAGGGACCAGCATTTACAACAACGGACACTTTCACATATGCTGCATAATGCTGTTTCAGTTTACAAGTGATTGTTCACAAGTGGATTTTGCCATTTCACACAGTAAAATCCAGTTGCAAACTGCTTTGAAAGTGGATTGAAAGTGTATTATTTAGTATGTGTGAAAGTGCCCAACAACAACAAAATTAATAGATCTCACTGGGTCTCTAAGGATGAACCCTATTCTGTGGTGGAAAATTGATGTCTTGTTTCATGATATGATTACACTGGTTCTTATTTCTTGATTTTCCTGCAAACAGAAACAAAGGAGAGATGCACAGATAGAATGGAGGCTGAGTAACTGATGACAACCTTCCTGACTCACACTGCTGTGGTCAAGAAGACAAGTGTGATGACAGGAAGCCTAGATGGGAGGATGATGCTGCCATCTCAAAGGGCAGGATATCGGAAAGGTAAAAGATGATAGACGCCTGTGTCATTGCCAGCTTTTCCTCTTAGCCTCTTGCTGAACCCAATTACCTTAACTGAAAGGAACGTGTTGTAATATGACAGAGTTTTCACTTTGATTAAAGACCTCCAGCCTCTTTTGCAGGTGGCACATCTCATAATTCACTGAGGAGATGGCTGAATTTTATAACCAATGGTAGGCTTAGTTCTTGCTCCTCTCATTCCTTCTCTCTCTCTCCTTCCCCTCCTGCATCCACTTTCCAGTTGAGACCAAACTGGGTTTAACTAGGCCTGAATAATTTAAGAGCGTTATTATGCTCCTGTGTTTTTCCCTTACTGTCAACTGTAAAATCCATACAGTAGCTTCGGGAAATGGGGGTAATTTGAATTGATAATAGGAAGCACTGGAAAAAGTCATCTATTGCCGTGCAATGGTGGAGCAGATGCGTGCTAAATCTTGTATAATGAAAGAATATGCCGATGTCAATTATGTAAGAAAACGACTTTACAGTGGTTTGAGGCAATGGGTTAGCATTCCGCCTGATATTATCACATAAAGAAACACCCATCAAAACCCCTCATAAATATGGAAAGGCAAGTAAGATTACATTATAAATTTGAATGTTATGAATGTGTATGAGCAAGACAAATAGAGGCAGGAAGGAAGACCACCTCACAACTGAATAGTAAAGAAGGACCGTATTTCAGGACTTGCATAGAGGCATTAAGAAGAGCACAAGAAGATAGCAAAAGCCTCTAGTACTACAACTGCCTAGTAGTATCAAAATATAATTCTTACCATCTATATATTTGTTAACAGTGGATCAAAAGCTGCACCTTTGTGATTCACTAGCCAATTGAATCAGTTTGTACTGCTGGTGTTTCTTTCACTTGTTTCTAAAAGCAGCACAACTGATTCAGTCAGCATTTGTATCCACTGATGAATGAGTGTATGGCTGCCTGGCATACCTTATTCTTCACTCATGGTCAGTGAATCACCAAGATGCAGCTTTTGATCCACTGTTAACAAAAATACAGATGGTAAGAATTGTATTTTGATATTATTAGGCAATTGTAGTACTAGAGGCTTTTGCTGTCTTCCAGTGCTCTTAATGTCTCTATGCAAGTCCTGAAATATAGTCCTTCTTTACAGTGCAGTCCTAGGAACACTTTCCTGAGAGTATGCCTTGTTGAATAAACCTAAATAGAATTGAGTAGACCTCCTTCGTATTGTTCTCGTAATCTAGGTGCTACCTCCTCCAAAAGCACTAATAGCATCACTTTAATAACCAGGGCTTTTTTTTGTAGAAAAGGCCCAGGAGGAACTTATTTGCATATTAGGCCACACCGTCTGACATCACCATTGTTTTGCACAGGACTTTTTTTGTAGACAAAGCCCTGCATGGACTTATTTGCATATTAGGCTGCACCCCCTGACATCAAGCCAGCTGGAAAGGCGTTCCTGCTCAAAAAAAGCCCTGTTAACAACCATGTCATAAGAAGTCGCTAATCTCCTACAAAATAACTTCCTGCAGTGAAAGAGTATTGCTGCACTTTTTGCCAGTCTGATAGAAGGCAAGGTCTACAGTATCAGATATCAGTCATATAGTTGTAAGTGGGTATTTTCTGAATTGTAGCTGAAGGGAAATTTAAAGTAGTCTATGTTATAAAAGCAGAAGGTCTTTTAAGACGTATCCATACATTGTGTGCGGATTCATTTAGATTTAATTGAAGTGTGTTTGATGGCTTGAAAGTAACTGAAAATTCCATTCTTAATTACTTAGTTATGGAAGGATTACCATAGGGAATTTCAGTCTTAGGCAGGTAGAAACAAGAGAGCTAAGCTCTAAACACAGCTGATTAGAAACACTGTCTTCTGGTAGCTCTTCCCTCTTGAGGTATGATGAGCTTATCATTGAAGGGAGCGAGGCCAGGGGGTCCAATTCTGTGAGCCCTAGAAGAAGGTGCCCCATCCATTATTTCCAAATGGAGGGAAGGCATTAAAAAGGTGTGTGGTCTCTTTAAATGTGATTGCCAAAACTCTCTTTGGAGTTTAATTGTGCTTCTCACATCCTGGCTCCACCCCCAAAGTCCCCAGATATTTCTTGAGTTGGACCTGGCAACCCTACCTCTGAAGCACCCATTTTCTCCAGGGAAACTGAAGCCTGAAGATCAGTTAAAATTCCAGGAGAACTCTGTGCTCCACCTGGAGGCTGGCCACTGTAGTTTCAAATGCTAGGCTTCAGTGCTGGATACAATCTATAGTTTCTGTCATAATTCTTTCCCTTGTCTCACATTCTGACACAACCTGATGTGATCAAGAAATAGAATGCAGAAGGAGGTTGTACACAGGCAGTGACAGGTTAGATTCTCAGGCTTGGATCACTAGAGGGAGGGAGCAGATTTCCCCACCACCACCCATAAATGAATCCTTTTAGTTTATCCCCTATATGTGAATGACTGCAATTCACTCTTGTGTGATGGGAGTGGGGGAATAAGACACCACACTTGGGAATGCTATTGTGATAAGGGCAAAAGCTGCACTCTACCCTGGGTGGCCTTTATTGACAGGAGTTCCACAGGGGTATTGTGCAATGTTTCTCTGAATGCAGCCCCCCCCCCGAGATTTACAGTGGCTTCCTTTCTATAAACAGGCCTTCCCAAAGTACTGAAGAATATTTGGCTACTAAAATAATAATGTAGTCTCTGTCATTGAGCATGTGCAAAATGCCTTTCATTAATCCCTGAGTAACTAAAACCAACTCTCACTTGCTTAGAATTAGTCACAAGGCTTTCCAGGTCTGAAAACCTGATGACAAGTTTGAAGTGGGCTTAAGCATGGTAATTTAAAAGTTAATATTGGCTTCACTTAGACTGAGAGACAGTGGGAAAGCTACATGTTTACGTGGTCTGTTGCTTAGGAAAACCAAATATGTTCAAGAACTATTCCAGTCCTAGTCTGTAATGTAGCACCATATTTGAGCATGAAGTACTCTTGGTGTTTTGTGGGACAAATAGGCAATAATCAGGGAATGCTTCTTTGGCCTTTTCCAGATCAATTTTGTACATATCACCAAGAAGCAAACTGCCAGCTTGCCTCATATCTGTCTACATATCCTTGTCAGTACAACACTGGCAGCACTGCAAACTGTGTAACCTATGTATGTTTGCCAGTCCCCAGATCCCAGCTGGGGATCCCCTGGTTTTGCAGGCTCCTCCTTGCCACCAGCCAACTGCCCCAACAGCCACCATGTATCTTCAACCCTCAGCAGGCTTAGAAGATGCTTCCAGCTGTTTGTGTTTTGGAATGTGTGTGTGCCTTTAAAACTCAGCAGCAGGAAAGCAGGGGGCAGGGCGAGCAGGCATAGCCATGAGTGTGTGAAGGTGTGAGAAAGGCAGAGAGCAGAGTTCCTCTGTTTAGCTAGAACCTGATTATGGCTGTTCTTCTTTCCTGTGCCTGTCTGATGAAGCTGATTGAAATACAGCAGATTGCTATCTCCAGCAACTCCCATGAGTAAATTGCCCTAGTGAAATCATCAAAGTGTGTGCTTGCAAACTCTGTTTATTTTGGCTGCTTTGTGTGTGTGTGTGTGTGTGTGTCCCTTAAAAACATGCTTGGAACTGCTTCCAAAGCCTGAAAAGGGGACTTGTAGGGGTATGATAGATTTCACTTTCATTTAGTGGAAGTGCAGCCACCAGGGTAGGCAAAAAAGAAAGTGGATGAAGAAATGAAGACTGTATTCAGGGAACTGTACTGCTGTATTTTTATTTATTAAATTAGGGAATGGGAAAGTCTCCTGGCTCCACCCCCAAAGTCCTCAGATATTTCCTGAGTCAGACCTGGCAACCCTAGTAAATCAGGACAAATCAATAACAATAAAGACACTTGGAGTTGACCAACTGACTTGGAGATAAAAATTAGTAAGGGTATTTCCCATGAATGATTTCTTCATGTTCTTGGAAATATGGGGGGAGGGTAGGTACATTGATGTGTCCCCTAAACCACTGCTAGTATTGGCCCAGGGAAAGCCAGATTAAGGAGATTGGCAGCAAGCAAGTGGTAACACAGTACAGAACAAAGCAAGCAAAACAACTTTATTCTCACAAATAAAGAAAATATGAAAAAAATGTATATTGTTTCTGTTTCTTATACAAACATCATTATACAAAATAGAAATAATACCAAAGTCGACAGTAGCAAAACATTTATCCAAAAAGAGTGATGCAAAACATTTATCCAAAAAGATTTATCCACTAAGACCGTCTTCACATAATAGTTCTGTACACAAACAATTGACACCAAGCAAAATGACTTACTGCATTCTCATCAGGCACAAGCTTGACGTCAATTGTTTGTGTACGGCATTAGATTGACTCTGGAAAAAGCAATCCTATGCGAAACGTGTGCTTAGTCAACAGAAACGTAAGGAAAAACTTCTATCCTTTGAGCCGGACCTCTTAAGGGAATTGGATTCCACACATGAACTGTTGGAAGATTTGAAAATAATTGCCATTCTTGGCTTGGATTTATTCTGTGAAGATGGTCTTAGTGGAATCATCACCCTTTTGGGGGTAATTTTTTTGCTACTGTGGACTTTAGTATCATTTCTATTTCGTATTATGATGTTTGTATAAGATACAGAAACAATATAAAAAGGTTTTTTTTCATATTTTCTTTATTTGTGAGTTCACAGTTGTTTTTGCTTGCTAGATTACAGGAGATAGCGAAACTACAGGATCTTAGCATACAGCTGTGTAAATAAAAAAACTGCTAAGAGACACCATAAATTTTAAACAACAAGACAGTGTAATGTAGAGGTCAGTTGTGTACTACAAAACTTGCATATAGAACTTCAAACAGAAAGCATGTAGCAGAAAAACATAAACAGAAGACAATTCAAAAGCAGTCTTTCCAATCACAAAGGAGTGACAATAATCCAGTATTTAGTTCATGGAATTAAAAGAAGCCCTTCCATAGATGTCTGTTCTAGATATCAAGACATTTCATCCGTCTTTCTTCAGTTTGGAGGCTTATTTATCACTGGAACCCAATCTTTACAATACATTCACAGGAGACCAACAAGGTTCAGAACATGTCTAAGATTTTCTGGTTCCAGGAACAAGGTTCAGAACATGTCTGTAAATTTCCAGGTTCCAGGAACTTGGAAATCTTACAGACATGTTCTGAACCTTGTTGGTCTCCTGTGAATGTATTGTAAAGATTAGGTTCCAGTGATAAATAGCCTCCAAACTGAAGAAAGACGGATGAAATGTCTTGATATCTAGAACAGACGTCTTCGGAAGGGCTTCTTTTAGTTCCCTGACCTAAATACTGGACTATTGTCACTCCTTTGTGATTGGAAAGACTGCTTTTGAACTGTCTTCTGTTTATGTTTTTTTGCTACATGCTTTTTATTTGAAGTTCTATGTGCAAGTTTTGTCAGTACACCACTGACCTCTACATGTTGTTTAAAATTTATGATGTCTCTAAGCAGTTTTATTTACACAGATTACAGGAGATGGCATGACATTTTGGATGCCTGTATCAGAGGCAGCATGGTAACAGTGTTTCAAAGTGACTATTTCAAAGGAAACACTATGAACTTGACACTTGGGACTCATTTCCTGATACAGGTTATCAAAACTGCATAAGGACTTCCATAACAGGTAACGGATGGGGTTGCCACTTGCCAGGTCCCCCCAGTCACCAGCATGGGATGGAAATAGGGATGCTAGCTCCAGGTTGGGAAACTCCTAGAGATTTGGGGGCGGGGGGAGTCTGGGGAGGACAAGGATCTCAGTAGGGTACTGCCATAGAATCCACCCTCCAAAGTATTCTTTTTCCCCCCAGGGGAACTGATCTATGTAGTCTGGAGATGAGCTGTGATTCTGGGGGATACCTAGGTCCCACCTGGAGGCTGGCATACCTAGTAGTTGAAGACAACCTGATAGAAAAGTCTGGAGGCCTTCTTCTCTTGATCAGGACTGTTGACCAACTAGAAATTAATACAAGCATGTTCCTGATACCTTATCCTTATGTACAATCTGCCCACACTTGGGCTAGAAATAGATAATATAGGTGTGCTATGTCATCCTTGGGGCAGAGCAAGCAGGCACAGGTCCCCTTAGTAAGCAAGAGGCTGAACCTTACCTTAATAACCTTCCAGTATCTTCCAGCTCCAGTCTGTGCATGGCAGGAGACAACATTTATATAGGCTCCTATCTGCTTTTATCCAATGTATAGATGACTGCCTTGAGAATAAAAGCAGGGGTTTTTTTATTGAGTACTTAAAATATTTTTGAAAACTTGAAGTGAACTTTAGGAGGAAGTGAGTAGCTGTGTGACTGATGCCAGTTTAAGTAGCCTCATGATGAACACGAAGGGTGGTCAACTCCATGTTGGAAAATTTCTGGAGATTTAGGGGCAGAGGCTGGGTAGGGCAGAATTTGGTGGAGTGGGAGCTCAAAAGGGGTGTGGTGCTATGGAGTCAGCCCTTTGAAGTTGCCATTTTCTGCAGAGAAACTGCTCTGAAGTCTGGAGATAGAGGTAATTCTAGGAAAACTCCAGCCCTCATCTGCAAATTGGCAACCCTACTTGAGAGGACTCGGGGTGTCAGTGGTGTTCCAAGGGGAGCAGTACAGCTGCAGGAACAATGAATAAGACCTGGATCTTTCCTGGCCATTCCCTGAAAAGTGCAGAGAGAGCCACATTTCCTTGCTGTACAGCAACATCCATACTGTGATATAGCTGATCTCTACACTGGGCTTGCACACCTTTCTGTAGTATGCAGCACCAACCAGGAACATTGCAATTCCCAGTGAGAGCCACCAGCTTTTCAGGGACCCAGCAGCATCCTGATTTGCAGGCTGGCAAACTGTGGGGGACTTTAATCTTAGCTGTGACAAATGCAATAAAGGGAGCCATTTGACGATCAAACACAAGGAAGACACATTTACCAACCTGCAGCGGAAGGAAGGTTGGATGAGACTGTCAGAACAGCTGTGATTTGTGCCAGCGATTGGAAGGGAGAGAAAGACAGCTCGGGCTCCCTCTGGTCCTCTCCAATCCCAGTCCCTCTCTTTCCTCAGATAAAACAAAGATGTAGGCTCTTAAATGTAGCTAACTTAGACGGAGAATGACAGCTTATCTGTCAGGCTAACATACGACCTTGTGTAGCAGTTATTGCCGGCAGCACAAAGCAGGATAATTTAATATTCTAATAGAATTCGAACGGTCCTTAAACTAACAGGGATAACAACTCTATTAGCTGGTACAGTGAAGAGGGGGAAAAAGGAAAAAGCATTGGAAATAACCAAGGATGCATCAAACTCTGACTTTGATCAAAGTACTCCCATCATCCAGGCACTCCCCAGATCCTCTTCCCTTGTGTCTCATCTGTTTCTTGAAGAAAGGGAAATGTTAATGAGAGAGAGCCAGAGCACTGTCGCAATAAGAAGAGATTGTGTTCAGGTCCCAAGGAACAAATACAGCATTGGTGTAAGTTGGAGAAATTTCACTGACACTCTTACCTCTGTACAAGGTGGTCAACTTCCCCTCCCCCCGCTGGGTCAGATTCAGTTCTGTCCACATTCATGTAATTTCCCAGTATCAATTTTAACTTACAGAAGAAAACAATGAGTAGCAAAAAGAGAATGTGCTGGGGAGATCAAATTCCTGTTCCTCTGTGAACTCACTGGTGAACTCATTATTTTTCAGTCTAATCCAATTCTCAGGGTTGTGAAGATAACGTGGGCTAAATTTTATGCCATTGGACAAACAACAAGATACAAATGTGATCATGAGATCTGATTTCATATCACTGAGATTGATCCAACATATGATCTGGGAAGTATTACTAAAGTTGGGATGAAATTCTCTGATGCACCTTCAAATGAATGTTAAAGAACTTGGGCTGGTTCACAAAAATCTTATACCATGCCTTGATGGGTGTTTTACCTGTGATCATCACCAGAACATGATGCTGAGCAAAGTGATCTTTAGAGGCTGTTTACTGCATACAAATATATACAGCTGAGCAACAACATCATTTCTCAAAATCAAAAAGAAACACTTTTGGGGAAAGCAGATTTGGAGCAGAGCAATGGACACAATGAAGCACAATGACCAGCCCTGCCTCTCCTCCACTATAAACCAGAGGTTACGGTGAAGCACTGAGAAAGGAGACTCCATCAGCATTCAGGTTTCTCAGCCTGTTCTTCACTTTGGCTTCTAGTTTTCCTAGCACTAATCATAACACATTTCCTGTGCAAATGCATTTCTGCCGCAGATTGCAGGCTCAGTTTTTTTCTTTAAAGGAAGGTTTTCATAATAGATGCTGAATTTGCTCTCAGCTGCAATGGCCACTCAGGATTAATTAAAGACTGAAGTACCATCTTATGAAATGCAATGGGGTGGGCATGACTGAAGGAGGAGTCTTGTAAGCCACCTGAGCTAGGAGTTCTTCCAAGGAACTCAAAAGTGATAGTACATCTT
Organism: Heteronotia binoei; assembly: GCF_032191835.1. Taxonomy (NCBI): domain Eukaryota; kingdom Metazoa; phylum Chordata; class Lepidosauria; order Squamata; family Gekkonidae; genus Heteronotia; species Heteronotia binoei. The sequence goes on along the minus strand of NC_083228.1, from coordinate 76,536,647 downwards.
TCTCTTTTTCTCCTTTTTTTCTCATGGCAACCCTGTGAGGTAGTTTAGACTGAGACACTGAGAGTGTGTGTTTGGTTCATAGGGTTGCCAGGACTGTGTTGGAAAATACCTGGAGACTTTGAGGGTGGATCCGGGAGAGGGTAGGATTTGGGGAGGGGCCTCAGCATGGTACAATGCCCTAGAGTCCACCCTTCAAAGCAGCCATTTTCTTCAGAGGAGTGGATCTCTGCCAGCTGGAGATAGTTGTAAAAGCAGGAGATCTCCAGGCCCCACCTGGAGGCTGGCAACACTAAATGGGTCATGATAACCCAGTAAGCGTCATGGCTGACTGGGGATTCAAACCTGAGTTTCTCAGACCCTAGTCCAATACTCTAATCATGACAGCAAATCAGATTTTATTCATTGAGGCTCCCTGTTGATTCCACTCCCCCCTGCAGGTGGGACTACTGACAGTGCTTTGGACAGGTGATCTGAGACTGGTACTGTGGTGGTCCCAAAGATGCTGCCTGGCCCCTATTCTATGTCCCTTCAAAGGTCTCAGTCAATTGCTCCCCTTCAGTGTTGAACATCCACGTGGACTAGAAATTGTCTGGAGTTCTTCCCAGTTCCTTTAGCTGGAAAAAAAGCATCAGTTTTTAGGTTCCGTTACTTTGTTAGAAGTACTTCACTACTCTGTCATTGGCTTGATTTGTTGTCAGTGTGTGTGAGAATGTTACTATTTAACTACTGCTCAAGTGTTTCCCTTGTTCCCTTTCCCTTTAGCTTGAGTTTTACTCTTCGTTATTCTTGTATTTTAAGATCTGCATCACTGACTTGTGCCATTTACAGTTCACAGAAATGCTGAAGTTTTTTGAGTCACTCATACTGAGTGTAGACACACTGATAGTTTGTGCCCCCCCCCCCAAGGTAATCATGGATCTTTCCTCCTACATTTTATTTTTATTGACACTCTGTAACACACCCTGGCTAGCCTGATCTTGTCAGCTCTCGGAAGATAGGCTGGATTGGCTCTAGTTAGTATCTGGATGGGAGACCACCAAAGAAATGCAGGTTTCTATGCAGAGGAAGTCAATAGCAAACCACCTTTTAGTTTCTTACCTTGAAAACCATGTGGTTGATTAGCTGTGACTTGACGGCACAACTCTGTGAGGCAGGATGGGCTGAGAACAATGATTGGCAAAAGGTCACCCAGTGAGCTTCTTGACTGAGGCAGCATTTGAACTCAGTTCTCCCAGGACTTAGCTTGGCATGCTAACTATTATAGAACACTGTGGAATGCCCTCCCTTTGTGGATTTGCCTGGCACCTAGTTTTTTAAGTTTTAGGCACCAGGTGAACACTTTTGAATCACTGAGTTATATGCTTGAGTTATTGCAGGGGTGGCCAACGGTAGCTCTCCAGATGTTTTTTGCCTACAACTCCCATCAGTTGGCTGGGGCTGATGGGAGTTGTAGGCAAAAAAATCTGGAGAGCTACCGCTAGCCACCCCTGAGTTATTGCCATGTTGGTTTTTATTGTTCTTTTACTGCTGCTTTGGCATTGATTTTATTCTGCTGCTTTTATTATGCAATCAGTTGCTTGTAGCCATTTCAAGCATTTCAATGAGTATCTCAGATCAACAAGTCAATACACAGTACAAAATTGCCTAGTCATTGGCTAGTGGGCACCTGAGCTGCATAGGCTGTTGCAACTGAGCCAAGCTTTCTGAAGGAAGAAGAGGACAATATAAATAAAAAGCATAGTGTGCTAAGTCTACTTAGCAGCTCTGTTAGTTTGTTTGCATGGGTTTGATTGTGTGATAGGGAGCAAAATATGTGCCATCTGCCAGTTTGATGCCCTATTTCACTTTTCATTTTTAAAATTTGATTTTACCTCTCATGTTTACAAAAACAACAACAAAAGATTTGGAAACTTCTCACATTCCTCTCAGTCAGCCATTTTCATGCTTCCCCTGCAAGTCCACATTCCTTGAAAAGCTCAATCATAGAAGTGTCATAAATAAAATCTATGTCAGGATATTGAGTTTGTATAATGATGATGATTAAATTTGAGGCTCAGGGTAGTGAACAAACAGTGTGTGTGTTATATATATCCAAGTTAAAATGTAAACAATAAAACCAGGGCCTTGAAGGTCAGTACCAAAACCTTGAACTATTCTGGTACTCAACTTGGAGCCAGTGCAGTTGGCAAAGCACTGGTTGAATATGTACTGCTGATGGGGTCCCCTTAAGGACATGTGCCACTGCATTCTGGACAAGCTGTAATTTCTGGGTCAGTCTCAAGGGCAGTCCTGCACGGAGTACATCACAGTAGTCTAGCCTGGAGGTGGCCAATGTGTGGATAACTGTGGCTAAGTCAGCGTGAGACAGAAAAGGGGCCAGTTGCTTGATCTGGTGCAGCTGGAGAAATGCCAGTCAGGCACTGTTTGTGACCTGGGCCTTCATAGATAGATCCAGGAATATACGCAGGCTCTTGGTGGTTGGTACTAGTGTAAGGGGTACACTGTCAAGAGCTGGGAGTTGGCACCCCAATCCCATCGCCCCTCCTCCCAACCACAGAACTTCCATCTTTGAAGGATTCCATTTCAGCCATCTCTACTTCAACCACTCAGCTATGGCCTCCAGCCCCTTAGCCAAAATAGATGAGGTGGTATCTGGCTGTCTGTTTATCAACTGATACAGCTGGGTGTCATCAGTATATTGATGACAGCCCAGCCCAAAACATGCCAGCTGGGCAAGAGGATGTGTGTAGATGTTGAATAACACTGGGGAGAGGATTGCCCCTTGAGGGATCCCACATACTAGGGGGTGTCAGGACAATACCTTCTTTCCTAGTGCTACCTTCTGTTCCTGACCAGGGAGAAATGAAGTAAGCCACTTCAAGGCTACAATTAATTTTATGCTGCATTCACACATTGTAGGATGCTTTGTTATCATTGCACTATAGCAGTCAGTCCCAACTGGATTTTCCTGAGTCGTTCTGGTGGTTAAGAATTACTATGGTGCAGGAACAACAGAGTGTTCAATAATATATGGGTGCAGCCTTGATTTTATGGGCTATGCAGTTTAGGAGTGGGGGATTCAAAGTGTGGTACAGAGAGATTACATGTATAAAGACTGCACTTTTCAATGCTCTTCACAGGGCTTTTTTGGTAGAAAAGCCCAGCAGGAACTCATATGCATATTAGGCCACACCCCCTGGCATCACCATTGATACACATAGGGCTTTTGTAGAAAAAGCCCAGCAGGAGCTCATTTGCATATCAGGCCACACCTCTGACACCAAGCCAGCCGGAACTGCATTCCTGTGCGTTCCTGCTCAAAAAAAAAAAAAAAGCCCTGGCTCTTCACATCTGCATTGCAAAAGAAGGGCTTTGCTTACAGTGTGCTGTGTCATTCTTTTACTCCCATTCTTGCATGAGGGATAAAATTGTTAACGTCAGCCTCCAAATCATAATCTCTAAGCATCTGTATTAACCCTATTATGGAGATAAATGGGGCAGCTTATGCCCAGAGATATTGCAACAGACTGTTTGAGGACACACACATTCTAGGTCAAGTCCATTAAACTAAATCACCTCTTTTAGCCTTGGTTTGCAGGGTGCAAGTGATAGAGAATCTATTCCTTTGCTGAGTCAGTGGTTAATCAGCCTCTCGGAGAGTGGGAGGCAGAAAGAAGAGTGGGCCATGCCATTTATTTGGTAAACTTCACTTACAGAGCAGTGGGTTTTTCCCCTTTAAACTACATGGAGTTTCATGACACTTCTTGGGAATATGACCACACTAAGTGGACACCTCTAAATCTGAAACACAATAACTTTCATATATTGGTTATTTTGTTTGCATCATTAGGACCAAGTACTCCTTTCAAACAAATGGTGTTCTAAATCTTCTGAACCTGCTTTTGAGAAACAAAAACACACTTAGCTGCTCTTCAGGTCATTTCTGTTTCTCTGCTGCACCCTCTCTCTAAATAGTTACCCAATATTGTTTTCAAAACCAAACAGTAAATGGGGGCAACAGTCATTGAAATCTTTGTAGAAGAATCACTTTGCAGGAAAAGGGTGCTAGTAGAAAGTACAAATAGCACCTCTCTCCTTGTGGTTCTTTCCTCTTTTAAATTGCAGCTCCCACAGCTGCATTTGTTAAAAACACTCATGGGGGGGAAGACTCACTGTTTTGACTCTGGGTTACATATCTCTTTCTATATTCCTAATTTGGGATTTAAAATCAGCTGGAGTGCTTTGGCTGGCAGGATTAAAACTGAACCTTAAGAGAAGTCAGAGACAGGGAATTCTTCTGGTTCAAAATTCTCTATCTAGTCAGCTGGAATCTTCAAAACAGTGGGAACTGCTGTCTTTTGGGATAAGGTTACCCTATGGAATATGAACAAAATAGGAGTCAAGCTGCACCTTTAAGCCCAACAAAGTTTTATTCAGAATGTAAGCTTTTGTGATTAGAGGTCTTACCTTACCTTTCATTTTTCTATTGTGTGCCAATCTTTAAAATTATAAATGTGTATTGGAGGGGCAGGTTGTATATAGAAGCACATATTGAATAGGACCTGCAATAATACGATTAAAATGACACAAATGTCCCTTTTTAATCAGAGCAGATAAAGAATGCCTGGAGAAGCAGAGGTGAACAAGGTCCCCCAGCAGATGGGTGGCAGAGCCAGGAATAGAATCCAGGTGTTTAGTCTGGGAAGCTCCCATGTTGTTAATTGGACTCCCACAGAGCCCCTCTTTACTCTCTTACAGGCACACTTAGCCCTACTGCTGCTGAATGTAGTTTGCATTGCTGAATGCTGAGACGCTGGCGGAGGCTTAAAAGGATGCAGCCCTACACAAACAGATTTTTAGGTGTGTGCATGGCACCCATAAATAAAGGGAATGCCACTGGATGTGATCATTGTTGTGCCCCAGGGAGGAAACGGCTATTAGAGCGCTTACCGACATAGCAGTGTGTTACCTTGATAAGCCTGCTGGAGCCAGCGGTGGCTACAAGAACCAGAAAATTGCTGATTACTTCCTTCCCGCTGGGGCTGTTTGGAATTACCTGCCAATGCATCCTTGCAGTGCAGAGAGAGAGACAGAGAGTACTGCTGTGCATGGGGAAAGAGAGGCATGGCAGTAGGAAAGAGGGTGTTGTGCCACTCCTATGACAGATTGCAAAAGAGGACCTTCCTTGCTAATCGTTCCTTGGGCATAAAGACATTGCTTTCTTTCCTCTAGGGGCAATGTGGCTCATCCGCAGTGGCAGGAAGCAGCATGTTAATACTCACCTAAGGAGAGGTATGGGATTCTGCTAAGGACTTTCTGTCGTTAATTTAAGCACACACACAAAATCCTAACCCCAAGCACATTTGATTCCTTGCACTATACTCCTGCATGCCACAGTCCAAAAGTAGCAACAAAATACTTTGAGGTGGCCACAAAGACACAAGGCATAAGTGTTATGCTCAGGGGGCGGGGGGGGGGGCATTTTTCCTAAACCTCAACACATGGGATTATGACAGATGTTAAGGAAGATTCAAGAAAGTGAGTTAACAGGATCAGCCTGTAACATTACTGTTGCATGTCCTTAGTGGACAACACAAGTTCTTAGAATGGTTTCTAGAAAACAAAGAGCAGAAACAGAAGTATTGAAAGAACATGCAGCCAGATGGGGAAGATATGGAATGTGATTTTTAAATGGGCAGTCACGGGAAATAGGTCTATATGCAAGTTTGGCCAGTAAAAAAGGCCAAAAAGTTGACCAGAAGGCCAACGAAAAGGATGAAAAGCCACTTTCGTGTCCAAGAGCAGAGAACTACCCCTCCTCCCTGTCAGTTGATCAGCCGAGTTTCATCTTACAGGCAGCCTAATCCCTTTGGTCATGCTTCTCAAGTCAGGGGCCAGTTGGGCCAAGACCAAGGTTTTGAAAGCTCTGGCCACTTGAACATCATGTACTGCATGCCTCACACAGTCATCATCCCAGTGGGTGAGTGATTGACACTGACCTGGGACCCCTGCACCTGGACCTCTGCACCTGGGATTCTCCAAGGTTTCCTTTCTCTACTTCAGATGGATGCTTTGATCTTGGCACGGGATACCTCCTGCAATTCCTACCCCCCCCTCCAGCTTTGGGAAGGATCAATCTGATTTTATCTGGACATCTTGCACCCTGACAGGTGTCACTCTCAGATCTGAAGCAATTTTGCTTGAGCAGGCGGTTTGTAAAAATATATGGGTTGCAAAGAAAGTGCTCTTACCTGCTCTTTTCTGCCTTTGGGCAGATGTTTTGCTGTAGTTCCCATGATTGTTCTTTCCTCTGGAACCATCCCTGCTCGGGCCCTCTCTGCCCGTGCTCTAACTGTGAAGACAGCAGCTGCTCACATTTACCTATAGGAGGTAAAGTCTGGCAGGAAATGCCATTGCCAAGCCTTTATTACCGTCTTAACAAAACCACTGCATCCTGGAGCGATCCATGTCCGGCATGATCGGTTTCACGAAGCCCCAGCTGCATGCCAATGCCTAAGCACAGACTTACTGCCCTATACGGAAGGAACCGGACCGCCAACCAGGCGCCCTCAGAAATAGAATCTGGACTGGGTGGAGAGATTGAGTGGCAGGCATCACTCTTGGCGGCTAGGGCAGCTGGCACCCCCAACTGCGCGGCAGCCACCAGTCACATGGCTGTACATGATTCCAATAGAATTAGAGCTGGACGGGTGATTACAATATGACACAAAACTGTCTGACCTTGGAAAGAGACACAGTGCAAGAGTCCCAGGTAATAGAAGGGATCTTCAACATCCCATCTAGATTTTCCAACTCCACATTGGGAAATTCTTAGAGATTTGGGGATGGATCCTGGGAAGGATGGAATTTGGGGAGTGGAGGGAGTTCAGCAGGTATGTCATGTGCTGGAGTCCATATTCAGAAGGTGCCATATCCTTTGGGAAATTTGATAGTCTGAAGATCAGTTGAAATTCTGAGAGAAATGCAGGCCCCATCTGGAGGTTAGTAACCCTATATCTGGGTAACTCTGGTACCAGGAGATGCATTATCATAGGAAAGAAGAAAATTCAAAGGCAGAAATCCAATATGGGAATTCATAGGGTTGCCAACTCGGACCTGAGAAATTCCTGTAGATTTGGGGGCAGTCCCTCTGGAGACAAGAATCTGGGGAAGGACTGCACCTTGAATCTATGATAAACCATAGGGTTTGTCCTCTGAAACTGCCACTTTCCCCCAGAGAACAGGTCTCTGTAGTCTGGATATCAGTCGTAATTCTGGAAAAAGTCCAGTCCCCACTCAGAAGTCAGCAAACCTATGGAGCATGACAGACATTATCCCACCCTATACTCTGAATGTCAGAGTCTCAGAGCGGTCACAATCTCCTCTGCCTTCCCCCCTCCCCCATAACAAACACCCTGTGAGATAAGTGGGGCTGAGAGTGCTTTTACAGCAGCTGCCCTTTCAAGGACAACCTCTGCCAGAACTATGGCTGACCCAAGACCATCTCAGAAGGTGCAAGTGGAGGAGTGGGGAATCAAACCCGGTTCTCCCAGATAAGAGTCTGCCTACTTAACCACTACACCAAACTGGCTCTGGAGATGTGATCTTTAATAAGCTGGGGCTCTCCTGCTGTTCTGATCTTGGGCCCTACCACCAAAGAACTGTATACATTAGAAGAGGATCTAACTGTAAAAAACAAATAAACAGAACAAAAAAGTCTCATGGAATACATTTTGTTTATTTATAGAAGCCACAGACTGCTTTTTTAACATTCCAAAGCAGTGAAGTTTAATTTAAAAAGTAAAACAATACAATTTCTTTAAAAATGAACATCTCATAAACAATGGTCCCTCTAAACTGTGGAGTCTTGTGAGCAAAAATTCTACTTTCTGAGCTACTGGCATTAAAATTGTGAGCTACTTCATCAATTGGTTTGCTCTGAGGCCACCCTTCTTGAGCTAAGACAAAAATGTGTGAGCTGGAGGCTAAAAAACTGTGAGCTGGCTCACACTAATTCAGCTTAGAGGGAACACTGCTCATAAATATCAGAATAAAGCAGTAAATTACTACAGCAACAATAGTTCAAATGGTAAAAGGCTATATAATCTGGACCCAATACAGCATTAATTTTTTAAAATCAGATTTGTTTTTACAAAGTATCTGGTAAATTTAATCTCATAGGGGAACAGATTCCACAATGCAGAGGCCACCATTGAAAAGGCCTTGCTTTATGAAGGGACTAACTTACCTGTTCTGTGAGTAGGAGCTTGAAGCAGGCCCTCACTAGTAGATCTCAGGGAGACTGGTATGGTAATAGATGCTCTCTGTATAATAGGATTAAAGGAAATGCAGAAATACTGAAGGAATTAGAGATATGTCATTCTGGCAAAAGACTATAAATGCAGGTTTCCAATATTGCCTTAAAAGAATGGAGCAAGATGGCAAATAAATCTCATGGCTATACCATGTCAATAGTCACAGAAAACAGCACTTCATTAACAGAGATATTTAAAATCTCAATTTAGCTAACATTAGTCAGAATCAGAAACCTCTAAACGTTACTGGAAAAGGCCGCCTAATTATCTTCTGTTTTGTGAATCAATTTGTTTCATTGGTTCTAAAGCTGATTCCGTAGCCTGGCTACCACAGTGTTATGGAAGTCCCATCACTATTCATGAACCTGGATTGTAGTCTTTATTGGAGGTCCAATGGTACAAACCAGATTAATTTAATCTGAGCAGGAAGCTTGCCATAGAAGTGCCTCATTCTGTTTCATTTTTCTTGAATCAGCTAATGGGACAGCAGTTCTATGTGTTTACAGCAGAAGCCTAGCTATACTTAGCACACTGATGGCCTGAAGAAAACCAATGACATCACTAACTCTCTTCCAGTTCAAGATAGTTCTTTAACATTCTCATTTTAATCTTCTTTAAAAAGGAGAACACATACATTTAATCAAGTAAGTGGTGCTTTGAACACAAAGAAGGGGTCAGTCCATCTGAAGAATGGAATAAGGGAGACAAGTGACTCAGTCAGTTTTTGGTTCTCTGGCTGTCAAATCTCAAATTTATTACAAAGACTAGGAGTGAGTGGGAGGGTAGGAATTGGGCCTTCAGTTACAGACAGAGTGTAGCAATCCTAATGGGCATGCATGCACCCTAATTTGCCAGTTCCCTCTTTTCTATGGCCCATTCAACACCCAGGAAGTCTTTTTTGTTGCTTGTGCAAAGACAGTTTGCTTGGGAGGAGCCAGGCTCCTGTAGTCCCCAAGGTTTGCACAGGCAGCATGATGGCTTCTTGCAAAATTAATCTCCTACTTTCCAAATGGTGGACTCAGAATTTGCTCTGCAGCTGCAAGCCTGTCATGTGAAATCACAGGGCTTGTTTTATTGCTGATAAGAAGGTAATGTGGAATCACAGTTGCTTCTGCTGTATCACCAGTGCCTGCCTGAAAAAAAAATTGTGAAAATTGGTGCTGTGCAGTGAATTCGGAGTTTCTGTAGAAGACCCGATGCCCTTGCTACCTCTTTAAGACATAGCTCTCCAGGGCAGAAGCCCACATAACCTTTTCTCTTGGGCATCCCCATTGTCATGTTTGAGCAGAAACCACCATATCCTTTCCCCATTGAACAGGAGTCGATTGCACCTTTAAGACCAACTTAGTTTTTATTCAGAACGTAAACTTTCGTGTGCTTAAGAGCACATGAAAGCTTACGTTCTGAATAAAAACTAAGTTGGTCTTAAAGGTGCAATCGGCTCCTATTTTGTTCTTCAGACCAACACGGCTGCCTACTTGGATCTTTTCCCATTGAGTTCACCCTCTCCATTTCTCATTTCCCACAGCACGATGCATTTAGCCAGCTATGTGTGCTTTCCACCATATTCAAATTTTGTTTGTTCTTTGTGAAGGTGCACAAACAGCTTGTCATAGTCTGCTCTTGCTGTATTTCAGAAAGGAAGGAATGTACAATTTTATATTTGTTCTTATTTTTTAAGAAACCCTAGATCGGGTTCTCAACCTTCTGGCACTTGGGAGCCACATTAGACTGCCCAATATCTAAAGAGGGCTGCATCTTAAATCAAAACGTCTGTTCCAGATATCAAGATGTTTCATCTGTCTTTCTTCAGTTTGGAGGCTCATTTATCACTGGAACTAGAAATATATGCATACATGTCATATTAAATTGTTATACAATAGTCAAAAAATAGTCTAACAATTGTCAAAACATCATAAACTCACCCCAATCTTTACAATACATTCACAGGAGACCACCCCACACATGGCAACATTGCCCTGCCTCCCCTCCTAGAAAGCTCCTTCCCACTCCCTGCCAGCAATCTGCAGGCCTATTCAGGATGCACATACACATCACTGCCTGCCAGCCAAGCCTCAATCAAGAGGAGCAAAATGGACACTGTGGGGATGGGAACCTGGCTGGAAGAAGGTGTGGCAAGGAGAATCTACTCCTTCCTTCTCAACCAAAGGGCCACTCACTGTCTCCTTCAATCACAGATGCATGAGAAGAGTCCTAGCAGGAGTGGGCATGGGAGGAGAGGCAGAAGAAAGCAAAGCTAGAAGTCAGAGCAACCAGCTCTTGTTGAGGAAGGAAGAATGCTTTTGCCTGCAGCAGCAACCTCACCTTGGAAGGCACTCGGAGAAGTCTTAATGGGTGGGGCCTTTAGAAATGTTCAGTATGCAAAGCACTTTGTAGTCTTTTTTCTTTTGTAAAAATACCAGCCCTTTTACTGTCCTTTCCCCATTTTTTCCTTCTTTTGGGGGGGGGGGGGCAAAAGCAGGCCAGACATCTCCTGTACCCATTCACACAGCAGCTTTATCTTCCTTACACACATATATAGCCTTCAACATGGTAATACATGAAGTGGGGGGAGTGAAAAAGCTGAGTGATATGGGTACCTGAGCTTTGCTGGCTAGCAAAGAATCCAGAATGGCCAAAATGCTAATGGATGATAAGACTAAGAGGGGGGTGACAGAAGGAACCATGGAGACCAGAAGAAACAGTGTTACTATTGTGGGGTTTTTTGCAAAAAAAGGGGGGGGACAGGAAGAACAGCAGTAGATTGTGCCTTTTGAGGCCAGAAGAATAGTGTGAGTCTGCAGGAAAATGCCTTGAGGGTAATAGCATCAAACAAGTAGGTTGGAGGCCACACAGAAGGACTTTGGGGGCTGCATGCAGGCTGCAAGTTGGGGACCCCTGCCCTAGTCCATAGTGTGATTTAGCAAAATACCAAGCCAATAAAATATGCCCACACATCCCTGCCACAGCCCAATTATCTTCCTAACTTTATGACCTGAGACCGCTATTGGTGATAGACCCAATTCTGATCTAGTTATGGCTGCTGGTGTTGAGATAGTGACTGGTAATAGCATACAAGTAAACTTATTCTGAATGATTTCCAATGGTTGTAAATTACCAGTTCCGCACTGGAGTTTCATATACTATCTGCAGCCAATGCCTTGGTTTTATTCCTAGCAATGGAGGTACCAAATAGCTTCCCCTTTTTAAAATCTAAGGATACTGAGTATAGCATTTTTGAATATCCTCTTTGCATGCTTGATATGTGCTAACCAGAAACCAAAGCTATGAAAAATTACCCCGAGATATCTAAAAGAGGACACTTGTTCTAACAGTTTCTCATCTGTCATCCATTTATGCAAACAGGGCCTTTTTACTAAAAACTATTATTTTGAGATGTACATTATAAATAAAATGAATACATGTTGCTTGGGGTCAATGGTGGGAGAAGGCTATTGGTTCCATGCTCTGCTGGTGGCCTTCACAAAGATACTTGACTGACCTGTGTTGGAAACAGGGTGCTGGACTGGATGGATTTTTGGTTCTCTAGCTGTCATATCTCAAATGAATTACAAAGACCAGAAGTGAGTGGGAGAGTAGGAACTGGACCTGAAGTTACAGAAAGAGTTCAGCAGTCCTAATATTACAGTTTTGGATCCAGGCTCTGTGTGTGTGTGTGTATTTTTCTCATGATAGCTTCATTTCATGTAGGGCATTATGGCATGGATTTTTAACCCAAACCAGTGTTTTTGCATTCTGGAATTTCAGGACCATTTCCTGCACATGCACATGAGGGACACCACTCCTTCTGTGCACAGTGGATTCAAGGGTCTCCTGAGCAGAAGAGATGGAGCAGAATGCCAGCAAAATCTCACTGGATGCAGTCCTCCTCCTCTCCAGACCTGCCCTCCCCTAATCTCAGCTACAAGCAGCCAAGTGGCTCTGTTTTACTGGGCCTCTCAAAAGTAACTAATTTCTGTGCAAGGACACTGCATTTCTTCTCTGCAACTTGTCTGCAAAGGTGATTGGCTAGGAGTGTTAGACCCTTGCCAGGATCAGATTGGAAGGAAGGATGCTGTTGGAAGGAAAATGAGCAGAACTAAAGAATAACATGGAGAGTATATGCGCATGCTCCTGCTGGATTGATAAGCACCTGAACTCAAAACAGCATGAATTTTCAGAGGGAGTTTTGTTTCACTAGGAATCCTGTATTCCTAATGCTATTATTGGAGCCCAAAAGAATGACTCAAAACAGCAATTTGTGTGTGTGTGTGTATATATTTTTGGCTCAAGAGTTCTGTTATGCACACCCCTGGTTCTTAAATACATATGTTCTCTTGGCAAATAGTTAACTTGAATTGTTTATAACACAAGATAAGTTTGCAACACTTGCTAAGCAGCCACCATTGGGGGAAAAGTGTCTACTATCTCTCTTGTTGTTCTCAGCCTAGTTGACATTAATCTTTCTCCATGTGGCTGTGAACAATCTGGCAGTGTGAACCATCCCTAAAGATAGCAGTGCTGGCCCCAAACCAAGGCTGTGTCTTTAAACATAGACATGACTAGAACTCATCTGGTGGTATCCCTGGTGCAAGACTTTGGAGCAAGGCATTTTTAGTACTTGTGCTCTTTCCTCCCACTTATGCTTAATTTCTTGAGAAAACACTGCCGTTCCATGCCAAAGAGTGCCCTGGTTCTGTGTGTTCAATTTCAAGTCACTATAGATTGAAGCTATGTTATAGATTGCATAGCTTCAAGCTCCTCCAGTTCCAGTCCTTCCAGAATTCCTGGCCTTTGACCTATAGTGTCAATTGATCTCACAGCTGCTCAACATGTAAACTTCCATTTTTTTCCACTGAGCTTTTTAAAGCCACCAGTGCAAAGATTGGAGAGAATGAGCACATGCATAAACTTTATCAGATTTCTGACAGAGTTATGGCAGGTGTCAAAATCATGAGTCAGCTGCTTCATTTTCTTTGGAACCCCTCTTAAATTCACCCACCCAGCGTGGTGCAATGGTTAAGAGTGTCAGATCAGGATCAGAGAGGACCAGGTTCAAATCCCCGCTCTGTCATGGCAGCTCACTGGGTGACCTTGGGCCAGTCACATACTCTGAGCCTAATCTACCTCACAGGATTGTTGTGAGGATAAAATGGAGGAGAGAATGAAGTAAGCTTCTTTGGGTCCCCACTGGGGAGAAAGGCAGGCTATAAACGAAGTAGATAAAATCTTGCATTTCATCAAAGTGTGGGACTCTCAGTTTCTGCCTGATGCAGCCATAAGCAATGAGTTCTTCCTAGCATGAGAAATATGTCTTTATCTGTCCTGTGTTTGCTGTTCATATGCTTTGGTATTTTTTAAAATTAAATAATTATTAGGCAGAGCAGGACTGAGGCCCAACTAAGCATAGTCATTCAGGTGCTGAAAGGAAGAGTTGGATTCAGAATCTATATTTTGGTCCTCCTAGGGGGACCATTTCTGGTCAGGAAATTGCCAAAGTGGGATTGACCCCCTGCACCATAATTGTGGCCTAAGCACACTGGCTATTTAAAAGGAAAAAATACTGATAGCTCCATGCCCAGAACTCTCGGTGTCTCATCTGTCTTAGCCCTGATCAGACTGGCGCTTCCTTTGTTTTGTACTTACACACACGTAATTCACATCTTAGAAAACAATAGTATATTAAGCATGTGTTTCTCCCTCCCCCCAATATATGCATATTTGAAGTTGTCAAAATTCCATTAAAATGTCTTGAATGCTTTCACCGTAAAGCACAGAGACAGACAAAGGAGTCATCATCTTCATATTGTATTTGTCATTCAAGTAAAGTATACAATGAGTTTCCCAGCATGCATGGGAAAGGAATGCCCACAGGAATGGAGGAAAATGAGGCAAGAGAGGGGGCAATGGGGTAATTATTATTCGCCACTCAGATAAATTTGGTGGCAAAGAATCTACATGAAATGCAGAACAAAAGGATAAGGTTGGAGCCACAGAAAACAGTATGATAGCAGGAAATGCAAAATTGCTCTCCAGTACAAAATACATCACTTTGTCCAGTACAAAATACATCACTTTGTGTGATCAGTGATCACACTTCTATTTATTTACTTTGGAGGAAAGTACTTTGTGGTCTGAATTCTTAAGGTCTTTCTGATTAATTTCACCTTTCAGCCAAGCTTCTTTTCATACCTAAGACTGCGCAGGCCTGATTCCTTCCAGTAGGTGGCAGCAGTGACATACTAAGACCTCCCAATGAGTCTGCATAGTGCCCCACAGCAGGATCCCCCATGCCATTATGGTTCCACCTTGTGGTGAGGTTATGAACTCAGACTCAGAATGCCTCAATGGCTTTTGATACTATTTTGAGGTGTATTACAAGAAGCACAAAGCAGGCCCTTGGTTTCATTCAGCAATAGACAAAAGCTTATTGTTCCGGCCAGCTGTGTCCTGTAAAGCTTTTGCAGTTCAACTGAATAAGGCAAAGGGAAAGAGAAAGGCAGAAAGTAAAGAGTCACAACTCCAGAATTAATCTTCCAGTTCACATATGATTCAAGTGAGCAGATTATGCATGTAGCAGAGTGCAGAAGCAGACTTGTGGCTCGTGCATCCTCTCCCATAGGGTATGTAGCCTTTGATGTGAATCAGTTTTGGCCTGCAGCACGAGATCTATCTGCTGGAAAAGGGTCAAGGGGGCATATGCATTTATTTCATTTATATAATAATATTTGCTTCTGGCATTTCTTTTCCAAGATGGCTAAAAAAGGAATCTTAAATGCAAACTGGTGCGGTGGCCTTACTATGTCTTCCTCTTTTTCTTACAGAATGATCAGCTGCTGATAGAGGAACCCTTGGGAGTTGGGCTGGAGGACCTCAGAAAAATATAGGGTTGCCAGGTCTTACCTGCTGGCCACAGGGGACTCCAGCCCCCTTTCCAGGTGCACATATGGCATAATGACATCACTCAGAGATGATGTCATCATGCTGGGCGTGTCATATGGGGACACTCTACCATTTGGGGGAAACTCTATGGTCACCATAGAATTTTCCCCAAATGATAAGAGCGTCCCTCCACGTGATGTGCCTGGCATGGTGACATTGTCTCAGGGTCATGTCATCGTGTTGGGCATGCTTGAACTCTTTGGGGACAGGACTTCCCTCACTGGCCAGCTATATGGCAGCAGGTTGAAGGCTCTGAAACCAGGGGGAACCCTACCCCCCTTCTGGGAATTGAGAACCCTAGAGAAGTGGCCTCCAGGTTAAGAAGTTCCTGGAGATTGGGGGACAGAGCCTGGGAAGGGTAAAGTTTAGGGAGGGAATATCATACAATCAATCATCTGAAGCAGCCATTATTTTTAGGCCAACTGATCTCTGTAGTCTGCAGATCATGTGTAATTCCAGGAGACTTACAAGCACCACCTAGTGGTTGGCAACCCTACTTTGAACTGAAACCAGATCTCCAGGAGGTCTAGCATGATCTTAAGACTATGCTAGACCTCATTAAATATGCATAGAAGCCTTAGATGCATATAATTGCGTAATACCATCACGCCATATCACTCAATGCTATGTAGGCAGCCTTTACACATATAGGAGCCTATCAGGTTATCCTCAGACCAAGCTAACTATATGGTCCATGTGTATGAAGGATCTTTTCTTCTTGTATGTTCCCATGTGCCAGCTGTTGCCTTCAAGCTGCCAGCTGTTGGCTGTTCCCTCAATTACAGTGGCCTGCCTGGCATTAACCAGAGCCTGGGCCTTTTCTATCATGGCCCCCACACAGTAGAATGGGCTTCCTGAAGATGTAAAAGGAGTCCCCTCATTGGAGATCTTCAAGAGGTGCTGAAAGGCTTGCCTGTCTATCCGGGCCACAGAACGTGCTCCAGTGCAATCTTGTTCATTTATAGTCTGCAATATATGTAGTCTCAATGGGATGTATGCTTGAATATACTTTTCAATGCACATTCTAGTACAGCCAGACCTGAATCAGGGCAGTTTTGTTTGCCCTCAATGATCACTACAAAGCCAGCTGTATGAGGCCAGCTACAAAACCAGCTGTTATGAGGCTTCAAGATACAGGGCTTTTTCACACAGTCTATGTATTCCGGTATGGAAGCTGGTCAGTTACTGAACAGTAATGGGTTTCTGCTGGCATTTCAGACAGACCCGATTCAGTAACTGGCTGCTACCGGAATATTCTCACCTTTTCACACACTCCCGCGGCTGTCCCGGTAGTGAGGCGTGCCTGAGTCGTTACAAACAAAGAGCAGCTTCTTCCACTTTTCAACCCCTCCTTCCGGGTTGAAATCACTATGGGGTGCTGTGTGAAATGTCCAGTATCTAACCCGGGAGCAGTTTTCACGCCCTTTTTCGCCCGCCGGCGCGCGCGATCTCCGGCTTTTTTTTTTTTGGAACGTCGGGCTAAGATCGCTATAGCGCTATAGCAGCATCACAACAGCATCACCATAGGGATGCCTGGGCTCCATTAAGATGCCAGATATCGCCACCGCTGAAACCTGGTAACTTATCTCAATAGAGCCTAGCCATCTCTATGGTGCTGCTGTTGTGATTAAGATGCCAGATATCGCCACCGCTGAAACCTGGTAACTTATCTCAATAGAGCCTAGCCATCTCTATGGTGCTGCTGTTGTGATACGTCGCTATAGTGCTATAGCGCTATAGCGATCTTAGCCCGACGTTCCGAAAAAAAAAAAAAAAGCTGGAGATCGCGAGCCGGCAGGCAAAAACGGCTGGTGCTGGTGGAAGCGAGATAAGAGCGGAACAGTGTGAAATGGCTCGCTTCAATCACGGAACCCTACCGGAAAAAACAAACAAACATGTGTCTGAAAACTCCCATCCCTGTCTCGGATTACTGCAAGCGGCACAATACCGACTCCCTTCCGGTTTCCACTGGTAAGTGTGAAAAGGGCCATAATCATTTATTTATTTATTTGATTTTTAGCCCACCTTTCCTGTAGAACAGGCTCAGGGCGGGTTACATCATAAAAACAGTCAGCAGCAAAAACAGTAAAAGACCAATTTAAAAATTATAAAATCTAAGATTACAAAGACTAAGATGGCAGAATTCTGCTTCACATATGTGACCTATTGTCCAGGTCCAGCAGATCTTGTAGCGCTGGGATGGAATGAGGGATGGATTGAGGGGGGCGGGATGCCGGTAACAAGTGATGCCCACTGCCTCAGCTGAAAGCCTGGCGAAAGAACTCTCTACATGCTCTCATGCTCTCTGCTCTCTACAAGAGCTCTCATGCTCTCTATATCTGCTGACTCCATTAGCAGTAGGGTTACCAGCTATGGGTGGAAAAATACCTGGAAATATGTGGGCGGGAAGGGGGTTTGAAGAGGGATTTCAGCAGGATCTACCTCTAAAGTAGTCATTTTCTCCAGAGGAACTAATCTCTGCCATCTGGATATCAATTGTAATAGCAGGAGAACTCCAGGCCCCACCTGCCATTCTGTCACATAGCAGAAGAGAGTAAGGCTTTTGAGTTGGCCACATTGGCCCAACAGTGGTTTGCCCCTTCCTCAGCAGCGAGCTCATCAACAGAAGAAGTTGGATTTATATCCATACTCTATACTCTGAATCTCAGCGTCTCAGAGTGGTCACAATCTCCTTTTCCTCCCCCCACCCCACAACAGACACCCTGTAAGGTAGGTGGGGCTAAGAGAGCTCTTACAGCAGCTGCCTTTTTAAGGACAACTCCTATGGAAGCTATGGCTGGCCCAAGGCCATTCCAGCAGATGCAAATGGAGGAGTGGGGAATCCAACCCGGTTCTCCCAGGTAAGAGTCCACGCACTTAACCACTACACCAAACTGTCTGGGAAGGAGAGAGAGCAAGGCCCCTCCGGTTGGCCTGGTTTCATCCACTTGTATTTATATTCCTTTTTTTTTTAGCCCCCTAGAGGGTTCCTGTTGAAAAAGAAAGGATTAAAAATACAGTAAGTGAATCATACAATTAGTGATCCCTGATTGGCTGGAGTTTCATAATGAAAAACTGAGGTATGTTATAGTTAAAAAGTAATGCTAAAGCAGCAGCCAATTGGGGGAATAATGGGGGAAAGGGGAAATAATGGTGCCAGTGCAAAAAAGCAGACATTTGGGTGTTGGAAATTTTTCACCCTATAAAAGTACAGCTTTTGTCTTGAATACGTTTGAGGAAGCAAATTAGGCAGAGCAAAGTTATACATATAATAGTTAATGCTCCTGCAACAATAAATCTGTTAGTCTTTAAGTTGCCACAAGACTCCCCCCATCAGCAGATGAACACAACTGTTCTCCTAGCATTAGGACTGGTGTGCGTCCTGATCTTATTTGTACTTTTTTTTGCTTCTCACCATGGCCAAGCAGGAGAGTGGTAAGAGTCACCTACAGACTGTCTCTCCCCATGAGGCTGAGGCTGCCACAGCTCATGTCAGATGTGATTTAATCAGCTGGAGAGATACAGAAATCTCCAGCACCGACATTAAGGGACAGGTAGAGGAGAGTGGAAAAAGTGATTGATGAAAAGACGAAGGAAAGACTATGGCAGGGGCAAAAACAGAGTTAGGGACAGAAACCAAGAGGTGGGCTGAGCCCAGAAGTGCAGAGGGTAAAATTCACAACAAGCCAAGTGACTTCACATTTAGAAGCTCGCTTATTTTGTTTAAAAACACACCCTCAGAATTTGTTCGAAACTTTCCTTTCATGATGTTAAGTTACATGCATATGCAAACACACACAATGTAGATGACAAAATACACACAGCTGCATTGTCTGCATTATTGTTGCTGCTCAGGAAGGAGACCCTGGACTTAACATGAATTACTCTGGAAATATCTCAAGACGGCAGAGCTCTGTACTTTAACCATCTTATTCTTAAATATACAAGATGAACTGGGAAATGTACAGATGAGCACCAAAACGAACAGACTTACAGACTAGATCCAGGTGGGCAGCTGTGTTGGTCTGAAGCAATAGAACAAAGTCTGAGTCCAGCAGCAACTTTAAGACCAACACAATTTCATTGAGAATATAAGCTTTCATGGTGCTAAAAGACTGATGATGGGAAAGGGACACAGCAGATTTGAATTCTTCAGCTGAGAATAGTCTGGTAAAGGGACAGAAGAACAAACAGTGAGGCATTGTTGGGAAAGATTTACTGTGTAAGCAAATTTTTATAGGTATGAAAACTGAAAGTAACCTTATTTGAAAAAATAAAACCTCACCTGTTTACTCGAAGGCATTTTAGACCACAATGCCCTGACACAGCAAGTGAAATCAGTACATGGAAACAGCTTTTTGTGCCCTGAGTCTCCTGCTAGATCAGGAACATCACAGGGAGACTGGCAGCAGATGTACATCCAAAGTGGCATCTGTGCTG
Source organism: Heteronotia binoei (assembly GCF_032191835.1). Lineage (NCBI taxonomy): Eukaryota > Metazoa > Chordata > Lepidosauria > Squamata > Gekkonidae > Heteronotia > Heteronotia binoei. The sequence continues at coordinate 76,516,950 of NC_083228.1, read as the reverse complement.
CATGGCTTAGCCCAGTGCAGAGTAGCCATTGTGACATCTTTTTGCATGATATAGTGGAGACCAAAGTTTGCCATTCCATCTATATTTCAAGCACTTTTAATCACTGTCTCAGGCTGTGCACCAAAGTCCCTCTTCCCTCCTCCCTCATTGAGTTTCAACCCAAACACCAAATGGAAACAAATGTGTGACTTTTTTGGCTCCACGGGCCCCTCAAGCAACCAGGGACTCCAGCAGTTTGTCTCCTTAATCTCCTCTTGAAAGCCATGAGTAGCTGGACCAAGTCCCAGTTTGTACCCATCTGCAAAAAGAAAAGAAAAAAAAAAGAAAAAGCAGACATGTAGCTTTCAATTTGAAATACTTTAAAATAGGGAAAATAGGTAAATTGTAAATATAGGGTGCGGTCACACACACTAAATAAGGCACTTTCAATCCACTTTCAAGGCACTTTCCAACTGAATTTTGCCATGCAAAATGGCAAAATCCACTTTCAAACAGCTTCTAAAGTGGATTGAAACTGAACATGTGTGACCTCAAGCAGTGTATTTAATTGTAAACATAGTGCTGCAACTAGGACCAGACTCCTGGTGAAGCAGTTACACAGAACAAGTTAAAAATAAAGCAGCCTAGTTTTATCATGTTGCTCACCAACTATATCCTTGGCATCAGGAGACAGAACTTGCCAGCAGCAGGAATCCCAAAAGGAATAAGCACATCTAGGGGTAGGATTGCTAATTTTGAAACTGGTCCCTCTAGCTGTCCCTTTAATATCAGTTTGATCTGCAACATCTATCAGATGGCATTCTTTGTCTCCATGCCATGAAAAGTTTCAACCACCCATTTTTACATATTAAGCCTCTGTTAAAGGGACTAGACATTTGGCATCCCTATTTAGTGAACGCTTCCCTTAGAATGTCTAAGGCTAGTGGCTAAAATAGAGAAGGCACATAACCTACTCTGAGGGTTGAACCCGAACTTCAGACTCCTGGAAAGTAGAAGGGATTGCGAAGCACCAGAGTATTCTGGTAGCCCCCCACTGTGTGGCTGTCTTTCAGGGAGATAGATGTTGCTCTGTAGATGGTGGGTGAGATGGTCTATCTCAGTAGGCTGTATTAAAGCTCTGGCCCTTGTTTGGTTCAATCTTTAGGATGGTGGATAGAAATATATGTAGGGGTGGGGGGAGGGAGATGCTCACTGGTCATGTGCCTTTGATGAGGACTCTGTTTTCTTTCCTTATTATCTCTCCTTCCACTTTTTTATTCTTCTGGGAATTTTTCCTCTCTTTTTTTTATTCCAAGGGCAGGTTTAGTTGTGTGGCCTTGAGGAAGTTAACCTCTTTTAGCCTCTGATTAAAAGAGAGAGAGAGAGAGAGAGGTGTGCACATACCATGCACAACAAACCAGAAATTCCCTAGAGGGCTGGATACTGGTATATTAATCTCACCCAGGTGCACGTGCATGCATGCACACACACATGCTGTCTCTCTGTCAAGTCCCTTTTGTGCACTTCTCACTCATCCTTACACCTATCCTCTGTCTCCTTGCCTTTATTTATACTAAAACTGCTGCCAGAATAAAACATCCATGTAAAATCCAATTTCCTCTGAATCTCTCTCAGAGACGAAGCCTTCAGACTGAGTAGGTAACCTCTGCAGTAATTGCCTGAACCACTCCTGTTTGCTGGAAAGGTGAGATCCATTTTTCAATTATCTATCTGCTGTGACAGCATCCAGCCACCCAGCTAAGAAGAAAGGGAGAGAGAGAGAATCCAGCCAAACAAGAGCCGTCTGTGTCAATCCTAGCAAACGGGAGGTAGGATAGATGCGGTCACAGCTCCCACCATCAATATCCTCTAATATAAATGTCAGCGATGCCATTTTACCCACACTCATTTCCCACACTGCTGATTACATTATCGTCTAATAGAGGGGGCGCCCGTCTCACTGCTTTCTCTCCTAACCCTCCTTGCGGTAATGTGTCAATAGCCTGCCTCCATGAAACAAGTCAATTTTCTGCAGGCTTGGCAGAGGAATAAATCTGACGGATATCTGGAGAGCTGGAGATATTTATATACGCCTGCCTCTTGCTCTCCAACACTCCCTCCCACCCATGTGTGTGTGTGCGAACGCATATCTGTGTCCTCAGCAGAATTGAATGATTTTCAGCCCGGACTCAATAAGAAGAGAATTTAAAGCAGTCCCACAGCTTGGCTTCCAGTAACAGCCGTACACGTTTATTTTCTTTCGCTTAACAGGAAAGAGAGAATTATGGTGGGATTTATATGACAAGGGCAATGCTACCCAAATGCTTTTCTCTGAGCATTGCAGGAAGAAAAGGAAAAAGCCAGGAATGTATCCGATACATGGGAGGGAAAACAGGCATGGGAGGTTAAAGGAGAGGTTTTAAAAGAAGGGCCTTGCAAAAAAACAAAAAAATGACAAAGAAGATCAGATTGTATGTCCAGAGGACCTTGCGATGAAACAAATGCAAGTAGCAGAGCCATTGAGAGTTATGGATTAGCTTTGACAAATGTTTGATACATTCACAGGTTTTACAGCCAGATGAGGTCACAGAGATAATCTAGTTTTAAGGCCACAATGTGAAGGTAGCTTTAAATCACCCTCCAAGGCATCTGTTATCATATCATAAGTCATTTGTATGCAGTGGCAGTTTGAGTGGTGGTTTATGCTCAGTATTTGTGTAGTGGCAAGTGGAGCCACTTTATCCAAAATTTCATTTTGGATTCTTTGTGATGGCACAGAAAAGAAAAGTCTGTACCATAGAATGAGCTGTAGCACATCACATGGTTATTTATTACAATATTACTATCTTACCTTGCCTTTTTTAAAACCAAAGAGGGTGGTGACCGTCTGCTCAAAGGCAATTAACAATTTAAAACACCATCACAGCTATGTAATTAAAGCAACAGAAATATAATCAATCACAAATCCAATCCACACAAAAGTTTCAAACAGTCATGTTTCCATTTGAAAAAAAAATCATCCAAATGCCCTCTGAAAAATAATTCTTATATTTTCTTTCAAAAATTGGCAAAGTTAGAACCCTCCCTCCCAGCTTCCTCAATAGAAGGCATGCTATATGATGGGGGAAATACAGAGAAAGTCCATGTATGGGCAATAATAGAGTAAACCATCCTGAGAGCAGGAACAAAAAGCTATAGCTGTTCTGAGGAGCATAACAAATGTAGGGGTTTCTACAGGGAAAGACAGTCTTTCAGATATGTGGGTCCTAAAAAAAAGGTAAAGGTGGTCCGCTGTGCAAGCACCAGTCGTTTCCGACTCTGGGGTGACGTTGCTTTCACAACTTTGTCACGGCAGACTTTTTACGGGGTGGTTTGCTATTGCCTTCCCCAGTCTTTTACACTTCCCCCCCAGCAAGCTGGGTACTCATTTTACCAACATTTTGTGCTAAAAGTTTCTGGGTTGTCTTCAGGGACAGCTCTATGTAGAACATGCTACTGTAATCCCACCTTGAGATCATGACGATGCATCAAGATGGAGATAGACACTTGGAGTGCTGATTTCACCCCACCTCAAACCCAAAGCTTCTCATGATTTCAATGACATAATGACTGAAAAGCAGGGGGAGCAAAATAGAGCCATCTGATACCCTGCTGGTCAAATTCCAGGAACCTGATCCTAAATATCTGATGGAAACTCTACCCAGCCGGAAACTTTGATGGAGTTCTACCCATGAGACATGAATGAAACCATCACACTACTACATCACTCATCCCTACCCCATCTTTATTTATTTATTTATTGCATTTATATCCCGCCCCGCCCCCCTGCCGAAGCAGGCTCAGGATGGCTCACAACAGTCAAGACTAAAACAATAATACAATGAATAAACATTGGAGTTTTGACAATTAAATTGATAAAAGCTATTAAATAGTTTAAAACAATTTAAAACAGTTTTGGGGCTAGTATTAATTTCAATTTCAATATGTTCAGCAATGTATTTATCTTGTAGTTGATGCAGTAAGATCAAGTGGTCAGGAACATCAAACGCCTCTAAATGATGTAACACAAATCTTTCTGAAAGCACTACCAATGCCAAGCTGTAAGAAAAGCATCCACCACAGCAACTAATGCTGTTTCCATTCTGATACCAGGACAGCAGCAACACAGAACAATCTGAAGTGGTATCTGCATGAAAGCCATAATGCAGAGCTCTGATCTTCCATTGGTTTAAGTGATAACCTCATCAGATGCTGAGGATTCCTGTTTGGATGTCCAGATGTCTGACAGGACTATGAAAACAACCATAATGGAGGGAAGGAGGAGACACAGATCTGAATTGGGTTGTGGTGCTTGACAAGCACCTCTTTCCTTGGTGATTTGCCACTTCTCAGAAATCCTCTCCACTCACACATGTACAGAGCTTTAAGCAATACAGAGCTTTAAGCAATGGAAAGCGGGGTGGGGGGTGGCAAGAGACAGGCACAATATGGGGGTCTCTCTCTTCTTTTCCTCCTGGTGCTTAAAACAGCCCATGGAGGCCATTTCCAACCAGGAAAATAGCATGTGGGACAGGTTAACCTCCCTTCCACAATGTCATGGCTCCATTCCAAATTATCTCCATTTTTTTCCGCAGCTCAGTGAAGTGTCTGGGGATCTGATCACAAATCTCCAATGTCATGCATGGCCTGTCCATAATACACATGTGAATTCTCCTATTTTAACCAGAAGAACCTTTGAAGCAAGCTGCCAGGTTGGATTTGCTTTCCAACTGATGACAAGTTTGTCAGCAGAAGGATATCAAGATTTGTAGCAGTTACATTAAATGAGGCATTAGAATGTTTCAGTGCAGGAGAACTGCTTGAATATGGGGCTGATTTTCCCTCATGAAGGGAAAGGGAGCTCAATCAGCACTGAGGATGAGGAGAAGCTGTGGCCAGCGATTTAGGAGCTGGGAATGGATTCCCATAGCAAGTTAAAAAATAAAAAGTGCTTCTTTTGTTGTGTTGAAGAGTTTGTTTTGTTCTTCAGGTACTTTTGGAGCAATGTATTTCCTTGACTGTTTCACTCAGTTTGTGTCAAGCTGAATTGTGAGGGTAAATTAATGAGTTAATGACGGGGATGAGGGGGGGGGGGATGGACTTGTCTTGCAGAGGGCAATTTGCCTTGATGGCCTTTCTGAAAAGGTTAGCAAGATAGGAGAGACAGGCAAGTGTTGTTGAAACCTTTCCTAATCAACCTGAACCACACACATTCATAGGTATAGAATAACATTTCTTACATTAGGAATGGTCAAAAAAAATTCCAAGTATTGAGAGCTATTCTGGCACCTTGCAGGCTAGCTTCACTGAAGGGAACCATTGACATTGCAGGAATATAGCTAACATGGAACAGTTTGTCGGTCTTGAGGGTACAATGTTTCAGCTTGTCTGTCATGGCATCATATTTGGGGAGACTAGTTTTCATTGACAATTGGCAGCATGCAGCAACTTTGGGGTTCAAACTTTTCTCCATGTTTTCAAAAGGTAAAATTTCACCACATGGAAACTAAGGGCTTCTGCATGTTACATTCTGCCCCCATTGTATAATGCTGATCTTTGCATGTGAAAAATCATGCTTATTGTTAAGTGCGAATTATAGTGAGACTATTGGCTGCAGAGGACAATGGAAGTACCTCAGAGTTCTCCTTCCTTACAAGTGTCATCTCCTTCCTAGGCAAGATCCCCCCAAAGGCAGGATCTATTTCTCTTCTTGAAGACTTCTGCCCTGCCGCCAAGACTAGAAGTCTACCCTGGCTCAGCTGATATTCCACATCCACTGTGCTGCCACCACCACATCACACTTAAAGCTACTGAGATGGCAGATTATACTTTTGGAGATAACTGACTGGGTCATTTGAGTCTCCTTTTGGTGAGGAAGAGCTGCACTGATAAAAGAAGGAGGAAGGTGATTTTCTCCTCAACTTGGTTCCCTCCAACTTGTGGGGCTGGCTATTAGTCCATGTAGGTTCTGCAGTCCTAAGAACCAGCTTTTCAGGAGTTGGAAAGGACTGCTGGGGGAAGGGAACAAGGGAAAGAATCCACAGTCCTTGCACCCATTAATTACTGGATCCAACCTGAGGAGTATTTCTTTAAAGGTCCAAGTTTATTTATTTTACTATGTTTATCGTCTGTCTTTCTCACATATGACATTTTGGCATACCTGAGATTGTTTGCAACCTTTTGGCATCTTTGAAGAGTGGGGTAGTGGCAAGGGCATTGGAGGCTATAAGAAAGGTGCCCTGGCTGTGTATTGAAAGTGGGCTTAACTGCTGGGGCTCAGACCCAGAGAGGTCCTGTTTTCCCACTCTTGGTCTGTTCTTTCCTGGCTGGCGTTGCTGGCTTGGCTAGGCTATTCAAATCTGTATCAAATAGTGGTTTTTGTATTCCTGAGAGGTACAGTAAGCCCACTGGGCTACAAGTATGTGCTCTCCCCATATATATGTGGTGCTTCCAGCCTAGAATATGCTGGACTTGATCACCTGGGAATTCCATACCCAGCATCAGGGTGTTGTTGTTGTTTTTTTGCAGGAATGCACAGGAACACAGTTCCAGCTGCCTTGGTGTCATGGGGTGTGGCTTAACATGCAAATGAGTTCTTGCCAGGCTTTTTTTTACAAAAAAAGTCCTGTGTGAAACAATGGTAACATCAGGGGGTGTGACCTAATATGCAAATGAGTTCCTGCTGGGCTTTTTTTTTTAAAAAAAAGTCCTGCCCAGCATCATATAGTACGTTGGGGCTGATGTGGAAGACAAGTAATAAGACAATGCTCGTAGCAATGCTCATTCCACCCACAGTACCTCTACCAAAAAATATTGCCTGGTTAGAAGGGTACAGACACAGTGTGATATAGTGATTAGTGGACAGGACTAGGACTTGGCAAGCCCAGGTTCAAATCTTCATTCACCATGAAACTCACTGGGAGACCTTGGCCCAGGAATGCTCTCTCAGTCTAACACCTCACTGAAAAAGGGGAAGAACCATGCATGCTGCCCTGCGCTCTTTAGAGGAAGGACATGAAACAATAGACTAAATCATAAATAAAATGCATGTCTCCTGGTCATGGCAAGACAGATAACAACTCCTAGAGAAGGTTTGATGGAACAAACATTCCCCAGGGCATGCAAGTGGACAGGAGAGTAGAACAACTGGGACCACAGTGACCATAAAGGTATAAGTGCAGTGGTGCAACATGCAGTATGCTTCGAGTGGCCATAGGGCATGATTCCATGGGCAAGGCAAGGTGTCTTCATGCTGGAGTCTGAAAAAAGTTACAGAGCTGTTGAGGAAAGAGCAGATGCCGTGGCGTTTCTTGGAGCCAAGACAGTGGGGCTAGCTGGCCTCCAGGCTGATCTGGTCGCTTGTGTGTAGGAAGACAAGAGTTTGAGCATTAAGGCAGACGGCAAGGATGACAGGAAGCTGCCAGCTCCCCCTACCCTGCCTCCAAGCACACAGAATGCTGACATTTCCTTTTTGTTCAGGCTGACAGCAAGCACCTGGCATGCTGTGTGCAATATTGCTGCTGCTGCGGCTGCTGTTCGCCCCTGCCCCCCCTTTGCCCACCCACCCACACATGCACACACTCTTCTCTGCAGGTTTAAATAAATGCAAACATATGCTACTATTAATGGGAGAATCACTCCTGTAAACACGAGTTCCTTTTTATTCATGGCTTCCTCTCGCCTTGCCTGCCAACTCCGTGGGGAAAAGAGAGGTCAAGTAGGGACTATTCTCATCCTTTTATTTAAACCCTCCCTCCCCCTTCTCTGGCTGAGAACAGGCAAGAGGAAAAATGAATTAAGCTAATTGGTGCAAGGGGGAGCTGGGACAATAGCTGGCAAGTCCTTCTGGAGATTCTCTGGTGATCAGGAGCTGTGAGTCAGCCACACAGGACTCCAGGCCCATTTCACTGTCTTGGACTTATCCCTTGCATTGTCTTCAGGGCCAGAGCAACAAAAAGCACACATGACTGGACTGAAAGGTCGCCTGCACAAGCACCATTGAAATGATGGGAGCAGCTGTGTGAGTGTACTGCCCCCCACCCGGCTACTGAGCTGCATCGTGTGTGTAACGCTTTCCCATCTTCTAACTGAGATTACCAAAAACATTTTACTGCTGTCTGAAGCCATATTCATGAATGGTATCCACTGCCTTTATATCCCAGCTGCAGGAGCTCCTCAACCTATAGCAGGAAGTATAGAGAGGAAGAGGAAAATCAAAACAAAGACTCACCATTTCTATTGACCATCAAATACTAAAATGCTAAAGTGTGGAGTTTTTCTAGTACTAGAATGAACATGCCAGAGCTATTATGGTGAAAGGAAATGCCAAAAATTAATCTAGTTACCAATATGCTCAAATCAAATCAAATGCCAGAAAATGCTACCTGAATGCCTAGGTGTGAATGTGCCAAGCTAAAAATACTGCTGGCACCTTAGTATTCAGCCAGAAGTTTCCTGATGCCTGCTTGTTAATCATAATTAATGTTGCTGGTAATCATCAAAACCGACCATAATACAGAAGTGTGTTCTGGGGTCCATTTCCAAGGACTATTGCTGGGCCTTTAATGGCCTGGAAAAGGTCCAGATTCCCCTTTCACACAAGGCCTTAAGTGCACTCACCAAGACTCAGAGTGCTGATGAGAGGCGATGGCTTCATCAGCCCATAGCAGTGTGGCAGCCTGCCTCCAGAGCTAGCATGTCCCACTTATTGCCATCATTGCAAAAGAAATTCCTCATTGCAGCAATGATGGTGGCAGCCAGGAGAGAGAAATGGTGTGCTGAGGGAGGTCAATTATATCATTAGTCTGCATCAGTGTGCCAGTTAGTCTAAGTCCATGGACATAATGCACACGATGCTTTTGAATTCCCCAGATCTGACTCACTTTCCCTGCAGCTCCACAAAGAAACTGCAAGGACCCTAGTTGGCTCAGGAGAGGAGGGGTCTCTGCCACCCACATACAAATCCCCCAAACTGAAATGGTCTTAGGAAGAATGTTATTTGTCCCATTTTGCAGCTGCTTGTACATTCCCATGGGCCATTTCATCTGGAAAGACAGCAAGAGGCAACCTCCTGTTCTGAGCTCTGGCCCTCAAACAGGGGAGGATGGCGCTAAGTGATGCTGCAATGTCATTTCCAGCTGCATAGCTGGAAGTGACATCCCTGTTTTGTGTAGTGTTCTTTTAAAACATAAAGTCATAGGAAACCCTAGCAGAGGTTTGGCATGGAGGCTGAATCAAGCCCCCTGGAGGGCTCCTATCAGGACCCCAAGAAACAGGCTGTCATCTGCTTCCTTTTCCCTCTCCCTTGCTTCCTTCTGCATAACAGCTTGCTTTGCAAGGCTTGCTCAATAGCACAGGAGCTACAGAGCAAAACCTCTACTTTCTCCATTGGCTGAGGCTCCTCCCTTGGGGAGAAAGAGGGGGAAGGATAGTTTGCTTTGCCAGGCTCTCTCAATCGAACAGCAGAGCTACTGAGCCAAGTCTCCCTTCTGTTGGCTGAGGCTGTTCCCCCTCCTGGTCCTCCAGGGAAGGAAGGAAAGAACCAGAGCTTTCTTTGCCCAGTTCCCTGGGAGAGGTACAAAGAGCCAGAGTTTTCTTTGCCCACTTCCCTGGGAGAGGTACAAAGAAAGCACCTTTAAGACCAACGAGTGCTAATGTTTTAAGCATGTTGTGAGCCGCCCTGAGCCACTTGTTGGGAAGGGCGGGATATAAATCATAAAATAAATAAATAAATAAATAAATAAATAAATAAATAAATAAATAAATAAATAAATGTTTTAAGTTCTTTTTAAAAAATCTTTAATTGTGTTTGTGTCCTTTACAAAGTTTATATCTCTCCTATCTAATCTTAAATAGGTACACACACAGCTCAGCCCAGCCCCACATAGCCCGGCCCAACAAGGTCCCATTTATGTCAGATCCAGTCCTCATAACAAATGAGTTCGACACCCCTGGCATGGTGTGGTTGCATAACTTCTGGGTGGAGTGTTATGTGACACATAGTTGCATGCTGGGATGGCAGCCTTAGGGGAGGTAGAAATAAGGCTAACAACTTCCAGGTGGCACTTGAAGATCTCCCACTATTACTGTTGATCTCTAGATGACCAAGATCAATTCCTCTGGAGCAAATGGCTGCTTTGGAGGGTGGACTCTATGGCACTATACTCTGCTGAGATCTCTCCCCTCCCCAAACCCCATACTCCCCAGATGCCACTCCACCTCCAAAATCTCCAGGTGGGAAGAGCTGATGGGTGCCCAGAGATGGCAACCCTAGAACAAAGTCCTTTGTCTCCCCATGCTGTGGTCCTGAGTCAGATTGGAACCCTGCTGTGTTGTAAAAGCTATTAATCACATCTGCTGTGTGACTGCAGGGAATGTCAATCTGGGAGCCAGGTTGTTTAAAAAAAGCAATGTGTAGTTTGACCCCAGTGAGAACATTTCCATCTTTATTACACTCCCTTTGTCTGACCACTACCCACATATGTGTGGTCCACATATACTGAATTCCTGAAATTCCCTTCCACCTGATCTTCCAACATTAGGCTTAAACATAAGGCAGAAATTTCTATGCACATATAAAAATAATTAGAATTGTAGCACTAGATATACTCTTTTCAATAATATTTTTTTTGGTAGGGGGGAGGGGAACAGCCAGAAAATATTATAGTGAGAATATTGACTGTGAAGTTAAAGTTTTTTTTAATGTTATAAAGATTAACATCCTATTTCTGTAGAGTTAGAGTAATAAAATATGGGATTTCTTCTGGTGGAAAGCTACATAGTGAGGTGGATTCTGGTGGGGATCCCCTTCCTCAGACAGGAAGTTGTATCCTTAATTAAAGATCTTTTATTCCAAATGTACCTGAAGCTTACAAAGGACATAAATCTAATTTCATTTATGGCTCAACCAAACTGTTAACCTATGGTTTCTAAATTCATAATTCTTGTATGGTAGCTAATTTATTTTTAAAGTTTATTTTTATTTTATTTTAGTAAATTTCCCCGTAGGACTCATGGTGGAGTACAACATATAATAAAACGATAAAATACAATAAAAACATTTTATAAACAGACAACTCAACAGCACTTAGATTACCATGACAACACATATTGCTCAGCCTAGCCATCTCACATCATGATATCTCATAAGGATGGCAGTTTTTATTCCATTTGCTAGCACAGATGACAGTGCTGGCTGGGGAGGCCAACCAGATCAAGAATAAACGCCCGCAGCCTCATCTAAAAGCCTGGTGGAACAGCTCCGTTTTACAGGCCATACGGAAAGTTAATAAGCCAGGTAGGGCCTGGATCTCACTAGGGAGCTGATTCCACCAGGTTGGGGCCAGGACTGAAAAAGCCCTGGCCCTAGTTGAGGTGAGGCAGGCGTCTCTTGGGCTGGGGACAGACAACAGATGTTGGGAGGCTGAACGTAACGACCTCCTGGGCATATATGGAAAGAGACCGTCCCGCAGGTATGTTGGTTCCAGGTCACGTAAGGCTTTAAATTTTAGCACTAAAACCTTGAAGTTTCTCATACATCTTATGGTGAATGTTCAAGAGATCATATTTATATCACGCCAGAGCCAAGATAGGCATAGGAAAGGATCAGCTAAGACGTTGCAGCCTCAGGGAATCCCATCATGGCCTAATCCTAAAGTATGGTACCTCCAGACTTATATGGCCAGAGAAAATCTGGAAGAGACTCCCCCAGCCCAGAGCTGACTGGGTTGAAGTATGGATGTAAAAAGAAAAAGGAATACAGAACATTCTTCCTCTAGTTATGGTCCTGGGCCCTGAACCTCTTTTAAGAAGAAGAAGACTACAGATTTACACCCCACCCTTCTCTCTGAATCAGAGACTCAGAACGGCTTACAATCCCCTATATCTTCTCCCCTTACAACAGACACCCTGTGAGGTGGGTGGGGCTGAGAGAGCTCTCACAGCAGCGGCCCTTTCAAGGACATCTCTTGCGAGAGCTATGGCTAACCCAACGCCATTCCAGCAGCTGCAAGTGGAGGAGTGGGGAATCAAACCCGGTTCTCCCAAATAAGAGTCCGCACACTTAACCACTACACCAAACTGGCTCTCCAGTTAAAACAGAGTTATTCCATTAAATAAAATGAATCTGTTTTGTGCTTGCTGGGGGTAAAGTGTAGATGACTGGGGAAGGCAATGGCAAACCACCCCGTAAAAAGTTTGCTGTGAAAACGTCATGATGTGATGTCACCCCAATGTTGAAAACAACTGGTGCTTGCACAGGGGACTACCTTTACCTTTATCTGTTTTGTGTAATTCTTGTATTGTTGTGGCAGAAGGAAGAGGGAATCCCCAGGAGAGAAATTGCCGCAACACAGAGAGTTTCACATGTGAGTATATATGAGGTGAACTTGAAAATGAATATGGGCAATGGAGTGAAGTCACCTTCTACTTAAAAACCCACAGCAAACATGAGACTTCATTTCTTTCCATGCTCTACCTTCTATAACAATGTTTCCCAAACTGGGCGATATTTCCCCCTGGGGGGTGCTGGAACGATCCAGGGGGGCAGTAGTAGCCTTGGGTGCAATTGGGGGGCGGTGAATAAAAATAAGGGGGCGGTGGAAGCATAAAGGAAGAAGAGAAGAGGGTGGTAGGTGTCAAACTATCATGTTTCTGAGAGGTATCCAGAATTTCTAATTTAGAGAAAAATTCCCATTAACAAAAAAGGGTTCCTTTTTGTCTGCTACTTAATGCAAATTCACCCAATTAGACTAGTAATGAGGACCAGAACTCCTTCCACTTAAAATATAAGAAGGATGTAGTTTATTTACAAGACAGAATAAAAAATAGAGGTGTACAGACAAACAAGAAACATAGAAACAAAAAACCTTACTAGCTATCCTAGCCAATACTTGCTACAGCTAGCAGCTTCTCAAGGTTGCTTGCAGTTTCTCTCTCAGCAATACAGTTCAAGTCAGGACAGTGGAAGCATTGAGGCAACTGCACAAACTTCACTGAAGAGTTCCAACCAGTGTTCCCTCTAAGCTGCAGAGTCTTGTGATAAAAAAATTCTACTTTGTGAGCTACTGTTATCAAAGTTGTGAGCTGCTGGCATTAAAGTTGTGAGCTACTGCATAAATTATTGTGCTTGGGGGCCATTTTCCCTGAGCTAAGACAAAAATGTGTAAGCTGGAGGCTAAAAAACTGTGAGCTAGCTCATGCTAACTCACCTTAGGGGGAACACTGGTTCCAACCTGCAGCTTTCTCCTCACAAGGTTTTCTGCAGAGCATCAAGCTTCTTGCAGTCCTCTGGTTACCAGGTGGTTGCTTCTGTTGATTTTAGCCAACTGCAATGCCCCAGACAATAGAGTGTCTTCTGCAGGGGCAGCGCATGGGAGTAGGCAGGGTAGGCGGCCGCCTAGGGCTCCACCCTGCCAAGGGGCACTGCTGGGTGCCCCCTTACTTCCCTTTCCCATGTGGCACGATCTCGCCAGTCAGCAGGCAAGCTAAGAGCACTTTCCCATTGCACTAGTCAGAGCTGATGAGTGGAATGGGGAGGTGTCGCCCACCCAGCCACTTTCAACTCGAAAGCAGCGGGCAGCAGTAAAACAGGGCACTCTTTGTAGGCTTCCTTTGAAGCCTTTGACAAGCACAGGCAATGTTTGCCCTGTGAAGAAAAGTGGCAGTGCGACAGCACTTGTGTGTACCACCTGGGGTTCTCGGCTTGCCTGCTGGCTGGCGTGATGATGTCATCACTGGTGTGCGAAGAATATCCCCCCTTAGGAGTGCACCAGGGAACATGACTAGGGTGGCAGAACCTCTAGCGCCAGCACTGATCATCTGCTCCTCTTCTTGAGTTTTGATATTTTACTAATCCACTTATATCCCTGACTGTCTGTCAAAGTGCTAGAATTGTGCAACCAATCATTGATACAAAACAACCAATTTAGCTGGGCCCATCTAGATCTTCTCCTGTCAAACTAGATGGCCTCCTGTCAGTTGGAATTGACAGTTCACAGGTGTTTACAATTTTACAAGTGTTTACCATTAAGAACATGGTCTCTAGGCTCACTTAAGCTAATAGCAACCCACACAAACACTTAGAACTTGGGTATTGTGATTTTCCAGGTAATGATGCAGACAACACACACATGGTTGATGAAACACTCCATTTCTTGACAAGAGGCTTCTATGACTTGTGGATGGGGCACCATGGCAGTCTAATCTGCCCTCCCAACCCAATCCTGTAGCTATGACACAGTCATAAAAAAACTTAGCAATGACCAGCTGGCATTACATCAAAGAAGCCTCTCTCTATAGCTCCATAGTAGTAAAGCCTCTTCAAAGAAACTTCCTTATTCTTTCATGTTATTCTGGAAGCAGTTAAGTGTTTCCTGAATTGCCTGAAGCCAGGAGCCCACTGCTGGCTGCCTGCTTCATTCATTACTTCATGTTTCCCACACTCTGACTTTACTTCCCACGGAGCTGAATGAGATAAACAAACAGCTGCTGCTTCAAATACTACTCTAATCTCTGCACTACTGATGGTAAGTAATAATACCATTATTATGTGTCATAATAGGTGATTTTAACTACTCGCAGATTGATTGGGTCAATATGTGTTCTGATCGAGAGAAAGAGATTGAGTTTCTAGACGCTCTCAATGACTGTGCTAAGGAGCAGATGGTTACAGAACCTACCAGGGGTGGGGCGATCCTGGATTTGGTCCTAAGTAATGCCCAAGACTTGGTGAGAGATGTAAAAGTGATCACACCACTTGGGAGCAGTGATCATAACATTATTGATTTCACCATTTGTATAAATAGGGAGTTGCCCCAAAAGACCAGCACACCCACGTTTAACTTTAAAAGGGGTAAATTCTCTAAGATGAGGAGGCATGTGAAGAGGAAACTGAAAGGAAAGGTAAATGCAGTCAAAACCCCTGGGGAAGCTTGGAGGCTATTTAAAATTACAATATTAGAAGCTCAGATAAAATATATACCACAAGTTAAGAAATGCACAAACAAGTATAAGAAAAGGCCTGCATGGTTAACAAACAAAGTAATGGAAACTGTAAAAGGTAAGAAGGATTCCTTTAAGCGGTGGAAAGATAGTCCAAGTGAGATTAATAAAAGAGAACACAGGCTGTGGCAAATCAAATGCAAGACTGTGATCAGGCAGGCAAAAAGGGACTATTGCAAAAAACATAAAGACCAACAATAAAAATTTCTTCAAATATATTAGAAGCAGGAAACCAGCCAGGGAGGCAGTGGGGCCCTTGGATGACCAAGGGGTAAAAGGATTACTGAAGAGGATAGGGAAATGGCTGAGAAGCTGAATGCATTTTTTGCCTCCGTATTTACTGTGGAAGATGAGAAGTGTTTGCCCGCTCCAGAACCACTAATTTTGGAAGGGGTGTTGAAAGACCTGAGTCAGATTGAGGTGACAAGAGAGGAAGTCCTACAACTGATTGACGAATTAAAAACTAATGTCACCAGGCCTGGATGGCATACATCCAAGAGTTCGGAAAGAACTCAAAGGTGAACTTGTAGATCTCCTGACAAAAATATGTAATCTTTCATTGAAATCTGCCTCCGTTCTTGAGGACTGGAAGGTAGCAAATGTCACCCCCATCTTTAAAAAGGGTTCCAGAGGAGATCCGGGAAACTTCAGGCCAGTCAGTTTGACTTCAATACCGGGAAAGTTGGTAGAAACCATTATCAAGGACAGAACGAGTAGGCACATTGATGAACACAAGTTACTGAAAAAGACTCAGCATGGGTTCTGTAAGAGAAGATCTTGCCTCACTAACCTGTTACAGTTCTTTGATGGGGTGAACAAACATGTGGACAAAGGGGACCCAATAGATGTTGTTTACCTTGACTTCCAGAAAGCTTTTGATAAAGTTCCTTATCAAAGGCTCCTTAGTAAGCTCGAGAGTCATGGAGTGAAAGGGCAGGTCCTCTTGTGGATCAAAAACTGGCTAATTAATAGGAAGCAGAGAGTGAGTATAAATGGGCAGTCTTCGCACTGGAGGACGGTAAGCAGGGCTCAGTACTGGGTCCCATGCTCTTTAACTTGTTCATTAATGATTTGGAGTTGGGAGTGAGCAGTGAAGTGGCCAAATTTGCAGATGACACTAAATTGTTCAGGGTGGTGAGAACCAGAAAGGATTGTGAGGCACTCCAAAGGGATATGTTGAGGCTGGGTGAGTGGGCATCAACGTGGCAGATGAGGTTCAATGTGGTCAAGTGCAAAGTAATGAACACTGGGGCCAAAAATCCCAGCTACAAATACAAGTTGATGGGGTGTGAACTGGCAGAGAATGACCAAGAGAGAGATCTTGGGGTCATGGTAGATAACTCACTGAAAATGTCAAGACAGTGTGCGGTTGCAATAAAAAAGGCCAACGCCATGCTGGGAATTATTAGGAAGGGAACTGAAAACAAATCTGCCAGTATCATAATGCCCCTGTATAAATCAGTGGTGCAATCTCATTTGGAGTACTGTGTACAATTTTGATCACCGCACCTCAAAAAGGATATTATAGCATTGGAAAAAGCCCAGAAAAAGGCAACTAGAATGATTAAAGGGTTGGAACACTTTCCCTATGAAGAAAGGTTAAAACGCTTGGGGCTCTTTAGCTTGGAGAAACGTCGACTGCGGGGTGACATGATAGAAGTTTACAAGATTATGCATGGGATGGAGATAGAGAAAGAAGTACTTTTCTCCTTTTCTCACAATACAAGAACTTGTGGGCATTCAATGAAATTGCTGAGCAGTCGGGTTAAAACAGATAAAAGGAAGTACTACTTCACCCAAAGGGTGATTAACATGTGGAATTCACTGCCACAGGAGGTGGTGGTGGCTGCAAGCATAGACAGCTTCAAGAGGGGATTGGATAAAAATATGGAGCTGAGGTCCATCCGTGGCTATTAGCCACAGTATATAACTGGAACTGTCTGGGGCAGTGATGCTCTGTATTCTTGGTGCTTGGGGGGGCAAAGTGGAAGGGCTTGTAGCCCCACTTGTGAACCTCCTGATGGCACTTGGGGTGTTTTTTTTGGTTACTGTGTGACACAGAGTTGACACAGAGTGTTGGACTGGATGGGCTATTGACCTGATCCAATATGGTTTCTCTTATGTTCTTAATGATTTCAAAATTAAAGAAATTGCAAAGGTGGTTTTTTCCCAACTATTCATGTGGAGGTAGGGTTCCCAAGTCTGATTCAAGAAATATCTGGAGATTTTGGGGGTAAAGCCAGGAGGCCTTGGGATGGAGCCAGGAGCAGGGTTGTGACTAGCACAATTGAACTCTGAAGGAAGTTCTGACAATCACATTTAAAGTGACTGCACATTGTTTAAATGCCTTCCTTCCATTTGAAACAAGGATAGGGGCTCCTTCTTTGGGGCCTCATAGAAATGGACCTCCTGGTCCGACTGTTTTGAAACTTGGTGTTTTGAGTAGTGGCACTGGATGCTGTGCTGAACATTTGGTGCATCTACCTCAAAAAACAGCCCTTCCAGAGCCCCAGATACCCATGGATCAATTCTCCATTATACCCTATTTTTATTTTAATATTATCCTTTGTTATCTTAATTTTTTGTGTGTATATCTTTTCAAGTTGGAGACTGCAGGGCTGCCAGTTTTTTGGAACTGAATCTATTTGAAAGAGAAGTGAATGAGCAAGACTGAGAAGTAGGACTTAACTGACCACAACATTTTGCAAGCCAGAATTAATTTGTGAATTGAACTCAGACTGCCTGTTGCTTTTCCTGTTTACTGCTACATGCATATTTTATCTTCATTGGTTTTGTTGCCTTGTTCTGTAAGATAGAAGTGATGCATTGTATACTATATTTCAACTGCTGTTACCTGCCCTGAGTCCACTTGTGGGGAGGGTGGGATAATAATTATAAAGAAATTTCAAAAATTCTCTGTGTATGCAAATGTTACAATGGTTGATTTTATAAAATAATTTTAGAATTTTAAGTTTCAAAGTGTCTTCTTTACAACATCTTTGTTTACCCTGTGTGCAAATATGTCACTGCATCTTTTAGTCCACTTCTTGAAAGCAGATTTCGAGGGGGGTGCTGAGTAATTTTTTTTCTGAAAAGGGGGCTTTTGTCCTAATAAGTTTGGGAACCTTTGTTCTATAAGATCTAAAAATGGTCAGTGTGAAGTCAACACTAACCTCAATTTACCATCTGAAGAGTACCCTTTTAGACACTTGGGAAATTGGTTGGATACACTGGACTGTATCCCACCAGAATAGAAAGATTTGGCAGTTAGTTAAGTCCCATAAGATGGCAATTTCTGCTGATTCCACCTTCCACTGCAGACTCCCCACTATGCTGCTTATAAGGGTCCACTGACCCCCAGGAAAAAATTGGGAGTGGGGCCTCAGTGAGCTGCAGTGGGAGCAGGAATCACAGGAAATCACCATCTCTTTTAAGGAAACTTAAGTGTGCTTAAGTTTTCTTACCTGCATGGTTGGTTAGTAGAATCATAGAATAATAGAGTTGGAAGGGACCTCCAGGGTCATCTAGTCCAACCCCCTGCTCAATGCAGGAAATTCACAAATACCTCCCTATAAATTCACAGGATCAAAATTGCTGTCAGAAGGCCATCTAGCCTCTGTTTAAAAACCTCCAAGGAAGCAGAGACCACTACCTCTTGAGGAAGCCTATTCCACTGAGAAACCACTCTGTCAGGAAGTTCTTCCTGATGTTGAGCTGGAAACTCTTCTGATTTTATTTCAACCCACTGGTTCTGGTCCTACCTTCTGGGGTCACAGAAAACAATTTCACACCATCCTCAATATGACAGCCCTTCAAGTACTTGAAGATGGTGATTGTATTACCTCTCAGCCACCTCCTCTCCAACTCCTTCAACCTTTCTTCATAGACCCCTCACCATCTTTGTCGCCTTCCTCTGGACCTGTTCCAGCTTGTTTATATCCTTAAAATGTGGTGCCCCAAACTGAACACAATACTCCAGGTGAGGTCTTGCCAGAGCAGAATAAAGTGATACCATCACTTCACATGATCTGGACACTACTTCTGTTAATGTAGCCCAAAATTGCATTTGCCTTTTTAGCCACCACATTACACTGTTGACTCATGTTCAGCTAATGGTCCACTAAGACCCCTACATCCTTTTCACACATACTTCTGCCAAGACAAGTCTCCCCCATCCTATAACCAGTGATTGGTACCACAAGAAAAGTATGTCTGCAAGGTCAGATGCTGACCAAATGATTAGAAATTAAATTCTGTTCTATCAGGAGAAAAAAAAATCTGCTGTGTATGTATTCCTTCCAACAGATAACACCTGTTTCCTTTCTAAGTAGCTTTGAAACATCTCTGAGTCAAATGAAAATATGGATTAACATTTCAAGCAACTGTTAATGAGAAAAAATTCACCTGGCTCTTGTTGAAATAAATTCCAAGCACTAAAAGAGGTGATTAGAAACTAAGGAGGTGATTTGACAGGGAAATAAGAAATTGCACAAAAAACCTGGATGGAGAGCTTCAATATAAAATGTATGTACTGATCAAACTGTAGCCCAATCAGTGGGTTAACTCCAAACTAAGTCCCACTGATTTCAACAGCATTTCTTCTCAAATATACAGGATTGCAGCATTAAACTAGAAATAGCAGTGTGAACTGCAGCATTGTTATAAACATGGAGAACTGGTTGCTGAACTGAAGCACCAAATTATTAGTCGTTGATAAGTTTGCCTTATGTAAAGCTGTGTTATCTTTATTGACCTCAGTTATACACCTGGCTATCACATCATCCTATGGAAGGGAACTGGTGCTTAAGCATATGAATATATTAAATTTACTAGTTACTTCTCTGTGCCAGTGAATGTGAAGCAAATGTTCCCCATTCATTTTTTTCCTCAGCCAAATCAAAGGAGAAGGCACCTCACTGTAAATTCTTAGCTGTTCTCCATTTTGTGCCTTTTTAAAATCAGAATGCTGAGGTGGAAAGGAATATCTAATTAATCAGTTAATTAATTCCACACTTTCTACTCAGCAAAGGGCAGGTATGTGTAAGCCAAGTATATGTCACTATATGGCAGCTGCCAGAAGCCACAAACAGGGGCCACAGGAAAAGTGTGGCCTCTTTCACAAACGCTTCCTGCAACTGGCAGCTTTCATAAGAATATAACAAAAGCCCCACTGGATCAAATTGATAGTCCATCCACTCCAGCATCCAGTCTATCAAAGCAGTTAGTTAATGCCCATAAATATTGTCTGAAAGCAACAGCCTTTCCTTACTATATGTCCTCATCATATGGGGTTCAGAGGAAGATTGTACCTGAACATTGAGGATAACATTTTGTTATCATGGCTCATTGTTATTAATGGATCTACCCATCCTGAATTTATCTGTTTTTAAAAAGCCATCTCTACTGCCTCCAGACCATTTAGGATTTTATACATCTCTGTTTTATAAAACTCTTCACCTTTCTATCTGCTAAACTAAGAAGCCCCAAATGCTTTAGCCTTTCATTGTAAGGAAGATAGTCTACATCTTGATCCTTTGGGTTTGTTTATTTATTCACTTCATTTATTGTCTATCTTTCTAGCTGAGACTCAAGGCAGATGACTGAGTTTAAAAATAAAGCAATAAACAAAACAGTGTTATTATACATAATGAATTATAGAATAAAAAAGGATTACAAAATTGGACAACAATGCAGGAAAACCAATGTGTTTTACAGTACATACAATGAACAACTACCACTGTCTTGTCTTTTTTACAAACCTTTTTTGAGATGATGTTTTTTGCAGTATTTCAAACATGACCATACCATATACACTGCACTTGCACACTGACAGTGTTTTTGGTGAGCTGTTCACCATGACTCTCTTGCTTCTCTTTCCTGGATTGCCATTGCCAATTCAGGCCCCACTAGCTCCATTGTACATCCTTTTGTATTCATTGCTTGCCGCATGTCATTTTGTTGCCTGTTCATATAGTTTCGAGAGATCCATCTTACGTCCTTCTCAATTTACTTTGGATTCACTGTCCTGAACTGGTGTCATTCATAGACTTGGCTTTGCTGACTCTAGAGAACTTATGAATGCTAAATGGCATTGCTCTCAAGAAAGATATTTATAGGACCCTGCTGTAACCTTTCCTCTGTTGTGAAAGCTGTCAATTTATTCTCAACCCTCTGCTTCCTTTTCTTTCCTGTTCACAATTCCTTAGCAGGACATGGCCTGACTGGAACTTCCTCACTGGGATATGGGGTATTGAACAGATTTCTGGGGTGGGGGAAATGCAAAATAAACCAAGCAAGAGAGAAGTCCTGGTCTTATCAGAAAGCTCTGCTAGATCTTCAGGATTAAAGTTCCTGTAGAAATCCATGGAAAATTTGGAAAGCAAGACCCACCCTTTGTTAACAATCTGATTAATAATCCATATCTAGGAATCTTGCCATTTGCTGTATCTGTGCCTAAGAGGACATATCACCCCAAAGGTCTCATAAGAGTCCATGGTTGTCATTTCAGTCCCCTGATCTTGATAAGTTTGGGCAGCCTTCAAGCAAAACTTTATGTGTTGGATCCCAGAAGTTAGCATTCAGGAACTCTTATAAATGCCATGAAGTTTTCACAGTGATTATGGTACATAAAATCCTCCCTTGCCCCCCAGCTTTAAAAACTCTCTCTCTCTGGTCTCTGATGTAAAAAGACATTTACTGATTTATGGTTTCAAACAAAGCCTACAATGTATTTGAAACAGAGAGATCAATGAACTAGCGTTGCCAGGTCTGTGTTGGAAAATACCTGGAGACTTTGGGAATGGATCCAGGAGAGGGCATGGTCTGTGGAGGGGAGGGGTCTCAGCATGGCACAATGCCATAGAGTCCACCCTTCAAAGCAGCCATTTTCTCCAGGGGAGCTGATCTCTGCCAGCTGGAGATCAGTTGTAAAAGCAGGAGATCTCCAGGCCCCACCTAGAGTCTGGCAATCCTAATAATTATGAATCTTGTCTTGGGTCAAACTGGAGAACTTCTGCATTATTTATTATATTTCAGGCTCTGTAGAAAGTTTTTAAAATGGCCAATTGGTGCCATTTTTGGATAGGATTGTTTTTTCCTTCCATGACTTAGAAATCAGAATTTTTCTAGCTAGAGAATGCACAGAAATTACTTTTGCTACTGCAGCCAGAAAAGCTGGACAAAAATTTGCTGAACCATGTGAATACTACTTAAAATTCTTACATGTTTTCACTTGCACATTGCTTATGGAGTAACCTATGTTGGTAACAGTTTGCAAAATTATACACTAACATCTAATAAAAATCATAGTACAGACTTCAGTGTCCAGTGGCTAGCTGTTTATTTGCTTTTAATTGCAAGAGAAGTGAGAAACTGTAGTGGCCAATTAGCAGTTGATAGAAGTGGCAGACCACGGGTATTTTAGCCACTGGAGAAGCAGCAGTGAACTTTAGGAACAGGGCAGGAGAAAGCAAAGGGAGGGATGGAGGATGTGTGCACAGACTGGCCAAACTTTACACAGAGGTACATTTAGGAAAAACAAAAGGCCCCATGCAGAATGGCTTGGCACAGGGGCCTCAGACTCTTGGGTCTGGCCCCAATAGACCCCAAACTTATGTGCAAAAGATGTTCAAAATGCAGCCCCAGTCTGTGGTGGCCTGGACCATCTACAGCATGGCTATCATGGCCAGGAAGTGCCCCTTTCCCTCTCATTCAGTGTGATGCTTGCTTCCTCACCCGGCAGCTTTGCCTTCCCATTATACAGGCAGACTCTTATTTTGCTTTCCATCCTCCACTGAGAGTCCTCTGCTAGTCTCTTATCTGCAGACCTGCAGGCCTGTCAGCCTGGGAAGCCTGACTCCAGCTGTGAGCATTTGGGAGGCCAGCCTATCGGAGAGCGTTCAGATGCATAACTCCAGATCCTAAATGACACTTTGGCACCATTTCCCTGATGTTCTGCCTTCTCCTTCCCTGGGTTTCGATAATGTGTCTTTGCACTGCTCATTGCTGGTAATGAGGCCCCACCTAATTGCCATTCAGTAAACTCCAGTTAAATTAACAGCTTCATCAGATGAGTATCAACATCTGCTCTGTGACAGCCACAGCTCTCCCCCATCTCCCATCTCAGGGCCCATGACATTCAATCAATTGACTGACAAGTCAGAAGCTGGGGCTGCTGTCCATGGCCCAAGTTGTTACCCCATGGCCTCTGTTCTATGTGCTTATGACTATATACATGTGCCTGAGTATATGCACATATGCATGTGTGTGTGAGAGAGACTGCAGCTGAGGGATGTGTATGTGTTCAAAATGTAGGAGACATAATTAGGTCACATGCAGTCCAGGTGAATAGGTAAATAGTAGGGAAGCATCCAGACATGACAGCAAATCACACATGTATCTTTCCCACAGATTTTTAATTAAAAACAAAAAACAAAACAGCAGCAGCAGCTGCCTCAAGGGGCTGTGAGTTTGAGTGCAGGAATGGCAGGCAGAGAAAGCCTGCTATTCCTTTCCCTTCAAGCGATTTTTCCACTTAAATCCCACCCCCACCCCCAATGATAGGGGTAACCCTATTATTCCCCTACAAATGAAAAAAAATGCATTGTGCGGGGTGTTTTTTTTAAGTATTCATGTATGCATGTGTGTGGTTGCATGTCTGGAAGTCATGGTGCCTTCTGGCAACCCCTAGAGGGCTAGGACATTTCACAGAGGTGGTTTTCTAATGGCTGTCTCTACATCCCAGCCCTGGTATTCCAAGGAGGTTTCCCTTTCAAGTACTTGCCAGGAGTTGCTTAGCTTCCAACATCTGATGGGATCATGCTTGCCTGGGCTATCGAGGTCAGGCTGGGCATAAAAAAATGAAAGAAAGAGCTAAATGACCCTTCCATGCTGGCTACTCCTCCAGTCAAACTCACAGTTTCTCAAGGGTACATTCACATACATATAAGCAAACAGCACCCATCATCTTTTTAGGGGTAACTCAGGAAAGCATTTGGTATGGTTTACACACAAGAATAACTTGTTTTCCATTTGGGAGGATTATGCAGAATGAAGTCATAAGGGAATATTCCAGAATTCTTAGCTCTGAAAGTAGCTACTCTGTAGAGAACAGAGGAATCATGGGAAAGGGAAGACAATGACCCTCTACAAAATTCCAATTAAACTGTGGGGTGTCATTCCTCTTTATATCTTTCTAGTTACAGTTGTATATTTCTTAACCTTCCAGAGGTCATAGCAACATGTCAGTTTCACAACAACTTTAGGAAGTAGATCAGACTGATGACTTGCATAAAATCTCCACTTCCTGGTTGAGATGGAATTTGAACCAGTTACTCACATTTCATTTACTATCTTGCCTTGCAGATCCCTTCCAACTGCTCCTTTTGAACGGCTGCCCAAGAATGGCAAGGGCTGCTCCATTAGAGAAAAATCCTCTTGTGTGAACAGGTCCTAAATGGTGTGGCTTTATGTTGAGAATGTGGAACACTTTAATTGCAGCTGCACGTCCCACATATTTGTAAATAAACTCCAGCTAATATTAAGAGAGAGCTTTGTGCATGGGAAGGCCATGCAAACCTCTCCGAAAGGTCACCTACATTATCAACTCCAAATCTAATTAGTTACTGTTTATCTGTAATGAAGGCTTGTTCCTGGAGAGCGCTTGGGAAGAATGAGCAGTAGTAGGAGACTGTGAGGGACTGTGAAATGAGCTCTGGGGACAAGAAGGCAGCCAAATTGGACTCCGCATTTTCCTTTTGAAGCAGCTCTTTCACCACTGGCACATTTGTAAATTGTAAAAGCATACAGTCTTTGGAATTTTAGCAAAATAAAATACATCCCACCCACCCCCAGTGATAGGGATAACCCTATTATTCCCCTACAAATGAAAAAAAATGCAGTCTGCAGGGTGGCTTTTTAAAAAATATTCATGTATGTGTGTGTGTGTGTGTGCTTGCATGTCTGGAAGTCATGGTGCCTTCTGGTGACCCCTAGAGGGGCTAGGACATTTTCTAGTAGCTGCCAGTGCACACACAGAGTGCCCCCCCCCAAAACCCCCCACCAACCTTCATAATCTGAAGGTTTCAGACTATAGATAGGGTAGCCAGCCCCCAGGTAGAGCCTGGAGGTCTCCTGCTTTTACAACTGATCTCCCGCTGGCAGAGGTCAGCTCTTCTGGAGAAAATGGCTGCTTTGAAGGGTGGACTCTATGGCATTGTACCATTCTGAGGCTCCTCCCCTTCCCAAACCCACCCTCTCCCAGATCCACTCCCAAAGTCTCTAGGTATTTTCCAACACAGACCTGGCAACTCTAAATGATACTTACCAGAAAGTCCCATACCATAGACCTTTATTGGCATTAAACTTACCAGAAAGTAAGTCCCACTGAATCAGGGCCTTAGTTAGTCTTCTTTACTAGGTGGAGCTATCTTGTACTCAGGGAGAGCTTCAAAGGAATGAGTATCTTTTCTCATAAAGAATAGAGTTTGTATAACTTTCCCAAGTTTTCTGTGTCTCATTTATAATCTATGAATTGAACCTCTATAAATATTTAAACTAGATGAAACATTTGCTGTGGATTAGACCTGATGCATCGGGCGGGGTGGGGGTGGGGGGTGGGATGGGCTGAGCAAAGTGACCACCATCTGCCAGTGGGATTTTTTTAAAACACTAGAAATGTCCTATTCTAAAATGAAACCATAATTTTAAGTGGGAAATATAATGGCACTTAAAAAACAAAAACAAAAACGTTTTTTCCAAAAGTTCCTAGGTGGAACAAACCAGTGATCTAAATGAGGATGTGTAACCACATTCTACTTTTAGCCTTGAGTTAAACTCTGTGAGACTTTCTTCTGATTAACGTGTAATCATGGTCATGGTAACATTACGAAAAATCAGGAAAACAAAAGCATTTCTTCCACAGATATTTAAAAACTGGCTCATTTCTCTGATGTTTGCCGACATTGGCAATGTATTCTGAGAAAAGCAGCCCAACTGCTCTGTAAGGAGTGAGTCACTGGATCTTCAAGGAGGATGCAGCTAATCACTAAAATGAATAAATGAGATGGGATTGACAGAAGAGAGATGAGCATGTCCAAGGCCACCCTCAGAGTTTCATGGCTGAGTGAGGATTTGGACTCAATCCAAAGAGTCTCTCGGACCACTTAACTTAGAAGTCTACTTTCAAAGCTAGGCTTAGCCATGGCACAAGGGAAGTAGTGAGAGGGGCTGGTTCCTTTCCCTCATCAGGGAATAACCAAAACCAATTTAATACAAAAGAAGAGGAAGATGAGGATCCCAATGGGAGAAAGTAGAATTTCAGTCCAATGTGAACTCTTCCATGTCTCAAGTTAAAAACTGAACATTACAATAAATGCTTGAAGGCTGCTTAAACCCCTTGTCAAAGACTTTTAGAACATCTCAATATAAGCTTCAAAATGCTTATCGTAGTCACACTGATACTAGCTATTTTAAATATTTTTTTAAAAAGGCTAAATGGAATCTCCATGTTCAGAGATACCTCTGAACATATCAGCATCTTGGAGAAACAATAGGGAAACATTCTGGACTCTGGAAGGCTTCCCTGCATGGAGGCCTTCCAGAGGGATCTGGTCAGCTATTGTGGGGACAGGGCCAGATCTAGGGAGGGGCAGAGGGGGGTGCTTGCCCCAGGCGCCGATGGAAGGAGGAATGCCAAATTGGGTATGGAGTCCATTGTATTCTATGGGACCATAAGCTAGAATGGCCCAGAAGGGGGCATCATTTTTTAATTTTGCCCCCCCCTCAAAAAAACATGTGGATCCGGTCCTGTGTGGGGAATGGGATACTGAACTGCTGCCATAATCACCAGGGTTTTTTTTAACTACTCCAAAAGTAAACAGAAATATGATTTGTCCGCTCTGTATAACTGTGGAGAAGCCCAGTACAGTAATACCTCCTTTAACACTGCAGGGTACATTTTTGAAAACAGAGAGCTCAGAGAAACAGCTATGGTTGCCAACCTCCAGATGGGACCTTGAGATTACTTGGAATTACAACAGATTTCCAGGCTAAAGAGATCAATTCCCCTGGAGAAAATGGCTGTTTTGGAGGATTTTATGGTATTATATCCCACTGGCTTGATCCTGAAATCTCTAGGCATTTCCTAACCTGGAGTTGGCAACTTTAGAAACAGCTCTTAATAACGCTGGTTCTAATGGGGATGTGTCCTTCCATATGACTGAGATATGAGGCAGCAGTGAGAGGAGGTGCCAGCTTACTACCTCTGTTAGGCTGGAGTATCCCATGAAATCTGGCTGGGTCTATTTGCACATCAAGGCTTCCTCCTGGGAGAACTGTGACAGCCTGCTCTGCCAGCCCCACATTTCCTGTTGAGGCCCTGTATCTCTGCTGCACATGAGTTTTGCAGATCTTCAACAGGGTTGGGAGGTGGACTTCCTGCCCACACTGGTGCCATGCCACTTTCAGCTTGGCCATATTTACTTCCGGTTGGACCAGTCATATTACAGCTGCCACCCAGCCTCCACCATCCTTATTTTATATTTTTTAAAATGACATGATGAAACATAAGTATTTACAAGGCTTTTTTTGAGCAGGAAAACAGTTTCAGCTGGCTTGGCCAGGGCTCCAGCAGAGGGAAGGCACTAGGCAGCCACATGCTCCCAAACTCTGTCCTCTCTGCCACCTCCAGCCTCCAATGGGCTTGCAAAGACAGTGAGAGATGCATATATGCCCACGAGTGCCCGCTCTGCTGCACATGGGTCTCTCTCTCATGCCATGTTTGGGAGGGGTGAATCAAGGTCTCTCATTGGGTTGTGTGAGAACATACATCCATGAAATGCAGCTGATGGCACTGTACTGTTCTGTATCAATATGCAGAAAGTAACCTACTGAACAGGTGATGTCACTTCCAGTGATGTCAGGGTTTGTGACCTAATATGCAAATGAGTTCCTGCTGGGCTTTTTCTACAAACAAACAAACAAAATCCCTGAGTATTTGCAACTAGGCTAGTTAAATGGATTGCCCACCACTCTCTTCTCCCTCCCCCAGAAGTGCTTTTTCTCATTTTTCTTCTGAAGCTGCCAAGATGGTGACTCCTTCTCCTCCTCCTCTGTGCTCAGAAACATTCTGAATGGCACCATAAAAGAGGCATCCTCTGCATTTATACCTCTGCGTTATACTCCAAACTCTCTCTTGTCTCTTCCTCCTACACTGTCTAGTGACTGACCAGGTAGTGGGGCATCATTCCCCATCATTCCACCTCTCACATCCATGGAATAATTTCTGGTACAAGTTTAATTCTGCCAATGCGTTACATCCTAAACTCCCTGGTTCTACTTTAACCATAGCAGGTGGTGTTGTCATGAAGGGAAAGATGCTTAAATCTCTCACATGGTGTTTTACAATCCCCCATCTGTGGCTAGACACAGGTGGACAGCTTTGCAATAACAGGCTGTGGAGCTCTATGGATTTTCACGGTAATCCATTTCACTGTAATCCAAAATGCTGCATGAGACGTTCTTTGTAGCATCTGCCTTCAGAAAGGAAGGATACACTTTCAAACGCATGCCCATCAATTCATGGAGCTGCCTGTTCACCTGGGAGCAGCTGTAAGTTATGCCTGTTGTATGGGAGGGTGTGTGTGAACAAAACAGAGCATAGATGGGGAAGTGTGGAGAGCCAGAAAATAGTGGGGTATATTTGATTACTCATTACAATGGTTTGGACAGATTGCTTTCCTGAAGAAAACTTTCAAGCACATAGTAGAGAATGGATCCTGGTACCAGCTATGAATGGTTTCATGCAAATCCCACTTTTCTTAAAATTACCAAACCATTTTTCCAACCCAAGAAACAGATTTGATTGTTTGAGACACCCATATGGACAACACAGATCAGATAACATATTTTTGCTTAAATACTCAGACATACTCAACAACAGGAACTGACAAAAATAAATCATATTACCCAATGTGTCTCAAATCACAAAATGCTTCCTTTGCATTTGTGAAGATTCTTAGATTCTCCCACTTTCCAATGTAGTTTAATTTTTGAGGGGGGAAAATTTGGACTTTGCTAGCCATTTTAGAAAGTTTTGAAAGCAAAAAAAATTGTCATTAAAACACAAAATGTTTTTCAAAACCACAATGATATCCAAATTTTCATCATTCATTCTTTGGGATCCTTTTTTAAAAAAAACAGTTCACTTGTGTGGATATGAACAGTGGAGATCAGCCAGAGGCATACTTCTTGGGTCGTCTTGATAGCAAAGCAGAGAACTGAAGTATTTTCACTTGTAAAAGGAGAGAGAGAGGATGCAAGGTTGGTAAATAGACCATTAACACATCAAGTCACTCCATTAACTTCAAAGAGTAAACATCTCCTTTCTTCTCCCTCCCACTCTCTCAGACTCTTCTGTGGCCAGCACTACTCTTAGTTACAGTACTTGTGGCAGTGAAAAGGACTGAATGAAATCCATAATCCTATCCATTTCTTCTTGCACCACATGAAATGCAAAACCCACCATTTATGTTAAAACCTCAGCATTTGCAACCCAGCAAGCTGAAATGCTGGAATCTGAAATTCAAACTTTGCTTCTTTCACATTTTTGCAACAAGCATTGTTCCTGGCATGTCCTTCCTAACCATTGTTTTAACTGCTGTTTTTATGTTAAACATTTTAATTCTGTCTTTTGTTTTAATGATGTGTGTTTGGAGGGGGGTTGATTTTAGTGGTTTCAAAATGTTATTTTATCCTGTACGTTTTAAATTGTTAGCCACCCTGGTGGCTCTTGTAAGGACAGAAAGGTGGGATACATGTATTATAAATAAAACAATAATGTTGCTGCCAGGTATGCTCTAGGCAACATCTCCCACATACTCCTTCCCTCCTCCCAACAGTACTAGTAGGCTCTTTAGGCACTGTGAGAGGCATAGACTAAAGCATTTCTGGTGGTTGTACAGCCGGTGAAAGCAGGGCTGGATTAACCATTAGGCCAAGTAGGCACTGGCCCATGGGCCCCCATGCCTTTAGGGGGCCCAGGCCGGCTTTCCGCCCAGTTGCCCCCCTGCTTGCATGTTGCAGCTCTCCCAGCCTGCACACACAGTCAGAAACTGAGCTGCTCCTTGCCTGATTTGCCTGGTGCTGCTGCTGCTGGTGTTGTCGCCAAGTTTGCCTCTCTGCCTCCTCTCCGCAGCTTAGTAAAACAGGCTTTTAAGAAGGGGCCTTGGGGCCTCCACATGGTTTAATCTGGCACTGGGTGAAAGAGGGACAACAGAGTGGTAGGAGAAGGGAGTATAGGGAAAAGTTGGCCTGTGGCTATGGAGGCCCACAGAGCTGCATTACATCCCTCCATTATTCTCTTTCTATGCTGTGCTGTAGTCAGAAATACAATGGTGGGGAGCAGGCACAGAAACCAAGGCAGACTCATTGTTCCCAGTCAAGGAAAGCAATGTCTTCTTAGACCAAGGGAGCAAGTTTTATCAGCAAGAGTTACCATTTCATTGCTGGAGTGGAACAGGTCAGTTAACATTAAGTCCTTCATATCCTAGCCAGGACAGGGATGGAGAGCCTTTCCCCCCTTGTTACAGTGACTCTTTTCACCTTGGCGCCATCTCATTTATACCTGAGCTACCATAACATGGGCAGGCTCCCCCCTCACACCTCTCCCTGTATACTGGGGCTTCCTAATTCCACAAATCTCAATCCTTCTCCTGCTCATTTTCCTACCTGTTTAAAGTTTGACCCTTATTTCCATTATGCCATCAAATCCTTATTTAATGTTGCTTCCACTTTTCTCTATTTTTCCCTCTTAATTTTCGCCCCAAAAGATGATCATAGTGGTCAAGTAGGTTCATAAGGGAGTTGGTGTCTCTATGGTATGTTTGTCCCAAACCATGTAAAGCTTTAAACATCACCCATCAGGAACTTGAATTGTGACCAGAAACAAGTTGGGAGCCAGTTTAGACGGGCTGACTGGAGTGATATGGTCTTTATGAACCACTCCAGTGGCAGCACTCTGTAGCAATTGCAGTTACCGAACACTTCTCAAGGGCATATGCAGAGCACATAGCTCAACACTGAATTCTGGATGTGTTAGGGCTGGTGTTCAAAAATATACTGATTTAGGTAGTTTATTGGGGCACAGTTTAAACCTGCATACAGAGAATGGTAGCAACTAATTAGGACAATCCTAACTATCCCATATGCTACACTTATGTTTGATGTAGTGGTTAAGTGTGTAGACTTTTATCTGGAAGAACTGGGTTTGATTCCCCACTCCTCCACATGCAACTGCTGGAGTGACCTTTGGTCAGTCATAACTCTGTCAGAGTTCTCTCAGCCTTACCTACCTCACAGGATATTTGTTATGGAGAGGGGAAGGGAAAGGAGATTGTAAGCCGCTCTGAGACTTTTTTGGGATAGTGAAGGGCAGGGTATAAATCCAGTCTCTTCTTCTTCATCATCATCTTGACATATGAACAGTGCTACAGCTGCGGTTAAGAATGGACACTTATCAATAGACTTATTGAAATCTAGTGTGGTGAAGAGGTTAGAGTAATGTACTATGATTCAGGAGACCAAATTCCCACTCAGTCAAGCAACTCACTGGGTGACCTTGAGCCGTTTACCATCTCCCAGCTTAGCCCACCATGCAATCAGGGCAGGATAAAATGTAATAGACAAACAGCATAAACCTCCACTGCGATAAAAGAAGAGGGAAGGTTTTGCATGTATTCCATTTAGGAAAATTGCTTTATCTCCACAGCTTCTCTCAAATCTGAGACATCTGGTTTCTTCTTCATGCTCTTTTCCATATGTCTGTCCTGTGCAGCTGGAAAAACTCACATTTGCAGGAATGAGCACTCAAGCATTTGTATAGCCTTGGATGCCAAACACCTTGTATGCCATTATAACTAAGCAAAAAATGAGATAGAGATAATTATGTTACATAGACAAGCTCTTTATTCTGATACTTTGCATTTTCCTTGGCAATGAAAAAAAGTGGAAAAGGGCCAGTTTCTAGATTGTCCATAACAGACATGGATATTTCTACAAAATGTTTGAGAACCTGATCCAAGGCTTAGGTTTCATTGCTTCCCTTGGCAAACGTGACTTTTCACAGGGAAAGTGACAAAATCCCACTTCCCGTTTGTCTCAGTGGGAATTGGCTCACGTTTGCAGCGTCTCTCATGCCTTGTGCTTGTTATCAGATCTGACTTGAATGCCTCCACTTTGGCCATTTGATCTCTTCATATATGATTAGTTTGTTTGCTAGACCCCTTTGTTGGGTGAAGTTCACCAGTTTGATTCTCTTCCATTTTATTGATCCTTTGTGCCCTGGACTTTAAGGAGGATGGGGTTGAAAGGGAGAAAGTAGCAATAAAGAATGTCGAAGTCAAGAACTGTGAGGAAAAGATCAAGAAGCAGGACATGCTGTGAGGGCTTCAACAGATGTGACAAAGATCACGAATCTCTCTCTTTCAAGGATGAATTACAGGTACCGAATTTGGATCAGAGTAACATGGGGAACGGAGTTTAACACTACATATTTTCATTAATTGAAACTATGCCCTCCTCCTCATGATCCACCATGGGTACTTTAAAGGGGGAAAAGAGATTCTTTTAAAAGCCAGGGCCATTTGAGTCAGTTAGTTTAGGGATAAAAACAGGAAACAGGATACAGAATACCAGTTTTCAAACACAGAACAAACTTGAAAACTTTTATAAGATTTGCTGAACTATATCAGTTTAGAAGGGGTGATAACAACAGCCTCACAAAGCATTGTAGTATGCTAGATGTTATAGGGGAAATCACAGACAGATCAGTAAGTACAACTCTTTAGGCACAGGATACTCCCCAAAAATCCAAAAACAAAGACTCGAGATCAAATGAGTGTGTGTGACCTGACCTTACTTCTGCTGTTCTCTGGGGATAGAAAGAATCAGAAAGGTCTTGTACTTGGTTCCTTTTGGACTAGCAAGCTTCCACTATCCTAAACATCCCAGATAGGTTTATTTATTCAGCCTGCTGTATGATCACCAGGGTTTTTTTCCCCTTCTTCTTCTGAGGGAACAAAATTCTCAAAACAATTTTTTTTTAAGTTTATGAGGGGCACCTGTGCGTTTCTCCTTCATTTCCCTCTTAAGAGTTCCAGCACCTCTTTTTCCAGAAAAAAAGCCCTGAGGATCACCCTCATTTCAAAACAGCCACTGTGTCAATAAACCTTATATCTGGTCATCAAAGTGCAGCCAAGGCAACAACAACATTTGAAACACCCACAAGGCAATGATCAAGCATTGTTGCTTTTATTTATGGCTGTTAATAAGTCAGGGGAAATGCTCTTGAAACAGAAACAGAAGCCAAAATACAAGATTGTGCATCATGACTAGGAGGCCTCTGAAGAGCCCAGGACAGGAATTAGGAGGACATTGACTCCCAGCCATCTTGCATCCTGAGGTGGTTTGGAGGATACATCTTCTTGCCCTACCTCTTCAATCAAAAGCTGAAGATCCTCTCTTCTCCTGGTTTTCTGATGGAGTGTTGCTCTAAAATTAGGAGACAAAATACAGCTGTCAGAAGAAAGAGCTCAAGCGATGATGGATGGCCTCAGAGATGACTCGGGCTGCTCGTTATCCCCCGCCCTGCCTTGGCACTCGACAAGGGGATGATGCAGTGGATTGCTACCAGCCTTAGGAGCAGATACCAGGGTGAGAAAAAACAGCAACAACGACAATAATAACCACCTGGCCTCAAAGAATTTCTTGGAAATATGAAAGGAAGAATTAACTCTCACATTGTCATGAGTACCACAGGGCTGAAGAGATTATTTTTATATATAAGGGTTCCTAAACTGCCTGGACTGTAAAATATTGCAATCAGTATCAGGAGTTGCTAAATACCCCTTACAGTAAAGACTTAGATGAGCACTGTACTATTATACAATAGTATCCATTTAAAATGCAGCTTTATCAGGTAGTCCTGCCTACTGCAGAAATACAATACAGAAGCTACAGGATTGGCTACTCACAAAACATTCAGAAATACTGGACAACAGACCAGTTCATCTCTCTTACTTTCTGGTTGTCTTTCAGGTTTTCTGCTACGCCCTTCTCTCTGTATCATACCAGCTTCCCTGCTCCTGACTGTGCATTGCATTTGTAGAACTCCAGTGTTAGCAAGCTTTCTTTTTTGCTGACCTCTATGACCTTCATTTCTTTCTTCTCTTCATTCATTCTTGATTTTGAAATGAAGACAGGAACATAGATGTTGCTGGAGCAACTGCAAGACATTTGTTGAGTGCTTCCCTGAACTTCGAACTACAGAAGACCACTCCTCATCTGGGAAAATGGCAAACTAAGAAGGAGATAAATAATAGGTTTGAAAGAACTCATTGCTCAGAGCTCTGTGAAGACTTCACTGAGACAAACTTCTCACTATTCCAGTAGGTGATCTAGGGCTAGTCTGATCTATGGCACCTTGTTGATTGTCAGATGGAATATGTTTTAATAGGTTGGAAGGAACTACTGGCTTGATTTATACTACCCCTGCTAAAGCAAGACATCGGTATTTTTCCATGTTACACACTACTTGACTATCTACGGCTTGTTTTTTAGACACTTCAAGCCTAACATATTTTCTTCATTGTAGATGTTATATGATTGGTGCATAGATTTTGCTAAAGTAGAGCTGGCCATTTTTGTGCCCTTAGCAATGTGTAGGAGAAAACAGGTATTTTATTTCCAAATGGGAACCATGGTAAAAACTGGAAGAAGCCCAGTATGGTGCACATAGTTATAGGAAGCAGAGTTCTCATTGACCTACCCTTTGTTAAAAAAAACACTAATCAAAAGGGTGGCACAAAAGTCCATATTCCTGACAACTTGACATTGGGTAAGGATCAGGGTCAAGCCTTTTTTCATTCTAGAGCCATTATTATTCATTCAATGCCCAACTGATAGTTTTCCTGGCAACACTCTCTGCCTTTCTTTCTTTTTCTTTGTAAGAGTCTCACTGAGAAAAAAATGACCAGGCTGCTCTACCTATTGCTGTTGACTCCAAGAGGCGCTTATACTACACAATCAAAATGGATGTCAGTATTTGCAGGTTCAGTAGCCATTGCAGAAGCTGGTTTGCATTTCTATGAGCTCTGAGCACAGTTCCCTCCAACTGTGTTCCTTCCATCATGTTTCTTTACAGGATCAATTACTAGTCCTTCCTTCATGTATTGACACACTAAAGTCTGAAGACAAACAGGCAAGCATAAAGAGAAAAATTATGATCCAAGTTATATAGCTATGGTAAACAAGATGCAGTCATTCCTTTAAAAAAATATTCCCCAAATGGTTCCCTAACAGTGTGGAAAACAGCTTCTATTTTTTCAGAAAAAGATACAACTTTCAGAAAAAAATAATGTCCCAAAATGAAAGGAACTAGAAACACTGGAGAAATCTAAAAGCAATTAGCAAAATATAATTTTAAACTAGACAGTAAGTAGTATGTGAAAAAAAAGTTGCATTCCCCCTTCTTCTTCTTGTTTTGTACTTTAGGGCTTTAGAAATGAAGGCCCTGAAGCTGTGCATGTGTCAGTTCCTTCCAAGAAAACATCACTAATTTTTTTTCTCATCCAGCTTTTCTTTAGCAATTGTCATCTTCAAGGTAAGAACAAGTGCAGTAGACAGCAAGAGTTATCCATGCCCTAGCTAGATTTACAGCAGGACAAAACAAAACAAAACAAACTTCCCTCTATATTCTGGGGGCAAAGGTGAAGTGCCTTCATGCTCTGCCCTCCTGCCTGCCTCCTCAATGAGAGATGGGCCACCTTGTGGGCTCTGGGTCCCAAGCCAATCTGGCTGCTGTCTCTTGACTGCTACTAAGTGAGTTGCAGCACAGCAGGAGGTCTGTGCAACTTGAGGGTTTCTCTCTTGAGACCCCAGGCATCTCATGTGTGTAAATCCTGACATCTTGGACAACTTCCAGCTTGAGAAATTACCTTCTGCCTCCCTGAATACCCCCTGCAGTTTAAATTGGAAACAGTCTTCTCCCCTCTGCCTTTTCCAATTGTTCCACAGGGTTTTTGTGTATGGTAAAACAGCTGCCATCAGAGGTAGGGGAAAACTGTGAGCTGCTAGGCCTTGGGGTTAGTGTGGACTTGGTTGACTGTCACCTGCTGACTTGTCAATACTGTTGTTTGTATTGCCTTTGCAAAGGCTGCCTTTCCCTTTCCATGCCATTGTTGGCTGGATTTGGTAGACATAATCAGGTTTGCTGAATTCAAGGAATACAGACAGATTTTACCACATGCTAGACATGAAGAGGGCATGGACTTTATTTTGTCCTATACTTCTTTAGAACAATTCCTACTGAAAACTAAAGTTCTCTTATCAGCGCATCTTGTGTACTAGCGAGAAAAATATCAGGATGCCTCTGAGAGAACCCCTTGTCTGTATTAGCCATGCAGCAGGACAAAGCAGCCAGCATGAGTTAAAGGACAGAAGACAAACCTGACAGAGAGCCATTAAAGGACAAGGTTATATTCTGGTGGGGTAGCTGTGCTGTTTGTGGTGTCTATTTAGATCTTAAAGACAAAGAAGTTTTTATTCTAGCATAAATGTTCATAGCCAGAATGCATCTGACAAAGTTGGCTCTCTAATCATGAAAGAATCTGCTAGAGTAAAAACCTGTGCCACAAGATGCTGGTCTGTTTATTATAATGAGATGATTGAAATGATTTCCCAGTGATACTGAATGAATTCTAATGACTGAGAAGAAGATGAACAAGGTACACTGGCTGGAAAACATATGAAGCTGCCTTCTACTGAATCAGACCCTTGGTCCATCAAAGTCAGTATTGTCTACTCAGACTGGCAGCGGCTCTCCAGGGTCTCAAGCTGAGGTTTTTCATTCCTATTTACGTGGACCCTTTTTAGTTGGAGATGCCAGGGATTGAACCTGGGACCTTCTGCTTCCCAAGCAGATGCTCTACCACTGAGCCACGGTCCGTTGCTAAAGTGTTTTAGAAATAAAGACATGCATTTTTGCCAGTAAGATGCTTGGCCACAGAGCCGACAGTGGAGTTGCTCAGGAAGGAGCTGAATTCTTAACACACACACAGTCTGCAAAGGGCCACTGATAGGAAAATCTCCTTCTTGTACATGTTAACCAAATCTAATTCAGTGACTTGCAATGACTTGAGGGAAATTAATTGGCAAACACTGTGTTGATCCTGTGATTAGACTAGATTATCTCAAAACTCCTTTTGACGGTTAAATTAGAGGCTATTTTACTCTGCAAATATGAAAGCAGAAATGTGAAGTTTGATGGCAATGTGTGTATGGAAAATATCCTGAAAAAGAAAAGCAGCAGGAGGAAGATCAGCAATTCCTCTGGACAGAGGCAGGACCCTGCATTATGAGGAAAGAATGGAAGAAGAGTCTTTCCATCACCCAAATGATTAACCAGATTAGTAGCTTCAAATTAATTTTTGGGCCAGCTATGAATTTATTGCAATAGATTCTTTGTAAATCCAGGAGAACGAATATGATCTGTCTTGGAATAAAAGAACTGTATCAGATTCCTTGGTCATAGAAATAGCATCTGAGGATGTAGCTTCCCCCTTTTCCCTAGAAAAGGCCCTCTCCCTTGTAGCCTGGGGAGTGGCCTAGCCCTTCCATTCTTGGCCCTTCCTGGCCTGCCTTGTGAAGGGTTTCCTAGATGAAGGACATACCCAGCCTCTCCTTCTTCTTCTAGTACAAGGGCTAGGTCCTGCAGACAGGAGCCAGCCACAACTCTACCCCATCCCCTGGCCTTCTCTAAAGGAGCTTGTTTCAAGATTGCTTGAAGCTGGGACTACCTGTCCTTCTTTCCACCCCAACAGGTGCTCTCCTAGATCTGTCCTAACTATCTGGACCTTTCCCATATTGGGACAGGTGGGTATACATCCCTGGGACGGCAATCCTTTGGGTCCAGCTGAATGTTGCTTGGCAGCCTCCAACAAAGTTAGTAAGTGCAGGGGCATTGCCTCTTTGACATATTGTAAAGTATTTTAAATGCTATGCAATGTTCCCTCTAAGCTGTGGAGACTTCTGAGCAAAAATTCTACTTTGTGAGCTACTGGTATTAAACTTCTGAGCTGCTGCATAAATTTGTTTGCTCTGGGGCCATTTTTCCTGAACTGAGACAAAATGTGTGAGCTGGAGGCTAAAAAATTGTGAGCTGGCTCACAGTAACTCAGCTTAGAGGGAAAACTGCTAAGGAGGGGATCACATTTAGCTCCCCGTTTTCTGCTGACAGGAATGTCTTGAAATATGGTTAAGACACACCACTAGGGTTGCCCATTGCCAGGTCTGGAGACTTTAGGGGTGGATCTGGGATTTTCTCCAGGGGAGGTGATCTCTGCCAGCTGGAGATCAGCTGTAAAAGTGGGAGATCTCCAGGCCTCACCTGGAGGCTGGCAACCCCATGCCCCAACTAAAGAATATTTAACTTGCTATTTATTCCTTTGCACTTCCAGCAGTTTAGAGATGCATCAGAAACATGCAGGTTTGGGTTCTCTTTAACTGACTGCTTCTCCATGTTTGTGCACCTAGGTATACTACAGAAGCCAGAATTACTTTTGTTATATTGAAGCACGCATGAATATTAAGCTACAGAGCATGCCCCAAAGAAAATGTGGCTTGTGTTTTTTAACTAGCAGATGATGAATTTTACCTAAAAGTTGCAAGAATGCAGAAGCACAGAACCCTTTGGGCCAGTTCAAGGTATTTTGCCACCCCGGATAAGGTCCAGCCACCCACTTATGGGCCAACACTACTGATCAGAACTTTGGCTTAGACAGGCAGCACAGGGATCCCCATCACCTCTTTTACTGCTGATGGCTGGGAGTGAGCTGAGCCCCTGAGGTGCATCAACATCCTTCTCACTGCACTGCCTTCAAGCAGTGGGTTGGTCAGATACGCCACCTTGAGAGCCACATGACTTTCTGATATATTAAAGGCAAGGGAATAGCTTTGAGGATTTCTATTGGTGCTCATGGCTGACTAAAGTTGCTGGAAAGGGAATCTGGCTGCAGCAGTTCACAACTTTTTGGAGCTGTTCAGAACCAACAAATGCATCATTTTCTTATGTCAGAAACCAAGGGGCCACAGATGGAGGCTCAAACACTCTGGCTGTATGAGTTAGTGGAATAAAAGACTAGAAAAAGCTGCCTTGTGGGAGCTGCAATGAGTGTGTTTTGGCATCAGTGTGTCTGCTCCCAGCAAATGCACTCTGTATAGGTTGAATAATGCAGCCATCACCTTGGCATTCTGCTGAGAAGAAATTTATTTATTTATTTATTTATTTATTTATTTATTTATTTATTTATTTATTTATTTATTTATTTATCTATCTATCTATTTATTTATTTATTTATTTATTTATTTATTTATTTATTTATTTATTTATCTGGGATTTATATCCCGCCCTTCCTACCGAGTGGCTCAGGGCGGCTTACAACATATATAAAACTAACATAAAAATATAAAATTACACTTTAAAATTAACATTTCATAATATATAAGTAAAATCAAACATTTGTTATAATGCAAAGATCGGCTCATTGGCAAAGAGTGCTTTGTGGCTAAAACATGTTCTAGTACATTGATTGATTTTAGTGATGTAATATGGAGGGGAATGGATAAAAATCATGACTGGGAGTGATGCAAGTTTCATCCCTCTGCCCTACAGAAAATGGCAGAGTCTTTGCACATTGCACATAGAGTCAACTCTATTTTCTCTTAAGAATCATAACCAAATAGATCAGGATTGGTGCAGATGTTGAGTGCAGCCCTGGGGCTGCCTCAGTGTTTGGATTGTCTCCCTCCTGCCTCTTCCCCTCTTCTCTCTCCCTCCACTGCAGGATGGCACTCATTCATCATCAGCACTTTAAATACTAGCGCATCACTGACTTCGTCATCTCCTTTTTTTCCTGCTCAGTGCAGGGCTTGGCCTCTTTCACTGCCTCCTTGTTTCCCATCGCCTGCTGAAGTTCCGTAATCCTCTATTTGGTTTAGTTCCACTTGGTTTCATTGTGTACGGATGAAAGAATCCAATGGGAGAAGAGTAAATTACACTAAATAATAAAAAGCGGCTTGCTCTGATAATTTCCAGAATGGCAGAGGCATGTACACACACATATTCAGAAACACACATCATTCTAAGCTGTTATATTCACCAGATATAAAGTCAGAGAAATCTCATAGGAAAAACAATGTACCCGCTTGTCACATTTTGTATCTGGTGATGGAGAGCCTTGAGTGTAATCTATAAACCTAATTATGGATTCAAAATTACAAAAGTTCTTGCCTGATTTATCTTCACAACAACTCTGCAAAGAAGGACACTCTGCAAGTGGGGAAATGTGGCTTAGAGACAGCAGCTTGCCCAAAGATGCCCAGCCATGGCACCAGAAAGCTGTGGTCAAGTCTCTGAGAGAAAACAAGCTGGAGCTGAATCTAAACAAGGCTGAGATGATGCAGACCAGTGTTTTGGTGAGAGTTTTGCATCTAGCTGCAGCTGGAATAAAGCTCTCCCTGAAAAACTCAATGAAAAGCTTGTGAGTCTTGCTGGACCCTGATCTCCAGGTAGAGAAACAGGTGAATTTGGTGGTTAAGAGTGCATTTTACCAGCAGTATATCACATGGAAGCCTACTCCTTATCTGCGGACATAGAACCTGGCTCCAATAATCCATGCTACAGTTGCATTGAGGCTCAGTTGCTGTAATACACTCTAATTGGTTGTACAGACATGTCCATGTCCAGCCATCAAGGCCCCAGATCTGGGAAACTTATCAAGTCCATGATTGTTGGAGGGAGAGAAGAAAAAGCACTAGGAAACAAGCTGCTTCCTAAGGCAAACCAGAGAATCTACAGGATTCAGCCAGCAGATTATTGAAGAGGGACCCCTGGACCGAGGAAACAAGT
Source organism: Heteronotia binoei (assembly GCF_032191835.1). NCBI lineage: Eukaryota > Metazoa > Chordata > Lepidosauria > Squamata > Gekkonidae > Heteronotia > Heteronotia binoei. The sequence continues at coordinate 76,475,972 of NC_083228.1, read as the reverse complement.
GAGGCCAGGCCAGATTCAGGTGTAGAGGCTACTGAGTGAATGAGGATGGATGGATGATTGGCTCCTCAAGGACAGAGGAGGTGGGAATAAGGTCAGGGAGGGAAATAAAAGACAGGCTTCACAGATAGGCTAAGGAGGAAGGAAGTGGAGAGCTGTTCCTGGGGAGGAAATATATGGTGTTTGGCTGCATCCTGCTTTCCCTGGCTGTAAGACCTGAGGAGCCCCAATGCAGAAGGGGGAAAGTGACCTTGCAGAAAGGGGCACTCACAGTGGACCTGATCTTGAAAATGACTGAAACTTCAACTGATATAGATGTATTTTTCTTCTGCTGTCAAGTCAATAAACAAACTCTGTTGGGTTTGCAAGGCAAGAGATATTCAGAGGTGATTTTCCATTGCCTACAGAATGTAGCAGCCTGTTCATTTGTTTGTTTGTTCCTTGCTTTTCTTACCAAATGGGGACCCATAGTGGTGTACAGCAGTGGTCTATTCTCTTCCAAGCAGCCTTGTGAGGTAGGTTAGGTTAAGAAAGAAAACTTGGCTTAAACTTCTAGGGTAAAGCTGGGATTTGAACTGGGGTCTCCCAGATCCTAGTCTGACATTATAGCCATTATGCCGCAGTTGGCTGTATCTGGGGTGCTGATAGGCAGCACATAGCCATTCTGAGCTCCTTTTACTTGTTGCTCATTTGTTTCCAGCTACAATGCAAGGACCAGTGATTACCTTCCTTACTTAGCCTGAGACCCAGACATTCAAAGGTCTACCTCTCCCACTATGTACCCATGCGACAACTGTATTGTACCCAACAGGGTATTTTGACCATCCCTTTTCTAGCCACAGTACATTCTATTACTGCTCAGATCTGGGATATTTTTATTGCTACCTCTCTGTTCTGGAACAACCTCACAGAGCAGGTGAGAGAGGCATCCACCTTGCTTGCCTTTTATGATTACCCTAAGATAAATAAGCAACCTTGCTGGTTGCATATTTCTTGTTTTAACGATTTTCTAAAAGATTTCTTTTATTACAGTGATTATGCTATTACTCACCTTGAGGTCCATCGAAGCAGGAAAAATTAAATAGCCTATGCATTCATTTCTGAAGTGACATTGAATGGAGGCTCAGTATTTTATATACTTACACTCTATCAGATTCTGATCTGCCAGAACGGAAGATAAGAATTTGTACCAGCTATAGTTATGACATAAGCCCACAGGAATCAGTAGGACTTAAGATGTTCAGATACTAATCTCCATTAAACTTGATGTAAGCATGGAGAAAAAGTTTTTAGGGATTTTTGTTTCCAGTCCACTACACAAAGTAAAGCACACAGACTGAGATTGAAATGCACCACCTATGATCTGTTACAACAAGTTGTGCTGATCTGCACCCATGGGTATCAAAAGAATCTGACATTCACAGTGCCATCCTAAGCAGAGTTATACCCCCCTAAACCCTTCAATGGACTAAGTGGAGTATAGCTCTGCTTAGGATGGCACTGCCAGATTCTGTTCTCTGTTACACACTGTAGTAGATTTGGAATGAAACCCCCTATTGGAACCTGGAGTCCTGGATCTCAGATTCCAGTCCTCGTTACACCAGGTGTAAATCCAAAATAACTATACTGACTCCTTTGGAATCACTCTGGATTTATGAGGGGTGAAACCGAGCTAGCTATCTGTCCTGGCTGATTTATGGGTGGAAAGCGATCTCTGAAATCCTGGCCCTATCTGCATAAGGAGCAAGGGAGATGGAGACAGGGTTACTTAGGAAAGTTAGAGCAGGGTGCCAGGGACAAGTCATGTCACTGCCTCACTATCCATTTACGGGACGGGGGGGGGGGAGCATTTTTCTGAGATATGTTTCAATTTCATCTTGCCAAATAACTGTGGCTTTACATCAAATGTGATCTTCTAAATAAAAAAAAACCTCAGGGGTGGAGGGAATGGCACAATAAATTGGTATTCAACATCTTTTATCCCTTGTCCCTTCCTCTGTAGCCTCTCATTTCCCTTCTGCCAATCGCTTCAGGGAGGGAACTTCTCCATGCCTTGAAATAGCTGGATGCTGGTAAAAAAAACATACAGAAAAAACCCCCAAGATGCCATCAAAGCAAAATGAGCCGGAGAGCTGCCTCTGTTGAACACATGCCTCTCTTCACTTCTGATATGTCATGCATGGCTACTCAGATTTAAACAGAGTGGCTTATTTTAGCTGCAGTTTGTTTTCTCAGCGTGCCCGTTCAAAATAAAGGGAGGGAGAGAATTATTTAAAGGGAAACCCCTGAAGTGGCAGACCTGAACACTGCTAATTATAGAAAGCAGAAGGTGCACTGAAGCTAAAGGAGGGAAACTGTTTTTCTCAGCTAGCGGTCGAGATTGGCATTCTGTAGAGGCAGCATCTCATTTAAACTACACAAGGCCTAATGGAAAAGTACTGGATTGGCCATGTTGGGATAGAAGTCAGGCCTATGGAGAATCATCCTTAACCACTGGCAGGATGGCAGATCCATGGAGGGCCTGAGGCCTTGGGCTGAGTAGAGCCAGTCAGTTATGTAAATTGAAGCTAATGAAATCCAGCCCAGGTGGCATCATTAATTAGAGTAAATCAGCCTGTGTTGCCCTGGTGCCAAAATAGGGAAGAAATGGTGGGGGGTGGGGTGGGTATGGGACAGGACTAAAGAGAAAATCTTGAAGTCTCAGTCCCAGCATGCCATGAGCCTAGGGTATCAATTCAAAATGCAACAGACACTATGGAGTTGTGACTAAAGGGAAATCTGTGGAGGGTTGTGTGTGTGTGTGAGAGAGAGAGATACCTATTTTGTTAGATAAAAGTTGGTGCTCTGAAATATGGGACATTTTTTAGAGTAAGGGAGACCACACAAATTTACAAAGGTCAGCTTGGGAGAATGCCAGCAGTGAGTGCATCCCAAGCTCTGGATGAAGTAATTAATTTGACAACATTGTTCAGCCTAGTGCATACTGAGAACAGCCTTTCTGAATCCCTGGTGAAAGAAAAGAGTAGGTGCTGACCTCAGAAAAATCCCTACTCAAAGCACTGGTAAGTCCTGAAGCTCATTTGGTGGGCTTGGGCCAGCATTACCTTCCATACAAACCTTGGGACAAAACCAAAACAAATCAGAAACAACTTTTTACAGATAGTTGCATGACAGGGAGAAAACCTTTGGGCAATTAGAAATAAACTCACCCCAAAGTAGACACTGATGAAACTCTTGCCAAGAGTGATTTTGGAGTTGCTGAGGTCCAGCATGGAGGTGTGCCCCCCCCTTGATAATTGTTATCATGTCTAGGCCCTGATCTCATCAGATCTTGGAAGGTAAGCAGGTCTGGGCCTTAGTACTTGGCTGGGAGACCACCAAGGAATTCCAGGGTTGCTATGCAGAGGCAGACAATGGTAAACCATCTCTGTTAGTCTCTTGCCTTGGAAACCCTACAGGTTCACCATAATACAGATGGGACTTGTCAGCACTTCATGACACATATCATGCCTGGAGACAGATGAAATCAGTGGGCTTCGACGGGTATACTTCTGCTTAGGATTGTACTGTATATTCTTCTGAAGTGCATATTTAAGTATATTTCTAAAAATGTCGACTGAATGTTTTTGCAAAAATTTGCATCCTACATGTGCTCTTGATAGGGAACTGTTATTGGCTGAATCTTCTGCTGAGTGTGCTGTACCTGGGGTAGCAAAACATGAGTTTGCCTTTGAGTAATGGCCCAAAAGACCTTACTCTAAAAATGCAAATGTTAACCTTTAACACCTCCCTGCAAGTCACTGTAGTAGCCCTATACATATGATGCACGTGTGTACATGGAAAGTAGACCTGTGAAGCAGGAACATATCTATTTCCCTGACACTCAGCTTTAAATTGGTGCAGCATCTATACACAGTAAATTTATATGTATGCCTAAGGCATGCACATGTAGATGTGGTGTGGGCTATCCAGTGTGATCCTACTACTCCCATTCTATGGATATTCCCTGTACTTGCTGTATGTTGTCTACTGAGTGTCAATGAAGTGTAATCCAGGAACAATACCACAGTCCCTCCAGTGCTATGGCTATATATCCTGATTTGCTCTTTCAGTTTAACAGGAAGTGGGTGGTGCATCTGCTAGGAAATATATTCCCCTTCAACAAGAAACATCGTTGCATGGGTTGTCCTAGAAAAGACACTGTTTGGTGTCCTGCAATAATTCTCCAACCCACTCTCTGGATTTCTCTGGATCTTGCCATACAGTTGGGCATTGAAGCACAGGTACAGCAAAACTGTCCTGTGACACTGATAGTACACACTAGCTGCACATTGAGATGAGCTCTTGCACAGTCAAGCTATATTTAATCTTTACTTCAAAATCCCTCCTCTATTCTGACATCTATTCTTGAATTGCACTTCTGGGTGTGCAGCTACCTCAGCCTGCAGTTGCTGATAAAAGCCACCAGAGGCTCTAATGATAATATGCAACACTGAAGATATACCGTATTCCAGCTTCTCCAGGACAGCTGGAGAAAATGGTGGTGGCTGCAGCAATAGTAGCAGGAGACAGACTCTCTTCTTCTGGCACACTGAAGATCGGTTAGCCACTGGTCCCGTCCCCCTCCCGCTCCCGCTGGTACCATGTTCCCTACAGTTTCACACGTCTCTAATCTTCCTAGTTTCACCCTCAGGGCTATAAGATGTCACTTATTTTGAGGGAATGTCCTTATTCCAGAACTCCCAAGCTCCACAGAGACTCATAAAACAAACATCCCCTGTACACAGAGCACCAAAAGAATCTTATATTTTGGACAGTTCTGTCTGCTAAATCAAGCTTGCTCCCTTCCCTCCCTGCCCACCCAATGCTGCTGCATAGGCATTCACTGACACTGGCCAAACAGATGGAATGGGGAGCTAATGTGTGTACATCAGCTGCATCCAGCCCAGAAGCTGATCTATAAACTAATCCCACCCTGATCTATAGCCTAATTCACCTAAACACAATTACAATCTGGAGGAGAAAAATATTGATTTCAAAATTGTTTTGCAGCTGGTGAAATGGAGAGGGGGGGGCATAGAATGGCAGAGAGAAGGGAGGGAGAGGAAAACAACAAGTACCCAGGAGACTACAAATACTCTGGATGAGGGAGAGCAATCTGTGCACTGGAAGCATTGCTGTCTAGCCAAAGGGACAGAAGGAATCAGATAGATATCGTTTTCTTGGAACATTCAATGAAAAATCAGCGACTAGAGGAGATCCATGGTCCTAATCAAACCAGGAAGTGTGATGAAGCAAATCTGTAGAACAATTAAATGATAGCAACAGAATATCAACAGGTGGGACAATGAACAAACTCCATTCCCAGTAATGGCCCAGGTGAGATGTGGATGAGCAGCAATAGTCTGATGCAACAGGGAGCTGCCGTTGGAAACGAGAAGATGTACAATGAATTGGTGTCAAAAAGCAGGAATTCTGGCCAGAGAGGATGAGCTAGAAAGTTTCAAAGCAGGGACTGTTGGAGAATGGCTCTCATACATTATGGGAGGGGTAATCCTACCTAAAAGGTCCCTAAAACAGAGACGTATCCATTCTGTTCTTCAGCTCTACTATCTGAAAGTGGGTGACCTTCATGTGTCTGATCATTTCCAAGAGACTTATAAAGATGGTTGGCTCACTATATCTATACAACTTGTCTCTGGCCTGATCAATGCACAAAGGAAGGAAACAAAAGTGCCAGCCAAAGTAGTGCAGCCATCAAGATGTGGCCTTGCCAAATGAGAAGCAAAACTGAAGCCAGACTAGAACTCATCATAGAGGTGACTCATCTAATTGTCCCAGAACAGAAGATGCTCAAGCATCCCACTGATGCAGCTCATGTCCTGCTGGTTGCAAACAGGGAGCCAATTTTTCAATGGATTGTTCATTAACTGATTCATGGCTGTTTGTCAGGTTGCTTCAACTATTCCTTCCTAACAACACAGCACAACTGGCTTTCTGTGCATGCAAGTTCTCACACAGCATGATGGAACTCTGTTTCCTACATCCTTTCTTGTGCTGCTGGGTCCGCTCAGCAGGCACTTGTTTAAATAGACAGGTAAATAAGTCACAAATCATATAAATCAGTCATAAATAAATCCTGGGTTTAAAAAATCCTACCATTTGGTGTTTGTCTAAGTATTCTTTAGCAGCATTTGGCTGCTGATTTGTTTACATCAGCAGAGTTTTTGCACATGCACAGTTTTGCAAAAACTCAATGCAAACCTGTTCAGCAAGCTTTTAAGTAATTCACTGCAGAACTAAACAGACCCAGGGGTATGATCACTTTAGTAAAACAAGGTATGTCCAACTACTGAAAACATTTGTGGGAAAAACCACAGATCCCTTTCCCAGAAATAACAACATTCCAAAAGTACAGAAGAAAAAATCAGTCAAAATCTGAAGACTCTATGGATGCATCCATACACCATTGGATAGCAATAATTTGCAACTGGCTTATCCTGTGTGCCCCGTGGCGCAGAGTGGTAAAGTAGCAGTACTGCAGTACTGTGGTCTGAACTCTCTGCTCACGACCTGAGTTTGATTCCGGCAGAGGCTGGATTCAGGTAGCTGGCCCAAGGCTGACTCAGCCTTCCATCCTTCCAAGGTCGGTAAAATGAGTACTCAGCTTGCTGGGGGGGGGGGGGAGTGTAAAAGACTGCTGAAAATTCTGAGTTTGTGGTTTGCTGGGGAACTGCTGTTTGTTTAGTTGAGTGGGCTAAAGGTGAAGGTGATTGAAGGTGATTGTTGCTGATTGATTAGGAGTGGCTGTGTTCCCCACCTTCTTTGCATTTTAAGCTGCGCCTTGCCAGAGGCGTGAGCCGAAGGGCGAGAGCTAAAGGGCTCTTGGCCTGTGGCTCTTTGCCTGGGGGCTGTGTAAGGACCAGGAATCCAGATCCCTATTTTCCTTGTGTTTCTAATAAGGTAAGTTGACCCTCCAGAAGGGGAGCCACATAAACAAACAGGATTTAAAGGGGACTGCATATTTATTTATTTATTTAAAAAAGCTATCATGAAGGTAGAATGCCAGCAGGGGGGTGGGGGCTTTCCAGTGTTTTGCACTGTGTCATATGTATGACTATCTGCCCACAGGACAGAAGTCTTGGGTGTGTGCTCGATGCACGGAGCTCCTGGTGCTCAGGGAACGAGTTTGTACCCTTGAGGCCGAGGTGACTGACCTGGAGAAGCAGAGACAGTCAGTTAGGCACTTGGATAAGACTCTCAGGGACGTCTTAGATGAGCCCCACTCTGAACGTGGCAGCCCTGTTGCTGCCAGAGAGCATGAAGGTCGAGAGGGAACAGGGCACCGTACTGAGGATAAGGGGAATGCACCCTCAGAAGGGACCTCTTCTTCAGTTGGTGAGCGAGAATCCTTTTGCACCAAGGAACCATCCCTGGGCAGGGAGAGAGGGGGTCTTGGTAGTTGGTGATTTGATCCTTAGGCAAGTAGACAGCTGGGTGGCAAAACCGCAAACTGACCGTATGGTGACTTGCGTGCCTGGCGCGAAGGAAGCAGACATTACACTTGTAGTAGATAGGCTGATAGACAGTGCTGGGGAGGAGCCAGTGGTCATGGTGCATGTTGGCACCAACGATGTGGGGAAATGCAGTCATGAGCTCCTGGAGGAAAAATTTAGGCTGCTAGGCAGGAGACTTAAGGCCAGGACCTCCAAGGTAGCCTTCTCAAAACTGCTACCTGTTCCACGTGCAGGACAGGAGAGACAGGCACAAATTAGAAGTCTCAATGTGTGGATGAGACGATGGTGTAGGGAGGAAGAATTTAAGTTTGTAAGGCACTGGGATGCTTTCTGGAACAAGTGGGAGCTGTACAAAAGAGACGGTCTCCACTTGTCCCCAGATGGAGCCAGGCTGCTGGCGCTTAAAATCAAAAAGGTGGCAGAGCAGTTTTTAAACTAAATCTTGGGGGAAAGCCGACAGGAGATGAAATGTCTCTGGTTTGGGAGGACTCATCTCAAAGAGATGAAGGGTTAGCTGTTACTTTTCTACCAGGTAATGGATCAGAGTTGTCCACTGAGATGGTGACAAACAGTATGTACTGTCTGCCAAAGTCTTGAGGCGGCAGGAGGAAGGTTACGGGTCTAGCTTGCCTGGGAAATTATAGATGTTTGTATGCAAATGCTAGAAGTGTTCGAAGTAAAATTGGTGAGTCAGAATGTTTAGTGTTGGGAGAAAACATAGACATTGTGGGAATTTCAGAAACTTGGTGGAATGAGGAGAATCAGTGGGACATGGTGATTCCTGGATATAAGTTATATCGGAAGGATAGGGAGGGAAGGGTTGGAGGTGGGGTGGCTCTGTATGTCAGAGAGGGTATATGGTCCAGTAAGACTGAGGTCAGAGAATTAGATTCCCTTCTAGAAATGCTTTGGGTTGAAATAGAGGGCCAAAAAGGAAATTTAACTATGGGAGTTTGTTATCGCCCACCAAATCAAAAGATAGAGAATGATTATAATATGATAGAAGGATTAAAGATAGTGGCTAAACATAAAAACTGTGTCGTAATAGGTGACTTTAACTACCCACAGATTGATTGGGTCAATATGTGTTCTGGTCAAGAGAAAGAGATTGAGTTTCTTGATGCTCTCAATGACTGTGCTATGGAGCAGATGGTCTCAGAACCTACCAAGGTTGGGGCAATCCTGGATTTGGTCCTAAGTAATGCCCAAGACTTGGTGAGAGATGTAAAAGTGATCGCACCGCTTGGGAGCAGTGACCATAATGTTATTGATTTCACCATTTGTATAAATAGAGAGTTGCCCCAAAAGACCAGCACAACCACACTTAACTTTAAAAGGGATAAATTCTCTGAGATGAGGAGGCATGTGAAGAGGAAACTGAAAGGAAAGGTAAATACAGTCAAAACCCCTGGGGAAGCTTGGAGGCTATTTAAAACTACAATCCTAGAAGCTCAGATAAAATATATTCCAAAAGTTAGGAAAGGCACAAACAGGTATAAGAAAACCCTTGCATGGTTAACAAACAAAGTAATGGAAGCAGTAAAAGGTAAGAAGGACTCCTTTAAGCAGTGGAAAGCTAGTCCAAGTGAGATTAATAAAAGGGAACATAGCCTATGGCAAATCAAATGCAAGACTGTGATCAGGCAGACAAAAAAGGACTATGAGGAGCATATTGCAAAAAACATAAAGACCAACAATAAAAATTTCTTCAAATATATTAGAAGCAGGAAACCAGCCAGGGACGCAGTGGGGCCCTTGGATGACCAAGGGGTAAAAGGATTACTGAAGGAGGATAGGGAAATGTCTGAGAAGCTGAATGCATTTTTTGCCTCCGTCTTCACTGTGGAAGACGAGAAGTGCTTGCCCGCTCCAAAACCACTAATTTTGGAAGGGGTGTTGAAAGACCTGAGTCAGATTGAGGTGACAAGAGAGGAGGTCCTACAACTGATAGACGAATTAAAAACTAATAAGTCACCAGGCCCGGATGGCATACATCCAAGAGTTCTGAAAGAACTCAAAGGTGAACTTGTGGATCTCCTGACAAAAATATGTAATCTTTCATTGATATCTGCCTCTGTTTCTGAGGACTGAAAGGTAGCAAATGTCACCCCCATCTTTAAAAAGGGTTCAAGAGGAGATCCAGGAAATTACAGGCCAGTCAGTTTGACTTCAATACCAGGAAAGTTGGTAGAAACCATTATCAAGGACAGAATGGGTAGGTACATTGATGAATACGGGTTATTGAGGAAGACTCAACATGGGTTCTGTAAGGGAAGATCTTGCCTCACTAACCTGTTACAGTTCTTTGATGGGGTGAACAAGCATGTGGACATAGGAGACCCAATAGATGTTGTTTACCTTGACTTCCAGAAAGCTTTTGATAAAGTTCTTCATCAAAGGCTCCTTAGAAAGCTCAAAAGTCATGGAGTAAAAGGGCAGGTCCTCTTGTGGATCAAAAACTGGCTAATTAATAGGAAGCAGAGAGTGAGTATAAATGGGCAGTCTTCGCAGTGGAGGACGGTAAGTAGTGGGGTGCCGCTGGGCTCAGTACTGGGTCCCATGCTCTTTAACTTGTTCATTAATGATTTGGAGTTGGGAGTGAGCAGTGAAGTGGCCAAGTTTGCAGATGACACTAAATTGTTCAGGGTGGTGAGAACCAGAGAGGATTTTGAGGCACTCCAAAGGGATCTGTTGAGGCTGGGTAAGTGGGCATCAACGTAGCAGATGAGGTTTAATGTGGCCAAGTGCAAGTAATGCACATTGGAGCCAAGCATCCCAGCTACAAATACAAGTTGATGGGGTGTGAACTGGCAGAGACTGACCAAGAGAGAGATCTTGAGGTCGAGGTAGATAACTCACTGAAAATGTCAAGACAGTGTGCGATTGCAATTAAAAAGGCCAACGCCATGCTGGGAATTATTAGGAAGGGAACTGAGAACAAATCAGCCAGTATCATAATGCCCCTGTATAAATCGATGGTGCGGTCTCATTTGGAATACTGTGTGCAATTCTGGTCACTGCACCTCAAAAAGGATATTATAGCATTGGGAAAAGTCCAGAAAAAGGCAACTAGAATGATTAAAGGGTTGGAACACTTTCCCTATGAAGAAAGGTTAAAACGCTTGGGGCTCTTTAGCTTGGAGAAACGTCGACTGAGGGGTGACATGATAGAGGTTTACAAGATAATGCATGGGATGGAGAAAGTAGAGGAAGAAGAACTTTTCTCCCTTTCTCACAATACAAGAACTCATGGGCATTCAATGAAATTGCTGAGCAGTCAGGTTAAAACAGATAAAAAGAAGTACTTCTTCACCCAAAGGGTGATTAACATGTGGAATTCACTGCCACAGGAGGTGGTGGCGGCTGCAAGCATAGACAGCTTCAGGAGGGGGTTAGATAAAAATATGGAGCAGAGGTCCATCAGTGGCTATTAGCCAGTGTGTGTGTATATTTTTTTGGCTACTGTGTGACACAGAGTGCTGGACTGGATGGGCCATTGGCCTGATCCAACGTGGCTTCTCTTATGTTCTTATGACTGGGGAAGGCAATAACAAACCACCCCGTAAAAAGTCTGCCATGAAAACGTTGTGAAAGCAACGTCACCCCAGAGTCGGTAACGACTGCTGCTTACACAGCTGACCTTTCCTTTCCTTATCTTTTGTGGACAAAACAGTCCAGTTGTGAATGACCACTATAGCTCACCATATCCAACAATATCTGCATACAGCCTCTGGCCTCTTTTGCTGACCTTTATAGTAATATGGCTAGTCCAAAACTGAGGATGCCTTGAATGGGTTTTACATCTTAGGCTGTAGTGCTACCTGAGCTTCCAAATTTTGGTACTGGTTTTCGAGCCATTGTCCACTACTTGAGGCTCTTGCTCAATTCACATGCTTTGCTAATATTGCTACAATTTAAGTCCCATACCAGACATTTCAATTCTCAGCCTGGAGGTGACTGGAAATTGCATCTTGAAGTTACTGAACATCTCAAGATACATTCCTTCCTCTTCTGATTCTGGCAACAGTCTAAGGTCATGCTTTAGTAGAGGGGCATCAGTAGCATTCTTTATTCTGACAGGATAGGTGAATGGAGCGTCTTTCCCATTCCCTAAACTGTCCAGCCCTCCTCAGCTGGATAAGCTGTTTGCAATTTGTATCTATTAATATGAGTATTGAGAGCCAAGAAGAGAGTTAAGCATTTTTAGGATGTGTGTGTTTGCATCAATGCTGTATTCTGTTAACAAAGGATGTAAGTAGCACTTTAAGAACCCTAAATAATATTGCAGTGTTTAAAAAGCTGCTCTGTAGTCAGTTGAGTCCTCTCTCCTGGCAGCAGCATTTGAAAGGATGATATATGACATGCAAAGGGAGGAAGGATATATTTAATGGCAGGTGAAAGTGTTCTATTGATCACACAGACAAGACATGAAATATTGTCATAGATGTCCTGTTATAGAATTTACCAAACATTTATGGAGAGCAGTATAACAGGGACAATACTTACATACTTTCTTTCCCTGGAAGGCATTGAAACTTCCCTCCCCCACTGCCACCAGATTCTGAAGTCCCTCCCCCTCTTGATTCTGCCTGGCTGTGCCCAGTTCACCTGTAGAGTGGCCACAAACAGGCTGATCAGATTCTCATCTTGGACATTCCACTCTCTTCTTTCACAAGTTCCAGAAGGTCTCTGCCAAAGCCCAAAATGGATTTGAAATGTCTGCTCACTATAACAGAAACAAATTATTTTTGTCTTTGTCGATTTGTCTAATTGTTTTAGTTGATATTCACAATGTGTCTCATGGCAGTGGGTTCCACAGGATGACCACCTATACTCATTGCAAATCCTGTCTGTTGAGTTCTTGCTACCTTGTTGCTGTTACATTTATCATATGCCACCCTGAATTATGCAAGCAAATAAATAATATCTCCAGGCTAATGAGGTCCACACTGTTTGTGGTCCTATATAACATCATTTGGTGAGTGCTGCAGTCTCAGAAGCCCATGTAAGGTGCCAGAGGAGGTTCTTGGTGGATTTTATTTCATATCCTGAGGCTAGATACTGTATCATGGTATCAGTTTGCTTGGCATAGAAACTGAAATCTGGTGAAAAAGTATCACAAAGGTGGCAGCTGGTAAGACAACAGCATCAGATGCATATAATTTCTTTCAAAATTAGATTTATTGAAGTCCTGTCTGATGGAAATCACTGTAGCATGGAACACTCAGCATATGGATTTGATCATTGACTTATGCCTGACTACATTTTTCATTAGGGGAAATATTGGCTGTGAATGTTTTGACCTCATAATCTCTGTATCTTAAACAATAACCAGTGGAAAACTAAATTGTAGGGGGCGAAGAACAAGGCATTTTGTCTAAAGTGTGCTAGGAATGAGTTTTCCACCACCATTTCCTGAAATGAAAAATTCTATCTGTAAAACGAGAATCAAGATCTTTTGGAAAGGGCTTTTCTCTGTCTTACTGCAGACTAGAACAGGGGCACATCCTTGGTTGGGGGGGGGAGGTGTTTGTAACAGCCTTATTTTGTGTAGCAGCTAAAGGAAGCATGTTCATCCTTCCATGTTCACTGATTTATTCTTTATAGCAGCTCTACAGGACCCACTGAGCACTGCAAGAGTGAGAAGGATGGCATGGCAATGAGGCAGGCTTCCAAACAAATTCTTCACCTACCAAATTAAAAAGTTGCTGGGATAGACAACCATATTCCAGTTTGTGCAGACTGGAGGAGCCCCTGCTATCCCCAGAGGGAGCCACAAACACTGAGGATGAAGGAACTGCTGAGAATCTGCTCAGAACAGGAGATAAGAGAAAAAATGGTCCAAGCATTATTTCTCTGAGCCTGGTACAAACCTGCAACACACATATACAATACAATTCCATGCCATACATAAAATATAATGTATCATTGAAGGAAAAGTCCAATTCTCTTTCTAAATGACATGAGTGATGATGGGCCACTCCATGGTCCTCTAGTCTCTAATTACGTGTGTACGGTGTACCCATTCCTTATCACTAGCCCCACCCTAGGTTTGTGCCCTAAAATGAAGTGGCTGCTGTAGTATTAAGAGACAGAAGCTGGAGCTGGCATCAGTATGCTAGGTAGACAACTAAAGAGACAGAAAGTATGGGGCTCAGGGGCCTCCATGTCCATGCCCTCAGCAGCTCCCTTACCCATCATGCACCTGGTTGCTGCTGCTGCTGCTGCTGCTGCTGCTGCTCCTGCTCCTAGTCTGTCCCACATAGGCTGTGGAGACAGCCCAGCCACCTCCTCACTGGCCTGCTTCTAAGACCCTTATGAAGCTTGTGCAGCAGGTGGCACATGCTCAGTCAATTCCCCTGAAGTCTGACAGGAACTAGCAGTTTCATGAGACCTCAGGGAAATCTTGAATTGCACCTTCAGCCTCTTTCCTCTTTCCATTGCCTGGACTAAACTGCCAGCAGCTGTTGGCAGTAGTTGAAGTGGGGCCTAAAAAAGGCTCATATTGCATTATTGAGATTGCAACACTTCTCCTCCTAACTACTGTCGTCCTGGTAGCTGATGGATGTGGCTGAGTTGTGGCCTTAAAGGGTCCCTAGTATGTTGCAGCATTTCTCCTTGTTGTCCCTGCCCTGGTGGGCTTCCATGTTGCTGGCATCGTGGGTTCCTGCGTAAGCATCTTGAGACTCCTGGGTAAGTCTGGGTGTGGCTCTGACCACTCCTAGACAAAAAGAAATGGGAGGCTTATGGAATTAGTCAAAATCTTTCTTCCATAACATTATTTATTTACATTTATTTATTTATTCATTCATTCATTCACAAAATTTGTAGCTGGTCTTTCTGCTTTAACAAGAGCCACTAAAGCAGCTAACAATTTAAAGCATGAATAATAAGAATCACATTTCAAAACAATTAAAATCATTCCCCCCAATGCACATAGCTTAAACGATTAAAAAACTGAGAATATATACAAAACAGAAAAACAGCAATTAAAACATTGGTTAGGAAGCCATTGTAAAAAGCAAACATAATTTATTACTGTTTACAAACATCAATAATATTTGAACGTAATATTTCAGTGGATTTTTGTGAGAGTCACAAATTAATTGAGGATGCATTTTCCAGACTCTACACTTAAGTCATATGATACTTTCTCTCTCTTTCAGAGTGACTTGACAGTCTTTTGTTATGTTTGAGTTATATGGCAGTGGGTACTATCAGAGGATGGGCTAATCACTTAGGCTAGTTGCAACGGCCCAATGAATTCTGGAGTATCATTCAGTGATTTGGCATCCACTTCTGTTGACATAATCATAGGGGCATAGAAGCATGAGGGCTTTATATAATTATGAACCTAAATAAAGCATAATTGAACATTCACACAGATAGAGTTGACATCACAGTGTGCTCATGCTCCCACTAGCTGTGAGGATAAAACTGCCAAAAGTCATATCAAAAATGGCCATAAGTATAGAGACTATCCTAAGGACTACCCCATCTTAACTGTGAAGTGGGGATTTAGTTTGGCAAGGCCAGTTTAAAGATGTGAGGTCCTAACACTAACTCGCCACCATGTTTGATTGATATCACTCTGGGCAATGCATGCTCAATCATGACAAAGATCTAAGAGTTTCTCAGTGAAGTTATGGTATCAGTTAAAAAGAGGATAAGGGTCAACATTTTTGGTTCCAGGTCAAAATGACCATGACTGAACACAACCATTTTTATAGCTTCAGGAGGAAGTGAGATACATATCAAGCACCCTGTTTTGTCACAGTGCCTAACAGACAGTTTTATACCAATGGCAGTGGGGTTAATACAATTTGCTTTGTATCCTGCCAGATCTGTGCCCCTTTCTTTATGAGAATTCATTCGATACCACAGAGGGTGTCCTTCTCTTCCACCAGTGTCTTGTTTGGGAGAACTTTGGTTTGGTTACCACATTTTGAAATAGTCATTCATTACTGAGAAAAATTATTTCTGTTGACATTGGTAGATCATTTTTTTAGAATTTGGCTCCAGGCAGCATCACAGAACAAAGAAACAAAATACCCGTGAAAAGAGTTAATTACAAATGGCTAATTATTTTCCCCCATCCTCGCTCCCTGAATCGTGAAATATTATCCCCATGAAAAAAGGGAAAGGTCTCTTCGCTCATGATCCTTTCATGGATTTTATGCACCTAATTCATCAAGCTAGAAAAACTTCCTGCTTTTCTTCAGTTAGTTTAAGAATAAAGCTGGTGAATCCCCATGAACCTCCTAGCTGGTGGAGGTAAAGCTTTTAATTTATATCTCCAATGGCATTCTCACAAATTATAGGCCTCTCATATTTGGACTGTTTCATGGAGCAATCCTAAATTGAAGAGCATGTAGTTTCTCCATCTGGAAGGGTGTCTGAGAATATGAGTTGCCCACATTTGTCCTGGAAAGGTGGTTTTGTATCTCCAGTACAAACTTTGCACAGTCATAGAAGAAGCTGCCCTCCCCTGCTAAATTCTTCCCATCGAAGCAACTATTAAAAAACCAGGAACTAAAGACTAATACAATTTTGTTGGAGTATGATATTATTTCTGAACAAAATAGAGAGCTTCAAAGAACATCAAATATTCAGTACCACTCTTACCCAGTCTTCTACAAAAATCTGGTAGTTCTCTGGAAACATGTCTGGTAACATTATTTGTGTGCTTTAATTCTTCTTACAAGCTACAATGTTTGTCTTTTTATAATAAAAATTGTGCTACAACATTGAACTCTGTTTGATGTTTTGCTACAGATACTGCTTAACTCTTGACACCAGCAACCAGCTCTACAATTGACGTTGACTGTTTCTGTATTCTTTTGAGTTTAGTGTGTGGTCAACCACATTTTTATATAAAAGCTGGAAGCACATTTTCAGCTGCAAGTTTTAAGAAGCACTCCATCCCTCTTCCATCACAACATTACATCCTTCCCCTGCACAGTCCCATATCACTAAGTGACATGATGCCACAACTAAACCCCAAGATGTGTTGAGATGATGACTTAAAATGATCTCTGCAATATTTGCAATTGCTTCACTGTGTATGCTTGCCAGAAAACATGGCTGAATCAATCCACATTCTCAATATGCTGATTTGGATGTGCTAATTAGTACAAGAGACATAACTATCTCATAGAACACTCTACATTTACCAATGAACTTGTCAGATACTGTTGGGAGCTTTATGGCATCATCATGATGAATTTATTCTGTACCACATTTCAAGTGTTCAGATCACATCTTATACATTATCTCAGTAACCTTTTCAACAGCAGGTTACCATTTGTTACTATTTTAAGGCAAGACTCAGCAAGTAGCGGTTGGCCTAAGGAAATCCAATGATTTCATGGCTGAAATGAAATAAGACTGGAGTCCAGTAATATCTTAGACTTTATTTCAAAATAAGCTTTAGCATGTCAGGATTTACTTCCTCATCTGATTCATCCAGTGAGGTTTGGATTGACTCATGAAAATTTATATGCTGGTGTTAGATGCCACTGGACTCCTGCTTTATTTTGCTGTAACAAGTTAAATTCGGTCTGATCTCAATGTGACTGTGCATTGCTGGAGGGGGAGCTCTTCCAGCAAGACTACACATAGCAGTGTTTAACAAACACAAGAACTTAAAAACATCATTGCTGTCTCAGAATAAAGTCCTGTCTGGTCCAGCATTCTGTTTTCAAAGTGACCAGTCTTACATCCCAAGTAAAGTTACTTTTCTAATGTAATTTACTTCTGTTAAGGGAAAAACTTTGCTTAGCAGGGCTTTTTTTGTAGCAGGAATTCGTGTGCATCTTAGTTTACACACACACACCCCGATGTAGCCAATCTTCCTGGAGCTTACAGTAGGCCCTAAACTAAGAGCCCTGTATGATCTTGGAAGATTGGCTACATCAGGAGTGTGTGGCCTAATATGCAAAGGAGTTCCTGCTACAAAAAAGCCTGCAGCTTAGGATGGCACTGTTATACCCTTAGGCAGTCACAAGCTAAGGCGTGGAGGCCTTTCCTTGTTCTTCATTTCCAGTATTCAGAACTATATTTCTTTGGCATATGGAGGTTTCATTGAACAGCCGTTTTACTTGGTAGTCTAATATGTCTAATTATTTTTTTAAAAAAAGCCATCACATCTCTTATGGTTGTATTTTCAGTAATTTAACTTTCTTGGGTAGCTAAGTTTTCAGAAATTGTAAGATTGCTGTAAGGTTTTTTTGTGCCTGTGAGATTATCAATGCTGCTAATTAATTAATTGAGTGCTATGTGGAAAACGGCTGCTAGTTAAAACCTGGAGGGAGGTGAAATGTCAAGATAGATGGAAGCCAAAATCATGGCATCTAGCAGCTTTTAGAATAGAAAAGGGAGGTGTGAATGTAGGTAATGCAGATGTAGAAAGGTAACACAGCAAGTCTGCCAAAGAGCTGCAGCCCAGGAAACGAGCAGCAGAATGTCAATATGGTGGCATTTTAACAGCTTTTATTAATGTTTGAAAGCAAACAGCAGGTGTTGAATGGCCCAGGAACAGCAATTGCATCAACGGAATCATATAGTTTGTCATCTGCATACCTATAACCCACTGACCTTTGGGGTTTCTTTCTGCATTCAGCAGCTATGTTCTCATTTATTTGTTCCTTTCCGTATTCAAAACATGATCTTAAAGCAAGAAAAGAGAATCCAGAAGCAAGAAAACTCGGGTGGGGGGGGGAGCAGAGTCCTGGTGGATTTTAAAACAAAGCCATGTTATATATTGCTTCCAGCACAAGCTTTTTCTTCAAAAAAGCAAATGCAAAAGGGGACCATCTGGGGGAATGAAAACACATTTGAATCAATAGGATAAAGTTAACAAAATAAAATAAAATAAAATAGAATGAACCAAATGGGATAAAAATTCCTGTGGATATATTAAAACTCGATACTAGATTTCAGGGCAGCTGTGGAATTATATCATGGGCCAAAACCTCTTACTGTGTAACTATGGACATTTTTTTTATTATTGCTGCTACTTTGCATTCTTTTTGGGGTTTATTTTTTTTACAGGAGAAGACGGTTAAAGCCATGGATAGCGTGAACCCTCAAGCCACCAACCTCACCTGCTTGAGTCATGACAGTGAGGAAAAGAGCCTAGGCTCAGTTGTGGCCCGCAGTTGAAGATTCTTT
This sequence comes from Heteronotia binoei, assembly GCF_032191835.1. Classification (NCBI taxonomy): domain Eukaryota; kingdom Metazoa; phylum Chordata; class Lepidosauria; order Squamata; family Gekkonidae; genus Heteronotia; species Heteronotia binoei. Next base: position 76,457,286 of record NC_083228.1, on the reverse strand, counting down.
CAAAGCCAAGAGCCACTAAAGCTCAGTGAGGCCGCAGGAGAATTACTTGCTATCAGATTCACTACAGTGGGATAAAGAGGTGGAGTCCAAGGTTTCAAAGAATTGTGAAGGAAGGTGGAGAGCAAAGAGATGGAAACTAGCAATCTAGGACAGAAGCAAGACTTTTTTTGTAGCAGAAACTTCTTTGCATATTAGGCCACACACCTCTAATGTAGCCAATCCTCAAGGAGCTTACAGTAGGCCCTGTACTAAAAGCCCTGTAAACTCTTGGAAGATTGGCTACTTCAGGGGTGTGTGGCCTACTATGCAAAGGAGTTCTTTCTACAAAAAAAGCCCTGGACAGAAGAGTGGTTTTCCAGAAGAGGAGTCAACTATATCCCTTTCTTTCTACCATGAGCAACCTGCTGCCTCAGGATGGTGGTGCCTGTTTTGCCCTGCCTCTCATAATAGCTGTCCTTTTTTCTCCCAAGGAGGAAATCAGGACCTCACTCTACTAGTGTCCAGTTCTGAAATTAATTAGGGCTGCCTTGCAAGTTAGACATCTTGGCCATATAGTGGCCAGCTATGGCTTGGGGAATTCTTGGAGACCTAGGGACAGTGCCTAGGGGTGGTGGAGTTGGGGGAATACAGTGAGTTCAATGAGGATGTGAATAGGGATGGGCATGGACCAGGAAAATGTGGTGAACTATCATGAACTTTTAAGAGTTAAATGAACTTGTTCAGTGTGTGCAGTTTGTGGTGCAGTAGAATCCTCCCTAGCAATCTAGAGACACCAAACTCACAGGGGATCTCTGGCTGATTCTCCTCTACCTGCCCTCCAAGTTTGGTGAAGACTGGATAGACAGGGTCTGAGTTATGCCCCCCCCTCAAGAAAGTACCCCTATCCTCCATTGTTTCCACCACCCCCCAGTAAAAATAGCAAGGGCAGTAGAAGTCCAGAAGAAAAGTCCCAGAGAATCTCTGCAGTAAAAACTGAAGGTGGGGGGATTTTTTTCCAGTCCTGCAGAGCCAGTGCAGATATGTCCAGCAGAACCAGTACCACTGTGGAACTGCAAACTCAAAAGAACTAAAGTCAAACCAGATAATCTCTTCAGTAGAAAGTGAAGATGGGGGGGCATTTTTGCAAGCCCAGCAGAACCAGTGCAATGTGCTAGTGCCCAGCAGAACCCAGTGCCATTGCGACAATGCCAGTTTAACAGGACTGATGTTTAGGACAGAATTATACTCCAAGCAATGGTTGTTGTTGTTTTTTACAAGCCCAGCAGAACCAAAGCAATGTACTGTTGCCCAGCACAACTCAGTGCTGATGTGGCAAATGCCAGCTCAGTTACAATCCAAGCATGGGGGACATTTTTCCCAGCCCAGGAGAACCATTGTAGTCCAGCAGAACCCATGCTACTGGCATTGCAAACAGTTGATGTTTCTAACTGCCTTCTGGCATAGGTCCATGTAAAGTGCATTACAATGATCAAATCTAGAAGGTACAGTTCCTTAAATGAAATCATCTAGGTATTTATTTACTAGGAAATGGTACAGCTGATGTCCTAAGTTGAAAACGATGCTTATAGGTAGCACTGCTCTCTAACATGTAGCAATATTAGATCTCCAGGTACAAACCTGTCTTTTCAAGGAAAGTACAAATATCCATCCAAAACCATCCATCCTACTATCAAATCAGGTGATCCCTTCTCCACCCTAACTTTTTCTGTCTTATCTGTACTGAATGCCAGTTCATTGGCTATTGCCCGTTATCACAGGTGTAACTGCTGCTTCACTAGTGTCCAAGAAAAAGGAAAGATACAAGTGGATGTCATCTGCATATTGATGACATCCAAATCTTCATACAACTACTCTCAGCAGTTTCAAGTAGATGTGTGATAACATGGCAAACCTATGTTAGGGATTATTAGGAAAGGGAGTGAGAATAAAACAGCCAATATTGTAATGCCCCAGTATAGATCTATAGTACGCAGGGCTGGATTAACAATTAGCCCAACTAGGCACTGGCCTATGGGCCCCCATGCTTTTAGGGGCCCCGGGCCAGATCCCCCACCTCCAATTTCCCTCCTGCTTGCAGCCCTCCGAGCCTGCATGCACAGCCAGCAATGGAGCCACTCTTTGCCTGACTTGCCTGGTGGGGCTGCTGCTGACATTGTCATCAAGTTTGCCTCTCTCTGTCTCTCCTCCGCAGCTTTGTCAAAGGGGCTTTTGAGAAGGTGCCTGCAGGCTGCCACGGGGACCATGGGTGGCAGGGCAGGTGTTCCAACTCTGAGATAATTTGCAAGGGGCCTCGAGATTTTGACTGCCTAGGGGCCTCCTCAGGGTTTAATCCGGCACTGATAGTACGGCTTTATTTAGAATACTGTATAGTATACAATTCTGATCGCCGTATCTCAAAAAGGACATTGTAGAGCTGGGAAAAGTTTGGAAGAGGACAACCAAGAGGATTAGGGGGCTTGAGCATCTTCCCTATAAGGAAAGACTAAAGAGTCTGGGACATTTCCATTTAGAAAAGAGATGGTTAAGAGGAGACATGATAGAGATTTCTAAAATTATGCATGAGTTTGAGAGAGCTGGCAAAAGAAAACTTTTTCTACTTGTCCCAGAATTGTAGAACCTGAGGGCATTCAGTGAAGCTGATGGACAGTAGGTTTAGGATGGACAAAAGGTAATACTACTTTGCACAGAAAGCAATTAAAATGTAGAATTTGCTGCCAGAGGATGTAGTGATGGCCACAGGAACAAACAACTTTAAAGGAGGATTAAATAGATTCAGGGAGGATAAGACTATCAGTGGCTACTAGCCATGGTGACTGAGGAGAACCTCCACGCTCAGAGGCTCTAATTCTCTGAATCCTAGAGCTATGAGGCAACATTAGGGGAAGGCCTCAGCCTCTGTGGCCTGTTGTTGGCCCTCCAGAGAAACTGGTTGGCCACTGTGAGAGACAGGATGCTGGACCAGATAGACTATTGGTCTGATCCAGCAGGGCTCTTATTATCTTAACATGGATCAGATGAGTTCAGGGAGGATTTTGATTATTTTCAGTTGTGGCTTCACCACAGCTTCTTTGAAAGAGGCTGGGGCCATTTCTTTAATCAAAAATGTATTAACAATTAGTGTTAAAAGGCAAACCAGTCTACATCCTGGCAAACCATGACCAGCAAGAAGGGTTTATAAGATAGGTACTAACTGGATAACACCCAGGATCCTTTCCACATTTTCAAGCTCAAGTAATTCAAATTTATCAAAACAATTATGACAGAGGTCTAGGATACCTCTCAGTTACAGATATTGTGAAGAAGATACACACTGGGGAAGTATTGATATTAAAATTATTGGAGAAACATGTATGAAGCACTTTGTGAAAATAGTACTTTGGCAATATTTTAGGAATTTGACATCACATTTCAGGGATAAAAATTAGCTTGACCCATGCTGCGGCTCTTCCTGTTACAACCAATCCAGTTCAAGGTTGGAGTCACAACAGGCTTTATACCACAAAAATAGAGCATAATGCCTCTGATATCACAATTGTAGGAAAAATGAGAAATAGGGTTTGGATAACTAACGCTGCAATCCCATGACACAGCAGAATAGAAAAGAAAGAACAGGAGAAGGTCACAAAATACCAAGACCTATGAGAAGAGTTAGAGCATCTCTGGTAGAAGAAAGTTACCCTTGTGCCAGCTGTCATTGGAGCACTTGGAGCAGTACCCAGAAGTCTCAAGAACCCCTTGGGCATTGAGCAAATAACACCAGCTCAGCTCCAAAAGACAATGTTGCTTGGAACAGCAAGAATCCTGAGAAGATACATTTGTAATTCCCAAGAACTTGGCTAGATCTCAGACACCATCTAACAGTCAAATATCTGACTGTGACAATTCATAATAATAACAATAATAAACCTGCTTATCTCAGTCTTTCCTGAGATCCTATAACTGGAGAAGTTATATGTCAATGTGCTCTACCATTAAAATATGACACCTCCCAGCTATAATATCATCAGACTTTAGGAGCAGCAAATTCAATACCCTTTTAATTAGAAATGTAGCAAGCATTCCTCTGTGCTATGCAGAGACCATTCTGACAAGTACATCTTGCTAATTCACCAGTCCTATTTCCTGCTGCCCTGAGGATATTCCACACTAATACAGACCTCAGAACATTACAGTTCAGTTTAAGAGATTGGTTTAGAGGAATGGCGGACAGCCATCTGCTAAAATTCTTACTTGTCAGCATCTCCTTTGTCCAGAAAATACTTTGACATACTGCCCTCCAACAGCTTCAATTGGGATATTTTTATACCCTGGTTTGAATGGTTGCTCAGCCTGAATGTATGATTCTTCCTTTTATCTTCTTTCATTTCTACAGTTTGTGTATTGGCCAGAACCAAAGGCTCTCACGGGCTAATCAATATGATTGATCAGATAACTACAAGAATGTAAAAATTAAAATTTGAATTTTTAATCAGGCTTCCACTGGATGTGATCCATTCAGGAGAATGTTCGATGCTTATGGCATTGTTGTAAACAATGGCTGCGTATGTATTGATTTGGGCAATGATTTGCCAGAGAACAAATGGTTTATCTGTGAAACTATATTCATTAAAGTTCCTCAGGTGATATCACCTGTATTGAAGTACTCTGGTATTTCTCTTAGTCAATTAATGGGTAAAAGCAAGACAATTAATTGACCAAATATTTCTCCTGGCTTACAAATCTATAGTGCAGTCCTAATCAGAGTTACACCCTTCTAAACCCGTTGACTTCAATGGATGTGGATGGATATAATTCTGTTTAGGACTGCATTGCTAGTATACTGGTTCTCTCCCCCTCCCTTCCCTGCTGCTCTCTCTGGATCTAAAGACATTAATAACTTCTAAAAATAGTAGCTGTAAAGGCTGGTATATAAATTTTCACCTTTCTCATGCCATGAAAACTTAAACAGTACTATTTTCCACATCATATTAAAAGGACAGAGTAGCTCTGGGGATAATATGGATTTACAGTACCCTGTCTGGATCATGTGCCATGCTGGGCTTGGGAAGAACTGGGGGATTCCATAATCAGATTTCAATTGGTCTTATTCCATTTAAGAATGCATTCAGTTCCATGAGAGAATGTTCCATTATGTTGGAATTGATATCATGCTGGGCAGCAGCTTGTGGACACTTCCACTGAACAGCTGACTACAGAAAATTCATTGGGCATATCTATGTAACTAGTTATATCTATCCAACTCTGATTACTTGGCCTAAAGAATCCTGGCAGTCATAGGTTGACAAATCCTTCATAGGATTACCATTCTCATGTTCCCTGGAGATAATGAATGAACAGTTTAAATTAGTGATGCAGATATGCCCCTTGTTTTCTTTGCTAGGAACATATGAAGTTGGCTGATACTAAATCAGACCATCAGTTCATCAATTGCAGTATTGTCTACTCAGACTAGCAACAGATCTCCTGGGTTTTAGGAAGAGGTCTTTCACATAATCTACTGTCTGGTCCTTTAAACTGGAGTTCTCTGGGGATTGAACCTGGGACCTTCTGTATGTAAAGCAATGGGTCTTAAACTGAGCCATGGCCCCTCCCAGTTACATTCCAGTTAAGCAGCTGGAGTTTTACTTATTTTTCAGCTTCCAGGGCATTATAGGACATTGTTTGTTTGTTTGTTAGATTTATATTAAACCCGGTTCTCCCAGATAAGTGTGCAATAAAAAAGGCCAACGCCATGCTGGGAATTATTAGGAAGGGAATTGAAAACAAATCAGCCAGTATCATAATGCCCCTCTATAAATCGATGGTGCAGTCTCATTTGGAGTACTGTGTGCAGTTCTGGTCACCGCACCTCAAAAAGGATATTATAGCATTGGAGAAAGTCCAGAAAAGGGCAACTAGAATGATTAAAGGGCTGGAACACTTTCCCTATGAAGAAAGGTTGAAACGCTTAGGGCTCTTTAGCTTGGAGAAACGTCGATTGCGGGGTGACATGATAGAGGTTTACAAGATAATGCATGGGATGGAGAAAGTAGAGAAAGAAATACTTTTCTCCCTTTCTCACAATACAAGAACTCGTGGGCATTCCATGAAATTGCTGAGCAGAAAGGTTAAAACGGATAAAAGGAAGTACTTCTTCACCCAAAGGGTGATTAACATGTGGAATTCACTGCCACAGGAGGTGGTGGCGGCCACAAGCATAGCCACCTTCAAGAGGAGGTTAGATAAAAATATGGAGCAGAGGTCCATCAGTGGCTATTAGCCACAGTGTGTGTGTGTGTGTGTGTGTGTATGTGTATATATATATATATATATATATATATATTTGGCCACTGTGTGACACAGAATGTTGGACTGGATGGGCCATTGGCCTGATCTAACATGGCTTCTCTTATGCTCTTATGTTCTTATGACTCTTATCTGGGAGAACCGGGTTTGATTCCCCACTCCTCCACTTGCAGCTGCTAGCATGGCCTTGGGTCAGCCATAGCTCTGGCAGAGGTTGTCCTTGAAAGGGCAGCTGCTGTGAGAGCCCTCTCCAGCCCCACCCACCTCACAGGGTGTCTGTTGTGGGAAAGGAAAGTAAAGGAGATTGTGAGCCGCTCTGAGACTCTTCGGAGTGGAGGGCGGGATATAAATCCAATTATAAAGGAGCTCCATAGGCCATGCTTTAACTGAGCTCACGTAATAACCAGCTGGAATTGGGTATGAAGAGGACCTCCCTACAAAGGCATTGTAACTTGTTAGCAGAAGGCTCAGATCCTCTCCATGTTTTGTATTTTCCTTGACTAGTGTTGGAGGCAGAACATTGGTTTCCACTTTCTCACAATAATCCAGTCAATCTAACACACAGGTGGTTGTGTGTGTGCTATAATTCTTGGGAACAAGAAGATATTTTACCTTAGGTGAAATGGGCAGACATGTCTAGGCTGTTTTCACTTTCTAGTCTGGCAAGCAACACAGTATACTTGTTTGAACCACCTGAATGTAGTATTGCAAAACATTCCTTGCCTTTCAAGCACTTTAGACATGGGGTACATTGAGCCCTGTGCACCTGAATACCTTTCTGCTTTTCATGCACTATATAATCTACAAACTCATAGAGTGTACCAAGACATAACTTTAGCAATAAACCTTCTTAAGGTGCTTGAGGCAGATATACAATCTCCTCCTTTCAGTCAAGTTCAAGGAAATCTGTTCTTCATGTTTACAGCCAAACAGGCAGGTTAACCTGCTCTGGGGAAATGTTGGAGAACTGAAACAACATGAAAGACTACAGATTCCTGTTATGCACACACCCCAATTGGCCAAAATGAAGCATAAAGCCTTACCACTTTCCTCCTGGAGAAGACTCCTTGCCTGGCAAAGCTGTAATATGTGGAGCCTGATAGGAAGCTATGGGCTTGGAACAGAACTGGAACACATTTACTTGTGTCCTACCAGTTTCAGTGATCTTTATTCCCATTCCAGGCTGGCATGTTTAAGGACTGCAGCCTCTGATCTCTTGGCCCAATATTAGCATATTTCCTTTATTCCTTCATTCTATTATGCTCACAGACCAACGAGTCATAAACATGCAAGTTTGAGAGTCTAGTAACACAGAAGAAAACCAAACAACCAGAAATACTAATTACAAAGTATAAAATATATCATTAAGGAAAAAAGTCATTAAAAACTATAGATAAAAATTTTGCCACAGTAAGAGTTACCCTTGGATCAGTATCAGCCAAAAGCTTTGTAATTGCTTCTTGTTTTGAGACAAGTCTCCACTTCTGAATGTATATTGTGATCCATTCATCCCTAGTGAGTTCATGCTTCTTACAATCAATAAAGAAATGCCAAATATTAACATAAACATTGGCTCTGGTGAGCTGAGCCAGTATAGCTTTGAACCTTATACAAGCACAGGCTCACAGAAGGATTTCAAACCACTTTTGCTTTTATTTGGTGCTTCTCTCCTCATGTCTCCTTTCTCAAAGTATGCAGGGGCTAGACACCAGCAGGCCCCAATCACTGCCAAAATGTCAGTGAGTCTCTGTCCTTCCAGTTAGAGGTGAATTGTTACTCTGAAAATATTTCATCCTTAATGCTTGCTGCATGAGCTGGAGCATGCATCTCCATGGGGTTATGCTCTTTCTAATTTATCTGCTGTCCCAGCGTCCAGGTCAGATGTCTCCATTGCTCTCCACCCCCATCCCTCCTCTCAATTTTCAGAGACACTGCGTCTCCACTTACGCCGTCTCTCTTTCTTTGCTCTGCTATCAGCACAGCATTACTCTGCCGATTGACGAATGAGGTCAGGGATGGCCTGACAGCCATGTTGAATTTACAAGTGGTTGGGGGAGGGCTAGGAAATTGGGGGACATGCTTCTCAGATGTCTCTTGGCTGAATGGGATGTCATTCATTGGCGTTCCAACGTTCCCTGTTCATCCCTCACCCATTTTAATGTTCCTGTTACTTATATGGCTGAAAAGTAACAACTCAAGGATCATGAAAGTGAAGTTCTTGGAAGTGCTCACAACAGCTTTGTGTAGTCATTTGTTGTAGGGTTGCCAAGTCCAATTCAAGAAATATCTGGGGATTTTGGGGGTGGAGCCAGGAGACATTAGGGGTGGAGCCAAGATCAAGGCTGTGACAAGCATAATTGAACTCCAAAGGGAGTTCTGGCCCTCACATTTCAAGGGACAGCACACCTTTTCAATGCCTTCCTTCCATAGGAAATAGTGAAGAATAGGGGCACCTTTTTGGGGGCTCATAGAGTTGGACCCCCTGGTCCAACCTTTTTGAAACTTGGGAAGTATTTTGGGGAGAGGCACTAGCTGCTATACTGAAAATTTGGTGCCTCCACCTCAAACGACAGCCCCCCCAGAGCCCCAGATGCCCGCGGATCAATTCTCCATGATTTTCTATAGGAATAAATCTCCATAGGGAATAACAGAGTTCCCAGCAGACATTTCCCTCCCCTCCCTCCACTTTCTGACGACCCTGAAGCGGGGGGGAGGGCCTCCAAACTGGGGGATCCCCTGCCCCCACCTGGGGATTGGCAACCCTAGTTTGATGTGATGCTGCAGTATTGTTTGGGACTGTGGGATCCACAGCCCTTAAGAGACTGGGTCTTGATGTCTGCAATGGGACAGAAAGTTATGCTAGCTGGGCAGTCACAGATTATGTTTTAAATCTATAGACAGTGATCAGGAAGAGGATCTGGACTTCTGGAGTTGCCACAGGAATTAAAAAACATCAGTGCATCAGTGATTTAGCCATAATAAGAATATTAAAAACTATTAGGAAACCAGACTTGTGCACATCATAGTTATAACCCCATTAGACAGACATAACCATTCCTCTGAACACTCTATATCTGTCTTGTCACACTGTCTAGATTCAACTAAGCCAGAAAAAGTGAAGTCATGTAGTTCAATCCACAACTTAGTTATGACAAACTGAACTGGTTTTGCCCACTAACTTCTTTCATTTTATAAATTCACTTAAACTTATTTCTATTAATTTAATCTTAATTACTTTGTGGATTAATCTGTAAAACCATTTTGTTTGTTTGTTCTGGAAAAAAGATCTCTCTCTCACACACACACACACAAGTGCATACACATACCCTTCTCACACAAGTTTTCCCCACACATTGATCTGAATGAGGCTGCCTGCTATGGGGAAGAAATTCTGTCTGTGTTGTAGATATATATTTTTTGTTTTGTGTGTTTGCTGTTTATCTGCTGTATATGGAATTTTGAATAAAAATTCTAAACCTAAAAAAAGATATATGCTTTGTCAAACATCTCATTTTTTTTCAGAAATTATTTGTAAATAAATATGTTTACATTTACAGCCCAATTCATAGAAAGGTTAGGCAGAAATGGACTTAAAATGTTTTTATTCTACCCTTTGCAATAAAGTTCCAATGTCAAAGTCACTGATATATATATTATGGCCCAGAATGGCAGATTTTATATTATATTGTTTAGTGGTGACAGTGCAGATACTGTATGTTTGTGTGTGAATCACCCTTTGATAAATAAATTTAAACAAACTGAGCACCCAGAAGAAATATTCTATACAAAAAGCACCACTTCTTGATTAGAACTTGGAAGTGACAGAAAAGATCTGTATTACCTCAAACTTCAGATAACTATAAGGATCACTTATTGATATCTTCAGCCCTTATAGCAGTGATGTTGGAGAGTCTGTTCATCTACTGCCGCAGTATCATTTTACACAGTTTGCATTAGTAGCTATTAGAAGTCCCAGAAGTAGCACCAAGTTGCATAAAGCTGCATGGAAGAGTCCAGGATGAAGGGCAGGCAGCATCACTAGGTTAGTACTGGACTTACTGCAGACAGGTGCAATAAGAGCTGCATGTGAATGGGACTGTGAGAGCCAAACTGTACAAGCCATTAACAATGTGTCTAGAGAAACAGGCTTATTGTCAGACTCTAAAGCTTGGACTAGGATCTTCATGACTAGGCTTGGAACCTGGCCTCATGAATTCAAGGGCTGCCAACTCTTGAAATAAAAAATGTGGGTCACTGGGATGACAGAAGAACCTACTGGGATGGCATAAGAATGTGGGTCTTGAGCAGAGCTGAGGGCAGGTCTGGCAGTGAAGCAGGGCACAGCAGTTCTTGCTGGGAACATTTTGCTAAAACTCTGCAGGCATACAGCTTCAAAAACAATGAGGGATAACAAAAAGCCTTTCATTTAATTTTTCTGGCAACTGAAAGGAAAGAAGAAAGAAGAGGCCAGGTTCCCCCCCCCCCCGGTCAGCCTATAACTTTAGCAATCATGGTACCCAGGCAGCAAAACTCTCTTCAGGCAGAGCATGGATTTGGGATGTGCAGCACTGGATTGTGTGATTGGCAGGCACTACAAAGCCTTTGGATTGGCCAAACCTGATATAACTACTAGGAGTCTGGTCTTCTGCCCTTGCCTAGTCAACAGGATGGTAGCTTTTATTTGCTGCAGACACAGCTTCCAGCTCATGCCATTTACACCCAGGACTGTAAGTAAGAGAACATACACTCCAGGTCTCAATGTGGTTGCCTATAACCCAGTCTGGCCCTGTCACCTGTTCAATTTGTGACCCTCCAAGGAGAATGCAGGCCTCTAGTTGTATATTATGGCCTGCCAGGTGCATCACAATGCCCTGTTATGCAGTCCCAGGCAATTGAACCCCTAGTGAACCACCATAAATAGCCAGTGGGCTGTGTCCTGTTTGCAGCCCTGTAGAAAATCTTTATGATTTACAGGTTTGCCATTGTTTGCCACCCTCTTCCTTTACTATCCAGTTCCAGTATGCCCCATCTACCCTCAAGTCTTCCTGCAATCTGGAAGTAACAAGTCAAGCAGATTAAAGTATATCATTGATATAGTTTATTTTTAAAGCTTTTCCAAAACCCAGAGAGAGAGAGGTCTATCCATTGATGCTCAGGGCATCTGCTGAAATATTTGAATGGATTTGATGCTGCTCCAAAAAGTTATTATGCTACAGACAGGCAGACAAAGAGATGCTGAGGGTAGGGCTTTGCTTCGCTCTGCCAATTTACTGTGAAGGCTGGCTCCAGAAGCCATGTGCAGATGCTTAAGGATTTAAAAGGCCAAGACAACCTGCTACAGCCATTTTGTGCAACATCAAATTTTTACTCCTCTATTGGCAGCTCCCTTCTCATAAAGTAGTTAATTTCCCTTTCCCTTATGCCTGCCAGTTTAAAATGATCGGGTGTTAATGGTTTGGGCCAAAGCACATTTTTTAATTTTCCAAATTGTGGCTGCTCTTCTCCTCTCCCAGCCATTATTCCTGACCAAAGCCCAGCATGAGGTTGTTTACGTTGATGTATTTTTAATCCCATCCTCCTCGTTTCCCCAGTTTCACATGGCAGCCGACCACATTAGCCTGTGTAAAAGCTTTTCCTCTGGATTGCTGGCAGCCAGACTTCCAAGCCCAGCTTGCAGTTTTCCCCCAGAGTGGCTGGATTGATTGGCTACAGGCAGAATGGGCACGGTTCTCCACTGCTTGGACTGAAACGGAACCATCTGTTACACCTCTAGTTAAAAGTACATAAAGTTGAGCATTTGTGTGTAGACAATACCACCCCTGATACCCTCCCCACCGCACATCTCACTCGCACTTTGGCAGAATCTCACACCATGATGGGGCCCAGTACAGGAAAACCGGCACTTCAGCTCTGCTGGAATAGAGCAGAGACACTGGTGCATAAATCAGCCATCGCTTGTTTCTTTACAATCCTTGCCACTGACAGGCCCACTAAATGTGGTGATGCGGGCTTAATAACACTGGTGCAGGGCTTACCGTTTGATGGGATACAGCACCTTGGGACTTAGCAAATGTGTCTCCATAAGAATTACATTCCCTGTTTCTTTTTGATGCAGAAATGGAGCCACATCTAACAATTGTCTCTGTCCCCAAGTTGCTTTAATTGTTCATTATTCCTGAAAAAGAACATGTGGGTCTTATTTATAAACTGATCAGCAGGCTCTGGCTAGATATTCCTTTTAAATTGATTTCACTTTTGATTTCAATGGGAAAATTAAGGAAGGACTAAAATCTCTCTCACTGAAATCAATGGAACCTCTTTTTCTGGACTATGATCCTTTGATCTGAAGGCTAGTAGGTACTATTGACATCATCAAGATGATTAGGTTCCCCTTTGGTATCTTATGTGTCTGCAATCTAATTTGGTCCACAGATTACTCATAATAAAGTGCACTTTTGTATTGGTAAATTGTTGGTAATCATTTTTTTAAAAAAAGATCAAAACTGTAAATCAAAGTGTCTAGAATTTTGAACCTGCCATCAAAATAAATTACACAAATTATATAATGTAACTAGAAATGTTATTTATTTGCTTAATTTATTCTGGTTTACTTGTTTATTTGCAAAATTTATACTGGTTCTGCTACTTCTTGGGGGAATGCAGAAAACTGATCCAGGTACTGGGTTCATGGCTCTTGGCCACTGAAAATCCTATTGGTTCCTTTCCCTCCTCTCTCTGGTTCATTTGTTTCATCAGATATTGCCTGCACAGTTTTGAGGTCAACTTTGCACGCATAAGAGCTAGAAACCTGGGAAATAATGAGGCCAAACTGAAACACTTATAAATTCCATTGGTTTCAATGGGAGAGTTTTAAACAAGTGCTGGAATCTCCCAGTGGAAATAGATAGAATTTCATTTTGACTAGATATAAAACTTTTTTTAATGAAAACATTGGTTCTCAGGAAGCACTAAATGTACTTTTTCTGTGCTTACACATAGTCATGAAGTCTGGTGATGATGGTTGTACTATAGATCATCTACACAAAAGACAATGGTCATGTTCTTGCATTTCAGTTTTTCCCATAAAGAGAGACAGGGCCTTCACTGCCATTTTGTGTTCACCCTAGCTGAACTGAAATACTGATTACAGAAAAAAGGCTAATGAGGATGGAGTAATCAGTACCAACACTGGTATGATGGCCTGAAAAATATTTGAACTCCCAAGTCTTGTCTAACTAAAATTCCTTTATGACTCCATTTTAAGTTAATTCCCTTCTTAGAACAAGCATATTTGAATATCTTTGGATAAAATATCTGCTGGTTTAGCATTGAAATTACATGTCACCTGTATCTGAAATACTTCTAGATGGTCCACATTCAGATTTCTGTGAAACCTCAAACATGTGAAACATCATTATTAGACTTCTGCCACTCAATATCGTTGATTTCTTCTCTGAAGGTATTGCAAATGCCACACTTTTTTATGGAGATCCAGAAAGTTATCATTCCGAACAAGAACAAAAATATTTATCACTAGGTATTCTAGAAATCAAAGTAGCATAGAGAGTTAAGAGAATGAGCTGTGATTTGAGAGCTTTCTGGTTTACATCTTATCTCAGATACAAGCTCACAGAAAGTGCAATCCTATGCAGAGCTCTTGAGTTGCAAGGGTCCTATAGGTTCAAAACAGCCTGAGAATGAGTGCAAATAGTTTTCAAGTAATCCGTATGATGCCACCAGCCCCCAATTTCCCCTTTGAATATGAGCTTTTATCTTTCAGTTCTATACAACACACACCTGCATAGGTAGGCCATGAACCCAACCAATGTGGGAGACCAAGGCTAATTGCTTTCTTGTGAATGCTGACACACATTTTTTCTGTGATTGCTCTACTATTGTATCTGAGTGACAGCTACAAAGGCTGGCCCAAAAACCTACAGTAGGATTTCAATCTCACCTTTTCTCTCCCCAGGCACTGTGATTTCAGTTTTCCCTGGGCTGCTTTAGGTCACAGGGAGGGAGGTCATTGGCTTGTATTTGAGCAAGCCTCACTGGCACTTGTTATTTCTCTTCCTATTGTGTCCTGGACAGCTCATCCCTTTCTTTTGAATAAAGCCACCATTCAAGCTTTTATACACACATTTTCTATTTATATCCTGCCTAGGTTTTCAAAGGGGGTGGACTTTTGTTATAGTTTATACAGTTTTTGCTTGGCTGTTCCTTGATCTTCTGCCTACTGCTATGCTGCTGGACACACATGGGCACACAAACTTTCTCTCTTATTAGCAACTTTTATCTTAAGTTCTTTGCAGCTTTCTCATTTGTTCTTAATGTGGTTGATGATTTCAGTGTGGTTGATTATATGTGCCCTGAAGAGCCTTGCACTCAGCCAAACAACACCTTAGTCCCCAGCCCATAAGATGTCCATTTAGCCTCAACAAGGGCCAAGGTTTTTTCTGCCCTGCCTTGGCCTGGTGGAACATGCTCCCACTGGAAATTAGGGCCCTGTGGGCCTTATTACAGTTCTGCATGGCCTGTAAAATGGAGCTGTTCCACCAGCCCTTTGGCTGAGGCAGTGGACATCTAATCCATCTTGACCTCCCTGGCTCATACCTGTTTGCATGCTTTGTACTGCTGCAGTGCTCTAATGTCCATTTTGCCCTGCCCTGCTAAGGGAATAACAAAACATCTGGCAAAAGGTAGTTTATCTTATGACCATCTTAACTAACTTCCTTCAGGATGCAGCAGAACTTCCGAAATAGCTGTCATCTTTAGACTTGATTTGAAACTTTATTGTTAGCTGTTTTATTGAATTGTTGTTGTTTTTAATGTTTTAATTATTTTATGTATTGAACTGATATGTTGTGACCCACACTGAGTCTGCTTGCAGGGGAGGCAGGAATATAAATAAAATAAAATAATAAAATAAATAATTTCAGTGTATGTTTTGCATGCTTACAAAAGGCGTATATGCTTGGCTTTGTTTTAAGAGACTTGTATGCAGACAGTACACACAGTGTAAATTTACAATGTGATCCAAAAGACAATATTTTGGACTTGGATCCAGAAAACCTGGGTTCATCCTAGCTCAGCTCAGCTATAAATTCACTGGAAAGCCTCAAGCAAGTCATTATTTCTTATTCACAGTTCCCCACTGGTGAAATGGGTATTAAACAGATCTACATTATAGGGTTGTGATGAGGGATTTGATTGCATACTAAAACAATAAAGGATATGTTACTCTTTCCAATGAAAGCCTACATTTCTGCTCCTTGTAACTGCAAAGAAAATCTTTCTGGTGTGTCCTGAGGATTATTCATTTAGAATTATCTCTACCTAGAACCTTCTCAGCAACTGTGGGTTTTTGGCAGATGTGATACACTCTGATACACATTAACCCTGTGATGCATTGCAACAGCATTATATATTATAAGCATTCGGGAGCAGAATCCATATAAAATTATAAGGATGTTCCTAAACATTTCATTCTGGTGAGGGTTGGGTTCATTTTGTTTGTTAATAATTTTGTTTGGATTCTTTAGTGTCATTACAGCATGTTGTGGTGACAACCCTCTCTATAAATTCTTTTTCTTTGTAGCTAAGATTAAACAATGTATCTGAGGCACCAGAATCCTACTGTGCTGCTAGCTGGAAAGAAGACTCAACAGGGGAAAGAGGGACAAAGATGTCCAAAAGTCTAAAAGATAACTTTAACTTTGAATGCAACTCCACCCCACCCCACCCCCAGCTCTCTGCATGTGCCCTGCAAACCCTTCAGCATTGCTGCCTCAGAGAATCAAAGGAACTCCCAGGAGTCTGTGGATTTTGTCACCTATGAGTTGACTCAAACAGACTGCTGTCCAGGGTACTGAATTTTTGTAAAAACAAGCATTCATTTACTCTATCTCTGCTTTACACATAGACAAGTGGGCACATACATAATCAATTCCCCACCCCACAGACTGTATTTAGTCAATGGGAGATCTCAAACCCTCCATCTGGAGTCTGTATCACACAGCAATTACAGAGAAGTACTTGTCACAGCAGAAATAAACAGGAGTCTTGTGACATCTTAAAGGTTAACAACATTTGTGGTTTAGAGCCTATTTCCTGTGATGCAGATAGATCCAGGTGGGCAGCCGTGTTGCTCTGAAGCAGTAGAACAAAGTAGGAATCAAGTATCACCTTTAAAACCAACAAAGTTTTATTCAGAATGTAAGCTTTCGTATGCATGCATACTTCTTCAGATGAGGGAATGGGGTACAGTGAGCAGAAATACCGAAAGTTTACATTCTGAATAAAACTTTATTGGCAGATTGTGATTTGTTGTGCTCTGAATTCACATCTCTAGTAGATTATTATTGGCCATATTATTCATGCTTAACCAGCAAGCCTTGTGCACACCTCTCCCAGTGGGAGTGTGACAGATGTGCACTGAAGCCAAACCAAAGTTTGCATAGTGCTGAAGCAATGGCTTGCCATGTTTGGACATGTCCATTCTATCTGCATGCAGCAGAAAATGGTAGATTTTAGAGTGGGTTGGCTTGGCAGAACAAATCCTGGCAGTCACAATATTATCCCTTCAATCATGCATACCAGGACTATATAATCAGACCAATGAGAGAGCCAGCCTTCAGAGCTGCAACCTGATATAGATTCAATGGAGTTTTGAAAAGGAAGGTTTTTTTCATTTGTATCTTCCAAATCACTCAGATGAGCAATAGCTGAACTTTGCATTTTCTATGTTCCTAAGTCCAGTACTCTAGCAACCATGTCATCACATTGGCTCCAACAGTATAGAATAGTAATAGAACACTCTATCATTTCATCTTTGAGGAACTGTGACAATGTCTGTGGAAAGAAGGTGCCTGCCCAGACCACCTTAGTTAATAATCACTGACAGGTCTATCTTCAATTAATTTTCTGTTATAAGACCAGAGTCCTCTTTTTCATCAAAAGATCATTCTTGAAAATCAAAATAACAAAGAGAATGAGCAACACAGGAAGTCAGACATGCCAACCAAGCTTCTGTCTAACTGGATGGTTTCATCATAAAATCATGGAGTTTATAAAGTGCTAAACACAGCTTTGTTGAACAGCATGTCCATTTTGACTACATTCTTTGGTCAGTGCAGCCATCAGCCATTTTTAATAGGAACATTAATGGAAGAAAAGCTAACTGTATCACTTCTGGCTGAGAAGCAGCAGCATTTTATTAAATGCTTCACACCAGCTTTTTTCTTTGCATAATAAAGATGAATATATTATATCCTCCTCCTCTCCCAGAATGAAACAATAATAGGAATGTAAAAAAATTCCACCCTCCACAAACATATGAACAAACAATAAAGTGAAACATAAATAGAACATAATGGCTGTACTGGTGAACTGAACTGACTATATAACATCTGCCTTGTGAACGTAAACATGAATTCCTACAAAGAAGTATGTTTATTGACCTAACTTTTCTCCCCTCTTTCACTGAAAATCATCAGCATTGGAATCCTAATGACTCTCTTTCTGAGCACAAAAGATGACTTGCAAATATTTGTGAAGAACATTCAATTTCCCATTGACTTAGTTTGCTGAGTCATTGGCTCAGTTTGCTTGTAGTGGCCAAACCATGATTTTCCCGTTTGTGCTGGAGCTTTCCCCTTCCCAGCTCTTCTTTGCCTTTCATTCTTTTGCACCTCAACCGGGTTTTCAGCTTGCTATCAACACCATGTTCAAGCTGTAGTTGCAAGTAGCCACTTCAGTTTGCAGACCCACCCCCTGACCCTCCAAAGAATCATGTGATCCCTTTGATTAGGTCCAACCTCACTGTTATGTACCAGTGTGCAAATGTTTAAGTTCTTTAGAACTCTTCATTAGGCTGGATATTCAATACAAAAATAAAAGCAACTACTCATACAGGTCTCTAGTCTTCTAATATAAAATATAAAACAGTGTGCAGCACAAAACCATGTGTAATCATTTGAATTCTCTAGCTTGCACAGTTTTGTAATGTGTGTTCTTTTATGAGTTTTGCTTGGTTTAAATCTATGATGAGAAACAAGGAGAAATGGGGATGGGAAAAGATCACACAAGCCCATAGCATGTTTCCAATTGTCCATGCCATATTAGGAACATTATATCTAAGGTAATCACATTCCAAAAGCAATTTACAGCTATCCACCCTGTTCCTCATCGTCTGAGCCTTCTGCCCATATGCAAATGTGCCCTGTGGACAATGTTAGCCAAAATGCATATTGAATAAGATGATTTCATGTACAGCAGGGTCTGTACATGAATGGGCTCAGACCATGGGGAATAGGGTGGATAGCTGTAAATTGCTTTTGTCATTTGATCACCTTAGATATAATGTTCCTAACGTGAGAGTGATTGGTTTAGAATGATCCACCAGATCATTCTCATAGACAGGGAACATATTGAAGTGGAGACAAGGCAAGAAAGTCACACTTTGCTGGTGGAAACCCTTTCATCTGGAGAAACACACTGATTGTTCCAAACCAGTGTAGATGGAATGTCAGATTTGGGCCAAAGAGATCTGGGTGCAGATCCCCACTCAACCATACTGCTAGCTGTAGATCAAGTATCTCTATAGATTAGTATAGATTATGTAGATTAGTGACTATCAGCCTAATCTACTTTAGAGGGTTGTTGTAAAGATCAATGAACAAAACCATAGCCATGTATGATGACGTTAACTGTTTCCTGACTAAGGACTGGGTAAGTCTTTGTCTGATTTTCTAACTGCCTACCTTATTACAGTGACATCCATTTTCTCCCCACACCCTTTCCTTCAGCTGTATTGCTACTATAATAAATGAAACGAAATATCTTTGTAGTAGCTCACTGCCAAAATAAAAACAAAACTTTATTGTAAAATGTGTTGGTAATGTACACTCCTTCAGGCTGGCTTATACCCTTTTTGGGCTGACACTGTTTCAGGGGTTTGATATCTTTAGTTCAGAAATTCTCTTCAGAAATTCAGGTACCACAGCTTTTGAACAACAAACAGGATATATCTCTATTCACATAAACACAAGAGGGGGTGGGATATTTACACAGGACAGTATTTTTAGTTCAACATGCGTCACTTTAATTTTCTCTAGGCAGATATTATATTGGTATAGCTTATGCAGTTACTTTGTTGGAGGCTCTGAGAACACACAAAGTTTTCCCACTTCTGCTAAAAACTCCTGTTGTTCCTAAGATTCTCTTAGTCTGGACTTCCAGGTAATCTCTATACACCATGAGAATTACCTCAGTTTTGCCTGACCTATGAAACAGTCCTTGTCTCTACCCAGGACCTTTGACAAGCCTTTCCAGACTACTAGTCTTTTCTAAACTGGGTGAAAACTTTCTCTGAGAAGTGTGAGTGACTCTTTTAACACCAAGGAGCTTCCCAGTCTGAGGTTCCTTTTATTTTACTATCCTCTCTCTCTCTCTGGAGTCCAGAAATAATAAGCCGAATGTGGTCTCTAGCTACAGTTTCCCCTCAAACTGGCTGCTTCTTCACAGATCTGCTCTCTATGTCTGAACGCTCTGACTGACCCTCACAACTCACTATCTCACTGCTTCTTTTTTTTCAAATCCCCCAGAATTCTAAGTAGTCTGATATCACAGCTGTTAGTCATGTGACCTAGCAGCTCTCTTGATTTTTTACTGCTTAGCTAAAAGCCTTGCAGTCCATCACAGATCTCCTTGGGAGGAAGAGTATAATTTGTAATCATAACTGTGTGTTCAGGACAGAATTTTCCTTCAGATTACATAAATTGTACTTCCTTGGCTTTTCACTTTTAGGGTACATTTTGCAGCAAAACACCTAACAGATCTAATGATCTTTAACACCTACTTCAGATATATGAACATATGAAGCTGCCTTATACTGAATCAGACCCTCGGTCCATCAAAGTCAGTATTGTCTACTCAGACTGGCAGCGGCTCTCCAGGGTCTCAAGCTGAGGTATTTCACACCTATATAATTCACCTTGTTATTTGTTAACTTATTATCCCTAAAAACAACCCTTCTGCGAGGCCAAATTGTTCTCGTATTGTTTATTTTATTTTAGCAAATTTGTATTTCACCCTTTTCCGTGAATAGGCTCAGGACAGATAACAACGTATGTTAAGAATCAATTTAAAACTTACAATTAAAATAATAGCAATAGAACAATACAATAAAACCACAAACGAAATATGGACCATAGGTGGTGGTTGCAGTTGGGCACATTTTCCAAATCAGCATACTAATGGTCCAAAAATGCAGTAGGTGGATGAAGGTAGCAAGGAAGGCCAACAGGTGGAATAGAACTCCTGCTGACAATGAGAGAACATTCAAGAACTAATTTTGTGCCCTATAACTATTCAAAATATGTGACAAGATGGGAATCAAGTGGAAGACAGTACAGTATGGCACTGTTATAGTTAGTTAGTAGTAGAACATTCTTGGCAAAGAAAGCTTCCCTTTTACCCACCACTTAATTTATCACCAACTTAACAAATTTGTTGTGTTTTGATGGATGTATGGATTATGTAGTTGGCCATGGATAGATCTATGTGAAACCAATCTGAGAATACATTTTTTGCCCTGTGAGGTTCAATAACAATTATGCTCAAACAACCACCAATTTATTTAATGTGCTGCTTGCCAATTGTGAGAAAGTTATTCAGATGAATTCAAGTAAATTCAAATACACTTATTTTGCATCATTTTCTCACAAGATTAGATGAGTTTATTATAGTTACCATCCATTGCTGCCACTTGTCCACCACTGCTGCCTCCAATTTTAAGTCACCAAGTAAAAAGAAAAAAACTAGACTTTTTAAAAAGTTGACACCTACTACTTAAGTTTCTCAGTGTGCATCTGGTTTTGTCAGTGGACTTAGCTTGTCTTGTGATCAGTTCTTGCAGCCTCTTCTCACATTGACTGCACAAGCACCAAAGGACAGGAACAAATAGCAGACAACACATTCAACATGGTGTTGGTCAATTAAAAGAGGCATCTAATGGCATGGTGCAAAAATTGAAATGAGTTTGTGCTTTATACAAGTCAGCAAATATAACTTACCCAGACAACTATGACTCTGGGATATAGATACCTCTTCTCTGGTAAATGAGAGGATTTAGTTCTTGGAATGGGCAAAAGCAGCTCCAGACTGCATTGACCAAGCATGTACTACACAGGTCCAGATTTGCTCAAGTCAATGCACTGCTGTTCTCAAGATTAACTTCTCTAGGAAATGTCAAAGTGCTTCAATCAGAATTCACCTCACATGTAATCAAAGGAGTTTGAAAAGGATGTTTTCCTGGTGAGCATGTTGCCTGTGAAGTTCTCAGCCCACCTAGCTTCATGTAATTTTAATGATTTCTTCATCATGATATAAATTCACTTGCAAAATTGGATCCCTTACCTATTAAACTAAGGACACTAATTTTTTTAACACTATAGATAAGGAAACTGCCCTCTTTTAATGTTGGATCCCACCCCCCCCCCCTCAGTCTACTGGGGAAAAACTCACATTGTTCTGAATTTATGGCAGTTTTTCTGGTATAACTTCTAGAGATCGGGATACACACATAAGCACACACTTTCAAACACACACTTTATCTGCTCAGGAATGAATATAAAAAAGAGCCCAAAATGGCAGGGATTGGTTTAAGTGTGAAGTAAAAGTGTGAAAGTTCCTTTAATGTGAGGATGTGACAACTGTTCACACTTTCACCTCTCCCATTTGTCATTTTCCTTGGGAACTCTTGATCCCTGCTTGTAGTTTATTTGTGCAGTAAATTGTGCATATTGTTAATTAGATTAGTGTGAAGTCCCAAGGGGCTTCTGGCCATGGGGTGTCTGATATTTATTATTCATTATTTCTTCTTATTAATTATTATTTATGATCCTGATTAGTTTTGCAAACACAAACAGCCCTGTGCCTGGGGTGATGGGGGATGCCATTTTGAGAACTACAGGCAGTATCTTGTTTCCTGTTTCAAGCATAGGGCTCCTAGGGAAATCAGAGGGGTATGTTTACTCTGCTTTTTGAGTCACTAGAAATGAGTGGGTGAATTGTGAGTAAGCTTGAAACAACAGTCATGGTCTACAGAGGGTTTTTCTAAACTCAGTGAGTTGATGTGTGAGGATATAAATGACTGGATGAACAATCTTTGGAACACTTGGGAGCAAGAATAACTGTCACCACTATGTTACCTCATGGATGGAAAAACAAACTGGGGTCAGAGAGTGGCTCAAGATGGGTAACACACCTTGACCTGAAGGACCCAGGCCAGAATCTGTTGCCCACAATGGATGATATCTATCACAAGCATTCATTCCAACATCTTGGATGCATCAGGTAGGATAGGTAATCTAGTTCCTTTAACCTGTAGCCTGACAAGTTTTGGCTAGCCAAAACATTTTGTCAGCCACCCATCATTCTGTACTTATACCCTTTTGCACTTTATAAATAGGCCTACCATAAATGCAAAGCTATCTGTCATTAGAAGAGGAAACTCAATGGTCAGTGGGAAATCCAGGAATGTTATACAATTTCTATTCAGGATATCAATTGTGTATCTGCAGAACTTCATGAGTATCAGTCTAACAAATCAACCAATATCATAATGCCCCTGTATAAACTGATGGTGCGACCTCATTTGGAATACCGTGTACAATTCTGGTTATCACACTTCAAAAAAGATATTATAACATTGGAAAAAATGCAGAAAAGGGCAACTAGAATGATTAAAGGTTTGGAACACTTTCCCTATGAAGAATGCAGCAGAACAGCCATGCTGATGGGGGCCGATTTTGCTCCCACAAAGATGAGGAAGAGAGGGCTTAGCATTATAGGAATTGGGGGCGGAGCTAACGCACCTTAATGGTCAGCTCTGCTCCTGCTTGCAGTCCTCACCTCATGGGACTCTTTAGCTTGGAGAAACAGCAACTGAGGGGTGACATGATAGAGGTTTACAAGATTATGCATGGGATACAGAAGGTAGAGAAAGAAGTACTTTTCTCCCTTTCTCACAGTACAAGAACTCATGGGTACTCAATGAAACTGGTGAGCAGTTAGGTTAGAATGGATAAAAGGAAGTATTTCTTTACCCAAAGAGTGATTAACACATTATTTATTTATTTATTTTATTTATGATTTATATCCCGCCCTTCCCACAAGTGGCGGGATATGGAATTCACTGTCACAGGAGTTGGTGGCCGCTATAACCAAGACAGCTTCAAGAGGGATTGAATAAACATATGGAGCAGAGGTCCATCAATGGCTATTAGCCACAAGATATAGATGGAACTCTGTCTGGGGCAAGTGATGCTCTGTATCATTGGTGCTTGAGAGCAACAGTGGGAGGGCTTCTAGTGTCCTGGCCTCACTGGTGGACCTCCTGATGGCACCTGGCTTTTTGGCCACTGTGTGACAGAGTGTTGGATTGAATAGGCCCTTGGCCAGATTCAACATGGCTTCTCTTATACTCTTATGCTTAACTGGTTGACAAATTGTACCCAAAGAATGCTTGTGAATGGTTTGTCATCCTCTTGGAGAGGAGTGACAAGTGTTGTCTGTCCTGGGACCTGTTTTGTTCAGCATCTTTATAAATTATTTGGATGAAGGAATAACCAGTTCCGCTGGGCCTGTAAGACCATCCTCTTCCAGCTGGCTTTTTAATGTGGAAGTCGTATTCCATCTCTATGCAAGCTATGTTATATGTGTAGCACCAAATTGATCTGTGTTTTAAATTTGTTTTATTGATGTTCTGTTTTTATGTTTTAATGGGGTAATTTGTTTCTTTATTATTTGATTACTGAAAATATTGTATTTATATTATGTTATGTTATGTAAGCCGCCCTGAGCCTGCTTCGGCAGGGAGGACAGGATACAAATTAAAAATTATTATTATTATTATTATTATTATTATTATTATTATTATTATTATTATTATTATTATTATAGAAGCGATGCTTATTAAATTTGCAGATAATTGGGAGGAGTAGCAAATATGGTAGAGTCAGGATACAGGGTGATCTTGACAAACTGGAAAACTGGGCTAAAACAAATACAATGAATTTTAACAGGGATAAATGTAAAGTTCTGCATTTAGGTAGAAAAAATCCAATGCATCATTATAGGATGGAAGAGACTTGTCTTGGCAGTAATATGTGCAAAAATGGGGGTTTTAGTCGACCATACACAGATCATGAGTCAGCCATATGATGTGGCAGATAAAAAGGCAAATGCAATTTTGGGCTATATCAACAGAAGTATAGTCTCCAGAACACACAAAGTGATGGTATCGCTGTGCTCTGGTTAGACCTCACTTAGAGTATTATGTTCAGTTTTGGGCATCACAATTTAAGAAGGCTCTAGACAAGCTGGAACATGTCCAGAGGAGGACAGTGAAGGTGATGAAGGGTCTGAAGACCAAACTCTATGAGGAAAGGTTGAAGGAGCTGGGTATGTTTAGCCTGGAGAGGAGACAACTGAGAGATGATATGATATCCATATTCACGTACTTGAAGAACTGTCATAAAGAGGATGATGCAGAGTTATTTTCTGTGGACCAGAACCAAGAGGTTGATATTAAATCAAAACAGTTTTTGACTAAACATTAGGAAGAACTTCCTGACAGAGCAGCTCCTCAGTAGAACAGGCTTCCTTGGGATGCGGTGGGCTTTCCTTCTTTGGAGGTTTTTAAACAGAGACTAGATGGCCATCTGACAGCAATGCTGATTCTGTGAACTTATACAGATCATGAGAGGGAGGGCAGGAAGAGTTATATCAGTGCTTAGTTCTCATGGCCCTTTTGTAAACACCCAGGGAAATGCTGATTGCCACTTTGGGGTCAGGGAGCAATTTTTCTCCAGGCCAGTTTGATGAGGGAGACTGGAGGTTGGTTTTTTCCCCTCCATCTTCTGGGCATGAAGCAGGGGTCACTGGGGTGTGTATGGAGGGAGGTACTTGCGAATTCCCTGCATTGTGCAGTGAGTTGGACTAGATTACCCTGAAGGTCCCTTCCAACTCTATGATTCCGTCTGCAGCACAAATCTGACAGCTATTTTTATGCCTAAAGAGCTCTGGGGAGTATACACAGTTCTCTCCTCCTCTCACCATAACCTTGTGAGATGGGTGAGGCTGAAAGAAAGTGACTGGCCAAAGCTAAATCAGTAAGATTCATGACTTTGGGGATTTCCCAACTTTACTGGAGATACAAATGCCACAGTCTCCAAAGAAATAAACACCACAAGTTGTTTGGTTGAGTGGCAATACTGAAATCTGATATGACACATCCAAACACATGCCTATATGGTCTTGTTCCATTGCCATTCCCAGATGAGAGAAGAAAGTGATTGCTGCCAGATGAGTTCTCCACCTTTAATTTGCCATTATTATCCTTGGGGATAGTTGGATTTTTTTAATTTGACATGGGGGTGTGCATTTCTCTCTATTACCTTTCTGCTCTCCCCAACCATTAAACCTGAAAGTATGAGAGTTTAACTCAGATACCAGTGGGAGAGCAAAACTGTGCAAATTAAGGTCAAAGCTAAATCCTGCAGGTAATGAGATGTCAATATAAGGAGGACAAGCTGCAGAGGGATGCTGGGCAGGCTCATTATTGGACTGCTTAAAAGGAAATGAATAATAAGCCAGACATATACAAAAGGGAATAACCACAAAAGTCTGTAAAACTGAGTGTCAATGAGCATCAATTTCTTAATCTAGTCTGTCAAATTCTGAAGAATGGGAAAGAAAAGAAAAATCTGGAAGGCAAAATGTAGAGGTTGAGAAATGTGTGTGCTACAGAAAGTAATGTATCATTATCTAATGCTGCTTGTCAGTGTTCTTTCCAGTCTTCAAAACTTCAGCACCAGAATGCAGAGGTCACTAGTCTTACTATGGGATCATAGATAATGGTCATCATAGATAATGATTTCCATAGTTTTATGGGTATGTTTAACCCTGTAGTGAACTACGGCTACTCCCAATATAAAACCAGCATTAAAAGTCTCAGTCTACATGGTAAAGGTGATGATACCTCCAGAAACAGAAATGGCTTCATCAGCCTTCTGAGATGCAGTAGGTTTGGGCATTTGTAGGGGAATATTTCAAAAGGCCCAAACCATAACAGTGAAGTTTCACATGGGGAATGAAAGAAATCAGTTCCCCAACAGGTCATCAGAACTAGGATATCAGAACCAGTGTTCTTTGAATTGGCAATACTTGTAGTGCTCATTGGCTTGCCAAATATAATAGACATAATAGGACAGCATATCAGTCTCTTGAATATGTCAGGCAAAACTTCTCATTTCCTTTAGTCTTTCCAAGAAAGCTTATCTTCTCTTTCCTCTCTCCCCAACCCACTTTGTATTAAAGGTGTATTTGTGGATTTGTTTGACTTTAAATTACATAGAAGGTGGAAAAGTCTTGTTCTCTATTACTCTGGAGGGTGACTAGATCCAATATCCTTAAGCTATAGAAGGATATATTTCAGCTGAACATTGGTAGAAACTTCCTAATGATAAAAGTACAGAAATGAAATGAATTATTTAGGTGTGAATCAGCTTCTTTTTGCTGCAAGTCTTCAAGCAGATGCTCAATAGGCATCTGTCCGAAATGATCTAGCTATGTGTTTTCTATACGGAACAGAGGGTTGGACTTCTTGGCCTATTAGGTTCCATCCAACTTTATGATTCTATTATTGTTTTAATTCATGTTTACAAATTGGCTTGAGCATTCAAATGGACAGATGGGATAGAAGCTAACTGATGACCCATGAGAACTCAGGCAACAGCAGTATCTCATGGTGTGGATCACAGGAAATATCCCTTCCTGGCCTACAACTAAGCACCATAATGGGTGGAAGGAGGCAATGTCCTACTGGCACTATTCAGAGGGTAGTAACAGAGCTGTTGGGGCACAGCTGCAATACATAAGAGGCATGCAGCTAAGTGGCTAGCAGAACCCAATGTGAGCTCTGGATTCTAATGGCCACTTAGATGTTGTAGCATTATTGCCACCTCACTATATCCTCCAGTAAGACTGCTAGTACTACCTCCTTCTCATTCAGAGGCATCCAGGGAGGAGGTGCCAGGATTATTTCCTGTAATCTATTGTGTGAGCAGCTGCTGCGTGTGGAAGATAATTTGGAAAGCCCACACCAAATATTCCTCCTCCAGGATTCTCTCAGGTGCTTAAACAGGCTGGTTTCTTTTCCCATGCCACCACCATTTCCCCCTTTTGACTGACACTCAGCTGGTCTCAACATTCCATCCCTTCTGGAGCATTCCCAGTTGTCATCTGGTAATGACTGGGTTTTTTAAGG
The DNA here is from genome assembly GCF_032191835.1 of Heteronotia binoei. Lineage (NCBI taxonomy): Eukaryota > Metazoa > Chordata > Lepidosauria > Squamata > Gekkonidae > Heteronotia > Heteronotia binoei. Next base: position 76,429,670 of record NC_083228.1, on the reverse strand, counting down.
TATATTTTTCTTAAGTTGAAAAGTCATATTTTTCTGCATTACTAGGGAGTCCTCTGAGTATGTAGACAATGGGTGACCTAGATGTGATGCTTTCATAATGTGCAGAGAGGCCACAAAGTTTAGCATAAAGTCATTACGTTATTTTTCTCTTATTTTCCTTCTTCTTTTTGCTGAGGTAGAGGCCCACACTTAAAAGTCTGCAGTTACAGCTTGTGCTTCAACAGAACATAAAGGCAGATATGAGTGCAAAGTGGTATATCAGTTGGCATCAGAAAACCACACATATCTGACAGCAAAGAAGTAAAAGAAAGGAGGAAACTGAATGTTGACTTCCTTAATAATCCTGTAGAAAAGTAACATTTCTTGAAAGATCCCAATTCAAAAGATTTCTAGGAATCCATTTAAATAATGAAATTAAATAAAAGAAAGAGCACTAGAGATCTCCAGTTGGCAGGATTACCATCTATCAGAGGGGGAGGGGGAATGTCCTGTCCTTTTAATAGAGGCTTAATGGAATTTTTTTTTAAGCTGATGGGCAAGTTCATTGAGGAACTCCTTTAAGACAGGTTGGTCTCAGATATGAAGCTTTTTTATAAATAAATAAATAAATCCTGCACCAAGTTGTGTGAGTAGGTGCTGAGCCCCACCAACACCCCTTGCATTCTACAGCACTGAGTCATGGTTCACTAAAATGTTAGCAGCTCTCTAGGACTTGGATATGGTGTTTGGTATTCTAATTGCTTGAACTGAATGCCTTGGAGAAAAGGCAGCATATAAATATAAGAATGAATTCTCCAGTAGATTATGCAGCAGCAATTGAAATAAGGTTCCAAAAGTGGTTGTAATGACTATATAATTTTTGCTTCATTTTTGCACAGAATACTTCCAAAATGGGAAAAGCTCTATTCAAAAAGTCATTCTATACAAAAAAGACAATATTCACATTTTCTCTGTGTTACATATATGTTACATATATATCTCCCATTGACTTAAGAGTGCATTCCATGCCCTTTACAAACCATTGGCCCATCATGGCTCAGTCAGTGTCTCTGGCCTCCCATTGGCTGACTCCCCTGCCCCCACATACTGCAGCCTGGGAATGTTGAACAAACCATCAAAATAGTCTTACCTCAGAGGCAGCCACATCTCCAACTGTGTCCTCTCTGTCAACTGGCTTCATGAAAGGCATAGCCAGCAACATACCTCTGCTGCCCCATCAATGACCCACACAGATGGCCTCCCAGTACACACAGCCTCTGAAGGCTGCAAAAATGCCAGGAAGCTGCTGCCACCATAATGCAACTAGGCTGCAAGGCCTGGCCCTGTTGGGAGTGTTTCCTCAGAGGCATGACTGCCGCCTTTCCTGTCACTTCCTCTCTCCCTCCTCCCCTCAGCCTTGCCCCTAGCCAGAGGCTGTTGTTTGGCAACCAACTTCTGTCAGTAATGGAGATGCCTCAGGTGAATAGAATGGGATACAGTCCACCCTCCAAAGCAGTTATTTTCTCCAGGACAGGGAGAGAGAACTGTTGTCTGGAGTTCAGTTGTGATCCCAGGAGATCTCCAAGCTCCACCTGGAGGCTGGCTACCCTAGGCCTGGCAGCATCCTCTAGGTGACTTGATGCAACCTGGCTGCCATGAATTAACTAGACCTGGCTGCTTGCTCCTGTTCAGCAGCAGCCCCCCTATGACAGCCAGTATGACTTAGCAGTTGCCAACTTCAAGTTGGGAAATTCCTGGAGATTTGAGAAGTGGAGTCTGGAGATGGAGGGTTTGAGGAGGGGTGGGACCTCAGACAGGTACAATGCCATAGACTCCACCCTGCAAACCAGCCATTTCCTCCTGGGGAACCATTGTTGCCAATATCCACACAAGAGCTGGAGATCACTCAAACTGCTCTCAAGATGACAGACATCAGCTCACCTGGAGGTGGGAGGGGGGAAACGAATGCCTTCACTTGGGTGGGTGAGAATACAGCAAGGATGGGGGGGGGGTACTCGCCCAGAGCCTCTTTCTAGAGCCCATTGCATTTTCCTTCACAATGGGCCTTATTCCTAGTATTAATATAATTTAACATTATATTAAAATAATGTTAAAACAGGGCAACCTTTTGCACAGAGCAACCTTCTGATGTGGAAAAAAAAACCTCATTCAAAACTCAAAATTGAAAAATCTCAAGTTTTACTTACCATGTCAATAAATTCAAAGCAGTGATAAACAATGATAAAGATTCTTGTGGTACCTTAAAAACAAAATTCTTTATTCTGGCATACATTTTAATGTTCTACAACCTGCTTCACATCACAAAAGTTTTTACTTATGAAAGTGGTACAAAATACTTTATTATTTTTTGCTGCAACACACCACCACAGCTACTCTGCTCAGCTGGCAATGTTGTTCATTTGGACTAGCTACTCCACATCAAGAGTCAGCACCAAGACAATCTCTGCTATCTTTTCAAGATTAACTGTACCTATACTGGGGTACTGAGTCACTCTGCCAAGATCATGTCTTTCACACTGTCCTACTTCCAAAAAAGTATTCATTAGTTTGGATCAGGTGCAGGATTTTCACAGAAGAGGGAAGGTGATTTTTACCCATTCCCCCTGCCATTGCAGACCTCTGACTCCCTCTCATGCTGTTCCTGAGGTATATGAGGGGGGTATCTTGGGCTGTGAAGTGAGAAAGTCATTCTCTACCATTACAATGCCTTCAAACAGCAAAAATTATCACTTAATCCAAGCCATTATCTCCAGGAACCACTGATCATTACAGAGGATTCTATACCATGCTGTGGCACGCATGCTCAGTACATGATGCTAGCCAGGCCTGTTGGGCTTAATGGAATGAACTAAGAACACACTCTGGAATTTGCACAATACTCCATTCCAGTTGCACATTGCAATGAAATAACAGTCACAAATATGTTCATTATCCCTGTGTCCTAGGACTACTCTCCTGAAGAGCAAGAAGTGAAAACATGAAGTAATCTTTCTAGTATGAGAAGAACCAGCATGGTGTGGTGGTTAAGAGTGGCAGACTCTAATCTGGAGAATAGGGTTTGATTTCCCAGCTCCTCCACTTGAAGTCTGCTGGGTGATCTCGAGCCAGTTCAGGCCTGTAGCCACAGGGGAGGCCTGTGGGCGGTACTGCCCCTTGACATCCAATAAAGCCCCCCTGACTCCCAGGGGGCCCTCCAGGGTGCAGCCTACTTTCCCCCCTTTTTCTCTTTGTCATGGCTGAGCCAGCAAAGCGTCAGTAGCAACCAGTACCATGAAAGCTGAGCAGTTCACAGTGTACTGCAGAAGCAAAAGCAGCAGGTGGAGAGGAAGAAGAAGAAGAAGATATTGGATTTATATCCTGCCCTCCGCTCCAAAGAGTCTAAGAGCAGCTCACAATCTCCTTTACCTTCCTCCCCCACAACAGACACCCTGTGAGGTGGGTGGGGCTGGAGAGGGCTCTCACAGCAGCTGCCCTTTCAAGGTCAACCTCTGCCAGAGCTATGGCCATGCTAGCCAGTGTAAGTGGAGGAGTGGGGAATCAAACCCGGTTCTCCCAGATAAGAGTCCGCACACTTAACCACTACACCAAACTGGTGTAGGAGGAAGGCGGGGGAGCAGGAGGTGAAGAAAGCCACATGGAATGGGCCGGGGTAGGAGGGGGATGAATGGAACTGCTGGCTGCAAAGTGCTGGAGTGGGGGAGAGGGAGGTGAAAGAAAAACCCCTTGCTTGCTTGCAAAGTGCAGTCCCTTCTTGACCCTAAGTTTTAGGGGTTTCTGCTTCAACTTGGCCACTTTCAGAACTTCCAGCTTTTGTCCCTATCCCAGAAAGCTTCTGAGAAGTGGCAAGCCCCACAATAGATGGGAAAGGGTGCCCCCTGACTTTTTAAAAGCCCTCTGACTTTTAAAATCCTGACTATGGCCCTGAGCCAGTCACAGTTCTTTCAGAACTCAGTCTTAACTACCTCACAACGTGCCTGCTGTAAGGAGAGGCAGGGCTGGTGCATGGGGTTCTGCCACCCGGGGCAGAACCTCGATGCATGCCCACCCCCCTCCCATGAGGGAAAATTTCCACACACATGGAAAGCATGTGCAGGCAGCATGATGCCATCACATCAGTCACTGAAGTGCCGTTGTTTCTGGTGCTGAGGGGCAAGGGAGTTCCTCCGACCCTTCAGCACCCAGAAACAATGAGCGGTGCTTTCAGGCTTCAGTGTTCTCCTTGGAGAATGCCGAAGCCTGAAAGTGCTATTGTTTCTGGGCGCTGAGGGGCAGGGAAATTCCTCCGACCCTTCAGGTTCCAGTCAGAGGCTCAGGGACGGCTCCCTGTTGGGAGCAATTGCCTAGGTCACCTACTCCCACGCGCCAGCCCTGGGGAGAGGAAGGGAAGATGATTGTAAGCCTCTTTGAAACTCTTTTTTTTGGGGGGGGTTTAACTTTTTATTACATTTCACACAAAAAATATACAAAACATAAACTTAGGGATGTAGACTGCGGGATGCATAATATACTTATATCATTAGAATACAAAATCCTTTGTTCTAACCTTACCCAAATCATACATTCTACAGTTAACCCCTTTTTACACTATATTCTTATTATCTTTCCCCCATAACCAGTCATACAATAAGTTCCATTTCCCTTCTATCTATTTGTCTATTTGTTAATTTCTTCTCTTAATATCTCCATCAGAGTATCTACCTCAGCACAGTCTAGAACCAACGAAAAAAACTTTCTTTCTTCTATACTGTGATCCAAAAGAACATTTGGCATTTCAAGTCTGTTTCTGAATTGCATAGTATCAATTTGTTTCCCTGCAACAATGCAACCAGCAAGTTCGGAATACACTTTCTTCAGTTTTATCGGTGTAATATGCCAACAATATAACTTTAATGATTTGTCTCTCATCGTCTGGCAGACCACTTCCTTCATTTTTCTCCTAATACACCTTATATAAACCTCTCTCAGCAAGAGGTGTTCTTTGAAATAAATAAGGCTAGCTCTATACCCATTTTCTATATCTTTCTCCAATTCCTTTTTCTTCATACCAGGAACTGGTGTCAAGATCCCTACTATCACCTCCTTTATATCGTCATACCTATCCTCTGGAATATTCTGCATTCCTGAAATAAGCACTACCAGCACCATTTCTATTCTCACTAATCTGTCCCCTTCATCTTTTTGAACTTTGTCAATCTCCTCAGACTTTTCATTCGCTACTTCCATCTTTCCTTCCACATATTTTGCAGATTGTGTCAAGCCATGAATCTCTTCCTTTACTTCCATCAATTGCTTTTGCAGGCCATCTAATTTCTTATTTACTCCATCTAACAATTTGAAACTCTTTAATGTAGAGAAAAGTGAGAGAATCAGCTCTTTTTATATTATCTATAGCTGGACTTTGAAAGTGCAGCTGGAATTCTGGCTCTTCATTATGGCAGATACTTCATCAGTGAAGCTCACTGGTTGACCTTGAGCCTATCACACTCTCTCAGCTTAACTTGCCTCAAAGGTTTTTGTGGGGATAAAACAGGGAAGTATGTAGTCCACATAGAGCACCTTTGTAGGACAGGATATAGATGTATGGAAAGAAGAAGAAGAAGAAGAAGAAGAAGAAGAAGAAGAAGAAGAAGAAGAAGAAGAAGAAGAAGAAGAAGAAGAAGAAGAAATCTGAGCAACACTCAGGATATCCTATGATGGCTCCAACTGTGATGAGAAGACCCATTTGCATGCATTCTTGGTCTGACTGCCCTTCTTAGCTACAAATCCCTGTCAACATAGTCTGTGTCTAAAGTAAATAACAGTGTGCTCAGGGGGTTTCCAGAGCAGATTAGCAACAGCTGTATTTTTCTTGAAGAGAGTCACTTTGTCAAAGGAGAGAAAGAGGTAAATTTTCCAGTAAGGTCTTTAAAGGGAGAAACTGGACTCTACTCTGAAAATCTGCTCTCAAAATGTGACCCAGCTTCTTTTCCCTGTAAAACCAAATGACTTTGTTTTCTTCATGTGGTTAGGGGGTGGGGTAAACCTTATGAAGAAAAATCTTGTTAGTTGTACAGCTTATTCATGTATTTATTTTGGCATACATGTGTGACGCCTTTTCATATTGTTCAACCTGCAGTTGATGAAGTTGTTCTAAAAGAAGGAATGTGAGCTCAGCCTATTCAAGACATAGAAAAACATAAATGTACTTGATTTTGCTGCAATCCTTATCCATAAGTAAAATTAATTGAACACTTTTTAATTAATGGAAATGACTCCCAAGCAATTTCAGCTATACAAGGCTCACCTTGTTTCAAATGTTTTCTCTTGACCAACATGGCACTTACTTCCATGTAAACACACATAGGATTGATCTTTTTGAATCAGGTAGCTTTTGGAACAGAGGTTTTGTTTTGTTTCTGTTTTTATATAAAGGCTTTTTGCTTTGCTTTTCATATGTTGCTGGCTTTTCATGTCCCCCCCATGTTCATTTACTCTTTCATGAAGTAGAACAAAGCAGTAATCAAGTTTCACCTTTAAGACCAGCCAATTTTTATTCAGAATGTAAGCTTTCATGCGCTCTCTTAAGCACACTTCATCAGATGAGGGGATCAGGTATTGATGTGAACGCACGAAAGCTTACATTCTGAATAAAATTGGTTGGTCTTAAAGGTGCAACTGGATTCCTGCTTTGTTCTACTGCTTCAGACCAACATGGCTGCCCACTTGGATCTATCTTTCATGAAGAGTGCAGCTTACATAAATAACATAGGGTGGCCAACTGGCCTGGAGGGGGGGGGAGTCCTGTATTTAGCTGCATGTCAGGACAAGTTCCAACTGCCCATTCCATGTACTGAGCCTCTTTGAAAGAGAAGAACATTTTTCTTCAGGTCAGTTGGCAACCTTATTCCAAAAGCACTCAGAAATCATGGCACCCATCCTAATTATACTTTCTTCTGAGTAAATATTGTTATAGCTGGACTGCAAGAAATCTACATAATCTCACAGGGTTCCTGCCTTGACATTCACAGGCTAAGCATGTGGTGAATTTGAAGAGTAACATGGGACAGGAAAGGAGAAATGCAGATTAGTTTCTGTTTATCTCAGCTTCAGCACAGGTCTTATGAAAAGAAAAGAGGTGAGAAACAGGCAGCACTGGCTGTTTCTCTGAATAAGACCACTTGCTTCACTTTCTCACTTCTCAGGGAAAACTCCCAATGCAGGAAATGTGTGAGCTCTGACTTGTGTTGTCGTCATTTATTTATTACTTTACATTTATATCCCGCCCTCTCCGCAAGCGGACTCAGGGTCTGTTAATTACCTGTCCCTTTAGGACTATTCCACAGGAAAACTAGTTGCATATTTAACCCAGCTAGGTGTTTGGAAAGGGGTCTCCAAATTTTAGCTATGTCTTTGAGAATAAATGCTATTAAAGGAATTTGGGTTGGGTTTAAATGCAGAAAGCCAGACAGTTTATGTAACTGGATTGTGTCTTTAATTGGAGAAAAGGCAGCGACTTTATTTCAAAAACTTCTTTAAGTAAGAGATGTGGTGTGAGTTTCTGGTTATTACTTTATTGGTGATGCTTGTTCAGGGATGGGGGAACTTAATTGGTAATATCTGGTAAACAACAATATTTGTATTGCTGCTTCCAGCGGTGGGGGGGGGGGGGAGGAGTATCCGGGATTGGAGTGAAGCGAAACTATTCGAGAACCCAGAAAGGAGAGCTGGAAAAGTTGTTGGGCTTCGGCTCCCACGAAGTTATGATGAAATTCGGAGCAAATGTTGACAGTTAATTCTATTTCCAGCATCTCGCTTTTATTTCAGCGAGAGTGAGGAAATATTACTTTTTAATTGATTTCATCACTAGAGTTGTTAGAACTGCAAAAAGAAAATTAAGGTGGTAGAGGAGGGGTGGGGGGAAGGCCCTGGCTTGAAAAGTGAGCAATACAGCCAGCTGCTCGGAGCGAGAACTTTTTGCTGAGATAATTTATTGGAAGGTGAAATAAAATATTATTGCCTTGTCTGTCCAGATTGCCGCTGAAATGCATCAATTCTCATATTGCGATATAATCCAATGATTTGTTTATTTGGTCGTCCTGAATTATTAACAGCGGCTGTTTTATAATAAGAAGATTTGGCTGGATTATTTCTTTGATTTCCCCCCTCCTCTGTTTATTAAGTTTCCATTGATTTCAAACACATCTTCCTGCCCCCTAAACCAAAAGAAGATGAATAAAAATCAAAGCATTCCAGACCCCAAACTCCTTAATTTCTTCAGGAAATGCTAGTTGCAGTTGGCACGGAATAAATTATTCACGGACGCTCACAGCCGCTGAAGGAAGCAGATATTAAAGGTCTCGGGAATGAAATGCTCATTTTGCATTTGGATCTATATTAGAATAACCACGATGAAGGCAGCTGAGGCCTTCTTCAAGCCCCCCCCCCCCCGCCCACTCCGCAGCTCTTCTGTAGCAGCAAGGAAGGCACCATCCAGAGGGTCAGGCGCTGCCTGCAGCCCACCACTCGCGTGGCACCGGACAGGGCACTTCCCTTGGGGACTGATGCCTCTTCGCTCCAGCAGAAGATAGAGAAGCGCCGAAGCAGCCCGCGAGGGCAATAGTCGCCTCTCTGACCCCCACCCCCACCCGGTTAAACTGTATTCGGTTTAGAATCTAGTGTGAAATAAGCAATAAACCCTGCTGGCAACAACAGCAGTGAGGAATGTCCAGACAGAGTTGACAAGAGTTGCAAAGGAGAGGAGATGCGTCTTCAACCCTTTCCTAGTTTTGGCTAGTTGGGTGGTGGACGCTGAAAGGTATTGGATGGCATGGGAGTCCACGAGCAGCCTCTAATCTGAGGAGATCAAAAAGGTTATCCAGTTTGGAAGCAGCATGACAAGTCCCACTGAAAGCGCTGGGCCTGTGTGTGTGTGTGTGTGTGTGCTGGGCTCCCAGTCCTGGGGAAGAATTAGCAACAGCATCTTGGCACCATCCATCCAAACGCCAGCGCGGGGGGGGGGGGGAGCTGGTGGGAATAAGGCAGGCTTCCCCGATGAATTGCCCCTACCCTTTTAGTTTACTTTGTACTACACACGCGTAAGGAGACCAAAAATGAAACAGAACTGAAAAGAAATCTCAGATATTAGTAACTTAAATTACTGGCCAGATACTCAGCGTCTGCAGTTTTGAAAAGTTATTACTTGTCCTGCGCCAGAAAGTCAGAAAGAATATGGGCAAAGGCTATGGGCAAAATCTGTTGGAAAGGACTCGTGCGCAAATCCAGAGGACAAATCGCGCAAGTGCGCTTGAGATGTTGCCCTTTGAGGCTGCGAGACCGATAAGACCAGGGCCCAGTCGACCAGGAAGATGTCCTGGGTTCATAATGAACTTCAGACTCGCTGAATAAATAAGCACTGGTTGGTTTTATAAATGTAATAAAGGGTTATCTGAGTGAAAGGAGGCTGTTTCTGATAAAAAGTTATTAGCAACATCTCTTTTCCATGGAGAATGCTAGAGGATATCTTTAAAAGCTAACCTTTTCTTTGAGAACAAGTTTGAGATTTCTTGAGCCGTCAAGCTTGTCTCAGTCGAAGTTAAGGACCCGTAACCGCATTGAAATCAGTGGATGTTAGACGGGTTTAACTTTAACTGGATTGTGCCCACTCCTTTTAACAATAACAGTTATCCAGTGTTTTGTTTTACAGCTCCCCCCCCCCCCCCCATGTCCCCTAAATTTCTGTCTATGGCGATTTTAGGGTTGTCTGGAGTTTTAATCGGTGCGTTGCTAAATCTTTTTAGCAATGCAGGAATCATATTTCTGTTCGGAGTCAGATCTGTTTGGGAATCTTTGATAAAGATGGCATTCGTTTAAGTAGTAAATTCCTCGAGGCCGAGCCCCTCTCCTTATTGCCTAGGAAATTCTGTAAAGCATCGTGTACATTGATCCTTTTGTAATAAAATAACGGAAATAATAATAGCAATTCTACTAAACGGCGCGGGGAAAGAATTTATAGGTGAGAGTACTTTTTTTCACTGAGATTGTAGGTCAATTGCTTTCAGCAATGTCCTTATGGGTTTCGCGATGGCCGCCGCTAAGGAAATCTACTTTTGCGCCGTCATTAAGGGATTGATCGCGCCAATTAATCGATTAAGGCGCAGAAGTCCCGACGAGCTTTGCGAAAGGGCTCCTCTACGGACCGGGACTTCAGCCTTTTCTTCCCTACAGTAACAAGAGCTTTGGTCAGGAGCCCGGGAATCTGACCTGCAGCTTCATTTGATGGTGCCCGCCGAGCAAAAGGTGTTAGCGAAGCAGAGAGGCCCTGGGGGCGCAGGGGAGAGCAAGAGACTTTGCCTTGTATAAATGAAACAGAGATTGACTCTACGAATAAAATTTAAATGCAAGGTAAGTATTTTCGCAACAGGAGTTAACATAACATGGCGAGGGGGGGCATTAAGAATTTTGATCTCCCTGCTTGCCATTCCCAATCCGAAACATATCTAGAAAGTAGAAACCCATGGGATGCTTTGTGTGTTTCTGTGTAAGCTACTAGACAGGAGGGTAACATGGCAAGATTGCAACTTTTAGAAATAATGGTCCTTAACTCATCTTGAAGACGGTTCTATCGAATATGAGCCATCCTTTACACTGCGATCTTAAAAACCATGACTTGAAATAAACGTGGATCTGAGCATTGCTTTCCAACGGCGTTGCTACTTGGGAGAAGTTCTTCTCCCCAACTCAACGGGATTTGCCTTCCAGTAAGCAAGTCAGCAGCCCGCACGGCGACACGTTTCTAGTCAGAATAGGATCTAAATCTTAAAATGTTGCTGTTCTCCGTGGTCTGAAGAGTAGAAAGCTTATCTAAACGGAAACTGGAGGTGGGCCAGGCAACCTGGATGCAAAAAGCAGAAGAAATGAGAAAGAACGAAAAGATTTTTTTCACTCAATGCTGAAGTTAAAGCGAAATTAAAACAAAGGTGAAGGATGAGCCAAGTAATTCATGAAAGGAGTAGTAGTTCTTAGGCGCAACGCTTCCTAGTGCAGTTTCAGGTGACAGGATTTCTACCGTGGATGGAGGGGGGCAACTTTAGTAGAACAAAGGCGACTTTGAAAACGGAGGAAGCCAGTCGGCGCTTTGTTGCTGGCTGCCCTGCTCCCTGCTTCTCTTGGCAAGGAAACACAAAGGGGCGCCTCCACTTGTGGAGACTGGGTGAGATCAGGGAGAATAGCCCTAAAAATGCAGATTAACCATGGATTGCCCCCCTTTTAAGGATAGACATTTGCTCTGTCTTGGCAACAAGACACAGATGACATCTCCAGCCCAGGCTTCTCTGGGGTGAGTCCGGCCTCCTAACACTTACAGCAAGCTCCAAAGTTGTCCTTCATCGTCGAGATGAAATCGAATTTCATTAAAGAGAAATGCTGAGAATTCGGATTCCGACGGATTTCAGTCTGTACGGTCTTGAGCGCAGGAGGACTTTCGCAAGTAGTTAACTTTGGTTCAAGGATTTGAACGTCGACGTTATTTGCTCTGTCCTTCCCCCCCGCATGGTTTCTTAAAAGTCAAATAAATGACTGTTCATTTTTCTTTCACCGGGATCTCTAATGGCAGCCAAGGTCCTATTGGAGAGGAAAGAAAGAGCCGGCGTTAATAAGGAATAAGCTCATCTTGCTTTCTAGTCCTTTGGAAGTGGATGTTGTGGCCCTTTGTCTGTGGAAGGGAACCCAGTATGCGGCGTCTCTTACCTGCATTTTGAAAGAAGTTATTCCTCCCGCTCCCCTGGCTCCACTCATTGGAGAAGCAACCGAAGTGCATTGACAAACGAATTTTCCCTGAGTGCATTCGGAACCAGCCGATTTTGCGAAGAAGTGGATGGTTGGGCTGCTGTGTTAGAACCCCTGAGGTCCACTGCTACGTTTGAAGAGTGCGGAGCAAGAATGGACACAGCCTCCTTGCTGCAACACAGCCGGCTCCCCCTGCAAATGACTGCGCTGTTAAACTGGGAGGACAGACCCCTTTCAGCCCGAGGGACCCGCGCTCGGATTCGAGAAACTCTCTTCAAGTCTGCATAAAAGTTGCCTTGATTACGAAGCCGCCCTTTCCTTGGCCAAAAACTCCCAGATCTCTTGATACAGAAATTGGGAAAGTTTTTGCTCTTGCCTCCTTCGCATTCGTAGGGGAGGAGCCAAGATAAGGTTTTGTAAGGATCCCTTTCTGGTGGATTCGAGAGATTTGGGCCTGGGCTGCTTGGAAACCCCCCTTCCCAACAAAACTATTTCTCTCCCCCCCCCCCCGCAACTATTAGGCAAAGCTTTAAAAAGAACATACAGACACAAATCGAAAGGCAACAATCGAAGTCCCAACGTTTCGCATGGGGTTCGACAGATGAAGGCAACTCGCCTTTTTCTGGGTGGAGTTCCTGGTCTAAAGCACTATTCCTTTTATGCGATCAGCAAAATATCCGAGGATCTGTTAGAGCATTGAAGCTTGCAAATGTCAGTCATACGTACAAAAAAGCACAGATGGTGAGAAGCTTCTGCTTTTTGTTTTCTGTTCCTGTCTCTCCCCACCAGTGTTCCCTCTAAACTGAGTTAGTGTGAGCTAGCTCGCAGATTTTTAGCCTCCAGCTCACACATTTTTGTCTTAGCTCAGGAAAAATGTCCCCAGGGCGCAACAATTTATGCAGTAGCTCACAACTTTAATACCAGTAGCTCATAAAGTAGAATTTTTGCTCTACAGCTTAAAGGGAACATTGATCCCCACCCACCTTTTTTCTTTTTAAAACTCTGGTGGGTCTTTGGAACTGTTTTTTCGGGCTTTTTTAACATTTCAGGGAGCAGAGGTGCGTTGGAGAGGGATAAGTGGCCTATTGCAACTAAAGTTGGTTGAGAAGGAAGCTGTGAGCATCCATTGAAACGGTGGGCTTCCTGTGCGTTTTTAGGGAGTTTTGTCGTTCTGTTGGCTTGCTATTTACTGATGTAGCAATCGGTAGGTTTCTATCAAAACAAAACACTGTCGCCATAAGAAGGGCCCTTTGAAAATGTTTCCAGTTTTCTGCAGCAAATACCATGTTTTGCGGGAGAAGATCGTGTCAACTGAACTAGGGGCTTATAACTCTCATTTTCAGTTCAATTTAGTTTTAAAGCGTCGGCAAAGATACAGGTTTCATATCGGAGGGTTCTTCTATGCACGCCTGACTGGGATGCCCGCGGAACCCCTTTTTCTGTCGTTCCCACTCATTTTAATGGGGTCTAGGGAAGAGAAATTAGTCCTGAGACGGACTTCCTTGAATAATAAAGGATAATGTTATTTCTATAAATTGTTACTTGCAAATGAATATTCCCTTTCACTCCAGAGATCGACAGGCGCCCAAATTTTGAAGAGCAAAATAATATGTTCTTATGCGAAACAATAAAAAGACCTAGTATGGTCTAGTGCGTTCAATTTAGCGGTCTCTTCTCCTTTTAAAATGGTTTCCTAAATGCTTAAAGTATGTTTGGGGCTATTTCGAAGTGATTCGCTGAGAGGACAGACAGAATCCTGACTCTGCGGAAGAGCGGAGCCCTTTTTCGCTTGACGGTTTCTATATCCTTTCCCTGCAGTTCAGCACAAACTCGAGTATGCCTGGCTTGGAGTTTCTGTCGCCCAGAAGTTTCGCGGAAGGACTTCGCGCAACAGTGGAACGAAGAGAACACTCAAGTGCGCGATCCCTTGGCCTGGGTGGCTTCATGCTGGGGCCTTCGGCCTCCTTTCTGAAATGGCGGCTTTTGAGGTGTCTGAGCAGCAGCGACGCGAGAAGGTCTCTGGTGACTGGGAGAGATTATGTTGGGCCTTCCTCTGGAATAGAACAGGACAGGACAGAAGAGAAGAGAAGCCGTTACTTCCATCCCTGCTATGGGGGGAGGAGAGGGAATAAAGAGGACCCAGCGGGAAGTAGACGCAGAGAAGGCACCTGTAATGCAAATTTGTTAAATGAAGAGTTACAGGATATAAACCTGGCTGGCCTGAAAGTCTGCTGGTCTGGAAGCCTGTACTACTCTCGTGTGGCATGGGCTGGTACGGGAAAGACACTCTGCAGGGGATCAAATGCACTCCCCTCTTCCTTTCCCTTCCTGGAGGGCAAGGCCTCCTCTTGACCATGAAAATTAAGCTTTAATCAGGAACCCATTGCCGAGGCATTTCTCCCCGGGCCTTAAAACATAGGAATGTAAGTAGAGTCCTGATAGATCAGACCAGCAGTGGAATTCTAGCAGGAGCTTCTTTGCATATTAGGGCACACATCCCTGATGTAGCCAATCCTCTAAGAGTTTACAAGGCTCTTTTTTGTAAGCTCTTGGAGGATTGGTTACGTCAGGGGTGTGTGGCCTAATATGCAAAGGAGCTCCTGCTAGAATTCCACCCCTGGATCAGACAAATGGTCCATCTAGTATTGCAGCCAACCAATTGCCCTGGAGGGCTGAACAAACAGGGCCAATGCCTTCCCTGAAGTTGCCTCCTAGAACTGGTATTCAAAGGTTTGCTGCCTCACCCATCAATCTGTCTAATTCTGTTTCAGACATCAATGCTTGCGGCCTCACTGGCAGTGAATCCTACACTTTCATTACTTGTTGAGAAAGGAGTGCTTCTTCTGTCTTCGAACTATGGATCATCTTTGAGTGGCCCTGAATTCTAGTATTCTTTTGAGAGGGAGAAAAAGTTCTCTCCGTCCACTTTCATGTCCCCCCCCCTTTCTCTCCCTCCTCCCTCTCTGCCAGACATTCATGTACTCTCTGCTTGCCCTCTGCCACTTAGCTCAATGCCTCTGTCTCAGACTGCCTTCGGTGACTGAAACGCCGTGTTTTTAAGGCGTTTCCATCCTCTACCCTTCTCCCCCTCCTCCAGATTCCTCTTGAGGCTCCAGCCTTTGCAGAGGGTTGGTTGTCGGCCCTAGGGCTGTTGGTGTTTCTCTCTGCTGACCTGCCAGGAGAACTCAGAACATGTCTGGGTGGGTCAGCTGGGCAGACATAACTAACCGGGAGACAGGCAGGGAAAGAGGTGTCACTTGTACGCAGTCACTTTGGTGATCAACACTGGAATGATTTATGCCTCCGACTTTAATTATATTTCTGTGACAGGTGGCGCTTCCCTGGACAAAAGCTAGCAGAGGTCAGCCAAGATGAAATGTCCCTCTATCAAGCCTGGGATACAAGGGGACTAGTTGCAGTGGCCCCGCAGCCCCTAACACTCCTTTCCCCGATCCGCCCCGGCTTCACAAGGAATGGCCCAGGATTACGGGGGGGGGGGGGTGGGTCAAGGTCAAATATTTCCTTCCCTTTCAAGGGAACACAGCCTGTGCTTCCCCTCCAGGCTTTTTCGTCTTTAAATAAAATGCAAAATAATCCAGTCCCTCCCCCCCCTCGAAGAACAATGCCTAGCAGAAGTCTGTAAACTGGAGCACAAGGGAAAGTCCTGTATAAGAGGGCAGGGTAAAAACAGATCTCTTCCCTTATTCAGACAAAGCTGACCTGTGATTACCAATCTGATCCACCATCGATTTACAGAAGAATATTTTGAGTAGACTTCGGAGGATGGTGGAAGGCAGGAAGGCCTGGCGTGACTTGGCCCATGGGGTCGCAAAGAGTCGGACTCGGCTGTGCGACAGAACAACAAAAAACTCACGTGTCACACTCACTAGAGAAAGGCCCATTGAAGTCAGTGGCGGAAAAGAGGCTGGGAGCCACGTGCTTCCAACTCTCTCTTTGTAGGAGGGCCAGAACTCTAGAGACCTGGGTGTCTCCAGCCCCTGCATGCCATGAAAAAAATAACGCCTCTTGTTTTTGGCAATAATTAAGGTTTCTGAAAGTTTGCTGGAAAGAGATTTGGCTCAGAATGTCGATCGCCTTTTGGAAGGCAGAGGGAATCCGCATCCATTTGAACAATTATTCTGTGTCTTTTACGTGGGGGGTCTTTACAGTCCACTCCTAACCTTGTTTACTCCTACGTTTGTCTCATTTGGCTGTGGAGTTTAGGTATGCTTTGTAAGTATGCCTTGGACTTGGACTTTAAAAGAGTTGCTTTCCATGCTTATTTCATTCCTTACGAATATCTACCCGTCTGATGAGATTTCTTGGCAAACTCAGGAGAGGTCCTATTGAAACTTTGCATTGAGCTTAGTGAGATCATTTCAGCCTTGGAAACTGAAAACCATACTCCCAGCAAGTTGAAAAGCTTTTTTTTGTATGCCCACAGACAAGAATACACAAGAATGCCTGGACTAGACATGCAAAGTTAATTGTTTTTCTCTTCCTTTGCTCATTCTCTTTATGCAATTTTTAAAAAGTCCAATCTTAGGTGAAAATATTTTGCACAGCAACAAACAAGCCAGGACTTCAGCAGAATGGTGATATAAGCATTCTGGAGAGGTGGGGTGTAAGAAACTCTTCCCATCCCAGATGGTTTGGACTTTGACCTGTGATGAAATTAAGTGTGATCAGCTCGAATGGACTATCATTTGAGAATGCAGGTGGTAGATTCCAGGGATGAACCTTCCTTTGCATTAAAAGCGGTCTATGGCAACAGAAAACTGACACAGCAGGAAAAAAGGGGCCTTCCCCTCTCTATCCTTGCTGTCTTCCTACTGGCCGTCGTTACTAAAGGGAACCTCCACATCCAGAGGTAATAAACCTCAGTGCAAGAAAGCAATATCAGAAGGCCTCTGTGCCGTTTGTTGGCTTTCCAGTGCATCTTGTGACTGTTGCATGAAACAGGATGCTGCATCAGAATGACTATTTTTTTAAACCAATTAAAACGTTTATGTCTTGCCTTTCCTCCTAGTGCAAGGTGGCTTGCGATAATATTAGTCTGCTGGTCTGCTTCAGCAGAGTACCTCTATGTTCTGATTTGCAGTGAACTTTTAACAGAGGGAACATTCCAAAACCTGCTCTCCCATGATCTTCCAACTGCAGTCTGAAATGATATACTCCATTCTACCACTTCACTTTTCTGCCGTTCGATTCTCCTACATTTGTGAACCAAGCTGTACGTTGTCACATCCCATACTTGGTTTTGAAGCCTTCTTGAATTAGAATTTCTCCAGATGAAAGGCGTGTGTTGGAAATGCATTGGAGTTATTGATCCTTGAATAATGGCTGTTCTGCTCCTAATAATTCTCTGTTGGTTGGGTGCTACATTCTTGTTTTGCCATTTTTAAGATTCTGATTCCTGAGCTGCCTTATGAAGTCAGTACTGTCTACTCTGACCAGCAGCAACTCCTGGAATCTATCACTGAACCACAGTTTTCCCCTTGTATGTGTCATCATCATATAAAGTCAACATGAGATTCATCAGGAAGTGATTGCATCTCAAAAGCCTAATTACAGTACATGTATTTTGAAGTCCTGTTGTTTTCCACTAAAAGATACTGCCTCTGAGATCATAGGCAAGAAGCAACCATGTTTACTAGGAAGTAATCTGTACATAAGATTGTAGCTTCGGGCTACAATCCATTTATTGCACCCAGGCCACTGAAATGAATGGCTAGCAGCCCTGGGCGTTTTCCAGAGTGCTTTAGTAGCACTGGTCTGGAATCAGTGATTTGACACCAGCAATATGAAAGATTGTGTTCAGCAACTTCCCTCCAGACTTGGTTTTTGGCTCAGAAAGCTTGTACTACAATAAACTTGCTAGTCTTTGAGGTGCCACAAGCTGTGGTTTTGGCTGCCCCAGACTAACAGATCTATCCATCCGCAATAGTCTTTGAAGAAAGTTTTGTCCGATTCAAGCACATACATAACCTTTTTTAAAAAACTCCTGAAGCTAAATCCATGATAAATCCAGAGCAAACTACCTGTCTTCCGATGCCATGCATTATATTTAGTTATTTATTACATTTTAATTCAATATTCAGTTAAAAACTCCAGAGGCAAGAGCAGTCCCCACTACAATTTAATTGTACTTGTCTCCACTTTGTTTGCTGCTCGTACAAACCACACACTGAGCACAACTATGCTGTGGCTATCCCATAATCCCTTGCAGACGGAAAGGCAGAGGCAAGCGTTTTGAAAGGACACTTTACCTCGTTATATGGCAGGGCGCACAGTGGGTGCTCCCACCCTAGCGCCTGGAACTCTCGCCATTGTCCCTTTAACGACGGAACCGTTGCCAAATATCCTTGCTCAAGCAAACACTGAAGTGCCAGCTTCGTAGAGGTTCCGACGCTTCCCGGGAAAGGCGGTTCTAATTCTTATCATTTGTCAGGGAAACGAGGCTACTGGTTGGTTCACATTTTGTATTAGTGAACTCCGGATTTGAAAAAGCTAATGTGAACTCTATTGTCTCCAGAGGCTCTAGAGAACTGTAGCTCCCCCCGCGCTCCGCAAAAAAACAAAAAACAAAAAACCCAAGCAATGCCTGGTGCTTGGAACAGCTCCAAATAATTCACTTATTATTCACACGCCCCTTCCTCGCTTCTCTTTGTAGGACGTTCCAGTTTGGCCTCTACCCTTCTCAACATACACAAGGAAAACATCAGAACCTGAGGAGGGGGAGATATTTAAAAACTGAGAAACCCAAAAGACCCTAAAGAGTTAAATCGGTAATGAAAGTGGCCATCACAGATTTCCTTCCCCCGGAACTTCCAGTATTGCGATTGCTCAGTAAGGAGAGGCTGATTCTCCCACCAGGAACTCCGCACTCGTTTAGCTCTACGCAGGTGCCCATTCTTGCTCGGGTTTTTCACCATTGGTAAAAGCTGAGAATGGGAGAGCTGAGGAAGGGAGAGAAACAACGGGCCAAACATTTCGAGAGCCCTTGAACAAATGCTGGTTCGGCTAGTAGGAGGCTAAGGTCGCGAGGCAGTCAGTTTATTGCGCCTTTGCACTATCAGTACCGAGACTCTCTGAAAAGGAGAGTCTACCCTCCTAAATCCACTCTATTTCCTAAGACACGGGCTTAAGCATTATTCAACGGGCACTTCGTGTGGACACACTGGGTACAGCTGGGTTGATCTGTGCTTGTAAGACAGCCCCTGAAAACCATGTTTTATTACCTGCTGTTACATTTCATATTTAAGTAATATTGTTGATATGTGTACACATTTTAGGATATAAAATAAATATTACCTACTTGGATTTTTGAAACAAACATATTTAGGAGATGCCTTCCATCCCCAAGTACCTGGGCTCAGGACTATAAAGTTGCACTATATATGCACACGAAATCAAATTGGCGCCACGATCTTAACCACATTTAAGTGGAAGTCCCATTTCTGAGAAATGTTGAGGACAGGGTGGTGGAGGTGCTTCCTCCAGCCTCCAGGGGCTGCCCATTGAATTTATGTTGTTTGTGGCACAGGGTGGGGTGGGGATAGTTATAGGTCCCCGGACCACCTCCAGCTGCTTTTGTGCGACGAAGCCCTTCTGATTTCTTATAACATATGCAACGTACAATCAAAACGCTCCCCGACACACACATGCGCAATCTGGAACCGACATGTCTTGGGTCTTCTGAAACTCCACCATTGTCTCGGTTTAGGCACCAGCCCCTGATTCCGAGACAGCCTATACGAGCTCTCTTGTCGGTCAAACCTAAGCAGCCATCCTTCAGTCGGGTAAAAATACGCACACTGAGTCCCAGCGTTGAATCACGCTTGTTCCACAGGAAAGTACCGGCGATTACAATCGAAGCCTCGCACAAAATGTGTCTGCGATGATTGAGACGCCACTCATTTATCAAAGGAGGAAGCCAAAAGAAGGGAAACAACCCCTTTCGGCAAGACTGGGGAGGGAGGGGGGAACAACTAACGATTGAGTTTCAGAGTATTTTCTCCCCTCCCCTAATCTCTTCGCAGTATTTGATATGATGAATAACCCAATATAGGCCTTTAAAAATAGGTCACTGCATAAAGAGACTCCCAGAGAGCAATAAAAGAGGGGGGACGAGGGCGCTTTACCGCGAGAGGCCCTTTGACTTTCTCTATTCTTTGGCAGCCCGTATCAACAGAGGACAAACGGCACCACTGAGTCGAGGAGGGGAGGGATGTATGTCCCCCTCGCCTGATGCAAGCTCCCGGTGGCCTGCAAGTTCCGAGGGTTCGGGTTTAGAGCCGGAGAACGGAACGGAGTTCCTTGCATTCCCTCTGTGGATCCGTTTGTACACCACAGAATAGATTCCAGCCCCTTGCTCTGCTTTCATTAATCCAGGATAGCAGCGACATCCTGCTTCTACCTGCAAGCACTGACTCACGTCAGAACTCCCCTTTTCACCTACATGCGGGAGTGGACAATGTGAGAAACCTTCCCCCTTTCCTCGCTCCGATTGGGAGTCTAACAGCAGGGTTAAACGCTGCTGAGGGGTGACTAATCCGCGGTATAGGCTGCTGGGCAGGCGTCCTTGGATTCAGCGCAAAGGCGCCTTTGCGCCGAACAGCTTTTGTTCCCCCCGGAACTGTATACCATGTTTTATTACGAGTCACTGAATATTTGCTGTGGATGTTGAATACGGAGCGGGAGCCCTTTTCATAAAAACAGCGTTAAAATATTGTGCGTAAATGTGCATTGGCGCGCTTGCGAGAGGAGGTGTTGGAGAGATTGATTGAATTTGAGCTTTACAGACATGAAGTTTCAGGGACAGATAATAAATAAGAAGGGAGGGGGATTGGACACCGGAATGGTATATTTCCTCACACGAGAGCCCAGGAGTGAAACGGGGGAAGCGAGGGGAGGGGAGGCGGGGGAGGGCGATTCCTGGTAATCGTTTGAGAAAGGCTCACAGGAGCAACAAACACGGCCAATGTAGGCGGAAGAGTGATACACATTTCCTTTCTACATTTGCTGGCAAGCTCTGTCCACCCCTGCTCTACATCACCAGCCAGGCTTTGCCCATGCAGAAGCCGGTCCGCCCGCCACGGATTTCAAAGGAGGGGGTGCAGTGCCTGTGCGGGTGGGGGTGAACTGGCTCTGATATGAATAACTGGTTCTCTTCGAAATAATCTTGTTATTGGAGTCTTCTGTGTTTCTATATAAACATCTTCCCCATCCCCACACCTATTTCAAATGTCTCTGTTCCCCATTCTGGAAAGGACTCCCCCCCCCCCCCGAATAAATAAAGGACAGTAAAAAAGGCTGCTTTGAACTGTCCAAAAATAATAACCATATTTTGGAACATGGCGCTTTAATACACTCCTCTCATTCTATGGCAAGAATCATTACAATAAAATGGCTCCTCTCCACACACACACACACACTCCAGTGACAACCCTCCCCAATCTCGCTGGATTCCGGGAGACCCTTTGCGCCCTTCCAATCACTCAGGGAGCCTTTAAGAAAACAAGAAATGTCTTAACCCTTCTAGGCTGCAAGCCCTCTACCACCAAAGAGCAGTATTTCTGTTCCGCTTGTGAGTGAAGTCACAGAACACCAGAGAGAGAGAGACAGAGAGAGAGAGAGAGGGAGGGAGGGAGGGAGGGGGACCTTCCCTGTCAGGATCATCTGGAGTTTTTAAGGGAAATGAAATATGTCCCTTCCGTTCTTTGGTGGCCCTTTGCGCTTGAGTTATAGCAGAAAAGGATTTAGCTAGAGCTATAGGGGGACTCTGCGTTCTCGTTCTCTCTCCCTCTGCTGTCCTCTAGGTATTATCAGAGATGATATATTTTCCTAAAGCTTATGTGCCGTTTTCTGAACACGAATAATAATAATAATAATAATAATAATAATAATAATAATAATAATAATAATAATAATAATAATAATAATAATAATAATAATAATAATAATAATAATAATAATAATAATAATAACGACTTGAGCTCAGTACGTTCAACCTTTACAAATGCTGACATAGACTGGTCACAGCGGGAATCAATAACAACCACAGAGTATATTGTTCTAGGAAATCTCGAAAGTAGGAGGTCGCCATATTATTAAGACCGGAATGCAAACTTCTGCCCCACTATTTCAAATAATATGTCATTGTTCTTTTTAAATGTTCAAGAGAAATCGGAGAATTACTCCAATACCCCCCGCAGCCAGTATAAATAAATGCATACCATGCTTAAGCCCCTCTTCACCAAATGTATCTCCAAAACTACAACTCCATGTAAAAAGTTCATTTCTGAGCCTTTTGCTGTTACTAGCTGTGCTAATGTTAAAACCCCGCTTGATTTAAAACCAAGCACCGAACAAAACCTACAGCCTCTTAACTTGAAAAAAACAAAGTGAATGTCATTTGAAAAGAATTAAACACACACACAAACACAGAGTAAGCTTTTCAATGAAATGTTCCCCTTACCTGGTGACACTTTCGTTTCTTCTGCTTCTGGTTAAAAAAGAAGAATAATCAAAAAATTTTAAAAGACTAATAACGACCATAATCAAAAGACTGTGTGGGGGTGGGGGAGAAGCCAGAAAGCAAATATTTGATAGAACGTTGGGGGAGGGTTATTTAATCCCCCCCCCATCCGCACTGTATTATCCTGATGCAATAAAGCCTGGCTGTAATGTAATTTTAAAATATATACGTCCAAGCAAATAGTGGGGACACAATATGACAAGTGTATTTCGACATGATAATTCAAGTGAGCTCCACCTACCATCCGCCTCCCAATTAATGGCCTAACCAAGTTGCGAGAGCCTGCATTGGCCAGACTTGAGAGGAAGCGAGAAAGAGACGGGCGGAGGAGAGGGGGCGAAAAGTGTCATTGAGGCGAAGGGATCGCCTCCCAATCAACAATAACTTGTTAGCAAGAGTCAATTACCTCGCCGCCTCTGCCTCTCGCCGCCTCTTTCAGCCCCCGGCCCGAGGAAGAAGAGGCGCCTCTCGCTCTGCCCTCTCTCAGGAGGAGTCTTCTCCCCCCCCCTCTTCCTTTGGCTGGGGGTGAAAGGCAGATCTGGGACGATTTGGGGGGTGTCTCCTAAAATAGCAGCTGGGAAGGACAGCGAGAGAGAGCGCGGGAGAGAAATAAAGTGGGACAGGAGCGCCTCCGTCACCTCTTTGCCAGCCCGGACTGCAGAGCCTGGCCGGCCAAGGACGGCGTCCGCAGCCCTCCCTTGCCCCGCCAGCGCCCTTGGTTCTCCCCTGCCTGCTGCAGAGCCGCTGCCTTCTGGAGTTGAGGAGGACCTGAAGTTTCTTGGGGGAGGCTTCCCGCCTCTCCCCCCCCCCCGCCCGCGGGTGTTCTGGGCTGGAGCTTGCAGAGGAGCGCGAGGGGGTCACGCGAGGCAAAGAGGCAGCCGGCGAGAGGACGGGCCAGGGGGTGCCGTGGTGGGGAAGCAGAAGCGCCCGCCCGCCCGCCAGCATGACTTCCAAAGACGAGGGCAAGGCTGCCTCGGTGGAGGAGCGCCGGAGGAGCCCCCTGGACCACTTGCCCCCGCCCGCCAACTCCAACAAGCCCTTGACGCCCTTCAGCATCGAGGACATCCTCAACAAGCCCTCGGTGAGGAGAAGTTACACCATCTGCGGGACTGCCCACCTGCTCTCCGCAGCCGAGAAGCACCCGCCGGCCTCCCTGCCCCTCTCCAGCCGGGCGCTCCTCTCCCAGACCTCGCCGCTCTGCGCCCTCGAGGAACTGGCCAGCAAGACCTTCAAGGGCTTGGAAGTCAGCGTCCTGCAAGCGGCCGAAGGTAAGAGCCGCCGCTCGCTCTCCTCCCTGCCTGCTGGTGAATAGGGGGGGGGGGGGGGAGGGCTGCTGGGGGGGGGGGCGCAGAGCATCAGCAGCTGAGAACTTCACCTGCTTGCTTTGGAGACGAGGACCCAGGGACTGCGGCTTCTCGGGGAGGGCCAAGCCAAAGGACCGGCCGATCCAGCTCCCCGGGCCTCCGCGTTGGGCCGTGCAGAGTGCTGCGGGTAAAGGTCCACGACCACCGTGCAACGTCTCAGCCCACCACCTGCACATCCCCTCCCCCACCCCTGTATTTATAGATTAAGCAGTCCACGCGTGAAAACTGGGCAGCCTTTTTGTGTGGGCCCGGTGGCCTCTCCCCCCTCCCCATTTATCCATATTCTCTCCAATGTAAAAAAGAAAAAAAAGCAACAGCCAAAAACGACTCCCCTCCCCCCAAAGCTCTGTTAAGATGCTGGAAAAGATTAGGCCCGGTTTCCTTCTGGGAGGTGAATAAAAGGTTCTGCTCACTGGGTTCGGATTGACTGGCGCGCTGCACGCACGGCGGACTTGGGAACGGATTCGCTGGCTAAATGCACGGAAGAGAATGTGAGGGGGTTTGGGGGAGGGGGGCACAGGTCTTTTTTAGGGGGCTGTTGGTGGCTGGGGCCGGGGGTGTGGGATGGCTGACAACGGATGTGTGACTGTTCCCATCTTAGCTTCGGGGAGCGAAACAGATAGGTGGGCTGCGCGCTTCCTTGAGCGTATGACGGGGAGCGAGCGAGCGAGCGAGCGAGAGAGAGACTGAAAAGAATTATTTGCCTATTTGCAGGAAGGGATGGGATGACAATATTTGGCCAGAGACAGACTCCCAAGAAAAGGAGGAAGTCTAGAACAGCTTTTACAAACCACCAGATCTACGAACTGGAAAAAAGGTTTTTGTATCAGAAATATCTGTCCCCCGCTGACCGAGACCAGATAGCCCAGCAACTGGGCTTGACCAATGCCCAAGTGATAACGTGGTTTCAGAATCGCAGGGCCAAGCTCAAGAGGGACCTGGAAGAGATGAAAGCAGACGTGGAGTCTGCCAAGAAACTAGGACCCAACGCCCAGGTGGACCTGGTAGCCATTTCCGAGCTGGAAGCAACCCCCGAAGGGAGAGCGAAGTCCCGCTCCCTTTCGCCCACCCTCCCCAAGCATGGACTGGAAGGCAGCGGCCACCTCCAGCTCTCCCCGGCGTCTCCTCTCACGGACCAGCCGGGCAGCAGCAAGGATTGCTCGGAAGATGAAGACGTGGAAATTGACGTTGATGACTGAGTGGTGGCGGTGGTTGCTTCCTCCTCCTCCTCCCCCCGCCCCCTTCTTTTGCCCCGCAAACAAAAACAAACGACGAAATTGACACATCTCTTCCCACCTCCCCGCGCGCGTTCCCTTCCACACCCACCCTCGCACGAGGAGAGATCTGGCCCTCCGGCTCCTCCGCTTCAGCACCGGGAAACAGGCCGGACTTTAGGGAGAAACTAGAACTCAGCTCCCGCGGCAACTCCATAACGCAGTTTCTTTTCAACAAAAGCAATAAGCAACATAAAAGAATTAAAAAAAAAAAAACTATCACTGTTATTAAAGTAAGAACCAATAGCCCACCGGCTGCCAAACCAGGTAGCTATCATTTTTGGAATGGTGCAATTATGGATCGCTTCTGTATACATATTTAAGCATATCTATTGGGTAACTTTCATTTCTGAGGGTTGTTTTTTTTAAAAAAAAATTTAATGATACACTTTTTTGTTTATAAAAGAGGGCATAACCATGGAATAAAGGACGCCTCGTCGAAGCTTTGTTATACAGCTATTGGGTGTTGCTGGTGGGGAGTATTTTTGGTTTTTTTAAAAACAAAAATAACTTTAATGAGATTTAGGTTAGGGTTTGATTAGCAGTTCCCCCACCCCCGCATGTTTGCCATAGGCACGATTATTTTTGTTTGTTTGGTTCATTCTTTATTTTGTCACCCCCAATACTATGGAGGAAGGGGTTCTATTGCAAGTTAAAATATATATATATATATATTCTTTCTTTTTTCCCCTCCCAGCTCCTGGAAATTGGCCTCCAACGAGATTTCTGCCTCGTTTTACAAATTAAAAGATATTTTTACCATTTATTGCTATTGTTGTGGTTTTATTAAAAAGCTACCTTTCGTATTTTTATATGAAGGTGGTTTTAAGAAAAAGAAATCTTCTTATTTTTTACTCTTTTTAAGAATTGTTTTGCATGCTACCAAAATTATAATACTACTGCAAATAATAGTAAACAGATCCAGCCATCAACACATGGAAATATTATTGCTATAAATACAAATGTACAGATTTAAAATGTTTTTCTTTGAGCTGTAAAAAAAATTTAAAGGCCTGCTTATTTAAATTACATTAGGGGACAATGTTGCTTTCTATCCTGTCTCTTAGAGTTGTACAGACAAGTCTTTTTTCCGAAACAATAAAACCTTTACAATTTTAATATATACTTTAAAAAGTTTTCTTTGGGAATGCAAGTCATCATAGAAAATGCCGCTTCTGTCTGTGATTACAAAATGTTTCCTTTTTATTTGAGGGGTGTTCAATTGAGGTTCTGTTTTTAGATACACTGGGGTACTGTCAGGTAGCTTTATTTGGGGTGGCTGAATTAGGAACTTGGAACTAAAGGATAGCTAAAAACTCGATTTTTGTGGTGTATATCTTAACCCCTAAGGAGTAGAGGGGAAATTAAAAGTGGAAGTATCCGTGGCTATTAAAAACACCTTTTAAGACAGATATATGAACACGAGCTTAGGTGTAGGTGCCTGTGTCCACACATTGCGTTCTAAAATGTGGTCCATATGAATGCATATAGAACAGCACTTCATATATAGTATTTCGAATGAATACCTAACAACATTAAAAATGATGTTTCTTAGCTTTAAATAAGAGAGGAATTGTCCAGTTTTAACAAAGACAACAAAAAAGAAATATTTAAAGCATGCTTTTGTAAAAGATGAAGCGGAGGACTCGGAAGAGAAAGGGCAAGCAACCAGAGGAGGTATTTATTCCCATCCCACCCCCTTGCAAGGTTTGCAAAAACCCTCAGGTAAATATTTCTTCCTTCATTATCCCCTCAGATCATCTCATTGACTCTCCCCCCTTGAAGCCTTTCTAAACGAGTCTCTCCTCTCCCAATCACTAGGCGCCCTGCCTTTTTGACCCAGCAACTTGTGTTTCCCTATTCTGGGTAAAATTTATGTGAGAAGCACAAATCTGGTGTTTATAGTGGTCGAGTTAAAAGAGAAAGGGGGAGAGGAGAGAAAGAGCTGGATTCCAACTGGGGGGGGGGCGCGGCTCGTGGGGGGGGGGGTTAGAGTTTTTTGGGGGGCAGTTTCTCGGAGGCGAAATCAATCTTTCTCCTCTTTGAAAATGGATGGCGTTGTAATTTTTAGCGTAAAGCATGAAAACTGGGGACAAATGAGGCCTCTTCTGTGAAGTGACAAGCGACAATGGAGCATGCTCGGCCTCCTGCGGCTCGCCATGCTGAAACAAGCGTGCGCCTTCGCCGCAGAAAGGACCAAACCGCTTGGAGACCATATGGTTTTTGAATTTTCCTCACAATTTCCAGACAATTTGATGGATTAGGTTAACCCTCCCTTCCACTGTTTAACTCCACAATAATGGGAGTAGAGCTCCCTCTCCTCGTCCCGCCCCCCACCTCCATGCCCCCCTTCACTGGGGCATCTGTGCCTTTCGATGGGGCTCCCATTCTTCTCCTCTCTCTCTTGGCATTTGGAACAAGTCTATGAATTACAATGAAAGGCACTTTCTTTAGTATTATTTGGGAGAGCGCTTGTCTCTCTCTCTCCCTCCCCCCTCTTCTCCTTTTAAGCGGAGGTGGGGGTCTATTTGCAATGGATTTGTTTGACTTCTGTCCAGATATCACGCAAAGCCTTCAATCTTGTCCTTAAGTGTTTTTATGCTAAGCAGGCGAATCGTAAAGGCTGAAAAACTGTGACATTTATGTGAAGATCTAGTTAAAGGGCTTTATTTGTTTTCTTTATCTGTTCTCCCTCCCTCCCCTCCAGATTCTCTTTCTCTCCCCCCCCCCCTCAAACTTCTATTCTTTTGTCTTCGAATGGATTTAATGAGGCTGCAAAAACGCTACAATTCCCCGTTAAGCAAGAAATGTGGTTTTGTTTTTGTTTTAAAGGAGAGGGGAGGTGGGTGTGGGGAGAACAGGGCCGCAGTTCATTTGGACTCGGAGAGCGATTGACTCCTGTGTGCAAACAGCTGAGATGGATGGAGCAGGAGGGCCCCGGCGCAAGTTGGCCACACGTGGCTAACAAGCCTTGCCCTGGCTCAGCTTTGCCGCGCGTTCTTTGGCTGGGCCACAAAGAGGCTGGGAAGGGCGCGCCCAGCTCCTAAGCAGAGCTGGTTGTCAACAGCCTTTCCGAGGGCGGCCCACGATCCATGGGCGTCGGTGGCTTCCACCTCCTCAGGGCTCCCCGCGGTTGTCGCGACGCTGCCTGGTGTTCCAGCCTAGGCTGCGTCCGAGCACAGAGGTTCCAGGAGGAGAAAGCTGCTGCTCTAAGGATGGACTCCCATCCTCACCCCCACCGCTGCTTCGAAGCGCCTGCACTGGCGGGGTGGGGGTGGGGGTGGGGGGGAAGCGGGCTAAGCCAACCAGGCCTGCCTCCGCCGCTGCCCTTTCGAGCAGCTCTTCTGCCTGCCGTCCCTAGACTGAGCACAAACAAACCGGGAAAATTATAACTCGACAGAAACCATTCATGTTTCGGTCTCAGGGTATATTGTATCTCTCTCCGGCAGCCCCACCTGGAAGTTGAAGGGCTGTATATTTCCCGAGACAGACGGAGATTTGTGAAAAGGGCCGTTTCAGGGGAAACAAGAGACGTCTTGACACCCAGACGTGCCAAAGCCGAGTGGACATTTGATGAAATCACCACTCGACACAAAGCCCGGAGCAAGGGAGACTTTTATCTCTCGCCAAAAGAGCGACGGCGGGGAGGGGCGCGCGGGAGCGGGGGGGGGGGGAGACCGCCCCCCCCCCCCCCAGCATAGCCAGATGAGGCTTGGCGCCCGGTTTTTAAAAAGGAAACAATCCATGTTGAACTGTGTATGTAACTCTGTGACTGAGAGGACCGGAATCCTGAAGAAAGAGGAACTCGCCCTCCTAGCGAGGCCAACAACAAAATGACCCCCTGAGGCCCTGGGCAGGCCTGGTGCTGAAAAAGGCTGGGGCATTCGTGGTAGTCCGGGAACAGGAGAACGCGGGATGCTCCGTGGGGTGGGTGGGGTGGTCTCCGGAGCTTCGATGGCCCCACAAAACAGAGCGACCGAGATCCATCTTCTCGGCCAGATGACGCCCGAATCATCGACTCTGCTGTCCCCAGAACAACTTTCCGCCAGCCAGACCCTGGAAAGGGCCGGGACTGACTTCGGGGCAGTTGTGCCAAGGGCTGCCGCCTTCCGGGTTGGACAGAACTCTTCTTCAGGTGTCTTCAGAGGTTCTTCCTAGGATCAGGGACGATTCTGAAAGGAATCCCACAGGGGTCGTTTTGTGATCTGGACCCCTTCGGCCCTCCCCTGACCCTGGCGGGGGTGCGCTGCGACTCCCCCCTTCCCCTCTTCTCCCCCCCCCCACCGCGGGCGGTGGTTTGGGTGGCGCCGGTGCTGGCTGGAGCCCCCGGGCGGGCCGGGGCGGCGTGTTTGGCGACTGTGGCTGCAAGCGGCGTTTTCCCTGCGCGGACGGCGCTCGGCGAAGCGGCAGGCAGGCAGGCCCGGGTCATTTGCGCTTGTAGGACGCGCTAGATTAGCCGCCGCTTCCGTGTTGGGAGCGCCTGTTTCGCCAGCGGCATCCGCGCCGGGGGTTGTCGGCCCCGAGCAGGTGCGCTCTGAGCTGGCGCCGGGCTGGCGAGCGGCCCTCCAGGAGAGAGAGCCCTTGCCCGCCCGCTCATTCGGAGCCCCTCGAATATCTTCCCACCTCTCTCCGAGGGGCCTGCGGGGGCGAGAGAAGGGTCGGCCGGCGAGTCCACCCCCGGGTGCTGCTTCCAGGGGCCAAGTCCCCCCACTGCCCGCCCGGGACCCCCTCCCCAGGCAGCCCCCCCTTCCCCTGGGGAGCATCCCGCCGCCGTCGGTGGCCAGCTTTCCTCTAGGAGCCCCTTGGAAAGCGAGGGCAGCCCCGAGGGCGTCCCCGGCCTCCTCTGCTGGCCACCGGGCTCCCCGAGGTAGCCGCCAGCCCCCTCCTGACGGGGCCGAGGGAGACGGTTGAGTCAGTGAAATTCAGTTCCTTATTTTATGAGGTGTCAGGGTTGATGTCAGACGTGGCAACGATAACTAATACTACCGTCTGAGAGACCAGAACGTGGTAATTAATCCCAAAGACTTAAGTGTATTTTAGTTCAGGAGGAAAAAAAAATCACTAATTCAATCGTCCGGAAAATTGAAGTTTGATGCATGAGTCCCCGTTGAAAGGAAGGCGCTCCCTCCCTCCCTCCCTCCTCCCCCCCCTTCGGATTCTGGGGTTGAGGCTGAAGCGGCAGCATCTCCTCCTTGCCTCCATGTGCCCACTCACACAAGCACATCGCCCGCACCCGGCTGGGCCGCAAGAAAAGACACCGCGACTTTCAGCACCCACTCAGGAGGCAGTAAGGCCCCCTGGATTTGTTGGACTGACTTCCGAGTAAATTACTACTACAGAACCGGGCAGGGAGGACTCGATTAAGTGGGACGAAGCCCTTCGCAAGCATGCCTGGGATTGGGCTGCCTGATTGGCAGTCTTAGCCATCCATAGCTAGCAGCGGGAGAGGCCCATTGAACTAGCTAAGATTTACTTAAGAGTAAGATTTTTCGGGGTTCTCTGCAGAGCGGAAACCTTGCTTTAGGATAAGTCCAGGGGAACCCATTGAAATGCATTGAGGAGCCAGTGCGCTTGATGGTTCTGCCACTTGCACCTTCGTTATCAGCATCCCGCTTTCAAAGAAATGTCCAAGGCCCATCCATTCCATGGGGATGAAGGAACCACCAGACAAGCCGCGGTTCGGAGCGCAAACTCCGGCCACTGCGGGTCACCAGCGGCTGAGCCCTGAGGACAGCCCTTCCACATCTCCGCAGCGCAGCCCCCCAGGTAATGTAGCCCTAACAGGCCACTTCCAGAAGGGTGAGGTTGCAGGGGTCCCGAGAGGCCCAGGCCCTTCCCGGTCCAAAGATTCCTCCGGTCTTCGGTCAGAAACCTCTCCATGCTGGCTTTGT
This sequence comes from Heteronotia binoei, assembly GCF_032191835.1. Classification (NCBI taxonomy): domain Eukaryota; kingdom Metazoa; phylum Chordata; class Lepidosauria; order Squamata; family Gekkonidae; genus Heteronotia; species Heteronotia binoei. The sequence continues at coordinate 76,398,838 of NC_083228.1, read as the reverse complement.
CTCCTAGGGAAGGGCCCCAAATTCGAAGCCCGGGTGATGGCTAATATTGGACACTTCCTTTGGCTAGTTAAATAATCCTGACCCTCGACCTCCCTCTCTTTAATAGCTGATGCCTGTAAGCAGATGCACGGGTCCCGCAGCATAACCTTTTACATCTGTTTCAATACATCAAAGGTATCATTTTTTGAGACGTAGATATTTGGCGTGCCTGCTGTTACTATTTGGGCCGCCAGAACAAGAGTAGACGGAAGAGGAATCAAGTTACTCAGGACTTCTTAATCCCAGCCTTCTCTCTTTCTTTGATAGATGGGCTGGCTTGGGGCGTGCGGGGCAAGTGTGCGGCTGCATAGGAATGCCCTTTGTGTCTGGAGGAGGAGGAGGGTGTCGCCAGGCTCTGGAAGTGACCAAGCAGGTAGACCCAGCCTTCCTCACGCCAAGGGACAGCTAATGTGCTCCCGCCAGTGCGGTGCAGATGAGACTCCGGATCGAGTCCTACACCGGCCGTGAACTTCTTGTGCCGATTTAGACAAAAGACACCCTTTTGACCAGCATTATGTCCAGACGTGAAAATATATCAATGAGGTCCACTCCCAACTTACGTACTCAGTAGAATCCAGAGAGGAGCCTTTCCGCAGGCTGTCCCACTTCAGAGGTTGGCATCTTGGAATGTTTTCACTCCGCCCCCCCCAAAAAAAAACACACACACACACACCAATATCTTGCTACAGAAAATCACCCAAGCATTTCACTTGGAAAGCTCTTTTCCTACATGCGCGACTCCTTCTCATGGAGAAAACTGACGATATACAACCTCGTTGCTGCAGGCGGGAGTGGTACAGTCCAGGCAAAGCTTTACCAAGGTTCTACTTGCATGGTTAAGATCCTGAAAAATCCGAGGACCGTAGATACTCATATTTATAACTGGACATAAATACTGCTGCATAAATAAAGACAGATCTGTGATTGGTTTGTTTGCAGTTGTAGTCCTGGATTTCTTTAGCATATGGACTTGACCTTCTTTCCTTGAACAAACTCGAACTCACACGTGTTCAAAACAGCAGTAAGGCGCAAGATCCTCACAGTCAGAAGGCAAACATCTTGCGCTTTACTGCTGTGACGTTTATTCAGAAGCAAGTCCCATCTCTAGATACTTCCGCTCAGGCAGCCCTGTGCAGCCAGTGGGCAACTTCCCAGTGTTATCCCAACAGTTTTTTCCAGAACACGTGACTCCGGACTGAGGAAACAATCCCAAGTAGGTCTGCTTGTCTGTCCCATTGAAGCCGGTAGAGCTTTTAGGATGGCATCCTGAGCACACTTTCCCCGGAGGCACGGAACTCTACCTTTCCGGGAGAAGAAGGGGCTTCTTCCTTTATCTCTTTCCAAGATTGTCCAAGGTTATGATAAACATGGACACAGGACCTGAAAGTCTTGAACGACTCAAATCAAGGTCTGCTACTGACGGAAACTGGTGTTTTCTACTGATAAAACGAGTTCTTTCTATCACGGACATCATCAATACAGCGGTTGTGCTCAGACTACAGTTCTCTTGGATGCTTAAACCTGTGTTTGAGTTGTACCACTTCAGCGGGCAAATCTGCTCACATTCCCCTAAGGGGAAAAATATCCAAAACACAGGAAGGGGGGAAGAGTTAGAGGAAAGAGTGAGTCTGGAACACTTCTCACAGAGACCTGCTTTACTCTGCAGTGAGATCATCTGGGAACCGAAAGAGAAACAAGCAGATAGGTGGGCCCTGCCCTGCAATATGAAGTGGTACAGCCAGGATACACGATACTCCGCCATGAATCATTGACCAATGAGGCAGAAATTGTTTCTCTCCATGTTATCCATGCTTAATAAGAAATTTTCTTTTCCAGTATTCGCTCTTCAGAGTGTCAGATTTTGTAGAAGTTCAAAATATCCCACAACACCTCTACGCTAAACTTATTATTATTATTTTAAGTTTTGGGTTTTTTATTTAAAAAAAAAGTAGTAAGGAAAGTGGCATGTTGTGAAACATCAAAGCAAAGACAGGAGAGCGCCGCCCAAAGGAAAGGAGATGTGTAGTCCCTGAAGGTCAAGGAGGTCTTGGCGAAGTTAAAATAGGAATAAGAGCCTTCTCCCACTGGTTGTGATCTCTGCTGCCTTGGCCTAAAGAATGTTTCACAGACCTGATTGAAAAAGTTGATCGAATATTTCCACGATTAACTCGCTCAGCCCCCTCAAAACAAAACAACCCCCCTCCCAAAAGGAGCTGTTAACCGCAACTGTCTCTTTTGTGGAGGGTATGGCTGCAAAACATACCCCTCGGTAACAAGATTTACAACGATTCTCCCCAAGAATCTGTGTAACATTTAGTCGAACAACCTTGACCTTCATGTGTACCTATTAAGTACTCGAGTATTTTTATGGACTAAGACGACTTGTTTCCAGCTACTAGCAAATTTGGTTTCCCAAAAGCAATGCAGTGGCGAATAACCCTACACAAAATCTACACGAAACGTGTAAGGATCTCTCTCCCTCCACCCCCCCCCCCACCCTTTGGTGAGTTTCGTCAACTAATTTCAGAAATAATATTTTCCCAAATTATTCATGACCACTAGTGTTTTAGAATCCCAGTTAAAATGTGCCCCACCAGGCAGCTTATGTTGACCCTCGCCAACATTCTTTGAACGGAAGCTTATAGCCCAGAGTAGCCAGGGCGGCAGCGTGTTCTCTGCCTCCCTCCCACTGGCGCCAGAGACAAGATATTAAGGATGGCGATTCTTTAGGCCGGGAAAAGCTTCACCAGCTCAACCTCTCGGACTTGCTTTTAAAAGAGCAGAAACAGGTGCCATCCCTCCTTCCAGACACTGGCGCTTTCCACCTCCTGGATGCAAGCAAGGCTCCTCTACATGTGAGGGCTTTCCTAGCTAGGACCAGAGACACGGCTTCTCCGGGCTTCTCTGATGGTAGAAGATTCCACAGGCTATTCAAGGCATAGCAAAGCCAGATGGTGACTGACCGTCCTAATTCCCACGACTATTGGTGGAGCCCATGGCGAATATCAGATAACGCTGACTCCAATAGATCCTGACTTTTCTGAAGTCATTTTTTTTAAAAAAATAAAAATAAATAAATCCTAGTTTTAATATCTGAAACTTCATCCAAATTCAAAGTCTGAGTGATGTTATCAGAGAGAAAGAACAGTGGATCAGGATGCAGGATTCTGGCCCTACCTCAATTCAAGATTCCCACATCCGGAGTTCAAGCAGGTGAACTACCAGCAGTTATAGAAAAGCCAAAACTGAAAGAAATCCTAGATTTCACCTAGCTGTTGATTGCCTGCATCTAGACTACAGTATGTGCCAAAGTACGTGCCAGCTTTTTATTTCCACAAAGCTCCTGCGCCCCTAACAACTGAATGACTGTAAGAAATCCAGCTGTGAAACTCTGGAGACTAGGAGATGCTGGACAGTGAAATGCTTCAGCGGTTGTACTTCTGCAACTGATCTTAAAACAGATTTCTAGTCTGTGCCACATTTGGAGCACTTGGAGAGCATTTGTCCATTTTAGTTAACAAACTAATCCTGAATAATCTACTTGGAAGAAAGGAAATTACACCCGTATCAGCTGGCTTCAGACGCCTACTGGTTCTTAGTAAATATCCTTAGAATGAATTGCTGGTCAGAGGATTAGTGGATTAACAATGTACTGTAAATCTGTTCAGGACAGCACTGTAACTTCATTGATTTTTAATCATTGTACCAGTTTATTCAAACGATTATCTTCTTTTAGGACTGGCAGCAGCTCTTCAGTTTATCTAGCATACTATTTTAGTACCGATTAATCGAGCAGTAGTGCAATCCTAGGAAGAATCACTTCAGTCTAAACCGATAGAGATAAGTAGCCTACTTCCCTGGGGTAACTCTGCATAGGACTGCACTGTAGAGTTCTCAGTTCTCCATTGGAAGTTTTGTATTAAAGACGATACATTGAATAAATCATTATTCTAGGCTGGTCATCTTGTTCTGTCTGTTATTGCCTATTCTTCGTATTCAATGTGATTTTAAAATGATCCTTCGTTTACCTTTCATTTTCACTTAGTTTATAACTCTTCCTTTCCCACGATTCTGTTGAAGATGGAAGTAGCGCCTGTTGTGTCAAAAGGTGCTTCTGTATTGTCAACAAACCCTTCACTCAGGCAGGATTTTGACTGGAAGACGAACAGGAAGTGGCACATAGACCCTCTGCTGTGAGTTTTCATTTGCTAGCATGTATGGGCGGTGGTGGTGGAGTTAGAATACTTTGCAGTCTTTCGCTCATCTGGAGAAGGTAGATGTCTTGCCAGCAAGGCCAAGCATTCAATCAGAATTTCATCCATCCATCCATTATTTAAAACATTTATTAGCCGCTTTTCTCTCTTTCAGAACTCAGCTTTGGCTTACGATATAAGTAAAACGATAATAAAAACACCATACAAACAATATGAAAAAAACTGCAATTATTGAAAAACACATAAAATATCACCATTTAAAACTCAAATTAGGACTTTAGAACATTTAAAACAGCGATTCCTCAAAACTGGACAAGATAAGTAGGCAACAAAAGAGGTATGACAGCATCTCTAAATCCAGCCAAAGTGTGTGTTTGTGTGTGCGTGTGCGTGTGTGTCTATGACAATTTTTATTGGCCCTATATACAAATAAGAATGACAGTTTTTGTTGGGGTGGGGGTATATCCTAGTTCCCTACTTCACCTGATTTGCACTCCAACTATGCAGTTTTAATTTTGTCTTCATTAACAAACTGAAGATCCGACAGAGACTGGACCAGACTCACTCCTTACTCGTTGGATTCTCCGATTCATTCTTTGCTAAAACTGAGTGCTTTATTTTATTTATTTATTGATTGATTTGATTTATATCCCGCCCTCCCCGCCGAAGCAGGCTCAGGGCGGCTTCTCTAAGTCGTCTGTGAGAACTCCTAAGAACCTATAAGTAGGACTGTCCACTGCCTGAAAAAAATGTCCTGTTCTTTTAATAGAGAGACTTGATGGGATTTCTGCACACTAAGAGTCTTTGAAAGGGACAGGACATTTTCCTTCAATCCTGCGGGCAACCCCACCTTTAAGAAATACTGCAAGTGACTCTCCAGAGGATTGAGGGCTGAAGATGAAGGGGGGGGGTGCCCTGCTTGAAAGGGATGCTTGGTCATGTGCCTTCCCACTAGACCCTGGGCCTTCCTGAAGGCAGTGGGAACATTTCCGGTTTAAACAAACGGCTCCCGTGAAATTCATTCAGGTAACCAAACCCTTGAATGAATGAAGCTGTTAAGAGTCCATCTGACCAGGTGTGGTCTATTAGGACTGGCAGCAGCTCTTCAGTTTATCTAGCAGGCGCCCGCGAAGTGGGTTCTCTGTCATGCTTGGGCTTCTTGTTTTTGTTTTTAATGATTTTTAGGTTCCACAACAAAAGGTCAAAACCGCTGTGGAGTAATCAGGTGGACAGATGACAGAAAGCACCGCAGTGTATTTATTTATTTAATATCCCTCTAGCTTTTCGATGCGAGGTCCTCAAAGAGGATTACAACATAAAATCCCAGTAAACCCTGCCTTCCCTTTCCAGTATATTAGTCCCCATTAGTAAGTTGGGAATGGCAGTCACTTGGATGATGCCGGAGCCAAGCAAATAGGAGCCGGGTGCAGCTCTGCCGCTCCTTAGCGCGGCGGGTGAGACGTCGGAGCTTGTTTGTTTCAGAGATTGATTCCAGGGAAAGTTTTTTAGTGGTCCCGTCCGTATTTTTATTGGAGAGCTCCCACTCCGGACCTCCAGACTACTCCCTTGGTTCTTTTTCAGAAATTACTTCTAGTCACAATCACAATATTCAGGTAAGGTGATTACCTTCGTTACATGGATATGTTCCTAGACTGTCACATGGAAAGGTGCTTTGCTGTGCCTGGGAAATGCTGGGGCGCAGATCCCCGCATCACAAAGCCTCCTTGTTCCCACACCGCAGGCCAAGGCTGCATGCACTCAGGACTTGTGAGCTTGAGATTTGCAAAATTTCAAAAATAAAAGTATACAGTAGAAACAAAATCCCAGAAGGTAACAATCCCTCCGTGTGAGAGTTCTCTGTGTGTGTGTGTGTGCGCGCGCGCGCACGCGTGCGGAGTGCTGTCAAGTCGCAGTTGACCTATGGCGAACTCAGCAAGAGGCTTCAAGGCAAGTAAGTAGAGGTGGTTGACCACTGCCTTCCTCTGCAGAGTCTCCCTCGGTGGTCTCCCATTCAAATACCGACCCTGCTTAGCTTCCGAGATCTTAGAAGATCGCGATATACAATTCCAATGACCCTCAGCAATCCCTATCAGCGCCCAGCCGGTTCAGAAAGCTCTTTAAAGCAAGAAAGTGCTGAAATACCGAGCAAGTCTCTCTGACGGAACAGTGTTCTGGAATTCAGAAGAACGGGCATTTTCTTAAGAAGCTGAACCTCAGACTTCTTCCTCTTTAGTTTTCCCTCAAATTTTTACAAACATACCAAGCTGGGAGCCTGGATGGAAGAGCACAGAAAACTGGTCGCTGGCATTTAAGGTAGGAGAATCTTTTGTGATAAAATGCTTTGGTGACAAAGTGCAATGTGAAAAATCATCATAAAATTCATCCGGATGTTTTCTATACTAGACTTGCATGTTGCTATGGATCTGGGGCCTACTGACGATTTCCCAAAGGAGTTCCATGTTAATCTACTTGTGAGGAAGCTAAATTCTCTGTTTACCTAAAACTGACTTTGTTCATTCCAAGTTCAAAGTACTTGTTTGCTTGGATCGATCTGAAGGTCCCATTGTGACAACACTAATCAGGGGAGGCCAAACTGCAGCTGATGAGCCACATGTGGCTCTTTCACACACTTTGTGCGGTTATCGAAGCCCCCACCGGCCCACCAGCCGGTTTGGAGAAGGCATTTCTCTCTTTAAATCACTTCTCCAGGCTAAGCCAGCCGGAGGCTTGGAGAATTATCGTCATCAAATGTCTTCTTGTACAATATATGATAAAGAAAGGACTGATGAATTCTAACAAGAAAGCATTTAATGTTAAATTTTCCTTCCTTCCTTCCTTCCTTCCTTCCTTCCTTCCTTCCTTCCTTCCTTCCTTCCTTCCTTCCTTCCTTCCTTCCTTCCTTCCTTCCTTCCTTCCAAGCTCATGTCTTGCGGCTCTAAAACACCTGACGTTTATTCTATGTGGCTCTTACATAAAGCAAGTTTGGCCACCGCTGCATCCCATACTTCTCTAGATTAAATGTTTAAAAATCCTCTTGAAAGCACCTCAGCCGCTGTCTTGAACATGTTTTTAAGAAAACCACTGGAAAGATGCCCTATTTATGCCTAATGCAACCCTTCCAGTTCTGAAGGCGCCCCGGAAGAGGAGGCCTTGGATGGCTTGCTCTGGAGTTGTAACGTGGCAGTCTTCTGAAGGAGAGTGGAGGAGGTGGTTAGAGCGCCAGAGCCTTCCAGGTCTGGAGCTGGAGAGCTGAAGCCTAGCCAAAGGTTGCCGCCCGCTTGACCCACACCATGACGCGCCCCAAGAGGAAGGCATCCCTCTGGGAACTGGCGGGGGAAAGAGTTCTGCTCTGAAACAGTCTCCCTTGGCCGTTGCCATAGTTCAGAGACTGCGCAGTCAAGCTCTCCTTTCCAGTAGAACTAAATCCATGCTTTAAAAAGTGTTCTTCTGGGTTGAATTTGATTGGTGGGATCTAAGCGGAAGAATGTCTGCTGACAGCTCTCTTTGGTTGCAAAGGACTCGTTTTCTAGACGTCGCAGAGGATACGGTGAACAGCAGGAGTTGTGATACCTTGGATTGGATCCACTTCTGGCATCCCGGTAAGTATCGTGGGCTTTATTTGTTGTCTTCTTTGGGTGTGTGAAGCTCAAGTTGGAAGACAGCTAAGAGGTCTCAAGAAACACTGAGCAAGCCACCTTAAGACGCTTATCACCAGTACTCTTAAGTTTCAGTACTGAAATAACAGCTTTGAGTGTAGCTAAAGCCCTTGCCTTCACAACCAGAATAAAGTCATTCACAGCTAGAGGGAAGAGTTTCTGATATGATTATGGTTAAGAACTAGCTCAGAAGCCTTGGTCGCTTTAGCATGGGCAAGTGTGGCAAAGAGCCTTTGGACCTTGGGGGCCTGTCTCAAAAGAACATAAGAAGAGACTCACTGGACCAGACTATGATCCATCTGATCTAGTGTTGCACTTCTAACAGCATTGTCTTCCCTTTCTTATCTACTTTATCTAAAGTATAGACCCTTTTCTAATTGAGTCTCAAGGTGGATTACATCAGTGCAGTCAACAGGATGGAGACTTCTAATAAGCAGGGTAATAGGACTAGAATTACAAAAATATGACACAAACTATTAAGCATTAGACATTATATTTTACACAGTGCAGAAAATGGCATTACGTTAGTATAAAACAATTCAGTAAGAACAGCACACACAGCAAAGCGATAGTACATGCTACACACAGTGGCATAGTTCACAGTCTGTTCTCTTTCAAAAAGAATATTCCTGAATTGTTCGGTTATAATAGTGACCTGTTGGTTGCCTTCATACAAATGCCCTCTTGAAGAATTCTGTTCCGCACGGTTTGTGGACGTCAGAAGTCTGACCACCTCAGGCAGGCCAAGTGGGAACTGCAGCAGCAGAGAATGCTTCTGTGTTGGCCAAGCAGTTGTGAATCTTGCCCATTTGCAGGATGGTAGCCCTGCAGAAGGCCCTACTCAGAGGAGGAGCGAAGCTTCAGTTAGGGAGCGCAGTAGCAGAGCCAGTTCTGCAGACCTGAGGATCCAAGGCCTTGTAGCGTTTTGTACATGGCAGCCAATACTTTGAATCGAGCGGGGTAACTGATTAGCAGCTGCTCAGCCTAGCTCCTAAGAATCACTCACCTGGCCCGGGGCATTCTGCACCACCTGGGGCCTCCCAGTTGACTTTCAGGGGAGGCCTATGTAGAGTGTATTACAGTAGTCTAGTCTCTCTGTTACCACGGCATGGATGGAGGTGGCCAGATCAGTTAAGGTAGGGGGCCCTCTTCTGGACGAAATGAAGTTGGAAGAAAGCGTTTTCCCCGGCCGCATTAATGCTGAGGTCAGCATAACACCCAGACTCCCAAACGAGTCATCTGGGGTCAACTAAACCCCACCTAAGGTGGGAAGCACACTAGGATCTCCGCATAGCTAAACACTATGCGACTAATCAGACAAGAAATCCTCATGCCAGCGAAGGGTCTTACTCAATTCCCAGGGGATCCTCTGAGAAAGCAACTGTGAGAACACCATGATTTGGTGTTTTGAACATATGAAGCTGCCTTATACTGAATCAGACCCTCGGTCCATCAAAGTCAGTATTGTCTACTCAGACTGGCAGCGGCTCTCCAGGGTCTCAAGCTGAGGTTTTTCACACCTATTTGCCTGGACCCTTTTTTGGAGATGCCAGGGATTGAACCTGAGACCTTCTGCTTCCCAAGCAGATGCTCTACCACTGAGCCACCGTCCCATCCCCACTGCTTCCCATTGATGTTTTGGGCATCAATATTCCGTAGTTTCAGCCCCTAAGTTAAAACCCCACCGGAAGAAGAGTCTCGTGCGACTTTTCTTCTCTCTTCTTGCTTTGTCTTTAAAAAACAAACAAACCTCCTCTCTCATTTCACAGGTTGCTCAAGGTGACGCTGAAACGTCGACCTGGTGCATGCACAATTCCTCCTTTCCCTTATCTATCAATATCCAAGACAGTAATCAGACAATCGATTGTAGGCACGCTATAAGCAGAAATTGATGTGAAGGGGGTGGGGGTGGGTCAAGAGAGGGTCTTCCAAGAAAGGTGACAAAGAAAAGAAGAACTAGCAGAAATAAGTGTATTTTACTGCCACGACTCCAAGGATTTTACTAGTCTACAGATTCTATAAGGTATATACATCTGTAACCTCGACCTGAATTTGGAGGTATTTCGTCATGTATACTACAAGATTCACTTGCAACTTTAAAAAAAATGCACACTTGTACACTAGATAGCACAATCCTGTACACTTAAATGGACTTCGAAAGATAATTGTGCTTAGGATGGTACCGATAGATTCCTATGCATCACTGCATGTACATTTGGCCACCATTTGTAACAAAGACACCAATATAAAGGCAGGCAGGCATCTAATCTGCATACATTTACACAAACCCAGTATTTAAAATAATAATACACCTAAGTTGCACTGAATCCTTAGAAATGAGTACATCTGCATCTTTTACCATTCCTCCAGTACTCACACTATGAAGGGTGCTTTATGATAATTAGCCTATTCTTTCCTTCAATAATAATGCTATCGATATTCCCATTTTACAGATGGAGAAGTGAAGACCAAAGATCACTACTTCCACAAGAAGACTTATTAAACCGATGTTTGCACAGAGAAACACACTGGATCGGTGTAGCAAATAGAGCAATTATAAACAAAACCTTTGGTTGTCTATTGCCGGACCCAAGTAACGGATAACTCCGTGTAACTTCATTGTGCACAACAATGTATTAGTTATTTATTTGGAAAAGTTACGTTTGCCTTTCATTTCCAGGGCTGCTCGAGGCGGCTTACAAAAATAGCAGAAAAATATTATTAAACATGAACTCCGTAAAACACTGATGCCCTGAATGTGTATTTATAAGGCCTGAAATGTATCACAATTCTCTTTGGGTAGTGTACAGTTGAAGCCTTCCCCACCCCCTCGTCTTCAAGAGAGACCTGGCACACACAAAGGCGAAGATCTCTCCATTAGGTTGAGCCAGCCCAGTGTAAAAGGCCGGATCTTGTGCTTGTCTGCTTGGAAGTAAAGGGCCCAGAGTTCAGTGGCACTGGGCAGGCGGTGTGCTCCGGAGGACTGCCGCCCAGTCGAATTCAAGTCTTTCCTCCATCCCAGGCTGTACCTCTTCCGATTCCTCCGGACGTTGCTTTCTACCAGCAGGGCGTCTCTTAGTTTCGGGGCTGCCGGGTGACTGAGAGTTGCCCAGGAGGACCGTGGTCCAAGCGGGGTGGGGGTGCGGGTGAGGAGGGCCACCTTGACTCGGGAGGGAGTCAGTGACGTCTAGCAAGGCCCCCCCCGCCGCCCCCCAGCCGGGACAGCTCCGATTAGAAACGAGCTTTGGAAGAGACGATTAATGACGTCATCGATTAAGTGTAGCCATCCGTCAGCGCGGCCTCCCCCCCCCCCCGCGGCAGCCCCTGCCGTTCCCTGGGCAGGGGGTGGGGGTCGGGGAGAGAGGCGGCGGCCTCCATCCTGGCGCAGCTTGGGCGAGGCGGCTCAGCCTTTTAAATCACAGCCACTTGGGGGAGGGGAGCAAGGACTGCCTACAGAATGAGATGCTGCTCTTCGCCCAACGAGGGGCTGAAGTGCAGCCGCCCCCTCTCCGATTGGAACCGGCCCGAGCCCGGCGGCGGCAGGGTGGGGCGCCGGTGTCGGTGCACCGCGTGGGGGTGGGGGCTGGCCTTGCATCTATGCGCACCCGCAGACCCACCACTTCCCATGTGCAGAAGTCGTTATCATTTTTGTTAACTTTTTATCGACTGTTTGCTAGATGGCATGCCACTAAAGTGTATGATTTGAGATGAAAAATTAGACAGATTAACCCGAGGGGAGAGCTTGATTGATTACTAAATAGGATCAATTTGAAAGTTTTAGTCATAACGTTTCTGTAGAGCCCCTTAATACTTCAAACTTCAATTTTACGGGCTATTGAACTAAGCATGTTCCTGACAAAATTGATATATGTATTAATTTGCTTTAACTGTTGATTAATTACTCTCCACTGAAAGAATTATATGGAGCTGTTTGCCTCGGATTTGCATATTAATCAAATTCTAGTTGATAATTCAGTTGGTGCAATGGATTTCAGAAAGAGGGGGAGCGATGTGGGGCTAAGACGTTTAAGTGTATTGATCTAAGTCAGTCTCCGGTTTCTATTGTAAGCTTGGGTCTCCCCTCCACCCCACCCTCCATCACACATATCCACCCCCTCCCTTTCTCCATTTTTGGTCCCTGGCTGCTTAGCTGCCAGTTTAGTGCATTAAAATCAAAGATGCAGAACGCGTTAGCCTGGCTATTTGGTGAAAACAGAAATTGCCTGTCCAGTTTTTATGATGTTCTCAGCCTGAGCAGGCTGCACTTTAATGCGTCCTGTCAAAATGTCTGGGATTTAAAGGGAAAACAGCACAATTTAGCGCTGAGTAATTAATGACAAACTACCTGGGTAGTTAGAATTGTAGCAACACCTGCGGTTGCCCCAGAGGGTTAACCAAGTATCTGCAGAGATGTGACTATGGGGAGGGGGGATGCCTATTAAATTAGCAAATCTAGTGTATTTTCAACTCCTCATAGCCCTGAGTAAACACGCTTCTAGTTTTGGTGGTGAGGGCACCTCCCTCTGAACAGTCATATATTTCTTTGCCGCCCTGTGAGGGAGAAGTCTAGGTAACCCATGTTCCTAAATGGGGGACACGCGAACAGTAAAATAAAATTAACTGGTGAAAGTCTGGTTTGCAATGACCTGAGCAATTATCACCGAGCTGGGAATTGTGAACGTGTCTCAGTTTGCTTATAGGCTGAGGGACAACAGGCGACGATAAGCTTAAGGTTTCACGGGGGTGAGGTGACCGACTGCAGATGGGAAGGAGGCACTAACTTGATTTTTGTTTCTCAAACTCCATTGGCTGTTTTTGAGGCGCAATGGAAAAATGGATCAATCAATTCAATAAAGGCAGCCAGTCCCGAGTATTCCCCTTCAGGAAATACAAAAGTGCTATTTAAAAGAAAATACCACACCGTCTTTCTCTACTTTTCCTTTCTATTATCATTGCTGCTTTTTAATTTAAACAATTTCCCCACCCACCAGTTCCTCCCCTCACTTCCTGATTGATTTCCCCTCCCTGCTCTGCACCTTTAAAAGCAAGGGGAAAACACTCTCACACACCCTTGTTCTAAAGATTGTATGAGGGTCTGGGCGGCGTAAACCCCCCCCCCCGCCCCATCTATGGATTCAAAGGGTAACAGTGTAATTAAAACCAGATAATTAATGAGACAATATTCCTACAGCTTACATCTTTAATGAACAAAACCCTTCAGGGCAGTGTGCTCTTCCAGGCTCATTAAAGGGAATAAAGTTGTGGGGCTTATATACTTCCCAGTGTGTTAATAATAAACCAGCAAGTGGATGCTTTAACCAAACATAATCCCAGATACCTGGAAAGAGCTTCGCGGAGCGAGGTGGTTTTTGTTTGTTTTTTGTTAAGGCTTAAATATTTTAAATGCAAAGTAGGGCACGTGGAATCTTAAGCTTTACACACGAAATAATAATAATAATAAAAGGGGGGGGGGGGCTTTGCCTAGCAAAGCTCCATAAAATCTCCAGGCAATTTAACCGGGCGCGAGTTTTCCCGGATGGAGGATGCGCACAGCTGAGGCCCTGTGCGGGCTGGATGAATGCAGAGCAAAAAGTTGTCAGCCTCTCTTTCGGTGCGACGGCTTCTGCAGGAGCTCAACTCTTCCTTGCCGGTCTGACGCAAAGCCCTGGGTTGCGCCTGAAACCTTCGCTTCAGACAATAACAGCCTTAGCTTTAATGATCAGAAATATACAGCCTGCGTCTCCCCGGGTTTGTGCCACGCAGTCAAGAAGATCTTTTGCTTCCCACCCTATCCCACTCCCCCCTCCACACACACACACACTGGAAGATCCCGAAGTAATATTTCCTTTTTAGTACATTGCAAGCTTCTAACTCAAACGGTTATTGCTTCCCATTTTTAAAGTTTACTTAGCACTTAGCAAAAGGCCCGGCTAACGTGAGCTGCTTTGGCAAGCTCCGGAACAGAATAGACGAGGGGGCTTTGCCTTCAGCGATACAGCGCAAAACGTGGAGGGGCGGGAGTGGGGCTTTTAGGGATGAGTTATATTGCAATCAACTTAGTAAATCTGCATGCAGAAAAGGATGCTAATTAGTCTTAATAGTCTACCAATATGCCCCAAGACTGGAGACACAACAAACGTAAATCTGCTACCGATAAATATTTTTAATTGTTAAATTTACTGGAAAGAAAGTTTTATTTGCCTTGGCAAGCCCACGTGACGTGACAGAGCGAGGGGGAGGAGGCGCAAAAGCCGCGATGGCGGAGGGGTCAGACGCAGGCAGGCGGGCCGCGCTCGCCAAGGCGCTGACTTGCAGGAAGCCCCCCCCCCCCCCCCGGGGAGGACTGACTCCTCCTGAGTAAGGCAGCGGCGGATGCCTAGGAGCCGGCCGGCCGGCCAAGCGAAGTACAAGAAGGGCCAGCTGCACCCATTGGGGCTGACTTTCGAGTAAACCTGCACGGGGTCGACCTGGGAGGGGGACTGCGGGCCTCTCCGCCGCCCCCTCCCTAATCCTCCGTCCTCTCTCGTTGCCCCCCCCCCGCCGAGCAGGCACGCGGTCTAGCAAGGGCGCATGCGCGGAGCCCGTGCTTGGCAAAATTAGTGATGTATCACGTTAATTACCAATGTGATTTTCAAATGGTTGCAGGCAGGCCCAAGGAAAATTAATGGAAATCCAAATTCTAATTATGTGGCTGTTGTTAAAGAATTAAACTAAATACTCGGGGAGGGGTGCTGAAGAGCAGAGAGGAAGAGGCTTCTCATTGCAGACTGAAAGCGACGACTGCGGCAGCCGCTCGGGTCTGTTGTGGGGAAACCGCTCGCCTCCTTTCAACACATACCATTCATGTTAGGAGCCAAAGACACAACCAGGCGATCCAAAACGCTTCTTCCAGGCGGGCGTTTCGGATTGGAACGGCGTGGTGCCCCTTCGCTGCTTCCCTGGTCGACGGCTGGCAGGGCTGAAACGGCGAGTGGAACTAGAGCCGCCTCCCTGAGAGGCTCTCTCGGGCCTGGCTCACCCGGCTCTGCAAGCAAACAAATAAATAAATAAATGGAAGAGACATAAACCGTGCAGCAAGCAAACCTGCTGAATATGACAGCTTTCTTCTCCCTCAGTAGGAAAAGAGACCCACACTTTCCCACAGGCATGCACAGTCTGCCTGGGCATTTACAAAGGCATGATTGATTTGGGTTTTGTTTTCCAAGGAATGATTTGGAGGGGCTGAGATACTACAGGGTAGATACAGGGAAAACTTAGGCTGGGATGGAAGCAAGGCAAGGAAGCTGTCCCCTGCCTCCAGGCACTGCAGGCCCATCCTGTAAAGCCTCTGGTTTCTCATGCTCACTGAACAAGACTAAGGGCTAGAAACTAATTTATAACTTAACTGCTAGGCAAGTTGTGCACTGTTGGGGTTGTTACATAGCTTTCAAGACTTTAGAGGCACCTTGCGATTGAGGCAATGATTGTTTTTTTCTAAACTAAAATTAAATGCTTTGTATCTATTGATGGGGGAGTGGGAGAGCCTCAATCAGACATCTTGAGATGCATCTGATCAGTTGACTATTCCATTACAGACCAGTCCACATCCTAATTCAGTACAAACTTAAATTTCTCTGTTGCAATAAGAATAATTAGCCATTAATCAAAATACTCACTTAAAGGGAGTCATGCCCCAAAATATCAATTAAAAGAAGGGCAGTTATACAGGAGCAACAAAACTAATTTTAGTTGATGATTCCTAATATTTGAGTTCATTTTCTATAATCAGAGAGTGTTTATTTAGCTGCAACTGGAAGTCTAATTAAACAGGATTAGGAGGAAACATTATTGTCTTATAGGAAAGGTCTTCTGTTTTGTTCGGAACTGGAAATGAGATTTGGTCATGCACCACTAATACAGCCAAGTCTTATAGTCTCCATCTAGGCTAGTTACACAAAGACCATTTTCAAAAGGGACATTTTAGCATCTACTTAACAACACACAGTATAGACGATTTCCAAAATTGTAGAAAGGATGATGGGGCAGCCTGTGAATAACTCAGAAGGTGTTAATAATTTAAGACCTTTCCCCAAACCTTCAAGGCTATTTATAATTCCTATGCTTGCCCATCAGCCTCTTCTTCTAATTGTCTTGGAAAGCAGTGTCTTGGAAAGCAGTAACTATCTGTTAATGGATGGCCGGCCTGGCTGTGTCCCAGGGAACTTGGACCTGGCATTGCAGGCCGTGGCAACCTGGTTAAGGCTGAGTGGGCTGAAGCTAAATCCAGCGAAGACAGAAGTCCTTTGCGTGGGCCGGGGCACTCTGGGGAGGGAAATACCTCTCCCGGTTTTTGACGGGGCGCCACTGAAAGCGGCGCGCCGGGTCAAGAGCTTGGGAGTTCTACTGGAGCCCTCACTATCAATGGAGGCCCAGATAGCTGCCACTGCTAAGTCAGCCTTTTTCCATTTGAGGCGGGCAAGGCAGCTGGCCCCCTTCCTAGAGCGCCAGGACCTAGCAACAGTGATTCATGCAACGGTCACCTCGAGACTGGATTACTGTAATGCCCTCTACATGGGGCTGCCTCTGTGCCGAATCCGGAAGCTGCAGCTGCTGCAGAACGCAGCGGCTAGGCTGTTATTGGGGCTCCCCAAATGGGAGCACATACAGCTAGGGCTGCGCGGACTGCACTGGCTGCCAGTTATACACCAGATTCGTTACAAAATGCTGATCATTACCTTTAAAGCCCTATATGGCCGAGGACCTGCCTACCTGAGGGACCGTCTTTCCCCATACGAACCCCAGAGAGCACTGAGGTCAGCAGGGAAAGACCTGTTGACTATCTCAGGGCCGAAGGAAGCAAGACTGCAGAGTACCCGCACCCGGGCCTTCTCTGTTGTGGCCCCACACCTGTGGAACCAGCTCCCAGAGGAAGTATGGGCCCTGCGGGACTTTGACCGTTTCCGCAGGGCCTGCAAGACCTTCCTCTTTAGTGAAGCCTTCACCGACTAAACACTGAGAGACTGCTGAAATGAGTTTGTTATCTGTCAGAATAGCACCAAGATGTTAATTTTATTGTTATACTGTTTTTTAGAATTTTAATCAATTTTTATCTACTGTTAAAGTATTGTATCATTTTTTATATTGATTAATGTTGTTAGCCGCCCTGAGCCTGCCTTGGCGGGGAGGGCGGGATATAAATAAAAGGTATTATTAGTAGTAGTAGTAGTATGGCTGTCTTGCAAAACAACATCCTCTTTGAAGCATTCGTGGCAGTGGCACAGAGATCTGGGTTCAAATCAGCCAGTGTCCTTGGCAAGCAGCCATATCTTGAGTGAACTGTTGTATGTGGGGGGGGGGGACACAGAAGAATCTCAGGGATATCATACGGAGCTTAGAGGAAGTGGAAATTTATAGATGCCCTCAAATGATCATTGGTTGTGAGGTGCAAACGGGTTGCATACCTCTACATTAATAAGATACTTTTTGATTATTCTCAGTTGATTCTTTTCTCTGTTAGAAAAAGAGGACTAAAAATCAACTGTCTATATACTGTCCTATCCTGGATAACCCTGGATAGCCTTATCTTATCAGATGTAGGCTTCTAAGTAGGATCAGCCTTTGGATGGGAGACCATGGGAATGCCAGTGTCATGATACCAAGGCAGGCAATGGCAAACCACCTCTGAATGTCTCTTGCACTGAAAACACTATGGTTGCAACAATGACCAACAAACAATTAAATGGCTGTCCACTGCTATCTAAAGCTATTGCCAACCGTTGCAAGTCCTAAGGAAGTACAAAGATATCTTCAGTGGATGTTCAGTGCAAATAGTATAAATGTCTGTAGTTTTTTTGAGACCCTCTTCTAGGCTCTAGACCATTTTGACTGAATACAGGATGAGTGGGGCCATTTTGCAGGAGCTGTATAAAGAATGTGGTCTCCAGCACCCAGTTGTATCAAATATTTGGGGTGAAGTTGATGTGATCCCACTGCCATCAGTGGAGACCACAGATGTATATTGTCCATTGTGTAAAACTCTTTAAAAGAGTGAGAAGATTTTGCTGTCAGTGTCATTCCATCTCCAAACAGCTTTGGCAGTCCCTTGTGAGACTGCTGTAATTTCATTAACCTGTCAAGGCAATTGCATCATCAAACTGGGGGGGGGCTGTTTTCAGCCCCTGATGTTCTGACTGTAGAGTATGGGAAAGGGGATTCCTAGCCCTTTAAATATGGCTCAGAGACCTTGCTATGACATTGGATCCCTTTGGAGGAAATATTGTGTTGTGGAAAGAGTATTTTGTGGTTTCCTGCTTGCTGCAACTTAATCTTTCTTCTCTGAACAATGTACCCCCTTCTAAGGAGACACACTATCCTTCACACAGTTTTCCTGTAGAGATTGCTTGCTTTACTTCTGGGCACAGTTGCCCCTACCAAGTGTGGAGCACTGCCATCCCCATAGGTCTGGGACCCTTGAATATGTCTACCATTTTTATTCTCATATATCCCCATCACAATGTGTTAGAGCTAGGTACCAGTGTAGCTCATTCTATTCCATTCCTCCCCAGACAAACTAACAAAATACTGAATCAAAGTGTTTCCTTTGGGGGTTTAACTCTTGCTTCACTGGTTATAAAGCAGATCACAATGACAGGTGCAGCAGGCA
Organism: Heteronotia binoei; assembly: GCF_032191835.1. Lineage (NCBI taxonomy): Eukaryota > Metazoa > Chordata > Lepidosauria > Squamata > Gekkonidae > Heteronotia > Heteronotia binoei. The sequence goes on along the minus strand of NC_083228.1, from coordinate 76,380,287 downwards.
GCAGCCCCCCACCCCCATCTTAGCCCAAAACATCATTAATACTAATAAAATATCACTATGGAAACCAGTACACCTAAATAGACTCAGAGTAGCGACCCTTGAAAAAGGCAGGGTCCTCCAGCTCCAGCCAGACATGAATCATTTTTCTTTGCATACTTTAAAGGAATTACCAGTGATACGCAAGGCTGTCAGTGCCAAGCACATCTATGGATCTGCAAGTCATTTCCATAAATCAGAGGTATTGGGTCCAGCAGAGAGCGGAGCCCTAGGAATATGATGGAACTCTCTTTGAACATATAATGAAGTGTTCCAGAGGCTGCAGTTATTTTTCTGCTTGTTAAGGATTTTTTTTTCTTTTGCAGCTTTTGAATTTGATTTTAAATTAAAATGTCGCCAAGAGAATGTTTTATTGGTGATCACCCTTATGATAAATTTATGCCTCAATAATTACTTTTCACATAGTATTGATCCCCACTGGCAAGTTCTTTACTTTAGCTTTAAAGAAAAAAACTCTCACAAAAATACTCATTTCAGCAGACAGGAGTGCTGAAATTTAGGGTGCTGACCATGGGGGACTGGGAGGCATTCCTTAGAATGCAAGCCGGGGTCTGGGGAGGGGGCTTCTAGGAAGCCTTTAGAAACAGACAGGTGTTTAGTGAAAGCCAGCTGAAAGGGTAAAAAACAACAACTTCATGTACTGTAACAGAAAAAAACAGAGTGACTTTCATATTTTAAAACACGTGATCTTTATAGACAGCAGAAAATCAAAGCCAGCTATAAATATTAAACATAAAAATTAATCTTAGGGGGAAATGATACAGAAGGATATGTAACTCTTGTTTAGTTGTATGGGTAGATTAACTGATGGATTCAATCACCTATCTTATGGCTTAAAGCAATAATCTAATCACTGTGTTTTTTTAAAAAAAGATAGACATACAATCTGGAGCCATTAAAATCAATGGGAGTTTAAACATTTACTTCAGCAGGATATGGATTGCACTCTAGTTTATTAATCAAATGTTAAAAGATTGGATTTTAAAATTTGATTTTAATGATGAGAGCTGGCTGGGGCTTCTGTGAACGGCTTTTAGTGCTGATGCCATTGTTGTAAACAATCTACGTATGAATCTCTGTTCAGAATGCACTGAACGTGCCGTTCCAGATGACAAATGATTTTTTTCTTGTTATATGATCAAGACAAATTGCTATGCTAAATAGTTTCTAATTATAACCTGGTATAATCTACTGTAGCATTTAAGCTCTCAATTAATTAATTGGTTTAAAGCAATGGTTCTCTAAGTGCAAAGTAGGTCTCCATAAGGAGGAGTGGGCAGTTGCCAGAAGAGAAGCACATTCTCCTCTACTCTCTCTCTGATTCCTATGATCTTCTGTGACAGGGACAGGGCACAAAAGACCAGTTCAAGAGCCATCTGTTCCAGTTGTTTCAACATATTACAAGGTTTCATGTTTATCCTTGAACATTTCTTCTGACCAGAATTCCAGAAGATCCGAGTTCTCAGTGTAGCAGCCTTACATCCCTTCACTGGAATCTACCTGCATTTTTAAAATCATGTTTTCTATCCCTCATATTAAAATTGTTATTTTCTACAAATATCTCCCACAAAACCACACAATTAAAATGATCTGTCCATTCATGCTTTTAAAATTATGGTTAATTTACACAGTAGTCATGGGCCATGACCTTTAGAAACAGAACATTAAGAGGTCCCTGCCCTAAATTGTTTTATTGTCTATGTAAACCCAACAAAGGGGTGGTCAAATAAAGGGAAACTCCTGCAAAATGGACATTTCATAGGACCACAGATCTCTCTCTCGCACAGATCTCACACATATAATAATTTACCCGCCATAACTACTCTGCCACAAAACCTGAGAATTATCTGCTACATACAGATGGTGAAGTCACTAGAATACCATTGCTTTGCCAGAAGGTCACTGTTTGTCCATTAGTAGTCCTGACATCAAATGGTTTCCAGTTGGAATGAATGGGACCTCTCAAAGTAAATGACATATGCATTGTAGTTATAAGGCACTTATTCCTGAGGAGTTCTAGGGTACTGAGACAGTGAAGTAAATGTTTTGTGAATCCTACAGAAACCCTGAATGAGTAGAGGCTGTTCACTATTGTTTTCTTTGCAACTAACTTATGTCTTTAATTTTTCCAGAATATTTAGCTCTTCAAAACAGAAGGTCATTGTTGTTAACTGGATGACTTTACCTGTGGTTAATTCCTATAAAACCCTGCACCCAGAACCAGCTATTGTAAATGTCAGAGTGCTGAGCTAAATAATCCCAAAGACCTGACCCTGTAAAGCTTTTTTCAAAAACAAACCCCTTATTCATTACGCTACTCATTTTTAGTCACACAAGAATGGTGCCCATAATTCTCTAATCACAAAATATTGCATGAAGCACTGGCCTTAATAAATCAAAATCTATATAACATGTAATCCCATAAGGAGAAATTGTTATTGCCAAAGATAAACTTTCGTATGCATTCACATTGCTTCAAATGTGAACATGAAGATCTCCCGTAAAGTGTTTGGAAGTGATGAATGAAGCTGTAGATTGGTATGACAGAGACACAAACAGTCATTTCACAGTGCTAGGATCCCGTCAAGAAGCTGGGATAGAAGGCAGAACCCATTACGCAATTTATTTTATGTTTGCCTCTTTTATGTGCTTATGAAAAAAATAAAGATTTAACCAACCAATAATGGAGTATATTAAGATGGAGTCAGGATCTCTCTTTCACATAATGCACTTGACTCTTTTGGGAAGAAATTGCTTTGGAAGCTGTTTGGGCTCTTTTCCATCATTGTTGTCATATAGCAGGGTTAGCCAAATCGTGGCTTGGAAGCCACATGTGGCTCTTTCACACATATTGTGTGGCTCTCAAAGTCCCCACCGCCCCATTGGCTGGCTTGGATTTTCCTCTTTAAATCACTTCTCCAAGCCAGATTTTCCTCTTTAAATCACTTCGCCAAGCCAGTCAGCAGCTTGGAGAACACATTTACAGTTAAAGTTGCTTTATTTCTACTTCTCCCTCCCTCTTCTCATTTTTTCCTGTGTTCCTAGGGTTGCCAACTCTGTGTTGGAAAATACCTGGAGACTTTGGGGGTGGAGCCAGGAGAGAGCAGGGTTTGGGGAGGGGAGGGGCCTCAGCATGGTATGAGCCCATCCTTCAAAGCAGCCATTTTCTGCAAGGGAGCTGATCTCTGCCAGCTGGAGATCAGTTGTAAAAGCAGGAGATCTCCAGGTCCCATCCGTAGGCTGGCAACCTTATGCCTGTCTGCCCACCTGCCTTCCTGACTTGTGGTTCTCAAACATGTGACATTTATTCTATGTGGCTCTTATGTTAAGTAAGTTTGGCCACCCCTGTCATATAGCCTAGGTTCTGGTAAGCTCTGCACTCCTCAGCATCTTCTACTTGTCCTGATCCAGGCATTAGGACTCCAGCCATAGCTGTTCCAAGCAACAAGCCAATCACTGTCAAGTCTTTACTTCTCTGGTCTTTGCTCCCTGGGGACTGGGTGCTGCCTACCTCAAACCCAGAAATTCCAGGATATATGAGAAAAAATTAGAAAAGGAAATGTCACATCAAGTTGATTGGTTGACTCACCAGGTATCTAGGTAATCCTTCTCAAGCCTAATTATTGCACAGTACAGTACAGTAAGAAGATTGTATAGAAAGCACTTGGAATAAGACAGCTGAACATTTGTAATACCAAATATGTAGTAAAGATGAAACCAATAAGGTAGATGTAAAACAGGTTCATTATGAAATATGAAATCTAAAATGCTAAATATAAATGTATCCCAATAGAAGTATGTACCATTGTATTTCATAGACAGTGCTTTAAAAACTATAATGAAGCAGGTGTTGGGGAAAATGATTTCTGTTGTATACACGTGGTGATATATAATTATTTCTGATATACATAATTATGTTTCATAGTCCCTTTTTGTATCCCCTTTACACCATTACTTTGTTTTCTAATATGAATGTGTTATGTATGTGTATTACTTTGTATGTATGTACAAATACGTACGTACTTGGAAGAAGGAGAAGGATGAAGCTGCAAGATGAAAGGAATGGAAATGCTGACTACAGCCAGGCTCCTGCTTGACAGCCAGCATAGTGGAGTGGTTAGGGTGTTTGACTCTAGAGCTGGGAGACCAGGTCTTGCATCTTCACCTGGCTACGAGGCTCACTGGATGAACTTGGACCAGTTACTCTTGCTCAGCATGGCCTGCTTCATAGTATTATTGTGCACTCAGCCTGAGTAAGCCCAACAAAGCTGTTGAGCTTTATGGACTATTTTATTGAGAATAAACTTGAATTGTTGTGTGAACAAAATAGATGCAGGGAGAACTACACCCTGAACTCCATGGAGAAACGGTCAGACAAAAAAGTGATGGATGAATACATGCTATAGTCTGGAAATCTGAGGTTTCTTCCTGTAAGAGACTTAGCTTATGCCCAAACTAGAAAGACCAGGAGTCAAAGTCAAATGACACATTACTGGAGAGATTTGATGACATTTGCTTTAAAATGCAGTAACAGCTTTCCATTTTGTTGGGAGCTATAGCACAAAGAACAAATTGGCTGCACATTGTTTCCCTAATAAGATGGAAAATAGATGGGTATCTGTATTGTACATAAATCTGAGCCTTGGTCTAAATGCTTGGGTTTTATCAATCTCAAACCTCAAGACAGCCACCATACCTCTCCATGGGCCTTTGAAAAGCATTTATTCACCTTTCCAGTGAATTTCCATTACCAAGTTGGTTGTATCAGTTTAGTCCCTCTCTCAGTAAGAAGTCATCCATGCGCTTGTTTAGACCAGTAATATTCAATATTTCCAGATATGGGAGCAGCCTTTAACCTGCCAGTAGTAGCACAGGACCCACTGAGCTGCATGCATGTGGCATCATAGCCACATGACAGGAAGAGAGGGACTGTTGTCAGCAGATCAGAGTAGGGAGGAATCACAAGCTGAATATCAGAAGATGCACCAGAGTGAGGGACAAGCCAAGGGCCAGAGCCATATAAGAACCCTGCCTACCCCTGAGTGACTTGGCTAGGATGCTGTGAACATTGTGGAGAACAGGTTCAGCAAGCAAACATACCTTGTTTGATAGCTGTAATCACTCATGAGCTAAGCCTTGATTCTCCTCTGTTTGCCACCATCTGCCTCAAATAGCTGCCAAATAGCTTTGTACCTGTGCAATAGCGGTGGTAGTTCGGATTCATTTCTTTCTGCCTTGTAAGCTTCTTTTGCATCTGTGCAGTAGATGAAATAGATTCTCCTGCAGGGTCATGGATGGTTGGATTAGGTAATTAAATGATGCAGGCATGTACTATGGCTCCCATAAGGGTATATGGAAATATGCATGCACAAAATAACCTCTAAATAGCATGGGATTAAACAAACATCAAATGGTAAAACTTTTTTTAAAAGCAGTGTTCATTTATAATCATTGGCTGATGAATTTGCCACTGTATTTATATGACTGGCTGCTGAGTGGTGAGCAATGACAAGTCTGTGGGGAAGGGGGGAAACAAGGACTTCCAGTGAGCTATATGAGAGTGTGCAAGCATGAAATCATGCCTATTGCCCTGTATTGTACTGTCTGAATATGTGAAAAAGTAACTATATGAACAGGCTTGAACTGCTCACAAACATCCTAACTGCCTAGTGAAAAACTGACTCCCTGCTTGTGATTAGCAACCACAATGTGACCAATCAATTGTTCTTTTTGCATCTTTTGACCTGTCCTTACCATCCTGCTGCATCTCTGAAAAAGTGCAAACAGAAGACGGAAGGGTGATGGTCTTGGTGTCTATGCATGTGCAGTAGCAGGAAAAAGATGGTGATTCCACAGAAGCTCATAGTCTAGCATGTGGAGCTCTACAAGCTACTTGTCTTCAATGCATGGGATGAATACCACTGGTTTAGACAATGGTTACATTAATTATTTCTGAATGCTTACCTCCCACAACATAGTTGGATGCATTTAAATACAAGGTATGTGTGATGCAAGTGCAACTCTGTAGAGTGTGCATGGAGGGGGCCTGTTTGGGGTTGGCATCTAAAGGAAGTACTAGAGGTTCTCTTTCCCAGTCATCAAAATTACCCACCTACAAATCAGTATTAACGCTCTTCTGAAAAGTGTTCTGCAGTGAAATCAATTTCAAATGACTAGTCCTGTTGAATTGCCTCCCGACAGAATGCAGTGGCATTTGACTCTTGTCTAAGTGCATTTAGGATATGGGCCTTTTGGAGAGAATCTTCCAACCTGTGTTAACAGGCAATTAAGACTTAAGGTCACTTTTCATTTTGAAATCCTCATAGGAAGAAGGGATAGCAGAAAATGTAGTTAGGGCTGAGCCATGCTAGATGCTGATCAACCCAGCCTTTCCATTTTCTGCTTGCATAAATCCTGCAATCATGAATCTGTCCTTGGTGAAATTCATTATCCTATAACCATAGGTCTGGAAAAGCCCCACTAATTTGCTAGTCTGATCTCCCACCCTGAGCCAGCATTCTCTATGCATTAAAACTCTTCCTGTTTACAGTGTGCCACAAGCAGAGAGCAAGAGCAAACAAGGAGCGCCATGCCAGAAATGCCTGCCAAATGCAAGGAACAGCTCAGTAAATATGAGGTGAACTGTGTGTTTCTGTAGTGGTCTTGTTTTTATATCAAATAAGGCCGTTGCTTTTAGTCTGTTACTCCACATCAACAGAATGCAAATCAGCATGGAAGTTTTTATTTTAGTAAGAGGACAGAGGCAAGACCTTTGTGCCTGTGACTCTAGCACTGGGGCACCAAAATAATTTTATCAGTATCACATTTGGTTCAGTGAGATTCAAATCCAGTAATACCTTACAGGCCACCAACATATCCGTGATATAAACTTCTGAAAGTCAAAATTCCCTTAATCAGATACTGAAACATTTTATTCAGTGCTCATCAAGTTTTCACACTTAGCAGAGATTAATTTGTGCTGAGCTTGAGCCCCAGAATGGGTTTTCACTAGCAAGTTCTGAAACAGATGAAACAACAATAAATATAAATATCTCCTGAGAATGTGCAAAGTGTTTTTCCCTATAGCACATAATATATATAGATTAATATATGTGGATTAAAAAGCATGGCTTCCAGGCAAATTTAGGCCCAGAGACAGCCCAAAATATTTTGGTGTCTAAAATGAAAAATCCAGACACCCCAATACGGATGAACATATGAACATAAGAGAAGCCATGCTGGATCAGGCCAACAGCCCATGCAGCCCAACACTCTTTGTCATGCAGTGGCCAAAACCGAGGTGCCATCAGAAGGCCTAGCAGTGGGGCCAGAACTCCAGAAGCCCTCCCACTGTTGCCCCCCAAGCACCAAGAATGCAGAGAATCACTACCCCAGAAGTTATCTTGGAACAAGGCAGATTACTGGTCCTTCACTATGGCCTACTCTGATTTGCAGCAGATTAACTGGAGATGCTGGAGGCAGAATCTGGGGCTCAACCTATTTGTATTCAAACTGCATGGTCTCACATCTTCAATGGTCCCCAGATCTTTCACCTGAACTGATGGCCTCACTCTGCTTGAGCCCCACTATCTCTAAGATTTAAGCACTAAAGCAGATGCATTTATGAAAAGCAACTATGAATCACACTACAAAAGGAGGTGATTATGCTCTTTTCATGGAAGAGGCCCTCTAATAGGGTTATGATAGCCTGGGACATACTAAGGAATAGAATGAGGAATATAGAAAGAATGAAGACCTGATGGACTTTTTACAAAAATTCTTTGGCTGAGTAACAGGGATGGGAAATCAAAAGCAGCCTTCCCGTGGACCCTAGTAATACAGCATCAGCTGTCTGCAGCTTGCATGAGCTCTAATTTATAACTCACAAATAACTTCCTTCTTATGGCCGCTGTGATTCATGGGGCGCTGTGTCTGGGAGGATGGATTTGTGAGTGACGGCTTCTCTCCACAATTTACCAGGTACACACACTGCAGGCCCATAGAGGGCTGATTTACAGCCAAATGTGAGGAAGGGGCTTTGGCTTTGTGCTTGCACGGGTTTGGGCAGACGCCTTCAGAAGGGAGGTTGGGAAGGATTGCAAGCCACCCTGCAAGCTAAACTACCAGATTAAAAAGCCATCAAGTAGCAATGAAAATTCAGAAACAACTGTTCTCCCAGCCTGCTCCGCATCCAAATAGCAATTTAGAGACATAGGCCACATTCTTTGTTACTGCTTATGGGTTGGCCTTTTTTCATGGTGAGGGAGGGGGGCTGTGTAGTAATCAGCACCTTTGCAAGCTATTAAAGGTCTACCTGCATTCTTGAATTAAAGCCCTCTAGAAAAATTCTGAGTCACCTTGTGAAATCATGGGACTGGATGGGAGGGAACAAAAAAAGTCTAATCCAATAATTCCACCCCACAGATACTAGACCTTCTCTCTAGTGGCATTCCCACAGTTTTGAACTGAAATACATATTCACAAATACTAAATGTGACATTTCAAATTCAGCGTTTTTGCACTTTGTATTTTACTTCAACATCCCAAACTGGGCTATTTCAGACACTGGCATTTATTAACTAATTTGATTTGGCACACATTAAATCAGCAGCTTGCAATGGTCAAATACTAAATACCACTGCATATCAGGTTTCAAAGACCATCAAATGCCAGTAGAAGTGACCATTTTCCTTTGGTGTCTTTGGACATCCTTAGTGATTAAGGAGTGCAACAAATCCCTGGCTGAGGCTGATTCCTGGGAATGTTTTCTTGCCCTAACAGAAGTTTTGTCTCCGTGTCTTGTGTTGGTGGAGGGAAGGTGATGTGGTATAGCTTGATCTTGTCAGATCCTGGAAGCTAAGCAGGGTCAGTACTTGGATGGGAGTTTACCAAAGATGACTCTGCAGAGGAAGGCAATGGCAAACCACTTCTGCTTCTCACTTGCCTTGAAAACCCCTTGCTGGGGTCACAATAAGTGGACTTGATGACACTTTACACACACACACACACACACACACACACACACGGCCCTTGATGCTCTGTAGACTCCTGATGCATTTAAAGCAGAAAAACACAAGCACAGTGCTTGTTCCTTGCACACCCTGCTTCTCTGAGTCATACGTACTGGAAAACCCCAGTGGTTCAAGAATGACAAAGCCCAGGAAACAAATAGCAGTAAAGTCATTTTTTCTTTTGTACAAAGAAGATACACAGAACAGGTGCTTCCTGGTTTTAAATAACAACCATGTTACTGCAAATATAACTTCTATTTAATTTAAGGAGCAATATCAAATAAATATTTTTAATTAAAGAACTGAGAATTCATGTCTATGACTGTGATTCCACCTTGTTACATTTGCATTTATAAAAATAACAGTAAACAAACTTCAAAAGGCATAGTATTTGGGACAATTATTAATTATATACAACAACAATCAACAGGTAACAATTCAGGTCTGTTGTATTTGGACAGACCAAGGTCTCAGTCTTTTTGACTTCTGTTTAGCCAGTCCCTTGAAGATGCAACTTGCAGCTCTGCTCTGCGTGGGGAATGTCCATTTTACCAAAATCCCAACAGAGTTAACAACATAAGAGAAGCCATGTTGGATCAGGCCAATGGCCCATCCACTGTGTCACACAGTGGCCAAATAAATAAATAAATAAATAAACACACACACACACACACACACACACACACACACACTGTGGCTAACAGCCACTGATGGACCTCTGTTCCATATTTTTATCTAACCCCCTCTTGAAGGTGGCTATGCTTGTAGCCGCCACCACCTCCTGTGGCAGTGAATTCCACATGTTAATCACCCTTTGGGTGAAGTACCGGTACTTCCTTTTATCCGTTTTAACCTGTCTGCTCAGCAATTTCATCGAATGCCCACGAGTTCTTGTATTGTGAGAAAGGGAGGAAAGTACCTCTTTCTCTACTATCTCCATCCCATGCATAATCTTGTAAACCTCTATCATGTCACCCCGCAGTCGACGTTTCTCCAAGCTAAAGAGCCCCAAGCGTTTTAACCTTTCTTCGTAGGGAAAGTGTTCCAACCCTTTAATCATTCTAGTTGCCCTTTTCTGGACTTTTTCCAATGCTATAATATCCTTTTTGAGGTGCGGTGACCAGAATTGCACACAGTATTCCAAATGAGACCGCACCATCAATTTATACAGGGGCATTATGATACTGGCTGATTTGTTTTCAATTCCCTTTCTAATAATTCCCAGCATGGCGTTGGCCTTTTTTATTGCAACCGCACACTGTCTTGACATTTTCAATGAGTTATCTACCACGACCCCAAGATCTCTCTCTTGGTCAGTCTCTGCCAGTTCACACCCCATCAACTTGTATTTGTAGCTGGGATTCTTGGCCCCAATGTGCATTATTTTGCACTTGACCACATTGAACCTCATCTGCCACATTGATGCCCACTCACCCAGCCTCAACAGATCCCTTTGGAGTGCCTCACAATCCTCTCTGGTTCTCACCACCCTGAACAATTTAGTGTCATCTGCAAACTTGGCCACTTCACTGCTCACTCCCAACTCCAAATCATTTATGAACAAGTTAAAGAGCATGGGACCCAGTACTGAGCCCTGTGGCACCCCACTGCTTACCGTCCTCCACTGCGAAGACTGCCCATTTAAGTTACACTAGCAAGCCTGAATGTTACTAGATGAACAACAGGACTGGTAGTTAACCCTGTTGGTTAAACTAAGCCTTGTCCTAGTTTGAACAGTAGGGGGCTTGTGCCTCCATACAGCAGGGCTTCCAAGTGGGTTTAAAGGGAATGGGACAGGTATGATGCTGGGGGACCTGCCACTATCCCCTACAAGGATCCAAAATAATTCATTTGATCTGTCCCAGATTGTATGCACATCGATCAAATTAGCATTCTTCTGTTTCACACACAAGTATGTATAATATTTACTTCATCACATCTGGGGACAGGTCCAATTGTATTGTGCAACTGCCTGCTGAAATTCAGTGTCCTCTTATACTCTCTAATACAGAATTTACTTTTAAAATTAAAACTTTGAATGAAATACCAAGAATGCCGGTAAGCTATGAGGCAAGGCTGGGGCAAGCACTAACGGTCTGCCCAGGAGGTGTGGCATGGGGCCACTTCTTTGAAGAGGCTGGTGTAAATTGCCCCAGTCACTCCCCAACAGTTCTGCCATGAAAACAATTTCTTTGCTGTCATATAGTAACTATCCTGTGTTTACAGAAACATTTTTTCCATGCAATATAGTAGTTAGTGACCCTATTGAACTGCAGTGGGTCATATAAGCAGACCTGGTAAGAACTAGGATCATGTGAAAGCCTGGGGGGAAACGGAAAAATTTGGAAAAAAACCTCATTTTTTCCTGTTTTTTTCCTGAAGTCTTTTTTGTCCCCCCCCCAAATTGGAAAAATTGAAAAAAAAGAAAATAAAAGAAATTTATTATGGAACGTTTTATTTTAACATGATGAATAAAATATTTAAGACAAGGTGCTCAAATATTTTCCAAATAATTTCTAAAAAATGCATCTCAATTTACTTTCAAACCCTAGGTTAAGTTAATTCTAAGTGCACACACACACACGTTACTACTAGTGCAATTTCATTGCCTTATATCACTTTTGCTCTTATATTCAGTCTTAAAATAGGCACAGAATCATGCAAACAGTACATTGAATTGAATCCTGATCCAATTGTTGACTTACTGGGTGGCTGTGAATGAGCCTTTGTTTCTTTTCTATAAAATGGGAACAAAAATTCACAACTTACAATAGAGAGCTGTTGTAAAAGTGAACATGAACCAGGCTATAGAGTTAAGGGGCCCAAGCACAGTACTGGTAAGTAATCATTTGTTTATATTATTTATTTATTGTGGTTTTCAAGGAAGACACTGTATGTCCCGATAGCTCCTCATATCTTTAAGAAATTATAACAGTCTGCTGAAGAACATTTTCCTTGCAACCACATCTTCTTTTGTATAAATAAAACCTCTAGTTATGCCCCATTGTAAGAAAAGCAAAACAGTGGTTCAGTGGAGGTGGAGAGGGAGGCATGCAGATAAACAAAAAAAGTGTAATTAAGTAACTAATCAGGGAAGAAGTATTTTGAAGCATGACAAAATTAACTGACACCAGTAAAGGGCTGTAATACCAGACAACATGTTAAGAAGAGCCAGTTAAGAGTCTAACACATAGGTCCTGTTGATCTATTAAAATTACAGTGAGAAAGAAAATCCAAGTCTCTGTTTAGACCAGAGAGATTGTGTTTAGTTTCTTAATGAGTTCTAATTTAGCACTTCCACATTGTTCAGATGTCCAGGAGGATTAAAATGTTCCCTCACTGGTTCTGAAAGTTCTGATTTCTTCTGTCAGATCTCTGTTTGTTGATTCTCTCATATAGGGACTGACACATTTGTCCAAATTAGGCAGCAGAGAAGAAGTGAGCTCTCACAAAAGCTCATGCTGGAATAGATGCCATTAATCTTTAAAGTGCCACTGGACCTTGGTTTTATTTTACTGTGAGACACCAACATGGCTATCCCTCTGCAATTACCATAGTGAGAAAACAGGCTTAGCTGTCTTCTTATGCCCTTCCAGAGGAGCCCTGGTTGACGTTACAGAGTAGCTGAAATAAGAGTGGAGTGCCACCTATTGAATCCAGCAGTGTGCTACATATGATTATGATCTGGTAAAGAAAGAAAACAAGGGAATAGAACATCAAGAAGAAGTATTTGCACTGTTAGAAATATGAGTCATGGACAATTAATGTATGCTGCAGACCTGTCCTCTTACATGGTTACTGTGTTTAGCACAGTGATACTGTATCTACAAATAAACCTCACTGTTCTGCAGATAAGACATCTTGAGTCTTCTAATGATTTTGTTTTTAATCATTTTTAATGTGGACACTTTAATTTTGATCTAACTGGCTGTTTTATGTAGAATTTTGTCCTTAGGCTCCTTAGGGATACAGGTGGAGTATAAATGCCAGTAAGCAAATTAAATCAACAGCTATTGCTGTGTGCTGAGTCAGTTCTCTTCTCCCCACACACATCTGCATACTCATTTTCTCTTGTACTTATTTGGTTTAAAAGCTGCCTTTGTTTGGACAACTGTGCAGCTCTTTAGATTCTCTAGGGAGTAACAGTTTCCATGTCAGGAGACTGAATACCTAATAACAATACAGGACTAGCCTTGGAAATGTTGCCATCACCCCAACTAGCTGTACCATATGATCATGTCCCATGATGCAGTCACACAATTCTCTGATCCCACGCTACTTCACTGGTGCCACCAAAGGTACTGCTACTCCAAACATCCATCAGAACTGCACTTCAGTTGGTACTGATGGTGTGTGCGTGGAGATGTGTGAGTTGTGAAGCACAAATATCTCCCCAGTGTGAGAATTCTTCAGACATTACAGTAGAAGTACAGTAGATTGAGGAAGAATCATACTGCTACAGCACCAACCCCAAATCAGACTTTTCCCTGCAGCCACTGTGGCCGGACCTGCCTGTCCCACATTGGTCTTGTCAGCCACCAGCGAGCCTGCAGCAGACGTGGACTACTGCACCTTTCTTAAATCTTCGTTCGCAAAGTCAAGCCGAGAGAGAGAGAGAGAGAGAGAGAGAGAGAGAGTAGAAGTACAAAAGGTAGAAATATAAAAAGTAGAAGTACAAAAGGTAGAAATATAATACATCTACACATCTGCTTGCATCAATTATAATACCATTGAAAGCCATTCAGAATATGATCACTGTGCTGAAGTTTTCTAAAATTCTTTACATTGTGTTCTTTTATCAGATAGCAGGAGCAACATTCACATTTCCAAACTTAATTCTATCTTTCTATCACTCAACTGCAAGGATTGGGATTCTGTTCCATTTTGCATTTAATACCAAGGCATTGCATAGGGGTGGGGGTTTTTGCCTCATCATACACCCAAAAAGACCAGAAAATATAGACTAATGTACAGAAATATTTCTTAAATAGTTTAAAGAAACTTTGCATAAAATATTGGCTTGCAGTGGGCTTCCCAGAGCTAGATCAATTGAGCTGAAGGATTGCAGAGCTCTCCCCCCACAAGTGTCCTTGGACTTGCTCATAGTTTCTTAAAGAGCACCCCTAAACAGCTTTGCTCAGAATTGTACTCAAATCTACTGAATGGGGATTACTCCCAAAAAGTGTCCTTGGGACTGCACTGTGAGAGTTTTCAAAATCACTCTTTGAAATTATTTCTTTCTGAGCTTTAATTAGCACCCTGCACTTGGATGGGGGTGGGGAGCAAACAAAAATTTTCTGCATATGCAGAATTATGCAGTAATGTTTTACAAGTCAATTTTGAAACTCTCAGAGGAAAAGCAGAGGAAAATACCTTTGAACTTTAGAAGCTAGGCAAATTAGCATTTTTGAAGCAGGTAATCCCATGCTTAGGTTCCATCACTGTTCCCTTCTCTACTGTGGCAAATTTTAAACATGAAGTCAAGATACTTCATCCTTATGTGACTTTATGCCTTGTTTTGTGGTATACTTCTGGGAAGAGATTATGTCATAGAGGTATCAGACATTGGTGTTGTTGTTCAGTCGCACAGTTAAGTCCAACTCTTTGCGCCCCATGGGCAAAGTCACGCCAGGCCCTCCTGTCTTCCACCATCCTCTGAAGTCTACTTAAATTTGTGTTTGTTACATCAGTAACACTGTCCAGCCATCTCATCTTTTGCCATCCCCTTCTTCTTTTGCCCTCTGCCTTTCCTAGCATCAGGATCTTCTCCAGGGTATTTGAGCTTCAGCTTCAGCATCTGACCTTCCAGGGAACAGTCTGGGTTGATTTCCCCTAGGACTGACTGATTTGAGCTTCTTGCAGTTCAAGGGACTCTCAAGAGTCTTCTCCAGCACCTCATCTCAAAAGCATCTATTCTTCTGTGCTCGGCCTTCCTTATGGTCCAGCTCTCACAGCCATACATTACTACTGGGAATACCATCGCTTTGACTATATGGACTTTTGTTGGCAGGGTGATGTCTCTACTTTTTATTATACTGCCCAGGTTCGCCATAGCTGTCCTCCCAAGGAGCAAACATCTTTTAATTTCATGGCTGCAGTCACAATCTGCAGTGAACTTGGATCCCAGAAATGTGAAGTCTGGCACTACTTCCATGTCTTCCCCTTCTATTGGCCAAGGTGTGATGGGGCCAGATGCCATGATCTTAGTTTTTTTGATGTTGAGTTTCAAGCCTACTTTTGTGCTCTCCTCTGTCACCCTCAACGAGGTTCTTAAGGTCCTCCTCACTTTCTGCCATTAGAGTAGTGTCATTGGCATATCTGAGGTTTTTGATGTTTTCCCCGGCAATCTTAATTCCGGTTTGTGCTTCATTCAGGCCAGCATTCCGCATAATGTACTCTGCATATAAATTAAATAAGCAGGGTGACAATATACATCCTTGTCAAACTCCTTTTCCTATTCTAAACCAATCAGTTTTTCCATATCCCGTTCTGACAGTTGCTTCTTGATCCTTATACAGGTTTCTCAGGAGACATGTGAGGTGGTCTGGTACTCGATCTCTTTAAGGACTTGCCACAGTTTGTTGTGATCCACACAATCAAAGGCTTTAGCGTAGTCAATGAAGCAGAAATAGACGTTTTTCTGATACTCCTGTGCTTTCTCCATAATCCATCGAATGTTGGCAGTTTGATCTCTAGTTCCTCTACCTCTCCAAAACCCAGCTTGAACTTCTGGTAGTTCCTGATCTACATACTGCTGAAGCCTAGCTTGTAGGATTTTTAACATGACCTTGCTGGCATGTGAAATGAGTGCAATGGTGCAATAGTTTGAACATTCCTTGGCATTACCCTCCTTTGGGATTGGAATATAAACTGATCTTTTCCAATCCTGTGGCCACTGTTGTGTTTTCCAAATTTGTTGACATAATGTGTGCATCACTTTAACAGCATCAACTTTTAGGACTTTGAATAGCTCAACTGGGATACCATCAGCTCCACTCGCTTTGTTGTTAGTAATGCTTTCTAAAGCCCATTCGAGTTCACACTCCAGGATGTCTGGCTCCAGGTCATCGATTTAACTGTCATGGTTGTCCGGGACATTGAGATCCTTCTTGTATAATTCTTCTGTGTATTCTTGCCACCTCTTCCTGATCTCTTCCGCTTCTGTTAGGTCCATACCATTTTTGTCCTTTATCATGGCCATCTTTGCACAAAACGTTCCCTTGATTTTTCCAATTTTCTTGTAGAGACCTCTTGTCCTTTTCATTCTATTATTTTCCTCTATTGCTTTGCATTGTTCCTTCAGGAAGGCCTCCTTATCTCTCCTTGCTGTTTTCTGGAAATCTGCATTCAGTTGGGTGAATCTTTCCTTTTCACCTTTGCCTTTCACTTTCCTTCTTTCCTCAGCTATTTGTAAAGCCTCATCAGACAGCCACTTTGCTTTCTTGCATTTCTTTTTCTTTGGGATGGTGCTGATTGCTGCCTTCTGTACAATGTCACGAACATCCGTCCATAGCTTTTCAGGCACTCTCTCTATCAACTCTAGTTCCTTAAACCTATTCTTCACCTCCACTGTATATTCATAAGGGATGTGATCAAGGTCAAACCTGAATGGCCTAATGGCTTCCCCAGTTTTCTTCAGTTTAAGCCTGAATTTTGCAATGAGTAGCTCATGATCTGAGCCGCAGTCAGCTCCAGGTCTTGTTTTT
Source organism: Heteronotia binoei (assembly GCF_032191835.1). NCBI lineage: Eukaryota > Metazoa > Chordata > Lepidosauria > Squamata > Gekkonidae > Heteronotia > Heteronotia binoei. The sequence continues at coordinate 76,363,513 of NC_083228.1, read as the reverse complement.
GTTGACTGTAAGGAGCTTCTCCATCTTTGACTGCAGAGTATATAATCAATCTGATTTCTGTGTTGCCCATCAGGTGATGTCCACGTGTAGAGTCACCTTTCAGGTTGTTGGAAGAGGGTGTTCGCTATGACCAGCTTGTTCTCTTGACAAAACTCTATTAGAGTTTGCCTGGCTTCATTTTTTTCTCCAAAGCCAAACTTGTCAGTTGTTACGGTCACCTTTTGACTTCCTACTTTGGCATTCCAGTCCCCTATGATGAGGAGGACATCTTTTTTTGGTGTTAATTCTAGAAGGTGTTGTAGATCTTCATAGAACTTGTCCACTTCAGCCTCTTCTGCATCAGTGGCTGGGGCATAGACTTGGATTACTGTGATACTGAATGATTTGCCTTGGATACGGACCGAGATCATTCTGTCATTTTTGAGATTGTAGCCCATTACTGCCTTCCTCACTCTCTTGTTAACTATATAGACCACACCATTTCTTTATGGGACTCTTGGCCACAATAATAGATGTAGTGTTCCTCTGAGTTAAACTCACCCATTCCCATCCATTTTAGTTCACTGATTCCCAAGATGTCAATGTTCAGTCTTGCCATCTCGTTTGACCACATCTAGCTTACCTTGATTCATAGATCTTACATTCCACGTTCCGATGCAGTATTGTTCTTTGCAGCATCAGACTGTTCTTTCACCATCAGACACATCCACAGCTAAGCGTCCTTTCGGCTTTGGCCCAGCCACTTCACTCTTTCTGTGGTTACTTGAATGCTCTTCCCCAGTAGCATATTGGGCACCTTCTGACCTGAGGGGCTCATCTTTCAGCACCATATCTTTTAGCCTTTTGTTTCTGTTCATGGGGTTTTCTTTGCAACGATACTGGAGTGGTTTGCCATTTCCTTCTCCAGTGGATCACATTTAGCCTGGGTTCTCAGCTGTGGCCTGTCCATCTTGGGTGGCCCTGCATGGCATAGCCCACAGCCTTATTGAACCATGCAAGTCCTCTTGCTATGACAAGGCAGCAATCCATGAGAGTATCAGACATATGGGGGCTCAAATGGTAGTCCAGTTAAGCAGTACGGATCATTTTCTCAAAGGGAAAAACGTGCCGTGCATGTCCATGGCACTATTTTAATTGGCTTAACCTCCCATATAACTCCAGATCATATAAATAAATCTGATGCTAGCCTGTTGTTGCCTTTGAACAAATCATCTTGTAAACAAGCCCTCAGAGCAAAGCACTTTCATCAAGGTCAGAATCTTCTCCAGGACAATTAATCTATTTTTAGTTCAGGAATAGTTAATTTATTTGTTGGTGGAAGCTATTGGCTTTAATAACCTTGACAGTGGTGGCCAGTTCTTTAGTTCATGGTTGTACAATCCACATTTTGGGGACCAGCTATACTGGTTCTGAGCATTCTCACAAGCCTCACATGTTGGTTTCTCTTTTATACACAATGAGAATAAATGTCAAGTGCATGAGGTGTTCACAGAATTCTATTGCAGCTCTCTTTTCCAGGAACCTTCCCTCCATGTATGGGGTATGTATAAAGGCTGCTGTGTGACTCCTAGTTGGCCATTTAGTGCCTGTTGGTTGCTGCATGTTGACTACTGGAATTCTTATAAACAATGTCAGTTTTAATTACTTTTGATCTATCATATAAGACTCTTGTATTCTTAAGCAAGAGTACACAGGTAGGCTTACTTAACAAAGATTAGTTGAGTTTAAGTGTTAAGAGATTCTGAGTTTATAATCTTGCTTTGCATATTCAAATCACACTGGCAGGTCACAATGATTAAAGCATTCAAGCAATGATTCCACCCTGACCCTGTTCATGGGATAGGGCAGAATAGAAATCAGCAAAATTAAAAATAAATAAATAAAGAAAAAGAGTACAAAAAGGCTATACAAGCCTGAATTCAGTCCACTTCTTTGACAAACATAGAAGAAATTGCTCTAAAACTGCACTCTTCTCAATGTTTCAGGCTTCCCTCACTCTCTTTCTTGAACAGCACTAAATTTACTGAGAGAGATTATTTGTTCATAACAGAAAAGCAGAGCTATAACACTATGAGGGATAATTAGAATAGCCATAACATGAACAGACAAAGAGTTGGATCCAATAAAAAATTTCTGCAGATGGAGGAGAATCCATTTTTGCCAGTCCCCTTCCCACCTTGCAAAAGGTATGGCTTGACTTTAGATTTTCATATTGAACTAAAGGGCACAGAGCTCACTGGTAAACATGGGGATATGGGGAAACTGAGGAAAGACAACAATGCTTCATATTGTTGAAAACTGTCTTTTCAGACCTGAGATTTCAAATTTAATATCCAGGTGACAGTGCAGAAATTAGTAAGAGGCAAGCATATTATGTGACAGGAAGAGAGGGAGCCACAATTATGACCTCACTGACATTAAGGCCAAAACTGTAGTGAGAGATCAAGAAGCAAGCCAAGCACGAGAAGCAAGCCAAGCACAAGTAGGCACTCCATAGAGAGAAAGAAGCCAACAGTTAGACCCACAGATAGAGAACTCCTGCCCACCTCTGAGTGACCTCACCTCCTTGTTCTGCTGCTCTTGACGGAGGTAGGAGGAGGTATGGCACACATGTGCATAAGCAGCAGATCCTTACAAAAAGTAGCAAAGACACAACAGCTTTGGGGGGGGGGGGTGTTTACAAATCATTAGGTGGATCTCACTGATCCATCTGAGAGTCTTGACCCACCAATTGAAAACCACTACACTAGAATGCCATATTTAAAAGTTTACTTCAGTTGTCCCAAAATACATGTACCCTCTACTCCACAATTATAGTTTTATATCAAGAGAAACAAATCTTATTAAAATGAGGGTGAATAGGTTATCCAAAGATTTCATTAATGGTTGGGAAGTCTCCAAAGGCAAGCGGGGGGTTACATTCTATCCCATGAGCTCTAAAAAGCTTAGAGAACTACCAAAATCTAGGCCAAATTCAACCTGGATTAATTGTCATACATTCCTGAAAAACACAGCATTTCATTTTAAAAAATATTTATGGGATATTTGGATATCTTTTCAGTATACTGGTAACTTCTGAGTCAGCAACTTTGTATTTTTGAAGTCTTATGCAGGAGGGCCATCTGCTGGTACTACTTTAATATTGCAAAATAAAAACAGGTCATTTTTGGTTTAGTTGTTCTTCTTAATTAAAAAAAATACAAATACAAAACACAGTTCCTTTTAACTTTTCCTATTTATTATTTATTTGCATTGATTTCAGTGGGAAACAACTTTCTGCCTGTATCTTTCTTTGGTTAGTATCAAGTTGGAAGGAAATTATCAGGTGCTGTCCTCTCAACCTAAAAAGGTTCTCTCCGCCAGATTTCAAACAGGCAAGAGGTGGCAAAAATGCCTGTACATGATGATGTGCATGGCAGAGGTATGCGAGAACTGGTAGGTCAGTGAGTTTTCCTCCTCTCCTTATCTTTACACAAGGAGGAGAAGGAGGGTGAGGAAGAAAAGCAGACAGGGGAGCAAAACACCTGCCCCCACCCCTTGCTTGAAATGTTTGGTTGATTTCAGCATTTTTCCCCTCCTAGACTTGCTAAGTGCTGCTTGACTGGAAGAAAACTGCTTCAAGAACAGAATAAGGTACAGCGGGGCACAAGATTTAGGCATCCTTGTGTGCAGATTCTCCTTCTGTTTGAAGCAGGCCCTCCCACCAATGACTTTTATACACATAAAGAGGTGCTTTCCCTACCTCATACATGCTATTAATAGCAGGGAGAGATTTATGTTTGGGGAAAGACAGCAGAAATTATATGAAATTGAGGATGGTAAGAAATCACAGATCCTGAATTAGCAGCTCTGTCACATAGAGATGATCTGATTCTTTCTCATCAGTAATTTCTCCAATCTTATCTGATTTACATTTTAAGGGGAGGAAAAGTCTTGGCCTTTGCCTGCCACCCCCAATTGCTCCCTGTCTACCAGTGAGTTGAAGCAAAGTTTTTACCTCTGTCTTACATTGCAGGGGCTGTTTGTGGGGTGTGGGGTAGGGGAGAAAGCTTGAACCAAAGCTTCTACTCACCCCAGTCCACACATCCCTGATTTCTTGCTGGATAGAAGCAAAGATTTGCCCTTGCACAGTGGGTGCAGCTTCAGAGAACAAAGTAACTGATTTCAGCATGACACTCATGCTTACGTAATGTCAGGAGGTCCTTCCAAATTCAACATGATGATCCAGTGTTTTGTGGAAACGAAATGCTGTGCACAATAACATCAATTAAGGTGATCTTGTTTGGCAGGAATACCATCAAACTTTTCTGGCTAGATGATCTGCTTCATATATATTGATGTACTCCCCCTCTCCCATATCATGGAAAACACTGAAATCAGTACTGCAAAGTGCCAGAAAAAGGATGGGATCCAAGCATTTTCTATACTTACTGAATGATGGAAATCACTGCAATCAGAAAAGTTATTCAGGTCAGGGATTGACTTATTTCCCCAAATAAAACTACCTTGCAATTTTTAGAATAGTGTTGTCACATTTGCGTTATTCCTTGGGTGAAGGAGGACTGGAATTCCATAATAATAACATTTTTAAGGGCATGGCATCAAGAACTTAAATAGAAACAGAAACTGCTTGAGTAAAGACTACTTGGAAATCATTTCTTCTTTTATGGAAATCATTTCCTAATCCTAGGTGTGTGGTTCCTGCATTGGAAGAGAATGGCTTTGCACATACTCAGAGATACTGGCATCTACTCTCTCTTAGGTTGACCTCTGATGTCAATGTATGGTAGTTCAGCTGAGCTGACAGACCCTGATAGTCTTCAATGACTGTTCCTGCCTTCCCCATTGCTCCCATTGCTATCCCATGGTGGCAACCCAGAGCTGGGAGCTTCTTCTGGACCCCACTGACATCTCAGAGTCCCAAATGCCTGAGCTTCAGAAAAGGGTCATGTTTTGATATTAGAGCCAAGGAACTGAGATCAGGCTTTTGCAGAAGTCTGAACAGTGGCTCACCCTCATTGATGGGTTTATTCTGTGCCCTTCTAAGACTGGACAACTTTATGGTCATGATTAACAACTAAGCAGAGAAATAATCTGCCATCCCAGACCTCTCAGGAATCTTTCTTACACTGCAGACCTCTATCCAACTTCTGACTCATTTTTGCCATGTATTAGCCATACTTTCAGGCAATCCACTTACCTCATCCAGATCCATCTCACATTAGCATCTTCCACAAAGAAAAATTCAAATCTTTCTGTGACAGATAATATCCTGACATTTCCTTCAATGTGAACCTGGATCATAATACTTCCCCAATAACAGAGGAACACCAAATTCCCCAGTGATGTGACAGAATTTGGTCCAATAGCAGAGCAGAGCAAAATTTGCTGTTGGTGATATCTGGCCCCAATAGTAAATGCCTAAGTAAAAGCAGTATGATTAAGAAGGGCATCCCTTGAGCTAGCACATTTGGTGCATTTCCTGCTACCAACCCCCCCTCCCCAATCAATATGTGAGACAAAGCTCAGTGTTGTAGGTTCAGCCCCATTCTCAGGATTGCCACGTCACCAGAATAAGAATGTTCCTGCTCAGATTGTTCCCTTGTTGTTCTGGAACTCTGAAAGTCCACTTTGGCTGCAGGATCAGATCAAGTATGCAGGATCTGCCTTACTTCTTTACTATGTTGCTTCTTCTCCCCCAATTTCTTTGCCTTTTGCTTCACCTCCCTTTCATTTCTGTGTCCTGGTTAGAAAATGTACTCCATTCCTCCTCTGGTCTCTCTGGGGACACTGTACCTTCATGACAAGCAGGAGAGGGTTTCCAGTTCTGGGATTAGATGTGGGAGGAAATGAGAAACTGCTTCCACTAGGAATTATTTTGCTTTGCTTATTGATTGCTTATTTCCCAAATGTGTTCTGATTTTGCATTAATCTGGATATTTTTAGCACAGTCCTAAATCAAGTATATTGTAACACCTCGTCAAATTACTTACTTTCCTTCACTTTCTCTCTGTTATTTTATATATTCAGTAAAGATAAAAATCCAGTTGCTGTTTTTCTATGTCTTCTCCCATGACTCAGATTTGAGATAGCATTTTAAGTTTGTGGTTATGTCAAAACAGACTCAAAGTTCCCTCATCATAGGATTTGTGGGGATGCACATGTAAAGGCCATGCATATGAAGCCCTCCCTCACTCCCCAGATAACATCTGCTTACTAAGATAGCTTGTAAAGGACTGCCTCTCTCTGGAAAAATCCCTGCAGCATCCCTGGTCATTCCAACAGTTCTTCTCTCCAACCTCTCCTGTAACAACAGCCCGGGCTAGCCTTAGACTGTCTGGCACCCTAAGCAAGGCTAACTTCTGGTGCCCCCCTTGCACTGATAACATCATCAAGTCACATGGGGGCACCCAATTTGGCACACACACACCCCAGCACCTTAGGCAATTGCCTAGTTTACATAGTGGTCGGGCTGGCCCTGACAACAGTCATGGCACCATCTTGATATTGATCTCCCCTATACTGGGCAACATCAGAAAATATTCCCTTATGCTTTCTCCATTCTAGATCATAACTGACAGCCAGTTCCACCCATTTCAGCTATCTACAGCATTTCAAACCCATATTCTATTTCCTGCTCTCCTTGTGTCTTGGAAGCTTTGCTTCCAGTTGATATGCTTAGAACTCACAACATCCATTTCTATAATCTGAAGATGGAGCACTGGCAAACCTGACCTCCAATTTTTTGGCACTGCAACCCAGTCAATGGCCAGAGAAGGTTTAGATCCAGTTTCTGTTTTCCTCAGGTTCTCTGTTTTCTGGAAGTCCTGTCACTGTGCCTGATTTGGTAAACTGGCACAACTCTTATGCTCCAATAAGTTAACAAGTTGGAGACTGGCACTTCATCATCTTTCTTACAACCTGGGGTGGGATGACTTGTGAAGGGATATAGATTCTCTCTTTTCTATATTTGTTTAAATGCACATTACTCAACAGTCATATTTCAAGGGTACCACATGGAACTCCTTTCCACAAAATATCGCAAACTATTATATTTTTTTAAACAAGCCCTACAGGTTTGTAGCCTTTGTGGCTTCAGAGAAAAAGCTGAAATGCAATGATGGTGGCATTACCCAGGCTACACCAACATTTTCAAGTCCAGAATTTTTTTTGAGCACAAGCTGTCTTCTTCTTTTAGCCTCCTAGCGTTTAGGAGGAGAGAAATGCAGAGTTCTAGTAGCCTGTGAATAAGGCATTTACTCAAGTGAATAAACTGTTAGAAATGACTTTACAGCCCATTTGCTTTGTGAAAGTGCTCTCTCCTGGTCAGAAGATGGTATTGCAAATGGGGAGGGGAGGGGGATGGTTGCATTTCACATTCTGCAGTTTTTAAACAGAAATACCAACTACATTTTTTAATGCAGTGGTATTTCTCCATAAAATTGATGCAACAAATTCTCCCTGTCCAATCATCTTCCTTCTTCAGGTGGTTTCCAAGATGAAAGGAAAATATTCAGGTATTTTATGGATTAAAGAGATGGATTCCCATTTCTGGGGCCCATCTCTGGAGCATGTGCATACACATTCTGTCTGCAGTGAGGGCACTGGAACTGCGACATACGGCAAGTGTTTCGAGAGAGGTTAGAGATCTAACCCTAATCTAGCATATGTGGGGTCCTGTCTGTCATCCCCCTAGTAAAACTTTTTTTGCTTTTCAAGGAGAGGACAGCTTGGTGAGCAGAAAATGCATATACAGTGCAATCACAAGCATACGGTAGTTACACCAAAGTCAATGGCCTTAAGAAGCATAAATTAGGACTGAATTGGTGCTTTGCTAGCTGGGTTTCTGAAGGAAATTCCAGAATACCTGGGGATAAAATATGCTGGTCTATACTTTAGAATGTATAACTGTAGCAGCATGTGATTTATGTATTAATCAAAGTGTGTAGAGTTCATACAAAGAGAAGGTGTAAAGCATACATCTGTTCTTGTATTTGATCACTTGCTTTCTGCTTCATACAGCAACTTTGGAAGCAATGACAAGGTTACATATAGCACATATTTGCTAATGGTTCTGTCTTTCAAACTAAGGAATAGTCTGGGTATCCTGCACAGAAGATACACCAACAGAGCACAGCAGTACTGATGACCACTGAGTACATTAATTAATGAAACTCAAATGTCAATGGCTAAAACTCTGCTTTTATTTATTTTTAAAAGTGTACCTGAATCTTTTCTTCCAGACTCAGAGGAGGAAAAAGCTCAACAATTTATTTGAAAAAAATATTTTGTGATTAAAAATTAATTTGAAACATTAAGATATCTATTTTCTTGGCCCTCATCTGTCGTTTCTTATAGAAAACACGGTACCAATCTGTAATGGCCATGTCAGTTTCCCTCAAGGCAGATACATAAACACTAGAAAAGTCATAGATGCTGTAAACAGTTGATAGTCCTGTTTTTCCTTATGTCTTTCAGTCAGTTTTATGTTCCAATAACTTCTTACCGCAATAGCTCTCTTCTTTTCTGATGTCATTGTGCACCTGTTCTTAATTTCTTTATATTTTCAATTCTATTTTAACAGGAAAGCAGAAGTCACTATAGTCAAAGCTGTGAAACATGTTCTTGTATTTGATCACTTACTTTCTGCTTCATATGGCAAGTTTGGAAGCAATGACAAGGTTACATCAGCATGATTATTTCTTGCTTTTAAACCAAATGCCAGTTCTTACCAGCATCATTACCACACAATATTAGAAATGGTAAGGGATATCTCTTATGACAAACAGCTGCTGCGTTGCTAATAATAATAAGTAAAAGAGAAACCACAAACTACAATAATGACACACAAGATAGTTCAGTTCCTGAATCAATATCCCCCACGCCCCCCACTAAGAACATTCCCAAACAGAGATGGACTTGCATGGTTTTTCTATTGCTGGTAATAACATACAGCTGCAACAGAGCTTCACATGGTGGGTTTCTTCCACTGTTTCCCTGCCACAATTCCCGAGCAGTGGCTATCCCCTTCTCCTGGTCTACCAGGGCTTTGCCATTTTTTAAAAAACCCACACTAGTATGTTGATATAACATTATGCATTTATGTGTATCAGGTTCTCTGAATTCCCAGCTTTCATTTCACCGAGATCTTTTCCGAATTTAGGAACAAACCAGGTTTGAAAAAGATGAGGGAAAAGCCAGAGAAGCTCTAAAACAGGGATGCAGCCCAGGGGCCAAATCAGACTCCTGGAGGGCCCCTATCAGGACCTCAAGCAATTGGCTGTCATCTGCTTCCTTCTCTCTCTCATGCTTCCTTCTGCATCATAGTTGCTTTGCCAGGCTTGCTCAAATGCACAGGAGCTACAGAGCAAAGCCTCCATTTTCTCCATTTGCTGAAGCTCCTCCCTTAGGGAAGAAGGTGGAGGGAAGGATAGCTTGCTTTGCCAGGCCCTCTCAATCGCACAGCAGAGCTACTGAGCCTAGCTCAGGGATCACAGACAAATATAATTTTTTTTAACTTAAAACTTTAGCACTTTTGCAATATTTTGCTTTACAGTCTGATAAATGTCATCTTTTGCTATGAATTATTGCATCAAGAACTGCAGACAATGCCTGTGCTGTACCAATCTTGAATATACTGTTCAAGTGTTGTTCAAGTGTGCACATCTACAAGTTGCAAACCTACTTTTTATTTATTGACATTCATTATAAAGATCTCATAGTCAATGCTTTGAGCCTCACACCCAGAGGAAAACATGAAGCAGCTGGGCATTGTGAGCTTTTGTACATAAATTGCTTCATGTGCTGGTCAAGATTATGTGAAGGCACCATGGCACAGACTGAGGGTTATGTGCTTGTCTGCAAAACTATAATATTCTCCAGAAAAATAATACAACTCCTATGTGGCAGTGCAAGAACAGAGACAGCCATGTACAATGGTCAGTATCAGCCTACTATCTGGGAAGTCTAAATTCAAGATCCCCAATCAAAGGAAAATGTGAAAGAAAAATCCATGGAAATTGCTGGTAAACAGACACACACACACAGCCTAATGCTAGCTTGTTGTTATTTCACTTCTAAATAGTTCACATACTTTCCTATTGAGAAAGACTGGAAGGCATGAATACAATGAAAAAGGAAGAACATAGCTGCACCCATAACAGGCCCAACAAATCTCCCTCCCTCTCTCTTTGTAGCAAGGCAAAAAGCTCATACCTTCAATAAAACATCACTAGTCTTAAAAGTGCTTTTTGTATTTCTCCTTATGGCAAGGACTGGGCAAAGGAAGCTCTGGCTCTTTCCTTCCTTCCCCCAGGGCACAAGGAGAGGGAGGAGCCTCAATCAGGAAGGAAGAGAGGCTGGACTCAGTAGCTCTGCAGGGTGATTAATTGAGTCTGGCAGACTTAATCACCCAGCAGAACTATAGAGCCAGGCTCTTTCATTGGCTAAAGCTCCTCCTTCCTTTGAGAAAAGAGAGGGGGAGAGGGAAGGAGTCAAGAAAGACTACTTTGCTGGCCTGCTGATTGTTGGGGAGAAACACAAAATGGCAACCGAACACAGCAGGCAAGGGAGAATGAAGCAGACAACAACCAGTTTCTGGAGTCCCTGATTGAAGCCCTCTGCGGGCTGGATTTGGCCCGCGGGCTGCATGTTTGACACCCCTGTTTTAGTATTTTGAGCTTCCATGAAAAAGAAAAAAATAAGAGTTACTAGGATACTTAAATTTCACTCCAGGCAGAATTGGGAAAGTAATCCTGTGAACTACTGGGGCAGAAGTATTTTCAGTATAGGACCAAAGGCTGCATTACAATCAAACCTGGCCCATTCCAAAAAGACCAATTACATCTGGCATGGTGATCAGCATGTATAGGGGAATGGGTGAAGACTAAATCTGCTCTGCCATATACATCAGAGATTCAAACCTTGTAAGAAGGTATCCTAGAATAGTCAAGGACATCCCAGAATGCTCCAGTAGGCTTATTATATTATGCCTTGAACATGATAAGTCAGAGATTTTCACCTTCTTAATGTTGCTGGACACAAGTTCAGAACATGTGAAATCTCCTCCTAGAATTGCCTGGAATGTTCCAGAATGTATGAAGTTGCATGTCCTGATAGTGCCCTGCATGTCATGCTGAAGATTGGAGCCCATGAGGTGGCTTTCTAGAATAGCAAAAGGAAAAAACGAAGGCAGTACCAATTTCCAAAACTAACTATCCAAGTGAGATGAACCTTCAATAAGTAGTTCCTCCCCCCAGCATCTAGAGATTCACCTAACTTTTTTGATCCTCATAAAGTGGCTCACCTCACTTCTGCTTCTGACTAGGAATGTGTAAAGAGACTGACCAGTCCTCTTAAATTGGTGGCTACTTTCTGATTTCCACAATACACAACAGCGTTGAATAAACATATTCTTGACTCCTTCAACATCTTTCAGAATTTAAATGCCAAGCTACAGAGTAATTGGAAACTGACACTGAATGACAACTTAAATTTAGTTTGAGCTGTAAAGGAGAGCTCTTTTGAAGGGACCTGCTGCAATGAACTTACTAGCACCAAGTGCAAGGCTTTAGAACATTCTAGCTGCCATAAGGAGACCATGGTTGCGATCAGATGTGCTTTTTGGCCCACCATAGCCACCCCCACCGTTGGATTTAATGTGCACAGCCCACTCATCTTTGCCTTGTCATAGGTTGACACTCATACGCATTAAATAGCCACCAAGAACTTCACAGTGACAAAGTCCTTGCCATGCCTCCGTTGTGTGTATCTGGCTGTGTGATCAGCCCAGGCATGCCATGCACATGCAGGAGTGGTGTGCAGCCTGTGCCTGTCTTGGTCGCTGGGCAGGCACTGCAGTGTGCCTCAAACTGGATTGGGGTTTTTTTAAAGCTGAGAGGTTGCTGTGGCAACTGACTCATCTGATCCCAACCTATGTTTAGTTAATATGGTCATATAGAAGATGAGGCCTAAATCACCCGTTGCATAATGAGTGAATGGGATAAGTGCACATGAGGTGGGAAAGGAGGAAGAATTCAGTTCTTCTTGTTCCAAAATATTCTGCATTTTTTCTCTTCCTGAACTTTCTCTCTCTTTCTACTGCTCATCTCTCTGAGAAGATAACAAGATCTCCATCACTCATCGATTCCTCCTTCCAAGCACCCCTTATCCCACTCAACAAAGTAGAAAAGGGTATGCATGCCAGGAAACTACAGCCATTGAGGGAAGGGGCATGATTTTCCACTGGTGTGGAAGAAGTAATTGAGCAGAATGTTTTATTTCCTGAAGCCCCTGGCCCAAAGCCATTAAAAAAACATAATGAGTAGGAGTACAGCAGCAGCAAATAATGGAGATTAGAAGGTCCAATATGAAACTCTAGTAAGTTGGTCACCAAGAATGTTCAGTAAAGCTGTGGCTGATTTATAATATCTGGAATTTATAATATCTGGAATATCATGATAGCCTGGAATTTAAGAAACTCTGTCCTCCCCTCACAAACAGAGAACATACTGGAACACATTCAGGTAGAATACAAAATACTCTGTTTTAGTGGATCATGGTGGACATCTCCCCAGCAAGAAGAAAGGACCAAACAGCCTGATATCCACAGAGGTCCATCAAATCAGTACTTTTAAAACTGACTAGACACAGGATCTCAGGCAGAGATTTTTCCCAGCCCTGCAACTTGAGATACCCAGAAATGAACCTGGGACCTTCTGTATGCAAAGCATGTACTCAGCCACTGAGTTATGGTACTTTGCCCTGACATTGTTGGCTGTGTGCCCAGTAACCTATAGGATAAGGCTGTGCACAATCATCTGCCAAAAACTCAAAACAAGGGACCCTTCTGCCACAACAGAGGCAAACAGACAGCACAATAGCCAATTAACAGGATGGATTTTAATTAACAATGAGCAATAAACAGAAAGGTGGGAAATGCAGAAATTAATATAGGAAGCAGGAGAGAGCAAATTATATTAATGGACAGGGATAGATGAGGATAAGGAAGAGTAGAAGAAGAGGAATAACATAAGTGAAAGGCCAACAATATGTGGTGTGCGTGTGAGCAAAGAAGGTATAGGGTAACTTAGCACCCTCGGGCTTAAAACAGCAGGTGAGGCAACAACAACAGTTCATTTTTCAAGCAGTCAGACTAGCAAGTTTGGTGGTCTTAGCAACAGCTTGCCTAAGGTGAAGGAATGGAGATATCTGGAAAGTTTATATCAGGAAGTGACTGAGTTTGGCTTTCTGGTACCACCTGTTTTTCAGGAGCAGAAGGATTCTAGAGATTCTTGTGAAGAGTCCTGGCTTGAACTGCCTTCAGTTTTCTCTTCTGAGGAGCAGCCTTGGTGGTGCAGGAAGCAGGGAACCAGGGTACCTGCTGGGCCCCTGATTTGTACCCCGACTCCAGCAAAGTCAGCACAGAGGTGCAGAGGAATACCAGTTGTCCTTCAAGTGTACATTATGCAGCAGATTACATATGTTACCTTGCAGGTGGTAGTTCTGCACAAAAGTGTTCAGTACAGCTCCAAAATGCCCATTGCACCACAAACACTCCAAAAACAGGGTCCACAGCCTGAGGCCACAGTTACTTCATCCCTCCTCGATGAATAAGCAAGCAGCTATCTGCAAGGCCAACTTACCTATTTATGCACATGTTCACAAGAATCAGGGCATAGGGGTCCCAAATCCCCCGCTAGGCCTGGAAACCCCAGATTTGGAGCCTCCTCCTCCCGCTGGCCATAAAAAGGAAAGCGGGGGGGGGGAGGGGGAGAACAGCAGCCCTTCGCACCCAGCCCCGATCGCAGCAGCCAGAGCTCTTCCGTTTTCTCAGGCTGCTTCCCGCCCCCAGTCAGCTGGCCGGTGAAGGGAGGGGAGCCCAGCCACGCCCCCAAAGGACCATGTGCCTTTGCACCTCCGGAGGTGAGTGAGTTCTGTCTCCTGCATCAGATTTCCCAGAAAGGTGGGGTGGAGGGGGGTGGAGAGGGAAACATCTTCTCATAGGGTATAATGGGGAATTGATCTGGAGGTTTCAGGGGCTCTGGGGGAGCTGTTTTTTGAGGTAGAGGCACCAAATTTTCAATATAGTATCTAGTGCCTCTCCCCAAAGTATCCCCCAAATTTCAAAACGATTGGACCAGGGGGTCCAATTCTATGAGCCCCAAAAGAAGGTGCCCTTATCCTTCATTATTTCCTATGGAAGGAAGACATTTAAAAAGGTGTGCTGTCCCTTTAAATGTGATGGCCAGAACTCTCTTGGAGTTCAATTATGCTTGTCACACTCTTGTTCCTGGCTCCGCCCCAATGTCTCCTGGCTCCACCCCCAAAGTCTCCTGGCTCCACCCCCAAAGTCCCCAGATATTTCTTGAATTGGACTTGGCAACCCTAAGAATCACACATAACATGTAAACTGATGAATGGACAATTCTATACAAAATATGAATTGTATACGACATAGGACTGAAGTACAGTATAGGAGTTTGCAGGTTTTTACTTTCTACCTCTATTTTCCCCTTATCTGCATTTTTTACCAGGATTTTGCTACTGCAAATAGATGGCTGCTACCATTTCCCATCCTCTTCTTAGAAGTAATGATAGTCTAATTTTGCTAAAGACATTATTAGGGAATTAAGTCAAAATGAATTAAACTTAATTTAATTGTTATTTTAAGGCTTGTCCTTATCACAGAGTATTCCAGAGTTTCATTCCCCCACTTGCTGCAGACAGGAATTAACGTGTGTGCCCCCGCTGAGCTGCTGCTGCAAACCCCAAACCCATCCCAGTGGAAGTTTACTTAATGCTAAGGGGTACATTTAGTTGGAGCATCTTTCTGCACCATGGAATGCAAAGTGGGATGATGCAGCATTGATAATGCACAAGGGGTTTTGTTTGGTGAAGTGAGAAGCAGGGATCTATAGCAAAGCATCCTATTTGGGTAGACTCTGCTCCAGAAGAGCTACAAAAGGGTATCCAGTGAGAGGTGGATTTGGGCCAAGGGTCATTACTAGATATAGTATCCAAGGTTATGGAACGCATGATGGATGAGTGTTAATGTAAAATTCAGGAGGTTGTGGATAGAACAACTTTGGAGAGGTAAAAAGAAGATTGTGATATCAGTGAAACCCAAAGAAAGGAGACATGTGCATGTTCAAAATTACAGGAAGGTATTCATTAGCCAGAGATGTACTGAAATATTGATGGTGCTTTCTTTTTAAAACAAGGAATCACACCTGCTTGGAGGTCATTCCTCTGAAGCATCTTTTTTTAAAAAAAGGAATGAGTAGGGCTTTCCACAGGCCGGGAATGGTTACATCGCCTAACTTCTCTCTTGGGCTCTAGTTCTCTTTCTCCTGTACCTGTAGCACACAATGTCTGATTGTATTCTCCATGTTCAGCAGACTACATCAGAGGAATCATTTAGAGTGATAATTGGACTTAAAAGAATGCTTATAATTCCCAACAATTGGTGGGCTCTCCAGAGATTTTGTAAGGCAGATATCAGAACTGTGGACAGAGTGTGATGGAATTGGGAGCAAAGGATGTAACCTAGAACACTGGACTCCAGTTAGAGGGCAATAGCCTACAAGAGGGCTAACATTCCAATGGGTCACATTGCTGGTACCACTACTAATTTCTTGTTTCTTTTTGTTTCTTTTAAAAAGAGACAGGTGAAAAGAAAAAATAGGGAAAAGTGGTCAGGCAGACTTTGTTGTAAGAAGGTATTTTGTTAAGTGTGGATTTTTCACCCCGGCATGATGTTGTACCTTGCCAAATTTCTCTCTTCTATACAGCTATTTAAAGATAGGGGCTTTGCCCTCCCTTGCATATAGTCATTGTAAAATGAGATGGGGAAAACAGGCATATATTGGAAAAAAGAAAAGAAATTGGTCCCATGTTTCAGGTTGGGATTAAATGTGATTCTTCTTTGATATTGTTAAGGTTTAGCGGCCCAGACCATAGATTATTGCTCAATAACTGCTCAGGTGCCTACTGAAGGCTTACATTCAGCTGCAGGGAGGTGTGTAGCCTTACCTCACAAAGGAGTAGTGCTTGGTCCTGAGGCTTCTCCCCCTCCAGTGATAATGTTCCATCTCATGACACCCACACTTTTGTCTCTAGGACTGGCATGCCCTGAGATATTTTCTTGAAAAAAGCCAGAATCTGAGAATGTTTACAGAGACACATTGCTGTGGATGAGTGACAGAGGAGACATACTCCATCTCAGGGCTTCTCCATCTGCAGAAACATTTATGTGGTAGGGCTCCCCAGTGGTTGCTTGCTCAGTTACTCTGGAGGCAGGCTCTTCATTAGGTCTCAGCATCCTTTGTCTCCCAAGAGTCCTTCTTTAATGCAGAGGTTTCTTGACCCTGATCTTGAACTATGATGTATTTGTCATCTCCTTCAATGCCTGATTTAAATCACTCTAATTGTAGCAGATTCCAAACCTCCCTTCAACCAAAATAAAGTATGCAGATGTAGGAAATACATTCCTTCTGCTTTGCATAATATATTCCAGAATAGGCATATGGACTGTCTAATAGTGAATATGGAATTTGGATAACGTGCCATCACTTTGCTTGCAAAAAACCTCAAAACACATTTTACAGACAAACACAATGAAGGAAATATGACCAAATAATAAAATGTTAAAAAGGAACTCTGACAACAATAAAGAGTGCAGTCTGTTCTTCAACCTATGTACTGTTGTGCAGCCATGGGATTGTTTCTAAACCTCCTTACACCAGTAACAGAGGGAAGCTCTCCAGGGAGGGGAAGATTATACATCAAAGCAAGGCTCCTGAACTTCCATCTATTCTACCTCTCACAGCTGCCCAGAAACATGCAGAGAACTCAAATGGCTATGGTCATAGAGATTCTCCAATTTATTTCTCCCCACCATGAGGAGAATTTATGTACTGACATAAAAGCATCTGTTATTCAAGAAGCTGGAACAGTGATCCCAGCACAGAGAAGACAAAGGCAGGTATGCAGTCTTCAGGAAGGGAACCTTTATGGTCGCAATCCTGAATGCCAAGAACTCTCAAATTGCTATAAGGAAGGTGATGTACCACAGACTCCTTTGTTGATGAGTATCAGGCCCTTAGCTCCAACTTTTATCATTGCTGCTGGCCAAATTCCTTACAGAATAATGGTAAGGGCACATGAAACAAAACATGAACAATATTATTTCTGATATTTAGCAGTGAGTACTGGGAACAACAACCTCTTTGTTCTCTCTGAACAAGCAGAAAACTAGAATAAGTGTCTGAATGTAATTCCCTGTTTTGGAATTTCTCAGTGACCACTTAACCTCCCTTATCTTAACAGGTGAACCCTGCACATGCAGACATTAGAAGCAGTGAGGAATGATCTGCTTCAAAAACAATTTGATTGCAAATGGAGAGTAGTGCTCTTAAACAATAAAAACTCCAACTCTTAAGGTGCATCTAAAATTGTTATGAATTGTATTGCAATGAGCATTCTTGCACTGGTTTCCTGATAGGCTTCCCAATCCCCAGGTCCCAGCGGGGGATCCTCCGGTTTTACGGGCTTCCCCCTGCTCCCAGCCAGCTGGCTGGTGGGGGAAGCCACGCCCCCACAGCCACCATGCACCTCTAGATCTCGGGCAGGTTTAGAAACCTGCAAACAGGTCCCATTTCAAAATGTGTGTGTGTGTGCACCTTAAAGTTGAGCAGGAAGTACTTCATGAGGAAGGGTCAGCAGCACAGTCCCTCTGTTTGTTTTGTTTTCATTTCAGAGTAAGAGTGTGTGTGTGAGAGAGAGAGAGAGCGAGCAGCGTAGCCCCTGTTCTTTTCAGATGTCGTTGTGAGGAACCAGACCCAATAAGTGTGCGTGTGTGTATGTGAGAGAGAGAGAGGGTTGCCAATCCCCAGGTTTGGAGGCCCTCCCCCTGCTTTAGGGTCATCAGAAAGCGGGGGGGGGGGAGGGAAATGTCTACTGGGCACTCTATTATTCCCTATGTAGAACGATTCCCATAGGGAATATTGGGGAATTGATCCACGGGTATTGGGGGCTCTTGGGGGGCTATTTTATGAGGTAGAGGCACCATATTTTCCGTATAGTATCTAGTGCCTCTCCCCAAAATACCCCCCATTTTTCAAAACGATTGGACCAGGGGGTCCAGTTCTATGAGCCCCCAAAGAAGGTGCCCCTATCCTTCATTATTTCCTATGGAAGGAAGGCATTTAAAAAGGTGTGGTGTCCCTTTAAATGTGATGGCCAGAACTCCCTTGGAGTTCAATTATGCTTGTCACACCCTTGCTCCTGGCTCCACCCAATGTCTCCTGGCTCCACCCCCAAAGTCCCCAGATATTTCTTGAATTGGACTTGGCAACCCTATTTCCTGAGCCTGTTCATTTCGCCATCTGTCATCTTCCCAACCAGGCAATGGGGTAGGGATGGGGGTAGCTTACAAAATCAATGCTTTTCTTGGTTGTCTTGATCTTGCTGAAGAACAATGAGGGAAGCTAGAGGATTTGTTTTTCTAATATTTCAGGCTCATACCTTTTTCCTGCCTGACTCCCATAGCAAGTGAGTTCATCAAGTGTTCTGAATTAGATTGCAAACAGTTTGCATGTTCTTACAATGCTATCTGGGTAATGAAGTTCAATTCAGTAAGTTCTGAATATGCACTAATATGATGGGCACTACTGAGTGATGAAAGTTGCCAGATGTGCATGCACAAAAGCAATACTTGCACTCAAATGTTGTGTTACTCTAAAGTCATGACCCCAACAAGGGACCTTCAAGGCAAATGAGAAGCATAGATGTTTTGCTGTTGCCTTCCTTTGGGAAGGGGCTGTGGGTCACTGGTAGAGCATCTGCTTGGCATGCAGAAGGTTCCAGGTTCAAACCCTGGCATCTCCATTAAAAAAGATCTGGTCAGTGGTGTTGTGAAAGACCTCTGCCTGGGATCCTGTACAGCCACTGCCCATCTCAGCAGACAATACTGACTGTGATGGATCAAGGGTCTGATTCAGTATCCGTGTTCCTCTGCCATGCCATCCTTGGCAATCTCCCATTCAAGCACTAACCTCGCTTAGCTTCCAAGATCTGACTAGATCAGACTATACATGCCACCTTCCCTCCCACACTGAAATGTAGCAGATTTCAAATTACATATGATGTGACTATGTGCCAATATCAACTATTAGGCCAGCTGCTGTGCTGAATTCTGCCAACTGTGCAGGTTCAAAAATGCAGGAAATGTTGCTCATTTTCAATTGTACACAGATTATCAGTGTGAACATATGGGGTGCATTTGTAGAGAGAAAGAAGGCATTGTAAGCAGGGTATCTGATTTTTTTATTTTTTTTAAAAAAGATCACATTAAAAAAAAAGAGAGAGAGATCACAGCATGGCCAGTTAGGGATCTGCTAATGGGAGTGTGAGAAACTAGGCTATCAGACTGGAACAGCACCCATATGACAGCATCCTTTCTCTTTTCTTTAGCTAAGAAACCCCAATGAATAACTTAATTAGTCACCGACAATTACCAGGTTTTCTACTCATCATCAGTGCTGTTTTTATCTTGTCTTTTTATGGGCAAGCAGTGGCAAGCAGCAGACATTCAACACAGTGGCAAGGAGGTTCCTCACACCTCCCATGCCATGCAGAGTACAGGCAAGGTTTGCAGCAGCAGCAGTAGGAAGCTACCTATTCTTTTCTGTGCTTTTTAGCATTCAAAAAGCAGTATGGAAGTGCAGAGATGGGAACATCTCTCTACCAGTTATGACCTTCAGCAAAACTCCCTGTCATTGTTCAACAAAAGCTGCACCTCTGCTTAAGGAACAGATAAGCCTCTCCCAACATCCAAGCTACTCACCTCAGCTGTTTCCACAGTGAGGCATGTACAGTATATTGGCCATGGCTTCTCTATCACAGCACCCCAGTCTTGCAACTGGACTATTCCTAATGTTGAGAGTGTGTTCCCAGTCTGGTGTCTTCCTGGATTCCCATATTCTGTTATTGCTAGTATTAATAAACCTGTATGCAAGGAATGGTGAGAGGATAGCAAGATGACCTGGGACAATAACCAGATATTTTGATTAGCATGTAATGAGAGAGTATGACAGTTTCCTGATCTTCCACTTGATGCTGCATTTGCAGATAAGCTACCCAGTCATGCGAGTGAGCTAACTCAGAGTCATCTTTGCTTTTATCAGAATGTATTTAACAGAGTCCTTGGACTTCACTAAATCGATGTCCTGGACAACCCAAAACAGCCATTAGATCCTATCCCAAGTTCTGAGTATGACCTCTTCAATTAAAAAGTTTCAAGGTTAGGTATACCATACAAGGAAATTATATACCAGACCTACTTTGGAGAGGGCCCATCTTGAGTGCCTAGTAACTCACCTAGCCAGTGCCTTCTGGCTATGTTGTGCTTCCCTTTTAGAGATGTAAACTAATCAATTTTACACAAAATGAAAGCAGGTATCCTGAGTCACTTGGGGAAGCAGGACATTAGTAATGTCAGTCCAATCACTGCATAAGCTAGACCTTTGCCTGTGTATTTTAACTTAAATATGGCTCCTTACACCCAGCAAATATTTCAGCAGCCCCTGGTAGCTCTACCAAAAGATTGGATCTTTCTAGCTCAAATTCAAATCCCAGTGATTTGCCCCCAAATTGGATTTTTCTAGCCCAGAGTCAAATCCCAATGATCCCCAGTTCCAATGATATAAAAAGGGCTCTTTCACCCAGAGCCCAGCAGAACTTAATGCTGTCTTCCCCAAGGGCCATTTCTGCACCATGATCTTCAAGGAACCTTAGACCACATGAATTCCCCCCCTTGTCATTGGATGGGCAAGGTATATCTTATATTTTCTCTTTGCTTGGGTGGCTGTAGAGTCCAGATAGAGGTGAATGCCGACTACAGGATCAATAGAGGATCTGTCAAACATTTTTTAAAAATTTGCTTCAAATAGCTGAAAGACTTTTCAGCATCTAAAGCTGCTTAACACAGCAGTTAATTTATCAGTTTACTGAGATTTTTAATAATTATTTTTAGATTTGGGGCTTTACAAATAGTAATCCCTAATTTCCTTATTGAAATGAATCATTCTTAGTCTTAGTGTTTTTCCAAAACAGGGGAGAAAATCTTCAAATCTGTTTAAGAATACTACTGGGTTTTGGTGTAAGAATGATTCTCTTGTTAAATGATCTTTACCTAGCTTGAATATAACCATTATTTTTGCTTGCTTTCATGGATTTTGGTTCTTGCCTGTAGCTGAACAACAAGCAGAGCAACAGGACATCCAAAAACATTTAATAAATCTAGCAGGCAAGCTGTCTGTTCCAAGAGAATTGTTATTTTTAACAGCTTATCTGTATCTTTAATTTCCAGATCAGTAAAATACTTGTATACGAGAGCAGATGACACTACTCTAATGGCAGAAGGTGGGGAGGACCTAAAGAACCTCTTGTTGAGGGTGAAAGAGGAGAGCACAAAGTAGGCTTCAAACTCAACATCAAAAAAACATCAACATCAACGATCATGGCATCCGGCCCCATCACACCTTGGCAAATAGAAGGGGAAGACATGGAAGTAGTGACAGACTTCACATTTCTGGGATCCAAGATCACTGCAGATGGTGACTGTAGCCAAGAAATTAAAAAATGTTTGCTTCTTGGGAGGACAGCTATGGTGAACCTGGGCAGTATAATAAAAAGTAGAGACATCACCCTGCCAACAAAAGTCCGTATAGTCAAAGCAATGGTATTCCCAGTAGTAATGTATGGCTGTGAGAGCTGGACCATAAGGAAGGCTGAGCGCAGAAGAATAGATGCTTTTGAGCTGTGGTGCAGGAGAAGACTCTTGAGAGTCCCTTGAACTGCAAGAAGCTCAGATCAGTCAGTCCTAGGGGAAATCAACCCAGACTGTTCCCTGGAAGGTCAGATGCTGAAGCTGAAGCTCAAATACTTTGGCCACCAAATGAGAAGGGAGCACTCCCTGGGGAAGATCCTGATGCTAGGAAAGACAGAAAGGGGACAGATGGCTGGACAGTGTTACTGATGTAACAAACACGAATTTGAGCAGACTTCGGAGGATGGTGGAAGACAGGAGGGCCTGGCGTGACTTTGTCCATGGGGTTGCAAAGAGTTGGACTCAACTGTGCAACTGAACAACAAAAAATATACTTATCTAGAAATTCTTTTGTTCTAGATCCAGAGCCTGTACCAAGTTTAAATAGTAATCAGTTTCCTCATAATCAGCTTTTTCTGCTGAACATTGATCACAATGAAAATAAATTAAAGACTTTGTTATTGCACTTACTGAGGGTAAAATTCATTGCAGTTATGCTAGATTTGCTTAGTTGAAACTTATCTGCCTTACCACAGTCAGCCTTATTTCCCTTTCCATAATGCTTTTGATTCAGATAAAATAAAGCCTTATGAGGTTTGACAGCGTCCAAAACAAGTAATTTCTTCTGTGCTGCAATTAGTTGTCCATAAACTCAATTAAATGGATAGAGAGTTTGTGACCATGGCCTATTATGCATGGGTGTTTCCCTTTGCTTTTACTGTGCATGTCTGTTGGGTTTTCTTTGTCATTCTGCATTGATTTTCCTACCTTCAGTGCTCAGTTCTCTTTCTGGTCACAGTTTCCCCAAATTTCCTGAGAGTGCTTTTGTGCCAGTTTTAGCCTTGTTTTGCTTCCAAACCAAAAATACAGCTTCCCTTGGATCCCCCCACCCCCAAGACAGACAGTGGTATGAGTTTTGAAAACATTTTCCCCCTTAATGCTTTAGTAAACAAAGGGGTTTTTTTTGGGGGGGGGGTAATTTCAGCAGTGTCCAGAAGCCTAACATTAAAATGGCAGCTGAGCCACATGGACCTTCTGCAAACAACCAAACTTAAGAATTGTTTGGGATTGATCCATTTGGAGGACAGAGTGCAATCTGCCCAGTGCAGGCTTCAAAAAACTGCCAAGATCATGACCAATGTATAGGATCAAATTAGAGAATCACAAAGGGAAAACCTCTCACATTTGCTAGGAAGGGCAGGAAATTAATGTTACTATGCAGCTGTTCTAAGGCAGTGGCAAAAATATTCCATCCATTTTTCTCAATTTAGTGGCAAAAGACTAAAAAAGCTCTCCAGAGCTTCTTTCAGAGGAATGCTCCCCCATACAAATTGTAGCCCTGTGCAAAGTGTGATGGAGTTGCAGCTGACTTAGCACACAGGTATGCGTGCAAACATGCACACATTGCCAATGATCACAACTTGCAAAGCCAGTATTAGTGGGTTCTGTGCATTCTGGTCACTCAACATGTTCCCTCATATTATGAGATCATGTGACTCTTTCCCATTTTTCACAGTGGCCAATAACTCAGCAGAGAATCTCCTAGTACTTGGCAATATGGAAAATGGGGCTTTGCAGCTGCTTGTCGGTTTCTGTCTCAACTCAGCTCTGCTGGGTCTGACCTAAGGCCCACCCCAGAAAGGGTGGTGAAGCCTGGCCAATTGCTTCAGATGGATCAACCCTCCCCCCACAGCTCAGCCACAGATGCCAATGAGGGAGGCCACATGCGGTGGCTCAGCCTCATTGAAGGTGGCAGAAGCAAGCCACCTGAAAGGGCTGAAGATGGATGTGGGTGAAGGAAGCTCAGACAAGGCAGCCTGGGCAGTATGAAGACCCCAGAAGGAGGCCAGAAGCCCCAAGTGCCATCCAAGCAGGTGGCAGGGGAGATGGCCCAGACTTGAAGAGGTCTCCTCACAGAGGCATCACCCAATGGGGTGTGGCAGAATCTGGCAGGAACAGCAATGGGCACACAGGAAAGGCAGGAATGATTAGGGGCAGAGTCACCTGGCCCCAGACTGACCGACCAACCAAGGGTTTGGGCCCGGTTCTTCCAATGGGAAGGCCAGAGGAGGATGGTGAATGAGAAGTGGGAGGTGTAAAAGGGGAGCTCCTGTGACAAGCTGGGGTGATGATGCACAGCTGTCCCTGTCTATGGCAGCAACATGGTGAAGGGAAGAAGGAGGACACGGGTGCAGAAAGCATCCTTTCCTCTCCTTAATCTGAGGCCTGGGGAGAGTCCTTAAGGGTGGAGTGCAGGAAAGTGGAAGGCATCACTCCCCAGGGCAGGCAGGATGGGCCTGACAATTTTAAAAAAAAGTCTTTTCAATTGCATCATCAGATTTCACCCCCCCCCCTTGCCTGCATTCCTTTCTGTTCCTTTTCATTCAATAAAATATTGCTAAAAGATATGCACAATACCTGAACCACAAGGATTTTAAAGGAAGGTCCTTGCTGGACACTACTGTGCAGTTGCAATAGGGCAACTGCATTATTATTATTAAAAAAAAAACAAACTTTGGACACTATCCACCACCCTGATTTAGAAAAGTTTTTTTTTTTTAATTGTAGCTTCAAAATAAATATGCAAGAGGAAACAAGAATGGTGTGTATGGGGGACACAGAATCCAAAAGTCAGGATTAAAGTTCTAGGGCTCTGAAAATCTGCAGTAAAATGTGCATGTGTGATGGACCCACATCAACTAGGAAATTCATTTCCCCTGAATTTATTGTTACAGGAAGCCATTTTTTAAATGTTTTTGGTAAACTGCTTTTTTAGCATTCCATATTATCTAGCATACATGAAAGGTGTTAACCAGCTTCAGAGCAGTGGTCATTGAAACAGATTATCAAATTGAAACAGATTATCAATAATGTGATTCAGCGAGATCAGACTGGTTTTATCCCTGGGAGGGATATTTCAGAAAATATTAGAAGAACTTTGGACATCTTGAATTATTGTATGGTAACCAAACAGGAAGCAGTCTTAATTTCGATCGATATAGTTAAAGTTTTTGATTCCATGGAGAAAGATTTTTTTATGACTGTCTTTGAAAATATGAGATGTGGCAAGAACTTTTTAAATGGTCACCATGCTCTGTACAATTCCTCTGCTCAAATCAAGGCTAATGATTGTTACTCTCAGTCCTGTCTACTTAAAAGAGGTACACACCAGGGATGCCCCCTTTCACCATTAATTTTTGTTATCTCAATGGAACCCCTGGCAGAAAGTATGTGAAGAAATCATGATATTGAGGGTGTCTCAATAAGTTCTGAAACATACAAAATAGCGCTATTTGCTGCTGATGTTGTATTATATACCACTTCCTCAATAAAGTCATTACAGGCTATCAGTCAGATCTTACAATGATTTAGTCTTGTGTCTGGGTTCAAAATCAACTTGGAAAAAAACAATTTTGCATCCTATCAGTCTGTCAATTGATTCCAAATCAAGGCTAAGAAATCTAGTCCCTTATCCATGGGTGGATAAGAAGTGGTCATATTTAGGGATAAAAATCCCAAAGGAAATTAAGGCTTTAATGAAATTTAACTATGATGAGTTGCTAAAGGGAGTTCAAGCATTATTAGTATAATGAAACAGAATCAACCTTTCTTGGTATGAAAGAATCATGAGTATCAAGTGTGTTATTTTTTCTAACTTTGTATATTTATTCCAGAATATTCCAATAGAAATATAAAAAAACCCTTTGAATAAATGGCAACAAACTTTAAATCAATTTATGTGGAATAACGCTAGTCTGAGAATAAAATTTTCAATGATGTGTAGATATATCAAGAAGCAGGGGTTTCAAATACTCAAACTACTATTATGTGGCGAACCTTGCCCAAACAGTTAAAAATGATTAGGACTAATCTGGTAGAAGCTTGGATCAGTATCAAACAAAAGTATGTTATCCTGTTCTCTTTGAGCGGAAATTTATGGTCTAAATACCAGAAGAAATATTATTCTACACCAGCAAATTTTTTCCTGGAAAATTCATTAAGAATATGGGATAAGCTAAGGAAGTGGATTGCGCCGGGTATTTCCCTAGAATGTAACTTTTTCAATCAAGCTTGGTTCCCACAATTCATAAAGGCTAACTCCAGTCATCTGTGGGGGATTAGGGGGTTGGATAGAATTGGGGAGTGGATTCAAGTAAATAATATTATTACTAAGGAACAAGCAGAAGAGAAATTAGGAGCTAGTATCAATT
The DNA here is from genome assembly GCF_032191835.1 of Heteronotia binoei. Lineage (NCBI taxonomy): Eukaryota > Metazoa > Chordata > Lepidosauria > Squamata > Gekkonidae > Heteronotia > Heteronotia binoei. Next base: position 76,337,473 of record NC_083228.1, on the reverse strand, counting down.
GGTACCAATACCATCAAGTTTACAACTTGGACCACCCTCTTCAGAGGAACAAAATTATTAGATATGAACTTACGCCATTTGAAGTTCTCCTTAAAGAGCAGGGCAAAGGCAAGAAAGGTTTGCTTTCTAAAATATATCATTTAATTGACTCTCTTTACTTGAATCCACCCTTTTATATTAAACACTGGAATTGAATGCTACCTCAAAGGCTAGATGATTCTCTCTCTCGGCTTGGCTTCGCGAACGAAGATTTAAGAAGGGTGCAATAGTCCACGTCTGCTGCAGGCTCGCTGGTGGCTGACAAGACCAATGCGGGACAGGCAGGTCCGGCCACAGTGGCTGCAGGGAAAAGTCTGATTTAGGGTTGGTGCTGTAGCAGTGCGATTCTTCCTCAATCTCCTTTTGTCCTCAAGACCAGCTATGCGTGCGTTCTCAAAAGAAGAGACAGCCTGGTGGATAGTGTGCCTCCATGCTTTGCGATCTGAGGCTAGGTCAGACCACTGGTGATGGTTGATGCGACAGGTGCCAAGGGATTTCTTCAAGGAGTCCTTGTACCTCTTCTTTGGTGCCCCTCTATTTCGATGGCCGGTGGAGAGTTCGCCATACAGGGCAATCTTGGGAAGGCGGTGGTTTTCCATCCTAGAAATATGCCCTGCCCAGCGCAGCTGCGTCTTCAACAGCAGTGCCTCTATGCTGGTAACCTCCGCCCGCTTGAGAACTTCAGTAGATGAAAGGGATTGGGAAATGATCTGGAATTCCCTTTTCATCAAGGCTAAAAGCATTGGTATCCAATTCCAATTTTTAAAAATGTATTCACTTTGGTATTTAAACCCTGTCATGATGAGTAAAATCTCTAGGGCCTCAAGTCCAGATTGTTGGAGAAACTGTAAAACTAAAGGCTCCCTATATCACATGTGGTGGGAATGTCCAACAGTGTCAAATTTTTGGAACAAAGTGGTAGAGAAAATAAAATTTATATTCAACCTAACCATTCCAGTAAACTTTAGACTTCTTTTATTTGATATTTGGCCAGATAAATTGGTGAGTAAAGATCAGAAATCTTTAATCTCAACAATGTTGGCATGACGATTACTAAAAATTGGAAACCTCCACATACCCCCACAATTGAAATGTGGTATGATAAGTTATGGGACCAGTATGTAATGGAAAAGACAATGGATAATCCTTTCTTTGATAGTGATACTGATTTGGATATAGATGATGATTTTTGGCCCCTGGTTTTGGAATTCTTTGGAAAAATTTCTTTTTTGCCTAATAGAATGGATTATAGGCTAATTTTCAGTTCTTAATACCTAGCATATTATGTACTGTTTTTGAAAATTGTATGTTATATGCACCCAATGGTCTAAATTAGACCTTTGTATGTTAGATTTATATTTTTATTATTTTCCCTATGCTCCCTCTGTTTTAGATTAGCACTTATACTGATTTCGTCTTTTCAGTGTGCTTCCAAACCCCTCTTATTTCTTTGTTTTTTTCCTGTAAAATCTTTATGTATTCAATAAACTAATAAACTAATTTTAAAAAAGAGCAGTGGTCAATGTCTTCCTCGAGGAGCCTGACTGGTTTCTTATCATGGGAGAAAATTAGAAGCAGGCAATTAGACAAATTCCAAAATAAATGCTGTGTAATATACTTTAACATTTTACTTTTTATGTTATTACTTATTATGTAGTAGCAGATGGCTCATGATCAAATCTCTCAGACCTACAGCTTCACTGTCAGCTGTAGGTTGGCCCAGACATCATCTGACCTGACTGTTTGACCAGGGTCTGATGTTTTTGGCCAAGGACCAGGAAACAGAAAGCATATCCAAGCTCAAGCAGGAACTGATGCATTGTGAACAGAGACAGTAGTTCCTGGTTTATGTTTCATGTGTCAATCAATATTAGGTTTTTAAAAGTGATCTGGTAGGGCAATATCCAAATGCACAAATAAACAAGACATAATTCTTCCTGTCAGATTGTTCATTTATGATGAAAAAGGCATCCAAAGCTTTTCTATTGATATAAAAAGTGTTTTCATGACTTAAAGAGTTTCTCCCTCATGACTTCTTGTCTGGAATATAGAATATATAAAGAATGAATGACACAGATGTATGAGAAAAAAGACATTATACCTTTATGTATCTGTCATCAGAATCACTTCCAGCCTGGTTAGACAATGAAAGAGGCTTTGCTAACATAATGGTTCTTCATCTGAACTCAAAAATGTTGTGCAAACTACAATCCTCAAACTACAGTCACTTCACCTTACCAAGTTGCCTCTGTCTCCCTTTTTGAAGACCTGGAGGAAATCGTGCTGACAAGTTGCTTTTCAGCACAATCCAGGGGGGGGGGGGGGCGGAAAGTCTTTTGGGAGCAGACGAGCTGCTACGTGGGTGCAGGAAGGGATTGCGCCGACGTACGGCCAGCACTGCCACAGCAGTGGGGAGTTACGTGGGCAGGGGGCCACCCAAGTGCCGTTCTGCCTGAGGGCAGTGGCGCCTGAGGGCTGTGCCTGAGCATGGGTGGAAGTGAGGTGGAGCGCGGCATTCAGGCGGAGGAGGGGGGGTAGTTGGGGGTGCTGCCAGGGTTAGGCAGCTTCCTGAGCAGTTTGGCCCATGACACACACACCCCCCGAGAGGCACAACATTACGTCGGCAAAAATAGCAGCGTGTCCCATAGGCACTCGTTGAAACCAAAAACAAAGGTCGCCTCCGCCACTGCGGAAGCTCGCAACCCCTTTAGGGAGTGGTGTAATTGCTTCACCAATCCCCTCGTGCCTCAGGCTGACGAGCCCTCTCCCCAGCACCCAATCGCATTCTCCCCCCTCCTAGAAATACTTCCACTCTGGCCTTGCACAACTCAGTTGTTAGGGAGAGGAGCGCGTGGCGGGAAGTTCTGCCGGAGAGCTCCCGGCCATACAGACTTAGAGTGAGGGACAGGCAGGCACGTTGGTGATGGGTTTTGCACTGCACGGTTGCTTTGACAGTATCTTTGACTTGCGAGGGGGAGAGAGAGGTCTCTCCCCTGGGGCTAACTGCTCTTGTTTCCAGGTCTCCACAGGTTCTGAGCTCCCAGATGCTCTGCATGCGAGGACTGTCGCCCATGGCTGGGTAAGTTCCAGTGTGCCTCCCAGCCTCCCCCTCCCCTCGTTCTCGACCACTTGGTGTGCGAGCATCTTTGGCACTTGAACTAGGCAGTGGGCTCCGGCAGGGGGCATTTGCTGACCCTGCTCCCCTGTGCTGCCGCCTGCTCCCTTTCCTTGGTCTGCCCTGTGCCAAGTTCCCAACCCCTGGCAGGGCATGGTGTGTGTGTGTGGCAGCTGCACCATTGCAGGGAGGTGGGTCAGAGACGGTCCATTTAAGAGAGCGCCCGACTGAAACTCAGCCTGCTCTTCCAGCCACCATCCCTGCAGATGCTCTTGATCTCTATCTCCGTTTTGCAGGTGGGACTCCAACACAGAGGCTTCTGTGTGTGTTGCTCCACCCCTCCCTCCCTCATCTGTTTCTGCCTGCCACTCGGAATGGAGCCCTGCCCACGGTGAGACTGCCCAGCATGCACCAGGGAGACCGTTGCACTCTGTTCCAGAAAAATAAAGTCTGAGCTGTGCCCTCTGTTGTCTCTCCTACTTGGCATTTGCTGCACGTTCCCTGGGCAGCCCCCCCATCAGTGGCCTCTCCAAGGGAATGCCTGGGACGGTGGGCAGACTTGGTTTGGGGGGGGGATGGTCTATGAGCCGCCACGCTGCCCTCTGTATGGCTGGACAGGGGAGGGGAGTGCTGCCCTTCAGCCTGCCTGGGCTGACAGCCTACCTGAGCCCACAGGGCTGTTGTGCACAGGGCACTAAGGGTGGGGCTGATGAAGTGGATTCAGAGTTCTGCGGCTGATGCACTCGCACTCTAAGTTCTGCGACCCCCAGGGGAGGTGTTCCGTGCACATGGCAGGGGGCATCAGGGTGGGGGGGTGTCTGCTGCTGGGCTGCTCACTTCCAGACAGTGAACTCCTGCACTTGGTACTTCCTGCTTGTCTGCCTGCCATTGGCAGTCTCTGACAGTGGGAGAGTGTGAGGGGATTGATGGCTTCTCTATGGTCCCGTGCGGGCCTGTCTCACCCCCACCCCTGCCTTGCCATCAAGCCAGGCTTCTCATGCTCGCATGCCCAGCCTCACTCCTGTCCTTCCCCATGTTGGGACGTCTCTCCTTTGCCTTTAATGGTCTGCCCATCATTGGCTCCGTTCTCTGTTTGGGGGCAGGTTGGGAATGGCTATCAGCCTCTTCGGGACCACCTCTCCCCATCCCTGACTGTCATGAGCCGCGGTACATGCGCCAGGACTGGCCAATGGGTGTGTGTGTGCTGGCCAGCCCCTCCAGCTGTCTCCGCCTCCTTTGCGTGCCTTCACCAGCAGCGTTGCCATGGCAACTGTCTCCCTCACGGCAAGCTACGCCTCTCCCCTCCCCACACTCCAGTGTGCCAAAGTCCTCAGGAAGTCTACTAGAGGCATAGCAGCTATGCCACGGCCCGCCGCCGTGTCTGGATTGGGCTGTTTATCTTAGAATCTGGAAGGCAAGGTCATAGCTACCTTGGGGGACCTGATCCTTCCTTATGGATATGCCAAGCCTCTTTCCTTGAATATTCAGCATTTTAAAAAATTATAATAACTCTGTTCCTTTTTATTTATATGTATTTAAACAATTGGCAGCCATTATTTGGCTTAGTAAGAGTAACCCTGTCTTCCAGGGTTCTGGTTTCTGAGGTAACATATCTAATAATCCTGAGATAATATTGACAGGTATTAGCTCTTGTTTTTAAAATGTTATAAAATTGGTCTTATTATGGAATGTATGTAACTAAATTTAAATAGATTAGGTTATCTGAATGTATGTTGTGGCTTTTGGGCTATGATTTCCCACTCTCTTAGGTCTCCTCATCACCAAATGTCTTATTTATTTAGTATATTTAATTTCACCCTTCCTCCAAGGAGCCCAGGTGATGCACATGGTTTTTCTCCTCTTCCACTAGATCCTCAGAACAACCCTATGCAGTAGGTTGAGTTGAGATAGTGACTGGCCAATAAGCTTTATTGACAAGTGAGGATTTTGACTGGGGTCTCCAAGATCCAAGTCTGACATTCTAACCACTACACTACAGGCAGCATGCTTAGGTTGGGGGGGGGGGGCTTGTTTACTTTGGACAGGAGAGTTCTGGTCATGGACATTATAATTCAGAGTAATTAGTGGTGCAGTCATAACATAATTTTATGGAAAAAAGCATATATCCACAGAGCAATTCTGCCTACATATTTGATTTTTTTGGTATTTTTATGTACATGTGTGGGTGCGCCTGTAAGTCATGGCAACCTCTGGTGACTGACCCCTACTGGGAGCATAGAGGATATTCAGAGAGGTGGCTGAATAAAGTCTGCCCCTGCCTCCAGCTCTGGTATTCCAAGGAGATCTCCCATTCAAGTACTTGCCAGAGTCGCTCCTGCTTAATGTTTGAGATCTGATAAGATCAGGCTTGCCTGGGCTATCCAGGTCAGGGCCCTACATGTTTGATTTTAAAGGTCCTCCAGATGGTCTAGGACTTGCTGCATGGTTTAAAATAAAGAGACCTCACCTGGAGTTTCTGTTGCCAATCCTAAACATACTAAAAGTTGCATTGAATTGATCTGAGTAGAATTCTGAGTAGACCTGCTTAGGATGGTGCTGTAAATGCTGCTGTAGCTGCCTGATTGTTGCAGACAGCATTTGATAACTTTGTTTGAGATTATCTTTGAAATCTAATAACCGCCATGAACATTGGCAGCATTTGGTTTCATTTTTTTGAAGCTCATTCTTGAGCTCTGATTTAGAAGCAGCCTGCATGGTTGACATGTCCTTCTTAGTTAACGGAGCTTGAGCTGCAGGAGGCAGGGGCTGAGGCTGTGGCTGCTTCTGCAGCTTTGGAGCCATTTTAACTGTATTGCTCCCTGCTGCCTCAGGCTGTTTAAGAAGAAAGCACTGTCTGGAGGGGAATTCCTGAGTTAATGAACTCACCCTCTAATAGCATAATTGTAACCCTCAGCAGGGGGCCCAAAGAGAGAGCACAGAGATCATTATCATTAGTGGTATGTGTGTGTGTTAGAGAGTGTTTGTGTGTGTAATTATAGCTCTGCAAAGTCTGGAGCTTCACATTTAGAGGCTGCCATTCAGCTCAGGTAGTGCAACTTCTGTCTTCCACCTGAAGTTATTGTTGCAATTAGGAGTCCCCCCCCCCCCATAGTTTGGTGTAGTGGTTAAGTGTGCGGTTTGGTGTAGTGGTTAAGTGTGCGGACTCTTATCTGGGAGAACTGGTTTGATTCCCCACTCCTCCACTTGCACCTGCTAGCATGGCCTTGGGTCAGCCATAGCTCTGGCAGAGGTGGTCCTTGAAAGGGCAGCTGCTGTGAGAGCCCTCTCCAGCCCCACCCACCTCACAGGGTGTCTGTTGTGGGGGAGGAAAGTAAAGAGATTGTGAGCTGCTCTGAGACTCTTCGGAATGGAGGGCAGGATATAAATCTAATATCTTCTTCTTCATATATATTTGCCCTGTGAAGGCCCACTTGGCATCTCCCCAAGGTGAGCTTTTAGCTCACACCTTCTAATTCTCTTGCTGCTGAGGTTTCTGTTCTTCTTGAGTACGTGGTCTTCAGTTGTGTCCTCCTGTAAAATGCTGACTTTGTTCACCAAGATTACAATAAGAAAGGATTTGGATCCAGTGCTATGGAATTTGTCTGTGTAGGGACATTGTTGTCACAGTAGGATTTGAACTGATCTCTAAGGATGTCTCTGGATTCTTCCTTTAGACATCCTACATGTGCTTAGTAAACTCTTGGAGGATTGGCTACATCAGGGGGATGTAGCCTAATATGCAAAGGAGTTCCTACTACAAAAAAAGCACAGTAGTAAATGATTAAAATGATGTTTGTGTCCTCAGATGCAACACTTTTCGCTTCACTAAATTTGGAGGAAACTATCGAAATTAGAAGACACAGGTCAGAGTATGTAATGTCAAAGTTCAGCCATGTATTCAGTAGACTCTCTTGGAAACCAAGTTATTCTGCACTTAATGTGATACAGCACTCTGTATTGGCTCATTACCCCATTGGTTTTAATTTGTCCTGCCTTCCAATGCTCTTTAAGGATATGTAGCTAGCTGCACATGTAATTGTTTGACTAAAAACTTTTGTTCCTGGGAAATAAGTTTTGCTTGTCAGTAAGGCAGCAGGGAATGACTTCAAGTTCTCTCTTCTTTATGTCTCATTCAAGACCCTTCAGATTGTAATCAGAAGAGTCAAGAAGCAAGTGGTCACCAGGAAACAGACATCATAGAACCCATTTATGCCATGTGGGGATTGCTGGGGTAAAGAATTTAAAACTGAAATATATTGTTTATCAACTGAGAAAGCAGACAGACGTCATCTATAGACCTTGTACCCTGCTGAAGAGGGTTAAGCAATTATGGCAAAGTAAAGAAATTTAACAGGATAATACTTATTAGCATGGCACTAGCAGTTGAAGCTGTGGGTTCATGTACATGTCAAACCACTTACTGCAATATTGTATGTGTTTATTCTAACTTAATTTGATTATTGTAATATATGTGCATAATGGTTTAATAAGTTACATAACATATCCTGAACATTTTATATCTCTCTACTGGTTTTAATTCACAGATGTCGGTCATTTTAGTAAGCTGTCATGAAGAGCTGACCTATGGAAAGGCAGAATGTTAATATTATGATTACGTAAAAGTCATTACTTGTAATAGATAATAAATAATTCGTAAATCTTGTTGAATGCATCTTGCTAAATATACTGAAGAATTCCTATGGAATAATAAAGCTTACTGGATGACCTTAGGCTAGTCACTCTGGTTCAATTTAACTTACATTACAAGGTTGTTGTGAGGAGAAAACAGAAATCCATGCACACTGCTCTGAATTCTTGGGGGAAGAGTAGGTTAAATGTAATAAAAGAAATACCTTAATATGTATGTATTTTAATGGTAATTTGGGGGGTTGTTTTGGATACTGTTTTGATAATCATTCTCTGCCCTCTCCCTTTTCTTTGCACATAGAGTTCAGCATTCTGGGACAATTAGCAAGATTCTCCATGTGAGCTTTAAAACGTGAAATTCTGTGCTAATGTGCCTGTTTTGCACCAATGGGCCAATGGCTGCCAATTTATGTGAATAGTTCCATGCTCAGAATATTGCAGCTCAGAGGTGCTATTGAATTTCTTTGGTCCTTTGGAACTTAGTTATATCCAGTGGAGGAGATTGCAGAATGAATAATAAGATGTTTTCTAGCAGGGGCAAGTCAATCAAATCTGAGCTCTCTGGCTCTGAATAGGCCTCAATAGCCTTGAATCATAGTCCAGGAATAATGAAATAAGAGCTCACTGCTAACATTTGAACTGCTCCAGCACCATGTCCAGATGCTGATGGCATTACAGTGTAATTTATTGCCAAAGGAGCTCCTGGGCAGCCTCTGCTAAAAGATTGCTTGCAATAGTTCTAGAGTTTATATCTAGTTTTCTGCTTCAGGAAGGATTTGCAGGTATGATTTGTACTGTGTGTAGCTCTATAAATACTGATCCCGGTCTGTTATATATGATGGCAGCTCTACACTTCTATTGGTGATATATCCACCCTCTGTGCACTTGTCGGCAAATAATTTTTGCTTTGAGCTGTATTGTGTTGCTGAGTACAAGCAGCAGATAAAACAGAAGAGTAATCCAAGAGCAAGCTGACAGCAGAGGCTGTACCCAAGATAGGTGGCAACCTGTGAGCATTTGGAGTCAGAGAAAAACAAGGCATCCTCAGATGACCTTATGAGAACCTCCCTCAAAGTCCCATCAGAGGGTGGGTTACACCTTTGAATCAACAGATGTCTTTCACATGGCTGACCATTCAGCTTCTAATTGGCCCGCCTGATATTGCCCATGCTGATGCAGCAGAGTCAGGCATGACTGGGGCAGCCCACCCTCATTCCAGAAAGCCTCCTGCAGGCATTATAAAGCCCACGCCCCCTGTTGGTATGTGCCTGATTGGTTTCATTGTTACTATTAGCTACTTTGTCTTTGATGTGTTTTATTTATCTTGTGTTAATGAATTTTCATTTTTTTGCAAATTAGTTGTTGTGGGATGCTTTTTCCTACTGATACTTGCTTTTTGGTCTGGCAGTAGATTATCAACCTATTGCACCCAGTCTGATTTTATTTTGGAATTGAGCTTGAGACTTCAGCATCATGGCCTCACCATGTAACATCACTGGAGGTTCAGGCATCCCTGTTCTTTTGGGATAGGAAGATACAGTAGTTGGAGGAGTGTAGTTGTCAGAAGAACTAAGAGATATCGATATGCTCAGTGTCCTTCTAATCTCCACCACCTCCCCAGGGATGACAGTGAGCTGATGTCTGGAGTAAATTTCTCTTCATCCTTGAAGTTGTGCAATGCCAAGCACTGCATGGCAACTTTGACTTGGCCTGCTTGACCAAGACCTGGGTGAGACAGTTTTTCTCTCTCAGTTGGCTCTGCCTGATTTCTTGGTTCTACATCAGTCTCTAACTGGAAGACAGGGAGATGGAGTTGCAATTCTTAGCCAAAATTATTTCTTCTTCCAGAGGATCCCTACCCTGATGATAATTGGCATTGAATGTGTGGGCCTCATGTGGGGTGTCAGGGAGAAGTTGGCTATCTTGCTGATTTACGATTCACTCAGCACACCAACAGATACCTTGCCAGAGCTGGCAGAGGTGATCAATACCCTTTGACTGGGTATTGTGTTTCCTCAATCTGTTGGTTTGGGGGGATTTCAATATCTATGCAGACACTGTCCTCACTGGAGCCGCTTTGCACTTTATGTTTGCCATGGTGACATGACCTCTCCCAGGTTATTTTGACTCCCACGCATGAAGCTGGCCACACGTTGCATTTGATCTTCTGTGCAGGTGTGGATCTGGATAATTCAGTTCATTTTGAGCTGGTGCCATGTGTCAGTAGTGCGTGGAAGTTCCGCGGTTGAGTGTGCTGATAAGAGCAGCCTCGAGTAAAAAAGTCTACAAAGACACAACTTCTGTAAGCCAGTTCAAACAGTTGTATTGGGTTATAGCAAAAGAGTGGTTAAAGGCAGTCCAAAGCAGTCAATGCACAGTTAGTCAGTCCAGTCAGGTCAGAAGTACAGAGTCACAAGTCCAAAGATTAGTCTACACATACCAGGGTCATTACCATCATCAGTCAAACGGACAGAGTAACGGTCTCTGCTATCAAACAGCTCTCCACGTCTCCAACACTCCTTCCTCTCCATCAACCCAAGGCAAAGTCTAAGGACTAGGCTGCTGGTTCTTATGGTAGAGCTGGCCTATCAAGTTACACCCCACTTAACTAGCTTCACATGCCTCTCATTAGCTAGTATAGTTGGAGTTACATAATGTTGCATCAGCAGTTTTCCTCTTAAAGTGCCTGATGCTGTCACCATGGTCAAATAATTTCTTCCTGAAAGGTCAGTTTGACCTATCTGCAACGGTGGTGAGCAAATTTATGCTCACCTGCAGAGACTCAGATCCTGTTGGATTCCAGAATGCTCTGTGTGATTTCTCCAGCCTGGCTGGCAGTTCTGTGGATGAGTTCCCTGAGGCTTGGAATGCCAACCTCTGTCAGGCCATTGATAGGACTGCCCCCCTGACACCCTATGCACCCCTTTCTTCTCCTGCTCCTTGGTATACCGAGGAGTTGAGAGCTATGAAGAGGGCACTTAGATGGCTAGAGCAGCTCTGGCAATGTACTCACAATGTGGTTTCCAGAACACTTTAAAGAGCCCACTTGAAGGCCTGTGAGGTGGCAGTGAAGGCAGCAAAGAAGTCTTATTTTTCTGTCTCCATTACATCTGCAAGTTTGCATAGGGTGGCTTGGAACCTGACCTCCCTGAATATTAGAAATTCAGTTTTTAGCTGTGACAATTTTGCATCTTTCTTCAAAAACAAAATCTTGAAGCTCTGCCATGACTTTGTTGCCAGCTTTGTTTCCAGTAGTATGCTAGAGGGTCCGTGTTTACATCAAGGTCCCTTTTTGGACCACTTCAGCTAGCTCTCACTTGCTGATGTCAACAGGATCCAATTAGTTGTAAAGTCAACAACTGGTTAAATCCTGCCATGAAATGGTTGGAGGTCCCCTGAGAGAGATTATTAATCTTTCTCTCTCCCAGGGTTGTTTTCCTAGGTTCTTGATGCAGATAATACTTGGACCCTTTCTCAAGAAATTATCTATGGATCCTGAGGGCCTAGCCAATTACCGCTCAATATCAAATCTTCCTTATCTCGGGAAGGTGATTGAGAGGGCTGTGGCAAAACAGCTTCAGGGGGTCCTGGATGAGACATCAGCACTCAACTCCTTCTAGTCTGACTTCAGGCTTGAGTTTGGAACAGAGACAGCACTAGTAGCCTTGGTGGACGATTCCCATCATAAATTGGATAAGGATGAGTCTGTCCTGATGATCTTATTGGACTTGTCAGCAGCATTTGACACAGTTGATAATCGATCCTGGTTAACTGCCTGGCCTCGCTGAGGGTTCATGCGACTGCCTTAGCATGGTTCCTAAGTTTCCTCCAGGGACACCATTGGATGATATTGGTTGGGGATGAGTGCTTCACTGAGCATTCTCTTCAGCAAGGCACAATTTTCTCCCCACTGCTATTTAATATATATGTGCCGTCTACTGGAGCTTGTTAGGAGGTTCTGAGTTGGATGCTACCAATACACAGATGACATCCAGCTCTTCCTCCTGCTGGATAAGCAGTTGGACTCTGCACTGGCAGATCTGGTCCATTGTCTTGAGGTCATCAGGGCTTTTTTTGTAGCTGGATCTCCTTTGCATATTAGGCAACATACACCCTGTGTGGAGCATTTAGCCAATCCTCCAATAGCTTACAGGGCTCTTAGTACAGGGCCAACTGTAAGTTCCAGGAGGATTACCTACATCAGGGGTGTGTGGCCTAATATGCAAGGGGGTTTCTGCTACAAAAAGAAGCCCTGGAGGCCATACTTTATTGGTTGAAGCAGAGCTGGTTGAAGTTAAATCAATCTAAGACAGAAATCATCTGGCTTGGGAGGTCTGAACCGCTAGGGTCCCAGCTTTTGATGTGGTCCAACTTTCATTAGTGGACTCTGTTAAGAGTCTGGGGAACTGGCTTGACTTTTCCTGGTCCCTGGACAAGCAGGTGTCAACAATGGCAAGAATGGCATTTTTCTAATTGTGCCAAGCCTGCCAACTGTCTCCATATCTGTCTCATTCTGTAGGGCTGACCCTGAAGGCACTCCAGAAATTACAGGCAGTCCAGAATGCAGTATCAAGATTGCTGACAGGATCTCCTTGGAGAGATCATATCTATCCTATCTTGAAGCAGCTGCACTGGCTGGCAATAGAGTTCTGGATCAAATTCAAAGTATTGGTGATTACCTTTAAGTCCTAAACGGTCTGGGACCTTCATACCTGGTGGACCATCTCTTCCAACATGTTTGCCCCTGAAATCTGCTTATATTGCCTGGCCCCTGGGGATGTCACCTGGTATCCACCAGAACAAGAGCTTTCTTTGTGGTGGCCCCATCTTGGTGGAATCAGCTGTTGGACGATAAGTGGGCCCTGCAGGACTTATCTAAGTTCCACAGGGCCTGCAAAGCAGAGGTCTTTTGTTTAGCTTTTAATTATCCAAGTCTGTTTATGTGGGCTGCCTTTAAGTTTTATTTGTATTATATTTTTAATTGATATCAGATATTTTAGCTGTTGTTTGATTGTGAGAGGCTGCATATACATTTGATAATAATAATTTTCAAAAGTCTCATATGTTCCCCATCTGCTGTAATGTGTATTCCACAAGTAATACACTATCCTCAACTTCTAGCACACTTGCATTCTCATTCTCTTTTCAAAATCATCTCCTCTCCTTTGTCCTGAAGCAATAGCTATTATGTAAGTGGTATTTAATATTTAACACTATCCATTAACTAGATTCTGCACAGGATGTTCTTGGCAATACATAATATAATACAGAGGAGTTTGAGCAACAAAAGGGTTGGTGACATAAACTGTAAAGTGGCAAAAGCAATGTAACCTCTAAACAGTTCCAATACATGACCCTAGGCTTATGAACCAGTTCAGTGCAGCAGTTAAGGTGTCAGACTAGGATCTGTCAAACCCAGGTCTGAATCCTTACTCTGCCATGGAAGCTTGCTGGGTAGCCTTAGACTAACCTACCTCCCAGGGTTGTTGTGAAGATGAAATAGAGGAGGGGAGAATGATATAAACAACTTTGGGTCCCCATTGTGGAGAAAAGTGGGTGCACATGAAGTAAATAAATGTAATAAACTACAGCTTTCTAAAAATCCTAGGGAAATGTATCAATTTATCCATTACTGTGATCAACTTGGCATGCTTCTAAAACTATGTCACCACAAACTGTCTATATTGAGAGTTTGTACAGAGGGAAAATAAGTGATAGTGTTGGAACAGAAAAAATGTTAAGTACTAATGGAGAATGAGAATATGTGAGGCTAAAGTAGTTCAAGAAAGGTGTTTGCTAAATAACTAGTGAGACTGAAAGAGGAGAGGAAACTGAGTCTGACAGCCTGTGGTGTGGGAAGATCCCCTATTCTGTACTGGAAAAAATTAAAGGCTGCAATTCAACAATTGGAAGCTCAGGTCATAATCACAAAGGTGACCAAACCCACTCCTTGGGTCAGCAGCTTAGTAATCACAGAAAAGAAAAACTGACCACTACAAATTTGTCTTGATTCACATGATCTTAATAAATCAGTGGTGAGACATTTCTCTGTCATCACTGCAGAGAATGCCAGGATGTCATACTTAAGGCCAACCCTTGTGTTTACTGAACATGAGCCTCCAGAATGCACAAACACAGTTGTTAGCAAGCAAAACAAAAGTTGCATTTGGGGTAGAGCCTGGTGCTTTTCACTCTGCTCTGAGTCCAGAATGCGCAGATGTAATCACAATAAATTATGCCAAAGACAATAGCAAAGTTAGCAAAACAGCGCAGAGTCAGGGAGCCAAAGGTTCTGTCCAAACATCAAGGAAACAGGAAGTTCTGGAGAACAGGTTTCAAAGCTTGGAAGCCAGGACAGAGGACAAGATCTGGGTTTCTAGCTAAATCAAAAGCAAACACAGGTTAGCAAGACAAGGCAGCAAGCAAGGCAATACTCTATTCGCTGAGAGAATCAGCTCACAGAGTGGTGTGGAGCAACGTCACTTCCATGATGAGCACTGTTCCATATGTTTCTTTTATCTGCCTAATTAGCTGACTCACCTCTAAGGCACAGATGTTGCTTCTCCCTGGCTTGTCATTCTTAGTCCTGAAACAGCCCTGCTTCAGCAACTAGTGCTGATTGCTGTTGTGTAATTAAACAGGCGCTTCTTTATCTCTCCTGGGCTGACAAATGCTCTTAATGTCACCTGTGCTCAGCTGGTTCAAGAGATGCCAGTGGTGACTGACACTAATAATAATAATAATAATAATAATAATAATAATAATAATAATACTTTTTATTTGTATCCCGCCCTCCCCGCAAGGGCAGGCTCAGGGCGGCTCACAACATATGAATACAATATAATAAAATTATAAAATTATACATAGAACTTACATTTATAATTATAAAATCGACATAAAATCGACATAAATCCATTTACAAGTTGTATTAAAATTAATTGTGGTGCTATAACTTAGATCTGATCTCAGTCCCATTTCTTTCATCACCTGCCAGAATGAGTGAACCCTCATCTCCTAACACTTCTTTACTGGCTTATCCTCATCCTTGGAGGTGGTGGCAGCTGACTGGTTTACAACACAGGATGAGTTTGGCAGTGTTGAGTTTGGCAGAGAAGTTGTTTACCATCCTCTACTTAAAAGATGGCTACTGGCAGGTAAAACTGAATAGAGAATCAGCAGAAGTATTTATCTTTATCAATAACATTTTAATAGTCTTCTTTTTTTGGTATTCATTCAGTAAGTGAAGTATTTTAACAGAAAAGTCACAAGTGCTTTGGTGGCACTGCAGGTGACCACACCATTGCAGATGGTGATCATTGCAGCAGCAACCAAGGAAGAACATGATCATTGCACTCGACAGAATACAACAATGGAGTATAAAGTTTAATAGGAACAAGATGCAGTTCTTAATGGAAAGTGTCAAGTGTAAGGGCCATGTTTTTATCAAAGAGGGTGTCAGGCCTGATGAAGATAAAATGGAGGCTGTCAAATGCCCCCACGCAAGGACAAGAAAGGCCTTTTAGTCTCCTAGGGACTATACAGTACTTAGCAAAATATATTCCAAATGAGTTGTTAGTCTGCACCTCTGCACAACCTGTTAAGAAATGATGCTGTCTGGCAATGGAATTTTGAGTAGAAAAAGGCTTGGACAGCCTCAAATAGACCATCACAGCTGTTGCTGTACTCTGATATTTTGATCCTAGAGAACAGCTGGAAATACAGGCAGACATATCTAACGATGGCTTAAGAGCATGCCTGGTTCAGCAGAAACAACCTATTTGCCTAAGCTGCTAGAGCACTGATAAAGGCTGAGCAAAACTATTTGCAGATTGAAAAGGCAAGTACTACAAGTGGGCTGAGGGGTTTCAGGGCTTTAAGAGGTGGGGGGTTGATTGGTGAATGAGAGACCTCTGGTTCAGGGCAGGCTTTGGTTTGGCGGGTTCAGGATCCAAGTCCAATTAGAATGCAGGGCTGCATCTCAGGATGATCAGCCTGACTCAGAATCTTGTGGCTCCTCCTACACATCAAAGAAGGCTCCTGGAAGCTGCTTCCTTCTGCAGTGCTGTTGCTGCCCAGCTGCCTCCTCTGAATCTTCTGCCTTTACATATGATGAGAGGAGTCCATACTCTGGTCCATGAGAAACACATGTTAGTCTTTATGGTGTCACAAGGCTCTTCGTTCATTTGACTCGAGTGAATGAACATGGCTACATCACTGGAAATGGTCATGTTCAGTTGTCACTTGACCTTGGAGAGCTCCCATGCGCATCGTGAGTTTATTATAGAAGTTCATAGCCCAAATGAGTTGCTAAATCTCTAAACAAGGCTTAATGAAGCCTCATGAGGGCTGCAGAGATTAGATGAATGGAGGAACAAAATTCCTAGGGCCCAAGTTGGCTGGAGAGCCCTGAAGCCAGTCTCATGCTGCATTCATGGAAGTACATAGATGCCCAATACCATTGAATGTATTGTATTAATTTTAGCACCAAAACTGTTGTTTTAAAATTGTATTAATAATCTTAAATGGTTTAAAACTGTTTTAACTACTTAATTGATAATAGATTACTGTAACTGTTTTACTATCTTATTGTTGATGTTGAAATGTTGTTAGCTGCCCTGAGTCTTCCTCAGCGGGGAGGGCGGGATATAAATGCGAAAAATAAATAAATAAATATTTACTTTTTCTAATACAGTTCTGAACAGCAGCCACTAGGGGCACAGGAAAGGCAGAACACAGTAAATAGGAATTGTTCTAATTTCTGCTGGCTAGCCTTTCTGCAGTGTTTACTAGGAGGATGAGGGAAGCCTTGCTTCTCAGATTCTGCTGCACTCATCAGCCAAGCCAGCACTGGAGGAATACAAGACCAGCCAGGACAAGCTATAGTGGTTGCTAGGATGCATCCTCCTAATATGGACCTCTATCAATCTATGGTTCCCTTCTTTTTTTAATTCCACCTAGCTCTATAGTTTTGTGTGTACAATCAGATCATGCAAAGATTTGTTAGTGTGTGGTAGCAAAATTTTAAAAGCTTTCATTTGCTTTCCCTTAATTTCTCTTAACTCTTTCTCCTTCTTCATTTTGCTCTCTTCCTTTCACAAACTGCCATTCCTCTATCCACACTTCTAATTCCCACCTTTTTTCAGTCTTGGTCTTAACAATTTCTCATCCATTCTGGTCAGCATCTTATAATGAACTGAAATATCACATAGTGAAATGATCCGTTCCCCCTCCACTCTTTGCGTGAGTGATAATAAAATGTCAATCTGTATTAGGGGTTATAAATGAGGATCAGAAGAAACTAGCTTCCATTGCTAATAGCATGGGGTGGCAGTCTGGGTATTCTGATTCCTTTAAATTTTTGGCCCTGGAACTCCCACAACCACCCAGAAGCTGGTGGCCAATTTTGAGAGTCCTGTTTACATTTTCTGATGAGTTATGCCAACGACAAATGAAGAGATGGATGGATCTCATGATCAATTATTGCTTTTGAAATTCGTTTTTTGTTTTTGGCATCAGTTTTCAGAGTCCATTGCATAGGACTTCCAAGATCATCTGTAATACCTATTGTTATCTCCTGGATCCATATTCCATTTGACCTATATAAAGCTTAAATGGCTTGGACTGCTCCTGTCTTGGAGTTTAGTTTAACCCTTAAATTGCATCATAGCTTTTGTGATCAGCCAAGCACATATCTTCTTTGTACCAAGTCTGAGCAGTGAGGGCACAGAGACAGCTATGATTCCTCTGAAGAACATCCTCAGTATCAATTGCCATTTTCCAGAACAGCTGCAAAACACTGGGAAACATGTAACTTAAAATGTTTTATTCTGCCACAGACCTTGAGGTGGCACACAAGGGAAATGGAAACAAATCACACTGGTATGAGTGGCTCAAAAGTAAGGAAATCCTCTGTATTTGGTTAAATGTTGTTTATTTGGAATCTTTTCACTGACTTCCAAGTTAACTTTCTGAAGTTCCTTTTGCCTTTGCTCTGCCTACTAGCACCAAGACCAGGAATCTTTCCTCCTGATGGGGGAACCTTTTTATGTGGTCTGCCTATTATATAACTGTAACTGCTATTATAGTGCAATTTGATGCATTACTTTTTTGGAGTACTTTAAGTGAATGTGAAAAAATGCCTGTTTTATACACACACACACATAAAAGTGTCCTGACAGATCATCAACACCCAGCCCAAACCCCTGGACCTAGAAACCCAAAATTTGGGGAGTACATTCCTTCCATGGCATTAATGCCCACTAAGAAGGGATTTTTAGAAATTTGATGCCTAAGTGGGTAAAAAGGGATAAAATGTGTTTTCCAATGGGATAAAGCTTTGCTGTGTGCAAACCTGCCCCCCCACCCCGGTTTCTCAGCTGTGCAACTCTGTGTTCTGAGGTAAAAATCAGTTAACAGAGACTGCAGACAGTTGAACAGGTATCCTGACTGCCTCTTCAATGCCCAGACCAAACCCCTGGAATTGTGTAATAACATTGCTAATGCTGCTACTGCTGCTGGGAAGGACATAGGGTTGCCAACTTCACATTGGAAAATTCCTGGAGATTTGTGGGATGGAGCATAGAGAGGATGGGATTTGAGGAGGGGTGAGACCTCAGACATATACAATGCCATAGACTCCACCCTCCAGACCAGCCACTTCCTCCTAGGGAACCATTGTTGCCGCTCTCCAGGTGAAGAAAAGAAGAAAAGAGCAAACAACTGTGTATGCAGAAAAATAAACAAAATACAAATCTTTAGTCTATGCCTCGATGATCGACAGTCGATGAAGTCGACAGAATTCTTGGTACTGCACGACCCACAACTTGCGATCTGGACCCATGCCCCTCCTGGCTAATTAAGGCTTGCCAGGAGGAGCTAAGATGTCCTATACGGGACATCATAAATAGATCTCTTTCAGAGGGCTTTTTTCCAACACCCCTGAAAGAGGCAGTGGTCCGCCCTCTCCTGAAAAAGGCTACATCAGACCCGGCCGAATTGGCGCATTACCGACCGGTCTCAAACTTGCCCTTTTTGGGCAAAATTATTGAGAGGGCTGTGGCGTTGCAGTTACAGGATTTTCTGGATGACGCTTCCACCCTAGACCCATGCCAGTCCGGCTTCCGCCCGGGCCATGGGACGGAGACAGTCTTGGTTGCCCTCATGGATGACCTCCGGCGACATCTGGATCGAGGCGGCTCGGCGGTACTGCTGCTGCTAGACCTATCGGCTGCGTTCGATATGGTCGATCATCGGCTGCTGACCCACCATCTCGCCGACGCAGGAATTCGGGGGCTAGCCTTACAGTGGCTCTCCTCCTTCCTTGAAGGTCGGGGACAAAGGGTGGCAATTGGAGGGGAGCTGTCTCAGAGACACCCACTTAATTGTGGGGTGCCTCAGGGGGCAGTTCTCTCCCCGATGTTGTTTAACATCTATATGCGCCCCCTTGCCCAGATTGCCCGGAGGTGTGGGCTGGGCTGTCATCAGTACGCTGATGACACCCAGCTCTATCTACTGATGGACGGCCGGACTGGCGATGTCCCTATAAACCTGGACCGGGCGTTACAAGCCGTGGCTGACTGGCTCAGGCTAAGTGGGCTGAAGCTGAATCCAGCAAAGACTGAGGTCCTTTGCGTAGGTCGCGGCGGGCCAGGAGGGGAGATCTCCCTACCGGCCTTTGACGGTGCGTCACTGATACCAGTGCGCAGGGTCAAGAGCTTGGGAGTGCTACTGGAGTCTTCCTTGTCAATGGAAGCCCAGATAGCTGCCACTGCTAAATCCGCCTTTTTCCACCTTAGGAGGGCGAGGCAGTTGGCTCCCTTCACTTGCACCTGCTGGAATGGTCTTGGGTCAGCCATAGCTCTTGTAGCAGTTGTCCTTGAAAGGGCAGCTGCTGCAAGAGCTCTCTCTGCCCCACCCACCTCAGAGGGTGTCTGTTGTGGGGGTGGGAGGTAAAGGAGATTGTGACCATTCTGAGATTCAGAGTATAGGGCAGGATATAAATCCAATATCATCATCATCTTTTTCTTCTTCATTTCTTCCTGGGGAAAGATTGTTGCCACTCTCCAGGTGAGGACTAGAGAGCAGTCAGAATTGCAGCTGCTCTCCAGATGGCAGAAATTAGCTCCCTTGGAGAAAATGGCTGTTTCGCAGGGTGAACACTGTGTCATTATACCCTGCTGAGGTTGCTTCCCTTCTAGTTTGGTTCACACTGTGATTTCAGACCAGTCACAGACTTTCAGACTAACCTACCTCACAGGGTTGTTGGGCAGACCAAAAGGGGAAGTCAACTCTAACCAGAATAGGTATTTTTCATAAGTCAATATGGCAACTGAGTTTCTAAATCTTCCAAAACCAAAACACCCTTCCTACCTGTTAAATACAGGGTTCAACACAGAGGAGTTCAACCAGGAACATGCTTTATTAAAGAACTACACACTAAGGCAAAATGGCAGGGCTGAGACCCCACTTATAAACATGCAAACGAAAGACCGGCCCCCCAGAGTCCCATACCAAATCACGGTGGTCAAGTTTCACGCCAAGACCACTCATTGGCTTCTGTTCAGAGTTCAAATCTATCAAGTGTTTTAGGCGTTCCCGTGGATAACCAGATGCACGTGAAAGCTGTCACAAAACATTAAATTCAGTACACAATACTACCTAAAAATAATAATAATGGTAGTTAAATGCTATAGTGAAGCATGGGTTTGGGGCTACTAAAAATATATAATCACTTGCACATTATTCAGGATTCAGAACCAGGATTTTGTAGCACATCAAGGTTTTTGCATCTTAGAATGGAAGAGAGAATCCAAGGTCACCTCAGTTTTCACTCTTTGTTGCAGAGTTCCGAGAGGTCTTACTGCTACAAACAGGTAATCACTTTCATTTCCCAGCTGCTTTGCTATCAGACACAGTGCATATACTGACATAATAACTCTAGACACAATATCTCCAGTACTGACTTATAAGCATCTTCTTCTAGGAATGTTTTGCAATGCACTGAGGACCTGTTTGCCTGAAAGATTTAATGCATAAACAATGGTTTTCTTTGCACATTGTAGATATCTGTTTTAGTTCTGGCATTCAGTTTCTGAACTCTGATTCTGTCATACTGCTGGGTGGGTAATAGCTCCTAAGACAGATTTACACTATTAGTGACATCTGCCTTTTCAATTAGCATATGCAGCCATGTCACCTGAAGGCACAGGTTGGCCACACAGATTCTGTCTTTCTAGTAATTTCTTTATGGCAGAGTATTCTTTTCTTTCTTTCTTTCAAAAGAGTATCACATCTCTTAGCAATTTTGATTCGTCTCAGACTATTAATTGGATCTGTGAAAGAGCAGCAGCAGTCCTTGCATTGACTGCAAGACAGTTGAGTCTTTTCCTGGAGATGTTCATTTACCCACCTGACCAACTGAGTGTGTCGCCTTGGCACCTCTTTCCAGTGACTGATTTCCTGTTTATTCCTCAGCTGTTCTCCTGCTAAAAACAAGAGAACAGAGTGAGATTTTTTGGCCAGCCACAGTACTGGTACAGTGTCCCATTCCGCAAAGTGTGTTGGAAGCTGACCTGTACATTTATATTCACAGGAACTCTCAGTAGTGCCACTCTGAACCATGGGAGGCAGCTCCAAGCAGTGGAGCCCAGAGGAAACAAAGAACAGCTGGCCAGCCCCAAGGAATATATTTGTCTACTCTTCAGCTAGGAAAATAGACTACAGTTGAGATTCATACTAATTAATTAAATTGAACATATATGAACATATGAAGCTGCCTTATACTGAATCAGACCCTTGGTCCATCAAAGTCAGTATTGTCTACTCAGACTGGCAGCGGCTCTCCAAGATCTCAAGCTGAGGTTTTTCATGCCTATTTGCCTGGACCCTTTTTTAGCTGGAGATGCCGGGGTTTGAACCTGGGACCTTCTGCTTACCAAGCAGATGTTCTACCACTGAGCCACCGTCCCTCCCCCTAAATTAATTGATTTGATTTGTCAGATAGATTGATTGCCCTATCCCAGCTTAAGCCGGACTCTGGTTGATAGACAGGGGCATAATGCCATAAAAGCAGATACAGAACTTTAAAATCCAATTTGATAAAAGTTAAAAGTCAGAATATGAATTTTTAAAAATCCAAGATGGCTAGAACCTGATTATGGGATGGAGGAAAACTCTATCCCCTTGGCTGTTTGCCTGTTCCTGTCTGAAGAAGAAGGTTGAAATACAGCAGATTGTTACATTCAGCAACTCCAATGAGTAAATTGCCCCAGTGAGATCAGAAGAATGTGGCTTGCAAACTCTATTTTGACTGCTTTGTGAATGTGTGTGTTTGTCCCTTAAGAAGCCATGCTTGGAAATGCTTCCAAAGCTTGACAAGGGGATGTGGGGGTATGACAAGTTTCACTTTCATTTAGTGGAAGTGCAGCTGCCAGGGCAGGAAAAAAAATAGGATGATGAGGAAATGAAGACTGTATTCAGGGGAACTGCACTGCTATATATATATATTTGAGAAATTGGAAAGGCTCCACCCGCAAAGTCCCCAAATATTTCCTGAGTCAGACCTGGCAACCCTACCAACAAGTTATCTTTAGAGCACAAGGCTCTCACAGGGACATACTGGAGAAGATTATCCCGCAGATACGTTGGTCCCAGGCAGCACAAGGCCTTAAAGGTCAATACCAAAACCTTGAACCTGACTCAATGCTCCATAGGTATCATATGGTGTTGCTTGTAGAATAGCCAGGATATCCTAGGATGGTCTGACAGCCAGAAGATCTAGCTGGTTAGTGTTATGCTCCACAAGGTAGTGGGCTAGACTTTTTTTTGTTAAAGGCAAGAGACATTTTAGAGGTGGTTTGCTGTAGCCTGCCTCTGTGTCATGACCCTGGTATTCCTTGGAGGTCACCCTTCCAAATACTAGCCAAGGTCAGCCCTGCTTAGCTTCTGAGATCTGACAAGGTCAGGCTAGCCTGGGCTATCCAGGTCAGGGTGAGATATTAAGGATGTTTCATTAACACTAGCTAGACTGAGCAACATCAGAGTGGAGGTACAGAGACCTTTTGGCCTGGGTCTCAAGCTCAAAGGGGACCTAACATTTAGATATATGTTATTTTAGTGGATTTTTATAAGTTTGGCAACTTGTCTTGCTCTTTTTTTTACTTTTTATTATTATTATTATGGCTAGGGGCTTCAAAAGCTGGAAGTGTTCCAGACTTCACTGAACATCTGAGAGGGGCTGCTGAGCAACAGGTGTGGGGAGGGAGTGTTACTGGAATGAAATCAGGCAGGGACCATGGTATGAGTGATCCCTGATGAAGACTCAGGCACTTAATCCTCCTCATCTGAAAGCCAACTATTGTCACTGTCCTGGGATGGGGAGTTCATTATCTGCTTATTACCATGCACTTTTTTGATGGAAAGCTGCTGTCACTGTAGCTGATTGGAAAACAGTTCTTGGACCTCTGGCTTTATCCCTACAGTCCCTCTGAGGAGGTACACTTTGTTCATAAGTATTCTAGTACTCTAGAAACTCAGGCCTGGCCTTAGATATTTTTATTTGCCTTATTTTTATTTTTGTTATTTGTTGTCTGCCATTCTCACTGGGACTCAGAGCAAATTACACAGTCAATCCAACTGACAGGATGGAAATGGATATATTGGTTCTATAAGACCAATAGGATTAAAGTTATAGAACCAATCAGAAGTCTCAAAACAGAACTGAAGCATAGCATAAGTATTAACATGACATCTTAAATTATGCAAAAATTACATGTAGGAACCTAGTTCCAGCAAGCTAAACACAATAATATAGACCACAATCCCTAGTAATTTATCTAAGCAACTCTGTGAATCACTTAGTACAGTGCAACTCTATTGTCTGTTTAGAAAAACCCTGTTGAATTATTCAGTTTTGCATAGATTGTGAAAAGCCAGGAGAGTGGGAGCCTTCTAACCTCCTCAGATAGGCCATTTCCTAGGGCAGGGACCACAATGGAGAAGGCATGTGCAGGGGCGTAGACTTTTCAGTTTCCTGGGGGGGGGGGGGATGACTGTGGCCCAGCCAGAGGCATTTAATCCAGTGACATCATAGGGAGGAGCCTGTGACATCACAGGGAAGGGCCTCCATTATCACTACCATTGCATTTATGGAGAAGCTGCCTCCCCATAAATTTAGGGTGCACCCCCCCAACAATGCCCATGGACCAGGCCAAACCCAGGAAAAGGTGGGAGTTGGCCAGTGGTTATAGTGGTATCTCAGAGGTCTCTTGCTGTGTCCTGTTTTTGAAATTCAGTTTTACAATAGTCACTTTAAGATCTGCAAATATACATATCATGTGCATAGGACAAACCAATGGCCACAAATTTGACAGTAAAAGGCAATACAGAAAAGTTTTAGGGGACCATTTTATAAATTTCCCTGGATGTTCACTTACAGGTTTCTTGTTTCTGCCTCACTAATAAAGTACGATTGTACTGAAATTGACAAAACTATGGCATCACAGATACTTTTGTTTGATAAATTCATGGGTCTCTGACCCAGGGCAGAATACAAAGCAGTTTCTGAGCTCTCAATTTCTGAGCAATGTACAAAGTCCAGAGTTAGTGGCAATGTTCTTCTCACTTCAAACTCATATCCTTCAAACTCATATCCTACAAAGTGGGTACAAGTACATTTTGAGGCAATTCAGAACAGTGCCCATGGCCCCATACCACCTAGGATTTTATATACCTTGCCCTCTTAGAACACCACTTAGAAATTCCACCTTAAAAACACAGATATTCAGAACAAATCATTAATGAAAATCACATGATTTGATCTATGGGAAATTACTGCATTCCTGTGCATGGTAAATTTCTGCTCTTTAGGTTCAATTTGGTGCCTCTACCTCAAAAAACAGCCCCTCCAGAACTCCAGATACCCACAGATCACTTCACCATTATACCCTATTATACATTTTCCTTTCCCCACACACACACTGTTTTCTGCTGACCCTGAAGCAGGGGGAGGGCCTCCAAATTGGGGATCCCTTGCCCCCAACTGGGAATTGGCAACCCTATGCCTAGGTGGTGAACAATTGTCAATACATACCTACTTGACCAAGTCAAGTGATTTTGTGTAGAGTGTAGTGATTTTGAGAGAGAGAAAAAAGGCTTGCTGGGGCCATTAAATTTCAAAAGGATCTGGTTCAGCATCTACTTAAATGAATGCAAACAATCACAGGCTTGAAGAAGACACAAAATATCTATCTGCCAAAATAAACCCCAAATACTATAGCAAAATGTATGCAACACAGCAATACAGTGTTATCCCCCCACCCCGTTTCTTCTGCAATCATTAAGTAGCTGAACAAAGTTTGAATCCAGTAACACCTTTAAGACCAACTAAGTTTTATTCTTGCCCTCTTAGGTATAAGCTATCCTGTGCTAGCACACTTCTTCAGATACATTGAAAACAGTTTCCTCAACCCTTACAGGGGTTGGGTGGTTGTCAGAAAAGCCAAGATGCATAAATACTGGGTGATTATAGCTGATTACAGCTGAGACTGGATGTGAGAAAGATCTGTGAATTGCATAAAATTAGCATGCAAATACAAGAGTTAACTGGGGTTACACACACAAATATTTCTCTGACACGAGACATGGATTTTTTTTGCTAGGGGGTAGGATGGGGTATAAATTGAGATCAGAAGGAAGAAGAAGAAGACCGTAGATATATAACCCTCAGAGCGATCACAATCTCCTTTACCTTTCCCCCCCACACACACACACAACAGATACCCTGTGAGGTGGGTGGGGCTGAGAGAGCTCTTCCAGAAGCTGCCCTTTCAAGGACATGGTTGACCCAAGGCAATTCCAGCAGCTGCAAGTGAAGAAGTGGGGAATCAAATTCAGTTCTCCCTGATAAGAGTCTGCACACTTAACCACTACACCAAACTGGCTCTCTTGTATTTGCTTGGTTATTTACTGCCATTCACAGATCTCTCACATGATACATCCAGTCTCAGCTATAATCATAGTACTTATAGTACTTTTGCACCTTGACTCTAAATTCTGTTTCACCTGTATCTGATGAAGTGTGCTTGTACACAAAAGCTTATACCTAGAATGAAACTTGGTTGATCTTAAAGGTGCCACTGGACTCAAAATTTATTGCTTCAGAACAACACAGCTACCCACCTGGATCAAAATAAAACAGTGTGCATGCACATGAAAGCTTATACCTAGGATTAAACTTGGTTGATCTTAAAAGTGCCACTGGACTCCAACTTTGTTCTGCTGCTTCTGACTGACGTGGCTACCCCACCTGAATCTGTTAGCTAGTTGGTTGCCCCTTTGAACCTGTACCACCATACCATTTTAGGTAGCAGCAAAATGAAAAGCATGAACATGTACAGAGTGTGCATTCCTTGGCAATGTTGTCTCTGGACTGCACACAGGACAAAAGAAAATTTTAAAAGGCCTCTGATCTTCATGTCCCCTCTTCCCAATCTCACTTTCCACCGATTGTAGGTATGTTGAGCCCAACAAAGGCCTTGCAGCCTGACTTTTACCACACTGAAAGTGGATGCAGCCAGGGAGAGTTAAGGACTATACTTTTTTTCCAACAGACACCAAACATATTTAAGTATTGATGTGTTCTGGATATCAAAACCTAGTAATTAATCTAGCGAGTCCAAAGATACAGCAAAAAAATTTTGCAGATCACAAATTATCTTTTACAATATCAAGTGTCCTCCTTCAGCCTTCTAGACCAGCCAGATGAATGGAGAAAATTACCACCTTTCGTAGATCTCAGGTGAGAGATCTGTCCCTCCTGATAATCAAGCAGCAAAAGAACTTCTGTTGCCGTTACCCAAAAACATTATCAAAGTTCTTTCCCCACCCCCTTGACGGAGGTCTCCTCAGGTCAAAACAGCTTTTCCTGTCTCCAGAGATAGTCTTCCTATTCACATATATGTTTCCTGGGAGGCCAGAGAAGGGGGATGTTTGTTTATCTATCCATTGTCTTCTCTGTAGCTCAATTAGCATTTGTAAGAAGGTGAAAAAGATAATTATGCCTCTGACTTCCTTCTTCACAGTCCAGAGGAAAAAACACACAGAGGGGAGAGCTTTACTGCTTCACATGCCTTTGAAGATCATTATCTCTCCTTCTTGAAAATCTAAATTCAAAGGAGTTTGTCACTATGCCTGGCATTGGTTGCTGAGCTTGCAGGTCTTGTACTGATTGCCCGGGGGGGGGGGGGGCTCAGCCCCCCCCCCCAAAATTCGGAGAGGGCTGGAGCCTCGGAGCCCCCCCCCCCCCGTCGTAATTTACGCCTATGGGTATGTGTAAAGCAGTTGTTGACTTTGCCCCTTTGCAGATCTGCATCCATAGAAGACCTTGCTCATCTGACCCCTAATGACCATCCTTTGTCCACCAAACCTTATAAAGCTGCAGCCTTAGAGCTTGCTTCTCCCTAGAAAACAACCTGTTTCAATGAATTCTGCCTACCTAAAATCCTTCTTCCTCCTCACACAATGATATATTTGGTTTCTGACATCCCCTCTAAATTAATCTACTTGCCTCTGGGTCTATCAGGCTGGCAACCAGCACACTGGGCCCTAAAAACCTAACTGCTTGGGGTTGAATCTCCACTGGACCCCTGCAAGAGTGGTCACTCATGACACATGTAATGGCAGCTCTCAAAACACAGGTCTTCCTTACATTTATTTATTTAGAACTTTGTATCCTGATATTCCTACGAAGAGTTCAGAGTTACATGTATGACATTATTAATAACAGGAAGAGGGAAGTATCAGTTCATAAACAAGGGAGGGGGGGGGGAAGCTGAGCTCAACCCCCAGAAGCTGCAAGAATGTATATTTTGGTTACAATGCTGTAAAATTATCCCAATGCATTTTGAGTATCAGCTGCTGTTTATCAGGGGAATGAAAAGTAAAGTTAAATATAATAAAAATCACACCAAATCAATAATTTATTGCAGTAATGCTACAATTATGATTTTTTTTTTGTCATGGTCTTATGAAAATAATCATAATTATGGCAACAAATAAATGATTTTAAAATTGAAGTAAACCAAAACAAAGATGAACAAAGTTTTTTTTTATCATCCCGGGCCTAGTCTATCCATTAGGTGCACCTAAACCATTGTCAAGGATACCAAGATCCACCCCAATGAGTGGCCCACAACAAGCCTGCTCCTTCCCTCCTTCTACTACTACTTCTCTTCCTCTTTCCCTCCCCCTTAATGGGGTGGTCCAGGAGGCAGGGACCTTTTCCAGAGCTGTTTTTGCCTCCCAATCTGCCTTACTGGGAGTTATGGCACTATGGCACAACCCTGGCACCAGTCAAGGCACAGTGAGTGGGGACAGATTCCCTATGGCACAGGGGCAGGGAGGAGGAGCAGGGTTGGTGATGCCTCCCTGTGATGCAATGGGGGAGGAAGCTGGGTGGCGACAAGTCATCCACTAGAGTGCCAGAAATTCTTGGGCCAGTCCTAATTGCTCTTAATGATTTCTATATATCAAACTGGTTGTGAAACTTTAAGTTAATGCTATGGATCTGATTTTGGCTCATAGCATATTGCAGAACTGAGCTGATTAGTGTTTGGGGATTCATGTTAAAACCTATGAAGAGGTAATGCCTATTTAGGACAGCTAAGTCTACAGCAAAAGTAATTATTAGGACTATTTCATCCTGGAGTAATAAATCTGTGACTGGTTTTTACAGTGAGGGCATGCCTAACAAAATACCAGAGGCAAAGATATACATGGAAATTCCTTTTTGGGGTCATTACTATAATTATTCAGAATGGTTTTAGGAATCTGGGATTTTTAGTGAAGTGAAGCTAGCCACCTCAAAGAAATCTGTATTGTTTTTTGAGTTTTGGTGACACTAGCTGGCTACAGCATGAGGTCATATTCTTCCTTGATTCTACTGATATCTCGAGCAATTTCATTTTACCTTTCTAACCAGATTCTTGCAAGAGAGGAGCACAGAGTTCTTCCAATCAACCACTTTTGAAGACAAGCCATAGACAGCCACAGCTATCTTCATCAAGGGGACAGAGACCTTTTGTTCTTTGCAACTCCACTGGTTGGGAAAGTAGAAAGCTGGAGGCATCTTGTTCAGGATCCTGTAGAATTTGTTCACTTGGTTTAATTTTCTTCAAACTTGGGAGTATTTTAGAGAACACTCTACTGCAATTTTGGTGTAATTTGGTTGAAAAACTGCCACTCCAGCCACTTCCCTAATATCCTACATAGGAAATAATGGCAGACCTATGGAAGGGGATGGAGGTCTGAAATGGAAAGCCATTTTCACTTTTAAAAGGAAACAAACAGAGCACAACAAGGAAGGGTAGCAAATGCAAAGTTTTCAGCAGAGAGAACAGAAAAATGCAGACAAAGTCTTTGTTTTTAATGCCTTGTCCAACCCAGAGCTCTACTGCAAGGCTGCTGTTTGCCATTTTAGGAATCAGTGGAGAGAACTGAATCTGTGCTGAGAGGCATCTTCTATGGGGGGCTATAAAATTTACCCCTTGGTTCAATTCACTTGCGGTCTTTAGATAGAGGGAGAAATTATGTTCTGTGCAAATTTGATGTCATTATCTTTGTAAATAGGCAGCATAAATAGAGCTTCATTTACGTTCCTAGTTCCAGACTCTGAAACCACACAGTTTTGAATCTCAAACTGGTAATGTCTTATTCAAATTAGGCAATTATGGTACAAAATTCCCCCTCCCAACGCCCAGATCTGATAACCATTTTTTCTTGTCACATACCCTTCAGACACAACTGAATAAATAAAATCTCCCATGTAAAAAAGAAATCTCATAAGAGGCTTCCAGTTTAGCTTTATCCTTATCATAGTAGTTTTCTTGGAGTGTTGGTTTTGATAGAAGTGGGACCCCACCACATCCACACCAAGACCTCAGTGAGGACATGAAAATGTTAGGACCTACATCATCACATTAAAAGCCCACAATTATTTTTGGTAAAAGGGAATTGATATCATTTCCTTTTTTGTGTTATTAATTCATATGTTATTTTACAGTGTTTTCTATGCTGAAATTTGTTCTTTTAGGTGCTTAGTGATACCCAAACTTGCTACTGTTTTATATTTCAGAGAATTTTTTCTTATGTTTTTTTCCTATATTAAGAAATATAGAAAAGAAGATATATGTCATAAAGCCAAATGGTATCTTCAATATATTACAATTGTATATTTAAATACAGTAACATTCTGTCATCCTTAACACCACTTTTTAAGGTTTCACAGTGTATTCTTTATTCTGAAGCCTCTTCAGATGACCACCCTTGTGATACTTTTTTTGTTCTCAACGTTTGAAAGATGAATATTTAACTGTCAAGCTGTATATGGCTTCATATTGCCACTAGAGGGAGTCACCAGTCCACATATTTGACCAAAAATTGTGCATGGAGTAAAAAAAAAATTACACATCACTGCTTGGAAATTGTTTAGAGAACCACCACCCCTCCAATAAAAATAAATAGGCCCCTTTCATGCTTTACTAAATAAATCAAGGTTAAAGAATGGAGAGTATCAAAAGGATGGCTGTCATTGTCGGCAGTGTCTTCACATCAAATGCACTACATGCCTCTCACAAGGCTCAGTTTATCTCCTCTCCAAGGCTCAGTTTTTCTCCTCATGTCTTTTGGGGAACAAGAGACAAGTGTTGAAAAATCTATGGTAGCTTCCTACGACCTTCCATGTGGCTAGTTCAAATCTAAAATGCTCTAATGGATGGGATCTTAGGGAAATGCCTTTCCCAACCGCAGAATTCTTGTAAGGAGCATTGCTTCTGGATTGTTTTTCCTTACGGCACTGTGTAGAGTCTTCCCCAAGATAGCCCATTGCAATGGAATGTCTTTTCATGAAAGCCGCCCCCCCCCCAAAAAAAACCCTTAGTGTTTATGGTCTTCAGAAAGACTGTCAGAATGTCAGAGGCCAAATTGTGAAGAACATACTGTGAACAGTTGTAACAATTTATTTCATGACAGTTGTTTTAATTGTGGCATGGTATATTATTGCTGCTGCTGTTGTTACTGTTATTTGTAAAACACTTTTGTTGACAATATGAAAGAAAAGAACCAGCTAATGGCAAACCACCCCATAACAAAAAGTCTGCCAAGAAAGCATTGTGAGGTGATGTCACCCCATGGGTCAGTAATGACTCAGTGCTTGCACAGGGAACTTACCTTTACCTTTATTCATTGCCTGATGATCCAGCTACTACTGCCCCTCAGTGCCACTCCCCTCACAGGGAGAAAAGACCTAGCAACAGCACAAATATCAATGAGGCACGTAGCCTTAGTGTCCCCACTCAGTCCATTAGGAAAGGGCTGCTCACCCCTCCCCCAGCAAGGGTCTGACTGGCAGCAAATGCCTCCAAGTCACACCCAAGGCAGCAGCTCCCTTGTGTGCCTGCACCACCAAACTGCATGGCTTATCAGACGCCAGCAATGCTGTGGTGGAGTATGTGATCCAGACTGCCCCCCATGATAGAGCTGCCATATAGACACTTGGAGCACCCACCAATACACAGCAGCCAATACTGCATGTGTATGTGCATGTGTGGGAAGAACATAGGAACCAATACATATAATTAGTTGTCAAGGTGCCACTGGACCACTGTTATATTTTACAGATGAACCGAGGTCCAGTGACACCATAAGGACCAAAAACGATGATCCCAGCATGAGCATTCCTGAGCCAGAGCTTACCCCCTCAGCCATGGGAAGGGGAGGTCACCCCAGGAAGTCCTAAGGGTTTGTTACAGATGGGGGAAGGAGATGGGGGAAGGAGGAGCATCAAGCAAGTTTCCTCTGTGCAAAAACAGAGTTGTAGAGCTTCCCAGAATATAATGGACAGTGGGTCATGATGAGGTCTAATAAGTAGGTCTGTGTACTTCCTCTGTCTGGAACGGCTCCTGCACCTTTGCAAGCTGCTCCCAGGGGCCATGCAAAGACAGACTGAGCTATCCCTAGCAAAGCATGCTTGTGAGTAATACAGACTTGCTGTTCAGAAGGATACCCAAGGCAGGATGCTCCAAGAATCTGATTGGATCCAGTAACTGAGGAAAATGATATGAACTGCCCCAGTCAGGGTTCAAGGTCTCCCTGTTGAATCATCACGTGTAGAAAAGCCAAACCGAAACATGCAGTAGTGGCAAACAGAACAGGCATCACTACTGCCATGCCTGTGGGACTCCAGAAAGGTCTGTGGCTCCACCCCCATGGGGCATCCAGTTGCCCGTGGACCCCCTTATGGTACATGCTGTAGTCATCTAAATGGCACTCATTGATCCTGTCAGAATGTGTTCTGTAACTGCATCTGATCCATCTGCTGCTTCTGCAGCTTCCATCTCCAGTCCTGCAAGGGAATTGGTTTGGATTGCCAGAACCCTCTGGGGGTGGGGGGGATTCACCAGCAGGAAAACTAGGCCTAGGCCTATATTGCTGACAATGCAGTGACATCACTTTCAACACACACCAGAAGTGACATCATCACATCCCTAGCAATGCGGTGATGGTAGAAGTCATTTTTACCATGGTTTTTTGCCCAAATACCAGAGCATCCCTCTATCCCCAGCAACCTGATGACATCATTTCCAGTGTGCACCATAGTGAGATTGCTGTATTGCTGGCAACACAGGCTGAGGCCCAGAAAACTAGGCCTAGGTCACCTCAAGATTGGACTACTGTAATGCCCTCTACTTGGGGCTACCTCTGTGCCGGACTCGGAAGTTACAGCTGGTGCAGAACGCGTCGGCCAGGCTACTGTTAGGGCTCTCGAAATGGGAGCACATACGGCCGGGGCTGCGCGGACTGCACTGGCTACCAATTATCTACCGAGTCCAGTACAAAGTGTTGGTTATCACCTTTAAAGCCCTATATGGCCGAGGACCAGCCTACCTAAGGGACCGTCTCTCCCCATATGAACCCCAGAGGGCACTGAGGTCAGTGGGTAAAAACAAAATGACCATCCCTGGGCCGAGAGAGGTCAAACTCCAACATACTAGAGTACGGGCCTTTTTAGCGGCTGCACCGGCATTGTGGAACCAGCTTCCGGAGGAGGTGCGGGCCCTGCGGGACCTCGGCCAGTTCCGCAGGGCCTGCAAGACCGCCCTTTTTAGGCAAGCCTATAATGACACTGACTGCTGAGTTGCTTGGTGTAAGAACCGCCATCCATAAGACTACCTAAACTGGCAGAACCAGCGCCATAACAGCTCTATCGCTGCCAGATATACTCATATATATTTAGTCTAATGAAAATCATGTATTTTAATTTAACTGACTGGTTTTTATGTTTAATTTTAATTGTTAAATTTAAAGTTTTATTTATGTTAATGTGTAAGTTGTTGTTAGCCGCCCTGAGCCGCCTAGGCGGGGAGGCCGGGATAGAAATAAAAGTTATTATTATTATTATTATTATTATTATTATTATTATTATTATTATTATTATTATTATTATTATTATATTATTGCTGACAATGCAGTGACATCACTTTCAACACACACCGGAAGTGACATCATCACATCCCTAGCAATGCGGTGATGGTAGAAGTCATTTTTACCATGGCTTTTTTTGCCCAAATACCAGAGCATCCCTCTATCCCCAACAACCTGATGACATCACTTCCAGTGTGCTGCATTGCTGGCAACACAGGCTAAGGCCCAATTTCCTTGCTGGTAAGGAAGTGGTAAGGAGTTGCCAGGTGATTGTCTGTGGCTATTGCCAGCTGATCAGTGCTGGGAGGGAGGGGCCCTGGCATGGAAGATTGGAAGGGACCTGGCAACCTGAAACAGGTCCTATGATTGCTTGGCCAGCTGATCTACAAAGCACAGTGGGGAGTTGCCAGGCACCCCAAACCACAGTTGTGCCTTGTCCTCCACCTGGGGGTGACCTGACAAGGAGTGTGCTAACAGCCCAGTATGGGGCTGCCAGAGTCCCTGCCCCCATCTCATAGGCAGCTTTCCTGGGCTCACTTTTTTGGGAGCATGCCCCACTGCATGACATAGGGCATGCTGCTGGGTGGGCCTGGCTCCATTGTGGGAGTCAGCATTGACAAGGTGGTGCCTGAGCTTGTACAAGGCAGGGGACTGTGCCTTTGCTCTGTGTCCCTGGAGATGGAGTACCTGTAAGCATTCTGGAATGAGCACAGCATGGGCTTTGCTCTCCTCCTTGGGTGTTAATGCAAAGTGCTCCCTTAGTTGTGCTATGCACCCTCTCTTGCCTTTGCCACCACAAAAATGCACTCAAAGTGTGCATGGCAGAGACCCATGCCTCATGGCTTGCCTACTGAATCAAAGTGTATCCTGGCTGAGGTTTATGGAATACTGGGGGACCCAATGGTTAGGTGTGGGGCAGAGGGTGTGGGGGAGGGGTTTATGGGGGGAGGGGGTTATGATTGGATGTGGGGAGGGGGTGATTGCCTGTGGCTATTGGCAGCATCCTGGGCTACACCAGGGCATCTGGTTGGGCACAGCAATATAAGGTTTGGGAGAGGGCAAAGTTTATATTCCCTCACTTTTGTGCTTCATTTTAATATCTAAACTTTCCCATTTCTTGCATTTGAAAGGGCATATTTGTGGAAGTATACAGGCATTCCCCTCATCATATGTAGTTTGACTCTTATGAAAAAAGAGTCCTATATTTTTTTCCATTACTGGAGTTTAGGAGCCTGGGGGAATACATTTTTATTAGAGGAATGCTATGAGAGGAGTGTTAACCCCTGCAAACCCTATCTCATGGATGCTCTTAAGAAAAATCAAACATGTTAGGGAATGGGCTGTGGCACCACAGATGAACCTCTGATTGGCATGCAAAAAATCCCAGGTTCAATCCCTGCATTTTCAATTAAAATTACCAGGCAGTATGTGATGTGAAAGAATTTTACTTGAGACCCTGGAGATCTGCTATCAGTCTAAGTAGACAATACTGACCTCGGAAGTAGAGTCATCTGGTAAGTAGCTAGGGTTGCTAGGCTATCACCTAGCACCCCAGGGAGTTTAGGCTGGGCAAGGGAAAGAAATGACATCATCACATCAAGTGACACACTGATTCCCCTCAAACTCTATTTTTAAAAAATTCTAGAGTGTTCCCTGATGCATTGATGTTACGGCTAGGTTTTCTCCTGGAAGTAATGTTGACTAATCATGCAATGTCTTCTCTGTTCTACACATTTCTCCCACCAAATCAAGCACAAAGGTGGGTGGGATGGGAGGCCCATCCACTGGGAGGTTGCCTGAGTGGGAGGGATCATTGCCTGTTCAAAGTGGGAAAATGGTAGGCTTGTAAATAACATCCTACTGGTGGTGGAAAGTGCTTGCCAACTGATAGCAACCAATAAGTTTTTTGAGGCAGACATTCAGAGGTGGTTTGCCTTTGCCTGTCTCTGCATAGCAACCCTGGGCTTCCTTGATGGTCTCCCATTCAAATACTAACTAAGGTTGACCCTCCTTAGTTTCTGAGTTCTGGTGAGATCAGACTAGCCTGGGCCATCCAGGTCAGAGCAACATCCTGTTGAACTTTTATTAAAGGGAGAGAACATGTTTCTCCAGGTTAGTTGGCAACCCATTATAAATGGAGGGGTTAAAAGTACATGAAATCCAAGAGGTACAGTCTGTGACATTTCTATATAAAATTCAAATGCATGCTCCAGCAGAATGGTGACCATTCATAACAGCTGTAATTGGTAATAACATTGTCTCCTTGTGTTTTAGTAACATCACCTGCCAATTTGTCCCTATTTAAGCCCCAGTTAAATGTCCTGGAGGATTAAAATGTTATCCCATTAGTTTCTGAATGCTGCCAGTTTTTATGTCAAATTTGTATCTGTATCCTTTTATGTACAGACTGCCTTTTATAGACAGCAGAAAGACATTACTGACAGATGACTGTATGTGTCATATTGGAGGATGATCTGGTGAAAGAGCCCCCAATGACCGACACTATTTGGTCTAATAATAGTGTTGCCTGAGTGGATATGGGGATAGAGCTGGCATCTGGATTTATTGCATTATGCTAGGGGTCTGTCTGGAAGCAAGGAAAGGCCTGTCACCCAAGACACATTCAGAAGAAGGATCATGTCCAGAATAGACTGTAGACCATTGATGAGGCCCCAGGGTAGAAGTGACAAATCAAGAGTTGCTGCCACCAAAACCATTTGTTGTCAGTAAAACTTTCAGGATATCTATAACTCATCTAGGATAATGCTCCTTCTTTCTCATAGGTTTAATGTAAGAAGGGAAAGTATTCTTTTATCAAATCAGGAGGAGTCGCTTTGCTTATTTTGAATACTTCTTAATTATGCATAGAAATTTCTCAGCCTTTATCCCTGCATTGCTTGAAGCCTTTTAACACTAATGACAACAAATTTGGGTAGTCAGTGTTAAAGGAAGAGTGCAAAAACCTATACTGAACAGTAGACCATCAATCATAAACTCATAACAAATGTCTTTGTACTGCCTGATAAATGCAAATACAATTTGTATTATTATTTTATAGCAAGTTGCCCATGGTCAAAGACCAAATGTGAAACACTAAAGACTGAAAGTAACAATTCCACATATACATATACATATACATATACAATAGCGCTATGCACCAATATAAAATTGCATCTCAGTTGAAGACTCTAAACTGTGGGAGTCTCTTCCCTTGAAAAGTTCAACAGCAATATTCAGATATGCAATCTCAATTAAAGTCTCTAAGTTGTGGGAGTCACCTCCCATAAACAGTTCAACAATGATTCTCAGATGCCCAGCAACAA
Organism: Heteronotia binoei; assembly: GCF_032191835.1. Lineage (NCBI taxonomy): Eukaryota > Metazoa > Chordata > Lepidosauria > Squamata > Gekkonidae > Heteronotia > Heteronotia binoei. Next base: position 76,300,873 of record NC_083228.1, on the reverse strand, counting down.
ATCTCAATTAAGGTTTCTAAGACATGGGAGTCTCATCCATGAAAGGTTCAGCAATGTAGCTCAAATGCACTATGGCAATATATGCTTACTGATACTTGTTCACAAAGGCAGGAGATATTTCAGTAGCCAGTAGAGTTACATTGTAGTTCTTCTTTTTTATATCAAGCACTTGCCAAATATATCAAAGCAGGACATGCCTCCAGGTTAAACAGCTGTTTTGTGCCATCTCCATCAACTATCTTGTATATCCTCCTGCTTTATCTTAAATGAAACCCAATTAAAATAAAGTTCTTCTCATGTGGCCTCAGCCTGCAATAATATGCAATATACAAAATGATGTGACGGTATACGAACGATACAATGTAATAACACCCGACACTTGGCTTTTAAAGAAAATGATCCAATTCAACGTTGTATGTAAATTCTGCCCAGTTGGTCCCAAACAGAGACCCTGGGTCCTTTATTACTCCATTTCAATAATTTCTTCAGTGGTACAAGCTATAACAGAACAATGTTTATAAATAAATCATTATATAATTTTGTAAATCATTATATAAATCATTTTCTAAATCATTCATATTCTCATTTTATAGGCTGACCTTCAATCAATTTATTCGGACGCGTCACTATGCAGGCACTACTTCAATGTTTCACTCTGTACAATAACATAATATTTCAATAATTAATTACAATTTGTATCATTCCTCTGTAATTTTAAATAATAATATTAAAATGAAATTACCTCCAGTATTTATTTCCTATGTAATTTACCTCATTTACTGAAATAAAATAAAATATGACATAAAATGCATCAAGGTTCCATTCTTTCAATATTAATTCATACAAATTATCCTATACTTCATGCTTACCAAATTATTCAGTATGTGGATTCAAGCCTCTTGTAAGTCAATTGCGTCTTAGTATAACCATCTGTTACTCAAACTGATATACTGTAACCATTTACGTAATATGTATCTTTTTAAAGGGACCACTACTCATTTCATAAAAAACAGCTGAAATCAATCAATTGGTTCAAGCCATGGGGAATTAAAGTTTTTAGGCGATGAATATAGAAGGATGCCCTCCTTAAAAGTGTAGTATGAACATTCTCCCTATTATATTTATGATGTCGAATTCTTTCCAGTATCATGAATTTAAAATCTTCCACTGCATGGCACTTCTCTTTAAAATGACTCACCAGAGCCATCTCTGCCACGCCTCATCTAATGGTTGGTTCTATCATGTGTGTCCTGATTGATCTAGTGGACATGCCGACATACTTGAAACCGCATACACAAATAAATAAATAAATACATCCTTTAGTTGCACATGTAAACAATTCATTAAGTTCTTTGTCAAAATCAAGTTCCGGTAACATAACTCTGTCCATGACCCACACTTGTGCGCAAATGGAGCAACGGCTGCATTTTTTCTGACCCTTTACAGGAAATTCTTTCCTACTCTCCTGCAAGATATCTGTTTTAATCAGCAGCTCCCTTAAGTTTCTTGTACGTCTTGGCAGCATGTCACATCCTGGAATCTGTTTGAGAATATGCCAGTTTTGCATGATAATATTTTTAATCGCCTTAGCCTTACCAATATTCTCTATTGCCCATGTGATTTGGGAAGGTCCTTTAAGAGTCTCCCTTCTCTTAAATAAATCTCTCCGATCCTTTTCATCCGCCTTTATTTTAGCCTGTTTTATGATTCTATCAGGATATCCCCTGTTGATAAATTGCCTACTTAAATTTCTGACTATCTATCTGGTAATCCTCATGTAAGGTTGAGTTACGTTTAATGCACAAAAGTTGCCCATCTGGCAAATTATGTTTTAATTGATGAGTATGATAGGACTGGAATGATAGATATGAGTTTCTATCTGTTTCTTTTTTATATAATCTGACTGCCAATTGCATTCCTTGGTAACAAACACTTCAGTATCTAAAAAATTAATACATTGATCATTATATTCACCTGAAAATTTTATGGTATCATGAATTGAATTCAACCAATCAAAAAAAGTTTTTATGTTTCCATCATTTTTATAAAGTATTAAAGTATCCAGAAATCTCCTATAAAATATTATATTTTTAGAAAATAGATTATTATCATGAATTATTTTTAATTTTTCAAAATGAGACATAAACAAATCGGCCATGTTTGGAGCAAAAGGACTTCCCATAGCAATCCCCTGTATTTGTAAATAAAAATCATCTCCATATCTAAAATAATTATTCTCTAACACAATATCTATTAACTCAAGTAAAAATATGTTGGTGGTGATGGATCCAGTCTGTCCCTTAATACTTCCTCCGACATCATTCTTGCCTCCTCATGAGGTATACAGGTATAAAGAGCATTCACATCCAGGCTCATTAGTACTGTGTCTTCCTCTACATACATCCCTTCTATTCGATTAATAAAATGTGTAGTATCTTTCAAGATTTCCAGTATATTCTGAACCCTTGGTTTAATAAACATATCTATGTATTGTGATAGTGGTTCCAAGACTGAGCCACATCTAGACACTATAGGGCGCCCTGGAGGTGGCATCTCTCTCTTATAGTTTTTAAGTAAGATGTAAAATATGGGTACTCTAGGAAATTCATTTATCAGAAATTCAGCCATTTTGTGATATATATCCCATACTCAACCCCTCTTGAATGATTATTTTAATAATTCTAGAAAATGTATCCATGGGGTCCCCATTTAAAGGTATATAGGATCTATTATCTCCCAATTGGCATCTTACTTCCATATCATAATCTAAAAAATTAAGAACCACTATACCCCCACCTTTGTCAGCTGATTTTATGATAATAAACTCATCCTCTTTTATATTTTGTAATATCCTTCTCTCATCTTTAGTAAGATTGCTCTTAAGTCTAACCTTCTGTTGTTCTACTTCCTCAATTCCTGTTCTTCTGTCTAATCTCAACCTGCAATAACCCATGGGAAATGTTAAAAATATTGCAGGCTAAGTGCACTTAAGAAGAGCTTTATTCTCATTGGGTTCCATTTAAGATCAAGCAGAAAGATATACAAGACAATTGATGAAACTAACCTGAAACAGCTGTTTAACTAGGAAGCATGATCTACTTTGATACATTCAGCAACTGCTTGACCTAAGAAAGAACTACATTGCAGCACTGCCAACTACTGAAATATCTCCTGCCTTTGTGAGCAAATACCAGTAAGCATATATTGTCATTGTGCATTTGAGCTACATCGCTAAACCTTTCATGGAGGAGACTCCCATGATTCAGAAACCTTAATGGAAATTTGTTGCCATGCATCTGAGAATCCTTGTTGAACTTTTTATGGGAGCTGAGCTGACTACCACAATTTATCGACTCTAACTGAGATTGCATATCTGAGTATTGCTGTTGAACTTTTCAAGGGAAGAGACTCCCAGTTTAGAGTCTTCAACTGAGATGTAATGTTATACTGCTGCTGTCTGCATAGCACTATTGTATATGAGTAGTATCTAGTACATGGCTTTTGTCAAAATCAAGATTTGATGAGGGGATAAGTCCCACCTTCCAGGCTCCCTCCTGGCTTCCCCCTCCCACCCACCAGGGACTGTCAGGGGTGGGTGGAGCCATCCCCCTGGGGCCTGGATTTCTGGGAAGAAGAAGAAATGGCAAAATGGTTTTGCTACCATGGTTTTTTTTTTAATTAGGTGAAAAAAATATTTGGTGCAAGCTTTATTTTGGGGGGGAGCTGTGCTTTTGTACAGGAGGGGTATTGGAAAGTGTGCTTTTGTACATTGTGGGGTATAATGCTTAGTGCAAATGTGTGCTTTTGAAACTATTTTTGAAGCAGTATTTGAAAAGGAGAGAGAGCTGAAATCACAATTTCCTGGAAATCTCCAATTCCCACCTGGAGAATGTTTTGCCAGGAGTTCTCTCTCTTCCTGCAAGCCCCAGTGGTTCCCCCACAAGGAACAGTACCCCTTTTAAACTTAAAGGCACTAGAATGGAGAGGCGGTAATACAAGCAGCTGCATGTTTTTCTGTGAGAGAGTTCTCTTTTGCAAGGAACAGACACCGTTTATTTTTTAAAGCCTGCACAAAAGCTGAGAGAGAGGAGGAGAAACTTGTGATATTGCTGGGGTGTACCCCCAAACCTGAAAACCAACAGTTGTGTGGGGCTTAATGAAAAACAGCAGGTTTTAAAATTTCTGTAGGAAAACCTTTGGGGGCCAGACCCTGCAAGATAGACCTTGGTGCACACAGTCTTCTCAGGGGAAGTTTTTGCAGTTCTCCTCCCCCGGAGGCATCTCTAGAGATGTCACATGGCAGCCCAACATGAATCATGTCTTTCCCCTTCTCTTTTTTATTTATTTCATTTTGCAGTGCTGACAGCCTTTCTTCTCTTGCTCTTTTGTCTTTATTATTCAATGTAATTAATATACGCCTCATTACTGCTTTATAAGTGTCCCATACTGTTTGAAATTCCATATCCTCCGTTTCATTTATTTGGAAGAAAAGGACTTGAAAAAAAGACCAGGGAAGAAAAAAATAATAAAAGAAATTACGATATTACAATCCCAAGTTAAACATTTGCTGAATAAAGAATTAGAATGGAATTTTAAAAAATTGAAACAGAAATCGTTTGAAAGTGCGAACAAACCTGGTAAATATTTGGCCTGGCAACTAAAAAAAAAAGAAAGAAAACAAGACTATAAATAAAATCATGGCAAATGGGAAAACAATTGTGGATCAAGAAGGAATTAAAAGAGAATTCTTTAAATACTATGCAAATTTATTCAAAGGTGTGAACATAAGTAAAGAAAAAGTGGAAGAGTATCTACGAAACATTCAGGTGGCACCTTTGACGGAATATATGAAAAAGACATTAAATGATCCAATAGAGAAAATTGAAGTAGAAGCAGCAATAAAAGCAATGCAAGAGGGTAAAGCTCCAGGGCCAGATGGATTTACATCAAAATTTTACAAATCTCTTAAGGATGAATTAACACCCAAACTGTTGAAGTTGTTAAATACGATAAGAGAAGAAGGGAAAATCCCAAAGACCTGGAGGGAAGCTGTAATTTCTTTGATTCCTAAGGAAGATAAAGATAGTACAAAAGTAAAAAATTATAGACCAATCTCATTGTTGAATAATGACTATAAGATCTATACAAGAATTTTGGCAGAGCGATTGAAACAATACTTGATCAACTTTATAAACAAAGACCAAGCGGGATTTCTTCCTAAAAGACAAATAAGGGACAATGTAAGAGCTGTTGTTAATGTCGTGGAATATTATGAGAAGCACCCAGAAAAAGAAGCGGCCTTATTTTTTGTCGACGCAGAGAAAGCCTTTGACAACTTAAATTGGGACTTTATGTTTGCGGTAATGGAAAAAATTAATTTAGGGGAACAATTTATAAAAATTACAAGAGCAATATATACAGATCAGCATGCAAAACTGTGTATAAATGCAGACCTTACCAAAGAATTGAAAGTGAGTAAAGGAACAAGGCAAGGATGCCCGCTATCACCATTGTTGTTTATAATGACCCTTGAAATTCTGTTACAACAAATTCAAAAAGATGAAGAAATAGAAGGTCTAAAAATCAGAAGATTCTCTTATAAATACAAAGCTTTTGCAGATGATATAGTGTTCATAATGGAGAATCCGATTCAAGTGTCACCATTGCTGTTAGCTAAGATAAAAGAGTACGGAGAACTAGCAGGATTATACATAAATAAGGAGAAATCGAAATTCCTTTGTAAAAACATGCAACCAAATAAAATAAAAGAACTACAAAAGGTGACGGGTTGTGAAGTCACAACCAAAGTTAGGTACCTTGGAATAGAGATAACAATGAAGAACATTGATTTATTCAAAAACAATTATGAAAAACTGTGGTGTAAGATGGACAAAGATTTGATGAAATGGAATAAGCTCAACTTGTCTTTACTGGGCAGGATAGCTGCAATTAAAATGAATATTTTGCCAAGGATAATGTATTTGTTTCAAAACATCCCGATTGTAAAAGATGCAAAACAATTTAACAAATGGCAAAGGAAAATTTCTGATTTCATTTGGGCCGGAAAGAAACCAAGGATAAAGATGAAGATCTTAACGGATGCCAAAGAGAGAGGAGGTTTCCAACTTCCCAATCTAAGATTGTATCACGATGCAGTTTGTTTGACATGGATAAAAGATTGGATAATGCTGTTAGACAAAAAACCTTTATGGTTAGAAGCTCACGGAAATAGATTCGGCTGGCACGCGTACATGTACTATGGGAAGAATAAAATGGATGGTTTTTTCTCTCACCATTATGTCAGAAATACTTTACTAAGTACTTGGATAAAATACAAGAAATACGGGGACGAGAGAAAACCGCTATGGATAGTGCCAGCAGAAGTAATTAAAATAACAGCTGAATCTGAAGAAAAAAGAGAAATGTCATATAATCAACTGCTTAAGATTCAAGGAGACAAAATTGAATTAAAAACCTCAGAAGAGTTAAATAACAATTATGATTGGTTTCAAATGCAACAAATTAAAATTTTGATGGAAAATGACATAAAATCAGAGGGAATTAGACGAGAACAAACAGAACTGGAAAGGGTCTTGCTAGGTGACAATGAAAAATTGATATCAAAAGTATATAAGTTATTATTGAAATGGTCTACAGAAGAAGAAGTAGTAAAGTCTCAAATGGTCAAATGGGCAATCAATGTGAACAGAGAAATACAAATGGATGCATGGGAGCACCTTTGGAAGAACTCAATGAAGATATCAACTTGTCAAAGTATCAAAGAGAACTGTTTTAAGATGATGTATAGGTGGTATATGACTCCGAAAAAACTGGCTAAGATAAGTAAGAAAATGTCGGATAGATGTTGGAAATGTAAAAAACATGAAGGTTCTTTCTTCCATATGTGGTGGACATGTGAAAAAGCGAAAGAATTCTGGAAGATGATACAACAAGAAATCTCCAAAATTTTGGGCTACAATTTTAAGAAAATTGCAGAGACGTTTTTACTTGGATTACAATTAGAAAAATTTCCAAAAGAAGATAGGACTCTAATTTGGTACCTGTTATCAGCTGCTAGAACTTTATACGCGCAGCTTTGGAAGCAAGAAAAACTACCAGAGAAATGGGATTGGACCATGAAAGTTTTATCGTGGTGTGAAATGGACAAATTAACCAGAACACTAAGAGACTATGATTTAGAAATATTCAAAAGGGAGTGGAGAAAATTTAAAGGATATATGGAGAAAACTTGGAAAGTAAAGAAACATTGGACAGTTTTTTAGTTGTAAGAATATATATATTGAACTTTGAGCAGTTAGAAGTGCCTTTAGTATTGGTTTGAATTTATAACCTCGGGGAAGTCAACATTGGAGGGAGGGGGGATGGAAATGTCATATGGGTTAATGCGAAAAAAACAACAACTAAGAAATAGTTAAGTTTTGTAACCATATGCTACCAATAAATTGTTTAAACACTGAATCATGTCTTTCCCCTAAGCCTACCTGTCAGGACTGTCGTGGCTATCACAGAGCTTGTCCTTGAAAGTGCTGCTGGTGTAAAAGCTCTCTCATCTCCACCTGCCTCACAGAGTGTTTGTTGTGGGAGAGGAAGCTAATGGAGACTGTGTGCCGCTCTGAGACTCTGTGTGGTGGGCAAAATATAAATCCAGTGTCTTATTATTATTTATAAAGTGTTTGTGTGTTTTATTTTAACAAGTCAGAAACGGCAGCAAACGAGGGGGTGGGGGGGATTCCTCTTCAGCATTAGAAATGCTGGTTGAAGGGTGCAGCTGCCATTGGCTGAAAAGATCCACGTGATTCACTGCTTTCTGATTGGCTAAAACCCACATTTCAGCTGGGGTAAATTCTGTCTGGTAAGCTACGCTGATTGGAGCCCCGCTTATCTAGTCCCATCCTAGCAGCAGCGAACTTGTTCAACTGACTCTGTTAGACAGTAAGCTCTCTGCCTGCCCTCCAATACACATCTCAGGGTGGAAAAATGCGGCTGTGTTATAAAGCTATTTTTCTGTTTTTAAAAGCGGTGGTTGGTGAGTTTATCAGCTTTTAGGAACGGGACGTGCTTAATGCTTAAACTTTGCAGTCTGTGAGGGGGAAGGGAGGATTTCTCTGTCTGCTTTAGGAAGGTGCATGCTTAATGCTTAAACTTTGCTCTGTCTGTGAGAGGGGGGGAGAGAGGATTTCTCTGTCTCCGCTTTAGGAAGCTGGAGGGAATAGCAGGGCTTTGTGTTGGACTTTCAGCTTTTCCTGGTGAGTGCTAAAACCCTCTTTTGCTTTTAGGAAGGGATATGCTTAATGTTTAAACTTTGCAGTCTGTGAGGGGAAAGTGGAGTTTGTCTCTCTGCTTTAGTAAGCTGGACAGGGGAAGTGGGGTTCTGGGTAGGATTTTCAGCTTTTTCCTGCTGTGTATAGCTCATTCTCTGACACTCTCTTTCTCCCTCTGTGTGTGTGTGTGTGTGTGTGTGTATGTGTGAGGGAAACGTGAGCTTGTATGTTTAAAGTTTGCTGTCTGTGGCTGGCCGTGGGAAGGTGGGGATTTCTCTTGGTAAAAGCTGTCTCTCTCAGCTTCTGTGCAGGCTTTAAAAAATAAACGGTGTCTGTTCCTTGCAAAAGAGAACTCTCTCACAGAAAAACATGCAGCTGCTTGTATTACAGCCTCTCCATTCTAGTGCCTTTAAGTTTAAAAGGGGTATTGTTCCTTGTGGGGGAACCACTGGGGCTTGCAGGAAGAGAGAGAACTCCTGGCAAAACATTCTCCAGGTGGGAATTGGAGATTTCCAGGAAATTGTGATTTCAGCTCTCTCTCCTTTTCAAATACTGCTTCAAAAATAGTTTCAAAAGCACACATTTGCACTAAGCATTATACCCCACAATGTACAAAAGCACAGCTCCCCCAAAAAATAAAGCTTGCACCAAATATTTTTTTCACCTAATTAAAAAAAAAACCATGGTAGCAAAACCATTTTGCCACTTCTTCTTCTTCCCAGAAGTCCAGGCCCCAGGGGGATGGCTCCACCCACCCCTGACAGTCGCTCGTGGGTGGGAGGGGGGAGCCAGGAGGGAGGGGGGATCAGGAGGGAGCCCAGAAGGCGGGACTTATCCCCTGATCAAATCTTGATTCTGACAAAAAGCCATGTACTAGATACTACTTATATGTATGCATGTAATTGTTACTTACTGTCTTTAGTGTTCCACATTTGGTCCTTGACCATGGACAACTTATGATACTATAAAATAATAATTCAAATTGTATTTTAAGACTGATGGGCAAACTCTTCTGTTCAAATTACAGAGTCACTGCAAATTGCAAGCAGTACCTTCAAATACTCAGGAAAGTTTGCTTCTTATCAGACAATAAAAATTATATAGCAAGTGTTTTATACATGCATATAATCAGACTGCCTCCCTGCAACTATCCCTCTCCTATTCCCTCATCCACCTCACAGAAATAAAAAAATAACTTATAGAAAGAGATGCACATCCAAAAAGGAAAGACACATACATTTGAAATGTGGCTGATTTTCAGTATATACATGATTTTTCCATCATGTCTGTGGGGCATGCACAATCCAAGCAAGCCAGCCAAATCTGCATTAACAACTACTAGCTGACCATTTGCCATGTTGAATTCCACCAGGTATACGTATGCAAAACAATTCAAAATATTGCTTATTTTAAATTGCAAACAAGTTGCCAGAATGATCATATGGGGACCTTGACTTGAGAAAAGAATAACATAAGTTAGGTAAGTTCAGTTTTCAAGAGTCTGATTTGCAAAAACATCACATCACTCTTTTTGTGCTGTAGGGCTCTACCTCATGAGAGGTAGCATTGCTACAACAGTACCATCCTAAACATGGTTGAACCCTTCTAAATCCACTGAAGTCAATAGGCTTAGAACAACCTTTGTTTCAGATGATATTGTCTATCTACTACTCTTTAAGGGAAAACAAGACTCCTTTTTGGTTCTGTTGCTAAATTGTTGCATGTCAGACTGCTACTATGAACAAACCCTGCAAAAAAAAAAATCTGAAGCACACCTGCCAGGAATTAAATTATCATTCAACTTTTAGCATAGCAGCCCCAGCAAAGCTAATAGTGTGGTTTGCTGGAGAACTGCAGAGCTGAGCATGCAGTGACTGGCAGGGCTGGGCTCTTTGGTAGCACCAGATTCTGCTGGGCTATCAAGCACAGTTATTTGTATTGGCAAGTACAATCTGAAAGCCTTTGTCAAAGCTCTATTCCTCTGCAATATGGAAAGGGAAATAAAGCTAAGGGAATGCATTTTTAAAAGATCACCAGTAACTATAATATTTGTAAAGGATATATCTTTCTGTATTGCTTATCCTGAGGAATTTGCAACCTTCTCCCCATTTTAATGGGTGTCTCCTTTTGACTGTCTCACCAGCCTGTGTTCTCTCACATTTTGTTCTCTGCCCACCCACTCTTTGAAATCACTCGGAGGGGTGATTTTCCATCTGGAGCTGCCTTTGAAGAACAGAGAACCTCAACAGTGCTCAGGGGACAATGGATTGATACATTTTTCAGAAGGCCAGTTATGATAGGTTGTCTCAAGCCTTACCTGTGACCAGTCAAACTGGAAGCAACAGGGAAGTTTCAAGACCCATCTATTCCATCTGCAGTCACTTTCTGAAAATTTGAACAAATGGTGTGAAGAGGTTTGCATTCAGCCCCATCCTTTGAATGGGAGAAGATAATTATTGCCAAAAATTAAGTGGAAGTACAATAGTGAAGAGTTAAGCAAAAGGCTAAGACCTCAATGTTAAAAATCTAACCAAGGTGCCACCAGCAGGGGACAAATCTCCCATAACATCTGAGAGAGAAAAACATTGGGGGAGAACTTTGTACAGCATGAATCTGTATGGTCTCTGTGTACTGATGCCCTTCTTGTAATGCAGCTGCACAAAATTTTAGCCATAGGAAATAGAAATTGCAGCTAAAACCATGTTATGGAACAAAAAATATAACACTTGACTTCTTGGGATACTCTTTCTACTAACACACTACCATGTGACCTGGATCATGGGATCCATTCTGCTAAGGTTTATGTGGTGAGCTCTATCTGAGCAGTCAATCATTCATCCTCCAGAGCCGGATTTCTTTCCCAGCTTCAGATCCAGAAGAAGAAGACTGCAGATTTATACCCCACCCTTCTCTCTGAATCAGTCTCAGAGTGGCTTACCATCTCCTTTATCTTCTTCCCCCACAACAGACACCCTGTGAGGTGGGGTGGGGCTGAGAGAGCTCTCCCAGAAGCTTCCCTTTCAAAGAAAACTCCTATGAGAGCTATGGCTGACCCAAGGCCATTCCAGCAGGTGCAAGTGGAAGAGTGGGGAATCAAATCTGTTCTCCCAGATAAGAGTCAGCACACTTAACCACTGCACCAAACTGGCTCTATATATGGTATAACATAGTAACTAAGAGTACAAAGTGAGTAGTCCCAGGTTCACATCTTGCATCCTACCTCACTGGGTGACCTTAATAAGCTTCTCTCTCTTTCAGGGTAAAAAAAAAAACCCAAACAAACCCCAAGATGCTGGAAAATTGTAATTTGGAGCCCCCATACATCCACCCGCCCTCTGTAAAGGGCAATTGTATTGGGGCCAGATCATATGGGGAATGCAGCAGAGGGAATATTACTCTTTTCCCCTTCTCATTTTCTTGACCAGAAATGTCTGGTGGAGTTGCTACTTACCCCAATAAAGAATACATTCTTACTCCTATGCAGTATTGGGAATATAGTGCTGGTCTACCTTGCAAGACTATGATAAGGATTGCAACAATTTAATAATTCATGTGAAGTGCATCTGCCACGATCCGTGGTCTTAAGAAGAAGCCTTCAATTCTGGCTGAAAACTTGGGATATGTATACCAAGTGCCAAGTCTACATGGTGTGCTGAGATCTATAGCACTGTAAAGTGTGCTAACACCACCAGTTCTGCAGCAGCCCCTGATGGTTGAACAACCACATAGATAACACTGTGTACAAATCACTCCACTTGCATGGTGAAACTTTAGTATGCACTATTGTGAGGAAAAGCCCCCTTTTTCCGAACATTGTAGTCACCAGTATGGTTGCCAGGGCGCCTGGAAAGTGAGCTCACCCACGTCTGGCCAGAGAGTGTGGGCAAAACTATCCAGGAATATAAAGGGACTTATGTGTACAAGCAGCCACAAGTTATACAGGCATTCTAAACCGGTACAGAATGCTTGCTAACACAAACGGACATTTCCCCATCATCGCATGGGCCAGCCATGGAGCGGAAGAGACTGCGCCGCCACGGAGCTATCCAGGCGACCGGTTATGAAGCGCTGAACATGGAATCCACAGTGTAACGCTAACACAACTCGTAGCCATCTTCCCACCAGGCTGGACTTCATTTCCTCATAGTGGAAGGCTCACGTACACACCCTATGTCACCTTTTAGCCTGCAACCAACCCGTCTGCCCCATGAGTGGATTATCAACTCAAATGCCATCCCTGTTGTCTAGCAAAACCCTGGACAAAGACTCCTACCCAGGAGAAGATAGGAAAAGAGGAAGACCATCTCCTGCCAGAGCCAAGTCTTTTGTCTAAACCGGGGGATACCTAGGTCAATATTTGATTCCCTATTATCACCTTCCCAGATAAGTCTGTCTAATCTTAAGTATTTCTACATCCAGTATCCACTTCCATTCTTATTCCCGACTGACACCCTGGAGCCGCCCCAGGGCCTGTTGCAATCTGGAAGATTCTTTCAGGTACACAGAGCCCAGGCAGAGTCAATTGGTCAAGAGCAGGTACCCAATTAGGTGCCACCAAGGAATGCGCTATTGGCCCTGCAAGTGTCCAGCCCTCATGGTCACTGCAGAGCCTCCCCTTTCTCCTCCCTCATACCTCCCATTCCCTGAGGGCTCAAGAGAGTCCTTATAACCTGTGGACTAGCTACCCACAGGTGTGCTTCTAGCAGTATCCCACCCCCCGCTGCATAGATCCATCCCCGATTCCTGATCAGTTTCGGGTCCCTTACCCACTCCCTCGCTTGTCGCCCATTGGAGACTTCCTCAAAGACTATGATAGGTAATATTACCCTGTGTGTCTACCCTTTATGTTCCCCTATCGATCTATCTATTTTTCCTAGGACTGTGTGTATGATTGTATGAATATTTTTATCTTGTATGGAAGACTATATTTTTCTCAATAAATTATAATTGATTTTACTAAATTAGAGTCCAGTTATTTAGGCATCACTCTCTGGTTGGCTAATCTTGTATACATAGGTGAAAAGATCCCTAGTGAGCCAGGTGCCCACCTAACTAATTCCCCAACCTCGTTTTGAGGGCATTTTGGCTAACACTATATTACTTCATTCATCCATATAAAGAAGTAACACACTTATTAAACAATGCAAATATTACAATCAGCCTCAAGTTGGGTTTACAGACTTCAACAGAATGATTCTCAAGAAAGAAGAAATTTCTTTTGAAATGTGGGAGAAGAGAATTTCTCTTGAAACATGCAAAAATTTACCTAGGATGCATGTTGTAATGAGCCTATGAGAATTTTCCTGACTGTATTGCAATTATTATCCTTTAACCAGAGACTTTGAGAATCATTCTGTTGAAGTCTATAAACTCAACTTGTGGGCTGGCTGATTGTAACATTTGCATTGTTTAATAAGTGTGTTGCTTCTTTATATGGGTGAATGAATTAATACAGTGCATACTAAAGTTTCATCACGCAAGTGGAATGATTTGTACATGGTGTTATCTACATGGTTGCTCAACCTTACGCTGTGTTGTTTCTTGTTTTGTTGCAGCCCCTGATGGTGGCAACTTCACTCCAGCCCCAGCCCGGGCATCCATGTTCTGGGTTCATAAGTGCTGTTCACCAGTCCCTCTTGCTCAGTCATCCCATATCAATATAGCTACATTAAAATATATTATATGCATCCGTTGATGACTTACACTGCTGAAAATTCTGTACATAAACCAAATTTTTAATGCACTTACCTTTAGAAACAAAATCCAAATACCTTCACACATAATGCTAACACTTCTATGCCATTTTCTATTTTGCATTCTACCATGCTTGAACAGATTTCTTAGTAATGTCTAGAATTTCACTGTTTCCCATTTCAGTATTTTTCAGTATCAAACCCAAAAACTCATTGATATTCCTTATATGCATGTGTAGTCATTGGCCCAGCATCAATGCAGAAGGTTTCAGATTCAGTTCCTAACATCTCCTTTTAAAGGGATCAGGTTGTAAGTGATGTGCAAGACTTTTTCCTAATTCCCTGGAAAGCTGTTGCTATCCTGAGTAGACAGTACTGACCTTCACAAACCAAGGCTTTAGCTCAATATAAGATATACTGGAATATTCAAGCATTGTGATTACGGCAGCCCAAGGATGGCCCTTCTGAGTTCCTTTCCATTCTGGAGGCCTAACGACTCTGTTACGTTCCAGGTGAGATTGCAAGTGATTGTATAATAACATGAGCTACTTGGAGGCACTCTTATGGCCCAGACTGTGCTTTTTAAAAAAATGATAAAAATTACTGTCAACATTTTTAAAGAATTCAAAGATATTCCTTAGTTTTCCTAGTTCTTCCACTTGAGAAAAGTTTGAAAATGCAAACGTGATATGGCAATTTTTTAAAAAAATCACCCCGACGGATAAAAGGGGAAAAAAATCCATAATATACTTTGGAATTGTATGAAAATTCTACCTGACTTATCATCATAAGATCATGACCCATTTAAAATGGATACTTTTAAAGTTCTCTATTCTGGTGGATGTGGCAGCTGACACCCACTCCATACAAAAGTAATCCTCTTGCCCTCCTTGGAGTTGGTTAAAATCTCCTGACACAGCTTTTGCATGTGGAAAATATAGTTTGTGGTCCATTCTCTTCATACTTAACCCCGCAGAGACAGTAGGGTTCCCAACCTCCTGCTGGGGGCCTCCAACCCACCAGCACAGGATTGGCCAGCAGGGGAGTCCCACCAACAAAGAGCTCTGACAGCACCCGACATGCCCCGTGTTATCCAGAAGTGACATAATTGCTCCTATACCGACATGCTAGCATCCCCACATGATGTGTCCAGTGGGTGATGTCATCGTGCAGCATGCATGCAAAGTTCTAGCTACACATTATTACCATAGGTTACTCTTCTTGAGGGAAGTCCACCCCCACCGGCAGCCAGGTAGGACCTGGAAACCCTAAGTGACAGATGGAAGTGTCCAGGGGTCATTTCATAGAAGAAGAGGTGCCAGAGTTCATTAGTACAACTCATTTGCATATGCCACACGCCCCTGACATCACCAGAAGGTGCACTAAATTATATCAGCTTCACATCTACCTTAAAATGCTTCTTGAATTATAATTGTCATAGTAAAACCTTACTCCCATTGTACTTTTTAAATTATTTTCTCCTATGTAGCCACAGTGGCATGATGAAGATTTCCTGCTTAATATGTCTTGGTTATTTTCACTTTTTTGGTGGGGGAAAATATTGGAAAGTTTGTCAAATCTTAAGAGTTCAGCAAAATTCTCACAGGGGGTTTGAACAATGGAGCCCAGAAGCAAGGGGGTTTTTTTGGGTGGGGGGCAGTGTTAAGAAAGAAAGAGCACAATAAAATGTAGAGGTTCTGGAGCTTTGCTCCTGAGAGCTCCTGCCCAAAATGAGGCCTGGAAGTGTCAAATCCAAATTCTTGTATAAAACTTTGATTCAGACTTCATATCAAAACTTATGCCTAAAATGGACGAACAGATCAAAAGGAAATTATCTGGCTGTTGTCATGGAAACGTTAACAAGTCACTTTGTGCTTTGAGGAACAGTGACAAGAAACTTCATCATTTGGTCACCCAGAAAGGTTGTGATTTACAACCTTTTACAATTTACAGAGAGAAGCATCCTGTCATACACTGCTTCTCTGCTAAACCATCTGGTGTCATAGTTGCACATCAAGAAACTTCAAAGGTCTGACTTTTGATTGGCTGGAGGGGCCCCAGCTGATTCTTTAGACTTTAAGAAGCTAGCATTTTCTGTTGTTCTTCATTAGTTGGAGCAAGCCAGCTTCTGGTATGCTGGGAGGCAATGTACTAACCCTGGCATGGGTTGGGATGGGTCTGGCACATAAGGAGGCATGGTAAAATGTCTGACTTCCCTCAAGAAGAGTAACCTATGGTAATGATGTGTAGCTGGAACTTAAAATGTAGGTTTTATTATTTTCCTGCTCATTGTTTTGTTCTCTAAAAACATTCCTGCACTCCTTAATAAATAAATACTTTTGCTATATCTGGTTGTTCTGCACTTCAAGAATTGCAATCTAAATTCAGTACTAGGATTGCCAGGTCTGTGTGGAAAATACCTGAAGACTTTTAGGGTGAAACTGGGGGTTTGGGGAGGGGAGGGGTCTTAGCATGGTACATTGCCATAGAATCCACCCTTCAAAGCAGCCATTTTCTCCAGTGGAGGTGATCTCTGCCAGCTGGAAATCAGTTGTAAAAGTGGGAGATCTCCAGGCCCCACCTGGAGGCTGGCAACCCTATGTATCTAAACCAAGGTGTCCGCCTACTGGTAAATTGTTCATAGAACCTCATTCTGCAAGTGTCCAGCCTTGTAGGATCAGCTTTCCAGTTTAATCCCACAAAGATCAAGAGTCCGCCTGCTGGTTTCTGATCATAGGGCTGGTCAAACAGGTTGGTGGCAGGCTACCTTCCTGGTTTGTGAGGACTCACACTCCAGGTTAGTTGTGTAATTTTGAGGCCTTGCCCACAATGCCAAGCACCCCTGGGGTGGGAGTTCTTGACAGAAAATAATTTTCATACACAGAACTTTAATTGTCTTTGATTGTCTTGAGCTGTTTTTTTAAATATCTGGACTTCATAAATACTGAAGAGAAAAGCAGTGAAGCGTTTGGAATGGGCATGGACCTTCTAGACAATATGGGCTTTATATTTGCATTACAAACCTGATTGAATCGAATGGCATTTTAAGCCATGTAAGAATATCTGCCAGTTCTGGTATCACTCCCCTGTACACACTTGCTTAAATTTAAAGCTTATCTGCTCAGAATAAATATACAGCTGCCAAGGTACGTAACCACACTGAAGGTGTAAAGGCTTTGAAATGACTGTATAATACCAGAGTGCAGTTGGGTATTGTTGACCCTAAAAGTTTTTTTTTTTACCTATCATCATATCAGATAGGCTATATCTGAGGCAATTAAAGCCTTCCTGGAACAACTCCTGGATTTCTTAACTTCATGAATTGGGAGTCTGCCAAACCATTTTAAAGGAAATATTTCTCCCCATTCCCTAAAAAATAGCTTTTCTCCCAGCCAGTCTTAACCTTCGGACCAATCAGGCAGGTTGACTTGACCAATTACACTGTCTTTCTTGGAAGGGAGGGAAATTTTAAACTGCAGCCATCTGTTACATCAGCTATTTTATACCGTCTGTTAGGGTTGCCAAGTTCAATTCAAGAAATATCTGGGGACTTTGGGAGTGGAGCCAGGAGACATTGGGGCAGAGCCAGGAGCAAGGGTGTGACAAGCATAATTGAACTCCAAGGGAGTTCTGGCCATCACATTTAAAGGGACAGCACACCTTTTAAAATGCCTTCCTTCCATAGGAAATAATGAATGATAGGGGCACCTTCGTTTGGGGCTTATAGAATTGGATCCCCTGGTCCAATCGTTTTGAAACTTGGGGGGCATTTTGGGGAGAGGCACTAGATGTTATACTGGAAATTTGGTGCCTCTACCTCAAAAAACAGGCCCCTCCAGAGCCCTCAATACCTCCAGATCAATTCCCCATTATACCCTATAAGAATCAATCTCCACATAGGGAATAATGAAGTGCCCAGCAGACATTTCCCTCCCCCCCCTATTTCTGGCGATTCTGAAGAGGGATTGGTATCTCTGCTCATGAGTTGCTGCCAACTTCAAAGTAACACAGACACACCATCCCAAAAGGACGCCTTTCCAATCGGAGACTGAAGCCTCCAGAGGTGGAAAGTCACATGGTGGCTGACTGGGGGCAGGAAGGAGCCTGGGAAATTGGGAGAACTCCCGCTGGGACCTGGGGATTGGCAAGCCTACCATCTGTGCATGTGTGTGCTGTATTCTCTGTTCCTTGTATCTTGGGAGAAACTCTTTGCTTGGATTATGCTAGGCCCCAGCCAGTGGGATCCTTCCTAAACTGTGCTTCTAGACACACAGGTCTGATAAATGTGTTGTTACTCTGTCTTTTTCCCCATGAAAGTTAGTAGGGGGGGAACATCTGGTCACGGGGTGGGGGGGGAGTTCAGGAGAGGTTCTGTGAGGTTCAGGAGAGGTTCTGTGAGGTTTAATATTTGGTTTGTTTTGATCTTCAGCCTTTCATTTTTTGTACATCTGAGGTGTTTGTTTCTTGTTTTTCATTGTGGGTTTTTTTTGTTTTTGGCTTTTCTGGTTGCCTTCAGTTAATGGGTTACTTGTTTTTTACTTTTTTGCAGATTTATTAGTAATTTGTAGTAATGATGCATTTTTAATTGCTTAGGTTTGGTTCTCTTTCCTCCACAATATGATCTGAGGTACAGGTAAGTGCCTCTCTAGACAAACCCTCTGAAGAACTACTTTTTCTCCCAGTTTCTAAGTCTGGTACTTTTTAAAAGTGCTCCAGGAAACTGGCAGCCATTTTTGCACCTTGTGCAGAGAGGATAGCTAGGGGCACCTTATTCAAGGAGCTGTAAAATTGTACCCCTTTCTCTAATTCACTTGCAACTTGAGAATTATTTAGCAGAGAGGACAGACTAGGTTTCCTGACATTTTAATACCATTTGATGGGGAGAAAACCTGCTCAGGAAAATCTGTCATTTTCAGTGTAAAGAAAACCATTGGTAGACATTCAATCCAGTCAATGAAAACAGAAATGGAATCTGACAACATCTTTGTGATACAACATTTCTAAGAATCGTTAAAACTGATAAACTTTTCCTTTCCTAAATAATTACAGAATTAAACTAGTAATTTTCCCAGTGCACACTCTTACTTCATATTCCTATATACTGGCAAAGTTGCAGAATTTCTTTCTCAATTTATACCACAAAGCACATTTCCAGGCAATTAGTACATGATTTCTAAGTACCAAACCCACAGTGGAAAATACTTTAACCTTTCCAGCACCCAGGACTGTTTTTCTTTCTCCATTTTATTCATTTTTTCCACATAAATTACACAAACACTTTATAAAATGAGTACACAAAAAAGAAAAGAAACCATCTCATAAGTGCATAACTTAAAAATGAATTGATGGATGCATTCAAAAACTAACTGAAAATAAAAAAACTAACTGAAAATATTCTTTTCAGATAAATTGTTTGGTTGGCTGTGGGTACCATTAGATTTAAAATGGCAGTGATGCTTAGGTAAAGAGTAACTGAAAACTATATACTAGATATCTTTATATATATATTTGGAGTCCGCTATAAGAAGTGCTTAAATTAATCACAAGCTTTTCCTCAACACAATAAAAAGAAAATTGTATAGCTGCTGGTCAGGAAATAGAAAGTGTTTTTCTCCTGTTGCAATAATGACTTTTTGAGCAAAGTAAATAAAATATAGAGCAATATCATAAATGATACCAAAATAATCCATCAAGTGAAACTGCATTACCCCTGCAAAAATGCCACAGATACCTCAGAGTTATTAAAATACAAGTTGTTCAGTGTTGTAGCTATGGAAAACTCTGCACAACCTTCACACAATGGTTTGCAAGGCAATGTTTACATTCAGCTCAAACTCCTCTTTCATTCCTTCAGGATGGAGAAAATGCCCAAAATTAAAAAGTTCTTGATTGCTTGAAGAATCTACATGTCTTTTGAGGCAAAAGGGCCTCAGCTGAAGAAGCCTCTGTTGTCACAGACATTTCCAACACTCCATTCACATTGGAATAGTTGTTGTGTTTTTCTTAAAAATGATCAGTCTAAAAACATATATATGATAGAACAAATAGTATGAAAAATGTATCAAGGAAATATCTGAAAAGGACAACATCAGATTGTTTCCTCCTTAGAAGAGAGTCTTTAAGAACCCTGCATTATTGTTCATTAGCTGGCCTTAGAAAATTTAGAAAGAAAAAAATAACCAGAATGAAAGCAATGCCCTTTTATTAAAATATTCTCATAGGTCACTCTGTGGGTATTAGGCCTACTCCTCAATGCATAGAGCAGTGCGCTTTGTCTGGTTGCTGGTTTGTTCCCTTCACAGGAGTGTATCTTCTTTCAATGGTGTTGAATCAAGCCAGATTTCTATAACACAGCCATTCAGGCACAGCCAACTTTAGGGTTTCACTCACAAGCAGAGGCTACAGAAGTGACGCTGGTGATCTTAGTAGAGTCATCTGACCACGGCTGAAGGTTCTGAAGGGCAAAAAGTGATGAGTTGTGAACACAGATGGGGTCTGCTTGGATGGGCTGGTTGATGGTTTTTTGAAAGGCCTCTTGCTGGAGTTGCATGAGGATGCGGTTGGCTTGCTGCCGCTCTGCTTCCCGCTCCTCTGCAGTCTGTCTCCTGGGAGAAATAGGCATATTGTTTTATATGATATTACCATGACAGATAATGAATACTAGAACTCTCAACATCCCTTTTTTTAAAAAATCCTCATTCCAACCCATCACAAATACATCTTATCATTAATCATAAGGTGACTGTTTCGCACGCCAGTCATGAACACATTGAAACCAGACTACCCATAGACAAGGAAGGGACTTATAGGAATATAGCAAGAGCCCTGTTGAGTCAGACCAGTGGACTATCTCATCCAATACCTATTTTACACAGTGGTTGCCAGTTGCCTAGGACAAACAACAAACACAGCATAGAGGTCAAGTCTTTCCCCTGATACTGCCTCCGAGTATTGGTATTCAGGGATTTTCTGCCTCTGCATGTGGAAGTTCCCTTTAGTCACCATGGCTAATAGCCTTCGATGGATCTATCCTCCATTAATCAGACAAATCCTCTCTTAAGACCATCAATGCTCATGGCTATCAACTGGCAGTGAATTCCACGATTTAATTCCTAATTGAGTAAAGAAGTATCTCCTTTTGTCCTTCCTGAAGCAATTGCCCAAAAACTTCATTAGGGCTTCCTGTTTAGGACAGGAGTTTGAATTACTAAAAGGAGTTCTGCCTCCCCAAAAAAACACAGCCATCCTCCAAAGGCCAGAGTATCAGACTAGGATCTGAATGACTCACATTCAAATGGCCACTCTGCCATGGGCGTTTGGCTCTGATGAGACCCTGGCTTGGCTGCAGCAGCAGATGAAAGTGCGAGGGTAAGGGTGGTTGATTGTCCTGGCTGTTGCCCAGATGCTTCAGTGCTGTGAAGACAGAAACTGGAGTCTGCTTCACAATACAAATCTCAGCAATGGAGGAGAAGGAAACAGGCTAGGTGTATCCCCAGTGGTTTGCCATGACCTGACGATGCTATCGCCATAGGATGACTGGCTGGCCTGGCCTGCACTGAGCAACCAGCCCATCCACCATGATGGATCAAAAACAGTAATTTAGAAATAGACATTTCTTGACCCTTCCCATGAAACCCCAGAACCCTAGGAACAGAAATGAGGAGAGGTTACTTCAGAGCAGAGGTAAGGACCATTATGACATTAGTAGCCAGTATATACACCCTCTTTCTGGCTTTTTCCTATTGGCATATGTGACGGAACCGGCCCGATTCTGCCTTCAGACCCGGTCCCGTCAGTGGATCTCTATTGAGTCGCCAACTCCTGGAGGGAGCTATTTCTCCTCCTGCCCCTTGGGCTCGCTGCCACCACCTGCTCAGTCCCGGGGTTCAGATTGAGAGGAACAGGACTCCCAATCCCCCTCTCTAGCTGTGAGGCTAGGCCTCCAGGTCCTCTGCCACCCTGTACTTGGGTTTCACAGAGACCTCAGCACTTCTTTGGGGCACCCCTGGAGGATTGGCACCTTATCCAACTGCATGCCTTCCCCCCTTCACCTGGGGCCCCCTTCTCAACACAGCGTGGTCTAAAGCGGTCTGGGGATCTATGTGGTACAGAGATTGATTGCCAGCATTTAAACAGAAAAAAAACACATTTATTTAAAAGGGGAAAGGATAGGAAAAGAAAAACAAAACAAAAACAGTTGCATCTACAAAATTAGCACAGCACAGCACCCGCACAGCAAACAGCCTGACAAACAAAATGTGTTATAAACGCGTCCTGCTGGCCCTGATCTAAACTTGCCCTGTCTTGTGAATTACTTACTTAGTCTGCCTGCCTGGGCCCCCCCCCCGGCAGGAGCCTCCATTGCTCACCACATGCTCGCTCGAGCCCCAGTTCAAATCTGCCTTCTCTTCCTGCCTAACACATGCAAGGAACAACAGCACTTCCTGCCTCTCTAGGAGATTTTCCCCCTAGCATTGTTGGTTTGGCTCTGGAAGGGAGGGGGGGAGTGAGGGGAAGGCTACAAAGCCGGCTGAGGGATTTACTGACCCCTGCCAAATGAAGCACCACCACTGACTAAAATGGCGTTTCTCCACACTTCCCCCTCCTCAAATTCTGAGCCGGAGGGGTTGCCTCCTACAGAGGTGACCCCGTAGCAGAATCCAATCAAACAAGGAGAAACCCATTAACCAAAATATTACACAAACATTCAGGTATGTCTCCAATAATACACAAAGTCCAGCACCCTAGGTGCCCATGTCCTTTCTGGACAAAACGTTGCATTGCTGCATGCCGAAGGAATGTCCAGTCTTTAAGATGTACTCCTCCATCTCCCAGGACCACCTCTGGAGTTTGGTGCTCTCCCTCCGTTGCTGCTGTTGCTGGGGTGAGTGGCCCATCAAAGGAGCAAATTCCTGGCCCCACATATGAGATTGGAAACTGCCCAGTTCCCACACAGTTGCCTCTTCTTTATCCCTCATTGGTGGAATGTTCCCTCTGTCCTCCCAGAAAACTACCTCTGGTGCTGCAAACAATTGCTGTCCCAGCTTCTTTTTGTCTCCTTCCTTCCTACCTATATGCACCACCATGGACCTCGCAGAGAATGGCTGTGGCATATTCACCTGCACCACTTTAACTGCCTTTCCCGTTTTCTCCATAGCCACCACATAAGTAGCATCGTCCAGGTCATCCACAATCACATGGGGTCCCTCCCATTCCACTTTCCATTCACCAGTATGAAGTGGCAGGACATCCATCACCCTAGCCCCTGTCTCAGCTTCTGCGAACTCCACTTTCTGGTCCCTTGCCACCTCACACAGTGGATCCAGCCTAGGGTCACTTTGAACCTCAGACAGGAACATTTCTGGCTCCCCCAGACTTCCTATCATCTGTTCCTTCAAGCCACCCCTAGTCCCACTGTTTCCAGAACACTCAGCCAAAGTTTGATCTGGGTTCTCCGCCCCCTCAGTTGGTTTTTCAGTGTCAGCCAACTGAGCTCCTTCCTGCCTGGAAGACTCCACAGCATCCTGCTGCCCTTGTGG
Organism: Heteronotia binoei; assembly: GCF_032191835.1. Taxonomy (NCBI): domain Eukaryota; kingdom Metazoa; phylum Chordata; class Lepidosauria; order Squamata; family Gekkonidae; genus Heteronotia; species Heteronotia binoei. The sequence goes on along the minus strand of NC_083228.1, from coordinate 76,277,359 downwards.
AAATTGGCACCCCTCTTCCCATTGGGCACACCCTCCTGCAGGGCTTGAGACAGGCTGGTCCTCCCCCTCCCTGGTTGGTGGTGAGGTGGCTTCCCTAAAGTCGCCTTCCTCCCCCCACCTTCCCCTGAGGGTTTGGCTTGGGTTCTCAGTCCCCTCGGTTGGTTTTTCAGCACTACCCAACTGACCCCCTTCCTGCCTGGAAGGTTCCACAGCTTCCCAGGATTCCTGTCTGCCCTGCTTCAAGACGACCTGTTTTGAGAGCGTCTCGGACGATCCCACTTCCTGATCCACAGCTACTTGGTGAACCGGTTCCAACCTAAGGCCGCTCTGGACCCCCTTCTGGAACCGCTCCCGTCCCCCCAAACCTTCAGCTATGTGCTCCTCTGAGCCCACATTAGCCTTGCTGCTCTCAGAACCTCCTGTGAAATCTCCACTCTCCACCTCGGTCTCTTCAGCTTGCACATCCTTTACGCTAGACAGGTTCCCTTCCTCGCTAGGAACATCCACCGCCTCTTGCTGCACTTGGGGAAAGCTACACCCCTCTTCCCCTTGGGAACACCCTACTCCAGGGCTTGAGATAGGCTGGTCCTCCCCCTCCTGGGTGACTGCCCTCTCTTCGTCCTCAGTAACCTGGGTTATTTCCCCCTCCCTGGTTGGTGGTGAGGTGGCTTCCTTAAAGTTGCCTTCCTCCTCCCACTTTCCCCTGGGGGTTTGGCTGCGGGGTACAGCCTTGATAGAGTACCGGCCAACCAACAAATCCCGGCCCAATAACACTGGAACTGTTTGTTCCTTCATTACCCCACATTCAGAATAGGATTTACTTCTTGTGGAGCCAAACCCCTGAACTGCTTCCGGGAGTGGTCTGGCCCCAGTTTCAACCTTTTAAATACAGTGGCTTTATAGGCCGCAAAAGTTATCCCCCCATCTTCCCTAGGCATGCTGTAATAGATGGCTGAAAGCTCTCCAGTCAGGTTGCTACAGAGGTAAGACATATAGTCCTCCTCTGCAATCCCCCACTGTTTGGCTGCCCTCTCAAAGTTGGAGAGGTATATGGAGGGGTCTTCTCCCTCTTGGTACACTGCAAAGTCCTTGGGGGTGACTTGGATCTCTTTGCTTAGTTCAGCTTCCATACGTAGCACCTCAAGCTCATGGCGACGTTGCTCTTCCCGCTCCTGTCTGCGGATCTCAGCTTGTCTCAGCTCCCTCTCTGCTTGTCTTAGCTCTCTCTCTCGTTCCTCCCGTCTGCGGTCTCGGTCCGCCTCGATACGCATTCTCTCCAGTTCCATCCGTAGCCGCAAGGTTGCGTCTGACTGGGTGGGGTGCCCTTCTGCAGGTGCCCCTGCCTGCTGATGATACTCCAACAGGAGGACTTGCATATCTGCTACAGTCAGGTTGTCACACTCCAGCTCTTGTTTTGCGCACTCTTCCTGGAGCTGTGGCTTTGTCATCTTCAGGATTTCCAGTTTCTTAGCACGCTCCATCCTAACTAGCTAAACTTTCCCTACTCCAGTTGACCCGAAAATAAAACAAAACCTCTGTTGCTTCCTCTGGGTGCTTGCACGTATCAAAAAATACAAAAATGCCTGGCCAATCAAGTTCTCTGTTTGTTCTTATCCCACCACTGCCACCAAGTGTGACGGAACCGGCCCGATTCTGCCTTCAGACCCGGTCCCGTCAGTGGATCTCTATTGAGTCGCCAACTCCTGGAGGGAGCTATTTCTCCTCCTGCCCCTTGGGCTCGCTGCCACCACCTGCTCAGTCCCGGGGTTCAGATTGAGAGGAACAGGACTCCCAATCCCCCTCTCCAGCTGTGAGGCTAGGCCTCCAGGTCCTCTGCCACCCTGTACTTGGGTTTCACAGAGACCTCAGCACTTCTTTGGGGCACCCCTGGAGGATTGGCACCTTATCCAACTGCATGCCTTCCCCCCTTCACCTGGGGCCCCCTTCTCAACACAGCGTGGTCTAAAGCGGTCTGGGGATCTATGTGGTACAGAGATTGATTGCCAGCATTTAAACAGAAAAAAAAAACATTTATTTAAAAGGGAAAAGGATAGGAAAAGAAAAACAAAACAAAAACAGTTGCATCTACAAAATTAGCACAGCACAGCACCCGCACAGCAAACAGCCTGACAAACAAAATGTGTTATAAACGCGTCCTGCTGGCCCTGATCTAAACTTGCCCTGTCTTGTGAATTACTTACTTAGTCTGCCTGCCTGGCCCCCCCCCCCCCCCGGCAGGAGCCTCCATTGCTCACCACATGCTCGCTCGAGCCCCAGTTCAAATCTTCCTTTTCTTCCTGCCTAACACATGCAAGGAACAACAGCACTTCCTGCCTCTCTAGGAGATTTTCCCCCTAGCGTTGTTGGTTTGGCTCTGGAAGGGAGGGGGGGAGTGAGGGGAAGGCTACAAAGCCGGCTGAGGGATTTACTGACCCCTGCCAAATGAAGCACCACCACTGACTAAAATGGCGTTTCTCCACAGCATATTTAAGACAATCACAAGAAATCAGACGAAGAATCCATCTAGCCCAGCATTCTGTTTCTAACAGTGGCCAACCAAGTGCCTTCAAGGAAGTAAACAGAATGAGAAGGCAGCTGCCCTCCCCATTTTTTCTCTAGAATCTAATATTCAGAACAATTGCTGACCAATGACGTTCTTTTTAGTTACTATGGACAATAGCACACACCAGACTTCACAATCATGTCTCTTTTTAGAACCACCTACACTATCACCATAACACTGTGTCCTATGGCAGCAAATTCTGTGAGTTGCAAGGGGGGATCCACAACAAATTTGCAGGGCAGCTATCCCATCCCCCAAGTTTTGCTTCTCCCCCTCTCCCCCTACCTGTTTCATACTCTTTCTCCTTCCTGCCACCCCTTTTCTTACTCTCTCTCTCCTCCATGCCTGTCATTTCCTCTTTCTTTTTGCTCCCACCCCACCACTCTCTTTTGTTTTTCTGCCTCCCCACCCTATCACTCTTTCTTTCTGCCCCCATCAGTTTCCCAGCCTCCCATGTGCTTCCTCCCCGCACAGCAGCAGTGGTGGTGGCATCTCCCAGTTACAGGGATGCCAGGTTGGGAAATTCCTGGAGATTCTGGGGTGGACCCTTGGGACAGAAAGGTCTGGGGAGAGAAGCAACCTAAGCAGTGCCATAGACTCCACCCTCCAAAGCAGCCATGTTCTCCAGGGAAATTGATCTCTGACATCTGGAAAGCAGTTGTAATTCTGGGAGATCTCTAGCCTTCACCTGGATGTTGGCAATGGTAGTCCCTGTGGAAGAAATGGCTGCTTTGGAGGGTGGAATCTATGGCATTGTACCTGTCCGATGTCCTCCCCCTCCTCAAACCCCACCGTCTCCAGGCTCCACCCATTCAATCCCCAGGAATTTCCCAACCTGGAGTTGGCAACCCTATCTCCTTTCCATCCAACTGGCTACCTACCTTTATCTTTCCCTCTGTTTTCAGCTTTCCATCTCCACTCCCTCCTCCACAGACTCTACCTAAGAAAATGACAGTCTTTCTCCACAGTGGGGACCAAAGCAGCTTACATTATTTTCTCCTCCTTTTTATCTGCACAACAACTCTGTGAGGTAGGTTAGGCAGAAAGTATGTGACTGGCCCCAAATCACCTAGTCAGCTTCAACAGCAAGATGGGGGATCTGACCCATCTCTGAAACTCTGCCACACCACACTGGCTTTCATAGGCTGGCTGCTGTTGAAGAGTAGCAAGCTGCCAAACCTAGTTGAGTCGTTTTTTTAATTTATTTTATTTTATTTCATTTGCTTTATATCCCGCCCTACCCCACCGAAGCAGGGTATGCAAGTCAGATGGTATCGTCACTCAGGAGCTGCTGCCAGGCTTAAGGTTGCCAGCCTCCAGGTGGGTCCTGGAGATCCCCCAGAATTACAACTGAACTCTAGAGATCAGAGATTCATCAGACCCCAAACCTTGCCCTCCTCAGCTTCCACCACAAAATCTCTCAGAATTTCTGAACATGGAGCTGGCAACCCTTGTCAGATAGTATGAACAGTGGCATAGTTTACAGTCCCTGGTGACTTGGCAAAGATCTTACAGCTGGCTGCATCCTCATAAGATGTCTGCATTCATAGAATCATAAAGCTGGACGGAATCTCCAGGGTCATCTAGTCCAACCCCCTCCACAAAGCAGGAATTTCACAAGTATCTCCCCACACACACATTCCATTCTATGTTTATTCATTTCTCCCATTTAGGTCAGATAAATACCTTGACCCTATGCATAGATTTCCCAAAACTTACTTGCTATAACATACTTAGGATTGCAGCCCTGCAGACCAAACTTTACTGAGATCTAAAACCCACAAAGCTCAATGGAACTTTTAAATATAAATGTGCACAGGAAAACTGCAACCAATGAAACAATTTTCTTAGTATATAAACCTTTTTAGGGAGGTTGATACAGGTGGATAGTCATGCTGGTCTGAATCAGCAGCAGAACAAAGTTTGAATTCAGTTTATACCTAGACTAGAACCTTGTTGGTCTTAAAGCTGCCACCGAACTAGAACTTTTTTCTTTTTTTAGGGAGGGTCAGCTTACCTTTCAAGTCACCTTCCTTTCAAGTAAATTTGGTAAGCTGTGGATGAAGGGGCCTGCAGGAACTTTTATTTACTAAATGAAAGGGGTACGTCAGACCTGTGGAGACAGGATTGCATTTAGATGCCTCTTTTATTTTTCTTTGCTCAAATGTTGTTAGCCAATTGTTGCTTAGCTGTTTTGCTTTTTGTAAACTATTCAAATAAAGTTATTTTCCCCTGTTTATGAAGTTGGTGTTATTGGATATTGGATTTATATCCCGCCCTATACTCTGAATTTCAGAGTCTCAGAGCAGTTACAATCTCCACCCCACCCCACAACAACAGACACCCTGTGAGGTAGGTGGGGCTGAGAGAGCTCTTACAGCAGCTGCCCTTTCAAGGACAACTCCTGTGAGTGCTATGGCTGACCCAAGGTCATTCCAGCAGTTGCAAGTGGAGGAGTGTGGAATCTAACCCGGTTCTCCCAGATAAGAGTACACGCACTTAACCACTACACCAAACTGGCTCTCAACCAGTATTTGGTCTCTACCCCAAGCTAGATAAGCTAGAGCCATGGAGGCATTCCAGGTAAGATTTAAAAGAACTTTCTAGATAATGATGAAAACATCATTACACAATAGAGTCCCTTCTGAACTCAGTCAGGCTAACTACACAAACTTCCGTAGGCAGATAGATGAGATTTTAAGAAAAGTTTATATTTTAAAAAAGTCTAAGGAGACATAGAGGATCCAAACACATATGATGGCCTATCGTACTGACCCAGTACAATATGAGCAGGAAGGGCAAAGGAAAGAGAAGGAGAGGAGAGGAGAGGAGAGGAGAGGAGAGGAGAGGAGAGGAGAGGAGAGGAGAGGAGAGGAGAGGAGAGGAGAGGAGAGGAGAGGAGAGGAGAGGAGAGGAGAGGAGAGGAGAGGAGAGGGAGAGGGGATGGCATCTCAGCAAAATCCATGTTCTGCTCCAGTTTAATTTATGTTGCACACAAACAGTGAGCCAAGCATGCTCCCTCACCCAGTTCCCAAAGTAACACACAACTAGAGTTCTGTTGAAGCAGGAATTATTTACGTAAGGCTTATCGATATGCCTGGAGAAACACTTCACACTCTCTCTATATACCAGTATCTCCTGTGTTTCTGTGCTTCTCAAAGAATCAGGTCCATTATAGCAGTTTATATACATTTTGATAACATCCACCATGGGACAGCTTAATTATAATTGGTTTATCAAAACATGATCCAATCGCTTATCTCTGTTTTCAGTGACCAGTTTCCCCCCCCTGGGTTACTTGAGCCCTTGCAAAGAGCTGAGTTGGTGCTGGTGTTAAAAGTGTATACCTTGGCACAGGTATAGTCTGGGGGATGAATCAGGCCCTCGGAGGGCTCCTATCAGACCCCTGAGCAACTGGCTGTCATCTGCTCCCTTCTCCCTCTCTCTTGCTTCCTTCTGAATCACAGCTTGCTTTGACAGACTTGCTCAATCACACATGAGTTAAAGAGCAAAGCCTCTATTTTCACCATTGGCTGAGGCTCCTACCTTGGAGAGGGAGGGAGAGCTTGCTTTACCAGGCTCTCTCAATCACACAGCAGAGCTACTGAGCCAAGCCTCTCTTTCTTCTATTGGTTGAGGCTCCCCCCTCCTGGGGAAGGAAGGAAAGAGCCAGAGTTTCCTTTGCCCAGTTCCCTGGATCCCATGGGAGAGATACAAAGAAAGCACCTTTAAGGCCAATGAGTGCTAATGTTTTATTTTAAGTTTTTTTAAAAAAAAACCCCTTTAATTGTGTTTGTCTGTGTCCTTTATAAAGTTTATATCTGTTCTACCTAATCTTTTATAAAGTTTATATCTGTTCTACCTAATGCACAGGGCTTTTTTTGTAGAAAAGCCCAGCAGGAACTCATTTGCATATTAGGCCAAACACCCTGACATCACCATTGTTTCACGCATGGTTTGGGGGTAGAAAAAGCCCAGCATGAACTTATTTGCCTATTAGGCCACAGCTCCTGACACCAAGCCAGCCAGAACTGCGTTCCTGTGCATTCCTGCTCAAAAAAAGCCCTGGGTACACATACGGTCTGGCCCAACATGGCTCAGCCCAACAAGATCTCATTTATGTCAGATCCGCCCCTCATAACAAATGAGTTTGACACCCCTGCCTTGGCATATCCAAAAAAAAAAAAAATGCTAGCCAAGGCCAGTTTGTAGATTGCTGGAAGTTCAGTTACTAGGACAATGCTGGATTATTCTGGGATGCCCTGGGCTCTTCCTGAAGTGCCTAGGTCAGCTTGCTTTGACCCAGATGTATGGAATGTGGAAATTTTCTTCAAGAACATTGTCCTTTGTTTAATATTTTCCCTGAGATAAAGACCTTTGTTTTGGAACACAGTCCCCTCTCTCTCTTGCTAATACTTTCTGGCTTAAAGTTAGAAAAATAAGGCTTCAGTATAAAATGCTTCAGGCTTAAACAATTCAGCCCATATTCAAGTATGAGTCTCAGTGTAAAGCATAGCTTCTAATTAATCCCTGAAGTGTTAGTGCAAGTTTAATGTGCAGACAGGTTGATTTGTCCATCATTTAGATTTACAAAAGAAGAGGAAAACTAATGCACCAACAGGTAGAAAAACTTATCTTATTCCATCTATATTGTGCTGAGAAACTTAGAAGGGCATGCTTGTTACTCCTGGTCTCCATTTTATCAACACAACAGCCCTGTGTTACAGGCACAAAAGTGAACAGGCCATAAATAAAAGTTTCATAGTGGAGTGGGAATTTGAAAATGGGTCTCCCTATTCCTAGGCCAACACACATGATGTCTAGGCCTAAAACTCCATGGGATCCACCACTAGTACATTTTCCTTGTTAAAAAAACCAACGGAGCAAAAACTCTTCTATCTTTCTATCAAGCTACTCTGATCAGTGAACTAGATTGCTCCTGTATTGATCAGCTCCTTTCACTTTATAACAAATTGTTTCAAGAATCAGTTTATAATGAAATGATAGAAGGATCCTTTTTATTTTCTTTATTGCTATTGATCTCTTTACAGTGCCTCAGCTCATAAACCATTAGAGTTTTAGTAATCATATAAAACACTTCCTGCCTGCAGCGTTAGTTCAGTTTGGTGGGCTCACTCAGTCTAAGAAAGTTCCCAGTCACTATGATCAAAAAACTGGGACATGACATTGACAGGGCGGTTTCACAGCATGTATTTTTAGCTTTCCATATACAAGAAAACCATCCGTTCTGATCTCAAAACTTGGACAATCTTCAAGGGAACTTGAGCCAGGAAGGCTTTTCTGCATAGAGGATACCCCATCATGAAAGATTTGTTCTCAATAATGCTGAAAAATCTGATGGTTGCATTTACAACCTTACACCCCACACCCTCCAAAAACTCTTTTACTGGGGAAAAAGCAATGCCCACCTAACATAAGAACATAAGAGAAGCCATGTTGGATCAGGTGAGGCCAATGGCCCATCCAGTCCAGCACTCTGTATCACACAGTGGCCAATACACACACTGCTCAGCAATTTCATTGAATGCCCATGAGTTCTTGTATTATGAGAAAGGAAGAAAAGGACTTCTTTCTCTACTTTCTCCATCCCATGCATAATCTTGTAAACCGTTATCATGTCACCCTGCAGTCGACATTTCTCCAAGCTAAAGAGCCCCAAGCGTTTTAACCTTTTTTCATAGGGAAAGTGTTCCAAACCTTTAATCATTCTAGTTGCCCTTTTCTGGACTTTTTCCAATGCTATAATATCCTTTTTGAGGTGCTGTGACCAGAATTGCACACAGTACTCCAAATGAGACCGCACCATCGATTTATACAGGGGCATTATGATACTGGCTGATTTGTTTTCAATTCCCTTCCTAATAATTCCCAGCATGGGAATTAATGTTCTCTATGAATTAATGTTGCTTGAGCTGGGTATGCATCTAAACTCTGCTGTACCTCATCTAGGCAGAAGCCCCAGTCCTTTCAACCCCAGCACTTTTAGTGGGAAGTAACAGTACAATAATTAAGTTGCCGGACACCTATTAAATAATGAAACCAGGGGATTTTCTGGAAACTCATCCTGCATCAACAGAAAGCCAAGGTAAGGCCCACATAGATGGAGCCCCACCTTTCCCATAGTTTCGGAAGTCTTTGCCCTAAGGAGATTGCTTTTATCGGATAAAGACTGAGAATGGCTTCAGAAAGGGGGCATTTTAGCTGTTAACAGATATGGTCACTGTCTGTCACTCACAATGCATTCCTAAACAAACTTGGTAGTGGTGGAAAGTGCCCTTAGGGATTTCAATGCAAGAGCCGTTCAGAGATGGTTTGCCATTGCCTGCCTCGCTTAGGGACCCTGGCCTTTCTTGACGGTCTCCCATCCAATACTAACCAAAGTCAACACATCTTAGCGCCCAAGAACTGACCAGAGAAGGCCTGACCTGCATGGTCCAGGCAAACAAACTTAACATTAACACCCTTCTAAATCCATTAAAGTTCCTGTGTAAAGCGCTGTGGAGACCTACTGATGAATACTGGATGAATTAAAGCAGGCCCTTAACTCTTCCACGACCATCTTTGAGTTTTAAAAGTGCTCAATTGTGGCTGGGGGGGGGGGGGGGAGATACGGAAGCTTATGAGTCGCTTTCCCAGCCATTCTCTTGACGAAGGAAAGGGCGGCATGAATAATGCACAGGTTTTCCTCCACCACAAATTTACTGGTGATGCATATTTAATATTGTTTTGACTTTGTAGAGAAAAGCCACGCAGCTTCCTTTTTTATAATTAGTGATAACAGATTATTAATTTCGGGCTGGGGCATTTTTCTCAGTTAGCGCCGCTTGCCGGGCAAAAAGAGCCATTCGTCAAGTCAGAGAGAAGCGGAAACCGCCAGCCTGGCGGCCCAGCCCTATTTGTTTCAAGACTTCAGCCAAAAGAGAGAGAACAGCTTAGTTACTCACAGCTCTTCGGGGTGGGGAGGAAATGCAACCGCGGGGGGAAGGAGGCTGCTTAACTGCAAATGTGCAAATACAACCCCCCCCCCCCCAACACTGGCATGCAGGGCGGTGGAGAGACATCCCAGCCGCTCCGCGACCCCTAGGAAGGGAGCAAGAACGGCCACGTTGCCCTTAAACACAGAGGGCGCAATCCTACAAAAAGGCAGACTGGCCGTTGGTCGTGCAATCCTAAGTAGTGCTACGGTACCCATCTAAGCCCGTTGGCAAGATCTCGGAAGCTAAGCAGAACCGACCCTGGCAAGTACTTGGATGGCAGAGACCTCTGTGGAATATCAGAGCCAGGGGCAGGCATTATTCTCTGCATATCCTCCAGGCCCTCAGAGGTCGCCATGGCTTCCAGGTACGCCCACAATACAAGAGAGAGAGAGAGATCATCCAGCTTACGTTAGCCATGACTAAGATCCTCCGCTGAAGAAATCTTTCTTCGGTGTCTGAGGAAACGGCCTCTGGACGGCCTCTGCTGCAATAATTGTGTATAAGTTTCTGAGGTGCCCCAAGCACAAGGCTACAGAGTCTCCACCCTATTGAAATGAAACCAGTGGATTTAGACTGGAGAAACTCTGTTTAGGACTGTGCTGCTGGTGCTATTTTGGCTGCAATATATGAACAGCGCTGAGGGTTGCCAGCTGAGGGGGAGGGGGACACACATCCCATCTACACTGTTAAACAGACAAGACGTTTCCTCCAGGCCTGTGAGTGACCATAACAGCCCCTATATTCATTCACCCGAGAGCGTCCTACGGCTGGCTTCGCAGTACAGGTGTCATGATGTCGGACTCACTGCCGTCAATAAACCAACTTTAGCCGGAGCCGCCCAGCCACCCAGTTCAGAGAGCGCCGTTAATCGATCGATGGGTCATCAGCTGCTTGACCCAGGGAAGCACCGCAGCGCTTCCTTCTCACACCCGCCGCACTTGGGAGGGAGGGAGGGAGGGAGTGAGAGAGACCTCGTCCTCCTTCCGGATGAGCACCAACTCATTCCATGCTGGGGGCAGGAAAATTAAGCCAATTGGCCGAAAGCAACACAGGAACAGATTCCTTCCCCCCTCCCACGTGCCATCAGCAACGGGTGTCCTTGATTCCCCTCCCCCCAATTTTAAATACTGCTTTTTTCATATGGACTGTGCTCCGCCTGAGGGGAGACTCGACTCCTCGCTCCCTCCCCTCACAGGCCTTGCTGCCCCTGCCTCTCTCTCAGCTGCTGCAGCAGGAGCGGCTGGGTGCTCCTGGAAAGCGCCCCCCCCCCCTTCCTGGCTTCCAGGACCGGGATGCAAGTTCCAGAAGTCGTCCTGCTCTTTCTCCATCGAGTCATTTGGGGGTTTGAAGGTGAACTCAGTCTCCGGGGCCATCAAAACACAGGCTTCATCGGCAACCTCCCTCTACAAACCTCGACACCAAGAGCAGCGGGATCTTAAACTGGAGGGAGAACTTTTAAGGAACTTACTCTTTCCCAGGTCACTAATATGTAATATTAGTTTCATTCATTCATTCATTCATTTCTAGGACACAAACTTCGACCGCGAGAATCTTCGAAGGCGACTTAGGAAACTTTAAATCGGTTTTTAAAACCCCCACCAAAATCAGTCAAGTAAACGCAAATGCGTCATCCTTTCCCGAATGCCAAAGAAACGCAAGTGATTAATTTTTGTTCTAAATGATGGAAGGAATGTGCAGATTAAAAGTCTCTAGCCATTTCTTTCCCTGGAGGGTACTGCAGGCGTCGTCCAAACACAACCCAACCCCCAGCGGCGGGGAGTCCTTCAGGCCCAGAAAGCCCGGGATTGGGAAGGCCAAGAGAGGCCGCACCCCGCCCCGTCCCTCCTCAGGAGGGTTCGCCCCCTATTGTTCAAGGGGCCTTTCTCCGAGGAAAGTCTTGAAAGTCTGAGACACTCGGGTTAAGAGGCGAGCCTGGGAACAGGGGATTGGGGACCCGGGGCCGAGCGGATTTCCCAGTCGATGTGGCGGGGCGGGGCGGGTCAGGCTGCTGGCGGGACAGACTCTTGCGGCGCCTCCTCCTCCTCCTCAGACCCTTCCGTGGGGGTCTCCAACTGAGAAGTCGGTTGCATGGAAGGATTCCTACAATTAAGGCCTCGATTTGATCTCGACCTGGTCTGTCCGGCCATTAACATTTGCAGTAGTCGTCTACTAGATAATATATCGATAAAAGAACGTCGTGCGTGTGTGGTTCTTAAGGGCTGCATGCTCTTAGGCATGAGAAATCATTTCCCACAGGGGAGTGAGTTGTGAGGGTGGAAACCTCCGGGGCGCACTGAAGCACCGCAAGAGGAGACGGACAGGGGAGCTGAGATCCGTCAAGGGAGTTGAGGCCTCTTTTACCTCTTCGGCGAAAATTGGCTGTTCTGCTGCCCGAGGATCAGGAAACCGCTGCCCACTTTTCTTTGCGCCTCGTTCCTAACTTCAGATCTGCCTCCTGTGTGTGAACACGTGTTTAAGCTTGCTGGCCTCCTCAACGTTTAGGAAAAGAATAGATAGCAGGTGCTAGAGGTGTGCGTATCTAACCCGAAGATACCCTTCCACATCCTGATAAATAAAGGCCATTCGCTGTCACACACTTCAGACAAAATGTCGGACTTTCCCTGAAACTTCGAAAAGAGCGCAATTCAGTTCTAAGGAGCGGTGGTATGACCCACATTAATCCCGTGGCTCCCTCCTTATCCTCACTTCACTTAACTTCGAAGGAGCCCTACTAAAGCCCTCTTGCCCGCGAAAATACCGAGGCGTTAATGCGGGTGCTTTTGTAGCGGCTCCCCGCCCGCCTCTGTCCTTCCTGGAGCCCGTGATTAGACCGGGATGGGACTTCAAGGCGGTTGGGTTGCGTGCTGTGCCCGCCAGAGCCTTCTTAGAATTCGCACCGTAACTGGACGTTTCAGCCTCGAAGAAGAGCTGTTTAAGTCTACTGTGGCAAAACTCTTGTGCGTTGGACGTACAGCCTCAGCCGCCTTGCCTCGCTCCTTCTGCCTCAACAGAAGGCACCAACCGCCTCCAAAAACACCGAGTACAGCAAAGCAAGTTCATGGCTGCCGCCCACCATCAAGCCAGCCAGGAAGAGGTCGGGCCGCTGCTGCTCACATTCAAAATGGGCCCCAGAGCCAGTGGCGCTCGATAAGCCAAAGAGCAGCTACTGGGGACTATCGGCAGCAACGCCAGAACGTGTGCCCCGGATTGGGGGGGGGGGGGGGGACGGGGACTGGGGAAATCGCAGCCACATGGATGAAGGAGTCGTTTGGGTTTAAATGCGCAACGCGGGAAGTGCTGATAAATAGGTGGGGGTGAGGAGACTCTCAGGCACAAACAGAGGCCTGTTTTCGGTGGAAGCAACGGCCAGAAGAGCGGAGAGAAGAGGGTGTGCGAAGCATACGATAGCCGCGGAAAATATAACGGGGAGAAGGGCTACTGAATGGGGGGGGGGGGGGAGAGGGTCGTACTCGTACATTTCAAAACCAACCACGACCTAAGAGCACAACCCCAGGCCCAGGGGCAGTGCAGGAGGCTGAGAGATGCAGCCCCAGGGCCTCGCCCCCAGGCCAGGAAAGGCGTCCAACGACAAGACAAGGTAACAGACCCGCCCCACCCCCCACCCCACCCCCGGTTGCGACTGAGCTCAAGGAGGAACCTCCCGGAGGCCCGGCTGGTCGCTGCAGTGCAACCCCGAGCCAGCGCCCGCTCCCAAGCCCGGGCCCGCCCTCCTCTCCTCTCCTCTCCTCTCCTCTCGTCCCGTCTCCCCTGGGGCGAGGAGGGAGTCCAGGCGCCGCTCCCCCCCCCCCCGCGCGCTGGGGCTGCTCACCTCCACTTGGTGCGGCGGTTCTGGAACCAGGTCTTGACTTGGGCGTCGGTCATCTTGAGGGCCTTGGCCAGAGCGGCGCGCTCGGCAGAGGCCAGGTACTTCTGGCGGTGGAAGCGCTTCTCCAGCTCGCAGATCTGCAGGCGGGTGAAGGAGGTGCGCGGCTTCTTCTTCTTGGGGGGCGTCCGGTTCTGGTAGGGGTGACCTATACGGCGTGTTACAGTGAACGGTGAGAGGGCCACTGGAGGGGAGACAGGGCGGGCGGGGGGGGGGGGCAAAGAAGCAAGCGGCGACATGATCAGGACAGCAGGAGCCATCGACCCACAAGCGCGGCGGCCGCGGCAGAGAAGAGCTCCCACCCACACCCAGGCTGGCCGGCAGGCGGGCAAGGGGATGGCGCCGCCGGGCGACAGCGAAGCCTCCAGCTGCTCCGCCTCCCGCGCCTCGAAGCTCCTGGCCTCCTCCCAGCCTCAAGGCCGACCCCATCGATCGGGTCACTCGCCGCCCTCCAGGTCCTGCCGCGCCCAGCGGAATTGCTGCAGGCCCCATCTGCTCCCTGGGGGCGCCCGAGGCAGCCGGGACACGACAGGCAGGCAGAAGTCGGGGAGCGGCCAGGCCCTGCGCCAGCTGCCGCCCGGAGAAACAGAAGAAGAAGAAGAAGGCCGAGATGCCGCCCCTGCTCGGGACATGGAACCGCTCCCCCCCCCCCCCCCCAAGCCGCCAGAGCTGCTGCTGCTCCTCGGATCAGAGCCGAGCCCGGCTCGGAGTTCTTCTCCCTTCCTCTCCCTGGGCGCAGGCCCGGGAAGTGCTGCTGGCCCAGGACAGGAGAGCAGCGGCCTTAAGCAGCCTCAGCCGGGCTTCTACCCGGGGGTGGGGGGGCTTTGCTAGCTGGCCTGTTTGTTGGGAGCGGCCTGACTGGAGGAACGAGCCTCAGCCTGCAGCTCAGGAGTCTCCAGTTTGGCACCTGAAGGGTGTCGCTTGCTCCTTAGCTAACCCACCAGCCGGGCAAGGAGGCACCCGACGTAGACTTTGCTTCTGCTTCTTTCAAACAAAGCCCTTCATGGTTTGCTCCCCCAGCTACCCCCGACATGCTTCACAGCCACGCAGAAAGTGAACTCGCTCAGGCTGCGATCCTGGAAGGAAGTCGCTCTGAAATCAGCGGGGCTTCCTTCGATGATAAAATGGCTAGGAGACTGGGCAGTAAACTTAGTCCATGCCCAAATTCAGAGGACTTGGAACCGATCACAAGACGTGTATTTCTGAGGGTGCTATCGATAGGAACCCATTCGGATTTGGGTAAGGCAATCTTAGATAATAACCATGTTCAGGACCGGGCTTTATTAGCTATATGCCCCCCCTATTTTACATATTACACATACAACATTATTGATCGATAATACTGAAGCAGTTTTTTGCAAGTGAACAAAATACCCGGTACTCGCCCACATCTTATAATGGCATCGATTGCTTCTAAATCCAGAGAGCCTATGAAAAACCAAGGCAAAGAGGGTCCGGCCAGGCGCAAGTTAAGACGCCTGAATTAACAGGGAAGGGAGAAGGTGGAATATCTGTCCTCGGGGGCGCTGATATATTTAACCATCATTTGATTTCTCTTTGTTATTGTCGATTTCGTTCTAAATCGATTGAATGTGTTGATTTTCAAACCTTTTAAAGTTAGGGGTTATTGGTGAAAATCGTTATTTGCACTTTTGAGGCGTTTTCTTTGTTCAGATGAGGAGTAAATAAATAAAACAGAGTCCTGTCATTTGGGGAGTTTCACATACAAAAACGCCTGACTGCCGATTTCCCAACTGGCTTCATAAAGCCTTGACTTGCAGCTGGAATAGGTTTTAAATCGCGATCTAAAAGTTATCTTAAAAAAAAAAAACACCCTACAGTTATGGACCTTAGCTCCAGTTTCCTATAAACTCAAGTAACTACAGTGGCAGGTTCTCTGCTAAATTCCAAATGAGTCAGCACTAAAAGGATTTAGATAGAACAACAGAGAGGGAGAAAATCGGATCGAATTTGATTTGGCTGTTTTTAATATTCTGGGGCAGTCCTACAGAAATCAGAATGCCTTTCCTTCTGTTGTCTTGAAGGTACGGTCGACAGGAAAAGTGAGGAAAGAATAAGGATAGTATTTGGCAACCTTCTGCTGTTATCGGCCTGCGCTTTGACACACCTGACCTTCAGGCCCAGATTCCTGCCAAGAATTGCTCACTCCTTCCAGGGGCCACAAGGCCAACGCAGGCCTCTGAACTCCAAAGAGGCACAAGAAAGTACCCGGAAATCAGACGAAGATCGGCAGATGGGACTAGTTCGGCTGAAAAGTCAGTCCAACGCTGCAGTTTATTTATCTGCAAAAAAGCGCTGCGCGCAGAGAAACATAGGCCCCTGGAAGAAAGTTATTCTTGCAGCCTCTGCAGGACTGGGAGAAAGAGAAACCGACTGCCCTTAGAACATGACATAGTCCTATGTTATTGTTTCTAGTTATTGTTTTGCTTATCCGTTATCAATGAACGCCTAATAACACTGAAATCCGGGCCTGAAGCGTGTTTCTCCCAGTGTTCCATATTAAATCCAAAGTGGATTTCAGGTCTAAACGTGCAAAATCGAGGGCTCGAGCTTGCCCTTTCTATTGACGAAAAAAATTCTGTGGGGCTGTTTATCTGCCCATCCATCTTGTTAGGCGGCTCTCTAAACAATCATACGTTTGAACTTTGCAAGCCCCTGGGAGATAGGTAAGATGCCAGCTCTGGGAATATCATATCCTTCTCCGGGCCTAAAATAATGGGAGGCTTATTGATGACGCTTGGGTTTCACTTTTTAAATTAAAATTGAAATTGCATTACCCAAGGCTAAAACGTCATAGGGGCGGGAAATCCGGAGGCTGCTCTGAAAGGGATTATTGAGGTTTTTCTTCTAATGGATTTGCCACTAAACCATGCATTCCCATTCACAATTGATCTCCATTTTCTATTTAAGAAGAGAGGTGTTCCGCCATAGTATCCGGTTTGGAGAACTGAGGAAAGAGGGGGGCGGGGCTGGTAGGAGAAGAGCATACAGCGCTATTGATCGGCCTCTCTCCCAACCTCATCTGGACTCTGCTTGTTTATTATTAATTTGTAGATCAGTGATTTAATACCCTCTAACCGGGCAGAAGTCTTGTTGAACTTCAAACTATGTATAGCTTACTCTTGAAGCCGAGAATTTAAACAATACACGCAGAATTAGAATAGATTGTATTTCAGGCTAAATTGGGACATTTACTAGACACCTGTCCGACAGCCAATAAAGTCGCCTGAATTCAATTCAGTGCTCTTGCTGCAGCGATTGTTATTGTGGCAATGTGGCTATTAGTGTCAACTTCCTTCATAAGACGATTTATCCTAACAATCGAATGTGTTTTCGGATCAGCGCTTTTGGCTACTTTCAAATAAATCTTTCCAAGAAATGAGTATGCAACTCTCTTGTTATTAAAATATTTCGGTATCGGAGGCGGGGGGTGAGATCCATCTGCATTGTGACTTATTGAGTCCAGGGAGTGCGATTCACCTTTTTCTTGAACAAGTGATAAAGATTCCAGTTTAAGCAAGATTTGTGAGAGTCTAGTTTCTCTGAATGACCGGAAGAAAGGCTGGGTGAACAGCAGATAATGCCAAGCCCATTTCAGGGAACAATTTTATTAGCTGGAGGGTGTGAAATCCGAACTCTTTTGCTGTAAATTGCAACGAAATTTGACTTTCATGACAGCAGCGTCTACCGAACACAGATTAAGTTTCTATAGCAGCACAGAAAGGAATACCCTAACAGTTTCCCTTCTCTGGGAAGCTTCTGTTTTCCAAATAGCAGGGCAGAGTCGCTCTGGTGGGCCATAAACCTACGATCAGTCCGTCAACGCTGCTTATAAATCAAGCCAATCGATGCCATTAAGCCGCTAGAAATGGTGCCCGAGGGCTGTTCCTGCAGGGCAGCATAGGGGCGCTCGGTCAGGAGAGGCAGAGAGAAGGGGAGAGAGCGAGAGCGAGCGACTGGCGAGGGGTGCAAAGGGAGGGTGGGAGGGAGCGTGGGAGAGCCACTCACCTGTGAACCTGTCCTTGGTGTACCGCCTGTTGCTCTCCATCCAGGGGAAAGTCAGCCCGGTGAGGTTGTTCACCGAGGGAACCGTAGGCATGGCGGTGGAGAGAGGCTGGTGGACGCCGCCGGTGAGGGGTCGGTGCGCTGGCACCCGGATCACGCCCCCCGCCGCGTTGAGGTTATTTCCGTTCATGGCCCCGACCCCCAGGTTCACGTTATAAGAGCCGGCCAGCGAGGCCATGCTGCACGCCCCGCCGTTGCTGTAGCCCCCCGCCGAGGTGGAGACGCCGCTGCCGCCGGCCGAGCCGTAGTGGCCGCTCATCGTGCTGTAGGCGCTGCTCACCACGCATCCTCCCAGGCCGTAGTCCGCCGCCTCCTGCAGCCGAGCGCCGGAGATCATGCAGCTGCCTTGGTCCGAGTGGTTCAGGATCTGGTCGATGCCGAAGCTGATGGGCTCGGCGTGACTCTGGTGGAGGTGGTGCGCCCCTAAGTGATCCATGCTGGGCCGAGAGCCACCCCGAGGAGGGCGACTTCCCCCCCCCTTCCCTTCCCTTGCCTCCTCCCTATTCCAAACGGGAGACTCTTCAAAATACGCGCAGCTTTCCCGGTCTCGCTTCAATTGCTCCCAAAGAGGTGAAAAGGAGGCTGGAAGTGGAGGAAGGGAAGGCTGGGGGAGGGGTGGGGGGGACGTGCGCGCCCGTGGACTCCCTCTCTCGCCTCGCTGCAAGGGCATCAATCATGCTGGCCGAAAGCCTGGCGCTACTAGGCCCTGCTCCTCCATTGGCTGGAGCCTGCAGGAGCGGGATGAATGACAGCCCAGAGAGGAGAGAAAGAGCGAGACGAGAAGGAGTTGCTTTCCCAGCCAAACCCGAGCCGGAGCCCCGGCAAGAACTCCGAGGCCTTGGCAAGCCAAGCCCTTGCGCGCCGCGGAGCCCCAGCGGGTGCTGCTGCTCCGAGACCTCCGGTCCGCTTCCCTCCTCGCTGAAGGACAGTCGTGTGCGTGCGTGTGCGTGTGTGTGTGCGCGCCAGGCCAGCCTCATGCGGCGATAAAGAGGCTTCTCTCCCTCCTCCCAAAACACACAAACGTCGCTGTAGGGAAATGCTGGACCATAATATGCAGACTCAACACCCAGGCTACGCCTGCCCAGCTCCAAAGTGCCTAGGCTTGAATGGGGCCAGGAGGATTTCCGCTTTAGATGTCAGTGAACTCTTTCGGATGTTAGGCAAGAGCTCAGAGCAGAGAAAAGCACCGGGGAGCAGACAGCGGGGGAGGAGGTGTCTGCAAGTTGAGGGGGCTTTGCGAGTTGGGTAACTTTTGGAAAGGGTAGAACGTGTTTAATAGGTGGACGTTTTAGGCTGTTCTCGGGGATCTGGCTGTTTCGATTCAGCCCCGCCCTTAAAATCCCCCCTTCCTAATACAATTGCTCCTTAGCAATGTTACTGATTTCTCCATACAGTTTTCATATCTAAAAAGCCTACCAAATTAAAAGCCTAAGCATTTAATTTCTTATAGTTGCATAAAATACACCAATTGAAGGGGGTACAAGGAGCGTTTTGGAGGGCATGAAGTCTTATCCCATTTCGGTTGAATTCTCTCCTGGAAAATTAAAAATCTAAGGGCCACGAATTAATAACCAGATTCCAAACGTGCTGTCCTTGTAAAAACATGAGGTTCTGCCGATTTAATGGGGCGCTCTCAAGGCGTGTGTGTGGAGAGGGGGCCTGTGATCTCCTCCAGTTACAGGCTGTCTTCTCAAGACACCGTTCAGCTTTTCTCGTTCTCTGCGTTTTGTTCCGTATCCCAACAGCAGGTGCGGAAGATCCACGGAGCCCCGGTCTTCTCCGTCCCAAAGGACTAAGTTTCGGGACCAGCTAAACCGCTGCTTTATGGGAGGGGTGAGATCAGCTCTCTTTCTCTTCTGCCAGCTGCCTGGGCCTGCGAGTTGAGGGAGCCCCGCGGCTCCAAAGCTGCTTCTCCTTGTAGAACACAGTAATGCTCTCTGGGCCCCTCTGAAACGCAAAGGGTCCCATTTGCTCATCTCGCCTGTTCTAGGCTATAAATAGGACGCTATCCTCAGCATTCACAGAACAAACCAAAAACGTGTGAGCGAGAAACTGCCAAGAGTTAGGCTACCTGCAACTTTAATATGCGGGTCCTGGCTACTTGCAACTTTAATATGAGCAGCTCCAGTGCAAAAGAAAAAGAAAGAAAAGAGCCCGGGAGGGGGGAGAGCTATTGATGCTTGATGTTCTCATTCTCTGCAAGAATGTGCTAAGCCTGAACCCAGTGTCCAGGTTTATTCTTAGGCTGTACAGAAAGCTGTAAAATGCAAGCAACTGAACCGGTGAATTCTAGAATTCCTAGTGAATTCCGCCCCCCCCCCAAGCGGTCCCCACGTTATTAGAAGCAATTTTAATAAACGCTTTATGAATTAAAGTAGTGAACCCTGGTGAGGAAGGAATCCGGTGTAGCAGGGTTTAACGCAGCCTCATTCAGCCTCATTATCGATAACTATCCACTAGAATTCAGAATGTCATCTTCGAACTTCCACACTTCAGAACCCCCACCCCAATACCCTTCGGCATTCAATATACAGACTGCAAATCTCAGAACCGACAATTATTGGGTAAATTAACGATACGGTACCCTGGAAATCCACTCCTAGCCAGCCACCTTCATTCCTACTGAGTTCAACCGATCAGGAAAGCGTGACAAGTCCGAAGTTTCAGACTGTGAAGGGCTATGCCATTAGTTTTATAAGGAACGGGGGGAAATATATAATTCTGTTTGCCAAATATGTTTAAAATCAGCCCGGTTTTAAACCTATTGAGCCTTAAAGGGATACTTTTTCTGTAAGCAACGTCTTTTCCTTTGGTTGGTGAAAAGACCCAAGGAAACCGGCGTGCCCGCGCACCAGGCGCCTGGCGCTTCTCTGACCTTGCCAGAAACAGCCCTGTCCCGCACCTGTTTCGGAACTTTGCTGGGCCTTGGAAGCCGCTGGAAGCAGGCGGGGTCAAGGATACCTTCCTCATCATTCCCCAGGACCCGCGCCCTCTCTTCACTTTGGGTCGCAGGCAGCTCCCCTTGGGCACAATCCATCCAGCTCCCAGTCACTCTCCGAGATTGGCATTATTGTCTACTCTTATAAACCATCAGTGTTTTGAGTCGACGTTAAATGGTAGGAAGGCGAGAGGGCGTTTCTCAATCTGAATCTGGCTAATTTGAAGCGGCTCTTCTGGGGCTGGGTGTCTCAACAAAGAACTTTATTTTCAAGGTGTTGACACATCGGGGGAGAAGAGTCAAAAGTAACAGTTGCAGGATATATTGGCGAGGATTACTTTAAACGTCACGAAGAACCAAGCAAGTTTCTGAGTTATTCCGAACTTTTCGACAAAAGGAACCGGGGGAAAGTTGCGGTTAGGCAGAAGAAAAAGCTCCAGCAGGCAAGTTCCCAAGGAAAGAGGTTGTAGGCGGGCTGCCCTCCTATCCGCAAGTCCCACTTAGGCACGAGGTTGAGTTGCGCGTGAGGTTTATGCATCAAAGAGTCGAGCTTTGCACCAAAGTCTCGCGGGACAGAGATGCACAAACGCATTCCTTTCCCTGTGTTTCATCGTCCGTCTTGCTGTGCATCCCCACATTGTGTGTATGCATAGAAGACGTCGATGAACAACAGTTACAGGTAAGTGCAACACTGTTTTTATTAGCTGCTTTTCTTTTGTCCTGGGACTGGGGGCCGCTTACCTCGGATTCCCCGGAGGTCTCCCATTGGGCCACTGCCAGGCCAGATCTGCCGCGAGAGTATGCAGCGCGATCAAACGCACTCTAAAAATGCGAGCGAAACATGCTTTTGTGCCTCTAAACACGACCTCTCTTTGGATGACCGCATCAGATGCACAACCTGGAGTCAGTCAGGGGCAACTCTTCTAGAGGGCGAGCGAGGATCTCATCCTTGGTCCTTCTGTTACCGTAGAGTCAACTCCATAGCAGGAGCTGGAAGTACTGACTTCCGCTGGGCTGTAGCGAGGAAGCAGAGAGAGCCGATTTTGAGCGCGGCCCAAGGAATACAATTAGTGCCCAATTTGATTCAGTCCTACTAGAACAGGAATTAATTTGTGGCGTTCGGGGAAGCCGGATCCTTAATAGGCATGCTTACGAGAAAGCAAGGCCTGCTGAGTGCAATACAGCTTGCTCTCTGGAGAATGGACATAGGATCGCAGTTTTTAAAGCCTAGATTACATATGCTGCGATTTCTGATTCACTTAACCCAAGCTAATTTTAGAAAACATTCAAGCGATTACAAATATTTCATTGGATTTAAATGAAATATTTAAACCCCGTGAAGGTCAAGGGCACAAAATCGGCCTGAATTTGAATCCAAATATTTGCTCTCAACTAATGCTGAATGTTAGAATGCAAGTTTCTAAAGGACTTGAAACTGCTTTTCTCGGAGAATAGTTCACATAATGTCAAAATTATCTTTCATTTCAGTACGATTAAATATTATTGGAGCCGCCCTTGCGCTTTGAATACAGCCTGAAGCAACTTCTCTGTCTTTATACCAATAACAATATAATGCACAGACAAGCAGATCTCAGAGGCTTAAAAGAGAAGTCCTGGAGCATGGAGGGACACTCGTCTAGGGCCCATTTATTCCGGAGAAGCGTGTTCAGTGTTACTCAGCAGAGAAAGGCATCGGGGCAAGTTTAACCTTCGCATATCAACACATGACTTCCCTTGTTCTGTTTCCCCCCTCAAAGTCTGCACAGAAATTTTGGCTGTTGAAACTGACCAGACCCGTTGGCTGAATTGCAAGCAGTATTTCAGATTGAAATAACTGATTACGCCGAAGGAAAAGTCCTATCGGGGCTGCTAAATAAGCAAGTCAACAAGCGAGAGGCTGCAAGAAGATAAAATAGCTATCGAGGTCTAACATCAAAACACTCAGCTGGTACCATTGAAGAGTATCTGGTAACAGTTTGGGAGGTAGACTGGCTCTCGCTCGCTCTCTCTCTCAGCAGAAGGGGCACCCACTATTGAACTGATGGCCTTAAAACGGCCATTTTTGCCACTCGTGTCACGTGTTACTCCACAGATGAGCTTTGGGTTAACATTTTCATAACATTTCAGTTCAGCTCCTGTCCGCCTGTCTCAGATTCCTGCTCTTCCTGCAGAGAGCTCAGGGTGGTGTACGTTGCCTTCCCTTCTGCATTTAATCCTCACAACACCCTTGTGAAGTAGGTTATGCTGAGAAGAAAGAGTGACTCGCTTCTCCCCTCCCCCTTCTTTCCAGAGGCTTAGCAGAATGGATCCGCTTCTCTCTCCGAGCTCAGATTCTGAAGGCGGCGGTCTGTGGAAAAAGTTAATGCCCTTTGAACATGACTTGTTAATCTTTCAGAATGTTTGGAAGGAAATTAGAGAGGCTCATTAGAAATCCTTTGCAGCGCATTTGAAATGGAAAATATTAAACGAATCTGCGTTTGCCTGTTGGTGTCCTGCTATTGCAATGCATCATTCCTATAGCTATTATGAATTAGCAAAGCGCTTGGCAACCCCTTCCCTGTCGTAATAATAAGTCACTATTACTAGTGAATTATAGGACACTAGTATCCCTAACCGAGAGGGGGAGAGAAAGAACAGGAAGGTCAGATTCATCAGTTTTAAACCGCTAAACTTAATCGGATTTACTTCCGAGGACGCTGTTCAGGATCAGGCTGTAAACTGCTAATCTCTTTCTGCGCTGCTCACTTCTGCCTTAGCAATACATATAGAAGCAGGAGGCAATAGTCTACGGAGCAGTATCTGATGGGGGGGGGGGATTTTGAAGGATCCCTATACGTAGTAGAAACTTTTCAAGTAGAAACCCAGCACAGGAAGAAGAAGTCGCAAATTACACTTCTTGTCCTAAATTAATTCTACTATCCCAAGATTCTGTCAACTAATTCTTTTACAGTCTAGTTGACAGACTGACCTGTCTGCCGAGAGTGCCCGGTTCAAATGTCCCTTCCCAAGCACTCAGTAGATGGACCGTCTCTCATTCTTAGGCACCTATTTGCATAAAAATACTGTCCTACCTTAAAGGGTTGTGATAACGGTTACAACAAGATAACGCATAAGAAGCGTTTCGAAGACAGTTGATATCATTATTCTCTGGAGACAGTGGAGGCGCTACAGAAGAACAAACCAGAAATTCCTTTCTACCAAATGCACCCACCCACCCACCTACCTATCCATCCACCCACCCACCCGTCCATCGGGCATATGGTGGCCAATGACTTAGAGGCAGCTCCAATCCGCAGCCCAAAGTTCAGGGCGTTGGGCGCTTCGGTGTTGCCTTTCCAAGGAACCGAGAGGACTTTTTCCCGTTCCAAGGCCTTTCCCTCCTCTCGCCAGCACTAATTGGGCGAGCAATTGACAGAAGTTAATAACAGCGTAAGAAAAATGTCTCCTCGCTGGTGGCCAAATGAGGAGTGCATTATGGCGAATTGATTTGGGGCGCTCGGGGGCCTGGCTTATTTAACAGCAAGCATTAAAGTATTAATATTTTAGATGGGATCCGAGTCTATATTTTTTATGTCGGGCAATTGACGGACATTAAACTTTAATGAAATGTTATGCTGCCCAGATTTAGAAGGCTTGTCAGCCCAAAGGAGCAGGGACCATTAGCGCAAAAAACAGGGCGCGGGGGTGGGGAGTAGCACTTTCCCTAACAGGTAAATAATTAAAAAGCAATGCTAGCCCCACCAGGTCAGGGAGCTTATTTAGAGCCGGGAGCTATTATCAGCCAGGCATAAACATGCAACTCTTGCCGGGAGGGGGGAGGTAAGCGAGCAGAAACAGCGGCATGCATGCGCGCGCCTACAGGCAACGCTTCGGATTGGAGAAATAATTTTGGAGGAAGGAAACCCTGCAAGCAGGAATAAACGCCGAGCCCGCGCAGAGGGCCAGACTGTGCAGAGGCATCGGTCTTCTTCGGCTTTCACCGTTACAGCAGGAAACAGTCATTAGTTCCAGGAGTCACGTTGATTCTGCGCTGTCAGTCTCCAAAGTTTTGGAAGATCGTGAGACGAAATCAGCAGATTGATAGGTGGGAGAGAGGCTTCTCTTTGAACAAAAAGGTGGCTATCCTATATATGTATGGGATACGTTTATGAAGTCTGCATTTAGTTAAAGTTCTGTTACGAACATTAATCCATGGTAAAGGTTGTTTTTTTTCCGGTATAACTGTGACCTCGATTCTTGGATGTTAAAATCTTGTTGAAATCAGGCGGATTTCTTCAGACAAAACGTATATAAAAGAATCGGGGGGAGGCGGTAGAACCTGGAGTTACAAACAGGTCTAATTTCTTAGGTTGGTTGCGTTAAACTGCTCGAAATGTAGGTTTTTGTTTTAACTAGGCACTGTAGGGCTGACAATACTATTTGATGCTTCGGAGGATTAAATATTTCGTTATGATTGGAAATTCTTTTTTTATTGTATAAACGCCATCGTTTAAACTCTCACTACTTCTCTTCATTTAGGCATGCCTTTTAACAATGCTTTTAAATAAACCAACCCAATGTGTTATTTGAACAATTCCGCTCTACCAACTTCATTAAAGTCTTATCCAAGTTCCGACTGCATGGTGAATGTTGAATATTTACGTAATCGATTTAAAGCAAGAAACTTTATCAGCCTGAAATTATCAGCCTTGGCTGTTCCTATTAGATCTGCAGGCAATTTATTGTCGGCTGTAACGGATATCAAGGGGACAAAAAGTCTGAATTTTTGAGGGCGGCATTAGAACATGTGAAACACGCAACATTTGTGGCTATTTCCAGCCTATTTGGGGAACGCTAGAAAATATTGTTAAGTATTGGAAATATTAACCCTGGTGGCCCTACCATCCCAGTCTTTTCTTCCTTAGACCCGCCCCCCCCGCCCCCGAAACTTCTAGTTGTTAAAGTCCTTCAATTCCCAGTTGCTGCCATCACTTCTACATTTTGCCACCATCCCCCCTCCCGCTATAGAATAACAGGACTTCACCAGATGGTCTCTTGCTCGGCCGATGCTAAATGATGGCGAGACGATATTATTGGGAAAAGAGCATCTGTTCAGGAAAGCGCCCTTCCCCAGATTCCCCCCCTCCCCGCACACTTGGGAAACGGAGCATGGCCCTTGAATGAATCAGAAGCACTCTTCGGGGCATTCTCAAGTGTCCTGAGGAAACACTCCCCCCCCCCCCACCCCATCAGGGCTTCTTAAGTGCTGAATAAATATTTGCAAGGATGTTTTGTTCCGTGTCAGCTCCAATTTATAAAGAACCTCCTATAACCGTCGGTGTCAAGCATCGTTTATTCGGCGTCCACAACTGGCAGTTTTTTCACTCAGCAACCAGTAGGAGAGGAAAAAATGAGGGAAAGAATATTTCTGGGTAGCGTTTTCTTGTTTTCCTCCCTCCCCTCCCATTTCGCCCCTTCGTTATATACTTACTTATTTAAACATTGTTGTTATCGGCTACGGGCCAGGAGTTGGTCAAGAGAAAGGCAAGTGTATACATATTTTAAGCAAATACAACTTTTAGCATCTGAGCAGCTGAGTTTGTTTTGCAGTCCCCTCGGTGAGACAGACGTTTACAGTGCGGGCTCCCACACACCCGGAATCGAAGCGAGTCCCCTGTGGCGATCTTTTTTGCGCCAGGACGGAGCAAGCATCCAAACTTATGCTTAGTTACACCGCTGACTGTGTGGACAGGGCAGGAGTTCTAAGAGACGACTACTAGGTAAAGTGATGCGATCAAGTTATTTGATGTAACGATGCAGGCTTTCGAGTTTCACAGAACTCTGCAGCAAACTAACTTGTTGGGTGAGTTTATTTATTACTTGTTTACTCGAAAGACTGTTCCGTTGTATATAAAACATTTTGGGATAGCAGCTCGAAGAATGTGTGCGTATCTTAGGTACAATCCTAGGTACTTAAGGGAGATATAACTTAGGAGATATAAGTGTGCTGAACACATGAATGTAAAATTAGATAGAGGTGTCAATACAGAGGCATACCGAACCTGTCTGAATATTGAGGCAGGGTGCTAAATCAACTGTTCGGGGGAAGGCTGTGGTGTTCAGTGGCGACGGAGATGCATGCTTATGACTTCTCCACGTGGTTTCGTGTTGAGCCTCCCAGGCAGGTCGCAGAACTCAGACGAGGCCTCTGGCCACTTCCAGAAAAATCTTCATTTCACTTTCACGTACAACCAGATAAAACTTTAACACCAATTGTACACGGGTCTTCAATGCACTCACTAAGCTCTCATGTTGCCGCGCAAAAACGTCTAGTCCAGTTGCGTAAAAGGAAGGGATATTCGCATGTTTCTGAAGCAATAGGGTTGTCATCAGGATCAGCTGTGCACATGCCAGGAAAAGCCGAGCCTGGGGAAGTTCTGTCTGGCATGCACCACTGGGGCGGGCTGGCATCTCCTGCTCACTGAAAAGAGCGGGAAGAGCACTCAGGTGAGAGACAGGGATTCAGGACAACCAGACAGACAGGCTTCCCCCGGCCCTGGCAGCGGCTGCATCCGGTTGTTTATCCCGTCGGGGGGCGGGGGGGGGGCGGGAAGGGACCTGATTCCCTCTCTTGTCTGCCAGGATCTTCCCCTTCCCTTCCTTCCTGTAGGGCCCTGCTGTCAAGAGGCGATCGAGTTTCCCCCTCTCCTCCCGCCCCCTACCTGCCTGAAGTCCTTGACTTCTGAACTCTTTAGGGAACCTGCTGGCGCCAGCTCCGTCATCCCAAGGCCTTGTGGTTTGGAAGAGCAGAAACACTCGGAGGGAAGCTGACGACGGCTTCGAGAGGGTTCTCCCCACCTCCCACCCGGTTTTAATTGCTGGCCCAGAGGCTATTGCTGGGGGATTTGGCTGGAGGTGGGAGTGTGGAATGGAATGCCAGTCACCAGAAAGGTGGAGAAAAGGGCGTTCCTTGTCCTTCAAAGTGCATCCACAACTTGAAAAGGAGGGACCCAACAGACAGCCTGCACCAACGTCTGCTCTGGCTTGTCTCCTATGCTGATCCCCCTGACCCACAGAATGACGGTAGCCTGTCAGCCAATGTTCCATTTTTGGTGCTAAAAGCGGAAAACCCTATTAGAGTGGTCTTTCTAGGCCGGGGTGTTTTTGTTTTTCCTGCTGTTTGTTGACTCAGGGTTAGTGTCTTATGAGGCTGTTTGCATTTCAGTTCTAAAGGCTTTCTCCCACACATTCACCAGGATTCTAGGCAATCAGGGATCATGTATCTAATTTGATGTATCAGGAAGCCAACCAGATGCAGCTATTTGATGAACTTTACTCTGAATGCAGGGCAGAGAAACTGACTTTTTTGCAGTGTTATGGCAGCGTTGCCCAGCATTTCAGGGCAAGCCTTGCATCTCAATCCTGCCTTAACAGTGCAGTTTACTTACAACTGGATGGGTAAAAAATGTGGATATGATGCACATCTACTGAACAGAATGCAGCGATGATCTGCATTTCTGTACCCTTCAGTATTACTTCCAGTACAAAGAGCCATCCATATTGAACCAACTATTCAGCAATGCATGAAAGAGTGTGGGAAGACCCCTTTAAGTCCATTGAAGTCAATGGGCTGGCCGTACATGCTTATCTTTTAAAGGTTCACAACTCCTCTTCTTCTGGCAGTATATCAAGACTTAGTTTGTGTCATCTTGTATTCCCTGTTTCCTTCAAGAAATTCAAGGCAGCATATATTGGGTTGGCAAGCAGTCTCCCATCCAGGCCCTGACTACACACTGGTCTGGTTAGATTTAGCAAGATCTGTGTTTTGTCTGCCTGATACTCTGCTGTGAGACCTCAGCTCTATGTATTACTTTGCTGCTAATCCCAAACATTACCATTTACCTTCATGCCTAAGACCTGGAGGTCCCTTCCAACTCTATGACTCTAAGAGAATGAATTAAGAAGACCAGTTCCAACTGCATATCTGCCGTCCCCTCACAAGCTGACCTTAAGGCAAATCACTGTCATGTTCAGCTATCCTACCTGCAACATGAGGTGATAACACCAGCCCATCTTACATGGGTGCTGCAAGTTTGTGGAGATAGTGTATGCTTTACACACCTTCGAGTATGATAACAACAGCAGCAACAGTCCCTTAGTTTATTTCAATAACTTGTGATCACCAAATAGGAAAGAAAGGATAAAACTCCTCTTATCAGTACTTCTGTTTGACTGGTCAGCTTCCTGCTTCAGCTTGACTCACTGATCTGACTCTGGTTCCTCTCTTCCAAGCATGTGGCAGACCTTGACATTATAATTGACAAATATCTTCAGACTGTGAGGAAGTATTTGCATAATGTTTCTAAAGTCTTCTATCTTTTTTTGTGTTGGTGACATAACTTTCTGGGCCTGTGATATAAAGACAGGACTAGTTGCTTATGCAATTGTAAAACTCATTTAATGTGCTTTTGGAAGAAGAGTTTGGGATTCAGTCAGTCCCATCACAGAAGGAAAACTAACATGATTGTTGACAACTTTATGTCAATGTGATTGACCTGTCCTAATAACACAATTGTCTCATTGGAGTGCAGAGCTCTTTAGATTGGCTCAAAACCAAACTGCATACTGATTGGTTTATAATGGCTGTGCTTTCAGAAGAACATCTCCTTATTATTTATACTGTATCTCTGAATTACAATTTAGGGATGCAAGAAGGATTTTAAAAGAATTTTGTTTGCAGTGTTTCTTGGGGTCTTCACTTGCATATTTTCTCTGCCATTTATTATTGTTATTAAAAGTATTGTGATAGTTAGTTAAAAGCAGACTAAAAGGAGGCTTCATGTATCAGGACTGGCAAGAGATGGGGAATGGCCACTTGCAGTCCACTTGCAGTCTTCTAAATACATTGACTTCAATGGACTTAGAAGGACATTACTCCATATAGACATAGCTGAGTCTTTCCTTTCTTTGATACCCACATCCAAGCAACTTTTCAAGTGGTAGAGGGGGGATCATGTATCCAATCTTTATGAGGCAGGCCATAAACAAGATATTGGTCCATACTTTTTTTCAACCCAGCAACTAGATCTTTTAAAAGGACAATGGCTCTTCCAAAAGTACAAACATGATGCCCATGTGATTTTGCAAATAAGAAAAGGGGTGCCTGGGAAGGGGTAGGTCTAGGAACCTTCCATTAGTAGAAATCGCATATTTTTGCAAAATATTTATAAACTTCTATTTAGTTTGATCTCATCAGATCTTGAAACCTAGGCAGGGTTGGCCCTGGTAAGTATTAGGATGGGAGATCACCAAGGAAGTGAGGGCAATCTGGCTGCAACATCTGTCACCCCATTGATGGCCAGGGATGATTTAGCTGATCTGGCTGACTAGGTGGGTGTCCCTCACCTCCCTCACTGCTCCATGTGTGTTCCTCCCAAAGCTGCATGCTCAGTGGAAGAAGATGACCATCCCAGATAGAAGGAGTGTATCATTCTTTGGTCAAGGGTATACAACAGTAGTCCTCCCCCACTAGAACCTCCAAACAAGATAAATAGATACTAGAATTACTATGTGTGTTAAATGCTGCTTATTGGATCAGTGGATTTCATGCAGAGGTAGAATTTTCATAGGTTGAAGTTATTGCATTTTTCTCTTTGCAGTCTGTAGATTTTTTATCTGTCTGTATAAAAAGAGCTGGAGAAGTAGGACATCTAAGATTTTTTTCTGTGTCTCTAACTTCTGGGTCTTTAAGAACAGGATTCTTTCTAGTCATAGGGAAAAATTTCTGGTAACTATTGTCTGTCCTATTTTAATAAAAGGTAA
Organism: Heteronotia binoei; assembly: GCF_032191835.1. Classification (NCBI taxonomy): domain Eukaryota; kingdom Metazoa; phylum Chordata; class Lepidosauria; order Squamata; family Gekkonidae; genus Heteronotia; species Heteronotia binoei. The sequence continues at coordinate 76,247,090 of NC_083228.1, read as the reverse complement.
AGGTAGTCCCCTGTGCAATCACCAGTTGTTTTCGACTCTGGGGTGATGTTGCATCACAATGTTTTCACAGCAGACTTTCTTATGGGGTGATTTGCCTTCCCCAGTCATCTACACTTTACCCCCAGCAAGCTGGGTACTCATTTTACTGACCTCAGAAGGATGGAAGGCTGAGTCAATCTTGTGCTGGCTACCTGAACCCAGCTCCCTCTGGGATCGCTCAGGTCATGAGCAGAGCTTGGATTGCAGTACCCCTCTGCACCATGGGGCTATTTGAATTACAAGAATCTTAATGTTAGCAACTCTATGTTAGATGGGTCTTTCCTTTCGTCTCTCAAATGTCAGGGCCCCAACCATTGCCACTGTGAGCACATACAGAATTTTGAGAATAGGCAGTGAGCACCACAACAAAATGGCTGCCATTGTGGGGAGGGGCTATCATGGGGGTTATCTCACCACAAATGATGGGGAGTTCGTAAAAAAGTTCCAAGTCAGTCATCCTTCTATGATGGAGGCAGCCATTTCTGAACAATGCTCCCTGCAGACACAAATGTGAAACCTTTTGGGGTCTTCAAGTACTTTCTATTCCAGTGAAGAAGAGGAAAGCTAGGCTTGGCTCTTGGCTCTGAGGAAGAAGCAACTGGGAGCCAGGAAACACCCTGATGAATATCACAGTACTCACATGTACCACACTGGGGATCGTCAGCCAAACAGTTTAGTAAGGACTCTACAAGTATGGGCTACTCCAGTTCCTTCTTTCTGTCTATTTCTTATCCATCAGTGCAATGCAGTCTGATCTTTCATAGCCCATGTCACACAGGTGTTTTGTTATCTTGTTTGTAAGACCCCTCAAGCTTGTCTCTAGAGAAGTGGCACATACATTTTCTAAATACATAAAATAATATTTTTCCATTCTCTTCTGTGGTTATCTTGAAGGATGTCCCATCCCAAATGAAAAAGTTTCCAGATGTCTGTGTACTTCATGATCAGACTCTTTTAACTACTTTGCATGGTTTTGGCTATAATGATGGCCATGAGTAGCGTGGGTCAAAAAAAAATTAAAATGGATTTACTCAGTGCATATTTGCGTAGAAGGAATCCCACAGAGGTCAGTGGAACTTGCTCTTTATATCTATGCTTAAGATTGCGGACAAAGTATTAATATCTAAGTAGGTCTGTTGGTGCTTCATGGCTGTACCCTTTATTTTTAAAAGATGATATGGGAGAAAGGATTGAAAGGACCATTTAAATCCATCTATGACTTGATCAGTGCAATTAATGCATTTGGCTGTGCCTGTCAAAATTTAACTGCAAAGCCTCATCCATTCTCACCCTGCTAAGCCTTGCTGCATCTGAAGGCTCTTTAATAACATTTTACACCTGTTGACAACAGCACTGACTGACTGTCAAAGCCTCCCCTCCTCCATAAAAATAGCTATGATGGATAACTGGATCTCTCAGGAGGTAGACTGGGGAACAGCATGCAAAGCTCCTCTAACTGGCTGGTCTCTGGTACAAACCCAAGGCAGCATGAGGCCCATTATGTCTGAGACAAGGAACTGAGACTCTTATGGCTGTCTTGTGACCAATCTTGGATAATTATTGTCAGTTATTACAAAAATGAACATGTAAGTTAGGACTGAATGAGCTAGACTGTAGGGTGGCAGCCTGACTGGAGCATCCTCTGAGTGACTCCCCTCATTTCAAAATAATTGGAGATGATTCCTCTCCATCAGAATGCAGGAAATGCTCAGACAGAAACTGTGTTTCAAAGGAGCAGGTTAAAACATTTTAAAAATCCATCCCAAAATTTTAGCAAAATGAAAGCAGGAAGGCCTTTTTGTGCATGAATAAGGCTCTCATTTCAAAAATATTTAGTAGAATCTTTGGGTCACATGCTGCTTTTTTTTTCTTTTGGGGTTTAGGATAGGATTGAAATTGGTTAGTTTCTAAGGTACTCACAGAAGTCTCTAGGGGTGTCAGACTCTGTAGTCCCTTTTCTGGCTTTGCCTGTTTTGGAAAGAAGCACCAGACTTAAAAGCTCTTAAAAGAACAGAAAGAGATAATAAATGAAGAGTGAGGCAGAGGATATTAGTACCTTGGAATACAATTAACCGTTGTTGTAGAAAGACAAAGAGTAAGTGAAATTGGTCTTGGTTTTCTTGCCAAATTCACCATTCTGCTGTGCAGCACTGTATAGTGTAGTGTTGACAGCCTCCTGACTTACTCAGCACCAGCAAACTGGACTGAAGCCTGGATCTTGCTTAGTCCAGCCCAGAGGCTATGCAACAGTTGCTGCAATGGCTCCTGGCCAAGAATCCTGGAAGGTACAAATACTGAGGTCGAATCGTTGGTGCAAATTCTGTTGATTTTATGCTACCTTAGTTATATAACTGTATAGTTTTATTTTATACTCTGTTAATTTAATAGTATTTCATAATACTATAATTTCTTCCAAAGAATTTGGCATTTATAGATAAGAAAGGTACTGAGAATTATCTCTTAATAATTTGCAGGTGCTCTCTCACAGAGCTAGGGATATACCAAATGTTCTTCTGTTTCCATTTTCAGGTCCCAGGGCACTGGAAATATTTCCAACGAAATTCCTGTCCTGTGCAAATAATCAGTCCTATTTACAGGCCTCAGATTCAGTGGGAGCTCACAGGAGCACAGCTCCTGAACCTTTCTGAGTGTTCAACCTCCTCTTTCCCACCTTGTCCACTGAATAGTAGGTGCAGCTGCATAACAATCCCTGGATGAGTTCTACCACCTATTTTTCTACAAAATGACCCCTGCGTATTTACCACCATTTGTTTCACCACACCCCAAATTATTCCTACTCTATTGTCCTGAATTAGTCGCATGCAGGGCTCTTTTCAGGAAAAAAAAAAGCCCTGGTCAAAAGGGTGATCCCTGCCAAATTTTGAGAATAAAGTTAATCAGGTCATCACAACACTATGTTGTTAATACGATTTGTCTATGTGATCCAAACAAAACCAGATCAGTGTGAGTTCAACACACTATAGTTTAGCCACATACTAGCCAATCAGTGATCACACAGTAAAGAAGCTAACATCATGATGACACTATATAACCAGTCAGATCGGGATATGCGATCACTGCCCGCCTGCCCCCAAAAAACGTTAAGCTAATTCATTGTAAGGGAGCACTTCCTGAATAGATGAACACATTTGAAACTCTTGCGGAAAAATTGGTGATAAGGGTTTATGTGCTTTAGGTTGCTGCTGAAAATGCTGGGAAAAAAACAGTGAGTTCTCTCCTTTATTTATTTTAAGCATTTATATCTTGCTTTTCAGCAGAAAGTCTTTTTGCTCAGACTATCATAGAATTATAATTCCAAGGGCTCTCTAGAGAGAGGGAATGACAATTAACTAGTTTAACACAGAGATTAGATTTATATTAATACATTATCATCTTTCTCCTTGACATAGGTTATGTTATGTATGCTCATTATTTGCAATTACAGCCTTCCATCAGATGAAACATACTGTTGATTTTGCTACATTTCCATGTGTTTGAAAGTTAACTGAAGTTTCCAATTACTTGGGGTTGATCCATTTAGTGAGTAAATGTCTCATTAATCTTCAAATTTAGCAGCTCAAGTTGGAAAATTGAGAGACCAGATATGCACCCAGATTACTGTGTCTCTCTGACTTTTCCTCCTGTCATACATTCCCTTCCTAGAGAAATCCCTAGCTTCTGTTTTCCCCTCATTAATTTCATCTTCAAGATGTCTTTAGTGTACACCATCTTACCTGTTTCTCTGCTAATATATTTACTGTATTGTTCATTGGCCCCTCACTTACTTTCTCCCACCCCATCTATCCATGCTGGTATTCTACTATGGAGGTAAGATCTTTGTTCAAGGACTATGTTTCTCCTTTTTTGCACATTGTAAGCACTATATTAATGTTTAGAAATAATCCCATACTATATGCACTTGAATCTTTTTTATTTATTTCAATTTACATTCCACCCTCTCCGCAAGTGGGCTCAGGGTGGATCACAGAGCAAAATCTAAAACATATCATAGAAATTGCAGTACATATCAAATTATAAACTTAAAGGGAAGGAACACTGGCCATCTTGGCTATTTACTCTTGTTCACGTATATATACATTTTAGGGACAATTTTGATGCAACATCAAAATAGTATTTTGACTTTTTCATATTTCAACTTGTGATGTTGTGTATCTGTAATCAAGTCTCAGTCATATACACACATTGTGAAAACTGACCTCATGTGTCTGCATAATTTTCATATTATTCAACATGGAATGCCACTATCTAATATTCAAGACAGCTAACCACCCGCGAATTAATACAAACACCAAAGTCAGTGGATGTAATTCTGCAAACATGAATAAGGTAGTGCTCAATGGAACAATTTGATCAGGAATACCAATAAAATATCTTCACAAGTGCACACTATTTTGTGATGTTTTAGGTGGTAATCCATGGTCCTTAGAGTTTTTAGAACAATACTCTCAGCTCACCATTTTCTAGAAACTGAGTTAAGCCACACCACCCCCTCCAGGTGGACCAATAAAGTATTTTCATTGTGAATACATGGTACCTTCAAAGTTCTTAATCTCTGTAGCTAGCAACATGAAAGGAATATGAAATCATAGTATCCTGGAAGAAACTGTCTCTATAAATTAGCTGATCAGTGGCATGAATAATGTTTCCTCCTTCTATCAACGCTTTACAGTAGAAGCAATTTGCTTTTTGTTCCCCTGGATGAGATTTAAATGTGGTTAGCAGATACAAATTTGCTTTGGAAAATAAAACTTTTTTACCATTTATTAAGTCACCATGTAAGCTCCTCTTGAGGGCTTTAGTGGGATTGCATGCCTATATGAAGAGAGCTCAAATGATATTTAACTATATGAGCTGTATGATTGGAAACAAGCAATCCACTATTGGGAAATGCAATTTGCATCCACTTGGATAGGTCAGCATCACCCACCATTAGACTATAAATCACCAACTAACTATCCATTTCAATTAAATTTCAAGCTCAGAGAGATCTGCAAGCAACCTTACATTATTGGGAATTTGAGTATAAGAGAGCCAAAGGACAAGCAGGCAGTCTGACTGTGGCAGGTATTTGGAACTCTAGTAATTACTGTGCCTTGTTGCTTTTATTAAATGAGAAGGCATCAGGTTGGGCTCACAGAACCTCATGTCAGCATATTGCCTTCTTTGTTCAAGTGTGATTGTTGCAGAAAGCTAGCAATCCATTTGCAATGCTCCTGTTTATTTATTAGCTCCTTCAGAGCCCTCAGAAGTCCATCAACAGACAAGATCCCAGCTCTCCTTCCCTACCCCCACCTCCACCTTCCTGAGGGGGTGTTTAGAGTCCCTCCTTCAGTCTGGATTAATAAAGTCACTGGAGAGGAATCTGTCAGTTTGATTAAGGCTGCCCAGAAAGGCCTTTCCATGAATTTTCCACTGCGAATGAAGAACATTGCAAAGTAGGGGCAATTTATTTCAAAAAGATGCTAATGAAGCCATGGGCAAGCAAGTTTCTTTGAACTACCTCTACCAGATATATATTCACTATAGAAGTGGAACAGATGTATACAACTAGACTTTCTGGATCACCACAGCAGGTTTTTCTAGATTTGCCTGCAACTATATTATCCCTCTTCTTTTCAGTGGGGATAATGCCCCCTCAGTGCTCCCAGTTCCAGAAGGGCTGTAGTACCCTAAAGGCACTACATTATGTTTGATTATAAATGGCAGATTAAAAACATAACAACATAAGAAGAGCTCTGCTCGATCAGACCACTAGTCCATTTACTACAGCATTCTGTGCACACAGTGGCCAAATACTTACCCTGGAGGGCCAATAACATGGCACAAAGACCAACATCTTCCTTCTGGCACAAGATATTCAGAGGTTTATTCCCTCTGAAGATGGAAGTTTCCTTTAATCACCAAGATCAGTGTTCCCTCTAAGCTGAATCAGCATGATCACATTATTTTAGCCTCCAGCTCACACATTTTTGTCTTAGCTCAGGAAAAGTGGCCCCAGAACAAAGTAATTTATGCAGTAGCTCACAACTTTAATGCCAGTAGCTCACAGAGTGGAAGTTTAGCTCACAAGAATCTGCAGCTTAGAGGCAGTATTGACCACGACCACTGACATCCTCTATGAATCTGTCTAATCCACTTTAAATCCATCCATGCCTTTGGCCATCATTACATCCTCTTGAAGCAAACTCCACATTTGAGTAAATAGGCATTTCCTTTTGTTCATCCTGAATGTATTGCCCATTAATTTCAGTGGTTGCCCTTGAGTTCTAGTATTTGTGGAGAGAGAGGGAAAGTTCTCCCTATCCATTTTTTCTACCCTATGAATAGTTTTATAAGTTTCTGTCACATCCTCCTTTTTTTTTCTAAACTGAAAAGCCCTAGACTATTTCAGCCTATTCTTATAGGAAAGGTGCTCTAGCCTCATAGTTGCCCACTTCTGTAGCTCTGCAATTTCATATTTGTGATATAGGAAACAGCACTTCACAATATTTTGAAATGAGACCTCACCACAGATCTACCACAAAGAGAGGGAAGATAAACTAAACCAACCAAGCAAAAACCTCCAAATGAAGTTTAGAATACTAGTAAGGGGCCAAAAGTTAAAAATATCAATAGTCATAGACAAAAGAATATGTGCTTATTATAAAAACATAAAACCTTGTAGGGGCCCAAATGAAACCTTATAAAATCATCAAAGTGACAAATGCACATGAAAGAACCATACAACCCGATGTATTTCGGCCTGCAGAGGCCTTCTTCAGAGGTCAAATAGTAAAAATTTCAACATACAACAAAGTCCTTGTTACACTTGTAAATCAATAAACAATTCATATAGGACCCAAAATGTAATGTTCCAATCTGAAAATGAATAACACAATTTTTGGAAGGCCACAAATGTATCTGGCCTTATGTCAACAGCAATTACATATACAGCAAACAGTAATATTGCAAATACACACTTTCTAGTTTAGGTCCTAAGAGTAAAATCCCTTTATCAGGGCCAGAGATTCTTCCTGACTGGATTTGTTCCCAATGATTTCACTTAAGACTACTGTAAACTTTTGTATCCCATTGACAGTTATGCTGGCAAAACATCACCATGATGTAAGTATGATGTCATGCAAACATGGAAAGGGGGGAAACAGGGACCCCAATCACATTTCTGGGTTCCCACCAAATGCTTCATTCCAACCAGCAGTACTCCTGGTCAAATACTGATAATCTCTCTTGCCCTTCAGGATCAGACTGGAGGTTTCAAATTATGGATTGAAGACTACTGTAGTAGAAGACAGCTCTTTACTGAGTGCATAGTCAAAGATATTTTTAAGACTGAAAATGCTACCTTCTTATTTGAGCACTGCAAATGGGTCTCTCACCAGGGCATGGGACCAATGACAAAATAATGCTCATGTTCCTTATTGTCCATAGATGTTTCCTGAATGGGAGACAGTTGTTAGGATATTGTCTCCCATAGCTCTGATCTTGAATGAAAACTTGAAGAAGATGACTCCACTTAGTTGAGGAAAGGAAAGGTAAGGTAAGGAGTGTGAATGTGTATATAACCACAATAGATCTAGTCAAGATGGAAGAGACAGGTAAAAGCAGAGAGAGGAGAGAGGTGAAAGTTGACTGGAAACTGAAACACCGTAAGAGTGCTCTATCTTTGTGAATCTGATGTGGCATGGCTACAGGCTGATTCTAAGCCATTTCCCATTGCATAGGCAGTCAGTCCCCCTTCTGAAAATAGACACTAAGATTTTTGCCTAATAAGAGTGTGGGGAGGGGACACAAAGAAAGTATTCAGCTCCTTGTTATATCTTATTTGACCAACAAGATCTTAGGAGAAGCAAAGCCCGAATCATGCACCATGGACTTAATGCATTGTAGAAGTGCCTCTTTGTATCTAACTGAATATTTCTATATAAAACAAATATAAAAATGCTTTTAAGTCTCCTCTGTTCTATACTCTAAAGGGAACTAACCCAGGAGGTGTCACCTCTGGAACTTCTCATATTGTATCCTTTGAAAAGTGATATCTCCTCTGTCCCATGCTAATGATCTCAACCACAACTAACAGATGGATTTTCCTCTATGGATTTCCCAGCAACTGGAAAGTTTCTCCCTCCTAATTCCCAGGTATAATAAAAGTAATCCTGAAGATTTGGGCACAGTAAATGTAGGGATTTCTACTAATGCCGAGATTGAATTGTTCCTAATCTGACAAAGGGCTTGGAAGAGAACTGTGTTTTGGGGAAACAGGTATGTGTGTTTTTAGTTTGGAGATCTGAATGCATATGTTTTGTTTCAGTCATCCACACAGCATGTAAGTATTGAGAAGTGAAACAAAGGTGACAAAAACCCCAAAAGAACAGAGAGTAATTCCTACAGTAGAGAAAATCTCTTCAACAGCAGGATTCAGCTGAATCTGGATGAATTCACGAAGTCATTATATGACTTTTTGCAACATCGTATGACACAAGAATAGAATCAAGTACTTCTTCACATGTATAACATGCAGGGCCAGTGCTAGGCTTTTTTGCACTGTAGGCAAAAAAAGTATGTGCCCCCCATTACCAGCCAATTTTCAGTCCAGAGATAAGCCAGGACTGTAGTTAGCATAAATCCACTTAGTCCAAGCCAAGCAAGACCAGGAGACAATTGGGTTTAGCGTGGAGCATGCTGCGTAGGAGTGAAGCTAGCCAGTCATGGGGTGAGCAATAGTGAGGTTATAGAATGTCAACCCAAGTCATGTGACCCTTCACTCAGGCTTTGGTGCTGGTGGAGAACGGATTGATTTATTAGATTTGTATTCCACTCCTTTCCTTGCCAAGCAGGGAAGATAAAATAGAAACAGAGCTAGAAGGTGCCTTAAGGGTCATCTAGTCCAACCCCTCCAACGGAGGAAATTCACAACTACCTTCTCCCCCAGTGACCCCCTGCTCTATGCACAAAGGAAGGGGGGTGGAACCCTCCAGGATCCCTAGGCCAATCTGGCCTGGAGGAAAACTCCTTCCTGACCCCAAAGTGGCAATTGGCATTACCTGGGCATATAAGAAAGGGCCATAAGAGCCAAGCACCGGCTCACCCCTTCCTGTGCTCCCTCTCATGATCTGTCTAAATTTATAGTGAGTCACTGAATCAGTATTGCTTCAGATGGCCCTGGAATGGAATCGGAAATAATGCTATAAAACACTGTGGATCCTCATTGGGTAGAAAAGTGGGATACATCATGTGAAGTAAATAAAATAAAGGGGAGGGAATGGGGAGGGGCTACGGATGGAGACTGGGAATGATGCTATTTTTCATCCAGTATCCAGAATCAGGGGTGAGCCAACTCTGCAGGTGACAAAATCACTCCAAATAGTGGCACCAATATAGATAGCGATCTGCAGTCATGATGGAAAGCTCAATGAAATTGCTGACTCAGCATGCAGCTACAGGAAGGAAAACAAATTCTGAGCCAGAGACAAAAACAGAATGATCAGTTATTGTAAACACTCCACTTGGATCTACAGCACAGGCACATTTGGAATATGAAGCACTATTATGATGGAGCCAGTACAAAAAGGGCTTCAGTGAGTTAGGGAAGGCCTTGAAAAGAGCAACCAGAACAATGGCCTAATGAAAATGATCCATGTAGAGAAGGACCTGGAGAAATATTTTCTACTTCTGCATAAACTAGAACTCAAAGACTGTCAGTAAATTCAGAACAGACCAGAGGTTATCATGCCCCCCAGTATACACATCACCCTTTAATGCTCAAATGCTTCAATCAATCAGTTGGAGAGCCAGTTTGGTGTAGTGGTTAAGTGTGCGGACTCTTATCTGGGAGAACCGGGTTTGATTCCCCACTCCTCCACTTGCACTTGCTGGAATGGCCTTGGGTCAGCCATAGCTCTGGCAGAGGTTGTCCTTGAAAGGGCAGCTGCTGTGAGAGCCCTCTCCAGCCCCACCCACCTCACAGGGTGTCTGTTGTGGGGGAGGAAGGTAAAGGAGATTGTGAGCCGCTCTGAGACTCTTCGGAGTGGAGGGCGGGATATAAATCCAATATCTTCTTCTTCAATCAATCAATCATTTTATTTATATCCCGCCCTCCCCGCCGAAGCAGGCTCAGGGCGGCTACATGCCCTTTCCAGATTCCACCCACAAATCTCCAGCAATCTATCAACCTGGAGGTGGCAACCTTAGGTGAATGGTATAAAATAACAACTCCCTTCCATTGCCTGTCTAGAATCCATGACAAATGGAAAGAGGGGGCTGAATCCAAGTGTTAACCCCCCCCCCTTCCTTGATTTATTATTGCTCTCTGAGGGTGTAATCACATGAGAGATTTGGCCTGACCTAGCCATGCCTCCCATCCAGATTTAATCTGCAGTATCACATGCACACATTTGCTTCTCAAGTCTTGCCTGTCCATACCTCATTTTAGGACAGGCTGGGACTGGATTAAATAGCTACCGGATACTTCCTGGTAGCAAATCTCTAAAGCGTATGTAAGGCATATTTCCCAGCTGTCCAAATAGCTGTGGAACACGATGCATGCACCCCACATGTGCATGAGTAGTCTGAATGCTCCTCATGTGCATGTGTGGCCTGTACCTCTCTTGGCAGCAGGGCGGGGCTGTCTGAATGCCTCCATACACATCAAAGAATACCGGCTTTTTCAAAGTCAGGATACTGCCACACCAGATTCCTTGTGTGATTGCACGCTGAGAGACCCATACAGTGTCCATTAAAAATCACAAGAATAGAATCAAGTACTTCTTCATACAATTAACTTTGCTGTCACTGGTTTAGATTAAAATAAAAAATAAAAATAAGAACCATTATATTTCACAGATGATAGAACAATTGCCGTTAGCTAAAACTGCTAAACAGAACCTCCACATTCAAAGTTAGTGCACCTGTGAATACCAGTTTCTTAAATGTCAAATAAGGGAGAGTATTTTTCTTCATGGCTTTCCTTGGGAGTTCCTGAGAACCAACATGGCATAGTAGTTCAGAGCAGCAGACTCTAACCTGGAGAACCGGGTTTGATTCCCTCCTCCTCTTCCACATGCAGTTAGCAGAGTGACCCGGAGTCAGTCCTGGTTCTCTCCAAACTCACTCAGCCCCACCTACCTTACAAGGTGAATGTGTGTGGGTGGGGGAGAGGAAGGGAAGATGAGTGTATGCCACTTTGAGACTCCTTAAGATAGAGATAAGCAGGGTATAAACACCAACTCATTCTTCTTCTCTCCTGCTAAGAACTGGATGCTAGACTAGGTAGCCCCTCCCTTGGTCTGATCCAACATGCCTCCACCAACAGGTGGTCCTCTGGGAAGGGAGTTTCACAACTGAAAGTACCCCTGGCAGGGCTATGTTGTGACTCAGATAGCAGCTGCCTTCCCCAAAAGAGCCTCCTTTGGTTGTAACCAAAGGATAGTGAGGGCTACTTGGAAAGAGGCAAACAGGTGTCAGACTTTGGTTTGATTCAACCTTGTGTTGAATCTCCTGCTAACTGTGCATTCGGTTGAAGCCAACTGCATAGAGCAGGGGTGGGGAACCTTTTTTCTGCCAAGGGCCATATGGATATTTATAACATCATTCGCGGGCCATAAAAAATTATCAACTTTAAAAACAGTGCTCCACTGAGGGAGAATGATTCAGGCCAGCAAAATTAATGCAAATAATTGTTCTATTTGAAGTCATGTGGGGAAAGCCTAATCTGGCGCACACACACAGACCTGGCCCACCGCCCCAAGCAAATGCATGGGTCCATGGGTTTTTTTGTAAAAAAAGCCCAGCAGGAACTCAGTAGCATATTAGACCACATCCCCTAATATTAGCATATTAGGTCACACACTCATTAGCATATTAGGCCACACCATCTGGGATAATAAAGTACAAACTGAACTGTGATAGTAACTTTTCCAGGCCCTGCAGCAATTCTGGCTGGCCAGCCAGACCCCAGTGAGGCTGTTCCACAGTACATCTGGGTCCTGTGATCCCTGCCTGGCCTTGGGGAGGCTGCTGCACAGCATAGCTGGGCCCCACGATCCTCACTGGCCAGCCAGGCCCCAGAGAGGCTGTCACATGGCTCGGTTTGGCCCAGCAATCCCTGAGGGCCACACCAAGTGACCTCAAGGGCCACATACGGCCCTCAGGACAGAGGTTCTCCACCCCTGGCATAGAGGATTCAACCTTGTAAGTTTTATGACAGGCTCCACACTGTTTACCTCAAAATTCTCCTGTTTTACTAGAAAATCTACACTTGAGAGATGTGTGGCAGATTTCACACCCTAATGCAGAGTGTCAGTTGTGTGCTTCTCTGAGGTCTGCACTTCAGGCGGCTGCCTAGTTGGCCTAATGGTAGCACCAGCTCTGATAACATGTGTATCTATCATACTACTTGGAGATCATAGATGGCATTGCTACTCAGCTTCATTGCAAATACAACACTTTGCACATTCATCTGTGAGTGTCTGAATGAATTCATGCACATTTTTAAAAAATCTTATTACGTTATTACTCAAAACCTGGGCCTGGCTGAGTTATTTGCAGTACAGTCCTAAGCAGACTTACATTCTTCTAACTGTTGAACACCATGTAGTTCACAGCAGGATCACTGCCCAGTAGAACAGGCATGGTAGCAGCACTTGACAGATGCACAAGTGACAGAGAAGAACACAGCAGTGTGACCCTCCAACATCAGGACCTCAGACAGTGCATTGGGAAAGCTATCTTGCAGTTCTGGTCTTTTTGAAGGCTACCAAGAGCTGAAATAATCCTGAGGGGAAGTGCCTATTTGGATGAACAACACTGCTGTTAACCACACAAGGACTGATGGAACTGAAACAATTATGGCAGGGGTGTCAAACTCATTTGTTATGAGGGCTGGATCTAACATAAGTGGGACTTTGTCAGGCTGGGCCATGTGTGTCATAAAATGTAATGCCAGGTAGCAGAGATATTCCATTGGAGCTCTGCATTAGGAGGGTGTATGTGTTAAAACTAATATTTCTCTGCAAAACTGGAGTTCTTCAGTTTATAAAACTCTATATTTTAACTGTAGACAGTCCCAAACCTCCGCCCTCACCTTTTTAGGAGATGCCTGCCTAAAATGCAAAGATGGTGGAATATTGGGTTTTGGCAATGCAATTTTTAAATAAAAATTTTAAAATACATTTTTTAAAAAAATTTAAAATAAAATTTTTTAAATAAAACTTTTTAAATAAAAATTTTAAACATCAAGAAGAAGCACAAGGATCACAGCAGAAACTAAAAATATAACCTAAAATTTTAAATGTGAAATGGCTGAGCATTTCAAGCTCCTCTCCCCCTAGCATGGAAGTGCCTCTCCAGGTTCTCAGGTTTTTTTACAGGGTAGTTTTAAGATAATTTTGATTGTTCACTTGGTCTGCTTTCCCTTTGGAGCCTCACATTAGGAGGGCAGGTGTTAAAACTGATATTTCTCTGCAAAACTGGAGTTCCTTGAGTTTGTAGAATTCTATATTTTAACTGTGGTTGGTCTCAATCCTTCCCCTACCCCGCCAACACCCTTAAAAGATGCCTGCCTAAAATGGAAACGTGGGGGAATAGTGGGATTTGGCAATGTAATTTTAAAAATAAAACAAGAAGAAGCACAAGGATCACAGCAGAAGGACACCCCAGGGTCCCTACCTGTGAGGAGGAGGAGGAAGCTGGGAGACAGAGAGGAATGCATTCAAAGGGCCAGCAAGTTGGGAAGTTTGGCAGCCCCATTCTCTGCTACCTGTAGCCAGAGGCAGCTGCAGCTCAGAATGGTGAGTATGGGCAGAGGAGGGGGAGAGAGAAGACAGCCCCACTGACAGACTGGATTAAAGCCCTGGGCTGCCTGGTTCTGGCAAGCAGGCCATAGGTTTGACACTCCTGAACTATGGTGACCTACAAATAGATAGCACAGACTCTATTGATACAGTGCATGATTGCATGTTTGCTGTGGACATGTTACTGTAATGGCATTGTTAACAAATCAGTGCTTTTCTGGAAGGTATCCTTTCAACTCCACTTTTCCAGGAAAGTAATCCCAAACCTGGCTTTGGTGGCTCCGTATCATGTGCTCGATTCCTTGAAGACTAGCAATTAAAGAAAGGCATAGAGCTTCACTGACATGTGGACCATGCATGAGGAGCTCCAACTAGACTTATACATATTTAAATATTTGTACCCCCACCTTTCTGCTACTACTCAAGACTTTTTCAATTTCCAATTAAAACAGTACACATTACAGCAAAACCCAATCAGCCCCTTTCTCCAAAAAAATGCCTGCAGCTCAGACCTTATTAAGAGGCCCCTGCAAACAAATCAGCCGTGCAGTCCTTCTTGATGACTTCTAAGGATGGTGCCTCAATCAGCTCCTCAGAAACCCTGTTCCATAAGGTGAACTATTGAAGACAACTGGGCTCTAGTAGATGCAGGCAATCTTAAATAACAGAAGGACCAGAAGGGGGTGAGTCAGTGGATGAATGTAACTGGCATAATGGGGGAGATATGGGATGTAATGGGGGAGATATGGGATGATTCTTCAGAACTCTGGACACTGATGGCAACTGGATCACAGGCTGAGCGCCAAAGGCATTTGTAATAGCAGTTTCTAGCACCCTAGATAAGACTACAAAATGTAAACCTTCTGCAGAGTGTTCCCTATAATTGTCCAGCATCCTGATTACTGGACTCTGTAAAATTAATGCTTAGTAACTTCAGAGTCACTCCAGAACAAATTGAAAAATTTCTGAAATAAAAAAAATTGAATTAAAACCTTGATAAATCCCCAAATTCTAAATTTGTGCGACATTTCATTTCAGCTTTACACTGTGAAGTGCTGGGGGGCAAGAGTTAAATATTTATCTCTGATGATTTACTATGAAGTGGATCTTTCAATTTAGGGCAAGGAATTAAACAAGTTTTCTCTCTACCTCATCTTTGTATCTAACAGTAAAGTTGCTGTCCCCAAAGCATCAAAACCACTCCACCCACAGGCAAAGTACTAGTTTCTACCTAGCACTAAGGCAGAAGGAAAAATTGTGGCTATGTCAGTTAACGGGGAAAAAAAGACAGAAAAATGCCTCAAAAATAGCTGATGATAACTGAGCATGATCCAGAAGGAACAGAATTGAGAGCACCTAAGTCCCAGTGGAAGGGTAGGAGAAATAACCTGCTCAAGTCCAAAAGAACTAAAAGAATCCTGGAGGGGGAGATTTGGGGTGGTGGACTGGGCTTTCTAAATTGTTTCCCCTATCCACAGTTCTCTGCCAGTCCGCTGCTTGTTATATGTAATGCCAATTGGATTACTACTTTGTTTCATTTCCCTGTTCTTAATAAAGTGCTCCTAAGACTGCCAAAGACCAGCTGAATATGGGCTCAGAATGTCAGTCACATTTTTAACAAACACCAAAGGAATCCTATTTAATACATTTTAAAAGTTCTGGTTTACAGAGAGAAATGGAGGGGATGGAAATAAAGTAGACATTTAAAAAAAAAAAAAACAAGTAAAAAGAATCTTTAAAGAGCAACATTTCTGCTAAACACTTACTTGAAAGCCAGACAGCACTTTCTGCACATTAAAAGCAATTAACACCATTTGGGGAATTTTTAATTGCTCTATAAAGCATGCTGTAAATAATTATTCCCAGCCCTGTGGATCCCTTGAATACTCTCCTTGACAGTTGTAATTTATGGGGCCTGAAGCATGGCTCTTTTTATTCAGCAGATATCCTTATTACAATAATGACTTAGCACTCTGGTGCTCTTAATGAGTATAAAGAGCCCTGTGCACAAGGGAAGGGGAAAAATTGCAAGACTTTAAGAACTTGACCAAGCACCATTTTTCCCCCATTATTGTTACAAATTGTTAAACAGTTCTGTGGGCCACTAAATAATCAAGACTTCAAGGGGCAGGAGCCTGAATGCTTACGCTGAAAGTGCAGCTTGGTACTATAATGAATTGTCATTGGAAATACTTCAGACAATACAAAGCAGAAAGGTGGGGTGTGTGCCCGCATCTCCAGAGATGCCCTTCATGCTGCTGCTACAGTACCAACAAGGTTCATGGGGAAGTTTTCTACCTCCATGTCATGGGGATAGCAGAGACACCAAGAGAAGGAGGGTGCTATCTTGCTTCCTTTTGGTTTGTTTCAAGAGAATTTTCATTCTTTGATTTCAAACCAAGATTGCCTAAAATTTGATATGATCTTGGATCAGTATTTGTACTGACAGATTTTAAACCCAAAATTCAGATTTGTCTAAAGGTCATCTGAGCAAAGTCACTTGGGTTGGCCAAGTCAAATAGGCTAAACATAAAATATTCTTCTCTTCCTACAAGTGGCTGGCTAAGCTGGTAAATCAGATGCTGGATAACCAGGCCCTTATATCCAAACCCAAGATTTCCATGGGCAGGATCCCAGATACCTTACTTTGGTACAAATTACATACAAAATTATTCTTCAAGAAATTGTAAAGGCAGGGTTTATAGAGTGCAGCTATTAGTGAGTATGGCAGTCCTGGATTAACCATTGAGCAAAATAAGCACTTGCTTAGGGCACCAAGAGAAGGAGGGGCACCACAGAGGGGTTTTAGCTTATATTTTTTACTGCTATTTAGTGTTAAATAAATAAAATTTATATTTAATATAGTCGTAGGGTCTGGCCTGGAGGATGGCCTAGAAGAAAACTGAATTTTCAATCTTAATGTCTTGTCAGTTAATTAATGGCAGGGCCGAGGGGCACCAGTGCTGTGCTGTGCTTAGGGTTAGCCTTAATCCTGCCCTGTTGTATGGATGTGCCTGCCTCTCTCATTAGGTGGGCCTCTTTTGCAGCCTAGGGCATCAGACAGGCAGTGGTTGCCAGCAGCACCAAGCAGCAACCTTGAGCAGAGCCCTGGTCCCACTGCTGGGACCTGTGTTCAGGGCATGTCAGCTGTGGCCCACTTATCTGGCTTGCCTTCCTGCACCTCTACCCCAAGGAAGGAAGGATGGAAGGAAGGAAGGGCATGCAGCTGCCAGCTCTGCCACAGCAATTGGGTTTCCCACCTGCCCAGCTCATAGGGCAGTGGCAGTGCAGTGGCTCCTTCTTGGCTGCCTGAGCCCCTACATGGTGGCTAGTGGGCAGCCAGGATCCATCTGCACATAGTTCAGGCAAAATAGCTCTGTGTATGGTGACTGTGTGCTAACCCAGGCCACAACGGGTGAAAGTACCTGGGTCCATGCACCTCAGCTGCAGTGGCTCATGTGCAGTGGTTGTAGGCACAGCAGCTCTGTGAATACCTAGGCCACATTCAAGGGGTGCCAGGCAAGCATCAGAGGTACTCAGCTAGTCACTGGCCTATGGTGCTGAAACTTCTTGGGCCAGTCCTGGGTATGGAGGTATTTTCTAAACTACATCTAGAGCCACACATCTCAAAAGGCCAATTCTCTCCAAATATCCATATATAAAAGTTCCTTTCACCAGACCCAGTGAAAATTTTAGAGGCCAGCTTAATGGGACCATATAAGGCAGCTGCCAGCATATTTTGATTTGCCTTGAACACGGGCAACCAACATTACTCATTCCCAGACCTTTTTCAGTAGAAAAAGCTCAGCAGAAACTCTTTTACATATTAGGCCACATGCCCTGATGCCAAGCCAGTTGGAACTGCGTTCCTGTGCATTCCAGCTCAAAAAAAAGCCCTGCTCATTCTCAGTTGTCTGGTGACATTAACAGCCACTGTACTCTGAACAGAAGGAAATTTCCAAGGAGTCCTGCATGGAGAGCAAGGTAAGCACAGTCTATATACTGGCAGCTTAGATGCTGCAGGGGAGGCAGCATCTTCCTTTGGATGTGCTCTACAGCACCTATTAATTATATCTGCCCCTGTCAGTTCAGTGTATTTCAAAACACAAAGGTGATCATCCACTTTCCTTTTGTTTTCCTTTAGTTGATGTTTTACTGGCCTGAACATTCCAAGAGCAATGAGCATGCTCAGTCCTCATCAGATTGTGGGCTGTTGTCTTATTTTTAATTGACAAAGTAATATTTTCCTGCATGCTTGGAAAGTCCCTTGAGAAGCACGCTTGCAGCCCAAAATAGGAGCAGAGAGAGCCACATTGCTATCCACCCCACTGGGACGTTTAAAGGGCAACATTTTTGTAGTTTTCACTGGGCAGCCAATAAGGTGGAGGAGGATGTGAGATGAATTGATGGAAGAAGAAGAAGATATTGGATTTATATCCCGCCCTCCACTCCGAAGAGTCTCAGAGCGGCTCACAATCTCCTTTACCTTCCTCCCCCACAACAGTCACCCTGTGAGGTGGGTGGGGCTGGAGAGGGCTCTCACAGCAGCTGCCCTTTCAAGGACAACCTCTGCCAGAGCTATGGCTGACCCAAGGTTGGCTGATGCAAGTGGAGGAGTGGGAATCAAACCCGCTTCTCCCAGATAAGAGTCCGCACACTTAACCACTACACCAAACCAGCTCTCCAGCTCTCTATGGAGATAGACAGATAAACTTCTTCGCCTCCTTTCACTCACTTCTTGTTCAGGGTTTCCCACCCATGGCACCATGCTTCACAGTGTGGGATATGCTGGCCATTTGGGGCCCATACAGGCTCTTTTTCTGTTTGGCTTGGACATATGAACCTTCTGTCTCCAAACTCCTATTTCACACTGCTGTTTCACATGAGGGTCATTACATAGGCCTGATTCATGTGGGATTGGTTTGAGCCATACTGGGATTTGGCAGGATTAGTGAAGGATTATGCTTGTTGCTACATTAGATTGGCGAGTACCCTGAGGCATTCAAAAATGGGCAAAACAGCCAAATCAGAGATGCAAAGAAATGCTGCCCATTAAACTAATCACCTTATACCATACAGTGCAAAGGTGAAGTGATGATGCACAGGGCTGAGTGATTCATCCCTCCACATCTTGTGGTGCCATTCAGGACTCTTGGTCAAATGGTACCAAGGGGTTTTTTTTGGGGGGGGATGAATCAGTCAGTAGCATCACCCTTGCACTATACAGTAGAGCGCAATGGGGTTCATTGACAGCATCTCTTTGTACGACTGTGGTCTAGGCAGGGAGGAGCAAGACATGGCTGTAGTTTCCTAAGTGCTGACAGCCAAGATGGGTTTGCCCAAATGCTGGCAAATCTGATTAGGCAGTCTTTTAGAAGTCCTGAAATAAGGGAGTATATGTGAGTTTATTTAAGTGTAGTCCAGAAGTTTCTGTAAAACGTAGCTGAATCCATATTTTGTGCCTGTTGGTTTTGTTTCAGGGTATTGGGGCAGCAATAAATGCTATGCCTTGGCTGTCAGTAGCCCTATTGTTCTACTGTTTAGCAATAGCTCATCGCCTTTAAAAGGAACAAGCCGGATCCCAGAAGAAATCACAGAAAAAATAATAAGAACAGATTGGATTTGTACCCCATCCTTCACTTGGAGTCTCAGAGCATCCTACAATCTCCTGTCCCTTCCACTCCCCACAATAGACACCCTGTGAGGTAGGTGGGGCTGAGAGAGCTCTGATAGAAACTGCTCTTGAAAGGAACATCTCTGAGAGAACTTGTGACTGACCCAAGGTCATACCAGCAGGTGAAGTAGTGGGGAATCAACCTGTTTCATTCAGATTAAAGTCCACGCTCCTAGCCACTACACCAAACTGGCTCTCGAGCACTTAGAGGCTTCAGCAGGGCAGTTCCCATCTCCCACTATTTTGCTTTATTTCATTGCAACTAAAGTCCAAAATCTGTTGGTATATTAGCAAGCTGACAACACTTTCAGTCATGATAGAGTTAAACTGATGTTGTGGTGTGGAGTCATGCGAGCAAAAATTCTGCTTCATGACTACTAGTATTAAAGTTATAAGTGAGCAACTGACTACTGCATAAATTAGTTTGCTTTGGGGCCATCCTTCCTGAGCTAAGACAAAAATGTATGAGCTTTAAAAACTGTGAGTTAGCTCACACTAACTCAGCTTAGAGAGAACACTGGTTGTGAGTAAATAGGATGTTATCTAGTTTAGCTGTAACCAATTAGAATAGAGATACCGTAAGTTTGCCCAGGGAAAAATGTGGGTTGTGATAAGTAAAATAGTGTGATCTGTAACCTCTCTATTGACTAATCAATATATTGATTTGAAGATGTGCTTTGATTTGTTTGCATATTTTCAGCAACTATTAAGCTTTTTACCATGTAGACCAGGGGTGTCAAACATGTATTTATATGTATTTTATATATTTTATTGTATAATTATAATTATTAATCTATCATGAATGTATTTAAATGGATTCTGTTGGTTTTTATGTTGTAAGCCGCCCTAAGCCCACCTCGGTGGGGTAGGGCGGGATATAAATCGAATAAAATAAATAAATAAATAAATAAATAAATAAATAAATAAATAAATAAATAAATAAATAAAAATAAACATGTGGCCCAGGGGCCAAATCAGGCCCCCAGAGAGCTCCTATCAGTCCCCCAAGCAACCTGCTGTCATCTGCTTCCTTCTCCCTCTCTTTTGCTTCCTTCTCCAACACAGTTTGCTTTGCCAGGCTTGCTCAAAAGCACAGGAGCTACAGAGCAAAACCCCTATTTTCTCCATTGACAGAGGCTCCTCCCTTGGGAAGGAAGGGAGGAGGGAGAGTTTGCTTTGCCAGGCTATCACAATTACACAGCAGAGCTACTGAGCCAAGTCTCTCTTCCTTCTATTGACTGAGGTTCCTCCCCCTCCTAGTCCCTTGGGGAAGGAAGGAAAGAGCCAGAGCTTCCTTTGCTCAGTTCCTTGGACCCCATGGGAGTGATACAAAGAAAGAAGAAGAAGAAGATGATGATATTGGATTTATATTCCGCCCTCCACTCCGAAGAGTCTCCGAGCGGCTCACAATCTCCTTTACCTTCATCCCCCACAACAGACACCCTGTGAGGTGGATGGGGCTGAGAGGGCTCTCACAGCAGCTGCCCTATCAAGGACAACTTCTGCCAGAGCTATGGCTGACCCAAGGCCATTCCAGCAGATGCAAGTGGAGGAGTGGGGAATCAAACTCGGAAAGCACCTTTAAGACCAACGAGTGCTAATGTTTTAAGCATTTTTTGTTTTGAGTTTAATTTTTTTTATATAAAGTTTATTTCCTTGCTACCTGGCATTACATTTTATGACACACATGACATAGCCCGGTCCGACAAGGCCTCATTTACGTCAGATCTGGCCCTCATAACAAAAGAGTTTGACACCCCTGATTGTAGACATTAAGATGCAGCCTGTTAGCAGAGACAGTATTTCTATTGTTTACTTCCAAATGTAACTCCCTCCCTTGTTTTCTAGCAAAGTCAGATTTTCTTTAAGCTCAACTACACACGGTGTTGACTCTGTTTATTTACTCTGCAGTTTTCACAGCCAATGACATCCCATGCCTCCAAGTGAGAAATAAGCATATTCAGAGGGGAGTCTTGAAGCCAGGTTCAGAATTAGTTATACATTTATCATACAGATGTTGATGAAATTACTTTGTCTTTGATCAATTGCTGATGTTTGCATTGGGTTCCTTTCCCTATTGTTTGGTTCTTTAAAATATGCCTTCCAATACCCCTTAAAAATTAACCCTTATTTTGTCACTTAACAAAAGCACACAATTGGTTAGTCTTTGGCATGATACCTAACAATAAGGAGCAGTTTTGGAAGCCACCCAGCACATGAAACCATTATTTAGAAAATGTATCTGCTGCCTCTCCAGAGAGCTACCATGAGCAAAAAATGCAAGTCCAACAGTTTAGCAGTAAGGGCAAAGCCCTAGAACTCTATCTACTCAAAGTCCAGAATGGCTGCTCAGGAACACAGGCTATGAGGATATCAAAGCTCTGGCTTCGTAATAAATATTAAATAGCTTCTTTTCTTCCAAAGAGCATCTGCTTCCTAAGTTATTGTTTTTTGGCCAAAGCACCTACTTCCAGTGAGGGAGAGGGAATTAGGCAAGTCAGTTTAATTTAATCAGTTTGGGTCCTGTGCCACCTCTTCGCAGCACCAGCCAGTCACCATTAAGAAACAATGCATCTGCCTGATACTGCTTACAGCATTGGTGCCCCAGGCAAGGCTCAGCTCGCCCCTCCTCTGCCTGTAACAAATTAAATCTACACCATCAGCTCCAAGAAAAGTTAGGCAGAAGGGGAGGCCTGAATGGACAGTGACAGTGTGATGAATGGAGGCACTGAGGAGAATGACAGAGAAAGAGAAAGCAAGGGGGGGACCAACTAGCTTTCAGCTGCCAGCCCACATCAGGTGCTGGACTTTTATTTGCCCCATTCACGCCATTTCAGAGAAACAGAGATTGATTACTCTGACTCCCAATATTAACTTCCTGCTTAAATTGCTCCATGTCTCCCCCCCCCTTCTTCTGCTGATGTGGGCTTAGTTGTTTGTCTGCCCCTTTTCTTGCATGTGAGAAGAAGAAGGCCAGGTAACAGTGACAGACCTGCAGTCCAAGTCCCAAATCTTACAGTGTTTATGTGTGTGCAAGCAAATGTCTATTGATTTGTGTGGCTCTTTCAGCATGGAAAAATGGGGGGGGGGGGTTGAATTTATTTCCACTGAGCATTTTTGGAGCTTTGCATTTCCAAGGACCACATTCAGCCTCTTGTCCAAGTCAAGAGATTATTTGACCTCCTTCTCTTGAGCTCTGCTCATGCTTTGTCTTCTGTTCTGTATGTATCTTATGCAGTTGTTCCTCTTGACTCTTGTACACCTCCACCAGTGCATTCTCCTTTTGGACTGGTCTTTGGGTTCTGACCTTGGCTTGCCTCCCACTATGCTCAGGGTTGGGCCCTGAGTGGACTTCACTGACCTCAGCACATCCTGGATCTCACTTTCACTGACAGAATAGTTGCTGAGCACTCCTTGCTTTTGTTCCTTGTTTGCCTAGAACACTGTTTGTCTTTGTCAAACATGAAACAACAGTAGGAACCAAATAAAGACTGCTTAGGAGTCAGTTTTCAACAGAATGAGAAACTGGAATTTCAGAGCACAGGGAATTGGTTACAGTCCATCTTGATGACAAAGAAAGTCATTGGCTCACACAACTCCTTTTCACCATTTAAAATGGTCTTGTGAACTGAGCCTGAGATTTCTACTCAGACAGTTTGATGGTAACCCTACCCCAAAAGTGTTCAGAAACCCATAAGCATTCCCTATATAGCATCAGTGTAAGGATGGGTGCAGCAGCAAATGCTTAGCACTGGTTGTGGACAGCAGGACTTCCAGTGGATTTCCACATTCTAGGTAAGCACAAACAGAGGTGTGTGAGAATTCTGTCTTTTGTTAGATTCCTCTACTAACCTGAACAACTGTTGTTAATAGCAAGTCAGGGTTTCACTCTGGTCAGAATCCCAATTGAAACCATAAAGAGCAAGGAAATAAAACCCTCCACCCTCTTCTTATACCACCCCTTGGATGAGAGTAAAACATGCCTGACCAGCTTCCATCTCTGATTTCCTATCAGAACCCTGGTAGATCTTGCCCACATTCAGGGCCCAGTCATCAGTTGTGGCAGGTACAAACTTTTTGCAAGAGGCCCCTTCCCAATTATACATGACATAAATACCTAACAAAATGTCACACCATTGCAATGGCCAAGGCGTCCAAGCTGAACCACACTAGATCCTTCATCCCATAAAGCAGGGCTGTTGAAATCCTATGTTATGAGGACCAGATCTGACATAAATGAGACCTTGTCAGGATGGGCCAGGTCGGGCTGGGTCATGTGTGTACCTATTTAAGATCAGGTAGCAGAGATATAAACTTAATAGGGAACACAATTAAAGATTTTTTTAAAAAAAAACCCTTAAAATAAAACATGCTTAAAACATTAGTACTACTTGGTCTTAAAGGTGCTTTCTTTGTATTTCTCCTACGTAATCCAAGGAACTGGGCAAAGGAAGCTCTGGCTCTTTCCTGCATTCCCCAGGGGACCATGAGGGAGAGGAGCCACAGCCAATAGGAGGAAGAGAGGCTTGGCTCTGTAGCTCTGCTGTGCAATTGAGAGAGCCTGGCAAAGCAAGCTCTCCCTCTCCCCCTTCCTCCCCAAGGGAGGAGCCTCAGCCAATAAAGTTATCTGTAGTTGCTGTGTAATTGAGCAAGCCTGTGATGTAGAATGAAGCAAGAGAGAGGGAGAAGGAAGCAGATGACAGTTGTTCAGGGGACTGATAGGAGACCTCTGGGGACCTGATTTGGCTCTCGGATCGCATGCTCAACACCACTGCCATAAAGTGTATCCTTTCCCATGCTTGGATCTTACCTTCTAGAAGAGACTAAGGCTGAGAAAGGGAACAGGGTGATATGGCTGGTTTTTGGTGCTTCAGACAAATTGTGAGTCCTCACCCTAATTCAGTACAGGAAGAAATGAGAATGAACACTTTAGTCCAATTTAAACCCCCTGAAAATCTGGTGCCCCTGGACAATCACCTAGTTTGCCTGCATGGTCAGGCTGGCCCTATGCAGTGGAGTCCTCCAGATCACTGAGCTACTGTTAAGAATTCCTGGGATTAGGTCTGCAAAGGCCCCAGAGTGGTTCAAGATCGGCATCGCCAGGCTTAGGTTGCAAGATCACTCACTTGGGCATAAATTTCATGGAAACCAGCAGGCTTTCCCGCTGCTGCCCTCTCCCGTGGAAGCCACTGCAGAAGGAATATTAAGTCGTCCTTTGCCACCACGGCTTCTCTTTCCTGTTTCCACCAGGCCGGCCGCCTTCGCTGCTGGAAGGAAGGCAGCCCCCTTCCGCCCGTTCCGCGGGGAGGAGCGTCGCCCCCCCCCCCCACTCCCCAGCCAGGCCTCGACCGCGGCTGGCACCACCCAGGCAAGGGCCGCGCAGCTTTTCGCGAAGAAGAGCGAGGGGGAGAGAGGGCAGCAGCAGCAGCAGCAGGCAGGCCCTTCTGCTGTTTGTTGTTTCCAAGTACTATTCCTAAGAAAGAAAGGCTGATCCACAGTTCACCGAAATCTTAGGAATGCCTCCCTTTGGCGTCGGTCGTCCGATGATGGAAACAAAACCGGTGTCTTCCCTGCCCCCGAAGTCAGAAGCCGCTGCAAGCTGAGGGGTGTCCGCGGGGCCAGTGGGGGCGATGGGATGGGGGCGGCCGGGGGGGGGGGCTCGGCCAGCCCCTCTCGCCCTCTCCCTGGCAGGGGGTGGCTTAGCATGGCAGCGCGGGTCACTTGGACATTGTCCCAGCCAGGAAAGACGTGCAGGGTTGCTGTTCAGCCTGGCAAAGCGGCCTTCACAGGCCTCCAGAAGTGCGGCCGACGACGACAAGGCTTCCTGGTTTTACTGCCACAGACGGCCAGGGGTGGCGGGCGGGATGGAGGTGGTTGAACTAAAGAAAAGAAACTAGTTTCTCTTTTCCAATTTGAAGCGTTCTTCCAGAAAGAGCCACGGAGCTCTAACCTGTCACCATTTACTCGGAAGTAGATCCCGTTGAAGAGCTGTACAAAGCAGTCCCGCTCGCTCCCCTGGGGCTTGGGTGCCCGCAGGCTTCTGCGGGGGAGGGAGGGAGGGGGAGAGCCATTCCTGGGCGCCCCCCAGCCAGCCCCTGGAGAAGAGGCTCCCTCGCCTCATGGGAAGCAAGCTACCATTTCATTTTAAAGAGGCTGCGAGTCTCCGGCTGCCTCGGTTCTTCTTGCTTCTACAACCTTTTATTTTAAAAACTTCACTATTTTAAGAATTCAAGCAATGTTCAGAAGCAGCACTTTTTGCAAGTTACACTGCTGTGCAGAGAAGAGTTGCCCTCCCCCGCCTTCTTCTTCCTTCACACACACAGCCAAAATTCCGCGCCAGGCCGCGGCTGCATTTTCTTCCGTTCTTCTAAGGCGCTTTCTATCCGCGAATTGTTGGGGGGAGTGAAGCGCTCACGTTGCCGCGAGGAGCAGTTCCTCCGCTGGGCAGGGCAGGGCAGGGCAGGGCAGGGCAGGGGTGCTCTGAGTTTCTCCAACTTCTTTGGGAAAGGAGTCGTGCTTCCAGTCCTGCCCCTCAGCACCTTTTCTGCAGGGCAGGAGAAGGGGAAGGAGCCGGATCGCCAAAGCCGCTGGAGCTCACCCAAGCCGCTTGCTCAGAGGCGAAGGCCTCCCAAGTGCCCCAGTCGGATGCCCTGCTCGGCTTTTGCTCGGCGCTCCTCCACACGCAACGCAGCTTCCCGTCCACCTACTGCGGCCGGGTCGCCTCAAGTCAGCAGGGACCTGCTGCTGCCGCCGAGTCCACACGGATCGCATCCAGCTGTAAGTCTGCTGGACTGACTTCGGACGAAGCGCGGTTGGCACCTGGCCTGCAGGACCGGCAGCGGGAAGGCCGCCCGGGAAGGAGCCCCCCACCCACACCCCCGATCGGCTTCCTCTCGGAGAAGATCCGCCAGCAGTGGGAAATGGCATTTCTCGGGGAAGAGAACCCCTTAGATAGGACACCTTCAGGGCTGATTTTAGAGGCTTTAATTATTTGTCTGCAGGGGACGGACACCCTCCCTGCACGCACACGCTGCCCAGGTGCTCTGCGAAAACCAGATCTCTCCTTTCCCACCAGTAGGTGAACCAGAGGACAGCAGAAAAGAGCAAGAGTCCAGCGGCACCTTAAAGACGCCCATCGCTGGTGGCAGGCGATGAGCTGACTCACGAAACGGTGCTAGTCTTTAAGGTGCTGCCGCTGAACTCTTGCCCTTTTCTGCTGCTACAGACAGACAGGGCTCCCCATCTTGGCCTGCCCCCAAGAGGACAGTATTGTCTGCTCTCCGACCGGCGTGGTGGCGGCGGCATTTTCGAACACCTCTTGGGCACGTTTAAAACCCCTTCTCTGAAATCCTAAAGCGGCATATCCAGATGTAAGTGTCCCATCGAAGCCCGTGGAATTCAATGCCTAGGAAGCCTGGCCCTTGAAGCCGGCCCGGCCTCGCTCTGGGGCAAGCACCTCCGTTCTTTCCTAGGCGTCTTTCATCTCCCTCTCGGGGAGGCGAAGAAGCCGCATTTGCAGAGAGTGCCCCGACCACTCCAGGGCAACTTCCGCGCAGCTCTGGGTTTTAAGAGCACAGCACAGCAGATGCTTCTAGAAGAACGCAGCGCAGGACGCCCTTGCTTCCAGTCGCTTTCCTTTTGTTGTGGGTGGGGAGCCATGTTCCCTCTAAGCTGCAGAGCCTTGTGAGCAAAAATTCTACTTTGTGAGCTGCTGGCATTAAAGTTGTGAGCCCCTGCATAAATTAGTGTGCTCTGGGGTCATCGTTCCTGAGCTAACACAAAAATGTGTGAGCTGGAGGCTAAAAATCTGTGAGTTAGCTCACGCTAACTCAGCCTAGAGGGAACACTGGTGTGGAGGCCTCGGCTCGGCTGTGTTTTAGGTTTAAACCCAGTTTAAAAATGTGGCATGACTCTGGTTTTGGATTTCCGGTGTAACCCTCATAGGTCCTTGGAAAAATCTACGTCCCAAAGGCGGAGCAAGCTGGAGCTTTGCCGTAAGATAACAAAGGACTTAAACTACAAGTCGAACGAGGCTGTTCTTCATCACTCAGGAATCGGGAGAGGGGATATTTTTTAAAATGGAAAGGCTGAAGGAGAAAGCCCCCGGTCCTCCCCCCGGTCCTCCGCTCAAACGAGCAGCTTCCGGTCCTTGCTTTTCATTTTAAGCAAGCAAATCCCAGCCTGAGAGTGTTCCCGGCGTCTGCCCTGGATCGCTGAAGTCTCTTGTTGCTCAGTGATGAGTTTTGCAAGGTTCAGCTGCCCTTTTTCCCCGCTGCAGGTCGGCCAAAACTGTCATTCTGTACATACCTCAAAGACCAGGATACCTAGCAAGAAAAAGCTCTCGTTTTAGTATAGGGAGAGGAGGAGCACTCTGTTTTAATAGCTGCAAATTGAAAACAGAACTTCAGATCTGGCTTGTTTAAAAATACGTTAGAACGTTAAAAAAATACAGAATTTAGAAACAATAAAGCCCTTTGATCCATTGCAAGGCAATATTGTTGAAATGGAAAGGGAAGAGAGGGCTTGTTTGCAGCGGGGTTGCCAACTTTGAACAAATCCTGGTAATTGCATTTAACAGCAGGGTGATCGGCAACCCCTGGTGCTTACCTGAAGGGCACTTTCCCCTACTGATTGCTGCATCTCACCCCTCCCGGTAAAGGTGCAAGAGTCAGGCTAGACCTTTTTTCTAGACTGTTGGCAACCCTGCCCTTCCCTCTTCGGCTTACTGGGAGCTCAGCAGGTATTGAAAGAAGGAAACTGGGAACCTGAACCCGGATAAATGTGAGGTTTGTATCGCATGTACATGCACTGAGCGCAGCAAGCAAGCAGAAAGAAAAATCAAGCGCATGCTACACATTGGTTGTTCACTGTAACTTGTGAGCAGGGCTTTTGGAAGGCTATGATTTGACAAAAAGTGCAAGAGAGGGAAAGCCCTCCTCCTGCTCCCCATCCAGCAGGTCTTTCTGTTGACTTATTAGTGGTCTTGTTTGTTTGTCTTCGGGCAGCCCGTGGGGATCCGAGGAGCAGACAGATGACCTCCTGTGTTGGCCTCCCAAATCAGACAAGACCTTGTTTTGCCAACAGAACTTGATTCGCATTCAGCAACTGAGGAGATCAAAGGAAGGGACCTACAGTTCGGAGATAGGCTGGTGTTCCTATTCTTACTATCAAGATAGTGTTTCTTAATTACCAAGCAAATCAAAGCCTCTTGTTTTTAATTATACTTTACTTACAGCTGGATGATAAACTCTCACAGGTAAATCTTTTAATTTTTATGGAGGTTAATTAGCATACTGAACAATGAGAGCACACTGAAGGGGTGAACTTAAATGTGTTAACTGGGGAGATCAGAGGTAGTCGGAGGAACTTTAAGCACATGTGCAAACCAAGCTCAACCCTTTCCTTACATCTTTAAAAAATAATGCAGGTCTTGAAACCAAATACTGATGAGATATGATGTGCTGGGTGAGAACACAATCACTGGATTTTGATCTTGCCACCAGGGTGTTGTGGAGGTTTTTTTGTAAGGATTTTGGCTCAAATGCTTTTACAATAGATGCCAACAATCCCTTCCAATCATCTGCGGGTATTTTAAAAGGATGTCTTCCTGTCATGACCTTAAGAAGGTCTGTTAGCCTCCATCTCAACACTTGCAAATCACTATGTGATGTATTAGAGACTTAAACTCTGAGGGTCTATTTCAAGCACAGTATTTACTCCTTGATGTACTTCCTCAGTAACCTCTTGTGAATGGATAGATCTTCAAAAGGTGCATTAGTACTTGACTTCCTTTTCTGGGCTTCTGGCTACTGCTGCTCAAAGCAAATATAAGCAAAAACAAAAATTGAACATGTGGGGAAAGTGGGTGGGTTTCTGAAAACCAATGTGAAGGAGATCTTTTCTCTTCAGTCTTACTGTAAATGTTTAGGGCAAACTGAAACTTGCAGTCAAGAAGTCATTCAGATACTCTCTCTGCTAAAATATAGCTATCAAGCCTTAGTTGCAGCACCCATAGTGTCTTCCCGGGCTTCTATTTAAAAAAAAAAACCCATCTAATGCAATTTTGTTCCAGGACTTTTACTGCTCCATAGAGATGAGCTGTGACATTTCTGTTTCCCCTTTCATAAATATTGCATCTACCAAATGTAATTACCAAAAGCGAAGCAGCACCAAGTGTTTACTAAATAAGATTATGTGATAATGTTAATGTGTTTTATGTCTGTGTTCTGACACCAGACAAACTCCCTATTAATAACAGCTCAATGAGATGTGGGGGGAGGATGTTGCAGGATGAAAGAGGAGGCTGTAGGCTGTTAAATGTCTGCAGTGGAAGAAGAAGCTGCCCATTTAAAACACCTGCAGGTTTTGGATAGTGCAGACTCAGATGTAAGGCATGAAAGTATAGTATTCAACACTAGAAGAACAGCCAAGCAGGAGAGGTGAAAAGGAAGAAGGACCATAACTGCTTTTATATAGTGATAGCTCTTAAAGGTAAGGGTTATGGCTCTTTGAAACCTAGCCATCTAAAATAAATAATACCATAGAATACATCTTCAAAAACCTCTATGAGGGTGCCCCTCACATAATACAGTGTCAATGGAGCAGTTGGCATAAACCTGCTTGCTTTATGCAAATCTTTAATGTGGACGTTGTTGTTAGAACTTCACATGATTTGCAACTGCACATGATTGCAGATCCATCTGCCCATATTTTTCCATTCCATGGCATACTGCTAAGCCCCTCCCCCAGCAGAGACCAGCACAAGTGGGCACATCAATACCACAACAGATAAAAATATAAGATCAGACTTTCAGTCTCTTCCTGTTTTCAGCTATATTGCATAAAAAAGTAGACTGGATTCCAGTAATGGGGGGACATGATTTTTGCCAATTCGTTGCTCCCACCGCAGACCCACATCATGGTGTTCTTTAAGGTCCCTGGACTTCTTCTAGAAGCAGCATCTCACTGAGCAGTTTGGGCTGCAGTAGGAGGGGAAGGTAAAAAAAAGTTCCCTCCTGCCAACTGAAATCCCTTCCACCTCTGGATCCAGCCCAGCAGGGATAATTTTGAAATACAAAATCATTTCAATAAAAGTTCATAGAGGAGAAAATATGTATTGATAATCTCAAAAAAGAACCTAAACATGGAAAAAAACAAATGTGATATATTTACTAACAAGTTAAAAAGCAAATTTTGGATATAATTCAGGCTTGTTTGGTGTCTGTAGTGCATTGCTGAGGAGCAGGATTGCATGAGTGGCTCATATGACGTTTCAGTGTTAATGGCTTCCAGTAAATATAACCTTAATCTGCTACAATTTCCAAGGCTGAGGAGGAGCACCTCTTTCCATTTCAGGCACTATATCATCCTTGCCAGATGAAGAAATGCCACAAAATTCAATAAAACATATTTATAGCCAAACATACAACTCTCCCCTATTAGGATGAAATGAACAGAATCTTTATTAGATTGAAACATTAAAACAGAACCAAATGCCTTTCAGCTTCTAAGGCCTTCCTCAATGGTGAGGGCTATTTTAAACGTTTAAGCATGCATATCCAAGGAATGCAGATTTAGTAGTTCTTTCTCACCATGGGTATCATAACTTTCAGAGTGTGCATATATGTATCAACCCTGGTCAGAAAGAACTATTAAACCTTCATTCCGTGGATGTGTGTGCTTAAAAGTTTAAGATAGCCGTAACACATCACAAATCTTTTGCCACACAGTTTCTCTGGAATAAGAGCCCCATGGCGCAGAGTGTTAAAGCTGCAGTACTGCAGTCCTAAGCTCTGCCCATGATCTGAGTTTGATCCCCGGTGGAAGCTGGATTTTCAGGTAGCCAGCTCGAGGTTGATTCAACCTTCCATCCTTCCGAGGTCGGTAAAATGAATACCCAGCTTGCTGGGGGGGAAGCATAGATGACTGGGGAAAGCAATGGCAAAGCACCCCGCAAAAATCTGCCGTGAAAATGTTGTGAAAGCAATGTCACCCCAGGGTCAGAAACAACTGGTGCTTGCACAGGGGACTTTTCCTCCTTTCCTTCTCTGGAATGCCATATTATCAAGCTGCCTTGACATTAACACGTGTATATGTTATAGTATGCATGTATATACAAAAATTTGACCACTGAGGGAGTTTAGTTCTGTCTAAACATGATTCAAGGTTGTCAACCAAAATATATTGAATTACTGGTCCTGTTTTATCGGTTAAAGAAATTTCCAAATGTATCAGGTTATATAGATTCAGGACTTCTTAGTTCAAATATTCATGACTTCAAGGAGGGGAGTGTGCCAATGTTTTTAAAGTATAGTTCCAGTGTACCATGTAATAAATACATATATTTTGGTATAATTTATTTCTCAAAAAAATTTCTCTCACCCAGCCTTTGGGTACCCAACTTTATTGCATCTTAAGGTTAGGTTTCCCCCCCCCCTTCTGTTTTGGTTTAGAAGTCTGCCCAAAAAAGCAAGGGGGAAAGTAGAGGTTAGAGGAAGGAGCAGCAAGCAGCAGGAGATACCGGAGAGCAAGATGACAGCCTATGCAGATTAAATAGTTTCAGATGGCAGCTTTGTTGTTCTGCATTACAACAGTTATCTTGAGTCCAGTGGTGCCTTAGAGACCAGCAAAAGTTGCAGCTTCTACCCTGAAAATGTTGTTGGTCTCTAAGGTGCCACCGAACTTTAATCTGTTACACAGATCAAAGGTGGTAACAGGCCACATGGGCAAAGCACAGTGGAAAAGTTGTTCCCAGGATAAGAAATGTAACCTGCTCAGACCTACACCAGGTCAGGGTCAGCAATGGCCAATGAACAAGCTTGAAAGCAGAAACATCCACCCTAAAAGTCTTAAGATTAGAGAGAGTTCTGTAAGGTCAGGGTTGTGCAAAGGGAGCCTAATCAGGGAACAGCAAGCACATCAGCCTAGGCAATCAAAAATCCAGGTCTTTCACCTGGAAGACTCAAGGATAATTATATACATCAAGCCATTCATTTAAGATGATGCCTGTTGCCTACTAGAACTCAAACTGAATAATACTAGTCAATACATTCACTAGGAGTTACTCTCAGGTAACTGTGTATTCGATGGCAGTCCTAAATTAGAAATATTTACATTCTGAATTTCCTACAGCTAAAGTTTCAGAATATAAAGACTCCTAGATGAAGCCTGCAAGTGGCTTGTTCAAAACCGCACATGCCAGCTGTGTAAATGGCAGTGTCTACTTCCAGGGTTGAAGAACCACCTTGTAAGCTTATGGGTTGTATATGAAAGGTCAGGAAAATAATATTCTGCACCCCAGAATGTATGTGTATTGTGGTGTCATTTGAAGTCTTCTGAATCCCCATTAGCCACAGTTTGTATTTGATCTTTGACCTCAAAGGTGGAAGGTCAGCTGTTGATTCACTTTGGTTGCAGGGTCTCCTGTTCATCTATGTCCATTTTAACATTTTACTATAATGGAAACAATTTTCCACTCCAACTAAATCACTCCACATTCAAAACACAGTCACTACCTGACACCTGATAGTTTTCTGCTATTAAGCCTCAGCTGTTGCTAAAAGCATTACTATGCTCTTGCAGTGATACTAGAAAGGTACAATCACACTGTGCAATCTGATTCAGCAAGGATCAAAAGCACACAGATTAAAATGCCTTTACATAGAAAATGCATAAGGGCACTGCTTTTTACCCTTGATTTGAAAACAAAACTTTGGTGGGCAGATTTATGATTGGCAGTATAGGTGGGTTCAATATTTTTACTTAGAAAAAAATAATGCTGTCAAGGAGCCTGCTTCATTATTACAAATAATAAAAGGTACTAAATATATTAAAATTCAGTATTAAAAACACAGCCCAGCATAAAAAATAGATCATAAAAGTGGACAGATCAAAAAGACAGCTTATAATAAGTTCCCAGATTAAAACAGTGTTTAAAGATCAACCCCTTAGTTAAAAGCCTGGATGAGCAGAGATGTTTTGGCCTGGCCCCTAAAAGAAAGCAACATCAGTGCCAGGTGAGCCTCAAGGGGAAGGGTATTCCATAAGTGAGGTGCCACTATTGAAAAAGCTCTGTCTCTGGTTGCCACCTGCCTCACCTTTGAAGGTTGGGCACAGAGAGTGGGGCTTGTGACTGAGACAGATCTTAACTGGCAGCCTGGACAATATGCAAGGTGGCAGTCCTTTTTCCCCAGCTCCACAGAAACATGTACAACTTCAGAAGTGAGACAGCTGGGAGTTTCTCTCAGAACCCTGATCTTCCTCACACTTTTCAACCTTACTCCTTGCTGGGTCAGGAGCAAAGTTCTGGCACATCCTCATAGACTTGTTTCCTCCCTCTTAGAAAGGCCTCCCCCCCCCGCCCCCCGCTGTCTGCACAGGTTTTATAAGCTGCCTTGACTCCTCTCAGGGGCCATGACTCGCTTCTGGAGGAATGGCCCCAACCCCCAGGGGACTACCCTGTTTGTCCTGCAGGACCTCCCTCCTGAGTGCCTGTAACTGCTGCATTTGTTTCTAGCATTCCAACAACAGGTTGGGCGTACTCTCTCCCTGGGCAGATTCACCTCTCCCCTTCTGTTGCCATCTTCTGCCCAGCAGGTGAAAACTTTTTCTTGGTTCAGAGATCCTTCCTTCCTGACCAATCTCTTAATTGCTATTTTTATGTCTTTGTACATATTTTAACTCTGTTTTAGAGTTGTTTTAATGATGTATGTTTGGGAGGGGAATTGATTTTAATGTTATTAAAATGTTACATGCAGATTTTAAATTGTTAGCTGCTTTGGGGGCCCTTGTGAAGTCGGAAAAGCAGGATATACATTTTGTAAATTAAATAAATAATGGGTCCCTGAGGCTGGTTGCAGCCCCAAGCCAGGTTTCAGGCTCAGCTGCACAGCCCCTGATCACCCCTCCCCCTCAGCTCTGCTGCAGGCAGGGTCATTCTGGGACTGCTCTCCAATCCAGTCCACTAGGGGAAGGGATCCAGATGCCCCTGCTGATTCAAAGCAGCTGCCAGTTGGTGAGACTGTCTCTGCTGCCTCCCAACAGGAAGAACCAGCAATTTGAATTATACTTGAAAAATGTAGCTGGGCTCTAGATTTAAACCATTACTGTGCCTCATTCTTCCCATTTGTAATTAATACTATTTGCAATTTACATTTGCAATTAATGCTAATTAACATTTGCAATTAATACTATAAGTATTTTTGATTGGTATATTGCAGTGATTGATGCAGTGATGTTCATGAGAAATACATGCTGTTTTGAGAGTAGTCATGCATTTAACACACATTTGTACCCCCCACTCATGTTCATTTTTCAATGTTCTTGTAGAAACTAAAATCACCCAATTTTTTTTTACAAATTTTGGTAGATTAACAGATTTTTTTTTTCACTGCAGGAAGAACAACGTTTAGCTTCAAGGCATATTAACCATTAAGCTAACAATTAATTTCTGCCAGTCTTCAATCTGCATTTTTATTATAATTGTATAAGTATGTTATGTACTAAAACAATTAAGATTAGTACATGTTAGTAAATAGTTTGTTTTCTGAAAGGTGGGGTTATGCACAGTTTGGATGCTAGCATCTTCCTACCACCTAACCTCTATTTGCAACTGAAGGGGTACTGGATTTAGCTCCCTTAGTTTTCTTTTTAAAATTTCAGATATAAAACAATCCCACTGAAGCAGGTAACTAAAAATATAGCTTCAGAGATTTTTGCCATGCTGAGATTTTCATTGCCTCAAACAATTTTGGAGAGGAAATGTATAAAACTATAAAATAAGTAAAAACTGCTCTCTGTTGGCTACTGTCAGGCATCAGACATTAAATATAAATGGTCCATTTTCAGTCTTTTCCTAGAATTAGGGTTTTTTCCACTTAGGTTTTGCTTTTTCTGTTGTAGAAGTACCTTAACAATCTCATGGGTGAATCAATAAGGCTAAAGTATCCTGAGGTTCATGAAAACGACATTTATAATACACAGCAAGACTAAGAAATTTATCAATAAAACAACTTTACGTGCTTTATATTTGCAATAAAAACTTTCCCAGATTTTATTTTGGGTGTTAATGTAGAATTCTTACTCACCTTAGATCATTTCCACAAGTGTCTCTTTCTTTTAAAAAAAATCAGATTTGAAATTCAGCAGCAGCAATGTCAATGTTACATTTATAAAAGGCCAAAGAATTAATCAACCAGTTTTGCTTAAAATAGCACATTAAAATTATAATAGGAAAATGTGGGTGGGACTTGGGGAGCACACACAATTTGCTCATTGTTTATTCAGGCATCAGGAGCTTGGAACTTTCCCAGAGAACAATGTGATCAGTCCGGAAAAAAGTGTCTTCTCTAACTTTGGAGACCTTTGCACAAAGGAATGTGAAGTTCTAGGCAAAGAGGTAATTCCCTGGGTGGTTGAGTGACAGACCGGTTGGCCAGTGTTATTATTGGAGACAATTGTTCAAGAAGTATGTTGACAACCTTTGTCACCATAGCACCCTGAGCCCCTCCACCCTTTCCGTTTTCCTTTGAGTGGGAAAGTGCTATTGCTTGGAGTTGACCCTGATGAATGGAGCTGGGTAAACTATTTTCCACCAACAGACAGAACAAAAACTGTAGTCTTAAAAAGGCATCTCCATTATATCATTTAAATGTTTGTTTGGCCAATAAAATATAATAACTGGAGCTGTTGTCTTGCATGATCATGTGGACTTATCTTGTTATCTCTGTTTGGTCTTTGCATCTGTTAAAACATTATTATGTTAAATGGTAACCATGTAAACCAAGCTTGTTATTCCTGAATCTGACAAATATCTTCATTATGTTGCATGCTCATTTACTATTCACTCTCTACCTATATGTATAGACTGGTAAATTCCATTTCATTTTATCTGAGGAAGAGTGTGTGCACATGAAAGCTCATACAGTGAATAAAACTTTGTTGCTCTTAAAGGTGCCACTGAACTCATACTTTGTTAGGCTGCAGCCTGTATAAGAGGGAGTTTTTTACTGCCCTCCAATAAACAGGGATATCTGTTTTTCTCTACATAAACCAGGTTGCTGGATTGTGCCATTATTACAATCTAGTAGAAGAAACCTTTATTTACACACATGGGAGAAGCATGGGGCTACTTTTCTGTTGCCTCATGTGACTGTACTGTGAGGGCACAATGAAGCTATATAGATGATGCCAATCTAATGAAGTCCCCCCCTTCTTCATGGCCTCCTTTCACTCCAAGTCAAGACATAAGCTGTACTACAACTCCTTTTCACACTTCTGTCACACTGGCCTTTTATGAGTTAACAATGTAGACACAGTCTGTGTATGCGAACGTACAACCTTTTCCAGCTTCAAGAAGATCTTCAAAGAGTCGTGAAATCTTGAGTCATCTGAATTGCAAGCATTTAGCATTGATCTCTGTTCAGCTGTCTAAAACTGAAAAACAAAGTCCATACACCCCTTTACAGAGAAATGAACTGCTGGCTAAAGCAGGGGTGTTGAACACATTTGTTAGGAGGGCCAGTTCTGATACAAGTGGGACTTTGTGGGACTAGGCCATGTGTGTAATTAACTTGCAATGTGAAGTAGCGGAGATATAAACTTTATAAAGGATATGGACAGACACAATTAGATGTATTATTTTTTAACTTAAAATACAAACATGTTTTAAACTCTTGCTATGTTTTGCTTAGAACATAGAAATGCTGAAAGTGAAACTATCTCCTCTCCATTGAAACACATTGCAGCGCAGATAAAACTGCAAGGAAAATGTGGAATGGATCTTCCATCAAGGTCCCTGGGCCCTATCTATCTGGGCACAGATGTGAAACCAATGGTGACATCAGGGAGTGTGGCCTAATATGCAAATGAGTTCCTGCTGGGCTTTTTCTGCAAAAAAAGCCCTGCATACAACATGATGCTGAAGAAAATAAAGGTCTGAAAGTCAATGTCATGGCACTTCCCACACTTCTTAAAATTCCAACAGCAGGCCAGTTCATTGATCCATTTGGGATTATTCTTACTTGTAGGAGATGCATCAGTAGGGGAAGGAAACATTCACACAATTCATTTGAAATACAGGTGGGTAATGTCCTCACTGTGCAATGGACCACTGCCAGTTAGTACCAGCCATAAGTCTATGAAGTTCTTCTGCAGGCAAACTAACCTTGCAAGCTTGTCTATACTTGAAACAATCAGTTTCATAATAAAATACTATCTTGCATCAGTAAAACAATCTCAAAGGAAAGGAGCAGTCTTATCCCAGAGATACAAACAAAGATAATATTTGTTGTATTTATAACTATTGAACATAGTTGCATCCTTTTCCATGCTTCCTTTTAGAGAGGTAAACTTTTCTCCCTATTCACCCTATTCATTTCTGCCATGCTGTGCAGCTGCCATGCAGTGTGTGAGTATATGTGTAAAGTGCTGTCAAGAAGTCAAAGTCGATTTATGGCAGCCCCATAGGGTTTTCAAGGAAAGAGATAGTTTGCCAGCACCTTCCTCTGCATAGCAACCACGTAATTCTTTGGTGGTCTCTCAACCAAATACTAACGAGAGATGAACCCGCTTAAGCATCTGAAATCTGATGAGATCAGGCTAGTCTGGGCCATCCATATAAAATATACTATGATGAATACCAGGTGGGGGTGGCCATGCTGGTCTGAAGCAGTAAAACAAAGTTAGAGTCCAAAGGCACCTTTAAGACCAAAATTTTTTATTTAAGGTGTGAAATTTCATGCCCACACATACTTCCTCAGACAAACTGAAATGAAACTTACCAATCCATACATGTAATATGTATGGACTGGTAAATTTTATTTCAGTTTGTCTGAGGAAGTATGCGTGTGCATGAAAGCTCACATCTTAAATAAAACCTTGTTGGTCTTAAAGATGCCACTGGCCTCTAACTTTGTTCTACTATGACTACCAGTGAGGCAATGTTCACTGTTTCTTAAGTGAATGCAATTTATCAGGATTCTAGGACAGAGTATCATCAGGACACCCATATTCAAAACTTTAGGACCCACCCAGCCCAAGAGAGATCTTCTACACATAATCCTTGTGGACAAAGTGGTTTAAAGTCAGAAGTTTCTATGCAGTGTTCTGTAACAATGAGGGGACCAAAGGGAGCTCAATTAGACCAGAGGATAGTGAAGATTCATTAAGAGTTTCATTCTTGAAAACTCTGAGTCAGCAAAGGGCTCTGATTATCCAGCTTCTAGGGCACTGGGAGAAAAAGCTCAGACAAGGGAGTGTGTGCTACTCTTCTCCAGGGAGGGACTGCAAATGTGAAAGAGCAGCAGCTTTGAATAGATGGGGGTAGTATTTGTCAGTGTTAGATTTTTAGGCCTGACCCAAAAACTTGCTAATAAAACTCTGGTTCCTGTATGGTAGAAATTAATTGTGGTGGTCCATTTGCAAGCTTAGGTCAATGTCAAGAGCTCCATTTTACAGATAGAGAAAGTATATTGATAGAAGTTAGCATTTGGATTTCTGAGCATTCCTAATAAACCCTTTACTTTTGATGCAGGTAATTTTTGAGACACTAGGCAACATAGCAGGAAAGAAGGATGCCAGGAGAGGACAGATAAAGCCTCAGACTTGCGTATCAACTCTGCTCCTGGGTACAAATGACTCTGCCTGCTTTCTGGACACAGTAACTTGGGCTCCAGCTGTCCAGATATGCATCCTTTCTACAGCCTGCTTTAAACAAATGTAGTGGGTACTTTAGCAGAATTAATCCATAAGAAGATGAATGCAGAGGTAGAAATACAGTCAGTTTTCTTCCCGTGCTGTCATCTCCTGTCAAGACATAAATTGTAGGAAGTGTTGATAACTATAAGAATATTCTCTAGAATGATTATATCTTGTGCAGTAGTGGTTAGGGTTCTAAATACGATGCCTCCAAAATGTGTGCACACCAGGGGCAGTTTGGGGTATGACTCTCCTTCCTGAGAGTCAAAATACTATTAATCTAGGTACAGAGCTGTGGTAAAGACAGGTCTCAGTTGATCCTCCTCCCGCTGTGGGACACTTCTGCACCCACCAGGTGTCTCCTTCACATCTTCAAGGTCCTTTGAGTGCATGCATCACAGAGATCTTGAGTGTAATGGTGACTTGA
Source organism: Heteronotia binoei (assembly GCF_032191835.1). NCBI lineage: Eukaryota > Metazoa > Chordata > Lepidosauria > Squamata > Gekkonidae > Heteronotia > Heteronotia binoei. Next base: position 76,207,447 of record NC_083228.1, on the reverse strand, counting down.
GAGTATCACTAAGTGGGGGAAGCTGTTTAAACAGAACCAGGAATGAGGAGCAGGCAGATACTAAACCAAACTGAATCACTGTAACTCTTTATATGACCCACTGGAGAAAGCTGGTTTGCAGGCATTGACCTCTGAGGAACAGCAAAGGGAAGGGGTTTGTGCAGGGAGAAGAAAGTAATCAAGCTGACATCTCCTCCAGCAGTGCTGTCAGGGTCAAAACTCAGGAAGTCTGCAAACACCATGCTCATCATGTGAAGGACAAAGCTCCAAACAGCCCTGTAAGTGATGCAAAAATAAAATATTTTTCCCTAAAAAGATAATGTATGTGCAATGCAAATTAAGCTCTATTCTGTATAACAGAGATAAAAAGAAAATTTGCAAGAATTCCACACTTTCAAATCATGGTATTTTGCTTTTTAAAATGTTTAAAAAATCACTTACTGGGATGAAATTTGCTTTTTCTTAGCAGCATTTCCTTTCTACTACCAAAGCTGAAATATGTAGTTTACAAACACAAACACTCTTTGCTAAGAAAATTCATTGCATTATGGATCTTACAGGATACAAAATCAGCTGACATGTTCATTTGAGAGATCTAATTATACTGTAGCTGAGCTTTCATTAGTGGAAATAACAAACTGTCTTCTGTTTACTTTGTAATTACAGAATAGACTTCAGATTCTTGTCGCTATACCTGTGTCTTAAATATTTCACTAAGCATCTTTCTATGTGTCTAATTTTAGATACACAAAATCAGATTGTTCTGCACCACATTTGATTACTACAGGACCAGTTTGAAAGATCCTTTGACTGCATCCAGGTCTAGCAAAATACCTAAATGCATTCAACATCCATAGCAAATTACCTGTTGCCTAGCTCTGGCAGCACCCCCATGCAGATTACATTCTTCAGCAGTCCAGTAGAGGGAGCAAGCTATTGAGTAAATATGCCAAGCAAGATTTAAGTGCAATAATCCTTTCCAGTACGGTAAGGTTTTCTTCCTTTCATCTTTCCATCACCTATTGTTAACTAGGGGGAAAATTCAAACCAAATAAATGACTGATATGTCTTGGTAGCCAAAATGATTCAATTGTTTTTTTCATTTTTTCACTTTCACATCTGATGTTTTGCTAATCCAAGCATACTCCCAGATAGGCCCTTTATGAATGTCCATTTCCTTTGCTTTCACTGAGCATCACCATAGAGTTCCCGCCCCCTCTTCTGCATTCCCCCATGCATTCCAGTTGCATTTGGTTTTTCTTTTTGCATTGATTCCTCCCCCCTTTAGTGCTGAGCCTGCTTTCAGTCTATGTTTCCCAGGTTTTTTCAATCTGTTTTTGTTACATTTTTTCCTCTTGGTTCTCTTCCAAGCCAAAGGTAATTTAAACAGCATACACATTTCCTTGGACATTTCCTCAACACTCTCCTTGGAGGACAGTTGATATCTCCTTATTTGGTCAGTTTTGCACTTGGTGTGTCTTTTGAAATAGGAGATTAGGAAAGTAATTGTCTGTGTCTGACTTGTTTGCAGGAATAGCCAGTTAGCTCAGTTTTTTAGAATGCAGTGCTATTAACAGCAAGGTTGTCAGCTCAGTCATTTAAAAAAATGGATTTCTTTTAAATTGATTCTGAACACAAGCATTTCAATTTCTCTCTCTCTCTCTGAGAAAGTTACTACCTTGCTGTATCAGGGGAATGCTAGAGACAGAGTTTATTTTGATTTCAGTAAGACTTCTTGATAAGGTTCCACATAATATTCTTGTTGACAAGTTGGTAAAATGTGGTTTGGATCCTATTACTGTAAGGTGGGTCTGTAACTGGTTGGCAAATTGCACCCAAATTGTGCTTGTTAACAGTTTCTCATTGTCTTGGAGAGGAATAACAAGTGGAGTGCCTCAAGGATCTGTCCTGGAACCTGTTTTGTTTAATATCTTTATAAATAATTTGGATGAAGGGATAGAGGGAATGCTTATTAAATTTGCAGATGATGCCAAATTGGGAAGGGTAGCAAATACAGTAGAAGATATATAGGATGATCTTGACAGGTTGGAAAACTGGGCTAAAAAAATTTTTTTTAACAGGGATAAATCAAATGCATAATTATAGGATGTGGGAGACTTGTCTTGGCAGTATTATGTGTGAAAAGGAACCAGGGGTCTTAGTGGACCATACAATGAACATGAGTCAGCAGTATGATGAAGTACCGTAACTAAAAAGGCAAATGCAATTTTGGACTATCGATAGAAATATAGTGTCCAGATCGTAAAATGATGGTATCACTTAACTCTGCTCTGGTTAGACCTCACCTAGAGTAATGTGTTCAGTTTTAAGGAGGATATAGACAAGCTGGAACTTGTCCAGAGGAGGGCAACAAAGATGCTGAGGGGTCTGGAGACCAAATCCTATGAGGAAAGATTGAAGGAGCTGGTTATATATAGCCTGGGAGGACTTCCTCAGGAGGTGGTGAGCTCTCCATCTTTGGAGGTTTTTAAACAGGCTAGATGGCCATCTGACAGCAATGCTGATTCTGTGAACTTAGATCACGAGATGGAGAACAGGGGGAGGTACTTATGATTTTCCTGCATTGTGTAGGGGGTTGGACTAGATGATCCTGGAGACCCATACAACTCTGTGATTTTATTATTTTATGATGCTGTGGAGCTGGCTCTGGTTTTTTTTAAAGTCTGATCTATCTCAGCATTTGCTTTTCCCCCTTTGCCTGTCATCTCATTTCCAAATAATACTGGGGAGGGTCCTCAGGCTGCAAAGCATTGATGTCTCCACCCCCCACCCCCACTTGTGAACCTCCTCCACCAAACTGCTGCACAGCAGCCTTCCTGCTGCCTCTCTGGCATCTCCTCCTAGGGGCATGCATCTTCTAAAACCTTTAACAGTACACACACACACACCATCTCTCAACAAACTTTTAGAGCATTCCCTGCCAATGGTTTTTCTCCAACCATTCAAGATTAGCATTTAACTCCTAACACTAGACTAAATTCTCCTTTTAAAAATTGTATAGATGGGAAATCTAACCAATGGTGGAGCCTGTACACCAATAAAGGGGGAGGGGAACCACTAATGGTGACCGCACAATAATTCCGCTAAAAGAATCTCCTATTTCAAAAGACATGCTCAGTGTGAAACTGACCAATCAGGGGAGAACAACCTCACAATACCATCTGGGTTTTCTCATTGGTATGCAGAATGTATACTCCTAGATTCCCAATAGAAAACTGAAGGAGAAAAGAAAGTGTAGAGGGCAGGTATAGCATTTGAATTAAACCCCAACCGATTCTACTTCAGTGAAAATCAGAAGTCAGCTGTGTCTGTATAAAGGGCCACAGTGCATGACTAAAAGGGCAAGAATCTCTGAAGGAGGGTCTTTTTCTCTGGTAGACCTCCACATTTGCTGCATGATGCCTGCCAACACAGCCCCCACACTGCTCTTCGGCAGCCATAGGCACTGATTGGGGTCAGTGCCACATAGCAAAAATACCTGACAGGTGGGAACTGAGAGAATTATAACCACAAACACATTTCCAGTCACTGGCAGTATTTGAAATAAATTTCCCACCATGTCAAAGCAACAACAACAAAAAGTCCTCAGAGTGGTTATTTATTCTGCCTAAAGCACTGTGACTCCCCTGTTATGATACAAATCAAATGCTGCTATAATGATCCCAGAAGACAGAGAAAGTGAGGATGAACAAGATTGTACATTAACTGTACTATTGGTTAACAATATTTTCCAAGCACAATACCTTTCTGTCTCTCATACAAAACTTCTCACACAGTGCATGTTTTTAATGAAAGACAGAAAATGGAACAGGGTAAAGGTATTTTCTAGCTAATATGAGTATACTTAAATTACCAGTGTATGAAAAGTGACTCAATGCAAATAGTACTATTGGGGACAAAACTGCAATCCTAATTACATTGTGGATTTGGTACAGGCGATATATTGTAGCAGGATAAAAGTCTGCTGGAAAGAAAGAAAATCTGCTTTTTGGTTACACAGAACCCTTCATTCACAGCATTAGAAAGCTACTTTTTATTTTGTAAAGAACAAAGTAGTTTTTAGGTACAAATAATTTCACAGAAACAATAGTTTAATTTGTGGACTTCAATACTTTAAATGCATACAATATAGCAATGAAAAGTGGTGACAAACACCTAAACAAGTTCCCACTAAAAACAATATAGACATCACAAGCAGAATTTTATTTGTCATTAAAGGTGTGCAAGCACTGAGTCATTACTGATCCATGGGGTGACATCACATCACAACATTTTCTTGGCTGGCTACCTGAACCCAGCTTCTGCTGGATCGAACTCAGGTCATGAGCAGGTCATGGGTTTAGATTTAGATCAAGAGGGGATCATTTTGTGGCTTTAACTGAGCCTTTGTGCCAGTCTCTGTATTTCAGATGACACATAAAATGTAACTATTGGTAAACTGGGCTGACTAGTGTGGAGGCTGGAGGGAGCTGCTTATGCAGCATGCTCCACCTTTCCAATGCAAGCATTTTCTACATCCTTCCAAAAGCAGCCTATAATTTGCTGGAGTGTAAACTAAACTGGGGAGGGGATGTAACTCAGCATCAATGAACAGCATCAACCAAACCTGTAGTTGCTTGAGGGGCATGTTGGGAGAACGGGTTGACCCTTGGCACAGTTAATATGCAAGCTAGGCTAAATAAAGCCAATGGTAGTAGTGGCCAAGTCTGGAGCCAGAGTAGAGATGACTAAATGATGGTAACCATTCCCTATTTGGCTGCAACCCACTCTTAAAAGATTAAGGCATAATTTGATTATGCAGATCGGCCATTTAATTAACAAAATATAGCTTAACCAATATATATGTTGCGTCTTTACAGGGGATAGTACAAAAGCTCCAGCTCTTTCAGTGACTTGAGGTTGCTTGTTCCCCTGGGATTAATTGCCAAGAGAAACTTTGTGACATGCTCACATCTCTTCACTTCCTTTGTCAGGAGCTCCTTGAGTTCTTTTATCACCCCCTGAGGCCTGACTGGCCATGGCACCAGGCAGTCTGAGCCTGACATACCCCTCGGAGGCCTGGAACATGTTTGTTTTGGTGTCATTCTAGCCTAATTGGGATTCAAAGGGAAACAACCTGAGGGGGAGGAGGCACAGCAGTGATAGACACATCCCTGAAGGCAGCATGCAGACAGAGCCTATCCAGAGAGGTACAGCTACAAAGCCAAAATAGACAGGTAGGTCCTAGAGATGAAGAGAAACTTGGACCCAGAGCTTGAATATCCAGGGTGCTGTTTGGACAGTCTCAAAATGTTTTAGTCAGCCTCCTGATAAGGGAGCTCTCAACCAAGCGACGCCTATGTTCAGTCACCATGAGCTGAACATGAAAGAGAAAAAAAGGAAGAGTGTATGAATTAGAAACCGGGGGTTGGGGGGAGAAAAGTTATGATTTTATTGCTCCAAAACAATGGACATCATTTGGTTCTGTGAGGCAGTGCTGTTTGGTTGATGCTACAGGTTTGGTTGATGCTTTGAGGCAATTGGCTAAAATAAGAGGCATCTAGTGCTGCAGTACTGCATTCCAAGCTCTGCTCATTACCTGAGTTCAATCCCGACGGAAGATGGGTTCAGGTAGCCAGTTCAAGGTTGACTCAGTCTTCCATCCTTCTGAGGTTGGTAAAATGAGTACCCAGCTTGCTGGGGGTAAAGTGTAGATGACTGGGGAAGGCAATGGCAAACCACTCCATAAAAAGTCTGCCATGAAAACGTTGTGAAAGCAATGTCACCCCAGAGTCAGAAATGACTGGTGCTTGCACAGGGGACTACCTTTACCTTTAGTAGCAATTTTATCTGCCATTGACTTGTTTTGAGAAAGTGACATGCTCTGAACTGGTAATCCCTCTTTTGCCTTTGTCTCTTCCAACCAGAGGACAAATCACACACTTTCACTCATCAGTCAGTGACTGAAACATCAAGTGTTGGCTTGTGCATGTGAATGAGTCATTCTAGATAAAACATTACATCAGCTCAGGTCAGACATCATGTTTGTGAATGGAGTCAATACATACATTCTGCTGTGACTCATTAGGTTATGAGAAATGAAGCAGAAAGGGAAATCACGCAGTATTCTACAACATTCTATAGAAGTACAACAAAATACACATGAAATACTGCTAGATGTGAACTACTGGCCACCCTTTCTCCACAGATCTAATTTAATTTACTTTTTCAATTTATACCCTGCCCTATCCTGCAAGATGTCACTAAAAGTTAAGCCGCCAATAGCTGGGAGTAATTTATATAAATGTTTAGCTCCATTTGATATGGTATACTTTCAGCTATACCTGAGTATAGCTCATTCCTGGTTCTCCTCATTCTACAACTGACCCACCTGAGACATGTCTCCTGTGGCTAATCATGAAGAAGCAGGAAGATCTGGCATGTTTCAATGCTTTTTTGAGGAAATAACTGTCCTATCTCATCTGAGATAAATAACAATGATTTTTAAGGAAATAACATTGTCCTAGCTTGTCTGAAAAAGAGGATAGACTCAACGTTGTTGCAGCAGTTTTAAACAAGCCCTCCTTGATGCCTATGAATTATGGGACTACAGGCCAGTTTCTAATCTCCCTTTTGGCTAAGATGATTGAATCTATTATGGCTGAACTGCCCCAAGGCACTTCTGAATTATATGGGACCAATCTCAACCTACCTCTCAGCTAGGATTTGGGAACAACTGCTTTGGTTATTCTAGTAATTAACTTTGCCATACAACACTACTTAGCATTTTTTTCTGCTGTCATAGTATTCTTTCTTGTTGATTTATACTCTCAGAGACAGGTGGCCATTTTGATCAGAATAGGCTGAGCATCCTGAGATGCCCCAAAGAGAATCATGGGTCTCTCTTGGATTATCATATAGCACTCTATGCCTACTCTGCAATGCTGCTTTCCTTCCTTGGTGTACCAAGTTCCTGTTCTGCCCCTTCTGTAACACTGCAGTTGGAATGCCTTGGTGCAAGCAATGGTACATGCTGTGTAATTTACCTGCTTCTTTCCAAGGTGTTGGATGCCTCCAAAATCCTGCATAGTACTTCCTGCATACTGGGAGTGCTACCTGTTGGGCAAGCAACAATGTGAGCTGCCTATAAAACTGTTACCCATTCTTCTGTCTGCCTGAAATTGGGTGAAGGTTAGATTTCCTGATAATTTCTTCTTTATTGGATGAAAAACAAAGATGGCACAGTTACAAAATGGTTTGGCAATAAATTTTGTATAAAACTAGGATTATATCATCTACCCAAAGTTTGGCAGAAAGAACTCCCTGAGAGGTATAATCCTCAGAACACTGTCCTAATTGGCTGAAAACCACAGAAGTCACAATCTGTTTGAAATTAATGTACATGCAAATGACTGAAGTGAAATGGAAATAAATGGAAATGTTGACATAAAAAATGAAATAGCTCTCTTGAAAAAAATCACACAACCCTAATGAACAGGACTAGAAAAAAGGCTCACAAAACATGCTGGCACAGAAATGCCAAGAACAAGCAGGGCTTTTTTTGTTGTAGAAAAAGCCCAGCGTGCTCATTTGCATAATAGGCCACACCTCCTGACATCACCATTCTTTCACACAGGACTTTTTTGTAGAAAAAGCCCAGCAGTGACTCATTTGCATATTAAGCCATATCTCCTGATGCCAAGCCAGCCAGAATTGTGTTTCTGTGCATTCCTGCTAAAAAAAAAGCCCTGAGAACAAGCATTTAAGAAACAAAAGGGTTGTAACAGAGGTGTGCTGGGACAGATGTAGCTGCTCTTGACTCCTGGATGGAGGATTCACTCTCCTTTTCTTGTGAGCCAGCTTCAAATGACTCTCTTTACTGCTACAGAAGACTAGAGCAGGGCAAAGCTGAAATGTACAGAGTACAATACCACAGTCATGGTGGAATGTCACTCGACTCAGATTTAGTCCCCCCAATCCCATTAATTATTTATGTACAAGACAAAGGAGACAATAAAACAGAGGCTATGATTAACATGAGTTATTTTACAAGCAAAGAAGATCTATCACCGCCTCACTACCAGGTTGCTGCTGCTGAATGCAGCTCTGCTCCCATGGCACACAAAACCAGCTATACAGTTACAAGTTCTGATAGATTCTCCAGCAGAGAAACTAAAGACAGAGGAGACTCCCTGTCATCACATTAACAGTTTTCAGGTGAACTGCGGAGTTCTTATTCTCCCCAGTGAAGCAAGACTAATAGGCCCTACAATTTAAGGGGGAGATTATATTTTTATAAAAATAAAATGCAAGTATGTTTATTATATGCTAACCAAAGCTTATTTTGTTCCAGGTTTTATAACCTAATTGCCAGCTGCCTAAAGCTTTACTCTTTGATCTCTGTGTGAATTTGCATCATAGACTGGGATGGGGTGTGCATGAACAGCTCTTGCAATATTCTGCACATGTGTGATCATACCACACACAATCCTTCATGGTCATTCTTTAGCAGACAGAATGCCATCTTCTTCCTATACCTTTAAACTTGATGTTCTTGTGCAAAACCTTCAGACATCCTATGTTTTGTTATATACCAAATCATTCAGTATGGTGGGCATTACATCTGAGTCACACACCACACAGCAGCCCTTTGAAAAAAGAAAGCTGTTGAATGCTTACCAAGCACAAAATGGTTCCATTTCTCCATATATACTCCAAGGTCAGAGCCATGCTCAGGATAGCACATGGAGGATCAGCTCAATCATAAAACAGAAATTGTGTGAGATGCTCTATACATCATTACATGTCTACTCTACCTTTCCCCCAAAAGTTCAGAGTGATGTACATGGGATTATCCCGTTTTATTTTCATACCCGCCGTGTGGAATAAATTAGGATGAAAGAGTTAATTTGCCCAGTCCTTATGAACATCATATTGGAGACAGTGGCCTGAACTCAGATCTCTTCATTCCTGTGCTCTTACTACACTACACTGGGTTTTTCTTGAGGTGTTACCTGAGACATGTTGAATCTATGATGGCTTTTTTCTCTCTCCTCTCCCTGTTTTTTGTTTGTCTGTCTGTCTGTTTTACTACTTCCATTTTTATTTGGGAGAAGGGGCATGAAGGACAGAGGAGAGAGAGAGGGTTGGGATTTGTGTTACATCTGTTTACATCAACATGTTTAATAAAGCATAACCAGTGGAAACTTGGGTACTGGAGATCTTGGTTCATCCCCAAAGTTTATCCAAGGATTTACTGGTAAAAGATCTAGGAGAGGTCACAGTTCCCACTCAGTAAAATCACAAGAATGATTTATCTCCTAATATTATTATATATTAAAACGTTTGTTCAATATGATTTCTATATGCCCACCAGCAGTCTTTGAACATTTGGCATTGGCTGACCTGGCTGTGCAAGGAAAACTGAGTTTTGGGTTGCCAGTGACTTAGATATAATAGGAAAAATAGTCTTTGATTCAGAAGGAAAAGTTCTTCACTGGACAAAGGGCCAGAGGAAACACAGGGCCAGAATAACTTGGAAAGCATAGAACATCTGGCTAATTCTGAGGGGAAAAGCTTCTTTGAATGACACAAAATGAAAGGAATTAAGTACCATTTCAATTCATCTTATAAAATGTTTCTGTGTTAGTGGGAGAGAGACAGCCATATATACCAAGTGGAACCAAGTTCTATCCCAAGCCCTCTTCATTCCAAAGAGGCACCCCAGTGTTAACTGCATTTCTGCAGTTAAAGGGAAACAACTAATGTAAATCAATCTCCATACAGAATCATAGAAAGCCATGGTTTCTTAGACCAGAAAGGGGCACTGAACTATTCCCTGTCCCCATGTCATGTACCCTAGAAGCAGCTGTGCCATGTACATGGGATTATCCCAATGTTAAAACAGCAGTTAGGGTTCCAGATTAAAGAGAGTCTTTCCCACTCACGTCAACTCTTAGATTTTTTAAAAAAGAAATTTACAATGTGAACAAAAACTAATAGACTACTATTGCATGGTCTTTTATAAATATTTCCTTGATAAATGTTTCCTTGCTTTGAGAAACTTACTTTGATCAGCAGCAACTGCTGTTAATTTTAATATTATTATGTTTCATCTCCTTGGGGGGTGGTTATTTTTTTGGATGGGCCATATATATTTTTAATGTGAACATTTGTTCTCATTTGAGCTTCATAAACATTAATGGGAAATAAAACCCTCACTTTAAAGTCGTAAAATTTTAGCAGTTACAGGATGCACCCTGAAATGTGCAGACAAGCATGCAGTTCTCATTTAAAGCACCATAGCTTTCTCTTTAAGAGCCTGTTTATATTATTTTTCCAAATAATATGATGAAATGTTTTAAATTAAAATTGAATCTATTTAACCTATTTTTATGCCACTTCTCCAAGGAGTTTAGGGCAATCTCGATTTTTTAATCTTCACAATAACCCTTTAAGGTAGATTAGGCTGAGTGCCTGCAACTGGCCAAATGTCATCTTGTGAATTTTGTGACTGAGTGGTGATTTGAGCCCAGGTCAGCCTGTCTTAGTCCAGTACTCTAACCACTGAAAGTCAGATGCACAAAGGAATATTGCTATTTGCTACTTGGCAGACTTTCCACTGAATACTATGATTTGGATCCTACTGAAAATCTGCATTGATTGAAGGATTTTCAGTATTGCATGACCTCTAAATTCTCCTCCTCCAAAAATGCCCCTCCAGTGTTGCTCCTAGGGATCAGGTGACCTCCAAGATGAAAGGGGAATTGTAGGACTGTCACATTAGTGGGGTATTGGAAACAAATGGTCTCCCTCCTTGCATGAGCAGAAGTGGTTGGTGGAATTCCTTTATATCTAGTACTTGTTTCTATTAAAAAAATATTGGGACTGAATTCTATATGGAACATTTCTTCTCCCAATTTGGCATTCTCATCCCCTAATCCTTGATATGCAGGGAATTTCTGTATTTATTCAGTAGTAAGGGAAATGCACTCTGCATTAATTCATGAGCAGTTTTCTAATTTCTTCCTTCATACATTCCAGAGCTAAATCTTACCACTGTGTACAGACTTTATAGCTCAGCTGTGGAAACAACAACAACAACACAAAATCTACACAAAAACATAAGGAATAAAACAAGTAGTACTTTATCAATCTGCGGCTTTAGGAAACAAAAAAATCCTAAATGGATTATCTTCTTTCCCAGGTTAAATTGCATATTGTAAGACTTATCTGAAAGACCTTCACTGGACTGATAATCCTCACTACATTCGTGTTAAATAAAGAACCAAGGATTTTACTCGATATTACTATTCAGAGCCTGTCATTATATTTTCCAGAATTACCTCTTGCATTAATTGTTGCTAACAATAAGTAGACTAGTTATGATTTGTCATTTCTGACTTAAGTGGAATACTATATACTCTCCATGAGCAGTTCCATTAAGGTCAATAGTAAATAAAACAGGCTGGGGTTGTAATTACAAAAAACATCCCCAGTGACTCTATGGTAATTACCTGATCAATCTCCCATTCAGTTGTGTGAGAGAATGCCGAGATGAAGCACTAGGACTTTTTCTTAAAAGTGGCGCTGAGCAGTACCACAGTAGCCTTAGAATTTAAGATCATGCAGGATCTTACTATTTACCATCCTGATTGCTAGAGATCAGATCAACATTCTCAATATCTTTGACATCTAGGACACATATGGCATCTATGTCTTAATCTGTAAAATGTGCTTACACCATCCATGCTGGTTTATCTAATTGTTTTAACTTGTTTTAATTGTTTCATTTTTATTGTTGGATTTTTAACTATTTTATTGTGTTGTAATCTGCCCTGAGCCAGGAAAGGGCAGACTATAAATTCGCAAAATAAAATAAATAAATCTGCAACATAAAAACAAACTGAAAAGTCCAGTTGGGTGTGGCTTGCATAATAAAATTAATATAAAAATCTTAGAATGTTCTGTTTCTACATAACACAGAAATGGGGCAATATAATTCAGTGTGAAAATTAGTTGGCCCAATAAAAAATTGATACCCCAGTTGTGACTATTATTCCCTTTGCATGCAGGGCTTAAGAATATCAACAGAGGCAGCTCAGTGCTCTATCCAGTCTATCAGAAAATCTTCTTGAAGCCTTCATTTTCTCTAGGATTGTCAATATGATTTTTTTTCTCCTAGCAGGATTAAAATGCCTTTAATAGCATGAAACGGAAGAATGAAATAAGTGCAGCTTTTCTCTTAGTATAATTTGCATGCCAGAAAAAACCTTATCTGCTCAATGTCTACTTGGTATTTAGCACAAGAATATTTCCTGAAAATGTGTTAGCTGTCCTAACTGTACCTTATGACATCAAGTACGGTATGTTTAAATTAGTTTTTAACACTGGACTGCTTAAAAAGTGATAACAAAGTCAGGGTCTCATTGCATGTTGCACTATCCTGGTGTCAGCCTTATCCTTTGTAACCGTGTGGCTGCTCCTCAGCCTGCCTCCTGCTTCTTATTTTTTGGAACTGAGGTAAATAAGCAACTTGGATGTCTGAAGCCAGAAATTAACCAACAGTCCTATACAAAGTTACGCCTTTCTACAGGGGCAGATCGACTATGAAACGAATGAAGCTTAAGCATCAGGGCCCATAATCCTGGAGGAGCCCTGAAGCAATTTTTAAAAAGTGGATTTTTCAACAAAATAGATGGGGTAATTTTAAAGTGTTTGTTATTAAAATAAGGCTATTTTAGCAACATAATCATAAGCCAAATGGGTCGAAGTACTTAATAGTGACCTTAGAATATCCTCTGATACCAATTTCATATGGCCTCAAAATGTCCCTGTAATTGGTCAAATGCCTAAATTTTCTTGGGGGCTTGTAGCACCCAAACCTCCAGATGTGGTTTTTGCTGTTTTATTTCATCATTCTATGATGCATAATGCATGTATATAATGTTTCCTTAATTTTCATCTCCCATAACTTGAAAACTATAAGGCTTAGCCTATGAAATTTTTATTCATGCAAGTGATTTTGACATGTGAGATAACCCATGCAGCAATTTTAATCAGAATCTGAGATGTAATGGTTAATTGTTTTTTTAAAAAATTATGGTGATCTGCCATGGAACAACACCACTGAAGAAGATAACAGTGGTTGCTCCCCAAGGATGGAATAAAGAGTCAGACACAGAGTATTGGTATAAAATTGGGCCACTTTATTCAATATTATAATAAACAGCAAGGGTACCCCACCAGCGGCCTAGCCAGGGCTAGGGGTCACCGCGACCGCTCCCCTGCCATTAACAGGTGAGAGACCCAGCCCCCCAGCCAGAGCTGAGTGTTACTCAGCTCCCTCCAGGCAGGCCCAGCAGGGAGGCATGCACCAGAGGGCCCAAACCCAGACGCACGTCTCGCCAGAAAGGCATCCTCTAGCCGAGCCTCCCGGACAGTCTGCATTCTCAAAACCCGGGTCTTCAGACCCCAAGGTTGATCATGCCAGACCTCAATTCCCCAAAAGGGGGATGCTTCACAGTCATCCCCTAGCCGCATAGTGCCCTAAACCCCAAAAACCTGCCACTACTGAGGCCAAGTCTCTACTTAGGGCTTAGCGCCCACCGGGAGGCCCAAAGCCACCCACAACCCTTGCTGCAAATCTCTTAGGAAAAGCATATTACCCTTTTCCAAGAGATGGACCCCATCCCCTCTGTAGAGGTCAGGAAATTTCAATGAAATGTCCAAATGGGGCAAATAGTGGCCCAACCCCTTTTCCAGCACCTTTCTGATCTCCTTATTAGCCTTATACTGGGCCCTTTCTACAGCTGCAGGGTCCCAAGCACAACGCCATACCAGGCGGGGCAGCATGGCAGACTAAATTATGGTGGTCCCAGGCCATCGCTCCCGAATGTGCTGGAAATCATCCCGGGCCTGCCAAACTAAGGCCTTGCCCTTTAAGAGTCCCAGATCGTTACCTCCCAGGTGAACAATTAAAACCTGAGGCGGAGGACCCACACAATCTTTAAACAACAAAGGCAGCAGGCCCGTCCACTGAAGGCCATGGCGCTCCCGCCATTCGATACACAAATGCTGGCTGAGTCCCAGCTGAGAGCCAACTACAGTTCTCCAAGCCTGATGAGTGGCCCAAAACACGTGGCTATGGCCACATACAAGAACTCAGCTCCTCTGGCCAGGAACAACCGCATCTAAAGAGAAAAAACAGTTAAACAAGAACAGAACCAACAATAAACCGACACCAAGTCACTCACGGGCTAATAAAAGGTCACACATATGCCTTATAGGCCAATGAACGCCACCTGCCCAATCTCTGAATGGAAGTGGAAGGATACCCCATGACAGCTGCTGTTGAGGCTGCCCCAATTCTAAAGGAGTGGGTCCCAAACCGCACCTCAGACAACCCCAACTCACCTAAAGCCCATGACGTTACTGCCCAAAACTGATGCTTCGTCAGCGGGCAATCATTCGAATGTATAAACAAAAACCCCTCCATGGGCCCCCTAACTGCCAAGTAAGCAGCCAATGCAGTAACTGGACACAGCTCAAGCTCTGAACAACTACCCAACTCGAGCACCGTACCCCTCTGCAACTGATCCGTCTTAGAGCGACGGACAGTAATGACTGCCTTACCCGCAAATAGCTGCAGATCCCTTAACAACAGAGCCTTACCATAAACATCGTTTCTAGACTGTGCCACCAGCTCACTTACTCTAAGAGCCCCCCAAAAAGCTAACAAAGGTGCAGCGTGAAACAAACATGCTTCAAACGACAAAGCACACACTACGTCCCAAACCTTCTTCAAACCCCGCAGAATCGAAGGAGACACAGGATTCCGTGTATCAAACCTGGGACCGGCCTCTCTGGCCCACCCCTCCAGCATCATTCGAATACGAAAGTCAACTGTTTCTTCCCTATAACCCAGCGCCTTACTGACAAAAGCCAATGCAGACAGGCACCCCCTAATGGATCGCACGGCCAACCCCTTACCTCGCAGCGAAACACAGTAATGGAGCAAATGCTCCACCGGGAGGGGCCAAACTCTGCAATACCCTACCTCATCCCTAAAGTCTTCAAACTGCAGCACAGCCAGTTCATAAGACTTCCTGGTGCTGGGCGCAATGGCTAGACCTATTGCTCTGCAGGCCTCGGCTCTCCCATCAGCCATAGCTCCTGGGGCATTGACACCGGCTCTCTGTCGGCATCTGAGGCCAGCTGATGAAACCTCTCCATCTGTTTACGAGATAGAGCGTCAGCCACCCCGTTACTCACCCCAGGAACATGTTGGCTAAAAACAAAATGTTAAGCCGCAAACAGCGCAGAGTAAAGGCCCTCACCAATCTCATAACCTGGTCAGATTTGGATGAAAGGGAATTAATGACGTGGGCCACCGCCATATTATCACACCAAAAATGAACGGTGTGATTGGCCATAACCTTCCCCCACAGCCAAACCGCAACTAAAATGGGAAAGAACTCGAGAAACGTAAGATCTCGGTTCACTCCTACCCTTGCCCAGGAGTCAGGCCAACTATCCGCGGATAAATGTCCCTGGAAATAGACTCCAAAACCCAAAGATCCAGCAGCATCAGACATGACCTGGAGCTCAGCTTCGAGCCTCATGTCGTCCCTCCAAAAAAAGACTCCATTAAAGGACTCCAGAAATTCCTGCCAAACCCTCAAATCATCCCTCATGCTACAGGTGACCCTAGTTCTATGCTGAGGCAAGCGTAACCCTGCCATAGCATCGCACAGCCGTCTAAGAAAAGCCCTCCCAGGAGCAACCACTTTGCAAGCAAAGTTGAGGTGCCCAACTAGCTGCTGCAACTCAAACAAAGTAACCTTCCTTTTAAGAAGAAAGGTAGAAATCGTAGCCCTCAGCTCCACTATTTTCTGAAGAGGCACCCTAGACAACTGCGCAATAGTGTCAATCCCAATCCCCCAAAGGTCAATCTCTGGGTCAGACCTTCAGTTTTCTCAGGCGCTAAAGGAACCCCAAGCTCCGCCGCCAGCTCAACAAAGCCAGACAGCAACTGCCCACAACGTCCAGTCCCCTCAGGACCCACAAAAAGCTAGTCATCCAAATAATAAGTGACATCCTGCAAACCCACTTTCTCCCGCACAGCCCATTCCAAAAATGTGCTGAAACGCTCAAAAGCAGAACATGACACAGAGCAGCCCATTGGCAATGCTCTATCCATGTAAAATTGTCCCTCAAAAGAAAACCCTAAAAGCTCAAAATCATCGGGATGGACAGGTAAAAGGCAAAACGCAGACTTAATGTCGCATTTTGCCAATTCTGCCCCCACCCCGCAACGCCTCACCACGGCAATAGCCTGGTCAAAGCTGGTGTACCTAACAGAGCATAAGTGCTCCGGGATCCCATCATTCACGGACTTCCCCTTAGGAAAAGACAAATGGTGAATCAAACGAAATTCACCAGGTGCCTTTTTAGGCACCACACCCAAAGGTGAGACTCTAAGGGTACTCACTGGAGGATGTGAAAAAGGACCCAGTATCCTTCCCTCAGCCAGCTCTTTTGCAATCTTGTCCCTAACGACCTGCTCCAAGCCCTGAACTGACTTAAGGTTTCCTGACATAAACGGAACTCGAGGACCTTGAAAAGGGTTCCTAAAACCAACTTTAAAACCCTCTAACAAATACAAACTATCAACCCTTCGAGAGTACCTCGACAGCCACTGCTCAAGAGGTCCCACCCTTATCGGGCTGGGCCCCTTTCTTAGCTGGAAAGGCTCCTCCGCTCCCACCAGGCTTCTTTGTATTTTACGCCCATGGGCTCTAGGGCAGTTGTCAAATGAGTGGGAACCACCATACATGGGGCACTCGTGCTTGAACTGGCACGCCATCCTAATACATACCCCAAGGGATCCAAATTCCCAGCAGAGCATGCGGGGTTGAACTGCCTGCCCCGCTGCACTGCGGGGAGAGCCTGATGAACCAGCAGAGGATGTGGATGACCTACTCACCAAGTGACCACTATCAGAGCGATCACCCAGATTAGGCCTAGCCAAGGACATAACCTGCAGCCAAAGCTGCTGATGGATCCGATCCCACTGAAGGGACGGATATGTCATGGCTGGAGGCATCAGCTTCCACCATAAAGGGAAGCTGGGGGTCAGGGTATCTCAGGAGTGGCCCGGTGGCAAAGCGGGTCTTCAGGGTGGAGAAGGCGTTATCGGCCTCTGGGGACCAGCGGAAGGGTTCTTTGGGGTGGAGTAGTTGAGTCAGGGGTGTTGTCAGGGATGCATAGGCCGGGATGAATTGCCGATAGTAGTTGGCAAAACCAAGGAATCGCTGCAGGTCTTTGCGATTCTGAGGAGCCTGCCAGGTCAGGACCGCTTCCACTTTTTTCGGGTCCATGAGGATCCCCTGCGGTGACACAATGTGACCGAGCAACTCGACAGAGCGCAGGTCGAAGTCGCACTTCTCCAGCTTGGCGTAGAGGCCATGGGTTCGTAGGCGCTGCAGGACCTGGCGAACGTGCTCGGCGTGCTGGGCAGGATCGCTGGAGTAAATTAGAATGTCATCTAGATATATGATTGCGAAGCAGTCAAGCAGGTCCCGGAAGATGTCATTCATGAACCTCTGGAAGACAGTGGGGGCGTTGGTCAATCCGAAGGGCATCACCAGCTGCTCGTACTGCCCGTATCGGGTCCCAAACGCGGTCTTCCACTCGTCTCCGGGCCATATGCGCACCAAATTGTACGCTCCACGGAGGTCCAGCTTGGTGTAGATTTGGGCCCCCTTTACGCGATCCAAGAGTTCAGGGATCAGTGGTAGAGGGTACCGGTCGCTGATGGTGATCTTGTTCAGGGCCCGGTAATCATTGCACAGCCGGAGCTCCCCACTTTTCTTCTTCACGAAGAGGACTGGAGCAGACAGGGGAGAGGTCGAGGGTCGGATGAATCCGCGTTTCAGGTTCTTGTCCAGGAAGTCTCACAGAGCTGCCAACTCAGGCTCTGACATAGGGTACAGACGCCCCACCGGGAGTGGTGCCCCAGGTACCAAGTCAATGGCACAGTCATAGGGCCGGTGAGGGGGAAGCTGATCCGCTCCTGTCTCTTCGAAGACATCGGCGAAATCCGCATACTTCTGAGGGAGCTGAGGACCACCACTCGGGATGCCGGCTGCTAGAGTGGTGGGAGGAGTCAGATGAGGACATGGGTCTCGGAAACATAGTTCCTGCTGGGCCCAGTCCACGATGGGGTTGTGCAGCTGCAGCCAGGAAAGGCCCAGAATCAGCGGGAAGCGAGGCATGCGGGCGACATTAAACTGCAGCTGTTCTTGGTGCTGCTGGATGTGGAAGGTGAAGGGACAGGTCTCCTGGGTGACGGGCCCAGAACGGAGGAGGCGCCCATCAATAGCCTCCACCAGCGTCGGAATCTCTTTTGTCTGCACCAGGATCTGGTGCTGCTTTACGAAGGCGGCATCTATGAAACAGTGGGCCGCTCCCGAGTCCAGCATGGCATACACGAACAGCCAGCGTTCATCAGGCAGACAGAGTTTGACTGGTAGCAGGAATGGCCCCGGGGTATCAGCCCACCGTTCGGAGGACCCAGCTAGTCGCCCCAGGCTGGGGGGTCCACTTATGCCTGGGGCTGCCCTTTTGGCGGCAGTGGCAGCGAAGGTCCGGGTATCCGATGCTTAGTGGGGCAGCCAGAGGCATAGTGGCCTGCCGTGCCGCAGTAGAGGCACAGATGCTGCCTGCGGCGTCTGGTTTTTTCCTCTGGGGTCAGACGGGGTTGAGCAGCTCCAAGCCGCATAGGCTCATCCTCGGTGCTGGTACTAGCTGGGGATGGGCGAGGAGCCAAGTGGCACGGCGCAGGGAGCTGGCGCCCTCTGGTCTTGGCTTGGTGGCGACTTTCCAGGCGGCCATCGATGCGGAGGCAGATGGTGATAAGTTGTTGGAGCATGGGTGGTTGCTCTACCCTGGCCAGTTCATCCAGGACTTCTTCTGCCAACCCCTCGGTAAACTGGTCCATCTGGGCAGCCTCATTCCACGCCAAGTCTTGGGCCAGGAGCTTGAATTCGGTGGCATATTGAGCCACCGAGGAGTTGCCTTGTTTCAGCGCCCTGATCTTCCGGTTGGCTGTGGCTGCTTGGACTGGGTTTGAGAAGGCAGCAGGCAGGTGGGCCTCAAACCCCTGGTAATCAGTCAGTAGGGGAGAGGACGCAACCAGCAAGGGTGTGGCCCATTTGGCCGCCTGCCCCTTTAACAGACTGATGATGAAACACACCTTCGTTTTGTCATCGAGGAAGTCCCGTGCTCTCAGTTCAAAGTACAGCCGACACTGTGCTAGGAAAGCAGGAAATTCTTCCACGGCACCCCCAAATCTGTCAGGTGGGGGAACTGGGCACTTGGCTGGAGCACTGGCCGCAGGTTGTTGCTGCAAGTGCACCACTGCCTGTGTTAGCTGCTGTACCTGGGCTTGGAGCGCAGCTAGTATGGTTTCACTTGCTTCAGCATCCATCCTATGGAGTGGGTGTTTGTCGGGTGGAAGCAATCTGTCACGGCTGGAGCTGGGTCAGGTAAAGTCCAGGGGCAGTCCGAGGTCTGTAGCCAGTAAGCAGGAGGGTCCGAGGCGCCAAATCCGAATCACTGTACAAGTATCGCAGGTCCGAGGTCCAGATGCCGAGGTCAGGGAGTCCAGAAGTCACAAGCCACAGTCAGGGAGTCCAGAAACCAAAGTCAAGCCGGAGTGGATGCTAGAACGTCAGGGAGATGACTAGTTGCTTCCACAAAGCCGCCTCCCAAAGCCTACAGCTATATAGCCCTCTGCTGGCTGTTGCCCATTTGGGCTAATTGCTGGCTCAGAGAGGCAGCCAGGATCCTGTTGCAACTCAAGCATCCTTGCTCTTAGAATGGCCAGAATCCTCTCAAAACTCAGGGCTCAGGGAGCATCTTGCTTGTGAGTGTGTCGCCCTCCTCCGATCCCTGAGGTCCTGACGGAGGCGGTCACGCACACGCGCCACCCGAGAGGGTGAGGCAGGGGGGCTGGGTTCTTCTCCAGCAGGAGGCAGGGGCACTGGTGCAAGTGGCAGGGGCACAGTTTCTCCTGCAGGCTCAACTTCCTCTGCAGGGTCCCCAGCACCCATGACAGGATACAAAGCAGCCCTCATCCTAAATTCCTGGTCATATGGTAACCAGGCTGGTCCACTAAAGGCCGTATAGCCTTTATAAATTATGTCCAAATACTGGAACAGGGATGCTGCCCACCACGGCTGTGCCCTCGCAATCACCCAGGCATAAATACAGAACCCAGGAAGCCAATTAGCCCAGGTCCTGTCCACCTTCCATTTTTTCAATTTTTCCTTCTCTTTCTCATCTAATTCCTCCTTGTCTTTTTTCTCAACCTCCCGAAAGAGAAGAGAAAAAATACTGGAATAATGGAGAATTGACCCACGGGTATCTGGGGCTCTGGGGGGGCTGTGTTTTGAGATAGAGGCACCAAATTTTCAGTACAGCATCTAGTGCCTCTCCCCAAAATATCCCCCAAGTTTCAAAACGATTGGACCAGGGGATCCAATTCTATGAGCCCCCCAAAAAGGTGTCCCTATCCTTCATTATTTCCTATGGAAGGAAGGCATTGAAAAGGTGTGACAAAAATGTGTGAGCTGGAAGCTAAAAATCTGTGAGCTAGCTCACGCTAACTCAGCTTAGAGGGAACACTGGTCTTGATCCTTACTGGGCACTATATGCTCAGGAACTGAGGAGAGACCACTACTGATGTGTGATTGCATTACAGAATCCTTGAACTCACCTGTGTGCTCTAATATGTTGTTTCAAACAATTTTATTGGTAACATATGGTAGTATATTCAATTTCTTACATCATTAATAACTACTTTTTCCCTCTATCCCATATGTTACTTTCTACCTACCCCTCCCCCCGTCACTTGACCCCCGCCGGTGTACTATACTTAAAATATTAGTATTAAAGGTACCCTTAATTAATAAGAACCAATATTAATATCCTCCTCCCTCTTATACTTAGTCATTATCAAAAATTGTCCAATATCCTTTTATTTTCCACTCTTTTTCTATGTATCTTCTGAACTTTTTCCATTCCATCTTATATACTTTTAAATCATAGTCTCTTAAGGTTCTTGTTAACTTGTCCATTTCACTCCATGTCATGACTTTTACAATCCAATCCCATTTCTCTGGTACATTTTCTTGCTTCCACAACTGCACATACAATGTCCTAGCAGCTGAGAGCAAGTACCAAATTAAAGTCCTATCTTCTTTTGGAAATTTTTCCATTTGTAATCCCAACAGAAAAGTCTCTGCCACTTTGTTGAATTCGTATCTCAAGGTCTTAGAAATCTCTTGTTGAATCATCTGCCAAAACTTTTTCGCTTTTTCACAAGTCCACCACATATGGTAGAAAGAACCTTCATGTTTTTTACATTTCCAACATCTGTCTGGCATCTTATTGTTCATCTTTGCCAATTTTTTAGGAGTCATATACCATCTGTACATCATCTTAAAACAATTTTCTTTGATACTCTGACATGTTGAGAGTTTCATAGAGTTCTTCCACAAATATCCCCATGTATCCATCTGAATTTCTTTATTTACATTAATTGCCCATTTAATCATTTGAGATTTCACTACTTCATCTTCTGTAGACCATTTTAAAAGTAACTTATAAATTTTCGAAATTAATTTTTCATTATCTCCAAGCAGAACTTTTTCCATTTCCGTTTGTTCTCGTCTTATTCCTTCAGTTTTAAGATCACTCTCCACCAAACTCTTTATTTGTTGCATTTGAAACTAGTCATACTTATAATTCAGCTCCTCAACAGTTTTCAACTCTGCTTTCCTGCTGTGTATTTTTAATAATTGATTATATGACATCCACTTTCCCTCTCCTAACTCAGCTGTTATTTTTATTACTTCTGCAGGCACTATCCATAGTGGGTTTCTCTCATCACCATATTTCTTATACTTCATCCAAATATTTAGCAAGTTGTTTCTTATATAATGGTGAAAGAAAAAACCATCCATCTTTTTCTTCCCATAGTAAATATAAGCATGCCAGCTGAATTTATTTCCATGACCTTCCAACTTTAAAAATTTTTTATTCAATAATGTCACCCAATCTTTTATCCACACCAAACAAACTGCTTCATGATATAGTCTTAAATCTGGTAGTTGAAAACCTCCTCTTTCTTTAGCGTCTGTTAAAACTTTCATTTTAATCCTTGGTTTCTTCCCAGCCCATATAAATTCTGAGATCTTTCTTTGCCATTTGTTAAATTGTTTGCTGTCTTTCACAATCGGGATTGTTTGGAATAAATACATTATTCTCGGCAAAATGTTCATCTTAATTGCAGCTATTCTCCCAAGCAAAGACAAATTAAGCTTGTTCCACTTTATCATATCTTCATCCATTTTCTGCCATAACTTTTCATAATTATTTTTGAACAAATCAGTATTTTTCATTGTTATTTCCACACCCAAATATTTTACTTTAGAGGTAACCTCACATCCCATTAGGCTCTGCAGTTCCTTTTGTTTATTTACTTGCATATTTTTCCATAAAAGTTTTGATTTTTCTTTATTAACATAAAGTTCCGCCAATTCTCCAAAATTTTGTATTTTAGCTAATAACAAAGGTGTTACTTGTATAGGATTTTCATTTATAAACATTATATCATTTGCAAATGCTCTATATTTATAGGTAAAACCTTTAATTCTCATTCCTTCTATTTCATCATCTTGTATTTGCATCAGAAAGATTTCAAGCGTCATTATAAACAACAATGGCGAAAGCAGACAACCTTGTCTTGTACATTAGGGTTTGTAAAATCTTTCAGGCTCAAGAGCCGTGTTCTACTGGAGAAAGTTTTTCTTCCAGACGTTTCGTTCTCGGCTGCGGAGAACATCCTCAGTGGCGTTGCAGCCGGAGCAGGCGCTCTGACCTTCTTGGCTGCTGTGCATTGAGTGAGGCCAGGGCTGCTGGAGAGCTGCTATTTCTAGGCTGGAGGGGGTGTGGTGAAAGGGCAATAGGTTTGTGGATGTGCCCATTGTTTGGTGGGGCTTCCTGGAAGGGTAGTGATAAGGAAACTGGCTGTTGAATGTGACCATTGTTTTGTGTTAATTGCTGGGAGGGTTGGAAGGGGTGTGAAGAAAAGGAAGATGGTTGTTGATTGTGCTGATTGTTCTGTGGAATGTGCTGAATGTTCTGTGAATTTCTGCGATTTATAGTCTGTAGGGTGTTTTGCAGAGCTGGATACCAAAATTGGTGGATGGAAATGCCTTCTCCCTTTCTGTTAAAGTTGTGCTGGTGTTTGTAAATCTCAATAGCTTCTCTGTTCAGGCGGGTATGATAATGTGAGGCCGTAGAAAGGACTCCAGTTCTTTCAAAGTGGATGACGTGGTCTCCTTCTTGAAGTGCATGTTCAGCTACAACTGATTTTTCTGGCTGAAACAAGCGACAGTGTCTCCTGTGTTCGGTGAGGCGGGTGTTGATACTGCGTTGGGTAGTGCACTCATGGTCCATCCACACCAAATCCTGAGCCACACACAAATGTAGGTACAGCCTTCCTGCCCTACATAAAATCTGTCACCGACCACATTGGCAAAATTCTCAAACGCCACAATGTTGACACAGTCTTCAAACCCACACAACAGATCCGCCACTTGCTGCGCTCGCCCAAAGATATGAGAGATCCACTTTCAACCCCTGGAGTCTACCAAATACCCTGCTCCTGTGGTGCATTCTACATTGGCACTACCCAACGCAGTATCAACACCTGCCACTTGCTGTGCTCGGCCAAAGATATGAGAGATCCACTTTCAACCCCTGGAGTCTACAAAATACCCTGCTTCTGTGGTGCAGTCTACATTGGTACTACCCAACGCAGTATCAACACCCACCTCACTGAACACAGGAGACACTTTAACAATGTTTTTAAAGTGACAGGGACATTAAAAATTGATGGAGTTAATTGAGTTGGTAATTTTAAAATAAGGACTATTGGACAGTGGTGAAGAAAATTTGAATTGGGTTAAGGGAAAAGAAGGAGAATTTTTAAAGTGAAGCAAAAGTTGCGTCCGCCATTTTGGGGAAAAGAAAAACTTTAAACATTAATTTTTCTGTCAGTTTTTTGTATGCATTCCTGTCATTTAACACTTGTCTTGGCAACTCTTTCATAATTCTTATCCTACTGCCTCCCACTATCAATGTTTTTTCAAATTTTTTGTTCATGATTTTTCCCACCATTTCTTTAGTCATAAATCTTATGACTACATCTCTTGGCAGATTGTTCTTTTTTGCATAGAGTGAATTCACTCTATACATATAATCATACATATTTCTATTCCTTTCAGGTTCTTCCTCCAAAAATTCTGCAATTATTTTTATTATGTATTCTTTCAAATCAGATTTTTCATCTTCTGGTACACCTCTCAGATGAATCCGTGTCCCCATCAACTTGCAGTCATGTATTATCACCTTTTCTTGTAATTTTAATAAGGTGGAATCGTGTTTTCACTCTCTCTTCCACCTCCTGTACTTTTTTTGTTATTACTACAGTCTCATTTCTGAGATTTTCTATCTCTTTTTTAAATTCTTTTTTTGAGTCCTCAATATCTTTTCTTATTTCTTTTTTAGAGGCAGTTATCATTTCTTACACCCCCTTCATTATCCTGGCTTCCATTGCATCTAATTGGGCTTGCATTTTCTCCATTGAACCAGACCTAGTACGAGTTTGCTTCGGATCTGACATATAAAAAAGATTGAGACTTTTTATCTCACCAAATTAAATTTGGACCATCAGGTTTAATAAAGTGAAACTTGCCCTTTTCAATGAACCCAATTTCACCGTCCTCTGAGCCTCCCAGGCTCAGATATTAATGTTTAAAGTTTTTCTTTTCCCCAAAATGGCAGAAGCAACTTTTGCTTCACTTTAAAAATTTTCCTTCTTTTCCCTTAACCCAATTCAAATTTTCTTCACCACTGTCCAATAGTCCTTATTTTAAAATTACCAACTCAATTAACTCCATCAATTTTTAATGTCCCAGTCACTTTAAAAACGTTGTTAAAACTCTGACCTCCCAACAATGGCCGCCGATGTTTCTCTCTGATATTATAATCCTAGAGTAGGCTGTTTGCTTCTCTTCATTCCTTCTTCTTCCGCTGGTACTTCCTGCTTTTCCTGCCACCAAGTCTCATTTCGCTGGTAGAGAAATCTCGCGACGTCTGACGTACTTCCTGTGTTGACTGTGAGTGCTGCAGATCTATGACGATGGGGCTACTTCCTCAACTGCAGATAGACAAAACAATAAATTCCTTTCTCTTTTTAGCACTGTCTTTTAAGTTTACAAAGTTCAAATTTAGCCCCTTTTCTTCTCCTTTCAGGCTTCCATTATATCCAACTCCCACCTTTTAATTTTGTTTTGTTTAGCTTTAGTTAGTCCCGAAGTGAAAAGATAGTGATCGATACCTTTTTTTTGCAGTTTATCCAAATCAACACCAGTCTTTTGTAGATTAGATGTTTAAAGTTGTAAAAGAAGATCCTGTCGAGCTTAAGTCAAATAAATGACTCTGGAAACTTCTGTAGATGATGAATATGCAACTTCTCTCTGGAGATCCCTCAAAGGAGCCCCCTTTGGAACTTTCTTTCAGCCAAGGTAAGTCTCCTCAAAGTATCTGTGCATATCTTGGACAATTCTCTAACTGAGAAAAGTAGGCAGAAGGCATTAGTTTGCCTTTTACTACCCTGAACAGAAGTGCCAGCCTGCCCCCGTTAAGGAAAGCAGCTCAGCTCGCCATTTTCCAATCCTGGAAGTCCTGTGTGCTCTAATATGTGAAGAGCTTTTCATGGTCTTCAGGATTATTGTGCAAAATAAAAAGAAATCCAAGTTTGGGGATTAGTGGTATTTATCATTTATCTCAGTTAGGTAAATGTTAGATTTCACCTGCTGAAAATCTTGTGAATTATTGCTGCCTGCCTCCTGCCAGAATCTTGGTATATATATATATACACACACACACACACACACACTTTGTGGCAGCTGAAAAGGTTGCTATTTAGCTCCCAAGCCTAAGGCTTTTAAAGGCCTTCACTGTCTGATACCTCCATACCTTAGAGCCAGGCCCTGCTCTGACTACTGCCTAGGCTTTTACTGTGACCACCTTGCAACTATGGAAGAACTTAGCCTCCCAAGTGTGTAAACTCTATTTACTCATCTTCCCTCCTTCAACCCCATCATGATTATGGTTATAAATGTTTGTTCAAAATTTCCATTTCATGTTATACATCTGAAGAAATTACTCACAAAATCTTATGTTGGAATAAATGTAGTTAGTCTGAAAGGTGCTACTTGGTTTCTCTCTTATTTTGCTGTGTACTGTTTACCAGGGCTTTTTGTAGAAAAAGCCCAGCAGAAACTTATTGGCATATTAGGCACACCCCCTGATGTCACTATTGTTTCACAAACCGGAGAGCCGGTTTAATATAGTGGTTAAGTGTGTGGACTCTTATCTGGGAGAACCAGGTTTGATTCCCCACTCCTCCACTTGCACCTGCTAGCATGGCCTTGGGTCAGCCATAGCTCTGGCAGAGGTTGTCCTTGAAAGGGCAGCTTCTGTGAGAGCCCTCTCCAGCCCCACCCACCTCACAGGGTGTCTGTTGTGGGGGAGGAAGGCAAAGGAGATTGTGAGCCGCTCTGAGACTCTTCGGAGTGGAGGGCGGGATATAAATCCAATATCTTCATCTTCACATAGGGCTTTCTTGTAGGAAAAGCCCAGCAGGAACTCATTGGTATATTAGGCCACTCACCCTGACATCAGGCCAGCCGGAACTGTGTTCCTGTGCATTCTTGCTCAAAAAAAAGTCCTGCTGTTTACCAATCACACTGGCTGACTATTCTGTTCTTATTGTTGTTTTAAGATTTTAATGGCTTTGCCTTTCAGCAAAGGAAAACAAGTTACAGAAGTTTTAACTCATTCTGGTTAAAAGCAATGAATAGAATTATTTCTGTTTCAAAACAATTCTAAGCATTCTCTGTTGGGTCTGGGGTGGGGGGAACTCTCCAACTTGGTACTAATGGCAAAAGCTAAGTAAGTAGAATGGCAAATTCATTCCTCCCACCCCGAAATCATGAAAGGAAATTAATAGGGTAGGAAAAACATTAGTAAGTAACAGAGTCTGAACAAACAGAATGTAGCTTGGTTTTTTTCTGAGTCACTGCTCACATCTTCAGATCTGAGTGACTCATGGAAGCTCATACCCTACCACAAATTTCATTAGTCTTTAAGGTGCTGTAGGACTCTTTCTCTTTTTTACTGCTACAGACAAATTTGTATACCCGTCTTGATTTTGCTTGGTTTGCAAAGCTGAAGTCAAATCAAGGGTAACTCTTCAGACACAGCCTCACTATCATAATATGTCTCAGGTGTAACTTCATCAGTCTTTTCCTTGCTCCCACATATTGTTCTGAAAGTTTAGTTAGGTAAATCAACTCATCAAGATCTATTCTTCACAGACAGCTAAGTCAACAAATGCTTTACCCTTCCTGTCTGTCAGGATCCATGGCAAGAGAACTGTCTTAAGTATCTGCTCCAAACCACAAAAAATGCTCTAGGAAGGTAGAAGACTAGAATTCAAAACTGTGTAGACATATATAATGTAAAATAGATGAACAGATATAATGAATCCCCATGGCATGGCATTTGGAATTCTGTGCTCAGGAGGGCTGATAATCTATAGAGTTACATTATATGCTATCAAGAGAGCAATACTAAGCAAGTCTATCCAGAAACCTACTCAGGTACATTCAGTGGGACTTACTCCCATGAAAGTGTTCCTTCCAGGAAGGAATTAATTTGGAGTTGGTCTGTTATAATGGTTAAGAAAAAGAATTCTTGTTCCAGAACACAGCTCAGTCGTGAACTGGCAGAGGAGGTGCCATAGCTCAAGAGTAGAGCACATGCTTTGTGCATCTTAGTCTTCCTCACAATCCCATTTGCAACATGAAGATAGTAATAGCTGACTTACAATGGTTGTTGTAAGAATATTCATGAAGATTCTAAGCATTTAGAAAAAACATCAGTATTAAAAGCCAATGCAAAGATGCACTGGCTCAGGTCTTTCACATCACCTACTGCCTGGCCCTTTTCATGGGAGATGCCAGTGATAGAACCTGGGGCCTTCCTCTGCACACAAAGCAGATGCTCTGCCACTGAGCCACAGCTCCTCCCTTTGCTGTTGCATGGTTGAATTCACCCCTATGCCCAAAACTGTGTGTAAAAATTTACCACAACAGATACAAAGGTTTTGGCATAGTTGTCTTCTTAATGTGCTTGTTTTTCATGCATGTTTAGGTTATGGCAAATTGATAGCAGAACATAGTTTTCTCTGCTATGAAAATGGACACTCTAAAAAGCCCCTTCGTACATACAGAGGTCTGTTCCTTGCATATTACCCATCATACAGAGGTGAGCTATGGGCCAGATCAGCTCCCCACAGACACACACATCAAGAACCAGTTTGGTGTAGTGGTTAAGTGCGCGACCTCTTATCTGGGAGAACCAGGTTTGATTCCCCACTCCTC
This sequence comes from Heteronotia binoei, assembly GCF_032191835.1. NCBI lineage: Eukaryota > Metazoa > Chordata > Lepidosauria > Squamata > Gekkonidae > Heteronotia > Heteronotia binoei. The sequence goes on along the minus strand of NC_083228.1, from coordinate 76,178,861 downwards.
CACTTGCACCTGCTGGAATGGCCTTGGGTCAGCCATAGCTTTCACAGGAATTGTCCTTGAAAGGGCAGCTGCTGTAAAAAGCTCTCTCAGCCCCACCTACCTCACAGGGTGTCTGTTGTGGGGGGGGGGGAAGGTAGAGGAGATTGTGACCACTCTGAGACACTGAGATTCAGAGTATAGGGCGGGATATAAATCCAATATCATCTTCTTCTATAAGTGTCTCCTGATGGTCCTACCAGATTTAATCAATGCGTGAGTGAAAATTTCCTCAGTGTTTCAGATGTATTTTATTGCAGTAACAACCTGTGTGCATCTGAGAAAGGCAAAGAGTACTGCCAATCTATCTGTTGACATAATCAGCTCCTCCAGTTCCTCCCCCATGAATGCATGAAGGTGCAGGTAGCTACATTGGTCCAAAACAAAATCCAAAACAAAAAACCATGTAATACCCTTTTTGAGGACCGAGCAAAGTAATAGAAAACAGTGCAAGATATCTGGTTCTCCACATAACTGTTAACAGGCTGGATTTTTAAAAGGCTGAGGACAGAAGAAGAAAGAGTGAGAGCATCTTAGCCAGGCTGTGATCTTAAGGACCTGTCTTGTAAGCATACTGTGTAAAAAGCTAAGCAAATTTGCAAATTTAAACTGTTCCTGGAGTCAAAGATTTTACTGTTAAGTGAGATCAGCCTTATTATACAGCCTGAAGATCAGTGAAGTAGTCAGATTATATGTGCCCTTAGAGCATTGTATACAGAACATAGAAGTCATAACCCCCGACTATACAAAACTGTTTGGGACTCCTATTGAGGGGACAGAAAAACAGAGGGAAAATCTTGCCTCTGAGGGAGGGAAGTGGAAAGGTACGTCATACTAGCATACTATAAAAAGGCAGAAAGTGAATGACAAAAATGTCAATAGCACAGTTAAGCAACTAATGTAGCACCTTATTTGTTTGTTTGTTTATTTTTCAAATTCATATTCTACCCTCCCCAGAAATGGGCTCAGGGAGGATCACAACAGATAGTTAGGTCATTCGGCCTCCCACATACGTACCAGTTAATTGTTAGAATTTTGAGATACGATTAGCAGAGTAATGTGGAGTAAACCACAAACAATAGCCAGGCACACAGTTTAGCTTAAAAACAAAGTAGTTTACTTTACTAATGAGGAAAGGGTATGACTGGGAGTTCTAGAAAACAAAGAAAGGATCAATATCCTATCTGACTCCTAAACTACATGTTGACTCTCTCAAGTCTTAACTTCAACTGCCTGGAGATCTAAGGGCTTAAGACAAAGAGCAATAAAAGTAACCAAAGGCTTTCCCTCAGACCACCACCCAAATATATGGATTAGCCAATTAGGGCTCTTCCTTACTGCTCACTATGCATATTGACACCTAGCCTCTGGCGGGAAGTATGTGGAAACATTCTCATTGGTCTCACCACTGACTGGCTAAACATCAGCATGCATAAACAAACACTTAATTAACTCATGTTGACAGGAAGTGAATTGCACCAAAAACCTAACAATCCCCTTCTCAAGTTCACAAACTGAAGTCATGAAGTTTCAGCTTCTCTCGCAGGTGCTCAAACTTCTTGGTGAGCGGCTTGGTCAGGATGTCAGCAATAATTTCTTCCGAAGGACAAAATTTTGCTTCAATCATTCGTTGCTGCAACACCTTCACCTTGTGGTATCGCACAGAAATGTGCTTGGTCTTGCCTTTGATACTTTCACTCTTGATCAAACTTAGGCAAGGTCTGTTATCTTCAAACAGGGTTACTGGAATAGGCTCTTCTATTCCAAAGTCTTTCAGCAAGTGTATGATCCATTCAAGCTCATTGCAGGCTCCTGGTGCAGAATCAAATTCAGCTTCCATTGTGGACATAGCTACTATGCTCTGCTTGCAACTTGTCCAGTTGATCAGGTTGCTTCCATGGAAAAACAGATGCCCACTTACTGATTTGCGGTCAATAGTGTCTTCGGCCCAATCTGCGTCCATGTATCCAACCAGTCTTGGGTCGTCATCAGCTGTAATCTTCAGTTTCAGATCAGCTGTCCCAATAAGATACTTAACAAGTCTCTTCACTGCATTCCAATCATGGTGACTGGGTGAGCTTGTCTTTCCGCTCAAGAGTCCAACAGCTGCACTTACGTCAGGTTGGGTGAGTTGAGCTAGATACAACAGTTTCCCAATAGTTTCTCTGTACAGACTATTGTCCTTGAGAGGTACTCCATCTTCCAGCTTGAGGTAGGATGGGTCAAGTGGGAAACTTGCTCTCTTGATATCTTCCAGGCTCAGTGCCTTAGCAAGATTCAGGATTTTGGTTCTTTGATTCAGATGAAAACCTCCATTCTCTGTTCTTTCTATCTGTATTCCAAGATAGTGGTTCAAAGTCCCAAAACGTTTTACTTCCACTTCTGCATTCAGCTTGTCAACTATTTCTTGCACATCAGATTCATTTTGACAGCATAACAACAGTCCATCAGTTGACATTAGTACATACTGGCATTTATCATTCTTCAGTTTGAAGAACAAGCTGGGTTCTATTTTTCCTTGTTGGAACCCTTGCTTCTGCAATAAAGCAGTTAGCATTTCATTCAGTCCTTTCTCAGGTAAGTTTTCTTTGAAGTTTGCCTTTCCAGTCTCAAGGTGCTGCACATGCATTGCTTTCTGTGCTGCTATACTCAATTGGGTTCCGAGAGTGGTGTACTTTATTCAACTGGGGTTAAGACGCTCTCATAACTTTCAGGAAATGATGAGAAAATCACTGCTTGAATTTCCTCCTTTGATATTGTCGCCCCCGCTGATCTTAATTCATCAACGAGTGCTAATATGGCATCTAGATGAGCTGAGATATCACCCCCTAGGGCAAGACTGAGAGAATACAGACGTTTGCGCAAATACTGTCTCTGGAGAAATGTGCGCTTCCCATACTTTAGGTTGAGATTGTTCCAAATCTCCTTCACATAATCACAATTGACCACAATGGCAGTCTCCTGAGATGAGATTGAATTTAGAATCAGCAGTTTAGCTTTAAGTTCATCTGCATCAAACTTCTGCCTCTCTGCTTGGGACATATTGTCTGGTATATCATAGTCCAACACATACTTTAACCTTTGAACTCCAAGAGCACACTCAATTGCCATTTTCCATAAAAGGAAGTTCTCCCTGCTTAACTTAGGGATGCTGAGCTTAGTGGAGTTATCTATGTTACATACAACCTGGTCCGTTGGTTGTTGTGTCATCATTTCCTCATGTGTAGCAGGCGAAGATGCTGTTCCAGAATCAGCAGGCATGTGCCTCTCTTTCTGTCTTCTGGCTCTGCACCTCTGATGGGACTTCAAAGAGCATCCATTCCTGTAGTTCCCAAGCAATCAGCTGGCGACTGCAAGCGATGTTGGAAGGAGATCCCTTCAGATGCAAATTCATGGAGAAATCACCTCAGCACTTCTCCATGCCTTTCTTAGCTAATTACCGCCTTGGCTTTCATGCACAGTTAGGAAGCTTACTGGGCCTCACAACCTTGTTAGAATTTTGAGATACAATTAGCAGAGTAAGGTGGAGTAAACCACAAATAATAGCCAGACACATTATTTAGCTTAAAAACAAAGTAGTTTATTAATGAGGAACGGGTATGACTGGGAGTTCTAGAAAACAAAGAAAGGATCAATATCCTATCTGACTCCTAAACTATATGTTGACTCTCTCAAGTCTTAACTTCAACTGCCTGGAGATCTAAGGGCTTAAGACAAAGGGCAATAAAAGTAATCAAATGCTTTCCCTCAGACCACCACCCAAATATATGGATTAGCCAATTAGGGTTCTTCCTTAATGCTCACTATGCATATTGACACCTAGCCTCTGGCAGGAAGTACATGGAAACATTCTCATTGGTCTCACCACTGACTGGCTAAACATAAGCATGCACAAACAAACACGTAATTTACTCATGACGACAGAAATTGCACCAAAACCCCAACATTAATAAATAATTAAAATACAGTTTAAAAGAATGATTTAAGAACAGGTTGCACCATTTGCTATGTGCACAATCTCCAGACTAGTGCCACTGGACTCTGAGAACACCTTAGTGTTTCCGGCCTCCTAGTGGGGCCCAGAGATTACAGCAGAGAGCAGTTTCCATGGGGAAAAATGGCTGCTTTGGAGGGTATATTCTCTGGCATTATATTCCACTGAGAGGCCACCCCCAAATCTCTAGGAATTTCCCAACCTAGAGTTGTCAATGCTACTATTAGTGAAGGAAGCTGAAAAGAAACCCTGATTTGAAGGAGAAGGGGATGCAAGGAAATCCCATGTGATGAGGGACAAGGTGCTGGCATAAGGTTGCTCTGACTGTCAGAACTTGTAACTGTGATTTCTTAGCTTAGCCAAACTATCTCCATGTTGTAACTCAGAATATTGACAACGGTCATTGACCCAAGCCTCTTTGCTATGCTAAATATTTAGGGCGGTAAGACAGGCGGCAGAATGTCTCTGCTTAACATCCACAGGTGGCCTTTGAAGCCAGGCCGTTTGGCCTTCGCAATAGGGGGGCATCTTCCTTTACTGATAACGAAGGCTGGGAAAGAGACACTAGCTTGGAACCGTGTGAACTGCCATGAATTATTGTTTTATTATGCTTTGCTGTGGGCATAAAATGTAACCAACTGCCCAGACTCGCCATTACTGTTATTTCGTTGCTATAGTACTGAAGTTCTTCCAATAAAGATTCCTAACTTGCTACAAGTATTGGACTCTCTTGAAGTTCATCCAAGTTCTGACATTATAACAGTAATCCTTTTGTTTGGGCTTATCGGAACTGGCAACCTGGCCCGATGGCGGCACTGGCACCAGACAACGGAGAGCCCACTATTCCACCAGATGAAGAACCCCTCGACCCGAAAGTAACCGGCGCCAGGAGGAAGATTAAAGTCCCCGCGCCGTTCACCGTCGACGCCTTCCCCGCGAGAACCTGGAGCCCGCGGAAGTCTACGGCCGCCATGGAGGCCGCAGAGCAGCGTTACCGGCGTATCGCCACGGGCGAGGGCGAAGGAGACGAGGACGAACCCGGGGACGAAGGGCTCGGGTCGTACGGCGGAGGGGACCCGATCCGAACGCTGCGCAACGAGCTGTTCGATTGGGTGAGAGAGATCCACGACGAGGTTCATGCGTCTCGGGTCCTGATGGCGGAAGAGATGCAACAGAACCTAGGAGCGGTCCGCGACCAGATCCGAACGCTCCAAGGGATCGTAGCTACTGGACAGGCCCCGGGAGGAGGACCGGCGGGCCCGCCAGTAGGCGCGCCGGCCGGACCCCCAGTGGGGGCTCCGGTGGGGCCGCCGGCTGGAGCCCCAGCCGGGCCGCCGGCTGGCCTCCCAGGAGGAGCCCCCGCGGGGCCACCAACAGGACCACCGGCCGGGCTGCCGGCCGGACCGCCAGCAGGTCCACCGGCTGGACCGCCAGCGGGACCCCCGGCTGGACCGCCAGCGGGGCCGCCGGCCGGGCCTCCGGCCGGACTGCTGGCCCCGCCACCCGGAGGGCCGGTCGCACCAGCAGCCCCGGCGGCTCCCGCTCCCGTCGCCCCGGCCGGAGGGGACGGGGGGGGCCCACAGAGAACTGAAAATCACGTTCGACGGGGACGCAGTGGAGTATTTCACGATCCAGTGCAACACGTTTTTCACGCACTGGGGAGCAGGGTACCCCACAGAAGCAAGCCGCGTGGCCCACATCGCCTCCCGACTGAGAGGACCGGCCCAGAAGTGGTACGTGGGGCTCTACACGGGATGGAAGCCTGAACTAGCCACCGTGGCCGATTTCCTACAGGCCATGCTCCGGCAGTACGGAGACCCCCTGCGGGAAGAAAAAGCCGTCGCGGCCCTACAGAGGATCGAGCAGGGCAACCGCACTACTCGAGAGTACGCCACCGAATTCATGGGCTACTGCGCGGCGGCCAGGGGGTGGAACGAAGTCATGAAGTACACCGCGTTCAAGAATGGCCTGAACGCGAACATCCTAGATCGGTGCTACCACCAGGGAAGACCAGACACCCTGGTAGGATGGATCCAACTGGCCGGGGAAGTGGAAACCGACCTCCAGCACGTCGGGATGCGTCGACAGCAGCAGAGCAAGAAGGGAGGGAAACCAAGCCCCTCACCCAGCAAGGCAGAAGCGAAACAGGGCCCCGCGACCTCGACCCCCTCGACTGCGGCTCGGAAATGCTTCAAGTGTGGAGACCCAAACCACCTAGCCGCCAACTGCCCAGGGAAGTCGACCCCAACTCCGCCACCGCCTAAATCGACGCCCACCGCGCCGAAGAAGAAAGGCGGGCGAACCAAGGAACCCAGTCGGGGCACCGTCGCCACTTCCCTGGCGATTGACGAGGATATTACCACCATTGAGGAATCCAGTGAGGAGTCCTGGGACCAAGAGTCGGCGGGAAACGACAGCGACCTGCTTTAATCAGTGCCGCGAGGCAGGTCGACAAAACGCCGGCACTACTAACGGTGAGAGTTACCGGGGGGCTACTATTTATGGCGGTCACCCTTTTGAACCCTAACCTGAAAAGATTCATGCACGCCCGAGCCCTAATTGACTCTGGGTGCACGCGGGACATCATTACCCCCCGCTTAGTAGAAGCGCTGGGGCTCGCCACCGCTCCCCTCCCACACCCTATCCAGTTTGAGCAGATGGACGGGACACCAATGCGGGGGGAACCCTGCACCCTGGAGACCCAGGCCATCCCCGTAGGAACCGAGGAACACTGGGGGGTAGAAGCCTTTGTCATAGCCCCCTCTTGCTCCTTCGACGTGGTGGTGGGATCGGGATGGCTGGCGAGGCACCAACCGGACATTCGATGGGCTGAGCAAATAGTGCGGTTTCCAGACTGGCGGTGCGAGCACCACCATCGGAAACCTGAGTGGGGCCCGAAAGCACCCCCACAGAACGAAAGACTCTGTCTCACCCTTGAGGAGGTAGGATCGATCCCCAAAGAGTACAGGGACTTGCGGAAAGCCTTTAGCGAGAGGGAGGCGGACGAGCTCCCCCCTCACCGCCCCACAGACTGTGCAATCGAACTCGTCCCGGGGCAAGCGCTACCAAAAGCTAAACTGTACTCCATGGGCTGGGCGGAAAAAGAGGAACTGAGGAAATTCATTGACAAAAACCTGAAGCGGGGTTTCATCCGACCCGCCACCGCCCCCCATGCGGCCCCCGTTTTATTCCGCAAGAAGAAGGATGGGGGGCTTAGGCTTTGCACAGATTTTCGCGGGATAAACGGGATTTCAATGTCTAATGCCTATCCGATCCCGCTGATAAGAGACCTCTTAAACACAGTGGCCGAGGGCAAGATCTTTACTAAGCTCGATCTGAGAGACGCGTACTTCCGCGTGCGAATTAAGGAAGGAGACGAGTGGAAGACCGCGTTCAACACACCCATGGGACAGTTTGAGTACCTAGTCATGCCCTTTGGACTCCAGGGTGCACCAGGGGTTTTTATGAACTTTATAAACGAAGTGTTGAGAGAATTCCTGTTTAAGGGGGTGGTGGTGTACCTTGATGACACCATTATTTATTCAAAAGACCTTGAATCCCATGTGCCCCTTGTGAGAAAAGTGTTAGCAACCCTTTGTAAAAACAAACTGTATGCTAAATTATCGAAATGTGAGTTCCACAAGACGGAACTAGATTACCTAGGCTTCAGAGTGTCGGGGGAGGGATTGGCCATGGACCCCGCAAAAATCCAAGCTGTCCTAGATTGGGAACCACCCCGAACCCGACGGCAGTTACAATCTTTCATCGGGTTCGCAAATTTTTACCGCGGATTCATTAAGGGGTTCGCCCGGGTGATGCTCCCCCTCGCGGAGCTGCTAAAAACGAAAGGGAAGGGGGAAGCAGCGAAAAAACCCGGGGCGCGCTTAGTCTGGACGCCCGAGTGCCATCAGGCATTCCAAGAACTTAAGCAACTCTTCACCTCTGAACCCGTATTGGCTCACCCCAATGAATTAAAACCTTTCCTGGTGCAATGCGACGCCTCCGACGTTGCAGTGGGAGCCATATTGATGCAGAGGAACGAAGAGGGGGAACTGCGTCCATGCGCTTACATTTCACATAAATTCTCAAACGAACAGAGGAACTGGTCGGTATGGGACAAGGAGGCTTTTGCTGTGATGTTCGCCTTAAAAACCTGGAGATCATGGTTAGAGGGAGCCCGAGTCCCCTTTGAAATCTGGACTGATCACAAAAACCTAGAGGCTCTCACAGGCCGCCGCAAGCTGACCGCTAAGCAAATCCGGTGGGCGGGCTTCTTCGCCAAATTTGATTTTGTGCTAAAACACATCCCCGGCACAAAAAACTTCTTGGCCGACGCACTTTCACGCATGCCACAGCACGAGAGCCAAAGGGAAGAGGTGATCGATTCTCTCATCCCGCCATCGGCGGTTGCGGGGGGAGTCACCACCCGCTCAGGGAAAACAACCGGGGCCCTAGAAATACCACAACAGGAACGCTTCGCCTCAGAGGCGGACTTGGAAGGCGCAGACCGCCCCGACGGGCTGGAGCAGGGGGAAAGGGGCCTCTGGTTCCATAAAGGAAAAATTTATGTACCCAAATCCATGAGAAAAGAAGTGCTAGAAAGGTGCCATTCTAACCGCCTGGCTGGCCACTTTGGGTATGTGAAAACGCTCCACCTAGTCTCACGGCAGTTTTGGTGGCCAAAGTTAAAGAGAGATGTGTCAGAATTCGTGTTAGCCTGCCCTACATGCATCATGTCTAAGCGCCGAGGGGGAAAGCCCCCCGGGCACCTGGTCCCTCTCCCCACGGCTAACCGACCCTGGGCTGTAGTATCAATGGACTTTATAGTGGAGCTGCCCCCCTCTCAAGGGAAAACGGTGATCTTGGTAGTGGTTGATACTTTTTCGAAACAAGCCCACTTCATCCCTTGTAAAAAACTACCAACTGCTAAGAAACTAGCCCAACTTTTCTTCAATCACGTGGTCCGCCTACACTCATTCCCAGAGAAGGTCATTAGTGACCGCGGGCCACAGTTCGTTGCCAACTTCTGGCGGGAGTTTTGCAAGCTAGCTGGCATCGAACAGGGACTTAGCTCTGCCTATCACCCACAGACGGACGGACAGACAGAGAGGGTGAACGGGCTTCTCGAGCAGTACCTAAGATGTTACATCAACTACCAACAAACGAACTGGGTGGAACTGCTGCCTTTTGCAGAGTATGGGTACAATAACAGCCTCCATAGCTCCACCAAGACCTCTCCCTTCCAAATAGTCAACGGCTACGAAGGGAAACCTTTCCCAAACCTCCCCCTTCCGGCAGGACCTAAAGAACCAACATCTTGCCTCCAGTGGTGGGAGGGGATAAGAGGAGGGTGGAAAATCATCCAGGAAAACCTCGAGGAGGCAAAAAGGGAATACAAAAGGTATTTTGACAAAAAGCATGCCCCCCAGTGGGACATGAAAGAGGGGGACACAGTGTTTTTATCCACAAAGAACTTGCCTCTCCCGCAAGGGTGCCGCAAACTTGCGCTCAAATACCCGGGGCCCTTCAAAATAAAGAAGGTTATAAATAAAGTAACTGTTGAACTAGAGTTGCCCAAATCCCTTAGTAAGATCCACCCTGTTTTTCATTGCAGCCTTCTTCCCAAGGATCCTGGAGCTACGCCATTCCATCCCCGCCCCCCGGAACCACCGCCGACATTAGTGAAGGGTCAGAGTCACCATGAGGTGTTAGACATTCTAGACTCGAAAGTCCGGAGAGGGGCAGTGTACTATCTTATTAGATGGAAGTATTTTCCTCCTAGCTGTGACGAATGGGTAAAATCTACTGATGTATCTGCACCGCAATTATTAAAAAAGTTTCACCTACTGTACCCACACAAGCCCAGGCCGCCGAGCTTAGGGGGGGCAGTATGTCAGAACTTGTAACTGTGATTTCTTAGCTTAGCCAAACTATCTCCATGTTGTAACTCAGAATATTGACAACGGTCATTGACCCAAGCCTCTTTGCTATGCTAAATATTTAGGGCGGTAAGACAGGCGGCAGAAAGTCTCTGCTTAACATCCACAGGTGGCCTTTGAAGCCAGGCCGTTTGGCCTTCGCAATAGGGGGGCATCTTCCTTTACTGATAACGAAGGCTGGGAAAGAGACACTAGCTTGGAACCGTGTGAACTGCCATGAATTATTGTTTTATTATGCTTTGCTGTGGGCATAAAATGTAACCAACTGCCCAGACTCGCCATTACTGTTATTTCGTTGCTATAGTACTGAAGTTCTTCCAATAAAGATTCCTAACTTGCTACAAGTATTGGACTCTCTTGAAGTTCATCCAAGCTCTGACACTGACATACCAGTCATTGACCTTCCTAAAAAGGAACTAAAGACATGTATCCACTTGAGGACCTCTTGAAAAGTCCCTTTTTCACCCCATCATCTTCTAAAAGACATATTCCAGATATTAAGGAACAAGTTTTGAGTGTGACGAGAGGGCATAACTAAATACTACAAAAGCATTCCCTTTTCCAACCCTCGGGGCTTCTCCCAGTATTTCTTTGCAACATGGCAATGGCTGATTGGAATGGCTGGGTTTCTCTCAGGCAAAGCACTGATGGCCTGCATTCCCACCTTAGAATTAGAAAGAAGAACATTTGCAGTCATTTTCCTCCCATTTTTCCTACATGAGCTTTCACAGTGCTAGTATCAAAACCACCCCCAGAGCTGGTGGCAAACTGCATCACACTCCAGCCCAAGGCTCCACAGATTCCTTTCTCTTTTCTAAATGTTGCTGAGACTGCCACCCTGAGCTCCCATGGCCAACCCAAGAGGAATTAGCAACTGTAGACAGCAGGGCAGGTACTTATCCCTTTAATTCTCTTTTTGCTTTGTTTATCCAGCTCACCTCCTTCAAACCCCATTAAAGAACCCTACTATGCAGCTAATAGGAAAACAACTTAACCCCATCCTTACTATCCTTGCTATATAAAGTACACATCTGTAATTTGTCTGGGATGAGCTTCACAAGCAGTAGGGCACACTATGCTAATATAAACTAGACACAGATTACTGTGGGTGGGGGGAGGTGACTGGTTTGGTTAGCTAATACCTTGGAATGTACTAAGTGCTGCTTGCCCAGGCATTTACTTCTGTGCAGCACGGAAATCACTTTTAATTCCATTGCAAAGCCTTTAAGGTTCTTGCTGGATTGCAGTCCTGCCCACATGCTTCTTGAGCGTTATGATCTGAATAATTGGCAGGTTATGGCATTTGGAAGCTTCTGCCTAGGAGGGAAACTCTAATGTTGGCACCCATGATAGTTGGTAAACTCTGGATCTGTTCCATTGTTTTCTCATTTCCTATCTGTTTAGTACTGACTTGTTATGACTTGTCCTATATGATGTATTTGCTCTGTTATGCTGATCAATAAATTGAACCTATGAGGAATATAAAGACAGGCTGTCCAGGATGAAGTTGCACTAAAAGAGAAGGAGGTGTCCCCTCTTAGCTGAGTTAATATGAGCTAGTTCACAGTTTTTTAACCTCTGGCTCACACATTTTTGTCTTCGCTCAGGAAAAATGACCCCAGAGCAAACTAATTTATGCAGTAACTCACAACTTTAATGCTAGTAGCTCACAAAGTAGAATTTTTGCTCACAAGACTCCGCTGCTTAGAGGAAGTATCTCTCCTCTGTGACCTGCAAACTTTTACCTGTCTGGACTAGTGTACCAGCAATAGCTTTTTCTTTGCAGATCAGGTTTGATGACATCCAGCCTGAAATATTGCAATGCACTTTACGAGGGACCACCCTTGACGATTGTTCAGAAGCTTCATTTAGTGCAAAATACGTGTCACAGACACCAGACTCTTCCAGTGTTGAAGAAGCTTGCTTCACTGGTTGTCTCTGGGTCCAGTTCAAGGTGCTGATTATGACATTTTAAGACCTAAAAGATTCACCTAAAGTTGCTCAAAAATTTAAATATGCCCACCTTCTGAAGTAAAGAAGGCAGTCACAAGGAAGAGGTCTTTTTCCATGGTGGTGCCCAAGGATACGTTTGCCTGGCTTCTAGTGTGGTTAGTTTTAACTAACTAACGTCTGCATAGTGGAGACGTTCCTTTTCACCTGGAATTTTGCATTTCAGGGAAGGGGTCTTGCTGCTATTATGCTGCCACTGCAGAAGCCTGACTGGTAACAAACTCTACATATTTTGTAGTTGACTCATGATAGCAGGTGTGTTATTTATGGTTATTCTGATACTGCACTGTATTTCATCATATTATGATTTTACTTGTATTTTTATTATTCAGTGGTAATGGAACCTACATCATGAACACAGATAGGCTGAGTTGTGGGGTATAAATTTATTAAATAAAGCTGTAATCTTGTGGTCAGACAGGACTGTTCTTTGGCTCTAAGCAACAGTTTATGTATGCAACTAGTTGTGGATTCAAGAAGTGCAAGTCGCTGTACACAGTGCTGCTACCACAGTGTTGTTTTTCTCTCCCTCACACTCCCCTTTTCCAGTTAGGGTTGTCAATCCCCAGGTGGGGGCAGGGGGCCCCCCTGTTTGGAGGCCCTCCCTGCACTTCAGGATTATCAGAAAGGGGGGGGGAGGGAAATGTCTACTGGGCACTCTATTATACCCTATGGAGATCGATTCCCATAGGGTATAATAGATAATTGAACTGTGGGTATCTGAGGCTCTAGGAAGGGCTGCTTTTTGAGGTAGAGGCACCAAATTTTCAGCATAACATCCAGTGCCTTTCCTCAAATCACCTCCCAAGTTTCAAAAAGATTGGACCAGGGGGTCTAATTCTATGAGCCCCAGAAAAAAGTGCCCCTATCCTTCATTATTTCCAAATGGAGGGAAGGTATTTAAAAGGTGAATGGTCCCTTTAAATGTGATGGCAGTTCCCTCTGGAGTTCAATCATGCTTGTCGCATCCTTGCTCCTGGCTCCACTCCCAAAGTCTTCTGACTCCACCCCAAAAGTCCCCAGATATTTCTTGAGTCAGATCTGGCAGCCCTATTCCCAGTGTATTTCTTAAAAATTTCCTTCTTTGCTCTTGCACTTAGGTTTTCTCTATGTGGTTGTTTCTGCCTCCCATGGCAGCCATTTTACAGTTGCATCCACCACCCCTATGTCAGAATTGCAAATGTGGCCACAAACTCAAAAATGTAGGGATTCCCATCTTAGATTCTTTTCTTCTTTCTACTGTTTCAGGTCATCATCATAATCTTTACCAGACTGAAAACTTTGGGAGAGAGGGATAGATCCATCTCTGGTTGTTTACATGGCCATTGCTTCTATCTTGAAGCAAAAATTAACAAGAATCAAACAAACCATCTTTGCTATTTTGATCTTTTGCCCCTCAGCATTCTACCATTTTTGCCTCTCAAAAATGTTGGGTCTTTAACAGCAGCATGTCAGGGAGAAATTCAGCAAGAGTATTAAGATGTAGGTACTGGAAACATTTAGCACTTAGGCTTCATGCAGTCATTTGAAAGGCCAAAATTGCTCTCTGTAATAAAGCTGAGTTGCCTTAGCTGGTATCGCTAATTTTTCCTTTTAATCCAGGAAGGCAGCCATGTGTCCAAAAGCTCATACCTTGAATAAAACTTTGTTGATTTTGAAGGTGCCACTGGACTCAAATGTTGTTTAAGACTGCGTTACTGACATAGCCCTCATTCGGGCATCAGATATATGGTCCTTCAGACTGGAGAGATCAATGCTGTTTGCTCAGCCACTCTCTCTTCCTGGGACTCCTTTCCCAGTCTTGCTGTGATCAGCTCCCTGGTGGTTTCCTTTATCAGCAGCTGAAATCCTTGTTTTCTTAGTTGCTTGTTCTAGTAGCTCTATCAGCATTAACCCATGACCTCTAAGTGTAGCTTTTTCCTTCTTCCCGCAATTATGTTTACTGAACATTTCCCTCCCCTTGGTGAGAAAGATTAACTTGTGAGTCACACACAAGGGTCCCTTATTCCTGTAGCTGAGCTTTCCTATGCAGAGGCTATTAGGTCCTCCTAAGAAAATGTTTAAAATAGAACTGTGTAAGTCATTACAGTAAAGTTCTTACTGGTGGTTAGAATGACTGACATTTTCATAAGACCTAATGAAGCCACACATTTTCCTGGCAGACCTGTGTTTTTAGCATGGCAAGCAGAAAATCAACAGGTGCTGCTGAAGTTGTGGCTAAAATAAATAGCCAAATTAAATTATCATTGTCACTAAAAACAGCTTTTAATTGATTGATATTAACATTTGGGCAAGTCTCATGTTGGCATATTAATTAATTAGATTTGTACTAGGTTTCTACTGCATGTGAATCTCAGCTGGAGGTAAAAGCAATGCACAAGTTGCAAGACAAATCTGTAATGATCATCAGAAACAATTTAAAAATCACAACAGCAAAGAGTCTTACAGTACCTGAAAGCCTTAGCAAACTATGAAAGAGGTACATGAATGAGCATGTGGTTGCAACATACAGCTGTAGAATTCTCATGAGAGCTACTTGTTAAAAAACACTCTGGCCAACCTAAAATGGATGGAGGTAAGCAATTCAGAAATGTAAATATACAGTAAGCAACATAGATCATTGCTATACCAGACCAAAGCATGTTATGTTGCACTTGCCTAGCAGCAGAAATTTAATGGAGAGTATTCCAGAGGATGCCAATACAGGACACCACCTCTTTTAAAACATGGGTGTCAGTTTTGTTTTTTGAAACTGTAGTTCATAGCCAGCTCAGATTAGCAAAGTACAAAAAAGAAATTTCATGTTCAACAATGAATCTGCAAATAAAAGTGAGTTTTGAATATCTCCTTTCTGAGCTGCTTTTGCTTCAAGTGTTTAAATTAATGCTTGCTGTTTTGTAGAATAAATACTTTTCATCTCATATAAACATGACAAAAAACTACAGCCTGTGTTTGCATGTGGCAAGATTAACAACTGCAAGGTGCTGCAAGTGTAAGAGGAGCAAGATACAGTAGAGTTGTATGTATTCTAGCGTCATCAATGGAAAATCATTCCATATCATAAAAATATGTTTGGATGAGTGCCTTTACATTAATGTGCCCTCAAATATTAGCATAAGGCTGCAATCCTACACACTAACCATGCAATAAGTCCCACTGAACTCATTGTGGGTTACTTAACAGGGTTGTGCTGCAAAATTGCTTCTGAATTATGTACCAGAAGGTTTGATTTGTGTTCACAAAAACAACAGAGTTCTCTGGCACTTTGAAGACTAGCAATGAGTTTTGTAGCTAAGAGCCTGTATTGTCAAATGTATGAAATTGACTAAAAGTTGTAATATCTCCCAACCTCTTCATTCTTTACCACACTTAATGGCTTTGCTCATGAAAGCTTCTTCTGTTCACTTTATTATTGGCTCAGTTAGCATTTTCTTTCCTAATAATCCCATCCAACATGATAAAAAGAACCCCTGTCTGGTCCTTTAAAAAGGGAGAAGATTCAAAGAAAATTATGTTGCTTCTGCTGCAGATACCCAGTTGGATGTTTCCAAGATAGATGGAACCTACCCAGGACTGAAAAGGAGGGTTGGGAATTAATCAGCAAATGTGTTGGCAACAATCTGCTCCAAAATACACTGGAGCATGTCCAAACAGCACACGTTTGGCACTCTGAGATGGAGTGTGCCTGCCCTCAACATTCCGCAGCAGCCCTTGGCTTTGGGGGATGGAGGAGTTAGTGTGCACTACATGGCCAATGTGGAAAAACAGGTGTGTGTTTGATGAGTTGCAGAGTAGTTAAGAAGAGAAGTTCAGCTATTAATCAGAGGTTTAAAGTTAACTGAAGGATAAGAACTCCTGTGCTGTTTGCTTGAAAAGTATCCTTATGCTATCATTTAGTTATCATGAAAGTAATATAACATAGCCTGGGAATCAAGACATTTGAATTCAGTTTGTAGCTCCATTCCTATAGATCTGGGTAAATGTAAACATTTTTTCTTATCCTCTGAGCTGCAGGATAAATACTGTATCACATTTTATTCTACCCTTTCTCCAAGGATCTCTGGGTGGCATAAATGGTTCTTTTCCACCTTAGAACTAAAGAGTGTGACTGACTGGCCCAAGGTCATCCAGTGGGGTTCATTACTAAGTAGGGATCTGAATGTAAGTCTTCCCAGGCCAAGTTCTGTACTCTGTCCACTGTACTGCAGGTATTACATGGTTTTTGATTTTGGATGTTGGTGTGGACCAGTGTGGCTACCTGCAGCCTCTGTATATTATACTGGTTCTCATTGAACTTAGCCTGGATTCGATTAGCCATCCTATCTTACTTATAATCCAGAGTGCGGGTTGTGATTCATCAGCTTTGTATGCAGAAGGTTCTAGATTCAATCCCTCACATTTCTATGTTTTAAAACAAAGGTGTCAAACTTGAAGCCTGGGGGCCAAATCAGGCCCCCAGAGGGCTCCTATCAGGCTCTCAAACAACTGTCTGTCATCTGCTTCCTTCTCCCTGTCTCTTATTTATTTATTTATTTATTTATTTATTTATTTATTTATTTATTTATTTATTTCCATTTATATCCCGCCCTCCCCCTGAGGCAGGCTCATAAAAGACATAAAAACCATAAAACCGTTTAAAACATAAAAATTTAACATTTTGATGCTGTGGTCTTAAATTCAAGTTATGTTCTCTGTTAACAGATCTTATATGTTCCTTGCTGCTGCTGCTGCTTCAGGGCAGCTTGCAAGAGGTGGTTTAGACGTTACCTGAGGACTGTAGTGGCCAAGAATCTAGTTTGCAAATGCCTGGTGGAAGAGTGCCATCTTACAGGCCCTGCAGAACTGTATGAGCTCTCGCAGGGCCCTAACTTCTGCAGGCAACTTGTTTCACCAGCGGGGGACCACTACAGAGAAGGCCCTGGCTCTAGTTGTCATGAACCTGGCCTCCTTAGGGCCAGGGATTAAGAGCAGATTTTGTGATCCAGACCGAAGTGCTCTCTGGGGAACATATGGGGAAAGACGGTCCCTAAAGTATGCAGGTCTCTTAAAGGTAAGGACCAGCACCTTGAAACAAACCTGGTATGTAATAGGCAACCAGTGCAGTGCTTTCAGTCCAGGTTGAATGTGCTCTCGTAAGGGAAGACCCAATAGCAGCCTGGCTGCCGCATTCTGCACTAGTTGAAGCTTCCGGGTTTGAGACAGCCCCATGCAGAGGGCATTGCAGTAATCCAATGTTGAGGTGATCCTAGCGTGGATCATTGTTGCCAAGTCATCACGTTTGAGGTAGGGGACCAACTGTCTTATCCTTCTGCATCACAGCTTGCTTTGCAAGGCTTGCTCAATCACACAGGAGCTACAGAGCAAAGCCTCTGTTTTCTCCACTGGCTGAGGCTCCTCCCTTGGGGAGGAAGGGCAGAGAGGGAGAGTGCCAGGCTTTCTCAATCACTCAGCAGAGCTACTGAACCAAGCCTCTCTTTCTTCTACTGGCTGAGGCTCCTCCACCTCCTCTCCCTGGAGAAGAAAGGAAAG
Source organism: Heteronotia binoei (assembly GCF_032191835.1). Taxonomy (NCBI): domain Eukaryota; kingdom Metazoa; phylum Chordata; class Lepidosauria; order Squamata; family Gekkonidae; genus Heteronotia; species Heteronotia binoei. Next base: position 76,161,353 of record NC_083228.1, on the reverse strand, counting down.
AACTAGAGCTTCCTTTGCCCCGTTCCCTGGATCCCATGGGAGAGATACAAAGAAAGCACCTTTAAGACCAACGAGTGTTAATGTTTTAAGCATGTTTTATTTTAAGTTTTTTTTTTTTAAAAAAATCTTTAATTGTCTTTGTCCTTTATAAAGTTTATATCTCAGCTACCTAATCTTAAATAGGTACATACATGGCCTGGCCTGACATGGCATGGCCCGGCCCAACAAGGCCTCATTTATGTCTGATCCGTCCCTCATAACAAATGAGTTCGACACACCTGTTTTAAAAGAGCAGGTTGTAAGTGATGTGAAAGATCTCCATCTGAGACTGCGGAGAGCTGCTTCCAGACAGGGAAGAAAATCCTAGCCTTGAAAGACCAAGGGACAGATTTACTATAAGGAACGTGTTCTTTGTTCCTACATTCTTTGTTTTAATGTTTAGCATCATCATAGATAAATAATGACAAAAAAGAGAGCTTTCTGCATCCTCTCAGCAGCCACTTGTTAGTGAAATGAAGGTTGTAATCCGTATTGCTGGATGTGATTATGAAACCAAAGGCCTGATGGTTATTCCACACAAATTCATCTAAAGTTAAATAAGGTCCTCAATCCCCTTCATAACTCCCCATGCCAGCATAGCAGTTGCAGCCCTTAAGCCCCCTCGAGTGGTAGTTTAAAAATTACATGTGTGCGTGAACACGAAAGCTCATACCTTGAATGAAATTTTGTTGGTCTTAAAGGTGTCACTGGACTCAGACTTTATTACACAGATAGCAATAACATTGCCCAGCTGTGGACCATACACAGGTTGTAATGCATGGTTGTTGGAATTCAAGTTATTCACATTTCAGACATTATAGTGTTAACAGATGTTGTTTACTAGAAAACAGGATATGATGTATTGTAGGTTATATCCAATTAGGAACTATCTCATGTAAGCCCAGGAAAACAGTCCGACATGTAATCACAGTATTGGTCAGTTGGCACCTTGTGTGTGAAATTGCTTTGATCTCATATGCAAGGAAGGTGAATTGCTCTCCTTCCTGTTCCAATGTTCTCTGGGAAGAAGCAGCAGAAGACGATTGTAAAATAGCCATGTAACTGTAAGGATGTAGTTAGCAATGTAGAATCCTATGTTTTGTTTTATTTTAAGCCCAAGTACCTTTCCTGATGTCTTATACTAGTAAACTTTATTTCTTTTGGTAAGCAATAGTCATGTCTCCTTTATGCAAACACCTCGCCTCTAAATTTAAAAGAGTATCCCAACAATGGTTCTTTTCTTGTTGCAACAGTTAGGCAACATTCTACTTCTCCCTGCAATACGGCTGGGCTGCACAGAAGCAGTGTCATTGTGCCTCCTTTTAGAAGTTTGTTGCTCAGTCAAACAATGGCTGGTGATATCTATGGTGGTGGTACTTTGTATTCAGTCTGTGGTCTTGGATCATTCGTCTGTCTTCATCTAATCCAGCATTTTGGTTAACAATAGTTAACCAAAAGCCTCTACAAATCTTATAAGCAGTTTACAAGGTAACAGCCCTTCCCTATCATTTGTCCCTAGCATTTGATATTTGGAAAAATTCTGCCTCTGAAGATGGAGGTTTCATTTAGGCATTATGGCTGACAGGAAGAGCTCCCATAGGCAGAACTGGGGCTGAGCATATGGGAGAACTTTAGGCAGCTGGGGGAAGTGGTGGCCAGAGTGGCCTGGTAAGATGGGAGGAGCTTCTTTCTAAGAGAACCATCAGTGATACAGATTCATGGTGCCCAACTTCACTATCTCCATTGTCTTACAAAAATGCATAGACTACTTTTCAACCATTTTGAGGGCCCATTCTCCCTCTTGCACATCCCCAGCCCCTAACAATTCAAAATAAAAATTGTGTGTATGTTTTATTATTATTTTCCATTTATGATTGGGGAGTAACGTATGGGGCCTTTCTGCACAATCACAGAAAATATCATTTACATTTTTAAAACTTATTTAGATATTATATCTCACTTTTCACCCCAAGGGACTCAAAGCAGATTACAATACAATTCTTCCTCTTCCATTTTAACCTTCACAATGAGCATTCTGTGAGGTAGGTTAGGGTAAGAGTGTGTGCCTGGCTCACAGTCATCCATGAGCTTCCATGGTTTGAAACAAAACTTTAGTCTGATAATTCTACCATCTACACCATGCTGGCATGCTGTAAGCAGCTGTGAAGCAGTACTCTAAGAACTCTAACATGCCATAAGAATTACCTTGCTGGATCAGACCCATCTGGTTTCAACAGCAGCCAGCCAAGTTACTAAAAGAGCTCCCCAAAGTTGCATTCTGTCCACACTTTACAGATGGGGGAGAAGGTGAGTAGTAGTGCAATAGAACTCACAGGCTGTATTCTTCAAGAGGAAATTCCCATATCCTAGCATTTAATCTTATTTAGATAGTTGTGTAAAAGAAGATGTAACATCATGACTGATTGCTCCTAAGAGTTGGTTCAAATGGAACGGAAATAGGAAACGGAAAGCTTTTTAAAGACTTTGACATTGCTTGGGAGCTGGGTTGCTCTCCCATACATCCTCCGGTCTCTGTGAATCTCTCAGTGGGCTTGCTGCCTCCCACTTACTATGTGCCTGTTAGGGAATAGCCCATTTCAAACAAAATGATCAGATTTTAAAAGCACTAAACATAGGGGGAAGACCATTCTAGCAAAGATAGTGTAGGATCTCAAAATGATCTTTAGGTGGGACTGCAGCTGCAGTTACAAAATATATATATAGCAGCCACAGCTGTGTGCCGGTCCAATGAAGAGTTACCTGCCTCTAGTTATAGACCTTCTAATTTCTTATGTTTTATTTACTTCAAATTTGGGTTGTCAGCCTCCAAGTGGGGTCTGAGGATTTCCTGCTTTTACAACTGATCTCCAGCTGGCAGAGATCAGTTTCTCCTGGAAAAAATGGCTTTTTTGAAGGATGGACTCTAGCAATGTTCCCTCTAAGCTGTGACGTCTTGTGAGCCAAAATTCTATTAAGTGAGCTACTGGCATTAAAGATGTGAACTAAATTAGTTTGCTCTAGGGCAATGTTTCCTGAGCTAAGGCAAAGATATGTGAGCCAGAGGCTAAATATCTGTGAGCTAACTCACACTAACTCAGCTTAGAGGGAACACTAGACTCTAGGGCAGTGATGGCGAACCTTTTAGAGACCAAGTGCCCAGAATCCACTTATTTATCGCAAAGTGCCAACACGGCCATTTAACCTGAATACTGAGGTTTTAATTTAGAAAAACAACTCATAGTGAAGTTAACAAACTGTAAAAACATTTGGTCTGGATAGCATTTGCTTAAGAAACCAACAAAATAGTAACATGTCAGAATGGGAGAATGATGGTGAGAGTGTCATAAGGCAATAAATGGAGACTGTTCATTGCTCTGTTGCTTGCAAGTCTGGGTTAAACTGAGAACATTCCTTTCCCAGTGGTATTCCTGTCCACCTAATTTACTTTTGAACATGTAACATACATTATAAACATCATTCTAGTTTGCCATTAGGAAAAAAGAATACATTAAAATATAGTGTGTTTAGTAAGAGCTGGTGGTTAGGGTGTCCAAATCAGATCTGGGAGGTCCTGATTCATACTCCCATTCTACCCTGGCAGCTTGCTGGGAAACCTTGGAACAGTAATATACTCTGAGTTAACCCACCTCATAGGTTCATGGTGAGGATAAAAGAGAAGGAGAGAGTGTGTCAAACCACTTCAGTCCTTTTGGAGGAGGAAGGCAGGGGATACATGATGTTAGTTAATAAATTAAGTTGATGAAAGGAGTCCACTGATTTATATAGCTAAATCTGAGTCCAGCGGCACCTTAGAGAACAAGATTTTTGAGAGTCAAAGCTCCTTTTATCTAATAGAGGGAGCTCTAACGCTGGAAAGCTTGTGCCCCCTCCCCCAAATCTTGTTGGTCTCTAAGGTCCTCCTGGGCTCAAATTTAGTTGTTCTAGTATGGACCAGCATGGCTACCCTTGGAAACTTCAGGGACAGTCTGAATTGTATTTCTGGGTTTGATTCCCCACTCCTCCACTTTCAGCTGCTGGAATGGCCTTGGGTCAGCCATAGCTATCACAGAGCTGTCCTTGAAAGGGCAGCTTCTGGTAGAGCTTCTCCCAGCCCCACCTACCTCACAGGGTGTCTGTTGTGGGGGAGTGAGATAAAGGAGATTGTGAGCTGCTCTGAGATCCTGAGATTCAGAGTGAAGGGCGGGATATAAATCCAATATCTTCTTCTTTCTTTAAACTAAAACTGCAATCCTGTGTAGAGGGTAGTAGCCACAGTGCTCACTGTAGATTACTTCCAAGTAGCCATGGAGAGCAACCCCAATGAGGAAAAACTAAAGGACTTGGGGATATTCAATCTGGAGAAGAGTAGGTTGAGGGGGGAGACATGATTGCTCTTTTGAAGTATTAGAAGGACTGTCACTTAGAGGAGGGCAGGGAACTGTTCCTGCTGGCAGCAGAAGAGAGGACTGGCATAGGAAAAACTTTTTAACAGTAAGAGTTGTTCAACAGTGCAATCGACCCCCTCACTGGCAGTCTTTAAGCAGCAGCTGGACAAACACTTGTCAGGGATACTCTGGAAACCAGAACAGCAGTGCAACAGTTCAAAAACAGTATCAACAATTTGCTTTATGGTTCCTGTAGCTTGAAAGAGCTCTGCTCAGATACTACTATCAGAAGCATCATATCTGAAAGCAAGGAAACCTGCAGTTCCTCCCTTTCCACTCCTAAACCAGAGGCGATCCCGGCCGCTGTTTCTGCCAGATTAGTGGGATCCAACATTTCCTGTAATAAACCCACATCCCTTCAAAAAAACATGCTTGAGTCAAGGTCCTGATCTCTCCTCTCCCCCCCATCCCCACACACCCATGCTCTCTTCTTCCCTTCAGCTTGAACCGTGCCACAACAGTTTTGAAATATGAAACGCAACCAGGTCTTGGCCACATGAAAACGTGAAGCTGCCTTATACCCATCTCTCTAGTGCAGGGGTGGCCAAACTGTGGCTCGGGAGCCACATATGGCTCTTTCACACACATCATGTGGCTCTTGAAGCCCAACCAGAGAAGGCATTTGTCTCTTTAAACCACTTCTTCAAGCCAAGTCAGCCAGTGGCTTGAAGAATGCATTTAAAGTTCAAGTTGTTTTCTTTCCACTTCTCTCTCTCCTTCCCCACCTATTTTCCTTCCTTCCTTTCTGTTCTCAGACATCTGACATTCGTGTCTGGTGACTCTCACACATCTGACATTTATTCTATGTGGCTCTTATGTTAAGCAAGTTTGGCCACCCCTGCCCTAGTGGGTCCCATCTAACCCCCTCCCTAAAACTTCAGGAACACCTGCAAGGAATTTTCCTGTGTGTTGTGCTTGGGGGCTGCATTGTGGTTGCACCCACCCACCCCACGTCAGAATTCCAAAGGTGTTCACGAGCTCAGAAAGTTGGAGTGCCCTGTTGTCTCTCTGAAGGAGGCCAGTTAGGGTTGCCAGATTTGGGTTGGGAAATACCTGGAGATTTGGGGGAAAGAGTCTGAGTTTGGGGAGAGGAGGAGCTTCAATGAGATATGAGTCCAGAGTCCACCTTCCAAAGCAGCCATCTTCTCCAGGAAAACTGATCTCTTATCGCCTGGAAATTTGTTGTAATCTCCACCACCTGGGGGTTGGCAACTCTGTTCTGCACCCATGCTCAGAAGGGTATAATGCCACAGGATCCACCTTCAAAAGCAGATATTTTCTCCAGGTGAACTGACCTCTGTCACCTGGAGATCAGTTGTAAAAGCCAGCAACCTCCAGCTACCATCTGGAGCAGGGGTGGTCAAACTATGACTCGGGAGCTACAGATGGTTCTTTCACAACTATTGTGTGGCTCTCAAAACCCCCACCACCACCCCATCAGCCAGCTTGGAGAAGGCATTTGTTTCTTTAAATCCCTCTCCAAACCAAGCCACTCAGAGCCCTCTCTGTGGGCATGCGCACTCCCTGCCCCCCCCTGCTCATGAGGTTTGGCTCCCCCCGCAGACACCCCCCACCTTCCCTCCCTCCCCGGAGCTGCAATGCAGCCGCATTCTGTTGCCACCCTCATCAGAGGTGCGTCGACCTGCACTGTGCCAAAGCTGGACCCTATTGGCTTCGATATGGCCAGCGTGCCTTCTAACTCTTTGAAGCCAGAAGTGAGGGGGAGCGGGTGGGAGCAAGGGAGCATGCATGCCCACAGAAAGGGCTCTGAGTGCCGCCTCTGGCACCCGTACCATAGGTTCGCCACCACTGCTCTAAGGCATTGTGCCATGCTGAGGCCTCTCCCCTCCCCAAACCCCACCTTCTCCTGGATCCACCCTCAAAGTCTCCAGGTATTTTTCCATACAGACTTGGCAACCCTAACTTTACTGATGCTGACAAGGGTATGGGGTCTGTAATCATGGAACCTAGTGAGAGGGGTGGCCAAACTGTGGCCCAGGAACCACATGTGGCCCTATCATACATATTGTGTGGTTTCCAGAGGTTGAGGAGGAACTTGATGCAGGCTTACTCTCAAGTAAGCATGCTTAGCAACAGGACATCAGTCATCCTCTGAGCACTGATCCATAGGTAGGCAACTATTTCCATTGTGTAAGAAGTGGTGAAGGAGGGGAAAATAGGCAGGCTTGCAAGTTCTTCTCCTCTACCACACAGGTTGCCCAAGACCTAGAGCGGGGAAAGAGAGCACAAAAGCTGAGGGAGCCGCTGGAAGGAGGGACAGAATCATGGCTCTTTTTTTTAGCAGGAATGCACAGGCACTCAGTTCTAGCTGGCTTAGCATCAGGGTGGTATGACCTAATATGCAAATGAGCACCTGCTGGTTTTTTTTAAAAAAAAAGCCCTGGACATTGTCATCATTTCCTTTTTTGTTGTTGATTAAAATAGTGCCAGTACTCATATATAAAGTTGCACTGATTTCCACCAATTCTTCTCCCCGGAGGTTCCCTGAGACTAGGAATTTTCACTGCTACTCAGTGCCACAGCTACCACCAATTCAGTATCCCTGCCTGAGTCAGCATCACACACCTAATTATTTCTAAATCCCAATTAACCTATGGTATCACACACAAAAAATCCTTAGTTATCTCTGAACTAATCACACAGTTAAACCAGATTAGCTAACCATGTATACCATGCAGACCCAGCCCCCCCACCCGTACCTATAAACATGAGTTGAAAGTATAGATAACACAAATCCATCCCTTTATAACAGTTTCACCTTTCAGACTTTTAATGTTAGCTTCTGTAGCTGAAATATGTTGATGGGAATAGATTGAGATTTGGGAGGGGGGGCATGGGAAGACCCTGAAGTAATATAATACCCTCATGTACATTTTTTCTGTGTTCTCCCCTCCCACCTTATCTCCTGTGTAAAGTTTTGTGTGGAGGACAGCAGTCAAATAAAATTGTAATTGAAATCTAAATAATACAGAAATATCTCTTGGACACAGTGAGGGAGGCAGACCATCAATCCTGCCCCACTTTGACACAACCACCACTGCCACCAGATAGAATAGACTAGGGAAATAATAGTCATTGTGAAAAGAATTAAAGAGGCCTGTATTTCCGTGAGTCCTGCCAGGTTAATACCACTGCCTATCTCCCTGACAGCTACAAGATTGATTACCAGCCTGAGCGCTCTTTATAACTTGATCAGGCGAATTAATCTCTGGCTGTGGGCCCATCTGATGCCTGGCATCGCAAATTTAATTTGGAGGTGTAGCAGCTCTTATTCTATTGCCCCCCTTCCCTTTACTACTCCCCCCATACATGTAGGAAGTATGGAGTTGCCGTAACAATGAGGCCTAGCGATGGCTTCTAACTTGAGGCCTGAGCTGTCAAGGCTTCAGAAGTCTCACGGGAGATGTTTCATCAGGTACGCAGAGAAAAAGAGGCTTAACAGACACTAAGTAAGACATATTAATGTACTAAAGACTTAATGAAGTTTGGAGGGGTGGGGATACAGAGGGGAAAGTGCTTACTTTATTAGTTTATGGCCGATTAATGGGAATGGTCATTACAGTGATGGAGATGGATTACTCCCATCAAAGTGCTCCTGCCATTCCCATTCAAATACTGGAGTTGCCTGATATGGAAGCTTCTTCATGGTCTGCCTAGGAGATCTTCACCCTCTGTGCAGTTATAAAGGTGTATCTGTACATAAGGGAGACAAGGGCAGCTGATAAAAATACTCTTTGGAAAACAGATTCAGAGAAAGAAAGGGAAGCTATTAAGGGCTAAGCATGTTGTTTATTTATCAGAAATGGGAGTAGGAGAGTGAAAATTAATGTTATGGGATGAGAGGAGTTCATAATGAAAATAAAAACACTCATGAAAAAAATATTGGAAAAAAGGAATTTTATATGAATGAACATTATGAACCCCTTCATGGTAAACAGGAGTTATTAGCCCTCCAGAATGTCTGTGTAAATTGATAGATTAAGTAATACATAGGACGGCTAGATCTCCTTAGAGTTCAGGAGTTAGGGTTCCCGTGTGCCTGCTCACATCAGGAGACCTTCCACCCTTAGCAGGTCTGTCCACTGGCACTCCATCAACCAGAGGGAGAAAGGTTTTTTTTTTTTTAATCCCAATCTGCGACAGCGTGACATCACTTCTGGGAAACCAGAAGTCATGCCATGTCTCTCTAGGAATTTTCAAAGGACTGATATCACTTTGACATCACCAAAAGTGATGTCATGTGGTCATTGATAGTCCCCCGCCCCATGTCCCCACTGCAGCTGGTCTCTCTCTGACTGCCAGGTCATGCCTGGCAACCCAACTGGGAGTCAAGGAATGTTCTCTAGCCTAGAGCGTGGTGCACTGAGGACAAAACTAATGGTGACTGATGGGGAAAAGAATGGTACTTAGCTAACTAGGGGATTGGGTATGGTGTACTTCAGAGTTCAAGCTTGACAAAAAAACCCACATATAAGCTGCTATCACACACACTAAATAATGCACTTTCCAGCTGGATATTACTGTGTGAACTGGCAAAATCCAGTTGGAAAGTGGATTGAAAGTGCATTATTTAGTCTGTGTGATCATAGCGTAACTTTTATAAGTTTTTATCTCTCCAGGCAGAAGTCAGGCAGCTAGAGCGAAGTCAACCGGTTCTGAGTATAATCATCAAACACTGGGAAATGCTTATGACAATCCTAGCCACAGACAATTAAATGGTCAGCTCACATTGTGGCTGGAATTTGGCCCCAAGTCCAGGGGTGTGAGGGGCTAGATTGTATCTTCCTTGGGATTTCCAGAAAGAATACTTTGACCCACAAGGGGGCAGGAAAGTTGAAGGGATAAAATCCCTTGTCACAGAGGTAGAAAGCTTCCTTTTGCTGAATTTTTTTCTGACTGATTACATCTGGAGAAAGACACTTGCAACCAATGTTCCCTCTAAGCTGCAGAGTCTTGTGAGCAAAAATTCTACTTTGTGAGCTACTGATATTAATGTTGTGAGCTACTGGAATTAAAGTCATGAGCTACTGCATAAAAGTATTGTGCTCTGGGACCATTTGTCCTGAGCTGGGACAAAAATGTGTGAGCTGGAGGCTAAAAATTTGTGAGCTAGCTCACGCTAACTCAGCTTAGAGGGAACACTGCTTGCAACCCTGAGCTTCATCTTGATGACCACAACTGCTTCTTGGAGCTGACAAAGGGCTACAAAGCTAATAGATTTTAGAAAACTAATTTCTAAGTTAAAGAGACTGCTCTAGGATGACTTCAGCTAGGATATGTATACAGTGAAGGATAAGGGAACTGCATGTTTACACCTTTCTTTTGTCTTTGTTGATCAGCCTGTTGCTGTGCAGAGAGTATATGTGCAGACTTTTTAAAATAAAGTATTTACAATATTGAATGCTGGTAGCTGTTCTCTGTACCACATAGACCTCCATTGTTCAAACACACTCTTTAAAAAGGATGCCAAAGGAAGGGATGAAGTAAATTGCTAAAGTCCTGTCCCCCCCCCCCACACACACCGTGTGTGCAAGTGCAGTAAGCTGTCCCCATGGTAACTAGTCACTGGGGTGTGGGAGATGCAGGCACTAGGCAGAGCCTCAGAACAGAAATGCACAAAAGGCAGCTGGGAATACTGGCCCTCTCAGGAGGTAATTCGTAAAGTGGCCAGTTGATGGTGGTATACCAAAGGAGAAGAGAATGCAAAATGAGAATGTGGCTGGACTCTGCCCCAGATATCCTGGACAAGGTATCAGGGGCTGTGGCTGGATGGTTATAGCAGAGCCAGCTGAAGCTGAATCCAGTGAAGGCAGAGGTCCTGTACCTGAGTTGTGGGGGAAGGGGGGAATTGGTCACCTGGTCTTCGGTGGGGCACCAGTGGTGCCAGCACTGAGGGTAAGGAGTCTTAGGGTGATGCTGTATTCCTAGCTTTCTATGGAGGCCCAGGTCACTTCAGTTGCCAGATCAGCCTTTTATCATCTTTGGCTAATTTGGCAACTGGTTCCCTATTTCACCCCATGGGACTTAGCTACAGTGATCCATGCGATGGTCACTTCCAGGCTGGATTACTGTAACTCACTCTATGTTGGGCTACCCTTGAGACTGATCCAGAAATTGCAGTAAGTGCAGAATATGGCAGCATGCCTGCTGATGGTGATGCATCCTTGAGCGTGCATTCAGCTGGTATTGTGCCAACTGCCCTAGCTGACAATTTAATACTGGATTCAGTTCAAGGTTATGGTTTTGACCTTTAAAACCCTATCTGGGCTGGGACCATCGTACCTGCAGGACTGCCACCCCCCTCCATGAGCTCCAGAGAGCTTTGCGTTCTTTCAATCAGCACCTCTTGGTAGTTCCCAGTCCAAGGGATGTTCACTTAGCCCCAACTGTGGCAACGGCTTTTTTGGCCCTTGCCTCAACCTGGTGGAACATGCTCCCACTTGAGATCAGGGCCTTGCAAGACTTACTTCAATTCTGCAGGGCCTTTAAAACAGAGCTGTTCCAGCAGGCTTTTGGCTGAGATGACAGTCATTCAATTATTCTGATGTCTCCAGCTCATGGCCCCTCTCCCTGTCCCCCACTATCCTTGATATTATTTGGGCACTGGAGTTTCCAGGGACATATATTTTTTGCCTGGCAGAAGGCATGAGTCTTCGTCCTATTTGTGGTGCCATCTATGTTCTATTGTTTTATTTCTGATGGGTTTTAAATTGTAAGCCTTCCTGAGCTCACTTGTGGGATGGGATGGGGTATCAATAAAATAAATTAAAGAAAAATAAATAAAACCCCTCCATTGGTCAGGCAAACCAGGAGAACAGCACAGTGCTGGGCAGAGACTTGAGATGGTTGCTAGGTGCCTAGGCACCTCAGAGGGCCAAATGGAGCAATGCTCACAGGTCAGTGAAGTTGTTCCTACACAGTAAAAATGGGCAGTTTTTCCAACTCATTGAAGTTTATTTCCATTATTTCAGCCTATTGCAAATCAAATAGCACCAGCAAATCTAGTTTCATTTTTCCATTATTTAGTCTCTTGTAAAGTTTCATTTACTTTGAAATCCATATATTAGTATAAAATTAGATTCTGATTTCCTGGGTCATATCTCTTATCTACAAGTAGATTAGACTCACCCGCTAAATATTTGTTTAAACAAAACGAAATATAACCACAAATATTTTTTTTACAAAAAATCTCCAATCTGTCATATTACTAAATCAGGTAACATTTCTTTCTATCACATATTCTTTCTACAATGCTTTCAACAATTACCCCCATTTTGCAGATGGAGTTGCACTTCTCTGTAGCTGTTGTTCATCAAATGATCTTCTGTGCAGGCCCACACTGGGACTGTGCATTTGTAGGTCAGCCACGAAAAAGATTTCCAGAACTTTGTAGCAGATTGCAATTACTTTGATGTTTTCACAATGAAAACCATTATGTGATCAAGAAAAGGTGTACTACTCCCTCAATTCTCTCCATGGTGCCACCAGAGACACCCCCCCAGAAACTAAAGTTTCAGAGAGATAACAGTGGGGCAGGAGGGAGGGATGTGTTCCTACACAGAAGATCATTTAACGGACAACCGTTATGGGTAAGTGCAACCATATTTTCATCAGCGGTACAATCCTGAAGAGGCCCCTTTTGAGCCATAACAAAAGTAAAAAACCAGAAACTTTTAAAAGCAAGTCTTTTCACCCTCAGGAAGGAGGTAAATAAAAACCAGAGGACAGCAATAGAGATCTTCTCTTTGCAGCAGAAGGGAGGGATGTGTTCCTACACAGAAGATCATTTAACGGACAACCGTTATGGGTAAGTGCAACCATATTTTCATCAGCGGTACAATCCTGAAGAGGCCCCTTTTGAGCCATAACAAAAGTAAAAAACCAGAAACTTTTAAAAGCAAGTCTTTTCACCCTCAGGAAGGAGGTAAATAAAAACCAGAGGACAGCAATAGAGATCTTCTCTTTGCAGCAGAAAAAAGAGAACTGAAGGAATAGCACCCCTATTCCTTGTCATGTGATGTTTCAGCAGAAAAACACCAAAAGGAGGGGGGGTGCTCCTAGTCAACTAGAAAGCTCTGGAAACATGACCTGCACATGCACAGTCTCAATGTTGTCAAGCGAGTGGATCTCAAAGTAATCAGTCCTTGATTTGAAACAAAGTATGATTTATTCGATAATCCAGGTTTGACCTGAGGATTGGAACTGTTATGTAGTAACAGTGAAAGTCATAGTTAAAGGTGACACATCAAAGTGTTTTCTAAACAAGGCTACATTCTCTAAACAATGCTACATTCACGTGTGAAGATTTACACTGCAGTCTCTTATCTCTCTTGAGGTTTCCTTCCTTGAAGTCAGGCCTGAGAACCATCCCTGGAGGCGCTTTATCTTTAAAGAGCAAATTCTTGCATTTGTTAGTAAAAGCAAGAGGTGCAAACTACCCCCTAAATATTCCCTGCTTTGATGTGCCCATTTTGACTTTGGTCAGTAACAGTCATGAAGCTTTATAGTTACATTTGATTGCAATATTTCATTAGCATTAGAATATAGAAAGAAAGATTCACATTGCTTGACAGATGTGGAACTGCAAAAAAGCCACAAACCTTAACTGAGTGTGAACAACAATTACCTCAGTCTAGCAAGGGTGATTATTTTACTGAAACGGGGTTCTGTGAGCAGATCACATTCCTGGTGAGTGAATGTGCTTGTACACTTGCACCAGAATTATACCACCAAGCAAATTATCGGGCCATCAGCTTTGACATCCTGTAGCATGTGTTTGGAGAAGGACTAATTCTAGACAGCATCTCTGCATCCCACCCATTTCTTTCAGTAACACTGATAGAAATCAACAATTATAATTTTAGCTGTTTAAATGTAAAATCTTCAGTATTTTTATGTTCAAGAAAATAATATATTCTCCGTTTTCCTTTAGAAAACAAACCAGTCTAATGAATTAAATAGCATTGCAATCATTCTTTATTTTCTAGTTTTGATAATGTTATGATCATCTATGAAATATGTGATTTCACACTTTGCAAATGCTTCTTGATCTTTCATTTTCATATTTTCCATCATTCCAGCTTTTCAACCTGAAGAAATACCTAGAAAAAAGAAAAGGAGAAAATGTATGTTTCTTTTAACCAGGAAAGACAATGTCATATACGCTATTACAGTTGGTGAGAGATTGTCATTGTCTGAAAATTCTTGCAATCTAATTGACCAGAGGAAGATTAACTGATTTTCTTTTGTAAGTTTGCAGTTTGGTGGGAAATCATGGTTAGGGAATCAGATGGTTTTCTTAAAACTAAACTCTGTATAGTTCTGTGCATTTCTTCAGCAGGAAGTAGTTATGGAGAAGTTTATTCTGTGTTCCATCTGATGCGTTCCAGTGGTGACACAGCTCTTTAGAATCCAGTTTGACTTACTGCCTTTTGTCAGTTGTTGAGTGATTTATACCTTTCCTTATGAACTGACTGGAATTGGATTAGCTACAAACACCCATGTGCTCAGACTGGGTTTGATTAAACTCCCATCTGTGCATTTCCAGCATTTGAAGGGTTTATTATGATGTGTTTTGAAAATGCATTTGTTGGGGGAAGGGAGTAATAGAGTTCATTATTAAAACGCTCAACTTATTAATGTCGCTTAGGAGTAATATTTTTTTTAGTTACCAGAATAAATACTGTGCTAAGTACTTCTCTGGTTGGTTTTGTTAAAACAAGGTTTGCTGCTCTGATTTGTCACCCCTGAGAATTTCAGGTCTGATTGTCAGTTTTCTCAGCATCTCTCAAAATAGTCCATTCATTGAATGCTGCAAAGTAGCATATGGGTAAACAGCAGGCCCGTAGCCACGGTGGGGCCCCGGGGGGCATGCCCCCTCCACCCAACCCCCACTTCCACCTGTGTGGCCCCTCCTTTCCCCACTGCTCTCCCTGCGGCCCCATTTTTGCCACCGTTGCCACTCTCCCCGGGCTCTTCCCACCCCATTCCTGCCTCTCCCGCTCTCCCCACAGCCCCATTTTTGCTGCTGCCACTCTCCCCGGGCTCTTCCCTGCTTCCTAAGTTCTCCTTGCAGCCCTGTTTTCACCGCCGCTGCTCTCCCCGGGTTCTTCCCTGCCTCCCCCGCTCTCCCCACAGCCCAGCTTTTGCTGCCGCCACTCTCCCCAAGCTCTTCCCTGCCTCCTCAGCTCTCCCCACAGCCTTGTTTTTGCTGCCACTGCTCTCCCCAAGCTCTTCCCTGCCTCCCCCGCTCTCCCTGCAGCCCCATTTTTGCTGCGGCCGCTCTTCCCTGCCTCCCCTGCTCTCCCTGCAGCCCCATTTTCACCGCCGCTGCTCTCCCCAGGCTCTTCCCTGCCTACCCCACTCTCCCCACAGCCCCATTTTCGCCGCCGCCACCCTTCCCTGGTTCTTCCCTGCCTCATAAGCTCTCCCCGCAGCCCCATTTTCGCTGCCGCTGCCCTCCCCGGGCTCTTTCCTGACTCCTTTTTTATAATAAACAATTTTTATTAGTAACATATGGTAGCAAAACTATATCTACATCTACATCTTATATCTACATCTTATAAAGACTTAAAAAAGAAAAATTCTTCTGCCCCATATCTTACTTTTCCCCCACTCCTCCCCCAGTTACTTGACCCCCGCCAGTGTTATTTACTTAAAAGAAACAAATATTAAAGGTACCCTTGACTATTTAAAAAACCAAAAAATATATTCTTATTTTAAAAACTTAATCATTATCAAAGATTGTCCAATGTCCTTTTATTTTCCGCTCTTTTTCTACGTATCTTCTGAACTTCTTCCACTCCAATTTAAAGAGCTCCAAATCATAGTCTCTTAATTTTCTTGTTAATTTGTCCATTTCACTCCATGACATAACTTTTATAATCCAGTCCCATTTCTCTGGTATTTTTTCTTGCTTCCACAGCTGCGCATACAATGTCCTAGCAGCTGAGAGCAAGTACCATATTAGAGTTCTATCTTCTTTTGGAAATTTTTCCATTTGTAATCCCAGCAGAAAAGTCTCTGCAACTTTATTGAATTCATATCCCAAAATCTTAGAAATCTCTTGCTGAATCATTTGCCAAAACATTTTAGCTCTTTCACAAGTCCACCACATATGGTAGAAAGAACCTTCATGCTTTTTACATTTCCAACACCTGTCTGGCATCTTGTTATTCATCTTTGCTAATTTTTTTGGAGTCATATACCATCTATACATCATCTTAAAACAGTTTTCTTTAATACTTTGACATGTTGCGAGTTTCATAGAGTTCTTCCACAATTCCCAAGATTCCATCTTTATTTCTTTATTTACATTAATTGCCCGTTTTATCATTTGAGATTTCACTACTTCATCTTCTGTAGACCATTGTAAAAGTAATTTGTATACTTTTGAAATTAATTTCTCATTATCTCTGAGCAGAACTCTTTCCATTTCTGTTTGCTCTTTCCTTATTCCTTCAGTTTTAATATCATTCTCCACCAAACTTTTTATTTGTTGCATTTGAAACCAGTCATATTTGTAACTCAGTTCTTCAGCAGTTTTCAGTTCTATTTTTCCACTTTGTATTTTTAATAGCTGATTATATGATAGCCGTTTTTCTTCGGCTGTTTTAGCCGTTATCTTTATCACTTCAGCTGGGGCTCTTTCCTGACTCCTAAGCTCTCCCTGCAGCCCCGTTTTCTCTGCCTCCGCTCTCCCTGGGCTCTTCCTCCCACCCACAAAATTGTGAGAGAGCTGGGGCCTGGAGGCTGGCTGCTGGAAGAAGCAGCCAAGACTCCACAGCCCCCCCCCCACCCTAAATTTTGTGTCCTGGGTCCCTCCACCCAAAAATTTCTGGCTACGGGGCTAGTAAGCAGACTGAGGCACAAAGGAAAGGTCAACATTAAATGGAATGTTTGTTATAGTTTATATTCATGAAAGACTGGGGCTGCAGAAAACTAGAAGATGGGCAGAGCAATCCTGAGAGGGAAGCTGAAAGCACTGTGGGAGCTGACTTACTCCAGTATAAATTCCATTTATACCAATTTAAATGGGTGCAGGCCCATTGTGTTGCCCCATCACTTGTGGATACCAGCAGTGAGGCATGGCAGCCATCCATCGGCACAACTGAGGTATAGGCGTGTTGGTGAGTGGTGTTGGGTGAATGGCCAGAGTTAGTCAGCTCCCTGTGCCCTTTCAGTTTGGGAATGTCCCCTGCCAGAGATGGAAAATTACACCAACAAAAAACATGGTGTGGCCCATAAGCATCCATTGAACTCAGAAATCAGGTCATCCCCTGCTGCTGCAGCCATGCCCATGAGGTTCAGAGGAGCTCAGGATGCCAGCTACAGGCTCAGTCTATCACCTCCCTCCCTGGGGCAGCTAAGCCCCTTCCCCAGCACCCAGCTGCATCCAAAGCTTCCACCAGGGCACCTTATAACTCAGTTGTTAGGGCACGTGACACAGGACTCTGTCTCAAAGCCTTCTGCTATGTGGACTTAGAGCATGCTGTGGCAGAATCACCATCGATGAAGCCTCGTAAGCAGCCAGCTACACTCCCCCCCCCACTCTGCTGCAGAATAACTTGCTCCTTAAGGAGCCGATTAGTAGCGTTGCTCTTGTGTTGTGGTTGGTCACTTGCAGTATGGGTGTGGCTCAGGATTGTGCTGTTAGTTGAAATTCCAGTTTTGAAAACTTTTATGGCAGCTGTATTATTTTTAAGCTAATTTCTGGTAGTTGGTCAAGCACTTATATAACATAGTTAGGAAAACAGAAGATGTGGGTTCCCCTCCTAACTATACCATGAAGCATAATGGTAGTTTTGTGTCATAATCTCAAACTCTGTGATATAGCTGATGTTGACAGCTAAGTCGACATTATTAAATTACAATCATATGGAGGCCACCCTTAACTAGATAATATGTTACATTGATATAAGTAAGATGAGAATATACAATGTATAGTAACACAATGATACACCTTTTACTGAACAGCTACAATTTTAAGAAGAAAAGAGAATCTTGCCTATAAACAACTTAAAGTATATTCAACTTCAGAGAATGTGACTGCATTGAACCAAACAACCGTGGAAAAGCACAGTCAGATATGAAGAAAGTAAGTGACTTGCTTAACATAATACTTTAGGTCAGTGGCTAAAAACAAAAATAATTCCAGGTACTGGGTCAACATTGAAACATTATCACTTGAGTAAGGTTGTACTTAATTGTTATGGGCAAATAGAGGTAAAAGAGGGCATGTTGAAGTTTAATTCCCACCCTATCTTAAGGCTCCTGAACAGTATTTGTTGTTGTTCATAGTCTTTCTACTGATGCCTTGTAGCCAGTTTCATCCCAGGTCTGATTCCCACCCCACAAAAGTGGGCCAGGGATCATGTAGTAAATAGGCAGATTTAGCTATGTGGTAGCATTGTCAAGGGCAAACAAAATCAGTGGATTGCCCTCACTTTTAATGGATGTAAGGAGTGAAAGGAGGGCATCCTGTTTGCCAAGGAACCTTTAACTTTACTCTCCTATATTGCTATACCAGGGGAGCCAAATACATGGCCCATGGGATGCATCCATGCTGTGTAGGGCTCAAATCCATCCCCCAAGCAACTACCTTCTCCTGCTTCCTTTCCAAGGCTGCTGCTGCAGTCACACCACAGCTTGCCTTTTCCACAGTTCCCTCAGTGGCTTTTTGCTTCCTGTTTCCTGCTTCTTGCCTCCCTTCCCTTACCGCCCCAGAGTTCCATGGCTGCTTCCTTTGTTTGGGAGATATATGAAGACAAGTCTCCCTCTCTTTCTTTCTCTCTCTCTCTCTGACACACATACACAGCTTCTATTTCCTTCTCCAGTGCTGCTGCTTCTCTTTTGGGGATGAGACGAGGGGGAGGAGGGAGAGAGAGTGAGCACAAAGCTGGAGCCCCATTGCAGGTTTAAGAGCAGCAACATTTTTATTCCAGGCATAAGCTTTTGTGTGCAAGCACACTTCTTCTTCAGAGGAAGGGTGTGTGGGTGGATGGATTCTTCTGAAAAGCACAATGTACATTGAGGAAATTATTTTGGCTTATTCTGAAAGTTGGTTTTTTAAAAAGTTTGGATTTCTCTGTTCCTATGTGGATTTATTTTCTTTCAAAAAAAGACCCCAACTAGGAATTAGAACACTTGGGTTGGCGCTTATATTTTGGAGAGTGATTTCAGATGCCAGAAGATAATAGCACACATTGGTAAGTCTCATTTCAGTCCAGGAGGATGAATTGTCTTGAGCTTCATTATCAATGGCAATTCAGCAGTTTCTCTTTCTAATCCCATTTTGAAAATCTTTTGTAATAACACTGCTACTCTTAGGTCAGCAACTGAATGCTGTAGTTTCTAATGTCAAACTTATGTCCATTTATTCTTTGCATCCTCCTGGACAGAACTGAGACCTAGGTTTCTTGTCTCATAACCAGTGCTGGTATCTCCACACCTACTACCCCACTGTTTATCACACCTAATCCAAATCAAGCTTGCTATTGTCATTCACCTGCGATTGCCATTCAACATCTGGAATCACCTTTATAAAGTTTATATCTCCGGTACCTTAGGTTGCATTTTATGGCATGCATGACCTGGCACAACAAAGTGATATTTATGTCAGATCTGGCCATCATAACAAATGAGTTTGACACCTCTGTGATATGCAGTGTCACAAAACAGGAGCATCAGCTCAGCCACTTGTCAACAGGTATGTATTTGCAAACAATTCTACCCATGTTCATGAAAACGTTCACAAAAAGTATCCCTTCTTTCTATTTAGCATTGCTCATAATGAGTCTTTCATGAAATCATGAATGAAGATAATCTTGCTGTGGTCATGGCAGAAGGCTTCCATAGATCTTAGGACATCCTTTTTTATAGTTCATGGTTCAGCACTGTGGACAGCTGCCTTGGTAGCTCATTTTAAAACTGTAGAAATTGACCTGTTTGTTTAAAATGCATATTTAGATCTCATAGTATTGGTCAACAGGTGCAGGTTCTGACTCTGTTGCAAAAGGGAAACAATCCTCCCCCCCCCACCCCCCCAAAAAAGCTTGAATAAATAACCTCAAAATGTTATCCAAAATATAAGATCTGCTTCCAGCATTTCCTTTCTTCCCTTCTGACAGCATTTGATTGCTGAGTTTTTAGAACTGTCTACCAAGTGGTTGTACATTGTAACATGAAAGCAAAAAAGCAGGTAGACTCTACTTACTGATGTTAGATAAAGGGAAAATGTATTTCTTCTCTTCTTAAAAATGGAACAAGTTTGCTCAGTTCAAAAGCCATAACCTGGACCTCCACTGAAATGCCATCTTTGATTAGCACACTGAAAACAATGGTTCAAAATAGTTTGACCTCTCTTTCTTTATTTTGATATGTGCTGCAGCAATGTAATATCAAGTGAATGAAAATGGCTTTTGCTGAAATGCAGTCAAGTGCCCACATGTCCCAGGAGTCTTGGTTAATGCTAGTTCAGAAATGATTGGAACCCTGGTTTCCTTCTGAAAACGAAAAGTTAGAGGCAGGAGCAGGCCTGTTGTGCAGACAGCTAGAATATACCTATTAACCTAATCTGGACAAATAATACTATTGAAGGTCTATCCAGTTACACAGACAGCAGTAGCAGAGCATCTACCACTGATCATTTGTTTACAGCTATTTGACTAATAGTAATTTGTGATTTTTTTCCACCTATTTTGCTCCCTTAACTTCTTCCCATCAGGCAATATTCAGAGAACCCTGAGGATATACCATCTGTATAGTACCCATGGCTATGATCTTCAGAGCAATTTCATGCCTCTGAATGGTCAAAGATCTTAGGAGGTGATATAAGTGAACTGAAAGCTTGTAAGGCACAGTGGATAGAGTGTTGAGCTAGGATTCTGGAAGATATGGGCTAGAGACTTCACTGTGCCATGGAAGCTCTCTGGGCACCTCAGGCCACTCAACTTCTCTCAGCCTCACCTCCCTCACAGCTTGTTAGTGTCAGAAAAGGAAGAAGGAAATAAGTATGTTCCAAGCCATTTTGGGTCCCTGTAAAATAAGTAAATACAAATACAAAAAAAAATGCATGAAGTGGATGTTAAAGGGCTCCTTGAGACAGAACACAGTCTTAAGAGCAGGGAACTGAAAACTGGGGGCTTCCTAGTAAGGAATAAGAAGTTGTTTCTTACCAGTAAAAAAATGGTTCAGTACATTAGAACCAACTTCAGAAAGATGTTCTTTCTCATATAAGGTTGCCAGATCCACTCTGGGAAACTCCTGGAGATTTGGGGATGGAGTCTGGGGAGGACAAGGGCCTCAGTAGGATACAATGCCATAGAGTCCATTCTCCAAGACATTCATTTTCTCCAAGGGAACTGATCTCTGTTGTCTGGAGATGAGCTATAATTCCAGGGGATCCACAGGTCCCACCTGGAGGCTGACATCCCTACTTATAAACTGCAGATTGAGTGAGTCTGCTCTTATAGGAGGGCACTTTAGCAAAATAGAATTTTATTAGGTTTGTATAATGAGGAAGTTGGTTGAAGAGATAAAAAGGCTTTAACTTATTACATCCCTAAACTGGCATATAGTCAGCATTTAGGACTCTGAAATCTTCAGAGCTTGAGTAGCAACCAAAGGAAATTCTTGTTCTTTGATACATAATTTGAAATAATTTTTCTGCAGACTGTTTGGTGTTGCATTTGATGAAACAAGTTATTAAGAGCTGTCTGGCTGAGAAATTAGTTTTGTATTCTATAGGCTTTCCAGTGGTCAGAATGATGACCCAATTTCATTTGCTGTATAACCACTGATTTCCCATTGTCCATTCTCATTGCTGCCAGAAAGTTCAAAATTTGACAACCTTTATTCCCGTTTGTTATTTCTATACTTATTATGGTAAGCTTCAAGGCAGCCTATAAAGAATCACCAAAAATAACAACACCAGTAAAGACAGCAGCAATAACATCATTAATACTACAATAAACAGAAATTATGAGATACAAGACAATATACTCTTTAACAGCCGGGGGGGGACATCTAAGTGAACAATCAAGAGAATAGCCACCCTACTTGATGGGGTGAAAGAACTGGTTAAATTTTGTATGCCAGGTGTTCAGGTAAATAGAAGCATTTTCACTAGCTGAACAAGAAAGGCATCAAGGAAACAATAGCAGTGAGAAAGTTCTACAGAAGTGGTGCCACTACAGAAAAGGCCCAGCTTCTCATGGCTGCCTCAGTAAACATAACTGAGCCTTTAAAATAAACCTCACATGCTTATACAGATCTATATGAAAGAAGACAGTAATTAAGTTATCCAGGTACCTGATACTGTTTTTGCAAGATGGGTTGCAGCTGACAAATCAACCCAAACTGGTTAAAGGTGCTGTGCAACACAAATGAAATTTGATAATTCACCTGCAACAAGGGATCCAATAGGACCCCAAAGCTGTGACCCTGGTCTTTCAGGAAGAGTGCAGTGTCACCTGTAAAACATTGACTCCTCATTCCTTGGTTAGCAGTACTGTCAACCAACAGCATCTCTCCATCTTGTTTGGATTGTACTTTAGCGTACTGGCCTCCTTGTAGTCCAATCCCAGAGTGAAATACTTTATGCAAACTAATATATATTTGCCTTGCAGAGGAGTGCATCAAGAGTTCTGCTTCTGTGTTAGTTTACATAATTATTCTTATGACAGAACACAAGTTTTACTATTGCAGAATTTAGAATGTTTAGGATCTTCTGGTCATGAAGCCATTGGCTGCATTTCCTCTAACAAATTCAACTTCTTCCTCAGTCCGTTTCAAGCAGTGCAGCTCTAAAGAATCCCCTCATACACAGAGGATGAGTAGGGCCAGCTGGGCAGCAATAAAAGTGTCAGGGCTGTCTCCCTGTGAATCACTGGGCTATGGTATTTCAGGAGAGCAAACTGCACAGAGGCTAATTATTGCTTTCCTCCGCCCTTACTCTCTCCCAATTTAAGATGGATCTGACTGTCAGTAGAGGTGACAGATGAAGACAAAGCACAGGTACAGCTCCCATGAACTCCAGGCCTGGTTATATCATTGGAGAGTAGCTGAGAGCAGGAGAATGTGGGGGCTGCTCTATAGCAACATTAACTCTTCTGGTTCTGGAATGCATATAGATTGGTGGAATAACAGTTGAGAAGTTTCAATAAGTGCTCCCTGGTGGAACTTATATTTCTCTTCCACCTATTGAACTTATTTTGTGCCTATTAATATGTTATTCCTATAGATGAGGAATTTTCATGCACCTCCAAACATTTTAAAAATATTGTTGTGGGGGGCGGAGCACTGCTGATGTACAAGTGCCAGGGCTATCACAGTGCAACATGTCAGCAACTCACCTCTTTAGTCCCTGGTATCTGTGCAACTAAAACACAACTTTGCCTTCTCTGCACATAAAAGATATGGCTAGTACAATCTTCCAAGATTACCAAGTCTTTAGCTAGTTCTTGTGGGCACCCTTTTAATACCCAAACCGGCAGACACCGTGGCAATTTTTATAGATGTGGTGCAGATGTATTCTTCACCTTTCCCTAAAAGCCCATGAAAAATTGGCTACCATTCCAGGCTCTATAACAGGAAGATCCAGACTGACTCTATCAAACGTCAGTGTTATTTGACTGAATTGCTGCAGCATCTGCAGTCCCAGCATCCTTAAGGCCCAGTCTTCCTTAAGGCAGTGTTGTTTATTTTGTTTTTTGTACTTTTCTGCTCTGGAAGGCATTACCTGAACTAGGTTCCCCTGAATGTGCCTTATAGTAAAGGCGTCATAGTTGGGCCAGTGTCACTTTCAGTGTTCAGTATGGCAGTGTTCAGAGTTCAAAGCACTTCACCTACATTATATAGCAGTCTTCATAAACCTATGGAGTATGGTGTTATCCTTATATTACAGATGGTAGGGAATGAAGCCTGAAGCTACCTTTATGAACCTATGCATGTCTACTCAAAAGTAACACCCATTATACTCATTAAAGTTTACTAAAGAGAGCCAGTTTGGTGTAGTGGTTAAGTGTGCAGACTCTTATCTGGGAGAACCAGGTTTGATTCCCCACTCCTCCACTTGCAGCTACTGGAATGGCCTTGGGTCAGTCATAGCTCTGGCAGAGGTTGTCCTTGAAAGGGCAGCTGCTGTGACAGTCCTCTCAGCCCCACCCACCTCACAGGGTGTCTGTTGTGGCGGGGAGAAGATATAGGAGATTGTAAGCCACTCTGAGTCTCTGATTCAGAGAGAAGGGTGGGGTATAAATCTATAATTATTCTTCTTCCAATTAAGTTTGTATAGGAATGCAGCCTTACTGAGTTTTTTGGTGGAGATGAGATTTAACCTCCTAGACCAGGGGAGGCCAATGGTAGCTCTCCAGATGTTTTTTGCCTACAACTCCCATCAGCCCCAGCCAGCATAGCCAATGGCTGGGGCTGATGGGAGTTGTAGGCAAAAACATCTGGAGAGCTACCATTGGCCTCCCCTGTCCTAGACTACAGCTCATTGCCACTATGCTCTGAAGACTTCATTATTAATAAGACTTCCAGACCAAGGGGACCATGTTCCAGTTTTGCTGCTTATTGAGCGGATGGGGTTCCTTCTAACCCATAACAAATAGATACCAGGTCTTCTTAGTCATATGCAGGAGTGTTACTGATGTTACTGATCTTCTGTGTTACTGATCTGCACTCATTCCTGTCCTTTTCTCCCTTGCCCTGAAACCACCACATTTCAGTCTCTGGCAGTCTGAAAAACAATTTTTAATAAATTCCCTCTTTGGGAAAGTCACATATGCCGCTGCTTTGTGCAAAGCCCTTCAAAGTTTAATTAAACAAGAATCTAAGAATTGTTTGCAAGTCCGTGGAGTAGGTCACAGGGGACAAGCATTGAACCATTGTGGGAGGACAATGTTTTTGCCTTGAAGGCTTTCTCTGTCTCCCGCCAATTCCCACTTGACTCTGTTTCCAGCATGAACCCACAGTGTTCAGGCCCATCCAATTTCTATTCCCTGAGGTCTCAGTGTGAGGGACTTGTTTCATTATATTTTAGGCACAGGGATTTAGTGAGGAGAAACATATGCTCCTTGCACAGAACTGTCTGCGCTGCAGTCATGTTTTTAATTATTTTTTAAATCACAATTAGAAGAGACCCTTATTACATTGCCTCTTGTCATAATTTAGATCTCTGGTGATGAAGAGAACCTCACTTGCAGCCCTCCCCCTCATGCACTTGGCAAGTTGGCTGGTTTAAAAGCACTACCTATTAAAAGACAGAAGCCAGTCTCTCCTAGCAGGTCTCATAGCTGGCACTGGTGTTTCCACTGTCAGCCCTCCCCTTGTGCCCCTTGCCAGCTACAGCCATGCCTTGAAAAACTTAACCTGGCCACAGTGATCCATGCATTGATCAGACATAGGATGGCAGACCCCTTGGTGGGGGTTCCCCATTTTCAGGCTCTACCTTTCGGTGCTGGTCAGGTGGCTGGCAGGGGGAATTACCACCACCACCACCCCTCAAAAGGGGAAGAACTATGGAAATTAACAAAGCATGACTATGTGACCTAAAAGTGACATAAGCATGTCAGGAGGTGATGCTCTAGCTTTGGGGCAGAATAAGCCAGAGCGTTCCCCTGCCCCGCAACATCCCTAATGTGCCTGTGTCACTTCCAAGTCACATAGGCACATTGCATTAATTTCTGACGCTCTTCCCTGCTCCTGGTAAGTGCACCCCATAGGCTGCCTTTGAAAACAGTCCAAGGACCAGCCCAGTGACCAGGCTATTTTCAGGAGCTGGCTGCAGGGGTTGAATCAGTCATGCTTGAAAGATCCACACTGATTATCCATCTGATTCTGGGAACAGTTCAAAGCACTGGTTCTTACCTTTAAGGCTTCAAACAGCTTGGGGCCAGGGTGCCTGAAGGATCATCTGTCCTATCCAGAGGTGGAATTCTAGCAGGAGCTCCTTTGCATATTAGGCCACACCCCCTGATGTAGCCAATCCTCCAAAAGCTTACAAGGCTCTTTTTTTGTAAGCTCTTGGAGAACTGTCTGCATCACAGGGGTGTGGCCTAATATGCAAAGGGGCTCCTGCTAGAATTCCACCCTGGTACTATCTAGTCTGATAGTTAAGTTCTGCCTCTCTATCTCTAGTCCTATACTCTGTGGACCCTCCTTCAGATGGGAGGTGGGTAATAACCAGAGACAGGTATTTTCTGTGGTGGCACCAATGTCAACCCCCTTGAGCCAGTTTGGTGTAGTGGTTAAGTGTGCAGACTCTTATCTGGGAGAACTGGGTTTGATTCCCCACTCCTCCACTTGCACCTGCTAGAATGGCCTTGCGTCAGCCATAGCTCTGGCAGAGGTTGTCCTTGAAAGGGCAGCTGCTGAAAGAGCCCTCTCAGCCCCACCCACCTCACGGTGTCTGTTGTGGGGGAGGGAGATAAAGGAGATTGTGAGCCGCTCTGAGTCTCTGAAATTTGGAGTGGAGGGTGGGACATAAATCCAATATCTTCTTCTTCTTGAGACTTGCCTAATGCTTATTTCCCTTTCCTTTTTTACCCAAGCTTTTAATTAGGAGTTTTATTGTAGTTGTAGTTGGTTTTTAATGGTCTGCTTCTGTTTTGTGGGCAGTTTTTATGTTGTTACATTGTCTTAATTGTACACTGCCTCAAGCAGGACTCTGAGGAGTCAGCATAGACACATCCTGAATAAATTAATAAATAGTGCCCATGTCACATGTCACAGAATGTTTGCTATGTATTGCAGGAGTGCTTGCTGTGCATGAGGTCTTAGTTTGGTGGCTCTTCATTATTCCTGTCTCTGGGTGCAACCTTGTGAACTGAACTGCAATTGCTTTTTGTGAAGGAAATTGTTTCACAATGAGTCCAATCTTTGCAATACATATTGACTTGCAAGATCTACCTGCTTAATGAAGAAGGAACAATTTCAAAAGGGTTAGAGGAATGGAATTCCTAGTGAGGTTTAGAAAACTATCTGATCACTGGACTGTTTCTTAGTGATACAATTGTACTCCTGGGGGGTCTGAAGCCTTCTGCTCAAACATTATTGCACTATCCTATGAAGCATCTATCATGCAGATCAGAGCCTGATTAGTTCAGACTACTAGGAAGAACACCACATTCTAAAGGCCAGCTTCTAAATCAATATCCTCTGATTGTTTCAGTGCTTACTGGATACATGAGCACACCTGAGTTTAGTGTGTTTGAGATACATGCCATGCCAGATCTGTAGGTGTAACAAAGCAGTAGAGTCTCTTTGCCAAGCTTCCTAAGGCTCTGAAGCAGCCAATGCACAGTATCTTTTACAACACATACAAGATGTGTTTCTCAAGGGCTTCACATGTTTTTTTCTGAATCCATTACACTGCCTTCTTAGTTGCCTTAACTGGCCAAAAGTTATCTTCATCACTGCACATGATCACAGCCAGTTTCCACCTACTGCTGGCTCTGTTCCCCATCAGCTGTTAACAAGGGGAAGTGCATGTTTTGTTTTTTCATCTTCAAAACAGGCACAAGGGGAGGGGGGAGCTAGATAAGTGGTAAGGGGGACCCAAGTTTGTATGGCAGCCTTTTATGGCCTGCACTCATTTTTGTTGATCGAGATTCTAAGGAAGCTTCACTTTTTCTACATACCTTACACAAGTTCAATTACTTGTGTACACAATTACTTGTGTACATTTTAGCTCAATGACAAATAATGAACTATCATATAGAAATAAAATCTAAACCAGTAGTTAAGATTTTTTAGCAGCCTATTATTATTTGCACAATTTTAAACTCAGGAATTTGCAATCCCAAAAATAAAGTCTGCAAGAAGAGGTTAAACGAGTTAAATATAAGTATAAGCAACAGTAAACCCCTCCACACACACACACTTTTACCTTTGAAATCCAAATATAGTCAAAATAACTGAAAGGCCACCTTCTTCGTGTATCATCCTTCAGAGGCTATGTAGTAGTTACTTGAGAGAGAGTATTTATCTGTAGCAGCACCCAAGTTTTAAAAGTCTCTTCCTTGGCATATTATCGGATAATCATTAGATAAATATATAGAGCAGAGGTCCATCAGTGGCTATTAGCTACAGGGTATAGATGGAACTCTCTGACTGGGGCAGTGATGCTCTGTATTCTTGGTGCCGGGGGTGGGGCAACAGTGGGAGTGCTTCTAGTGTCCTGGCCCCACTGGTGGACCTCCTGATGGCACCTGGGTTTTTTGGCCACTGTGTGACAGAGTGCTGGATTGGATGGGTCATTGCCCTGATCCAACTTGGCTTTTCTTATGTTCTTATGATCATCTGGCATGGTCCTTGTTAACATTTAGATGCAGGATTATATCTTGTTCTGTTCTGTCCTGCTTCCAAATGGCATATAGGAATTTTATTGCTTTTTATTGCTCTGTTCTTTAACACATTTGCCCTGTTATTGCTAGTCTTACACTGTGTAGCTTTATTATTGATTTTAACTGTTTGCATTCTTTGTTTTTGGTAAGTTGTCTTGAGGGAAGTATACTAAAAGGTGGGATATCAGTTCTATAACCAGACATTATTCTATAAACTACTCATTATATCCCACTCAATATACTGGTTAGATTTCTACTACATGTCAAGATTAATACTGTTGTTCAAAGGAATAGCTAGAAATATCAATGGTTTTGGCCATTTATACTCAAGAACTTAGGTACAGAAGTTTCTATTTGATTTAAAATTAAACTGTTATTCAGCTTTATATGACAAACTAAGCAAAGTTGTACCCTTCTAAGCCCATCAAAGTCAATTGATTTAAATGAGAGCTCTGCTTAGGATTGCGCTGCTAAGTATATTAACTGCTTTGAACTGTGCTGTGATTTTTTGTGCACTTTTAAGCAGGAGCAAAAGAAGTACCTAGTCTTAACAGTGTCTAGGCAATAGCAACTACAGACCAGGACACTAACTGATAGCAACGGCTAGGGTGGAAATGAATGTGAAGAAAGACAACAAGCAGCTAAACAGATTTCTGATAAACTCTTTCTCCACAAAGCAGCCACATTACTCAAGGAGATAACTTGGAGCTGAGTGTCAAAAGTGACGGAAGCCAGAGCTACTGCTGTATTTATGAATAGGTGTTCTCTTAGCCAGTTCCTTGGCCCAACCATTGCCTTTTTCATTTTGCAAGCTAGCAATTTATTGTCTATGTCTCATCCTCAGTTCCAAGATATACAAGAATCAGATCCACTCCCCAGTAACATATCTCCTACCAAAGAAAAGCCAGCAGGTAAAACAAATCTTAAAGGGGAAACATTGTTGTTTTGTAAGATTTGTTATTTTACTGTATGCTATCTGTGGTAATGAAAATACAATGAAGTGGAAGCACTTATCACTGTTACCCCAAATTTGTTATAATCTATAAAGCACCAGAATAAATTCATTACCTTTTGCTATTGCAATCACCAAGAGCAAGGGCAAGGGAGAACATCTCTTAATGAAATTATCTATTCTCTTAGTTCAGATAATAAAGAACCAGTGCGTTAGGAACCACCTTTGCCTATAAGAACCTGCCCATAGTTTGAACTCAGTTGGTGACGCCCTTCTCTGAGTACCTTCCATGAGTGAGGCAAGGTGGTAGGCATTCAGGAGAGGACATTCAACTCTAGGCCCAGGGCCCAGGATCTGGAATTAACTGCACTGGTCAACCCCCTTGTTGTGGGTCTTCCATAAGTTGGTAAAGACATTTTTTCCCATGGAAGGCCTCTGGTGGCCCTCCTGAGTGAAAATGGGGTAGCTAAGTGTGTACTTTATTATCTGTATTTGATATGAAAACTGTTCCCTTACCTGGACTCACCTGATCTGGTCATGGCGATGATCTATGCCACAATAATCTCAAGGCTAGAATCCTGAAGGCAACCTGGAAACTTCGTCTGGTGAAGAAAACTGCAAGCCTCTTCATAACAGCCAATAGGAACATGCTGATTCCAAACTTGTTTCCAGATTCAGTTCAGGGTGGTGGTATAAAGGTCTTCATGGCCTGGAAACCTCATATCTGCAAGTCTGCCTCTCTGTATATTCCTTTCCAGCAACTGCATCTTCCAGTTAAGGCCTGTTTCAAATTTCAGCCTGCAGGCAAGTTTAAACATTGGGTATTTTACATTCAGTTTGATCCAGAGTTTTAGAGTCTTCAAATCACCTGCCACCATTCCGCTTTAATTATTTTCCTTTTACATTGGTGGATTTGCTGTGCTCATTTTGCATAGCCAAACGTCTATGTTTCCTGCTGAAAGCATTTCAATTTTTTTTTTGGGGGGGGGTGGTCTCTGATCAGAGGGCAGATGGAATACCAGTGCTTAGTTAAATGTATAAGATTGCTTGGAAATTGTGTCAACACTGCAAAAACAATACAAATTTAAATTACAAGATGAGGCAAGCAATGATACGTAAAAATTTCAAGTGCTGTCAGTTCTCAGGCAAATTACTGCACCTTGTGGCTTTTGGAGGAGTCTTTTAAAACACATGAAAACTTCTACAACACAAGTTTGAAATGCCTGTAGAGAAATGACCGGATCAAAACCAGTTTTGAGAAAAACGTTGCAACAGCAGCACCAGAA
Source organism: Heteronotia binoei (assembly GCF_032191835.1). Classification (NCBI taxonomy): domain Eukaryota; kingdom Metazoa; phylum Chordata; class Lepidosauria; order Squamata; family Gekkonidae; genus Heteronotia; species Heteronotia binoei. The sequence goes on along the minus strand of NC_083228.1, from coordinate 76,131,262 downwards.
TTCATCTCACTGAAACAAATGTAGATGCTTTGGGCAGCAACAATGCAAAACAGTTGTGAGAATGTTAGGTAATGTAAAAGGTGAGTTTCCAATGCGGTGATAGTCACAAACTGTCAGTGTAAAAACACCCATTGTCTACATGGTCAAGAGCTTTATCAGCTGAGGCATTTTATGGATGGCCTTTCTGGGGATGATACCTAATAATTCCAATGCTGGTGTAAAGCAGAATTTTTAAAAAGAGCTATTTTAATTCAGTATATTGTTTCAGGCGATTTAACAAGATAATTGATTATGTGTTTTAGACTGACTAGTTGGTTTTAACTTTGCTTTTTTTATATGCACCTTAATTTCTTTGGGAGAAAGTCAGGTCAGAAATTCTTTAAATAAAATAAAATCAAGTTGAGGGTGACTGAACCCAGTGGTTGATATTTTAATTGTGGGTTTTAGATTTGTTTTTATTGCTGTATTTTCCATAGTTAAAGTTTTTATCTGGTCTGAATCCCCATTTTTTTATCTGTCTTATTTTATTTGGTGGATATGGCACAGTTTAAAGTCCATGGAGACTTGCTAAAATCCAAGCTATAGCATTTGTGGAAGTATTTTCAAAGAAATTTGTTCGAGCTGCCTTCTAGCAATCTGTCTTTAGATGAACTTCCAGTATAGCAGGGATTAGAATATTGCTCTCCCACATCCTGCACTCCCTTCTTGAAATGATCCTTTAAAAGATGTGAAGATAGTACAGCTGTGATTTTTCAAAGGCAATAAGTTGTGAAGAAAAGCTTGTTAAAAACTGAGGATTGTTGCTGCTGTTTTAACCAAAACAGTCTCAGGCAGAATTAATCACTAACCATCACCAACATGGATAGTAGCTTTAAGCTGTTGATGTCCACCACTATCACCCCCTTTTAAAGATGATGCAATAGAATCTGTGCAAATGTACTCATCCAACATGTGCTGAGTTTGTAGGGGAGATGCTTGCTCTCAGAAAGAATGCCATTTTAAGGTCATGGCCATGCTAGAAGTACATCTCATTTATGTTTTGTTTTCCCCATTGACATCCAGCCCTACTGCCAGATTCAATTCATGGTTCTTACTGTATTCAGTCATTCCTTGGACTGCATTGATTCCAGAGTCCTCCTCAAAGAGATGTGGCTACAGATAGTGGAGGTAAGAGACAGACCTAATTCACTCCAGAATTATCTCAGAAGTACGTATATCTTGCAAAGCGTTGTATTCAATCAAGCAAATGAATGACAGCTGCTCATTTGATTGTGACATTCTTATTGGCTATATAGGACATTCTTCTCTTTTACAAGTATATACGCAAGCATGAATACTTCTTTCATCTATCATCACTGAAAGAATAATTAAAACCTTTTCACATGCAACAGTGTCATCACTTCAGACAAGAGGAAGGAAAGCAGTTAATATAATCTAATCTTGCTCTAAAGCCCTCATTAAGATAGGGCACTTGGGCTGCCCAGTTTAATAGCTCTTCATATGCACAACAGAAAAGTAGTCACATGGAGGTTCTAAGGGATACACACACACACTGGAAATGACTGTGCGGTTTTGAAAATGAGGATACTGCCTCCTCTCACCCAGGTAGATGTGGTTAAGCACCAGTTGTTAAAGTTTGCAGGGAAGAACATGTATCTTAAGACTTCTTGCCCCTTCAGTACTCGTAGGAAGGTAGTTGTGTGTCCTATGTCTCTGCCAGCAAAAGCCCAAAGCAATGGTATTCCCACTAGTAATGTATGGCTGTGAGAATTGGACCATAAGGAAGGGCAAGCACAGAAGAATAGATGCTTTTGAGCTGTGGTGCTGGAGAAGAATCTTGAGAGTCCCTTGGACTGCAAGAAGATCCAATCAGTCCGTCCTAAGGGAAATCAACCCTGACTGTTCCCTGGAAGGTCAGATGCTGAAGCTGAAGCTCAAATACTTTGGCCACCAAATTAGAAGGGAGCACTCACTGAAGAAGATCCTGATGCTGGGAAAGAGAGAAGGCAAAAGAAGAAGGGGACATCAAAAGCTGAGATGGCTGGACAGCATTACTGATGTAACTAACACAAATTTGAGCAGACTTTGGAGGAGGGTGGAAGCCAGGAGGGCCTGGCGTGACTTGGTCCATGGGGTCGAAAAGAGTCAGCCTCGACTTTGCGACTGAACAACAACAATGAAGTTGTGTGTCCTATGTAGTTTAAAACTGCACTCTTACAGACCCAATTCTACCTAAAGGAAACTTTGGTGTACCTAACTATGCATGGGATTGTGCTGCTAATCTGGGAAATCTGATGGAGAATTATAGAAATTGATTAGAAGTACTTGGGCTTTGTTTCATAGGTGCTTCCGCAGTGTTGTTCCTTTTATAAAGACACATGGAGAATGTTGGCAATCTTTTGCTTAAATGTCAGGACTTCTTGAGTCTTTGCTGCTTGAAAAAGGCAGAAAGCTTTAATTTACAGAGAGAAAACAACTGCCACTATTACTACCCAGATAATATGTGCCTTATTAGTATGTTTCAGCAACAGAACTATTATCAAGATTCTTCAGTCTTTTAACAACTAGCTCAAAGCAGTGCATTGGGGTCAAAGGACACAGAGCTAGATAGCATTGTCTTAGATGCTTTTCTTTCTGTTGTCTGAAGAGAAGACGTTGTAGCTCTGAAAAGGTTTTAGTCAATGTACCTGCCCATCTACACACACATTTTAGAAAAATGGAAACATAGATTCATAAGACTGCAATTAATTGGGAAGGAAGTAGGCAGGTGGTGCATTCTGCTCTTTTCTGCTAGCTGTTTGTCCTCTCTGAATGCCTCAGATCAACCACCACTCCATGCAAGGGGAAGATGCACATCCCTGCATCTTTGGGGGGAGGAGATGCTGAAAGGAAAAACAGCCTGAAGGGTATGAGTTAAGCAGCAGTCCCATCTTTCATCCCAAACTGCAGCCAAGCTTTCATCTGGAAAAAAATGAAGAAAGTTACACACAGGACTCTTTTTCTAGCAGGAGCTCCTCTACATATTAGGCCACACACCCCTGATGTAGCCAGTTCTCCTGGAACTTGCAGTAGGCCCTGTACTAAGAGCCCTCTAAGCTCTTGGTGGATTGGCTGCATCAGGGGGGCATGGCCTAATATGCAGAGGAGCTCCTGCTAGAAAAAGAGACCTGGTTACACAGAACAGCATATAATGTGTACCTTGACCATAAAATATTGCTTTGAGCTAGGATATCAAAAGCATGAAGAACCTTGTGAACAGTCATGTTACTGAATAAACACTGAAGAGATACAAGTATAGGTAGGTATTGCACTGGTAGCCTGCTAGATACAATCCAGGCATAAGATCCTATTGACATTTGGCTGCTTTGTTCAGTGCTGGTGCATTTATTCAGTTACAGCCACACCAGCGTTTAAGTCTAGAGGGCTACAGATGCTCCACTTGGATTGGTACCCCAATCTGTGACTGGAGCCAGAAGCACATACCGTTTCAAACACTTGGCTTAGCAGAGAATGGGGAAGCTAGTAGCTAAGGGCCTGGTCCTCCCTCCTCCCCTCCCCCCCCCCAGTCTTGCCATGTATCAAGGGACCAACTTAGATATTATTCATTAAAACCCTCAGCCAAATCTGCAGCCTTCATCCATTTGCCATGACTAATATCAGGCATTTGAACGTTTTTATTAAACTCTGCCGTTTCCTCTCCTTTTAAAAGTTTAATAATAAATTGGATGTCACATTATAGCTGCATTTATTAAAACCCACCAGAGCTTGCTCACTCAGTATGCTGCAGCTTTGTGAATTATTGAGGCCCCCCCACCCATGAGGCCTGTTTGCTTCAACTGCAAAAGGTGCTTCCCCCTTCTCCATTTTATTTGCCAGACAGAATAAGTGCCAGCAAGAGACAGAGATAAAGTGGGAGATTCTTTTAACTGAAATTAGAAAATAAGCATTCAAGGAGAGAATATGAAAGTTGCTACTGCTACAGAACAGAACTTCTAGTCTAACTTAATAGAAAATGTTAATGAAAGCATTTAAAATTAAATACAAACAGAAGTTGCCAATAGGTACTGATAGACTGTGGCAAGGAGTGATGATCCACCTTCTGTTAGGTAAATCTCTTTAGATAGTAGGTTACTTACCACTTTCTCAGAAGCTGATAAAGTGTTAAAATCCTACACCCAGTTTCCTATCCTGCTTTCATAATATCTATAAATATATCTGAAAAATATTTCAAGTGCTCAGAAATTGGAAACCAGTATAAGACAACCACTGAGGAAAAACAAACAAATGTAATTGATCCTGGAAGAATCCCATGGCTAAGGATTCCTTGGTATGGGAAGGAAATCTGCAATTCACACAGGAAGCCAAGCTCTAGATTCAGCCAGTGCATAATTTCCTCCTGCACAGGGCTATATCCATCGGTAGTCTTAAAGATCATCTAATGTCACAGGAGGCAAGTACTTAAATTAGGGCTGTAGATTCAAATGATGAGGTAGCAGGCATTTGCTAATGGAAGGGCTAATCTAATCTCTTTGCTTTATGCTCCAGTGGCAGGGATAAGCTATGATCATATACAAGTAGGGTCCCAGGATCCCTGGCCATTGGCAGGGAATGAGGAGGGGAGAGTTGCCAGATCCAGGTTGGGAAATACCTGGAGATTTGGGGCCAGAGCCTGGAGAGGGCTGGGACCTAACTGTGGTACAAGGCCATAGAGCTCACCCCCAAAACCATCCCTTTTCTCCAGAAGAAATGATCTCTGTAGTCTGGTGATGAGCCGTAATTCCAGCAAATCTCCATGTCCCACCTGGAGGATGGCATCTCTATTTCAAGCCATGTATTTGAAAGGCCAGCATGATAAAATGTTGGGCACACAAGATTTTTCCTCTGTGACACATGTGTTCCCATTTTGGGTCTCATAAAATATGGCTGGGAGACCCAAAACTGTGGGGAAAGTATACTTTTTTTGCATTATATAGATGTCTTTGTCCTTGGGAATGTAATGTCTAAGCTGCATTTTAGAACTGTTTCAAACAACATGAGGTGTTCTTAAGAATTACATTAGACCATATCCAAAAGCAACACAACCACAATACCTTTCATTAGGACCTGCTAAAATTCCACAATACATAAGCAAGCGTTCAAATTATTGTTGTTGTTGTTATTGGATGGTGATGGTGGTGATGATGATGATATCCCAGAAGCAAAGCAAATGAAGCATGAAGTTGGTAATAGGAAGCTGTTTCTGGACATGATGAAAAACTGGTCGTTTGTAATGGTCTTCAGACAATGTGCAGAAGATATGTAAAATTAATATTACACAGCCTTGGGTGTAAAACAGAATTTAGGTTGCATCAAAAGCTAATTGGAACAGAGAGGAAAATTATCTCTCTCTGAAAATATAAAGACTTGCAGATATAACAAGTGGCCCTTCAGTTACTAGTTCTGGAGATTAATTTTAGGCGGTGCAGTGTAATTAAAAAATTTGCCAGAAGATGGAGCTATTTAGTGGCCAATCATTGAACAACAGGTCTCTTGGCTTGACTTCGCGAACGAAGATTTAAGAAAGGTGTAGTAGTCCACGTCTGCTCCAGGCTCGCTGGTGGCTGACAAGACCAATGCGGGACAGGCAGGTCCGGCCACAGTGGCTGCAGGGAAAAGTCTGATTTGGGGTTGGTGCTGTAGCAGTACGATTCTTCCTCAATCTCCTTTTGTCCTCAAGACCAGCTATGCGTGCGTTCTCAAAGGAAGAGACAGCCTGGTGGATGGTGTGCCTCCATGGGGAGGGACGGTGGCTCATTGGGGAGGGACAGTGGCTTTGGGGAGGGACAGTGGCTCAGTGGTAGAGCATCTGCTTGGGAAGCAGAAGGTCCCAGGTTCAATCCCTGGCATCTCCAAAAAAGGGTCCAGGCAAATAGGTGTGAAAAACCTCAGCTTGAGACCCTGGAGAGCCGCTGCCAGTCTGAGAAGACAATACTGACTTTGATGGACCAAAGATCTGATTCAGTATAAGGCAGCTTCATATGTTCATGCTTTGCGATCTGAGGCTAGGTCAGACCACTGGTGATGGTTAATGCAATACGTACCAAGGGATTTCTTCAAGGAGTCCTTGTACCTCTTCTTTGGTACCCCTCTATTTCGATGGCCGGTGGAAAGTTCACCATACAGGGCAATCTTGGGAAGGCGGTGGTTTTCCATCCTGGAGATATGCCCTGCCCAGCGCAGCTGCGTCTTCAACAGCAATGCCTTGATGCTTGTAACCTCCACCCGCTTGAGGACTTCAGTGTTGGTCACAAAGTCACTCCAGTGGATGTTGAGGATGGTGCAAAGGCAGCGCTGATGAAAGCGCTCAAGGAGTCGCAGATGATGATGGTATAAAACCCACGATTCGAAGCCGTAGATGAGGGTTGTCATCACAACCACTTTGTAAACATTGATCTTTGCGCCTTTTTTCAGATGCTTGTTGCTCCACACCCTTTTATGCAGTCGGCCAAATGCACAGTTAGCTTTGCCAGTCTATTTCAATCTCCTTGTCAATCTTGGTGTCTGAGGAGATGATGAACCCCAGGTAGCTGAACTGCTGGACTGTCTTCAAAACTGATTCACCCACGGTGATGCAAGAGGGTGATAAGCTTCCTGGGGTGCAGGCTGGTGGAGAACTTCTGTCTTCTTCAGACTAACTTCTAGGCCGAATAGCTTGGCAGCCTCTGCAAAGCAGGACGTCATATGCTGCAGAGCTGATACCGAGTGGGAGACAAGTGCAGCATCATCAGCAAACAGTAGTTCTGGGATAAGTTTTTCCATTGTCTTGGAGTGGGCCTTTAGTCACCTCAGGTTGAACAGGCTGCCATCGGTGCGATAGCGGATGCAGACACCATCGTCGTCATCTAAATCTACTGCGGCTCTTTGAAGCATCATGCTAAAGAAGATCGTAAAGAGAGTTGGCGCAAGAACACAGCCTTGTTTTACACCTGTGCCTATTGGGAAGGGCTCCGAGAGATCGTTGCAGTGTCTAACTTAGCCTCGCTGGTCTTCATGTAGCTGGATGACCGTACTGAGGAACCTTGGGGGACATCCTAAACGTTCCAAGATTTGCCACAGGCTGTTCCTGCTAACGGTATCAAAAGCTTTGGTAAGGTCGACAAAAGTCACATATAGACCCTTGTTCTGTTCCCTGCATTTCTCTTGGAGCTGACTGAGAACAAATACCATGTCGGTGGTGCTCCTGTTAGCTCTGAAGTCACACTGGCTCTCTGGGAGAAGTTCTTCTGCAATGGTGGGCACCAGTCTGTTCAGGAGCATTCTAGCAAGGATTTTGCCTGCGATGGAGAGCAGGGTTATCCCCCGATAGTTGGAGCAATCTGACTTTTCCCCTTTGTTCTTATGTAGAGTAATGATGATTGCATCACGAAAGTCCTGTGGTAGTTTGCCTTGTTCCCAGCAGGTGACAAGTACTTTGTGAAGTGTGCTATGTAGTACTATGCCACCATGCTTCCAGATCTCTGGTGGGATTCCATCAACTCCCGCTGCCTTGCCACTTTTCAGTTGCTTGATGGAGCTATTTAGTGGCCAATCATTGAACAACAGGTAAAATGGAGTGAAATATGCAGGAATACAAATGTACTGAAAATATCAAAACATATTTCTGTAGCATGGACCTAATGCACTGAAGACTGTTCTTCATGGACTTTTTTGTATTTGCAACTTAGAAACAATAGGATTATTGTTTTTTTCATCTCAAGAATCAGAAGCCAGAGGAAATGACAAAAAAAGGCAAATGCCATCTTGGAGTGTATCAACAGAGGCATAGCATCCAGATTGCAAAGATGCCATAGTCCCACTGTACACTGCATTGGTCAGGCCACATCTGGAGTATTGTGTGCAGTTCTGGAGGCCTCACTTCAAGAAGGATACAGACAGAATGGAGTGGGTGCCGAGGAGAGTGATGAGTATGATCAGGGGCCTGGAGACCAAGCTCTATGAGGAAAGGTTGAGGGACCTGGGAACATTCAGTCTGGAGGAGAGGAGGTTGAGGGGGGACATGATTGCTCTATATAAGTATTTGAAGGGCTGTCACTTAGAGCAAGGCTGGCAGCTGTTCCTGCTGGCAGCAAAGGAGAGGACTCGTAATAATGGGTTTAAATTAAGGGTAGGAAGGTATGTACTGGATAGTAGGAAAAACTTTTTTACAGTAAGAGTTGTTTAACATTGGAATCAGCTACCAAAGGAGGTGGTGAGCTCCCCTTTAAGCAGTGGCTGGACAAACACCTGTCAGGGATGCTGTAGTCTGATCCTGCATTGAGCATGTGGTTGGACCAGATGGCCTATATGGCCCCTTCCAATTCTCTGATTCTAGGAAAGCTGGACCAAGCTTCATGTAATTTAGCAGACTGGACAAGTGTTTCCTGAAAACTGACTCTACATGCTGCTTTACCACACCTGTTGTCTCTAGTATTCTGGGGAATGAGGATATAGCTCTGTGCTGAGGACACACCTGGTGCACAGAAGGTCCCTAGCAGAAATCATTCCAGGTAGAGGATTGAGAAAGGCTCTGGGGAGCCACCACCAGCAACAGCAGATAGTAGTGTGGATTAGAGCAACCAGTGATCCAACTCACTATAGGGCTGCTGTGTATTCCCATGCATCTCTCTTCCTTCACCGCATTTACCAACTGCATCTTTCTACAGCATTTGAATTATTTGAAAGTGATCATTTTTACTCTTTGCAACCAGAATAAAATGTAGATTTGTTTGATTTTTTTAGCAGAACCTTTCTCAGTTATATGGCTGGCCACCTTATCAACAATAACAAATGCTGCCTTGGCAACTCTAAATTTAATTCAGATACATCAAAATTAAGGTCAGTTGCTGGTACTTACCCTCATTTTTGACCAAGGATGAAGCATGGAGGGGGGGGGGGGGACAAGGCATGGCACCTTATTCAGTCATGCAGGGTGTATTACTACATCTGCAAGTTAATATGGATCCCCAAGAAACCATGGGAACTGGAGTTTTATCAGAGCCTTGAGACCCGTCTGTTAGAGAGAAGATTTCCAGCATTTAGAGCAGGGCCTTCAGTTGTCCATTTGAAAGCAGTCTGAGTTGCAGCAATTAATTAGGTGATTATGTTTAGCTCAGTGCCGTGAAAAACACCACCCACTGTCTTTTGCACCTCACACCTCTGTTAAAGACAAGGGAGTGGGCCAGGCCATGCTGAGTCAGCTGGTAGACTCCTTCCGCCTTTGTAGAACTGCAGTCCCATTTCCTCATCATAAGAATCAGGAAGCAGACTCCCCAAAATTGATCTATATGCATGGAGCGATAAATTTATGTTCTTGCTATGAGGTGGAGATTCCTGACTCCCTGACCTGTGTTTCTTCTTGGCAAAATGTTGCATGGCTGGTCAAGTGATGAAATCCAGACCCCAGAGGGGATATGATGTATGAACTCTTCTTCCTATTTGTAAAGGCCAGAAGGTCCCAAGTTGTGCACATCCTAAAACAATCCTTTTCTTTCTAAGTGGCTTGTTCAAAATCTGCACAGCATCAGGAGATTAGAGTATCCCAATGCTCATTTCTCTTTTTTTCTCCCCTGTTACAATTATTGAGTTTAAATACAAAAAATGAATAAAATCTGTTAAAGGCTTGGTTTAGCTGGAACAAAAGTTCCCAGACATCACCATAGCAGACTTCCCTTGGGCATGATTAAAACTTTGCAAGCTTCTCCAAATGTAACTAAGACAAAACAAAGACAGGCAGTTATTATGGCAGTGTTTATTTTTGTCCAAAGCTCAGGAAAGTGGCTTCAAAGAGAGAAGGAGTATTGTTCCATGCTTCACTGAAAGCTTTAGGGAGCATGGCAGAAGTACCATAGCAAATCAGAACATATGCTTTCACCTTCAAGCTCAGCATTGTCAACATAAGCACATATTGATGGAGAGTAAGAAGAAAGAGAGGGGAAGAGATGGCACCACGATAGCACCAGTGTGATCCTAAGAACACTTGGATACACCAGGTATACATCACTGGATATATTTGAGTAAGACTCTGAGTAGACCAGTTTAGGGCTGTGGTCAGATGAATATATTGATCCTGTGCTGTTGTTGTTCCGTTCTGGATTTAATGTGTATGATCAGACAACTGCCCCCCTGTTCCCCAGTCGTTGGCACCCATTCTGACCCATCTTTGAATTGGAGTTATTTGACACTGGGGAAAGTCCAGTCTTTACAGATGTCAGCACTTTCACCCCACATTTCTGGATGTCTGAACTCCCCTATTGAGAACTCAAGCCTGTTGGGAAGTGTGAACCTTCCCTTCTGTTTTTGCCTCCTTTTTAAAAAATCAGTTAGCGATGTGCACATAAGCAGATCTTTACCCCAGGGTTTTGAATCACTACTTGTGCTTTTCTGCACCCAATCCTGATCTGTCAGGATCAGGAGCCCCCAGGGAAGTTGCTTTTGAACAACAAATCTGCCCCCCCCCAAAAAAAAAACTCTCTCTCCTGTTTCTTGGGGATTGGAAAGCCATGGAAATAGCCCATAGATAGCCTCCCTTTTTGTTGTTGTTTCAAAGTTGCTGTTTGAGAGCATCCCATGATTGACACAAGAGTAAATGTACCTAAGTCAATTGGGCTACTCTCACATCTAAATTTCCATTGTGCTTACACTTCCCATGTATTCTGAGGAAGAGAGGGACAACAAAGGAGGCTGAGAAGGGCTGAAGTGCTTGGCAGAGGGATCACAGAGATGTCCAAAAGGAGTTGGTGCTTCAGCTATGTGCTTATTCACATGCATGAAAGACAAACAAAAAAAGGATGCCACCCGCCCACTCCATGGTTATCATGCAGCAATAATCTGAATGGTCAACCATGGAGTGAGTGTGCAGTGAGACAGGTTAAGGGTTGCATGTTTGGACAAACCTCTCTGGAATAATAACACTGGACCACAGCATTTGACTGCTCTCAATGCAATGTTTTTAAGAGCTGCATGTCAAGAATAAATGCAATAGATGAAATTTTCTTTGAGCAGAATGATGGGAAATGCTTCCCCTGTTCAGTTCTGCTTTCACACAGGAGCCTTTCTTGAGGGGGAAATGATAACTGTAACTGCAGTGGCTGGTAGCCAGCAGTACCTTCATAGGTGCAGGGCAGACCAGGCACAGCAGGGTTAATGGAAGTTTCCAAACAGCCACTTGGAAGCCAGCAGTGTCCCAGCAGGAGAGCCGAACCAGCATATTTTAAAGTAACAACAAATAACTTTAATTAACTTCTGTGGCAGTGACAGATTCTGAACAATTAACCTTAGGCCTGGTGCAGAGGAGGTTATTTTCTTCTTTTAATTTTTAAGTGGTGTTGAAACAAGAAAGAGTTGTGGCCCATGAGATTCTCTCCACAGTTTTTTTTTTTAAGCCAAGCTGAGCAGAGATGTTGTGCATCTTGCATCCTGTAACTCCCTAGTTGATAGTTTGCCTGCAATGTGGAAGCTAGGAAAGGACTTCTAATGTAGAACCAAAATCCACTTTCCATATCTCAGGCCAAGGGTCCCATGCAGTATATTGCAGCTTCATGTGTTCATGACAGCCTATTTGATGGTGGTATTTCTGGCTAAACCCCACACTCCAGGAGCAGGTTTAGCCTGCTAGGTGGCTTTATTAACAATTCTTTTGTCATTTTACTCCAGTTAGCTAAAGTACAAATATAAGATCAGACCAAGAGCCCATCTTAGCCCAGCACATGTTTTTCCAGTGGCCAGCTTCTGGAAAACCTACAAAAATGGGCACCAAAGTGAAAACCTGCTCTGCATACCTACACCCCAGCCACTGGTCTTTAGTGGTATAAGCATCATGGCTATTAGGCACTGATGGACCTATCCACCATGAATTCATCCAGTCCCCTGTTAAAGCCAGCCAGCCAGTGGCCATCACATCTCATGGCAATGGAAATTATATGTTGTAAGAAAAAAGTACTTTCTTATTTATTTAGAACATATTTATCCCATCTCTCCTCTCAGGAGCTGAGACAGTATACATTATTCTACTATCTTCCATTTCATCCTCTCTCATCAACCCTGTGAGGTCAGTTAGGCTGAGAGAGACTGGCCCAAAGTCATCCAGGGAGCTTCATGGAAGAGTAGCGATTTGAACTTGCATCTCCCAGATCCTAGTCTGACACTCTAACCTAGGGTTGCCAAGATCCCTTTGGCCACTGGCAGGGGATGGGGGCTAGGGTTGCAAGATCCTGGGGAGGACAGGAACCCCAGTGGGGCACAGTGTCATAGAGCCCACCCTCCAAAGCATCCACTTCCTCCAGGGGAACTGATCTCTAATCTGCGGATGAACTGCAATTCCAGGGTCCCACTTGGAGGCTGGCATCCATCTCCTAACCATGATGACTCTCTGCCTGTTAATTTCATTGCATTGTTTGGGAGAGAGAGAAAAAGTTTTCTATGTCAGTGTTGGTACTCAGTCAAGTATTTAAAAAAGGAAAATTCATACACTTTCTGCCTTGGTGTATTTTTCCCTTCATCTAAATACAAAACAAGTCATTATGTCTATCTATTAAGAGGTTGGTAACTAGAAGAAGAGGCAGTTGCACTTGGCCAGAACACTGGGAGCAAGGTGAGCCCCAACAGCATTAGCTGTAGCTTGAGGGCTCACCTTGGGTGCAAAACAGGCCTTGTGTGCCAGGGGAAAATGATCTAGCATTGAACTACATTTAGTAGTTCAGCATACGTGCCTGGGGTGTCCACCCCGTCAAGTGGAAAATCCCATCATGCCTTCAGATATGTGATAAGTATTCCACACATGCAAATTATCACTTGATTGCCTCAGTAAACTTGCATATGTGAATTCAGCATGTGTCTGCCATGGCCTTTGTTTGTTTACATTTAGTAGTGCAGATAGAAGCTTATGCCTCTCACTCTTGTGATCTGCTTGCAGAGAGTCTATTGTGTTTATGTGTCAGATGCTCTGAGACCCATTTATTAATTGAGTAATTACTCCCTGGTCTCAAAGCAATCCATTTGCAAGAGTCAAAGCAGCCCATAAGGATTCTATCTGGAGTCTATTCCATTTGCTTGTTTGCAGCATAACCTGGTTGGGCAACAGACCACCCACCCATTTTTCTAGATGAATGTATGATTTTGTTCCTAAAGGGGGAGCTCAGAAACCATTGGTCTGTGTTGTGAAAGCCAAAACTGGCACACATCAACTCTTTGAAATTTCTCCATGGTTTTTAATGAGAGTTGAGAGGGGCTTTTAAAACAACATATAGTGGAGGGGAAAGACATAGTTTGGTCAACGGATTTATCCACTAGCACAGGACTGTTCTACTTTTCTCCCTCATTCAACAGTAGCAAAGGACACAGGCAAGAATACTCTAACACAACAGAACACAGTGCAGGACTGAGGGGTGAGGGCAAAGTACAGTGAGGAGAAAACTTAAAAGCACAGTACTAAACAGAGTCATCCTCCAGAGCCCATGGACTTCAGTGGAAGGAGGGTGTGACTTTGCTACAGCTGCACTGTAAAACTTTCAGTTAGACAAATTTATTACAACAAATTCTTTCTTGCTTTCCTTATCTACAAGCAGAGAACTATTGAACTGCATTCCTGCTTATCCAAAGCCCTGCATTGCTATGACTGTATCCTACTGCTGCTGTCTCCAGTAGGAAATGTATAAGAAAGGGAGGTGGGATATGTATTGATACATGCAACTGATGGTTCTGCTTCAGAATGTTCAGGGCTGGTGAGGACCATGGGCAGATGGAAGCAGGTCCAGTGGTAAATGGTGTCTGGCCACTGGCAGCTAATCCAATGGGTAGGGCTAAATCAAACTGAAAAGTAGTTCATGTCATAGCTCTTCAATCTGTCAGAAAGAAGGACTCTAAATTGCTTAATGAGCTAAGCTAGTTCTGGAGTCTGGAGGAAACAGGAAAAGGTAGGAAGAGAAAAGAAGGAAATGTGGAGAGCTGGTGGAACAAATAAAGGTAAGCAATGCATCCCAACTAAGCAAGTTGTTCTAGACTGGGAAAGGCAGAGTTCACCCAGAACAGCAGACAGGAGAACACAGGAAGTTGACTAGGCAAGAGTTAGTTGCCTCTGAATATTTATATATATCTTAACCATTCTGGAAGCAGCACACTTCAAGCCTACCCATGTTGGCAGGACTGAAGGTGCCAGTTATCTAGACAGCTTGAAGAATGTGCTAAACTAAGTTGCATCTTCAGAATCAAATGATTCTGGTTCTAGCCCCATGACAACTGTAAAATATGATAAACCTGCTCATGTCCATTTAGCTGAAAAGTGTTCATAAACACATTGCTGCCAGATAAGCTCACCACATGGAAAATCTAATTTCAGGCTTTGAGAAGGAATAGCTTCTTTTGAAAAGTTTAGACAATAGTGGCAACAGGCAAGAATGCATCCACAGTTCCTTGTTTGTTAGTTACTACATTCTAACTTTTAATGCCCATTTGATCTAGGACAGTTCCCCCCTCCCACTTGTTTCTCCACCAGAGGTGGTATCAAATCATTAAGTACTTCTACCTATCACACCGAAAATGAACTGATATAAAAACTGTTCATAGAATATCTTTAGCCAGCTTCTTTGAATCAGCACAAAGGTTCAGTACTGGTTATCCTGGAAGTCTGGAGCTGAAGTAAGGTAGGAAGCAAATGTTTAAGTGGGAAAGAAGTGTATACATGTTCCCTCATTCTGCTCCACATATGCTTCATCAGTAATAGTCATATGACTCATCACTTTCCATGTCATCATCCTGTCTCAGGTCAGGTATCTTGCGCAAGGCCATTTCAGTCAAGTTGAGCTGATCTGAAAGGCAAAAGGCAAGAAATCAGTCCCTTTAAAAGAGTTTGTGACCTTTAGCATCTTTGGGGGAGGCATCGAGTTGTAGCTGACTTATGGCAACCCCATAGGGTTTCCAAGGCAAGAGACAGAGGTGGTTTGAGATTGCCTGCCTCTACATAGCAGCCCCGGATCTTCTTTGTGGTCTCCCATCCAAGTTCTAATCAGGGCTGACCCTGCTTAGTGACTGAGATCTGATGAGATAGGGATAGTCTGGGCTATTGAGGTTAGGGCATTACTATTTTACATTACTGGATACCAGGGCTTCTTTTTGTAGCAGTAACTCCTTTGCATATTAGGCCACACACACCCTGACATAGCCAATCCTCCAAGAGCTTACAGGGCTCTTAGTACAGGGCCTACTGTAAGCTCCAGGAGGATTGGCTACATCAAGGGTGTGTGGCCTAATACAGAAAGGAGTTCCTGCTACAAAAAAAGGCCAAATGTACAAAAATATGTTTGGCTGGGATCATTAGCTTTCCATCACAGCAATACCCAATCAGTTCTGATAAGCAGAGAGGTCACTTGCCTTTAACCATTAGCTGAGAGTCATTAGTAAACTAACATTTTAATGTCTGCCTTTTAACTGAATCAATAAATCAACTAAATGTGAATGCCAATACATTAATATTTGACAAACCATGTTAATTGTATTGGTAAGATTTTTTTTAAATAAATACTAAGGGACATCATGGTCTACTGGACAGAAAGCAGGATTTGAATTTGAAAGGTGTTGGGTGTGGGAGGAAGTTTACATGACACAGGGTTGCTGTTGAAAAGTGGAAGATGCTTCTTGGGTAGCATCCTCCCCCTCCAAAGCTGGTAGTTCAGGTTACTCTATATCTAGACCATCATTACAGTGATCATTTCCCCATCCCTGGCTAGTGCAATAGGATCAGGGAAATTTGAGTGACAGCCCCATGTTTGTTTGTAGTGTGTGGCTGTGACCTAAGTGGATGAGGCTGGGGGGAAAACGGTATCTCACTTATTTGGAAAGCCTTATCTGGCTCTTCCAAACAGCAGAATTTTACTGAGCACAAGAGGCCAATTAATCCATGGGTTTAATCAGTCATGGAAGGTAAACCATTTGATTGGTTCAATTCTGTAGAAATGCAATTCCCTATATAGAGTACCGAAACCATAGAAGAGTAATATTGGTAGCCCTAACACCTGGGATATCAGTTCAAAAGAAAAATACACAGAAAGTGTGAGAAACTAAGGGGAAATCACCAGGTGTCTGTGAGCATGGGGAAAGGGTACTTGTTGGAGAGGGCCTGAGCAGAATGCACCACACCAAGGATTTGTTTCTCTGCAGAGAGGGACACCTACCTGGAGTGAGAACCATGAGGTTGGCAAGAGCTGCTACTTGCCCAATCTTGTTCCTTGCGAAGCAGTGGTAGGTTCCTTCATCTGTCACCCGCACAGCTTGGATCTGGAGCCAGCTGCTCACTTCATATTTCTGAGGGCCTCCCCTAAACTAGAGGGAATTAATATCATTAAGATGGCAGCAAATGGCAGGAATTTATTTTTTTTTTAAAAAAAAAATCTTACCAGCAAGTAAGTGGTTTGCTGTGCCATCCCAAGCAGTTTCATGCTTCTAAGCTAATTGATTGATTGCTCTGACTGGCCGGGAATATTATAATTCAGAAGCCATATTGGTGCTTTGCCTTAGTAGAAGGGAGCATTGCTCAAACTGAGATTTTATCCTGGTCTAATAGTATCTTAGATTTCCCTGCAAAAATTTATATATGCTATACCAAGATCATCATCATGCAATTAGTATGGCAATTTCAGTATGGCCTCTCTATAGCATCAGTTTGAGCAATCTTCCTCCTACTTGTAGCAAAGCACTAATATGAGCTTATGAATTATCACGTTGTTCAACATCTATATACACCTTCCTGCCCACCTAGTTTCAGGCTAGAGTGTTGTCAGTATGCAGATGACACCCAGATGTATCTGCTAATGAACAGTCAGCCAGACACCATCCCAGAAGACCTGGCCAGTTGTTTGGAGGCTGTGGTGGGATGGTTAAAGCAGAGTTGTCTGAAGAGGAAGGGCAGGATGGAAGTCCTGTGGCTAAACCAGGGGGGCCCAGATCAGATAATTCAGCTTCCCACTCTTGACAGAATACAGCTAGTACCAGCTCCTTCCATCAGGAGTTTGGGTGTGAGCCTAGATGGCTCCCTTTCATTGGAGGTTCAGGTTACAAATATAGACAGGACAGCATTTTTCCATCTTTGCCAAGCTCGACAACTGATCCCTTAACCGGCAACTGAGAGTC
The DNA here is from genome assembly GCF_032191835.1 of Heteronotia binoei. Taxonomy (NCBI): domain Eukaryota; kingdom Metazoa; phylum Chordata; class Lepidosauria; order Squamata; family Gekkonidae; genus Heteronotia; species Heteronotia binoei. Next base: position 76,114,126 of record NC_083228.1, on the reverse strand, counting down.
AGTTTGATGTAGTGGTTAAGAGTGTGGGCTCTTATCTGGGAGAACTGGGTTTGATTTCCCACTCCTCCACATTCACCTGCTGATGTGACCTTCAGTCAGTCACAAGTTCTCACAGAGCTGTTCCTCTCAAAAGCAGTTTCTGTCAGAGCTCTTTCAGCTCTACCTACCTCACAGGGTTTCTATTGTGATGAGGGGAAGAGAAAGGAGATTGAAAGCCATTCTGAGACTCCTTTGGGTAGTGAAGGGCAGGGTATAAATCCAGTCTCCTCCTCCTCCTCTTCCTCAATCACCTTCACTTATGTACTGCAAACAGATAACCTTGACATAAACTACCGCTGAAGTATACTGGCCATCTAAATGCATTATAAATGTTCAGCTTTCTAAATAAGAAAAATTGTAATTGTCTCTTAGGCTTGCCAGCCCCCAGGTCCCAGTGGGAGATTCTCCAGTTTTGCAGGCTCCTCCCCACCACCCACCAGCTGGCCAGTGAGAGAAACTCCAGCCCCAACAGCCACCATGTTCCTTTAAACCTTGGCAGGCTTAAAAGATGCTTGCAACTGTTTGTGTTTTGAAATGTGTATGCCTTTAAATCTCAGAAGCAGGAAAACAGGGGGCAAGATGAGCAGGCATAGCCACCAGTGTGTGAAGCTGTGAGAAAGGCAGAGATCAGAGTCCCTCTGTTTTGCATTCATTTCAGAAGTTGTTTCTATAGTAAAATGGATAGGAAAGAGGTAGCTAGAACCTGATTATGGAATGGGGGAAAACTCCAGCCCCTAGGCTACTCTCCTTTCCTGTTCCTATATGAAGAAGCTCGTTGAAATATAGCAGATAGTTACATTCAGCAACTGCCCAGTGCAACCACAAAAGTATGGGCTTGCAAACTCTGCTTTTGGCTGCTTTGTGAGTGTGTTTGCATGTCCCTTTAAAAAGCCATGCTTGAAAATGCTTCCAAAGCTTGAGAAGGGGACTTGTGGGGTATGAGAAATTTCACTTTCATTTAGTGGAAGTGCAGCTTCCAGAACAGGCAAAAAAAGAGGATGAGAAAATGAAGACTGCATTCAGGGAAACTGCACTGCTTTATTTTGTTTGTTTGTTTTTTGTTTATTTATAGAATGGGAAAATATCCTGGCTCCATCCCCAAAGTCGTCAGATATTTCTTGAGTTGGACCTGACAATCCAACCACATGTGGATATACATATTTCTTCAGCATTTCCCTTCACACTTTCCCTTATAATAGCAAATATCCCTTTTTAAATCCTAGTGGTCAGTTCAAACATCTGGACTCATGCTGTCATGAGGTCCACTGTATTCTTCTTTCTCATTCCAGATTTGTATTCTAAGGGCCTAATTTAGATACACAGACATATATAATGCATGGTGACCACATCTGCATTTAAAAAGAGGAATGCATGTGTCCAGTTCTATAATCACACAAAATCACACTTAATGGAGAGTGTGTTTTTTGTAGATGGATATCTTCTAGATATCTCAGTCTGCTATGAAACACTATATTATGTTTTTCCACCCTGGAAACAATACACATTCTTTGCAGATGGAACCATCTGTAGGACACTCTATCTTTTCTTATAGCACCTAAATTAGAGAGGAGTAGGAATTGCTCGCAAACTGTCTTCTTGGACTCCTTTGTAAACAGGATTGAAGAAGTCCAACTCTTAATGCGAATACAGCTTTCTTTTTCTGTCAGCTCAGAACATTCTAACACATTCCAAAAAACAGGATTACTTAATCAAATGGACAGGAGAACATGAAGCACAGCAAATAATGTGTTGTTTTTTTAAAAGAAAAAACTGAAATAGCAAAGCAGTACTGAAAGTGTTTCCAAAATCTGTAATACCTTGGCAGGGTCTAGAATATCAGAAGAAAGGAGTAAAGGGGATCTGTGGAGTAAAGCAGGCACGGCCTGACATATGAGTCCAGGAATTACATATGAGGCACAAAATCTTGTTTCAGATTGCTTCAAGTTCATTCAGTATCCCCTCTGAACTTTTAGAATATATAGTTTCATAGTCTCATAGTCACATGAGGCTTAGAAATTTTTAAAATTAAAAGTGGGGTCCTCCCAAAATCTCCAGGAATTTCCCAGAACAGAGTTGACAGCCCTCATTTCCCCAGCTATGTTGGTGATAAACTAACCTTGAACTGAAGTAGCTTAAATTAAGCTGATGGACTAGATCAGTCCCATTTTCTTGGTCCCCGAAGGTGAACAGGATTTAGCAATGCATTAGGACCTCTTTAGCCTCATCCAGTGAAATCCTTTACAGAGATTTTTCTGTGCCACGTATTCTCTCGTGTTTCATCCAAACAGTTTTTAATTAATCCAGTCAAGTTTCTCTCTGGAGAGAATTCCATTGTTTCAGCTTTTCCCTTTTTAAAAGCCACTTTTCATTTGTTTACTTTCATCCCCTGCATCTGCTTCCTTGGGCCAGCTTCAATGTATTTGTGAAACCTCCTGTCAATGGGGATGGCACCGAAATGCCATCAAGTAAAACAAATGGCATTCTCCCTAAAGGAAAGAGGCTGTCATGGCATTTCTCAGCTCCCCACCCCACCACACTGTTCACAGTTTACCCATAACAAGGAGCTATTCCCAGCCTCTTAATATGTCAGTGACATATTGTTTTGCCTCACCCAAACACTCCATATAATGATATAGCTAAGTAGTTCTATAAAAGCTTCCCAGAATTTCCTTCCACACCCTCTAAATGTGAGGGTAGGACTGCGGCTGCCCTGCAGGCTCTCATATTCTATTTTAGTCAAGCTCTCCAAAGCCTGTTGACTCTTCTGAAGATAACTTGAAACCTTCTGAGTTAAGGTATGCCCAGTATTCACGATGGTAGTATATTTACAACCTTTGCAAGATGTGATCACAGGTATTCACAGTGATTGTGAATACCTGCGATCACACCTTGCAAAGGTTGTAAATATACTCATACTACTGTATGTGTATATAATTGAACTCCACAAAGGAAAAGTCACAGAACAGGTAAGGATGCAGCTGTCTTCTCAGCAGCAACAAAAGACCCTCTGGAGAATAAGGACACAAGATACAGAAGGTCATCTGGATAAATTGATAAAGTAGGCACTCAGACTGTGCAAGCAGGCTATTCCAAGGGCTTGTGACAGAAGATAACGATGGATGGATGAGGCAGCAGCTAAATTACATGCATATTGTGGAGACAAGCTTAATCTTCAGACTCTGTGCCATCATCATACTGAAAGCTTGTGGCTCACCTGAACGGAGATGTGGGGGTCATCTCCAGGAAGCAGCATATCCAGCCCTTCCTTTCGCCATTCAATAGAGGCCATTGGGTAGGCAAAGACCTCACAGCCAAAGATCACATCTTGCCCAGTGATGTTCCAGATGTCATAGGGCGGAGATACAATGTGGGGCTCTGGGAAAGTAGGAAAAAAAGATGTTAACAAAAAGAAATAATCTTCAGTATGCCTGCATGTCATGTCCGTGTGCAAGACTGTGTATAGTCGTCCTTCCAATTGGATACAGCTGAGGTCTCACTTACAGCATCATATGTAATCCTTTCCTTTCACAGGAAGATATTTAGCATGTTCTACTGTTGTACTGTGTTCACTATATTCATTCAGCAGAAAAAGCCAGACCTTTTATGATGAAACTCAATAGTCCTCCTTTTCCTTTTGCAGCTGTTAGTCAACAATGTGTTTACATCACAGCACATCTGTGCACCAGAGCTCTGGGCCCCTAAACGGTGGTCCGGTGCTTTGTCGCAGGCATTTAAATGAAGTGCTTCCCAGGGATGCTGCTGCTGCCTTCCTGTTGCTGGGGAAACATGACATCCTTGTGGCAGCTGCTAATCAGTCTATTGTCAGATGCTTTGGCTTTATTTTAAGCTGCTTAGTTCCTCTCTTTCCCTCTTGATTTGAGATGTTAAGTATAGCTCCTTCCAAATGCTATAGTAACGAGAGGCCAAACATTATAGATATATTCATTTCCCCCTAGTGCTCCATTTCTCTTCCCCGCCCCCATATATCTCCAGCACTCTTGATTTCTTCTGCTACTGCTCCCATGGATTCCTCTATGATTTCCAACCATCCTATCATGGATCTATTGGAACTTAAGTTGATCCATGTTTTTAAAGCTATTTTTAAGTAAAGCTTGTCCACATCAAGCTAGACACTTTAGCTTACTCTAAGAACCTATCACCTGTCTAATCCCATATTTCCTCCCCATGATATCTTATTGCTCAATTTGTGTCTGATGACACAATATCCCATGTTTTGCTGCCTCCATTCCACATTGTTAGCTGTTGTTAGTAGAGGAAACAAAGCCGAACGAACGAGAGATGTTAAGCAACTTGAAGACATTTCAGAAGAGACATTGCTATTCTGGCAGCAAATGCATATTTAGGGAAATATGTAATTTGGCCTTCAAAGTCCAAGCTCCAACATACAATGAACACCTTGCAGCACATAAGAGCCACATTCTTAACGGCAGCAATGACCAGAAACTGTGCTTCAGTACAGCAAGCTCTCATGCAGGCTTTAAGAGATACTGCAAATGTTGACAGAATAATAAATGATGCAAGTTAACATATTTGTTTCATGTCCAATTCTGGTTGCAAAATCCTGGAAAGGGATTGAAAGGGAGCAAGACATTACATAAGAAGTCCATGTGCTGTATTTTTATGCCAAAATATTATGAATTGGGGAAAGTGAACAGGGAGCTACAGAAAAGAGGAAGAATTTTGAGGCTTGCCATTAATAGGATGGCCATGGAGTTTAAAGGATGCTAAATTCCTCATAAGACTTCATTCCACAAAGTAATTTCTGGAAACAAGATCTCATCATTGGAATCTATAGTTGGATTCCATTCAACAGCAACTGTGGCAGTTACTCCCAATTCTCTCTTTACTAATCCTGTAAGGGACAGATATATCCACTCATATGCCACTGTCAGTTACAGCTATTCTGGCTTGCTTCTTGAGTGATATCACTCTGGTTTAGTAGAACTAGTTCCCAATTAGGCCAATACCAACTAGATTCACAAGATGTCAAGACCATATGCCTTCAGTGGCTTCCATAGTAATTTCATACCCCTTGTCCTATACCTGAAGATCTTGAACACAACTTCTTTGAATAAAAGTGCATTTGTATCCCTTCTCTCTCTTGCCTGCCACAATGTGGGATGCTTCTGTCTTCTGAAGTCTGCCTATAGTCTTGGTGGCCATCTTTGAAAAATCCCAGATATTAAGTTCACCCTCTGCTCTAATTAGACTAATAAGTATATGCATTGTACCTCTGTATCCTGAGTTCCTTCTTTGCAACACACCTCCCACTTTCTGACTGGGATATAAGGACTCAGAGATCTTCATTCCAACTCATATCTGATGAAAGGAGTTTCAACTCTCAAAAACTTATACCCCAAAAAACCTTTGTTACATAGGAAAGTATTGCTTAAGTCAATTGTGTATTGTGTACGTAACATTCTACATTTCTGCCAGCATGCTTATTATAGAAGGTTCCCTGTTCTGGGACCTGAGAAGGAGGGAAGGACTATTTCCCCCTCATTTTCTTTGTACTATTCAAGATTTTCCATACTCCTCCCCCCTCCCCCAGAACATTCATAGTTTGGAGTTTCATGTAGAAATTGGAAGAAAGCTTCTTCTGTACCATACCTGACTCACAGGGTCCTTCATGGGCCATGGTGAGATTAGCCCCTGGATGGGAGTTTTGCATCTCTTGGAACTTGCAGATCTGGGCATAGGTTTTGCCATCGGAGCCACAGAGGGCCTGGTTGGATAGGCAAGTACACTGGGGCTCAGGTACTTCACCATGTTGTAGGTCCCCTGCATCAAGGCGACACTCTAAGTGATTGCCACACTTTCCATAGAAGTGGTTAGTATTGTCCAAGTCACAGATCTGTCCCTCTAAATTGGCACACTCCCAACAGCAGTCACAGGCATCTCTTACTACCCCAGCCAGACAGCCACGTGGTGTGGGACATTCTTCCAACCTACATTCCAAACAGCTCTCCCCTTCCTCCAACAGCCTCTGCCAGCCCCGTTGCAAATACTCTGGAGCAGTGGGCAGTCCCCAGCTGAGAATGTCACAGTATAAGAACAGCAATAGAAATGTGACCTGTAAAGAGACTGAGTTAGCAGGATAAGACATTCTCACAAGCTTTCTGGAACTTGGCATCCATTCGTCACACTTATTTGTAACTACCCCTGGACACTGGAGCCCTTGGTAAGTTCCACTTCCACCTTCTCTTCAAAGCCACAAAGTCATCAATTCCTAATAGAAAAAGAAAGAGAATTCAGAAGAGGGTGATATATTTGGATCCAACCTTTATGTGAAACCCTAGAGAAGATTTCACTAATGCCTATGGACAACAATGAAACTGGGGGAGTGGCTGTGGATCAGTGGTGCAACACATGCTTTGCATGAAGAAGCAAGTATTGGTTTTACCAACTCCCATAATGGTTTGACACATTAGAAAAGCATTGAGAAAGCCATTGAGACACTGGAAAGCCACTGCCAATCAGCACAGGCAATACTGAGCTAGATCGACCAATGGTCTAATTCATATAATTCAAGCGTAACCTTCTTTCTGGAACAAGAGGAGAGGTTGCTGTTTGTAAATGTAACCAGAGCCACCAACATGGCCACATATTTTCCTTGGGATAGGTGGATTACCCTATCATGCCAACTATTTGAAATATAATTCTCAGGATGGATCCTACAGTACAATGCTATAGACAAAAAACATTTTCTTCACCCCTTTGGATTATTTGTGTTTTGATTGCCATTATAAGAATTCTAAAAATAGTGCTGCTTCCTTTCTAAAAATGTTGGTTCTTTTTCTTCTGATGGGTGACTGGTGGTGCTCAGGGCTGTGCTGAGTGTTCTCTTTCTGGGGTGAGGTTAATGGCCACTGTTGGTAGAAGCGAGCAACATAAGGGGACGGATGAATCTTGCTTGGGAGAGAGTTCCAGAGCTCTGGTGCCATGACCAAGAAGGCCTAATCTCAGAAGGAGGGGGGATCTGAAGGAGGTGCTCCAAGATAATGGTCAGGCAGGCTCATAAAGGAGAAAGTAGGCCTTCTGGTATATTGATCCCAAATTGTATAGAGCTTTGAAGGTCAAGACCAGCACCTTGAATTGTGCCCGGAAACAAATTAGAAGTCAGTGTAGGATGGCCAAGACTAGAGTTGCCAGTCACAAGGTGGGAGCAGGTGACCCTCTGATTTCATGGGCTCCTGCCAGCCATCAGGCAGCTGTCTAGCAAGGGGAAACTCCGCCCCCAACAGCCATGACCCAATGCAATGTCCCCAATGTGATGATGTCACATGGAAATTTTGCCTGAAATACCAGAGCGTTATCCCCAGTGTGATGATTTCACTTCCAGTCATGTCACCCCACTTCTAGGGTTGCCAGTCCCCATGTTCAGGTGGGGAATCTCCTGGTTTTGCAGGCTCCTCCCCACCGTCAGCCAGCTGGCTGGCAGGGAGAAGCCCCACCCCAGCAGCCATGATGTGTTTTTAGATCTTAGGTAGGGTTAGAAGCTTGCAAACTGCTTCTGTTTTGGAAGGTGTGTGTTTGCCTTTAAATTTCAGTGAACCAAAGCTGCAGGGGGGTGAGAAATGGAGATAGAGCCACCTGTGTGAGAAAATAAGCTAGAAAGCACAGTCCCTCTATTCTTCTATTCCTTTTGCATCCCTTTCAGAAGCTGTTTGGGATGGTAAAGATAGTATGTTTGGGATAGTAAAGACAGTATATATATATTTACTATCTACTAATGAGTTAACTAGAACCTGCTGATGGGATAGAGGAAAACTCCACCCCTTAGATCTCTTTCTTCTGAAGTTGGTTGAAATACAGCCGATTGTTACATTCAGCAACTCTGGGGAGTAAAATTATCTGCACAATTGCCCCAGGGAGATCACAAAAATGTGGACATGCAAACTGTTTATTTTGGCTGCTTTGTGAGTGTGTGTGTGTTCACTTTCATAGCAGCTGCTGGGGAACAACAACAAATAAGGCAAAAAAGAGAAGGAGGATATGAAGACTATATTCAGGAGAACTGCACTGTTGTATTACTTATTTATGTATTTATTTGAAATGGTAAAGTCACCTGGCTTCACCCCCAAAGTCCACAGGTATTTCCTGAGCTGGACCTGGCAACCCTACCCATCCCCCACAGACAAGAGCCCAAGACCTGGCAACCCTAGATATGATCCCTACAAACCATTTCAATCCTGGCTGCAGCAGTCTGTATCAACTGAAGTTTCTGAACACTTTCCAAGGGCAGCCCCATGTAGAGTGCATTGCAGTAATCTAATTTAGATGTAACCAAGACTTGCACACAGTGGCCAGCTCTTTTCTGTCCAGGAAAGGCTGCATCTGGTGGTAAAAGGCACTCTTGGCCACAGCTGCCACCTGCTTACCTAGCAGTAGGCGTAGGTCCAAGAGCTCCTCCAGACTATAGACCTGATTCTTCAAAGGGAGTTCAGCTCCATATAGAACAGTGACACCTTAAATCCCGGACTTTCCATCCATCAGTAGTATTTCCAGTTTGTTGGAATTAAGCTTTAATTTATTAGATCACTTCCACTCCAAAACTGCCTCCAGGCACTGCTTTGGGGGGTTCTATAGCATCCCTGGGATCAACTGGAAGGGCAAGATAGAGTTGAGTGTCATCTGCATGTTGGTGACAACCCAGCCCAAATCTCTGGACAACCCCACTAAACTGTTTCATGTAGAAACCTTGACTAAAGGCCAAGTGGCTGAACAACTATCTCTCAGCACCACCTTCTGAAACCTACCCTCCAAGTAGGACTGGAACTATTGCAGAACAGTGCCTCCTATCCCAGGTGGTCCAGAAGGATACCATGATTAATGGTATCAAAAGCTACTGAGAGGTCCAGGAGAATCAACAAAGTTGCACTCCCTCTGTCCATCTCCAACAGTCATCCATCAGAGCAACAAAGGCTGTCAGTTCTATAACTAGGTCTAAAACCAGCCTGGAAGGGGCCTGAACAGGAAAGCTTGGAATTGTCCAGTTCCTTTGCTTATGTTAGGGTGTTTGTATACCTTGTCTTTCTCCTAGCACAATCAGGACCCAAGGACAACAACATACACAGTACAAAAATAATCTACATTTACAGCATTGTCAAGAGACCCCAAAGGTAGGAATATGCCTTTTCTCTTCTGTTCTACAGCCAAGAAGCAACAACAGAAAAGACCCTGGCCTTATCCCTTCATAGATCATATTCTCAAGAGGGAAGAAACTGCTAGAAAACCCTGTTGTGAGGAGCTCAACATGTGTGTTACCATTTTTATATTGGGTTAGATTTAACTGATTATGTTCTTATGTATTTTTATGAATGGTTAACAGTCTTGAACACTTTTTACATGAAGAAACATAGGGCATAATGTTCTACATACATAATCGGCTTGGATCCTATGAATGAGTTCCATGGATGCTTAATAGTCTCTGCTATAAAACATCCTTTCTCTTCTGATAAAACTTTAGTTTTGCACAAGGGCCCATTGAAAACAATTGATATTGCACAAATGGAAGTTTAACAGAAGCATACTCTGCAGCGTCTAGCATGCACATAATTTGTTACAGGGTTGCCAGCCTTCAGGTGGGACATGATGTTCTGGAACTGGAACATCTCCACACTACAAAGATCAGTTCCCTCAGAGAAAATGGCAGCTTTGGAAGGTGGACTATATGGCATCACATCCTGACCGAGCTCCCTCCTCTGCCCAACCTCTGCCTTCCTCCGCTCCCAAATAGCCAGGAGTCTCCCAAGTTGGAATTGGCACCCCTACATTCATAGGCTTAAAGTCAAAGTTCTGCTACACTTAAAAGGAGATACTATAAGGTTAGACTGTAGTGTAGTGGCAAACCTTGGCATCCAGAGCTGAAAGAATCAGGCAACCAGTAATTTGGGGGGGGGGGGGGGGAGAGAAGAAGAAGAGATGTATTTATACCTCACCTCTTTCTTGGAGTCTCAGAGCAGCTTACAATTCCCTTCCTATCCCCCAACAGACACTCTGTGTGGTAGGTAAGGCTGAGAGAGCTCTTCAAGAACTGCTCTAGAACAGCTCTGAGAGAACTGTAAACCGGGCAGGCCCTAGAATGTCTGGTACCTAGGCAAGGTGCCCCCCCAACTCTGATAACATCACTGAGTCATGTGAGGAGTGCCCAATTTGGCACCCCCAGAAGGCCAGCACCCTAGGCAATTGCCTAGTTTGCCTAGTGGCAGGACTGACCCTGAATGTGACTGACCCAAGGTCACTCAGCTGGCTGCATATAGAGGAGTGGAGAATCAAACCCAGTTTTCCAGATCAGAATCTGCTGCTGTTAACCACTGCACCACACTGGCTTTTATGAGAACCTGGAAGCCTGAGTCCTTAGACTGCTGCTGCCAGGCAAACAGGCAATATTACTCTTGATAGACCAATAATATGATCCCATGTAAGGAATTTTCATGGGAATGTATACTTTAGAGGTGGGACTTTTTGAAGTCCATGCTTAGTATTTTACTATGCTTGGACCATGTTGGCAATCACTGATCCTAGCATAGTAAGTTATTTCTATTCACATGATTGACACAAACATAACCTAGATTTGTTTGTTCTTCCTAAACAGGAGAATGAAGTTATTTACAGATAAAGGATGCTTTTTCAATACCTTCTGCTTTCATATTTTCATACAGGATCTTCTTTCATACTAGCTATTAAAATATAAACAACAACAATAGAAGTCTTCAGTGCTTTTGAAAATATGTACTCTGATTTAATAGAAATACAAACAAACTGAAGTAGAAATATATAAACCAAATAGTTCTGTAATAAAAACAGTGTTTCAAACATTTTCAAAATGTGATTTGTTTATTCAAAAATATGCTTGGGAAGCCATTTCCTGAAGCATGACACTCACTCATCTGCTATGGCACCTTGGATTAAAATGCCCATTGTTCACCAGGGTTGCCTTGTTACCTCACAAGGGAATAACATCACTTTGAAAGGGAGAGCAGAAACATAAAATTTGCTGTTGCTTTTACCAAGCCATACTGTATGGCATCACACTAACTCAATAGTTTTGTGAGGGTTTGCATGATACAAGGGTTCAGGTGTCACACTAGGATCTGGGAGACCCATGTTTGAACCCTCATTTTGCCATGGAAGCTTTGTGGGTGACCTTGGGCCAGTTATTCCCTATCAGCCTAAACTGCCTCACACAGAGCTTCTTGAAGGAAGAGCAGAACAAACTCTGATTGGTGTGATCCAGGTGGACAGCCTTATTCACATGCTCATCTTCTAGCACTGTATATGCCATTAAATGCCAACAATGCTCTTTGATTCTCTATATAGGGCAAACAAAACAGCCCCTATGCCAAAGCATAAATGGACGCAGATCTGATATCAGGAATCACAAGACTGAGAAACCTGTAAGAGAAGACTTCAACCTTCCAGGGCATTCAATGGGTGACCAGACTAGCTGTTTTATTGAAAAAGAACTTCAGAAACAAATCAGAAAAGGAGACTGCTGAATTACAAGTTATTATGACCCTTATAACAAATACATACAACCTGGGACTCAATAGGGATACTGGTTTCTTATCTCATTACATATGCTAAACTAATTCAGTTCTTACATATGTTTTCCCTCTCCCACCAAGAAGGACTATACATCATCTGTATTTTAGTGTATTTCTTTTTTAGAATAGTATATTGGAATATTGATTGCAATGCAATGTAATGTATTGGAATGTATTCCTTGACCCCTAAGAAAATGATGCTGTTAATTAAACCCATGCTTGAGGGGAGATGAATGGAGCATGAATGGAGAGATGAATGGAGCATGAAGAACACTTTTACACATCTATCTCCTATTTAGTCATATTTATTGATTTTCTGTCTCCCCCCTAATTAAAGCCAAACAAATGGTGGTCCTATGAACTTAGCTTGTTATTACTGTTTGACCTTTGCATAAGTCAAAACATCCTCATTAAGTTGTATTCTGAAGAGGCGTCATATATGAACTGCTAACCTCCATTCCAGTGTATCTGAGGAAGTGTGCTTGCACATAAAAGCTTACATTTTAAATAAAACTTTATTGGTCTTAAAGGTGCCACTAGACTAAAAAATTGTTCTGATTAGTGTGGTTGTCTGAACACACAACACGCCACTAACTATAGTTTATTAACCAGAGACTTTCTTCCCTGTGGTTTGTGTGTGATACAAAGGTGTACATTTCCAGGCTTACACCCTGGAGCCACTCCCATTACAGTGCAGGCAGGATCTCTGTGGGGGAAGCAAGGTAGAGAGCAAAGGCAGTAAAACTAGCATTTGTTGAGGCCATCCAGGACTTCAGTGACCATCTGCCAGCCAAATCCTGGTTTTACAAACTGACCACAGTAAAATTAAACCATGGTCTAAAGTGATATCTGAACTGAACCAATGACTTGAGCATAACATGTAATATTACTAATGTTACCTGACAAAGTTGTTACTGCAATGACCAGTTGATCTCCAGTAAAGCATGACTTGTGGACTTGATGTGGAAGAGTATAACCAGATGGATTTGATTGTGTTTTAGTTTATTATTTGGTTGTAACACAATGCACTGCAGTTTTCCCCTTTACAGTTTGTTTATCCAGCTACATATTTTCTTACATCATTAAATATAGCTATTCCATTGTACTTTGAGTTTATTTCTAATTTGCAATTAATTAGTCATGCTGTCAACTTGGCCTAAAACAAAGCAGAGTATCATTTGCTATCTGCAAATGCTTTCTATTCAACAGCAACTTCAGCTGAAGGAGACTTGAGAAGACGGATGCACAGAAACCAAAGGCAAGCAGGTAAAAGAAAAGCAAGAATCAAAGAGTCATTTATTACATATTTGCAATGAATCAAGCATAAGAAATAAGGGAGGAACTCCAAAAGTCCAGTTTATAGCACAGTCAATGACCTGGAGCATACTAGAACTGATGCAGCTGCTGTTGTGACTTGGGGTGTATCAGGAATCTGTATTGGAAAGAATGCTGTTTTCATTTTATTAAACTTCAGGAGTGCTATCATTCATGAAAGTTATTCCAGAAACAGAGAAATAATACTCCCAGGATGAAAACTATCATCCTGCCTTTCCCAACTTTTCCAAACAAAACAAGAATTTAGTAAATGCTTCCCCTCCCCAGAGGTAGCAGGAGTGGGAAGGGGGGATAGAAAGGAAGGGCCTTGGGCCACCAGTGTCAAGATCCCTTGCCATTTTAATGTTTTACCATCTTGCTGTTCTGTGCTGAAACACCTGCTATGCTACTGGGAAAACGAAAGTATTTAGGCCCTCTAACACTCTCTGTCCTTCAAGGTCAGTACTATCTGTTGGAGTGTTTTGCTAATGAATACTGTGATGTGAGAATGTCTGCCTTGTAACAATTTACTGTTTTGACCTTATCTCACACCAGAAAGTTAGCCACGCATGACAGCTAACTGCTTCTATATATATTCACTCACCTGCATCCCATCTTAATTTCGCCACTGTCCTTGCCACTGGTATTATCCTGTCTTATAATAAATACTAATCCTGATGAAATGGAGAGTTGTTATTATTGAAGATAGTCATAGACCTGACAACCAGCTAGTCCATGGTGCATCAATCCTGTCACTTTAAAGGGCCATTATTTTCAGTGGAACTTTGGAGGCCAACTCTTCCCAATAAAAATAATGGCCCATAAAAGTTTAAAGACTCAATGTGCCATAGACCAGCTGTCAATAGCAAAAGGCTTCTCAACCTGATTTAATATTTCCAATATTTATTGAGAGAGAAAAATCAGGAAATAACAGGAATCTGATCCAGAAAATATTGGACATTGTATCAGGTCAGGTGGACATGATAGGGTCTGCAGACAAAACTCCTTTGCATCTTGAAAGAGAGCTAGCAGAATGGAAATATTAGAACACTCAAGAGGAGAGGGCCTCAGTAAGGTCATCTAGCAGAGGGCAAGGGGGATTGGCCTCTCCCTCAGTCAAAAAGGCTGTGCAGCAGAGTGTGAGCTAACTCCAGCCAGCCCTGTCTTGTGTTTGTTTTGTCTAGCAAATCTTGTTATATTTCTCTTTTACTGTAAGGTACTTCCTAACTGTCCTGACCTGGATAGTCCAGGCTAGCCTGACCTCCAGGGTTAACCCTATTCAATATTTGGATGGAGGAGCACCAAGAAATACTAACATTGCTACACAGAGGCAAACAATGGCAAACTACCTCTGAATGTCTGTTGTCTTGCAGCTCTACACACGCACATGCACACACACACTTCCTAATTATATGTGTAGGAGAGAATGATATGGAACAACCATGTGCAGAGTCTGCTCATTCACAAGGTTACACCCGAGTCATTCATTGTGCTGCCTATATGTGACCAGATGCTAAGCAAAACAGGACTTTGAATAGTGAATCTGACAATGATGTCTTCTCTCAGCCTTGCACAGCATACTGTAACCAGCCAGAATTCTTTCCTCTGAGTTTTCTGAAGGTAAAAGGGTCATGTCTTCTTTGTTTCTGGTCATCTTCTCTAGGAAGGTTTAGGTTGCTACCAGAGCCTAAAAAGTATTTATAGCAGCAATGCTTAAAGTGCCAGAAACTGGAGTGGTGGATATTTAAAATCTGAGCAAAAAAGATTGTGTGGGTTACAGGGAAGGCGTCCCTGGATGCAATTTAAGACCTCTTCTTGCAAACCAAAAAGAAAAAGCTAAATCTTGATGGCTGTACTCAGAGCAAGAGCAATCACTTGCAAGTTTCCATCACTTCAGATCATGACCTTTTCATAAAGATTTTAGCATAGAAAAATATAATAGCCAGCAGGTGGTTGTGGAATGTTTTGTTAACAACCCAGGAACCCACGTCCTCTATTTAACCCATTGTTTTTTCTCTGTCATAAGACTCGGGATTTTAATTTCCCCAGACTTGCTTTTCAAATATATTGTGCAGGCTTCTTTTAGAACAAAGACTGAGAGGTCAGAAAGGGAGCAGTCATGCTGGGTGCTAAGTTATTCTTGCCCATGATCATTTTTTTTCTGGGCTAGTTCATTCACATTCTAGAGGGCTGTTTGGCTTCATCTATGGCTGCTTGCAGAGCAGGACATCTGTTGCATTGTATCTGATATCTCACAGTAGTTCTCAAAATAACAGTCCTTGGAAATTTTATCTTAACTGCAGCCTATAAGGATCAGGCAGATATCTCTTCCCTCCTCTCCAAAATATTATCTTTGGTTTCTCTCCCCACCACACACACCCCATCCCTTTCCAGAAAGGACACTTGATGGTTCAGAGTTTCACCTCAATATAATTTCCTATGGAAACTAGGGTTGCCAGGTCCAGCTCAAGAAATATCTGGGAACTTTGGGGGCGGAGCCAGGAGACTTTGGGGGTGGAGCCAGGAGCAAGGATGTGACAAGCATGATTGAGCTCCAAAGGAAATTCCGGCAATCACATTTCAAGGGACCACATGCCTTCCCTCCATTTAAAAACAATGAAGGATGGGGCACCTTCTTTTGGGGCTCATAGAATTGAATTTCCAGGTCCAATCTTTTTGAAACTTGGTGAGTGTTTTGAGGAGAGGCACCAGATGCTATGGTGGAAATATGTTGCCTCTACATCAAAAACCAGCCCCCTCACCAGAGCCCCAGATACCCACAAATCAATTCTCCATTATACCCTATGGGGATTAGTCTCCATAGGGTATAATGGAGTGCCCAGCAAACATTTCCATGCTTTCTGATAACCCTGAAGTGTGGGGAGGGCCTCCAAACCAGGGGTCCTCTGCTCCCAAATGGGGATGGCGACCCTAATTGGAAACACTGGATAGATTGACTGGCCTGATCACCATCAAGGACCACTATATTTCCCTAGGTGCAATTAGCTCATAAGCCGGACAAGTTAGTAGGATTTGCCTTTTCCTCAGCATGAGGGTGAGCATGCTCCCAAATCACTTATATCTATTGCTTTGCGCCAAGGCAATACTCCTCATGCTTGTTCTAGCACATTGTCCATTTGAATGAATAGGGTAGTTAATGCTGTTTGCCTGAAGTATTGGGATGTGACTCATGAAAGCATGTTGAAATAAATGTTGTTGGTCTATACAGGACTACTGAGCTTTTGCTTTATTTTATTCCAACAAGACTATCATGGCTATCCCTTTGAAAGCTTTTTAATGTCAGACTAGATTGTCTTTCAGCCCCTGAAACTGTCTAATGCCTGTATTTTTTTCCATTCAGAATTAAAAAAAAAAAAATTACCACCTTTATCCTCCTTGTCTTCTACCCAACATCCTTTCCATGCCTCTTTCCTCCAAGAGCTGGGTACAAGAACTCTAGAGCCCCAACTCTTCTCCCTACACTGCCCCACTAGGCAACATTTTTCCATAATGTAACAGAAAAGTACGTAGCTTCTCTGGGCTACTCTACTCCATT
Organism: Heteronotia binoei; assembly: GCF_032191835.1. Classification (NCBI taxonomy): domain Eukaryota; kingdom Metazoa; phylum Chordata; class Lepidosauria; order Squamata; family Gekkonidae; genus Heteronotia; species Heteronotia binoei. The sequence goes on along the minus strand of NC_083228.1, from coordinate 76,097,647 downwards.
GACAAACTTCCCATTTCTGGGGACAGACCTCAGCATTTCAGTTTCTCTTTGTGATGCCTCCATTAGACTTCTCTGTCTGCCTAAACTCAAAGAAACAGTAATCCCACTAGAAATGTGCAGTATTGTTAGCCAATTATGTAGAGTTAGATGCAAGCAATATAGGTTTCAGACCAAGCTAATCCATACCAGAAGGCACTTGAATGTTTTATGAAAAACACACTCCCCACAACCCCTGGGCATTAAGGGCCATCTTGTGACAGATGAACCTTCCCAGAATTGTTCTCCTTTACCCCCACCCCTTCCTAACCACAGACATGTACATTTCATGCCAGACCTTTAGCTGGATAAGCATGTTACGAATAGACACTATTGCTGAGCTGGGAACAAATCCAGCAACAGAATCATTTTTTTAATTCAAGTGATGATGATACTACAGGATTTCATCTCATACCCTGCTTGGAAATGAAAGGGAGAGAGAAAGTAAACTTCAGGCTGATTTGCTGCCAGGTTTAACCACAGAATCAATCTAAGTGTAGATCAGAACTGAGGGAGGCAGCCCCTCAAGATATATTGATCAACATTATTCTCAATACTCTGTTTCATAACTTTGCTAGGCTTCGGCTATAGAACTCTTGATTTTAAGGAAGTTTGCTAGTGGAGTTTGGGATGACTGGATGCAGAGACAGAAACCACAGACACACAGGGCTGCCAGGGATCTAAAAAAGGTTAACAGGCTTCCCCTGCAGGCAGATTTCCTGGAGTTGTCCCAGTGTGGTGTACTGGTTAGCGTTAAGCCATGATTTTTACTGAGTGACACTGGGCTAGTCGCTCTCATCTCAGCCTAACCTACCTCACAGGATTGCTGTAAGGACAAAAGGAGGACTACCTTTGTTAGCTCCTTGGAAGAAAGACAGGGTAAAATGTACTAGATAGACTTCTGTTTTTTAAAGATTATATGTATGTGTCTCCCAGAAATGGAATGCAAAATGCCTTGCAGACAGTTTGGGTTTCTCAATGAAGACATTGAGACTTTTGAGCCAATTCTGGACCAAGTCTGTATTTCAGAATCTACCCTTTAGGATTCCAGGAAGTATCCAACGAAATGAGCAGTTCCTCTGGAACATGCTCAGTTTTGCAGGGGGAGGGGGGATGGGAAGTATCAGAAGGTGTCACTATGCATGCAACATTTTCCCCTCCTCACTCGAGTTACCAGGTGTCCATGACTTTAATTGATATAACTAACTTAAACAGTCACAATTCCAGAAAATAATTTCTATGACTTCCTAGTTTCTTAGTATTCTGGAAAGTATTCTAAGTGCAGAAAGTGCTGCAGCACCAAAATATCACTTGGTTTTAGTATTTTGATCCAGCAACTCTATTCTCCCAGGTTTGGTGCCCTGTTGGAAGTACCTACCTCATCTCACACCTGGCAGAGCCTCCGGCTGCTTCCAGATCCTGGCATCCAGTCTGGATGTCCTCCGGAATATCTCCCTCAGCTGGGTTATGCTGGATGGTTTTTTCCCTTTACCAGTGGATTTGTCTGCATCTCTGTTTGCAGCAGGGGACCAATGATGTCACAATGAAATGTGATCCCTTATACAAACCCTCTCCGCTTTTCCCTCCCCTCCAAAGTGTGCCCGATCAGCCACTTAACTTGTTTTCATGCTGAATGGCCACAAGTGAAGCCCAGCAAAAGCCTCTTTCTCTGTTGCTCAATTGAGAAACCACAGTTGTAACCAGACACCTTTCTTGCTCTCTCATCTCAGGGCAGGAAAACCATTTTTTGACCATAGGTATGAAATGGAACGCAGAAATGGAATTCAAAATGCCTGGCAGACAGTTTGGGTTTCTTAAGGATGACATGAAGAACTGAGCAAATGGAAGACAGGTTATTTGAAAAACTAGTTTTAAGCAAGGATAAGGAAAAGATAAACCCAAGGGCAGCGTGAATGGATAAGAGCTCCATGACTAGATCTCCTGCATTGTTTGCAAAAGTTCAAAGCAGCCACAGGGAGGGAACATTGAACTGGATTGGGAGAAACAACATTAGAGTGGGGACATTTAATTGATATTTACCCATGAGGAAAATATCCAGGTGTTATGCCTCAATAGTAGCCTATTTAGGTTTATATAAACCAAGTTAGCCACAAATATTTAAGATGGGGAAAAAACTATGAAAACAAACACACACTTTTTTTTAAAAGCAGCATTTAAAGTCATGCATTTTAGAAACGTGCCATTAGGCACAATACTCTTTGTTTGTACCCATCCCAAATATTTTGCCTTAATGAAATCAAATCCAACAGCAAATCAAATCAAAGTCCAACAGCAACAATCTAAAGATGGCTCTGTGGCATTAGGTGTCTCAGGGCCCCCTTTTGCTCCTGGAAATATTAATCAAATCAAGGCAAAAAAACAAAGTCTACAATATTTGTTTATAAATATGTGATGTCCATTAATAAATCTGGTGAGCAGAATCTTAGAAAGGACTAGAATAAGGTGTTAGATCACCCAATTTTGCCAAAGCAATGAGATATGTACCCATCCCAAATATTTTGTTTGTACCCATCCCAAATATTTTGCCTTAATGAAATCAAATCCAACAGCAAATCAAATCAAAGTCCAACAGCAACAATCTAAATATGGCTCTGTGGCATTAGGCGTCTCAGGGCCCCCTTTTGCTCCTGGAAATATTAATCAAATCAAGGCAAAAAATGCCACAGAGCCGAGGTACCGACGCGGCTCAGCTGCCGGCGGGACGACGGCCCTACCACCCCCCCTCCTTTCATTACGGGGACCGGAGGCCTGTGGACTGGAGAGTTGGGGAGTGGAATGAGAGGACGCCGGCGAGAGGCTAGAGTTGCGGCGACGGCACTAAAGAACTGTGGGACGGGGCGAAGTACCGAGGCAGCGGGTCTGCCGGCGGGACGACGGCCCTGGCTTTTTCCCCTCCCTTCCCTCCTCCCATCGTCAGAACTGAAGGTCTCCGGGCCGCCTGGGTGACGTGTTGGCACGCGCCACCCTCATGTGAGATCAGCGCCTAAGTCTCAGGCCAAGACACCCGCACTTTATAGACACTACTGCACTTTAAGCCAAGACCGTTTGCACCTTATTGTCATCAGCACTTTAAAATAACTGTATTTAAAACAGTAGCACTTTAACCAATTAAGATTACTAAGATCATTTGCACTTTATTGCCCCCGGCACTTTAGTTGGTATAAACTGTACCCTCCTACCCACTGGATCCTATCTCCCAAATTATTAAGATTGGATCAATTTATTGGATATGTAAATTATTAAGACTGGATTAATTATTGGTTATTTAAATTTGTTTTTATTGACTAACTAATCTAATGGAATTATTTGTGGCAAATTAATAGAAAAGGGGATAATGATTGAAGACTTTTAATTAAGGAGCCAATTGGATTTCTAATTTATTATTGTTAGCTAGTGAACTGGATGGGTTGGGATGAGTGTATATTAAATAACTATTAGAATATTAGTGGGTAACTTATTGATAGGCCAATTGGAGGTGGGAGGGCTGAGAAGAGACAAACTTAAATACCTGTCAGTGGAAGGGCTGGTGGTACCAGTGAGAGATGATTGGTCTGGGGATTCCGGTACTCCTGGGGAGGGGCAGGTATGACGGTGGGAACAGGCGGAAATGGAAGGGAAGGGGATCGAGACAAGATAGTGCTCGACCACCTTCCAGCCTGCGTCCCATCCCGATGGTGACAGGTAGTGGGGCAAGGCGAAATTACTCGCCTCCGTCACTGGTGTTATGTAATGCCAGGTCCATCAACAATAAGACCTCTATCCTTCGGGAATTCCTGCTTGAGCAGGACACGGACCTGGCATGCGTGACCGAGACCTGGGTCCGCGATGGGGAGACTGTAGCTCTCTCCCAGATGGCGCCCCCAGGATACTCGGTCTTTCACCAGTCGCGGACTAGCGGGCGGGGGGGAGGGGTGGCCCTGTTCATTCGAGAGGCTTACTCCTTCCGGGCCCTCCCGACTCTGGAGATCAGGGGCATTGAATGTGCCGGCCTGGCGTGGGATGTTGGGGAGGGGTTGGCGATCTGGCTGGTGTACCGACCGCCTAACGCACCGGCCAGCGCCTTACTATCCCTGATGGAGGCCGCAGCAGGATGGGCATTGGAGCACCCGAGGCTTTTGATCCTGGGTGACTTCAATGTTCATGCCGATGACGTGACCTCCAATCAGGCGATGGACCTAGTGTCTTCCATGGCGACACTAGGACTCTCCCAAGTAGTTACGACACCCACTCACCAGGCGGGTCACATGCTAGACTTGATCTTCGCGTTGGGAGTTTTAGTGAACGATCTTGCCTCTATAGCAGTGCCATGGTCGGATCACTATGCCCTCAAGGCTTGTGTGGACGTCCCACCCCAAACCCGTTTGGGCGGCGAGCTTATTTTAGTTCGCCCGCGGAGCCTGATGGACCCGGAACGGTTCCTGAAGGCTCTGCGGGATCCCTGGCCCCCTGGCGATTCCCTCAATGACCTGGTGGAGTCTTGGAATAATAGGCTCGCCGGGGCCATCGACGAGATCACACCTAGGCGTCCTCTGCGCCCTCGTTCAAGGCCGACACCCTGGTATAACCAGGAGTTGCGGCGGTTGAAACGGGGACTCAGACGACTAGAGAGGCAATGGCGGCGTACTCGAGACGAAGTGACTCGAACATCTTATAGAGAGTTTATGAAGTCCTATGAGATGGCAATCAAGGCCGCAAAGAAAACATACTTTGCGGCGGAGATTGCGTCCGCAATTTCGCGCCCGGCACAACTGTTCAATACAATTCGGACCCTTACAACACTGCCACAGGGCAGACCAAATTCTAATGAATTGGAAATTGGCTGTGAAGCTTTTGTGAATTTCTTTGCGGATAAAATCGCATCGCTCCGTTCCGACTCCCCTGTCATATTAGATACAGCTAGCGAACCTGAGGCTCCGTGCCTGTCTTCGGATTGTGTTCTGGACGGCTTCGGTGCGCTCAGCCTGGAAGAAGTTGACAGGATCCTCCTATCTGCACGCCCAACAACTTGTAAATTGAACCCATGCCCCTCTTGGCTTATTAAGACCTGCCAGAGGGAGCTAAGATATCCTATACGGGATATCATAAATAGATCCCTACTGGAGGGGCATTTTCCATCAGCGCTCAAGGAGGCGGTGGTCCGTCCCCTCTTGAAGAAAACAACGTTAGATCCGGCCAAATTGGCACACTATCGGCCAGTCTCGAATTTGCCCTTTTAGGGCAAACTTATTGAGAGGGCAGTGGCGTTGCAGCTACAGAGTTTCCTGGAGGATGCTTCTGTCCTTGACCCCTACCAGTCTGGTTTCCGCCCGGGCCATGGGACGGAGACGGTGCTGGTCACCCTGGTGGATGACCTTCAGCGGCATCTGGATCAAGGCGGCTCGGTGGTGCTGATGTTGTTGGACCTATCGGCAGCGTTCGATACGGTCGACCATCGGCTTCTGGCGTGCCGCCTTGCCGACGCAGGGATCCAGGGGCTGGCCTTGCAATGGCTTTCCTCTTTCCTTACGGTCGGGGACAAAGGGTGGCGATTGGGGAGGAACTGTACCAGAGACACACGCTTGATTGCGGGGTGTCTCAAGGGGCGGTACTTTCCCCGATGTTATTCAACATCTATATGCACCCCCTTGCCCAGATTGCCCGAAGGTATGGGCTGGGTTGTCATCAATATGCTGACGACACCCAGCTCTATCTGCTTATGGACGGCCGGCCCGCCTGCGCCCCAGAAAATCTGGACCGGGCGTTACAGGCAGTGGCTAAGTGGCTTAGGCTGAGCGGGCTGAAGCTGAATCCGGCGAAGACAGAGGTCCTTTGCTTGGGTCGCTGCGGCCCGGGAAGGGAAATCCCCCTGCCAGTTTTTGACGGCGCGCCGCTGACAGCGTTGGGCAGGGTCAAGAGCCTGGGGGTGCTATTGGAGCCTTCTCTGACGATGGAGGCTCAGATAGCAGCCACTGCCAAGTCTGCTTTTTTTCACCTTAGGCGGGCGAGGCAGTTGGCCCCCTTCCTGGAATGCGACGACCTAGCAACAGTGATTCATGCTACGGTCACCTCGAGGTTGGACTACTGTAATGCCCTCTACATGGGGCTACCCTTGTGCCGGACCCGGAAACTGCAGTTTGTGCAGAACGCTGCTGCCCGGCTGCTACTAGGGCTCCCAAGATGGGAGCACATTCGGCCGGGGCTCCGGGATCTGCACTGGCTGCCAGTAATATTCCGAGTCCAGTACAAGGTGTTGGTCATTACCTTTAAAGCCCTATATGGCCTAGGACCTGCCTACCTTAGGGACCGTCTCTCCCCACACGTTCCCCAGAGAGTACTACGCTCGGGTTCACAAAACCTGCTGGTAGTCCTCGGGCCAAAGGAGGCCCATCTAAAATCCACCAGGGATCGGGCCTTCTCAATAGCGGCACCTTATTGGTGGAACCAGCTGCCGGAGGAGGTGCGGACCCTGCGGGACATAGGGCAGTTCCGCAGGGCCTGTAAGACAGCCCTCTTCCGGCAGGCCTATAACACCTAACTGATAATGAGAACATCTCTGGATGGAACAAAATGCTCTTATAGACCGCTGGTTTTATTTTATCTTGTTTTATTAATTATGGTTTTAATTGTACTTGTAAATGTTTTAAATTGAATTGTGTGAATTATTATGTTGTAAGCCGCCCTGAGACACTTCGGTGAGAAGGGCGGGATATAAGTCCATTAAATAAATAAACAAACAAACAAAGTCTACAATATTTGTTTATAAATATGTGATGTTCATAATAAATCTGGTGAGCAGAGTCTTAGAAAGGACTGGAATAAGGTGTTAGATCACCCTATTTTGCCAAAGCAATGAGATATAGCCTTAAACTATATACCTACTCTCTCTAAGGATCTTAAGTTAAGACTTAAGCAAAAATATGTTTAAGATATACTGGATTTTAAGGTTTTTTCCCCATTGTCATTTTTTTCTGTTTTTTAAAAAGAAAAAAGAAAACAAACACACACACAAATAAAACAAACAAAAATGAGTCTGCTGAAGACACACAGAAGTTGGCTCAGAACCACAAGAATGGCTCCCTGTGTACTTTCATTGTGCTACACATGGTTGGCATTACTTATGGGAAGGCACTTCTCTAAAGGACAGGCCAACTGCTGACTGCTTATCAAAGATGTCTTACCTAGTGTAGAAGTCACAAAGAAGCTGCTTGCCATACAAGCTCTTCTCCTAAGGAAGCCAATCCTATAAAGTTGTTCACTGTACAAATCAAATCTTTTTCACAATGCCATTTCATACATGTGAGTCAACAAGGTCAATTGATTCACATACAGCTTACCACATTCCTCCTCCAAGTAGGGAATGATCTGGAATAGTTACCATCATAAATATGTAGACAAGCCATTTGCCTTTTGGCAGAAGTGGGGATTATGAGAAAATATACACATGTATTTGCCAATAATGAAAGAAACAATATATAACCTCATTAGGGTTTGTAGAATCTTTCGGGCTCAAGTGCCATGTTCTACTGGAGAAAGTTTTCCTTCCAGACGTTTCGTTCTCAACTGTGGAGAACATCCTCAGTGGTGTTGCAGCCGGAGCAGGCGCTCTGACCTTCTTGGCTACTGTGCATTGAGTGGGGCCAGGGCTGCTGGAGAGCTGTTATTTATAGGCTGGAGGGGGTGTGATGAAAGGGCATTTGGTTTGTGGATGTGCCCATTGTTTGGTGGGGCTTCCTGGAAGGGTAGTGATAAGGAAACTGGCTGTTGAATGTGACCATTGTTCTGTGTTAATTGCTGGGAGGGTTGGAAGGGGTGTGAAGATAAGGAAGATGGTTGTTGACTGTGCTGATTGTTCTGTGGAATGTGCTGGTTGTTCTGTGAATTTCTGCAATTTATAGTCTGTAGGGTGTTATGCAGAGCTGGATACCAAGATTGGTGGATGAAAATGCCTTCTTTCTTTCTGTTAAAGTTGTGCTGGTGTTTGTAAATCTCAATAGCTTCTCTGTTCAGGCGGGTATGATAATATGAGACCATAGAAAGGACTTCAGTTCTTTCAAAGTGGATGACGTGGTCTTCTTCTTGAAGTGCATGTTCAGCATATATAACCTGTTATTGAGTATGATGTACACAAAATGTAAAACATTAAACATTATATACACTAGATATTAAAAGAAGACTCCAGATAATATGCTAATTTTAAAATCTTCTTCTGATGTTAATAAAGAACTTCACTGGGAAGCTAGAGCTGCAATAGGAAGCAGTTGAATCCCCATTCAAATCCATAATTTGAAAGATTAAATTTGCAATGCAAACTGACTAGCTATGACAACTTCACCAAATTTTCCCTTTTATAAAACAACCAACATGTCTAGTTTGAATATTGTGTGCATGCATGCAAGAGGATCTGGGAGGTAAAGGGTTAAGAGAATTCTCTCACTGAGGTACACTTGGCAGTTGGCCCCACCCTCTCACAGGTTAGATGCTGGGCCTCTTTGGCCATTGCTTGCCTTCTGTTTCATCTTATATAGGACCTCTTTTCTCTATCTTACCTGAGCTTGGACCTGTACCGATAAGTTAAATGTACCTACATGAATATGTCATGTACAATGTACTTCTATTTTGTAAGTAAAATTTATTTCTCCTGTTATTTATTTATTTAATTAATTTATATCCCGCCCTCCCCACCAAGGCAGGCTCAGGGCGGCTAACAACACGAGGATCAGCAACAGCATGCCCAATCATGTAACAGTAAATACAACAAACATTAAATATAAAAAAAACCATTTAAAACATCTGGTGCTAATTCGATGTATCCAGACAACAAGATATTAGTGGTGGTAATCAGACTGGTTGATTTTTTAAACTTCTGGAGTCAGATCATCTTTTACCACTGGAGTTAGATCATCTTTTACCACTGGAGTCAGGGGGTGGGAGCTGGCCCGCGACCCTTAAAGGCATGGGGCCCCATAGGCCAGTGCCTACTTGGTTTATTTGTTAATTCAAACCTGATTGAGAGAGCCTGGCAAAGCAAGCTCTCCCTCCTCCTTTCCTCCTCCAGGAAGGAGCCTCAGCCAATGGAGAAAATAGAGGCTTTGCTCTGTAACTCCTGTACAATTGAGCAAGCCTGGCAAAGCAAGCTGTGATGCAGAAGGAAGCAAGAGAGGGAGAAGGAAGCAGACAACAGTGAATTGCTCATGGGCCTGATAGGAGCCCTCTGGGGGCCTGATCTGTCCCATGAGCCACACATTTGACAACCCTGATCTAGTCAGAGCACACAATGCAAAGCTTTCTTTGATTAACTTAATGAAAGCGAGATAGGAGGAATAAAAATTGCTCATGGGAAATGCATACAGATTCATGGCATAGGTACCAGCACTTTTTGCTGTATCACACTTCACAAAAATTTCCTAAATGAAGTTGGAGGTGTCCTGTATGTACCTGAATCAGGCTATAATTATTGAGTGTGTCTGCATCAAATAACAAAGGTTTTGACATATGTTTTAGAAATAAGAAATACACTATTAGCAAAGATAATGTTGCATATGCACAAGGTAACCAAAAGGGAAGAGTATATGAATGGAGTCTTGCAGGTGAACAGGTACACCTGGCACATGAAAGAGAAGATGAAGAGAGCCTAGAACTGTGGCACAGATGCCTGGGATATTGTAGTCCAATGGTAATTCTAGAGCTTCAGAACAAGAATCTCACCAAAGGCATTAAGGTAAAGTCATGTGACATCAATGACATAAGCAAATGTGCATGTTGAATAAGAGCAACAGAAATTAGATCCTCATTTCCACCCAGAACTGAGAAATGTACTAGCAAGCCATTAGAATTAATTCATAGTGATGTCTTTGGACCAGTATGTTTAACACCAAATTGTGGAATTAGATATCTTTTAATCTTTCTGGAGGATTTCTCAAGGTACTCAGTTGCATACTCGCTGAGGCAAAAGAGTGAAGTTCACAAATTCCTCAAGAAGAAGAAGATGATATTGGATTTATATCCCGCCCTCCACTCCGAAGAGTCTCAGAGCGGCTCACAATCTCCTTTACTTTCCTCCCCCACAACAGACATCCTGTGAGGTGGGTGGGGCTGGAGAGGGCTCTCACAGCAGCTGCCCTTTCAAGGACAACCTCTGCCAGAGCTATGGCTGACCCAAGGCCATGCTAGCAGGTGCAAGTGGAGGAGTGGGGAATCAAACCCGGTTCTCCCAGATAAGAGTCCGCACACTTAACCACTACACCAAACTGGCTCTCCGCACCAACCTGGCTCTCAAGAAATATGTCACTACGGTTTCTTACAAGTTTGGAAGTATAATACAGTGGGTTCTATACATTAATGAGGTGAGTTGGTAGTGAACATAGGTCTTTTATTGAATACAGCATGGTATACAGCTGCCTACAAAGACTGACTGCTAGGGCTGCGAGGCCCTCTATATATACACCCAAAGTTTCCGCGCTGTCTGTGACTGGACCATTCAAACCAGTCAGGGGCTCTTGATTGGAGCAGGGCAGCAGGATTTGGATCCTGCTGCCTATTGTTCCCGAGTTCCCCAAGCTCTGTCCTTCAGGCCCCAGTGAGCCAGGCAAGAACTCCAGCTTATAGATACAATTCTAAGCACATATACAACATCCCTCCCCCCCTTAGTTCGCAAGCCTAGCTGACGTAGTCATTGAGGTAGGCTGGCTTGCGATGCTCTCTGGTGGACCGCCTGAGCCCCAGAGGGGGTGGGGGAGCAGACACAGTTGCAGCAGTGGTGAGTGGAGGGGCTGCCACTGTATCGCTCTCAGCCAGCGGTTCCTGGGCCTCTATGACTGCCGGCTCCGCCAGAAGGGCGGGGCTCTGGGCTCCTGCCTCTACTGCAGCGGTCAGGGAAGGAGTGGAGGTGGCGGTCTGGTTGTCAGGACTGTAATCCTTGACTTCTACCTCAGGTCTCTCGTGGGACCTCAGCTGGTCGATATGCCTCCTTATGGTGGACCCCCCCCCCTCTGTTGTAACCTTGTACATTACGGACCCCAGCACCCTGGCAACCCTTGCCAGAATCCAAGCGGGCCCCCCTCCAAAGTTCTTAGCCATAACCCGGTCCCCCGTATCTAGTCCCCGAGGTGCCCGGATCGACTCTGGAACCTCTTGCAGGTCGAGGGCTCTGTCTGGGTGCAATTGGTCTAGTAGGGTGGCTACCCGGCAGCCCATGAGGAGTTCGGCAGGGCTGTGGCCTGTGGCTAAGGAGGGAATGCTGTGCTGTGATAGTAAGAATTCTGCAAGGCGGCCCTCCCAGTCCCCCTGGATGATGCGGTGGAGTGATTCTTTAGTCGTCCACACCATCCTTTCGACCTGGCTGTTGGTGGCCAGGTGGAATGGGGCTGACCTGATGTGCCTAATGAGGTTGTGGGTGCAGAAGCCTGGAATTCTCCCAACGGGAAGGCCGTCCCGTTATCCAAGACCAGCGTGTCTGGGAGGCCATGCGTGGCGCACACCTGGTGGTGGCCGCCAGTGGTGGCCCAGGAGGAGGTGGATGCCACCGGGAGCACCTCCAGCTATTTCGAGTATGAGTCCACAATTAAGAAAAACATTTGTCCCTGGAAGGGCCCTGCAAAGTCCAGGTGCAACTGGGACCAGAGGTTTTGTGTGGATTCCTAGTGCTGCACCGGAGCGCGGGGAGGTGCCAGCCGGGTCTCTTGGCAGGACTGGTATAGGGCGACCCAAGATTCAATTGCATCATCCATGCCAGGCCACCATACAGAACTGTGGGCAAGTGCCTTCATGCACACGATCCCCGGGTGGGTTTTGTGCAGTGTCGTGAGGACTCGGTGTCTCAGAACTGGGGACACCACCACCCTGTTCCCCCATAGCAAACACCCCTTATGGACAGAGAGCTCTGCGGGACGCGAACGCCCCAAACTCTGGTCCCACCTGGCCCGTGGGCCATTCCCTCCATACCCAGTTCAGAACTCAGGAGAGTATTTTGTCCTTGGCTGAGCAGCATGAAATGTCTTTCGCGTGCACTGGGCGGTCTGGGAGGGACTCTAGAAGCAGGATCTGGTGTGCTGGGGCCGGATCCGGATCTTCTGACAGCAGCAGCAGGCGGCTGAGGGCATCTGCGTGGCCCATAGCTTTCTCCAGCCTGTACTGAAGACCATACTGGTACCCCGCCAAGAAAATGGACCCCCGTAGTACCCTGGGTGACAGCATCTGGGGCATTTGTCGGTCGGGGGCAAAGAGGCCAAGTAAGGGCTTGTGGTCCGTATAGCTGGTGAAGGGCTGGCCATATAAGTAATCATGGGATTTTTTTACTCCTGCCACGATTGCCAGGCCCTCCTTGTCTATTTGCGCTAAGCTGCGCTCCAGTTTCTGCAATATTCTGGAGTACCTCGGGACCTCCTTGCTATCTGGCAAGACATGAACCAGGATGGCGCCCACCCCGTAGGGGGAGGCGTCACAGGCCAAAATGACGGGCATCCTCTCGTCGAAGTGCGCCAGCAAGCTGTTGGATGTCAGGAGGTCTTTAACGACCTGGAAGGCGACGGCTTGCCGGCAGCCCCAAATCCATGGAGCCCTTTTGACTAAGAGCCTATGCAAGGGTTCCGCTACTGCCGCCTTGTGGGGGAGGAAGGCATGGTAAAAGTTGAGGATGCCGAGGAATGATTGCAATTTGGCTTTGTTAGTGGGGGCTGGCGCGTCGCAAATGGCTGTGATTTTGTTCTTGGATGGATGGATCCTGTTCTCATCCACCGTGTACCCCAAAAAGTCTATTGTAGGGACCTCCAAAAAGGTGCCCCATCCTCCATTATCCCAATGGAAGGAAGTTATTTAAAAGGAACGTAGTCCCTTATATGTGATGACCAGGAAGTTCAATCATGCTTATCACAATCTTGCTCCTGGCTCCACCCCCAAGTCTCCTGGTTCCACCCCAAAGTCCCCAGATATTTCCTGAGTTGGACCTGGCAACCCTAATAAACTCCTTCTCAAGAGCAATAGGGTTATTTCATTTCTCTCCCTGCCCTTATAGAACCACATTTCCCAGGTTTCCCTGCAGAGGGGGAAAAACCAGAATATGTCAGCAGTGTGGATATACCCACTGTTCTAATATCCCTAAATTTGGCACTTGCTTTAACCAAAAAAGAAAAAAACAAGATGCTCTCATCCCATTCAGCAACCCATGTTCCCTGACTACATTATTTCCAGAAGCTCTAATAAAGGGGCCTTTGGCTTACCTTTTTTGGGGGGGCTCTTTCTGAGCTGACTTCCCATTTAAAAACTCCCCTCTCAGCAAATTCTTTCAGAAACCATTCTGCCTGCTGCTGCCAGCCACACTCAGATTTCCCAGGCTTCCTCTCAGGGGAGCAAGAAAAACTTGTAATACTCAAAGGTTGGTTAGGATTGGTCAGCCCTGATCCTTAGCAATTCCACCCTACCCCACCCTTTGAACATGGGGAAATTTGCTTTCCTTGCACCTTTCCTTTCTACAACCAGTGCCTGATTCTCTCTAAGCCAATGTATTTTCTTCAACATTTTGTTCAATGGTGTGGGGGTGGTTGTAATCACACTGTTCTATATTTGAAAGGCATTTGAGCAGTACTGGCAAAGGACCCTGCCACAGACTTCCTTTGTTTCCCAGGTATGTTTGAAGGGCCTCTACACCATGGAAACCCTGTTTTGTTTCCCAAACCTTTGGGAGCCTGGGATTAACACAGACTCCAGTCTAGAGGAAGACCAGCCAGCAACCAATGAATGCATCTCCAGCCATGCAATATCCAGCTACAAGAAGTTCCTCCCACAGCACCTGGCCCAGCATATTCCAGAGGTTGCGCTAGGGTAGTTATAGCAAGGGATGCTGTGAAGGATCACTACTTGTTTGTCCTGATACACAACATAAAACTGCATAAATTTTCTCTATATATAAACTCACGTGTCAGTTATATTCTTCATAGCAAAACTCCCAAGTCTTTTTAGTTGTGGCAAGATGCCTCTTCTCTCCCAGCAGCATTCCTGTCTAATCTTGCTGTTGTACATTCTTCAGAAAAGGGGAGTCCTCTCACTATGTGCACATGAGTGTCTGACAGCAAAGGAGTTTTGCTGCCAGGGCCTTCACATGTGATTTTTATGCTGAGAACAGCACTGGGACATGGATTCCCATTCCCACCACATCTGCTTGGAGCTCTGGCCTGCTCTGTTAACTGCACAGGCAGCCACAAGAGCAGAAATGTATGGCAAATGTTTTCCTTGTTTTTCCAACCTCAGAAGTGATTCCTGATGTGATCTGTGTTTCAATCAGTGCTGCGTGTGAGAACTGCCTCCTCTGTCTGTAGCCAGGCTGCTTTCTCTGGCCACAGATTATACGGAGGTCCCATTTCTGCTTATGTCCCTGTGGCTGCTGCTTACAGAGGGAGACAGTAGTACTCGGAGAAGGTCTGTAATTGAAAAATCATGTCTTCTTGCAGCTGGATGCCCCAACGAAGCTGGGGAGGGGAGGGGAGGGGAGGGGAGGGGAGGGGAGGGGAGGGGAGGAAGAAGCGACCAACAAGGTGGTCACCTGATTAGTCTGGAGTTTTCAAATTCCCATTTCCTCCAGTTGCTCACAAGGAAGGGTTAGTGCAGCATTATAGGAAATACAGCTACCTTATTTACGGTGCTGCTCCAGTAAGTAAGCTAGCTGTGAGGATGTGATGTAAGGATAGGTGTCAATTTTAGCAAATATCGCATGATGCTGCCACTGCTTGACAGTCTCCTGGAGTTCCAGGTGGTGATATGCAAGGTGGGGTGTCCTATGCAGAAAGCCAAAAGCACCATCTATGTACTATTTTTATTAGGACCATTTCAATGACACATAACAGTGTACAAGTCTCCCAGAACTCTTCATCAGCCAGATGTTACAAAATAAAAGGGGAAAACTTGGATTTTTCAGGTCATCATGACCTTAAGACCCTCTCATGTCAGGATATCCTAGCACGACAGGCCCAGAAGATTGGGTTTCAAGTTGCTGCCCAGACTACTACCTGGAATACCCGGGTTCAAATCCTCACTTGTGTTATGGAAGCCTGCTGGGTAATGTTGGGCCAGTCATACTCTTCGCCTAACCTACCTGACAGGTTGTTGTGAGAATTAAATCAAGGGGAAGAGAATAACGTAAGCTGGTTTGGGTCTCCATTGGGGAGGAAAGATAGGGCATAAACGAATTAAATAAACAAAAGCAAGTGGCAATAAAACAAACTCCATAGCAACAATTTTCTCCTCTCCCTCCAATAAGCCTCAAGTCCTTTTTCAGAAGGAAGAGTAGTAGAAGTCACTTGAAGCATTGTGTTCAGGAGATGTGAGGTATATACACTGTATGAAAGCCAAATGAGGTAGTCATATCATATTCGCATTCTCTTGCTGATCACATTGGCTTCTAGATGTCACGTGTCTCTCTTGATTGGCTCAGTTCAGGTATCAAACAAGTAGACAAGCCATTTATAGCTATAGTAAAAGCCAAAACCACCATCCATTTAACAACATCATTAGAACAACACAAAACAGTATGCAAGCATTTGAGTCCCCCAGAACTCTTCAGGTTTCACCAAATAAAAAGGGGGAGCAGGTATTCAAGGTAATCATGATCTGCCTTTTTCAAACCAACCAACACAGCAAGTTCGATAGAGGAACACATGTTAATATTTGTGCAAGGGCTGAAGCTACAATACCCAACCACCATTGCTAGAGCCTCATTTCCCAGTATCTTCCATATACAGTACCCTTACTGCAGGTGTCTACCTTTCTCGTTCCCACCTCCCAGTGTATACATTGGCTTCATCTCTGTGGGTGCATCCAAGTTACAAATTCCTTCACTGACTCCTCTCTGTCTTCCCTTCTTGGCTGCTGGGAGAAAACAGACTTGCAGTGTTCTGCTATTCATTTATAGCTTCATACCATGTCATGTGTAATTGCTGTTGCAGCCCCACATTGGGATGTCTCTCTCTCTATAAACTCATGCATTAAGTACACTCTTCACTGGAGAACTTGCCATTTGCACCATCAATTATAGTTGTACCACCACCCACTCATGGGCCTTTTTAACTGTAGTTCTGGCTCTCTGAAAAGATTTTCCTGTTTATGAGCAAAAAGATGTATGTTTCATATGCACATGACCAGACTCACAGTCAGATGTACATCAGAGGTACTCATCTTTTAAAAAAAACCTCATTCACTCACTACAAGGGAGCACTCAAGTGAAAGGAGCTTCTAGTTTCCATCCCATCCTACTTTTGCCAGGAGAAAGGGCAGCAAAAGAGGGTTTTACCCCCTTTTCTCTAGTTTTACATGCACTAAGAAGGCAGTGCTAATCAAACAAGCACCTTTAAAGGTGAATTCCCCAGAGATATGTCTGATGTGGGTGTGATCACACAAGCAGTTTGGCCTGATATAGCCTCCCCTCCCCTTTGAATCAAATGAATGCAATCAAATGTGCACATTTGGCTCCCATGCCCCACTTATCCCTACCTCATGCCAAAATGACTCCCACGTGGATTAAATAGCCACCAGCAAATTCTGGTGGCTACCTCAGAGAAGCACTTCCATGGTGGGTTTCCAGACAATCCAATGCATGAGCAGTATGATTGTTCCACTCTATTTCTGGTCTGTCCTTCCCCCCACCCCAACCCCACTCTGATGTGCACTTCAGCACCTCCATAAAACATGGCCAGGAGCACGTGTGTGCTTTTCTGCTTCTGCATATGCATATGCATATGCACAGCAGAACGTAGAAAAAACCAACCCAGCCAAGGGTCTGTGATTGCAGCATGTTAGCATTGTGAATGACCAACCATGGACCGGGCAGCACTATGATGCCAACTTAAGAGGCACTGTTTGATCAACAGAAACTCAAGCAGCTTATTTAAAGCCGAGCTTATTTAAAGCCGAGATACTGCCATGGCAACCTGCCCATCTGACCACACCCTGTGAGTCCCATCAGGCACCCTTGACCTGACACATCTCAGATATATCTTGTCGTTTGGCCCTAAGAGTTGCAGACTTTCAGAAGGACTGTCAAAATTAAGTTTCTTGTCGCTTTGCCTTAAAATAGGCAGTTGCCTGAATGGTGTCAGATGACTCTTGGGCATGTGCCTAATTGTGACTAGTAATCCAATGCTGACTCTTCATTCTTTAGTGTGTTTTGTTGTTGATTGTATTTTACTATGTTTAGGGTTTTTATAATGATGTTTTACATGCCTTGTTCTTTATAAGCAAAGGCAGGATAGAAACTTTTGAAAATAAATTTATTTATTTATTTATTGCACTTGTATCCCGCCCTCCCCAAATGGGCTCAGGGTGGCTAACAATGGTCACAATACGGTGGCAGATTCACATTATAACAATAAAACATTATTAAAACATTAAAATATTAAAACAGTTTTAAAATAAGGAAATGTTAGCAGCAAAGCTTCTTAGACTGTTCTGGTCACCCTGTTGTTTCTCTTGAGAAGCAGATTCAAACCACAGGAAGAGACGATACTGGACTAGATGGCTTCTTGAGGTTTCCTTTAGCTCACAGTTCCAAAAAGTCAATGAAAGGCCAGCCACCTGAACCACAGCTTGGTCTGGAGTGGGGAAGACTTGGCTGCTGGGTTTAAGGGGTTAAACTTGTCCCACTTCTGAAATGATTGAATGGTACTTTGTTTTCAGAACAGCATTTTTGCTGAGAGGGGAATGCCATTGAAGTGGAGGAGCTGGGGAGGAGGTAGAACCAGCAAGCCCCTTGGGAGGGCATTAATCCATCCATGCAGTGAGCTGGGAATCATACACAACAGGAAGGCTATTGAGGCATGAAGAATGCATTCACAGTGGAGTTTTGCAGACCTTCAGCATATTGCTGAAAGAGGTAAGTGAGCCACTTCTCTGGGCCCAGTCTAGACAAAACATCCGTGCAGTCATGAGTTCACGTGCAAGCATACTGCTACTGCCAGGTGGCTGTCTATATTAAAATGCCTACTGGCTTCCATCCCTACCCTGTAAAATTAAAACATATGCAATATATAGTGACCTCATTTGTGGGGTCCAGGACTGTGTAGTTCAGAAAGAACCATGATTTAAGATATTTATGGTGATGTTTAAATGTTTCTATTTTGTTTTTAAGTCAGAATAATGGATAAGTAGCTCTATTTGTCTTGTTTTTTGTTCATTGCTGTCAGCATCAAAAATCCACAGCTCTGATGAACATCTTTGAATTGTTTCAATGCTGTTTTTCTCCATGCCACTTTCTCTTAAAAGTCCTTGCTGTATCAGGCTAACAGTCTATCCAGTGCTGTTTCCTGTGATGCCCAACTGAGTACACCAAAGGGCATAAATACTGTTTGGAAGCAGTATTCTTCTGAATGCCAGTGGCTGGGAGGAAGTAGCAGAGGAGCCTCATTGACGTATCCATTACAGGACCTGTCCTGATGGACCTAACCTTTATCCATTTGTCTAACCCCCTCTAAAGCCATCTACATGAGCAGCCATCACCCAGGGCCGGCCCATGGGCTCATGGCGCCCTAGGCAGGTGCCCCCCGCCAGTGCCACCCAAAGATGCCCCCGCCGTCGCCTTGCGTCCCCTAGTGCCATGCTCCATCGCACCCACCCCCCCTTGGCGGCATGGCAGCAGCAGCACCTCCTTCCCATTCCTTCCCTTCACCCCCCCCCCCACCTTCACAGCCAGACATGGGTGAAACTTATCTTTAGAATGACCGGGCTGAAATGAAGGCTTGGCTCCCCCCCTCCTTTCCGGAACCGGAAGGAAGGGGGAGCCAAGCCTTCATTTCAGTCTGGTGGTTCTAAAGATAAGTTTCACCCGCGTTGGGCTGTGAGTGCGGGGGGGGGGAGAGGAGGGAAGGGACGGGAAGGGGGCGCCACCGCTGCTGCCTCGCTGTCCGCTGTGATTGTGGCGGCGGGGCAGGGAAGGGAAGGCAAAGGAGGGGCAGGCAGCAGGGACGGGGGAAGAGAAGGGGTGGGCGACAGCAGCAGCGGTGGCAGGTGGCAGTAGCAGCCGGTGGGTAGAGGAGGCAGGCAAACTAGGTGCTTGCCTGGGGCACCAGGAGACGGTGGGGAGCCCAATTTGGCAACCCCACCCTCCTGGCGCCCTAGGCAACCGCCTAGTTTGCCTAGTGGGCAAGCTGGCCCTGCCATCACCACATCCATTGACAGAGAGTTCCATAAGATATTTATGCCCTATGTGAAGAAATGCATTATTTTGTCTGTTCTAAATTTACTACTCATTAATTTTGTCAGGTCCCACTGAGTTCTAGTATTTGGGGGGGGGGGGAGAAAAGAAAACCAAACTCTATTCACTTTATCCATCCCATTAATTTTTCCACATAATTTTATAAATCTCTATCATGTACATCCCCAGTCATCTTTTTTCTAAATTGGAAAGCCTCAAACTCTTTAGCCTATCCTCATAAATAAATAAATAAATTTAATCCAGACAAGATGCTGACTGGAAATGCTGGAGCTTTCATGACAGTTTTTTTACTTACTTTCCTCACAGCCACAGAGCAGTGCCTGGGATCATTTTTTTAAAATCAGTTGGAGACCAATTCAGCTCAAAACTGTGATGTGAGGGAAGGCAGAACTCCTCTTCCCGTCCCCTGCCCCCGTTGTCCTGAGCTGAATAGCTGCAATGTTATCTCCCCCATTTTGGAGCCACAGGTACCCCTTCTCCACTCCACCCTACTGTTCTGAGACGAATCAGATTCCCACCAGTTTTTAAAATGATCTTGCTCTCAGTTGCTGTGCAGCTGCAGGGCACTCAGCCCTGATTCACCAAAAAATGCATTTAGTCTGGGTTTTGGAGGAGGTTGTGCTGTTTTTCCTTGGTTGTGTACATCAGACTCAGATAAGAGCTTAGGAGTGGTTTTAGACCCAGCCCTTTTAGTTGAGAAAAAAGGTGGAGGGTGTCATGAGCCCTGAAGAGGAGGAACTGAAAGAGTTAACAGACTGGGAAGAGTTGCCAGCCAGTTCCTCAGCTGAACAAACAGTAACTGGCCCATCAATCACTCTCCAGGCACCAGTGTCAGCTGTTGACGATCAGTCTTCTCCAAGCTCTCCTCCACCCATCTCAAGAGTTCGAAGCAGGCTCTGGAAAGAACTTTCAGAGCGAAGACATGAGGCACATCGAGGCTTCAGATCTCTCAGCCCTGAGTTCTAGCAGAGTCACTGCCACCCAGGGAGCAGGCTGATTGAGACTCCCATATGGCTCCCACCCAGGACCTGGTAACCTTGTGGAAGCAACAAGTCTAGTCTCTGGCTTGCATCCATGCTCCTTCCTGATCCTGACCTGCTTGATTTCTTTGCCACCCTGACCTTTTGGCTTTTGGACATTGACTTCTGATTCCAGTTTGTGATTCTGCATTGGTGACTTGGCTCCTGCTTGACTTCCTGGACTTTGACCTTGGACTGGCTTTGGACTCCTGCCTGCCTGCCTGCACCCTGAGAACGTGATAGAGGGGGCTAGCAGAGTGCCGTTGGTCAGTTGCATCTTGTTTGGAGTCGCCTCCTTCCTAGACCCAGTGAATCTTGCCTTGCTGATCCTGTGAGGAAAAAGCCCCCTACTTTTCATACATATGGACATCGTGATCACCAGTATGGTTGCCAGGGTGCCTGGAGTTTTGACTCTCACACATCTGCTCTAAGAAGTGGACTTTGCTTACAGTGTCTAAGGCTTATGTGGATACTATAAGCCTCAACTTTGCAGCAGCATTCTACATCTGGATGGGTGTTAGCCAGAACTCTGCTCCTTGCGTGCCCAGTCTTGGCCGCTGCAGTAAGGGAAGTCAGGCCACCATGTCTCCAGCCTGATTCCATGAACCAAAGGCTTAACACCACCAGAATCCATCTTGCTTTCCTGATCCAAGCATACCCTGCCAGGCTGGACTCCATTCCTTCTTAGTGGGAAGCTCGCATACACACCCTGTGTCACCCTTGGCCTGCAAGCAACCCATTTGCCTCATGAATGGATTAATAGCCCAACTGTTAGTCCTGATTGTTTAGCAGAACCTTAAACAATGTTTCCTGCCCATAAGATGATGGGATAAGAAGAAGAACATCTCCTGTCATTGTCAACTCTTTTGTCTACACCGGGGATACCTAGGCCAGTATTTGATTCCCTATTGTCACCTTCCCAGATAATCCCATTTAACCTTAAGTATCCAGCCATTCCCATTCTCACCCCAGTCTATTACCCTGGAGCCGCCTCAGGCAATATTGCAGCTTGGAAATTTCCAGGTTCACCGGACTAAGGTGAAGTTCATTGGTCAAAGCTGACACCCAATTGGATGTCACCAAAGGACTCACCATTGGCTCTGCTAATGTCCAGCCTCCTTGGTCATCACAGAGCCTCCCCCTGCTCCTCCCCAAGACCTCCCAGCCCCTGAAGGGTCTGAGGGAGCCTATTTAACCTCTGACCCAACTCCACTCATGTGTGCATCTAACAGTATCCCAGTTCCGCTGTCTAGATCCATCCCCAATTCTGGCCACAGTTTTGGGTCCATTTCCCCTGTCCTCTTATGTCGCCATTGGAACCTTCCTGGAAGACTACGATGGTAAATATCGCCCTGTCTGTCTACCCATATATGTTCCCCTATCAATCTATCTGTATTTCCTTAGACCTGTGTGAATGTGTGATTGTTTTGTATTTTTATCTTGTATGAAAGAACTATTTTTCACAATAAATTACAATTGGTTTTATTAAATTAGAGTCCTTTTTATTGAGCATTTACTCTCTGGATGGTTGAGCCTGGTATACATTGGTAAAAAGATTCCTATTAAGCCAGAGTTCCATCTAACTAATTCCCCAATCTCAGTTTGAGAGCATTTGGCTTAACAATCCATACAACAGTAACCTCAAGGCTAGACTATTATAGCATGTCCTGCATGGAGCTGCCCTTGAAGACAAATCAGAAACTTCAGTTGGTATACAATGCAGCAGCCTGCTTATTACCTGGGACCAATTGTGTTGAGATTTTTGCACTTGTTGCAATTTGTTTCTAAGTTCCAAGTGGTGATTGTTACCATGAAAGTCCTATAGGACTGCCTCTCCTATTAGCAACAGCTCCATTCCTCAAACCAACGCCAACTAGGATTCTATCTTGTAGGATAGTTAGAGTGGTCTCATCTAGTTCAAGAGCTTTTTCAGTGGCTGCTCCCATTTTATAAAATAGCCTTCCTCAAAGTTAGGAATGCTTCCATTTTCTTGAGGTTTCACAAGCTGTGCAAGGTATAATTATTCAGGAAGGGTTTTAACATGGTTGCTTAAGTTTCAATTAAATATGCTTGCTTGCTAGTTTTTATGGATTGTTTATTGTATATTGTTTTATGATAACTGTAACCTGCCTTTGAGATCAGTTTTGGAGAAAGGTGAAATAAGTGAGGACTGAGTTTCATTTCCTTGATCATTTTGGTTGTCCTTTTCTGCATTTCTTTCCGCTCTATTATTGATGGGTTGACACAGTATTCCAAATGCGCCCACACCATTACTAAACATATTAAAGGTATCATATTTTATAATGTTTTATTTCCCACCCCTTTCCCAGTAGTTCCAAAGGTATGCTTTCTTCACCACTGTTTCACACTGAGTTAGTATTTTCATTGAGCTACCCACCACAACGTCAAGGTCTCTTTCCTGGTCAGTGATCATCCCTTCTGACCCCACAGCATACACAATGTTAAAGGGTTTTTTTGCCCCAGCATTTATTATTTTACAGTTCCTTCCTTTGAACTCTATTTATCATATTATTATTCATTTCTCCCAATCTGAAGAGGTTCTCTTGGGTTCTGCATCATCCTCTTTTGTTCCCACCATCTCAGATAACAAGCTTGGACATTTTACTTCCCTATCTTTTTACAGTTCTCTGCCTCATGAGGCAAAACTACCATTGAAAAGGTTCTGGTTTCAATGGTTGTAGCAACCCACACCATCAACTGATGTCAAGTTTGATATGATGGCCTTTGCATGCTAGTGAAGGAAATAATTTGGGTCACCACCACACTCAATTGGTTTAAAGGGCAGTGAGAGCAAATGATGACAAAGACAAGGACAGTGAAGGGGAATGGTGCTAAAAGGAACTAGGTGGAGAAAAGGATTCTAAACAATAGCAAGACAATGAGATTTTCAATAAGAATGGTGGGGATCATCTGTTCAGCTATGCCAAATTTGCTACAAATACAAAGCAAGTATTTAAATTAAAAGTATTTAGCACAGCCCTAACTAAGGGTCCCTTTGGTGCTGAGGGAGGGACTGCATTACCAGATCTGAACCCTGCTTGCTCAGGAATTCTGCTCAAGAGCAAGCATGCATCCAAGGCCTTCCACATAAATCACTTTTCCCTTGAACAGCCACATTTTGCTTTAAAACACATAATAGGCAGCACTCTGAGTTCAAAAAACAAACAGTGACTGAAGAGTCAAATTGCTGCAGACTAGGGTTGCCAGTTCTGGGTTTGGAAATGTCTGTAGATTTGGGGGGGGGGAGGCTGAGGAGGGCAGGGTTTCGGGCATAATGACACAGAATCTAACTTCAAAAATAGCCATTATCTCCAGGGAAACTGGTCTCTCTTGCATGGAGATTAGTTGTAATAATAGGAGATCTCCAGATACCACCTGGAGGTTGGCAGCCTTACAGGCCAATGTCCAAATTCTCCATTACCAAAGGGATACAATATGCCAGATTCCTCTATGAGCTGAAGAGATCTGGACACAACACCCAAGAGTTCCTGCTGTAGCCAGACCCCTCTGGCATAAAAGGGTCATGATGTATTAGACAATGGGGCTTGCAATCTTCAGGAGACACAATTTGCTTGCTGACAATGAGGAACAGAACCCAGGGCTTCCATTTCCTCAGCTCCCACTTTTAGCTCTAGATTCTCCTTCCTTCTTTATAAAGGGCTCAGCCCCACTGGGAAATAATTGATCTATAAGTGGTGAATGGACTCTGCGGGAATAATTTGGCTTCCTTCCATCTGTCAGAATAGTTGGGTCCCTCATGAATGTAATGGAAAACTAAAGCACAGAGATGGGAAATTCTGGACAGCATTTCCTGCTTTTTAAAAAAGACATTTCTATTTTCAGTGCATATATACGAGTGCTAGTTTGAAGCCGCAGTTCCCAAATAAATATCCTGCAGTGAAATCTCACTCTGTCATTATACACAAAGGAACAATAATTGGTTTATTCCTGGAATAACTTCCTTTGCCAGCAGAGCAACAGACTCTCCTGTTCTCTGCTAGTTGATTACTCAAGATGTTCTAGCACTTTTTTGTATGGTGGATACTTCAGAATTGTTTGTTTCCACATCACATGGCAACTATTCTCTATACAGCTCGCATTGCTGTTGTGAATTGGCCATATTGAGAATTAGATATATTAGGCCAATTATGCACGCACAGCTTACTGCAAATTCTCTGAGAAGTACCGTAAGTCTTTAATTCTCTTCCCACCTTACACACCATTCTTCTTCCTGCAGTGAATTCATTCTGCAGCTACAATTTTTAAAATGCATTTTTTTCTAAATTGAGGTGGAACATCACTTGTGATGTGTAGGAAGTGGTGTCCAAAGGCTTTTTAAAAAATCCATGCAATTGCCCTATCACAGCTGCACAGTAACATCCAGCAAGCACCTTCCATTTAAATCCTCATGGATCAGGCTTTGTGCATGAATTTTCCTTGAGTTTCCTGTTAGTTCCTTGAGTGAAATGGAACAAAAAGGAATGCAGGCAAAGGGAGAAGACCCACTACTGAAATTGACCTCAGACTTTTTCTGCAATTGACAAGCAGCTGCAAAGCTGCACTTTCCAGACTGTGGAGCATCAGGGGAGTCTGTGCTGTGTTATTGGCCACTGTGAAAAATGGGAGTCATATGAGGGGAAAACTTACCTTAACTGTGACAGTGACTTTTCCAGGCCTTGCAGTGATCCTGGCAAGCCAGCCAGGCCCCAGGGAGGCCGCTGTGCGGCTGGGTCCCATAATTCCCTCCAGCCAGCCGGCCCCCAGGGAGGCCGCTGCACAGTGCGGCTATGCCTCACAATTCTCACCAGCCAGCCGGGCCCCAGGGAGGCCACTATGTGGCTCAGCTCGACCCAGTAATCCCCAAGGGTCAGACCAAGTGGTCTCGAGGGCTGTAAATGGCCCTCAGAACAGACATTCCCCACCCCTGCCTTAAGCAATTGTCAAAAGAAGACAGCGAGATTCCATAATAGCAGCCATTCTGAAGATTATCATCATTAGTTTTAAAGATCAAATTAAGTTCTATTAGAGAATAAAGGAGATTCCATTTGAATTTTGGTCCTTTAATTTCCAAATGCACAACTCTAACAACAGAGTATTTGTGAACTGATATTCTGGCTCCACCCTTGTCCTACTCATGTTTCTCAAAAGGCAATCTCACTTAAAACCAAAGATATGTCTTCCCCCCAGAATTATAGAGCTTTATTAATACAAATATCATAACATATAAACAATGTAAAAACTATAAAACCAACCAACCGAAGAGAGTAAGCAAAGTACAATTCTGCCCATATAACATATGTTTTAATTATAATAGAGTCTCACTGAAACTAGCTGCCCAAGATAAAGAGACTCATCCACATTCCCTTGCTCATGAATTGTCTATCTGTGAACAACCTAACTGTGGTTGCCAGCCTCCACGTGGGGCCTGAAGATCTCCTAGAATTACAATTGACCTCCAGACAACAAGGACTGGTTTCTCTGGAGAAAATGGCTAGTCTGGAAGCTGGACTGTATGGCATTATACCCCTCTGAGCCCCCCCCCCCTCAGGCTCCCACACCCCCCAAATCTCCAGGAATTTTCCAGCTTGGAGATGGCAGCCCTAAACATAGCCATTTGTAAAATTACTAATACTGATTTAAACTCTGCGTGAGATTCTACTGCCAAAGTCTGAATTTTTCCATGGGCGGTTTCCAAAGCACTCACATAAAACTTGTGCAGGAAAAAGAAACAACAGTAAAGATTAGAAATTCAGCTAGAGCATGAGACCCATCCTTGCAAATGCAAAGAGAGGTGTGTGTGTGAAGTGATCAGCTTCCCATCTCTGAACATAAGCTCCAGCCTAAATATGGCAGTTAACAGACTGTTGCCAAATTTTAACACATTCTGGACAGAACTAGCATTGCTTGCCTCCATCTGTGGAATGCTGGAGCTTGCAAATTAGTAGTTTCATCCTCAAAAGAGAATCACAAGTGCTTGGTTATTGTAGAGTTCCTTAGATGTCAAAACTGTTGCTACTTAGACAGATCTAGCAGACAACATATTGTTTTAAATTATATGTATTTGTGATTATTTTCTAGCATTTATAGGAAATGTAGAACAAAGTCCACTGAAAACAGTGAGGACAAATGACATACCAGAACAATCTGATCATTTGGGAGGTTGCATGTTTCAAATTCTGCAGAGCAGGAAGCAGTTCCCTAATCCCTACAGTGTGACAGCATCTCCAGCATCATGCTCCCTTTCCCTTATGTACACCAGCCTGGAGTTCTCCAGAGAGGCAACTAGGCTGCATCCACACCATCTGCCCTAAGGCAGGTGCACCTTTAACAAAAGTTACAGCATTAATAGACATCATTCCAAGATTTTCCTTTCCAGGCACATATGTGTCTCTTAGGCTTAGTTCATAACTGGATGCAGAGGAATCCCACAGAATTGTCATAGTGGTTTCTGCAAAACACAACGGATTTCTGTTTATTTCATTTATCAAAAAGAATTCTGAGGAGTAATTCCTCAGTGCTCAAGGGTTGTTACTGCATGGTAGAAAGCCTCTCGGTGGTGGTAGACAGTTGTTTTTTTGTATTGTCTTTTCCTGCAATCCTGACCTGTACCTCCTCTTTCCTCCAAAGTATGCTCAGTGGGCATCAGAGAGGTCAATATGGCCATGCCATCTGCAGATTTCCTTCCTACATGTTCTTTGGTCCCATTCATGCCAACTGGAATAATTAAATAGGTTGAAAGGCAAAACTGGGTCCCAGGAAAAGAATAGATTTTCTGTCTCTGTTTTGTTCTCTTCCCCTACCCCCACCTCATGAACTGGAGCATAACACTCACAAAATGGCAATTGTCTGTTTTTTCTCACACACATTCTGTTCACCTATGCTTGTTCTCCCTGGCTTACCTTGATTATTCATCTTTCATCCCCTTCCTTGTTCTCCTGAGTGTTCTCCACACAGTTTTTTGTTCTGCACAGTGTTACCAATTGTACTAAGAACACACACACAAACCACTGGAAAAATCTATTCATGGGTCTTCCAGTGTGCTCTCTGGTTTGGCCCTGTGTACTTCTGACCAAAAGGAAAGAGGCTTGTCCAAACCAATTTGGAGCTATTACATACAAAGAGATCTGTCTGTCTTATGGTAAAGCAGCCATAATATGTATCTATTTGGTACTTTCAGTCCTGTAGCCCCTGACTCTGAATGCTTTTAAATCTAATCCCCTATAATTGTTTCATTCATGTAGCAGCAACTGAAGGCAGATTTTTCTTGGCAAGGGCTGGGCAACTTTGCTGAACATCACTCAACCACTGGTTGTTAAGACTGAAGTAGGAACATGGTTAATGGGCAACAGGTAACGATGGTATAGCGAGGGGGCACAGTTTTAACTACTTAGCCTATATTCTGCCCTATAATCAAAATTCTCTGACCACTTCTCACATACACACAAACACACACCAATTTAAATACCATTAATATCATTTGGGTCTTGCCACCAGATCTTGCCTGATAAGCACATGAAGATCCCCTGCACTGAGTCACAGCACTGATCTATCAAGATCAGCGTTGTCTACAGTGGCAGCAGCTCTCCAGTCTCTTTCAAATCACTTCCTACCCAGTCTTTTTCACTGGAGATGCCAGGGCTTGAACCAGAGAGTCCTTTCTGCTCTTTCACTGAATCACAGCTCTTCTAACCAGATCCAAATCTAAAATCAGTAGTTTACCACCAGAAAACAAGAATAAAATCAGAGACAAATCAGCAACTAAACAACACCCTCAAATGCCTTCCTGAGCCACTCCATTTTACTGGTTCCTAAAAGCCAGGAAAAGAAGGAGTGCATTCCTAACAGGCTTAGGAAGGCTTTTCCACAAAACAAAAGTCACCCCAGAGAGGATGTCCTTGTGTAAGAGGATGGACAGGAATAACTGCTGGAATGAGGGGATAGACAGGAAGAATTGCTAGTATGAGCAGAACTGTTGCTCAGGGACCAAGACCAATGGTCCTATATGCACAGAGGATGACAAGGAACAGTTGCTCAGTGCTATGAAACATGCACAGAAACAGAAGATAATCTCTTCTGAGTGAGTAGAGTACTGATGCTTAAGAAAATCGTTTCTTTATTGATGCACCCTTGCATGGCAAGTCTGCCAAGTCCAGCTTGGTAAATTCCTAGAACTGGGAGTGGAGCTTGGGGATGGCAGAGTTTAGAGAAGGGGAGGGACCTCAGCAGGATATAATGCAAAGGAGTCCACCCTCCAAAGCAGCCATTTTCTTGGGGTGGGGGGGTGGGTGTTGTGATTTACATAATTTGTAGACCAGTAGAAATTCCAGATTTACAGACTCCATCTGGAAGTTGGCAAATCTATTGCATGCCCTGACACACAACTTGGGAATTATACTCTAATGCTCCTGGATAGCCCAGGCTAGTCTAATTTCATCAGATCTCAGAAGCTAGGCAGGACCAGACCTGGTCAATATTTGGATGGGAGACTACCAGGGTTGCTATACAGAGGCAGACAATGGCAAACCACCTCTGAATGACTCTTGCCTTAAACCCAGTGTGTGTGGGTTAAATGTTGTCAAGTCGCTTCTGACTTCTGGTGACCTTATGAATTAATGTCCTCCAAAATGTCTTAGCAATAACAGCCTTGCTCAGAAAAATGCCATGGGGTTTGCCTAATTCATTTGATGATACTTTCCGCTACCATCACCACTTCATTATTTCATTACATTGTGTTTTTTAATATTTTTACACACATGCAAGCTCTCATGATGGTGTTAGTTGATTCCTGTGTAATCATTCAGTGTAGAGTGATTGACAAATGACAGCAATACAAATGCAAATATTGCATTTATCCTAACTAAAACACAGGCACACTGTGTTACAAGTCAGTTACTCAGAAATTATCCAAGCCAGCTTGGAGCTATTACATACAAAGAGATCTGCGTACTTCTGAGAGGATGAATGGGTTTTGTGGCTCTCTGGTTAACATAGCAGTGCAGAAATGCTGATTCAGGAACCCAGCCAGCTGCTGGCGAGACCACATCTTTGGCATTTTGATCCTCAGTCCCTCTACAATTGCTGCTAAAAACATTAGCACTTGGAGGGAAGAGTCCCGTTACAGGAGCTGCTGTAAGACCCTTTCTGTAGCCCTCCCATTCATTCTTTCCAAAGAAAAGGGAGAAAGTAAACAGATAAATTCTGTGCTGCAAGGAAGTGTGGTTTATGGGTATTCATAAAAAAAAAACAGGAAAATTTCTGAGGGCAATGCAGAAAACAAGCAGAGCTCCAGCACAGAGCCTGCACTCTGCAGTAATCCTTGGGGAAGGAAATAACCTCAGTTTTGATTCATTATGATCTTAGTCAAAGACTTTGCCCCTTGTTCTGAGGTCAGTGCTGAGCTAACCAAAGAGAGGGCTGGTGATAGATTTATTGTTGTGCAAAGACACAGGTGGAGGTCCATACCACTGTGAGGCTGGATGTGCCATAGGGCCCAGAATCTCTTCCTTACTCCATCCATCTTAAGATACTGGAGGTCTTTCCAGAACTAAAACAGGGAATGCTACATTTGGTTCCTCTGTTCCTGCCTGAGCTAGGAGGCAACAGTCTGAAGGCAGCCATTCCTGAGCAACCTGTGGAACAGTCCCAAGGTTGGCTTTGCAAGAGGAACATGGGAAGAATGATGCCCCTGCTGGTGACCTCAGCCTTGGGCCAGAGTGCAGAGCCTAATTCAGAGGAGCCAGTCCTACAAGCAAGGTGGAAGAAGACTCTGCTTAGTAAAGTTGCCACCTTTGGGTGGTGAAATAATTGGAGATTTTGGGGGTGGAGCCTGAGGAGGGCAGAGTTTAGGGAGGGACCTCAGTGAGGTATAACACCATGGAGTCCACCATCCAAAGCAGCCATTTTCTCCAGGGAAACTGAGCTCTGTCTTGTAGAGATCCATTCTAATAACAGGAGATCTCCAGGCCCCACCCAGAAACTGGCAACCTTTTTGCTTGGCCTCCCATGTATACCTGTTGGCATTTGGTTTTATGCATTTGTTTTAGTAAACATATACCCTGCCTTTCTGTTATAAAATAAAACCCTAGGCAGCTTATGTCAACAAAAAGGCCAGGTGATAATGTTTTTATCTGCATTGTAATGACTCTGTGGACAGATCCGAATTCCAGATGGGAATCAATTGAGAAAAGGACTTGATAGTATCTGGGCAGGAAGTCTTGGGAAAAAACTTCTCTTTCACTATATAGCTGGTTGAGAGGAATGAGGTGAAGTAGCAGAATCAAAACATACAACACAGTTCTTTCCTTCAGCCTCAAGTCTAGGCTCAAGTCTGCTGGTGCTTTATATTTATGAAATGCTGTCCAGCACCCCTGCCACTGGTAAGGATGCCAGCTTCAGTTGGGAAATTCCTGGAAATTTGAGGCAGAGCCTTGGGTGGGCAGAGTTTGGGGAGGGGAGGGATTGGTGTAGCCTGGAGATTTCCCAAAATTACAATTTATTCTAGAGTGCTGAGATCAGTTCTTCTGTAATAAAATGACTCTTTTGGAGGGTGGGTTCTATCACATCATAATCCACTGAGGTCCCTCCCATCCCCAAACCCCATCCTCCCCAGGCTCCACACCCAAAATCTCAAAAAGTTAACCCTTGAGAGGAAACTCAGCAGAGATATGATGCCAGAGAGGATATTTTTGTTCAAGACAGCCCTAGTGTTTAGCTCTAAATGAGTCCTCCAAAGCTGCAATTTTCTTCAGGAGAACTAATCTCTGCAGCCTGGTTGTAATGCTGGGGAATCTCCAGGCTCCACAAGGAAGTCAATAATCCTACCCACCAGCCTTACATCAGCAACTGAAGGTATCTCGAGGAGCAGAATTGATAAGTTCAGCAGGGCCTGTAAGACAGAAATGGTCTGCCAGGCCTATTCTTGAGGACAGTGATGGTTTCCATCTGGGCTGGCCTCCCTCCCTCCCTTTCCCCCCTGTCCCTTTCCCCTGCTTGGTTATTCTCTGTTTACCAATTTGTAAGATATCTATTCTCCCCATGGATAAAGGTCACTATGTTGTGCTTCCTTTTTATGTATTAATTTATTGGCTGCCAGTAGGATTTTAAAAGTTGCTTTAATAGTTTTACAATTACGAATATTGTTTATATGAATACTGTTGTCACCCACTCTGAGCCCTGTTGTAAGGGGAGAGAGGGCGATGAATCAGGTATATAAATGAATCCAGTGGGATGGAACACAAGTGGAGGATGAGGTAGGAGGAAGGTAGCTGACTTCTACCTTGCTGAAACTCTTCTCAGCACCTCCAGAATGTGGGGAAGAGGAGAACTCCAAGGTCCTACAGCAGCTTATTCTGTTTACCTGTCAGAGATTCCCACAGGAACAAAACATCTGTCCCTCTCCTAAGAGGACAGAGCAGGGAGGGGGAAGAGGTTCCTGTAAGATACGTGATAACCCTGAATTAACTGCTAGCTAGGCCATTCCTGGGGATGTTTTCCTTCTTGTTTAGATGTAACGTACACAATCCCCTGCCAATGGCACTTCTAGCTGAAGAAGGGCCCATGTTCCTTGGCTTAATTTAATTCTTGAATGATTGGTGGAGGTGGAAAGTGCCATCAAATCACAGTCCACTTATGGTAACCCTGTAGGGTTTTCAAGGCAAGAGAAGTCCAGGAGTGCTTTGCCACTGCCTGTCTCTGTGTAGCAACCCTGGACTTCCTTAGTGGTCTCCCATCCAAGTAGTCACCAGGGCCAACCCTGCTTAACTTCCAAGATCTGAAAAGTTCACACCATCCAGGTAGTTACCTACAGTACACATTTGAGTTTTAAACAAGCTGGATCCAGTCCCCCAACTCAAGTTCCCTGCAACCACACAACAGATGCAGGGAATGCTTTTTTAAAAAAAACTTAAAAAAGGCGTGCCTAAACAGGCTCGGAATGTTTCTGAGGGGGAGGAAGGGCAAACAGAACAATTATGTTCTTTTAATTGCTGTGGACAGTTCCAGCACTAGGCCCATGATCTGATTCCCCTGATGAAGCCTGCATGGTGAAATATGTAGGGACTTTGTAAAATAAAATAAAAGATCATCTATCACCTGGCATTTTTTTTCTTTTTGTTCTGTCGACACATTGTTGGGTGCAGCCCATTTATTCTTCATCCTGGGAAGGCAGGGCACCTTTCCCCTCTGCTGATTTCCCCCATTATTTTCCACTCCACATACACAAAATACTACACATGGGGAACCCAGACTCAGCTCATCTACCTTGGAGACATTTATTTACTGTATTTTTATTATTTAGATATTTATACCCTGCTTTTTCCCATCATGGCATGTCCATTTTATACTAACAACAGCAATCCCATGAGGTAAGTTAAACTGAGACAGTGACTGACTCAAAGTCACCTAGCAAGTGAGGGAATTTGAACTTGTAGCTTTCAGAGCCTAGTCTAGTACTCTAACCCTTACACCACATTGGCTCTCCTGGGCTAAATTCCTCTGATCATTTGCATGAATTAACACATTTCAGTGTATCCAATTTTAAAGTGCCTAGATTGCCTATTATTTAACATTGGTTTTAGAATAAAAGTGAAAAATGTTCCAAATGTGTGTGTGCAGGGTGTTCCAGTCAGACAAATTTGAAAATGGTCTGGTAGCAGCACTGTAATCCTCTTTCTTAACTCCTAGCCTCCTAAACACCTGGAACGGATCATGGAGAATTCTTTAAATGCAGTAAGAACAGTCTTGAATGAAGTCCCTTGTATATATTAAGAGTGCCTCAAGATTTATAAAATGGTCATTTAATGGATAGACACGAACATCATACAAAGAGCCCTGAGTCCAATATCCCTCCTGAGAAATGTGGTTGCATTGTGATGTGTGCTTTCACAGCCAACTCAGCAAGAGATGAGCAGATGAAGCCAAGAACTATAAATGGATTTTTTTTGTGAAGGTTCTCAGCCTCACATGGCCAGAGCAGATGGATTGCTTGAAAAGCCAACAGTGTCCCACCTGCCCAAGGCCTCCTCCAAGGACCTACACCTGGCTAGATTATTGGGGAAACTCATGGCAACTCCTTTGTTTCCCTAGTACAGACTTTTGGCCTAAGTGAACACATGGGAAGCAGTTTTGGCCTGCTGACAGTTCATCACCTTTGCAGCTGTCTTACACAAGGTGGAGGCAACTCTGTCCTAACCAGCAGCCACAGTGCCCTCAACTGGCCCAGGCCTCTGCTCTGTATTCCACTGATATTCGTATCAGCATCCTGTTCTTACTACAGCAGCAACCTAAGTAGGCTTGCTATCTTTTCACAGAAAAAAAAAGTAAATTATATTATGATTCATTTAAAAGTGAACACTTTACAGTCTACTGCCTAAAACTCAAGACAAACCTTAAGACAACCAAAAATCAGTTGGGAAAACCCTGTCAGGTGGGTTTTTAAAAAAGCTAGGTGGCAGTCTGATTCACAAATAGCTTGGTTGGTCAGTCACTGACCATCAACCATTTATTCCCCTGTCATCGAATCCAAATGCCTCATTACTTAACCAGACAAGTAACTCACTCAGCAGAATCAGCCGGGACAGGAAGACATCCAGATTGGCCCCATTCCCAACATCTGGCAAAGTGGTGTGTTTGGCTCCCAGGGATGACTGCAGCAGGGTCTCTGATAATCAAACATCTGGTTTCCAAAAGCAAAAAGGTATGCAAAGCCCATTCTGTAGCTTAGCAGAGAACAAAGGGGGGAGCTTACTATTCCTGTTGTTAATTATCTCTCTGTAACATAAACTGGACTGAACCAGAATATTCTGAACAAAAGAGGAGTCCCAGGAGTGTGAACCAAAAGGGCAAGATATGTACCTGGAGTTGGATATAAACTGATCCTGGGGAAGGGGAAGTACTTGCAGCAAAGTAACTCCTAGTTCAAGTTTATGGCACTTATTTCCAATATATAAGAAGGTGACAAACTTAACATCCTTTGCAAAATCCATTTCAGTTCCTGTGCATTGAAATGAGTCTATAAAGGTCACAGGCAAAATGAACTTCATTGACAGTATTGCACACACACCTACAGATATTGAGGCGGGGGGGGGGGTGTTGGATCTGCACAAGCACACATACACCAAAAAAAATCTGTATTTTTGGGATATATTTTGGAATCCCAAAGGTGTCTTGTTTTTTTCAGGAAAAAAAAACCCTGGATGTATTTGGGGATTACCAGGTATATCTGAAAAACAACTGAGAGGCTGGAGAAGATCACTCCCGCCTCTCAGCTGTTTGTTCAGCTTCTACTGCAATCCTTTTAAAGTTTAAAGGGACTACAGAAGACAGCTTGAAAATCAGCTGTTCCAGAAGGAAGCAGACTGTTCCCTGTCAACTCAGCTTTGAGCTTGTTTCTCATGCAGCCCAGTTTAAACTGGGCTGCATGAGAAGTCAGCCGCAGGATCAGCTGTACCAGTGGGAAGCAGACTGTTCCCTCTGGCTCAGCTTCAGGCTGGCTGTTTTCCCCCTCAGGTCTATTGGATCCAGGGGGGGGGGGGGATTTCTGAAAAAATCCCAGATCTGAATACTGTAC
Source organism: Heteronotia binoei (assembly GCF_032191835.1). Taxonomy (NCBI): domain Eukaryota; kingdom Metazoa; phylum Chordata; class Lepidosauria; order Squamata; family Gekkonidae; genus Heteronotia; species Heteronotia binoei. Next base: position 76,062,813 of record NC_083228.1, on the reverse strand, counting down.
TGGTAACTGAAAAAATACCTGGGGTGGGGGTGGGGATTGCACACCACTATACAGGTATACACTATATAGACAGATAGAGAGACAGACAGATTGTGCTGCATCACAGGATGTGTACTATTTAACAATATTTCCTCTGCAGGGAGATTTGACTAGAGTTACATTGAAATACAAGATTTGAACTCTGTGATGTGAAATTACAGAATTGTAATGATAATGCTTTGCAGCTCAAAACTTTTTGCCATTCTTGGCAGAGCAAATCACCTTGATGCCACAGAGAATTCTGGGGCATACCATCATTATTTGTGGGAGCCAATTGTGCCAAAACAATGCAAGAACCAAGGTTGGTATGCTGCTGCTGCCAAGCCAGATGCCCTTTGACTTGTACTGCTTGAGGGAGCTGCCCCTAATTTCAAGCAAATATTCATATTGTATGGCAAAGTCAGACTGCCAATGCAGCAAGTGTCTTTCAGATATGGACATAAGATGACACAGCTTCATCCCTAAAGGACCACAGAAACTTTGGATGCATCCCACTGGCACTGTGAACTTTGATAATATTACATGCTTGTTAGTGCAACCCTAAATTGAATTACCTCCTAAACCCACTGACTGCAGTGGACTTAGAAGGATTAACTTTACTTAATATTTCACTAGAGTTTTTGACAGACTTTTTCAAATGTTATCAAATATCACAGCAATACCTAGAATTGTTCCTTAGTGTAAACAAGCTAAGACATCCCTGGATTCTTGCACATTATAGATTGTGTGACATGTATGAGTGTGCAAAGTGTCAGAAACAGGAGTAATGTCAGCTACTGCAGATCTGCAGATATTTTTGAACTGAACTTGTATTTAGTGATGCACTATTGTAGCAAAATTGTTCCTCTCTAAAGGCAGAAAGCAAAAGAAGAAGGGGACAGCAAAAGATGAGATGGCTGACAGCATTACTGATGTAACTAACATCAATTTGAGCAGACTTCAGAGGATGGTGGAAGACAGGAGGGCCTGGCATGACTTGGTCCATGGGGTCACAAAGAGTTGGACTCGAATGTGTGACTGAACAACAACAACTAAGCTCTTACTGTCAAACTGCAAGAATAGTAATATCTGTTTGCTGACTAGGTAAAGATAAAGGTAGTCCCCTATGCAAGCACCAGTCATTTTTTACTCTGGGGTGACATTGCTTTCACAACGTTTTCACAGCAGACTTTTTACAGGGTGGTTTGCCATTGCGTTCCCCAGTCATCTACACTTTCCCCCCAGCAAGCTGGGTACTCATTTTACCGACCTCGGAAGGATGGAAGGCTGAGTTAACCTGGAGCTGACTACCTGAACCAGCTTCCACTGGAATGTACTCAGGTCGTGAGCAGAGAGCTCTGACTGCAGTACTGCAGCTTTATCACTCTGTCCCACAGCTTTACCACTTTACCACCCGACTAGAGAACTGACCAATAGATTGGGGTTGGGTTGCTGGCATCCCTGAGAATCGTGCAATAGTTCCTGGTGCTGTTGTGACACCGGACCTCATGATGTCACACTGAATCATACTATTGACAGTGGTTCTTCTACATGAGCAATTATGCCACATGGTGTCTGTGAATGTGTGTAGTCACAATCATGTGACCTTCAAGAAAGGGACAACTTGCAGCTCAAACACAAAAAAACCCTAAACATAAAATAAACAAGGATCTGAGTGCAAAATCTTCTCAAGGTGGTAATGCCAGCTTATTGTTTGCCAACTCCAATGTGTACAGGTACAGTAGATACCACAAGTAGACACACACTAAAGAAGCCATCAAGTGTGTGGCTAACTGATGGCCCTCAAATTCCAACCTGCTGTCCTGAAGTCACCCTTGGGTCTCAAAGCCCAAGTTAGGGTCACAGTCTGAGACCTAGCAAACAAACCTACATAGGAGAAGCATTGGTAAAATACACATTACTCATTAGGCACATTTATTTCCCTGTGCTTTAGTTTGCTCCCACTAATCTAACATCAACAGGATTACTATTGAGCTGGCACCTGCTGCCATAGATTAGAATAACAGGACACAGATTATGATAGGGCCAGCTAACCTTTTTGCTAATATACACTAAAGGATTTCATTCACTCATTCATTTTAATTGGAGGCCATTCAGGAACACAAATCTTAGGGTAGAATACAATATATAACTAAAACTTTTAAAAAGAGAACCTTAACACATGATCTTGGGTTGTCAGTTCTGGGTTGGGAAATACTGGATATTTGGGGGGAGGAGCCTAGCAGAGGGCAGGGGTTGGGGAGGGGCCTCAACAGGGTACAAGTGCCATAGAATCTATCCTCCAAAGCAGCCATTTTCTCCAAGGGAACTGATTGATCCCTATTGTATGGAGATCAGTTGTAATTCCAGATCTCCAGGCCCCACCTGGAGGTTGACTATCCTAATTGCACCCATTATTTAAATCCCAACTTGCTGAGAATGTGCACCAATGTATGGCTTAAATTTATGCAGTAAAATTCAGGCAAACACTTGCATCCTGAACGAGTTACAAATAATGTTCCCTCTAAGCTGCAGAGTCTTGTGAGCAAAAATTCTACTTTGTGAGCTACTGGCATTATAGTGTGCTCTGGGGTCATCCTTCCTGAGCTAAGACAAAAATGTGTGAGCTGGAAGCTAAAAATCTGTGAGCTAGCTCATGCTAATTCAGTTTAGAGGGAACACTGGTAACAAACTGGACTCTGAAAACCTGACAACCTCTCACAAATTAAAGAGAGATTCAGGCAAATAGCCCTGTTGGTCTGAAGTAGCAGAACAAAGTCTGAGTCCAGTGGCACCTTTAAGACCAGCCACCTGTTATTCAAAGTATAAGCTTTTGGGTGCAAGCACGCTTCTTCATATAGTGAGCACGCACGCGGAAGCTTATACTCTGAATAAAACTTTGTTGGCCTTAAAGGTGCCACTGGACTCAAACGTCGTTAAACTTAAAAGAGAGGCGACAGAAAAAGGGAAATATTCTTTTCAAGAGGCTTTGAGATCTCTTCTAGCTTCAACATCCTCAGCATTCTGCTCTAAAATACACGAGTGAGTAGGACGCTTATTTAAAGCGATCTTCCGGCTTGGGTTAAGCAGAACTCTCGGCACTTTAAGTACATTACAAGTAATGTAGACGTAGCGCCCTCTGCTGACTTCTTTTTGAAAAACTGCTCATGCTTGAAAGGAGTAAAGTGGACGAATCGTTTTCAGAAGGTCGGCAGTAGAACTGCTAGATTCGAGCCCAGTAGCGCCTTAAAGATCAACAAGATTTTCGGGGCTGAGAGTCAAATCTCCCTTTGTCGAAAGCTTCTACTCAGAAAACCTTGTTCGTCTTGAAGGTGCTCCTGGATGCGAATCTAACTCGACGGCCGAATGAAGCCGCTGATCAAGGCAAGGCCACACAATGATGGCCTGGAAGAAATGGTGCTGCAAATTTTTGAGCCTTATCTGGGGATAAATTAAGAGTTCAAATAGCAGGGTTGTTATAGACTGGGACCAAAGAACATCAACAGAGTTGAAGAGGAGTGGGATTGAAATAGTGCGTGCACACAGGAAATACGTGCAGTGCGCAGGACTCCTGGACTGTGCGCACCTTGGACAACACGCTCCTTCTCCACTACCCCGCCCCCCCCCCCATGCCTGGCGCCTTTTTGAAACTCTTTCTTGTGGAGGAGGGGGAACCTGAAAGGATTTGTGCATATCCTCCTATGCGCCCCTTAAGCCTTTTAAAGGGGGGGGGGGGGAGGTACGAAAAGGAGTACCAGTTAAGCTACCTGTACTGACAGGGCTGCTGCCAACATTCACAATCAGCAGGAGGGAAGGCGTTTCCGTTGCCCCGCACCTGGACCCCATGCAAGTTCTGGTGTGTATTTTATTTATATTGTGAAAACCCTTACTGGTGCTACTTTGGTCAATGCCTGGGAGATCCGCTCAAGCCCCTTTAAGCTTTCTGAAGAAGTGAGAATCGAATACGAAATATTTAAAACCTACATGTGCCGTTTGGTTGGTGTGCTGTTAGCACTGCAAAACCACTTGCGAGATCATTTCTGGTCAGTGCATGTTTCCAGTCTCCCCATAGCCGGGCCATTGCAGTGGATGCGCATAGATGGGACTGTGTAAAGCACTGTCGACTGCTACAGCACATTAACTCTTACTATTCACCAAGGGCCTAAATGGTTGGGGAATTGCTGCAATACATAAAAAGACTCTCTTTTTTTAATATAGATTTGACTTCAAATTAATCTTCAGCATAGATCCGATGGAGCAAATCTGCCACCAGCCCTTGAAAGGAAAGTAGAAAGAAATGGACTCCTAATTCCTGCTTTTTGGGGAAAATGGCAGTGCTCCCTCGCTATGATCGCAAAGGGGGGGGAGGAATAAGAGAATTTACCATCCTCCCAAGACAACTCTACCCTAAAACATCTCCCTCCTCCCCCGAGCCCTCACAGGAGACTGGCCATTATCAGGCGTCGTTAAAGAGCAATTAGATGGAAATTAAGCTGAGAACAAGTATTGATTAGCTCATTAAGGACGGGGGAGCCGCCTCTGTCGATAGGAATTACCAGCGCTCACCCCATTATCTGCAAGGTTAAAGTCTGCGGTTGGGGGCTCCTCATTAAATATCCCAGAGATAAATCGATTTCTGCCCCTCCCTTTCCCAGGGGTCTCTCTAGAATTGCCCTCCAATGGTGGGATGGCAGAGCCCTGGCTCTCTTTCTATGCTCCCTGTACTCCAAGCGGAGGATATCAGGATGTTGAATGAGTAGACTGAGCAGGAAACTACAAATGGTGCAGCATGAAGGTTCTGGTGAAACTGCATGCAGTCTTGCCTGCCTTGCATAGGAAAGGAGGGTGTAGGAAGGAACTGAGCTTTCCCACAGAATCTTGAATGGATCCACCCCACTTGAATTCTTCTTACCCTGTCTTGGTGTTAGCTCAAATTGATCTATGAGTTATGGTACTGGTCCTTCCACAAAGAAAGCACATTTGGTTCATTGTCTTTCACCCCTAGTCCTAGTTTACATTTTATGAGAGCAAACCCAACTTTAATTATGATTAAGAGATATATTTGGACACCTTCCCCCCCCCCAAATGGTTACATAATTAAGTGCATTAATTTTGAGGAGTCTCAGCTTAGTGGTAGAGCATATGTCTGACATGCTGAAAGTCCTAGGTCCAGTTCTTACCTGTCTAGTTAAAGGGTCTCACTCTCAGAGAACAGAGGCTGAAAAAGAATTCCCTGTGCAAGAGAGTCTCACATTCAGCAGCTATCATCAGACACAGTAGGCAATACTGAGGTTGATCAGATGTTTGCATATAAATATCAGCATAAAGCAGCTTCATGTGTTTTTAAGTCCAGTGTTGCCTTTCTTTTTCATTTTAGTGATGGGCTGTGTTCATTTTCCTTTATTTGGGCATTCTAAAACATATCTACAAAATGTTGGTGCATGATATCTCTGATGTTGGTGCATGCTATCCAGCGGTCCAGAATAGATTCGTAGAACTCTAATATTCTACACATTGTAGGGGCCGTCTCCACGTACACTGAGACAGTTGCATTGGCTGTCAGTTTGTTTCAGGATTCTCTTAGTTTATTTATATTCAGCCTTCATTGTTGAGACTCAAGGCAGATACAGAATTAGAAGTCAATGCAATAAAAAGAAAAATACCCACTACAAACAATGCAACAAAAATAGTGTAATATGGTTATGGTTGGTACTGGTTTTGATTTATAAAACTCAAAATGAACTGTGTCCTAATTATTTAAGGGGATTTCTTGTCTATATGATCTTCCCTGAGATACGAATCCACAAATAATGCTGCCTTGTACAGGGGCTTAGGTAAGAAGTCCATTCTGTATGCCACTATAGTAGCTATGAAAGTTGGAAGGGCTTGAGGCTTGTTTAGCTCACATCTTTCAAGAGGCAATGATATTTTATTTGTCATAAAACATAAGAAGATTCCAGTTGGGTCAGACAAATGGTCCATCTACTTCCACATCCTTTTCTTCACAGTAATTGATGACACTGTTTTTATCTTTACAATTTACCATTCTTTTGGCTGGAGTCTGCTGGTGATGGTGGTAGGGCATTTGGTGAGCTTTTCTGAATAGTGTGGCTGTTTACAGTCAATGATGCCTCTACCAGAATCTGGTAATGGATTCAGATAAATTACAATATACAAGTACACAAAGACAAGGTTTTTTTAATATATATACACACACATACACAGAGAGAGTAAGAAACACCCATACTTTTCTAGGGGAGAGGGAAGTTAAGGTCTGATACCTCCCGATTTATTTGGCTTCCCTAGACAATGAGCGTTTTCGCACTAGCGTTTACTCCGGTGTAGCACCCCATTTACCTCCGGATCTTTTCCTGGATTTCGCACATGTTGCTCCGGGGCTGCGGTTTGCTCCAGCGCTTCAGGGGTTTCACGCCGTAGTATGTTTTTCAACATGCTTCCGGAGTTTTTGAAAACCTCCGGATCCACTCCGCGGAGTTTGCTGTGGGAAATCCATCCACGCCGGATCGACTGCTTTGTGGGCGTCACCCTCTCCCTTTCCGTCCTCCCACCCCATCCACCCCCTTGGCCAATCATTAGCCGTTCGCGGCGCTTCCCAAAAGTGCCCGCACGGCCATTTTTTTTTTAAACTTCATATTTCTTGCGTGATTTTTTTTTTATTATTGACTTTAGTTGCGTTATTTCGCTGAAGCGGCGGGTATGTGAGGTTGCTTTTCCACTGTTGCGTTATTTCGCAACAACGGAATTGCATTATACATTATACATTGTTGGGGGGGGGGGAAATCTAGTGCCGGCGCGGGCCAAAGCGTTCATGTGTGTGTGTTTTAAAAAGGCAATGCCTCCCTCAGCTGTGCCACCAGCATTTCTGGACCTGCACAAAATCGCCATGTATAAAATGGGAAGTTGGAGTCCTGCATTCTCCTCCCTGGCTACATTCCGCTCGGTTAGAAAATAGACGCGAGCTCGCTCTTCACACGCGCCACAGAAGGGGAAGGAGAGAATGGGGCGGGGGGGGGGAGCTCTGGCAGCAGGAGTCAGTCAGGTACCCGTTGCAGCTGCAAGCGCCAGCCGGGGAGGGGGAAGAGCGCGGAGGAAGACCCAGCTTCGCCACCCGGGAGGGAGCGAGGCTGGGAAAGGAAGAAGCTGCCACACACACACACACACAAACCCCTCGATTTCTCTCTCTTCGTTATTGCGATATTTCGCAACTCCGGAATTTGTGTTGGGGGGGGGAATCTAGTGCTGGGATTCGCCACTGTGAATGCTTCTGTTAATACATAAAGGGCTGTGGAGGATACTACAGCTGCAGCCAATCCATAAGCAGAAGCGGCACACGTGATGCGGTTTATCCACGAAAAGAAGGAGAAAGAACAGCTGTGACTGCTCGTTGTTACGTTGTTACGCAACCAGACTTGCGCTTAAAAAAAAAATGATTGACAGGGCATCGAACTCAAGTCGATGCTACTGCGAAAACGATTTGAGCCGGGGCTTCATGGAAAGCGACTCCACTAAAGAGGCAATGTGCGAAAACGAGGAAAATGATCCGGACATAATTGCGCCGCGGAATAAGGGGAGCAAACGCTAAGTGCGAAAACGACCAATGTTTTTCAGCCACAAGCAGTACTGGTGATTATTATTAGGGACTAAACCACTAGCCATCTGAATATTAGTCTAGCCCAGGAGTAGGAAACGTTGGCTCTCCAGATGTTTTTTTGCCTACACCTCCCATCAGCCCCAGTCATTGGCCATGCTGGCTGGGGCTGATGGGAGGTGTAGGCAAAAAACATCTGGAGAGCCAACATTCCCTACCCCTGGGCCTGTATGAGGCCTAGTTATGACTGAAGCTGTAGCACTTCAGGCATGTTGAAGGCATGGCTCACATGACACCTTCATACAAAAATGCAAAAAACTAGATGTTAGAGGGTTCTGACTTTCTTCCGGATGTGCTTGACTGTTTTGTGAAGGACACTATGGGGGGAGGAGTCTGGAGAAGTACTAGGGTTGCCAGCCTCCAACTGGGCCTGGAGTTCTCCTACTTTTACAGCTGACCTCCAGCTGGCAGAGATTAGCTCCTCTGGAGAAAATGGCTGTTTTGAAGGGTGGACTCTATGGCATTGTACCATGTCAAGGCCCCTCACCTCCCCAAACCCCATCCTCTCCCAGGTCCACCCCCAAAGTCTCCAGGTACAGACCTGTCAACTCTATCATGTGAGCCCTTACCTACAGCCTGAACAACTCAGAAACTGATTTACCATTTCAATGGAAACTAGACCTGAATTTCAGAAGTAACGCCACCTGAGATTTATTCTCCGTTGAGAATATCTGCTGCAGACATCCATTTATGCATATTTTAGTTTTAACAATCCATAGGAAGTGGTTCTGAGCATTTATAGTCTGAAGGGGTTTAAATTTCTGACAACTGAAATTTCTGGGAAGTAGACTGAAAGTTAGCTCCACCCCTTTCCTACCAGTTCTTATTCACATATGCTGTTGTTCTTTAGTGGAGTAGGAGATGCAGACGTGTGTACTAACAAGCAGTGATTGTTCTTGCTGTTGGAGGTGATATTTTTTTCTCTTTACTAGTATTACTGTGTTGTGAGGGCGGAACAAACAATAGACATTACTTTACTTAAATTAGGGACCAATTTTTAATCTCTTTTTAAAAAAAATAACACCTATTCAGCAAGAAAATTAAAATACACAAAGATACAACAAGGACACTATTTCAAATTTTGTCTTTGGACCTAGTTCAAAGCGATGGATTCAGATAAATTACAATATACCAGTACACAAAAACAGGGTTTTTTAATATATATACACACACATACACAGAGAGTGTAAGAAACTCCCATACTTTTCTAGGGGAGAGGGAAGTTAAGGTCTGATACCTCCCGATTTATGTGGCTTCCCCAGACAATGTCTTTCAGCCACAAGCAGTACTGGTGATTATTATTAGGGACTAAACCACTAGCCATCTGAATATTAGTCTAGCCCAGGAGTAGGGAATGTTGGCTCTCCAGATGTTTTTTTGCCTACACCTCCCAGAAGTTTCCCCATAGTTTACAAATATCACGTAACCTAAAATTCCTGGAGACTCTGCTCCCAACCTGCTCTTTAACCCTACAGGTTCATCAGGCATACATTGGCAATTGCTGTGGCTCTTGCCAAACTGCTTCTGGCTTGCCAGCCCTGAACCTTTAGCCTATCTTGGCAGGAGTTCACCTCCACGCCAGCCACATCTCTGCCAGTTACAACCTGCCTTTCCCATTCTTCATTTACCCTGTCCCGGAGCAATGCAACTATTAATCTTGGTTGACGTTTTCCAAAATACTAATTGAGAAGTAAGATAGCAGACGATCCAGCCCTAAAGGTAAAAACACTCTTCACTTAATGGCCTGCTTAATCATAACCAAGCACTGGGATCCCTGGGAGAGGAGAGGAGAAGGAGGTAATAGATTAGAGCAGGTGAGAAAGAAAACCCACTAATGAGGTTAGGAGGGGGGCTGGTATATGGAGGGGAAGAATGGGGCAAGCAGTAAAGAAAAGTTGATGAGCTTTCTCTTGAGGTGGCACAAGAAGAATTCTGGGAGATTTGTAGAACATTTGGGGAATTCTCCTCAAAAGATTTTCCTTTTTTTAACATGTGGAATTACCCTACAGTGACTTGAAACATTTTATTGAACTTATATGTTAAGGTCAAAGTCCCCCACATGGTGCTTGAGGTCACCAAGATATTTTACTTGGTGCCTGCCAAGTGTTTTAGGAAATGGGTGGGGCTAGATGGGGCTTCTGCTCAGTAGGGCTTTTGTTTTGTGGTGCAAATTAAAAGGTATGTTAAACAGAGCTTCTGCCTGAAATTTTGAATTATTGCTGGAGTTATAAGTAACCTCACTCCCTGACATTTTCTGATTTGCTCTGCTTCCTGTGGCAGCCATTTAGTGAATGGCTCCACCTGCTATGGTAACCATTTTGGGATTGTCCCCAGCTCCCTGTGTCAGAATTCAAAAGGTGCCTGCCAGCTAGAAAAGGTTGGGGACCCCTGACCTAGGCTATGTTATTTGTATCATGTGAATTCATATGACCTTATAATTCTTTGGGTTCCTTATTTACCTGTTCTTTGTGGGTAAATATTCTGTTCTCTTGGATTTACTCTCTATAACCTCTGTCTCTGTGTTTTCATTCATTCTCTAAAATATTTTATGTTTGTGTTTCCTATGATTGGAAGGCAAAATTTCTCCTTGCCCATCTTGACCCCATATCTAGTGCTCAATTTCTAAATAGAAAAAGACGCTTAGGTCTGATGGGGAAACCCATCTTCCTTCTCTGCTGACAGCCCTTCTGTTCATTTGTGTGTGAGAGAGGGCGGGGGAGAGGGAAGATTCTCTTAAGTTACTCAGGGAGGTAAATAACTACAGGTGAGGGAAAGATCCTCAGGGCTGAGGGAAATAGCCTGTATAGGACATTCTCATTTATTCTTGCTTCATATGCTCTGGGATCATGCCTTGGCACTGAAAATAGATGCCAGAGCTTCGTTCTGGTGAGCCCTGGCAAAACCTAAGCCCCAACCACATTCAGTATTCATATCTAATATGTTGTTTCAGGCACATTGTCTTCATATGTGCACAACCCAGATACTTGAACACTCCAGCACTATTCTGACATACAATTTCTGTACCATTGTGCACTGAGGAAAAAATAGGAAGATTCAGCATGCCCTTTCATATTTTAGGGGTAAACTCTTATTGTATCTTTTAGTGCTTAAATTCAGTGAAGCTCTTCAAACCTTCATGCTTAGTTTTTTATGGGAGTCTTTGAAAGATTTAAAGTCATGATCACACTATCTCTTGTTATTTATATTTAGCACTTTGATGTTAAAAGAAAACACACCTTAAAGATCATGCCTCAGATTCAGCGGGAGCTCACAGAAGCACAGCTCCTGAACCTTTCTGACAGTTCCACCTCCTCCTTCCCACCTTGTCCATTGAATAGTATGTGCAGCTACATAACAATCCCTGGATGAGCTCCACCACCATTTTTTCCTACAAAACGACCCCTGTTAAAGATTAATAGATTGTGGTATGAGGTTTCATGGTCCAGAACTTCCTTCATCAGATGCACAAAGTGTATCCTCAGTTGGGAGATTTTATTTAAAATCTCTCTGCCAACTGATGATACACTTCATGCATCTGATTAACTGAGTACTAAACCTTAAAATCTATTTATAACCACCAACACCCCAACTGTGTGTGTGTGCACGCATGCAAGAGGTACAGTGTGTAACATTTATAGGTTAAAATCAAAACAGATGCAAAATGAGCACAATGGTCCTCACAACAGGAGTCACCAGAGATAAAACAGTCTGTGCTGGGTATGAAAATCTTCATCTGGATTGAAAATCCAATTAATGTAATCAAATCCCTTGAGCAATTTTTTTAATTCGGCATTTTTATGCTGGAGCTGGCCTCTGAAGTTCATTTGTTGAAGAATGGAACCTTTCTAGTCATCAACAGGGGGTCTTGAAAGGTTAGAATGTTCTCCCACTGGTATCAGATTTTTTTAAAAAAAATTTTAAAAAAATTCAGGTTCATGACAATTTATTCTTTAAAGACTGATCCAGAGCAAGTGCTATTTGGTGGGGAGCATAAAAATCTGGCTGGATAGTTTCTAAGAATGAAACAGAATCTTTTTAGGATTGTCCTTTGTAAGCTCAAGCATACTAACAAAACATTTTCCTATGAGTAAGCCCCAATGAATAAAATGGGACTTTCTTATGTCAACCTGCTTAGAATAGCTCTCCAAGTCTCTTAACTGTTCTCAGATGACTGACCTTTTATGCTGTTTTTTAAACCAGCTACTGTGGCTCTTGTAAAGGAAAGCAAGCATCTGGGAGCTTCAGAATGCATTTCTCAAGGTGTGCTACAAGACCTTTGAGAACGTCATCATGGGTCAGATCTCAAGGCAGCAACACATTGAAATCTACATTCTATACATTTCTATATAAGTGTGTGGCTCACTAATATTATGTGTTGTTCTGTATAGTCTGGGTAAGATGTGGCCACCAGCACCATTAATTCCTCAGCATTGTAAAGAAATGGCCTGACATATAGATATTTTATCAGATGGATTACATTAAATATAATTAATTCAATAAGTTTGAGTCTAGTAGCACCTTTAAGACCAACAAAGTTTTATTCAAGGTATAAGCTTTTGTGTGTATAGAATAAAACTTTGTTGGACTTAAAGGTGCCACTGGACTCAAACTTTGTTCTGCTGCTTCAGACCAACACCATTACCCACCTGATCAATTTAGTAGTATTGTATGTATTATAGTGGCCCATCTTACACAGCATTATTAATTGTAAGTAAATACCAGTATGTTGTGATGTTGTCTACAGATTCCTGTGCCTTTTGTTATGATAGGGATTTTTTTAACAAGTACATAGAGCAGCTACCAATCAACCTTTCCCTGGAATGCTGTGTTTCTTCTAACAGCAGCCCTGGCCTCACTCAATGCACAGCAGCCAAGAAGGTCAGAGCGCCTGCTCCGGCTGCAACGCCACTGAGGATGTTCTCCGCAGCCGAGAACGAAACGTCTGGAAGAAAAACTTTCTCCAGTAGAACACGGCACTTGAGCCCGAAAGATTCTACAAACCCTTTCTTCTAACAGTTGACCTTCTCTGAAGCATTATGGGAACCAGACCAAGAAGTGGTATCTGTTCTATAAGATGTAATGAACCTGACTTGTCTATGGGTTACTATAAAGCTGCAGGTATTTGCCCAGGGAAGGAGGGTGGGTTGCGCTGTATAGTTCTTCCTTCAGGCACAGGACTATAAATCTCTGTGTACAAATATTTTATCACTAAGGCTTAGTCTACATGCCAGCATCATGGGGATATTTGTCTTTTTATGTGACATGAGTTTGCTTAGAAGACTTACAATCTGCATTTGCCACCTCAGGAATCCACCTCAACAATTTCATGATGATTTCCCGTAACCTTTTCAACCTGTTGCAATGAGAATGTTTGTATTGTACCCCTGGGGATAAGCAGCTTTCTCTGTTGGCTGGCCATAGAGTTCTGATTGTAAACCATTTGAAAGATGGGGATTATCTAGTCATCAGTGTCTATGGTTCTTCTTTCAAAGTATTGCCTTCTGCAATTTCCTTTAGAAAAGTAGCAATTGCTTATGAGACAAATCGAGCAGAACTCCAGAGAAAGTATTTTTAAAAAATCCTTTACTGTGTGCACTGCAATTAACATTTGACAACTACTAACACTTCTGGTAAGTACTCTTGCCAGACACTACATCAGGCAGGAATGTGGTAAGTTTATCTTAGAGATTTTGTTTCTGGCAGGGACTGGCTAAATTGTCTTAATGCTGCAGAGAGATGGTGCAGATCTCTAGCTTCCACTGGTTGAGCTGCTCAGGTTGTAGAGAGGGCAAAAAAACTAGGGGAGGAAATAGGAAACCTTGTTAGAGTGGTAGGAAATGATGTCCTGCCCTGAGCCACTCGTGGGAAGGGCGGGATATAAATCCCGGAATAAATAAATAAATAAATAAATAAATAAATAAATAAATAAATAAATAAATAAATAAATGTGAGAATGAGAGGCAGTGAAATCTGAGATGGGAATGAAAATTGGTGAAGAAGAGTAGTACCAAGGGTGAAATAGGCTGAAAGTTCATATATTAATTTGAAATAGCCCATCAAAGCTTTGGCTGCATGTCTGAATTAGGCATCTGTTCACTTCATACTACAAATATTTATTGATTCCTCCATCTTCCACACAAATTATCTGATTTACTGTTCATGGTGTGCTTCTTGTCACTTGGGGGTATATTTTAGTCTGCCTTCTATTTCCCATCCCAGTTGATCCCCTATCAAATACAATACCTTGCCCTCATTTTTCCAATGGGTACTCCTGTATCAGAATAAGTTTTCTTTCTGCTAAGAGCTCTATAACATAGACTCAGAGCCTTCACCCAAGGACAGAAGGGGAGGAAACCCATGAGTGTGTATGCATGAGGTTCTCCCTCCACTCAACTGCATTAGAAATATATTGTATTCTCAACTAATCCCGTTCATTACAGCATAATAAAACACATAATAAAAACGTAATTCATTTTTCTTGAGTATTCCATCTCACAACATCTTGGCAAGCTATTAAAAATTTGTCTTCATTTTTCTGGCAAGAGCCTTGTACCTTTTCATCTTTAATTTATGAGGGCAGCATTGCAATTGACAAGTCTTATTGCACGGCAGGCTCCTACATTATTTATCAGCCACTGATTGATGGCTCATCCTAGATCCATCCTTGCAATATGCTAAACTGGAAGAAATGGAAGGGAAGGGGGCAGGAGGCTCACATGGCAAGCAGATGGAGATGAGTGCCAGGGCTACCCCGGCCCTCATTTATTGGCATTGCACTTCATTTTTTTCTTCCAAAAGTCAAGGCAAATTTTGTGAGCAACTGACTCTAATTTCAAACAATTTTATTAGTAACATATGTCAATATATTCAATTTCTTATATCATTAATAACTACTTCCCCCCCATATGTTATTTTCTACCTCCCCCTCCCCCCATTACTTGACCCCCGCCGGTGTACTAAATTCAAAACATCATTATAAAAGGTACCCCTAATTAATAAGAACCAAAGTTTGTATCCTCTCCCCACTTAAACTTAATCATTATCAAAGATTGTCCAATGTCCTTTTATTTTTCCATTCTTTTTCTACATATCTTCTGAATTTCTTCCACTCCATCTTAAATACTTCCAAATCATAGTCTCTTAAAATTCTTGTTAACTTATCCATTTCACTCCATGTCATAACTTTAACAATCCAATCCCATTTCTCTGGTATTTTTTCTTGCTTCCACAACTGCACATACAATGTCCTAGCATCAGAGAGCAAGTACCAGATTAAAGTTCTATCTTCTTTTGGAAATTTTTCCATTTGTAATCCTAACAGAAAAGTCTCTGCAATTTTGTTAAATTCATATCCCAAGATCTTAGAAATCTCTTGCTGAATCATCCACCAAAATATTTTAGCTCTTTCACAAGTCCACCACATATGGTAGAAAGAACCTTCATGCTTTTTACATTTCCAACATCTGTCTGGCATCTTGTTATTCATCTTTGCCAATTTTTTAGGAGTTATATACCATCTGTACATCATCTTAAAACAATTTTCTTTAATATTCTGACATGTTGAGAGTTTCATAGAGTTCCTCCACAAATATTCCCAAGTTTCCATCTGTAGTTCTTTATTCACATTAATTGCCCATTTAATCATTTGAGCCACTTGTGGGAAGGGCGGGATATAAATTCTAAATAAATAAATAAATAAAATTTTACTACTTCATCTTCTGTAGACCATTGTAGAAGTAATTTATATACTTTTGAAATTAACTTATCATTGTCTCCAAGCAGAACTTTTTCCATTTCTGTTTGCTCCTTCCTTATTTCTTCAGTTTTAATATCATTCTCCACCAAGCTCTTTATTTGTTGCATTTGAAACCAATCATATTTATTATTCAACTCTTCAGCAGTTTGCAGTTCTATTTTGCCACTTTGTATTTTCAATAGTTGACTATATGACAACCACTTTTCTTCCCCTATCTCAGCTGTTATTTTTATTACTTCTTATATTTCATCCATGTATTTAACAAGTTATTTCTTATATAATGGTGAGAGAAAAAACTGTCCATCTTCCTTTTTCCATAATATAAATATGCGTGCCAGCCAAATTTATCTCCGTGACCTTCCAACACTAAAAGTTTTCTATTTAACAGCGTTATCCATTCTTTTATCCACACTAAGCAAACTGCTTCCTGATATAATCTTAAATTCAGTAATTGAAATCCACCTCTCTCTTTTGCATCTGTCAAAATTTTCATTTTAATCCTTGGTTTCTTCCCAGCCCACACAAATTCTGAATTTTTTCTTCACCATTTATCAAATTGTTCACTATCCTTCACAATAGGAATAGTTTGAAACAAATACATTATTCTTGGTACAATATTCATTTTAATTGCAGCTATTCTACCCAACAATGACAAATTAAGCTTGTTCCATTTTAGCATGTCTTCATCCATTTTACGCCATAACTTCTCATAATTATTTTGAACAGATCAATATTCTTCATTGTTATCTCCACCCCCAGATATTTTACCTTGGAGGTGACTTCGCAGCCCGTTAGTCTTTGCAATTCTTGTGTTTTTTTCTGCATATTTTTACACAGAATTTTGGATTTTTCTCTATTAATACAAAGTCCCACCAACTCCCCATATTCTTGTATTTTAGCTAGCAACAAAGGTGTAACTTGTATGAGGTTTTCATTTATAAACATTATATAATCAGCAAAAGCTCTGTATTTGTAAGTGAATCCTTTTATTCTTAATCCTTCTATGTCTTTTGCTTCTTGTATCTGCATCAATAATATTTCAAGAGTCATTATAAACAACAATGGTGAAAGTGGACAACCTTGTCTAGTACCTTTGCTGATTTTCATGTCTTCTGTAAGATCTGCATTTATACATAACCTTGCGCTCTATTCAGAATATATTGCTTTTATCATTCTTAAAAAACTTTCTCCAAGTTCCATTTTTTCCATTATTGCAAACATAAAGTCCCAGTTTAAATTGTCAAATGCTTTCTCTGCATCTGCAAAGAATAATGCTACTTCTTTTTCTGGATGTCTTTCATAATATTCTACAATATTTACAGCAGTTCTAATATTGTCTCTTATTGGGAAGAAAACCTGCTTGATCGTCCTTTATAAAGTTTATCAAATGCTGTTTAAGCCATTCTGCCAAGATTCTTGTATATATTTTATAGTCATTATTTAATAACAAAATTGGTCTATAATTTTTTACATTCGTGACATCTCTATCTTCCTTAGGTATCAATGAAATAACAGCTTCCTTCCATGTGTTTGGTATTTTCCCTTTTATTCTTATCATGTTCATCAACTTCTGCAACTTTGGTATTAGTTCCTCTTTGAAGATTTTAAAAAATTTAGCTGTATATCCATCTGGCCCAGGTGCTTTTCCATTTTTCATTGCGTTGATTGCTGCTTCAATTTCTATTTTTTCAATTAGATCATTCAAAAGTTTTCGCATATTTTCAGTTAAGGGCTCTATTTTTACCTTTTGTAAATATTCATCCATCTTCTCATTCTTTATTTTAACACCTTTAAATAATTTGGCATAATACTTAAAAAATTCTCTTTTTATTCCCTCTTGGGTAACCACTTCTCTTCCATCTACCACAATTTTTTAAATAATTTTATTTTTCCTCTTTTTTTAATTGCCAAGCCAAATACTTTCCCAGTTTATTTGCTCCCTCAAAGGTTTTCTGCTGCAATCTTTTCAAACTCCATTCCACTTTATTTAACAAATGTCTCATTTGAGTTTGTAATATTGTAATTTCCCTTATAATTTTCTTTTTCCCTGGACTTTTTCTCAACTCCCCTTCTTTTTTCTTTATTTCATTTTGAATGTCCAGCATCTGTTTCTCTTTTACTGTCTTGTCCTTATTATTCGAAGTAATCAACTTTCCTCTCATTACTGCTTTATAAGTATCCCAGACCGTCTGGAAATCTATGTCCTCTTTGTCATTCATTTGGGAAAAGCTTTAGTTTCATTTTCTAGATATGTCACTGTTTCTTTATTCTGTAGTAAATCGTCATTCAATCTCCATCTTCTCAACTTCTTGGACAATTTTGTAATCCACATTATTGGGTTATGATCAGCCCCAATCTTAGGTAAAATCTCTATTTTCCTTGTTATAAGACCTAAATCTTTAGTTCCCCACAACATGTCAATTCTAGAAAAAGTTTTATGTCTTGCTGGAAAAAAAGTATAGTCCCGAACTTCAGGGTTAAATTTCCTCCATATATCTTCCAAATTTTCTTGTTTAACCAATTCAAAAAAAGACTTTAGCAATTTTCCTTCTTTACTATTATTTTTTTTCCCTCCAGATCAGTCCAATGAATTCTTAACTGTTCCATTAAAATCTCCCATTACCAAAACTTGGTCATAGGTCAGTTCATCAAGCTGCTGTATAATGTTTTTTTAAAAAGCATCCTTTGCACCATTAGGCGCATACAGTCCCAATAACGTTTTCTTTCCATTTAATATTATTTCTACTGCTACAAATCTTCCATCTTTGTCCTTAAACACTAATTTAGGCTCCAATTCTTGTTTAATATAAAAAAATCACTCCCCTTTTCTTCTGTTCAGCCAATGAAAAAAATTCTTCCCCCAATTCTTTATTCCATAATAATTTATAATCCTTTTGTTTAATATGCACTTCTTGTAAGCAAATTATATTACAATTTTGTTTCTTAATCCAATGAAATGTTGCCCTTCTTTTTTGTGGTGAATTTAGTCCATTTACATTCCAAGACAATAATTTGTAATCCATCATGGTGCAAATTCTTTATTTTCTTCATAAAATCTGCGCATTGCTTGTACATTTGTAATTGTAATTCTTTTCCCCTGAAGTTCAAAACTCAAACCTTCAGGTATGATCCATCTAAACCTTATACCATTGTCTCTTACTTTTTCTGTCAGTTTTTTTTATATGTTCTTCTATCATTTATCACTTGCCTTGGCAACTCTTTCATGATTCTTACTCTGCTGCCTCCCACTATCAATGTCTTTTCAAAAATTTTACTCATGATCCTTTCCACCATTTCCTTTGTCATAAATCTTATGACAACATCTCTTGGTAAGTTATTTTTCTTGGCATAAAGTGAGTTCACTCTGTACATATAGTTATACATGTTTTTAGTCACTTCAGGATCTTCCTCTAAAAATTTTGCAATTATTTTTATTATATATTCTTTTAAATCACCATCTTCCTTTTCAGGTACTCCTCTCAGACGTATCTGAGTCTCCATTAATTTGCAGTCATGGATTGTCACTTTTTCTTGCATTTTCAACAATGTGGAATCATATACTTTCATTTTACCTTCTACCTCCTGCACTTTCTTAGATGTTTCCTCTGTTTCCTTTCTGAGATCTTCCATATCTTTTTTAATCTCTTCAATAATTTCTTTTTTCGATTCAGTTATCATCTCTCTCATGCCTCTCATCATTCTGGCCTCCATTGCCTCTAATTGGTCCTGCATTTTTTCCAATGATGTAGCCCTGGTACGGGGTTGCTTGTGTTCTGACATTTAAAAACAGCAAAAATTTGGACCTCACCAATTTCAACTTCAACTATCAGATTCAAAAGAATAGGACTTGCCTTTTATAACAAGCCTAATTTCGCTGTCCTCAGAGCTCCCAAAGTCAAGATATTTATTTTAAAAGTTTTTAAATCTTTCAAAATGGCAGTCACGACTTTTTGCTGCTCCTTACAAATTTTTCTCCCTTTTAAAAACATCTGAAGTCCACACAAATAATATGTCCAATAATATTTATCTTCTTATCCTCTTCTCAATTAATTCCAACAATTTTTAATGTTCCGAACACTTTAAAAACATTATTTTAATTTTGACCTCCAAGCAATGGCCACTGATGTTTCTCAATGGTGTTATATTCCTAGAGTTTTCCATTCACTAGTTCCTGCTTTACTTGCCACCAAATCTCATTCACCCTGGTAAGGAGATCTCACGATACTTGACATACTTCCTGTGTTGCTTGAATGTGCTGCAGATCTGTGACGATGGTGCTCTTTTTTCAAAACCGCAAGTAGACCAAACAATAAATTCCTTTCCACTTTTTAGCACTATCCTTTATATTTACAAAATTCAAATTTCAACTCTTCCTCCTTTCCTCTTCCAAACTTTCTAGATTTTCAATTCCCACCTTTTAAATTTGTTCCATTAAACTATAAATAATCCTGGAATGAAAGATAGTAATCTGTACCTTCTCTTCCAATTATCCAAGTTCCCACTGGTCTTGCGTAGCTTTAGATGTTTAGCAATGTCCAAGAAGGTTAGGATTCTGTTGAGCTTATGGCAAATAAATGACTCTGAAAACTTCTGCAGATGATGAAAATGCAACTCTTCCCGGAGACCCCTCAAAGGAGCCCCCCCCCCAGGACTCCCTTTTAGCCAAGGTAAATCTCCTCAAAGTTTCCTGTGCATATCTTGGACTAATCTCTGACTGAGAAAAGTAGGCAGTAGGCATTAAAGTGCCTTCCACTACCCTGAACAGAAGTTCCAGCCTGCTCCCGTATGAGAAGCAGTTCAGCTTGACATTTTCCTCCCCCGGAAGTCGTGAGCAACTGACTCTAGAGCACTGAAATGTTTTTGTCCTGGGGTGTGAGGCCTATTTGCTAAGTCCAAACAGACATGGAACACACTGTTGGTTTGAATAATTCCATAGCACTGTGCAGTATATAAAGCAACTTCTGCAACTTCCTTTAGAAAAGTAGCAATTGCTTGTGAGACAAGTCCGGCAGAACTCCAGAGAAAGTATTTTTAAAAAATCTTTTACTGTGTGCGCTGCAATTAACATTTGACAACTACTAACACTTTTGGTAAGTACTCTTGCCAGACACTATGACATCAGGCAGGAATGTGGTGCCTGATAATTACATACCTCACAACAACCCTGCAAGGCAGGTTATGGTGAAAGACAGTGACTACCAAAGTGATCCAGTTGTGACTAAACAGAGGACTGAGCCTGGCTACATGTCTCCTACAGTCATATACTTGCTGGCCAGCATCTCTGCAAAATTTCTAACAGTGCAATCCTAAACAGTTACTCTTGATTGAAATCAATGGACTTAGAAGGATTTAGCTTGCACTGTAACTCATGTTCGATTTTATCCATATAAGTTTACCTTTTCAAAAAGTTTCTAGCCTCATTTTTGAATGTTTATTTTTATGCAATCCAGCAGACATTGTATTGCTCTTAATCTCATTACTGGCCTCACTTTAAAAATAATCTGTATGGTGGTCTCTCCACCCCACATTTTGTTGTTGTTGAGAAGAAGCAAGTGGGGTTTAAGGGTTAATTTCTGTAATTTTAGTGCTCTAAGCAGCATGGGAACCCTATCACCCTTAGACAGTGGCTTGTAACCATCATTCTGCTCAACAGTTTGAAGTTTTTATCCCACAGAAGTGGTTCTTTTACTGGAGGAAGAGCCACTTCCATTAGAGGAACGATCCTTAATATTGAGAAGGACTTCAGACTGTGCTGAGCAGAATGGTAGGATATAAGCCAATTTTTGAAGCTGAATTTATGCATGAAAATGGAGCACTAATTAAAAAGCTCTTCAAAATCAAAAGTAGATGGCCACATTGGTCCATAGCAAAACCGAAAACAAAGGCCATGTAATATTTTTACTAGGATCAACTAAACTGGTGGTGGTGGAAAGTCACTGCTGATTAGCTGGTAGGGTTTTCAAGGCAAGAGACATTCAGAGGTAATTTGCCATTGCCTGCCTCCGTGCAGCAACTTTGGACTTCCTGGGTGGTCTCCCATCCATGTACAAACTAGGGCCAACTCTCCTTAGCTTCCAAGATCAGGCTAGCAAAATAGCACCCCCCAAAAATGCAAGCTTTCTAGTTCTCCATCAGGCTGGATATTTACCCCTCCCCCCCCCCCCCAAAAAAAAACTTTGGTGAGGGTAGAGGAAATTATCTTTCAAGTCAGGGTATGGCAAGTATCAGGATGCACTCTTGACATGCTGGGAACAAGAAGCAAAATATGGAAGCTGTCCTATAGGTGACCAACCTGTAGGTGATCATCCTGTAGGTGACCAAATGTCTCTGCTTATCTGGAAACAATCTCTCTTCCCCACCCCCATTTTGTATCAGCCCTTCAAACCAAGGAAGCCAATCAGATACAGCATGAAATGGAATCCAAGTGGTAAGTAGCAATTGTGAGAAAGTATGGAGATGACTAACTAGAGTGGATCAGCAGGATATGGAAAGGAAATTTAGTAGCAGTAGAATACAAATATCAAGTCACCGAGACAGGCAAAAAAGTTAAAAACACTTCAAAGGAAGAAAAACAGGATATGGAGAAGGAAGAGGGATTTAGGGAAGGAGACAGACATAGTCATGGCAAACTGAAGATATTCAAGGAGAATAAGAAGACAAAACAGAAAACAGAGACCTAATTTAAAAAAAAAACGTTGGAATACACACTGCAGTAATACAACAGAAAAAGAGTGAACTAGTAGTGCCAATTGAAAGACGGGAACAAATTGAAGAACTTTTGAACAGCAAATTTTAACAGAAAAAAAACAGTCAAGTGAAGTTACATATCACTATGGTATTAATCTATTAAACAAGCAATATGTCAATTTCTGATATTTTTTTTAAACAGAAGGAAAAGCCCTCCAGTGGCAGGCTCTGAGCACACACACCACTATACCGCTCTCACCTTCCTGAGTCTGTGCAGACCTGGGATGCTGAGAGTGGTGGGGCAGGGCAATGCATACGCTCAGAGCCTGCTCTCCCTTGCTGCAGAAGACTTCTATGGCAAGGGAAGGCACACACTTGGGGGAAGGGCTCCCACACCTGCCCCTGTGGTGCCCTAGGCAGCTGCCTACCTAGCCTACTGGGATGCGCCGGGCCTGTGGGGACTGGTGAATGCAAGGGACTGAGGCAAGAAAAACTGTGCTGATGTGGGCAGGACCAGCAAAAAAATGTACAGCTTCCCTGCCACACTATGTGCAAAATCTTACCCAAAAGAATCACACCCAAAAAAATCTTACCCAAAAGAATCAGATTTGAGAAAGATCACAACAAAGTGGGGAAGGAGGGAATACAGAATGTGGTTGGTTAGGACATGTGGGTGCTTCAAAACAAGCCTGTTTCACTTTATATGTGAAGCTGCGAGCATCTGTGTCAAAGCAACCTAAAAACAGCTTGCAAGAGTCTGCAGAAGAAGGAAGGACCCTTCTCTTGCCTACAGCTTCTCTTGCAAATGAATTGCTGTAATAGCATTAAACAAGCAAACATGAAAATTCTGTGTTTTCTGTGTGACACATAGTTACCCTTAGTTATAAATAAATTTGGCAGGATCAGGCCTGAGTTTGGTGTTTCCTACATTCTGCTTACTTTGCCATCACACTTCATGTAACAATGTACTGTTACTCTGAAGACACAGAAAAAAATATAAGAAGGAAAGGGAAAGTACATCTCAGTTTCCAGAGGGTTAGGTGCCTTCTGCTGAAAAGTTCCAGCTCCAAAATAAACAGGGTTTGCCCACTCAAAGGATTGAGGAGACAGCGGGTAGGGAATATAAACATATATAAAGACCAATAATCTCTGCACAACAGATTAACTTGGGGGAGAGAACTAACATTTAGAAAGGATTATGCTCTGAATACAGAGAAAAAGAAGAGGACAAACCTCTATATGCATGAAAAAATCCTTTATGTAAAAATATTAGAGGTATCAAAGTGAAAAAAATAGATTATGGAGACACAATGTAAGAAACACTTCAACCCATACCACAGATAAATATTAAAATATACTTGTGAATTATATTGACTCAATAAAACATCCAAGGAGTAAAATACACTATAATGGTCACTCTATGACCATTGTGGTATATTTCACTCCCTCAATGCTTTATTGACTCAATATTTAAATGTGATACATTGCATCTTACAGTATACCTTACGTTAGATCTTTTGCCCCTAGTACTTTTGCAGATTTTTAAAGAATACAGGCCAGAATATGGGCTCTCAAATATGAAAAGAATCCAGGGTCTTTCTCTCCCTCCACACCATCTTTTGTGTTTATTACTTATAGCCACAAGGTAGGAAAAAATCTGGCCAGATGGCATATTTCCTTAAGACAGCAAATGAAGAATTTATTTCAGTGTGTACCATACCATGATAAAAACAATTATGAGCAGAATCAGTTCTGTCCCTCCAAGAAAACAGTAACAACATACGCAAGAGAGAGAAATTATACTCTTTATTTGGAATATGTTGCTGCAGTTAAAGCTACACAGGAGGTATGACATGGAATCAGTGTGGATTCCTGCCTGGTAACATAGTTTTGAATTTGGTAAAATAAGCTTTGAACATAACCAAAAAAATCGTACAAAAAATCAATTCAATCTGTCATAAGCTTCAAAGAGTTGGATGAGGTCTTGTTAAGAGTAAACAGGATAAAAAGCGCATAGCAACCCCTGAGCCTCCAGCAAAGATGACATTTATAAAGAACCAAACAAACAACCCCAGCCTGGTTTGCTCTGATTGAAATAAGTAATTTGCTCCAGGGATGAAAAGAACAGAAAACAGGATTAAACAGCTGACCTTCAGCTGTCTTGTGGGAAGTCAGTACTGGCTACATACATTTCTCACCCCATTTTACAAGCACACATGTGTCATCAAAAACATCAGGTTCTTTTAGATTTTGGGGGGGGGGGGGCAGAAAGGAGGACTATTATAATGAATTTTATTAAGTAACCCTGCAACTGGTAAACTTGATGGCAAACTTAGTTTCAGCTACCTGAGCTTTTCCCTAATGATATTGGAAACTGTGTTGTACAATATACAGGACAGTACTAGTCAGAGGAAAGTTTACTTCTATATCCGTGGAGTGATTTATCCCTTTAAACCATCAGCAATATTCATTCTTTTGTTTTTGGGTTTTTTTGTCTTTGCCTTTTCAAAGCACATGAAGGTGCAACGGGGCAGATTCCACTGAAGTTGCTGTTGCAGAACGGATGCACTGATTCTGTGCATGCCACATGGCAAATAAGATGATCCTTGCATTGAGCCATTGGTCTACATGGCAGACAGAAGGAATTGTGGGATCACACAGTGCATGCACTGTTATCAGCATAGGGCAATATTGCAAAAATCCTTCTACCAATTTGGAGGAAGGGGGGCATATACTGAGTACTGCACTTCTAGCTCTGACAAAAACATCACATCAGGAACCCAGGAACTTCCATTCAACTATGCCTTCAGTATGAACAAACTTTGGTAGAGCACAGGTATTGTAGGAAAGATATTAATGGGCATTGTTTACTCATAGCCACATGCAGTGAAGATTGCGATTTATGCTTAAAGCAGATTTAACATATTTTCTGCCTGAAGCTCAGATACTTGAAATCTCACTTGCTGCACATGTTTGCACAAGCACATGCCCACTGTGTGCAACAAGATCTGTGTTCATAGTCACAGGTGCTGGTGAAGATTGTGTGGTGTGAGGGGGAATTTAAACAGATTTCTTTTCTCATTTTGGAAGAGACCATCATGCACTTTGAATGGGGGGAAGGGCTACTGCCACTACATTTGCCTAAACTGAAGGAAAAGCCAGAGTAACATGCTGAACTGACAGAAATCAACTTCAGCTTAAAAACATCTGTGTTGTGTATTTTTCCTCATGCCTTCTATTTCAACCAGTCAGTGATCTCAGTGTGAAAGTGACTGAAGAGTGAAATAATAAAAGGAGATGAGGCCTGTGCAAAAACAGACTGATCTTTCCCTCTCTCAACTTGTGATCCTATAGTTTCTGAGGGTCAGATTAAGAATATTTTTTCCAGTTAATTTCCATATGATACATAGCTCAAAATAATGCATGTTACTCAGGCAATTTATACTTCCACTTTACATGCTATTTGGATTAGTGTCTCAGTTTGGGATTATTTTTTTTAAATGAACATTAGAACCTCATTAAACAAGTACTAACTTCACTTCAATGTCCTTTTATAGAATCTGACAGTCTCCCACCTTTATGATATTGGAAGTAAAGTTCTTATTAACAGGAAAACTCAAACCAAAGCACAGAGCACAATTTCAAGAGATGGAAGTAAACACTCTGTGGAAAACATGCAAACAGCTTCATCACAATTATGGGAAAGAATACAAGCCAATATGCAAGGAGTTACAACAGAGGAACAGTGGCACAGACATATATATGGTCTTGGGCCACCTAAGCCTAACTACTTCAGAAGCCTTGCATCTGAAACACCTATGATATGAAATTTCTTATTAACCTTTACAATCCATCTTGATACAAAGCATAATCATTCTGTAGTGCTATTAACATTTTTTTTTTAAAAGAACACGTGGATCTTGTAACAGTATTTTAACTAAAACATTATAAAATTCACAAGTTAGAGATAGGTGAAAAGCACAATGCTCATGACAGCCTGTATTAAACTGGAGTTATTACAGCTTCTCTGGAGCTCTGTCTGTGGACTTTAAGGAGGCATCTGGTTGGCAATCATGAAAAGCCTTTGGTCTGATCCAGCAGAACTCTATGCTTTTAGAAATTTGTCCTTTTCATTTTAAGCAGTGGCACTTCCAAGCTTGCTCTTCCACACAATGACCCAACCTAAAACAGGTATACCGCCCACCCTAGGTCTCTTTGGGCAAAGCCCTTCTTGTCAACAAAACAAGGTGCAAAAAGAGAACTGGAACCATGGAGAAAGAAGAATCTATCTAGAATAAGAAATCGCCATGTAACAAAAATTGTATTATGAAATATAATAAATTATAGTTTCAATGTATGTGTCTATATGTCTATATATTATTTGATTCATACAAAAGACTTACCCATCCTTCATTCATTATAGAACAACCATGATCCAAAATATGTTAACATATAGCAGGAGAAAAATATTCAAAAATCCAGATATGAGCCGATGGAATAAAATGTACAGTCTATTTCAAATGTCTGTTCTTCTCCACTGTGCTGGCTTCCAAAGAGCTACAGTAGCTTCTCTGAGGGATTTTGGAATAAGTGTTGCCATAAAATTCCACAAAACTTTCACCATGGAAAATAACTTTTATCTCCTTTCTTTTTCATAGAGGAATGCCAAGAAATCTAACCAACGCATGACTGTTCCTTAGGTGTCTTAGCATTCCACCATGAAAAAGCTATCTTCCGTAGTGAAAGTTTTGTGGATCATGGTTGATCCATAATGAATGGATGATGGGTGAGCATTTTGTATGATCAAGTAATATATAGATATATATTAAAAATATAATTTATTATATTTCATAATACAATTTTTGTTACATGGTGATTTCTTATTCTAGATAGATTCTTCTTATCAACAAGGCATGACTCACCTGAAGGATGGCCAGATGGTCACACCTTATGGCTTTCTTTCTCAGCCAGATATATACTCACTAGAGCTAAAATAATGATCTTTAGATCTGTGTACTTACTTGAATATCCTATAATAATGGAAGCAACCATCTGACCCAATCTTTTATACAACAGACAGTATTTTATCTAAAAGCACTCCATAGATAAACTCATTCAATGCAAACCATAATGTTCCTCACTGCAGTGCCAGCAAGACAAATAGCCTGAGGTGACTTTAATTTGCTTGCTTCCATTAAAGCTCTGAATATGCATGCTTTACTAATCTTCATACTGCACCATAGGCTGTGTAGTCTTATAGTTGTAAGTAAATATATTCATGTACATGTGTGCTTTGCTTACAAGGAGGAAGGGGTTTTGCTGTAAAAGGATCCCCCATATCTCTGTATGAAAAGAATACAGCCATTTTTGTACGAGCATATTTTGTTTGTGAAAATTAAAATGATTTGGAACAAAATCAATACAAAAATATAGCTATCATAAAAACATGTATGGTGCACACTGTTTTTCTAGCCCTCAGCATGAGATATCCCCCCCCAAAACAAGTTGTCCTTCCCATTGTAACCTATTCTTGTGGGATTCAATACAGTCTATGGATTCTCCTTTTTCAAAAATATAATTTCTATTGGTTCATAGGGATTATAAACACACATGCACACCAATTTGGAATTGTGCATAATATTGAGACTGGGTTTGCTTGAAGATTCTAACTCTGACTCCTAAATGGGTCATGACTGGAATGTTTCTGCTTTGTTCAGGGAGTATACATTACAGCAACAGCCACATTGCCACAATACAATCTACCCCTACAGTTCACCTGAATCCAGGAAGGTTATATCAAACACACAGGACCTGCCAAGATGTGACAGCCAATTAAAAAGCAGCATTTCAAAGGAGTTATACAATTACAAACAGTAACTTCCTTATGAGGTGCACCAGATCCCTGGTTCTTCTTCATCCTGTCCTGTCTGCTCCGCACCAGGTACTATGAAGAAGCCTATCTTAAAGCCCTTTGTTAAAATAGACGACCTCAATGCTGGAGTTTTTCTCTCCAATCTGAGCTTGGAGTTCAGGTTCCAAGTGACTCACCTTCATTGAGCTGCAAAAGAAAGGACAAACGATGCATTGTTTACAGCCCAGTCTTGAATCCCATTACTAGCACAATCCCACAGAAACTGTGATGGAAGCTGTGACCTTTGAGTATTACACCTCCTGATATTCAGTAGGAACTTGGAAGGTAGAAAAAAGTGTTTATGATTATGTGATGTGAAACCTTATTATACATGTAGCCTAGAGATCCTTCAAAGAACCTCATCCAACATCTTCCTTACTAGGAGATGACAACAGAATTCTGATTCTAATGCAGAACAGGGAGAACCAGTTGGTGCCATCATTTCTATCATTCAGGTGCCAGGCTAAATCCATCTTCATAACACAGCCTTTAATAATTATTATCTTTCAGGGTTTTGGTGTTTTGTTTTCACTGCTGCTGATCTTTGAAATGCACCCAATGGACTGGTGTATTTTCATATGTAGTAGGTTGTCTTGAAGACTGCATAATGGAAAACATACATTTTAAAATAAATTGCCATACAAGTGGCTCAATCGGAGGTGGTCAAACTTGCTTAACATAAGAGCCATATAGAATAAATGTCAGATGTTGGAGAGCTGCAAGGAAGGAAGGAAGGAAAATAGAGATGGTGAGGGAGAAGGGAGGAGGAGGGAGGGAGATGTGGAAAGAAAGCAACTTTAATGCCTACTCCAAGCTGCTGAAGGGCTTGATTTAGAGAATTGATTTAGAGAGAAATGCCTTCTCCAAGCCAGCTGACTAGGTGGTGAAGGAATCAAGAGCCACACAATATATGAGAAACAGCCACATGTGGCTCCTGAGCCACAGTTTGTCCACCCCTGGCTAAATAAAGAGCCATTATTATAATTGTTGTTATTCCTATCGTTGCTCATTTGGTAACACAGTCTTAAAGGTAAACTGGAGCCTCTTATAAGATATCTGCAAAGCTAAATCATACAAGAGAACTCCCTGTCTTCATAAAAGTGCAGAAACAGAGTCGGTATGGTACAGTGGTTAGACTGCCAGGTTATGATGGGGGAGACCTAGTTTCAGGTCCACATGCAGCCATGAAAGCTCACCTGAGTGACACTGGGCCAGTCACTTTTTCTCAGCCCAACCCACCTCACAAGGTTTTGTGAGGATAAATAAGGAAGGGACATTGCCTTGAGCTCCTTGGAGGAAGGGCAAGATAAAAAAGTGATAGACACAGAATAAAATATGCACAAAAGTAAATACAGACATGTTCTACATGCATAATTCTGCATTTCTTGGTGCAGAATTTGGGTTACCTTGGTTAACCATCTGAATTAAAAACAGTGCAAAGCACACACAGTCCTAGACAAGGCTCTTTTATAGATATAATATCAGATGGAGAATAAAACAAATATTCAAGTCTGGCAAGGTGAGCCAATTGCTAAGCTGAACCCACAACACTTAGCTACCTGCACCTGTTATGTAACTGGGCACTAGTCAACAACCTGAAATTTGATTCATGTACCACGTACCATCTCCATATACCTTTTAGACCACTCACAGTAAAACAAAAGCCATGACAAAGGTAGGGTGGTTTTCTGCTTCCTCTTGACATTACAAGAAGATGCTGCTTTCTACGTAGGAGGGAGAAATCAGTCCAGGGAAGAAGAGGAAATGAACCTGCTAGAAAAGCTTTAACTGCCTAGATTTGGGAACTGTATCCTAGACAGCAATTTTCCTATAGAAAATATATTTCTAGTAAAGCATCTTGAACTAACACCTATGAAAAGCATTAGAGGACATAACATGCTATGGCATGTAGCAGGAGTGCTCACCTTTTCTGTGGGAAGAGTGCACAGCACAGAGGCGTAGCAAACACCAAGCTGCAGGAGGAGAGACAAAAACAGGAGATATGGTTTTTAGTTTCCATTTCTAACTTTGGAAGCTCCTGACTCTCTGGAGAAAATGATCCTTATCAGCCACATAAGACAAATCCCTATTTATGCAAGTCTATATGATTTGAGTACACTGAGAGCTGGTTTCTGGTACATGATGTATAAGGAATGCATCATGGATATGGGTATCTTATATCCCAATCAAGTCTTCTTTCCAGTCCAATATGCTTTTTTGGGCTCTTCCTCTCCTGTGCTGGAGTGCTGATCTTGTCAAATCTGAGGGCTAAATAGCCCATGTCTCCAAAGTTGTCACTATTATAGGTAGGTATGTAGATCACACTGCAGCAAAATGGGTCTTGGGGGTGTCACACCAAAGTTAAAATGTGGTAGGAGCACACTTTGGCTGATCATGCAGAAGGGCCCTTAACTGAGATACCAAGAACTGAAAATACCAGTATTCAAAAGTGGCATTTGAATCTTAAACAGATAAGATTTCTCATCCTGCACAATCACAGAAAATTCATAATGGCCACCTTAGAAAACCCAGAAACCTGATGCAAGGCCAGTACCAGGGCTCAGCTATTAGGGCACTTGTCTTAGCAGGGGTCCCTCTGCCAACCCTTGGTGCCCTTGGCCTGTTGCTTCTCCTCTTGGCCTTCCCTCTTTGTGTGAGTGAACAATGACAGGACTGAGAATGGAACATCCCCTCCCTATGGAGTAACTGTAGCAAATGGGCCTAGAGACAGGAGAAAGCAGCAAGAAGGTGGGCCCACTCCAGGAAGGGGGGGGGCACTGATGAAAACTTGCTCAAGCTTCTCCCCTCCACCAATACAACAACTCCCCCACACAAATACAACAACTCTTACAGCCATACCCTAAGGAGCAGGGACCCATCACTATGCAACTGAAGTGATATCTGTACCAGGCCCACAATTTTTCTACTTTTGCTCTTGCTAGCCATGTGGTCTTTGGCTCTGTTCAAAATCACTGCCCATCTTATCTACAAGTTCTAGAAGTTGCTTTTGAAAATCCTCACAGCCTCGTCTCTTCTTCAGATAAGAAGCAGTCCTACTTGCACCACAGGGAGAGGGAAAGGGAGTTTGCTTACCACAAACCCACCAGTCCAATCTGCAGAGGAGCATTCATCCAGGGGTACCGCTAAAGAGAAACACATGGGAAATGTTTATGCTCACAGTGGTTCTGGTTTGTGATTTTTAGAGAAGCAGTTGTTTATGTAGCAACAATGTTAATATGTCTCTTTGGGAGACTTTTTCTGAACCTGATTTCCTAGAATCACCAGAAGAAAGTCTCCTTGGTACTTTCAGGTACTGTTAACCTCCAAAACTGTGTTAGAGAGCCCTGTGGTAGTCTCACATCATCCATTTATTTGAGTTAGTTGTTCAGATGTCCTTTAATGAAGGGATCAATATTACTGTGATCTTCTACTAAGGACTGCTCAAAACCAGAATCCTTCAGACA
The DNA here is from genome assembly GCF_032191835.1 of Heteronotia binoei. Classification (NCBI taxonomy): domain Eukaryota; kingdom Metazoa; phylum Chordata; class Lepidosauria; order Squamata; family Gekkonidae; genus Heteronotia; species Heteronotia binoei. The sequence continues at coordinate 76,031,308 of NC_083228.1, read as the reverse complement.
GGGAGAAAATTAAGCTGCTTCCACACAGATGATTTGCTCTCAAACTTCAGTGGCGAGGGGGGAACAGAACATTGACATAACATCAACTTCCTCCCTTCCATTATTATCCACCCCTCTTTTTCTGATGTTTCCAGAACATCCTTTGATCTGATGCTTCCGGAAACATCAGAGTCAAAATGGGCTTCCCCACATGTGGATGGGAAGGTGCACATTTCTAAAACTCCCCACTCACAGATGGTGCCTTTCCCCATCCCCTGCCACATCCTCACACACCTCCATTCCCCTCACCACTAGAGGGATTTTGTCTTTTTAAAAATCAGTAATAGGTAAATTGCTGTTAACACTGAAGTGAAATACCTACTACCCAAACTGATTTTAAAAGTCCCATGCTAATAGGGACACCAGAGACTTGCCCTGTGTGGTCCACATGTGAAAACAGCCCTACATTAACCCAGCTATTGACAATCTGGGATGATTTACTTAGCAATAAATACTTGGAGGGTGATGGAGACACACAGAGGCATTAAAAGACATCCCAGCTTGGCATAAAAGAAAAGAGAAGCTTAGTAAAGACCTGTACAAATGTACCTTCCACTAGTGATTAAATCAGGAGATTAGGAAATGTCATTATGGTTTTTGGATATTTACAGGGTGCATCCCACACAAATGAACTGGGGAAGTGTTAGTAATCCTATATACATGCCACATTAACCTCATGATGGCCTCAGAAACCATTAAGTAAACATGATGTTTGTTATAATATGGTTTTGTTTCCTTTTTACCTTAGATTCTCTGCCTGCAAAACAGGAAGAAAGCCACCCTTTAGCAAGAAGGTTTTTGTTTTTTTGTTTACACCAGTTTAACCCATCCCAGTGTTTCAAAGATAGAAGCTAACACTTTTTACAAAAAAATTACACTCCCTCTACTGATTCACATTTGTAATGACTGCATTGTTGTGACACAACAGTAAGCAGACAAAAACAAAGACTGGCTCTATAGTCTTGAACAGCAAAACAAAAAACATGATCAATAACGCTTACAGGAATGGGATGAAAAACTCGGTCTGTGAATTCAAATAAGACCCAGAAGAACTTACCTTCAAAAAAGCTCTCTTCTCTAGTGCATTCATGATCACAGGAGGGATGGCTGTGCAGGATGAAAGGGAAAAATGGTATGAAACATATTCCCCCACCTGGTTATCTCTCCAAGGAAGACAGAAAGGGTGCATTCACACACACTAAATACTGCTTTGCAACTGGATTTTTACTGTGTACGAATATTTATTTATTTATTTATATTTGTATACCACTTTCCCCACCAAAGCAGGCTCAGGGCGGCTAACAGGCCAGTGGCAATAAAAAAAACATAAAACATGATAAAACAATATAAGCTGCAAAATCCACTTGCAAACAGCTGCCATGTGAAAGCACCCACTGAGTTTCTCAATTCATCCAGACTTTTTTGTTTTCACTTAGGCTTCCTGGGGCTGGGTGCAACTCACATAATTATGGATGGTTCTCAGATTTACAGCTCTATCTGGCATCAGCTGTACCCTTTAATGAACAAAGTAAGTTCTGAAATTCTTTTTCCCTCACTAAAAGCCTGAAGAGAATTTCTAAATTAAAAAATGCCAACAAGTCAGGGTCCCCAGATGACAGTTTACAGACTCCTAGCTTTTCATATTCAAGGTTGTTTGATTCTTGGGATGTAATGATAGCAATGAACTAGATAGTATAAGATAGCATTATATACGATAACATTTTTTAACCTAATAGCATTTCTACCACAAAAGTCTTTAGTATTTCACAGCATTTGATTGATAACATTGTACTGGGCCATTCAAAAACATAAGATTTTGTATTTGATGCCTACCAAAATAAAAAAAAGACATTCGGGAAATGCCAGGAAGTCAAACATTATATGGGCAGCTGCCCACGCAGGAACCACTTACCCATGGCGGGTACAGCCATGCCAATACGGGACACCACAACCTGCATGATTGCTTGCTGAGCTGCCTTCTTGGACTCACCCAGCCGGTTCCCATTCTCGTCTAAAATGGGGATACCAAACTTTAACTCCCTGTAGGAATGGTTCAGGAAAAAAGCACAGCCCTTTAATGTCATTTTTTCTCTTGTCAGAAAAGTCTTCTGAGACACAGTTGTCCATTCTTCCTGTCTTTGTGGAGCACAGCTACACATTATGCATAACTCCATGATTTGCCCATGAATGTTCTGCCATGGAGATAAAAGCAGCTTGCAAGGTGAGGAGTAACTGAATGACATAGCATCACAGCCCAAATCAGAGGTTTTCAGCCATGTCTGCCAGTTGGTTTCACAATTAAGCAGGATAATCATGCACTGCCACCACACCTAGCTACACACACCATTCACTTAGAGTCAGCACTACACCAGATGAGAGGACAAGGTGGAAACATGTCACAGTAGCATGACTAAAATACACAGAGGAGTCCTCTGAACATCCACTGGAACAAAGCAAGCGGACAGGTGAACACACAGCCTTACAGTGCTATCCCAAGAGGAGTTACACTTGTCTAAGCCCATTGATATCAAAGAGGAAAGTAACTCTTCGCTACTGTGCTATTAGGTCAACATGATGCCATTTTTAAAATGCAGTATAACTAGAAGAAATTGCCAGGAGCCTGACATTGTGGAGCAGTGTCCCCATCACACTCTCAGCTCAATACAGAACACCATCTTACCTCTGTCTCATTAGCGGGATGTTGATGCAGTTAGCAGCTGCCACAGCAGCAAAAGGCACAAAGCGTCCAATAATTGGTGGCAAATGCTTCCAAGAATGATAAAGAAAGATCCATATTATAAACTGAATCAGTAATGGAGGCAAACATTTTGCAAATATGCACACCCCAAGGCAATTAAAAATAGACTTTCAGCTCTGCCAATGATTGCCTGTGGAACTTTTAAACAGTCTCTTTATCTCTTCTGACAGCAGTTCTCTCACCAATACAGTCAGCCTCAACTTTAGTCCACCCACCATGCCAGAGCCAGTATAAATTAATTCAGCCATCCTACTAGACCATATGCACGAAGGAAGGACTGAAAGTCTTGGCCTGTCCTATGAATATGTAAAGGAAGTTTATCATAAGTTTCTACAGATCTACAAGTTTGCATACTTCAAAACTTACGTCCACCCATAAAAGAAGGACTCCACTTATTGAAATAAATAGAGCTTGCACAGTTACACCTCTTGGCAGATTACAGGGTGATGCAACAAGGAGAGAGGATCACTTTTTGTCAGGGAGGCAATATTTCTAATAACACAGCAAGGATACCTAATTGCACAGAAATCTCCTTCCAACTATGTCTTAATCCTGCAATGAGAACTTTCCCTTTAGGCCTCCTCCTGGGAGAATGCCGCTCTGTGGCAGGGCAGGCAGAGCCAGTCGGTTCCTTACCTTAGTGAGGGACTTGAGTCCCAGGGCCGTCACTACAGCTCCAGTGGTAGCGCTGATGTATGCAGTGCCCAACTGGCTGGAAAGGAAGTAGGCCACCTTAGCAAGCCTAAGACATTTCTAGCAACAGAAATAACTATCTTGTTCAACTCAACCCTTACTCTAGAGAAATACAAGGAGTCTATTAGTGGAACACATCCTTACCCCCAGACACCACCCCTCCTTTGAGGATGAGCAGCCACTCTTCATCATCATCATCATCACTATTATTACTATGATTATTAAAAGTTTTCAGACATAAGAATAAAAAGGAAAAAGGAGGAAGATCAAAGAAACATATCATTAAGACATCCAATATTTCTCCATGATAAAAAAATTCCATTACTTATTGCTAATTCTAGAATTATAGCATACTCACTTGCTCTAAAATCAAAGCAAGTACATTAACAAATTTCCTTTTTTATATATTATTTAAAGTTCTCCTTAATCCTCAAATACATGAATCCTCAAATCATTTATTTCCTTTGCATACAAGAAGTCCATAAGGGGTTTCCAGTTAGCTAAAAATGTTGATAATGTATTTTCTCTAATCAGTGAAGTAAGTTTAGCTATCCTTGCAAATTCCAGCATCTTTAACAACCATTCTTCTACTGTGGGTATTTTTGTAGATTTCCAGCACTATGCATAAAGTAACCTCAGAGTAGCCACTCTTTTTCACACCCTTCCTAGCACTACCAGCTTCCTTCACTTGTTCCTCTCATATCTTTCCTCTCTGGCCTCAGCACACTATAGTTTTGCCCTCTGGGGCCCAGCACTACTTTCTAACTTGTTTTTCACCCTCATGGCTCCTCATCACTTCCTTTACCCAACACTCATCTCTGAGGGCACAAGCCCCAGGGTTATTGATTGCTTATCAAGGACACCTGATAAGCAAGCCCCAGGGTTACTGATTGCTTATCAAGGACACCTGAACACTTAAGGCTGCCTCAGACACAATCAGACCACTAGTTTACCAAGGTCAGTATTGTCTGACAGAGAATGGCTCTCCAGGGTCACATATGGAGGTTTTTCACATCACCTGCAGCCTGATCCTTTTTACTGGAGATGCCAGGGACTGAACCTTGGGCTATCTGCTTGCAAAGCTGATGCTCTACTACTGAGCCACAGTTGTTCTCAGCATCTAACCAACAAGCAAAACACAATTTTTTAGCGCCCAGGCTTGCCTCTGGGCTATATGAAAGAATCAGAAATCTCTGAGGATGTGCAGAGTAATCAAAGTTCCCATCCACAGGCCTCTGGAGTTAGGCACCAGGGCATTTTGGTTCAGAGAGTATGACTCCCAGGCCTCAAGCTCCTTCTTACTTGACAGTGATGGGAGCATCTCCACTCCGATTGGTATAGTTGACAATGGCATTAAATGATTGATTCACCCATTGCCAGAATAACACAGCAGGTGTTGTTCTGCAAGAAAAAGAAGGCAACTGTCAGAGAGACTATTCAGTGTGTGTTGCTCACCCCCCACCCACTCACATTCTCATTGGTGCATACTTGTGTTCTCATACATTCTCAGCTTTGCATTTGCACAGGTCTGAAGACACTCTAATATTTGTTACTCCATATATTCATATTTCTACACACTCCCAGTTCTGGGCATACACATGTAGCAGTAGCTTTGATATCACCAACTGTTTCTTGCTGAGTGTGCAAGCTAACTGAGAGTTTAAGCACTTTTCAGCTGTCAGTAAACTGTGTTTGCTTATTTACTTTCATCTTGGACAGTTAAGTTTGCACACATAAATCCCTCTGCCAGCATACATGCAGCTTTTCAGAATTAAAAAAATTCTATGTTGCAGTTCTGAGCATGCACAGTCACAGTTATATATGTTCTATAATGTTCACACTCTTGTACATCATCATCATCATTAATATTGTTGTTGTTATTACTATTTGGATTTTTGACTGCCCTTCCCAGAAATTGGGATCAGGGTGGCTTACAGTAATATAAAAACCAGCAAAAGAACAATAAAAACCAAAATAGCAGACAATAAAACATTAGTTTCTAGAAAAAGAAGATGGCATCCAAGTTCTGAATGGTGTCACTATCTCATGGGGAGGGGGTGAAAAAATGGATGCAGATGTCATGCTTTTATATACACATATACACACCTGCATAGACCAGCGGTACTCATTCTGTGGTTCACAGAGAGCCACATTTGCAATTACCATAACAAAAAGAGCCACAGCCACTTCCATCTCAGTCATGAGACTTGCACCTCCAGAAGTCTCACAGCTTACCTGTACCCCTTGCAATTTTTCAAGGTGGAAAGCACCTGCCCACTGCAAGTTCCACCAGGCACTGACCTTGTCCACTTTCCTGAAATATGCAGCAGGTGCCACACTGGGAAATGGTGCTCAGAAGAACCAAAAGTAGGTCCCATGCTACTAAGTAAGTATCACTGGCACAGACACACATATATAACTGTCATGACATTTTAAACCATGCAGCCTAAAGAAGCCCCTTGCCTTAGCAAACTGAGCTTAGATCAGTCCAGGGCTACAAAGACAAAGGTTCAGACAATGCCATTTCCACCCCCTTACACAGCATTTCTCTTCATCTCCAGACTTAGCAATGAGTTGTCTCATGCCCTTGCCCATGTTCTGCATTGTGCTCACATAAGAGGGTAGACATTGGAAGTTGTATACATGCCTGTAGAAGGTGAGCATGCATCCAGTGATGGTCATATTCATGGGCACCTGGGCAGACATACGTCCAATCAGGATCATCTTCTCGCCTGTGTCCGGGTGGAAAGCTGAGTCGTAGATGTATTTTGCCTGCCATAGCTGATCCTCAGTCAAGCCTGGTGACACTTTTCCCATCCTGGAATGAGCCGAAAAAGCAAAGAAGATTGAAAGTAGGTTTGAAGAAAGGAATCACTTAGATTGTGGAATTAGCTGCAAGAAGAATCCATTCATGATACCGGGAGAAACAGGTTTGGGAGAAAAGAGGCATCTTGAAAAGGTAGGGTTGCTAAGTGCTTCTCTTCTGCCCTTTCTGTATGGGTATATTGCTTGAACTGAAATGGACCATCTGACCTTATGGCCCATTTGCTCTGGAGCCTTGTTGTGGACAGTCTGGAACAGATTTCTTCATAGGTTCGGACTGACTTAAAATCCAGGCTATAATAAAGTATTTAGGAATTGACATTTCTATGCCCTCAAACTATCAACAAACCCCTATCCCCAAATGGCCACAGTAAAACCAGGTGCCTTAAAAGATTCCCCTACATAACAGGATATTACACTTACCATCTAATCTGCACCCCACCCCCTTGCCATCACATCCCTCCAAAAACCAAAGTAATCCCCAGACTAACAAGAGAACCTGTAATCCTCAATCACCCTCCGGGCCTCTTCCAGGGTCTTGCTAGAAAGCAGAAGGTTGCGGGGATCCGTCACTGTGAAGAAATGCTTTGCTCTCCCCATGAAGGTACTCTGGTCCCATTGTGGGTCCTTGATGTTGATGTGCAAGGGCAATTCCCCTGACATCTTCTGCAGGTATCCAAAGAGAGGAAACAAAACAGTTACATTTCTGCAAGACAACACAGGAACTCACAGCCCTATCTGCAAGTGAAGAGCCTACAATATCCACACTCACTTGAGAGTCTCTGTCTTTTCATATTGTGCAGTGCCCTATCCAGCCAGCATAATTTGGGATCTAGATGCAAATCTAGAGACTTCCAAGAAAGGCGCCGAATACCTCTGCCAGTAATTTGCTTACTTTCTCTGCATGCAGAGACATGCAGAGTAGACACTGCCATTGCTACAAATGCAAACTTTACCCCAGGGGGAAACTCCATGTCATCTGGTTCTGTAGTGACTGAATGAAGCCAGTGATAACTTCTCTTGCATCCTCCTTCCACCTAGCAGAAGTACATATGATCTTCCTTAAGACACAGCAGCTGGCTTAGATCACTTCTGCATGCCAAAAAGTGACAACTGTCCAGGATACAGCAGTCCATGTGTCTGTATATAACAAGGATTAGGTCTGATCCCTATCTTGGGTTGCAGAGAAATCCTCAAGGTACAATGGAGACATCCTCCTATAGATCCCTGTGATGGGGACAAATCCCACAGGTTCAGGGGCATCAAGCCCATCATACCACTTTATACCTTTCTAATACACAGCATGGACTTTAAAAAACTCACTATGCCTTTTTTACTGTGGATGAAAAATATCACTTCTCTAACACTTCTCTTTGTTGCCCCATAGACTGTCCTCTGTATACCTGTTGCTCACGAGGGCTGACATAGGCCACATCTAAACATATGGGGGATTTCCTTGTGGTGCTTTAACCTCTTAACACAGATGCTAAGAGAATCAGGATTGTTCTATGTCAAAACAAGGAAAAATCAGAGCCAGCTATGTATCTCGACTTCAGTCTGGTACTGGCAGCATAATCGCCTTGGTTCACCAGCTCTTGAATACTTGAGCTGACCCCCCCCCCCCAAAAAAAAAAAAAAGATTTCATATTTTTCTGCAAACCTGGGGTGTTTTTCAGGTTTGTAGAAATATAAAAACATAACAGAAGCCATGTCAGATCATGCCAATGGCCCATCCAGTCCTACACTCTGTGTCACATAGTGGTCAAAACCCAGGTTCCATCAAGAAGTCCACAGTAGGGCCAGAACTCTAAAAACCCTTCCACTGTTTCCCCCCTTCCCCCCAATCACCTAGAATAGAGTATCACTGCCCCCGACATAGCGTCTTTCAGAACTCTTGGATGTATGCCATCTGGGCCTGGTGATTTGTCAGTTTTTAATTTGTCCATCAGTCACAGGACCTCCTCTCTTGTCATCTCAATCCAACTCAGGGCTCTCAACACCCCTCTTGAAATCAGCAGTTCTGAAGTGGGTAAGAACTCCCATCTTTCACAGTGAAGATAGAGGCAAAAATGCTTTCCACTTCTCTGCCATTTTCTGATCAACTGTTAGTAATCCTTTTACCCCTTGGTCATCCGAGAGCTCCACTGCCTCCTGGCTGGTTTTCTGCTTCTAATGTATTTGAAGAAATTTTTATTTTGGCCTTTATGTTTTTTGCAGTAGTTCCTTTTTGCCAGTCTGATCACAGACTTGCATTTTATTTGCCAAAGCCTGTGCTTCCTTTTATTCATCTCACTCAGATTAGCCTTCCACTGCTTAAAGGAATCCTTCTTGCTTTTTACTGCTTCCATTACTTTGTTGGTGAACCATGCAGGCCTTTTTTATACCTATTTGTACATTTCCTAACCAATCTATCTTGCCCATTCACAGCTCCAATCATAGGATTTAAGTTACCTTGGATCTGGCCAACTTCATCATATATAATAATATATGATGATTTAGCCATCAGCAACTACATGCAACTATCATTTTGATGAATGGAAAATGCATCAAGTCACAGCCAACTTATGGTGACCCACCCATGGGGTTTTCAAGGCAAGAGAAATTCAGAGATGGTTTGCCATGGCCTGCCTCTGTGTCCCAACCCTGGGCTTACTTGATGGTCTCCCATCCAAATATTAACCAGGGCAGGTCCTGCTTAGCTTCTGAGATCTGATGAGCAGGCTGGCCTGGACCATCCAGAGCAGGGCAACTGTCAGTTTACAAAATTAACAACAATCACTCACTAACCTGCCCACATCAGATTTGCCCCTTGTAATTTACTACTAAATAGCAATAATCTTGTACCATCCCTAATGAAACAGGAATTGTAGCTAAACCTAGTAGAAGCTATTTGGATGTGTAACTAACTTCAAAACCTCAGGTGAAAAAGACTCAGCAACTTCTTTAAATGCATGCTTTGGGCTGAAGACAGCTTTACAACTCTGCCTAAAGTGCATGGGTCAAAAGTTATACATTAAAAAAAATAAGCCAATCCTTCTTCCATCTAGCAAAGAGGGTTCAGCCACAAGAGAATTTCCTCTAAAATCAGAAGTGTACAAGGTCATTGTGTTGTACCTCCAGGGTGCACAACTCTTTACAGGTATATAGAGAAGGTTTCTTCCCCTCTCCCTCTGCCATTTCCCTGATGATTCGTTGTTTTGTTCACAAATGACTTTCCACATCCTTGGGGTACCCATTCTTGAAACATCAAGGTATTACCTGGTCTTCTAGAAAAAAATCCCAAAGTCTCATGCCTCCTACTTTTGGTAAGAATATGTCAAAAAAGTCAGACCAGCACATGTCGAGCAGGGGTGTTCTTGGCCAATGGGCAACAGGGCAGCTCCCCCAGGCCCTATTCAGGGAAGGGGCCTGACCATCCACGGCCCTGTCTCCCCAGTGGAGGGAGCAGCCTCCCACCACCATTACTTGCACCTATCCTATCCAGGGTTTGGGCTGCCTATTCACAGTGAGTGCCACTCAAGCTTGTCCCTGCTCAGACAGCCAGTGCAACAGCAGCAACTTGTGCCTACTCCATTTAGAGCTGGGCAGACACTTTCTTGCAATGACTCACACCCACTTTACATGGGAGTGAGGGCTGTCCCTTGCTCAGCTGGGAGGAGAGCAGTAGGTGGCGGTAGTGATTCTGAGGCCCTATCCTGGACTTTTGCCCAGGACCCCAGAATTACTAAGACTGCCTCTGATGTTAAGTGATGTGTAGTTTTATCTGCCTATTACTTCATACTTGGAACTGATCCTTTAAAATAGAGAACTATATAGAGTTTGTTTAATTTTAAATATTAAGGTGGTTGAAAGCAGATTAAGGTACAATATCACCAAAACTGTGGAGAAGGAATAATTTGAGTGATACAACATCATTTCCATCTTCCTCTGATGCATTCTTAAGAAACAAATTAGGTCACTAGAGTTTATATCAGCTTGAGAGAAGGAATTAGCTCATACAGTGGAGGAATTTTCTGAGGAAGTGTTGTTTGCTGTTTAAATCCAATTTTCCATGTCTAGGATGTTACCCAGGTAATAAGGAAAAAAAACAAATGTCATACTATCTAAAACACAGAAAAATGTCAGCTTCCAATATTCACACATTCTCACTAGCAGCAGTAATCCTTTTGAATAAAATCCCTGTGAAACACAGCACTTAAAAACTTGATAAAAACTTTATCTTCAATATTATTAGAATGAATATTTGGAAAGTCTCCCATAGAGATTGCAAAGAAAGGACATGCAGGGATACAGATTGCAATTTAATTGATTTAAGGGTTATTCGAATCATAGGGTGAAAGTGGCAAGAACAAGCAAATTAGCCAATTTTAGGGGAAGGGTGGGGAAGGAGTCCTTCAACCATATCAAGGGGTCACCATCCTTTTCCTTGTTTACCTGGAAAAACTTCACAAGCAAGATGAGAATGTTATACCTTCTCAAGCAAGATGGCCCATTTCTATGCCTGCTGCTGGTCTACAAGGAAAACAAAGAGATGGATTTTGTAGGGGGAAAATGAGCTCCATGTTCAAACCACACCACTGGGGCCTTATTCAGACTGCTGTTTGCTAATTGACAGATCACTTTAACTTGAGCTAAATATGGATGGCTAACTCAGTCTGGAGATCTGGAACAAGTCTACAAACATTGGTGTGCATAATACTGGATCTACATTAATATTATGGGCTCATCCATTTGGGTGCAGTTTATTACTACAGCATACAATGACAAAAAGTGAAGTATATAACAACAGGTAATATGTCAACAGGAACCTTTTCCCCCTAGAACATATCCAGACCAAGAGTGGGAAGGCAGACATGAAGATCTCACTGACAGCAGAGTACTGTAACATGAAAAGGAGGGAGAGGATCCCTTGTTCAAAGGAAGGGCATCTACTTTTTACGCAGAATGTCTCAGCTTTAAACCTGGCACCTACGGTTAAAGGATCAGGTTTAACAAGCGTTAAGAAATACCTTTCTCTACCTGAGAATCCTAGCAAGCTGCTGCTAGTCCAAGTAGACAATACTGAAAAAGATGGACCAGTGTCCTGATCCAATATATTAATACTACAAAGCAGCTTCACATGTTCATATGTTCAATGAAGTCTGGAAGGGATCGGCATGCATTAAGTTAGCCTGTGAACCTGTGCTGCAAAGATCAGATCCCCTAATTAAATGTCAAATGGAGATGTCTATTTCCTCAACTATGCAGTGGTTTAGCTAGAAATTACAGCTTCCCAAGAGTTGGGGGAAATGGAGTCTCTGTGTGTATGTGCCAGGAATCAGCTTCAACTTAAGCAACTGTTAACTGTAGCAAAGGCCCTAGTAGAGCTAAGAAGTAAAAGAAATTGAGGATTGCTACCATTTGTCCTTATTGTGCTCAAGCCTTTCAAATTTCTCCCCTGTGTCTACTGACAAAGATGGTTCACAGCCGCCAGAATACTGAAGAATGGTCTGATGATGTATTGATATGTCAATAGGGCAAAAAATGTGATAAACTGCTTTTGCAAAGAAGGGGTAGAACAGGTCTCCTTACTGTTGAATCTGTAAAACAGTGGTGGAAAATCACCAATCTGGAGGATGACAGGAGAAAAGTTTTGTTATACCAAATATACTTGCAAGAATAATCTGATAGAACAAAACACAACCAAACACAAACCAGCCAGATTTAATCCATGGGGGTAACATCTCTATTTCCTTTATGTTGGCTCTCCAGGGCAACTGGTTGGTTACTGCATAAAACAAGACTAGACAGATCTCTTGATGGACCCCTTGAATGGTTCTTCTTATGTGCCTTGGTCTGCATGAGAGTTGAAGAAACAGACCAGCCATCCCAGGGTCGTTGGTGCCTATGACAATTTCAGAACTGGATATGACTGGATCATCTCTCTGAACAGCCTTGACTTAATAAACCAAATTATTTATGAATCTGTCTTAAGTGTAAGCACATTTTCCTTCCACTTGCAATCTCAAAAAGCTGAGCTGTTCATAGGGAGCTTACATCATGTCTTCATTCTGAAGCAAAAAAGGAATTGTCCTTGGCTCCTTGATAAGCTCAGAGGCATAGTTGTAAGGAGAGTAGAGATGTAGTTTATCTTTATGGACTTACTCATCCTGCAGTCTATCTCAGTGCAAACATGTTTGATACCTGTTCCATCTTCATTATCTATCTCCTTTTACAACAGGTGCTAGCTGTGTTATGTAGTTCCTCTGGCTATTTTATGCCAAAATGCCCATCCTTTGACTTTGGTGTTATGGGGTCCTTCCACACAATGGTTTTTCTCTGCTTTGGCTTATCTGGCAAACATCTGACTGCTTGGGCACTTCACTGACTTGCAGCATTTGAAGATTATGGAAACATTCTGAGATAGGTCCCTGCCTGCATGCCTTTTTTCTTACGGCAACTGAACTTGAGAAAGATCTTGATTTGAAACAGGTTCCTCTTGTCTGATGATTTACTGCCTTTTGTTCAGAGGCTCTTCTGCTCCCTTAACTCCTGATGGGAAGGCTTCAGATTTACTGTGGTATTCACAGACTTTCACAGACATTTAAGATGTCTTCCTTTATTCCTTAAAGAGGACTTTCACAGACATTTAAGATGTCTTCCTTTATTCCTTAAAGAGGACTTTTGATTATTTTGCCTTTATATATCTGTGCTTCAAATAATCATTGTGACAATATATATTTAGCATTTGGTTATAATTTATTGTTGTTCGTTCTGTTCAGTCGTGGTTTTGTTTGCCATTGCTGCGTAGGAAGGTGTGCATTTTCAAAGGTGCTGTCCACATCTGTGCCATCTTCCATCAGATTCCCTGCCCTTGGTTCCTTACATTTTCCCTGCTGTGCCATCAGACAGGATTTTGATGACTTTTAAAAATGTTGATAATGGGGGGGGGGCGGGTAGTTCCAGTAAACTAATTGCAATCTAATCTGGATATCAGATTACTGTCTTTATTTATATCCTGTTAGGTCTTTCAGTCTACTCTTTACTGCACTTAAGTCATTGTATAACAAAACTGAGTGCCACCTACAGCAGTTCCCAGACATCAATGTTTCCAGCTGTGGATCAGCAGCTGATTCAGCCAACTTCAGTTCAGCACCATCCAGAGGTGCTGTGACTATCAAGCTTAAGCAGTGTCTACATGTTTCACCTCGCAGCCTTTCCTGAGCAACCTCAACTATTTTGTGTATAAACAACTTTTATTATTCTGCAACATGTTGTGACAATAATATCGTCTATTAATAAAAACTTCATACCAATACATCACATTTTCCACCTCCCTTGCCCCCTTTTCGTGACCTCCACCTGTGCATTTTAAAAATTACAGAACTACAAGGTAATTTTCAAATTAAGAATCTTCATTAAAAAAGAAGTAAAAAAGCTATAATATACCTATAACAGAATAACTATACCTTTCAACTATAATCCTTATCAAACTAGGTTGAAAAAAAACCTTAATTAATAGTTTCATTATTTAGCTGTAGTCCATTTGTTATCCCTCTAACTTCAACTATTATTAAAAATCACCAAATGTCCTTTAACTTTCCATTGTTTTTCAACGTATTTTTGAAATTTACCCCACTCAATTTTAAATTTCTCTAAATCAAGTTCTTTTAAGACTCTTGTAAGCTTGTCCATTTCACTCCAGTGCATAATTTTAATAATCCAGCCCACTTTTCTGATATTTTATCTTGCTTCCACATCTGCGCATATAATGTCCTTGCAGCTGAAAGCATGTACCAAATTGTCGTTCTATCTTGTTTCAGAAATTTTTCCATTTGTAATCCCAGCAAAAAGATTTCTGGTGCCTTCTTGATGTTATAACCCAGAATCTTTGCAATCTCTTTCTGAATCATTTGCCAAAATTGTTTTGCCATTTCACAAGTCCACCACATATGGTAGAAAGATCCTTCATGTTTTTTACATTTCTAACACCGATCTGACACTTGATTGTTCATTTTTGACAGTTTCTTTGGTGTCATATACCACCTATAAAGCATTTTAAAACAGTTTTCTTGTATATTATTACATGTCGATATCTTCATAGTACTCTTTGGTAAGTACTCCCATTGTTCCATCTGTATTTCTTTATCTATATTAATCACCCATTTTATCATTTGAGATTTTTCTACTTCATCTTCTGTAGACCATTTCATTGCTATGACTATCAAGCTTAAGCAGTGACTACATGTTCCTGACAACCTCAACTATTTTAAGTCCATTCCTGATGGTATCATTCATGCTTCAGGGACTTGCAGCAAAATCAAAGTATAGTTGGTGGCTTCAGCTGCTGATTCACCCCAGGTCCAAATCTACTTCTAAATACTTTGCACTTACAAATATAATGTCTATATTTTTGCACAGGACATTGATATACAAGGTGTCTCATGAGATTATAAAACATTCCTACTTCAGTTCACAAACTGCATGGTACCATTAGCAGTCCTGTTCCTAGATTCAGACCCTTCTCAGTCCACTGAGGGGACAAGGCTGCTATACATTTAAATAAATAAATGCCCCAGGTTCAATGCCTGGCAGCAACAGTTCCAAGTACCCTGGCACTTCTCTGCTTGAGCCCCTGGAGAGCACCCATTAATCTAAGAAGGCTGAGTACTGAGCTAGAGGGACTCTTGGTCTGACTCAGTATCAGTCAGGCTCCTGCTTCCCCTAATTTCAAAGGGCTTTTCCTTATTTAATCTCTGGATTTCATGGCATCTTGGATCACTACTGGAGCCTCCTCTCAAAAGAAGAAGAGGCTGCTAAAAGCATGGCTCTGTTCTTCAAGTGATGCTCCATGATGTTCTGCGAGGCTCTGACAGGATCCTTTAAAAAACCGAAGTCTGCTTAGTAACTGTCATATCCTGTCAGGAGGCAGAGAGGCGATGCACGCCCAAGCAGAAGGAAGACTCGCCTGCCTCATTCTGCACAGAATGCGAGGCATGCTATTTTCCACACCCAGGAGCTGTCTGAGAAATACAGAGACTTTCTCTCCACTTTCCCGCTCCCCCGCCCAGTTCCAGGGTTGTCGTTCTCCGCCGGGAGTTGGGAGGAATGGAGAAGGCTGCCTTACAGGTCCCGTTATCTGCCACTACGGTTTCGTCGCTACCGGGCGTGGGCATCATATAGCACCCACCTGGCCAGCTGGGACGAGGGCACGAAGCTCCCCAATCACCAGACAGTGCGCGAAGGGAGGCACCGGCCGGCGTGAGCATGAACTCTGGACGTGACTGGCCCCCACCCAAAACCACTGACTCATAGAAATGTGGGGGGAAACGGAACGAATGAGTAAGGCAGAGGCGCTCCAGGCTTTGCAAAGCGAGAAGCTGGAGGGAGAGCGCGCTTCCCATGCAGGAAAGAGGCAGGGAGGGCAAGTGATGGATGGGCTCGGAGGCCCCCGGGAGGAAAGGAGCCCTGCCCCGGCCGTGGTGATCGTTGAAAACTCACTTCTTTCCACAAGCAGCGGGTGACAATCCAGTCCCTCAGCGGCTCTGAAGCAGCGGCGCTCGGCTCCCAAGCCCAGCCCCTTCCCTCGAGTTGTCACGGCGGCCAAGCAAACTTGCCCGTCACGGCCAGCCAATGGCTGGGAAGGAGGCAGGAGTTGGGCCTAGCAAGTTCTTCTGCGCCTCAGGAAGCTTGCCAAAGGGGGCCGGCCGGGGCGGAGCTTCCCGGCAGGCAGGCGGGAGGGAGGGAGAGGAAAACGGGGGCGCGAGGCTTGTCCTTGGCAGCCCCGGCATGGATCGGCTTAGGAGAGGGCCAGCTGTTCTGGCCTTTTCTTCTCTTCACATGTGGGCGCTTTCAGATCAGAGAGGTGCCCCGATGGCAGCGGGGCTACGTGCTGGGCGGCACAGGCTGGGAAAGCGGCAAATCCTGTGAGCACTCGTTGGGAAGCATTCAAGCCCAGCAGGAGGAAACAGCAGGAGCCAGAGTTTGGTTTAGGCTGAAGCCTGGTTTTTTTCAATAGCCTGGCTCAGGAGCATGCTCCCCCCGCGCCAAAAAAAAAAAAGTGTATTTGAGCTTGTGTACAGTGTCTCCACGCCCTGACAACTCATATCGCGGATATATGTAGCTGCAGACTCTAAGCGTTTACATTTAAATAAATACATACATGCCCCTGGTTTGCCCGGTAGCAGCAGTTCCAAGTATCCTGGGAAGTGCCAAGAAACACTTATCTGCTGAGACCCTGGAGAATCTAAGGGGTCATGACAAGGGACGATGGTGGGACAGCTCCATAGTATCAGTGTGGTTAGAATTTGGTCCACTTTTGTACTTTCTGTCAAGAAGCCCTTTTGTTGCAGTGATTCACTTTGATATTCCATAAAGCATAAGCATGTAGACAGAAAAAGAGGACAGACCTATGTAAAAGGCCTTTTATGATGCCCTGGCCTTTCTTTAAAAGATTCTTGAGGAATGAAGTAAACCCAGTGGAAGCACATGGTAAAGAATTCAGGTGGGTGGCCATGTTGGTCTGAAGCAACAGAACAAAGTTTGAGTCCAATAGCACCTTTAAGAAATGTCATAAATCTTGGTTAGGAAGCTGAGACTGGGGACCAGAAATGGATTGCTGGTGGCCAGTAAATTTTTATCTAATGCTGGAAAGAGCATTTATTTGATTTTCCTTTTGATCTGATGATTGGTGCATCACTTTTTGCCTATTTGGAGGACTGGGTGTAGTTCCTGGTTGCCCAGATGCTGCTTGACAAAAGTGTAGATACTTTCATGGTATCTAAATGCCATAAGATGTGGGTTACAAAACTCTATAAAGTCTGGTGCAAATGTTTCATGATGTTTTTGGTGGGGTGCTGTCTTACCTAACTTGCTTGCCATAGTTCCAAAAGAACCTTTTTTTCTCTTAATGTGAAAATGTATGTTTTGGTTTTTCTGTACAGAGGAAAGTATGTATGATGAAAGCTCAAGAAATGCCATTGCCTGGGAAAGGGACCCTTGAAAATTAGGCAGAGACAAAGAGAGAAGGAGAAAGGATGGAAGCCCTAGTCTCTCAGTCTCTGATTATGCCTGTGGGAGTGGTCCATTATTCCTGGTATATTAATGCAACTCCTCCAGTTCCTCAAGGAATTTGGCTACAGCCCTCTGTTGGCTCAAATGAGTAAGAGATTTGGGATTTCAGCAGTGTGGCAGTGAATGTGAGTTTGTGAGAGAAAGAGCTTGGAGCAGCAAAAAAGCGGACTTAGAAATCCAGGTATTGTTATCTATACAAGGGTTCTGAGGTGTTCACTGTTAGGAGGGGGCAGCAGGACTCCATCTCCAACACTTCTAGAAAGAATTTAAATGCTTAAAGTGTCATTTTTTCCTAGTTTCAAAAATGATCTCCACAGGGCTTTTTTACTCCGTTCTCCAGAATATTTCTGTTGAGTAGTTTCATGTATCTCTTGAGTGAGTGACAACTGAAATACTCAGCACTGTGGGTGGGTGGGGGGCTTTCTTTATAGTAAAATCTATCTGTTCTAGTGATTAATTCTACCATAGAATCTGATTCTGGGCTTCTGTCATTATCCACCCTGTGGAATAACTCTCTCAGGAGCTGACTCTTTTACCTAGCCAGCAGGGAAGATGGGGGAGTAGCATTGCTCCCATCAGACACATCATGTGTCCTAGGACACAAAATGACCCATTATTGTTAGATTACCCCCCTCAATTCCCTTGATCTGGATGCCACATTAGCATTTGCTGCATTCTTCAATTTAAATTGGTTTTGTCCCATCTTAGCTAGAGCTTTCTTTCACATGCTTGATATGCAAGTGTTGAACATATGAACATATGAAGCTGCCTTATACTGAATCAGACCTTTGGTCCATCAAGTCAGTATTGTCTTCTCAGACTGGCAGCGGTGTTAAAATATATCCATTGGTTGGAAGAGGATCTGCATGTATCAGAAGGTTTGAAAGAGTATCAGGGGAAATGAAGTAGAGTGAATGAGAGAGTGGAAATCTGGAGGAGTTGGTCATCAGCCTCTTTGCCCTGTTCCCAGCAATCTAAAAGAGGGGATGATCTACCAAGTTGTGCAAAGAAGGTTACCTTCCTAAATACCCATTTTGGTTCAAGATAAGGAGAGCTGCTAAGCATGGGGATGGCAGATGAGCTTTTTCATACAGTTTAGTACCCACCCAGCAGCTGTGCTGGTGTGTTGTAGCTGGAGAACTGCTGAGGATGGCTCTATGCACATCCAGGCTTTAGCCTCTTTATTGCTAGTAAAAGGGTGAGAAAGAAGAAATGTGACTGAGAGTCTTATATTTCAGGCAAAGGGGAGGGGGCTTTTTCCACTTTGTTTGACCTGCCTGTGACATCTGAATGTGATTCTCATCATGGGAATCAGAATTCTGCCAGCATCAGTCATAGAGATGCATTTCTCTTTTCTTTTCCCACCTGGAAAAAAGATAAATGTTTGTGGACATAATTAGAGTGAAGTGAGATATAAGGTTTACCTTCTATATGAAGAGGTTGTGAGTCAGTGTAAAAAGGCTGGCTTTCAGGGACGGTTGTGAGAGAAAGGATGAAATAACAACAGCAACAACCTGGAGCATTTGTGTATGATCAGAATGTGTGAATTAACAAAACTAACATTTTGAGAGCTGAAATATCTCAGAATGTGCTTGACAGCAGCTTACCCTGTTGTATTGCACATTGTTGCATTGCACATTGTTGTATTGCACATTGTTGTATTGCACAAAGGGCTTGGGGAAAGATGCATGCCTTTTCTCCTGGGACTTTCCTACAGGACTGGGTCGTTGGCTTTTTGCATGGTACAAAGGTGTTTAAAGCCTAGGAAACTTTTCCAAAGTGCATCTGGATCAGGGAATATAGTATAATGCTAAAACCCAGCTTTAAACTTACGTGATTGCAGTGATGACCAGCATGAATTAAGCGTCTGTAGAAACAGCATGCACAGTTACTACTTGGAGTATGCTAAGTATTGCACAAAGGCATACATCTTTTTCACCATTACAAATTTTACTTCTTAAACTGAGACACTGACCTTTGTGTATGAATACTGTAAAAAGATTCATATGCACATCAATATAGATGTGCACTTCATGCAAGGGATGCTTGTCTGTATAGATGCCTTGCCATTTCTGTCCACAGTCATACCCCCTGGCATTCTGAGCTGCACATTGCCTCATCCAGTGCTGTGATCCTTCTCCTCATGTCATCAACCACCCGATCCAGCTCACTGCTCTCTCTGCTCTATCTGGCCCTGCTGACATTTGTGGGCAGTGCTGTGCTCCTGGCTGATATGCACCAACACAGCCTGCTGAGCTACAATGTCCATGCTTTTCTGGCGGTGCTCATGATTTCTTCCTGCATCTGGATGCTTTGGTTTGGCTGGCGCTCTGCTGGCAACAGGCAGCTGAAAATGCATCAGGATTACCATGCTGGAGCAAGCTGGCTCAAAGGTACAGGTTGCTACAGAAATCTTATCCTTTGTTCCATAGACTCACAAACTTGGGCGGTAATCACTAAGAGATTTTCTGACCTGAAATTCCAAGGGAATTTACCATTACCTAGTATAGGTGCTCTAAAACTCATTTCAGTTGTTACTGTACAAATCCTACACAGTTGATGTGCTTGGATCTGCCACTGTGTCTTGGTACTTCAGTCCTAGACTGTACGACTTTGCTAACATACCTCAAACCTGATCTGCAATTTAACTCAAATTCTACTCCTGAGAGCCTGTTCATTATTTGTTCATATGAAACTGCTTGTGATCATTGGTCTACCCAGGATTGGCTAATCCCATTGGCTCTCCAGAGTCTTAGGGCTTTGGAGAAAGATCTTTTCCAGCATCTGCTGCCTGAGATCCTTTAAGTAGAGATGCTGGGGATTGAACCTGGGACACATGCCATAAAAAGCATGTGCTGAGTAAAGCACAGCCCCATTTCAGCCCATTCTCTCCCAAATAAGTTATCATATGAATGGTCTATTCCTAAGAGAATTGTAATGGAAAAGGAGATCTCTTTTCTGTTGTTAGAAAGAAAGTGTAAATTTCCAGGAGATTCAGTCTTGGACATGTGTCGATAGTTTTCAATCCTCATCTAGTATTTGTTCTTTCTCTTACTATGTCAATAATTACTTTTTGTCTTGTTTCTTTCTCATATGAGTATTACATGCCAGTGCTGTGAAGGAGAGGAAAAAAGGGATAGGCTTTCACTTTTGAAAGCTACAGGTTGTTAAGTTGCCTTTCCTTCTTCAGC
Organism: Heteronotia binoei; assembly: GCF_032191835.1. Classification (NCBI taxonomy): domain Eukaryota; kingdom Metazoa; phylum Chordata; class Lepidosauria; order Squamata; family Gekkonidae; genus Heteronotia; species Heteronotia binoei. The sequence continues at coordinate 76,010,752 of NC_083228.1, read as the reverse complement.
TGGAATGTTTTGTCCATTTGTTGTCTTACAAAATGGTGTGCACTTTTGAAATGAAAGGGTTCTGTGCCTTTGATGTTTAATATTAATTGTCCTCCTGCCTCTTCACAAACGGAAAAAGTCAACAGGGAAGTATCAAGTGGATGTGATATGTGCAATATCTGGGGTAACAGTGGTGTCTTATCATGACAGGTGGTCTGTCTCTCTTTGCACTGGCCACACTGGTGCTGGACTGCCTCTCCTTGGGATATTATTATGAACTGCAGCACTGTGCCTCCATGCTGATTACTACGTACCCTATTGTGCAAGCTGTTTTCACCATCATCCAGGTGACAAGAGATCTGGTCCAGATACTTGCTGGGGATACATACCTGAGAACCTTTATTTAACTGCTTACAAAGTTTATACTCTGTCTTTCAGCCCTTATCAGGGCCAGCAAGGTGACTGTACTCTGAACAAGTGGGCATTCTTCATGGGGCCTCTGGTTTCCTGCTTCCCCAGTTCCTTACACTTGGGCCCGAGAAATATGTTATTGCAGTAATACTGATGTGATGTCTTTTCCCCGTACTCATTCTCTTTCCTTCATACAGGTCTCATTGCTGTTGTTTAACGCTAAGGTTTGCATCCAGGAATACCAGCATCTAAATAGGTAGGACTTCTGAGCTGTGCAAAAAAAAGGCAAGTCTTCTGTCACCTAGTGGCATTGTGGCAGAACTTTAGTTTTGTCGCCCCTAGCCAATGCAATGGACAGTTTCCTTATTTTATCAAGCTTCTCCATACAAGCTTTCCAGAGTACGAGTGAGCATGGGGAGGAGACCACAGACATATGGAGTTCCTGGCGCTCTACACTGCAGATGTTTCCTCTGGTAGAAGGCTGACAAGCCACAGTCAAGAGGACAAGATGGTAACAGAAAGTTATTGGTTGAAATAATTGTATAAATTAGTATGTAAAGTTCAGAAGGAACCATGAGAAGGATCAGCAGTTGCAGATGGTGCAACCATGGAGGGAAAATAGGAGCAGGATGCAGACAGTTTATTATACTCCTGCCATTATAAGATGGGGCAATAATGGAACAGGTATGGAAATGCTAGGAACTCCTGGGAATAATAGCACTGCTGAGAATGCGGCTTACGGAGATTATCTGCAATATGACTGTTCCCAGAGTAATTCCTGCTTTTTCTGTGTGGCTTCTAGATTTGGACTGATGCACACACTGGCCACCAATGTCCTCCTGTGGATGAGTGTGGTGCTGGATGAGTCCATGAAGCAGCTAGAAGAGTTTTATGATACTCATTCAAGAGAGAGTCCCCAAGCTTCACATGGTACAATACTCTCCTCCCTCTTGTCTTTGGAGAGGAGGGCTAATCTCTGCCAAACCACGAGCTTGACTAAGAAGTGTTCTGAGGGCAAGGGCTTTTCCTGATGCCCTTCTCCATACCACTGTCAGCCTTTGTTTGCTCTGCTCTGAGCCCTTCACAATGGGGAAAGGGGATCATTGTTGAATTGACACAGACTTATTTCCTCATGATCAGCTTATAGGTGATAGGCTTGGTCTGTACATCATGAAGAGACCCTCTCTACTGTACGCTGTAGATACTCCATGTCCCTTGCACCTGCCACATATTTGTTCTTTGCATCCTCTCCCTGGTTACCTTCCCCCTCCTCAATGCATTCTTCCATTAGGTTTCCTTCTGCACTTAACCTTTCCATTTTCCACTTTAGGTACCCCTCCCTCCATGGTCACCATGCCCCCTATCGTCTTTCTTTTATGTTTTGTCTAATACCATTACTCTGACTTAAGACTTCCATCCTTCATATCTGGTGGTATAAAATCCACCATACCTCCAGTTTTGCAGTTGCTGTGAAGCCACACATCTCATACTAGCCATTTTGAAGAGCACAGAGTTGTAATAAGGGACAATGCTTCATTGTCAAAATTGTATGCACCCTCTATATGTGGTGGGATTGAATGGGCATCTCCTTGGTTAGAAGGCTGGAAGCCATGCTACTTGTTCAGTCCTGCTAATGTTTAGCACAGTTTTTATGCTGTTCCTGCAGGTGACTCCTATACTAACAGCTGTGTCTGCACCACCGATCTTTGTCACATCTTTTCAGAAGGTTCTGCATACCTGCATCCATTCAATATTGAGTTCAGTCTCTTTTCTTCTACAATGCTGTACATCATCTGGAAGAACACAGGTCGAGAAGTCCATCACAAGAAGCCCTCGCATACCCAGAGGGTACACTTTCATCTCAGTGGAGCTTTTGCTGGCCTGGTATTAGGAGCTTTGGCCATTTCAGCTACTTTTGGGGTGATGATCTCCTTTGGAGTGCTTGCTAGGTCTCCAAAAACTATCCCTGAAGCTCTTCAAACATACTACATCTTCAACTCTCTGTTGTTATCTGCTATGTTTCTGGCAACCTTGATTGGCATCATAACCTACAGGATTAAAAAAAAGGCTTCAGCACCGTCCTCTGACAAGAGTGTAGTAAGAAGCTTGGATGTAACTTTGCTTCTGGGCAGCTCCTGTGGTCCCCTCATGGTATCTATTTTCTCTTTGGTTGCCATCTTCTTCCTTCATGCCAATGGCAGCCTCCATCTCCTGGACTTTTGCTTTTCTCTCTGCAAGGCCATCCAGATCCTAGGACAGAATCTCTTCATTACCGAAGCTTTGTATTCTAGTCTCTCTCATGAGTCAGATGCTCAAGACAGTAGTGAGACTGATGGTACCAGCTGGGTTTTTTCCATCTCTAGAGGCCACATGGAGCAGTATAGTAATGAACCTTTCTCCAAAACCAACAAACTGACCAACATCATGGCCAATTTGGAGCATCCGCCATCAGAGTGCTTGACAGACTATGGTACTGATCCATCCCTCTTCCAGATCTCACACATGCAATGTGAGTCTAAGAGGCCAAGCATCAGGAGAAAGATTCTACAGAACATCTCTGTTCTCCTTATCTTCTACAATATCTCGGTGAGCTGGTTGAGAGGGGCTAATGGGGCTCATAGGTTTTCTGAGTTCAGTGCAAATTGGTAACATGGGTCCCCCTTCCTGGTCCCAGTCTCATCACAAGTCATGAGAGAAACAACACTCTGGAATATCATCAGTAGACTATACATGCAGCTAGGTTAGAGCTAGTCCAGACTCTACTGGAGCCCCACGCCCTGGGAAACTGTGGCTGCTTTCTTGCCAGGCCTGGCTGTTGTGTACTGTTGTGCCAAAGTCTGGGAAAAGTAGATTCCATTTCTGTAGATTTAGGGAAGGAGAGTCTTGCCACACTCTGGAAATGGTTTTTCAAATCACCAGCCTTCACGTTCCCTCCATTAGGCCTCACCAGAGCTTGGCTGAAGTCTGGTGTGGCTGGTAGATAAAGATATGTTCAAGTAACATAAAAATTCAATGCAGTTTTCACTTCTGGTTTTAGTTAAAATGTTCTGCATGTGGGTCAAAAGTGGGGGGAGTCATAGGAACTCATGTAAAAAAAAGTAAGTAGAAATAAACTGGGAGGGTTAGGGTTGTGTGTGCCTATGTGTGTGTTTTGCAGGGGCCAGTGATTTGAAAAAAAAACATGCCCTCAGTCCCCAGATCTTCCTTTTCTTTACGTTTAGGCCTGGTTCTTCATTGGTTCTTGGAATTTTTGTTTTTTAAAAAAGGTAGTCAGTGGTGTGGCAAAAGATGGAAAGTAGAGAAATTAAAAGCAGACATTCAGTGTGTAATTCTGTTTCATTTATATAAATATGCTTTATAAAGAACAAACATTCTAGACATTCTTAAGCCAAAGATTTAAAGCAACACTTCAATCCTTTGTGAGTTGACTTGTTTTGCCAGGCAGGCTGGAAAAAGAGATTTTAATGAGACAGTTGAAACTAGAAGAAGCACAAAAAAATAGAAGCATGTCCTTGACTAGGAAATGAAACAGGCAGATTTTTAAGACCGCATTCCTATGTATGCTTACTTAGGAAGAAGTCCGATTGAGACTTACTTCCAAATAACTATGAAAAGAATTGGGCTGCACAGTCTCTTTTTCTTACTTTAATGATAGATTCAGGTGGGTAGTTGTGTTGGTCTGAAGGAACAGAACAAAGTTTGAGTCCAGTAGTACTTGTAAGACTAACACAAGTTTAATTCTGGGTATAAGCTTTCATTAATTAAACTTTGTAGTTTTTAACGGTACCACTGGACTCAAATTTTGTTCTGTTTCCTCAGACCAATTAAAGGTGCCATTGGACTCAGACTTTGTTTGTTACTTTAATGGTGTACTACATACATTCTGTTGTAAGCTGTCACAAATGTCAGTTTTGGTGGGAAATTGCAGGATGGAAATATTTTAAATGCATGTCAAAACTCTTAGATGAGGATGGAAAGGCCTAGCTTGACAGGGGAACCTTTAAAAAGATGTGTAATAGGCAAATGCTCAACAGATATAATCTCTCATTGCTGTATCTTCAAAATGCTGAAAATACTAACTTGTAGGATTCATGCCTGTCACCCTACCTTTGAAAAGTATAACAACTTTTTAAAATATGTTTTTGTGTAGCTTATGCAGCTACTGTGTTTTAAAATCCAGTATGTGGGAAGGTTAGGATTTGCAAGATTCTAAATAACCAGCAGAGGGCAGAAGTGAATCAACTGAAGGGAGATGCCATTTAGACTTTTAAAAATAATTCCCATATTAGGTTTTGACATTAACCAAATAAAATGCATTTTTAGCCAACGATGCTTTCAGAGGCCAAGATAAGCTTTGATATAATCAAATGCTTTTCTCTGGATCCCTGCTAGTTACATGTTTGGTTTAACTTTGACCTCTTTATTTGCAAACCGACTCTGGGAAATGCCACAGCAATGACATAGCCAACAGTGTCTATGCAACCCAACCCTAAACCCATTCACTTGCAAGGTACCATTAGGGGGTCCACCAGCAGGGCTAGACTTCAGAAGCCCTCTCACTGTTCCCTGCCAAGCACCAAGAATGCAGAGCATCATTGCCCCAGACATAGTGTTCCATCTATACCGGGGTGGCCAAACTTGCTTAAGAGCTGCATAGAATAAATGTCAGAAGCTTAAGAGCTGCAAGAAATGAACATCAAACATGAGGAAGGAAGGAAGATGGGGAGGGAGAGGTAGAAAGAAAACAACTTTAATTTCAAAGATATTTTCTAAGCCAACTGGCTTGGCTTGGAGAAGTGATTTAAAGAGATAAATGCATTCTTCAAGCTGACCGATGGGGTGGTGGGGGCTTCAAGAGCCATACAATATGTTTGGCCACCCCTGATCTATATAGCCTACAGCTAATAGCCATGTGTTCTTTGCATCTCTGCTCCATATGTTTATCTGATCCCCTCCTGAAGCTGTTTATGCTTGTAGCCACCATCACCACTTCCTGTGGCAGTGAATTCCCTGTGTTTCCATAGTTTTAGGAAGCCTGGCAATTGTAAGCAGTTATCTGTGCCTGAGGAATAAAAATCACCATTGATTATATGGCCAACTTGCATGTTCAGAAAAGGCAAATGAAATAAATTTCCTAGCATTGTGCAGATGAAATAATCACATAAGTGACTTCTCCACCACTTCACAGTGATCCGCTACTGCCAGACTTAAATCTGTGTGAAAGATTCTAACCTAGTCTTCTTAACTCCTTGTTTTTCTATGAGAGTTTTTGGGGAGGGGGTATATAGGGGAATGTTCACAGTGTGATTCTGAGGTAGTGCAAGCTGACGAGGGCTGTAGCCTGCAGACAACAAAGAGACCGTTCTTACCTCTAATTCCAAAGAGCTGAAGCAGTGACTGAAAATACTCCCAAATGGTTCACTTCAACCTCTTTAGCAGGTAAGGAGGGATTGCTACTAGTGGACAGGAAATGGCACATGAGCTCGTGGAGGGAGAGACCAGCCTGCAGTCTGGTTTCCATTTGACCACCACAATTAATGTTGTAATGTGTGAAGGGGAAATATGTGTAGGATACAGTAGCCACATGCCCTGGAGCCTCAGTCAGTTGCAGTTCCAAAAGTTGTATGTACCATGTTTTTTCAGATGCATGAAATCCCACTGTGTGTTATAGTGCTCACTACAAATGCATACAGTGAACGGATTTTTCCATAATCTATGAAACAGTTCTGATGTTTTACAAATCACTTAAATTATTGTGTCCCTCCCCCTTGTTTGGCTAGGTATGGATTCTTTACACCTATGGGACCCGCCCACATCTGGTGAGCCAAATTGAGCAGTCTTTCTATGGCTTCACACTCTGGGCCATTGTGGTCAAGATCTCCTTGCCACTGGGCATCTTCTACCGCATGCACTCGGTGGCCAGTCTCTTTGAAGTCTACTGCAAGCTCGAGCCTGTTCCGGCTTCTGCTCAGCAAGGCGGGGGGAATCGCAGCTCTTGCGAACTCCCGGAATTGAGCAGATTGAGGGGGTCTGGGAAGCCCAGATACCCGAGGGGACACCTGGAGAGGGAGCCCTGACAGCATGGGAAACGACATTCCCAGGCAGGTGAAGCCTGGTTCTTTGTCTATCCTGAAGCCTCACTGCGACAATCGCCATTTTGCATGGCACTAGCTGTGTCTACCGGTAACAAAATACCTTCTTCTAATCATCTTTCTACTTCAACTAACAAACTATACCTTGCAAGTAAGTTCACTTTGGAATGTACCCTATCAACTAAACTCCTATTATGAAATCAACTTTGAATGTTCAAAAAGAGGGGGAGGAGGCTAAAAGACCCCCCCACACACAAGAGAAGCTTCTAAAATGAAAAGAATAAGCTTATAACAATTGTCTTTATTTCAAGTAAAAGGAATTGGACTGAGTATATAGTTGTGGATAGATCTGGTTTAAAATTAAATAAGTGACAATTGGACTACCAACATACTGTACAAAGCTTGATCAAAGGCGGAATGTGACTTTATATGGACTTTAAAGCTGGATTTCTGGATTTTCAACCTGGCACTCTGAACTTATTCTCTGATTTCTACTATCATATTGATTATAACAGCAGGGAAGAGATTAATAATTCAAAAGATTTAATGGCTACTATACTCTCCATAAGGCAGGGACTTGGTATTTTAGCAGAATTGGTAAAGGAATAGATGGGAAAATTCCTGAAGAATTGTAAAGAAATGAAAAATATGGAAAATACCGTATACAAGAACAGAGGTATCAAGGAGCACAAAGTCTGCCTGAGAAGCAGGCAAAAGTGAAACGACAATTGCTTGAGATTGCCTTGCCTGATTTAAAATGAATGCAGTTTATGCACTTATGCAGGAGAAACGAAACCTACAGTTCACTGAGACAAAGAAAGGGGGGAATAACATCGATTCGGCTCCAAAGCATTTTGTAAAAATGCTCAGCAATGAAAGGGGAAAATCAGTCGACTCAAAATCTACAGCCTCAGAGCAAGTCCAACAACAAGGGTTATGACTTGGAAGGCTTTTAGGAAGAAGAGAATATAAACTCTTACCATACAGTGACTTGACATGAGCATAATGTTATGGGTCTGACATAACATCTTGGAATGAATATTCTGATTTTTGAACTAGGGGATCTTCATTTTTATTCAAACTATAAGAAGAGATTATAAGACTATTCTCTAACAGGCACAATATTATGGGACTTAAATCCACCCCCCCTTTTTTGAGGGATTCTTCAAACCCAAAGCAGGATTATTTGGTTTTTTATTTTTCAAATTGAATGGGCAGCTTGTTTGGTTTGGTGTGATTTTCTACAAAGCTCAAAATCATAATGAGGTTTAACAATCTGTTGCTAAAAAGAGGGGTTTTAATGACTCTAACAACTTGTAAAACTTTTAAAAATTTAAATATATGCTAATATATGGCTAAAAAGTTAATCTGTTTAATTAGAATTTGGACTATTGTAGCTAGAATTACATACACACATAAGGAAAGTGTGTACATACCTTTAATATTTTTGCTTTTTCTTGAATGGTTGGTGAGGAGGTGCCCTTTGTTCATTCCCATGCATGGAGATGTCTGCCAATGAATTAATCCACTAAGAGCTTTTTTCTTTGCTTTTCAAGGAAGTAAATGAATACAATTCGCTGGGAGTGAGATGAATCTTCCCTATAGATCAAGGTTTCCCTTTCTGTTTAGTGTGAAGTTGTGGGAGCAATTGGGGATGGCTAGCGCCTTCTGAGATGAGGGCTGCTGTAAAAACAGCATTCCATGGGTTTGTGTTTTTTTTTCTTCTTCTCCCTTGCTTACCTTTTCTCTTTTCTTTTTGAAAACCCATCCTTTTTGTTTATTAAAGAGAGCTAACTGTTCAAGTAGATGCCTAAAGTTATCAACATTTGCTAATAAGGCTAGGGTTGCCAAGTCCAATTCAAGAAATATCTGGGGACTTTGGGGGTGGAGCCAGGAGACATTGGGGCAGAGTCAAGAGCAAGGGTGTGACAAGCATAATTGAACTTCAAGGGAGTTCTGACCATCACATTTAAAGGGACGCACATCTTTTTAAATGCCTTCCTTCCATAGGAAATAATGAAGGATAGGGGCACCTTCTTTTGGGGCTCATGGAATTGGATCCCCTAGTCCAATCTTTTTGAAACTTGGGAGGTGTTTTGGGGAGAGGCACTAGATGCTATACTGAAAATTGGTGCCTCTATCTCAAAAAACAGCTCCCACAGAGCCCCTGATACCCGCAGATCAATTCCCCATCATTTCCTATGGGAATCGATCATAGAGGTGCATGATGGCTGTGGGGGCGGGGCTTCCCCTGCCGGCCAGCTGGCTGGGGGAGGGGGGAAGCCTGTAAAACTGGGGGATTCCCCTCTGGGACCTGGGGATTGGGAAGCCTAAATAAGACATGAGCGTCATAATTGTACCCATCTAACTCAGAAGCCTTTCATGGTTAATGAGAAGCTTGTTTTATTTTCGTTTAGCCTTGAGATTCCTTTGTAAATGAGATAGAGATGCAGCTGCTGTTGCTACATATTGAAACCTCTTGGTTAATAAGCTAGTACTGAAGACCAGAATTTGAACCTATCTTTCTCTTCTTTTTTTTCTTCCTTCTGTTACTTTATGTAGATTAAAGATACATAGATTTGGTTTTGTATGATCACAGATATGATAGATACTAATCTGGAATCTGCCACTAAATAGTTGGTAAAACAGGAGGATTTTACAGTAATATCAAAAGATCATAAAATATTTGTAGACTTTAAAGGTAATATCTATGTATTAATTTTGAGTACTTGCAGGTATAATGAATTATACTTTTTCTTTTGTTTTTTTATGTAGTAATAACTGTAATCTATTATTTTATTTTCTGTATCCTATCCCTGATCCTTCCCCTAATTCCCTAATTTTCCCTGTTAAATTTAATAAAACTTGTTATCATGAAGTCTACTGCAAGACCTGCGGAGCTCCAGCCTTGAGACAACTTCATGGGGAGGAAAGCACAGCTGGGCATGCAAGAAATGCCCCAAAGAGTTGTTCATTATAAAGATACATTTGTGAAGCCATCTAACTGTCCACAAGCAAATAGCACAGACACTTACCCTCACATGTGAATACTAACCTACTTTTTTAGATCAGGTGGTTATCTGATACATATGATTGGTCAGCAAAACTTAACAGCCTGGTCCACGTATGTCTAAGAAATATTTGTTTCCTTATGTTCTAATAACATCTGTACATCAGTTGAAAAAGTGCTCTGTATGAGGAATGGGCAACTGACAATCCACATGAAGCCAATTTTTTTCAGTTCTATGAGGTTTTAGTCAAAAGTTTGCTTTAAAATATTATCAGTTTCACTGGGAATATTATTTTTTCCAAAAGGTGTCAGAGATAAAGGTCACAAGAAGCTGCTTTATACAGAATGAGACCTGGGGTCCATCACAGTCAATATTATCTATGCAGACTTGCAGTGGCAATTCTAGGTCTCTGGCTGAGGTCTTTCACATCACCTATTACCTGGTTCTTTAAACTGGAGATGCCAGGGATCGAGCCTGGGACCTTCTGCATGCAAAGCAGAAGCTCCATCCCTGATTGAGTGACAGGCCCTTTACTCTTTTCCAGTTTTATATGAATGGAAAAGCACCATGTATATTGTACATAAAATTCTATCGCATCTGTGTTCTGGAGAGGCAATGTTAATTTGGTGGCTGGACTATGTCATGTATCCAGGGTTGCCTGCTGGCAGCCCATGAGCCAGATTCAGTACCCTGGCAATTCTACCAGGGCAATAGTGACACTGATAGATTTTATTCAAAAGCAATATAACTATTCTGCTCACATTTTTGCTTATAAGGAAATGAAGCAGTGTGGCTTTATGATTCTAAAATATAAATTTAATTAAGTTGCTGTCACGCATAGTGTGGAAAGCAAAGGGCCTTGAATGTATATTTCAGAAAGTGCACTAGATCGTCTTCACTCTCAGTCAGTGGCCTCATGCAGCCCAAAAGCATGTGTTCCACAAACCCCTTACAGATGCCAACATTAGAACTACAGGGTCCACAAAGACTTATAAGGGAGAAGGAAACTCATTTCCCCACATTCATTGACCTTGTTTTCCCTCCTTGCTTCCCAGGGCAGTTACTCTAGCAACCTCCAAAGAGGCCTCTGAAATCTCACAAAGTAGTCTTGCAGTATCTCAGTGAAACACTTTTATTAAAGAAAGATATTGCTTCTGTAATTGGAGTGTTTTTCTAATTCACAATGTTTTTTTTCATATTTTTTTCCTGCAAGCCTAGAGCTTTATGCAGACTTGTAGGGGAAAATCCTTCCCTTTCTGGTCCTGGCCCTATTGCATGGATTTTTGATTCATACTCTATGGCTCGCTTCAGAATCAGATATAATGATGAGAAGGTTGGATTGTTCTAGCCCCTGGACTAGTGCTTGAGGATAGAATGAAAACAGAGAATTGGCTATCCTTGCCATATCTTACCAAACATGTACAATGTGAGAATCTAGAGCTGCTTTAAGCAGAACTTAGTAGCCGCTGATTGCATTTAAATAGCTTTCTATTTGGGCTAACCTGTGTTAGTGAGGATGCCAGTGTTGAATGGGTATAATCCAGCCACAGGTAACCACTGTAATTTTTTTTTTTTTTGTAGAAAGGATTATATGTTTGTGTTCCGTTCCATTCTTCCACTGAAATTTATGCAATTTTAAAGTATTCAACTGCCTGCTGTATATTAGTAATATTTTATTCTTTATTATATAATGGGATTTTCATTTCTTATTAGCCTCCAGCTCTGGGGTTAGCATCCCCAATATGCAAGCCAAATGATGGCATACCAGACAATTTTGTTCAGCATGGCTACTCCTTTGGAATGGCTGGAATGGAGCACATCCTCAGGACTTTCTTTTTTAATCTGGGGTGGTGATGTCATCAACCAGAGCTCTTTCTGGTCCTGTCCCCTGTAAGTGCCAGCAGCCCTGCCCTAGTGGTTGATGCTGTATTGTGCTGGTACATAGCATAGTTGCTCAGCGCTGAGATGGGTATGGGAGGCTGACAGTGGGATGTGAAGTGCCACCAACTTTCTGAAAAGTAAAAGCCATGAGTGTCACCACCCTTTGCTCCATTAGGTGGAGCCACCTTTGCAGCTAGCACCATTCTCATCTCCACACTAGCATACCAACACTTCGTTTTGATCAACGCATGGGCCAAAAATATTGCTTGTCCCATCTGTAGTTCTTCAGACATGCCAACCTACTTTGTAGAAAAGAAGAAGCATCAATACACAAACCTGTGAAGGGCTTTCAAATTATATGGAGGATTCAGTCACCACAACCACTTCAGGTAGGCTTGCCAATCCCCAGGTCCCAGCGGGAGTTCTCCCACTTTCCCAGGCTCCTTCCCGCCCCCAGTCAGCTGGCCGCTGGGGAGAAGCCCTGCCCCCACAGCCACCATGTGACTTTCCACCTCCCGAGGCTTCAGTCTCCGATTGGAAAGGCTTCCTCTTGGGATGGTGTGTCTGTGTAAATTTGAAGAAGTTGGCAGCAACTTGTGAGTAGAGATGCCAATCCCTCGCTTCAAAGTCGCCAGAAATGTGGGGCGGGGGAGGGAAATGTCTGCTGGGCACTTCATTATTCCCTATGGGGAGATCGATTCTCATAGGGTATAATGGGAAATCGATCTAGAGGTATTGAGGGCTCTGCGGGGGCTGTTTTTTGAGGTAGAGGCACCAAATTTTCAGTATAGCATCTAGTGCCTCTCCCCAAAATACCTCCCAGGTTTCAAAATGATTGGACCAGGGGGTCCAATTCTATGAGCCCCCAAAGAAGGTGCTCCAATCTTTCATTATTTCCTATGGAAGGAAGGCATTTAAAAAGGTGTGCTGTCCCTTTAAATGTGATGGCCAGAACTCCCTTGGAGTTCAATTATGCTTGTCACACCCTTGCTCCACCCCAAATGTCTCCTGGCTCCACCCCCAAAGTCCCCAGATACTTCTTGAATTGGACTTGGCAACCCTAACTTCAGGGTTAGTTTTGTTGGCTTGATTGCAATTTATCTGGTCTCCATAGCTGCCCTAATGCCAGAAAGTAATGTCATCACTTTCCATAATCCATGTCACATTTTGATATGGTGAGATCCAATAAAAGTCACATTGCATTTTTCGTTTTCTTCAAAATCTTCCCAAGAGTGTTTTTCTAAATCAATTAGTTGTTTATTTTATTGAGCTGTACTTATCTTTGGAATTCCACATTTTTAGTGAGAAAACAAGCCATTGCTGCCTATGAAAAATACATAGCTCTCTGGCCTCTAAATTAAAACAACTCTTAAATCCTGCTCTGCTGTCATGATCCTGGGCCTAGTGGGGACTACAGGCCCTGGGAAGCCTGCTTAGGAGTTACTGGGAAGAGCCTACATTTCCCAGGATCTCTCCTGTCCCTCTGATTGGGTAGCAAGGGTCCTGGAGGGAAACAGGCCCAGAGTGGCGTGGGGCCTGGGAAGAGAATATATAAAAACCAAGCCCAGGAAGGGGGTGTTCTTTTCCTGGAAGGCTGTAGCTTGGAGAGTTTGAAGCAGAGGAAAAGGTCCCTCACCCAAGTGGTGAGTGCTGGTTAGTAGTTTAGGGACTGTAAGATAGAGACGTTAGGGCGTTTGTTTATTTTCCCTTCACCCTTTTACTCGTTAATGCACCTTGTTAATTTATATTACACTAAAATAAACGTTTTTGTTCTTGTTCACTCTGCCTGGTCCTCACGCCCATTATTTGGCCTAAGTTAGGGGAGGCCTGCAAGGGCTTGGGAAGGGACTCTGGGCCTTCTCAAGGGGAACCCTTAACCCAGAGTGGTGGCAGCAATTGGTAATACCCCCCTGAGTCATGACACCCACTGTCATAGGGGATTCTGGGACATGCTTTCACTCAATAGCCTAGCCATCAAGCATGGGGGATCTAGCACTCACACACAAAAAACTCCAAAACCTAGCCCTGTAACTGATTTGTCTAGTATGGGGGCATCTCAGGAGAAAAGTATCTGCCTTTTTTTGGAACCCTTCCTGTGCTTTTGGTTGTGAGCTACAGTGATGAAGCAATAGGAAAAGAAGCTGTTCCTATGTGGATGTACAGGGAAGGTCAACCCCACCTGTAACAGAATGTACCTTTTTAAAAAAAGACAACCCAGTGTATACATTCAAAGGCGTAATGGCATCCATATGCAGTGCAAGATTTCAAGGATCAGAAGTGCACCCAGTAGATTGTCTACTCACTGGATCATACATTACAACTGTGCCCTATGAACGAGCCCTGTGCCTTCAACTACCCTATGAATTTGAATAAACACAAGTGCTTCTGAAGAGAAATACACATTTCAAGAGGGATTAAGCTATAATATTTAATGATTTACCGTATGTATTATTTACAAGCTTGGAATCTATAAGGACTTGAAGCCATTTCATTTTCCCCTCCCTTGCTCTTTCCCTTTCCTGAAAACCCCCATAGCCTCTCAAACTTCCTTCTTCTTCCTCTGCTGGCTGAGTTGTGCAGTGCTGGCTGCCTGGTCAAGCTCAGTTTGGTGGGGTCAACATACAAGGACTTGTGAGGGACCCCTCAGTTTCTCTTGTAAACTGATGCACATTGGGACAAAAAATCACAACTTCCAATATAAGCTATGTGGTTGGAACTTGCTGAAACTGAAGAAAAAGATCTTGGGGTCATAGTGAAGAGGTCCAAGTGTCAATCCAGTATGCTGCAGCAGTGAAAAAGGCAAGCTCAGTGTTAGGGATTATTAGGAAAGAGACTGAGAATAAAACAACCAATATTGTAATGCTGCTGTATAGATCTATGATGCGGACTCAATTGGAATGCCATGTACAGTTCTGGTCCCCATATAATAATAAGCTTTTATTTATATCCCACCCTCCCCGCCGAGGCAGGCTCAGGGCGGCTCACAAGACATATCTTCAAAAGGACATTGTAAAGCTGGAAAATTGTTGAGAGGAGGGGAACCAAGATGATTAGGGGGTTTGAGAACCTTCCCTATTAGGAAAGTTATATGCTGATGTTTTTAATGGATAGGAAGTGCTTATCTTGTCTATAGAACAAAGTCAATGAGAAAGTGAATTGAATGCAACTTTATTCTGCTAAATCAATGCACCTGATTTTCAATCCCCCCCGCCCCAAAAATATATTTTTGCTTTTGTTTCATAAAGACCCCTCCCCCCCCAAAAAAAGAAACAACATATATGATTATCCAACTATCAAAACACCAAAAATAATGGCAATCATATCTTATAAAGCATCTCTGGTCACTAAGAAATCAGTACTGTATAAAACGCTATATATAAAAGTATACATCCTTTCTTAGCAACAGGATGTCATGATCTGCTCAGTTTGACTTTAGAACAGATATTGTTAGAGATATAGTCTTGCTTTTAAGACAAACATCTAGCAAGGTTACCTCTTTGAGCTGCTCCTTTTCTTCTACACTTGCTCAAACTTACAGTGCTGATACATTTGAACAGCTTATTTGCTTCCACCTGCTGCAGATTCAATGAGGAAGGGGTGGGAATAACAGGCAGCTATTCTGTCCTATGAAGATGCTAGTTCCTGGTTTGACCAGCCAATCCATGTCATAGGTTGGGTGATGCAGCTTGCAACCACCAGGTTTTCAGACTCAACTGTGTGAGTGTCCCAGGTGAAGAAGTTTGCAGAGCAACATGGAAACAGGTAAGGGGCACAGGAGGGGGGTCAAACTGATCAGAGATTATTTACATCTCTCTGAGGGCTTTTTGTCTCTTAATTGTCTGTGGATCTTTTTGTGCCAGGTCAGGAGGAAAACTGCCTGCATAAACAAGGGCATGAGGCGAGGGAAGGTTTACCTGCAGATAGAAGGCTGCAATTTAATGCAGGTATTTCCAGGGACCAGATGGCTAGACCTGTCCAAGGTGCTGAAAGTTCCTGCTCCGCTGGCAAAAGGGGCAAGAGGGCAGTTAGTTCATAGAGGAATGTTGCCTACAAATGGCCTGGTGTCAGAGTGGGGCATAGTCCATATCTATCCCACAAGTGTTTCTAAGTTCCCCGCCCCCGGACTGTGTCTCTAATGGAAGGGATGACATCACTTATTTATTAAGGTCAGGTCACTCAGCAAGCAGGCTGCACTCCAACTAATGTGCAAGCAAGGCAACAGCCTTTGAGAGCCGAGCAGGAGAGGGAGAGGAGAGAATGGGGCTTGCGTCTCACTGGTGCTGAATTGCCTGGAAAATCCCCCCTCCCCTCCCCGCTCTCCGTGTGATTGTGTAGCAGAAAGAAAGAGGTCTCCAGGGCTTTCCAGAGCTCTTCAGCTTCTCAGATAGAATGACCCTGTCAGCTCTGCCATATCGAAGCCCTTGTTTGGGGCACAGAAGCTATTACAGATTGTTATTCAGGAGGTTACAGTGGATACGCTCAGAGTGAAAGCTTTAGATATTTACACTGGCTGAAATTGCTGGAAATGTAGCATATGGGTTGAGAGATTACAGGCTAGTGCTTATATCAGGCAGAGGTGATTACAAGCAAGTATACAGAATACATTCTAGATTTAAATTGGGGGTGGTTTGCAACTAAAGGAAAGAACTTTCAGTAACATCAAAAGAAACAGGATCTGATTCTCTTCTCAATATTTCCTTTTTTAAAGGTGAAGTAACTGTTGAATTTAGCAAATTTAAGGTGAGAATTCTAAAATTCAGATGAAGCAATGTGGAACCAGAATTCCTGCAGTGAATTTGCTGTTATAATTACCCTTGCTTCAGTTTGACTTTTATTGTTTAATAAGCATTTGCCTGTGTCTCCCCCAAAGTTATGATGTGACAACTGGACTGTCCCTATGAGATCTATTAGTGGGGGTTGCCAGTCATATCCATAGATTACCCTATTCAAAATACACTCATGGAAAGAATGTGTAATAATGCATGTTCATTGTAATAATGTGTTTTCACAACTGAATAAATTTGCACAAACAGAAAAAAATTGTCCCTGCATCTTGAAAATTGTGGTTTATCTTTAAGTATTATTCTGACACCAATTCATCTCTGCTTTCCTTATTTTATCCTGCTTGTATTTTTGTTGCTTCGACATATACTGATCATCGCGGGCTCAGAATTGTACTATAGCGTTGAAAACACGAAATAGCCAAAATTAATTATTTTGAATGCCATTCATTTTTAGTTTATGTTATGCATTTAAAACAATTTATTTTGAATTGCTTATGTGTTCAGTTTTTCACTGTTCAGTAAAACTTGTTAAAATATAATACTGAAATACTTTTAGATTTTATATATTTTAAATTGGGGTTTTTTTTACTGTTTTTATGATGTAACCCACCCTGAGCCTGTTCTTTGGGAAGGGCAGGCTAAAAATCGAATAAAATAAAAAAAATACTGGATAGTATATCTGTCCATTGCTTTGAGTATTATTTCTAAAGTGAAACAGGGGAGATTATGATCCCTGCTAAAAGTATTAGATACCTTATACAACAACATGAAACAACTCATAGTAAACTCATGTAGATATGGCTCCAAGTCATTCTGCTGCATTCTTGAGAATTGTATTAGGCTAATACTCAATTCTGGTTTCAGTTGAACAGATGTAAATCCAGTCATTCTAGAAGCTAATTTGATAGAAATTACCATGTCATAAATCTGGAGGTGCACCACTCAAATCAAGAGAAGTGGTCTAGATATGTTCCAGACTATAACCTTCCTGCTGTGACTCAGGAAAACATTGGATATGATCTGTTTTCTCTTCTGCATAAACTGTCTGAGCAAGTTTATTTGGTGGTGATAAGTGCCATCAAGTCATAACCAATTTATGGGGACCCCAGAGGGTGTTCAAGGCAAGAGACATTCAAAGATGTTTTGCCATTACCTGGCTCTACATAGTGACCTTGGACTTGCTTGGGGGGTCTCCCATCCAAATACTAACCAGGGCTGACCCTGCCTAGTTTCCGAGATCTGATAAGATCAGGCTACCATGGGCCAACCAGGTTAGGTCAGTTTCATTCATTCTCAGATAATATTTCCTTGCTCATTAATTTATCTAAAACCTCATGGCAAATAATAATCCTACCACTTTCAAAATGCTATTATTTTAATTACTGCTGACATGTTCACTGCTAGCAATGTGAGTATGCATCCATCCACCATATTATATAGGACAGCAAATGTGAAGTTCCCTAGGACTAAGGTGAATGAGCATTAGATTATTAATTTGACATAGAGGTCCCAATAAGAGCTGTGTGGCAGGGGTAAAGATGGTAGAAATTGGCAATTTATGGCAATCCCATATGGTTTTCAAGGCAAGAGACAAACTTGGTGGTCTTCCTTGGTGATCTTCCATCCTAATACTAACTGAGGCAGACCCTGCTTATCTTCCAAGATCTGATGAGATGGAGCTAGCCATGGCCATCCACATCAGGACATAAGAGTAACAGAGAAATTCTAACAGTCACAAATGGCTACCTGTTATTTGTTAAATTAGAATTTCTCAGTCTTGTGAATGGTAAAATAAGTTTTAAAAAACCGTTATTGTCCTAAATATTTAGAATCTTGTGGGAGGACTGGAGACTTGTGTCTTTGAACAGGATGCATCACAAAAGAGGCTTAATGAGAGTATAGACAATGGCTGGGGCTGATGGGAGTTGTAGGCAAAAAACATCTGGAGAGCTACCGTTGGCCACCCCTGCAGTATAGAATCTGACTTGATCTTTGTTATTATCATTCTTGCAGCAAATCTGTGTGGAAGGAGCCTGGATCTGCACCTATGAAAAGCAAAATGTTCCCACTGGATCCTGCATTTTAAGAACAGATACATTTTACAAGGACAGATTTCAGTTGTAACAACAACAAAATAAAATGAGGTCATGTAAGATAATACTTTGATTCATTAGAATATGTCCAACATCTGTTTCCATTGGTGGGAAGCAACGTAGGGGCCAAAATGTAACAAAATAACCCAACTTTCCTGAAGAAATCAGGTTTCTCCATTGCCCAGAACTCAGTGTTTATCCAAATCATCCACAGAGATTGTCCAAGAGACTCCCTCCATGAACAACCAGCATCCAATACAGCTATGGCACATGCTCTTGATTCTTTCCAGGATGAAATTATTTACCCCACTCATTCTCGGGGCTCCAGTAGTGATATCAGCACTGCTAACCGTCTCCTACTGAGCAAGCAGAACCGGATGGTGAATGGGAACCACCGAGGCATCCGTACTTCATCCCCCATGGGAAGAGTTATCCTCATCAACTCACCCATTGAAGGTATTACTATGATGGGGGAATAGGAGTACACACTTGACATCTTTCTTAGCCATGTTTCTACCTAGATTTCTGATGTGGTTTGAGATCAATCCATGGGGGGGGGGGGGAATTGTTTAACCATCTTAATGGTTTGTCTTCCATGGGTATGCTGGCAAATACAGAAATATCCATCCTCCGTTTTAATGTACTACAGAGGGAAGCAGCCAGTGAAATGTTTCCACAAACATAGGTAGCCCCCTTTAACCAGAGATGACCATGCAAATATTAGCTAATCAGAATCTAGCTATCCATTTGTACCTTCCAATTCCTTAAAGGAGATTAGGGTAACAAACAGGCCTCAGATTCAGCAGGAGCTCACATGAGCATAGCTCCTGAACCTTTCTGAGGGTTCCCCCTCTTCCTCCCCACCTACCTTGTCCATTGAATAGTAGGTGCAGCTGCATACAGTAACAATCCCTGGATTAGGAGAGTGGGCAGCCAGCCAGCCCCCAGGGGCTTGGCCACGCCCCCAGCAGCCCTCATTAACCCCTGGAGAAGCCCACACCACCCTTTCTCCACTTATGTGATTTTGGGTGGCAGATGGCTTGCTGGCCTTATGACTATGGGGGGGGGCTCTCCTTTCTTGCATCGGGTTGCTTTTGGCTGGGGGGTGGCATATGCTAATGAGTTATGCCAATGAGCTCCACCACCTATTTTTCTACAAAATGACTCCTGGTAAGAAACACACATAGTTTTTCCACCATAGTGATTTTGTCCTCACAACCCTGTGAAGTAGGCTAGGCTCAGAGAGACTGGCTGGCCCAAGGTCACCAGGGAGTTTCATAGCTGCGTGGGGATCTGAATCCAGGAATCCCGGGTCCGAGTTTGACACTAGCCAGTAAATGACACTTAAAAAAACTGAAAAATCCATTTGAAATAATAATTGTATCAAGTCAAATTTTAAAACAATGAGAGTCAATAATATTAGTTAATATTCCAATCTTTCCCTTCTTTTGAGCCCTGGTTGTCTGTTGCAGAGTTGACAGAGATGAGAGGGGCAAGTACTGATTGGACACTTTCCTCTGCCTCCTCCACCCTGCTCCCTGACTGCGCTGGCTGGGGCTGGAACTTGGTCTGTTTCTATGGCTGACCCCCAGGCCCATCTCTGCCATCCCTGTTAGCAGGCAGGAAATCATTCTTCCATACAGACTGGGTCTGTAATTGGATTTGCTGCTGCTATCAGCCCACTCAGGCCCAACTATGGGGCCAGTGTGTGGGTCTGCAGGCAGAAAATCCTCCAGCAGCCTCGCTCAAAGAGAGAAGGAAACCAATAAAGAATCAAAAAGTGTAGAATGAAATAACCATTGTAGTTTTTGAAATGTAATGGAAATGAAGGGGGGGCTGGTACACTGTAGATTGAGCAGTTATGAGACAAATTAAACCACTCGGCTTTCACATATTGTAGGGGATCCATGCTAGCTGTTGGAGGGATAGGTTAGGTAGGTGGCATCATTTTGTGAAGACTTTGAGCAGTTTGTCTGTTGTGCTCCTTTTTTTGCAAGCACAGTTACAGACAGTTCAAAGAACACAAAAGATAGCGCTGTACTTGACATAACATCCCTCATAGCTCTATGGTTGGACGGTTTGTGTTTTATATTCCAGTGTTGTACCAAAAAAGCATAAATATGTGAACAGATAATCCACTTCTGTGGCTATTACCGGTATGTATTATGCCCCATTTTGTGAATGTCTGGAGTGAGCATTACAACAGAACTAAGAGGGTACTGGACATGTTGAGGTGCCCAAGACTGAGGTGAACTCTGTGCTAAATAAATCAAATTATTCAAACTGCTCCCATTACAGTCAACCAGGTTTCAGCTGTAGAATCTGGCTGGCAGCTGCCATCGCAACCCAACCCTTGTCATCCTGGAGGGGACAGACTTTCTGGAGAAGCGTTACCCACTGTCAACCAATATGTCAGGAATTTGACAGGAAAACTTGTAGTCTCTAAGCTTCCGGAGTTCCTGGTTATCGGTTCTGGGCTTAGTGATCCATGGGTAGAGGGAGCCCGATGCAGTTGGGTAGCTGTGTGTTTCTTAAGAGATGCTGTCTGTTATTACTTTCCCAGGTAGCCAAGTTTGTGTTTTGAGGTGAAGGACAGCAGCCTGCGGTCTAGGGAGGGGGAGCAGTGCCACTCATAGTTACATCATGCTCTTATCTCCACCACAGCTAACAGTGATGAGAGTGATGCCATCATTACCATTACGGTAGAAAAAAGTGCAGGTGGGAAGCTGGGCTTCAGCGTGCGTGGGGGTTCAGAGCATGGCTTGGGTATCTTCGTCAGCAAGGTGGAGGAAGGCAGCAGTGCAGGTAAGAAAAACGTCTTCTATGCTACCAGCTTTAGAAAGTACTCAAAAGTACCCACCACTCAAGCCTTAAATATTAGCCAACAAGATGATCATCTAGAGACTACCCTCCCCCCCCCAACACATTCAAATACCAGGCTTCTCATCCTTGTAGAACCAAGTGAGGATTTTTCGCAACAATCAAGGTAATATACGTCCATTAAAAACTCACTCTCTGAACAGTTTTGCAAAGGGTTCAATAGTCTTGAGAAAACATCAGCAAAGATCTCTGACATAGCAAAATTTTGGATTTTCCCCTATGTTTACATAATGTTCCAGTAAGGAATTAGCGTTTTTACGTAGCATAAAAAGTAATTTTCTTCCTGCTATTCAATAGCAAGACTAATCATTGCAAACCACTGGGAATAAGGAACAGAAAACATAATCATACCCAAGGCTAGTTCCAAGTGTGGGGGCAACATGCACCCCCCACACACACATACGTATAAAATCCTCCTATAAGAGATAGCTGAGCGTGACACTGTCACACTCCTTTCTGTCACTGCCCACAAGACTAAAAGTAGTGTGAAACTGCCATGCCCCATTCTTTCCAAGTGCATCTCCCAGACCCACCATGAAACTGAAAATTGCTTAAAGGCCCGTGTGACATCACAAGGCGCTCTGGGGCAATCTTGCATTTGCTGGTAGTAGGTGGGCTTGGAGTAGAAGAACCCAGTGACTGTGGTTGGGTGGTGGGCCCTTTGATGGATCACAGGTGCGGCTTGGGAAATACTTGTCCATGCCTACTTTGATAGTAGTCCTCAACCTTCCATATGTATATATGTGAGAAGCAGCCCAAAGAGAACACTTAACTTGAAATGTCGTTCCTCTAAGTGTAGCCAGTTAATAAACCAGAATTTAAATACAAACCCCTGAAAATTATAGGCTCCTCTTTTAAGAAATATTAAGGATCTTCTCTCTTACTCTAAAATTTGTGCTGTACTTTGCAATTTGTTTATTGTTGCAATGCTGTTGCCTTAATTTGCAAACAATCAGGGTGGGGGGAGAAAACTCACCAGTCCTTGGGCTGCATTGAGCTATCTGTATTTAATACCCACAGCGCTGGCTGGGCTATGTGTTGGAGATAAAATCACAGAGGTGAACAGTGTGAGCTTGGAGAACATTACAATGGGGAGTGCAGTGAAAGTCCTGACAGGGAACAACCGGCTGCGGATGGTTGTGAGACGCATGGGCAAGGTGCCAGGGATAAAGTTCTCCAAAGAAAAGACCACATGGTAAGTGAGACTGTCTACTTATGGGAGCACCCTATTGTCAGCAGGCCTTAGGTAACCAAAAATCACAATGCATTGTTTGTCTGGGCCAAGGCAAGTGTGCTGGGCTCAGCAGAGCAGAGAAGGAGAGATCAAGTTTCTTGAGATAGAAGAAGATAATATTAGTGTGAACTCTGACCAAGGGATAGGAGAGGGGGAGGTCAAGGTGACATGGGGTTACTGGGCTAAATTTGCTCCTCCAATGTAAATTGCAAGGGAACCATAGTTGGAGGGGGGCTTCTTTGGCACTTGGAATCAAATGGTGATCAGCAAGGAAACAGTGCCACAGGAGGTGCTGGCAGCTACAAGCATAGCCGGCTACAAGAGGGGTTTGGATTAAAATATGGAGCTATTAGCCACAGCATATTATTGGAACTGTCTGGGGCAGTGATGCTCTGTATTCTTGGTGCTTGGGGCGGGGGGCAAAGTGGAAGGACTTCTAGCCCCACTTGTGAACTTTCTTTCTTTTTTGGCCACTGTGTGACACAAAGTGTTGGACTGGATGGGCCATTGGCCTGATCCAACATGGCTTCTCTTATGTTCTTAGTGGTTCAATAAATGGGGAAGATTATATTAGTGAGGCTGTGTGTGGAAGGGAGGATCCCAGTAGTGACTGAAAAGCTGCAATGGATGCTTGAAAGGTGTTTGCAAGTCTAATATGGAGGGATGCATGCCTGAGTTATAGTGCATGGAGAGTTAAATAGCTACAAGTTCTGAACTAGACCAAATGCTTTGCCCATTATCCGACATGTGGAATAAATTTGCCTCCCAATTTTGTTCCTCAAAATTCTCCTTTGCAAATACTGGTGTTGAATAATCTCTTGATGTTTTATTGTGGCTCACATTTTACAGATTCCTCAAGTATTTTATTTCAGTATTTGACATTTGGCGGCATCTCATTTTAATATTTGGTGGTTGCCAGCTGATGGCTGACCTGCAATGGCACTAAAGATTCAAGAGTACTTAAAGCTGATGTTTTTAATTTGTTTATTTACTTAATAGTCTGCCTTTCTCACTGTGACTCAAGGTAGATTGAACTGTGTAAATCAATAAAATCAATAGGATGAGACATCTATTAAGGAATGTAATAGGAATAAGATTACAGCAGTCTGAAGCAAAGCATAAAGTATCAGACATGATAAACAATGCAAGAAGATGGTATTACATAATATAAGAAGCAGTAAAGGTAGGATAATATATACAGCTAAAAGATAACCATAGGTTTTTAAATTTTGCTTTCAGACAACCCTTTTCCCATTGACTCGACAGTCAAGGAGTCCTTGCACCTCTGCCATGGGTCCCCTGCCCATTGCAGAAGATTTTGGCATATGTTCTATGGCATATATTCTCACTTCACATTGGAGCAGCTGGGTTTCCCTATCGTCCATTATAAATGGACAATGTATCCTAGAACAAACCCAACTGTCCCCTCTGGTTGAGTGCTCAAGAAGCATTTAAAAAAAAAATCTGACACCATTTGACAAATAATGTGCAGTGATCATCAGTGTTCCCTCTATGCTGAGTAAGTGTGAGCTAGCTCACATTTTTTTAGTCTCCAGCTCACACATTTTTATCTCAGCTCAGGAAAAAATGCCCTACATTAAACTAATTTATGTAGTAGCTCACAACTTTAATGCCAGTAGCTCACAAAGTAGAATTTTTGCTCACAAGACTCCACAGCTTAGAGGTAACATTGGTGATCGTTAGTATTTGATGGTTTCTATGATTTCATATTTGTGAAACTTTGCCAGCAATCCAGAAATGTTGGCAAATCTACAGCACTTAAATTACATCTTAGAGGTTTGTTTGTTTTAAAAACACATTTAAATTCAAAGTTTTCATTCAGAACATGAAACTGAAAAAAATCACCAAGTATGAAAATTTGCAGATTTTTATTCAGCTTTACAATTTCGCTAGAGATACTAATGGCTAAATCCAGCAGTGCCCCCTTGAAGTCACACCTTCTGATTGAAACCTGAATGATGTACGTGGCCAGAGCATAGTGACTAAAGACAGATGGAAGGGGCAGGCTTAGAGACCAAGCTCATATGTGCCAGAATTAGACTCAAATTAAACTCATATTCTATAATTCAGTTTTCAGGATTCATCATTCAGGTTGCGGAATATTGTAATGTACTCTAAAACAGATTTATCTGATTTTCTTTTCAGAGTATAGCTCCATTAATAATAACTGATATGATCAAAGTAATCTTTATAATAGCTCTATAAGATAGACCAGTGATATTACAGATGGAAGATTGAGGCCAAGAGAGAAAACCTTACCTAAAGTGAGTTTGTGGCTGTGGTGAGGTTTGAACTGGTGACCTCCAAGATTACATCTTCAGCTCCCATTCTCCTGTGGGAGAAGGGAGACAGGTAAAATCCTTGGAATCTATGCTACTGGGCAAATTCCTATGCTTGCCACAGGGTTGATGTGATAAACAGACGCTTGGTTGTGGAGAAGAGTGGCTCAACCCCATCAGATACCAGCTCTGAGATTGGCAGGCGGCGGATTGTTCACCTTTACACCACATCGGATGACTACTACTTGGGTTTCAACATCCGTGGGGGAAAGGAGTATGGCCTTGGCATCTATGTCTCCAAGTAAGTGTCTTTCCTGTAAGGTTTAGCCCGGTACCCTCATTGGTTGACTGCTTCAGATCCAGAGACTACTTGGTTCAGGTTATTACAACTACTTTCAAATTGTTCAGATTCGAGGAATTCAGGCCATAATAAGTAGGAAACATGTTATTGGCAGAGTTTGTTCTTATTTCCACAAGTATGTTCACACTACACTAAATAATGTGTTTTGCAAGTGGATTTTAGCTATTCTTAAACAGTTGCAAAACACATTATTTAGTGTAGTGTGAACGCACCCCATGTCTGCACAAATCCTACTGTTTCGAAGGGGGGAAAGAATGAACAGCAAGTGGTATGCTTCTGAAAACAATCAAAAGAAAACTAATATGAAACTTCTAATGGTACCATTAGACAAGTGGTCTACTGAACCCAGATTGTCTGCTCTGCCTTCTGCACCTGCAATAGCCAGCCAGCCTCACATTCTGTGTGCTGGGAAGGCAACAAGTGCATCACGTGCTCCTTCTCCCAGGTAGGATGATCTGCATGTCATCAGCCAGTACCTTGTCTGTCCTCATCCTCCTTCCATGATCTGCCTTGCAAAAAGCCCACCATTTGCTGTGTTCCCTGTCCCATTTCCCAAGCTGCGTAGAGAAGCTTCTCTACCACAAGGATAGGATTGTCATTGGTACGTGAGCCCCTAGCTGGAGGCAGTGGAAGTGGTGTGTGGGAGGAGGGAATCAGTTATCTCATGCCCCAGGGAAGAATATGATGGAGGGAGGAGGGTTGTTAAAACTCACATTGTGATGCTGGAGAGGCAAAAAAGTTTCCAGGCTCGTGCTCAGAATGAGCATCACAGGAAAAAGAGCAGTGTATTTAAAAACCCTGTGGGAGTTCCAGATAAGGTTGCCAAGTCTGCCAACTGACCCAAAGAAAGAGGGTTGGTTTGCTTGCCCTTCTGCCTCTACTGGCAGCCTGATCTCTAGAAATCAGCAAGGGAATTTTGACAAAACAGAGTGAAGTGTTTGCCTTTTTTGCACCATACCTTATTGCAGTGTGAGCTGTGTAAATAAGCTAAGTAAAATCTGTTTAATAATCCTGCCCATTTTCCTTTAATGTTTCTTACCTAATGAACAATTATTATTCTATTAATGGATTGTAGCAGCAAGCTGATAATATTTGGTTTTGATCTGGGTCACATGGCAGGGAGGCAGATGGAATCTTTGCCTGGGGGCTCTCGGCCACTCTTGCCACCTTTGCCTGCTCTTAGCCACCTTGGGCAAAGAAGGGAACTTTCCAAGCACCTCACCTGCAATCCTGTGCTAGAGATACCAGGGGTAGAACCTTCTGCCTGCAAAGCAGGGTGGTGCAGATTTTATTTTTTATCATTCTGTTGCCCTGCTTGTTCTGAAAACTGAGTGGTGGATAAAGACTACCTGGGACAGCTACTAGGTCACATCACTGATTAGCTACCCTTTGTTCAGATCTGTAGATGATCTGCCTCAGGCTTGTGCAGAAAATGTGAAAATAGCTCCCAGGGGCTGCTTTTAGTCCCAGTATGAGGGAGAGATGGGCATTATAGCATCATACTGTGCCAGTTCTTTCCTTACTGGAGCCCTGTTCACATGCTAAGTGAACCATGTATGTGCTGTCTATAGAGGCATACAACTATTTGTAAAGAAAGAGCCAACACACATTCAGTTTATGAATGAACCTAGGGACCAGTGCCTGAATGACTGTGGGGTTTGTATTGCACATTCAGCGGTGCATGCATTCACCGTAGCATGAGAATACAAAGAACAATCAAGTGTATGCTGTACAGAGATTATATGTATGTTCACTGTAACTTGTGAACAGGGCTTGGGGCTGAAAGCAGTCCAGGGAGGCCACTTCCAACTGGGGAAACAGTGCAGATTGGAGAGTTAATCACTTCCATAAAAGCATAGCCTTGATCCATAGCCCCTCTTGACAGATTTTGCAGTTCAGTTACATGTCTGATGATCCAGTCACAGCTCCCCAGTATAGTTTGACCCTGAGTCTTACTGCCAAAGAGTAAGCCTGAAGGCTGTTGGATTTAACAACCCTTTTGTCCCGTCTTGAGGAACTTGGCACTTCACCTCCTGGGAAAGTCATACAGAAAATTGTCTTAGGAGGTCTTGAATATTCTTCTATAAGCTACAGCTGGATGAAGAACTAGGGCTGTTTTATAATCCTTGTGAATCTCCATCACGTTATCACCCGTTCGGGCTTAGATGATGCCTCACTTCTCTCCCTGAGCCACTCACTCCTCCTGGAGAGCCTGAGTAGTCCGGTTAGACTGACTGTGCTATGATGGGAGTAACTCCCAGGTTGTGTCATTCCCAGAGTGGATCCCGGTGGGCTGGCTGAGCAAAATGGGATCAAGGTCGGTGACCAAGTCCTTGCAGCCAACGGAGTCAAGTTTAACGACATCAGCCATAGCAAGGCAGTGGAAGTGCTAAAGGGGCAGACCCACATCATGCTGACCATCAAGGTGAGGTCTGGGCTTTGCCAAGCATTGGGCAGGGATAAGGGGATGAAGAGGAATGGGAGAACACAAAGTCCCAGCAAGAATGGAGGTTAGTGCTTTGCCATAAGAGACATCAATATGCTGATTTCAGAATCTTGTGAGGTATCACCCAAGTTCAGTTCACTCCACTCCCCCAAACCAGCCTCCCATGGATACAGTCTTTCTGCCCAGCCAGGAATATACAATACTGAGTTGCTGTAGCTGGCAGCACACAAGATAACTGCAGGAAGTGGAAGAGAGACTCCAGCTTTGCTGAGTTGCAGAGTAACTTGTGCTTTCCCACAGAGCTGAATTTGCTAATGTACTGCTTGCTGGAGCAGCAGCACTGAACTCCCTTTCTTGTCATCTCACTGATGCCCAGTATTTCCTCCCCAAGACGCTGCAGGACCCAGACTCTTGAGACTTAGCAGATCCAGTTTCAGCTGGGAAGGGACCTGGCAGTGGAGGATGCATTATTTATCAAAGTGTCTCTCCCTCTGGGATCGGGTTAGTCTCCGAAGACACACTGTGTAGTGCTGGGCAGTCAACAAATGATCTTAAGACATGTCTCTTCTGTTCCCTTCCTCTAGGAGACAGGGAGGTTCCCGGCATACAAGGAAATGGTGGCTGAGTACTGCTGGCTCAATAGATGTAAGACCCAAATGCCCCTTACTGTCTATGCTAGTATGTGATGTTGCTTTGCTTAGAGCCAATAAGGAATGTGAGAGCATTCTGCAAGCAAGCAAACTGCTTTCCCCCTTGCATTTCAGACAACAAGGTTGCTGTCTCTTCCACCCAGGCCTTTGAGCTGGGGTGGGGGGCATCATACACACACAGGCAGCCAACTCAGTAGTCTAGACATGTCCTATGGTACACAGATACAGATGAAGCTCAAACTCTTCCTTTGCAGAGGGTGCTTTTACCCTAAGGCTGCCAACTTCGGATTAGGAAATTCCTGGAGATTTGGGAGTACAGCCAGGGTTTGGGAAGGGGAGGGACCACAGTGGGTTGTAACACCATATAGTCAGCTCTCCAAAGCAGCTACTTTTCTCCAGAGGAACTGAACCCTTGGAGATCCAGAAAGTTTGGATACCTACGGTCTGGAGATCACTTGTAATTCTAGGGGAATCTCCAAGCCCTATCTGGAACTTGGCAACCCTATTTCACCCTAAGGCCATGTTTAAGGTTGCACAGATATACGTTTAGTGCCCCCGCAATATTTCATCAATGGTGGTCAGGGCTATCATAGGATATGGATCAGGGATGGAGGCGGAGGGGGGGCTAACCTAATTGGTGTCTGTTCTTTAAAAACTTGATGAACAATTCCATGAGAGAATTTTTCAACCTCAACTAAACTTTTGAAATGTTACAAAAAATTATGTACATGGGGGCAGCATTGTATTGCCCATCAACATTAGTGTCCTAGGTGATATGTATGAGTAACCCCCAAACAATGCAGAACAAAAGAAACTAGCTACAAAGAAGGTGCTCTCTAATACCAGGGAGGTCTCTGCAGAGCACAGGCAAGTACAGTTCATGTGTCAATGGCCATATAAATGATTTGTGCTACCTGTGGGAAGAATTGCTTTTTCTTAAAGAGAGAAAAAAGCAGAACACATTTAGTACTAGGAAAAGGTAATATCCCTACAATAGAAGTACCAAAGGAGACATTTGGGATGTGCACAACAAATGGGTCACAACAGAACATTAATTTTATTAAAACTGATTGTCTGAATGGGGGAAAACCCAACATTTGTCTTCCTCATTTTTTACGCAGTAGCCAATGGCCAGTTGCAGCAGCTGTCACAGACCTCTGAATCCAGCTCGTCGGTCTCATCCTACTCCTCAGGGACTCCATTCAGCTCCATGAATGGCCTGCAGATGACCCCCACCCCAGTATCCAGTTCAGCTCAAGGCTGCATGGTGGATATTGGCATCTCTACTGAGGACCCGCCAATCCGGAACCGAGGCCTAGAGAGGGCAGAGACAGCCATGCAGACTGACCCACCAGCTGATGGGGCCTCCTTGTCAGGAAGCCTGATCACCGAGACTCGCCGGATCGTGCGGCCCATGGAGATCCTAAAGGACACTGCGATCCGCTCAGAAACCCTCAAAGATTCCTTCCACCTGAGGAAGCACCGGCCCTTCAGCAGCAAGGAGACCACAGATCCTTCCCCCAAAACAGCACTCCTTCTGGCACTCAGCCGTCCCCGGCAGCCTATCAAGAGATCACAGAGCTATCTGACAATCTGTGGTAGGTGCCCAGCTTTTTCATTATTGTTGTTCATTGAGTTTAAAAGCTCTGTCACTCCTTTTAGCATCATGCCAGACCCACATTTTCTGGGTGTGTGCATTTTGCTCCTCCTTTTCTTGTTTGCTTTTTCATTCCCTCTGTTTTGATGTGAAATATTTATTTATTTATTTAATATCCTGCCCTCTCCACCAAGGCAGGCTCAGGGAGGCTAACAGTATGAGGGTCAGCAATAGCATGCCCAACCATTTAACAGTAAATATAAACAATATTAAATATAAAAACGTTAAAACGTTAAAACATTAAAACATTTAAAACATCTGGTGCTAATTCGATGTATCCAAACAAGATACTAGTGGTGGTAATCACGCTGGTTGATTTTTAAACTTCTGGAGGTCCCAGACAAGCCACTGGTGGTGTTCCTGGGCCCAATCTATCGCTGTAGATGTCATTATGAAAAAGCGTGGTGGAAGAGTGCCATTTTGCAGGCTCTGCAGAACTGTGAGCTCTCGCAGGGCCCTCACCTCCTCCAGCAACTCATTCCACCAGCTAGGATCAGCAATGGAAAAGGCTCTGGCTCTTGTTGACGCAAGCCTAGCTTCTTTGATGCTGGCGACCATCAACTGGTTTGGGGTTCTGGACCAAAGTGCTCGCTGGGGCATATATGGGGAAAGGCGCTCCCTAAGGTATGCAGGACCCTGGCCATATAGGGCTTTAAAGGTGATAACCAGCACCTTGAAGCAAATCCGGTACACTATCAGTAGCCAGTGCAGTGCTTTCAGCACAGGCCGAATGTGCTCCCGTAAAGGAACTCCCATTAACAACCTGGCTGCAGCATTCTGCACTAGCTGGAGTCGCCAGATTTTGTACAAGGGCAGCCCCATGTAGAGGGCATTGCAGTAATCTAATCTCAAGGTGACCGTACCATGGATCACAGTAGCTAAGTCATCACAATCAAGAAAGGGAACCAACTGCCTTACCATCCGCAGATGGTAAAAAGCTGACCTGGTAGTGGCAGCTACTTGGGCCTCCATCGTTAAGGAGGCATCCAAGAGCACTCTTAGCTTTTAACCACTCCTAGCTTTTAACCAGCATAAGCTGTGCCCCATCGAAGGTTGGTAAACGGACCTCCAGTCCCAGACTGCGGCAACTTAGGTACAGGACCTCCGTCTTCGTTGGATTTAATTGCAGTCTGCTCAGCCTGAGCCACTCCGCCACAGCTTGTAATGCTGCAGATGGATCTTCTAGGGTGGAATCGGACTGGCCACCCATCAACAGGTAGAGCTGGGTATCATCAGCGTACTGGTGACAACTCAGCCCATGCCTCTGGGCAATCTGGGCGAGGGGGCTCATGTAGATGTTAAATAACATAGGAGAAAGAATCGCTCCCTGCGGCACTCCACAAATAAGTGGGTGTCGCCAGGATAGCTCTTCCCCTAGTGCCACCCTGTCCCCGACCCTGGAGAAAGGAGGAAAGCCACAGCAAGGCTAACCCCTGGATTCCAGCGCTGGTGTCGCAACAGGTCAGTAACTGACGATCAACCGTGTCAAACACTGCCGACAGGTCTAATAACATCAGCACTGCCAAGCCATTTCTATCCAGCTCCATATTAAGCATGGACTTGTGAAATAATTTTGTGGAAAGAGATGGAAAACAGAACAAAGAAGAGAATGCTTTTTCCTTCTCATTTCCTCCCTGTCCACCTCCAACCATGCTTCCTCATCCTGATTCAACTAAGAAAATACACAGGCAGAGGCAGCATTCGGATCACTTACCATGTGCTGGATCAGGATCTACAAGCATAAATTGGTTATACATCCAAATTTACATTTAAATGCTGATAAAATCAATCCACTCTTCCTGGCTTTCAGGGGTTGAGCATGCAGAAACTGCACATCTTTATGTGCAAGGTAGCAGATTTCCACACATGGATCTCTTTAGATGGATCTGGGCAATGAAGCACTGACAGAAGCTGTAGGAATGGATCTCCTTTCTTCTGTTGGAACACCTGACACTAAAGAGTGTGCACCAGAGTCAGCTAGGACTTCCCCTCCCTAACCAGGAAGTGGCTGCCTTGAAAAGGGGAGCTGGAAAGGTGGCATTCTAGCCCCCCACAATAGCTTTGACAGCGGAAGAATGTGGGTATATTTAGTGCCACCCCCTGCTTCCTGCCCAAAGCCATCATTTTTCTAAGTTCATCTTCCTATCCTTATCCAAGCCCCCTTGCCTGCATTCGTCTCCTGTATTTAAAGCACTCAGCTTCACATGATGGCACTGGCCTGAGGGAGGTTTCCGTCTCTCCGGTTTGAGCCCCCCCCCCCCCTCCACAAGCCGTCTTTGGGAAAATGGAATTCAGATTCAGCGTGACTTCCTCTAAGGACAATCCCATCCCCCCGCCCCCCCAAAAAAACTCCATGATCTTAAGCTGTGAAGAAACTGCTTCCCTCACAGGATAAGGGATCAGATTGGGCTGGAAAGAGGCATACTGTTGACCTGCCTCCTTTGAGCCCTGTGCAGCCCCCATCAGGCCCCAGCTTCCCTTCCCTTCCACCTTATTAGTCCTCGACCAAGGGAGAGCTGACATGAACATAAGAACATAAGAGAAGCCATGTTAGATCAGGCCAATGGCCCATCCAGTCCAACACACTGTGGCTAATAGCCACTGATGGACCTGTGCTCCATATTTTTATCTAACCCCCTCTTGAAGGTGGCCATGCTTGCGGCCGCCACCACCTCCTGTGGCAGTGAATTCCACATGTTAATCACCCTTTGGGTAAAGAAGTACTTCCTTTTATCCGTTTTAACCTGTCTGCTCAGCAATTTCATAGAATGCCCACGAGTTCTTGTATTGTGAGAAAGGGAGAAAAGTACTTCTTTCTCTACTTTCTCCATCCCATGCATTATCTTGTAAACCTCTATCATGTCACCCCTCAGTCGACGTTTCTCCAAGCTCAAGAGCCCTAAGCGTTTCAACCATAGGGAAGGTGTTCCAGCCCTTTAATCATTCTAGTTGCCCTT
Source organism: Heteronotia binoei (assembly GCF_032191835.1). Taxonomy (NCBI): domain Eukaryota; kingdom Metazoa; phylum Chordata; class Lepidosauria; order Squamata; family Gekkonidae; genus Heteronotia; species Heteronotia binoei. The sequence continues at coordinate 75,978,016 of NC_083228.1, read as the reverse complement.
TTCTGAACTTTCTCCAATGCTATAATATCCTTTTTGAGGTGCGGTGACCAGAACTGCACACAGTACTCCAAATGAGACCGCACCATCGATTTATACAGGGGCATTATGATACTGGCTGATTTGTTTTCAATTCCCTTCCTAATAATTCCCAGCATGGCGTTGGCCTTTTTTATTGCAAATGCACACTGTCTTGACATTTTCAGTGAATTATCTACCACAACCCCAAGATCTCTCTCATGTGCACATGTTCTCTACATGTGGGATCTCTGTACATACAGATGTTGGCACCTGCTGGCTTGGGTGGAGCACTGGAGGAGGGGTTGTTAAAAACATGTTTTTTCCTGCATAGCTTGGGAGTCCCTTAAGGTGCAGGAGTGCCACTCTTGCCCTCTAGTCTCTGTCTTGGTACCTCATGCATCTGTACCGTTAGCTAATTGGAGAGTAATAGAATACCACTAGTGTGCTTGATACTTTTAAAGAATTCTTTTTGCTGGATCAGATGCAGGTCCTCCTAGGCCCTGTATTCTTTTTCCAAAATGGCCTCTGGAATGTTATAAGCAATGCAAGATGATGAAGGCTCTCCTGTTGTTTGCCTCCAGTATCTGTTATTCAGAGATATGCTGCCTCTGCACATGGAGGTTTCATTTTTCTACCCCAACTAGTAGCCTTTGGTCTAAACATCCCCTGAGAATTTGTTTAATTAAAATATTTTCTGATGGCTTTCCATCTTTCCTGATGGCTCAGGCAGGGTGGCTTACAAATTGCAATTTAAAATACCACTATCTAAACATAAAATGAAGCCCCATAAAATGAAGCCCCTCCACCCAAAAGATCCTTGCAGCTGTACCCCTTTAAAAGCTTTAGAGGAGGGACGGTGGCTCAGTGGTAGAGCATCTGCTTGGTAAGCAGAAGGTCCCAGGTTCAATTCCCGGCATCTCCAACTAAAAAGGGTCCAGACAAATAGGCATGAAAAACCTCAGCTTGAGACCCTGGAGAGCTACTGCCAGTCTGAGTAGACAATACTGATTTTGATGGACCCTGGGGGGTCTGATTCAGTATAAGGCAGCTTCATATGTTCATATAGACCTTGAAACACGTCCTGGAAATGCGGAGACAGAGCCAGCCCTCACCTCCTCAGAGAGCCTGTTCCACAGAGCGTGCGCTACAATGCCACGTGGCCTACATTAAGTGAGCAAACAGCCAGTAGGTGGCAGCCTGAAGACCATAATTGCACAGAGGAAGAGTTCTTTAGAATTTCTCTGCATCCTTTCTATGAAGGTACTGAACCTCACCTTCTGAAGGTGCAAACTAACCTCCACTAATGACCCACTCCAGGTAGCTCCTGGTCCTCAAACAGATGCCTCTGTGGCAATGGTTCCCAAGGTGGCTCCCGTGAACTCCATGGAGCCAGCTAATATTTTTCTTGGCATCCTACTTCTTTCCTAAGGCAAAGACCCAACCTTGGTTTTTCTCCATCTTATTAGGAGATGCTTCAGAGTACTGTAGGAGGCATTGCCTTTGGACCTGCAGGAAGACGTTTGGCCTGAACCTCCCAACATTTTGTGATTCCCAGGCAGTCACTTTTGTAGTGACTCCCACTACATTTTCTCAGTATTTCTCAAGAGCCCACAGGCTCATCAGTGTTGGAGACAGGGTTGCCAGTACTTACCTGACTCCCACATAAACACAAGTTCTTGCAAATAAGACTGTAAGTTCCTTGGAGTCTGGTTTTGCCCCATTCCAAAAGTGATGGCAATTATTAAGATTGTAAACTCTTTGGAGTCCAGTTTGGTCCCACTTCAAAGCGATAGCAACAAAAATGATTATAAGTTTGTTAGATTCAATCTCTTCATCCTTGAACCTGAGGAAGATGTGAAATGGTATATTGGATCGACCTACAGTAGTCCATACTTGATATTTGGGATTTGTATGTTGCATATATATTTGAACGCAAATGACTGGCAATTGTTTCTTGTTGTGCCTGCAGTGGTATATTTTTGATTTGTGACCTCCAGGTGGTAGCTGGAGATCCCCTGGTATTCCAAGTGATAGCTGCTTTGGAAAGTGGACTCTATGGCATTAGGCCCCATTGAAGTCCCTCCCCTTCCCAACCGTGCCATCTTCAGGCTCCACACTTAAATCTCCAAGTGTTTCCCAACCCAGAGCTGACAACCCTAGTTGGAGACTCCTGCTCTGTAGCTTCCTAGTTTGCTCAGCTCCTATTTTGAATTATCTCCCGTTGATGGCTGCCCAGACAGACTCTCCCCAGCTTTAGGTGGATTCCTTTGATGCACCTAAATCTTCATCCATGGGTTTCCTGCAAGTCCAAGTTAAAGGCATCCACTCTTCACATTAAAGCAATCTGCCCCATATTCAGGCTAAGGAAAAACTGTGTCTGGAATCTACTTACCAAACAAGTTTAGATCCATTAATATAGTGGCCAATATACCATCCGCAACTTTCCCACACACAAGACACTTATTTTTTTCCCTAACACAAGACTCTTGCAAAGTTCAAACTGCCCTTTGTTAGATCTTCTTAGAATGTGTGGTGATTCCACTGGAAATCCTGGCAGAATTGGAGAGGCAGCATGGTGTAGTGATAAAAGTGTCTGACTAAGATCTGGGAAACCAAGATTCAGATCTCCACTCTGCCATGGAAGCTTGATGAATGGCCTTGGGCTCGTCACATCTTTTCAATCTAACCTACCTAGCAGGGTTGTTGTGAGACTAAAATAGAGAAGAGGAGAATGATGTAAGGTGCTTGGGGTTCCCACTTGGGAGAAAGGTGGGATATAAATAAAATAAATTTAAAATGGATCCTGTGTGCAGATACCAAGAAATGAGGAAGAAGGGGATGTAGTAAGCGGAAGACTTTCTTTCTTTCCATAGAAGTCATAAAGTATACCCTTTTTCAAAACAGACATGCCCCCTGTCCTATATATCTTGTACAAAACCCAGCCATTTTCTATTACATACTGCTTCAGTTTACTATTTTACAGAAACCTTGAGGTCATCCATTCTCTCCAACAGCGGGTTTTCTTTCCTAACAGGCCAAATAATGTCCCAGAGCTAGTTCTGGTCAGGAAGATGCACAAGGGGAAGGCTGAAGCTCTTCTCCTTGAGTCCTGTAGACAGTCTTGGCCCAAAGCAGACACTGCAGTGAGAGGTGCAAGTTCTCCTTATTTCCCACACATGCAGTGCCTGCTTTGGGTCAGGACCTTCTCCCCCCACACCTCTCCAGCTGTTGGAGAGATATGGGCTTGCTGGATGACAGCTGGCTTTTAAAAAAGTTTTCTAAGAGAATTTTGTGGGTCGTTGCTGTAAATTAAGGGAGTGTCGCCCCAAGATGTCCCACCATAGCTATGGGCCTGCTCTAGGCTCATCACGCATTCACTGTAATATGTGAATCAGCTAACATGTTTTGGACTTGAGTGTTTGGCCATCCTTTCAAATGCAGGGTCTAAGAAGTTTAGCAAGGACCACATGCACCTTCCTGTTCTCCTCCTATAAATAGTATTCATAATAGCTTGCAAAAGTGTTGGGGCTATGGTGGGGTAGGGGTTCAGGTTGGGATGGAGGGTATTGGATTTAATGCTACTCCTTCTGGTATGACTTTCTGAACTCGTGTCCCAGAGGAGAAACGCCAGAGGAAGAAGGAGAAACCATCAACTTCAGAGAAGAAAGTCACCTTGCAGCGCTCCAAAACCCTCATGAACTTGTTCTTTAAGGGCACCCGTTCAGGAAAGCCAAGCTCAGCAGCTGGGTCACCAGAAGCACCAAGGCGGTCCAAGTCCCCAGCACACTCTGAGGGGGAGAAAGGTAACCAAAAGCATCTGTACCATGTTATGGTTCTACCTCATGCTAGCCCAGCTCTTGAAACTTGCTGAAACAACAGTCCTATGTCATTGCCGTCTTCTCTGTGATAATAAGGCCCTCTGTGATCTGGGGAGATGATCTTCAAGAACAGGACATTTCCCCTTGTGGGGCTGTAATGCAGAAGGGGCAAAAGTAGATTGTGGGTTGTCTGCCAACCAGCCTGCTGGAGAACTTGCTCCTCCCAGAACTGTAGTTATTTGTCCTGCTCTTGCCAACCAAGCTAGAATATTGCTGTACTTCAGGCTTTCACTGTATACTGCCTTTTAAATCTGGGCCATAAGGAATGGTGCAGATACCTGGACTGCCCAAGACTAATTTGCCAAGTGGACATAAGCAGTCTCACCAACCCTTGAACAACTCCAGGGTGGAGAGGCAGCAGCCAAGCAGCATCTTTATTTTCTGTGCTGCAGGAATCCAGCTCACCTATCTCTTCTGCATCCTGTGAGCTCTTATTGCAGTAGGAAGTAGGAGGGGAGGGGAGGTGAACCCAAGTGCTGTAGTATTAGGGCAAGAGAGACAGTTTCTGGAGCAGGTAAAACAAGAGCAATGGTCTTGAGGTCAGGAGTCCTAGTTGCAGACAGAGAAAGAGTCTGGAGGTGAGCTTTGTGTAAGTACTTGTCATAACCCCTACAACAACATTTTGATCACCAAAGTCAAAGAACAAAAGCTATCTAGAAAACCTGGAATAAGTGTGGCACAGGAGAATCCAATACTGGCCTGGCATTGCCCACTAGCTTTGCCACCTGATCCTTATCACTAGGAATGGTTTCTTATTTATAGGATTGGAGATACTTCCAGGGTCAGATCCAGGGATATTTTTTGCTGTTGGAAGGGATTTCTGTCAACAAACCTGGATTTTCTCACCTCCTATATTCTACTTAATTATGAAATTCACCAAGGAACAACATGAGGGGAAAATCAGAAACTTGTAATGAAATGGGAGATTTGGGGAAAATATCTTCCCCTTCCTTTAGCAGAAATCTACCGTTGGATCCAATCCATGTAAAAGAAGAGGAAGACTATAACTGCATCATTATTGCCACCATCATCATTATTATCATTTAAGACATTATAACAGGGATGGCCAAACTTACTTAACATAAGAGCCACATAGTACAAACATCAGATGTTTGAAAGCTGCAAGATGTGAGCATCAGGTGTTTGAGAGCCACGAGACGGAAGGAAGGAAGGAAATGGAGGGGGGGGAGGGAGAGGTGGAAACAATGCCATTTTAACTTTAACTTCATTCTCCAAGCTGCCAACTGGCTTGACCGGGAGGAGTGATTTAAAGAGGTAAATGCCTTCTCCAAGCTGGCTGACAGGGTGATGGGGGCTTTGAGAGCCACACAATATGTGTTAAAGAGCCACATGTGGCTCCTGAGCCACAGTTTGCCCACCCCTGCATTATAATTATGTTTTTTATGCTTGTCAGCCTTATGACACTTGTAATGGGTCATTTGCTTCTGGTCTCCAAAGGTGTTTTTGTTTTGAAACCTCTTCAGGTGGCAAACATATTACCCCTGCTAGCATTGCAATGCAGATTGAAAGGGTTCTAATACAGGCTGAACACTGATGCTTTTGAGCTTAGTGGGATCAGATGCATGAAAGATTGTTCCAAAAGCACCTGGTGCTGATACAGCCTTTTCCTTTCCTCTTTTTGTGTCAAGTACAACACAGCCCAGTCCAACACGGCTGCCCCTTTCTTTATGCATTCTGCAGATTAATTCCTTCATTTTTGTTCTCTTCCTCCATCCCTTCCCTTGCTTGCAGTCAGTGGCGTACAGAAGTTTGTTATCCGGAGCCTGAAACGGGGTAACTAAGCAGAAGTGCAGGTTGGGCCTTGGCCAGCAGCATGTGGCTCTGTGTGTGTGTGTGTGTGTGTGTTAATGCCAGTGGCCACTGGCAACATCCTAGGTATAGCGTGTTCCACCCAAATGCCACTAGTGCTCAGCAGATAGAGTGGAAGATCTGGAGAGCTGCTAGGGTCCAGCACCCACTAACAGTGCCATCTTAAGCAGAGTAGCTTCAATGGGCTGAGAAGGGTGGAGTCCTCTTGGAATGGTTCTGTAAGCCACATAATTCAAATTGAGAAAGTCACCACCTCATGCGTTTAGCTTACTGGATAAAGCTTCTGTGAGGATTAATGAAATAGAAATTGTGGAGCACAGAACTGTGCACGATGTTTACAGTGTACACATTGTGACTGAAACACCAGTTGTTAAACTCAGCCCTCAAAATCTATTGCGGGGAGCTGGTGTGGGTTGTGGGAGCCACAGAATAGGGGAAGGATGACTTAACTCTTCCCCTCCATGTCATTTCTCCTCTCCTGCTGCCTTTACTCCTGGAAGTAAGAAAGGCTGCCACAATATGGATCTTTTTGCACTACCGGAGCTTAAAACAGCAATAGGAGGGGAAGGGAGGGGAGAGCTAACCCAGGTCCCTTCCTAGCAACATGGCCCCAAACTGTTCCTTCCCCCTCCCCTCTGTCAAAAGAAACAAAAGGCATTCTTCTGATTACTAAACCTTCATGTCACATTACAGGGTTGCCAGCCTGGAATTACAACTGATCTCCAGATTAGAGAGATCAATGCCCCTGGAGAAAACGGCTGTTTTGGAGTGTGGGCTGTATGGCATCACATTCCTCATGAGCCCCCTCCCCTCCCCAAACTGTCCTCCCAGGAATCTCCAGGAATTGCCCAACATGTAGTTGGCAACTGTATGTCACAAGTTGTCTGTCTCTAAAAGCATGCCACAAAAATGATAATAACCTGGTTCCTGTTCAAGAGCTTGTGAGGTGGTTTCTGAATTGCCATTGGGTCATTACAAACTAATAACTGCTTCCCCACAAGTTACTACATCTGGAATTCAAAACACACTAGACAAACTCCTCCCTCCCCTCCCATCACAGTATTCACAAGAACAGAGGGAAAATTGGATAGTATTAGAAGTTCACAGTTTATTGACAAGCATCCAATATTTGCTGAGCTGAAAGGTCCAAATCCAACTTACTTGTTTGTTAAGTGTGTGTGTGTCCCAATATTTCTATCCTGCATTGCTGCTGTCATTCTGGAAAGCCCAGAGCATCAGGGCTCCATGATACCAGCCCAGTCCATCATCCAAGGAGCACAGAGTGACATTTTAGCCTAACTAGAGCCAAATGCAATAGACTGACTGATTAAGGGTTTCACGGACTGAGTGGGGACCTGCACCTGGTTCCCTACAATGAAATCCAGCACTCTAACCACTGCCCGCATTTATGAGAGTAATGCAGATGGAAAGTGAAGCATTGTCCGGACAGTCTTGGGAACTGCACTCAATTACACATGCATGTATTGGTGGTTTGGGTGGCTGGTGGCCTCACCATGTTTTGTTTCTCACTGTTTATGCACCGATGCTCCTTTGTTGACCCTCCCCAGAAAAAGGCCGTGCTTTAATCTCCCTGGGTCTGAGGGACTCATCGTTATCATCCCCTCAGCACAACGGCAGCAAGCCCAGCACAGGGCCTGAGAGCCACCTGATGCTTATTGAAGACATGGCCCGGAAGCTGCTGATGGAGGATGAGGTGGCAGCTGTGTTGAGGCACTGCACCCGGGTAAGGGGCACACATGAGTGGGAGGTTCTTAAAGGGCCCATCTCCCTTTTAAGTTAAAAGTCATTCTTAGGCTGTGCAGTTGTCAATTGTCTCATTCTGTCCTCAGTTGCATTGGCACCAGACAGAGCAAAGGCAGAGGTTTAAGCCTCTTCATCTTCTCCCCCAATCATTTTCTCATTGACACTGGCCTTGGTGAGACTCAGCCCTAGGTTTGTACCTTTTTCCTGTGACAAGCTGTTTCTTTGCTTGCTTTTATTGCCCCAGGCTTGGGCTGAATCATAGTCCCCACAGGCTGGCTTTGATTAGCATGCATTTCAATCAGACAATTCATATAGTATGGATGGATTTCCCCTCGGTTTCTACAATGGGTATCTCCCATTGCTCACTTTTCATGTCAACCTTGAGTGTGTTCAGTAGCCACTAGAGGGAGCTCTAAATTGATATAATTTACTGTTTTCTACCAGAAGTGCTTTTGGATTGGGGGACAGGGCAATCTTTAGAGACTGTGTGGCATCCTGAATCAGCAATGCACCTGGTCTCTTTGATTTTTTAAAAAATATTTGTTTGGTGATTAAGGCAGGATTAAAACTTTTATGCTCACAACAGTTAACAGCAGCCATCAAGGCAGTTAATAATTCATTTAATCCAGACTTTAAATTCTAATTGAGGTTTGTAGCCTTTGGAGAGGCCATAGTGGCCAATTATTTGTACTCCCTCTGAGAAGTCATGGCTGGAAACTGATGAGCTTGCAGGGGACCCTTTCTGAGGGAGCCAGTCAACAGAATAGCAACTGCTGTGAGGTGAATGCTTGGTTACAGGTATGTTGCCCCAAACTGAACGGAACAGCTGTTTGGTCTCTGCTGATGGTTACTTTCCACCCATAGTACATCCATGAAGGAGGGGTTGAAGATCTGGTGAGGCCACTGCTGGCGATTCTTGACCGGCCTGAGAAATTGCTGCTTGTCCGAGATATTAGGTGAGAATAGAAGCGAACAGGCAGGAAAGTATCATTGTGACTACTGTAGGAGACAGGTTCCCTCTAAGGTGTGGAGTCTTGTGAGCAGGAATTCTACTTTGTGAGCTACTAGCATTAAAGTTGTGAGCTACTGCATAAATTAATTTGCTCTGGGGCCATTTTTCACGAGCTAAGACAAAAATGTGTGAGCCAGAGGATAAAAAACTGAGCTAGCTCACACTAACTCAGCTTAGAGGGAACACTAGCCCAAATACCCTGGATAGCTACTATAGGGAAGGGATTGGGTAATCAATCTTGCCAAAATTTCAGCTCAGCATATACAGCCCTGTTTCACTGTGGGGTTTACTTCTTGCCTAAGCAGAAGTAGGTTGGTGCCACTTTGCATAAAGAAAAAGCCATACATAATATTTGCAGTCACATCATTAAAAGGGGGGGGGGAACAAATCAACAACACAACAAAACATCCTAAAGCTTGATAGCAATGATCTAATCCGAATCTCTTTGAAAATCTGAATGACACTGCACCTGACCACCAGAGACTGTCTTTGGGAGATGAGCATAGCATGGGTGTCACACTGCCGGGGGCCCCCACACTTGAAGCTACAACTTCCCCTTCATCACAGCTTTAGCTCAGCCTGTGAAAATGTCGCTTCCCCCTCGCCTCCTCACTATGTTAGATAGCCAATTATTCAACAAGTGCCAAGAACTCCTCTTAACATTTTTTCAGGAGTGTGATTTCCCCTGCGGATCTGGGCCGTTTTGACAGCATGGTTATACCCATGGAGCTGGAAGCCTATGACACGCTGAAGAGCAGAACAGGTGGGGAAGGTTTCAGGGTGTCTCCCTGACAGAAAACAAGCATTTGGACCCTTCATGTTCTGTGTGTGATGAATATGCTAAGGCCTTGTTTATTTCCGGGCTGTAGAATAGTATTGGTGGAGAATGTTCTAAATTTGCCAGCAGAAAAAGCACATCAAAACTTATTAAGAAAAACAAAACTAAGACAAACCGCCCCCCCCCCCCCTCAGTTTAATCAGCAGTTTACTGATTCCAAATGACATTTCTGTTTTACACTCCTTAACAAACACACCTAGATGCATCACTCTTTCTTGCAGTGATTTTGGCCTGGCCAATGCATCTTGCTGAATGGCTTTGGTAATGGCATTGCCTCAGGCCAAAAGTGGCATATGTGCCATTTTCAGCCTGTCAGGCGTCCTCCCCATTTACAGCTCCCTACTCCCAGCTTCTAACATAAATATATAAGAACAAAAGAGAAGCCAAGTTGGATCAGGCCAATTGGTCATCCAGTCCAACACTCTGTGTTACACAGTGGCAAAAAAACCAGGTACCATCAGGAGATCCATCAGTGGGGCCAGGACACTAGAAGCCCTCCCACTGTGGCCCCTCCCAAACACCAAGAATACGGAGCATCACTTGCCCAAGACAGAGAGTTCCAACAATACGCTTTGGCTAATAACCACTGATGGACCTCTGCTCCATATGTTTATCCAATCCCCCCTTTAAGCTGGCTATGCTTGTGACTGCCGCCACCTCCTGTGGCAGTGAATTCCATGTGTTAATCACCCTTTGGGTCAAGAAGTACTTCCTTTTATCCTTTCTAACCCGACTGCTCAGCAATTTCATTGAGCAGCCATGGGTTCTCAAATTGTGAGAAAGGGAAAACAGTACTTCTTTCTCTACCTTCTCTATCCCATGCATAAGCTTGTAAACCTCTATCATGTCACCCCTCAGTCAACGTTTCTCCAAGCTAAAGACCCCCAAGCATTTTAACCTTCCTTCATAAGGAAAGTGTTCCAACCCTTTAATCATTCTAGTTGCCCTTTTCTGCACTTTTTCCAATGCTATAATATTTTTTTTGAGGTGTGGTGACCAGAATTGTACACAGTATTCCAAATGAGGCCACACCATTAATTTATGCAGGGGCATTATGATACTGGCTGATTTGTTTTCAATTCCCTTCCTTATAATTCCCAGCATAGCATTGGCCTTTTTTATTGCAACCGCACACTGTCTTGACATTTTCAGTGAGTTATCTACCACAACCCCAAGATCTTTCTCTTGGTCAGTCTCCTCTAGTTCACACTGCATCAACTTGTATTTATAGTTAGGATTTTTGGCCCCTTGTGCATTACCTTGCACTTGGCCACTGTGAGCCTCATCTGCCATGTTGACGCCCAGTTGCCCAGCCTCGACAGCTCCCTTTGGAGTGCCTCACAATCCTCTCTGGTTCTCACCACCCTGAACAATTTAGTGTCATCCGCAAACTTAGCCACTTCACTGCTTACTCCCACCTCCAAATCATTAATGAACAAGTTAAAAAGCATCAGACCCAGTACTGAGCCCTGCGGCATTCCACTGTTTACCACCCTCCACTGAGAAAATTGCCCATTTATACTCACTCTCTGTTGCCTATTAATGATGTGGCCCCCACTCAGACAGGGGGGGTGATGATATGAAGAAACAACCAGTTCAAGGAGAGCTTTGGGTATCACTTCAACCAGTGCCAGTTGTATGACTTCGGGAGCTCTTGTATAAAACACCACAAGTGCCAAAGGAGGATTCTCCCCTGCTTCCTTTGAACATCTTGGGTGCCCCATGTAAAGTAAGGGGAATGGTGACATTGGTGATCCAAGAGCCCTGGCAAATGCCCAGCCTTACTAGCCTCTAGGGCCAGTTTATTTTGGTCATTTAATTTAAAGGGAAATGTCTTGGTAGGTGGGTGCAAGAGCTCAGGAGCTTGGCTCAGGAGCAAGCAGAGCCAGGCCCTGCTGACTCTCTTGGGAGTGGTGCAGGACCCAGAATCATAATGCCCCTGGATGAATCTATGGTGCAGACTCATTTGGAATACTGTATACAGTTTTGACCATGGTACCTCAAAAAAGATATCATAGCATTGGGCAACTAAAATGATTTAAGGGGATGGAACACCTTCCCTATGAAGAAAGGTTAAAGAGGTTAGCGCTCTTCAGTTTGGCAAAATGATGATTGATGAAGGACATGATGTATACAAAATTATGCATGGAATAGAGAAGGTAGAGAAATATGTACTTTTCTCTCTTTCTCACTGTGTGACACAGAGAGTTAGACTGGGCAGGCCATTGGCCTGAGCCAACATGCCTTATCTTATGTTCTTAGGAAGCAGTGAACCACTGTTGGCACTATTGGCCACATCTGAGCTGAATAGCTCTAAAGTGCTGGCTTCTAGCCATTACAGATGCCGTTCAGCTTGGCTTGCCCTTGAGCACTTTTAATTTCCCTGTCTACCCCTGCCTGATTTCAGCCTATTGAGCTACTACTGGAACCTGAGCCAAGAAGTAAACAAGCACATAGTGATGCATGCACAAGGTGCATTTTTCTGAGCACACCTTGCCTCTGTGCATGTAGTGTTAGCAGACTGGGCTTCTAGAGAAGAATAACACAACTTCCAGACATCCTTAAGCCTTGGAAGCTTGAAAAAAATAATAACTACTGAAATAAAGTGACCAGGGAGCAGGGCTAGCATATGGAAAAGAAAACAGGAACTGTCACTTCACTGCTTGTCTTTGTTGTTTTTGTTTACAGCGAGATCACCTGCTCTTCGCTCAGCACAACATGAAACACCTCCCAAGAGACATCTTATCACTCCAGTGCCTGGTGAGTCCCCTACATTTACCCCTGTGGTCCACTGTCTTGCCCATTTTATGAAGAGAAGAATTTGGAATATCTTATATTCTAATAGCAAAGCTGACCAAATCTATGGGTGTTTAAAACCAATGACAGGAGTTGCAAATGAGCAAGACAGATCTTTCTGCAAACCTGAACAACATCCCAGATTTGCAGAAAAATCTGAAATCTTAATTTTAAAAAAAGGTATATGTTTTGGGAGGTTTGGAAAAAAAACACATGATAAAAGGACCACCTGTAGCTTTAACAAATGAATTCCTTCAGTGGCCATTGGTAGGCAGCTACAGCATTCTAAGGCTTGGTTTCTGTGCCTAAAAGGCAGGGGGAGGGGGGACAGGGTCCTTTCCAGGGCTGTTTTGGCCTTTGAGAGAAGACTCATTGGAGTCAGGCTCACAGCAACCACTAAGTGACTTGATGCTGCCTGACTTACATGACTCACCAAGACCTGGCTGCTTGCTATTCTTCAACAGCAGCCACCCTAAGAAAATCAGTGTTCTATAGCAGTTAGATCTTCCAAGTAGGGTCTGAGGGACCCTAGCTTGAATTCCCATCATGCTGTGGAAACTCACTGGGTGATTTGGGGCCAGTACATGCTTTCAGTCTAACCTACTTCACAGAGTTGTTGGGAGGAAAAAAGAGGACAGGGGAATAATGCAAGCTGCTTTTGTCATCACTGTGAAAAAAGGTGGGGCAGATAAAAGGTAGGTTGGTGAATGGCTGACAAAATGAAAATGAGGCAGGGGAAGAGAAGAGGATATGGGAACTGGCAGGAGGGACAGAGGAGGTACAGGGGAAAGTAAGGTGCCCTTCCCACAGGTCCTTGAGGGTTCCCTGACATGCAATTGGGCGTGGCCCAGTGGGCAGCACTACACAATTGGGCCATAGTTTTCCTTGGAGGAGGCTACTGGGAGGGAGAGAGAAACCTGAAGACAAAGGAGCAGATAAATTTAGGTTGGCTGTTGGGTAGGAAAGGGAGAAAGAAACAGGAAAGGGGGACAGGCTTTAGGGATTTTCAGAAAAGGGCATAGGAAATAGTGGTGCAGGGGGAAATGAAATAACCCCCACAAGTCCTTACGGGTTCCCACTTGTTACCCATAATTGTAACAAAAGATTTTGAATTCTATCTTTGGAATAATAAATGTTTGGATTTATCAAATGTACACAACATTAATTTACATTAGGGCTGCCAAGTTCCCAGGCCATGCAGGGGTTCTCCCACCCTGGAGGTTTCCAACCCACTGGCCCACATTGGCCCAGCAGGGGGATCTTCCCCCAACATCGCCAGTGCAATGACATCACTCACAAGTGATGTCATTGCACCAGCGATGTTGTGCACCAGCCACTCTAGGAGCTCCTGGGAAAACTCTGTGGTTTTCACAGACAAACTCTCCCATAGAGTTTTCCCAGAAGCTCCTATAGTGGCCAGTGCACAATGTCACCATGCCAACATCACCGGATGATGGCATCACTTGCGAGTGATGTCATTGCACCACATGTGCAAAACGAGCACAAAAACAGTCCCCCACCGGAGGCCACAGGGGACTTGGCCACCCTAATTTGCATGCAGTATTTTATAGATACACTGCTATGGAATTCTGCAGAATTTGGGCTATTTTGGCAGACTCTTGTTGGGAAAGGAAAAGGGAGGGGCAGCCTGGATCCCCTAGCACCTCTGGTTAAATAATTCCAGTCAGCAGGGCTCTCTCTGATACCCAGGAAAGTTAATCCCAATTAGGGGGCTGACATAGAGGGGCATTGGTTTAACTTGATAGAAGACAGTTCTTCAACTCAGGGGGCACAAAAAACAGAGTGTCAGAGGAATAATGATTGTTAGGCACTGGGGGGGGGGGCTATATTTGGTTTTTAAACGTGTATTAGCACCACCATCTCAAACCTGAATCACAGCTGCAGACAACAAAATTAACCATTAAAAAAAACAGATGTGGTATTTGTGGAGCCCAACATTCACTCAAAGTCCAATTTTTTCAGCATCATAACAAGCTCACTTCATGTACACAGTCACCAGATAAAAATAAAATTCCCCAGTGTCCTAATGTTGTCATCAGAGAGCTGCTAGAAAGGAAATGATGGTGATAGTAACATCCTGTAACTCTGATGGCAGATTTCAAGGGCGGTTTCCTTCTGAAGCCAGTGACAAATGAAGATGAGACAGCAGAACTGAATGATGGGATGAAAAGACTGCAGCTCTCTTCCAGCCCCAGACGGACTCGCCCTCGAAGCTACTCCCCTCTTGCTGATGTGCCAGTGGATGCTTACACTTCCCAAAGCAGTCCCTCCTTGGCAGCCAGCAGCAAGCATCCCAACTGGCCACTAAATAAGACCACAGAAATGTCAATGAACTCCTCAGCACCCACCAAGGATGTGTCAGAGCAGGGAGATGGACGGCCTGGCCGAGGGAGGCCTCGTACACCAAAGTCAAGCCATGGCAAAGCCACGCTGCGGGGGCCACATAGGGAGGCCCAGCCTGCCAAGGACACCCTGTACTCTGTGATCAACCGGCCACGCAAAGCTAGGCCTCTCCTCTCACATCTCTTTGGGGAAATCCAAACAACTAGCAAGGGGGTTCAAGCAGAGACAGGAGATGAAATCCCAGATGGTCTAGTCCAAAATGGTACTGGTGACACTAAGGAGGAATATGAACTGCTCACTGTCCGCCTGCCCAAGAACAAGCAGTCACTGGGTAAGTAAAGGCACTGAGACTTCAAGTTGAACAGGAGCACTTTAGAAGGGTGTGGTAAAAATATGACTGAATGTGGTAGTAACAAGAACCTCATATGTATCAAATTGCATCTCCCAGTCCAGTATATTCCCACATACCAGTTATGCTCTTCAGGCAGCCTTCTTGTTGTACTGCCCTCTTTCTAAATGGCAGCTGTGAGGGTTTTTCTGTGATAGGTCCAGGCCTCTGGGATGGCTTACCGAAGTGGATATAGAGAATGCCTTCACTCACTGTATTTCAACAGGCATGCAAGACAGTTTTGTTTCAAGTGGCATTCTGTGGAGGGTGAATGGCTGCATTTTTAGCTTTTGCTTTTTTAACCCATGCATTTCTTTTATCTTGCTTATGATTTTTTGTGCCCTTTTTTGTGTCCTTGCAATGTGATGTTGCTTTGTTGACCACCTTGAGTCTAAAGCAATAGTACTTACTCCTGCAGTTAATGGAGAGCCAAGTTCACAATTACTATAAAAGAGCTACATGACTATTATATTGTCTTTGCGCCACCCTACCAACCACTCAATGC
This sequence comes from Heteronotia binoei, assembly GCF_032191835.1. NCBI lineage: Eukaryota > Metazoa > Chordata > Lepidosauria > Squamata > Gekkonidae > Heteronotia > Heteronotia binoei. Next base: position 75,962,623 of record NC_083228.1, on the reverse strand, counting down.
AATAATAAACGATATAGGTATTATATGTTTATATATATATATATATATATATATATATATATATATATATATATATATATATATATATATATATTTGGCAGATTACTTCTGACCATGTAAGGTTGTCTTCCCTCAATGCGTAAGAACATAAGAGAAGCCATATTGGATCAGGCCAATGGCCCATCCAGTCACACTCTTGTCACACAGTGGCCAAAAAACCAGGTGCCATCAGAAGGTTCACCAGTGGGGCCAGGACACTAGAAGCTCTCCCACTGTTGCCTCCCCGCAAGCACCAAGAATACAGAGTATCATTTGCCTCTGACAGAAATCTCGATCTGTACCTTGCAGCTAACTGATGGACCTCTTCTCCATATGTTTATCCAGTCCTCTCTTGGAAGCTAGCTATGCTTGCAGCCGCCACCACCACCTCCTGTGGCAGTGTATTCCATGTGTTAATCACTCTTTGGGTGAAGAAGTACTTCCTTTTATCCATTCTAACCTGACTGCTCAGCAATTTCATAGAGTGCCCATGAGTTCTTGTATTGTGAGAAAGGAAGAAAAGTACTTCTTTCTCTACCTTATCTATCCCATGCATAATCTTGTAAAGCTTTTTATGTCAACCCTCTGCCATCATTTCTCTAAGATAAGAACCCCAAGCACTTTATCCTTTCTTCATAGGGAAAATGTTGCAGCCCTTTAATCTAGGGGTGTCAAACTCATTTGTTGTGAGGGCCAGATCTGACATAAATGAGACCTTGTTGGGCTAGGCCATGTGCATCATAAAATGTCATTCCAGGTAGCAGGCTGATAAACTTTATAAAGGACACAGACAAACACAAGTAGAGAGTTTTAAAAAAAAACCTTAAAACATGCCTAAAAGCATTAGCGCTTTTGCAATATTTTGTTTAAGAATCTCTGGTAACTGACACCTTGCTCTGAATTATTGCATCAAAATCTGGAGACAATATTTGTGCTGTAGCGATCTTAAGTATGCTGTTCAGGTGTTGTTCAGGTGTGTCTGTAAGTTGCAAACCTACTTTTAATTTATTGACATTCACTACAGAAATCTCATGGTCAATGCTTTGAGCCTAAGACCCAGAGAAAAACATGAAATGGCTTGGCATTGTGAGCTTTTGTACATCAGCTGCTACTTTTTGTGCTGGTCAAGAACATGTGAACGCACCATGACACAGACTGAAGGCTATATGTTTGTCTACAAAACTATAGTCTCCTCCAGAGAAATAACTACAACTCTTATGAGGCAGCCAAGAATACAGAGACAGCAATGTATAATGGTCAATATCAGCCTACTTATATGGGAAGTCTAGGTTAAAATCCCTAGTCTACAAAGGAAATGTGCTGGGTGAACTTGGTCTGGACACACACGCTCAGTCTAATCCACCTCACTGGCTTGTTGTTATTCCTTGTCTAAATAGTTCACATTGCTTTTCTACTGAGAAAGACTGGATCATGATGGCACAAATACAGTGAAAAGGGAAAGCCATAACCTAATCGTACCCAGGAGAGTCCTGGCATAACAAGCCAACAAAACACACACATGGTTATGGGCTTGATAGAAATCTTCTGGGGCCCTGATCTGGCCCCCAGACTGCACGTTTGACACCCCTACAAATCATTCTAATTCCCCTTTTCTGCACTTTTCCCAATGCTATAATGTCTTTTTTTGAGGTGTGGTGACCAGAATTAAACACAGTATTCCAAATGAGGCTGCAAGATCGATTTATACAGGGGCATTATGATACTGGTTGATTTGTTTTCAGTTCCCTTCCTAATAATCCCCAGCAATGCATTGGCCTTTTTTTATTGCAGTCACAAGCTGTCTCGACATTTTCAGTGAGTTATTTACTATGACTCCAAGATCTCTCTCTTGGTCAGTTTCCAGCAGTTTGGACCCCATCAACATGTATTTATAGTTAGGATTTTTGGCCCCAATGTGCATTACTTTGCACTGGGCCATGTTGAACCTAATATGTTATATTGAAGCCCACTTGCTCATCCTTGACAGATTCCCTTGCAGTGCCTCACAATCCTTCCTGGTTCTCACCACCTTGAACAATTTAGTGCCATCCACAAACTTAGCCACTTCACTGCTTACTCCCAACTCCAAATCATTGATGAACAAGTTAAAAAGCAATGGACCAGTACTGAGCCCTACAGCATCTCACTGCTTACCACCTTCCTCTGTGAAAATTGCCCATTTATACTCACTCTCTGTTTTCTACTAATTAGCAAGCTTTTGCTCAATGAGGGGATCTGTCCTTTTATCCCAAGATTATTGAGCTTACTTAGGAGCCTTTGATGAGGAACTTTAGAAAAAGCTTTCTGGAAATCAAGGTAAACAACGTCTACTGGGTCCCCCTTGTCCACATATTTGTTCACCTCCTCAAAGAACACTAACAGGTTATTGAGGCAACTGAGTCTTCCTCAATAGCTTTTGTTCATCAATGTGCCTATTAATTCTCTTTAATAACGGTTCCCACCAATTTACCCAGTATTGACATCAGACTGACTTGCCTGTAATTTCCTGGATCTCCTCTGGAACCCTTTTTAAAGATGGGGGTGACATTAGCTCCCAGTCCTCAGGAATGGAGGCAGATTTTAATGAAAGATTACATGGGTTTTTCATGAGATCCAAAAGTTCACATTTGAGTTCTTTTAGAACTCTTGTATGCATGCCATCCGGGTCTGGTGATTCATCAGTTTTTAGATTGTCTAGCAGTTGTAGGACCTCCTCTCTTGTCACCTCAATATGACTCAGGTCTTTCAACACCCCTCCCAAAATCAGTGGGTCTGGAGTGGGCAAGCACGTCTCATCTTCCACAGTGAAGATGGAGGCAAAAAAGGCATTCAGCTTCTCAGCCATTTCCCTATTGTCCTTCAGTAAACCTTTTACCCCTTGGTCATTCAAGGGCCCACTGCGTCCCTGACTGGTTTCCTGCTTCTAATGTATTTAAAGAAATTTTAATTGTTAGTCTTTATGTTTTTTGCAATATGCACCTAATATTCCCTTTTTGCCTCCTGATCACAGACCTGCATTTTATTTGTGTTCCCTTTTATTAACCTCACTGAGACTTAAAGGAATCATTCTTACCTTTTACAGCTTCCATTGCTTTGTTAACCATGCAGGCCTTTTCCTATACCTATTTGCGCCTTTCCTAACCTGTGGTATATATTTTATCTGAGATTCTAGGATTGTAGTTTTAAATAGTCTCCAAGCTTTCTCAAGGGTTTTGACCCTTTTAACCTTTCCTTTCAGTTTCCTCTTCACATGCCCCCTCATCTCAGAAAAGTAAAAAGTGGTTGCGTTGGTCTTTTTGGGCAACTCCCTATTTATACAAATGTTGAACTCAATAACATTATGGTCACTGTTTCCACATGGTGCAATCATTTTTACATCTCTCACCAGGTCTTGGGCATTACTTAGGACCAAGTCCAGGATCACCTCTCCCCTGGTAGGTTCTGTGACTATCCCTGCTTGCATAGGGGACTACCTTTACCTTTAGTTCTGGACTGAATACCTTCTCTGATATACAGAGCAACCCCCCTCCAACCCTTCCCCCCCATCCTTCCAATGTAATTTATATCCAAGATCATCCCACCAAGTTTCTGAAATATCCATAATATCTATGATTTCCCTTAACACTAAGCATTCCAACTCCCCGATTTTACCTCAGACACTTCTAGCATTTGTATATAAACATCTATAATTTTCCAGGCATGTTAGGCCCACAACCTTTCTTCAGCTGCCTAAAGACCTTGCCAGGCCATCTATATTATTTGTCACCATCTCAGTGGACACTAATCCATTGCCATGTAGAAAAGTAACAGCTAACCCTTTGTCTTTTTGAGATGAGCCCAGGGCTGGCATGTGGGAGTTTTCGAACTAAGCGACAGCCTGTGGCGCCAGCTCCCAGCAGGAGCGCGGGCGGGTGGCAGGTGCCCTCTCCCCATCTATGCTCACACCATCCCTGAGCCCTTCTCAGCTCTGAGGGGTCAGAGGAGCTCCCCCGATCCCTCCGAGCCGAGAAAGAACACGGCTTCCCCTGCCCAACACACTCTGAACTCAGAGCACACTGGGCAGGGGAAGGCACTCAGCAGCCCTGTCCCACTTTGTAGGGAGCTCACCAGGGGCTGCGGGGGCCGTTGTTTCTTTGCTCGAAGCAATGCCCCCACAGCCCCTGCTCGGCTTATTATAAAGCGGGACAGGGCTGCTGGGCAGAGGGCGTGCCGCATGCATCACAATGATGTCACTTCTGGGTGATGTCATTGCGGCGTGCATGCTTTGTGTGTGCAATTAGTCAATGAGGGGGCACCGGCACAGGGTTCTGCCTTGGGCAGCAGAAACCCTAGTGCCAGGCCTGGATGAGCCATCCCGCACCAGAGACATACCATCTGTCAGCTTTCCCCCAAGATTCAGTTTAAAAGCTGCTCTGCCGCCTTTTTGATTTTAAGCAGCAGCCTGGTTCCTTCTTGGGACAAGTGGAAACTGTCGCTTTTGTACAGCTCTTGCTTGTTCCAAAAAGCATCTCAGTGCCTAGCAAACTAGAACCCTTCCTCCCTACACCATCATCTCATCCACACAGACTCCTAATTTGTTCCTGTCTTTCTGGCCCTGCACATGGAACAGGTAACACTTCTGAGAAGGTCCTGGCCTTGAGTTTTCTGCCTAGCAGGCTAAATTTTTCCTCCAGGACCTCATGACTGCATTTCCACACATCGATGGTGCTAATATGTACTGTGAACACTGCCTCTTCCTCAGCACTGCTTACCAGCCTTTCTAGAATATGCTTAATGGCCACAACCTTTGCACCAGGCAGGCAAATCACCATATGGTCAGTACTCAGGTTTGCCACCCAGCTGACTACCTAAGGGTTGAATCACCAACTACCAAGAGCCCCCCTCCCTCCCTGCCCAGGGATGGTTTCTTGGTGCAAAAGGACACCTGTTCACCAACTGAAGAAGAGGTCCTTTCAGAGGGAACATTCTGCTTATCCTCAGCATGGTGCCCCATTTTTTTTCGACCCTCAGTCTGCTATTTTCAAAGTGGGACACATCTAACAAGTCCCCAAGAGTCTTCTCCATGAGTCTGTCTGCTTCTCCAGGTCAGCCACCTTGGCCTCAAGGGTGCAAACTCATTCCCTGAGAACCAGGAAATCCTTGCACCAAGCACACATCCAAGACTTCTGTCCAGTGTGCAGTCGTTCATGTAACACTCAGTGCAAAACACTGAATAGCCCCCAATGCCCTGCAGGCATTCTGCCTTCATAATGGCAGCTTGCTCATTTTCCTGGAATATGGGGCAGGTGCCACATTGGGAGAACAGCACTCCTAAGGTGGCATGTCAAAGCTCCTGTGCCACAGAGTGTCAGTGGTTTAAGGGGATAATTTGGGATATATTTTTAAATATTTATAACAAGATTCTAGATGGAAGTTGTGTAGCTCCACTGATTGTGCCCGCATGTAACCAAAAGATGGAAAAACCTTCTCAGAATTATTGCCTGACTGTGGCACTTGTCAAGGCTGCAGGGTAAGTATTGGTATCAGAGAGTCAATACTGGAGGTTGTCCTCACCGTCTCACAAAGTGTTCTTGCGAACATTGCAGAAGGACTGCAGCAGGGACTGTCCAGGTCAAGAGTATGGGCATCATGAAGTGGTGCACTGCACCAAGTCGAAAGGCTCCAGAGCCTTGCCTTGCCCAAACAAACAATTGCCTTTGTCACATACAAGACTCCCAGGCACCCTCTGATGTCCCACTAGGTTAGTGCTGCAGCTGTCCAGTGGGCATGAGAGCGCTGGCACTCACAATGTTGGCACAGGTACTCCCCACCCCCATTTCCCCACCACTCATAGCACCATTATGCTTTTCAGGGATCAGCATTTCAGGTGGAATAGAGTCCAAAGTGCAGCCAATGGTGAAGATTGAGAAGATCTTTCCTGGGGGAGCAGCATCCCTGAGTGGAAAACTGGAGGTAACGGGAGCAGCAGGGAGGGAAAGGATGACTTCCCCAAGTACCTGCTCTACAGGGCAGCCATGAGGAGCACGGCTTCCACTTCCCTTGTATTCCTCTGCCCCAGCTGAGCAGATTGCTGCAGCTGCTGAACCACCTGCTTTGGACACCAGAGCAAAGACCCACTCAGCAGTAGATGGCCCAGATTGCTGCATAATTGGATATTCTTTCTCTGCTTGTTGTATCAGCATGTTGGTCTCCTACAAGCATGGGGCAAAGCATTATTGCATCAGTTACTCCTCCCTCCCTCCTCCCTTCAAAAGGATTTCTGCCGGCTAGAGTATAAAAATAATTGCTTCAGAAACTCCACTGGGAGCCAGGATTTGCACAGCCAGCTTCTTTCCTGCCCAGCTCACAGTGGAGCAGCCCCTCTCTTGCTCCCACCTCTCACAAGGAAGCAACTTGTCTAAGGTCACACAAGGGAGTTTGTATCAGAACAGAGCACAAACCCTCTGCTCTCCTCATGCCCACACGCTTGGCATTGCTCTTCTTCTCTCCTTCTGTGCAAACAATCTGTCCCTCCACATGCGTCATCTTCTGCATATTTACTCAGCTGTAAATCCTGCTGAATCCAATAGTGCTTGCTTCCAAGTGAACATGCATAGGATTGCTGCCTGAAATGGCATCAACTAGTATTTCCCATTACATTTACTTTTGTTTCTTCCACTATAAATTCATAGACTGGTTTCATAGTAGTCACAGTTTAATTGTTTTAAATATATATATATATATATGCAACCACAACTTATCTGTGATGAATCTATTGCAAGTTGGGATGCATTAATGAAACTGTTGTAATGCAAAATGCATAATGTGTAAATGGGACTGATTTTCCAATAGGCAAAATTAGTTTTATCATTAAGATACTTAAAAAAAAGATTTCAGCTTGTCAGCTTCCTATATTACTATACCAATTGTACAAGTACAATGTGGTTTCTCCAAGCAGAGGGAATTTTAAGAGACACAGCTTGGATCTAAATGAATTCAGGGTAAAAAAGAAGCTTTCATGCTAGTTGGCAGCTAAGCTGCAGGGCAATCATAAAATAGCCTCATTTTATTTCTGATTTCTTCCTCTGGAGTCACCAAAATTGCACACAAAAATAAAACAGACAGATACACTACTCCACAGCACAAGGAAAATTCAGATATGATTAACCACAGTGGTAAAAGAGTGAGCTTTTGAAGGAGACACTGGCAGACACTCTGGTAAGCCCACTGACATCAGTGGGCTTTAAAGGGAGTTCTGTTTAGGATTGCATTGTAAATTAGCTAACTTTCTGGCAGTAAAACAAAAGCACACCATGGGGACCAAGCCAAGCATCTTCTCTCCACTGCTCCACACCGCCTTCCAATTGGGGCAAGCAGTGTTGCACCAATGCATCAGGGTGGAATGGATACACATCTCCCCTGTGCCCCACCTTTGACACCACAGTCCAGCCTCTGGGGTCCAGTTCTATCCCTCACTACCACCCACACAAAACAAATCTCATTCTGCGGGACCGTATAATGAGGCCTTGGGGCCAGACACACACATATACATGCCTCATTGTGCCATTCAGGGTCCCCCATGGTTCAGGGCGCTCTGCAGCATTTCACAAGGACTCTGTAATGAGCCAGGCACCGACAAAGAGCCATTGTGGGCTCCAGCCAGCCCGCCCGCCCACTGAGCAACTCTTCCTCAGTCCCCAGGAGCAGCTGTAATTAGGCTTCCCCTTTGGTGGCCTCCTTGCAGAGGGGATTGTGAGCCCAGTTTGCAAGGTGGTTCGGATAAATGCCTAATTGTGCCAGGTTGCTGCAGCAGGAAGAGATGGCAATGGCTGACTAGAAACACAGGTGAAACTGCTCCTCTAGGACTGACAGGCTGGGACTGAAGGCCTGCCACAGCTTCCTTGTGGATCCTGTGTCCCTGCGCTGACCCCTACCTGCCAAGCCCAGGGATAAAGCCGTCAAGCAGAGAAGGGAAAACAGAGCAGGAGGTTCTCACCCTCCAACCTAGCTCATTTGTAATTGGCAGAGGTTTAGTTCCTCCACTGGATTTCAGGTTTCCAGCCTAATGGAAAAAGATACAAGCTGAAAAAGAACAAAGATGGAGCTGCTTACATAAATGCTGTTCTGTACAGACTCTTAATGCAAGATATGCTAGTGCTGTCAGCTCTGTAATGAGTCCTGGTGTGCCTACTGTGCCTTCACTGTACAGAGAACCTCAATTGCAAAGATGGGGCCTAAAAGCATAGCTCCAAAATGTACCAAGGAACCCCCTACTTCAGCTCCACTAGCTAAAGCAACCCCTAAAATTCTGCCATAGAACCATAGCATATTGGAAGAAGACTGCAGAGACTCAAGAGTGGCTTACAATCTCCTATATCTTCTCCCCCCATAACAGACACTCTGTGAGATGGGTGGTGCTGAGAGGGCTCTCACAGCAGCTGCCCTTTCAAAGACAACTCCTGCGATAGCTATGGCTGACCCAAGGCCATTCCAGCAGCTGTGAGTGGAGTGGGGAATCAAACCCGGTTCTCCCAGATAAGAGTCCGCACACTTAGCCACTACACCAAACTGGCAGATTTATTTTAAAGTGCAGGGAGGGCACTAGCCTGTTTGGATTTCACAGTTGCCCCACTTGTATTGGCAACATAACTTAGAACTTATCCAGCTTCCTCTTGTGGCTCCCCTTTCCAGAGGAAAATCAGTAATGGGAGGCAATGACCGTTTTCACACACTGCTTACCTCACAGTCACAATCCTGTTCCCTCCGCAGCGTCTGGTTGGATTTCCCACCATCTGCGCCGGAGTTACAGGAAGTGCCGTGGCTTTTGCGTAGCAAACGTAAACTGGGTTTTAGTGGTTTACGTTTGCTATGCAAAAGCTGCGGCACTTCCTGTAACTTCGGCGCAGATGGTGGGAAATCCGACCAGATGCTGCAGAGGGAACAGGATTGTGACTGTGAAGTAAGCTGTGTGTGAAAACGGTTTATATGTCTTTTCAGAGAAACTTGTCCTCCATTCTTCTGGCCAAGAAACCCAAGCATGTTTCCAAGTGACATTGTTTAAACAATTGTTCAGATGCAGCCAGGTTTTCTGCTGCAAATAAGGGGAGGGCCTCTGAGCACTTCAGAAGACTATGCTGAGGCTATGGTATGGAGATCTGAGCAAGATTAAGTGGGAAAGCTGGCTGGATCTCACCTGTTGCCTTATTCCTCAACCAACCAGTTCAAGAAACACATCTATAAATGCTCCCCTTCCCTTTGATGGTGTGTATATGTTCTTCCCTAAAACTGCTTCCCTTCCCAGTTGCTCTGTGCATCCTAATATTGAAATATGTGCTGTCAGACTGCAGCAGCTATCTGCCACAATGAGTGTGCTCTATAAGAAAACCCCTGCAACTAAGTCTTTCACTCTCCAAGACAATCATCTCCATGATTCTTCCAGTACTGAATTGCAGTCAACATGGCATCCCCAAAATGCCTGGCTGCATCTTGAGTTTATGCTGGATGCTAAGATTGAGAGAAAATGCCACATTGCCCTTTCTCTAGCACCCAGTCCTCTTTTATTGTGCTGGGGAAGGGGATACTTAATCACTGTAAGATTTTTTACAGTAAAAATCAGAAATTGGGGGTGGGGCAGGCCTTAGCTTTCTAACTACCCTTTTCCTTAACCTTTGATAGGCTGGCTACGAGCTGGTTGCAGTGGAGGGAGAGAGCCTGCAAAATGTAACACACCAACGCGCTGTAGAGATCATCCGGCAGGCCTATCGCAACAAAGCCAGGGAACCCATGGAGATTGTGGTGAAGGTGCCGAAGAAAACAAAGTAATACAGTAGACAAAGCAACTTGCCCTGAAGAACATGGCCAGCTCAAAAACGAGTTGCAACCCCTGCTGTAAGGTTCATTATGCCTATCTAATTGCTCAGTAGAGCTATACGAGATAGGTTAAGTAAAACAGCAACCCGAAGGCTTGATGGATCAACAGCTTCCAAATTCCAGGAAGGCATGGTTCAAGAAGAATGGGGGAAATGCAAGTGAACAGCAGGACAGAGGCACTCTGTCAGGTGTTTTGTGGATACTGCAAACAGATGCTAATGAACATCTGCAAATGGGACAGCCCCTTTTCCATGAAGAGTCTGGCAACAAGCTTCCTGCTGACAGCTGGCAAAGGGGGACTTCTGCTGTGCAAGGTAGAAAAGTGTTGGCATGCAAGAACTTCATCTAATGCTCTCCTGTGAGTGGATGTTTTTGGATGAAAAGCCCAGCTGTGCTTAATAGAAGTCAGAATGATGGCTTGTGCAGAGACATCAGTACTTTTTGCAGAGCTGGTACTGCCATGAGAATTTTTTTCAAAACCCAGTTCATGTTTATAGACAGTGGCACACTTTTGAATCTTACTCATACGTCTACAAATGACATGGAGATCTTTTTTCCCACTCTCCTCTAGAGGAGGCAAGAATCCTAGTTCCAGCCAGACAATAAAAGCAGGGAACTGAGGTTAACATTGTCATAATTCCATCCAATGAAATTATATGGTAAATCCATAAAGAGGGAAGATCAAACAGGTAGTAGTACCAGTAGGAGACATGCAGTAGGCTAAAGCAGATGATCACTATTTCCAACGAGCCTTAGAACCATTTAACCAGCAGGGGACCAAGAGCCAGAGGAAAAAGGAACACCTACTTCCCATAGCCTTTCCTGAAATCCTATGATGGGAGTAGCCACGGAGGATCTCCAGGCTGGAGCCACTGATGTCCTGCTGGGAGCTTTCAAGCACATGTATGCTGCTGCCTAACAGAAGTCTGATAAAGTGATAATCCTGGCATCTTCTCTCTCTTCAATGGAAATGGCTATTCTGGAGTCAGATGCCTGAGTTCCCAGGAGACAGGATGACTATTTCCCTCTTGGAGTCATTGCCAGGCATTTTACATGAGGTGCTGGCAACGATGGAAGGTGCACTTGGACACATACTGCTGTACAGCAACAAAGATGTTTTTATGCCAATAAAGGCTAACTTGACTTAAACAAGGATGTTAGGTGTGTAAATGCAAAGCAGCTCCCCCAGTCTGAAGTGGGATCAGAGCACTTGATCTCTATTCTCCTCCTCCACCAGAACACTTGCAGCCCATCCAAACCTTTAGTGTCCCATAACCTCCCTCACTCCCTCCATCAAATCACCATATGGCTTTTCTCAAAAACACAGGTGTCTTTTCCCCCCTTTTTTTAATTCACACTTTTCTTTTGGTTTGTACAAGAAATTTACACAGCTTGGAAAATATAAAATTTCAGAAAATAAAGTAAAAAAACAACAACAACAGAGTGGTGCCAAAAGTTGGGGACAGTGGGGAAAAGACAGAAGGGCAGATCAGCAACAGTCACAGAAATGACACACACCAAGCTTTTCCTTTGGTCTAGTGATGTGTGCCCCCCCACACACATTCTCCAGTAGCTGTGGGCAGTAGAGCACAAAAGTGGCTGGGATAGAAGTGGGTGAGGGCTGCCTCTTCTTGTGGAATGCACAAAAATCTAAATTAGCATGGAATATCCCTGGCAAACGGCTGGAGGTACGTAAAGAGCCACTGCGCACCCTCCGGACCCCACCCTATCCATCAAAATCTCAAGTCTAATAAATGCAGAAAAAGAACAAGTGGTAAAGCTAAAGTTAGCCCAACATGGTAAACACCACAGTGTCAATGCTGCTATTCCCAGATTGGCGTAAACAACGCCCAAATATGCTGGGCTTTGGCTGCCTTCAGCTCACTATAGAAGTTTCCCTGTTTACACTGGCACAGAGAATGGGCTAACAATATTTAGCCAACTTGACATGGTGGGCACATAAAGCATTCACTGTATATAGGGGGACACAACTGGGGGGTGGCATGGCAAGATTTTCATGGACACTCAAAGCCACATTTGCATAGCTGTCTGCTGTTTCTTGTATTGGATGGATGCATTAGCAACTCAATCCTATTCTGTGACGCCAAGGTCCAGGTGTACTAGGTCCAAGTTAGTTCTTCCCTTCAGCTTCCTGATCAGTACAGGGTTATACGTATTTTCCTAATTTACTCAACCTGAAGAAAAAGGCTACACTTCTCCAATAGAGTGCATTTTGGTCCTTACAGAGTACTGGGCTGCTTTGTCATGCCCTCTGGATAAGGCCTTTCACCACCTCAGAATACAGTCTGCTTTCCTTCCTATGGACACACCCATGCCAGTTCACAACTTCCCTAGCTAGGCAGGAGAGGAAGACACAGATTATCCTCCTCTACCCCAAATAGGAATGCTGTTCTCTGAAGATGAGTCCCTCTGCCAAGAAGGTGACCAATCACTTCAAGGTGAGGGTGGAGAGTGAGCTACAAGCCAGGACTTTCTCTGCAGCCAAAACAGCCAGTGAACCTGGTTTAAGTACAGATGAATTTCCAGACTAAAAGATGGGGCTGTGTACTCAGGTGCACTCTGATTTTCACTTATTCAGAACAAGAACAAATAAAGTCAAAGAGCTGAACACTGCCCAATGGAAGGCAGGAAGGACTGGAACACAGCGTCCTGGAAAGGAGCTCTCCTATGGAAGGAAACGGGCAACTGGACACTGGGGCTCCTAGGAACAGCAGCTTACTCTACACCATTCCAAAGATAAAGCCAGCAGGGCACTCTGCCAAACAAACCTGAAAGGGAAATAACATTGATAAATTTGGGACCACTGGACCTCAACTCAAGCAATTGTGGAGTCTGCAGGGAGGGAAAGATGAAGGCAAAAAAGGGAAAGGCACTCTCATGTAGGTTTCCGTATCCCCTGGCCTCATGCAGCAGGCTGTCCACAGAGGTGGGACAGGCAAACAGCACAAAGTCCTGGCAACAGTCTCAGCAGCCTCAAGAAAATGGGAACATCCAGGCAATATACAAAGGGGAAAGACATTCGCAAACCCCAGGGATAAGAATTCAGAGCAAGCTTCTACACATAGCTTTGGATAAGCCTTACAAAAATAATCCTTTGGATACAAGCAGTGGAGTGGGACAGGAAATTAGGATGACTAAGTGTGCAGGGAAATTACTCAATGAACTGCCAGTAATGGAGCAGCACAGGTCCCTTTAAGGAAAGAATCTACCACGTAGACACCCTAGAGGTCGGGATGTTTGGCTTGTAGCCTTTTGGGAAATGCAGTCTGGGATTTCAGCTCCTGCTATCACAGGACAGCGGAGCCTAGAACGTCATAATTCTGGCATTGCACACAAGAACAAGGGGGGAAAGACACGCACCCCCCCCCCCCACACACACACACAATTTGGGGCCAGGATTCAACAGCCTGAGAATCAATTTTAGTTATTTCATTTTTCTTTCTGGCTGTGAAGTTAATTTATGGAGACTCAGATTTTGCCCATACTTCCAATCAGAGAACTTGAAGACTTTCCACCAGGGGTGGGGGGGGGAGATTTACCAGCCTGCAAAGCACTTTACATTTCACAACTATTGGGTTCAAATCAGACTAAATTTTCAGATTTTCTTGGCTCACAACAGGATTTTTCATTTAGTTCTGTTTTGCACAGGACTGGACTGAAAGTCAGAGAACAGCATCCTGCTAGAAAATAAAAAAAATCTTCTCTACCCAGCAGGCCTCCAAGCAGGTCATGCTAATTCCCTCCCATCAACTAAATGGATCAGCAGCTGGCAGGCCATTAACACACTTACAGTCAACTCTGCCTAATGATCAGACAATAGAGACCAATTGGGTCACTCCATAGATGAAGAAGGCCAATCAAAGCCCTCCCCCCTCAGGCATCCCACCTACCCTGCCTTAAAGCCTGTCTCCAGCCCATAAATAGGAGGTAAGTGATGGTGAGCTCTACTGTAACAGCCAGCATCCTTGTAGGAGACTGAGTATCAACTGCAACCTGGAGGACAAGCACTACCCAAGTGCTGCTTCCAAAAGTATGCAGAGCCCAGGAAGAACAGAGCTGCTGCTTGCTTGCTTCCAAGAAGAAGGGGTGGGTAGGCGTATCTTTTGCCAGGTCCCATGCTCCTGGGGAGCAATCTGAGCTGCCTATAAGCCCTAGGCACATTTCAATGGCAGTGAATGTTTGGGGGCTGGACAGGGTACTCTCATACTGGGACCTCAACTATGTTATGTGATGGTACAAGTGCTACCCACTGAGACTCATGACTGTGCTTGTACATTAGGAAATGCCCTCCACCCCAGGACTCCCATTCTCAATTCCCAAACACAGATGGTGTCCCTGCTGAGCATGCTCCAATCTCAGTAGCCAGAATCTCTTTCTGGCAGGGTGGCCCCTTCACTAGGTCTCCACCAGGCACACTCAGATCTCCGTAGCGGCAATCTCCTCAAAGCAGATTCCTTCACCACCATGCATCTCATACTCTTCCATGTCCCGGGCCTCAAGTTCAAGGCTGAGGTGGCGCAGCTGGCGTTCCATGTCACGGTTGTGCTGGTACATCTGGATATAATTATGTTGCAACTGCTTCTGATAGCGGATGACCCGGTCCTTTTCACTTTGCCAGGTAATGCGCTCAGCGTGGAAAGCCTCCCGTTGCTCCTCACCACGCCGCCGCTCACACAGCAGCTCTGCACGCAGCCGTTCAGCCTGGGCTCGCAAACCATGCAGGGTGTCTGCTGCCTGCCGCTGGGCTTTTGCCTCATCGCACTCAGCCAACAGGGGACAGAGATCTCCACTGGCACTACGCAGCCCATCCAGTTCACGCTCCAAGCGTCCCAACTTCTCACGCAGCAGCTCTGCTTCACTCTTGCGCCTTGCCAGCTCATTGGCACAGACTTCCAGCTCCAGAGCTTTGGTGCGGGCCACCTCCTGCAACCCCAGCACCTCCTCCTCACTAGCTTGCAGCTCAGCCCGTGCTTCCCTCAGCTGAGCCCTTAATAGCACCAGCTCATTGCCCCGCTGGACCACCTCTGCCTGGGATTCCTTCAGCTGCTGTTTTAGTAGTGATATCTCACCTGACTTCTGGCACACCTGGTAGGAGACAGAGAGGCATCAGTTAACTGGAAAGAAGCCACAGCCAAGGTCAGATTCCATCACTGGAGGAGGAGGAGGTTGGCTGCTGTCCTCTAGCTCAAGCAGGCTACCACTGAACATCTTCTGCAGTGGCATCAAGAGCCAAGTCCAGGGGTGAAAGAAAATTTGAAGATTTGCAAGAGACCTAAAATTGCAGTAATTTCCAGGACCCACCAAGTTGAACAATTCATCCCCAAAGACCAGGAGCTCTCCCACATGGCAACACTTTCTTCTTACGCTATGGCTGCCAATGTAGTGCAACAGTAATGGGGTTTCCAGATGGTGGCTTTCGGCTCATTTTCCTTCCCCCAGTTTTCCACTCCACATATGCCACAGAAATGGCAGGGAATTTCTCAAGGATTTTTTTTTAAAAAAAACAGCAGTAGACATAACAATTAGGAGCCCTGTGGCACAGAGTGCTAAGCTGCAGTACTGCAGTCCAAGCTCTGCTCATGACCTGAGTGTGATCTTGGTGGAAGCTGAGTTCAGGCAGCAAGCTCAAGGTTGACTCAGCCTTCCATCCTTCCAAGGTCAGTAAAATTAGTACCCAGCTTGCTGGGGGGAAAGTGTAGATGGCTGGGGAAGGCAATGGCAAATCACCACGTAAAAAGTCTGCCAAGAAAATGTCATGATGTGATGTCACCCCATGGGTCAGTAATGAACTACCTTTTTTTAGATATAACAATATACCATTATAGCGATACATTAACTTCCAATTTAAAGAACACCCTCAAAACTCAGAAAAGCCCTCCCCGCACCTGTGGCGGGGACTGGGGAAGGCTCTGCTGCTATCGTTCCCAAACTTCACTGTAAAGCACATTCAGGAAATACTGAAAATCCTAGGAAGTGCACAAATGCTGTTGGGAAGTGGGAAAAGGCATGCTTCCCAACCACTCAAACCCAGGGTTAATAGATCTGTGTGGAAAAGATCTGCCAACTAGCAGGTCAGAAAGGAACAACTCACGGGTACCCCTGTAGGGAGACAGAGGAGAGTTCCTCAATGGCTGGAAGAGAGAAGGTAAGAGGCAACTTTAAGGCAGCTAGGGATACCGCCCTCCAGATATGTGACTTTGAAAGCTAACTCTCAAAAAGATCCTCTGAAAAGAATACAACTATGTAGTCCTTTCTCCCAGCACAGCTCACCTCCCATTTGGTCTCTTCCAACCGTGGCCCCAACTCTGTGTGCTCTCGCTCAAAAGAAGCACAACGTTTCTCCAGCAACTCGCGCTCTGCCAGTAGCTGTGCAAAATCCTCCTGGAGTTTCTTCTTCTCCTGCTGAAGCTGGAAGATCTGGAGCTGCAGCACTTGCTGGCTGCGCTGCGCTTTTTGTGCTGCCTGCTGGAGCTTGACTGTGTAGCCCTGCCGTAGTTCTTCCATCTCCTCCTCACAGCGCCTCTGCTTTTCCTCATATACCTAAATGGAGGAGGGAAAACATCTGGTTGGAGTCAAAAGAACAGCCACCTGCTTTGCACTTGCCATTACACAGCCAGCTCCTGCAGCACCACCCAACTGTGCCTATCTAAGCACTGCCCAAAGATTATTTTCCTCCTCACTGTTTGCTCCAAGTGAAAAAAGCTGCTGAAAGGCACTGCAGCTTCTGCTCCTCATCATAGGATTCTGCATCACAGAGGAAGCCATCCATTGGTTAGGGGATGCTTGCACAAGAAGGGGATGCAAGGAGATCATTTTGAACAGGAGGGGACCACAGGTGGGAAATATGGGGAAAGGTGAACACGGCAAACAAGGCTAACTTGGCAAGCATACAGATCCTGCTACAAATGTGTCTCACCAGAAGACCCCAGCAACAGAAACCCAGATTTGGCAACCAAAAGTATTGTTGGGTAATATAAATTAAACTATATAACAATGTGTAGACATTTTTCTGTTTGCATTATTTTCTAATTCTGTAATTCTAGTCCCACTGCATTGTTTACTGACCAGTTTATACTAACTGAATTGTTTTTATAGCTGTAACCTGTCTTGAGTCACACTAAGATAAGCAGCCTATAAATAAAGTAAATACAATAAAATACACGGCTATTCTAAAAAACCCACCAATGCTGGGAATTATGTGTAATGAAAATTATGATGCAACATGTACAACAATGCTCTTTAATTAGCTTTACGTTTTGACAGCATTTTAGGAAGCAGCTTGTGGGTGTCAGTGCATGGGATGGCTAACCTCACACTCGGAAGAAAGGGAGACTGCACTGTGAGCCTAATCAACATCTATATACATGCTGCACTTTGGGTTAAAAATCCCCTCCCCTGCACTGAGGACATGGATGCAGAAAAAGAAGGCTGCATTTACCTTATCAGTGTCCAGGGGAAATTCTACCCAGGGGTGACCAAAACCTGGATTGTGTCTGGGGTTCCCTCTACCTGTCAGTGTACCTCTCCTCCCCCACTGCCTGCCCATGTGTCCTTCCCCAGCCCACTCCTTTGCTTGCCAGTCCTCTACAATAGTGCTGAGGACCTATGTGGCTAGGAGATCTGTCACTGGAAGCAGCAGCACTCTGCACCATCCTCACGTTCTTCTCACTTGGCAGCACTAAGTGGCAGGTGATAAGGCTCGTGAGCAAGCAGACGGGCACAGGGGAAAGGAGGCGGGCATGGAGAGCAGCAGTGGGCTCCCCACAGGGTCTCAGCAGATACCCCACCTCAGGGTATGCTGATGCTGGCCCTGTCTGTACCCAAAGAGAACTCATATTCTATACACATCTACCAGTTCTACCATATACTAAAGATTGAGGGCAGAACATTTCCTGAAATGGGAAATTTTACAGAAAAACTTCCAGCGCTTTATATTTCAAACATAAATTTTCATTTCTAAAGAGTCACTGTTTCGGCAAATTAACACTAGAATTTTGTGGCCATTGCAAATAAAGCAGGCTTCACAGTTTCTCAGTGCCATTCATTCCTAAACAGACTTATACAATTCTAAGCCCTTTTATTTCAAAGAACTGAAACTCTGCTTAGAATGGCAGTGCCAAAGTTGTAAATATTTTTCAAGCACTGATTCCTAAGAATTCTGTGGAAGTGTACATGCATGTTTTATTGATTTTGGGGGGAGATCACAAATACAAATAATAATCCAAAAACATGAAATTAAAAATTCACCAGATTGGCTATGCAAGTCAAACAGAACCCAGCCTAAGATTCTTATTTATATAAAATCACCAATTAGATGTAGAACTAACACGTAATCAAAGTTATATAGTGACTATGAAATTTGGGTAGCCCAGTGACCTCCATAGTAGAGACTGCAATTCTGCTCAAATAGATGAGTGGAAAACCACGGCAAATCCACAGGATATCATGAATAGTTCTAAAGGTCTGCTAAAATTAGTGCGTCAACAGTTTTCAATGTTCTCAGGAGAGGGGATTCTTAAACAATATAAGGAGAGTACATGCTATATTGTCTTTACATTTTTACAGGTCTTACTGCAATAAAATAATTTCCACACAAAACCTGGGATTTGTTTGAATGTTACATTTAAATCACACTTGACTTTTTTCTTAAACAAGTATTTTGCTGACCTCTGAATTGCTATTGGGACATAAGCTTAATATAAGGTACTTTTAAAATCTGTTTATTAATTATAACTCAAAATAAACAACCTAAATCAGATCATGCTCTACTCAGGGCACTAGATAATTCATTGGAAAATTTTCTGGTTAGATTTTTTTCCAGTTCTAATTTTTCCAGATTTCCCCCTACATCACCTGCATGTGAAAACTGCCTAGTGAAATGCCGCACTGTCCTAAGCACAAGCAAGAACAATCCTACTGCAGCAGCAATAATCTAAAACTAGAATAAATCTTCCCCTCTGGAGACTCACAGGAGTTTCTTTGCTGTTATCAGTCTCTCTGCATTAAAAAGACCACATGAGCACCCGCTGCTGATTACCTGGCAAATGGCCACCTCATTTTCATCCAAGCTCTCTCTCAAATGCTGTAGCTCAGTTTCCCGTTCTCGCAGCTTCTCCTCAAGTTCATGAACAAGAAGAGCTTCGTCAGCACCACTGTGCACAGGTGAGCGTCCACCGCATGACCCACTGTCAGAGGAAGGGTGCCCACGGCCACTCAGAGAGCCGGTGCTCTTGCTTGATGATGACCGGCCACTGTCTGAGTTTGAAGGACCAGTAAGGCCCCGTGAAATGCTACTGCCATGACTGTCAAGGTTTATGTGGCCCATAGAGATGTTGACTGGCTCCATTTGTTGGCTGCAACCAGTGCTGTACGTGGGCAGGCTTGAGAGAGAGTTGTGTCCCGAGTCAGACATGGTTCCTGAATGAGAGCTTGTGCGGCAGCTCAGGGAGTTGTGTTTCTCAGTACTCCCTGTGGAGGAGCCACCAAAGAACTGAGCTAGGCTAGCTTGGCTCTCAGAGAGAACTGAGGTACCAGGACGCAGCGCCAAGTGCCCCTGCACAGAGAGATTGCGGTTCTTGGGCATGACAGGCTTGAAGGCAGTTGGGCGGATTAATGTCTTCTCCATGTTCTGAAAAATAACACAAGGGGCACAGGGTTGCAAGATCAGGCATTATTGCTTAAAGGTTAAAGCAAAGGTATGAAGCTCTCATTCCATCTTTGATATACTTTAGGCAGATGCATTCTCTAAATTTCACAGATGAGGAAATGGAAGCTTTAAAAATCTTCAGTACAAGGGGTTTAGTTACCAACACTATAATTGATTTAGGAAGAACTACATGCCTCCAATAAGTAGTTGCATCTCTCAAAGACAAAATTCTGAAGGAGCTAGCCAAAGGGGGCTACTGCAGCAGGCCTTTGTTTTGGCTGGTGGGCAGTGGAGCATAATGTATTTCAACAGCCCAGCATCCTGCTCTATCAAGCTACCACTTCTTACCTTCTCAAGTTTCCCCGAGACAGGCACCAGCTTGGGGGGAGGTCCACGGATGGTGCCAACCTGGGGTTTGTCATCCTGAAGGTCCTCGGTGTCACTGCAGGGGCTTATAGGAGATACAGCTTCAGCCCAGTCCTCTTCACTACCATAAGCACAGTTGACTTTCTTGGCAGGGAGTCCATGGCACAAGGGCTCTTGGGAACCAGCACCTCCTGGCAGACGGAAGGGGCCAAACTCTGTGGTGGCCTTGTGGCAAGGCCTGCCTGAGATGAGGCTACTGACGCTGCCCATTGCTGCAGGAGGCGAGCAGGCACCTGTCTGGAGCTGGGCAGTCCCTTCCGAGGCAGACTCAATGGAGATGGGCAGGGTCTGCACTATGGCCATGATGTCCACGGAGAAGGCTTTGCACGTGGCCTGAAAGAGAGAAGAAATGGCTACTAAGAATGGGAGCAGGAGAGCTAAAGGTAGCTCACAGGCTTTGTGTTTGGACTAAGTTCTGTCACTGTTTAATGGCTCAGTGTGGTTTCATGTGGTTACTGGTATGGACTGGGAGTGCAGGTGAGATAAATGGCTTTAAAAAACAGAACGCTTCAATGCTCAATTATTCAAAGAAAGAGAAGAAAAATTAATATTTTGCTCTGTCTGGGCTAAAAAAGAGTCAGCAAATAATCAGTCATGCACCTCTCTACCCTAGTACATTTTCCAATCTCTCCCTTCTTCAAAAGAGCTCAGAGAGGTGTACATGGGACTCCTGTCCTCTTTTTATCATCACTGGTATCCTGAGTCAGGCTGAGAAAGAGTTAACTGTCACAAATTCACCCAGTGGGCTTCATGGGAGAGATCTGAAGTAAGTCTCCCAGATCCTAATCCAGCACTAACTGCTAGGCACCATAGCCTTTCAGGGCCACACTTGCTGTCTACATTGTGAATCATGATCCATGTGCTCACATCATATAAGCTAAGGACATCCAGAGAGCTAGCAAAGTAGAATGTTGCAATGGAATTGGGGAGATGTGAGTTCAAATCCTCGCTCTGACATAAAGCTCATTAGCTGGCTTTAGGCAACCCGGTTTACCACACAAAGTCATTGAGAGAACAACACTGGAAGGAGAAGAACCACATATGCCACGCTGAGCTCCTAGGAAGGGGAAAGCGGGCCTAAAACAAAATATGTAAATAAGCTGAGGCACAGAACAGGATCTCTTCCACAAATAATCTGTTTATGGAGCTGCCTTCTCCAAAAAGTCCAGATTTGTATGGGTTCTTCTCACAGATTTCCAGAGAACACAAAATCTAACTCTTTCACAAGGCTTTCCCCCCTCTACAATAGAGCTTCTGCATTTTAAGTGATTGCTTATAGAATCACTCTTGGAAATTATGCTTTATTCTTACTACTTAGTTTTACTATTTTGCTGGAAGTTGCTTCAAGCCTTGGAAAGACAGGATGCAAATGTTTAAAATAAATACATAAATGCCAGGTAGTTGTTGAACTGAAAGATAAAACAATGCTAACCATGACTAAAACCAAGGGCCACCTGTTTGCTCATTCAATTTCATACATTAGTATGGTATGGTGATAATATTACTGTCACATTATTTCTAGATAACGTCTTTTAATTTACAGATGAAAACTGTGACACCAAAATGACAATAATATTTCGTTCTCCAGGTACTGAAATATACGTACAAGCACTTAACTCAATAAACCTTTTTAGTTCTACTCACTTAACCAACGCTACCTGCTCAGCCATGATTTTCAAGATTGTTTCTGTAGCACTATGAGCTAGAAACTGGCTTCATTATTTTAAATATAATTAGAATATGAAAGATTGATATTTTTAAAAGCCCTTTCTGAGGCCCTCAGCTTGGTAGTGAGCAGCATAGTCAAAACCTACCCAGAGATTTAACTCACCTCTGTGTCTATTAGACAGTATGCCTGCACACACACACACACTCATTAACTCACTCACTCTTCCTTTTAAAATAATATTCCCTGTAGAGACCTATGTTGGGGCCCTCCTGTGGCAAAGGAGAAGTGGAACACCAACTCAGCAGGGTCTGACTGGATCCAAATACAACTGATTGCACAAGCAGCCTCCAATTGAAGGTCTAGCTCCCAGAGTTGGCCTCTCTCTCTGAAGACAGCAGACACCTGGCCTAGGACGCACAATGCTGACTGCTGTGGGAGGGGGCGGGGACAGACCATACAAAGAAACCCATCAGGTTTCAACTCCATGTTCTCCCAGGCTACAGGTCAGGGGAAAGGTCTGTTAAAGCTGTTAAATGAAAGAAACACTCAAAGACAGCTAACAGGAGAAAATCAGCCTCCAAAGCAAAGAAGGATAAGTAGAAAAAAGAGCACTTGTGCTTCAGACTAAATTACTGCATAAAGCGAACGTAAATCATAGAAGCACTCTATTCTAAATAGTCTATATTCGCAGTGCAGAATTTCCAAACACAGGCGAGAATGATGGAAGCCAGTATTATAATTCGGACAGAAGTCTGCAAGAGGGTAGCAGTTAGCATTGCTCCAAGGAAAGACTACAAGGAACATCCCTGACTAAAAACTAAAGAGGTAAAGGCTTGAGAAGGAAAAAAACCATGAAAGGGAGAGCAAAATAGTGGTGTTTTGTTTTTGTTCCCCCCCCATAAGAGAAAAAGGGAAACATTTGGGGTGGGGGGGTTGAAATAACAACCAATGGAATG
Source organism: Heteronotia binoei (assembly GCF_032191835.1). Lineage (NCBI taxonomy): Eukaryota > Metazoa > Chordata > Lepidosauria > Squamata > Gekkonidae > Heteronotia > Heteronotia binoei. Next base: position 75,940,017 of record NC_083228.1, on the reverse strand, counting down.
TTTTCTTTTTAAAAATGCCTTTAAGATTAAAAAAAATTCTTTTAGCTGCCCCTCAGTACTCAAATGCTTTCTAATAATTATGCAAGTCAATCAACAATACTGAGTAATCACAATTCTGGTTAGGCTTCCCAATCCCCAGGTCCCAGAGGGGGATCCCCCGGTTTTACAGGCTTCCCCCCCTCCCCCAGGCAGCTGGCCCGCGGGGAAGCCCCGCCCCCACAGCTATCATGCACCTCCATGAACAATTCCCATAGGAAATTATGGGAAATTGATCCGCGGGTATCGGGGGCTCTGGGGGGGCTGTTTTTTGAGACAGAGGCACCAAATTTTCAGTATAGCATCTAGTGCCTCTCCCCAAAATACCCACCAAGTTTCAAAAAGATTGGACCAAGGGGTCCAATTCTATGAGCCCCCAAAGAAGGTGCCCCTATCCTTCATTATTTCCTATGGAAGGAAGGCATTTAAAAAGGTGTGCAGTCCCTTTACACCATCACCAGTGGTCTGACCTAGCCTCAGATCGCAAAGCATGGAGGCACATCATCCACCAGGCTGTCTCTTCCTTTGAGAACGCACGCATAGCTGGTCTTGAGGACAAAAGGAGATTGAGGAAGAATCGCACTGCTACAGCACCAACCCCAAATCAGACTTTTCCCTGCAACCACTGTGGCCGGATCTGCCTGTCCCGCATTGGTCTTGTCAGCCACCAGCGAGCCTGCAGCAGACGTGGACTACTGCACCCTTCTTAAATCTTCGTTCGCGAAGTCAAGCCAAGAGAGAGAGAGAGAGAGAGAGTCCCTTTAAATGTGATGGCCAGAATTCTCTTAGAGTTCAATTATGCTTGTCACACCCTTGTTCCTGGCTCCACCCCCAAAGTCTCCTGGCTCCACCCCCAAAGTCCCCAGATATTTCTTGAATTGGACTTGGCAACCCTAATTCTGGTATATACATACACAGTTCTCAAATTATCTCACTTGCTTCAGATTCCTCTATGTTCAATAGAAATTGAAAGAAACCACTCCACATTTGGAAATATGCACACCAAATCAAACAAATGAAAGATAAAGGAATTTGTTCCAATAAACAAAACAACAAATGAAAGAATAAAGGAACTTGTTCCAATGCATGCAGTTTTCCTAAATTGAATTTATACGAAATCAATATGAAAGTTTAGAATCAGATTAGGCTAAGAGTGTCCAACTGGCCCAAGGTCAGCCTACAAGCTTCAATTTGAACCTGGATCTCCCAAATTCTAGGCCTACACTCCAATCACTACACTACACTATTTGTAATTATTTAAGTAAAAATACTTTTGTTTGTTAATTAAAATACTTTTAAATTTCATTAATATAACAAACAGCGCCACTGTGAAATAAACTAAATGCATTTAACTAATACACTAAATGCATTTAACTTCTTAAAATAATAAAAATGAGATCTGATAAAATAAGCATTATTTGGATTCCCAGTCCTCCACCCCAACCCAACCTCAAAAAAAACCCATACCACCCTTCCACAACTTCAAAATTTCAAGTTATAACCTCTTTGGTAGCGCTTTTACATTACACCAGAAACTGGAATCTACTTTTCCATACTCTATCCTACAGTCCGATGCAATTGTTAGTCCACCAGAATCAGGAAAGGTGGGAAGAAAAAACACAACTAGCCTCACTAGACAGCCCACAAAGGCAGAGGGCCTGTAAGCATTACAGCAGTGGCACAGCAAAGCAATTTCCACATACGACTTCAATATCCAGTGGGTAGGAAATGTTCCAAAAGTTAGTAAAATGGAAGGGAAGGCAGACAGACAATGGAGCACCAACTGCTTCCAATGCGAACAAATCACCTTTGGAATTAATCTCATGGACTTTATTTCAGAAGAAGTGTAATAAGCCACTTGCAATTGCCCGACAAGCGCTCTGCCTCCCTCACAACACTCTTCCCATAGCTGGAAAGTGCTTTTTCCTTGGCCAGCAAACAGTGAGGATAGCCCTTAGAAAAGGAAAATAAATTATTCACCTGGGAAAGGCTGCTGGGCTAATTTATTTTCCTTTTCTAAGGGCTATCCTCACTGTTTGCTGAGAGCACTGCCGAACAGTTAGTGGGACAATGAGGGAACATAAGAATAGCAAGATATAATGATAACAAATATCTATTTCATGACCAACTGTAAAGCTCAGTGCAGACTTTATTATATCCATAATGAGGAATTCAGTTTAATAAAGAAATTTATTTTTTTTTAAAAATCCATAATAAGGAATTCAGGCTCAGTGAGGAGTGTTAGATAGGCAACCCCAAGTTCTTATTGGCACTCTGCCGCAGTTCTCACTGGATGGGCTTGGGCCAGTCACTCGCTCTTAGTATAACGCAGGGTTATTGTAAGGATAAAAGTGAAGAAAGGACAACAATGTATGCCATTCCAAGCTCATGGGAGGAATGGTAGGACAAAAATATAATAAACCATGTTCTGTTGCTCCTGCAATGTAGAATCTCTTTCATATTTTGGCTTCATCTTTCTATCGGCAGCTGAAGTCTGTAACTCAACACACCACTCTGCAGACAATTCAACTAATGCTGCATGGAGAGAAACCACTAGCCTGTCTTTTATACACAATGCTTTTGTTAATCCTTCCCAGCATAGCATTTGCCTCTTCTGCAAGAGCATCAAACTGTTTATTCATGTTCAGTTTAGCAGGCACTCTAACCCTTTCAAGAGCCACCTACATGGAACAAAAAATGTGGAGGGTGGCGGGGGGGGGGGGGGGGAGAGAGCACTGAAGGATTCCAGGTGGTTATTTCTCTGCCATACCACCAACAGAGAAGAGGAATAGAAAGAGGGAGGCCAAGGAAGCAGCACCTCCCCACCCTTGCTGACTCTGCTCCCCCCTCCCTTCAGTGCTGTCCACAGAGCAGATTTTCTTTTTTATAACCTGCCCTCTGTGCTGTGCTTTAAATAGAAAGTGCCTGTGTCTCCCGCTCCTGCCAGCAGTTCAGGATCACCGAGTGGAACTAACTCACATTTATTCCAACCCCAGGCACCAGAGCAGCCCCAGCTCATCTCCCATCTTAGGCAGTGCAGGACACCATACAAACAGCAAATACAGCAGAGAAGAAAACACCCAGATTTGCAACGAGAACAAAGCAAGGAAGGGAAAAAAACCTGACTTCATACCATGGGTCTTGTTTCCTTTTCTTTCCTGTCCATGACTAGTTGCCCCCCTCACCATTCAATGAGAGAGGGATCCCCCTCAATACTCTATAGAGTAAAGCACCCTTCATTTCACAAGGCCTCAAAATGAGAGAGAGGTCCCTGCTCTAAAACTTATATGTGGTCAAAGAGAATAAACCCCAGGTTTGGATTCCAAGTTACAATATTCAGACACATTATTGATATTGGAGGGAGGGGGGATGGAAATGTCATATGGGTTAATGTGAAAAAAGAAAAAATTAAGAAATAGATAAGTTTTGTAACCATATGCTACCAATAAATTGTTTAAAACCCACAATATTCAGACACATACATAAATCAGAAATGCATAGATCCAAAAGGGAGGGGGCACCACTCCCAATCCAATACAGCAACACAAATTAAGCTGTTGGAGGCAGGAGAGGGAAGATGCCCTCTCAGCAAAACCCTGTAATGCTTGAAATCCACTTCACAAAAGGAATGCATGCTGGACACACATGAGCAAAACAAAATACAACACAAGTTACCACAAGTGCTACTACTTGACAATGGATACTGACTGGGATGTAAAGACTCCAGGATCTCCATTCCTTTTGTATCTGATGTAGGAAGCTTTGACACTCAAAATCTTAAACCTTGAAAATCTTACTGGTCTCTAACATGCTACTGGACTGAAATCTAGCTCTACTTGATAACGGAAAATCTACACAACACATGGCTATATCACTATTAATTCATCACAAGACACCACCAAAAAGCAATGAGAAGAGACTGCAACACTACAGCCAGAGATGGGGACTGATTTTCTTTTTTTTTTTGCTTCTGCTGCAGAAGAACATCATTTGTGAACGTGAGGGATGAGATTCTGCCTGGAAGGGGTGGAAAGGATATTGAGGACACATCTGCCCTCCAAAGCTCACTGAAGCTGCCTGTCCTTTTGCAGACTGTCTTGAGGGACAATAATCACATGTTAGCATTCTCCCCTGGAGTCTTCCCAATTCTTCTCAAGGTAGAATTACAGTTTTCATGGAGCAGAAATGTCTTGCTGAAAGAGACTTGAGGAGGAGGAGAGAACTTCTTCATCTAATAGGTTCAGAAAGGCAAAAGTTGTGTTTAAAAGAACGTGAGGTGCAAAGAGTAGAGTTAAGTTTTTAGTGAATCCACCAAAAGATAATTTCTGTTGCATCCCCTCTGGCCAGATTTTCATACGGACTGAGTATATCTGGAAACAGATGACAGCATTTAAAAGCTCCACCCTAATTATACTTTGGCCCATATGTCCCAGTCGAAGTCCTAATACCACCGTGAGCTGACTTCTTCTTAAGGCATCTCAGGTAAGAGTTCATGGAGATAATAAGACCACAGGAGCAATAGTGTAAACCAATGAGAGCCAACTGCCTAAGCCCACTGTAATCAATTTGCTTAAAGTGAAGAAACTGCATAGGACTGCACTGTAAAGCACAGCAAACCTTCCCGGGCAGCAAAGGTCACTTCCAACATTCTCCTCACTCAAGAATCCTTCCTGACAGCCTCTCTTCCCACCACCTGAAAAAGACATATTGCTGCATCATGGATTTATAACTTGGAGCCAAACTCCCAGTTCATTGTGTATGTGTGTGTGTGTGCATGCATGTGCATACATGTGCACTCATACATTTTTAATTTGCTCACTTTGTATATTTGCATGTTGTGGTATTGAGACTGGGGCTTTCAGAAAATTTGGACGTTTTGGCGAGAGTCATTAATTGGAAATATCAGGGGTTAAACACAGGACTTACTGTTTACAAAACTTGTACACTACCACTAAGTCATGTTGTCACCCCAGTGGTTTCAGCAAAATTTATTCCGAGCTACACAGTGCTTAGTATTGCAGTCTTAAATTGGCAACCACCCTTGGGAATAAACCCAAGTGAATTCAGAGGAATTGTGCTGCTTTTATTGTATTTACATAGCACCATCAATCTGCATGGTACTTTATAGAGCAAAAGAAGACAGGCCTTACAAACTAAGATTTGCCATAAGAGTAGAGAGAGAGGTGGACATAAACAGTGGAAGAATGTGTTCATTCCAGATACATACGCTTAGGCTCAGTTTCAGTACAAAAGGGAATCATGCCAAAGGTATTACAGAAATAGTGGAATTTGAAAGAAGTGAGAGGGGTGTTCTGGGAAGCAGTTATACACATAAGGTGCAGCACGGAGGAAGGTGCCCAAGCCAGAAACTAAGGCACAGATCTCAGATTTTTTTTTCCTAATAAGGGTTACTCAACACCTTTAAGCCATTATATTGTAGCTCCCAGGCATAACCTCTTCCCAGTTGTAGCCAAATAGGTTTATGTTTGGGCGAGAAATGAAGAACAAGCCTGTGTTAAAGGGCTGTGGAACAGCAGAAGTGAGGGTATTATTAGTGATTGCCAATGATACAATATAAGGATGAGGTCTGCATCTTGGGAATACAAACTATTTTCAACATGTCTCTCATCTTATGGAACAGGCTCCTTGCAGATGTGAGAGGGAAACTGTTCTTAGAAGTTTTCAGGAGGCACCGTGAGTCCATTTCATTGGCTAGGGCTTTTAATAGGATTCATCTGCAAGCATCTTCTGAGGGAGAGGAGTTAATGGGATACAATGTAGTGCAGGGGTGCAAATAAAATTAAAAAACCATATCCATTTCGACCAATAAGGTGCAAGAACTATGCAGGTCATTCTGTCTATCTTCAGTTTGATGACTACCCTGCAAAGAATACTAAAAAGAGAGAATGCACAGAATGCCCATTGGCTAGGGCTTTTAATAGGATTCATCTGCAAGCATCTTCTGAGGGAGAGGAGTGTGCACTGTGGTCTGTAGCCACCCTGAAGCAAAAATGGGGGCGTCTGTTTGTGGTAGTGGTCACAAACAGATCAATTTGAGGGAATCCTCAATTCCTGAAAAACTGGACTGAGATAATGGTCTGTGATTGACCACTCCTGGGTTAAGGTTACATCTCTTGAAGGAAGAGCGTGTTTGGTGTAGTGGTTAAGTGCGTGGACTCTTATCTGGGAGAACTGTGTTTGATTCCCCACTCCTCCACTTGCTGCTGCTGGAATGGCCTTGGGTCAGCCATAGCTCTCATCTCCTTGAAAGAGCAGCTGCTGTGAGAGCTCTCTCAGCCCCACCCCACCTCACAAGATGTCTGTTGCAGGGGAAGGAGATAAAAGAGACTGTAAGCCACTCTGAGACTCTGATTCAGAGAGAAGGGTGGGGTATAAATCTGCAGTCTTCTTCTCCTCTTCTTAGAATATCTGCTAAGGTGCTGTGTTCATCTGCAATGTGTATGGCTATTAGATGCAACCCATGCCTTATCACTCAGTACCAGATGCAAGATGCCTCTGTGTGTAAACTGATGGATCCCATGTCCCCTTGCTTGTTTATATAAAATTTGATTGTCATGTTGTCCATAGCCAGGAGTACTCACCAACACTGAAAAAATTATGTAAAAGAAGTAAGAGTGTTTCTTCAGCTTCAAACTCCCAATGGATTGATTTGCAGTTTTGATTTAGCTTCCAAAAATAGGCTTTTAGCCATATGAACACCACAAAACACTCTCCAACCCATTAAGGAAGCATCCATAAAGACCTATATTTCATGTGACTGGGTTCCCAGCAAGATTCCCTTAAGTAGATGTGGAAACTTAGTCCACCAGTTATCAGTTCTAAGAATAGATCTAGGAATCAAAAGCCTTTTCCATTTGTGAGTCTAAAACCAGGTGGAACTCCCACAAGAATCAAATTTGGAGCGGACTCCTGAAGAGCCATGCATGAGAGGTTACTGTTGTAGTGGATGCCATTTATCTAGCAATTTCTGGATGATGCAGGTATCATTCATAATTGTAGACCAGAACTCAAAAAATGTGGACAACCTGTCCAGAAAGAAGGTCTTGCACACTAATCAGGGCACCCTAGAAACCCTATGTTGCTGGTCCCTGGGGGAATGGGAGGATTGATTATTTCTATTCTACCTCCTACCCTGAGACTGCTGACAGTAAGAAGGTCTAAAGGACTGTTGAGAGGATGGTGGAGCCTAGTATTTATACTCTGAGTACTGGAATGGCCTAGAACATTGAACCTTCAAGAATGTCTGGGCCAACACCTCTGCTTAAACTGCTGGTTAGTATTGGGAGTGATCCCCAACAACTTTGCTGTGATTTTATGCTTCCGGATGTGATCTAAGACTTCATCTGTTTGGTCCCTACCCTCAAAAGGGAGATCTTCAAATTTGGCCCTGGTGTCAGGTGGGAGAGCTGAGGATCTCAGCCAGGAAAACCCCTGAAGCCATTGCTCTACTGTGGCAGTCTGCCATATGTCAAACTGCGTTCAGTTGCTGCATTCTTAGCTTTTAGCCCTCTAGCATCAGAACCTTAGACAAAGATTTCTTGTCATCTGAGATTAAGTCCACCAATTGTGACATCCTATCCCACAGGAGCATTTGATATTGGTCCATTATGGCTGTAAAATTTGAAATCCGCAGTCCCATTGCCCTTGAGTAACTCTTCAAGCCTCAGAAGTCAAGTCTACGGCCTTCTTTGTCCATTGGTGCAGTGAGCCTCAAATTGTTCTCCATCTGGAAGGACTTTGGCTCTTTGGAAATTAAAGTGGTGCACAAATCTCACTTTGTATAAAGTTTTCAAGCTTCCTTGTGGAGGAGGCTGCACTGAAAGCTGGTTTGGACCAAGAATTCATAGCAATATTTTGTATCCATTGCAGTAGTGTTAAAGCAACTGATCCGGATTCTGGGTTGTATAGAACCTTCATTATTGGGTCCGAAGTCTGGAGCTCTTTAAAGAGGTATTCCAGATTTAAGGCTTTAGCTATACAAATAATTTGTTTGACATAGAGCTTTAAATTTTCCATTGGTGACAGAGCTGAAGGTTCACTAACTGTGTTGTCTGGTGAGGGTATCAATGCATCCTCTGATTCAGGTTCTGAGCACCCAACCATGCCCTCCTCTGAGTCAGAAAAGTGTGAAGCTGTGTTGATGCTAGAGTGTTGGGTGCCAGCCGTTTGCTTCTTGCTATTGCCCTTAGAAGACTGAGAGGCTGGATACCATGGAAGGGTTGAAAATTGCTGTTGCTGCTCCCATGAGCCTCATTGTGTGCTGAACATCATTGGAAAGGGGAATCAGAAGGTATTTTGTAGCAGACCTTGGTTGGAGGCTCCATCACTTTGTCATTCATGCTGCACTGGGAGTTGTGTCGGTGGGATTTCAAAAACTTCTTGGTTTGATAATCTTGGTGACTGGCAATATTGCCCTCAAGACAATAGTGTTCTTAGTCTCATGGAGAGGTCAATGTTGATCAGTATTGGTTACAATTGATGGCGCGATAGCATTCAGAGAATTCAAAGAAGAGGAGCAATAACGGCCAGGTGGGACTCCGGCGGGAGAGTGAAGCTTGATGTTGGGGCAACAGGGATTGTCAGTACCAAGGCAAAGTCTAAGTGAGGGTGAATGGCAAGGCACAGTGCATGTTTTGGCCCTTTCTTCAATTTTTTAAATCCAGTAGCACCAAGGCTCATAAAGTTGTGGCTGATTTTTCCATCAGTGACAGCATTGAAGAAGTCAGTACTGAGCCTATTGACAAGGCTCTTGTTCTTTTCTCAAAGGCTGGCGATTTATCTGAAATCAGTTTTGGAGGCTCCAAAGTTTTCTCCCTTAAGTCTGTCTTAAGTCTAGCCACTCTCCCTACTCTAGCCTTTGGCATGACACAGCAACAGGCCAAGAATAAGGCTATATTGTGCCCAAACATAAAAGGAATGATTTGTGCTCATCATTCTGAGCCATCTTGGGTCTGCCATCTTAAAAGGTGCTATCCTATCCTTTGCCAAAGAAAGGACAAAGAATTGTGAGATGTTTACAGAGTTCACTAATGTTCACTCTCTCCTTACAACAGAAAGAAGAGAACTGAGGGGGGAGTGCTTGCCCCTCACCCATCACTTGATCCTTTGGGCGGGAAAGGCTGCACTGAAGACTGAGGGGAGGGGGAACACTCTTGGGCTCTAAAAACTTCTTTATAAAGCTTGCTAACTCTCCATGGCTGGCCTGTGAAAGCGCAGTCCTGTGGGACTGCACAGAAGCCACAAAGACAAACCACAGTTAGCATGGCCAATAGGGAGTGTTAAGAAGAACATCTGCATTGTCACCCTCCACTTTTGCCAGTACTCTGGGGATCAATGGGAAGGAGGGAATATGTTCACTTGTGGAGAAAGCGAGATATAAATCCAAAGTAAGTAAATAAATAATACATGAGGCTTCCTGGCAAAGAGAGAAGAAAGGCATCACCTTGGGAGCAGGGGTCATTATTCTCCTCTCAAAACACAGAACAAGGACATTTCTTGTTGGTATGAACTGGAAAAGAACATGGCAGGGTGTCTCCAAAATATGAAGATAGTGGTGATGAATGCCCAGTTGATGTAACATCCAAGTCCCACAATGACATGTTGATTCAGAGTGTCTGCAACAATGGTCATGGTGATGGTCTGCCCCTCCTTATCAGTGGGGGCAGAATGTGATGATTGTTGGATCAAAGCAGTTTCAACAATAAGAAAGGAACTAGATGAAGGATGGGTAGAAAGGAAAGGGCACTCCTGTTTGTAATCAGTAAAGATTCTCCATTTTTCAAGAAGTGGGAGAAATGAGGGAAGACTCATTCCAGGAATCCTTGAGAGTTTCCTGGAGATGATGAACCAGTGAATCAGATACCTCAGGGTGGCCAATGGAGTCCAGGACTCCTAGGATCAGTTTAATTTGTTTTTCCATCTCAATCTTTGGGTCAGCGGCTGTACACAAGAGCTGTTCAACATAAAACCTGCCTTCCTTGAAGGGTGAAATTTAGAAGTGATCAGGAAGGTCCTGCCCTGGAGAGGAACCTGAGGCCAGATCAGGGCCACTGTCAGAATCAAGATCCAGCAATTCTGAAACACAGCTGAAGGTTCCACTGTAGTGGGAACCTTGGGATCATGAGCCCTACCATATTAGTCGCCAGATCAAGTTTTGTGAGGGGATCTCCAATATGCAGAAAGAAGCTTCCAACATAGACAGTGGTACCCTCAGGACTGATGGCATATTGATGGAGATCTACAAGGAGACTGATAATGTCAGATTCAGCAGAAGGAACAGTGAGGTATGGGTGAACAGTAAGACTGGGAGGAACGGGAGTAGTGTGCACAGACAGATCAAAATCAGTGGCAGCTGTAGGGCTGCGTGAGGTACCTGTCCCAGTGAACCAGGGCCAACACATGGGAGTAGGTCAGGTAGCCGGCTGCCTAGGGCACTACCAAGCCTACAGGGGTGCTACCAGGCACCCCCTCCCTGCCACTCTTGCCTTCTCAGGTCTGCGCAGAGTGGCGTGTCAGCATGTGCTCTCTTCCAACGGGAAGGTAGGCTCCGAGGTGAGCATATGCCACCTCACTGCTCTCGCCTTCCCAGGTCTGGCAGGGGCAGGGCCTGGGGCACCAGGAACTTTGGTGCTGGCCTTGCAATAAACATGATGGGAAATAAGATTACCCAATTACAGAAAGCTAATTGACAAGGCCCTGGATGGGGCATCCTTGTAAAAGGGTCTCAGGACTGAGCAAACCCCCATGCCTCCTCAACAGAGTCCTCCAGCTGGCCCTCAGACAGCAAGCCCTTCAAATCACAAGATACTGTAAGGGTCCCCTTGGTTGGCTAAGAGGCCTGTCACAATCATTGACAAAGACTATGTGATAGAAATATTTAAAATGAATATATAAGGCAACTTGATCTGTTAGCAACAAGGGATTTGTTTCCTTAATTTGAAAGAGGATCAGAGAAATGTGGTCTTATGCTGCAAAACTGGAGCTGACACCGGGGGGGGGGGGGGAGTTCTCTCAGTGTGTAAAGAACAGACAACAATCTGTTCTTTGTTGATCCTTTCCAGCATTATTGAAGGATGCAGAATCACCCTACAATTAATTCAGCTGCAACTCACAAGCTTTAACAAAGTGTTGGGATTAGCAAGTATGCAACACTTCAGTAATTATAGAGTTAACTTTGTTGTTATTGTGAGTCAACAGGAAGTCACATGTGTTTACTCTAACCTATCTGTTTGCTAGAGAGAAAGCCCGCAAAAGTTTGCAGGAGGTTGTAGTTAAATGACCAGTAATTGAGGGCTGTGATTGGAAATCAATGTATTGCCTATTCTGCATTTTATGGCAGCTCTTCCTGCCTTTGTCTAAGTTTGGAGAAGAGAGGCCATTCCTAGCTTTGTACTCAGGATGTAAAGATGTAGGAGTTAGTGTCTGTTATTTTACTCCCAGTTTAGAAGAAGAAGATGATATTGGATTTATATTCCGCCCTCCACTCCGAAGAGTCTCAGAGCGGCTCACAATCTCCTTTACCTTCCTCCCCCACAACAGACACCCTGTGAGGTGGGTGGGGCTGGAGAGGGCTCTCACAGCAGCTGCCCTTTCAAGGACAACCTCTGCCAGAGCTATGGCTGACCCAAGGCCATGCTAGCAGGTGCAAGTGGAGGAGTGGGGAATCAAACCCGGTTCTCCCAGATAAGAGTCCGCACACTTAACCACTACACCAAACTGGCTCTCAAACTGGTTTACCCTTCCCTTGTAGTTTTAAGTAAAGCAATCATATTCTTTTAAACGCACAAATGATCGCTGCATATTCTCTGCTATGCTACTTGCTTCTAACTCTGCTAAATGGTATTTTTCTCTAAGAATACCCAATAGGTTATGGGCCCAGTGTTAAGGGCTCCAGTTGTGGGCAACAGTTGTTTTTTAAGGGCTGCCAGTTGGGCACCCAGAAGCAGAGATTTTAGAATACCATATGTGTGTGTGATTGCTTAAGTGCAGGCAAGAGTCTCAGTCTTTTTTTTCATATACCCGAAGAACACCTTCTCTGTCCCAGAGTTTGCCTTGCTGCATGCAGGTAAAACGAGGAGGTGGGATGCATTCTTTTGTTTTTTTGTGTTTTTTTGCGGAGAAGAAAGTGCCAGTGCCTTTGCTTCTAAGATGGAACAAAGGGGCAACGCTTCTAATCCTGCTGTGAACCTGCAATCGTTTGGTGACCAGAGTGGAACAATGTCGACGCTAGCGACATCCATGCATCATGTCGGTAACATGCATTTAAATCTCCCAATTCTCTCAAATGCAAATTTTGTTTGGTGGGACGCTCGTTTGAAAGCAATGCTTAAGTCCCAAGGAGCCTTGGATGTGCTCACGAAGAATCCCCCTATAAATCAAGCAGAAAAGGAAAAGTTTGATAAAATGGATGGTTTGGGAATCTCTTTGATCTTGGGAAGCATTAACAAAGAGGAGAGCAGAATCTTCCAACATACAACAGCTAAGGCCATGTATGATTACCTCAGTCAGAAATACCAGTCAAAATCAGAGACCAATAGCCTCTTCCTCCTCCAGAGTTTATTAAATATGAAGATGAGAGGAGAGAAAGTGAATGACTTTTTAAGCAAAGTAATGAGTACAGTTTCTGAACTGAAAACTATAGGAGACCCAGTCTCAGATAAAATTGTTATTGCTTTGGTCCTCAATGCACTTCCTAGCTCATATGCTAATGAAGTTGCTGTGCTAAAGGCACAGAAAGAGCTGACCTTAGAATATACAATTTCCTTTTTGGAGCAGAACAGACGGGAAATGTGTCAAACCCCTCATAAGCAGGAAGCGCAATCTGTGCTTAAAGTTAATGCTGGATTTCAAAAGGGAAGTGCAAAGAAAGATATTAAGTGCTTTTTATGTGCCAAGTATGGACATTATGAGAAAATATGTTCATCTAGACGTGTAGAGCATGAAGGAGATCATGCTACACGTGCTCCCACTGAAGGAATCTCCTCTAGAGGGCGTGGGAGAGGAAATGCTAAACCCAATGCAAAGAACAAAAACCTTGTGTGCTGTATCTCAGGAAGCTGAGGCTTACAGCCTAGCAAAGCATTTGCTCTTACAGTTACTGAAGAGAAATCTGATACCCATATATTTGCTGTGAATGATCACAACTCTAATGAGGGTGGCCTGTGGCTTTTAGACTCAGGCAGTTTTTCCCATATAGCAAATTCCTTGGACTATTTTGTTGATTTGAACAAACAGAACAGACCTAAGCTACACCAAGTAAATGGTCAACTTCTAACTTGTACTACTTGTACTACTTGTAAACTGGACCCATGCCCTTCCTGGCTTATTAAATCTTGCCAGGGTGACCTTAGATATCCTATATGGGATATCATAAATAGATCCCTGATGGAAGGGCATTTTCCAACGCCGCTCAAAGAGGCCGTGGTCCGCCCCCTCTTAAAGAAACCATCTTTAGATCCGGCCCAATTGGCACACTATCGGCCGGTTTCAAATTTGCCTTTTCTGAGCAAACTTATTGAGAGGGCAGTGGCGATGCAGCTACAGACCTTCCTGGAGGATGCTTCCATCCTTGACCCATTTCAGTCCGGCTTTCGCCCGGGACATGGGACGGAGACGGTGCTGGTCGCCCTAGTGGATGACCTTCAACGGCATCTGGATCGGGGCGGCTCGGCGGTGCTGATGTTGTTAGACCTGTCGGCTGCGTTCGACACGTTCGACCAACGGCTACTGAAGGGTCGCCTCGCCGACGCGGGGATTCAGGGGTTGGCCTTACAGTGGCTTTCCTCTTTCCTTGACGGTCGGGGACAAAGGGTCGCAGTTGGGGGGGAGCTGTCCCAGAGGTGCACACTTGATTGTGGTGTACCACAAGGGGCGGTTCTCTCCCCGATGTTATTTAACATCTACATGCGGCCTCTTGCCCAGATTGCCCGAAGGTACGGGCTAGGGTGTCATCAGTATGCTGATGACACCCAGCTCTATCTACTGATGGACGGCCAGCCGACCTACGCCCCGGAAAATCTAGATCGGGCATTGCATGCCGTGGCTGAGTGGCTCAGACTGAGCGGGCTGAAGCTTAACCCTGCGAAGACAGAGGTCCTTTGCTTGGGTTGCCGCGGCCCAGGAGGGGGAATCCCCCTACCAGCCTTTGACGGCGCGCCGCTGATAGCGGCGGACAAGGTCAGGAGCTTGGGGGTGTTATTGGAGCCTTCCTTAAAGATGGAGGCTCAGATAGCAGCCGCTGCCAAGTCCGCGTTTTTCACCTTACGCGGGCAAGGCAGTTGGCCCCCTTCCTGGAGCGCGACGACCTAGCAACAGTGATCCATGCTACGGTCACCTCGAGGTTGGACTACTGTAATGCCCTCTACATGGGGCTGCCCCTGTCCCGAACTCGGAAATTGCAGCTGGTGCAGAATGCCGCGGCCCGGCTGTTATTGGGCCTCCCAAAGTGGGAGCACATTCAGCCGGGTCTTCGGACTCTGCACTGGCTTCCAGTGATATACCGAGTTCGGTACAAGGTGCTGGTTATCACCTTTAAAGCCCTATATGGCTTGGGACCTGTCTACCTGAAGGACCGTCTCTCCCCGCATGTTCCCCAGAGAGTACTGAGGTCGGGATCACAAAACTTCCTTACTGTCCCTGGGCCGAAAGAAGCCTGCTTGAAATCCACAAGAGAAAGAGCCTTCTCTGTTATGGCCCCTACATGGTGGAATCAGCTACCGGAAGAGGTGAGGGCCCTGCGGGACCTTGTTCAGTTCCACAGGGCCTGTAAAACAACCCTCTTCCGGTTAGCCTACACCTAGCTTGAGAATTTTAATGCGACCTGCCAGATCTCTGTATATATTGGAATATTTATTAATTTTTATGGTTTTATCTGTTTTATCTGTTTTAAAGTTATTCCCTTACATGTTTAAATATTGTTTAATTTATGTTGGATCTAATGTTGGAAGCCGCCCTGAGCCACTTGTGGGAAGGGCGGGATATAAATTCTAAATAAATAAAAATAAATAAATAAAAATAAAAGTTGAAGGATGTGGCACTGCTGTGTTGAAAGTTTTAACTGTGAACAATGAGATTGAGGAACTTACTTTGAATAACTGTGTATTTTGCCCTGAAGCCTCACGTTGCCTTTTGTCCACAAAACGCATAATTCAAAAGGGTTTTGAAATCAGTCTTAAGAAGAAAGGTGGCAAAATTGTGTTTGATGGGGAAACTGAATTAATACTTGAAGAAATTGATGGTTATCATTACCTTAGAAATGTTGGAGATACTGATGGGGCAGTATGCCATAAAAGGTCACCCACATGTAATCCCAAGAACTGTCTTTATGCTTGGCATGTCAAACTAGGTCATAGACATGTGCAGAGTGTGCAGAAGTTACTGAAACACTGTGATATCAATGCTGTTGATTGTGGTGTGATGAAAAATGGTTGTGAGACATATCTGAAAGCAAAGAGAACAGCTCCCAGATATAAAAGTCAGCCTCCTGAACAAAATGTACAATTTCTGGAGATAGTGCACTCCGATCTTGTGGGGCCAAATAAAGATTCGGCCAGAGGGTCCAAATATTTTGCAACATTTATGGAAGCAAAAAGCAGATATGTCTATGTATATCTACTCAAAAGCAAAGATCAAGTCTTTGAGAAGTTTAAATGTTATGTTGCTGCTGTGAAAAACAAATCTGGTAAATTTCCTGAAGTACTATTCACGGACAATGGTACTGAATATAGCAGCAGGGAGTTCCAAAGATTCTTGGAACAAGAGGGAATTGAACATAAGACTACAATTCCTTACTCACCCCAACAGAATGGGAACGCTGAACATTTAAACAGACCATTCAAGGAATGGTACAAGCTATGCTGATGCAGTCTGGACTTTCAGAAATTTTCTGGGCTGATGCAGTCAAGTATATCTACATAATAAAATCCCATCTAAAGTGACAGGAAAATGCCCTTTCCAAATGTGGTTCAATAGAATGCCTGGACTGAAGCATATAAAGCCTTCAGATCTAAAGCCTTTGCATTCGTACCTAAGGAAAGAAGGGGCAAATTTGACCCAAGGGCAGACCTTGGTATCCTTGTGGGATACGCACTTGGTGGCAAAGGGTATAGAATCCTGAACCCTGAAACTTATGAAGTGAAAGAAACCAATGTGGAACATGTTGATGAAAGCAGCATGTTGCAAACTTCTGAACAAGCTAAGTCCACAGTGACACCTGATAAGGAAACTACTGCAATCTCTTTCTTTGATTTGGGCACTTGGAACACTGCAGGGACCACCTGTGACCCGGCAGGCCCATCTCCAAAGGAGAGTTCTCGCTCAGAAGGGGAACCAGGAGAGCCTATGCCAAGTGAGCCAGAATCTACCATTGTGAGACAATCAGCAAGAAGCAACAAAGGAGTACCACCACCTACACTTGGAATTTGTGCAAGTCTACAACCTGTGAAGGAAATGCCAAAGGAACTGGTTATCAAATATACCACTCTCAGAACTCTACTAAGTATAGTAGCATCAAAGGAGATGCATGTTCAACACCTTGATATTGGGACAACAGATCTCAATGAGGAACAAGTGAAAGCACTGAATGAAAAGTTAACTGCATTACTGCAAAAGCAAGGGTTCCAACCTGGAAAAATAGAACTCAACCTGTTCAAGAAACTGAAAGATGGACAGTACCAATAAGTGCTAACATCAATGGGTGGACTGTTGTTGTGTTGCCAAAGTGAATCTGAAGTACAAGAAATTGTTGATGAACTTAACAAAGAAGAACTGATTGAAATGGAATTCTGTGCTACAGAGAAGATGATCGCGGACATACTTACAAAACTGCTCGCCGAGGAGAAGTTTGAACCTCTTCGTGAAAGACTAAATTTACGTGACTTCAGTGTTTTAACTTGAGAAGGTGTGTTGGGATTAGCAAGTATGCAACACTTCAGAAATTACAGAGTTAACCTTGTTGTTATTGTGAGTCAACGGGAAGTCACATGTGTTTACTCTAACCTATCTGTTAGCTAGAGAGAAAGCCCACGAAAATCTGTAGGAGGTCATAGTTAAATGACCAGTAATTGAGTGCTGTGATTGGAAATCAATGTAATGCCTATTCTGCATTTTATGGCAGCTCTTCCTGCCTTTGTCTAAGTTTGGAGAAGAGAGGCCATTCCTAGCTTTGTACTTAGGATGTAAAGATGTAGGAGTAAGCATCTGTTATTCTACTCTCAGTTTAGTCTTCCCTTGTAGTTTTAAGTAAAGCAATCATATTCTTTTAAACACACAAATGATCTCTGCGTATTCTCTGCTGTGCTACTTGCTTCTAACTCTGCTAAATAGTATTTTTCTCTAAGAATACCCAATACAAAGGCATATGCAGATGAAGTCTTCATACTGATAAAATATGGTAACTGTGAACAGCGTCATTCTTTGACAAATGTTACTGAACACATATTTTTACAGCTGAACTTTAATAATAACATACAAACTGAAAACTTCAACTCACTGGTTTCCTCCAAAAAATTATAAGAATTCTGTTCTCAGGCTGAAATGGCTTTAATGTCTACAAGCTAGGGCTTATATTCACTGTGGATCAAAGCAGTAGCTCTTTGACTCAGGACATATTTTAAGTATGCCCAGGACCACAGTTGACAGGGAGCATCAGGGGGTGATACCCCCTATAGAATCTGCAGTGCCCCACCCAATCTTCCCTTTCACTGAATTCTATAGGGGGCGCCACCACCCACAGTGCCCCTATTGGCTAAGGTCCTGAGTGTGCCCCACAACGGTTTTTCCCTTTGAAGGAGTAATAGTTGCAATTGGGCTATCACAAGATACTAAGACTGGAAGCATCACTGGCATGAATCTGGGCAATTATTATTTATCATATCATGCTGTCTGTTTGCTGCACCACCAAAATCCTCAGGCATTCACAATGTGATGTTAGTATGTGGTAATGAATCCAGCACTCCTGTGTATTTGTATCTTACAGGGTTTTCTAACAAGATGTATTAATTGATTTAACAATCAGTGGTTTCAGAATCACAAGGAAACATAACAAAAATATGACTGTCTAGGAATCATGCCAATGACGCTATCCCTCAGTAAGCTTATGGCCAATCAGCATACAAGTAAGGTGCAGGCAGCATCAAAAACTACCATGACTTAAGAAATGTGCACAGCTACAGAAAAGAAGTCTGTCCTAGGCTCCATCGCAGGGACACAGCAACATCATTCTGGAGAAAAGGACCACTTTTCTATGCCCCTCCCACATGGGTTAGCTAGCCCCTTCCAGGAAACTATGTCCCTTTCCACTACCACCCTTGCTGCTCCTTTTCATCCAGGATAGGCATCTGCTTGGAAACCGGATCTTTGTTTCCAAGCTGGCTCCTGCTGCTTTAGGCCCTGTTTGATGTCAGGATCCTCTTGTCTGTAACATAATCAACATCTCCCAGCAACCGTCAGGCTAAGGGATTATGGGACAGAAATAATCCACCAGCAGTAACAACAGCAGAAGCTGAAGACAGAAACAAAAGCTCCTGTTTTCATGTAAATGTTGGCCTGAACCAATGAGCCTGAGACTCCAGGGAGGTCCAGAATTTGACCTCACAGCTGGGCAACTCTCAGACAACAGCTCAAGAAAGCTGCAGACTTCACTACTGGAGTAACCTCTGTGATCCAAGATAAGCAGAGTGTAGCAAGCAGGTCAGTTCATCACTGGGAGAGAAGGTGTAACAAAAATCAGTGGGAAACTATTTCAAATAATTATAGGACTGAAGTTTATATATTATGGTTAGGTCACAAAAGTACCACTAAAAGGGATTTGCTGGCTTTGGATTGATGGTTTTTATATTACCGTAAGGTCTCAAAACACTGCTTAAAACTGCATGGAATCTCATAACCCCAAAATTTAGCTGGCTTGTGTCTTAAGTTTTAAAAGTTTTAAAGGTTTTCTAAAGGTTGGGGATAAAGGGTAAGAGAGAACAGAAAGTTATAGTTACAAATATCTTAGTCTGCATGTAATATACTTTCTCAGAATACAAGTCTGCATCTAATATACTTTCATAGAATACATATATTGTCACCTATTATTATCTTAACTTTAGATCATCAACATTTTAATAAACTCATAATATGTCTTCTTGTTGAAGTAACTTAACATTTCCAGCAAAGGCAGTCTTATAATAAGAAAGTACAGGAGAAAGGAAATATAAGTTCACACCAAAGAATCTTAAGAGTCTTGAGTATCTAGCCAACTATGTCGTTTCAACCAATATTTTCTTGCTTCTTCTTTAGATTTCCCAGCCAACATTGGGATAAGTAGTCCAGCTCAGCCATTTCCAAAATTTTCCCCATCAGGTCCATTCTCATGGGGATCTCCTGCAGTTTCCATCTCTGTGCCAGAAGGATCCTAGCCGCTGTGTTAATATGTGTCAACAAATGTCTCATCTCTTTGGAGTAATCTTCAGGGTATATATTCAATAAAAACAGTTGTGGTTTAAATTGGATCTGTGTCTTCAGAATTTTCTGTAATAGTTCGTGAACCATTTTCCAAGTTCTTCACCACCTCACATGTCCACCACATATGATAGAAAGATCCCACATATTTAGTGCGTTTCCAACTTTTGTTAGACATGTTAGTATACATCTTACACAATTTCTGTAGAGTTATGTACCATCTATAAAACATCTTATACAGATTTTCTTTAAAGGTTACTGACTTAGTTTAATATTGAATTTCCACAATCTCTCCTATTCTTTTAACCTGATATTATGTCCCAAGTTTTTCGCCCACTGGACCATACAATCTTTTACTACCTCATCTTGCATCTTTATCTGTAATAGGTATGCATATAGCTTAGAAATTGGTTTTTTTGAGGACCTAAGAAGATTTTATCAAATGGATATTGCTCTGTGTTAAAGTCTGTTGTCTTATCTTTGGCATACCTAGATTCAACTTGCATTTCAACCACCAACTCATTTTAATGTCCATGTTTTCCACCTCTTCTCTGGTTTTCAATTGGTTATCGTTTTTCAATAGGTCATCATATCTATAACTCTGGTTGTGTTTCAAAAGATTTGGAGGAGTGAATGCTTCCACTGGAGATACCCATCTTGGAATTTTCTGGTAAATTCTCGGTTTTAACCACAGCCATGTGTGATACAAAGATTTTCGAAACCAGTGGTTCTTAAAATATGAATGTCCTTCTAATCTTTGATACCATAAATACGCATGTCCGCCTAAATTGAGATTGTGTCCTCTAGCAATAACCGTCTCTTATCATTCAATAGTACCCAGTCTCTTACCCATAAGAGCACAGAAGCTTTATAGTACAGTTGCCAACCTGGGAGGCCCATACCTGCTCTCAATTTAGAGTCTTACAGTATCTTTAGTTTGATTCTTGGTTTTTTGCCATGCCAAATGTATTTAGAAACCATCTTGTTCAATTCTTGAAGGAACCCACTGTTTAAGAGTACTGGAATAGTTTGGAATAAAAATAACAATCTTGGCAAAATGTTCATCTTTATTGAGGCTATTCTTCCCATTAGGGATAAGTTCAAGTCATGCCATTTTTCCAAATCTTTTTTAATTTCTTTGAGTAGTTTATTGTAATTGTCCATTTTCAAACTACTGTATACACCTAAGTATTTAATTCTTTTCTCATGAAAAACCCTGATTTTTGTTGAAGTTGGACTTGTTCTACCGTCATATTCTTCGTCAAGAATTTTGTTTTATGATAGTTAATCTTCAATCCTGCCCAGTGACCAAATTGGTTAATCTTGTTTATCAAACAGTCAATTAAGTCTGTTGGCTGCTCTAATATAAAAACCAGATCATCCACAAAAACTCTCAATTTGTATTGTTCACCTTTAATCACCGTTCCCTTAATACTTGTGTCTTCTCTTATTTGGTTATTCAATATATCTAAGAACAAGATAAAAAGGAGTGGTGACAGTGGGCAACTTTGTCTTGTTCCCTTTTGAATGTCAATTGCTTCTGTTAGCTCACTATTCACCATCACCCTTGCCCTTTGTGAAGAATATATTGATTCTATTGTTCTCAAGAAATTCTCGCCACATTCCATTCCCTTCAGTTGTTGTAACATAAATTGCCAATGAACATTATCAAAGGCCTTCTCTGCATCCAAACAGATTAATGCCAATTGTTTCTCTGGGTGACTCTCATAGTATTCCATTATATTGCATACTGTTCTAACATTGTCTTCTAGGGAGAAATCCTGCCTGGTCTTGATGTATTGTGGACTGTAGGAGCTTCTTCAGGCGTTGTGCCAGTATTGTTGCAAAAATTTTATAATCCACATTTAGAAGAGAAATTGGCCGATAATTTTTTATATCTTTCAAATCTGCACCTTCCTTTGGAATTAGGGATATTGTAGCTTCTTGCCATGAAGCTGGTTTTTGGGCTTCCTCTTGAATCCTTTCAAGGAGACATCTGAATGGCAACGATAAAGACTCCTCATAGGCTTTGTAGAACTCAGCAGGTAGTCCATCTGGACCCGGAGCTTTACCATTTTTTTGGGATGCCATTGCTTCTCCCACTTCCCTTATCGTTATTGGTTCATTTAAGATTTTCTGTTCTTCTGTAAATCTGTTATGATTGTTTTGGCTAATGTATTCTTCTAGATCTACCTTTTGAACTTGTTTGTCTTCATATAATTTTTTATAAAATTGTACCACAATTTGACGTATCTCCTGTATTTGAACTTTCTCTTTATTATTCACGACTTTCAAAACCGGTATTATTCTTTTGGTATTCTCTTTTCTCATTCTATAAGCCAACCACCTTCCAGTTTTATTAGCATGTTCAAAAAAATTGTGTCTGGCAAATCTCAATTTTTTCTTCATCTCCTCTATAATTAGTAAATTAAGTTGATGCTGTGTTTCTTTAACCTTATTTTGAAATTCCTGTCTTGTCAGTTGTGCTTTTAAATTCTCTTTAGCTTCTGCTTGCAACATTAATTTTTGAAAATTTTCAGTTCTTTCTTTCTTCTTTGCACTATGTCTGATTGCAAGACCCCTGAAATATGCTTTAGCAGTGTCCGAAACTACTTGCATCTTTACATCTTGAGTTATGTTCTGTTTAAAAAAAGATTCCATTTCAGCCTTGGATTCTTTAAGAAAGTCTTTATCTTTTAAAATAGAAGTATTTAACCTCCACGTTCTTCTCATTCGTGTGCCTTTGAGTTTTATCATTACAGGACTATGATCTAATATAACTCTTGTTTGAATTTCTGTCTCAACTAGATCTTTAACCAAGTTTGTAGAAAGCCAACACATATCAATTCTTGACCACGTTTAATGATGGCTTGTGTCTTACATAGACACCTTCTGAAACAAATTATACAGAACTGTGTTCTACCGTTATCCCCTTTCATTTAGAAGAGTAACATAGAAGATCTATCATAAACAAGGCTAAAAAATTCCCAAGAGAATGGCCACCCCAGTGCTTAAACATCTAGTGCTGTCAAGCTATTTGATCTTGGTGCTTACTAAATGTTAATACTGTCTGATACTCAGCACTATGATTAATTGGAGTTTAAGAAAAACCCAAGCAAATTTCATGCTAACACCTAGACAGCTCAAACATATTTCTATTCTCATCAAAAATGACTCAGGTAAATACTATATAATAGACAGCATAGTTCAGTGAACAAGAGAACCTGGTGATCAAATCCTGGCAGTCATACTGCTACATATACCTGAGTTATTCTCAATCTCTGTTTCTCTCTGGAAAACAGAATAATTAAATGATTGGAAAGCACTTTAAAGTTCCCTAACCAGAAAGTACTACAACATTACTATTTTTTTATGATGCCAGGAACTGCCACAACTTGATGTCAAGAATTTGAGAACCTGATCCCACCATCACCACAATTTGTTTTGGGAAGATTCAGCAGACATATTCTGTCATGCTCATTGTTTAACTGACTGCAGTCCTTGACTATTTGTCATCTTATATAGCCCGTGGCCTAATTTGCTTATTTTGGCTATCTGAAACTGCATTTATTCTGTATGAAGTACTTTCCTCAATCCCAAGGAGACTATAAAAAATCCCCAGAGAGAAAGCAAGCCCGCCCTTCTTGACAAGAAAACAATAAGGCAGGTGCTACAAAGAGAGCTGCAGACTAGAGGGTGAAAATGACACAATCCCCTTACAGAAGTGCAAACATGACATCTCAAGGACTGAATCAAACTGCAGGTCTGCACACCATATTTTTAAGAACAGTTTCGCTCTCCTGAGCACCAGGACAGGCCATGTGATAACTGCACACATGCTGGGCTAATGAGCTACTGAGCCTATGACTGCTGGGTGGATACAGAGCAGTGACAGGCCACCCAGATTAGCAGCCTAATGCACGCCAATCAGGGACAGCATTCAGAAGGGCCATGGCTGGGTCAGCCCAGCAAGAATGCCTATCCACAAATTCCTGATAAACCACAGGGAGCAATCATCTTCACCTTCTCAAAGAGACAGGGCAGCAGTGATTTAACCCCCAAGTGGTCCATGTTGGTAACAGGGAGGCCAACAGCTTTTGGGCATTGTTCCAGCCTCCCATCAGCCCCAGACATCACCAAGAAAGCTGCAAAATTTCCACAACCAGAGAGATATTTTGAACAAGAAGGGAAGGTGAAATCTACAAGTGCAAGCAGGCTTTCCTGATAATACTGGAGCCAACCATCCTGCCACTAAAGCCATCACAGTAAGTGCTGCATCCATACAGCTCTGGGACAAAAACTGATCTTGATACATAAACAACAGAAAGAATGTAAAACCCTTCCTTAATGTTATGGAATTCCAGCATGTTCACACAAGATCCAGTAGGTTAACAAAGCTTCTGTTAAATGAAGACTAAAAAGTGGACACATGATTAGGGAAACCCCCCCCCCCCCATCTCACCACATGCACCAAAACAACCATAGAGGCAAACTAGGCAGCTGCGTGGGGAACCAAAATACAAGAGCCACCTACCTCAGCTATTAGATCAAGATGTGTAGCTGCATTAATCTGTCTGTAGCAGTAGAAAAGAGTAAGAGTCCAGTAGCATTTTAAAGACTAACAAAATTTGCGGTAGGGTATGAGCTTTCATGAGTCACTGCCTCAGCTATGTAAGTGATCTGGAGAGAGAAATTCATGGGCAAGAGAGTTGCTCTGACATTCTAGTGGCACAATCAAGAACCTATTAACCTCCATCAGATGTTTGGGGCACAGAAACAGCTATCAATACAACAAATCTATGGAAAGATAGCAAATACTTTTCCAGGATAGGGCAGGGTATAAATAAACAGAAATAGATAGATAGATAGATAGATAGATAGATAGATAGATAGATAGATGATAGATAGATAGATAGATAGATAGATAGATAGATAGATAGATAGATAGATAGATAGATAGATCCCTATCCACATAACACATCCTAGGTCAAGCACACTGACCACCTATACAGTGCAGGTGGCAGACTACAGTGCATCCATGATCAGCAATCAAAAAGCAGTTTGCCTGTGCCTTGGTTTGCATGAGAGAAAGCAGCAGAGTTGCATGTAACATATGGGCAGGCAAGCATTCCTCAGGCTCGGAGGCCATACCAGTGGCCAGATGGGAAGCCAATTACAGCCAGATTGAGTCTCTGAGCTCTATCCTACACTGATTTGAAAGGCAAATGCCAGGTCTGTAAAAATAGTTTTCCATGTCAGAAATGGATGCCCATCCTCCAAGAGAACACCAACAAAAGGAAGTATGCCAGCTTGCTACCAACCCTTGAGACATCAAGACCACACACTTTCACTAGCAAAATGCTATAGCAGCTAAAGGCCCCCTTGCTAGATTCCAGTTTGTGTCTTCACATCACTACATCGAGAAGCCCATTTCCCCACAAATCTTGCTATTTCTACTAGACACATGAAGATTCAGAAAAACATAACAGAAAAAGTTATTAGCCTCCACTCACTTCTTCCTTTTAAACCTAACTTCTATGCCTGCCTGTCTATGCTACTGAGTGAACAAAAACAAATCCCTACAAGGAAGGAAATGGGGAGAGGGGAAGGTCAGAGCTGTGCCTTCCCTTCCCCCATCCCTCTCAGTTAAAGGCACAGAGTGGGGGAGGCATCTGTTGAAGTCATCATGCCCATCCAGCCTGAAGCTGGGGAACAAAGAACACAATCAATTGGCAAGCCCTTACCCTCCCATGATCACTCCACTCCCCCAGCACTGCTAGTATACACAAGGGCGGGGGGCTGTGCTTTTCTCTTTGCATGCACCAGTCATTCCCTAAATTTCCAACCCTGCTAGTTCCGGCTCTGTGGCAGCTTCCTAGCCTCTTCTTACTTTTATCCTTAATTAATCTAATCTTGACCAGCAAATGTCCAGGAAGAAAGTTGCAACAGGCATAAGTTTCTTGATCTCCTTCAGTACTTGCAGAACCAAACTGCAAACAGGGAGTTTTTAAGGAGTTAGGAATGTCAAGGGCTGCAGCATCTTCCTTGATAATAACATGATAATTCATACACAAATTCCAAAGAGAAGCAAGTTATCCATTGAGGCAGAGCTTCTGCCAAACAAGTCCAAGGCTCTGGCAGGATCACCAAGAATGCCAACTTCACATGCACAGGCAGACTTGGCAAGAGTCCAACTCC
The DNA here is from genome assembly GCF_032191835.1 of Heteronotia binoei. NCBI lineage: Eukaryota > Metazoa > Chordata > Lepidosauria > Squamata > Gekkonidae > Heteronotia > Heteronotia binoei. Next base: position 75,914,322 of record NC_083228.1, on the reverse strand, counting down.
AAGGATCTGAGACCCATGCATGGTTTCTTTCTCAGTCTTCTTTCCCTCCCCATGCCCAGTTTTGCCAATAACATAATTATCATACACAACTACCTCTGGAGTTACCAGCTCTCTTCCATACACTTTTTGCAAAGAACAGTGCAGCAGGACAGGAAAAGCACTCACATAATCATAAAACTGGCAGGGAACAGGTCATCCTGTTCTTCCCTTGCGCTAGAATAAATCCTTTCAGCTACACTTCTCTCAAGATTGACACACAACATCACCATCTAAGATTCAAACAAAAGATCTCTAGTCCCCACCACTGCCAGAGCTGAACACAGAAGAGGGCCTGGTGGGACCGCACAAGGGCAAGCAGAAGTACAGGAATGAGCATGGGCACCAAATCTGATCATCTCGCTACTACACATGCACTCACAGGAAAGCGCAACAGCAAGCATATAAGCACACACATATTAAAGGAATCCTTTTAGCCAGTGTCTTCCACATAGCTTCATCAAGGTACACTTTTGAGGATCTCTGATCAGTGTAGTTGCATCAACTTTTGCAGTTACACTAGTGGAGTCTGTCCTAGTGCTAGCTTCACACAACTTGCTTGCTGGTCTTCATACTTTGTTCCACAGACAAAGGCAGCATTAAATGCTCATTCACCCTATATTTGTCCACCAAGTTACAGTATGGTTCTGTCATCTTTTCATACACTACACACATAATTCCCACAAATTCCTTTCCAGCATTGAAACACACAATTCCCACAAATTCCTTTCCAGCATTGAAATACTGACCGTGCAGCTTCAGAGGCCCTGAATAGGCCCCAGTTTATTCATCAGTCTTAAGCTTGTTAATGCCTCTCTAGAGAACCATTTTGAGACCACATAGCTCTCTTTCTTGGGGGTGCAACAGGAAAGGGGGGGGGCATTTCATGAACTAGCATGATGACCAGCTGAAAACTATCCAGCCTCATCTTGGTTGATCTGAGTCCTACAGCACAGCACAATATAAATCTAATCCCAGGGAAGGGGCCCTAGGCATTCATCAATCCATGCTCCAGGCACACATCCCCCAGCAGCACCAGCAATCTGCCACAGGCCACGGCCAAACTCTCACTGTGAATGAAAGGAGAGCGCCCTGGAAGCCCTCTAGATCAGATGGAGAAGCCCACTGGCTGGCAAGAGACTGCCCCGCGACGAGCAGGAAAACGGGCCACCATCAAGCACGCCCTGGCCTGACGAGAGGAAGTGCTTCTCATTCCCCGCCGTCCAAGAGATCAAGTCGAGAGCGCTCAGCCGACGGCGGCGGCGGAGGGAGATTTGGACCGGAGTAGCGTTCAAAGGTGGAGGGGAGAAGAGCCTGGCCAGAAAATGCGCGCTGCGCTCCAACTCAGAAGCTCTCTGCCTCGATGACAGCAAGAAGCGCAGCGGGACAACGCAAGCAACTCAGCTTCTTCCTGCTGCCCTCCGGGAAAAGTCAAAGAGATTCGGGACCGGGAAAAGACGGCCCTTAAAAGGCATCGATCTCCGAACACTGCAAGCCGCGCCGAGACTCCCAGGCACTGGCCGCAAGTCTGGCATACAGATCGACTCAGCCATAAAAAAGGAGAATGCATTCAAGAGAGTGGGGGTGGACGGAGCAGGTTCCCCTGCTGGCCTAAAGCTCCATGCCCTCCACTCCCCCAAAGCGGCTCACGACACCCCGCCCTCCCGCCCCACACCTGGCCTGGCCGCCTCCATGGTGCTGGTTCGCAGTTCAGCGGCTCAGGGGCAGCTCTCCGGGCCGGCTCACAGCGCCGCCGCGTCTCGACAAGTTTGAACAGGCTCCTCCCCTCGGCTGCCCGGGTCTCTAGTCGGCTGCTTCCCCTTGCGCTCGCCCGGCTCCTCCTCCTTTTCGGCCCAGCCGGAGTCGCACAAGATCAGGCGCTCAACTCCAGAGAGAAACGTTCAATTTACGAGCGTCATAGACCGCGCTCTGCTCTCCCTGCTAGCGGACGCGTCCTGGACCCAAACCCAGGACGCCTACCTTCTCTTCATTATATTTATATACAACTATGTCATTGGTATTTTAGACCAACAGTGGCTCAACGCTGTCCAGAACAAGATGCCTCCCAGGAGGCATGCAATCGACGTCATAAGGCGAAGCAGAGACCCCTTCGCTGACTCCAGTCTCTCTGCCTCCCCCGAAACATCGCTCCATACCCTTGCATTCGACTAGCACCCCCTAAGCTCCACCACCGCCTCACAGAGCTTGTTCCTATAGCACTTACATGGCCAAGCCCCCAATCACCCACCGTTCCCAACTCCTTGCCCAGCATCAAGGAATTCCTCTGTCTGCAAAAGTTTGGTGATGGTGTATTTATTCATACAGAGAAAATTCCACACACAGTCTGGTTAAATCACTGGTACTTCGCTTCCATGCACTACACCTCCTACCCCACACCCACATGCATCCATTCCTAAATAACTGGCACAGTGGGCATACACAGATAATAATTCCCTTTTTGTCAGACATTGCCAGGAGTGTAACTTTGCTTTCTCAAATGGTACCTACGGCCCACAGCTCTATTGATAGTCTCCCATAATGTGACAGCTTTGGGGGCTTGATTTCTCAGCTGAAAATAGACTTTTGTTTCCAAACAATTCTGAAGTATTCTCTCAGAATTTCTCTGAGGTATGTTGCGCAGGGGTGAACTTCAGATCTCCCTTCAGTCCTGTACACCAGGTCTCTGCTACTCTTAACTGGGAGAGAACACTTCCAAATGGGGAACACCAACACACATGAACACCAGGAAACTATCCAGCACCAAGACCTCCTTCCAGCCAAGCCTTGAGAAGGAACAGAAACTAGTTCTTCACAGATCAGGTGAAAGTGTATACATACACACAAGCCTAAAAAAACCTGCCCTTCATGTCCCCAGAATTTGAGCCTCTTGGGACGTTCTTGTACTGAAAGCTGGTACAATTGAATCAATGATTACAAAAAATTATAAACCACTTTCTGCTCCCGATGGAGTTCCAAAACACATTACATTTGTTCTTACATTTATTCATTTATTCATTCATTCATTCCCTGTTTTCTCTCTAGTTAGGACTCAAAGTAGATTAGAACTTAATTCTCTCTGCCTCCATTTTCTCACAACAGCCACTTTGGGAGGTACATAAAGCTAAGAGTATTTGATGGGTACAACGTAGCCCTACAAGCGCATGGTACAAGAGAGATCTTCCAGGAACCTAGTTCAATGTGTTACTCACTATGCCACAATGGCTCTCAAAATTTCAGCAAGAGTTGATCCGATCCTTTTTCAGTTCCCTGGTTGGCAGGATTCTAGCTGATTCACAAAAAAATAAGAACAATCCTAAGAAGGCCTACTTAGATCTATTCAGTGAGGCTTACTCCCAGGAAAATGTTCTTAGCAGTGCTTTTTTGTAGAAAAAGCCCAGCAGGAATTCTTTTGCATATTAGGCCACACCCCTTGACATCACCATTGTTACGCACAGGACTTTTTTGTAGAAAAAGCCCAGCAGAAACTCATCTGCATATTAGGCCACACCCCTTGAAACTAAGTCAGCTGGAACTGTGTTCCTGCTCAAAAAAAGCCTTGGTTTTTAGGATGGCACTGTAAGTCTTTTTTTTTGATAGTTTAGCTTTAGAAAACAGAATAACCAGCTCTGATAATGATCCTCTCAAGTACTTATAACTGCAATATGATGCCATTTATAGCACAAAGAATGAAACTCTTCATCATAGTATTTAGGCTACCTGCTTCTCTTGCTGTTAAGCGGTACTGATGCAGCCATTCTCTGACCTTACAGCTAATGTATATAATGCACTATTATTTCTGGCACATTTATTGTAGATTAAAGGCAAGGGAGTTCAATTTTTTATTTTAGAATATTCATCCCACATTTGGCCCATATATATTCAAAGGCAATTCAAGATGGCGACGGCGGTAGAAGCCTAGCTGCTAGGGCTCCCGCCAGCTGATAACAACTATAGCTATAACAACAAGCTATCAACAGCAGACTAAATACTGGACACTAACTGGAGACTCAACTTACAAGACGACAGGGGTGGCAGCGGTGGCGGTGACTCTTGGCGCCCACTGTGGGAGGAACACTGCTGCCGTCTGGCCAACGCCGAGGTGGAGCTGGGGCGCGGCCGCGGGCTGGCGTGCGGGAGGGACCGAGCCAACGCCGGAGAGAGGAGTGCAGTGCGGGCCGGTGCGACGAAAGGCGCGAGCGGTGAGCGGAGCGTGCAGTGCAGCTGGTGGCCACCGCAGACGGAGGCAGATGGAGGCAGACGGAGGCTGGGAGCCCCTTGGGGGGGCTGTGAGTGGGCGGAGTGGTGGACTGGTCCCAGGGCGTTGGCCTCGGTGAGCATCCCAATCTTCGTCCCTCACACCCCCCCCTCACCCTCATCCTCATCTTTTCACCTTTCACCCCGCAGACGCCAATGAGATGCGGCTGGGCCGGTAGCTGGGAGTTCTCCTGACTGCAAAGCTCTGTATGGGGCTCGGATGCCGGGAGGCCCAGACTGTGTACGAGAGCCATGGAACAGTTGGAGGTGGCGCCGACGGGGCTATAGCCTCCTAACCGAAGTTGCAGGGATCCATCTAAACAGCTGGGAGAGAACGGGGAAGGTTTCATCCCCCCCTACACCCTCCCTCCCCCCAGGCCACCTAAGCTGTGAGTACTATCCGCACTTTAAGAACTGCACCCGCACTTTAAGAACACTACGGACACCTGCAAGCACTGGCACTTTAATTTTAACTTTAACGATAGCACCTTAAGAACAATATCCTAATCTACCTCTTTAATTCAATATCCTGGACTCCTACTTTGTTGGACTGAAGATCTTACTGACCACTAATCGGAAGTATTATTAATTTAATTAGAGATTATGTAATTTGATTAGTAATTTGATTTTATTATGTATTTATATATTTAAATGCATATTGATTGATTTATTGATTTATATTAGCATATTAAGTTGGGACATAGGAATGGGGGGGATTTTATTAATGTGCTAAAAAAGAAAGAATTAATTTGACTAATCAATTAGAGGGAGAATCAGGGTGGGTTCTGATATTAAATAAATTTGATTAAATTATAGTGAGTCAGATAACCAGGGGACTGAAGGTGGAGGGTGGGCTAGGGATTTAGGCTGTAAATTGAGACAATCTAGTTAGGTGGGTGCGGCCATCCTATTATTATCAATAAGATCATATCGGGGCATAGGTGTGGATGCCCGGCCAGGGGATTCCAGTGCTCCTGGGAAGGGGAAGGTATGACGGTGGGAATAGACAGAAGTGCAAGGGAAGGAGGTGGAGACAAAACAGTGCTCGGCCCCCTTCCAGTCTACTTCCCATCCCAACGATGACAGGTAGTGGGGCCAAGAGGAATTGCCCGCCTCCGTCATTGGTGTTATGCAACGCCAGGTCCGTAAATAATAAGACCGAGATCCTTAGGGAATTCCTGCTTCGGCAGGATGTGGACCTGGCTTGCGTGACCGAAACCTGGGTGCCAGAGGGGGAGACGGTGGCTCTCTCCCAGATGACCCCCCCCGGGTTACTCGATCTTTCACCAATCACGGATTAGCGGGTGGGGGGGAGGGGTGGCTTTATTCATACAGGAGGGTTACTCCTTCCAGGCTCTCCCGGCCCTAACAATCGATGGTATTGAATGTGCCGGTCTGGCGTGGGATGTCGGAGAGGGGTTGGCGATCTGGCTGGTGTACCGTCCGCCTAACGCACCAGCCAGCGCCTTACCATCCCTGATGGAGGCGGTGGCGGGCTGGGCGTTGGAGTACCCAGGGCTTATGGTCCTGGGTGACTTCAATGTCCATGCTGACGACGTGGCCTCCAATCGGGCAATGGATCTAGCCTCCAATCGGGCAATGGATCTAGCCTCCAATCGGGCAATCGAGCACATACATGGCAACACTAGGAATCTCTCAATTTGTTATGACTCCTACGCACCAGGCAGGGCACATACTAGACTTGATCTTTGCGTCCGGGATTCGGGTGAACGATATCGCGATGGAGGCGGTGTCATGGTCGCATCACCTAGCCCTCAAGGCCCGTATGGAGACACTGCCTCAACCCTGTAAGGGCGGAGAGCCTATTTTCACTCGCCCGCGGAGCCTGATGGACCCTGAACGGTTCCAAATGGCTCTACGGGATCCCTGACCCCCTGGCGATTCCCTTGACGTCCTGGTTGATGCCTGGCAAGATCGGCTATCCAGGGCGATCAACGAGATCGCACCCTGATGCCCTCTGTGCCCTCGTGTGAGGCTGGCTCCATGGTATACCTTGGAGTTACGTCAGCTGAAACAAGGGCTCAGACGACTAGAGAGGCAGTGGTGGCGCACTCGTGACGAAGCGACGAGAACATCCTATAGAACATTTATGAGGTCTTTTGAGATGGCAGTCAAGGCTGCGAAGAAAGATTACTTCACGGCCAGGATTGCATCTGCAAATTCGCGCCCGGCACAATTGTTTAGAATAATTGGACACTTAACTACACTGCCTCAAGGCAGACCAAATGTTAAAGAATTAGAAATAGGCTGTGAGGCTTTTGTGAAATTTTTTGCAGACAAAATCACGTCGCTCCGCCAGGCTTGCCCATCACATTGGATACAGTACATGAACTGGAGGCTCTGTGCCTGTCTTCCGGTTTAGCTCTGGACCACTTCGACCCACTCAGCCTGGAGGAAGTTGATGGAATTCTCTCCTCTGCATGCCCAACAACTTGTGATCTGGACCCGTGCCCCTCTTGGCTAATTAAATCTTGCCAGAGGGAACTTAGATGTCCTTTACGGGACATCATAAATAGATCCCTCCTGGAGGGGCGTTTTCCAACGCCCTTGAAAGAGGCTATATTCCGCCCCCTCCTGAAAAAAATTACAGCAGATCCGGCCGAATTGGCAAACTACCGACCAGTCTCTAATTTACCGTTTTTAGGTAAAATTATTGAGAGGGCAGTGGTGTTGCAGTTGCAGGGTTTTCTGGATGATGCTTCCGTCCTAGACCCTTGCTTTCATCCAGGTCACAGGACAGAGACAGTGCTGGTCGCCTTGGCAGATGACCTCCAGCGGCATCTGGATCGAGGTGGTGTGGCGGTACTGATGCTGTTAGATCTGTTGGTGGCGTTTGACACGGTCGACCATCGGCTACTGACCCGCCGCCTCACTGACGTAGGGGTCAGGGGGTTGGCTTTACAATGGCTTTCAGGGTCAGGAGCTTGGGAGTTCTACTGGAGCCTTCACTATCAATGGAGGCCCAGATAGCAGCCACTGCTAAGTCAGCCTTTTTTCATTTAAGACGGGCAAGGCAGTTGGCCCCCTTCCTAAAGCGCCAGGACCTAGCAACAGTGATTCATGCAACGGTCACCTCGAGACTGGATTACTGTAATGCCCTCTACATCGGGCTGCCTCTGTGCCGAACCCAAAAGCTGCAGCTGGTGCAGAACGCGGCGGCTAGGCTGCTACTGGGGCTCCCAAAATGGGAGCACATACAGCCAGGGCTGCGCGGACTGTGCGGACTGCACTGGTTGCCAGTTACATACCGGATTCGTTACAAAGTGCTGGTTATTACCTTTAAAGCCCTATATGGCCGAGGACCTACCTACCTGAAGGACTGTCTTTCCCCATATGAACCCCAAAGAGCACTGAGGTCAGCAGGGAAGAACCTGCTGACTATCCCCGAGCCGAAGGAAGCAAAACTACAGAGTACTCGCATGCGGGCTTTCTCTGTTGTAGCTCCACACCTATGGAACCAGCTCCCAGAAGAAGTGCGGACTCTGCGGGACTTTGAACAGTTCCGCAGGGCCTGCAAGACCATCCTCTTCGGGATGGCCTTCACCGATTAAAAGATAGAGAGACTGCTTAAGTGATTTTTATCATCTGTTGAAATAGCACCAGGATGTTAATTTTATTAATTTTAGAATTTTAATTAAATTGTTAAATTAGCTATTGCTTTTAAATATTATTGTATAACTTACTGTATTGATTTAATGTTGTTAGCCGCCTTGAGCCTGCTTCGGCGGGGAGGGCGGGATATAAATAAAATGATTGATTGATTGATTGATATTAATACCATTAGAGCAAATCTATTTCAAATAATTACTTTTAAATATATGAGAAAGAAGCATTACAATTAATAATGACTGTACGAAAAGTCCAACAGCACCATAGTACTCCACTACTCAATCACCAGGATCCAGCAAAACATTTTTGATGGCTTCCTAAAATCTTCAGGAGAGCAGCATCCCAAATTTGGGCTGAATTGCAGAGAAAAGACATCACAACCAAAAAGGCCCTGATCTAGGGTTGCCAAGTCCAATTCAAGAAATATCTGGGAACTTTGGGGGTGGAGCCAGGAACAAAGGTGTGACAAGCATAATTAAACTCCAAGGGAGTTCTGGCCATCACATTTAAAGAAACCGCACACCTTTTTAAATGTCTTCCTTCCGTAGGAAATAATGAAGGATAGGGGCACCTTCTTTTGGGGCTCATAGAATTGGACCCCATGGTCCAATCATTTTTAAACTTGGGGGATACTTTGGGGAGAGTCACTAGATACTATACTGAAAATTTGGTGCCTCTACCTCAAAAAAACAGCGCCCCCAGAGCCCTCGAAACCTCCAGATCAATTCCCCATTATATCCTATGAGAATCGATCTCCAAATAGAGAATAATGAAGTATTCAGCAGACTCCCCCCCCCCCCATTTCTGGCAACACTGAAGGGGGATTGGCCTCTCTACTCACAAGTTGCTGCCAACTTCTTCAAAGTAACACAGACACCCCATCCCAAGAGGAAGCCTTTCAATCAGCGACTGAAGCCTCCGGAGGTAGAAATGCACATGATCCTCTGGGGGCGGAGCTCCCCCCCCCCCCTCCGCCGGCCAGACTCCCCGAGGTAATGCCTGTGGCAGCCAGAAAGGACGCAAGGACTACGAGTCCCAGCATGCACCTCGCGAAGGGAGGTCGGAGTGGAGCGAATAGCAGGCCGGCGGTGGGTGGGTCTTTGTGACCCGGAGGAAGGGAGAAGCCTAAAGCCCGCAAGGGAGGGAGGCAGGCAGGGAAAGAGACACCGCGCCATTTCCCCACCCCCACCCTCCCGCTCCCACATTTTTGGAGAGCGGGGGGAAAGGCTGCTAATCCAGGGGTCCCCCAGCAAGGCGGAGGGGGGGGGGTGGGAAGCTACCCTGATCTGAAGAGATGCCAGTCTGAATTGGGACAAAAGAAGATAGAAAGTATTTAGGAAAATCCTTGAAATTGGGGGAGGGGAACCTAGGGTTTGAGGAAAGGAGGGACCTCAGAGGAGTATAATGCCATAGAAAGCAAGGATTATCAACCTCCAGGTGGGGGTCAGAGATCACATGGAATTACAACTGCAGATGACAGAAATCAGTTCACCTGGAGAAAATGGCTGCTTTGGAGGATGGACTTTATGGCATTATACCCTGCTCAACTTGCTTCCTTCCCCAAAACTTGACCTCCCAAGACAAGTATTTATGCCCTGCTTTTCTTTGGTCCTCAGAACAGTTTACAAATCCCAGTTTTAAGCATACAAGGTGCAAGTAATTAAACCATAAACAACACCACATCTCACCATATGCCTGTAGCCCTATTAAAAGCCCTAATGAATAAAATCGTGTTGTTGTTGTTCAGTCGCACAGTTGAGAGCCAGTTTGGTGTAGTGGTTAAGTGCGTGGACTCTTATCTGGGAGAACCGGGTTTGATTCCCCACTCCTCCACTTGCACCTGCTGGAATGGCCTTGGGTTAGCCATAGCTCTGGCAGAGGTTGTTCTTGAAAGGGCAGTTGCTGTGAGAGCCCTCTTAGCCCCACCCACATCACAGGGTGTCTGTTGTGGGGGAGAAGATATAGGCAATTGTAAGCCGCTCTGAGTCTCTGATTTGGAGAGAAGGGCAGGGTATAAATCTGCAATTCTTCTTCTTCTTTGCGACCCCATGGACAAAGTCACACCAGGCCCTCCTGTCTTCCACCATCCTCCAAAGTCTGATCAATTTCATCAGTAACGCTGTCCAGTCATCTCATCTTTTGCCATCCCCTTCTTCTTTTGCCTTCTGTCTTTCCCAGCATCAGGATCTTCTCCAGGTAGTGCTCCCTTCTCATTTGGCGGCCAAAGTATTTGAGCTTCAGCTTCAGCATCTGACCTTTCAGGGAACAGTCAGGGTTGATTTCCCTTAGGACTGACAGATTTGATCTTCTTGCAGTCCAAAGGACTCTGAAGATTCTTCTCCAGCACCACATCTCAAAAAGCATCTATCCTTCTGTGCCCGGCCTTCCTTATGGTCCAGCTCTCACAGCCATACATTACTACTGGGAATACCATCGCTTTGACTATGCGGACTTTAGTTGGCAGGGTGATGTCTCTACTTTTTATTATACTGCCTAGGTTCGCCACAACTATCCTCCCAAGGAGCAACCGTCTTTTAATTTAATGGCTATAGTCACAATCTGCAGTGATCTTGGATCCCAGAAATGTAAAGTCTGTCACTACTTTTATGTTTTCCCCTTCTATTTGCCAAGGTGTGATAGCATCTCCTAAAATTTTTGAGAAGCAATGACCCCCTTCACCTTCCTACCATTCTACGGTGGGAATTAATACAGAAAACACACATGTTCTGTTTGAAGCCAGAGGGCCTACCTTAACTGGGAGAATAGCAAACAGATGACAACCTGTGAAGTCAAATATAGCTGGTGCACATGGATCCTGAAGCTGCCTCAGACTGAGCCAGACCATTCATCCATCACACCAGCAGCTTCCTTCTAGGGTCCCCAGCAGAGGTCTTTCCCACCACTTACTCCCTCATACTTTTAAATGGAGACGGTGGGGATTGAACCAGGGACCTTGTGCTTGCTAAGCTATGGCTGCTGCCCCAATCAAAGAAGCCCTACAAAAGCTGGATTCCTTCTGAATTTTTTTTTAAAATCTGGAATTGCTTGTGAGGTTTATATTTTGAGGACTAGAAATGTGCTTTTTACAGAATGAAAGTATAGACTTCTAGAACTTTGCACCACAATTAGCCCTAAAAACTCCTGGGTAATATGCTCCAGTTTACCATGAAAAGACTTATTATTAAATTGAAGAGGTGGGGGAGTAGGTTCCAAGAAATGTAAAAGGCGATCAGATTTTAAAGTATAGCATAAAGTAAACATCTCAGACTCTGAAAGCTCTGTCTCCTCTACACCTTTGGCACTCACAACTGTCTCAACATCTCCTAATCATGCATAGCAGTACTCTCCTCTTTTCAGCCTCTAAGCTATCCTCCCATCCCCCAGTTGAGCTATGTCCCTCAGTCCTGCCATTCAGACCTGTTCCACATCTCTGCCCCAATGAAGCTATGGACATATGGATACAGCTCCCAGGTTGCCCTTCTGAGGTATCTCACTCATGTGTGTTAGCCTGCAAAGCAGGATATCTCCCCACTGCTTTCCCCACCCAGATGCCTCGTCTCATCTTGTACAGCTGCAGTGGAGGAGCCCACAGCACTGGCTGCAGCTGGCAAGGATCCAGGACAATGACTGCGCTCTGCCTGTTGTGAATTGTCACTTGCAATCAATCCACCCACAAAGGAGATGTAGCCAACACAGAAGGTAAGCAAAGGAAAGGCACAAACTGGCCACACTGCAGATAGTGACCCCCCCACACACACTCAATAAAATCCCTGCTCTCAAGCCCCCACAAAGTCTTCTGAACACTGGCATCTTCTTCACTCCAAAGAAAGAACCGTTATTTATTCCCCTAAACAGACATCCCTTCTTCTGTCACCCACTAGAGGGCACAGTTAATTTACATATTATTTCAAGAGGGTCCCAACAGTCTCCTAGGAGTGAGCTCACACTGGTTTTTAAATACGCTTCAATCTTGTCACATTTTAAAACAATTAATTAAAAGTATTTCAAAATGCTGTTCACTTTGGGAGTCTTTTCTTTTTAAATCTTTCACTAGAGGGCTGCCGTGGACACATAACAGCTTTCTATTGTCCTGAAGCATCCTTGGCTATCAGACACCAACACATGCCGGATAAACAGTTTTCTGGTGGTCATTTAAAACATATATAACATTTCAAAGCTTGCAGAGCTTTGTCCTAGAGTATTTTGTTTTATATGGGCTGAAATCACTCTATAAAGTGTGAGTACCTGGATGTTGTTTACCCTGTTTTGAACAGTCATTTCACAGGCAGAGTATTTCACTTCTATAGTTTGGAAGTTCCTCATAATGTTTAACTTAAATCTACCGTTGTGTGCCTTAAGCCCAGTTCAGTAAATAAGTGATAATTATATTTCTTTCTTTTCAGTGTCCTTCTAAATATATCTGAAAACTGATTCCTTTTCCCTAAACTGAAATTATTGGGTTCATTCCACCATTTCTTATATGATTTCTCTTCTTTCATCATCTTTTCTCATCTAATAGCTTTACAACTGTTCAGCATCCTTCTTGAACTGTTATGTCCAAATAAGATGCCATGAGTTAGATCTCACATATCTGTTTTGCTAATCGTCATGTTTTCCTTAAACATAAAGAGTCATTCAAATATGCGATAAATACTCCCACCAGCAGAAGGCTCTTACGCTGAAGGAAAGCACCTATGTTTGGATCTGTGGAATCTGACTGTTGTTATTCTAGATACTTTTTATGTGTAAACAAGCCCAAGAGAAAATAAGCAGGTGCTCCTTCAATGTATTTGATCTGTGCAAATCCCATGCACTTTGAGCTGAGTCTCGGGTGGCCCTTTGCTATCTGCATACAAGGTCTAAAGCCTGGCCAGGTTGAGCCCTGATGTCTAGGTGAACAAAGCCACAATTCTTCTGAACTCTTTAGACCTTTCCTTGTAAAAGGAACTTCCCACATACTTCCAGAGTAGCACAAAAGCACTGAACCAGGAACAGAAGACGTCTGTATACAAACACAAGTTTCAGATCTGGTGTTAGGCCTTCACATCAATGGAACTTTTCACCCTTCCTACATTAGTTCATGCTATAAACTCTTAGAAATTAAAGTAATCAATGGGACTCTTTGTGGCTTCATGCTAATAGATGGCCCTTCAAAACATGCGCCAAGAAAGACAAAAACATCAACTCACTAGGATATGTCTTGTTCATCAACTCCCCGAGAGGCCAGAACTGTCTACAGTTCTCCAATGCTGAGGAAGAGGAAGCCCTGTGCAAGTAAAGAAAAGCAAGGGATAAAGCAAAAGTGACAAAGGTCTGATACAATAACATACTGTAATGTTGCACTAGGAGATTATTGCTACTTTCTTGAAGCAGCAAGGAATTGAGCAGATCTCAGAGGACTGAAAAACAGAAATGCCTCAGAACAGGGCCAGCCCTGCTACTAGGCAAACTAGATGACTGTCTAGTGTGCCAGCCTTCTGGGGGTGCTATATTGGGCACCCCCCCCCATGTGACTCAGCGACATTATCTGTGAAGGGGGGGGCACCAGATGTTAGCTTTGCCTAGGATGCCAGACAGTCTACGGCTGGCCCTGCCTCAGAAAAGAGATTCCAAAGCAAGACATTAAAGCCAGGTTCTGACCAAGATGGTAAACATGTGTCTAGACTGTACCACTTGAGGCTGCACAGAAGGGCTCACATGATGGAATGTCCCCTCATGACAACAAATCCTACATTTAAAAAATAATCTTGTAATGCCTCCAACATTGAAATTTCTAGGTGCAGAGAATGTTTTGGTAAACCAAAGCAACCAATTTGGTGAGCTCCTGTAATCTGAAATGATACATTCCATACACAAAATTACCTCAATCAGAACTAGGGCCAAGTTTTCATTTGCAACTGAGGATAGTGTCCTTCTCTCAAACTCCATTCTGATCTTCCATGCCTTTCAATCCTAATACACTTTGTACTCCATCCCAAATACATAGCTCTACCAATCAATACAGGCCTCTTCTATTCTTTGTCTACATTTCTTACTATCTCTAGTGCTATCACAGTGCATGAAATCTGGCCCATTTAGGATTAACGCTAGCATCAATTATGAGCCTGTTTCATCAAAAGATCTAATTCTTACCATGGATCTGTGGCTACTTAAGTCCAGGGGCCGAAGCATGAACAGATGAATCTCTTTCTACAAACCTGAGGAAAGCATCAGGTTTGTAATAATAATAATAATAATAATAATAATAATAATAATAATAATAATAATAATAATAATAATAATAATAATAAATCTGAAATCTTAAAAAAAATACACTGAGGGTTAAATCTCCCCAAAATAAGATGCCAGTCTCTAGGTGGGGGAAGGGAATCCCTCAATTTTGTGGGCTCTTGCCCACCACCGGCCAGCTGGCTGGCAGGAAAAGCCCCACCCCCAACAGTGGCCACTGGCAACCACTGCTTTCCTTCCCCTCCTGCAAGATTTAAAGGGCCCTCCAGCTGATCAATGGCACGACATGGCCCACCAATCAGCTGGAGGGTCCTTTACATTTGAAGGGGAGGGGGAGAAGGGCAGCTGTAGCCACATGCCTGAACTTCAAGTGGTGAATTCACTGCTTGGAGTTCAGGTGCCCCCCCCCCTTCTTGACAAAAGCATTTTTAAATGGTTTACATTATTGTATTTTTCAAATTAATATGACAAGATGAGACAATATAATACAGTACAATAGCATAGATACATCAATAAAAAGTAAAATAACCAAAATACATAAAAGTTAATCTATAAATATATAATAAGCATAATTGAATCCTATTGCTGTTTTCCTTTTTACCATATTAATCCACAGATTGGAAGTACCTAAAGACCTTCCAAAATTACCATAAATATAGATAATTGATTGCATCAGGAATATCAGGGGAACTAAATCGTTACAAAATTAGATGACATTTGTGGGGTGAGGCATGATGTCAGTGTTTTTTTGCCAAAAGCATTTAAAGGATCCCTTTAAATGCTTTTTGGTAAGAAGTGGGGGTGGGCATAGCTGAACTCCAAGTGGCAAGTTTGCTGCTTGGAATGCAAGCGCACAAGGCACCAGTCCCCAACATAATGATGTCACTTCTGCATGATGTCACCATACTGGGGATGTCCCTGCCCCCTCCAGAAACACCCCCCCCCCAAAGTCCCCCACTGGGAACTAGGAAGGACCTGGCAACCCTACCCCAATATAATAGAAGTAATGCCTATAACTTTAAGAAATTAATGCTCTCACTTGCTAGGCAACTACAATAGTATTGCCAATTGAAGCCTTGAATACTCTCAGTAAAAGGCAAGAGCAGAGGGCAGAGGTCTCCCTTGGGCAATTTTGAGGAAGGACTAATTAGGATAGGGTTGCCAGGTCTGATTCAGGAAATATTTGGGGACGTTGGGGGTGGAGCCAGGAGACTTTCCCATTCCCTAAATAAATAAAAAATACAGCAGTGCAGTTCCCCTGAATACAGTCTTCATTTCCTCATTCTTTTTTTTTTTTTTTTTGCCTACCCTGGCAGCTGCACTTCCACTAAATGGAAGTGAAATGTGTTGAAACCGCACAAGTTTCCTTGTCAAGCTTTGGAAGCATTTCCAAGCATGGCTTTTTAAAGGGACATGCACGCACACACAAAGCTGCCAAAATAAGCAGTTTGCAAGCCCACATTTTTGTGATCCCACTGGGGCAATTTACTCATGGGAGATAACAATCTGCTGTATTTTAACCAACTTTAAAGGAGACTAGACAAATTCATGGGATAATGATCTCCCATCAATAATTGTTAGATGACTAAACAGAACCTCCATATTCAGAGGTAGTGATTAATTTCTGAATACCAGGCAATGACAGGAATAATCTGGCCATTGGGCCTTGCTTGCAGGCCTTCAGGTGTCATCAGCTTGCACCCTGTGTAAAACAGGAAGCTGGGCTAGATGGACCCAGGGTCTTATCAAGAGGAAGGAGAAGAAGACATTGGATTTATATCCTGTCCTGTACTCTGAATCTCAGTCTCAGAGCAGTCACAATCTCCTTTACCTTCCCCACACACACACACAACAGACATCCTGTGAGGTAGGTGTGTCTGAGAGAGTTCTTACAGCAGCTGCCCTTTCAAGGACAACTATGGCTGACCCAAGGCCATTCCAGCAGTTGCAAGTGGAGGAGTGGGAATCAAACCCAGTTCTCCCAGATAAGAGTCCGTGCAGTTAACCACTACACCAAACTGGCTCTCAAGCAGGGCTGCTCTTGTATTCTTATGATTTGTGCTCCAATGTGACAATGTGACAAATACTAGCAGATGATCAGGCCTTGTGGTGGTGGAAAGTACCATCAAGTCAGTGCTGATGGAAACCCTGTAGGTTTTTCAAGACAAGTGACATTCAGAGGTGGTTTGCAATTGCCTGTCTCTGCTTAGCAATCAAGTTTCTGGCTCTGCTCTACCTATCAGGAAGGCTTAACTCCTTCAAATGCTTTTCTTAAAGGCCTTAAGTCCATCATACACTTTCTGCATTGACACTATGGAGGGAGCACAAGAGAAATGGCAGACAGATTGCCTGTCTTAGAGCATGCACATTCTGTCAAGGTGTTCATTCTAACATGGCCCATAGACCTGAATGGAAATTCATTCCACATTTTCCTTGGAACTTTGTCTGTGCTACAATGTGTTTCAATAGAATGAAGATTGGTTTCACTTTTCAGGGTTCCTAGAGCCAGCTGAAGCTCATGCCTCCTGGAGTTGTGCCCTTAAAAATAAAGGGTTGATGCTTTGAGCCAGCTTGTCTCTGCTCAATGGATCTGACCTAGTAAGTACTCTAACTTGGGAACCCACATCCAAAGGGAGATATTACACTGGAGAGCCACGGCCAATCTCAGTAGACTTCGGGGGGGGGGGCAGGGAGGAGAAGCTTGCAATGCTATTTAATTGTTTTCCCAGCCCCACAAATTCCCATTTGTCTCAGATCCAGCCATCCCAACAAATGAATTTGACACCCCTGCTCTACGTCGTATTTCACCAATGCAAATCAGAGTACAGGACAGTTGTTCTGTGACAACCACACTACATTACTAATGCATTGGATCTTAGGCTGTCTCCATGTCTGCTCTGTTCAGCCTTCTTCTTGTGTGAAAAAGATTTTTTTTAGAAAATAATTGTGTGTGTGTGCGAGAGAGAGGTATTTAACACATTCTACTCTTCAGTCTGAGGAGCTGCAAGCACTTCCGCCCAGACATATCTGCCATAACTTATAGCGGGTGAAATTTCAGGCATGATTTGGTCCTATGGCTGTCAACGTCAGGCCAAGTCTTGGCATCTTCACCCTTCCCCTCATGTTTAGCCTCATAAACACAGAGTGGACTACACATTCCATTCCCAGGCCTGCCAATAACATTAGCCTTCCCAGGACTTCCCCAACTACATTTTAGCTGTGTCTGACAAAGTCAGTGCTCCATAGGAGGGCAGTTCAGTAGTAAATATGATTTTTGAAGAAAGTGGGCCATATGCAGAAAAAAAGCACATAAAGCCTATTAGGGTTGCCAAGTCCAATTCAAGAAATATCTGGGGACTTTGGGGGTGGAGCCAGGAGACATCAGGGCGGAGCCAGGAACAAGGGTGTGACAAGCATAATCGAACTCCAAGGGAGTTCTGGCCATCACATTTAAAGGGACCGCACACCTTTTTAAATGTCTTCCTTCCATCTCAGAGAGGCCTGAGAGGAACAGAACAGAGCAGAGCAGCTCTGATAAGCTGAGACAGCTGGAGAAGTTGCTAAGAATTTCTGCGTTTTGAAAGACTTCATTCTGAGGCTTGGGTGACTGCTGAAAAGGCTGAGTTGTGATAGCTGGGGAACTGCTGTACGTTTGGGTGAGTGGGCTAAAGGTGAAAGTGATTGATTGATTGATTGATTGAGAGTAATTGTTGATGATTGCTTAGGAGTGGTCTGCTCCACCCTCTTTGCATTTTAAGCTGCGCCTTGCCAAAGGCGCGAGCCTTTGGCGCGAGCCGAAGGGCGAGAGCTAAAGGGCTCTTGGCCTGTGGCTCTTTGCCTGGGGGCTTCCTAAGGACCAGGAACCCAGATCCCTGATTTCCTTGTTCTCCCAATAATGTAAGTTGACCTTCCAGAAGGGGAGCCACGTAAACAACAGCATTTAAAGAGGACTGTATATTTAATATATATATCATGAAGGTAGAATGCCAGCAGGGGGGTGGGGGCTTTCCAGTGTTTTGCACTGAGTGTCACATGTATGACTATCTGCCCACAGGACAGAAGTCTTGGGTGTGTGCTCGATACAAGGAGCTCCTGGTCCTCAGGGAACGAGTTCGTACCCTTGAGGCCGAGGTGACTGCCCTGGAGAAGCAGAGACGGTCAGTTAGGCAATTGGGGAAGACTCTTGGGGGCGTATTAGATGAGCCCCACTCTGAATGTGGCAGCCCCGTTGCTGCCAGAGAGCGTGAGGGTCTAGAGGGAACAGGGCACCTTGCTGAGGATAAGGGGAATGCGCCCTCAGAAGGGACCTCTTCTTCGGTTGGTGAGCGGGTATCCTTTCGCGCCAAGGAACCATCCCTGGGCAGGGGGAGAGGGGGGGTCTTGGTAGTTGGTGATTCGATCCTTAGGCAAGTAGACAGCTGGGTGGCGAAACCGCGTATTGACCGTATGGTGACTTGCCTGCCTGGTGCGAAGGTAGCGGACATTACGCGTGTAGTAGATAGGCTGATAGACAGTGCTGGGGAGGAGCCTGTGGTCATGGTGCATGTTGGCACCAACGATGTGGGGAAATGCAGTCGTGAGGTCCTGGAGGAGAAATTTAGGCTGCTAGGTGGGAGACTTAAGGCCAGGACCTCCAAGGTGGCCTTCTCGGAAGTGCTACCTGTTCCACGTGCAGGGCAGGAGAGACAGGCGCAAATTAGAAGTCTCAATGTGTGGATGAGACGATGGTGTAAGGAGGAAGGGTTTAAGTTTGTTAGGCACTGGGATGCTTTCTGGAACAAGCCGGAGCTGTACAAAAGAGACGGTCTCCACTTGTCTCCGGATGGAACCAGGCTGCTGGCGCTTAAAATCAAAAAGGTGGCAGAGCAGTTTTTAAACTAAATCTTGGGGGAAAGCCGACAGGAGATGGAATGTCTCTGGTTCGGGAGGACTCGTCTCAAAGAGATGAAGGGTTGGCTTCTATTTTTCTACCGAGTAACGGATCAGAGTTGTCCACTGTGATGGTGACAAACAGTATGGACTGTCTGCTAGAGTCTCGAGGCGGCAGGAGAGAGGTGGCGGGCCTAGCTTGCTTGGGAAATTATAAATGTTTGTATGCAAATGCTAGAAGTGTCCGAAGTAAAATTGGTGAATTGGAATGTTTAGTGTTGGGAGAAAACATAGACATTGTGGGAATTTCAGAAACTTGGTGGAATGAGGAGAATCAGTGGGACACGGTGATTCCTGGATATAAGTTATATCGGAAGGATAGGGAGGGAAGGGTTGGAGGTGGGGTGGCTCTGTATGTCAGAGAGGATATACGGTCCAGTAAGACTGAGGTCAGAGAATTAGATTCCCTTTTAGAAATGCTTTGGGTTGAAATAGAGGGCCCAAAAGGAAATTTAACTATGGGAGTTTGTTATCGCCCACAAAATCAAAAGAGAGAGGACGATTATAATATGATGGAGGGATTAAAGATAGCGGCTAAACGTAAAAACTGTGTCGTAATAGGTGATTTTAACTACCCGCAGATTGATTGGGTCAATATGTGTTCTGGTCGAGAGAAAGAGATTGAGTTTCTTGATGCTCTCAATGACTGTGCTATGGAGCAGATGGTCTCAGAACCTACCAGGGGTGGGGCGATCCTGGATCTGGTCCTAAGTAATGCCCAAGACTTGGTGAGAGACGTAAAAGTGATTGCGCCGCTTGGGAACAGTGACCATAATGTTATTGATTTCACCATTTGTATAAATAGGGAGTTGCCCAAAAAGACCGCCACAACCACATTTAACTTTAAAAGGGGTAAATTCTCTGAGATGAGGAGGCATGTGAGGAGGAAACTGAAAGGAAAGGTAAATACGGTCAAAACCCTTGGGGAAGCTTGGAGACTATTTAAAACTATAATCCTAGAAGCTCAGATAAAATACATACCACAAGTTAGGAAAGGCACAAACAGGTATAAGAAGAGGCCAGCATGGTTAACAAACAAAGTAATGGAAGCTGTAAAAGGTAAGAAGGACTCCTTTAAGCGGTGGAAAACCAGTCCAAGTGAGATTAATAAAAGGGAACACAGGCAGTGGCAAATCAAATGCAAGACTGTGATCAGGCAGGCAAAAAGGGACTATGAGGAGCATATTGCAAAAAACATAAAGACCAACAATAAAAATTTCTTCAAATATATTAGAAGTAGGAAACCAGCCAGGGAAGCAGTGGGGCCCTTGGATGACCATGGGGTAAAAGGATTACTGAAGGAGGATGGGGAAATGGCTGAGAAGCTGAACGCATTTTTTGCCTCCGTCTTCACCGTGGAAGATGAGAAGTGTTTGCCCGCCCCAGAACCACTAATATTGGAAGGGGTGTTGAAAGACCTGAGTCAGATTGAGGTGACAAAAGAGGAGGTCCTACAACTGATAGACAAATTAAAAACTAATAAGTCACCGGGTCCGGATGGCATACATCCAAGAGTTCTGAAAGAACTCAAAGTTGAACTTGTGGATCTTCTAACAAAAATCTGTAATCTTTCATTGAAATCTGCCTCCGTTCCTGAGGACTGGAAGGTAGCAAATGTCACCCCCATCTTTAAAAAGGGTTCCAGAGGAGATCCGGGAAATTACAGGCCAGTCAGTCTGACTTCAATACCGGGAAAGTTGGTAGAAACCATTATCAAGGACAGAATGAGTAGGCACATTGATGAACACGGGTTATTGAGGAAGACTCAGCATGGGTTCTGCAAGGGAAGATCTTGCCTCACTAACCTGTTACATTTCTTTGAGGGGGTGAACAAACATGTGGACAAAGGAGACCCGATAGATATTGTCTACCTTGACTTCCAGAAAGCTTTTGATAAAGTTCCTCATCAAAGGCTCCTTAGAAAGCTTGAGAGTCATGGAGTAAAAGGACAGGTCCTCTTGTGGATCAAAAACTGGCTGAGTAATAGGAAGCAGAGAGTGAGTATAAATGGGCAGTCTTCGCAGTGGAGGACGGTAAGCAGTGGGGTGCCGCAGGGCTCGGTACTGGGTCCCATCCTCTTTAACTTGTTCATAAATGATTTAGAGTTGGGAGTGAGCAGTGAAGTGGCCAAATTTGCGGATGACACTAAATTGTTCAGGGTGGTGAGAACCAGAGAGGATTGTGAGGAACTCCAAAGGGATCTGTTGAGGCTGGGTGAGTGGGCGTCAACGTGGCAGATGCGGTTCAATGTGGCCAAGTGCAAAGTAATGCACATTGGGGCCAAGAATCCCAGCTACAAATACAAGTTGATGGGGTGTGAACTGGCAGAGACAGACCAAGAGAGAGATCTTGGGGTCATGGTAGATAATTCACTGAAAATGTCAAGACAGTGTGCGTTTGCAATAAAAAAGGCCAACGCCATGCTGGGAATTATTAGGAAGGGAATTGAAAACAAATCAGCCAGTATCATAATGCCTCTGTATAAATCGATGGTGCGGTCTCATTTGGAGTACTGTGTGCAGTTCTGGTCGCCGCACCTCAAAAAGGATATTATAGCATTGGAGAAAGTTCAGAAAAGGGCAACTAAAATGATTAAAGGGCTGGAACACCTTCCCTATGAAGAAAGGTTGAAACGCTTAGGGCTCTTTAGCTTGGAGAAACGTCGACTGAGGGGTGACATGATAGAAGTTTACAAGATAATGCATGGGATGGAGAAAGTAGAGAAAGAAGTACTTTTCTCCCTTTCTCACAATACAAGAACTCGTGGGCATTGGATGAAATTGCTGAGCAGACAGGTTAAAACGGATAAAAGGAAGTACTTCTTCACCCAAAGGGTGATTAACATGTGGAATTCACTGCCACAGGAGGTGGTGGCGTCCACAAGCATAGCCACCTTCAAGAAGGGGTTAGATAAAAATATGGAGCAGAGGTCCATCAGTGGCTATTAGCCACAGTGTGTGTGTGTGTGTATATATATATATATATATATATATATTTGGCCGCTGTGTGACACAGAATGTTGGACTGGATGGGCCATTGGCCTGATCTAACATGGCTTCTCTTATGTTCTTATGTTCCATAGGAAATAATGAAGGATAGGGGCACCTTCTTTTGGGGCTCATAGAATGGGACCCCCTGGTCCAATCATTTTGAAACTTGGGATATACTTTGGGGAGAGTCACTAGATACTATACTGAAAATTTGGTGCCTTTACCTCAAAAAACAGCTCCCCCAGAGCCCCTGAAACCTCCAGATCAATTCCCCATTATATCCTATGAGAATCAATCTCCACATAGAGAATAATGCTCAGCAGAAGTGTCCCCCCCCATTTCTGCTGACTCTGAAGGGGGATTGGCCTCTCTACTCATGAGTTGCTGCCAACTTCTTCAAAGTAACACAGACACACCATCCCAAGAGGAAGCCTTTCAATCAGCGACTGAAGCCTCCGGAGGTAGAAACGCACATGGTCCTCTGGGGGCGGAGCTCCCCCCCCTCCGCCGGCCAGACTCCCCGAGGAGACGCCACCCGGCAGCCGGAGAGGATGCAAGGACTACGAGTCCCAGCATGCACCTCGTGAAGGGAGGCCGGACTGGAGTGAATAGCAGGCCAGCAGTGGGTGGGTCTTTGTGACCCGGAGGATGGGAGAAGCCTGAAGCCAGGCAGGGAAAGAGACACGGCGCCATTCCACCCACCCCCCTTCCAGATTTTTAGAGAGTGGGGGATTAGGCTGCTAATCCAAGGGTCCCCCGGCAGGGCGGGGGGGGTTGGGAAGCCTAAAGCCTACATGCATCCACAATTAATTAGGATAGTTCAAACCAGATGTTAAACATCAGCATATGGTACCCCAACAGCAAAGGGAAACAGCAGATGGGAGTGACAGACTGAAGTCACACAGTGTGGTGAATTCAGGTGGGCAGCCGTGTTGGTCTGAGGAAATAGAACAAAGCTGGAGTCCAGTAGCATCTTTAAGACCAACAAAGTTTTATTCAGAATGTAAGCTTTCATGTGCAGTGTGGTAAAACCAGGGACATAAATGCCTCAGTAGTACTGGAAAGAACTTTGCATTAGAGGAAGCTCAGGGCTCGGGTCATGTGGCTAGGGCCTGAAAGGCATTGAAAGATCAAGGATTCTTTTAGGATTGATTCATTCTTTAACACCCACCCTTGCTGCTAATAACACTATGGCACCAATAGACACTTTGCTATAAGCCTCTAACGATGCTACCCCCTCAGCCACCCTAGAATTCCTGGCCTACTCATCATTGGCTTGCAGGGGAGACATCTCTGTGACTTGCTTGAAGATGCAAGAAGACAGGCCTACCCACCCTGCCAATAACATGGCTGCTCTAGGCCTTTGGCGTTTATTTGATCTTTGGATTTTTGCTTCTTTAAATATAAGTACAGCTCAAAACCGCTGTTCTGACTATGGCAGCCACATGATTCATCCGGCAGCTGTCCCTGGAAATTAGGCTTCCCAACCCCCCCCCCACCCTGGCGGGGGACCCCCGAATTTGCAGCCTCCTCCCCCGCTCTCAAAAAATCTGGAAGCGGGGGAGGGCAGGGGGGTGGAGAGAGAGAACATACCTGAAGGCATTATGTTGTTGTAGAGCTTCTGATCCGTTTTTAAAATGTGTGCCCCTTTAAGGCTGCACAAGAAACAGGAAGGGCTTCATGGCAAAAGGGTCAGTAACAGTTTCCATGGAGAATGGCCCCTCCCTTTCTTTTCCTGTGCAGCCTTGCTTTCGTTTTCACAGCAAGCAAAGTTCTGCTGGAAGAAGACCAAGTAAGTATTTGTGTGTGAGAGAGAGGGAGGGGGCAGGGAGGGGGATTCCCTGGTATGGAGGCCCTCCCCCCCTTTAGAAAGCGTGGGGGGGAGGGAAATGTCTACTAGGCACTCTATTATTCCCTATGGAGAATGATCCCCATAGGGAATAATAGGGAATTGATCCATGGGTATTGGGGGCTCTGTGGGGGGGCTATTTTTTGAGGTAGAGGCACCAGATTTTTAGTATAGCATCTAGTGCCTCTCCCCAAAATACCCCCCAAGTTTCAAAACTATTGAACCAGAGGGTCCAATTCTATGAGCCCCAAAAGATGGTGCCCCTATCCTTAATTATTTCCTATGGAAGAAAGGCATTTAAAAAGGCATGCTGTCCCTTTAAATGTGATGGCCAGAACTCCCTTGGAGTTCAATTATGCTTGTCACATCCTTGTTCCTGGCTCCACCCCCAAAGTCTCCTGGCTCCGCCCCCAAAGTCCCCAGATTTTTCTTTAATTGGACTTGGCAACCCTACTGGAAATTCACTAACAAATCTTTATATAGAGAACATGCTGGATATTGTGGGGAGACACAGGAGGCAGCTATTTTTAAAAGAGTATTACACAGACAGAGGAAGAGTGTGATTCAGTGCTGTGTTTGGACATAGGGAAGCCAAACACTTGGTGGGTGGCCTTTGGCAACTCTCAGCCCAACCCATTTCACATGGTTGTTATGCTGACAAAACAAATAAGTGTAACATATTTCATATAAAGAGAAAGCACCAAAGCTATGAAGATGCCCCATGTAGTGGATTTTTGAACCTCTTTAAAAGGTTTTCAAAGGTTGGCCTCATAAACCTTTTTAAAGCATAAAAAAATGCCACCCCTTGTAACTATAGGCAATATTTCACTTACATTATTTCAGTAATCCTTCTAACAGCCCAGTAAGGCAGGACTCTGGCTTATACTTCATGCTATTAACATCTACATCATATCATCTATCAAAGGTTAACATGTGGTTTTACTTAAAATGCTTTTTAAAAAGCCTTCACAGAACAGGAACTTTTTCTGCAACATGCCACAAAAAATACTCCCAGGACACCACACCACCCAGGCTGTTTCTTATTGGCCTTACAGCACACTCGTAGCATTTTTGCATGGCTCTAGCTGCGCTTCGGATACCGAAGCACTTTTAAGCATTCCCATGACACTTATAGCACTGGTATTTAAAGCATGTCAGATGTTCATATAAACAAACCCCTCTCATATAAAATAATTTTAAGGCAGCATTCCAACATCTCAAGAAACATGCCTGTCGGTTACAGGCAAGAACACATGCCCTCCCCCACCATTCAAAGCAAGGTTTGGAAAGCCTTAAATCAAGTTCACTGTGACATTTGAATGCAGGAACTGGGTAAAATGGAATTTGTTTCTCTCAGCCCAATTTCCTCCCATCCTCCCAAAAACCAGGATTATTGGAATTGAAGTATTCTAAGCCTTGGTTTAGTTCCACTCTGAAATCCTGGTTTGTGGAAAAGAAAGAAGCTCCAGTTCAGCCACACACCTACATTAGACATAACAGTGAGCTAAGACTTGATTCAAGGCTTCCCAAGTCTCCAGTGCACTCTATGTGTAAAGAAAGAGGGGCGCATGAGAATGGCAATAGGCTGTATTCATGCCCATCACAGACAAACCAATTTGTTGAGAAGGCTAAATACGAAGTAAGCCAAAATAGGCGCCTTAGTACAACAAAGACTTTTAACTGCCACATAGTACAATTCTGTGCATGTTTACTTACAGCTATGTTCCACTAGGATTAATTATGTTTAATGTTTGATAAATGTTCATGGCACTGTAGTTTCACACCCCAATGCATGTTCAGGACTGAAACTTTCAGAGTTACACCACTTACAGAAAAGCGTGATGAAACTCCCATGAGCAATACATTGCACTTGATCAGCCACCAGACGGCAGTACTTAGAGCTGAAAGTGGACTGCAGGCTGGTGCACATTTCTGCTTATTTCTCAAAAATGTGCACTCTGGTCATGAAATCAAGAGGCTGCTTTGTGCGTATTTTCTCCCCAAGGCCAAGTATTCTCCTCATTCTTTTCTGCATTTTAAAGCATGCCTGTATGCACATCACATTTGCTGGAAGTGGAAAATGGCCCAGAATGCCCCAGTAAATACCCAGAACTTCTCCCAGTTTTAGTGCACCTATTTATAGCCTCACTACACCATCCGTTTCCTCCCTCCAGTGGTAACATCTCATTATAGCCCATGGGTGGAGAAAGGGTCTGCCACAAAAGAAGAAATGGCGTTCAACTGGATTTGTATTTCTTGCAGCTCTTCCAAGCAGATAATGACACTCTTCACATCCTCAAACACACACTTTCCACTCAGTTTTCTTTTCATTATTTTTAAAGTTTCCAGTTGAAGTTATATTTTTTGTAAAAGTTATCATTTCATTATTTTAATTCACATCCCACTCTTTTCCAGAATAAGACTTCCCAGGCAGGGTGAAAGTAAGCCATTATGTGCTGGTACTAGGGTTGCCACTCTCCAGGTGGGGCCTGGAAATCTCCTGTCTTTACAACTGATCTCCAACTAGCAGAGATCAGCTCTTCTGGAGAAAATGGCTGATTTGAAGGTTGGACTCTGTGGTATTGCACCATGCCGAGGCACATCCCTTCTCCAAGCTCCGCCCTCTCCTGGATTCACACCCAATGTCTCCAGGTATTTTCCAACACAGAACTGGCAACCCTAGCTGGTACAGAATGGCCAAAGTGGTTAGTCTTTTAATTAGCCCCTCCCCCATCCCAAGAGACTGCAGCAGTAAGCAGCAAAAGCTGCTTTCATTCCTGCATAAAATAAAAAATCTAAATGCAAAACTGCTAATGCCAGCAGTCAAAACAACAATAAAGTCAAAGAAAAGATATTCTGGAAGGCACAACTGACTCAGAACATAACAGCTCAGCTACTGACTAGAACCAACCACAAGGAACATATCACTACAATTTGCTGGTTAGCATCTAGGTACAAGTCAAGCTGCTCCTTTTTTTACTATTACAATACAATCCTAAACAGAGTTAATTCAACTGAAGTCAAGGGACTTAGAATGATGTAATCCTGTTTAGGACTCCTTTGTTAAAATCATAAACAGCCTGAGATTAAGATATCTCATGGAACAACTCCACCTACATGAACCCTCTTGTGTGGCTGAACTTTTCACAGGATTGTTGTCGGTGCCACAGCATGAGAGTCTGGGTAGCCCACAAGATGAAAGATAGCATGGAGAGTCTGCCTCTACAAGAGCATGAAACAGATCAAGGTTTGTCTCTTGGGAACCATTGAGGTAGGTGCACACTCCTTAAGGTACACACATCAAACAAGAAGCATCCGTCCATTTCATACTGTTATTGAGTATAGACCAGCACCACTCAACACCAAATATTTTTAAAAGATGAAAACAAGTTGTGCACTGCTCCTTAAAGAGTAGCACTGAAGCTCAAATTGTACCTATTTTTGCATGTACAGTGCTTAGCATTGGGAGAATAGAGGGAAAGCATGGGAAAAGGGCACATGGCCACAAGCTATACTAGAGGAACAAGCTGCTTTTACCACCATCCCCCACAAAAGTAATTCTAATGCAACACAGAGATCAGCTTTAATTTAGATAGGGAAATGGACAAATTTTGGTACTTTCTGTAGTAAATGGCAAGTTTGTAGACTATATATTCAAGAATTTTTTCTCTTCTCCCAAGTCCAAGCAATCAGCATCAGCCCTTCTCTTACTCAGTAATTCACCTTATGAAAAAATTCAGCAGCCTGAACAAACACCAGATGGAGGAACACTCCACCCATAGCACATCACACACACTCTGACCAAAAGACTCATGTGACAGGATGGAATCCATCATGTGCCAGTCATGTGGTTACACAGCACATTAAAGCACAGTAAATGTTTAACCCTTCACAACCTGGCACAGTCAGTCCAGCCAGCCCCATGAGCCTGGCTAGCATAGTACAATAAGCTTTGTTAGCACCATAGAGCAGAACTGGAAGCAGGAGGAAAAGCACAGCCCTCAAATATTTCTGCTGTACAACAAAAGCAGAACATCATCACAAACAATTGCCAAAGAAAGAAACTTTGAGTCCAGTGGCACCTTTAAGATCAACAAGCACACAAAAGTTTGGCCTTAAAGGAGTCACTGGACTCCTTGAGCAGTGCACTCAGACTTCATTCTATTGCTTCAGACCAACACAGCTACCCACTTGAACCAATTGCCAAAGAAGTCATGGTAGATAAAAAACAAAACACAAATTAACATTTAGCCTGCTTTAGCTTTAGAATTCATACATTCGTACTACCAGTGTGATTTCCCCCAATTTTATAACATTGTAATATCTTTGTCCCCTAATAAGAGAGGTTTTTCTGTGCAAACTAAACTACCCTATGGTCATTCCTCCATGATATGTCCCTGTTAGTGTGCATTCTATGTTTAAAAAACTAAATATAAAAAGTGAACATTCTATGTAATGAATAAATATGAAAAGTTTTCTGTAACTCTTCTAAGCTATTCGGTTGGTTTCTCCAGTTGGTTGCTGTGATTTTGCCCATATCATATTATCACCATTGTTTTGTTTTGTTTTGCTTTGTTTTTCCAAAATGGGGGGAATGTTTAAATTTCCACAAATTGGTGAGGAGCTGCCACACCATCATGGCTGCAAAGTGAGGTGGCTATCGAGAAGGAGCTGTGTGTGACAGGCCTCAAGAGATGGTCTTGTATGTTGGATAGAACACAAATTTTAGAGTTTAAATTAGAACCCCTTATAATGAAAACTAGACAAGTAATTAGAAAAAAGCTAAAGTTGTCTTCATGGATCAAAAAATGCGGGGAAAGCCTGCAATTAAAGTACAAAGCCTGTATGGCTCTTACCGGAGGATGTGGACAGGATCCTGGCTGCAGTGAAGCTTACCACTTGCGCCCCCTGGATTCCTGTCCATCCTGGCTGTTGAAAGCCAGTCGAGATGGTATCAAGGATTCTCTGGGTGATATTGTCAACTTGTCCCTTTCAACATGGACCTTCCCAGAGAAATTGAAGGAGGCAGCGGTTCGTCTGCTTTTGAAAAAACCATCATTAGACCCTGGGGTCTTGGCCAACTACCGCCCAGTTTCGAATTTACCGTTTCTGGGTAAGGTAGTTGAGAAAGCGATGGTGGAGCAGTTACAGGTTTTACTGAATGATACATCCACCTTGGACCCATTCCAGTTCAGTTTTTGCCCGGGCCATGGGACGGAGACTGTCCTAGTCGTTCTCACAGATGACTTAAGATGGCATCTGGATCAAGGTGGGTCAGCGCTGCTGATACTTCTTGATCTGTCAGCAGCATTTGACACGGTCAATTATGACCTTATGACCCACCGCCTCACCGTTGCCGGAGTTCGGGGGGGTGGCCTTACAATGGTTTTCCTCCCTTCTCCAGTGGCAGGGACAAAGGGTGGTGCTTGGCGAGCAGACTTCCTTATGGCAGCCACTTGTATGTGGAGTGCCGCAGGGAGCCATTCTCTCGCCAATATTATTTAACATCTATATACACCCCATTGCCCAGATTGCCCGAAGTTTTAGGCTGGGTTGCCACCAGTACGCTGATGACATCCAGCTCTATCTGTTGATGGGTGGCCAGCCAGTTGCCACCCCTGACCAGTTGTCTGAGGCATTGGGAGCCGTGGCTGGGTGGTTACAACAGAGCCGGCTGAAGCTGAATCCAGCTAAGACGAAGGTCCTCTACCTGAGTCGGGGTGGGGTGGGTATGGGCATCGAGCTCCCAGCTTTGGACAGTACCACATTGATGCCAGCCCAAAAGGTGAGGAGCTTGGGAGTGACCTTGGATGCCTCCCTTTCCGTGGAGGCCCAGATCACGATGGTTGCCAGGTCTGCCTTTTGTTATCTTCGGCAGATCAGGCAGCTAGCACCATATCTATCCCTCCAGGACCTGGCTACAGTGATCCATGTAATGGTCACTTCCAGACTAGACTACTGTAACTCGCTCTACGCTGGCTTACCCTTGAGACTGATCCAAAAACTGCAGTGGGTACAGAATGCGGCGGCTCGCCTGCTGACTGCACCACCTTTACGGGTGGGCATTCGACCAGCGCTCCGCAGTCTGCATTGGCTGCCCATCGAGTACTGGATCCGCTTCAAGGTTCTAGTGCTAACATTTAAAGCCTTACGCGGCCTGGGACCAACATACCTGTGGGGCTGTCTCTTTTCATATATGCCCAGGAGGTCACCAGTCCAAGAGACACCCACCTCGCCTCAACTAGGCCCAGGGCTTTTTCGGTCTTGGCCCCAACCTGGTGGAATCAGCTCCCGATTGAGATCCGGGCCCTATCTGGCTTATTAGCCTTCCATAGGGCCTGTAAAACGGAGCTGTTCCGCCAGGCTTTTAGCTGAGGCTGCGGGTGTCTATTCTTGATCTGGTTGGCCTCCCCAGCACGATGTGAGATGGCTAGGCTGGGCAATATGTGATGTCATGGTAATCTGAGTGCTGTTGAGTTGTCTGTTTTAAAATGTTTTTATTGTATTTTATTGTTTTATTATGTGTTGTACTCCGCCCTGAGCCCTACAGGGAATGGGAGAAATAGAAATTTACTAAAATAAATAAATACGAAAATATCCCAAGAGAGGTAGGATAGCTAGCCTAGGATTTAAGATGCAACTCCCTGGCCTGTTTCTCCAGGTCTTTATCCTATGAGTTATGCTGTTTTTATTCTTTATTATTTTCTCTATTTGCATTACAAGTGTAGCGTTGCCTATCCCCAGCTGGAGGCAGGGGATCTTCTGATTAGGAGCCTCTCCCCCCACTTCAGGGCCATCGGAAAGTGAGGGGGGTTGAATGTCCACTGGGCACTTCATTATACCCTATGGAGATGGGTCCTCATAAGGTATAATGGAGAATCAATCGGTGGGTATCTCTGGGTGGCTGTTTTTTGAGGTAGAGGCACCAAATGTTCAGCATAGCATCTGGTGCCTCTCCTCAAAAAACCCACCATGTTCCAAAAACATTGGACCAGGGGGTGTAATTCTATGAGCCCTCAAAGAAGGTACCCCATCCTCCATTATTTCCAATGAAGGGAAAGTATTTAAAAGGAGTGTAGTCTCCTTCAATGTGATGGCCAGAACTCTCTTTGGCATTCAATTGTGCTTCATAACCTTGATCCTGGCTCCACCCACCCCCCCCAAAGTCCCCTGGCCCTACCCCCAAAGTCCCCAGGTATATCCTGAGTTGTACCCGGCAATCCTACTTTATAGAGAAACATTACAAAAGAAAGATAATCATAATAATGATTGGAAGTGATTACTTTAATCAGTAGGATAAAGTATATCTATAAAGCCATAGCTTTCCAATAGGAAAAAAATTAAATTGGTTTATGCAATGGATGGAGCGTACAGCAAGTAGATGGAGGGGTACGGAGTAGAACATCTGGACACAGAAAAGGACCTGTAAGTCCGGTTCTAGCATATAGCTGGGCCCATTCTCCTGCCTGTTAAGAAAATATGTCATAAACTGCTTGCTTTAATATTAATTTAAAGGATACATCTCATTAGTGCATTTTTTTGTCTTGAACTAGAATTTGGGACTTCTTGCTGTAAAAATGGAGGGTAGTGTGCAGAATATTTCCAGCCTTGGCACACAGAGATAAACATAAACAGACTTCTGTCTCAAGTTCAACATGTGCCAAGGTGCCTGGATCCTTACTTCCACTGTACTTACTAATGCCTGGATTTCAGCCCTGCTTTCTCAGCTGTAAGGAAACCACAAGCTAAGCACCACAAAGCCGAACTAGAGAAACAGCCACTCAACAGACCTCCCTCACATGCACTAGTTGGGCCTGTTCTCAGGAAAGCTCAGCCCACAAAATAAACACACTCATCTACAAATCCACCAGGACTTACTGGTAAGGTCATCTGAGCGCTGAATGACATAGATACCCCTTGCAACATGGACAGCAAACAGCACCACTAACCCCTTGAGGCAGAAGGCAAGTTTGGAGCAAAGAATGGTTCCACTCTAAGACTTGCTGCTTCCAGAAACGCACATTCCTTTGCTTCATGTTGTCCGTCTAAGGATTTTCTTAAATAAAACAGAGACACGGAAGCAAGCCCTCTTGGCAGGCAACAAGCTGCCAGATGGGGTGGGAGGAGGTAGAACATTTTTGCACAAGTCCCAGTGATTGCAGCTTTTGCCAGCCAGACAGGAAGGGCTTAGAATCACAGACTGCAACTGCTCAACTAGTGAGCACTCGGACACCAAAAGGCTGCATCTAAGGCTCACTGACCCCAAGTATAACATTTCCTTTACCCTCAAAGGGAAAAATGCTTAAGTAGGAATCACTTTGGGGGGCATGAAGGTTGCATAAACAGTAATACCATTCACCCTACCCCACAAGGAAAGTAAAAGTATTATAAAACAGACACTAGCTAGAAAAACAGAAAACATAAGCATCAGTTCAAAGATCTGCCACCTACTCCCTGTACAGCCTTTGGCAATTCTCTCAAAGAATGCTGACAAGATCATTTGAATCTTGTGTGATCACACACTGATCAGAGGAAAGGTTCAGAGCACAAGAAGCCTTATGGCAAACTTTCCCAACAAACTCCAAAGTAAAACCTCCTCTTTCTGCAGCCAAATTCAGGCTCAGCTTCTACTGGTACAGTTAGATGGGCTTTAGGTATCTTCTAAAGTGAGTTTTTATTTAAAGACTAGTCTGATGAATCACGAGTGGACAGAACAGGTCAAGCTAGACAAGACCTGAAGGCAGAGATCTGTGATTTAGACCTTTTAAGAAGTTTATTAGCAGCCCCACACTGCTTGGGGGAAGGGTCATTGGAGAAGGGAGTGTTTAATCCTTTTGGCTTCCATGATTTAAAGAGCAACTCTAAAACTGCCATTAGCTCAGCAAGACAGATACAGTACTATGACTATAAAACACCATGACTGCATTAAACTATACAAGAACCTGGAAATTGAGGGATACCTCCTTCATTGGCACTATATAATATGACCCTTAGCATATCCCCGTGGCACAAAGTGTTAAAGCTGCAATACTGCAGTCTTAAGTTCTGTTCACAACCTGAGTTCAATCCCTGGTGGAAGCTGGGTTTTCAGGTGGCCGGCTTGAGGTTGACTCAGCCTTCCATCCTTCTGAGGTCGGTAAAATGAGTATCCAGCTTGCTGGGGGGTGGGGAATGTAGATGACTGGGGAAGGCAATGGAAAACCACCCTTTAAAAAGTCTGCCGTGAAAAAGTTGTGAAAGCAACATCACCCCAGAGTCGGAAACAACTGGTGTTTGCACAGGGGACCTTTCCTTTCCTAGCATATCCACTTAACTCTGAGTCACACTGTTGGAGTGCATTTGCATACATTTTAAAAAATTCTTGATTGTTATATTTGCATCACCTGTTTTCCTTCTGTAATAATCCTGGATGTTTTTAATGTATAGAATGATGTTTATAATGTATGTTACACAGGAACATCACTAGGAAAAACATGTCCTTTTTTATCCCAGACTTGTAGCAATAGAGCAATTAACAGGCAGCTTTTATTACCTTTCATTGGTTTCCCACATAAATGCTATCTAGACCAAATGTTCTTTCAATTTGTTAATTACACTGTTTTGCCATTGGATTCTAACTTTGTATCACTTTGTATGCTTAACCACTGCCCACCAGCTATAAAATATCTCTGCTCACTGTACCCCATTCCATTGTCTGAAGACGTATGCATCCATATAAAAGCTTACATTCTGAATAAAGCATTGTTGGTCATAAAGGTGCTACTGGATATCTACTTTGTTCTATTGCTTCAGACCAACATGGCTGCCCACCTGGATCAATCCTGGCCTACAGTTGCATTGAGAATTATTCTTGGTTTGCCCCCAGTGTACAAACCAAGGCTGCTTCCATGTTAATGTTTTGCTCTGCCTTAGCTTCCTTAACATAGCAGTTTTCAGGAGCATCCAAACTGTGTCCTCTTTTCAACCTGTTTTCTTCTCCTTTGCTGCAATCTTTTATGACATATCACAGTAAAATGCCTCTGCGCATCATGTGGACAGGAAGGTATGCCTTTTTATGGCTTCTATCCCTTAAAAAGACTTGTAAAGCCTTCCAGTGGTATGGTGGGGGGGAACTGAAAAGGACTGAGGCATGGAAAGTAAAAGAAAAATCATCATGTAGATGCTCTCTTGCCACTGGGGCCCAGCTACTGGTCACCCTGCTGCTGGCCTCCTTTTTTTCTCAGAGGAAGAAGTTTCAACATTAATCTCTAATTGGACACAGTCACAATTGCTGTGACCAGTCACAAGTATAGCCAAGACAGGAATAGGGAGTCTGGTTTATGCTAGGATATGCTGAAACCAGAGCTTTTTTGTAGCAGGAATTCCTTTGCCTATTAGGCCGCACCCCCCTGATGTAGCCAATCCTTCAAGAGCTTACAGGGCTCTTCGTTCAGGGCCTCCTGTAAGCTCCAGGAGGACTGGCTATATCAGGGGGTGTAGCCTAATATGCAAAGGAGTTCCTGCTACAAAAAAAAGCCCTGGAACGACTCCAAATAATTGAAAGGAACACAGCAACACTGCCATGCCCCACTGCTAGTCATGACCAGCGAGTTCTGGAGTGGAACATACTGGCTCAGGGGGAGGAGTCAAAGGGGTGGCTGACCTCTCCCCAGCATTGGTGTGAATTGTGCCACTGAACATTCTTAGAGGGAACTGTGGCCACATAGTCTCTTGCAATGTGAACAGAGATCGATTCTACATTTATAAAGTATGCTCTACCTTGAAGAATCTTGAGGACCCAGAAATATACAATCTCCACTCTAACAGAACATTTAAAGAAAGGATGCCAATCTGCATTTGTGGCTAACCCCTTTAGCGAGAGACATTGTCTATGCGGGTCAAGCTCACCAGATTCCATCTAGCATATTTTATTGAACTGCCAACTGTATGCTAATCTCCGGAAGGTTCTGTTAGATAGTCTTTCCTTGCCGTCCTACATTCAAGAAAATAGGATTGATTGCCGTTTCCTGTTAAATGACAACATAATCGATATCACAAAAACTGTTGCCAAATTCTTGACTGAAATTGTTAAAAATTATTCTAAGCAGGTTTTATTGTGATCTTAATCTTAGTTTAGCCTTTTATGCTTTGAACAGACATATCTGATTGTTGTTTGGTTGGCAAGTCCTTGTATATCTCTTTTCGTTATGCCAATAAAGGTGTGATTGGATTGGATTGGATTGGATATGGGGAAACGTGTTGATTGTACAGAATGCATGGTAGAACCCACTGACACTGGCATTGCAAGCTGTGGTAGTTGGCTGTGTGTGTGTTTGTGTGTGCACCTGTGCAAAGTCAGCTGCAACTTCACCTGCTTTTTAAAAAAAATGTTACAGCCCAATTTTCAAATCTCTGCTCTGCTAAGATCTTTGAATAGTCTCTCTCTGTGACCAGTTTCGCACTCACCTTACTCCACTCTCACGTTCATCTTCTCAGCGCGGCTTCCTTCTGATTTCCCATTATCTGTCCTGGGGCTGCAGCAAGGATCAGCGTTTTTGCACAGCAAACAGAAACTGCTAAAAACCAGTTTCTGTTTGCTGTGCGAAAACGCCAACACTTGCTGCAGCCCCGGGGCAGATAGTGTGAAATCGGAAGGAAGCTGCGCTGAGAAGACAAACGTGAGAACGGCATAAGATGAGTGGAAAATCGGTCTGTGTCTATGTCTAATCTGCCTGATAGGGATTGTTGTACTATTAAATGATGAGGTACAGAGTTGTAACTTGCCTTGAATCACAGGGAGAGGGCAAGAAAGAATTCTTTAAGAAATATAGTATGGTGGAGAGGTGGCAGAATCTTTTTGAACTTCTCATACCTCAAGTAGGTGTTTAGTAAGGTGTCATGTCAATTTTCTCATTCCAAATTAATTTATTATGTACACCTCTCCTTTCTTCCCAATGGGGACCCAAAGCAGCTCACATAGTTTTCCTTCATTTTATCCTCACCACAACCTTGTGAGGTAGGCTAGACAGAGAGCATGTGGCTGGTTCAAAGGCACCCAAAGAACTTCCATGGCACAGCTTGGGATATGAACCTGGGTCTCCCACATCTCAGTATGACACTCTAAGCCACTAGGCCACGCTGGCTTCCTTTAATGTTCAGATTCACATCTGTTCTCCACACCTCCATTTTATCCTCACAATGACAACCCTGTGAGGTAGGCTAGGCTTAGCGCATGGAACTGACCCAAGGTCACCCATGTCGAAGGTGAGGATTTGAACCTGGGTCTCCCAGATCCCAGTCTTAACACAAGGCAACATTGGCTGTCCACATGGTCAATTTCCCTGTCTTTCTCCAGCACCTGCTTCTTTTCCACAAGATGCTTTCTCATGCCCCTCCCAGTACCCCCCCAGCCTGCTCATTTTGCCTGGACCCCATCCCAAGAGAGTGCCCTTCCTGACACATCACCCATTTTCCAACAACCTGTCCAACTTCCTTGCATGTTGCCACTCTTGTCCATACACAAATCACAGTTACCTTAAACAAGGTGTTAAGAACCTATGATTAAGGTTTAAACTATCTAGCAGAGCAGTCTTCCTTCCCTTCCCTGCTTTCCATGCTTTCCATGCTTGCCAAGGCCCTCTCAGAGCTTCTTAACCACATCATTCAGGCCCCACTGAGGTCACTCCTTCACCCTTCTACACCCCTGGATGGCAGGAGAGGGAAGCCCAGCCAGGCTTGCTGTGTATGCAGGGAGCCAATGGCACACCTCAGCGCTGCCTCCTCCCACTGATCAGTTTTGAGAGGGCATGTCAGCCAGGTTTGCTATGTGTGGGGGAAGCCGATGGCTCCCTGCAGGTGCAGCTCTGCACTGCTTCTTCCCATTGCACAGTTTAAAATGGATGGAAGGAGAGGGCAGCCCAGCCAGAAGTTGTTCCTTTTTTGCAGTGATCTGAGACTAGTGATAGTCTTATAATACTAGACTTGGATTGCTTGTAAAAAAAAATGTTGAGCCACAAGAGGCACTCTGATGAATGACAGAAGGTACAGTGGGTGGAATGATCTGGACCTGAACATGAGAGTAGCCTATCAGGACCAGGAAGGGGCAGAGTGGAATTCAAGGAAATTTGTATGCTTTTGAAAATACTTTCATCTTGGAAACAAAACAAGGGGCAAATCAGCACAAAAACACTCTCAGAAAACCAAGGGAAACAGCAAACGGAAAATAAACTGAGCGCTGAAGGGAGCAAAAACAATGCAGAATTACGAAGTAAAACCAACAGACAAGCACAGTGAAGGCAAAGCAAAACATCCATGCATAATAGGCCTGTGTTAGACATCACAGATGGTGAAGTTCAGGGGTCGTTTTGTAGAAAAATAGGTGGCAGAGCTCATCCAGGATTGTTATGCAGCTGCACCTACTATTCAATGGACAAGGTGGGAAAGAGGAGGTGGAACTCACAGAAAGGTTCCTGTGAGCTCCCACTGAATCTGAGGCCTGGTGAAGTTAAATGGTAAAGCCAAACGGGCAGCCGTGTTGGTCTGAAGCAGCTGAACAAAGAAGGAGTCAAATTGCACCTTTAAGACCAACCAATTTTTATTTAGAACGTAAGCTTTCGTGTGCTCTTAAGCACAATTCATCAGACGAGGAATCCAGCACATTGAGCAAAGCCATACATAGCTGAGCAGAGACATACATAGCTGGTAGGCAGTGGCTCAGCTATGTATGGCTTTGCTCACTGTGCTGGATTCTTCATCTGATGAAGTGTGCTTAACAGCACACGAAAGTTTACGTTTTAAATAAAAATTGGTTGGGCTTAAAGGTGCAATTTGACTCCTGTTTTATTTAAATGGTAAAGGTTTTTCACCAATCTGTAAAAGCTTCACTTCTAGAGTCTTCTTTTAAAGAACAGCTTCTCCTCCCTGCTTTATTCATGGCTCTCAGATTTCCCAGTATTGTGTGATGGGGGGGGGGGGGGCGGGTTGAAGATTCAAAAGAAGAAATTTGCAGCCTTGTAATTGGTATGTGTGTAACCCCTAGCTAGGAATGGAATGAGGCAAAAAGGTGTGGAGTCTCTAGATATAGAGATGTGTGGAAAACAGAGAAGGGAAGCAAAACTGCCCTGCTAGAGAGCTTAAACCTTAATCATAGGCTCTTAACACCTTGTTTAAGATAACTGATTTATGTATGGAAACTGGCAAGAGAGAGAGACTTTTGTTCTAAACTGTATTTTTAGAATTATTGTTTCAGGGCTGTGTTATTTAATGAGATGATCTTGGAAGTTCCTGGACAGAGGATTCAGCTGGAGACTTTTTGGGCTACCAACAAGAGGAAAGAGATGGACTTTGAAGGTGGCAAGCTGCGAAGGAGGGTAAAGTTAATTGTTTGGACTTTAAAAGATCACAGTTCTATTGTGTTACTAAGATCTATGCTTTTGTTACATGATATGATGTTAAGTGAAAAGTAAAAATATTTCATTCTCTTTTAATTATTGCAAGATTCATTCCAAATTCTGCCCCAAAGAACCCAAAAACTGAAATTACATATGCACCTATGCACAAAACAGAGGAACCATTTTTTAAAATAAAACAAAATCAATTTGAGAAAAGAACACATGAAGAGAATGTTAATGTTATATATAATAAGGACTTGCTTAATTCCACACCACCACCATCTAAATCTGTAACCAAGCAGCAGTGATAAAATGCTACAGCAATGTATCAATGAATGGGCAGAACATCTTTATCCCACCATAACAAAACAAGTCAGTAACTAGAAATGAAGCAACAGCCATGATGGAACATTATGAAACCACCCATAGTCATCTGTACCACAGATTTAGCACATATTTAAAAAGCAAGCAAACTTCACCATGCTTCCAACATGGCAAACTATGTTTATTATCCCCTCTTTTATTCCCAGTGGGGACTCAAAATGCTTTACAACATTATCCCTTCAACATCCCTGTGAGGCAGGTTAGGCTGACAGTGTGTCACTGGCCCAGAGGCACCTAATTGTATCTGTTCCCTGAATTTCCCAGGAGCCTGTAAATGTAGGGACTATAGCTGCAACCCACTACACAAAAAATAAAAAGGAACATATGGCAACTCTTCACTTTGCTTTACTAATCCATTATTTTATCATCAAAGAACTAGAGCTAGCATATGGCTCTTCATAGTAACCTAATAACCCTGTTGCCCTAACATGGGATTTACCAGCTTTGGACCATGTCTATAGTATGATAATCTAGCCAGTTGTTGAGCAACTGCGATCAAGTGCTCAGTGACTGGTGGTAATTTCTAAAGGCAGAATTGCTGGACCACAGTTACAGTAGAGCCATACTCTCTTTCACATCTTCGCTCTTAAAGTATGTAATGCTGCTACCAGAAATTTAATTCCAAACACTTTATTTAACGTTCCCCACTGAATTGTGTCCAAGCTCTGAGGCTTTTTTGTTGGACTACATGGCCCTAAGGATGAGACTCTTCCTATATTTTAAAATCATAGGACTCCAGGTTAATATAAAACAAAATTAAAATTTGTACAATAAGCATATTGTTTTCAAGATGTTTATAACTTAATTCTTCAGTGAATAATAATAACTTCTGACTGAGGTATCAGTCTTCCACTTCACACACTCCTCACTCTCAAATCCTTTCTCTTCCAAACTCAACTTTCTGACAGCTTCTGTCTCTCACTCTTGTACTCTGACAATATTAGGTTTTGGCTCTCTATCTAGCCCCTAATATGTCCTCTAAAGTATTCTAATTTTCTTCTCTAGAATCTTAATGTCTTTCACAGCACTAGTATGGGATTCTAATCAGAAAACTGCTTCTCAGACTGTAGACCACAGCTGACTGTTAACTGCTGTCACTCTGCTGAGAATTCACTGCGCTCTCTCTCTCTCTCTCTCTCTCTCTCTCTCTCTCTCTCTCTCTCTCTCTCTCTCCACACATACTTCTTAGCTCCACCCACACTCTCTCAGTCACCAACCAATCATCTCACTCACTCATTCCCGCTCTTTCCCCCTCCTTTCTCTACTTTCTCTACTGCAATTTACCAACAATTAAGGGAACACACGGATATAAATTCAAATCATTACACCCTCTGATTTGGAATAATAATATGTCAAGCATTTGTGTAGGATTTGCAAGTGTTCAGAGCACTTCACACTTCTTTTTTTAATCTTTATGAGACTCTTGTAAGATAATTCTGTTCTCAGTGTATTTCTCACAATCCTGTACAGCAAATCAATGGTGAGGAAAGTGCACTTCCCACAACCTAAGAAGCACCATCTTTATCATCTCACATGTCTCCAGGTTGAGCCTAACACTGTTTCTCGGGTTCAGCCTCAATTAAATCCCAGTTCAGATTAAACCTTGTCAACTTTTCCTACAAAAATGATTCCAGACGCAGGAGCTGTGTTACTCTGTAACAGCACAAATTAACAGGAGACTAGGCACCTCAAAGACTAACAAAATGTTATTCCAAAATAAACATTCACAAATTATAGCACACTTCTTCATATGAAGCATAGTCGGGCTTCACTACAAGGACATGTGCACAGGAAGGGAAATGAACTGCAAGGTCAAAAGGCCATGAAATTCAGGGTAAAATGTGATTATATAAATTCAAGAAAAGTGCCTAGAGTAATCACAACAGCAGTAACTGGTCATTATTTTTTGCTAAACTAGAAAAACGGAAGTGGCTGTGGAACCTAGATTTTATCGAAATCAATAGTGCCTGTTTAAATTATGGTAAGAAAGTGTCCGATGTACTAACCTGATTTTAAATTCCAGCAGCAGGGTAGAAAACTTCCTGGTAATGTTTTGTGCATCACACTGAGTACCATGACACAGGAAAGGTGGGATATAAATATGCATACCCAAATTATGGAATTCCCTCTCCAGAAAGATTCATCTGTCCTCCCTCTCTATCATTGTTTTCTGCCAGTGAGTGGAGACATCTTTATTTCATTTAGCGATCCCTCACTGATCCTCCTTCCTGTGTATGTGTTTTAATCATGTTATGTGTTTTAATTTTTAGGTGTTTTGTTCCACTGTTGTTTTTAACTGTTGTTACAGACTCGAGGCAGATTTCAGAATATAAAAATAATGCCACTAACAATTATACCATGCAGATTCCTTGCCTTGAGAAAAGCCACAGCATGCTGTGGGTGGAGGCTGTTGATTTGGATACGGATTATGCTACAGAGCTGATTGCCTTGGGGAAGGGCAAACATAGAAGGAAACCCATAGGACAAGAGACAGATAGTTCATCCCAAAGTATAGTTAAAATGTTATTTATTGTCGCACAGTTCACAGTCAAGTGAGAATGTACAAAACTTTAAACAAGGGGCAATACAGAACTCTAACCCACAACTGGGTAAGCCTGTGATTCAGCTTCCATCAAACTGGGACTTACATCCAGACAGTCTGTTCTAAAGCAGATGAAATTCATTGGCTGAAGCACCAGGGGATTCAAAGTAGTTGTGGAAAAGGCTTTTTTAGCAGCACAGTAAAGTATCAGTGCACATTTAGAGCACAGTGTAGCACTTGTCTTACTGTTTCACAGAAGGAGTCTTAGTCAATGGGTAGCAGGGGAAACTGCCCCATGCTGGGAAACTGCCTCATGCTCCAAAGTGGGGAGGGGAAGAAGATGAAGAACAGGCTTCTGCCACCACTCACATCGAACCCATCTGGGTCTCAGGCATCTGGCTTCTAGTAGAGGCCACTCATGTCTGTCCAATCCAGAACTTGGGTGGCTGGCTTCTACCAGTGGCAGCTTCTGCCCACCTCACACAGGTTGAGAGCTACCATTTGCTTGGCCTTCATAGTGCGCTACCAGCATTAGGTGACCATGATTCTGGCCCCATCCTGGAGTTTTGCCCAGGGCCTCAAAATCTGTCTGACTTTGCTGCAGCTTCTGGCCTCACTATAAATTTTGATAAATCCCTTCTACATCCCATCTCCTTATCCTCTGCTTCCAGTGCCTTCATCAAAAAACACTATAGGTACAAATGGGTCACAAAATCTTGGAAACACCTTGGAGTTCATATCCCTCTAAATTTCGATACCCTCTCTTCCATCAACCGGACGGAGATCTCTGATTCTATCAACTCCCTTTTAACTCTCTCTGGCGAAAAATTTCTCACTCTGTTGGAACGCATCTATCTAGTCAAATCTCTGGTCTTGCCTAAGATAGTGTTTTATCTACGCGCTGTCCCTTTGTGTATCCCAGCCCCCTTGCTACGTAAATGGCAGACTCAAGTGAATGAATTTGTATGGCAACATCGAAAGCCAAGGCTTAATTTTGCGTCCTGCAGACGACCTACTTCGACGGGAGGGCTGGCAGTCCCTGACATCTCAAGGTACCATGATGCTATCATCCTTACTACCCTAATAAAATATTACAGGCCGTCATATGTGGCGGATTGGAAGTTCATTGAAAATTCTTATCTTAAGACTTCTTCCTTCCAGGAAGAGCTTTGGGGTGTCTTCAGGCGTGTCAAACCTTCCCTTTCCTCAAATCCCTTTTTAGCTTCTCTTCTACAAATTTGGCACAAACACTGCAACCTATTAGCCCCTCCAACATCCCCCTTAGCCACGTTTCTCGGCCAACCCTGGTTTACCCCAGGTCGGTATAAAAACTCTTTCATAAAATGGAGACGGCTGAGGCTGACTCGCTTTGTTGATGTCCTGTCTGAAGGGGTATTAAAAGATAAAGTGACCTTAGAGGCAAACTCTGACATCCGACTTCCATGGTTTGAATACCTGCAACTCAAGCATTTACTGGATACTCACCTCTTTAGTCCTCCCTTGCGAATCCTTCTTGGTGATTTTGAAAAACTTCTATTCAGCGATTCAACCCCAATTAAAGGCTTGATATCGAGAATTTACAAATTATTACTCCACTCCATTGACATGAAACCACACTCCTATCAAGGGGCCTGGCACCGAGATCTGGGTATTGAACTAGCCAAAGAGCAATGGCTGGCCATCTGGAACTCCACCATATATAAAACAAAAGCAATGAATGTACAACTTCAAGCCATTAAAGTTCTCACACGTTGGTATAAGACCCCGGTACAGTTATCACACTCCTGCTCAATTTCTCCCCTTTGTTTTAAGAACTGCGGTCAGAGAGGCACATTTTTTCACTCCTGGTGGCTATGCCCCATCATAAATAATTTCTGGAGACTAATCTACCAAGAAGTACATGACCTCACCTCATTTTCTCCCCCATTCACGCCGGAATATGCTCTCCTGAATCATACAGGCACTTCGCGTATTCCTACACAAACAGAGGATTTAATTTCACATATGTTTGTGGCGGCCAAAGTTGCAATCGCCTCGGTTTGGAAACAGCAAAATCCTCCATCAAGGCAGGCATGGTGGCTAAAGCTGTGGGACTACTTTGTCTTAGATAAACTCACTCATGATTTAGATCCTCGTAACACCTCCCAATCTGCTTCTCTGGACTTTGTGTGTAAATGGCGTCCCTTTATTGACAAGGTCTCAAAGGACAGCAAAAATCCTAATGACCCATATCATGCTATACTGATGTCATGTCAACTGTTGTTGTAACCTGTATTTTAATAACTAACTTTGTTTATATCCATCTTCCCGCTGTTTATGGGTACATATTACACATCTGCCGATGCATTTTCATACTTGTATCTTGAACTTTATATTAATAAAGCTTTTTATTATTTAAAAAAAACAAAAAAAACCAAAATCACTATGTTCCTAATATTTTAGCATACAACCCAATTTGCTGTAGGAATAGGTATGATCTGAGTCTGACTATAGGTACACAATCCAAGCTGCTAAAGTCAGTCATGACAAGGTAGAGGCCTTCTGGAAACAAA
The DNA here is from genome assembly GCF_032191835.1 of Heteronotia binoei. Taxonomy (NCBI): domain Eukaryota; kingdom Metazoa; phylum Chordata; class Lepidosauria; order Squamata; family Gekkonidae; genus Heteronotia; species Heteronotia binoei. The sequence goes on along the minus strand of NC_083228.1, from coordinate 75,870,559 downwards.
ATCCTAGTTGACTGCTTGCTGCTACTGCTGCCATTTCTATGGAAGTATGCAGTTCTCTACATGATGCTTCTGCTTCAGTTTGAGATTAAAACCTGCTTATCTAATTTATTTGCAGAGTACATCATGCGAAATGCTGGCCTGGATGAAGCAGAAGCTGGAAATAAGATTGCCAGGAAAAACATCAACAACCTCAGATATGCAGATGATACCACTCTAATGGCAGAAAGTGAGGAGGACCTAAAGAACCTCTTGTTGAGGAGAGTACAAAAGTAGGCTTGAAAGTCAACTTCAAAAAACCTAAGATCATGGCATCTGGCCCCATCACACCTTAGCCAATAGAAGGGGAAGACATGGAAGTAGTGACAGACTTCACATTTCTGGGATCCAAGATCACTGCAGATGGTGACTATAGCCATGAAATTAAAAGATGTTTGCTCCTTGGGAGGACAGCTATGGCGAACCTGGGCAGTATAATAAAAAGTAGAGACATCACCCTGCCAACAAAAGTCCGCATAGTCAAAGCGATGGTATTCCCAGTAGTAATGTATGGCTGTGAGAGCTGGACCATAAGGAAGGCTGAGTGCAGAAGAATAGATGCTTTTGAGCTGTGGTGCTGGAGAAGAATCTTGAGAGTCCCTTAGACTGCAAGAAGATCAAATCAGTCAGTCCTATGGGAAATCAACCCAGACTGTTCCCTGGAAGATCAGATGCTGAAGTTGAAGCTCAAATATTTTGTCCACCAAATGAGAAAGGAGCACTCAATGGAGAAGATCCTGATGCTGGGAGAAGAAGAAGGGGACGGCAAAAGATGAGATGGCTGGACAATGTTACTCATGTAACAAACACGAATTTGAGCAGACTTCGGAGGATGGTGGAAGACAGGAGAGCCTGGCATGACTTTGTCCAGGGGGTCGCAAAGAGTCGGATTCGATTGTGTGACCGAACAGCAACATTTGCAAGCCTCTCCTCCACTGAAACACAGGGATGTTGTGAAACTGGACTTCAGAACTGTGCAAGTGTTTTCAGTTGCCATTTACAATCCTCTCACCCCTCAGCTGCTACTTTCACAGGACCTTTTCAATACCACAAGACAAAGTTAGAATGCTCTTCTCTGTAGGGTTGGGGGCAGGGATCCCCCAGTTTGGAGGCCCTCCCCCCTCTTCAGGAGTATCAGAAAGTGGGAGGGGGAAGAGAAATGTCTGCTGGGCACTCCATTGTACCCTATGGAGACCAATTCCTATAAGGTATAATGCAGAATTTATCTTTGAGTATCTGGGTAGAGGTACCAAATTTTCAGCATAGCATCCAGTGCCTCTCCTCAAAACACCTCCCAAGTTTCAAAAAGATTGGACCAGAGGGTCCAATTCTATGAGCCCCAAAAGAAAGTACCCCTAGCCTGCATTATTTCCAAATGAAGAGAAGGCATTTAAAAGATGTGCAGTGCGGTCCCTCTAAATGTGATGGCCAGAACTCCATTCGGAGTTCAATCGTGCTTGTCACATCCTTGTTCCTGGCTCCACCCCCAGATATTTCTTGAGTTGGACTTGGCAACCTTACTTCTATGACTGGCAGCATCTCTCCAGTTTCTCAGGTTTTCCACATCAGCTACTAACTGATCCTTTTTTTCCCTCCGTAATCTGGAGATGCTGGGAATCTTGACTCTGGGACCTTTTGCATGCAGTTCAAATGAAAAGAAGAGATTGGATTTATACCCCACCCTTCACTCAGAGTCTCAGAGCAGCTTACAGTTTCCTTTCCCTTCCTCTCTCCACAATAGACACCCTGTGGAGTTGCTGAGGCTGAGAGAGCTCTTTCAAGAACTGCTCTTGAGAGGGCAGCATTTTCAATAACTGTGACTGACCCCAGGTCACTTAACAGGTGTATGTGGAGGAGTGGGGAACCAAACCCAGTTCTCCCAGATTAGAATCCCCACTCCTAACCACTACATCAAACTGGCTCTATCAGTGAACCACAGCCCAAATCCACCCAGTTCAGCAATCATGAGCCATTTCCTGAAGGGGATATTTCTTTTCACTTTTGTGCAGCAAAGGTTACTTCTGCTAGCAAATTTGGCTGGGAATGATGATCCCAGCATGTATGCTCCTTCAGAAACTGACAAGACCAGCTTGGTTTATTCACTATGTTTATATCCTGCCTTTCCATGTAAGTTGGTACATGGAGTACACAGGCATCCCAGGAGGCTTCCCATCCAGGTACTGATTAGGCACAAATGAGCTAATTTAAGCAGGATTGTGTCATGTACCCTCCAGTCATATCCTGGGACTTCCCCCTACAGCAATTCCATTAGAAAACAACATTCAGTAGTCCATCAAAATGTGTAACAAAAACATCTGGATCCTAAGTGCCCATACCCAACCATGGGCACTCCAGACACCTGAAATATTTGATAATGGTTTGTGGGAAATTTGCCTCTGGCCATTCTACCATTAGGAGCCCCATGGCGCAGAGTGGTAAAGCTGAAGTACTGGTGTCTGAGCTATCTGCTCATGACCTGAATTCAATCCCAGTGGAAGCCCAGTTCAAGTAACCGGCTCAAGGTTGACTCAGCCTTCCATCCTTTCAAGGTCAGTAAAATGAGCACCCAGCTTGCTGGGGGGAAAGTGTAGATGACTGGGGAAGGCAATGGCAAACCACTCCATTAAAAAAAGTCTGCCGTGAAAACATCGTGATGCGATGTCCCCCAGAGTCGGAAACAACAGGTGCTTGCACGGGGGACTACCTTTACCTTTTTATTCTACTATTACAAAGGCTCATCCTGGAGACGTTTTTGCTCCAGTTTCCACAAACATCCTGGTATGCCATTAGTAAGGAAAAACAGAGTTCAAATTCACCCAGCATGTCGACACCTAAGCCAGGTTACAGTTACAGTATAGCCAGATGACACCATCCTGGTTCTATTCAACTGGAAATCCATTTTAAATGTGAATGAAAGGTTGTTCCTATCAAAACACGCTGTGTAAACAGTGCACTAGACTGAAGAAAAGCCATTTGATATAAAATGTTAAGAAACTTAATTTGGTAACTTTTTTGTTTAGCAGCAACAGTCATTTGGAAGACTGGAGGTGGCTCCCTGGATTTGGTGCTCCTGCATTCCTCCAGTCCTGACAGCAAGACTGATCTGGCAGAGACACAATAGCTAGCTTACTAGAATTGGCCCACTGGCATCACACACAGCAGTGGCCAAATGTGAACCAGGAGCTAGTCAAGCTGGCAGACAACCCCCTGCCAAAATGTAAGATATATCTCCACCCCTGAATAAGCTATGCATACCAATTTTTTCCACCCTCTAACTGCTGTACATCTAACAAGGAAACTACTGAGGTATGAATACTCACAGCAATTGAAGAGGCAGCAAAACTTTATTCTGTTCACTGTTAAATAGGAGGCGTGGTGCCCATCGCAAAATTTCCCCTACGGAAGTATATCCTGCCAAGTCTAGCCTTTGGTTAAGCTGAGGAGCTTCTCAGTTTTCATGAGATCTAATTCTCTGTACTAAGGCAGAGACTTTCTGTCCTTTCCCCAAAGAAGACTGTTTAAAGGAACAGGACACAAACAGGCTGCAGGAAAGAGCAAAACTGTCTTTCTGATGAACCCTTACCTGATTAGAGAGAGCAGCAAAGCAGCTGAGCCTGTTCCTGCCCAGCAGACAAGAGAGCGAGGCTGTGTCTGGCTGCGTCTGGAGTTTTGCACAGACCACGTGCACATTTGGGCATGTACTAAAATAGCTGCCAGACTTGGAGGAAAACAAACTTCACTTAAAGGGGAAAGTGGTAGCATTTTCCATAGAGTTGCAACAAACCAATGAAGGGTGTGAACCTACATTGCAGGATTCTTTTTGGCTACAAATGCCACAGGATAATAGGTAGGACATGCTATTTCTAGCCTGACATAAGAGAACAAAAAAAGAACAAAAAAAAGCAGGAAATAATAAGCCCTCCTTTCACAAAGAAACCTTAGTGTTAATAACTGCTTTTTTGCAGCTTACTCATCTGTGTCTGACCAGTTTATTTAGTGAGAAGACTATCCAGGGTGCTCTACCAAAGATGTTTGTCCCCAGAATGGAGACAAATTCAGAGGAAGCCATCTTGTGGAACCCAGCACTTGGAGTAAGCAATTTGGCTCTGGGACTGCGCACAAAGAACAGAAGCCAAAAAAAAGTATGAGGCATTTAGATATGAACAAGACATAAAAATTAACTTAATTATGATACCAAGATAATTGGCAAAACAGAGTGTGTAAATCTGAGTTCTTGATTCATAAACTACCTAAAGTGAAGATCAGAAAGTCTTCACAGTTATCGTATTTCTTCACAGTCTTCCACTGCTCTTGGGAGGAATGGATATATCACCACCTCCCTCTGCTAGAGAAAGCTGATGAGCCAAACCCACAAACTAACTTCATAAGGATTACCCAAAGCATAAGGCAGAACAGAGAGCATCAGTTACACCCCAGGCCAGAGGGTAGTGTTTGTGCTCAAATGCTTCAGCAAAAAAATTCTACACAATTTTTAAAATCAGAAGTAGCAAACCCTGCAACCAAAATAAATGATGCACGCATATCAGATCTATTTGTGTATGTTTGTGCAGAAACTTCATTTTGGTTGCACAAAGGCCCAGATGTCAGTGCTATTCCCAGTTGTTATTGTAGTATATGAGAAAACCTTATACGTGTACAGGATTGATGCAGCCTAGAAATAGCCTCTTCATAAAACTTCAAACATCAGTTAATAATTCTGAAAGATTATGAAGATATTTCAGTAAGAATCAGATATGGATCAGTCCGTTTCAATTCATCCTTTTGCCAGTTAATCAAAGGATATAAACACATAAAAGATATACACAAAATTTTTAACACATGAGCAGAACAGATCACTGCCCAAAGTAAGTTGATCCTACAAGACTTCATTGACTACGCTAAAGCCTTTGATTGTGTGGATCACAACAAACTATGACAAATCCTTAAAGAGATGGGAGTACCAGACCACCTCACATGTCTCCTGAGAAACCTATATAAGGGTCAAGAAGCAACTGTCAGAATGAGATATGGAGCAACTGATTGGTTTAGAATAGGAAAGGGAGTTCGACAAGGATGTATATTGTTACCCTGCTTATTTAATTTATATGCAGAGTACATCATGTGGAATCCTGACCTGGATGAAACACAAACTGTAATTAAGATTACCGGGAAAAACATCAACAACCTCAGATATGCAGATGATACCACTCTAATGGCAGAAAGTGAGGAGGACCTAAAGAACCTCTTGTTGAGGGTGAAAGAGGAGAGCACAAAAGTAGGCTTGAAACTCAACATCAAAAAAACTAAGATCATGGCATCCGGCCCTATCACACCTTGGCCAATAGAAGGGGAAGACGTGGAAGTAGTGACAGACTTCACATTTCTGGGATCCAAAATCACTGCAGATGGTGACTGTAGCCATGAAATTAAAAGATGTTTGCTCCTTGGGAGGACAGCTATGGCGAACCTGGGCAGTATAATAAAAAGTAGAAACATCACCTGCCAACAAAAGTCTGTATAGTCAAAGTGATGGTATTCCCAGTAGTAATGTATGGCTGTGAGAGTTAGACCATAAGGAAGGCCAAGTGCAGAAGAATAGATGCTTTTGAGCTATGGTGCTGGAGAAGAATCTTGAGAGTCCCTTGGACTGCAAGAAGATCAAATCAGACAGCCCTAAGGGAAATCAACCCTGACTGTTCCCTGGATGGTCAGATGCTGAAGCTGAAGTTCAAATACTTTGGCCACCAAATGAGAAGGGAGCACTCACTGGAAAATACCCTGATGCTGGGAAAGACAGAAAGCAAAAAAAGAAGGGGACGGCAAAAGATGAGATGGCTGGACAGCATTACTGATGTAACAAACACTAATTTGAGCAGACTTCGGAGGATGGTGGAAGACAGGAGGGCCTGGCATGACTTTGTTCATGGGGTCACAAAGGTCGTTTTCGCACTCACCTTCCGCCGGCGTGACCCCCCTCTTCACCGCGCAGGATCTGCGCGGATTTCGCACTAAACGCTGCGGAGCAGCCAGAAAAGCCGGAAGCTCCCGGCACAAAAGCCGCTCAAACTGAAACCGCCAAAAAGCAGTTTGGCGTTTGCGCGGCTTTTGCGACGGGAGCTTCCGGCTTTTCTGGCTGCTCCGCAGCGTTTAGTGCGAAATCCACGCAGATCCTGCGCGGTGAAGAGGGGGGTCGCGCTGGCGGAAGGTGAGTGCGAAAACGACCAAAGAGTGTGCGACTGAACAACAAAAACAGGACTAGAGCCAGGACTTAAATGCAGAGAAAGAGTCACCTACCCATTGCTTTCAATGAGTCTTCTTACTTTGCTCTTCAACCCCACTGACTTCAGTGGGACATAAGCACATCAGTTTTTCTCCAAAATATATACCATTTTCTTTCACTGTCTAGATAATGCTTTGGCTCATCCATTTGATAAATCACCTATTTCCCTCAGTTCTGCCCTGCATGACTCAGATAGCAATAATTATTTGTTACCCACAGATTTCCCTGGTGGCTTTTGTCTCAAACCCTGCTTCTCCTATCTCTGTCATTCATAAAGTCTGATAACATGCTCCTGATAAAACTCCATCCAGCCCCCAGTATTGTTGTTGCCCAAGATAAAAAAGAACACCCTTGTTATAGACATTAAACTGAGTTATGACCTACATTCAACATTGCCCATGTTGAGATCCTGAAATCCTCTCTGTATTAGGTACTTGACAGTAAAGTCTGACAACTGAGAGCAACACCAATGGCATACAGGGTGAGGTGGAGAAATAATAATAATAATAATAATAATAATAATAATAATAATAATAATAATAAGAAGAAGAAGAAGAAGAAGAAGAAGAAGAAGAAGAAGAAGAAGAAGAAGAAGAAGAAGAAGAAGAAGAAGAAGAAGAAGAAGAAGAAGTTTTATTTGTATCCCACCCTCCCCGCCTAGGCGGCTCAGGGTGGCTAACAACCTTTTATACATGTACAATAATAGATAAAAACTTTAAATTCAACAATAAAAGCATTTAAACATTATAAAAACCAGTTAATAATTAAAAATACATAATTTCTGGCTGTGGCTTCCATCCTATGCAATTTTCAAATGTAGCAGAGAAAATTGCTACCCTCAAGTGTGGGAGGCTATCCCCTGCTCCAAGGCCATGGCAGACAGACCAAGTCACAAAGAACAGGTGCCAACTCAAAATTCTCCCCTCCTACACAAACAGTAAAGCCAAAGACTTAAGAAGGGACAATGCCAAACTTGCTTGCCTACTTGGTGGGGAGGGGAATGAACTTTTCTTGAGCACAACGGCTCATCATCCCTCCCAGAAGCTCCTGGGGCAGTCTAACAGCAGAAGTCTGCTACATGCCTCAGTGCACCACAAACGAGAGCAAGAAAATTCATGTTCCCTGCATCATACAGAGAAAGATTTGGGAGGAAGAGGCCCTCAACTAATGGAACCTCATATCCCTTTACCACACATATGGGAATCATCAGTTCCAGCAAACAACTTCCCTCAGACACAGTAACCTAAGAGGCAGGCTCCAGTGACACAGCAGATATGTTGTTCCTATGGCAGGACGCAGTGACTAAACACCAAACTGCTTAATGCAAGGAAATTCCATAGGAACAACAACATAAACTGATTAACTCACATCCATTTAACAAGAAGCAGAACAAGGGTTATCCCTAAGGCCAGAATTATGCCTTCATTTACCATACAAATATTTCCATTTTCTCCTACATGTAGACCATCCAGACTGCAGTTCATGCCAGGCATGTAGGGGACAAAGTGCACCAAACAAGATACATGCAAGGACAATTGATGAATGTTTTCCCACTGCACTGTTCTTGTTCCTTTTTATTAATTCCTCCCATAATCAACCTCAACTGTTACGGTTAGGCCAGTTATCACTGGAAGAAACCATCTGTGCACGTTAACTCCATCAAAAGGTGTGGCCATATCTGCCTGCAATCTATTTAAATTTGGGAGGAAACCGCAATTAACTTGATACACTTGTTATTCTGTTTACAGAGACTCTTTCGGCATGCAAGGCCCACCCACACAAAGAGGCCTCTGCATCAGAAGAGAAGGTTATATGGTACCTCCAGCAAACACAGAAAACCAGAGTTCTCCACAGAGGTGCAGCCAAAATAGGGTTTCAAATAGAGTTGTTAACAGTTAACACACACAACCGTGCTTAGGATTGTGCTGTGAGTAACAATGAATAACAATGAATTCAAAGCACAATGCGTCTGTTGTCCAGCATACTGCATATAAAGAGTGTCCTTCACTGATAAACCTTCCTTTGTTAAAGGCCTCTGAATCCATTTGTTCTATTTTATTACACATGTACACTGGGAAGTAAGTCCCAGTGAGTTCATTGAGACTCAATTCATTCACTTCATTCCCAAGTATTTGTTAGTATTTTTTTTAACAAGAACACACAAGAATGCAGTTCAGCTGGCTTGGCATAGAGAGGTGTGGCCAAATATGCAAATGAGTCCCTGCTGGACTTTTTCCTACAAAAAAGCCCTGTGTGAAACAATGGTGATGTCAGGGAGTGTGGTCTAATATGCAAATGAGTTCCTGCTGGAATTTTTTCTACAAACAAAGCCCTGATTAGTACTAATAGGAGGCTTCTTTTTTTTTGCTCAAGGTGTCTGTGCACATGAGGTAGGCAGAATGCTGTAAACAGGAGACACCATTTAATCATAAAGCAAGAAAAACTGAAATGGTTCTCAGACTATTCACCTCAAAGGCTGTTTTAGATGTGATTTTGATTAATTATAAAGATGCTAGTACAGTAAACAGAAACTTTAACTATATTTAAAGGAAAAGTAAAATCCTATTTCCCATAATTCCTCATTGACTGAAGTTTAATCGAGGGTTGCCAATCCCCAATTTGGAGGCCCTCCCCCCACTTCAGGGTTATCAGAAAGTGAGAGAGGAGAGGCAAATGTCTGCTGGGCACTCTATTATACCTTATGGAGATCGATTCCCATAGGGTATAATGGATAACTGATCGGTGGGTATCTGGGGCTCCAGAGGGGCAGTTTTTTGAGGTAGAGACACCACAATTTCAGCATAGCATCCAGTGCCTCTCCTCAAAACAGATTGGACCAGGGGTTCCAATTCTATGGGCCCCCATAGAAGGTGCCTCTATCCTCCATTAATTCCTATGGAAGGAAAGCATTTAAAAAGGAGCATGGTCCCTTTAAATGTGATTGCCAATTTGCCAGAACTCGTTTTGGAGTTAAATCATACTTGTCATACCCTTGCTCCTGGCTCCATCTCCAATGTCTCCTGGCTCCACCCCCAAAGTCCCCAGATATTTCTTGAGTTGGACTTGGCAACTCTAGTTTAATCACAAGAAGACATGTGTTACCGGTGGGTAGAAGGGCAAACCCAGGAATGGAGGTATCTCCTGTTCAGGATGTGGTTGTGTCCCCCCCTAAAAGAGCAGATTCACAACAGGAGGCTGTATTAGACCTGGTCATTCTCTTGGATAAGGAGGTGGTCATGTCAGCTAGGAGTGCCTATCAGCAGCAGCAGCTGGCGAGTCAGTTATGATATTTCTGGGGGGGGGGGGGAGATCTTGTGGTGGATGTTCTGATGACATCTAGATTAGATTACTGCAATGTTTCAGGTGGATAGCCATGTTAATCTGAAGTAGCAGAACAAAATTTGAGTCCCATAGCACCTAAAAGACCTACAAAATTTTGAGGATATAAGTTTTCATAAGTCAAACTTTCTGTCAAACTTTGACTGTCAAACCTCACTTCATCAGATACTGTTATCCCATGAAGTGAGCTTTGACTCAAAAAAAGCTTGTGCCCTGGAAGTTTTTGTTGTTCTTTAAGGTGCTTCTGGTCTAGGGTTGCCAGGCCCAATTCAAGAAATATCTGGGGACTTTGGGGGTAGAGCCAGGAGACTTTGGAGGTACAGCCAGGAGCAAAGTTGTGACAAGCATAACTGAACTCCAAAGGGAGTGTTTTGAGGGGGTGAACAAGCATGTGGACAAAGGGGACCCAATAGATGTTGTTTTGTTTACCTTGATTTCCAGAAAGCTTTTGATAAAGTTCCTCATCAAAGGCTCCTTAGTAAGCTCAAGAGTCATGGAGTAAAAGGACAGGTCCTCTTGTGGATCAAAAATTGGCTAATTAATAGGAAGCAGAGAGTGAGTATAAATGGGCAGTCTTTGCAGTGGAAGACGGTAAGCAATGGGGTGCCGCAGGGCTCAGTACTGGGTCCCATGCTCTTTAACTTGTTTATTAATGATCTGGAGTTGGGAGTAAGCAGTGAAGTGGCCAAGTTTGCAGATGACACTACATTGTTCAGGGTGGTAAGAACTAGAGAGGATTGTGAGGAACTCCAAAGGGATCTGTTGAGGCTGGGTGAGTGGGCGTCAACGTGGCAGATGAGGTTCAGTGTGGCCAAGTGCAAAGTAATGCACATTGGGGCCAAGAATCCCAGCTACAAATACAAGTTGATGGGGTGTGAACTGGCAGAGACTGACCAAGAAGGGTCGTGGTAGATAACTCACTGAAAATGTCAAGACAGTGTGCAATTGCAATAAAAAAGGCCAACGCCATGCTGGGTATTATTAGGAAGGGAATTGAAAACAAATCAGCCAGTATCATAATGCCCTTGTATAAATCGATGGTGCGGTCTCATTTGGAATACTGTGTGCAATTCTGGTCACCGCACCTCAAAAAGGATATTATAGCATTGGAAAAAGTGCAGAAAAGGGCAACTAGAATGATTAAAGGTTTGGAACACTTTCCCTATGAAGAAAGGGTAAAACGCTTGGGGCTCTTTAGCTTGGAGAAACATCGACTGCGGGGTGACATGATAGAGGTTTACAAGATTATGCATGGGATGGAGAAAGCAGAGAAAGAAGTTCTTTTCTCCCTTTCTCACAATACAAGAACTCGTGGGCATTCAATGAAATTGCTGAGCAATCAGGTTAGAATGGATAAAAGGAAGTACTTCTTCACCCAAAGGGTAATTAACATATGGAATTCACTGCCACAGGAGGTGGTGGCAGCTACAAGCATAGCCAGCTTCAAGAAGGGATTGGATAAGAAAATGGAGCAGAGGTCCATCAGTGGCTATTAGCCACTCTGTGTGTGTGTGTGTGTATTTTGGCCACTGTGTGATACAGAGTGTTGGTCTGGATGAGCCATTGGCCTGATCCAACATGGCTTCTCTTATGAGTTCTGGCCATCAAAATTAAGAGACTGCACACCTTTTAAATGATTTCTTTCCTTGGGGGCTCACAGAATTGGACCCCCCCTGGTCCAATCTTTTTTAAACTTGGAGAGTGTTTTGAGGAGATGCACTGGATGCCCTGCTGAAAATTTGGTGCTTCTACCTCAAAAAACATCCCCCTCCCAGAGCCCCAGGTACCCGTGGATCAATTCTCCATGATACCCTATGGATACCTCCCAGCTTGCTTCTTCTGGGCTCAGTTCAAAATGCCTAATTCAACCTTTCAAGCCCTATATGGCTGGGGACCATAAGGGCCTTAAGGACTGCAAACTCCCAAATGAAATTTCCCCAGCTTCTATGGTCATTTTGGGGGACCCTGCTTCAGGTGTTCCTGCCATCTGAGGCAAGACAGTAGCAACCCAAAAAAGGGTCATGGCCAATGCTCCCTCTAGGCTGTGGAGTCTGGTGAGCAAAAATTCTACTTTGTGAGTTACTGGCATTAAAGTTGTGAGCTGCTGAATAAATTAGTTTGCTCTGGGGCCATTTTCCCTGAGCTGAGACAAATATGTCTTAGCTAAAAAAGTGTGAGCTGGCGCATGCTAACTCAGTTTAGAGGAAACACTGGTCATGGCACCAAAAGTGGAATTCTGCCCCCCCCCCCAGGAGATTAGTGTGCCACCTATCATTATCTTCCACCAAAAGGTGAAGACCTTTTTTTTTGTTAGGTTTGGTACTCCTTGACTGACCTCCTTCCTGTTTATGTTTATGAAAAATTGCATATGTGATCAATAGAATGAGACGTCTTATAAGCAATGTAGCAGGACTAGGATTACAGAAATCTGAAACAAGCACAGTCTACTGGACATGATACAGCCTGTAGATACAATGCATAACAATGGCTTTACATCAGCAGAACAAAATGCAGTGACAACAGCACAATACATTCAGCAAACAAATACTACTTCCTATCACAGTCTACAGTCCTTTTCCATTTATAAATACCTTTCTGAACCATTTAGTTATAGTATAGTGTAGCCCTATCACCTTCACAGAAAAGCCCTCCTGAAGAATTCTGTTTTACATAGTTTGTGAAATGACAGACGCATGAGAGCCTTCCTGACCTCCTCAGGCTAGGAACCAGCTGTCTTCTTAAGCAAATTTAAAATTTCTCCTATTTCAGTAACATCCCTTCACACACACAAATGCACCTGGAAGCACTGCTATTCAGACCTGTTTCTTCAATAATCCTTTCTAGTACCTGCCCTACACTCCCTCTATTTAAAACAGCACCTCCAAAGCAATCATTTTTGCAGGATCAGCTACTGAAAATTGTGCAAGGAGCAAGTACATCTCATATTAAATTCCACAATCCATCACTCTTTAACATGCTGCTTCTGAGCTGTTTTATGTGAATATACCTGATTAACAACGCTTCTCACAATTATCATTTCAGTCGTGTATTTGTTCATCTAGAGATCTTGTAAAAAACAAACAAACACCCAGATAGTTACTTAAAATCCCAGAGTTCAGTTATTTCATACCTCTATCTCAGCATATGTCTATCCCTGTGTGTTTATTTTTATTCCAGCAAAGAGAAGCAGGTATTTCTTAGAAACTTAGCATTTCTTAAGAAAATATTACATTCCAGGAGGATGAAGCATGTACTCAAAGATCAGTGAAATTATTTACTGGTGTAGATACACTTTCTGCGCATGTTTACTCATAAATATACCCTGCTACATTCAGTGGGACTGAAAACCTACACACTGAAACCCATAAGACTTGTGGTGTCCTAGTAAATAAGCCTAGGATTTGACTGCATAACACAGTGGAATCACAGCTCTCATTTTCTAAGATGATACATGACCCAGTATATCCTGTTTAGTCTTCAAGCCATCTTCAGTCCTGGCTTGTGATTCTCCAGCAAAACAGTACATTTACAGGCCATTACAGTCCCATTGACGCCAAGAATCCTTACAGGCTTCATTCAGAATTATTTATCTTATTTATTATTTATTACTTTCAATTTCTATCCCGCCCTCTCCGCAAGCAGACTCAGGGCGGCTTACAACATCATAAAATACAATCAATCCAATAAAACATATAAAACCATAATTTACATATATCAACTTTAAAACCCTTCTATGGCGCTATTTCAGTACAGTATAGGCAGTATCGAATTCTCGACTGTGATTGCCAGCATTCTGTAAGAAGTCCGGTGGCAGCCCTTTTTCAAACCGCAAAAGCCTGTTTGAACAATTCGGTCTTACAGGCCCTGCGGAACGCCGACAAATCCCGCAGGGCCCTTATGGCTTCTGGAAGGGTGTTCCAAAGTTCTGGTGCTGCCACCGAAAAAGCCCTGGATCTTGTCTCACACACAGCCTGGCTTCTTTTGGGCCAGGGGCAGACAGCAGATTTTTAGTCCCTGATCGCAGTGCTCTCTGGGGGATATATGGGGAAAGGCGGTCCCGTAGATAGGCAGGTCCCTGACCATAAAGGGCTTTGAAGGTTAATACCAACACCTTGAAGTGAACTCGGAACACAACAGGCAACCAGTGCAGCTCCCTCAGCACTGGCTGAATGTGCTCCCGTCGCGGCAGCCCCATTAACAGTCTTGCCGCAGCTTTCTGCACTAGTTGTAATCTCCGGGTTAGCGTCAAAGGTAGCCCCATGTAGAGAACATTACAGTGATCTATTCTTGAGGTGACCGTAGCATGGATTACCGTCGCCAAGTCGTTGCGCTCCAGGTAAGGGGCCAGCTGCCGCGCCTGTCGAAGATGAAAAAAGGCAGATCTAACTGTGGCTGCCACCTGGGCCTCCATTATAAGGGAGGACTCAAGAAGCACGCCTAAGCTCTTGGCCTTAGGGACCGGTATCAGTGGTACCCCGTCAAGGGCCGGCAGCTGGATCTCTCCCCCCGGACAGCCTCGACCCAGGTAGAGAACCTCCGTCTTCGTCGGATTCAATTTCAGCCGACTCAGTCTGAGCCAAGAAGCCACGGCTTGTAGCGCTAGGTCTAGATTTTCCAGGGTACAGTCAGACTGGCCACCCATCAATAGATAGAGCTGGGTGTCATCCGCATATTGATGGCAACCCAGTCCATACCTCCTGACAATCTGGGCAAGGGGGCACATATAGATATTAAATAGCATTGGGGATAGGACCGCTCCCTGCGGCACCCCACAACTAAGAGAGTGCCTCTGGGATGCTTCCTCCCCTATCACCACCCTTTGTCCCCGATCTTGGAGAAAGGAGGTCAGCCACTGTAAGGCAGATCCCTGAATCCCCACATCGGCAAAGCGGCTAGTCAGTAGCTGATGGTCAATTACATAAAGCTGGGATTCAATAAACAAGAAGGGGGTCTCATTCACTTAACTCTGTTAACTCTGCATTTTAGAAACAGACAGATAAAACACAAGCAAAACACTTTTAGCATCCCTTTGACTATGATACCCACAGGGTTAATAAAAAAGCCATAATCTTTGTTTCCATATCAGCACTCAGATTTTGCATGTATGTATAACAATAAACATACTTTTGAGCATGTACCTTTCTGTTACTACTGAGTAGCCACATCAGTGCCCAGAAGTATGGTTTCACATAAAAGGTTTTCAGAAAAGAGGATGTAAGGGGGGTGGGGATAGCAATCTTTCAGCCACTTGATGACATCAGTTGAGGCAGTCCCATCTAGCCAATCATGAAGGTCTCTCCACAACCCCAATGGAAGGTGCCAATGAGACAGGCAACACACAGTGGCTGCAATCACACACATGTAATAATGCACTTTCAATCCACCTTCAATGCACTTTCTAACTGGAATATACTGTGTGAACTGGCAAAATCCAGTTGGAAAGTGGATTGAAAGTGTGTGTGTGTGATTGCAGTCAGTGACTGGCCATGCTCACTTAGGTGTGGTATTCATACATGCACAACAACCATGTGGAATAGCACTACAGAGAAACAGTTCCCAAGTAGCTGGGTGGATGTGTGAAAGGGCCTAAACCTGATGCCTCCTGATGAATGTGAACAATTAGAAAAACCTGAGCAATGGTCACTTCCTGTGGCACTGGAGCCTCTTTGTCAGCCTCCCATCTGAGAAGTTATCAGAGCTGTTGAACTCGTGACATGTGAACAGAACACAGCATAATACTCATTAATGTAGAACTATTACTACACCAAACAAGAACAAACTGAAAAGACCGCAACATGGCTGTTAGTATCTATCTATAAGTGAGGTGGATGTAGATCAACTTTCATCCCTCTGCATTTAGATCAAGAGGGGTAGACATGTTTGTCTGTCTGTAGCAGTAGAAAAGAGCAAGAGTCCAGTAGAGCCTTAAAGGATAACAAAATTTGTGGTAGAGTATGAGCTTTCATGAGTCACTGCTCACTTCTTCAGATACAACTAGAAGGTGGGTCCATCTGCCCTGTATATTGGAAAGTGGAGTGATTTCAGATGTCAGATGACACTAGCAGGCAAATGACAATAGAAGGTGTGATTGGATTAGGTGTGATATGCAGAGAGGTAGTATAATATCATCATTCCTCCCTCTACCTTGAAGAGGAACTGTGAGTCTTTGATGGGAAGGATATCTGGTCTGCTGGGTCCTTTGGACTCTGTGGCCTCCACAAAATACCTTTTCATAGCGTTTTTTCATGCAGTTCTCCATATTATTTCCTACTCTTTACCAGAAGGATACCAGCTTCACAAAAATATTGCCATGTTAACCAGATAGACAAACAGTGCTGCCCTAAACAGGGTTATGTCCTCCAAATCCCACTGACTTCAATGCATTTAGAAGAATGTAACCCTGTTTAGCACTGTAAAACATTTTTGTTGGTTTATTTAAAATGTTTATATCTTGCCTTACTGCTTTAGACACAAGGTGGCTAACAAAGCAACAACAAGTTGCAAACACATGCAAGCAGTATAACAGTTCATCAACAAGATAGAAGCAACATGCAAGACAAAACACATACAAAGTTTAATTTTAAAAGAGAATGAAAAAAACCCAGCCAGATCTGCCAAAACTATTTATCTTCCACCAAATGCTCTCTGAAATAAAACTGTTTTATATAAATTCTCCACAAAATATCCTGAACACTGATCATCCCTCAGCTCTCCCACTCCAAGCATCACCTCCTCAGAAAAATATAAATATAAGCAGTACAAAGGAAGGAGAAAAGGGAAAGGGGAGCTATCCAGCCTCAATGCATTTCTTTGAAGACCTATGCTTTTCTACCAACCACATTTGCTATGTTTTAAGTAAAATCATAAAGTGATCTACCAGAATGAAAAGCCTTGTAGAGCAGTCCTGAGCAGAATTATATCCTTCTAAGTCCATTGAAGTCCACTGTAACTCTGCTTAAGACTCCAGTGTAAATCAACCTGGCTTGCATTGTATGAGAAAGCTCTCTGAAATTGATCCAGTCAAAAGCACCACACCTGGTAGATCAGTTCAATGTACAACACTTCCTGTTTTGCCAGCCCCAATTACAATAACACTGTAAACTGTGCTCATGTGTCTGGGAGGGCTCCCTTATCTACCTACCTGCCTGAAGTCTTGAACACTGGCTAGGATCAGTTTGCCTCTCATTAACTTCCTCCTGATATAGCACAACCATTGTGATAATGTATATTTTGGGCATGTGAACAACTTTTGACATGTACCTCACATAAAAAGCCCAGGTCTCAGTTGGGCTACAGAACAAATTCCTATAACTATAACCTGCCCGGCATGCTGTGCTGAATTCTTTATCTAGATTTTAGATTGTAAGCTCCTTGGGACAGGAATCTGAATTTCTACATTCTGCACAGTTCCATGCAGTTGAAGGCAAAACAACAATAATATAAGGAACAGCATAGAGTATGTGCTGAAAATATTGTCAGTCAAAAACAGAAATTAGCAAGACTCTTTAGCTTTCCCCTCCATGTGTAAATTCAGACCCAAAGAGACAATTCTTACTGTTTTCCATTCAGTTCCAGCAATTTCTTGATGGAGTCCTCCCACTTCATTATTGCAATATTGTACTGTTCCACAGTGACGTTCCCCACCCAAACAGTTCAACTAGCATCCAAGTTACAAGCAATTAATTTAACAGCAGCTGAATGAGATTGCCTTTTCTCCTGAAAATTTATCAAGCTAAGAACAGGGCAGGGACACTCTTCCCTCTAGGCAACAATATGTTTCAAACTGTGCCAAAGAAAGCTGAGCTACACAACCCACACCCCCTTCTTTATCCCATACTTCAGCAAACAGACAGACAGAAAAAGACTTACCCAAAAATATATGCTGTCAACAACGAGCAGACTTCCGAAACAAAAGACAAACTACTGGATAAGCTTGTCCATGCATGAAAAAGTCAGAGGCTGCTGGCTCACACATCACACAAGAGTATACCACTTGCAATTTCAAGTTGACTCCTGCTGCCTGTTCTCCTCACCACAAGTCCAGCCCCCCCCCGCCCCCGCCAGAAGTGGCCAACGTCATAGCCAAACATTCTTCCCAGCTAATCAGAGAATAGAAGGGGAGGAACACCCGTCGCTTCACATTTCTTTCCTGCTAACAACTGGGTTCGTGTGTGCATGTTCCCACATGTGCGGTGCATGTCACGTTTCCCTGTTCTCATGCAATTTATTCCTCATAGTCCTCACAAGTGCTGACATAATCCAGAGCAATGGTAAATCAACACACATAAACTCCCAAAGTTAGGACAAGGCCTAGACGACAGCAATTTGCAAGACAGCCTCACTTCTTTCTTCTGCCTGGCACAGAAGTGCACACAAAAACTCGTGGATTTGTGCCAAGGAAGGCCCAGGAGATTTTTCACTTTCCAGCTGGCACAATAAGCAAATCACACACGGTTTACAAACCCCAGCTATTCTTTCTCTCTCTCTCTCCCCCCCCCCCCCCCACCATCTCCAGCCTTAGAATCTCAAGCATCATGTTACAGACCCTTTCATGATCAAAGCACAAAGCAAAGACTCCATTCATAGCACTCAATGAACTGCCCCCTGAGCAGCTGCTGTCAGCTTGGAATCTGCCACTGGCTGCTGCATAACCCAAATCACAAGCTCTGAAGAACAGCGCTGTGACACTTGACAATCTTGCAAATATTTGTCAACGAATGCTGGTCCCATAAAAAGTACCCTCTTATGTAATGTCTTTCTCACTAGCTTCGGAAACTGAAAAAGGAAAGAAGAGGAACGCTTCTGAAAATCCAGGGGGAAGAAATACCACAAAAACAAGAATGTTGCTTGAAAGTTTCGTTAAACCTTACCACCAGTTCTATACTGAGAAGAGCAAAGTTCTTCCAAAGGAAAAGTAGCAATAAAGCTACTCCCAAATATGTTCTCCATTCACAAGAACCTTGGCTTAGTGTTTCTTTCCAACAGGACCAAATCTACATGTTTTTGAGGGGGGTCAAATTAAGAAATGATGCCCCCTTGTGGGCTATTCTACCTTAGGAGCCCATAGAATAGAAAGGACTTCATACCCAATTTGGCATACACACACACCCCGGTGGCGCCTGGGGCAAGCGCTCCTCCGCCCCTCCCTAGATCCGGCCCTGCTTTCCAATATTGAGGAGACAATTCCACTGAATTAATTATAAATGGGGGGGGGGGATTCTAGTTCCATTTCATTGATGGGAAAGCAGAGGCTCAAAGCCACCATAGACTCAGTAAACAGAGTGATGCTGACTGAATTCAATAACAGCCAACAGAGCACAGCCCACAACAGAACTCAGAATAAATCATCCAACCACTCTAAATAGTTTAAGCAGGAATATATAAGGCTATCATTGCAGTCCTAAGAATATTTCCCCACTCAGTAGGAGTCTGAGGAGTCCTCTGGAAACTTCTCTGTAAATTCCTCTCTAGTGTGTGTGTGAGAGAGAGAGAGTGAGAGAGAAGTCTATTAATACTTCTAGCCAAGGTTTTTAATATATCTGATTGCAATGGAGCCAGTTATTCCCATATGGGTATCAAATGGAAAGAAAATGTTCTGAAGAAGGAAAGGAAGGTTGCCAGGGCATGCTGGGCACTGCATGTACTAGAAAGAAGCTTCAGAGGAAGTTTGGGCTGGAGTCGAAAAGCAGGAAAGAAGTTACCACTAGCTTACCAGTCACTGCCAGCTTCCAGGCCTGGAAACCATGCTATTAAAACAGTTCCTCAGCATACCAGACATTCATGCTAATAGATTCAGGTGGGTCTCAGTGTTGGTCTGAAGCAACAGAACAAAGTTTGAGTCCTGTGGCATCTTTAAGACTCACAAAGTTTAATTCCAGGTATAAGCTTTTATGTGAATTAAACTTTGTTCCTTTCGTGCTATGACCCACCACCACAGTTAGACCCTTACTCACATTACAGCCAGAACCCCTGACAGCCCCCCCCCAACAATCTAATCTTCCTTCTCAGCTCCCCCAGAAACCCCCACATTGGGGCTCTGCAGTTCTGCAGGGCCTGTAAGACAGATATATTTCCCCAGGTATCTGGTTGAGGACAGTGATGATTCCATCTGTCTGGCACTCCCAACCTCTGCCTCCACCTCCACCCTCCATGAAGCAGTGGCACAACTGGAAGTTCTGACCATCATCTATTTAGGCTAATTGCTGCATTTTTATTGTATTCTTATTGTTTAATTATGTATTTATATTTTACTGTTGTTGTACATCACCCTCAGCCCTGTCTTTACAAGGCAGGGTGCTTTAAAAATCCAATTAAATAAAGAAAAAACCCCAGAAATCCCAGTCTTCCAATACCTGCCTTTTCTAACTTGCCAGAGTCATTCTAGGCGCCTAACAGACACTCTGTGCATCTGATTAAGTGAGCTCTTCCTCTAGAAAGCTTACGTTGGAATCAATTTTGTCAGTTTTTGAAGTGCTACTGGACTCCTATTTAATCCTGCCTCTTCAGTTACTGCCTCAGCATTTGGCTCAGCTCAACAGCCCTAGAAGCCCAGCATCACTTCGGCTCCCAGCCCCTTAATGAACGCCATCCGTCTTCCACAAGCCTCCGATAACCCAAACTCCGGTCTTCACCGGGAGATTGGCAACCCTACCGAGGACCCTTCGCCCATCCTCCACTTAAGCACAGTCTCCTTTATACCCCTCCCATTACCTCGCAGCCGTTTCCTTCTGCGCTGTATCCCAAAGTCTCTACTACACACGATTCCCACCCACCTACCCACCACCTAGTCCTGTTACCTCCCCCATCTCTTTATTCCACACAAATATCCCTCCCTCCGTTTCCCTCCCCCTCTCGGGCGCTTGTTTTAGTCTCCCACATATCCCCATATTTGCCCCGCGCGACCCCTGGCTGAACTCGGTCCTCTAAAGCCTCTTTCTTCACTCACCGCCTCCCACACACCCACACCCACTCTTCCCTCGCAAGTCTGCAGCCAACCAACTGGCCCCTCACTCACCCTCCCCAAGACTAGACTAGCGCTAGGACGTCCTGCCTCCAGTCGCCGGCTCCCATCGCCCGGACCCCACTTGACTGCAGACCGAGCTCTCCACTCCAGCCCCAGAGTCAGGCTCCGCCCGGCCACCCCCTAATGCCCCCCCTTCCAGGCTGCAGGCCCGCCGGCCGGCCGGCCAATCTCGCGGACCAAGGGACAAGCGGAAAGGGGCCAGGCTCGGGGGAGTCTCGACGGACGGAGTCCGGCTCCAGAGGATCTAACCGGCGAGAGGGAGAGGAAGGGCAGCTTTAAGCTCAGGAGCAGTAGCCTTCATCCGACCTTTAAGGACCAGAGTGGGCAACATCATCATCTGACCTGGTATGGCTTCCCCCACCAACCTCTAACATAACCATGATAATCTCCATAGTACTTGTTCCGAGGTGGGTGACCCAGTATTTGGGTATCATGAGCATATCTCAAAAACTGTGCACTATTATTATTCTTTTCTGCTGCTTTTTCTTGTGTAATGACCCCATCACTGGAGATGACAAATGTAAGTGAAGACAGCACCCTAAAATATGTACCTAACAGATCACATTCATTTACGGAATTTATACCCTGCCTTTCTGCCCTCATCAGGGGCACCAAGGAAGCTGTTTTGCTGTGTTTACATCATTGTTATTTTTCCATCACTCTCTGCTGCATTTTTTTTCTTTCCTTTCCTTCAAGGAGCTCAGGGTAGGCTACATGTTTCTGCCTTCCTCCATTTTATCCTTGCAACAACTCTGTGAGGTTAGGCTGACACTGAGTGACTGGACCAACATCATCTAGAGAGCTTCAAGGCTGAGTAGGAATTTGAATCCAGGTCTCTCTTCAGTCCCAGTCTAACACCCTAACTACTTTGCAACACTAGGATCTCTCATGACATGACATTATTTCTGAAATTCATTCACCCTAACAAAGGAAGCCCATAAGCTGCTTCTATAAGGAGACTGTCAGGAAGGAGCAGATTTCAAATGTATACACTACACACATTCACACAGAGGAACACATTCCTTGTTGTTCTGTAGAAGGAGGATCGTGTCTACTGAAGTACTGCATTACTAATACTCCCAAATTCTCTTCTGCTCCATTTTCTGTGTTGCGGTATCCTGGAAAAGAACTGAGTGGATGCAGCAATGTGCCTGGGTACGAATTAAACAGTTCTGGATTAGGTGTTAGGAACCAAACAAAAGAGGAACTTCATTGATTTCGCAGCACATAGCGCCACTGCTGATACTTCTGTTCTTGGTGTTTTCAAAAGTAACGGAAGTATGCATGGTTTGAGAGCATTCAGCAAACTAATGTAAGCTCCCCCAACCTACAGTTTGCAAATATGGAAACAGTCCTGCACTGCTGAGAAATACCTGATACCGACCTGTCAAAAATAAAGACCACTGTAAAGTGATGAATTATGTTCTCTGGAATGCTATGAGATGTAACATTCATAATACCCATTATGCTCTATGAAGCGGTGAGAAAGGACATCTGGCAATGCATTTGCTAGAACAAGGAAGTAAACAAAACTCTGCAAAGGGGGAGGCACAGCGGAGCAGCTGAATTCCTTGAGAGAAACAGGTGGGTGTAAGACTGTGTAATTAATTAACCATCATTGCCAATGGAATTATCATGTAGGGGCTGTCACAAGGAAAGCATTATTTGGCATTTGCTACACAAGCATCTAAAGGCAAGTGGCTTTTCTTGTGCTGCCTGCATGAGAGGCCTTCACTATCTTTGCTTTTAAGAGCATAATGTATATGCCTGTTTTCCCACTCTACTACATTTCTTTTAACCATGATGTATATAATATAGAGGGTTCAATGCAAAGAGGAGATGCGGTTGCAGTGATCATAGCTTTCTTTATTAGTTGCAGCTGGTAACAGCTGAACTAGAAGACTGGTTTACTGGGCCAACAGGGCCAACTATATACAGTTCAAGGTCCCCATGCTAGGACACCACTGGATCATTTAAACCAGCAGGGGGCCTGTGATTGGAGCAGGGTGGCAGGGATTTTGATCCTATGACCCATTGTTTCCCAGACCCCAAGATCAGACTAAAGGCTCCAATGAGCCAGGCAGGAACATGGTAATATCCACATTAGTCCACATGCACAACCTTCATGAAATTATCATCCTTTCCCCAGCTTTTGCAGAAGATTCATGCAGTCCCTCCAAAACACAGAGTGCAGTCATAAATAGACTAATGGACCTGTACAACCAGAGGAGGTGTGACCAGTTTCTGCACCAGGGTGAAAGTTCCTCTGCACTCCTTCTAGGTCCCTTGTGCCAGAAAATGCTGACAAGAGCCCACTGACATGCCTCTGTGTGTTTGTGCAACAAATACATGCATCAACAGCTCCAAGGGGTTGCCAGCTCTGGGTTCAGAAATACTTGGAGATTTTGGAGAAGGGTGGGGTTTGGGGAGGGGAGGGACTTTAGTGGGGTGTAGTGCCATAGAATCCACCATCCAAAATTGCCATTTTCTCCAGGTGAACTGATTTATTTCACCTGGAGATCAGTTGTAATCCCACAAGATCTCCAGCCACCACCTGGAGGTTGGCAAGACTGCATTGCTCTGGAGTAATAGAGCATGAAAAGTGCATGGGCACTCCTCTTAATATTTTGCTGATGCCATGGGGGTTTTGGGGGGTGGGGGTTATTTAGCAACAGGCCACAACTTATTGACATTCTTGCTTTTTTTTTTTTAACACCAGACAGGCATCTGTCCACCCAAAGAAGCTGATCCACTTAAAAAACCTTAAATGTTTCCTCCATTAATCACACAAGGTAGTTTCCATAGTCATGTTGTCTACCTTATGTTTTGCCTGTGCTTTTTAATTCAAACCATTAACTGATCCAGTACTAACTTACAAAGATCTACTTGACACGTCCCCTGTGTGATTAATTACATACATCACTTGACATTTTGAGACTCTTTGATTAACGATGTATAAAATGTACAGGGAAAAGTCACTGTTAAATTGAAATATTTATGTTGTGTGTTCTACAGTGATGACTACCTCAAAATGTGCACCAGCATAGCTGCCTTGAGCCCTGGCAGGATGTGCCCACTTCAGCAAGGGTTTTAATGCCTCATTTTGAATCCTTTTCTCCACTGTACAGTGTTTGAAATAATTTTACAAAATCTTAAGCCTCATGTTCTTCCTGTGTGTGCTTATTAAACTGTAGAGAAGAACTGGCAATTAGGAGAAATGTTTAATCTTTTCCCCATCTACCACTTTATGCCACAAACGCTCCAATGGGCTCCCCCACCCAACCCAGCCAGGCTTACTTCATGTCAGATGAGGGGAAAATAGGGGGAAGACAAAGGAGAGGAGGATTGCTGGGATGCTGGAAAGAAATCTGGGACCCAGTTTACTTACCCGCTCCCCCCAATATAATCTCAATCAAGCTGTATGCTCAGATGCTTGATTTCCCCCACACTGTCCAGGCATTGCTTAGATGTGCTTTTGCAAAATAACATTTTAGTGGTAAATGTGCATTAAAACACACATATAAAAGTCAGTTAAGACCCTAATTCAAGGCCAGGAGTACTAAAAGACCAAGCTTTCCAGAGTGTAAGCTTCCAAGAGTCAAAGCACCCTTCATCAGATACCGTAGCTGATGAATGGATCTTTGACTCTTGAAAGCTTTTCCCCTGGAAATCTTGCTGGTCTTTAAGATGCTACTGGACTCAGATCTTGTTCTTTTGCCAGAACTTTGTGCTGTCCAACCACAACATGGCTACCCACTTGCAACTAAAAGTCACTTAAATAGTTATCTATGGATTCTATGTTATAGTATTACAGGGGCCATCTTTCAGGGGGTGGGGTGCGTGGAAAAGAGGGGCGGAGCAGAAAACACTAGCAATAATATTCTCCAGCCAAAGCCAATGGCTCATTTATTGTATAGCAGTGATGGAGACTGGATAATGCACATTGGTAACAGAAAGATCACTCACATGTGTACAAAGGCGTACGACTACGTAACAGGTAAAATTCATTTGATGATCATGTAGATATGATCTGCCTCTACACTAGTGAGAGTGCAAGGATGTGTGGCCTGAATCAAAGAGGAGTTAAGTACATCAATGCTATATAATTAGTACCTTCTCTCACTTGATCGTAGTTATTACTGGAAGTATGCTAAAAGTATGGTGTGTTACTATAACAACAGTCATACGTGGCAAAATACCATCAGTGATGTTTAGCTACATTTAGCTGCATATATAGGACCTTTAAGAGTTACAAATGGAAAGTTCAATTTTCATGCTGAGGATTATCATCACTGTGGGGTAATGAAAACCACACAGATCTGTATTTGTAGCACACTCTACAAAGATAATCTGCTGAAAGAAAATGTGGATCAGATAAGTGACAATTGTTAAATACAAGATTTGTTACAGTTTCTATGGCAGATTGCCACTGCAAAATAAAAAGATGATTTTTTATTCACCAAGAGTTGTAATTTTAAAACTGTATGAAGAAACAGACGTTTGACATTTCAAGGTTGTTTGGGGGGGTTGCACATTCTCTCCCTTTTTTTGCAAAGAGCTGCTCTTGCTTTTGCAAAAATGGAAACACATTCATCTGTTCAGGGAAATTCCCCCCAAAGAAGCTAGTACACTACAGTCAATCTGTTTTAGTTTATTAGGATTTAAAAAGGGAGTACAGTAAAAGCAAGCAAATAAAATAGGTCTCACATATATCAGATCCAGGGTTATAGAACTACCCACAAAAGAAGAATCCTCAGGAAATTGTTTTCCCCAGTTCTTCAAAGATGTCAGACACAGGCACTGATGCCACAACAGTCTCATCCCAGGTGTCCAAAATGCTGTGGTCAAGTAGATGCTGTGGTCAAATGACATCAGATAGAATCAATACTCCGGGGAAACATTTAGTCCAGTTCCACAGCTGACCATGTTGAAAATCTGGTATTTGGGTTCAGGCACATAAGCAGATCAGCTGGTTCAGCAACCAAAACAAAACACTTAATGAGTCAGCAAGTTTTTACTCCAGGAGCACTTAAGGTTTACAAAAAGAGCTTTGGGTAGCTTATACAACACCAAATGCAATCACAAAAATATAGAAACATAACCCTAACCTGAATAGCCTAGGCAAACCCAATCTTGTCAGATCTTGGAAGCCAAACAGGGTCAACTCTGGCAAGTGCTTGGATGGAATGTCAGAGCCAGAGGAAGGGGGCAGGCTTTATTCAGTCACCTATCTGTATATCCTTTATGCCCCCAATAGGGGTCAGTCACCAGAGGGCACTGTGGCTTCCAGGTTCACACACACACATGCACATAGTCGACTAGTCCAATCACCTGCACAGTGCAGGAAATTCACAGCTATCTCCCTTCCCCACTCCCCCCATGACCTATGCCCAGTGGAACCATCAAGATCTCTGGCCAATGAGGCCTAGAGGAAAATTCCTTCCTGATTCCAAAGTGGCAATCAGCAATACCCTGAGCATGTAAGAAAGGACCATGAGAGTTGACTACTGACTCATCCCTTCCTGTCCTCCCTCTCATTCTCTGCTTCCATTCACAGAATCAGCTTTACTGTCAGATGGCCTGGGGATCCCCCGGTTTGGAGGCCCTCCCCCCCCCCCCCGGTTCAGGGTTGTCAGAAAGCGGGGGGAGGGGAGGGAAGTGTCTGCTGGGAACTCTTTTATTCCCTAGGGAGATTTATTCCCATAAAAAATCATGGAGAATTGATCTGCGGGTATCTGGGGCTCTGGGGGGGCTATTTTTTTTGTTAGAGACACCAAATTTTCAGTATAGCATCTAGTGCCTCTCCCCAAAATACCCTCCAAGTTTCAAAAAGATTGGACCAGGGGGTCCAATTCTCTGAGCCCCAAAAGAAGGTGCCCCTATCCTTCATTATTTCCTATGGAAGGATGGCATTGAAAAGGTGTGCAGTCCCTTTAAATGTGATGGCCAGAACTCCCTTTGGAGTTCAATTATGCTTGTCACAGCCTTGATCTTGGCTCCACCCCTAATGTCTCCTGGCTCCATCCCCAAAGTCCCCAGATATTTCTTGAATTGGACTTGGCAACTCTAGATGGCCACCTAGCCTCTGCTTAAAAACCTCTAAAGGAGAGCCCACCACATCCTGAGGAAGCCTGTTCCACTGAGGAACAACTATAACTGTCAGGAAATTCTTCCTAATGTTTAGCCAAAAATTCTTTTGATTTAATTTCAATCCATTGACTTTGGTCTGACCTTCTGGGACACTAGAAAACAACACTTCTCCATTCTCTATATGACAGCCCTTCAAATTCTTGAAGATGGCTATCATATCACCTTTCAGTCATTTCATCTCCAGGTTAAACATACCCAGCTCCTTCAACCTTCCCTCATAGAACTTGATCTCGAGACCCCTAACCATCTTCATTGTCCTCTTCTGAACACGTTTTTGCTTATCAACATCCTTCTTAAACTGCAGTGCCCAATATGCAACAAAATACTCCAACGGATATATAAACAGAATAAAGTGATATCATCACTATATTTTTGTTGATGCAGCCCAAAATTGCATTTGCTTTTTTAGCTATTGCATTACACTTCTGTCTGCTGACTCATATTCAGTGTGTGGTCTACTAAGACCCCTAGATTACTGCCAAGACAAGTTTCCCGCATTCTATAATTATACATTGGATTTTTCCAATTTAAATGCAGAACTTTACATTTATCTCTGTTGATAGTCATTTTTTTTTAGTTTTAACCCAGCTTTTCAGCCCATCATTGTGTGTCTTGATTCTGTTTTCTACTGTATTTGCTACCCCTCCCAATTTAGTATAATCTGAGCATCCCCTCTGTTCTTTCATCCATTTATAAAGATGTTGAACAAAGCAGGTCCTAGGACAGATTCTTGAGGCACTCCCCTTATCGCTCCTCTCCAAGAAGATGAGGAGCCATTAACAAGCACTCTTTAGCTGCATACAGATGGGCAGCTGCATGCCCATAGGAAGTATCTCAAATTGCGCCACCCCAGAATGGAGCGGACAGATCCTGCTCACACACTCACACGGCATCTGTATATCGCATGCGGGTGCTTTGGTGCATTCACATGATTGTTGCACACCATCTCCTTAGCACAATTTGGGTTTCTTTTCTCCCCTTATATTTTAGTGGTCATGCACTTATGTGCTTATGTGCTCATGCACTCATGTGCTTATGTGCTCATGCACTCCATGGCAGTGATTTTTTTAAAAAAAGAATACCAATGAGCACCTAGAATGGCTTGGTGGATTCACACTGCTAATCCACCTTGCTTGCACACTCCCACGGTCAGATGCCGGGAAACGCAGGAGGGGTGTGGCATAAGATTTTGCTACCACTTTTCTACTGGTAGCTATTTGATTCATCTCAGATACTGGAGGATGGGGTGAGTGTGAGAATGGAACAGGTGGCAGCTGTGCCTGTCTGACCTTGACTTTTAAATCCACCTGGGGGAAGTGCCTATGTTGGCTCAAATTGGCTGTCTGAATCCAGCCTTTCGGTGCAATCTGCCAGCCAGTTACAAATAGGAGTGGCCCGATGCCCCATGGCACCCTAGGCAGACTTGCTGCCTGGCACCCCCCAAGATCCCCTGCGCCTCCCCCTGCTGTGGCTCCGCGTTCCCCCCGCACATCCCTCCATCCCCGCTGCGCCTCCTCCCTCCCTTTGGACCCTTTCCTACCCCGGCGTGTCAATTTCAATGCCAAAACTGGCTCTAGTGCCGCATTCCGGCTCTCTAAAGCCCACCCCACCCCCCAGCTGAACACTCCAGTCGTGGTTAAAACCGCACCACGGGGCCAGGCTGCACTCACCATCCGTCCCTCAGGAACATCATCCTGAAAGGGTGACCCCCACTGAACTCCTCCCCTCCCCTCCAGGAAGTGGGGAGGGGAGGAGTCAGCTGTAGCAGGGGTTGCCCTTTAGGACGCTGTTCCTGAGGGACAGACGGTGAGCGCAGCCTGGCCCAGTGGCGCAATTTTAACCGTGACTGGAGTCTTCAGCTGGGGGGGGGGTTAGAGAGCTGGAACGCAGCGCTAGAACTGGTTCCAGGATTGAAATTGACACGCTGGGGTTGGAAAGGGTCCGAAGGGAGGAGGCGTGGCGGGGAGGGAATGGAGGGGCGGGCGGTGGTGGTAGCAGCGGGGGGCGAAAGGCAAACTAGGTGCTTGCCTGAGGCACTGGGAGAGGGGTGGGGAGCCCAATTTTGCGTCCCCATCCTCCCGGCACCCTAGGCAGCTGCCTAGTTTGCCTAGCGGGAGGGCCGGCCCTGGTTACAAATCTACAAAGAATGAAGAAGGAACAGAGTTTAAGAAATGGTGGTGTATTCTTGTGTTGAGGAAAGAAGACAGCCTTGTTAGTGTCTGCCGTTGTCTATTTTTTCTTTTTTTAAAGTAACATATACTTCTGAACTCAGATATCCAGAAAGGATGCACTCAATCCCTAAAGAAGAAAAATAGCACTAACAAAAATTAAAATGTTCTTAAAAGTCACAAAATAATGCAGACACAGGGAATGACATCACAAGCACTACCCAGTAGGTGTCTATTACACACATATGGGCCTATCCTAAGCAAGTATATTAAGAAGTAAGTAGTATGTTCTTCAGTAGGGTTTACTCCTGGGAAAGGATTGCACCCATAATCACATTCAGCAAGAGCAAAGGATGTACCAGCTGGGAAACAACCTGCATTTACCCCCCAAAATATGTGGGGAAATTTCCGAATCCACTGAAACAAATGAGTACCATTTGCACATTTAAACTACTTTTAAAGGCCCTGAAGCTTCAACTGGGCACTGTCTGCAATAATTAAGATAGTGTTACCAGCTGCAGGTTGGAAAATTCCTGCAGATTTTGGAGTGGAACCCGAGGAGGGCAGCGTTTGGGGAAGGGAGGGACTTCACCAGGTTATAATGCCACTGAGTCCACCTCCAAAGCAGCCATTTTCTCCCCAGGAGATGTCTGGAAATCCTAAATGAAAGCCACTTAAACAGTAGTTTCAGAGGGTAGCTGTGTTGGTAGAACAGATAGATCTGCAGTAGAACAGGTAGATCCGAGTTGCACAGCAGCTTAGAGACCAACAGGATTTTCAGGGTAGAAGCTTTCAATAGTCAAAGCTCCCTTCATCAGATCTGGACTTTCATCACAACTCTCAAAAGCTTATATCCTGAAAATCTTGTTGGTCTCTGTGCTACAGAACTTGAATCTACCACTTAAACAATGTAATCCACAAGAAGTCAAATTCTGCATCTTGCTTCTGTACTCAGTGCAATGCAAAATACTGATCTGTGGAGAGGTAATGCCCAAGTTTCTGGAATAGCTATATTGTATAAGCATTCCAGAAAGTCAACTAGGACCTTCTTAAAGACAGGCCCTGGCCTGCTCCTTCAAAGCAGGGCAATCCTTGTGTCACAGAAGGACTGGCACAGCCCTGCATCAAGCCAGACATAGAGAGAACAGGCGATTCTACTGCTGTTTCCACCAGTCCATTTGGCATGGCCACCTGGATCTTCTTGTTTTTTTTCAGCAGATGTCTTACAGACAGTCTTGTTGTCCTTCCTTTGCCTTGCCTGAGCCTCAAGACAAGTTGAATATTACATCACATCTGCATTTTCTTGAAATATATGCCTTAAGAAACTGGTGCCTCTGGAAATTAGCGATGAAAGATTTTCCATTCACCTGTCTAACTATATATCACCCTGAAACTACTGGACAAATCCATGCAAATACTAACTTTACATGATTGAATGCACAGCTTCTCCCACACATGACATTGTAGAGGTGAATACTGTGGCTTGGAATGTCCAGACTTAGATGACTTGGTAAAGTTCTCCAAAGGACTTCCCAGATTATTAAAATCTTCTTTATTCTATATCTCTGCTAGACTTAATCCTGCACTGCTGCAGGGGAGACATTCACCTTTCATATGATAGCTGTATTTGGACTCAGTTTTAACATTCAGATTCCTATAATGCAGATTCTTCTCTTATTCTTAACACTACCTTTCTTAACCCTGTTGTAATTTAGACTGTGAGCTCCAAAGGCTC
The DNA here is from genome assembly GCF_032191835.1 of Heteronotia binoei. Classification (NCBI taxonomy): domain Eukaryota; kingdom Metazoa; phylum Chordata; class Lepidosauria; order Squamata; family Gekkonidae; genus Heteronotia; species Heteronotia binoei. The sequence continues at coordinate 75,839,828 of NC_083228.1, read as the reverse complement.
TGTCTCTTTGTTAATGTCTCTCTCTAAAACACCATGTACACACTTAGTGCTGTAGTGCATCTATTAATAAAAAGAGGGGAATGGAAAGGGAAGGAAGACCATCTAAAATTCCGCATCTTCAGGCAAAAATTCTAAAAACATCTAAAACATCCCTGACAAGTATCTGTTGGTCCCCCATCCCCACCCCGAAACCTCGGAAGAACAAGATCCCAGCTCACTATCTTCCTGAGCTTCTATACTGGTCTGCCATGATAGCAAGGGATTTCCCCCCTAATGTTGCACTTTAAAATTATGAAAAACTCTTGTTCTAAGAGCAACTGTTTAGTTAAACAAGCGAAATGTTGCCAAAGACCAGTTACAAGCCAGCTAAATAAAAGCCATATGATAGATTTTATTGGTCTTTTAAGCAGCAAGAGTCAAGAAAGGGGTTTGTGGGTCACTGGGTAGCACACTGGAAATGGGATGGAGGAGGGGACTGGGGTCTAATTATAGGCCTAAGGGTCACTGAATGGCCTTGGGGAAGTCACTGGCTTGCTTCATACATAACAGCCAAACCATGAGTTGAGTGCTCCTGCTCAAAGGCTTGCACACTGTCTCCTTCTCCTCACCTGCCTGGGTTTTCTCTCTCTTCCCCTTCCTCAGTAAACCATGGTTTGCTGATATAAATGCACTCCCTTCATTTGTTAACCAGCCATACAGAGGGAAGAGAAAGGAACAAAGGTGGATACAACCCTGCAGTACATTCCTGGCCCTCCAGACTAACTGACCCTCAACCTATCACCTTAACCTGCTTTATCAGATTATTATTGTAGCAATAAAATAGGATAACCCCATGTACACTATCCTGAGCACCTTGGAGGGAGGGTGTGGCTAATGTAAGGAATATACTCAAAGTCTGGGAAAGCAAACATAACCGTAATCTCTTTTGGATTTGCAATTTTTGACTGGTATGTGATCCACCCATTTATATTGCTCCCGCTTTCCCTTCTGCCTGCCTACATATTAATTTAAAGTAACGGTCTGTTTACCAGAGGAGCTCACTTATGATTTCACCAAAATGTAATTACAAACTTCACAGGCACAGAAAATGTGTCAAGTATGGAATGGAATGTGTTGCATGCTGGCATCTGATGAGGAAGGGGTTATGTCACACTGACTTTAGGGTATGAACAAGGCATCAAGTGAAGTCAGCAGCACATGGTAAGGAGGCAGCCTGTAAGAACTTGGAATTTGGCAGTTCTGCAAAAGTGGAAATCCAGGCCCACAGGCTCTTCAGTGAACCGTGAGATAGACTGCCCTATGTCATCATCTGAACGCTGCTGCCGCAGATGATAACATAGGGCAGTCTATCTCACTTTCTCCTCAAGCTGTACCTACATGCTCAGGTGATGGTGATCATGACCACCTCCATATTTCTTTAGAGGTGTTTCCCTGTTTATTGGCATGAGGAAAAGTCCTGAAAATGGAAACTGTGATGAGCGTATAATTTTTCTCTTTCTCTCCCTCTCTCTGTATATGTGCATGTGTCTGAGTATATAAAATGCTGTAACATCTGGAGTTATCAGTTCCAACACTCACTCCCTGGTGTGCACTGGAAGATGTTTCTTCAGGTCTGCTCAGAAAGTGAAAATGAAAAGAATAACCTCTCTTGCATTACACTAGTTGAAAGTCAGGAGTTCTCGCACAGAATGCACATAGTTGGTTCTAAACATTTGACCATACAACACATGTCTGCTGCATAAGAATTTACTATAGAAAAGTAACTGTTTTAGAGCAACAGAGACATACCTCAGAGTGTATGCAGAATGCACTTCCTGTTCTGGGTAGTTAGCCACACTTATCGTCAACATAGTTACATCCTTCTAAGCCCATTTTTTTCCCATGTATTTAGAAGGGTAGAACTGCAGTGCCAGTGTGGATTTTACATGTTAAGTAGATCTTTTAGGTTTCAGCCTGGCACATCTGAGAGCCAGTTTGGTGTAGTGGTTAAGTGTGCGGACTCTTATCTGGGAGAACCGGGTTTGATTCCCCACTCCTCCACTTGCACCTGCTGGAATGGCCTTGGGTCAGTCATAGCTCTGGCAGAGGTTGTCCTTGAAAGGGCAGTTGCTGTGAGAGTCCTCTCAGCCCCATCCACCTCACAGGGTGTTTTGTTGTGGGGGAGGAAGGTAAAGGAGATTGCAAGCTGCTCTGAGACTCTGAGATTCGGAGTGGAGGACAGGATATAAATCCAGTATCTTCTTCCTCATCATCATCTCTTTTAGGAAGCAAGTCCTGCTTCTCAAAGCCAAACCAGAGATGCTTGCCTGTCTCCCCAGCATCCCCTGCAAAGTCTCTAGCAAGAAGCAGGAGAATCCTTGGAATGGATACTTCTCCACCCCTAACCGTGCGTGGATCTGTTTCATAAACAGCAAAGCTTTTCTCCAGCACAAGGAGCCTTTTGCTGATGCAAGACACTGTCTGGAGGAAAAGCTTCTTACACTGGCAGGAGACTCTTTGAGTGAGAGGAAAGTGCCGTGTTAGGAGTATGGGTCTGAGAGATCCATCACCCTCAAGAGATAACTTGGATTACTTGTGCAAATAAGCAATAAGGGTAGCCCTTCATCTTTGGCCCTTAGTGAAATATCACTAAGAGGAGTTTTTCCCCCTCTTAGTGATATTTCAGAAATCATAATGGAAATATACAAATTCTCTCTCTCAAGCCTTTGAAAACTGCTTTCAGTTTTTCACCCAGTCTTCTGAGCAACTGAGTAGAGCCAGACAGTTCCATCAAGACATTTGGCACAATGCCCTGTCTCCACTTTCATTGTGTCCAGTCTAACACTCATCATGGAAGAGGCAGAATGTTTAATATTTCAACTTAGATATTTAATATTTAAACAGCGTGCTGCTTTTTTGGGGAATGCTGAGGCAGCACCAGAGGGAAAAAGGACATGTTATCAGGCTTCTTTCAGTGTCACTGAATCCAAAATGTAAAAAGCCACTTATATAGGGTGTAATCAAAGGTGAAGTTACAAAAGGGGATCTAGTCAGTTAAACAGGATGGGAGACTGGGCCTAACTGTGCCTTCCTAAGCAAAGTTATACCTTTCTGAGTCCATTAAAACCAACGGGCTCAGAATTATGTAACTCTGTTTAGGATTGCACTGTGAATCTCTTAGGCTATATCCCTTACCCTAGGAGAGAGTCTAAAAACATTTTCATACATATTTCTGAAGATACTTCTTGTATTTTCCACTCCTGAAATACATGTAAAGCTTACATTGACTAGAATGTACATTTGGTTTGAAAAATGCCTGGCTTTTGTTTTCCATTTTATTTTATTACATCCTCTGTGGAACTCAGGGTAACTTCCACAAGGATATTTCACTTTCAGGCAGGGCCAGTGCCAGGCTTTTTGATGTCCTAGGTGAGGCATCTCAGTGCCAGCGGCCACCCTGTGGCTTGCCCCCCCCTTGGGCAGCCCCCCAGGTCTGAAGGACCTGCCCCCTCTCTGCATGAGGGGGAGGGCTGTGTTCAGCAGGGGTTATTTCAAGGTGTTGATAGGGCACCAGACACACACTGGAGAGGTGGTCAGAGAGTGATCCCTCCGAGGGGCCAGCATGTCCAGTAGCAGGAGTTAACATGGGGATCTGAATCCAGTTTCTCCAGTAGCACTGCATGTCTGATGTGAAGGACACAGCTCCCTCCCTGCCCCTTCTGTGGGGCAGCTCCTTAGAGGTGCAGGGTGATGCCATCTTGACCCAGCCAGTCAGAGCAGCACAAAGTACACCAGATGGATAGACGGATTTGATACAGTACAAGACAGTTTTGTATGTCAACAAGTCCCACAACCCCATGAAAAGGCTGGGTTTTGAGAGGGACTGACCGTGGCTACCTAGAAAGTTTCATTGCTGAGCTAGGATTTGAACCATGGTTCATGTCCAGCTCTCTATCTTTCATTCACATTCACACCATTATGATACAATTTCCAGATATATTTTATCAGAGAAAAATCCCTATGCATGATAATTCCAGGGACTCTTTTAAGTTTTGTGGAGAGCTACAGCATGAGCAGCAGCACTAGCTGTGTGCTGACTGGAACAAAAGGCTCTCTGGCACAGAGCAGCTGAGGGCCTAGAGGAGGAGGCCACAGGGGTTTGTACAAAAGGCAGGCAGACTCTTTTTAACTTACAAGGGAAGTTCCTGGTGAGCCACTGCCCTGGAAGGGTGCTGGCAGCCAGCTGGAAGTAGAGCCAAGCCTCAGTGGCTCTGCCAGACCTTGCAGAGGCAACTCAGCTGTATGGCTGCCAGTCTCCAGGTGGGACCTGGGGATCCCCCAAAATTACAGCTCATCACCAGACCACTGGATGGCTTTGAGGGTGGACTCTATAGCATTATACCCCACTGAAGTCTCTGTCCTCCTCAGGCTCCACCCCCAAATCTCCAGGAGTTTCCCAACCTGGACCTGGCAACCCTAGTCCCCCATCCTCTGCCAGAGGCCAGAGGAGAGCTGGCAAGATAATGCATGGGATGGAGAAAGTAGAGAAAGAAGTACTTTTCTCCCTTTCTCACAATACAAGAACTCGTGGGCATTCGATGAAATTGCTCAGCAGACAGGTTAAAACGGATAAAAGGAAGTACTTCTTCACCCAAAGGGTGATTAACATGTGGAATTCACTGCCACAGGAGGTGGTGGCGTCCACAAGCATAGCCACCTTCAAGAAGGGGTTAGATAAAAATATGGAGCAGAGGTCCATCAGTGGCTATTAGCCACAGTGTGTGTGTGTGTGTGTGTGTATGTGTGTATATATATATATATATATATATATATATATATATATATATATATATATATATATATATCTGCTGTGTGACACAGAATGTTGGACTGGATGGGCCATTGGCCTGATCTAACATGGCTTCTCTTATGTTCTTATGTTCTTAACCCTACATCAGCTCAGATATAGTCAGTGGCACCGACAAAGCGGGGGTACCTGATGTCTCCTCCTGCATTGCTGACAGTTTATGGTGATGCAGGAGGTTGCAACACCTGTCATGGGGGTGCTGTTGGCTAGGTCAGAGCTAAGTAATCTGTCCCATGTTCACTCATAGCACTGGAAGGATCTCTCATCCTGGCTTGCTCCTGCACTAACCTCCCAGTTCTTCCTTGGTTTGCAGCCTTTATTTCCTACCTTAGCCTTTGTTAAAACAAAGGTGCAGTGACCACTTCTCAAAACTGCAATGATTTACTCTCTTCCTTCTTTCATTAGAAATTACTCTTTCTCATTCATTTACTACTTTTTAGTCAACCCAGCATCATGACTTAACAGAAAATAAGCTCCTTTAGGAAGTGTGTATCCTTTCAGAGAAGAGGTTGAAAGCAGTTCCAGCGATCCAAATCATGGCTTGATTACCAATTGAAGAAGTTTATATTAATTGAAACCAGATGCTTCATCTACCCAAGTTGCCAATCCAAGTGCCCAGAACTGTCTCATGGGGCAACTGTCTCCTTGTGCACCCTTCTTTGTGTTTATTCTTCCAAAAAGCAATGTTAATGTCTAATATTATTATAATAATGATGATTTAACATGGGTGGATATGTTGTTGATTTGAACTTTGCAGTTTATGTTTACAGTGGTCTGTTCTAGCAAAAGAAGATCCAGGTCTGTAGAGGGAAGAGCGTCTCTATTTTGTACTTCAACGAAATGAGCCTTGTTTTTGTGTAAGAGCAACATCATGTACTCTTCTGGAACTAGTAAGATGTACATAGGAAAAAAGAAACAGCTATAATTTTCGAAGATATTAATGATTAAATATAATGAGAGAATGTGATAGTACTTAATTAGGATAATGAATTAGCAAGATACAGCTGGAATTGTAGGGTGGGAAAAATGGAATGCATGATCCCTGAATTGACAGGAGTTTCAAGAATTCTCTTTCCTTCATTTCTGAGGACAGACTTTCTGGCGCCCACTTTCCTTTGTTTGCAGCTTTTATTAAACTCATTATTTTAGCTAACTCTTCTAGTGACATTGCTGGGAGGTTGCCTTAAAAGGATGCCAGTATCTTTTTGTGAATGTGCAGCTAGTAATGCAAAAAATCATAGAGAAGATAAATTAACAAATGAGGATGTGCCCGTTCAGCTGAAGTTTGTATTTTTACCTGGTGTTGGTGTTATTCTGTATCATTTGCTATACATTTAAATTGGTCAGCTCTTTTATATAAAAGTGTTTTTGCTTGGTACCTACAATGTTTTTATGCAAGATGCTTGAGCATTTGGTGATAGCATACTTCCAAGATTCTTGCATGATAAAGATTACCTGTATCCATTTCAGTTCGCTTTCAGACCTGCACTTGTGACAGAGACTGCCTGGAGGACAATCTACATGGAGATTTGGACAGGGGGGCAGAGCATCACTGTTAGTTTTAGTTTTCCTTGCCTTCTCTGCATTGTGCATTGTTCTGGACTACTTTGTTGGGTTGGAATTGGGAAGAGCTTCTGTACAGTGGCTCCAGTCCTCCCTGGAGCATAGTGGGTAGTGCTGGGGGACTATTGTTATACACGACTTTTGTCATATGAAGCATTGTAGAGTTCAACCTTGTCCTTATGTTGTTGAACAACTACAGGAAACCGATAGGTAAGTCCGTCTGCAGATTTTTGCTATGCTACTATCCAAATGCCCATGACAACCAGATTGATCTCCATCTAATCCTCAGGAGGTGGTCCTAAGCCACTTTGTGGGATCCGTAATAGATTGTTCTCTTATAAATTGTAAGATAGACTGAATGGTCATTAAAAAAAAATACCTGAAGCTTAATCCTGACAAAGCAAAAGTGCTGCTAATTGGGATTGAGGCTGATCTGGATGCACTCAACCTTAAGACTAGGCTCACATTTTGGGGGTCCTCACTGATCCTTCACCACTCAGTCTCCGGACGGCAGCAATAACCAAGAGTGCTTTTTACCAGCTTTGGCTGGATGCCAGCTGTGCCTTTTCTACATAGAAGGGATCTGGCAACAGTAATTCATGAGCTAGTGACATCTAGAAAAGACTGTCAAAATGGTCCATTGGTCCAGAATGTGGTTGCTAGAATGCTAACAAAAGTGATGTTACCCTGAAAGCAGCCCTGGGCTAGAACTCATCTAGCATAGCAGAGACATCTTTTATTAGGGATCATCTGATGTGCTCACATTAGCCCATCTATTTAGTTGTAGGTCAGAAATTCCTCAAATTTAATAGTCTATTTTGCTTTTCCAATCTACCTGAATTTCCCTGCTTTTCCTTCTATTTTTCTGTCTAATAAAGATTATAACTCACATACTGTCCACCTGACTGTCTGCTGTTCCAAACCTCTAATAGAAGTATTGCCTAAATTGGTACCCATTCTAGCACAGAGTAAAGATCCACTAACCCGGGAGTGGAGGTGCACTGTAAAAGACTGTTCATGTATATCTCCACTGTTCCAGGTAACAGTGAGACACTCAAAGCAAAGTTAGTGCTGTACAATCTGCCATAGCTCCCACTTATTCAAAGTGCTGTTTTTGACTTTAAAAGACCAGATAGTGTGAGACTAACAACTAACAATCCTAGACAGAAATATGCATTTCTTAAACCTATTAAAATCAATTGGGTTTGGCACATCCAGCTCTGCATAGATTTTCAGTCTAAGTTATGTTAAAGACTGCCTCTCCCCCTATGAATACACAGAGAAAGTTTCAATGGCATCCTCAGAGGCCTGTCTTTGTGCTCACCCTGCCATCTGAAGCACAGTGGGTGAGAGAGGGCTTTCTTGGTTGCAGTGCCAAGATTATGAATCTCACTTCCAACAGATGTCCATCTTGCCATCTCACTGTTAGCCTTCTGTCAGAAAGCAAAAACGACTCTTTTCCAAAGGACTTAGAGGAAACAAGGCTATTGCTTTTTGTATGTGCTGAGCTATATCTGCTAGAAATGGATTTCTTTTTTTCTGGTAGTTTGTGGCTCTTAAATATTGGCTTTGTCCATTTACTTATTTTGTGCAGTTAATGACTTGCTCTTATTATTTTAATGTTACTTTATGTCACCCTGGATGGACGGGATTTGAAAATTCAGATTAAACAAACCATCTGATCGCAGTGGGGAAAATGACTCAGACTTCTCAACCCAAATTCCAAAACTAGAACAGTGAGCAGTAAGGCTCAATTCAGTCAAACCAACCAACCAACAAACAAGAAACTGATGTAGTGGAAAAGTAGGTTGGGCAGATTTTAGCAGAATTTGTCACATGTGGAAGCAGACATACCATGGTTTGGTCGTTTATTTATGGAATACAGTGGAACTCCACAGTCCTCATTTCAAATCGATGCATCAAACTCTCAAACCATTGGAAAGCAGCCAGAGGAGAAACGATCCACTAAGAGGAACAGGACTAACCATTTTGCTGTAGGTACTGGCAGATAAGAAACAAGGAGAAGCATAACATTCTGCATATATTCAGTGCTGCTTTGTTTCCTGAAGCAGAAAATAAATAGCAAGCCTCGCACAGCCTTTTTTTTGTTAACAGCAGCAAACCAATGCAGTGCTCACATTTCTTTAACACTGCCTTGTCTCATACATAATGAACTACAGCCTTTCCATGTTAAAACATATTATGCATTCTTGAATTTACTCCACCCAGCCACTAGTACCTTCTCTCTGTGCAGTAGGTGACTACACTACAATCCTTGCAGACAGCTGCATATGTGCAGTCAAGGGGGTAGGGCAGAGGCATATTGAAAAGGACTTTATCAAGAGTATTTCTTTCTTGCCTTCATCTCTGTTACCTTGGGTTCCATCTGCATAGGAGGCTACAGACAGGGGAAGCCAGTTTGGGATTGGGACTGATGCTAGAGAATGGTTAGCACAGGCCACTTGCACAGTCTGGTCTGTGGGTAAACAAGGTGTCCCATCCCTCCAGATAGTCATGTGTTAAGGGGCAGTAAGGGAGAATAGAATAATGAGACATGGTCAACAGGTTCCGAGCATCCTCTGAAGGAAGGAGCTGTTCAGCTCCAACGAATAGGAACTGAACAGCTCCTTCTTTCAGAAGTTGCCTTCCTAGATCATGAGGTCTCAGAGCCACTCTAGATTCTCATTTACATGAAGTATTTGGATGCAAGATGCACAGGTACAAGATGCACAGGTGCCCCATTGACTGAGGAAAGGGGGCATATGTCTACCGCTTTCTCTAGCAAAATATCTGAAAGCAGAGAGTCTTTTCCTGATAATTATCTCTGTACAAGCTTTGGATTTGTGACCAGTTTGGTCCTTGGTATACAGTGGCTTGCCTGTGGGGGTGGGGAGCCAGAGCTTAAAATAGTAATGGTTCTTTATGGTAGCTATCCCCACAGTGGGTCTTAATTGTTACAAAATGGCTTTGCCCAAGCACCAAGCACTTAACCATGCTTGGAAGAGATGGTTCTCTTCTCCCAGATGATAGGAGAGGACAGTTAGATGTCTATAAGAGCAGATTTGATTCTAAAAGAGAAAAGGGTAGAGGTAGATGGTCAGATTCTATTGGTGACTGAAGCACCTCAAATGCACTCTCTCTCTCTGGGGGATCAGTAGGGCCTGTTTGCCTCCACCTGCACTCTACTTTTATTCTGCTTTTGTAAATAAAGCAAAAACTACAAAACTATTGTAAGGCTGTCATCTCTCCTCCAAAGAGAACCAACCCATGAAAAGGCTACCCCACAAACTTCTCTCCATTCAGGGAAAGTGTCAAGAAAAGCAGTCATTTAAATCCTTGTGACCTATTATTTACTAAAGATGACAACCATATATAGTTTGTCCTTAAAAATGAAAAATGTAAAGTGAGACCCAGCCTGAGGGAAGGGGAGAGCACACCCTTGAAATGGAGTGATCCAAAGTCAGTACTTGCAACATTCCCTCAACCAATGTTTTGTGACCTCCAAGGAAACCTGCCCCATAGTTCGAAAACATATTTTTCATTTTACATTGTAAACTGGTTTCCAGTGCCTGGTGAGAATGCAGACTGAGAAGATGTAAGTCAAGATGTGCTTGTGTTGCACAATGCTTATATGACAGATACAAGTGCCACAGAGTAGCAAATCAGCTCAAATGTACCACATAAATAGCTGCCCTGGTTTCCAGATCAGAACAACATCACATCAGAGAAAGAGCTGCAGCCAAATTGATAGGGAACAAAGGGGGAGGGCATCATAAAAACTAGCAATTTAGGCAGGAGAACAGTATAACAGTGTAATCCTAAACAGCATTACTACCATTATAAACCAATTTACTTCAATTGATTTTAAAGGATATAAATCTGTTTTGGATTACGGTGCAAAAATGCCACAGGAGATGCAAGTAAAAAGGCAAGTTGATACAGGAAGCATGATAGAGATGATTATGGGGAGTTGTTGTTCAGTCGCACAGTCAAGTCCGACTCTTTGCAATCCCATGGACAAAGTCACGCCAGGCCCTCCTGTCTTTCACCATCTTCCGAACGCTGCTCAATTTCATGTTAGTTACATCAGTAATGCTGTCCAGCCATCTCATCTTTTACCGTCCGCTTCTTCTTTTGCCTTCTGTCTTTCCCAGCATCAGGATCTTCTCCAGTGAGTGCTCCCTTCTCATTTGGTGGCCAAAGTATTTGAGCTTCAGATTCAGCACCTGACCTTCCAGGGAACAGTCAGGGTTGATTTCCCTTAGGACTGATTTGATTTTATTGCAATCCAAGGGTCTCTCAAGATTCTTCTCCAGCACCACAGCTCAAAAGCATCTATTCTTCTGTGCTCAGCCTTCCTTATGGTCCAACTCTCACAGCCATATATTACTACTGGGAATCACTTTGACTATACAGACTATGGGGGGAGGGGCTAACAAAGGACTTCACAGAAAAGATGACTGTTGAGGAAGATCTGAAGGAAAAGAGAGGGATGGCACACTGTAGGCATGCTGCAAGAAAGTCTGAAGCATAAGAAGCAACAAAGGAAAACTCTCCAAGTGAAAAAAGGCTGACAGGTCTAACACTTGTCCATACACCAGTGCCGCAGTCTCCACTACATCATTGCCACCCACAGGCCGGTATTTTAAATAGAGCCCTTGCCTGCTCGCCTGCTCCCTTGAACACCTGCTTCCCAGTGTTTGGTGTTTCAAGGGGCAAATTATAATGTAATGTCTTGCTTTCACTATCATTGAGGAAAGCAGGTACAACAAAAGACAGGAAAAAGCTGGAAGGATTATTGAAACTTGGTGGCTTGGGCTGGGTGCTACATCCTTTGGTGGTAACATATCCAGCCACATGTGCTAGAAGAAAAGGGGGGAAACTGATGCATCAGCTGCCTCTTTGTTGCTGCCCTTTTTTCATACTTGGCAGATTGACTTTGCTGGCAATGCTCCTTGCCCAGAACAGCCTCTCTCTCATTCACACAGTTGCCTTCCACATCCTGATTATGCTTGTGTTTAGCCGAAGAGGCTTCTCTATCACGTAAAGGAAGAGCAACAAGCTTTCCTTTAAATCTATCCTTCCCTATAAAACCTTTCAGTCAGCAATTCAAGAAAGGAGGGTGTGTGAGAGACAGAGAGACTGTGGTGTGGGGATTAAGGATGAGAAGGGAAGAGGTAGAAAGGAGAAAGCTAGACCCAGCTGTTGGAAACATGATCTTGTTCCTAAGCCTCCCTCCCTCATCTTCCGCCTGCCTGGAGATGAACGGCTACTTACACAGCTGCCAGTTTTCTGTGAGAAAGGTCCCGATGTCTGCGGCTTGGACAACTGGGCCAAGAGGCAGCTGCTGACTTTCCCCAGTCTCTTTCTTTCCCCACTTTAACTCTCAAAGAATTTCTCAGGGTGAGAGGCAAATAGATATTTCTCCTGTGCCAAAACAGAGGAAGTGTACATCTTGCCCAGAATCTAAAAGTCCATTTCTGAATGGAAATCAATTTAGCAAAGGGCTTTAACACTGAAAAGAGCCTTGTAGTCCAAACTAGTTCTGCCAATGACTATTACAGAAGAGTAAACAAATGACTTGTGGCCTCAGGGTTACCAACTCCATCTTGGGAGATCCCTGGAGATTTGGGGGAGGCATCTAAGGAGGTTTGAATTTGCGTAGGGGAGGGAGTTCAAGAAGGACGTGATCAGATTTTTTTTAAAAAGTCTGTGATTCCTAGAGTAACATGACAGCAGTCCCAGGATTTCCCAGAAGTGATGTCATGGTACATGCAGTGCTGGGTATCCCTACCTAGCAGGCTCCTGCTGGTTGCCAGCCATTCAACCCAAGATGTGATGCCATAGAATTAGGATTACCAGGCATGGCCTGGTAAGCAGTGGGAGATGGGGAACACAGGGACAGGGTTTTTGGGGGTGGGGGGAACAATCAGTGCAACCCAGAAATGATGTCTTCATACCAGGGTTGGCACTCTGGCATTTGGCCCAAACTCTATGATTTAACCATAGAATTTTGAGCATATACTATAGAGCTTTACCCAGAAACTTTATTTTTGGATTCCACCAGAAACTATTTCATCATGCCAGGGACACGGATCACACACCATTTTGTCCAGGAATTCCCTCCCACCATCCAGCTGAGTAGACACATACATGGAGAGCAGAGGGTGGAAGGTCTCCCACAGCCAGCAGGAAGCTAGTAACACTACTTGCAATCTGCCTTCTGAACAGGGCTGGCGTGTGAGAGTAGGTCAAGTAGGCGACCGCCTCAAGCGCCACTTGGCGTCCCCTCTCCCTGTGCCCGCTGTCCTCCATCTCCCTGCATCCCACTGGTCTCCGCCTCCCCATGTCTGCTGGCCTCCATCTCCCTGTGCCCTGCAGCCATCCCGTGCCCCGCCACCTCCCCGTGCCCTCCATGTCCCTGCGACCACCAGCCTCCATTCCTCTGCAAACGCTGGCCTCTGTCTCCCTGTGCCCACTGGCATCTGATGATGCTTCCTGTGAGCGCTCAGCCCAGCCCACCCCACCCCTGTTTCAAAGGGAGCTGGTCAGCTCCCTTTGAAGCAGGGAAGGGCCAGGCTGAGCATTCGCATGAAGTGCACGGTCAGATGACATCACTTCCGGTGACATCATTGGACCGCGTGCACTTTGTGTGCAAGAGAAGGAACGGGGGGGCAGGGGACAGGCCTCAGCCTAAGGGTGCCAGAAACCCTAGCGCTAGATCTGCTTTTGAAGCCATCCTTTCCTCTAGGGGACCTGATCTGTGTAGTCTGGAGATCAGTTGTTAATGCATGAGAACTCCAAGCCCCATCTTGAGGTTGGTAACCCTGTGATGACTAAAGTTAATTAAGTGACCACCTTACCATTCTACCTTTCGTTATGTGGCCAGCCATAGATTAATAAAAATAAAAGGAAAACAGGTTTAACTTTGCAAGGGAGGGCCTAGTCATGATCTTTTGAAATATTTTGTGTATTACAAGTCAAAATTTAGCTGAAGGAGTAACCTGAGCTTCTTGGACTCTGTAGGCCTGCACTGATTATGCCTTGAGCATTGCTCCCCACAGAGACCTTTAAAACTTGCAAATGCATAAACAGACTTTAACAAAAAACAGTGCAAGAGTCCTGGCTTAACCATACTTAGTCCCACTGATTTTCATGTTGATTTTCTTGGAAGTGTATCTCCTTGAAATCAATAGGGTTTACTTCAGAGTAAATGTAGCTAAGATCCATTGAGATTCCAATACTCTTTAATTTAAAGGAAACACTTGTCCTTGTTTTTCACAAATCAGGTACATGATGCCAATTTCTTTATAAGGCTGCAGCTGAACACCTCTTTGCTATGGGAACAGCCCAACTGAATTTGGTTGAACCAACTTCTGACTTAAGTAGCTTTTATATATTCTTGTTCTGCTCATTTCTGCTCAAAGTGCTAATGATAGCTGACACACATTTGGTCTATTGCAAAATTGGTACCACTATAAACTTGGAAGAAAAGTTGAGTAATTTTGCAAAATATAAAATGCTCTGCTCTTGCAAGAACTAATTTTAATTACTAAGTATGTAGTTTAGAAAAATTCATCAAATTATGTCTCTTGTAGTACTGTGTCATGAACTAAAATATATCAGCTTTTGTAGAAACGTTTGCCCAAAATGGAAAAAGTTGACCAATCTGAAATCTGCCTAGGCTTCCCAAACCTCCCACTCTGGCGGGAGACTTCTGGGTTCGCAGCCTCATCTCCCGCTTTTCAAAACTCTGGAAGCGGGGGGTGGGGGTGGAGGGGGGGGGGAGAACATACCTTTAGGCTTCATGTTGTAGAGCTCCTGAGCCGTTTGCAAAATGTCTGCCCCTTTAAGGCTGGGCAGGAAGCAGAAAGGGCTTCTGAGAACGGCCCCTCCCTTTCTTTGCTTTCGTTTTCACAGGAAGTAGAGTTGTCCGGAGGAAGATCTGGTAAGTGTGTGTGTGTGAGAGGGAGGGGGCAGGGGATTCACTAGTTTGGAGGCCCTCCCCCCCTTTAGAAAGCGTGGGGGGGGGGAAATGTCTACTAGGCACTCTATTATTCCCTATGGAGAACGATTCCCATAGGGAATAATAGGAAATTGATCCGTGGGTATTGGGGGCTCTGGGGGGGGCTATTTTTTGAGGTAGAGGCACCAAATTTTTAGTATAGCATCTAGTGCCTCTCCCCAAAATACCCCCCAAGTTTCAAAACGATTGGACCAGAGGGTCCAATTCTATGAGCCCCAAAATATGGTGCCCCTATCCTTAATTATTTCCTATGGAAGAAAGGCATTTTAAAAGGTGTGCTGTCTCTTTAAATGTGATGGCAAGAACTCCCTTGGAGTTCAATTATGCTTGTCACATCCTTGTTCTTGGCTCCACCCCCAATGTCTCCTGGCTCCACCCCCAAAGTCTCCTGGCTCCATCCCCAAAGTCCCAAGATTTTTCTTTAATTGGACTTGGCAACCCTAAATCTGCCACATGGTCAAGGTTCAAGCCAAGGCTGTAATCTCCACTGTATAATTGTTGCCACACAGGCAACTATCAGTTATCAACCTATATGAATGAGTAGTACAAACCCTGTGATTGGGAAAGTCCAATCTGTGAGTAATATCAATTGCTCTCTTAACCAGATGCACATAGAACAATAGCTTTCTGTTCAACACCACAATGAAACATCCTAGAACATCATGGGAACTTTCCTCTTCAAGCTTCTCTGGAAGTTAGAGCCTTCACTGCTATCACCAACCACTATGAGATAGAACCATCCTCCATCTTCGGCAAGAAAAAACCCTGAACAGTAGAGGGTTAAAATACTATAAAGGGATTTTTTTTTCAGTGGTCAGAAGCCTAATGAACCAAGTTTGCTCCTTGCTAGTAATAAAACTCCAGCTAAGATTGTATTCATAGTAATGCTAGCTCTGAAGCTGCATATTCAAAGGCAGCTTTGCCAATAGACAAATCCAGCCAGCTGCTAAATGCTGCAGTTGACTAGGGTGAAGGCTTTTTTTACATAACAGCTGACAGGAGACGCTCTCTTCCCTGCACCATTTTTATTCATGTGCTCCTGAGTTGAGATGAGAGGTCTAACCTTATAGAAAACAAGAAAAGGACAGGCAAGGGAACTCAGCCATGACAGAAAGGACAACTGTAGAAGAAGCAAGCAGTCTAATATGAATTGATGGATGGGGCTCACTGGAAACATGAAGGAGAAGCAGAGAACCCAGATGCCAGCAAGCCAAGATGGCTGCTAATGCTGTATGAATAAGCAAGTGAAGTGAAATGCTCTTAAGGTATGGCAAGCTTTAGTCGCTCAGTATGGCTAGGAAAAAGTTGCTACCAAGTCTGGAATCTCCACACGGTGCTCCATATGAGGGAAGGAGGAACTACTTTAAGATTTAGGCTCAAGAGCCAAAATGTGAAAAGATAATTCTGCCTGTATTTGAACAATTATTTTCCAAATTCAAAACCATAAAATGTGCAAGAAAATAATCAGAATCTCAAAGCAATGAGGGGAAATGGCAATGTACATCCAGTGTGGTGTAGGGGTTAGACTATCAGACTAGGATCTAGGAGACCTGGGTTCAGCTCCCTAACTTGCCATGAAGTTTACCTACCTCACAGGGATTTGTTAGGATAAAATGGAGGAAACCACACATTCTACCATGAAATCCTTGGAGAAAGGATGGGTAAAAATGCATAGATTTAAGTACTCAAAATTATATAGAGAATCTTAGCTATGTAACAGCAGCACATGTCTTACGACATGCCCTCAACTTTCCATTCCGTTTCTGTTATGTGCTTGCTATTTCAGAAATTAATCCTGGGATTTAAAATGTTCATCTCATGGGTGGGTAAGAATTTTAAAGCTCCAAATTTACAGTACTTCTATTGTCAGTGAAATAAACATCTTAATTAACAAGCAAGTTAGCAGGAACAATTAATTTAATTTCTTGGAATCAAAGGTATTTAAGTGGCTTTAATCCAAGTACTCCTGTTTAACAGTTTGCAGATCAAAGTGATAGTAGCTAAGACAATGGTGTTTTGGTGTTTCAACAATGCCTTGTTGAAAACAAACCTTGAGTTTCTGGAGATATTCCCATTGAGACATCCAAGAAGTCTCTTTTCTGTGGCCAGCAGAGGATCCTTCATGCCCAAATTTGTTTCCCCAGAGGTTTCAGTTGAAAACAGGGTTAGACTATGTTACCTGATGCAAACAACAATTGCCTTAGCTGTGTCCCTGAGATGTATGAAAATGCAAAGACATACTTTGGCCACAGTGCCTAGAATTCTTGGGAAGATAGAAACTGCTGATTGAAACATGCTTCAATAGCAACAGCAATGGAAATAGCTGCCAGGCACAACAATTCAGCTTCCAATGAAGAGTTTCAACTCTGGGCTCAAAACTCCGTTCCAACTAAAATCACAGATCAGACAGTTCTGAAAAGTGTCTGGAGTTTGGTGGGTGTTTGAGTAACGTGAGGGCATTTGGGTAAGGCTGCAACATGAGGTCTGGACTCCCATCTCTCTTGCCACAGAGTTTCAGGCTAATTGAAATCAGGGGACTGGGTTATCCACTCACAGGAACCAGCCCAGGATACAGCAGAAACTCAGACTTAGATCCAGCTGAACATTTGAGCTCTCAGCCAGTCAAAGGCCCTTATTCCAAAACTTGCTTCCAGTTCCCATCATGCAGTGGCCAAGTCCTTTTCATCTTGTCCCAATATCGCCAGCAGCAACATTAATAAAAGATGTTGCCCAGGTCCCTCCCTGAGACAGAACACATGGGAATGTTTGTAGCAGAATCTGCTTTTGACCTCCATTGAGTCTAGGGTTGCCAAGACCCTCCGTCACTGTGGAGAGTTTTACTGCAAATCCTAGAACTTCCCCGGCGTGACATGCCCAGCATGATGACATCACTTCCAGGTGATGTCATCATGCAGGGCATGTCACAAGATGTTGGGGCTCTTTGGGGGTGGGGATCCCCCTGGTGGCCTGCTCCGTGCTGGGAGGTTGGGGCCCCCCAAACCGGGGGATCCCCCGTCCCTAGCAGAAGCTTGACAGCCCTAACAGCCCCTACCCATGAATGACTCCTGAGCCCCCAGATTGTTGAGGAATTAAATGAATTGTTGCACCATGGGGAAAAGTTATTAGCTTATTAAACTTATCAGCATTATTAAAATTAATAAAAGTTAGCTTAAGATTATTAAAATTGTCAACAAGTCCAAAGCTGGAACCCTTGGGTCTCCCAGGGCTGTCGTACACAAGTACCAAACCTTTTCTTAATTGTATTAAAATATTACAAAGTTTTAATTTCTGTCAAAATAAAAAGTTATTCTATTGGCAACAGAATGCTCTAAAATCATACAGCAAAAATCAAGAAAGCTCACTTAACTATCCAACACAATTGAAGACTCAAGTTAGATGGCAGAAACCTTAAGTCCAAAAGTCAAAGGCCACTGGTTAAGTGGTCTCGATGTTGCTGTCTATTACAACAGGGGCATTACTATTATCAGTAATTGTTCTATTAGGAGCAATCATAGACCAGGCCTTCAGTCCATCAAAATCCAAGCTAGCCTTCTTTTCCACTTATTTTAGCAATAGTGTGTGTTACATTTTGAATTTTTCTCACAAGTAATTGTTTTGCATATTATTTATGTGCTGGAGATATTAGTACATTTTTTTCATTATACAAGGGAGATACTTGGGTTTTTCTGAATCCACCATGAGGGCACACCTGGTGTCCATGTTGCTGACTTCCCAGTTCACCACTGAGGACCAGTAATGGTGATCAGCCCTGGTTGGGTTCTTGGGGGCTGAGGTGCTGGGCTGCTGCTCCTCCTCTCCCCCAGCCTCTCCCCCCACAATGGTTTGCCTGCAGACTCTGCACTTCTTTGCAGAGGTCCTGCTTCCATAGCAGGAGCTCTGTGTTATGGAGAGCAATGGTGCCCTTTATGCAGAGTTACAAACGCAGGCCATTTTGCACTTCCCCTCCTTGCAGAGAGGATGCAATCAGGTGGCCATGCACACCCACAATCTCTCTGCCAAGGCCCTGACCCTCACGAGAACAGCTGCTGCCCCAAGCTCCAGTGTGGAGGCCAGCACCTGGTCCAGCCCTCAGATCAGGGGGATGGCTTGCTCCAGGCTGGCCATATGGTTGTGTTGGTGGTGTCCCGGAATGACTTCAGGACATGTTCGATTTGGGAGAGTGTCAACCAATCACTGGAGCTATTCCCCATGCAGGATGGTCATGGAGAAGATTATGTACTGCTCCACCAAATGCACAATCATTGCCTAGACAGAGTCCAGTAGATAAGCATGTCCTGTATGACCTGGTGTCCAGGCTCCCCTCTCCATCTGCCTCTCATGCAACCAGCAGCCAGACTTGATGCTGTTGAGAATTGGGCAGCCAGGCACCAACAGGTCTCCAACAAGGAATACATTTTGAGTGTGGCAGCATCCCAGGTGGGCTTGACACTGCTCCGCAGCCTGAGAGCATCCCTCACCACCTGGTGCAGTGTTTGCACCAGGCAGACAATGCCCTTGAGGCACACAGCAGTAACTACCAACAGCACGTTGGTGCTGGCATCCATGATTATGCAGTCAGACAATACTGCCCACACCCACCCATTCCCTTCAGGCTAGCTTGGATTGTGATGGCAATGTGCTTCGTCATGTAATCTGTATCCATCCCATGCATGGGGCAGAACCACTTTGTAGCCTGGCAGCAGGACCATCCTGTCTTCCTGGGGCCCTGGTCTTGCCCTGGCAGTTTGGATCGTGAGGTCCTCCAGTTGCAACCAGTGGGTGGTGAGGGAGAGGTAGCCATGCGGATGGCTCCTCCAAAGGTCTGCCTTGAAGTTCACGGTCTGCCCTTGTGCTCTGGAGAGCTCAGCCTTGACCATTTCCACTGTAAAGTGGTGCATGGAGGGCAAGACTCTGTGAGGAGATAGAATACCATGGAGCAATGTCACGCCGTAGCTAACAAAAGACTACATCCTCCGGTATGGACAAATGTTGGCCATCCGTAGCAACCATTTCACCAATGAGGCAAGTGAGTGCATCCTGGGTCCTCCCCCCACAGCGCTGGCAGTGCCAGCATCTCTGTGGGAATGACCTCCTAGAGGGTGGCTGCCTGGAGGTTCCACTTCCACCCACAGCACCCTCAGTGTGAGCAGCCTTGCCTGAAGGGGACTCCTGCTCCCCACCCCCTTCTCCCTGCCAAGAGAAAGTGGGCCTCTCCTTCCTCCTGCTGGGTGCTCTTTGTTTTGGAAGCAACAGACTTGGGTGTACCCTTTGCAGGTGCCCATGGAAAGCAAAGGATGACAAATAGTTGCCTGAAAGGTGCGTCCACTGCTGCAAAATTAAAAAGGGCAGAGCACCACGTGCCCTCCCACTAGTTATGGGCCTGGCAACCTGCACCTGCTAGTATGACCTTGGATAAGTCATAATCGTCTCAGAGCTGTTCCTCTCAAGAGCAGTTTCTGTCAGAGCTCTCTCAGTCCCACCTACCTCACAGGAAGTCTGCTGTGGGAGGGGAAGAGAAAGGAGATTGTAAACTGCTCTGAGACTTCAAGTAAAGGGTGGGGTATACATCCAATTTCTTCTTCTTCTAAGCCCCTCTGCTCAGTTTGAGCAGAGCAACAGGCAGCTCAGAACCCTGAATCCACTCCACCACACACAAACCCAGCCAGCCAGAGCTAGTAGTCACAACAAAGCCCAATGGGGGGCGGAGGCGCTCAGCTGAGGAACCAGTGAAGCTAAACCCCTCTGCTTAGCTTGAGGACAGGTGCCACAGAGCCCTGAGAAAGCACCAAACACCCCCAACCCCACTGTTCACAGGAGGAATTACTTCCTTCCCTCTCTGCCTAACTAACATGCAGCACCTGCTGCAGACAGAAAACAACAGCTGCATGTAAGTTGGGGGCATGTATCATTCTGCTCCCATAGAACAGAATGACAGCTCTCTTATTGGTGACCAGTGCTGTCTGTCAAGCTTTGGAAATCCATTATTGATGCTTCCAGGGTTGCGAAGTCCATCTCCCCCTGTTGTTTTGACAACAGTAATTGAACAGTGCCATTGTCCCTGCTGCAGAGGACACTGCCGATACACCCCACTACAAAATGCTCAAACCTCTGAAAACGTGGAAGGTCACTGAGGCAAGATCACACATACTCACCAGGTGATTTTAGTGCAAATACAGGGTTGTGGGCATCCCTACTAATCGTTGCTTATATTCTAATGAACTAGGCACTGCAGTCTCCAGTTTTTGTGAATTTCAAGTTCAGAGTAACATTCAGATGCTCAGCAGGCCATGAAGGCACTGTGGATAAGCATGGAAATCAGAGGAAACAATGTCAAGTGAACCTTTCATTTCAAATTTAGGCAAATGGAAACCTAACGCAGACTGACCTCTTGTGGACAATATAAGAAATACTTGCATATGATGTACAAACAGGGGACTTTTAAATTAAACAAAACAGGCATTCAATACAGCATCAAGTTACCATAATTTCTGCACACCAAATAAGTTATTCCAAATACCATTAATGATGAAAGTTTCTACTTCCAGTAGAAGGTCACATAAAATTACAGTCAATATTGGCTTTAAATTGCACCCCAGAAGAATTCTCCATCTCATTAAAATGGAACAGGCTGCAGCAATGCACTTTGGAGCCTTACAACTTGCCCATTTCATTGTTAATGTCAGTTTTCAAAAACTACAATTTTCTTCCTTGTACAAATTCACCAAAATCTCAGATTTGCTTCTTCTTTTATCAACACCATTTTCCTCAAAACAGGAACTGGTCTGATTCAAGACTTTCTCAAGTTGCATTGGTTATAATATTTGGGGAAAGGCCTTAGGGAAATTGATCCACAATTTTTACTTAAGTTTGAAAAAACCCTTACTGGCTTTTGCACTATAAATCTGCATTATTTCTCTTGCTGGCAATTTTTCAAAAGCCCCTTTGGATCCACAAGCAGCATGGCTTGCTTTTTAATCAGACCTCACTAGAATTCACACTAGGCTAGACCAGTAAAGCTCCGAGCCAGCAATCTACAGGAGATCTCTGTAGTGCTAATGATTCAATCTGACTGGTCAGTTCCACTTTCACCTCTACAACTACCAGATCCTTAGCTTATTTAAGACTAAGGTCTGCTGACTCCTCTAGTACCCTATTTATAACTTTCTCTGAGCTCCTGTCCTAACTTTACCCATGGTGCTATGAAACAGGTATGACTAACAAAGACTAAACTGACATCTAGGATATATAATTATATCAGCTTGTGAACCTTATTCTGTTTGCAGATAAGGTAAAGAATCCCACAACATGCAGATATAATTGCTCCTCCTGGTAATGTTTTCCAGTTTAATAATGAAAAATGAAGCAGCAGCCAGGCCCAGCCTAAGCTGAAGAGGCAAGTCTTTCCTCACACCCACCTACCATCCTGCAAGAACTTTTCTAAGGTGTGTGCCTGCCTGTCCCCAATCTTGCCTTGGAAGGAATGGAGAATGGGCTCAAGTCTCAGCTCCAGATTATTGCTTGATAACAGAGGTAAATTAACTATTCCTTCATCTGACCATAGATTTCTCATGCAGATTAACACTTGATTTAAAAAAAAAAACACCATCAACAAAAACCAGCTGGCAAAAGTACCACAAAAACCAGCCAAAGCTGACTTTGATGAAGTCAGATTATTGCTGTGATCAGGGGAGAGGCAGTGATATTGCTGGCTTCCATCTCTTTCTGCTCAATACTCTGCTCCTCTTCCTCAAGGTTTGACAGATCCATCAGAGGAAGTCTCTGTGCTGGGTGGCTGCACCCGCTGCTTCTTTGGAGCCCCACCAGAACCTACTGGAGCTTTCTTAGGGGACACATTATTGTCATCTTTAACCTTCTTCAGCTTGGCTTTGCCTTTGATGGGGGTAGAGAAAGTGAGGGATGTTTTGTTGAATTCCAGAGGAAAGATTCCCACATCCCCATCAAAGCGGTTCTTTGACACCTGTAAGTAGCGCTTGCCTGGGCCTGTCACCAGCTTCCTGTCCTGCAGAATCAGCACATTATCAGCTTCCTGGCTGGCCTGAGATACAGAAAGGAGAGAGAACCACCTTGTATAACATGAGGAGCTAGAACTGCTGCTAAAAAGCAAATTTAACATGCATGCAGTGTGAACAAAATGTTATTGCATGTGCTAGCTACTGGGCCTTGCCTGGTGATCCTCTACACTTTTTCTGGCTATCCTTTTAATGGTTTCTTGCACAGTCCCTCAGATCTACCCCAAAACAAACATGGCAATTTCCTCAACTCATTAACTGGCTCTTCCAGCCACAAACAAGCTAAAACTAGGAAGCTGGTAATCGAATATGATCAAAACAAGGACGACTTTTAAAAACAAGACTAATCCAAGCCAGCCACGGATGAAAACCTTGTATTCCTATTGATTTCAGTAGGTGAGAAATAAATACATGGCAATCGGAGACTGAAGTCCCACTTCCATATACAGATGTTGGCTAAAGCATGTGCAGGTAATCTTTTTCTCCTTCACCCTTCTGCTGTGGTCCTAAGCTATCCCACAGCATTGTTGAAGATAAAACCAGAAGCTAGGAGAACAATGCAGGCTTTTCTGTGTTCCTCTGGGGAAAAACTTGTGGTATAAATGATGTAAATACACATAAATAACTGAAGTCTTCTAGTGTACTCCAGCTTGATGAGTTAACAAACTGCTAGAGGGAATCAGGCTGGGAACTGGTAGCTTCAAAAGGTCACAGCGAGTTGGTAATGTAATGAACTCTGTTTCTTACAAATAAAAAAGGCCAACAGGTTCCAACAAGCTGCCAGTAGAGCTCTCCAAGAACAAAGGCCTATTCACCTCATCATAAACTGCAAGCAATAAGCACTCACCTTTGCAGACCCAAAAATTGAGGAAGTCTGCAACTCCCTCTCCTCATCTTCCTTCCGAGGGTGAATTACCAGAGTCACATGGCAACTGTTGTCTGTGGCAAACTTCCGGAAGGCGCCCACAATGTAGTCTTGGACAGCAAGCCTGGAATAGCAATATGGTGGAATAAACGCACTTTGGTTCAGTCCTGAGGAAACAGTTGTTTTGGATACCTTAGCAGGAAAGTTAAAAAGAGAAGGTGCAGTATTTGACATGCTCACTTTACTGAAGGAAGAATGTTAATGGGATTGGATGAAAAATGCTGAGAGCAACAGGTGCAAATCCATAATATCATGTGGGTAGGCAAATGTGCCTAATGCGGGCCAGTCCAGGCTTCTGAAAATCCAAAGAAACTCCCAGATTTGCAAAAAAAATCTCAGGTTAAGAAACCCCCATCATCCTAACTGAAGGATTAAATAAATGTTTTAAATTTAACATCAAAACCAGCACAAAGCAATACCCTGTCCAGGTGGCATTTTGGGATGTTAAGGCAATTCAAAACGGTGCCAAAAAAGGTGATGAACAGAATGATGAGTAGGTCAGCAGCAGGAAATGGGGAGAGAGGCAAACCAAAGCTGAGGGAGGCAGGAGGAGGGTTAGTGGGGGCACAGTAGAGCCAGAAAACAAGAAAAAGATGTCCCCTTCTCCAAAAGTCTTCAAAGGCTCTTATACAAAATGGAAGTCTAATTACCAGCCTAAGCATGAGGTACACTTTCCTTTTAAATCTTTATATATTATTACTGACATCAGGGTTACCTAAGATTAGTACAATCATAGTTGAACATTTTTAGAGCATGGAATTTCACCACTCACCTCAACCATGGTTAAATGTTATATCAACATTATTAACAGGAACTTAAGCAGAATTTGAATTTTGGCTAAACAATGGTACAGTTGGGTAGTCTTAGCCACAGTTAATGGGGGTAGATCCTGTGACCTATCATCCAAAAGTACTAACAGTCACCAGTCTCCCCTGCCTTCCCACCCTCCAGTGGCCACCTTTGACCCCAGGGGAAAAAAATTCCCAAGACTGTGAGACCCACATGAAGTAATACACACACATATTTCGGAGCTGTAGTGAGAAGGGAGTGAAATGGTTCCTTCCTGCCTTATCCATAAGTGGAAATTCAATGACAGAACAGGAAAAAGAGATTTCACTCTCTTCCTCTCCTTACTGGAGTGCCACCACACATAGCTATTACTCCACATGGATTCCAAAATCTCAGGAATAAGATTGGAGATGGCTACTGTGAGGACGGGAAAGCCAGGAAGCTCAGGGGTCCTTGCACAGAACACACACTGGATCCAACACAATGCCACTGCCAATATAATGCTTAATCGTAATTGACGTGGCAACTTGTACTCCAGAAGAGAGGAAGCATGTGAGTCTATGACCTGCTCCACATCAAAGTTAAACAATCAGTAGCATTGTTTACTTCAGTGGCCCTAAGTACGCATGCTTTGGAAAAGGATGTAGCCTGGCTTATAAATAAAGTAGGATAGCTAAGCTATGCTGGGCACTGTTATAAGGAAACTGATAGACTAAACAAAACGTAACAGAGAAGGAATGTATTGGGGGGACCACGAAGGGTTACCTGTCCACAGTCAGCTGCTCCTGACCCATCATGAACTGGAGAGTGTCAATAACCACATGGCTAATGTCATACATATACACAGCATGCCGCATGGTGTCTGTAACTGTCCTGCAAGGGAGAAAATAATTACTTCAGTGGTAGGCCCTCTCTTTCACAGAAGCAAGCTTCCTCATTAACATATTATGTTTTATAATCCTGTACCTCCTGGCAAGGATAGGAAAAGGAGCTGCCTAGATAAACACAAAGCTTAGGAATACAACTATATCACCCTGCAATCCCCATCCTGCACCAAAGCCAAGGTTCAAGGAGAACTGTGCCAATTTCAGTTACTCATTCAGGCTAAAGGATATTTATCAGTTTTTAAAGCTGCGAGAGGTAGAATGAGCAATCTTGTGGCTTCTCCATTACTGTACTGATGCAGATGGAGGCAGAACATGAACCTGATCACACTTCCTTTGGATTTCTGAGACTAGAAGGGCAAAAATCTCTTCTGTATTACCTCCAACTCTTATGAACAGCCTTTCCTCCCCAGGAGACTTACACCCTGATCTAAAGAGTCCTCCCCAGTGATTTCTTCCCAAGTAAATACAGTCAATTAAGACACCGCACCATATCTTCCAGCTCAGCAGCAGGAAGTTTAACAGTGTATGCAAGAAGTAAGATGCCTTTACTTAATATTCTGATGCCCATGGAAAGTCATGAAGTAGAGAGGAAGATCCTCAAATTTGTCTGCCCACTCATCATAGTTTTCCAGCTGCTCCTCCAACTGTCCCATGGCAAACTGGGTAAGCATGATCTTGGCCAAGCGCACATTGTTGATCTCAAAGCTGCCCCACAAGGTATTCACCCCCTGCATACAGAGATCCAGGGCATATTCACTGACGAAAGTTGTCTTCCCACTACCGGTTGGACCTATACCATGGAGAAAAGAACAAAATTAACAGGTGTAGAAAATATGAGAACTGGTTTAATAATGAGTTTCTATATGGACGGACAGGCACCTTTTTCCACAGGGTGTTTTGTGAATGTGTTGTCAGAGAGACTACATGTCTGGGTGTGGAAGGTGTGTGTGCATGCCTTGCTGAGAATGCACACATGTGTTCTTAAACCATTCTATTAGGTAATTTAAAATTTAAAAATTACTGGTCAATAAAACATACAATGAATAAAAGGCCCCCAACTCTGTTAGAACAATAAAACAATCATAGTTATAGGCCAAATGATATTCAAAATTTGCAGCAAGGAGTGATACAAAGAAACCTGATATCAGAATCAACAGCGTGAAATTTAGGGCTAACCTTAATTCCATGGTCTTATTCGTGTAGACAAACAGCTGTGAATTCAGAAGAGACAACATTCTGAGGTAGCTGCTCAAGAACACAACAAGACTTACCTTGCAACCCTGTGCAGTTACACCAATCTAAAGGCACTGACTTCAATGGGCTTAGATTTGCATAATTCTGCAGAGGATTGCATTGTTAGACTGGCAACAGTGACAAGACATTCAAAGCATTTGTGTTACTGAAAGTTTATTCAGTAATCTCTAATTGATGGCTCAATAAATCATTAGTTGTAGAAGCCTTATAGATATTACTGACAGCATAATTTGAGCATAACACATTGCAGAAGCCATACAGAAGACTGACTTTCCAATAGGTTATGGCCTGAAATACCAAAAGTCCAACAGCACTGAGAAAATGAACAATTACAAACTGCAAGGCAGAGGAGAAGCATAACACATTTAATCACCTGTGAAGACTGTGAGCTCCCCTTTTCGGTGACCCTTCAGGAGTTTGTTCATTTCTGGAAAACGAGCCCATTTGATCCCAGCCACCTGCTCCACATTGGCCAACTCTCCAAATACCTCTTCACGAAGCTCACGAAATGAAATTATGGACTTGTGGCCAGCAGGGAGGGCAGCACGCAAAATCTTGGTGAGGTTTAAGCCACGGGTGAAAGCTTCTAAGGGACGGAGTTGCTGGTCACTAGGTTGCACCACAGAACACCGCTTAGGATTCAGTTTGCGGGCAAACAGCTTGGCAGCCTCCCAAGCACGGAGATCCTCTCCCAGCCACAGTGTAATCCTTTTAAACTGTTCTAAGTAGGGAAGAAGAGCAGGGGGGAGGCAGGAAATCCCTCGAGGCAAGGCCAGAGCTGGTAGCCCAGTCACCTGGTGTAGCACCAAGACATCCAGTTCCTGTCCAGTAAGGACCACTTCAGAATCTCGCCGGCTGATCAGGGGCAGTCCAAAGAGATTGTAATAGACGCCTGGACGGGGTAGAGTGTTCTCTACATAACGTACTGACTCTCCTTGGTGCTCAACTCCCAAAAGCTTTAAGCCCTTTAGGCTGGTGCCCTGGGGGCTAAACCATGGGAAGACCAAGGCCTGAGCTGTCCGCAGATAACGCACCCCAAAACGCTTAAGGGTGGTATCAGACACATTAGAAATACCAAACAAAGCCTTGGCCTCCTGCGTCTCCTGCTTATCCAGCAGTTCCCAGAGAGGCAAAGCTCTCTCCCAAATATGCCGGGCATCCTCACCAGCTTGGTCCTTTTGCCCATCTGTCTTTAGTAGTTCACTGGGAGCCACACTATTATGTTTCAACTCAATACTGGCCTGAAAGTCTTGCCAGTTACCCTCAACCAGTGTGGCAGTGCAGACAAAGCGGCCTGTGGTTTTGTCAATAAACAGACTGTAGCTATGTCGAACCTGTTGCTTCTCCTCCACAAAAATGCTGGGCGTGTGAAGACAACTATAGCCATCATGAAAAGGAATGTCCTGTGCCCTCAAGTACTGTCGTATCTCTGTGACTGACACAGGTGGGACTGGTTCCTCTGGGGATGGAAGCACCTCTTTCTTGTAATGTCTGCAAGTATGGCTGTTTGCCAGGATCCGTCTGCCACAACAGTTAGAAAAGATGCGTGAGAAGTGCAAGGGGAACCACATTTTCTCTACACAAGTGGCAGAAAGCTGTATGCTATGCGTATCCTATGCAGGCCAAGCCCACCATCTTGGCATATTGAAAGGCTCTAATGAACACCTCCCACCCACAACACTGGCGATGCCCCATTCTACGTTCCTAGACATTTCCCCCTATAGAAAGCTCTCCCCAAGCTGAGCGGCAAGCTCCGATGCTCGTCCTCAGACACCCCGCCACCCGAACACGGTAGTCACAAGGACAGGGACCTGGCGGACATAGCGTCTCGCCTCTTTTCCGTTCGCAACACAGGTCTTCCCGCACGAACTGCTCTTAATAAGCAGGGTCACCTCCCTAGGATCACCCTTCCCAAGGCCATCTTCCAGGACAATAAGCCACTCAGCAAGGAGCATCCGCCGTGGCTCTGCCTCCACCGTCCAACACTTGGCCAACTCCGCCCACGAGCCCTTTTCAGTGCCTGCACAATCGCCCCACGTGCAGCCACGGAGAGCGCGCCGTTGACTTGACCCCGGAACCACAACAGTGAAACGTCACTTCTGGAGTAGATAAGTAGGTGGGACGAAATGATGTTAAGCAGTTGCATTTCTGGTCTAAAATTAAATGGGTTTTCTCACCTAAATTCTCATGTAAAGCTTAATAGGGGCTTCTTTACAGAGACCTAGAGCGGCATCTCTCTCTGCAATACAGATTTGTAGCCAATAGCGGCGGCCTCTTTTTAACAGAATTTCCGGTTTTGAGACCTCATCTTTTGTTATCTCTATGAGAACAAAGCCGTCGCTATACGCCTGACTTCCTGTAGGGGTTCTACTTCCGGCATTGTGACTGCCAAAAGAAGAAAAATCCTCTGTGGTCCTGTTGCCCTGCAGTTGATCTGCCATGACGAGTTCCGGGCCGCCGAGCCGTTTCTTGACTAGCGTCTTGCGGAACGGAATGGGCCGCTACGTGTGCCAGCTCCAGCGGCTCACCTTGACCCTCAGCCGGGATGCGCCGAGTGCGCGGGGCGTTAGGTGGGCAGAACTGGGCTTCAGAGGAGGTTGGCGCTCGGGGGAAGCGGGTGCCCATCTCCGGGGTTGTGGGGGGCAGGGCTTGAGGCTCACCGGGTGTTCTTTGGGCGGCCGTTCTCGTCTGGACGAGTCTGTCTCTCAAGGTGGTTGTGTATTTAGAGGGTAGTTATTTCATTTCATCCAAGTGCGCCATCTTGAGTTTTCTGCAAAAGTTGTACATAAATGCTTTTGCAGGGAGTGTGCCCTGGATATGCTCAGCCACTTTCTTTTGTTAGTTATGTTTTGCTAAACTGAACCCTGGTGCTGGGAAGAGGATTCTAAGGGTAAGCCATAACTCCAGTGGAACCTGCCACGTTGAAGTCCTGCCTTATTTCAGCCTCCCACAGCCAGTCTGATCTCTCCCCCCGCTTCTTTCCATACTCCCTATTTCCCTAATCCTTAATAATTTGGTTTTGTGATTATTGTAATCATTAACTCTACTTGCCTTTATTCCTGTATTTGATTTTGCACTGAACTTTATTTAGTGTTGGTCCATATTGTGAGCTGACATTTACTCCCTTGCATTGATTTACTTTTCTCCTTTTTGGTTTCTGGCCTGTCATCTAGTAGGTGCTGCCTAATGCATCTTTACTCAGAAGTTGGCCTTATAGCCATCATGAGAATGTCTCACATGCAAGATGAGACTGGCCATTTTTCATTTGTATTCTAGCTCTTACAATCTGGTTTCAGCTTCTAAGTGCACTTCTTTTTCTGACTTGAAAACAGTGTTTTGTAGTAGTTTTGTGTGCCCTCCTATGCTCAGCTTCTAGGTAACCTCATACGTAGATCTCCTTTACAGTGAGTTAGGCCATCAGTCTGTTGGGTCAGCATTGTCTAGTCTGACTAGTCGCAGCTGTCTAAGGACTCGGAGTGGGGTTCATATTACCTACTACCTGGACCTTGGAGAGTGAACCTGGGGTCTTTGTGGCAAATCAAATTTCATTTCATTTCATTTCATTCGATTTATATCCCGCCCTCCCCATCGAGGCGGCTCAGGGCGGCTCAAAGGCACTAACACTGAGCCACAGACCCACTTTGAGTGTGAACTTGTTTGATGTGATAGAAAACAATATTGTGACCATGTCTAAGGTCAAGGGATGCACTGAATTACAGATTTGAGAGACTGAGTCTCTGAAGTTCCCATGAAAAATGATTGTGCAATGAGTTGTTAAAACCTTGACTAGAACACGTTTTGTTAATGCTGCATCTTCAAATCTATTAAGGTTTCTTAACAGCAAATGAGCTACACTGCAGACGTGGTTTAGATGTAGTCTGTAGGAACCTCAGTTGTGTTATGGGTCCAATAAGAATAATGTTCTGTATGCTGCCTACTGTGCTAAATGTGCAACCTTCCTCCAGTACAAGGAGCCTCTTGCTGGAAGAAGAGTCCAATTTAGCTTAGCAGTATCGTTTAGTGATGTTATGTATGTTTTCTTGTTAGATTTTTTTTGTTTGAGTAACATACAAAATTGTGTTTGTCCTATGGAAGGAATATATAACACAATAGTTATGTGAACCTGGGATTTATTTTGTGGAAGATGATGAGTGGTGTTTGAGTGGAAATCTTGCCTCCTATTGTGAATGAAAGCACAAATTTGTACTGAAGAGCAAGGTGGATTGCCAGCTAGTGATTCTGATTTTTTTGTGTTTTCCATAGTATGAATTACTCATGTGCCTATCCAGAGCCATGTGGTTAACTTATGTTTAAAGAATTATCTCAGTACTTCTGTATACCGCTTCTGGCACAATATAATCTAATTATTTGTTTTCCTGTGATTTGGGCTTATTTGATAATTTATTAGGTATGGGTGAATTGTGTTCCCATCATAATATTGCAATGATTTTGTAAGGGATAATTTAGAATTGTTAAGTATGATTCTAGGATTGTTAAATTTAGAACAGGAATGAAAGCATAGTGGCTTGGGATGCAGTTGTGTGAACAGGGTGGATTATTTAAATAAGTGATTTGATATAATTAAAATTTGTTATTTGAATGAAATTTGAAAATGATTTTAAATCATGGAACCAGTTATTTAAGAAATTAAGTTCAAACAAGGGATGTAAACTATTTAATAAAATAGATAATAAAAACCAATGATTTTATCCACCCTTAATGTAGCTGGAATGCAGTTTGGTGGCACCCCTACAGTTGAAAAGCCATTCTCACAGTGGTGAAGAACTTTGTGTTTACATTGCATTTGTAGCTGCAAAACATTTTCATGCTATTAAATCATAGAGTTGGAAGGGACTTCTAGGGTCATATAGTCCAACCCCCTGCACAGCTCAGGAAATTCACAAATACCACCCCCCACACATACATCCCCAGTGACCCATGCCTAGAAAATGGCAAAAACCTCCAGGATCCCTTGCCAATCTGGCCTGGAGAAAAAATTCTGACTGACCCCCAAAGTGTCAAAAGGGCCACAAGAACTAAGCACTGATGCAAGCCTTCCTGCCCTCCCTATCATTATCTGCCTATCACAGAATCAACATTGTTGTCAGATGGCCATCTAGCATCTGTTTAAAAATCTCCAAGAAAGGAGAGCCCACCACCTTCTGAGGAAGCCTGTTCCACTGAGTAACTGATATAAATGTAAGGAAGTTCTTCCTATGTTTAGCCAGAAACTCTTTTGATTTACTTTCAATCTGTTGGTTCTGATCTGACCTTTTGGGGCAACAGAAAACAATTCTGCACCATCCTCTATATGACAGCCCTTCAGGTACTTGAAGATGGTGATCATATCACCTCTCAGTCATCTCCTCTCCATGCTAAACATACCCAGCTCCTTCAATCTTTCCTCATAGGACTTGGTCTCCAAACCCTTCACCATCTTTGTTGCTCTCCTCTGGACTCATTCCAGCTTGTCTATATCCTTCTTAGACTGTGGTGCCCAAAACTGAACACAGTACTCTAGGTGAGGTCTAACCAATGCAGAGTAAACAATACCATCACTTCACATGATCTGACCACTACACTTCTGTTGATACAGCCAAAAATTGAATTTGCCTGCTGACTCATGTTCAGTGTATGGTCCAGTAATAATGCTAGTGTGACAGCAAACCCTTATTCAAGTGGGTGAATCTATGTCTCATTTACTTTATGATATGCAATGTTCTTCATTCCCCATTCAAGAACAATATAGTATGATACTAATTGGGCTGAGAGAATAACAGTTTTTCTGCTGCTTTCTAAAAATATTGCATTACAAGTGCACTCCACAAGCGCTTCAAAGGAGCAATTACAAAGACAATTGTAAACTTCATAATTTGTGAACTCATTTATAAAGCCTCAAAGAAAAATATGACATTTTCTGCACTGAAGTGGTACTTCAAGGGAGCAGTTGACTTCTGGAGAAAGAGTCACCTTTTTGCCTAGGCAAAATATTGCAGTTGACGTATTATGGACATGCAGCACATGTCTCTGCAGGAGAAACTATGCCTTAAGAAAAGATGTCTTGGCTGTGTGCCAAAAATGAATACTACAAATGCAATATCTGATATTCTTGGATTTTTCAGAGTGTCTCACAAAAGGCTCCTGAGTAGATTTAGCAATCTTTTGGTAAAAAGGAAGGCCTTTTGCTAGATTGATAACTGGTTAAGAGATGACAAACCAGTAATAAGAATAAACAGTTCTTGGCATGGAAGAAAAAACCACTTGTGTTTATACTGGTGCTGTTTAACTTATTCACAAAATGACATTGCCAGGTATATAGATAACATCAGATTATTCAGGATGGTGAAAATTGTAAAGCATTCCAAAAAAATCACGACTTGATGAATCAGCAAAAGAATAGCAAATAGTTAATTGTCAGTTGAACATTTGGGCAAAAGTATCTTCATTTATTCACCCATAGTGTTTGGGCTGGCAGTGACCAAGAAGGAATGAGCTCTTGGGGAGCTCAGTGAAGATGTCAACTCAGTTTGTGACAATAGTGAAAAGGATACATTCCATTCTAGGATTGTTAAGTATGATTTAAAATAAGGGGAGCATTATTGTAGTTCCACCATTAATAACAAAGCCATATTTGGAACAATGCATTAGTCTATTTGCCTCATCTGTAAAAAGGAATTGTGGGGCAAAAAAAGATGCCAAAAAAACAGGCAAACAAAATGCTTAAGAGGTTAGAGCACTATGCCCACAAAGAATGGTTAAGGACCTGGGATGTTTTAGATTAGAAAAAGGAGTATAAGGGAGGGGGATATGATAGAGGTTGATAATCTTTATGCACAATGTGGAGAAAGTGGACACAGATACCTTTTTGTCTGCTTACAGTAGCAGAACTTGTCAATCACCCAGGCAAAAAGGTTCCCCCCCCCCACACACACACACACCACGCTCTGTATACCTTATGCAGTCCCTTGCTACAATGTGATGAGGCTACAGGTTTAGGCTGCTTTAAAGAAGATTAGAAAACTCATAGATGAAAGGCCTATCCATAGCAATTAGCCAAGATTGCGAAGTGGAACCTTTGGCTTCAAATGCAATATATACCTGAATGCCAGTTGCATGAAAGAAATTGAATGCTGGTTATCTTCAAGCTTGTGGGCTTCCCAGTCTCCTGATCAGCTCATGTGTAAAACAAGATACGGACTATATCGACCACTGAGCTGATTCAGTGGGGTTTTTCTTAGGTTATGTTAAAAACAAATTCTGGAAAGGTGCCTATTGCTTTAATACTTGTTAACTTGGTCAGCTTTGACTCAATCTTCAGTATAATTTGTTTTTTAACGTTCATATGGTGCTTTTTATTTTATTCTAGAGAGTATATTGAAGAAAAGGTGGTGGACTTTGCCAGGCAAAACCCTGGGATTGTGTTATATGTGTGTCCAAAGAAGAGCAGAGTTCCAACAGTAGTGGCTGAATATTGTGAGTATGGGGAAAATATTGGTTTTTTATGGAAATGGATTTTAAGACTGCCCTCCCTTGAAATGGTCACTGAATGGATAAATTGAGTTTGGTTTATCTTTGAAGCACTATCTCAACATGAATGTGACAGCCCTGATTCCTGGTGGTGGTAGTGTTTAAAAAACAACAGAGCTCAGAGTGGTGTACAACAATTTTAAAAATCATAAGAAAAATTCACAATTTGAATACAGTAAAATACAGCAGTTGGCCTAGGTAGATGGCACTAAGCTTTTGCCTGTGCTGCTGCCCCATGGGGAGAGGGGGAGGCCAGAAAAATGGGAGTGCCAAAAAGATGGAAACTGTTGCTGCCCTCATCCAAGCGCCTGGTGGAACATCTCTGCCTTACAGGCCCTGCAGAACTGCAATAAGTCCCACAGGGCATGGATGTTGCTTAGCAGAGTTTCACCAGATTGGAGCCACTATGGAAAATGCCCTGGCCCTGGTCAAGGACAGCTGGATTTCTCAGGCCAGGAACCACCAGTAAGTTCTTATCTTTAGAGCACAGTGCTCTTTGGCGGAGTATACCAGGAGAGGCAGTCCTGATTATTAGGAGACATGTTATCAGTAAGTACCATTAATACTTGTGAAATATATTTGTAATAATTTAGTAGGCAGATGTGTTTTCAATGGGTTCCTTCCTTCTCTAAAAGCAGTAGCAGCAAATGCATTGTTTGCTGGAAGAATCACATCAGGCAGATGTAAAGTAGGCCTTAATTTGTAGGATTAAGGAGTAAGGGTCAAAGACGGGAGTTTTCTTTTGACTTTCACAGCATCTGAAAACTTGAGGAAGGGATGATATAAAAGTGCCTAGAGAACTTGTTCTTCACTAGATGGAATGAGAGTAAGGTTTGGGTTTCATACAGTATATTATCTTCTGTTTTTCCAGTGAATGGGGCTGTGGAAGAGAAACCCTTAACCAGCAAGACAGCAGATGAGGTTGCAGAGATCATCCAGACGTTGGCTAATCAGTCTGGCCTAGAGATTATACGTATTCGAAAGCCTTTTCATACAGATAGCCCTAGTATCCAAGGCCAGTGGCATCCTTTCACAAACAAGCCCAGTGTGCTCAATGTGCAAGAAACTGGTCAGCAGTGTCTTTCATCCCCACAAAAATAAATCTGTACTGATATGAAATGAATGTGGTGTCTTTAAAATTGTTTTTCTGTTTTGTAAGTGGAAAGTTGTCTTGGGCCAAGGGAAGTCCAGATGTTTGCACCAAATCCCTTTAATCTCAAGGTGCTTTCCCCTCTGCAGTGAGGATAAGGTCTCCTTCCTGAAGGAAATGATCACTGAATGGATAAATTGAGTTTACTTTATCTTTGAAGCACTATCTCAACATGAATGTGACAGCCCTGATTCCTGGTGGTGGTAGTGATCAGATAAGACACAGACCGACCTAATTACAAGCAATGCCTTCTTTATCAAGATGGAGCTGATTCCTTCTCCAAATGTCAGTGGATATGACAGACTGATAGTCCATCTGTGCTTTATAATGAAGGTGACTATTTCCCATCTCTTAGTGAGTGCATACTTTATTGGAATTGGAAGCAAATGGAATGGTGCCATGTGTGAGGCACATCAAAGAGCTTTCCTGCTGCTGTCGTGATAGTTATGCATATGGAAAATCAGTAGAAAACTAGTAATGTAAATCTTTATGAAAAGCAGGTTATCTACACTTCCTGCAGAGGACAAGAGGGACTAAGAATACCTTGCTTTTGGCCTTTCTCCAAGGTTGTTCTACCACCTTTGGAGGTAGCATCTATTCAACTAAAAAGCCTGATGGGAGAACCAAGAGATGGCCATGTGCTGCTGTGCTGAGAAGCTTTTTCAGTTACCGTAGAGTAGTAGAAAGGACATACAGTATAGGAGGGTCCCATCTGCCACTAGAACATGGCCATCTCTCAGACAGGCACACATCTGGGGACAATATCAAGCCTCATAGCACATGTAGAAGCAAGGAATCCTACAGCTAGAATGGGCAAGGTCCTGTCAGGCTGCGTGGAGTTCCCAAATCAAGCTCTTTATGGTCAAGTCTTTTCCAGGCCTAGTGCCAGGGTACCTATAATATAGGCAACCCAGGTGTGTTTTCTGTACATCAGACATGCTTTAGCACCAAAATACACTTTCGCTGGGACCACTTGGGGTTGGACAAATGATTACATGCACACTTCCCCTAACTTTGTTCAGATAAGGAGAAATCAAACGAAAAATTTCTAATACATTTTGTTATTGGTATACACACCACTTCATATCTCCACCACACTCTGATACAAGATAAGGCAACCTTTTCATCTCTGAGTTTCTGCCATATCTTAATGGAAAGCAGCAGGCAATCTAAATCAATTAGCAATATTGGCAGGAAAGAAAAAAGTGCATACAGCAAATTGGCACCAGTAAATTTCTATCTGGCTCCTACGAAAGAGGTTGTTCCACATGTATCAGCAACTGGCAGATTGTTGGCAGAAATGATTGTATGAAATGGAATTTTCTTTGGTATCAAGTACTGCTGAACAGTTGAGAAAATAAATATGTGAAGGTACCTTATACTGGTTCAGGTCACTGGTTCATCTGGACCAATACTGTTTATTCCTACTTGGTATGGTAATTTTGTGCACCAGGCAGAGGTCTGTACCAGTCCTTTGTACTTGAGATATTTTTAACAGGATTGATCCTGAAACTTTCTACATGCAAAGCATATACATCGCTACTGAGTTATGGCCCTTCCTCTAAAGTCTAATGCCAAAGATTAGATATAGCTCCCTAGCACAGCCCAAAACTTATTAACTAGCTGGGCAGAATAGAAACGTTGTAGAAGCCAATTCTCTGAGTTTTGTGGTGCTTGTACTAGTCATACTCCCATCTGTTCAGACTTGGCAAATGGTGGTACAGATTAAGCCACTTCGGTGGGAAGGGCGGGATATAAATCAAAATATAAATAAATAAGTACAGACTTAATCTGAACTACAGATAATTTTTTTCCCCTAGCAATGTACAGAATTTCTGAATTTCCACTGTTGTATTGCTCTAGTAGATACAGCTTGTGTCTCCTGGGTATAAGCATTTGTCAAATGTTTGAAGAGAAACCACTCTGTCACATACTGCTTGTCCCAAACTCAAGATGTATTCCTGGTTATTGTTGTAACTATTCTCAGTTGAAGTGTATGCAAGGGGAACTTCCACAGGCCTGTATTTCATCCCATGCCATATGTGGCTGACTTGCTTTGCTGTGAGTGCTGGCGACTGCTGTTAGGGAAATTTTGTGTTGCATGTTTTGATAATTACACATTAAAGTATCCCAGTTTCAGAATCCTTCTAGTAATGAAGGTATATTGGACAATGTGCTCCTAACTGTAGCTTCCTAGCTAAAAATAAGAGCAATTATTAATTTATTCAACACACATTTAAGACTGTGTGTATGACCATATGGCCTAGAAATGTTTTTTAAAAAACAGCTGAGATTTTCAGGATGCTACACTTTTCACCCAGTGCTGTTCTTTGCACTTCCACATGAAATCCTGAATATCCTAATCAAGTCTATCCTAGATAATTTCATTTCCCCCCCTTAATAATAAGGAAGAGGCCCCATTTCCTGCTGAATTGCCATATATCTAGAATGTCATGGTGCTTCCAAACCACCTAGAGCAGTTAGGATGCAATGGTGAGAGGACTAGCAGCCTGGACATTCTGTCACGTGACATACAGCATCTGGGAACCTTGAATGCAGTCCATTCTGGCTTTTTCCACTGGTAACTGGAAGGAAAGTTAGTCCTAAACACAAAGGTCAGGTTGGAGGTACAGAGCAATATCCATAAACAGATAAGCAGCTAACTGATGGGTAGTGGTGGTATAAGATGCAGCTCCACCAGGTGGTACTCTCTCTTATTTATAAGATATTAACAGTGAAGTGCCAATACAATGTAAAATACAAGTCAGATTCCCTGAAGGCTGTAGGAAGGTTCTAAGTGAAAGGGAATGGGAGAGCAACACTATTTATATATCATTTCATAGAGATGCAAAGTAATTCCTAGAGAATCGTGCAGCCTTACAACTTCCTTTTCAACTAGACTGCTATTGTTAGCCTCATGTAGGGGCTGAGCTGAAAGGGTGTCCTGTTAATACCACTTGGTCAGTTCGTGCCTGAGATTATTTTTTAGCATACACCACTGATCAGTATGCTAGTGTAGATTAGGTCTGTCCAGCCCCTGAGTCACGGACTTGCTTTCCTAAAAGGAAATGGTACTTCTTGCCCCTGAGTTACTGTGAGAAATGGATGCAAGTGCTTGTTCATGCCTGCACACAACAAGCTGCTGGCTCCTTAGGGTACCTCCTGGGGAATCACTTGACAGCAGCATTTCCAGTTCTCTAGAGAGATTTCTGTTTTCCCTTGGAGATGACTTGCGCTTCCATGATCCTACCTTTTGAACATTGGGGCTTTTGGTCTTTCTTCCAACACAACAAGCAGTCACAATTCCATGCCAAACCTTACCCTGAATTTCTGTGATGCTGACTCAAAGTAGTTTTTAGTCACCAATGTGAAGGTGACCAGTAACCAGAGAGCCAGAATGGGACCAACAATTCACCCCCAAAAGTTCAGATGAGGTACAGAACTGTCTGAAATTAGGTTATACCAGGAGTACACAACTCAAACAGTTACAAGTTTTCATGTGCAAACACTCTTCCTCAGATACAGTGAAACAATTTGAGGAAGTGTGCTTGCACACAAAAGCTTATATCTTGAATAAAATTTTGTTGGTCTTAAAGGTGCCACTGGGCTCAAACTTTGTTCTGCTGCTTCAGACCAACACAGCTACCCAAATAATTATATAGGGTTATGAAATGAGCCCCATGGTGCAGAGTGGTAAAGCTGCAATACTGCAGTCCAAGCTCTCTGCTCAATCCTGGTGGAAGCTGGGTTCAAGTAGCCTGCTCAAGGTTGACTCAGCCTTCCATCCTTCCGAGGCTGGTAAAATGAGTACCCAGTTTGCTGGGGGGGAAGTGTAGATGACTGGGGAAGGCAATGGCAAACCACCCCGTAAAAAGTCTGCCGTGAAGACGCCATGATGTGACATCACCCCAGAGTCAGAAATGACTGGCACTTGCACAGGGGACTACCTTTCCCCTGTTGCCAACCTCCAATTGGGGCCTGGAATTCCCCTAGAATTACAACTGATCTTCAGTCTACAGAGATCACACAGGTTTGGAAGGTGCACTCTATAGCATCATATCCCGGATGAGCTCACTCTTCTCTCTAGGTAGGAACTGGGGATCTCCTGAATTCTAGCTCATCTCCAGACAACAGGCCAGTTTTCCTGGAAAAAATGGCTGTTTTGATGGGCATGCTCTATGGTATTACAACCTGCAGAGGCCCCTCCCCTTCCCAAATCCTGCCTCCCTAGTCTTTCCAGAAATTTCCCCACCTAAAGTTTGCAATTCTTCCCCACTCCCACCTTGCCTTGGACCAACAGGTTATGCAGGAAGCACTTGATGTGGGACTCACATCCATAAAAATAAAAGCTTGTTTGACACCAATAATATTCTAAACAGATCCAACTGCACTACTGGTAGGTACCAACAGCACATGGCATTCAACAGCATATGGTCTGTAGCCAAGACTTCTGCATTTTTGTTTTTTAAGTTGTTAATGGACAGTTGAATGCAAATGCTAATGGTTTTCTATTACCCACTGTGACATCGCAGCACAGCCATTTGTGATTAGATGAAGCTTGGAAGGCATGACCTGCAAAAGCATTTGTGCCCATAAAAAAAGCAAGTTTTGAGTGAATCTCCAGAGATCACCCAAAGGAAGTTCATTCTCTGAGGAAGGATTCATCCACACCTACATCCACCTGTTTAGGGGGAAAAACCCTTTAAATTTAGTGTTCAGAATACATTATGCAAAATAAAAATTATATACAAATACTTAGAAATGTGATCAGATTGATATGCAAGTTTTTCTGCCGCTTGGATTTTATCAAGAGAGCTGTACCTACCTGTTGAAATAGCAGCTGAGCATGCTGCCCCTTCAAGGTGGTGTGGCTGCCTCACACTGGCTAGGGTGCAGACCCAAAGCCACACTCTGAGTCACCTCTCTCACCCCACCCTTTAAAAGAGGCAGCACAATTCCTCCATACAAACCAATGACATGTTTCAGGCATTCCCCCGGAGGGGGTCAGCTGGATAAACCCGACAGATCTGTGTGGCTCCCGTTTTATCGATTATCATCACTTTTATATATAAATATAATTCCCATTTAAATAGATTTCTTTTTTACAGCAATTGGAAAACGAAACAATCAACAGCAACAAAGATAAAACAACAACAAAAATAGGAAATGAATGCGGAGTCTGTGGCGGCTCCGGAGGGCCGCTCCGGAGGTAGTTGCTGAGTCGTAACACTGCTTCTGTTGGATTGGGAAGGAGGAATCACAGAAGGACTGGAGGGATTAGTCCGACAAAATGGGCTCCCTGTTCCTCCTACACAGAGCTCTCGTCCAGCTTTTCTACTAGCTGTGTGTGTTTCCGCTTCTCCAGGATTTTGCTCAGCTCCTCAGTAAAGGAGTTGTAGAGTGGCGAAGTGCACGGTTCCTCATTCTGCCGCAAGAGCATGTAGCTGTTGCCATTCATCTTCCGCAGCATGTTGGGCAAGGTGGTAATGCCGTTGGTGAACTCAGTGGGTAGTGGAGGAGGAGGGGGCGGCGGGATAGGGGGCACCTCCTTGGACGGTGATGCCACAGTGGTGGCTTCCCCAGGGATGATCTGCAGGCAGCCATCTGGGTAGGTACCCAAGTCCTCATCCTCCTGCCCTCCTTTGCCTATGCAGTTGGAGGAGACAGTCTGCAGCTCCACACTGGATGTCTGGGGGACCCCTAGGCTGTATTTACCCCTGCGCTTCTGCAAGCAGGAGACATAGAGGAGAACCACGCTGAGCACTAGGCACAGCCCACCTAGCACTGTGATCACAGCAATGTAGATAAACTTCATGTCCCCATATGCATGGCTGGCAGCGTGCCAGGAGGGCTGGGGCACCGTAGGAGGGAACTGTGGCACCAGCTGCACGGGCAGCACAGTCAGGGCATAGGTGGCCACCAGGGCCTGAAGACCATTCTCCTTGGCATAGCATTGGTATTCCCCGCTGTACTCTAGTTGCGTGTCTGTCACCAGCAGCCCATCCACCCCAAGGTGGAAGCGTCCTTGCCCTTCCTCTGCCAGCACTTCTGTTCCATTTAGCAGCCATGTTGCCTGGGCCAGATTGGAGGCCTGCTCACAGGGCAAGAGCACATCATCACCACGTAGCACAGTCCGATTCTTCTGTGTGGATGTGGCTGCGGGATACATGAAAAAAGTCAGGTCTTAACTGCTTTCCTGAGCTGGAGTGATTTAAGTATCAGGGTTCAGTGTGTCATTTCATAGTGTGGAAAAGATACTGCTACGTCTCTGAAGGGGGACAGGACAGCCAAAAGCTAGAGGAGAAGGAAATCAAAAAAGCTAGCACCCTGAGATTCTCCATGTCTGTTCACTTTAAAAAAAAAAAAACAGCAAATACCTACCCCTCATTGTTTTGGAGAAAAGACAGGAAATGTGAGGGTGTCTAGAGAAAGCTCAGCATCCATACGTGGAATGGGCACAGCCTTTGGTACTTTGTTTTTGGGTAGTTCCCCAATTCTATCCCTTTACCACAGCTATTGCCACACTACTCTAATAGCCACTTAGCCCAAATTTCCACACAGTTCACTCCCTCCTGCCATTCAGACCCTGGGAGAAACAGCTCATCACTGGAAAAATATTTTGAAAGCAGGAAAAGTTGTGATGCAATGAGATATATGCAAATCTTCATTTGCATAATTAATTGTGGGCACATAAACTGGATTGTGTGTGTGCATAACCGTATGATGGAGCCATATAATGATTTAAGGCATAGAGATTTTGACTCTGGATGTGAAGAAGAAGAGAAGCAGACTATGTGCTTGCCTCTCTTCTGAGCAAAGAGGTGGGCCCTTGGCCACTGGGTGGTGCACAGCCAAGGCTCCCTTGCCTCCTAGGTGGGCAAGGAAGGGACAGCATCCAAGCCTTACCCTGGGCAGAGTCATTCCAGCAGCCCATGTTGCCATGCAGCACATCCTGGGTCAGCAACGTTCTGGCAAAGATAAGCAGGACTCTGGTCAGTTGGAGAGGGGAGCAGCCCAAAGGCACACGATCTTCCCAACACACAGTGTATGTCTGACAAAATCTAAAGATATCTCAAGCATGCATCAATGCTCATTCCATAAACACACAGCAAAGTACACAATGTATTCCTCATTGACACCTCTTGAGCCACCTGCACAGCCTAACAATCTTGTTCAGGTTGAGCATGCAGCCAGTGTACAACTCCTAATAATCCCTTGAACTGAAACTTGGAGCTATAGCTTCTTGGTTGTAGTCCTGATCTCATGGAGACCAAGCCTGAACTCAGCTGTTTAGAAAGCATTTTCATTTAGATTGTTTTTAATGCTGCTTCATATGGAATTTAGACAGCTATGCAATGCTGTCATACTGCAATTTTTGTATTGGACCCATAATATTTTTATTGTTGCAGGCTACCTTTCCCCCCAGATTAGACAGGATATAAATTTAATAAACTAGCTTTTACAAGAGACAGCCCTGAAATGATCCAAGCAGACTGCATGGGAGTCATGCTGGAATCCTTCTCTAGAGAACAGGAATTGAGACAGAAGGTGTGGTGCTGTGGTCCAGGTCCATTGGCGTGGACAGGAAAAGTTTCTGCATTAACAGTGCTTCAGTGGAGCCCCCCTTTCACCAAGGGAAGGAATGCCGTGCTTGTCATACTCCCCTCTCCATTTCCTCTGCTTTCTGGTCAAACTGTCCCCATACCTGTCCAGAGTCTCATCTAGTTCTCTGCAGCTCACACCATCCCAGCCACAGTATGGATCCCGGGCCAGGACACAGTCGAAGCAGAAGATGTATCGCCTGCAGGTGGAAAGTGGTAACTGGAGGACCTCACTCTGGGACCCTACATATAGACTCTTCTGCAAAACAGAGCATAGATTAGAAATGCCTTTAAACACACTATTCTGGTAAAGCGAACAGGTCACCTTGCCCATCTGTACAGAGAGGAAATTAGTACCACTGTCTAGTTGCCAGGGGAATGTAAAAGTGTTCTGAGGCCCAAGGCTAAAGGAAAGAATGCCAAATGTTAATGTCTCCTGTGGAACCCAGAGCCTTAGAATCAGAGGCTAGCATTGAACCTTCACAGAATAGCAACTTGCTACTTTCCTTTCATGATCACACAGAAGGTTAACCTACTTTCCATCCCCACCTGAGTGGCTCTTAAAAAAGTGTGGCTAATCAGTGATGGGAAGCTGAAGCATCAGAGTTTGCCCAGCAGAGGGAAGCAGTGGAACAGAGCAAGGTGCAGGGTTCACCCAGGCAGTCTTCAATCCCTCCTGACTCAAAGCTATTCCTCTCCCACTCACCCCTGCCACTCAACTGGTGTGCAGAACTGAGGTGCTGCCCTTTTATCAGAAAGCCAGGAATCCAATCTGTACTTTCAGTTGGCCATTCAAGATGCATGAAGAGCAACAATCCTCTTTAGCCGACATCTGACGCTACAGGAAATCAAAGTATTTCCCATTCTCCTTTATCTCCATGCTGGAGAACAGAAACTTCATCTGCTAAACTCCTGCAAGTCAGACTGATTGTTAAAAGTACCAGCAGCAGTGCCACTAGAAGGATGGCAATACTGGAAGTCTCCCAGGGCAAGATATACCTTCCAGAAAGCTGCACATAAAAAAACAGGCATGAAACACACTACCTTACATCCTGTCAGACCATCTGTCTGCTGAATGGGGTACTGTTCACCATGCCAAGCAATGGCTCTCCAGCATTTCAGGCAGAGATCTTTTCACCTCACCTACCCCCTGAACATTTTAGCTAGCTGAGCTTTGAACTGACTGGGATTTTCTTCATGCAAAGCAGGTGCTCTGCCACTGAGCCCCAGCTCCATCCAACCCCCCCCCCCCAAAAAAAAACCCCTCCTCCTTCACATGAGCACCAGCACTCACCTGGTGAGTCTTTCAACTGCAAAGCTGCATCAAGAAAATTTATTTATTTACTTCATTAATACCTCACCCTTCTCCCCAATGGGGACCCAAGCAGCCCACACTGTTCTCCTGTCCTCCATTTCATCCGCACAACAACCCAGTGAGGCTGGGAATGCATGCTTGGCCCAAGATCACCCAAGAAGCTTCCATGGCAGAGTGGGGAGTTGAACTCCTTGTTCCTAGTCTGACATGCTAACCACTATAGCACTCTGGCTCATGGGGTTGCAGAAAAACAATCCTTTTGCTAACAGACTGCTTTTAAAAAGCACAAAGTATCTGCATGAAAAACA
This sequence comes from Heteronotia binoei, assembly GCF_032191835.1. Lineage (NCBI taxonomy): Eukaryota > Metazoa > Chordata > Lepidosauria > Squamata > Gekkonidae > Heteronotia > Heteronotia binoei. The sequence goes on along the minus strand of NC_083228.1, from coordinate 75,795,607 downwards.
AACCAAGGTGGCAACCCTTATTGGGAAGGCATATGGGGGACTTCCAAGGCCTGGGAAGAGGAGTATCTCCATGTCAGAAGTATGCTGACTCTCTAGGGTGAATAAATACACAACCACAAATGGTTATAGTGACCAACAATTACTAAGACTATACAGCAATATAATAATGTGATAATGATGAAAATACACAAATACATAGAGACATAGACAAAACTCTCAAAGAGTGCATTCATGGAAGATAGAGCTCCAAAGTACAGGGAGTCGACTTGTAGCTCCTCTTTCAACAAATCTTCAAGCAATGGAAAGCTCTACTCCATTTTCCTTCAAATCAAATAATTCACGAACCACAATTCATACAGCTTCACAGTTAATCAGTATCAACAACCTCTTCCATATAACACTAAAGTAATCTCACAATGTTTCATTACAGGACACATAGTCTCAACTAACTTCAAACAGGCACCAGCTCAGAAATGACTCAAGGCTCTCTAGGATGGCCTGGAGAAAAATGTCCTATCCTTTTAATGGGTTGTTTTTATGAGGTATTGTTATTTACCTCCATGCCTGTAAAGCTTCAACTCCTCATGTCCACACATTAAGTTTCTATTAAAGGGACATGCCATTTTACTCTAGGCCAGCTGGCCACCCTGTGAGTCACACAGATTGTGAAATAATAAGCTTCAAGTTTTGCTGAGATCACAGCTCAAGTTTTTGGACACCTAGGAGAACAGTTAGTAGAAATGCCTTAACCAAGGGCAGGGCCAAATCAACACCCACACGGCACAGTATTGGCAAAGACAGTGGGAGTCATAATGCACAACATCATAAAACATACCTACATTCCAGGTGTGTTTTTTTCTAAAAGAAAGGCAAGGGGTAAGCCATACCTTCACAGAATGTTTACCAGCATCCTCTGCTTCTGTAGCAGAGGTCAGGAGATGGGAGTTCTTAAAGTTTACAGCTTTGTCTGGATGCTTTGCATCATGGGAGGTCTGGGAGAAAGAAGCTGGGCAAGGCATCATGTTGTCCAAACTGAACTGATTTGGTCCCTTAACTGACATGAAAGCTTACATTCTCAATAAAACTTGATTGGTCTTAAAGGTGTAACTTGACTCCTGCTTCGTTCAACTGCTTCAGACCAACATGGCTACCCTCTTGGATCTGACAACAATGTGTGTGCCATGTTTGCTTGCTGTACCTTTTCCATGCACTACTTTGAGCAGGACATGTGTTCATTGAGGCACCCCATCCAAAGGTAGATTGTGGAGTCTGAAGCCACCTTTACCTGCTTTTTGGAGATGATGAGATTCTCCACAGGCTGGGGAACCCTGAAGACCTGCATCTCTTCTATGATATGGATGATGGAACCAACAACCACAGCTTTGTGAATCCAACCATTACCTGAGCAAATATCAAAAGGGTAAATGTCAAACATCACAGAAAGGAAATATGCCTGTCTTAAGTCATTCAGGCAGAAGTTAGCTCATGTAGCCCTGCATAGGATCCAGGTGTCTTCCAGATCTGGCTGGCTGATGGGAAGATGCATCTACTTCCAAGTTTTCAAAAAACAGAAGACTGTCTGAAGAAAGTAAGAGGTTACAGTACAATCATAAGCAGACTTCAGACTTCTAAAGCCACTGAAGTCAATGGGCGTAACTCTACTTAGGATGGCTCTGTTCATGCTGCTCCCTTATTCAGTCCCACTTCTATCTTTCACAGTTCTTACAGGTGAATCTAAGAGTAAGTCTGTGCTGCAAACTAAAGTTTGTCACTGGTTTGGTTAGGGTGTTTTAACAAAAAACTGATTTATAACATTCAATGAAGGAAATCATGGTAGTTAAACTTCCTTAAAGTTGATTTAAGTTTGTAATATAGACGGAGCTTCACCCTTTTTCCATGTGTGGCGGGGCAGGGGGAGAGGGGGCACAGAGGTGCCCTGTAGGTGAGGGGGGTGCCCCAGGCGGCTGCCTACTCCCATGCACCAGCCATGCTTGTGCTAGTTCTGATATGGAGGGAAATATTAGATACAATGTAGACTGAACAACAAAAGAAGACAGCTATTTTAAAAGAATGTATGTTCTGGTCGCTAGCCAATATATTGTTTATATTCACACTTTGGATCACTGGGATGGATCCAGTTGATCTGTTCCAATAGCAACAGTGCTTTCTTCTAGTGCCAGGAGACTTCCACTCTTGCAAGAGGCAGAAAAGACTGCCTGAGCTTTAAACTCTAGTGCCTTTCTGTGAGAACCAAGTGAAGTTTGGTTGGGATCCACAAAGGCACTCCGCAGCTGCTGCCCACAAACACTGATTTTTTTTGCCTCTGAAGGTCAGAATGGTGCCATTCCTACAGGCCTTTCTGGACAAAGGTGAAGACAGTTTCTTTCTGCAACATCATCAGATCAAACTGACTGTGGGGAAACTCCAGTTAGTTGTAGTGTACTTGATGTTTTAACTATTATGTTACTATTGTCAAATGTATTATTGTGACTTGTGATTGTTAGCAGCCTTGAGGGCCTTTTAGGGCTGAACGATGGCATCTGGAACTAAATAATAAACCAATAAATTAGAGGATCCAACACACTGTAAGCAAAAGATTATCTGAAACTGAGTAATTAACATGTGGAATTTACTGCCACAAGAAGTGGTAGCGTCTACAAGCATAGACAGCTTCAAGAGGGTATATGAAGCTTCAAGAGGGCATATGGAGCAGAGGTCCAACAGTAGCTGTTATCTGTAAGGTCTAGATGGAATACTATGTCTGGGGCAGTGGTGCTCTTTATTCTTGGTGCTTGGGGGCAATAGTTCTGGAGAGCCCAACATCAAAGATGCACTAATATAAGCTTGGAAAGCATAAAAGCAATGAAGAAAAGTGTGGCTATAAAGTCTCTGTATTTCTACATAAGACAAAGAGGTGAGCAGGCATCTTGCAGTCTCCCAGGTAGATATGTGTCCTAACTAATGAGGAGGCACAGGACCATCACCTACCTGTTCCCAAGAACAGCACATCATACTCTTGCCCATCCAGGGCTCGGACTCTGTCTACGGCTATCTGGGTATATATTACATTTTTCTTCACCAAAAGGGGGTCCCCATCTGTAGGTTTCACCTCTTCATACATCAAGGGATGGAGCTTGATGAAATCCAGCACACTGTTGGGTAAATCCTGGGAGGAATTGAAGCCACTCTTGCGAGCACGATCTGTGATGCACTGGAAAGGAACGGAGTGCTATTAACATATCCAGTTTCAACACTTAAGAGATACAAACAGAAACCTTGTCACTGGGCTGTGCCCTTTCATTTTTCAGGTAGAGGATCCAATGTTTTGAGTGTTCTCTCATGCAAAGTTTTATTATGCACACAAAACTAGAATGATTGGAGGAAAGGCTAGCCTAGAATCTTCTCCCCAGTAAGTCAGTGCATACAAAGACTACTTGTATGTCAGAGAGTATTCAAATCTTCAACCTTTTATTCCTAGTAAGAAAGACATGTCAGGTACCAAAGCAGGGTATTTCTTGTTTGTTTTAGCACTTGGCTCTGCAGCAGCACCTGGTTCCTTGGCAGTAACATATATTTTATTTATTTATTCATGTCCGTTGATTTATACCCCATCCCTCCCATGAGATATGAGATGAGAAACAAAAGAAAGAAACTTACTGATCCTGGCCGGGGCTCTGGAACCTCCCCATTGTACTGAGACCATTTACGGGAGGAATCCTGGTACTCCATGTAAGTCCCTTCAAAGACTGCCTGCACCTCAGAGATGTTGTATCGGCAGATGGCAGAGACCTCCATGCTTCTCCTGGAAGATATAGGATAAGATCATCAACTGAGGCTAGAACTTCCCATGTTTCCAAAAACCCATGGGTCTATGTAAATGAACCCTAACATGTCAGTACTGTAGGACTGCTAGGAATCTGAACACCCTCTGCTCCAATGCCAACAATGAATAGGTTTCATAAATGGAATGCAGGTAGCTCAAGTATGTTACAGGGGAATGTGATCAGTCCTGGTGTTACCAGCTGTCAAGGAAGCATAAGGCTAAAGCCTGTGGATTTTTAGGACAGGTCTACATAAGAATCAGACAATTTAAAAAAATAATTAACACATTTATTTAGGAGATGTTAATAGAAAAAGATTATTAACAGATTACTCTAAAATCATACAGAACAGAAAATAACAAAGCTGGTACAAACCTTAGTTTCAAATAGAAGGCCTTAAACCAGTGTTTTTTTACATTTCTAGCAACTGCAGATCATAGTCCTGGCCCATAGTCCATGATAATCTCAGTTAGTCTGCTGTCTCCTGGGTCAAAATACTAGTATTTCCCAATATTCCTGAATACCAATATCAGTATAGTACTGAGATTAGGAAATAACTGGACAGCTCAATTTTTTTCAGGTCCATTATACTCTATGGGGACCATTCACAGAATCACAGAGTTGGATGTGGCCATACAGGTCATCTAGTCCAACCCCCTGCTCAGTGCAGGATCAGCCTAGAGTATCCCTGACAAGTGTTTGTCCAGTAAGATTGCCAGTAAGGGGGAGCTCACCACCTCCCTAGGTAGCTGATTCCACTGTTGAACAACTCTTGCTGTAAAAAAAGTAAGTAATGGTTCCCAAAGAGTACTATGGAAGATCAATCCAGGGGTATCTAGGACTTGGGGGGGGGCTGTTTTGAGGTCGAGGTACCAAATTTGAAGAACACATGCTGGTGCCTCCCCTCAAACCCACCCAAGTTCAATTCTATGGGCCCCAGACGTTAGTCCCTTTAAATGCCTTCTCCAAGCTATGGCATGACTCTAGACTGGAGAACTCACCAGCCCAGGATCAGCCATGGCGATGGTAGTTCAGAGCTCCATACCCCCCAGCTGATTGTTGTGGATCAACTGAAGTCGGCTGGTCCTAATGAAACTTACAGCGCTGTCAGTGACACAGAAAAAGCAGAGGCAGGCCCCAGTGCCTGTTGGATGCTGATAGTGCACCCCACCCCCCATGAGCATTAGGTCTGCCAAGGGGTCATCCCTAGAAGGCAATACCTTGACAACCCAGGATCCAGATGGGATGTCATGGGCAGCACTTCAACTCCCATCCCCAAAGCCATTTGAGCGCCAGAACTGGAAGGCACAGTTGGAACCCCTTGAAAGGAGGCAGAGTGCATGCCTAGCTGCCTGAGGGCACCTCAGTCTGACAAGTCAAGAGGATCACCTGGGACTAACAAGTCAGGCTGACAGCTCACTCATGAGCCCAATGAGACTCAGCTGTGAGCCTAGCATTAAAAAGAGAGAGAGAAAAAAGAGAAGTGGTAGATGAGTCAGTTGTGGAAACAACATGTCATGCTACTGCTGATGCTACAACCACTTCATTGAGCCATATTCTCTCCTGAGACTCCTGAACTATCTGACTCTGAACTATGACCCTTGGAGCTGCTCAGCAACCACGTCTTCTGGAACTGCACCTGAACAGTCTTGGACTGCTGGATCTTGCTTTCTGTGTACTCTGAACTGGACTCTGCTCTCTCACTAACTGACCTTTGGACAAAACTTTTACTCTGACTTGGGAATTTGGCTTGGACTGGACCTAGACCCTGACACTGATCCTCTCTTGCAGCTCTGGGCTGCAAGGGTGGCACAGAGCTATCAGCTCCTGCACCACAACCAATCCTGGGATGGCTCCTCTTGCATCTTGGTTTAAACTGAGATGCCAGAGGAGCCAGCCAGCCCCAGCTGCGGTGGTGCAGAGCTGAGAGTTCAGAGCTGCAAGAGAGGATCATCTGGGGTAGCATGGAGCTGAGAGCTCTGTATCACCTTGGCTGGAGCTCTCTCACAGTAGAGCTGAATACACCTGAATAAAAGCAAAAAAAAAAATCAGCTTTTTGAGAGGCTCAGTTTTATAGGTACATAATAACAAAAAAAAAACAATAAAGGTGTGTGGGGGGGTTGTATTCATTTGGTTCAGTTTATGTCAAATGCATACCCCTGCTCTCAACCTCCCCCTCTCATCACTGATCTTAAGTTCCCCAACTTAAGTACCAGACTTCCATCATTGGCCTTGAAAATGATACGAGATATGCCAGCCAAGAAACCAATTAATGACACCTACAGGACAGTTTAGGCCCATTATCAACCACAGTAATTCTTGAGGGGAAACCAATGGGGGAGGGGGATGTGCTTCACCTCATACCAGCTCATGTGGCCTATAGGAGAATTCTTTCCCCATTCTAGGTTGATGAATCAGTTAGTTAACAATCCATTACAATTAAATCTCTTATTTGGCAAGAAACAATTCTTGTTCCAGAGATGGTCTAAAGTGAAGATAGAAAATAATTCCAAAACACCAAAATAACATCACAAAATCTATCTGGGGTTGTGCACAGTGAGGCCATGGCTGGGATATTCTTAAACATTTTTAAATTCTTAAAAGTTTGGCCAGGGATCCTGGAAGTTTTCTGCCATCTTCCGCTCATGCAGCATGGGTCACTGTGTGTGTGGGGGGGGGGGAGGTATTTGGGAATTTCCTGCATTACGCAGGTGGTTGGACTAGATGACTTTGAAAGTCCCTTCCAACTCTATGATTCTATTATTCTAGATCTGGAGGTTAACACCAGTCTCTAACATTCCAGCAATTTTTTCCTTCATCAGTTCACTGTCCAAGGCACCAACCCATCCCTTTAAGCAGACTATTGCCTGAACTGCCACCCTTACCAGCATGAGGCAAAACTGAGGGTGGAGCTGGACCATAGCCTTTAATGAGGAGGCATAAAAGCAAATCATTTAAGAGGGAACAGCTGCTGCTTATGAAATTTCTGAACAGTTTTTATATTTAAAAGCTTATATTAAAATTAACCAAATGTAAATTTAAAAGGCGGCGCCACTGCCAACACAAACATTTTTGTACACCCAAGCTATGGCTCCTCTTTTCTGGGATGTCATATCTCTGGTCTCTAGTAGAGAGTTAAATTCATAGACCTTTGGAGGGAAGAGTCCTCAGGGTTTCACCAAAACACAGAGCTCAGTAGCAACCCATCTGCTTGAACCTGTCAGTAGGGTGCCTGGTCATGATTTTGACAGTCACAGTAACTGCTCTCCAACAATCTGCACTCCTCCTTGCTGCCAGTTACTGGTAATTATTGTTTTGCTTCCTGATCACCCTTCCACATCTTCCAGTCCTTGTGAAACTTGACTCAGCATTTGGCCAACAAAACAGGAAATTAGACTCTTTGCAAAACCCTCCATTTTTACTATTGTGGAGAATACAGTCTGGATTCTCAGCACCAAAATATCTGAGTGGACTGTGAGTCATCCATGTGGTGGTGTCTTACTGATGCCTGAGCTTGCTAAATCTACTGTATAGGTCTTCTCAATGCTGCTCCTGTGCAGCCAGTTCATTGTTCTGTACTTCTCCTTGGATTTGGTTGTTGTCTCCAACACACACACACAAAACTTCTCTGGGGGTGCGGCCAGACGGACCACTTAAAGCGAGACAAAAGAGCCTTTTTCTGGACCGGGGCAGAAAAATCCGACGTGGTGGCGTTCACATGAACGGTCGTATAAAGAGTTGGTCCCGTTAGTGAAAAGCAGTTGATCGATCACACAGTGATGGTGATTTCTGGGAGGGGGGGGGTCCATTGAACATGTGCCCAACTGCTTGGAGCTGGGAAATCAAACACTGCTTCAGCGGCAGGGGGGAAGGGGGAAAGTTTCCGGAATTAACGTTGCCAATCCAAACCAAGGCACTGGCAGGAATTATTTTCCTAGAAGTTGGCGGTGACAATGATATCTTGAAATCCTCACATTGAAAAAAAAGATTTTTTTCCTGTTCTGAAAAGTGGGATAACGTTTCCCCCCCCTCCGATCCTGTGTTGATTGGAGAAGCAGAAGTGTCATCTCAGATTCCCGGATGATCTGGCAATGCGCATGTCTGCTGGGGCTTCTTTTCAAAAACAAGGTGGGAGGCAGTATCGTGCGTGAGCTGTCCAAACAACAAAAAGCCGATCTTGTGTCGCTGTTTTGAAAAAGGGCTGGACTTTCTGTGGTGTCAAATTAATGCGGCACTGATCTGCAGCAAGTCGGAATGACGCTGGATCACGCTCGATTGCCAGATGTGGATGTCTGAACGAACACATTTAATCCGTCAGCGAGACGGAGCTGTGTCGCCACTAATGGTACGTCTGGCCGCACCCTGGGCTTCCAAACAGTTCAAAGCCAGATCAGGACAGTAAGCTGAGCAGTCAAGTAAACTGCAGTTATTTTGCTAGAGGCAAATAAATCAAATCACTTTTTGCCATCGACTGGTACATTGCATACCTGAGGCTTAATCATTTCCTGTCATCCTGTGGAGAAATTGCTCAGCTGGACAAAACCAATGCTTTTTCTCCTTCACCATCCTACGATAACCACGGCTTCTGTACCAGGTACATTGCTTTAACCTTTTTCATGTTGCATATGCTAAAATCATGTGTAGCAACATATACTTTGTATTCCAAACTGTCCTTTGTGGCTGAATGGCCAGTGTCAGTTAACACATCTGCCTTTAAGGTACAGTTTCCCTACCACTGTTGAAGTTTATCTTGTCTTTTTTGTTAACAGAGATTGCCCTGGCATAGATGGTCCAGGCTAGCCCAATCTCTTCACAACTTGGAAGCTGAACAGGGTTGGAAACAGACAGTATTTGGATGGGAGACCACCCAGGAAGTCCAGAGTCATTACGCAGAGGAAGGCAATGGCAGACCACCTCTGAACATCTTTTACCTTGAAAACCCAAAAGGATGGCCATAGTTGGCTGCTGCTTGACAGCACTTTACACATGCACAGAAGTTGATAGAGACTACAGGCAAAAGCTGCTAGTTAGCTGAGAGACAGCTTGATAAAATGCATGGTATCATGAACTAGCAGAAAATGCCAGGCTGGCTAAGAAATACTAAAGCAAACTGATTGTCATGGTTAACAGTCATATAGTCCACTTTATGGTCTTTTTGTCCAAAAAGGTTGGAGTGATTCCTGTCACAGTGCTGTGGTGATTCCCCCCACACATACAGTCATCTCCTGCATATGCTGCTATGATTAACCTGTTCCACAGATGCTCACCCCTCAATTGTTCAGAGGGTGCCCTCTGTGACTTGCCCTCAGCACCAACTCAAGCAAAATGAATCAGTTATGGGTGCCAAAATATTTGCAAAGAGGATTTTATTAGCTACCAAAACTGAGTCTCCTTTGCTCAACTTGAATTCCACCCACACAACACATACACCAGGAAGTTAAAAACCCTTGGCAACTAAAAAAGGATACTGATTGTGGGGGCAGGTTAGTTGAAAGATTCAGGACCTCACCCAGCATAAAAGCCCAGGGAGTCTAGCACTGGATTGGTGAATCAGTGGCTTCATTCACAAGCACAACACAGTAGATCTCTTTCCTGAATGGTAACAGCTAATTCTGTACACAGCTCACTGGGCAGTGTCTTACCACTGTCTGTGTGGAAGGTGTAGTTTTCCTCACATTCCTCTGCATTGCTGCAGCACTTTCTCAACCCTGGAACAATCAGTCTCAGGATTGTGGGACACACACAGAGGAACAGCTGCATGGATTGGAAGGGCTGGAGTGAGGAAGGATAAGGGAGTGAAACTGATCCCTCCTTCCACTAAGAGGAGGAGACAGTGTACCTCTGTGTCCCTCCACTCTCCAGCCTGCTGACTGCCACAGCTGCTCCTATGCATGGATCCTGCAACTCCATGATCTTTCCAGCAATCAAAATGTTCTGCAGAATATAGGAAAGCTTCAAGCTGATGGTAGGATAGTGTCCATTGTAACAGTCTGTAAGTGTATTTTGCTTACCATTGTGCTGATAAGGTGAACGTTGCATAGAAGACAGTACTCCGCCAGTCCCCCCCATCCAGACTATAAACATCTTTGAGGACTTCATAGTAGGGAATGTAGCAGGCCAACCTTGCTTTCACAAAGGACGTCCATTTCCTTTGGAGAATCTTCTTGCCACCAAGGTCATTCTGGAATGGATAAATACAGATGGGTTTACAAAGTTCATGTTAAGCTCATACATGTTAGGCCCCAAAACCCCTCAGACACACATATCAAGGGTGGACTGGCCACTTAACTCTCAGGGGACTTTTCCAGTGGGTCACTGTAGCTGGCTAGTAATACCATAGCAAACATTGAGTTTGGCTTCTTCCAGGGCCTTTTTAACCTTCCCAGTCTACTACTGTGAGATGCTTCTGGATTTTCACATTCTAACAATCTCACCATGTGTCAAGAGACCCAGAATGACCAGCAAAGGGCAAAAACATATTAAATTCCTTACATGAATGGAAATACTCTGTGCTAACTGTGGCTTGGATTATACTGAGACTGCTGTTTACAGGCCTAGTTCTTTTTATATACCCAAGGAGATCATTGACTTCCAAGCCCTTTGGATATTGTAAGCACTCGATATCTGGTACACATGAGGCTACTGTGAATCTGAATGCACTAGGACCAAATTACACATAATACTGAGAATCTGGAGGCTTGCTCTCTGTTTTATCCATCAGCCTGAGATTACTGGGCCAGAATATTGGGTCAGCATGATGTTTGAATGCTAAATGTTATTATTTTTTATTATTGTAATTTATCTTCAAAATGCAACTGCAGAATGGGCCAAAAGGGATCAGGGTCATGATATTAGGAAACGGTTTCTCTGCTTCTCATTCCCCTAATCAAAACTGCCTCCAGCTTTCTTTTAGCCCTGGCAGGGGAGAATACAAGAGCAAATCATTTCTCTGTACTAAAGGCAACGGGGGAAGGGGCAGTTTTGACTGAGGCAACAGTGTATGTGTGGGCAGGAGAGGGAACAGTGAAAAGCTCTTGCTACACCATTCAGCCCATAATCACCTGACCACTCCCCCCCCCCGCCGCCCGATATACCAGTGGCTGTTTTTTGCAACTAGATTATATATTGGGGGAGCGATTGTTGGAGAATTCAGTCAGAGATCTCCATCTCCAGCATAATGTATATGTGGCCCATAGCCTTTACCTACTGCATTCACTCTGGATGATGCCATATTGCAACAATGAAATAATCAGATGAACAACTTATCATTCTATCATTCCAGAGGCCCACTAAACCAGGTGGAACTTTTGCTTTCTGAACATAACTACATCTGTTTCTCAGAATACCCAGAAAAGCCAGGGTCTGGTGGACACAAGTGAAACCTGCCTGTTCCTCTACATAAACAAAAGCCAGCCCAATGCCAAGATGGAATCTGTTTCCACCAAACAAGACCATTCACATTCTGAGATACTGCTGAAGCCTCAAGGATCAGAGAAAATAAACAAAACCTTGTGCCAAAGACATGGGAGATGAAGGGGAGTGGTGAAGCTCCGCTCCACAGACAACCAGTCCCGATCACCCTCACTGGTTTGTTTGCTTTTTAAAGTAATCTGATTTCTGACTGAGTTCATCTAGCTTTAACTTCCTGCCAGTGGCTCTCATTCTTTCCCAAGGCTTTCTCCCCGGGAACAGTAATCAGATCATCTCTTAAGCTTGTGATCAGGCCCATCTCAAGCTTCTTAAATCTTTTGTGGCCAAGCTCATTCCTCAGCTCCTCTCTGAGACTGCTCCAAGTTTCCTACAGCTGCCCTGGCTGCAAGGACTAAGATTCAGCTAGCCAAGAAACACAAAGCCACAAGCAGAGTCCTCTGCACTCTCAGAACCAGAACCATCTGTCAAAAGCATCCAAAATATGGCTTCCACACAGCTTGATCAGCTCTGCCTGATGCTTGCTTGGATGTACTTGGAATATTCTTATTCTCAAGCCATGGAGGGTGTCGTATGTCGTCTGCCTGGGGAATGTGGATCATACTTCAAAGCCATGAACAGAGTTGGCCACACCTGGAAGATGCTAAGAGCAGAGACTTCTGCTTTGAGCTTTGACAATCCTTGCTGTGCACAAAGGTTTTTGAGGAAAAACTTCCATGCTGACTGTTGCAATTACAGGAGTGATATGGCTTATTCAGGGGGCAAGGGCACCTTGCCACCAGCACAGCCAGAAGCCTATCTCATCTCCCTCTGAACTATTCCTGCTCTGACATCACAGGCAGAAGAGACACAGAGTTTGTCCTTGAAGCATTCTGTAGCCTGTTGTGGTTCTTCATTATCACATTAGTTTTCCTCAAATGAGCTCACATGGAGCTATCTGACATTATTTTCACAACAGGTAGGCTAGGCTAGGCTAAGGGTCAATCTAGATGAAATTACCATCACCACCATCAAGGCAAGGAAGCAGGTCAGTTTTGATCAGTGGAACCACATTGTTCTGAAGGGCTAATCCTCTTCTGGCCTCTCTCCCTCTCAACCTTGATCCAAATTGGCATGGGTGGGGGAGGCAGAACACATCCAGACTTTGCAAATGCTGGGCAGATCTGTTCATAGTTGTCCGAGCAGTGACTTTCTGGTCTGTAACCTTCATGACTCAGCAGGGATCTAAGCCTAGGACTGCAATCCTACACAGACCTACTAGGGCATAAGTTCTCTTGAACTGAGTAAAGCTTATTTCTAGGCAAACATGGTTATGAGTCAACATTTTTTCTGCTATGCTAGCTCCTGTAGGTATTGAGATACCAGTTGGTTCTTTTTCATCCACCCACCAGGATTTATGGCAGTTTATTGAGCTAAATGGTTAACAATGAGTAGGGTTCAGTCATGAACACTGCAAAACACAGCATCAGAAATGTTTCCAAAAATGCAATGGGGCATCAAAAGTGAAGCGATGGGCTATTAGGGATAACAGTGGATATTTCCCCCACAAATGTAATTTGTGAACAAGCTCTCAAAGTCCTTGTTTTTGTAGTCTAGAACCAGTGCAAAAACAAGCTGGCAGCAGGCTACAGGGAACTGGAACAAAACACCAGGAACAGCATGGCTGAGCTAAGGTTCAGGGCTCAGCAGCATCCCATCAAATGATCCATGTCAGTACAAATGCCACCAACTCTGCTTTCAGGCTGCTCTGTGGCACTGGACCCTCCCCTCAGGGAGCTGTAGTCAGAATCCCATTAAAGGTAAGGTCTCTGCTCATTCCAATTAAAGCACATTTGGCACCTTGATCCCCATAAAGCAAGAGCAGAAGATCTGGGGATCATCGCTGCACAGACCATAGAGCACAAAGACTTGTTGGAATCTGAATGACTTTGGTCAGGGCAATGCCTTCATGTCCTCCTAACCCATTCGCAACTGACATAACATTCTTGAGTGAGCTCCTGTCCCTCCAGCCTCTCTTGGGGTTGGTGAGGATGCAAGTTGTAAAAAAGCCTTGATGCCAGAGCAGGGAAAATGTTTCCAGTTCCTAAGCATGTCATGCCCCTTCACCAGCCCCAAGCCTTCACAGTTCTTTACCTTACAAACTTGGGCCACCCTGGCAACCCTGGGCAGCTGGTTCTTGTCAAAGATAGAGGGGCTTTCTTCTCCTGCTCGCTCTGTGAAGAAGTAGTAGATCTTGTCATCATCCCCCACCAGGCTGCTCATGCTCTCCCTGACCAGCACGGAAGCCACAAACTCAGCATCTGTATAAACCAAAGACAACAAAAGCATCAGACAGCAGAGTCCTTGAAACAGATCACTCACACAGAAGCTGTACTGCATGGCTTTAGAGATGGGGCACATGGGGGCCATGCTCCCTTAGTAATACGCCAAGCCCCCCCTCTGAATTTCCAGCTCTTGTCTTTGTCCTTTCTGAGACAGAAAGGAATATATGCAATCTCTGTTTCATCTAATTACTTGGCAGCAAAGTAGGAGGAAGGGCCAAAAGATAGCACAAGGACTCTTTTGCAGAGCTGATTAACCTCTTTCTGACTCAGTTCATTCCATCTGCCCTCTCCGTGGTCTTTTGTTTCTTTTCCTTCTTTTGTATTTTTCCCCTTGACTTTTTAAATGTCAGCAATGACAAGTGAGAGTAGAGAGCAAAAAAACCCTGACTGTGTTTATACTCTTTGGGGGCTAGCTCCTCAGCAGCAGGGAATCTGCCTTGGGAATCAGCAGTCGTGGAAGGATGGCAGGAAGAGAATGCCCAGCCTCACTCAGCCTGATGCCATCAGTGCATGCAATCTGCCTTGCTGCAATTTACATTCTGAACATGTGCAGAATGCCTGCTATTCACCAATTTAAAAAACCACTAACTTAATCTCCCTCAAAATCTGAGATAAAAGCTAAAAGTTTGAAGAGGCGTAATCGTCAGGCAGGCCTAAACCCATTAATGTCCCTCCTTCTTTCCCCCAAAACTGATAGCCTGGACAAAACATGATTACTACCACTAATGAGGATATGGTTTTATGCTGGGAAGTACAAAAATTATTTAGTCAAGTAGTACAGCATTGTACAGATATAATCTCCCTATTGTGAATGGAATATCAGTCAGAGATCACCTTAGAAACTAGGGTGTGCTTGGGCACCGTGTGCTTCAAATACAATCCAATTTTAACTATATATTATGTAATTTAAAGCACATTAGACTTATATTTTGATATCTGCCTTACAGTCATTCCCCCCTCAAGCGCCCCACCCTCCATTTGTGACTATGGACTTAGATGAGAGCAACTTAACAGGCCTCTTCATCTGCTAGGGGCAAACAACAGGGACACAGAGCCTACCATTCAACCAGTGCAAAGGGGATTCCTCTGTCTTTAGAACTCGCTGGTACAAGCTGCGTCGGATGTCTGGTTGGCTGCGGAATTCATAGCGTGTTGCTGTATATAAACTGCCATCTGGGAAACAATGCAGCGAATGAGGTAAGGTTAGGAAAGGATGATTTGCTGACTGGCTTTGCTCACTGAATAATATCCCTCTCCCTGAGCCTAGGTGGAAAGCTTCCTTCCTTGGTAAACCAATCCTTCTGCACCTGCTCTAATCAGAAAGAGCCTCCTCTGATAACAGCCACATAGAAAAACACATACTCTTGAGATTATATACAACTGGGTGCCAATGCATGATAGTTTCTGCACACAGTCAGGGGATCTCAGGAAGAATAACCAAAGCATTACCCAGAACTTCCCTGACATTTTTTACTCTGCAACATCTGACTGGTTTGGGATTCTACCCATGCCTGGATAGAGAGAACCAGCTGTGCCACACACGGTGCATTCACACTACACTAACTAATGTGTTTTACATCCAGATTTTTACTGTATAAGAATAGCAAGAATCTGAATGTAAAACGCATTTGTTAGTTTAGTGTGAATGCACCCACAGATAGCAAGACCTGAGTGCTTTGTGGAAAGGGAGACTGCCATTGCTCTAGCCTCCAAAATTAAGTGCTAGATGGAAGTGGCTGATGGGGAGGGGGAGAGAGATGTATCAGGAGCCTCAGATGAACTTTAATGCGTGTCCCTACACCCACTCACACCAAACTCTGTGCCCTACCCACTCTGGTAAACCCAAAGGAAATGAGAAAACAAGGGGGAGAAAGTACATACCCACAATCAGACCTGTGTAGCCATGGCTAGGGTCATAGGGACATTTTTCCTTCCCTTCCTCAAAGACTGATGGTGGCATCAACTTGTCAGTATCCTAGAGAATGGAAAGAGCAAAGACAGATCACTCTCAAGATGGAGGACCCCAAAGCTTGCCTGAATCCTCCTGACAGCCCTGGAGATCAAGTGTCCCTGTGTGGAGCTTTCAGACGGGGACAAGGAAGGGGGATCACCAGGTTCAGTTTAGAGGTTACTTCCCAATGGAGCTTTTTTGTGGTAGGGAAGGACTCCCAGTTTCCCACACTGGACATGAGCTCTACCACTGCTACGGCTTCCATGTAGAGCAGAAATTATCTCCAGAACTAATTGTTCCCTCCATTGTGGTCAACTAGGAACAGCATCCCCAGACCAACACAAATGAGTCCTTATGGCAGAAGGCCTGCCATTCCAAGGTTATTCCGACAATACATCAGTGTCATTGGTCTAAAAATGTTGCTATTTAAGCTGTGGGAATATTGTTTGCTAGATGAAATAACTGACAATAAACTTGTTTCTGACACCTCTTGAGCCCATTCTTTTCCCCCCCACAAATGGGAACCTTTCCTTTCATGGAATATGGGCTCTCCAGTTCAATGTGGTTTGATACCATTTACGGACTATCTTTCTCTACTAGCATTGCACTGATATCCCCTGCCATTTCATTCCTATTCCCCTCTCTCCTTAACCTTCCTTTCTTTCTTTCTTTCTTTCTTTCTTTCTTTCTTTCTTTCTTTCTTTCTTTCTTTCTTTCTTTCTTTCTTCCTCTTTCTCTTTCTTGTTGTGTTTGTTTGTCTCTTTGTATTTTTATGAGTGCACCCAGCACTATTTATATGGTCACCAGAATTTATAATATTCATTTTGTTTGAGATTTTTGATATGCACTTTGTACTTTGGTATATGAAGAAATATATGTATATTTTGGTATTTATTCTTTTAATAAAGTTTGGTTGATTTAAAAAAAATCACTGGTTTAGTAAACTACATATTGCTTTTCCTACTGCTTCAGCTTAATAGCCATTTAAGGTTTGTCCGAATTATTATTCACACTTTGCAGCTAGAAGGCTGAGAGAACAACAGCTTGCCCTGTGAGTTCATGGGTAAGCTGAGATTTGAACCAGCATATAACTCATGCTCTGAAAACTGATATTGTGCCCTTTTTTCTCTTCTTATACTATTACTCTCACATCAACCATAAGAAGCAGATAAGGCTAAGCAATAGGCACCTATGGCCAACCAGAAAACATCATGGCTGAGCACAGTTCCTGCTCCATGCACAGCACTACAGTTATCTATAAACCTGCACATCAGCTCTCACAATGCATATGGTAAAATATGGAGGTCTAGTGAGAATTTGTTGGCCCCAACAGAGTCACATATATTGCAGTTTCCATTTTTAAAAATATCACGTGAAGACAGAGAAGGCTCAGATTAGAAGCCTAACTGGTCAATGAATGAGTCTTCCTCAATCCCCTTTCCTTTCCAATGGTGCAGTTGCTGCTATTCCCAATGCAGCATCCTTCTTTCCTTTCCATCCCAACAACAAGGGTGCTTCCAAGCCTTACTTCCTACAGTCACAGAAGTACAAAAGTATATCTAGAAACACCTTAAAAGTACAGAAGTGTATCTGGAAACATCTCAAATAAGAGACATTTCCTATTGTGGAAGTTGTCACTGATTTAGCAAACCGTAGCTGTACCAGCCATTGTGATCTAGGGAAGAACCATCTTGAATGTGTGGACTGCAAATGATTGGTGCAGTTACCCATAAAAACACCAGTGCACCAGTTACACATAAAAATGCCAGAATAAAGCACGCAAATTATATGTTATCCCTAAATCATTTCAGTTGCCAATGGAGTATTCTAGGCCCACTGAGAAGACAACTAACTTCTTTTTGTTTTGTATTTTTTTATACTTGATTATTTTTCACCTTGTTTAAACTGAGGTCAGGGAAAAGGATAAATCTGAAATGAAAAGCAGACACTGATTGGAATGAGTTTAGTTTTATTCCAGCCTTACGGAAATGTTTCAACTCATTTCGACTTTCTTTAACAATTGTAAGACTAACTTATCAACTCCCATTGCCTATAAAGAAAGCCAGACAAACAGCCCACTCTTCTCCACATTCATTCAAGGCATAACTACCACTAAGATCAATGGGACTTCCTCCCAAGTAACCTTAAATAGGGTTGTAGCCAGAGATATTACTACGCCAGACAGTAGCACAGCCTCCTGCTGGATAACAAATTGTACCTTTTTGGTGCTGTTCAATGAATCCATAGATCAGTCATAAACTCTGGTCTCTTTTTCAAACAACTAGTTTCCAGCTGGAGGCTAATGAATTGGAAGGCACTCAAATGAAAGCAGCAGGTACTGAGAGCAGGAACAGGATATTTGACGTAAAGAGCGGAATGAACTCACAGGGCTTTGTGAATGTGGTGAGATTCAGCATTATAAAGAAAACACTTCAGCTTAAAATAAAAAGGGATAAAGAAAGAAGATGGGTTGCATGATTTTCAAAGAGAAGCAGAATTCAGAAATCTTTTTTGCAGAATAGTGGTGTCAGGATGCAGTACTGTCTTATTCTGATAGAAATATATGTAGGGTCAAGTCTTAGAGCACAAAGATTACCAGGTCCATTTTGTAGACACAATGGTTACTAAGAAAGTAGTCTTAAATGAAAGAAGTCAAAGATCACACAATCACACATGTCACCGTAAGTTCCAGCAGATTCCCTAGTGATTTTGAAACAATCACAGACAACAGAATCCATGAAAAAGGGAGTGGGGGTCAAAATAGGGGGTGCAACCACACAAGTCCCTTTAGAAACTCTTTGACCACAAAGTTGGAAAACATTTACTGACTGTGAACTTGAACAAAGTGGACAGTGATTTCCACTAGGTGATTTTGTAGAGAAGAGATAGTGAGCTGCAAGGATTGTGGGTGTAGAATGTATACCAGTACCATTGACACAAGTGGTATGTCTGAGGGAAAACATTGCTGAGTGTATTATGTACAGAAGTGTCTCCACTTTGCTGGACCAGATTTTCTGGTTGACAACTTAAGGGAGTTGAGGGGGACTTTCTAAACTGGTTGGTGGAAGAAAAATAGCTAGGGATGGATTTGCCCACTATCCAATTCAGTATGACAGTACTACAATGGAGAACGTTCCTGTTGCTCTGGGCAGACAGTCACTGCACAGTGGAGGTATTGGCCTTTGAGCAATTGTAAAAGATAGGTGAAACATGGCTGCTTTGGCCACCATGCAGCTATCAGAACACAGGATGTTTTTTTTTTTTAGCAAAATTCTGTACAATATATAAGGATATATGAGAGACCGGGAGAAGAGAGCTCTGAGAGAGAGCAAAGAAGCTCTGAGAGGGAGCAGACAATAAGTGCTACAAGAGTGAGGTTTGGCTTTCTAAGCAGCTGGGGAAGTTGCTGAAAATTTCTGAGTTTGTATGACTGCTGAAAATTCTGAGTTTGTGGTTGTTGGGGAACTGCTGTTTGTTTGGTTTGAGTGGGGTGAAGGTGATTGTTGCTGATTGATTAGGAGTGGCTGTGTTCTCCACCCTCTTTGCATTATTAAGCTACCCCTTACCAGAGACGCGAGCTTTTGGCGCAAGTCGAAGGGCGAGAGCTAAAAAGCTCTTGGCTTGTGGCTCTTAGCCTGGGGGCTCTGTAAGGACCAGGAACCCAGATTCCTTGTGTTCCCAATAAAGTAAGTAGACCCTCCAGAAGGAGAGCCACATAAACAAACAGGATTTAAAAGGGAACTGTATATTTTTGAAAAAAGCTCTCATGAAGGTAGAATGCCAGCAGGAGGGTGGGGGTTTTTCCAATGTTTTGCACTGAGTGTCACATGTATGACTATCTGCCCACAGGACAGAAGTTTTGGGTGTGTGCTCGATGCAAGGAGCTTCTGGTCCTTAGGGAACGAATGCAGTCATGAGGTCCTGGAGAAAAAATTTAGGCTGCTAGGCAGGAGTCTTAAGGCCAGGACCTCCAAGGTTGCCTTCTCAGAAGTGCTACCTGTTCCACGTGCAGGGGTGGAGAGACAGGCACAAATTTGAAGTCTCAATGTGTGGATGAGACGATGGCGTAGGGAGGAAGGGTTTAAGTTTGTTAGGCACTGGGATGCTTTCTGGAACAAGCGGGAACTGTACAAAAGAGACGGTCTCCACTTATCCCCAGATGGAACCAGGCTGCTGGCGCTTAAAATCAAAAAGGTGTCAGAGCAGTTCTTAAACTAAATCTTGGGGAAAAGCCGACAGGAGATGAAATGTCTCTGGTTCGGGAGGACTCATCTCAAAGAGATGAAGGGTTAGCTGTTACTTTTCTACCGGGTAATGGATCAGAGTTGTCCACTGAGATGGAGACAAACAGTATGGACTGTCTGCCAAAGTCTCAAGGGGGCAGGAGGAAGGTTGCGAGCCTAGCTTGCCTGGGAAATTATAGATGTTTGTATACAAATGCTAGAAGTGTTCAAAGTAAAATTGGTGAGTTGGAATGTTTAGTGTTGGGAGAAAACATAGACATTGTGGGAATTTCAGAAACTTGGTGAAATGAGGAGAATCAGTGGGACACGGTGATTCCTGGATATAAGTTGTATCGGAAGGATAGGGGGTGAAGGGTTGGAGGTGGGGTGGCTTTGTATGTCAGAGAGGGTATACAGTCCAGTAAGACTGAGGTCAGAGAATTAGATTCCCTTCTAGAAATGCTTTGGGTTGAAATAGAGGGCCCAAAAGGAAATTTAACTATGGGAGTTTGTTATTGCCCACCAAATCAAAAGATAGAGGAAGATTATAATATGATGCAAGGATTAATGATAGTAGCTAAATGTAAAACCTGTGTTGTAATAGGTGATTTTAACTACCCACAGATTGACTGGGTCAATATGTGTTCAGGTCGAGAGAAAGAGATTGAGTTTCTGGATGCTCTCAATGACTGTGCTATGGAGCAGATGGTCTCAAAACTTACCAGGGCTGGGGCGATCCTGGATTTGGTCCTAAGTAATGCCCAAGACTTGGTGAGAGATGTAAAAGTGATCGCACCACTTGAGAGCAGTGACCATAACATTATTAATTTCACCATTTGTATAAATAAAGAGTTGCCCCAAAAGACCAGCACAACCACGTTTAACTTTAAAAGGGGTAAATTCTCTGAGATGAGGAGGCATGTGAAGAGGAAACTGAAAGGAAAGGTAAACACAGTCAAAACCCTTGGGGAAGCTTGGAGGCTATTTAAAACTACAATCCTAGAAGCCCAGATAAAATATATACCACAAGTTAGGAAAGGCACAAACAGGTATAAGAAAAGGCCTGCATGGTTAACAAACATAGTAATGGAAGCTGTAAAAGGTAAGAAGGACTCCTTTAAGTGGTGGAAAGCTAGTCCAAGTGAGATTAATAAAAGGGAACACAGGCTGTGGCAAATCAAATGCAAGACTGTGATCAGGCAGGCAAAAAGGGACTATGAGGAACATATTGCAAAAAACATAAAGACCAACAATAAAAATTTTTTCAAGTATATTAGAAGCAGGAAACCAGCCAGGGAGGCAGTGGGGCCCTTGGATGACCAAGGGGTAAAAGGATTACTGAAGGAGGATAGGGAAATGGCTGAGAAGCTGAATGCATTTTTTGCCTCCGTCTTCACTGTGGAAGATGAGAAGTGTTTGCCTGCTTCAGAACCACTTATTTTGGAAGGGGTGTTGAAAGACCTGAGTCAGATTGAGGTGACAAGAGAGGAGGATGGCATACATACAAGAGTTCTGAAAGAACTCAAAGTTGAACTTGTGGATCTCCTGACAAAAATATGTAATCTTTCATTGAAATCTGCCTCCGTTCCTGAGGACTGGAAGGTAGCAAATGTCACCCCCATCTTTAAAAAAGGTTCCAGAGGAGATCCGGGAAATTACAGGCCAGACAGTTTGACTTCAATACTGGGAAAGTTGGTAGAAACCATTATCAAGGACAGAATGAGTAGGCACATTGATGAACATGAGTTATTGAGGAAGACTCAACATGGGTTCTGTAAAGGAAGATCTTGCCTCACTAACCTGTTACATTTTTTTTGAGGGGGTGAACAAACATATGGACAAAGGAGACCCAATAGATGCTGTTTACCTTGACTTCCAGAAAGCTTTTGATAAAGTTCCTCATCAAAGGCTCCTTTAGTAAGCTCGAGAGTCATGGAGTAAAAGGACAGGTTCTCTTGTGGATCAAAAATTGGCTAATTAATAGGAAGCAGAGACTGAGTATAAATGGGCAGTCTTCGCAGTGGAGGACGGTAAGCAGTGGGGTGCCGCAGGGCTCAGTACTGGTTCCCATGCTCTTTAACTTGTTCATAAATGATTTAGAGTTGGGAATAAGCAGTGAAGTGGCCAAGTTTGCAGATGACACTAAATTGTTCAGGGTGGTGAGAACCAGAGAGGATTGTGAGGCACTCCAAAGGGATCAGTTGAGGCTGGGTGAGTGGGTGTCAACGTGGCAAATGAGGTTCAATGTGGCCAAGTGCAAAGTAATCCACATTGGGGCCAAGAATCCCAGCTACAAATACAAGTTGATGGGGTGTGAACTGGCAGAGACTGACCAAGAGAGAGATCTTGGGGTCATGGTAGATAACTCACTTAAAATGTCAAGACACTGTGCGATTGCAATAAAAAAGGTTAACACCATGCTGGGAATTATTAGGAAGGGAACTGAAAACAAATCAGCCAGTATCATAATGTCCCTGTATAAATCGATGGTGCGGTCTCATTTGGAATACTGTGTACAATTCTGGTCACCGCACCTCAAAAAGGATATTATAGCATTGGAAAAAGTCCAGAAAAGGGCAACTAGAATGATTAAAGGGTTGGAACACTTTCCCTATGAAGAAAGGTTGAAACGCTTGGGGCTCTTTAGCTTGGAGAAACGTTGACTGCGGGGTGACATGATAAAGGTTTACAAGTTTATACATGGGATGGAGAAAGTAGAGAAAGAAGTACTTTTCTCCCTTTCTCACAATATAAGAACTCATGGGCATTCAATGAAATTGCTGAGCAGTCAGGTTAAAACGGATAGAAGGAAGTACTTCTTCACCCAAAGGGTGATTAACATGTGGAATTCACTGCCACAGGAGGTGGCGGCGGCTATAAGCATAGCCAGCTTCAAGAGGGGGTTAAATAAAAATATGGAGCAGAAGTCATCACTGGCTATTAGCCACAGTGTGTGTGTGTGTGTGTGTGTGTGTGTGTGTGTATTTGGCCACTGTGTGACACAGAGTGTTGGACTGGATGGGCCACTGGCCTGATCCAACATGGCCTCTCTTATGCTCTTATGTTCTTAAGAGGTAGGAATACGTATAGGAGGCGTTGTCTCCAAGGGAGGAGGAAATTCTTCCTGATACCTCCACTACTGCTGTGATGGTAGTATTTCTTTATGTACTTACCATCTACCTTGATGTTGTCTTTACCCCAAAATTGTATGACTGTGAGTAGGCCATTGTTGTGGAAGCTCCACTGTCAGATATCCAAGGTAATGGTGTGTCGACTATGAGAGCTGTGTCTCCTTGTTTATAATTTCCACTTCTCTTTGGAAATTGTGCAACCAGTCTTCTTCCCTTATTCAAGTTGTCTGTGACAGTGGAACCCTAGTAGCTACACATATAGCTCCAGCTGCCCAGCCCCACCCACCTACTGCCACAGAAACCCTCACTGCCTACTTCTTACCTCTCCCTCGCTTGCTCACTCTTGGCCTTCAGGGAGAAAAACAAGGACAGGGACACATACCAAAAGAGAGGCAAGCATGCAGGAGTTTGAAAGGAGTCAGCTTCAGCTGGAGAAGTACATCTGGCCCTGGGAGAGAAGGAAGGAGGGAGGGAGCTGCATTGCTGTTGTTTGCAGAATGGTGACACTGCAC
Organism: Heteronotia binoei; assembly: GCF_032191835.1. Taxonomy (NCBI): domain Eukaryota; kingdom Metazoa; phylum Chordata; class Lepidosauria; order Squamata; family Gekkonidae; genus Heteronotia; species Heteronotia binoei. Next base: position 75,772,217 of record NC_083228.1, on the reverse strand, counting down.
ACCTGGAAAAGGCACCTGGCAGCCACCAGGAAAGCTCCACTGCTAGAGCTTTTCCTGGAATCAATTCTTTATTTCAACCAATAGTAGATTATCTATACAGGGCATGAGATAACAATAAGGGATTGTTTGCAAAACTGCCTGTGGCCAGGAGTTTAACTGCAATGCACCAGATGAGTAAACATAGGCTCTACTTATGCGGGAACAGGTATTGAGGGATTTTAATGGGATGGAGTTCTCTATAAAGCACAGGGTGGAACCACAACTATAATTTTGCTTCCAGTTGATTACAGAAGAGCAAAGAGGCCCTTGTGTAGAAGCAGTCCTTGGCTCTCTGTTTTATAAAATATCTCTCTTGCTCCTTCCCAATCACACACATTCAGGAAGAACATGTTTACAAGCACTGCAACAAGGAGTCAAAGTGTTTGTGGGACTTTGACACCTTCCATAAATGAACTTGTAAAGGGAAGTACTCTAGGCAAGAAGATTGATCTAGAAGTTGAATGCTAAGTACAGAAGCTGCCAAATTTGATTACCCCATCGATCTCCAAATTCTATGCCCAAGAGGAACATGAGCTGATACTTCATTCAAGAAACAGGAAGAACTCTCACTCTCTGTAAATGTGATGGACTTCGTGAGAAAATTAGTTTTGAATTCTTTCTTCCTGAAACTATGACTGAGATTACTTTAGAAGAACTAATTCTTGGTTTTCAGATTGATGTTCAATCATCCTTTGGCAGATGTGCCAACCTTATCCTGCAGCAATGAACTTTACCAGCTTTACATTAAAGCATGAGGAAGACCCTTTGCCAGAACTGTTATCCACACACTTGCAGAGATCTTACATCTTTCTCTAAATATTATGTTGATCAGACTCTAAGAGAAGAGACTGCACTGAACTAAACCCAGAACAGATCTGGATTATAAAGCACTTCTTGCTTCTTCTCATCTCCAGGTATTGCTCTGGTAGGCTGGTGTTTGCAATGCCTACATTATCCCAATGATGGGGTAATCCAGACAAGTCAGGTGATAATTGTAGGTAACTCAATGGGCCAATAGAGTGTCTGTCAGTGATTGTATCTCATTTCAAGTTCTTTGCTTCACAGGTTGTGGCTGTTCCTGTGTGTGAGCCTAGCTAGTCCTGAAGTTGACTGGATAGTGTCTGTTGAAGCCACTTCTCATGCAGAAAGTAAGAATAGCTGAGGAGTGCAACAGAACTTGCCCTGGGTCCCTTTGTTCTGTGGAATGCAATATCCAAGGAAACGTGCCTGAGCCTAACACCACAGACTTTCCAGTGAAGTCTTGTTTTCCAAATCTAATTAAAAGCAGGTAAGCTGTTGTTTAAAAGAATTTTTTTAATGTGCTTATTGCATTTTAATGGTCTTTTTCATGCTTTGGGGTGAGTAGGCTACCTGGGCCACTCTTACGGTGGTCAGCATGGGATAAAAACCAACACATAAATAAAAATTAAACTCTGGAAGGAAGTTAAGTGGCTGCATAGTCTGTCTTTTATCCAGACTGTGCTGGAGTCCTGGAAAGGCCTGTGTGGGTGGCAAACTGGCTTCGAGAAAAATGTCCTGTTCCTTTAATAGAGGCTTAATGTGTGGATTTTGAAACATGCAGCTGAAGTTTTTTTCTCCAGGCGGTTGGCAGCCCTAGCAGCTATTAGAGTTGGCACCTTTACTTTGGCATGTTTATTCTGAGCATACGATGCAAGAAGCACTACTGAATGGAAGAGGGAAAAGTTCAAATTAGTCACAGGCAGCACTGATAACAGAGCAGGGGAGAGAGTTCAGTGCCCTGGATCTCCAGAATAAGGTGTTCCTTAGACTTGCCAATCCTCAGGTCCCAGCAGGGGTTCTTCCGCTTTCCCAGGCTCCTTCCCGCCCCCAGTCAGCTGGCCGGCAGGGGGAATCCCTGCCCCCACAGCCACCATGTGAATTTCCACCTCCTGAGGCTTCAGTCTCCAATTGGAAAGGCTTCCTCTTGGGATGGTGTGTCTGTGTTACTTTGAAGAAGTTGGCAGCAACTTGTGAGTAGAGATGCCAATCCCTCGCTTCAGAGTCACCAGAAAAGGGGGGGGGAGGGAAATGTCTGCTGGGCACTGCATTATTCCCTATGTGGAGATCGATTCTCATAGGGTATAATGGGGTATTGATCTGGAGGTATCAGGGGCTCGGGGGGGCTGTTTTTTGAGATAGAGGCACCAAATTTTCAGTATAATATCCAGTGCCTCTCCCCAATATACCCCCCAAGTTTCAAAATGATTGGACCAGGGGGTTCAAATCTATAAGCCCCCAAAGAAGGTGCCCCTATCCTTCATTATTTCCTATGGAAGGATGGCATTTTAAAAGGCGTGCTGTCCCTTTTAATGTGATGGCCAGAACTCTCTTGGAGATCAGTTATGCTTGTCACATCCTGGCTCCACCCCCAAAGTCCCCAGATATTTCTTGAACTGGACTTAGCAACCCTAGTGTTCCTACACAAACAAGGTTTCAGGTACAAAGACAGCAGATTGTAGTCTATAGGCACCGTTACTGAAAAGACTTTTTCCCTCATCCAAGGCTTTTTGCTTTTTAATTTTTAACATTTTATGAAGCTCTTTTTACAATGGCTCTTTTTTATAGCACAGTGACCAGCCAAAGGCACATCTACAAATTTACACACATACCCAAACATTCCTTGTCAAGTTCTCATCATAACTTCATGCCTCAAAAGGAAGCAAAGGAGAAGGGAGGAAGAGAAGAGGATCAAGAGCAGCACTCCAAAAGGGAGCACCATGTGAATGTATCTTTGATAGCACATCTAGTTTCTTAGCTGCCAATCTGGCCAGACTTTGTAGCTCACTATGGGTGAGGACATCTTCAGACACTTTTTTTTTTAATTCATGTGCCGGTGATAACCAGTGACACTGTACTGCACTAAGCTGCAGTTGGAATACAGAGAAATGAGCATGTTTCTGTAACTAAAGCACTAGCTGAGAAACATGGCAGAACTCCACTGCCCATTACCTGAAAAGGTCCTTACATCAAAATTTCTCTTATGTATGTAGCTACCAGCAAACTGATATACTCATTATTCATGTGCATCCCATACTTGCTCCAAGGAGCTTGAGTCCATGGGGTATTCTCACAAGTAAGTTAAGCTAAAAGATAGAAACTACTGAGCTTCATTTCTCCCTGATCCATTCATTGTTCCTGTTAGTGCACCAGACAACAGCAATATATCTCAGTGCATTAAACATGGATCTAAAGGGATTAAATGAAGGCATGTTCATGCTGTAATCCTCCCCACACCTTTTATGGAAAGGGTTTATATGTTAGCATAGCCCAGAGCAAGGCTATTAAAACATCAGGGAAGGTTTAACGCTGTGTGAGAACAAACAGCCCACACTGGAGGACAAAATACTGGATAGGACAGGAGGGGAAAAGGGGCTACCCAGAGTAATCTCTCCTTCTGGCAAGCAGTATAAATCCTGATCCTTATGATGACCATGACATTTCTTGGCAAGGGCCACCAACACAGGAGCCAGGATCTGGGACTGAGTTATTGCCCCAGATACCAATATAAAGAAAGTATATCCATAACTAGTTTTGTATGCAGAAATGGTTCCTCCAGGTGATATCTCAAGTAGCTTGATACCTGCAAAGTCCAGCTTCTGGCAGCAAACAATTGAGATCCAATCTCCTTTCCATAAGTATCACTGCCACAAAAGAGCCATCAGACAAGGGTGAACCTTTCCCCATCTTTTACTCACTATGTATGTGCAGAGGGGGTGGAAGGCATATGTTCCACAGACATACAGATGGGTTGTGTTCAGCCGCTGCAATAGCCTGACATGGTTATAACACTCCGTCTGCAAAGAGGAAAGGATAATATGATTTGCAAAGGAATTCTACAATGTGCCATTTGTTCACTACAGGCATGAACAGATCAGCAGCACAGACAAAGGGGCAAAACGGCAGAGACTCCGTCTGCACATACCTTATTGTTCTTGCCCTTTTTCAAGCATTCTGCCTGCTTCTCTGGAGAGGCCTTCCAATCCATCTGCAAAATAAAAAGTGGAATCATTACTCACTGGGGGGCCCCAACAAAGGAAATGGTGGCTGAGCAGTGACATTAAGAGGCAAAGCCCATGAAGCTCACAAGGGCTCTTCAAAGTTCATGTTTTTCTTTTGCAGGAAAAGTGGATTTATCAAAGTGCAGCCTGGGGTAGTGCTGCAGATTTTTGTGGTCCATTAGCTTTTAAAAGCCCTTCACCAAAATTGGAACTTGGATGTTGCAAGCAAAAGCCTAAAGGAAAGCTCCAGGGTGAGTAGAAGTAAAGGTGGGAGGGAAATAAAACTGCCTTTCATGGACAATGGAGGATTTTTGCCTGGCCAAATCTGTTTCCTCTCATTCTGCACAGAGCACAGGAAAGAGACCACACTGGAATAAAGGCCCTAAATGAACAGATGTTACGGATTCATACTCCTCTCTCTGTTACATGAACAAACTCTTCTCCTTGCCTGACTTTTAGACAACAGGAGTTCCACATCTAAGTCTCATCTAGAATTGAGATGCAGTGACCTATGATCCCAAATTTCAGAAAGCACAAATTCAGCACCCTCTCAAAATTTGGTTCTCTTTAAGATATGTCTAGGTTCCTCTGTTGTGCAAGGACTGTTAGTATGTTAGTGAGATGCAGTTGCACTTACCATCTGATGGGAGCCGTCAGCAATGTTGGTGGAATTTAAGGAAAATATGGCCCCCCTGGCCCCTACATAAAGAACTCCCTTCTCATCCTCTAGCAGGAGGGTGGTGTAATTTTGGGCATGGCTGCTGAAATGCCTCACAGAAGACAAATCTGGAAAGAGAAGCACAAAAACACAGGGAAATCAAAAGCAAGTTTCTCAACAAGAAATTAGATCCCAGCCCATCTTGGGAATACCTGGACATTGCGGCTGAACTGAAGATCTCTGCTGTGTGAAGAAGGAGAAAGTGACATCTCCTACTGAGGCAAGTGAATATTCCAGTGATACTTATTTGGGAGCCAGTTGCGGCTGACAGGTGACCTGTGGCTCTTCCCCAATGAGGCACCCTTCTCATGTTCCAGGAAAGTGTGCAAGGTCATTGTCAGGTAAGGTTTTTGGTTGACAGGTAGTTCCAACCTTAAAACAGAGGAACTGGGAGATCTGTGAATCTGTGCATCTCCCTGAACTATGGTTCTCATTCAAGGGATGGAAGTAAAAGGGATCGGAGGGCGGAGGGAGCGATCCCAGCGCTTGCTTTAAGCATCAGAGGTGGAGCCAGGCAGACAGACAAGGAGGAAGCACGCGGCCCCTCCGCAGCCGGCGCTTGCGAAGCGCTGGGTTTGCGGTGAGGCCACGTGGAGCGATCCCAGCGCTTGCCTGAAAAAGATGGAGCCAGGCAGGCAGGCGTGGGGGAAGCACCGGATCGGAGGCAGAGGCAGCGGATCGCCCCCCAGGAGGAAGGTGCGTCCTATGGTCCGAAAAATGGACCGAAAAATACGGTAATAATAAACTAGACAATTCAAAATGTATTACTCAATAGTATCCCAAAATCAACCACATGAGGCAAGCTGCCCCTTTCTGTTCTGCATAGCTGTATACAAATTTACTAAGAAGAACTTCATATACTCAAGATAATATAAGAATATAACAAAAATAATACTGGTACATCTCTATCCAGCATCCTACTTCACATGGACAGCCAACAAACAGGGCACAGATTAACAGTGCACTCAAGACTCTCATCTGCAGAATTTCTTGCAGTTATTATTACATAACCAGTTTTCTTAGAAAACTTCTTTGGGGCCTGTGCCTGGACTTCAATGCAAAATTATAAATGATGATGTACTTCAGCCCTCCTTTTCCATATGAGTAAAGGACAGAAATAAGTAGTTAATGGTACATATTTTGCATCACAAAAGAAAAAGGTGTTATCATAACTGACTCATGGCAACCCCATCCACAGAAGCAGACAGGATTGCCTATCCCCAGTTGGAGGCAAGGGATCCCCCAGTTTGGAGGCCGTCCCCCCACTTCACGGTTATCAGAAAGTGGGGGGGGGGAGAGAAATGTCTGTGGACACTCCATTATATATGGAGACCATAGGGTAAATGGAGAATCGATCTGTGGGTATCTGGGGCTTGGAGGGGCTGTTTTTTGAGGTAGAGGCACCACATTTTCAGCATAGCATCTGGTGCCTCTTCTCAAAGAACCCCCCAAGTTTCAAAAAGATTGGACCAGGGAATACAATTCTATGAGCACCAAAAGAAGGTGCCCCATCCTCCATTATTTCCAAACGGAGGGAAGGCATTTAAAGGCCAGAAATCCCTTTAGAGTTCAATCGTGCTTGTCACAACCTTGCTCCTGGCTCCACCCCCAAAGTCCCCAGATATTTCTTGTGTAGAACCTGGCAACCTTAGGAGCAGAAGTGTTTTGTTACTGCCTTCCTCTTCATAGCAACCCATCTTCCTTGGTAGTCTCATCCACAGGGCCAGCCCTAGACTATCTTGCACCTTAGGCAAGGCTATGTTCTGGCATCTCCTCCCTGCCTCCCCAATCCCCCACACACTGATAACCAATTTTCAAAATTGGACTTTTCATGAGTTCTGTTGTGCCAAGTGCTCACTAAGCCTGCTTGCAATCCACTGCTTCTGCTGCGTCTGGCAGCACCCAGCCAAGCAAAGTCCAGCTCTATGGACTGAGAAGGGAGCGCCTGTCCTGGCAGCAGTGGCACTGACTTCAACATCCATCTGGATCTTGCTTTTTCTAGATTTCCAGGGAGCAGTATCTTTTCCCAGGTCACCTGGAGAGGCAACAGGGAGTCCCGTGCCAGCATGAGCTGGTAGCAGTCAACAGTGTACTGCTTCATCCACCAGCAACTCCAGAGAGGCATGCTGGGAGGGACCAGAGAACTTTCAGCTGTCACCAGCAGCCAAGCTGCAATCCTTCCCAGCCTTCCCCACCCCCTTGCCCTTGACTTTTGCCTCTGAAAGCTCCCAGTGAACAGACAAAATGATTGCGACAGCTTCATCTCTCTCTCTCTCTCCCCCCCCCCACCCCCCAGGCTTGCGAGGTCTGTGTTAGAAAATACCTGGAGACTTTGGGGATGGATCTGCGAGAGGGCAGGGTTTGAGGAGGGGAGGGGCCTCAGCATGGTACAATGCCACAGAGTCAACCCTTCAAAGTAGCCATTTTCTCTAGGTGAGCTGATCTCTGCTGGCTGGAGATCAGTTGTAAAAGCGGCTTGTGCAACTCGACTCCTGAAGAGAGAAAGGCCGGGCGGGGGTGGGGGGAACTGCCAACCAATTTTTCCTCTAAGCTGCAGAGACTTGTGAGCAAAAATTCTACTTTGTTGAGCTACTGACATTAAAGTTATGAGCTACTATATAAATTATTGTGCTCTGGGGCCATTTTTCTTGAGCTAAGACAAAAATGTGTGAGCTGGAGGCTAAAAATCTCTGAGTTAGCTCACACTAACTCAACTTAGAGGGAACACTGCTGCCAACCTGCAGAGATAATGGGAAAGGGAAGAGAAGGAAAGGCTGAAGGCATCGCCGAAGAAGGTTCACAGCAGGCTCTGGACCTGCGCTCCGTTAGAGGTTTGAGAAGAAGCCGAGCAGCCAGACCAGAATGATGCTCCTGGAGCGATGGGGGGGGGGTGCCCCATTCAGCACTCCCAAGGGTCTGTACCTTAGGCAATTGCCTATTTTATGGCCAAAGCTCCCAAGCTCCAACAATCCTGGACTAAACACAAACACAAATGCTGTCATCCACCTACAAAGCCAAGTCCAGCCACACCTTCCCCACATGTTCCTTCTTTCTGAAGCCCTGGCCCTTAAGAGAAGAGGGAAAACAATCACCTTGATTGGGAGACAATCGCCTCAGGCAGACAGCTGCCCTGATAAACTAGATGCTATTTATATCCCCTTACCTGACACTTCTCTGGCTGAGTCACCAAGAGGCCAGTTCAGACCAGGGTTCTCAGGAGGGGACAGTTTGAGGTCAGGCAAGTGGCTACCAAGCCCTCAGGCCCCTACAACCTTCCCGCCTCCCATCCTGATCATTTGAGTGCCTGTGACAGAAGGAGGTGAAGGGTTTCTGCTTAAAACCTTCCTGGTTTATTGGTGTTTCATCGCAGCAAAAAAGCAGTGTTTGTTCCCTAACCAGGCTGCCTTTAAAAAAAGCACGTCACTGCCATTGGGAAGGGGGGACGGTGTGACAGGTACCCTGTCCAAACCAGACTGCTACTTGATTCTGCTTAGCTGCAACAAGCAGGTCTCTGGAGAGGCAGCATTTAAGTTGTCTAAATAAATAGATAGTCGGGCAAATTCAGCTGGAAAATAGGGTTCAGTTTTGTTTCCCTTCATTTATGAAGAACACGTACAGATTTGAGTGAGTTCAGAGGAGAGAAATTATGATAAAACTGGATTTAGAATATAAGTGAGGACCAAACTGACAGAATTAAAGATACATTCTCAAGAGTATTCTAATATTTATATCTATCTGACAGAAGTCAATGAAACTTATGGCAGACATATACACATTTATTCAAGGGACTCCCCTCCCCCATCATAATGACTTGCAGCAAAACATCTGACCTGGTTTTTTTGAAAAGCATTGCGCCTAAGACAATGATGAAGTGCTATCCATAGTGTTTAAGATGCTCATTCACACATGCAAATAGCAGCTTAATCCTGCAGTAATCTGGTGTTTTTGCATAAACTTTAATTAATGACAGCCTATTAATCAGATCTCTGCTTGCAAATAAGGTTACACAGATATATTTTTTGTCCTGTAAAGACCTCAAGAAGCTACAGCGGCATTGTTGAGAATCTTGCCACAACAGTTGTCATCAAACTGTGGTTAGAAAAAATAAACTCTGATAAAACTACAGTATTAGTTATAGGGCTTTTTTAATAGAAAAAGTCCAGCAGAAACTCATTTGCATATTAGACCACACCCCTTGACACTAAGCAAGACGGAACTGCGTTCCAGTGTTCCTGGTCAAAAAAAGCCTTGGTTATATGACTATTTAAAAAACAACATCAGTTTATGACTGATGTAAAATTTGCCTAGAACGTCCCCTCCTCCTTGCAGAAAAACTCAAGTAGTTTGATCAGAACATCTCTCTATCTCTTTCTCTCTCCCTCCCTTCTGCTTGCATACCGTTTGTCCAACTGAATTCAAAGTTAATTTTTCTCCACTAGTTAAGTTATCCTAATTTCTATTTCACACATGCCACAAGACACTTTTGAGCCTCTCTCTCACTACTGGTATGCATGGGTGAAAAAATGCAATTTTAAATGTGATTGCATCCATTTACATTGATCTATGGCCATGAAAGAAAGTGGATTAACAATCAAAGCAAACTATTTTAGCTACAGCTGGCAATGTATGTATTTTAGCATACTAGCCACTGTGGCCGGACCTGCCTGTCCCGCATTGGTCTTGTCAGCCACCAGCGAGCCTGCAGCAAACGTGGACTATTGCACCCTTCTTAAATCTTCGTTCGCGAAGCCAAGCCGAGAGAGAGAGAGAGAGAGAGAGAGAATGTGCATTAATTGCTGGTTCTCTTATGTTGTATCAAACAGGTTTTGGAAAAGTATGAATGGAAACTTCCAAAAATCTGGATTACAGGGCTAGAACCACTTTGAAACAATTTACCCAGTCCACAATATTAGAAGTATGTATACAGCCCTTAACAGGAGCCCTGTGGCACAGAGTGGTAAGCTGCAAGTCCAAACTCTGCTCATGACCTGAGTTTGATCCTGGCTGAAGCTGGGTTCAGGCAGCCAGCTCAAGGTTGACTCAGCCTTCCATCCTCCCAAGGTCAAGATCAATAAAATACGGTAAGTACCAGCTTACTGTGGGTAAACTGGGGAAGGCAATGGCAAATCACCCCATATAAAGTCTGCCGTGAAAACGTCATGATGTGATGTCACCCCAGAGTCGGAAATGACTGGTGCTCGCACAGGGGACTACTTTTACCTTTTTATACAGCCTTTATTATGGCATCACATTGTTTTAAAATCTTATACTGACACTGATTTCCTTTTGTGCAAATGATGCTCTGCAGATGCAAAAATGTGTGTGTGGGTATATGCATGCATGCATGCACACATGGGTGCATGCATGTATTCTGCAATGTAGATTTGGCAAGTTTGAAATTGACCACAACCAGGCAATAATTTCAACTAAACAGCTAGTACAAATATATTCTGTAGAAAATGTTTATATAACAAATTTACCTGTGTAAATATCCACAGAAGTATGTGATTGTTCCCATTGTTCCCAAGGTTGAGATTTGATTCTGGTTCATTCCATCGTACAGAAGATGTATGATTTTGAACTTGGGTTTTCCAGTTTCAAATGCCTGTACTTGAAGCTCATCCTAGAGTATTATGCAACCCTTAACCAAAATGCATGCAGTTCATAAATACTATGGCTCTGAACATTCATGCAGATGAGGCATAGATGGAGAAGGCTGTTATATCAAATTGCTACATGCAATGTGTTTGCACGGTAATAAAATTCCTGAGCAAAGCATAAATGTTGAAGAGTCACTTTCCTGCTGCTGCATCACTACCTGGAGGGGAATGAGTTCAGCGACAGATGGCAGGCACCTGCCTTTGAAGTGTCATTGCTACGCCACAATGCGGAACTGCAGGTAAGTCTCTGCAGGGGGGATCACTGCAACAGTCTCCCCCAGCCTCAAAACAACAGTGGCTTCAGTGATATAAGGCCAACAATTAACTGCATTGGCCAACTGTGTTCCCATGAGAAAGGTGACTACTTTGCAGTTGGGGAGCATTTTGCTTGGTGCATTTTGTGGCTTGTTTCTCAATGGTTTCATACAGTTTTAGCTAGATCTATCCTCCGAGAGCCAGTTTGGTGTAGTGGTTAAGTGTGCGGATTCTTATCTGGGAGAACCAGGTTTGATTCCCCACTCCTCCACTTGCACCTGCTGGAATGGCCTTGGGTTAGCCATAGCTCTGGCAGAGGTTGTCCTTGAAAGGGCAGCTTCTGGAAGAGCCCTCTCAGCCCCACCCATCTCACAGGGTGTCTGTTGTGGGGGGAGAAGATATGGGAGATTGTAAGCCGCTCTGAGTCTCTGATTCAGGGAGAAGGGCAGGGTATAAATCTGCAATTCTTCTCATTTCTGCTTCTGGAAGTTGCTTGAACTTACCAGATCAACAGCTCAGGATCATTAGTTTCACCAAAACTTCTGAAACAAGGTACTCCAGTTGTGTATTTTCTTTGACAAGCCTAAATGCTAAATTGTGGCATTAGCAAAAAAACCCAGAGCTTTTAAAATCCTCATCTCTCACTTAAAGGGTGCTGAGAAAAACATAGAGACTCTACTAGATGTTTATCACAGGGTTAAAACCTATTTTAATTAGTGTCTGAACTTCAGACTCAAATGGGCATTTGACATGCCTTATCTGCAGTGGTAACATCAAATGCCAATGTATTTTGAAACATAGTCATAGCACACAGTAGAGGACAGTTTGCACAATCAGGATCAGACAGCAAAACATGGTTCTGTGAGTGTACCACTCCATGCTGCAGGTGAGTTGAATTCACTTTCTTCCCCATTTGGGGGGATTTAATCCAAGGCTTCTTTTCCCAGTGGAACACAGACAATGGCTGTAGCCTCCTTGAGTGGGAATTCTCCCACCTTGGCCCACCTCAAGGAACTGGGGCACCCAGCCTGGCAGCAGCCAGGGTACAAATGCTGCCCAGCAGACATCTACACAGACTGGGAAATCTCCAGTTCAGTGCCCATCTTCCTCTGTGCCTATGTGATTAAGCCCATTTCTTGTGGCAGTGTGGGCACTGGGCAGGATCCAGTTTTGGTGGGACATCTGGGGACCATCATAAGGGGTCTTGGGGGAACCATTCAGTGATATGCCTAGCTCAGTGTCAGTCAGGCAGCTCTTACCCTCAGAAGACAAGGGAACAACCCATGTGGGACCCCAGGACTTGCTATTCCACACTGCTCCCCCAGCAGGTGGCCTGGGGCATGGTTGGGTTCATCAGCCAAAAGGTGGTTTGCCTGATGCTGGATCCATGCACTATGTGGAGCCAATGCTCCTGCGGATATGTTCATTCTATTTATTCTCGTCATGTTATCCATTCCATGTTTATCCCCTTGGCCTTCACTCCCTCCTGTGCCCTGAGAACTGCAAGCAGGGTTTTTTTTTAGCAGGATCCCACAGGAATGCAGTTCCGGCTGGCTTGGCAGCATGGGGTGTGGCCTAATATGCAAATGAGATTCTGCTGGGCTTTTTCTATAAAAAAAGCTCTGACTGCAAGTGATTTACTTCAGAAGTTTCAACATTTGATTTTTCTCTTTGTATAAACTGGCGCTTAACTGCATTGGATTAATGAATAGCATAAAACCTTGTTCAATCCAGCACCCTGTTGATCACCATAGCCATCCAGATGCCTCTGCAAAATCCAAAAAAAGGGCATGAAGGCACCAGTTATTCTTCACTGCTGTCACCCAGTAGTTTACAGAGGCACTCTGCACATGGAGGCTTAATCTATTCCCCACAGCTAATGGCCATAGCTAGATCTATCCTCCATAATTTTGCCTAATCCCCTTTTAATACACCCTGAAGAAATCAATTTCAAAGATCAGCTATTCTCAAATTTAGCATCCCAATTTATCCCTATTTTGATTTTAAACTGCAGGCTTTATTCAGCCACCTCTCTAAATATCCTCCATTCTCCCCAGTAGGGTTCAGTCATGAGAGGGGCACATGCACACACAGATGCACATGCACATAAAAATACTAAAACAAACAAACAAACCACCCTCCTTCATCAGAATTCAGCATGTGCTGGGCCACACAATGAACAATGTCAACAATGAATGCTTCACAGGGTCCTTGAAACACTACAATGAAAACCACATCTCCTACACAGGTCTCAGAGGTAGGGTTGCCAAGTCCAACCCGAGAAATATCTGGGGACTTTGGGGGTGGAGCCAGGAGACTTTGGGGGTGGAGCCAGGAGACACTGGGGTGGAGCTAGGGGGAGGGGGAAACGGCGCCGGGGAGCGTGGCGAGCGCTGCTGCCTCTTCTCCGCACGCCTATCTGCTTCCTTCTTTCCAATGGAGGGAAGGCATTTCCAAGGCGTTGAGGTCCGTGCAGATGTGAGCGCCAGGACTCCCTTGGGAGTTTAATGGTGCTTGCCAAACCCTTGCTCCTGGCTCCCCCCACCCCAAATCCCCTGATATTTCTTGAGTGGGACTTGGCAACCCCGCATGGAGACAGCAGCCTGCAGCCACCTCCTCCTCTGCCCGAGGCTCTGTTTACGCGCCAGGCGCCCAGCCCCAGTCCACCCCCCACGTGGCCCGGGCAGACCTATCGCTAGCTGGCGGCCGCCTCCAGCCAGGCCCGGTGTCCCCCTTCTCCCCGGAAAGCCCAGCTGGTCTTACCTGCTCCGGACCGGGCACACGCGGGGCTCGCCCCGGGCAGTGCGCAAAGGGTGCACTTGGCACGGCAGCGCACAAGGAAACTTGGCACGGGCCGGCGGGGAAGGCGCGAAAAGGAGGAGGAAGAGGCGGCCGTGGGCGGGCCGAGCGGGGGCCCAATCGCCTGCCTTTGTCACCTGGCTGGGCCGCATTCCGCGCTGGAGCCTGAGCGGTCGGGAGCGGAGCTGGAGCCTCCGTAGCGGGTGAGCCGAGCAGGGGCGCGCAGGGTGAGGGCGCATTGCTGGCTGCATGCCCAGGGGGCGCTGCTCGGATGCAAGCGCTTGGGCGTGCAGTGCAGCGGCGCGGCGGCCTCGCCCCCTCAACCCCCGCTGGTGATGCTGTTCACCCCCAGCATCCTCCCCGACGCCGCCAGCAGCAGCAGGAGGACGCTGCTTCTCCCCCCGCTTCCGTTTTGGGGGGGAGCGGGGGAAGAGGCTCGGAAACCTGGGGTCCCCCGGTAGAGCGGGGGGGTTGGGACCCCTACTCAGAGGAAAGCTGATTCTATAAGGCCACAACTTAAAAGGCCTTGACCCACATTTGAATCAATCTCAGAACTAAACTAGACATTAAAGTGCCCATGGACTAACTTGTGGATGCTGCTACCATTTCAAAGTAATTTTAAAGTGATCCTATCAGGCCTGTAGCATGGCAGGTTGTACTCTTCCCCATGCCCATCCCCATGACACCAAAATGTACCAAAACAGTTTCAGGTAGGATTGCCAATTCTGCATTGGGAAATATCCTGTGGGGTGGAACCTGGGATGGGCAAGGTTTGGAGAGGGGCTTCAGTGGGGTTTAATGCCATAGCAGCACCTTCCAAAGCAGCAATTTTTTCCAGGGTATGTGATCGTGGTTTTCTGGAGATCAACTGTAAAGCAGGAGAACTCCAGGTGGTACCTCGAGAGAGGCAATCCTAGTTGCAGGGGTGGGCATTTCAACACTTGAAAAGACATGAGGAGGGGGGACAAGAGCACCTCAGTCTTTTGCACTGTTAGCCCAATAAGGATCACCCTTGCGACAATTTTAAATAGCTTTAAAATGGTGGTGGCATCCACAGGTCAGACCTATGAACACCCTTATGTCTAGTTTGGCTCTTGTCCCTTGGTTGGAAGGCACTGCGCACCAGAGAAAACTTGAAACCTCCTTATTAACCTTATTTTTTTGTTTACATTATTTATAGTCTGCCTTTCTCATTTGGACTAAAGGCGGCAGACATGTAGCCACGGGGTGGAGGGACAGCCCTTCTATTAAAAACCCCCTTCCCCCTGTAGGGCCCCTCTGTTGGAAAGCCCGGGGAGGTGGAGTTTGCACTGAGGGCTCCTCAGCCCTCAGTGCAAATGGGGCCATCCGCCCCGCGCTGTGGGGCCCCCTCACCAAATTTTTCAGCTCCCGGGCCCCTCTACTCAAAATGTTCTGGCTATGGGCCTGCAAGGCAAGTTACACAGAGTGAGTCAATACAATCAAGCAAATGGGACATTAAGTACACAATGTAATAGGATTAAAGCTGTAGAACCGATCAGAAGTCTACAAACAGAACTGACAAAAAACATTAGTAATATGATGCATTAAATGATGAAAAATTATGTACACCCTGATTTAGACAGCCCAGGCAAACTCAATCTCATCTCAAAAGCCAAGCAGGGCCGACTCTGGCAAGTACTTGGATGGGACACTTCCTTGGAATACCAGAGTCGGAGCTGGTATTCCTTTCACATCTTTGAATGTCCTCCAGACCCCCAATAGGGGTCAGTCATGAGAGGCTGCCATGACTTCCAGGTGCACACACACACAGATGCACATGCAAATACAAATACTAAAAAATATTACCTAGTAGGATAGGAACACACACACATGCATGCAAAGCAGCCAAATTAAACACAGTTAGGACACACACACACTAGTGATCTCACTGGGGCAACTGACTCAGTGGAGCTGTTAAATGTAACCAGTTCATTTTCTGTCTAGTGCTCTGAGGTGATCTGGAAGTTGAGTTTCTGTGGGCAGAATGAACTTTATGAGTTCTGTTCTTTGAAAGGGTGGATAGCTAAGAGACAGAGTCCCTGCCCTCCATTCCTAGCAAACCGAGAGGACTCAGTTTTTGTGTCAGCTGAACAGGTATGAATAGGACTCATTATCTGTGTGAAGGACTCACAGACCTCCCAGAATACCCTCACAAACCTCAGACAGGGGTTCCTGGATTCCCTGTTTGAGAAACGCTGTGTGTGTTTAGTCCTATCGAGTTGCTTCCAATTTATAGAGACCCTATGAATTAATGACTTCCAAAGCATTCTATCGTTAAGAGCATTGCTGCAGTCTTGCAAACTGAGGGTCCTGGCTTCCTTTATTAAGTCATTCATCTCATGTTGAGTCATCCTCTTTTCCTGCTGCCTTCTACTTTTCCTAGCATTATTGTCTTTTCCAGTGAGCCTTGTCTTCTCTCATAATGTGACCAAAGTACAATAGCCTCAGTTTAGTCATTTGAGCTTGTAGGGAGAGGTCAGGCTTGATTAGGTCTAGAACCCACTGGTTTTTCTTTTTGGCAGTTCACACACAGTATCCGTAAAACTGTTCTGCAACACTGCATTTCAAAGGAATTTAGTTTTTTTCCTGCCAGCTTTCTTCATTGTCCAACTTTCACTCCCAGATGTAATAACAGGGAATACCATGGCATGGATTAACTTGATCTTGGTTGCTAGCAATACATCCTTACACGAAAGAGTCTTTTCTAACTCCTTCATGGCTGCCCTTCCTAGTCTCAATCTTCTTCTGATTTTTTGGTTGCCATTCCCCTTTTGGTTGATGATTATGCAAAAAGGTACCATATATCAGTTATTCCTTGTATAAAGCAGTACTTTCTCTTGCCTACTCTGAAGCTGCTGCCCACATCACCAAAGTATTGAAGAGATAAAACTACAACTCAAATCTCTTTCAGCAGAGGTTGCAGGGCTGTCTTCTATAGATAAGAACTTTCAACATCTGCCTATTAATCCATCAATTACTCGCTAGCAAAATAGCAAAGGTTCATGGATCAATTCTCAGTCAGGGTGCAATGACAACATTTCTGCCTCCACAGCAACAGCTGACTGGACAAGGACACAGAGAGAAGCAGCAAAAAACAGTGAAAAGTGGAACAGTCCCATTGGGCAACTGAATCCTTAACTAGGTTGAGCTGGTGAAGGTGTCCTATTCAATGGGTCTGCATCAACCATGCCTAGTACATTAACCTATTTATCAGCATGAAGATTGGGAAGGAGCTACAGAGCTGGAAGGGTGAAACTAATCCAAATGTCAAGCAGATGAGATCTTTTTAAATGAACAAACACTGCTTAAAATTTACAAGCAGAGAGCTCAGTTCTCAGCCCTGGCATTCAAACGCAAAAAGCAACCTTGCCCATAACCGTTTCTTTTTCCCATGCCCCCATTGCCAACTTTCTTTCCGTCTTTGGACACCAGAATTAAATAAATGGCAGTGAATCAGCCAGACCGGTAGTGGGAATGGTATTCTAAACAAATGGCTGTCATTCATCCCTAGTACCTTAGTTCCAGAAGAGAAACTGAGGACAAGGAAATATGGGATATTCTTCCTCTACTACTATTACTGATGAAGGAAGCCTTTACTCTCAAAAGCTTTTACCTTGAAAATCATGTTGGTCTCAAAGGTGCTGCTGGACTCAAATCTAACTGTATCTCAAGAAATGCTACCTTTCTTGTCCTTCCTCTTCTCAACAATTGGACATAACTATATTTTTTCCTTGTAGTTCTATGATTGTTTCCCCTCTTTTATGGCACAAAGCAGCTGCCAGTAACTTTAGAACGGATAGGACACTGACAAGAAAGGCTTTCATTACCAGCTATTTCTCTACTCAAAATCACGCACACCACAAATTCATTTTTGCACACATAGGAGGTGGGTAGCCTTGTGTCCCTCCTCTGACTGCCAAATGTGGATGCATGTGAATAGGTCCTTTGCAGACTTGTGCCTTTGGAATCTGACTGGACATTCCTGAGTCTATTGGGAAGCCAGCTGCAAAAGTTATACATTTGCACCCATGCAAATAACTTGCAGCTGACAGCATGCAGCTACCCAGGTATCAAGTGCTACCTTAATGAGAACAATGGCCATGACAAAGTAGTTCTTCCTAATGAAAAGAACAAAAATCCAGTGCAGTTAGAAAAAGATGGCTCTGCCCATCTTGATGGTAGGGTTGCCAAGTCCAATTTAAGAAATATCTGGGGACTTTGGGGCTGGAGCCAGGAGACATTGGGGTGGAGCCCAGATCAAGGCTGTGACAAGCATCACTGAACTCCAAAGGGAGTTCTGGCCATCACATTTAAAGGGACGGCACACCTTTTCAATGCCTTCCTTCCATAGGAAATAATGAAGGATAGGGGCACCTTCTTTTAGGGCTCATAGAATTGGACCCCCTGGTCCAATCGTTTTGAAACTTGGGGGATACTTTGGGGAGAGGCACTAGATGCTATATGGAAAATTTGGTGCCTCTACCTCAAATAACAGCCCCCCCACAGCCCCAGATACCCACGGATCAATTCTCCATTATTTTCTATGGGAATAAATCGCTTTAGGGAATAAAAGAGTTCCCAGCAGACATTTCCCTCCCCTCCCCCAACTTTCTGATGACCCTGAAGAGGGGGGAGGGCCTCCAAACTGGGAGATCCCCTGCCTCCACCTGGGGATTGGCAACCCTAATTGATGGTATCATCAGGCCTCGGATTCAGCAGGAGCTCACAGGAGCACAGCTCCTGAACCTTTCTGATGGTTCCCCCGCCTTCTCCCCAGCTTGTCCATTGAATAGTAGGTGCAGCTGCATAACAATTCCTGGATGAGCTCCACCACCTATTGTTCTACAAAACAACCCCTGGGTATCATAAAAAGCTTAAGTAGCTGCTCAGAATGGATTCATGGGAAAATGTGATCTACAGACATACAACTGTCAGATACTGGAATGCTTTACCACCTTACTTGATGGTCAATATGTGAATTTTCCATTCTTGACCCACAGACTCATGCATAAAACATTCAGCTTGGAGCTGGAGAGAAATCCTAGTTTAGCCATGGCTTTGCAAGTGACCATAAGCAGCCCTTAAGCCTAATTCCCTATCTGCAAATGGCAAAAATGACTGACTCCTTTATAATGCTGCTTTAAGATATGTGCAAGAAGGACAAAAAGGGGGGTTGTTTGGGTTTTTTTTTTTTTAAGAATTCTGATGTGACAGCAAGTCTCATCAATTTCACTTGAATTAACTTCTGTCTAATGTATTTGGGATCACTGTCAACTAACTGCCCTACTTGACTAATAACAGCAAGGTTAGAATAATTTTTTTCCTTCTCAAATATGACAAGAAGCAGCTGTTCCTCATGGGATAGGGAGAACATCTATTGCACTCTGACATGCAGAAAAGAATAAACAAAGTCAGCAGGCAGTGCAAGACGAGATGAAACAGATAGGCAGCAATTGAGAAGTTCTGCTACAGACCAGCGCTCAGATTTTCTCCAGCTGCAACCATAGTCTGAGGTGCTTTTCTTTAGGCAGTGAATTAGTGAACTGTTCAGTTTTGAGTCAAAAGTCTTAAACCAGCACACCAAATTTGCCAGTTTAGGAAATGTGTCACCTTTAAGGATTTCTGATTGTTGGTAAAGGTGCTCCAAAGGTTTATGGAGAAGATCATCCTGGTTTGAAGGTATGGTATGTTGAAGAAGAGTATCTATTTTGTGTGAGAGAGAAAAATCAACAACAAGAAGAAGAGGGACCTGTACTGTTCTTCACCCTTTTCTAGAGGGGAACCTATAAATCAACGCTCACAATGAATGTTAGTGAAGGAGAAGGATATAAAAAGGTACTTTTAACTTCTACTGATTTCCAGAGTAAAGTGAATTTCCCCTTTCTGAGAATTTGGAGAGAAAGCCCCCCCTTTTTTTCATTCAATGTCCTTGCTATTCTCTAAAGCAACAGCAGCTGAGAGCATAATATATAATATATAATAATGCCCTCTAGAAAGGTTATCATCCTTTGTAGCAAACAGAAAATTTGCTTCAGAAAGGGAGATATTTTCTGGGAGCAGCTCAGTGTCATCTGCTCACCCAAACTGAGACAACAGAAATTGTCTGTTAAGCAACATCAATCTTTCCTTGTAGAAATTTTAAAATGCTGCTGGTCCGGATAACAACCAAAGTGTCTGAAAGGTGTTAAGCAATACTTAATCTACATTCCTATTTTTTTAAATGAAAAGACAGTGTTTAAAGGGTTGTCCCCACAACATTTCCGAATATCTCCCTGAAGACAAGTTCTGTAATGTCCCCAAGTTCACATGCTCTCACTAGCAAGAGCAAGCCCAGCAAAAGATGGTTCCCTGCTTTGTACTAACACATAGATGAAAGAGATTGTCCTGCTGCACATAGCCTTGTTCTGAGATCCAGCAGGCACGGTCCTCAATGTCATTCAGCCTCTGATCTGATCAGTCAGTCTCAGAACATGGGGCAGGAGGAGATGCCTCTGTGCTGGACAGTTTCCTGGATGTAGGACAGGCAATGGTTGTGCAAAACAGGAAAGACTCTCCTCCTTTGCCTGCAGGAAAGGAGGAAACATGGCTGTAGAGCAAGTTAAAAGCTCCTGGCAGACTGAGAAGCAAGAACAAAGTGGTTCAGAGATCACCCAGAGTGATGCAGGGGGGTTGGTAATGGCAGCTCTTTAGAGAACAATCCCAGAACATGAAAAGAGGTTAAGAAGGCTGCTTTCTGCACTGCATCGGAGCAGAGACTGGGCTACTCAATTTAACTGCTAGAACAAAATCTATCGCTTAATGGTGCACAAACTGATGCTGTATTTTGAATCTACAAAATGGCTCAGGGTAAATCCTGTAGATAGTTTCCTGTAATTTAAAAAAAAAAATGGATTTGCACATAAATTGCTGGTATATAATCATACACATTACAACTATCCAGAAAACCAGCTCACGTGATATATATACACAATTTACTTGTAGGTTATGTTCTGTTTGGAGAAGCTATTTTTACATGCTGGCACCCTTGGGGTTTGCATCAGAAGTTCACTGGTAGATTCAAAATGTCACACTGGCTCACAGTGGCACAACTACAACATTTTATAGACTTCCTTGATTCCCAAACAATCTGTCCATTCCTGTAAATCATCCCTTCTTCTGTAATCAAGTTAATGACTTATCATGTTACAGTATATTCCACTTCACAGATGTTGTACTACTGGCAGCCACCAAAATCTCCCCTTAACTTAAGAACATAAGAGAAGCCATGTTGGATCAGGCCAATGACCCATCCAGACCAACACTCTGTGTTACACAGTGGCAAAAAACCAACAAGAAACCAGGTGACATCAGGAGATCCATCTGTGGGGCCAGGACACTAGAAGCTCTCCCACTGTTTCCCCTTATTCACTGATTCAAAAGTCATTCTCATTTAGGTTTACCAACCTCCAGATGGGGCTAAACTCAAGGAATTACAACTAATTCCCAGGCTGCAAAGGACAGCTTCCCTGGAGAAAATGGCAGCTTTGGAGGGTGGACTCTATGTGGCATCATATTCCTGCAGAACTCCTTCCCTTCCCTCTACAGACACCAACCCTAAGTCTTCAGGAATTTCCCAAAGTGGAGGTGGCGATTTTATTCCAAGTTATTGAGATTAACCATACCCAACACCCTCAGCCAGAAGTTTCATACACCATCCACCAAATTTCTGCAATCTGTTTCTGAATCTGACACTCTGTATAAAAATCAATAAGCAGGGCTGCTTCTAGATGGAGATAATTCTCCATGTAGCTTTTAAAGCTGCTGCAAATACAGAGCCATTTGCAGTAACAATAGAGCAGCCATCCTTGAGGAAGGACAGGTTTCTTACCTGTAACTGGTGATCTTCGAGTGGTCATCTGTGCAATCACACATATGGGTAATCCGCAGGATTGGCCCCGACCTCGGAGAGTTCAAAGCAATCTTGATCGTAGATCTGGCGCGCCTCCCACTTGTCCTGGGAGGAGGCAGCTACTGCGCATGCCTGGACAAGGGGGAGGTGCTTAGCCACTCAGTTTCTTCCCGCCGCCGGATAGGTGGAAATAACTGTGCTAACTAGCTTCCAGCAGCGGGGAAGGCTGGGTGGGTCTGTGTGATTGCACAGATGACCACTCGAAGATCACCAGTTACAGGTAAGAAACCTGTCCATCTTCTTCGTGGTCTCTGTGCATTCACACATATGGGTGATTAGCGAGCCATTTCTTCGGAGGTGGGTGCTGGATCTGTAAGAATATGTAAAGTTAGAGCGTAACGTAATGATAGTGGTACTCACAGTGGTTAGTCGAAGATCGACCGTAGCACCGCTTGTCCGAAGGAGGCATCTCGCCGGGCACGAACGTCGAGAGCGTAGTGCGAGGCGAAGGTAGATGTGGAGGACCAGACGGCTGCGGCGCAGATGTCCTCTATAGGGATGCCTTTCATGAAGGCGGACGAGGTAGCCACGGCTCTGGTTGAGTGGGCTCGTATATGTTGAGGGATGGGTTGTTTTGCCAGCTGGTAGCAGAGTTCGATGGCAGCAACAATCCATTTGGAGAGTCTCTGAGTAGATATTCTGCTGCCCTTATCATGGGTAGCGTAGGTGACAAAAAGTCTAGGGTCTTTACGGATTTGGCGGGTTCTGTCTATGTAGAAGGCTAGGGCTCTCCGTGCATCCAGGTTGTGGAGCGCCCTTTGTCCCGCGTCCGCGGGGTGCTGGAAGAAGGCTGGTATAGTGGACTGTCTTCCTAGATGAAAAGGAGAGACGACCTTGGGTAGAAAGGTCGGGTCAGGTCGGAGGATCACCGTACTGTTATGAAATATCGTATACGGTGGGTCTGCTCTGAATGCGCAGATGTCACTGGCCCTCTTACCTGTGGTGAGGGCCGTAAGTAATGCCGTCTTCCATGACAGCAGGTGTAGTGGGATGGAAGCCATGGGCTCGAAGGGCGGTTTCATGAGTTGGCTCAGGACTAGAGACAGACTCCAGGTGGGTAGAACTTGTTTGATTGGTGGGTGTAGGCGAATGATGCCCTTGAGGAAAGCTCTGGTCGCATGGTGAGAGAATACCGTTGTGCCATCGATGCGGGGGTGGAAAGCAGAGATGGCTGCCAGGTGTACCTTCAGGGAAGAATACGACAGACCCGCTCTAGAGAGCGTTAAGGTGTAAGTTAGTACCTGAGGTATAGTGGCATAGTTGGGGTCGAAGTTGTGCTGTGAGGCATAGTGTGAGAAGCGTTTCCACTTCAGTAGATAGGATTTCCTAGTAGATGGTTTTCTGGAGTTCACTAGGACCTGACGGACCTCCGGGGGGAAGTCTAGAAACTGATTCTCCAGGCTGTTAATTTGAGCGATGCCGGGTTGTGGTGAAGGACCCTGCCGTCCTGTTGAGAGAGGAGATCCCGTGTTTGAGGGAGTTGGATGAAGGTGTTGTTGGACAGGAGCAGCAAGGTCGTAAACCAGGGTTGGCGGGGCCACCATGGAGTTATGAGGATGCAGTTTGTGTGGTCTACCTGAATCTTCTGTAGAACTCTGGTGATAAGTGGAATGGGGGGGAAGAGGTAGTGGAGTGTTCCGTTCCAAGTTTGTAGGAAGGCATCCCCCCTGGAGAGGTGGGATGGAGGACCTCTCGTGTAGAAGCGGGTGCATTGGGCATTTGACGGTGAAGCAAATACATCTATCTTCGGTTGTCCGAAGATGCTGAAGATCTGTCGGATGTATCGGCTGTTGATGGACCACTCGTGGTTGTTGGTAGAGTGGCGACTCAGGGCGTCTGCCTGGGTGTTCTCGACCCCTGGTAGGTGTACGGCCGTGAGGAAGATGCCCTGGCTTATGCTCCAATGCCACAGTGCCAGGGCTCTCTTGCAGAGTCTGACGGAGGCGGTGCCGCCCTGCCTGTTGATGTAAAAGACTGTGGCGATGTTGTCGGAGGTGATCTGGACGTGCTGGTTCCTTAGCGATGGGAGGAAGGACCGCAAAGCCTTGTGCACTGCGATGAGCTCCAGGCAATTTATGTGGAGAGAGCGTTCGTAGTCTGTCCACTGGCCCTGCACCGTGAGGTCTTCCAAGTGGGCTCCCCATCCCCACTTGGAGGCATCTGTGGTTACAATCACCGAGGGCGGTGTCTGCTTGAATGGCATGCCCTTGTAGAGGTGACGTTCCTTGGTCCACCATTTGAGGGATGGCACAATGTGTAGTGGAAGGGTGAGTAGTGTGGATTGATGTTGTGTGTGGGGGCGAAAAGTCCTTACGAACCACATTTGGAGGGGACGCATGTGCAGCTTCGCAAACCGCAGAACTGCTGTGGTTGCTGCCATGAGGCCTAGCATTCTCTGGAAAGTGAGCGCTGTTTGGGAGCGCTGGGCGATGATAGTGTTGGCCAGTGACAGTATGGCGAGTGCCCTGTCCTGAGGTAGAAAAGCCGTTTGCGAGAGCGTGGAGATGTCTGCTCCTATGAATTGAATCCTCTGGGTAGGGACTAGTTTGGATTTTGAGAGGTTGACTAGGAGGCCTAAGGTGGCCAGGGTGGAGAGAGTGGTCGAGACGTCCAGTTGTAGTTGCTCCCTGGAATGGGCGACGATCAGCCAGTCGTCTATGTAAGGGAAGATTGATATCTGTTGTTGGCGTAATGTGGCTGCTACTACTGCCATGCACTTGGTGAAGACCCTTGGTGCTGTGGAGAGGCCGAAGGGAAGGGAGCAGAACTGGAAGTGCTGCTTCCCTATGGCGAACCTGAGGAATCTTCTGTGATGATGATTGATTGTAATGTGGAAGTAGGCATCCTGGAGGTCTATGGACGCCATCCATGCTCGTTCTGGGATGAGCGGGAGGATTGCCTGAAGCGTGACCATACGGAATTTCTTGTAGGTTATGTGTAGGTTGAGTTTGCGGAGGTCGAGAATGGGTCGGAGTCCTCCGTCCTTTTTTGGCACCAGGAAGTACCGGGAGTTGAAGCCGGTGCGATGGTATTGGGGTGGGACTGGTTCTATCGCGCCTTTGTCCAGCAGAGACGCGATTTCTGTCTGCAGGGGTGCGGACGGGGGTGTGGTGAGGAATCGGTGGTGCCTTGGAGTGGAGGTAAACTCTATTAGGTAGCCTCTTTGAATGATGGCGAGGACCCAGGCGTCTGATGTTATGGTCCTCCAGGCAGTGTAGAATGGTTGTAGTCGTGTTGATCGGTTTGGCTGATGGAGGGAGACTGGACGGCTCGGGGGAGGGAGGTCAGAGAGACGGTTTGGATGTGGTTGAAGGTTTCTTGGTTGTTTGGCGTCTGTTTTGAAAGGAAGGTTTGGACTGCGGTGGTTTGCGCTTCCATGATTCCTGTTGCCGTGGGGATCTGGTCCCTTTGTATTGGCTGGACCTCCAGTTCCTTTGCCGATTGGATTGGGTCAGAGGTTGGGAGACTCCCAGTCGTTTCGCCCTTTTCCTGCCATCGTCTACTGATGTGAGGATGTCATCTGTAGATGAGCTAAACAGGCCAAGGCCATCAAAGGGCAAATCTTCAACCTTATATTTGATGTCTGGTTGGAGGGAGGAGGACCTGAGCCACGCGTGTCTGCGGAGTGCTATGGCTGAGGCCAAGGTTCTGGAGGAACACTGTGCAGCGTGACGGGCAGTGTTGATTTGCTGTTTGCTCACTCTGGCCATCTCTTGCAGGGTAGTGGTGGCTGACTTTTGGGATGCCTCGGGCAGGGATGGTACCAATGCGGCGAGGGAAGTGGTCAGGTTGTGGGTGTATGCGGAAAAGCATGCCATGTAGTTGAGGATTTTGGTTGTGGCTGTAGTGAGGGCGTAAATCTTTCTCCCAATCGTGTCGAGTTTTTTGCCCTCCCGTTCTGGTGGTACCGGGTGTCTAGTCTGCTTCGACTTCGAAGACGAATGCACAATGATCGAATTCGGAGCCGGGTGGGTGAACAGGAACTTGGAATCAGGTGCGTGTATCTTGTACAGAGCTTCAACCCTCTTGGATGTTGGCGGTACTGATGCCGGTTTGTCCCATGCTTCTTTGAGTGTTTCTAGGAGGACGGGGAGCATGGGAAGAGAGGAGCTGGATGGAAGATCCGCATGCACTAGATCAAATACGACGTCCGAGACTCTGGGAGCGTCCGTATTGAGTTTCAGATTTAGCGAGCTTGCCATGTTTGCTACGAGGTCGAGGTAGGATCTCGGGCCCTCAGACGGTGATAGGTCTGCTGGCTTGGCTATGTCGGAGTCTGGGGATTGTAGGTCCGAACCCGAAGAGTGGTCGGAGTCGGAGAGTTCCTCCTCGGATCCGTCGTCGGTTCCTTGGTGCAGGTCGGGCTGAGGTGTTGTCTTGGGAGCCGCGTGTAAGGATCCCAGTGGCGATGGGAGTTTCGGTTCGGCGCCGAGACTCGTAGGGTCGTCATGGTGGTGAAGCGGTTCGACCGATGCAGTTTGGAGTCTGTGTGTGTGATCTCGGTAGCGAGGAG
The DNA here is from genome assembly GCF_032191835.1 of Heteronotia binoei. Lineage (NCBI taxonomy): Eukaryota > Metazoa > Chordata > Lepidosauria > Squamata > Gekkonidae > Heteronotia > Heteronotia binoei. Next base: position 75,746,245 of record NC_083228.1, on the reverse strand, counting down.
ACTCTTGGTAGCTGTGGTAATGGCGATCGTAGGAGGGTGATCGTCGGTGTCGTCTTCGGTTCCGTGGGGATGGAGACCTGGATCTCGATGGAGAGTAATAGTAGTGTCTCCCCCTGCGGTGGCTGCGGGAGCGTCGGCGGCTGCGGGACCTGGTGCGGCGGCGACTGCGGGACCTGGTGCGGCGGCGACTGTGGGACCTGGTGTGTCGGCGACTGCGGGACCTGGTGCGTCTGCGACTGCGAGATCGTGGTCTAGTCGGGAGAGCTCTCGGGGTCGAGGGTTCTCTGATGAGCGCGTGGGCGTCTATTGGCTGTGCGAGATCTATGAATTTAGTGGGGTCGAGAGGCCGGGTCCTAACGGATGCGGTAGAGTGCGTATCCAGCAGCTGGTCTGGTGGGGAATTCGGAATGGACGGCGACTTCGATGAGATGCGGATGATTTCCAACGGAGTGATTGACGGTGTTGCCGTCGACTTCGACATCGGAGTCTTCGGCATCGATCCGGAGGCAGTGGCGCTCGGGTTCGGTGCCTTCGGTTTGGTGGTCGGGTTCGAGGCCGAGTCGAGAGGGCGGTTCTTGTGCTTTTTCGAGCTAACGCTACCCGTCGGGTCCGAGTGGGCGGAATCGGAACGGCGGCGCTTTTTGGGGTCGTCCGACTTCTTGGAGTGTTTGCCGGTCTTAGGCTTACAGGGACTCTGTGCCACGGAAGCTGCCGACTGCGTCTCTCCCACGAGGTGTGGGGAAGATGGCGCGGGTTGTTTTTGTCCGCCATGCGGCATGGCCGGTCGGAGTGTGGTTTCCATGAGGTGGCTCTTGAGTCTCGCGGCGCGGTTCTTGCGGGCCTGTTTGCCAAATTGGCTGCAGTGCACGCAGGAGTCTGGACGGTGGGCCTCTCCAAGGCAGAACAAGCAAAGAGAGTGGCCGTCGGACGAGGGGATTTTGGATGAGCAGCTGGTACAGCGTTTAAAGATTATCTTGTCCCTTCCTTCCATCCGCCCGGGGAGGGGGGGGGAGGGAGGGGAAAGTCCAGAAAGAATAGTAAGAGAAGGCTTTTTTTTTTTTTTTTTTTTATACGATACCAGGAGGAGTAGAAGATGAAGAATTGAAGCGAAGAGAAGAGAAGGTAATTGTTGGAGATTGCAATGAAGAAGTTGGAGATCAACGAGGAAGGTGCGATCCGGTCGGCGGTAAGGAAGAAACTGAGTGGCTAAGCACCTCCCCCTTGTCCAGGCATGCGCAGTAGCTGCCTCCTCCCAGGACAAGTGGGAGGCGCGCCAGATCTACGATCAAGATTGCTTTGAACTCTCCGAGGTCGGGGCCAATCCTGCGGATTACCCATATGTGTGAATGCACAGAGACCACGAAGAAGATCTATTAGATACCATAGATAAATTACTCTTTGTTTTTTAAGAGCCTGAAAAAGCACTCTGGCAGCATGAGGGAGTGGTAGAGGGGGGCCTAACCCAAGAAGAATGGAGCTGATGAGAGGCCTGCAAAAACATGACCCCTCTCCCCATCTACTAACTGTGCAAACACAGTCCAAAGTCAAATTTGTAGTAATTTTTTAACTCCACCATATTTGTAAGATTGGAGTCCAGAATGGTTATCTACTGTAATCTCCTGTCAAACTAGTTTCATGGTCTCTCTTCCTCATCAGCCAAAGCACTTGAAATTGGAAGGAAAGTCTCCTGACTTCATGTTTTGCACCTCTTCTTGAGGTGAAAGATTATGAGATAACAACAGAGCCATAAGATTTCTAGCAGTCCCTCTTCAACAAGTTTTTCAATTTGCTCTCGTTAGGTTTTGCTCTTTTGATTTGATCACTCTTTTGCTCTGGTAAGGATTATTGCCCTCCAACAAGTATGAGTCCTTTGTACTCCCTACAGTGATGCTACAGTGCAGGAGAATTGTGTCTGGATTAAATTCTTGGTCTTTTCACTAGGAAAGAGGGCTTAACCACTTTGACATCCATTCTTAGACTGCTTTCAGTAGCATGAGGAGAGTGCTGTACTGCTCTGAGCCAAGAATCCTTTTTGTATGACCGAACTCTGTTGCTTTTAAGTTTCTCCTTCTAGTTCCCTTGTAACATTCTGCAACTTTTTTCACCTCAAGGATTTAAGAGAACATGCTATGGAACCCCTAGGTACCTGATGCTGTCATTTCTGGGGACTGTGCGAATCTGTACACTGGTTTCTCAGTTCTGATGGAGCAGGCTGCATATGCACAGAATTATAGATTTTGATCCTGTAGGATTTTTTTTCTCTTTCCCATGCCGCATTGCTTTCTATAATGGTTAGGCAGTGGATGCCCTCAAACTACACAATTATGACTAGTGTCCCTCATGCTGTATTGTAAATGTATTGTATTTGAAAATGGCGGCAAGACTCCATCATAGGGCCTTATCAGCCAACCACTGCTTAGCCTCCTAACGCTTCCAGTCCAAGGAAAGCAGTTTGGAGTTGAATGAAAACTGTTGTAAAATGGGGGGCAGAAAATGCATCAGACCAAGCCCCAGCATGGACCGCCCACCCTTTGCTTTCTACAGTTGTACTTAGCTCCCAGGAAAAAGAATGAGTTCTTTTAAAGGGGGTATGCTCTGTTTTTTAAAAAAGTCACTGAAATAAGATGCCTATGTCCCAAAGAATAGCAATTCCTTTCCTTTTTATTCCAATTAAATTAACATTTCACAAAACAGAAACAGACTGTTTCTCCCTACCAGACAGCTTTCCACCAATACGGATTTCACACACTAGGTTCACTTGGTATTTATTTTTATTTGAAGTGCTAAAAAAAGAAAAGAAGCAGGAGGAAGAAGGAAGGGGGCATCACACAAACAGATGGATTTTCCTATGAAGGTTTCACAAAGAAATACTGGATTGTGATGTGTGACACACACACACACACACACAGAGCTTACTATCCACACTCACCTACTCCTTTCTCTGCATTAGATTGATACTACAGAGAGTTACTATTATTCGGGTTCTGGGAAACAGGACATGAAAAGTAGGTTAGGCAATGCCTTCTTTTATTAGACCAACATTAGGAAGTCCTTCATAGAACTCTCCTTCAGAAATAATGAAATTCTGGACCATTCTTATGTGTTCCTTGCAAACAAGATACCAGAATAGCTTCTGACAACCTGTGAATGCAAGTCACCAGAGCTAGGTCCTGAATAAATAACTTTAATACAATATACACTCTTACAGTGAAAAAAACCAAATGTAAATTCATATGGGCCAACAAAAGATATGTTCACAGCACATGGCCACTTGCTGCATTATACACACATCACAGTCATCCTCTGCATACTTAAACATGAAAATAGTGGCCCAATCCAGACACAATCCTGCAAAACCATAATGAGGCATGATTGCCCTGCACACTCTGGCTTTAGAATTCCCTCCTCCTTTTCCCTGGCTGTTCAAAACACAAATGGCTTTATCATTCAGATCAGGCAGCTACAAATATTGCTAGTCAAGATAACAGATTCCCAAAGATTATGATCAGACAAACCAAGGTGTAAAGTGGGCTTGTCAATCATGGTTTAAAGGCAATTCTGGTTATTTTATTTATTTAAAACACTTAACATCCTTTCTTTAGGTGAAAGGTGGCTTACAATCTGTACAAGAAAAACATCAGTGAAAACAGCACACAATAAAACAAAAGCCAACCCATTTCAGACATCCTTCAAAACCCAAATTCAATTAAAAGGCCTTCCCAAACAGAACCGCCTTGTGTCTCTTTGAGAACTTATATAATAAAGAAACTTTCCTAAAGGTGAGTGCAACAGCTGCAATGTGGTTACCATTTGTCCAGTTCTGTTTTTATTATTAAGCTACAGTTAGAGCAAATCAGGAAATGAAGGTACCCAAAACGGAGATGGGAGAAGAGAGTACATATGAATCCAGAGCTCCTGACTACCAAACCATTGTCTGACAAGAAAGCAGTGTTAGATTTGAACTGAGCCACTGCCTTGTCAATATTCAAACTGGTCTCAAGTTGGGCTGATTTATCAAGGCTTACTTCAAATGTGCTATTCAGGTTAGCCAATCTCAGAGATAGCAGTCTTCTGCATACCAGTGCCGAGAAACAACATGAGCAGAAAGCCTCAACCTCTATTCCCCAATAGTAGGCACTCCAGATAGGGTTGCCAACTCTGGGTTGGAAAATTCCTGGAGATTTGGGGAGTGGAGTTTGGGGAGGGAGAGATCTCAGCAGAGAATAATGCCATAGAGTCCAATTTTCAAAATAGCCATTTTTTCCAAGCCAACAGATCTCTATAGCCTAGAAATCAGTCAGAATTCTGGGAGATACCCAGTCACCACCTGGAAGTTGGCAACTCTACCCCAGGGCAACAAGTTAGCTGCTGTGTGAAACCAGATGCTGGACCAGATGATCATGGTTCTGACTGAGTAAAGGTCTTTCACAGTTCTTAATTCTTCTTTAGATACAGTGTCCTGGATCAGGTCTGCACTTTGGTAAATCTGGTAGTACTTCTCAACAAGATTTTTGCAATGGCTCTATATTTTTCCAAAAGGAACTATTCTGCATTTCTCAATAACTACATACATCTTGATAACACTAAATTAGATTTCAGCAGCTTATCTTAGGAAGGCTATTATGGGCCCAAATTTGGATAATTTTGCACTAAACACATTTTTTTCAAAGGCTAGCATGCTTTCTGATTACTGCTAGCCATCCTGTCTCAGTTCCCAAGCAGGAGCTCTGTGGTCCTGAGAGCCAACACTGGTATTTGCAGCCTGCTTACAAAAGAGCTACATTTGTTTATATAGCATTAAATGGGCACGGAATTGATTTTTGAAGTCTTTAATTTAGTCCCTTTTGAGCAGATCTACTACCAGAATTTATTGAGTTCTAGCAAAATTAACCAAGCCAAAGCAAAGGTCACCTTTCAACCAACATCTGCTAGAACAAAATATCAGCTCCGCTTTTCAGATATGGGCTAGGGACTGAAACAGAGCTTAAAGATCTGCAAGGTCAGTTGGGATTGAAGCAACAATTGACTATGCGGTTGTAAACTCTGCTATTCTGATGTACTGCTGTCTGCAAGACCTGATCTGCCCCCAAAATATCACACATTTCTGAATGCTTGTTCCTGCACACCTCAAAGGGACAAGTCTCACATGCAGCACCCCACAGAGAGATGCATCAATGGAGTCTGCCATTATTGTTTAAATTCCTAAAGCAGCACTGCCAAAATTTGATTCCCAAGAAGCAATTGTAGGCATCTAGGGATTTAAGCCTTAGAGTGTCCCAAATGTCAGAATAAGCATATATGCAGCATGACATACACTGTTCATGCTTCCATTTCCCACACAGATCAAGCTAGGGTTTGCCAAGTCTAATTTTAAAAATATCTGGGGACTTTGGGGGTGGAGCCAGGAGACTTTGGGGCAGAGCCCAGGAGACTTTCCCATTCCCAAAATAAATACATAAAAATACAGCAGTGCAGTTCACCTGAATAGTCATCATTTCCTCAACCCCCAATAGCTGCAATTCAAGTAAATGAAAGTGAACATACACAAAGCAGACAAAATGCACAGAGTTTGCAAGCGCACATTTTTGTGATCTCACTGGGGCTTTACGCACAGGAACTACTGTTCTTCAGGCTAACACTGGCAAATAAAGAGAGAGGTGGAGTTTTCCTCCATCACATAAACAGATTCCTATACAAAGACTCTGAAACCAATGCAAAACAAGCACAGAAACTGTACTCTGGCGTGCTCTCTCTCACGCGCACACACACACACAAACTTACTGGCTCTGATTCCTCTGAAAAGTACAGGGGCTGTGCTTTCTTTCTTTCTTTCTCTCTCTCTCTCTCTCTCACACACACACACACACAGGCTCTGGTTCCGCCACAAAGATGTCTGAAAAGTACAGGGGCTGTACTTGCTTGCTTTCTCTCTCTCTCTCTCACACACACACAGAGACTTACTTGCTCTGAAAGCAAAACAAACTGAGGGACTCTGCTTTCATGTGGCTCTGCTGCTGGCTTTTCCCCATTAAGCTTTCACTTCCTGCTCAAATTTAAAGGCACACACACACATTTTAAAACAGGATCTGTTTGCAGACTTCTAAACCTGCAGGAAATGATGGCTGTGGGGGCAAAACTTTCCCCAACGGCCAGCAGGCTGAGGGCAGGGTGGAGCCTGTAAAACCGGGGGATCCCCCGCTGGGACCAGGGGATTGGGAAGCTTGTGCCCCTGCTGTAGGCCTTCAAGCTGCAGTGATTATAGCAGTATTAAATCTACAACTCCAATCCAGCTACATGCTCTTTAGCTTGTATCCACTGTGCCCTGACCTGGAATGCCCAGGCTAGCCTGATCTCATCAGATCTCAGAAGTTAAGCAGCATCAGCCCTGGCTAGTATTTGGATGGGCAACTTCCAAGGAATACCAGGGGTGTGAGACAGAGGCAGACAATGGCAAGCCACCTCTGAAACATCTCTTGCCTTAAAAACAACTTTAGCTCACCACCCAGTGGTACATAATGCTAAAAGAGCTAGAACTTCTGGCTGACAAGCAATCTTAGGATTTTCTGACTATACTATTCACATTGCCATACAATAATTCTTATTGTATTAACTTTTTATGTACAGGAATTACTCCTCAGCTACTGCACACTCTTATACCACAAAAAGGTTGTTTCCAAGTCTTTGCCTGTAGAGGAGCTTTTTTGCCCCTGCTTCTCTAGCAGCAGCAGCAACAAAATTGTATACCCTAAAGCAGGAACAACAGAGCAAGGTAAACACACACACACACACTGTTGTGATAGTAGAGACTAAATGATGCACCCATCACAGTAAACATACACCCAGTTTTGCTAGGAGTATAGTTGTGTGAGTCATCAGATGAGTAAAATGTGATACATGGGATGTTGTATATTTAAGAACACCACTGACTGATATTCATTGCCTTAGATCAGGGGTCCCCAACCCCTGGGTCGTGAACTGGTACCGGTTCGTGGCCTGTTAGCAACCGGGCCATAAATTGTATAATTATTTCATTATATATTACAATCAGTGTTCCCTCTAAGCTGAGTTAGTATGAGATAGCTCACAGTTTTTTAGCCTCTGGCTCACACCTTTTTGTCTCAGCTCAGGGAAAATGGCCCAGAGCAAACTAATTTATGCAATAGCTCACAACTTTAATGCCAGCAGCTCACAAAGTAGAATTTTTGCTCACACGAGCCCACAGCTTATAGGGAGTGTTGATTACAATGTTGTAATAATAAGAAGACAACATTGGATTTATATCCTGCCCTCCACTCCAAATTTCAAAGTCTCAGAGTGGCTCACAATCTCCTTTACCTTCCTCCCCCACAACAGATACCCTGTGAGGTGGGTGGAGCTAAGAAAAATCTCTTTCAAGGACAGCTCTGCGAGAGCTATGGCTGACCCAAGGCCTTCCAGCAACTGCAAGTGGAGGAGTGGGGAATCAAACCCGGTTCTCCCAGATAAGACTCCCCACACTTAACCACCACACCAAACTAATAGTAATAAAGTGCACAATTGTATCATCCCAAAACCATCCCCCCCCCCAGTCCATGGAAAAATTGTCTTCCACAAAACCGACCTCTGGCACCAAAAAGGTTGGGAACCACTGCCTTAGATAACAGCTAGTACACATAGACCACTGTGTTCTGAATGAATGCCCCTAGACCTGCACATTAAAAAAAAACACCTATTGGACCAAACTCAAATTAATTTGTGGGACTCCCTTCCATAGAATATAGTGATGGTCACCTGCTTAAATGGTTTAAAAGAGATTAGACAAGTTCAGGGAGGAAATGTCCATTGTTGGCCATCATCTAGGATGGCTCAGCGGGAAAAAGCAACAAAGTGAGGCTCTGGCTTTTGTACCCCTGCTGTAGGCTTTCTGGTCAGCTATTTTGTGAAACAGAGCTGTTCTTCTGTTCTGATGCCCGTGTTAAACCCAATGCTTCCCCACATCTGAGGACTTTAACATTTTTACCTGATACCCTATTCCTGAATACATTTGCTACATACCACTCTGCCCTCCACTATTTGCCACGTAGAAGAAAACATATGGTATATATATGGTTGGGTACCTATGTAGATAGCCATATAGGTACCCATCTAAGCTAGTATGGTACAGTGATTACAGTATTAGATAAGAACTGGGTTCAAATCCTACCTCAGCCTTGAAGCTCAATGGGTGACCCTGGGCTAGCTCCTCTCTCTCAACCAAATCTACCACACAAGATTATTACAAATATAAAACAGGAAGAGATAGCCAGGAGAAGGGGCTGTGGCTCAGTGGTAAAGAAACTCCTTGGCATGCAGAGGGTCATCAGTTCAATCCATGGTATTTCCAGTTAAGAGATATGGCAGTAGGTGATGTGAAAGAACTCTGCCTGAGACCCTGGAGAGCCACTGCCAGCCTGAGTTGACAATACTGACTTTAATGGACCAAGGATCTGATTCAGTATAAGGCAGTTTTAAGCACCTGGAAGGAAAGACGGGGGAAATGCAGTCAAAAACGTTCCTTTATTTATTGATTGCATTTATTTCTAATTCTAACATATCATATGGCAGATTCAGGTGGGTAGCTCTGTTGGTATGAAGCAACATAACAAAGTTTGAGTCCAGCAGCACCTTTAAGACCAACAAAGTTTAATTCTGGGTATAAGCTTTCATGTTCATACATACTTCTTCAGATTCATTGAAACCATTCCATCTAGGTGTGAGGAAGTTAGTTGCTAGGAAGGGCTAATTAGAGTCAAGATGCATAAATAACTGAGTGATAAGAATAGTTTTTAACATACAGATAGTAAAAGAGTTAATGAACAGATGCAAGAATTGAGTGACATAGCATGTGTAGTGAGATAAGAACCTGATATCGCTGTTAAGCCCTGAAGGTTCCACTGTCCTGAGTGTTGTACTAACTTGTATTTCAGAAATCTCTCATTCTAGCCTGCTTCTGAAATTCCTTTGCAATAAAACAGCTACTTCAAGGTCCCCCATGGAATTTCCAGGAAGGTTGAAATATTATCCCATGCATTTCTCAGTTTTGCAATTCTTGATGTCAGAGTTGTGTCCATTTATCCTTTGGCATTGACTTGTTTGATCTATGTAAGTAACTGAAGAACATTGTTGGTATTTAATAGTAGAGATCCTTAACATGGCTCCCACAGATGCCATGTTGCCTAGTGATGTGTTTCCAGATGCCCAATTGCTTCTTTCACAAAGTGAATCTTTTACAGGCAATGAACTAATCCTGGGTTTTTTCCACCTTACTGGAGTAGAAGAATTCAGGAAATATCTGCAGGGAACACCCATTCCAAAGTAGCTACCCCAATTTTGCAACTGTCTCATATAGCAGCCATTTTGTGGTGAGTCATGTTTTCCATGAATCCATTCTGTGGAGGCACTCACCACCCTCTCCCAGAATTCCAAAAGAATGAGGACCCCAGCCATAAGTCAAAGGATTTCAGGCCAATCAGTATTCTAAAACCAGTTGACTTGATAAAAGCTAAACCCCCACGTCTAGTTGCCTTAGCCTCAAAGTACCAGAAGCCAGCCTTTACAGAGAGATCTTAACCATTTCCAAAAGTTCACAAGGAATCCCAATTAGACAAGTTAACAAAGACTTCCTGCAGTGCAGCTGTCCATGCTGAAGGCTTCAGTCCTTCAGTTTAGTACAGAAGTTTTCCCAAGCAGTAGGTCTTAACAATAAGCAATGACCAAATGTTCCGTGTAATGACAGCTGTTTCTCAGTTTATCCCCAGCAAGGGCTCTGCATCCATCCATCATTCCTGCTGAAAAATGTTTTGTTATTTACTGAGTCTCCTTAGACATCCTCATTCACAGAACCGTTGCTCAGTAATCATGTCTGGGAGATTTAAAGCAACTCAGTACCTTATAATATGGTGTTGCAGGGAAACATAATTCAAGTAAAGCCAGTCAAGTCACAGAGTCAGGAAACAATTCTGTATTAACCAGCTGCCTTTCCTTTCTCATCAACTCAACAGCAGTAAGTTGGGCCTTTCACAGACTTGCTCCCTTAAAACTCTCCTCTGGGCACTTAACAGGCCTGTTGTTCCTTATATGTACACAGTCCTCCCCAAATTTCAGCAATACAGTTTTTATGAAGACAAACAGTCTCTTGTGGACTGCACTGGATCTATGAGCCCTTCCCCATTAAAATACGTATTATTTCACTATTCTGAGTGGTGAAGGACCTCTGAAGTACAACCTTTGCTCCTTTGTAATGGTGCTTTTGGCTCACACAGCTTCTTGCAATGCTCAGCCTCTGTCTGCCACTATTCTTTTTAAAAATTCTTCTTAAATTAAACTTTAAAAAGAACGATATACAACAAGTGCAGTCAAATATTCACAAAATCTTAACCCTTTATATCCCCCCTCCCCAGAAAGATCTCTTATCTCCTTTTTCCAACAGAAAACATCTAATTCTCCTGGCAAAGCAAGAATCAGCTTGTCTCAAGGGCAAACCTACTCAATAGGTAAAGGGAGAAACTGGTCAGGGCACATTACAGCTTCAGAGTGTGGTTTGACTTCTCTTTAATGCTTGCACTGATTAGCTACCATGGTGGGTCCTTTCACACACACAGGATTCCACCCACACCAGTCTACCCTTTTCTAAGAGTCAGACTAAATGGTACAAGGTCTTATCACCAGAGAGAGCCCTAAGAACTAGATACTCTGCCAGAGGTAAACCACTGTGCCAGGCTACCAAACAGAGCTACCCTTCAAACTGTCTGCTGTTTTACGGAGTCATTCCCAAAACTCTCTGAGGCAGCTCTAAACTGAACTCCTGCTGTTCTTCTTTCCAACATTCCATCCCCACTCTGAAAGGTGATTGGATGCTGGAGCAGCATTCCCATAGGCTCATGTGTGAAATAGCTGAGCAGCACAACTTTAACAGAAAGGAAGAAGGCATTTCCATCCACCAATCTTGGTATCCAGCTCTGCATAACACCCTACAGACTATAAATTGCAGAAATTCACAGAACAACCAGCACATTCCACAGAACAATCAGCACAATCAACAACCATCTTCCTTTTCTTCACACCCCTTCCAACCCTCCCAGCAATTAACACAGAACAATGGTCACATTCAACAGCCAGTTTCCTTATCACTACCCTTCCAGGAAGCCCCACCAAAGAATGGGCACATCCACAAACCTATTGCCCTTTCACCACACCCCCTCCAGCCTAGAAAGAGCAGCTCTCCAGCAGCCCTGGCCTCACTCAATGCACAGCAGCCAAGAAGGTCAGAGCGCCTGCTCCAGCTGCAACGCCACTGAGGATGTTCTCCGCAGCCGAGAACAAAACGTCTGGAAGAAAAACCTTCTCCAGTAGAACACAGCACTTGAGCCCAAAAGATTCTACAATCCCTAATGATGTTACCAGCCGTGAAAACCTGAAATCTTTGATAGCTGAGCAGGTGTTTATCCTGTCAGGGGCATGATTGCCTCCTGTCTGTCACAGTAACCTACCTAACAGGGTTATTGTGATGATAAAATGGAAGAAAGCAGAAATATGTATGCCTTCCTGAGCTCATGGAAGGAAGGGTAGGGTAAAAAATGTACCAAATAAATGAATAAATAAATAAGCAAAAGTGGTGAGAGTGACATCCTAAGTGGCCATTCATCACCTGGGAGTGCAAAGCTAGAGTAAGAGAATTTCATTGATATGTTAGACCTTTTAGTTTAGTGGCTTTAACAGTTCCTTTGGGACAGGATCCTTTTTGGTATGTTTTATTTATCTAGCAGGTTCCAGCCACTTAAGATCAAAAGGAAAACAGCAGTTACACAGAGGCAAGGACAAACTTCTTCTCAAACGCCTAGTACACTTGTAGTGACAACCAGTGTTCTGAGAGTTGATACATGGAGGGAAGCAGTTCTGGAGAACATCATCAGAGACTTGACACTTAGTTCAGCATTCATTTTAAAGATCGGTTATACTGTTTGCTTGTTTCACACTTACGTCTCCGCTGGCATCATTTGCAGAAGCAAATATTAATCACATGTTTTGCTTGTTTTAAATTAGCAGGTCTTTAATTCACCATTTCCTGAATTTGAGACTTTGGTTTGGGGCAACAAATTGCCTCAGTAAATTTCCAAAGTGTTCACTTGTCGATTAGGTTTATATTGAGGGGCTAAGTGTATGTTTCTCTTGTACAGTCAGCATAAGAAGGATACTTGTAACTTTGTATGTCCTATGGTTCACACCACCAGGCCTCTGAAACAGTCTAAAAACAGTTGCTATAAAAATGCCAACATGTTTATCATTGCTGTTGTACAGAGAGAGACAGAGGGCTCTTGCAAAATGCCTTGCAGCAGGTAGCTGACTATAGCTCTTCTTGGTGGAACTTTAAGCTCATGAACTTCTGAAATACTGTGTTTTATTGGTTTGAAAATTAATTTCTTACCTCAGGGGTTCTTGTCTTTCTTTCACCTGGCAGACTGGCAAGTGCAAAACTATTTTTAAAAGTTTTATAAAGGTATTTTTTCTTTGAAGGGTAATCTCCCCTCTGTGCCCCCCAAGGTCTTTGCTGCTTTAAAAACAAGCTGTAAACAAATAAACATTCTCTGTTATTTACATGCAACTTCTGCCTTAGCAATCTCCAGGTTTTTCTTGCTCACCACAAAACTTATCTCATGGCAGCAAACCCAAAGTGTTTACACTTGCTACCTTAAGAACTGTAACCAAGAAGAAAGTACACAATTCAAAACAAGCCTGGTCCCTCAAAATCATAACAGGCTGTGTGAGTCCTTTCTGTTTACAGAATTGTTTGTCACAGTTAGATTAAGGGAAAATGACAGGAACAAGGTCACCTTCCAATGATTTCCATGGCAGAGTAGGGATCTCCCAGAACCTAGGCTAACCCTAACCACTACAGCAAGCTGGCAATGTCTGGACACAACACATTCAAGGAACTGCTGTATTTCTTTGTTCCCAAATCATTTCTTTCCCTCTTATAAACAAATACATAGCTTGACACATGTTATGCTAAAATATGTATACACATTGTGTTGAAATTACCAGGGAGTATGGTGATCATTTGTCAGATCACTAATTAGCTACTGTGATTGCATTATACTGAAAGCATGTACATTCAGGGAAAGATTAAAATGAATATCTGGTCTCAATGCCTTCCCTTCAACTCACACACCAGCACAAATGCCCTATTCTAAAGAATCCCCCTTCAAAGAATTGTGTGCCTGCCATCACAACACAACTACAAAGTCATTCTGCTGTAGATCCAGCTGTAATTGTCTCCTGCATTACGAGCTTAACTGAAAGGCCTAAAGAGTTCAGTTCAACTTCAAACAATATTAATTTCTAATCTTTCATTTAGCTCTCCAGAGAGGCTGTATTATGTGTCATTCACAGATGGATGCAACTTGAGCTGCTAACATCCATCATTTAGCAACCAGCTACAGTTATTTCGTCTCCTCCTGCAAGATCTGTCAGGCAAAGACCCATGCTGGAGTTGTCAAAGCACATCAGGCATAGAAGGGAATGGGCACAACCTCCCCCCCCACCCCCGTTTCTTCCCCGTGTTCAGAGGTGAAACAGGACTTCTTCCTCTCCTAGATAAATCCAACCATACAAACTCTATAGCCAGCATAGGGAATAAGAAGAAGCCTAGGAATAATATCAGCAAAACAAGATGTTAATAGACAAGAAACCAAAAGTTCTGAAGCTCTTGGAAGTGGCAGCCTGATCTGCAGAGGAAAGTCCTGTAAGTCAGGAAGACTATGTTGTAAATATGACCCATGAGATCTGAGAATACAGCAAACTATAGCAGGCAATGACACAAAATACGTTATTATATATAAAATGTGTGCACTGCCTATGCTGGCATAGTTCTCACCAGACCCAACTCCTTAGATTTCACTATCAACTTTTGGCTCCAAAAAGTTTTCACCTAAATTCAACAAGTATTCCACACTGGACTTTTTCTCCCAGTTTGAATTTGGCAATTTTAAAATGCCTTCAGCATTCACAAACAGAAAGACACTTTTGCATTACTCAAACACTCCTTTCCCTCAAATGGCTTTTTATGCTAACTCAGAAGTCCCATTCAAATGTTCTGCTGCTCCCTGCAATTTTCCTTTTGTTCCAAATTCTTCTCTGCATTCCCAAGTCAATAATTAATATCAGTTCTTGAAGGGTAAAGGGGAATAAAGTTCTACTTTTCATTTAGCAGCCAAAGCCATTTCTCATTTTTGCAATCTCATAACTGTATTATTAAGCAAAAAGCAGTTCTTAATCTCCCTAAAAACAAAACATAATTAATATCTCTTTCATGAATATTGTAGTTGTAAGATAACAGGAATAATTAAGTAAGCTAGAAAAAGATGCAAGGGAGGAAAATTTAAAGGGAAAGCAGCCCTGAGAGACTTCAATAATAGTTTTTATGCTCAACAGCCTGATTCTACAATTGCATTTTAATTTTAAAAATCACTGAAAAAATTGCAGGGAAAACATTGGGATAGACCAGGCTCCCAGCAATGCTGTCTGGACCCTCACTGAAATTAAAAGGAATTGTGACAATTCCAGGTTAATTAACAAGTGCATAAAATCATTCTGCTCACTGTACTATTGCTCCAAAACCACAGACTCAGAAATATGCAAATATATAAATGGAAGTTTCTATGCAAAATACGTTGCTCACACCTTTGTCTACAATATTCATCCCAAATGAAAATCAGCAGATCAGGGAAGGGCTCTTTTCTATTGAGCATGGCTGAAACAAATAGATTCCTTTATGAATTCCTAATCAAATAAATGCATATCTCTGAACTAGCAGAGTTGCTTCGGTCTTGGCAGTATCAAAACATACAAATCATGAATGCAACTTTTTTGATCCAAATCAATTTTCTGTTCTCAGTCCAGTTCAATTGCCTCCAGCAAACAATTCCCTTTTCAGACCAAAGTTTGGCTTGGTTTCTAAAAGCATAGGCTTTTCCATAAACAGATCCTGTTGTATTTGGTATTTAGATAACATTTGCAAACGTTAAACATGCTAACCTCATGCCACCACTGTGAAGTGGGGGCTGTAGTTGTCTCCATTTGGCAAACAGCCACAATGCAATTAGTGATGCTTTGTGGGGAATGCTGCAGAGGAAAGACTGCAGGATGATGGCGAGAAGACTACACACAACTCCTGCACCAGCTGCAAGAGCCCCTACATTCACATGTTGCAATAGTGAATTGGTGGCAAATCAGAGAAGCCAAGACATCACTAGCTATACAAAACAAGGTATATGGGGAAGGTGGGGAAAGGGGAGAAGAGAGCACTGTAGCAACTGGTACAGAGGATGGCTCCATAAACAATAGGGGATCTTATTGACAGCAACCAGTTTAAGTTCACTTAAACTAGCCATATGGCAGTCTTCTGGAGATTTTATATTTCTTACTTTTCCTCATATACACATACGAATCAGACTATAGTTCCTTCTATACTGAATACTGAATCAGATTACAGATCCATCAATGTCAGTTTCTTCTGCCCAGACTGGGTCTCAGGTAAACGTCTGTCAGCTCACCTACCATCTGTTTGTTTGTTTTTAACTGGAGGTACCAGAGATTGAACCAGGGAGGGACCTTCTGCAGGCAAAGCAGAGGACTCCTCCACTGACCCACAGCCCCTCCCTGCTCTCCATCTTTTTTATTAGTCCTGTACACTGAGCTTTTAGATGCTTCATTAACCTATGTGTTAATAACCATCTCCAGTGTCTGTGCAGATGGCTGGAAAGATAAAGAGTTATATAACTGGTTCTTGTCTAACTCCATTCTAAGCTTGTAAAAAAATAGTAGAAGTGACCCAGCACACACGTGACTTGTAGCTTGCTCATGCAGACTAGCCTTTCATTGACAGGATCATTTGGTAGCTAAGCTAGCATGATCAGCCCAGGAAGAAAGAAGCCAGGGAAAAGAAGAAAAAGGCAAACCTCTTGGCCCCCAATTATATTTGTCAAACAGAACCTCGATAGTCAAGAAATGTTGCCCATAGAGATTGTCTTCTGAGCTAGGAAGAGCAGGTAACTACCTGCTCCCCAACCCCCAGCTCTAGCAAAGTGCCTTTGGGATTTCTATGACCTCAGAGGAACCCTCAACTGCTTACACTGGCTATGACCAGGGAATCCCCAGGTTGATTGGAGTGATATGTGGGCTGCCTCCACAGAAACAGATCACAAAGAGATGCTACTCCACCCACGCTGATTTATCCCAGATCCTCAGTTTGTTTATTTAAAGCATTTTGATGCTGCCTTTCAACAAGGCAATGAACATAAAAAAAATAATTAAAACATTTGAGCAATTTAAATACAATTAAAATTATAAATTAATTCCATTAAAAACACACAAACAACAACACCAGCATCTTGATCAGCCTTCTATATTTTCCAGTTATGTGCATCCCAGTTATGTAAATTTACTTAAGACTCTCAGGGCAAAAATTATTTTGCACTCAAAATATTTTTTAAAAAATGGAAAACCAGACTCAGCTACAATTTTGAATAGAACAGTGTGTGCAGTGAGGGAAGGGCTGCCAGCTCTTGCGTGAGAAATACCTGGAGATTTTGGAGATGGAAGCTGAGGATAGTGGGGTTTGAAGAGGGAAAACTACAATGTGATATAATGCCACAGAGTCCACCTTCCAAAGTGGTCATTTTCTCAAGGCCTGGAGATCAACTGTAATCTCAAGAGATCTACACCCACCACCTGGAAGCTGGCAACCCTAGAGGGGGTGTGTGTGCGCTTAACTCTTTTACTTGTCATCTGTTTTTCCACTTTAAACTGAAGGTCCCAGATGGTTTGCTCCATATATGGTTCTAGATGCATATTTGTAAAAATTCATTAGGGACCTTGGAGAAAGAACCACTAAAAGAGTTGAGCAGAAGGTTTGCCAAAGATTTGTTGCATAGATTTTTACACAATGTATAACTTGCCCTGAGCCATCTGGGGATAGCAGAATATATTGAGAGTAAAAATAGTGTTTCCTGCCTGAGCCTTTGACATATACTGAACTCTAGTTATAATTTAATTATTTTCAGATTAATTTTTTATGTTTCAAATGCAACTTTAATTGCAACAAGGTCCATTGGCAATAATCCATGTGCATCTCCTGATTTGGAGAGTGAGCAAAATCCATCAGTTATTTGTGCCAGGCACCACTGTTTTAATACCCCACTGAAACTATTAAGAGACACAAATAAAAGAAGGGCTGCTTGGTGAATTGTTCCTCATGTGTTCCTCCGTGGCATTCTCAGTCCAGGCTCTGTTTTACTGATCAAGAAGTTTTTCTCCACTACATCCTTGCAATCTGCAGTCGACTAGCTAATATTTAATGAAATAAAGCAATAAATGTAAAAATCTTAACAGCCAACAGACTTCTACTTGAATTCTTTGGTGGTCTTTCAGGCAGACATTATATTGATTCCACATTGTAAGCCAAAATGCCCTCAAAACGAGGATGGGGAATTGTCAGGTGGGCACCTGGCTTAATCAGGATCTTTTACCTGTATATACAGGATTCCACATCCAGAAACTAATACTTAAAAACATTAGGGACTCTAATTAAATAAAACAATTAAAATTTATTCCAGAAAAATATAGGCTTCCATACAAGATAAAATACTCATAAAACCATACATACAGTCCTAAGAAAAAGAGAGAGAGAGAGAACACATGGGTAGACAAACAGGGTGATATTTACCAATCGTAGTCGTCTTCAAGGAAAGCTCCAATGGCGACAAGCGAGGAAGTGGGAGAGGGGACCCAAAACGGATCAGGAATCGGGGATGGATCTAGACAGCAGAATTGGGATACTGCTAGAAGCACACCTGTGGGTAGCTAGTCCACAGGTTATAAGGACTTTCTTGAGCCCTTAGGGGATGGGAGGTACGAGGGAGGAGGAAGGTGGTCAGCTGATGCATGACCTCCCAAAAAGGGGAGGCTCCACAGTGACCATAAGGGCTGGACTACTGCGATAGCCAATAGAAAGTTCATTGGTGGCACCTAATTGGGTGCCCATTCCTGACCAATGAGCAGGCTTGGGTCCTGGATACCTGAGTGAACAGGTTGAAATGGACCAGGGTGGGGATGCTCCAAGGGGACAGTACAGAGAAGAAATCACTGGGTGGAGGTGTGCTTGAGTTTAATCACACTTATCTAAAAGGGCCAAATTGTTATCTAAGGTAACACCCAGTCTACACAAAGGAACTTGGCTCTGGCTGAAAATGGTCTTCCTCTTCTTCTGTCTTCTTCTTGGCACCAGTCTTTGTCTTGGGTTCCGCTGGACAAAGACAGTGACATTTGGGCAATTAGCCACGCCTGGGGTGGGTTGATTGCCTATAATCACAGGTGACATCTGGCGAGTACGTGAGCCGTTTGCTTCACTGGAATGGAGTCTGGCATGGTAGGAAGATGGCTGCATGTGATGTTAGCCCTCCACAATGGATTCCATGATCAGTGCTTCACAACCGTTCGCCTGGATAGCTCCTGGCGGCGCAGTCTCCTCCGCTCCACGGCTGAGATGGACGTCATACAGAACGGCGGAAAGCCCTCTGTTCTCCATGTGGGCATTCTTGTACCGGTATTGAGTGCCTTCATAACGTTATGGCTGCTAGTACTGCATAAGTCCCTTTCACCCCTGGATAGGTTCACTCACACTCTCTGGCCAGACGTGTGTGAGCTACTTCTCCAGGTGCTCTGGCAACCAAGTTGATTACGATTTCTGTAAGGGGTTTTTTCCTCACAACATCCAAGTACTAGTAAAGTTTCCTCTGGTGTTTTAATAATATTCTTTTCAGATGGTGGCAACTGCCTTCTGAAGACACTTTGGCCCACTCAGATTTCAACATGTGCTGGACACAGAACCAAAGTTTCCTTAAAATACCACAGCATGGTGAAAACTTTTATGTTTCTATGAGTTACTGTTGTAACAATTTCATATATTCTGTATAGTTCTCAGTATTCATTTTGTAATATTTTTCTTCAGTGACATTTGTTCAATATATTTTATGATGGACACGATGCATTCTAGTTCAGCTACCTGTACAACAGTAAACATCTGACAATTCCAAAACAATGTGCTCTCTGTACTGCCTTAATCTCTCATTCAATGCAGGCTGCTTCAAAGTTCAGATGACTCCAGTGTCCATTGCATTGTAATGCACAACGAAGGCTGTACTTACCACTACAGATGTAGGAACACTAGACAACAAGGAGCCATTTTAGTCTTGCTGGGATACCATGGATGCCATATTAAGGCTTGCTTGCTACAGTTCCAGCTATACAGCACCTGCCCTATTCTTTAAAGCAGCAATTTCTGAGTCTCTTCAAACATACAAGAGCAAACCAAGGACTGAAAGATGAGCAGTCATCTGTTCCATCATGTTATTCTGCTGCCTGGTCAGGGCTGGCGCATAGGAGTAGGCCAGGTAGGCAGCTGCCCAGGGTGCCACCTAGACTACAGGGACACTGCTGGGCAACCCCACCCTCTGCCCGGCGGTTCTCAACTTCCCAGGTCTGCGCAGATCTGGAAAGCTGAGAACAGCAGCACAGCACACTGGCATGTGCTCTCCTCCAAGTAGGGTTGCCAAGTCCAATTTAAGAAATATCTGGGGACTTTGGGGGTGGAGCCAGGAGACTTTGGGGGTGGAGCCAAGATCAAGGCTGTGACAAGCATCATTGAACTTCAAAGGGAGTTCTGGCCATCACATTTAAAGGGACACCTTTTCAATTCCTTCCTTCCATAGGAAATAATGAAGGATAGGGGCACCTTCTTTTGGGGCTCATAGAATTGGACCCCCTGGTCCAATCGTTTTGAAACTTGGGGGATATTTTGGGGAGAGGCACTGGATATTATACTGAAAATTTGGTGCCTCTACCTCAAAAGACAGCCCCCCCCCAGAGACCCAGAGACCCACGGATCAATTCTCCATTATTTTCTATGGGAATAAATCTCCATAGGGAATAACAGAGTTCCCAGCAGACATTCCCCTCCCCTCCCCCCACTTTCTGACGACCCTGAAGCGGGGGAAGGGCCTCCAAACCGGGGGATCCCCTGCCTGGGGATTGGCAACCCTAGCCAAAAGGGACACAGAGAGGGACTCAAGCTCATGAGTGGAAGAGCATCTGTGTCAAGAGCAGGGTGAGAACGTGGAAGTAGTTCAAGTAGGTGGCCATGAGGCGCCCCCTCTCCCCACACCCACCTTGACTTTGCCGAGGCTTCCAGAGAATTGGGGCATGGCAGTGAGTGTGCTCTAAGTGCACCTGCTGCCTTTGGAACTTTGTGGAAGCCTCCCAAGGCTCGGGTGGCCTCAGCAATAGGGTTGCCAAGTCCAATTCAAGAAATATCTGGGGACTTTGGGGGTGGAGCCAGGAGACTTTGGGGGTGGAGCCAGGAGACACTGGGGGCGGAGCCAGGAACAAGGGTGTGACAAGCATAATTGAGAGTTCTGGCCATCACATTTAAAGGGACAGCACACCTTTTTAAATGTCTTCCTTCCATAGGAAATAATGAAGGATAGGGGCACCTTCTTTTGGGGCTCATAGAATTGGACCCCCTGGTCCAACCGTTTTGAAACTTGGGGGGTACTTTGGAGAGAGGCACTAGATACTATATTGAAAATTTGGTGCCTCTACCTCAAAAAACAGCTCCCCCAGAGCCCCCGAAACCTCCAGAACAATTCTCTATTATACCCTATGAGAATTGATCACATAGGGAATAATGAAGACGTTTCCCTCTCTCCCCACCCCCTTTCTGGCGAGTCTGGATCGGCCTCTCTACTCACCAGTTGCTGCCAGCTTCTTCACAGAAACACAGACACACCATCCTAAATTGAAGCCTTTCAAGTCAAGCCTCCAGAGGTGCAAAGGCACATGGTCCTTTGCAGGCGGGGCTCCCTCTCCCCACCCCGCCAGCCAGCTGATTGGGAACGGGAAGCAGCCTGGGAAAACTGAAGAAAGGCTGCTGTGATAGGGGCTGGGTGGGAAGGGCAAGGAGAAGCTGCTGGGATCGGGGCTGGGTGGGAAGGGCCGCCATTCCCCCCCCCCCCCGCTTTCCAGATTTTTGGCGAGTGGGGGGAAGAAGGCTCCAAATCGGGGGTCCCCCGGGTAGGTGGGGGATTTGGGAAGCCTACCTTCAAGCCTGCCTTCCCTCAGAGGAGAGCATGCCCTGCCCCGCTGTTCCTTCCTTGCCTGCCACTTTATTTTATCTGTGGGGTCTTTCATGCAGAATCCAGTGTGCCAGATGGAGCAGCACATGCTGTCCTTCGAGCATGCTCTCCTTCGAGCCTGCCTTCTCTTGCAAGGGAAAGCAGGCTTGAAGGAGAGCATGCCCTGCCTCGCTGCCCTTGCCTTCCTAGGTCTGCCTGGGGCAAGGGTGGGACCTATGGCAACAGGAACCTAAGCCTGGTTTTGATACTTCCATAGAGTTGCCAACCTTCAGATGGAGCCTGGAGATCTCCTGCAATTAGACTTTATCTCCAGGCTACAGAAATCAGTTCCCCTGGAGAAGATGGCTGTTTTGGATGGTGGACTCTATAGTCCTTACTGGCTTTCTGCCCCATACCAAACCTCTCTCTCCACACACTCCACCCCCAACATCTCCAGGTATTTCCCAACCCAGAGTTGGCAAGCCTGTTTCTTAGAGCCACCCAAACTGGAGTGTCATCTGGCTAAACTGGGATTCTGCATGAAAGACCCCACAGATAAAATAAAGTGGCAGGCAAGGAAGAGAACTAATATGATTCAGATGCTGCTTCTCCTTTACAAGCATGGCTTTTTTTGTAGCAGGAACTCCTTTGCATATTAGGCCACACACCCCTGATATAGCTAATCCTCCAAGAGCTTACAGTAGGCCATGTAATAACAGCCCTGTAAGCTCTTGGAGGATTGGCTACATAAGAGAGGTGTGGTCTAATATGCAAAGGAGTTCCTTCTACAAAAAAAAGCCCTGTTTACAAGGGAATGAATATGACAACGGATGGTGTTAAGACTGGAAGGGGGACAACAAGAATAGTAGGTTAATCAATACAATGATAATATCTGGGGTTCCCCTGAGCTGTTCTTCAATAAAAAGATAAGAAAAGAAAAAGAACTCCAGAAAGCAGCCGTTCGGGCCACCCATCCACACAGAACAGGACATGAGTGGCATGGGTGTGACGCTACTTGTTTACTATGATCTTGACTAGGCCAATGTGCTAAAGGCAGAAGAGCAAAAGGATTTTAAGAGCTGGGTGTTCAGGAAGGGCTGCAGTGAGTTATTGTTTAAGATACATTGACTCAGTCTGTCCCACAGCTTCTCAAGCGCATTGTAACACTGGATGAAAGCCTGCACTGCACTCCCAGGCAAGTTAACTTTTGTTTCCATGGAAATGGCAAGGATAGAAATATATTACTGAAAGCTTAAACAGAATCTAGGCTTCATGCTCTCCATGCCAAAATCTAATATCTGCATTGTTAGTTTTCTGTCTTGTTCAGAAGCATGAATACAAGTGCAGAAAACTTCATAATATACCTTCTGGATGAGAACTGCAGAAATTGGGGGAGCTATTTTCCCACAGTCACTGTACAAACTTAAAGAGCAGCAGCAACAAGAACATCTGAGACCTGGGGAGAAGACATTTCATATCATCATTTTACCCAAGCTTTCATTGGATACTGCCACCTTTAAAAATAAACCTTACATTTATTTGTATTTTTGTATACTTCCGTTCATTGAGAGGCATCTTGGAAACCTGTTATCAGGCAGATAAGCATACAAATTCTTCAAATAAATTAAATTCATACACACACACACACATATAAAGGCTAAGTTAACTGATCTGAATTAAAAAACAAGTGGAAATGAAAAATGATGTGGGTTTTTTTTGCAATTTGGTATCCAATTTTAGAGTATTTGCAAAATTATAAAGAAATCCCAGAGATAATGCCAACTTTACCTTTATTGTAAATATTTTGTAAACTTTCTTTTTCAAATGTACACAAATGTGTATGTGTGACAATGCTTCCTTTAATTGTGTATTGTATTGTTTTTCTATTTTAAAATAAATATATATATTTAAAAAATTTAAATACCTCTAACCCATCTCAATTCCCGGGCTAGGTATGGAAGTCTTAGGCTTGGCAGCATTGTTTCCCTCCAGCTTCACCAGCCCTTGTGGCTTGTTTTGAGCCACAATAGAGTTCTTGCCTCCTTCCTACAAAACCAATCCAACCCTTCAACTCTCTTCTGAGCCCCTCTGCAACTCTTCATTGCTTCTTATCACAAATGCTTTGGGTCCCTCTTTAGTAGCTTCTGGTATCCCTGAGTGTTGCCCAGGGCTTTTTCTGGTAGAAAAGCCCAGCAGGAACTCATTTGCATATTAGCCCACACCCCCTGGTGTTACTATTGTTTCGCATAGGGTTTTTTGTAGAAAAAGCCTAGCAGGAATTCATTTACATATTAGGCCACACTCCCTGACACCAGGCCAGTCAGAACTGCGTTCTTGTGCGTTCCTGCTCAAAAAAAGCCCTGGTGTTCCCTATTTGCCAAACACTGAGTGTTACCTTGCAGCCATAACATCAATGCTTAATCTTTTTTTTGCTTTTCTCCTGTTAGCAGACATATTATGTTTTTACCACACCTTTCAGAATGCAGATGAAAGTGGGGGTTTTTCCCTGTCACTCTTTCTGTTTTATTTTTGTCTTAATTATTGGCTTTATAACTGCTTTAGTGTTAAAACTGATAACTATAAACAAAAGGTTAAATGAATAAATCAATGCACCAGCAATAGGCAAATATAAAAGCACCCCTAAAAGATGATTCCTTGTTTCCTCAAGTGCTACTTCCTCTGAAAGGGTCAAAGGAGGCCTGAGAGCTTAGAGAGAGGGAAAGGGAAGTGAACAGTTCAAATCTTTAGTACAGTCAACGAAGATTAATGAGATGCTGGTTTGGGGAAAAGGAGCACTTAATCATCCAGATCAGCTCTTTAGAGGGACATCTAGCTCTAACTAAAAGCCATTCCAACAAAGGGAATTTGCTAGCAGGGTGCTGAATGGTTCATTGCACTTGCACTGTCTTTCTCCATACTCAGGTAGATTCTAGTTTTAGCTCCCCAGCCACTCTCCTACATTTATATATTTGGTTTCCCCAAAGAGTAGCTAACTGAATTCTGTTAATTTGTGTTTGTATATTTTTCAATGTATACTTGAAATCTGAAATCCAAATAGGAAAGGAAGCTGAACAGTGGTGGAAGCATATGACCTCAGGTGGCAACACGTACTGAGCTGCCCATGCATTTCCCTCATCCTTCTCAATGGGCCATAGCTCAAGTCCCTCCACTCCCATCATATCCTCTGCTATCGTAGTCTTTGCCAGAAACTGCAAAACTTACTTCCAGCCTCTCATAAAGTGCAAAGCTTCCAGCTTCTCATAAAGTGCAATTCTAAAGAGAATCACCAGTATCTATGCCCATTGATATCAATGGATTTTAAAGGGTGTATCTCTACTAAAGTTAGATATTTCTGTGCCTGAAGCAGGAAAACTAAGATCCCTTTTCTCCACAATCTCAATTCAATTGTCTCTTCCTTCTTCAGCACCCTGGTAATTCTCTGGCTATGGCAGGAAAATGCTTCCAAGATATGGGACAACAGAATACCATTTAACACCAATCATTTCGGAATATGCATACAATGTACATATGTAAGAGTTAGAGGAGAAGACTGACCAGAAAGAGGATGGGTAAAATATGGATAAAATGAGTCTATAATATACCATGAAAATCAAAGCCTGAATTTAGGACCTGAAGCTTCCTAATCACTTCAGGCATTTAAAAATGCAAATTTTGCAATCAAAGTAAATTAGATTTTTAAAACAAACCTAAACTCATGTATGCACCCAAGTGATATTTTCTTCTATTGGAGAGGAAGAACAGACTATGCAAAACCTTGGCATTATCCAACAATAGTTAATGCAGGCAGGTGCTGATTGGCCAACACAGTTTAAGAATTCAGAAGTTACCCAGAGGCACCAAGACAGAAGATCTATGCACAAGCAGAGGCAAAGCACAGGACATTCTTAACACCTGTCCCCCCTCTCCTGCACATACGAGAAGTGGCTTGTGATCATGTGTTTGTAATGCCTCAGGGTCTCCAGGAAACTGGAGCACAGGAGATTGCTCTGAGATGCTGATGTAATCAGACGCGCATGTTGAGGCAAAAGACAGCAGTGCTGACAGTTCCAATCTGGCATGTAATAATCAGCCGCAGCTCCCACATAGCGAGAGCCCATGGCTCTTAAAGCAGGTTCTCCCTGTCTCCCTCTTCCCCAGTGAAAAAAACAAGAAGGGTGGGACCAAACTGCAGGACTGTGAATGAGGCCTCTCAAATGTGACATTTCCTCTGTGGTTAAAAATACTTACCACAAGATAAGCAATAACCACCATTATGCTTCTCAGCAGCATCATGGTGCTGCATTCTACAGAAAAACCACTAGTTTTGTCAAGTTTTATTCTCTTGCATGCTAACCACCAGGGGCATGTGCACCCATCCATTGCCATTTCCCCCTATTTCCAGTGTTTCAAATACTCCTCTAGAACAGACACATTACACAAGACTGCTCATTCTGAAGTATCAATGGGAAATTAGTGGGGTACATTAGCATCCTTATTAATGTCCCAGTTTTGCCACTGAGAGCCAAGGACTCCAGAAATAAAGTGTTTTACTACCACACAGAAAATGTGATATCTGGATACAGCTTAAAAGCCCTGGATACACTCCTTAAAAGCCTGCTTCAATGAAAGGAATTTATATAATTGAACATTTGCCTCTTCCCTGCAAAGGGTTAAAGCACCTTCTGCCAGTCTATAAAGCAAACACAGCTTTTGCTTGCTATCATTGTCATTTTGTCACAGAAAAATCACCAAGCTCTCATCACTCTCATATTAAGCCTTAAGTAAAAGCAAGTATCGCCAAATAATTATCAATTGCCCCAGCTGGTATCATTCAGAAGGCTAAACAAATTCATGCTGTGTGTTAACAGCAGTCCTATGAAGACCCACTCTGCCTCACATCACAGGTGCTTCTCATTGGTTAGGGACCAGGCAGGTAAGAACTGGCTTCATCAGCCTCTGATCACCATTTAAGAGGGAAAGAAACAAGGATGCCAAATATTTTGCCACAAAATCCTTTATATATACAGGACCAGTCCCTCCCAAAATGTACATCTAGGGCTCAGAAAACTCTTTTCTGTATATTAGTAATTACACCATGAGGGGGAGAATGTCTGATATGGCCACATTTGAGGGAATGTTTACAGAATTAACTTATTCTACTCACTTTACACTAACATTTATTTACCAAATCAAGAAGTTAATCTAAGTCTAAAGTAATTTAAAAGTAATGTCAAGGCAAATTCCCCTGGCTTTCCAATGGCTCTTCTTCCTCACATATAAACAAGACCAGCAAGGTAGGTGGAACTGTGTGGGCTTTGCAATTCACAGCAAAAACAAGAGGGCCAGGCAGTGAGGTCAAAGCAACCTGTCATAACATTCTTATGTCAACCTTAATACATGTGGAAAGCTGCACTCATGTAAATAACGACTAAAAATGCATGGAGAGAGATAATAAAGGCAGAGAACATGGGATTTGCATTCTGTATGCCTCTTTAAGGCACACAATCATCTATGAGCACAGCCTCATACACACTGCAAATATGTCTAACAAACAAGAATATTTTAATCAAGGAAAACCTGAAGAGTTTCTTTACCGTTATAGACAATTGTCATTCGGGGTGTAGCATCCAAGTCCATTGCAGAACGTCTGGAGGGGTATCCCACTGATGAGACCACAAGGAGAACCACCAGAGTGAAGGGCACACACCTTCTCATTCTTTCTGGACAGCCAAGGCTGCTGCCTATTAGGCAAGCCAGCCTTTTCATATAATCAAGGTGCTGGACAGTTGAAAATATTCCCACTGGTTTCTGTGAGGGTCACTGCAGAGGAATTTCTGAAAAAGAAGTTTTTAAAAAGATACATGACTTCTAAATGCTGCTAATCAAAACTGGTACCACTTTCCAAGCTGATAACATGTGACTAAGTTCGGATTTTTCCATTAACAGAACTGTAAAAATATTTAAGCCCAACTATTTAAAATGGCAGACACAAACCAAGAATCAAGATGCACCAAAATGAGCAGTTCTACTACTGTCTCCTTAACCAAACCACTGTAAGGACACTGATTTTGCCATCCTAGTTTCCTAAAAAATGGGAGGATGCAGAATACAAACTGATTATCTTGCCTGACACAACTTACTCAATGCTCTGGTTTCTACTGTCCAGCATTGCCTCACCTTAACTTGTTCCCTAAACTAGGTTGCCAGGTTTGTGTTGGAAAATACCTGGAGACTTTGACCGGGAGAGGGAGGGGAGGGGAGGGGCTTCAGCATGGTACAATGCCATAGTCTCCACCCTGCAAAGCAGCCATTTTCTCCACAGGAGCTGACCTCTGCCAGCTGGAGATCAGTTCCAGGCCTCACATGAGACTGGCAGCCCTACTAAGTCACCTTTTCTACATCCCACCTATTACTCCCCTCTTTAATCACTGGGTTCTCTGTTCCTTCTCCCCCTCTTCTGTCCTACCCAAGGCCATTCCAGGGAAACCTAAGATAGAAAAAACAGGCAAGCTAATAGTGGCTGCTGCTCCTCATCTTGATTGGCTGCTGTTCCTTCAAACAGTCATCTCTGTTCACTCAGGTAGGTGTGAACTGCCACTGCTGTTTGTCTGCTGACTATCTGGCAGGGAGGCAGGAGTCACCATCTCCCATGCAGGGCTGCCAATTCTCCCATATGTCGAAGGACAGAGGAGCAGTTGGAGGAGAGCGGAATGCTATCTATCACCCAGAAACAGAAGTCAAGCTGTGGTTTTTGCTGCTGTACATTGATAGGTTATTCCAAGGCCACAGGGCCTCAGCACCTTCCTATTTGCTTTTTCTGATGCCATTCCTAGCCTCTCTCTTTCTCATTCTGCAACAGTTTTCTTGTCTAGCACAGACCTCTCTCATTATATTTACTGGCCTATATTTCAGGTGTGTTCTCTCTGTCTTTTTTCAACTACTAATGTCCACCAACAAAGATATAGCATGAGGGAGATTGTCTTTGGCCTCTGCACAGCCATTCACAACTCAGTCTTCACCCAATGCTTTAAAAGGCAAATATTGTTTTCCCTCCCCAACACTGAAAGCTGAGCTAATTAAATCTCAACACAACAAAGAAATTCATTAAAAAATCTGGCTTGGGTGTGTTGTGACCACTGCAGAAATGGGAAACCGTATCTCCACAACAGCAGGAAAGCTATTACAGCTTTGGTTAGCAATTCTGTCTGCAGTTCAGGGTTGCCAGCTTCCAGGTGGTAGTTGGAGATCTCCTGGGATTACAACTGGCCTCCAGACAGAGATCAGTTCCTACAGTTACCTGGTAGGGTGGCCAGATCGTCCCGACCACCCGGGAAAGTCCCGCTAAGGCCCCCAAATTCCTGCCTCCCGGGCTGGCTATCCCGGGACCATTAAAAATCCCGGTTTAGCCAGCGAGAGGAGCCGGTGGAAGCGGGGGGAGGCTGCGCTGCTGCTGCCTCTTCTCCGTAGCTGCTCCTCCGAGAGCCCATCTCGGAGGAGCAGCTGTGGAGAAGCATGGCAAGCCCCGAATCTGGGTCCTTCTAGGACCCTGAGCAGCAACGCTGGAGGAGTAGGAGCAGGCCGGACTTGCGCCCCGCCCCTCCACTCTCTGCAGGGGCAAAGGCGGCCTGCGTGGGCCTGCTTCATTTCTCCGCCCAGCCTGCTTCGCTTCTCCGCCTGGCCCCTCTGCTGCACGGGCGGCAAGGAGCATGCTGGTCCGGCCTCGGAGGAGAAGGAGGAGGCGGCGGCGCTGGTGCTGCTGAACTGAGCCGTGGCCGGAGGAGGAGGCGGCATGGCTGCGGTGGAGGCGCGCTGGCCTTCCGAGCCAAGGACTTGGTAAGGTCAGGGGTGATGCGGAAGGCGGGAGGGGTGATGCGGAAGGCGGGAGGGGAGCTGCGCTGCGCTGGTAGCCGGAGGGAGAGGCCCTCCTCGCCTTCCCTGCTGAACTTCTTATGTCCCCACTCCCGGTCTCCTGCTGGGCTGGGCTGGGCCTGGCAACCCTAGCCTGAGAGGGGCGGCGGTTTTGTTTCGCTCTTCAGGGGGACAGCCGAGCGGGGCCGCCTCGCCTAGGGCGCACGGCAAGGGGCCGTGACCAAAGCGCACGCCCCTCATCCGGCAGTCCCGGCTGGAGGCGCCTGACTCTCCCGCCGCCGCCGCCTCTCCCCTCCCCTCCCCGGCTTCCTAGAGGCTGGGCAGGGCTGGGCCGCACCGCGCAGGGCCGGAGCGCCTGGCTGGCACTGCGCGCCATGGAAGAGCGCGCTGGCAGGATGGAGCCGGAGTGGCAATAGGAGGTGAGCGGGCGGGCAGGGGGTCTCTCGGCGGCCGCGGGGGAGGGGAAGCAAGGCGAGGCCGGGCCGGGCGGGGGGAGGCGAGCCGCAATCTGTTCGCACTGGAGTCAGTCGAGGCGCTCCCGGGGGCGGGGAGGATTTTCTCTCGGCGAGGCTCCCTCCCTCCTTCCTAGAGAGAAGTTTAACAGAAAAGCTTTCAGGAGATGTAGGATATTCATCACTTTCATCACCTTCATCACTTTCGGGGTGTGGATCCCCCAGTGGGGTGGGCTCCCGACTCCCTCCGCCAGCTGTTTCTGATAGCCCTGTGCCCCCTCTTTCATTTGATATGTGTCCCGTGCGGGTGCCACCCTCCCGCCGGGAGATGCCGCAAAATGAGCCCCCTTGAGGCTTATGGCGGCCCCCTTGAGGCTTATGGCATCGTTGTGGGACCCAGGGGGCCGGCGTGGCGGCCCGCCGAAGCAGCCTGTCACTAATAACACAGGTCGAGATGCAGGACAGGAACCCGGAAGTGACCGACAGGCTGCTTCAGCGGGCCGCCGCGCCGGCCCCCTGGGTCCCACAACGATGGGACCGATGCCACAGGGACGGGCTCGAAACACTCTATAACCCCTCAAAAGAACAGCAGTCTAGCTCACTTCCCCCGAGCCCTGCCGCCATAAGCCTCAAGGGGGCTCATTGTGCGGCATCTCCCAGCAGGAGGGTGGCACCCGCACGGGACACATATCAAATGAAAGAGGGGGCGCAGGGCTATCAGAAACAGCCGGCGGAGGGAGTCGGGAGCCCACCCCACTGGGGGATCCACACCCCGAAAGTGATGAAGGTGGCACAAAAACACAGTGGCCCAAAAGCCCTATATGGTCGAGGACCTGTCTACCTTAGGGACCGTCTCTCCCCATATGAACCCCAGAGAGCACTGAGGTCAGCCGGGAAAAACCTGTTGACTATTCCCGGACCGAGAGAGGTGAAGTTGCAATGTACCCGCAATCGGGCCTTCTCCTCTATAGCTCCGAGCCTATGGAACCAACTTCCAGAGGAAATGCGGGCCCTGCGGGACCTTGAACAGTTCCGCAGGGCCTGCAAGACCTTCCTCTTCCGACTGGCTTTCGCTGATGAAAATGGAAATTGCTAAGGAAACCGCCATCATAAAAGCAAACATAAAGTATACATAGCATTAGCACTTTTATTAATTTAATTTAATTTAATTTTAAAACTTAAGCAGATTTTTAATTAAATGTTCATGTTGTTTAACTGTAATTTTATCTATCTGTATAGCTAAACTTGAATTGTGTTGTTAGCCGCCCTGAGCCTGCCCCAGCGGGGAGGGCGGGATATAAATAAAAAAAAACTAGGGGCTATCAGGAGGTCCAGTAGTGGGGCCAGGACACTAGAAGCCCTCCCACTGTTGCCCCCCACCAAGCACCAAAAATACAGAGCATCACTTGCCCCAGACAGAGAGTTCCATCGATACCTTGTGGCTAATAGCCACTGATGGACCTCTGCGCCATATGTTTATCCAATCCCCTCTTGAAGCTGTCTGTGCTTGTTGCTGCTACCACCTCCTGTGGCAGTGAATTCCATGTGTTAATCACCTTTTGAGTGAAGAAGAACTTCTGTTTATCCGTTGCTCAGCAATTTAATTGAGTGTCCATTGAGAAAGGAAGAAAAGTACTTCTTTCTCTACAAGATGTGTACAGTGTCTCTGCTCTAGTGCCCTCCTACAGTGTACCACTTTCCCACCATCTAAAGCAGAGATGCTTCTAATATAGGTTTAAAGATTAAGGGACATCTTATGGAATAGTCAGTAGATGGGGGAATTTTTACATCAATACCACCTTTGCAAATGGTCCCTTAGCTGCATTCATACATAACAGCAAAGCATGGTTGACTCTGTCCTTGAGGAACAGCTCTTTTTATTCCAAATGACAGTCAGGATTTCTGTAATTCTGCTTCACTACACTGTACTAATAGTGTAGGCATAACTCTCTTGGAGAACTTCCCCTGGAATCTCACTGGAATCTGACTGGCTTCTCAGCGTGGAACCCGTTCTCTCTAGTCTTCTCACTTTGAAAAAAGTAAAAAAAGAGTTTTATTTAACTTTATTTCCCCCTTTCCCTCTCTATAAATAATCTTGGTGTTTCCGGCGGTGATATTTGGGGGATTTTTGGGGACGTCACAGGAAGTGCTGTGAAGTCACTTCCTGTTTCCGGCAGTGGCATTTGGGGGAAATGATGTCATTTGGGGGGAATAATGTCACAGGAAGTGATGTCACTTCCTGTTTCCGGCAGTGGCATTTGGGGGAAATGATGTCATTTGGGGGGAATAATGTCACAGGAAGTGATGTCACTTCCTGTTTCCGGCGGTGGCATGCCGTCACCGGAAGTGACGTCACCGGAAGTGACGTCACTTCCTGTTTCCGGCAGCGCGCGCACACACACATCATTCCCCCCCTCAAGGTGTCCGTGGCTGGCCTGCAGATATTATGGCCACCCTATTTCTGGCCACCAGCAGGGGATTGGAGGGGTGGGGTAGGGTTGCCAGATCCAGGCTGGAAAACTCCTGAAGATTTGGGAACTGGGCCTGGGGAGGACAGGGACCTCCATGGGGTACAGTGCCAAAGAGTCCATCCTACAAAGCATCCATTTTCTCCAGGGGAACTGATCTTTGTAGCCTGGAGGTAAGCTGTAATTCCAGAGGACCCACTGGAGGCCATCATACCTATCAATTCCCCTGAAGAAAATGGCTGCTTTGGAAGTTAGACTCTCTGGCAATATACCCTGCTAAAGTCCCTCCTCTTCCCAAACACCACCCTTCCCAGGTTCCACCCTCTAAATCTCCAGGAATTTCTCAAGCCAGGGCTAGCAACCCTAGTCTCTGCATCATTGAATATTGTGTAATTGTGATTTGTTCCCATCCTCCTGGATATTTTAATGTAAGGTACTAAAACTCAAATTCATAAATGCAACCCAGAGGAGCACTTAAATGAATGTTGTGATGAAAGGAAATTTTTTTTTGCATTTTTATGCCTTATATCATCAGTGATTTAATTGGAAAGCACATAATTGTTTGTTTCATCTAAGATCTATGGCAGTGGGGGGCAATTACTATGTCGAGCTGGACTATGGTGCATAATTCCATCCCAGTTACTGGAACTACTTTAAGACATAACATTTTTGATATTTAGTATGTATGAAGCACATATCCCACGTTCACAACACTTCACATACACTCGTCCTAACAAACTCCTTCAGGACAGGCTCCTGCCCCCATACTGCAGATGGGGGGATGAGGCTGAGAGAATGTGGCTTCCTAAAGTCTCTAACTACATTCATGTCTGAGGCAAGATGTGAATGTGGAACTTCAGGTTGCATAACTCAGTCTCTAGCTTTTGGTGGCTGTCTGCATGACCCAGGGACTAACCAGGTGGGTTGTAGAAAGACATGAAAGAAGAGAACCCTATGTAAAACAGTGTAGCACAGTGGCTACTATGTTGGTCTGGATGAGAGATATCAAGGTTGAAATCTCCACTTAGCTCTTTTTTAAAAGTATATTTGGACTCTTCATACACTCCAGGCATTTAGAACAGGATTACTGTAAAATAAAACTTCAGATATGGACAAGTAAACTACATATTTTCCAAATCTCTAATCAGCACTCTCTCCATTCCTTTATAATCTCACTGAAACAGTAAAGTTTGAAACCAGCCAGAAACAGCCCTCATGGATCTCAGCAGAGAACCCATTCCAAAGAGCAGAAAATTCAGCAGAGCAGGAACAACTCATTCCTACTGAGAAAGTCCGCCCTTGTGAAAGCCCACCCACAGGTTAGTTTTTTACTGTTTAGGATCTAAAAGCCTAACCTCCTCACAGGATCGTCAGAGGGTTATGAAGCACTGTTCTGAGCTCCCCAAAGAATGAGAGAGAAATATAATCCTTCATTTACAATTTTTGCATAGCACCTACCCTCCTGGGATGGGCAGACAAAACTTCAGCCCAATTTATGGAGTATTTTTTTTTAAATTATAATAATAATAATAATAATAATAATAACTTTTATTTCTATCCCGCCCTCCCCGCCTAGGCGGCTCAGGGCGGCTAACAACAACTTAGACATTAACATAAATGATAAAACTTTAAATTTAACAATTAAAATTAAGCATAAAAACCAGTCAGTTAAGTTAAAATACATGATTTTCGTTAGCCTAGATATATATGAGTGTATCTGGCAGCGATTGAGCTGTTATGGCGCTGGTTCTGCCAGTTTAGGTAGTCTTATAGATGGCGGTTCTTACACCAGGCAACTCAGCAGTCAGTGTCGTTATAAGCTTGCCTAAAAAGGGCGGTCTTGCAGGCCCTGCGGAACTGGCCGAGGTCCCGCAGGGCCCGCACCTCCTCCGGAAGCTGGTTCCACAATGCCGGTGCAGCCGCTGAAAAGGCCCGTACTCTAGTATGTTGGAGTTTGACCTCTCTCGGCCCAGGGATGGTCATTTTGTTTTTACCCACTGACCTCAGTGCCCTCTGGGGTTCATATGGGGAGAGACGGTCCCTTAGGTAGGCTGGTCCTCGGCCATATAGGGCTTTAAAGGTGATAACCAACACTTTGTACTGGACTCGGTAGATAATTGGTAGCCAGTGCAGTCCGCGCAGCCCCGGCCGTATGTGCTCCCATTTCGAGAGCCCTAACAGTAGCCTGGCCGACGCGTTCTGCACCAGCTGTAGCTTCCGAGTCCGGCACAGAGGTAGCCCCAAGTAGAGGGCATTACAGTAGTCCAATCTTGAGGTGACCGTTGCATGGATCACTGTTGCGAGGTCCCGGCGCTCCAGGAAGGGGGCCAACTGCCTTGCCCGCTTCAGATGGAAGAATGCTGACTTGGCAGTGGCTGCTATCTGGGCCTCCATTGATAATGAAGGCTCCAGTAAAACACCCAAACTTTTTACCTGGCGCGCTGGTTCCAATGGTGCGCCATCGAAAGTTGGGAGAGCTATTTCCCCTCCCCGAGCGCCACGACCCACACAAAGGACCTCTGTCTTCGCTGGATTCAACTTCAATCCACTCAATCTGAGCCACGTCGCCACAGCCTGTAAGGCCCGATCCAGGTTCCCCGGGGCGGAGCCAGGCCGGCCATCCATTAGCAGATAGAGCTGGGTGTCATCCGCATATTGATGGCAACCCAGCCCAAACCTCCGGACAATCTGGGCAAGGGGGCGCATATAGATGTTGAACAACATTGGGGAGAGAACTGCTCCCTGAGGCACCCCACAGTCAAGTGTGCGCCTCTGGGATCGCTCACCCCCAATGGCCACCCTTTGTCCCCGATCAGAGAGGAAGGAGGAAAGCCATTGTAGGGCCAACCCCCCAACCCCTATGTCGGCGAGGCGACGCTTTAGCAACTGGTGGTCGACTGTATCAAATGCCGCCGACAGGTCTAATAACATCAGTACCGCGGCGCCGCCCCGATCCAGATGCCGCTGGAGGTCATCTACCAAGGCGACCAGCACTGTCTCCGTCCCATGGCCCGGTCGGAACCCAGACTGGCACGGGTCAAGAACGGAAGCGTCATCTAGGAACCTCTGTAGCTGCAACACCACTGCCCTCTCAATAATTTTACCTAAAAATGGTAAGTTAGACACCGGACGGTAGTTTGCCAATTCGGCCGGGTCTGCTGTACTTTTTTTTAGGAGAGGGCGAACCAACGCCTCTTTCAAAGGCGTTGGGAAGTGCCCCTCTACGAGGGATCTTCCCAACGCCTTTGAAAGAGGCGTTGGTTCGCCCTCTCCTAAAAAAAAGTACAGCAGACCCGGCCGAATTGGCAAACTACCGTCCGGTGTCTAACTTACCATTTTTACCAAATTATAACGGGTTGGATAGAAACTACTGCAAGTAGAACAAAGCCCACAGAATGGGATTTTCCCCCTTCCTAGTATAGCTTATTATTCTCCCCAAAATTCTGCTCCTGGGGACCCTCAGGAAATGTGTGGGAGTTCAAATGACAGTCAGCCATGGGAAGGGCTAAAATCACCCCCTGCTTTCACCAGAAGAAGTGCTGATTCACTGGCATTGACAGAAGAGAACTTCAATCAACTCCAAAAACAATTACAAAAAGGTAACTAGGTCTGCCACTGGCAGAACTCATTCTTGCAAATAGGAGGGGGGAAATAAAATCAAAAGCCATCTTTTGATATGAGAAACACAATGGTTTCTAGACCCTGGTATTAGTCCAGGACCACAGCAAAGGAAGCCACACAGTTTCAGATTGAGTGACAGTCAAACCCTAAATGTGCATATCCACCAGTGAAATGCCATCTTTCAAATCCAAGGCCATATATGCATTCTGCATCAGAAACAGAAAATTTTCTAATGATAAATGGCAAGAATAAAGAATCAATGTGGCATGCCTTTGCAGCAGTTGTCAACACCCCCAAGGTCAGTGTGATGCTGGAGAGCATAATCAACACATATACATGCAGGCAACAAGCACATCACCCCAGATACACAATCACTGCAATAAATCATGTACCAGAGTGTTTCTCAGCAGCAGTTGTTCACAGAAATATGCTGCATTAATTAAAACTTGTTACAGTAATGTGTTAAAGCATAAAACAAGATGCAGGGAAGAGTCAGCAGATTCTTTCCTCCACTTGCTTAAAGTCAGAAGTTTAGTAGGTGAAGGTTCCTGCTGAAATGCAGGGAGCAGGCAAATGCCATCTCCTTTTGATTATGCTTATATTTGGATCATAATGAGAGACCTGTGCCAAAATGATTCAAGTTCTGCATGCAGGAATATGGAAATGTTCATAAATGTTGTTTGCATAATTATTCTGATTGCTATAGTTAAGAACATTTCTTGCAGACAAGATGGAAAATTTTAAGAGGGAAGTTGTGGGAAACAGACAAAAATGCAAAGCTCAGGAAGAGGGCCATAAAAGCCCTACTTTCTCCTATCCATAACATTCTGTCCAAAGTCTTCTTACAGATATTCCAAGGCTGCATTTAGATTTAGCAATACACAAATCATGGACAGCTATCTGGGACACTCAATGGCTTGAGTATTATGTGAGAGGCTGGAATAGGAAGGAACTGTGTTACAAACTGAACTTTTAGTAGGACCTGCTCTGGTCAGGGTCACACTGTGGAAAGGCCCCAGTATGGAGGATGACTGATCTGGAACCACATCAAATAAAGCACAGTTACCAAGACAGTGCTATCCTCTAATTTATAATTTTGTGATTTTAAAAAAACAAACAAACTGGGAACCTGCTACAGTGTGAGAAAAGGATAAGGATAAAATTCCCTGTTTTGGTCCTGTGGCAATTACTACAACCCCCCCTTGGGCCACATCTGGCTCCAGAAGAAGGAGTGGCAGGTGGCAGCCCTCAGAAAAAGCAACTAAGTTAGTCAGTTTCACTTTTCCTCTCAAGAAGCAAAGTAGAGGCCAGACACGGAATCTATCCAAGAGATTTCCATGAATGTATGCATATTTGCCCACGAGTTATGCTGAGTTTGGCAGGCATTGACTGAAACCCACGCAAAGAGAGAGCAGCAGTCTCTATTTGACGACTCTAAATAGTTTTTAAAATCAGATAAAGATCATGTTTGCAGACATTTGCCAGCTTTTGAAATGCTCTCCCACTTGCCAGTTAACAATAGAGACTATCCTCGTCCCCTAGGCTTTTATGGAGTTTGGGTTTGCCAACTGAGGAATGTCATTAGGCTATCATTAAGTACCACAGATCCAGGTGGGTAGTCAAGTTGATCTAAAGCAGAACAAAATTTGAGTCTAGTGGCACCTTTAAGACCAACATTTTCTTCAAGGTATGAACTTTCATGTGGATGGACACTTCCTCAGATAAAATGAAATGAGATTTACCAGTCCAAACAAATAAGGCAGAGATTGAACAGCAAATTAGCAGACAACGTAATGCAGATGTTTTAACAGATGCAAACAGGAATAACAAGCTAAATTTACATCATCATTGTTTGAATTTAATTCTGGGGGGAAACAGTGAAGCAAATAAATGTGTAAAAATTGGAGATAGATGTGTAAATGTATCCTTCTTAATTGTGGAGTGCTAGGAGTAATTAACTGCAATGTTGTTATGCTCCATCTCCTCTCAAGCAAGGAGATAACTAACAGCATCTTTTTCTTTGAGGTGGGATGATTTGCAGTGCAGTGTTAGTCTCCTCTGTTACCAGAACAGATAAATGCATTCTAATATACCATTCCAATATTAATTGCATTACATTACATCCCTATTCTAGTCTACTATTCCAAATAAGAAATGCACTAAAATAAAGAGGATGGGTTTATAGCCCTTTGTGTTGAGAATACATATACAAGGACTGAATGAATTTAGCATATGTAATGAGATTAAAAACCCAAGATCTCCGCTAAGTCGTGGCAGGAGGAGCCTTCCAAGTGCTTTAATTCAGCAGTTTCTCTTTCCAGTCTGTTCCTGAAGTTCCTTTATAATAAAACTGCTACTCTGAGGTCACTCACTGAATGTCCTGGAAAGCTGAAGTGTTCTCCTACAGATTTCTCAATTTTGTGATTCTTAATGTCAGATTTGTGTTCATTTATCCTTTGGCATAGGGTTTGACCTGTCTACGCTATGTAGAGAACCAAAGGGCACTTAATGGCATATACAGTGTTAGAAGATGAGCTAGTGTATGTGCCTGAGATGGTGTAATTGATGCTGAAATTGGTGCATTTTTATCTTATGAGGGCCTTTTTCTTGGCAAATGGGGAAAAAGAGGCAATTTCTCTCAACCAATCCAAAACGGAAAGTGAAACAAAAGTTAAGGAAGAGGACAAACAGATTAGAAATTATCAACTGAATATTAGAACACTCCTAACTGGTTTTTGGATGGTGATTTAATTGTAATTAGTGTGTTTTTATATTTACGGAACAGTGCAATATCCAATCAAGTGAGGATGCAGCCTCATTCAGTCAGTGAAGTGTGTAGAGGGAAGCAGAAAATAGCCAGCACATTACTGAAGTGGGAATAGTTAAATATCTTCACACAAAAACTTACTTTGCTATTACTTTAGTCTGTCTGCTTTCTTTTTGAAATCTACAATGGGAAGAAAACCCACAAGAGCATGAACCAAAGAGTTGTGCCACTTTATTCGTAGCAAGGTAATAACCTTATCATTAATAGCACGTATCTTTTATATAACATTTTCAGTGTTCAGTGCTCTTCACGTACATTATCTCATTGTAACTCCTAGAACAGCCTTTAAGGGCCTAACTACAAAGTACATTTTTCCACAGGACCTCCACAGGCTGCTGAAATCAGACATCTGTTGATTGTTCATGCTAGAAACCTAGTTCCTAGTCAGATCAGGACTGTGGTACGTGAACAGGAGCTTCAACCTTTCTCCCTTGTGACATTTCCCTAATCTGAAATAGTCCAGGGAAGTACTATTTGTCTCAATGGGGTCTTCTTGTGAATTGATGACATATACCTATGAGAACCTGGAGAAAACATAATATATTGTTAGGCTCTAAGGCAGAACAGAATTATTGTCCTCAAATAAGCTGTCAATTCCAAGTTGAAAAATTCCTGGAGATGTTGGAGATGGAGCCTGGGGAGGGAGTTCAGTAGGGTATAATGCCATAGAGTCTAGCCTCCAAAGCAGCCATTTTCTCTGTAAACTCTGTCATTTGGAAATTGGTTGAAATTCTAGGCGATTGCTAAGCCCCACCTAGAGGTTGGCAACACTACTCCCAGATGAAAGCTTGAGAGGATGTGGCTTCCCTAAAGCCAGCCAGTGGGTTTATAGCAGGAATCTCCCAAATCAAAGGTCATTTTCTTAGCCACTATCCTATACCAATGCTGTTTCTTACTGCTATTTTTTTAAAGGCTAACACAGCTGGGAATGCACTACAGCAGCTATGGTGAAAACAGGTGTGTGAGGCCTTAGAGAATATAGAGGAAGTGAAGGGAGCAGAGTGTGGGGAATAGAAGTCAAGGGTGAAGAACTTGGTTGGTGATCTGTAGAGAAGGAATTGAAGAGGGACTTATGATGGGAGCAAAAAAAAAGGCAAATTGATCACAGCAAATTGACTCTGAGTGCCCAAGGTCAGGGCACTTGGTCAGAGCCTCTTTCTAGAGCCTGTTGCATTTATTCCCACAATGGGCCTTATTCTTAATTAATAATTATCATGTGACATTTTGTGTAGTGTAGCCAGCAGATCCTAAGATAGTTTGCCAGTCTGAAGTCTTAGCTCTTTTTAGTATTATGCACCACTAGGTAGTGAGCTAGACATTTTTTGGCTGAGAGAGCTCTGAAAAAGCTGTGATTGACCCAAATTCACTTAGCTGGCTTCATGTGGAGGAGTGTGGAATCAAACCCAGTTCACCAGAATATAGTCCATCACTCTTAACCACTACACCACACTGCCTCTCAATTGTCTGGATATGGTTATTATATGTCTTTAAGTAAATCTTACCTTGTTGGCACATGTAAGATGTGGGGGGAGATAAAAGTGAAAAATATAGTTTTCAATAAAAAAATACTGGTTCCCCTGTAAGCTGGGAAAATGCATTTTAAAGAACTGCCTTCTAGCACAATTACCATGGGCACCTGTTGGATAATACCAGAGATATCTCTTCCACTTCCTCCTTGATGACCATGTTGTGTTCTTACCAATGGCATTCTGGCTGCAAAAAGGATGCTTACAAGTGAGTTAAAACTGAGCATCTCAAATAAAAAATGGAAACGCTCTTCAGTTTAATCTCCCACATGTCTTGAGATCAGCTAGAATGGCTGCAGGATTCTCTACACTTTACCTTGAGATTAAACAAGTTTCAGTTCTCATGGAATCCTTCTCCTTGCAGGACCAATGTCCCCCTCTTGCACACCACAGCACACAACATCCAGACTGCAAATGCAGAGTTCACCCCCCATGCTCCAGTTGCACCCCAGTTGACCTCCAGCAAGGTTGCCTCCTCTATCCATTATGCGTGACTGTGCTATTGCCTGAGAATAGCATTATTCACATGACCCTTTATCCCCAGCATCCATCTCTATATTTAGGAATAATATACATTTTCCTTCAGCCAATAACAGACTAATGTTAGGGGAAGGGCTGTGGCTCAGCGGCAGAGCATTTGCTTGGCATGCAGAATGTCCCATGTTTAATCCCCGCCATTCCCAGTAACAATCTGTTCACTGGTGATATGAAAGATCTCCATCTGGGACTTTGAAGAACCACTGTCAGTTTGAGTAGACAGTGCTGCCTTTGATGGACCAACAGTCTGCTTCAGTATAAGACACCTTCATGTATGAACTAACACATTAATATCAACAGGGCTTTTTTTTTAAAAGCAGGAACGCAGTTCCGGCTGGCTTGGTATTAGGGTGTGTGGCCTGATATGCAAATGAGTTCCTGCTGGGCTTTTTCTACCCCC
This sequence comes from Heteronotia binoei, assembly GCF_032191835.1. Lineage (NCBI taxonomy): Eukaryota > Metazoa > Chordata > Lepidosauria > Squamata > Gekkonidae > Heteronotia > Heteronotia binoei. Next base: position 75,705,360 of record NC_083228.1, on the reverse strand, counting down.
AAAGCCCTGAATATCAAGAATCCTATTTTTCAACTCCCGGCTTCTTTCACCAACTTTCTGAACTTATGTATTCCATTAATTCCATGGCCTGTAAGCTGGGGGGGGGGGGGGGGGCAGGATGGAGAAATTTTCAAGAGGCAATTCTATCTTAGTCCTTAACAGAATCTCATTTGGTGATCTGGGTCATAATTCTTTCTGATTCCATCCTAAAAGATTACACTATTTAATAAGCCTTTAAATGTTCTCTACATGTACAACCAAGGAACTCAGAGATGTTTAATGGGGAAAGATCTGGAAATGTCTCTCTCTCAGACAGCTGTTAGAAGTTTGTACCTTCTGGCAAGAAAAAGATACAAAATGTATTCCAACTTGAGATTTCAGAATTCAGTTGCCCACTTTTGCTGGCTATCTTTCCTCATTCCCATGTCATTGTCTCATTCGCAGCTGGCTTCCAGTTTCTTTCCAGGCACAATCCAAAGTACTGTTGTTGACCTTTAAAGCCCTAAATAGTCTGGGATCAGAGTATCTGCAGGACTATCTTCTCCCATGTGAGCCTGCCCATCAGCTGAGATCATTATTGGCAGTCCTTCTATGCTGTATTTGGAAGTTAGGAGGGTGCCTACCAGAGACAGGATCTTTTCTAAGGCTGTGTCTAAATTACAAAACTTCCTGAAAGGTTTGTCTGACATCAGCTTTGGCATTGTATAGGAACCTGGCAAAATCTATGTTGTTGACCTGAGCCTTTGATACTTACGTATCTGTGGGAAGGGGTTACAATTTCTACTATAATTCTTATTTTGCTTTTTCATGTTTTTATAAAATCAATTGTCTATGGAAGGTAACGGAAGATTCTTTGCACTTACCGTGAAGTCTTCCTTCTCTGTGGTCCTGGAGTGCTCCAGTCCTCACTCTTGGGATCATAGCTCCTCCTCTTCTATTGCAGGGCTTAACAAACTTGACCCGAAGGGGAGGCACTTGATCCTCAGAAGTCAGTTCTTCTGCCAGCTATCCAACCTCCCTAGTAATAACTCCAAGAACACCAGGAGAAAACCTCTCTGGGAAAAAACAGAACAGACCCCCCGCTCCAGAGCTTATCCTGAACCCTTACTCAAGGGGCTCTAGCGAGGGACCCAGGAACCCAAAACACAGTGTCCACTTCCAACTCCGAAGTCCCAGGACAAAGCTGATACTCCCCCCGACACAACTGGGTGGGTAGGATTGGACCACTCCGGGACCGCAGAGAAGGAAGACTTCATGGTAAGTGAACAGAATCTTCCGTTCTCCAGTGGTCCCAGGAGTGGGCCAGTCCTCACTCTTGGGACATAAAAAAGCCGAGTCCCTGGGTGGGCACTTCAGCTTTGCCCCGAGACCACATGTTGGAGTACCTTCCTACCAAACGCAACCTCAGCCGAGGCCGCCTTATCAATCCTGTAGTGCTTAGTGAAGGAGTGAACCAACTTCCAAGTTGCCGCTTTACACACTACCTCCAAAGATGGAAAAGCCCTATAGGCCGCTGAAGTGGCTGTTCCCCTGAGGGAGTGAGCTGTCACCCCGACCGGTGGCTCCAGGCCTTTTGCCTTGTAAGCTTCCCAAATGCACCCCCTAATCCACCGACTAATGGTGGAGGCTGATACCTTGCGTCCATTGTTTGAAACTCTAAAGGAAACAAACAAAGAGTCAGATTGACGAAACCCTTTGGTCCTGTCCAGATAGAAACTAAGGGCTCTACGGACATCCAAACAGTGCCACAACTTCTCTGTCTCATGAACTGGATTAGGGCAGAAAGAAGGAAGCACAATGTCTTCCGCCCTATGAAACCGTGAGTTCACCTTCGGAATGAATGCTGGATCAGTGCGAAGCACTACTTTGTCCTGATGGAAAACGCAGAGATCCTCATGTATCCACAGAGCCTGAAGCTCTGACACTCTGCGCGCCGATGTGACGCCCACTAAGAACGCCACCTTAAAGGTCAGCAACTTAAGGCTACATGACGCCATAGGCTCAAAAGGCTTGCTGCACAGCGCCTTCAGCACCGTGTTTAGATTCCAAGAGGGGAACCTATGCACCTGCAGTGGATTAACCAAAGCCACCCCCTTCAAAAACCTCCTGATATGCGGGTGTGCGGAAATAGGCTTGCCCTTTCTGGACCCTCTAACTGCTGCTATGGCTGCCACTTGTCTACGCAGCGTACTAGTGCTAAGGCCTTTTTCTAGCCCCTCCTGTAGAAAAGAAAGGATAACAGAAACTGAGGCCTGTAAAGGATCTTCCCCCTTACTTGCACACCAGGTATGAAAAACCTGCCAGGTAACATTATAGCTCCTGTTAGTAGAGCTCTTCCTTGAAGACAACATGGTGTCTACTACCTTAGAAGAATAACCTAGACTAATCAACTGCTGCCGCTCAATCTCCAAACAGTGAGCTGTAGCATTTCTGGTTGTGGATGATGCAGTTCGCCTTGGGACAGAAGATTCTCTCTCAACGGAATTCGCCATGGTTCCCCTATCGAAAGGCAATTGGAGTTCCTGGAACCAGGCTCTCCTGGGCCAATAGGGGCCACCACAATCACTTCCACTTTCTGTTCCCGGACCCTCTGCAGAAATCTCTGGATGATCTGGACCGGAGGAAAGGCGTACAATAGAGTCCTTGGCCAGGTCTGAGTTCAGAGCGTCGACAGCTGCCGCTCCTCTGCTTCTCGTCCTTGACAAATACTGAGCCACTTGGTGATTGTCGTCCGAAGCAAAAAAATCCACTTCTGGCATCCCGAAACTTTGACAAATGTCTCGAAACGTCTCGCGATGAAGAGCCCATTCCGACTGGTCCAGTGATTGCCGACTCAGCCAGTCCGCTACCACGTTGTCCTTTCCTGCCACATGGACGGCCTTAATGGACTGAAGATAAACTTCTGCCAGTGAACAGGACCTGTGCTTCGACTTGAAGCTTCCGGTACCTGGTGCCTCCTTGACGATTCACATAGGCCTTTGCCCGTCATATTTTCTGTCTGAATCAGTACATGAGTCCCCATCACTCTTTTTTCCATCTGAAGCATGGCCAGTCGTATGGCTCTCAATTCCAAAAGATTTATACTTTCTTCGGCCTCTCGGACATTCCACTGACCCTGCGCTACGGCTCCGGTCATGTGAGCTCCCCAGCCAAAAAGGCTGGCATCCGTGGTCACCACCACCCTTTTGGGGCTCCCGCAATTCCTGTCCCAAGGAAAAGCGATCGGCCGTCTGCCACCATTCGAGATCTTTTAACAGACTGGCTGGTAATGTCAGTGAAATCGGGCTTTTGGTACTTATCTGCTTCTGGAAAGGTAAAAGGAACTTCTGGAGAGGTCTGTTGTGGAACCGTGCCCACTGAACTACATCCTGGCACGAAACCATCATTCCAGCAACTTTGCCAGCAGCATCAACTTGACTCGCTTCCGTTGCTAGACTTCCAACATCAGCTGCAAGATCTTTGACTGCCTTTCTGGGGTCAGAAAAACCCTGTCCAAGCTGATCTGAACCCCTAGATGTGTCAGAGACTGGGAAGGTTGAAGCCAGCTCTTCTGAATGTTTATCATGAACCCATGGGATCTGAGGGTCTTTATGGTCAGATCTAGGTCCCGTTTCGTTTGCTCTGCCGACGGGGCCTTGACCAGAATGTCGTCAGATACAGAAACAGAACCCCTTGTAACCGGAGGAGCGCCACAAGGGTGACTAAGACTTTTGTGAACAGTCTTGGCAAAAACTTTAAGCCAAAGGGCAGGGCTCTGTACTGGTAATGACACCCGTCGTAGGAGAAGCGAAGAAACCTGCGATGTCCCTTGGCGATAGGGATATGAAGGTAGGCTTCTGACAGATCTATGGAGGCCATGAAGTCTCCCCGTTGGACAGCCAGTAGTATGGATCTCAGAGTCTCCATCCGAAACTTCTTTGTAACTACTGACTTGTTCACCCACTTCAAATCCAATATTGCCCGAACGTCTCCATTCTTTTTGGGAACTACAAAAAAGACTGAATATGTGCCTTGAAATTTTTCCAACTCCGGGACCGGTTCTATGGCTCCTATCTGAATCAGATGGTCGATGGCCATCAGCAAGGTATGATGTTTCTCTAGAGACTGAGCTCTCCTGTACTTCCAGGAAACGGCGTCGTGGAGGTGAATAAAATTCCAGGGAGTAACCGTTGGTAACTGTGTCCAACACCCATCTGTCTGAGATTGTTTGATGCCACATGTGGGAGAATCTCTGAAGCCGTCCCCTATCCGACTTAGGTTCGATGGACCTGCCCAGTCATGCTGATGCAGGCTTCTTCTGTCCTTTATGGGTTGACTTTGTTTTCCACCGAAGGAAGCTCTGCCATCTCTGGTCTTTGGTTGCCACTTTGTTCTGTATTGCTTGAAAGGGTGTTTGTCTTGAGTCTCTCCGATTTCCACACGAAAGGACTGAAATCGTTGTCTTGTTGGAGGGCAGCACGTCTCTTGGAGAGCAGCACTTTTTCTTATTCTGTCCTCTATGAGGTATCTATCTAGGCCCTCCCCAAAGAACAAGGCTCCTTTAAAGGGAACCGCAGCCACTTTAGCTCTAGCTGGGGGTTCCGCATCCCAATTACGTAGCCAGGTATTCCTTCTAGACGTCACACTAGAGGCCATGGCCCCTAGCAGATAGTTGAACTGCTTCAAGGGTAGAGTCTGATGCAAAAGCAGTGGCTAGTGTAATTTTCTTAAGTGAGTCCTTAACATCCTTAGGCAGATCCTCCCTCTTAGCTAGATTGGAGAGCCACATGTATGAAGCCCTACAGAAGAGAGACGTGGTAGCTGACACTTTTAAGGAACTAGTAGAAGCTTCAAAATCACGACATAAGGCCTGTTCTATACGCTTGTCTGTCAGATCCCTTGGCATCCCATCTGCATCCATAGGCAGTACGGAGTTAGAGGCCAAAACTGTTGACCGGGTTGTCTACCACTGGTAGCTTCAGCCTCCTGTCGCCTCTGGGATGAAGGAGAAGAACTTAGAAAAATTTGACGAAAACCGTTTTAGGCTTGGGCTGGATGTTCCCACTCAGATCTGATTATAGAGAAGAACCCAGAGGGCAAAGGAACCTATAGAGGTTTTGAACCTGACTTGGGAACAATATCCTCTATTGCTGCAGGGAACTCAGCATCCTCCTCATCCTTAGATTTTGGAGTATACTGTATCTGTAAAGTTCTAATAACTTTTGGGAGCAAGCGCGGATACACTTCTGCAGGAAACAGTTTGGAGTGAGCAGAGGCTGTCCTCTCCTCTTCCTCAGAGAGTTCCCCAGTATCTGGTGACGAAGAGCCATCACACAAGTCAGAGTCCTCTTCTTCTTGATCAGAGGACACGGGCTGCAACTCAAACCTACTGCGCTTGGGAGGGCCTTATGGGAAAACTTTCCTTTTCCTTATCTACCTCTCTGTGTTTTTGTTTGGCTGCCCCTCTTAAGTGAAGGAGTTGGGGTGGCCGCAGAGGCTGCCTGAACCTCCTTTTTGACCAGCACTTGAATCCAAGAAAGATTAGACTTAGCTTCATCTGCTGAGATATCAGTCTGATGATCTTCTGTCCCCTCTTCCTGTGCTGGGGAATCAGCCAACTCCAACTCACATGTTCCCTCCTCCAGCATTGTTCCCATGGGAAGTCTGGTGAGGCGGCCATCTTAGAATGAGTGGCCCTATAGAACACGAGAAGCATATGCAAAATGGCTTCCTTCCCGCCAAAAAAAAACCTTCCCCCCCCCCCAGCATTAACCTGGTGTAAACTCCCTTTCCCAAGGCCATATCAGATAGGGCCACCCCTCCTGAATGCAGGAGAAAACAGGGAAGAAAGCAGGAAAAAAGGGAGTGAGGGGTGGGGGGGGGGAGGCTGAGAAAAAGGCATCTGAAACCCAGAGACCTTCAACCCCCTGTCAGTTTGAGCCGCGGGAAAACAAGGGGCTTGGGTAAGGTCTAAAGACCTCCTCTCCCCCTAGGGACCCTCCAGAGGGTTCCCCCCCCCTTTTGCCAGGCTTACCGCAGCTTCGAGTTCCCTTCCAGGAACTATTGCACCGATCGGTGCATCGGGAGGGCAGCGTGAAACTCACGAGTCCTCTCCCTTTGTCTGGCTCCTCTCTGGGCCTTCCCTTCGATTTGCTGCTCCACAGGCCCCTGGGGTTGCCGGAGTGCCCCTGCTGGGAGCTGAAGGGGAAGTTCGTTCTGCAGCCCCAGGCACGCCCACCGAGCTGGGAGGAGGCCGGAAGATGAAAGGGCGCGAACGCGTGCCTCTGGTGTGAGGCTATTCAGGCGCTCTCTTTCAGTGCGGGAGGGATTGCTCCCTCGAAGAAAAAACAGCGGCTGGACTTTTCTCCTTTGCCAGGAGATTCCTTTGCCACTGAGATCAGGTGATTAATCTGAACTTACTTTCCTTTTTTTTTTTTAATTTCGGGTCAAGAGCCTCAAAGGGGCTCTAAGCACATCCTGCTTCGATTGCAGGGCTAAACAAACTGCCTTCTGAGGATCAAGCGCCTCCCCTTCGGGTCAAGTTTGTTAAGCCCTGCAATAGAAGAGGAGGAGCTATGATCCCAAGAGTGAGGACTGGCCCACTCCTGGGACCACTGGAGAACACATTTCCCCGCAGCAGCATCCAGATCAAGAAGTTTGCCAGAGCCAGATAAGTGTTATGACAAGCAAGTCAAATGACCAAGCCAGAGGATCAAAATCACTTCTTCAAAGCAAAAGGTAGGTAACAAATGTGTGCTCTGGAAGGCAGTCTGTGGGTAGACTGTGTGAAAGTCCCTGCATACAGAAGGGAAGCCTGGAAGGATGGATGGTTAGAAAGCCATGGAAGAGATTAACCAGGTGAGATGTCAGGGTCAAAAAAGAAGGGTTCATCACAGGTGGCATGAGAAACCAGCAATGAAAACTTGTAAGTGGAAAGAAGGCAAGAATGGCTATAGGACAATGGCCAGGAAGATACAGATCAGGTCACTTATTTGAAGATTTCAACCTGTTCAATGAGGTACAGACAAGGACTGGAAGTAACAGCAGCAGGAGTGCTTAACAGCACATGATCACAGGATATGATATGAACTGAGTCATCAGGTACTTTTGAGCAGAAGATTTTTTTGGGGGGGGGGGGGCGGGAAATTGTCAGTCTGGATACACACACATACCCTATATTGCATACAGTGCAATGTAAGGGATCATTTGTCTGGTTTGCAACAGTATCATATTACTGGTTGTAACTGAACAAGAGTAAGCAATTGTGCAAATAAAGCTGAAGAAAAATCAAAGAAAGGAACAAAGTCCTGTCTGTAAAACAGACTCATTTGCTGCTTTTGGGAGGGCAAACAGATTAAGCAGTATAAACAAATGAAGAGTACTATCAGGGCTTTTTTTGTAGAAAAAGTCTAGCAGGAACTCATTTGCATCTTAGGCCACACCCCCTAACATCACTATTGTTTCACACAGAGCCTTTTTGTAGAAAAGGCCCAACATTAACTAATTTCCATGTTAGGCCACACCCCCTGACACCAAGCCCGCTGGATCTGTGTTCTTGAGCATTCTTGCTAACAAAAAAAAAAGCCGAGTGTTATGAACTACTGAAGTAATGGAGGACAGATTCAACTCCCTCGCTTGCACCCCCTTAAAGCATATGTGACTACATTTCACAGATGCACACCACAGCATGTTTGTAAATGGCAACACTCCTAAAATCACAGAAGGCTCAACACATTATACATTGAAAGGAACAGCTCCTCTTTGCTTGCAGTCTTTATTTATTTGCAGTGCTCTGTGCTATTCTAATTTCACAGCCATTAAAACTGCTCACTGATCAAGAAGATATACTAGAAAACTTTTTGTCTTACAACAGTCCTATAATCAACTGCTGAATATAAATCTCAGTGCAGCACGTGCAGTAGCACCACACAGTGCCTTAGTTTTCATGCACATACACGTGTAATGAGGTACAGACGCAAGGAATCCTTACTGCAATTTAATTCTGAGAAGAATATCAGTTCTGGAACTTAGAACAGTTTTAAAAGGCAACTTAAAAATTTTACACAAATCCAGTACATTGAAAACTGTGTCCCTGGTGCATGGAGACCTCCACTAATGTTTCAGTGTACTAATGCTTTGGTATACTTCAGCAAATAAATGCTTTTGTAGCTGAAGCAGGGGAAACAGTGTAATGGAAAATCACCCTACTTCCTTGTGAATAAATACCATATTAAGGACACCACAAATAAGGAAGTGGTTTCAAATGGCAAGATCTGATCTACAGTATTTAAAGAAACTAAATAAAAGCATCCTTTCACTGTATCCAAACTTTGTTATGCAAATGACCATGCTGTACAATAGTGCCAGTTCTTTTAATTTTGTTTGTGTCAAGCCAGATAAAAATCATAGAATCAGAATTGGAAGGGACCTCCAGGGTCATCTAGTCCAACCTCCTGCACAATGCAGGAAATTCACAATCACATCCCCCCTACATACCCAGTGACCCCTGCTCCAAGCCCAGAAGATGACAAAAAACAAAACCCTCTTCAGGATCCCTGGCAAAATTGGCATGGATTGCTGCCTGAACACAACGTGGAGAAGAACACCTTTAAAGCATTCTCTTTGGTTTATCCCTACAATTCCGCAAGACCTGCAAGACAGAGCTCTTCCACCAAGCCTTTGACTGTTAAATCTAGGAATTATTGCTTCGACTAAACCGAATAGCTAAGTAGTTCTAAGCAGAAGATCCAGCATCCAGCTTACTGCACATAATGCTGTTGAGAAGGAAGTTTTATTAAAAAATCCACAGAGCCAAGAAAGTTTCTGTACCTTGCCAAAAAATGGCCTTCAGTGTACAGTTGTCATTCAAGGCCAAATTCTTTTCATGGCTGCATCTTACAGATCCTGTGCCATCCAAAGGTTGAAAGCTTGAACTCTGAACCTCTCTGTGAACTTCCTCTAGTTACACCATGTAGCATCTGATTCAAAAGAGGGCAGTCCTTTTGCTGGCATGACTGGTATTAAATGCCATTAATGATGCTATAAAGCTATTCTTGATTTGGATTCTAACCATGCACATAATCTTCTCTTCCAAGTTGTTTAAGTTCAGTGCCATAAAATGTTCACTGCTGCAAGCAATTTAGGGTACTAATGATGTTCTGGTCTGACAACAAATGTTACTCTGCATAGTTACTCTGAATAAGAAACCACACCTTTTATAAAGCAAAGTAAATATAATTTTTTTTCAGGGTTGCTACTTCCAACAACAACAAAAATTACACATATAAACTAGATATTTAATTATCTTGAAATATTGTTCAGACATGTTTGCAGAAGACAGTTTACCAGAGAACAAATGTTTAATTGAAGTACAAAAGGGAGCATTAAAACATTTAGAAAATAAAGTTGAAAAATGGAATCTGGATTGGAGGAAGGGAAATTAATTAATTTTCTATTTTGTTTTTATCCCACCCGTCTTGTACGGAGCTGCCATATGTTGTTCCGCTCTCCTCCATTTTATCCTTATCACAATCTTGAAAGAGAAGATAGGATGAGAGAGAGCATGGCTCGCTCACCTTCATGGCTCACTGGGAATTTAAACCTAGATCTCCCCAGTTCTAGTCCAACACTCTAACCATTATTCCCACACCAGTTTTCTTCTTTTTTCATCAATAAACCAACTTTATTTATTTTATTTATTTATTTATTTATTTCATTTATATCCCGCCCTCCCCCACCTTGGCAGGCTCAGGGCGGCTAACAGCAATCCATAAAAACACACCATAATAAATAAAACATTAGAATTACATTATAGAACAATAAAACATTAAAACATTAAATTAAAAACCAGTCTAGTAGATACAATTATACTGCGGTATAGATCTTTGGACCGCATTGGCGGATCTTTAATTACCATTTTTCTTAGCAGTCCGAATATGCTGATTTAAAAAGGATGGTCTTGCAGGCCCTGCGGAACTGTTCAAGGCTCCGCAGGGCCCGCACCTCCTCGGGGAGTCGGTTCCATAGGGTAGGGGCCGCGATCGAAAAGGCCCGTATTCTGGTGCTCTGATATTTAACTTCCTTCGGCCCAGGGATAGTCATTAAGTTTTTCCCCGTTGACCTCAGTGCTCTCTGGGGTTCATATGGGGAAAGACGGTCCCTCTAGGGTGGCCAGACCGTCCCGGTCTCCCGGGACTTTCCCGGTTCTGGCCCCCAATTCCCGGCTCCCGGGCTGGGTATACCGGGACCATTAAGAGGTCCCGGTTTAGCCAGCCAGAGAGCCGGGGGCCGCGCGCCCGGGCGGGGAAGGCGGCGAGTGAGGGAGGGAGCGACCCTGCGCGTGCGCAGATCACCCTGCGCACGCGCAGGGACGCTCCCTCCCTCCCTCGCCGCCTTCCCCGCCCGCGCACGGGGCCCGGCGGTGGCGGCGGAGGCCCGGGAGGGCATCGGAAAGGCCCGCGGGGGTCGCTGGAGGGCCTCCAGCAACCCCCGCGGGCCTTTCCGAGGCTTCCCGGGCCTCGCAACCCCCACCCCCGTCCTTCCCCGCCCGGGAGGGCATCGGAAAGGCCCGCGGGGGTCGCTGGAGGCCCTCCAGCGACCCCCGCGGGCCTTCCCGAGGCTTCCCGGGCCTCAGAACGCCCACCCCCCGTCCTTCCCCGCCCAGGAGGGCATCGGAAAGGCCCGCGGGGGTCGCTGGAGGCCCTCCAGCGACCCCCGCGGGCCTTCCCGAGGCTTCCCGGGCCTTGGAACGCCCACCCCCCGTCCTTCCCCGCCCGGGAGGGCATCGGAAAGGCCCGCGGGGGTCGCGGGAGGGCCTCCAGCGACCCCCGCGGGCCTTCCCGAGGCTTCCCGGGCCTTGGAACGCCCACCCCCCGTCCTTCCCCGCCCGGGAGGGCATCGGAAAGGCCCGCGGGGGTCGCTGGAGGCCCTCCAGCGACCCCCGCGGGCCTTTCCGAGGCTTCCCGGGCCTTGGAACGCCCACCCCCCGTCCTTCCCCGCCCGGGAGGGCATCGGAAAGGCCCGCGGGGGTCGCTGGAGGCCCTCCAGCGACCCCCGCGGGCCTTCCCGAGGCTTCCCGGGCCTTGGAACGCCCACCCCCCATCCTTCCCCGCCCGGGAGGGCATCGGAAAGGCCCGCGGGGGTCGCTGGAGGCCCTCCAGCGACCCCCGCGGGCCTTCCCGAGGCTTCCCGGGCCTTGGAACGCCCACCCCCCGTCCTTCCCCGCCCGGGAGGGCATCGGAAAGGCCCGCGGGGGTCGCTGGAGGCCCTCCAGCGACCCCCGCGGGCCTTCCCGAGGCTTCCCGGGCCTCGGAACGCCCACCCCCCGTCCTTCCCCGCCCGGGAGGGCATCGGAAAGGCCCGCGGGGGTCGCTGGAGGCCCTCCAGCGACCCCCGCGGGCCTTCCCGAGGCTTCCCCGGCCTCGCAACCCCCACCCCCCGTCCTTCCCCGCCCGGGAGGGCATCGGAAAGGCCCGCGGGGGTCGCTGGAGGCCCTCCAGCGACCCCCGCGGGCCTTTCCGAGGCTTCCCCGGCCTCGCAACCCCCACCCCCCGTCCTTCCCCGCCCGGGAGGGCATCGGAAAGGCCCGCGGGGGTCGCTGGAGGCCCTCCAGCGACCCCCGCGGGCCTTTCCGAGGCTTCCCCGGCCTCGCAACCCCCACCCCCCGTCCTTCCCCGCCCGGGAGGGCATCGGAAAGGCCCGCGGGGGTCGCTGGAGGCCCTCCAGCGACCACCGCGGGCCTTTCCGACGCCCTCCCGGGCCTCTAGCATTCCCCCCCCCTTCTCCTCCGCCCGGGGGGGCGTCGGAAAGGCCCGCGGTGGTCGCTGGAGGCCCTCCAGCGACCACCGCGGGCCTTTCCGACGCCCTCCCGGGCCTCTAGCATTCCCCCCCCCGTTCTCCTCCGCCCGGGGGGGGGCGTTGGAAAGGCCTCTCCGCCGCCGCCGCTGCCGGACTCGCCGCTGCCGCCGGACTAGCCGCAGGTAAGGGGGCCGGGGGGGGGGCTGGCGGGAGGGGGTGGCCTTCCTTCCTTCCCTCCCTCCTTTCTTCCTTCCTTCCTTCCCTCCCTCCTTTCTTCCTTCCCTCCTTCCTTTCTTCCTTCCTTCCTTCCTTCCCTCCTTTCTTCCTTTCTTCCTTCCTTCCCTCCTTCCTTCCTCCCTCCCTCCCTCCCTCCCTCCCTTCCTTCCTTCCTTCCTTCCTTCCTTCCTTCCTTCCTTCCTTCCTTCCTTTCTCCCTTCCTTCCTTCCCTCCCTCTCTCCCTCCCTCCTTATGTTCTTATGTGACGCAGAGTGTTGGACTGGAGGGGCCACTGGCCTGATCCAACAGGGCTTCTCTTATGTTCTTATGTGACCCAGAGTGTTGGACTGGATGGGCCACTGGCCTGATCCAACAGGGCTTCTCTTATGTTCTTATGTGACCCAGAGTGTTGGACTGGATGGGCCACTGGCCTGATCCAACAGGGCTTCTCTTATGTTCTTATGTGACCCAGAGTGTTGGACTGGATGGGCCACTGGCCTGATCCAACAGGGCTTCTCTTATGTTCTTATGTGACGCAGAGTGTTGGACTGGATGGGCCACTGGCCTGATCCAACAGGGCTTCTCTTATGTTCTTATGTGACCCAGAGTGTTGGACTGGATGGGCCACTGGCCTGATCCAACAGGGCTTCTCTTATGTTCTTATGTGACCCAGAGTGTTGGACTGGATGGGCCACTGGCCTGATCCAACAGGGCTTCTCTTATGTTCTTATGTGACGCAGAGTGTTGGACTGGATGGGCCACTGGCCTGATCCAACAGGGCTTCTCTTATGTTCTTATGTGACGCAGAGTGTTGGACTGGATGGGCCACTGGCCTGATCCAACAGGGCTTCTCTTATGTTCTTATGTGACGCAGAGTGTTGGACTGGATGGGCCACTTGCCTGATCCAACAGGGCTTCTCTTATGTTGTTATGTGACGCAGAGTGTTGGACTGGATGGGCCACTGGCCTGATCCAACAGGGCTTCTCTTATGTGACAATACTGACTTTGGTGGACCCAAGCACTGATTCAGTGTAAGGGAGCTTTGTGTTTGTGACTGGAGTAGACAATACTGACTTTGGTGGACCCAAGCACTGATTCAGTGTAAGGGAGCTTTGTGTTTGTGTCTTCTAGTGCAATTTTGTTCTCAGATCCTGTATTTACTTCATCAGTATATGGGATAAGGCACTTTCTCAACTGTGCTGCATAATGCAGCCTATTTATTTTGTCCTGTTGGCTCTATCTGTGCCACCTTCATCACTTTCGGGGTGTGGATCCCCCAGTGGAGTGGTCTCCCGACTCCCTCCGCCGGCTGTTTCTGATAGCCCTGCGCCCCCTCTTTCATTTGATATGTGTCCCGTGCGGGTGCCACCCTCCCGCCGGGAGATGCCGCAAAATGAGCCCCCTTGAGGCTTATGGCGGCAGGCCTCGGGGGAAGCGAGCTAGACTGCTGTTCTTTTGAGGGGTTATAGAGTGTTTCGAGCCCGTCCCTGTGGCATCGGTCCCATCATTGTGGGGCCCAGGGGGCCGGCGCAGCGGCACGCTGAAGCAGCCTGTCGGTCACTTCCAGGTTCCTGTCCTGCATCTCGACCGGTGTTATTAGTGACAGGCTGCTTCGGCGTGCCGCTGCGCCGGCCCCCTGGGTCCCACAATGATGGGACCGATGCCACAGGGACGGGCTCGAAACACTCTATAACCCCTCAAAAGAACAGCAGTCTAGCTCGCTTCCCCCGAGCCCTGCCGCCATAAGCCTCAAGGGGGCTCATTTTGCGGCATCTCCCGGCGGGAGGGTGGCACCCGCACGGGACACATATCAAATGAAAGAGGGGGCGCAGGGCTATCAGAAACAGTCGGCGGAGGGAGTCGGGAGACCACCCCACTGGGGGATCCACACCCCGAAAGTGATGAAGGTGGCGCAGATAGAGCCAACAGAGCCAACAGGACAAAATAAATAGGCTGCATTATGCAGCACAGTTGAGAAAGTGCCTTATCCCATATACTGATGAAGTATATACAGGATTTGAGAACAAAATTGTTTCCGGCGGTGATATTTGGGGGATTTTTGGGGACGTCACAGGAAGTGCTGTGAAGTCACTTCCTGTTTCCGGCAGTGGCATTTGGGGGAAATGATGTCATTTGGGGGAAATGATGTCACAGGAAGTGATGTCACTTCCCGTTTCCGGCAGGTGACGCGGGGGAAATGATGTCACAGGAAGTGATGCCACTTCCTGTTTCCGGTGGTGGCATGACGTCACCGGAAGTGACGTCACCGGAAGTGACGTCACTTCCTGTTTCCGGCGGTGCGAGCGCTTTGCGCGCGCGCGCCCCTACCCGCCCACCCACCCCCCAGTGTCCCTGGCTGGCCTTCAGACATTATGGTCACCCTAGGTCCCTCAGGTAGGCACGTGCACGGCCTGTGAGATTTTGTTCAGCATTTTCCCATCACTAAAATGCTATGTCTTCCATAATGGCCACAAGCCTTTGCTCAGAATCTTATTTCATCCCAGCCACTCGGTCTTTATGGTTAGAATGCACTGTCCAAGGATAAATCATGTTTGATGATACTCTAAGAAGATATCCCAAGGTTTCTCTCTGTTCTCCAGAAAAGAAACAAACAGTTTCTCTAGTGTAGGCATAAAAAGGAGAAGTGGAACAGCCACAACTTGGTAAACATCTTATGAACAAAGAGTTTAGAATTTCAAGAGCTGGCATACTGTGGTGGTAAGAAAAGCAAGAAAATTCTCTAGTCAAATTTCACCTCAGACATGTACAAAAATAGCAACTTGGGCTCAGACTCAACCCCAGTGTAGAGATAACATAAAAGCCTCAGGGCTATAATAAAGATTATCGAGTTAATGGATACGGATTCAAAGGACTTTGAACACTTGAAACAAGCCACACACTGGCTTGTGTTCTAATGGCTACTCATGTAATCCTGTGGTTTTAAAACTTTAAACCACCTCAAGCAGGACTCTGAGGAGGTGGCACAGAAATAGTATAAATAAATAAATAATGGAAGTATTCTTATTAAATAGGGACACATACTCTTACAGATACCTCTTCAGTTTTAAGACCTTCTTGCAGGGCAAAAGCATACAGCTACCCTGTTCAGAGGCATCCATTTTTTCCTTTTGCCTGTTCCATTTTCCTTCCATCTCATGGTAAATGGTAGCCAAAAGCCTAAAGTTTAGCTCATCATGGCTCCAGCTGCTTATGAAGTGATTTAAAATGATATGAACTGCAGTTACTGTTTATGGTCAACCGTTCAAATGACAGGCTTGACAATTACTAGAAAATCACCCCAGGCAATTTAATATATGGGTAATTCCTTCCTTCATATACACAAAACAACAACCATTCTTCCTCATATACACTATATGTAAATGCTAGCATCATACAGGCAACAATGGTCACAGAAAAAGAATGGATTACCTGTTTGGTTCCTGCCTGCAAGTTAAAGATTTCATTAAAACATACAGATATACAATAATTAAGATTGTATTCTAGAACTGAGTATTACAGAGATTCTTTCTGCATTTCTGAAACACAGATATATTTTGTGAATCCTACAATGTCAAGAGTCTTCTTCTGGGTTCATTATTTTTGCACAAATGTATTATGGCAGCATAGCAAGAACCAATAAAACTGCATAAGAACATAAGAAAAGCCTTGCTGGATCAGACCAATAGTCCATCAATTCAGCATACTGTCACACACAGTCCAGAGGAATTGGTTAGCCAAGAGGTTGAGGTCTTCCCCTGATGATGTCCCCTAGCCCTGTGATTCAGAAGATACTACCTCTGAATGTGGAGGTTCCCCTCAGTCACCATGGCTAGTAGCCATTGATAGACTTACCTCCATGAATCTATCTAATCCCCTTTTAAAGCTGTTTATTCTTGTGGCCATCACTACATCCTCAGGCAGTGAATTCCACATTTTAATCACTTTCTGTGTAAAGGAATATTTCCTTTTGTCCATCCTGAACCTACTGCAAAACGCTGTGGGGAGCTGGCCAAAATTCATGATGAACTTCAGTGCATCAGCAAGTTTGTGCCCATCCCTAGTGAGGACAACAAAAAACCACTCTGACATGAGACATCCATAATCTACTTACTATATAAAGGCTTTATTATCTTCCAGCTTCAAAGTGAATCAAGAGGAGACAGAGAGAACAAATTTGTTTGCATCTACCAAAAGTGCAAAGGTGAAAAACAAACTAATCTCTAAACATGTAACTGGAAAGCTTCCTGTGGTGCTGTTATAAAGAGACTTCCATGGACTCGAGAGTATAACTGTGCCTAGGATGGTATTGTAAACCAAGTGGGTACAGTGTATAGCTGCCAATCTGCACCCAAGCCCATTTCAAAGTACTAGTTTTCACCTTTCAAGGCAAAAACAGCTGGGGATCAGGGTAATCTGGGAACCTTCTGATTCTGGATGCACCTTTCCATCCCTTAAGAAATTCACTAGAGACACATCTTCTTGCTTCTACTGGGATGAGATTAGTTGATATTAAGAAAAGTCTTCTTCGCTGTGATTCTCAAAGGTGGAACACAATCCCACTGCCATCAGCAAACAGCCTGACAGAGTTTGTTCAAGTTTCTGCACCAAATGAAGACATACATATTTGCTGTCAATTGAATTTATTTTCCCTTTCCTTCTGTATATAATTCATTGAGCTTACATGACGTCTGATTTTATTATCTGCTGTCTTCACATGTAACATATGCAACCTTGTCAATATATATCTAGCTGCTGCTTACATTTGGCCCATTTAATGATGCTTACACTATATATCTAGCTGCTGCATACTATGTATTAATATTACAAGCAGGAGACCTACGCGGGACATTTCATTTCCCGCTTCCATATCCCCCCTTTTCATATTTCCTTCACTTCTTCCCACCTACCTTCCTTTAACTTTCCCTCTGTCGTCAGCCTTCCCTCCTTCCCTCCATCTGCCAGCCTCTCTCTGGGAAAACTGTGGCAGAGTTATGCATTGTTGGCTGCTGGGCCCAGCTGTGTGTGTTATGGTGTTTTTGTTTTGTTTGGTGTAGTGGTTAAGAGCGACGGACTCTAATCTGGGAGAACCAGGTTTGACTCCCCACTCTAATTCTCCACATGCAGCCAACTGGGTAACCTTGCGCCAGTCACAGTTTCTCACAGAGCTGTTATCTCAAGAACAGCTTGGATAAACATTTGGCCCATTTTAAGACTAAGATCCCTGTTATATAGGTGCTTTAAGTCACCTTGGCTTGTAAAGAAAAGCAAAAAAACATATTGGAGCAAAAAAGGATTCAGAAAACCCAGATTAAGGTGTCATTAAATGTAGGAAGGCAGTGTTTTATCCTTAAGATGTGTGAAACCTTTTTTAAAATCTGTTTACTTTCAAAAGCCAAAATGGGTTAAACAGTCTGAATGAAGCGAACTTAAGAAAACACCTGAAAAACAAGTTTGTACTTGTTAAGCAGGAAATAAAAGCTACTTTCATGGTTCACCAACAGTACATACTATTAAAAATTAGTATCTAGTTTCTATTATAACTTCATAAGTACTCTGGTAAACTTAAGATTGTTTCACTGTGCTCCACATCAAACTGTCTTTCAAGACTGCTTAGAAATATCAGAATACAGCTGACTGACTGGATCATCGTATATAAACCACAGGGGATATATGTCTTACTCATATTAGTATTGGTTACAGTGGCTGCCAGTCTGTTCAAGGACTAAAGATAAAAACAGGTAACATTGAGGTGAAGTCCTTAATACTTTGGGCACCATTCTAAAGCAATATCTGCTCCCAAAGAAACTTCCTGTCTGATGCCCTGCTGAGTATGACAATAAGCCGGGCCTTCTTGGTGCTAGTGCTATGACCAGGCAATACTCTCCCATCCTTGGTGATATTCAGGAGAATGGCCTGTTTCAAAAAGGTTTATAGAAATGGTAGCTTTTAATCAAATGTTTGTGTTATAGTACACTGACTATAAATTTCTAAAATTGTTTTAGCTTTTCTTTGAATGAAGAAAGGCAGGATATATACTGAGTAAATTTTTTGTTGTTCAGTCGCACAGTCGAGTCCGACTCTTTGCAACCCCATGGACAAAGTCACACCAGGCTCTCCTGTCTTCCACTATCCTCTAAAGTGTGCTCAAATTCGTGTTTGTTACATCAGTAACACTATCCAGCCATCTCATCTTTTGCCATCCCCTTCTTCTTTTGCCTTCTGCCTTTCCTAGCATCAGGGTCTTCTCCAGGGAGTGCTCCCTTCTCATTTGGTGGCCAAAGTATTTGAGCTTCAGCTTCAGCATCTGGCCTTCCAGGGAACAGTCTGGGTTGATTCCCCTTAGGATCGACTGATTTGATCTTCTTGCAGTCCAAGGGACTCTCAAGATTCTTCTCCAGCACCACAGCTCAAAAGCATCTATTCTTCTGCACTCAGCCTACCTTATGGTCCAGCTCTCACAGCCATACATTACTACTGGGAATACCATTGCTTTGACTATACGGACTTTTGTTGGCAGGGTGATGTTTCTACTTTTTATTATACTGCCCAGGTTCACCATAGCTGTCCTCCCAAGGAGCAAACATCTTTTAATTTCATTAGTAAATACATGTATGTAATTTAAAACTACCCTTTGCTCAGTGAATTAGAAATATCCACAAAATGACACATTAAAAAATCAAGTATAAAACTAGATAAAATTGTAGAGAATGTCCACTTCCAGACAACATACAGCAAAAGCAAAAATGAAACTTTAATATATGACAAAGCACCATTCCTCAGATATTTAAGCAAAGAAGCATCTAGCTCTTATATTTGTGAAGTCCTATTCATGGCATTCTCTTTTTCAAATCAAAAGCCCAGATATAACAGACAGAGTAATATACTAGTGACTCTGACAAAACTCTGTGGCCAAGAAGACATGACTTTCTGCAGGTTTTATACACAGAAAGCAGTACTTCATTTTCCAGAAATTAAGCAGTGGGCTTTTCTCGCCTTCTCAGCTCCATTGTGGGATATTATGACCTGTATCCTAAGCAATGCAAGTACGGCTGCACTGTATAAATGTGATAGCCTTCCTGCTTACCCCCATCCAGGTACAGTTTTCTGTGCCGAACCAAAACTGTGCCTCTGTGGGTCAGTGGACACCAGAAACATTATAGGAGTTGAAGTGGGGGTGGTCCCAAAAATCACCTTCCCTCTTCCATAAGGATGTGCAAGCCTGGGTCCCTAGTCTCTTATGTATTTACTATAGATCCCAAGGGAAATTCCTAGCACATCAATACTTGGAGGCCTTTTTTTTTCTCTCACTCCTTAATTCTTCAGCGTAGGTAGGTAATTAGGAGGCTTCACACACACACACAAAGAGAGAGAGACAGACTCAAAGCAAGCAGAGAAGTCATATCCCCACCATTTTAGTAATTCTGTCTCTGAGATCTTGAACTGCTTTAACAAAGCATTGATCTCCTCAACTCCAGTTAAGAAGATCAGGCTGTAGGTAATGTTGAAAGACCTCTACCTGAAACCCTGGAGAGCCACTGGCCGGCAGAATACTGACTTTGGTAGACTAACTATCTGGTTCAAGTAGAAGACAGCTTCATATGTTCATTGGTATTGTCCTCAAAATGTTACCCATATGTTCATTGGTCACAATTACAGGGGTGTAATGTACTGGGAGACGAGCCGTGGTGAAGGCATAGGTCTTTATTGGCTGGTACATCACAAGAGTGCCAACACGCGGCCGGGTCCGCTAATATATACATGCATCCCGGCACATCCCCTTCGCTGGCCAGCCCAATCCTGGCCAGTTAAACTTCCCGCCCTTGGTCAGGATTGGCGGTGGCTTTTCCCGCGCTGCGCACGGCGACCCGAGGGTGGCTCGGGTCGCGCGGCGCTTGCGCTGAGTCCGATACACTACACTCCTCCCCTCCTAGTTTAAACTACATAGTCCTGTAGGTACGCTGGCGTCCTGCGTTCCCGTGTTGATCTCCTCGGGGTTGCTGTTGGTGTTGGGCCCGATCCCAACGTGGGTGGCGCCGTTTCTGGCTGTTGCCGGCCCGGGTCGGGTGTTGGCTCCGGTTCTGGTCTCGCGGCTGCGGGGGCCTCGTACGTGGGTAGCTCCTGTATTGGTGGGGCCCCTTCTGGCGGTTCCGTTGCTGGCGGTTCCCTACTCTCTGCCTCTTCTGCCTCCTCGGGTAGGGTGCGGCGGCGCAGCTGGTCGATGTGCCGTCTCAGCACTTGGCCTCCGGCGGTGGTTACCTCGTATGACCGGGAGCCTGTCACCCTCAGAACCCTTCCCGCCAACCACTCGGGGCCGCTTGCGAAGTTTTTCGCATACACTGGGTCGCCCGGAAAGAATCCTCTCACTGCTTCTCGGACCTCGGGGGACCCGCGGACATCCGGCGCCCGGTCCGGGTGTAGCCTATCTAGACGAGTGGCCAGTTTCCTCCCCATGAGCAGTTCTGCGGGGCTGAAACCGGTTACAGGGTTTGGGGTGATCCTGTTGTGGAACAGGAATGCTGAGAGGCGGTGGTCCCAATCCCCATGTACAATACGGCCAAGGGCCTCTTTGGTGGTCCGCACCATGCGCTCCGCCTGGCCGTTGGTGGCTGGATGGAATGGGGCGGACCTTATGTGCCTTATGAGGTACCGGTCGGTGAACTCCCGGAATTCCCGGGAGGTGAATGCCGTGCCGTTGTCCGTCACCAGGGTGTCAGGGATCCCGTGTGTGCAGAGGACCCTTCTGAGCGCCCTGACTGCTGCTGCGGTGGAGGTCGAGGCCACCGGAATTACCTCTAGCCATTTTGTATATGCGTCCACAAGTATAAAGAAGATCTGGCCCTGATACGGCCCCGCGAAATCCACATGGAGGCGGGACCACGGCCGCCCGTTCGACTCCCACCTGTGGACCGGGGCGGACGGCGGATTGGGTCTGGACTCCTGGCATGGTTGGCACCTTCTTACCCACCCCTCTATTTCCTCATCCATGCCCGGCCACCACACGTACCTCCGGGCCAGGGCTTTCATCCTCACGATGCCCGGGTGGGTCTCGTGGAGATCCTCTAATACCTGTCTGCGCAGGGGGGGGGGCACCACCACCCGGCTCCCCCAGAGTATGCACCCCTTGTGTGTCGATAGCTCGTCCTTCCTGGACGCGAACGGCCGGAATGCTTCTTCCACCTTGCCCGAGGGCCACCCCCTTCCCACCCAGTCCCTGACTCGTGCGAGGATGCGGTCTCTCCCAGTCGCCCGAGCCACCTCGTCCGCGTGCAGTGGGCGCTCGGGGAGCGACTCAATGAGCATCACCCCGTGTGCCGGGGCGGGATCTGGGTCCGTTGTGGGTAGCGGCAGGCGGCTGAGGGCATCTGCGTGACCCATTGCTTTACCGGGGCGGTGTATCAGTGCGTAAGTGTATGAATTCAGGAACTGGTTCCACCTTAAAACCCTCTGAGACAGAATCTGGGGGGTCTGACGATCGGGGGCTAGGAGGCCGAGGAGCGGCTTGTGGTCAGTGGCGATGGTGAAACGCCTACCGTAGAGGTAGTCGTTGAACTTATGCACCCCCGCCACGATCGCCAGTGCCTCCTTATCGATCTGGGCGTAGTTCCGCTCGGCAGGGGACAGAGTCCGGGAGTAGTAAGCGATTGGCGCCTCTCTCCCGTCCGGGAGTTGGTGCCCTAAGACCGCTCCTACTCCGTAGGGGGAGGCGTCGCAAGCCAGGATCAGGGGTAGGTTTTCATCGTAGTGATGAAGTACCGCGTTAGAGACCAAGAGGTCTTTCACTGCCGGGAACGCCGCGGCTTGGCGTTTACCCCAGACCCACGGGGCCTGTTTATCTAACAAGCGGTGCAACGGTTCCGCCACGGCGGCTTTGTGTGGCAGGAATGCATGATAAAAGTTTAATAATCCTAAAAAACTCTGTAGTTCTGCCTTGCATTTGGGGGCAGGGGCCTGGACTATGGCCCTGGTCTTGTCCGCCGTCGGGTGAATTCCAGCCGCGTCCACGGCGAACCCCAGGAACTCCACTCGCGGAACACCCAACAAACATTTCTCCTTTTTGACTCTCAGCCCCGCTGCTTGGAACCGTCTGAGGACCTCTCGCAGGCGGCAGCTGAACTCTCCTTCGGTGGGGGCGGCGATTAAAACGTCGTCAAAGAAGGGTTGAACTCCGGGGATCCCTTTCAAGAGAGAGTCCATGATGCTCTGGAATATCCCCGGAGCTACACTGACCCCGAACTGCAGCCGCTTAACCCTGAACGCGCCCCTGTGGGTCACGATCGTCTGCGCCTCCGCAGTCTTAGCGTCGACCGGCAGTTGCTGGTATGCTTGTGCTAAGTCCAGCTTTCCAAAAACCCTCGCCCCGGCTAGTGCTGCTAGGACGTGGCTAACCACCGGGACTGGGTAGGGGTTGTCTTGCAGCGCCTTATTGATCGTGCACTTGTAGTCAGCGCAGATCCTAACCTCCCCGTTGGGTTTGACTGGCGTTACTATGGGGGTCTCCCATTCCGCATACGTTACAGGTTCTAGGACGCCCTGGGCTGTTAGGCGGTCCAGTTCTGCCTCTATTTTAGGCTTAAGGGCGAACGGGACGCGCCTCGCTTTAAGCCTTATGGGCCTGACCATAGGGTCTATCGGTAAGGTGATGGGCGGACCCTTGTAGCTCCCCAAGGACCCGTCGAAGACCTCGGGGAACTCCCGGCAGACCCCGTCGAAATTTCTGGCCTGCAAGTGGTCCACCCCCACCAGCTGGATCCCCAGTGGATTGAACCACGCCAACCCGAGAAGTGTGGTCAGTTGGCGTTTGACCACTAGGATGTCTAGGGGCCCCCTAAAACCCCCTCTTTCTACATGCACCCGGGCCCACCCCACGATGTGTACTGGGTTCTTCTGAAAGTCCCTCAGTACGAAGTCCGCTGGCCTCGTTTGGATGCGGCGGCGGGGACATAGTTTCTTGAGGGTTTCCTCCGAAATGATAGAGATGGAGGAACCCGAGTCTACTTCCATGATGCAGGGGGCGCCCTCGATTAGGACCGACATTTTGACCTTGTCAGGGGCCGAGAGGGGCAAATTCAATACCTGCAGACTGGTGGATGCCGTCGTGTGTGTGTCCAGGGAGTCGTGATGCGCTGACGGTTGGCGGCGACTGTTCTTGGCCCGGCAAACCCGGGCGATGTGGCCGGTCTTTCCGCAGCTGCGGCAGTCCAGGTTGCGGTACGGGCAGTCCCGTCTCTCGTGGGGGTCGCCGCAGCTGGCGCACCTGGAACCGGTGGTGGCGGTGGCCCTCTCCGTCGCTCGTTGTCTCGCTGGGGCCCGTGTGTCCGTTCTCTGAGGCCGCCGGAGCTGAAACGCTTCTTCCTCTGCTCGGTCTTCCAGCTCCGTTTCTCCTTGGTGGACTGCTTCGCCGCGTGGCTGGCCGAACGCCTTGGTGGCCCTCTCGAACGCCGTCGCCTCGTTGAAGGCTTGTTGTAGCGTGAGCTCCTCCTTAGCGAAGAGCTTCTGCTGCAGTCGTTCGTCTCGGAGGCCCCAGACGAAACGGTCCCTCAGGGCTTCGTCCCTTTTGTCAAAATTGCAGTTCCCGGCGATCTGCCGAAGGGCCGCCAGGTAGACTGCCGCTGTCTCCCCCGACTTTTGGTCCCTCTTGTGGAAGAGGAATCGGCGGGCGACGATGGACGGTTGGGGCGAAAAGTGGCCCGTGAGGAGTCTCACGACTTCCCGGTAGGTCCTCTCGGTCAGCTTAGCTGGAGCGGAGAGGCCTCGTGCGATCTCGAAAGTTTCTTCTCCACAGACGCTCAGCAGGACGTCTCTCTTCCTGTCGTCATCTTCGATCAGGTTCGCCCACAGGTAGCACTCGACCCTTTCTGTGTAGGTCTCCCATCTCTCGGGGTGCTCCGGGTTGAATTCCGCAAGATGGCCCGTCGTTACCGTAGAGTTCGCCATGGTGGCGGCGGGCTGTGCGATCCTGCGGTCTCACGCCTTCCTCGTCTCCGGCCCGGTCAGGTTCCCCTCGGGGCGGCCGGACCTATCTCGATCCCACCTTCGTCGCCAGTGTAATGTACTGGGAGACGAGCCGTGGTGAAGGCATAGGTCTTTATTGGCTGGTACATCACAAGAGTGCCAACACGCGGCCGGGTCCGCTAATATATACATGCATCCCGGCACATCCCCTTCGCTGGCCAGCCCAATCCTGGCCAGTTAAACTTCCCGCCCTTGGTCAGGATTGGCGGTGGCTTTTCCCGCGCTGCGCACGGCGACCCGAGGGTGGCTCGGGTCGCGCGGCGCTTGCGCTGAGTCCGATACACTACAAGGGGCATCATATTACTTGAGACTTTGTCCTTTGTTGGAACTCTTCAGATACAAATTTTGGTGAACCCATTGAAGCACTTCAGAATTAATTACTCCAATCTTTATTTTTGGTGCAATTTCCTTACCAGTTGAAACAAATACACACAGGCAACAGATACACCAACCAGAGCTGAGTTTCACATCCTTAGACAGCCCTATTATTCCATGCATGCCTCTTCCTTGTCTGTTTCAGAATGCACAAATACTTATTGTACAGACTTCACCACAACTGCTTTTCCTGCCCATTTACAAGAAGCTCAGCTTTATCCGTCATCTGAAACCCTAGTATTCAGCTGTCAGACATCCACCAGCATCTGGCATCCATATGTGCTTGCATGGGTCTCTTGCTTCATAGCCTGACAGAGGAAGAGGTTTGGTGACAAAAAGCAGCAGATAAGATTTAAGACTGTGTTCATACCAACCTTCTTGTTACATTTCTTGTCAGTTTGTCCTCCACTACACTTCCTCCTTTCACAATTGCATGTTTGCATTCATTTCCTCTTAATAATTGATTTTGTATCATTTCAATAATGTATAGAGATGGAGCAATACATTTACAAAATTGTCAAGTTTCTTCTAATTTTTTAAAAAAGTAATAGCTGAGTGTCTATTGCACAAATTCATTGTGAAAAAATTTGTTTTAATTTATGATAATGAATGACAGGAAGGTAGAGATGTCTAGGACAAAGAATGGGGCAAGATGTCTTTCCAAAGCATGCCAGAAATTAACAGATTACAGATGTGGTATGGCTTTCTTTGTGCTATTCTCCGTAGCACATCTCATAGAGAACAGCCAATCGAGATGCACCCTGAGCCATTTCGAGTTGAAGACAAATTACAAAAAGCACCCATGAACTATAAAGCTAAGTTAAAACATGGTCTAATTTGTTTGTAACTATCCTAAACACCAAGAGGCAGCATCTGATGGTGACCACATAACAAAAATAAGACCCATTCTCAGCCACCCATCTGTGCACACCATTAGTGACTGAGATAACATTTTCCATATCCTTCCTCTGAACACCAATAGGACAAGTACAAGTCACTGGAAAACTTGTGATTAACTGACAGAAATTATCAAGCCACTGTAGTTTGTGCAACAAAGACATATCTAAAATATTTTCATCATCAGATTGGTCCATTTTTGTTTTCTAATTTTAAGGTTTATAATCTACCAAGAAATGTCTTATTATATTTGCATTTATATAAGGATGAAGAAAGTTTGCCACTTATTCCCTCTTATCAGTGGTGTATAATTTGTTTAATTGGAAAACAATTTTGCTGACAACTCCTTCATAACAGGAACGCAAGTTCTTTGGCTCCTGACAAGATTTTTGAGTTTATCCTCCACTAACATTTTTTTAGCATAGTTAATGAAGCAGGCATATTGCTGCCATAATCTACAATCTAAAGGAACAACACCCCTGTAAGAAGACCTGGAAAACGATAAATTTTCTTTTGTATACATAAAGCTGCAACTCACAAGATGCTGAGAGGCCTAGAAGTCACACTGGTGTTTTCCCCACAGAAACTGACTTGCAGCAATAAGTCTTCCATATGGCAGTTTTCCCTGAATAACATTGTTCCTGCTTCAAAACCCACCCCCCACCCCCATGCCACCAAGGGCCTTTCCACAATGAAAGGGGCTAGAGACTTAATCTTTTTACAGGGGAATTCAAAGAACTTGACAGACAGAATGCTATGATGTTATAGAAATATATTATTTGCCAATGTTTTTAAAAGCCATCAGGTAGTAAGGAGATGATTGTCATGAGCGACTGGGATAGGGAAAATTATACTGATGTGGGCAGGATGGGGAGAGCTAGACTTTCCCGTCCACATGACCACCACCCTGGCTTTGTTGCAATCCTTCCCGAAACATTGCAGCAAAGCAGGTTTGGGAAAGATCACAGGACAGGGAAAACCCAGAAGGTGCATGCAAGCACCATGAGGTTTCCCAAAAGTATCCAAGCTGGGACAAACAACTTGTGTTTAAGTGATCATTTGGGCGGTTCCAAAGCAAACACTTTTATTCTGCCAGGTTTTCATCTATTTTTATTGTAATGTGTTTCATCTTTGTAAACCACTTCAATAACTTTTAGATCAGAGTGGAAGATACAAGCCTTTCAATAAATAACTATTAATTTAATTTAATTTTTTTTTATTTATACCCTGCCCTGTCCCGCAAGCGGGCTCAGGGTGGCTTACAACAATAAAAACAAGCATTGATATTAAAGCATCATAAAACAATTGCAATAAAATCAGAGCAGTATATTCAAAAGAGACAAACACTATTCGGTGGGGTAGGGCGGGATATAAATCAAATTAAAAAAATTAAAATAAACTATTTCAGACACAAGCGGCAAACAAAACAACAGCACATATGGCCAATTACTGTCAACTCTATACAAGTACCATGTGTGTAAAATGGTGGGGGGAAGTGATGATGTTCAAAAGGATGCCTGCCAGATCAGTTAAAAGCCTGGTGGAAAAGCTCCATCTTGCAAGCTCTGCAGAACTTTGACAAGCCCTGCAGGGCTCGAATCTCCAGAGGGAGCTCATTCCACCAGGTAGGGGCCTGGACCGAAAAGGCCATAGCCCTTGTTGAGTGTCCTTAGACTGAGGGACTGCAAGATGTTGTGAAGCAGAACTCAGAACCCAAACCGGGGGAGGGGGGGGGTCATTAAATTTATATGAGATTGGATTGCCAACTTCCAGGTGGGGCCTGAAGATCTCCTGCTATTGAAATTGATCTTCAGGTGACAGAGATCAGTCCTGCTGGAGGAAATGGCTGCTTTGAAGGGTGAACTTTATGGCATTGCACCGTGCTGAGGACCATTTACTCCCCAAACTTCATCTTTCCCAGGCTCCATTCCCCAAATCTCCAGCTATTTCCCCACCCAGAGCTGGCAACCCTAGCTCAGATTGGGATAACTAGTATGGGTTGTATCCTGCTAAAGACATCTACCTGCTCAATTGCCCTTGGCGATCAGAAGCACAACAATTACTCCTCAGTGTCTACTTACACTCTGAAAGCAACAGTATCACCATTATATTTTCCACAGGCACAAGCCATAGCACCAAGTGTTTCTTCTGAAACAACTGCAAAAATAAATTAAATGAAATTATATGGAACATCTTTTGTACATTCCATTGTTCCATGGGCACAGTTATTTTATTAAAATATTCCTAGAAGAAATATGCATTGAAGCACTTTCAAGAAATAGTAACAGAACACAGATGTTAAACGCCCCATGCATATGGGGCACTTTACATAAGTGCAAACATACTGGATAAGATCCTAATGTGGGCATTATTGGAGGAAGGATAAAAATGGGATGAACAAAGCACCTGCCAGTCCAGAAACATGCTGACCCTTATGAAGAACAAATGCAAGGACAACAGTGTCATAACCTCCCAGAAGTCTGGCTAAATTGAGAGTATGTGGACCCAAAGGAGGAGCACCTGATCCTTGACAAACTGGTTCCTGATGTTCAGGTTAAAGAGCCCCTGGGCTGAGTGTCGCATATAAAAGCACAAGAATGCAGAAATTGACTCCACCTCTTCACACAGACCAGTAGGTTATAGAGCCAGGCTGATAACAGAGGGTTGTACACTTCAGCTCAGTTGTGAGTGGGTGTGCTCATACACCTTTCAGTTAAAAAATCATGTTGCCTTGCTAGTTACAAACAGGGAGAGCAGAGTCAGGTTTCCAAAAGGCAAACACACACTGAACTTTGTCACCTTACTCATTTGCTCCTACCAAAGGTGATTGGCTACAGACAGAATATCCAGCCAATTCTGGCACAAGGAAAAAACAAGTAAGGCCCTCCCTTATCACAAAGCAAACGTTGACTAAAATTTAACCAGTGGAGCAGGAAAGAGTCAACATAAGCTCTCTTTCTGGAAGCAGAGAGAGGGATCTAAAAGACGAAGAGCATGATCAGCAAGACACAAGGCAGCCGTTGTCCTTATCCTTCTGAATGTGTACACAAAGACTGAAGGAATCTATGTTTTTCTAACGCTGCAATTACGCTAGCCACCAAGTACTCATTTGCTTGGAATCGATGTGTAGCTTTTTGTCTTAAAGGGCAATCCACAACCCAAAATTAAATTAATTGAGAATAAGCTATAAAACCCTGGTTAATTTTTTATGTAGTGCAGACTTAAAAGCAAATCAGTTGTAATCTGGAGAAGTTAACTCATCTTTGACTTAGGTTGGTTGCTCCAGACCATAGAAACCTTTCCTTTTAATGCCCGGAGATTATTTTATTACAGAAAGGATTAGAACAGTGTCATCCAACAGAGTCCAATAAACGAGAAAACGCTCAAATCTACAGGAGTTACAAAATGTCACTCTGGGTGCAAAAAAATGCTTTTAAAGCCACTGTCCACCAAAGAGTATGTCAGTTACAGGAAATGGGTATGCTGATGCTGGCTGCATACAGGATGCTTTGGGGTAACAGGTAGGAAATGGCAAAGTTCTTGCACCAGTTCAGGCAAACTTCACACTTCTTTCATACTCCACACCTCACAGCTACACCTGCAAATTTGCTTCCACATCCTGTTCCTGTGTTTTTAACCACACAATTGATATGCCAAAGAGTTACTTCCCTGACTATTTTCACAATTACTCCATCTGTAGATGTTGTTGCTGCAAAATGAGGTGGTAGAATTCTGAGGTAGTAGCAGAGCCTTTATCAACTAAATACTCAGGGTCAGGAAGAAGGAAGCTCAAGAGTCATGGAGTAAAAGGACAGGTCCTCTTGTGGATCAAAAACTGGCTAATTAATAGGAAGCAGAGAGTGAGTATAAAGGGGCAATCTTCGCAGTGGACGACGGTAAGCAGTGGGGTGCCGCAGGGCTCAGTACTGGGTCCCATGCTCTTTAACTTGTTCATAAATGATTTGGAGTTGAGAGTAAGCAGTGAAGTGGCCAAGTTTGAGGATGACACTAAATTGTTCAGGGTGGTGAGAACCAGAGAGGATTGTGAGGCACTCCAAAGGGATCTGTTGAGGCTGGGTGAGTGGGCGTCAATGTGGCAGATGAGGTTCAATGTGGCCAAGTGCAAAGTAATGCACATTGGGGCCAAGAATCCCAGCTGCAAATACAAGTTGATGGGGTGTGAACTGGCAGAGACTGACCAAGAGAGAGATTCATGTGCTTGCAGCCTGCAGCGTAGCTGCTAGACTGCAAAAGCACTGGTTTGCTTCCCTAGATGGGAAGAGTCAAGGGGCGCCCGTTTGGGCGTGCAGACTGGGAGGCGTGGTCTGACCAATTAATGGCCAGATCTGTGCTCCCCTCAGTCTGCGTCATCTTCAGATTTTTGGGGGTTTAGGGCACTATGCGGCCAGGGGATGACTGTGAAGCATCCCCCTTTTGGGGAATTTGGGGTCTGGCATGATCAAACCTTAAGGTTTGAAGACCTGGGTGGAGAATGCAGACTGCCGGGAGACTCGGCTAGAGGGTGCTTTCTGGCGAGATGTGCGTCTGGGTTTGGGGCCTCTGGTGCAGGCCTCCCTGCTAGGCCTGCCCGGAAAGAGCTGAGTCACTCAGCTCTGGCCGGGGGGCTGGGTCTCTCGCCCGTTATGGCAGGGGAGTGGTCGTGGTGACCCCTAGCCCTGGCCAGGCTGCTGGTAGGGTACCCTTGCTGTCGATGAGCTTATTTAATAAAGTGGCCCAATTTTATTCCAACACCCTGTGTCTGACTCGTTATTCCATCTTCGGGGAGCACCTTGGGGTCGTGGTAGATAACTCACTGAAAATGTCAAGACACTGTGCGATTGCAATAAAAAAAGGCCAACGCCATGCTGGGAATTATTAGGAAGGGAATTGAAAACAAATCAGCCAGTATCATAATGCCCCTGTATAAATCGATGATATGGTCTCATTTGGAATACTGTGTGCAATTCTGGTCACCACGCCTCAAAAAGGATATTATAGCATTGGAAAAAGTCCAGAAAAGGGCAACTAGAATGATTACAAGTTTGGAACACTTTCGCTATGAAGAAAGGTTAAAACGCTTGGGGCTCTTTAGCATGGAGAAACGTCGACTGCAGGGTGACATGATAGAGGTTTACAAGATTATGCATGGGATGGAGAAGGTAGAGAAAGAAGTACTTTTCTCCCTTTCTCACAATACAAGAACTCGTGGGCATTCAATGAAATTGCTGAGCAGTCGGGTTAGAACGGATAAAAGGAGGAACTTCTTCACCCAAAGGGTGATTAACATGTGGAATTCACTGCCACACCACTGTGTGACACAGAGTGTTGGACTGGATGGGCCATTGGCCTGATCCAACATGGCTTCTCTTATGTTCTTAACCCAGAAAGGCCATGATCTATTGCCAATGTCAATATTGTGCTCTGATCCCTGAATACTAGGAAGTTCCTTGTACACTGTCAAAAGCAAAGAGACTTATGGTGACTTCTGTAAAAAATTGTTTATTTGAAAGTATATTGGTTGAACAACAGGAGTGCAAGCATGTATGTACAGACAGTGTCCTGTCTAATTACATAGAACCAAGAACAAGAGCATATTCCAAGAGTGCTTCATGCCAAAAAAAAACAAAAATCCAGCGGCACCTTAAAGACTAACAACATTAAGTCCAGTGTACATTTTTGTGAAGTAGAGCTCACAGCTGCAGAAACTGAAGCTTCTTTCAGTTTCCCTTCTAGAGTCAAACTATATAATTGCTTTCCTTCATTCCCTACACAGGCAACACAGATTTCAGTCCCTTGGAATAGCCATTAGCCAAAGGCTATTAAGCACGTCCCCTCAGATATCAATATATATAGAAGCAGCAAGAGAGAGAGAGGCACTGTATGACAAAACAACATACTTATACCAATATTAACTATTCAGATGATAAGGTTCAGAGTGCATGATTGCAAGCAAGCTGAAAAACAGAATAAAATAAGGCTGGTTTCACACTGCCACATTTCAGGCTGACATTCAATCTATGTTTTTAAAAAACTGGCCTGAACATATCTATGCTGAAGCAGTATGCAATCAGAAGAGCAGATGCCAATCCACCAGTTTATTTCCAGGGAGGAAATATATAGGGATTTGGGTTGTGGTGGTATGCTCTTATTGAAAATAAAATCACAAAATGGCTGTTTATTCTGACCCTGGATTATACAAACCTGGGAGGATATCCAGATTACAGCTGTGCAAGGACTGCCAATCAAGTTATAAGGCTGCCAATTCAAAGTTGAACAATGACATACATAGCATAAGAGAAAGAAAGTCAGAAAGAAGAAGGGAAAGACAAGAAAGAAGACAGGAGTTGACAAGAGCCAATACAGTTTATAAGAGCTGATGTAGATTTTTTTATATATATCCTTTCACATTTTGAGCTCTGATAACTGCATTTGCCTTGTGAGATCACTGTGCTTCACCAATCATCCCAATAACTCTGACTTGGGATGGGGAATGGAACTAGTTTTCAGGCTAGTTTAAAAAATTGTAGTCAATATATGGAGAAACCTGAATTCTCCAAAACCAGAATAAGACTCAGTAGTTTTTCTAGCAGTTACACAACATGGTATTAGTGTCCCATATTTCCCCACACCACAACTAGCAGGAATATGCAAAATGCAGTTTGCATATTTTCTTAATTTGAATAATTTCTATCACTTGTCAATTTCAGTTTTTCTTAGTGAAGAATTTTCCTTTTGTTTTTGGGCACAGTACCCCCTTCCCCAAATATGCAACAGAACACAGAATTGCTCTGGATAATTTCCTCCAATGGAGTCCAGGCTGCAGTAGCTTTGTTCCAGAGCATGGGTTACCAATGTAACCCATGGTACCCACTGATCTCTTTTCTGGCACCCACCAAGTGTTTTTAGAAAGTGGGTGGGCCCAGGTAGGGCTTGTGCCCAGCAAGGCTTCCTATTGACTACTGGAGATTTGATTGGCTGGGCAGATTTTTTGACATGTTGCTTTGGCAGCAGCTGCTACTGCAACACACAAGTCCACGCTGTGTTGCTGAAGTAAAACTGTGGCATCATTTTGTGGTCAGTTCCGCCTCTTGTAGCAGCCATTTTGTTGCTGCACCCACCATGCTGTGTCAGCATTCCAAATGTGCCCACAGGCTCAAAATGGTTGGGGCCCCTATTACAAGTCATAGATTTGCCAATTCCCAGTTGAGGACAGGGGATCCCCTGGTTTTGAGACCCTCCCCTCACATCAGGGTTATCAGAAAGCAGCAGGGGGGGGGGTTGAATGTCCACTGAGCACTCCATTATACCCTATGGTGACCAGTTCCCCATAGGGTATAATGGAGAATTGATCCATGGGTATCTGGGGCTCTGAGGGGGGCTGGGGGTTTTTAGTTAGAAGCACCAAATTTTCAGCATAGCATCTGGTGCCTCTTCTCAAAAACCCTCCCACATTTCAAAAAGATTGGACCAGGAGGTCCGGTTCTATGAGCCCCAAAAGAAGGTGCCCCTATCCTTCATTATTTCCAAATGGAGGGAAGGCATTTAAAAGGCATGCCGACCCTTTAAATGTGATTGCCAGAACTCCCTCCAGAGTTCAATCATGTTTGTCAAACCCTTGCTCCTGGCTCCACTGCCAAAATCTCCTGGCTCCACCCCCAAAGCCCCCAGATATTTCATGAGGCAGACCTGGCAACCCTCAGTCTAAAAGGTCTGCTGAATTGATTTCCTAACAGACCAACAATTCTTTGTGAACCTTTTTTCCTCCTTAGGAAGCCCAACAAAATGTTAACCTTCATGCCCTCAGCTTCTTAGGAAGCAGCATCATAGCATTTTAAACTATTAGCATTGCCTTTTATACCCAGTAAAACGTATTTCACAGTCCAGTAGTTGACATTTCCACATACTGATGATCTTTTGAGTTTGAGAGGAAACAAGGCCATGAAGTGTCAAAGGTTCTGTTTGGTAGACTTCTTTGCAGTAGAAAAATGCAATTACAACTCCTCAAAAGAGACTGCACGATAGCTATTTCTGTCCCCTGACCACATGCAGCCTTTCTAGAATATTATATACTGACATCCAAAAGGTTTTCATTCACCAGTTAATAAACTGAAAATATATATATGACTACTATTCCTAATTTAAACACTTACTTAAAAGTAAGCCCAACAGTTTCAAAGGAATTTACTTTCAAGTAACAGCTAACCATAAGTGCATCACTATTCAGGAGTTTATTACAAATTCAACAATGAGGTTAATTACTATTTTAAACATAGGCAGGATTATCCCATTTATTGTCACAATAACCATGTGAGGTTATTGTGACTAAGATAATAAGTGGAAAGATGCAAATGAGCAGAGCCATCGGGGATGGAGTACATGGATAAAAGAGCTGTGTAGTAAACACCACAAATCCAAGACCAGAAGACTAAGTCCCATAGTTTGATTTTGAAGCTGTGTTTTGACACTGCCAGTATTTAGTGCTGCATTTAGTTCATCTAGTGCTCTCAATAACCATGAGGACTAGAAAATTCTTTTAATCTAAAACAAATAAAAGGGAATATTCTCAAGAATCCAAGCTCTCTGCCAAACGCTGCACAGAGTATACAGAGTTTCAGGAGCATACTTAAAGGCTATATTCCAGACTAGCACATAATAGCAAAGTATGTGAAATAAAAAGAGCAGAATGGAGGTACAGGCCTGATAAATCATATATTATTGAGACTCAGGAAGTGAAGCCTGCAAGGACCAGTCACACCCAAAAGCAGGTCAAGCTCTTCTATAATTTTCGCAATGAGTTAGTGAGGTGGGACAAAGAAGTCATCAACGACATCATAATTTTGGCTGTTATTACATTACATTTAGATGCTGTTAGGGCATTAGGCATAGAAAATGAACTCTTCAATGGCTTTTTAGAAATATATATGTCTCTGATTCAAAATTTATTTTGATACAAGCATTTATTAGCAGCTGGCTGAATAAATGCAATCACCAAGGACACTGGGTTCCCTCCACAATTCAGATAAGAACCATGTTGGATTGGGCCAATGGCCCATCCAGTCCAACACTCTGTGTCACACAGTGGCAAAAAAAACCCAAGTACCATCAGGAGGTCCACCAGTGGGGCCAGGAGTCCAGGACACTAGAAGCCCTACCACTGTGCCCCCCCCAGCACCAAGAATACAGAACATCACTGCCCCAGACAGAGAGTTCCATCAATACACTGTAGCTAATAGCCACTGATGGACCTTTTATCAGTTCTAACCTGACTGCTCAGCAATTTCATTGAATGTCCACGAGTTCTTGTATTTTGAGAAAGGGAAAAAGTACTTCTTTCTCTACCTTCTCTATCCCATGCATAATCTTGTAAACCTCTATCATGTCACCCATCAGTTGACATGATAGAGCCCCAAGCATTTTAACCTTTCTTCATAGAGAAAGTGTTCCAACCCTTTAATCATTCTAGTTGCCCCTTTCTGCACTTTTTCCAATGCTATAATATCTTTTTTTAGGTACAGTGACCAGAATTGTACAGAGTATTCCAAACTGAGGCTGCACCATCAATTTATACAGAGGCATTATGATACTGCCTGATTTGTTTTCAGTTCCCTTCCTAATAAATCCCAGCATGGTATTGGCCTTTTTTATTGCTATCACACACTGTCTTGATATTTTCAGTGAGTTATCTACCATGACCCCAAGATCTCTCTCTTGGTCAGTCTCCTCCAGTTCACATCCCATCAACTTGTATTTATAGTTAGGATTTTTGTCCCCTATGTGCATTACTTTGCACATGGCTATGCTGAATCTCATTTGCCACATTGACGCCCAGCCTCAACAGATCTCTTTGGAGTGCCTCACAATCCTCTCTAGTTCTCACCACCCTGAACAATTTAGTGTCATCCGCAAATTTAGCCACTTCACTGCTTTCTACCATCTAAAAATTATTAATGAACAAGTTAAAAAGCATCGGACCCAGTACTGAGCCCTGCGGCACCTCACTGCTTACCACCCTCCACTGAGAAAATTGCCCATTTATACTCACTCTCTGTTTCCTATTTAGCCAGTTTTTGATCCACAAGAGGACCTGTCCTTCTACCCCATGACTCTCAAGCTTACTAAGGACCCTTTGATGAGGAACTTTTATCAAAAGCTTTCTGGAAGTCAAGGTAAACAACATCTATTGGATCCCCTTTGTCCACATGTTTGTTCACCCCCTCAAAGAACTGTAACAGATTAGTGAGACAAGATCTTTCCTTACCGAACCCATGCTGAGTCTTCCTCAATAACTTTTGTTCATCAATGTCCCTACTAATTCTTGCATTGGTAATGGTTTCCACCAACCTTCCCAGTATTGAAGTCAGACTGACTGGCCTGTAATTTCCTAGATCTCCTCTGGAACCCTTTTTAAAGATGGGGGTGACATTTGCTACCTTCCAGTCCTCAGGAACGGAGGCAGATTTCAATTAAAAATTATGTATTTTTGTCAAGAGATCCACATTTTCACCTTTGAGTTCTTTCATGTATGCCATCCGGGCCTGGTGACTTATCAGTTTTTAATTTGTCTGTCAGTTGGAGGACCTCCTCTCTCGTCACCTCAATCTGACTCAGGTCTTTCAACACCCCTTCCAAAATCGGCAGTTCTGAAGTAGGAAAACACTTCTCATCTTCCACAGTGAAGATGGAGGCAAAAAATGCATTCACCTTCTCAGCCATTTCCCTATCCTCCTTCAGTAATCCTTTTACCCTTTGGTTATCCAAGAGCCCCACCGCCTCCGTGGCTGGTTTCCTGCTTCTAACGTATTTGAAGAAATTTTTATTGTTGGTCTTTATGTTTTTTGCAATATGCTCCTCATAGTCTGTTCTTGCTTGCCTGCCGATACTTTCCTAGGTCCAGCATCAGCTCCTTTTGTCACGCTACACATTTATAAGCAGTTTCTTCTGTGTTGTTCTTTAATCATGTGTGTATATCCACTGACTGAAGCCCCCAGTGGTTCTTTCACCTCTGAATTTCAACACAGTAATTTAAACATATATACAGAATACCGAAAAGTCCTAATTTGTGCATAACAGCTGGTAGTGCTTTTCCCACCAAATTAAAACTCAAAGCACCTAAAAGTGATTTTAATGGAAGAGACTGAACAGATGAAATGGCCTTAAACCAAGCCCATCATTCGCTGTCACTCAGTACCACCTAGCAGCAACTCTGCAATTTTACAGGTCAAGAACGGTCCTTCCCAACACTGTTGCCTGAAATCCTTTCACTAGACTTGACAGGGATCAAACTTGGGACCTTCTGCATATGTTCCCTCACAGAGCCACTGCCCTGTGCCAAAAGCTGCACTCAGCAGTGCTTAATGGGAAACATTGTGCTCATTATCAGTGAAGTACTAAATTTTCCAAAATAATAAAACTGATATAAAATGGGCAATGTATGAAGAGGAAAAATCCCTTGAAATATAAACACACTTGATCCCACTAAGCATACTGATTTTGATGGAAAAGATCAGAAGACTGGGCTGTTGATACAAACCTCCTCATCTTAGTATAATAATATAAATGTGGGAACAGTGAAGAACCAAATAATCTCCCTAAACAGATTAACTTTATTACAGATTTAGTGACTCATTTGCATATTCAGCCACACCCCCTGGTGTCACCATTTTTTTGCACAGGGCTTTTTTTGTAGAAAAAGCCCAGCAGGAATTCATTTGCATATTAGGCCACACACCCTGACACCAAGCAAGCCAGAACTGCGTCCCTGTGCGTTTTTGCTAAAAAAAAAGAAAAAGAAAAAGAAAAAAAGCTCTGAATTTAATCATAATTGGAAAAATTACCATTTGAGATCTGGGGGAGAACACTATTAAATGTTTAAGAGATCAGACATTGAACTTACCACCAAAGTACAGAGCCCATTGGAAAAGATCACAGTTGTTCCAAAACTTCCAAAACTTGTGGGTTTCTAAAGGAAAAAAAAATATTAATACAACTAACGCAACAGACCCTAGAAAGTTAATTTCAAGTCAGACAGACTAACACAAAGACCTTAATGTCAACTCTTACACTGTATTTCGCATTCAACAACACTAGCAAAACAACCTACACAGCACCTTGAAACAATAATCTAGATGCATTTCTGGCAGAAGAACGGTCCAAAAGCTAGGACTTGTCTTTGCATGAGGATACCAAAGCATCTATCACAATGTTTCTAGATTTTCTGGATGTCAAAAGAGTAGGATTTATCCAGTAATTTTAAAAACCTTTTATAAATGCATGTTTTGGAACAAATACATGAAGCTGCAAGAGTCATCTGAAAACAATTTTAAAAATGGTCCTGCTAATCCTAACCCTTAAAAAAATATTTGTCACCCTTAACAATATTGCTGCTGTTGAAATGGGAATAACTCCTAGTAAAAAAAAACAACAATGGGATCCAAACATTCTGAATATTATCCAATGGAAGTATTCATACACATATTATGAGAGTGACAAATGGTCTTCAAATGAAAATATATTGCCACATACACAGTGTTCTTGGATATCTCAAGAAAAGAAGTTCAGAACCCTTACCTTTCATTCTCTATTCAGTCAGGCTCAGGGTGATAGCATTCCTTATTGCTTTACAGATTTATTCCGTAGCCACAAAATCTGGGTTTCAAGTTTTTGTTTAATGTTGTTTTCTGTTTTAAAAAAACAAGAAATGGTTATCTTATACAACAGCAAACATTGTTCTGAATCTGCATGGTTTGCACTCACATGATTTTGGTCCATTTTAAAGTAAATAAAAACAAGCATCTAAGCAGGTATTTCTATGCATTGATAAGCAGATGGTTTCTTGAAGGCAAGTTAAGACCAGACAAAGTGGAATGCTGAAGGGTTCTCTAGGGGAACAGTGTCCTGTTACACACTTCAGCAGATCTTTTTTCAGAGGCAAATTGTATAAGTACAGAAGCAGATTATGCCTAACATGTGGGAAAGTTCACATGGGACAAAGCATCCCCTGCACTCAGAGAGTGTAAACATATACAATTCTTTATCAAATATCAAGTGCTAGTGTGCTACCAAGAAGAAATAATCATCCCAATGCCCAAATGAAAATAATGGGATAAAACCATTAGGGGAAATACAAAAAAACAAACAGAAAAGTTGTCCAGGAATCTGTGATGGATGAATCTTAGAGTAGTTCTCAAGTCATAGAGATTTATCTATATATGCATATGGGGAGGGTAACACTCCCCAGATTCTTTTCAGTCTAATATTTCTACAACTTGCATGAATCAAGTATTAGATAACTAATCTATCTCCTTTGCAATGAGAATTATACAGCTGTGCAAGCAGCCATAGGTGAGGATCACTAGCCCCATCACCAGCAGGCAGGACTATTAAAATGTGGCAGTTGTCACTGTTCCCTAGTATTATCTACTTGCCACTTAATTCTAAACACACACACAATTAGCCCATTAACATTTGGCTAAAAAAAATGACCACACATGGCTAAAAACAGGAATAGCTTCTTTGAAAGGATCATAATTTTGAAATGCACAACACTTAACTCAATACTTTTGGAGAAAAATAAGGAGGACACACAGAGGAGGAGAACAAGCATTAATCTAATGAAACCGTCTGAGTAGTGAAATGCAAAAACCAGAACAAAGAAAGGCTTCCTACAGGGATAGAGTAGTTACCTGTCTTGGTTTAATAAGATCAGCATCACAAACAAAGGATCAGGACTGGAAATGTTAAAGGAACACATTCCCCAGAACTATTGTCCTGCAGAATAGACATTACCAAGCTTTATCACTAGAATAGATTTAGACTTGTGCTGTGATTTGAGATACACGCATGATTTGTAGCCTGCCTGGTGAGAACAAGCACATGTAGAACTAGAGTGCAAACAAGATGGTTCTTTTTAATCTTGTAAACATCAGGACCATACTGGAGGTAGGAAGAAGACCAATAAGGACATAGCATTTTGCAAACCTCAACAAGAATCCTAAAAGTACGAAACAGCAAAAATTCAGAGACTGTATACTTGGAGGCACATTGAGAGCTCTGAGAGAAAGCATGTTGAAGAAATACAGTCTGCAAGATCAATAGCAACACTGAAAAGAATAAAACAAGTTGGATTCACGCCGTGAATCTATTTTTACAAGACCAAGATTGGCCATAAGCAGGAGCAGGGCTTTTTTTGAACAGGAACACCCAGGAATGCAGTGTCAGGGAGTGTGGCCTAATATGCAAATGAATTCCTGCTGGGCTTTTTCTACCAAAAAAGCCCTGTATGAAACAGTGTGTGTCAGGGGTGTAGCCTGATATGCAAATGAGTTCCTGCTGACCTTTTTATACAAAAAAAGCTTTGGGCAGGAGTATCAAGAGACTGTTTGGATTTGGTATTCAACCATCATAAGAACATCAGAAGAGCCCTGCTGGATCAGACCAGTGGTCCATTTAGCCCAGTATCTCACACAGTGGCTAACCAGTTTCTCTGGAGGGTCAACAGCAGGGCATAGACACCAAGGCCTTCCCCTGATGTTGCCTCTGGGCTCCGCAATTCAGAAGCTTGGTGTCTCTGAATGCAGAGGTTCCCCAGTCAGCGTGGCTCATTTCTGGTAGGCAGTGAGACCAATTTCCTGCAGTGTATAATGTGTCCCTTTGGCATCCATTGTTAAGCAAGAGTTTAGTAACAACAGATGGGGTACATAAGAGTTTTTAGTAACATTTCCAACCAATCCATGACACTGAAGCTGCATCCCACCCAGCACAAGGTGCAGCCTCACACCATTCTGAAAGAGGCAGCTTTATTATAGTAAACACCTGTGGGTATCTCTGGTTGCTTGCCATTGGTAACTTCGCAACCCTATTTATAAATTCCTGGCCTCAAACTGGCCTTTCATAACTCCCTTTGTTTTGTTGCTTTTAGTTAAGTAAACTGCCTACCATATCAACTCATATCAGTCCTTCCATGTCTTCATTAGCTTTCTCTAATAAGTTCCAAAGATGGCTAAAACCCCACTACAAAAAAAGACCTTCATAAATGAACACTATCTGCCTCTCCTAGAACTGGAAATGATCTCTTCTACTGTAGCAGGTCCCTCAGTGGGAGTTGACAGTCCCTCAGTAACCAACTGCAGAGGACAGGTGGCTATGCCAGGTTTTTTCCTGCCTTCTTTGCACACCACCAATTCAAAAGGGACCAAAAACTCTTTTTAAAAAAACCATCATTCTGGATGTTCCTTCATAGACCTCTGGAGGCTTTGCACTTCCCTTATGCAAATAGCCCCTAATCTTTATCCAAAGCAAAACATCAGCAAATGGAAAAATATCCATGAGGCACAGTATTATAGTTTTAAATTATTTAAGGGAAACAGAGTCACGTGGCAAAGTAAAAAGCAGGAAATACTTCTAAAAATCCACTGCATGACCCTAGTGTTTTTATGGCCAAATAGGTTCAAGCAAATAGGGTTGTAAGAAATCCTTTGTTCACATTTTTTCATAACTGAATCAGCCACATGTTAAATCCAACAAGACAAAGAAACAGAATGCTCCCCCGTGCCTAGAAAGCATCAGATGGAACTGAGCTTGAAATTCTAGAAAAGCTCACAATTTCTATCTGGATGGCAAATAATCAATTAGAACCGACACAAGGGCTTTCTAACCAACAGAGAAGAAAGACTGAAAAACTAGTCAGTAGGTTTTTTTAAAATCTGATATATATTTAGAAAGAAATTACATCATCTGTTTACCTGACTGCTTTAAGGGAAGGTCTATGACTCAGTGCTAGTGCATCTCATTGGCATGCTGAAGGTCACAGGTTCAATACCTGGCATCTCCAGTTAAAGGGACTAGGTTGTAAGTGATATGAAAGACCTGTACCTGAGACCCTGGAGAGCTTCTGCCAGACAATACTTGCATTGATAAACCAAATCAGCTTCATGTGTTCAAAAAATGAGCTGGCTGAATTGCATTTTAAAAAATCTAGTCAACATTGGGCTTTCTGTCAAACCAAAAGCTTAAAGGCAACATTTTCAAATGCAGCCCAGGACTGACTTGCAGGAGTCTTGTGAGAAGTTTCCCAAGATGGCAGGTGGCCGGCCTTCCTTCCTTCCTTGTTCATGGGCAGTTGTACAACCCGAAACCATAGAGTACTGACCTACCTATTCTACAGAAATTTAATTTAACTTTAAGCCTTTCTGCCTAGAAGAAGCAGCTGCCCAAAACTTTGCAACAGTAAAAAAACCACTCATACACTGCATAGAAAAAGTATTCAATATACTCCACACATTGTATTTCATATCAGCACCACTGAACCCATAAATGTAAAAGATGGTCCCTGAAGAAAGGTTTTCCCGCAATGAAACGTGACTGGTTCTTTTATGATTCGTTGGACTTTAACAATATATTTATTTATTTATTTATTTTGGACAGCAGGCATGTTGTGCACCAGATGCTTTTTTGTCTGTATCGCTGTTTAGAATTTGTGAAAGAGACAATGTGTGGATTATATTTAGGGTTGCCAAGTCCAATCCCAGAAATATCTGGGGACTTTGGGGGTGGAGCCAGGAGACTTTGGGGGTGGAGCCAGGAGACACTGGGGTGGAGCTAGGGGGAGGGGGGAAACGGCGCCGGGGAGCGTGGCGAGCCGCCCCGTCTCGGAGTGGGCGACGCCGCTGCGCGGCTGCAGCCTCTTCTCCGCTCGCCGTGGCTGCTCCTCCGAGATGGGCTCAGGCTGAGCCCATCTCGGAGGAGCAGCTGCGGTGGGGCGGGGGGGGGCAGCAGCGGCGCGGCGGCCTCACCCGCTCCGCCTCTGGGGTGAAATCGGAGGGAGGGGTGGAGGCGGGCCAGGGGCGTGGCGAGCCGCGAGTCCGGGTCCTAGAAAGGCCCGGATTCGCGGCTCGCCATGCTCCTGGCCTGCCTCGCCCTCCCCTGTGCTGCTGCCGCCTCTTGGCTGCTCCTCCAAGATGGGCTCAGCCTGGGCCCATCTCGGAGGAGCAGCTGCAGTGGGTAGGGAGGGGGTGGCAGCGGTGCGGCAGCCTCGCCCGCTCCAGGATCGGGCGGCTCGCCATGCTCCCCAGTGCCGTTTCCCCCCTCCCCCGCTTCTGTTTTTTTGGGGAGCGGGGGAAGAGGGTGGAAATCCTGGGGTCCCCCGCCAGGGCGGGAGGGTTGGGAAGCCTAATTATATTGAATACTTTTTCTATGTGGAGTGTAGTGTGGTTTTTTACTGTTTTGCCTCTGTGGTCCCATTCCCTGCTGACAAAAACTTTGTAATGGCTGCTATTACAATCATAGTTCACATCTGAAAGTAGGGTTTGGGAAACTGAATCTGGTGGGATGTTATTATGCACCAAAATCCACCCCTGGATCTACCACTTGCTCTCTCTTTTTAGCAAACAGTGGTCCACCATTATGTGTGAGTTTGTATTGATTAATACCAGAACCACATTGACAAAATCTATTTGAAAAAGGGATATCAAAACACCTGCCATAAAAACTTATTTCCAGTTAAATGTGCTAACATAAATGCTCAACTTTCTGCGAGAAAAATAAGGGCAGATAAATAATTAGGGGGTTCTTCCATTAGAATAATTCCAAGCACTAAGGGGGAACAAACCTACCTAATGGCAAGTGGCCAATGTGGACAATGAAGTTGTGTATGCGGACCAAGGTGAAAACTACTATGGGTGTTCCCATTAGAGCCATAAAGACTGAGCTTGGGGACTCAGAAACAATGGGCAGTAGGATCCAAATCCCTGCTGCCCTGCTCCAGTCACAGGGCCCCTGCTGGTCTGAATGATCCAATAACGTGCTTGCGCGGGAACCCTGAATTGTATATAGTTGGTCACGTTGGCCCAGTTCTGCAGTCTTAGAATGCAGCCCTATACTATGTTGTGCTTAATAAAGAGCTAAGATCACTACCACCTCACTTCTTCCTTGCATTGAATCCACTATATTATAGAAGCACAGAATGTTAAACAGGAAAGAAGGGTGAATTATGGATCAGGACATAGCTGGCACATGGACTCTGCTAGAAGACCAATCAGTATTGAAAATGGGAACTTGCTGTATTCTGCTGAATTATATGCAGTGGGTCATGGCTCCAGATTTATTCCACCTGCCTTCCCAACTCCCAAGGGCTATGTTTCTGCTCTCAGACAAGTGCACAAAGCAAGAAGCTAGCAGTTACACACAAAATAAATATATATATCCTCTGCATGATGGGAATTATTTCACCTGTTGAATTTCTATTTAAAACACAACTCTTCTTTCAGGGAGCAGGGGGAAATAATCAGCTCCCAAAACCAAGATGGTATTTTAAAATCAATTACACTCTATGATCCAGTGTGAATGTGGGCACAAGCTCCATTACGTACTGCAAAAAACTAAGCCAGGCAGGTTTTGTATGTTTAACTTTTCCTTTGCTTTCCTTTGTTTCTCCTCTGCTTTCTCAACTAGCATCAGTACTGGCAGATATTTTTTTTACCTAGAGAATCCAACATTTGTGAGAAACCAAGACCAGGAGGGGGAACACCCATAAAAGCCCTTCTATTAGACAGTAGCTGCAGCTGAGACTAACACCAATGCCCCAAAAT
Organism: Heteronotia binoei; assembly: GCF_032191835.1. NCBI lineage: Eukaryota > Metazoa > Chordata > Lepidosauria > Squamata > Gekkonidae > Heteronotia > Heteronotia binoei. The sequence continues at coordinate 75,661,500 of NC_083228.1, read as the reverse complement.
GTGTCTCGGAAACCAAAACCCACTGAAATGGAGACAAGGCAGTAAGTAGAATGGGGAAATGGATTCGCCTGACCAGGATCTCATTTACAGTTTCATTTCCGTGGAATGACTCTCAATTACAACAGTTACTCAGTTTTCAAAAGCTGTCATTTGCAATTCCAAAATAAGACAGTGTAATTGGTTTTCTTTTTAAAGTAGATGGTATTCTTATGACAGAAGATGTCATCTATTCTGACAGCTAGAATGATACAGTGGGTCCAGCAACAGACTAGGACCAGAGAGATCCAGCTTCAGATTCCTGTTCAACCATGGATGGCCTTGGGCCAAGCACTCTCTTAGCCTAAGCTACATCATGAAATAGCATGAATCATAAAAATGGGGTTGACGATGAAGGCCACCAGGTCCCAGAGCTGCTGAAAACAAGATGGGGATAACAAGGAAAACAATACATTTCATGTATTAGTTTACTTGCTTGAATTTGTTCTTCCAAATACCAAATGACAACTAAGTAAACACAAATTAAGCTTTTTGGTTGAATTTTTATATATATATCCTTTCCATTTAATTGTGGATCTGAATGAAGCCTACTGTCCAGATAAATGATCAGAGGTTTTAATTTGTGTTCTTTCTACCATGCTGACTTGCCTTAGGAAATTATCAAAAGAGTCAGATCAATTAATGATGTGTGCCTCCCCCCAACAGAAATATAACAGGATAACAGGATAAGCAAGGATGACTTTTTCGTATTAGGAGCCAGAGCTCAGAGTGCACACCTGCTCAATAGGTATGAAGACTGAGTAGAATTTTAAAGGCCTCTGTCCAAAATCTGGATCACCTATGGATTTTGGTCCAACTCCAATACAAGATGGATTGTTGTGTATTTTAATATAACATTTCTGCCCAGCCTCTCCATTGAGCTGGTGAATAACATTTTCTCCTCTTTTTAAGTATGAAGAGTAATAAGTGTGCTTGACAAAATGTCTATGTTCCCTCACCAGAAAACCTGCTTAAAGCAGCTTTAAAACAAATTAGAAACCCAGTATTAAAAACCCAGAAAGCTCATGAAACAACATAGAACGTTTGATCTTCACAACACCAGCCTTGTGATCAGGCTGAGAGATAGTGATCGGTCCAAAGCTATGCAGCAAGCTTCATAGGAAGAGTGGGGACCAAGTCAAGTATTACTAGTCTTAGTTCAACACACTAAACACTGTATAGACCATCTCTCTTTATAAATAAAAATTGACATGTTGTTTCAGAAATCAATAGCGCATTTATCGGTTCTGCATACAACTTGGTAATATCGCACACGCTGACCAACAATTCCTCTGGTGTGTTCTTTTAAAAAATGTATTGTAATCATTCCCATCCTGGTATCTCTTGGGCTGCTCCTTCTACTTGTTTGTGCAACTAGACAGCAAGCAGGCGATGGAGGCACACCTCCACTCAGCCTAGGGGTAGGGTTGCCAAATCCAATTTAAGAAATATCTGGGGACTTTGGGGATGGAGCCAGGAGACTTTGGGGGTGGAGCCAGGAGACATTAGAGGTGGAGCCAAGATCAAGGCTGTGACGAGCATCGTAGAACTCCAAAGGGAGTTCTGGCCATCACATTTAAAGGGACGGCACACCTTTTCAATGCCTTCCTTCCATAGGAAATAATGAAGGATAGGGGCACCTTCTTTTGGGCTCATAGAATTGGACCCCCTGGTCCAATCGTTTTGAAACTTGGGGGATATTTTGGGGAGAGGCACTAGATGCTGTACCAAAAATTTGGCGCCTCTACCTCAAAAAACAGCCCCCCCCAGAGCCCCAGATACCCACGGATCAATTCTCCATTATTTTCTATGAGAATAAATCTCCATAGGGAATAATAGAGTTCCCAGCAGACATTTCCCTCCCCTCCTCCCGCTTTCTGATGACCCTGAAGTGGGGGGAGGGCCTCCAAACCGGGGGATCCCCTGCCCCCACCTGGGGATTGGCAACGCTACCTAGGGGAGGGTTTTTATTTTATAGTTTGCCTTTCACACAAGGATTCAAGGCAGATTACACAGAGTGAGGCAATACAATCAACAAAATGAGACATTCAATACACAGTGCCAGAGCTTTTTTTTCAAGCTGGAACGCACAGGAACGCAGTTCCAGCTGGCTCGGTGTCAGGGGGTATGGCCTAATATGCAAATGAGTCCCTGCTGTGCTTTTTCTACAACAAAAGCCCTGTGCAAAACAATGGTGATGTCAGGGGGTCTGACCTAATATGCAGACCAGTTCCTACTGGGCTTTTCTCAAAAAAAGCCCTGCACAATGCATTGAGGTCATAGAAGTCTGGAACCAACCAGAAGTCTGGAAACAGTACTGAAGGAAAGGATAAAATGAAAATTACATAGTAAGATCCAAATTACAGCAAGATATGAGCAGTAGTATAGACCACAGTCCTTAATATATACTGTATACTGTATTTATACCATGTTTTACTGAATGTTGTTAGCCGCCCTGAGCCTGCCTAGGCGGGGAGGGCGGGATATAAATAAAATTAATAATAATAATAATAATAATAATAATAATAATAATAATAATAATAATAATAATAATAATAATAATAATAATAATAATAATAATAATCTGTCCAAGTAGCTTTATAAATCATTTTGTACAGCGCTACCATATTACCTGTGTAGAAAAGCCCTTTGCATAGATCCAGGTGAGCAGCTGTATTGGTCTGAAGCAGTAGAAAAAAATTGAATCCAGTGGCACCTTTAAGAACAACAAAGACGGGTGGTTTTTTATATATATATATCTGCTAACCTCCATTCCAACGTGTCTTGCACACAAAAGCTCACACCATGAATAAAATTTTGTTGGTCTTAAAGGTGCTGCTGGATTCAAAATTTGTTCTGTTTTGCATGTTTTGTGGAAAGCCAAGAGAGTGGAAGCCTCTTTCTGATCTCCTCAGGCAAACCAGTTTACAAAGTGGGGGCCACAATGGAGGAAGCACATGTATGGGCAATTGTTGATTTTGCCCGCTTGCAGGCTGGCACCTATAGAAGGCCCTGCTCTTTTTTTGCTATGTGTGAAATAAGCTCATTTTCTATGTGGGGATCCCTCACTGCTCCCCAACTCTCTTAGGAGCTAGAGGGGCTTCTTTTTCCAGTGACCTCCACCAGATCCTGCAGTGCACCCACTCACCAGTCTGATTCCATGATCCTAAAACTGTCTTGAAAAATTCGGGGGAGGGGGGAGGAATCTCAGCTGCACATAACTTTATAAAAAACCCACATGGTAAAATTGTCTCTAATTCTAAAGAAATTTTAAACTCTCTTGTTAGCTTATATAAAAAAATATATGTCAGACGACCCACCAAAAAGTCTCAACTAACCTTATAAAAACTTCCCCACTTCTCCACATGCACCTGCTGGGTAACCTTGAGTCGGTCACAAGCTCTCTCAAGAGCAGTTCTTGAAAGAGCTCTCTCAGCCCCATCTACCTCACAGGATATCTGTTGTGAGGAAGAGAAGAAAAAGGAGATTATAAGCCACTCTGAGACTTCGAGTGAAGGGTGGGGTATAAATCCAGTATCTTCTCTTCTTCTTCTATAGACATTGTTTGGAACGTCCAGGCTGAAAGCCTATCCCATATAAAACTTAATATTTTTCGTACAGAGCCAAAACAGGGGGCCAAATACTCTGGGAGCAAACTTACCCCTACACTGGCATAAGTCTCAGTTATGTCAGCATAACCAGTGTTTATAACTGAGGTGCCCCATCACTCAAGGATGCAGGCAGTGGGACATGGCAGCCAGTCGTTGGAACGACTGGGCACAGACCTCTATGCCAGTGTGGTTGTGGGTGGTGTTGGGGACACAGCCAGAGTTAATCAGCTCCCTGAGTCCTTTCAGCCTAGAAATGCTGTTTGCCAGAGGCAGAAAGTTATGCCAACAGAAAACATGGTGTAGTCCAGTGGTCCCCAACCTTTTTGGCCCCAGGGCCAGCCCACCCACCGCAGCCCCAGGGCTAGCAGGGTGGGGGCACTGAATTCGCCCCCCATGGCACCTCCTCTTCCCTCCCCCCCCCCTTGCAATGCATCTTCCTCCCTGCCCCCATGGCGCCTCCTCCTCCCTCCATTTGTACAAATTTAAGGCCAGGGAAGGCGGCAGTGAAGCACCTCCCTGACTCTTTAAAGGCCAACCCCTCCCCCCACACCGATCAGATGATTGGTGGGGAAACGGCGGCGGCAGCGTGAGCACCGGCTGAAAAAGCGTGAGAAGGAAATGGGAAGGAGGCAAGGGCAGTGCAGCTTTTTCAACCGGTCACTCACGCTGCTGCTGCAGTTTCCCCACCGATCACCTGATTGGCAGGGGGGGGATGTGTCAGCCTTTCAAAAGCCAGGGAGGCGCTTCACCACCGCCTTCCCCAGCCTTAAACTTGTACAAACGGAGGGAGGAGGAGGTGCTGTGGGGGGGGGGGGTGGAGCAGCAAGACTGCGTGTCGCTGTGGGAGGGAACAGGGCAACGGGGCTGTGCAGCCCAGTTGCCAACACGCCACAGACCGGTTCCAGTCTGCAGCCCAGGGGTTGGGGACCCCTGGTATAGACCATAAGTGCACATGGATTGCAAAAATAAAGTCTTCCCCTGTTACTGTATCCCCTCCCATTTGCTTTGGAGGAACTCAGGATGCCAACTATAGCCTCAGCCAAACCCCTACCTCCCAGGGGAGCCAAGCCCCTTCCCCAACACACAATCACGTTCCCGCTCATCCTACATAAAATTTCCACCAGGACATCAGGTCCGCCCACTGCATTGGTTCCCCCTACTGGCCCAGGGAACCCCTGTGACCAGGCCCCCCCCCCGAACAGATGCCTTTGCCCCTGGAAGACTGAGGGGTATCAGAGATATGAAGAGACTTGACCATAATTTTACTCACAGCAGCCAAAGGCAAAATTGCATCCAAGAAGAAAAACAAAGAATTGCCAAAACTTTCACAGTTGTACAGGAGAATCGGGGATCACTTTATAACAGAAAAAAAAATTGGACCAACTTTTGCCTGTGGACACTCAACACTATCAATCTACTTTTATGGAACAATGGCTTCCTTTTTTAGATTACATAGCACAGGGGTGGCCAACGGTAGCTCTCCAGATGTTCTTTGCCTACAACTCCCATCAGCCCCAGCCAGCATGGCCAATGGCTGGGGCTGATGAGACTTGTAGGCAAAAAACATCTGGAGAGCTACTGTTAGCCACCCCCGATAGCAGATAGTAATAACACAAATATGATTATCCCAGATAACTATAGTTTCTTGACAATGTATTGATCTACAATTGTAGTATCTTTTGGTTGGTTTACAATATCTGGTTTATAGACCCATAATATTATTACACAGCTTTTGGTTAAGAAAGAATACTCTCCTCCTTGGTCACTTTGCCATATCCACCGCTCAATATGTTTAATGTTGATTCTACTTCCTCATATTCTACAATTGCATATGGATTTTAAAAAATTAAGCACTGAGAATATTTTTGTTCCAAATTTTTCACAATTTGTATGTGAAAAATTAAAAATACGTACCTCCGGGACCGCCTTCCCCCATATGAGCCTCAGAGAGCACTACGATCAAGTTCACAAAATCTTCTTAGAGTCTCTAGGCCAAAAGAAGCTCAGCTGTCTACCACGAGAACTAGAGCCTTTTCAGTGGCACCGGCAGCCCCTGCTCTGCGGAACGCCCTTCCTGAAAACATCAAGGTCCTGCAGGACTTGTCACAGTTCTGCAGGGCCTTTAAGACAGAACTGTTCAAGCTGGCTTTTAATATCTAACCGGGAGGCAACCACTATTCCACCATCCCAGTATAAATGTAGAGCCCCAAACAATATGTAACAACATCATTACACATAGCGCTAAATAAGAACGAAAAAATGATGCCATCTTGGATCGTAGGGACTGTAACTGTAATTGTATGAAATGATTTAAATGATTTTATTGTGATTCTATTTCAATTCTATGTTGCTTTAACTGTTGTTAGCTGTCCTGAGCCCATCAGGGGAGGGTGGGATATACACATAAATAAATAAATAAATTTAAAACCATCTAGATTTCATAGCAATATTCCTTGTTCTAGGAGAACCAGATGCAATGGCATAAATGGGCTGCAGTTCTCAGAGCAACTGATCGAACTTTTCAGTGCACATCCTGAAAACAGGGCAGGGAAGCAGCAATGATGTCCTTTTTCAGTTCCTTTGCTAAAGGGGCATTAAACCACAGGATAGCTTTCTCCGTGCTGGCTAAATTCCATTTATTTTGTCTTATGATTTATCTCCTCTACCACTGGGAAAGAAAAAGAGGAGCTTATTGAGGGTGAAAAGAAATCTATAGTTAATTGTAACGGTAAGTGATATGTGTGGAGAAAGCTCCCTGGCTGTCTCTCTCTCACATGCACAAACAAAACAGCTCCTTTTCAGTTTCCCTTCCAGAAGTATGTTGGAGGTCCTGGGCTAATCTGGGCTCTGAAATCCTGATGCTGGAACCTGCCAGAAAGTTTGGACCAATGGTCGGGTATTACTCATACCAGATGGATTCATTATGTTCTCTAAAGGATGCAAAAACATATTGATCCAGGACTGACTGAGATTTTCCTAGCCTAGCAGTCACCACCCCACCAGTTCATCTCTATAAATGTCAGTGCTTCGTTTCCTATCATGAAATGGTTTTTCCTGCTCTCATCCATAACATGTTTAATTCACAAAGTTGAGTTCCTTTCCTTCACCATATAGTTAGAAGTACATGGTTTTGGGGCCATCTGCCAAAAGGGAAGCAGTTGGTTTAACGACAGCAAACTTGACACACAACTTAGCTGGACCCACATCAGCTGTTGTGCAATGTCTTGCAATTCTGTACAGCCTACTTGTTCTCATGTAAAATGCAAGAAACTAAGAACATAGTGAAGTATTTCATCAGATTACCCCCAAGTAATGAAGGAGGCAGAAATCGAAAGCACCTAATGCTAGCACTTGGATACTAAAAACCAGGAAGTTAATATAACATAAACTGGGTCTTTTAAAATGGAGATTTCCCTGTAATTTGGGTGCTGACCTGCAATGGTTTCTCCCCCAAACTTCCTACATCCTTCTTGTCCATTTGTTGTCTTTTTGTGTTTTCATTGTCATTTCTCCACACTTCAATCCAATTTGAGAAAGCATGGAGAAAACTCAACCATGGACTTTTTTTACCTGACCTTGGATCAGTCATTCTGTCTCATTCTAACCTTCCTTACTAGGTTGCTGTGATGGTACAACAGAGGAGGGAGAAATGATCTGTAAGCTAGTTTGGGTTCCCATTGGAAACAAAAGCAGGATACAAACATCTTTGAAAAGATCCTTTTCTATTCAGGGCAAGACTTTACTATTCAAGGCTCGCTTGCAGGACAGGGTGGGGTATAAATTGAAAAATTAAATTAAATTAAAAGAGTGAGTTCATTGCAGCAGGCACACTCCAGAAAGATTACAATGGGTACTACCAGTGATCACTTGAAATAAAAAGTTTGAAAAGCCACCTCTGAAGTGGGAAAGCTGTCATGCCCTCCGAGACAGCACTGCAGCGGGCACTCAAAGCTGCCCTTCTTTCAGTGCCTTGCTGTAGAAAGGCAATGGGGCCTCTGCCTTCCTGACACTGTGATGACACGCTCCATAGCATTTGAACTGTTGAAGGCTGTGTGGCTGCAGCACTTCAAACAAAATGCTGAAGCAATAAAATTACCTTGACATTCACAGTAACATTTTAGAAGAGGCATCAGGCTTAAAGATCCTTTAACAGCAAGCAAGTTAGAACACGACTTCACAGTAGCCATACTGTGGGCAGGAACATCTGCAACCTCTGTTAAAATCCTCTAGGATTTTTCCTTCTTCTCCCCTTAAGCAAAAGCAGTGCATAAAGCTTCAGAGGTAGAACAAAGCTACTTTTACATCCTGATGCTTAAAGCCTAGCTCCAATAGCTGATCCTTTATCATTCCAAAGAGGAGCTGAAACACATCCTGTTCCTTTCCTACAGAAAAGAATTTCTGGAAAGCATCTGAGTTCAAACAATCCACAAAACATTAATGAGAAGTGAAAATATTTTGCATCCTCAAAACCAGGTGAAAAATTAGAAGAAAAATGTGCTTGTTTGGAAAGGAGTCAAATTATCTTTCTTGATCTGTAATAACATCAGAGCCATCTTAGGCTCAAGGCTCCATGCCTTTCATTTCAATACCGAAAGATGTTTTTAAAATCCAAGCTGTTTTTCTATCTGTTTTGTTTTCTTATTTTTTCTCAAACAGCTTCTCACATTATTTTTTTTTAATACAGAATTTGCTTTAGAGGCCAAACTCTGCTCCACTCAATTCACCTGCAATACTCTTATCAGGCCACATCTCAAGGCTATGCCCAGCTTTGCTTGCTGTTAAATACTGGCTGAGGTACTTTTACCAGGGGCAGCCATTTTGGGACAGCTCCCTACCCCATTTCACACATATGATTATTCTTCAGGAACACCTATGTGTCAAATAATTAAAGTGTAAAAAGTAGACATGACGATTACTTTTAAAATGCACTATTTCCCTCACAAATTTAAATTAACAAACCTAGGAGTGAATTCACACATGCCACTTAAAGCACTTTTCCTTTCCCACTGTGTAAAAAATAGAAATTAAGTTATCAGTGTGTTTGTACAGGGCTTCTGATCTGACTGATGGCCATGCAGGAAGATGGATTTACAATTATATTTCACCCTTGCTGCATTTTTAAAAAAGAGATTAAGTACGGTATAATAGCTATTGTGTAGATCCAGAGCTGGGAAGAACCAGGTTTAAATATCCCACTTATCTGTGAAACTCACTGAGTGACCTTGAGCCAATCTCTCCCGCTCTCTGCCTCATCCACTTCACAGGGTACAGATAAAATAGATGAGGAAGAACTATGCTTGCCTCTCTGAGCTCCTTGGAAGAAGGGCAGGATAAAAATGAAATTAGATAGAGAGATTCAAGACCAGTAGCACCCTAAAGACCAGGTGAAATATGTATGGCACAAGAGCAGAAATTTGCTGTGAATCTTGGACATTAGTCTCTAACGAAACCTAACTAATTTTACATAGCCCAAACAGAAAGATCACTTAACATTTTTACAGAATAGCCACTCATGGGCATGCTCTCCACTCATGACCATTTTGGTATAATTTGCACATGCTTAATACATGCAAAACATTATTCATTTCATAATAGCTCAAAGCATCCAATGTGAATAGAGTCAAGAAGAAGCAGGAAACCAGCCAGGAAACCATTAGAAGCAGGAAACCAGCCACGGAGGCAGTGGGGCCCTTGGATGACCAAGGGGTAAAAGGATTACTAAAGGAGGATGGAGAAATGGCTGAGAAGCTGAATGCATTTTTTGCCTCCGTCTTCACTGTGGAAGATGAGAAGTGTTTGCCCGCTCCAGAACCACTAATTTTGGAAGGGGTGTTGAAACACCTGAGTCAGATTGAGGTTACAGAAGAGGAGGTCCTACAACTGACAGACAAATTAAAAACTAATAAGTCACCAGGTCCAGATGGCATACATCCAAGAGCTCTGAAAGAACTCAAAGTTGAACTTGTGGATCTCCTGACAAAATCTGTAATCTTTCATTGAAATCTGCCTCCGTTCCTGAGGACTGGAAGGTAGCAAATGTCACCCCCATCTTTAAAAAGGGTTCCAGAGGAGATCCGGGAAATTACAGGCCAGTCAGTTTGACTTCAATACCGGGAAAGTTGGTAAAAACCATTATCAAGGACAGAATGAGTAGGCATATTGATGAACACGGGTTATTGAAGAAGACTCAGCATGGGTTCTGTAAGGGAAGATCTTGCCTCACTAACCTATTACATTTCTTTGAGGGGGTGAACAAACATGTGGACAAAGGAGACCCAATAGATGTTGTTTACCTTGACTTCCAGAAAGCTTTTGATAAAGTTCCTCATCAAAGCCTCCTTAGAAAGCTCGAGAGTCATGGAGTAAAAGGACAGGTCCTCTTGTGGATCAAAAACTGGCTGATTAATAGGAAGCAGAGAGTGAGTATAAATGGGCAGTCTTTGCAGTGGACGACGGTAAGCAGTGGGGTGCCGCAGGGCTCAGTATTGGGTCCCATGCTCTTTAACTTGTTCATAAATGATTTGAAGTTGGGAGTGAGCAGTGAAGTGGCCAAGTTTGCGGATGACACTAAATTGTTCAGGGTGGTGAGAACCAGAGAGGATTGTGAGGCACTCCAAAGGGATCTGTTGAGGCTGGGTGAGTGGGCGTCAACGTGGCAGATGAGGTTCAATGTGGCCAAGTGCAAAGTAATGCACATTGGGGCCAAGAATCCCAGCTACAAATACAAGTTGATGGGGTGTGAACTGGCAGAGACTGACCAAGGGAGAGATCTTGGGGTCGTGGTAGATAACTCACTGAAAATGTCAAGACAGTGTGCATTTGCAATAAAAAAGGCCAACACCATGCTGGGAATTATTAGGAAGGGAATTGATAACAAATCAGCCAGTATGATAATGTCCCTGTATAAATCGATGGTGCGGTCTCATTTGGAGTACTGTGTGCAGTTCTGGTCGCCGCACTTCAAAAAGGCTATTGTAGCATTGGAAAAAGTCCAGAAAAGGGCAACTAGAATGATTAAAGGGTTGGAACACTTTCCCTATGAAGAAAGGTTAAAACGCTTAGGGCTCTTTAGCTTGGAGAAACGTCGCTTGCGGGGTTTACAAGATAATGCATGGAATGGAGAAAGTAGAGAAGGAAGTCCTTTTCTCCCTTTCTCACAATACAAGAACTCGTGGGCATTCAATGAAATTGCTGAGCAGTAAGGTTAAAACGGATAAAAGGAAGTACTTCTTCACCCAAAGGGTGATTAACATGTGGAATTCACTGCCACAGGAGGTGGTGGCGGCTACAAGCATAGCCAGCTTCAAGAGGGGATTGGATAAAAATATGGAGCAGAGGTCCATCAATGGCTATTAGCCACATTGTGTTGGACTGGATGGGCTATTGGCCTGATCCAACATGGTTTCTCTTATGTTCTTATGTTAAGAAAACTCTAAACTCTTATGTTAAGAAAACAGATCTATATTCTAAATATTTTTTTAACAACCAACAGTCTGCTTTATGCTGCCTGCATTAGCTAAAGTGTGTTTGGAGGTACACAAGACAGGGCCTTTTCAGCCATGACACCCAAACTATAGAACTCCCTGCACCATGATACCCATTTTACTTTATTGCTGACTACTGATTTTATTATTGCCAGTTTTATTGATGACTTTTCTTGGCTCTGAGTTTTCTATCTGTTCTAATTTTTACTCTTGGTTTTGCTGATTTAGTCGAATTTTAGGTTGCTGATGGCTGCTCTTTTAGATGCTACTTTTGGGAGAGCTGGATTTAGATAAGTTGATATTTGTTTATAAAGTTTATATTCCTCAAAGCCACCTTAAGTATTGTTTACAATCAAAAGGTGACATGTAATTTTCCAAATTGACATACCTATCAAGTACATTTTAATTCAGTCCTTCATGTTCAGCATCATACATGATACTCCCTTCCTCAATTTATCTACACTACCTTCAGGCTAGTCCAGTCTCATCAGATGCTGGGATTAGCGGTAGCCCTGGATAGTATTTGATATGGGAGACAATAAACGAACTCTAGGCTTGTGACACAGAGGAAGCCAAACCAAATCTCTTGCCTCTAAAACCCTAAAGCAGGGGTGTCATACTCATTTGTTATGAGGGCCAGAACTGACATGAGACCTTGAGGGGCCGAGCATGTAGGGCTGGGCCAAGCCATGTCAGGCCAGGCTCTGTGTGTACCTATTTAAGATTAGGTAGCAGAGATACAAATTTTATAAAGAACACAGACAAACACAAATATATATCTATATCTATATCTATCTATCTATCTATCTATCTATCTATCTATCTATCTATCTATCTATCTATCTATCTAATATATATGTGTGTGTGTGTGTGTGTGTGTATAAAACCTTAAAACATGCTTAAAACGTTAGCACTCATTGATCTTAAAGATGCTTTCTTTGTATTTCTCCCATGGGATCCAGGGAACTGGGCAAAGGAAGCTCTGGCTCTTTCCTTCCTTCCCCTGGGGACTGGGGAGAGGGAGGAGCCTCAACCAATAGAAGGAAGAGGCTTGGCTCAGTAGCTCTGCTGTGCGACTGAGAGAGCCTGGCAAAGCAAACTCTCCCTCCCTCCTTCCTTCCCAAGGGAGGAGCCTCAGTAAATGGAGAAAATAGAGGCTTTGCTCTGTAGCTCCTGTGCAATTGAGCAAGCCTTGCAAAGCAAGCTGTGATGCAGAAGAAAGCAAGAGAGAGGGAGAAGGAAGCAGAGGGCAACCAGTTGCTTGGGGGCCTGCTGATTCAGCCCCCAAACTGCATGATTTACACCCCTGCCCTAAAGGGTCGCGATAAGTCAACTGCGACTTGATGGCACACAAAAAAACCCCAACCCATCCTTGTTATTATTCTCTAACAACTGGGGAGAGACCATGGCTTAATGGAATAGCCTCTGGGGAACAGCAGAAGATCCCAGCTTCAGTCCTCAACATCTCTAGTTCAAAGGCCCAGGCAAGAGATGATATGCAAGAAGACCTCTGCCTGAGAACCTGGAGATCCGCTGCCCGTCTGAGTAGACAATACTTACTTTAGTGGACTAAGAGTCTGAATCAGGCAACTTTATACACTGCAAAAGGCTGTGGTTCCATGGTATAACTGGCAGAAGGTTCCAAGTTCAATCCTAGGCATCTACAGTTAGGTAATATACAAGGACTAGAACTAGGTAATATACAATGTGAAAGACTTCTGCATGAGACCCTGGAGAACAGCTGCCAGTCTAAGTAGACAGTACTGATCTGGATGGAGCAATGGTTTGATTCAGTATAAGGCAGTGTCCTGTGTTCATGTAGGTCATTATTAGTATCCCAAAAATGATGAAAATGAGAGGGGAAGGGTAAGCTGAGAACAGTGCAATGGCAGTGCAATGGTTTGGGATGGGGGGGGGGGACACTAGAATTGGTTGAGCACTTTACAGAGCAATCCTAAATAAAGTTATATTCTTCTCATCCCATCAACTTCAATGGACTAAGAAGGATGTAACTCTGGGTGCATTCACAAACAAAAAATAATGCACTTTGCAACTGGATTTTTATTGTGTAAAAATAGCAAAATCCACTTGCAAACAGTTGCCATGTGAAAGGCCTCTGTCTAGGACTTCACTGCTAGTGCTAAGATAGTGCGATAGGAAAGAGCACAGTTAAATAAGTAATTTGAAAAGGATTTTTGAAAAGATCAGAAGTGGTGTGGGTGATCTATATCCCCATCAATGTCACAGGTATCAACCCACAACCACATCTCACATAGCACAGCCCTTAAATGATTAGCAGGGGAAGAATCACATTGTCCCAGTTACAAAATATTGGCTAGGAAAACACCATCTATCCAAATCAGAAGTACTACCAGATGAATAACAATTGCCCATTTATTGTGCTCTTTGGCAAGGGTCTGAAAACACCCACTTGAGGTCAGTGACACTTCCTTCCAAATGTGCTTCTGACAGGGGTATTAAAAAGCAGGAGTGATGAGGGAAGTTCAAAAGATTTTAGCTTGTTTAGACTAGGGAAAGAGCAGACAGAAAGGGTGAAGAATGGATGGGTGGAAAGGGCTGAAATCATACCATAGGTTTTGAGGGTGCTAATAGCTGCTGGAAGCAGTTTGGAAACCAGTTGGTCTCCAGTGCCATTAGAGGTAGCCAGAAGAGTTAATGAGTTTAAATTACAGGAAGGAAAAAATTAGGTTAAGTATCAGAAGGTAAGAAACAGAACATTTGATCCATGGAGCTACACAAGGATGTTTTATCCACTAGTCAGAGGTCTCTTTGCATGCTGGGTAGAGCTCTAGCTTAGAAAAAGTCTCCTTGCTGTTTGACAAGGCTGCAAATACAGAATTTTAATGTAGGACCACAGAAACTAACAGCACAGAAAGGTCTAGAAGTCTCTGAGATGCTGTCTTCTCAATACATCCTATGAAAAAAGGTGTCTTGTTGGCACTCCACTCTAATTTTCATGTCATTCAGATGGTGAGGAAAGTTTCCTCCAGATATTTATGGGTCATCCCCTGGACAGGGGTCTTGTCACTGCATCCTCCTAGCCCTCAAAGAGGATACCCTTGATTTGCAAGGGGTATTGGCGCCAGTACATCCAAAGCAAGTAAAGGAGCTCGGCCAACTATGGACATCATTCATTATAATATATGAACAATTAAGAGATAGAAATGTTATGACACCACTTTTAGGTGCATGTCCAGGAGACCATTGGTTTAAAATCCACTCAGTCACTGAGCAATCCACTCTCAGCTCCCCTTTCTGTAATACAGGGAGTGCTCTCTGATCTAACTTATAGGGTTGTTGTAAGGACTACAAAACATGGATACAGAGTGGTTAAGCATGAGGCATGCATGTGGTTCTATTCTCACTGCTACTATTTCATGCCAAGAAGTGCAGCTCTAACTGCAAAACAGATCCCACAAAGCCAAGCAACCTGACCTTTTGTTCCTTTTACAGTTACTCATTAAAAAAAACCACAATCACATCAAATTAGCCAAGGGAGAGATTTGAGTCAGGAACTACAGGCACCTTTTATTCCAATGAGGCAATGATGAGCTTATACCCTGCTGCCATATGCTACCATAACTTCACAGGAGAGAGCATGGAACACCAGGAAAATGCAGGAATCCAGCACTCATGCAAGATTTTAAGCCTGTTTTAATGCCAGCTCCTGCAGCAAAGACCTTGCTTGCCAGGCTCCTCAGACACACTCACGAGTAAGGTGCTGTGATTTGAGCAGCTCCTCACTGCCATAGCCCCAAGTAGGTGGGCATCAATTATTTTGAGTGCTTCTGCTGGCTGCTCTTCACTATAGCCAGCCTGCCAAAAATCACTACATAAATCACACCCCAACAAGAACCCATTCAATTTCAACAGAAATACAAATCAGATAGATTTGTACAAATAAGAAGTGTACAGTGCAACCTAAGAACCCCACTACATGTTTGGAGGCTCACCAGAAAATAAAAGAAAAAAAACCACAGCAAAAATAATGCTTCTGCTCCTCCCCAGCCTACTCTAAACAAGAGAAGAGACCCACTGCATAAAAAACAACAGCCAAATGAAACCCAGAGGAAAGAAAAGCACTTGCAGCAAACCTGAGAAAATATGGGATATACTTAGCAATGCATATGGTACAAATTCAGCATAAAGTTTAATTTTCAATTGAAAGCATCACTTCTAGAGAACTTATTAAAGAGGGGGTGGAACATAAAAAAGATCTTCAATCAGCCGGCCTAATATGGTAGCTTCATTACTAATTTATTTCTCAGCCTCTGGGGAAAATCTTCATTTTCTATTTATTCTGGGCTACTTCTTTATCTTGCAAGCTTTTTGCTGGTGCCACTGCAAAAGTCACGATTAATCTGAAATTCTAGTTCATTCCCCTCACCACCATGCCAAAAAAACATATAGACCACTCAGTCTAAGCTTAACTAGTAGAGAGAAATGTCCAGCCTCATTTGGCTCCCCACAAATCTCCACTGGCTCAGGTCTAGGTTACAAGTATGCAGAAAATCATAGGGTTGATTCACATACAAATTTCCCTCTAATAGCTTATATAGTAACATAGGTAAGGGGAACGTATACATACTCCTGTGTGACAGTCACACACAGACAATTATTTTGTTGTGTATGTATTTGGAGTTTTGCAATGGGTGCAAAACAGGCAGTATGATCTTCATACAAATTTAGAGAAAAGGTCATTTGTGAGGCAGTCCTCAGAAAAAAAATATGAAGGTAACACAATTAATGCCTACAATTGCATTAGCACACAGTTCCTTGTCATCAGACCTTCAATATTCTAAACACACCAATAGCACCATTAGATGGATTTTACTTCAGTGATCTACAAGTGACTTTAAAACAATGGCTGCTTATTCCAGAAGAGCACAGCTTCACAGCATACTGCTATGGTGTCTTTTATTCCACAATACAATTTCAAAACAAACACTTCAGAGTGCCCCTTATCTTTGACAGCTGGATATGGTTACTCATCATGGCCATTCCCAACATGCATACTACAACCTCTCACAGACAGGTCAAGGTGTATCCCTCAGACTCTCAGCATTCTCTCATAGGCAGCCAAATGTGTTGTAGTGGTTAGACTGTCAGACTCGGATCTGGGAAAGCCAGGTTTGAATCCCCACTTTGCCACAGAAGCTTGCTGGGTGACTTGGGGCTTGCAGCCTAACCTACCTCACAGGGTCATTGTGATAATAAAACGGAGGGAAGCAGGATGATATAAGTTGTTTTGGATCTCCGCTGGGGAGAAAGGCAGGTTATAAATGAAATGAAATAAATAAATTATGTCCACTCTTCCCATACATTCTGTAGCCAGAGATGTCCAAGGAGTGCATTTTTCCAATATCCCAACCTGCCCTTTTAGTCCTCCCAAGCCACCAGTCTTTCTCCTAAACAACCTTCTGCTCTCTCCTGCCCTAACCCCCACCAGCATTCTCCCATAGCTTGCACAGCATTATTCTAATCCCAGATTTCAATATTTTCCACTCGCCTTCCCACCTCAAGTACCTGAGCCCAAGAAGGTTTAGCTTAGGACTCCCAGCAAGCATCCCATATCCAGCGCTGCTCAAGCGTCAATCTTAGTCACTTCCCTTGCCCCTAGGGCCCTGCATTTTACTCACCCCCACCTCATTAGATTTCCTTGACCAATGCCCCCAAGCTTAAACCATGTCCAAACAGTCTCTAGGACTTAATTCCCCAGCTAGCGTCATAACCTCTCCACATATCCTATTTACAGCCCAAATCTCCACTGCCCGTCTTACCATATCCCTCCCCACGGCCCCATAGCTTCTTGTCCAGCATACCACGCAGCCTCACATCCCAGATCTCAGTCCAACACCCCCCCCCCCATGATGTTTATATTCTAGCGATACACACCTCCCAAATCTTGACCTCTAGCCCGATATCTCAAAATGCTCTGCTTGCTATACTCCCAACCCTCAGGTGCTCCATGCCCCAAGACTAGTATGTGCCCCCCCCCAATGCGTCCGATCTCTTCCCCCATACGCAGGCACCAACCAACCCGCCCCTTACCTCCAGATCCCAGCCAGCCACCACTGCTCCGTCCGCACGCCCCACAAGCACATTCTCGGGGGGCTCCCAGCGTCCACCGCATCGAACTCCAGATCAGACCCCACCACGCGCGCGCGCACACCCCCAAAGAGCCCCGTCGCTCCCGCCCGCCAGCCTATCCCTCACACCTGAGCTCTGGCCGCAGCCTGTCCTCCGATCTTCACCTGTCCGCCTTCCCTCGGCCCAGGTGCCTCTGCTACTCGCAACCGAAGCCGAGTGAGCGGCCGCCGCCACCAAGGCGAAGGCGAAGCCGCAGCCGGGCAGCCAAAGAGGGACCCGCGCGGGACTCCACGGCGCCATCTAGCGGCTTTTCTCAGCAAGGGCAGTTCAGTGGGGAAGTCGGGGAACCTGAAATAGTCCAGCCCCTAAGAGAAGTTCCTAGTCCGCTAGTGGTTGACAGTGGGCTTCCTTTCATCTAGAACTTGTTATCAGTGCCAAGATTCAGACTGAGAAGAAGTCAAACAATTTTTAAAGGAGGCGTGTGAACAAGGTGCATAATACAATCATTGGGTAACACAGAGAACAGCTCCAGACCTCTAGAATTAAAGAACAAGGCATTTCCTCAGTCTGTACAATAACATATTGGATAGGACTAAGCACCATTTCATCTGTTTTCAGAAATGAAGTCCTGAGGGCAGTTATATGCAGCCTTTGTGCCTGGGACCCCAGAGAAAGAGGCCACTGGACAACAGGAAGGGTGGGCTTGGGAGAGGCTTCCAAAGACTCATTATCCCCTGAACAATTATCCAATTCATCATCTAATAATCCACCTAATTATTCAGTGTGGCGCATTCAAAAGCTATTTCAAGCAGATTAGTTCCCCCACTCAGCCTATTTTAATGCATTTTATATTAAGGTGATGAAGCAAGGATACAAGGGCAATTTCCATCTGCCCACTCCTATTCAATATGACATGCAGAATGGGAGATAGTAACTCAGATGAGCATCAAGTACAGAAGCAGGTGTTGGCTACTATTCCATAGTCACATGTGATTTTGTGGCTGTGTCTCAATGAGACCCATGTGGAGGCAATGTATGTGCCTACCCTCCCTAAGACTTTCAGTGTGGATGGATTGCAATTCCTCATCACTATGCCAACCTTCACATTCCCAACAAGAAAGGAATGCTATCAGATGTCTTACCCTAACACACGTTATCTGTCTTTTTGTGTCAATGTGTGTGTCAATGTGGTGAAGCAACCATAAAATGGTGATTTCTCCTCTCTCTCATTTTAAACATGTTTTATGTGCCATGGAGATTTTAATCCATTTAATAAACAGGAACATAGACCCAAGATACAGACCATTTTTGTATACTGGCATAAGAACATAAGAAGAGTCCTGCTGGACCAGACTACTGGCCATCTAGACCAGCATCCTGTTTCATACAATGGCCAACCACTTCCTTTGGAGGGCTAACAATGGGGCATAGAGGCTGACGACTTCCTCTCATGCTGCTTCCTGGTATTCAGAAATTACTGCCTCTGAATGTGGAGGCTCCCTTTAGTCATTAAGGCTAATAGCCACTGACAGACCTATCCTCCATGAATCTGTCTAATCTCCTTATAAAGATATATCACTACATCCTCTGGCACTGAATTCCACAGTTTAATCACTCATTGAGTAAAGAAGTATTTCATTTTGTCTGCCCTGAATCTACTGCCCATTAGCTTCATTGGATGCCCTTGAGTTCTAGTATTTGGGGAGAAGAAGAAAAAGCTATTTTTGTCAACTGATTCCACCCTGTGAATAACTGCTATTATGTTTCCCCTTAGTTGTTTCTTTTCTAAACAGAAAAGTCACAGACTCCTTAGCTATTCCTCATGGGAGACACTCAACCCTCTAATGCATGGACCCCAATCCCTTGGGGTCTGAAGATTAGAACTAAAATGTGAAGCCTGTCCTACTCTCTATCCCACCCCCCAGCTGACAGTTCTTAAACCCTGAAGGACATTCTATGATTCTGCTATGGTACTACAATGCTAGTGTGATGTAATCACAGTCCTATGCTCAACTAGCAGCAAAATCAGAAGCACAAGTTTCAGTGGGAAAGTGTTAACTGTAGCAACACTAACAGAAACTCCTGGAGCATCTCTGGGTAACCATGCATCTACCCACCAATCAAAAGGTCTCTTGTCCATGATATCCCCAAATTAGCCATGCAGAGACGACACCAGTCTATACATAGTGATAACCAAATCCCAAACATCACCTAGCCTAGTATTCAAAACTAAATGCACAACTGGACCACTGGAAAGAGACCATTCCCTATTGCAGACCACTCTAGTCTTCGGACAGCAACAAGCCCAGTTGAAAGGAACATGCATTTTGATGTGAACAAAGAAGACTGCAGGTCACTTGCTCCACTGTTTATATCACAACACTGGAGACTGTGCATGTTTGTGGCTTTTCTTCAGCCCCGCTCTCTGAGGGACTCTGGCCAGGGACTGAATCTCTGATCTCTTGGATTCTGTACCTGTATAAGTCTAACAAATCTGACCCTTGGAAACCTTTCCTTTTGCCCAGTCCACTTCTTCCCATCTACCATACCATCCCCATGTTTGTTTGGCTGACTGCCAGAGCCTTCTTTATAGACTTTATTATCAATATTTTTATCATCACTCATTCCAGATCATAACAACCACTCTGCTTTACTCATTATCACATTCACAACAACTTTCTGTATAAGTCTCAGGAGAACATGGAGCTGACGGGACCTTCTCCTTTACTCATGTGGTGAAAGCCCAAGGTAAGATGTAGTACCTATAGGGTACTGTATCACCAAAGCCACTGCTCCTTACCCACCTCCCCACAACTATACATGTGGCCCACTGAGAAGGCAGCTGGGGTAACAAGTTATGACTTCCTTTTTCCATTAACTATCAGAGTACAGGCATACAGCTGATACTGAAGAGTGGGGTTGCCAGCTTTCTGTTCCCATGGTGATCCTTTGCGTGTGAAACTTGTGTGAAACAGTAGTATAAAAGGTAACCCCATCTGTCTGTCATGCACTCCAGAAAGGCACAGGTGCCCTGTGAAGACAAAGAGCAACCCTTAGCTTTTCTTTAGTCATTGCTGCAGCTGCTGCAGGCTTCACTGGTGGTGGGCTTGGCAACAGAATGGTAGACATTTTTGGCTCTGTGAATGAATGAGAGCTGCCCAGTGGCCTGCTTAAACACAGAAAACCCATGGGAGCATGATGAGTAAAGGGCAGCAGGTGGAAAGACCATTCCTTTGTGACTGCAGGTTCAGCAGTTGAAAGGGTGTTCTCATGTATATGATCTTTCATGCCTTAGCCCACTCTCTCAGTGATACCTCCCATGGGGAGGGGGGTGTCTGTGTTTGAGCCACAAAGGAAGAAAATGTAGTCCTCTGGACAATCCCTATCCTGTGCATTTGAAGTCCCTCTTCAGCTATTGTTCTTTCTTGCATTCTGGCTCATATTCTGCAAGGAAGAATGAGTTGTTTGGCCAGCAGTAACCATTAAGTAGAGATACTGGCAGGGGACCAGTACAAGGAGACACTAGGAAAGAGTTCAGTTCCTGAAAATGTGTGTGAACCTTGATCCTGTCTCACATGCTCCACTCATTTCTTGGCAAACGAAGAAAAATGGGAGCTGAGAGGATGGAGAATATAATCAGAGCAAATCTCAGGTGCACCAAAATCACTTTCATATATGTGGCTCTTTCACTCGTATTCCTGAACAGTGGGAAGCAAAGCGTTGACAAATACTTTGGCACACATGAGAGTGCATTCTTTTTTTGTTCAGATTGTCACACACATATTCTTTCCAACGGTAGTATGGCTATTGTGATAGACAGGAGAAGCTTTTGCCCTCTCCCTGTTCATTAAGAACCAGTCGGATTTTAAAAGCTGAATAGGATACTGAAGTGAGGGCAAGGAACCTGAGGCCAGTCAATTGCCAGTGGACTATAAAAGCAGAGCAGTTTTGGAAGGAAAAGGGGTAGGAGATATCCTGGACCAGGCAGGAAGTCCAGCAGGGACGCTAGTGATTGATTTTGACAGGCAGGGTTTGCCAGATGAAAACAGTGAAATTGTTCAAGGTGACTTTACTTAAAAATTGCCAAGAGAATAAACATTTGTAACTCTTAACTATAACATACCTCCCAACTCTGGAACTGTGTCAGCTAGCAGACTGGAGTGGGAAGGAATTACTCATCACATCAACCAAATAAATATATTCATTTTGTTATACATGACTCCCATGTCACTGTGAACCCAGATTGGCGGCTACCAGGCAAAAGGGAGCTGAATTTGTAGTTGATGTGCTCTCCATTTCAGGATTAAGGAATCTTGAGTATGTGTCAAGTACACACCCTAAATAAAACAAATTCACTTCACCTCACACATTTAAGGGGACAGCGAGATTCCAATAGCACCTTAGAAATCAACAAGAAAGTATTAAGTAATATAAAAGGAGGATGAGGTTGGTGAATGTTGGGAATGTGTGACTCAGGATGCCTGGACTTGGGAGGTGGAGGCGCTACATCACTTTAGTGTGTATAAGCGTCATCTCCTTGAATGGGATACCTCTCTTTGTCTTAACCTGGGAGCTGCCCTCTGACCCCTCCTCTCTCTTGCTTTGTCCTCTCACTCTCACTACTGGTCTCTCCTGTAGCTATAATGCCTTCATACTCTTACACACACGATGCTGGACAAGCTGGCCATTTGTGATAGGGAAAGTACTCTTTGGATTAGGCGTCTTTCTCTTCTTTTGACTGCAATCTGAATGTGAACTGGATCTATTTGAATGAATGTGAGTATAACTTTCTTTGCAATATACTACTCGGGAGATTTATTTACTGTATCATATTTCTATGACTGGACAAACTCTGCTATATTAACATATACCAATAGTGAGGTGGTGCGCAACTGTCCAACCTAAGGAACTTGTTATTAGTAAAGTGGTATAAAATACAATAACAAGAGAAAAGTCTGAATCTGCTGTTGTGCCAGCTATTTCTTCAGCCATGGTTATCCATCACACCTATAAATGAATGGCTTTGAATGCATCCCATCCCTTACAGATGTTCTTTACTGCAGCTATATCTCTGTAATCAGTTGTTATGTCTACTTATTTTATCCCGCAATAAGCTTTACATTTTGCTTGTCTAATATTTATGTTATTTTGTTTAAAACATTGTAATACTGCCTTCCGCCTGATCAGGGTCCCCAAAGCTGTGCAGGGTCCCCAGTTGGGAATGTCTCTCACACCCACCCTACATGAACAAGTTATTCTTTGGATGGGCTTTTGTTTTCAACCAGCCTCACCTTGTATTTATTTATTTATTTATTTATTTTATTTATTTTATTTATTCCGGGATTTATATTTCGCCCTTCCCACGAGTGGCTCAGGGCGGCTTACAACAAACAATAAAACAATAAAATCGGAACAACGTAATTACATTTAAAATCAAGCATTTAAAAACCTAAAAACCTTAAAAAATTTTAGCATTAAAACTATACAGTAATCACAGAGATCTAGAAAGCTACATTTATCCAGTCAGGCGTAGGCTAACCGGAAGAGGGTCGTCTTACAGGCCCTGCGGAACTGAATAAGATCCCGCAGGGCCCTCACCTCTTCCGGCAGCTGGTTCCACCACATAGGGGCCATTGTAGAAAAGGCCCTGTCTCTAGTTGTCTTGAGACGCACTTCCTTGGGCCCGGGGATGTTGAGAAGATTTTGAGTCCCAGACCTCAGTACTCTCTGGGGAACGTGTGGGGAGAGACGGTCCCTCAGGTAGGCAGGTCCCAGGCCATATAGGGCTTTAAAGGTAATGACCAGCACCTTGTACCGTAGAACCCCTCTTCACCTTTCTGTTGTGATCAGCTGAAGGAGGAGTAGGAGAATTGGATTTATAAACTGCCCTTCACTCAGAGTAGCTTACAGTCTTCTTCCACTTCCCACAATAGACACCCTGTGAGGCAGGTGGGGCTAAAAGAGCTGTAAGATCTGCTCTTGAGAGAACAGCTCTGCTGAGAACTTGTGGCTGACCCAAGGTCACACCAGCAGCTGCATGTAAAAGAGTACGGACTCAAACCCAGTTCTCCCAGATTAGAGTTTGTACACTTTACCACTACACCATACCAGTTCTGAGGCAGTGAGTTCTTCTGACTCATAAAAACTTATGCTAAAATAAATGTCCACTGAACTGTTATATTCTGGCATTTTAAAAATTTGTACATAGAAGTCTGCCTGTCACCTTTTCTTTCTTCTGCAAAGTTGTTGGTCCAAGAGAAGCCTCTGTGTTGGAGGGGCTTTTGCTTTCCCAGTGCTTTCCCAGTGCCTGAAAAATTCTCCCATTATAATGGCTAGTGAAGTGCGCAAGAGAGAAAGGCTAGAAACTACCAAGCCCCTTCCCCCAAGAGCCTCAGAGCTGCCACCCTGCCACTCCACTGCCTATTCTCTCTGAGTAAAGATTTCACCACAGAAAACTACATCACAGCAATTCTAGTAGCCCAAGTGTGTGCCTCCCAGTCAGAATCAGTCTTAGTGATTCTGTGGTCAGAATGGAGCCCCAGAATCAATGCACTTTCTGCCAGGGCCAAGCACACAGTGTCCCTTATTCCATGTAAGAAGGGCTGGAGCCACAGCTGCCAATGGGAACCAGCTGTCGAGGCCTCACACAGAGCACAGTAGCAGGAGCCTGCTCTTCTTCATCTTCCCTCCTTCCTTCAGAGGACTGGGCTGTGGGCAGTTGGGGCCCCCAAAGTGCGAGTCTAAGGGCAGTGGGCCCCAGTTCCCATTATCTAAGAACCCCTCTGGTCCCAGTTCATGTCCAATCCATTAATTGTTGTGTTAGCCTTGCCTGTGTACAAACAATGCAACAAAAAGTTTAAGCACTGCATTTAGGCTGTTCCATTGAGCCAGCCCCAAGGAGTCTAACATAATAACATTAGAGCAGGAATTGAGTTTGAGTTTATTTTGGTAATTTTAGTAGTTTCTTGGTTTGCCAGTTTCATTACCGATAATTACCTG
Source organism: Heteronotia binoei (assembly GCF_032191835.1). Classification (NCBI taxonomy): domain Eukaryota; kingdom Metazoa; phylum Chordata; class Lepidosauria; order Squamata; family Gekkonidae; genus Heteronotia; species Heteronotia binoei. The sequence goes on along the minus strand of NC_083228.1, from coordinate 75,637,259 downwards.
CAGTTAAGGAAACTGAAAAGTTCTGTTTTGGTAATAGAGAATACAATATAAGGTTGAAGGAGCTGGGCATGTTTAGCCTGGAGAAGAGGCAGCTGAGAGGTAATAAGATCACCATCTTCAAGCACTTGAAGGGCTGTCATATAGACGACAGTGCAGAATTGTTTTCTGTGGCCCCAGAAGCTAGGACCAGAACCAACTGAAATTAAATCAAAAGTTTCTAGCTAAACATTAGGAAGAACTCCTGACAATAAGAGTAGTTCCTCAATTAAACAGGCTTCCTTGGGAGGTGGTGGGCTCTCCTTCCTTGGATATTTTTAAACAGAGGCTAGATGATCATATGACAGCAATGAGGATCCTATGAAATTAAGGGGAGGTATTTGTGAATTTCCTGCTTTGCATTGTGCAGGGGATTGGACTAGATGACCCTGGAGGTCCCTTCCAACTCTATGATTCTATGCTCCATTCAGGCAAATGTAGTACAAACAGATCTGTTGTACTAGACATGATGATATCATCCACAGAGACATAGCCATCATTTCAAAGGATTACAAATGCCATGAAGGCCTGATCCTGATTGAGCCTGCAGTACAGTGGCCTGAGACACTCTTGTCTGCCCCCCTATGCCTTATCAAGTGCCAAAACAGCCCCTTCAGCAGATACTTTGGCACTTGAAAAGGCATACCGGGAGCATGAGACCACCACACTGAGAGCATTTTAAAACCACTTTAAAATGGTGGGGGTGTTCTTATGGTGTTCACAAGGACATCATCATATCTAGTTCAGCCCTCACTATCTTTATTATTGGATTCAAGAATGGGAATGTTTAGGTTTATTCCTATCACCATTTGCCCCCTCCTGACTCATGCAGGAACCATCTTAGAAAAATCAGCAGGACTGTCTTCTATAGATTCAGTAGCCTGAATACAGAACAGTCCAAAGATTGTTACACTATCTAGGGAGATATATGATTTTGACCAAGACTCATTGTTAAAAGGATTTTTTAAAAAATGTATTATCTGACAATGATATTCTGGAATTTACAATCTCTACAAGGGCCCAACAATATGAATGCTAATTAAAGTTGGCACTGATTATATCAGCCAACGAGTTTCTACTAGAAATAGTTTACAAACTCAAGTAGCTTCTTAAATTTTCCCAAATGGAAATTTTGACATTTAGAAGTTTTAGAGATTTTGAAGTTCTGGTGTTTGGAAGCAATTATCACCAGCCAATCTGGTCGTAGCACATTCTAAAGACAGAATACATTCCAAACCCACTTTTGTGATAGAGCTAGATCAAAGGATACTTAGGAATGCTAAAAACTAGCTCATGACAGCTGTAGTGATATCAAGAATCTACCAGTGGAAAATGTATCTAATTCAGCAAGGGAAAATAATGTCCATATAGTTTTAACAAAGCAAATGTTAACGTTTTGAAGCCAGACATTAGACAGGTAGGGTTGCCGTGCAGTCCCCCAGTCGGGGGGTCCCCAATTTTGGGGGCTCCAATCCACTGTCTGCCAGTTGATTGGTGGGGGAAGACTCACCCCTGAACAAACCTTTCCCACATCAATGTCGTCAACATGATAACATCACTCGGAAGTGATGCCATCATGTCAGGCATGTCACACACCAACATTGTAGCATTTTGGCCCAAACTCCATTTTTTACCAAAATATTAGAGCATTGATGTGCAACACACCCAGCATAATGACATCACTTCTGGATGACATCCTCATGCTGTGCACACAAAGCATGTGATAGAGAACAACCCAGAATGGACCCAGGAGTCCCCCGCTGGAAACCAGGCAAGACCTGGCAACCCTATAGAGAGGACAAGTGGGAACCCAGAAGGAAGTGCAGGAGGCATCTCATTTCCCCCTCCTCCACTATTTCTTCTTTCCCTTTCCTGAAAGCCCCCAAAGCCTCTCTCCTGTTCCTCCTTCTTTCTCCTCTTCCCACCCAATAGCCAACCAACATTTATCTGCCCCTCTGTCTTCAGCCCCTCGCCCCGCCCCCAGCAGCCTCTTCCTAGGAAAACTATGTTCAGTTGTACTGGCCACTGGGCCAGGCCCACTTAGATGGTAGGGAACCCTCAAGAACTTGTCCCACAACCTACACTATCTCCTCTTTCCCTCTTCTTCGCCTTTTAAACTGCTCACTTGTGAGATAGGTTAGACTGAAATTATGTGACTGGCTCCAAATCACCCAGTCAGCTTCCACAGCAAGATGGAGATTTGAACCTGTGTCTCCCAGACCCTACTCTGAAGTTCTAACAGCTACACCACACTGGCTTTCATAGGGTGGCTGCTGTTGAACAGCAGCAAGTAGCCAAGCCTACATTAGCCAGACAAGTCAGGTGTTATTAAGTCATCTAGTGGAAGCTTTCAGGCCTGACTCCAATAAGGCCTCCCTCAAAGGCCAAAACAACCCCAGATAGGACACTGCCCCTTCCCCTTGCCTTTTTGTCACAGTAATCAAGCCATGGAATTACACTTGCCAGTCCCCAGGTCCTGACAGGGGATCCTCCAGTTTTTGGGAAACCCCTCCCCTAAACCTGGAACTGATGTCATTGCATCAGGATGTCACAAGAGGGATATTTTTTGAGCAATCTCTTGAGTTTTTAATTGAGTCTCAAGGTCTCTAAACGCAGTTTCTAACCACACCAGGCTAGGGATCTCTTCAGAGCTGTTTGAGTGAGCAGGGAAATTCTCCTCTCACTAGATCTATTCCCTTTCTTTGGCCCAAATGGGAATCTTCACCTGTTTCTCAAACTTCCTTGCCAACTTTTCACCTGTCTGTGTTAAACTGCTCTCAGCTAAGGCTGAAATCAAACTAAATTCTCCTCAGTATCCATTTCAGAAGTCTTTCCTGGTCAGCTGATGCTAACCAATCAGATCACTTGGAACAGTTTGTCACTTTACGAATGTAAAGAATTAACCCTTCACAGTCCTTTATCTGTTTATTCAGCACTTCTATCAAAAGCTATTAGTCAGGATTGTCAAAAGATGATGCACTAAGTTTCCTTTCTCAATTTCTATCTGCCGAAAACAAAACAAAACCCTATGGACTTATCAGACCAGAAACACTGCTCAGGCAGCACCCATATAACTCACTGTTTAGATATGCCCTGTTCCTCCTGTCATGAGCCCTGACGAGGAGCTGGAAGGGTTAACAGACCTGGAAGAGTTGCCAGCCAGTTCCTCAGCTGAACAAACAGCAGCTGGCCCATCAATCACTCTCCAGGCACCAGTGTCAGCTGCTGACGATCAGTCTCCTCCCATCTCAAGAGTTCGAAGCAGGCTCTGGAAAGAACTTTCAGAGCGAAGACATGAGGCACACCGATGTTTCAGATCTCTCAGCCCTGAGTTCTAGCAGAGTCACTGCCACCCAGGGAGCAGGCTGATTGAGACTCCCATATAGCTCCCACCCAGGACCTGGTAACCTTGTGGAAGCAACAAGTCTATTCTCTGGCTTGCATCCATGCTCCTTCCTGATCCTGACCTGCTTGATTTGCTTGGCACCCTGACCTTTTGGCTTTTGGCCATTGACTTCTGATTCCGGTTTGTGATTCTGCATTGGTGACTTGGCTCCTGCTTGACTTCCTGGCTTTGACCTTGAACTGGCTTTGGACTCCTGCCTGCCTGCACCCTGAGAACATGGCACCTCCTTATCCAGCTTATCTGTAGAAGCAAAAAACAGTAACTACCAGAAATGAAGACATCTAGACAGACTGTTCTCCAGGATGAAGGACTCTAATAACGAATTCAGAAACTCTTCCAGGTTCATTAGATTATAAAGTCCTTGGGACAAAGCACTTTTTTTTTTACATTGATGACACAATTATTATATTTATTTATTTATTTATTTATTTATTTATTTATTCTATGACTTGTATCCCGCCCCTCCCATAAAAATGGCTCAGGGCGGCTCACAACAAACAATAAAACAGAATTTAAATTGACATTTACATATATAAACATTTAAAAAGTCAGAGCATTTAAAACCTAAAAACCTTAAAATCTTAACATCAAATCTATACAATATAATTAGCAGGAGTCTAATAAGCTACATTTATTTCCCAGTCAGGTGTAGGCTAGCCAGAAGAGGGTTGTCTTGCAGGCCCTACGGAACTGAGTAAGGTCCCGCAGGGCCCTCACCTCCTCCGGCAGCTGGTTCCACCACATAGGGGCCATTGTAGAAAAGGCCCTGTCTCTGGTTGTCTTAAGACGGACTTCTTTAGGCCCGGGGATGGTGAGAAGGTTTTGAGTTCCCGACCTCAGTACTCTCTGGGGAACGTGTGGGGAGAGACGGTCCTTCAGGTAGGCAGGTCCCAGGCCATATAGGGCTTTAAAGGTAATGACCAGCACCTTGTACTGGACTCGGTATGTTATTGGGAGCCAGTGCAGAGTCCGAAGACCCGGCCGAATGTGCCCCCATCTTGGGAGGCCCAATAACAGCCGGGCCACGGCATTCTGCACCAGCTGCAATTTCCGAGTCCGGCACAGGGGCAGCCCCATGTAGAGGGCATTGCAGTAGTCCAACCTCGAGGTGACCGTAGCATGGATCACTGTTGCTAGGTCGTCGCGATCCAGGAAGGGAGCCAACTGCCTTGCCCGTCTAAGATGAAAAAACGCGGACTTGGCAGTGGTTGCTATTGATGTTCTCATTCTTATTATTATTAGAGGAATTTTTTCATAAATGTTTTAAATACTTTAATAATACTTTGATGATACCACTCATTTAGCCTACAGGTTTTGAGCAATGTCACACTAGATACAACAAAAATAGTTTAAATAAGCAACCAGTTATCATGCTTGAGGTCCTTTTGAATTTGATTATATAATCAAGAAATTTAACTTCAGCCAATGTAACTCCTAGACCCACACCTGCCAAAAGTTTCTTAACCTTATCTGGAATTGGCAGCCTCTCATTATCGCAGAAACTGTTTTAATAAATAAATCAGTAGTTGCCAACATCACATTTTTTTTACCAAACTGGCAATCCTTTTGTTCAGACATAACCCAGATAAAGTAGGGAAAACATCTTCACAAAAGCTTCCTAGCCTGGGTGCTAAAGAGCATCTACCCAGTCCCTTTCATTGTGAAAGCATTTCATCTGTCAATAGATTAGCTCACCTCCTCTGAGCAGCCACTTATAGGCTCAGAATGGGGTGGTACTCAGCAGCAGAGAAAATAGCAGGGCAAAGAAAGCATTTAGCAAATCCAAACCAAGATTCCTCCAACAGAGAGAAGAAGGGAAGGTCAAAAAGGTCCCATGTCACCAGCCAGTTAGAAGATTCTTTTCCAGTTTTCAACAAGCCCCGCCCCCACAGCCACTATGTGACTTTTCACCTCCGGAGGCTTCAGTCTCCGATTGAAAGGCTTCCTCTTGGGATGGTGTGCCTGTGTTACTTTGAAGAAGTTGGCAGCAACTTGTGAGTAGAGATGCCAATTCCTCACTTCAGAGTCCCCAGAAACGGGGGTGGGGAGGGAAATGTCTGCTGGGCACTTCATTATTTTCTATGTGGAGATCAATTCTCATAGAGTATAATGGGGAATTGATCTGGAGGTATCAGAGGCACTGGGGGGGGGCTATTTTTTTAGGTAGAGGCACCAAATTTTCAGTATAGCATCTAGTGCCTCTCCCCAAAATACCCTCCAAGTTCCAAAACAATTGGACCAGGGGGTCCAATTCTATGAGCCCTAAAAGAAGGTGCCCCTATCCTTCATTATTTCCTATGGAAGGAAGGCATTTAAAAGGTGCGCTGTCCCTTTAAATGTGATGGCCAGAACTCCCTTGGAGTTCAATTACGCTTGTCACACCCTTGCTCCTGGCTCCACCCCCAATGTATCCTGGCTCCACCCCCAAAGCCTCCTGGCTCCACCCCCAAAGTCCCCAGATATTTCTTGAATTGGACTTGGCAACCCTAGCACACTCCGAGATTCAATTGTGACTGACTTTTGCTGGATAATGCCATATTTATTTCCTTGTTCTCTGCATGAATCTGTTAAGAATAGCCTATATTAAGCAGAGTTTCTAATTGGACTTTATTTTTTTCCTAATCATTTACTTGTTGAATGGAAGTGACATGACAATTTCATGCAAAGTGGCAGGATTTACTGCTGTGGCATTTACAATTCATTAAGTATACTACAGGAGGTCTGGAGTTGGGATGTGATGTTTCTATAGTTACAATTTGGTTTTCAAATCTGGTTTCTGGGTGATTGACACTTCATCAGGTGTTTGGCATTGCTCTCCATTGCATTCAGTCTCATTATTATTTTGTTGCTTTTATTCAGACTCCTTATTATCTTGTTGTCATCTGAATTTTGCATGTGCAGTGTGTTGTTAAGGCCTTGCAGCTGTTGAGTTGGATCGAGGCTAAGGTGAGCAGAGCAGAGCAGAGCTCATGGGGAGGGGTGCTTTGCCACCTTCTTCTTTCTGTGTAAGATGGTGGAGGCTGATTTCTGCCAGTTTTCACTGCAACTTTTCCAATCCACATTCCATGCTGTTCCCAAAAGTCCCCTGTTATGGAAAAAAAGGGCTTTGGGTTTCAACATGAGACTTTAAAGATAAAGGGTTGGGAATACAGATTAACAAGGAGGCCTGACAAAGTCTGTTCAAGGAAGCAGACAACAAAAGTGTAGGTGGTTTAGATACAAAAGCAAATAAAATACATGTTCTAAGTATCCATACAGGATTTCTCCAGACAGTAGACAGAAATCATGAGGATAGTGGTTCTAGTCTAGAGTGAGGGAAGATTTTTTTTCTTCTATCTTATTTGCCATTTCATTTGCCTGTAAAATAAAAGAGAAACATTCGGACTCAATCCCTGTTACTAATAATTTGATGCCAGTGAATTAACATGAAATGAATTCCCCTGTACACACCAAGGTACTTTGTGTAAATGAAGTAAAGGCTCATGTGGGGGCAGTTTCTGCTGACAGACCATTTATACGGCAGGGAGCTTTGCAACTGCTTTCTCCTCCTCCTTCTATAAGATGGAAGAGGGAAATTTTTGCCAGTTCTCCTTTCCCACTGGTACTGCAGCCCACTGATCCATATTCCATATTGCTCCCAAAGTTCCTATACTTTCAAGGCAGGGCCAGACTGGGAAGTTAACATGGCTCAGAAGCAAGCCAGACTGAGCAGCCCCTATGGCATTGTGAGCAAGCACTGCAGAGGCCACATGCAGCTCAAACTGGCCAGTGGCACCAACGGTGGATTTTGGGTTCCCCCTCAGTGCAGGAAGAAGCAACTGCCGAGTGAATACCAGTCATTGGTCCCACTATTGGGTCTGTGCCAAGGGGCTTTTATGGCATTGAAAGAGCTCTTGGTATTTGGCACCACATGCTCTTGGCTGCCAGCTCCAAGATGTGACCCCTCAGGAATTTTCCTGGTAAATTAAATGGCCATTCAATCCTTGCCGCAAGAGCAGCTTATCATGGGCAAAGAGTGCTGCAGCAAGAAGGAAAGGAAAGGTCCCCTGTGCGAGCACCAGTCATTTCCGACTCTGGGGTGACGTTGCTTTCACAACGTTTTCATGGCAGACTTTTTACGGGGTGGTTTGCCATTGCCTTCCCCAGTCTTTTACACTTTCCCCTCCAGCAAGCTGGGTACTCATTTTACCGACCTCAGAAGGATGGAAGGCTGAGTCAACCTTGGGCCGGCTACCTGAATCCAGCTTCCGCCAGAATCGAACTCAGGTCGTGAGCAGAGAGTTCAGATCACAGTACTGCAGTACTGTTGCTTTACCACTCTGTGCCACAAGGCCGCTGCAGCAAGAAGAGAAGACAGCAAAGATTCTCTCTACAAGCTCCACAGTAGTCTGGGTCCAACGCTATATAATTAATACTATGCAATACTAATATAATTAGTCTATTGAACAATTATTTGTTGTGTTCTTCGAAGTCTTTCTGCATGTAGTCTCTCCAGAGTTCACCTGCTTATGCAATGAAAATAAATCTTACATGGCTTTGCATTTCTTCCCCTCCAGAACTGAATATCACCCTGTTCTCTGAGGTAACCATCTAGCCTACACTGTTACTTATCTTCACTGGATTTGCAGGTCTTCCCAATTTAGTATCATTTTCTTTTTGCTGATGTGTTTGTTTCCCTTCCACATCCAACCCAGTTAAGACATCCAGCCCAACCTAAATGTCTGCATGCACCTGTAGCAGTCTCTTTAGCACCTCCCCATCAGTAAATGTAACAAGGCTCTCTTTAAATTAGAGGGCATTTGTTCCTAATCAAGCTGCTTGAATACTAGTGGAATGCAAAATCTTATGAAACAGCTTATGTAAATCCAACCACACTGTCTCACAGTGAAGGCCGTAAGATCTACACATTTTACTAGAAGTGATCATGCTTTCCCAACATGTGCCTTAAAAAACCTTTCTAAATGCTGTCCTTGTATCTTCCCTCTCTATTCCCAGAGCTGTGATTGTTCTCCAGTTGCAATGCAGAAGTAGATCTTTGGGGAAAATGCAAGGTTTTATTTGTTCAGACCTGCTGCACTGTTTGAACACAATGCACAGGAAGCATTTCTGCTTGGTTACCTCCACATTTCAGAACTATTCAGCAACAGCTTGGTCCCAAATGACCCTGCTTGTCTGAGTCCTACAGCGATGACCCAAACTTGCCCTGTGATATCAAGCAGCTAAAGATGCCTTTCATTGGAATTTGTGGAGGAGGATCTCCCTCTCCATTTATTTGCATTACAGCAATTGAGTTCAGCAAATTCCTTTCCTAGAAACCATTTGAGTTGGGCCTGGGATGTGGAAGGGAAACATTTGTTATTTTTCAGACTCACTTTTATCTTCAGATCATGTAAGCACAATCACATCCTCTGTTTTTCCAATTTACTGTTGAACAACTGGAAGACATTGTTCTGGAACTATTCTAAGATCAGCACTGGCTCTATGTTGCACAGGCTCATTCCATGCTGCCAAGGAAGGGGAATCAGGTATTTAATGGGAGTTTGTTTGAAAAGTTGAATGAGCATTTCATCCAGCAAAAGAAAAACAAACTCCACCACAAACTTTCCAGTTAAAGCAAGCACCTTCATAGAAATGTATCCTGAAGGACTAATTCTCAACAGGAGCGTAGACTTTTCAATTTCCCTGGGGGTGGGGGAGAGACTGGGGCCCAGCTGGAGATATTTGATCCATGACATCATATGAAGGAGCCAGTGACATCGTAGGAAGGGGCCTCCATTATAACTACCTATGAATTTATGGAGAACCTCCCTCCCCATACATTTAGAGAACACCCCCCCCCCCAGCAATGCCCATGGACCAGGCCAAACCCAAGAAAAGGAGGGAGTTGGTCAGTGGAATAACACAATGGGTAAGATGTGTAAATCACAGTAAATTGGTATACAGATAATAAAGCAGTCAACAAATGTGAGAACTGAGCTGGAGCCCAGTGGCGCCTTTAACACCAACAAAGTGGTGTCTATAGCCCCTTCACAGTGCTTTCTTACCTTTTGATATTTTTTCAGACACTAGTATTTCTGGGGTTACTGTTGTGTCCTAGGCTCAAATGGGAGAACTGTTACTTTTGGAGGGAAGCTGAACAAGCCAAAGCTTGTACTCCACACCAGGGTTCCAGAGAAGGCCTAAGCGTGCCCAATCAGGGGAAGGATTGAAACATAAGTAGCCAATCAACATCTAGGCTCATACTGTACCCTGATAGGCCCTTAGGGCCCTGTAAATAGCCAATCCTTGTACATAGTTAAGGACCAATCAGAAGGGGGCAAGAATTGTATAAAGGAGCGGGAAGTTTGAATAGAGCTCAGTCTGTGTGTGTGTTCCTGAAGTAAAGCTTGCTGAAATCACTCTCCGACTCTGGTCTCTTACTGCGCCGACCCCAGTACTTTACAGTTACACACACAAATATTTCTCTGACATGAGGCATGGATTTTTTTTTTTTGCTAGAGGGTAGGATGGGGTGTAAATTGAGATGAGGAGGAAAAAGGAGGAGGATATTATTATTGGATTTATATCCCGTCCTATGCTCTGAATCTCAGAGTGGTCACGATCTCCTTGACTTCCCCCCCCCCCACAGTAGACACCCTGTGAGGTAGGTGGGACTAAGAGACTTCTTACAGCAGCTGCCCTTTCCAGGAGAACTCCTACAAAAGCGATGACTGACTCAAGGCCATTCCAGCAGCTGCAAGTGGAGGAGTGGGGGAATCAAACCTGGTTCTCCCAGAAGAGTCCTTGCAATTAACTACTGCACCAAACTGGCTGTCACCAACTATATATTGGGTTCATCATATGCTACAGTTTATCAGGGAAGCTGTTGATACCTAAATCATTCAGTTTTCACTTATACTCAGAAATCAAACATTCATTTCATTTCACGTATTCAACATATCCTGCCCTACCCACAAAATGGGCTCAGGATGGCTCACATCATAAAACCAACAGCAGCAAAACAATAAATAAGATCAATGATTAATAGCAAAAAAAAAAGGCTCATGTCAGATAAAATAAGTGTGCATGTAATCTAAAGGAAACCGTGTACATGCACACAAAAGCTGATGCCCAGAATAAAACTTGGTTGGTTCTTAAAGGTGCCACTGACCTCAAATTTTATTCTGTTGTTTCATACCAACATAGCTACCCCACCTGAATCCATTAGGACATTTTAAAAAGCCTCTGATCTTCATGTCCACCCACACTCAATCTCACTTTCCCCCAAAATGTAAATTGGAACCAAGCAAGTATGTTGAATCTACCAAAGAGCCTGACTGCAGTCTGACTGCTGGTACATTAAAAGTGGGTGTAGCCAGCCAGACTTTATTTTCCAACAGACACCAAACTTATAAGGTTTGATATGTGCTGGATATCAATACTTTAGTAATTAATCCAGAGAATCCAAAAATACAACTGAAAACCTTTGCAAATCTCAGTTACCTTACAATATCAAAAATCCTTCAACATCCTAGATCGGCTGGATGGATGAAAAAAATAGTCACCTTTTCTAGATCTCAAGAGGTCTGTATCTCATGTGTGCTGCAAGAACTATGCCAGGAAAGAAAGTTACCAGGTCTGCCAATGCATTGATTTACCCAATTAGAGCTTGCCAACACTGGTTAATATGCATATTGACACCTAGCCTCTGGCAGAAGTTTCTCCTGTCTAATCCATTTGTGTCTGTTTTAGCTCAATTAGCATTTCTAAGAAGCTAAGGTTGTAAAGTCATTACACTACTGACTTTGCAGCTCAGAGGGAAAATCACACATAGACTTTATCACCCCATTAATGCCTTTGAAGCCCCAAGTCCTGGGTTGGTTGCCAGGAGGGGGCTCAGCCCCACCAGGAAAATCTGGCCCCCGAGCCCCCATGTAGTTTACGCCTATGAGTCTCAATAGTAATTTATACATTTGCCACATTAAGGTCACCAAGAAGCACTTTCTAATGGTCAGTAGAGTGCAGATGCCTCTGGAGTGAATCCTATGATCCATCAGGAGAAGGTGCTATTGGTCACAGATCTTTCCCACATTTCTCTCCCTTGGCAGCTCTTCCCCAGGGTCACAGGACCCACATGGACTAATAGTTTTGTGGGTTGAGGAAGTTACAGTGGGGAAAGGAAAGGGGATTTCTATCAATGCATTTCTATCAGTACCCTTTCTATCAATGCATTTCCAGTGACAGAAGGAGGGGGAAAAGTTCCCCCCTTTCCCTCCCCACTATAGCCTCTCAGGCCTTATGGGTTCCTGTGGGTCCTGCAATCCTTTATAAAGTACCGCTAGGGGTAGGGGACTGCAAGAAAGATGTACAGTCCTTGACCCTGTGGTTCACTGGATCCAGCCCTCTGACTCCAAGCTCTACCATGCATTGTATTTCCTGTGGTGTATATCCCTGGGAACCAATGGTAATTTTGTGGAAACACTGCAGATGTTACAGCAGATGCACATCTTGGACACTGGAAAGAGTTTGTCTATAATTTCCCCTAATTTCTTCCACCACTTTAAACATTTTGTTGTTCCCAGCTCCAACCATTGTCATGGTCCAGTCTTTCAGAACCTGATGTTTTTTGTTCTTGGAGCGTATCTAGAAACCAGTTCTTGCCTATTCCTTGCCTTAGTCTGCCTTTCCTGCCAGACATTCAAGTCAATATCTATGTTGACATTTGTCTAATTTTGTTAATGAAAATCTCAACCACAGAAGGCTTGGCAGAGGTGTGACAAACTGTGCAGGGAAATGTTCTCAAATTATTGTTCTGTCAAGTGGCATCCACCATGATTAAAAGGCTGTGTGAATCAGCCCCAATTAACCTGCTCCCCCAGTGCCTAATTGTAGTGTTGGCTGGCAAGCAACCATTCAGCAGGAGGCCAAGAGAGGAACCCTGAATGCTGAGAGGGCTGGTGAGTCAACAAAGCTCCTTTGGACAACAGGTTCTATGGATCAATTGTCTCCAAAGCTTCTCTTCCTGTTCCAATGGATTCAGCAGTTTGGCTCAGTCTCTGGGTCAAACTCTACCATGCAAAGCAGCCTGACACAGCTTTGCTCATGCCAGCTACAGGCATCTTCCTGCCAAGTTTCTCCCGCACTGCAGCAACTTTCTTTTTGGCTCAGAAGCACATGGCCTTGTTAGAGCCTCTGGACAGTAATTGGGAACACTCTGATTTGCTGTTCAAGTCCTTCCACGTTGCAAGGCCCTGGAGATGGGGTAGCAGTGAAGGCGCTGAGGGATACATTTTGCTGTGATGAAGTCCACCGTCCCCGTTTCTGTTTCTCTATAGTGGGCACATTCTGTTTCTGCACTCTTAGCGCCAACTCAGCTGCCAACATAGTCCTGCATCCTGCAGTGCCGCAGGAGCTGTCTCACTCTTTCCAATTTAACTTATTAATTTAATGAGGAAGAAGCCTTCCTCTTAGCAGTTGCCACCCCGGTGAACTCTTCCCCCAGCCATCACTTACATGACAGGATTATGAAATGACCCAGTGGACACATGACATGCTAGAGGCAACAAGAACAAAAAAGAAGAGGTGGTGCATTTCAAAACAAAACAAAAGGGCCCCATGCTGCGCAAGCAGAGTTCAAGGAGCAAGTGTTGCAATCAGAGAATCAGTGTAATTTCAGTTGCGTAACGGAACCAGGGGGATGTCACAGTCCATTATGGGAGAGTTTTCATCCTTGCTCTGCAGTGGTAAAACTCCTATGGCAATGCAGTTGCGAAGAAAGATCTGTTCTAATGAACTCTTCCCAGCAGCACAGCACATTCCAGGGTCATCAAGAGTCTGACACCCTGCCATTCTCTACCAGTAAGCAGAATGCAAACCAGCAATCTGTGGTCTTTATTTACGCACAATCCACAGTGCTTGGGGTGGAAATGTAGCAATGGGGTTTAGGGAACAGATGGAGCACACTGCTTGTGCAGCACAAGGCAAGATCTTCTGGGCCAGCCTTCACTACCTCCAGGGCATCAAAAATTGCAGCAACTAGGAAGGACACAGCAGGTGGTGTTGAAATACTCCCGGTTAAGTTTCCCCTGTGGTATTGTGGTGGATAGATTTGGCTTGCACCCAAAGTCTTATCAGTTGTTAGGCTAGCACTGGGTTATGGGGATTTCTGTATTCAGACTGCTACATTGATGCTGGCATTTAGGAATTTCCCCCAGGCAAATTGCATAACTGCAGGGAACACATGCTTTTCCTTCTAGTGTGTGGGCTGGCATGAGTGATGAGTCATCTCAAGGAATTTCTTGACTTTGTTTATATCCTGCTTTTCTCCCCCACAGGGACCCAAAGTAGCTTACTTCACTTACTTCCCATCCTCCATTTTATCCTCCCAACACTCCCATGGTGAGGTAGGTAAGGCTGAGATCGTGTTGCAGGCCCAGGGTCATTCAGGATAATTCCATACAGAGCTGGCATTCGAACCCTGGTCTCCCAGACACTAGCTGAGGCAGCCCATACATGAAATTCCCAAATCCCCCTCCATGTTACAAACTATTGCTGAGGAGACTACCACAGAAGGGAGGGCCCTGCACCTCTGTAATTGGAGCAGTGCCCTGTTAGCACTTTCTGCTGTGCCCTTGAAGTCAGGATTTCATAGCCTGACACAGGCAGTCCTATAATGTGGAAAATGAAGGGTACATTTTTTATTTGTGGATATGTTACTATTTTAATCTTGATTTTATTCTAAATTAATTGTTGTAAGCTACCTTGAGCCATGCTTGGGGCAAATAGAAATGAAGGTAGTTTCAAATGCAGTAAATAGAGGGAAGTGTTGAACTTGCACCTAACTTCTGTCTCAGGCCCATTACACATTCTCATTTTAGTGCAGATTTTCAGGGCACCAAGCCTCTAATCTTGACTTCAGATTCTGTACCTGCCTTATATACCACTATTTTCTCATCAGTGTATTTATTCTTCAGCTACAGTTTCTTAAAATGCACTTTTATAAATCAGGGTGGAACATCACTTGTGATGTGTGGTTTCCAAAGTCTGCTGTCCAAAGTATTTTTGTTTTAATTTATGCAATTTCTGTGTCACAGCTGTGCAGTAGCATCCAGGAAGCACCTTCCATTTAAATTGTTGTGCTTCAGGTTTTGTGCATGAAGTTTAGCGTTAGTTCTTGAATGAAAGGTGACAGAAAGTAACTTGGGCAAAGCAGGCAAATGGATGTTAAAATTGACAAGACTTTTTTTTAAAACTGACAAGCAGCTGGGAAACCCAGTTTTCCATATAGCAGAGCACTAGGAGAATCTGTGCTGTTAGCCACTGTGAAAAAGTGGGAAAGAGTCACACAATCTCATAATATTGGGGGGAGGGCATATTGAGTGTACAAAATGCATGGCAGAACCCATTGACACTGGCATTGCAAGCTGTGATCATTGCCAATGTGTGTGTGTGTACTCGTGCATGCCTGTGCGAAGTTGACTGCAACTGCACCATGTTTTTGCACAGGGCTGCAATTTGTATGGGGGAGGAGTCCTCAATGAAGAACAACAAAGAAAACCCATCAGACATGCACGGTAAAAGCAAGGGAAAAAACCCGTGCATAATAGGCCTCTAACAATGCAATTCTAAACAGAATTATACCTTTCTAAGCTCCATTGATTTAAATGGACATGTGCAAAACAACAGTAGCACTAGTTATTAGGTAATAATTCCAGAGGAGTAGCTCTGTTAGTTGCTGCAAAAATAAACAGGAGTCTGTTTAAGGGGGATCTTAAAGAGGATTAAAACATGTAAATAATAAAAACTTGGTAAATCTTTAAAGTACCTTAAGACTCCTGTTTATTTCAGTTAATAAGCTGAGATATTTTCCTTCCTCTCCCTTTTACTCTATTCTCTAGCATACTCATCTGTATAAATTGCACAGCTTAATTCTATATATATATATGCTTATGCAGAAACAAATTTCACTGAGTTTACCAGGGCATATATCCTAGTAAGCATGAATGGGACTGCAGCATTACTCACATTAGGGGCAAAAGTTGAACCATTTTTTTTCTGAAACTGGATTTGTTGGTGCACAATCTCAACATGTGCTTCTAAAAACAGAAATTTCAGGCATCCCAGTAGCAAAAGACTACCAGTTTGCTGTGGCCTCCTCTAAGATAAGCAGATACCATGCCTATGGAGATCAAAAAAGCAGAACCATCTTCTCTTTCTTTCCAACAGCAAGGCCATCCCTTTTCCTCTCACCCACACATTTCTTCCAACTCGCAAAGGGAAAAAAATCTCATCTGCCTTCACCTTGCTGTGTCCCTCAAATACATTATGAGGAAAGCTTTTCAACTCCCCAGCCTTCCAGTTCCCTACAAGTTCTCTCAATCAGGCAATTTTGTTAGGAAATTTATGGCGATTGGGGGTGCAACCCAGTGAGAGTGCGATTTGGAAGAAGTTTTCATATCCCACTTTTCTCTACCCTAAGGAGTCTACAAGTGATTTTATACACCACTTTTCTCTACCCTAAGAAGTCTCAAAACAGCTTATAATCACCTTCCCTTCCTCTCCCTACAACAGACATCTTGAGGTAGATGGGGCTGAGAGAGCTCTGAGAGAACTGTGACTGGCCCACAGTCACCCATCTGACTTCATGAGGAAGAGTGGGGGGGGGTTCAGATTAGAGTCTGCTGCTCTTAACTATGTTGGCTGTCTTGGAGAGGAGACGGAAACTATCTCTGTAGTCTGTCAATCAGTTGTAACTCTGAGAAATCTCCAGACCTCACCAGGCAGTTGGCTACTCTACACTTGTAACATGTCACCTATGCACCAATGAAACAGCAGCAGTTCAGTACAAATGTTTTGGAAACACATCCTCACGATGTTTCCTCATCAACTGCTATTAGCCACAATAACTAAATGGGATCCCCATGTTCAAAGACAGTATTGTTCTGAATGCCAGTGACAGGGGTGGGGGTCAGCAGGTAAAACTTTGGCCCCTGTGCCCTTACTATGGGCCTTTCAGAACGTCTGGTTGCCACTGTGGAAACAGGGCAGAGGCCCAGAGATGTGGAACTTCTCCATCTTTTGTCATTGTTTTTCTCTTCCCTGCTCAATAAACTGTACCCTCTAAAATTCCCTGAATGGACCAAATAACCTCTCTTTGCAAGATGGAACTGTTGATTTAGGATATATTTCTTAGATGTCTTTACCGTGTTTTAAAGAAGGTTGCCAGCTCCAGGTTGGGAAAACCCTGGAGATTCTTGGGGTGGAGCTTAGGGAGGGTCAGTTTTAGGAGGGGGAAGGACCCCAGCAGTGTATAATGCCATATAGTACACCCTCCAAAGCAGCCATTTTCTCCAGGGGGACTGATTGACATCCCCTGAAGATCAGTTGTAATTACAGGAGATCTCCAGGCCCCACCTGGAGGTTGGCAACTGTGGCTTAAGAGCAGCTGTGGAACGCCCCACGTTTAAACCAAAGAAGTTGGGTTTTTTTAAACAAATCCAAAACATTTTACCTACCTTGCTGTGCTGTCTGAAGTGTGTTTTCCTATGGGCAAACGTTGATATCAAAGTCAGCTGACCTGGGGAAAAAGTGGTAAAAGCACCACAGCAAATTAAGTGGGAGAGGTCAGGGTTTAGCACCCTTCTTTGGCCATATTATCTATTTTGGTTAAAACATGGATGTGTTCTCCACTTCCTACCTGAGGATCCACAGGAAAGGGGAGAAACTAATTTACCCACTAGTCCCTATCTCCCCGTGTCTTCTCTGCAAGTGAGAATTTTACAGTGTAATTCTACAGAGTTACACCCTTCTAAGTTCATTGAAGTCAATGAGTTTAGGAAGGTTAGCTCTATTAATTCCTGTAAAAGGGGGCACTCTGTTAGTCTCTTATCAGCCTGAAATTCAGATCAGATCCCTGGAGGGAGGGATGCAAGCCCTGAGAATATCATCCCAGCGAGGGAGACAGGGACAGTGAGTTACTCCCAGAAACAGATTTCTCTTTGAGACCAATGGCGACACCTATTAGATCCTAATATTATTTGCTCCAAATATCAAATTATAATATTATTAGTTTTAATTTCAATATTGAAGGACTTAAATTTTTCAAACAATTTATGAGATATGCATTGCACACCTCCCACTGGAGAATTTGAAGGCACCTCCAGAAATCACCCAACAAGGTAATATTTGGAAGAACCAACCTTTATGTTTAATTTTATTCACACTGCTGCTTTGTCTGGTATATTGCAGCAACTGGACAGCCTCCTAAATGCAACACTAACGAGCTCCCAGACCAGAAAACTCCACAGCTATTTAAAGGAAGATATCCTACTTCTCTGTATGGTAAACAGGGAAAGGAAGCAATAACATTCTTCTGAGACTGCTTCGCTGAACTGCTTAGATTTAGTATTGTTGTGGGGGAGACTGATTTTTTGAACTCATTTTTTGAAAATGAGTTCAAAAAATCAACTTCATTAGGAACCTCCCACTTCACCTTCCATAACGTTCCATAAGGTTCCTCTTGTGCACCACGGTGGGTTTTTTTTTTAAACATACCTAAGGAGGTAATCTGGTTGAATTTGCAGGAAGATGACGCAAGAACAGCAAGTCTGGAAGGACGTTGCTTTGGTAACAGATCATAGGACTTGGAGGCCAACAAAGTTCCAATTTCTGTTGAAGCCAATTACACGTTTACGGGTATAATTCCCCAAGCTATCTATATGAATGTGTTCCCCACATCCACACTGTAGAGAGCAGAGTCTGGGTTTTATTAAGGATCTTAGCTTGCTCTTTTATTAAAAACAGGTTTGTAGGAGATCAGAGTTCCAGATCCAGAATAAAGTTATAAAAGGTTTAGAGAGTATAGATCAGATACCATCATTGATTCCCAGAGATAACTAATGTTTGGATAATCAAATTCTGAGCCATACAGTCATCAGTGGGCTGTTCTTACAGAATCTATAATATAGATCATTGCAGTGAAGAGGAGCCCCTGAATGATTAAATAACATCCCCATAATAATTGTTATATTGAAAAAGAGCATGCTTTGCTTTCAAATCAGGGTGTCTGATGCAATGCCTCCGTTGGAGACTGACCACCACCTAGCGGGTGTCAGCTCCAACTGGATGATTAGATAAGAGAGAGTGGCCTCCTAGAGGCGACTTGCTGTAATAGATAACTAACAGGACTATATGTCATGGAAATTTAGTAGAAAGAACTCAGGGGAGGCAGGACCTTTGAAATCAGATAAGCTTGTGTGCCTGCTTGCTTGCCTCTGTGTGAATAAAATTGTCTGTATGCAGAATGATTTTAACTCAGTCTTTTGGGGCAGCCAAGCCCAACTGGGTCCTACTTTTGGTACCAGAAGTAAACCTCGCTTCAAACCAGAGATTCTGTGTGGACCTCATTATTTTTCTTCTACAGCAGCTTCATAACAGCTGAATTCAACAGTTTGGGGATGAACCAAAATACCAGCAGAACATTTCACTTCTAAATGCTGAGCTCCTCACTTCCCAAAGTGGTAACTGCTAGAATGTCAGTTTTCTTGTGAGGAAAGAATGATTTTAATGCAGTAAGACTTTTCTCTTGCTTAGGGGATAAACACCATCTTTCTCTGCATATACAGTTGCAGCACAATGAAAACATCTTCCACTGCCTCTGAAATGAATGAAGAAGACAGCTGACTTTTTCAGGGGAGCAAGTGTTGTGCAACCACTGAAAAAGCCCTGTACTTAGTGGATGCCAGTCTTGTATCCATTTGCAGTGGCATCCTGAACAGGAATTCAATAGTAAATCTCAAAGGAGTATGGCTTATATGATAGAAGAGACACTCTACAACATTCCAGACACAACTTTAAACCACAAGCTGGAATTGTACCCTCCCCCCCCCAAAAAAAAAATTGACAACCAATGCAGACATGCATTTTCACTACTTTTCACCACTGGCAAACAAGCTGCAGTATTTTGAAGCGGGGAAAAGATAATAATGCTAGGAAAAACTGAAGGCAGTACAGAAAGAGGAAGAGAAAGACCCAATATGAGATGGATTGATTCAATAAAGGAAGCTGCAGCCCCCAGTTTGCAAGACCTGAGTAAGGCTGTTGCTGTGCTTAGAGTATGCATGTAAGCATTTTCTTTTTAATAAATGTTAATAACTCTTGATGCTGGGAGTGGTTCTCTGTACCACATAGACCTCCACTATCTTAGATATGCTATTTTAAAGTAGGACCAGGAAGCAGGAAAAGGCAAATGGCTACTCCCCCAGCGGAGTTCAACTGAAGCAAGCTGTCCCCTGTGGTAACCAGACACTGTGTAGGGGGAGATACAGGCATGAGGAGAATTTTAGGTTAAAATCAATGTATCAATTTTGCATTGCTAACAATGTTCAATCTATATTGAGGGGGGGTTGGGGGAGGGGTTTGTAATGAGCCCAACTTAACCCATGCATTAGCTGCTTTGTTTTCTTTGATTAGTTATGGCAACCTAACCCCATTTCCTCCCTCATACACAGTATTTTCCCTCTGTTTAATCCTTCCTTTCTGGCTGAGCAGCCCCTTTATCTATTTTCTTTTCTGAAGATCTATGGCTGTCCCACTCTGTCACTTTATTGTATTTTGATGCTGGCCCAGCCCAGGAATTTGAGGGAAGAGACAATATCACCTCTTTAACTTAAACCTCTGAAAATGGCAGATGAAAGGCTTGTTAAAGTTCAAAAATTAACAAGATATTTTATTCAACATAGAAGGGGAAAAGTCAGGTGAAATCAAGAGTGAAATGTCTGAGGTTAATCAGTAACAGTTTTGATGTAACTTGATAACTTCACACACTCCAGTTCATGTTTCCAGCAATGGAGAGTTTAAAGGTTTTCTCGAAGTCTTAGAATTTTTGAGATGAGAGCCTTTGGTTTCAGTGATTTCTAAACATTCTGGTACACTTTCATGAGTTTAGCTGACTCTTCAAGTCTCAGGAAGCAAGGATACATTCTCAAGTGCCCAGATTCCTTCTCTGAACACACCAGGGATCATTCCACTCTTCAGAGCTATCTCCCATCAACTGGGCAGGGAATCACTTCTCTAACTAGAAGTTCTATCTCTTTTCCTGACCAAATGGGGGTTTTCAATAACCTTCTCACTCTTCCTTGCCAACCTTCCCAGTCCTCTGTCAGTATTAAACTCTCCTCAGTTAGGACTAAACAACTGCTCCTGTTCTCAGTCAGCACTAAACTGTTCCAGTTCTCAGTCAGAGCTAAAACTGAGTTATCTTCAGCAGTCAGTTCCCAAATCTTTCTGCTCCACTGATGCTATCCAATGGCATCTGTTGGAGCAGCCGGTCACTCAAAGGCTCTCTGGTTCTGTGAAGCATTAACTCTTCAAAATCCACCATATATTTATACAGTACTTATGAGCTTTTAAAACACAGTCTGTCACATGTTTATACAGCACGTATGAGCTTTTAAAACACAGTCTGTCACATGTTTATACAGCACGTATGAGCTTTTAAAGCACAAACTGTCACAATAGTACCTTTGTTGTTTGGGATGACTGTCATTACCTTTACAAATTGTGTCATTTGTACACTAAACACTTTTTAAAATCAATACGAATACCCCACCAACATACACACACCACTAGGTCAGCAGCCAATCCAGGTGTAGATTTCCAAATGAAAAATCTATGCCTTTTCCACCAGTTTATTTGGCCATTGGCTCATCAGAACATCCTGCTGTCTGTTCATAAGAACAAGGCATAACCTTCACTATGAAGAACTAGCTCAGATCTCATGTTAATGACTCTGGAAAAAGTTTGCTCTAACTCACTGGCCTGCAAGAGTTACTACCATCCAACTTGAAAGGTCCAAAATTTGAAGACCGCTTTTAATAAACAACAGATTTGATTAACTGAAAAATACAGTCATGATTTAACAGGTAAAAACCAGATACTTAAAGAATAAGCCTTCCAGGTTTAAAAAAAAACCTCTGTTCTTATTCTTCCTTCTGTTTGCTCTCTGACTGACAGGAGTTTAGCAAAAGCCAGATCTGCTCTCTTCCAAACCTACTGCAATCAGAGAACAGCTGTTTTCCCCCCCAATAAATTGCTGGAATTTTGGGTTATAGAGAGTGGAAGAAGAACGTAGTATATATCTGATTTTATATATGGAGTTTCCATCTTGGGTACATGCAATTAAATACTACTAAGATAACTCCCCCAGAGTTATCCCTCTTGAATATTTGGGATCCGGAGCTTGAGGCCATTTGCTTGATTCCATCCCAATTAATGACAGATTGAAACTGCAAGAGCAACCATAGAGTATAATATCAGATGTGCTTGAGGTGTTGTGCTTGACTTGTGTTGACCAAGCAATGTCTATCATGTCAAGTGTTCCCTTCTTAATATAAAGTGCTTTCCAATTATTGTCTCTAGCATGAGAAGTCCAGGAGCAGAAGTACAGAGTTCAGTTTACTGTGGATGAAAAAGGAGCA
Source organism: Heteronotia binoei (assembly GCF_032191835.1). Classification (NCBI taxonomy): domain Eukaryota; kingdom Metazoa; phylum Chordata; class Lepidosauria; order Squamata; family Gekkonidae; genus Heteronotia; species Heteronotia binoei. The sequence goes on along the minus strand of NC_083228.1, from coordinate 75,615,362 downwards.
GTAGATATTTAAGATATTTTTGAAATATATTTTCTTTACAAAGCATATTGCCTTGAAAACCCTATGGGGTTGCTGTAAATTGGCTGTCGCTTGATGGCACTTTCCACCACCATGACCAATATAATGGATGCAAACCATCTTCAGATTGGTGATCCTTCATCAGAGATTAATTATCCCATTCCAGCTCAGGCTAAGAACTTCCTAACTTGCCCTGTCTCTGTATAAATGCAAGATGCTTCTAGTTGTCTATCTGTATATTCCTTGCCAAAATTCTGAAGGATGATACATGTCAAAGGCTAGGACCATTGAGGGTGTACAAAGATGTACATCATTTGAGTAGTAAGCCTGCACTTAGTTCATGCTTGAACAGAATGTTCAGTTGGGAACTTCTCAGCTTAAGAAAGCTAACGCTACACCAATTCCCATCTTGTTTGCTAAAGCCAAAGGCTTGGTTTTCAGAGGCAATCTTTGCACTTGAATGCTATGACTTCATTACTCTTCTACTTAATTCAGTTCTTCTTGATAGACAAATCCCAAAATGACAGCCCACCCTGTATCCTTTTTCCCCATTCACCCCTTTTGAAATTAACACTGCAAATCAAGTTTCTGGGCACTGTGTAACATATAACTGAAATGGAAATATCATTCTGTCCTAAAAGCCAGGAGGGATTTTTCCATTAAAAGTGAACACATTCCTGTCTCTCCATCCTGTATTCCTATTTGAGGGATCCATATTTTCATATATGCGCAGTCTGGGGCAAAAGTGCACTCTGTCCTCAGCCATCATTTTGGAAATTACTTGTTCTGAAATTTTCTGGTTTTATTTCACAATCTTGCAATTGTACAGTGTTGTTAAAAGCATTTTTATATAAAACACATGGAAGAGGAGATGGTAAGAAAACATGTGGGTTACAGACAGCAAAAAAAAAGTTAAATTTTAACCTCAACTGAAACCAAACCTCATTTGTTCATAACAGGTAAGAAAAGGGAGGCAGCCAAACAGAGAGGGGGACAGCAGCAGTGATATTTTGCACAGCTGTCACAGGGATTATCTGAATTTAGTTTATATAATCAGGCATGCTTCTTAACTAATACTAATTATTGAGATTGCTCCTTGCAGTTGGACCATCCATCTGGGGTTCTTTTGGAGGCCTCTTGTCTGAAGTGCCTCTCTAAATGCAATGCATAGGGGTCTACAGTGTCACAGTGGATCCCATCCCTCTTGTAGTTTCTGCAGCTAGAGAACAATGGTTTATAATGGCATGACAAAATCGATTAGATCCATTTTTGCATGCTAAATTAACATTACGGGCCAATCCAGATGTAAAGACTCGGAAGAAATCTTTTTTAATGGAAGGCTTCAGCTGATCGGGGGATTTGGACCAATTAATAGATTATAAGAATATATATATATATATATATATATATATATATATATATATATACACATACACACACATATATATATACACACTGTGGCTAATAGCCACTGACGGACCTCTGCTCCATATTTTTATCTAACCCCCTCTAGAAGCTGGCTATGCTTGTGGCCGCCACCACCTCCTGTGGCACTGAATTCCACATGTTAATCACCCTTTGGGTGAAGAAGTACCTCCTTTTATCCGTTCTAACCAGACTGCTCAGCAATTTCATTGAATGCCCACGAGTTCTTGTATTGTGAGAAAGGGAGAAAAGTACTTCTTTCTCTACCTTCTCCATATGATTATTTTTCATTGTTCACTGAGCTGGAATTTAGATATGCCACCTTCTGTAGAATGTGTAACCAAACAGAGAATCACAGGAAGTGCCTTCTGCAGAATGACAATATCTAACTATGGCCCTGTGGCATTAGGTGTCTCAGAGCCCCCTTTGCTCATGAAAATTCTAATTGAATGAAGGCGAAACCTGAAACTTACAATATTTGTTTATAAATATTCGATGTCAATAGATAAGATGTGCAGTCACAGAAATTAATGGAATAAGGAGTTAGATCACACACTATTTTGCAGAAGCCATGTGATATGATCTTAAAATCTTAAATTAAAGACTCCACCAGAAGTCACCCAGCTATTTCTTTCTACTACACTGATCAAATGATCTGGATCTAATGTGGCATAGAAATATCTGGTCACCATTGTCAAGCAAGAGGGCAGCCTAGGGTCACAACGGCTTCTTTAGATTAGGGCCCCCTATGCACAACCCACATAATAATGTGCCAGAATAACTAGGTTAAACTCATTATTGGCATATCAAGCCCAAAGGCAACAGATAGAGGAGTCTTTTGAGAACAAGCAGATTATAGAATAAGCTTCCATTTCTGTTTCCAGGTCAGGGAGACACATTAACAAAAGACAGGACAATAAGGAAATTAAGAACATAAGAACATAAGAGAAGCCATGTTAGATCAGGCCAATGGCCCATCCAGTCCAACATTCTGTATCACACAGCGGCCAAATATATATATATATACACACTGTGGCTAATAGCCACTGATGGACCTCTGCTCCATATTTTATCTAACCCCCTCTTGAAGGTGGGCATGCTTGTAGCCGCCACCACCTCCTGTGGCAGTGAATTCCACATGTTAATCACCCTTTGGGTGAAGAAGTACTTCCTTTTATCCGTCTTAACCTGTCTGCTCAGCAATTTCATCGAATGCCCACGAGTTCTCGTATTGTGAGAAAGGGAGAAAAGTACTTCTTTCTCTACTTTCTCCATCCCATGCATTATCTTGTAAACCTCTATCATGTCACCCCGCAGTCGACGTTTCTCCAAGCTAAAGAGCCCTAAGCGTTTCAGCCTTTCTTCATAGGGAAGGTGTTCCAGCCCTTTAATCATTCTAGTTGCCCTTTTCTGAACTTTCTCCAATGCTATAATATCCTTTTTGAGGTGCGGCGACCAGAACTGCACACAGTACTCCAAATGAGACTGCACCATCGATTTATACAGGGGCATTATGATACTGGCTGATTTGTTTTCAGTTCCCTTCCTAATAATTCCCAGCATGGCGTTGGCCTTTTTTATTGCAAACGCACACTGCCTTGACATTTTCAGTGAATTATCTACCACGACCCCAAGATCTCTCTCTTGGTCAGTCTCTGCCAGTTCACACCCCATCAACTTGTATTTGTAGCTGGGATTCTTGGCCCCAATGTGCATTACTTTGCACTTGGCCACATTGAACCGCATCTGCCACGTTGACGCCCACTCACCCAGCCTCAACAGATCCTTTTGGAGTTCCTCACAATCCTCTCTGGTTCTCACCACCCTGAACAATTTAGTGTCATCCGCAAATTTGGCCACTTCACTGCTCACTCCCAACTCTAAATCATTTATGAACAAGTTAAAGAGCATGGGACCCAGTACCGAGCCCTGCGGCACCCCACTGCTTACCGTCCTCCACTGCGAAGACTGCCCATTTATACTCACTCTCTGCTTCCTATTACTCAGCCAGTAGCTGAGTAATTAGCTCCAGTATGATTTGGCTAAGACTAGTAGATAGTAATCAACCTTCCCCTAATCTGTTTCCCTTTTTTAAAAAAGTTATATGGTGAAAATCGACCTCCAGCATTCCTGGGAAAGCTTCATTATTTAACATATACATATGAGGATGTGGAATTGCTTTTGGGAAACCATTTCCTTTAATTGCATCACAGCAGGAGGCAGAAGCACACCCTCCATTCTTTTCATTGCAGCACTTGCAGTTCGACACCTAATACTGCAGCACATAAAGTGAAGGACACCAAGGAGTCCTCTCCTGGGGACAGAACCTGATCCCAAAACAAACCCAGAACTTCAAGGCAAAGAGGGAGAGGACACATATGGCAACATCTCTTCTCCCTCCCCTATCCTCTCAAATAGTGAAGCCTTGGTTTACAAAAACATTCAGATACTTTGGTAACGCTTCCTCCTTCACCCAAAGGCTAACCATGGTTCTTATCTGCAGTTCCATGGAGTTACAACGTGGAACTTGGATGCAGAAAGTTCAGCTGTGGTTAAAGTGGGAGTCAATATCTGTTTCTCCCAGTCCAGCCAGCTTTCCTTCTGCCTCTCCTATGCCTCTCCTTCTGCTTCTCCAGGACACCCAGAATATCTGCTTTGCGTGCAGAAGGTTCAGTCCCTGGCATCTCCAGTTAAAAGGATCAGTTTCCGTAATTCTACTAATCTTTAAAAGATTAAGACCATAAAACTATTTTTGTTTGAAACTACAGTGGTGTCTCCTAAACTATGGCTGTGATATAACCAGGTAATCACTTCAGTTAATGCAAATAGCTTATATGCTGCTTGCAATTCTTGTTTCTCTCTCCCTCTCCTGCTAATGTAGGAGAGAGGTTAACAGAATGTCTATCCCAGTTCCCAGGCAGTGAAATTATATTTTGGCTTTAGGAGCTGATTTGAAACAGCCACTTGAAGCTTTCTACATGAAGACAGCCTTACCCAATGTTGGGGCTGTGCGTGCTCATAGCATTAATGTTAGAGACCAAACCCTTCATGGTTCAAAGTGCATTATCTGTTCACTCCGTAATGAAATAATTGCCTCTTATGCAGTGTGTAGTCAGCGCCTTCTGCTCAGCTACTGGGCACTCCATAGTTGTACACTACAATTTAAAGTATTTAGAAGGGTGCAAGCTACTAGGCAGATTTTTTTTTCCAGGAAAGAAGGTACAAATATTGCTGTTAACAGAAGGAGGAGCAGGAGGAAGAACAGTCGAAGTTGGTTTTATACCCTGCCTTTCACAACCCAAAGGAGTCTCAGAGTGGCTTACAATCACCTTTCCTTCCTCTCCTTGTGAGTTAGATGGGGCTGAGAGAGTTATGGAGAACTGGGAGTGGCCCACGGTCATCCAGCAGGCTTCATGTGGATGAATGGGGAATCAAGCCTGTCCTTCAGATTAGAGTCCGCTGCTCTGAACAACTACACCAAACTGGCTCTCAGATGTGGGTCTCACATTTTTTTTAAAAAAAATTCTTACCTCAGTTAAAGCAATCATGGGCCAATTGTTTAAGACTTCAAACAAAAAAACAGGAGAACAAGTTTAAGAGAGCACAAAGCATTGCTTAGGTGTGTTCATTACCCAAGGTGTGAAAAAAATAAATATTAAAAAAATAAGGACCAACCAAAACATCACAAATTGTGTGCAAGCTTCTAAATTTCAGAGAACTCTATACAGCCCAGGCTAGCCCAATCTCATCAGATCTCGGAAGCTAAGTAGGATCGGTCCTGGCTAATATTTGTATGGAAGACCTCCAAGGAATACCAGGCAGTGCTGGATTAAACCCTGTGGAGGCCCCTAGGCAGTCAAAATCTTGGGGGCCCACTCGCAAATAATTTCAGAGTTGGAGTGCCTGCCCTCCCACCCATGACCCCCGCTGCAGCCTGCAGGCACCTTCTCAAAAGCCCCTTTGACAAAGCTGCAGGGAAGAGGCAGAGAGAGGCAAACTTGGCGATGATGCCAGCAGCAGCCGCACCAGGCAAGTCAGGCAAAGAGTGGCTCAGTTGCTGGCTGCATGTGCAGGCTGGGAGGGCTACAAGCAGGGGGGAAACCGGGGGAGGAGCCAGCCCATAGGCCAGTGCCTACTTGACCTAATTGTTAAGCCATCCCTGATACCAGGGTTGTGACACGGCAATAAGCAATGTCAAACCACCCCTGAATATAGGCTTCCCAACCCTCCCGCCCTGGCAGGGGACCCCAGGATTTCCAGCCTCTTCCCCCGCTCCCCAAAAAAACGGAAGCTGGGGGAGGGGGAAACGGCGCCAAGGAGCATGGCCCAGTGAGTGGTAGGGGCGGCGGGACCGCGGCAATTGTCCCGGGCTGGCCGCCCTCTGGCCACTTTTGGCCTTGCTCCCCCCCCCTTCGGCGGCTCCCGCGGGGAGGAGGGGGTGTCTGGGTCAGGCTGGGCTCCGACCCCCTTCAGCCGCGGCTGACCAGGCCACCCCCTCCCCCTGCCGCAGGGCCGCCGCCAAGACGCTGTGGTACAACCAGCTGCGCTACGTGACGTGCAGAGTGTCTTTCCCACTCAGGGCTGGGCTGGCGGGGGCCCAGGGAAAGGCGTTCCCGTCCTCGGCAAGGGGCGCTGCGGCACGCCCCCTCGTGCTTCCAGGGGAAGAGCTGGCGATGCAGCATGGGGAGGAGGCGGCGACTGTCTGCACGTGCTCAGAGGAGGCGCTGCACTCGGGGTTGGCTGCAGGGTCTGGGCCGGGGGAGGGGCGTCTGCGAGGCTTAAGATTTAAACCCTTAGCAAGGATTGCTTGGGAAGCTGTCCGTGTGAAGGGCTTGGCGGCAAATAGAAACGGGAAAAGAGGCCCGGCGGAGGTTGCGGTTTTGCAAAAAGAATTTGCACGCTTCGCTAGGCGGGGAGGGAGAAATGAGACTCCCCCCATCCTTTTGCACAAATTGCAACCGAGGCATCCAGATATTTCCAACAGCAGCCAGGCCTGGGAGGAAGGAAGACTCGAGGAACGTGAAACCGGGAGTTGCAGAAGGTTGCCAATTCTCCCGCTGTAGATTGGGCTGCTTTTTAATTGTCTCCCGTGCCAGTCGCAGCTTTGGAGCTGTGGCGGCCCTTTAAGGTTGTCTGGACCGAGCACCCAAATGGCCAAAATCGACAAGAGCTAGCCCAGGGGTGGCCAAACTTGATGAACTTAAGAGCCACATAGAATAAATGTCAGATGTCTGAGAGCCTCAAGACATGAACGTCAGATGTTCAAGAGTCACAAGATGAGGGAGGGAGGGAGGAAGAAAAACAGATGGGAAAGGAAGAGAGCGGTGGAAAGAAAGCAGCTTTAACTTTAAAAGCATTTTCCAAGTCAGCTGTCAGGGCAGTGAGAGCTTCAAGAGCCTCAAAATATGTGTAAAAGAGCCACATGTGGCTCTAGGGTTGCTAATCCCCAGGTGGGGGCAGGGGATCTCCCGGTTTGGAGACCTTCCCCCTGCTTCAGGGTCGTCAGAAAGCAGGGGGAGGGGAGGGAAATGTCTTCTGGGAACTCTATTATTCTCTATGGAGATTTATTCCCATAGAAAATCATGGAGAATTGATCCACGAGTATCTGGGGCTCTGGGGGGGCTGTATTTTGGGATAGAGGCACCAAATTTTCAGTATGGCATCTAGCGCCTCTCCCCAAAATACCCTCCAAGTTTCAAAAAGATTGGACCAGGGGGTCCAATTCTATGAGTTTCAAAAGAAGGTGCCTATGGAAGGAAGGCATTGAAAAGGTGTGCCGTCCCTTTAAATGTGATGGCCAGAACTCCCTTTGGAGTTCAATTATGCTTGTCACAGCCTTGATCTTGGCTCCACCCCTAATGTCTCCTGGCTCCACCCCCAAAGTCCCCAGATATTTCTTGAATTGGACTTGGCAACCCTACCTGAATATCTTTTGCCTTGAAAACCTATAGGATCACCATAAGTCAACTGTGACTCTATGGCACACACATACTTCATCAGGTTAGATCAAAAGAATAAAAGGAAAAGGAAAAAGAAGCAAGAGATGAGAGACTGCAGTGACTTGACTGCATCAGATTCAGTGAGCTCTTACTTTTGAATGTTTACACCACAATAAATGTTGCTAGTCTTGACGGTGTACTGGACTCCTGTTTAATTTTGCTACAGCATACTAGCACATCTACCCCTCTGGAATTATTGCAGTGACCTCTGGCCTATATCAAACCAGACTATCGGTTCACGAAACCCAGTATCTCTACTCAGATTGGCACCCTCTCCCCAGGTTTCCAGGCAGAGATATTTCTCAGACTTTCTATCAGAGATCCTTTAACTGGAGATGCTGAAGACTGAACCTAAGACCTTCTACATAAAGTGCAGATGTTCTGCCACTCAGTGGTAGGTCCCGCCCTAACATCATCCTCTGGACATGGTGACTGAGGAACAAAGAGTTTGTATTTACAAGGGCAATCTAATATAGACCGTATAGGAATATGTGTATAGACTGTGGGGAGGAGCTGTGGCTTAGTGGGAAAGTCTCTGCTTTGCATGCAGAAAGTCCCTGGTTCAGTCCCCAACAGTTCCAGATAAAAAGATCAGGAAGCAAGTGATGTGAAAGACTTCTGCCTGAAACCCTGGAGAGTTGTGGTCAGTTTTGAGTAGACAATACTGACCTTGATGGACCAATTGGTCTGATTCAGTAGAAGGAAGCTCTGTGTGTGTGTGTGTTGAATCCTGCATAAGTATCCTCTGTAGCAATATCACCTGAATATATTTCATATGCACAGGAATACTGTAAATGAGAGTGTATGGAAAGGCAGGCTGATGGTAGACAGACATGGTCAGTGATCAGATACAAAGGAAAATAGGGCTACTTTCATTCCAAGAGCTGCTTAGAGGGGATAAATTTGGCAGATACAGGTTTTCCCACAATTACAATATGAGTGCAGCATTCCAGTCTTCCTCTGCATCTATTCGCCTTACCTGGCAAAACTAGGGTTGCCAACCTCCAGGTGGTGGCTGAAGATCTCATTTCTTCAATACCTGACTTATACCCCTCTATTCTCCCGGCATTCCTAATTCGCTCTGCTAGTTGCTCTATAGCTATTATAAATATAAGCGGGGATAGTGGACAGCCTTGTCTTACCCCCCCTTGAATTGGGAACGCTTGTGAGTGGTCAGTGTTGACTCTAACTTTGGCCTTACCTCCGTTGTATATTTCCTGTATAGCGTGTAAGAACCGTTCCTCTAAACCTATCTTCTTTAATATTTGCCACAAGAATTCATGTGAGAGAGTATCAAAGGCTTTATAAACATCCAACTTTAACAGAGCTATTTTTTTCTTTTGGCCATGGTGCAATACATTTAAGATATTTCTAATAGGATGGGCAATAGATCTACCCTCAATAAAACCGTATTGGTCCCCTTTTATGATTGACGGGATAACTCTCTTAAGTCTATTTGCTAAAACCTTAGCAAAAATCTTATAATCTTGATTTAGTAAACTAATGGGCCTATATGAACCTACTTCTTCCGGATCTTTCTGGGGCTTTAATATCAAAATTATTTCTGTTTCCTTCCATGAGTCCGGGGCTTTCTTTCCTTCCAAGACTTCGTTAAAAACTACCTGCAATTCAGGTGCTATAATTTCTACCATTTCTTTATAAAAGTCAGAAGTAAAGCCATCCAGCCCTGGTGATTTACCCTTTTTGAGCGCTTTTATTACTTCCTTTATCTCTTGGAGTGTAATCTCAGCACCCAGTGAGGCTTTTGCTTCCTCCTCTGTAATTAGCTTAGGTGCGTCCCACACCTCCGTTATATTCTTTTTCATATATAAATTTTTATAGAAGTCTTCAAATGCCTTAGTGATTTCCTTAGAGTTTTGAGTTGTACTATTATTAATTTTAATAGTTCTAATTGATTGTTTTGCCCTGGTGGCTGAAGATCTCACGCTATTACAACTGATCTCCAGGTGACAAAGATCACTTCACTGAGAGAAAATTGGAAGGTGGACTCTATGGCATTGAACCCCACTGAAGTCCCTCCCCTCCCCCAAACCCCATCCTCTTCAGGCTGCATCCCCCAAATCTCCAGGAATTTCCCAACCCAGAGCTGGCAGCCCTAGACAAAAATACGGTCTTTCTAGATGTGTTCCTGTTTTCCCACATATTGTATAGTTTCACTTGCCATCTTTCTCTCCTCTTAACAGCAGCATCAGTGCAACCTAGTATTCACTAGCAGGAATAAACTCGGAATTTATCATAGTTTTGTCAGTTACAACAATGGACTGTCAAATAAGTCAACACCATTTAAAAAAAAAACCCTCTGCTTCACATATTGATCAGTCTCGTTCCTGGACCTTGATGAGGATTCTCCTTCCTAGGGCTCAGATGCTCCCCAGCACGATTCTGAAAGTGTTTTTTTTTAAACCCTGATGCCTCTTAGCACACAATAAAAGGTAAGAAGATTATGAGCAACAGTGCCATCTGGTGTTGCTCAGAAGTGCAAGATTGCTGCTTTGTGATATTTACAAATGATTTACATCTACAAGCACTTTCAGGAGGAGAGCATTTTGAATATCAAGCATATCGAATCAGCACCCACCATCTATCCAGGGGCTGAGCCATTCTCAGTCTAGTTCAGACTTGTGAGAGAACGAGATGATAGTGAGGTGACTGAAAACCTGAGGTGGCAGAATGGACTGTACCACTTCAGACTAAAGGTTGCAGATTCCAAATTTCAATATTCCTTCACTTTAAAAAATGCGAATTAATTTGCTTTTTGTTTATGGTGCTTATTTTCTATTTGTAAGAAGTTACAGACATACAGGAATACTCCAAAATGTGATCCAGCAGTCTTCTACAGTCTGAGATGGAAGAACTTTTCACCAGTTTGGAGAGCTCAAAAGGTTGCAGACTGTTTTGTGTTATTTTATTAAACTAACAAAAGGTTTGAGTCTTCTGTTTTTGGATTCTCTTTAGGACCAACATAGCTACTGTAACCTGCGGTCTTTTTCTTTGCACTGTATCAGTCAGGCAGAGGTAAATTTGCTTAGCAAGATTCAGCTTTAGTTAGCCCCTCCCATTTTAAAAAAATACAGTCTCTTGGCATCATTTTGTGTGAGAGCAATCCTTCCTGATGAGAGCCAGCTCTCCTATCAAGCTTAAACAATGGGACAATTTATCATTCACAGAATAATGCAAGGCAGAGGCTGAAACAATCAGGGAGGGCTATTTATAGAAAATCTGACACTGCTTTAAATCCCATTAATCGTTCTCCGTCTGGCATCACTAATTGTCTTGATGGGGCTTAGCTGCCTCTGCAGTGGCAGTCTCAGCTGAGCTGCTGGAGCCCTAATAATTGCACACTTCATCTTCAGTTCCAGCAGGGAAGGAGGGGGTTATAGTTGCCTTAAATGTTTTTCACATGGAGACAGATTTTGTGGAAATTTTGTCAGAGGAGCAAATGAACGACAACAGCATATGATACAGAAGAATGTCTTCTAATGCAAACATTTCCCTTTATCCCTTTGACTGCTCTGCAACTTTACAGCCATTTTTTCCAAATATGAACTGATATTAATGCTTGATTTAACTCAATATTTGACTGCATTTAACCATTGACATGCAATGAGATTTGTTATTTGACAATTTTTGATAGCTGGAATGGGGAGTATTTCAGAAACTCTGCCAATATTTTATAATTTATACCTGATAAAAAACAGACTGCAAAGAAATCTGAAGCATGCACATGCTGAGGTCAGATTTATAATTCAACATCTGAATTGTATTATCTTTAAAAATTATGTCATTATAAGAGAAGCATTCCTCTAATGCAGCCAAAAATCACACACTGAGGCCTTTAATGAACAAAAGATGACTAACACTGACAATTTCTGCTGCAATGCAGAATTTTTCATGAGATGTGTTATAGTTTTCTGTTACATTTCCTTGCAGCAGCCTGCACCCCCATTCTAACTCTGAGCCCATCAAATCAACTGGCTAAAAGTCTGTTGACCTTCTAATTTACTCCTTCCACTTTCCCTTGTTGATTATGAAGCAGGATATACATTTGTAAATTAAAATATGAAACAAAATAAATGTCTACATTTAGAACTGGATCACTCTCCTGCTGTCTGTTCCCCTCTCCAAGTGTGTTGTTGATCCCGTGCTTAAAAAAAAAGCTGCACTAGTGTCCAGTGATATTTATATATCTAATTCTCAACTGTGCCCTCTAATCTGCAGATATCTAAATCTGCAGATAGGGGGGACACTTATCCCAAACAGGGTTTTCTTGGGTGACCCCCTAGGTGTGCAGAAAAATCTGCAAAGTTAAAAAATACATTGAGGGTTTAAATTCCCCCCAAGATAAAAAGCTTTAACTGCACACTTACTTTTCTCTTCTAAAGTGGGAGTGCCAGCATGCTGGTGGCTCAGCTGTGGTGGCACTGGTGACCAGGAGGCTCTCCAGGCCTAGAACAACCCTCAGACCCTGGGGCTGGGTCTAAAAACCTGGAGCTGCACCTAGGTCAGCAATATGGATACTAATGTGGGGGGATATGGAGGTTGGGAGCTGTGCAGCTCTTGATCAGTGAGGCGTGTGTGCGTGAAGAAGCCCCAAAGATCAGGAGCCATGCAGCTCTCAATCTCTAAGGTCAGTATGTTTGTATGAGGGCAGGACGGCAAACCTTGGAGATCTAGAGCGGTACAGCTCTTGATTTCCAAGGCCATTGTCAGGAGGAAATGCTTGGAGGTCGGAAGCCGTGCAGCTCTTGACCTCCAAGGCCAGTATGGGGGCGGGGGGAGAAGCCTTGGAGATCAGGAGCTGTGCACCTCTTGATCTCTAAGGCCAATGTGTGGGAGAGGGAGCCTTGGAAATTGGGAACTGTGTGGTTCTCAGCCTGCGAGGCCAGTGGAGCCTTGGAGATTGGGAGAAAGAGAGGTAGTGCAGGCAGAAGCAGAGCTGGTAAGAAAGAGAAGAAAGACTATCCAAGAAAGGGGAAGAAGGGAGGTAAGTAAAGGGAGTTATATTTTTATTTTAAGAAGACAGAGTTGAATATAAATTACTTGGACATTTTGAAAAAGTGCTGAAAATGAGTTTTTTTGTGTGTTGGTGGATAGAGTTATCAAATATAATTCTTGCTTATTTTGATATGTTGTTTAAATAAAGTAACAGAAAGAATCACATTTAGCTTAGAGCTTTCTCAAAACAAGGACCTGTTTGATTATATTTTTAATAGGTCACTCTATAAAGCGCTCATTGTATAGCACGGTCATTCTAGCCCTGACCTGAATAACCACCGGCAGGGCTTCATCAAAATGGTGGAGCATGTTATTGGATACGAGGAGCTCCTTGACTGCCTGAAAAGCGGCTGCCTGCTTCTTTCCTCAGATCCACGGGGCATTTTTATCTAAGAGCCTGTGGAGGGGTTCTGCTATGGCCGCTTTGTGGGGCAGAAATGAATGATAAAAATTTAATAACCCCAAGAAACTTTGTAGCTCTGCCTTGCATGTGGGGGCTGGGGCATCCACTATGGCCTTGGTTTTGTCGGCCATCGGGTGGATCCCTGCAGCGTCCATTGCAAACCCCAAGAACTCCACCCTCAGCACCCCGAGGGAATACTTTTCCTGCTTGACTTTCAGTCCAGCCGCCTGGAATCTGCGGAGTACCTCTCTCAGACGGTTGCTGAACTCCTCCGCATCTGGTGCGGCGATCAGAACATCGTCGAAAATCGGTTGCACCCTGGGGATTCCTTTTAGGAGAGAATCCATCAGGCTTTGAAAGACCCCCGGAGCCACACTCACCCCAAATTGCAACTGTCGCACCCTAAAAGCTCCCCTGTGGGTCACTATGGTCTGGGCTTCCGCCGTCTCAGCGTCCACTGGGAGCTGCTGGTACGCCTAGGCCAAGTCCAGCTTCCCAAAATTTTTTGACCCCGCTAGTGCTGCCAAAACATGACTGACTACTGGGACGGGGTAGGGGTTATCTTGTAGTGCCTTGTTTATGGTGCACTTGTAATCGGTGCATATGTGCACGTCCCCATTTGGCTTCACCGGGGTTACTATCGGGGTTTCCCATGTGGCATAGGAAACCGGTTCTAGCACTCCCTGGGCTGTGAGGCAGTCCAGCTCTGCTTCAATTTTGGGCTTCAGAGCGAACGGAACCTGCCTGGCCTTTAGCCGTATCAGCCGCACATGGGGGTCGAGGGGTAAGAATATGGGAGGACCCTTGTAGCACCCTAGGGCCCCATCAAATACCTCCAGAAATTCCCTGCACACATGCTCGAACCCCTGCATTCCCAGCTGCTGCACCCCCATGATCTGAATTCCCAACGGTTGAAACCAGGCCAGGCCCAGCAGTGTGGTGAGCTGGCGTTTGACCACAAGTATATCCAGTTTCCCCCTAAAGCTCTTAAACTCCACCCTCACCGTGGCCCATCCCAGGATCTGTACGGGGTTCTTTTGGAAGTCCCGAAGTATGAAACCAGCCAGTTGCAGCCTGGGCCGGCCACGTGGGCACAGTTTTCTTAGGGACTCCTCCGAAATTATGGAGATGGAGGAGCCCGAGTCCAGTTCCATCAGGCAGGGGCTGCCCTCGATCCTGATCAATATCTTGACCTTGTCGGGGGTATTGCTGGGCAAGTTCATTACCTCCAGGCTGGTCGAGGCGGTCGAGTAGTCCTCGGTCGAGTCTTAGTTGGTGGACTGGCGTCTGCAGGCAGCCTTGGCCCAGCAAGCCTGTGCAATGTGGCCCATTTTCCCGCAGTTTCTGCAGTCCATGTTGCGATAGGGGCAGTCCCGACACTGCGTGTCCCCGCAGCTTGCGCACTTGGTGATGGTTGGTTTCTCCGTTGCTCAAGGCCACTGGGTCGCTCTCGGTTCCATCCCTGGTTGGCGGCGTAGCTGGTGTGCCTCCTCCTCCTCTGGGTGGCTCGGTGCCATCTCCTCCTGGTGGACGGCTTCTGCCCGCGGGTTGTGGAAAGCTTTAGTAGCTCTCTCGATCATGGTGGCCTCGTTGAAGGCGCCCTTCCTTTGCGAAGAGCTTTTGCTGTAGTCTTTTGTCCCTCAGGCCCCAGGCAAAACGGTCCCTCAGGGCCTCCTCTAGCTTGTCGAAGCTACAGTTTCTTGCGATTTGGCAGAGAGCGGCCAGGTATTCGGCTGCCGTCTCTCCCGCCTCTTGGTCCCTCTTGTGGAAGAGGAATCGGCGGGCGATGATTGAGGGCTGGGGCAAAAAGTGCCCAGTAAGGAGTCGGACTATCTCCTCGTACTTCTTCTCCGTGATCCTCGCGGGGGCCGAGAGATCCCTGGGGATCTCGAATGTGGCCTCGCCACAGATGCTCAAGAGCACGTCTTTCTTACGGCTGTTGTCCATTATCATGTTTGCTAGAAGGTAGCAATCGACCCGCTCCATGTAGGTCTCCCACCTCTCCGGTTTAGTGGGGTTGAATTCTTCGAGACGCCCAGTCGCTCCGCCCTGGTTAGCCATGGTGGCTGTGGCGGCGGGTACTTCCGTCTCCCTAGACGGTGTGCCTTCTTCGTCTCCAGCCAGCTCCGCGAAGCCCCTTCTTCGGGAGTTACCTGGCTAGAATCCCACCTTCGTTGCCACTGTAATGTACTGAGTGACGAGTTGAAGGCAACATGCTGTATTCAGTGGTACATTACAAGAGAGGGAACACGCGGGCCGGGTCCTGCTTATATACATTTCCCGGAACTGCCCCCCCCCCCAGTCTGACCAGTCCAATCCTGGCCAGTCAAACTTCCCGCCACAGATCTTGATGGGCGGGGCGTCTAGCGAGCTACATCCAGGGACCCGTGGGTTTCCCTGGGTTGCCTCTGTAGCAATCGCCATGCGGTACATTAGCTTATGTTTCAAGACATAACACTGATCTTGTCAAATCTTGGAAACTAAGCAGAGCTGGACCTGGTCAGTATTTGGATGGGAGACACTATGCAGAGACGGGCATGGCAAACCACCTCTGAACACCTCTTGCCTTGAAAACACTGCGGGGTTGCTGTAAGTTGGCTGCAACTTGACAGCACTTTACAGACACACAGAGTCAGTCTAAATACGATCACACATCATCACCCCCAGTAACCTGCAAGATACTACTGACTTCTCAGTCTCCCCAAAATACTATCTTGGCCAGTATGGGTGCTGAGTCTGTATGTCAGCACACACATACCCCAACAATGGACTGCTTAATAAGATAGCACATCTCGCTACCAAGTTTTAGCAATTAGTCCTCACCCACAATCACTTCAGATTTAGTCACTGCCTGCACAAATAGCACAGCCATGGATATATCAATGCCTGACTTAGAACAGAGTATACATCAATGCCTGACTTAGAACACTAACAATCTCCTACACCTGAATTTTACCACAGATGGCTCTACCCATGACTCTACTCATTAGGTGAACCCAGGCCTAGTGTTCCAGAGGGAGGGGGAAGTGCCAGGGCCATCAAAAGTTGCCTTGAGTGGCATCTACAGCCCCAATGCCTAGGTGCCTGACTTGGTGGGCAGAAGTAAGGCTGGAAGCCAGGGCTGGATGCCTGCTCATTCAACTCACCTTTCCAGTTCTGTCCCTTACCACTTGGTGGCCTCTTGCCTACCTGGACTGAAGGGAGGTGACCAGGCTTGTATTGGGAGAACTCACCTGGCTGGTGGTGGAAGTAGTGGGAGGGGGCCAAAGCTCTTGAGTCTGCTCTGTTTTTTTATAAATGGAATTTTCATCGTCTGGATACATGGGAAGGAAGCTCTTGAGTTATTCTACCAGGACTTCAACAACTTTTACTCAATCATCAACCTGAGCCTGAACCTGTTCATTTTCTGGACACTGCAGCACAATTTCATGGACACATTAAAAAGGTAAAGGTAGTTCCCTGTGCAAGCACCAGGTCATTACTGACCTGTCAGAACATTTTCATGGCAAATTTTTATGGGGTGGCTTGCCATTGCGTTCCCTAGTCATCTACACTTTAACCCCAGCTAGCTGAGTACTCATTGTACTGACCTCAGAAGGATGGAAAGGTGAGTCAATCTTGAGCCACCTTCCTGCCACACAAGGTGCCTGTAGCAGAGCCCCTGCATCGCCTTCTGGAGTCTGGCATCCCCTGGGCCTGGGGGCAGAAGGAAGCCACAACATTCACCACTGTCAAGGACCTGTTGTCATCTGAGAGTGTCCTCACCCACTTCAACAAAAAGAAGCCCCTTGTCCTAGTTCGTGATGCCTCACCCTACGAAATTGGGGCCATACTTAGCCACAGACTTCCCAGCAGGAGAGAAGTCCCTATAGCCTATTTTTCCAGGACACTGTCATCTGCGGCGTGGAACTGCACACAGATTGACAAAGAATCACTGGCCATCATTGCAGGGGTCAAGAAGTTCCATGACTACCTGCATGGCCTGAACTTCATCATCGCTATCGACCACAAGCAACTGTTGGGATTCTTCATTCCAGACCGGCAGACCCCACAGATCCTGTCATCTCAAATGCTGTGCTGGACGATGTGCCTGTCTGCCTACTCCTATGAGTTCCAGCACCATCCGGGCAAAGCGTTGGGCCACGCTGACACCCTCAGTGGCCTGTTGCTGCCAGACCCCGCTGTCGACCCATCTTGCCCTGCTGTCGACTTGCCCTGAAGACTGTGAGCTGTCAGGGGATTTCAGTGCTGATGAGATTTCCAAGGCACTGAAGGACATCAAGAGTGGAAAGGCACCAAGCTTTGACTGCATCCATAATAAGTCCTTGATTATCAGTGGCATGTTCAGTAGCTCACAGCGTTTTTCACTGACATGAGAACAGGAAGATTGTTGCTGTTTCTCACGCCAGTGAAAGATAGTTGCTTTTCTGAAACCTGGAAAACCAAAACATCTGGTGAAAAGTTACAGACCTATTTCCTTTCTGAGCTGCTGTTATAAACTCCTTGAGAGCCTAATCCTGAGCAGAATCAGTGACAGAATTAACTAAAATGTCCCTATAAAGCAAGCAGGATTTAGACCCCATTGTAGTGGTGAAGACCATGTTCTCAGCTTAACAACTTTAATTGAGGAAGGGATATAAATCTGCGGTCTTCTTGACTATCAAAATTGTCTTAAGATATCCGGAGTTTTCGTCGATCTGACTGCCACATAACACATTCTGGAAGGATGGTCTGCAGTACAAGTTTTCCCCTGCAGAATTATAACATGCTGAATTATAGAACTTTCCAAGTAATTATGGGTCAGTCAATCAGCAAGCAGAAGAAACTGAATAATGGTCTACTCCAGGGTTCAGTCCTTGCTCCTGAGATGATATCCATGAAGTTTGCTTATGCCAATGACATAATGATTGCAGAAATACTGTCTAAGGACCTAGAAATTTTGTCTGACTACTGCTGTAAATGGCAACTTATCCCAAATACAGGAAAAACAGAATGCTCATGTTTCAATCTGTACTGGCTTGCAGGCTCTGAGTATCAGGTGCCAGAAGTCAGGCAAGGTAGTGTTGTTCAGTACAGGGTCAGGGATTCAGAAGTCAGGCAAGGCCAAGTTGTTCTGTCCAAGGTCAGGGGTCCAGAAGTCTATTAAGGCAGAGTCAGTGGCTTAGCATCTATTGTACTTTTTGCATCCACATCAAACAGTCTCTCTTAGCTGGTTTTTATAATTCCATGACTAAGGATCATACTTGCAGCCAGCTGCTCAGAAGCAATCCTACAACTACTCATCTTTGTTACCAGCAAGCAGCTGATGTCAGGCCAGGAGGCAAGCACTTTGCCATCTTGTCTGTAGCTCTGTTCTCAGCCTCCATCTGCAGAGGGTGTGGGTGATACTGGTGGGCTGGGAACAGCCAACTGAAGTTCACCTGCTGAATCAGGACTTGAGGGTGTCAGTGGCTCTACACCAGATGTTGGCTGACAAGCCTGCAGCTTATTTTCCTGCTGGTCAGCTTCTGTTAACTCAAGGCTGGCTACATATCCACAGTTTTGGGTGCCACAATTTAAGAAGGACATAAACAAGCTGGAATGTGTCCAGAGGAGGGCAAAGTGTAAATTCCCATCCAAGCGGATCAAATGCAGTTGTATTCTTTGGCTTTATGCAAATGACAAGAAATATCAAGAACAGCTTTTATTACCAGGAGCAACAGCAATCTAGTGCTTCAGAGAGCCAGTTTGGTGTAGTAGTTAAGTGTGGCAGACTCAGTCTCCTCTTCCTCTACTTCTCCTCCTCCTCCTTCTTTGTTTCATTTTCACAGGACTAGAGGGAGATGGAAGAGTCTCAAGTATGTCTCAGCACTGGCTGATTAGGAAAGTTAGAGGGGAGGGCTTCAGGTGGAGAGGAGACATGTTCTGGAGCAATTTCCAAAATAGGTTTTCCAAATGAAATTTGGAATCAGACAAAGTCAATGAATCATTGCAAAACCCTCCTTTTCATACATGTTTTGCAAACCTTGGGGGTCCCTTCTGTTAGGCTAGATCAAGGCAGACAAATCGGTGCATTGAACAGGAGACAACTGGAATATTAGAAGAGACGTGGCACAAGACAAGCCCAGTAGTCCCTCCAACATCACTTGTGCTACAGGTGTCACAGGGCTCAGTTTCCCCCTGGTTACCTGTGGCATTCTAAGTCAGCAGCCCATCAGGAACTTTACTAGGGCTAGTCCACTCCTAGTATTGAGTCAAAAGGTCCTAAAATAACACCTTTGCAGATGACTGTGCCTGTTTTATTCATCTCTCTGGCTGTTATACTCCATGACTGAAATTCAGTCATTCAAATGTGGTCCATTCCTTCTTTTCTCCTGGTCATTCCAACTTCATTAACCATAAATGCTTACTTCCAAGACATTCCTAACTTTACTTGTAAAAAACAATTTGGACAAGAGTAGGCAAGGTTTCTCCAAAGTGACAAGTTGGATGTGTTGGTCATAGACCAAAAAGGGGTACAAGAAGGAGCCACACCACAGAATGCACATGGCAACAGGCTCATTCATTTGCTCTTCCTCCAATACAACATATGCCATCACTTGCTACCAATGACCTTATACTGTCTGTAGTGGAGAAACAGGTGGCCCCTTTGCAAAAGAACAAATGGACACAAATTTAATATTAAAGACCATAATATTCTAAACCCAGTGGAATATTTCAGTCTACTATGACAATCTACTATGACCTCAGAGTCACCACATTTCAACAAAAGAACTTTAAAGACAGACTCCAGTGTGAAACTGCTGAACAGATATTGATTGGAAGATTTCACATTACCTCTCTTCGATGTAGGATTTTAATCTTACCATAGCTGTGACTGTTTTAACAAAACCTGTGATTCCTCACTCATTGCAGATACCAGCATAGCATAATTAGTAAATGATCTATATAGTTTCTTTAGGTTTGCTTTATAACATTGCATTTTACCCTGTGCTTTCTGCATTTCATGGGCCTCTTGACCCTGCTGTTTGTTAAACTTTTATGCAGGAGGTTTGAAGAAATGCATCTGAAGAGACTCTCTACAACAAGCTTATATAGGAATAAAGTTGTTGAAGACTCCTGTTTGTTGTTTGTTTATTTATTATTTTCAATTTATAGCCACCCTTTCCTGAATGGACCCTGAGCAGGTAACAACAGTCAATAATACAAGGTTAAAATCAGACTTATCATATATATATATATATATATATATATATATATATATATATATATATATATACACAATATACAATCAGTTTTTACTGCAACAGGCTAACATGACTTCCTCTGTAGAGCTACATTTTCCCTACTACCACTACCATGCAGAGAGCTATATTCTCCACCCCTACTCCCCCCTGCAGATGCACAAGACATGGCTTCCCCACCTTCTTCCATGGCATGAGGATGGGATACTGTAGTCCTAATGTTGGCCTGGAAAAGGTCTTACTTTTTTCAACATGTCTTTCTTCTGAGATGATTTGGTGGTGCACTTATTTAGAGAAGAGGAAGTTTTAATTATAGATTGTGCCAGCATAAACACAAAACAGTAAGAGGCTTTGCAAAGACTAAATATCCAGCAGCATCAAATTGAAAATGAATCAGCTGTGTAATTAGAAACTCTCACAGTTACACAAGAAACCCAAACAAGCAAAGAGGAAGGGTGCAGGAAGCAACTGGAACAATACAAAACAGGGATACCATCCAAGCTACTGCTGAAAAAGTAGTAATCATCATACTCAGTATTTCTATAGCACTTTAAATGTTTGAATGCATAATGTGATTCATCACAGTGATCCTTACAGCAACCCTGTAGGTAGGCCAGTATTTATGTATTATTTGTGAAGATTTCTATTCCACCCTCCCCCACAAGCAGTCTCAGGGTGGATCACAACCACAGTATATGCCCATAATTCTGGCAGCAGGGAGGAAGGATGAAGCCAAGGAAAAAATGTTTCCTATATCCACACAGTAGTATAGATCACAGTTCCTAACCCCTTTACCCAAGCATCTTTCTAAAGCATTTAATTACAGTACAGCCCTATTACTTGTCTCAAAAAGCCTTCTTTAATAGTTCAATTCTGAACAGTCCTAGAAACCAGGAAGATGGGAGCCTACCTAACCACATCAGGCAGGCCATTCCACATTGCGGCAGCCACACCAGAGATACATATGTTCAGTCAGTTGCTGATTTTGCCCATTTGTGAGCTAGTACCTGCAAAAGGCCCTACTCTGATGAATGAAGCTGTCATAGCAGACAACAGGAAGATAAGTGGTTCCACAGATGTGAGGTACCAAAGCCATGAAGGGATATGTATGTGATAGACACACATAAGCAAACCCTATGTAGCAATGATTTCCCATATGTTACTGATTTGTCACTTTCCGTGCCCTTTCATTGATTTAATCAGCCCCTCAGACACAGCTTTTCTTTTTAACTGATTTAGCAGCCATCCACGAATGGAAAATCATTATCTTGGGAGGAGGGGTAGAGCACCCTTCCATTTCTCTAACCCTGTTAAAAGTCTGTGATTTATGGTGGTCTCCTTGCTTTTTTATTGGGGAATGCCATCTGCCCAAAGTGGCATGTCAATTCTCAGCAAATAAGTGTCTGATGCATTACTTCCCAGAGTGCAGGGAACTTATATCCAAAATCCTTTATAAATAGAAGTCTATATTTGGTAGAGGATATTTAAGGGTGCTAGATCTGAATGTCTCTTTTGACTTGTTTGTGCCTCCTAGGGTTGTCAGTGTTGTGCAATTCCTGGAGATTTGGGGGTGGTTCCCAGGAAAGGCAGAATTTAGGGAGGGGAGGGAGTTCAGCAGCAAGGGAATGCTAAAGACCCCATTAGCAAAGCTACTATTTCCTCCAGAGGAACTGTTCTGGGTCATCCAGAGAACAGCCTTGATTCCAAGACTCCTGGCCCCACCTGGTGGCTGGCAAGCCAATTACCTCGCCTTGTTTGCAATGGCTCCAAAATCCCTTTGCCTTCTCACCAGGATGCTGTTTACAGCACCTGCAGTAGCTTTTCTTCAGATAATTGTTTTAAAAATCTGCTGGGGGAGTGACTGTCTGTTTTTCTCAGTTGCTGGAGATGTATTATTAAAAGTGATTCTCCATGTTCCTCTGCTGTTTTTAACCCATAAATGCTGGAGAATGGTGGCAGCAGTTACTAGTTCACATGTGGTCTTTGGTTAGCAGAAAAGGCAGGTGAGGGAATTGTTCCTGTCACTATAACTCTTACCTGCTACACTATGTAAGGGCTGAATTAAACCCTGTGGAGCCCCCTAGGCAGTCAAAATCTCAGGGGCCTCCCTCAAACTATCTCAGAGTTGGAACGGCTGCTTGTGGCCTCTGCTGCAGCCTGCAGGTACCTTCTCCAAAGCCCTTTTGACAAAGTTGCAGGGAAGAGGCGGAGAGAGGCAAACTTGGCAACACACCACCATCAGCCACACCAGGCAAGTCAGGCAAAGAGCAGCTAAGTTGCTGGCTGCAAGTGCAGGCAGTGAGGGCTACAAGCAGGGGGGAAGCTGGCCCAGGGCCCCTAAAGACGTGGGGACCCGTAGGCCAGTGCCTACTTGGCTTAATTGTTAATCTGGCTCTGATGTATGTAGAACAATCCCTATTTTGTAAACCAAATTAAGTTGTGCAGATACAAATATAATTTGCATAGTTTATATTTAGTTTGATTTGCATAGTTTATTCAGGGGTGTCAAACTCATTTGTTATGAGGGTCAGATTTGGCAACCTTGTCAGGTTGGCCATGTGTGTCATAAAATGTAATGCCAGGTAACAGAGAGATAAACTTTATAAAGGACATAGACAAGCATAATTAAGATTTTTTTAAAAACTGAAAACTTAAAAAAATCTTTTAAAAACTTCAAAGATTAGCACTCTTGCAATATTTTGTTTATTTAACAAATCTCTGATAACTGACACCTCTTGCTCTGAATTATTGAAGACAATGTCTATGCTGTAGCACTCTTGAGTATGCTGTGCAAGTGTGTTGCAAACCTACTTTTGATTTACTGAGAATCATTGCAGAAATCTCATGGTCAATGCTTCCCTGGCAATCAGGGTGATTAACAACATAAGATGGTTTTCAAATTGTTCTTTTTTGCTTAAGTTTCCAGAAAAGTAACAGATATGAAGAATAGTGCTGCAAAATGGGAAATAATCTTCTTCCCCAGCAGACAAAGGCCTGTCAAAAGTATGCAAGTCTAGAAGCACTTTATATGCCTTCGTGTAAAGGTGTTGACCTTAGGTGTTTTGCAAACAGGTTAGTTTGGCCTGAAATACAAGAACCATTGACTGATATCATGCATATGGAGCCAGCCAGCCACATTTGTCACTCAGTCTCTAGAACTCTCTCACACATACATACATAGTTTTAGCACCACCCAGTTGTCTGAATATATGGAATACCAAAAATAATCACATAATAACCCAAAACATTATGGGGGAAAACATGGTATGGCTCAGCTGTAAAGCATCTGTTTGCATGCAGAAGGTTCAGTTCCTGGCATCTCCAGTTAAAAGGATCAGGTAGTAGATGATGTGAAAAACGTTCATCCAAGACCCTGGGAGTCACTGGCAGTAAAAGATGATACAACAGTGACAGATCAGTGGTGTCACTAAAAGGCAGCTTCACGAGTTCAAGGACACTTCATGTTATAGTAAATTTAAAAAATGCAGCATGTGTCTGTAATTATCTGTAATATATCTGTAATTATGTTTTTTTGGAAGGCTATTTGAGTTCAGACATTAACTTTTAAATGTCAAGGCCGAACAACCTGCAGTAAGAGATAAAATTTCATCCTCATTTCCAGTCAATGATAACTTTTAAATGCCGCTTCGAACAATGTCGTATTTCTTAAATATAAAACTTGTGGCAGTAACTTGATTATTAACAGCCAATCTTTGTTGCTGCAACTGCTTTGCCTTCATTTTGTTTTCCTTAGTCTCTACACATTGGTCTGCAGCCAGTCCACCTACCTTGCCAAAGTCAAGGAAGTTTAGTCCAACCTTGCCAAAGAGTTGCTTGCCAGCAGTCATACAAGCATCAGAAAAAGGGTATGTGCAAGACAAAGAAGACTTGGTTTTTATATTTGTCATAGATTTTTGGTTCTTTCAAAATGGAATTCTGATTTAAAAGTTTGCTTCAGGGTGTTGTGGACTGCTTTGGGAGTGTTTTTGTCTCAGAGACTTAAACTGCCTTGCTGGGCAGAGAAGATGCTGACCTTACAATGGGGAGATCAGGCAACTGTGCTAGAGTCATCTCCTGGTACAGTCTCCCAATTAACATTCCATCCAATTAAGCACCTCTGTAAAACCAATTTGGGTTGGCTGCAGACAGACCCATCTCCTTTCTCACATGGTTAGAGGAACTATTAGGTCATCTGATCAGCAATCGGCTCATTTATTTGACTATAGGTAATTGCTGCGGGCCCTGATTGGTGCAAAGGCCTAGCAATAACTGGGACCCTGAGTAATAAAGGAATCATCTTCAAATCTATTCTGCAGCCTGGAGGGTGCCTGCATATTACCAAGACATGTTGGCATGCCCTGGCTCATTTTGGCCATCTTGGACTCTTGCTTGCTGAAGCCAGCGAGGACTGGCTTTGCTGACTCTGGAGAGTTGCTTTGAAACCCAGAACTATGAATGGATAAAATCAGGGCTTTTTTTCTGGAAAAAGAGGTGCCAAAACTCTCAAGAGGGAAATATAGAAGAAACACATGCTCCTCATGAACTTTTAAACTTTTTCTTAGAATTCTGTATCCATAAAGAAGTTCCAGAACACCATTCTGCCAGAAAAAAAGTCATGGGTAAAATCTTATCACTTGTGAACAAATGTCTTACGGTATTTTAGTTAGCCTCTGAAATCTTAGCTTTATTATTTTTCTGCTCACAGTAACTGTTTTTGGCATTTAAAGTATTACTTGCACCTTAATAAAAATATATTTTAAATATTAATTCTGGTCATTTGTCTTCACAGCCTGCAGTTTGAATCTAGTACCTAGACTGGCAGACCACTTACCACAATACTTAACTTTTATGGAATTTCTGCTGTGAGTTTACTGCAACCTGGGAAAGTCAGTTTATCCTTTGGTTCCTGGCTGGAGGGATAGAGTGAAGGACTGGTGACAGGCTACCAGACAGACATGTGTGCAGGTGCTCCCTAATATTTTGTAACTTGTATTTGCTACCCTCTTGGCAAAAGGCTTTTAGCCCAGGTTTGATTGGATGATCTATTTGAGGAGTCTCAAAGTGACTTACAATCACCTTCCCTTCCTCTTCCCACAACAGCCATGCAGGGCCACCCAAGATGGACAGGCCACAGCTGAAAACCCAGAGTAAATGTGATCCACTGGAGAAGGAAATGGCAAACCATTCCAGTCTCCTTGCCAAGAAAACCCCATGAACAGAAACAAAAGGTTAAAAGATATGGTGCTGGAAGATGAGCCCCTCAGGAAAGAGGGTGCCTAATATGCTACTGGGGAAGAGCGTTCAAATAACCACAGAAAGAGTGAAGCAGCTGGGCCAAAGCCGAAAGGATGCTCAGCTGTGGATGAGTCTGATGGTGAAAGAACAATCTGATGCTGCAAAGAACAATACTGCATCGGAACGTGGAATGTAAGATCTATGAGTCAAGGTACGCTAGATATGGTCAAACAAGAAATGGCAAGACTGAACATTGACATCTTGGGAATCAGTGAACTAAAATGGACAGGAATGGGTGAATTTAACTCAGAGGATCACTACATCTATTATTGTGGCCAAGAATCCCGTAGAAGAAATGGTGTGGCCTTTATAGTTAACAAGAGAGTGAGGAAGGCAGTAATGGGATGCATTCTCAAAAATGACAGAATGATCTCGGTCCGTATCCAAGGCAAACCATTCAATATCACAGTAATCCAAGTCCATGCCCCAACCACGGATGCAGAAGAGGCTGAAGTGGACACCTTCTAGAATTAACACCAAAAAAAGATGTGCTCTTCATCATAGGGGACTGGAATGCCAAAGTAGGAAGTCAAAAGATGACCGGAACAACTGACAAGTTTGGCCTTGGAGAACAAAATTAAGCCAGGCAAAGGCTAATAGAGTTTTGTCAAGAGAACAAGCTGGTCATAGCGAACACCTTCTTCCAACAATCAGAATGAGATATGGAACAACTGATTGGTTTAGAACAGGAAAAGGAGTTCGACAAGGATGTATATTGTCACCCTGCTTATTTAATTTATATGCAGAGTACATCATGCAGAATGCTGGCCTGGATGAAGCAGAAGCCGGAATTAAGATTGCAGGGAAAAACATCAACAACTTCAGATATGCAGATGACACTACTCTAATGGCAGAAAGTGAGGAGGACCTAAGGAACCTCTTGTTGAGGGTGAAAGAGGAGAGCACAAAAGTAGGCTTGAAACTCAACATCAAAAAACCTAAAATCATGGCATCTGGCCCCATCACACCTTGGCAAATAGAAGGAGAAGACATGGAAGTAGTGACAGACTTCACATTTATGGGATCCAAGATCACTGCAGATGGCCATGAAATTAAAAGACGTTTGCTCCTTGGGAGGACAGCTATGGACAGTATAATAAAAAGTAGAGACATCACCCTGCCAACAAAAGTCCATATAGTCAAAGCAATAGTATTCCCAGTAGTAATGTGTGGCTGTGAGAGCTGGACCATAAGGAAGGCCGAGCGCAGTAGATGCTTTTGAGATGTGGTGCTGGAGAAGACTCTTGAGAGTTCCTTGGACTGCAAGATGATCAAATCAGTCAGTCCTAAGGGAAATCAACCCAGACTGTTCACTGGAAGGTCAGATGCTGAAGCTGAAGCTCAAATGCTTTGGCCACCAAATGAGAAGGGAGCACTCCCTGGAGAAGATCCTAATGCTAGGAAAGACAGAAGGCAAAAGAAGGGGACGGCAAAAGATGAGATGGCTGGACAGTGTTACTGATGTAACAAACACGAATTTGAGCAGACTTTGGAGGATGGTGGAAGACAGGAGGACTTGGCCTGACTTTGTCCATGGGGTCACAAAGAGTCAGACTCGACTGTGCAACTGAACAACAAAGAAAGAATTAGAGCAGCACAACAGGACAGAAAGAGCCTCTTAGCACAGAAGTTATCTAGGCCCAGAAAGGGTTTGGTTTGGAGCATCCAGTTTACCCATTTGGCTCCAGCCCTTTCTAGTATAATCCATCATCACTGGCACATCCTTCATGAAATTCCAGCTTGTCAACAACTTACAGTAGCATATAGATGCAATAGGAATTTGAGACTCAATGATTAAGGCTGATATTCCTTAAGACCAAGAGAAGAATCCACATTACCTAAAGGTATGTTTAAATGTAAAGGCTGTGCAGCATACAGATTTGTGTATGAGTCACCTACTATAGACCTACCTAATGGTAAGAAATTCTCTACACAAGGATATTGCACCTGCCAGACAAAGAGGTCTGCATCATATGTTCCTGTTCCTTTATATACATTGGTTGTTCAATGAGAATGGTAAGAACTAGGGTGCTGGAGCACAGATCAGGTCTTAAAAATGCTGTAGAGGATGCCCCACTGACAAATCACTTTAATACTATGGGGCATTCCCCCAATGATTTCAAATTTGCTGTTATTCAACAGGTTAAGGCCCACCTATATAGTTATGCTGACACCAAACAAACTGCTTCTGCAGCAAGAAGCAGGTTTATCCACATTTAATGCCTTAAAACCAGGTCTAAATCAGCAAAATGATTTGACATGCTTTTTATAATTTGGTACTGTCCAGAGATAAGAAATATTATAAGAAATATTTTTGAAGCTGACATGGTTTAGAGAGCCTCAGAGAAAAGGCTTAAGTAAGTATGGTCTTGGCAGCACATATCTATCTCTAGCCATTGCAATGTTGTATTTTTAGCTGGATAGTGATGCTTCTACCTTGTTTACTTTTGTACTCTTAGGTTATTCATATGTACATCTCTTGACAAAGATATTAATTGAAACGAAATATAATGATCATAATTCTGTTGAGAACCTACTTTATGAACAGTTGGAGAATATATTTATATCACCTTTGAGTGTTGTACAAGAATTTATATATTCCTTGGAAGCCTGGAACTGTAATGGAACTTTGATGGTTTGGTTTTTGTTATTCTGGATATTGTATTTATTAGTGACAGTGTGTGTGTGTTACAACATTTTGAATTGTTTTCATAAGTAATACTAGTGTTTTGTGTATTTATGTGCTGGAGATATTTAGTACATTGTTTTCATTATAAAAGGGAGATATCTGGTGTTTTCTGGTTGTTTAGACTTCATATGAAGCAAGAGAGAATCGATCCTGGTTCTCCAGATTAGAGTCAACTGCTCTTAACCACTTCACCACACTGGCTAGTGCAGCAGCAAGCTTAGTGAGGAAGGTAAGTAGGACCCAACTATGCTGTGTGATTACATGATTTTAATCATGAAATATAACAGATAAGTAGCTTAGTTGTGGAAAGGTATATTCCCAACACAAAGGAAAAGTACAATTCACTCAAGTACTGCCGGATCGATAACCAGTTGAGGCACTACGAATCAAAATACTCTGCCTTTACCTTACTCTTGCCAAATACAGCATCAAGTAATTTCAGCTTCCAACTTGATGAATTCTGTTCCCAAATGCTGACACCCTGTACACTAAGTCATCCCTTTCATACTCTTTTTATCTGGAAAGCTTCCTGCCATGAAAAAATAGAAGATGTGAGCACAAGGAAGCTGGTAAACCCATGATTCTGCCTTGTATGTGTGATTTTGAAATACACACATTAGGTTATTTTACACTTTTATTCTTGTATTTATTTCTGTTACATAAAAGTGGTTAAACTGAAAAGTGTAGTTCCAAGCATGCTAGAACTGCAGTACAAATGGTATCCTTTAACACAATACATATAATAAAAGCTGTCCATAGAAAGAAGTGGTATGCTTTTTATATATAAATGTAACTGTGAAATCGTTAAATACAAGAGGAGAGGGACAACTGAGAAAAGACAGGAGAAAATACAGGATAAAATCCCAGCACTATGCATGGTATTCTGTATATGCACCTGCATCTTCATGCCTCCTTTTCCCTCTGTAGCCCCTTGCCAAAGAGCAACTCCTAGAGGTTCCTCCCAGCTGAAAATGCTGCAACTGGAAAGAAAAAACAACTTCCCTATGTGCAAGAAGTTATTTCTGCTCATACACAGGACTGTTTGGGTCCTGGCCATGGAACGCAGGGTTAGTAAAATGCATCCTATGTGCTTCTTTTGAACAGTTGGGTTGTAAGAGACACATTCCCTTTGAGGTAGTCTTTCCCCGTTCCACTCCCACTTTGTGGTTGGTTTGGAATTAGAGAAATTTTGAGAAGCACTGAAAATATGAAGAATTTTCATAGGGTACCTTCCACTAACATCAACAGCAAAGTTCCCTTGGATGAACTGTACCCTTGGATAAATGTAAACAACATGATATGTATCCATTTTGTTAATGTTTTGCAAACTGACACTTGAAATGGATAACAAATTTATTTTAAAACAATTAATGTAAAAAGTATCAATTGTAAATATCAAACATTTTAGATTTATATTATCTCTACATAATTATATTTACATTTGTTATGGCTTCTAAAATTCTGTATGCATAAATATGGCAGTGCAAAAAGTTTAGAATATGTAATTGCACACAAAGTAAAATAGAGATTTAGTTAGTCAATATACATCCAAGTCATTAATTAGCAGAAGACTAATTATGGAATACGAATACATAAATTCTACATACATAATCCATACTTTTTAGGGGCATGACACAACACAGAAGAATAAGCTCGTCTCTGAATGGACATTTACGTATATTTTCAGAAAAAGAGACTTTTGCCTAATCTCATATAACTTTGCTACTTTTAAGCATTGTATTTCCATGAATCATCTTAATCTTCTTTAAAAACATCTTAAAACCAGACCCACAGTGTAATCCTAAACAGAGTTATATTCTTCTAAATTAAATCATCTCAGAAAGTTACAACTCTTTAGGCTTGCACTGTCTGTAATCTGTTTGTTTATTGCCCCCTTTGCTTACAGAATTCGAGATTAAGCCCCATTGATATCAATGAGAGCAGTTTTTTATATAAAATTTTAGCTCATGCGTTTGACCTATCATCAGCACACCTTTCACTTTCACAGATCCACCACACCACTCCAAAGAGCCATCACTAGTGAATATGATGTATGAAGGATCCCCAGATACTTTCGCCATAGAAATGAACTGAACCTTAGCAAGGCTCTCAGAGAGGGTTCCTTTTGATACCAAACCAAACGTTTATTACTTTGTCTAAAATTTATTTCATCATGGTCAACTTTACAGTGACATCCTTTGTCATTGCTATCATTTATAGGATTAGGAACTGAGTGAAAAGAACATTAAAATACACAGATTTTTACTTTACTGGTGGGGGGAGCTTTAGAGTTCAAGTCAGACTGGCTTGAAGACTCCTTACAAATAGAAAAGGGCTACCTGCCAAACATAATCTGGACTCTTAAAAAAAACAGGATTAATCTTTATTATAAAAAATCCTTATTTTTAAGATATTGAAGAAAGAGCACAGAAGAACCCTAATGGCACACAAAGAAGTGAAGTTTCAATTACAGGATATCTTCTTCCTGTTCTTAGTTCTGTAGTTTTCAATCACTGTTTCCTTGTCTGAAGAACTGATTTTGACACTCTTCCCAATCCATCCATTTTAAGAATCTGGATCCCAAAAATCATGAATCGTCCCCTAATATAAGATTTCCCAAAACAAGTAAAAGAAGAAAGAAATTCAGAACGTTTAGCAAAACAACACTTTAACAACTAAGCAGATAACTATATTTAATTGGCAGAACTGTATACATTCATTTTTGAAGCTATTTTGTTTATAGTTCATAACCAATAAAAACAAAAACATTTAAAAGATGGTTTAAACATTTAAAAGATGTCCACT
The DNA here is from genome assembly GCF_032191835.1 of Heteronotia binoei. Taxonomy (NCBI): domain Eukaryota; kingdom Metazoa; phylum Chordata; class Lepidosauria; order Squamata; family Gekkonidae; genus Heteronotia; species Heteronotia binoei. Next base: position 75,584,489 of record NC_083228.1, on the reverse strand, counting down.
GTGAAGGCGACAAACAATATGGACTGTCTGCCAGAGTCTCAAGGTGGCAGGAGGAAGGTGGCAGGCCTAGCTCGCCTGGGAAATTATAGATGTTTGTATGCAAATGCTAGAAGTGTTCGAAGTAAAATTGGTGAACTGGAATGTTTAGTGTTGGGAGAAAACATAGACATTGTGGGAATTTCAGAAACTTGGTGGAATGAGGAGAATCAGTGGGACACGGTGATTCCTGGATATAAGCTATATCGGAAGGATAGGGAGGGAAGGGTTGGAGGTGGGGTGGCTCTGTATGTCAGAGAGGATATACGGTCCAGTAAGACTGAGGTCAGAGAATTAGATTCCCTTTTAGAAATGCTTTGGGTTGAAATAGAGGGCCCAAAAGGAAATTTAACTATGGGAGTTTGTTATCGCCCACCAAATCAAAAGAGAGAGGACGATTATAATATGATGGAAGGCTTAAAGATAGCGGCTAAACGTAAAAACTGTGTCGTAATAGGTGATTTTAACTACCCGCAGATTGATTGGGTCAATATGTGTTCTGGTCGAGAGAAAGAGATTGAGTTTCTTGATGCTCTCAATGACTGTGCTATGGAGCAGATGGTCTCAGAACCTACCAGGGGTGGGGCGATCCTGGATTTGGTCCTAAGTAATGCCCAAGACTTGGTGAGAGATGTAAAAGTGATTGCGCCGCTTGGGAGCAGTGACCATAATGTTATTGATTTCACTGTTTGTATAAATAGGGAGTTGTCCAAAAAGACCGCCATAACCACGTTTAACTTTAAAAGGGGTAAATACACTGAGATGAGGAGGCATGTGAGGAGGAAACTGAAAGGAAAGGTGCATACAGTCAAAACCCTTGGGGAAGCTTGGAGACTATTTAAAACTATAATCCTAGAAGCTCAGATAAAATACATACCACAAGTTAGGAAAGGCACAAACAGGCATAAGAAAAGGCCTGCATGGTTAACAAACAAAGTAATGGAAGCTGTAAAAGGTAAGAAGGACTCCTTTAAGCGGTGGAAAACCAGTCCAAGTGAGATTAGTAAAAGGGAACACAGGCTGTGGCAAATCAAATGCAAGACTGTGATCAGGCAGGCAAAAAGGGACTATGAGGAGCATATTGCAAAAAACATAAAGACCAACAATAAAACTTTCTTCAAATATATTAGAAGTAGGAAACCAGCCAGGGAGGCAGTGGGGCCCTTGGATGACCATGGGGTAAAAGGATTACTGAAGGAGGATAGGGAAATGGCTGAGAAGCTAAATGAATTTTTTGCCTCCGTCTTCACTGTGGAAGACGAGAACTTTTTGCCCGCTCCAGAACCACTAATTTTGGAAGGGGTGTTGAAAGACCTGAGTCAGATTGAGGTGACGAAAGAGGAGGTCCTACAACTGATAGACAAATTAAAAACTAATAAGTCACCGGGTCCGGATGGCATACATCCGAGAGTTCTGAAAGAACTCAAAGTTGAACTTGTGGATCTTCTAACAAAAATCTGTAATCTTTCATTGAAATCTGCCTCCGTTCCTGAGGACTGGAAGGTAGCAAATGTCACCCCCATCTTTAAAAAGGGTTCCAGAGGAGATCCGGGAAATTACAGGCCAGTCAGTCTGACTTCAATACCGGGAAAGTTGGTAGAAACCATTATCAAGGACAGAATGAGTAGGCACACTGATGGACACGGGTTATTGAGGAAGACTCAGCATGGGTTCTGCAAGGGAAGATCTTGCCTCACTAACCTGTTACATTTCTTTGAGGGGGTGAACAAACATGTGGACAAAGGCGACCCGATAGATGTTGTTTACCTTGACTTCCAGAAAGCTTTTGATAAAGTTCCTCATCAAAGGCTCCTTAGAAAACTTGAGAGTCATGGAGTAAAAGGACAGGTCCTCTTGTGGATCAAAAACTGGCTTAGTAATAGGAAGCTGAGTCAGTATAAATGGGCAGTCTTCACAGTGGAGGACAGTAAGCAGTGGGGTGCCGCAGGGCTCGGTACTGGGTCCCATGCTCTTTAACTTGTTCATAAATGATTTAGAGTTGGAGTGAGCAGTGAAGTGGCCAAGTTTGCGGATGACACTAAATTGTTCAGGGTGGTGAGAACCAGAGAGGATTGTGAGGAACTCCAAAGGGATCTGTTGAGGCTGGGTGAGTGGGCGTCAACGTGGCAGATGCGGTTCAATGTGGCCAAGTGCAAAGTAATGCACATTGGGGCCAAGAATCCCAGCTACAAATACAAGTTGATGGGGTGTGAACTGGCAGAGATTGACCAAGAGAGAGATCTTGGGGTCGTGGTAGATAACTCACTGAAAATGTCAAGACACTGTGCATCTGCAATAAAAAAGGCCAATGCCATGCTGGGAATTATTAGGAAGGGAATTGAAAACAAATCAGCCAGTATCATAATGCCCCTGTATAAATCGATGGTGCAGTCTCATTTGGAGTACTGTGTGCAGTTCTGGTCGCCGCACCTCAAAAAGGATATTATAGCATTGGAGAAAGTCCAGAGAAGGGCAACTAGAATGATTAAAGGGCTGGAGCACTTTCCCTATGAAGAAAGGTTGAAACGCTTGGGACTCTTTAGCTTGGAGAAACGTCGACTGCGGGGTGACATGATAGAGGTTTACAAGATAATGCATGGGATGGAGAAAGTAGAGAAAGAAGTACTTTTCTCCCTTTCTCACAATACAAGAACTCGTGGGCATTCGATGAAATTGCTGAGCAGAAAGGTTAAAACGGATAAAAGGAAGTACTTCTTCACCCAAAGGGTGATTAACATGTGGAATTCACTGCCACAGGAAGTGGTGGCGGCCACAAGTATAGCCACCTTCAAGAGGGGTTTAGATAAAAATATGGAGCACAGGTCCATCAGTGGCTATTAGCCACAGTGTATGTGTGTATATAAAATTTTTTGCCACTGTGTGACACAGAGTGTTGGACTTGATGGGCCGTTGGCCTGATCCAACATGGCTTCTCTTATGTTCTTATGTTCCTTCTAAGGATGAAAGCTTGCGGACATAAAAACTTGCACTTCACTATATCAAAAACAGATGGGCATGAACCACATTTTTGTGGTTCAGTTTGTGGTTTCTGGCTGAACCATGAACTGAACTGCAAACTGGGAGGTTGGTTCACAAACTAAACCAGTTCATGTGGGTTCATGATCCTTGCTTTCTGCTCCCTGCAACTTTTTGCTGGGTGCAGAAAGCATGGGTTTAACTGGCTTGGAGCTAAACCCAAGAAAGTCCCTTTCAATAGCTGAACCATGGGAGTAAGCTCAGCTGTTTCCAATCTAAACAACTGAGTGACTGGGAGTAGCCTGCTACTGCCACTCAGATGTTTTGATGGCTTTCATGTGGAGGAGAGATGCCTGTTTTTTTGCTTCCTATGAACCTCCATAAACTGCCTCAAAAAGTCTGTGGCCCACCTGCACTAGAAACCAGCCAAAATTCATTATGAACAAACGTTTGTGAGCTGGTTTGTGCACATTCCTAATCTCAGCAGACTGCTGTTTAGGAGTTCTGGCCAAAAATTTTAAGTCAGAACCCAGGAGATTACCCAAATATTTTAACTTATACTTCTACCAACATGTAAGCATACAACTTTCAAAAGCATGCAAATTTCTTGCAAAGCAATAGGTATATAGTATTTGGGCTGTTCAAACATAATTTAAGTGAGCTTTTACTGCCAGAAGACATTTGGATCTGAACTTTTCTAAATAAACACCTAGTTTTAAAATTTAGATTTAGGAACTTCTTCTTTTGAGCTATGCTTATATTTATGAAAGGCAATTGCTTCCCTCTTTTACATGGCAAGACCTCTCTGCCTGGACTTCAGGGTATAAAAAACAATTCACAGTCTTTAGGACTGCTTATGTGTTGCATATTACAGGATCTCACAATTTAAGTTTTTACAGTTTTCTTTTACTGGAGGTGATTATGTGGTTTGACCAATTTAGAAGTTCAATATCTGGGGATGTTAATAATGATACATGAACTTAGAACTTCAGTACCTTATTCTTGCCTGGCAAAAAAGTACACTGCCAATAAGTAGAAACCACACAACAAAAAGTATTTAACACTATGGCCATGAAAAAGCAATCTTGTTTGGAACTTACAAAAATCCTCTTCAAATCATCTGTGCCATCAAAATTAATTGAAAAGTTACAAAAATAATGAGTGCACATAGCAGATAGCTAACTTAACTGCAGAATACCTGAGTAGGCCGAGAACTATGGATCATCTGTTGCCATTTGCTGTATGTTCTGGCAACTAAATCTTTCACCTAGAAAGGAAACATACAGATGTATCGGTACTTGGCTGAGTAAAATACTAAATACCTGGAAGTGTTGATTATATACATATAGTGAAAAAAGAAACAGAGTAATTGACAATGAATCACAAAAGGCAAATGGTTTGATTTTGTCACTTTTTTGTCATCCATTCTCATTTCAGAACATAGCAGTATCCAGACGGGTAGCCATGTTAGTCTGAAGCACCAGAACAAAGTCTGAGTCCCATGGTACCTTCAAGACCAACAAAGTATAATTCTGGGTATAAGTTTTCATGTGCATGCACACAAAAGCTTATACCCAGAATTAAACTTTGCAGGTGCGATGGGACTCAAACTTTGTTCTATAGCAGCATTCAGTAAATTTATCAGTGCTTTTTTTTAATGTTCCTTCTGGTTCTGATATGTTAGTCTTGTCAAAAAAGCAGTTACACCATGTTTTATTAGATCAAGATGGTAGCCGTGTTAGCCTGTAGCAATAGAAAAGAGTAAGAGTCCAGCAGCACCTTAAAGACTAACAAAATTTGCAGTATGATATGATTAGGGTTTGTAGAATCTTTCGGGGTCAAGTGCCGTGTTCTACTGGAGAAAGTTTTCCTTCCAGACGTTTTGTTCTCAGCTGCGGAGAACATCCTCAGTGGCGTTGCAGCCGGAGCAGGCGCTCAGACCTTCTTGGCTGCTGTGCATTGAGTCTGAGCGCCTGCTCCGGCTGCAACGCCACTGACGATGTTCTCCGCAGCTGAGAACGAAACGTCTGGAAGGAAAACTTTCTCCAGTAGAACACGGCACTTGATCCCAAAAGATTCTACAAACCCTAATGATGTTACCAGCCGTGAAAACCTGAATTCTTTGATAAGTATGATATGAGCTTTTGTGAGTCACTGCTAATCTCTTCAAATGGAAGAAGTGAGCAGTGACTCATGAAAGCTTATACTCTACCAAAGATTTTGTTAGTCTTTAAGGTGCTACTAGACTCTTATAGGTTTTATTAAGCCATTCGTTTATAGAAGGAGATTTGCCTTTTTTTCTACTTGCTGCTATAGCCATCTTGGCAGTAGAAAACAATTTAAACTAGCTGCATAACTGAAGGAATCCACAATGCTTTTAAAACCCTAGAAGTATTATTTTAGGTTCAAGAGGTATGCTGATTGCATTTCATTAACAAACTGTACCCTAAAACATCTGTACTTTATAGCATGTCCAAAAGAAGTGAAATTTAATCAACAAATTATGAATCACAACAACATTTGTCTTGAAACAAGTTATATGCGCTTAAGTCAGGGGTCAGTAGGGTATCACTAAAAAAGTATTTTATAAAAAAAATATTTAAGGCCAGTCATTTTTCCAGACCCAATCCCATTTGTCCATACTAATATTAATCTGCAAGTCCTTCTTCCATTTTTAATATAACTTAAGGGACAGCCATAGCTCTCATAGGAGTTGTCCTTGAAAGGGCAGCTGCTGTAAGAACTCTCTCAGCCCCACCTATCTCACAGGGTGTCTGTTTTTTTTTGGGGGGGGGGGAGTAAAGGAGATTGTGACTGCTCTGAGATTCAGAGTATAGGGTGGGATATAAATCCAATATCTTCTTCTTTTCCTGGTTAATATTGTAGTGATACAATTCCTAGGTATTTGAGCACAGAACAATAATTCAAAAGATGATTTCATTCTTAGCACATCGTTTTTCCTCAGTGTATTTACCAAATGCCTGATTTGGAGAAAAAACTGAGTGAAGGGTTTAGTACCACCCCACTCTTAATTTAACTGAAATATAGTCTGGCCTACTGTTTAATATTGTTATGAACTATAAGACAACTCCAAGAGAGAGATATAGCACTTATAGCCAAAAGAATGTGGAGTATTATATGACTCTTTGTAGAATTAAGACTTACTTATACTCCCTTTGCCTCAGTTTTCCCAATTATAACATGAAATAAAGCCAAACTAGAGGAGACAAAGATCACAAATTTTCTGGGATCTTTTAAAAGGAACACTAGAAGAAAGCACGATCCCAAACCAGATCAGATTTAAGTATATTCTCTAGAGTACTTTCAATACCACCAGTAAGGCATGATGCACATGAGACAATGAGATGCAAGTAGGATGGCAGAACAAACTGTACCACTTCACAATATAGGTGGAGGATCATGAAGGTTTACATTATGGAATGCTACAGGGCTTTTTTTGAGCAGAAACGCACAGGAACGAAGTTCTGGCTAGCTTGGCATCAAGAGGTGTGACTTAATATACAAATGAGTTCCTACTGGGCTTTTCTACAAAAATGCCTGTGCGACACTATGGTGACATCAGGGGGCATGGCCTAATACGTAATTGAGTTCCTGCTGGGCTTTTTCTACAAAAAAAAAAGCCCTGCTCCTCTATATTAAAAACTTCTCTGTAAACAAAAAGTCAGCACAACATGCAAGTTACAGCTGGTGCAAAAGGAGAAGGTAAAAGTCTTTCCCCTGCTATTCCAATTTTCTATCTGAATGGAGTTGTTTGTGAAGGAATACTAAAAGAAATTCATCACCTACAGTTTGAAGTGGTGCTTTGCATTCCTCAATACAGGAGCATTTAGTTTCAGTGCACAGTGCACTGATGCCAACCATTATTAGGACATATACTTTTTAAAATCAGTATTCAGGACTTTTTTGTAGCAGAAACTTCTTTGCATATTAGGCTACACTCCCCTGATGTAGTCAAACCTCCAAGAGCTTACAGGGCTCTTCTTACAGGGTCTACTGTAAACTCTTGAAGGATTGGCTACATCAGGGGGGTGTAGCCTAATATGAAAAAAAGTTCCTGCTACAAAAAGGCCCTGTCAGTATTATTTGGGACCATGTCCCTTTACATGCCTTTTTTTTCCTTCATTGGAAACAATGGAGGATGGGGGCTCTTTCTTTGTGAGCCAATAGAACTGGACCCACTGGTCCAATCTTTCTAAAGCTTGGGAGATTTTTTGAGGTAGAGGCACCAGCAGCTATCCTGCATATTTGGTGCCTCTGCCTAAAATGCATCTCTCATCTCATCCTTGCTATTAGGATTTTAAATTTATCAGTAAAATGATATAAGTGTTTTAAGAGATAAGACAAGAGGCCTAAAATCAGAACTTTGGTAGAAAAAAAGAGCTTCCTTGTTCTGAGAGAGATAAGTCTTTAAAGAAAAGAAAGAAAACTTCTCAAACTTGCAAGAAAAACCATTGCAAAAAACATCCTCAGATAAATCTCACATCTCCTGGAGGAAAGGAAAATAGTACAAGAGACTCACCTTTGTTCTATAAAACAGCCTGGCATCTTCCCTGATATCACATTTCACATGTTTTTCCAGAGTACTACAGAGCTTCAGCAGCCATTTCTAAAAGGACATGATGTTCATTCACTTATTTCAAAGTTATTGTTCTCAAAGACAAATGATGTGCTTCAGTGCAAGTAACACATTTCAGTATGTCCTTGTTTCTTTCAAAGGTATGGCTATACTGGCCATAGCCTTAAGCTTAACCACACTAATTAAAAACATCTCCCTTTTCTCTTCTAAGCCCACCCTAGTTATAAAAAAATTAAAAATTATTTTGTTGAATTATTGAAAGGACTCAGTAGTATTCAGATCATTAACCCACAGAAAAAAGTAAAAATTTTGATCATTATTCATAAACTCATCCTCCTCTAACAGGAATATCCATCTTTCTCTATCTTTACTATTTAAATCAAGATCGTGGCCACAATAATCAATTGGATGACTGCCTCTCCCCATATGTGCCCCAGAGAGCGCTCCATTCGGGGTCCCAAAACCTCCTTAAGATCCCTGGACCGAAAGAAGCTTGACTGTCCATCACCAGAGCCAGAGCATTTTCAGTAATAGCCCCTCCTCTGTGGAATGCCCTCCTTGAAAACATCAGGGCCCTGCAGGATCTGCCACAGTTCCCCAGGGTGTGTAAAACCGAATTATTTAAACTCGCTTTTAGCGGCTCAAGGGAAGTAGCTTTTACTCCATGGCACTGATAATCCCACTGAATCATCATAACTGAATCAAGAACATCAGAGTAATCAGAAACGCACATCTTGGTTTTAATGACTGTAAACTATGTGATTGATTTTATTGTGTAATTTGTTTTTAGAAAAAGAAGAATTGCAGATTTATACCCCGCCCTTCTCTCTGAATCAGAGATTCAGAGCAGCTTACAATCTTCTTTATCTTCTCCCCCCAGAACAGACACCCTGTGAGGTGGGTGGGGCTGAGAAGGCTCTCACAGCAGCTGCCCTTTCAAGGACAACCTCTGCCAGAGCTAATGGCTAACCCAAGGCCATTCCAGCAGGTGCAAATGCATGAATTGCCTGGTTTAGGTGATCTATATAATCTCCTGATTGGATTACTGCAACACACTCAACATGGGACTGCCCTTTAAGATAGTTCAGAAGTTACAGCTGGTGCAGAATGCAGCAGCCAGACTAACAGCTGGGACCTGAGGGACCGAACATATAAGACCAATTCTGGCCCACCTGCATTGGCTGTCTTCCAGTCCCAATTCAAGGTGCTGATTAACCTATAAAACCTCAAGAATTTTAACAGAAATTAATCAATGTTCACTGAAATACTTTCTACCTAGACTCCAGTACTATAGATTATCATTTAGTTGATTTTTCCCTAAAAAGTCCTAGTCGCTTCTGGATAGTATCTTCCTCCTACTGTGTTAAAAAGTGATAAAACATTTAAATATAGCAAATTATTTTTGAGAAATAAATTGAAATTGGGCTTTCCAGGATAAAACCTGGGTGAATAATAGACTTAGATATCTAAATCTAATCACTTGTTCAGTAATATTTTCTACTCTTCATTCTTCTTTCTTCAACCAAAATCCTCTTGGAAAAAAACAACTATTTTAGATTTTTTTCCATTAACAATCAATCCTTCTATACAGAAGGAACCAAAACTGGCTAGTGTATGCTTCAGAGCTACAGACATACAGAATAATAACACCATATAATCCACATAAAGTAGAAGTGACAAATCTTGTTGGTTAAGAATGAGTGCATGATAAATGGTACTGAAACAGCTTTGACAATACTATTACTATACCAAATGAATAAATAGGGAGGTAAGAAAGAACCTTGTTGAACACCTTGAAAGGTAGTAACAGAGCCCATGGCTTGCCTTCCAAACTTTTAACTTTTAACTAGTTTTAACTTCAGTACCTTAATATAATCTAAGTAGTCATAACAAATGCATATAAATCATAGTTTCCTTCAGTTTTTGCCATAGCCTAATTCTAGAAAGACTATAAAAGGCTGAACGCAAATCATAAAGGCTACGTAGAAATGCTTACAGAAGTATACTCCTCTATCAAATAAAATAAAACCAGACAACCACAGAGCAACCTTGACAAAACCTGCCTTGTTCCTTCATCAAAATTTCTGACTGTTCCATCCATTCTTTCCATTTTAAACTTAGTTTTCCAATGACAGATTATTTCAAAGTTATATTTCCCAAAGATAAATGAAGTGATTCAGTGTAAGTTATTACTACGCATTGCAGTAAATTTTACCTTTTATTTACCAAGCACTATTCAATACCATCCTAAATCATGAGTAATTCAACACATTTCATAGTGTGTACTTCTTTATGTAAAACAACCCCTTCACATGTATTTTATAACTTGAGCCAGTTACTCACCCTTTGATTAGAATATGCAGCCTCAGAATTGCTAGCTTCCCTGACCAAGTGAAGCAGAACATAGGTAAGGTAGTAGGCCTACGAAGAGACCCAAAAATATTTAGTACAGCACTAGATTGGATAGGGTTTCAGGGGTGGGATGGAGAGCTCATTATAAAAGGCTCTTCAGCACTCTCAGTGAAACGTATGTGCCCAACAACATTATCTAAACAAATTATTCAGATGTAAGAATTATCAAAGTGTGCTACCAACACAAGATTCACAAATGCTGCTACAAGGAGTCTGCTATCTGTCCTACCCTGTCAACTCACCACAAATCAAGACAAATTGATTTACATAGAGCAGGATACAGAAGTGAGACTCTCTGGATCACATACAAGCCACCCTCCATATCTGTTAATATTTCTGTGGCATCAAAAATATACACAAAAATGCCTCTATGAAATTATAAGACTAAGTGGGGGGGAGCTGTCAACTGATATCTCACTGAATAAATTGAGACAGTTTAAGAAGTTCCTGATATTTTTGCAACGTAGGGTTTCAAAAAATTATTTGAAAATATCAGTGGCATTATATTCTGCTTATGTGGTTGTCTTGAGTCAGTCAGCTACCTCCTCTTGCACCTGTAGAATGCCTGCCTGAACAGTGAGATTTGGAGACAAGAGCCAGCAAAAGATGTATCAGGGTTATTAGGCTAATAAATGGGAAGGCTGATTCCTCACTACCACCCTTGCTGTGAACTGTTTACACAGCAAACAGACTTCTGCCTTGCCTTTTTGCTTTATAATTCTGTTTGCTAACCCATGTGTTGTTTCTCAGTTTAGGTACCCAAAATCCCCAGTCTTGATTTTGAATTCCTGCCTTCCTTGTTTTTATTCCTCAGACCTGTGGATGGAACTGTTGGCTTTCTGACTCAGTACTGGTTTGTGACCTTGCTCTTATCTCTTGCTCCAATTGTTGTGTTTGGGTTGATTTCTCCTTGAATTCTCAAGCAGACCAAGCTACCCCTGAATGCTGACATTTGTGGATTTAATTGTGTTGTTGCATACCAAAAGCTCCTGGTCAGTCAATACCAGGTCTGCCCTTGAATGCCACTGTGGTATTCTTTTATTTATGTAACGTATGTATATTGTGTCCGGTTTAAGTGAAAAGTTTACTTTTTATATAATTTAAAGGCTATGTGACTGTGTTCACTTTTTTGCAGCACACAAACAGCACAAATTCACATAAGCACTTACATGTGTTCCCACTAATGGTGGGACACAATGTGCAAGACAAACAACTGTTCTGGTACCCTGGCTAATTTTTCCAAAACACATTTGTTTGACATGACAGTAGGCAGCAATATGGATTTTCATTGTTGTGGCTACCAGAAAAGTACTTTTTTAGAAATCAAAACATTGCTCTATTGAATCAAAAAGAAACTCAAGTCAGCAGGTTCAGTGGCAATGAAGTGCTGACACAGACTGTCTGCCCCTTGTGCTGTCAGTGGTCAAGAAGTAGGCTCACATGGTACAGGACTGCTCCATGCTTGTACTGTTACATTGCCTGCAGATGAACCAGCAGTTGTACCACACTAGAAATCTAGGCAAAATGCATGAACTATAATGTTAAGAGTGAAGACACTGACTGAGAAGAGTGAGTGAAGTATTGATTAGCAATGCAGTATCTGGATTTCACTTCTGATACTAAGCAGGATCTAGAATATGTGGTCAAGCAGAGTACATGGGAGGAGATTGGTCAAAACAATTGGTACATTGGTCAGAACAGTTGGAAGAGCTTGGCCCTTGCCTTGCCTGTGTTCTTCTCGCTGTCCACGCATCTTGATCTACCCCCAAGATTATACAATTTTGGAGCCTTCTGATCTATGAGCATTTATAATCCAAGTAACCGACAAACTACCTGCCCAGCTCCCAGCCATCCTTAACTGTGATTCTAGTACCTCACTTTCTGAGAATAATATCAAGCATTATTACCTGGGGCTCAAATTCAGAGAGAAGAGACTCTTTACTAAGACCATCTTGATGCATCTCTGTTTCTGTAATTTTCTTTAAACAATTTGAAGGCTTCATCTCCACCAGATCCTGGCACAGAAGTGCCATCTATTTAATCAAGGAAAAAAGAAAACTATTAAAGAGGCTATGGCTCAGTTATGGCTCACATGCCTTACATGCAGAAGGTCCTTGGTTCACTTCTTGGCACCTCCTGTTAAAAGGGTTTGGGCAGCAGGTATGGAAAAGGTCTTTCCTTTCCTGAGAGCTGCTACCAATAAGAACAAACAATAGTGAACTCCATACATCAGTGATCTGACTCAAGACAAACTATTTGGTTCACATACAGTCAACTGAATGAAGATTTTATTGGCTTTTGATAGCAGTGAAAACAGCTAGCTTAAGCAATTTTCAAGAGCAACCTAAAGGTAATTTTACAAAAGCAGGATCTTTATTTGTGCAGACTCTGAGCATCTGTGTGGTTCAGGGGCTTATCAAAATCCCAAGAATCACAGCTTTTAATTTAGTTCAGGGTACATTTGTATGAGAAATTAAGGCAAGCAACTTATTAAGTGACACAGCAGGTACCAGGAAAAAAACAAGAGAGGAAATAACAGCAACCAAATCAAGTTGTACAGGTTCAGTGGCAGCTTAGACGGAATTTAAAAAAGATGGAAGCACACCCAGCAGACACTGAACATTGGGGACCAGGTCACTGTGAGAATAAAGGTTCCAGAGACAGAGACTTCAAGGGAAACAGCAGCAGGGGGGTGTGGTGCGGAAAGGAGCCAAACCAGAGCGGACTTCTCTCCAAGGTGATGGTTCTCCATAGTAAACTTATTAAGAGACACAAGAGGGGGGGAAAGATTATTATTGGTTTAACAGAATTGTATAAAGTTAATGTTTGATAAAGTGACTTCTACAGTACCTGTTGGTCCTCACTACTGGGTATATTCACATGGTTTTTAAGAAGCTTTGAAATTACTACCAAGCTAAGATGTCGTCTTGCTTGTCTAAAAAATAAAATTTAAGCAATGATTTAATGTTCTGTATTTTCATGCTTTCTACATATATTTTAAAGTAACATGCATACAGACCTGTATCATAAAAGCTTACCTTCCACGTGATGTCCAATTGGGAATAAACTGAACCAACCACAAGAGGTCATGGTGATGGCTGGACAGGTCACTTATTGCCAGACACAACTTGGGCATCTTTTTAGAAAGGAAAAATGTTCATCAGTGTAAGCTGATGGCAATTTTTAAAATCAGTTTTAGCATGTATGCAAATGATAACAAGTTACAGCAGTTTTTCCTCTTTAAAAGACTTATGAAAGAATGCCTGTTAGGGCATGGTACTGTAGGTGTTCATGTGATCATGTACACGTTTACAGCAGAATTGATGGACCACAGCTGCAGATTAAATATGAAACAGGAGGTATTTCCAATCAATGTACCCAACACAACAAGAGTTATAATAATAATCATCATCATCTTTAATTTACATCCTGCCCTCCCTGCCTGCCGAAGCAGGTTCAGGGTGGCTCACAACATAGACACATCAACAGCTAAAAATACATATTATAAGTACATACATATTATAAATCATACTACTATAAAACTAATCATTTTGTAATTAAAAAGCTTCTAAGATTAAATTGGTGCTAAAAAATTGATGTTATTAACAAATGAACTGAGCAAAAATGTAGTGAATTTCTTACTGCCAAAGCAGCGATTCCACAAAACATGTAAAATATAGGTTTTTAAAAACTTTCATGGAGTTCTTATAAAATTAAACTCAATTATACAGAGATTACACATAACAGCATCAATAAAGTTACCTCTGTATCCCATCTTCTGATATTTTCCAGCAGTTTTATAATAAGGTACTCCAAGTCCACTAGGGGATATTGTTTCAGCTCTTTTTCCAGACTCAGTTTAAACAAAAGTAACAGCAACAGAAGTATTTCTTTGTCTGTGTAATGTTCTGGGCATATACCTACACACAGCTGTAGAAACTTTTTTTAAAAAGGAGACAAATTCTTAGAAAAAGTTAGCAATAATAAACAGTAGCCTAAATTCAGCTGTATACAGCAAGTGCAGACACTGGTACTACGTCACAGCAGATAAACTGTACTCAAACAATGTAACTGTCTCTCTATACTGGGATCAGTTTCTGCTTATCACTAATAAGGTACATCTGATTTCTCATTAAATTAAATCTTTTAAAAACTTTTGCTGTTAAAGAGCGCAGCACTGTCTATTTTCCACGTTGCAGCTCATTCTCTCTTTAGGCCTATCTGTTGGAATTAATTTCATCTCTGATTTACACCTATTTATACAGATGTCAGCTAAAGGTACATGCAGCAAGGGAATACCTTGGGATAATTCAAAGCTGACCACTTAAGCTCCATCAGTTTTAATGGTAGGATTAAGGATATCGTTAAATCTTTCATACTGTGAACTATGCTATTGTTAATATCTTTCTACACAGAAGTTCTGCTATGTATTTTAGGAACCTCCTTAAAATAGCTCTGGAGCTTGATTAAAAAAAACAACACAATTATAACCTGAAACTACCACAAGAAGCAGAGGAACTTTTATGCACAAAAAAGACTTTTCAAAATGGGACCAATTTAAGCATTGTTACCTTAGCCATGTTGCAAAGACAGCTTTGAACCAGGAAGAAAAAAGGCAGATTTTCTGAGAAATCTCCAGTGGTTTGATTCCCCATAGTCCTGTACATTTCAGACCTAATGAAAAAGGACTATTTTATAGTAGCCTTAACCATTTTTAATATATTATCCATGCACGCGCACACACAAAAAAGTCTAGCGATATTGGGGACAACTCACCTACCTCTCCCTCCCTTTGGCTAAGTCGTGTGTCACTCAAAGAGCAACTTCACCCTCCAGCCTCAGGACAGATGAGGATTGGGTCACTGGGGAAACTGCTAGGCAGTGACTGCTGCTAGCCAACCAGGCTTGGTTCTGTCAGTAAAAGGCATTGTGGGGGGGGGGGGGGAGGCCCTTTCCAGGCCTGTTTTGGCCTTTGAGAGAGAACTTATTGGGGCCAGTTCTGACTAGGGTTGCCATGTCCAGGTTGGTGAAAAATTCCTAGAGATTTTGTGGTGGATTCTAAGGAAGCTAGAGTCTGCAGAGGGGAGAGGCCTCAGCTGAACATAATGCCACAGAGTCCATCCTCCAAAGCAGTTTTTTTCTCCAGGGGGAGAGATATCTGTTGTCTGGAGTTCAGTTGTGATCAGTGTTCCCTCTAAGCTGAGTTAGTGTGAGTTAGCTCACAGTTTTTTAGCCTTCAGCTCACACGTTTTTGTCTTAGCTCGGGAAGGATGACCCCAGAGAACAATAATTTATGCAGTGGCTCACAATTTTAAAGCTAGTGGCTCACAAAGTAGAATTTTTGCTCACAAGACTCTGCTGCTTAGAGGGAACATTGGTTGTGATACCAGGAGATCTTCAGGCTCGACCTGGAGTTTGGCGATCCTAGACGTGGCAGCACCCTCTGGGTGACATGATGCCACCTGACTGGCATGACTTAACTAGTTGCTAAGGAGGGGATTATAGATTGCAGGGAGGGACAGATAAGCTGAAGTCAGAGGAACAGATAAAGATAGGTTGATAGTTGGCTGGGAAGGAGATAGGGTTGCCACCTCCAGGTTAGGAAATTCCTGGAGATTTGAGGAATGGAGCCTGGAGAGGGTGGGGTTTGAGGAGGGGTCGGAGCTCAGGCAGGTACAATGACATAGACTCCACCCTCCAAACCAGCGATTTCCTCCTGGGGAAACACTGTTGCCAATCTTCAGGTGAGGGCTGGAGATTACTTAGAATTACAACTGCTCTCCAGATGGCATAACGTCCCCTGGAGAAAACGGCTGCTTTGGAGGATGGCCTCAGTGTCATTATACCCTGTGAGGTTGCTTCCCTCCTGCTTTGATCCACACTGTGGAGAAAAACTGTCCTTTTCCTAGGTAGAGGCTGCAGGGAGGGGGAGGACATGGAAAGTTAAAGTCAGATCACTTCCCCTATAGAAAACAACTGCCTTGAGGCACATACTCTATGGTAAACCACAACACAACCAGGCCAGGCCAAAAAACCCACAACAGATTATACCACAAGCAAACAATGATGCTAAATGCCACAAGACTAAATACCATAGGAAAAGGCACCAACAATGCACTGCAGATTAAACGAATGCTGATCGTCTGTGTCTGCATGATCATCATCACGCTATGACACCACAGCAAATTGACGCTGAGTGCCCAAGACCGGGTCACTTGCCCAGAGAGCCTCTTTCTAGAGCATGTTGTATTTATTCTCACAATGGGCCTTATTCCTAGTTCATTTATAGCAGGACAAATGTCTTTTCCAAGATGACTCTACCGATTTACATTTGTACAATATTATGGATCTTAACACTTGGAAGCATGATGTTCCTGTATTTAGATTTAATCTAGTTGATGTGATGGGTTCAGGACAAAGAAAACAAAAACAAATTCTGGACTACAGTATAAAATGCCTACTTAAAATACCTACATTGTTGACTAATCATTCAATTACCATAAATTCAGTCTGCTGACTCAGTGCAAGGCAGCCTTAATGCAACTGCATAACGGGGGGAATTCGTTTCTGGCACCTGCGCATTTGATTTCACTTGAAGAACCCCATTGTAATAAATTACAAAACAATAAATGAAGTCAACCAAAAGAAAGAAACCTCAGTTTAAATACATAGGTGATAGTGAGACTGCAACCAGCTCTGCTCCTTAACTGTTACGTGCATTCTGTACCATCGCAGCATCCTGGAAGCAGCACTAAACCTGAGACATAAAACTCAGTAGAAAGTAACAAAGGTTCAATGGGTAGCAATCTTTTCATTTAAACTGAAAAGGGGTTACAGCAATCCTGTTATTTACAGAGGTCAATAATTTCTTATAGTTTGTAACCTATCCCGGAATTGCATAAACTGAAACAACATCATCAGCTGCTGTTTTCTTAAACACTTACTTAATATTATCCTCAGTAAAGGTAGGCTGAAAATGCAGCAGAGGAAATAGTGTGTTAAAGGGAACACCCATATTGATTAACACAGTTGCTATATCAAATAGCGATGGAATCCATAGCCTTGGTTGATCAGAAATCGATGCTGCAGAGAAAAAAAAAACCTCAGTTCTTCATAGATCAGGTTTTAGACTGTGACCATGCTCCTTCAATGCAATAGATTCCGCTTTAAGCAGTTTCTCAATGTAGAAGAGGAGGCTCAACATAACAAGTAATCAACAAAATGTAACGAGTTCAGTACATTTTTCAAATCACAGCAATTATGGTCTGAAGACAAAGTGTATTACATTTCCTGCAAAACTTATAAATCTACGTTATGCAAAGGAGAAAGATGACCCCTGTTCACAGCACAGTGAACATACACAGATCCTGCATACATGTTTGTGAGAGAGACAACCTGCATTCACTTTACAAATGAAAATGGGATAAATTTGACATTTAAATCACAAATTGACCTGTATATGTGCTTGTGGAGAAACGCCATCTGAGAGTGTTGGTGCTTCATCCAAAAAGGCAGGGATCAGTAAATCCATTCAGCCGGCTTTGTAGCCTTCCCCTCACTCCCCCCCTCCCTTCCAGAGCCAAACCAACAACGCTAGGGGGAAAGTCTCCTAGAGAGGCAGGAAGGGCTGTTGTTCTTGCCATGTGCTAGGCAGGAAGAGTTTCTCAGTTTGCAGCAGAGGCTCGGGAAGAGAGGCTGCTTGCCTCTGAGCTCCGGCCTGTGGGGGGGGGCCTGCTCAGGAAAATGAGGCCCCCAGGCAGGCAGACTAAGTAAGTAATTCTCATAGGCAGATCAAGTATAGACCAGGGACAATACGATGCGTTTAAAAACCACCTTTATTTTGTTATGCTGTTTGCTGTGCTGGGCTGTGCTGTGCTGGGCTGTGCTGTGCTAATTTTGTAGATGCAACTGTTTTTGTTTTGTTTTTCTTCCCTTATCCTTTTCCCTTTTAAATAAATGTTTTTTCTGTTTAAAATGCTGGCAGTTCATCTCTGTACCACATAGATCCCCAGACCGCTTAGACCACGCTGTTTTTAAGAAGGGGGCCCCGGGGAAGGGGGAAGGCATGCAGTTGGATACGGTGCCAATCCTCCAGGGGTGCCCCAAAGAAGCGCTGAGGTCTCTGTGAAACCCAAGTGCAGGGTGGCAGAGGACCTGGAGGCCTAGCCTCACAGCTGGAGAGGGGGATTGGGAGTCCTGTTCCTCTCAATCTGAACCCCGGGACTGAGCAGGTGGTGGCAGCGAGCCCAAGGGGCAGGAGGAGACATAGCTCCCTCCAGGAGTTGGCGACTCCATAGGGAGCTGACGGGACCGGGTCTGAAGGCAGAATCGGGCCGGTTCCGCCACAGTGCTGAAAATAGCATGAGAATTACTCAATGTACATATAAAGAAAAATTATGTACACACTGTTCATGGATGCTACATGTGTTTACTGTGGAGTGATCGTCACAATAGTAGAGAAGAAAATACTTCTATTCTGTCTTAAGGGCTCACAGAAAATATACAGAAACAAGGAGGGTACTGTGAAGGAACTCATAGTGAGGAGGAAATCGCACTCCCAGTGATTTGCACATCTGCCTACAGATTTCTGTCCCCCTACATTTTTCACCTGCCCCCAACCTCCTATTCCTCTTGTCTGTCTTCGCCCTCTGCCTCTACTGCCATTGCATGATTTGCTCTTGTGCCTGCTCACCCTTGTTGCCTCTAGAGCACTACCTTGATTATCTCAGCTACTGCTGGCTCCTACTGTCTCACTGCCGCACTCTCCCGCATCACCTCTTTCTACCCTCACTCATCTGCCCAGTAGCACACCTCCTGCACCTTCCCCATCTTTGCTTCCTCTTTCCTTCCCAGCTGTCTCAGTTATCTGCTCACAATGCCTGTGTGTTGTTCTGCATTTCGTGGACAAGCACAGACAGAATTTCTCCATTCAGGAGCTTTTTGCAACCCCCCCCAGCTTCTTATGTTTGGGATTTTTTGACAAACCTGGGTTTTCCCCAAAGCTGTAGAAAGATCTCAGGAAGCTTCCTAATACTGAATCAGACCATTGGTCTACTGGTCAGTGCGGTTTACTCAAGACTGGCAGTGGCCTCCAGGGTCTCATACAGAGCCTTGTCACATCACCTATTGCCTTGTCCCTTTAAATGGAGATGTCGGGGGCTGAACCTGGGACCTTCTATGTGCAAAGCAAAGGCTCTTCCACTAAACCATAGCCCCTCCCCTTTTCTATATACAGCCTTAATCTGTTGAGCTAAAATTCTGCATTTTGGCCATGCTCAAAGTTAGCTATAACAAGGGGAGGACCCTCAAGGACTTGCAGAGAACATCTTATTTTTCCCCCTCCACTATTTCCTTCCCTGAAAGACCCAACAGTTACTCCCCTTTTCCTACTTCCCTATCTGTTTTCCATGCACCAGCCAACCTTCCTTTATCTGTCCCCTCCTGTCTTCCCATTTCCCTCCTTCCCCCCTCTTGGCAGCTCCACTAGGAAAACCATGGCCAAATTAAGCAGCACTGGGCCAGGCCCAGTTGCACAGTAGGAAACATGCAAGGATTTGTGGAAGGGGAAATGCATTTTCCTCTGTATTCCCCTTCCCACATTACTTCCTTTGTTCCTCCAAACAATGCCTATATCCTCACCTTTCCCTGTCTCCTTCTCTCCTTCCCACTCACAAGCATCCTGTCTTTTATAGGTCCCTGTTTTCAGCTATTATTACTTAATTTATACCTTGCCTTTTCCCATAATGGAACTCAAAAGCTCGCATTAGTCTTCTGTACTCCATTTTATCCTCACAGCAAGAACCCTTAAGTATATTAGCAAGCTTCCATAGCAGAGTAGCGGGATTCAAACCTGGGTCTTCCAGATCCCACTCTGAACCTCTAACTACTACACCACAGTGGCTTTCATGGAGCAGCAGCTGCTAAGTAGTAAAAATCAGCTGGGACTGAGTGAGTCATGCAACACCAGGGGTGTCAAGTTGCTTGGTAGTTGCAACCAGGCCTGGCCCTGATGAGTCACCCTCAAAGGCCAAACGTGACTTCTCCCCCTTCCTTTTACTGACAGCAACCAAGCTAGAAGACTAGCAACACTATTGTAGTTGCCTAGCAACCACTGCAACACCACATGCACATCCTTTTCTTAAAGCTACAGGCACTGTTTCTATTATTTTGGGTGTTTTAACTGCCCTATATATAAGACTTTTCTGTGAACCTGGGGCTTTTTAAGGTTTGTAGAAACATTTGTATTGTCTGTTCTTCAATCCAGTCTCTAGACTTAAGTACCCACAGATGCCATGTTGAAGATTAGGTATCTTGATCAAATATTAGTATTTATTTTAAAATTTCTCCCCCCGCCCATATCTAAGCCCTCTCCTTCCCTGTGTGTACTTTTGTATCAACTAAGCACACAGTGGGAAAAGATAAGTTTTCTAACTTGCAAATTTGACACAAGGAATATCTACTAAATTGTAATTTTGAATACCCACCATTTTTAATTGTTAATGCCATCAACATATCCAAAATCTTCTTTGAAACAAATCTGTCTGAATGAACTGACATCATCTATTGGACAGAAAGGACAACAAACACCATTAGAGCTTGCCCTTGTCTCTTCCTAACTACAGGGATACTATATAAAGAACCAATCATATGCGATACACTAGACCTTGAAGCAGGTCAACAAAATTGTGACTACCATAGTTTAAGCAACAAGAATGAGCAATACCCTTTTAATTCAGTTCTAAAGATACTCTTCTTTATTACCATCAGAGCAAAAAGAATGCAGTGCTTTTAATTTCGGACTATCAGACTACAGGATATCCTTATATACTTTCCAAGATCAAAAATACCATGTTACACAATAATCACATGATAAACTGAGTATCATGTGATGTGGGATGTGGTAAGTCTTCAGAAATTTGGTGGTAAACCCTAAAGGGCTAAATTGGTTACCAAACTCTTGGAAGTATGGTAATATTATATAACAGAAACATACAGAAGCAGTTATGCCAAATATGTGGATATCAGAAGGTTTCCTAAAGACTCCAGTCCATCAGAATAGTATGCATGGAGAGATTCCCTCGCTGGTACAACTCCCCTTCCAGCTCTGGGCTCCCTCCAGTTTCTCCCACTACTGCCTCCCCACTTCAATCCTTTATTGCCATCGTCCTATGAAGTCCCACATGGGTACTGCACATGTACAGGCCAGCAGCTGGAAGATTTCTTAACAGTAACTGAGCTAAAGGAGCCCTGCCAGTTTGGGGCCACCTCCCACTTAATGGTCACATGCTCCAAGAAGGGGAAGACAAGTGGCTAATGTATTGTGAAATGTGAGACTTCTTTTAAGGGGACATGTAAAATGAAAAGATAAAATTTAATAACAGATGGTTATAACTGTCAATGATTCTTCTATGCATGATTATTGGAAAAGATTTTATGATTTTGATCAATCTAAGACTGAATTTGAAATGGAATTATGTATGAATGATGAACATGTTATTGCAAAAATGTATAAACTCTTGTTAAAATTTAAGACAGATAAAGCAAGTAAAAGAATGTATGATAAAATGGGATAAAATTTTGGATATGATATACAAATGGAAGAATTGGAAAACATGTGGATGAAATGTCTTAAATTTACATTAAACTCTAGTCTGAAAGAGAATTTTTATAAAATGATGTATTGTTGGTATATGTCTCCATAAAAATTAGCTAAAAATGTATAAAAAATTTAAAGTAGATGTTGGAAATGTAAACAGCATGAAGGGACATTTTACCACCTATGGTGGACACAGAACAAAGCCAAAAAATTCTGGATACAAATAAATTCATATATCCAGAAGATCTTAAAGATTAATATACAACTCAAACAAGAGGTCTTATTGTTGGAATTAATGGACAGAAAACACATTGTTTTTGTATATACAACAGCAGCAAGATTACCATATGCACAAAAATGTAAAACTTTGACAATACCTACAATTGAGGAATGGCTGGAGAAAATGATGGAACTTGCTGAGATGGCTAAACTTACTTCTTTGATTAGGGAAAAGACATTATCCACTTTTATTGCCAAGTGGAAATCCCTTCTAGACTTTTTGTACAAAATGGGGGGAAATGAACGGATTATTTGCGATTTGTCTTTTTTGGCTGTCCAAGGTATTCATAAAACTCTATTATAGCACCACATTTCAAAGATATCTACTTTCATGCCTATACAAAGTAATGGAGAATACTATGGCATGAATTAAATTGATCTTGGTTGCCAGTGACACATCTTTACACTTTAGAATCTTTTCTAGCTCTTTCATGGCCGCCCTTCCCAGCCTCGGTCTCCTTTTGATTTCTTGGTTGCAGGCTCCCTTGTGGATGATGGAGCCAAGGAATAGAAAATATTGAGCAATTCCAATAGCAGCATGGATCCTAGTAATTCCTCCATTAGCAGAACAGATTCAAATAATCCCCCAATGACAGGATGACTCCAAATAACCACACCCAACAGTTAAATAAATCCAAATAACCACCAAATGTAATTCAGCCCCAGTAACCTTGGCCAGGTAAAAAGAATATAAACAGGGCATCCCTTGAGCAAGCAAGCTAGGTTCAGCTCCCTCAACAAAACTATTTTCCATCCCTAGAATTTAAGGAAAAAGAATTTCTCACCAAATCTTTCCCTCATCAAACTATATTTGAGCTGCAGTAGTGGGCAATGTGTGCAGACCTGCTCAGAAAGAATGTCAGTGCTGTACCCTCTCCTCTAATCTCCACTGCCTTCCCTTAGCAGTTTCACTAGTAATTACTTGATTTATTCCCAAATGTTTAGTGATTTTGTATTTATTTAGTTATAAGAGGGGACCCACAACAAAATGTTGTGGATTGTGTAGTAGTTGATTGAGGCAGATGGGTGGGTGAGAAGAACCCTCCTCACCCACCCATTCACCTTCAATATCATCACCTCAGTCTTGGAGTTCAGCATCCAAGGGGAGAGTTGGGGAGGGTAGCTCAAGTAATGGCACTGAAAGCACCCTGCCCACCTCCAGGACCACTGCATCCCTGTGTGTGAGGGAGGCTCCCCTCTTACTCTCTCCCACTGAAGCAGTAGTGTTTGGTTTACTTTTTTTAAAGGATTAAGGTCTGCAAGCCTGTGGGGGGAGGGGGTCCCCCAAGTTTGGAGATAAATCTGTCAATGTGTTCCCACTGTGCAGATTTAAGTATCCACAGATGGAGGCCACAGTTAACTATTAAAATATGATTCTTAGTGTGTTACATTCCCCAAGTCCACAACTGTGTACTGCATTGTCTTCAACAAGCTGTGATGAAGTGTTTTTGCCACAAATTTGGTCTAGGTCCATAGATAACATTCCCTACAAGGTGTTGTACAATAAAAACCCTAGTTTGGGACATTTAAGAATTTTTGGCACCAAGGCCTGGGTAAATGTTCCTTTAAACCAGAGGCGAAAAGGGGGAGCTCGCTCTAAAAAGCTTCTCTTCCTCAGTTATCAAACAGGAATGAAAGCATACAGGTTTGCAAACGAACATCAAAAGCTAAATGTTCCTTTGAGTCTGCCATGCTCAAAATGATGGTTGCGAGGGCTTTTTCATCCTTGACATCATTTCCAGCAGCTGGCAGGTTCAGGGGAGCCTTGACATACAACCACAGACCTTCACACTTAAGATAATGTTCCATCTGAAGAGCCCACACATTATAATTAGTAGAGATGAGCCCCTCCACCAGCAGAGCAATCGGTGCTTGGGCCATGCTGTCATCTTCGTCTGGCACCTGGTCCCCAGAATCGCTTCCGTCCTCCAAGCTGTTATCAGAAGCCTGGCTGAGCGCATTTTCCACCTCGGCTCCAGAAGCAGCAACTGCGGATGTCCACTCAGTCACAGATCACCACAGCAGTTCAGCCTTGCTCAGAACCTCCAGAGCACAGCACAGCAGAAGCATGCTAGACCCATAACCCTGTTGCCGTATTTGCTGGTATGCCCTGGACTTGCGAGGCTTAATAACAGAAAGCATAGGCACAATACTCTGGACAGAACCGGTATGAACCAGATAAGGGAAGCTGTCATGAACTGTCACAGATCACTGGCATCTGACTCCAGCCTGATGTCTTCACTTTTGGGTGAAAAATCAGCATCAGCCTTATTGCTATGCAGAGCCTTATAATGACGCTCCAGATTACCCTTTTTGGGCAAGGATACAGCAGCGTTACAAAGTAGACAACACTTGTCTTTCACCATGATGAAGAAGTAGTCCATTTCCCATTCATCATGAAAGTGGTAGGTTTTGCTCTTCTTTGGAACACTCATCTTCGTTATACTGGGGTGGCTGGGGTGCTAAGTTAAAACTGGCTGAATCTAGTCCAAAACTGTCACTGCCCCAAAAGTATTAAAGATCAATAGGAACTGAAGACCTCTGGATGATGCCAAAACCACACATGCAGTTCAAAAAGTTAAAATAAGAATTCATCATACTGGCACCAATAATCAAATACCACCACACCAAACAATCATCAAAAAAACCCAAACACCTGTCCAGCAAACCATGAGAGCAAGTGGGGCTGGTGATCTACCTCTGACCCCTCCGCGATCTACTGGTAGATCACAATCTACCTGTTGGACATACCTGCTATATAATGAACTGAAGAATCCACATTTGATATGCTAAACCAGGGATGGCCAAACTGAGGCTCGGGAGCCATATGTGGTTCACACATATTGTGTGGCTCTCGAAGCTTCAACTGCCCCGTCAGCCCATCCAGTATCTTGGAGAATGCATGTAATATTTCTTTCTTTCTACCACCACCTCCCCCCGCAATCTATTTGCCTCCCTCCCTCCTTTCTGCTCTCAAATAGTTGACATTCATGTTTTGCAGTTCTCAAACATCTGATGTTTATTCTATGTGGCTCTTACGTTAAACAAGTTTGGCCATCCCTGTGCTAAACATCTTCTCCCCAAACTACAACATAATGATAATGGCAATTCCTGGAAAACCACAGTGGAAAGATTAAATTGATAGAATATTGCCCAAATATTGAGAGTGACTGCACACTTCTTGGATTTGACAGCAGACTGAGTACCAGAAAACAGAAAGAAACAACACAGAACCTTTAAAAAAATGTGATTAAGTGTTTTTGCCACAAATTAAAGTCCACACATAGTACAACTTTACCATTAACCACTAACCGTATCAGCAGATATCACTCTTATCTATATGCATGCATGCAACTTACCCGAAACATCCACTTTAAAATGGGTACTGGGCAAGGAGAACTATGGTAAGCAGACATAAGTAAGCCTTCATTAATTACAAAAAGCTGCTGAGTTATTCCCGAGCTGCAGAAAGAATAGAAAATTAGTCTAGTGTTGGTCAAAATTAGTCTGTTCATTACAAAATCATAAAATTAACTTCACAGACGCTAGCTTGTTAAAATTGCCAAATTCCAGAAGATAGCAGTAGGGGATATAGGCACTAAATGGAGTAGTGGCATTTTTTAGCCTCATCTGTGGGACTGCAAGAAACCTGGTATGGATACAGGGTAAGGGTCAACTACTGCACTGCCCAGGTCACTGCTTCCTAACAAATACAGCCGAAAATATAAGGCATAATCCAAGCCAAGCCAGATACAGTAAGATTTAAGTCTGATGCTCTTTTCATAATCAAAACACCTAATGCACACATACGTACTTGTCTGGCAAAAGGTTAAAGTTAGCATGCACATACTAGAAAAAGAACACTGTTTTTAAAAAAACCCAGTAAATATATCAATATGCACAGAGAAATAGCTGACACAATAATGTTTAACAGGGAAATTATTAGAAAACTATCCTTACCCAAGAAGGTATTTTTCAATAGGATTATGAGGAAAGAATCCAGAATTCCTCAGATCAAGGTTATGCTGACTGAAAATCTTCCCAGCCTGTGCAATTTGGAATATATTTTCTCCAGGGTGCTGGTCTGGAATAGCATCAATTACTGAATATCTCTCTATAAAGGCTCTGTAATACAAAATGACATCTGTCAGTTTATAACATTTGAAGAATGGACACATTAATTCAGTTGAATTTATTAACTTAAACAGCTGCTAGTCAGGTATAAAGGAAAAACAGCTGCAAGTCAGGTATAAAAGAAATGAGAACTCATCCCAATAAATGAGAACTCATCCCACTGCCATTAAAGGTGATGGCTGGAAAACTAGTAGAGTGGATAGATCATTGTAGTCAATAAAATAACATTTCACTGAGCATAAACACATTACAAGGAAAACAGATATTCAAATCAGAAGACCTGTGTTCAGCAGACAGTTCTCCATCATTAGGTAGTTCTTTAGACAAGTCTCTTTCAACTTCCCATTTAACTTCCTGAAGCTGTTTCTCTAGTTCATCTACCCTGCAATGGAAACAGAAATTAAAAAGCCTGGCACAGGTTACAACAGCATACATTCAAGATGCTTTAAATATTTGCACATATTTCCCCCAATTTTCTTGTTTCTAGAATTTGCCATATCAAATTAAAGCAGATCACTAAATTCTATTGCTACTTACACATGCATTGATATGTATTTAAACTGGAAAAAGTAATTAGCTGTATCATATGCATTTTGTGTACTTAAAGTAAGGTAAGGTAATCCTCTGTGCAAGCACCAGTCATTTTCGACTCGGGGTGATGTTGCATCACGACGTTTTCACGGCAGACTCTTTACGGGATACCTTCCCCAGTCATCTACACTTCCCCCACCCTCAGCAATCTGGGTACTCATTTTACCAACCTCGGAAGGATGGAAGGCTGAGTCAACCTGGAGCCAGCTACCTGAACCCAGCTTCCGCTGGAATCGAACTCAGGTCATGAGCAGAACTTAGGACTGCAGTTCTGCAGCTTTACCACTCTGCACCACAGGGCTCTTCTTTGGGTACTTGGGAGGGAATAATTAGATAGTTCAGCTATTCAACCTATCACTAAAAAACTAACATGGTGAACTACTTCTACTTATCCCTTCATCATGCAATTAATAATGCAGAAACACCACTATCCCACATGCCTCCCCCAATCTGTACTGAAAATTGGCCATTAGAGAGGTCCACACTGCCACAGAAAAGGAACAGCTCCTTTGTAGCTAAAAGTACAGCATGCTTTGATTTTAAAGGGATCTCTGAAACCAGAATCACAAGAACAGACACATCAGCACTAGGACAGCACATGAACCAGCTCACAGACCAAATTTCATCACAGACCAGGGCCCAGCAAATGCAATTGCAACTCTCATGAACCACTCACAGACTGCCGTGTTTTCCATGGAGGTTCATATGGTCCATGAACCAGACATGCTGGCGCTCAGGATTGCCAAGGCAACAGGAAGACTGCCTTCTCTTCACTCCCTGTGCTCCAACTGTGCATCTCATCTCAGCAAGTAAAGGGAAGGCCTTCCCTTCATTTCCCTTGGCGGTGTGACTTGGGAATGAAGAGAAGGCATTTTAAATGCCTTTCCTTCACTCACTGAGGTGTGCTACCATGATGGTGTGCACATAACTCAGCAAGTGAAGGGAGGGTATTTAAAATGCCATCCTTTCACTTGCTGAGGTACACCACCACAGCAGCATAACTCAGCATGTGAAGGAAGGGCATTTTTAATACCTTCCTTTCACAAACCTAGGGAACCACAACCTAGTCTATTAAACAGGAAAGTCTGAAAGTTTGTGTTCATGAACCATGAACAACTAACCTCCACAGACCTCCATTTTTTTGGTCTATGCCCACCTCTAATCAGCACTCATTTTTCCCTCCTAGACATGCAAATCAAGACCTCCTTTGTTTTAAAAGGCCACGATAGTTACCAGGATTAGCTGAGCTTCAAAGGCAGAAAGGAGAGGATGACAGAAGGAAGAAACATGGCATTTAAACAGTCTCATTTACAAAGCAGATATATTTTACATGTTTGAAACACAGCAACCCTTAGGTTTCAAACAATTTATTAGTAACATATAGTAGCATAGTCAATTTCTTACATCATTAATAACTACTTTTCCCCTCTATCCCATATATTACTTTCTACCCACCCCTCCCCCCGTTACTTGACCCCCGCCGGTGTACTAAACTTAAAATACTAATATCAAAGGTACCCTTAATTATTAAGAACCAAAATTAAAATCCTCCTCCCTCTTATACTTAATTATCAAAAATTGTCCAATGTCCTTTTATTTTCCACTCTTTTTCTATGTAATGTCTAAACTTTTTCCACTCCATTCTAAATCATAGTCTCTTAAGGTTCTTGTCAACTTGTCCATTTCACTCCATGTCATAACTTTTACAATCCAATCCCATTTCTCTGGTATTTTTTCTTGCTTCCACAACTGCGCATACAATGTCCTAGCAGCTGAGAGCAAGTACCAGATTAAAGTTCTATCTTCTTTTGAAAATTTTTCCATTTGTAATCCCAACAGAAAAGTCTCTGCAACTTTATTAAATTCGTATCCCAAAATCTTAGATATCTCTTGTTGAATCACCTGTCAATAATTCTTCGCTCTTTCACAAGTCCACCACATATGGTAGAAAGAAACTTCATGTTTTTTACATTTCCAACATCGGTCTGACATCTTATTGTTCATCTTTGCCAACTTTTTAGGAGTCATGTACCATCTGTACATCATCTTAAAACAGTTCTCTTTGATACTCTGACATTTTGAGAGTTTCATAGAGTTCTTCCACAAATATTCCCATGTATCCATCTGTATTTCTTTATTTACATTAATTGCCCACTTAATCATTTGTGATTTCACTACTTCATCTTCCGTAGACCATTTTAACAATAACTTATAAATTTGAGATTAATTTTTCATCATCTCCAAGCAGAACTTTTTCCATTTCTGTTCATTTCCAACTGCCTCGCCCGCCTAAGATGAAAAAATGCGGACTTAGCAGTGGCTGCTACCTGAGCCTCCATAGATAAGGCAGGCTCAAGTAGTACCCCCAAGTTCCTGACCCTGTGCGCCATTGTCAATGGCACACCGTCAAGGGCTGGAAGGGGAATTTCCCCCCCTAGACCACGGCGACCCAAGCAAAGGACCTCTGTCTTCGCTGGATTAAGTTTCAGCCTACTCAGCCTGAGCCATCTAGCCACGGCTTGTAATGCCCGGTCCAGGTTTTCTGGGACACAGTCGGGCCGGCCGTCCATGAGTAAATAGAGCTGGGTGTCATCAGCGTACTGGTGACAACCCAGCCCATGCCTACGGGCAATCTGGGCAAGGGGGTGCATGTAGATATTAAATAACTTTGGGGAGAGAACTGCCCCCTGAGGCACCCCACAATCCAGCGCTCGCCTCTGGGACAGCTCATCCCCAACTGCCACCCTTTGTCCCCGACCATCGAGGAACGAGGAGAGCCACTGTAAGGCCATCCCCCGAATCCCATCGGCGAGACGGCAAGACAGCAGCTGGTGGTCGACCGTATCGAACGCCGCCGATAGGTCCAACAACACCAGCACCGCCAAGCCGCCTCGATCCAGATGCCGCTGGAGGTCATCCATCAGAGCGACCAGCACCATCTCCGTCCCATGACCTGGACGGAAACCGGACTGATGGGGGTCAAGAACGGAAGCATCCTCCAGAAAGCTCTGCAACTGCAACGCCACTGCCCTTTCAATGAGTTTACCCAAGAAGGGTAAATTCGAAACCGACCGATAGTGTGTCAATTCGGCCGGGTCTAAAGTTGGTTTCTTCAGTAGAGGGCGGACCACAGCCTCTTTCAGAGGTGCTGGAAAATGCCCTTCCATCAGGGATCTGTTTATGATATCCCGTACAGGATATCTGAGCTCCCTCTGGCAAGCTTTAATAAGCCAGGAGGGGCAAGGGTCCAGATTGCAAGTTGTAGGGCGAGCAGATGTAAGAATCCTGTCAACTTCCTCCAGACTGAGAGCACTGAAACCATCCAGGACACACTCTGAAGACAGGCACGGAGCCTCAGGTTCCCATACTGTCTCCAATATGGCGGGAAAGTCGTGGCGGAGCGATGCGACCTTATCTGCAAAAAAGTTCTCAAAAGCCTCACAGCCAATCTCCAATTCTTTAGAATTTGGTCTGCCTTATGGCAGAGTTGCAAGGGTCCGAATTGTATTGAACAGTTGTGCCGGGCGCGAAGTTGCAGATGCAATCTTAGCCGCAAAGTATGCTTTCTTTGTGGCCTTGACTGCCATCTCATAGGACTTCATCACTTCTCTATAAGATG
Source organism: Heteronotia binoei (assembly GCF_032191835.1). NCBI lineage: Eukaryota > Metazoa > Chordata > Lepidosauria > Squamata > Gekkonidae > Heteronotia > Heteronotia binoei. Next base: position 75,554,249 of record NC_083228.1, on the reverse strand, counting down.
TTCTAATCGCTTCGTCTCGAGTATGCCACCATTGCCTCTCTAGCCGTCTGAGTCCACGCTTTAATTGCCATAACTCCTGGTTATACCAGGGTGCCGACTTTTGGCGGGGGCGCAGAGGACTAGGTGCGATCTCATCGATGGCCCCGGAGAGCCTGTCATTCCAAGACTCTACCAGGTCATCTAAGGAATCGCCAGGGAGCCAGGGATCCCGAAGAGCCGTCAGGAACCGTTCCGGGTCTATCTGACTCCGCGGGCGAGCTAAAATACGCTCGCCGCCTAAACGGGCTTGGGGTGGGACATCCACACGAGCCTTGAGGGCATAGTGGTCCGACCATGGCACTTCTTCAACAGTAACATCGTCCACTAAAACTCCCGCCGCGAAGATCAAGTCTAACATGTGCCCCGCCTGGTGGGTGGGCATTGTAACAATTTGGGAGAGTCCTAGTGTCACCATGGATGACACCAGGTCCGTCGCCTGACTGGAGGTCGCGTCATCGGCATGGACATTGAAGTCACCGAGGACCAGAAGCCTGACTGGAGGTCGCGTCATCGGCGTGGACACTGAAGTCACCGAGGACCAGAAGACTCGGATACTCCAATGCCCAGCCTGCTGCGGCCTCCAGTAGGGACAGTAAGGCACTAGCCGGTGCATTAGGCGGTCGGTATACCAGCCAGATCGCCAACCCCTCCCCAACGTCCCACGCCAGACCAGCACATTCAATACTCTCAATCTCCGGGGCTGGGAGAGCCCGGAAGGAGTAAGCCTCTCGGATGAGTAGAGCCACCCCTCCCCCCCGCCCGCTAGTCCGTGACTGGTGAAAGACCGAGTATCCTGGGGGCGCCATCTGGGAGAGAGTTACAGTCTCCCCGTCACGCACCCAGGTCTCGGTCACGCATGCCAGGTCCATATCCCGTTCAGACAGGAACTCCCGAAGGGTAACGGTTTTATTATTTATGGATCTGGCATTGCATAACACCAGTGACGGAGGCGAGTATTTTGCCCTGGCTCCACTACCTGTCACGGTCGGGATGGGACGCAGGCTGGAAGGGGGCCGAGCCTTGTCGTGTCTCGGCCTCCTTCCTTTATAGTTCTGCCTGTTCCCACCGTCATACCTTCCTCTCCCCAGGAGCACTGGAATCCCCAGACCGCTCATCTCCTGCCAGTGTCACCAGAACTTCGACTCGGCGTATAGCTGAGCCTACTAATTTCCCTCCTCCGCCCTCCCTTCTCTAGCCAATTTATCAATTTAAAACTAGCCTGCCAATAATAGCCAATAGTTATTTAATTTAAAACCCTAGCCCACTCTACCCATTATTCATTAGCTAAAATATAATTTAATTAATTATATTAATTTAATTAATTACTGCCTTGTAGGCATCCCATACCGTCTGAAATTCTATAGCATCTCTATAATTGAGTTGGAAGTAAGCTTTAGTTTCCATTTCTAGAGATGACGCTATTTCTTTAATTTGCAGTAAATAATTTAATCTCCATCTTCTCGACTTTTTAGACAATTTTGTAATCCACATTATTGGGTTATGGTCAGCTCCTGTTTTGGGTAAAATCTCTATCTTCTTTGTTGTAAGTCCCAAATCTTTGGTACCCCACAACATGTCAATTCTAGAAAAAGAGTTATGTCTGGCTGAAAAGAAGGTATAGTCTCTTACTTCAGGATTGAACTTTACCCACGTATCCTCCAAATTTTCTTGCTTAACCAGCTCGAAAAAAGATTTTGGCAATTTCCCTTCTTAATCAATTTTTTTTCTTTCCAGATCTATCTATTGTGTTCTGAATTGTTCCATTAAAATCCCCCATCAACAAAACTTGCTCATAAATCACTTCATCCAAATGTTGCGTGATATTTTTAAAGATGATGTCCTTTGCACCATTTGGAGCATAAAGTCCCAACAATAAAAAAAATTTAGCATTCAATGTAATTTCCCCCGCTATATATCTTCCATCTTTATCTTTAAAAACCAATTTCGGATCTAATTCTTTTTTAATACAAAAAATTACTCCTCTCTTCTTCTATTCAGCCAATGTACAAAATTCTAGTCCGAATTGCTTATTCCATAAAAATGTATAATCCTTTTGTCTAATGTGCACTTCTTGTACACAAACTATATTACAATTTTGTTTTTTTATCCATTGAAATGAGCCCTTCTTTTTTGTGGTGAATTTAGTCCATTTACATTCCAAGGTATCAATTTGTAATCCATCATGGTGCAAATTCTTTATTTTCTCCATAAAATCTACGCAGTTCCTGTGTGCTTGTAATTGTAATCCTTTTCCCTTGAAGTTCAAAGCTCAAACCTACAGGTATTATCCATCTATATCTTGTTGTCACATAGTTTTTCTGTCAGTTTTTTGTATGCATTCCTGTCAGTTAACACTTGTCTTGGCAACTCTTTCATAATTCTTATTCTACTACCTCCCACTATCAGTGTCTTTTCAAAGTTTTTGTTTATGATTTTTCCCACCATTTCTTTTGTCATATATCTAATCACCATGTCTCTTGGCAGATTATTCTTTTTCGCATAGAGTGAATTCACCCTATACATATAATCATACATATTTCTATTCCCTTCAGGATCTTCCTCCAAAAATTCTGCAATTATTTTTATTATATAGTCTTTCAGATCAGATTCTTCATCCTCTGGTACACCTCTCAAACGAATCTGTGTCTCCATCAACTTAGTCATGTATTATCACCTTTTCTCATAATTTTAACAAGGCGGAATCATGTATTTTCGCTCTCTCTTCCACCTCTTGTACTTTTTTGTTATTACTGCAGTCTCATTTCTGAGATTCTCTATTTCTTTTTTTAATTCTTTTTTTGAGTCCTCAATATCTTTTCTTATTTTTTTTAGAGGCAGTTATCATTTCTTTAACCCCTTTCATTATCCTGGCCTCCATTGCATCTAGCTGGGTTTGCATTTTCTCCATTGAAGACCTAGTATGGAATTTGCTTCAGATCTGACATGTAAAAAAGATCGAAATTTTTTATCTCACCAAATTAAATTTGGACCATCAGGTTTAAAAGAATGAAGCTTGTCCTTTCCAATGAACCCAATTTCACTGTCCTCTGAGCCTTCCAGACTCAGATATTAATATTTAAAGTTTTTATTTCCCCCAAAATGGCGGTCGCGACTTTTGCTTCACTTTCGAAATTTTTCTTTTTTTCCCTTTATCCAATTCAAATCTTCTTCACCACTGTCCAATAGTCCTTATTTTAAAATTGCCAATTCAATTAACTCCACCGATTTTTATTGTCCCAGTCACTTTAAAAACATTGTTAAAACTTTGTCCTCCCAGCAATGGCCACCGATGTTTCTCTCTGATATTATAATCCTAGAGTAGGCTGTTTACTTCTTCTACTTCCTTCTTCCTCTGGTACTTCCTGCTTTTCCCGCCACCAAGTCTCGTTTCACTGGTAGAGAAATCTTGCGATGTTTGCCATATTTCCTGTGTTGACTGTGAGTGCTGCAGATCTATGATGATGGGGCAACTTCCTCAACCGCAGACAGACTAAACAATAAATTCCTTTCTCCTTTTAGCACTGTCTCTTAGATTTACAAAGTTCAAATTTAGCCCCTTTTCTTCTCCTCCTCTCAAGCTTCCATTATATCCAACTCCCACCTTTTAATTTCATTTTGTTTAGCTTTAAATAGTCCCGGAGTGAAGAGATAACAATTGATACCCTTTTTTTGTAGTTTATCCAAATCGATACCCGTCTTTTGTAGATTAGATGTTTAAAGTTGTAAAAGAAGATTCAGATCCTGTCAAGCTTAAGTCAAATAAATGACTCTGGAAACTTCTGCAGATGATGAATATGCAAATTCTCTCCGGAGATCCCTCAAAGCCTCAAAAGAGCCCCCTCCGGGACTCCCTTTCAGCCAAGGTAAGTCTCCTCAAAGTATCTGTGCATATCTTGGACGATTCTCTAGCTGAGAAAAGTAGGCAGAAGGCATTAATTTGCCTTTTACTACCCCGAACAGAAGTGCCAGCCTGCCCCTGTTAAGGAAAGCAGCTCAGCTCGCCATTTTCCAATCCCAGAAGTCCGAAACACAGCAACCCTTAGGAAACACATTATATTAGGCAGACTTCTAGAAAAAAATTAAGAGCTTTAATAGTTTATTTCCTGTAACATAGGAAATATTGTATTTTAACAATGAATAAAATGAGTAAAATAAGCCTTTGCCCCCAATTTCAATGTCAGGAATCCTTATAGATAGAAACACCTGAGAATCCTCAGCAGTATTAACACTTACCTGAAGAGTAAACGCTGCTAATTTTATTTAATGTTTTCTCACAGCATGTATGAAACAATACACAGTCTACTTCCCAAGGGACAGGTAGTCATATTAAGTAGAGGAACCATTAAAAGGGTTGTCAGATCTTCCCTCACAATTATGTTTAATGACAAAGCATTCACCCTGTACTAATGGTGGTGGAAAACAAGGAATGCAGGAACACGCACCTTCTGAATTCCTCCTTCTCCTTCAGAAGATGTTCCAGCCGATTGACATATGAGACCTGAGTCTCAATGGAAGGTTTGGAAAGCTGAAGAAGAAAGTGCTCACTGAAAATTAATCTGTTAACTATTACTGTATTACTAGTCTGATGTCACCATTTAAGTATCTTTAAGAAAAGTTTAAAACTATGGAAATAAATGAAAAGAAGAGTAGCTCCTGAGTGGTAACTATCATGTTCAGTAAACAGAAAAATTTGGAGAGGAAGCCCATTCATCTTGTGGGAAAGACATCCCATTTCTTCCTGGGCCCTGACTTCTCTCATGGAATGCAAACTACTAGCTGCAAGAACATTATTCAGACTAACTACAGGAATGGTATATGTTTCCTTAGTAAGTGTTGTATTGCACAAAGCCAAAGCCTTACCTAAAATATGTATGACCAATAGATTCAACTAGGAAATATTGGCTGATAAATTAGGGCTGCTTCATACAAATTTTTCTACGATTGTGAAGAATGTGGTCTGAAAGAAAAGACTTACTTTCCATTAAACTCATTAACTAGACTTAAACATACTTTACTTTTCATGCTTTTCCAGTCATGCAATTTGAGCATGTATGCAGAAGTGGCTATTATGTCTAAAAATGTGATTTGCGTCTCAGACAGGATGCCATGCTATCTGGACTGCTCTTTCAGAAAACAATAACCAGAGTCATACCCCACAGAACAAAGCTTTCTCTACATTCAAATCCACAAGGGTATATACTTATTTATATGATTTTTACTAATTAGGGCTGGGAAAATATTAAGAATCCTTGGCAGCAATAAGAATTTCTATATACCAGGAACACAGTAAAAAACCTAGTCTGGCTGCATGTATGCAGCTACATCCAAAATACAGTCACTTTGCAAGTGGTGGCAGACAGTCTGTGCCCTGGCTCTAAGAATGACACAGCGTGGCTTCTTGTATATTCTGTAATACTATTTTGCCAAAGAAATGCTTATTCCCAGCACCACTGCTCTGTTCCTTCCAGGATCTTGCTCAGCTGTGCCTATCAGAACCCCTGCAGCTATCAAAGCCAGAAAGCTTCTCTGAAGATCACTGTGCCCTTTGGCAACTGTAACAGCAAAGCAAAATGAAGCAATAACTGCTTACACATGCAGCTGAAAAAGACTCCGCTCACGAATCTGAGGAAGCCTTTGGAATTCCCGTCCTTTGCAGAAGGAAAACACTATGATCCACAATAAGTCTTCTGCAACCAGGATTTTTCCAGATCTCACTGGTCTTCACAAGACGTTCACATCTGACACTAAGAATAACCTTTAAAATAAAAGGAATTCAGACACTTACAAGACTATTGTGTGATGGAATCACAATATCTTGTGTATCATCCTCATCACTTATGGGTTCAGGGTTTTTTGGAGATTTGGCACTCCGAGCCAGTATTTCCTCAAATGGCAATAGTATCTCATCATCACTGCTGTCCAGACTGCAGTCAGGATTCCCATCTTCACTATCAGAAAGGCTCCGTAATTTTTTATTCGACATGTATATCTCTAGATTTGAATCTTCATCATTCAACTCATTTAAGTCACTTGAAGAGGGAAGGATGGTGTCATGATCGCAATCTATTGATGACAAAACATTGTTAGAAGTATCCTTCCAAATCTTTTCTGCTATTACGTGACGCTGAGGAAAAATTATCAAACACAGAAAGAGGAGACTCTCTCATCATTCCTCATTTCAAACTTTAGACTGCACAAGACAGCCTGAAACAGATGAGTGGCAGGAAGCACTGCCCTGCTGCTCAGCTGTTTTTGCAGCTTTCACAGGGAACAGAAAGCAGGGGTTTTAAGGGATTCAGAGTCCCTTAATGCACTGTCTTCTGCTACATCCATGAACCACCGCAAACTGCTTTAAAAGTTTAGCAGACTCATCACGAACTTGTTCACAAACATGGCAACAGAAGAGATGGATTTTGTTTCATGGTTCAGTTCGTGCCCATCTCTATTAATAATTTTGATTTTATTGTATATTTTGTTTTTAATGTTTTATGTTGTTAGCCACCCTAAACCCACCAGGGGAGGACAGGATATAAATCTGATTAAACAAATAAATAAACTTCAGTACTGGATGGCTCACTGCAATTCATTGCCAATTCATTTTATTATTTGTTATGCTGTATTGTATTTTGACGTTCATAACACGCTGTTTTAGAACAGGTTAGAAAAATAGTTAATACATTTATAAATAAAATATTGGGTTTAATCTCTAGGTCTATCAGATACAGGTCTCCTAAAATAGTGTCAAGAAGTGTTTGGATGCACAACAGGAAACCAAATATGATCTCCACAGCTTTTTCTTTTGCCCAGGCAGGAGAATTATAAAGAAAGCAGTGTCTTCTCTGATCTAAAAGATTAAGAATACAGAATTTTTTTAGATTATAGGGAAATCAGTAAAGCATTACCTTCTTATAGATTATGCAATAAGTCGCTATGAACAAAAAATATATCAATATATTATTGTAATGTAAAGTATTTCTCTCTAAAGAAATGTATTTCAGATGTCTGCATATTTCTTAAGACCAAATGACATGCGAACACAGTAAAACTGCTTTCACAGGGTCTCTAAGGTGGCATTTACTATATGGTTAACTCAGATCAGGCCAGTCACCACAATAAACTGATGACTCCCAACAATAAAGGCACATCCAGACGTTTCCCATGCTCCCAAATGGGCACTGTAGTACAGAACAGTCTAAGAAAAAGTGCATACTAGCCAGAGGAAAAGGATGGTAGACCTAGCTGATGCACTCTTCCATCGATGGATTTCAGACTCAGAAGCTGAAACATTGTAAACAGATCTAACGCCACATATATGAGCCCAAAAACGTTTTAAAATTTCATTTATCGTTACATGCAACTTTCAGCTTTTAGAAAACAATTATTAAGTTCAGGAGCACAACTACAGTGAAAACTGAATGTTCAGTAAGGTGCCCCTCAGATGTAATATCTACTTTTCTGAATAACATTGCCTGTGGAGTATGGCCCACAATTCATGGCCCTGGCATTCATAACTTTAACCCAATGAGACATCCAGTGGGGCCAGGCAACAAGGCTGCTATGCTGAACACAATGCCTTGCCTCTGTGGAGAGATGCTGATTTTAAGGAGAAATCTTTGCTATGGTAACTACAATGCCTTGGCTCCATGGAGATTCTGATTTCCTTTTTGAATATGGTGCTTGTCAGTGGAATCAAAGAGTCTTTGTTACACGTTTGGGGGGGGAGGGGTTCAGAACTGCCACCTCTCTCAGCTGAAAGCCAGTCCTGAACCCCTGACAACCCAGAAGACTTCTGTGGTGTCCCTTCTTTGGGACACAAGAGAATCTTTCCAGGTGGGGAAGGAGAGAGGGAGGCAACATCCTGACCGCCTCTCCAGGAAATTTCTCTACCAGGAATTTTTCTGGCATTCAGATTCCTCCCCCCACCAACCGCCCCTCACAATTATAAATGCCATCACGCAGCCACGTACTGTCACATGACAGCCCACTTAGCTACAGTTAAAACCCATTATGGTCCACATGACTGTCTTAATTCTACATTACAGTCAGGTAAGCTGTTTTTCCAAATTCCTTCTACAGCACTGGCTATTCAGTTGTTACCTGTGGAAGATTCCCATGAAGCTGAACATGATCTTTTTCTTAAGAAGTCCATGGTATCCTACAAATATCAGACAACGAAGATATTTATGTTCATATCAAATACTGCTACTGAGGTCATAACTAACAATGTAAGTTAGTTCTCAGAATCTAAACATTTATAGCCTTACACATTTTAGTATTTTAGAAAAATGAGAGGAACATTCTTATCCTCCTACAAGTTTTGTTTGCTCTCTTGTCCAGTTAACCAAGTTTAAGGCTAAAAACAGGGATACAACATTGGTGCTGAACTTTAGGAGTATGCTCAATTATAATTTACAACTGCCTTTATGGACATGCAAGGGAGATTATTTGTTGCTATTTCCTCTCAGCTATCCCTACATTTAGATTAATGTCTATATTCACTTTTAAATGTATTCAAGACTTCAGGGATATGCTTGCCCACAGCAGAATTAGAGCATCCTCACCAGAACTACCTTCTGTTTCAAGGAATACAGTTCCTCATGTTAACTTTCCTTTCAGACACTTTAGCATTTGCCATAATCTGAGGATCCATTTTTTTAAAAAGTGTAGCGAATATGAGGAGATAACCAGGCCCTGCAAGACTTACAGCAGTTTTGGAGGGCCTGTAAAACAGAGGTGTTCCACCAGACCTATAATTGAGGTGGTGGAGATCTATTAGTACTGGCCTCCTCCAGTGTGCTTCCATCTCATATTGTTCTTACTGTTCTTACACATCTGTTCACTTCCCATAGTATCAACTACCATCTACTGTGCGCATGCGATATCGACTCAGGAACAGTGCTGTTAAACAGTGCCATAAATTGTGTTATATCTGAACAATTGCTAATATTATAGGTTTATTTATTTTATCATATTTATATCCCACCCTCCCCAAACAGCTTAATTATAGTATCATATTTTACCATATTGTTGTAACCCACCCTGAGCCTTGCAGTGCAGGAGAGGGAGGCCTAGAAGTCAAATCAAATAAGTAAATAAATTGTATCAACTCATTTGTGAACTGCAGCACAAAATGACCAATTTATACTGTACAACATTCAAATTAATATATAGGCATGACAACACACACTGTCAAGGTCAAGATTTGTGACAATAAAGAGCTGCACTAAGGCTGGTAAGACACAAGATCCACTTATTAAAACACTTTTCTGCCTTGCAACAGACAGACAGCAATCCAATATTCTGCACTGTGGAGAAGGTTCAAGCATTTGGGATTCAGCTTCATCAGATACTGAGAAATAAATTTTTCTGCACTTTCACTTTAAAATTTTTTGCACAAACAGGCCTGAGAGAAGACCTGGTTTGGACAACTGTCTTCTGAAAAACGTTTTTCATGGGTCTAATATATTGATAATTTGATTAATTATCCAATGACTCCATTACAAGATTATGCATGGGATAGAGAAGGTAGAGAAAGTAGTACTTTTATTCCTTTCTCACAATACGAGAACTTGTGGGCAGTATATGAAATTGCTGAGCAGTCGGGTTAGAACTGATAAAAGGAAGTACTTCTTCACCCAAAGGGTGATTAACATATGGAATGCACTGCCACATGAGGTGGTGACAGCTGCCAGCATAGACAGCTTCAAGAGGTGACTGGATAAACATATGGAGCAGAGGTTCATCAGTGGCTATTGTTTGAACTCTCTGTCTGGGGCAGTGATGCTCTATATTCTTGGTGTTTGGGAGAGGCCACAATGGGAGGACTTCTAGTGTCCTGATTTTTTGGCCACTGTGTGACACAGAGTGTTGGACTGGATGGACCATTGGCCTGATTCGACATGGCTTCTCTTATGTTCTCTTAATTTTTAAAATCTTTTAAACTATTCTGCTATATTAGTTAGAGGTAGATTTTTGTTCATAAGTTTTAATTATCATCTTTGTATTATTATGTTATTGTAAACCATTTTCAATGGAATACATGCAGCACATGATCTAACAGTCATCCAAAGTTACTTTATATTAATATCTAATATTTCATTTCTATGGTAGCTCTGCAGATGCTCAAGCTTATAAAATCTCAGAAAACTGTTCAAATATAATTGGTGCAGATATAGAAGGCAGTTTTTCATGTTGCCTTCATGCCCTGTTTATAGATCTCCTTGAAGCATCTGATTAGCTATTATAGGAAACAGGATGCTAGCTGAACCTTTGGTCTTATTCAGCTGGGCTCCAAACGTGAAGTCTTTACTGCAGGATATCTCTTGTAGCAACACACACTTCTGGCCCTCCAGCCACTGTCTGGAGAGTACAAGAGTCACAATGAAATTGGAATATACTTCATTTTTTACATAAAGTAGTAAGCTATATTATTTACAACACTGCCTGCTATGAGAAGTCACAGTTCACTACTTTGATCTTTACTGCCCCTTTAAACCTACTTGCTGAGAAACCAAGGACTTATTTACAAAACCAGAAGACTGCTGCTTAAACAATATTTTTTGTTCTTTCTTTACTTGTTTATTGCTGCCAAGGACCTCTGTTGATGACTGATGCAATGCATTTGCTGGACTGGATTGCAGCATCTTGGAACAACTTGTTTTTTGGCACCAGGATATATGGCTTTCTTTTCGCAAGCTGTCATTTTCTGATGCTGAAACCTGTTTGTTGAAGACTGGACTGACTGTGTCTAGATCCATATATTCCATTTCACATTCTCTACTGTTCTCTACTAATGGTGTTCTTGTTTGAACAGGACATTTTTCACTCTTTTCCAGGTCCCTCATACAAGTATCATTTTTGAAGGAACAGTCCGAAGAGCCTTCTGATGTAAAGAGTTTCCGGGATGCAACTTTTGCATATGAGGTTTCCAGAGCTATAGAAGCTCCATCATTATTTGAACTGTCTTTTTTCTCTATCTTAGCAACTTTGAAAAATGCATCAATTATAGGGCTTCTATCAGGGGGTGGAGGTGGAAATTTCTTCCTTCTATTTTGCTTTGGAGAAGATACATTTCTTCTAGGATGACCTGCATGTGAGACTGGAAGCCCAACCTTCCCATTTCTTTTTTCTGGACTACATAACACAGCTCGATCTGTATTAACAGAAGAAACAGAAACAAAGTGAAAAAAGTAATGATGCACAGACTCAGAAAAGTATTGCTCCCTGGATCCCAACCAGTTATATTATTTGTGAAAAGTTCTGAAATGTGTTTAGTCATGCATTTCTTAACCTAGTTATTCAGATCTCACTTCAGAGGCCACAAGCAGTCATTATGTTGAAAATCTATAAACTGATCTCCCTAGTTATTTTAAGGTGCAAATAACAATCCTTGGAGAAAAAGAGAATTTCGATCTGACTGTGGTACTGAGAGGGAAGCAGTCCCTTGTGCCATGTTCCCAACCACAGTGGGTTCCCTCCACCTGCTATGCATCTCATGGTTCCCGTTAACGGTAAACAGTAGTTCCAACGTTAGTGACTCATGTTCAACTTTCTTTTTACATAGATCTAAGTGGGCAGCCGTGTTGGTCTTAAACAGATGAACAAAGCAGGAGTCAAGCTGCACCTTTAAGGTGAAACTTGACTCCTGCTTTCTTTTTACCTAAATCTTTACTCCTTTTCTATAATAAGAAATGACCAGGTTGAAATGTAATAGTGATTAAAATGTCTGTGGAATTGTTTTTTCCTGTATGGTCATTTTTTATATGAGGACCACACATTGGTTCTATTTTCTGATTTGAACTTGATACTTACCTGTATATACCCACAGCTTAGAAGCCCTGTGGCTAACATAAAAGGTAGAGAAACTACAAGATGATATACATTGCTTCATGTGATATTTATTCATAACTGCACCTTAGATATGGGAATTTGCTTCCAAACATGGTACATGTTACAAAGCAAAAAGCCATCTGTACAATTTGCACACACATACACAACTCTTCCTGTAGGAAAAAGTATTACATATAATGAGGCCTTAATATCAGTGTTGTAGAAGAAACTTACAGTACTTATTTACCTTGCTTTGGAGCTGGCAGAAAGAAGTCAGTAATACACTGGTTCCTGTAAAAGAAAAAAACATGGACATGAAAATAGTATCTATTCTATTATACAATTGTGCCTGCAAATCAAATGATGTCTACTCATAACAGCTGACCAGTTCCTGAGTCAATCCACAACATTTAGACAATCTCATATCTGATGAGTAGCCAGCCCATTCAGCAAAACAGTCTCAAAATCCAAAGTATAAGTACCCATTAGTTCACCCTGTACAGCCTCCTCTCAACCCTTTCCCTCTACTAAGCCTCCCCCCAACCCTTTCCTTGTCCAGATCCCTCATTGGGTTCAAACTCCTCCCCAACCCCCAGGAGCCACCACGGCAATGAATCTGACTCCCAAATGATCTGCTGTCAGCCAGCAAAGGAGGGAAAGATGGTGGATGCTGACTTCTCTGCTGGCTGGCTGGCATCTCTGCTGGAGCACCTGGGGCTCCCTCAGCCTGACTGTCAGGACTTGAAGAACTTCAGACGATTCCCAAACTCGTTACAAAGTATAGGATCTTTATTGAGAACTATAGTGCTGGAGGTACAAGATAACAGTAATGCCAGTACTGGCATTTGGTTACATTTTATGCAGTCAGAAGAGATACCATAAAGTCATCTTTCACACGGATTGCAGACAAGTGTCTCCTTCCCAGGCCCTGTTATCAGAAGGGAGGATGTTCTCCTGCTGTGAAGGCCAAGCGGCCCGGCTTCAAAAGGCCACCTGCAGATGTGGACCCTAGGCTATCGGTTACTCTTCAGTGATCACAGAATATTGCCAGGCCCTGGGATCTTGTGTTAGTTGTGTATACAGCAAGTATGGGTTAGTATCAGGTTACAGCATGGAGTCGGTCTGGCTAACAGCACATAGGAAAGTTACAAGTTCTGACACGGACCCTAGCAAATTGGTCAACTCTACACCTGAAAGGGACTAGAAGCAAGACCACCTGGGGAGGGAGCAGGGAGAAGCAGAGAGTTCAAATCAGGGAAAAGGGAACAGAGCCAAGGAGGATACTTGCTGAGTGAACTGATGAGAGCAAAGTTAGCGGCACAGAGAAAGAAGACGACAGCGTTGCTCCAGTTACAACTTGGTCACCAGTACACAAGGAGGAGAACAAAGGGTGTTGCGAACCCTCTCCCCTCAAGTGGTCTGAAGTTCCAAAAACTTCTCAGCAACAAGAGGAACTCTTGCGTTAGAATCTGCAGCTCCACCCAGGAGTCCTGCACAGCCCTCAAGCCCTGACATCCCTCTACTAAGCCAAAGAGAAGACAACAGTGTGGCACTAGAGAAGCATGCAAGAAAATAGGCCCTGTAAAAGAGCTGCTCCCCACCTCTTCTTCCTTCTTGCTATCTTTGCCCAAGAGGCAGGTGGGGGGAGGACCGTGAGAGGATTTGCCCTACATACCCCTCCCTGATAGATGTGGTAGCATGCCCCCACTCAAGAAGTGCCCTTTGTTTTTCTACCCACAGCCTGAGCCACAGATAAGACTGTGAGCTTTTTCTTTTGGGAAGAGAACACTAACACATACATGCACACTTCCTCCTGGCCAGCTCTCTGCAACCCAATCAAGAGTCAGGCACCTTGGGTAGAAATTCTTTGACCACAGAGAGATCTTTAGAAGGCAAAGATACAATCTTTAGTCTCTAGAGAACAAAGATATTGATAAACTATTAAAATCCTAAAATCCTAATTACAGAATTAAGACAAGTAAATAAAATATGAAGCAAACCAAGTTGTAAAGTCACTGGTGTTACCCTGGCATTCTATTCTTTGGAATGGATTAAAACACACAGGAAAAAGAGAGGCTGGTAAAGGCAGACTTCACTGCAGTTACTTCCTTTGTTCCATGGACCTTCACTTGTGTGCTTCTGATGGGATGGTCAGACCTTTTAACCCTTCCTGTCCCAGTTAGGAGGTTTCTACCATGAAGCTAGAACTGAATCCCAAATAAACAGCTCTGCCCCACCTTTCACTGATCAAGTTAAAGCGCATATCCAAAACTTTTATGAATCTACCCACTTTTAGTAATAATTCTTCTGCCACGGTGGCAAATCTGACCATCCTAATTGGTTGGGGCTCAGTGGGACTGTGTGGTATTAGCCTTTGGCCTGTCAAACTATCAATCAAAAGTACTTGCGTGCCATGGTTTAATCTGCTCCTCTCGCCTGTTCAAGTGACTGTTGCTGATGAACAAATCAACCTGTTTGCACATTAAACTTGCACACTAACACTTGCACTAGAACTTCAGGAATTAATTAGAAGCTATGCCTTACACAGAGAATCATACTTAAATATGGGATATATTAAACCTAAAGCATCTTATACTGAAGCCTTTTTTTCCTATAAGAGGAGAATGATGTAAGCTGCTTTGGTCCTCCCTCCCACTGTGGAGAAAGACTGTCCTTTTCCTATGTAGAGGCTGCAGGGAAGGGGAAGGCAATTATCAGCTGAAGTCAGAGGGGAAGTTAAATAGGAGGAGATAAGGCTGCCAACTCCCAGTTAGGAAATTCCTGGAAATTTAAAGGGTGGGGACCTGGAGAAGGTGGGGTTTGAGGAGGGGTGGAACCTCAGACAGGTAAAATGCCGTTTCCTCCTAGGGAACCACTGGAAATAACTCAGAGTTACGACTGCTCTCTAGATAGTAGAGATCAGCTCTCCTTGAGGTGGGGGGAAGTTAATGCTTTCCCTTGGGTGGGTGGGAAGACAGCAAGGGTGGCAGGCACTTGCCCAGAGCCTCCAACTAGAGCCCATTGTATTTTTCTTCACAATGGGCCTTACTCCTAGTCCATTATAAAGTTTATATCTGCGCTACCTTTAAACTTTATGACATGCATGCCCTGGCCCCACAAAGTCCCATTAATGCTAGATCCAGCCACCATAATGACACCCCTGATCTAAGTGGTACCTAACCACAAACACTGCATTGCCATTGCCCCTACCTTTCTCACAAAGATCCTGGCCACAAAGACACAATTTGCATCACACGTCCAAAATCTAGCCAAATTTATGATAATTGAGAAGAAAATGCTCTCAACTATCTTGAAGATATAACTTTTTTTAGTTACAAGAGTGAAGTTACCTGACTCCAGAAGAGGCCACTCCATGTTTGTGTGGATGCTGGATATGCCTTTCAATTAAGAAGTTTATAAAAGTAACACAAAGCTGAATTACCTGCCTTTATAAGAGGCTACCCTCTTATGTCTTTGCATTATTCATTGTTCTGATCTCTTGCCCCTTTTTCATCAGCATTTCTGAAAGCAGGTAACCCTACTTTTTGTCTAAATCAGTATTTCCCAAAGTGGGTGATATTGCCCCCTGGGGGGCACTAGAACGATCCAGGGGGGCGGTAGTAGCCTTGGGTGCAATTGGGGGGCGGTTAATAAAAATAAGGGGGCGGTGGAAGCTTAAAGCAAAAAGAGAAGAGGGTGGGAGGTGTCAAAACATCACATTTCTGGGTCCAGAATTTCTAATTTAGAGAAAAATTCCAATTAACAAAAATAGAGGATTCCTTTTTGTCTGCTGCTTAGTGTGAATTCACCCAATTAGACTAGTAATGAGGACCAGAACTCCGTCCAATTAAAATATAGGAAGGATGCAGTTTATTTACAAGACAGAATAAAAAATAGAGGTGTACAGACAAACAAGAAACACAAAAACAAAAAACCTTACTAGTCTATTCTAGCCAATACTTGTTACAGCTAGCAGCTTCTCAAGGTTGCTTGCAGTTTCTCTCTCAGCAATACAGTTTAAACCAGGACAGTGGAAGCACTGAGGCAGTTGCACAAACCTCTCTGAAGAGTTCCAACCTGTAGCTTTCTCCTCACAAAGTTTTCTGCAGAGCATCAAACTTCTTAGAGTCCTCTGGTTACCAGTTGATTGCTTCTGTTGATTTCAGCCAACTGCAGTGCCCCAGATGCAGTGTCTTCTGCAGGGCCAGCACATGAGAGTGGGAAGGGTAGGCGACCACCTAGGGTGCTACGCTGCCAGGGAGCGCTGCTGGGTGCCCCCTTACTCCCCTTTCCCATGTGGCCCGATTGTGATAGCCAGCAAGCAAGCCAAGAGCCCTGGGTGGTTTTCTTCACAGGGCAAATGTTGCCTTTTCTTCGCAGGGCAAACGTTGCCTGTGCTTGTTGAAGGCTTCCAAGGAAGCCTCCAAAGAGCGCCCCATTTTACTGCTGCCTGCTGCTTTTGGGTTAAGTGTGACTGGGTGGCGGCACCTTCCCATTGCACTAGTTGGAGCTGACGAGCTCAATGGGAAGGTGCCGCCCACCCAGCTGCTTTCAATCTGAAAGCAGCAGGCAGCAGTAAAACTGGGCACTCTTTGGAGGCTTCCTTTGAAGGCTCCGACAAGCACAGACGTTTGCCCTGTGAAGAAAAGCAGCATTGTGGCAGCACTTGTGTGCACCACCTGGGGCTCTGGGCTTGCCTGCTGGCTGGCATGATGACATCATCACCGGCATGTGAATAATACCCCCCCTTAGGAGCACATGGGGGGGGGGCGTGTTCTGCCTAGGACAGTAGAACCCCTAGCGCCGACACTAGTCTTCTGTTCCTCTTCTTGAGTTTTGATATTTTACTAATCCACTTATATCCCTGAATGGCTGTCAAAGAGCTAGAATTGTGCAACCAATCATACATACAAAACAACCAATTTAGCTGGACCCATCTAGATCTTCTCCTGTCAAATACCTGTCAAACTAGAAGGCCTCCTGAAATTTCAAAAACTCTTTGAATGCGAATGTTACTATAGTTGATTTTATAAAATTATTTTAGAAGTTCACGCTTCAAAGTGTCTTCTTACATCTTTGCTTACTCTGTGTGCAAATATGTCGCTATCTTTTAGTACATTTCTTGAAGGTAGAATTTCAGGGGGGCGCAAAGTAATTTTTTTTTCTGAAAAGGGGGCGTTAGGCCAAATAAGTTTGGGAACCTCCGGTCTAAATCAAGAGTAATTCACTGCTCCAATCCTATACAGTTCAAACATATGGCAGAACTACCTATTCCAAGAGAACTTGAAAGACAGAAGTCTGTGAAAGTATATCATGTAGACAGGAACTTATTACACAGGTGGGTGCTTAAGAGCTTTCAATTATTTTATTAATTTATTATGGCACTTTTTTCACAGTCAACCAATATGCCTTATCCTAGCTTGATAATTGTTTTATTTTAGACACCAAGTTTGCACTTCCAATTAAATCAAATCTACAGACTGCCATAGCGAATCAGGCAAAGCTCCTTTGATTTCCTTCTTTTATATAACTTAAGACTGAATAATTGAGAACTGGTGTGAACTTAGAAATCTGGTGATTAGATGTTTGCATTTATAGCAACAATTGCAGCTGTTTTAAGAACTGTTGACAGCTTTTATATCATAATCACTCCTCTGTCATTTCCTAATTTGTTTTACAAACATCAAACATGCAAACATAACCATAAAACATTAAAAGCTACTTTCTACAACACCCAGCCACAATTCACTACACAGTATCATGAGCATTACCACTTTGGATAAAAAGGTAAAGGTAGTCCCCTGTGCAAGCACCAGTCGTTTCCAACTCTGGGATGATGTCGCATCATGACATTTTCATGGCAGACTTTTTATGGGGTGGTTTGTTATTGCCTTCCCCAGTCATCTACACTTTCCCCCCAGCAAGCTGGGTACTCATTTTACTGACCTTGGAAGGATGGAAGGCTGAGTAAACCTTGAGCCGGCTACCTGAACCCAGCTTCCACCGGGATCGAACTCAGGTTGTAAGCAGAGAGCTCAGACTGCAGTACTGCAGCTTTACCACTCTGCCACGGGGCTCTTTCGTACCAGTTTGGTTACTTACGTATACACACAAAGTGTCACCATTTTGGACGCTGAGGACTTTAAGGTTCCTGTTAAATATTATGAAAAGTCAGTCTCCTCTGCTAACACTGATCAAACCTGCTAGCACAGGAGACTGACTTTTCATAGTATTTAACAGGAGCCTTAAAGTCCTCAGCATCCAAAATGGTGACAGTTTATGGTTCATTTAAAAAAATTTTTATCCATGACCAAGGAGAGAAAGCACCAAGCTGTGACTGCTGTGACTGCAGAAATTTAGGCTGGAAAACACTCTACAGAAGCTCAGATACATGATGACAAGATACTGTATAGAGACACTGGACTGGGGCAATCAAGAATATTGCAGTAAAGAAAATAATTTTAACATCTGGCAAGGCTCTAGTTGACTGGCAAAGTTATTTTCTCTTTTATCAAAACTTCTATGACACAGTCACCTTGCTGTCTTCTACTGCACAGATGTTTTTATGAGAAAAAAAAATCTGCAGGGAGGTCTATAGTCAAAGCACCCCCCCCCCCCCCCCAGTTCTACCACATTAAAATGCAAGCTATTTACTATAATCCAGTAGTTTTCAAACTGTGGGCTGGGACTCAAAAGTGGGCTGCAAGGCTAGAGAGACGTACAGGGTGAGCAAAGAGAGGAGAGGCTTGATTGCAAATTTGGGCTTGCCTGTGCATAATGTATGAAAAAGCTGTGGAATATAGCCTATGTTCAGTATACAGCCTGTGTTCAGTAATTATACTTATTCATAAATTATATACACAGAAATATAGATTTTGTTCAGCACTAGCTGATGTGGTGTTTCTTTGTTTTCTAAAGGGGAGGGGGAAAGCAGCATGGAGTTATATTGCAAGTGGGTCCCAAAAAGTACAGTAGGTCCTGCTTCAAGAAGTTTGAAAACCACTGTTATAATCAAGTAACAGATGACATTCTGTACTCCCAGTCATATCCTCTCACTCAAAAAGACAATTTACTTTTAGCCTGTTTTTAGAATGGGATACACCACTAATCTTGAGAAATATTCAATTCAAGGTCTTTCCCCAGCATCTGATTTCTAATATGGCAGACAACATGTAACTAAACTTACAGGGATTCTCAGCATTTTAGTTAACCTGAAGCCATTAGTGGCCCTAAGATAGACTGAGGGAGTATGGAAATCCCCCTCTTGAGACCAAGTGAGAAAAGGCAAACTATAAGGGCCTTTTCACACTTACCGGTGGAAACCGGAAGGGAGTCGGTATTGTGCCGCTTGCAGTAATCCGAGACAGCGATGGGAGTTTTCATACACATGTTTTTTTCCCTGGTAGGGTTCCGTGATTGAAGCGTGATTGAAGCGAGCCATTTCACACTGTTCCGCTCTTATCTCGCTTCCACCAGCGCCAGCCGGTTTCACGCCGTTTTTCGCCCGCCGGCGCGCGTGATCTCCGGCTTTTTTTTTTTTTGGAACGTCAGTTTAGATCGATATAGTGATATATCGCTATATCGACCTATCAAAACAGCACCACCATAGGGATCTCAACGGAGCCTAGCCATCCCTATGGTGGTGCTGTTTTGACAGGTCGATATAGCGATATATCGCTATATCAATCTAAACTGACGTTCCAAAAAAAAAAAAAAAAGCCGGAGATCGCGCGCGCCGGCGGGCGAAAAAGGGCGCGAAAACTGCTCCCGGGTTAGATACTGGACATTTCACACAGCACCCCATAGCGATTTCAACCCGGAAGGAGGGGTTGAAAAGTGGAAGAAGCTGCTCTTTGTTTGTGACGACTCAGGCACGCCTCACTACCGGGACAGCCGCGGGAGTGTGTGAAAAGGTGAGAGTATTCCGGTAGCAGCCAGTTACTGAATCGGGTCTGTCTGAAATGCCAGCAGAAACCCGTTACTGTTCAGTAACTGGCCAGCTGCTATACCGGAATACTTAGGCTGTGTGAAAAAGCTCTAAATGACTTAAATAAAAGAAATAACTAAATAGCCTCCCTTTTTTCTTGGAAGGGTTGTAGCAGTTCCAATTTTGATTTGTAGAATCATGCAGAGGGAGGGAGTTAAACCCCCTCAACTATTTCCCATGTATCTCCAATTTAATCAGAAACCTTGACCTCTAGACTGAATGACTCTGCCTGGCTAGCTGGCTCAGTTACCAGAAGTCAAGCAAGGCAGAGTCATTCAGTCTAGAGGTCAAGGTTCCAAAAATAAGGCAAGGCAGAATCGGTAGTTGAGTATCTATCATATGTGTTGTATCCACACTTTAACAGCCTCCCTTGGCTGGTTTTTTATAGCCTCACACTTAATGGTCATGCATGCAGCCAGCTGCTTGGGAATAATCCTGCAACTACTAATCTTTGTTATCAGAAAGCATCTGGCATCAGGCCAGGAGGTATGCGCTTTGTCGCCTCTCATGTAGCTCTGTTCTGTTCTTAGCCTCCATCTGCAGTGCTCTAAGGGTGGGGGTGATACTGGAGGACTGGAAAACACGAACTGAGTTTCACCTGCTGGTTCAGGGCTGGAGGGTATCAGCAGCTCTGCACCACCTGTTCTGTGAATCCTGACAAGCCTGCAGCTCAACTTCCTGCTTCCCAGATTCTGCTCAGAGCTGGCTACATGAGGCTCCTCTTTGCCTTCAGAGTCCTTGTCTATCACTGAGCCCTGGCTGACTCATGACAAATTTTCTCACTCAAAATGTATAACACAAAAGGCCTGAATGGCTTTCTCAGTTCTTCACAGCAAAAACTAAGATACATGTTCTATGGTGGCACAGAGAACAGCAGTTTGCAACTAGAGTTGCTAAACTTGTAACTTCCTTATAGAAAACTAAGACATTTATAATTTTAAATTCTATAACTATGCCAAGTTACAAATTTTATATGCTAAATTACAAATTATGCACTTTGTATTTTTAAAGCAGTTTTAAATGTCTAAAGAGATGATACTTGGGGGCTGAAGAACGGACTTCATGTCCTCCAATAGTTTATGAAACACATATTTACTTCAATCTTATCAGACATTACCCATAGCGACATTGATCAAATACCAAACAAATCATTCCAGCCTTCAGGACAATAACCAAGAGGAAGACTATATATTTGTATATCTAATGACAGGAAACAATTCAGATGAATGATCTGAAAGACATACAGACCAATTGTGTTTTGCTGCTTAATACTACCAAGAGTCCCAAAACAGGATACTGCAGTGGGGTAGGGGACAAGAAAGACATTCACAATCAATACTAGTGTGGGAATAGTTGCCATCTCCACTAGCCACATTATCTTTTTTTAAAGTGGATGTTCACCTCATAGATAGTGCAACTTCATGTCTGAAGATCTGAACATGAGCCTTTAAAATATACTGGCACTTCAGAAAGTATGGGTGCTGCCTGCTGCCTTAAATTAGTACAATAAATTTCCAATATATTTCCTCAAAATAAGTCAGAAGGAAGAGATATATAAATGTTAAACTTCCAAGACATGACAAATCCCAGGTACAACATCAACATGGCACCTAGATATTTCACTGAGGAGCCTAGTAATTTTCAGCAGTGAATCATTGTAGTGTCTCTGGGTGAGATCAGTAGAATGTTTATCAATAGAATGCATGTACTGTTGTCATTGTTTGCATACATTAACTTTACACCATTCAGTACTTAACCAGTTGCCAGCCTTCTATAACAGCAATTAAATTGAGCTTTTTAAAGCAATAATGACATTGCGGGAAACTGGGAAGAAGTTAAGATTACCCCATTTTAATGTATTACAAAACTGTGAAGAGTTTAGGATTAAGCTGTGTCAACAATAACAAGAAATGTGAAGGCCTGGGAAAATGGGGTGGGGGTGTGCCCCTCAATTACATTTTTTTTCCAGTGGAAAAAATGGGAGGTTCAGGGAACACTGAAAAAGAACTCCTATTAAATATTTTCCCCTTTGTAATGAGTGAAATGCAGTTTATGAGAAGTTTTATTCACTTAAAATATATAACAAGAACATTTGTGTGTAAGATGATCAACAGCAGAAGGAAATTAAACTTTCTAAATTTACTGAAGACATGTACAACATATTTGCAAGGATATGTTCATTGTTTAAATGTGATTCAATTATTCTGACAATGATTTAATATGCCATAATGTGTCTAATTATGTGTCAGTTTTTGTAATTCAGTTTTAAACACTTTCCCTTGTGGCATCAAAATTTCTGGATATTTTACATATCTAGAAATATCGTGAAAATATAGTAATTAAAACAAAAACCCTGAAGGCTCCTGGCTCCTACATTTTTAGGCTGGCACATGGAATTGAAGAAAATCTGTCAAGGCCTGTTTTACCCAATATTATCTGTGCACAGTGGATTTCTATGACATTTAGAAGAGCATTACAAAGCAAAATAACTAAGTGAGCAATACAGTAGGTTCAAAATTCCTATGTTCACTAAAATATTTATTTTACTTACAGTATTGTATTCCCTCACACCACATGCTTCAGACAACAGAAAATTAAAATCAAAATAAAGCTAGGAGTAGAAAAGCTCATCATAAAGAGTATCACTTCCTGAAGAACTGCATTGTGAGTTTCCATTATCTGATTCTTATCTTACAAAAAATCTAGTTAAATCTGTATTTAGTTCCACATTTTACAAGTGTTTACAGGAAAATAAACTTCCATATATCACATAAATAGCAGTAATTAATGTAATTAAAATGCCAAAGAACTAAGCCTTTAAGTAAAACGGAAGACAGGTCTTACAATACTGTTATTGAAAGAATCATTATTCTGGCAAGATTTCTATACCTTCATGCATCTAAATAGTAAAAATGTAAGATACTCAACTAATTCTTCATGATTGCCTTTGAAAAACTGATGGTTCCAGATTCATGGTTTTAGCATAAACTATCACCACGATATTCTGCTACATATAGATTAGTTTCACATTTGCAGATAGGAAGTGGTGCATATGTAATAACCAAGGTCACTCCCTCCTCACTGGGCTAAAAATTTCATCTCAAAAGATTAATAGTCTCTTAAGAGGAATTTCCATTACTTTGCCTATATTATTTTAGGATAGCTTGGTGAGAGGGGAAAAACAAAAGAAATTATGAAAACAAGGCATACTGCATGCCAAAGCTTGGAGCTGACTTTACTAAGAGGGCATGGGGTTTTTTTACTCTATGCTAAGATCTTTCCAAGCAACATATCCTACTGGGGTTAAAAACAAGTTAGTGCCTGCTCCCATCTCTGCACAGCAAGCACTCAGGCTTGCCTACCAGGGAAAATCTGAACTTTAGAAATATTAAAAAGTAAACTGCATTTTTACTAAAGTCCTGAACCAACAGTCTACTAATATGTGCACTAGCAGTCCTGAAGCTAAGTAGCAGAGAAAGAAAGGTCAATACTGTCTTCCTGGTCACAGCATAAGACCACCCCCTACCCAAAAGTACCCCACTGTTTTCCCTGATATAGCCATAAATACTTCCAGGCCAATTCTGACTGTCTCTCAGCTTTAAGACCAACCAATTTTTATTTAGTTGGTTTTAAAGGTGCACTTGACTTCTGCTTTGTTCAACTGCTTCAGACCAACACGGCTGTCCACTTGGATCCGTCTCTCAGCTTGCCAGTCTTCTAGCAAGACTATATTCAGTGGGACTTATTCCTAAGTATGCACAGGATTGTAATTTTACTTTCAGCTCTCTGACTGCACAGCTCAGAGCAAAAATATTAAATTTCCAAAATACCTCTGAGCATGTAAGACTGTCTCATCCCACCATAGCTGAAACATTGGCCAGTCTTCATGTATCTGAAATGAGTGGAAGGGCTTCACTCTTTGCCTTCTCACTCTCCCCTCAGAAAAACAAACACGTTATCTCTACACCTGCATTTATACATAATAGATAACTGGAGTTAGTTTTCAAGCATCAAGCCTTCACTGTATTCTGTACAATAAGAACAAAATGAGTTCATTCACATTTTTGTGTAACCATGATTAAATTGGATGCCTGAACACATCCTAGAAAGAGTACATTATTCCTTTTCATGATCTCCAAACAGAGCGAATCTTTTTAATAAAGTGTGGGGGGGAATATGCTATAGGTTGGCTCTAATTGCCCTAGTACTGCTCTTTGGCCCTTAAAAAAACTAACAAAAATTAAGCAGGTAAGGCTTTATCTCTTGCTAAGAAATGTAATAAGGCAACTGCTAGTTCTATGTTTTCATGGCAGCAGCAATTAAAAAGGGAACAGGTGCACTGGGGGGGAGAGACAGGCAGCCCTCATTACACTTGTAGAAAGACTTAGTAGCTGTTAGCACATGCAACACTGTCTTTGACAACACTGCATGTTCCAGCTGTGAAAACATGAGCATCTGAACATGGAGAATTGTATCATAACAAAATATAATAGGGTTCAAAATTAACCAAAGTTTCTGAGAAAGTCTTTCAGGTGGATAGTATGGGAGGGAAAAGGAATATCATTTACAGAACATATTTTAAAAGTTTTTAGTGAACAGTAACATGTCAAAATGAAAATGAGGCGAAGTAAAAGGAAGAATTCAACCTTGGTCTGTCCACATGCAGAATCTGGGCACCGGAAACAAGGAGTGCTTGTTAGCAATACGAGATTTTGATTCAGAATGCTGTTACAACTTATTCTTAACTTTTTCACTCTAGAGATAGGTAGACAGTTTCCTTTATATTTGACGCTCGAGCTCATAAAGAAGAAAAGGCTAAGAGGAAGAAATCACCATTGAGTTGGAGTACTAAGGCAACATGGCCGTTTTCTTTGACACCAGAGCAGAAAGTAACTCTTAGAGGTTATCTTCACATAACTCTAATATGTTGTATACATTCTTGTTTGGCATTTTGCTTTGTATACATTCCTGTTCGGCCTTTTGCACATTGCTGTGCTAAAAACTCCTGATTTTCAGTAATCATGTGTAGAGTCATTTCTGTTTCCCAACTGGAAATCTAAAAGCATTTGTGAGTAGCATGACAAACTCCCAAGAGGAGGGTGTGCTACATCAATCCAATATTTATATGGTCAAAGTCCAGATTCTAGACCACAGATGTTTTAACATCCAAGTAAACCCAACCCATTAGTCAGCAGCAATGAATTAATTATCAGGGATAGAACACAACAATTAATGTGCTTGATTTATAATTATATAATGAAGCAATTTGATTACGTTAAAAATAAAGGTGCCTAGATTTGAGAGCTGGAGTATGACAGTACACAATCAACAGATAAGAGTAATGTACCCAAGAGCAAAGTGATATACATTGGGACAAAGTAAAAAAGCCTAACTTTTACACTGAAGTCCTCTGGTGTATATGTTACTACCCACAAGAAAAGATAGGTAGTAAAGGAACACACTGCGGGGACTAGAATATGTCAACACGTCTACTCCTTGGGAATTATCGCGTTATAACATTTGGAGGCGCCTTTGGGGCTCCCTCGCTCCGTGCCAGGCGCTTAAGAAGTGGTGTATGATGGGAGCGGCCTCCCT
Organism: Heteronotia binoei; assembly: GCF_032191835.1. Classification (NCBI taxonomy): domain Eukaryota; kingdom Metazoa; phylum Chordata; class Lepidosauria; order Squamata; family Gekkonidae; genus Heteronotia; species Heteronotia binoei. Next base: position 75,528,799 of record NC_083228.1, on the reverse strand, counting down.
CCCGTACCTGCCATTCCGGGCGCCGTCTGCCCGGCCCGCCAGCTTACAATACAGCCTGGCGGGGCTACCAAGGGATCCCCACAAGGGCCGGCTGTCCCCGCCGTTGCTCTGGCTGCTGTTGAGGTACTGGGTCATGTCTCCAAACGCTGCGGCACCCCTCGACTGCGTTGGCGAGGTAAATAGTATTCCCCAAGCGTACCGTTCTTCATAGCACAGCACTGCCGGTCAAGGGACAAGACAGGCGGAGCATTCCACAAGCAGAGGCGTGGATTGGTCGAGCTGAGGGAAGGACGAGTTTGCTAATAAGGTTACGTCGATGAATAAGGCGGGACAGGAAACCAAACTCCTCTTCGAGTTGGCTACAACGAATAAACTGTATGTAAATACACTCCGGTGCCTTACGTTACGTAACCCGTCTTTAGTTTTCTCAGGACCACTGGAGAAAGGAAAGATGTTGGTTCTTTGGCGCCTTCGTCTCTGATAGGCTGATAGGAAAGTGTGCTCACGGTCAATCGTCGCCTGCCTGTGGGACGCCAAAGCCTGCTCCATAAAGACTGGCGGGTAGGTGAGGAGATTTAGCGATTGGTCCTTCACTGGTACGGGGTGCTGTCACGCGTCAAGGCAGTTTGTTTGTTTTGCGTAGACACCGCCCCGAATTGTATTTATTTTCATTGATTTATAGGCCGCCCTTTCCCAAAATGGGCTCAGGACGGCTTCCAGCATAGTAGAACAATCAAACCAGTTTAAAACAATTAAAACAGTTAAAAAATTAAATAATTTAGCCATGACTCACATTAGGTGAGGCGGCCTAAGCAGATGGATTAGGCATCTTTGTCCCAACCTAGATGTTCAATCCCAGCTATATTCGTCTCCGTGCAGTGCAATCCATGCAGGGGGCCCATTTAAATGATAGGACGGCCGTCTGCCTCAGCCATAGGCCCGGTGGAACAGCTCCGTCTTACAGGCCCTCCGGAATGGTAGCAAATTCCAGAGGGCCTGAACCTCCATCGGGAGCTGGTTCCACCAGGTCGGGACCAGGGCCGAGAAAGCCCTGGCCCTGGTCGAGACAAGCCAGACGTCCCTTGGGCCATGGATGGTCAGAAGATGCTGACTGGCTGATCATAGCGACCTCTGGGGCTCATATGGGGAGAGACAGTCCCGCAGGTATGCCGGTCCCAGGCCATGTAAGGCTTTGAATGTCAATACTAAAAACTTAAACTGGATCCGGACTGTGCAGCATCGGCCGACTGCTCGCCTGTACAGGTGATTCAGACAGCAGTCATGCTGCCGCATTCTGCACCATCTGGAGCTTCCAGATTAGCCTCAAGGGCAAGCCTGCATAGAGTGAGTTACAGTAGTCTAACCTGGAAGTGACTGTTGCATGGATCACTAGCTAAGTCCTGAGGGGCTGGGCAGGGTGCTAGTTGTTTGGCCTGCCGAAGATGGTAAAAGGCAGATCATGCAACAGCTGTGACCTGGGCCTCCATAGAAAGGGTGGCATCCAGTATCACACCCAAGCTCCTCACCTTCTGGGTTGGTACAAAAGATGCGCCATCCAGGGTGGGACGCTGGATCCCCAATCTTAGTCCCCCCGAGCCAAGTATAGGACCTCCATCTTAATTGGATTAAGCTTCAGCCAGCTCAATTGTAGCCAATCGGCCACTGCTTCCGTGTGAATGTACGATCACATGACATATAAAGATCACATTCTAATAAGCATGGATCTATAGTGCTATTGTGGCGCAAAAACAAGTTTCCGTGGTGTGGATATTTATAAACAATCCTTTTGACTCCACTGTAAACCCAAAAATGTATGCATGTCCAGACTTCACTTTTTTAAAAAAAATCACAGACCCCAGCTCTTCATGGCACTATAAGACCCAAAAACATTAATCCACAGCATGGATCCTTGTGTGATTTTTGCATGGAGTTCAGTTAAGTTTACTGTAAAATCACAGTTGTGTCCACAGACTGAATTAAAAAAAATTCAACGCTCCATATGGCTGGCAGAAGAGCAGATGTTCAAGACAGGGATCCTCATGATTTTTACAGGAAATCCCCAAAAAGTACCGTGAGTCAGATTACACAATAAAAAGTATGAATTCAGTGCTTTTTGCCAATAAAAAAGTAAAGGTAGTCCCTTGTGCAAGCACCAGTCGTTTTCGACTCTGGGGTGACGTTGCTTTCACAACATTTTCATGGCAGACTTTTTAGGGGGTGGTTTGCCATTGCCTTCCCCAGTCATCTACACTTTCCCGCCAGCAAGCTGGGTACTCATTTTACCGACCTTGGAAGGATGGAAGGCTGAGTCAAGCTGGAGCAGGCTACCTGAACCAGCTTCTGCTGGGATCGAACTCAGGTCGTGAGCAGAGTGCAGTACTGCAGCTTTACCACTCTGCGCCATGAGGCTCTTGCCAATAGCAAGAACCAAAATCAGATTCAATAGAGAGCTTCCTGAATTCATAATTTTTATACTGAAGCTCCACAAAGCCACTATTATGTCACTACTTACAGAACCACAAAAAGCACAGGTCCATGGCTGCTGCAAAAATGTGGATCCAAAGTGTGGATCCTTGTGATTTTTACAAGGGATCATCCACAACTCACCATTGTGGCCATGTGCACAGACACAACCAGTCATTGGTCCCGAAAAGGTTGGGAGCCACTGCTCTATATGACAGCCCTTCAATTTCTTGAAGGTAGTGATCATATCATCATCTCCTCTCCTGGGTAAACATACTCAGCTTATTCAGACCCCACCCCTCCTCACCATCTTTGTTGCCCTCCTCTGGACACATTCCAGCTTGTCTATATGCTTCTTAAATTGTGGTGCCCAAAACTGAACACAATACTCTAGGTGAGGTCTAAACAGAGCAGAGTAAAGCAATACTGGGGAGCCAGTTTGGTGTAGTGGTTAAGTGCGCAGACTCTTACCTGGGAGAACTGGGTTTGATTCCCCACTCCTCCACTTGCACCTGTTGGAATGGCCTTGGGTCAGCCATAGCTCTTGTAGGAGTTGTCCTTGAAAGGGCACCTGCTATAAGAGCTCTCTCAGCCCCACCTATCTCACAGGGTGTCTGTTAGAATCATAGAGTTGGAAGGGACCTCTCGGGCCATCTAGTCCAACCCCCTGCAGAATGCAGGAAACTCACAAACACTTTCTCCTAAATTCACAGGATCTTCATTGCTGTCAGATGGCCATCTAGCCTCTGTTTAAAAACTTCCAAGGAAGGAGAGCCCACCACCTCCCGAGGAAGCCTGTTCCACTGAGGAATCGCTCTAACAGTCAGGAAATTTCTTCCTAATGTTGAGCCGGAAACTCTTTTGATTTAATTTCAACCCATTAGTTCAGGTCCTACCTTCTGGGGCCACAGAAAACAATTCCACACCATCCTCTATATGACAGCCCTTCAAGTACTTGAAGATGGTGATCATATCACCTCTCAGTTGCCTCCTCTCCAGGCTAAACATCCCCAGCTCCTTCAACCTTTCCTCATAGGACTTGGTCTCCAGACCCCTCACCATCTTCGTCGCCCTCCATGGACCCGTTCCAGCTTGTCTATATCCTTCTTAAAATGTGGTGCCCAAAACTGAACACAATACTCCAGGTGAGGCCTTACCAGAGCAGAGTAAAGCGATACCATCACATCACGTGATCTGGACACTATACTTCTGATACAGCCCAAAATTGCATTTGCCTTTTCAGCCACCGCATCACACTGTTGACTAATGTTCAGCGTATGATCCACTAAGACCCCTAGATCCTTTTCGCACATACTACTGCTAAGACAAGTCTCCCGCACTCTATAACCATGCATTGGATTTTTCCTACCTAAATGCAGAACTTGTGGGAGGGGAAGGTATAGGAGATTGTGACCGCTCTGAGACTCTGAGGTTCAGAGTATGGGGCAGGATATAAATTCAATATCTTCTCAGGGCCAGATCTGGGGGGGGGGAGGAGGAGAGGGGGGGTGCTTGCCCCAGGCACTGATGGAGGGGTGGTGGTGCCAAATGGGGTTTGGAGTCCATTGTATTCTATGGGACCATAAGATAGAATGGCCCATAAGGGGTCGTCGTTTTTTAATTTTGTCCCCCCTCAAAAAATGTAGATCCAATCTTTCTTCTTCCACCATCTTTTCACGTTATCTGGACACTATAATACAGCCCAAAATTGCATTGGCTTTTTTAGCCACCACGTCACACTGCTGACTCATGTTCAGTGTATGGGCCACTAAGACCCCTTGATCCTTTTTGCACATACTACTGCCAAGACAAGTCTCCCCCATTTTTCCTACCTAAATGCGGAACTTTACATTTATCCCTGTTAAAATTCATTTTATTTTTCTTAACCCAGTTTTCCATCCTGTGAAGACCATCCTGTATCCTGTCTCTGTCTTCTACTGTATTTGCAACCCCTCCCAATTTCATATCATCTGCAAATTTAATAAGCATTCCCTCTATTCATTCATCCAAATCATTTATAAAGATGCTGAACAAAACTGGTCCCTGGACAGAGCCTTGAGGCACTCCACTTGCCACTCATCTCCAAGAAGAGAAACCATTCACAAGCACTCTTTGGGTGCAATATGTCAACAAATTACAGATCTACCTAACAGTCTCTCTCTCTCTCTCTCGGCTTGGCTTCGCGAACGAAGATTTAAGAAGGGTGCAATAGTCCACGTCTGCTGCAGGCTCGCTGGTGGCTGACAAGACCAATGCGGGACAGGCAGGTCCGGTCACAGTGGCTGCAGGGAAAAGTCTGATTTAGGGTTGGTGCTGTAGCAGTGCGATTCTTCCTCAATCTCCTTTTGTCCTCAAGACCAGCTATGCGTGCGTTCTCAAAAGAAGAGACAGCCTGGTGGATGGTGTGCCTCCATGCTTTGCGATCTGAGGCTAGGTCAGACCACTGGTGATGGTTGATGCGACAGGTGCCAAGGGATTTCTTCAAGGAGTCCTTGTACCTCTTCTTTGGTGCCCCTCTATTTCGATGGCCGGTGGAGAGTTCGCCATACAGGGCAATCTTGGGAAGGCGGTGGTTTTCCATCCTAGAAATATGCCCTGCCCAGCGCAGCTGCGTCTTCAACAGCAGTGCCTCGATGCTGGTAACCTCCGCCCGCTTGAGAACATATGAACATATGAAGCTGCCTTATACTGAATCAGACCTTTTTGGTCCATCGAAGTCAGTATTGTCTTCTCAGACTGGCAGCGGCTCTCCAGGGTCTCAAGCTGAGGTTTTTCACACATATTTGCCTGGACCCTTTTTTGGAGATGCCAGGGATTGAACCTGGGACCTTCTGCTTCCCAAGCAGATGCTCTACCACTGAGCCACTGTCCCTCCCATAACTTCAGTGTTGGTCACAAAGTCACTCCAGTGGATGTTGAGGATGGTGCGAAGGCAGCGCTGATGAAAGCGCTCAAGGAGTCGCAGGTGATGACGGTATAAAACCCACGATTCGGAGCCGTAGATGAGGGTTGTCATCACAACCGCTTTGTAAACATTGATCTTTGTGCCTTTTTTCAGATGCTTGTTGCTCCACACTCTTTTGTGCAGTCGGCCAAAGGCACGGTTTGCCTTTGCCAGCCTGTTGTCGATCTCCTTGTCGATCTTAGCATCTGAGGAGATGATGCACCCCAGGTAGCTGAACTGCTGGACTGTCTTCAGAACTGATTCACCCACAGTGATGCAGGGAGGTAATAATCTTCCTGGGGTGCAGGCTGGTGGAGAACTTCTGTCTTCTTCAGACTAACTTCTAGGCCGAATAGCTTGGCAGCCTCTGCAAAGCAGGACGTCATATGCTGCAGAGCTGATACCGAGTGGGAGACGAGTGCAGCATCATCAGCAAACAGTAGCTCTCGGATGAGTTTTTCCATTGTCTTGGAGTGGGCCTTTAGTCGCCTCAGGTTGAACAGGCTGCCATCGGTGTGATAGCGGATGTAGACACCATCGTCATCATCTAGTTCTACTGCGGCTGTTTGAAGCATCATGCTAAAGAAGATCGTAAAGAGAGTTGGCGCGAGAACGCAGCCTTGCTTTACACCTGTGGCTATTGGGAAGGTCTCCGAGAGGTCATTGCAGTGTCTGACTTGGCCTCGTTGGTCTTCGTGTAGCTGGATGATCATGCTGAGGAACCTTGGGGGACATCCTAAACGTTCCAAGATTTGCCACAGGCCTTTCCTGCTAATGGTATCGAAAGCTTTGGTAAGGTCGACAAAAGTCACATACAGAGCCTTGTTTTGTTCCCTGCATTTCTCTTGGAGCTGCCTGAGAACAAATACCATGTCGGTGGTGCTCCTGTTAGCTCTGAAGCCGCACTGGCTCTCTGGGAGGAGTTCTTCTGCAATGGCGGGCACCAGTCTGTTCAGGAGTATTCTGGCAAGGATTTTGCCTGCGATGGAGAGCAGGGTTATCCCCCGGTAGTTGGAGCAGTCTGACTTTTCCCCTTTGTTCTTGTATAGGGTGATGATGATTGCATCGCGAAAGTCCTGTGGTAATTTGCCTTGTTCACAGCAGGTGACAAGTACTTTGTGAAGTGAGCTATGTAGTACTGTGCCCCCATGCTTCCAGATCTCTGGTGGAATTCCATCAACTCCTGCTGCCTTGCCACTTTTCAGTTGCTTGATGGCTTTAACAGTCTCTTCTAGAGTGGGGATCTCATCCAACTCTGTTTTCACTGGTTGAAGTGGGGTGAGGTGAATTGCTGAATCTTGAACTACGCGGTTGGCACTGAAGAGAACCTGAAAATACTCCGACCACCGGTTCAATATGGATGCCTTGTCTGTGAGGAGCACTTGGCCGTCTGCACTACGCAAGGGACTCTGAGTCTGATATGATGGACCATATACTGCCTTTAGGGCTTCGTAGAACTCTCTTAAATCACCAGTGTCTGCACACAGCTGGGTTCTCTCAGCAAGCTTGGTCCACCACTCGTTCTGAATGTCTCGAAGCTTGCGCTGGAGGTTGCTACATACAGCGCGAAAGGTTGCTTTTTTCCCAGGACAGGAGGGCTGAGCAAGATGTGCTTGGTAGGCAGATCTCTTTTTCGCCAGTAAATCTTGGATCTCTTGATTGTTCTCATCAAACCAGTCCTTGTTCTTCCTTGTGGAGAACCCGAGGACTTCTTCAGAGATCTGCAGGATGGTAGTTTTTAGGTGTTCCCAGAGTGCTTCTGGAGAAGGGCCTGTGGGGCAACTGGGGTCCTCAATTCTTGACTGGAGTTTTGCCTGGAAGGCAGCTTTAACTTCGGCTGACTGGAGACTGCCAACCTGAAACTTCCTCCGAGGGATACCTCCTCTCCTGGGTGTGGGTTTAAAGTGAAGACGGAGATTGCAGCGTACAAGACGATGATCCGTATGACATTCTGCACTGGGCATTACTCAGGTGTGTAAGACATCTCGAAGGTCTCTCTGGCGCACCAGAATGTAGTCGATAAGGTGCCAGTGCTTGGACCGTGGGTGCATCCAGGTTGTCTTCAGACTGTTCTTCTGCTGGAAGATAGTGTTGGTGATGGTGAGCTGGTGCTCCATGCAGAATTCTAGCAGGAGGCGCCCGTTGTCATTGCAGTTGCCAATGCCGTGTTTGCCAAGTACTCCTTTCCAGGCTTCCGAGTCTTTACCTACTCTGGCATTGAAGTCGCCAAGGATGATCACCTTGTCCTCTGTAGGGGTCTTCCGTACGAGGTTGTGTAGATCAGCATAGAACTTGTTCTTTTCTGCAGGATCTGCTTGAAGGGTTGGGGCATACACACTGAAGTGGGAGGCGCATGGACATGATGCGATCTGAGTGACCTGTTGGCAGGTTTTCGAGTTTGGAGGCAATGGAGTTCCTGACCATGAAGCCAACGCCAGAAAGGCGGCTCTCAGCCTTTGACTTACCTGACCAGTAGAGGGTATAGCCAGCACCGTGTTCTTGAAGACTACCTTCCTCAGGGAAACGGACCTCACTGAGAGCTGCTATGTCGATATTCAACCTGAGAAGTTCGTGGGCAACTAGAGCAGAGCGTTGTTCAGGGCGACCACTGTCTACTGTGTCAAGCATGGTTCTGATGTTCCAACACGCAAGCTTTAGTCTTTGCACACTTTGTGAGGCAGGTGCATGCCTTTTCTTTGTTGTTATTTTTTGACCACAAGTAAGGATGCCCGTTGACCGCGGCTAGCCAACTGGGGTGGAGGAGACGAGCTTTGTTTAGGCCACCTTTTCTAGGCCCCTCTCCGTGTGGAGCAAGCAGTGCTGTCCCTAGATAAGGCTGTTTGGTCGTTCAGGGTGCTGCCGAAAAATGCTTTCGTCTCCGGGTTAGCATCAGGCGACCAATACCCTGAACCGCCTACATGCAGGATCGGGACTGCAGCTTCCAGTGGCACCTTCCACCTGCCGTTTCGCCCCTTGCCCATCGCTGCAGGACTTGATGCGTTGTGGGTTGTGTATGTGGATATGCCCTTCAGGCCTGCGCAGAGGAATTTTTTAGGTGAAGCCCAGTGTGCGCGGTACTGGCTCCACCCTTTCACCTGGGGGTCATCTGCCATGGCCCAGTAAGCCGGGACGCCGGCAGCGAGTGCTCCAGGTGGTAGGTGTTACATTAACGAGCTCTATCTGCCCGGGTTTGATGTTAGAGTTTTCCTTCTCTTAGGCTGGCAAGGTTGGTGGGCCCAGCCTGCCCATCCGGTTATACCGCCGGACAATTCAGTCGCACCATGATGTAGCAAACTCTGTGAAAAACGGGGGGGACCAGCGAGAAGGTGTTGCTACGGATGCAGTAATGCAGGAGAGGCCATTGCAGTGACCATCTGCCAGGCATAGCCAGACAGTGACCACGCGGCATTCACTACACTGGGAGAGGAGAGGCTATGTATTGCGCATACACTTTTCCTGGGGGGGTAGGATACCCAGAGGGAGCCCACCCCCCACGCCCCCTACCTAACAGTAACAGGATCCAAACCACATTTTACTAACTTATCAACAAGAATATTATCTGGAACCTTATCAAAAGCCTTATTAAAATCAAGATAAACTATGTCTATAGCATTCCCCTCTTCCAGCAAGGTAGTAACTTTTTTTTAAAAAAAAAGAGATAAGGTTAGTCTGTCATGACTTGTTCTCCATTCTGACTCTAAGTGATCACAGCTGTCCTTTCTAAATATTCAAGGATTGACTGATTATTTGTTCTAAAACTTTTAATTTAATTTTTCAATTTATACCCCGCCCTATCCCACAAGTGACCTCAGGGCAGCTTACAACATTAAAACAGTTAAAATGAATCCAGTCAAAATTAAACATCATAGCTTCAGGTATAGACATCAAGCTGATGGGTCAGTAGTTACCTGGATTCTCCTTTTTCCCCTTCTTGAAGATGGGGACAACATTTGGTCACCTCCCATCTTTCAGCACTGTACCTGTTCTCCAAGAATTCTTAAAAATAATGGACAGAGGCTCAGAAATTATGTCCACATGTTCTTTTGTTTTAATCCAAGGGTACTGAAATAGTTGACAGATTTTTTTTCTCCCTCTCCCAAAATACTAGCACTCAAGGGCATCCAATTAAGCTGATGAGCAGTCGGTTCAGGATGGTGAAAAAGAACTACTTTATACAGAGAGTGATTAAAATGTGGAATTCACTGCCAGAGGATGTAGTGATGGCAATAGGAACCCACCACATTCAGATGCAGTAGACTTCTGAATTGCAGAGCCAGGAGGCAACCTCAGGGGAATGCCTTGGTGTCTCTTGTCTATCATCGAGAGGAACTGGTTCGCCACTGTATTAGACAAGATACTGGACTAGATGGACTATTGGTCTGCTCCAGCAGGGCTCTTCTTGTGTGGTTTCTCTTTCTTCTGGTAAATTTCCCCCATTCCCCACTGATTGCTTAGTCGAAACTCTCTATGTAATCAGCCCCTCCCCCTTCCAGCCAGCATGGCAAGATAAGGTGAAACAACCCTGAAACAGCCAGAGGAGGATAGATCCTGTGAGCCTGACCAAAGGATAACAAAGATGTCAACCAGGAACATCTGGTACCAAGTAAGAACTGCACACACCCACATTGTGGCGATGAATACGGATGGATTTTAAGGAGATGATGAAAGACCAGAGAAGGGGCAGGGATACTGTTCCACCTTCCATCATCATCAGAGATCTGCTTATCCAATTTGTGCAGCAGCCTTGAGTACCCCATCAGGTCTGGCAAGCCTAACTCTAGGTGAGCATGAAGTATGACTCATACTAGTTTAAGATTTATAAATGGCCTCAATAAAGCTTTATTTCATTTAAAGGATTGCCTGGGACACTCCATCTGTCCACTGGAAGATACAAGGCCCACAGGCCCAGAGTTCTGCCATGAGGTATGAGGTTAACAGGCCACATGTACATTTTGTACCAGACAATGGGATTTCAGCAAGTTTCTTAAGGCTACATCCATTGTGAGCCGCTATGCCCTGTCCTATAGGAGGGGTGGGCTAAAAATAGAATAAAATAAATAAATACATGTTATTTCAGGCTGTTGTATTCACCTTGGTTGTACCAGGTTGTATCTCATGGAGCTAATGTAGAAGCATAGCCTGGCATTGTGGTGATATTATTATTTTCATATCCCAGAAAACAACTCTGAATTTTCTCCTAAGAAGTGTTGAGATTTGACTGTCCTGATTGGAATGAGACGGACTTTCGGTAGTGCCTCTTCAACAAAGACATAGGAGACAAGGTGATTTAGTCAACAATACCATCAGAGGCTAAGCATCCTGGGTCCATGCTTATACTTATAAAATCAGTGAAGATATCACATCATTTCAAATTTTGTACAAGCTTTTTAAAGGTTTGGACTGCACAAGCAATTTATAGGAAGAATGGAAGAAGAGCAGAAAGGAAGACCCTCTTCATGTAAAATTTGGGGAACTTTGTGGAAATTGATGAACTCATGTATAGACTGTATGACTGTCTTTTGAATTGTAATTTTGTATGAAGACTGATATTAATAGAGTTGCATTTGTATTCTTTGGCTTAGTTACTCTTGTTCATGGCTATTGTTTGTCAATCCCCAATTGGAGGCAGGGGATGTCCTGGTTTGGAGGCCCTCCCCCAGCTTTAGGGTTATCAGGAAGCCAGGAGGGTGTGAATGTCCATAGGGCACTCCATTATACTCTGTGGAGACTGGTTCCTATAGGGGATAATGGAGAATCAATCTGTAGGTGTCTGGGGCTCAAGGGGGATTTTTTTGAGGTAGAGGCACCAAATTTTCATCATAGCATCTGGTGCCTCTCCCTAAACACCTCCCCCCCACTTTCAAAAAAAATTGGACCAGAGGTCCAATTCTATGAGTCCAAAAAGAAAGTGCTCCCATCCTCCAATATTTAAAAGAAACATGGTCACTTTAAATGTGATGGCCAGACCTTCCTTTGGAGTTTAATCGTGTTTGTCACAACCTTGCTCCTGGCACTGCCCCCAAAGTCTCCTGGCTCCACCCCCAAAGTTCCCAGATATTTCCTGAGTCAGACATGGCAACCCTATTTTAAATAGGCATCTTTCAGCCATTTAATACCAGTAGATTGAACTCTTGGTAAAACCAGATCTCTAGCATTCTGTGTCTTGATTTGTTGCTCTGTAACTGCGTATGATTCCAACCAGAAAGTAAAGGGACCACTTCTTGCGGTGTGGGTGAGTCTTCAGACTGGTCAGGTAAAGGTAGGTAACTCAATCCATCTACATTTGCTGTCATCAGGATGAAAGCCCATTTCTGCAGTCTAGAAGACACCTGTGGCAGATTCTTCATCTGCTCACCTTAAAATAAGAAACACCTGCCTACCTGGTCTTATACTATAATCCTGAAACTACTTACATTATCATGTTCTCACCATTATCACTATAGCTAAGAAAGCATAAGTTATTTAAGAACTGTAGGTCATATCAAGCTAGTCTTTCATTATTTACACAATGACAATGCTGTGTTCCCCAAATAAGATAACTGTTTTTCCTATGAAACTAAACCCTGCTTATAGTTAAAATGAACATACCCCAGGATGAAACAAATAAAACCTTTCATTCACTCTAACATCTGACTACCTGTCAATGCGTAAACAAATCAGAAGTGGTAAGCTCATAGGCTTTCACCCCTTAAAATTGCAAACCTCCAGGTGGTGGCTGGAGATCTCCTGCTATCACAACTTGTTTCCAGGTGACAAAGATCAGTTTGCCTGGAGAAAATGGCCACTTTATATTGTGAACTCTATGGCACTGAAGTCCTTCCCCAAACCCCACCTTCCTCAGGCTCCCCACTGGCACCTTTATATCTGAAGAACTGTGCTTGCCCACAAAACTTCATATCTTGAATAACACTTTCTTGGTCACATGCTACTAGAGTCTAACTTTGTTCAATACTGGAAAAAGCCCACCTTTTCTGAGGGACATTTGTTGACTCAAGCCTCTTTCTAGAGCCCGTTGTATTTCTCCCAAATCAGGCCTAGTTAGAACATAAATATCAACAGTGATGATTGTATGTATACAGTTTTTGGAAATGTGAAAGCAGTTATGCTTATTCTCAAAATATGATTTATTTACCTGTACATCTACTTTGTTTCATTAAATTTCCCTGAATAGATTGTTTTATGATCACTAGATGTACAGTTCACTTGCATGAACACAAAATGTTCAACCCCTTGATTTGGCCACTAGAGAGTGGTATAAAGTTAAGAATACACATAGTTGTCTCCCCCCCCCCCCCCCGCCTTAGTTCTGCTATTGCAGTAGTTCTAATTGACAGCAATATCTTGATAAAGTATTGGTAGTTCCTCTATAAAATATTGGAAGCAACATACAATAAAATCTAAATACAAAATTTCTGTTACCAATTAGAAATTTAAGTAGCAGTTTAGAAGCTAAAGTGATAAAATAGCAATTGAAAAATAATTTTAAAGTCTGCCTCATTTTTTTTTAAATGCTATATCTGGCTGTTGGAAAAGATGCAGGTATGGAGCTGGTGCATCTTTGAACTGGCGCATCCCATAGAGTGCCACAACCATGTTAACTATGCACTGTGCTGACTTCTTATTCCAGGTAAAGGAAAATATATGGAAGAACTACACTGGAAAGACCATTTTCTGAAATCATAAATGTAGCTGTGCCCTCTATTTCTCATCAAAGTGGTGAAATTAACTAAACAAGAAGCAGCTTATGATCACTTGTAGTAAACGTCTCTCAAGGATTTTTAAAAATTGTATGTTGTAATCTACCCTGAGCATTCATGAGGTTGGGTGGAATATAAATTTACTAAAATAAAATAAAATATTGAATGTACTGGAAGAAGTACATCATATTACAAGAAAAATAGATTTAAAAATAGGGATATTCTTGAAACCAGTTTAAGGGAGCTGTGGGGAGTGAGAACACAAATGTACTGTTTGAGCGTTTCCACTTGTAAACCAGTGGAACTCAAGTCTGAATTTGTTGCTGGGCTTACACACAGGGCTCATTCTTCATTCCCCCCCCCCTTCCCTTCTTGTAGTTAGGAACTAATGCCTGATACCCATGTTGCATAGCAAAGAAATTTGCAGCAACACTACATCTGCATTGCAGTTTTTTGCACACTTTCATTCCTCAACCACCTAAAGCTGCCACTATCACCTTACACGCAACCAGATAAATATTGGTTAAAAGTGATGTTTGAATATTGCTGTGTTCTCCATGAGCTCAACATCCCTTTTCAATTTTAGAAGTTTTAACAACGGAGTGTGGCCCTTTTCACATTTATGTTCTAAACCAGATGTTCTTCATTGTTGGCCTGATTTCGAGTAAAGCGATACAGGGACAGGGGTTTCATATAGCAAATTTCCTTCTGTTAATGAGCCGTCTCTGAAGCACTATAGTCATTTCAGTGCTGCTTCCCCCCCCCCCCCACATACACCCTTTTTCACTACATGATCTTCCTTGGATGTTTTTTTTTAATGTTCTAAGGTGGGTACTATAGTGCTAAACCACTATAGCACTGAAGTGTTATAGCAGCACCTTTGAGATGACTCAGAGTCAATGAATTTCTATGGTGCTGCTATAGTGTCCATCTTAAAATGGGGTTTTAAAGTCTGTGGAAGATTGCACAGGGAAAAAGCAACATTGTAGGAAGTGCTATGGACATTTTAAACAGCACACTACAGAGATTCAGAAATCCAATTAAGGGGTTGAAAAAAAAAAAAAAAATCATTCCCTAAAAGCAGCTGGGAATTGAGAGCTGATTGTAGCTCCTGACAGTGCATGTCCATTATGTATGTGAGGTTACAAAAATACATGTAATGACTGAAACAGACACAGATTTAGCAAATACACAATAAGGATTTGTAGATTTTATACATATTTAGAACATGCCTCTTGTCAAACCCTCAAGGCAGCATCAACATTTCTGAAACCATACTACAGTTAAATAATATACATCCATTCAAATTGTGTAATGCATGACACAGTTTTCAGAAGAAGGCTGCTTGGTATCCTAATGGCTGACATTTCCTGTATGAGGAGCTTTGAAGTCAGGGAACAGTGGCTGAAGACTGAGGGAAAATTGGCAGATGTTACTGGCACCCTTGAGGAAGTGATTCAGAAGTTTAATGGAGCAGCATTGGTTTCTGAACAATGTGGTGGACTGAGGCAAAGATAGACTTTGGCTGGACTGTGAATGATTCTATAAATAATACCTGGAAAATTACTGTTTGAATGAAATGACATTTTGTGATTCTTTCTGACCTCTTCATTGGCCTAATTACTTCTGAAAAATGATCTGATATGTGCTATTAAAAATAAAAGCCTTCTCCAGGTGATATTAGAGACCTTTTTCCCCCCTTTCCGCTGAAATGTGGCCACATATTGAATCTCTCTGTCCTTACAGCTGATTCTTACTTCAATCTTCTTGAGTTTGATTCATAAATATGCTTCCTAATCCTGCAGATGGCTCAAAATGTTCATCGGATGAGCATTATAGAAAATATTGTTTTGTCTTGGACAAGACTATTAAAAAATGTGTGTATAAATCCATCCTGTCAGGACTGTGGTGATCATTCACTGGAGGGATCTGTGATCTTACATCTTGCTGGGTTGGGCCTTTTCCAGCAAGGTGGTCTGTCCAAAAAAGCAAGTTGAAACATCGGTGGGGATTCCCAGTCTTGTTGAAGCTATGGGTACTTCCTGAATGTTGAGATCAAAAGATAGGTCCCATAGCCAGGGCTGGGTCCAGTCACAAAATGCAAGCCAAGCATCCTTTTTTGAAAAAGACTACTGAGAATGGCTGTTAATGATAGGACATTTTGGAAAAGCATTAATTCATAAAGGCCAGCATATGGAAGCGACTTGACAGCATTTAACACAAATGCATAGCTATTTTCAAATTGATGATTCCTGTAGACATAAAAGTCATGTTTCCAAGGCTCTTCTGAACTACTTCCTATTAAGTGAAGTGGAGGAAAGTGAGACTGGCAGTTTGCTTTGCAGAAGAGATATTCCACAGCAAAAGCAAGTACCTGGAAACATATTGGCAGATGTCACAATACCTGTGAGCACTATGCTGGTGATCACTGATGCACACTTTTAAGGCAAGCCAAGGTAAATTCCAGGAAGGCAGATGAGACAAATGCAAGGAGAGAATCTCATAGCAGGATTAGAAACAATAAGGGATACAAACAGTACTTGCAGAGACAGGGCATGGCCGCAGGCAGGGCTAAGAAAATTGTGTATAATAGGACAATTTTTCTCAAATGTTTTGAAGAAAGGATCACTTCTAAATTTTTCTTTTTAGAACTGACTTGTAAAATAATTCCATATTACTGTTATTCTCCCTGAGATGCATCTAACATTTAACATGGAACAAACCTATATTTTTCATTTTAATATCTGGAAATATTAGCTTCACCAACTTTGTCTGTGGATCTGGCAGCAATGAAGCTAGCAGGGGTGCTATTGTTGTTATGTCAACTAAGCGCTTTGCTCAGTCCTGGGAGACCGACATATGTTGCAGGAGTCTGTGAGTTCAGTTGAGTCAGGGTGGAATGTTCATCCCTATCCAACTCAAGGTAATGGGGAACCCATGAGCACCTTGTAGGCTACAGGTTTTGGACACTCCCCAGCCCCTGAATGAGGGAAAAAAGAAAGAGCAAAATCCTGTAACCCATTAGTGGTTAAAGTAATTGCCCACTATCCACGTATTCTTCTAAAAGGTTTAACTCCTTGTCATAGTTCCAGTTCTTTTCATTGGTATGGAAACTTTGTTAGTTTATAGCAGGTAACCCTTGTACTGTAACCCTTTCAGATGTGAACCAATCTGAACCAGATGTGAACCAATATATTATTATTATTATTAGCTATATATTATATAGCTACTGTTTCACTTGACTTGAAAGTGTAGCTCATGACAATGTGCAATCTGCTTTTCTCATTCACTTCCCCCTTTTACCATTATCCCAATAGTCATGGAAAGTTACACATGTACTTCTCTCATCATTATTCAGCCTATCTTTTCATTTTTTGGAGGGTGAAGGGAGATGGCTGAGCTTTCCATGCAGTAAGGTGAGAGTAATTTTTCCCTAAACATAAACTGTGTGTTGTGAAAATTAATACTGGTGTGCGGTACCACGTTTCTGGAGCTTGGGAAAAATCTTCCTCTTACCTGGAGCATTGGTAAGAACTCCATGAAGGAAAAGAAATGTGCAGGTGATGTTTTCTATTAAGAAAAATATTGTCCACTGCATAAGAACTAGATCAGGGGTGGCCAAACTTGCTTAATGCAAGAGTCACATAGAATAAACATCAGATGTTTGCGAGCCACAAGACATGAACAAATATTACACATACATCTTTATTAAAACTCTTAAAATTTTATTTGCACAGAAAGATAAAATACATATGCATGCACTTTACAGCACAGCCATGCTAGAAGGAGACTTTTTAAAAAACAAAAACGAGGAATAACAGTTCCCTTAAGACCAGCATAGGGAAAGGTTAGGGAATCTTTTTTGGCACCAGCGGGAAAGGAAAACACACGTACCTTATAAATCGCTGGCTCCTGTTTGCATCCTTATGCATTTCTCTTTGCCTTGACACCAAGGTTAGTAAATGAAACTACAAGAGCTATGAAACTAAGGGGAACCCTGCACAACTTCCTTTAATTCCATCCCTCCTTCCAGTGGCTCTCTCAACTCTTGGGCTCTCTCTCCCCCCTCTAGGTCTCTGGGTGACCACTGTGGTGAAGGAGAAGAGCTTGCAAGCCTATTTTCCCCTCCTTCCCCACTTCACACATGGCAGAAAAAGTTACCTACCGATGGGTCAGCACTCAGAGGCTGACTGAGGGGTTCTGATGATGAGCACACTTACTTGAGAGTGAGCCTGCATTAAGTTTCTCCTTGACCTCTGGGAGATGCACAATATGTGTGAAAGAACCACATGTGGCTCCCAAGCCATAGTTTGGCCACACCTGAACTAGATGTTGCCCCAAAGAGAGCTAATGCTGATATAGAATTTTCAGAACTCTGTGAGCACCTAAAGCTTAACAGAAAGTGAAAATACATAGACTGGAAAATGATGACTCAATGACACTGAAGCTGGGCTGAGTTGCAAAGGCAAAGAATCAGAAAAGCTATATGGGACCCAGGTGGCTTTGGACTCCCCAAGATCAGGAGCAGTCTTAGTCATGGGGCAGCTCCTCCAGGCTATGCATGGGAGTGAACTAGGGTTGCCAGGTTCCTTTTGGCAGCCTTTGGGAGGACTTACCAGGAGCAAGAGGGAGGCTCAGACTACATCACCAGCAACATTGTGACATCACTTCCAGCATGGAGTGGTGTCATCACGCTTCTTCAGATGAGACCAAAGAGCCTAGGTAATCTTTGGTCTCATACTCATAAGAACGTAAGAGAAGCCATGTTAGATCAGGCCAACAGCCCATCCAGTCCAACACTCTGTATCACACAGTGGCCAATATATACACATACACACACACACACACACACACACACTGTGGCTAATAGCCACTGATGGACCTCTGCTCCATATTTTTATCCAATCCCCTCTTGAAGCTGGCTATGCTTGTAGCCGCCTCCTGTGGCAGTGAATTCCACATGTTAGTCACCCTTTGGGTGAAGTACTTCCTTTTATCCATTTAACCTGACTGCTCAGAAATTTCATTGATTTTATCCAATCCCCTCTTGAAGCTGGCTATGCTTGTAGCCGCCTCCTGTGGCAGTGAATTCCACATGTTAGTCACCCTTTGGGTGAAGAAGTACTTCCTTTTATCCATTTAACCTGACTGCTCAGAAATTTCATTGATTTTATCCAATCCCCTCTTGAAGCTGGCTATGCTTGTAGCCGCCTCCTGTGGCAGTGAATTCCACATGTTAGTCACCCTTTGGGTGAAGAAGTACTTCCTTTTATCCATTTAACCTGACTGCTCAGAAATTTCATTGAATGCCCGTGAGTTCTTGTATTGTGAGAAAGGGAGAAAAGTACTTCTCTACTTTCTCCATCCCATGCATAATCTTGTAAACCTCTATCATGTCACCTCGCAGTCGACGTTTCTCCAAGCTAAAGAGCCCCAAGTTTTTTAACCTTTTTTCATAGGGAAAGTGTTCCAGACCTTTAATCATTCTAGCTGCCCTTTTCTGGACTTTTCCCAATGCTATAATATCTTTTTTGAGGTGCGGTGACCAGAATTGCACACAGTATTCCAAATGAGACCGCACCATCGATTTATACAGGGGCATTATGATAATGGCTGATTTGTTTTCAATTCCCTTCCTAATAATTCCCAGCATGGCATTGGCCTTTTTTATTGCAATCTCACACTGTCTTGACATTTTCAGTGAGTTATCTACCACGACCCCAAGATCTCTCTCTTGGTCAGTCTCTGCCAGTCTCTCTTTCCATACATAACCACTTTCATGGAAAACCAGTTTGTGGCCCTGTCTTAGGGTCTAGCAACACTTTGCAAAGTTTATGGTTCATCTACCATGTGAACTTTCACTCAGATATGAGTTAGAAGTTCCCCACTAGAAACCTAGCGCCAAAATGCATGCTTGGCTTGCTTCAGTTCAGAACTACAGCACTTCTGATAAACGCTGGAAATAATGTTGCTACATTGCAGGCAATGTAGCCTCTGCTTGGGTCCTCAGAATCAGTAGAACTCAAGAGGACTTTGTGGTTTATTGGTATCCTACTAGCAATGTTCTGCTGAAATACAAAAAGACCAGAAAACCACTTAACATTTTAGTGATTATATGCACAAAAGTCAGAGATCTTCCTTCCTTCCTTCCTTCCTTCCTTCCTTCCTTCCTTCCTTCCTTCCTTCCTTCCTTCCTTCCTTCCTTCCTTCCTTCCTTCCTTCCTTCCTTCCTCCCTCCCTCCCTCCTTCTTTCTGTTAATAGGGAAGCCTTACTATAAATGCAAACAAGGTAGCTGACAGTTGAAAATAAACTTTTGCATCAACCCATTTCCGCAAGCTCAGAAAACAAATAGCAAAACCCTAAATTGTGGATAATGCAAGTGTTACCATCCACGGCCAATTTTCATGTTCCATTTTGCTGTTCCTTGTAATTATCCCAGTTTCATAATGCTATCATCAAATAGGATCAATCACAGTCTTTATTATAAAAGCAATTTTATGCTGTAATCATCTTATTTTCTGTTCTGTTTTAGACAGCTGCTTGCACTTTGAAAGAATTTTGCAAAGTTTTGCACCTTCAGTGACTACACTACTGGAGTGGAGTTAGTCAATCTCCTTACATTTTCAGGAAAATAAAACACAGGACAAGGTGCTATGTCCCATCTGAAACCCTTTTGCTGAAGACCTGTGTGCATTACTTTTTCCTCTGATGATGTCTTGTAGAACGATTTATTTGTAGTTCCTCCCAGAACAATTACCTAAAACGTAATTCAGGCTTGTGGTTTCCTTTCTACCAGACAGGGTTTTTTACAGTACACGGTGATCAGTACTCTCAAGAATTACCAGTCTACTGATATGGGGGTGGTACAGCAGGAGCCAGGACTTAAGAATCTTCATTTTCAAGCCAAACTACACATTAGGTGGAGTTCTGTATAACTTCTGTCTGCTTGTTTTTTAAAAAATGAACAGCAGTTTCTGGAGGTCACAGCTAGAAATACAGGAATGGCAAATTGGGGGTGTTTAGCTATTACCCCCCCTCACAAAGTTGTCCCCCTCAAGCTACCTTACTCTCTGTGAGGAAAAGATATTGGGACCCGCATCTTGGGAATAAAAATAGGTAGGTCAGTAAAATATGTCTGGGGAAAGTTGTATGAAACTTCATGTCCTGGAGTTCCATCTAGTTCACATGTTCCCAAGCATGGCAACCTCAACACCTTTTCTGGTGGCCAACAAGTGTTTTTAGAATGTGGGTGGCACTAGGTGGGGTTTTGTTCAGCAGTGCTTTTGATTAGCCATTGCTGATCTGATTGGCTCAGCATATTTTTAAAAATCATTGTTTTTAGCAACAACTGCCACCAGATGATCTTCACTATACAGTATCACTGAAGGAAATTATTTTCAAAACAATAATTTCATTCTTAAAGGCATCCTATTAAGCAAAACTTCTGCCTGAGATGTCTGTGTTACTATTAGAGCTATGCATAAGCCCATTTCCTGACACTTTTGTGGTAGGCTCCACCTCCTGTGGAAGCCATTTTGTGGCTGCATCTACCACCCAGTGTCAGAATTCCAAAAGTGTCCACATGCTGGAAAGCGTTGGGAACCTTGACATTCAGTTATCAACAGGGGCTAGTTGATGCCTCTGGATACTCACAAAGTGATGGAGGTGACTCAAATTTTGCAAAGACAAAAAAACATATTTCAACTGCCTGATGCCCCAGTTGTATATAATGTATTATAAGGGGACCCTCAATAAATTTATTTTTGGTCAGTGATTTATGTTTTAAGATGTGCCTGGATTACCTGGGACCTGTGTTAGTTCTATGTTCGAGTTCAAGTCTGGCAAGTTGCAGCGGAAATTCTTCTATGTTTGGGAACCCTGATGGGTCATATCTCTTAACAGATACTGAAGTTGTTATTCACAAAATCTACATACATTGACTCACTGTGGTCTTTGTTTTCTTGAATTTACTTTTGTATCTATCTGGGTGATATACATGTAGATGCCCCATATTGGTTATCCTTTTTTTGTTGTTGTTGTTCTGTGATTGGTTGTGTTTGACTCATTGGTATTTATATATATGAAATTGGTTATAATATCAATAATTCAAAAGAAACAAGTAATTGAGTATTAGTCATTGTGCACATTTACTCTATATAAAAAGACAATAATAGTTTGCTTAAAAAGTTTTATGTATAGCATTTTGCTTTGGCTATATTACATCTGTTTTGCTGTATTCCTTATGGATTGCATTGTGCTAAATTGCTTAGCATCAAACCACTGCTTAAGGCAGCTGTGTCATCGTGTATATTAGCTGGGCTAGCTATGGATAAAATAAATTTACAATAAAGAATTCACAAAATCTTCATGCTATTTCTGTTCAACTCAGATTGAAGACTTTTATGCAGAGCGGTAAGTACCATTGCACAAGGTACTACAATAACTACCCTGTCTACTTAAGATTTACCCATGAAGTCTTGAGAATTGATTTTGTGTATATTCTGTTCTGATACAGAGTGATGAGGAACTGTCAAACATGTCTTCCTCATAAACCAAACAAAGCACACCACAAAACAGTGGAGAAATTGAACACTTCTCCTTTTTAAAAAAAAATTAAGTGGGGGAATGTAACATCTGAAACTAGGAAAACCCCTATTCTTCCCCTTGTCTCCAGTATACAGCAATATACTGTTTAGAAAATGTACGTACAATAACTTGTGATTTTCTGTAACTTCCAGTAAAAACTGTTGCAGTCCATCAAGGGAAACCCTTTTGTGGAAAAGTCAGTAATCCTAGTAGCTATGCAAATGTTACAGTACAGATGGTGATATTTTGAATAGGTCAATAAAGTGTCTGGGTTGAAGCAATAACAGTAATTATGGATAAACTAGTCAAGGGTGTACGACTTCAGATATTTAAAATACAATTTATTACAGTTTATTTAGAAGCAAACACCACAGATGAGAAGGATTGCCATCAAGTAAGGTTGCAAAAATTCAGTGGGGAAAGCTTTTTTCCTACCTCTTCTTTCTGTGCTTTCAAAAAATATCATCTGATTATCTTGTGTAGGTCTCTATTCTGGTGAAAGCATGACCAGTAATGCAGGAATAAATACTAACTACAACAGGGCCTAACTACAACATATACCTTTGGGTATATGTACATTTAGGAAGTCCCGTGGCACAGAGTGGTAAAGCTGCAGGACTGCAGTCCGAGCTGAAAGGGCAGAGGTTGGAAATGGAGATGACAGGCACACTGTTTCCCTCCCCAGTAGAATATTGCCAGACCATGACAGTTATTGGGGTCAGCTGAAGGAGAATCCCTTCTTGTGTTGATCCTCTCATCTAGTATTGTATTCCTCATGTCTTTAGGCTGGCTCTGTGCTTCTTCCTCACATGGTTTCCAGGAAATCTCTGGTTTCCCTTGTTTAAGAGAAGGTTGGCTACCTTACTTCCTGAGTAAAGGCTGTTCAAATTCTCAGTGACAGACAGGGGAAGGAAAGATATGTCTCCCTTAATGTTCAGAAGTCTACATAGTAGTATGTCCTGGAACTGGCTTCTGGTGGTAATAATTTGTTGCTGCAAATGTTCTGGAAGGTGAAAGTGTTAGGAAAGATTTAAGTTTATAATCTATGCAAAGGATTGCATGGAATGTTTTTATTATTGGAATAAGCCTAAGGGATCTTTGGTCTCATACTCTCTTTCCTTACATAGCCACTTTCATGGAAAACCAGTTTGTAACCCGGTCTGAGGGTCTAGCAACACTTTGCAAAGTTCATGGTTCATCCACCATGTGGACTTTCAATTAGTTATGCATTCTAGTTCCCCACTAGAAACCTAACCGCGACATGCATTCTTGGCTTCAGATAAGAACTACGGCACATAGGGAATAGGAGGTTATGCCTTACTTCCATACCATCTTCTGACTTGAAATTGCCTAGCAAATACTAGTTCTATTGAGGAAACTTGTCTGAAGCCCCTGTCTGTAAGTACAAAGCCCCCAACAAGGCAAATGGCTCCTCCTGGGGCTATTTCAGGTCAGAAAAATGGCACAATGGACAAGGCTTAAGTATCTTCTCCCCATATATCAATGTGCTGACCAAAGTAAAGCCCATGTGTGCCTGGGAACAGAGTTCCCAGCAGAAAACTTGCAACTCATTTCTAATGTAAAGTTCTCATGGCAGACCAAGACACAAACCAAGAACTTCACAAAATATAGTTAAGGCCCCTAAATTACACACCGTGGTTTTTGTTCTTTCCTCCAAACTAGGATTCCAAATTGGTTTAATTGTAGCTTGTAAAGAAGGGGAAAAAATACACAGTAGTATGATTCCAGCATGGCCACAATACAGTTGCCAACATCCAGGTGAAGCTTGGAGATCTCCCATAATTACAAGTGATTTCTTGACAACAGAGATAATTTCCCTTGAGAGAAATGGCTGCTTTGGAGAACTGACTGTATGGCATTATAAACCATTGAGTGAGGTTCCTCCCCACCATCACATCCCCACCATTCCCACATCTCCAGGAATTTTTCCAACCTAGAGTTGACAGTTCTAGGCCAAAAACTCTGGTTTGCCATAAACCAGAAATTTATTGAGCACAGGTACAGTTTTCTCACATGTAATTCCATTGTTAAAAGGTTGAATTACTTAACCCTCCCAAGAAATCAGGGTATTTTTGACCCCAGAGTCATGGGCGCCAAGTTGTACACCCAGTTAAAATTTTCTACAGGCACCAACCTCTTGTTTTGCTTTCTCCTCAGTGAACTGCAGTGCTATGAAGTCCCTCTCTCCCTTCCCCACTGCCTTTGTTTGTTTGTTTTCAAATTTTGAGTTTAATCAAAAGGGAAATTGGGTCAGTCTGGCCCCCAATAGACTTGGCTTGAAAATGGAAAGCACTATTTATAATAGTCGCTGGGGATTCTATTTACCCCCAACAAATACAAAAAAAAATTGCTAGAGCGTCCCTGCGCGAAACCATGGAGTTTCCCATGGTTTCCTAGAGCGTCCCCGTGTGATGTATCCAGCGCTATACTTCCGGGTGACATCATTGTGCTGCACACCAATGGGACTCTTTGGAGGCAGGGATCCCCTGGTGGCCTCCTCCCTGCTAGCAGGTTGGGGCCCATCAAACCGTGGGATCCCCTGCCCCCAGTGGGAACTTGGCAGCCCTAATTTTATAGAAAAGTGGAAGGGGGGGCATGGTGCTGCGCTGAATATGGCAGATGCCTAATCCCGGAGCTCTTCCTCCCTCCCTCTGGGAACTCTAACTAGCAGCTGAAAAAAGCAATTGGACACCAGATAAAAGCAATATACAAATGAAGAAAAAGCATATAAATACGCCAGTGAAGAAAAAGCCCGATAAAGAACTCACTAAAACAAGAAAAGCCCTTGCAAGGGCAAGCTCCGCAGCAGCAGAAAAAAAACGAAATGGCAATCACATTGGAGACAATGCAGAAAAGCGAAAATGAAGAATTTCAAACAGAAGAAACAATACTAAAAACTATACAAGACACTATTCAAACTTCAATGAGGGACACTGAAGATGCGTTAGTTGCTACAATGACTGAAATATTTAATGCATTACTACAACCCCTCACAACTCAACTCAAAGACCTCACAGAAGGGCTCAATAAAACAGCACAACAGGCGGACATTGCATATAACAACAGTATGGCAAATCAAGACAATTGCATCCATATTCATGAAGAATTACAGTAACTCAGAGAAAAAAAGATTGCCACAGAACTCAAATAAAACAAAGTAACCTGAAATTCAGAGGGATTATTGAAGGAGAGAAGAAAGATAAGAATATCACTGACTTTATGGAATTATTGTTGGCCTCAGAGCTGCAGATGATAGAAGGAACAGTTCCGACGATCCTTAAAGCTTATAGATGGTGTTCCAAATTCTCCTACTAGAAAATGGCTGAGACACATTTTGGTAACCTTCGGTGATGTCAGAGAAAAACGCACTATATTCAACCTCTCTCGAGAAAAAGGTTACCTTACATGTAAAGAAGAAAAAATCTATGTCTTTCCTGATGTTCCGGCAGAAGCGTTACAAATACGAAAAACTTTAAAACCTGTCACAAAACAACTACAAGAAGCAAGGATGAAGTATCACTGGGCCATCTCCGGCAACTTAATGGTGAGATACCAAGGTCAACTACATACAGCATACGACAACGAAACTGGAGTAAAGCTGCTAAAGAAACTGCATCTGGACATTCCAGCAGAGTAGGGGGGGACTACCAAAAGGAAGCTCTTCTTCAGCAATACACCACAGAAGAACAGCAAAATTCCAGTGCGTCAGCCTGCACAAAACACTTGAACACTGATATTTGTAATGTATAATTGGATTTTGATGTTCATTTTTTAGTTTAAGTGACAACAACTTGCTAACTGATTTAATTGTTTTAAGTAAGGTGAAATGTATGATGAAGTCCTGGAAGGGAGGGAGGGAGAGTAAAACAGGGGGATTGTTGGCTTTCAGGAGTTCTGTAGATAGGGTTTACATAAATTAGACAATTTAAATCTAAGTATAGGATTTACTTAGACCAATTTTGGTAGCTATTGAAACATTTAATAGTCATAGGAAAATAAATAAGCATGTTATACATGAGTTAAAGGTTAAAATACGTGAGTTAAAGGTTAAAATAGGATTAGATGCATAGATAGTAGATTAAAAAGTAGAATAGAGAGATAGTTTTAGTTAGTTAATTAATAGTTAAGATATAATCAATATATATGAAATAACAATATCATAGCAGATTAAGATAAGACTTGATTATATAGAAGGTAAAAAAAAAGGTAAAGGTAGTCCCCTGTGCAAGCACCAGTTGTTTCCGACTCTGGGGTGATGTTGCTTTCACAACGTTTTCATGGCAGACTTTTTATGGCGTGGTTTGCCATTGCCTTCCCCAGTCATCTACACTTTCCCCTCAGCAAGCTGGGTACTCATTTTACCAACCTCAGAAGGATGGAAGGCTGAGTCAACCAGCTTCCGCTGAGATTGAACTCAGGTCATGAGCAGAGGGCTCCGACTGCAGTACTGCAGCTGTACCACTCTGTGCCACGGGGCTCTTTATATAGAAGGTATTAGGTAGTAAATCAATAATTAAGATAGGTATTTAGAATAATCAATGTATAGGAAATTTCAATCTTACAGTTAATTGGAGTTAAAAGTTTTGTTGTGTAAAGTCATATACTGAATAATATAGAAGAATACATAGTAATAGTTATCTGTAGGCTTCCCAATCCCCAGGTCCCAGCGGGGGATCCACTGGTTTTACAGGCTTCCCCCCTCCCCCAGCCAGCTGGCCGGCGGGGGAAGCTCCACCCCCACAGCCATTATGCACCTCCAGGAACGATTCCCATAGGGAATGATGGGGAATTGATCCGCGGGTGTCAGGGGCTCTGGGAAGGTTGTTTTTTGAGGTAGAGGTGCCAAATTTTCTGTATAGCATCTAGTGCCTCTCCCCAAAATACCTCCCAAGTTTCAAAAGGATTGGACCAGGGGGTCCAATTCTATGAGCCCCAAAAGAAGGTGCCCCTAGCCTTCATTATTTTCTATGGAAGGAAGGCATTCTAAAAGGTGTGCTGTCCCTTTAAATGTGATGGCCAGAACTCCCTTGGAGTTCAATTATGCTTGTCACACCCTTGCTCCTGGCTCCGCCTCCAATGTCTCCTGGCTCCACCCCCAAAGTCCCCAGATATTTCTTGAATTGGACTTGGCAACCCTAGTTATCTGTCAAAATGACTTCAGTTATACAGATAGTCTTTCTGAATGTAAGAGGGTTAAATAATAAGATAAAATAAAAAAGAATTTCTACTACCCTGAAGGGTAGAAGCCAAATATCACACTGCTACAAGAAACACATTTAAAAAAAAATAAGGAAAAATTTTACCATTAAAATGGTTTGATACACACTACCACTCCTCAGGTACATCCAAGGCCAGAGGAGTGGAGTGGCAATTTTATTTAGTAGACAGATTCAATTTGAGAAAAAAACAAATAAAGACAGAAAAGTGGAACAAACAGTGAAAACATATTTTTCCTCATAATGTATAGACTTTTTTGCCTTTGAGGATTTAGAACGCTTTTGGAATTGGGGATTGCAATGACCCTAAGGGAAAGCAGTCTTTGTAACCTAAATTGTTGAGTTTATTATAAGAGGAGGTAAAAGCCCTGTGTTTGTGCCCTGTCAAAGCTTTCCTCAAACCCACAGCCTCATGGAAAAGCTCAAATTGAACTGCACTTCGCTTTTGGAAATAAGGTCATTCCATTCCCCATTGCAAGACAACCCAAGATATGTCTGCAGGCATCCTATGAACCTCACATTTTCCAGACTTGAAGGAGCTTTAGATGACTCCAGCCACCTGTTTTCTGAGCTAATTTCTTCCCTTTTGTTCTTCAGATTTTGCAAACTTCAGAATGATTTTCTCAACTTTAGTATGGGCGGGGGGGGGGTAAGTACTCTAGATGACCCCAGCTATCTGTCCACTGAGCTGATTGGTTCCCTTTGTCCTTCAGATTTTCCAAATTTCTGATTTGATCATCTCAACTTTACAGGGGGAAGGTACTCTAGATGATCCATACTCACCTGTGCACTGAGCTGTTCACCTTCAAATTTTTCAAACCTCTGAGTCACCTCAACATATTTGGGGGTATATATGGAAGGATACAATGAGTGCTTTCATTAAAATAAACGGTTTTATAGATTCCCAACTTTGTCTTCTGCTTTAAAAATGGTGAGGTCAATTTGACCTCATTTATGTTTTTGTGGGTTTTTTGATGTTTTCAACTAGGCGTATTTTTGACCCCAATTCCAAATTTGACTGTCCTGCATCTCTGAAAGAAATTATTCTTGTGGCCTGATTTTTTTTTCTTAGTAGCTAAGGCCATCACTGAGAGAACTTCCAACACTTTTTGCTGTAATGTGAGGTCACTTTGACCCCATGCCAAAATAATATAGTTGTTGTTTTCACCTTGGAGAGCCAGTCTGGTGTAGTGGTTAAGTGTGGAGACTCTTATCTGGGAGAACCAGGTTTGATTCCCTACTCCTCCACTTGCACCTGCTAGCATGGCCTTGGGTCAGCCATAGCTCTGGCAGAGGTTGTCCTTGAAAGGGCAGCTGCTGTGAGAGCCCTCTCCAGCCCCGCCCACCTCACAGGGTGTCTGTTGTGGGGGAGGAAGGTAAAAGAGATTGTGAGCCGCTCTGAGACTCTTCGGAGTGGAGGGCGGGATATAAATCCAATATCATCATCTTCTTCTTCTTCTTCTTGGGAAGCTACATGAGGCAAATTTAAGTTTACAGTCAGGAATAAAAGATGGCAGAGAGGATCCACATATGGGAAAGCAATTTAAACTCAGTTGTAGAACACCTATTTTGCATGCACATGGTCCCAGGTTCAGTCCCTGGCATCTCCAAATAAAAGTACCAGATGGGGGCAGGGGGAGATTCTGGGGGGACTTCTGCCAGTCATAATGGAAATTCTAAATTAGATGAACCAGTGGTCAATATGTAATGACTTCCTATGGACCCAGTGTCTTATCTGTTATCTTTCTGTAACCACATAGTACTCACAAACTATAATTTTGGCTTACTGTGGGGAAGTCTCTGAATTTCACCAGGTATAAAATATTGTTTGAGTGTTAAGATGTATGCTGCTACATATCTCACTGAATCTCCCAAAAGACCCCCTAGAGCTCCTTATCCCATGTGGGGGAAGTATGCAGACAGCTGTTTGAAGTCAGAAACTCAGCACCAGGGAAGCAGGTTAAACCGTCAGTTCCTCTGTTGCTATGCCGCAATATGAATGGGGTGAGGAATGTTGCTGTTTATCAATAAACTGCTTACAAGACCATTTATGGCTTTCCTAGAATCCTTTCTAGTTTGTCTTAAGTACTGGGGGCAAAATGCAGTCTTCACAACAGAAATACTGTCTTCAAATATATATTTGAAATGCTGTCTTCAAATATATATACCATTTTGAAGTGTATGCGTGTGTGTGTGTGTGTGTGTGTGTGAGAGAGAGAGAGAGAGAGATGATAAATTCAGTAGGAGAACCACATATCCAGCATCCCAAATCCAAAGACTTATGGGACTGAGCCTGATGACAACACATTGAATAGCTGTAACTAAGTATAGTGCTTCTGCACATCACTAAGAATATTCCACCTAGTATTTGTGAATATGTGTATTCACAGTTATGTGGCTTTGAAGAGAGGGACTATTCACCACTTCAGAAAACAAAGAAATCAGGTACCGGGCCGGTGCTAGGCTTTCTGGCACCCTAAGCAAATCACCCACTAGCACCCCCCCCCCATTATTAAAAAAAAAATATGGAAATTGAAGAGTGCCAAACTTGAAACTTTTCACATTTTTAATTTACTGATTTTAATTTTTTTTAAAGTGATGTTATAAAAAAAATGTGAGAATAAGTGCTTGCCAGCCATGTTAGGAAGGAGGGTGGCAGGATAGGATGAGGTGGGAGGCCAAGTCACACATTGGGGAGCGGGGGGTGGCTTGGCTTTGTTGAGGGCACCTTCGGGATGGGCAAGGACAAGGTGACAGTGGTCAGGAGCCAGAGTCCTGCGTCAGGGAGGGGGCACCCAGTGGTACCCCCTAGGCCAGGTGGCACCCTAGGCAACTGCCTACTTTGCCTACTCCCATGCACCAGCCCTGAACAGGTATGTACTAGACACAAAATATAGTTGAACTGTTAGTGCAGACTATGGCCTCCAACTCCACTTTACATGTGCAGTAGCAACTACAAGCAGGTATGCAGCTAAGAAACCACTGCCTATATAGGTTTTCTATTTGCTACCCTGAGAATAAGCCCTGAAGTCCAAGACCTGGCCACCCTATGTAGATTTGTACCCTTCAGTGTGTCAAGAAAAGGGACATTTATCTATAACAACATTATACACTCATATCTGCCATTAAATGTACATTCATCATAAATCTATGCATACCTATATAACACGTATGTTTTCAAAGGAACTTGGAAAGAATGCAACTTTAAAAAACTTATGCAAAATAACATGTTTGTTTCTGGTGCTGCATATATTAAAATGTGAATCAGACCATGATAGAAGCTACAGCTCATCTGTAACAAGCTCTAGATCCTCCCCACTTTCCAATTTAGCTATCAATAGATCTAATCTATACCTGCACTGTCAAATGTGGTTAAAATGGTCACAATGGTTATTGCATTTCACTAGCCAAAAAAAAGTCTTAATATTCAGAATCCTCCACTTAAGGAAAAACGGATTACAGAATCCACCGGGCCTTGCTTGAACCTTATTCTGTGGGCAAAATGCAGCCCTTGGCAGAAGCGGCTCCCTGCCCTCCTGCTCACCTTTCTGTTTCAAGCATGCTTTCTTTTTCTGGGAAGCAGCAGCTGCAGTGACAGGTCCTGGAAGTTTCTTGAGAACTGGATCCTGGCAGACTCTTCTGTTGGATGCTTGACTTGCCCGCCCACGCTTTCCTCATTTCTCAGAAAAGCCTGGAAACCAAAAGGTGAAAGGAGGGGGCAATGGAAGTTGCTCAGACCATGTGCATGCCTCAGCAGTCCAGGAAGAGAAAGTGAGTAAGTAGCTTGTCATATTTAAGTATCGCCGGCTGTTCTTCTTGTGCATTTTGGGAGCAAACAACTGGAGTTTCTACAGGCAAGAGTTAATGGGTAAGTGCCGTTTTCATCTCTCCCTCTGTAACTGTGTCTTCATATCTGTCTCTAGAACAGGACAAGACTTATCTCAGAGCTCCTAACACAGTGATCGAGGGTGGAGTGGGGATGAGGTTCTACCCTAAAATCCTCCTTGTTTGAACCCACACTTTTCGGGAGGTTTAGAATCTGATTGCGGGGGGGGGGGGGGTTAATTAGCAGATTTTTGTTTTGTTTTTAGGTACCATCAATTAGCATTTGTCAAACTGAAATAGCATGCTTAACAGAGCAATTATGTTTTTACAAAAGAGAAAGAAAGCAGGGGGGGAGGAAAATTTTCTCTCCCTAGACACAGACAGCCATTAAGCTGCTTAGCCAGCTGTGGGAAAGGGTTTCTCATTTCAAACAGTATTTTTGTTGTTTCTTTTACCAGAAGTTCAGGATGTGTTCCTGCAAAGTTCTATTGTTTCTGTGGACAGTGAAGGAAGGGCACACGGTGATATGTTAAGATACAGGAAGATGAAATATTTAGGTTACTTTGGGAAAGAAATTTATTGAGAAAGAAAAGCTTTGTGGCTATAGGAATAGTCAGTGGCATAAGTGAGAGAATAAGATTTGGAAGATTGACTTGGGTAAACATCTGTAAGGGATAGCGTATAATTAGCACTCATTGGAGGATAACTTGAACAAGAATTCATATCCAAGTTTGCCAGGGAATTGACTGAGCTGACCTTGGCGACTCACTGTTTTCTCTCCTGCCTCAGTTGCCTATCTGTAAAGAGAGACTAAAAATGGCCAAGTATTGTAGATAGCTTGAATGAAATAAGGGTTATCAAGAACTGAATAGGCTAAACAATAGTTTGTTATATACAGATCTATGCCTTTTTTCATTTTTGTGGGCAGGGGGAGGAAAGGGTGAGGTTATTGATTTAAAAGGATGATCCCACTTTTAGATTCCTCTGCTGCAGTCATAGGGTCACATGTGTTCTAGTTCATCAAGGGAGATCAGTATGCTGAAAATCCCAAGGAAAAATGTTGACAACTCTAGTGCAGAAGTAGATAGTGGAACATTTAATAGGAAATAGGCATCAGTGTGTAATCTGAAAACTGGAATTTACACAGCAGGCAGAACCTCCATAATCCAGAGATACTGTAACTCTGAATATATACTGTGGGTAAGCAACAACAGGTGAGAAGCTATTGCATCCATACCCTGTTCCCCTAGTTCCCAGTGGCTAGGCACTCTGAAGATACTGAACTAGTCTCTGCTGTGATTCACAACAGCTCCAGACTTCTTCCATTTCCTGTATACTGTTAATTATCTCCACCCCATATTATCTACCTTTTGTGATCAAACTTTGCCACAATGAGCCTAAGCTGTTTTCACATGGATTTGTTCTACCATGGCTCTCAAACTAGAGCCGGGTGGTGGTGGAACATTCATAAGATGTCATCCTCCAATAATTCTTCCATGATTTTACCCTGATGTTGTCAGAGTTTGCTTTGCCTCAATCTTTCCAGAAAGACTGGAGTTAAGCAGGTTCGCCCACAGTCTGGACAGGAAAATAAGGATTTCTGAACTTCCCCATCCACAACCAGCTCTATTTCCCCTGATATCACTTCATGCCTGGTCTTTCACCACCCCTCTTCATCATGAGCAGTCTTTTAAAAAGTAGTAGTAAGTATATTGCTACTGCAGAATACATATTACCATTTTTAAAGCCTGCAAAAAGTACTCTGGGGGTAGGGGGAGGAGAACAGTGCCAGATTAAATCCTGTGGAGGCCCCTAGGCAGTTGAAATATTGAGGGGGGCCCTCGCAAATTATCTCAGAGTCTGAGTGCCCGCCCGACCTCCCACAGCCCCACTGCAGCCTGCAGGTACCTTCTTCAAAGCCCCTTTCACTAAACTGCAGGGGAGAGGCAGAGAGAGGAAAACTTGGTGACAACACCAGCAGCACTCACACCAGGCAAGTCGAGCAAAGAGCAGCCACACCAGGCAAGTCGAGCAAAGAGCAGCTCAGTTGCAGGCTGGGAGGGATGCAAGCAGGGGGGAAACGGGGGGAAGTCAGCCTGGGGCCCCTAAAGGCGTGGGGGCCTATAGGCCAGTATCTACTTGGCCTAATTGTTAATTCAACTCAGGAGGAGAATGACTGACACAAAGGGACACCCCTGAGTGGACCTTCAGAAGCCACGGCAAATGTCTCTCTATTTGCAGTGGCAGTGAGCACAATAGATACAGTAATTATCCCTGTGAGGGAAACTTAGTTTCATTGCATTAAATATAAGTTATTTCAGTTTTAATACTAGGGTTGCCAGCCTTTGGGTAGTAGATGGAGATTGCCTGGGATTACAGCTGATCTCCAGGTGACAGAGATCAGTTCACCTGGAGAAAATAGACATTTTGGAAGGTGGACTCTAAGGCCATTTTGGAAGGTGGATTCTATGCATTATACCCCCTTCCCTCCCCAAACCCCATCCTCCTCAGGCTCTAACCCTCAAATTTCCAGATATTTCCCAACCTGGAGCTGGCAACCCTATTTCATACAAAGGACTGCCCCATTAGGTCCAATAGTATGAATTGGCACACAGAGGTAGAATACTGCTCCTTCACCCAACTTCATACTGCCCAAATGGTGTGAAGCCCTGAGCACAAAGCTGCTACTCCCCATTGATGCACAAACAAACAAAAGTGGCCCAAGAAAAAGGTCCTTGTTTACAGCAGCCACTTGTAACTGTGGCAAGAGTCACTTGTTCATTAGAAAACAGGCCCCTGAATTATCAGATCTGTAACAGGAACAAGTTTGTTCTTCCCCCCTGTTTATCTTGTTTAAAGGGTACAAATACATGAGCACAGACTGGTTGTTCAGTCACTACCATGCCCTTGAGTGGTCAGGTAATTGCTTGAAATTGCAGCTGCTTATGTGTAATTCATTGAATTTAAAGCAAGTTAGGCAAAAGTATACAATCATACAGCGGACATAGTGTGGTCGTGTAAGTGGACATAGTATGTTGAAAATGATTTATAGGGTTGCCAGGTCTGACTCAGAAAATATCTGGGGATTTTGAAGATGGTAGCAGGAGTAAGGCATAACTGAACTCTGAAAGGAGTTCTGGCCATCACATTTAAAGGGACCAAACTCCTTTTAAATGCCTTCCCTTCATCTCTTTTGGAGCTCGTAGAATTGGACCCCCTGGTCCAATTTTCCTGAAACTTGGGGTGTTTTTTGATGGGAGGCACCAGATTCTAAACTGAAAATAGCTGTAGTCACCCACAAACCACAGAGACTGTATTTCAGGCAGTCCCACTTTGATCACTGATTCTCCATATATTATGTCCAGCCTCAGTAGCCTTAACAAACTCTGTTGTACTGAAAAAACAAAATGGACTAGAGAATACAAAAACTGTCTATATAACTTGATGTTAACTTGCCCTGAGTCTGCTTTGCAAAGGGTGGGACATAAATTTAATAAATAAATAAATAACCTGATCCCAGCTATCACACTTATATACACAGAAAACAATTACACCAGTTAAGGATGCTGGTTACCAACTTGTTGTGGGAAGCCTCTCACTGGTTGGGCTTGCTTCTTGTAGCAGTGAAAGAAAGGCCTGGAGTGGGAAATGATACCAGGCATTGCATAATGTCACTTCCACTCAAAAACCCAGGGGTGACATCAGTGCATCGGGCAACAATCTGGCCTTCCCCAAAAAACTCCATTATACTTACTGACAGGAACTTATCATACTAACAGGCACTTAACATGGAGTTTTTAGGGAGAGCCAAAACATAACCTCCAGGTATGGGGCAGATGTGATGTCACATGACACCAGACATTATTTCTGCCCATCACCCTGCCCTGAAAGCTCCCAAGGATGCCAGCCAATGGCCTTGCATCCCTAATACTAGTGGTTTTCAATGTTTCCAAGGCCTGCTCAATGTGGGATCTTCTGAGTTGCAAGCATGTGACAGGGAAGTCACATGTCAATCACACAGCTGGAAAAGGTGGAGCCAGAATTGACATCACCTATGTCAAGGGCAGGAAATATAAACCAAAGGTCAGAGTCATGGAGATTTCTCCACCACCAAATGTCCTCCCTTTGCCGTACTGCTGCTCCTCTCAGCATGCATGCAAGGAAGCAGAAGACATAGCAGCCTTGCTTGTTGCCTATCAGGAGACTATACAAAATGGCAGCTGTATAGGAGCTCATAGCAGCAGGAGAAGGGCTTCATAAATCATCTTGAACCCACCGGTTGAAACCCTCAGATCACTGATCCATCATCTCTTCTTACATGATTTCACACAGAGCTACACAGGATGATATTGGAAACACTCAACAGCTGGTTAAGAACATTGTAGTCTGTCCCTACTTCAAAACAGCTTTGTTGCTTATGAAAGACTGGAACAAGTTGTTCTTCGAAATTAAATTCCTCTCAGGTAGAAACACAAATGTAACCGCCCTCCACTAATACCATCAAGCTTTTCTTAAATGGGAAGTTCATTCAAAAAATCTTGTTAATATTGATGTGGAGTGGGCTCTGCAGAATATAAACTTTAGTAAGTGTAATGTACTGGGGTCGGCGCAGTAAGAGACCAGAGTCGGAGAGTGATTTCAGCAAGCTTTACTTCAGGAACACACACACAACACACTGAGCTCTGTTCAAACTTCCTGCTCCTTTATACAATTCTTGCCCCCTTCTGATTGGTCCTTAACTATCTACACAGATTGGCTATTTACAGGGCCCTAAGGGCTATCAGGGTACAGTATGAGCCTGGATGTTGATTGGCTACTTATGTTTCAATCCTTCCCCTGGTTGGGCACGCTTAGGCCTTCTCTGGAACCCTGGTGTGGAGTTCAAGCTCTGGCTTGTTCGGCTTCCCTCCAAAAGTAACAGTTCCCTCCAAAAGTAACAGTTCTCCCATTTGAGCCTAGAACACAACAGTAACAATGAACAGATGTTGGTAAGGTGTGCCTAAGGAAATTAAGCCAGAGCAATTCATACAATGTAATGCCCAGCTACCTTCCTAGCTCTCTTTTAATTGGTTATGCTAGCTTAGGTTAGTGTCTCTACCACCACCACCCCCGGTCACAAGGGAAAGCTTACTTGGGCCTCTTGTTGGGGCTAAATCACCAAGGTGAGGAAATATTATGAAAAGGCCATCTCCTCAGCATGCTCAAAAGCATCACCTGGAGAAAGTGCAAAAATTCTTGTTTCCATTCTGGTATTATGAGCCTTCTGAAGAGACTTGTGTGTGTCTGAAGCCTCTTCCCTATAGAAGTATGTTCCTGTTGGCCATTTTTATGTTGTACACCCCCTCTGCTCTCTAAATGCAAGTTTCTTATGAAGTATTTGCAAGGATAATTGCTAGAGAGTCTAGTAAATAAAACCACTAAGAACCCCTTTCATTTGTTAATCTCAGTCAGTAATGGTTACGACTTCAAGATACAAAGCAGTGTCATATGCTAACATGGAACACATTTTCCATTAAAGTCCTGAATAGTGTATAGTTTTAAATAATGGCATTCAAATGCTTGTCAACTGCAGCCTGCAAATTTCCTGGAGATTTGGGAACAGAGCCTTGGAATGGCAGAGTTTGGGAAGAGGAGTGAGCTCAGCAGGGATGTGATGCCATAGAGTCCACCTTCTAAGGCTGCCATATCCCTCCTAGAGAACTGATCTCGGCAGTCTGGAGAAATTCCAAAACCCTAGGCCCCATGTGGAGAATGGCAATCCCATTGCCAATACTTCGTGTTTGGCAAAAAAAGGTTTTCCCTTCCCTCTCCCATCAGTCATCTCTAGCAACAAATATATCCTGCTTCCTCTGACAGATGGAAACTCCTACTACTAGAAGTCCTGAATGGCTGTTTGGCTCTGAGAACTGAATTCCATAGGCTTTGGGATAACAGAAAAGCCCCATGGATTCAGTTCTACAGCTTGACAGCAATTGAACTCCAAGAAGCTGAGCCTGACCTCTCACATCACCAAGCAGACCTTTCAAGACAACTGATCCATCTTTGTGGACCGTATGAAGCAGAAGATGCTGCTCGTAACACAGATGAGCAGCTACATACATCAAGTTATCCCAGGCTCTTATGAGGTATTGTGACACCTTTATCTTGGCATTGCTCCATAACCCACAGAGTTTCTGTGGATGAACAAGTTAGGAAAACCAGTGTGATACAGTGGAAAGTTTAATGGCTGCTCTGCCATTAAGTTAATTGGACAGGTCAATTAACATCAATATGTGACTAATATCCAGCCCTAAGTCTGTTCCAATTAACTTCAATGCGTGACTAATATCCAGCCCTAACTCTGTAGGACCAAGTCACCCAGTCACATGAGGGTCAGTTTATACCTGAAACACAGAAGGCACAGCTGGGTATGAAGCAGCAGGTAGCTTACATGCAGACAGTTTCATACACCTTTGTACAGGACTCTTATATCACAGAGTCTGCATACGCTTATCTCCTCCAATATGGATGTGCTATCCCCAAGGTGAGTCAAACTCAGAAAAGACCTGGGTGTGTTAGGAATAGACACACTTCAGAGTGCTCATGTTAACCTGTAAGGAAGAAATTTGGACTAGGGCCAGGTAAAGTGCATTCTCCCCCACACCCCATACAAAAGCTGCATGGAAATCAGTATCAGAGACCCCACTCCAGTATGTCCACCTCCAAGCAGGAAGCTACTAAGGAAGGAGCTTTTGGAATTGTGGCATCCAAGTTGTGGATTTTTCTCCCCAGATAGTTTTGCTTTCCTGAGCTTTTATCGCACTGCTACAGCACCAACCCCAAATCAGACTTTTCCCTGCAGCCACTGTGGCCGGATCTGCCTGTCCCGCATTGGTCTTGTCAGCCACCAGCGAGCCTGCAGCAGACGTGGACTACTGCACCCTTCTTAAATCTTTGTTCACGAAGTCAAGCCGAGAGAGAGTAACTTTTGAAATTGGTACTGGAATTGACTACTGCTATGTAGTTTGTTTTGTTATCTTACTTCTGTACAGCTCCAATGACAACATTACAAGAGTAGGATTTTAAAACAAAATAATGCATACAAATAAATCTCTCACGCACACTATTTGGGTCAAATTAGTTTCATTCCACATGGAAAGATTTCACAGTAAGAGGGTTCAAACAACATTACATGTTTGGTTTTCTTTATTTAAAATTCTACATGTAATTTGCATACATATCAGATTATAGTCCAGGCACAACTCAATTAAGCCTGCGCATAAAACTGGTCTCAGACTAGGAAAGAGCCAACAATGGCACAGAATATTACAGACAGCAAGAACAGTTCACTGAGAAATCTGACACCCACCAAAAGAAATTACTCAGACCCAGATTAGTTTATCTGCAGCTACAGGCATGAAAACAGATTCTCTGTGTACCATCACCTCAAATTCAGTTTCCAAGGAATTCATTAGTGAGTCATAAAGAATACTTAAGCACCCAGTGTTCAGGGGTGGGGGATAGCAGACAGACTGAGGATTGTTTATAGTGCTCAGTTGTAAAGTGGTACTTTGAGGAGCAAAACAGCCATTCAGCATTGCATTTTGGCTGGTCAAATGGGGCCCTACAACAGTGAAGCTTATGTTACTCAAAGAAAAGTCTCAGGTGCTAGAAGAATAAGTAACATTTCCTGGAGGATATGAGAAAGTGCATATATTTGTGAGTTACAGAAGTCCTAACACACACCACTACTTGGAAGCTAAAACTCTCTCCCCGTTCTCTGTCCCATGTTTATGGACCAATTTGGAGAGCTGCCATCACTGGCGCTTGGATCTAAACACAGGTGTTCAGTCATCTCTTTGATTTCTTTTTCTTCTTTCCCCGGTCTTCACTGCTGTCCTCAGCTTCACTAGCAGATGGGATGGATTCCTTTCTGATAAGTCTCTTCTCTATCCTGTAGTCTTGTTCTCCTACTTTAGGGTCCCCTTTCACAATAAATTCCCCATTGTGGTAAGTTATGGAAACATCTGTCCTTGGATAAGTGCCATACACCCTTCGAAGATCATCTTTCACAAATTCTGGTAGGTCTCTCCTAGGTCCCAGAACTCTCTCAAGTCTACCCCAACGGAGCTCCCCTCTCAGGGTAAATCCCTCAGGCCATAAATTCCAACCGGGTCTCTGGTAAGCTGCATAAGGACGATAGTTTGCATAGGGGCTGTACAAAGGAAGAGGGCTCATCTGTGGGAAGTGCCAGTAAGGGTAAGGATTGAAGTAAGGATTTGCACCATAGATGTGATGATACTCCACTTGGTTTGCTGAATTATCACTGTAACAATTGTTACGGTCCATGATCACAGCGAGGGGTCTGCTGTAGAAGTTCTGCATCTGAACAGGGGGTAACACAGTGGCAGGTTGTGTTTCAAGCACACGATTTGGTCCAAGGGGAAAGTAGGTGTAAGGGGAGGTCTGTATCATGTTTGGATAGTATAAAGCCATAGTGGGATGTGGTACATAAGACAGCTTTTTCTTTTATGAATTATCAGTGTCCCACGTAGTATCTCACCTTGGGCTTTCCAAAGCTGTGGAAACAGAAATGCTGCTCTTGAAGATATACATGCAGTTGACAATTTATAGATTAACATACTTATTCCTTAGCTTTACGTTTAAATAACTCCTTTATATGCTACAAAAACAAGTCTTTGTTCTAGAATTTGTTCACAGAAGATTACCAGTTTTGCACCCAGGAACTGAGCCCTGAATGCATTAGTAAGTATTGCTAGCTCCAGGGTGGGAAATTACTGGAGATTTGGGGTAGAGGCTGGGTAGGGTGAAGTTTTGAGAGGGGAGGGACCTTAAAAGGGTATAATGCCATAGTTCACCCTCCAAAGCAGCTATTTTCTCCAGGAAAATTATTTCTGTAGACTAGAAGCCGGTTAAAATTCTGCAAAATCGCCAGGCACCACCTGAAGATTCAAAATCCTGAATGGGAGCTGTGTGCCTCTCAGACATGTGTTTTGATTGTGACCACTGCATGGGCCTTGTTTCTCCTCATCCTGTGTTTGGGTTCTGAAACTGCCCCAGGGACTGCGATCTACACAATGGAGCACACAGTGGCTCCCCAAGGCAGTTTCAGAAAGCAACAAACAGCATAAGGAGAAAGCTGAAGCTCCTTCTTCAACCATACCACAGTTATGATCTGAACTGGATGAGCCTGAATGTCTGGGAGGCTCTGAGCCTGCTTTTGTGGGGAGGGCAGGATATAAATCAAATCAAATAAATAAATAAGTGTACATTTGATACAAACATGTGAATTGGCTGCAATTAGGAAAAAGCTGCATGGAACAGTATATTTTCCAAAGTTTAACTGAAACCATCTCTAATTTTTTCCCCAAATTTTGAACACTTTGCAATAAAATATACAAACAACACATGGCAAGAACAGAAAGTATCAGCACAAAACGGTGAGCTAAGCACAGAACAGGGCCTCAGTTTAATTTTTGGAAGAGCCCATATGATTACAAGGAGATGTTTAAGAATGTGGACAAGGAGTGGGGCTTCAGAACCCTGAATATATCCTTGTCCATTAAAGCATGGCATATGCAAAAAGTAAGTATGTATTTACTTAATTTCCATAATTCAGTTTTTGTTGGTACAGCACATCTGCTAACACAAGAATTTGCACCAGATTAATCCTGTACAGAGAATGCACATTAAATGTATACAAAATGTGCCTCAGAATAAATAGCAGCATAGAATTCATATGTCTAGAGTTACAAATGTTGGTACATACATAAAGTCAAAAAAGTCGAAAACCTGCAAGGAAGCCTTGACAAACCATAGGTTCCCAGTGTATGTGCATCATTCACATTGGTAGCATCTGTTCACACATACTAAATCATAGCTTGAACCTGAGGGTCATATGCTCCATCTCCTCTTACATGCTTTAATTACTTGTTTCCACTTTTCTTCTGAACTAGTAAGCTACAGCATGTTCTAAGTAGGAACAAAGTTAAGCATGGGGGACATGCACAGAACCAAGAGTCAGACACACAACGCCAAAACATGGTTTTGTATTACTTGAACCAGCAGCCCTAGTCAAAAAGTCCAATTATTATTTCTACACAACCTGATCCTCAGCAAGTCCTACAGAGTTAAAAGCATACTTACAAAGGCTGACCTGGAGTTCCACATCAAGCTAGCACTTGTTCTACAGTCAGAGACCTCGAATAGCCAAAACCTACTGTTCTGCTAAGATGCATACCCGAAGCTTATCACATGTCCAGCCACAAAAGGCTGAGAGTCCTCTTACAAATAAAGCTTTCGCAAGCACATGTGCTTCAAATGTGCTACTACATACCATAATCAAAGGACACTGGAACTCGTTGGGACAAGCCTTGCCCTCCCCAACTGCTGATAAGCATGCTGGTTTCCACTTTCACAAGAACATTTTCTACAAAGCAATCTATTCACACTCATCTGTTATACCAGGACACAATGATGGGCTATTAGTCAAGGCAAATAGATATATTTACATACTACAGTGAAAAGGCTAAACCCCAGGAAATTACCCAGGCATGTGCTGAACATGAAAGCTCATGTTGACTTTATACAATCCTTGCTTACTGTGGTAAGTCAGTCCTTGATTGTATAAAACTGTAAATACCAATTCCATCTCCAGGTGGAAACAAGGATGGCCAAGAGAAGCCAGGGAGCAGCTAGCAATAGCTTGGTCAGGCAGAGGAGCATGCAACATTCTCATGGGGAGATAGCACAGCAAAACAAAGCTGTATACTTTCATGTTGATCCACCACCTCATTTCTGAGGAAGAACATGGTAAGAGATACCTTCTGACTCTACAGTTACCTAGTAGGATTACATAATCCAGTTCACTACATGATAGAAGGCAGATAAATTCAACACAGACCTACAGCTAGACTCCTGGCTAATATCTGAGAGAACATTTCTGCAAACCTCACCCTCCCCCCCACCTCCAGTTGCCTGGCACCCAGCTTTCCTTCTCCCTAATTCCTCTTCCTCCCCTCCCCACATCAGAGTTGGCACCTTCAGAGTTGGTAAACCAGCAGCCACTAAATAAAAAGAATCACCATCACAAT
This sequence comes from Heteronotia binoei, assembly GCF_032191835.1. Taxonomy (NCBI): domain Eukaryota; kingdom Metazoa; phylum Chordata; class Lepidosauria; order Squamata; family Gekkonidae; genus Heteronotia; species Heteronotia binoei. The sequence continues at coordinate 75,486,953 of NC_083228.1, read as the reverse complement.
ACACAAAAAGTAGTCAAGGAAACCCAATTACCTGCCTAAACAGTTCTCTTCCTGATCTCAGATTTCAAGCATTGTTGACACAAGCAAAGGACAAGGAATGGTTAGCAACCAGGTGCAGCTTTTTAAAGGGCTGGGGGAGTGAAAATCCAGCTGGAGGAGTCTCAAGGGCTCTGGTTTCTTTGCTTCTCAAAACAGAAACTTGCATCCTTAATGCAGAAATTCAGGCAAAACTTTCCAAAGAAAAGGAAGGATCTAGTGTAGTCACTTCTCCAGTTTCTAAGCAAAGAGCAATAGCCACAAACTTATGGAAGTACATGCAGAAGTTATATTTGCATTAAGGTTTCCTCTAATGTTCCCTTTCAGACAAACTCCCTATAAATGAGACACACACTCTTTCCTATGGGAAACAAGTTTTTAATTCCTTTCATTCTTGCTCTGAACAGCCAGGAACATATAGGCTCTAAATCTGATTAATCTAGTTAGTTGCCCCAACAAAGGGCATCCCACTTGCTCCATTTCTCATTTTGTCATTTCCCCAAGATACAAAACTCAGAAAGAAAACAGTGCATTCATTTATTACCATAGTTCTAATAGTCTAGCCTCACCTGGAGGAGGGGGTGGGGAGAAACTTTTATCCCTGATCTCACCAACAAACAATATTTTGGGAAGACACAGCTGCATCACAGTATTCTTCATGATATCACAAAGAATCCAGAAGGTGAAAATGACACTTTGCATGCTACTTCATTGGCTGCCAGCTGCCAATGACGATCTAACATGCCAGCTACAATGTGTTTCCTCTTTTGGGAGCTATCTTATACCAAGTCAGAAAATTGGTCTATCATGGTCAATATTGTCTACTCACACCAGCAGCAGTTCTCCAGGGTCTCAAGTAGAAGTCTTTCACATCATATACTATCAGTTTAAAATGTAGCAAGAGATGCCAGGGATAGAACATGGGACTTTCTGCATGCAAAGGAGATGCTATACCACTGAGCCATAGCCCTTCTCCAGTTGGTTATTACTATTGCAGCAAGTGTGAGTCTCCCCTTGCATTTCACCTTTCCCTTATCCATGAAGTGGTGGTGGCTGCTTCTTGACACAGTTGCTGCTCCTTCACCAAGAGGAGGGGAGGCTAATCAGTAGAGCATCCTTGACTGCTACTCATTTGTCTCCTGATAGCCTATGAGGATGGGTAGCCACTGGGCAGGGGGTTACCCGATGGCAACTTGCCAGGCCATCCAAATCTTTAACTGGCTCCGCTTATTGTTGCCATGAAGCCTTGCCAGCAATGCTGTATGTGTCAGATAGAATGAATGGGTGAAGGAGAGATGGAGAGAGAAAGATAGCACATAAGGAAGGTGATCTGCAAATTCCTAGTGAGGCCAAGGGTGGGGTGGGGAAATGATATAGGTGAGGGTAAAATTTATCAGCCGATAATCCAGCAGTATCAGAGGCAACATTATTATGCATTCTCCATCTTTCCAAGCGATGGAACATTTCAGAGGCAGGGTATTCTTATTCAAAGGGAATTACACCATCTCTGTAATAGTCACAAAGATACAGGGCACAGTCAGATGACAGACTTGGCCACACCTCTCATTTCTCCAGAACTATTTGTTCCAGAGAAATGTGATCATACACTTTACCTTAATCCCACCTCACCCCTTGGTTGAGTGATCAGACTGCCATTGTGCAGTCGTGACAGAGAGGTTGGGTAGGCAGCTTTGGTTTTTTATTTTTTTTAAAGTCTGCTTTGCATATGTGCATAACCACTTACTTGCTGTCAGGCAAATATGTGGTTATGCGCACATTGGAAACGGGGAGGGGGGGGAGTGCGGCCAGGGAGCAGAAGTCTCAAACCTCCCAAATGGCTCAAATGCGGTACATAGCCTGGTTCAGTCAAAAAACACCGGACTTTATCTGGTGCTGGGAAAGTCAGGGGTGAAAATGGGTGATCTATGAGTGGGAAGCAGAGGACAAATGTGGCTGTCTGGATGAGCAGTTTAAATCCGTTGGGGAGAAGTAACAACAACAGATCAAAGTGCTCATCTGACTGCACCCAGAGTCAGAACACAGTGAAAAGGCCTTCCACCTATGAGCAGACAGCAAGGGAGCTACTTCTGCATCCATAGACGCACTCCAGTAAGTTCTAAGCTCCTCTCTCCGTTCACATCTGTAAACTATTGCTGTAAATTATTGCTGTTCAGCTGGAAGGGTGTCATCTTCACCATGCTCCAGTGGTCTGTCATGCAACACAGAGCGGAAGTGCTCCATGGCTAACTCCTAGCCCAAGCTGATGAATCAGCAAGCAAACATCCTGAGACATTAAGCAGTCATTTCCCTATCAGAGGAATTATGCAATGGCAGCCATAACAATATAGTCAAAGACACATTCAGCAGAGGATCCACAGCTAAGTGAGAAGGAGTCCACTATCCTATCTTTCATAGCCAGAAGTATTGTGTGTGCGTCTTCTAAAATAGGCAGCTGGCAATCTTACCTTCTACACAGAATTCCTCAGTAGGATCTGTCAAGCTTGTAAACCCATTATCACTTTCTCCTACTGTCATTGCCTGGTCAAGATAGCTGATGGTATCAATGTCTCAGCTTCCACCTACAGGAGCTAAAAATGAAATTGAAATCTTATGGCATTGACTGAAGGAAAACAATGGAGTATTTTCTCCTAGCTTGCTGGCCACAACTCAGGTGCTACACCAGCAAACATTATAGGCAAATGCAGACGACTGAGGTGGCACATTGGACAGCATACAGGTGGTGGTAACATATAGACATCCCCTGTGTTAAATTATGTATGTTTTCTTTTTTATTTGCATCAGGGAGAAAGATTCTAGCCTAGCCTGTTAACATATTTAATGCTAGGAAGTGTTCACAAGCATCCTGCTTGTAGAAAACTAGCACAACAGTTATTTCCTATCTGCAGTATGAAGTGAAGTCGTTCAATCTTCTATATTTTGTTTATTAATTTTTGGGACTTTATCCTGCCCTACTTTGCAAGGGGGTTCAGAGCAGCTTACATCATAATGCATGATAATACACAATAAAACAATTCCATAAAAACATCAGCATATTAACATTAATTCTAACAGAGTTTACATTTAAAAGACCAATTTTAAATACAAGATGACAATTAGTTTTGTTCCAATACATGCTAGACTCATGCCAGGTAGAGGCAGAGGAGCACTTCAATGGTATAAATCATCCACTCCTGGCATTAATATAAATAACACCATGGAGCAACTGAAAGCAGGGGAGGCTGTTGTTGTTCGATGTCCGCTACCTCAACTGAAGGCCTGGAGGAATAGCTCCATTTTACAGGCCCTGTGGAATTGCAAAAAATTGAGCTCTGAACTCAGTTGGGAACATATTCCACCAGGCCAGAGCCAGAGCAGAAAAGGCCCTGGCCCTTGTCAAGGCAAGGTGGAGGGCTACCCCTGTGAAATCATCTATGCAATGGAAAGATGCTGAAGCAGCAAGAGGGATTCATTCTATCCTATGCTTAACAATGCTGTATAGACACACAGCTAGTTTGTGATGCAGAATCCCCTCCAGCTGTTAAAAATAGAGGCACAAACTTCTTCCCATTTGGTAGGTATAGATTACTGCCCTCCCAGCTAGTCATCCCTTGAGCCATATAACCTTAACACTCTTGTGCACCAGATTCGTATGCTACACCAGCATTTTAAAAGCATCCATACTAATATTATCCAATAATCAAGCTTTTTGCTGCCTTGATGTTGGCATGCATGACAAACAAATGCTCTATAGTTATCCCAAAAAGTTTAGAAAACACTTTTTTACAAGCTGAGCTGCCGCATTCACTTGCTTAGTGTTACACAGGAGTTTACAGGCAAGCTAAATTGGAGGGAGAGAGAAAGAGGGCTAAAGGAGAACCGCAAGATCAGCACCACACAGACAAAAGCACTGTAAATGAGCAAAATGGCTGGATTACACAGTTGCATGATTTCCAGAAACACATGTAAAACCATGGCTTATTGGAGGAATAACTGACCAAACAAGCCACAGCATAAGCAGCGTGCAAGAAACCTTATTTTAAGCCAAATAACACAAGAGAACGGAATCCAACCTCAACAAAAACTAAAAGTTGTGCAGCCAAAGTTCTGGCTGATAAGTACCTAGATAGATCCAGGTGGGCCATGTTCAAATACCTAGTATGTACACAGCGACAGTTTCCCCTCCCCAAACAGATGATGTATTTTTCTCAGAAGAGTCTAACTACATTCATTCCCCTCATTACAATCCTAACCTACATACATTCCACTTCCCTGAACATTGAGAAGTTCCAGGGATAGCATTTATCTGAACTGGTTTTTCCCTGGAGGAAAGACCACTGGAGATTAAATAGTATTTTGTATGTGTATGGTATTTTTAGGCTTTATTTACACAAATATAAATTTAGAACAAAATATACACTCCTTTAAGACAGAATGTCCCCTACCCATATGCAATCTAGGAATTGCAGCCTCCTGGTGGAACCTGGGCATCCCCCAGTAGTACAGCTCATCTTCAAACGACAGAGACCAGTTCCTCTGGGAAAATTGATGCTTTGGAGGGTGGTCACTGTGACATTGTACCTCACTAAGGGTGCTATCTTCCCTGGGCTCCATCCCCAAATCTCCAGGAGTTTCCCAACCTGGATCAGTCAAACCTACTCCTCCCGAATTGGTGGCCAGGGAGTACCTGGCAACCGTAATGCAATTCCCAGCATTCCAGCATCCCCAGAATGCTCTAGCCAAAGCAATAATTCTGTCTCTTTTAGAACCTAAACTGCATTCTCTTTTCATGGGGACCATACCTATCTCCTCCCTACAGCCAATGGGAGGAAATCACCTCTTGAGCACATGTTCAGAGCCATTAGTAACCCTTAAGGATTAAGAACATAAGAGAAGCCATGTTGGATCAGGCCAGTGAGCCATCCAGTTCAACACTCTGTGTCACACAGTGGCCAAAAAAATTATATATATGTATGTATACACACACACACACATATATACACACACTGTGACTAATAGCCACTGATGGACCTCTGCTCCATATTTTTATCTAACCCCCTCTTGAAGCTGGCTATGCTTGTAGCTGCCACCACCTCCTGTGGCAGTGAATTCCACATGTTAATCATCCTTTGGATGAAGAAGTACTTCCTTTTATCCATTTTAACCCGACTGCTCAGCAATTTCATCGAATGCCCACGAGTTCTTATATTGTGAGAAAGGGAGAAAAGTACTTCTTTCTCTACTTTCTCCATCCCATGCATAATCTTGTAAACCTCTATCATGTCACCCCACAGTCAACGTTTCTCCAAGCTAAAGAGCCCCAAGAGTTTTAACCTTTCTTCATAGGGAAAGAGTTCCAAACCTTTAATCATTCTAGTTGCACTTTTCTGCACTTTTTCCAATACTATAATATCCTTTTTGAGGTGCGGTGACCAGAATTGTACACAGTATTCCAAATGAGACCGCACCATCAATTTATACAGGGGCATTATGATACCAGCTGATTTGTTTTCAATTCCCTTCCTAATAATTCCCAGCATGGCGTTGGCCTTTTTATTGCAATCGCACACTGTCTTGACATTTTCAGTGAGTTATCTATCACGACCCCAAGATCTCTCTCTTGGTCAGTCTCTGCCAGTTCACACCCCATCAACTTGTATTTGTAGCAGGAAATTTTGTCCCCAATGTGCATTACTTTGCACTTGGCCACATTGAACCGCATCTGCCATGTTGACGCCCACTCACCCAGCCTCAACAGATCCCTTTGGAGTGCCTCACAATCCTATCTGGTTCTTACCACCCTGAACAATTTAGTGTCATCTCAAACCTGGCCACTTCACTGCTTACTCCCAACTCCAAATCATTTATGAACAAGTTAAAGAGCATGGGACCCAGTACTGAGCCCTGCGGCACCCCACTGCTTACCATCGTCCACTGCAAAGACTGCCCATTTATACTCACTTTCTGCTTCCTATTAATTAGCCAGTTTTTGATCCACAACAGGACCTGTCCTTTTACTCCATGACTCTCTGGCTTACGAAGGAGCCTTTGATGAGGAATGTGACGAAACCGGCCCGATTCTGCCTTCAGACCCGGTCCCGTCTGCTCCCTATGGAGTCGCCAACTCCTGGAGGGAGCTATTTCTCCTCCTGCCCCTTGGGCTCGCTGCCACCACCTGCTCAGTCTAGGGGTTCAGATTGAGAGGAACAGGACTCCCAATACCCCTCTCCAGCTATGAGGCCAGGCCTCAAGGTCCTCTGCCACCCTGTACTTGGGTTTCACAGAGACCTCAGCACTTCTTTGGGGCACCCCTGGAGGATTGGCACCTTATCCAACTGCATGCCTTCCCCCTTCCCCGGGGCCCCCTTTATAATGCAGCATGGTCTAAAGCGGTTTGGGGATCTATGTGGTACAGAGATGGACTGCCAGCATTTAAAACAGTAAAAATATTTAATTAAAAGAGAAAAAGAAAGGAACAGAAGAACAAAACAAAAACAGTTGCTTGTAAAAGGTTACACAGCACAGCACCCGCACAGCAAACAGCATGACAAAGGAAATGTGGTTATAAACGCATCCTACTGTCCCTGATCTAAACACACCCTGCCTTTTGGGATGACTTACTTGGTCTTACTGCCTGGAGGCCTCATTTTCCTGACTAGGCCGCATGCACAGGCAGGAGCCCCCACACTGGCAACCTCTTCCTTCGAGCTGCAGCTGAGAACTGAACTCTTCCTCCCTAACTCACATGCAGAGAACAAAAGAACTTCCTGCCTCTCTAGGAGACTTTCCCCCTAGAGTTGTTGGTTTGGCTCTGGAAGGGAGGGGGGAGTGAGGGGAAGGCTAGGCCCAAGCCTGCTTAGGAGTTTCATGTTTTCCCTCCCACCTAAGATGGCGTTTCTCCACAAGGAACTTTATCAAAAGCTTTCTGGAAGTCAAGGTAAACAGCATCTATTGGGTCTCCTTTGTCCACATGTTTGTTTACCCCCTCAAAGAAATGTCACAGGTTAGTGAGGCAAGATCTTCCCTTACAGAACCCATGCTGAGTCTTCCTCAATAACCTGTGTTCATCAATGTGCCTACTCATTCTGTCCTTGATAATGGGTTCTACCAACTTTCCCGGTATTGAAGTCAAACTGACTGGCCTGTAATTTCCCGGTTCTCCTCTGGAACCCTTTTTAAAGATGGGGGTGACATTTGCTACCTTCCAGTCCTCAGGAACAGAGGCAGATTTCAATGAAAGATTACATATTTTTGTCAGAAGATCCACAAGTTCAAGTTTGAGTTCTTTCAGAACTCTTGGATGTATGCCATCCGGACCTGATGACTTATTAGTTTTTAATTTGTCTATCAGTTGTAGGACCTCCTCTCTTGTTACCTCAATCTGACGCACGTCTTTCAACACCCCTTCCAAAATAAGTGGTTCTGGAGCAGGAAAACACTTCTCATCTTCCACAGTGAAGACGGAGGCAAAAAATGCATTCAGCTTCTCAGCCATTTCCTTATCCTCCTTCAGTAATCCTTTTACCCCTTGGTCATCCAAGGGCCCCACTGCCTTCCTGACTGGTTTCCTGCTTCTAATATATTTGAAGAAATTGTTTTTGTTGGTCTTTATGTTTTTTGCAATATGCTCTTCATAGTCCCTTTTTGCCTGCCTGATCACAGTCTTGCATTTGATTTGCCACAGCCTGTGTTCCCTTTTATTAATCTCACTTGGACTAGCTTTCCACCACTTAAAGGAGTCCTTCTTACCTTTTACAGCTTCCATTACTTTGTTTGTTAACCATGCAGGCCTTTTCTTATACCTGTTAGTGCCTTTCCTGACTTGTGGTACATATTTTATCTGTGCTTCTAGGATTGTAGTTTTAAATAGCCTCCAAGCTTCCCCAAGGGTTTTGACTGTATTTACCTTTCCTTTCAGTTTCCTCTTCACATGCCTCAGAGAATTTACCCCTTTTAAAGTTAAACATGGTTGTGCCGGTCTTTTGGGGCAACTCTCTATTTATACAAATGGTGAAATCAATAACGTTATGGTCACTGCTCCCAAGCGGTGTGATCACTTTTACATCTCTCACCAAGTCTTGGGCATTACTTAGGACCAAATCCAGGATCGCTCCACCCCTGGTAGGCTCTGAGACCATCTGCTCCATAGCACAGTCATTGAGAGCATCTAGAAACTCAATCTCTTTCTCTCGACCTGAACACATATTGACCCAGTCAATCTGTGGGTAGTTAAAATCACCTATTATGACACAGTTTTTATGTTTAGCCACTATCTTTAATCCTTCCATCATATCATAATCGTCCTCTATCTTTTGATTTGGTGGGCAATAACAAACTCCCATAGTTAAATTTCCTTTTGGGCCCTCTATTTCTACCCAAAGCATTTCTTGAAGGGAATCTAATTCTTTGACCTCAGTCTTACTGGACTGTATACCCTCTCTGACATACAGAGCCACCCCACCTCCAACCCTTCCCTCCCTATCTTTCCGATATAACTTATAACTAGGAATCACCGTGTCCCACTGATTCTCCTAATTCCACCAAGTTTCTGAAATTCCCACAATGTGTATGTTTTCCCCCAACACTCAACATTCCAACTCACCAATTTTACTTACTAAGGAGATGACTATGATTGTAGGGATACTGTGATGGACTTCACCTTTTAAGAGGCTTGAAAGTGCTGTACCAACTACAGGACTATGAACGGTCAATTATTAACTGAGCCACAGATCCTTGAGTGACAAGTTCAGATGATTGCTCAGCATCAACTGATCAGGAAAGAGTCTTGTGTATGCTGAAGAGATTAATGAAGAGAGGGCAGAACTGCTCAATTCCTACTTTTCCTCAGTCTTCTCTTCTGAGGTTGTCAACATGGCAAAAACAGAACATATAAGGAGGGTATGAAGTTCCAATCTAGGATCAGCGTAGGGGTAGTACATAAACACCTAGTTTCTTTAAATGAAACTAAGTCTTCAGGGCCAGATTAATTGCATCCAAGGCTTCTAAAAGAGCTTGCGGATGTAATTTCTGAGCCTCTGGCAATTATTTTTGAGAATTCTTGGAGAACAGGAGAGGTGCCGGAAGATTGGAGGTGGGCGAATGTTGTCCCCATCTTCTAGAAGGGGAAAAAAGATGATCCGGGTAACTACCGACCCATCAGCTTGATGTCTATACCTGGAAAAGTTTTAGAACAAATTATCAAACAGTCGGTCCTGGAAAGAATGGTTTTCTCAAGAACAAGCCATGTCAGAATAACATGATCTCTTTTTTTGAAAAAGTGACTACCTTGCTGGATCAGGGGAATGCTGTAGACATAGTTTATCTTGATTTCAGTAAGGCTTTTGCTAAAGTTCCACATACTATCCTTGTTGACAAGTTGGTAAAATGTGGTTTGGATCCTGTTACCATTAGGTGGATCTGTAACTAACTGACAGATCGCACACAAAGAGTGCTTGTGAATGGTTCTTCATCCTCTTGGAGAGGAGTGACAAGTGGAGTGCCTCAAGGATCTGTCCTGGGACCTGTTTTGTTCTACATCTTTATCAATGATTTGGATGAAGGAATAGAGGGAATGCTTATTAAATTTGCCGATGATACTAAATTGAGAGGTGGGGTTGCCAATCCCCAGGTGGGGGCAGGGGATCCCCCGGTTTGGAGGCCCTCCCCCCGCTTCAGGATCATCAGAAAGCGGGGGGAGGGGAGGAAAATGTCTGCTTGGAAATCTATTATTCCCTATGGAAATTTATTCCCATAGAAAATCATGGAAAATTGATCCGCGGGTATCTGTGGAGGATTTTATTTGGGGTAGAGGCACCAAATTTTCAGTATAGCATCTCGTGCCTCTCCCCCAAATACCCCCCAAAAAAAGATTGGACCAGGGGGTCCAATTCTATGAGCCCCAAAAGAAGGTACCCCTATCATTCATGATTTCCTATGGAAGGAAGGAATTGAAAAGGTGTGCCGTCCCTTTAAATGTGAGGGCCAGAACTCCCTTTGGAGTTCAATTATGCTTGTCACAGCCTTGATCTTGGCTCCACCCCCAAAGTCCCCAGATATTTCTTGAATTGGACTTGGCAACCCTATTGGGAGGAGTTGCAAACACAGAAGAAGACAGATACAGGATGACCTTGACAGGCTGGAAAACTGGGCTAAAATCAATAAAATGAATTTTAACAGGGATAAATGTAAAGTTCTGCATTTAGGTAGGAAAAATACAATGCATGGTTATAGGATGGGGGAGACTTGTCTTAGTAGTAGTATGTGTGAAAAGGATCTAGGGGTGTTAGTGGATCATATGCTGAACATGAGTCAACAGTGTGATGCGGTGGCTAAAAAGGCAAATGCAATTTTGGGCTGTATCAACAGAAGTATAGTGTCCAGATCACGTGATGTGATGGTATCGCTTTACTCTGCTCTGGTAAGACCTCTCCTGGAGTATTGTGTTCAGTTTGGGGCACCACATTTTAAGAAGGATATAGACAAGCTGGAACGGGTCCAGAGGAGGGCGACGACCCCAATGTCTCCTGGCTTTCCTATGAGGAAAGGTTGATGGAGCTGGGGGTGTTTAGCCTGGAGAGGAGGCAACTGAAAGGTGATATGATCACCATCTTCAAGGACTTGAAGGGCTGTCATATAGAGGATGGTGTGGAATTGTTTTCTGTGGCCCCGGAAGGTAGGACCAGAACCAATGGGTTGAAATTAAATCAAAAGAGTTTCCGGCTCAACATTAGGAAGAACTTCCTGGCCGTTAGAGCGATTCCTCAGTGGAACAGGCTTTCTTGGGAGGTGGTGGGCTTTCCTTCCTTGGAGGCTTTTAAACAGGGGCTAGATGGCCATCTGACAGCAATGAAGTTCCTGTGAATTTAGGGGGAAGTGTTTGTGAGTTTCCTGCATTGTGCAGAGGATTGGACTAGATGACCCTAGAGGTCCCTTCCAACTCTATGATTCTATTATTCCAAGTCAGATTTCTGCCTTATTTTTTTTAATTATTTATTTTGGTAAATTTATATTCCGCCCTTTTCCAGGCGGGCTCAGGGTGGATTACATCCAGATAAAACCAGTCAAATACAATAAAACCAATAAAATGTTATTTAAACAATAACACAACACAGAGAAAAGCCATATACTGAGACCATCTGGGAAAAGCCCTGACAGGAAAGGGCTTAGTGCTGACAAACTGAATATGGTCTGAATTCAGCATTAGCTGAGAGCAATTTGAATACAGATAGAGAACTGGAGGAAAGTTTGGCAAGGATGAGTGGATAGTAGAGAAGACTCCCTAAGTAATTTCCCCAGAAAGTGCTTTCTTGGAGACACGGGGGGCGGTAACTCAAACCCCATAAATCCAGTCATCACCAAAATTGGAAGGCAGGTGGAAGAGAGTCAGCTGGAGATCCCTTGCAAGTTTTGTTTCTCTAGCTTGCATAAGATCAGTTCTATACACCCCTGAACCGCCACCTGTCAAAATGGCCTCCTGTCATTGATGATCACTTTGACAGGTGAAGGTTCAGGAGTATATAGAATCGATCCTGCACAAGGTAGAGATATCAAAGTCACAGGGGACCTTCCCCAGATGCTCCATGTGTCCACCAAGTTCTCCCCCCCCCCCCCGATGCTTTGAAGTTTTGTAAATGTTTGGATTGATCAGGGACAGTCTGTCTGGAAATGTATCCACAAACCAGCAGGAACCTCCACAGCTTGAAAATTTGTGCCAGTTGACCTGCCATGAACTTCACTTTGCAAACCATGAACCAGCCAAAATTCAGTTGTGCCCATCTCTAATTATAATGACCAGATGCAGAGAATTACCAGAAACAGGAGATCACCCTACATTTGTGAATTTTATTTCAACAAGTTCAGCTTTTCTTACTTGTATAAAATTGCATGTTCACCCAGAACTTTTAAGGCATCTGACTGTCCCTTTATAAGCAGCAGTTAACACATGCCAAACTGGTGTAGTGGTTAAGAATATCTGACTAGTATCTGGGAGACCTGGTTTCAAATCCCCACCTGTGCTATGGAAGCTTGCTGGGTGACCCTGGGCAGTTATATTATCTCAGCCTAACCTACCTTTCAGGGCTATTGTGAAGATAAAATTTAGATGAGGAGAAAATGTAAAGCCACTTTGGGTCCCTATTGATGAGGAACATGAGGTACCAATAAATTAATAAAACAAACATGCAACTTGACTCTTAGAATAAATTTCTTGCCTTTTAGAATTATCATTAACAAAAATAAACAGCACACTTATAAAATTTAGTTCACATGATTCAGTGAGAAAAATCTGTAGGAGAACATTTCAACTTCCGAAGGTACCCTGTGGGGACCTCAAAGTAGCTGTTTTACTGCATAGGAATTTTGGGAACAAACTGGAAAGGGAGATTGCTGAATTACAAGTTGTTACAACACTCATGGCAATGAAACCCTCAGACTTAAAACAGATTTTTGGTTTTTATCTCACCACACATGCTAGGTCCCTCAGTTCTCTCTTATACCCAGAATTGAACTTTGTTGGTCTTGAAGGTACCAGTGAACTCAAACTTAGTTCTCACATCTATTTGTTGACTCTTGTATTTGTATGCTAATTTGGTGTCATTCACGTGTCTTGCAACTGCTGTAATCCAATCTCAGGTATATTTACACATGCAGCTTGACTCTAATTAGCCCTTCCTAGCAACTAACCTCCCCCACCCTCTCTCTACCTGTATGTAAGGCTTGAGAAAAACTGTTTCAATGTATCTGATGAAGTGTGCATGCATAGGAAAACTTATACACAAAATTAAAAATGGTCAAGCATAAAGGTGCCACTGGACTCAAACTTGACTCTGTTGTTTCAAAGCAACCCAGTTACCCACTTGAATCTATTCAGTGCTTATTTGTTACAACAGCTATCTCCATTTTTTCCTTGTAGCTTACGGTAGCCTACAATTCTGAAGCAGAAGAAATACTACAGAACACCATATCTTGCCCATCCAAAGAACAAACCTACAGCTCAAATCCCATTAAAAGCTCCAGCCAAGAAAAACAAAAACCTTATAACACCCCCTGAAAGCTTCCACAAGCAGTGTAGCAGCAATATGAACAAGCCTGGTTATGTTATAGCTCATGGGAGGAACCAGAAGTTTGTCAAGACTAACACTTGCTCTTATTTACCTATATATTATATACCTATACTATAAAGGGCTTTAAAGACTGTAACTAATACAAGCAATATGTTTATAGATGCCAATTTTATCCTCCACCTAAAGTTCTATACCAGTTACATAATGGAGAGATCCACTTGCTAGCTGTATAGCAGGGAAAGTTATACACATTTTTCTTAAACAAAACAAATATTCTCAGAATTAGCAGTATTATTTAACCATAACTCACAAGCTACATTGTAAAACTAAACTCAACATAATTCTTGCTAGATAAGAGTAAACAAATCTCATTTAGCAACACTTCTCTGTTCATTAGGAACTTACAAAAGGCACCACAAAAAGTCAGAGATAGTAGTACAATATATATTTGCTAATACAAATAACTAAAGTCACTAATTATTTACATATCAGTTTTAACAAAAAGAACTGTACCACAACTTATATCCATTAATATTTTAAAAAACCTAATTACCTTTTCTATATCAGTTTCCCACAAAAACCCCCCTCACTTTAGTTTCACACCTGAACAGCCATAACTTACAACCACTTCTTTTCCCTGTTGATTGCAAATTTATACAGTTAGGCAGCTAAGTGGCTTCCATTCACTAATTGCATAAATCACTGTGTTAAACACCTGAGATAATTTAGCCATCCCTGACTGCAAAAAGAAGGTACCAATGAACATGAGGGTGAAATATAAAGACAGAGAAAGAATGATAGGATCTTGCTGGGCTGTGATTCTTATATGACAGATTTTTTTATTTCTTAGAATCCTTCTATGGTGTATTTTCAGACTTTTGTATGTAATGTGAACACACCTGAAATATTAGCACAGATGCTGTAGGGTTATTTTCTTGTAATCCATTGCATTTTTCCAGGAATGTGGGAAGTGTATATGAAGGGGAACCAAATAATCATCTTTCTATGAAGATAGATTCAGGTAGGTAGTGGTGTTGGTCTGAAGCAGCAGAACAAAGTTTGACTCCCGTGGTACCTTTAAGAGTAACAATGTTTTATTCTAGGTAAACACAAAAGCTTATACCCAGAATAAAACTGTCGGTTTTAAAGGTGCCACTGAGCTCAAACTTTGTTCTGCATCTTTCTGTGATTCACCTATGATGCACAGTTCTCAAGAAGTGTTAACAAGCACGCTAAAGAATTGTTTGCTCACTGTAACTTCCTTTATCATGCCTCACATTCTTTTCGGATTGTTCTGTTTTTGAGACATAGCTTTTTTGCCTTAAGAAATGAGTGAGATTTCATCAGAATGCAGTTTACATTCCACAGCAACCTTTCTTTGTAAATGATAACTCTGCCAACATTCAGCAGCCCCAACAGACCTCAATCAATAAAAAACTGAAATATACCAAGGATCAAACATGATGATTAATGTATTGTGATTTTAGGAGTTTGGAAAATTTCTGCGGTTTCTCGGATTTGCGTTTTAAGTTACTTCGCAGTAAAACCGGCGCGGTTCGTGGCGCTACAATGGTACCTGGACAAATTTAATAGATTCTCTATCCTAATCGATGGCTCTTTGTCCTCCAAATATATATGACATCCTCCATAGTTGTTTGTTTGTTTGTTTTGAAACGCTGGTAAAATCTATTCTTTGAGGGAAATGTTTCAAAAAATTTAAAAACATGATGCAATGTATTACTGAGAAGGGAACAAAGCGCAAAGACACCAGCCGAACCCACGAGCCTTTTGCTCGCCTAGTTGGGAAGCTTCCTGGAGCTATAGCAACTCCACCACAAAAAACAGCAGTATGGTCGGCCAGTTGCTGTAATTTTCTCCAGTGCCCACATCTAAGATGGTATCGATAGAAGTGGGCGTTCAGTGTCAAAAATGGCCGTCCCGTGGGCGTCACCTGACGCTTTGTGGGAGGGTGAGATAGTTGAAGGCTCAGTGCGGCTGCGCCTGCTGCCTGAAATGCTGAAGTCGGGCCGGAGTTACAGGTAAGAAACGATCGGTAGGTCGGTGGGCGCCAGGGCTCTCGGCTAAACGCCCCCCCCCCCTTTCTCCATTATATAACTTTATTTTGAATAGTTCCTCTTCCTCTGGGGCGGGGTGTTCTCTTTCTTCCTTGCATTAACTGGTTCATGCAGCTCCCTCTCTGCTGAGTAGGGTGGCTTCCTGTTGCCTGCTTAAGGAAGGGTTTATCACTTTGACAGTTCTTTCATCATAGTGAATGCACTGTCCACTCCCGCTTGTCTTGTTTCCAGTTTCACGCACAGCTGGACGGGAAGCTGGCTTCCTTTTCCCTTATGATCACTCCCCCTATTATCTGAAGAAGTGAACATTGACTTAGGAAAGCTGGTACTGTGCCACAAACTGTGTGGTGCTACTAGACTCTTGCTCTTTTCTACTGCTACAGACAAACTGACAGGGCTACCCATCTTGATCTAACTTCCCCTAATAATTAACGTGGGTCTCTCTCCACCTCTTTTTGGCAGCTGCTGGGAGCTGGTATCTGTAGACTTTATGTACATACAGTTTGCAGTGGTGGTGCTTTTGAATTATAGTTATATTTTAAATTGTAGCCTCAAGGCAGTGAATGTATGAAAAAAATACAGTTGTTTATAGTTTTCTGAATGTGGTTGGGGGAAAAAAAGTCTCCTATTTAAAACTATATGTATAAAATGTTATTTTCGCTTATCCCAAGTTCCTTCCTGAAGGTTGTGTAATCTGCTTTTGTATGATGAACATTTGTGGGGAACACCTTTTACTTAGCTATACAGGTATCATTTGGAATACCTAAGAGACTGACTGGAAACATCAAAATACAGTGACCTTGTTCTAGTTTTTTCTCTCTTGAATGTTTCACGTACTCTGAAAGCATCTGCATTTTTATGGGTAGTGTGGCTAAGTGTCTTTGCTGCATTGAAGACTTAAAAACAAAACACTATAGGAGCTCTATTATGACTTCTCACAATATAGTGTTATGTAGGCAGAACTGCAATGCTCTGTGTCCTCTTAGGATCTAAAAGAAACAATGATTAGCTAGTAATAGAACTATAAAACAGCATCCTAATTTTTGCATCGAAATGTTTTTTTGAGGTTGGCAACTGTAGTTAGATTCTTAATTATTGCCAGCATTCACAGTAGTGTAACACAGGAAAAAGCCCAACATTCTTCCTACTTATATTAATTAAATGCTGTAGGTCTTGAGGACTGTTTTGCCAGTTCAGGTTGAGCTGTCTTTTTCAATTATGTGGAAATGGTTTCTCAGCCATGGCTTACAGTGCAAGCCTAAGAACACTCTGCAGACAGGAAACCCCAGTGAATAAAGCTGAGCAGGATTCTGAGCAGACCTGCTTAGGATTGTTCTCTTAGATACACTTTGACTAGTGGGTTGCATAGATTTAAAAGGCTGTCTATAGTATTGGTCAAAGCTATGACTGTACTGTCTTGCATGAGGAAATGCATACAAATCTGTTAAAGTAAATCAGGTGATATTGCTGAAATGTGAGGACAACTTACTATTTGTTTCAGTTTGGGGCCTCTTTCAGCAAATTCTTCATGGCACAATTTACAATAGTGGTATTTTTAAATTGTAGCCTCAAGGGAGTGGATGTATGAAAAAATGAAGTTGCTCTAAATGTGTCTGAAAAGAGCTTTGTCTTGTATTCTTAACTAATAAATAATTCAGTCCTGAACTCTGTCCTTGAACTCATATTTGTAACTAATATTAGTAACCCAATTTAAGCCATGATGATACAATTAATTATTTTCTAGAAATGGGTAACCATCTGAAATCCCAAAGATGCATTATAGGAATTTTGTATTCATTATTTGGTTTTAGTGATGCTACCTGCAAATGCCTTCAAGTTAAAACGGTGGCCTTATAGATGTACCAGTGAAACGGCTTCAAGCACTTTCCTCTCAGTGTGTCTTCTCTACAAGGTATTGTAGGTCAATCATTACATATTCACTGATATCTTTAAACATGAGTGTGCTGTTGTGAAAGGAGCCCACTGTTAGCTGCGTTGCCTGGGACAAGCAGAAAATGCCTCCAAGTGAACAGGTATGTGTTCAGTTGCTTTGTAATTCTGAAAGCTATGTATGGTGCTGCTGGCCTTCCCATAATTTTCTAGAAGGGGATACATAACTCAGCTATATGTATTATCTTCAGAACAAAGAAACCTTGCTTTTGAATGCTACCTGCTGTGCACTTGGTCTCTGTTTTGAAAGGTGGGAAAGGTGAGAATGCCATGTGCTGCCTTTAGAGTAGATCTATATATAGTAGGACAACATCTGGAGGAAGATTCCTGAGCCTAATGGACTGACCACTCTCTCCCTAAAGAGTGATCAAAAGAAAAGCAGAATTTTGCTGTTCTGTGCTTGATTAGGCAAATATCAAATCAGGCAGAGCCACTACTGTCACCTGAGCCAGTGAGTTAGGCTTCTCCAGGAGCCAGTGCTCAGTCTCCATAGTGATGGCCTGCTCTGAGTGCTGAACTTCTTTTGCCCTTTATCTCTGGACAGGAGAATGGACAGTTTTCATTAGTGCTTTGCAGCAGAGAAACACCGCTCTGCTAATGGCACCTGATTTTCCCATCTTCGGGGGGAGGGAAAGGAGGAGGCTTGAGTGAATTATTTGTATTTCCTGAAAATGCCCCATTTTCCGAACAGCCTTCTTTTTCAAAAGAGTTTTATTCATTCTAAGCTTTCAGGAATGAAACCTGATTTTAAGAGGGAAGCGAAGAAGAATATTAGCTATAAAGCTTTTTGCTGTGATTCGTTTGCAAGCTGCTGAAGAAGGGTTTAGAGCAGAAGTGTCAAACTTATCTGTTACAATAAATGTCAGTTTGTTGGGCCAGGCCACACATGCCATGAAATGTAACATGAGGTACCAGAGATATAAACTATTCCATTGGCAACACCAGGTGAATGACAAGAGCAGGCTTGATTGGATTAGGTGTGATATACAGAGGAATAGTAGGCATGGAGATATCAGCATTGGTAATGAGACAGGAAACCTAGGTCTCAATTCCATCCAAGAGGATTCAGTCCAGGAGGAGGCAAAGAATAAATGGACAGAGGTCTGACATTAGAAACCATAATATTCAGTTACTGATTTAAGAGTATCAGTGCTCTTACCAAGGAATTTCAAAGAGAGATTAGAAAGAGAGACTGCTGAATTACAATTGATAATGAAGCTCAAGACAATGCATTCTCCTGGACTGAACTGAGACGTAGTTTTCCTATCTCCAGGGCTTTTTTTTTTAAAGCAGGAACGCACAGGAACAAAGTTCCGGCTGGTTTGGTGTCAGGAGGTGTGGCCTAATATGCAAATGAGTTCCTGCTGGGCTTTTTTCCTGTGTGAAACATTGGTGACATCGGGGTGTGACCTAATAATGCAAATGAGTTCCTGCCTAGCTCATTACCAATGTGTGCTATTATCATTTGGCATCTGAAATCACTCCACTCTCCAAGATACAAGGATCAATCCAAGTATTCTTTTTCCTAATCAGAATCTTTTTGAAAGAAATTAAAATCCAGGTAGGAAATCAAATCTTTTTAAGAAAATCTTTTCAGGATAAGCCAGAATAATTTCCTCAGTGCAAATTGTGCTTGTCAAAAGAATCCACCCCCACCCACCCTCTCTTTCTCCAAAGAAGCGTGCTTGTGCACAAAAGCTTATACGTGGAATAAAACATTGGTGTTAAAACTGCCATAGGTCTCCAAATTTGTTTTCTCTTTCTCTTTCTTCCCCCTCCCTTCCTCCCCAAAAGAGGAGGAACAGACCCAGAGAAGGAAGCAGAAGTTGTATGTGTGCAAGCATGAGAGAGAGTGGTCAGAGATATCACCCTTGCTGCCTCTTTAGACCACTGTTACCCAAACTGAGGGTGGGGTTGATGGGACATCAGCAATGTGTGCAGAGTAAAGGTTTTAGAGGGACTGTGTTAAGCATGTGCTAGAGAGGAGTCAGGTATATACAGAATAGGTTAGGAGGAATGAAGTATGAAAGATACAGTAAATTTAGATAAAATATTTAGATACAGTAAATTTAGAAGGGGGACATAATGTTATAAAGCATGAGAAACACTACTGTTAAGCATATGGTATACATTGTGTAATCTCTAGTGCAGGCACTTGGATTGATATACATGCTTCAGTAAGCAGAGTAAAATGAAAAAAGTGGTTGTCATCTGACAAAAGAAAAAGGTGTTTCTCTAAGCATCTTGGTATCTTAGGGGTCAACATATGTGCTACAATTAATCCCTATATGATAAAGACGTATGAGGTAGATTTCGTTGGAGGGACTTTCCATTGAACACTCTTTAGTGGGAAAACTCCCTTGACTTGGGGGGAAATATATTGTCTTGATGGAACTAGATTCTCTGAGAAATGTCCATATATCAATAGTGATCATCTATTTCCAACTGGCAATTTCCAATTGAGCATTAAAAACACCTTATACTGTAAGTACTTCTCCATGTGAAAGAATATCTTACAGAGTTCTGAGTCTGGTAAGAAGGCTGTCACTTAGCAAGGCTACTTTACCGCCTTAAGATAGCCTGAGTCTTTCCAATCCTATTATTGGTCCTCTTTTTGAACCAAAGAACTGTATGCAGTTGCATTTCTTATTGCAGACAAAATGGATCTGTTTCTTTAGGAGAAAAATGCACATGAACTGCTTGATTTTGTTACTTTTCTGACAGGAATGATGACGGTTTGGATCCAACAACGAACTAGGAGGTGCTGGAGGGAGAGGCCCAGTTGGAACTGGAGGTGATGAGGGCAGCCAAAGGATTCTGAGTGAACCACCATGGCTTCCCATGTGTTGGCTTGTCTCTCCAGCCTGCCAATTGCAGTGGTCTATGGGTCCCTATCGCTCTTTATTTCCATTTTGCACAATGTATTCCTCCTCTACTATGTGGACACCTTTGTTTCTGTTTACAAGATTGATAAACTTTCATTTTGGATTGGAGAGGTAGGTTTTGAACTTTGAGAGTTATGTTTTTGTCAGAGCTATTCAGTAAGATGAAGTCTGTGGCTGTTAATAGGGTAGTAGCCAGCTGTTGAAGAACTAAAGGAGGGTTTTCTCTTGCATGGGTGGGAATCTGCTTTTACAGCTTGTGTCAAATTTTGAGGTAATGATAAACCAGAAGGGTGCAAAAATTTTGCATGCTCTAGCTGTGAATGAGCAGTACTGCAAGCAAGTCACTTAGGCTGCTGGCATTTATAGACATTATTCTGGAATAATTCTTATGTTCTGTATTAACTCAAGAAAACCCTTGTGTCAGTCTCTGAAATAAAAATATTTCTCTTACATCTATACCCACCCTGTGCTTTGGTCTGAAAGCAAGTTACAACATTCTAGAAATGTAACATTCTAGACTTGTACTTCTCCCATTAAAAGGGCTGAGGCAAGGGCCTATCCAATACTGCCTTTCTTTAAAATCCTAGTCTTCCTTTGCATACTTCTGTGGTCATCGTGCCACTTTTTCCTCTTAACAACGCCAAACATGGTGATGATTCATTACAGCGGTTTTCTAGTAAAAGTCTACATGCTATGCAGAACTCCCATGAGATTTTCATGTGCAGAACAAATGTCTGTTCCTTATTTGACTGATTCCTTTATCAGAAGAGTTCAAAAGGTAATTTCTCCTCAGTGAGATTGGCTGATAATTATGAAGGTGGGTGGAATAAAGGTTGTCCTCTAGAGTTTCTCTTATAATTGGCATAGGGGGAATAGTCTTCCAATGCTGGTATATGTCAGAGGAAATTTATTCCATTATTAGCCTGGGAAAGGCTGTGTTTTTTTTCTTCTTGTGTTGATGAGAGATATTTTTCATTTTGTTCCTCAAAGCTTTATGGAGCTTCTCTCTTAGCAGATATGCCAAATAGGCTTGATTATAATTCTGGCACTTCTCTCTTCGGATGCCTGAGAAGCCAAACTCACTACCTTCATCATCTTGGATAATGGGGGACTTTCCTGTTTTTTGTTATAGGGTTCCATATGATAAAACTGCTTCTGAGTACGGAGGTATTTGACAATGGACATAGAATTGGTATTTGTGATTATGTGTATGTCAGATATTGCTTTTGGTAGCCTCCAGTATGGGCATTATTAACAGCAAATCATTCATTCTGTAATGTTTTAAACATTTGTCTTCAGCTTGCATCTCAGTGAGTATACCATATTTTCGTTCTAGACTGTGTTTCTGATCTGGAACAGTCTCAACGATCCTCTCTTTGGTTGGCTGAGTGACCGGGCTTTCCTCAGTACACAGCAGTAAGCAGAGTGTCATTTATGTCCTGTGTCAAGGTGTTGAGAGCTTAATAGCTATGAAAAATGGAAAGGAACATGACAACTAGCATATTAAACTAACCAAAAGAAGCATATTACTGTAAAAATTAATACCTTTAACCAGGGCTTTTTTTGAGCAGGAATGCACATGAATGCAGTTCTGACTGGCTTGGTGTCAAGTGGTGTGGCCTAATATGCAAATGAGTTCCTGCTGGGCTTTTTCTACATAAAAGCCCTGCTATTAACGCATTCAATTGCACATGAATCCAGACCAGCACCCTCGTTGCCTTTCGTATTATTATTGTTTTCTTTCTGATGCTAATCTTTGGGAATTTCTGGTACATATATGAGACCTTCTCTAAGAATTGGAGACTTGGTTCTTTTGATCCTTTAAAGAATGCTGAATTTCCACAGTGAGATGGGATTGTGAAGTAGCCAAGTGTAGCTTTTCCTGAAAGAAAATTAGTGAATGTATGCATGGGTGCAATGAAATAAGTTGAGTATTGTTTTAAAAAGTGAAAAGAGGACTGATAGTGAAAGAACACAAGCTTTCATGCAAAGAAAAAATCAAGAAGTAAATTAAATATTGACGAATAATGATAGGCATCAGAGAAGACAGAATAAATGCAGACTTACAAGGGAGAGAGCAGTAGGCTTTTAACAGCAGGCATATTTCAG
The DNA here is from genome assembly GCF_032191835.1 of Heteronotia binoei. Taxonomy (NCBI): domain Eukaryota; kingdom Metazoa; phylum Chordata; class Lepidosauria; order Squamata; family Gekkonidae; genus Heteronotia; species Heteronotia binoei. The sequence continues at coordinate 75,464,840 of NC_083228.1, read as the reverse complement.
ATTGTGGAATGAATCTAACAATTTTTAATGGAAATATGCTCTTTCTACTGTAGGTCTGGAATAGAGATCTCCTCTCCAGAAGTGGTGTTGAAGAGACTCAAGGCTCTAAACCACAATGGCCCCCTTTTTGCTTTGTCATTCCTGGCCTTCTGGATTGCATGGGCCCACCCAGGTTTACAGTTCCTCATCTGCCTCTGCTTGTATGACAGTTTCCTCACTATGGTGGATCTCAACCAGAATGCCTTGCTTGCTGACCTTGCTGTGTCTGCAAAGGACAGGACTGGACTCAACTTCTACTCTTCACTGTTCAGTGCCATTGGCTCCCTCTCAGTCTTTATGTCCTATGCTGTGTGGAACAAGGAGGACTTCTTCTCTTTCCGGATCTTTTGTGTGGCACTGGCTCTTGGCTCAGCACTTGGATTCATTGTGGCCACATGGCTGCTGAGGCAGAGGTTTCAGAGGGAAGGGCAAGTGAAATGGGATGAAAGAACAGCTTTAAAAGAGTAAGTGCTATCTGGTTGTGTAATTTAGTTGCTCATTAAAACATACTGCCATTGCCCAGTGAACATAGGGTATGGCTTGTAGTCAGAGACCAGCTGTTTCCTCAGCACATTCCAGTATTTGCATGGAGGTCTGTCAGTCACTTTTTAAACAGCCAGTGCAGAAGCTTCAGGGTTTGGAGAGAGAGAGATTTGGACAGAATGTGTGTGCAGACTAGGGTTGCCAACCTCCAGGAGGTAAATACCAAGAATGCACAATGTAGAACAATCCCAAATAATGAACCACTATTCAGAAATTCTTATATAATTCAATCAATCTCAGATTCATTCAATATATTATTTACAGATTATAAAACACATTTTAGACATACATAAATGAAGTGTCCATGTGCTTCCTATTAAATGTCAAAGTCAAGTCCAACATTCTTGGAAGACAAAATCATTTCAGGTTTCCATAGAGAATGTTGACAAATTCAAACAGTTTCTTTATATTCTCTCAAATAGTCCCTTTTGGGGGTTTTCAAAATAGTATCTTTTGGGATTTTTGAAGATATATAAAGAAACTGTTTGAATTTGCCAACTTTGTTCTTTATGGAAACTTGAAATTATTTTGTCCTCAGAATTTTGGACTTGATTTTGTCATTCAATAGGAACATAGACACTTCAAGAGGATATTTATGTGTATCTAAAATGTGTTTTGTATTCTGCAAATTATATATTGAATAAACCTACGAAATTGATTGAATTATACAAGAATTTTTGAATAGTGGTTCATTATTTGGGATTGTGATATGTTGTATATTCTTGGTATTAGCTTTTGCATAATCTTCTCCCATTTATTTTTTATAACCTCCAGGTAGTGGCTGGAGATCTCCAGCTAATACAACTGATTTCCAAGCAACAGAGATCAGTTCACTTGGAGAAAATGGCTGCTTTGAAAGGTGGACTCTGTGGCATTGCACCCCACTCAAGTCCTTTTCCTCCCCCTTCAGGCTCTACCCTCAAAATCTTTAGATATTTTCCAGTGCAGTCATTGGCTAATACTACTTAATTCAGTTCTTAGTTCACCACCTAAAACTTATATTAACAGCGCTGGAGATAAGGAGAGATACATTTTTATCTATTAGTGCTCTCTACCTTTCAGGAGAACAGTGAGTTCCAGCTAGCACTAGAGACTGATCTGAAATGCTGTTGGTTTTGATGTTTTCAAACAAATAGCAGCAACCATTTGCTATTTTGCCTAAGTAGCCTTTAGGCAATCTGAAATTTGTTCTGCATTTGGAACAAGCCAGATTGTAACACCTCCTGTATCTTAAGACTTAAAAATAAGCTTCTGGGCTTTTCCACAATACCCTGAAACATCTCCCTAAAACACACACATTGGTATTTGCACTTTTTGTTTCAGTCACAACAAAGAGTAGATAAATATGTTTCATAAGACCCACACAGGTTGGAAGCCTTACATTGGGTTGCCTCAGGTTATCCTTATGCTAACTCTGTGAGGAATTATAGCTAAGTGAAAACTTTAACTCTGGTCTTCCCATTCAAAGTTCTGCACTCTAGACACTGCACTGTAGCAGCTGTTCTTAAAATGTGGTAATTTGTTCTTGTAGACTGTATATAGACAAGCCTTCTGTGCAGCAGGAGAAAAGGATCACTCTGGCAGAATATCTCAAACAGCTCTCCAGGCATCGCAACTTCCTCTGGTTTGTATCTATGAACCTTATACAGGTAGGTGTGGTGTAGTGTTCTCTGTAACTAAACATTTTTGATGGCTGAGGTTAGACAGGATACTATTTAACATGCTGATCTGTAGAGATCTAGTTCAGTAGAGTCAAAGTAGCCTTTTACATGATCAAAATAAGTCTTTATTGATCCTGTGCTGTCCACTATGTCCAAAAAACATTTGGCATGGTTTTGATTAGAAGATTATAAGATTTTTGCCATATGAATTTCATTGACCAGCCCATGTCATGAGACCAACTTTAAAGAAATTTCATGTGAAATTTATTCTACCCATGACAATAGCTCTGTTTTTTAAAAGTCAAAGAAGGGCTTTCATGTAGTGTCCCTGCAATAAGAAAGAACTTGCTTTAGGGTGCCCTGGTCTCCTCAGGCTCAGTAAAGTTTTCTTCAATGCAGGAATTGGTTGATGTAATTAAAACCCAAAAAAGTAACAAGACCCCAGGTCCAGATGGACTTCTGATTGAGTTCTTTAGAGCCTTTGAAGATTTGTTATTGCTGCCCTTTAAGAAGGTAATTGAGAATGTCTATCGTTCAGGCGAGACTCCAGATTCTTGGAAAGAAGCGCTTATTACTCTCATTCACAAAGAAGGCACCGACCCATCAGAAATTAAAAATTATAGACCAATTTCACTTTTAAATAGTGATTATAAGATTTTTGCAACAATTTTAGCGAATAGATTGAAGAAGGTGATTACCGACTTAATTCATGAGGATCAAACAGGTTTCGTCCCAGGACGACTAATGAATCAGAATGTGAGGCTACTTTTAAATGTGGTTGAATATTACAGAGATCACCCGGACAAAGAATTTGCTGCTATTTTTGTGGATGCAGAAAAGGCTTTTGATAATGTTAATTGGAATTTCACCAAAGTGACATTGGATGCGATTGGTTGTGGTGATAGGTACCGCAGAATGGTCGAAGCGATTTACTCTAAGCAGAATGCGAGAGTGAGTTTTAATGGAGTGATGTCTGATTTAGTAGAAATACAACAAGACACTAGACAGGGATGCCCGTTATCCCCATTGCTTTTTATCTTGACGCTAGAACCTTTAATAAAGAAGATTAGAGAAGACAACAAAATTCAAGGAACCAGAATTAATAACGTGGAATTTAAGTCTTTGGCGTTTGCAGACGATTTAGTATTTATCTTGGAACAACCCATCTCTTCGATAGTCCCTCTGAAGCAAAGACTACGAGAATTTGGAGAAGTATCTGGTTTCAAACTGAATGTGTCTAAGACAAAAATTTTAATGAAAAATATGGAGAAAATTCAAGTTGAATCTTTAGAACAGCTTTCAGGATTTAAGCAAGAAAAAAAGATAAAATACCTTGGAATTTATTTGACGAATGATTTAAAGACTTTGTACAGAGACAATTATGAAAAAATATTGAAAGAAATACGGGATGATCTAACTAACTGGAAAGATCTCCATATTTCGCTCTTAGGTAGAGTCGCTACAATAAAGATGAACATTCTTCCAAGGATCTTATTTCTCTTCCAAACAATCCCAATCACCTTACCCAAACTATTTTTCCAGAAACTTAACTCTATGATCAAGTTGTTTATCTGGCAAGGGAAAAAGGCCAGAATAAAATTGAAAATTTTACAAGACAGCAAATCAAGAGGTGGTCTTGCTCTCCCAGATTGGAATCTGTACTATAAGGCTTGTTGTATTGCATGGTTAAGGGATTGGTGTAAGCTAGATAATAAGAGGCTAATGACTATTGAAGGCGTAGGTTTGGGAGAAGGCTGGCACAATTATATGTGGTATCACACTCCTGTAAAAACTGGACGCTTTTTCAGACACGAAATAAGAAGATCCTTGTATAAGATTTGGGATGAAATTAAGCTGATGTATACTTATACTCCAAAGTGGCTATCTCCGATAGAAGCTCTGACTCACCCCAACTTGTATAATTGGGATAACCCACAAGATTATGCCTATTTGTTGAATAGCCAAAATGATTTGATTGAGGAAGAACTATCTAAGTTAAATTGGTGGCTCCAGTGTCAACTCAAATCAAGATTTCAGAAAGACAAAGAAAGGGGCTTTTTGAATAAACCAATTGAATTAGATCTTATCTTAGAGTCCAAGCAGAAGATAATTTCTAAAACGTATGATTGGCTACTTCAAGTTAAGATGCAGGATGAAGTTGTAAAAGAAGCTTGGATCCGCTGGCTTAAGGATTTTGGCTATAATATTGATCTGGATGAATGGGAAAAATTATGGAAACAGAATTTAAAACTAATAAAGCCAACTGATCTCAAAGAAAATCTATATAAAATGGTATATAGATGGTATCTTACACCAAATAGACTCGCCAAAATTTACCCCACATACTCTAATAAATGTTGGAAATGCCGAGAAGTTGAAGGATCGTTGTTCCATATATGGTGGCAATGCAAAGAAGCCAGGAAATATTGGGCTCAAGTTAATATTTGGATTCAAAAAATCTTGAAAATACAAGTTAAGCATGTGCCAGAATTGTATCTTCTGAATATCTGTAGGCAAAATTTGCCTACGACCAAACTGAAAGTGTTACTGTATATAGTTACCATTGCAAGAACTTTGTATGCCAAGTATTGGAAAAATGATAGAATCCCGAACAGAGACGAATTCATTAATAAGCTGTTGGAAGTCGCTGAATCTGATCTAATGTCCACAAGATTAAGAGAGGGTAATGTGCAAAAATGTCAGGAGGAATGGGACCCCATTTATAAATGGGTCAAAAGTAGAGGCTTCGACATGGAGTAGCTAGAATTTTTTTTTTCCTTTCAAATCCTCTCCAGCCCCCAGTGTGTATGATTGGGATGTAGTGGTAGACGTTAGACATAGATGTGTTTTTGACTGTATGGCGCGCCCAAGCGTCTAAGGTGTTTGGAATGTATCTTTTTCGTATGATTAATGTTGATTGTATTTGTTTGTTCTTTATTCTTTCTTTTCTTTGTATGTCCATCTTTTCTTAATAAAAAATTTCATATATTGAAAAAAAAAGTTTTCTTGTTTTAGATTATTTGAATTAGTGCTAACTTTGGGATGATGAGTGAAGAGAAGCCAGCTTTCACTACAAAAGAGTATTCTTTTGATCCTAACGGAGGGAGGGAGGCGGTGGAAATTACATTATATTTTGACACTTGAAAATGGTGTGGTATGTGATGAGCAGTTGTACCCTTGATTCCATTCAGATGTTGAGGCAGTTGTAGCAGTGCAGGCAACACAGTTTAGTTGAATATTGGGTGTACATGCAATATATGGTATGTACAGATTGCATTTCCACTTGGCATCTTATTGGAGCATAGCATTTTAGATGGTTTGAGAAGGAATAAAAAAACATGTACAACCTCTTGCCTTCCATCTTGCCCTTTGTAATAGTTGCTTTAATTACAGGCTCTGTTGGGAGATCTTTGTGCAACACTGAGCCACTTGGCATGACATCTACAGTTGCAGTGCTCTCTGGGGGAAAAGTTGATTCTGTATGATAACATGTAATGAATTGCGCTGGATACTTATCCTCTGTCTAACTGGGTTTAGTAGGAAAACTTCCTGAGTTAACAGGCATCTGCTATCAAGCACATAATAGTCTGTTGGCCTAAATTGTGTAATTAAAGAATTGCATTTCTATTTCTTCAAGCCATATGAAACCACTCCCATTCATATGGCTTGCACATGTGACTGGTATAAAGAGGTCTATTATCTTCAGTATTTCGCTTGTAGCCCTGCTGTTTTGTCTTAGTTACATTTTCACATGAGTCATCTTTCACAGGTTTTTCACTGCCACTTTAATAGCAACTTCTTCCCTCTCTTCCTGGAGCATCTGCTATCAGATCGTATCTCTCTGTCCATGGGATCATTTCTGCTGGGTAAGTCCAAGGTGGGAATTTAAAAGGTATACTGATTCTTGCTTTCTAGAAAATGACTAGAGAATGTCACTTTTCTTCATTGATGGAGATGCCAAGATCCCTAATTCAGCTGCTCACACCATTTTGTGGAAGCAGTCTTTCTGTCTCTTAGACTGGAATCCAACATCTGCACAGAGCTCATATACATGGTACAGAGCCCAGATCATTGAAATTGTAACTGTTGTAATTGTAATTGTTAATTTGGTATGAAAACCAGATGTAGGTGGGGGGAAAAAACCACCTGACCTCTATTTGTTGATGAAGAGGAGAGCCATACTCAACGCATGTATGAAAACTAATTGCTTTATTAGAATTCTGAGTGCCATCTCTTTGAAATCAGTATTGTGGATATGCTCATACACAAGAACAAGAGCAAGCTAGCAAGCTTAAGTTTTAACATGTACACTTCACTTAAGACCTAACTAAACACTCCACAGCCCTCACTTCATGTCTGAGTCTGTCTTGAAGGCTTTCTATCAGATGTGCCCTGAATTTCTCAATGGGACTTCCATTCCCTGGAATAAGGGAGACTGATTTGGATCAAGACCATAACATTTGGGGAGGTGGTGCATCAGCGTTCTGTTTGCACAATTTTCAGGAAATTTTGCTGGGGTTGCTGTGGCAAGTTAGGGTTCCTGCATTTGTAAGGTACACATATGTTTCCCCAGTGAGGCTATTTCTGGTTGGGAAAACAGCAGTTGGGGTAGGTCTAAGTAATCTCTCACCATTAGGTTCCCACTGTACTTGGGGTTTGAGTTCTCTGCAGAATGCACAGCACACATCTCATAATGTCCTCATGGCAGACCTAGATACAATGCAAGCAGTATGTACGGTATAACTAGGCACACAGAATAGATGCTGTCACTTTGCCACGCTTATGTTCAGGTTAGTAGAGATCCCTGGTTAGAAAAATGGAAGCCAAACCAACCTGAAATTTTACTCAGGGTAGGGTTTTTTCCTAATGGTACTAATTGCCATCCTAATGAACAGCATATCCAAGTTGTATAGAACCAAGCATGTTTGGGTTTATTTCCAAAGCAGAACTTATCATAAACTTTTGGTTTATGATGTAACCAAATGATTGGTTTATGATGTTCCCCACAAATGTTCATCATACAAAAGCAGATTACACAACCTTCAGGAAGGAACTTGGGATAAGCGAAAATAACATTTTATACATATAGTTTTAAATAGGAGACTTTTTTCCCCCCAACCACATTCAGAAAACTATAAACAACTGTATGTACAAAAGTCTAAACAGAATGCTTTTATTCATTATGCATATGCTTGCAAGTAGTGAGACTGTATGATTTCAAAGTCCATTTTCTGGTTCACTAAGGGTGAAGATCTGTATCTCATATTTATCTTGTGAGTGCAGTAATGCACTGTTCAATCCTTTGTTTGCATTCCTTCTCAGGTGTCTCCTATGTAGCCCCTCATCTCAACAACCTCTATTTCTTGTCTCTCTGCCGGAGGTGGGGTGTGTATGCTGTGGTACGAGGGCTCTTCTTCCTGAAACTGTTACTCAGTGTGATTATGTTCCTTGCTGGACCAGACTGGATCTACCTGCTGTGCTTCTTCATAGCTAGGTACAGCATTTAAGTAGTATGGCCCTGAGGGCTGGGACTGGGCTTTTGTACATTGGGATGTCTGACTAAGCATTGGCAGTGTTGAAATCATATTCAGAGTCTTGATTCTCAGCTATGCACTTAGCTGTTTGTTTTAGTTGAGAAATCTGGGGGGACTGATCAGAATAATTTAATTTAGGAATGGGTTAAATGGCTATATAAGAGCCTGGAATACCAAAAAACTCAGTGATTTAAAATAAAAGAATCTAGTCATTGAGAATGTGGGCAATCAGTGTGAAAGATATGCTAACATTTTCTGCAGAGGATTTGGAAACCAGAGATGCTGGTGATGTTCAAGGCAGAATTTTAGCAGAGTATCACTTTGCTCTGTCCTTCGTTTTAGGTACTATTTTGAACACTTACAGAATAATTACACTATCTGTTCTTTATTTTCTTTTATTCTTGTACTTGCTTTCCATGCTGAAAATTTATCTGCAAACCCCTCCAGGAGTTATTTAGTTCTGTGCACAGAGTACCTGTCCTACTGAACCTCTCTTTTTCTCCCTAGCAACCGTGTGTTCACTGAAGGAACATGCAAGCTGTTAAATCTCGTGGTCACTGACTTGGTAGATGAAGATCTGGTGCTGAATCAGAGGCAGCAGGCTGCCTCAGCCCTCTTGTTTGGCATGGTTGCCTTGGTAACGAAGCCTGGCCAGACCTTTGCCCCCTTGATTGGCACCTGGCTACTGTGTGCTTACACAGGTAGGTGATGGTCAGGGCACTTTCTTTAGTGGTTGAGTGGGGCCTGAGATAACAATTGCTGCTCTTCTTTCTCTCCTGAGAAAACATAGCAATGACTGTTCGTAATATAATATAGTGAAGGATAGTAATGTGTTCACTTTAATTGCAGGTTAGTCTGTAGCAATTGTTTATCTTGAGAAGAGTGTAGTGAATATTTCATTAAAGGACCTTCTGTACATATCGTTCCTTGTTTGTCTGGCTATATGGCAAATTAGGAAGGTTGCCACATCTTAATGGCAGGTTAGAACCTAGTCTGCCATTTCCACATGGGAATCTTCCCGATACCGAATCTGCTTAATTTAGAGGATTTCACCTAACATTTCACGTTTGGAAACCTTCCTCCCAAGCAAATCCTCTGGAGCAGATTCTAGTTAACTGGGCTTCATTTAAGTGTTTATTTTTCTCCTTGTGAGGGAAATTAACTAAGATTGCAAACGGAAAGTGATGAAAAGGGGACAATTACATTTAGGGCTAATGCAACAGATTGTAGAATGGCTTTTGTTTTGAAAAAGATCATGATTGTCATCTTGGTATTGGAACTAAAATATCAAAACCACAGTCTTCATACAGTATAAATGGGTCACAGTTATTCTCTTGCTGCCGTTGTCTCAGGTTATGACATTTTTCAGCGGGATCCTCTGAACAAAGTGGTGAGTGCTCAGCCCAAGCTTGCTTCCAACGTGGCCTGGGAACCAACCCTTCGTCAGGGCTGCTTCTACCTTCTTGTGTTTATCCCTATTACATGTGCATTACTTCAGATCTTCAGCTGGTCACAATTCAACCTACATGGAAGGCGCCTCCAGACAGTGAAATCTCAGCGTCAGAACTTAACAGATAAATGGTCTGAAGAGATCAAGACAATTTAATTGCCAGAGGAGTTAACAGTCAGTGACACTTCCTATGTGTAATTTTATGATAGATTCACTAAGTGGGTGGAAGATATAGATGCTAAATTGGGGATGTAAAGTTACATCTGGACTGGTAGATGATGTTTCTGCTGTTCTGGCACCTGAGTAAGGGTCATACTACAGATGATGCCGGGGATCAATTATCTAATCCCCCAATGCATAGCTGATTCTTAAAAAGCAACCATGGAGCAGGAGAAAGATTGGGACTATGACACTGGGCAAGAGTGTTAACTCCCCACCCCCACCCCCACCCGGCAATTTCTGTCCCCAGTGAAGCTAGTTCCTCCCCAGCTGCTTTTTGAGGCTAAATTACAGCTTGGGGTTGTCCAGTCACAGATTCCACTGTTGCATACATTAGCCTTAAGAGGAAAAAGGGCAAGTTGATATGTAACTGAGCCAACTTTGATTAGTGAAGAAAATGGAAGTTTCTGAGTTATGTTGAATTTCCTGCAAGATATTTCTAGCACTGAACAATGCTTGGAAACCAAAATCTTGCATCACTGCTCATAAATAGAAGCTTGTCTTGAAGTCAGCAGACTACTTTTTTTGGGGGGAAATTGCCTATCCTTTTCTGGTTGCAAGAAGAGTAGCCAGATCACTGGCCAGTGAAACAACTCATATATTGAGAACAGGTTGGCAATTTGAGACCTGCTGTCCCATTCTCCCCATCCCTCCACACATAGGTATGCTATCTTGTATTGAGAAAGTGAGATTCAATTTCCTCCTTTCCTTATACTTTTTTATAGGGGACTGACTATTCAGAAAATCATCCCTCTCTCCCTCTTACATTAAACTTGTATCTCGAAGGCACTAAAAATAGGGCATAGTGCTTGCAAAGCAAACACCATGGAGGAAAACAGCTTGTATTTCGTTTCAGTTGAGTAACCATGCTACTTTGTAGTGGAAGAGCAAGATTCAAGTCCAGTAGTACTTTTAATTCCATGATATAAACTGACAAAGGGAACTTTGACTCTCAAAAGCTTATGCCCTGGAAATATTGTTGGTCTTTGTGCTATTGGACTCAAATCTTGAACTCGTACTGTAAATCGAGAGAATTGTCATACTAATTCTTGTCAAAAGAGTACATGCAACTGCATTGCTAGACCATGGCAGTTAATGTAGAACTTTGTGCTAAAATGGCAGACCTTGAAATGGGAGCAGGGGTGTTAGTGAGAGGAATTCAAGAGGGGGGCGGGACATGGAAACATCAAGTTTTCTAGGGCACAACTGGCCTAATCTTTAGATGAAACACATCCTGAGACTACAATCCTCAAGAACTACTGCTGGAAACATTTTTCTGTGGAGAGAGTGGCATCCTTCCCTGGATAATACTCATTCAGGGGTTTTTGTTTTGCTGCTGGTGGTGTGTAGTCAATGTTTCTCATACTTGTCAACACTGAGAGCTGTAGGGCATCTGTCTGCTGATTCGTGAGACTAAGCAGAGGTTCATTACCACTTCCATATGTCTGTGGTAATCTGAGGCGATGTTGTTTCACATAATGGCATGGCCAGCTTAGTACATCTAGCATTAATATGGGAAGGATTCCTTCATCTGTGCTGTTTTGGACCAGAACAGATTGCTGTTAAATAGAAGCTTCTGCAAAACTTATTTGAAGAAATGATTGGCCTTCTTGTCCTAGACCTTAGATTATCCCCTCAACTATGGTCAAAAGAAGCTAATCATGTAACTTCCTTAATCAGTGTGAGTCAGTAGCTGACTTACTGGTATTTCACCCCTGCAAGTCAAGAGTGGTAAACAAAAAATCCAGACTTGCTTTGCTCCTCACCACTGATCTGACAAGTTGCGAGAGAAGCTGGGACAGTGCCAGGTTTCCCCAAAGGCCATGGCTTTGTCTCCAGGGAGCAGAAACTACATCCTGCCCTGGATAAGCAATGAACCAGTAAGGCTGTGTGCTGCATGTTCAAGGATGCATGCAGAGGCTTGTGAATCAGTTACTGCCTTCCCAAGAACTTTCACGCTGTCTTGTTGGGGAGAAGGAAAGAAATGAGGGCAATGCCAAAGGTCTCTCACCTTGGACCGGGTTCATTTTGCAAAGAAGAAACAATGTGGAGCTCCTTGGTCCAACTTGTAGGCTATTTTGGGCACTGAGGCAGCAGGTTCTGCTATTGCAGTATTGTACAGGCCACCAATCCACCTATTGCTGTTAACTGCCATTTAGCCTTTAGAGTGGCAGCAGATATGTTTACTGTCAAAAGGCTTTTAAATCATTTGATCTCATTGTAATTTATTCTAATTTAACAAGCCATGTATATTGTTCTTAATTTCATAAATAATTCCTTTATAAACTGTTTCTGTGTGGTTATTTATGTATACAAGTGGCAATTAATACTGGAACTGGTTACAGATGTGCAGTTCCTTAGCCACTGTGGAGGCCAGTTCCCTGTGGCATTTCTTCTGGTGTCCATTGCAGCTCTGTCACTTCAACATCCTGCCTGTATGCAGATGCCAGAACTGGCTGTTCTGGAAAGTAGCCAGCCGTGAAGTGGAAGCTCTCCAGTCAGGAAGACCTAGTCAGCTACAGAATGCATTCCAACTAGGAGAGTTGTATTCCTCCCAGGGGTGATCAGGAAGTATCTGGAGCCTGGCTTTTGAGATTATTTGACCACACTGCTTTTGCTTGAAGGTTCCTGGATTTATAAAAGTGAATCATGCTGCTTAGCAGGCTGCTACCACACCAGTTATGTAGAGAACTATGCACAACAAACATAGGTTGGATCCAGCCAGCTTTTTCATTTGCTTCTACCAGATTGCTCTCCTTTCTGTAGACCTTGCCTCATAATCATTTTTGTGTATGCAAGTCCTGTATCTCAAGCAGTGTTCTCCCTAAACTGCAGAGTCTTGTGAGCTACTGGCATTGAAGTTGTGAGCCAATGCATAAATTAGTTTGTTCTGGGGCTATTTTTCCTGAGCTAAGACAAAAATGTGTGAGCTAGCTCACACTAACTGAGCTTAGAGGGAACACTGATCTAAAGCGCAGCCTTTTTGAAGATCAAGGGGCAGGGTTCAGTTCATTACTGGCTATAGAGAAACTGCTGTTTAGAATCTCTTACAAAGACAGTTTTACTAAACCTTCAAAGCATTTTTCTATTGCAGGCAGAGAGAACACCTTGCTTGCCTCTCAGCAACCCAAAACCAAACTATTCTTTTTTCCACCTCTTAAAACATTGTGAGAGCTTGCCCAGTTTTTTCTAGGTCCACTTCTGCAACTTTCATCCATATTTCAGGTGCTTTCCAGACGTGAAACGTCTTTCCTTAATCAAAGCAGCATACCAGGATTACCTTATTTACCCATCATGGTGATCATTATGCTCCTTTTGACCTTCTACAATCTTAGATTCCTAGTCCCTTCCATCTTAAGACTTTCAGGGGTTTTTTAGTTTGCAAGATATTCCAATATTTATATAGCCATATACACCCACTACTGTTCCCCAGTCTTGGCTTCCTACTTTGCTACCTGTTAATGAAGGTTCAGTGGTAGAACACATTTTGTATGTGGGATGTCCTAATTTCAGTTCCTATCCTCTCCAACTGAAAGGTCTCAAGACAGCAGGGCTCCTCAGAACTGCTGCTGGAAGGAGGAGATAATGCTGAATGAGACCCACTAATGCCCCAATGCAGCATAAAGCAGATTCACAACTAAATTCTACCTATTTTAAAGATTTCTCTCTGTGCTTCCAACTGGGTTTTCTGTCATACTATAGATTCCCCAAAAGGGTGTAAGAACCCAGGTAGACAACTGGGGGGTTAGCAGTCCTTGTTGATCAAATCTAAATCTCTTAACTTTCCATTATAAATTAGGTATGAATTGGGGGGGGGGGGGGGGAGATATCTCTAGAAACTGGGAATACTTTCATGCAGATGGTACTATATATGCAAACAATTCTCTCCTATGGTGTCATTATGACCAAACACGGGGAAATGAAATGTTAAATACACTTCTGGATCCACCACAGTATTTCTACATGGAGTGTGAATATCGTCCCGTGGCGCAATGTGTTAAAGCTGCAGTCCTAAGCTCTGCTCACGATGAGTTTGATCCCTGGCGGAAGCTGGGTTTTCAGGTAGCTAGCTCAAGGTTGACTCAGCCTTCCATCCTTCCAAGGTTGGTAAAATGAGTACCCAGCTTGCTGGAGGAAAAGTGTAGATGACTGGGGAAGGCAATGGCAAACCACCACGTAAAAAGTCTGCTATGAAAATGTTGTGAAAGCAACTTCAGCCCAGTCGGAAACGACTGCTGCTTGCACAGGGGACCTTTCCTTTCTTTCCTTCTACTACACCCTTGCTGTTCCCTGTCTGCCAAGAGCAAATACAAGGAGGGCATTTTGGACTGCAGTGGGAAGAGTGAAGGTGATGCTTCACAGGTGGAAACCCTTTTGTTCTACAGAAACACTCCTACGGACCATGCTGTGGTGTACTTGAACAGGACTAGAGCAGAGCCTGCCCTTAGACACCATCTCCACTTGAAGCTTAGTGGTACTATTTAAATTTACCACCCAAGATTAATCTTAAATAATGTGCCCTGAAGGGATTAGTATTTTATTTAATCCAGGGCAAAGTTTGTTGATCCTGATTAGATATGAAAGCCTGGAATGATGGAAGAATAGAAAAAATTTCTGGGTCTTTTTCCCCCAGGGCCCTTTAGTTTTCTTTTTCTTTTGGCAAGTATGGGGAAACTGGGAAAAAACCCTATGAAATATTTCTCTTTGAGAAAAACATTGTCTTACAAAGCATTTGACTCATTCCTCATGTACAGTATGAGTCATTACAGACATTACAATATTTTCAAGGAGTTTTTGCTCAAATGTAAATAATTTTGGCAGCAATTAATGTTTAAGTATAATGTGTTTAATGATAATACATTATCAAAGAGTTTAGTGTTTCCAAGTTTAGTACCTGAACATGCTGGCAGTCCTATCTAATGTGACTTTGAGAGTTTGTCCAAGTACACTGTCTTTTGTTTACTAGTAGTACATTATTTTTCTGTTTTCAACATATTTTTCCTAGTAACCCCTAAGACATTATACATTAAAAATACATGTGCTATGGTAGCTAGGGTTGCCAGCTCCAAGTTGGGAAATACCCTGAGATTTTGGGGGACTTAGCATATAGTACAATGGATATGCTAAGTTAAAAATGACACATTACATTGCTCAGTCAGTAAAATTAGTTTAGGTTTGGTAGACAAGTATTATGTATAGATCAACTGCCTCCTACCAAAACTCCCTCCTCCCTCCTTTCCAACCCCTCCACCCCCCCCCCCCCAAATTCCTTTCCTCTCCTAGGCTTCAAAATTCCCAGAAATACATAATTGCTCTTAATTAACTGTGTTCCTGCTGTAGCAAAGACAGATCAAGTTGTTACTGCCAGTTTCTTTAAGGAACATGAAGCAGTAAATTAAGCAAGAGTTTCTGACTAATCCATGTTAGAACTTTCTCCCTGAAGAAATCATAGTAAAGCACAGTTCTGGTCACCGCACCTCAAAAAGGATATTATAGCATTGGAGAAAGTCCAGAAAAGGGCAACTAGAATGATTAAAGGGCCGGAACACTTTCCCTATGAAGAAAGGTTGAAATGCTTGGGACTCTTTAGCTTGGAGAAATGTCGACTGCGGGGTGACATGATGGAGGTTTACAAGATAATGCATGGGATAGATAAAGTAGAGAAAGAAGTACTTTTCTCCCTTTCTCACAATACAAGAACTCGTGGGCATTCGATGAAATTGCTGAGCAGACAGGTTAAAACGGATAAAAGGAAGTACTTCTTCACCCAAAGGGTGATTAACATGTGGAATTCACTGCCACAGGAGGTGGTGGCGGCCACAAGCACAGCCACCTTCAAGAGGGGTTTAGATAAAAATATGGAGCAGAGGTCCATCAGTGGCTATTAGCCACAGTGTGTGTGTGTGTGTGTGTGTATATGTGTGTGTATGTGTGTGTGTATATATATATATATATATATATATATATATATATATATATATATATATATATATATATATAAAATTTTTGCCACTGTGTGACAGAGTGTTGGACTGGATGGGCCACTGGCCTGATCTAACATGGCTTCTCTTATGTTCTTATGTTCACAGAAAGTGGTCATGGGAAGGAAAGCATGCAGCCGTCTTTTCATTTGTCTACATGTTTGCTGTTCAAGTGCTTTTGTTCCCTAATTACTATTCATTTGCATTTTAGAGTTCTGTACTTTTTTGGTTCAAAGTGATGGGAGACATAACTGGATAAAGCCATAATACAACAGTAGAGCATCAACTTTGCACGCAGAAAATCCCAGGTTCAGTTCCTAGCCTCTCCAAAGGATCGGGTAGCATGTGATGATAGAGAACTCTCTGCCTGAGGCACTGGACAGCCACTACCAGTCAGAGCAGATAATACTGATCTTGATAGACTAATGGCCTGATTCAGTAAAAGACAGCTTCTTGTATTCCCAGTGTATGCACTAAGCAGATGGATGAACTGGCAACCACTTTTAAGGAGTACACTGAAAGTATGTACTGGCACTCATTGCAAGGAGCATCAACTCCAGGAATTGCAGCAACTGTTCATGTAAAAAGGATAATGACCCCACAATCTGTTCTATGATCCTAGTAATAAATAGGATAACACTTTGTATATTAACAACTTTATTAAGTGTGTTGGTCAGCATCCAGCAGTGGTTTGCACACGTGTGAAGTACAGTGTCAAGTGGATAGAACCAATGCTATGTTGTGAAAAGCACCTGTCAATTTATCAACATTACTGCTTCTGATACTTCTGATAATGGATGTCAAAATAAGGAAAAAGTCACAAGGGATTAAAAAAGGGGCAGGAACCAACTTGGATATTTAATATTCTCATTTTTTCATACCTAACAACCAAAACATGGACTACACTATGCCAGGAGTTCTTTATTGTTACCTTTACCAGTATAAGGTGCCATACACTGACCCCATATCGTTAGTAATTATTCCCTGTGAGAACAATTGGAAATATCTTTAAAAGTACAAATTCTTTTGTTTTCATGGAACTACAAGAAAGCATAGAAAGACACTTAACACCAGATAAAAATCAAGGCCTCTAAAATACCAGACTCCTAGACAACTCAAACAAAACGCAACATTCTTGTATCATAAGGCAAGCCAGTCTCCCTTACCTATGGGAGAAGGCCTTAGTATGGTCCACTATAAAACATCTCAGATGATACTGATATCTGTAGTTCTCAAGCTGACAAGCTATTATCAGGATTATCCTCTAGGTAACTGGTCCACTAAAAGTCACTTTTAGTCTACCGTTCACAAAAATACCCCAAACAGTTTCAGAGCTACAGGCCATTGCCAAGTGAACACAAAGTACCTGTCTGCCTGCAAATTCAGATTGGCCACTGTACCATACTGATGTTGGGATTCAGGGAATATTGGGAAATACCCGATATTTTCTAAGTTCAATATACCAAAAAAATACTGTTTTGCTCACCCCTAAACAGCATGCTTGCTGGGCTGAAACTCTAAGCACCAATGCATTATATAAGAAACCTTTAAATCCAGCTTAATTTAGCTAAAGTAAGGTTTGGACACCACAACTACTGGCGCTACTGCACTTATACCAGGATAAACTTCATTTCACTTTGAATAAGAAAACAAAGTGATGTGGCATTAATGCAACCACTGGATAAGACAACTGTGGATCAGAATACAACTTTCTGAAGTCACCAGAGAGGGTAGACTTTCTTGGCAATGCCATCTGGCCTACAGGACAACCCTTTGCTGACCCAGTCTAGGCCTTTTGAGATCAATGAGTGTGCACAAAAGTAACTGCATCAGATTGAAGTATTAGTTGAGCAGGTCCCTGACATATTAAAGTATTATAAATACACCAGGAAAAGGGTGTGAAACACAGGTATCTCATTTCTATTTGTCAGCACTGAGTAGAGTGCTTTACAAAACGAGGGCCTGCGAACATCACTGCAGAGTGGCTTTGTGCCAGCTCTCAGTGCTTCAGCAGACTCAGACATCAGGCATAGCTACAGAATGAAAATGATACACTGATGCTACAGAGTCACAACAAGTTCCAGCACTTCCCTGGGATTTGCTGCCCAGGCAGAGTCCCTCTACAGTTTCACAATGAGTCTCCGGAAATAAGGGGAAATGGCAAAGACCTTCAAGAACAAAACAAAAGGCTTGCAACCAAAAGACAGACTGAACCACATCCAAAAGACAATGATGGTCAGCAGTACACAGGACAAGGCTTTGCCAACATCTGGGAGATCAAGTCCCTCAATTCTTGCTTCCTATGGCAGTCTTTTCTGCAACATTTGGCTATAGGTAGTCATAAGGCTAGCAACCTGCTGCATTGTCTTTTAACACTTAACAATATACTGTATTTGGTTCCCAGCAGCAGTGTTTTTTTTTTAAAAAAAGAAAGCTTAAAAATCAGAAGCACCAAAACATATGTAGTTTTAAAAACAAAAACTATAAAAACAAAATCGTCAATTCAAAACATACATATGATCCTTTCAGTTTCTGTAACAGTGCAGAAACAGACAAAGGGGTGAACCCAACTCTGGAATGGCCACCTCCCTCAGGAGGTCACTACTCCTGAAGAATTCCAGTAGTGAGTATTGCTCCCTCCTGTAGTACATTCATGGAAAACAGCCCCTCCAGCAGTAAGAAGGTACTCCAAGAGGGAGAGGCTGCATAGCTGACCCAACAGTACTAAGTAACGATACTGTTAAAATGTCAGTGTTAGTGTTAAATGGTATTGGGGGGAGAGCATAATAGGACTGTGTGGGAGAGAGCACACAGGGAACAAGCGATTGGTGTAGTTAATAATTCAGTTGCCATCAAGTTTTTCAATAAATAAGATAGTTCTAAAAACCATTACCTGGCTTCCCTGCAAGGATGGATGACTAGCCCTGTGTGCAGGGTATACAGCCTAGGCATAAAGCTTCAGCTTTTTACAGAAAACATCAACACTGTAAAACTTTAGTCTACACATGAGGCAGGATGATGGGGGAGGGTCAAGACACACTTGGCTGCATGACAGGCGACTTGTCTCCACTACAGGATGCTAAAACAAGGATAGTCTAGAATAGACCAGAGGAAGGGTGTTCCTGTTCTACACCATGCATTACAAACTAGTTCCTAAAATTAACTGCTCCAACCATTCTGTCGTGGTTCAGATTCTCACATACCAACTTCAGAATTTAACACACTGGCACACAAACGGCAGTAAGTGGGGTTTTAACAACTCAGAATGTGCTTATTCTCTTTTGGGTTTTAAAAAAAGGGACGGGGAGAAAAGTGGTCCACCTAAAAATAAACAAACAACTACTGAGCAGTGGAGACTGGCAACAAGAGGTTTCTCTGCTCAGAGTTTCCATGACAGCTCTTCAGCCCAGTTCATATTCCTAAACTGACCATTTGGAGCCCAAACATGGAGTGGTATACAAATGCTTGTGTTCCCATCTGGCATAGCTGCTCAGTTTCTTAGCCAGCCTTTCCCCCATCTTCTGCAAGAAACACACTCCCCTCCCCTAAAGTTCAAGGACCAACTGAAAAGGAACAAGTTCCAACAAAGTTCATTCCGATTTCTCTTCTACCTCCCACAAGACCAATGAGAAGTCAAGTCAAAGCCCCAGCCTTTCCTTTTGCACTGGGAAAGTCCAGAGCACGCTGGCACCATCCACCCATACACACGCACACAAACGAGGAGTTCCTCAGACACTCAGACTCAGAAAAGTGAGCTGAGAACAAGAAGAAATCTCCAAGGAGATCCCAGGATCCACCTGGGTTAGAAGGTTTTCCGGTGGATTGCCCGGGAACTGTCTTCTTCATATTCTTTTTTGGAAACCCACATTTTCTTAAAGGTGTCCAGAGAGGCCAGGATGGAACCACTGAAGAAAGATCAAGCAAGCAAGTTAGATGAATAGCCTGTGGGGGAATTGGCTTTTTCTCTCTTCTTCCTAAGGCTACACTAATACAGTAGTGTTTTTCAAACTAAGTTTCAAGGAACCCTAGGGACACGAGAGGGGTACAAGAAAAGAATAAGGTAAGAGAAAAAAGTCCCAGTGGCATTCATGATGTTGTTACTCTTCAAGAACTGCCGGACTTTCATGTTATTTTGCTACAAGAGACTAACACAGCTGCCCCTTTTCAGTCTTCAATAAAGGACAAATCATGACAGCAGAGCATCTCTGAAAGGCAGCTTGATCACATCTATAGGTTTTCCTCGCTAAATGTGTGAGAGGGTGTGTGTTGGGTGAAACCCAGGATGCATTCACCCCAAAAGCTGAGCCAGTGCCATGCATAAATCAGGTCTAACCTCAGAACACACCCCAAGAGTTGTGAGGCAGAGGTGCTCCTCCAATTGACAGCAATTTCCAATGGGCAGAAAAGCTTGCAAACCACGAGGCTACAGCAATTTACCCATGCCTCTTTAGGAAGCCAGTAAAACCTGACTTCCACTAGGCCTTCCCAAGAGCCACCATAGCAGTTAGAGTAATCTGTACTATGCCAGACATGGCTACAGACCAGATTCTCTTCTCCCAGTATAAGTAAGTGATGATGTTGATCTGAACAAATGGGACAAGCCCATAAAAAGGCAAGTAGGATTAGAATTTCAACTGCAGTGGATTTATGCTGCACATACCCAATCCATGTAGAATACAATCTCTCTTGAGGAGCAGATATCTGAAAGAAAGAGACAGGTTTAGCTAGTGTACTATTCATTCTTCACATGCCAAGCTCATAATGTTCCTCCCTAGCAGATTACTTCTGAGTCTGTCTCAGCCACACTTTGTCCATAGGGTTTGGAAATGGTCAATAGTGCAGTCTTTCACCAAGAGGTCTCCTATATGTCTTTCTTTCGTTCTCTCTCTTTCTTATAATACAGCCTCCTCAGAAGAAACCATATGATTCTGCATCTGTCCAAACAGGCTCTGGCTCATGAATGCTTATAGCATAATAAATTTTTAAGGACCACAAGACTGCATTAGACTAACATCTAGTGTTAAAACAAACACCCCTCCCCACAAAAAAAGTAGACAACATTATTTTGGGTATGTTTGTGTGGATTTGGTTTATAATGCTTTCTATTGTACTGCTGGCACACATTACTGCAAATGGCTGTTTAAAAGATGAGAAATGCATCCTAAAAACAAGAGCATTTAATGGAAGTTAATGCTTACACAAAATGAACTAACACATTCACTCCAGAGAAAAGGCTGCAGCCCTACCTTTCGTAGGGCCAAAGTTTTGCCCAGCCAACCTGGCGCTCCCCTTCAGAGGAAAAAACACAAAGATAGACTTCTACCTACCCTGATTTTGACATCCTTGGGTGCCAGTTTCTTCACTTCACTCAGAAGTCTATCACCAAAACCTGAACAAATGATAAAAGCCAACCTCAGTTTCAAGGAAGGAGTTCAGGTTCTTGCTTGTTTTTCAACCTGACAAGGGCTCTCCATACCAAAACCTCCAGATTTTCAAGAAGGGAAAATCATCTCTCTCTCTCTTCATCTTTTGTCATCCCCTGATCCATTTGTGGTGAAAAGGAATACTTCTGGATAGTCCATGGAAACTGATGTCAGAATAAAACTTCATTACACTTTATGGTGTCACTAGATTTGTTTGTTCTGGATAGTGCTAAGTTCCCCTTCTCTTTCCCACTCTTCTCATTCAAAGGAAACTAGACATATTAAAGCCTTCTAGGTTTCCAGAAGCATTAACTCAAGAAAAAAGCCAAGAAAGGGTCAGATTTATGTAGGGTCAGATTTAGGTAGGTTTCCAGAAGCATTAACTCAAGAAAAAAGCTCAAGAAAGGGTCAGATTTAGGTAGGATACACAATCAGAGAGTCTCAGCAGTATGATGAGAACCCACAACAATATTTTCACAGATACAGAGTTTATAGCATGGTCTTTCAGTGGAAGCTTCATCATTTCAAATTGGGCAAAAGCAAATGACTTCCTAACAGCTCACTGTCCCACTCCCATGATAAAAGGTGTTTCTGCCGATCCTTACTTCCAAGGGAGCTCATGTAAGCATCACTAGATTCCAAGATGACAAGGCCAGAAAGAGATTAAACTTTCAACTCAGAATACCAAAAAATCTCACAGAAGGCAAAGAACCAACAAAAAGCACCTTTGAAGAGTGTTGAGCCTCCAGAGAGCACAATATTGGAGAACAACGTTCGCCTCAAGTCCATATCAGACTTCTGAATTGCAAACACCAACACTTCATGCAGTCCTTCACACTCCTCCCCGATCAAGTCTGGTCGGAACAGCAGCTCAGGGGCCCGGAATCGGGCAGGGCCAATCTGCAAACAGCACAAAGTAGTCAGTGTCCTCATTACCAAGGAAGTGACTGATAATTTATAGCAAGGGAGCAGTACTCAGCCAAGACATAGAACGGTAAAAATGGAATGCCTGAATTAAGAAATAAGTGTTTCCTGTAAAGAACACTTTCAAGGAGATAACTTGGAGAACTGTACAAGGACTCGGTGAAACTCAATATTGTCATGAAAAGTTTGAAGAATGAGTAGCATTTGAACAGGAAAAAGACATGGGCCTACAGAACACTGTGGAGCAACCAGAGCAACAAGACTGCCTTAACAAGGTACTGTCTCCTCCACGGTGCATGTCAAGTTAACTTGTTAGCCAGTCACATGTGGACCTGATGTTAAACATGCAAAAACATTCCAAAACCACTGTACACTCTATGCCTTAGTATATTCTTGCTTATTCTTACTGTTCTGCCACTGGCCACAGAAAGAACATAATCATGACTCTGAAGCCCCTCACTTCCAGAAGATCTACTTAGAGGCCGGAGAGAGAAATTATATAGGATTTCAAGCAGCACTTTCCACACACTTTGAAGAGGGTCTCTTTGAAGATATAGTGGGTAGAATCTTTTAAAATGGAAGACTGAAGTCAGTGCAGTGGTTAAAAACAGTGGACTCTAATCTGGAGAACTGAGTTTGATTCCCCACTCCTCCACATAAAGCCTGCTGAGTGACTTTGGCCCTGTCACAGTTCTCTCAGAACTTTCTCAGCCCTACCTACTTCACAAGGTGCATGTTGTGGAGAGAGGAAGGGAAGGTGATCGTAAGCCGCTTTGATGCTCCTCAAGTAGGGGTGTAAAAACCAACTCCTCAAGGTAGGGGCATAACAACCAACTCATTTGAAGGATGCTGCTTAATGTTAGCTTGTGCAGCACTACGTAATATAAAGAGCCTTGGGCAGTCTCTCAATCAGAACCTTACATTTGTCCAGTGACCTTTCATCAAAACAGCCTGGACTCTTGGCCTGCATCTTTTTTGTGTATCTGTAACATTTTAAAATGTTATTTCCAAATAGTAACATGTTAATATGATGATTCCGATTGAAGAATTTCATTTTCTTTACAAAATTATTAAAAGGTGTTCAAATTTACACACATTCCAGTTGCAAATTTTTAACACAGTTCTTCACAAACCTCAATGGTGCTTCCATCTGGAAGGTAATACTGAGCTTTCTCCGTTTCTAATGTCTCATCCTTCTGTGGATTTATTGACAGATAACAAGCCCTCTGGAAAACATGGCAAGCACAAAGTCATTTCAAAGGGATCCTTTCAAAAGACAAACTGGGAGTGCATTTGTCAGAGAGCAGAGAAGTGGAATTCCCTTCTTCAAAATGGCAGCAGTGCCACCATCCCCAGCTCCAGTATACTGCAAACATCAATAAAATGCAAGATCAAGACGCAAAAGATTTTAGGAACTTTACACTGAAGAAAAGCTTACTAGGAACAAAAACTGGGCATTGATTTAAACTCCTTTGCAGGGCCATATGGCAAATTAACAGCCCTGTTCAATGCAACAGGGAAAGATTACTAGAGATCTTAGAAGAATCTCAAGCCTCCATGAAATAGCTAAACACTATATTGTCTAGGTGAGACCCACAGGAAAGACCAAAGAGTGGAGAACAGTTGTTGCCAGCACAATGGCTTCTCCACCAGCCAATCTATGATCTTCTAAATGAGACTTCAAGAGTTCTGGTTAGCTTGCTGCTTCCCTGCTCCAAGCCATGGTGAGAATTATACCACCTCAAATGCCAAATCCATTGCTTAGATAAAATCCATAAGAGAACAGTATTCTGTTATGATATTAGGTCTAGCATTCAGTCTTTTTGACAACAGTGGAAAGGGATCATGGAATCTCCCATGCCTCTATGAGCTCCAGTGGATCCATCACTCATGTTTGTCTAAATGTTTATAAAAACAATTTTTTAAAAAATCCTGTGGGCAAAATTAAATTAGATCTCTCAGCCTAGACAAAATATAACTATGTGTACATATTTAGTGACTCTCATTGTCCACAGCACAAGGAAGCTCATATGAAGTCTCATTAATTCTGAGAGCATGTCTGTTGTGAATCTATGAAGAACCATGTGATGAAGCTTTATTGGCACTACCATTTCAGAACTGAAGGAATCACATGTTTGAATGCATCCTATGGAAGCCACTATTAACAAGAAGAATTCCAGCCCAGCAAATAGGACCTGATGAATGCTGAGAAAATGCAGCTCTGGATTAGGACTCAAAGTCCATCTTGAACAGGCAGCTGTAGTTTAGACAGTTCTTCCCACCACCACCATATTCCTCTTGCAACTGGAACTGAAAGTCCCTTAGAAACCACAGGGTCCTTTAGGGGTGGCAGTCCAGTTCATCCTTCACCACTATGTTTCCCCAGAAAAAGAACTGCTTCCAGTGCAAAGACAGGGGCATACAGGTACCTCTTTTATGGTTTTGACGATCTCAAATTCAGATGATGTATGGAAATCATAGCCTTCCTTCCGAAGATACAGACGAAGGAAACGGGAAACATCACGGCCAGCTATGTCAATCCGCATAATGGAGTGGGGCATGGCAAAACCTTCATAGATAGGAACTGCATGGGTGACCCCATCCCCAGAGTCCAAAACAACCCCTGTGGTTCGCCCTGTTGCATAACTACAGAAAAGAAACAAACACTGAAAGAATATTAAACAGTGAAAATATTTTGTAGAAACCAACACTGATGGGCACATGGTGACACTTGCCAAGGCAATGATTACTCCCAGAAAACTTGCTTTACTATCATCTAGAAATTATGGTGGGGATATTTTTAAAATGGATAGTGATTGTTCAAAAGCAAAAGGGAAGGTTTTTATTGCAGATCCACCCTTTGAAAAAGGTTGCCACTACCTAAACCCATAAAGAATTCTCACAGAAAAAAACAGTCAGAACTCAATCTGCTATCTATGCATACAACAGTAATAATTCCTGACCTGAATTTCTGTCATCAAAGCCCGAGTGCACATCTTACAAGCCTCACAGCACAATCCTATACAGAGTCACTTTATCCTAAGCCCATTGATTCTAATGGACTTAAATTGGAGTGATTCTGCATGGCATTGCAATGTAAGACCACCAAGTTGTCTTGAGCTATGGGACCTACTTCTGAGCAAAATGCTCCCATGCACATCAATGCTCTGTACTGAAGAAACTGGCTGCCCCTCCAGAGCTAAGTCCCAAGACAACAAGGAGATGGGGGGGGGGGAGTACTCACAGGCTCAGCACAGCTTGCATGGAGATGAAGAGGGCTGGCACATTAAAGGTCTCAAAGAAAACCTCAGCAGCTCGTTCACGGTTCTTCCGGGGGTTCAGCGGAGCTTCTGTCAGGAGCACGGGATGCTGGTGGTTAGGAACACAAGAGACTCAGCTGGGTAGAACTCCCCAGGACCTATACAGATTTTTCCAGCCATTGATTAAAAGACACCAGCAGGAACTTTGTACACTAGAGAAAAAAATCAGCCATCACATGTACCAAGCAGGTCCCCAACCTCTGGGTCAGTGTTTATCCCTAGATGATAGGTCTGGGAAACAACTGGAAGCCGCTATTTTATCCACAAAAGTATACAGTGGATATCCATGGGAAAGTGTTTGGCACAGAGAATGACTTGAAAACACAGGGTAAACTAAGCTAGCAGGAAATTAAGCTCTGAGCAGAGCTTGGATGGTAACCCATCTGAAAATCACGTCAGCCACTCTGAGGGAGAGCAGGTTATAGACACAACAGCATCTACTTCTTCCCTTGTAAGAATAAATTCAGGTCATTAAATCAACCTTCCTGCTAGTCAGCCTCAAAATAACATCTCATTGGCTGGGTTATCAGAAATCATACAGTATAAGGCAACTTTGAGAGAGGAGCAGAGTGCCCCAGGAGACAGGGGGAGACTGCAAGTAACTCTGCCAAAGGGTGGATTTTTGCTCCATGCTATGTAGGAGGCAAATTCAGGAAAGTGATATTTATTCATTCCTTCAGATTGAATTTGCATTTAAGCTAGAGTGTGGAATGGAGAAGGTTCTTTCAGAGTGCCTCTTACACATGATTCACATGAACAGGCAAAAAAATTCTTCAACAGAACCATTTGAATTATAGAGCAGGCAAAGAAAAACACTTCATGTTCCAGCACCGGGTCATGAAAATGCTCTTCTCAGTTATCTTTGTGCATAGCTTCTGGCACTTCATGCTGCTCCAGTGAAAATCTGCCCACTCTCCACTTACTTGAGTGAGTAGGGAGCTGTTTGCAGAATATTCAGCACAAGGAAAGTTGTGAAAAGACTGTGTTGATGCAGAGAATGGGTAATGCTGGTATAGAGGCTGATATGATAGTAAGGCAATACCACCAAAAGGAATAAGAGAGGCCATCTTGTTTGGTATTTTGGGGCTTGTGGGCCAACTCACCTCTTCAGAGAAAGTCTGGAGCTGATCTTTTGAGTATACATATTGCCAAATACGCTCCATGTCATTCCAGTCCTTCACTATACCATGCTCCATTGGATAATGGATAGAAAGGAGACCTCGGTGCTCCTAGTCCAAGTCAACAAGACACCAAATCAGACAGAAGAATGGCCACACATACCCTCCCACTTTGTTCAATAAGTATCCCTGCTCTAACAATGAATCTACTTCCCAAGAATCCCACCAAATAACCATCTGCTTGTTTTTTAATTAAAAACAAGAGGAAATTAGTTTCTGATAGGAGACAAAATACTTTGATGACAAACTCTCCCCCCCTCATTTAGAACCCACAGTCTGAAGGCACTACTTTGCTGAAGCAAAGCAGGTTTGCATGGGAAACAACTTAGAAACTTTCCTTGAGTTCCAGCAGAAGATGATAGATATAATAAATCATCAAACCATAATAAACCATAAAATCATCAGTCAATTCTTGAACATTTAGAAAAGATGGCTGTGATTACTAAGAGCCAGCATGAGTTTCTCAGGAACAAGTAATGTCAGACTAACTTGATCACCTTTTTTGAGAAAGTTACTACCTTGCTGGATGAGGGGAATGCTGTAGACATAGATTATCTTGATTTCAGTAAGGCTTTTGATAAAGTTCCACAAACTATTCTTTTTGACAAGTTGGTAAAATGTGATTTAGATTCTGTTATTATTAGGTGGATCTGTAACTGGTTGACAGATCGCACCCAAGAAGAGCTTGTGAATGGTTCCTCATCCTCTTGGGAGGGAAGTGACAAGTGGAGTACCTCAAGGATCTGTCCTGGGACCTGTTTTGTTCCAACATCTTTATAAATTATGGGGATGAAGGAATATGGGGAATGCTTATTAAATTTACAGATGATATTAAATTGGGAGAGGTTGCAAATACAATAGAAGACAGAGATAGGATACAGGATGGTCTTGACAGGCTGGAAAACTGGGTTAAAACAAATAAAATGAATTTTAACCAGGATAAACGTAAAGTTCTGCATTTAGGTAAGAAAAATCCAATATATCATTATAGGATGGGGGAGACTTATCTTAGCAGTAGTATGTTCAAAAAGGATCTAGGAGTCTTAGTGGACCATACACTGAACATAAGTCAACAGTGTGATGCAGTGGCTAAAAAGGCAAATGTGATTTTGGGCTGTATCAACAGAAATATAGTGCCCAGATCATATGAAATGATAGTATCATTTTACTTTGCTATGGTTAGACCTCACCTAGAGTACTGTGTTCAGCTTGGGGCACCACAATTTAAGAAAGATATAGACAAGCTGGAACATGTCCAGAGAAGGGCAAAGAAGATTGTAAGGGGTTTGCAGACCAAGTCCTATGAGGAAAGGCTGAAGGAGCTGGGTATATTTATCCTGGAGAGGAGATGACTGAGAGGTGATATGATCACTATCTTCAAGAACTTGAAAGGCTGTCATATAGAGGATGGTGCAGAATTGTTTTCTGTTGCCCCAGAAGGTCAGACCAGAACCAAGGGGTTGAAATTAAAAGAGGTTCCAGCTAAATATTAGGAAGAACTTTCTGATATGCTGTCGAAGGCTTTCATGACCAGAGTCTTTCTAATAGTTAGAGCAGTTCCTCAGTGGAAGACGCTTCCTCAGGAGGTGGTGGGCTCTCCTTCCTTGGAGGTTTTTAAGCAGAGGCTAGATGGCTGACAGCAGTGCTGATTCTGTTAACTTAGGCAGATCATGAGAAGGAGGGCAGGAAGGGTTGCATCAGTGCTTAGTTCTTGTGGCCCTTACTTACACTCCCAGGGAAATGCTGATTGCCACTTTGCCAATTTTCTCCAGGCCAGATTGGCAAGGGATCCTGGTGGTTTTTGGCATCTTCTGGACATGAAGCAGGGGTCACTTGAGATGTATGTGTGTGGGGAAGGTATTTGAGAATTTCCTGCATTGTGCAGGGGGTTGGACTAGATGACCCTGGAGATCCCATCGAACTCTATGATTCTAAATAAATGAACAAATAAAAATAAGGACCTCATTCTCTTTACTTTAGTAATAGGTTTATGACTTTGGATGTTAAAGATAGCTCGGCTGGGTCTCATCTGACAGTAGAATGCAACTGAGGAGGAAGTATTGGATTTGCCCATTATTAGACCCCTCCCCAACCAACTGGGCAGTCCTATGAGTTACAAAGGCTTGGGAAGAGTAACAAAAGCAAAACAATCAGAAAAAAGAAAAGCCTTGCACAATGAAAGGCCCCCCACTATCTGTTTACTTAACCTTCAGCTAACAGTCAAAAATCTTCTCTAAAAGGTAGGTCTGATCAAAACATATCCTTGATTGACCTACAGTAACTTCCCAAACCCCCTGTAAACAAAAATTATTGGGCTCCATTTGGAAACTGCATACAGATAACCTAACACAAATAATATGCCATTAAAAGGTAACCTAGGTCATTTGATGAACTCACAAACATACTGCATGCAAGTTCATCATGCACACGTGATACAGTCAGATTAATGGAAGACCTCCAGCATCATAAAATACTTCTAAGATACTATTCTCAGCAAGTTTTTCAGCCCTGGCATTGACCAAGAGACCATTTGAGTGCCAAAAATGATAGTCAAAGATCTGCACTGAATTCAAAACATCTTATTTCTGGTGAGGTGTTCTGACTAAAGATAACTATCCTCAAAAGAACCAATAAGAATGGTTTCCTTACCTCTGCTTTTGGTCCAATGAAAATGTCACCTTCCAATGCGCCAGCCATGACACGAACATGTTTTGGTCTGCCCACACTGAAATGGATCAGACAAAACTGAACACTCTTTTCACCACCTAACAATTCGAAACTTCGAATTTCACTAGAAACAGAACCTTCTAGAAACTCTGGAAGACAAGCCGCACTTAGAGCACTGGAAATGAGAGTTCAAATTAGCAGTGAACTCATGACCTGGTCTTCAGCAAGTTATTTTCCCTAAATCTCAGGGCAGGAACAAAGGAGCCCGCAGTTGCAAAGTAGAGTCAAGGGGCTGTAGCTTACTTGTCCTCTTTAAGAATGCCCCAGAGTTCCAAAATGATTCTAAAGATGCCAAAGCTGTTCACATTAAGGAATTCTGCTTCCCTGTATCCATTTAAGTCAAAAGTAGCCTAGGGACAATCAGTATTAGAAGTTAGCCATTTGAATTTCCAGGGTTGCCAACTCTGAGTCAGGAAATTCCTGGACATTTGGGGGTAGGCATAATGGCGCACAATGGGGCTTGGAGAGAGAAGGGACCTCTGTGGAGTGTAGTGCCATAGAGTCCCACCTGCCAAAGCATCTGTTTTCTTCAGGGCAACTAAATATATTCTGGAAATCAGTTATAATGCTGGGAGATCTCTATACCCCACCTGGAGGTTGGCAACCCTATGTATGTTGTAGTTAATATCACAGACTACAAATAACATCCTTAAAAACGCCAAGATACTTACTAGTTAGGAAAACAGTACTTGGGTATTTGATCCCCTGCAAAACCAGCTTTAATCATGCCAGAGCCCTGTGGGGGAAAACACACACAAAAAAATTGTATGAGAACAAGTCATACTTGGATTAGTAGTTCTTGTAGTACTAGCTGTAAATTAAATAGGAATAGTAGCCTAAACTTTGCATACAGCATTAAATCGGACCACCCTGAAATCCCAAAAGAAAAAAACCCAACCAGACAATTTCCTTGGAAAAGAAAAACAAGTGGTAAGGAATTATGATGGTCCATTAGAAAAAAAATCCAACAAACCCAACAAAAGTGTAATAAGCTTATTTATTAGGACCAGAACACTTGCTGGAGAGTTGTGACAGAGCTTCTGAGTTCAGTAGAACTCTTAGTTATTTTCAATATTCAGCATAAAAGCAAACAAAGATGGGAAA
Source organism: Heteronotia binoei (assembly GCF_032191835.1). Classification (NCBI taxonomy): domain Eukaryota; kingdom Metazoa; phylum Chordata; class Lepidosauria; order Squamata; family Gekkonidae; genus Heteronotia; species Heteronotia binoei. The sequence goes on along the minus strand of NC_083228.1, from coordinate 75,434,737 downwards.
CAAAAAACGATGTTTCTGGGCATGATGAAGGGCCCACAATCTGCAGTTTGTACATTTCTTAAAATGGAGTGCAGGAAGTGTTGCAGATTTCCATTCTAAACCAATGCATGATTATTCAGAACTAAATCACACTTTATTCAGTGAGGCTTGCTCCCAGAAAATCATATGCAGTACTGCAGCCTTAATAGACTAGATAACATTGAGAACAAAACAGATTTCACATGAAGCTGCCTTATAGCTAACCAGACCATTGGTTCCTCAAAGTCTACTCAGAATGGCAACAGCTTTCCAGGGCCTTAGAGGTTTTTCACATCACCTACTGCCTGATCTTTTCAAGCAGAGATGTCAGGGATGGAACTTTGGACTTTCAGTATGCCAAACAGATGCTCTGTCACTGAGCCACATCCCTTCCCTATAATAAACCAGAGAAAGAAAGCAGCATTCTAGCCACTAGAAAAAAGAAGCATTCTAGCCACTTCAGCAATACAAATATAAAATGTCCAACCTGACAAAGAACTCTGGGGAACCTGAAAGCTTGCTCAACAGTTTGTTACAGTTTTGCTGGCCCTAATATTCAGCTATTACACTGCTGTCATTTCTGGGCAAAATAAATAAATCCTCGGAATAGCAGTATCTTTGAGAGTAGACAGCAGATTCTACTTTCTGCTGCCTCTTTGTTAAGCCTGAGACATGTAGAAGTTCTTCAACACAGCTGGTAATTATTGTGAAACAAAATACTTAATAATCTACATTAAGCAGTGCACAGACATAGGAAACACTTTCTTCAGTTCATACAAGTAGCTGAGGAGGCTCAAAGAACAAGCCTAATCCAGGAAATATGGACCAGCTGAATGAGTTGCTGCACAAGGCAACAGATCACTGCTTCCTTTCTCCCTACAGGCTGAAACGACTCAGCAAAACTTTTGGAAAAAATCAGCATACAAGGAACTATAGAAGTCTGGATTAACACTCTGTTCTAAGAGCACTTTTGATTTGCCACAGATTCTTCCTGGATCTCTCTTTGCACTGGTGCACAACCTCAATGTGGAGTGGAAAATGTTCCATTTCTCAAGAGTTATCATCTCATAAAATTCATACCTATGTATGGATGCCATTGCCAATACAATGTCAGTTTCAAAATTTTAAGTAATGTTTTTCGTATTACAATTGAGCGAGACCATACGTGCATGTTTTATTGATCTGTAAACTTGGGGGGGGGGGGGCAAAACCACCAATACATATAATAATTATGAATTCACTCAATTGGGTGAACAATCAAACCAAAACCAATGCTAGAGTTCTTATTTATATGTCTCCTCACATACGGTGGAAGAGATATATAACTCGGCATCTGAAGGTAAAATGATCAAGTACCAGACAGATGGGGAAGGGTATTCCATAAGCATAAGGAGCTATGACTTTCTTTTTGGTACAGCCACCTACCTCATTTTAGAAGATGGGATGGGCACACAGAAAAGGCCCTTTAGATGCCCTAAACTGGCATATGGAATTAGGATTTTACATACTCTGATTCTAGATCATTTAGCACTTTAAAGATAATATCTAGCACTCTGAACTGTGCCCAGACCTGCATGGATAATTTCTGGAGAGAGTTTTTCCTGCATTCTGCTGCAGTAGAAGCTTATTTATTTATTTATTTATTTGGGATTTGTATCCCGCCCTTCCCACAAGTGGCTCAGGGCGGCTTCCAACAACTAGTCAACATAAATTTAACAATTTTAAATATAAAACAATTAAATAATTAACATTTAAACATTAAAACCAGTAACATTTCACTCCATAAAACAATACAGCTTAAAACCAGTCTTCAAAGGCAGCCTCTGAACAGAGAAATGATTAGGAGAGCCAGTTTGGTGTAGTGGTTAAGTGTGCGGACTCTTATCTGGGAGAACCAGGTTTGATTCCCCACTCCTCCACTTGCACCTGCTAGCATGGCCTTGGGTCAGCCATAGCTCTGGCCGAGGTTGTCCTTGAAAGGGCAGCTGCTGTGAGAGCCCTCTCAGCCCCACCCACCTCACAGGGTGTCTGTTGTGGGGGAGGAAGGTAAAGGAGATTGTGAGCCGCTCTGAGACTCTTCGGAGTGGAGGGCGGGATATAAATCCAATATCTTCTTCTATCTTCTTTTTCTTCTTCTTCTTCATTCCAAGGTGATCAGACCATGGACACTATGAACAGATCCTCCCAATCAAGGAACAGCTGCAGCTAACCCACCAACCAAAGCTGGGCAAAGGCATTACATCTTGCAGAGGATCTAAGGTTCTATCTGCAACTGCCCCCCTCCCAAGCTATAAACTAGTTCAACTACAGAAGCGCAAATTCATTCAGACCAGAGTGTAATTCCTTAAATTCGATCTGCCTTATGACTGACCAACAGCATCTTAGTCTTGCCTGAACTGTTGTTGTTTCAATTTATTGGTCCTCATCCAGGCTATATGTGCTATCAAACAATGGTTCAGGATATCCATGGCTTCACCTGGCTTGGCTAAAAAGGAGAAATAGAACCAGGTGTCATCAGCATACAGATGATACTTTGCTTCAAACCTTCAAATGACCTGCCCAGTGGCAAAAATGCTGATCTCACGGGACACAAGAATCAGCTTCTCAAATATTTAGGTGATATTGAACACATGGGGAAATAACTGTAATTGTAATATACAGAAAGTGGACTAGAATGAAGCATGCCTCTTCACAAAGCTTGGAAGCAGTAAACGAGAATCACACACATTTGTTTTAATATCAACTGCATTTCTTTCACAGATCAATGCAGATTAAACAGAATGATAGCAACAGAAAAAGGTAGCAAAGGGAGATCACTCTGAGCTTGCTGGAAAAAAATGAAAATAATATTTAAACTAAATTGTCAAAATCCAAAGAAGTGAATCAAGAAACAAGGACCCTGGCTTTTAAATATGAAGGACTGAACAATATACTACCTGGTGCAGTGGAAAAAACATACTGAAGGATAAGGAGGGAGAGAGAAGTCTCTTTTTGTCAAAGCGTTCATTAAATATGTAGAAATTTGAGTACAGATTCAGTTCTGAAAACCTGCAATATAATGAACTGCCACTTAGAAAGTACCCCTCATATGGAGGAGCTGGTTTAGACAAGAGAAATTAGGAGTTGTGAAAATGCATAGAAAAAAGAGCAATAGGACTCAAAGAAAGTGCACACTCCAGGCCCAAGTACCCAGCCCCTCCAATTCTTTAGGTGAGGGGTGGCCAATGGTAGCTCTCCAGATGTTTTTTTGCCTACAACTCCCATCAGCCCCAGCCATTGGCCATGCTGGCTGGGGCTGATGGGAGTTGTAGGCAAAGGCATCCGAAGAGCTACCGTTGGCCACCCCTGCTTTAGGCAACAATTGGGCAGCTCCTTTTCTCACCAAAAGCATTTGGAGGAGGGTGGAAATGGTTAGACAGAAGGCACACATCACCCATAGCCACTTTTCCCCCTGTTTTAGGGGCCAGACTTCAGATCCCTTTGTTACTGCTACTTAAACTCCCAGCTCTGCCTGGCTGATAACAAGCATACACACTGCATTCTGCTATTAGAGATTTCCCCTGACAGCATAAATTCATGTGCATCTGCAACTCAATCTATGCCAGTCAAATAAATTCAGTCCATCTCCTCTATTCTTCTGCAACAACTGACTGAAGCCATATGTTGCTGGCTTAGAATTTTATTGTATTTTTACTTTTTATTGTGTTTTTACTTTTGGGAGGTACCTCAGTCAGGTCTTTGAAAATGCAAGTTATCCATTTGCTAATTTAAACTTATGAAATAAAGCATCATCCTTCTACCTCTTCCCCAGTTAGGCACAGTAGATATCTGTATGCAAACACACTACTTTGCAGACATAGAGGATGGTTAGGAAGACTACAGCTGCAATGTTAAATTATCTGGAAGCAACTCTGATTGGAACTGACTACATTTCTGAATAAGGGTGCCTGCTTAAATAAATACTCACACTAATGGGAAACACTTTCTGTAGCTACAGGCAATCAAATAGGCGCGCTGCTAGCCACACAACTCTGTCAACACCAGGGGGGGGGGGGGGAGAGCAGCAGCAGTACAGGCTGGAATCTGGTTGGAGAAGCATCCATTCATTTTGATAACATGAATCTACTCAACTAAAATAAGATTTTGTTAACCTTTAAGGTGCCACAAGACTCACACAGTCTTCTAGAATGTATTAGCTATACATTCCAAAAACACCTGAGACACACCTGCTCTGCTCTCATCTATCTTCATCTGAAGAAGTGTGCATGTACACCACAGCTTATACTCTGAATTAAACTCTGTAGATCTTAAAGGTGCCGCTGGGCTCAAACTTCGTTCTGTTGCTTCAGACCAGCAGCACAGCCATCCACTTGACTCTATCTACATCTGACTAGTCATAACAAACATAACGACTAGGCGGAACTAATGGGGTCAAACAGGGAAAAGTAATCAAGAAGCCAATGGTTTCACATAACCTCCCGCAGAGAGGAAAACATACTTCCTGATAGGATAACCCCAAGAAATAGCCAGCACAACAAGCCAATCATAGAACGACGATATCTGAAAAGGCGAAACCCCTATCAATCATATTTGTGACGTTCTTCAGACTGCACAGTTTTACGACAGAATGACAAGTGAGTCAGCCAATGAAAACGGAGGATGGGTCATCGAGATGGAGAAAAGAGAGACCCAGGTTCAGCAGGCAAAAAAAGGGTTGAAGGAGCGAATGAATTGCGGGAAGGACTTCTAAGAAGAAAGCACCGACTGGATTATAAAGGGAAGAAGCGGCCACAATCCGCGGGAATCTCTACTGTATCTCCCCTACTCCGCATTCTTATAGAGCCAAATCTGAGAATCCCAATTAGGGACGGACTCACGTTATCGATCACCACCGGCTGGTTCGCGATCACATCGTACGACTCCATCGCGAGCGCTGCCGCCTCCGTCACTGCCAAAGAAGCGACAGCTCAGGCTGCAGCACGCATGCTCCTGTGGCAGTGCAGGGCGCTCTGGGAAAACGAGTCTCTATGGGAGAAAATAAGAGCTCCGCCTTTTGCAGTTTCTGTCCCTTGGAGTAGTTGTGCGGAAGAGAATGGATTATGGGAACTGTAGTTCCATTGTGTGATGCGTTTAGCCTGCGCTCCTTTGTGAAAAAACTTACATTCAAGCCCGTTAAATTCGAGTTCGAAAGCACCTTCAAGACCAACAAAGTTTTGGGTGTATAAGCTTTCGAAAGCTCCCTTTTTTCAGAAGCCAGTAAGAATGGAGAGCTGAGTACTGATATCCCAGTCAGAAGGGGGGAAGCGGTTGTTGCAAAGAAGGAGCTCAAGATGCAAATATGCAATGTGCATAGCAATTACCTTGATGAGAGAGAAAGGGAAATGCTTGGGGCAAGGAAATTAGCATCTGTAGGGAGATAAGAAACTGCCTTCATGGCCTGGGCAGCCGTGTTGAACAAAGCAGAAGTCAAGTGGCACCTTTAAGACCAACCAAGTTTTATATAGAACGTAAGCTTTCGTGTGCTTTCTTAAGCACACCTCATCAGACGAGGTGTGCTTAAGAGAGCACACGAAACCTTACGTTCTAAATGAAACTTGGTTGGTCTTAAAGGTGCAACTTGACTCCTGCTTTGCTTATTAGCTGATTGATGGTCGATGCTTATAACACGCCACAGGGCCGCTTATTAAGAAATTGCCAAAATTAACCGTGATGTAGCTTCGGTTGTAGTTATGCCCTATAGATTTCCCATCCCTCTATAGCTCCAAACGCATACAGTTTATTTGTGATTCCTCTGTAGATTAACACTTATTACTAAACATTTCCAGCACTGAATCATACAGATTCTAGGCAATAGTCATTCAAAGGACAGTCATTCTCCAGGCCAATTTAGCCAGGGATCCTGGAGGGTTTTTTGCCATTTTCTGAACATGGAGAGGGGGTCACTGTGTGTGGTGTGGGGGAGGGAGGTATTTGTGAATTTCCAGCATTGTGCAGGGGGTTGGACTAGATGATCCTGGAGGTCTCTTCCAACTCTTATGATTCTAGGGAATATGTAGTAATGCCCCTCTGAAGCTTTTCATGGCATGGAGATAAATAACATCACCTGGTATTGTGTTATTAAACCTCCCTTTCCCATTAGGCAGTTAAACCTTCCAGAGGTGCAGTCCGTCTTATAGACCATATGGTCACCTACAAAGCTCTTCAGGGCCTTGGACACTAATATATGCAAGACTGTCTGGTCCCCCTATGCTTTGCCTATGGCCGAGGACCTGCCTACCTCAGGGACCGCCTCTCTCCATATGTTCCCCAGAGAGCACTGCGCTGCAGTTCACAAAATCTTTTGGAAATCCCTGGGCCTAAGGAGGCCAAACTTAAAACGACCAGGGAGCTGGCCTTCTCTATAAAAGCCCCCCAATGGTGGAATCAGCTACCGGAGGAGGTGCGGGCCTTGCGGGACTTCAATCAGTTCCGCAGGGCCTGCAAAACTGCCCTCTTCCAAGAAGCCTTTAAGATGTAACCAGAATAAATATTATGCTGCCGGACAAATAGCACCACTGTATTGTTTTAACTTTTTATAATAATTTATATTTGTACTTATACTGTTATTGATTTTATCTGTTATTATGATATCATGATTTCGTATCATGTCCTGTAAGCCGCCTTGAGCCTGCCTTGGCAGGGAGGGCGGGGTATAAATAAAAATGTACTTACTTACTTACAACAGCTTTGCTTATCTGAAAAGGGCCTTCTGCAGGTAACAACCTGCAAATGGGCAAATCAACAACTACCTTTACATGTCCTGTGTCTGTTGTAGCCCTTATAATGTCTAATGGTCTGCCTGAGGATGTCAGGAATGCATCCATGTTCCTGGTTTTCCACAAACAATGCACAACTGGATCATTCAAGAGGGCTTTTCTATATGGGTAATGGAATAGCACTATACAAAATGATTCAGAAAAGTCATTTGGACAAGGTATTAGGGACTGTAATCTATACTATTGTTACTACTGGGTGTAGTTTGCTGTAAGTTGGATCTTATATGTAATGTTGCATCATTTGCATGTGCCATAGTAACACTTAATGCAATTCTGGTTTGTTTTTTTTAAGATTTCTGGTTGGTTCTATGACCCAAATCCTGTTTGTTTATTCAATGTCCCATCCTGTTGGTTGTATTAACTAACTCTGTGTAACTCGCCTTGACTCCCAGTGAGAAAGGAAGACTGTAAATAATGTAAATAAATAAATACATAAAATTGGCTCTATGTGAATTAATAATACCAGGGAAAGCATACAAGAGCAACAAGGGAAAGGGAGAATCTTGGTTTCAAGCACACATGGAAAATCTATCAGTATAGACGAGAAAAGTAGCCTAGTCATACTGGAAGTCATGTTGCATTCTTGGGATTTGCCCACTACCATGATTCAGAAAATATGCCAAACTGAATAAATGAGTCAACAGCTTCACAAAGTACTTGTTAATCAAGCATCATAGTAAATAAGTTATTTGGAAATAGTTTATACAAAAATCTTCCATCTCACAAGAATATGAAAATATGTTTTTAAGACCTGAAGTTCTTGTTTAAATTCTCCCCCCCCCCCAAAGATTAGGAGTTTATTCAGAATTTGCTAATTATAAACAGAACAAGAACAGTATCTAATAATCAATATAAAATATACAGTATTAGGTGTTCAAATACAAAATATCAAACAAGCAGTAATGTATTGGAGAGGAAAACACATGCAATTGAAAGGACACTACACAATAAATGAAATAAAGTGGAAGTGGAGTGAAATTATATTTAACAAGAAAAAGTTAAAATTATTTGTAAAATTAATTGTAATTAATTGTGTCCACTCCTGTGTCATAACATAAACATTCCCGTGCATTGGAGTTGGTAGATATTAAGCGGTGAGATAAGGCTTTAGAGCCAGAAACATTAAAAAATAAAGCAATTACATCTGTGAGGGTTTGTAAAAAGAGATTTCTTGTGGGGAAATATATTCTACGAAGAGAAATCATTTTTCAGAGAATTGAGAAGGTGTGGGGAATAGGTCTGTTTAATGTAGATGATCTGTGATTTTTTCCATAATGCAATGTTCCCAAACTTTTGTAAGCCAGATAGTCTGGGTGGGAGCTGAGGGACTCTTCCAACAAGTGATCAATGCTTTGCAACTACTAGAAGGCTGATGATTAAATCACAGTGTATTTTTGGAATGTCTATTGAATCCCAAATATTTAAAAATAACAGGTCCGGTTTGAGAGGTCTTTGGTAGGATGTAATATTTTGAATTTGTTGGAAAATTTCAGGCCAGAATTTCTGTATCACTGGGCATTCCCACCAACAGTGGATGTTACTGCCAATTTGTCCACATTTCTTCCAGCATGGTGGAGAGTTCAATTTATAGAAGGTGGCAAGACAATTTGGTGTGAGGTACCAACAGTTGAGTCATTCAAATGAATGTAGTCTTGTACTAATCACAGGTGAAGAGAATAAGGATGATGAGTAAATGGCAGACCATTGTTCAATAGAAAGTGAGATATTATAGTCCTGATGTCAGCTAGTTTGATGACCCAAAGGTTTGGTACTGTCAAGACATATTAATGTATCATAAATCACAGAGATGAGGCCTTTGTTGTTAGAACAGGAGGAGTACATCAGTCATTCAAAAGCAGTCAACAGAGATTGAAAGATTTTTGAGAGGTCTTATTTGGACGTGGTTTGATTCAATTTAATACAGAAATACCATGGGACAGCGCGATCAATTTTGTGTTCCAGGGCAGCCTTGGATAGTAACCCAGTACCTAAGGAGATGTCTTTTAGACAAGTTATATTTGCAGATCTCCATGGTTTAGAAATTGAAGATGATCTGCCTGGCGGAAACTATGGTTGATTGAAGATGGAGGAGTAATGGGAGAGTTCTGGGATCAATCAACCCTATAAGTGTCACAAGCCTTAAAAATAATAGTAAGTAGAGGGTTTTGAAGAATCTTAGCAGAATGAAATCTCGAAGATGTCCAAACAGATTCTTGTGCAGATAATGACAACAAGAATGTGCGAAAAGGTTTGGACCATTCAGCAAGAATTCCATTATGCAGCATCTTTACTAAATTTACAAGTAATGCCATCTTATGATAAACTAATAAATCTGGGACATTCAGGCCACCAGAAGAGCAACAACGTCTGAGTGTACGGACTCCTGTATTGGGTTTCTTATTTTGCTGTGAGGAGTTGAAAGACAATTGCCATTCATGAAGAAGAAGTGATGGAGGTATGTCAATGGGGATGGTGCAAAAAAGATATAAGAATTTTGGAAGAGTAAAAGATTTTAAGGGGTGCAACCAATGTTCCCTCTAAGCTGCAGAGTCTTGTGAGCAAAAATTCTACTTTGTGAGCTACTGGCATTAAAGTTGTGAGCTACTGCATAAATTAGTGTGTTCTGGGGTCATCCTTCCTGATCTAAGACAAAAATGTGTGAGCTGGAAGCTAAAAATCTGTGAGCTAGCTCAAGCTAACTCAGTTTAGAGGGAACACTGGATGCAACCTGTCAGCAAAGGACAGCCAACTTATCCCATTTAAGAAGGTCAGAGCTGATTTCCCTCGTTGTGTAATTAAGTGCTATGAGGTGTTTAAGTGTGCATGGTAAGTGGATACCAAGATAAAGCAAAGAAGAGGCAGACCATCGAAATGCATAATGTTTGTGTATGAATGCTACAGCAGGTATGTCCAACAGGTAGATCACGATCTACAAGTAGATCACGGAGGGGTCAGAGGTAGATCAACAGCCCCACTTGCTCTCATGGTTTGCTGGAAAGATGTTTGGGTTTTTTTGATGATTGTTTGGTGTGGTGGTATTTGATTATTGGTACCAGTATGATGAATTCTTATTTTTACTTTTAGAACTGCATGTGTGGTTTTGGCATCATCCAGAGGTCTTCAGTTCCTGTTGATCTTTAATACTTTGGGACAGTGACAGTTTTGAACCAGATTCAGCCAGTGTTAACTTAGAACCCCGGCCACCCCAGTATAACGAAGTTAAGTGTTCCAAAGAAGAGCAAAACCTACCACTATCATGATGAATGGGAAATGGACTACTTCTTCATCATGGTTAAAGACAAGTGTTGTTGTCTACTTTGCAATGCCGCTGTATCCTTGCCCAAAAAGGGTAATCTGGAGCGTCATTATAAGGCTCTGCATAGCAATAAGTTAGATGCTGATTTTCCACCCAAAAGTGAAATTCATAAACTGAAGCTCAAAGAATTTAAATCTAAATTGGCTGCATAGCAACAGTTGATGGCGAAGCCAAGGTCACATTCGGTCAATGCAACCATGGCATCCTTCAAGGTCAGCAACTTGATCGCAAAGAAATGCAAACCTTTCAATGAAGGAGAATTTGTAAAAGATTGTTTTCTTGAAGCAGCAGACAATCTTTTTGAAGGATTTAAGAATAAGAAAGAGATTATAGCTGCTGTTCAAGATGTACAATTGTCAAGAGACACTGCTGTGCGACAAATAGAAAAGATGTGTGGAGACACAACTGAACAATTGTTGGAGGATGTTTCAGTTTGTGTTGCTTTCTCACTCCAAGTAGATGAATCTACAGACATAAGAGACATAGCCCAGTTACTAGTCTTTATCCGGATGGTTTTTGAAGACTTCAGTGTTAAAGAACTACTTGGAATGATTTCTTTAAAAGGGAGAACTACCAGTCAGGAAATAGTCAGCTTTTTCCATTCTATTGTAACAAAGGGTGAGGTCACACTTACATTAAATCCATCAGCAACCCATCTTTAAAGCGCCGTCATTTCGTCTGTCAGATAATCCGCCGCATCCTGTTTCCCGATCAGACAGATGCTGTTCCGATGGCATGCCGTGTGGATCCCGTCCCCTGTTGGATCACACAGCGCCCTCCCGGAACTTCTTTCAGATGGCGGCAATCCACATTAGCGCAGGCGCAGTTGTGTTTGCGCTGGCTGGCCAAGTTTAAAATGGTGCCAATCTAAGGTAGCGCAGGCGCGGTGCTGCGGTCTATGTTTATTTCTGGCCGCATGCGCGTTTGTTTTACCTGTTTGCGCAGGCGCACCGCTGCCTGCTGCAGAGGGTGTGTTTCTGCTGGACGCATGCGCGTTTGCAGTAGCGGGGTTTCCGGGTATTTAAACCTTTTTTTTTTTGTTTCCCGGCAGCTCTATCGATATATCGATATATCGTTGTGTCGAAATGGAATCTGATGGCCTTGTCACATTGGCGTGCGCGGTATCAAATGCCATGGCTCTCATTGCCATGCTTCTTTGTGCGTTGCTTTCCGAGAGACGCCGATTGAACAGGAGTGCTGTTATGAGGCGGCGGCGTGCTGCTTTGATGCGTCGTTATATCGCCATTCACAGAGCTCGCTGCCGCTACTTGCATTCTCGTTGGTCCTTCTCTTGTTCCAGCATAACTCGAATAGCGGAGGAGGTGCCTGCCCGCCGGTGGTGGGTTTTCCCTAGGTCTTCGCAGTGGTGGAGAGTCTTCGTGAACTGGGTCTGGCAGGACGAGCAGTGGATTCTGAATTTCAGGATGTCCAGGTAGGTGCTGCGCTGTATGGTCTATCCCCATGGGAGGTTTGCCAAGTCCAATTCTAACAATTAGGCTTCCCAATCCCCAGGTCCCAGCGGGGGATCCCCTGGTTTTACAGGCTTCCCCCCTCCCCCAGCCAGCTGGCCGGCGGGGGAAGCTCCACCCCCATAGCTATTATGCACCTCCAGGAACGATTCCCATAGGGAATGATGAGGAATTGATCCGCGGGTGTCAGGGGCTCTGGAGGGGTTTTTTTTTTGAGGTAGAGGTGCCAAATTTTCAGTATAGCATCTAGTGCCTCTCCCCAAAATACCTCCCAAGTTTCAAAAAGATTGGACCAGGGGGTCCAATTCTATGAGCCCCAAAAGAAGGTGCCCCTATCCTTCATTATTTTCTATGGAAGGAAGGCATTCTAAAAGGTGTGCTGTCCCTTTAAATGTGATGGCCAGAACTCCCTTGGAGTTCAATTATGCTTGTCACACCCTTGCTCCTGGCTCCGCCCCCAGTGTCTCCTGGTTCCGCCCCCAGTGTCTCCTGGCTCCACCCCCAAAGTCCCCAGATATTTCTTGAATTGGACTTGGCAACCCTACTAACAATATATTTTAACTAGTGGAGACTCTAATTGGGCTTGGCATACATACTTAAGGGGGCGTAAAGCCATTTCCAATCCATCCAGCAATCCATCCAGCAATATATATGTATAGGGATGAATATATATGTATATGTATATGTATAGGGATGAATAGGGAAGCGTGCTGCCGCCTTGTGCAATGCTTTGGCTAAGGGGGAGGGGGGGGCTACCTGCTATTCCAAATTTGCTGCCGAGTATCTGGGGCTATGTGGGGGACTGCTTTTTGAGATATAGGCACCAGATTTTCAGTACAACATGTAGTGCCTATCCCCAAAATACTCCCCAAGTTTCAAAACGATTGGGCAAGGCCGTCCCATTCTTTTACCCCCCCCCCCCCCAAATGTGCCTCTAAACTTCATTATCTCCTATTGAAGGAAGGCATTGGAGTTCAATTATGCCTGTGTACTTGGCAGGTGGACTTGGCAACCCCAACTATGGCATGGCCATGAAACACATCTTTCTTAAATTGCTCTTTGTTCTTTGCATGATCATCTAGCCATTTATTTCAAGCACAGTGGTCTGCCTGGAAATTGCATTCCTGCCCTACCCCAAGAACACGTAAATCAGAAGTAAAAGTGGGAAATCTGGTAGCTGCTCTCTTATTAAGAAATAGAATAATCTTTTTAACATTGCCTATCACCTCTCTGCCAAGCAACCTGCTTGTTGAATGCAGCTTCTTCATTGAGAGTCAACTCCATGTGCCATCACAGAAATTGTCCCATGACGGTTGAGAGGGGGAGGAGTGCGGTCTCCAGTCTTCATTTGCTGACAACACCTTTTTTCCTATCACACCTCTCAGGGCTACATTCCAGTGGCTGGTGGACGAGCTTCGTGAGCAACTCACAAGATCGGACACGGATATGCGCACAGCAGTATCAGTGGAGGAACGTGTCGCAGTGGCATTGTGGTGGTTTGCAAACACTACCAACTACCGCTTGGTTGGCAATCAATTTGGTCTCGCACGTTCGACAGTGGCAGGCATTGTTGCAGAGGTGGCACTTGCAATGGAGCTAAAGCTGCTGAAGAAAATGGTGCATTTGGGACCACATGAACAGGTGAGTGAGGTCACAAATAACATGTGCATGCATGCCTACATAACAATGACTTCTGTTTTTTCATTTGCCCCTCTTCTGCCTTTGCAACTTGCTGTACAGCTCCTTGTTCATGCAGATGTCCGGCAGATGTGCGTTAGTTCTCATAGCAGAAATCTACAAGCACAACATGATGTTATGGCATAGAGTTACATATATTTATAGGGTGCTAGCGATGTTCACGATTGCTTAATAATATCATCTTCTCTTGATCAGCACTATCAGGTGATGTAATATGTCTCTATATTGCTGCATTACCAATGTGACTAGCATGCTTCCTACTTAACGGCCAACTACCAATTTACCGGATTTGATCAGCCAGTACGGATGATTTTTTTCCCCCCCCACTTAGATTATTGCTGGGTTTGCAGCCATGGGATTCCCGCAAGCCATTGGGGCCGTGGATGGATGTCATGTGGCGATTACGCGCCCCCCCGGGGCAGGCGAATGAATATATCAACAGGAAGAAGTTCTATTCGGTACTGCTGCAGGGCACCGTTGACCATCGTGGACAATTCACCGACGTTGTGATTGGGCACAGCGGGAAAAATCACGATGCTCACGTTCTGCGTTGCTCTAACCTTATAGACCTAATGGATGCGGGGGTTTGGGTGCGAGGGAACCCCACAATCACCATCAACGGTGTACATGTGCCTCCTGTCATTCTTGCGGACTCTGCATATCCTTTAAGACGCTGGCTGATGACACCCTATGGTGGCCATGTAGGCCCACAAGAGCTTCGTTTCAACACTGTGCACAGTCGTTGTCGCAACGTGGTGGAGAGGGCGTTTGGTCGTCTAAAGGCGCATTGGAGATGCATTGGGACTCTTCTACCAGTGCAGCAGGAGAACATTAATTCAGTTATAGCCGCATGCGTCATCTTACATAGGGTGGCCAGACCGTCCCGGTCTCCCGGGACTTTCCCGGTTCTGGCCCCCAATTCCCGGCTCCCGGGCTGGGTATAGCGGGACCATTAAGAGGTCCCGGTTTAGCCAGCCAGAGAGCCGGGGGCCGCGCGCCCGGGCGGGGAAGGCGGCGAGTGAGGGAGGGAGCGACCCTGCGCGTGCGCAGATCGCCCTGCGCACGCGCAGGGACGCTCCCTCCCTCACTCGCCGCCTTCCCCGCCCGCGCACGGGGCCGGGCGGTGGCGGCGGAGGCCCGGGAGGGCGTCGGAAAGGCCCGCGGGGGTCGCTGGAGGCCCTCCAGCGACCCCCACGGGCCTTTCCGAGGCTTCCCGGGGCTGGAAACCCCCACCCCCCGTCCTCCTCCGCCCGGGAGAGCGTCGGAAAGGCCCGCGGTGGTCGCTGGAGGCCCTCCAGCGACCCCCGCGGGCCTTTCCGAGGCTTCCCGGGGCTGGAAACCCCCACCCCCCGTCCTCCTCCGCCCGGGAGGGCGTCGGAAAGGCCCGCGGGGGTCGCTGGAGGCCCTCTAGCGACCCCCGCGGGCCTTTCCGAGGCTTCCCGGGGCTGGAAACCCCCACCCCCCTTCCTCCTCCGCCCGGGAGGGCGTCGGAAAGGCCCGCGGGGGTCGCTGGAGGCCCTCCAGCGACCCCCGCGGGCCTTTCCGAGGCTTCCCGGGGCTGGAAACCCCCACCCCCCGTCCTCCTCAGCCCGGGAGAGCGTCGGAAAGGCCCGCGGGGGTCGCTGGAGGCCCTCCAGCGACCCCCGCGGGCCTTTCCGAGGCTTCCCGGGGCTGGAAACCCCCACCCCCTGTCCTCCTCCGCCCGGGAGGGCGTCGGAAAGGCCCGCGGGGGTCGCTGGAGGCCCTCCAGCGACCCCCGCGGGCCTTTCCGAGGCTTCCCGGGGCTGGAAACCCCCACCCCCCGTCCTCCTCCGCCCGGGAGGGCGTCGGAAAGGCCCGCGGGGGTCGCTGGAGGCCCTCCAGCGACCCCCGCGGGCCTTTCTGACGCTTCCCGGGGCTGGAAACCCCCACCCCCCGTCCTCCTCCGCCCGGGAGGGCGTCGGAAAGGCCCGCGGTGGTCGCTGGAGGCCCTCCAGCGACCCCCGCGGGCCTTTCCGATGCTTCCCCGGCCTCTACCACCCCCCCCCGTGCTGGCGGAGGCCCGGGAGGGCATCGGAAAGGCCTCTCCGCCGCCGCCGGACTCGCCGCCGCTGCCGCCGCCGCTGGACTCGCCGCCGCCGTAGGTAAGGGGGCCGAAAGCGGGGGAGGCTGGCGGTTGGGGGTGGCCTTCCTTTCTTCCCTCCCTCCCTCCTTCCTTCCTTTCTTCCTTCCCTCCTTCCTTCCTTCCTTCCTTCCTTCCTTCCTTCCCTCCTTCCTTTCTTTCTTCCCTTCTTCCCTTCCTTCCTTCCTTCCTTCCTTCCTTCCTTCCTTCCTTCCTTCCTTCCTTCCTTCCTTCCTTCCTTCCTTCCTTCCTTCCTTCCTTCCTTATGTTCTTATGTGACACAGAGTGTTGGACTGGATGGGCCACTGGCCTGATCCAACAGGGCTTCTCTTATGTTCTTAAGTGTGACACAGAGTGTTGGACTGGATGGGCCACTGGCCTGATCCAACAGGGCTTCTCTTATGTTCTTATGTGACGCAGAGTGTTGGACTGGATGGGCCACTGGCCTCATCCAACAGGGCTTCTCTTATGTTCTTATGTGACACAGTGTGTTGGACTGGATGGGCCACTGGCCTGATCCAACAGGGCTTCTCTTATGTTCTTATGTGACGCAGAGAGTTGGACTGGATGGGCCACTGGCCTGATCCAACAGGGCTTCTCTTATGTTCTTATGTGACGCAGAGTGTTGGACTGGATGGGCCACTGGCCTGATCCAACAGGGCTTCTCTTATGTTCTTAAGTGTGACGCAGAGTGTTGGACTGGATGGGCCACTGGCCTGATCCAACAGGGCTTCTCTTATGTTCTTAAGTGTGACACAGAGTGTTGGACTGGATGGGCCACTGGCCTGATCCAACAGGGCTTCTCTTATGTTCTTATGTGACACAGAGTGTTGGACTGGATGGGCCACTGGCCTGATCCAACAGGGCTTCTCTTATGTTCTTATGTGACATAGAGTGTTGGACTGGATGGGCCACTGGCCTGATCCAACAGGGCTTCTCTTATGTTCTTATGTGACGCAGAGTGTTGGACTGGATGGGCCACTGGCCTGATCCAACAGGGCTTCTCTTATGTGACAATACTGACTTTGGTGGACCCAAGCACTGATTCAGTGTAAGGGAGCTTTGTGTTTGTGTCTTCTAGTGCAATTTTGTTCTCAGATCCTGTATTTACTTCATCAGTATATGGGATAAGGCACTTTCTCAACTGTGCTGCATAAATCAGCCTATTTATTTTGTCCTGTTGGCTCTGTTGGCTCTATCTGCGCCACCTTCATCACTTTCGGGGTGTGGATCCCCCAGTGGAGTGGTCTCCCGACTCCCTCCGCCGGCTGTTTCTGATACCCCTGCGCCCCCTCTTTCATTTGATATGTGTCCCGTGCGGGTGCCACCCTCCCGCCGGGAGATGCCGCAAAATGAGCCCCCTTGAGGCTTATGGCGGCAGGGCTCGGGGGAAGCGAGCTAGACTGCTGTTCTTTTGAGGGGGCCGGCGCAGCGGCACGCTGAAGCAGCCTGTCGGTCACTTCCTGTCCTGCATCTCGACCTGTGTTATTAGTGACAGGCTGCTTCGGCGTGCCGCTGCGCCGGCCCCCTGGGTCCCACAATGATGGGACCGATGCCACAGGGACGGGCTCGAAACACTCTATAACCCCTCAAAAGAACAGCAGTCTAGCTCGCTTCCCCCGAGCCCTGCCGCCATAAGCCTCAAGGGGGCTCATTTTGCGGCATCTCCCGGCGGAATACCTAAGGTTGAAAGAAAATAATATTCACGTTAATACACACTTGCCTGATGCACGGTGGAACGATGAAAGCTCACTTTTTAAAGGGAAACAAGTATGATATACTCACGATCAGGGTCTCTTTCTGGGCTCCTAGATTTGCCTGTTGAAGTGTTGTTGGTTTTTTTTGTTGCCTTCCTTCCAGATGTAGAGGGAGTTGGACCGTCCCCGGCACCGCCCTTATCCAGGACTGCAACGTGTCTCTCTGCTGTGTGAACTACAGCAGCTTCACTTCTTGGTTCTAGAGCAGAATATGAACGGAGTGTTAGTGCTCTCACTTGATTCGCAATCGTTCGTATTCACTGGCTGGCTGCCTGGTCTGGTCTGGTAGAGAGGCCAGGCAGGGAGGCATGGTGAGCCACCCAGGTGGGAGAGCACTCTCAGCCTTCCTTGCCTCCCTTCCAGCCAAGCCCAGCCTCCCCTGGCCACCCCCAGGAAACTCCCTGGTCAACCTGGGCCAGGGGGGCTTTCCTGCCAGGGCTTTGGTGGGAGGGAGGAAAGGAAGCCTTGCAGTGCAATGAAGCAGGCTGCTAGTGCAATGTAAAAATTGAACCCATTCACATTCGACATGAAAACTCACCGTCCCCGGCACTGCCCTTATCCATGACTGCAACTTGTCCCTCGGCTGTGTGAACTCCAGCAGCTTCACTTCTTGGTTCTAAAGCAGAGTATGAGCGGAGTGTTATTCCTCTCACTAGTGGTGCAATGGCGCATCCTCACTGCCTGGCTGCCTGGTCTGGTAGAGAGGTCAGGCATGGAGGCAGAGTGAGCCCCCACAGTGGGAGAGCACTCTCAACCGTTCCTTCCAGCCCGGGCAGGCAGCCATCCCATGCACCCCAATAGGTATCCTTCCTTCCCTTTGCCAGATGAGGAAAACCATAACTTTTCCTGAGTGGTGTTGGCCCTGCAAAGGCAGTCAGGCAGCTGCCCCTCAAGTGGATATCAGGTCTTTTGGGAGGTGGGGAGAATCTGCGTTGCAGGCCTGTGTAGCTAGGTAGGATATGCACATAGACTTGCTGCATACCAGCCATCCACTGGGCTTGCATTTCTGGGGAGAAAGGTCCACTTGACTTTGAAGATAGCCATCCTTGGAGAGAGAGGGAGAAATCTGCATCACCCCCACTTATAAAGCAGCTATAGAAGAATCTTAGCCAAGACTCACCTTCCTGCAGTAGAACCTCGATTTGGGTTGGGTCGCTGTCTTCCAACGAGCCATCCACAACGTCTGAAACAAGGTACACAACATCTAAAATAAGGAAATAATGCACAGTTCGGATGAAAGGTTAGCTGTCTACAGATTGGATACGGGGAGTTGATACACAAAAAAGGAATCAGGCTGACTTTTGTCTGCTTATGACCTTTTAGGCAGTCCCTGGGATATGGACCCCAAGCCTCGTGGGGCTGGAAATGGCCGCAAAGGATAAGTTTTAAAAGTATGCAAGCTATCTCTTGCTACTGGCATACTCCCTGGTTCGGTTCCCCCTCTCCCAGGGCTTTACAGCCCTCCCTTTAAATGTAAAAGAAAGATCTTAAAAAGTGAAGGGAAGAATCCCACACCCGGTGGGCACCGAGAGGCTGCGTTGCTTCTCGATGGTGAGGGGGCGATACTTCCACATGGCACGTAGATCGTCCACCTTCCTAGTTGGAGCAAATTAATCTATTGCGCAGTCGCGCTTCCAACAACCCCACGCTCAAATCGTTCCCGCAGTAGCATCGACTTGAGTGCGATGCCCTTAATTTTTTCTCTTTAATAAGCGCGTCTGTGGCCATTACTGCGTGATGACGAGTCGAGATTTCGATATATTGCTATTACGCAGTAAAATATAATAAATAAAAAAAAAATGGCCGGGCATGCAGTAATCAGGACTCACCTGCGCCATCGGTTGGCTCCACTTGCACCGTCTCATCTGCAGTCGGCCCCGTGAAAAGAAGTAGCGTTTCAGTCGTTTCAGTAGGTGCGGGTGCATTGGATTCTTCGGAGCTGCGGGGCTCCGGAGCATCAGAGCTCTGCGTTACCCTTTTGGGCCACACATCTGCATCCCCATGGAGTATGGCATCAATCTCTTCATAAAACGGGCAGGTCTTCCTATCTTGCCCTGTCTTACCATTGAGCCCGACCACCTTCTTGTATTCAAGACGAAGGGATTTCGTCTTGTTACGGCACTCCTGCGCGGTCCTATTGTGACCGCGGGAACGCATCTCGGAAGCAATCTCCTCGTACAGATCGATGTTTCTGTGAGACTGCCTTAAGGCTACCTGGATCCTTCGCTCGCCCCAGATGGCAAGCAGATCCAGCGTCTCATGCCTCCTCCACGAAAGACCTCGTGCAGCAGCCATGTCCCCTCGTTGCTGAGGATCGCGATGCACGCATCGCTTTTAAATGTGCCGATTCACACAGATGTGTTGCAGATGTGTTTCTCCGTTTGCACTACTTTTCGAAAAAGATCGCCTCACATACTGGAAATCTCAATACTCACATATCGAAATTTCGATATATCGCTATTACGCAATAAACTAAAGGCTTAAAAAAAAAAAAAAGCTGGCCACGCACGCTAATAAGCAATTTTTTCGAGTTCCTTCCTTCGATGGCGCAGTGATATGCGTTTTGTTTGTGGTGGGAAGCTGGAAGCGGGAAGCGCTGTTGCGACTCAGCGACGATTGCCCGTTCAGATGCTCCAGAGCGCTCAGGAAGCGCTCAGGAAGCGTCTTGTTCCGGATTAAAAGCGGTAGCAAATTAATCCGTGAGCAAGGCGCATCAGCGTGGGACGGGCACGGGCTAAGCACGCTTGACAGATGCGGACGTGTGAACGTCCGGGTAAAATCCGACATGCTTGCGGGCTCAACTCATGCCCGTAGCGGGGGTTTTGGGACGTCTGACCGCACCGAAAGTCTTCCATTGCATAAACTTGTTTCCATCACTACTGATGGAGCAAGAGCAATGACAGGTGAGGTTAACGGTTTCATAGGCCTCTGTAGACAGCATGACGACTTTCCAGATTTCCTTTCTTACCACTGCATCATTCAACAGCAAGTTTTGGCAAGCAAGAGACTCAATACAAAGACTATCATGGACATCACTTTCAAAATTGTAAATTCAGTTCGTGGAAGATCACTTCAAAGACGGCTTTTCAATCTTATTCTTGATGAAGGGGCAGCGGAAATCATTTTGCATACAGATGTAAGGTGGCTAAGTAGGCACACATTTCTGCAAAGATTTCATGATTTGCTGAATGAAATAAGGTTTTTGAAGGAGAGGGGAGATGACAAAGCAGAGTTGGAAGATGGAGAGTAGTTATGTGATCTGGCATTTCTTGCTGACTTTACAGGCGAACTAAGTGATATGAACATTGAACTACAAGGTAAAAACAAATGCAGTGAAGCTGTACACTCCTGTTTCGGTTCAACTTATTTGTGTGAATCTGCATTTTCCCATCTGAAAATGACAAAGAGTACACAGCATTACAACATGACAGATAAACATCTCCAGGATTCCCTGAGATTGGCCCTCACGCAATATTCACCCAACTTCAAAAAGCTGGTGGATGAAATACAGGCTCAGACGTCTCACTAATTAGCAAGAGCGAAGTTTTAAAGATTGTGCAAGATCAGTCTGGATCAATACTTGACCTACATTTAACACAAATTACTCAATAAACGTTAAAGAAAGTTATAACAATAAAAATGTAAGAAAAACTATTCGCCGTTCTTTCTGGATCTTCATCTCTCTGTTTTGTTTTTGCTTATTTTGCTTACCAGTTAATGACAGAAGGTGCATTGTAAATGGGGGGGGGGCGGTGGAACCCAACTTTGGTGGCTTAAAATCTAATTCGAAACTAATTTGAAACTTAATTTTCATGGTGGTAGATCACCAGCACTTTTGTCTGGAAAAAAAGATCACGACCTGTTTGAAGTTGGACATGCCTGTGCATTGGTAGACAGGTTGAAAGGAAATATGCACAATTTGAATCGGTTAACTTGTAAACTTGAGATGGAGCTGAAGATTAATAAAAGATTTTGTCATATTGCTTACTTGATACTGGCAGGTAAAATTTTAGTAGCTCAGAAGTGGAAAAAACCTAATCTTCCTACTATGGATGAATGGTTTGCGAAAGTCAGGGAGCTTATTGTGCAAGATAAATTGTCCACACAGCTTTTAATCATGGAATCACTGAACTATAAGAATAACTTTATTGAAAAATGGTTTCCATATCTTGAATATGTGAACTCAATTGCCTTTGTAGAAGAAATATTGCCTCCTGAACTGTTGAACTTTATTGTTCTGTAATTGATTGATCTATGCTTCTTTTTTGTAAAACCAAACTCTGATATAACTTTTGTATAAGCGTTATTTAAGTTCTTGTTTGTATCATTTTTTTAACAATAAAATTGAAATATTAAAAAAAAAAAAGATTTTGCAGTTGAGGAATTGATATTTCAGGCTTAGAAATACAGAGCAACATGTCAACAGCAAACATACTTAATTTCAATGTGTGAGAGCCAATAGTTAAACCATGGATGTCTGCTTCATGTTGGACTAGGGTTGCTAGAGGTTCAAGAGGTAATGCAAAGAGCACAGGGGACCAGGCATCCCTGCCTCATGCCTCTCTGGAACTTGAAGGTGTCTGATGTTAGACCATTTATGTTGACTTGGGCTGAGGGATCCAAGTAGACAGCTTTGACGGTTCGAATGAAAGAAGCCCCAAAATCCATATGCTCTGAAAGAGGAATCAAGTATGAAGTCTCAAGGGAGTCAAAAGCCTTCTCGATGTCAAGAGAGAGTAAAACAGCAGCTGACTTTGATGACTTGCATGAGGAGAGCACATGTAAGTTCTTATGGATGTTGTCTGTAATCTCTCCATTTATTTATTTATTCAATTCCATTTATATTCTGCCCTCCCCGCTGATGCGGGCTCAAGGCGGCTTACATGGTCATGCATGTGCATTAGTAAACATAATGGTAGGACATAAAACCATACAAATCATAAAACAGTTTAAAAACATAGGATAACTGACATTTCGGTGCTATGATCTTAAGTTTCAGATTAATGATTCTCTGTAAAGCAGACCTCTCCACTGTTGCTGTAAAGCAGATTGCAAGGGGTGGTCCATATGTTGCCTGGGAACTGTAGTGGCCGGCAGTCTAGTTTACAAATGCCTGGTGGAAGAGTGCCATCTTACAGGCCCTGCAGAATTGTATGAGCTCTTACAGGGCACTAACTTCTCCTAGCAACTCATTCCACCCGCATGGGGCCACTAAAGGGAAGGCTCTGGCTCTAGTTGTCATGAGCCTGGCCTCCTTAGGGCCGGGGATTGAAAGTAGATTTTGCGATCCAGACCAAAGGGCTCTCCGGGGGACATGTGGGGAAAGGCAGTCCTTAAGGTATGCAGGCCCCTGGCCATATAGGACTTTAAAAGTGAGACCTATCACCTTGAAATGAACCCAGTATGGAACCCAGTATGGAACCCAGTCAGGCGGCGGACCTAGTGTCTTCCATGGCGACACTGGGACTCTCTCAAGTTGTTGCAACCCCCACCCACCAGGCCGGACACATGTTAGACCTGATCTTTGCGGCTGGGATTGTAGTGAGCGATATAACTGCAGAGGTAGTGCCATGGTCGGATCACTTCACCCTCAAGGCGGAAACTTCAGGTAGTCCAGAACGCGGCGGCCAGGCTGCTAGAGGGACTACCACGGTGGGAACATGTGCGGCCTGGGCTGCGGCCTGGGCTGCGGGATCTGCATTGGCTGCCGGTTGTGTACCGTGTTCGCTATAAAGTGCTGGTTATCACCTTTAAAGCCCTATATGGCCGAGGACCTGCCTACCTAAGGGACCGCCTCTCCCCATATGTTCCCCAGAGAGCACTGAGATCTAGCTCTCAGAACCTTCTAACAGTCCCTGGGCCAAGAGAAGCTAGGTTGAAGGCTACTAGGGAGCAAGCCTTCTCAGTAATGGCCCCGCGTTGGTGGAACCACCTTCCAGAGATGGTATGAGCCCTGCGGGACCTGAATCAATTCCGCAGGGCTTGCAAAACATTTCTTTTCCAGCTTGCTTTTGAAACAGAACCTGATTAACTTGACGTGCGGCCACCTAGCCATTTTGGGGATATTATGACTTACAGTATTTTAGCACTCATTTTATATATTTTATCTATTTTAAATAATTTATTGTGTAATTGATTGTATTTGAGACTGTTTGCATTGTTTTATTGAATCATGGAATTGCCATGTCTGTGAGCCGCCCTGAGCCCGCCTTTGGCGGGGGAGGGCGGGATATAAGAATAAAATTATTATTATTATTAATAGGCAACCAGTGCAGCGCCTTCAGCACAGGCTGAATGTGCTCCCGTAAGGGAAGACCCAGTAACAACCTGGCTGCCGCTTTCTGCACTAGTTGAAGCTTCTGAATTTGAGACAAGGGCAGCCCCATGTAGAGAGCATTGCAGTAATCCAATCTTGGGGTGCCCGTGGCATGGCTCACTGTTGCCAAGTCGTTGCGTTCAAGGTAGGGGACCAACTGCCTTATCAGCCGAAGGTGATAGAAGGCTGATCTGCCACCTAGGCCTCCATATTTAAAGAGGGATCCAGGAACACCCCTAAGCTTCTAACCTTGGGCACCGGTGTAAGTAGCGCCCCATCAAAGGTCGGTAATGAGACCTCGGTTCCAAGACCGCCACGACTTAGGTACAGGACCTCCATCTTTGTCAGATTCAATTTCACTCAGCCTGAGCCACCCTGCCACAGCTTGAAGCACCATGGTCAGATCTTCTGGGGAGGAGTTGGACTGGCCACCCATCAGTAGATAAAGCTGAGTGTCATCTGCATACCTTTGGGCAAGGGGGCACATGTAGATGTTGAACAACATCGGGGATAGAACTGCCCTTTGTGGCACACCACATACAAGTGGGTGCCGTCGAGACAGTTCCTTCCCTATCACCACCCTTTGTCTCCATCCCTGAAGGAAAGAGGAGAGTCACTGTAAGGCCAACCCCCATATCCCAGTGTCGGCGAGGTGGTGGGTCAGCAGCTGATGATCGACCGTGTCAGATGCAGCCGATAGATCTAAAAGCATCGGTACCACCAAGCCACCTCTATCCAGATGCCTCTGAAGGTCATCTATGAGAGAGACCAGAACCATCTCCGCCTCATGACCCAGGCTGAACCCAGATTGAAAAGGGTTTAGTACGGAAGTGTAATCCAGAAAGCTCTGTAGCTGCACTGCAACTGCCCTCTCAATAATCTTGCCCCCAAAAGGCAAGTCAG
Organism: Heteronotia binoei; assembly: GCF_032191835.1. Classification (NCBI taxonomy): domain Eukaryota; kingdom Metazoa; phylum Chordata; class Lepidosauria; order Squamata; family Gekkonidae; genus Heteronotia; species Heteronotia binoei. The sequence continues at coordinate 75,410,344 of NC_083228.1, read as the reverse complement.
TACGGCCGGGTCCAGGGATGGTTTCTTTAGAAGGGGGCGGACTACTGCCTCTTTAAGAGGCTGAGGGAAGGTCCCTTCAGATAGGGACCAATTAACGATTTCTCTCAAGGGAACCTTGAGCCTTTATAAGCCAGGATGGACATGGATCCAGACTACAAGTAGTTGGGCGTATAGTGGAAAGCATTCTGTCAACTTCCTCCAGGCTGAGTGGAGTGAAGTAATCCAAAAACTGACTAGAAGACGTGAGTGGAGCCTCAAGTTCCTTTACTGTCTCAAGTGTGACTGGGAGGTCACAGCGGAGTGACAAGACCTTATCTGCAAAGATACTCGCAAAAGCCTTGCAGTCTATATCCAATTCCCTCGCGTTTAAATTACCCTGTGGAAGGGTAGTTAGTGACCGGATTGCTCTAAACAATTGTGCTGGGCGTGAGTTCGCAGATGCAATCATGGCCCTATGATAAGCTTATCTCTACCCAGCATGAATCCAGCCTGATCTAGGTGAATGTACTCAGTTATCAAAGTGTTCAGTCATCTAGCTATTGTTGCTGTGAAGATTTGTAGTCTTGGTTTAATAATGAAATGGGTCAGAAAGAAGCGGGGTTCATAATATCTTTGCCAGGTTTGGGGAGAACTATGATGGAAGCTGAATGTCAAGTGGAAGGTAAAATCCCAGTTTTCAGAACTTCATTGAAGGTGTTGATTAGTGGTTAGAGAAGGACATTAGCCAATTTTTTGGTAGAACTCTGAGGTATAATCATCGGCTCCTGGTGTTTCATTGTTTTTGAGATGTTTTATGGTATCCAGGATCTCTGTCAGTTCAAAAGAACAATCTAGTAACAACTGGTAAGTTTCTCTCAGAGCTCACAGCCCCACCTACCTCACAGGGTGTCTGTTGTGGGGTGGGGAAGGGAAGGAGATTGTAAACCTCCAAATGAAGGGCAGGCTATAAATCCAATCTCTTTTTCCTCTTCACTCAGGAGACAGAACTGGTCAAGTTCCTAATATCCAGCAAGACAACTGCCTCCTTAGCCTTTCTGCAACTGGTGATGGGGGAAGGTTAGCATAAAAAAGCCTTTTAGGGCCAGAATTGGCTTTTTAAAGAAGTTTATTCTAAGCACCCATTGAGAGCAACAAATAAAGGGAATTGTGTAAGGGAAAATGCAGAATTTAGAAAAAAACCCAAAAGTACAGTTTCTAGCTAAACAAACTCACAAGTGTTCTCTGGTCTTCACACATTTCTTTCAGGTATGCCACAGAAGGGAAAAGAATACCTCCCATTAATTATTATTTGAGAATACAATAAAGACAAAAGGACATTTGCTTTACTAAGCAAGTAATTAAACTGTGGAATTCACTGCCAGAGGATGTCATAGTGGCCTGGGATGAGGGAATGGTGGGGAAACCAGAGACAGAAGACCTTGCTTCCCGGAACCTATTTAGCTGTTGTTTGTCCCTGAAACAATGGACCACCCACTCTCATTAGCTGCCATCACCAATGTTCCCTCTAAGCTGCAGAAAAATTGCAAAAATTCTGCTTTGTGAGCAAAAATTCTGCTTTGTGAGCAAAAATTCTGCTTTGTGAGCTACTGGCATTAAAGTTGTGAGCTGCTGCATCAATTATTGTGCTTTGGGGTCATTGTTCCTGAGCTAAGATAAAAATGTGTGAGCTGGAGGCTAAAAATCTGTGAGCGAGCTCACACTAATTCAGCTGAGAGGGAACACTGGCCATCACCTGTTATTTTAATATCTAAGAAAGAATCTGACAGGACCTCTTGGTCTCTCTCACTACCTCTCACACATATGCACACCTACCCATGCTCCAGCCAGCCAAACATGCAGCTTGGCTTTTTTGAGAGCTGGCATGCACCTAACAGTTTTTTTTAAATACCAGAGCAACCTTTAACACAAGTTTTAATTAATTAATTTATTTTGTTGGACTTTTAGTTCTCCCTGCCCTGCGCAGCAGGCGCAGGGTGGGTTACAACATTCTTAAAATATACAAAAGTTTTGAAATACAACACAATTAATTAAAATATTGTGAAAGCCACATAAAGAGAGGACATATACAATTATTTGATTTCACTGGCTTTGACTGGCATCCCAGCTGCAGTGGCCCTGCTGAAATGTTTCTGATGAACTGACCAGCATGCTACCTTAAGGATATGTCATCTGTTTTATACCAACTGGGAAGATATTTAGCATAGTTTTATGAGTAGATGAAGTCTAATACCACCATCTGTAGAATGTAAGTCTTTCTTTTAGTGTGTAATACTGTTTTTAATTATATATTTGTATATTTATTGATTGTTGTTAGCCACCCTGAGCCCATTGTGGGAAGGGTGGGATATAAATCAACAACAACAACTCTACATAGGATTGCACATCCAATAGCTTACATTTTTCATAGATTCAGGCCTATCTTGCAACAAACGCCTTCCTCTTCCTTTGCTTACTCCTGGAAATGGCCATAGCTGTTCCCATTCCAGTTTGGCTATAATAACACCTCCTTGCATTGATAGGTGCCCTATATGTCCTCTCTGCTGCCAAGCCAATCAGCTAAGAGGAGAAACCATGTTCCTCTCCATGGGGCTTTCTGATTGGCTGTCCTGTTCCTTCTCTTTAATAAGGCAGCACAAAGCCATTAACTGATTTTGGAGTTTAATTAAAAGGGGAAAATCATGAGGACCAGGGTGGGACTCATCATGAAATATTCTTCACTGCGTTCACACTACACTAAATAATGTATTTTACATCTGGATTTTTGCTATTCTTACACAGTAAAAATCCGGATATAAAATGCATTACTTAGTGTAGTGTGAATGCAGTAGTTAAGCAGTGGGATTTGCTGCCAGTGGATTTAGTGATGTCACAAACACAGATGGCTTCAAAATTCAGATTCATTGACTACTAGCCTTGATGAGTAAAGGGAACCTCCATATTCAGAAGCAGTTAACCTCTGAAACCAAGTGCTAGGAAGCAACATTCAGGGAGGGCCTTGGCCACTGCATCCTCCTTATTGGTGCTGCAGGGCAGCTGGTGATTGGTGGCCATGCATGAAACGGGATGACAGACTAGATGGACCACAGCAGGACTCTTCTAATGTTCATATAGTGAACCATATGGAATACAGTGAATTTCAGCCCATTTCAGCCATATTGAATTTCAGCCAATATAATAAAGGTACAGACTACAAGGATGCAACACTATAGGTTCATGTCACATTGGACTTGGTGGGAATTATTTTAGACTAACGTGCATAAGACCAAGTTCCCAGAAAGGCCCTATCAGATAGGGCTACTGTCCTACCTCTCCAGAGTCCAGACTCATTTGTGCGGATCACTACTCGTTACAAGGAGGTTTGAGTCCTGAAAAGACATTAACATGAGCAACCATGGCATCTGTCTTCGTGGAACCCAGCCCTTTAGCAAGTTCGCAGCTCAGTCTTAAACAGAGATACACCCTTCTAAGTCCACTGAAGTTAATGGGCATAGAGAAATTAATGGGCATAGAGAGGTGTAACTCTTTTCAGGATTGCATGGTGCACCCTTAAACTGTTATCCAGAACTGAGATTGCATGGTGCACCCTTAAGCTGTTATCCAGAACTGAGATTCTTCTCTAACTTGTTTTACTTAAATTGTTATGCTGAAACCCATATAGCAGCGGAGAGACCAGCAATCGCCTAGGAGTGAGAAAATAAGTCCCTTTCTTTCTGCCATGTAGCTGCGGTTGCCAGAGCGTGTTTGTTACCCTGCCCCAGAGTTTTGGATTTTTTTTCTCAGCCTGCTGTAGCCTTACATGAACACAGAGCGTTGATAGGGGCGGGACTTCTCTCTGGTTGACGAGGAGAGTGCAATTGCAGTTCACCACCACTAGGTGTCAGGTATGCGCCTCAGCAAGGGGTGCAGGCGAAGGCGGGCTTGTGTCAGGCTCATCCTGCACGATACTGCGGTTGGCGAAGTCATATGTCTATCAAAGCGGGAGGAAGGGGTAGCTGCTGCCGCCTGGGCCGGGCTGGGGTCGTGAAGGGAGTTTGGAGCAACTGTTTGGGCTCCGCGCGCGGGGCTGGGGCTGCCTCCGCCTCGCCCCATAGCGCGACCAGTCCCGTCTCTTCCCCCCCCCCTCCCTCGCAGACTGCTGCCTCATGGAGACTGCCGCTCCCGCTCCCCCTGGCCCCGCGGCTGGCCCCTTCCCCCCGCTGTTTCCCCCGGGGCTCCATGGCATCTATGGCGAGTGCCGGCGACTGTACCCAGAACAGCCCAACCCTTTGCAGGTCACCGCCATCCTCAAATACTGGTGAGTGGAGCGTCTGGCCAAAGGGCTCGGTAGGGCTGACGAGTTCGCGGCAGGGGCTTCGAGAGGCCTTGGGGTCCCCGAAAGGCTTCGGGGCCTGGGTGAGAGGGAAGGGGGGATGGGCTGTGCCAGGGGGTGGGGAGCAGGGAAAGAAGCGGGGAGGGGCCCAACTTGTTGAGTTTAAGAGTACATGCGGGAGGCTCGGAATTGCTAAGGTTGCCTGCGTTTGTGGGGAGGTGTGCTGGCAAGATGGGTCCCATTGGGTGGGTGAAGAGTTTGGGATTCATTGATGGTGGTTTTGGTTTTGTCAGATACACGGGGGAGGAGTTGATAGATCTGTGGATAGTTAGGTAGAGAGGAGGGTGCCTGGTTGGTCTCCCCTCCCCTTCCAATCGGATGCTGAACCTGGGTAGAGAACTTTCAGTAATTCGGGCGGGGGCGTAAGGCTTCTCTGTTCTTGAAGGGGGTAGCAGGTCTGTAGGGTTGTAATCAAGTGGGGGGGGGGGTTGATCTGGTGTGTATGATGAGCTGGGTTTCTTAGGGAGCAGACTGGTTGATATGGTGATGCGTTTTGTGTGTGAGGAGGGTTTGAGAGAGCAGCACATTTAAGACTTTATTATGAATAATTTCCCTAGGTGCATGGGAAACTGCTGGAGGCCTCTAGCATGATTACTACTTATACAGTTAGAAGGATTAGCTGGAGATCTTGTTTTTTTTTTTTTTTTTAATTTAGACACTTATTCCATTCATCCATTTATACACTGACTTTCTCCCCTATGGGGACCCAGAATGGCTTTGATCATTCTCTTCTCCATTTTATCCTGTAAGGTAGGTTAGGATGAGTGTGTGATTGGCCCAAGGCCATCCAGCAAGTTTTTATGGCACAGTGGGGATTTGAACCTGGGCTCCATTATCCTAGTCTGACACTGTAATCACTGCACTACAGTAGGTCTATAAGAAAGGTATAGCAGCTTGAAGTGATATGTTTACTCTGTGACACTGTAATCACTGCACTACAGTAGGTCTATAAGAAAGGTATAGCAGCTTGAAGTGATATGTTTACTCTGTATTTTCAGAACTGTTCTGTTTTCTTCCTATGCTACTTTCATTTTTCTTTTCTGAATTCAGGCTTGCTTTTCTCTTATGTTGTCCTTCTGTGGTCCACATGCTGTCCTCAGCCTTCAATAGTTTACTTTTCTCACTCACAGTTTACCTGTGTACAATTGTTTTCTTTTTGTGATAATCTACCTAGTTTTCAGATTACCCCTTCAGTGTCAGCACATCCATAAACACTTCCTCACCTACTCAATACTGGTTTGTTTTGCTGCCTATTTTGCTCCCTCACAGTGTAATCCTTTGCTGAGTTACTCTAGTTTGAGCTCATTGATTTCAGTGGTACAACTCTGCACAAAATTTCACTGTTAGTCTGCTACTGAGAGGCTTTGCCTTGTCTACAGCTGTGGCCTCAGAATGAATTGGCTTGTTTGACTAATATTTAAACTTTCCTTATAAAAACTTGCTTTTCTACAAAAAGCCCTATGTGAACCAATGGTGGTCAGGGGTGTGGCTTAATATGCAAATGAGTTCCTGCTGGGCTTTTTCTATCAAAAAAGCCCTGATTACACCCAAAGATAAATTGTACAGAGGGGTGCATGCATTGTTGAGACATGAGCTTTATAAATGGGACATGCAACTGTATATGTAAACTGGGAATTTTGGCATTCAGACTGGTTTAAACAGAAAAACATAGCATGTGTCTGAGAATGCATGTGTGTATATTAAGTATTGGAGCCTGTAAGAAAGGTCATATGCCCATGTTTAGGTGGTTGAGCATATGTGGAAAAGCCTTGCTTGTTTATATACTCCAGTGCATATATGTATATTGATCTAAGAATACATAAAATGTGTTCGACCAGGGGTGGCCAAACTTGCTTAACGTAAGAGCCACATATAATAAATGTCAGATGTTTGAGAGCAGCATGACATGAATGTCAGATGTTTGAGACCCACAAGATGAAGGAAGGAAGGCAAATGGATGGGGATGGATGGAAAGAAAGTAACTTTAACTTTAAATGCATTCTCCAAGCCTCTGGCTGGTTTGGCTTGGAGAAGTGAATTATATAGAGAAATGCCTTCTCCTAGCTGGCTGATGGAGGCAATGGAGGCTTTGAGAGCCACACAATATGTATGAAAGAGCCACATGTGGCTCCCGAGCTGTAGTTTGGCCAAACCTGCATTAAACATTCTGTATATGTTTTTCTAGGAAAGAGATGTCAAGAAGACTTTATCTCCCAAGGTGGATCACCTACCCCTCTGTATGGGGGTAGGTGTTGAATTCATTTGTTATGAGGGCAGAGGTGACATAAATGTGACTTTGTTGGGCTGTAAAACATAATAAGCACAAAAAAGAGTGAATCACAGTACAGAATGGATACACCAGAAAACGTAACCATGAAAACCAATGAACCAAACAATAACCTATGAAAATTAATTTTACTTACAATATTAATCAACATTAAATACCATGTAACAGTGTATATTCTTATAATTTAATAAAGCTCAATCTTCAGAGTACATACTATATGTTTATCTTTAAGAATATAAGATAATCAGACAATATCTAAAGTTCCTTAACTGTTGACAATATTCTTACCATGTAACAAATGTGCTGATGAAGCAATAGCCATAGAACCCAACTTGTTGCAGTTAAATGACTTCCTGTGGGGTACAATTGAACCTGGCTAACAGGTGACCAGCCTGAAACCTGTTTCGGCATACAGCCTTTTTCAAAATTGGAAATGCTTCAAAACTTCTTTGGTTTGTCAATGCTTGCATTCATGCTAAAATTAATCATACACCAAAAATTAATATACAAGCCACCGAGTTTCAGGAAATCCAATCAACAAGCTAATATTTGGTTTTCACGGTTTATATTTTCTGGTGTACCATAACACGTTAATGCTGGGTACTGCAGACATAAACTTTATAAAGGACAGCAGCTAATAAACTCTGAGTTGGTGCATTTCTGGAGGGGCTGCAAGGCCCCATGTGCTGGGGGAGTGCAGAGGAAAACCTGCATGGGCATACTGGAGAGCCAGTTTTGCAGTGCTGGGCAGACGCCCCCATGCTTCCTGGAGGGGGGCAAACTCCTTCCCCAACTTGCTTTATTTATTATTTATTCACTTACTATCCTGCCCATCCTGCAAATGTGCTCAGGGTGGTTTATAAAGTCACATAGAATCATGACTAAGTAACAATAAATAGAAATTTAACAATAACATTAACATTAAAATAAACCATGAAACAAACCAGAGTGAACATGCCTTGATAACAAACTTGGATGAAGATTCTTTAGAGTGGCACAGTTGGGTAAGTCAAAAGATTTAAAGAATCAGCATTATCAGCAAAGGGAGGCCAATATGGATTTGGATGCCTGGTGCCTCAACTGAAAGCCTGGTGCAGCAACTCTGTTTTACAGGCCCTGCAAATGCTGTGAGCCTGGGCCCCAATGTCTGGGTGTTGTGAGCTCCCCCCTGCCCCAAGCTAATATGGAAAGAGTCTGAGAAGACAACTGGAACTAACCTCCCCCACGGCTGGGCGGTGGCCCAGGTCTGAGGCCATGTGCATGGCCAGACCCAGGCCAAGCAAAGCCTGATAAGTCAGAGATGCTTGTGTGACAGTGGCTGCCTAAGGCTGCCAAGCGATCCATTGTGGGACAATGCTGGGGGTTCAAGCAGAAATCATCAGTAAGCCACACCATTCCAATGTGGCAGCAGCCACCCCAGGCCAAAGGCCACTGGATCATCTGATGGAGGAGCAAGCACTGTGTGTAGAAGGCTGCACATGTGGCAAAGTCCCCAGGCCACCCAGTGGCCAGTATAACTGGAGATCGCTGGCACCACCCCCTACGGACAGCACCCCCTACCTGTGGCTGAAGGCTTCTTGTGGTACAGAGGCGAGGGTTGCTCAGCTGCTGAATCATGTGCTCAGTAGCAGGACTAGGGCCCCAATGTGTGGAAGAAACTGCCAAAGAATGCCTCCCATGGGCCAAAGCCCAGCTACTGCATGGGGGACATGAATATGGCAGTGGCACTGGTCGCAAGCAGACCCCAGCAGAGGATCATCACCACGCCCCCAACATGTAAACAATAATCCCTGCAGCCATCCGGGACAGCATCCCTGGAGCTGTAGGCTGAGCAGGGAGGTGTGCAACTTTACCTTGGAACCCTGAGTTGGCATGGATGTGGCTATGGTGACTACCAACTTACCAGTGAGGCCGCCACTGAAGTGAAGGGGTTCTGCTTGACTGCTGCAGATAAAGTTGTTCTGCTGTGCTGAAGCCACATTTGGAGCTGTTCCCCCCCCCCCCCACCCCACCCAAGCAGCCTCCTGTTCCTTCCATCACACCAGTTGCTTGCTGGCCAGATAAGAGCCCTGGGTGGGTTGGGTCCGACCCCTGGGCCTTATGTTTTGTAGACTTTATAAATGAAAAAGTAGGAGAACAGGGAAAGTCATCAAAGGTAAGGGGGGAGAAGGGAAGGGTTTTTTTTGTTTCCAGGGTAGATGCATTTCAGTTCTGGAAGAAACTACTGCAGTGTAATTGAGGATATCAGGGCTGCTCTATTATGTCCATCATATTTTTATCTCACTTTTCTTCCAAGTAGGTCAGGGATCTTTGCACAATTTTCCTTTAATTTATCATTTAAAGCAACCATATTTTATTAAGGTTCACAATAAGTGACTGTTCTATGGTCACCCATTAGACTTCAGAGCTGTGGTGATTTGAACCTGGGTCTCTCCAGTCCTATTCTGACACTTGTGCTTGCTTGGGAGGATTATGATGTAAGCATGTCGGAAAACTGTCATCTCCACAGGGATATCTTGGTAGAATGGCATATTAGAAGATTCTAATGAGGGTGAAGTATTAATCTAGTACAAGGAGATGGAAAGTGTTGTCTGAAGTTGTACATGTAGCCCTAGCTTTTGAGAATTTAAGAAAAAAAGTGTTGATAGAAGGTTTAAATGCTGTGGCAAAGGGATATAAAGTTTCTAGAAATTTTAGAGCCATGGAAAGAAACCCTTTTTCAGGGATGGGGGTGTTCAGGAACCACCACCACCCCCCTCCCAAAAATGTGGGAATAATTGAAGTACATACAGTACTTCCTATCAAACCTAAATTTCTTTTATTGATTGAACAACATAATATGCATCATTTCTAACAGTTATTGTATAAGAGTATATGGCATATCTGTGGAGTTTAAAAACAGGAATATTTTTTTAGAGCAAAAATTCTTTTATTTCAACACCACAACATAAGGACATAACAACATAAATAACATAGAATACATAATAATAAACATAAAAAATACAACAATCAACCCTCCCCCGCCACATTCCAACCACTCTCCCATTCACACAAGGAGCATTAGGGGTTCATCAATTTACCATTATTCCAAAACCAATCCTTTGCTTTTCACCCAAACATAAATAGGATCCCATACCTCTTTACACTTTTGTAAGTTTCCATCTTGTAATCTTGTGGTCAATATATCTAATTCCGCGGCTTCTAATAACTTAGAAATAAATTCCTCTCTGTTAGGTATTTTGGACATCTTCCAATATTTGCCAAATAAAAACAGGAATATTTTCATGCTATGCATTTTGAGTGTCTTAAGCTTTTTACTCATTCTAAAAGAAAATATAGGAGTTTCTTCACAGTGTTGCACTACTTTTCCACATTTTTCTGTTGGAAAGTTGGGGAAAAGGCCAGGAAATATGTTTTTTCCCCTAATTTTTCCACACACACCCTGGGCCCTTCCATCCCTAGGACCTGATTCAGATGTCAAAACAAATTGCAGTGTGTTGGGTTTTAGGACATCTTCAATTTCAGAGTAGTGTGACAGCAGAGGAGGAAAGGATTGCCTACACTTGAGACTTTCAGCCTGTTTATCAGCCCAAACAAATTGTGGCTTGTTCTTGACATCTGAATGTAGCCAGTGTCTGATCCACAGGGCTTTTGCTTTGTGGCTGATGCCTTGTGACAGGGATTTGTTTTTTGGCCTTGTTCATTCAAACTGATGCCCTTGAGGATTATGTGTGTTAAGTTTTTCCCTGGTAGATGGGACTAATTTGTTTCCAACTAGTAGTCTCTAACAATGGCACAATATAGTTGTACTCTTCAGTAGCACAGTGTAGTACTACTTTCTTCATCCTTCATTAGGAACGTTTGGCCACTTGTCTTTAGGGGCCCTGAAATATGTGGGTTTGTACTGTCAGGTCCTTAGGTGTTTTCTACGAAAACCAATCTTCATATAATACATTTTTGTGTATGCTGTGGTTGAATGCCCCAGAATGGGCTTAACAGGTTTTTGTGTGTGTGTGCGTGCAGTAAACTAGTCTACATTTTTTGATCAAAAACTAGTTTGCGTGATTTGTGCTCCGTAAAAAAAATTGCAGATTATTATTTTTTTGTTTTGATATGGATGAATTTAAGGGTCTCTTTCATTAATATTCTGTTTCTATATTTTTTTCTGTTGCCTCTTTTTTATATGAACATGATGACTAGAATAATATTTAAGTTCTACATAGGGGAACACTGTTAACTTGTGTGATTCTGTGTAACATGACTTGCTCTTATATTTCTCCTACACATTATAGGAATAGTAGTATGTAATGTGTCTTCCCTCTGAAGGATTTCAGCTGTTGACTTCATGAGGGGATAACCAAAAGTTCTTGGCTATGCTTTGCATGGTACAAGTAGTCACAGGTATTGCTGGAACTCCAGTCATGTATTTTGACATTAAGAAGTGGGGGGAGGGGGAACTGAAGTAGAACAAGGCCATGGTGCTGGAGAGAGAAAGTTACTTCTTTTCCTTCTTCTCTTCTTCCCTGATAGAAAAAGGACCCTACTAACTCATGTTGTGCATTTTCCCCCTACGTAAACTAAAATTAGTGGAGTGGGTAGCCTTTTTTGTTAGGGGAAGTAGTGCTGGGAAAGAATTAATTCCTTCTTTCGCTCACATCACAGCCTTAATCCATATCTCTTACACTTGCATAGCTGTGGCTTCTTTTTAGGGCCAAAAACTATGTTGAGAAATTCAGTCAGTGTACTTCAGTGTCACTCGTAGCATGGCCCCTTAGTGTCTAGTGGATGTACACACTATGGGAAAATAAAGAGTGGCCCCTGTTCTTGTAATATTCACATGATAAGGAGTTACCGGTATGTTAATTCTGTTTAAAGATGAGTTTATACTCCTGTGTGTGCATTCTTTCTCTCTCTCTCTCTCTCCCCCTCATGCACACACGCACACAGACACACTATAGCTGAGGAGTTATGATCTTAATGTGAACACGCTATAACAATTTTTGAGGAAACTGTATAGACTTAGACTAGCATGGCTCTTTGTTTTGATGAAATGAAATACAGACTCAGGAGAACAATAGCCTTTAATTGGTGAAAGTTTCTGTTTGTAGAACTGGATAGAGATAAAAAACATTCCCATTTTAGCAGAAGTAAGTGATGTTGCCTTTGCTGCTTTAACATGGCGTTTCCTCCCTCTTCTTTGGGTTGTACAGGGTTAATTAAACTGCTTCGCCTTTGGCAGTGAGAAACACCACTACTAGGTGGTCTGCAGCAGGCACACAGCTTGCCAATAAATAGTTGAGAGGCTGACATCTGGTGGTCCAAAAATCACCCTTTAAAATTGAACTTAGGGATATATTTCCTTCAGACTTGCGATGGTACATCTTTATGGATGTTCACACAAAGCTTTTTCTGTTTGTGGCATGTTTCACAAAGCTGCTTCTTTCAGTTCTTCCTTACAACAAATGTTTTCTTTGCTTTTGTAAAAGCAGATGGTGCTTAAGCATCTGGTGTCCTCAGCCCATTGCATATCCTGCTATTGTCCCATTGTTTGCTTGTGTTTCCCTTATCTGATGTATCTTCCTGTTGAAACATCCTGTATTTCATGTGACACAGGAAGCACAGCAGTCAGAGCAAGTGGACATTTGGGCATTTTGTTTCTCCAGCAAACGTGGAATAGGATGAAGGATGGCTAGGGATTTATATCTTCATAGGGCTACGTATTAAAGAAAATCTTGTATTCTGATGATCATAAGGAGGGACAAGTTACTAGTTTTGTGCCTTCAGCATAAAAATAAAATTGCAACAACATCAACTCTTACCCTATAGTTTGTCTAGGAGGAAATTTAATTGTAAGCAGCTAATTGGGAAAGAAAAGTATGACCTGTTTATTTCTTTAGGTAATGTATAATGCTGCCTCTTCAGAGACCTGCTGGAGGTGGTTCAGAGTAAGAATGATACCATAAAATCATAATAACAAATTGTCATTATAAAAAGAAGTGAGGGTCATAATACAGCATAATCGCAATTATTAGCAGCCTAGAAGCTCCGCCAGTGAGCAGCCTAAAATGTCTAAAGAAACAAGTTCTAAAGATACAAGCAGACAAAAACAGCTAAATAAAATAAGCCTCTTAAGTTAAACCTGGGTAAAAAATGGAGGGGAGGTACTCCAAAGGCAAGGTGCTACTACTGAAAGAGCTTTATTTCATTACCCTTTGCCTCACCTCTGTAGGCAGAGCATGAAGAACATGACTTCAGGTGGCAGCTCTTAAACAGCTGGCTGGACAATACAGGAGGAGCCAGTATTTCATTTACCCTGGTCTCTAGCTGTTTAGGGTCTTAAAAATAAGAACCAAGAACTTTGAATTGTGCCTGGAAACAGATGGATAGCCAGTGGAGATCTTTTCATCACAGGGGTGATAAGAGCTCTGTATCCAGCTCCTAGCAGTAACCTGGCAATGCCATCTCCATCCCATAGCCAGGGTGGAAGTTCTGATTACTATAGATTACTATATGGTCCTCTGAAAACTGCCTGGAAACTTCAACTTTGCCAGGTTACTGCTAGGAGCTATAGCCATGTTACTGCTAGGAGCTGAATACAGAGCTCCTATCACCCCTGTGATGAAAAGATCTCCACTGGCTATCTGCTTCCAGGCTGATGGGTTGAAGCAGAGTTGACTGAAATTAAATCCATTAGAGACAGAGGTCCATTAAAGACAGTGGAATTGGGGATCTGACTCACAACCCTTGGTGAGGTGCTAGTAACACCAACAATGAGTGAGTTTGGGAGTGACCCTTGATTTCTCACTTTCAGTGGAGGCCTAAACCACAAATGTTGCCCGATCAGCTTTTTATCGCCTTCAGCTGGTCGGTCAGCAGGTCCCCTATCTCTGTCCTTGTGACCTAGCCACAGTGTTCCATGCAGTGGTCACCTCTAGGCTGGACTGCTGTAACTTACTCTATGCAGGGCTGCTCCTGAGGTTGATTTGGAAACGTCAACTGGTCCAAACTGCAGTTGTGCATGTCCTTATTGGGACACCTCTAAGAGTATACATACAATGAGAGCCCCACCAGCTGCACTGGCTCCACGTTGGGCTCATCAGATCAACAGCTGCTGGTGATCCCTGGCTCAAAAGACATCTGCTTAGTCTCAACCAGAGCCAGAGCATTTTCGGCTCTGGTCCCGGCCTGGTGAAACACTCTCCCAAGTGAGATTAGTGCCCTGCAGGACTGATAGGGTCAGGATGGCTCCCACACTGTTATAATTTTGCAAATTGTATAACTCAGAATTGTTCAGGAGGATGTTTTTGTAAAGGAAGTATGGTGGTAGTAAAATAGAATTGTTCAGGAGGGCATAGAAGCAAGTTCTAATTTTAATGTCTGTGAGTAAATGTAGACAGTTTTTAGAAGTATTGCACTGGAACTATCATATTGTTTCTATCACTTTGTTCTCTAGTTTTGTAATCTAGTTATTGCATTATTTGTTGTCTATATTTTGTTGGCCTTTTTGCATTGTTTTCTAGTTCGGGAGTCTGCCTTGAGTCTCAGTGAGAAAGGCAGACAATTACGTAAATAAAACATAAAATACTGTTATAATGGCCAAACTGTCTTCTTTCATATGTTCCTGCCCAGGCATTTAGATCACAGGGAGAGGAACCCTCCTGATTGTCTCACCAGTCAAAGAAACTCATTTGATGGGCACACAAGAAACTATAAATCTCATGTCTTCACTTTATATTTTCCTGCTCTCTGTGTAAGATCTTTAATGAGTAACACCATAAAGCAAATAAGAATTATTGCTACAGTTGTTCCCTGGGCAGATCATATCATATGCAAACTGGAACATAAAAGAGATCTGAACAATTCTTGCCCAGGAATTAAGGTCACAGGGAGAGGCCTGTCCCATCAATCAAAGAAGCTCGTTTGGTGGGTACATGAGAGGTGGCCTTTTCAGTGGCAGCCCCGTGGTTATGGAACAGCCTCCCTCAGAGGTGTGTACCTGGCCCCCTCACTTTCAATCTTCAGAAGTCAGTTGAACTGTGCTACACTAAGACAAAGAGTTTTGAAATTTAGTTTTTGTTTACTGACAGTCCTAATTGAGATTTTAAAGAGTTTTAAAAATATTTATTGCTTTATTTACATTGTAAGCTGCCTTGAGATGTACAAGGTAGAAAGGCAGCCAGTAATTATTTTAAATACTGCAAGAACAGTGACAACATTGTAGTTGTGATGACACTTTTTAATAAAAGGATTTATTTATATTTCATTCTTCATAGTGGTATATATTTCTGCTTTTAAAAATCATGTGTTTCTCTATACTAAGCTGCAACTTCTTTTTACTTTTTTAAAAAAAAATAGGTTAGGTGGACCTGATCCTCTGGACTACGTCAGTATGTACAGGAACTTGGGGAGTCCAACTGTAAATGTTCCTGAACACTGGCATTATGTGAGCTTTGGATTAAGTGATTTGTATGGCGACAACAGAGTACACGAGTGAGTCCTTTTTTCATTAACTGTGGGTTATTGTTTTCTGAGTTGGGGTGCTTTGGTTTCTATGGGCTCATCTGGTCTAGTCTTTATTAACTGTGCATGCTACTCAGCTAAAAACTGACCTATCTATAGCATTTAATGTGGTGGCATAGATGTAGGCAACTGTTTATCTCTATAAACCCAGTGCTCTATAAATCCATAGAATACATCATACTGTCCACATAATGGTGAGAGCTTTGAAGGGGGGGGGGGGCGGGACCCAAAACCCTTGCTTCTCATGGCTGCTACAGACACAGCTCCATAAAGCACAACTCCTTAGTGCCTGGTTTCCATGAAAAGGACAAACTCATGCCCATTAATCAGGGCAACACCAAGACAATGAATTTTGAAATTAATAAATCTAGTTTGCACTGGAATCTTTGTATTACAAATGGCTATAGAAAATTGTGTGACTGATAATTTGTTAAAATCTTTGTATCTCACTTTTCCTCTTGGCTGAGTGTATACTTTTTGTAAGACTATGCAGACTGAAATATAAGACTGCCTTCTCTCCATGCTCACAGTTTGTGGGAGGGGCATGGCTTTCATATTCTGCTTAAATACTTGTTGTAGTTTGCTTACAAAAGAAACTAGTTTGTAAAGAGAGAATTGCTGATTCTAGGTGTCCTTTTCATTCAGAAATATTTTGTAAAGGTGCTTTATGTAATAATGGCAAACAAATTTAATAATTCTCAGTCAGTACATTACGAGGATGGAGTTTAATTTTATAGCTGCAATCTTGTTGAAAAAGGATGAAATTCCCCTCTTTTGTAATCCAACGTTTATTATCTACAGCATTATATTAATCTCCTTATATTTGCCTTTCTCATAATCAGACGAAGGATTGATAGAACAGTCATCACAGTCTGTCGCTTTTGAATGTTCCCAGTTTTCACATATTTGCTTAAGGCTGTTTTGTAAATCTTAAGTATTCTCTGCATACGTTGTATATCCTTCCTCCTTCATATGCAGCATCAAGGCACTTTTTCATAGTTCCTATTCTCTGTTGGTGGTAGACCTCCCTTGAAGCCAGGGCCACCTCGTGGATTTTTTTTGTCTAGAGTGTGTTTGGCTTAAAAATGTCATTTGTTTAAGGTAGTTAATGTAGGAGACAGGCCACCTACAGAGAGTCTGCCTTGCAATGTTTAAATTCACACAGAGTCTCTGAAACTAAAAACACTTCCCTATTGTTAAAGATTTTGGAATTAGAGACTTTTTAAAGAAGTCTGGAGAGAAACATCTTTTATGTTTACAGCACAGTAGTTAAACTTACAAGGAGGGATGGTTTTAATAAAAGGAATGTTACTAAGTTTGGCTTTGGGCAAAGCTAGCCTGTAACATATCTCCCTATACATCCTTGGGAGAATAAGCCCCTCTGCCCAGATTTTCCCACTAATAGTGATTGGGGTGGGGAAAGGGAGGAGGCACTGTTAGGACTAGTGTAGTTAGTGAATGATTGATATATATGTGTTGGCACTTTCGTTATCTCCATGATTGCTGCTTCTGAATTATTATTCCTTTGGCTCACTTGCTGTCCTATGAGACACTGTCAGTCCTGCATCTCTGGCAGGACTATTAAATTCTAGATTAGAGGGAGGAATTCCTGTTCACTTTCTTGCTTAGTCCTGGATCCTTGGGATATTTGGCAGCTGCATGTGGGCTAAATGCTAGCACCTATCCTTTATTCTCACAATCATGGAGTTCTGTGCCTCTGCAGTGTAAGGACTGAAGCTGGTTCTCTGCGTGTTTTCCATGCAGCTGCAATATAGTAAACCCCCCAAACTGCTGATCCCACGGTCATGTCCTTAACTGATTGATTTGTGTCTGTTTATAGGCTCTGTAGGAATGGAAAGAATTCTGTTTCTTTTTCTAGCAGGTATCTGAGCTAACTACTTGCAGCATTCTCAGTGAGGCCCAGAAAGGAGTTTTATCAGGTCTTGCACATTTCCCTTCTGGCAAAGAATCTCTGCAAAAAACATGAACCAGATAAACTAAATGCAGATAGTTGTCATGCAGTGTTGTCTTTATGTAATGTATGAGCTTCATACACTTCATAAGGATAACATTGATACAGTGTACTATGGAATTTAATGAGTAAAACTGACTCCTTTCGAGTAGCGGAAGATTGCCTGTTCTTGAACACAAACAGGAATTGTTGGTTATAATGCTCCTGTGTTAAAATGGGTCTTTATTTGGGCCACACAGAAACATGTAGATGTACAAATCAGGAGACTAAAATACAGTAAGGAAAATTAGTCAAAAAGACTTTGAGCAAAAAAGCAAGTATATGTGAATTTCTTCGAAGTCTTGATCTTGAACCGTTTAAGCATTGAGCAGAGGCATCAATTGAGATGTCCCAGGTCTTAGTTTGACTTGTTAACCAGTGTATCTCACTGGCTTGATTTAATTTAAATGGTATTTGGGAAATATTGTGGGAAGCAAAGGAGATTTTTGTCTAGGGTAGGGTTGCCAGACTGCAGCTCAGGAGCCACATGTGGCTCTTGAACCCCCCACCATCTCGTCAGCTGGCTTGGAGAAGGCATTTAAAGTTAAAGTTGCTTTCTTTCCACCTCTCTCTCCCCCATCCATACATCTATCCACCTCACCTCTCCCTCCGCCATATATTTTATTACTTAAAATATGATTATTTAGCTTTTTGCAAAAATACATTTTTAGGTATGTCGGTTATAAAGGAAATCTTAACTTATCACAAGTTTTAATAATATCAACTTGCACATGAATCGATAGATAAGGAAAATCATCCTCTTTTTTTTATTTACACAAACAGATGATGCAGCAGGCTCCACTTTAGAAGAGGCTTTCCTCCCTGTGCTGGAGAGAAACAGGAAAGCCTCTTTTAAAGTGGTGCTTGCTATTACACTACTTGTTTTGACAATTAGCATTTTTAAAAAAACAATCTGCCTTCTGATTAATTAGGGACCCATTTTTAATACAACAAGAATTATAGCCAATTAATACAACTAATTAAGCCACTCCAGTGTTATAACAGTAGATATTGTTGAGTTGCTGTAATAGTTGAGCCCCTAATAACATGTATAGTAATTTCTGATGCGATCACAAAAGAGTGTAGATATTTTCCCTAAAGAGATGGTGGAGAAATCTGATATTGCACTAGATAGTATTTCAGTGCTGTTTTCGTAAATTTAAATACTGTTGTTGATTGGGTTATTTAGCATTGATATTCCTCAGCTGGGTATGAGGTGGGAAAGGGGATATATCGAAAGGTCAATAATAAAATACTACGTAAGGCTCAGACCTCATATTAATGGAAATTCTGTGATTCTTTCCTCCATGATATTTTAAAACCAAAAGCTCCCTCAGTTATAGTGGTATGAACAGAAGGACGCTGAGGATTAATCCTTTTCCTTCTGGTCCCTTTTCAGCTGAAAATTACCCTTGTTTTTTCATAGGGTATATGTATAGGTGTGAACTGTAAAAAATGAAAGAGACTTTTTGCATGGCTTTTCTTCTGCTCACACTCAGCTTGTCCCAGGCATCCTTGAGTTAAAAAGCAAAACACAACTCTGTTCAGCGTACAGTTTTTGCCTAAGACAGCAAACATATGCAAAGTAAATGTCTGAAGATATTGGTTGCATGTAATTTGGCAGTGTAGCAAAATCATCTTGATTTTAAATTTCCATGTGCTAACAGTGTACAGAGAACTGTTAGTTTTCAGTAATGTAAGAGAAGATCTATTGTAAATAATCTTCAAGCATTTTCTTCTGTCTTTAAACATTTAAACTAAATTAAAAATGTCATTAGCACATTAAGCAAATATAGCTAAGTCATTCTTGCTGTGCTTTTTTAATTAAAATACAGACATCATCTTTTTTGTATACAAAAGTAAGAGTGAGATTATCATAGGTCACCAAGATTCTGTGATGGCTTAATTGGAAACTAGTGGTAGACATTACTGCATGGGAGTTATAATTTAAATGGCTCCTTAGTCCACTTCTAAAACTATCTGTGATGTGTATGTTGGCACTGAAAGCTTCTGAAAACAAAGTTCAAATTACTCTGAAAATTGGCCTGATGTGTGCTGCTTGTGCCTTGCTTACTGGAATGGCTGTGGAGTTGCCCATTACACTTTTTTTAAGGTAATCTTTTTATATAAATATGTTTTCATACAGGGCTCTTTGCCTAAAAAGTAAATGCACAGTGTGCTGTTCTTCTGTTCAGCGAGGAACAGTTTTCTCATGTTTTACTTTCAGTAATGCAGTCATCATGCACTGGAATGTGTAGGAAATTACCTACCAAAGTGAGAATGTAAGCATTTTTGCAAATAGTTTTGACTTTGAACTATGAAAACACTGAAAACTGGAGGTTAAGGCAAAGATTAGTGCTGTTTTTGATGTTTTTAATATTATTTTTGTATGTATTTAAGGAGGGTGAGGGTGGATTTTTTTTCCCTGTTACTGTTCTGTAAAGGTTTTTACAGAGCACAGACTGGTAGAGAATGCAGGAAACTATTACTATCCCCCGAACCAAGGGAATTTTCTGTTTTTTCGAGGTAACTAAAGATAGCAATAATTATAGCTGTATCCCTTTAAATGAGCAAGATGGACATCTGCTGGAGTATGCCATATGAGATGATACCTATGTTGTGGTCTTATTGTGGGCAGCCTAAAGGCATTTAAATGTAGTAACACTATATAGCCTTGCTTTTCAGAAGATTTATTTCTATTTGTACAAGACAGCAATATGTTTAATATCAAAATATCAGTCTCGGTTTAACTTGGCAGATTCAAGAAGCTTCCATTATTTCTGCAGTCAAAATATAAAACCATCTAGTGTGTGGCAGTATTCCTGGCCAGTGGATTCCAATAATTTCCCCCTTTTTCCAAGCAGTGTCTTTGTTTTATGGGGAACAATGTTCGGTTTCAGACATAGAAACAGGGATGTAAAACATGCAGCCCCAGGCTGCCAGAGGGGGTCGTATCAGGCCTGCGAGCAACTGAGCAACTGGCTGCCGTTGGCTTCCTTCTCCCTCTCTCTGGCTTCCTTTTGCATCACAGCTTGCTTTACCAGGCTTGCTCAATCACACAGGAGCTAAAGAGTAAAGCCTTTATTTTTTCCATTTGCCAAGGCTCCTCGGAAAGGAAGAAGGGGAGGGATAGCTTGCTTTGCCAGGCTCTCTCAATTGCACAGCAAAGCTACCTAGCTATGCCTCTCTTCCTTTTATTGACTAAGGCTCTTCCCCACTCCCCGGTTCCCTGGGGATGGAAAGAGCCAGAGATTCCTTTGTCCAGTTCCCTCAATCCCATGGGAGAGACACAAAGAAAGCACCTTTAAGACCAATGAGCGCTAATGTTTTAATAATATTTTAAGGTTTTTTTAAAAAAAAATAATTGTGTTTGCCTGTGTCCTTTATAAAGTTTAAATCTCTGCTACTTGGCATTACATTTTATGACACTCATCGCCCCTCCTGACAAGGTCTCATTTATGTCACATCTGGCCTTCATAACAAATGAGTTCAACACCCCAATATGTGGGGAGGAGATGAAAGCAATTAATACAATGAAACAAAAAAATTGAATATGCCATCTTTTTCCTCATGTAAAGACTTGGAATTCATGAATAGTACTTTTATTGTGTTTAAATCCCTTCCCTTTAGCATTATTAAGGCACAAGCCAAAATAATTGCAAATGAATAAGGGTTTACTTACAGGCTATTCTTAAATACACAACGTTAATTTCTATTTTTTCCCCCTTTAAAATGTGCTGTTAGATGTGTTTGTTAAATATGTTTTATGTATACATGGTATTTCTAAAAGATTTATGTAAACATAGTTCTAAAAGATTTATTTTTAAATTCTGCCTTTCAGCCTACCAGGAGCCATCAAGGCATATCAAAGTTAAAATGATCAAATAATAACCACAATAATAAACAACCAAAGCAGTGTTCATTATCACAAGTCATACTTAGATAATGATATGTTGTAAATAATGTGATGTTGTAATGACTAATGATATAGAATCCAAGCATGAGTTGATGAATTTTGCTCATCTATTGCCTACAGTTGCCTACAGTTTGACATAACAGCTTGTTAACTTTAAATCTCATGTCTTCACTTTATAGCGTCTTGCTTTCTCTGTGAAGGATCTTTAATGGGTAGCACCAGAAAGCAAATAAGACTCATTGCTACAGTTGTTCCCAGGGCAGGTCACAGCATATGCAAACTGGAATATAAAGGAGATCTGAACATTTTCTGCCAGGTTATTAAGGTCACAGGGGGAGGGGCCCTCTTGACTGTCCCATCAATCAAAGAAGTTGGTTTGGTGGGTACATGAGAGAGGGCCTTTTCAGTGGCAGCCCCATAATTGTGGAACAGCCACCCCAGAGAGGTGCATTTAGCCCCCTCACTTCAATCTTTTATTTAGGGCTGCATTTGATTAATTACCAGCAGTCCTAAATTGTGTTTTTAAATTTTGGTTTTTATTTATTTTATATATTCTATTTTATATGTATTTATCTATATTGTAAGCCACCTTGACCTCCAGATGGAAAGGCATCTAATAATTGCTTTAAATTTTAAAAAAGTACATTTTCACAGAATAGAAATATTTTGAATTTATAGGGAAATGTGCAAGACAGAAAGAGTCAGTGGCTGTAGTGAGGAAAGGAAAGCAGGTGAAATTGTTCTTTCTGCTGCTTCTACAAGCAACACCTGCATGACGTTTTGTCCATGCAGGCTCCCCATCCCCTAATAATGCATCAGCACCATTATCTTTTCGTCCTGAGCAGGCTGTGACTAGATTTGTCATGGCTGCTGTAGTAAAATGCCTCGAGGTGGGGGAGGGGGTTTCTTCCTTTGTTTAACTGTGTAAAGTATATGATTGCTTTTTTTAGTTTGTGAAAAAAAATTGACTTTGTGTGATGGGTTACTGTGACTCTTCCATGTTTAATTTTCTCTAGATTTACTGGACCAGATGGGCCAAGTGGTTTTGGATTTGAACTGACATTTCGACTTAAACGTGAAACAGGGGAATCTGCACCACCTACGTGGCCAGCAGAATTAATGCAAGGCTTAGCTAGATATGTCTTCCAATCAGGTACCGTGACTTTAAATTGTTTGCTTTGTTTTTAATTGTTTATAGAGCACCTCATTGTTTTAACAGTTGGGTATGTTTATTCATTTTGTCACCATGTGACAATCTTCATGTCTATGATCTTCTCTTATTTCCTGAGTTCTTAGTTTAACTAGATATAGCTTGCATGACTGATCAACATAATTGCAATTCAAAAACATTTTAAACTGAAAAGTAAGAATATAAGAGAAGTCATGTTGGATCAGGCCAATGGCCCATCCCATCCAACACTCTGTGTCACACAGTGGCAAAAAAAAAGCTCAGGTGCAATCAGGAGGTCCATCAGTGGGGCCAGGACACTAGAAGCCTTTCTACTGTTGCCCCACCCCCAAGCACCAAGAATGCAGAGTAGCACTGCCCCCAGACAGAGTTCCATCAATACCCTGTGGCTAATAGCCACTAATGGACTTCTGCTCCATATTTTTATCCAACCCCGTCTTGAAGATGTTCATGTTTGTAGCTGCCACCACCTCCTGTGGCAGTGAATTCCATGTGTCAATCACCCATTGGGTGAAGAAGCACTTCCTTTTATCTGTTCTAACCCACTGCTCAGCAATTTCGAGTGTCCACGAGTTCTTGTATTGTGGGAAAGGGAGAAAAGTACTTCTTTCTCTACCTTCTCTATCCTGCGCATAATCTTGTAAACCTCTATCATGTCACCCCTGAGTTTCTCCAAGCTAAAGAGCCCCAAGCGTTTTAACCTTTCTTCATAGGGAAAGCGTTCCAACTCTTTAATCATGCTAGTTGTCCTTTTCTGCACCTTTTACAGTGCTGTAATATCTTTTTTGAGTTGTGTTGGCCAGAATTGTACAGAGTACTCCAAGTGAGGCCACTCTATCAATTTATACAGGGGCATTATGATACTGGCTGATTTGTGTTCAATTCCCTTCTTATCATTCCCAGCATAGTGTTGACCTTTTTTATTGCAGTTGCATACTTGTCTCAACATTTTCAGTGAGTTATCTACCATGACCCCAAGATCTCTCTTGGTCAGCCTCCGCAAGTAAAAAGTAGTGAATGTAGTTAGAAGCAATAGTATTTTCTTGGGGGGTATTTTGCAGTTCTGTTTTGTGATCTGTATTTTTTAGGAACAGATCTTCTGCATGTCTCCATTGTACTCTCTAGAGAAGGGCTCTCTTGACTGATTTTTGTGATGTAGAAGTCTCTTAATGGCTGTAATCACACTCACTTTCAAAAATGAACTTCTGATTTCTGTTCTGCAGTGAATTTGCCACATAAAGCCCCCAGAGGTAGTAGTTTGGTCCAGGGCTCATTCCATTATGTCATAAACTTCTTAGTGGCTTGATCTGAATTTTTGATATGGAAAATAATGCTTAAAATGCATTTGTATGTTGTGTTGTACTTCTCACAAACAACATTGCTATTCATGTATTAAAGGTTCCTTATCTGTTTGTGATGTTTAATGTGTAAACTTAGCTCAGGTTCATCTTTTTGGGTAGAGTCAATAATAAATAAATAAATAAATAATTTATAAAGTTTCTTGGATTCTAGGTCCTATAAAATAGTTAAAATGTGAGTGATTTCATCTTAGAAGCTAAGCAGGGCTGATTCTGGCAAGTACTTGGATGGGAGGTCTCCTTGAAATACCAACAATCGGGAGGACAGGGGCAGGCTTTATTCAACTACCTCTCTGAATATCCTCCATGCCTTCAGTAGGGGTCAGTCACCAGAAGTCTCCATGACTTGCAGGTGCACACACACATATACACACACGTGTGTCCACATAGAAAATACAAAAAATACCCCTTCGAAGTAAATCTTCATTTGTTTCTGGCAAGGAATACTAATAAATAATAATCAGAGATGGCATTTAACCTGTTACATGCCCTTCCACTCAGATAGAAGCTTTGTATAGTAACAATTACAAGTTCAAGCCTGTTAGCATGCTTTAAATATAATATCTTCATAAATATCAGCGCCTGCATGGTATACTGGTTAGAGCCTCAAACCAGGATCTGAGACTGGGATATGAATCTCTAGGGTGCTGAGGGAACTTGCCCAATCATTCTTCTCAGCCTAATACTTTGCAGGGCAATTAGAAAAAACGATGAAGCTGTTTTCCGTTTCCATTGGGGGGGGGGGGAGAGAGGGTATAAATAATTTTTTTAAAATGTAAACAAAAATAGTCTAACAGATACATTGTTAAGATACGTTGAAGTGTAGACATGAATTTAGCTTCTTGTGAAAGGTATTCATGGATTGTCTTTCTGAGCTTAACTTTTAAGTTAAGGAAAGTTTCATCCTTGTGTCTTTAAAGAAAGCTAGGGTGGTCTTGTTACAGAATTGCTGGGCTCTCCTCTTTTTGATGGGGATATTAGCAAGTAGTAGACTTGGGTAGAGCTAGCATTGGGACCAGAGTTCTCTCACCAATAATACGGAGGTCCAGTATCAGAAAGAAGAATCCAGATTTAAAATAGTTTAAAATGTTTACTTATAAAATGTGTAGGAATGCAATCAAACGTAAAGCAATCAAAAATTTACACAATCAAGACTAGGAAATTATGAGTTAAAAAGAGATTTTGAGAGAAAATTACAGAGGTGATATTACCTGTCCATATGTGCAGGAGTCTATGTACAGAAAAATGGAGATAGGAATATGCATGGCCAGTGTGTCATGTCAAAGAGGCTCATTACTTAGATTAATTGCACAGAGACATGTGGTTTGCTCTCAGGTTAAATAGTTTTTGGAGGGGTGGAGACCCACTCCTGGAATATGATTGAGTTAATGATCATAGATAGCCTTTCCTGGGTGTTCTGAATAGTTTTCCAGTTTAAAACAAAAAAGTGAGAATGGTTCTTAATGGTTGTCAGGAACAGCCATACTGATTTAATGTCTGAAACTAATTTTGCCTTGGTACTCTGAGGGAGGAGGCAGGAAGGAGAGGAGACTTGTGGCGATAGGTTTTCACCTAGCATGTTGTTGTTCAATCACACAGTTGAGTTTGACTCTTTGCGACCCCATGGACCAAGTCACGGCAGGCCTTCCTGTCTTTCACCATCCTCCAAAGTCCACTCAAACTCATGTTAGTTACATCAGTAACACTGTCCAGCCATCTCATCTTTTGCTGCCCTCTTCTTCTTTTGCCTTCTGTCTTTCCCAGCATCAGGATCTTTTCCAGGGAGTGCTCCGTTCTCATTTGGTGGCCAAAGTATTTGAGCTTCAGCATCTGATCTTCCAGGGAACAGTCAGGGTTAATTTCCCCTAGGACTGACTGATTTGATCTTCTTGCAGTCTAAGGGACTCTCAAGAGTCTTCTCCAGCCACAATTTGAAAGCATCTATTCTTTTGCACTTGGCCTTCCTTATGATTCGACTCTCACAGCCATACATTACTACTAGCATAGGGTAACACAAAAGGTGCTCGGAAGCAGTATTGGAGGCAATAGAGGATTAGACAGATGCTGTCAGACACCTTTAGAAATGAAGATACTTGACTGGGAGAACTCATTGTTTCAGACATTCTATTGTAAGAGAGGAAAGCAGGAGACTGGAATTAGCCTTGAGCATGGAACACATGGAATTCACTGTCACAGGAGGTGGTGATGGCTACAAGCATAGCCAGCTTCAAGAGGGGATTGGATAAACATATGGAGCAGAGGTCCATCAGTGGCTGTTAGCCACAGCGTATTGTTGGAACTTGCTGTCTGGGGCAAGTGATGCTCTGTATTCTTGGTGCTTAGGAAGGACAACAATGTGAGGACTTCTAGTGTCCTGGCCCCACTGATGGACCCCTGATGGCACCTGGATTTTTTGGCCACTGTGTGACACAGTGTTGGACTGGATGGGCCGTGGGTGTGATCCAACATGGCTTCTCTTATGTTCTTCATCTTTCAGTGTTTATATGGCCAGTTAGAAGCTGCTCCTTGTTGGTGTTGTGTGACTTTGCAAATAAATGGTTGATGGTCTGAGCCAGCATGTCTCTGTTGAATGGACTTTAGATCTGGTGCCTAGTGAGTGTTCTAACCTGGGTACCCACAGAGAAAGAGGAATATTACAGTGAAGAGCCATTGCCAATCTGAGTAGACCTGGGGGCAGGGGGAGAAGCTTGCTGTGCCGAGCCATTTCATGTTTTCCTAAGCCCAGAGCATTTTATATTTTTGGTTTATATTTTTAGGTTCTGTTGTGATCCTTGTGCTTTTTCGTGATGTTTTATTTTTAAAATTAAGTTTATATTTCCACTACCTGGCATTACATTTTATGATACGCATAGCTTGGCCCACAAAGTCCCATTTATGTCAGATCCAGCCCTTGTAACAAATGAGTTCAACACCCCTGGCCCAGCTAGTCAATTCTGAGAATTTTGTCTTAGTTGGATCTGACCAGGTATGCAGTCCTACATCAGTCCCATATGGAGTTATAGGAGTTATAGTAGCTTCCCCCCAAAGCATCTTTCAAGCAGTTTGCCTAAGCTCTATATCACTACCCATGTTTACATGAAAGGAAAACCACCATGAATGTAAAAAAAAACCCACTGAAAATTTATACACAAAGTTTCTTATTAGTATACTTAACTATAATTTAACATACAAATTTAGGATACCCCATTTTCCTTGATATCGCATAAGGGTTTTCTGTCAAGTTGTGGAGGGAGCCTTGTTAGGAGGCTCATTTGGAACCCCTGCCGATGACAAAGATCCAGACAAAGTGGCTAGGAAAGAAAAAAAAAATTATTTTACTACAGTAAAAGGTCCCCCAGAAATCAAGCAATGAGGAAGACCCAAAGAAAATACGAGCACATACACATAACTAATATTCAATGGTTCTGGCCCCAATCTAATAACCCTGCCCCATTAATTATTACTTGTTATTGCAAGCACATGCATAATAGCATGTTTATTTCTTACATCCCCTTTCCACGTTAGCACATTATGCCTTTTTCTAACATTCTTGTGTGGCTTTCAGTTGTTCTCAGCTGTACTCACAGCTGACTTATGGCAACCCCATGGGGTTTTCAAGGCAAGAGATGGTCAGAGGTGGTTTACCATTGACAGCTTCCGCATCTCAACCCTGGTATTCCCATCCAAATACTGATCAGGTGGTTTCCCATCCAAATACTGACCAGGGCCAATCCAGCTTAGGTTTCAAGACCATCCAGGTCAGGGCTTTGAGTAAATAGGGTGTTATAAAATAATATAGTATTTGTCTTCTGAGCACATGGCAAAAGCAGCAAATCCAGGCTACCACAGACAAGGCTGAAGCCTCTACCCACTTGAGAGACTTTTCAGCTATGAAGGAAAACATAATTTTCTAAATTGTGAAAGGGGAAAATATAGTCCCCCCCTTTTCCCCCTGATCTGAAGAAGGCTAAAAATTCTCCAGAAGAGATAGAAAGCTGAGAGTTAAAGGGAGGAAAAAGAGAGGCTGGAGGAGATCATCTCCTCAGGTCTGTGTGCACATAGAATATTGGGAGCAGGGAGTGATTTGTGGAAGATATCTAAATCCTTTACCAGTCTCTCATGCTCCCTATCTTGTCATGATTTATGTTACAAGTGTATTCTTGCCAGAATTGTACCTTATTATTCTTTAGAAGAGTTAGCACATGCTTTATGATGGGAAACTGTGCATTTTGTAAATGTGGAATGATCAAGCCGAATATAAGAATGCCAGGATAGTATAAATATCCTTGTTTATTGTGCTAGAAAAATAATGGCAGCTGAATTGGCAACCACCTGACATTTTATGCCTTCACCTAACAATTTTGATTCCACCCACCCAAATCTTTGCATAGGATTTGTGTTTCACAAATTAGTTCTTGTATGTGGGAATTTGAAATATTTTTTTCTAGTTGGTTTATGTATTGTGTTTTTAAAAATCTCCTCTTGTGACTTCAGTATGCTTGAGCAAATAGGTAATCATTTTTGGCAAGTGTAGCCTAAAAGTCTTCAAATGCTTAAGCTTCTTTAATCCAGGCAGTTAATTGTGGAAAGAAAGATAATAGGGTCTGCCTTCTGTGTAGACCAAGGCCTCTTCTATTGATTAGGCTGTAAGAGTATTATAGTTCCTGGTCTTGAATCCTGCACTGTCATTCCCCTCTCCAGTGATGGGTTCAAATGGACAAATAAGTATTTTACTTATGTGAATCCTCAGAACAGTATTTAAAGGGATTATAGAAAGGCAGGATTTCATGGAACTATTAAACTTGATCATCAGTTTTTCCTTAGCAGTTCAAAGATATCTGTCTCCAAAGCCACAAGTCCTTCAAATTTCTCATATTTTTCCATGCTTTAAAATATTAATTTTGTTCACTTTAGTTCCTGAAATGTGATATTTTCCACAGTGTTAACAAATATTCTCCACCAAAAGCATCATGCAAAATCTAGATTTGGTTTATGATAAGCTTGAGCTGAGTCTCATTTATTCTGAGGATTGTGTGTGTGTGCAGCCAAGATGGAAGATTTCCTGATTTAGAGAGTCTTTAATGTAACTTCAAGCAGCCCCGTGGCGCAGAGTGGTAAAGCTGCAGTACTGGAGTCTGAGCCCTCTGCTTACGACCTGAGTTCGATCCCAGTGGAAGCTGGTTCAGGTAGCTGGCTCCAGGTTGACTCAGCCTTCCATCCTTCCGAGGTCGGTAAAATGAGTACCCAGCTTGCTGGGGAGAAAGTATAGATGACTGGGGAAGGCAATGGCAAACCACCCTGTAAAAAGTCTGCCGTGAAAATGTGAAAGCAACGTCACCCCAGAGTCGAAAACGACTGGTGCTTGCACAGGGGACTACCTTTACCCTTTTTAATGTAACTTCATTTTGTTGCCACGTCAAAATGTAAACGCTCAACAATTCCACTTTGTTTCTTTCCCTCAAGAAACAAATTTTTAACAAAAGTTAATAGATTTTTATTTTAAGTTTTTTTGGGGGGATACAGGATAGAAAAAAGGGAAAGGGGAAAAAGGTAGTTATCAAAAATGCATGTATAGGGCAATTTTACAAATATTAAAGAGATTCCTTGTTCAAATGTATATGTGTACAATAGCAAACAAAACAAAGAAAATATAGCTTTAAAACATGTAATGTGATAGATATGGCATAATGACCAATAATCACATGTGGCAACATATTTGAGAGAGAATAATTTAAGCAATATAACAACCTAGTCAGATATTTTATCTTTTTCTCATGATGGTTTATCTTTTATATTCAATCTTATCCACCTTATCTAACCCAAGAAAAAAACCTTGATGGCTGGCAAGATCACAAGAAACAAACTGCCCTGTTGAAGCACCTGAATTTGACTGTCACGTATAACTAAGTGAAGATCATAAGTCTTGGTTCCACTTGCAAGAAGAGTGGGAGCCTGAGAATAAACCAACTCCATTTTCTCCTGATGTCTGAAATTTCTCTGTTAAGCTGCAAGAACTCGGTTCTATGAGAACTAGGATGACTCACCACTTCTTCAGCAGAGGTGATTCTTTGACAGGTGCAGGATGAGAAAAAAATGAAAAAGTGCAATATTTTTTGATCTCTTGATCCTAGTAATTTGCAATGTATTATTTACAGAATAGATTTTATATAAAATAAAGCTTTTAAGGTAGTTTATCTACTTTAGTACCTGTTGAAACTTATCATCTTAAAGATTTAAAAAAGCTATTTTACTAGAAAAGTGTTTTTAGTCAATAGTATTTGTGAGCAGGCTAAGTAGTATTTACTACCAGAAAATGGTAAGATACAACAGAACAATGCCACTTTAGTGGAGATTAAAAGAGGGGTGCAAAGCTTTATGTTTGGTTAATTTGCTTCAGCTGCACTATCACTTGTTCTGTAAAACATATATTTTATTAACTGAAGAGTTTATGAACCTGTATGGGTCCTCATTGGTGTTTACTTTTTAATTTGGTCAAGAGTAGCATCCTTATATGTTAACAACAATTAATACGTTGTAATGTGTTTCATGATAAGCACATTATTAAAGAGTTCAGTGCTATAAAGTTTTAGCTTAATATCTGAATATGCTGACAGTCCAAGTGTTGTGGCTCTGACTTTGTTCAAACACCACATTTTCTTTTGTTTACTATGAGAAATTAAGATCCCAAAGCAGCCCATCAAGTTCTTAAAGAACGAGGACTTTCAATATCTTCTTCCTAAAACCATGGCAGCCCTAGAACTCTAGGAATCACCTTCTGGGGAAGATCAACCTCAAACCTCCTCCACTTATAAAAACCATCCCCCTAAAACCAAAACATTGAAAAGTGCTTTTCCCTTCCCAGAATTTTTTGAAAAGCAGTTGAGAACTGAGTGGGCAAAACCTGTGGTGAATACCCAGGGTTAATTTGTTTTTCTTAAAAATACCCTATGTGTGCTGCCATCATTCACAGATTCCTACAAGTCTCCCTGGTGGATGCTCAGGTCATGGCACTCCAGTCCTTTGGCTACTGTCAGAAGATGGGCAAGGCAGCATTAGAGACAACCTAGGTAAGAAGGCAAAGTTTGCCTTGAGGAAAGCCCATAAAAACACCACAATGGCTATTACGGCATTAGGAACCACCTCTCTGGTCTCCAGAGCCCTTATGGTTTGGGCAAAAAAAATTATACAACTCCTTCTGGAGAATAACTGCCATTTGATGGAAGGAGCCAATTTAAAAGCTGTTTCTTCTGCAACCAGTGCCACTTTAGATGGCATTATCTTTACATGTAGAACCATGTTCTTGGCTGCAGCAGCTAGGAGGACTTAGATGCTTAGAGACTGGTAAGCTGACTACCAATTGAAAGTAATAGTTATGGCTTACCCTTCCCTCCCGCATTTCTAGAAGGCGTGGAACAATTTAGCAGCAGACAAATGGTCCAAAGATATAGTATTCAACGGATGCTTGATAGAGTTCCTCAGAATTCCCCCAGATAGATTTGTTCCTTCTCCCATTCACAGAAACCCAGTAAAACAACTGAGAACTAAAGAGGCAATCCAACACTTTCTCAGCATCCGAGCCATCAAAGCAGTACCAGCTTCAGAACAGGGGTGTGGAATGTATTTGATTTTTTTCATTGTCCCAGAAAAGAACAGGGACTGGAGGGCCATTCTGGGTCTGAAGTTCCTAAACAAATTTGTAAAACTATGGCACTTCAGAATGGAAACTCTAGGATCAATGACAAAATCCTTACAACCTCAGGATACCTGTGCTTGATTGATTTCACCGAAGCCTTATACATTCCAATTTTCACAGGAGATTCCTTTACATCTGCATAGGAAACCAACATTTCCAATACATTTGACCTTTCATCAGCTTCAAGGGTTTCCTTGAAGGTCCTGATCAATGTTGTTTTAAATCCCAGGAAGCAAGGCCTTCATGTTCATCCATACTTAGATGACTTGCTGATTTGATCTCGTTCCTGGTCCCAAGCCATTCAGGATACAAAAATAACCATTCAGTGTCTTCAGCAGCATAGATTCCCTAGTGAATGTCCAAAAGAAGCCACTAAGTCCAACATACTGCTTTAAATGCTTGGGCATGATAATATGCACCAGTTCACTATTCCTACCCAATAACAGAGCACGGAAACTAAAATAAACAGTCATACAGAACAAGTCTTGCTCACTAATGACCGTGACCAAACTGATGAGCCTATTAATATTGACAATAGACGCAGTCCAATGGGGAAGATTTCATTCTAGAAAACTCCAACAACGTCTCATACCATTTCAACTGCAGATAGCCAAGAAAATTGACCTCTCAGTCCATATTCCACTCAAGGTAAAGAACAGTCTACTGTGGTGGACAAGAATGCCCAGCCTCCTACAGAGAAAATAAGTATTGGGCACTAGAAGAATGACAGATACTTGCAGATGCCAACTTATCAGGCTGGGGAACCACTCTAGAATTGAAGTCAATACAGGACCAGTGGTCCACAGCAGAGGCTCAGCTGCCAGTCAGCCTGACAACACAACAGCTAAAGCTTACCTGAATAAGCAGGGAGGCTTCAGATCATTGGCCCTACACAAGGAAGCCTCCCAGATACTACAGTGGGCAGAGAAAAATGTGGCCACCATAAGGGCAGAACATGTAAAAGGATCTGCCAGTATCCAGTGGATTGGCTGAGCAGACAGTTCATCCAAGAGGGAGAATGGTTCCTCAAAAAGGAATTCTTGCATCTGATTGTGAAACACTTCAACAAACTCCTAGTGGATCTATTTGCCTAACTAAATGAACCATCAGCTGAGAAGGTTCTTCACCAGATTCTTTCACCATGAAGCAGAAGCAACAGATGCTCTGACATTTCCTTGGCCTCAAGATCTGATGTACACCTTTTCACCTTTTCCCATAATGCCCAAAGTTCTGCAGAAAGTCAAGAAACAGGAGGCAGAAATCATATTAGTAGCCCCATTTTGGCTCCATCATCCGTGGTTTTCAGACCTGCGGGAAATGTCTATCACTTCTGAGCTTCCCCGTATCTCCAGACATGCTGAAGATTCAGAATGGCTACCTCTTACTGCTTGGAGGTTGAACAGAGGAAATATTTACAGCTAGAATATTCTACTGAGGTTACAGACCCCTTGCTGGACTCTAGAAGACAATCAGCCATCAGCCTTGAGGAAAGCCTGAATCTATAATATTACCTGGAAAACCTTCATCAGGTCAAGTAGGAGAAAAGACGTGAATCCTTTAAAACCTTGGATTAAATCAGTCTTGGCCTTCCTGCAATATGGGATTACCAATCGTTTAAATATATCCATGCTCAGGCAACATTTTTCCTATGAGGAATGGTTGAAGGAGCTGGGTACATTTAGCCTGGAGAGGAAACGGCTGCGATGTGATATGATCACTATCTTCAAGTACTTGAAGGGCTGCCATATAGAGGATGGTGCAGAATTGTTTTCTGCTGCCCCAGAAGGTCAGACTTGAACCAATGGGTTGAAAATAAATCAGTAGAGTTTCCAGCTAAACATTAGGAAGAACTTTCTGTCAGTTGGAACAATTCCTCAGTGGAAAAGGCTTCCTTGGGAAGTGGCAGGCTCTCCTTCCTTAGAGGTTTTTAAACAGAGGGTAGATGGCCACCTGACAGCAATTCTGATTCTGTGAATTAGGCAGATCATGAGAAGGGTTGCATCAGTGCTTAGTTCTTAGGTCCCTTTCTTACATGCCCAGGGAAATGCTGATTGACAGTTTGAGGACAATCAGCAATTTTTCTCCAGCCCAGTTTAGAAAGAGATTCTGGAGGTTTTTGCCATCTTCTGGCCATGAAGCAGATGTCACTGAGGATGTGTGTGTGGGGCAAAGGTATTTGTGAAGTTCCTGCACTTTGCAGGGGGTTGGACTAGATGACACTGGAGGTATCCTCCAACTCTATGATTCTGTGATTCTACATTTCAGTGTGTTAATCCTTGGTAGTGGAAAGCATTTGTTAATATGGACCAGGAGCAAAAACCATTACGTTGAAGTTTTTGTCTTAATAAATTTATTAAAAGTAACTGTTGATTGAAGAGAAGAGTCATGTTTAAATCTACAAAAGCTGGCAGGTATGACTGACTAAACCTGGGATATGATAGTGACACATATTCTGCCAGTGATGTCTAATTAGCCTTTGCTCCCAATTCAGTTCCACTATAAAGTTCCTTTAATTTGTTAAATCAAAAGTTAATATATATAAATCCCTGTTGTGTTCCACATTCTACTTTCCCACAGTCTTTCCATATTATTCTTCTTATGTTCAGAATTTGGATAGATTTGTGGTGAAATTTGGAGTTGCAAGAGTCTTAAGTAGAATTCTGGAAAACAGCAAAATCCTGCTTTATAGCATATATGTTCAGTTTTGTTGCTAGATTTATTTATATGATTTTTAAGCTCACCTTTCCCCCAGTGCATGGGGACTCAAAACAGATAAAACATTTCATGGTAATGAAATTCTTCTTAACTGTAACTGTGCTAGGTTTTGTTAGGACTTCCTTGGAAAAGCTGATCTTGCATGCCACTATTTGGTGAGTTAGGGACTCACTTTCAAGCCTTAACACTGGATTTACTGGGTTTTAGGGATTTAAATTGGCCTTCATATAATTTTTCACATGGATAGTTTTCTGTAGTTTAATTGAGCAGTCAGTGTGAATTTTGTGTTTTGGGGGGGGCGGGGAGGGACATTTTTAAAGTAGTCAGCACTCCAATAGACACAAACAGGTGGGTCTCCAGCAGAGACATTAGCATTTGAAAACCAGCTCCAAATGGCTAGGACTTCCCAGGAAAAGTAGTCTGGGTAGCAAAACACAGGGATCGATCAGCATAGAATTGAGTGAGCGTTTGACATGCAGAATATTGTGACAGAAAGACAAGCCAGAAGAATAAGGGCCTTTGTGCCTTTGTTTCATTTTGAAGAACTGTGACTGCAAGGCTTACATCATTAAAACTGTTAATCAGCAGAATCTGCACTGATGTTCTATCTGATCTTGGTAATATTGGGAATTAAAATTGTGGAGACGTTAAGCTGGAATGGTATGCTTTAAAATAGCTTTCACTGTCTGTTTATTCTTTTTTTTTCAAAAGTCCTAAAACGTGTGTATGTAATCTGAATCTGCAGGTTGTTACAAGTCTATGTTACAAGTTACTGTCTTCTGCAGTGTATGAAATTGGTTTATCGCATTTAATGTTAGGCAACTCTTATCTGATTCATTTACTTTCCACATCTGTGTGTTAATCAAGAGACGTTTCCTTTATTTATGTCAACACTTCAGTTTTTAACACCCTGCCCTTAAGCTAAGCTGCTCTAGCTTAGTGAGGCAAGCCTTCCTAGGCAGTCGTGCACAGTATAGACCATGGGTGTCAAACATGTGGCCTGGGGGCTGAATCAGGCCCTCAGAGGGCTCCTATCAGGCCCCCGAGCAACTGACTGTCATCTGCTTTCTTCTCCCTCTCTCTTGCTTCCTTCTGCATCACAGCTTGCTTTGCAAGGTTTGCTCAATCGCACAGGAGCTACAGAATAAAACCTCTATTTTCCCCATTTGCTGAGGCTTCTCCCTTGGAAAGGGAGGGGAAGGAGGGGATAGCTTGCTTTGCCAGGCTCTCTTAATTGCACAGCGGAGCCAAGCCTCTCTTTCTTCTATTGGCTGAGGCTCCTCCCCCTCCTGGTCCCCTGGTGAAGGAAGGAAAGAGCCAGAGCTTCCTTTGCCTAATTCTCTGCATCCCATGGGAGAGATACAAAGAAAGCACACTTAAGACCAATAAGTGCTAATGTTTTAAGCAGGTTTTATTTTAAGGTGTTTTTTTTTAAAAATTATTTATTTATTTAGTAGGCTTATATTCTGCCCTTTCCCATAACAGGCTCAGGGCGGATTACAACATAATCTTTAATTGTGTTTGTCTGTGTCCTTTATAAAGTTTATATCTCTGCTACCTAATCTTATATAGGTACACAAATGACCTGGCCTGACGTGGCTTGGCCCGACAAGGTCTCATTTATGTCAAATCTGGCCCTCATAGCAAATGAACATATATATGAACATATGAAGCTGCCTTATATTGAATCAGACCTTTGGTCCATCAAAGTCGGTATTGTCTTCTCAGACTGGCAGCGGCTCTCCAGGGTCTCAAGCTGAGGCTTTTCACAACAATTTGCCTGGACCCTTTTTTGGAGATGCCAGGGATTGAACCTGGGACCTTCTGCTTCCCAAGCAGATGCTCTACCACTGAGCCACCGTCCCTCCCCTGGTATAGATATATGCCATAAGAAGTCAATATATAAGAAGTCTATAAGAATAGATATAAGAAGTCAATACCGCCTATACTGGATTGAAATAGCGCTATAGAATGGTTTTAAAGTTGATATGTAAATTATGGTTTTATATGTTTTATCGGATTAATTGTTTTATAATGTTGTAAGCCGCCCTGAGTCCGCTTGCGGAGAGGGCGGGATATAAATGAAAAGTAATAAATAAATAAATAAATGCTTCATCCTTAGTGGTGATCATTTTGAGCCTGTGAGCACATATGGAATTCTGATGTGGCATGGTGGGTGTAGCAACAAAATAGCTGCCACAAAATGTTTGTCACAGGAGGTTGAGCCTACCACAGAATGATTGACACAGCTTTACTTTAGAGAACAGTATAGATTCTTGCACTGCAGTAGCAGCTGCTATCACCAAAACAATGTTTAAAAAGATCTGCACAGCCAGTCCAATCTCCAGAAGTCATTCGGAAGCCTTGCTAGGCAAAAGCTCCACTTGGCTCCACCCACTTCCTAGAAACACTTGGCAGAAAAAGTGGCAGCAGGCATCATGGAACTCCATGGCACAATGTTGGGGACCCCTGAAATAAACAGTGCAACAGTGCTAGGATTACAAAAGCTAAAAAAAAGAAATGCAAAAAGGAAAAAGGAATTGGGCATGATGTCATACTGCAGAAAATGGAATTACAAATGTAGCAGATGATGCAGGCAGAGCAGGATAATATATGCAGTAAACAATGAAATATATAATCATTGTTTATAGAAAGCATCCACAGATGGTGA
Source organism: Heteronotia binoei (assembly GCF_032191835.1). Classification (NCBI taxonomy): domain Eukaryota; kingdom Metazoa; phylum Chordata; class Lepidosauria; order Squamata; family Gekkonidae; genus Heteronotia; species Heteronotia binoei. The sequence continues at coordinate 75,373,615 of NC_083228.1, read as the reverse complement.
ACAAGAGTCTAAGCAAGTTCATAAAGCTATTTTTTAATGGCAGGAGCTAGGAGGTTTTGAAGAAGGCCACATTCACAAGATTTATGCAATGAAGGTACATAATGGCCGACTTTTCAGGAATCCATTGTTGCATGACAATTGCTCCAACATGAAAAATTAAAATTCTTAGAAACTGAAAAAACAAAACAATCTCACATGAAAGCAATTTTTGGGTCTAGGTGTTCTATATTCTATGCTTTTTTTAGTTCTGGTCTTCAGACCCTGGATAATAAGTTTGAGCAAATGCTAATCTTGGTTTTATTTAAATAGGTTTCAGAAGCTTTTTAAAAAAAAAATTAGACTTCTGATTGTTAAGAGACGAACTTGCCTAGTAATCTCTTATCTCTTCAGAAACGGTGGTTCATTCTGAGGCCTAGTAAAAATCATGGAAGCGTCTCTTTCTGAGAACTTGAGGTCAACCTCAGAGAGTGAAGTGAGGCAAATGGGAGGTGCAACAGGTGCCACTTAGGCCAGGGGTCCCCAACCACCAGGCTGGGGACTGGTACCAGGCTGTGGCCTGTTTGCAATGGGCCATGCAGCCTTGCCCCCCCCCGCAGTCTTGCTGCCCCCTCACGGCGCCTCCCCCCTGTTTTTTAAGGCTGGGAAGGGGCGGTGAAGCGCCTCCTAGGCCGACTTCCTCCCCACTGATAAGCTGATAGGCCGGGAAACCCGCTGCAGCAGCTGCAAGGGACGCTGCCTCGGGGGGGGGGATGACCTAGAAGGAGCTTCACAGCCCCTTCCCTGGCCTTAAAATGGTGAAAACGGGGGGGGGGGGGGAGGAGGAGGTGAGGCTATGTGGGGGGGCGAAGGAGGGAGGAGGAAACGAGGGGAGGAAAATGGGGGAGGCGTATAGATATAGGGGAGGGACTGTGGCTCAGTAGTAGAGCATCTGCTTGGGAAGCAGAAGGTCCCAGGTTCAATCCCTGGCATCTCCAAAAAAGGGTCCAGGCAAATAGGTGTGAAAAGCCTCAGCTTGAGACCCTGGAGAGCTGCTGCCAGTCTGAGAAGATAATACTGACTTTGATGGACCAAAGATCTGATTCAGTATAAGGCAGCTTCATATGTTCATATGTTGATACAAGTGGACAGGCTTGTTCGTATGAAGTAGTAGAACAAAGTAGGAGTCAAGTAGCACCTTTAAGAGGCGGCGAGGCTGCGGGGGGAGGAAGTGGTGAGGCTGCAGGGGGGGCAAAGGAGGGAGGAAGAAATGGGGGAGGAAAATGGGGGGGAGGCCAAATTGGGTGCCCCCACCCTGCTGGCCCTGGGGCCAAAAACATTGGGGACCACAGACCATTAGGCCTAGTGATTTCAGGGCCAAAGAATCCAAGAGGGAGTTTAGCTTATGCATTGCATCTAGCTGGTGCAAGAATCCGTGAGTTGGAGAAGTTGTTTGCTTGATTGGATCCTATACAGCTGCAGAGTATATGGTCTCATTAAGGCAACTCACCTGATTGTTTGCATCACCTGGTAGCACCATATCTAATTTGTCAAGTTACATTATTGGCTATGCTTTTGATTGGTCAACTAGAATCGTGCCAATGCAGGTCATTGGGCATAAAGGAAGAAGAAGAAATTGGATTTATATCCCGGCCTATACTCTGAATCTCAGGGTCTCAGAGCGGTCACAATCTCCTTTACCTTCCCCCCCTCCACAACAGACACCCTGTGAAGTAGGTGGGGCTGAGAGAGCTGAAAATAAGGACTATTTTTACTTTCTGCATGACCCAGAATTGTTGATCACCCTGTGAAATAGGTGGGACTGAGAGCTCTCTCACATAAGCTGCCCTTTCAGCAGCTATGCTGAAAGCACCTTTCAGCACCTTTGAGAGCTATGGCTAACCTAAGGCCATTCCAGCAGGTGCAAGTGGAGGAGTAGGGAATCAAACCCAGTTCACCCAGATAAGAGTCCGTGCACTTAACCACTACACCAAACTGGCTCTCTTAAAAAGGAAAGGTTTTTAATTCTAGTTTCATTGTTTGTCTGGATTATATATAATTTCTGGACTCTTATTGATTCTGGGTGGGCCATGTTGGCCAGAGTACTTGTTTTGGACTTTGAAACTCTTTTGGACTCAGTCTTGTCAAATGCTTGTAAATGTGCTTAGCTTAGATTACTAGTTTCATTATTTTATCCTTACTGTTTTCTGCACTTATATTGTATATTCCTACACATTCTTTTAATAAATCACTTGTGGTATTCTTGGGTTTGGGGGCTTGTCTTACAAGGTTGACTTCTTGATCTTAGACCTGGAAGGGCTAGAGACTCAGTCCCTCAGTCTCTGGCTGATGGGATAGTTTAAAGCAGATTGGTGGTAGCATTACACTGGGGTTATGAGGAGTCACACTCCAGCAATTTGTGGTTTTGCCTTGTACCAACATGTCACCCTTTAAGAAAGCATTTATAAGGCTTGAAAACTCAAGGGCAGTTTACACTTTTTAAAAAGTCAGATATAAATGAAACCCAAATTTAGTTTAATTTATCTGCAAGTAACAATGACGATATCCAGTGAATTATACAAATTTAGCTAGACTCACTCTCATAATGTTGCATTAAGGGACATCCTGGTGCTTTTACTCAACCTGGGGTTTTCAGGATCCACAAATCACAGTCTACTAACCAGTCTAGAGAAAGGGAGCCGAAGGTTCAGTCCAAAGATTGGGGGAAAAGGAGAGTCTGGAGTTCAGGGGCCAAGGCTTGTAAGCCAGGGCAGGATCTAGGGCTTGGGTTTCTAGCTGGAAAAGCAAACACAGGTTAAACAGGACAGAGTGCAAGGTAGCACTCCGTTCACTGAAGACACGGCAAGCAAAGTTGCTTCCACACCAAGCCTTGCCTAGCATATTCCTTTTGCTGACTCATCCCCAAAGTAAACAGTAACCAGACTCATCAGCAAGCAGGTGTCTCTGCTTCCTGGTGGATTCTGCATCCTCCAGGTGTAGGTCCTTGCTGCTTTCTGTCAGCATCTCAGTCCTGCTCCTGTAAAGACTCTGCTCCAGGAACTAACATTGATTGCTGCTGTGCCATTAGATGAGCACTCCATCTTCTCCAAAGCTGTCAAGCACTCTGACAGTTTGCTGTAGTGGTTAAGTGTGCAGACTCTAATATGTGAGAACTCGGTTTAATTCCCCACTCCTCCACATGCAGCTGCTGGTATGTCCTTAAGTCAGGGAAAAAAGAATGAGGAAAGAAACTTAACCTAAAAAAACTGAAGTAAGAAACCTGAAAGATTAATATGCTAACTAGAGGGCCAAAAATTAAAAGTAAAATATATAATAAATCATAAGCAAAAATACATGTATTTATTATAGAAGGTTAAAAATATTTAGGGGCCCATCATTAGCCTCTTTCCTTTATAAAATAATAACTAAGTAAGTAAAATAATAAAAGCACGATGGGAAACCACTTGACCTGATGCGTTTCTCATTTCCTGATGCTTCCCCCATTGGGTCTGTTTCTCAACAGCTGCTCAGGTGGGTGTTCTGTCAGTGTGGGGCTTGAATCCTCCGATTCGTCCTCCTAAGAGGAGGTGACAACTGACTGGCCCATTATATAGGTATAACTAAACAGAACTTAAGGCCACACAGACTTGTAATGCTGAAATAACAGATCCACCCAGGATACCCCCATATTTTTTAAACTGAAAATTGAGTATTATAGAGTATTTTTAAAAAGGACTGGGGTATAGTGCATCATCTCAATTTGTCTTATGACTGAAAGAGAGAGACAGATTGAGAGTTAACATGAGTTGAAGTTTAACATATATAAGAACTGGTTACTGTTTACATTGACAATTTCTCATGGACAATGTATGCACAATCTGTTCTTGAACAGGAAATAATACACATAAATCAATAATACACATAATCAATGTACATATTTTCCAGTAGACCCTAGGGAATGAAACTATGTTGATAATGTTCTCTGCATTCTGTAGCCAGTATGCATCATGTCAAAAAGTCCTTGTGGAATGTGCATGTTTTGACAGAATTATGTACTCTGGTCTGTCAGTATTCACATTGTTCAAGAAACATGGCTTTCATTTTTGAATCTAGTTCAGGGGTGTCAAATTAATTTGTTAAGAGTGTCTCATGCAGTGGCCAATCAGTTCCTCTCAATCTACACAATATTCCAACTGAGGCCACTCTGTAGATCTTACGGGCTTTGCAATATCAGCTATTTCATTTTCAATCCCTTTCCTAATCATTCCTTTTTTTCATTGCTGCAGCACACTGGGTTAGAATGTAAGAGAAGCCTTTGCCTAACCTGGATAGTGCCATCTCATAGGAACATTAGAGAAGACATGCTGGATCAGGTCAGTGGCCTGTCTAGTCCAGCGCTCTGTGTCATACAGTGGCCAAAGCCCAGGTGCCATCAGGAGGTCCACCAACAGGGCCAGAACTCCAGAAGCTCTCCCACTGCCCCCCAAGCACCAAGAATACAGAGCATCACCCTGGAGGAAATGGCTACTTTGGAGAGTGGACTCCCTTGTATTTGACTCCCCACCTCAAACCTCCAAGAAGTTCCCAGTGGGGTTGGCATCCCCATTCAAAGCCCCCATAAAATAGCCAGGGGGAGGCAAACTCCAATCAAGGAGGGGTGCCTGGGGAGAGGCACAAGATCCAGCCCTAGACATGTATCTGTGGAGCAGCCAGCCTTCTTCCCTCCTTCCTGTTGTAGAGAACCGGCTAGGCACAGTTCAGTTGGGTAATCCCTTCTCTCAAGTCGGGAGGTGAACGCGCTGCTGCTGCCTCCTCTCCAGCAGGTGTGATGCAGGAACAGTGCAACCCCAACAGAGGCCTGTGACCCAAGAGAGCCCCCAAGTCCCTAGGGGAAGATCTTCCCTTCCCAGGCCAGGGGTCTGACTGGCAACAGAAGTGTTGCCTACGCACAACCAGAGAAGCTCAATGAATTTTTTGCTTCTGTGTTCAGAAAGTATGTGGTGTATACCTATGCCACAGCACTGTTTTCAAGAAGGGAACTGAATCAGATTGAGGTTACTCGAGGTGATTGTTGATCTCCTAATGCATATATGTATTTATTTTATTTTATTTATATCCCGCCCTCCCCACCGAAGGCAAGCTCACTAAATGTAGCCTATCACTAAATTCAACCGTTGTACTAGAAGACTGGAAAGTAGGGAATGTTACATGGATTTTTTAAAAAACAGTAAAGAGGGGAATGAAAAAATTAAATTAAGTAATCCCTCACCGGCCTTTCAGAGTTCTGTGAAAACATGAATGAGCATGTAGACAGCAATGACACAGTAGACATTATATACTTGAACTTTCAAAAGGCTTTTGACAAGGTACCTCACTAAAGACTCTTGAGTATACTTAGCAGTTACAGGATAAGAGGATGGGTCCTCTTCTAGATTAAAAATTAATGATAGGAAGCAAGTAGGAAGAAATGGACAGTTCTCACAATAATGTGAAGTAAGCAGTGGTGACCACAAGGATCAGTATTGGGGTTGATGCTATTTAATTTATGCATAAATTATCTGGAACTAGGGATAAGTAGTGTAATGGCCAAGTTTGCTGATGACACTAAATTATTCAGGATTAGGAGTAAGGCCCATTGTGAAAAAAAAAATACAACAGGCTTTAAAAGGAGGCTCTGAGCAAGTCCCTTGCTGTCTTCCCACCCACTCAAGTGAAGGCATTAACTTCCCCCCACCTCAAGGGGATCCTATCTCTGCTATCTAAAGAGCAGTTGTAATTCTTAGTGATCTCCAGTGGTGCCCTAGGAGTAAAATGTATTTTACCTGTCTGAGGTCCCACCCCTCTACAGGCCTCACCCCTTAAATATCCAGGAATTTTGTAACCTGGAGTTGGCAACCCTATCTGCTTTCCTTTATCTGCCTCTCTGACTTCAGCTTTCCATCTCCTTCCCCCTCCCTGCAGCCTCTATATAGGCTGTCGTTCTCCATAGTGTGTGTGTGTGTGGGGGGGAACCAAAGCAGCTTGCATCATTCTCCTCTCACAACCCTTTGAGATGGGTTAGGCTGGAAGTCTGTAACTGGTTCAAATCACTTAGGTTCCACAGCAAGGACCTGGGTCTGGCAGACCCAACTCTGAAGCCCTAACTCCTATGTCCTCAAACCCCACCACAGAATCTCCAGGAATTTCTCACCAACCTGAAACTGGCAGCTGTGACCCCAATGAGTTCTGCCTCAGAGTCCTTTAGTGAGACCTTTCAGACCAACAGTTTCTCTCTAACAGACTGTTTAATAGGGAGGAGTCATCAGCCATTACATCAGATTACAGCATTCTCCTCTCCTCTCCTCTCCCCCCTTTGATCTGAACAACAACAACCCCATGAGGCAGGTTAGGCTGGTTTGAAATCACCCAGTCAGCTTCTACAGCCCTCACCTGGAGGTTGGCAACAGTGGTTCCCCAGGAGGAAAGGCCTCCCTCAGAGGCCTGTAGTGATACCTTAGGAATTTCCAACCAACCTGGAAAGATATAACCCACCCAAATTCACTCCCTCCCCCCACCCCCAGACTTCTTACAACAGGCCCTGAGGAGAAGTAGTACAGATCAGTAAGCTCCCTGTCAGCAGAGAACTGTCTCCCTCAGAGGTCAGTGGCCTTCTGATGGGGTTCTTGCCTGATGGGGCTGGAAGTGGACAGAGGAGAGCAGAATCAGCCAGCAGCACAGCAGAGACAGTATGAACCAATCCTGTGCAGGCTACATCCAACGAATGAAAATCCTCAGAATTGCCACCATGGTTGGACTTTTATTTATAACTGATGGTGAAAACCAAGGATGACTGTTAAAAGCTTTGAACATTGTATCATACTTTAAATGTTAACTATGATGAATGAAATTATAGGATGCCTATGAATGCACGATGAAGTATGCATTCTTTACCAATTCATGGCTCTCCCCCTCCTTAAAAAATCTGCCAGTGAAACAAATTTGTACATTCTAGTCCAGTCTGCTCCCTGCTGCACTATGTTTTTACTTACATATGGATGGGTTTGAAGGGTTTTACACAGTTGACCATTATATAATGTACCATTTGCAGTTTAAAATGTAGTAGTTCATCCTTCCACTGTTCATTCTACCATCGCTTTCCTCTACATGTGTTGCCAGGCCGGAGAAGCGTAAAAGCAGCTGCTCATGAAATCCTTTGATAGAATCCCATTAGAGCTATGTTTGTTATAACATTAGAGATCTGCTTTAAATCTAGTCTGCTACTGTTTAGAACCAGGTTACTTACATATACAGAGAACTTCAGAGCAATCTAGACAGTAACTGGTTATTTAAGAACAGTGTCCAACATCACTAGTAGTCTATGTATGAATTCACTTGTGTTTCTCCACAGTGCTGTTACTTGGAGGCCATGCTTATTGCATGAGCAAAACACAAAATTATGATAAGAGTATGAAGTATGTATGTTCATCCTTCTGTATTGGAGAATGCACATTGGCAAATACTGGATAGAGTTTAACTACTGGGTTTGTTTCCTGGTTTTATGTTTTACATCTTCATCACTGTTATGGATGAGTGGAAGTAATAGAAAGGAGGTTAAATATGTTGTGGCTGTATCAATTTATAAACTCATCAGTGCTTGTTCAGGCACACTTCACAATGTTTCTAAGGCTTTTCCCATAATGCGTGGTTGAAAGCAGGTTTTTTAAAAAATACCTGTGATGAACCTATGTGTTCTTTTAAATTGACTTGTTTCTCTTAAATCCCCTTTCCCCCCTACAGAAAACACATTTTGTAGTGGTGATCATGTATCGTGGCACAGTCCACTGGACAACAGTGAATCTAGAATCCAGCATATGCTGCTGACTGAAGATCCACAAATGCAGCCAGTTCAGACACCATTTGGGGTTGTTACTTTCCTACAGGTATAGTAATTGAACCATTAGTGTAATTACCTTCAAGAAACTAAAATCGCATTTTCTCAGATCAGCAGTAACTCTAGAACTAGAATTAATTATATGTTTTAGGTATTTAAAAGACTTATGGACTGACACATTTCTCCATACATACAAATACCCACTTCAATCCTTGATTTTTTTTCAGCCTAGAAGAATGCAAATTGACCCCATACTTGTCCTGGTTGAACCTTGCCTTAGTGGTCCTTGTGACAGTCACTTCCAGATTGGATTACTGTAATGCACTCTGCATAGGGCAACCCTTGAAGATACCTTGGAAGCTAGTCCAGAACACAGCTGCCAGGCTGTTGACTGGGTCTCCAAGGTCAGCTCCTTTCATTTCTATCTTGCATCAGCTGCCCTGACTCCCAGATAGTTTCTGGTACCAACTGAAGATGTTGGTTTTAACTTATAAAGCCTTAATGGTCTGGGGCCATCATACCTGTGGGACGACCTCTCTCAGTTAAACCACTCATATCCAGTCAGTGTTTCAGGGCTTCTTACAGGTGTCTGGGCCCTGGATTATGCATTTATCTTTCAACAGGACCAGATCCTTCTCAGTTGTTGCTCCTGCACTTTGGAACCAGCTCACTGATAAGGCCCATGCTCTGTGGGATCTTCTTGCATTCTGCAGGGCATGTAAAGCTGCTCTGTTTTGTCAGGCCTTTGACTAAATTTTGTGGAACTGCCCACAGCCTGTATCTGGTAGTTGTCAATTAGATTATTTCTTAGGAATTTAGTCTTATACTACTGATGTTTTATTAATTTTTACTGTAATTTTATTTCTAGCCAGTGCTTTTTTACATATATTTTATAGAATAAGGTCTGTTGTGGAGGAATAAGGCCCGCTGTGGAGGGAAATACAACAAGCTCTAGAAAGAGACTCTGTGTGAGTGCCTCCCCACCCTTCCTGTCTTCCCACCCACTCACCCAAGTGGAGGCATTCAGTCCTCCAATCTTGGTGTCTTCCCACCCACCCATGGTGGCCATTTTCTGTAGGGGAATTGATCTGACTTCAGCTTTCCATCTCCTCCCACCTCTCTGCAGCTTCTACCTAGGAAAAGTACATTCTTTCTCCACAGTGTGGACCAAAGCAGCTTACATTGTTCTCCTTTCTCCCTTTTGATCTGCACAACAACCCTGTAAGGTAGGTTAGGCTGAAAGTGTGTGACTGGTCTGAAATCATAGTGTGGACCAAAGCAAGAAGGAAGCAACCTCAACATGCTATAATGACACATAATCCACCCTGTAGAGCAGCCATATTCTTCAGGTGCCATCCTGGAGTGCAGTTGTAATTCTGAGTGATTTCCAGCCCTCACCTGGAGACTGGCAACAAAGATTTTTGGATTGTATCATTTGCACAGACTGTAGTCTATTCTGTAGAAATAGGGACCTTTGTAATGGCTAGCAGGAACAGATCTCCTTTCAAAGTGCTTTGCCCTTGCATTTGATTGAGTTCGCTTGCATTTCTTTTTTTTGTTATTGGAGTTTTTTTTTCTTTTTTGAATTATTATTCATAAAATGAAATTCAGTTTTTTTAAAAAGGCACTTTCCCCTCCTCTGGTTCTAGATTGTTGGGGTCTGCACAGAAGAGCTTCATGCAGCGCAACAGTGGAATGGACAGGGCATATTGGAGCTGCTTCGGACTGTTCCTGTGTAAGTACCCCTGCTTTGAAAACAGTGCAAAGTGTTTTTTTTTTTAAAAAAAAGTCTGCTGAAGAGACATGCAGTCATTTTGCATCTTGTTTTGGTCAGAAGATCCAAATTAAGTGATAAAATGCCATATTTCACAGATGGGATAAATTAGGAAACTAGGCAGATCTGCGTGAAATTGTATGTTTTGTTCCGACAGTATCTCTTTGAATTTTATTTCTCTTTTTTTGTCAGTGTCAGACACTGACTTGGATCCTGTGGATCAAAGTCAAAGAGTCAAAGAGTTGGAAGGGGCCATACAAGTTATCTCTTTCAAACCCCTGCTCAAAGCAGGATCAGCCTAAAGCATCCCTGACAAGTGTTTCTCAGGCTGCTGCTTGAAGACTGTAGTGAAGGGGATCTCACCATCTCCCTAGGCAGCCATTTCCACTGCTGAACTACTCAAACTGGTTTTTTTTAAAAAAAAATCCTGATATCCAGCTGGTACCTTTCCACCTGTAATTTAAATCTGTTAATGTGAGTCCTGTCCTTTGCTGCCAAAAGGAAGAGCTCCCTGTCCTACTCTTAAGGGACAGCCTTTCAAATACTCAAAGAGAGCAATTATGTCCCCCCTCAACCGTGTCTTCTTCAGTCTCTCAGCCTTTTCTTGTAGGGTTTGGTCTTCAAGCCCATGATCATCCACATCACTCTGTTCTGCACCCACTCCACTCAGTCCAAAATCCTTTTTGAAGTGAGGCCTCCAGAGTTGTACATAGTACTCCAGGTAGCCATCACCATTTTCAAATACTTGAAGGGCTTGAAGTATAGTCATATAGGTTAGGCTGAAAGATTGTGACTGGTCCCCAACCCCGGGCTGCAGCCCACTACCGGGCTGCAACCTGTTAGCAACTGGGCCGCCACTTCCCTGTCCTCCGCCCCCCCCTCCCACTTGCCCTTTGCAGTGCCGCAAAGAGGCGCCATGCTCCATCCCCTGTGCACGATGCACCACAGCCCGCCACCTCCCCTCCCTTCCCCAGCACTGTGCTGTGTTCCGCCCCCCCTCCCCCATGAGCTGAAGAGCCAGGAGGCTTGGAGACAGCCCTACCCACTTCGGCAGGGGCTCGGCTGATTCAGTTGTTTGAAGAGCAGGCTGGAGGAGGAAGAGTTTTGCCCCCTCCCTCACTTCTGGAAGTGAGGGCGGGGGGAAACCTCCTTCAGCGCTATTAAAATAACTTACAATCAGCCCGGTTCCTGCCGAAGTGGTAGAGCCGAGCCTCATTGCCCCTCTGATTGCGCAGGGGGGGGGGGTGGCGACAACGACGATGACGATGAGGCTTTGGGCCCTGCTGAAGCGGGTAGGGCCGTCTCCAAACCTCATGACTCCTCTGCTCGCAGGGGAAGGGAAGGGGTGGGCTAGGGTTGCCAATCCCCAGGTGGGGGCAATGGATCCCCAGGTTGGAGGCCCTCTCCCCCCTTCAGGGTCATCAGAAAGCAGGGGGGAGGGGAGGGAAATGTCTGCTGGGAACTCTATTATTCCCTATGGAGACTTATTCCCATAGGAAATAATGGAGAATTGATCTGCAGGTATCTGGGGCTCTGGAGGGGCTGTTCTTTGAGGTAAAGGCACCAAATTTTCAGTATAGCATTCAGTGCCTCTCCCCAAAATACCCCCCAAGTTTAAAAAAAAATTGGACCGGGGCTCCAATTCCTATGAGCCCCAAAAGAAGGTACCCCTATCCTTCATTATTTCCTATGGAAGGAAGGCATTTAAAAGGTTTGCAGTCTCTTTTATGTGTGATGGTCAGAACTCCCTTTGGAGTTCAATTATGCTTGTCACATCCTTGCTCCTGGCTCCACCCCCAAAGTCACCAGATATTTCTGGAATTGGACTTGGCAACCCTAGGGCGGGCCATGGCAGCGGCAGTGGCAGCAAAACTGGTTGGGGACCATTGAGTTGCCCCAGAAGGTTGGAACAGAACCAACGGGTTGTGATTAAATCAAAAGAGTTTCTGGCTAAACATTAGGAAGAACTTCCTGACAGAACAGTTCATCAGTGGAACAGGCTTCCTTGGAAGGTGGTGGGCACTCCTCCTTCAGAGATTTTTAAACAGAGGCTAGATGCCATCTGACAGCAATGCTGATTCTGTGAATTAGGCAGATCATGAGAAGGAGGTCAGGAAGGGTTTCATCAGTGCTTAGTTCTCTTAGTTTCTTACACAACCAGGGAAATACTGATTGCCGCTTTGGGGTCAGGTAGCAATTTTTCTCAGGTCAGTTTGGCCAAGGATCCTAGAGGGTTTTTTTTTTGCCATCTTCTGGGCATGGAACAGGGATCACTGGATGGAGGTGGGTTATTTGTGATTTTCCTGCATTGTGCAGGAGGTTGGACTAGATGTCCCTGGAGGGCCCTTCCAACTCTATGACTCTAGGTGCAGCCTGACCAATGTGTTGTGCAGTGGGTCTATAACATCTTGCGTTTGGATGTTACACCTTTGTTGATAAAACTCCACAAAGACCACATTGGTCTTTATTTTTGCTACATTACACTGACTGCTCATATTTAGCTTACAGTTTGCCTGTGCCGCAAGATCTTTTTCACATACACTGCTACCCAGAAGTATATACCCCATCCAGTATGTTCACTTCTCATTTTTGCTATCCAGATCAATGTTCCCTTTAAGCTGCAGAGTCTTGTGAGGAAAACTTCTACTTTGTGAGCTATTGGCATTAAAGTTGTGAGCTATTGGTATTAAAGTTGTGAGCTATTGGTATTAAAGTCATAAGCTACTGCATAAATTAGTGTGCTCTGTGGTCATCCTTCCTGAGCTAAGACAAAAATGTGTGAGCTGGAGGCTAAAAACCTATGAGCTAGCTCATCTTAGAGGGAACACTGATCGAGATGTAGAGCTTCATTTATCCTTGTTGGATTTCATCTTGCTCACATCTGCCCACTTTTCCACTTCTGCTGATGAAAGGGCTTTCTGTCAGCAGAGCAGGTTTTCCTCACCTCTTCCACTTTGCTTCAGCCCGAAATACACCTCCCCCCAGAACAGAATGAGGGTGATTAGGATGTCTGTAGCAGGAGGGAAGGAAATGGCAAAAATTCCACCTCCTCCCGTTAGTGGACAGTTTCCACAGTATTCAGCCCATCAACTGCAATCCTAAGCCTACTTTCTAGGAGTCAGTACCATGAAACACAATGGAATTTACTTCTGAGTATACATGCACTGATTGACTGGTAATACATATATCTAGACAAGATATGAGTAAAGTTAAATTGAAATGAAATGAAAAAAATACATTGAATTGTAACCACACACAAAAAAATCAAAGGAACTGAGTAATCTTTTATTTTTTATTATGTTCCATTACCTTTTAAATTTAGAAATATAGGTGTAAAAGTTTTATTTGGTAAAATTGTAGTTTCTACCTTCCACATACAAATTGCATTTTTAACCACTTGTTGTAGGGAAAAAGTTACAATATATTCATGATCTTCTTCGTGGTCTCTGTGCATCACACTTGTGGGATACTGCGCCTGTGCTGGTCCCCGATCGGCATCTGTAAGAAAGCCCGGGAAAGATTTCCGCGGACGGCGCCACTGGGCATGCGCCGGCGTCCCACTGCGCACGCCCAACGGCGCCACCGCGGGAATCCCACCAGTTCCTTTCTGACCGCTGCGCGAAGAGCTGCGTTTTTCCTCGTGTTCCCGGTCGGTGAGCTTTGGGTTTTTTCTACCCCCTTTTTCCCTGAGCCTCCTGTAAATATTAGCCTGTTTATTGTTTTTCTGTAGTGTAGTAGTTAGTTAGTTCCGTAGTTAGTTAGTTAAAAAAAAAAAAATGTGCGTTGTTGTTCGGGTGCGTGTCGTGGCGGGGCCTTTGTCCTCCGGGACTCCCCCCCTCTCGCCCCTAGTTTTTTTTTTTCCTCCTCTCAGAGGACTCTGAGAGGTCATTCCCAGCGACCGCTGTCTATGGACAGCCGTTGGGGGTTCTTTAAGAGGTGCCAGGCCTGCGGGAAGAAAATCGCCCCTCCCGACGGCCATTCTCTGTGCCTGCTCTGCCTCGGCGAAGGACACCGCGTGGAAGCCTGCCCGCACTGCCTCCGCTTTTCGAAGCAAACCAGGAAGAACAGGGCGGCTAGACTCTCGGCCGCGCTAACTGCCTCGGCACTTTGCCCTCCGAAACAATCGGCGTCTTCCTCGGCATCGGTACCGAAAATGGCTGCCGCCCTAACTCCGAAGGCCCCATCGGCCGATGCGGCCCCGGTCGATGTCCCACAGAAGGAGCAACAGTCGGCAAAACGGCCCCCCGACGAGTCGGTCGAGCGGCCTCAGAAGAAACGGAGAGAGGATCCGGGACGTGAATCCTCTAAGAAGGCGAAGAGCAAGGAGAAGCGAAAACGGCCACGCTCTCCCCCGCCTCCTCCCGACGTGTCGGCACCGATCGGCACCGAACCAGTGAGAAGGGTTCCCTCCTCTCCTCTCCGCACCCCCGCTACTCCAGGGGCTAGCGCGAGAAGGCAACGCAGCCCTCCAACACCAAGGGCTAGCGGTCATCGGCCACGCAGCCCTCCAGCTCCACGGGCTAGCGCGCATCGGCATCGCAACTCACCGACGCCTGGGCCCAGCGACCATCGGCTACAGCCCTCAACACACGAAGTGGAGATCGACCTAACCCGTCGGTCTCCATCGGTGGCATCTCGTCGGCGGAGCTTCGGCTCGGCATCGGACATCGAGTCACTACCACCGGTCGACGTGACAACGCCTGCGGCGCCCAAGCGCGTGAGACCAAGGGAGCCTTCAGTCGAGCCACGCCACTACCCAGCGATGCCGCACTGGGACCACCATCGGTGGCAATCGACGTATCCCTGCTGCCCCCAATATCACTGGCACCAGCCACTCGACCACCCGGACTGGGAGCATCGATCTGAGCTTTCCTCGTTCTCCAGGACATCGCATCGGTCCAAGCAACCTCAGGGATCGGCCCCGATTCCTCACGACAAACGCGTCTCACCGACGGAGCCCCCGCGCCGAACACCGACACCGACACGGTCGCCACGAAGGGAGCCATCACTATCGGAACGCTCGGGCCGAGGAGAGTCCTCGCCATCGGGGTCGGAGAGCGACGAGGAGAGATCCTGGGAGCCCTCACCGGATCCCAACACGTCAGAAGACCTCCCAGTCTCGCCCTCTGAGGACCTACGTTCCTATGCGGAAATGATCAAGAGAATGGCAGCGACCATCTCCCTGCCCATCTCTCAACCCAAGCCAACCGTGGATGATAGTGTTTTTGACATCGTCCAGCGGGACACGTCTCCAGCCGTCTCTCTCCCTATGACCAAGGTCATGCTCCAGGCGCTCAAGGACCCGTGGAAGAAACCATCTTCGGCACCGGTGTCCTCAAGAAAACTGGACCACATGTACAAGGTCCAGGAGGCGGGGGCTGAGTTTTTATTCACACATCCAAAACCAAACTCAGCCATCGTCTCCTCTTCCTTGAGGTCACGCAGGGTGCATTCTACTCCCCCTGACAAGGAGGGGAAGAAACTCGACGCCATGGGGAGGAAGATCTACTCGGCGGGGTCCCTCGGCGCCAAGGTATCGAACTATACGGCCTGTATGGCCAGATACCAATACGCCATCTGGGAGCAACTGTCCCCCCTCCTGTCTTCCCTACCGGACGACAAGAAAACCACTGCCAAGGCACTACTGCACGAAGGCCAGAAGGTCGCAAAGCAACAACTAACGGCGGCCAAGCACCTAGTGGACGTTTCGGCCTCGGCAATCATGTCTGCCGTCTCCATCCGCAGGCACTCCTGGCTGAGATCGACCGCCCTGCAACAAGACACCAGGGCGCTCATCGAAGACCTGCCATTCGAGGGGGACGGACTCTTTAGTTCCACCACAGATAACGCACTGCAGGAACTGGACAAGAACCTCAAGATCTCCAGGAGCCTTGGGGTGCAGCCACTTCCCAGACAACCCAGAGCCAGACAGTGGAACAGGTCCTGGTCGAGAAAAACTCCACATAAGCCATCCTCGGACCAACACTGGCGACCACGCCCTCCACAGCCCGACAAGCAGGCTTACTCGGGGAACAACAGAGGCCGCTACAGTGCCCAGCCATCAGGCAAGCCTAAGGGCACCCGCCCCCCCAAGCAGGGGCTTTGACTTTACTGCACCACGCTTCGTTGCCACCACCCAGCCCACTATCCGTCTGCGCCCTTTCCTGCCTGCCTGGGAGCTGGTCTCCTCAGACAGGTGGGTCCTTTCCATCATCCAAGAGGGCTACAAAATAGACTTTGCTCAGATTCCTACCGGGTCAGTGGTGATCACCACCCCCCCATCCCCACCTCTGCTGGCGGAGGTGGCCACCCTCCTACAGAAACAAGCCATAAAGGAAATACCATCGGAGGACAGAACGGGTGGGTTCTATTCCCGCTACTTCCTAGTCCCAAAGAGGGATGGGGGACTAAGACCCATCATGGACCTCCGGAATCTGAACAAATTCATCCTGTATCGGAAATTCAGGATGTCCACACTGCAGTCCATCCTGCCCCTCATCAACCAAGGAGATTGGATGGCCACCCTAGACCTAAAGGATGCTTACTTTCACATCAGCATCCACCCAGAGTTCAGAAGGTTTCTCAGGTTTGCGGTAGGCCCACAACACTTCCAGTTCACAGCACTACCCTTCGGGCTCTCCACGGCACCCAGGGTGTTCACAAAAATGATGAGTGTCGTGGCCGCCTACCTGCGGCTGCAGGGGGTGATAGTCTTCCCATACATAGACGACTGGCTCCTGGTAGCCAATTCAAGGGAAAGTCTGTCTACCCACATCGCAGCCACACTGCACCTTCTCGATGCCCTGGGTCTGCAGGTCAATCTGGAAAAATCAAAGCTCACTCCATCAAGGACAGTGCAGTTCATAGGGGCGGTGCTGGACACAAACCTCCATCGAGCTTTTCTCCCCGCCCAGAGGGCAGAGGACATCACCAACTCAGTACAGTTGCTCCGGAGCCAGGGCTGGGGCACAGTAAAGCAGCTTCAGCGGATGCTGGGGCTGATGGCAGCAACGACAAGCGTGCTTCTTTACGCGAAACTGAGGATGAGAGACCTACAGCTATGGTTTCTTCGTCAGTTTCGCCCGAACAAAGACTCACCTTGAAAGAGGTTCACTATTCCCCCTACGACGCTCCAATCGCTCCAGTGGTGGGAGTCCAGAGACAATATCTGCCAGGGAGCTCCTTTCCACCTCCCACCGCCCTCAGTGACCATCACCACGGATGCCTCCCAGTGGGGCTGGGGCGCCCACATGGAAGGCCTGTGTGTGGGGGGCCCGTGGCCTCCCAAGCTGGCAGTGCACCATATAAACTACCTAGAACTGCTAGCGGTTCACTTTGCCCTTCGTTCCTTCCGCCCAAAGCTGATAGGGAGGACGGTGGCACTACTCACAGACAACACCACTGCTCTGGCGTACATCAACAGGCAGGGTGGGACAGTGTCCCGCCGCCTCTGTGCATTGGCGATAGACTTGTGGACGGAATGCATCCAGCACGACGTCTTCGTGAAGGCCGCACACCTTCCAGGGGTCCTCAACATTCAAGCGGACTCCTTGAGCAGGGGGGGAGCCTCCCCACACGAGTGGGAACTTCAGTGGCGATTCCTACAGCCAGTCTTCCAGCTCTGGGGATACCCACAGCTGGATGCTTTTGCCACGGCAGACAACAAGAAGTGCCCCATGTTCTGCTCCAGAGGGGGTGCAGACCCCGCATCCCTGGGGGACGGGCTCCTCATCCCGTGGGAGGGCCGCTTCCTCTATCTGTTCCCTCCTCTCCCTCTGCTGACCAGGGTAATAAACAAGTTAGCGAGGGAGAGGCCACGCTGTATCCTGGTGACCCCCTGGTGGCCCCGCCAGAACTGGTTCGCCTCCCTACTGACCCTGTCGCGGGGAAACTTCTACCACTTCCCAGCGGAACCAGACCTCCTGTCGTCCCAACGGGGGCTGGTGCTTCACCACAACGTGCCATACCTGAAACTGACAGCGTGGCACATAGATCCTTAGAGTTCTCGGGTAGGGTCCAGGAGGTCCTGTTAAATAGCAGGAAGCCCTCCACCAGAGCATCCTATGACAGGAAGTGGAAGAGGTTCTCGGACTTCTTGGCTGGCCGGCCACTCGCACCTAGGGAGGCAGGCCTGCCGGCAGTCTTTGACTTTTTGGTGTCCCTAGTAGACGCAGGCCTGGTGTTTTCCTCCATTAAGGTCTACCTGGCAGCCATTTCTGCTTTTCACGAACCTGTGGGCGGGTACTCTGTCTTCGCCCACCCCCAGTCCAAGCAGTTCATGAAGGGGCTATTTAGGCTGCATCCACCATCCAAGCCCCCCACCTCGCCGTGGGATTTGTCACTAGTCCTAGACAGACTAACCAGGCGTCCCTTCGAACCCATGGCCTCATGCCCCCTGCAGCTTCTGTCCTGGAAGACTGCTTTCTTAGTGGCCATCACCTCCGCGCGCCGCGTGGGGGAACTCACGGTGATGCGTTGTGACTACCCCTCCCTAGCCTTTAGAGAGTCTGGCGTCTCCCTGGCCCCTGATATCAACTTCCTCCCTAAGGTGCCCTCCCAATTCCACCTCAATTTGGAAGTGTGGCTGCCCGCCTTTTTCCCGAACCCCTCCTCGGACGAGGAGCGGAGGCTACACTCCCTAGACGTTAGGCGTGCCCTGCTTTTTTACCTAAGCCGATCTAGGTCCTTTCGCAGGGACCAGCAGTTATTCGTTTCATACACTGCGCCCAGACTGGGTGACAAGATTTCTTCACAGAGATTCTCGAAGTGGTTGACAGAGACCATCAAGCTCTGCTACCTCCTAGCGAAGAGGCCACTGCCTGGTCCTGTGCGTGGCCACTCCACACGAGCGATGGCGACATCGGTGGCGTTCCTGAAGGGCGTGTCTTTGGCTGATGTCTGCAAAGCTGCTACCTGGTCTTCCCCGCATGCTTTCATGAAGCACTATGCGTTGGACGTGCATGCTCAGCAGAGAACCCGGTTGGGGACTGCGGTGCTACAATCTGTCGTCTCCGGTTGACCGTCTTCCCACCTCCAGGTATGCCTTGCTTGCTAATCTCCCACAAGTGTGATGCACAGAGACCACGAAGAAGATAGACAGGTTGCTTACCTGTAACTGTAGATCTTCGAGTGGTCATCTGTGCATTCACACTACCCACCCTCCTTCCCCACTGCTGACGGTCTCCCTTCCTTAGGGGCTTTCAGCGGTCAAGAAGGAACTGGTGGGATTCCCGCGGTGGCGCCGTTGGGCGTGCGCAGTGGGACGCCGGCGCATGCCCAGTGGCGCCGTCCGCGGAAATCTTTCCCGGGCTTTCTTACAGATACCGATCGGGGACCAGCGCAGGCGCAGTATCCCACAAGTGTGAATGCACAGATGACCACTCGAAGATCTACAGTTACAGGTAAGCAACCTGTCTTTCTCCCAGTCTGTGACATGTAAATGTGTTCACAGTTTATTTTATCTTGGCCAAAATAGCCTTGAAGTTATTTCATTAAAAATAATAATCAGTGACATATAGGTAATTAAGTAACTCGTGCCAAAAAACTCAGATAAAATTCAATAACAATGCTTACTGGCCATTATACCCAAGGAATCCTGTCATAAGAGGCAGTTAGACTACATGACTTTTGAGGATAGTTCTAATTCTCTGTGCTGTAATATGAAGAGCCTTTGCTAATCGTACTCTGTTCAGTTAAAACTGAGGCACCATATACTAATTCTACAAATATTTTACCTTGCCCAGGCAAGGGTACTAAAGTTCCATTTATTTATTTATTATTAAAATAACTTACAATCCTGGGCCAAAGGAGGCTAAGTTAAAAACAACTAGGGAGCAGGCCTTCTCGATAATGGCACCCCATTGGTGGAACCAGCTGCCAGAGGAGGTGCGGGCCCTGCGGGATTTTAACCAGTTCCGTAGGGCTTGTAAAACTGCCCTCTTTCAACTAGCCTTTTAAGTTGAACTTAGCAGTAACATCAAGCCATCTTTATATATACGGAGTTTGTAGCACCGTTAAGTTTTACTGGATTTTAGACTATTTATGTAATTTAATTAATGTATGAACAGTTTTATATTATTATTGTTTGATTTTATTGTTGTTGTATCATGTCCTGTAAGCCGCCCTGAGCCTGCATTGGTGGGGAGGGCGGGGTATAAATAAATTATTATTATTAATAATAATAATCCACATTTCTCTCCAATGAGGAGACCCAAAGTGGCCACATAATTCTCCGCTCCTCACAACATTTCTATGAGGTAGCCTAGGCTGAGAATATATGATTGGCCTAAACTCAGTTTAAGCCAGTCATCTGAACGTGGTTCTTCCAGATCCTAATCTGGCATTCTAACCATTGTACCACACTCCTAGCCCCAACTCTTTTTCTTTCTAATTTTTATCGGAAACCTAAAACTATCTTGGCAATGGTTGTATGTCGCTTATTTTCTCAGGCTTATAAGGTCGCTTATTTTCTCAGGGTTTTGTTTTGTGTTTATAGAGCAGGAGGCCCATGGTTAATAACAGACATGCGGCGTGGAGAGACCATATTTGAGATTGATCCACACTTGCAAGTATGTGTTCAGCTACTCAGTTGGGTTTTTTTACTAACCTGAGATTGTCTCTTTGTCACACCAGACATAATGGCTCTTTTCTCCATTCTTTTTTTCAGCAAAGAAAAATACTTGGAATTGGTCTGTCATTGCTTACAGAGCACAAATACCGTGATGGGGAGTGTAATCTGTAGCATTGAATGCCCGTATAAACATTGCATGAGCTTTTTTGGGGCATGGAGGAGCTAGACCACAAGCCTCTTGTGAATGATTAGATTGGAGGGAGGGGAGTAACACCCCCTTTTCCCTCTGCCAGATCTCTTCCTAGTTAATATGTACACTAGCTTTGGTTGCTGGGGAAGTCCTGGCAGATGTAGCTAGGTGGAGATGTAAAATTTCTGGAAATCTTGAAGATGGGCAGACGGTGGGAACAACTGTGTGTTCTGCATTTTGAGGGGGGGGGAATTGAATTTGGAAGGGTAAATAGAATCTTTCCTAATCTTTTTGATGAGGTAGCTACGTAAAATGCATTATTTATAACTTAGTTACCATATAAAGTTGTACTATTTGTCATATTTATGGAATTTAAAGTAGAAGAGTCTTCATTTTCTATGAGAGAAATTGCAAGTATACCCAGTATGTGAAAAAAAGAGTTGCCGTTTGCTGCACCTTGTCCTACCATTGCACACAAATTAATTTTGGCCATCCAGGAGGTAGGAAAAAATAAAATTTGAAAGTAGAAAATAAATTATGTAGTAAACAAATGGAAGTGTATTATTTGGACAGAAGCATTCTCACACAATCACAGTAGGTGGGACTACTGGCATATTTAGATATTTTGTTAAATGTCACAATATTGAAAACACTGAACTCTCAAAGAATAAATTATCATTAAACATACTATAATATATTAACTGTTGCCAAAATAACAAGAAGAGTTATTGAAAACATTGTATATGTCAACAGCATACATAAGAATTATTTTCTAATGCTGCAGACTGTCTTATATAAAAATTCCCTACAAGGTTTTACTCAAAATGTTTAGTCTTTCAGTCATTCAAAAGGGGATTTCCCCCCACCTGGTACTCCTTCAAATTTCCCATCAAAATAGCTGAAAGAAGTTTTCAGACCTTTTCATGCTACATGTTGCATGATTTTCCAATCAGAAAAAATTAAGCAACTTGACTGACTAAACAGGCTAGCTTGCATGTATGTGCGTTTGTATGTGAAAAGAAACCTGGATAGAAAGAATGCACTTTTATTCTCCTTGTAAATATTAAACTGCTGCAGCTGTTCCTCCTTTCACAAAAAGCTGAGGTTTAGTTTAACAGTGTCCTCTGCTGGTGACTGTTGAAGCTGAGAAAACCAGTTACTTTTCCTATATGTAGATAATGTGATGTACAAATACAACATATGGTTTAAACACATTCAGGTTAAACATACCATGGATATGTAGTTCATTATTTTTACCACACAGCCAGGGCTGAGCACTCTGCAAAAAAGGAAGAACTCTAGTGTTTGATAATAAGTAAAACAAGTTAAAATAATAAATTAAATAAATCTTGATCTAGCTATTTGTAATGTCTAAATTGAAAACAGCTGTAGCTCATGCAGTGCACAGCAATGGCTGTTTTTCATATTTCATGCCTTAGTACTGTGACTCAAGTGCTGATTGTTAATAAAAGATAGAAAATGAACTATCAGACTTAGTACTTCATGCTGCAAGACATAGTTCTTCCTGCATTGGTAGAAATGGAGATCATGACATTCTCAAAGGCTTGGTTGTTTCTTGGATCTTTTTAAGCAGGACAGAGTTGATAAAGGAATTGAGACAGATGGCTCAAACTTGAGCGGTGTCAGCGCTAAATGTGCCTGGGATGATCTCAGCCGGCCTCCAGAGGATGATGAAGATAGTAGAAGTATCTGTATTGGCACACATCCCCGACGACTGTCTGGGAAAGGTAAGAGGGACTAGCCATGCCATACAAGCTTTTTCCCCTTGATCATTCAGAGCTAAAGTTACTCAACAGTAGAACTGTCCCATCAAGGCAGGTTGTCAGTTGTAGTGTTTTATAACTTTTGAGTATGGACAACCAACAGCTCCAAATGTTTTTTT
This sequence comes from Heteronotia binoei, assembly GCF_032191835.1. NCBI lineage: Eukaryota > Metazoa > Chordata > Lepidosauria > Squamata > Gekkonidae > Heteronotia > Heteronotia binoei. The sequence continues at coordinate 75,351,332 of NC_083228.1, read as the reverse complement.
TAATTTACTTACTGACTTTATTTAAAAAGTGTACGGCATGTACTTCATCTGCAAAGGCCTGCTTGAGGCAGCTCACAAAGTTAAAAAAGTACAATAAAATAATAAAAACAACATATGAAGCATCAGTAATCAAACAAACCTCAAAGACAAATATAGGCTTAAAAACAACATTCAGATTAATACTGTATTACCAAAACAATTCTCAGGCTAAATATAGCCTTCTTTTTTACCCAAAAGGTTGAATAACTCCAGATAATACTGAAAGTAGAAGGACACACATTTCCCCATAAGCATCTTGTATATAATAATAATAGGGATGGACACAGTCCAAGAAATCCCAGTTCAGCTCACGAACCAAACCCAAACCAGTTTGCAGACCAGTTCAAATGAGAAATGCCCCCCCTGGGGCCTTGAGGCTCCAAACTTGCAGGGGATCTCCAGCTGACTCTCCTCCTCTTCACAAGACTGGTGAAGACAGTGCTTTTCCATGAGAAGTTGTGGTCCAGTTCAGGAGTGTACAAAACTGAGCCTGGGTGAGCTAGAGGCACCCACTTTGCAGAGATGTCCCTCCATATGTCCAACAAGTTACATGTGGGTTGGATTTGGAGAGTCTGAGTTACAGACCCCCAAGAAAGGGCCCCCCAAGAAGGTGTTTTTTTGAGAGATGTTTGACATGAGTTCATGAGTGCATAGACCAGACCACTCTGCATCTGACTGAAAATGTATTCACTGGGGAATCAGAGTCCCAACAGCACCAGATTCTGACCCAGCAGGGGACCAATGAGGAAATGCACTATCACAACCAAGGGGAGTTGAAGTGTAAAGTTGGGCCCTTGGTTGAGAAGCCCACTATTGGGGTCTGCTTGCCTGGCTGTGACAGATGGACAAGGTGATATCAGGGCCATGACAACACCTGACACCTCCCCAGCAAAGGACAGGCACAGAAAACTCACTCCAAACCAACGGAAAGTGAAATGTAAATATGGTCCCTCATTTGAAGAAGAAGAAGAAGAAGATATTGGATTTATATCCCGCCCTCCACTCCAAAGAGTCTCAGAGCGGCTCACAATCTCCTTTACCTTCCTCCCCCACAACAGACACCCTGTGAGGTGGGTGGGGCTGGAGAGGGCTCTCACAGCAGCTGCCCTTTCAAGGACAACTTCTGCCAGAGCTATGGTGGACCCACGGCCATGCTAGCAGGTGCAAGTGGAGGAGTGGGGAATCAAACCCGGTTCTCCCAGATAAGAGTCTGCACACTTAACCACTACACCAAACTGGTGTAGACAAGCAGGAGGTCCACCTGCGTGCAGCAGACAGGTGGGATTCTGAGGCTGCCTCAATTTGGAAACAGCTTGCAACCTTCCAACATTTTATCACAGGCCCCAGCATTCCATGGCAGCTAGGTTGTTATTGTCTCCCATGGCAGCTGGTTTGTGGTTGCTCCCATACCTCAATATTGTTGTAGACACAACAATATTGAGGACCCACTGCTATGCAAAAGTACATTTTGTTGGAAGGGATACTTAAAGATCTGGCATGACCTTGGGTCAGCCATAGCTCTGGCAGAGGTTGTCCTTGAAAGGGCAGCTGTTGTGAGAGTCCTCTCAGCCCCACCCACCTCACAAGGTGTTTGTTGTGGGGGAGGGAGATAAAGGAGATTGTGAGCCACTCTGAGACTCTTGAGTGGAGGGCAGAATATAAATCCAATGTCATCGTCTTCTTCTTCTGAATTATGTAGTGCTGTCTGATAGCATTTCTGTGCTATTTGGATATAACAGTAGTCTGGATGAAAAACCACATAAACTGGCTATGTAAGGTTGTTTCATTCTACCCAGAGGATACAGAAAGCACTGGATTTATACAGGCACCAATGGATGAAATTTGCTTAAATAATATTAATACCCCATCAGGTTTCTGTAGCAATTCTATGAAGGTTAAATTCCTCTCAGGTTTCTGTAGCAATTCTATGAAGGTTAAATTCCTCTAAGGAGATCCTTCTTGTTTTAGTATAGTATATAGGATAATTAATTAACACTCATGCCCCCCACCCCATTTGTCCCCATATTGCGGAGAGGGCGGGATATAAGTCGAACGTAATAAATTAAAAATAAATAAATAATAAATATTTCCTGTTTAGAGGTTGCTTTTTTAGTTGGCAAGCAGTAAAATACAGCTTAATGGCTTGTATGGTTAACTGTGATTAGTGCTTGCCAGCCAAATCAGCAACTATGGTTTGAAGCAGACTTCTGGTTTGGGGGACAAGTGGTATTCGTAGTTGTTTAATTTGACCATCATGGTATGATTAGTATTAAAAAGAAAATTGAGAAGGGAAAAAGCACACACTATGAGGATGCTGTCATGTGAAAAGAGCACAACTCTGCTTTGTATTGATGTCATTTCAGATACAGAACAAATCCGAGAGACTCTGCGAAGGGGTCTTGAGATTAACAGCAAGCCTGTTCTGCCACCAATTAGTACTCAGAGACAGAATGGTCTGAACAATGATAGAGCACCGTAAGTTTTGTCTTGGTCTTTGTCTGAATGCTTCAGTTTCCCTTTACCAACATGGTACAAGGACAGGGCTCTGATTTGGCTTAAGGTTATAGTAGAAGAAGAAAGTTTCCAAGGGCAGTCGTGTTGGTCTGCTCTGCTCTCTAATCAAGCTAATTACAGTAGGCAACTGTGTCTTTGCTTCCTTTACAAACATTCTGTAAATATACATGTCCATAAGTCAGTGCTTTGTGTGATACAGAATGAGTTGGTGCTCATGCAATTCCTCATTCAAAACTAACAGGAGCCTGTTTAACAACAACAACAACAAAATTTTATTTGTATCCCGCCCTCCCCGCCGGAGCAGGCTCAGGGCGGCTAACAACACAGTTTAGGTTTAGTTATACAGAAATAGATAAAAGTACATTTAAACATTATAAACATTTTAATTAAAATTCTACGTAGGCTTTAAAAGTTGATTAAATTACAATTAATAAGTGCTAATGCTGTGTTTGCTGTTTATGTTTATGATGGCGGTTTCCTTAGCAATTTCCGTTTTCATCAGCGAAGGCCAGTCGGAAGAGGAAGGTCTTGCAGGCCCTGCGGAACTGTTCAAGGTCCTGCAGGGCCCGCATTTCCTCTGGAAGTTGGTTCCATAGGCTCGGGGCTATAGAGGAGAAGGCCCGGTTACGGGTACTTTGCAGCTTCACCTCTCTCGGTCCGGGGATAGTCAGCAAGTTTTTCCCGGCTGACCTCAGTGCTCTCTGGGGTTCATGTGGGGGAGAGACGGTCCCTAAGGACCGTTGTCCTATGAGTTGTTGTCTTATGAGACACCAAGAGCATTCTTGTGGATGTCATAAGTGGTGTTCTCCTCTAAGAATAGCAAGATCTGAGGCATGTTGAAGTAAAATGATGTTCCATTTCAAAACAGCCAGAAGAGGTTCTAGCATATCTGGTAAGGAAGTGTGTTTATGTCAAGTGAGTTTGGTGACTTGGGAACTTTAAGAGCTTAGTTAGCTAATGGGAACTAAAAATAATATGTTGGACTGTGAGAGAGCCTTTGAACCAGTTGACATTTATTAGTAGCTGTGAACAACACGGTTTTGTAAATGTATTTGAACAAGAAAGGGGATGTGGCATCCCATGGGCAAATGACTTGTAATATGTAAGCAGAAAAGAAAATGTGCATCATAGTTCAGCTTGTGCAATCAGCAGCACAAGCAACTCATGGTGATTTAATATAATTTTTAATGATACAATGGAGCAAATTTTTAATGTGTACAATGGAGCAAAGGAATGTATAACATTATTTCTGTAGTTTTATTTTTTTTTAAATTGCATCAATAATACCTTGGGCTGTATCTTGCATGCATGGAAAAGATAGAAGGGATACGGTTCTTTCAATTACTGCAAGCAGGCAAAGAATAATTTCAGCTTCCACTTGCGCAAGAACTGTTGCACTTGCATAAATCTTCCATAGCATTCAGGCCTCTGTTTGGAGATCATGGTATGGTGGGTTTGTTGGCTCCCCAAAGGAGAGCCAGTTTGGTGTAGTGGTTAAGTGCATGGACTCTTATCTGGGAAAATCAGATTTGATTCCCCACTCCTCCACTTGCACCTGTTGCAATGGCCTTGGGTTAGCCATAGCTCTCGCAGAGCTGTCCTTCTGTGAGAGAGCTCTCAGTCCCACCTACCTCACAGGGTGATCAACAATTCTGGGTCATGCAGAAAGTAAAAATAGTCCTTATTTTCAGCTTGGACCATAGTCTGGATTTTACAGATGGCAAGAAATGCCATCTCTTCCCAAATGCTGCTTTGCAGACAGTGGAGACGGTACATGAACTATTGTCTCCCTTGTCTCTTCCCACACTATGCAAAATCTGAGGCATCCCCTGTTTCTTTCATATGAAACTAATGCCTGATAGATATTTTAGAAAGGCAATTTTGTGGTTTTGCTTTTGTTTTAGAGCACCTCAGTATAGACCTTCATTTAAGAGGTAGAAGGAGAAGTCATTAAATGGACAGACTCTTCCTTGTAAACCATCTTTCTCACTTCCTGTTTGTAAAGCCTGAAGAAAATAGAGCTACTTAGTGTAACATTTTTCTTTGAATTAAAACTGTGTGCCATCTACCTATCTTCCTCTCTAGGAAGATAATTGACTTGTATTGTCTTGAGTCTCCTTAGAAGTAAAAAGAAATTTAATGAGAAGTCACTATCCTCTTGTCTTGGGCCTCTGGGCAAGAAAACAGGAATAAACTATAGAAGGGCAATCCCATATATGTGATATTCATAGAAACAGTAGCGCCCAGAGAACAGTTAGCAAGGAAGAACGATTTTTTCATCCTTAAATGAAGTGGTCTTAGATCGCCCTCTATTGCTTAATAAGTAAATAGCAGTGTAGTCTTCTTTGGCTTGATGACAAATTGAGTGCATTTATACTGGGGGCTTCAGATGTTCAAACAGAAGACCTTTTTGCCATGTGTCTCTTGTTGTTTCTTATTGCTTTAATAATGGCCATTGCTTTAATAATGGGATCAAAATATATGTTAAAGACTCAGGCTTTGTGCTTCACTTCCTGCTGCTAGGAATAGGGATTAGTTCCCTGTTCCAGTGCCAAAAGAGCTCCTGTATGCATATGAGCATCTAGGCAAAAATTAGTTATGTCTTTGGACAGATCTTCAAGACTGTGATTAGATAATGGACTATAGAGAGGGTGATATTCTTTACCAGATATATTAGATGGTAATCATGAAAACATGCAGGGAAGTGTGATTTTAATGGAGTAATAAAAATGATCTAATTGAGGACTATAAATTACAACTAATTAAAAAAATGAGTGAGTGATTCCATCTCCATGTTTCTACATGGGCATTCCCTCTGTTCAATCAGGCTACCTAAGAATCTTCCGAATAATTTGTTAAGGGAAGGAGCATTGTGTCAAGCCAAGAAGAAAAGTCTTTGATAAGTAGGAATTGTTGAAAATTTCATATAATCTGGAAGCATTGGAAAAGAAGTAGTACTCAGACCTCAAAAAGAGGGTGCCCGTTTCCTTTTTGAATTGCTGCATAACTCAAGATTATCCCTTTGTTCTAAGCACCTAGCAATTATCTTATTCATAGCAAAGGAAGTTCTGAAAGAAAATTACAGTAAGAAATACACAAATATGAGAGTTGTCTACTAATTTTGTCCAGGAGGACACAAAAAGGATCAAGTTCAGTCCATTTTAGAAGGTCAGGAAGAAAATCCAGGTCTAGCAAATAAAAGCTAAATTTTATCACAGCCTTCCATACCATCAAAGAGATGTCAGTAAGGCCAGCTTCTAAATACAAGCTGGAGTTTCAAATGCAATTAAGTGCTTGAAAGATGGCACAGAGAAATTTTGACTGTAAAGATTCAATTTTGGAAGTAAAAGTGGGACACCATAATGGAGCCCTGTAGAGCAGAAAAGATCCAACTTTTTGTTTGTAGACTTCTGGAGCAAAAGGTACAAATTGCCCTCCAGAATGATAAAATCTCATGATTGCTAGATGTACTTTGGTGGACTCGAGGAGAGGGATTAGTTTCCACTGCTCCTTCTCCTGTATCTGAGGTGAGTAGGAAATCTCTCCTTGTATTCTATTACCCACTATGGATAGAAAGCAACTAGTCCTCTATGTTTCCTCCTGCGATTTAACAACAGGGATTCATACAGTGGTCACTTCAGGCTTGTCTGCTACAACTTGCTCTATGCAGGCCTGACCTTAACGTTGACCCAGAAACTTCAGCAGGTACAAAATGCAGTGGTGTGCCTACTGACTGGGTCATCTGTGCAGACGCATCTTCAGTTGATGCTGTGCCATCCACATTGGTTGCCAGTTGAGTACCAAGTTAGGTTTAAGGTTATTGTGTTAACCTTTAAGGTCCTGTGCAGCCAGGGATCAACATAACCGCAGGACTGCCTCTCCCTGTATGTTCCCCAAAGAACTCTGCGCTCTTCGGAACAGCACCAGTTGGGAGATATATATCTTGCTTCATCTAGGGCCAAGGCCTTTTGAGCCCTGGCCTGATGGAGCATGCTCCCAATTAAGGGCCCTGCAGGTTCTGTTGCAATTTCTCAGACCCTGCAAAATGGAACTGTTCCACCAGACCTTTGGTCGAGGCAATGGATGTCAAACAATTTCAATCTCCCCTGCCTCAGGCCTTAAGCCTAATTTGCTTATGTGCCACTTAAATCCACTGGACAGTGGATCTATTCTCAAATGATCCACCACCCTCCCTGGCATAAGTGAAGTGGTCACTGGAATGGATGCCAATTACTGAGCTGCCAATAGGTTTTAAATTGGGTTTTCTAATTTTGAATTGGTTAATGTTATTTTAATGCTGTAATCTTTTATAGAATTTATTTATTATTGTATGAACTGATGTAAGCTACTCTAAGCCTGCTTGTGGGGTAGTGCGGGGGAAAAAATCTCTAAATACATAAATACAAACTGAGGGAAAATCTAGCCTTTGAGGAACAGAAGTGGGTGGGGTCTGTCATAGCATGTTAATCTATACAATATTTGTCTAGGCAGATCTTGTTCTTGGCCTTTCTTGGATTGTAGAGGTTCTCATGTTCATAGGGTAATAGTAGGGATCTACTTTTAAGCAAGAGTAACAACCAAAATGAGATCAGCTCTTTCCACTGCGCAATATATGCATTTGCTGGCTATCTACCCATAGTGGGTAGTAGAGTACAGGGAAAGATTTCCTACTCACCTTGGATACAGGAGAAGCAGCAGTAGAAACTAATCCCTCTTGGCAGAATCAAGACACAAAAGGAAGTACTTATTTCTAACAAGGAGTTGGATAGGACGATAGATCAGTTATTGACAATAAGCTGTAATAGCCAAATGGGATCTTTAGGCACAGAGACAGAATGCATTTGACTGTGAGCAGGTGTGGGTTATTGTCTCTGGGCTGCATTTGTGGACTTCCCTGTATCATATTGCATTTAATAGACTGTTGATCTGATATAGCATGTCTACTCTTAAGTTCATATGAACAAATTAGTCTGAATTTTTAAAAATGGGTTGAGTCAAGCAGAACTTGGGTGCAGGGAACGTGGATCTTTCCTTTCCACCAAGCAGTCCTTTATGACCCTGGGAAAGTTGATTCCTGGCATTGCTGTGCTGGATGGATGACTTGGTTTGGCCCAGCGTATACAAAATGTTTTTGCTGTCCTTGAATAAGACGGTTGGTGCTGCTTCTGGTATAGCTAGTCACTGAAGGCACTGTCTATGGACATGTTTTCCAGACTTGGTTTTTGACACTGAATATATATACGTTCTTGTAAAGGATATGCCTAGCTAACATGCAAGTAATGCGACCTGTTCACACAGAATGAAGCAAATTCTTTCAAATTCTAGGTGTTGGGAAGTCATGTCCACGATTAATGACAGATAAGAGGCTTTGAGATTGAATATGATTGGGTATTTCAGGTCCAGGATGGTCCTTGGTTTTGCTTTTTTCTTCGGTTATGGTGGAAGATAGCGTAAACATCTGCTTTGCTCCCTGGCAAAAATTCTATCACCATATCTCTTTGAGAAACCAGAATGAATCCTACCTGGTATGTTTCATGAAGGCAGTTGCTTTGGCCAGGCTCTGAAGACCCTCGCTCATTCTCCTGTCACTGGGACAAATTATTGCCAGAAGCTTCTGGGTCCAGTTAACTATGATTTCGTTTTTAAAAGGAGGTCTGCCCCCAGTGAAGTGAACAGAGGGAAGCACAGGGTCTGGCAAAACAAATGTTAAGTTCTCTGGCAAAACAAATGTTAAGTTAATAACAAGCAAAAGAGAATTTGAGAAGCCAAATGCTAAAAGCATCAAGACAGACAATAAGCATTAAAAATATATCTTGAGTAGTTAGCCAGCCAGAGTGGCAGTTGGGCCTTAGGATGGGGGAGCTGAAAGATAAGCTAAATGAATTCTTTGCATCTGTATTCACTATGGAACATGCTGGGCATGTGCCCAGGGCAGAGTAACTATTTTTAGCAGTGGAGCCTCAAGAACTGAGTCAAATTGAGATGACGAGAGATGAAATTCTTAGACCTATTGGGAAAATGAAAAATCATTCAGTCCCCAGGCCCTGATGGCATATACCCAAGAGTTCTTAGGGAACTCAAGTGTGCAGTTATTCTATTAACCAGTACTTGTAACTTGCCATTGGAATCAGTCATTATAAGCAGATGTTATACTAATTTTTTAAAAAGGGTCTAAAGGAAAACAAGGAAATAACTTGCTTGCTAGTCTAACATTTGTCCCAGGCAAAATATTAGAAACTGTAATCAATGATAGAATTATTAGGCACAGAGAGGAACAAAGCCTTCTGATAGGTACTCACAGAAGAGTACACAAGCAGGAAACCTGCAATGCCTCCAGCCTAGCTAAAACTGCTGAGATTCAATAGTAAGAAGGACAAGATTTTTGCTCAGTAAACCTCTGATACTGACCTCCAGATTGAAAAAAGAACCTCATAATAGTAGCTAAATGAGCTTTCATTCATTCCAAAACATGATTAAGATGAGTATACCAGGTTTTGGAAGTTGTAAAATGAAATCGAATAGAATAAAATGAACAGACTTGCTCAATCAGATACCCTTTAATTATCCAAGATTGTCTTACTTTTCTATATATATGTACTTTTAGAAAATCTTTGATTTATTGTAATTAATCAACAACTGGTCATCCTGGAAAAGAGTCACCATAGCACAAAGTGTATAATTCAACCCTACTTTTGTACAAAATAACACAGCATCATCTGCATACACTGTGCAGATGTGCAGCTGCTGTTGCATGTGCCTTGGTCACATCTGGATTGGATTATGTGATAGAGCTGACCTCAAAAAGCATAACTGCAGTTGATGCAGAGTGCAGCAACTAAGTTGTTGAGACTTTCTGTCTGTATAATACTTAACGTTGTACTATCTTCCATGGCTTGCTGTTTGTTTCCAAATCCAATTCAGAATTTTGCTTTTGTACTTGAACAGGATACTTTAAGGATTGCCTTCTCCTGTATGAACCTTTTCATAAACTCAGGTCATCAGGGTAGGCGCTGTAGTATGTCCGCTTGCCATCTGAAGTGTGGAGAGTACACAAAATAGGACCTTTTTAGCTGTTGTACCAAGGCTCTGAAACACTGTATTGGGAGAGTTGTCAGGCTAGCTGCCTGCCTGCCTTTAGATGCCAGCAAGAGGTGGTTGTTTTGTGTTCTTCTTGTTCAGTTACCCATGTGTTTGTTTTTTATTTGGTTTCTTGCTGCTTTTATGCAATCCACTTTGAGGAGGGTCCATTCATGGTAATGTAAAAGTGAAATAGAAATGCTTTAATAAACATTTTAATATTAAAGTTTTTTAAAATCAATTTTTGCATTTCTGGTTGTTGCACTGCACGTGTGCTGCATTCTGAGGATGCGCCTGCACATGTTTGGGACTTTAGATGCCTCTTTAAAAAGCCATCAGAACAAGGGGACTGGAGGCAGCAGGGGAAGGGGAAGGGGGGAAGTATTGTGTACACATATTGCATTCCTAAAGTAAGTCTTCCCCCCCCAGCTTCATTGTTTTTTGTTGTTGTTGTTATTTACCTTATTTTCTCCAGCAGGATAAATGCTAGCTTTAGGGGTGATTTTTAGATCTTAAAAATGGCACCAGCAGAGGGACATTAAACACATATGCCCCATGGCTGTTTCAAAATAAAATTTAAATATTCTGTACCTCATCTGTTCTGTTTTGTTTGTTGAATTTTACTGTTTTGTTTGTTGAATTTTTCATGCAGTGAGCACTGTACAGAGGAAATTATAATAATTTTGCAAATTACAAAAGGACTGCATATGTGGGTTGGCATCTCTACCATCAACCAACCCCTGAGTCCAGGGACAGGTTTTTCTGCCCCTTCTTTGGATGGAAAAAATCTGAAACATAGACTGACTATCACTTTGTAGGGATCAGGAGACAACTATACACACAGCTGAAATTCTGACTTGGATTTTAGGGGCTATAAATTGCTTGGAGAGAATATCTTGGCTAGAAAATGGTGTGAATGACTAAATGAAAATGCAAGATGGACAAAATTAGAAGACAATATGATAGTTGGGTGAGGTGAAGGAGATCAAGGTAGAACTGATGCTAATCTCTTACTAACTGTGGTGCCATTTTGATGTAGTTACCTATCCCATTTATCTGTTCACTCCTGAAATCATAAAATCAGTATAAGAAATACTGTTTAAGTGGTAATCCCAGGGAATGTGGTTCTTTTGGTTAAACATTGAACAACAAGAGCAGGTAGAATCCTTCCAGGAACCATAAGGATTGATAATAATTGTCATCAAGAGAAGCAGATTGCAGCCATCCATCTTTAATGTGGCAGGAGGACCAAAAGTGGCTGCAGGTTTGTGCATGTGGCCAGGACAGTCTTTGATTTGTCACTTCCTCAGGCCTCTTACCTAGTGAAAGGCTGCAGTTTGTGGCTGCTTCAGGTGAGCAGTTTGCCTAGTCCAACTGCACAAACTCAGTGTTGGAATAGAATATGGCTATGGCTAACTGTGCTGTTGCTCATCTCAATTCACAAGATTTAGAATCCAATTCAGGCTGCTGTTAAGGAAAGAAGATGGGGGAAGAAATAGTTGAAAGTCGGCAAAAGTCACCTTGGTAACTGCTGCATTACACTCGCTCAGAATGAAGAGACTTCAAACATGACTACAAACAGCTTTAAAGAAACAAAAAGAATTTAATCATCTAAAGAATTAATCTGACAACTGCCCACACTTACACCTCCCACAATCCTTCAATCACTTGGGAATGAGCTTTAATCTTAGATTTCCCTCCAGTTCCATAAAATGCTAGATGTGCAATCTTCAAACTGGGGCATTTCCAGCACACTGTTCTCATTCAAATGCTCTCCCTCTCCTAACACAGCAGCCTTGACTTTTGTCAGTTGCTTGTTTCTTTCTTTTTTTTCCCTAGATGCAAAACTGAGAATCATGAATTATTTGTGTTGGGCATTCAGTCTGGTAGAGATGTTTGCAATATTTTATATTCTAGTTAGCGTTATCTTACCTATGAAAACATGTCACCTTTTGCTGAATGTATCTGATTAAGGGAAAGTTTTAAAAAAGGCAACATGAGTAGCTGTAAACATGAAGATCCAAATACTAGAATCAGAAGCCTTACTAAGCTTTCCTTTAAAGCTACAATTTGCAGGCAGAAAGAAGGTACAGTAATTAGTTGTATGTTTCATAAAAGCCAAGAATTCCATAACTCCCTCATTTGGGTTGTCTTTTCCAACCACTTGGCATGGATTTTCATTCATGCTAAAAGAATGTGAAAATCTCCTACATACTTTATTCAGCTTAGTGCAGTTTATTGAAAATCTGATGTGTGGATGGCCCTGCCAGTACCTTTCCATTTTGAGAGTTGGCAAAAAAAAAAAAAAGGAGAAAGGAGAAGACTTCTGTTTGATGGAGAGCACTAAGGTTCCTGGGTCACACAGTGCAGTGAAAATCCTGTTGCCGGAGCCAGGAGGTCTTGGCCATCCAAGGGAGTTGGTTCCTGGGCTTTTACAGAATCTAACCTGGATAAGGAGTTTTCAGGATGTGGTTCAGGGCAGAGGTACAGAATCCTAGAATATTGTAGGAGAGATTTGCAACAGGAAATTGGAGCCACAGCAAGCTCCACAAAAGGCTTGTGGAGTTTATAAGGCACACAGAAATGATGATCAGAGGACAAACTGTGTCAGGAAAATAGTTCTATGAGGTACAGTCAGGCTGTTCTTGGAATGTATTGTCTGAAGACAACCTCTTCTGCTTGTTTTTATATGTATTTCTGGGAGGTAAGATAACTCAGAGTAATCAAAACAGACTCAGCTGTATCTCAGTCTAGGAGCAGCCATTCTTACACTACTTGGCAAAATGATGTGCAAAGCATAAGTGTCTTTAGGCCCATTTATATCTCTTAAACCAATCACATTTTTCTGTTTGTGGATTCATGTACTGTGTATTCTAACTATTTTGGTCTCTGTTCAGAGAAAATAGACAGAATCACTATTTTGAATACATTCAGAATAAACATAAGGGTATGCTTATAGTTGTAGGCCACAATCCAGTGTGTCAAGACATGTTTATGTTGATACTATGGCAACTGAATTGTTGCCAAAAACATGTACTGTCTGCTGATGCTGCAAATGTATCTGCATATTGTTGTCACCTTATACCACGAACCTGTAGGGAATCAGGGACTATAGCATCTCTGTTCTTGACAGAATGGCATTTCCATTATCAGACACTGTTCTTACATGTCCATCAGAACTCAGACTTCGTTGGGAATGTTGGAGGGGGGGCTATTCAAGAATCTTGGCCAGATTTTGCCTTACCCAGTTCCCTCATAAAAATAGTAATGGGTCTTCTTGAAGGTTAAAGAGCTAGAGGCTCGCTGTAATATGAACACTATTTTATCTTATATCCTGCTATTCTCCCTGGGACCCAAAGCAGCTTTTGATGTCATTCTTTTCCCTGTATTTTTCCTCACAACAACTTTGTGAAGTAGGTTAGGCTGAGAGATTGAGACAAGCTCAGGATCTCCTGGTGAGCTTCCATGAGTGTGGGGATTTGAACTGGGATGCCCTGAGTCCTATGATGATGCTGTTAGCTACTATGATATGTTAGCTCTCAGAATATTGTAATAAAAATTGTGTAACATCTTCCATTCTCAGCAAAATTATTTAATTTGCTTCGGAGGAGGGCAGTGGAGAATAACTATGTAGCATCATTCATGTATGCATATAGCAGTTCCCTCTGGGGTTGCTTTGGTGCCAAGTGAAACAAAGCAGCAAATTCAGCTAAATAACTCTGTCTATAAATGGATTGTTTTCAATGTGTCTGGAACTCTAGTAATGAATTAGATTTCTCTTGCCAGTGGATCCCATGTAAGACATATTGGAGACTCTGTCTTTCTTAAAGATTGAAGCCCAGTGGTAAGAGTTTTGAAACATGTCTAGTATACTCCTGTAATACTTGTTAGAATAACTTACAGCTGCTGCTACTACTGCTTTTATAATAAGGTAGACTCACATATGTTACTGCAGTTGGAAAAACCTAGCACATAGACTTGGGTCGTTTTCGCACTTACCTTATTCCGGAGCGACGTCCCTCTTCACCGCGCAGCGTCTGCGCGGATTTCGCACTACTTGCTCCGCAGAACCCGGAAGTCCCGCGGCTTTTGCGTCGCAAATGTAAACCGCCAAAAAACAGTTTACATTTGCGACGCAAAAGCCGCGGGACTTCTGGGTTCTGCGGAGCAAGTAGTGCGAAATCCGCGCAGACGCTGCACAGTGAAGAGGGACGTCACTCCGGAATAAGGTAAGTGCAAAAACGACCTTGGATTCCGTTGCTGTTTTAACTGTTATAGTCTGTTAATTACAGACTATAAACAGACTGTCTTCAGTGCCCCTGTAAAATTTGATGTAGTTCTACCAAAGTTTCTTTTCTTTTAGAAGTTAATATAAAATAGTTGATAAGTGTATATGGATAATAAAAAGCTTAGTTTAAATACTAGTTGGCCTTTAATAATTTGATTATTTCAGCATAGCAAAATGCATTCTTCAGTGTGCTGTATACTGAGTTTTTCAAGGCTGCATTTACCCAAATCAACTGTGTCTTATCTAGACTGAATATGTGAGGAGTAAAAAACTTCTACATTTGGAATGTGATATTTTTTGAGGAAGATCAACCTAAGTTGTCCTATGACCCAGATAACAATGGTTCTGATATGAATGACTGAAATCCAGACTGTGAGTCACAGATGGCTTCTAAATGTAGCTTCCTTCCATTTGTCTTTCCTTAAACCTCCACAAACTATGCACCTGGCCAGTGTTGCTATAGATTAAATTGTGCCTTCCATCCTTCCGAGGTCAGTAAAATGAGTACCCAACTTGCAGGGGAGAAAGTGTAGATGACTGGGGAAGGCAATGGCAAACAACCCCATAAAAAAATCTGCCATGAAAATGTTGTGAAAGCAACGTTACCCCAGAGTCGAAAACAACTGGTGCTTGCACAAGGAACTACCTTTACTTAAAACCAATGGATCATTTTGAAGCAGAGACCAATCTGTATTCATTGTAGAATTATCCCTCCTGCTTATATATTAAGTCTTCCTATTAATTAAGAATGATAACCTCTCCTTTTTTCTCTCCTTTTTTTCTTTCTGTTTTAAATTTAAAGAATTATCCTTGCTGCCATATAAGACCACCAAAAGTATCTAACAATCAAGCATAAAACAAATGTAACAAACCCAGCAGTAAAACCATAACAAAAAGTGGTTTTAATTATTAAAAGCACAAATAAACAAGATTGACTTCACATTGTATATGAAAGATGTTCTAGAAGAGTAGTCTGACTTTGGAGACAGTTCTATAGGTGGTTCTCTCTGGTAACTATCCCCTAATTGTTGATAATGAGGTCACTCAGGGGCTTCTGATACAGATCTTAATTGGTGGACAGTTTCCCTTCAATGAAACTGGGCTCTTGGAGTTTCTACCTTTGTTAAAGAGGTAGACTTCGATTAAGGTTGACATGAAATTTGAAGACTGGAGTGGTTTTTACCTGTTTGCACTTCTGAAACATATGAATCTGTCATATACTGGGTTAGCCTGTTGGTCTACCTAGCCTGGTATTGCTTATTTGGATAGATAATGACTGTCCAGGTTCATGGGCTGAGAAAGGATCTCAGATAACAGGTGTTGGTAAAGACCTTTAACTGAAATGCCTGGGATTGAAATTAGTATATGCAGAATTTTAGTTGGTCTTAAGAGTTCTACATAGCATTTTATATATTACAGAGAGGCACCCAGACCTACCAATAATAGCTTAGTAAGAATTTCCTACTGCCATTGCCTGTGTGCACATGTTTGGATCTGTAATGTGTGTGTTGAAATGCACACTAGTTTGTCCTTAACTTCATAGAGGGAGACACTAAGGCAACATCAACATATGTTTTGAGCTCATCTGACTCAAGAACTTTTCACATTCATCCCAGGCTTCTATGAGGATAAAACTGAATGAGAGGGTGTCTTTAGGAAGATACTTTGAACATCCCAAGTCTTAGTCTTTCACTATGAATATGCAGTTGTATGTGCACTTACGTCATCCCATTGAACACAGTGGGATTTACCTGTTACATCTAGGCTGTGTGAAAAGGTGTCCCAGGTGATTTGCAAGTACATAGCACCTACTGCATGGAATATGCAGAGGGTAACTAGAAGCAAAATATTTTAGCTCTGCTTTCCACTGAATTGCATCAGAACTCTGTAACACTTCTTAAGAACGTAAGAGAAGTCATGTTGAATCAGGCCAGTGGCCCATTCAGTTCAGCACTCTGTGTCACACAGTGGCTAAAAAAACCAAGTGTCATTAGGAGGTCTACCAGTGAGGCCAGGACACTAGAAGCCCTCTCACTGTGCCCCCCATATTAGTTGCTGGATGCAACTGGGCAACAGAAGAGAGAATGGATGAGTGGGAAGCAGAAGTAAGATGTCAAGAAAAGGGAATGCAGAGGGCAATAAAAAAGCAACAGACAGAGGCAAGAGTGTGAGAAGCAGAAGTGGAGAATCATCTTGATTTTGAAAAAAATATTCTTTAAAAAGCTACATTCTGTTGCAGGCAGTGGCATGTAAGTGATATTGATGCTCTATTTATTAATATTGGGATCCAGTGGTGGGTCTCAAAGTTGCTATGGTCCAGATAAGTGGTCCCTGAAACCAAACCTGTTTAATATTAAACTTGGTTTAATATTTACCAGTTTACCCTGAGAATGTGCTGTGCATGTTTAAAATGGTACACAAATAACTTTTTCAAAAACAAATGCTGAAACTGTTTCCATGTCTTCTATAAGGTGTATGTGAATTGCCCAGAACATAAACTGTATGAGAGTATTCCAGTGTAGGCATGATGAAGCTCCTCAGCCTTAAAGACAGATGGTAATGAAGGGAGTGACAACATTTGTAAAAAAAAAAAAGTCTTCATTTGGATCCTTGAAAGTGGAGATGAAATTATCAGCTTAGATTGTACGGCCAGTGCTTCCAGCATTCTATAATCTGCATAATAGTGAAATCATCCTTGAAAGTTGGTATATATGAAACCTTCATATATTAACTACAATGCTGATGCCATGTCTGCCTCAGAGTCCAGGGGCTGAGAGTAGTTTGCATCTTTATTTTCATCCATTGCCCTATAGTTTTCTGACTTCTCAATAGGCAGGAGGGATGCCTGACATGGCTTTCCATGTATATTTGTAGTCACTGTAATATAAAGACATATAGTCATATTCATATATATCTATATCAATGTCTATATAGATATATAGAGAGATATATAATAAAGTCATAAAGTCTTCATTGTTAGATTCAAAATTCATTGATAATAAATATAGAATTTTAACTTCCATGTTTTAATATGGACTGGGGGAAAAACCCTTCATTTTGAGGAGAGAGAGAATTTGTCAGTTATATTCCTGGTTTGTTTGAGAATCCAGCCAGTTGGGTATCATCAGATACAAAGGCTTGAGGACAGCAAAGGAGGCCTGGAACTGATTAACCTGACCTTAGTCCAACCACTTAAAGCCCTAGGTAGAGCCATTTTAGTTTTTAGTAAAAATAGCCCTCATGAAATTGTTCATTTTAACACTGAAATCTAACTTTCAGTTTCTCAGATTGCTTATGGTCTTGGTGTCTTGCTTCTGCCCCTTTAAGAATCGTCAGTTCATTCCATGTTGTTGTTTATAGATATAATCTCAGTATGAACCAGAATCAATCAAATACAAAATCCTGGCACAATAAGTTAGAGAGCATAGTGCACAGTGAGCATGGCTGCACACCAACCAGGTTTCCCTGCCCTTATTGCAAAATATGCTGCTGTCTTTTTAGGAGAGCTTTGTTTTTTTTCTTAGCATCTTTAACCCATAGCATCTTACTGAGCTGATATAAAAAGGGGAATAAGCAGGGCTTTTTATTTTTAGCAGGAACCACACAGGAATGCAATTTGAGCTGGCTTGGCATTAGAAGGTGTGACCTAATATGCAAATGAGTTCTTGGTAGACGTTTTCTACAAAAAAAGCCGTGTGTGAAACAATGGTAGTATTAGGAGGTGTGGCCTAATATGCAAATGAGATCCTGCTGTTTTTTGTTTGTTTGTTTTTTGTTTTGTTTTTTTAAAAAGCCATATGTGTCCTAAGTGCATATCTGGTTTCCCCCCCCCCCCTTAGGAGTCGCAAGGACAGCTTAGAAAGTGAGAGCTCAGCTACAATTATTCCTCATGAGTTGATTCGCACAAGGCAACTCGAAAGTGTACACCTGAAATTCAACCAGGAATCTGGAGCATTAATTCCACTGTGTTTAAGGTGAGAGAAATTTCTGTTCTCCTCTAAGGGCTCAAGTATTGGAGCTGTGCCTTTTGGAAGCTGTTTTTGGGTTATCATTTTCAAACTTTAAAAGGCTAAAATTAATATATTTAACAAGTCATTTATCCATGTGACATTCACTTGTGAATGTATGCACTAACACATGAAGTGCTGCATGAGTGGATATATGCACAATTAGTATATAAAACTAAGCTTAGAGTGTTGCAGACTTAATGTGGTCTGCATCTAGAAGATGTTGCTTAGCATCCTATAAAAATGCTCTGGCAGTACTTGTATTGCGGTTCACTATAGGGAAACCAGGAAAATTGAGGTTTGTGAAGTTCATGGTTTCTGTCATGTAAATACCTTCTGAGTTCATTGAAAGTTGTGCTGGAACTTGCGAAAACCAATTAAAGTGATCCCTTTAAATGATTTTTGCAAACCACAGCATGGTTTGGAGAAGGCATTTAAAGAGACTGCAGTCTCTTTAAATGCCTTCTCCAAGCCATGGCACCAGTATGCTTCCCAACACAAACCTCCCAAAGCCATCTGGGGTGGGATGGTATTAATCAAGGTTTGTGAGCTATGAACCAGGCCCTGTTTGAGACAAATTTTGATTCATAATTTAGTTTGTGCCCATTGCTAGTTCACTATATAACAAAAATGAACAGCATTGGCAGACATCCTCCTGTCTTCACAGGTGTCTGGGTATACACAGTGTCTCTAAATCAACCTTGCATCACATCTCTGAACCTTTAATTGTGAAAATGCTACACTCATCTCCCATTCCATTCATCAAAATATCATTGCTTGTGTTAACTGTTTATAATTCTGAAAGGGAAAGAGAAAATTGCCCTATAACCCCTGAAAATATTTTCTTCTGTACATATCAGCTTGATTTGATACAGGAATATACATAGTGTAAGGTAAAGTGTGGTGTTGAGTCACAACTGCATCATGGCAGCCCTAAAAGTTCTGCCTCATGGAGTTTTCAAGGCAATAGGTGAGTAGAGGTGGTTTGCTATTGCCTTTCTCTGCATATTTATTTGTTTGTTTGATTGATTGAATTTCCAACCTGCCCACCTACAGCAGAGCTCAGGGTGGGTTATAATAGTGTAGCAGCCCCTGTCTTCCTTGGTGGTCTCCATCCAAGTACTGACAAGGGCTGACGCTGCTTAGCTTCCAAGCTCTGACAAAAGAAGGCTAGTCTGGCTTTGTAGTGCTGCTACATACTAATGGAGTACCATATATTAGAATTACTTGATGTTATATCTGATACTTACTGAAGAATAGTAAGAAGTAGAGCACAGATGTGGAATACAGATTAGCTGTCACTTAGATCCTCTTTACAGTGACTTTCAGTAGTGTGGGAGTTGCTTCCCCATGATGCACATTAGAATAGCTGTTGTTAGTATTAGCACAGTCAGTTGCAAGAATATTTTCCACCCAATCAGGAATTAAGTCACATGTAACTCTAGTCATGTTAAGTCCATCCACCCACATTTTTCTTTTACAGCAGATAAACTTAAGAGTGGCCCCTGTAAGTGCTGTGGGCTTTGAGAAATGTAGTCCCTTTGAAATGGCTGAGAACCAGGTGGGAAAGACTGTGTGGAACTATAAATTGTATGCAGATGTGCTTGTATTTACTCTCCTAGGGGCAGACTGTTGCATGGACGGCACTTTACATACAAAAGTATTACAGGGGATACAGCAATTACTTTTGTATCAACGGGAGTTGAAGGGGCCTTTGCTACAGAAGAGCATCCCTATGCAGCACATGGACCGTGGCTACAAGTAAGAGGCCCTCTCCTTCTGCAGCCACTCTTTCCTTTTCTGGGTCTTCACAAAAAAATAAGTTTTTATTGGTTTTTGCCATATTATGTTTAGGTCAGAGAATCTATTGTGTTTTTTCCAGTCCTTTGAATTGTTCAGAGAGAAGAATGTTTAAAAGTAATAGCAGCTTCTCATATTCTGTTCTGTGTAAACAGCAGTCTTCTCTCCCAGAATTCCTGAACATTTTTTTAAAACATTGCATCCTCTTAATTCCTTTTCTCACCACTGCAATGCAGCTACCTATGTAGTCTCAGCTGCTTTTAAATGTTCACTGTAATTTAGGAGATGAGATTGCAATACTTGAACCCATTCAGACTTAAAAGGCAAACGAGTAGAAGCAGAAATATTGCAAAATAATCAGAACTTTAAGAATTCCTGGTCTTTGAGGAAAGAGTTTTGGAATCATCTTGAGGTATTTTTGTTCAGGAACTCCTAGTTCATCTTCAGTCTTCTGTGCAGTCTCACATTGGGACTGCGCTTGCACAGACCAGCCATTGGAGGCTCTTTTACGGCTGCTCTGGTATTTCTTTAACCCACCAAGGGGACCTCTCCTCTGCAGAGCTCATCGAAGTCCGTCTTCCTGCCTAACAGTCATGTGCTCTTCCAGGAGGAACTTTTGCTTTCCCTTAGTCCTTTCCTCGCCGCTGGGTTGTGAGTACATGTTCCCTTCAGTTCTGGTTGTTGTGAGTTTTCTTGAAGTTTTCTTTGCTTCCTAGGGACTCTCCTGTCTTTGAGAAATGTCATAGAAAGCCAAATCAAAAATGACCCGTTCAGATAAACACCTTCTTTGCCTTTTCTGCTTGGGTGAGGCCCATAATACAGCCATGTGCAAAATTTGTCTCCAGTTTACCCCAAAAGCCTGCTCAGATTGAGCAGTGCATTTAAAGGTGAGTTGAAGGGAGAAAGCACTCTCTTGCTGTAATAGCCCAGCAGCAAAAACATCTATCCCAGCAGAGCAGAGTCGATCCTTGCCTTCAAAATCACCCGTTAGAACTGACCAACTGGTGAGCCTGCCATCAAGTGTCTCAGTTCCGTCAGTTCCAGGGACAGAACCAAAGTGTTGGGTCCAATTGCCTGCCTGTTCATCTGAGCGCTGCACATCAGAACCCTTGCATAAGAAAGCACATTCCAAATCCAAACATAAGGAAAAGCATCATTCCAGTTCCAAGATGCCCCCAGAAATAGATTAACTCCAGCCAAAACTGTCTTTGGTTCTAATGGAATGTAGGGAAGTCCCCACCATGCACTTTCTCCACATGCCTCTCCACATTCTTTCTCATAGAACCTGGCCAGGGCACATTGGTCGACTATCAGAACCATCCTCCACAGCACAGTTCTATGCCTCTGCTTCCTTGGCAAGTTTACCCTTATTATTTTCTTTCTCCTAGACCTCAAGAATGGAGTGACTGGCAAAGGCAAAAAGCACCTCCAGAACCAAGAAACCTCTTTTCATGGAACTGTGATGCTGTGGGTCTGCCAATTTGGTAGCCTCCGTTTTGAGGCATTAGAGTTCTGAGGAAGGGCTAACTCCCCTTCTGGTACAGGCTCAGACTTACCATCAGACTCTTCCCCTGATGACACTGTAGGGCAGGGGTCCCCAACCCCCAGTACGTGGACCGGTCCCGGTCCATGGCCTGTTAGCAACCAGGTCGTGAGTTGTATAATTATTACATTATATATTACAATGTTGTAATAATAATATGATGACATTGAACATAAGAGAAACCATGTTGGATCAGGCCAGTGGCCCATCCAGTCCAACACTCTGTGTCACACAGTGGCCAAATATATATACACACACACACATACACATACTGTGGCTAATAGCCACTGATGGACCTCTGCTCCATATTTTTATCCAGTCCCCTCTTGAAGCTGGCTATGCTTGCAGCCACCACCACCTCCTGTGGCAGTGAATTCCACATGTTAATTGTCACGGCTGGGGCCGGGTCAGGCAAAGTCCAGAGGCAGTCCGAGGTCTGTAGCCAGTAAGCAGGAGGGTCCGAGGCGCCAAATCCGAATCACTGTAGAAGTATCGTAGGTCTGAGGTCCAGAAGCCGAGGTCAGGGAGTCCAGAAGTCCAAAGCCAAAGTCAGGGAGTCAGGAACCAAAGTCAAGCCGGAGTGGATGCTAGAATGTCAGGGAGATGACTAGTTGCTTCCACAAAGCTTCCTCCCAAAGCCCACAGCTATATAGCCCTCTGCTGGCTGTTGCCCGTTTGGGCTAATTGCTGGCTCAGGGAGGCAGCCAGGATCCTGTTACCACTCAAGCATCCTTGCTCTTAGAAGGGCCAGAATCCTCTCAGAACTCAGGGCTCAGGGAGCGTCTTGCTTGTGAGCGTGCCGCCCTCCTCCGATCCCTGAGGTCCTGCCGGAGGCGGTCACGCACACGAGCCACCCGAGAGGGCGAGGCAGGGGGGCTGGGATCTTCTCCAGCAGGAGGCAGGGGCACTGGTGCAGGTGGCAGGGGCACAGTTTCCTCATCAGACTCAACTTCCTCTGAAGGGTCCCCAGCACCCATGACACTATCCCCCCCCCAGGGCCCCCCTCCGTCGAGGGACCTGGAAGGTCGGGGTGGTCGTTGTGGAACTGGTGCACCAAGTCCGGGGCATGAAGATTGTCCTCGGGCTCCCAAGACCGGTCTTCTGGGCCGTATCCCTCCCAGTCCACCAGGTACTGGAGGCCTCCACGATGGTACCGGGAGTCCAGGATCTGGCGCACCTCATATTCTTCCTCGTCATCCACCAACACTGGTGGTGGCGGCGGTGGGGAAGGAGTCCGAGCTGGGTCAGGGGGTGCAGCCGGAACAAGGAGGGAGCGATGAAACACGGGGTGAATGCGGAGGTGGGGTGGCAACTGGAGCCTGAAGGCGACGGGGTTTATTTGTTCAACGACGGGGTAGGGTCCAATGAACCGTGCATCCAGCTTGTGAGACCGACCAGGCCGGCGCAGGTAGCGAGTTGAGAGCCACACCTGATCCCCCGGCTGCACTGGAGGGCCTTCTTGCCTCTTTCGGTCCGCAGCCCGTTTATATGCCTCCTTGGCTTGCTGTAGCTGCTCTCGGAGCAAGTCTTGGCTGGCACGGAGTTCTTGCAGGTAGGCATCGACGGCGGGGACATTCGTGGGTGGTAGGATCGCTGGGAAGAACCGAGGGTGGTACCCGTAGGTTGCAGCAAACGGGGTCATTTGGGTGGATGAATGGACCGCGTTGTTGTATGCAAACTCCGCTAGGGGCAATAGAGTGGTCCAGTCATCCTGCTGGTAACAGGTGTAACAGCGGAGATATTGCTCTAGCGTGGCATTGGTGCGCTCTGTCTGGCCATCTGTCTGTGGGTGGTAGGCCGAGGACAGGTGCACTCGAGTACCCAGGCTGGAATGGAGGGCTTGCCAGAACCGAGAGGAGAACTGAGGGCCCCGATCGGAGATCAGATGGGCTGGGAGTCCATGCAGACGAAAGATGTGTTGCAGGTAAAGCTGGGCCGTCTCCTGAGCTGTGGGGAGTTTCGGGCACGGAACAAAGTGGGCCATCTTGGTAAATAGGTCGACGACCACCCAGATACAAGTCTGACCCTTGGAGCGTGGAAGTTCCGTGATGAAGTCCATCGAGATGGTATCCCAGGGTCCTGAAGATGTGGGCAAGGGCTGCAGCAACCCTGAGGGTTTGGCTGGGATGTCTTTGGCCCGTCGGCAGACGTCACAGGAGCTGACATAGCGGGCAACATCAGCGCGAACTCGTGGCCACCAGAATTCCCTTGTCAGCAAGTGGGTGGTCTTATGCTGTCCAAAGTGCCCGGCGGGTAACGAGTCGTGGGTCAGGCGTAGCACTTCTGCCCGCAAGGGCCCGGGCGGCACATAGAGGCGTTCGCGGTGTAGCAAGAGGCCGCCTCGAGTCGTGAACTCCCCTGTTGGGTCATCTTGGAGAGCCTGGAGGTGTTGCTGGACCCAGGGATCATTGGCCTGGCTAGCCCGAATGTCCTCCACGAGTGCTGGTGAAGTGGAGGTGGCTGCAAATACTGAGGGCGGCAGGATTGGAGCAGCGGGCGCGGTCTCAGTTGAGGCAGGGGCGTATTCCGGTTTCCGGGAGAGCGCGTCTGCTTTCCGGTTCTGGGTATGGGGGATGTAGGAGATCCGGAAGTCGAAGCGAGAGAAGAATAGGGACCACCGGATCTGGCGCTGGTTGAGACGGCGGGTGGTCTGGAGGTGTTCCAAGTTCCGGTGATCGGTGAGCACTTGAACAGGGTGGCGAGCCCCTTCGAGGTAATGTCGCCAAACCTCAAACGCCGCCTTGATCGCGAGCAACTCCCTCTCCCAGATGGTATAGTTCCTCTCTGCAGCAGTGAGCTGCCGCGAGTAATAGGCGCAGGGCTGTAGTGGCTGGGACGGCTCCTCGCGCTGGGACAGCACTGCTCCCAGGGCCACGTTGGAGGCATCAGCTTCCACCGTAAAGGGAAGCTGGGGGTCGGGGTATCTCAGGAGTGGCCCGGTGGCAAAGCGAGTCTTCAGGGTGGAGAAGGCGTTATCGGCCTCTGGGGGCCAGTGGAAGGGTTCTTTGGGGCGGAGTAGTTGAGTCAGGGGTGTGGTCAGGGATGCGTAGGCCGGGATGAATTGCCGATAGTAGTTGGCAAAACCGAGGAACCGCTGCAGGTCTTTGCGATTCTGAGGAGCCTGCCAGGTCAGGACCGCTTCTACTTTTTTCGGGTCCATGAGGATCCCCTGCGGTGACACGATGTGCCCAAGGAACTCGACGGAGCGCAGGTCGAAGTCGCACTTCTCCAGCTTGGCGTAGAGACCATGGGCTCGTAGGCGCTGCAGGACCTGGCGGACGTGCTCGGCGTGCTGGGCAGGATTGCGGGAGTAAATTAGAATGTCATCCAGGTATATGATCGCGAAGCGGTCGAGCAGGTCCCGGAATATGTCATTCATGAACCTCTGGAAGACAGCGGGGGCATTGGTCAGTCCGAAGGGCATTACCAGGTGCTCATACTGCCCGTATCGGGTCCCAAACGCGGTCTTCCATTCGTCTCCGGGCCGTATGCGCACCAAATTGTACGCTCCACGGAGGTCCAGCTTGGTGTAGATTTGGGCCCCCTTTAGGCGATCCAAGAGTTCAGGGATCAGTGGTAGAGGGTACCGGTCGCGGATGGTGATCTTGTTCAGGGCCCGGTAGTCATTGCACAGCCGGAGCTCCCCACTTTTCTTCTTCACGAAGGGCACTGGAGCAGATAGGGGAGAGGTTGAGGGTCGGATGAATCCGCGTTTCAGGTTCTTGTCCAGGAAGTCTCGCAGAGCTGCCAACTCCGGCTCCGACATTGGGTACAGACGCCCCACCGGGAGTGGTGCCCCAGGTACCAAATCAATGGCACAGTCGTAGGGCCGGTGAGGGGGAAGCTGATCAGCTCCTGTCTCTTCGAAGACATCAGCAAAGTCCACATACTTCTGAGGGAGCTGAGGACCACCACTCGAGATGCCAGCTGCTAGAGTGGTGGGAGGAGTCAGATGGGGGCATGGGTCTCGGAAGCGTAGTTCCTGCTGGGCCCAGTCCACGATGGGGTTGTGCAGCTTCAGCCAGGAAAGGCCTAGAATCAGCGGGAAGCGAGGCATGCGGGCGACATCAAACCGCAGCTGTTCTTGGTGCTGCTGGACGTGGAAGGTGATGGGACAGGTCTCCTGGGTGACGGGGCCAGAACGGAGGAGGCGCCCGTCAATAGCCTCCACCAGCGACGGAATCCCTTTTGTCTGCACAGGGATCTGGTGCTGCTTCACAAAGGCGGCATCTATAAAACAGTGGGCCGCTCCCGAGTCCAGCATGGCATACACGAACAGCCAGCGTTCGTCAGGCAGACGGAGTTTGACTGGTAGCAGGAATGGCCCTGGGGTATCAGCCCGCTGTTCGGAGGACCCAGCTAGTCGCCCCAGGCTGGGGGGTCCACTTACGCCTGGGGCTGCCCTTTTGGCGGCGGTGGCAGCGAAGGTCCAGGTATCCGATGCTTAGCAGGGCAGCCAGAGGCATAGTGGCCTGCCGTGCCGCAGTAGAGGCACAGATTCTGCGTGCGGCGTCTGGTCTTTTCCTCTGGGGTCAGGCGGGGTCGAGCAGCTCCAAGCTGCATAGGCTCATCCTTGGTGCTGGTACTAGCTGGGGACGGGCGAGGAGCCAGGTAGCACGGCGCAGGGAGCTGGCGCCCTCTGGTCTTGGCTTGGCGGCGACTTTCCAGGCGGCCATCGATGCGGAGGCAGAGGGTGATAAGTTCTTGGAGCGTGGGTGGCTGCTCCACCCTGGCCAGTTCATCCAGGACCTCCTCTGCCAACCCCTCAGTAAACTGGTCCATCTGGGCAGCCTCATTCCACGCCAAGTCCTGGGTCAGGAGCTTGAATTCAGTGGCATATTGAGCCACCGAGGAGTTGCCTTGTTTCAGTGCCCTGATCTTCCGGTTGGCTGTGGCTGCTTGGACTGGGTTTGAGAAAGCAGCAGACAGGTGGGCCTCAAACCCCTGGTAATCAGTCAGTAGGGGAGAGGACGCGACCAGTAAGGGTGTGGCCCATTTGGCCGCCTGCCCCTTTAACAGACTGATGACGAAACACACCTTGGTTTTGTCATTGAGGAAGTCCCGTGCTCTCAGTTCAAAGTACAGCCGACACTGTGCTAGGAAGGCAGGAAATTCTTCCACGGCACCCCCAAATCTGTCAGGTGGGGGAACTGGGCACTTGGCTGGAGCACTGGCCGCAGGTTGTTGCTGCAAGTGCACTACTGCCTGTGTTAGCTGCTGTACCTGGGCTTGGAGCGCAGCCAGTAGTTCTGTGGTTTCACTTGCTTCAGCATCCATCCTGTGGAGTGGGTGTTTGTCGGTGGAAGCAATCTGTCACGGCTGGGGCCGGGTCAGGCAAAGTCCAGAGGCAGTCCGAGGTCTGTAGCCAGTAAGCAGGAGGGTCCGAGGCGCCAAATCCGAATCACTGTAGAAGTATCGTAGGTCTGAGGTCCAGAAGCCGAGGTCAGGGAGTCCAGAAGTCCAAAGCCAAAGTCAGGGAGTCAGGAACCAAAGTCAAGCCGGAGTGGATGCTAGAATGTCAGGGAGATGACTAGTTGCTTCCACAAAGCTTCCTCCCAAAGCCCACAGCTATATAGCCCTCTGCTGGCTGTTGCCCGTTTGGGCTAATTGCTGGCTCAGGGAGGCAGCCAGGATCCTGTTACCACTCAAGCATCCTTGCTCTTAGAAGGGCCAGAATCCTCTCAGAACTCAGGGCTCAGGGAGCGTCTTGCTTGTGAGCGTGCCGCCCTCCTCCGATCCCTGAGGTCCTGCCGGAGGCGGTCACGCACACGAGCCACCCGAGAGGGCGAGGCAGGGGGGCTGGGATCTTCTCCAGCAGGAGGCAGGGGCACTGGTGCAGGTGGCAGGGGCACAGTTTCCTCATCAGACTCAACTTCCTCTGAAGGGTCCCCAGCACCCATGACATTAATCACCTTTTGGGTGAAGAAGTACTTCCTTTTATCCGTTTTAACCTGACTACTCAGCAATTTCATTGAATGCCCACGAGTTCTTGTATTGTGAGAAAGGGAGAAAAGTACTTCTTTCTCTACTTTCTCCATCCCATGCATAAACTTGTAAACCTCTATCATGTCACCCCACAGTCAACGTTTCTCCAAGCTAAAGAGCCCGAAGCATTTTAACCTTTCTTCATAGGGAAAGTGTTCCAATCCTTTAATCATTCTAGTTCCCCTTTTCTGGACTTTTTCCAATGCTATAATATCCTTTTTGAGGTGCGGTGACCAGAATTGCACACAGTATTCCATATGAGACCGCACCATCAATTTATACAGGGGCATTATGATACTGACTGATTTGTTTTCAATTCCCTTCCTAATAATTCTCAGCATGGTGTTGGCCTTTGTTATTGCAATCACACACTGTCTTGACATTTTCAGTGAGTTATCTACCACGACCCCAAGATCTGTTTCTTGGTCAGTCTCTGCAAGTTCACACCCCATCAACTTGTATTTGTAGTTGGGATTCTTGGCCCCAATGTGCATTACTTTGCACTTGGCCACATTGAACCTCATCTGCCACGTTGACGTCCACTCACCCAGCCTCAACAGATCCCTTTGGACTGCCTCACAATCCTCTCTGGCTCTCACCACCCTGAACAATTTAGTGTCATCCGCAAACTTGGCCACTTCACTGCTTACTCCCAACTCCAAATCATTTATGAACAAGTTAAAGAGCATGGGACCCAGTACTGAGCCCCGCGGCACCCCACTGCTTACCGTTCTCCACTGCAAAGACTGCCCATTTATACTCACTCTCTGCTTCCTATGAATTAGCCAGTTTTTGATCCACTGGAGGACCTGTCCTTTTACTCCATGACTCTTGAGCTTACTAAGAAGCCTTTGATGAGGAACTTTATCAAAAGCTTTCTGGAACTCAAGGTAAACAACATCTATTGGGTCTCCTTTGTCCACATGTTTGTTCACCCCCTCAAAGAACTGTTAACAGGTTAGTGAGGCAGGATCTTCCCTTACAGAACCCATGCTGAGTCTTCCTCAATAACTTGTCTTCATCAATGTGCCTACTCGTTCTGTCCTTGATAATGGTTTCTACCAACTTTCCTGGTATTGAAGCCAGACTGACTGGCCTGTAATTTCCCAGATCTCCTCTGGAACCCTTTTTAAAGATGGGGGTGACATTTGCTACTTTCCAGTCCTCAGGAACGGAGGCAGATTTCAATGAAAGATTACATACTTTTGTCAGGAGATCCACAAGTTCAACTTTGAGTTCTTTCAGAACACTTGGATGTATGCCATCCGGACATGGTGACTTATTAGTTTTTAATATTGGATTTATATCCTGCCCTCCACCCCAAATTTCAGAGTCTCAGAGCAGCTCACAATCACCTTTGCCTTCCTCCCTCACAACAGACACCCTGTGAGGTGGGTGGGACTGAGAGAGCTCTCCCAGAAGCTACCTATCTTCATCGTGGTCTCTGTGCAGTCTCACACATGGGTTATCCTCCAGGATCGATCCCGACTTCGGAGAATTCAAAGCAATCTTAGAGCGTTTTGGCGCACACTTCCTCTCATCTCGGGGAGGAGGCATCACCTACGCATGCCTAGACGAGAGGGAGGCACTTCACCCACCCAGTTTCTTCTTTACTGCCGCCCGGGATACACCTGCCTTGATGAGTCTCCTCTATTTACTGCGATCTTCACCTGTTTTTCCTGCATTTTTCTCCTCATCGTTTGTCTTCGTCTTCTTCTCCAATTTCACCGGTATCGTTATTTTTAAAAAAATAATAATCTTTCTACCCTCTTTCTACCTTCGTCCCTTCCCTTCTCCCACCCCCCATCCCCCGGGCGGATGGAAGGGAAGACAAAATCACTTGTAAGAAGTCTGTTTGGTGCACCTCAAAAATCCCATCCACAGACGGACATTTTTTATGCCTTTTTTGTCTGGGTGAGGCCCATCGCACCGACACTTGCCTGCATTGTAGTCAATTTGGAAAGCAAGCAAGAAAAAAACGCGCGGCTAGACTCAAGTTATTTGTTGGAGTCGTCACTGCGCCCTACTATGTCCCATACTTCGGGATCCTAAACCTCGCCATCTTCCCTATCTAATCAAAAAGAAGTGGCTCGACTGGCAGCTTCCGTGGCTTCGGTTCCCAGCAAGCTTAAGTCTGGGAAACACTCAAAAAAGTCTGACGATTCTAGAAAGAAACATCGCACTGAATCGACTTCTAAAGATCCTTCGATTTTGACATCACCAAAACCCAAATCTAAGACGGGCCATAGGTCCTCGGATTCAAAGTCTCCCACCATGACTTCTAAATCTCATCCGACTGTCGGCACCTCAGCCTCGATACAGACAGCACCGACTTCATCGGAGGTCTCGGCGCCCATCTATACCGTACCTCCCAAGGTCGTCCGTATCCATTCTCAGTCCCCATCACTTCATGGGTCTTTGCCAGAAAATATCCTGGACACCGAATCTCCAGAATCACACAGAAGTCAGCGTGCTAACCTTCTCGGCGCACACTCCTTCCGGGAAGTTTTGATGCATAGTAGACAGACGCCTAGCAAACATCAGATAGCGACACCCGCATCTCCACTCTTAAGAGAACCCTCAACACCGAGAGAGCCATCCACTCGAGTCCGAGTGGAGAGATCTCAAAGTCATCATAGGGAACGCTATTACTATTATAGCCCATCACGGTCCGGATCAACATCTCCTCGCAGGTACTGACAATATTATAGATCACCTTCCTTGGATTCCCATCGGTATCGGTACCGTGAAGACCCTCGGTAATAATAATAATAATAATAATAAATTTTTATTTATACCCTGCCCTCCCCACCAAGGAAGGCTCAGGGCGGCTTACAAAGACATGGTACAAGCCATGATATAATAATAAAATCAGAATAATAACAATTAAAATACAATTCATAAATTAAATTAAGTTAAGTAAGTAATCTAAAAACCAGTATAACTTAATGGTGCTACAATTTCAGTGCACATATATAAAGATGGCTTGATATTATTGCCAAGGTTCCACCTTAAAAGGCAAGTTGGAAGAGGGCGGTTTTACAGGCCCTACGGAACTGATTAAGATCCCGTAGGGCCCGCACCTCCTCTGGCAGCTGATTCCACCATTGGGGAGCCATTATCGAAAAGGCCTGCTCCCTTGTTGTTTTTAACTTGGCCTCCTTTGGACCAGGGATTTTCAGAAGGTTTTGTGAACTAGATCTCAGTGCTCTCTGGGGAACATATGGAGAGAGACGGTTTCTAAGGTAGGCAGGTCCTCGGCCATATAGGGCTTTAAAGGTAATAACCAGCACCTTGTAGCCAACTCGGTACACAATTGGCAGCCAGTGCAGTTCCCGCAGCCTAGGCTGTACATGTTCCCACCGGGGTAGTCCCACTAACAGTCTGGCTGCTGAATTCTGCACTAGCTGCAGTTTCCAAGTTCGGAACAGGGGCAGCCCCATGTAGAGGGCATTACAGTAGTCTAACCTCGAGGTGACCATTGCATGGATCACTGTTGCCAGGTTGCCGCGCTCCAGGAAGGGGGCCAACTGCCTTGCCCGCCTAAGATGAAAAAAGGACTCTTGGTACCGTGAGGTGCTTTATCATCCTACACATCGGGAGCACACATACCGTGAGGATCGTCCTCGGTACCGTGAGGACGTGTCTTATCGACCCCATGAAAGTCCCTATCAACGCCCTAAGCATTGCACTATGATATCAAAACCATTGTCACCAGCTAGATCGACTTCGGTGTGCTCGGTCTCTCCTAAGCAACAGGCGGAACAGCCTCCCCTGCTGACCAAACAGATATCAATACCTACCAATCCCATTGCTACACCCATTGAAACTCAGGAAGAATCTGAAGCGGAACAATCAGATTCCTCCCATTCTACAGCCTCAGCTCCTCCTTCACCAACCTCCGACATCATCAAACCTCAGAGGGTTCTAAATCTTACCTAGATTTACTATCCAACATGGCAAATTCACTCAATATTAAACTGACTACTGACGCACCTAGAGTTTCGGATGTAGTCCACGATTTAGTACATGCAGACCTGCTGGCAGGCTCTTTTCTCCCGATGCTTCCAGTTCACTTGGAAGCCTTGAAAGAGGCATGGGACAAACCCGCTTCAGTGCCACCAACATCTAAACGAGTACAATTCCTCTACAAAATTCATGCTCCTGAATCAAAATTTCTCTTCAATCATCCGGCACCAAATTCCATGATCATGCATTCGTCCTCAAAATCCAAACAAACAAGACACCCGGTCCCACCTGAAAAGGAAGGGAAGAAATTGGACACTTTAGGAAGAAAGATCTATTCACTTACCACTGTTACTTCCAAAATTCACAATTATTTGGCCTATTTTTCGGCATATGCTTTCAATCTGACCTCCCAACTTAATACCTGGGTCCCCTCCCTACCGGATGCAGCACAGAAGCAGGCTTCACACATCCTTCAGGAGCTCTCTCGTGTCAGCAAGCAACAAATTAATACAGTGCGTCATGCTGTGGCATGCTCATCTAGGACTATGGCTACATCGATTGCTCTACGCTGTCATGCCTGGCTCAGATCCTTGTCACTGCAACCTGACATCAAATTCAAGATAGGAGACTTAACTTTCGACGGATAGGGTCTCTTTAATGCCACCACAGATTATATTTTAACCACTGTTGATGACAGTAAGAAAAGGGCCAAAAGATTGGTAGTTACTCAACAGCAATCCCAACCTAATCGGCAGAGAACCTGTCTTCATGTTTCAAGGGGAAGGATGCTCAGTTGTAGAGCATCTGCTTGGTAAGCAGAAAGTCCCAGGTTCAATCCCTGGCATCTCCAAAAAAGAGTCCAGGCAAATAGGTGTGAAAAACCTCAGCTTGAGACCCTGGAGAGCCGCTGCCAGTCTGAGAAGACAATACTGACTTTGATAGACCGAAGGTCTGATTCAGTAGAAGGCAGCTTCATATGTTCATATGGAAACCATCATACTACAAACATTCCCGATCTCCCCGACAAGCTGAATTCTGGAAACGTAAGGCTCCTCCGGCAAAACAACCATTTCAGCAAAGAGCACGTCCACAAACCTCAAAGAAGACAACACCGGCTCCAAAGCAGTCTTTGACTCCTCTCTTCTACCTCACAATCAGTTACAACACCATTCAGACACCACCAGTCTACGACCATTCTACCCCATGTGGGAATCCATAACATCGAATTCATGGGTCCTGGCAATTATCCACAGGGGCTACATCATAGAGTTCGATTCGACTCCAAAACTCCAAAGGTTCATACCTACACCCCCATCTATTCCACTTCAAACGGAAATCGCTGCCTTGCTGGACAAGGGAGCTATAGAACCAGTTCCACCGCAGTTACATCACATGGGATTTTACTCCCGCTATTTTCTGGTTCCAAAGAGGGACAAGGGGCAGCACAATGTCTGTGAGCCGCCCTGAGCCTGCCTTTGGCGGGGGAGGGCGGGATATAAAAATAAACTTACTTACTTACTTACTTACCCTATACTGGATCTTCAAAAACTCAACCTCCATATTCGCTACAAAAAATTCCACATGATTACACTGCAATCTATCCTACCACTGATTCCAGAGCAGGCCTGGATGGCGTCGATAGACCTACAAGATGCCTACTTCCATCTCACCATCATAGAAGATTCCTCAGGTTTGCTATCGGAGATCAACACTATCAATTTCGCGCTCTCTCCTTCGGTCTTTCAACAGCACCGAGAGTTTTCACAAAATGTATGGCAGTGGTGGCAGCCGTACTCCGGCAACAACAGATCTCCATTTACCCTTATATAGAGGATTGGCTGGTCGTATCTCAAACAAAAGAACAACTTCAGAAGGACATTTCATCTACTCTGTCCCTCCTGTCTGCACTAGGTCTTCAGGTCAATCATGCAAAATCCCATCTGAATCCCACTCAGAACATACAATTTATAGGGGCACATCTGTCGATAATATCACACAATGCCTACCTTTCAGCAGACAGAGTGCATCATATCCAATCCCTGGCCAATACCATAATCACGTACCGTACCCAAACAGCCTTCATCTTCCAACGGATGTTAGGTCTCATGGCGGCCACCACCGCCGTCCTCTGTTTTGCAAGACTTCATATGTGCCCTCTTCAACTGTGGTTTGTCCGGACATTTCATCCACACCGGCAACACCAAATGACTTTACTTACGGTCCAGTCTCACATTATCCCATCTCTAAAATGGTGGACGGTGGATCGTCATCTCCTGGCAGGAATTCCATTTGTACAAACACCGCCCTCTGCGATTGTCACGACCGATGCCTCCAAGTGGGGATGGGGAGCCCACTTGGGAACGTTGACAGTTCAGGGACAGTGGACCGATTACGAGAGATCCCTTCAAATGAATTGCCTAGAGCTCCTGGTGGTCCACAGAGCTCTGAGATCATTTCTATCCTTTCTCTTCACAATTGCCACATTCAGGTCACCTCCGACAATGTAGCCACTGTTTTCTACATCAATCACCAGGGAGGCCCAGCCTCTGTTCGCTTGTGCAAACGAGCCCTATCCTTATGGCACTGGAGTATTGTTCACGGCATTTTCCTGACAGCGGTGCATCTGCCAGGAGTCCAAAACATCCAAGCAGACACACTGAGTTGTCATCTAGTCAACGACCATGAATGGGCCCTCAACCGTCGTTACCTGCACACAGTGTTCGAGACCTTCGGAGTTTCGAAAATAGATGTATTTGCATCTCCAGACAACTCCCAGTGTCCGCACTTTTATACTCAGGGTCCTCCATCCCCACTGTCTGTGGGGGACGCCTTCCTCCATCAATGGTCCGGGACACTACATTATCTATTTCCACCAATTCCTCTCATCACGAGAGTATTGCAAAAGATAAAGCATCCTGATTACACCGTGGTGGCACCGTCAACCTGGTTCACCACTCTCCTCCTCCTCTCGGACAGCACGTTCCTCCGACTTCCTCAAGTTCAGGCTTGATTTCCCAACAAGAAGGCAAAGTTTTGCACCACAATCCGGGACTTCTACGACTGACTGCCTGGAAAATCAGTTTCTGAATTTTCCTTCGGACGTTCGTCATGTCTTACTCAACGCCAAAAAATCTGCCACCAAAAAATCTTATTCTTTAAAATGGAAACGTTTTTCGGCGTATGCTGTTCTACATAACTTCAAGCCTGAACTCTCCACTATAGCTCAGATCCTGACCTACACCTTATCCCTCTCTAACTCAGGACTGTCGTACTCTTCTCTGAAAGTCCACTTAGCAGCCATCTCTGCATTCCATCCACACATCGAAGGGTGCACTGTTTTCTCCCACTATGCTACTAAAGCGTTTATGAAAGGGATCCTCCACCTTCATCCTCCAATCCGCCAGCTTCACCCCACATGGAGCTTGTCTCTTGTGCTGAGCCAACTAATGAAGCCACCTTTTGAGCCCATGGCATCCATTCCTATGCATCTCCTGTCCTGGAAGACAGCTTTACTGGTAGCGCTTACTTCTGGCAGAAGAACCAGCGACATCTGCGGTTTCAGAGCAGACCCGCCATACGCTATTTTCCATCATGACAGAGTTATTTTACGGCCTGACCCTTCTTTTCTACCCAAGGTAGTCTCACCGTTTCATCTAGGAAAGTCGTCTACTTTACCTGCCTTTTTTCAACGTCCTGCCGACGCAGGTTAACGGACTTTACACAACCTGGATGTTTGTAGGGCCCTTGCTTTTTACATTGAGAGGACACGTCCATTTCGAAAAGTGACAGAGTTTGAATGCGTAGGAAGGTGTGGTCCCCTGAGTGAGTAGATAGTTGAGTGCACTCCAGAACACTGTGGTAAAAACAAAGACTCCACAACAGCCAGTTAACAGATATATTTTGGGTTAAACGTAAGAGGCAGTCAAAGCAGGCAATGGTCATACACAGAATAGCAGTCCTCCAATATGCAGCACCAAATCACAGTCCAATAGAGAAGTCAAAGTCAGTCCAATACATTACATGAATCAGCAAAGTAGTCAGTCAGTCAGTCCTCCAAAGTAACAGTTCAACAGAGTTTCTCCTTCACATATGTTATTCATCCAGCATCGCCCAAGGCCAAGGCACGGCATGTAAGCCAAGGCAAAGTGCTGTGGGTAATGCTACCACAGATATAGTGCAGCCACCCAATCCTAAGCCTGATTGGTAACATGAGCTACACCTGTGCTTCTCGTGACTTCTATCACAGCTGTATAGTTTTAGTTGCATAACCTTGACTCAGCAGTTTAGTTCTTAAAGGAACTCAACACTGACAAAAAGACACTTGACTCTTTGTAGCATATGCAACCCGCAACCAAGGCACTAAAATCTCAACGCAGAGATTTTCAAAATGGATTGTGGCTGCTATTGCATTATACTATCGACTGGCTAAACAGCCTATACCTGAACATTTACGAGCTCATTCTACTAGAGCCATTGGCACTTCATCAGCCTTCTGTAAGGGCATTCCGATGGAAGACATCTGTGCCGCTGCGGTCTGGTCGTCTCCATCTACGTTTGCCTTGCACTACGCTTTAGACATCTGTGCTCGGCGTGACGCGTCCTTCAGGCAGGCTGTACTACGATCCATTTTCGACTGATATCTTCAGAAGTCTACACTGTAAGTACACTATTGCTTCTTATATGCATACCTAACCTTGTCCTTTGGTTGCAGATCCAGCACCTGCCTCCGGATGGATTAGCTTGCCAGTCACCCATGTGTGCGACTGCACAGAGACCACGATGAAGATAAACAGGTTTCTTACCTGTAACTGATGATCTTCGAGTGGTCATCTGTGCAGTCACACACGCCCGCCCAACCTTCCCCGCTGCTGGTTCCTTGTTCCTAATTCAAAAATTGTCCTCCTATACAGCGGTGAGAAGAAACTAGGTGGGTGAAGCGCCTCCCTCTCGTCTAGGCATGCGCAGTGGATGCCTCCTCCCCGGGACGAGAGGAAGTGCATGCCAAAATTAATGCTCTAAGATTGCTTTGAATTCTCCAAGGTCGGGATCGATCCTGGCGGATAACCCATGTGTGTGACTGCACAGATGACCACTCATAGATCATCAGTTACAGGTAAGAAACCTGTTTTTTCAAGGACAACTCTGTGAGAGCTACGGCTGACACAAGGCTGTTCCAGCAGCTGCAAGTGGAGGAGCGGGGAATCAAACCCAGTTTTCCCAGATAAGAGTCCCTGCACTTAACCACCACACCAAAATAATAGAAATAAAGTGTACAATTGTATCATCCTGAAACCATCCCCCCCCCCCCCCCAGTCCATGGAAAAATTGTCTTCTACAAAATCAGTCCCTGGTGCCAAAAGGTTGGGGACCACTGCTGTAGGAACCCTGATCCAGTGTCACTTAATGAAGATCTGAAGCTCTACACAGAGCAAATGATATGAATGGCTAAATTGTTGGAAATAGAGATCACCTCCAGCAACCCAAGAACTCAGCACAAGATCTTAGGCAAACTCTAACTAGTATAACTGCCTTCCCTATCCCTTGAGGGTATTGCCAACATCTCCAAGGCCCTCTGGCAAAACACCAGCTAGCATGGCTGCCACATCCAAAAAGGTGGAGAATTTATACAGAGTACAACAAGGTCATACCCACATAGCTGAGGAGATGCAGGCAAGTGTGTACAGGTGCATATTCCTTACCAGCTGATAGAGAGGAGCAAAAAATTGATGCAGTTAGTAGAAAAGTGATTCTGCACTCAACATGTGCAAACACAGTACAACTATAGGAGGATACCCGTTGTTCCTCTATTAAAAGATGGCTGCTTATATGGAGTTTCTGCCTGAATATGAGAAGCTTCTAATTTCTCCAAGTGGAAGCACTGCACCTATCCAAGCAACAGATTAATGCAGACACACACACTACTGACTCCTCCTCCAGGGCCGTGGCTTCAGCACATTGTTTTCTCCTGCATACTTTAGTATTTTGTTCCATGCATCTCCTAGGAAGAGCTAGGGGATTCTACAAAGAGAACACAAGCCAGAGTAGTTCTTCACTGTATAATTTCAGAAGAGGTTGCAGAGCCAGGAGCACTCTTCAGAGGAACTATTTGAAGTAGCTGGTAAAATTCATGCACAAAATTTATAGGTAAGTGCAACACTGCACAAAAGGGTTACACCTTGACTTACACTTCTCAAAAGGGACCATAGCTAAATGGGGACATTTCTTCTTCACCAGAAAGCTGTAGTGTGAGGTATGTAATCTGCTGCTCTTCATTCTGGTGAGTTTGTACAGAAAAGGTTGAGAACCATAGCTACAAGACCTTTTCTGCCATTATGCAGTTTCTGACATTTCTTTCCTAAGAGCCCTTCTATTCTTTGCTCCTGCAGGTGTCTCAATTGGGCTGGGTATAAACTTTATTTATCATTTTACATTTTTAACATTTTCATCAAGTGAATGAGACCTGTTCATGCATTCAGAACTTTTTAAAGGGTTAGATCATGCATAACATTCTTGCTTGTTTTCTGAGAAACACTCTGTTTTTCCTTATTAGAACAGTATAATCTCATGACTCTGAGTGCCCTCTAAGAACCCTGTTATGGTTCTTGGTCTATCCTTTTCTAGGGCTTTGTCATAATGCCATTCACAATTCTCTAGGGTTTACAAAAAATAGAAATTTATAGAAGAAATGTTTTGCAGAACACTGAGGTAACTTCTAGAATAATGAGTAGGTATTAGCTTAAAAAAGTGGACTGTTCTGAAGCATTAGCTATAAACTGAAAAATATGTAGATTTTTCAGAGTTGCTGAAGGAGGAGTAATCCCCATTGCTGGTTTGTGGGTGTGACATTCCCTCAGGTGGCATTACCCACCTCCTTACTACTTGCTGCCCCATAATTTAGACATAATTGACAGTGGCAAGCAGGTTATATTGAATGATTAAGGCCTAGTAGGAAACTGCTTAGGAGATAGGTTGCAAACAAAAAGAATGCTAAGAAGCCCATTTTCTTAGGATGAAGTGGTAGCTTGGCAAATGAGTACATCTGGGGACGGCGGAGCCAGTTCCATAGTCAGATCATTATGCCCTGAAAGCCTGGTTAGACCTGAAACTTCCCTCCTGTTTAGGCGGTGAGCAGATTTATGCTTGCCCGCAGAACCAAATGGACCCAGAGCGGTTTCAGGAGGCTCTGCAGGATCTGATGTCCTCTGGCGGGTGATTGAATGAGTTAGTGGAGGACTGGTACATCCGGTTCTCCACTGCCATCAATGACATCGCTCCCCGGTGCCCTCTTCATTGTCACACCAAAGCTGCCCCTTGGTATACCGTGGAGCTGCTGAGGATGAAATGGCAACTTAGACAGCTAGAGCGAGTGTGGCAACATGCTCGTGACAAAGAGTCAAGAACCTCTTATAGAATGTTTATGAAGGTCTATCAAGGGGCTATGAAATCCGCTAAGAAAGAGTTCTATGTGGCCTCCATCTATTTAGAGTAATTCGGTCATTAACAGTTTTGCCATCAGGCAATCAAAATGGTAGAAAATTGGATATTGGCTCTGAGGCCTTTGCGACATATTTCGCAGATAAAATCCTGACTCTCCGCCAGGACCTACCCGCCACGATTGATACAGTATGCGAGCTGGAAGCCCTTTGGCCATCTTTTGGTCCTATATTGGGCTGCTTCACCAGGCTCTTGCTGGAGGATGTGGACAGAATCCTGGCTGCAATGAAGCCTACCACATGCCCCCTGAATTCCTGTCCATCCTGGCTGGTGAAAGCCTGCCAGAATGTTATCAGGGACTCTCTGGGTGATATTGTCAACTTGTCCCTTTCAACAGGGATCTTCCCAGAGAAACTGAAGGAGGCAGTGGTTCATCTGCTTTTGAAAAAACATCATTAGACCCTGGGGTCTTGGCCAACTACCACCCAGTTTCAAATTGACCATTTCAGGGTAAGGTACTTGAGAAAGCAGTGGCGGAGCAGTTACAGGTTTTCCTGGATGAGACATCTGCCTTGGACCCATTCCAGTCTAGCTATCACCTGGGCCATGGGACAGAGACTGTCCTAGTCACTTTCATAGATGACCTAAGACGGCACCTGGATCAAGACAGGTCATCGCTGCTGATACTTCTTGATCTGTCAGCAGCATTTGACATGATCGATTACGATCTTATGACCCACCGCCTCGCTGTCACCGAAGTTCAGGGGGTGGCCTTACAATGGTTTTTCTCTTTTCTCCAAGGATGGGGACAAAGGGTGGTGCTTGGCCGAGCAGACTTCCTTACGGCATCCACTTATATATGGAGTGCTGCAGGGAGACATTCTCTCACCAATATTATTTAACATCTATATGCACCCCCTTGCCCAGATTGCCCAAGGTTTTGGACTGGGTTGCCACTAGTATGCTGATGACACCCAGCTCTATCTGTTGATGAGTGGCTGGCCTGTTGCCGCCCCTGACCAGTTCTCGAAGGCATTGGGAGCCGTGGCTGGGTGGTTATAACAGAGCTGGCTGAAGCTGAATCCAGCTAAGACGGAGGTCCTGTATCTGAGTCGGGGTGGGGTGGGTATGGGCATCCAGCTTTGGACGGTGCCACATTGGTGCCAGCCTAACAGGTGAAGAGCTTGGGAGTGACCTTGGAGGTCTCTCTTTGTATGGAGGCCCAAATCATGATGGTTGCCAGGTCTGCCTTTTGTTATCTTCAGCAGATCAGGCAGCTAGCACCATATCTATCCCCCCAGGACCTGGCTACAGTGATCCATGCAATGGTCACTTCCAGACTAGACTACTGTAACTCGCTGTATGCTGGCTTACCCTTGAGATTGATCAGGAAACTGCAGTGGGTGCAGAATGCGGCAGCTCACCTGCTGACTGCACCACTTTTACGGGTGGGCATTCGGCTGGCACTCTGCAGTCTGCACTGGCTGCCCATTGAGTATCGGATCCACTTAAAGGTTTTGGTTCTATTGTTTAAAGCCTTATGCGGCCTGGGACCAACATGCCTTCGGAACTGTCTCCTTCCATATATGCCTAGGAGGTCATTACGTTTGGCCTCCCAACATCTGTTGGCCATCCCCAACCCAAGGTGGTGGAAGACAGGAGGGCCTGGCATGACTTTGTCCATGGGGTTGCAAAGGGTCGGACTTGACTGTGCGACTGAACAACAAAATTTGGCACATGGTGATCAAAAATGCTCAGTTAACCAGCATCACCCAGAAGGCAAGCTCCTTCTCCTCAACCACCATATCTGTGTGACTTTGGGCTTGCATGTGCCCTGGTCCTGTCTCTCTGAACAGTCCTCTTGATGCCTCTGGCCATTGCTGAGTTTCTTCCAGCTGGTGATGATGTCATCCATAGATGCCTCCTCCTCCCTCAGCCTGCCTTGAGCCATTGTGGAACCAGCTCTACCAGAGAGCTCCTGGGCAGCTGACTTGCTTGTTTGACTGCTAGATAGGTAGGCACCATGGCTTTGGAGGGAATGGTCCCACCAGGCATGGGAGCTGACGCCATGGTGTTCCCAATGGAGTGGGGCTAGTTTGCTGTAGATTCCTCTGGGTAGGGAGCAGCATAGAGTGATAAGCTTCAGCAATCGAAATGGCTGGTTAATAGGCAACCTCATTCCCAATGAGTGATTGATAACAAAACTTTTACAGTACCACAAACCAACAGATACTGGGAGTGAGCAGACCAGGCTATTCCATATAATTGCTCTAATGTATTTAAAACTTCCTGCTGCATTCATATGCGACCACTATGAGAAACAGTACACTGTCCTGGATCTTGGCTGGACCCAACATGGATGTTTCTGTTCATACCTGAACCATTTACTTTGGTTCTAGGAACAGATTTGCTGTAGCATTATTTTCAGAAAGAATTGCAGATGCTTTTGGCAGCCATTATTTCAGAGGAAGTGAAGCCTTTGATCACATACAGTGTTAGTATGAGTGCAACACATCAGAGACACTGCCACGGTAACTAACATACAAACAGAAGCTTAGCACTAACAAATGAGACTCCTTGCTTACGTTTGCACCTTTGGGGCTCAAAGTGATTTTCTTACTGAACAATACTGTAGGCAGTAAAAAATGTTAAAGAAATTAAGCTAGGCTGACAAGGGATTTTGAAGTTTCAGCTCTGTGTAAATGATCACCAAGCTAAAAAATATAACTTATGAGGAGAAAACATTTTAGAGGTAATAGAAAAACCTGTTCAAAAAATTAAATTCTGTGACAGGAAAAACCTGAATTACTAGAACAGAACATGGGTGGGGGTGGATTTTGTATGATTTGGAATTTTGTTCAGCTGAAGATTAGACCAGGGTGTAGAGGAAACAAGCCTTATTACATAGGTCTCCAGTTATTTTGCATAGAGGGGCAAAAAGGACCTTCAGGGAGCTAGCTGCCTGTAAACTGTGCTGAAAGCAAAAATTCTACTGTATGACAAAATAGATGTCTGTTCTGAAAATGGTATGGTTTGCACACCAGAAAGTATCAACGTCCGTCCCCCCCCCTTCCCCCCAGATATTATAGTATAACGAACTGTTCAGAAAACAAGACATCCAAGATTCTGAAGCAGCCGGAATACTGAACATTAGTATCCTGTCCCATGATCTGCAGCACTATGACACTTGTGCACTTTTCTAGTGCTCCAGTATCTGCTTCTCAGACCACGACCAATGACCCTCAGAACTCAAGAATTGCCTGAAAGGTATACTGTGCACTCTCACAGCAGATTCATCATCTGTTTCTTTCTTCATCTGCCAAAATTTGCACAAATAACAACGTATAGTACACGCCATAATGTGTAAAGCTGTTTCTGTTAGTGGACTGAAGCATGACCCACCAAAC
The DNA here is from genome assembly GCF_032191835.1 of Heteronotia binoei. NCBI lineage: Eukaryota > Metazoa > Chordata > Lepidosauria > Squamata > Gekkonidae > Heteronotia > Heteronotia binoei. The sequence goes on along the minus strand of NC_083228.1, from coordinate 75,309,269 downwards.
TTATGCCATAAAAGGACAACAGCCATTGGATGAATGGGAATTTTCTGTTGCCTGCTGAGAGAGAATACGTTAGAACAGGTAGGCTAAAACAGAAGGCTACATAGTGTCTCATTCTGCCAAAATCTTCAGATGTGAAGATACTTGCATTTTACTAACTTTGCATTCATAAAGCAGCATTTTTGAACTGGATAACTAGGTGCACTATATCAAAAAGAATCAGGTCATTAATGGTTCATTTAGCTGGAGTATGTATCTATGTCACATCATTTGGTGGCACTTGGCCTCAATCACCTCCATGTCAAGCTGTCTGCATTTAATTAATGATTCTTCTTTCAATCATCTTTCTCAACAAAACTTAAACCTTATGAACCAGGAACTTCCTTATAGAATCCTTGGTATTATGCTTTGCTATGGAGAATTCAGAGTGATGTTTCAGCAATGCACCTCTATGACTAAGATGGCTTGAAGTACTATACTGTCTTTGAGTTTTATGAGGTTGAGAAAGATAGGTTGGGATGATTAATTCACATTTCAGTAACAAGCTGTGTTTGCACCTGAGTTGTGACTAAGTGAACCTTGTGCTCAAGGGTAGTCTCCAACAGGAATATACTGTAAGACTGCCTGAATGCTAGCAAAGAGAGTTTGCTTGAACTCAGTAAAGCTAAGCACTGTCCCTATGGATAGAGTACCTTGCGTTCAGCTTGAACTTGTTAAATATGCATTGAAAAAAGGGTTCAGCTGGTTGCTCTTGATCAGTTTTAAACTCACTTTTACTATGGTCAGATTAACAGGTGGGTTGGAACTAATTTCTTAGTAAACGCACCCTTGTTCCAGTAACATGGGCATGGCCTTAGGGGTTTTCACTGTCTGCATTCTGGAAGTTGGTAATAGAATGCCAAGATTAAAAAGGTTATTTGGAAACACTATTGCCTTATTCCCAAAGATGACACAGGATCAGTTTGGTCATGTCAAAATATGGACAGCACAGCTTGATGTTACAAGGTTTGCTGACCCAAGGGCCAAGAAAAAGCGGAAAGAAAAGAGGGAATAGGAAAGGGCTGGAAGAGTGAGTGAGAGAAGTAAGGTGTATCCATGATTCCTCTTTTGATAAGCTTTTTACTATAATCGTTTTAATTACTGTAATATTTGAGATTACTGTTCCAAACTTTTATCTCTTTGTCCTATTATTATTACTACATATAATGTTACAAATCGTTGGACTTCGATTGTTTCTTCTTTTGTCATATAGGCTGATTTGTTCTTGTTATTGTTCAGTCACACAGTCGAGTCCAACTCTTTGCGACCCCATGGACAAAGTCACACCAGGCCCTCCTGTCTTCCACCATCCTCCAAAGTCTGTTCAAATTTGTGTTAGTTACATCAGTAATGCTGTCCAGCTATCTCATCTTTTGCCGTCCCCTTCTTCTTTTGCCTTCTGTCTTTCCCAGCATCAGGGTCTTCTCCAAGGAGTGCTCCCTTATCATTTGGTGGCCAAAGTATTTGAGCTTCAGCTTCAGCATCTGACCTTCCAGGGAACAGTCAGGGTTGATTTTCCTTAGGACTGACTGATTGGATCTTCTTGCAGTTCAAGGGACTCTCAAGATTCTTCTCCAACACCACAGCTTAATAGCATCTGTTCTTCTGCGCTCGGCCTTCCTTATGGTCCAACTCTCACAGCCATACATTACTACTGGGAATACCATCACTTTGACTATACAGACTTTTGTTGGCAGGGTGATGTCTCTACTTTTTATTATACTGCCTAGGTTCACCATAGCTGTCCTCCCAAGGAGCAAATGTCTTTTAATTTCATGACTACAGTCACTATCTGCAGTGATCTTGGATCCCAGATATGTGAAGTCTGTCACTATTTCCACGTCTTCCCCTTCTATTTGCCAAGGTGTGATGGGGCCGGATGCCATGATCTTAGGTTTTTTGATGTTGAGTTTTAAGCCTACTTTTGTGTTCTTCTTTCACCCTCAACAAGAGGTTCTTTAGGTCCTCCTCACTTTCTGCCATTAGAGTGGTTTCATCTGCATATCTGAGGTTGTTGATGTTTTCCCTGGCAATCTTAATTCTAGCTTGTGCTTCATCCAGGCCAGCATTCCGCATGATATATTCTGCATATAAATTAAATAAGCAGAGTGACAATATACATCCTTGTAGAACTCCTCTTCCTTTTCTAAACCAATCAGTTGCTCTATATCCCATTCTGACAGTTGCTTCTTGACCCTTATACATGTTTCTCAGGAGACAGGTGAGGTGGTCTGGTACTCCCATCTCTTTAAGGACTTGCCACAGTTTGTTGTGAGCCACACAATCAAAGGCTTTAGCATAGTCAATGAAGCAGAAATAGACGTTTTTAGTGGTACTCCCGTGCTTTCTCCATAATTCAGTGAATGTTGGCAGTTTGATCTCTAGTTCCTCTACCTCTCCAAAACCCAGCTTGAACTTCTGGTAGTTCGCAATCTACATAGTTTGCAGGGTCTTTAACGTGATCTTGCTGGCATGTGAAATGAATGTAATGGTGCGATAGTTTGAACATTCCTTGGCATTACCTTTCTTTGGGAATGGAATATAAACTAACCTAAGCTTTTTACTATATTAGGAATTTCTAAAACATTAAGTGAAAAGAGACTATATATGTGAGGCTTTTCCTTAACTAAAGTAATCTAAGATCTGCTTCATGCTATGCAATTACATGATTTATTACCCCACTTTCCTCCAGAAGTAGCTTATAAAATAACCTAATTTAAATAAACAACAATTTAAAGATGCAAAATACAATTAATAAATTTTGACATTACTAAATTACTAAAACAAAAATTTACTAAACCACATCCCTAAGCAGGTTCTAAATCCACTGGCCATCTCACTCAATGGCTACCTTTGGCTCTTCCCCTTCAGCTCCCACCTCTGGAAACACCCAAGCAGACAGAATGGTGTGTGAACAGCTGAGGTGTGCTGCTGACAAGATGTTCCCCCAACAATTCTCTTCCCTTTGCATGTAAATTTGCTAACACAGGGAACGACAAATACCAGGTCCACATATTCATATGTTCAGTTTGGGCATTTGCAAACTGACGTTTCTCATATGCCTGCGTTATGTTGATAGAAGTACATATAAATGTTTTTTTTTTAAGTTGCCATTAGTACAGAGCAGGGGTCTCCAGCCTTTTTGAGCTTGCGTGCATATTAGGAATTCTGACACAGCATGGTTGGCACAAAAACAAAATGGCTGCTGCAGGAGGTAGACCTAGCTACAAAATGGTTGCCACAGTGTAACTGCAGTATCACAATGAAAATCCTTGTGCTATGGTGGCAGGTGCCCTCAAAGTGACTTTTTAAAAAATCTGTACAACCAATCAAATCTCCAATAGTCAACCAGAAGCCTTGTGGGGCAAAAGCCCTAGATGGCCCAGCTCACTTCCTAAAAACATTTGGTGGGCACCAGAAAAGGTCTTGGCAGGCACCATGATGCCCATAGGCACCACACTGTGAACCCCTGGTATAAAGGACAAAGGTATGTGTCACTGTTTTGAAGTGTGGCATGGATGTTCATTTTGCCATAATTATATAGTTCGGAAACTGCTCTACTGAACAGTTTTATCTCTATGTGGGAAGAAACGTGTATTGGTTGTTATTTTTTTTTATAGGTAGAGGCTGTGGTTCAGTGAGAGAGCATCTGATCTGTATTCAAAAGGTCCCTGGCATCTCCAGTTTAAAGAATCAAGTAGCAGATCATATAAAAGGCCTCTCTGAGCCCTTGGAGAGCTGCTGTCAGTCAGACAGTACTGACCTTGATAGGCTAGTGGTTTGACTCTGTATAAAGCAACTTCAAGTGCTTGTATGTTTAGGAAGTTTTATATATCTTCTTTCTATCTTTAAAATGGTACTTAAAATATCTTACAGCATAAAAATTAAAAGTTTAAAAGTTAAAATGCATGAATAGGCTAAAACAGCAACAATTGAAACCTCCACAATGAAATAGTAGCAGCAAAAAGCAAATAAAAGCTATCGCACAGTGGTAAATTTAAAATTGCAGTAGGAGCAAGCAAGAAGAAAACCAGTACACAAGATATCCTCCAGAATAAACTTTTAAAGAGTTTTCTAGGTGGCCAAGAAATAGAGGTCTGACATACCTCCAAGAAGGAATTCCATGGTGTAGGGGACACAAGCAAAAATACCTTGTCCTATATACTTGCCAGTCTTATATTTGGTAATGCAGGGATGTAGAGCAGAACACCACCAGTTGATTTCACAAGGTAATTCCTCAGGTACCCAGGCCCTGAGCCATTAGGATTGTACAGTCAAAGTGGCAGTAAAAGTAAATGGTTAAAACTGGTATTAAGGTCTAATAATGATAATGATAAACTTTGAATTACAATCTTTTAAGCCACATCTTGAACTAAATTTCTTAATGTTCTTCAAAGGAAGACCCATATAAGAGTGCTACAGTAATCCAGTCAGAATGTTTTCAAGTAATGTATGATTGTGACCAGGATTATTGTCACAAGCATCTTTTGCTTTGTCTTCTGGATGCTTGTTACTGGTCTTTCTTCTAAATAAAATAGTCCTAAGAATTATGTGCCTTTGTTATGCAGATAGCTTCTGTGTTTCTGATAAATTATAACATTTTTTCCCATTTCTGTGTACATTCCTGATTATTCAGGTGCATTTTTTCCCTATCCTTTGGGTCTTTTCTAGGTGCTATAGCTTAGTCACCTAGTATTTTAATATCTATTTTTTATAATTTGTTAAAGTGTTTATACCATACATTTCCCCATAGCTAGTCAAAATGATTCAAATATCTATAACTAATAGTAGTACTTCAGTATTGTCTAAGTAAATGTATGAACATTGGCTATGAGGAAAGAAATTCCTTTATGGTTGCACAAGTAATTACTTGCCGTGTACCAGGGCTTCCCAAATCTTACAGGAGAATCTGTTCATGGTGCATTGGAAATGGCTTTTGAAACTCCTAGAGTTATCAAATAGTGTGCATTAAGGAAAGTGTGAGTACTGGAGCATCATTGTGCACCTGGATCTTATTGCCAAGGCCTCTAATTGCACTTGTAACTTTAATCTGCCATTTTGTTGCTTACTTTTACTCTCATGTTTTTCTCTTAATTGTTCACTTTAGATAGCCAGCTATTTCTTCCTTTCAGTTTGAAGAACTGATAATTTCTGGCTACTTTCTTCCTATTTTGCAACTAATAATCATAAACAAAAGGGTAATTTTTATAGTCCATTACGTAAAAGCCTTTGGTGAATGTAGTTTGATGCAGCTCTTTAAAAGTCCAAATGCCATTAGATTATCCTTAGCTGCATTGCATCCCCTCAGAATTCTTTTATGTTTATTAAGAATAATTTCCATTTAGATTTCCCCTAAAATATATTTTATCACTTCAGTTTAAATTATGGTTTCTGTCCAAGGTTGTTTATATATCGTGTTCAGCAAATATGAAACTGTTACATCCACAAACGCAGTTTGTTGCTTGCATTCCTCACTCTTCCTTTCTTGTGGTGAAGCTCAATTATGGTATCCTGGTTTAAAACAAACTCTGGTTACCTGCATCATATGATATCAGATGCATCATATGAATCTAGGCATTTAGGTTAACTGGAGTTATGGTTTAGAAACCCAGCAGCATGGGGGGGGATGGACTCCCACTAACCCGGGCATTTTTTTTTCATATGTCATGGATAACTGGATAACTGGAGGGGTTTTTTTAAGGATTATTTTAAACCAGGATTCTTGCAGTACACTGCACAAGAACAAAATAGGAGTCGATTGCACCTTTAAGACCAACTCAGTTTCAGAACGTAAGCTTTTGTGTGCCTGCACACTTCTTCAGACGAGGAACGAGGTACAGTAAGTAGAGCCAAATATAGCTGGTGGGGTTTGGAATAGTGGTACAAAGTTAAAATCCAATAACAGAATAGTAAAATTAACAAATTCAGAAAACCTTTGAGCTGGGTTGCATTAGCGTGGGAAACCATAAAACAGTAATATGTCAGAATGTGAGAATGCCTGTTAATTATTCTATTGCTAATAAACCTGGGTCAAAAAGAGGGCATTTCTTTCCCAGAAGTTTTTCCTGTCCAACTTATTTACCTTTTAACATGTAACATAACTTCTGGGAAATAAATGCCCTCTTTTTGACCCAGGTTTATTAGCAATAGAATAATTAACAGGCATTCTCACATTCTGACATGTTAACTGTTTTATGGTTTCCCATGCTAATGCAACCCAGATCAAAGATTTTCTGAATTTGTTAATTTTACTATTCTGCTATTGGATTTTAACTTTGTATCACTATCCCAAACCCCACCAGCTATATTTGGCTCTACTTCCTGTACCTCGTTCCTCGTCTGAAGAAGTGTGCATGCACACAAAAGCTTACGTTCTGAAACTGAGTTGGTCTTAAAGGTGCAATCGACTCCTATTTTGTTCTACTACTTCAGACCAACACGGCTGCCTACTTGGATATAACTGCACAAGAAGGAAGGGAAACAGAAAAGGGATATGCACACTAGCTTAGCAACAAGCCAAGTTCTTGCTGTATCAGTTAAATGTGACATCTAAATGTCTGTGTGTCACTGTGAAATCATGTTTTCTGGCATGCAATTTCCAGAATTGCACCTGGAATTCAGTTTCTTCCCAGCAAGAAAATTATGATGGACATTCCTTTTTAAGAATTACCCAAAGCTTTGTGGCATGAAGCGTTAACCAAAGTGTGCAACATGTTTGAGGAATGGGTTGTGGCCTTTCATACCACCTTCCTCAGATCTCTTTGTGTAATTAATCTTACATGGTAGAAATTACAAAGGCATTTTGCAGCAGGCTCCATTAGTCTTTGCTTGAACAGATTTAGGCAGCTGACTTGCCGTTTTCTACAACAGCTATATTATAGTTAGGAGGTGAACCTTTAGCAATTTATTCTTTTATCACAAAGTAGTGTCTTATCCTGTATAAGATGCAGAGGGATGCTATGGAATCTGTTTGTGATTTGATCCTGCAATATGTCTTCTGTATAGTCTAAACTTGAAAGATTATTTCCACACCAGACCATTCCATAACAAAAGGAAGGCAATTCTCTCAAGCTTGTTCCTTCTTGTTTCAGCACTTTCTTAGACTGTTGATTGCAGAAGTCCACTAACTGTGAGGGTTTTTTTTCTGCCATTTTATTGTCGAAAGCAGCTCTCTTTGCGAGGAATGGCTGTAGCCTGCCATGTAACTGTCAAGTTGAAGCTCTTGTCATTCAGTTGGATCTACTTAAGAATAGGTGCTGTGCAAGTAAGTCTCAGGAATGGGAAACTTGAGCCCTTCTCCTGACTAGATCCTTGAAGGAAAGGCAAAAGTTTTTCCAAAGTGTCTCCAGACATCAGAAGAAATGGTGCAGAAATAATGAATATCATAAAAGAGGTACTTACTTTCCCAAAAGGTGGAAAAATCTAGAAGTAGAGCCCTAATGAGGCACTGCCAGTGTAAGAAGTAGTCTATCTCAACTTGTCCTTAGATGCATCTGGGGAAAAGAGCAAAGTATTCACAGCTGAAAGCACATCATCACCACAAAGTAAATTTTACTGTCCAGCCAGGTTTGGTGTAGTGGTTTGGTGGAGAGCCAGTTTGGTGTAGTGGTTAAGTGTGTGGACTCTTATCTGGGAGAACCGGGTTTGATTCCCCACTCCTCCACTTGCACCTGCTGGCATGGCCTTGGGTCAGCCATAGCTCTGGCAGAGGTTGTCCTTGAAAGGGCAGCTGCTGGGAGAGCCCTCTCCAGCCCCACCCACTTCACAGGGTGTCTGTTGTGGGGGAGGAAGGTAAAGATTGTGAGCCGCTCTGAGACTCTTCGGAGTGGAGGGCGGGATATAAATCCAATATCATCTTCTTCTTCTATTAACAGCCTTTTGTGGTCATACATAGAATGTCATCCCAAGGAATTCCTTGCTTCTAGCATTATCTTCCTTGAAACCTCCAGTGCCCTTGAGATAATCAGCAGTGACTCACTGAGACTAGACAGAGATCGTAAGTTAGACATGCCAGTCATACTGTCACTTCCTTTTAAATCTGTTTAGAGACAAAGCTTCAGCATTCATGTTATTTGTCCTTGTGGAGTATGGCAGACCTTCATTAAAAACAAGAAGGGTGAGATGCATACGAAAAGCTACCATAATCAATGAAAGGTTGATTCACATTCCTACCCATTGCTCCTGCAGCTCTCAAGCAAAATGCTCTTAAAACACATCTTCTCTATAAGCTTAAAAAAACCCCCTTTCTAACCTCTCGCCCTCATGTTTCCTTATGTACTGTATCTGTTTTAAACTGTCATCGCCTGCAAGTCAGGGAATCTGTCCCTTTTACCATTTTACTATGAAGTTATTCTTGTTGGAGCAGGGGAATCAGTGGTTTCGGAAGGAAAGGCCGCCAGTAGCTAGTGCTAAAACTGGATTTTAAAGCTGGGAGAACTTCACATTAACTGTTAGAGAAGCACTTTCAATTTGGAGTGCCATGCAGTCTATTGTATTTCTCTTCAGAAGAAACCTATGAGTTAGGTCGTTCTTTCCATTTTACAGATGGGGAAATTGAGGCTGAGGCTGAAGAGCACACAAATGCATTCATGGCAGAGACTAAAGTAAAGTTCTTTTGGATTCACGACAAGCAGCAGCTCTCAAGTTAGAAAAGTCAGAGAACTCGGTTTCATTCTTGTAGAGAAGTTACATAGACATATTAGAAACAGCAATTAAAAAAAAGTATGGCATCCTGTTGTAGACTCCTGTAAGGACTTGTGTGTAGAACTGGAAGACTTCCCTTTTAAAAAAACGGTTGTTTAAAGTAGTGATTATCACAAAATCTGATTGGGATGGATTTCGCAATCAAATATTGGTCCTTCTCTATCAGACTGCTTTTCAAATTGAGACCAAGTTTATGGGAGATCCAGTGAACAATCCAGGAGGAGTCCCTCCTCCCCCCTCCAATTTATTCTTTATCTCTGTATAAATGATGAACAGAGGAGGGGGTAGTCTTTCAAACCCAGTAAGTACATATACCTGCAATTCTAAAATTCAGGAATCCCAGGAAAAGTGAAAAGCATATCTGTCATAGAAAAAAATAAGAATAGAATCCCTTTCAAAACTGAGCACTAAGAAGGGTGTATGTGTATTTGGTTTCTTTGGCACATAGGGCTAATATAGAACGGGTTTCTCTTTTTTTGTTTTTGTGTTGCAGAAGTACATGTGCACATTTGCATTTTAGAAACATACCCTTCCCCGTCCCAAAAAAGTCCCTTCAAAGGTTACTCTTTTGCATGCTGAAAATCTTAATGGATTTTGATTGTTGTTTGTAATGTCAGCGTAGTTTTGAAGGGGTTTCTGTTTTGTTGTGTTTATGTCATAGTACATAGAATCACAACCCTCAGTTCGAGAATCAGGGTTGAAGAAGCATGCAAGTATTGTACTTCCTCTTTGTGGACTTCAAAAAACACTTTTAGTGCTGCTACAAAGTTTGTAAACCAGACTACAGAGGTCAGGAAAGGTTTTATACCTTGTCTCTGTCATGAACTTAATAGAGATGAACCTGCTGAACAATTTACACAAGTGTCAGTGGAAGATTGCTGGAGCAAAGCTCTAGGCTTAATTTAAAGTTTGAATATAGCTGGTACATTAAAGTTAGTCAATCAGAATGAATTTGAGACTGAGATCCACTATCAAGTGAAACCATAGTTTAATTTAAAAACTATAGTTAGTGTGATTGTCTGAATGCAGACTGGTCCACCAGCTAAGACTAGTCAGGTTCTGTCAAACCAGGCGCTGAAATCAGTGTTCACTGAGGCAGACCACAATTGACCCATCTGCAGGTTGAATCATGTTGTCATGGACAAATGGAATGTGGTTTCGTATTATGCTTTAATTGAGCCTGCATTTAGTGTTAGATTGGACTTTTTTGTGAATATGGTATTGCATTTTGGGGTTGCATCTTTATTTTTCAGGTTATTTGTTATGTAATAATTAGAGAATAAACCCACTTCCCGAAGTGGTTTTAGAATCATACAAAGTAGCTAGGTACAGGAGAGCCTCCTTCCTTCTGCCATCATGTAGTCCTGTCCTAGCAGGAGCTGCCAGCTTGTTTTAACACATGGCTAGTAAATGAATATAACCAGACATTGCACTTAGACCATGACACATATTTAAGAATCTTGACAAAGTGGCAGAGCTCTAGTGCAAGACCAGAATAATGATGGAAACAAGAATTTAGCATATTAGAGAAAATTTATAGAGAGAAACTAACATACAAGTATGCAGACAGAGAAATATGTTGCAGTTCAAAATACCAAGGAGCCCACATGTACCTGTCCCAGCATTCTCATAGTATTTATTTATCCACACTCTGCAGCATATATCACAGAGAATGGAAAGCTGCAGAGGAGAGAAAGCGAAGAACAGCAAGGAGGGTGGTGGAGATAGAGGTAATCCCCTGTCTCTTTCTGCAGGGGAATGCAGCCTGGAATGGCTTATGAACATGCAGGCATCTGATGATTTGAGGGTACAAAGTTGAAAGATGAGCTAAGCATGAGTTGAACGGCTGAGGGGAAACTCCCAGGAATACCAAGGTTAAAAGCTTTTCATTCTTTTTTTTGGTAGCATTGGAGTATAATCAGGGGTTGTTTTGATGAAAAATAGGTGGTGGAGCTCATCCAGGGATTGTTCTGCAACTGCACCTACTATTCAATGGACAAGGTGTGGAGGGGAACTGTCAGAAAGGTTCAGGAGCTGTGCTCTTGTGAGCTGCTGCTGAATTCAAGGCCTATGTGTAATAAAGATGACTACAGAAAACTTCTGGATTAGGCCAGAAGGAAGCAGGGGAAGGCTTGAGATGGTGGTGTGTTAAAAATGGGTTTTCAAAGCACAAGTTCTTCCAAATTAGAAGATAGAGTTAGGCTCATACCTTTCTAAGAGGGCAGGACAAGTTAGCTGATCATGGACCAAAGCTTGGGGGCACAGAATGAAGACAAAAAGGCCACAGCAACAATGGATTTGTCTGGTTACACTTTGAGAAGATCATTTTTCTGTCACTATATTCAGGAAGAATCGGGGTCACAAATTATAAAAGAAAGCTAACTAAATCCAGAGGAATGTAAGATTTTCAGCTTCGAGTCAAAATTCATGTGAATGCTGAGGAGAAAGACTGCTGTATGCAAGAGTTTTAATAGAATAATTTGTAGTAATTCCATAGTGTCTTTTCAATATCTGGTCATTTGTTTTGGCCAAGTTTCAGGAAGCCTTGATTTACACATTCTTCTCTTACTTATTTACTTCCTGTTTTATTTGCAACATATATAACAAAGCTGTGTGTTCACATAGCTGGAACTACTTTGTTGATGTCATACCCCAAATGAAATGTCATACCCCAAATGAAAATCCTAGCATGGATTCTTGAATGGCTGAAGGTGGAGCACACTTTTAAGCTGCTGTATGTTGTGTTCTGCAAACAGTCTTCATAAAAGACAAAACCATGTCCCTACATGAGAAACCAGTTACAGCAGGCTGGTGGGGTGGGAAAATGTTTGCACGATGCTACCAGAACTATGGAAATGTGGCATTTCAAAACCCTCATAGCAAGTACTGTCTGATACTATAGAGCCTGTTTACTGCCTTTGTTGCTGCTGAAAGATTTTCTGGGAAAGGTTTTTTTGAATGTGGGTTTTGAATGTGTGCAAAACAATTTAACTTGGTGTCTGTATATTAAGGGCTTTTTTCATTGTTGTATTAAGGGGGTTTTTTTCCTTAAGGGAATACATCAGCTACAGTTTCTAGTCTCCGTACACTGTCCTTCATGTTGATAAGTCTTAAATATTCACAAAAGGGGTGATCATCTCAGGTTGAAAAATTTCAAAGAGCTGGGCTTATTTGTTCAATTTCTACGTTTAAAACTCTAGATCCCAGAAGAAATTAAACCGGGCATCTAGAGCTATGATAGTCTGTGATGTTGTTTTGCTGCAGGCTTGTAGTGATAGTAGGGCACTCAGGCACAAGTCCCATCGCACAAGGCCTGCCACTACTGTAGCACAGAGTGCATATTTGTTGAGTATTAATTGCACCAGCCCATTAGGTGCTGTTTCTCCTTCTCTCAGGTCAAGTGTATAGGTCAGGCAGTCCTTACTGTAGTCATGTGATCTAGTCTGGGTCTATATCCCTCAGTGTCCCCAAGGACAAGTGACATTTCAAACATTAAAACAGCATTTTAAATACACAAAAAACCCAATGAGATAACACAGACACACAAACAGGAAGGAGACTAACAAGAGTTAGGGAAAGTCAGATAATACAAAGTCTTCACCCATTGGTGCAAGACAACAATAGAGGGGAATCAGATGAATCTCCATAGTAGGGAGTTCCAAAGTTTTGGTGCCACAGCCAAGGAGGTCTATTCTTGTGTTGCAGCTCACCTGAAAGAGAACCTCTGAAGATAACCTGCGTGGTCGGGTAGTTTCTGAATTTAGGGAGAACCATAAAAAATGGAAATAGTCTGGTTGGTAATAGCTTACACTATCTAATTAAAAGCCATGTCATAGGAATTCAAGGGGATAACAATACATCTACTGCTTGTGTTGCTATGGCTAAATGCCTTGTTTAATTTAATCAGTCTTATCCTAATCAGATCAGAAGCCTGGTTTAAACTTCTGACAAATGCAGGTGCACCTTTGTGCAGTAGTGAGTTAACAAAGTTCTGTGGAGGTTGAGTGGTTCACCCTATTTGGCAGAAGAGATGTTTACAGGCTGCTAATAGCCATTCCCCTTTCCCCTGTCTGATTTCAAAGAATGAAGTGTATCCCTTTTCTGCTGTTGCCTGCCTTTAAACAAAATATCTCTTTTCCCACAGATCATCCCTTTTCTTCCCTTTGAATCAAAGTGTTTAATTTTTGACCCAGGAAGGTAAATGATGATGCAACTAGATTCACTTATAATTGCAGTATTTTGACAGTACTAGAGGAGGAAGCAAAGCAACTTCCAAGGCCTTTGTGAATTGCTGGATGAAAAACACAGTACAGTCTCTTCTCTGTGCACTAGGAAGGAGTCTGTTGCTTAGCAATTAAGTAAAGCTTGGAGTGTAAAAGAATAAAACTACTGTCTTTCTTTGCAGATCCTGCTGACTGAAGAATTTGTAGAAAGAATGCTAGAAGACCTAGAAGATCTGAATTCTCAAGAAGAAGTATGTCTGCTTAACTCAACTCTTAATATCCAAGGAGGATTCTCTGTATATTTGGTGGCCTAATTTGCTGGCTCATTGTAATCCCATGAAAACCCTTTGTGGGGTGTTGTATGGTAGAACCCCAGGATTATTTGGCCAGAGCAACTTGGGTTGGCAGTGATTGGAGGATGTTTTCTCTGAAGAAATCTATGCTGGCCATTTATTTAGCAGCTGACACCCTCTATCTGAAATCCCAATGGTGTGTTCTCCTTGATCCCTGTAGAACATAGATATAGAGTTTCACTTTCACTAATGAAATCGTGTGTAGCTTCTCTTTTTAATAGGAATTTTATTAGGATTTTTATACAATGAAAGAAAAAGAAAAGCAAAAAAAGAACAAGGGCAAATATATATACACAATAAATAATTTTACACAGTTGAAAGCAAGAAGAGGAATAATGTCTGATGTTCTCTGTTACAGAAAGCCATATATTTACATATTATAACATACTAGCAGTAAAGCTCATTGTAGGAAGAAATACAACGGGCCCTAGAAAAAATATTCTGAAGGGGGGTGTATGTGGACGAATATGTAGGTGGCAGGAAGGAAAATAGACAAACAGAATGAAAGAGAGAGAAAGAGAAAGAATGGTAGGGAAAAGATGGGAAGAAAAGTGTGAAAGGCCCTTTCTCCGTTCAGCTTTGTTCCAGATCTACTGAGCACTGAATCCACCTGCTACAAACCCGCATTATTCAAAATGCTTCTACGTTTAAAACTATGCTCCTCACCTTTTGTGGAGTTATACTTCTATATTTGAAAAGAAGGAAGCCCCAGGCAAGAATTCCTGCCCCCCACATTGCTGCCATGCGCTGCCTCTTTCACCTGCCTGGGACCAAGGCAGCTGAAGGGGATAGTGGGGCACCTCTCTGCCACTTGGAGGCTGCCTTCCTTTGCAACCACCTCTCACCTGCTTGGGACCCTGACAGGTCCAGTGCTAGGGCCTCGGGCACCCCAGACTGGCGCCTGTCCTGTGGCCCTCACCTACGCCTGCCATCGCACCCCCACCCATGGGGAGAGCAGGTACAGCAGCGTGGAAGGAGGGGTGGGCAGGCTCTGGCCAAGTTCTGCCTGTGCCATGCACTCTCAGAGACACAGAGCACCTCTGAGAACACACTGTGGATGCATTCTTCTCCGAGTCATGCTCAGAGAAGCCATGCTGATGCCCTACCTGGCTGCGTTCACCTTGTAGGCAAGAGCATCTGGGCGGGGTGCATTATCCTCTGAGTTGGGCCTCCCTTGCAAGGGAAGCCCAGCTCGGAGAAGCTGCACCGATGCCCTGCCCGGCTGCCTTCACCTTGAAAATGATGTGAGTGGATTGAAAGTAGACCAATTCTCATAGGGTATAATGGAGAATTGATCTGCGGGTATCTGGGGGAGTTGTTTTTTTGAGGTAGAGGCACCAGATTTGCAGCATAGCATCTGGTGCCTCTCCTCACAAAAGTGTCCCAAGTTTCAAAAAGATTTGACCAGGGGGTCCAATTCTCTGAGCCCCCCAAAAGGTGCCCCTATCTTTCATTATTTCCAGTGGAGGGAAGGCATTTAAAAGGTGTGTGGTCCCTTGAAATGTGATGGCCAAAATTCCCTTTACAGTTTAATTATACTTGTTGTCACATCTTTGCTCCTGGCTCCACCTTGATGCCTCCTGGCTCCACCTCCAAAGTCTCCTGATCCCGTCCCCAGATATTTCTTGAATTCGACCTGGCAACCCTAATTGAAAGTGCATTATTTAGTGTGTGTGATCACAGCCAGAATGAAATAAAAAGACAGAAATACAAAGCTACAGAGAAAGAATGAGGGAAAGAACGGAAGGGAAGTAGAAAAATGAGGGAGGGAGGGAATGAGTGAGAGCAGGGGTCATTTTTGTAGAAGAGGTGCCAGAGCTCATTAGCACAATTCATCTGCATAACTTTCCATATGTCACACACCACTGACATCTTCGGAAGGTGTACTAAATTATATCAGCTCAGCATTTACTTTAACATGCTTTTTGAGTTATAATTGTCATCTTACTCCCATCATACTTTTAAAATTACCTTCTCCTATGTGGCCACAGTGGCATGATGAAGATTTCCATCTGTTTGCTTTATATGTTTTAATTATTTCCCCATTTTTGTGGGGGGAAATATTAGAAAGTTTGTCAAATCTTAGAGTTCAGCAAAATGCTCACAGGGGGTTTGAACAATGGAGCCCAGAAGCAAGTATTTTTTTTTTGGGGGGGGGGGCGGGTAAGAAAGAAAGCACAATAAAATTTAGAGGTTCTGGAACTCCACTCCTGTGAGCTCCTGCCCAAAATGAGGCCTGTGAGAGAAGTAAAAAGGAGAAAGTAGATAGAATGAAAGAAAAAGACAAAGAGGAATGAATGAAGTGAGAGTTATGTTAAAGTTTGGGAGAAAGGAATAAAATAAAGGGGAAAGAAGGAAGGTGTCGGGGGGGGGAGTGAAAGGGAACCTTCAAATGGCTTCCTGCCTCTTAAAGCAAGCAGCCCGCTGTAGCCTAATTTGAATAGAAAGAGTGAAGACTATTTGCAGGTGGAAAGGGGGCTTGAGTATAAAGAATGTAGAGTATACAGAGCCTGTTTATCTGCTCTGCTGAACTGCCCCTGCTCTCGTTGTGATGGAACATTCCTTTTCTGTTGAAGAGATTTAACTGTTTTCTGTCAGAGTTTGCTTCCATGTATATAGTTATTTAATGATGTTCAATATTATTTAAGCAAGTGTATGTGCCACATGATATTAATTCAAACTGGATTCAACCAGAGACTGTGCTATAAACGAAGAGGTGGAATACTACCCCATAAGGAAGATTTTCTGACATATTTATAAATATAAATACCTCACTTCCTAAACTGTAGGAGCGAGGGGAGCATACTAGGCAAGTGCAGCTTTGGCGGACAGTGTTAGTTGGCAAAATGGTGGCAGCATTGTTTTGGGGTGGGGAGATGGACTGATTAAAGGCAGTAGTAATCAGTAAGGCTCCAGGAGAACCTCTCAACAGACAACTGTCTTCATCAGAGGTCAGAGGCTGACTGATGGGGTTCTGACTGACAGGGCTGGCAGTAGGCGGGTCACAGCAAGGCTACCCAGTGACGGGGGAGTGGTGACATACAGAGTGCAAAGCCACTCCTGTGGTAGCCACAACTTCCAATAAAAATTGAGGATCGAGCCAACACGTTCAGCTTTTATTATATCTACGATTACAACCTTAGTCTGAATTCAGACCAAGGGATGTATATCACCTTTCTGTGTATGCATATTTTCTTTGCCTTTTAGTCTTTAAAACCAAAGTCATCAACTCGTGTTTTTATTTTTCATTTTACACAAGATGTCTGTAAAGGGTTTCAAAGTAGGTATAAATTTCATTAAAGTCTTATCCTTTATCAAAGATGTAAGTTTGGCCATTTTTGCAAGCTCCATCATCTTGACTAGCCATTCCTCTATTGAAATAATTATGTTTTCCATTGTTTAAACATATAACAGTGTTGCTGCCGTAGTCACATACAGAAACAAAGTTCCATACATATTTTTTATTTGTCCATTAGTCCCAACAAAAATGCCTCTGGTTCCAATTATGTATTGATCTTTTAAATCTTCTACATAATTTAATGTATTTGTATCCAATATTTGTAGCTCTATTGCAAATCTATATAAGATAAAATGTCCCTTCATATTTTCACGCTTCCAGCATTTATTCACATTTTGATACATTTTAGCTAACTTATGTGGGGTCATATACCACCAGTAGGAGCCCCATGGCACAAAGTGGTAAGCTGCAGTATTGTAGTCCAAGCTGTGCTCATGACCTGAATTCGATCCTGGCGGAAGCTGGGTTCAGGTAGCCAGCTTAAGGTTGACTCAGCCTTCCATCCTTCTGAGGTTGGTAAAATGAGTACCCAGCTTGCTGGGGGTAGAGTGTACATGGCTGGAGAAGGCAATAGCAAACCACCCCATAAAAAGTCTGTCATGAAAACATCATGATGTGATGTCACCCCAGAGTCAGAAATTACTGGTGCTTGTACAGGGGACAACCTTTGCCTTTATACCACCAGTACATCACCTTATAAAAGTGCTCTTATAAATTCAAGCTTAATGTAAATTTAAGCCCTTTCAACCAAAGATTTTCCCATTGTTCCATTTGAATATCAACATTTTACCACTTTAACATAAACTCTTGTTTACATGTTCTTCCTCTGTCTTGAATTTCAGCAGAATTGTGTACATTTTAGCAATAACATACATTTTCTGAACACACCAAATACATTTCTTCATCTCCTAGTAGAATAGCCTTTTCTATCCCACTTTTCAAAGTCTTACTGCGTTAATTCTATTTAGTCCTGAAGATATGTGCGGTCTCAGAATGCTATAATACCATGAAAATTAAAGTAGTGGCCTTCATATTAAGTAATAAAGTTTAAAAATTCAGTTAAATATACTTGTATCTTACTAAATAATGGCATCTCTTTGCCTTTCCAATCATTTTAATGAACCCATGGCCATTAGAACGCCTACATCTCTTAATTAGAAATCTGATGTACACAATACCTCATGAGACTGTAAGAATAAACCTGCTGGATTAGGGAAAGTCCATCTAATCCAGAATTCTGTTTCCAGGAGTGGCCAGCCAGATACTGCCAGGAAACCAGCAAGCAGAGCCTGAAACCAGCACTCTTCCTGGACATATACATATGTTGTTTGCTCTCTCCCTTAGCAATGTGGAAATCCCATTTAACAGATATGGGTAATTGCCACTGATAGCCCTGTCATCCAGGAGTTTGTCTAATTCTGCTCTTTCTTAAAGCAATCTGTATCCATCACTTATGGCTGCAAATTATACCTTTTGTGAAGAAATACTTTCTTGCGTCCGCAGTGAATTGGTCAATTTCTTTGATCCTGACTTCTAAGATTATTTTGATCCATTTTCTCTGCACCAGGCACAACTTTATAAATCTCTGTCACGTCTTTCCTATTCCAATCCATCTTCTAAATTAAAACCCCTCAATATCTTAACTTTTCCCCATGCCAAAGGTGTTTGAATTTCTTAATCCTATTCCAGCATTTTTCCAGCACTATGGTGCCCATTGTGAGACTAGTAAGTTTAAAATGAAGTTTAAAATGAGTTGTGCCATAGATTTATATGAAGACATCATGATATTGGCAAGTGTTTTTCCTGGTTGGTAGCTGCCAGTTTAGATCTCATCACTGTATAGATGAAATTTTGCTTCTGTGTCTGTCACTTATTTACATGGAATCTTATTTGTTGCTTGTTCACCCACAGCCTAACTAGATGTTACAAGCTGCACAAGTCCACCACAGAGACTAACAGCTATATGGTAGCTGATAGTTTCTGGTGGCAGCTTTTTAGCAAACATGGAGCAGGGCCTGATTCAGATTGGGATCACTGCACAGAAGGTGGAAGTTTTACCTTCTCCCCTGCGCTGTTTTCAGTGGCTGAAAAGCCTGGGAGAGTCTTATTTCCTCTGTCTGTTATCAGCTGCTGAAAACAGCACAAAAGAGAAAGCCAGAAAGCACCTCAGGAAGGTGCTGATCCAGGGGGCAGAAGGCAATAAGGGAGACAATTTGCTCGTAGCAATAGCAAGGGGTGGGATGGGAAGCAGTGGGTGCTCAGGAGCATCTTTTGGATACTCACACATATCTTAACAAATCAGTTCAGCAAACCAAAAAGTTAATGGAGGTTTGCAAACCATGGTTTATGGTTTTCCCGGTTCATGCTCATCCCTAGTTGTTACAGTATCTGCTCAATATCTTCTGCAATGAAAATCAATGTCAATAATTTATCCATCTTCTCTGCTACCCCTTTGTCCTCCTACAATAGTACTTTCACATCTTCTCTTGTAATGGTCTAGCCACCTCCCTGGCTTATTTCCTAACCCTTGGCTCTACTCTCTTAACTGCATGTGGAATTCTTGTACTGTGGTCCCTAAATACCTTGTCTGTAGACTTACTGCTTTTTTAAATGAGCCAGCTTGGGCCACGCCATATCTGTCGCCAGGTCAGCTTTTTACCATCTTTGGCTGGTCAGGCAACTGGTTCCCTATCTCTCCTCTTGTGACTTGGCTACAGGGATCCATGCAATGGTCACTTTCAGGCTAGACTACTGTAACTCGCTGTATTCAGGGCTGCCCTTGAATCTAACTCAGAAACTTCAGCAGGTGCAAAATGCAGCAGCACCTGCCTCCTAACTGGAACACCTCTGCAGGCACATCTTCATCCAGTGTTTCACTAACTGCATTGGCTACCAGATCATGTTCAAGGTTATGGTATTAACCTTTAAGGCCCTATGCAGTTAGGGACCAACATATCTGCAGGATCACTTCTCCCCATATATCTCCTGAAGAACTTTATGCTCATCTGAACATAAAGCTCTGGCCTGGGCTTGGTGGAATATGCTTCCGCTTGAGATCAGGGCCCTATCGGATCTATTATAATTCTACAGGGCCCGCAAAATGGAGCTGTTCCACCAAGCCTTTGGTTGAGGCAGCGGATGTCTGATTATATTGACCTCCCTTGCTCAAGTGTGCCTTTGCTGGGCATTACGGCATTCCTGTGTCCCTGATGGTGATTCCGCCCACCTGTTCAAATTATTGGCCCTTGGCACTTGCACAGTATGCACTTCAGGTGTATGAAAGGGTCACAATCATGTTTTAGTATTTAAATTGATATTAGATTTAAATGGCGCTTATAATGGTCTTATATTTATTGTTTTTTTATAGTTGTAACCTGCCCTGAGCCCACTCACAGGGGAGGGCAGAATAGAAATTGCATAAAATAAAAATAAATTAAATGATTAGGACAGAAGAATCTCTAAATTCAATTCTCCTTTTAACAACAAGCCAAAAGACTGTAAGGGGGTTAGGTGACATGAGAGGAGGCAAAGTAGGACAAGGAATAGGCTGTGCAGGTGAAAAATGGAAATAGAAACAATAATTGATTGTGTAATCATAGAATCATAGAGTTGGAAGGGACCTCCTGGGTCATCTAGTCCAACCTCCTGCACAATGCAGGAAACCCACAAATGCCTACCCCAAATTAACAGGATCTTCATCGCTGTCAGGTGGCCATCTAGCCTCTGTTTAAAAACCTCCAAGGAAGGAGAGCCCACCACCTCCCGAGGAAGCCTGTTCCACTGATAGTCTAACGGTCAGGAAGTTCTTCCTAATGTTGAGCCGGAAACTCTTTTGATTTAATTTCAACCCATTGGTTCTGTTCCTACCTTCCGAGGCCACAGAAAACAATTCCACACCATCCTCTATATGACAGCCCTTCAAATACTTGAAGATGGTGATCATATCACCTCTCAGCCACCTCCTCTCCAGGCTAAACATCCCTAGCTCCTTCAGCCTTTCCTCATAGGACTTGGTCTCCAGACCCCTCACCATCTTCGTTGCCCTCCTCTGGACCTGTTCCAGCTTGTCTATGTCCTTCTTAAAATGTGGTGCCCAAGACTGAACACAATACTCCAGGTGAGGTCTTATCAGAGCAGAGTAAAGCGATACCATCACATCACGTGATCTGTACACTATACTTCTGTTGATACAGCCCAAAATTGCATTTGCCTTTTTAGCCACCGCATCACACTGTTGACTCATGTTCAGCGTATGATCCACTAAGACCCCTAGATCCTTTTCGCACATACTACTGCTAAGAGAAGTCTCTCCCATCCTATAACTATGCATGGGGTTTTTCCTGCCAAATTGCAAAACTTTACATTTATCCTTGTTAAAATTCATTTCATTGGTTTTAGCCCAGTTTTCCAGCCTGTCAAGGTCATCCTGTATCCTGTTTCTGTCTTCTACTGTATTTGCAACCCCTCCCAATTTAGTATCATCTTCTGTCCCAAATGAATTAATTGGAAAAGATTTCTTATTTGCATGTTAGCTTGCACATAGAGGAGTTATATGTAGTAGTATTCTTCTGTTTGTTTTGGATATGCTAGATCATTACAATGTGTTATCAACTAACTGTTTTCATTGCCTTATAGTTCAAACTTCCAAAGGAGTATAGCTGGCCTGAAAAGAAACTGAAAGTCTCCATCTTACCTGATGCTGTATTTGACAACCCACTCCATTAAAGATGACTGATGCCCACAAGCAACAGTGTACTGTATGCTGCCTAAGGATTCATGGGATAATTAAAGCAGTGAAAGCTCTTCATACAAATAAGAGGATGTCACTCCATAACCACTGCAAACAGAGGAGGAGTTATTCAATAGCACAGTCCAGCCAGAACTGAATCCTGGTTTATGGCTTTCTCCTTTTCATCATGGCTGAACTCTGAACACCTGCATACAAATGAGTATACAAGAGTGAGAGAAGTATTTAATTATGAATAATAATGATAAGAATTCTTTCCCTCTTTTAGCTGGCTCCAGAACTCCCTGCTGCTTTAGCTCAGGGTTTATGTGCCTCATCTATCTTTAGCCACACATTTGTCAGGTGTAAACCCACAATTCACTGGTTTTAATGTGATTTCCACAACTCAAAATCCATTTTTATCTAGTTATCTACAGAACAGAATTCTTTATTAATTGAGAATTCTTATTGCTCCACAAAGGGTATGGCATTTCACCACCTGCATTTGAACTGAAGAAATACTGTGGTGAAACTTGGTATACTTTAAACTGAGGGAAACAGTCTGTTCTGTTATGTCTTAGGCATTATCTGCCACATTACTGCAAACAAAGATATTTGCATTCTGTGTTAATGCATAGATATGTGTGAATTCTGGAAAATGTTGTCCTCTGCATTAGACTAAATTGGAAGACATGGAATGTTCTACTTTTTAAAGTGCCAAATTGTCATTGACCATTTCTCTTGATAGATTTGGCCCTCCTCCTGCTTCCTGTTTCTCTAGGTGTTCCACTTCTCTTAATTATGTTGGTTAATCTGCTTTGATGTCATAGAGGTGCTTGCCAACTTGACCCAGGTAACTGAGTGCTTAAAGAGTATTTTAGTATCTAAGCTGAGGCCTGTGGACATCTTGCTTGAAATTAGCATACCTCTGTTCACTTTGCCTGGAGAAGATAACTCATGGCTTAGATGTTGGGAGCATCATTAGGGAAGAATGCCCCGAAGCCTAAAATTGTGCATGTTTGCTGGGAAGCATGTTCAACTGCATTCAGTGGTGCTTACTGTTAAGAACATGAGCAAGGGATTCATAACATTAAGCCCATCTCTCAGTTGGCCAAGGGCAAAGGGCCCCCAAAAGTGCTCTTTACCAATAAAGTAAAATTACATTTTATGAGCCCTAGGGAAATCCTAGGACCCTAGCTTTTAATTCAAAATAAAGCAAGGTTCAGGATGGAATAATATGTTTGATAGATGTTACCCCACCCCTGCACTCTGGAACCATGGCAGTCAGGCTTTCATGTGTAGATGGCTTGATAAGCTTTTGCGCAGTCTTGGTACAGACATTTATTCTGATACTACTTCTCTGGAATTTTTTTAAAGTTCCACCAAACTTTTCAGTCTTATTGCAGAGAAATAAGAAATTATCCATGAATGAAGAAATGCCTGGGAAGCCCATTGCTTCATCACCTTTGACAATGCAAAGCTTTCCACAGAGAACGCATTTGTGCTGAAGTTGTGGCATTTCAGTTTTCATTCACACATTTGGGGAGACATATGTTTTATTTTAATGGTTCAGACTGTTCTGAAATGTACATGGAAACACAGATCAAAATCTTCAGAGTTACTGCCTAGTTTTGGGACTGCTAGTTCAGTTTTTCAGAAATACAGACCTTGCTGTTGTGCTTATAGACAGCCGAACTAAATTCCTAGAGAAAGAACCACCTCCTGAACTCCCAGTCCTAACCCTGAAAGGAAAAAAAAAAGACAGCAAGGATAGGAATACATCCAAATAAGGGGTTCATTTTGGGAAAAGAAATACAGTGATTATTTTCTTTTCTTAAAGAAAGCCTCATGAAAATTGACTATCATTCCAAATAGTCTCTTGGCAAGCAGATTTTGTTTTTTTGTAGAAATTTTGAGAGGAGAGCAGTGCAGAAAAAAATCCATCTTGGCTTTCTTAGTTAAAAGCTATGAGTCAAAATGCAGCTTTGCTTTTGAAAACTGGGGGCCTGTTCCCAGCCACATTTAGTTGCCCTACTCTGAAGCTGACAGCCTGGTGGAAGAGCCACATTGGCCAAAATTAGGGTTTTTGTTTGTTTTTAACTTACAGAAAAGATTCCTTAAAGAGAATTAGCATTCATTCTCCTGCAAGGGACCATGTGGTTGACAGGCAATAATTTTTTGGAACAGACAAAGGCTAGTATATGACCTTTGGGCATTATGTAACTTTGAAGGGACTGTTACGTTGCCCACAGGTTCCCTTGGGAAATCCTAGGACCCTAGCTTTTAATTCAAAATAAAGCAAGGTTCAGGATGGAATGGTACACTAGTATGTTTGATAGACGTTACATAGAAAGAAGGGCTGGATGTCACTGGTTTAGATGGTTATGCGTTGTAAGCTGGCGAGGCTGTCATGCTGTAATGAGCCCAATCCAAATTCTGTGTTAATGCATTAATTTTATTTTTAAAAATTTTATGTAGTAGATTTATATTCCTCCCTTTCCCATGACGGGTTCAGGGAGGATTATAGGCATAATAAAACAATTAAGAATGGAGTGTTCAAGAAAGCCAAATAAATTGTCATAGTAAAATCTCACAGAGATACGTTTAAAAAAACCCCCAAACCTTAGCATGTTGTCACTTGCATGTTATTGTCAGGGATCTTACACATTGTCTGCACAGAGGCAGTCTCTTTGACCTAGCTTTCACAAGCAGCAGCTAAAGTGTTTACTTTTCTTGACTGTACCACTTGGAGTGCATTGTCAAATAATTGTGTGTTCCTCCATATCACCCTCAAACTTCTGATATACAAAACTGTTATGTCAGGAAGAAACTTGGGCTAGAATCCTGCTCCCCAGCAACTGTCTGCCTACATGCAGGAGGAACGTTCAGTTGTGTGAATTTCATGGAGCTTTCCAAAGACCACCCAATCAGAGCTTGGGAGTCTCTGCAGCTGCTTTGGGGGCAGTCTTGGAAATCTTGCATTCTGTGGTGGCACTCCATTAAATCTTTGCACAGCTACATGCTCCTATTCATCCCTCTCTGCATGATTGACCCTTTCATCACCTCTCCCTGTTGATGGAGTAAAGACCTGTGAGGTTTTCTGTCCAGGGAATGAAATATGTGACATCTGAGGCCAGATTTGTTTTTCTTCCAAAGGGAAATATGTGGAATACAATGTAATGCTAAGCTTGACTACAGAATTCTTGTGTATTTCTTGAGAAGGGTCCTGTCAACTGCAGCTCATAAGTTTGCTACAAAAGTTGGGTGGATTTTGTGTTCCGCCATAACATGTCCAGTGTTTAGTGCTACATGAGTATTCCTTTGTGGAGGAAAATAATTGACCTTGAGGTATCTTTATTTAAACTTTTTAAATGATAGTTTGGTATGACTTGCAGAAAGAATGTTCTGATTTCATAGAAACTACCCAGAAATTATGTCTTGGCAAATCAACGGTAAAGTGCCCTGATGTATGTTTGTTTAATCAGTAACAGTTTATGGCAGTTTTTGCTGGGAGCTCTTCATGTTAGCTCCCCAGAAGACTTAATAGAATGGTATGGGTCTCTCCAGTTGAGCATATATTAGTAGCTTTTCATGAACAAATGCTTCGACACTGTGGATAGTTGTGCTGGCCATTTTTAACCAAGAGTTGGGAGGAAGAGTTTGCTTAACACTCTTGCTCTCTGCCTACTAGTCACTGAAGTGGTTTGCAGGAAACTGGAACTCTGGCTGCTCTTCAGTTGGTTTGCACCTGCTGCTTAATCTCTCCAGCACCTGGAGCTGTAAACACCCTTCCTGCCTTGCTACGACAATTATTAACTTTCAGTGCAGCTGTTGCATCAGCCATGTGCCAGGACAGTAAAAAAAACTAGCCACTAAAGTAAATCGTAACAAAAGGCCCATTCTGAAGGGTTTGCTATCTAGTTTGAGGCAAACAGTGAGATAATATAATATGAAAGAGCAGTAAAAATTTGTGTGAGAATGCTGGTCAGATGAAGCGCCGGATATAAGTAGAGAAACAGAGGCTTAATCTTGTAGCTGGTGTCTGGCCCAAAGTGCTGTTGTGCCTCAGGAGCTGGACTCCAGGAAAGTAACTGAGGGGGGATGGGTTTCCCCATACAAAAGAGCTCCAGGCACATTCCTCCATATCCATCTTTGGCACTGGAACTTCAGGAGAATTTAGATGTATATCAAAACTAGAGCCCTTCATATGCTGTCTTCTTCAGAGGATCAGACTTGGAGCAAACAAGCTCCTCCGGTTTGAAGCAGAAAAGGCTCTTCACTTGGCACTGATTATTTGGTTGCCCATAATATCATATAGCTCTCTTCCTTTCTAGAGCAGTTTTCAACAGTCCCACTAACAAGTGATTGAGGGGTTTAAAAAAGATCAAGTACCATACAGTTGTTTAATAGGATAATTGTACAGTTAAGATTTCAAACAAACAGAAAAGGTAAACTACATGCTAGAAAGATAGTGGGAACGTCCAAACTAGCAAGAAATGTGTGTTCCTCACAGAGGCAGGTACATGTGTCATTTGAAGAGCAAAGGCACAGGCAAACTATTCTGCTTTCATTTGTGGCCCTCTATACCCATGTTTTGTTCTGATATGTAAATTTAAACCTAGTCTCTGTTCACTGTTATACATGTGTCCTGTTGACATTCTACATGTGTCCTGTAAACTTCTGCAGCATATTTTGTGCTGCACCCCAAGCTGCCACCACCCCACTTTGTTTTGCAGAACTGTAATTGGAAGGCTTCTGTCTTGCACATGAAAGCATGGGCCTCCCATCTGCAGATAGGCTTCCCAAACCTCCCGCTGTGGCAGGAGACTTCTGGGTTCCCAGCTTCATCTCCCGCTCTCCAAAAATTGGGAAGCGGGGGGTGGAGGGGGGGAGAACATACCTGTAGGCTTCATGCTGTTAGCTCCTGAGCAGTTTGTAAAATGTCTGCCCCTTTAAGGCTGGGCAGGAAGCAGGAAACAGGAAGGGCTTTGGAGAACGGCCCCTCCCTTTCTTTGCTTTCGTTTTCACAGCAGGTAGAGTTCTCCGGAAGAAGACCCAGTAAGTATTTGTGTGAGAGAGGGAGGGGGCAGGGAGGGGGGATTCCCTGGTATGGAGGCTCTCCCCCCCTTTAGAAAGCGTGGGGGGGGAGGGAAATGTCTACTAGGCACTCTGTTATTCCCTATGGAGAACGATTCCCATAGGGAATAATAGGGAATTGATCCGTGGGTATTGGGGGCTCTGGGGGGGCTATTTTTTGAGGTAGAGGCACCAGATTTTTAGTATAGCAGCTAGTGCCTCTCCCCAAAATACCCCCCAAGTTTCAAAACGATTGGACCAGAAGGTCCAATTCTATGAGCCCCAAAAGACGGTGCCCCTATCCTTCATTATTTCCTATGGAAGAAAGGCATTTAAAAAGGTGAGCTGTCCCTTTAAATGTGATGGCCAGAACTCCCTTGGAGTTCAGTTATGCTTGTCACATCCTTGTTCCTGGCTCCACCCCTAATGTCTCCTGGCCCCACCCCCCAGAGTCTCCAGATTTTTCTTTAATTGGACTTGGCAACCCTATCTGCAGAGATGCTGATGAAGTCAAGGGGTGCTGCAGGGATTGCTTTACCTTTCCCACTCTGTTCTTTCAACCATAGGAGGAAACCTGTAAGCTGCTTTAAAAAGCTCATTTACACATGATCCATAAGCATAAAAGCACAGGAAGTAAGAGTCAGGGGGCAAATGTATTTGCAGAAATGTGTTTAATGCCTTGTGACAAAAAATGTGTTAATGTTTAACTTTGCTCTCCTGCATTTACCATCATTGTAATTAATAGAAAAAGTGATAATTTTTTATCTTGGCAATCTGTGGTGTTTCCTTCCCCAGCTTTATTTGTTCTGTCCCTTTCAAATCCTGCTTTGGTGGGTATCTAAATGTCGAAAAGTAAATGAGACTGTAGCAGACGTGTGTTTTAAAAGGATCCCTAGGCTGACCTGTCTCTCCAGCAATTAACCTATGGGCATTATGAACTTTGCTGCTGCTTCATTTCAGATATGATTTTTTTCTTCTCAAATTGCTTACAGACCATAAAATCATAATAAGTGATGCATTAGCTTTGTAGTATCGTTCCAGGGCTGTCATAAAGGTGCATCTCTTCTATTTCCGCCAGCTGGCTAACAAGGAGGTTGGGAAAGTATTTTGAAAAACCCTCTCCACGTCTTTGCTTTGTGAGTCACTGCTGAATAACATAAGTATCAATAACGGTATGTGGGGTAAATGTTTAAAGGATTCCCTCAAATGCCTTTTAATTTCAGAAAATGGATTTTTAAAAAAGCTCAAATATAGGAATATGATTGCCAGCTGATGTGGTTTGTAAACATTTTCTTCTCTTCCTCCTCCCTGTTGTTGCCCTTGCTCTTTTCCTAGTGAAAGTGGAAATCAACATGGCTACTGTTGTCTTCCCTGGGGTGATGATAGCAAAGTGTGCATCCATCACTGCTGTTCTACATAATATAGGGAAGAAGGGATTATAGTGTAAACCCTTTAGTAAGCAAGGATGACCACTGCCAAACCTAGTTAACATTTCAAGGAAATATAGGAGTGTGCCTTATATGGGCTCAGGCATAAGCAACATATCCTTTGAAAGATGCCCCTTCACCAGAGTGAAATCTCAGTGCTGGGTAAAGCCTTCACCTATCTTAGGGAAAGCAAAACCTCTTAAAGTGATTAAAGGAAAGGTCCCCCTGTGCAAGCACCAGTCGTTTCCGACTCTGGGGTGACATTGCTTTCACAATGTTTTCATGGCAGACTTTTTACAGGGTGGTTTGCCATTGCCTTCCCCAGTCTTTTTTTACACTTTCCCCCCAGCACGCTGGGTACTCATTTTACCAACCTCGGAAGGATGGAAGGCTGAGTCAACCTTGGACCGGCTACCTGAATCCAGCTTCCGCCGGAATCGAACTCAGGTCATGAACAGAGTTCAGACTACAGTACTGCTGCTTTACCACTCTGTGCCACGGGCCGCTTCAAAGTGAGTTAATTCAAAAGATCCTGTGCTCTTACCATCTGATGCCTCTATTTCCTGGAGTGGCAGTTTACAATTTCTACAGCACCCAAATGGCATTATGAGGAAGCCTCATGGCCTATCCTTAAGTCCCTATCCTGTGCTGGACCTGGGGGAGAGCTGGAGAGTATAGCAAATCCAAACATTGCTATAGATAGAAATGGTAAATGAGAGTTTTAAGAGGAATACATTGAAGTAATGTCATACTCCAAATGGAAGAAGAATCACCTTATTTTCTTGAAACAGTTTTATCTCCATAAGAACCAGTTCTCTGTTAAAGGGGGGTATTAACTGCTCTTTTTTTTAGGATAGAGCTCTCTTGTTGGTTGTTTCTACAGTTCTATATTTTGGATGACTGTAGTGCTAGAGAACTTTGAATGGAGTTGTTCTGTTGGTAGGGGGGACTAACCTTCTCAACTTTTAATTCTGACTGCTGAGGCTACTTGGATAAGCCTCAGCTAAGGTGAACCTTTTTGTAGTTCATCTGTGTGTATGTGTATTGTTGTCCCTTTACAAAAATATTAAGGACTCCGCAGAAGCTGGTCTAAAAAAGGATCGCTGTGCCTGCGGTGAGATTTTCAG
The DNA here is from genome assembly GCF_032191835.1 of Heteronotia binoei. Lineage (NCBI taxonomy): Eukaryota > Metazoa > Chordata > Lepidosauria > Squamata > Gekkonidae > Heteronotia > Heteronotia binoei. The sequence continues at coordinate 75,280,300 of NC_083228.1, read as the reverse complement.
TACTTTGTTAGTATGCCTTTTTTCTACCAAAAACAATGGAAACTGAAGCTAGCAGAGGTTTCAGAAATATTTTATATTAGTTTCTAATGTATATTCTTACTTTATCACAGTGCTGGTGTGTTCACCTGCACAAAGCTACTTTTTGTAATATTTTTGTGAATCACTAAGCTTTTTCCCCTCTCCTGTGTATTCAAGGTGCATTAAACTTGTTTGCATAATTGTCTTGTGTGTGTTTATTGAGTGCCTGCAGAAGTGATAAGAGTGGCTTTATTTTCTCATTCTTATGTGACTTACTTGTTCCAACCATTCTTTTCAAGCTGCAGCCAGGTTGTGGGCCCTTTTGTGTGCACACATAACAAAAGATCCCCCATCCCCCTGCCTTCACTTATCAACAGTCCTCTGAAGTGGTCTGTTCTCTTCTGCAATGTGTGTCCTGACTCAGGAAAAGGGGTTGTATTTATTAATGATAATTTCCATTGCACCTTTAAAAGTCCAAATTCTTTATCATCTTCATTCTCACAGTGACCCTCTGAGGTAAGTTGTAATTAATATTTTGTGAGGCTATATACAACTTTATTTAAGATTTTTTTATCCAGTTTCTTTGGAACAGTTTGAAGCAGCTAATAATAGAAATACCGGAAATTGCAATTTTTTAAAGAAAACAACTAAGATAAATTATTAAATCAAGTACCAGAAACTCACTGGGAAAGAACAACTTTGCGAAGTTTGTAAAACCTAGGAAGAGGTTTCTTGACTTCCGCTGCTGCAGCATGGAGATGAAAGATGATCTTGCCATTGAAGTTTGAGAGAGCCAGTTTGGTGTAGTGGTTAAGTGTGCAGACTCTTATCTGGGAGAACTGGGTTTGATTCCCCACTCCTCCACTTGCACCTGCTGGAATGGCCTTGGGTCAACCATAGCTCTCATAGGAATTGTCCTGGAAAGGGCAACTGCTGCAAGATCTCTCTCAGCCCCAACTCTACCTCACAGGGTGTCTGTTTTGGGAGGAGGGGGAGGTAAAGGAGATTGTGACCACTCTTGAGATTCAGAGTATAGGGTGGGATATAAGTCCAATATCTCCTTCATGTGTCATGAGTCCAGGATAAGAAGAAGAAATTGCTGGGGATACTTGAGCTGGTGAACAGGCTTGTATAGGGAAAGATGGTCCTTTTGAGCATGCAAGTTCCACAGCATGAATTGATTGATTGGGTCAATATGTGTTCAGGTCGAGAGAAAGAGACTGAGTTTCTAGATGCTCTCAATGACTGTGCTATGGAGCAGATGGTCACAGAACCTACCAGGGGTGGCGCGATCCTGGATTTGGTCCTAAGTAATGCCCAAGACCTGGTGAGAGATGTAAAAGTGATCGCACCGCTTGGGAACAGTGACCATAATGTTATTGATTTCACTATTTGTATAAATAGGGAGTTGCCCCAAAAGACCAGCACAACCACGTTTAACTTTAAAAGGGGTAAATTCTCTGAGATGCGGAGGCATGTGAAGAAAAAACTGAAAGGAAAGGTAAATATAGTCGAAACTCTTGGGGAAGCTTGGAGGCTATTTAAAACTACAATCCTAGAAGCACAGATAAAATATATACCACAAGTTAGGAAAAGTACAAACAGGTATAAGAGAAGGCCTGCATGGTTAACAAAGTAATGGAAGCTGTAAAAGGTAAGAAGGACTCCTTTAAGCGGTGGAAAGCTAGTCCAAGTGAAATTAATAAAAGGGAACACAGGCAATGGCAAATCAAATGTAAGACTGTGATCAGGCAGGCAAAAAGGGACTATGAGGAGCAAACTGGAGAGCCAGTTTGGTGTAGTGGTTAAGTGTGCGGACTCTTATCTGGGAGAACCGGGTTTGATTCCCCACTCCTCCACTTGCACCTGCTGGAATGGCCTTGGGTCAGCCATCGCTCTGGCAGAGGTTGTCCTTGAAAGGGCAGCAGCTGTGAGAGCCCTCTCCATCCCCACCCACCTCACCGGGTGTCTGTTGTGGGGGAGGAAGGTAAAGATTGTGAGCCGCTCTGAGACTCTTCGGAGTGGAGGGCGGGATATAAATCCAATATCTTCAATATTGCAAAAAACATAAAGACCAACAATAAAAATTTTTTCAAATATATTAGAAGCAGGAAACCAGCCAGGAAGGCAGTGGGGCCCTTGGATGACCAAGAGGTCAAAGGATTACTGAAGGAGAATAGGGAAATGGCTGAGAAGCTGAATGCATTTTTTGCGTACGTCTTCACTGTGGAAGATGAGAAGTGTTTGCCGCTCTGGAACCACTTCTATTGGAAGGGTTGTTGAAAGACCTGAGCCAGATTGAGGTGACAAGAGAGGAGGTCCTACAACTGATGAACAAATTAAAAACCAATAAGTCACCAGGTCTGGATGGTATACATCCAAGAGTTCTGAAAGAACTCAAAGTTGAACTTGTGGATCTTCTGACAAAAATATGTAATCTTTCATTGACATCTGCCTCCGTTTCTGAGGACTGGAAGGTAGCAAATGTCACCCCCATCTTTAAAAAGGGTTCCAGAGGAGATCCGGGTAACTACAGGCCAGTCAGTCTGACTTCAATACCAGGAAAGTTGGTAGAAACCATTATCAAGGACAAAATGAGTAGGGGACTTTAATTTGGTACTTGCTCTCAGCTGCTAGGACATTGTATGCGCAGCTGTGGAAACAAGGAAAAATACCAGAGGAATGGGATTGGATTGTGAAAGTTTTATCGTGGAGTGAGATGGACAAATTAACTAAAACTTTAAGAGACTATGACTTAGATATATTCAAAAAGGAGTGGAAGAAATTTAAAGGATATATGGAGAAAGAGTGGAACGTAAAAAGACATTGGACAATTTTTTAGTATTAATGAGAAAAGAAAAGTATTGAACTTTGATAGATTAGTGGTACCTTTATAATTGAACTTAAATTTATAACTTCGGGGAAGTCAAATATTGGAGGGAGGGGGGGCGGAAATATATGGGTTAGTATAGAAAAAGACAAATATTGTAACCATATGTTATTAATAAATTGTTAAAACACAAGGACAGAATGAGTAGGTACATTGATGAACACGAGTTATTGAGGAAGACTCAGCATGGGTTCTGTAAGGGAAGATCTTGCCTCACTAACCTGTTACATTTTTTTGAGGGGGTGAACAAACGTGGACAAAGGAGACCCGATAGATACTGTTTACCTTGACTTCCAGAAAGCTTTTGATAAAGTTCCTCATCAAAGGCTCCTTAGTTAGCTCGAGAGTCATGGAATAAAAAGACAGGTCCTCTTGTGGATCAAAAACTGGCTAATTAATAGGAAGCAGAGAATGAGTATAAATGGGCAGTCTTCGCAGTGGAGGACGGTAAGCAGTGGGGTGCCGCAGGGCTCAGTACTGGGTCCCATGCTCTTTAACTTGTTCATAAATGATTTGGAATTGAGAGTAAGCAGTGAAGTGGCCAAGTTTGCGGATGACACTAAATTGTTCAGGGTGGTAAGAACCAGAGAGGATTGTGAGGAACTCCAAAGGGATCTGTTGAGGCTGGGTGAGTGGGCATCAACATGGCAGATGAGGTTCAATGTGGCCAAGTGCAAAGTAATGCACATTGGGGCCAAGAATCCCAGCTACAAATACAAGTTGATGGGGTGTGAACTGGCAGAGACTGACCAAGAGAGAGATCTTGGGGTCGTGGTAGATAACTCACTGAAAATGTCAAGACTGTGTGCGATTGCAATAAAAAAGGCCAACGCCATGCTGGGTATTATTAGGAAGGGAATTGAAAACAAATCAGCCAGTATCATAATGCCCCTGTATAAATCGATGGTGCGGTCTCATTTGGTATACAGTGTGCAATTCTGGTCACCGCACCTCAAAAAGGATATTATAGCATTGGAAAAAGTGCAGAAAAGGGCAACTAGAATGATTAAAGGGTTGGAACACTTTCCTTATGAAGAAAGGTTAAAACGCTTGGGACTCTTTAGCTTGGAGAAACGTCGACTGCGGGGTGACATGATAGAGGTTTACAAGATTATGCATGGGATGGAGAAGGTAGAGAAAGAAGTACTTTTCTCCCTTTCTCACAATACAAGAACTTGTGGGCATTCAATGAAATTTCTGAGCAGTCAGGTTAAAACGAATAAAAGGAAGTACTTCACCCAAAGGGTGATTAACATGTGGAATTCACTGCCACAGGCGGCTACAGGCATAGCCAGCTTCAAGAGGGGGTTAGATAAAAATATGGAGCAGAGGTCCATCAGTGGCTATTAGCCACAGTGTGTATATATATATATGTGTGTGTGTGTATAAATTATTGGCCACTGTGTGATACAGAGTGTTGGACTGGATGGGCCGTTGGCCTGATCCAACATGGCTTCTCTTATGTTCTTATGAAAAGCACCAGAACTGTGAAGGAAACCTGAAAATAGGAATTGATGCACGTAGTTGTGCAAAAACTGGAGTTATTTGTATGCCTCACCCTGCATCTACCAACAGATAAGTCATGTTTCTGTTCCAGTTGAAGTTTTCAGGTAACCTTCAAGGACAACCCCATAGAATAAATTCCAGTATTCCATGCTTGAGGTTACAGAAACATGGATCAAAGTAGCATGGCCAGCTGATTCTGAGAGGGATTAGTTTCTGAATCAGGTGTAATTGAAAGAAGGCCCTCCTGGCAGCAGTGCCAACCTGCTACATGACTGAGGCTGGGCTCGAGAACTCTCAGACTGTTAATCTGATCAGAAAGGGAAAATTGGACCCCATTTAATCTCCTCTGAAACATCTACTTACTATTGTTAGGTATTAGATAGAGGATTATATTATCAGAAGTCATACCTCTGCGAGTCCTAGATTGGGTCTGCTATGATCAGGTTCTCATGTAAAGCATCTGTTAAAGGCTTTGAATGTTATATACATTATAGGAAAACCTTGCCCTTCGGTGCATTGCAAATGGGACACACAAATGTGTTGTTCACCCAAATATAATTTAAATAAGAAAGGTTGGGGGGCTAGCAGACAAGTTGATGAACATTCTGGCAGGCCAAGACATAGAACAAAAATACCACTGAAGTAATGATTAAATTGTGCCTTCCATTCTTCTGAGGTCGGTAAAATGAGTACCCAGCTTGCTGGGGGGAAAGTGTGAAAGACTGGGGAAGGCAATAGCAAACCATCCCGTAAAAAGTCTACCGTGAAAACGTGAAAGCAGCGTCACCCCAGAGTCAGAAACAACTGGTGTTTGCACAGGGGACCTTTCCTTTTCCTTTCTTATGAAATTAACACTGTTTAAAAAATATTTTCTTGCATACACAGCTTTCTTCAGTGCTCTAGTGAAAATTCTTGTGCTGTGGTGGCAGCTGCTGCCATACCAATGGATTTTAAAATCTGCACAGCCAATCAGAGGCTCCAATTGCCCTTGTTTGGTGGGCACCAGGAAAGGTGTCAATGGGTGCCATGTCAGGAATCCCTATTTTACAGCCTGAATCAAAGATCAGCAGCTGGGCTATAGCAGGTTGTAAATTAGGACCAGAGTAGAATCCATCCTGATTTTTAAAATTAATTGCATTACTTATTATTCAGCATAAAGTCAGTGTTGCCATGTAAGTGTGGAATATGATATCTGTGGTATAATGAGCATCCTGAATTTGTTAATTTACAGTTTAAGATTAAAGTCCTTGATATAGATGACAATTTCAGATAAGCCTTTGCAAGGTCTTCTAACAATCAGGGAATACGGCCTGTATGAGGCTTGTTCCCTGCACAGTTCCACATCCTTCACATCTGGGGAACAGTACTAATAACAGCCCCACAAGAATGTAGCATAGTGGTTAAGAGCATGAGCTATGAACTGGAATCCTACAGTCTATCAGGTGTCAGCTCAGCCCAGCCTGGAGTTTAGGTGTAATGCAAACCACTGTGTCAGAAACAATCTGTGATTTTTAAGATGCCTCTACTACTGAAGCCCATGTTCCCTCATCTCTTATTTCCATCTTCCCTTCCATGTCCCAAATTGTGTGATTTTCCCCCACATGTGAATATGTGCAGATTGGCTTTATTCCTGGTCTAAATTATGTGACCAGAATACTCTCAGTGCAAGGGGGAGGGTGTTAAGTGTATGCAGAGAATTGTCACACATTATTGTTGCACTTTCCTTATATGGGAGATTTCATGAGTGCCTACAGAGGGAGGCACAAAACAGTTATCAAGGGGAGGTGGCTTACTCAGCTTGGTATTTTGAGGCAATATGCATCTAGCCTGGAGTGCACTGTTAATATTTTACCTGCTTTGAGGTTAGGCAGAATGCTAAGTACCTATTGAGGCTGGAGGAGGCCTGAGGCAGTTCCTTGGGGCTAGCAGCCTACAGGTGACTGTGGATTTGTTCTTGCAGACCAGCTAATTCTGAACTCTTTAGGCAGCACAAAACTAATACTGGAGCTGGGATTACTTCTCTACCACAGCTGAACCTGTTCTATCACCCCATAAATGATCCTAGCTCTTGATTGTTTCTTAACTGGTTGTGAGCACTTTGCCTAAGCCTGTTTTTTCCTAGCAGGAGGTCAGCTAAAAGAAACAGTTCCCTGCCCCCACATCACTGTTTCCAAGTAGAAGAAGAGATTGGGTTTATGCCCCGCCCTTCGCTAACCAAAGGAGTTTCAGAGCAGTTTACAAATCTTTTCCTTCCCCTCCTCACAACAGACACACTGTGAGGTACGTGGGACTGAGAGCTCTCCCAGAACTGCTCTAGAGCAGAACATCCTTGAGAGAACTTGTGGCTGACCTAAGGTCACATCAGCAGGTTTATGTGGCGGAGTGGGGAATCAAACTCGGTTCTCCCAGATAAGGGTCTGCATATTTAACCACTACACCAAACTGGCTCTTAGTGGTGAAGGTACCCTGCATTGCTTTTACCACTGGTGCAAATGGAGAGGCATTGGGCACTGGTGACAGAGTTTTCACACCAGGAATTTATTGGCATTCCTCTGTCTTTAAAAAAAAATCCCTTCAATACATGTTTTGCAGTGACTCAGCACTAGCTCTTAAGAGCATGATTCTCATAGTTGCTTTTGTTCTTTCTTCATGTATGCTGTATAACAAAACATCAACATGTAAGTAGTATTCCTCCAGCCATCTTTCAGTTTTCCCTCTCCATTACTTTCTAGGCAGTTGGGACAAAAACCACCATGCACCGTTCCACATATATCTCTGTAATGAAATGACTGGTGGCTTCATTTAATAAAACGAAAACTGGGCATTCTGAGGAATTAAAATTTGACAGGGAAACACCCGCAAATACAAAGTGTTCCTCCCCAAACCACAGGTATTCACAGTGGTTATTATTTTATCAGGAATTCTGTTTATTCAGGCAATAAACAGGCACTCTCCAAATAGTACAACTCAGCATTTACTGGAAAACAAAAGTAAAAGAATGGTAGATGCTAGAATGTGCATCCGTAATAGTCCAGGCCTTTCTAAACACTTTACTACAGACATAGATAAATGGCAATAGATTGTTGCAGCATTTTAACAATTGCTCTTTGTTTGCAAGCTGGTACGGCATGAACAAAATGTTAGGAAAATGGCACCTTTGCAGCACAAGAAAAGTACCATCTTCCACATTAGAAGTTAATGTACATGGTATGTACTCCTTCCAAAAAGATTGAAGCAAAGCAGATTTGGGAAATACAGTGAATACAGGGGAAACCTAGAACAAGAATGATTAGAGCACAACATAATCTGGGTTCTCCAAAACAAAAATATGCTCTTATTTTGGAAACAAAAATACAGAGTACTGTGTGCAAAAACTAATTCTAACTATATTGTTAGAAAATTTACTAGAATATCATACAGTTCCACTTTGTCAATATACATAGGTTATCATATAAAGTTAATTTTCAGTACAATTTTTGTTAAAACCAATACCCTGTTCCACACCGATACATTATGCTATATTTAGAGGAAATAAACTTCATGTCTTCAACTACCAACTGTATAATAAGCATTTATGTACACAATTAAAAGGTCTAATTAATGTAACAGATAACTGGATAAAGGTCTTCACAACAATATTTTGATTAATAACAAAAATAAGTCCATCAACTGCTATTGATGCCCATTTCTGTCTACCTTCCTCGGGCGTAAAAGGCTTCACAAATCTGCCATATGTTATTGTTATATTTGGAAACCTATTAGCAGTGCCAATAATGGTTCTAAACCTTTCAAATAGAATCACAGAATCAAAAAGTTGGAAGGGATCTCCAGGGCAATCTAGTCCAACCCCCTGCAAAATGCAGGAAATTCACAAATACCGCCACACAGTCCCTTAAATTCACACGATCCGCATTGCTATAAGATGGTCATTCAGCCTCTGTTGAAAAATCTCCAAAAATGTTTAGAGGAAGTAGCCAAAGAATTTTCAGAGTGGCAGCTGCCTACAAAAATTAAACTGTGGCCAAATTCTTGTTTTGGAAATGGAAGCAAAGAAAAATAATGTGGAAGCAGCCAATCATGGAAATTACTGCTGGATCCAACCAAATCAACATTACCAGTGGAACTGCAGCCCAAGAAGTGTGTGTAGGTAAGCACTCTGATCTTCTCTTGCTCTTTATTTTATCATGAGTTTGTTTAATCATATTGTTTATATGACATACAGAAATGAAAGTGATATCTGCAAACCCACATTTTGCCATTGCACCAAATTGTCTCTGGAGCAAAGAGCACTGTGACTCATTTAGGTGTGACTCATTTAAGGTGACGCAAGTAAGTGAGCCAAGCTACATAAGGCGTGTTCTGGGAAGGTGTGTTCTGTTTCTTGTTATCTCTATGCATGTATACAGTTTTCCAAATAGGCATGATCTACAGGGTAGGCTGAACCTTTTAAGGTTAATTAGGAAATGCTTGCTAAGCTCCATGAAGATGAAAAAGGAGTAATAGTTCTCATTATCGAAACCAAAGGGGGAAAATAACATTTGAGAAGGAGAGAAGGGAGGGAAAGTTTCAAGAAAATAAACTGGAAATGCAGCTTTAACTTTTTTTGTGAAAAATTGGGCATAGAGGTAGACCAGAAATACAAACGCTTTAACAGATTGAGACCTGCAATGTGGGCCGAAATTTCAGGTGCCAGGGTCCTAACTCATCCTGGCAACAGCTTTGTGCCATTAGGTCAGTGTACCAACCTTGATGTGGGCTTCACGTCTCTGCTGTCTGCAATTCCTCTTTACTTCTTTTAACTGTGAAGTGTGATGCCCTCAGCTGCAAGTTACCCTAGAACTATTTGATGTGACTTCTCCATTCACAGTTCCTGAAGGGGAGTTTGCATGCTTACTTGGCTGCAGGGCTTTTTTTTTTAAGCAGGAATGCACAGGAACGCAGTTCCGGGTGGCTTGGTGTCAGAGGTGTGGCCTAATATGCAAATGAGTTCCTGCTGGGCTTTTCCTACAAAAAGCCCTGCTTGGCTGCATGCATATGTTGCCATTCACAGGGTTCAGTGTTTTGCATGCCACTGAAACCTGCATATGGGATAGCAGTTTGCCAAAAATATAAGCATGCATAGCCAGCAGGGTGTAGTGATTAAGATTTTTGGTTTAGGAGCTAGGAGACCATGAAAGATCATGTATAGTTGTTGGGAGTATAAAATGGAAGGGTAGTAAGGTTATGAAAGAGAAATGTTGAATATAAAAATATGCACAAATAAATAGTGGTGGGAAACACAGGATTTCTAAGTAATTTTCTTGTGGCGGACAAGAGCCCAATGGTCAAATGATTAGGGACTACTGTCTTCAGTGGGCCATTGCTTTTCAAATAGTCTGTGTATTGGTGAAGGTGATTGGGGGAAAAGATCTTCAACCATTCTATCTTTCTTAACCAGACTTTGACCCTGACTTTGAAGTAAAGAGAAAAACTGCTTTGTTTTTCTTTGAAGAGAAGAATCTGCATGCAAAAACTCCTAATATGTTTCAGACTAGCCTAAGCAGGAAACCAAAGATTGTGTGGGGGCCAGGAAATGCTTATAGCAAGTTCCAGGAAGTGTTACTTAGTAATCTGGCTAAGTCCTCACAAACACAACTTGTGTAGATAGAGTAGAGAAAACAGCCAAGCTGCACCGTCAAGCAAGAGGGAGAGAGGATAAAATGAATGATCTGCAAAAGCAGATCATGATGACACTGGGGCTTGAGCCACCCAAAAACTTGGTGTCCAGATTCCCCCACCCCACCCCGGCCCCATCCTAAGGAAAGGAATTCCCATTAACTGGTTTTAGAAGACTGTGAAACTGAGGGAGTGTAGTTATTTATTCACTTCGTTTGTAGGATCTTTTCTCATACTGTACTTGCTCCTGATTTTCTTGGCACTCATTCAACTGGGCAAGGCTTTTTTTTGGTAGAAAAAGCCCAGCAGCAGGAACTCATTTGCATATTAGGCCTTACACCCTGACATCACTATTGTTTTGCGCCCTGTGCAAAACAATAGTGATGTCGGGATGTCAGCAGGAACTCATTTGTATATTAGGCCTTACCCTCTGATTCCAAGCCAGCCAGAACTGCATTCCTGTGCATTCCTGCTCAAAACAAGCCCTGCAACTAAGCATTGGAAGTGGTTTGGGCATGGTTCTTGTGCACGTCTTCGCTCCCTTTGCATTTTTACAGTGCGGAATCAGTTTATTTTCTCCCACTTATGCCTTAAATAATCAGGATGTTTAGGGGAGAGTGTTGGCAAAAAAAAGCACACACACACTGTAAAGTACTGGGGTTGGCGCAGTAAGAGACCAGAGTCGGAGAGTGATTTCAGCAAGCTTTACTTCAGGAACACAAACACAGACTGAGCTCTATTCAAACCTCCCGCTCCTTTATACAATTCTTGCCCCCTTCTGATTGGACCTTAACTATGTACATGGCTTGGCTATTTACAGAGGCCTAAGGGCCTATCAGGGTACAGTATGAGCCTAGATGTTGATTGGCTACTTATGTTTCAATCCTTCCCCTGATTGGGCACGCTTAGGCCTTCTCTGGAACCCTGGTGTGGAGTACAAGCTTGGCTTGTTCAGCTTCCCTCCAAAAGTAACAGTTCCCTCCAAAAGTAACAGTTCTCCATTTGAACCTAGGACACAACACACACCCTTTCATTCTTTGTGCATGCTTATGTTGATATAATGGCTGAATTTTTAAAAAAGATTGGCAATCAGGGAACAGGCCAACACAGTATGGGGTCAGAACCCGCCCCCCCCCCCCAAATGCTGGAAAACTCATAGTCCGCCTTTCTCAATGAGCCTGAAGGCAGATTACAGCATTTGAAAACAATGCAAAAAAAGACTAATACAACATATCCAACAAGCAATGTAACAAAGCTGAATTACAAAACTAGGGAACATTGAAATAAAAACTGTTTAATCACCCTAAACCATCTAATAAGAAGTGCTCATTTTTCCCACAAACAATAAAACTGCAGCCCTATTCCCCTTTTTATATTTCCAAGTCCACACATTATATAAACCCTGATGAAATTCAAAGTATGCAAATCACCAAATTTACATATTTATTTTGCATAATGTATTCTACTTCCAAGATCTGGCTTTGTGAAGAATCTTGATTTTTGTTGTTGGCAAGCCCAGAGAAAAAGGGAAGAGGGAAGGAAAATGGATGGGCTGCAAGGGCCACTAAACAGTAGCCAGCACAGGCCTTTTCAACTGGAACCTGGATTCCTCCTGCTTCTCCCTTACAGGGTGAAAGACAGAGGAATTGGACTCATGGGAGAGGATTTTGCTGTCCTTTCTTCTGGAACAAGGCTTGAGAAAAATACTTCTGTTTTTCAGTTGAGAGGGGCAGTGTTGCCTGCTAAGGAGACAAGATTCCTGATGGATCAGGTGACTGGACCCAGTGAAGTGGGTTTTAATTCACAAATACTTCTGCCACAATACAACAAAGCTGTTAGACTTTACAGTACCACAAGACTCCTTTTTTGTTTCATTGCAGTCACTAATACAGCTAGCTCTCTGGAATTTATCAGTCTCTTATAAGTAGGACGGAAAGGCAATGTATGCTGTAAAACATACGCTAGGCAACGTCTTCTGCAGCCTAAAAGCCATTTTCCCTTGTTATATCGAGCAGTCCTTTACTTATACATAAAGTGATCCCAATAGGCTTTAGAGGCCAGGAATGTTAATATTTGCATTCAATCAGCAGAAAACCTTAAATGCATATTCAAAGTGAAAATACCAGGCTGCTTCCTATTGTCATTTGTCAAGGCTGACCAGCAGCTGAAGCTGATTAGGGCTCCCTGCCTCTTCCATGACAGTGGATTATGTAGGATCAGTAGGGTTGCCAAGTCCAATTCAAGAAATATCTGGGGACTTCGGGGGTGGAGCCAGGAAACTTTGGGGGTGGAGCCAGGAGCAAGGGTGTGACAAGCATAATTGAACTCCAAAGGGAGTTTTGGCCATCACATTTCAAGGGACCGCACATCTTTTAAATGCCTTCCTTCCATAGGAAATAATGAAGGATAGGGGCACCTTTTTGGGGGGCTCATAGAATTGGACCCCCTGGCCCAATCTTTTTGAAACTTAGGGAGTATTTTGGGGAGAGCCACTGGATACTATACTGAAAATTTGGTGCCTCTACCTAAAAAAAAAAACGCCCCCAGAGTCCCAGATACCCGTGGATAAATTCTCCATTATTTTCTATGGGAATAAGTCCCCATAGGGAATCATGAGTACCCAGCAGACATTTCCCTCCCCTCCCCCCGCTTTCTGATGACCCTGAAGCAGGGGGAGGGCCTCCAAACCAGGGGATCCCCTGCCCCCACCTGGAGATTGGCAACCCTAAGGATCAGACCTGGCAACACAGCTACTCCTACCATAAGAGTTGCCAATCTATTGAGGTGAGCAGAGATTCTGAAAACTGGTGTTGCACAAGGCTGTGATGTTGCTTCTGGCCTTGGACCTGAAAGTGATTTTATGATGCCAGCAATAGTCAAGGAATTTCCCTAATCTAATTAGTTTCTACCATAGACATTTGGGAAACACCTAGAGGGCTGTGCAACCTTAAAGTCACTTCTGGGCCTGAAACCAGAAATGTTGTAATTCCATGACCACCATTTCCCCCCCAGCCACAGAAGGGCTTAAAAAAAAAGCAGGAATGGCTAGATCACTATATAGTTAGAATTCTATAGTGATCCGTTTCCAGAATCTACTTATTCTTGGCTTTTTACAAATGCCTTTTTAAAACCATATAGCCTCCATCTTCCATTTTAAGCTTCACAATGTAAAGGGCTAGATACTTTCTTTTTCTTAGAAAATCTGGAAACTAGTAGATCATGGTAAGAGATCATAACATTACAATGATGTAGCTGTCCAGTATGTGGGGGAACATGGCAGCCACAGGTAAAGAAAATGGCACTGATGGTGGTGGGACCTCCAAACATATGCATGTTCCCATTCACATGACATCCAAAGGCCTTTTGACATTTTTTCCAAGAAAGGTTGTACCAAACGAGAAAGCCTGAGGCTGCTTTCATAAGCCCTTGTACTCTAAAATTATGCCTGACAGTGCTTCTTTTGTGAGACCCTTGGCCCCTAAGAATTCTATTTATTAATTTATTATATTTGTATCCCGCCCTCCCCTGATGGGCTCAGGGCAGCTAACAACAATTAAAACAACATAAAATTAAATTAATACAATAAAATCACAATAAATTATTAAAACATCTCAAATGTATACAATTTTAATCCCTAGATGGTGATGTTATTAATTCTTGATTAGCGCTGTTTACTGTGATGTGATTGGATATTATTGAGTGCCTTGCATTTCTGTTTGGGTCGAGTTAAGATATTAATGCTGTAGGGTAATGAAGCACTGGACGCCTCCATCAGATGTTAAAAGCCTGTTTGAACAGTTATGTCTTGCAGGCCCTGTGGAATTGTGGCAAGTCCTGCAGGGCCCTGATATTTTCAGGGAGAGCATTCCAGAGGGTAGGGGCTGCCACCAAAAAGGCTCTTGCCTTGGTGGTGGACAGTCAAACATCCTTTGGCCCAGGGATCATTAAGAGGTTTTGTGAGCTTGATCATAGTGCTCTCTGAGGATCATAAGGGGAAAGGTGCTCCGGCATGCAAGGCAGGTCCCAGGCAATATAGGGCTTTAAAGGTCCTAACCAGCACCTTGAAGTGAGCTCGGAACACCACAAGCAACCAGTGCCACATTTCCAGCACAGGTTGAATGTGCTCCCATAAAGGTAGCTCCAATAACAACCTGGCTGCAGCATTCTGCATCAGTTGCAGCTTCTGAGTTCACATCAAGGGTGGCCCCATGTAGAGGGCCTTACAATAGTCTATTCTCAAGGTGACTGTGGCTAAGTCGTTGTGCTCTATGTATGGAACCAACTGCCTTGTCTGCCTAAGATGATAAAATGCGGATTTGGCATTGACTATGGACCTGGGCCTCCATAGTCACATGAGGACTCCAGGAGTACCCCTAACCTGGTGCTTAGAAGTACTCCTTAGACGCTGGCGCTAAAGGCGCCCTATCAGAGGTCAGTAAAGGGATCTCTCTTCCCAGGCCACCTCAGCTTAGACACAGAACCTCCGTCTTTGCAAAGCCAGATCCAGATTTTCCTGGACATAGCCAGCCCAGCCCCCCATCAATAAATAGAGCTAGTATATGGTTTGACAGAGTGCAGGCTTACCAAAAGAGAACTATGTCATATTCTCAGGGTGCAGGCAGGCAGGAGTCCAAAGCCAGTCAAAGTCCAGAAAGTCAAGTAGGAGCCAAGTCACCAATGCAGAATCACAAACCAGAATCAGAAGTCAATGGCCAAAAGCCAAAAGGTCAGGGTGCCAAGGAAATCAAGCAGGTCAGGATCAGGAAGGAGCGTGGATGCAAGCCAGAGAATAGACATGTTGCTTCCACAAGGTTACCAGGTCCTGGGTGGGAGCTATAAGGGAGTCTCAATCAGTCTGCTCCCTGGGTGGCAGTGACTCTGCTAGAACTCAAGGCCGAGAGATCTGTAGCATCAGCGTGCCTCATGTCTTCGCTCTGAAAGATCTTTCTGGAGCCTGCTTCAAACTCTTGAGATGGGAGGAGGAGAGCTTGGAGGAGATTGATCCTCAACAGCTGACACTGGTGCCTGGAGAGTGATTGATGGGCCACTGCTGTTTGTTCACCTGAGGAACTGGCTGGTAACTCTTCCAGGTCTGTTAACCCTGCCAGCTCCTCCTCGTCAGGGCTCATGACAAACTACAGCAAAAACATAGGGAGTTAAAGAGCAAGAATACCATACTTGTTCCGAGGGAATTATTGTCTCTTAAGAGATACAATAGAGATCTAGTAAAGCATAAGAAGAAGGAGAATTTATGAACTGAGATGTTTAATTTTGGCTGTAAAAAATAACGACAGCTCTGCATTTTGGTCATTTATAAATATGGGCACTAGAACATATGGCAACATTCCCTTCTGTATTCATTCAGAAATCTGGGAGTCATATTTAAAAAACCTTTGCTACTCCAAGTGAACGTTTTTCTTCTGAGATACTTGAACCTAATAGCCCTCTTCCTGACTTATTATTTATTATTTACGTATGGCAGGATTACACACAGGAAGCATATAATGATATCAAACACATAACTGTTGATGCAATGGGTATATAGACAGATTGAACAATACTACTAAATACTATTATCTACATTTTCAATCCACTCAATCACAGCTTGGTACAGTTCAAAGAGCTCTGTCACATCTCCCTGGAAAGTACAATGTAGTGATATGAATTTATATTACCGAAATTCCTATTTTTATTCCAAAACCTTCCAGTGCTAGTAAAAGCTGATATTTTCAAACATTGGAAAGCCTTGATATTAGATTATATATGGGCAGGAAAGAAACACAGAGTTGCATACTCAGTGTTAACTAAACCTTTAACACAAGGAGGCTTGGCATTGCCAAATCTTGAAAATTATTATTCTGGCTGCACAATTAAAACATATCATTCCATATTCTTCAACAAACGGGGGGAAAGCCTGGATTCAAATAGAGCAATCGTTTATTACCCTGGACCTGCTCCATGAAATGAGTTGGAACTTTCCTAAACATCGTAATCCCAATATTCAATTCAGTCCCTTTTTAGCACTCACCTTAGATTTGTGGGATAGATATAAAACAGTTTTGACACCTATTCTTTCTCCAGCGATGGTCTTCTTAGGACAGGATTGGTTCCCAGCTGCTAAATCTAAGGCAAATTTTCTTGCTTAATTCCAAGGTGGCTGTCACGGTAGAATGGTCCTAGATGGATTGGGTTCCTATATCAGCCTCGACTATTTGCTGCACAATGTTGTTAGATACTAGCAAGTAATCAATGCATGAGTATATGTCATGGACAGGAGAGAAAAAAGAATATTGTCCTGTAAGCCAAATTTGGAAAATAAAGATTGTAAGGCTGAAACATGATGTGTAGGGTTCACTGAAGAAGTACTTTTGTATGTTAATTTAGGGTCTGCAATTAAGTTAAGATCACCCCCTATCACAATTTCCCCTTGTTTAAATTCATTAAGTTTCAAAAAAACATTTTCTATTAAATCCAATTGATTTTTGTTTGGGTATATATTGTAGCTATAGTTGTTGAAAACCATCAAGGTCACCTTGAATAAACAAAAACCTTCCTTGCGGATCAATCAATGTTTTATGGCATTGAAAAGGAGTGCTTTTAGAAAACAAAATGGCTACTCCTCTTGCCTTGGAAGAACTTGGGGCTTGAAAGCTCTGAGAAAACCATTTAGTTTTCAAAAGAGGTGAATACGTTCTTTTGAGATGAGTTTCTTGCAGGCAAAGAATATTTATTTTGTCTTTATACATCCGGTTCGAAATTCATCTGACCTTAATAGGGTTGCCCAATCCTCTGCAGTTCCAAGTGGCAATTTTAATATGTTTAGACATTATCACAATAGATATACTTAACTGACTTTGTGAAACTTAGCAGGACAACTTTCAAAATGAAACTTAACAAACAACTATACTATAAGAACAATCTAACTATTTAAAAATCCTCAACTAGTAGGACACTGTTCCACGCCTCTATAGAAAGAGAGGCCAAAGAGAGATTAATTAAAATACTCTCATTAAAGGAACCAAAACTATTCTCAAAGCTAAGACTAATAAAACTAATAACTGATATGAGGGCAGCTTTAATTGGTCAAGATTAGTTGCTTAAGCAACTCCCCCCTCCAAATTAATTAGTAATTTCCTATGAATAGCTATAATAGGTATCCTTGCCACTAACTCTAATTTATGTTTTAACTTCTTTGGTTATATTGATACTCTGTTTATTTCATGTTTCTTTAACTAGTCTCTTCCAAGCTGTTTAATTCTATGTTGACCTAAATAGATAAAAAGCATAAAGAAAAAGACTTATTTGGTTTCAAAATGATATATAGGTGGTATATGACACCTAAGAAACTGGCAAAAATGAACAATCAGGTGTTGGATAGATGTTGGAAATGTAAAAAACAAGAAGGATCTTCCTACCATATGTAGTGGACTTGTGGAAAGGCAAAACTTTTTTGGCAAATGATTCAGCAAGAGATTTTGAAAATTTTGGGTTATAATATCAAGAAGGCACCAGACATTTTTTTGTTGGGATTACAAATGGAAACATTTCCAAAACAAGACAGAACGATAATTTGGTATATGCTTTCAGCTGCTCGGACATTATATGCGCAGATGTGGAAGACAAAATACCAGAAAAGTGGGAATTGGCTTTAAAAGTTATGCATTGGAGTGAAATGGACAAACTTACAAGAATCTTAAAAGAACATGACTTAGAGGAGTTTAAAAATGAGTGGGGAAAATTTTAAATATATGTTGAAAAACAATGGAATGTTAAAGGATATTTGGCAATTTTTGACACTGATTAAACTCTAAAGGAACGTTAAATGGACTATAGTAGAAAAATGAGACTATTGGAATATATCTTTTTCGTTCTTTTGATAATGACTAAAGGATTACTATGAAGATCACTATAAAGGGGTACAATTATAACTTATGTTTTTTCTTTTTTTTTCTTTTTTTGCTTTATTATGCTTTTTTTTCTTTTTTTTATGAAGACTCTTAAATAGATAAAACTGATTACCTTTTTTCTTAACGAATTTAAAATACACTGCCGGGGGTTACCAAAAGGGGGGGAGGGTGGAGAAAATGTACTGTATATGTATGAATTTTTAATAACAAATGATAAGTGTTATTACAATATATTACAGTATAATAAATTGTGTTTTACAAAGAAAAAAGAAAAAGACTTATTTGGTTGTAAAAACTATAAGTTTCACTATATAGATTATAAAACTTTAGTTTTGTACATACGTGTACTTACATTTGAGGAAATCTTCCTTGGTTGAACTCTTAAATATATATATATCAGTGTCATTCAACCATTTTAAACTTATAAAACAATTAAAGTTAATTAGCTTTAATGTGAAAGTCATGGACTTAATAACAAATTACTAGAATTAATTCATCTATATTTGTATAAAAATTCACCCATAATAAAGTTAAGCAATGAGTTGTGTTGTATAGAATTATTATACATACAGTTAAGAATTTCATAGTAAGTTTTATTTAATTTCCCTTAGCAATAGTTAGGTATATCATTTACCTCTACATAGGTATATGTAAGAACTGAAAAGCAATAAAGAGAGAACTTTTAAAACAGGATCAAAATGCACTCAATGATCTCAAACTGAAGGTCAGTTATACTGCCATATACCTTCTTACTAACTATATGTACATGAGTAGTTATACACCTTAACTTCACTTTCTAGTCTTATAAGGAAATGTGGGCTCAATATGCTTCCCTAGGGAAACTCTGCTGATATATCAATAGTGGTTTATTGGGGAAAGCCGTTCTTCTTAGGGTCAATAGTTTGCTATATTTCATTCACTGAAATGATACATCTGTTTATGTCATGAAGCATTAATTAGCTGCAATATTAAAGTCATATACTTTTTAACTATAAAAATACAGAATTAATTCATCTCAACTTGTATATAATTTCATCTATAATAGGGGTAATCAATACATTATGTTGTAAATAATTACTGTATGTACAATTTAGAATTTCATAGTAAGCTACATTTCATAATATGCACTTCATTTTATCAAACTTAAAATCAGTTATAGTACTAAAGAACTTCTTATTAACTATATACACGTTAGTAATTTTAAGCAACAATTCTACATTCCAGTATTATGCTCTTAGAAGATGAGAGTTCCAATGCAGTCCTTAGGGAATCTCTGTCAGAGTATCCCCAGTAGTCTCTGGGGGGAAAAAAACGTTCTTTTTCAAATCGATATTTTGCTAGAAGCAAGTCACTGAAACGAAACAATTGCAAATTGACATATAAATTAGTCTTCCTTAAGATAGCCCAACTCACAGAACTAAAGAAAAAACAAAGTTATCAAGTCTGGTTTTCAGTTTGGGAAACAGACAGCAGTAGTTCTTCTTCTTGTGTGATGGAAACGTTGAGCGCCGCCAGTAAAGCTTTGCCTGTGATGTCATCAGATGCTTGGAAAAGAGCGCCATTTTTGAATACTAGTATATCCGATACCGGGCTCCAGCAAAAACTGATTTTCTTTTCAAAATGTTTTGTTGATACAACCTTTAGGAGACGACGTTTTTTTAAATGTTTCTGGTGACAGATCTGTGAGGATAAGCACTTTTCTTCCGTTAAATTTAAGATCGTGTTTTCGTGCTTCCTGAAATACCGCGTCACGTAACTCCATGGAATTAAATTGAATAAGGACATCTCTGGGTCTGTTTTTACTTTTAAGTGCCTTCGACCCTAATCTGTAGGCTTTATTGATGGTAGTTATGGAGATCCCATCAATTTTCATTGACTTTTCAAGCCAGTTTAACATAAGTTTTGTCATTGTTTTCCCATCTTCCGGGCCCTCTTCAACCGCCCTTATCTTCAAATTCCGCTCTCGCCATCGATTTTCCAAAGACATAAGCCTCTCAGTTGCCCTTGTTTCGAAATTCTGTAGGGCTTTAATCTTGTCCTGAGCAGTGTACAGCATCTCTGTGGCATTTTCTGCAACCTTAGAGATTTCTTTCAGATCTGCTGCGAGGGAATCGAGTTTGTTGTTTATCGGTTGAAGTAAGTTAGTAATTGAATTTGTAAAGTATATGCAAAGATCTTCTTTAAAAGCAGTTAGATCTTTTTTTGTGAGAGGGGCATCATCATTCTCCGTATTGGTGTCAGATTGGGGAGTATTAATGACGGGCGCCATTTTGGCTGTTGGTAAAGAATCCCTTTCAACCAAAGATTTTCTATTATTTTAAGGAGGAAAAAAACTTTCTACCAGCTTTGCTGACTTGATTGCTGATCTAGGAGTCTTCCGTCAGCTTCTCCTCATGTTTTGCATAGAATGAAGCTATCCATAGCGATCTATGCAGCGGTAAGGAGGAAAGGAGGTCGGAGCTCTCTTAAAATGTGCCTGCCATGTTGAAGCAACGCCCCGCCCCTTTCAACTTCCTTTAATGAGTTTTGTCATCCACCCCATTTGGACAATTACTGTATTCCAGTTCTCATTTACACTGATGACACTACTCTTGCGGAAGGGCGGAAGGAAGGAAGGAAGGAAGGAAGGAAGAAAGAAAGAAAGAAAGAAAGAAAGAAAGAAAGAAAGAAAGAAAGAAAGAAAGAAAGAAAGAAAGAAAGAAAGAAAGAAAGAAAGAAAGAAAGAAAGAAAGAAAGAAAGAAAGAAAGAAAGAAAGAAAGAAAGAGAAAGAAAGAAAGAAAGAAAGAATCCTTCAGTGTCCAAATGGAATCTGAATCTAGCAAGTGAAATTTTCATATTTGGATATCCTTTTTGCATCTAATCTAAAATGAGGTCCACATCAGTTACTAGGAAGGACAAAAGCAAACACCTGTGCCAATAGCATATTAAACTTTTTCCCCCCAAAATGAAAGTGGAACTATGTTCCTGGCTCAACCTATGTTCACGTCTCAACCTAAAAAAATAATTCCTATTTTCCTTTACAAAGTATTCATTAGGATTATCACAGTAAATGAAAAGATTGACCATCTTCTTTTATATTATATGTGAAAATTATTATACGCTGCTTGCTGTATGGCCAGTGTGCCTCTCCATTCAGAACTGGGCTAAACTTCCCTTGAGGCAAGGGCTTAGTTAGAAGTGTTTAGACTTTTCATCAAGTCATATCTCAGCAGCAAGGGTTACCTAGCACTCCTGAAAGAAGACTCTTATAGGTCAATGTGGTTTCAGACAGCTTTTGATAAACTGTTGTCACACCTGCTCTCAATGCTAACCTGGACACTATCCAGGCCCTGGGCTTTCATGCAGGGCTTGCTTTGGTGAGAAGTCATGTAAAATTGATCAATCACCAAAGCTCTGCCTTTAGAGCATGTTGCACCTGTTCATCCCAATTTTGGGGGTATTCCACCTCCAAAAACTCTTCCCTCCTACACCTATTTGTTGTCTTCCCAAAGTCTGTCAAGGGCATTCATTCTGGCCAGACTAAATGTTCATTCCTCAGCAGTTTTGAGGGAGAGGTTCATGCATGCACCTTATTCAGAAGGAATCTGTCCCTATCCTTTAGGTAAGATTGACACGATAGCACTTATCCTTCTGAAGTGTCCTTTGTAGGCTAATTTCAGGAGGCATTATATTTCAGTGTTTGCAAGCTTATTCTGACATATATTCCGATGGCCTACTTACCTTTTTACTTGCTGACAGGGATCTAGAAAGAACTCAACAGTTCCAAAAAAAACCCCCTTTACTCCTTTCTTTATTGGATGATAAGTGGTTAACAGCAACTATTCACTGCTCAAGATCGATGTATCATAGAGCTTTTATTGGATAAAAGGAAAGGTAAGCAGATTTTTCTCTGCCTTGGCTTCCAAACTGGAGTGCTTTTTTTTTTTTGCACAACCACATAATGTTGTGTTTCTAATTGTCCTGTTTCCATGCATTCTCTGTCCTCAATAACTCTTTTCCAAGCCAACTTAACTATGATCTTTTTGAGAAAAACACAGTGTCTTGGCATGTTGTGTGGAAGAAAAGGTATGCATTTTTGTACTGCAAATCTTCCACTTACACCAGAGGTAGTTTTCCAATATTTTTGTTCTACATTGTCACTGCAAGGATTTTTGTGAGTTTTTTTTTTAAAACAGTAATTGCTGTTGTACCACAGCAGTCTAGCACAATACCAATCAGCATGCATATATTTGTTTGTATGTCAATATTGTACATACATGAAGACAAAAACAAGCAAAAGTTGGCAAGTCTCCAAAGCAGCTGTGTCAGGGTTGCCAGCTCCCAGGATTCCCCTGCTTTGGGGGGCTTCAGTCCACCACCAGCCACCTGGTTGGCAGGGAAACCCCGCCCCCAAACAGGGACATCACTGTGCAGTGTCCCAGATGTGATTATGTCACTTCCAGGTGACATCATTGTAATGTTCCCACCCATTCCCAGAATGCCCCCTCAAATCCCCCTGCCGTATATGGGTGAGGGGACCTGGCGGCCTTAGCTCTGATTAAGATAAACCCACCCACCCCACTGTAGAGCCACTGTGGAGTATGTATGTAAGGGAAAAGTTGGAAAAAAAGATAAAAGTTTGCAGGAAATACCCTTCCTCTTTGTAGAAGCTCCCTCATCCACAGGCATGCCTCTGCATTTGCAGCTGTGATTAAAGTAGTACAGAGAATCCTTCCTGGTAGCCAAGAAGTTTAATCAGCAGATGTGAATTTTATACACACACACATACTACACAAACACACATCCCTCTGCACCCTGAAATGTTTCCAAAATGCTTCTTTTTGGGGACAAAGAACACTAAAGCTTGCATGATGTAGCGGCTACAGGGTCAGACCCAGATCTGGAGGACTTGGTTTCAATTGCCATTCTGCCATGGAAGCTTGCTGGGTGACCTTGGGCCAGTCACACACAACACACACACATTGAGCCTCACTTACTTCAAAGGGTGATGATAAAATTGTAAGCTGCTTTGGGTCCCTGTTGGGAACAAAGGTGGGAGTGTAAATAAAGTAAATAAAGGGAAACACAGCATGTAGGAAAAATTAGTGTCCCACAGTAGAAGAACTGCCTTTTAGAGTATGGTTTATAACAATAAGAACCCCTACCCCATCCATTTTATTATACAGTGGAAAGAATGTCTGTCTTGGTTGTCTAGAGCCCTCCTCAGCAGCAAAGCTCAGTGAGTGGCCTTGAGTAAAGGTTTGAGTGTGCCTGTCAGCTGAGCGTGACCTACCTTTTGGGTTTGCCACTGAGGTTGGATGTGGCAAACACCTCACACCCTGAAAGAGAAACAAGTAACATCAGGTTTCCTTTTCATTCTTAATCTGAAGATGGAACTGTAATACTGTGCTAAAGTATGTTCTTCTTGTATTTCTAGATTTGCATCCCTCTTTTCTTCCTGCTGAGGACCAAAAGAACATTATAGCTATTCTTATATTTGCTATCTGAGTATTGGTCTTGTAATGTGCTGGGTTCAGACACGAGTAATAGTCAACATACTTTATTAACTAGTACATCACAAAGACAACATGGCGGGGCCGGGTCCCCGATTATATACATTGCCCAGAACAACTCCCTTCCTGATCCAATCCTGACCAGTTAAACTTCCCGCCACAAATCTTCATAGGCGGATTGCATTTGTCCTTTACATCAGGTGACCTGCGGTTTCCCACGGGTCACCTCAGCGCACATAGTTGCGCTGTGTTGGAAATTCAGGGACTAAAATGCAAGACACAACACTCCCCCCCAGTTCAAGATACATAGTCTTTTAAATAAGCTGGTGGCCGCCGCTCCCTGTGGGACTGTCGAGATTCGCCCTGGGGAACAGGGGCTACTGGAATCACAGGTGGAGCAGGTGTTTCTTGCTGTGGGGTGAAGCCAGAAAAGCACCGCCCTGTGACTGTGGTGGTGTCAGAGGCTCCTCCCACTCCCCTGCTGGGGGAAGGTCGCTTCAGTCTCTGTAAGGCTCCGCCATCGGCAAGACCGGGGCCGTCGGGGCAGCTGCCGGTGGCGTTCCTACTCTCTCCCCATTCCCTCAGGCCCCACTGGTTCATCCGACAGGGTGCACTGATGCAACTGGTCAATGTGCCGATGGAGGAGCTGACCACCCTCTGTCAAGACCTCATATGAGCGGGACCCAGTGACCCACAACACTCGGGCTGGTATCCACTCTGGGCCGCTTGAAAAGTTCTTTGCATAGACTGGATCCCGTGGAAAGAACCACCTAGTGGCCTCCCAGGTCTCAGGGTATCTGCAGAGGTTCGGAGCCCGGTCAGGATGTAGTCTATCTAGCCTGGTGGTTAATCTCTTGCCCATGAGTAGTTCAGCAGGGCTCAGGCTGGTGACTGCGTTTGGGGTGATCCAGTTCCCAAAAAGAAAGGCTGCCAGATGGCGATCCCAATCCCCTTGAACTATGTGGCCCAGGGCCTCCTTAGTGGTGCAAACCATGCGCTCCGCTTGGCCATTAGTGGCTAGGTGAAAGGGAGTGGACCGTATGTGCCAGATAAGGTACCTATTCAGGAACTCCTGGAATCCCTGGGAGGTAAACACGGTGCCATTGTCTGTCACTACGGTCTCTGGGATCCCATGGGTGCAAAAGACTCTCTGTAAGGCCCTAACTGTGGCCAAGGTGGAGGTTGAGGATATGGGAATCACCTCCAGCCACTTCGTGTAAGCATCAACCAGGATGAAGAATTTTTGACCCTGGTAAGGCCCTGCGAAGTCTAGATGTAGCCAGCACCATGGCGCGTGATTAGACTCCCAGCGATGAATGGGGTGCTGGGTGGGTCTGGCTGGGACTTTTGGCAGGGCTGGCACCTTCTAACCCACCCCTCTATCTCTTCATCCATCCCCGGCCACCAAACATAACAGGGTGTCAGAGCCTTCATGCGCACAACCCCTGGGTGCATCTCGTGCAAGGCTTCAAGCACTTGCTTCCGGAGTGGGGGGGGGACCACGACTCTGCTGCCCTAGAGAATGCAATCCTTGTGTGCTGAAAGTTCATCCTGGCGGAATGCAAAGGGCCTAAACTCTGCTTCCATTTTTCCCATCGGCCAACCCCTCCCCACGCAGTCCAAAACACATGCGAGGATACGGTCTTGGCCCATGGACCAGGCTACTTCAGCGGCACGGAGGGGCCTCTCCAGTAGAGACTTTATTATCATCACGTGGTGAGCTGGCACTGGATCGGGATCCTGCAATGGCAGCGGAAGGCAGCTGAGGGCATCTGCGTGGCCCATCGCTTTGCCCGGGCAGTAGACAAGGTTCTATGAGTACGCCTGGAGGAACTCGTTCCAACGCAGGATGCACTCGAACAAGATCTGTGGTCCGAGGCAAGAAGGCCCAGCAGCGGCTTGTGGTCAGTGACAACTGTGAATTGCCACCCATACAAGTAGTAATTGAATTTGTACACCCCTGCCACGATCACCAACGCCTCTTTATCGATTTGCACGTAATTGCACTCCGCCGGCATCAGGGTGAGAGAATAATAAGCCATAGGAACCACCCTCCCATCCGGCAGGGGGCCCCTTCAATTCGGACCAGCACTTTGACCATATCGGGGGTGCCCAGGGGCAAGTTCATTACCTGGAGGCTGGTTGAGGCGGTCATGTGTGCATCAGTCGAGTCATGGTGCATGGACTGGCGCCTCTGGTTGGCCTTGACCCGGCAAGCTTGAGTGATGTGGCCCAATTTCCTGCAGTTTCTGCAATCCGTGTTTCGGTAGGGGTAGTTGCGGCACTCATGGGGATCCCTGCAGCTGGTGCACTTGGCAGAAGCAGGCTTCTCGGAAGCCCTGACTTGGGTTGCAGGCCTTGGGCTTTGGCGTGGCAGTTGGTGGATCTGGTGCGCTTCTTCCCCATCCTAGCCATCGGATGCTGATGAGGCGGCAGTCTGGTGTGCGCTTGTGGAGTGGCTGGGGTGTGCCTGTTCGAAGGCCTTCGCCTGTTGGAGCGCCTTTGCGAGAGTGATGTCCTTGTCTTCAGTGGCCAACAGTTTATGACACAACTTCTCCTTTCTGACCCCCACCATGAAACGGTTGAGTTTCTCCAGTTCCCCCATGACATTGCATCGCAGGGTGAGACCCCAGAGCTTGGTGAGGTACTCAGCTGTGGACTTGGCCTGCTGCTGCTGCCTTGTATAGAAAGCATGTCTGCGTGTGAGGCGAGTCGGTTGTGGGGATAGATTATTCGTAATCACCTTGATCAGGTTCTCATAGGTGGCAGCTGTGAGGGTGGTCGGTGCGATGAGTTGCTTCATCAGCTGGATGGTCTCCACCTCGCAAGAACTCAGGAGGCGCGTCTTCTTTTCCGCTGCTCTCTCCATCTTGTGTAGCTCAATGTAGTAGTTGAGCCAGTCCACCTATGATTCCCACAGGTCGGGTGGAGTTGAATTCCAGGAGAGATTGTCCTGAAGCCACAGCCATGACCTCGACCACGTGCGTTGCGTTGCGTGGAGGGGAGCACTGAGCTTGGTGCACAGAGCTTGCGGGGTGGCCAGGCGGAGGGCTGACTGCTCAACAGGATCCCACCTTTGTTGCCAGTGTAATGTACTGGGTTTGGACACGAGTAACAGTCAACATACTTTATTAGCTAGAAAATCACAAAGACAACATGGCGGGGCCAGGTTAAAATGGATAAAAGGAAGTACTTCTTCACCCACAGGGTGATTAACATGTGGAATTCATTGCCACAGGAGGTGGTGGCGGCCACAAGTATAGCCACCTTCAAGAGGGGTTTAGATAAAAATATGGAGCACAGGTCCATCAGTGGCTATTAGCCACAGTGTGTGTGTATATATAAAATTTTTTGCCACTATGTGACACAGAGTGTTGGCCTGATCCAATGTGGCTTCTCTTATGTTCTTATATATGTTGCCCGGAACAACGCCCTTCCTGGTCAGGTCCAAACCTGACCAGTTAAACGTCCCGCCACAGATCTTCATAGGTGGGTTGCATTTGTCCCTTACATCAGGTGACCTGAGGTTTCCCGCTGGTCACCTCAGCGCACGTAGTCATGCTGTGTTGGAAATTCAGGGACCGGAATGCAAGACACAACAGGTCTGGATATAGAGGTGACCCGAGTTAGAACAAAATGGTTCTTTATATCCTAACTTTTGCCCGTACCAATGTCCACTTTCTTGCTGTTTCTTTGGAAAAACGGACACTCCACCATAGAAGAAACAGTAGGTTACCGTTCCGCATGTAGAAAATGTTCATCAAATTAACTATCTTTGTGACATGGTAACTATTACAAGACTATGTACATAATCACATACCTCTGGTGGATCCTGGTTGTATATATGTATGACAATCAGCAAGGGGGACTATTGAATTATATGCTTTAGCTTCTGTTTTTCTGGATTGGAACTTGGTTCTGGGAAGCCTTGCTGCAATCCCTTTGCACCCTGAAAGAGTTTGTAAGGAGAATTTATGCTGTAACTGGTTTTGTAGCTTTATTGAGAACCAAAGTTGCATAAAAGGATCAACCCTTTTTCTGAGACAGCATTAATGTGCTGCTAATGATCTGAGATTTTTTAATGGGTGGCCTAGATGAAAGAGTTAATCCTACAGTGCTTGACCCTTCCCAGACAGTGACCCTCATGCCACCAAAGGAAAGATTTGGAGATAGCCGCTCCCTCTTTCCATCCCCTGTTTAGAAAAGGTCACAACCTCTCCATAGTCATTTGTGATTCCCCAAAGGTCATGACCCTGAGAGCTAATGTGTTGGCCAAGGGAATGAAAACTCCGGATGTTGGCAGGGCTAGAGAAATGCTAAGGAGAAGAAAAGATTTTATTCTTTCCCATTTTAATTAGTCTACTTTGATTGACTATAATTCTGGGCATCCAAAAGGGCCTTAGTGTTTTAAGAGTCCTCAAGAAGAAATAAGTTCTCATCATGGGTATACAGTTCTGCAGCCCCAGCTCCAAGCCCTTTCTAGTGACAGCAAGGATTGTGCCATTGTTTTGAGATCCACAGAGCAGAAGGGAAGAATCATGTCATTCTCCAACAACAGGGAAAAGCTGGAGGCGATTGAGACTTCAGGGTCCTGCAGAAAGTGACCCCTGGCAGAGATTCCTAGTGAGCCAGAGAGATTTAGCCCTGGGTGACAGCGTCTAATTGCTTTTCATCAGTTGTGACACTGAGTGAAAAGTGGGGCATTATGGTCATTTGGAAATGTTGCATATATCTCTGAAACCCTTTCTTAAAAGTGTTTCCTATGAGGAGCTCTTCTGTGGCTTTCTGTTGCACAGTAAGTATCTGTTCCATTGGGCAAACTTCTGGTGGTACAAGAGTTTATAACCTTTTAAGCTGCACAGTATATTTCATGAAATGGTTGTTGTTCCCCTTCTCTGTAGAACCACATGGAGTTCCATTATGCGGTTTTTCTCTAACAGGTAGTAGCCTAGGCCTGATTTAAGTTTGAAGTTGGCAGATAAGATCTTAACCATGTAATCTTTCTTATGCCCAAACTGGGCTTGCAGCTGCTTTATCATACCAGAGAGGCATAGGTGTTGTGCTGTCATGGGAATGTTGCACATGCAGCAGTATTGTATATTGGAGAAATGCTCTCCATCCTAGAATTTGCCCTAGTAATTCAACAATTGGGGCTACACTCTACACATGCTCAAGAGGCAGCAAGGCTGGTAAAAGGTTTGTTAAAAGAAAACTATGGGATATGAATAATATTTGTCCTAAGCACACATGAACCCTAGCTCTTAGTTATGCAAATGGATTTGGCCAGGTAAGAACAAAAGGTTTAACATCTCACACCTTGCTGGAATTTCATACCAAAAGGGGACAGAGCCTGGAACAGCTGAAAAGCTACAATGACATTTCTTCCTCTCAAAGCAGGAAGATCAGAATGACCTGGGGAGGGGGGTAAGTTCCCAAGGGATTATTATCAGGACCCCAGAAGGAAGCTCTCTTCTCATTGTTCATCTTTCTTATCTGGGCACAAGCCATGAAGGACTAGGTCTTTTCCTAGGGACCACATGTCACCAGCTTCGGCTCTAGGGCGTGTTCTGCCCCAGGCAGGCTCCCTGCCCACCGCTGTTGCCCTCCCTCCCTCTCAGTGCTACAACGTAGCACTACGCTCCATTACCTCCCCATCAGAGTGCACTGTGCTGCAGCTGGGCCCTACCGGCTTCAATGAAGGCGGCGCGCCATCTATTCCTTTGAAGTGCATGCGGGAGAAGACTTCTCCCTTTTCCTTCCTGGAACCAGAAGTGAGAGGGAGCGAAGCCTTCTCCCACATGCACTTCAAAGGATTATATGGTGCACTGCCCGCATTGAAACCGGTAGGGCCCAGCCACAGCGCAATGTGCTTTGATGGGGGGCAATGGAGCGCGGCACTGCATTGCAGCACTGCAAAGGGAGGGCGGGTGGCATCAAGCATCAGGGGAGGTAGGCAGGCAAACTAGGTGTTGTTGTGGGCACCAGGAGGGGGGAGCCCAATTTGGCACCCCCTCCTCCCGGCGCCCTAGGCAACTGCCTAGTTTGCCTAGTGGCGAGCCAGCCCTGCATGTCACAGGACAATGTTAGAAGTCCCAGCACTAAGATCAAAGATAATGACAGACTTCTAAAAGCTGCTGCTTCAAGAATTTGTGTGCGTGTGTTTGTGTATGTGGGAAAGAGAGAGAGAGAGAGTAAAGTTGCCACAGGAGGCAAAAATGGTCATGGAGGAAGAAATTGCTGCTGACTTACTACAACTCCATAGGGTTTTCAAGGCACAAGACTAACAGAGGTTTTTACCTATTTTTGTAGAGCAACTCTCTGGAATTCCTTGGTGGTCTCCCATCCAAGTATTAACCAGGGCTGACTCTGCTTAGCTTCAGAGATCTGACAATACAGGGCTAGCCTGGGCTTTCCATGTCAAGACACCTTCAAGAATTATTATCCTCCTAACTGAACTTAATTTGAGATAAATTTAGAATGCAGAGGACTATGTGTTTTCACCTCTATCTTTCTAAAAAATAAAAAGAGGGTTACTTCTTTCTGTCTTTGCTCAGCCTGATGCTTGAAAGACCATGTGTATTTTTATTTCTGTTTATTATAAAATATTTCCTTCTATTTTTAATGCTCAAAACTTTATCTCTAAATTTACAGCTATTAAAAGAGTTGTAAAGGGGGAAGCAAGTGAGCTTGCTATACTGTTATCACGATAATTAAAAATCACAAAAACCTGATAGTATGAGTGAAATGAGAGACACGGCAACTAGGCAAAGCCTCTAAACATCAATGCAGATACTTAATGCAAGATGTACTGATCCATCTAGCAGGGAAAGCTCTTGTCAGACTTGTTGGCAGCAGTGGTTGCTACTCATAAAGTAAGAGAAAGGGGCAGCTTCACCAAGCAAAGTCTCAGGACAGCTGCAAGGCTTTTCTGAGCACCTGGGACCCAAGGGAACAGGAATTCCAGGCCTGTCACACATACAACTCTGCACAGTTTAAAAGAGGATTTGTAGAACAGGTACATATGAACATATGAAGCTGCCTTATACTGAATCAGACCTTTGGTCCATCAAAGTCAGTATTGTCTTCTCAGACTGGCAGCGACTCTCCAGGGTCTCAAGCTGAGGTTTTTCCACACCTATTTGCCTGGACCCTTTTTTGGAGATGCCAGGGATTGAACCTGGGACCTTCTGCTTCCCAAGCAGATGCTCTACCACTGAGCCACCATCCCTCCCCTTGTTCTTGTCGGTCAGCATCACATTGAAATCAAGCCACAATTGCTCAGATTTTCACAAACTGCATAGTACACTGACCAAAGATGTATTTCAGGGTTTTGCAAGGCCTGGTGGACTCATTGCATATCCTGTTATAAGGATGGACTTCTGAATGACTAAGCGTGCCTTTTTTTTAATAAGAAGGAACAAAAGTGGTCATGTTGGGAGAAATATTTGCCATAGGGGCCCCAAATACCATATTTCTTATCATTCAGACTCTTCAAGACTCTTATTTAATTCCAATAATGTAACAACCATTAGGAAATTCTTCTATGTAAATAGGAAGGATATTTGTAATTCTGTAGTTCATTTCTCAATTAACAAATTGAAAAGCTATTCACTTTCATTAGATCAAAAACTGGAAAGAGCTGTCAGTCTGTTGGGTTAAAGAAGTATGTGATAGTTGAATGAAAAATAATTGATAATATTTCATACTTACACACAGTGGTCATTTTGTAGAAAAATAGGTGGTGGAGCTCATCCAGGGATTGTTATGCAGCTGCACATACTATTCAATGGACAAGGAGGTGGAACTCTCAGGAGGAGGTGGAACTCTCAGAAAGGTGCAGGAGCTGTGCTCCTGTGAGCTCCCACTGAATCTGAGGCCTGCTTACACAGCACTTCCAAATGGAGACCCAAAGTGGCTTTCAACATTTTCCATTTTATCCACCCAACAATCTGTGAGGTAGATTAAGCTGAGAGAGAGTGTTACTGGCCCAACATCACCCAGCAGCTTCCATGGCAGACAGGAGAGTCAATCCAGGGTCTCTCAAATCTTATTCAAACACACATGCCACATTTTTAAAAGACATATTCTTAATCTGACCTTTTTAGTACATTGTTACCCAGTGCAAAGCCTCACAGGTGGCATCCTGTACCAAATTTCGGGTCAGACAGGGATCTGTGTAAGCCATGTTCAAATTACCACTGGGCGGGGGGGGAGTTGTAGAAAAAGCCCAGCTGGGACTAATTTGCATATCAGACCACACCCCCTGATGCTAAGTCAGTTGGAACCACGTTCCTGTGCATTCTTGCTCATAAAATCCCCTGCCACTGGGTCATAAAGCTCCTTAGGTGGTCTTTGGCCAGTCACCAAACCTACCTCACCTCAGGGTTGTTGTGGGGGCAAAATGGAGGAGAGGATAACCATGTGCCCCGCCCTGAGCACCTTAGAGGCAGGGTGGGATTTTTAAAAGCTGTAGAAAAATGCAATAGAATCAGAAATACAGAGTACCATTTGAAATGTTAAAGAACAGGGAATATATATCCACATCAGCTAGCTCCAATCAGAGCTGATCTACTACATTTTATAGGAATTGCAGTTTTCAGGTTGTCTTTTAAGGGCAGGTCCACATAGAGAGCTTTGTAATGAGTGTCATAAAGGAATGGATCTGATATATACAAAGGATGAGAGCTGTCAACAAAGGATGGGATTGCTGTCAAATGCACAGGCAATACTCTGGCTGAATATTTTATTGTGAAATTTATTTAATAATCTTGCCCATCATTACCATTCCTAAGTGGTACTGGTACTTGGGTTAGAAGTAGGATTGCCCGCCTCCAGGTGCTAGCCGGAGATCTCCTGGGTTTACAACTAATCTTCAGGTGAAGGGGGTCAGTTCACCTAGAGAAAGCAGCTGCTTTGGAGAGTGGAGTCTCTGGCATTATATCCCATTGAAATTCCTCCGCTTCCCAACCCTGCCCGCCTCAGGCTCCACCCCCAAAATCTCCAGGTATGTCCCAACCTGGTGCTGGCAACCCTAGAGAGGAGGAGCTATGGCTAAATGCAATAAAAATGAATATTCAGGCCTAACAGTCATTCTATGCATAATATTCACGGATTCCAAAATTCTACTCCGGGGTGGCCAACGGTAGCTCTCCAGATGTTTTTTGCCTACAACTCCCATCAGCCCCAACCAGCATGGCCAATGGCTGGGGCTGATGGGAGTTGTAGGCAAAAAAAACATCTGGAGAGCTACCATTGGCCACCCCTGTTCTACACTAAAGCTTTCCAGATTTGGCAACTGAACAAACTGTGTAAATTGAAAAATAAATCAGGAAATAGGAAGCACATTTGTATACATTTACTCAATGTGCATACCTTTTGTTTGCTATTGTTGATAAAAGAAGGCTGCATCTCTTCTTCCTTCCCAGAATATAGTGCACTTTTGTTCCAGTTACCTTTGGCATGACTGGGAAGTACAGGAAGGACTGCCATATCAATGGTGAAATGCGGAGTGTTTCAGTTCCATTCTGATTTCCTTTGGATTTTGAGCTTGGTGGAATAGACCCTTGTCTTTCAGTTTTTGTTCTCAGCCACCATGAAGGCTAGAAATATGATCTTTTAAACTGTGAAAGCTCAGGTATTTTTTGCAAGTATTTTCAGAAAATGAATGCTTCCCCCCCTTATCTTGAGATATTTTAAATCCTTTTACTTATTTAAGTGTTGCCAGCAGTCTCAAAGGAGAAGAAAAACTTCCTCCCACAATGTCCCATGCTAGTGAATTATTTCCAGCCTCTATTACTTAAAGCCTATATAAATGAATTGTTTTCTGATTATGGTAAATGCAAATTCAACCACCACCACTCAGACATCCAGGACATCCAGATGAGCACCTGCTCTGAACTATTCCATTATTAATGAGAAACCGGTCAGGCAGCAGTGGGTCCTAATGAAATTCAAAGGCACGGTGGGGGATGGGGAGACCACAGTAGCTGCCACCTACTGCTTTCCCACAGATCTTAGGTAGCTGTCTCCTGCAATGGAGACTGTTATTTGATGAGGTGCAGGGTAAAGATGTCTGGGACGCAGGTGGTATGAATCTCAGGTGCTATGATTGGCCTGAACTTAGGCAGAAAAGAAGCAGGAAACTTCCTATCCATTCATCACATATAAGGATTCTCTGTATACTATGTAGCTTCATGTTTTAACTATATGCTCACTATTGAAGGCAGAAAACTCCTATACAAAACAGAAAATCTTGTAATCAGGCCTTAATTGTGAGACAAAGTTTGAAAATATATTACAGCAGCACAGAATTGGCACTGTTTATTATTTCAGTTTCCAGAATCTCAAGGGAAAGGGTTCATTCTGTCTGGTCCATTTAGTAGAGTGTCTAGTCCTCGTGCAACAGCTTTAAATATATAGAAGGCAAGTGCTGGGGTGCGGAGAAGAAATGTTCTAGATAAGGCAGTATGTGGTCATAGGATAAGATAATTGTCCCCACAATATAATGTTAATTTTTGCTTGCAAATCAAGTATAAGCTACTGCAGTTCCCACTCTTAGGTTCATGCAGCAGAGGAAAGTGTGTTCAAAACAACATCCATTTCTAAGCAAGGAGATACAAAGCAACTGGTTTCAGGACAAGGGAGCTCATGCAGTCTATAGTTCTAACTAGCAAGCGGGGACTGCACCCTACAAAGTAAAAACAGATTTAAGGAGTATGGGAAAACAGCATGGGGTTGGGAGCAATACACCCTCTAAGCCATGGAGTCTTGGGAACAAAAATTCTACTTTGTGAGCTACTGGTATTAAAATTGTTACCTACTACATAAATTAGTTTGTTCTTGGACCATTTTTCCTGTGCTAAGACAAAAATGTGTGAGCGGGAGCCTAAAAAAACAGTTAGCTCACACTAACTCAGCTTAGAGGGAACACTGGTTGAGAGAAAGGGTTTGACACCTCTCTCTCAGCACTCTTTCCTCAAACCAACTTGCTCCAGCTTCCATATTTTGAAAGAACAAAAGAAAAACAAATGGGGACTTTCCACTGGACTCCACAGGCACTCCATGCTGCACAGGCACTCCATAATCTTCTGCTATATCACCTCATGTGGGCCAAATGTTAGTTTTGAATAGATGTCCTGGGGGGAGGGGGGAATGCTACTTTAGCAACTAACATTTAGTTGCTCCTCTCCCTCAACCTCAACCCTGCCCCATTCCTATTCACTGTAAAACAAGTAGGAAAATCTATATACTAATGGCGAAGTTGGCCTACTCTGAGGATACTTAGATCTGGTGACTGGAACTGTGAATGGGCAAGGCAGATCTTTTTACTAACCTGAAAAGGGCCCAAGGTTTGAAGAAGAAAATGTGAAATATAAAAAAAATATGCTGGGGAGGTTGAAAAGCCAAAATTATAAAAGGAGTACCTACAGCTTCGACAAATGGATTCCTTCAGTTCCTGTTAGGCAACCACAACATTCCAAGATTTGATTTCTGTGAGTAAAAGGAAGGCAGAGGGAGCAGGGCCTTTTCCATGGCTGTTTTGCCTTTTGATGGAAGACTCATTGGAGCTGGGTAGGCCTAAATCTAGGGTTGCCAGCTCCAGGTTGGGAAATTCCTGGAAATTTTGTGGTCGAGTCTGAGGAGGACAGAGTTTGGAGAGGTGAGGGTTGCCAGTCATGGCAGAGGTTCCCCCGGTTTTGATCATAGCGGTTTTGACCAAAATGCTAGAGCGTCAATGTGCAACATGTCCAACATGATGATGCCAGTTCTGGACGATGCCATTGTGCTGTAAACACACTGCATGCGAGAGAGATCTTCCCAGGAGCCCCCACCCCCACCCCAAGCTGGAAGCTAGGTAAGACCTGGCAACTTTAGGGGAGGGGAAAGGCCTCAACCAAATAAAATGCCATAGAGTCCACCCTCCAAAGCAGTCATTTTCTCCAGGGGGGACAGCTCTCTTTCATTTCATGCTTTGGAGGGTGGACTCTATGCACCCTCCCTGCTGAGGGTGCTTCCCTCCTGAAACCTCACCTTAGGGTTGCCAGGTCCGACTCAAGAAATCTCTGGGGAATTTGGGGGTGGAGCCAGGAGACATTGGGGGCAGAGTTGGGAGCAAGGGTGGGACAAGCACAATTGAACTCTGAAGGGAGTTCTGGCAATCAGGGGTTGGACTAGATGACCCTGGAGGTCCCTTCCAACTCTATGATTCTATGATTTGGAGTTCACCTGTAATTCTGGGAGATCTCTGTGTTCCACCTGGATGCTGGTAACCCTAGCCCTTGCATGCCATCTGAGTTGCATGACTCAACTAGACCTGGCTGTTTGCTGCTCTTCAACAGTAGCCAACCTATGAAAGCCAGAGTGGTGTAGCTGTTGGAGTTTCAGTGTATGGTCTGGGAGACCCAGGATCAAATACCCAACCTGCTGAGCAAGGAGATACAAAGCAACTGGTTTCAGGACAAGGGAGCTCATGCAGTCTATAGAAGCTCACCAGATGATTTTGAACTAGGCACACACTTTCAGCCTAACCTGCCTCACAAGGTTGTTGTGTGGATAAAATGGAGAAGAGGGGGATAATGTAAGCCATTTTGATCCCCACTGTAGAGAAAAGGGACATAAATTAAGTAAATAAATAATAAAAATAGCTGAAGATAAGGAGTAGGTAAAAGGTGGTTGATGAATATCTAAGAAGGAGAGAATGAGGGGGAAATGGAGAGAATATGAGAGTTGCCATATGGTGGGAAAGAAGAAATAGTGTGAGGAGGGAAGTACAGGAGGAAATGAGATGCTACTTTGCAAGTCCTTAAGGGTTCCCTTGCAAGTGGGCCTGGCCCAGTGGCTGGCACCACACAACTGGGCCACAGCTTTCCTTCTAAGGGGGGAGGCAAGACAGGGGCAGATAAAAGTAGGTTGGCTATTGGGGGGAAGGAGATAGGGCTACCAATTCCAGCCTAGGGAGGTTGGGGTTTGAGGGGAAAAGGACCTTAGAAGGGTATGATGCCACAGACTTCATGCTTCAGCATAGTCATCTCCTCCGCAGGAACTAGGGTTTCAGGTGTGGGCTGAAGATCACCCAGGATTACAACTGATTTCCAGATGACAGAAAATAATTCCTATGGAGAAAATAGCTGCTTTGGAGGGTGGATTCTACGCCCCCTCCCTGCTGAGGGTGCTTCCCTCCTGAAACCTCACCTTAGGGTTGCCAGGTCCGCCTCAAGAAATCTATGGGGAATTTGGGGGTGGAGCCAGGAGACTTTGGGGACAGAGTCAGGAGCAAGGGTGGGACAAGCACAACTGAACTCTGAAGGGAGTTCTGGCTATCACATTTAAAGGGACTGCACGCCTTTTAAATGCCTTCCCTCCCTTTGGAATAACGAAGGATAGGGGCACCTTCTTTTGGGGCTCATAGAATTGGAGCACCTTGTCCAATATTTTTGAAACTTGGGGGATGTTTTGAGGAGAGGCACCAGATGCCATGCTGCAAGTTTGGAGCCTCTACCTCAAAAAACAGCCTCCCCAGAGCCCCAGATACCTACAGATCAATCATTATACCCTTTGGGAATCAGTCTCCATAGTGTATAATGGAGTGCCCAGCAGACATTCCCCCCCCCACTTTCTGATGACTCTGAAGTGGGGGGGAGGGTGTCCAAACCAGGGATTGGCAACCCTACCTCACCTCCCCAAGGCTCTACTCCCAAACCTCAGCAGACATTCCCCCCCCCCACTTTCTGATGACTCTGAAGTGGGGGGGAGGGTGTCCAAACTGGGATTGGCAACCCTACCTCACCTCCCCAAGGCTCTACTCCCAAACCTCCAGGAATTTTCCAACCTGGAACTTGCAACTCTAAGGGGAAACTGATGTCTGCATTTGTGAGATCTGTTGTGATTCCAGGAGATCTCCAGGCCCTACCTGGAGGCTGACAACTCTAGAAAGAAGGAAGCAAGAAAAGGGGAGAGGCTATGGGGCCTTTCAGGAAAGAGAAAGGGGAAATAGTAGGGGAAGGGAAATGAGATGCCTCCAGCAAGTCCTTGAGGGTACCCCCTTGAACTATTCTAATTTACAGAACAGGTGCAAGGATTTCTGGCTTGATGCATGAAAAAGTGTTCTAAATGCTACAATATCATGCCCACTACTACTGTTATTGAGTACCCAGCTTGCAGGGGGTAAAGTGTAGTTGACTGGGGAAGGCAATGGCAAACCACCCGTAAAAAGTCTGGGGAAGGCAATGGCAAACCACCTGTAAAAAGTCTGCCATGAAAACATCGTGATGCGACATCACCCCAGAGTCAGAAACAACTGGTGCTTGCACAGGGAACTACCTTTACCTTTTGTATTACTACTATTATTATTTGCACTACTATAAGGAAACAGCCGTGGATCTGGCCACAGGCTGCAATTCTGCTAAGTCAACAAGGCTCTCATCACAATGATTGCCAACTCCAGGTTGGGAAATTCCTGGAGATTTTGAGGTGGAGACTGGGGAGGGAAGGGATCTCAGCAGAGTGTAATACCATAGAGGCCACCCTCCAAAACAGACATTTTCTTTAGGGGACCTGATCTCTGTAGTCTGGAGATCAGCTGTAATCTTGGGAGATCTCCAGGATCCACTTGGAGATTGGCAACTCTATTTATCAACCCAGCCGCAGAACCACTTCTATCAGGATTGCACAAAGCATTTGGGATTGATCCAGATTGTCTCAGCAATCTTACCTTGAAGAAATAGCCATCAGTTCAAAGGCTGCTTTCTAGCCTTGATGAAAGATTACAAACTGTTCCCTCCCCTACTTCTCTCACCCAAACCACCTTTGGGCACAGATTTTCCACAAACTGCATCTCTAAGGGAAGTCAGAGAATATTCCTGAAAAATATACCTTTGTGCACTATTTACAGGAGAAAACAGCATATCAGCTAGACTGAGCCAGTAGTGCAGTGAGGTAGTTTTAGATGCTGGACTTAATCAGCTTATGGAGGCTACCTTTAGAGGTCATGTATTCTTCAAACATGAAGCACAGGATGAATATTCAGCAATCTTGTCTCATCCCATCGCATTACACAATCTTCACTGAGAAATGCACATGGCATAACATGATACTATGCATATTTACTCAGAAATATGTCACATCAGTACACTTGCAAGCTACTGCTTTTTTTGGGGGGGGGGGAGCAGCAGAAACTGTGGGCCAGGGGCCAATACTTCTCCCCAAAGTCCAACCCTGACAGCACTGCTGCAGAGTGGCTGAGCTCCATCAATAACAGAGATTGTTGGCCAGGTTAATTCAGAATGTTCCTCTGTGGTTTAGTGGTAGACCATCTGCTTTGTATGCAGAAGGTCCCAGGTTCAATTCCACTGCAGCTTGTTGACCCACATGGCTTTACCCTGTGTCTGTCCCACATCTTCATGGTCAAAATGGTTGTTGGGGGAAGGGGAGAATTGGGAAGACTGGGGATCTTTGTAAGGTCTTGTACTGGATCCAAATCTCCTGTTAAGAGGATTGGGTAGCACATGATGTGAAAAACTTCTGCCTGAGACCCTGAAGTGCTGCTGCCTTTTGCCTGAGACTCTGTCAGACACTAGACAGAGACTAGCACTACTGTCAAAGAGTAGACAAGACTGATCTTGATAGACCCAGGGTCCAACTTTGTCTAAGGCAGTTTGATGTGTTCCATTTACATAGAGCAAAATGTGAGCCGGAAAATCCGTATTTCAAATGGTGGTGATGATGGAAAGTACCATAAGTTGCAGCCAACCTATAGCAACCCTGTAGGGTTTTCAAAGCAGGAGATGTCCAGAAGTGGTTTCTATTGCCTGCCTCTGTGTCACAACCCTGGTGGTCTCCCATCCAAGTACTAACCAGGACCAACATAAGAGAAGCCATGTTGAATCAGGCCAATGACCAATCCAGTCCAACACTCTGTGTCACACAGTGGCCAAAAAACCCCCAAACAAACCGGTGCCATCAGGAGGTCCATCAGTGGGGCCAGGACACTAGAAGCCCTCCCACTCAGTGGCGTAGCTAGGGCTTTGGGGGCCCGGGGCCCAAGATTTATGTGGGCCCCCCATGTGTGTGCACGCCTCCAGAAACAGAATATGATGTCACTTCCGGTGATGTCACTTCCGCAAGATGGCCACCACTTGCGAGGGAGCCCTGCTGGAAACAGGAAGTGATGTAACTTCCCCAAAATGGCCACCACTTGTGGGGGGGGAACAGGAAGTGGTGTCACTTTGGGGGCGGCTCCCCCCCCGATGGCACTGCTGGTGCGATCTAGGTCATGTGATTGATAACCTGATTACCCCACCACACCATGTGACAGGGAGAAATGCCACAAGCAGCCTGCTGGCCCAGCTGTTCCCCTTGTGCCCTGAACTTGTGGGACTTCTATATTAAGCAAGCTTACAAGAAAAACAAGGAAAACAAAAACAGGCATACTGATGGAAGATGGGTCAGGAACCTCTGAGATGAGAAATGCGAAGGTTATAGAGAATCATTGTTGAATTCTGTATGGGCGCCGACTCCCATGAGTTAGGGTCTTTAACTGAGATTGCCCATTTGTATACTGCTATTTAACTTTTTAAGGGAAGAAACACCCATAGTCTGGAGCATTGTTTATGTACGCTTACAGTCTGTACTGTTCCATACTCGGTCTTTGACAACAGGCCGTTTATGATATTATATACTATAATATAATAATACAGTATATGTTTGCAGTTTATTGGGTAGCACAGAGATGTCTGTAATGAGTACTTGGTTGATGGCCTATTGGTCAGTGTAATTTCTTGCATTGTTCCTTGAACGCTGAACCCCCACAGTTGTTGTTCCCTTACTGGAGTGTCCCAGAGGGCCCAAGGGAGGCAGGTGGGGCATAAGAACATAAGAGAAGCCCTGTT
The DNA here is from genome assembly GCF_032191835.1 of Heteronotia binoei. NCBI lineage: Eukaryota > Metazoa > Chordata > Lepidosauria > Squamata > Gekkonidae > Heteronotia > Heteronotia binoei. The sequence goes on along the minus strand of NC_083228.1, from coordinate 75,239,945 downwards.
GGATCAGGCCAATGGCCCATCCAGTCCAACACTCTGCGTCGCATAAGAACATAAGAGAAGCCATGTTGGATCAGGCTGGTGACCCCTCCAGTCCAACACTCTGTGTCACATAAGAACATAACAGAAGCCATGTTGGATCAGGCCAATGGGCCATCCAGTCCAAAACTCTGTGTCACATATAAGAACATAAGAGAAGCCATGTTGGATCAGGCCAATGGGCCATCCAGTCCTAAACTCTGTGTCACATAAGAACATAAGAGAAGCCTTGTTGGATCAGGCCCATCCAGTCCAACACTTTGTGTCACATAAGAGAAGCCATGTTGGATCAGGCCAATGGCCCATCCAGTCCAACACTCTGTGTCACTTAAGAACATAAGAGAAGCCCTGTTGGATCAGGCCAATGGCCCATGCAGTCCAACACTTGTGTCACATAAGAACATAAGAGAAGCCATGTTGGATCAGGCCAATGGCCCATCCAGTCCAACACTCTGTGTCACTTAAGAACATAAGAGAAGCCCTGTTGGATCAGGCCAGTGGCCCATCCAGTCCAACACTCTGTCACCCAGTGGCCATAAAACCAGGTGCCATCAGGAGGTCCATCAATGGGGCTAGAAGCACTCCCACTGCGCCCCCCCACCAAGCACCAAGTTAGTCTTTAAGCTGCTGCTGCTGGACTCTGACTCATTTCTCCTGCTAGTAAAGGTAAAGGTAGTCCCCTGTGCAAGCACCAGTCGTTTCTGACTCTGGGGTGATGTTGCTTTCACAAGGCTTTCACGGCAGACTTTTTACAGGGTGGTTTGCCATTGCCTTCCCCAGACATCTACGCTTTCCCACCAGCAAGCTGGGGACTCCTTTGACCTACCTCGGAAGGATGGAAGGCTGAGTCAACCTGGAGCCAGCTACCTGAACCAGCTTCCGCTGGGATCGAACTCAGGTCGTGAGCAGAGGGCTCTGACTGCAGTACTGCAGCTTTACCACTCTGTGCCACGGGGCTCTTATTTCTCCTGCTACAGACAGACTAACTGGGCAACCCATCTATGCACCAAAATTCCCTCAGCCTCCAATTTGCCACTGGAGTCGATTTCAGCAGGATGAGCTCTGAAAGGCCTTCTCTGGGAATGCTCCCACGAGGGCTCTCTGGACATCGAAGAATAACACAGAAGGTGGACCGAAAAGAGTCATGCTGGAAGTCAGACCTTCTTCCAGAGTTGTCAAAGCTTAACTATTCCCCCACCTCACCCCCAGTCTTCTCAGGGCCCTTCTGAAGACCTCCTCTCTCTGCTGGGGTTGCCACCTCCAGTTAGGGTAAATCCTGAAACTTTGGGGGGTGGAGCTTTGGGAAGGATGGGGTTTGGGGAACGGGTCGGCACTAGTAGGCAGTGTTCCTTCTAAGCTGAGTTAGAATCATAGAGTTGGAAGGGACCTCTGGCGGTCATAGAATCATAGAGTTGGAAGGGATCTCCAGGGTCATCTAGTCCAACCCCCTGCACAATGCAGGAAACTCACAAACACCTCCCCCTAAATTCACAGGATCCTCATTGCTGTCAGATGGCCATCTAGCCTCAGCTTAAAAACCTAGAATCCTAGAGTTGGAAGGGACCTCTAGGGTCATCTAGTCCAACCCCCTGCACAATGCAGGAAACTCACAACACCTCCCCCTAAATTCATAGGATCTCCATTGCTGTCAGGTGGCCATCTAGTTTCTGTTTAAAAACCTAGAATCATAGAGTTGGAAGGGACCTCTAGGGTCATCTAGTCCAACCCCCTGCACAATGCAGGAAACTCACAACACCTCCCCCTAAATTCACAGGATCTCCATTGCTGTCAGATGGCCATCTAGCCCCTGTTTAAAAACCTCCAAGGAAGGAGAGCCCACCACCTCCCAAGAAGGAAACCTGTTCCTCTGAGGAGCCGCTCTAACGGTCAGGAATCCTAGAGTTGGAAGGGAGCTCCAGGGTCATCTAGTCCAACCCCCTGCACAATGCAGGAAACTCACAAACACCTCCCCCGAAATTCACAGGATCTCCATTGCTGTCAGAGGGCCATCCAGCCTCTGTTGAAAAACCTCCAAGGAAGGAGTTAGCATGAGCGAGCTCACGGATTTTTCGCCTCCAGCTCACACATTTTTGTCTTAGCTCAGGAAAAATGTCCCCAGAGCACAATCACTTATGCAGGGGCTCACAAAGTTGAATTTTTGCTCACAAGACTCTGAAGCTTAGAGGGAACATTGCTAGTAGGGATATCGATGCACCTTGAGTCCCCCCCAGCCAACCTCTAAAGCCGCCCTTTCCTTTCTGCTGAACTCTGCTGTCTGTAACTGTTGTCGGAGGCCTCTCTGGAGGTTGGCAACTCTGTCCCAATCGGGGCACGCATCCCGCAGCAGCCCACCCCCCATCCTTCCCCTGGACGCCCCCTACCTTTCCCAGCCCCCCGGGGCACCCCCAGGGGTGCCCAAAAGCTGCAAGGAAGCACCAGCAAAGGGGCGAAGGGAACCCAAATCCCACCCCCAAGAAATCTAGGCTGGGCTTCCCTGGGTCTTCCCAGCCCAGGAGGTGGAATGCAAACTCTCCTCTCTCCTCCACTCGTGGGAACCCCCCCCTTCCCGGGTCTGCAGCTCAGGCCCTGCAAAAAGCGCACCCCCAGCGGTGCCCAAAGGGTGCAAGGAAGCGCCAGCAAAAGTGGGAGGGGCAAACCCAAATCCCCCCCCCCCAAAAGAAAACTAGGCTGGCCTTCTCTGGGCCCTCCCAGCCAAGGAGGTGGAATGCAAACTCTCCTCCATCCTGGGGACCTCCGTCTCCAGCCCAGATCCTGCAAGAAGCGCACCCCCAGCGGTGCCCAAATGCTGCAAAGAAGCTGCAGCAAAAGGGGAAGGGGAGGGGCAAACCCAAATCCCCCACCCAAAGGAAACTAGGCTGGGCTTCCCTGGGCCCTCCAAGCAAAGAAGGAGGAATGCAAACTCCCCCCCCTCCTCCCTCCATGGAGAGTCCCCCCCCCCCCTTACTCAGAGCTCCGAGAAATCCCGCAGAGTGAGCAAAACCTTACAGAACTGAGCAGAGCCACACAGAGCTGGTAGGCGGTGGCCCAGAATGCAACAGGGTACAGATTTCAGAACCAACGACAGGGAAGCAAAATTCTCTGGGCAGCGGTTTAGAATGCAAAACGGTACAATGACAGAATAGTCAGATTAACGAATTGAGCAAACCTTGGATCTGAGTCGCGGGAGCACGCGAAAGCAACAAAACAGCAGCATGCACTAAAATGAATCAATTGAGCAAACCTCGGATCTGAGCAGCATGAGGCTTTGCTCCCTGTGCTGGATTCCTCGTCTGGTGAAGTGTGCTTAAGAGCGCAAGACAGCTGAGGTTCACAATAAAAATGGGTTGGTCTTCAAGGTGCAGCGTGGCTCCTGCTTTGTTCAACTGCTTCAGACCAACGGGGCTGCCTGGTTGCATCAGAGCTCCGTGGGGCCAGCAATGGTGCGCTCCAAGGAACAGAGCCCCGGCCCGCGTGGCTGGGGCTGATGGGAGTGGTAGGCGAGGGAGGAGAAAAAGCGACGTGCCTTTCCCGCGCTTTCAGCCCGATTGCGTGAGAGAGAGGGGGGAAAAAAAGGGAGGGGGGAAGGGAAGGGAACGAGGAGCCCCGACGTGCGCACGCGCGCCCCTCCCTGCCACACCCCCTTCCTCCGCCGTGCGCGCGCGCTCCCCCTCGCTGTCGGGCGCTTCCATTCTTTTTCTCCCCCCCCCTCGCAGCAACACGGCCATTGTTTGGGGGCCCCCTTGCCAATGCGGGGACCCCAAGACCTGGGGCGGCTCGCCCTCCCCGCCCCCCCCTCCCCACGCGTCTGCTCCCACTGTTGCCCCACCTCCAGGCACCAAGATTACAGAGCATCACTGCCCCAGACAGAGAGTCCAACAACACGCTGTGGCTAATAGCCACTGATGGACCTCTGCTCCATATGTTTATCCAATCCCCTCTTGAAGCTGTCTATGCTTGTAGCCGCCGCCACCTCCTGTGTCAGTGAATTCCACATGTTAATTACCCTTTGGGTGAAGAAGTACTTTCTTTTATCCATTCTAACCTGCAGGGCTGGCACATGGCAGTAGGAGGGGTCAGCGGCTGCCTAGAATGTCACCCGCCAGGACAGGGGCTGCTAACTTGACTGCTCAGCAATTTCATTGAGTGTCCATGAGTTCTTGTATTGTGAGAAAGGGAGAAAAGTACTTCTTTCTCTACCCCATGCATAATCTTGTAAACCTCTATCATGTCACCCCCCAGTTGACATTTCTCCAACCTAAAGAGCCCCAAGCATTTTAACCTTTCTTCATAGGGAAAGTGTTCCAATCCTTTAATCATTCTAGCTGCCCTTTTCTGCCCTTTTTCCAGTGCTATATCTTTTTTGAGGTGTGGTGACCAGAATTGTACACAGTACTCCAAATGAGGCTGCACCATTGATTTATACAGGGGCATTATGATTCTGGCTGATTTGTTTTCAATTCCCTTCCTAATAATTCTCAGCATTTTCAGTGAGTTATCTACCACGACCCCAAGATCTCTGTCTTGGTCAGTCTCCGCCAGTTCACACTCCATCAACTTGTATTTATAGTTGGGGTTTTTGGCCCCTTGTGCATTACTTTGCACTTGGCACGAGGAACTTCATTTGCCACGTTGATGCCCACTCACCCAGCCTTGACAGATCCCTTTGGAGTGCCTCACAATCCTCCGTGGTTCTCACCACCTTGAACAATTTAGTGTCATCTGCAAACTTAACCACTTCACTGCTCACTCTCAACTCCAAATCATTAATGAACAAGTTAAAAAGCATCAGACCCAGTACTGAGCCCTGCGGCACCCCACTGCTTACCACCCTCCACTGAGAAAATTGCCCATTTATACTCACTCTCTGTTTTCTATTAATTAGCCAGTTTTTGATCCACAAGAGGACTTGTCCTTTTACCCCATGACTCTTTCACTTGCTTAGTTCCTTTGATGAGGAACTTTATTGAAAGCTTTCTGTAAGTCAAGGTAAACAACATCTATTGGGTCCCCTTTGTCCACGTGTTTTTTTACCCCCTTAAAGAACTCTAACAGGTTAGTGAGACAAGAACTTCCCTTACAGAACCCATGCTGAGTCTTCCTCAATAGCTTTTGTTCATCAATGTGCCTACTAATTCTCTCTTTAATTACAGTTTCCACCAGCTTTCCAGGTATTGAAGTCAGACTGACTGGCCTGTAATTTCCTGGATCTCCTCTGGAACCCTTTTTAAGATGGGCGTGATATTAGCTACCTCCCAGTCCTCAGGAATAGAGGCAGATTTTAATGAAAGATTACATTTTTTTCAGGAGATCCACAAGTTCACCTTTGAGTTCTTTCAGAACTCTTGGATGTATGCCATCTGGGCCTAGTGATTTATCAGTTTTTAAATATTTGTAGGTAGCAAATTCAGCAAGTAGCAGCAATATTTCTTTTCCGGGGGAGTCATTTAGGAAGGCTAAGAAAGGAATTCTGTTTGTGTTTCTCTTGATGTTTTCTGACCACATGTGAGAATTTTCTGTAGAGTGGAATGCAAACGCAGTCTAGGTGGGACACAGGGTTTCATAACAAATATTTGTTTAGTTAGTTTAATAGTTATTTTAGTTATTTATACACCAACTTATCTCACTGAGATACTCCTGGTGTGTAAATCACTCTGTCCTGACAGGATTAGTCCAATCTTGAAAACTAAACATTTGGATGGGACAGATTACCAAGGAAGTCAGGATTGCTACACAGAGGCAGGCTATGGCAAACCACCTCTGAACATTTCTTGCCTTGAAAACCGAATTAGTTGGCTGTGACTTGAAGGCACTCCCCACTACTATGATACCATTAAGAAGAAGAGGAAGAATGCAGATTTATACCCCGCCCTTCTCTATAAATCAGAGACTCAGAGCGGCTTACAATCTCTATATCTTCCTTCCCACAACAGACACCCTGTGAGGTGCGTGGGGCTGAGAGGGCTCTCCCAGCAGCTGCCTTTTCAAGGACAACTCCTACAAGAGCTATGGCTAACCCAAGGCCATTCCAGCAGCTGCAAGCGGAGGAGTGGGGAATCAAACCTGGTTTTCCCAGGTAAGAGTCCGCACACTTAACCACTACACCAAACTGGCTCTCCCTCAGTTTCCATGTTCACCTGCAAATGTGAGTTTTGCTGTCTCCCAGCAAGCCTGCCTACCATGAGTCCACTTGTGGAGAGGATGGGATAAAACCTAAATAAATAAATAATCCATCAGTGACCTTCTGGCATGCTAGTAGTAAACCTGGATACTCTGTGTTTCTCCTAATACCATGTTCTCCCGACCTGCCAGCAATTGTCTTTGATATTCTGCTTCCTACTGACCTTACCTGCCAGGGATGATCTGTTGTATTTCTATTAACTTTTTATATCACAAAACCTTATTTTAAACGATAAATATAGCAACAGAATGTGAATAAACATGTGAATGACCTTCTTGGGAAAAGTGGGTTTTTTGTTTATCTCATGGTGGGACCCAGGTTCTTCAATAGAGTGGTTGATGGGACCTAAAGATATGAAAGACTAAGAACCACTGTCCTAGAAGGTCTTCATTTCAGACCAACAATAGTTCCACAACTTAATACTGTTATAAACTTTTTAATAGGCCAGTTGGTATGCATGTCCAAAGCACAAATCCTTTTGCTTAAAAAGGGGGTTGCCAATTGTCTGCATTGATGACACTGTCATAATCATATTGAAATATAACAATGCAAAAGTAACAAATGTTTCTAAGCACACTGATGTATTATTTTTGCCATTCAATCTTCAGTATTTTCAAGAGAAGTCCAGTTTGAAGTGATGAGAAACTTGTCCTGCCCTTTCAGAATCTTAAATGGCACCTCTGTCATAAGGCCTTGGAACCAGAAGTTGGGGGCAGCTCTGACTTCATCCTCAGGTTTTATCTACATCTTTGCTAAGCAGTACAGCCAGGATTATATCTAGGCTAAGGGAACCTAATCATTCAGACCCCCAGGGCAACTATTAGAATGTGAAGCTAAGATGTACAGCCACAGCTGTGCATATTTCTATGTCCCTTAACTGATTTGATATACATTTGTAGGCTTATTTCTTTTAATACTTTGTGTCCTGTTTTCTTTTCCTCCTCTTGAATTCAAATACCTTGCTGCTTGCTTTGGGCTTAATACCAGGCAGCATCAGGGTGACCAGGAACTGCAATTGGGGCCCCAGTGAAAGCATCCACTTTGCATATAGAATGCACAGCCTCTGCTCTGCTCCTGAGGCTATCCGACATTTTAATTAGCATGATATGACCAAAAGCTACATTGCAGTTTCAGATTCTTTGAATATCTTTCATAGCAACTGTTCTATGTCCAGCAGACTTTATACTAGAGAGGAACTTGCCCCAAGTTTTCAGTGCTCTCCCAGTCCAACACAAATGGAGAGGCAAAGTATTGGAAGCTGAGCCCTTCTGTCCTGCTTCTTGCCTTTTATGAAACCCAGGGCTTTTTTTTTGAGCAGGAACACACAGGAATGCAGTTGCAACTGGCTTGGCCAGGGCTCTGCTCAAAAAAGGTCTCCGGCAGAGGGAAGGCGCTAGGCAGCCACACACTCCCAGACCACACACTCCATACTCTCTGCAGCCTCCAGCCTCTATGGGCTTGCAAAGAGAGCAAGAGATGCAGAGCCATTCATGTGTGCCCCCCCTTGGGAGAAGCTGGGGCTGCCACTGCCCACTCCACTGCAGGTGGCTCTCTCTCTCTGGCCATGTTGGGGTGTGGTGAAACAAGGTCTCTCATTGGGCTGTGTGAGAACACACATCCATGAAATGCAGCTGATGGCATTGTCCTATTCTGTGTCAATATGTGGAAAGTAACCTACTGAATGGATGATGTCACTTCCATTGATGTCAGGGGGTGTGACCTAATATGCAAATGAACATATATATGAACATATGAAGCTGCCTTATACTGAATCAGACACTTGGTCCATCAAAGTCAGTATTGTCTTCTCAGACTGGCAGCAAATGAGTTCCTGCTGGGCTTTTTCTACACACAAAAAAGCCCTGATGAGACCACCACATAACCTGTTCACTTGCTCCTCTTTACAAATGCTAGATAGAATAGCCTGATGCCAGGGCTTTTTTTTTCGGGAAAAAGAGGTGCCCAAAACTCTCAAGAGGGAAATGAAAGAGAAACACACTGGTGCCCTCATGAACTTTTAAACATTTTTGAGAGTTTTGTTTCCACTAACAGGTTCTGGAACTTCATCCCACTGCATTCCTCCAGAAAAAAAGCTCTGCCTGATGCTAATACTGAGAGAAAACAGGATGAATCTGTTAGGTCTGCTAGGGGTGATCACGAAGGTTCAACAAGTCTTAAACATTACATAATTCAGTTTCTTGTTTCAGATCACAGGTAACACCATCCTGTTCAGCCACATCTCAGAACTACAGGGGCTAAAGAGGTCCAAGCAACCCCACATAAAAGGCAGACCCTCTCAGATATACAAAACAAAACCATGAACAAGAGGTCAAATAGGGCTGCCAGTTACAGTTGTGAGATGGCTGCTACAATACATTAGAACTCAACTGTTCTAATGTATGGGAGTTATATGAAGAGAGCTTCTGGGATTTTTTTCCTCTCAAAACGTCAAGCACACAAGGGCCTAATTTGAACTGGAAGTGAAGTGTGAGTGGAGCATGTGTTTAAGCTTCCTTCATGCACCATTTTCCCAACCTGAAAAGGTCTTGTAGAGATGCAATTTGTCCTATTAGAGAAAACATACAAGGACATTAAAAAGCATCATGTAGCATCATAAAGACTGACAAATGTATTATGGCATAAATTTCATGAAATCTTATGCCACTGTTCATTAATCACTCTTTTGGTGTTTTAGCCAAGCATGGCCTGTAGACCTCTAAGGTCTTTCCTCTTTAAATTGGAAAAATCTCTGTTGTTTTGATCAAAGGAGGAATTGGCAAGTGGCTGTGGGCAGAGCCTCCATGTAGGCACTCCACCCATGCCCCATACTGGAAAAGAAGGGAGAAAGTATTCAGACACAGCTTCTCTGGTCACTATATTGTAGTGATGAGGAAAGCTGCATATGGTGGAATGTTGTGTATTTGGCAGGTACAGGAGCCTGCATCAGGTCTGGATCTGCCAATCTGGTGCTTGTGCTTGTGTGATCATATGCTTTTGATCATGGCCAAACTTTCATTTTGCAAACAATTCTACATCTCTGAACTTGCCTCTCCCCTGGTCCAACTGGTAGACCTTAGAGATTGTTGGGGGAGGGGGGGGCGACAGACTGCAGGGTAAAGGTTGTTAGAATGGATCTCTTTATCCTGGTTTATTTCCTCTTTTGTAGTCCAACCTTTCCCACCTCCATCCATCTTGCCTGAGAAATATACCAACAGTAATAACTAGGAAATTGGTATGTTTATAAAATCTTACCACTCTGGTGGTGATCAATTACTCCAGTGATGTTTGGATAGGTTTATGGGGCTAAAAGGGTGTTTCACGCTGGCTTTTAAAAGCACTAAGCTGCAGTTATTTAGAATTCTTTAGAGTGTTGTAGCATAAAGTGTTTTAAATTAGCTTTTGCAGCTGTGGAGCAGGGCAGGGGAGGAGAGAGCACATTCTACTGCATGGAATTTCAGTAGCCTACAATATTACTTTGCTCCAGGGCACTTTTTTTCAGTCTAAGTTCTGAGCGTGCTGGCACAGCTGGTCCTTAAAGGTGTGAAAACTTGGAAAGAAGTTTTAGCTTAGTGTTCTTTTCATACAGGAGTAAGCTCTTGCTTTGGAGGGTGGGTGTACTTTTATGGCTTACTGAAAATTACTGACTGCCAGCCTGCACTTCTCGATAAATGCTACTGATTTCATCTTCTGTTACATAAAACTGATCAGAACGAGGAGGGGGGGGGCGTTGTTTTGTTGCCCCTAGATTTAAACAAATGTCCTTGCTTGGGCAGGCAGCAGGAAGACCTTTTGGTAGTTGGCCAGGTGTGCATGAATCTTTAATAACATGGTGGCAGGGAGAGGGCCTTCATGGAGCTTACCTGCGGGGGAAGTGGGTCTGAGCTGTGTTTATGTGCTTAGCAGCAGGCTGTGTGTAGGAGGGTGGGAGGGAGATGGGCTCTCAGCTCCCAGAAATGTTCATTTTTATCATGTATCAGATCTGCCAACATCTGGTATGGTTGGAGATGGGATGAAATAATCTAGAGATTATTATTTGCTATTTATTAATGCAGCTTCAGCAGGGGGTGTGTCCTTTTGAAAAATTTATAAATTTAAGTGGTGAAGCCCAGAGACTGGGTGCTATGAGTTGTGTTGTATCTTGGAAGGAAAAGGTGAGAATATGAGTTAAAGTATTAGAACACAAAAGGAATTGAAGTGGCACATCTTCCCCTTGCTAGTCCACAAGTGTGAAAAATGCAAAAAGGTTGTTTCCAGACTGCAAGAAAACATAATGCTTCTGTACGTGCATCCAGGTTTTACTGCTAGCTGGCAAAGAAGTTTGACAAGTTATAACAAAGTGGCTACTTTTCTTTTTTCCTGTTCTTTTTTTCTGGAGGGAGATACCAGGAAGGTAAGCAACTTGACTTCTGATCCTTTCAAATGAACACAATTTGAGTCCACTGGCATGTTTAAGACCAACCAAGTTTTATTCTGGGTATAAGCTTTCTTGTACGTGCCCGCTTGTTCAGATACATTGAAACAAGACTTCCTAGCCAGGTCCATTACATATGGGGGGTGGGGGGCAGGGTTAATTATAAGGAAGGGCTAATTAGAGTCATGATGTATAAGTAACTGAGCAATAAGTATAGCTAAGATTGGATTAAAGCAGTTAGTAGGACCTGTGAATAGAAGAGTTATATGCAATAAAAGAGTTAACAAACAGATGTGAGATCTAAGTTTGAGTCCAGTGGCACCTTTTAACACCAATGTAATTGAATTCTGGATATAAGCAAGAACCATTCTACACAAGGAATACATTTTCTGCACACTATTGTAAAAATACACAATGGACACATAGACACCACCTCATACCAAAACCCTACTGACTGACAAACATACCTACATGCCTTCAGTAACCATCCTAAACATACAAAACAATCAATTGTATACAGCTAGCTTTTACACTACTGCTGCATCTGCTCCAATCCTACAGACCGAGAGTCGCACCTGAAGGATCGACAATAAACCTTTTGAAACTAAAATATCCATCCTGATGAACTCAAGAAACAGATTAACAAAGATAGAATGGTACCCAAAGAAAACCTGTTGCAAGACAGGCCCAAAAGAGATAATAACAGAACACCACTGGTGGTCACATACAACTCTCAGCTTAAAATAGTTTGACCCATCATCAGTGACTTACAACCTCTATTAGATACTATCAATTCTCTTTCATAAGAACCAGGGGGCAAACCTTTTCTTGTGCCCAAAAGAGACAATAACAGAACACCACTAGTGGTCACATACAACTCTCAAAACAGTTCGACCCATCATCAGTGAATTACAACATCTACTAGATAATATCAATTCTCTTTCACAAGTACCAGAGGCAGGGTCAGCACATGGGAGTAGGCCATGTAGGCAGCTGCCTAGAGACGCCCCTCCCCACATGCCAGTGGGCCCACTTGGCTTCCCTGCACTGTAGGGAAGCAGAGCGGCCCGGTGTTTGCACGCCGGGCTCTCCAAGAGGACAAAGAAATGTAGTGGAGGGGGAAAGCGGCCTCACAATGACATCACATAGTGACATCATTGTGGCGCGCACAAAAAAAAATAAAAAATGAGGGAGCTGGGAAGGTAGGAGTGTGGCGCAGGGGTCTGCCACTAGCAGCAGAACCCTTAGCGCCGGCCCTGACTGGGGGGCAAACCTTTTCTTTTGCACAGACAGCCTTCCAATCTTAAACAACTCCTCACCCACAATAATATACCATCTAATTTTAACATGGACACTGGTATTAGAGCTTGCAACAAACCCAGATGCCAGTTTTACTGCCACATACACCCAGACAACACAATCACTGGACCTAACAGCATTAATTACACCATTTCAGGCACATACACTTGTTCATCTTCCAGCATTATATATGCCATTAAATGTCAACAATGCCCTTCAGTTCTCTATATAGGGCAAATAGGTCAAACCCTATGCCAAAGACAGAAATCTGACATCAAGAATAACAAAACTGAGAAACATGTAGGAGAACATTTCAACCTCCTAGGACACTCAATAGGGGATCTCAAAATAGCTGTTTTATTGCAAAGGTGTTTCAGAAACAGACTGGAACAGGAGATTTCTGAATTACAAATTATTACAACAGTCAGGACTATGGAACCCTCAGGGTTTAACAAAGATATTTGGTATGTAGCTCATTACACATGCAAAGTCACTCGGTTCTTGCTTATACTCAGAATTAAACTTTGTTGGTCTTAAAGATGCCATTGGACGCAAACTTAATTATCTCATATTTATGTTAACTCTTTCATTGTATGATAATTTGCTACTATTCACAGGGCTTCCCAACTTCTTTAATCCAATCTTAGCTATACTTATGGCTCAGAAACTTATACATCTTGACTCTAACTAGCTATTCTTGGCGGCAAGTAACCTACCCCCCCTCTCTACCTGTATGTAAGGCTTGAGGATGTTTTGATATATCTGAAGTGTGCATGCACATGAAAACTTATACCCAGAATGAAATTTTGTTGGTCTTAAAGGTACCACTGGACTCAAACTTTGTTCTATTGTTTGAGATCAACATGGCTACCCACCTGAGTCTTTCCAGATATTATCCAGGAATGTTTGGTCCCATCTGTTGTCTTTATAACAAATTAGGATGTGGGAAATATTCAGAGATTCTCTTGCTTTTGCAGGATGAGCAGAAGGAATTGACCAAATCTCTGGTAAGAGACTTCATAGCTCCCTTTTTGAATAGGAAGGAACCATCCCAGTAAACCTTAGACATAACAGGAGATGGCTGTGCAAAGACACTGGTTGACATCCTTCACTTTTAGTTATCTGTTCCAGTCAGAATCAGATCAAGAATCTGTCTCTGGAAGCTGAGCTCCCAACCTTCAAATATCACAGGCAGCAGAGCGGATTCCAAAAGTTTTGGAGAGAGAGATGATAGAATTCCAGTCTGTGTTTTAAAAAGAGAGAGGGCTCTCTTTTTCCTGCTGTTTGCTTAGTGTGATTAATGCTTGATTCACAAACAAGGGTGGTCCTAGAGGCAATGTAGTGTATCGAAATAACGATACAACGCAATAACACAATAACATAAAACCAGCCAGCGCGACCCTGCGCGGAGCGACCGGGCTGTCCCCGGGTTGCTCAGCGCAGGACCCGAACTCCCAGCCAATCACCAGCTGTGGCAGGAAGTTCAACAGGCCAGGATTGGACTGGCCTGTCTGGAGGGAGGTTCCCAGAGTTGTACATAAGCGGGACCCGGCCCGCGTGTTCTCTCTCTTGTAACGTGCCTCCATTAAAGCATGTTGCCCTACCAGCATCTCCTGTCTCAGTACATTACAGTGGCAACGAAGGTGGGATTCTAGCCACGTCGGCTACAGCGGAGACAGGGCAACCCACAAGCCGCGACCGCCGCCGCCATCAGCATGGCTCAACAGAGCGGAACCACCGGTCACATCGAGCCATTCAACCCCGCGAATCCCAAGGCCTGGGAGTCCTACTCGGAGCGGGTAGAATGCTACCTGAGGACCAACAAGATCACCGAGGACAGCATGAAAAGGGACGTTCTCCTGAGCGTCTGCGGGGCGGCCACATTCGAGATCGCCAAGGGTCTCTCGGCCCCCGCCCGCCTCACGGAGAAGTCCTACGCGGACATCACCAGACTCCTCACTGGCCATTTCTTGCCACAGCCTTCACGGGTGGCCCGCCGGTTCCTTTTCCACAGAAGGGACCAGGCTGCAGGGGAATCGGCTGCCGACTACTTGGCGGCCCTACGCAGGATCGCAGGGAACTGCAACTTTCATCAGCTAGAGGAGACCCTGGCCGATCGCTTCACGTGGGGCCTCCGCGACGAGAGGCTCCATCAGAAGCTCTTCGCCAAGGAAGAGCTCACCCTCCAGAGCGCCTTCAGCGAGGCCGTGGCGTTCGAGAGGACCGCGAGGACTTTTCCCAAGGCCCGGACCGACGCCATCTACCACGAGGAGCTGGACCACGACCGCCCGGAAGAGGGAGAAGCCTACCAGCTGCGCCGCCCAGCCGGGCCACCCAAAAAAGCATCCCAGCGCCCCCGAGCGCCCGAACGATCCCCAGCGGCGGAGAGACCGACGGCCCCCAAGTGCGCCAGCTGCGGCGACCCCCACGACAGAAGGGACTGCCAGTACCGGACCTGGGACTGCCAGAGCTGCGGAAAGACCGGCCACATTGCAAGGGCTTGCCGAGTCAAGCCCAACCGCCGGAGGCCGACCACGCACCACGAGTCAGCGGAGTTCCACTCCACAGCCTCCACTACCCTACAGGTACTGAACTTGCCCCTCGCCACCCCCGATAAGATCAAAATGGCAGTCCTCATCGAAGGGAACCCCTGCCAAATGGAGGTGGACTCAGGTTCCTCCATTTCCATTATAGCAGAGGAGACCCTGAGGAAACTGTGCCCCCTCCAGCGGCTTCAATTAAGGCCGGCGGACTTCATACTCTGGGACTTTCAGAAGAATCCGGTGCAAATCGTGGGGTGGGCCCGAGTGCAAGTTGAGCGGGGGTCCTTCTACAGCCCACTGGACATCCTGGTGGTAAAGCGCCAGCTTACCACCCTGCTAGGACTGGCGTGGTTCAAGCCCTTGGGGATCCGCTTGGAGGGGGTGGGGCAAACCCTAACACCCAGGGGGGTTTTGGGAGATATGCCAAGAGTTCCCAGATGTGTTCGACAGCTCCCTGGGGAGCTACAAAGGGCCGGCCATCTCTCTACCACTAGACCCGACGGTCAGGCCGATCCGGCTCAAGGCGAGGCGGGTCCCATTCGCCTTGAAACCAAAAATAGAGGCCGAACCAGACCGCCTCACTGCCCAAGGGGTCCTGGAGCCAGTGGATTACGCCACCTGGGAGACTCCCATCGTAACCCCGATCAAGCCAAACGGGGAGGTGCGGATCTGTGCCGACTATAAGTGCACAATAAATAAGGCACTGCAGGATAACCCCTACCCAGTGCCGGTGGTGAGCCACTTCTTGGCTGCCCTAGCGGGGTCTAAGATCTTTGGGAAGCTGGACCTGGCACAGGCCTACCAACAGCTCCCGGTAGATATGAAGACGGCGGAGGCCCAAACTATAGTGACACACAGGGGGGCCTTCCGAGTGCGGAGGCTGCAGTTCGGGGTTAGCGTTGCTCCAGGGATTTTCCAAAGTATAATGGATGCTCTCCTTAAAGGGATCCCCGGAGTCCAACCGTTCTTCGATGATGTTTTAATCGCCGCCCCGGACTCCGAAGAATTCGCCAACCGCCTGAGAGAGGTGCTCCGCCGGTTCCAGGCAGTGGGGCTCAAGGTCGAGAGGGAGAAATGCTTGCTGGGGGTCCCACGGGTGGAGTTCCTGGGTTTCGCTGTAGACGCAGCCGGAATCCACCCAACGGAAGAAAAGACCCGAGCCATCGTGCAAGCCCCGGCCCCCACCTGCAAAGCGGAGCTACAAAGCTTCTTGGGGGTGCTTAATTTTTACCATTCATTCCTCCCCCACAAGGCAGCCCTAGCAGAACCCCTACACCGGTTGCTGGACAAAAAAGCCCCTTGGGTTTGGGACAAACAACAAGCCACCGCGTTTCAGGCGGTCAAGGACGTCCTGGTGTCCAATGCGGTGCTCCACCATTTTGACGAGGGC
Organism: Heteronotia binoei; assembly: GCF_032191835.1. Classification (NCBI taxonomy): domain Eukaryota; kingdom Metazoa; phylum Chordata; class Lepidosauria; order Squamata; family Gekkonidae; genus Heteronotia; species Heteronotia binoei. The sequence continues at coordinate 75,224,088 of NC_083228.1, read as the reverse complement.
CTCCCCATCATCCTGGCTTGCAATGCGTTGCCTTATGGGTTGGGAGCAGTCCTGGGGCACCAACTCCCGGATGGGAGGGAGGTACCGGTAGCGTACTACTCCCGCACACTCACACCGGCCGAGCGCAATTACGCGCAGATAGACAAGGAGGCTCTGGCAATCATGGTGGGGGTCCGCAAGTTCCATGATTATCTGTACGGACGGAGGTTCACGATAGCTACAGACCATAAGCCGCTCTTAGGTCTGTTGGCCCCAGACCGCCAAACCCCCCAAATACTCTCACAGCACGTGTTGAGGTGGAACCAATTCCTCAACTCATACACGTACACACTGGTCCACCGGGCCGGCAAGGCTATGGGCCACGCGGACGCGCTCAGCCGTTTGCCTCTACCCGTCACAGAGCCTGACCCAGCCCCCGCACACCTGGTCATGTTGGTCGAATCCCTCCTGGAACAGCCCCTCCACGCTGCGGAGGTCGCAAAGGCTACAGGGAGGAACAAAACCCTGGCAAGGGTTCTCGACTGGGTGGTGAGGGGGTGGCCAGAAGGGAACATGGGGAAGAGTTTAAGCCCTACAAAATGAGGAGAGAGGAGCTAGCAGCCCACAAAGGGTGCATCTTATGGGGAAGCAGGGTGGTGGTTCCCCCCCCCCCCCGCTGCAGAAGCGAGTCTTAGAGTCACTCCACGAGACACACCCCGGCATAGTCAGGATGAAGGCTCTAGCCAGGAGCTACGTCTGGTGGCCGGGGATGGATGAGGAGATCGAGAACTGGGTGCGGAGGTGCAGCGCATGTCAGGAGTCACGCCCCGAGCCACCAAGCGCCCCGGTCACACGGTGGGAAACCACTAGGAAACCTTGGTCCAGGCTCCACTTAGACTTTGCGGGGCCCTTCCAGGGACAGATCTTTCTGATCATAGTGGATGCCTACACCAAATGGCTGGAGGTCATTCCAGTAGCGTCCACTTCATCAGCAGCCGCCATACGGGCACTGCGCCGGGCCCTTAGCACCCATGGTATTCCGGACACTATTGTCACAGACAACGGGGTGGCTTTCACCTCTGGGGACTTTCAGGCATTCCTGCAGAGGTACCTGATTAGACACATAAGGTCTGCCCCGTTCCACCCGGCCACCAACGGACAGGTGGAGCGGGTGGTCCGAACGACCAAGGAAGCCCTGGGCCGAATAGTGCAGGGTGACTGGGACCACAGACTAGCCGCCTTCCTGTTCGACAACCGGGTAACCCCCAACCCGGTCACGGGGGTAAGCCCGGCAGAGCTCCTCATGGGGCGCAAACTCATCACGAGGCTTGACAGGCTACACCCCGACCGAGCCTCGGACATCCGGGGGTCCTCGGAGGTCCGGGAGGCAGCCCGAGGGTTCTTCGCGGGGGACCCCGTGTTCGCACGAAACTACGCCCAGGGACCCATGTGGGTAGCGGGTCAGGTGAGGCAGGTAATTGGGACCTGTCATTACGAGGTATCCACAGAGGGGGGCCAGACTCTGCGGCGACACATCGACCAGCTGCGCCACTGCACTCTACCGGAAGGGCCGATCGACGTGGAGGGGGAAGTACCCGGGGGAGAGCCGGCTAGGGGTATGCCAGAGGCCACAGCGCCAGCACCGACCCTGCCCGCCAGCGAACTCCCTGGACCAGCAGAGGCCGAAAGGCCCACAGAGATCGACCAGCAACCCACAGCGGCCTCGGCCCCCGGAGAGTCTCCCGCGGGCCGCAGACTGGCTACTCTCAAGGCCATGCTATGGGCATGTATGTTTGTTGAAATTATTGGGTCGATGTGTGTTGAATCCCTCCAGCACTGAAGTATCATTAGGGGTGCTTGCGGGGGTGGCTTACTGGGGGGGGGGGGGATCAGGTTCGAAGGAAGCAGACAGACATAACACTTCCAAGAATGATGGTGGCAGTTTCATATCACTTCAACAGAGTTTGATTTGTTGATACTTATGTGTGTAATGCAAGCTGTAAAACTGGACTTGCACCATGGCTGAAGAACTGGCTGCCACTGCTCTTAAAATCGTAGAGTTATCTTCAGCCTCAACAGTATTGACACTTTTATTGCTTTCCCTCCATGACTTTGGGGATTTCTCATAGATTGCAACTTGGTAAGTGGTTTTGAGAAAGCAATCAACGGAACTACAGTCAAATCATGAGAATGGCAAAGGGTGGGAGGAGGCAGAAGGCCTAACAGGAGGTGTGATTACTAGAGGTCTCTTATTGCAAGGAGCACCCCTTATTTTAAAATAATTTCCCTTATGGTCAAACATTGCAATTCTATACAACATGACAAGCATTCTAGAGAAATAAAAATATTTTTTAAATATGAACATTTCTCTTTCCCTCCATGTCTTGCTATCAAAGCTGTAATTCAACAAATATGCTTTGATCTTATGGCATTTGAGCAGCAAACAGCAATGTTCAAATTAACATCTTGTTCCATTCTAGGGGATAGTCATAGTGACTCTTTAATTGCAGAGTCAGGGCTGTTTCCTCACAACTACTATTGCCCAGGAAATAAAGCCAGTGTCTAAACCTTTGGAATTTATTTGCCTGGATTAGGTTTTAAGGGTACAGACTTGCTTCTATACTTGCAAGGGTTGCCAGCCTCTAGGGATTATAACTGATCTCCAGGCAATAGAAATCAGTTCACCTGAAGAAAATGCCCACTTAGGAGGATGGGCTCTATGGCATTATACCCTGATGATCTCCTCATCTCCCCAAACCCTGCTGTCTCCAAGTCCTACTTCCCAAATTTACAGGTATTTCCCAAACCAGAGGTGGCAACCCTAGTACTTGCAGAAGTGTAAGCTGTTTACATTTACATTAAACCTTGTGATGTCACTCAAGTGGATGTTGCTTCTATGGGAACAACATGGCTGCTAAAAACATCTTACATATGTCTGCATGGTCCCTTCAGCCCAGGGAGTTCATGCAATCACTTTAACAGGGGAATGCCTTTGCATAGTCCCATCCTTCAGGCTTACTGCTGAGTCATCCTTGAAGTCAAAGTTGGCTGCAATGCCTGTTCATGCACTTGGAAGGTACAAATACAGGCGAGATCCATGCACTTCATCAGGCAAAATTTATTCTGAACTGGCATACTCATGGAAAACAGAGCCAGTTTGGTGTAGTGGTTAAGTGTGCGGACTCTTATCTGGGAGAACCGGGTTTGATTCCCCACTCCTCCACTTGCACCTGCTGGAATGGCCTTGGGTCAGCCATCGCTCTGGCAGAGGTTGTCCTTGAAAGGGCAGCTGCTGTGAGAGCCCTCTCCAGCCCCACCCACCTCACAGGGTGTCTGTTGTGGGGGAGGAAGATAAAGGAGATTGTGAGCCGCTCTGAGACTCTTCGGAGTGGAGGGCGGGATGTAAATCCAATATCATCATATCATCATCATCATCATCATAATGTCAGAGAATACTCTTATTAACTATGTTTCATGGAGATGAAAGTCCAAAGGATTATGTTAGAACTGTGTTGTGGGGAGGTTGAAGACTTGATGTGTTGCCTGTCAGCTCATGTTTCCCCACCCTATCTCGGGCTTGCTTCCCAGTCCTCTCAGAGTACCTACTGTAAGGCTGTTTGCCCCTGGGGATTTGTGTAAAATGCTTGCTTTACAGTAATCCCTGCTTCTTGTCATCTTGGCAGCAGCATATGCTATTGTTATTGGAAACTAAGAAATAATCTAACACATTGCAACTTTCTGACTCAATCATGTCTTAAAATTAGCAGGCAATAAACAGCAAGCAATTATGCCACCCATGCAACAGGGACCTTTAGCATCCTACTGGGAAGAAATGTAACAGATCACATGGTGAGCGTAAGGCAGGATTACTCTTACTTGCACCCAAGTTCTGCAGTTGTGCCACCGTCAGAGCTCTTGGCTCCCACTAGCAGCCCATAATTTATGCAAGACCACATTTAGCCTTTCTTGGAAAGACATACAGTGCTAAGGATGTCTTCTAGTTCTGGTTTCTTTTTCACTATACTGCGCAAGATACAGGACCAGCCCTAGACCCTTTGGCACCCTAAGCAAGATCTCCCATTCTCTGGGGTTGCTGTGGACAGATCTCTCCATTCTGTCCTATGAGCCCATAGGATAGAATGAGAGATCGGGGCCACCACTGTGGCACATAAGAACATAAGAGAAGCCATGTTGGATCAGGCCAATGGCCCATCCAGTCCAACACTCTGTGTCACACAGTGGCCAAAATTTTTTTATATATGCATATATGTATACGTATATATACACACTGTGGCTAATAGCCACTGATGGACCTCTGCTCCATATTTTTATCTAACCCCCTCTTGAAGCTGGCTATGCCTGTAGCCGCCTGTGGCAGTGAATTCCACATGTTAATCACCCTTTGGGTGAAGTACTTCCTTTTATCCGTTTTAACCTGACTGCTCAGAAATTTCATTGAATGCCCACGAGTTCTTGTATTGTGAGAAAGGGAGAAAAGTACTTCTTTCTCTACCTTCTCCATCCCATGCATAATCTTGTAAACCTCTATCATGTCATCCCGCAGTCGACATTTCTCCAAGCTAAAGAGCCCCAAACGTTTTAACCTTTCTTCATAGGGAAAGTGTTCCAAACCTTTAATCATTCTAGTTGCCTTTTTCTGCACTTTTTCCAATGCTATCATATTCTTTTTGAGGCACGACCCCAGAGAAGGAGTTTAAAGTTTAAAACGCCTTCTGTAGTGTTGCGCTGCAGTGGCAGCCCAATCCCTCCATTCTATCCAATGGCCTCAGGGGTGCAAAAGCAGGGAGAAAGCCCTGCCATCTGCACCTCTCGGAATCTCTGAGAGGTGTGTGTGTGTGTGGGGGAGAAATCCTTTCCCTGCTGTTGCATTCCAGGGGTGCAAAAGCAGGGAGAATGCCCCACTGCCTGCACCTCTCAGAAACTCCAAGAGGCCTGCACAGGGGGAATTCAGAGAGGTGGCTAGGCTGGGCACATCACCGAGTCAATTTGGGGGGGAGTGCCCAATTCATCACCCCCAGAAGGTCGGCACCCTAGGCAATCGCCTAGTTTGCATAGTGGCAGGGCTGGCCCTGTTAAGATACTACTAGTATGAGGTATAATTATGATCATCTTATATCTGATTACTGATGTACTGTGCATGCAAAATTTAGTGACATAAGTGCATATACATATGTACATACGTTCTGTATCAAAAGATTCCAAATTCTATGAAACATCAAGCTTTGCATCTAAAATTATTCCATTACCATGTACATTGTTAGACAAAAAAGATGGCTTTGTTTTAGTTTACATTTTTAATCCGGGTTTTTTTCCCAACCAAAAATTGTCTGAGTTTCCAGATCCCTCAGAGCAGCCAGAGGGGGATGGGAGGGTACACTTAACGGGAGTGGGAGGAACACCAGAAATTAACATGACATGCCTACATGACCCAGAAGTGACAGGCATATTGCGGGACAATGCTCTGGTTTTGGGGCAAAACTGTGGTAGAACTTCTAACCAGAGTTTTGCCTCAAAACTGAGAGTCATCCCCTAATTTGCCTATATCACTTCTGGATCATACAGACATGTCACATTAATTTCTGATATTTCTCCCTTTTTAGGAGGTAATTCCCCTCTATTTTTCAGCTGGTCAGCAGTGGAGAGGCGGGGGCTGAAAGTGGGAGACCCTCATCTCTACCAGGGGGTCTGGCATTCCGACTCTCAGAAGCAGTCATAGGAATCAAAATCCAATTTAAATGACTAAATTCAATACAAATGTTCTTCTGGAGCAAGGGTGGCCAAACTTGCTTAACATAAGAGCCACACAGAATAAACGTTGGATGTTTGAGAGCCGCAATATATAAATGTCAGATGTTCAAGATCCGCAAGACAGGAAGGGTGGTAAGAAAGGTGGAAAAAAGCAAATAGATGGGTGAGGGAGAGGGAGGTGGAAAGAAAGCAACTTTAACTTTAAATGCATTTTCCAAGCCACCAGCTAGCTTAGCTTGGAGAAGTGATTTAAAATGCAAATACCTTCTCCAAGCTGGCCAATTGTGGGGGCCTCAAGAGCCATACAATATGTGTTAAAGAGCCACATGTGGCTTCTGAGCCACAGTTTGTCCACCCCTGTTCTGGAGGACATTCTTGTCTGAGCCAGGTGTAGGTACAATGAAAGGGTAGCTGTCTAGCTTCTTTCTGCTATTCTTTTGATGATCCCATCCATGGCAGTTGGAAGATGGAGGAAATTCTAGCTGAGCTGAACCCAGACATAATGGAGGAGTGCCTCTCATGCCAATATTACAAGCAACATTCCCTCTATGCTGAGTTAGTGTGAGCTAACTCTTTTTCTGACCTCCTCACATATTTTTGTCTTAGGTCTGGAATGATGGCTCTAGAGCAAATTAATGTATGCAGCAGCCAAATCGCTCACTCACAACTTTAATGCCAGTAGCTCACAAAGTAGATTTTTTTGTTCACAAGACTCCACAGCTTTGAGAGAATTGATCACAAGCTGGGCCACAAGACACAACATTCTTTTTGAAGGTGTCCCAGACCTTAAACTGTGTAAATTTGTAGGTCCATGTACAATTGATCTCTCTTACACATATACAGTCAAAGACTTTTGGCCTAACCTACCTCACAGGATTGTTGTGCAGATCAAAAGGGGGAGAGGAGAATGATGTAAGCTGCCTTGGTCCACAATGTGGAGAAAGAATGTACTTTTACTAGGTAGAGGGTGCAGAGAGGGGGGAGGAGATAGAAAGCTGAAGTCAGTTCGATCCCTCTACAGAAAATGGCTGCCTTGGTTGAGTGGGAAGACACCAAGGTTGGGGAAAGTGAATATCTTCACTTGGCTGGGTGGGTGGGAAGACAGCAGGGGGGGGGGGGAGGCAGTCACTCAGAGCCTCTTTCTGGAGCCCATTGTATTTCACCTCACAAGGGACCTTATTCCTACTGCTATTATATTACAAAACCAATTACAAAACCAAAACACCTTTCTTAAAAAAAACACACCTTTCTTTAAAAAGTATATACTTAGAAGTATTATAACTGGATTCAAGATAGTTAAATACTGAAGTGAAGCATGGGTTTCATGCTAGTAAGGAAACAAAATCCAAGACTTGAGTATTCCACTAAGTCTCCATCAGACTGTGGTCACTGATTTCTACCTTCTGTTGCTGTTCTTCTTACTTTGTGTTGGATCTGAAATAGGAAAGCAGCTGAGTAAAGAGCTTTCATTTGTTGGTGGTCAGATCGCAAGTGCAGCTCAAGACACAGCTGTGGGGATATTCTGGGGGTGGAGATTAGTGAGAATGAGGGGCTTCCCAAAAGAGAAGAGGGACAGCTGCAAACAAGAGGTTTCTACTTCAGCACATAAGAAAATCAGGGATATGAGAGGCATGATTGGCATGCAGGAGCACTGGTTTGATAAGAAAGGTGGGACAACAGTTTTAATACAATAAATAATTTGTGCATACATATGGAATGTGCTCCCAACTTTCTGAGTGCATTTGTACTTGTTGGAGTAGGGTTTATTTATTTTATTTAGGTGATTTGTAGTCCGCCCTTTCCCAAAGACGGACTCAGGGCAGATAACAACATAGTAAAAACAATAAAAAACATATAGTTGCCAGGTCTGTGTTGGAAAATACCTGAAGACTTTGGGGGTGGATCTAGGAGAGGGTGGGGTTTGGGGAGGGGAGGAGCCTCAGCATGCTACAATGCTATAGAGTCCACCCTTCAAACCAGCCATTTTCTTCAGTGAGCTGATCTCTGCCAGCTGGAGATCGGTTGTAAAAGCAGGAGATCTCCAGGCCCCACCTGGAGGCTGGCAACTCTACTGTTGGAGGGAGAGTGGAGGCGGGTTCAAAATCAACATGAAGTAATGGTAGATGCAGGTAGCTTCTGCTGTAGGGTTACCCTCCACCCCAGCACACCTGAGGATAGCACCAAGATTCCACAACATCCTATAAACCTTGCACATCCTTCTCTAAGTAAGGAACTATAACTTTGCTCTGCATAATATAGCTGGGGGTAGAGCACTTGTACAAGTGCTGTGCTTTCATGTGATAAAAAGTGGTACTAGCCTTGTGATGAAGAAAACATGCAGAGAATGTTGCCATCACAATGCTTTATCTCAGAACTTGTTCTCAGGGCTGTAAACAAAAGAATATTTTTTCCTGTAGGAGTCTCTTTCCCTGTTCCTACCGCTGGCTCTAGGAGCCCCGTGGCGCTGAGTGGTAAAACTGCAGTACTGCAGTCCTAAGCTCTGCTCATGACCTGAGTTCGATCCTTAGTGGAAGCTGGGTTCAGGTAGCCGTTTCAAGGTTGACTCAGCCTTCCATCCTTCCGAGGTTGGTAAGATGAGTACCCAGCTTGCTGGGGGGAAAGTGTAGATGACTGGGGAAGGCAATGGCAAACCACCCCATAAAAAGTCTGCCATGAAAATGTTGTGAAAACTTTGTGAAAGCAACATCACCCCAGAGTCGAAAACAACTGGTGCTTGCACAGGGGACTACCTTTACCACTGGCTCTAGTTCCAGTTTATTTACTTAAATTGTTTTATAGCAACTTGTCGGAGTATTGATTTTAAGTGATTTAATTTAAACCAGTTTAACAATGAATTAATTATCCTCATTCTGCAGCAGTAGCTTGATAAAGGAATACATATATATATACACACCCCCAGATATAAAATTGACTAAGAATGGGAGTTCTTTAATACTTTTATATTTGCATGGATCCCAGGGTGACCTCCGAAGTGTAAAAAAACTAAACTACAAAGGCAATATCGGTGCTTATCACTTTTACCTCTGAAGTGCAGGGCCTATGAGGTAGACTTTAGCTGATTCACAGTGTGATCACAGTGCAGAGTGACTCCAGTCTAATTCCTCATAGGATTGCACTGTCAGTCAGATGGCAGACCTCTTCTAGTCTAGTCAGTCTTGTGCTTTTAAGAAACTGTGTTGTTGTTTTTTGTTTTTGCTGTTGTTCAAGAAGTAGGAGCATATTCCTCCATTCTGTCACATTGTAATAACAAAAACCTTTTAAAATTGTTTCAAATTGGAAAGTTATTCCTATCCTTTATGCCTGGGAGGAGTGGGAGTATCCATCGGGCGCCAGCAGTAGACATACCAAAATGTACAGTCTGTTTTAACAACACTAGCCATATTTGTAGGGGCTTCTTGGTGGGGCGGGAAGATCACACCTCACTACAAAAACCTGCAAAGCAAGTTTGACCATGGACTGTGGTGGGAAATAAAAGAATCTCTGTTCTGCTGACTGTGACACTTCTATGATTCTGCTTCTAAGTAGTTGAAAAGCTGCCATCCGAACTGTGCCTCTGAATTTTCCCACAGTCTGGTAAAATATGGATTCTGAACATTTGCTTTCTGGACTTTTGTACTGAAAACTGACAAGTAACTGCTCTAGCTGAGCATGCATGATATGTGAGCATTAGTTAAGAGTTTAAATTTAGACAGTAAATTGCTCTTTTCTTTTACTTTATGGGTTTATTTTTAGACTTAGAAATGTCTTTTCTGAGAAAATCCTCTCAGCTTTCCTTCTGTGAGAGTTTTGGACTGCAGTGGCTGTCTGGACGGGGAGGTGCTGCCTGGATAAGGGGTTGGGTTTATCTAAATAACAAGGGCGAAGAAAGGGAAAAAACTGCTTCAGGAGGGGGTTGGTGCTGGGATTTCTGTATGTATCTCCAACTCTGACGCAGTTTCCTGAAAGTCCTGCCTGGTCCTGCCAGGGACTGAACAAACGTACATCCCAGCTCACCCAAAGGGGAGTGGAATGGAGGGGGAGAGGAAAGGCTTTGCCAAACTGGCTTGACCAGAATGTGACACAAGAACAGGAAATGAGTCACTCTCAGCAGGGCAGCTGCTCTCAGCTATTTGCATAAAGAGAAGCACCACCAGACAAGGGGAAAATGACACCAGGCCTCCCAGCCTGGCTTGAATCAAATCTGCAGCGCATTCAGCTTGCTGGCTATCAGGCCGCTCTCCTACTATCTCCCCCCTCCCGCAAAAACACACATCTATCTGCTCTATCTCAGCCTACAGAACCCCAAATATACAGGGTATGGGTCCTTTTAAAGCCGTGTCTGTAAAGTCAACACGAAGCTCTGTTTAAAATAAATTGTGCACACCCACACACTCTCCAGCCACCCAGCATCTTGGCATACTAGGACAGGTCGGGGCAAGGCCACTGGGGGGCCCTGGGTTATTTCCCAGGAGGAGCCCTGCTAAGCTGGCTGCACAAGGACAAAGCTCTGGCAAGGGGGATGATACAGACATAAACTGCTCTAGCATCTTCTCCATTGTCTCAATCGATTCCTCGCTGCAAAGGGATTAATTTTCCTCTTGCACTGAACCAGTCCATCTAGGTCGGTGGGGTCTAGGGCAGGCTGGGTGGGAGGCCCTTTTGTGTGTTGGGATTTTGACAGAGAGTGGATTGTTTTGACTGCCTCTAAGTCCCCTTTTATTAATCATTAAGGATGGGAGCCTGTCCTTTGCAATGGCAACACTTGCTCTTAAAAGGGCAAAGTCACCAGCAGGCCCAGCTGCAGGTAGGAGACTGCTGGGAAAGAATTTGTGTGCATGGTTGTCTCTGCATGTAAGATTCAAATGATGGGATTAGTACTCTGCAGTTTCTCTCTCTCTCTCTGATGGACTAGCAAATTGTGGAGTATGGATGGATACCACACCTTAAATTAGATCTCTCTCTCTCTCACACACACACACACACACACACACACACACACACACTCATATAACATTCCGTGATGCTTGGGAAAGACTTGTCTTTAAGTGAAGGGGAAAAGGGAGGACGAGGTGGAGGTGGGAAGGTAGGTAGAGTGGGATCCTCTGATCAATTACATGAGACTTGAGAGGAGATCAGTGTTGCCTAAAAGGCAGTGTTACAAAAACTGTGGTCTTCCATCCTAATCTAATTCATGACTAGGGTGTATTTTGCATGACTACAGTGGGATTTTGCCTTGGTTTTTTAAAAATACTTTATGCTGCATGGGAGATAGGGTTGCCAGGTTTGTGTTGGAAAATACCTGGAGACTTTGGGATGGATCCAGGAGAGGGCAGGGTTTGCGGAGGGAGAGGCCTCAGCATGGTACAATGCCATAGAGTCCACCCTTCAAACCAGCCATTTTCTCCAGGGGACCGATCAAAGCCACCAAGTATTACATAATAGACAATACAGTAATGATAGAGGCTGGTGGTGCTAGGGCCTTTTAAAGTTAGTAACAGAAAACCCCAAAGGGCCAAAAAAACCCATCTCCAAAAGAAAATATATAAGTCCAAACTTGGAAATAGTCCAACTGAAATTCACAAGGTGGGTGCTCCTGAGGAGTACAGCTTCAATGCAGTCGCTTTCTTAAAAAGACGTCTCTCTAGATTTTGATGAAAGGAGCCTGATGTTCACACTGAAATGAGAAGCTTAATGCTGTGATTAGAGAATGTAGAATAAGGTTCCTAAATAATTAAGCCGTCAAACTGAAGAAATAATTGAAACGTCATCAAAATTTAGAGAGATGTCTTTTTAAGAAAGCAGCTACGTTGAAGCTACACTCCTCAGGAGCACCAACCTTGTGAATTTCAGTCTCTCCCCAACTCCTGAACTTCCCAGGCTCCACCCCACATCTCCAGAAATTTCCCCACCTGGAGCTGGCAACCCTAGCACTGGGGCTGCCTTTGAAGACATCTCAGAAGCTCCAGTTGGTACAAAGTGCAGTAGGAAGCATTAAGGTTGACAGGTCTGTGTTGGAAAATACCTGGAGACTTTGGGGGTGGATCTAGGGGAGGGTGGGGATTGGGGAGAGGAGGAGCCCCAGTATGGTATAATGCCTTAGAGTCCACCCTTCAAAGCAGCCATTTTCTCCATTGGAGCCAATCTCTACCAGCTGGAGATCAGCTGTAAAAGTGGGAGATCTCCAGGCCCACCTGGAGGATGGCAGCCGTAAGAAGCATCCTGTCTGGGGTTAGCTGCTTGGAACACTTTACTCCAGTGCTGTGTCAGCTGCACTGGCTACCCATTGGCTTCCAGGCCCAGTTCAAACTGCTAGTTATTACCAGGCCTTCTTGGCCAAGGGCCCGCATACATTTTGAAGTACAGTTGCACCAGCTATATTCTCCTTGCACCAGTCACATTCTCCTCCTTAAGATGCCCTTGTCTTTACAACCACAAATATATCACAGGCATTTTCCCTGGTGGGTCCAGTCCTTTGGAAAGTAGAGTCCACCCTTTGAAGCAGCCATTTTCTCCACAGGAGCTGATCTCTGCAAGCTAGAGACCTCCTGGCTCCACCTGGAGTCTGGCAACCCTAATTGAAACTTTTAGCTGGGGTCTAGAGTTCTGGAATTACAACTGATCTTAAGTTGATGGGGTGTGAACTGGCAGAGACTGACCTTGCGGTCGCGGTAGATAACTCACTAAAAATGTCGAGACAGTGTGCTATTGCAATAAAAAAGGCCAACGCCATGCTGGGAATTATTAGGAAGGGAATTGAAAACAAATCAGCCAGCATTGTAATGCTCCTGTATAAATCGATGGTGCGGCATCATTTGGAGTACTGTGTACAATTCTGGTCATTGCACCTCAAAAAAGATATAGCATTAGAAAAAGTGCAGAAAAGGGCAACTAGAATGATTAAAGGGCTGGAACACTTTCCCTATGAAGAAAGGTTAAAATGCTTGGGGCTCTTTAGCTTGGAGAAACGTTGACTGCGGGTTGACATGATAGAGGTTTACAAGATTATGCATGGGATAGAGAAGGCAGAGAAAGAAGTACTTTTCTCCCTTTCTCACAATATGAGAACTTGTGGGCATTCTGTGAAATTGCTGAGCAGTCGGGTTAGAACAGATAAAAGGAAGTGATTAACACGTGCAATTCCCTGGTGGTGGTGGCAGCTACAAGCATGGCCAGCTTCAAGAGAGGATTAGATAGACATATGGAGCAGAAGTCCATCAGTGGCTATTAGTCATAGCCTATTGTTGGAACTCTCTGTCTGGTGCAGTGATGCTCTGTATTCTTGGTGCTTGGGGGGGGCACAGTGGGAGGACTTCTAGCCCCACTGGTGGACCTCCTGATGGCACTTGGGTTTTCTGGCCACTGTGTGACACAGAATGTTGGACTGGATGGGCCATTGGCCTGATTCAACATGGCTTCTCTTATGTTCTCCTATAGAGATCTGTTCTCCTGGAGAAAATGGCAGCTTCAGATGGTAGACAGATTTCTCTCTCAGATTTCTCCATCTACATGCACCATTCCCAAATCTTCTGGAATTTCTCAGGCCAGAACTGGGAACCTGTATTCCAAAGAGCCCCATAGAACCCCATGAACAGTAACAAAATGCTAAAAGATATGGTGCTGGAAGATGAGCCCCTCAGGTCAGAAGGTGCCTAATATGCTACTGGGGAATAGCAGAGGGCAAGTGCAAGTAACCACAGAAAGAGTGAAGCCGCTGGGCCAAAGCTGAAAGGACGTTCAGCTGTGGATGTGTCTGATGGTGAAAGAACAGTCCGATGCTGCAAAGCACAATACTGCATTGGAACGTAGAATGTAAGATCTATGAATCAAGGTAACCTGGATGTAGTCAAACAAGAGATGGCAAGACTGATCATCGACATCTTGGGAATCAGTGAACTAAAATGGACAGAAATGGGTGAATTTAACTCAGAGGATCACTACATCTATTATTGTGGGCAAGAGTCCCATAAAAGAAATGGTGTGGCCTTTATAGTTAACAAGAGAGTGAGGAAGGCAGTAATTGGATAGAATCTCAAAAATGATAGAATGATCTCGGTCCGTATCCAAGGCAAACCATTCAATATCACAGTAATCCAAGTCTATGCCCCAACCACTGATGCAAAAGAGGCTGAAGTCGACCAGTTCTATGAAGATCTACAACACCTTCTAGAATTAACACAAAAAAAAGATGTCCACCTTATCATAGGGGACTGGAATGCCAAAGTAGGAAGTCAAAAGGTAACCAGAACAACTGACAAGTTTGGTCTTGGAGAACAAAATGAAGCCAGGCAAAGGCTAATAGAGTTTTGTCAAGAGAACAAACTGGTCATAGCAAACACTCTCTTCCATCAACCTAAAAGGTGACTCTACACATGAACATCTGTTCGGGTTTAGAGATACCTTTAGCAGAGTTGTGTGGAGAGAACCACAAAAACAAGCCAGGTAGACGTTTTAGCTTAAGAATAAAGTCGTTTACTTTTACTATGAGGAAAAGGGTTACTGGGATTTCTAGAAAACAAAAGAAGGATTCATTATCCTATCTAGTCTCTAGACTACATCTCAACTCTCTTGAGTCCAAACTCTAACTGCATGGAGATCTGAGGGCTTTACACAAAGGGCAATAAAAACTGACCAAATGGTTTCCCCCAGACCACCTCCCAAATATATGGATTAGCCTATTAGGCCTTTGCTTCAATGGTCACTATACATATTGACACCTAGCCTGAGCGGGAAGTACGTGCAAACATTCTCATTGGCTATACCTCTCACTGGCTAAACATCAGCATGCATATACATTCATTTAATTAACTCATGACAACAGGAAGTGAAATTGCAATAGAAACCCAACAACATCACCTGATGGGCAACACAGAAATCAGATTGATTATATACTCTGCAGTCAAAGATGGAGAAGCTCCTTACAGTCAGCAAAAACAAGACCTGGAGCTGACTGTGGCTCAGATCATGAGCTACTCATTGCAAAATTCAGGCTTAAACTGAAGAAAACTGGGGAAGTCATTAGGCCATTGATCACATCCCTTATGAATATACAATAGAGGTGAAGAACAGGTTTAAGGAACTAGAGTTGATAGACAGAGTGCCGGAATTACTATGGACGAAGGTTCAGGACATTGTACAGAAGGCAGCAATCAGCACCATCCCAAAGAAAAAGAAATGCAAGAAAGCAAAGTGGCTGTCTGATGAGGCTTTACAAATAGCTGAGGAAAGAAGGAAAGCCAAAGGCAAAGGTAAAAAAGAAAAGATTTACCAAACTGAATGCAGATTTTCAGAGAACAGCAAGGAGAGATAAGGAGGCCTTCCTGGAGGAACAATGCAAAGCAATAGAGGAAAATAACAGAATGGGAAGGACAAGAGATCTCTTCAAGAGAATTGGAGAAATCAAGGGAATGTTTCGTGCAAAGATGGCCTTGATAAAGGACAAAAATGGTAGGGACATAACAGAAGCAGACAAGATCAGGAAGAGGTGGCAAGAATATACAGAAGAATTATACAAGAAGGATCTCAATGTCCATGACAACTATGACAGTGAAATCGCAGATCTTGAGCCAGACGTCCTGGATTGTGAGGTCAAATGAGCCTTAAAAAGCTTTACTAACAACAAAGCAAGCGGAGATGATGGTATTCCAGTTGAGCTATTCAAAGTCCTAAAAGATGATGCTGTTAAAGTGATGCACACATTATGTCAACAAATTTGGAAAACACAGCAGTGGCCACAAGATTGGAAAAGGTCAGTTTATATTCCAATCCCAAAGAAGGGTAATGCCAAGGAATGTTCAAACTATTGCACTCATTTCACATGCCAGCAAGGTCATGTTAAAGATCCTACAACCTAGGCTTCAGCAATATGTAGATTGGAAACTACCAGAAGTTCAAGCTGGGTTTCAGAGAGGTCAAGGAACTAGAGATCAAATTGCCAACATTCACTGGATTATGGAGAAAGCACGGGAGTACCAGAAAAACGTCTATTTCTGTTTCATTGACTATACCATTTGTGTGGATCAAAACAAACTGTGCCAAGTCCTTAAAGAGATGGGAGTACCAGACCACCTCACATGTCTCCTGAGAAACTTGTACAAGGGTCAAGAAGCAACTGTAAGAACAGGATATGGAACAACTGATTGGTTTAGAATAGGAAAAGGAGTTCGATAA
The DNA here is from genome assembly GCF_032191835.1 of Heteronotia binoei. Lineage (NCBI taxonomy): Eukaryota > Metazoa > Chordata > Lepidosauria > Squamata > Gekkonidae > Heteronotia > Heteronotia binoei. The sequence goes on along the minus strand of NC_083228.1, from coordinate 75,208,173 downwards.
GGATGTATATTGTCACCCTACTTATTTAATTTATATGCAGAGTACATCATGCTGAATGCTGCCCTGGATGAAGCACAAGCCAGAATTAAGATTGCTGGGAAAAATACCAACAACCTCAGATATGCAGATGACACCACTCTAATGGCAGAAAGTGAGGAGGACCTAAAGAACCTCTTGTTGAGGGTGAAAGAGGAGAGCACAAAAGTAGGATTGAAACTCAGCAACATAAAAACTAAGATCATGGCATCTGGCCCCATCACACCATGGCAAATAGAAGGGGAAGACATGGAAGTAGTGACAGACTTCACATTTCTGGGATCCAAGATCACTGTAGATGGTGACTGTAGCCATGAAATTAAAAGATGTTTGCTCCTTGGGACATCACCCTGCCAACAAAAATCTGTATAGTCTGTATAGTCAAAGCGATTTATTTATTTATTTATTTATTTATTTGGGATTTATATCCCGCCCTTCCCACAAGTGGCTCAGGGCGGCTTCCAGTGATAGATCCAACAAAATTACAGTATTTAAACATATAAAGGGATCAGCATTTAAAACAGATAAAAAACAGATAAAACCATGGTTATCAATAAATATTAATAAATATTAATAAATATTTCAACTGTATATAAAAGAAAGAAATCCGGCAAGTTACATTAAAATTTTCAAGCTAGGTATAGGCTAGCCGGAAGAGGGTCGTCTTACAGGCCCTGCGGAACTGTACAAGGTCCCGCAGGGCCCTCACCTCTTCCGGCAGCTGATTCCACCATGTAGGGGCCATAACAGAGAAAGCCCTTTCTCTGGTGGATTTCAAACGGGCTTCCTTCGGCCCAGGGATAGTAAGGAGATTTTGTGTTCCCGACCTCAGTACTCTCTGGGGAACGTGCGGGGAAAGACGGTCTTTCAGGTAGACAGGTCCCAAGCCATATAGGGCTTTAAAGGTGATAACCAGCACCTTGTACCGGACTCGGTATATTACTGGAAGCCAGTGCAGGGTCCAAAGACCCGGCTGAATGTGTTCCCACTTTGGGAGACCCAATAACAGCCGGGCCGCGGCATTCTGCACCAGCTGCAATTTCCGAGTTCGGGACAGGGGCAGCCCCATGTAGAGGGCATTACAGTAGTCTAACCTCGAGGTGACCGTGGCATGGATCACTGTTGCTAGGTCGTCGCGCTCCAAAAAGGGGGCCAACTGCCTTGCCCGCCTAAGGTGAAAAAACGCGGACTTGGCAGCGGCTGCTATCTGAGCCTCCATCTTTAAGGAAGGCTCCAACAGCACCCCCAAGCTCCTGACCCTGTCCGCCGCTATCAGCGGCGCACCGTCAAAGGCTGGTAGGGGGATTCCCCTTTCCGGACCGCGGCGACCCAAGCAAAGGACCTCTGTCTTCGCAGGGTTAAGCTTCAGCCCGCTCAGTCTGAGCCATTCAGCCACGGCGTATAGTGCCCGATCTAGATTTTCCGGGACGCAGGTCGGCTGGCCGTCCATCAGTAGATAGAGCTGGGTGTCATCAGCATACTGATGACACCCTAGCCCGTACCTTCAGGCAATCTGGGCAAGAGGTCGCATATAGGTCGCGATGGTATTTTCAGTAGTAATGTATGACTGTGAGAGCTGGATCATAAGGAAGGCCAAGCGCAGAAGAATAGATGCTTTTGAGCTGTGGTGTTGGAGAAGAATCTTGAGAGTCCCTTGGACTGCAAGAAGATCCAATCAGTCCATCCTAAGGGAAATCAATCTAGACTGTTCCCTGGAAGGTCAGATGCTGAAGCTGAAGCTCAAATATTTTGGCCACCAAATGAGAAGGGAGCACTCACTGGAGAAGATCCTGATGCTGGGAAAGACAGAAGGCAAAAGAAGAAGGGGACGGCAAAAGATGAGATGGCTGGACAGCATTCCTGATGTAACTAACACGAATCTGAGCAGACTTCGGAGGATGGTGGAAGACAGGAGGGCCTGGTGTGACTTTGTCCATGGGGTCACAAAGAGTCGGACTCGACTGTGCAATTGAACAACAACAACAAAATTCCAAAGAGCATTTGCATGTGGTGGATGGTGAATTTGTCCATTAAATTTGACTGCGAGTTTGCTGGTACTGTGTTTTTAGGTCTGAATACTCTTAAATTGTTAAATTGTATATTTTATCCATTTTTATTTTGTTAATTGAATTGTTAGTTATATATTTGTAACTTGGTTGTTAACACTGTTCACAGCCTTGAGTCCAATGAGATAAGGTGGGATAGATATGTCTTAAATAATAAATAATCGATTTCTGATAAATTCATTGTCTGCAGTTTATGGCTGTAAACTACATGGATGACTGATGTACTTCTGATGTTACAATATTATGCCATATTAGCAGAAGGCATCTGAAAGATGTGTAAATGAAACTTAGTTTCATTGGGGGTGCACTGATGTGTGTTAGAAGGTATTTTATTTGGACTACTAAAGTTCAGACGGTTGAATATCTGTTGTATTTTGTTTTAGTTATGCATGAGTGTTGTGTAAGCAAGCTTCTATTCTGCACTGGATGGCAGCTGACATAAAGGACCTCGGCCACTTTGGTTTTGGTTTATCTAGGAGAATTCAAGGGAAGCAAAAGCATCACAAAGCACAGGCACTAGGGTTTACTGCAGCTATTTTGATTTTGAATAGATAGATAGATAGATAGATAGATAGATAGATAGATAGATAGATAGATAGATAGATAGATAGATAGATAGATAGATAAATTTATTGTCATTGTTCTCAAGAAAATGAGAGCAACGAAATGAGGCGCTCTTCCACAAACATACCAACACATCAACACCCACAAAAGGACATATACATAGACCATTTAAATGCATCTAAAAACACATAACCATTCATAACCCTGCATTTAGCTTAACCACGGCACTTGGATAGAAGCTGCCCTTGAATCTATTTGTCTTTGCCTTCAACACTCTATATCGCCTACCTGACGGTAAAATCTCAAATAGCAAGTGGCCCAGATGTGAAGGGTCCCTTAAGATCATTTGTATCTTCCTTCTACATCCCATATCATACAGCAACCATATCATCATTGGGCAGGCATCCCTCAGCTGTCAGAGTAGGCCCAAGTCTAATGCCAGAGTAACACATGCTGAGGCTCTAAACTTTGTCAGCTGTAAGTAACTTCATAGCAACTCATGATGGTGTCTCCAGAAACATCCCTGTCCATAAATCTTAAATCCCATATTTGAACTTCAGCTAAAACCTGTACTGTCATGGTAAGAATGGGAAAGGGTTTTTTTTTCTTCCAGGCTTTCAGCTTTCACAGGATCAAATCCTTCCACCTTAATCTGTATAAAGAATTTATCCTGTGCTGAAGTCTGAGATTCACACTGGGATTCACAGTTGCCAATATGGCTAACCTTTTCACTTAAACACGCTTCCACTGGTCTGTGCAAAAAACCTTTATTCTTTAATCAGGTTAGAGGGGTCTGTGGGCCTGAACATCAGATATGGTTTGGGTGTATCTGTAGGCGAATTCAGTAGGGCCTACTGCTTTAGGGAGCAGAAGCAGGAAGCCTGCTCTCTGCTGAACACAATTCCCTTTCTTCAGAGACATGTCATGAACCAGCATTTCTAATGCAAGCAGAGTGACACAGCTGCCTTAGCAGTATACTCCCTGGGCATGAGACTTTTTTCCCAACAGGGCAATCAGGCATCTACAACATGCAAGGCTACATTTCTGGGACAGAGATGACTCACGGTCATGACTAACAGACTACAAGGCCTTTTGAAGTGACAGTGCCTGTTTGTGGCCAGATTTGGTGGCTGATAGTTGCTAGTAGCCTGTGGTCTACAGCCACTACATACAACAAATGAGCTTCTGACTTCATTTGTCTCTTCATTGGGCAGGCATCCCTCAGCTGTCAGAGTAGGCCCAAGTCTAATGCCAGAGTAACATATGCTGAGGCTCTAAACTTTGTCAGCTGTAAGTAACTTCATAGCATTACCTAAAAAATGCAATTTAGTACTTTTTATTGATTTTTTTTTCTATTTAGAGACTGAAGTCCTAAGCTGTACATCTTAGCTTGTGCATAAATCCAGCTCTGGCTATTCTTTAGCTCTGTAGACTCTGTGACATTGCAGAGTCTGAAATAAATAGTACCTGCAACCTCAGGCAAGGGTAGCAGGTTGTATATATAGTGCGTTTGCTCTGTGGTTGTTGCATCAAAAAGAGGCAAGTCAGTGCTTGAATGCTCTTTCATATCAAAAACTCTCCAAGCAGAAAGCCAGAAAGTTTGGGATAAACCTGTGCTAGACTCCTCTTTTGTTCTGTTTTTCCAGCTGCCAATAAATTTGTTTTTTGTTATGAGAAATATCTGTGCTTATAAGAACTATTTATTTACTCTGTGTAGGGCTTTTTTGAGCAAGAATACACAGGAATGCAGTTCTGACCGGCTTGGTGTCAGGGGGTGTGACCTAATATGCAAATATGTTCCTGTTGGAAACAATGGAGACATCAGGGGGTGTAGCCTAATATGCAAATAGGCTCCTGCTGTGTGTAAACACACACGCATACACACAAACACCTATTTCCAATGTTGTCTTTGGACGTAACTTTCTCCAAAGTCCTTGAGAAGAAAATAGCAACTGGCAATTGATCCGAAGGCAGTGTGTCTTTTGCTTATAAACAGCACTGCAAAAATTGTTTAAATTATTTATTTAGAAATGTATACCACCTCACTATTCCTGCTCAAGGCTGCTCAAAACAATTTTTTTTTAAAAGCAGAGATAGTGAAAAGCATCTCCCAGGATTGTAACTGGCCTTCAGAGATCAGTTCTTCTGGGGGAAATGGCTGCTTTGGAGGGTGGACTATATGACAGTTATACCAAGCTGAGGTCCCTCCCCTCCCCAACCCCACCCTCCCCATGCTGTACTCCCAAATCTCCAAGAATTTTTCAGCCTAGACCTGGCAACTCTACTTTGTGTAGGGATTGTGCAATAAGTTTTTGCTGAATATTTCAGTCACTTTTCAATGAGCACTTTGAATGGTATAATTTGTCCAAAATGCTGTATTTCAAGTACAAAGTATAGGATGAATATAGGCTGAATAAACTCTTTAAAACTCTATGATCTTTCACAGCTGGCCCATAGTTCTCATGTGGCATAGTCTGAGGAGTGAGTTCTAAACTACTTTTTTTTTTTAATGTTCATTTTGGCTCTTTGTTTAGAAGTACACACTAAAAACAATTCATATAATAGAATGTGTCTAATTATGCAAACCATTTCCTATTATTGCGGCTTATCTTTTTCATGTATTTCTGTTGTTTTAGTTTTTATTTCGGATTGGTTAAATTCTGCCCTGAATATTAAGTTTAGTGGAAGGATACGGTCATAGAAAAAGAAATGCTTCAGGAAGGGGGTGATCTGCATTGTAGGAAGAGGTGCTTTCACTATATTCAAGAGGGTAGAATGGCAGTAGAAAAACAGAAAGCAAAGTCTCACAATACCTCTGCTACACTTTTCTGGAGCAAATTGCCCCTCTTCTTAAACACATTTGGCTATTCAAAGCGGCTACTGTGGTTTCATAAAACTTACTGGCATGTAATGTATAGTTCCACAAACAGAACATTACAGATAATTGAAATATTAACCCTCAGTACTTTTTAATTGGGACCAACTGAAATGTCATAAAATAGTGAGGAAGCTTTTGAGTTCCCTAGAACTCTTCATCTGTCCGGATATCCAGTATAAACTAAGAGGAGGGCAGAGAAATTGAGAAATTCCTGGTGATTTAGGGGATGGTGCCTGAGAAGAGCAGAGTCTGGGGAGGAAGCTCAGTGGGGATGTGATGCCATAGCATCTACCCATAGAATTGGCCATTTCTTCAAGGCAAACCGGGGTTGCCAGCTGATAGCAGGAGATGGGAGGATGGGCATACGGGGGGACACCAGCACCACATGTGATATTACATCACTTCCAAGGGAAATGGAAGTGATGTCACATCACTCTAGTAACCACTGGAAACTCTTATTGTAAAACCAACGAGTTTCCTACAATTCCTATAATTACATTACATGACTTCCTGGTTTTCCTGGGAAATGACACCATGTCACACATGATACCAGCAATTTAAAAAAAAAATCTTCCTCTGCTTAAAGGAGCAATGGCAGAATAATGAGTTGTCTGAAGGAGGTCTCCCATCATAGCAGAAGACCTGGCAACCTTGGGGAACTCTGTTGTAATTCCAGAACTCCAGGCCCACCTGGAGGTCGGTAACCTTAGAAGATGAGGAGAAAGTTCAGGGCATGATGGAAAGCTAATAATCTACTTTACCTACAGTATATGTTTGGATTAGTATTGGTAGAGCATATTGCAAGTCAGAAGCATTTAAAGGAGTGTTGGAAACAGCTCTTTTAAATGGGGGCTTGTAAAACTGTTATGGTACTTCTTTTTTGGTATTTTGTGTGTGTGTCTGTCTGCACCTGGAAGTCATGTTGACCTCTAATGACTGACCCCTACTGGGGGCCTGGAGGATATTTAGGGAGGCGGCTGAATAAGTTTACCCCCCACCTCCCAACTGGGTATTTCAAGGACAGTCTCCCATCCAAGTACTAACCACAGTTGCCCCTGTTTAGCTTCCAAGATCTAACAAGATCAGGCTTGCCTGGCCTATCCAGGTATAGCAGCGCCTGCCTCACGGCCTCACTGGATCTCTTTTACTCAGTCTCTTCGGGGTATTTTACTTTGTTTTTTGATGGAAATAGAATTTACTTCATAGGGGACCACAGCAGCTTTGTTTGTTCTTCCAAAAAATATAGGCTCTCGAGAACTTTAACTCAAACCACAGATTTATTATAACACAAAGTCTTTAACTTGGGGATAAGGGAGATATTTACACAGGCTAACACGTTGCTCAGTTGGTTCAGGCTTTACAATCGCTTTTTCCTTCTTTAGAGTCTCTCAGTTACACAGTTCACAGTTTCCCTATAACTTGCTCTCTCCACCTCTAGCCAAGGTCTGGCCTCTTGGGAATGATGTGCCAAGTCTCACCCCTCGACTGGAGTCTCTCCTCTCAGCCCTTCTGGTGTCTCAGACCCACATCCGCTCCCTCAACCACCTCACTAGATCTTCAGAGTTGTCTATAGGTGTCTGTGACCATTCAGGTCTTGACTGACTCACACTTGTTCCTCACACACAGCCCTCTTGGCTGGTTTTGTCGAGCTTGCAGCCTCTGGAAGTCTTTCCCGCCACTGTCTCAAGCTCCTTCACAGGATCAGCTGTCCCCTCAGCCTCTGTCAGGCACAAACTGACCCTCTCAGTCTCTGTCAGGCCCCAACTCTGACAGACTTCTGACAGGCACCAACTCTGTCAGACACCAACTGACTGAATGACTGCCTCAGCAGATTCTGTCACTCAACCACTTTCCCTCCTTGAGAGCTCCAAGCACTTTGCCCCCACCCTCAGGTCACCTGACGCAGGCCCTGTGCGTCTTCCGTTTCTGGTTAACCCCTAGCTTTCCGTCACACCAGGTCAGGGTATGGTACTTCTGAACTGATGGGCTGCACTTTTAAAAGCAAATGGATTAAACCTTTAAAGTACAGTACACTCCCATGCATGTTGACACAGAAGTTAAGTCCCAATGTGACTTACTTTCAGGCAAAGCATTGCAGCCTTACAAGATTAATTGCAAGTGGCTACAGAAAAACTAAAATAATAAAAATACAGCAACTATGCACAAACTCAATCAAAACCCGTCATTTCAGATAATCGTTGAACACTTATAACCAAAAAAACCTAGTTTGAACCTCAAGAGAACAAAAATGAGAAACAGACAGAAAAAGCACCCATGCATTGGGCCTGGAGCTAAGGTTGCCAAGTCCAATTCAAGAAGAAGAAGAAGAAGAAGACGACACTGGATTTATATTCCGCCCTCCACTCAAGAGTCTGAGAGCGGCTCACAATCTCCTTTATCTTCTCCCCCCACAACAGACACCCTGCGAGGTGGGTGGGGCTGAGAGGACTCTCACAGCAGCTGCCCTTTCAAGGACAACCTCTGCTAGAGCTATGGCTGACCCAAGGCCATTCCAGCAGGTGCAAGTGGAGGAGTGAGGAATCAAACCCGGTTCTCCCAGATAAGAGTCCGCACACTTAACCACTGCACCAAACTGGCTCTCTGAGGACTTTGGGGGTGGAGCCAGGAGACATTGGGGGTGGAGCCAGGAGCAAAGTTGTGACAAGCATAATTGAACTCCAAAGAAATTGAACAAAGCAGGAGTCAAGTGGCACCTTTAAGACCAACCAAGTTTTATAGAGAATGTAAGCTTTCGTGTGCTCTCTAAGCACACTTCATCAGATGAGGGGATCAGGTATTGTGGGCTGAAATACATGCAGTTTGTTGTTTAAGAGTGCAAACTGGCTGGGGTCACATGATAAAACTGTGGCTTGGCTATTTGGTCTGGATAGCCATAAAAGGTAATAAAGTTCCCTGCCAATTGGTGTTTTTGCAAATCACAGAAGGACATGTATTTCCTAGTTGTAGGCTACCTAATTTACTTATCAGCATCAATCTATACATTATAAACATCATTCTAGTCTGCCATTAGAAAACAAGAATACATAAACGAAAATGGGTTAGGTATATGTAATGAGATGAATAGCCAATATCCCTAATTTGAGTATGTCAATATAAATATTATTCTGATAAACTATTATAAAAGAGAAATACATTGGAATACTGTGGATATATAGCTATACTCACTGAGAGTGGGTTTAGCATATGTAATGAGATAAAAAAAACCAATATCCCTGTCCAGTCCTGGGGAGGTGTTTGTTCCAAGTTTCATAATAATTTGTAATTCAGCAATTTCTCTCTCCATTCTGTTCTTGAAGTTCCTTTGCAGTAAAACAGCTACCTTGAGGTCACCCACTGAATGCTTTGGAAGTTTAAAGTGTTCTCCCACAGATTTCTCAACTCTGTAATTCCTAATGTCTGATTTGTGTCCATTTATCCTTTGTCGCAGGGTTTGTCCTGTTTGCCTTATGTAGAGAACTGAAAGGCATTGTTGGCATTTAATGGCATATATAATGTTGGAAGATTAACAAGTGAATGAGCCTGAGATCGTGTAGTTCATGCTGTTAGGCCAGTGATTATGTTGTCTGGGTGTATGTGGCAGCAAAGTTGGCACTTGGGTTTATTGCAAGCTCTGGTACCGGTGTCCATGCTCAATGAGATGCTGTATTGTTGTGGGTGAGGAGTTGTTTGAGACTGGGGGGCTGTCTGTGTGCAAGAAAAGGTTTACCCCCCAGCAGTGTTCCCTCTAAGCTGAGTTAGCGTGAGCTAGCTCACAGATTTTTAGCCTCCAGCTCACACATTTTTGTCTTAGCTCAGTAAAATGGCCCTAGAGCACAATAATTTATGCAGTAGCTCAAAACTTTAATGCCAGTAGCCCACAACTTTAATGCCAGTAGCTCACAAAGTAGAGTTTTTGCTCACAAGACTCTGCAGTTTAGAGAAAACATTGCCCCCCAGTACTCTTGAAAGAGAGCTGTCACTGTCCAATAGAGGTTGTAAGTTGTTGATGATACGTTGAACTGTTTTAAGTTGAGAGTTGTGTGTGACCACTAGTGCTGTTCTGTTATTATCTCTTTTGGGTTTGTCTTGTAACAGGTTTTCTCTGGGTATCATTCTGGCTTTGTTAATCTGTGTCCTGACCATCAGGTGGGTACTTTAGTTCCAGATAGGTTTGTTGTAGATCCCTCAGGTGAGAATTTCAAAATCTCAGGTGAAAACCCCAAAGAAATACTGGGGAGTAAACCTTTTTTTGCACACAGACAGCCCCCCAATCTCAAACAACTCCTCACCCACAACAATATAGCATCTCATCTGAGCATGGACATCAGTACCAGAGCAACTGCTAACAATGACAGTGAAGAAACCTAAATTGTTAAAGATTTTCTATTCCATCACCAACCAAAAAGGAAATTACAAGACATCAAAAGGAGACTGAGACTGGGAATGGTACCCATAAAGGAACTAGAACAGATATTTTAAGTGTAAGGAAGCATCACTGGGGACGATCAAGGTAATTCATATTATAGTAGTCTCTATGCATGTGAAAACTGGACAATGAAGAAAACTGACAGGAAGAAAGTTGATTCATTTGAAATGTGGCATTGAAGGAGAGTTTTATGGGTACTGTGAACTACCAGAAAGACAAATAAGTGAATTCTAGATCAAATCAAGCCAGACCTCTCCTTAGACGCTAAAATGGCTAAACTGAGGCTATTGTACTTTGGTCACATTATGAGAGAAGACAAGGCTCACTGGAAAAGACAATAATGCTTGGAAAAGTTGAAGGCAGCAGGAAAAGAGGAAGACCCAACATGAGATGGAATGACTCAATAAAGGAAAGCCAGGGCCTTCCATTTGCAAGGCCTGAGCAAGGCTGTTAATTAGACCGTTCTGGAAGTCATTAATGTGTAAGCTGGTCATAAGTCAGAAATGACTTGATGGTACATAGCTAAACATATACACACATAAAGACACCTTTAAAAGGTGCTGCACACACCTGAGATTTTCCACTGTATTTATTACAGTGTATTGTTGTTGCCCTGGGTATGATTAGCTCAGAATCTGACACACTGGGCTGCAGCTCTAAAAAATTCTTGAGCCTATCTAATTGCAGGCCTCTGTCTTCAAACCAGCTGTAGCTGCTCAAAGATGCCAGACAGCTGCTATTTCCCCAGCTAGGATATTTACAGTTGGTGTAAAGCATCCAGATGTCAAAAATAGGGAGGGCTCTATGACACCACAGAGTCTCAAGCACCAAAATATCTGGAGGCTGCCTTACAAGTGCAGTGTGGGCTGTTCTGCATCACAGCAAAGGTCTGCGCTCAAGAGTTTGGGAATTCTGCTACTCATAGATCCCAAAGGGGTGGCGAAGTGGTACCTCCCTGTTAGCTCTTTGCTGTTCATCCTGCCCTGATCCCTGTGGGTTGTGTCCTCAGTGTTGCAAGGAATGCCAGTGATGAATCAGCATGAAATTTGCTACAGTAATCAATGCAAGACCCAGCATGAGTTCCAAGTACTGTACAGCACTAGCGTTAATGGCACAGTTGAGCATGGTTGAAGAGTTAGGGACTACTACCCTGTAAGGAGGAACAGCTGATCTGAGTGATCTTACCCACTGCTCCCTCCCCTTTCCCTTCTTCACTGCAAGGGAGTGTATGGAATAGTAATTTTCAGCAAGAAATGAGGGAAGGGAGAAATATCTTCAAAGGGGAAGTTAATTGCGCATTGCAAGTGATTGGAGCATGTGGACAAAAGGCAGCAAAATAGTTTCTGCAGAAGGAGATGTAATGACTCCTGAGAGGAAAAGGTTAGTGAATAAGCGCAGGAGGTATTATGCAAGCTTAGGTTGTTGATGCCAAACCACATCAATTATAGACCTTTGGCTAAAGAAGATGAATTCCACAGTTGTGAAATTTGGAATTTCCAAAAGGGAATGGAATCACATTATAGAGAAAGGCAAGGAGGGAAAGGATGCAGGCAGAAAAACAATGTGCCACTTGATGGGTTCTAGATCCTGGTGATCAATTTTGACAGAAATCAGGATCCAATGTCCAAAGTCTGTTAGCATTTGTTTACTGTGGATTTATATATGCATTTAACAATACATAGCCTCTTCGCCAGCAAGTAGTTCCATTTTCTGAATACACAGCTCTGTGTCATTTTTGCTCAGCAGATGGAAATTCTGAAGGTGTTTTGTCTGTTAGAAGAGCCAAGTAGATGAACCTCCTCAAGTACACTTAGAATGAACAGGCACCCATGCAGACAGATGTAGGATGAAGTCTTGATCCCGTATGACACAGAAGTATTCTAAGAGACATTTTGCCATTTTAGCACAAGGTTGATTGGACCTTCAAGGATCCCTGTGGTACACACCATGTGGTGGTCCTATCTAGAAAAATACGTATACTGGTTCCAGCTTTCTGTATTTGCCCAAGTCCTTTTGGACCCCAGAATCACACTGCTAGATAATTTGCTTGCCACCATCTAAAGAACTTGGTCTTTAAAAACAGGCTGCTCTAGGTCACCCCTTAAATTCAAGTCTGTGTGTCTGTGAGAAAAGACCATGATCCCCACCTCCTTTTTCTTTGTCAGTAGAGATGGCGTAACTTAAAGGCAGCTAGCTCTCAGGGAAGATACACATAATAAATGAGCAAGCAGAAAAATATACAAAGACAAACTACAGAATACTGAATACAGAAAACAGGATATATACTTCCTGGCTAACTAAGTGCACCACCTGCAGATAGATATATTTCTGTCTCAGAGATGGATGACAGTAGGCTCTGGGCTTGGCAAAATATGACAAAATCTTGCTTCCTTCTGACTCTTATTCTCATGAGCAAGGAGTTCCTTTTCTGACCAGTCCAAAAGTTTCCTTCCAAAGGAGACCCTGATCAGTGAACATTTTTCTTGGGCTCCTAAATATATTATGCATGGTCCCCACATGGTGCAGTGTGTAAAGTATAGAGCAGGGTGCAAAGAAAAAGAAATTTGGTGGCAGTAAGACTGGGGAAATTTTCCATTGATTCCCCTATAGAATTTTCAGGGTGTTCTGACAGAAGTCTAGTTGTTACAGCTGATGCTGATTCTCTCTCCTCCTCTGCCCCCAATCCCCCAAATGTATCCATTTCTATGTAATGGAGTTTGTGCTTTACTACAAATGTAAAACAAGAAGATTCTGTTTTCCAGCTGAAGTACAGGCATTCATCCACAGTTGTTCAGTCGCACGGTCAAGTCCGACCGACTCTTTGCGGCTCCATGGACCAAGTCACGCCAAGCCCTCCTGTTTTCCACCATACTCCGAAGTTCATTCAAATTCATATTAGTTACATCACAGGACCTAAACTTGGCACCTCTGTAACATTGTCTATTCAAAATACAGCTAGTTGTTCTTAGACATTTGAGAGCATGCAGAATGCCTTCATTGATGTGAAAATAATCATGAATATGTTTTTAATTAGGCTAATTGATTTATTGGGGGGGAAGAGCTGAGAGAGAAAAATCAAATCAAAGAAAAATCAAAGTGAAAAATCAAAGTGATAACCCTATGCATATTTATACCTGGGAGTAAGTCACATTGAATCAGAGGAACTTCAAGATAAACAGGCATAGGATTGGGTTACACAGAAGATGAGGAGGATGGGGAAACATACCAAATGATGAAGGCCCATAAATAAATATAATAATGGTAAAAAGTTTGACATTACAAAAAGGGAAAAAAGAAGCTGCTTATCTACCAACATATTTCAAAAGGGCCCTAGGATTGTGAAAGGCCTCTACCTTTCTTACATGTGGCGTCAAAAATATGGAGACATAATAAAACACTTCAATAAAGGGTGAAGTACATGTAGTTTCAATGTGTTTAAGCATCTTGATTGAGTGTTGGATAGTGGCCCTTGCTTGTAGATAGTGATGTCTGCTTCTTTCAAATTTTAATAATAATAATAATTTTTTATTTATATCCCGCCCTCCCCACCGAGGCAGGCTCAGGGCGGCTTACAGACATGGAAAGTGCCATGATTACAATAAATTACATTATACAATAAAATACAATAAAATACATTTAAATAATTTAATTAAAACCACAACAGTTAAGGTGCTATAATACAAGACAGTATATATCAGATGGCTAGGTGTATATATCAGATTGCTAAATTTTGTTCAACCGTTACCGATTTCACACTCACTTACGCCGCTCTCACATTCATCTTCTCAGCATGGCTTCCTTCCGATTTCCCACTATCTGTCCCGGGGCTGCAGCAAGGGTCGACGTTTTTGTGCAGCAAACAGAAACTGGTTTTTAGCAGTTTCTGTTTGCTGCGTGAAAATGCTGATCCTTGCTGTAGCCCCAGGGCAGATAGTGGGAAATCGGAAGGAAGCCATGCTGAGAAGACGAACGTGAGAGCGGCGTAAGGTGAGTGCAAAATGTTGTTAGTGTCTTTGATAGAAAAGAGATACATTTCCATAAATATCTGAGTGGTCATATCTTCTGTATATGGACATCCACCTGGTTTTGTGTGCACATCATGAGGCCCCTGAGGTGTCCATATTAATAAAGTTAGAATGTTGGTGTTTAAAAATATGTATTTTGACCTCCAGGGCACAAATCCAGTATTGTATTTACAGTGGGCCAGGGTTTTCCCCAAAGATTAAAATCTATGTAGACTTCTGCAAGGCTGAAAATACACCTGTGGTTTTTGACACATGGCTGGAGATTCTCTATTTCTCTCTTTATATGCTTAGCCCGAGGGCAAACGCTGACTGAATGACCTGTCTGAATCTTTGTGAATGGAATACTAAATTTGTGCAATTTATTTGGCTGTACCAAGAACCATCCTAGGAAAAGGTATGCTGGGATGGCTTATATGACTTTTATCTGGGCAATACCTCAATGGATCCAGAGAAGAAAGTGCTGTAGTTCTAAGCAAAGGTAGTTCCTGGTGCAAGCACAAAGTCATTACTAACCCATGGGATGATGTCACATCATGACTTTTCTTGACAGACTTTTTGTTTGGGGTGGTTTGCCTTCCCCAGCCATCTATGCTTTACCCCCAGCAAAGTGTAAAAACTTTTCTGGATGAGAGTGCACTTGTCCAAAGATTCATGTTCACAGTTTAGGGGTCTTCCTGGATACTTGATAAACAGGTAGCAGAGGTAACCAGAAGTACTTTTCACCAGGTTAGGCTGGTTCACCTGTTGTAGCTGCAGTTCCCAGACAGAGCAGTCCTGGTCAGTCATTATTTATTTGCAATTTTATAGTCTTTCTCATTTGGACTCAACCTGGATTACACAGAGTGCAAATTCAATTGATGGATGGGACTTTCAATAAACAATACAATAGGACTAGGGTTGTAAAACCAACCAGACATCTAAAAATAGAACTGAAGCAAAGCATAAGTATTAACATGACACATTAAATGATGCAAAATTCCATTGTAGGATCCTAGTTTCAACAAGCTATTCACAGTAGTGTAGACCACAGTCCGTAATAATTTTTCTAAGCAACTCTGTGAATAATTTAGTATAGTGCAAGACTATTGCCTGCACAAAAAGACCTGAGAATGGGAGTCTTCCTGACCTTCTTAGGAAGGCCATTCTGTAAGAAGAGAACCACAGTGAAGGCAAGTATATGGGCAGTTGTTGATTTTGCCCATATGCAGTTTGGTATCTGCTTCAATGAATGAAGCTGTCATGGTGGAGCTTAGGGGGAAAGGCATCTCACAGATACGATGGTCCATGGGTATGAGGTGCTTTGTATGCATGCCTTGGTAATGTCCAGATTAGACAACTCTGATGTACATGTAGCTGTTTTCAAAAACTGCCCATAAAATGTACCATCAAAGGTGCATCACAAATGTATACAAGCAATGTTTCATCCATTTTACTTATTTTCTTCTGGGCTCAACTTGGAAGTGTTGGTGTGACCTTTAAAGCCCTAAACAGCTGGGAATTAAGGGTCTGAAGGAGCAACTCCACCCACATGAGCCTGCCCAGGATTTGAGATCTGTTGGGTTGACCTAGCCAGCATGATGAGCTCATGTTATTTGAAATAAGGTTAGCAGGAACACAAGATAATTCTTTTGCAGCTGTTGCTCCCAAACTACACAATGACTGAAGTTCATTCCCCTTCCCACCTTCTGGGAAAATAAGCTTCTTGTTTGGGAACACCTTGGATGTGGAATGATTGTTTTCACACTGATTTTTATTGCTGATGATTTTATGACTTGTGTTTTGTGATTGTTGCTGTTGCTATTTATGTTTTTAATGCTGTTTATTTACTGTGTTTGCATTATTTTATCTGTTGAGGTTTCTTTATTTCTCAGTGGTATTATTTATGACCAGGCAAAGTTATGCCCTTCCAAGTCCACTGAAGTCAAGCCACCTTGCTTGCTTTTTGGAAAGTGAAAGAATGGGTTCATAATCTAAGCAAACAAAAATGGATTGTGAAATATCCACGTTATCACATAATTTAGCCCAGTTAGTAATCCATTTATGGGCTGCTTCATAGGACAAGACCAAACAAAACAGCTTTTCTACTATGTCTTTGTTTTAATTTAGAGAAGTATCTCCTGATGTTCTTGCTGCTGTTCTATCATTTTTCCTTTATGATCCAAGCCAGGCTTAGACTGAATTAGACCACTGGTTTATCAGTGTTAGTACTATGGCTATCCTGACTGACAGTGCCTCCTTATGATTTCAGATAGTGGTTGTTCACATCATTGACTACTTGGGTCTTAAAAATTAAAAAAAAACAGGAGATGCTGGGTGTAGAAACTGAGACATTCTGGATGCAAAGCAAATGCTCTGCAAATGAACCGTGGCCCATCCTCTCCAGTATGGGCCAGAGGCAAAACAGCTGCTTTGCATGTAGAGGGCCTTAAGTTCAATCCCTGGTATCTCTATTTAACTCTAGGAATGACCACCTGACAACCAGGAAAACTGCTCCATTCACAGTGGACAATATATCCATATAGATGGACCAGTGGCAGCTCCTTACAAGGCATCTTTTCAGATATGCAGAATGGTATGCTGCAGGATAGGATCATAGGGCCACAGAGTTCTCTATCTAGTCAGTGCCATTGCTTTATTTTTGTTCCTTTTGTTTGCTGGGTTAATGTTAGACAGATACAAAGATTAGACAAAAACACACATAGAAAAATACGATCTTCAGGGGGCGGAGCGGAGACAGAAATTTGAGCTCTGGTGTGCCCTGAGGTTTCAATAAGGACAAAGTGCAAATTTATGAAAATAACAATGTGGCCATTGAGGTGAATGGGAGGCCAAGAAGAGGGTTGAGAAGGAGTGCATCAAGGTCACCACTGCAAAAGAACTTGCCAGATTGTGAGAACGTGGGCTGGACTGGGCAATAATAGCCAAAGGGCTCTGCAGGTCAGCAAAAGTCAGCTGGATCGCAATGTAGGAGGTACTAGTTGGGGATTTTCTGCTGCTCAGCATTCACAGAATCTGACAGAGATCTGTTGAGCAAGTTTGCCCAATTCTTATGCTTAATGCTGCCTTTTTAATCAGACAGCATTACTGAAACAGAATTTTGAACCTGAGAAAGATGGCTTAAAATTTTGCGTAGTAAGCCACAGATTTCACTTGGGTGACTTGGGGAAGTCAGAGCATGTTCACCACACAAATATAAATGGACCTGAAACAGAAATGAAGCCAATGTTATTTTGCCTGAAAGAAGTCCACGAATGGGACTTCTGTTAGCATTCTGAGAATTTAAAAAAAAAAAATGACCATCCTCAAAAAACAATGAATCATTATAATTAAATGGAAATGGAAAAGATACATAACATAGCCACACTTTCACATCTTACTTATTCAGCCATACAATACGCATAGGGGCCTAGATAGACCAAGGCAAGAGTGAAAGAAATGGGGAAGAAATAATAATAATAATAATAATAATAATAATGATAATATTTACATTCTTATACATAAGAATACATAAATTTTATCCATATTTAAAACTGGCCATGACTAAAAGAGAAGACAGAACCTTCTTGGTAGTGGTGCCCAGTTATGGATTGTCACTAGCATGATTATTTACCTGTTTGATTCTCTTAAGTTTTGGCACTGGGTTAAGATACATTTTCCTAGGCATTTTGTTTGGGTTTTTGTTGTTGTTTGTATATGCGCAGCTGGGTAGAGGGGATTGTCTTATCTGATTTATGTTGCATGTTTTATGAACTGTTATTAACCATTATAATTTATGATCCCTCTTTATTTGTTCTATATTTGATTTTCTACATGCTATTTTTTTAAAATGCTGCTGTACAGTTTTATGCTGTCCCAACTTTCCACTTCTCTTAATCATACTAATACTGGGATCCCCAACTTTTGCTATACATCTGAGTAATGAAAAATATCCTGAGCTACTCCCCCCTCCACATTACCAAGTGTTCTTCTGTTGTAGAAATAGAATATGGACTAACAAGACCATCATAAATGAAACTTTCAGCTAAGGGGCACAGGAAAAACCCCTCTCTATTTTGGCAGTATTTTTCTGTGTCTTCTAAGGGATGCATAAGTTACTGTGCAGCTGCCAGAAAGCTACCAGAAGCTTATGAGCTTTCTGTTGGAACCCCCAGTTTTAATTAATTTACACTTGTTTTTATTACCAGTACTGTAGTTTTAGAAATATTGCAAGCCACCACATGATAGTTGTACAATAAAAATATTATAAATAAGTAATGTTTTAAAAATAGCTATTAAACTTTACCATAATTAGATATACAATATTATAAGTGTTGTGGTTTAGGCATAGGAGAACTATACTTTGAAAATGTTTGCTTGTTAACCAGTTTATTTACTTAAAAATTTGATATGTCACATCTCCAGAGACCCTGCTTGAGGCAGCTTACAAAGCAAAACGTGATATAATAATAATATAGTTAAAATAAACTGTTAAAGAGCCAGCCACTTAAAAAGCCAAGCAGGGCATAAAAACAGCATCAAACATGTAGCAGTCTAAAATGATTTTCATTCTCCTATAAGCTTCTTTTCCCTAGGGCTCAGCAGCCCTTACAATGAAAAGCAATGAATCATATTGACTAGTTTTTCCTAAAGGCCATGAAAGCAGACTTATTTCAGCAGGAGTGGTGGTGGTGGTGGTGGTGGTTTAAGATCTAGACTGAGTCAGTCAAGAATGAGCACATTTAGAGCAATGCAGAAGCCACGAAATGTCTGTAGATTATCTTATTCTTACTGAGAATGTGTACGGCTGATATGCCCTCCACTATGCCTTGATTGTGATAAAAGATGGAGCTATGGGCTAAGAGAAATGCCTTTTCATTGTCCCACAGAACATATGTTTCTTTCTCCACCAACCTATCCTTTAGCCTATGAAATCATTCCAAGTAGTTCAGAGGCATTAAAGAAGTCTTTGTTCTCAAAAGTCCAAGATGGAGCAGTCTGCTTCCAGGCCAGGGTGAGTGTCATGTGGATGCATAATCATGGATACCATCGCAAGGGCAGCTGTCCTGTGACAATAAAACAGAAGATTGAAAGAATTATCTACTACTGCTGAAATGCAGCCACTTCAAATATATTAGGTTAAATGAAAATTGTATCTATAATTTGCCTGAGAAAGCATAGAAGCTTTTCTCACAGTATCCCCAATTCTCCACATTTCCCAGTTTAGGGGGAAATGCTGTTCAAACAAATTACAAAGATGATCTGACTCCAGTGGTAACAATGGACATTTTAATTACAAAAACAGAAGCACATCTGATGTGACATATTCTCTCTCATGGATTGTTGCCTTGACATGGCAAGAGGACTTGTGCTGTTCAATGAGGTTGCAGGCTATGCCATGCGCGGCCACCCAAGATGGACAGACCGCAGCAGAGAACCCAGACAAAATGCGATCCACCTGAGAAGGAAATGGCAACCCACTCCATTATCTTTGCCAAGAAAACCCCATGAACAGTAACAAAAGGCTAAAAGATATGGCACTAGAAGATGAGCCCCTCAGGTCAGAAGGTGCCCAATATACTACCAGGGAAGAGTGGAGGGCAAGTACAAATAACCACAGAAAGAGTGAAGTGGCTGGGCCAAAGCCAAAAGGACATTTAGCTGTGGATGTGACTGATGTTGAAAGGAAAGTCTGATGCTGCAAAGAACAATCCTGCATTGGAACATGGAATATAAGATCTATGAATCAAGGTAAGCTGGATGTAGTCAAATATGAGATGGCAAGACTGAACATTGACATCTTGGGAATTAGTGAACTAAAATGGATAGGAATGGGCAAATTTAACTCACAGCAACACTGCATCTATTATTGTGGGCAAGAGTCCCGTATAAGAAATGGTGTGGCTTTTATAGTTAACAAGAGAGTAAGGAAGGCAGTAATGGGGTCGCAAAGAGTCAGACTCGGCTGTACGACTGAACAACAACAACACATTTGACTTATTGAGAACAGATTAACTTCAAAGGGTTAATGTGCTACAGCTCCAAGCCCTATGTAAGAGAGAGAAGAGAGGACTCCCACATAAAATGAAACAGAAGGGGCAAGCAAGGGCCAAAGAGACTCAACATCTAACTGATGAGAAGGTGGGGCCAACTGCAAGTGTACAGGACTAAGAACATTGTCTTAACCCTTTCCCTCCCAGATCCTCTTGCATGCAGAGTTACAACGTCCAACACAATGAAGATCACTGTTGCTACTTAATACTGGTGCCGGAGCAGAGGACAGAAAGTGCAGATTAATTAAGAAGGGTGGGCAGATCAGATGGGTTAGGAATTGGGATCTCATCAAATTCATAAAAGTTGGTCAGAACTTAGTAGCTCAGTGCCCTCTCCAAGAAAGAACTAAACCCCAAAATAGAAAAACAGGATACATCATTGGCTGTCCAACTTTTCTTTAAAAGTTTAAAACTTTTGAAGCAACTTGTTCCATTGATAATTGCTCTCACAGTTGAAAAGTTTCTTTTTGTTTTATTTAAACCCACAGATTATTGATCTATCCTGGGAGAACAGGATAAAAGTTAGATCCAAGTAGTCAGCCGTGTTGGTCTGAAGTAGAACAAAATAGGAGTCAAGTTGCACCTTTAAGACCAACTTAGTTTTATTCAGAATGTAAGCTTTTGTGCGCTCTCCAAGCACACTTCATCAGACGAGGAATCCAGTACAGTGAGCAAAGCCACACATAGCTGGTAGTCAGTGGGTGTTTTTACATTCAGTTTGATCCAGATTTTAGAGTCTTCAAATTGCCTGCCACTGTTCTGCTTTAATTATTTCCCATTTACATTTAAGCATTTCAATTTTTTATTTTTTGTGGGGTGGGGTGTCTGATCAGAGGGCAGCCGGAATACTAGTGCTTAGTTAAATGTATACGATTGCTTGGAAATCGTGTCAACACTGCAAAAACAATACAAATTTAAATTACTAGATGAGGCAAGCAAAGATATGTAAAAATTTCAAGTGCTGTCAGTTCTCATGCAAATTACTACACCTTGTGGTGGCTTTTGGAGGAGTCTTTTAAAACGCATGAAAACTTCTACAATACAAGTTTGAAACATCTGTAGAGAAAAGACTAGTGTGCAGAAAAACTTTGCAGCAGCAGCTCTGAAACTCATATCACCAAAACAAAAGTAGATGCTTCGGGCAGCAACGATGCAAAACAGTTGTGAGAACGTTAGGTAATGTAAAAGGTGAATTTCCAATGTGGTGATAGAGAGTCGTAAACTGCCAGTGTAAAAACACCCAGTGGCTCAGAATGCAAACTGGTACAAATTTAAGATCCAATGACAGTATAGTAAAATTATCTGGTAGGGAGTGGTTTAGAATGCAAAATGGTACAAATTTAAAATTCAATGACAGAACAGTAAAATTAACAAATTGAGCAAACCTTTTATCTGAGTAGCATGCGCATGCAAAAGCAATAAAACAGTAATATGTCAAAATGTGAGAATGTCTGTTAATGATTATATTGTATTAAGCCTGGGTCAAAAGGAATATTTATATCTCAGAAGTTGTTGTGGATAAAAATTGTTGCTGCTTTCTTTCTGACACCCTTATAAATATCTAGAAATGGATGACAAACTGTCCACCTTCTATTACCCTGTTGTTCTCTGAACAAAATCTACATGGACTTGAGCATTGGCTTTATCCTCTTCCATCTACTTGTTATCGTTCTCATTTTGCAATATCCAGAACTGACCAAGTACATCACATAAGGTAGAATAAGTACAACCAATAGAATAAGTACAACCTTGAGCAAGAAGATGCAGGAATGCAGTTCCAGCTGGCTTGGTGCCAGGAGTGTGTGGCCAAAGAGGCAAATGAGTTTATACTGGGCTTTTTGCAGAACAATTGTGATGTTGGGAGGTGTGGCCTAATATGCAAATGAGTTTCTCCTGGGCTTTTTCTACAAAAAAATCCCTGAGTACAGCAATACAGATTCCTGATCCTTGGAAATAATGCACCAAACGTAACACTGATTTCCTGTGCCAGTGTCACATTGGATGACTCCTGTTCAAATTTTTACACCTGGGCTTGGGATGTGGAATGGTATCGTATAGCTCTATCTCATCAGGTCTCAGAAGCCAAGATGGGGAACCACCAGGGAAGACTCTGCAGAAGAAAACAATGGCAGATCATTTCTGCTACCTACTTACCTTGACAGCTCCTTGCTGAGGTTGCTGCAAGTCAGTTGTAACTTTATGACAGGTATATACAGTACATAAAAGCTTCTGTTCACTTTCCAGCTCAGAAGGATCAGTTGTATTTCTGGAAAGGCACAGTTGCTACTGCGATTGAAGGTGATGCGTGAGATGAAGAGGAACTCCTCCCTCCTTCAGAGCTATAGGCCACAAATAAGCCAATTATTCCCTAACACTATACTTGGATATTCTTTCTTTCTTTACAATTGGCAATTGAATTTCATTTTGTTCCTGTCTGCTTAGCTCTCTGCTTACTGGGATCACTTTAAATTTTTAACACATTTTCTCATATTGCAGTCCTCACAGTTTTATAACTCCTGTGAATATTGTAAGCATCCCATCTGTTCTTACATTTAGATAATTGATGAAAATATAAAAGAACACCAGAATCAGCACTGGTTTCAGCAGAATGGCACTGGATACCTGTTTCCAACCCCTTCAAACTACATTTTGAGTGCAGCTTTACAACTAGTTATCTGGTTATCTTTTGGCTGAATCTCTCATTCAGAAGAAGAAGAGATTGGTTTTATACCCTGCCTTCACTCAGAGTCTAAGAGCAGTTTATAATCTCCTTTCCCTTTGTATCCCCACAACAGACAGTCTGTGAGGTAGCTGGGGCTGAGAGAGCTCTTTCAAGAACTACTCCTGAGAGGGCAGCTCTTTCAAGAATTGTGACTGACCCAAAATCACCTAGATGGCTTCATGTGGAGAAGTGGGGAATCAAACCCGCTTCTCTCAGATTACACTCTGCACTCCTAACCACAACATCAATTCAACTTGCAAGAAAATGCTGACAAAGCACAGATTAAGAACATAAGAGAAGCCATGTTGGATCAGGCCAATGGCTCATCCATTCCAACACTCTGTGTCACTCAGTGGCTAATAAAACAGGTGCCATCAGGAGGTCCACCAGTGGGGCCAGGACACTAGAAGCCCTCCTACTGTGGCTCCCCCAAGCACCAAGAATACAGAGCATCACTGCCCCAGACAGAGAGTTCCATCAGTACCCTGTGGCTAATAGCCACTGATGGACCTCTGCTCCATATGTTTATCCAGTCCCCTCTTGAAGCTGGCTATGTTTGTAGTTGCCACCATATCCCGTGGCAGTGAACTCCATGTGTTAATCACCCCTTGGGTGAAGAAGTACTTCCTTTTATCAGTTCTAACCTGATGGCTAAGCGATATCATTGAGTGTCCAAGAGTTCTTGTATTGTGAGAAATGGAGAAAAGTACTTCTCTACCTTTTCTATCCCATGCATAATATTGTACACTTCTATCATGTCACCCCTCAATGTTTCTTTAAGCTAAAGAGCCCAAAGCACTAAACTTTCTTCATAAGGGAAAGTGTTCCAACCCTTTTATCGTTCTAGTTGCCCTTTTCTGCACTTTTTCCAATGCTATAATATCGTTTTTTAAGGTGTGGTGGCCAGAATTGTACACAGTACTCCTAATGAGGCCACACCATCGATTTTTACAGGGGCATTATGATACTGGCTGATTTGTTTTCAGTTCCCTTCCTAATAATCCCCAAAAATCCCTGTCACCACATTCTGTAGTACCAACTAAACCTATCCAGCTAATTGGAACTTTGCTGAGAGTGAAGCATGTGACACAGGGAAGTGTATCCCTCTTGATTCTGCTGGGTCAGTCAATGGCTTCGAATACTATCAACCATAGTATCCTTCTGTTCTAGAGAATGGCTAGGTTGAGAACAGGGGCACTATGTTCTCACTCTTATTTGATCAGTCATTTTCAGAAGAGGGTACTGCAGGATTAATGCCTGGCTTCATGGTAATTATACATTAGAGTCCCACAGTGATCCATCTTGTTCCCCATGCTATTTAATATTTACATGGAATTCCAAAGAAAGATTGTCCATGGATTTGGAGTGAAGTGTCACCAATATGCAGATGTCACCCTGCTGTTTGCTCCCCAAGGACGGAATAAATAGTCAGACACAGAGTATTGGTATAAAATTGGGCCACTTTATTCAATATTCTAATAAAACAGCAAGCGGCCTGTCCAGGGCTAGGGGTCACCGCGACCGCTCCCCTGCCATTAACGGGTGAGAGACCCAGCCCCCCAGCCAGAGCTGAGTGTTACTTAGCTCCCTCCAGGCAGGCCCAGCAGGGAAGCACGCACCAGAGGGCCCAAACCCAGACGCACGTCTCGCCAGAAAGGCACCCTCTAGCCGAGCCTCCCGGACAGTCTGCATTCTCCAAACCCTGGTCTTCAAACCTGAAGACTGATCATGCCAAACCCCAAATTCCCCAAAAGGGGGATGCTTCACAGTCCTCCCCTAGCCGCATAGTGCCCAAAACCCCAAAAACCTGCCACTACTAAGGCCAAGTCTCTACTTAGGGCTTAGCGCCCACCGGGAGGCCCAAAGCCACCCGCAACCCTTGCTGCAAGTCTCTCAGGAAAAGCATATTACCCTTTTCCGAGAGATGGACCCCATCCCCTCTGTAGAGGTCAGGAAATTTCAACAAAATGTCCGGATATGGCAAATAGTGGTCCAACCCCTTTTCCAGCACCTTCCTGATCTCCTTATTAGCCTTATACCGGGCCCTTTCTATAGCTGCAGGGTCCCAAGCACAACGCCACACCAGGCAGGGCAGCATGGCTGACCAAATTATGGTGGTCCCAGGCCATCGCTCCCAAATGTGCTGGAAATCATCCCGGGCCTGCCAAACTAAGGCCTTGCCCTTTAAGAGTCCCAGATCGTTACCTCCCAGGTGAACAATTAAAACCTGAGGAGGAGGACCCACACAATCTTTAAACAACAAAGGCAGCAGGCTCGACCACTGAAGGCCCCGGCGTCCCTGCCATTCGATACACACATGCTGGCTGAGTCCCAGCTGAGAGCCAACCGCAGTTCTCTGAGCCTGATGAGCGGCCCAAAACACATGGCTATGGCCGCATACGAGAACTCGGCTCCTCTGGCCAGGAACAACAGCATCTAAAAAGAAAAAACAGTTAAACAAGAACAGAACCAACAATAAACAGACACCAAGTCACTCATGGCCTAATAAAAGGTCGCACGTAAGCCTTATAGGCCAAGGAACACCACCTGCCCAATCTCTGAATGGAAGTCCAAGGATACCCCATGTCAGCTGCTGTTGAGGCTGCCCCAATTCTAAAGGAGTGGGTCCCAAACCGCACCCCAGACAACCCCAACTCACCCAAAGCCCGTGATGTTACTGCCCAAAACTGATGCTTCGTCAATGGGCTACCATTCGAATGTATAAACAAAAACCCCTCCATGGGCCCCCTAACTGCCAAATAAGCAGCCAACGCAGTAACTGGACACAGCTCAAGCTCTGAACAACTACCCAACTCGAGCACCGTACCCTTCTGCAACTGATCTGTCTTAGAGTGATGGACAGTGATGATGGCCTTACCTGCAAATAGCTGCATATCCCTCAACAACAGAGCCATACCAGAAACATCGTTTCTAGACTGTGCCACCAGCTCACTTACTCTAAGAGCCCCCCAAAAGCTAACTTACTCTAAGAGCCCCCCCAAAAGCTAACAAAGACGCAGCGTGAAACAAACATGCTTCAAATGACGAAGCACACACCACGTCCCAAACCCTCTTCAAACCCCGCAGAATCAAAGGAGATACAGGATTCCGCGTATCAACCCTGGGACCGGCCTCTCTGGCCCACCCCTCCAGCATCTTTCGAGTACAAAAGTCAGCTGTTTCTTCCCTATAACCCAGCGCCTTACTGACAAAAGCCAATGCAGACAGGCGCCCCCTAATGGATCGCACCACCAACCCCTTACCTCGCAGCGAAACACAGTAATGGAGCAAATGCTCCACTGGGAGGGGCCAAACCCTGCAATACCCTACCTCAGCCCTAAAGTCTTCAAACTGCCGCACAGCCCGTTTGTAAGACTTCCTGGTGCTGGGCGCAATGGCTAGACCTATCACTCTGCAGGCCTTGGCTCTCCAATCAGCCATAGCTCCTGGGGCATTGGCACCGGCTCTCTGTCAGCATCTGGGGCCAGCTAACGAAACCTCTCCATCTGTTTACGAGATAGAGCATCAGCCACCCTGTTACTCACCCTACGAACATGCTTGGCTAAAAACAAAATGTTAAGCCGCAAACAGCACAGAGTGAAGGCCCTCACCAATCTCATAACCCGGCCAGATTTGGATGAAAGGGAATTAATGACGTGGACCACCGTCATATTATCCCACCAAAAATGGACAGTGTGATTGGCCATAACCTTCCCCCTCAGCCAAACCGCAACTAAAATGGGAAAGAACTCGAGAAACGTAAGATCTCGGTTCACTCCTACCTGTGCCCAGGAGTCAGGCCAACTATCTGTGCACCAATGTCCACGGAATAGACTCCAAAACCCAAGGAACCAGCAGCATCAGACATGACCTGAAGCTCAGCTTCGAGCCTCATGTTGTCCCTCCAAAAAGAGACTCCATTAAAGGACTCCAAAAATTCCTGCCAAACCCTCAAATCATCCCTCATGCTACAGGTGACGCTAGTTCTATGCTGAGGCAAGCGTAACCCTGCCATGGCATCGCACAGCCTTCTAAGAAAAGCCCTCCCAGGAGCAACCACTTTGCAAGCAAAGTTGAGGTGCCCAACTAGCTGCTGCAGCTCCAACAAAGTAACCTTCCTTTTAAGAAGAAAGGTAGAAATCCTAGCCCTCAGCTCCACTATTTTCTGAAGAGGCACCCTAGACAACTGCACAATAGTGTCAATCTCAATCCCCCAAAAGGTCAACCTCTGGGTCGGACCTTCAGTTTTCTCAGGTGCTAAAGGAACCCCAAGCTCTGCCACCAGCTCAACGAAGCCAGACAGCAACTGCCTACAACACCTAGTCCCCTCGAAACCCACAAAAAGGTAGTCATCCAAATAATGAACGACATCCTGCAAACCCACATTCTCCCACACAGCCAATTCCAAAAATGTGCTGAAACACTCAAAAGCCGAACATGACACAGAGCAGCCCATTGGCAATGCTCTATCCATGTAAAATTGACCCTCAAAAGAAGACCCTAGAAGTTCAAAATCATCAGGATGGACAGGTAAAAGGCAAAACGCAGACTATTGGCGTTTTCGCACTGACCTTACTCGGGAGCGACGTCCCTCTTCACCGCGCAGCGTCTGTGCAGATTTCGCACTAATTGCTCCACAGAACCCGGAAGAGCCACAAAGTCCTGCGGCTTTTGCGTCGCAAATGTAAACTGGCCAAAAACCAGTTTACATTTGCAATGCAAAAGCCGCGGGACTTTGTGGCTCTTCCGGGTTCTGCGGAGCAATTAGTGCAAAATCCACGCAGACGCTGCGCAGTGAAGAGGGACATCGCTCCCGAGTAAGGTCAGTGCGAAAATGCTCTTAACGTCGCATTTTGCCAATTCTGCCCCCACCCCGCAACGCCTCACCACGGCAATAGCCTGGTCAAAGCTGGTGTACCTAACAGAGCATAAGTGCTCCGGGATCCCATCATTCATGGAAATGAAAAGACAAATGGTGAATCAAACTAAATTCACCAGGCGCCTTTTTAGGCACCACACCCAAAGGTGAGACTCTAAGAGTACTCACTGGAGGATGTGAAAAAGGACCCAGTATCCTTCCCTCAGCCAGCTCTTTTGCAATCTTGTCCCTAACGACCTGCTCCAAGCCCTGAACTGACTTAAGGTTTCCTGACATAAACGGAACTAGAGGACCTTGTAAAGGGTTCCTAAAACCAACTTTAAAACCCTCTAACAAATACAAACTATCAACCCTTCGAGGGTACTTCGACAGCCACTGTTCAAGAGGTCCCACCCTTATCGGGCTGGGCCCCTTTCTTAGCTGGAAAGGCTCCTCCGCTCCCGCCAGGCTCCTTCATATTTTATGCCCACGGGCTCTAGGGCAGTTGTCAAATGAGTGGGAACTACCACACATGGGGCACTCGTGCTTGAACTGGCACGCCTTCCTAATACATACCCCAAGGGATCCAAATTCCCAGCAGAGCATGTGGGGTTGAACTGCCTGCCCCACTGCACCGCGGGGAGAGCCTGATGAACCAGCAGAGGATGTGGATGACCTCACCAAGTGACCACTATCAGAGCGATCACCCAGATTAGGCCTAGTCGGGGACATAACCTGCAGCCAAAGCTGCTGATGGATCGATGCCACTGAAGGGACGGATACAGGGCAGCCCTCATCCTAAATTCCTGGTCATATTGTAACCAGGCTGGTCCACTAAAGGCCGTATAGCCTTTATAAATTATGTCCAAATACTGGAATAGGGATGCTGCCCACCACGGCTGCGCCCTCGCAATCACCCCAGCATAAATACAGAACCCAGGAAGCCAAGTAGCCCAGGTCCTGTCCACCTTCCATTTTTTCAATTTTTCCTTCTCTTTCTCATCCAATTCTTCCTTGTCTTTTTTCTCAACCTCCCAAAAGAGCAGAGAAAAAATATCCACGTACTCCCCTTTTAATATTTTTTCCCTAGTAGCAGGAAGCAAGTGGTCCCCCAGCGGCAAAGCAACCTCCCCAAACGGCAAAGCAGCAAAAGGCACCATCCCATATGTTGAGGGTGCCCCCATAAAGGAAGCAGCCATGCCAGGATGCCCTGCGCCCGGGTACACACTAGGAATGCCTTGCCCACATGGCCAAGCCCAATTCTGAAATGCACCCAATGCAGAGGAGGCAGGCACCCCCGCGCTTGACATGGAAGCGCCCTGCCCTGCCGCCGAAGCAGGCCCCCATGCTCCCCATGGCCAAACCTGCCCAGGTCCCGCCTGTAAATTATCACCCGACCTACCTCCGAATCCAACAGGAACCAATGGCAAACCGACCCCTGATGCTCCAGCCGCTGCCATCAAACCCACATCCGGACCGCAAAGGCCAGCGTCCCTGCCAGGCACGACTCCACCAGACCTGCCCTCAAGAATAGACAGCCTGGTGAGAATACTCGCCTGCTTACCTTTCTTAGATTGCCTCACACCATCCTCCCCACCTGGAGAAAGGATGCCCGCTGCTTGTTCCAATGCTCTCAATGTACAAGCAATATTGGAATCAACCACCATATCACCCTCCTCATCAAAAGAGGATAACGGCGGTGGTGGCCTTTTCGCAGGAGCCTTGGGCGCCTTAGGCGCTGGCTTTTTTCCTTTGGGCTTGCCTGACCCTTTTCCATCAGCCATCTAAATAGCAAGCACAAGACCACAAAATGGCCTCCTGCAGCTCCACTCTAAAATCGCTTCCCCCTGGAATTAGTTTATTTAGTTTAGTTTATTTACGATTTATATCCTGCCCTTCCCACCAAGTGGCTCAGGGCAGCTCACAGCACATAAAATCTAACATAAAAATATAAATTTAAACATTTTACACAGTTAAAACATTAAAAACATACCAGGAGTCTAATAATACTACACTCAAGAAAGAAGAAGAAAGGGAACTCAAAATGGCCACAAAAGCCTCTGCTGCACACCAATGTCTCCAGTAGGAGAAAAATGGGAGGGGGAGGCTCTCCAAAATGGTCACCTGCCAACCTCAAGAGCAATAATAAAAAACCCAGGTTGCCCCACAGGCCCACACCCTCAAAAATTAAAAGGGGAAAGACCAACCCCTGGGCTCCACAACCCCTGCCCCAGCAGACCCCAAGCCCTAGGCAGACTCAGTCAACAAGGACAACGCCACGTCCTCCACCGCCTCCGATGCTGCCGCCAGCCCGCAGAACAGCAGCCGACGCTCCAGCCAACGCTTCACCCGCCGCTGCCCAGTCGACTACCCCAACAAACCCCGATGTCCAACCAAAAACAAAAGAAAAGCCTCAGCCTCAGCCGATTGTCTGCCAAGATGAGGGAGCCAATGAGGAGCGACTGTCAGATCCTGCCTTTTTTCTCTGCGCGCTGAAACGGGCGCCCCCTGACTCTTCCCATCCAGGGAAGCAAACTCTGCTCATGCAGCCTAGCAGCTATGCTGCAGTCTGCAAGCATAAGATTCTCCTTTACAGCTGAGTTGGAAGGGTCTGTGGAAGTCTTGAACTGTTATCTGGAGAAGGTAACAGGATGGATGAGGTCTAGTGAACTGAAGGTCAGATGAGACTGAAGTACTGCTGGTGAATGACAAGTCTACTCAATTACTTAGTTGGCATCTCTTTCATGGGGCTGCACTCCCACTAAAGGAACAGGTCTGTATCTTTTGGGTGCTGCAGAATCCTGGGCTACGGCTGGAGGCTCAAGTCTCTTCCATAGCACAAACTACCTTTTATCAGCTTTGGGCAGAGTCAGATTAACAATTAGGCCAAGTAGGCACTGGCCTTTAGGGGCCCCGGGCTGGCTCCCCCCCCCTCGTTTTCTCCCTGCTTGCAGCCCTCTCAGCCTGCGCATGCAGCCAGCAACTGAGCTGCTCTTTGCCCTGACTTGCCTGGTGCAGCTGCTGCTGGCATTGTCACCAAGTTTGCCTCCCTCTGCCTTTCCTCTGCAGCTTAGTAAAAGGGGCTTTTAGGAAGGTGGCTGCAGTGGGGGCTGTGGGTGATGGGGTGGGCGCTCAGACTCTGAGATAATTTGTGAGGGCCCCCCCAAGATTTTGACTGCCTAGGGGCCTCCACAGGATTTAATCTGGCAATGGCTTTGGGGCACGCATGGGTTAACATAGAAGTTTTAAAGGGGGCCTGAGACACAGGCCAGGGAGGAGCAGCCAGGATGTCTTCAGGCTGCGGATCTCCACTGGCTGCTGGAGTATTTTCAGGCATAATTCAACATGTTGATCCTAACCTTTAAGGCCCTAAATGGCTTTGGGTACACAGAACTTAAATGAACACCTCCTCCTGTACTGTCCAGCCTTTTTACTCCAGCCCTGCTCTCTGTGCCCCTGCCTACAGAGTGGCAACCAGTGTTCCCTCTAAGATGAGTTAGTGTGAGCTAGCTCACAGTTTTTTAGCCTCTGGCTCAAACATTTCTTAGCTCAGGAAAAATGGCCCCAGAGCAAACTAATTTATACAGTAGCTTATGACTAATTTAATGCCAGTAGCTTATGAAGCAGAATTTTTGCTCACAAGATTCCACAGCTTAGAGGGAGTTGGCAACCTGAGATGAGGCATTTTCAGTGGTTAGGTCTCACATTTGGAATCCCACCTTTCTTTGCATTATGTACCATACCAAAAACGTTATTTTTACCCAGATTTCTGAGGGGTTTTATCTGTGTAAGCAACCAAAGCTCTGCTTCTAGTCAGGGGTCTGTTTCATGAGTATCATTTGAGGTTGCACAGTGACTTCTTAAATGCTGTTTAATGCCTTGGCTTTTTTTTAATGACTTGTTTGACTTTGTTGTATTATTTAGTTGAGCAGATCTCTGAAGAGGAGTCACATGCATTTAAATCAATCAATCAACAGGAGAACAGTGTACTAAACTAATGCAGAAGCTAAAGGCACAGGTAACTGCAAGAAGACCCACCTCTGAGAACAACTCACAGTTTTCAAGTCGCAGCTGACTTATGGCAACACCATGGGGTTTTCAAGGCAGGAGATTAACTTGAGGTGATTTGCCATTGCCTTCCTCTGCACAGCAACTCTGGAATTCCTTGATGATCTCCCATCCAAATACTAACCAGGGCTGACCCTGCTTGGCTTCCAAGATCTGATGAGATCAGGCTAGCATGGGCTATCCAGGTCAGGGCACCTTCTCTACATCTCAGTAAATTCCTCACAGATCATTAGTGAGGAAAGCTATGTCTTGCTTAGTTTTCAACCTGCTTCCCATTTCTTTCTCCTAGTGTCCTTGTATGATACTGTAGATTCTCTACTGAGTTACACAGAATGGGGTGTTTTACACCCAACCTCATCAGTCCAGAAGTGGGCTTCTATTATGATAATGATGGCACATACACATTTATAAGATTTGCCTATCCCAGGATGCTCATATTCCTATACTTATAGTTCAATAGCTGCAAACATTAAAACAGCTGTAACTATTGTTAAGTTTGTAATTGCCAAACAGAAGCTGAAATCAACAACTCTTTGGAAATGAGGGTTTAATGTTGCTTCTATTCACCCAAAGAACTAGTGTATCAAGAGCCCATCTGGAAATCAAAGTGCTAAATAATGTGTTCTCTTATTCCAGGTGTAGTTCTTCTAAAAAGGTCCCAGATGGTCAGAAGGGCCATCCACCTCCAGGAGGTTTACTTGAGTGTCACCATCATTTTTAGAAATACAGCATATTGAGTAGTACTGATACTGCCAAAGGTAACAATAGTTACAATTTCTTCTTTTACTTTTTCCTTGGATTTGGGAGCACAAATATATCATCTGGTTGGATAAAGTTTAAAACTTTAAAGGATCTATTTAGAATTTAGATGGGATTGCTCATTGAAAATACTAATTCTTGGGTTTGGATTATAGCAATTATAGTGCTAGAAATGGTAACACAAAAAATACATTCTGCCTGGGAGAGCAATGTTCTAGTTTTTCTGATGCTACCCTAACCAAGTAGTGTCTGCTTGCAGCTTAAGTTGCGAATGTAAGGTACTAATATGTCTAGGAGTGGGCTCATCTCCATTGCCAGAGCTGCAGGATGCTCACCTGAGAACCCACTGCACCAGCAACAGGGAAACCTGCCAAGACAGTGGCAGTAGCCTCTTTAAGTTTAACCCAGCCAGGACAATGGGAGGGGGAAGGAGTCTGCTACTGCAGCCTAAGGTTCCCCTGAGTTTGGGAACTGATTGAGCATGTGCATTAGACTCATAAGGGGCTTTCAAGCAGGCCAGGGAGGAGTGAGTTCTCTCTTCAGGCCACATGGGAGACATTCAGTTGGGTGGAACAGCAACAACAAGGTGCTACAATCCCAAACAGGGCAGAAAAGGATGTATGGGAACCACTGAAGATAAAGGCCCAGTGGTGGAGAATATAGACATCTCAGAACCCATATAAACACCTCAGGATTGTGGTTTAGGGCATCAGAATTCCTTAGTGCTGTCTACAGACTGCCAGCCTTGACACCTTCAACTATTAGTTGTACACCATTCTCCATTGCTCACTACCAATATGCCAGTTCCAGGCACCGTGTTTATGGTGCTGAATGTACATATGTTGGCATTATTCCAAAGATACATGGTATCTGGGATTGTCATCATGTGTGACTGCAGATTAGAAGGCAGTCTGACCTGCCCCACAATTCAACAGAATATCACACTGAATTTGAGTATGTGGCCCAGCTTCAGTAGCAGAGATACACATATCTATATAATAGTCTCATGATATCTATCATATTTTTTATTCTTTTGTTATTTATATAGCTCATCCCCTGTTGGTAGTCATTTTGATTGGTTGTTGCTTAGGCATGTTTGCTTGTTCACCACTGTTACTAATAATTTCTATAGCAATTGTTACTGCAAATACAATTTAAATGTGATAAGAATTGTTACTTGAATAGCAACTATGTGAGTAAAGTTTAGACAGAAAGAGGATGGTTTGCCCAAGGCCACTGCATGAGCTTTATGGCTGATCTGAGATTTGAAACTGAGTTTGCAGCTTCGAGTTTTTAGACCCAACACACTTGGCCACTGTGCATCACTCTGTATCACACCAGACCTCCTTTACAATCTTGAACTGTACTCAAATCCTGTAAGAATCATGTTCCTACCACTGGAGGAGAAGCACTGCCAAGGACCCATGGGGTGCTGTTGTCAGAACCAAATTCAGGATGGGTCTGTTGCACCTATTAGCTTCTATTCACAACCACTACTCCTAGCTGTAGCCAAAAAGGGACATGTCTCAGCCTTCATCCCTCAGAGCTCTCTCCCAGTGTTCCAAAAGCTTCATAATCCCCAGTGAATTCACTTCATCCTGCACCAAGTGTCACTTTATAATGACATCACCAGTTGACATATTTCCTTCAGCCAGTGTACTTCCTACCCCTTCAGGGCTCTGACGCCCACCGAACATACTTGGAACATTCTGAGGACAAAGCCTGTGTTTCCCAAGGGCTGAAAGGGTGCCACAATGTTTCTAGCTATTGCAGGCCAACTTTTGTTTTGCTATGGTTCCTTGGTCCTGACCCAGCATGACTTTGGCTGATACCTTGGTAAAGATTCTCATCCTGTTAACCCTAGACATTTCTGCTTCAGTCTTGTGATGAGGAAAGCAACCATTACACAGTCCTCTACAACAAAAATTAGTTCTCCTGCCTCAGTTAAATTCTTCTTTTTCACCAAAGGCAGGAAATAGCTCAGCCTTTACAGGCTAGAGTT
This sequence comes from Heteronotia binoei, assembly GCF_032191835.1. NCBI lineage: Eukaryota > Metazoa > Chordata > Lepidosauria > Squamata > Gekkonidae > Heteronotia > Heteronotia binoei. The sequence continues at coordinate 75,173,740 of NC_083228.1, read as the reverse complement.
GAAGAGCTACTTGAGCTTAGATGCTAAGAAACGCAGTTGCTTTGTTAGGTTATTTCCACACTTCCTCCTTTTCATAACCTTTTGTAAAACCTCTGTGTTTGCATAAGAAGTCCAGCAAGAGCACATGGTTGTGCTTGTCCCCTGCATGCCAGAAACAAAGAGGTTATAACAGGCCCTTCTTTTTTTCTTTCTCCACATGTGACAGGCTGAATCATAGAAGCTGATCTATGAGATCTAATGAAGCAGAAATTAAAACATTTATATTAAGACTGCAGTCATCTGACACTTATTTGGGAATGAGTGCTATTAAACATGGGACTTACTTCTGAGTAGACAGGCAACACATGAATGACTTTGATTAACCTGTTTTAACCCCTCCACTCCCTCTCATTACTCCCTTCTTATTCCCTTTCCTCTTATTTTCCATCTGCCCTTTATCTTTCTTTCCCTCACCTGCTCTTTATAGAAAAACAAGAATGGTAGGATTTACACAATTCTTTTTACAATTCTGATTTAACCAGTACTTACATCGTCTAGCTGACCAACTTGAAGATCCTGTTCAAAAACCTTTGAAAAATCAAAAAGAAATATAATAAAAATAAGGGATCAACCTATACACTTCATGGAAATAATCCCTCATTTATGACTCAGTAAGAAGGAAACTTAGGCATGGTTATAGATTTAACATGGGCAGCCATGTTGGTCTGAAGCAGCAGAACAAAATTTGAGCTCAAAGGCACCCATAAGACCAACACAGTTTTATTCAAAGCATAAGCTTTTGTCCACATACACACTTCTTCAGGTACAATGAAATGGAAATTACCAGTCCATACTAGGCATTGGTTCATTTTTGTAGTTCATTTTTCCAGAAAGCCTGATACTGATTCAATAAATTCCTAGGCAGTGCTGGACCTGGACTTCTGAAAGCCCTAGAAACACTCATAGCAGCTTGATTAGCAGCTCTGGGAGCCAGTCACGGGGCTCCCATTCTGCAGCACAAACAGAGAAGAGTTATTTGTTGTGACAGATGAAGCCGAGCTTTCCTGGGGGCACATGCTTTGGGGAGGCTATAACTTGGACATTCCAAATCCAATCTCTGCCAAACTTGGAGGGCAGGTGGAGGAGAGCCTGCTGAAGACTCCTGGTGAATTTTACACCTCTTGAACCAAATGAACCAATGAAGCACAAACCAGTTCAGAAATCAAATCAATTACAGAATGAAATGAGCCACCATTTCCCTGGTTCATGTCCATTACTATTCCATACATATAGGTAGAGGATAAGCAGTAAATTAGCATACAATAAAATGAAGATATTTAACAGATTCAAGGACCAAACAGGAATTACTGTTTATATGCTTAATTTATATGCTTACTATCTGTTTGGGTTTAATTCCAGGGGAAAACAAATAAATAAATAAGTCAGCCAGTCACAATTGGAGATTGATGGGCAGATGTATCCTTAATTGAGGAATGCTGAGAGTAATTAACTGAGATTCTGCTTAGACATGGTTACTGATGTCACAGATATGAACAAAGGCAGGAGTTGTTCAGTTTCATCTTGTGGCTGGAAAGTCTCAAGATTAGAAATTTTCTATTTTTCTATAGCTGAGTTTGGAACAAAACCACCTTAGTGCAAACAAACCTTAAAGCCTTTCTCTTAGGCTTAATAAACAAGCAACATTGAAAATCAGGTTGGTTGGCTGCTTTTCTCCTCCTCGGCTAAGGTTGCAACCCCAATGCCTGAGAGTAAATTCAGTGGGTCTGATTTCCAAGTAAGTTTGCATTGAATGGGGCACCATAGTAGGAGCTGAATAGCTGGATTGGGTGAGGTCAGGAAGCCTAGACTGGATGTTCCACGGTTGCATCATTCTTGCTTGTCCCTTGGCAGCCATTACCTCAACCTCTCCTAAATCAGGAACTTGTGAGTTGGAGCCACAAGTAATATAAACATATTGCAGTCAGTAGATCATGAGACTCACCCATACAACCTCAGGCTGGTTTGAACAGAGGAGCTCCAGTGAAAAGAGCAGTCATAGTGACTGCATCCATAAGGAGACGTGGATAAACAGGCTGCAAAATAATGGGGACTTTTCCTGGGCAGTAAAGATACACATAGATCACATTCCTGCACAAATGGCTTTGTTTCCAGAGTTTCCTTTGTACATCTTGTCAGTGCATCAAGTTGGTGCACCGTGTCAGTATCATTTGAATTTCTTTCCCAAAGACTGTGACAATTTGCTGGTGAGCAAGAGGCCCAAGTAGGGGTTGTAGCACATACCTATTGCCGGTGCACTGCAAATATTCATGCGCACAGTTCATGCCTTGCTAAGAGACACGTTCTTACATGCATGTATTTGTTTTACAAAGTCTGTTTAGGCAGGCAGGGGCTTTCTGGGTTTAGTTTAACACACACAGGATATTTTCAATAAATTCTCAACTGGGATCATGACCTAGTTAAACAGCTGTGAATTAGTAACTTGCTTCACTGTAGCAAGGAAGCAGATAAGTTAATTTCATTACTACCAAAGAAATGCAATCCATAATCACCCTCCCGCACCCTCTTTGTGCTTAATATTGTATAGCTTTGGAAAGTTTATCTATGCAAGATGCTGCCTTATTGCCAGATTGTCCAGAGATTTAGACCTTTACAAACTGTGTATGTGATGACTACATTTCATTAAACCCAGGGCTTGTCCTTCAGATGTCTTTCACATTAACTAGCTTGATTCTTCCTGCTCTGTGCATATGCTACACCGGAACAGCAGTATGTATCTAAGTGATATCAACTATACCGTTAAGAATGCTGGATAGATTACAATTCTGCTTCAGGTCAGAGGACTGGACTAGGCATTCTTCCAGCACCACCAGTCTATGTCACTTACATAAAACACAGACATTTGTACTGACAGATTTGAAGGCAATCTTTGCACTTGCATGTTTCTTTTACCTACTTCTTTCATCCCAGGAACAGGAAAACAAATCTTTTCTTAGTCTCTTCTCCATTCTGAGGTCACTTCATGCCTAGAGACAAATCTGCTCTTCTCCTTTCATTTAGAGGAAGGTTTTAATGACTCATCAATCTTAAACCAAGTCATGTGTCATCATGTGGAAGATAGTTTTTTGAGTAATGTCTTCAGGTAAACCAAATCCAGTAAATATTCAATATTATACTGCAAGCAGCTTTGACACCTAGATTCAGAAGAACGTCCCTCACAAATAATATTCTGGATTTTTTGCTTCTAGACTAGTACAGATATTAGCTTGTACTCCAAATAAAAGCATTTGGTGGTGGAAAGTGTTGTCAAATCACAGGTAACTTATGACTACCCCGTAGGGTTTTCAAGACAAGAGACTAACGTAAGTGGTTTGCCATTGCCTGCCTCTGCATCATGACCCTGGACTTCCTTGGTGGTCTCCCATCTAAATACTGACCAGGGTTGCCCTGCTTTGATTCTGATATCTGATGAGATCACGCTAGCCTGGGCCACCCAGATTAGGGCAAATGAGGGCATACAGAGGCATTAAACCCGAAATAAACAATTTAATTGAACTAGATAGGGTTTCTTATAACCCATTTTTTCTACCTTAAGGAGTCTCAAAGCGACTTACAATCACCTTTCCTTCCTCTCTCCACAACCAGATATCTTATGAGGCTGGTGGGGTTAGCAGAGTTCCAAGAGAACTATGACTGGCCCAAGGTCACCCAGTAGGCTCCACATGGAGGAGTGGGGAATCTAACCCAGTTCTCTAGATTAGAGTCTGCCACTCTTAACCACTACACCATGTTGGCTCTCAGGCAGGTGATCCAAAATAGGCAGCCTAATTTGGATTATTCCTGATTTAGCCAAACACATTTCCATCTTGAGTGGCTCACTCTGTTCAACTTCCTGTAACCACATGGTTACTAACACACTTTCTTCTCTTAAACCATGCCAGAAAAACACCTCTCAGCACCATTTATGCATCTGGCACATTCAAACCAGGATCCTGTAAGTGTTTCTTGGCCAGGATTCTGGTAGGTTTGGCCATTGTCTTAAGCTTGTCAGTCAACCAAGCCTGGGCTGAAGACAGCAAGTTCTGAATAGCAACCATGTACACAAACCACCAGACGATATAGACCTGAGGCTGACTTGACCCTAGAATTGCTATTATTTCCTAGGTAACTGGAAGGTTGGGCTCATGAAAATAAGACATTATTTCCCCATTATGACCCTGAATACACAGATACATACTTGAGAGATGATGAACAATATAGAAAAAGGTTTGGTCATCCCATGATTCTTCAAGGGGGCCTAGATGCTAGTTTCAAGTAAGGTGGTGGGTGCTTGTGATCAGCAGCTGCTTCAGAAAATGTCATCTTTGGTCTTATCACCTGTAACACAGGAGTGATGATTACTTGCCTTCAGGGTGTTCTAGGGTTTAGTTTGCTGACATCGGCAGAGTACACTCAGTTCTTTAGGCTGAAGATGTTATGGCAATGCATAGTATTGTGTGATTATAAATCAAAGGGAATTAACCCATTTACAAATCAATCCTGCTTACGTTAATTGTGAACCCCTTGGGCATGGGTTTAACCTGCCAGCTAAACTCAGCCTATGTATTTGGTACATTTCAAATATTTATATACATAAAAAAATAAAACAACCCAAGGTGGGCTGCAGAGGCCCCAATATATTTTCCTTGAATTGTATACAGCAATCCATGACAGAGCTGTCATAAATAAACTGCCCCAGACACCTTGATCATACCATTAGTCATCTATGATTTATCTAGTACGTATAGAATGTTTCATTTATTTCACAGGAACTTTACAATGTAGGTCATTACTATGTCCACAAATTGCAGATGGAGAAGAAGCAGATGAGACCTCTTGTATTGGTCAAGGCCAGTAAATGCCCCTGAGCAGGTGGTTAAATCGAGGTCTCTCAATTCAGATCTCCCAACAAATCTTCTCTTTCATTTATTTAATACTTTCAATTCATTTCAAACATATACATTAGCTAATTGCTCAAATTACTTTTGTCATTTCATAGAACCAATGTTTAGAATTGTTATTTTTTATATTTTAATAATATTAAATTTTATATTTTTAAATTTTTATTTACATTTAAGGAAGAAGACTGTCAGCAGGGAGAGAACAACAGTGGCAAATACAGACCTTTGTTTATAAATAAGCATGCTGTAGAACAAAATTGAAATCTTTGCATTTGAACTTCATAGGACTTCCTTCCAAGTAAAGCATTGCACTTCATGTAGTTTAGGAAGTCCACAGTCCTGCTTCTCCGCGATGCAAGTCTCTTAGGACAAGAGTCCCCCACCACAGAGTGGCTGCCAGGGGAAGCAGGACCAATCAAAGACTGGCTGCTTTGGAGGCAGTAACAAAAGTTTGGGAAGTTCTGAGCATGCTTCTATGATGCAGGAATCTATTTCTGAAAACCAGGGCTTTTTTTGAACAGGAACACACAGGAATGCAATTCTGGCTGGTTTGGTGTCAGGGTGTGTGGCCTAATATACAAATGAGTCCCTGCTGGGCTTTTTCTACCCAAAAAACCCTCAGCAAAATAATGGCGATGTTGGGGGTGTGGCCTAATATGGAACTGAGTTCCTGCTGGGCATTTTCCACAAAAAAAAAGCCCTGCTGAGAACCAAAGTGACAGTTCCTGTATCCTTCTGAAGCACTTACTAATACAATGAGGTAGAGGAAAGTCAGGATCGGCTCTTTGCTTTGGGAAAGAAGCAACTGGGCAACATGGCACCTGTGGCCACCATAATGAGGATCACTGTCTTAGAGGAACTATCAGAGGTCAATATATTTGTTCTCCAGGAACTAATTTTTACAGGTGTATACCTTCACCTGCATTTTAGACAATATTAGTTTCTTATTCTGGTTTAGTAATGTCAGATGGCCATCAGTTTCAGTGATAGCAGACCTGTGGGCAACCATGGTCTATAAGCAACCACTGCATGTTTCTTACACAATGCTTTTTAATTATACTTCCCATTCAAAGTATTTATGCATATTTTAATATACCAGATAAAATTAGTAATGAGAATTTACATAAAATCCTTTCCTCATAAGGCTTCTTTTACAATTAAGAGAGCCTGGCTTATCAGCACATAAATTCCACCTATTCTAACCTCACTTCCTTTAGGAAGTAGTCTGACCAGCCCTTTTTCTCCTTTTAAGTAAATTAGTAAGCTGCCTATCCTTGGAGACCATGACTTCTTCCAGGTGCTAAACACTACAGATACAATTCCACTATATTAAAATCCATGAGTGTTTTGTTAATTTTTAAAAATTCCAGTCTGAATCTAAGCTTATACATTTTTTCCTCTGGCATTTTTCTGTTTACACACACTAGAAAAGTATATTATACCCTGCATATTTTCCTAGATTTGGACTCATAACATTCTCCCCCACCTCGTGAGAAAAACTGCCGCTGATAAGGAGACTGGCAGGAAAATTCTGATTACAGATATTCCATTGTGTTCACTTCCAAAGGAGAGAGGAATGGCTCAATTTTCCAAAGAGGAGAAGAAAGCAATAGTGGGCATTTAACATTTCTTTAAAACAAAAAAACCCACAAACAAACCAGGTCCTTTGTGAATAATTTCTAAAATTATAAAAACAAAGTATAGCTGAAATATGTTTGAATCATGATTTTTGGCTTAAGGGGACTAGTTTTGGTCCCAAAAGCTGAGCAGTCCAATATTAATTTTATTTAGTCTGTTTCCCAGTGTGAAAGGCTGACATTGTCTCATGAGGGCACATTTCAAACTATTTTAAATTGTCATGATTTCCCCTAAGGACTTTGGGAAATGTAGTTTTGTGAGTGTCCTTAGACTTTTTTGTTCAACATCCCATTGCAGCAGGGAGAATTTACACTTGTATTATATAAAAGGATATTCTAAGTGGCCTGCCTTCTCTTCTTTTTCATCCATGGTAAGTTAACCAATATCCCACAGTACCAGTAAAATCTGTAAACATGTACTTTGATTTGTAGATGAACTCACTATAGATCAAACAGAAAAAAAAATAGGCAACTGGGACCTTTAATTTGCTATGTGCATCTAACTGACACAGTCCACATAACTCGGTTCCAACCAATGTTGGCAAGATCAATGTGGGCAGTATGCACAACACAGCTCAGTGTCCACATCAGAGAAAAAGTACTTGATTTTCCTACTTCAGTATAGTACCAGTGGGCTGAGGCAGAAGAACAGGAAGTTCCCACTCAGACAAGATCTAAAAATCAGATTGAGTGTCTTTATTAAAATATTTCATTTATACCTTGCCTTATCTCCTTGGATTCAAGGTGGTCTTTTTAGCAGGTTGTTTAAAATATGGTAAAGAGCCCCATGGCGCAGAGTGTTAAAGCTGCACTACTGCAGTCCTAAGCTCTGCTCACAACTTGAGTTCAATCCCCAGTGGAAGCTGGGTTTTCAGATAGTCGGCTAAAGGTTGACTCAGCCTTCCATCCTTCTGACGTTGGTAAAATGAATACCCAGCTTGCTGGGGGGAACGTGTAGATGACTGGGGAAGGCAATGGCAAACCACCCCTTAAAACGTCTGCTGTGAAAACATTGTGAAAGCAACATCACCCCAGAGTTGGAAATGACTGGTGCTTGCACAGGGGACCTTTCCTTTCCTTTTCCTTAAAGTATGGTGTTTCAGAGTCCATCAGGTGGTGCACTTTTTCAAATACCACAATGAAACTATTCCATAATGATAGTATAAACAATGGTTGACTGGGGGAAAGTTGCCTGATCTTACTTAACACTGGAAATTGCCATGCTATCCTATGCATTCACAGAACATATGCATCAAAAGGACAGCATAGATTGTTTCAGCATTGCACATGACTGTCTTCCCCAAAAGGCATTATATTTGTTTTAAATTTCTATTATATTTCACAAAGATTGTAGGATAAGCATTTGTTCTACATATAAATGAAAAACTGGCATGATTTAATATCAGCTCAGTTATGCATATAGACGCTAAACATGAACAAATTCTCATAGTTTTCACCTCTCTAAAAAAAAATCCAGCTGTCTCCAGTCTTTAGTTGAATGAACTATTTCAACTGGCATACCTCATGAAATAATTCTGGAAATTATAATTTCAAAATGTACATTTACTGCCCTATCCAGAAAACAGTTCTGTTTTTCAGAGGCCCCGAGCCTGTATACGTGAATGTTATATATCTGGCCCAAATGCAGGATTCAGAATTTCAGCTGTTCTAGTGTCTTAATAAAGCCCTGGCGATCCCACTCACCCCTCACTAATGGGGCAGGGCAACACATTACTTCTACAGCAAGTGCAATATCTAGCATTTAACACAAAGTTGACAAAAAAGAGAAACAAAGCATAAAAGATGGTTTCCTCTTGTAGCCAAATAAGTGCAAAGGAAAAGAGATGCAGAATTTCTGAATGTCCCATCTTCTGCTTCCAGTTCCTGGAGAGTGAGTGAATACTGGAAATAAATTTTCTCCCCCTCCTTGTAACATCCCCATCTTCATACCAAAAATCATTGACTGAGATCATTTCTCTACCCCCGATTACGCATTGCCAGACATAGCTTTTTTGCTTGCTGTATTCATTTACTTTAAAAACAACGTATTCTCCACCTATTTGAAAGCTAGTTAAAAGTTGCCCCCCAAACAGAATTGCCCTACACTGCATTAGCATCATATCAAAATATCTTAGCAGCTGCAAGGTGTGAATATTTGTATGGAAGACCACCAAGGAATACCAGAGCCACTACACAGAGGCAGACAATGGCAAATCACCTCTGAATGTATCTTGCCTTGAAAGCCCCAGGGGACAGCCCCTAATCAGCTGTGACTTGCCAGCACTCTCCCCCTTTACTTATTGGGACACCAACTTACTGGGGGAAGTCACCAGACAATGCCTGTCCCTAATAAATACAGGCAACTGGAATTTATACTGAGAGCAACCAGGACACACCCGTTTCTGGGTAGAATTTTCGCAAGGCCATCTTTTCTTCCTTCTGTTCCATTCTGTGCAAGAGTAGCTCCTGAAACTGAACAGTAATTTTCAAGAAAGCTAAAGGTAACGGGAGAAAGGCATTGCTGCCCAGGGAGTACTTATTCGTCTCTTAGATCCTACCATGATTTTCGGTCAAAGGGATTATGTAGCACTAGGAGCTGTACTTTTTCTATGCAACTATTAAACCTAGATTTCTGTCTACAGGAGCTCTGCTTTCTACAGTATCTGGCAAAGGTCACCCTATACGCTCCCCAGAAGCTAGTGTACCGTATGGCATGCTATGCCGGATATGTACATATATATATGTACATTGTGAGAGATCAGGCACTGTATGCCTGTTAAATAGGTAGACTTAGCCCGGGTCCTCCCCCCTCCCCCCTTGTAGGAGGTAATAATAGCTCATTATGACTCATTCTTTGACACCTGGCAAATGCAGAAGAGTGAAATAGGCTAATAGGGCACTCAGCAATGGCCGGCTCCCCTCAGACGAAGCGAAAGACCTCATAGCCGTTCTCCGCCCCAACCCCGTAAGTAAAAGCGCCGGCAGCGAGAACTAGACCGAGGCCACCTCCCAGACGCCCCTTCGGCAAGACGGCGTTGCCCCTTTAAGAGAGGCCGGACGCGTTGTGTTTAATGTATCAAATTGTGGCGGGTCACGTGAGGCCCTGGAGAAGGGGTTGAGCAGCACCGCGGCGGCAGCGGCAGCAGAAGCAGCAGTCGAGAGAACCGGGGAGCGAAGGGCTGGCTGGCTGGCTGGCGGCAGCAGTGGTGGTGGTGGTTGCGGCTGGGCTGGGCGCAGACCCAGTGAACGGGGGAGCGAATCAAGGCGAGGCCCGGAACCGGAGCAGCGGCTCCGTCCGGTTTGGAGTCCGGATTTCCCCCTGTTCCCCCTCGTCTCGGTTTTGTCCTTGCTGCTCTTCAGATCTCTGCGTTCGTTATTCAGCGGAGTTGATTGATTGATCGACTATTGATCGGTTAAAGGGGCCCTGCCACTTGGGAGCCACGACGCCGGGATCGGACTGAGCCGCTGTTCCTTTAAACCAAGTCGGGAGGGGAGGGGAAATCCTGAAATGCGCCCTTGATCTTTAGTCATCCTTCCGCCCTTGAGTTCCTTCATCCCCCCCCCCCCCTTTGCCCTCCCTCTCTTTCACACCAACCCTAATGCGCTTTCACCACCCCCGGGAGAAGGAGAGGACAGGAAGAGGCAGCAGCATCGCTACCTATTCCCATAGGCAACCCTGCTTCAACCCTTCTCCTTGATTCCTATCCTGTTGATTTATTCAGAGCTCCCCCCTTTAATTTTCATTGTGCCATCCCCCAACCATTTATATTACGAGATATTGGGTTTATAGGGTATAGGATTTTTCTTTTAAATCGGTTGTGTCTGTATGCAGGGAAAATTCTCCTAGGCAAGCAAGAGCTGTAGGTTCAGCTTCCCCCTCCCCTGCGCCTTGTATGGGTAAAGCGATTTTTACAAAATCTATATAGATTTTCAATAGCAGGTTTTAATCTGTAAGTGGGCCTGTTATCACCTAGTTTACAGGATCAGGAACTCCCGTTTTCTTCCTCCCACAGTAGTGTGATAGGAGTCCCCGTTTTTCTCCCCCCTCCCTTTGTTGTGTCTTTTTCTTTGGTTGAAATTGGGGGCCTTGGGGTTGGGGGGTTGCGTGTGGTAGAGGTGAAAGCCCCTAATACATTACTCTTAATTCATTTTTTGTTGTTTTGTTACTGACAGCATTAAGGAATTGTACTAAAAATTTATGTATTTCTATATATATTTAAATATATATATCTATATATGTATTTATCTAAAGGGGGGGAACCCAAGATGGCTGGAGGTGGCTGTGAGGAGCATGTAGGGTTTTTTTAATCTAATGATAAAAGCTAAAAGGCACAGCAGCTGCGGCTGTATAAACTCAATTTAGAGCCCTCCCCTTCCCTCCTCCTTCTCTCCCCCCCCCCCCACTGACACATCAGGCACACACTTTGCAGGGTGGTGCCATCCACCGGGCCTCCCCCCCTCTTCTTTAACAGATTTGTTTCTGTTTTCTCTAATTAAAAATATTCACCAGGGTTTTTTTGTTTTGTTTTTTAAAAAAAGAGCTCAAAATGGCTGAGGATTGACTGAGTCTGCCTGGAATTGTACATATCAGCAGTTCCCTTTAAGCCTCTGAGTGTCTCTTTTCTCCCCCCTCCCCTTTGCAGGCTGGTTCCAAAAGGAGAAATAGCTTTCATGTCAGAAGGAAAACAGAGAAGCAAAGGGGAAGAGGCGGGGGCTGGGCTCTTCATTAGCAGTTGAGAAATTCCTTTTCAGTTTGATCAAGGCATACTTGTTTTCCTTCCAGCAAGAGCAACCCATCACTCTCAAAAGACTGAGGATTTTGGAGAGGGGAGTCCTGTTTCCATTTTAGTCTTATTAAAATCACAACCAAGACTGATTTTGAGAAGAAGAAATCCCAGGGTGTACAGGGAGCAGGTTGATTCTCTTGGTTGAATTCAGTGGTTTCCAGCCTCCTTTATTCCCCCCCCCCCTTCTCATTCCTATTTGTGAAAGGAGCAAAGGATGGGAGGGTCCCTTTGGCTCTGGGCTGGAATTTCATCTGAATGACTGACCCGTCTTCCTACTGAGATTGCACTGTCCCAGCGCCAGCAAAGATTTTTTTCCCCCCTGCACCATTCAACTGCTTTAGAAACTAATTCTGATTTTTTTTCTTCTGCTTTTTAAAAAAACTCCCATTTGGATTTTCTCTCTTTGTTGTTAATTTAAAGAAAGAATTCTCTTGGGTTTAGTCAGGAGGGATAAAAACTCTTAAATATTGAACATTGGACAGAAAGCTGTCATAACATACTGAATTCACAGTTTTAACTTGGGCAGCTTATATGGAACTTGGACTCCCTCCTTCTGGATTTTGTATGGATTATTTTTGGTTTTGGGTAAGTTTTTCTTTTAAATTTTGCTTTTCCGAATCTAAAGTGACAAGCTTTGTAAGAGTTAAGATTAGTGGTTGTCTCCTGCATCTATGCTTTTTGCAGCTTCAATACCAATTGTTAATTATTTTTTATCTACTGGGATTCTGAGAGTTTTCTGGGTGGAGGAGGCATTTTATTTTGAATTTTAGGTAGTTCTGCTTTTAATTTGATCTCTTAATTTTTTTTTTTTGGTTCATTAGCAACTTAGTGGCCTTTCTCTTGCAAAAGTGGAGAATCATCATCTGCGCCGGTAGACCAAAAATTGACTTTTTAAAAGAGAATTTTCTTAAACAGAAATTTCTGTGGTGTGAGATATGGCTGAAAACTGGAAGAACTGTTTTGAAGAAGAACTTATATGTCCCATTTGTTTGCATGTCTTCGTGGAACCTGTTCAGCTTCCTTGTAAGCACAATTTTTGTAGGGGATGCATAGGAGAGGCATGGGCCAAAGAGACAGGGCTGGTGCGTTGTCCTGAATGTAACCAGGCCTATAACCAAAAGCCCAACCTTGAGAAGAACTTAAAGTTGACCAACATCGTAGAGAAGTTCAACTCGCTCAACCTGGAAAAGACCCCAACAGTCTTACATTGTGTTTTCTGCCGCCGGGGGCCACCTTTGCCTGCCCAGAAGATCTGTTTGAGGTGTGAGGCTCCATGCTGCCAGTCCCATGTTCAGACACACCTGCAGCAGCCCTCCACAGCACGTGGGCACCTCCTGGTGGAGGCGGATGACGTCAGGGCCTGGAGCTGCCCCCAGCACAATGCCTACCGGCTGTACCACTGTGAGGCTGAACAGGTTGCAGTTTGTCAGTTCTGTTGTTACTACAGTGGGGCACACCAAGGACACTCCGTATGTGATGTGGAGATCCGGCGCAATGAGATCAGGGTAAGTGTGGAGCACTACCCCTCTCTAAAGCTGCTTTTTTTAGGTTGGCAAAATATGAGTGGGGTGTATCTGTTGTGATAAAAGAAAACGAACACAAAGTTCATTCCTTGCCTTAGGGAATCTCCATTTTCTAAAAATGATGTGAAGCTCTTGAAATAAATTCTGCCACTCTTGGTCAGAGGCCAAGGAGGGACCAGTACGAAAACATGAATATTAACTTGTGCAATGAGAGTTTTCTGTGGGTTTCTTGACGGCATATTAAAAAGATTGGTGTTGGCCCCCTAGTACCTCTGTTTTAAAACTTTTCCCAAGGATAGTGGTGATCTTGGTAAGTGTTTAGCTCAAGTGCAGTGTTTTCTAAATCACCCAACTGAACAATTCCATCCAAAGGATTTTTTTCCTTTTAAATTAAGATGGAGGATTTCTTCCTCCCCCAATCCTCTGTCTTTTGCAAGACCTACAGGACACGTTTCTCTGCCATTACCAATAGAATTTTCTGCAGGTTGCTCAGAAATAGCCTTGCTCTACCTATACCAGAGATATTAGATGAAAATGAGGAAGTAAACAGGCAGACATGATCTTTTCAGGCTTCATTAGAAATGCATGCAGGAAAATGGACCCTGCTGAGCAGGATATGATGGAGAAGAGAAAAATCAGAGAAAGGGGCAGCAGGAGGGCTTCTTTCAGTATGAATGTGACTGTTCAAACAATAGTGTGTGAAGTCAGGGAGGCAAATGTGGTGGTGGTCCCTGAGATTGGTTGTCACCCTGTGGAAACGGTGATATCTTCACATCTTCTAACTGCTCTGCAAACAAGTAAGAGAAAAGGAGGAAATCTGCTAAAGCTGCAGATTGTTTGTACATGGTTGGAGATGAGTGCAGGCCCATTAGCAGGTATAAAAGATTCCTCCAGTATTCACTTTTCTTAGTGGTCAGTTATGCAGTGGTGTTCTTGGCAGCTTTCCCCCTTATTGATTTAAAAATGCCCATTGCTCTTTGGCTTGCCTTAGAAATCTTTTCAGAGGCCCAATCCCTCTGTTGCCCTTCACAACAGAGTGATGTGAGTATGGTAGGAAGTGGGGAGGGAGGGAATCCAATGGCCTCAAAGGTTTGAGTGCATGAAATCTGGTTTCAGGCAGCTTTGTTCCCAAGGGCTTGGGAGCAAGGCCTTGATTACAGCCCAGCCTAGCTGTTGCAAGACTTACCCCCCTGTCTCACTCCCCCCCTTGTCCTTTTCTGGCCAAGCTGTTGTGAAGGGGAAGCTGTGTGTGAATTCATCCCTCTTGTGTGATGCCTTGCTTTCATGCAATGGAAGGAGGTGTAAAGCCATATCTTCCTAGCTGTCCAGATGGGTGTATTCCAGTGTCAAGCTGCTATTCTGCTGTTTAGTGTTGGGGGAAGGGAATGTCTCTGTAACCAGGGGGAGGGGTCATAAGAGATCTGTCTACTTCCAAAGTAGATCAGATCTCTGTGAAATGTTCATATTGGGTTGAAGTTTAAAATAAGGGTTTTTTTTGTGAGGATAGCAGCTAGGCTACAGGATCTCAATGTGGCTCTTTTCTCAGGATCACTTAATTTTGCAAGGGTAACCTCTTATGATTCTGACATTATACAGAAGACTGCTTTTAAAAAACTGCTAAAATGACAAATTCCCCCTCCATTAATGCATATTTGTGTTTGGAGGTTCTAATTTGCATTGGTGAATTTTCTCTGGACAGATGTTCAGTATATAACACCCTTGAATTTTGTGTTAGTTCCAAAGAGGGATAGCCGTATTAATCTGTTGCAACAAAAATTAGCAGGAGTCTAGTGGCACTTTAAAAAAAACTAACACAGTTAATTTCCAGCATAAACTTTTATGCAAGCCTGTACTGGATCAAAACCTTGTTGATTTTTAAGTTGCTGCTAAATGCCTGCTCATTTGAACTCTGTCTGTGGCACAGGTTGAATGGCATGCAGGTGTTGGAACACTATAACTTTCCACAGATTGGTGTAGTGTTTTCCCCTTGTTCTTTCCTGTATGGGCCACTGCCTTGTCTTTCTGGTCTGATCCAGCAACCTTGAAATCTCTGAAAGCAGCACAGACAGGCCCTTGGATGCCTTATGAAGAGCATGGTTGTGTAGGATAAATATTTAGCAACAAATGAGTAGTGGTGTCTGTAAAACAGAAACAACTTCCTGTGTATTCTAACTCTGCCAAAATGAGTCACCATTTATCCATTGAAATGGGGATGGGGAGGAGCCATAAATAAAATTGCTATCTAATTATTTTTGAATTGGACAGCCAGGCCCTGATTGGGGGAGGCATGTTGTGCATAGAAAAAGGAGCCTGTGTGTTTGAACAGGAAGACTATTTTCTTCCCCTCTGGGTTGTTTTGGGGGGTGGGGGGAAGCTGACAGCCTCAATGGAGGTACTGGCAGCTCCATCACACCCACACAGGAAGAAGGAAGTTCTAGCAAGGCTTTTGGGAAATGAAAAGACATGGCTTCTCCCCACCACCTCTTTTCTTTCTATTAATAGTCACGCATGAGGGAGAGGAGGGAGGAGTGCTGGGCCAAACAGAAAGCATACCTTTCCCCCCTCATCTGGGAGATAGTGCTGTGACTGGTGCCCTGGGCCTGGCAAATCCCAGTAGTGATTCAGTTGAGAGCAAACCTTTTTTTTGCTTTTTAATGAGTCAAGTTTTAGGAATTTTTAGTCATGTCCACACCCATCCTTTGCTAGCTTGCCCTGTGCTTTCTTTTCTTGCTGGAGGCTCTTGATGTGGAAACCTACAGTCATCCAACTCCATTTTAGTTTCCCTGCTGGCAACAGCCAGGCCACATTCTGTGTGAGTTGCTCAAAAGTCATTCCAGAATTTCCAGTGGGGATTTGCCTGAATACGTAGCAGTAGGCTGGAGCAGCTGAAGCAACTGAACTCTGCCCTTATGTTAGGGTGGGTGATTTTAGTTTTATTCTTGAGTATGCTATACAGAGGGGGAAACCTCTGCTTTTCTTAGCACTGCCAAAGCTAAGTGGCAGGCTGCATATTATGAGGCTACTTGGTCTCCTGAAGCAGTTTTAAATCTTATCTACTACCATCAGATTTGTCTCTGGGCTTGCTGTTCTTTGTCAGAATTTAGAAGCTGGTCTTGTGTGCAGTTCTTTTTGCAACATTACCTACAAACTGAAAGAGGTGTGTCCGTAGGAGGCGGTGTCATTTGCACAGTATGCTCCTGAACAGTGCTGAAGTACACATAACTGCATTTGTTTGCAGTGATCCCATACTGGTGTTGCCTCTTTTCCCCCTTCCTTTGTTTCCCCTACTGTTGAGATTCAGATTGGATTCTAATTCAGATTGGATTCTAATTGGGGCAGCAGTGGCCTGCTTCTTTTGCTCCTACTTCTGTACATCTTGATGTTGCTATATAAGATTTAACATAAGGGCAAGCATCTGATGGCCATCCATACTTTGTCCTTTCTGTGGATAGTACTTGATTTCCCATCTCCCTTGCTTGAAAACTAGTACTTCATTGAAGAAGCATCAGTGTTTACACCTTGTCCTTTTTTATGTTCAGCTGATTTCCTGGAATGTCCTGCATCGCAGCCATTGTCTTACTGCTCTGGTGAACAGCTTGCTTTCGCTCTCTTTTAAAAAATTAAAAATTCCAGTCCTCTGGAAAAAACCTCATTCTGTGTATTTTTTTGGCCTCTTTTACAAATCTATTAAAATGAATAGATAGAAGTGGGGTTAGTATTAGTAGTTTTGATTTTGTATTCTATTTTTATTTGTAATCCTCTTTAAGCATAAAGGAAAGGTGGGGTAAAATGTTCAATATAGATAGTATAACTCTAGCTGTTAGTATTAGTAGTTAGTATTAGTTATTAGTTAGTATTAGTAGTGTTGATTTTGCATTATATTTTTATTTGTAAGCCTCTTCAAACATAAAGGAAAGGTGGGGTAAAATGTTCAATATAAACATAAGTCTAGTGGTTTTGTTGAAATATAAAGATGTTTTAAGGTATCCTCCCTTTTTTTGTTGCAAGCCCACAGGGTTGCAGATTGAATAGCATTCGTTGTGCCTATTAAGCAATCAACCATATTTTAAAAACAATTTTAGGAGAAGGATGTGTGTATGTATGGAAAATCAGTGAAGGGGTAGTATGGGAGATGTTGAGAACTGGAACGAGGCATGCTGATGGCAGTCCCCCAAGAGCGGCTGAGTAACTTCAGGAACAGTCAGCTGAAGTCCAGATTTAATTTATTTTAAAAAATGGAAAATATTATAATCTAGCATTCAGCTTGTAAATGTGGAGTTGATAGGGGTATAGTTTTGAGTATTTTTGCTTTGTAAGGTATTTATGTATATGATCTAAATAATATAGTGCAGTACTGAACAGTGTTGTGCAGCAGCTGAGATTTGTGAAGCTGAGACTTGTGGATAAGGAAACAGTGGGTATGCAAGGAGGTGGAGGCATCTCACTTATGTATGAGGGTGTATATGTGTGCACATGCTTAAATGCAAATATCCTGATTGCATTCTTGGCACTGTTTGACAAAGAGGCTAAAGGCATGCCTGTTGTCTTTGGTTAACATTGTAAAATTAGGACTGCCAATCCCCAGTTAGGGGCAGGGGATCCACTGGTTTGGAGGCCTTCCTCCTGTTTCAGAGTTATCAGAAAGTGTGGGTGGGGTTTGATGGTCCACTGGGCACTCCATTATACCCTATGGAGACTGGTCCCCGTAGGGTATAATAGAGAATCAATCTGTGAGTATCTGGGGCTCAAGGGGGCTGTTTTTTGAGGCAGAGGCCCCAAATTTTCAGCATAGCATGTGGTGCCTCTCCTCAGAACAAACAAACAAACCAAGTTTCAAAGAGATTTAGACCAGGGGATCCAATTCTGTGAGCCCCAATAGAAGCTGCCCCTATCCTTCATTATTTCCAAACTGAGGGAAGGCATTTAAAAGGTGTGCAGTCCTGTCCCTTTAAATGTGATGGCCCAAACTCCCTTTGGAGTTCAATTGTGCTTATCATAACTTTGCTCCTGGCTCCACCCCAAAGTCTCCTGGCTTTGCCCCCAAAGTCCCCAGAGATTCCTGAGTTGGACTGGGCAACCCTAGTTAGGAAGCATACTGGATGGCAAAACACTTTATGAGAAATTGCTTTAGTGATATGCACAAAAACTAATTATGTTACTGATTTAAAAAAAAAAAATAAAACGCCCTTGCTTCAAGGATTGGGAAAGTCCTTGGGTAAAATTAATTTTTTCTCCATGATGAGAGAGTTCTTGCATTTAAGCATGTGTTTTCCAGTAAACATGGTTGCTGCATAAAGTGTGAAATGCAAATACACACTTCCAAATACGCAAAAGTTTCTTTCTTAAACATCTGTGTAACAGTTTTGTATACTGGTGCATGATTATTTCCTTTATTTACCTTTCTCATGGAGACTCAAGGTGAATTACAGGGTGTAAAACAACATAAACAAATAGCATGAGAGGTCCAATAAACAGTGCAAAAGGACTAGAATTAAAAAAATTAAAAAGCAGTGCAAAAAATAACAGGCATATGTCAAGCAATTCAGAATTTACAAAAGTAGAAAACAATGCAGTAAGAGCAGGATAATGCATATGACAAATAGGTAACAGTATAAATATTTATAGTATATATAAATAAAGAAATAGGCCTTCACCTTGTAGAATGGCCTTCCTGAAGAAGCCAGGAGTCTCCCATGCTTCTCTCATCCAGCAAACTATGTAAAACAGAATAGTCCAGGAGAACATTTTTACTAAGGTAATAGGGCTGCCAGGGCCAGAAAGGTGCTTCTATAATAGATCAGGACTATATTCTATTACATTTTAATGGTATGTATTATGCTGCTCTTATTACATTGTGTTCTAATTGTGTTAACTTCTCCCTGTGCATTATTTGACATGTCTGAAACTTCTTGTACTGTTTACTAATGTTTGTAATCCCACTCCTGTTGCATTGCTAGATGTCTCATATGCCAGGGGTACCTGACCTTTTTGAGCTTGTGAGCATCTCTGAAATCTGACACAGGGTGGTGGGCATAACCCCAAAATGGCAGCTGCAGGAGGTAGAGTCAACTACGTAACGTTAGGGATTGAGGGGATGTCTAACTTGAATAGTAACCCTTCAGCATTTCAGGCAGAAGTTCTGTTTAACAGGATGCCTTTATGGATTTATTTTAAAATGTTTTTTTCACATGCACATAGCTTACCTTTCAGTTGCATTGTGAAGATCCTTGTACTGTTGTGGCAGTTGTTGCAGCAATCAATTAGAAGCACTGCTGGGCAGAAGCTCCTCCTAGCCCCACCCACTCCGAAAACAATTGACAGGCTCCTGGGAAGTTGTTGATGGGTGCCATCATGAACAAGATGTTGGGGACCCCTGCTACATGCTGTTTGATTGCATTATTTTATACCATGTACTCTGCCTTGAATCTTGATGAGAAAAGCAGGCTATAAATGAAATAACCAAATATATAGCACATGTAGCAGTGTAGACGATAGTAGTGTTTCATTAAAATCTTGCACATGTACATGAAGTTTATTTTGGGATCTCATATAAAAATATTATCTTAATGATGTGAGCTGAGTAATGTTGATAGTTGAAGATAAGGGCTTCATCTATGCTTCTAGTTTCTAGCATATTGGAGAGCAAGAACTAGCATGCTGTCCAATTCTACTCTGTGCCTTCTGGGACAACGAACCCTGTGGAATGTTTCTGTGGCCCATTCCTGCCAATCCTTAAAAATCTAAGAAGCAGGCCTTTTTTTTTTTAGCAGGAACGCACAGGAACACAGTTCTGGCTGGCTTGGTGTTGGGGGTGTGGCCTAATATGCAAACGAGTTCCTGCTGGGCTTTTTCTACAAAAAAATCCCTGCTAAGAGGAATTTTCCTTTCACTGCTGACCTAAGTGTTTGTCACTGATCAGAAAGCTCCCATCTGTCTATTCTGAACATAAACCACTATGTGGTTCAATCTAGGTTGTGCCCAGGTAGCTCTCCCCATCAGACTACTATGATTGCTGTATCTTAAAGTTGTCTTGGTTTATCTTCCTTAGTATTGGTTTGCCAATCTTTTGCAAAGTTTACCTTTGCTTGCAGAAGAGAGAAGCTCTTGCAAAGCTTCCCTCATTTGCTAGCAACAATTTTCAGGAAACATTAATGAAGAAATAAACTTGGAAAAGTAAATGATGAAGTAGAAGATAAATGTTATTTTACCTATCAAGGAAAGAGTCTTGGACTTGTATGTTTCTGGGTTGGCTGTATTTCTGGCATGTGAGAGATGTATTGGAAGGCTCTTGGACCAGGGGACTGCTACTCAAGACAAGGCTTGTAGTGCTGTAACTGAAATACTTGCCTTCCCTCAGTGTGCTGTGTCAGAGCTGTTAGCGTTCTGTCTCTTGCTGTCCTAGTTCTCCTAAAATGGGTTGGAAAAATATTGAAAATTCCTGGGTACCAGAGTTGGACAGCAGCATCCAAACTTTCGATGTATAGTATAAATTTCAGCCAACATTGGGGAATCAGGGCTGTTTGAACAATTTATAGGTTCCAGCACAAGGGCCAGCCTAATAGCATGAGTGTAAATGTCAGGACTTGCTCATAGTGGTTAGTTTATTTTTGGACTATCTTCAAAGCTACGGTTCAGTCCTAGGAAATACAGTTGAAATTACCTGAACCAGGATTACTCTTGAAATATCCAACAATTACAAAGTCTGTGTAATTTGCAGAGGCCTGTAGTTTGTCCTCATCTGGTGTATTTGAAACGTCCTTGTCTTTGAGCCATTTCCTGCTTAATGTCTTCCATTTATATTAAAGACCCTTTTGTTTTTAGTGCTTATTTTGCTTGCTGAAGAGTTGTACTGGGTTGGTTTTGCCTTAGCTTGTCTTCAGTGTCACCCCTGGAAGATGCTTCCAGTAGTCATCCTGCATTTTCTCAGGTTCTTATTATACAATTGCACAGCTGCTAGACTAAGTAGCCTTTAAAATGCTCTCTTAAAAATCTGAAAAGTTGTATGGGATGAAATAAATGTATTAAAATTACCCTATGTTTTAGCCTGCATGCAGCTGACAATGCTATATTCCATGTAAAACAAAAATATTGTTTGTACAGTATCTTCTCCCACTCCCAAAATGAACATTTATTTTTTGGCAGCATAAGAGTTTTTGTATGCAGAATGTTTATGACAGCAAAACATCCATTAGTTCCCATGCAGGCTGTATAAAAGGAATGCTGTCTTACTGCTGCAGTTCTGCTGTGGCTAATAAGCAGGAAGGCTTTGCTTTTGATTGTGAGATGTCCATGTAGGGTGGATAGAGGTATCTGTTTTACAGAAGACAAAGCCCATTCTGTTATATCTAATGAAAGAGGAGGTAAAATGCTGCTTTCTGAAATTGGCCAGTAGGTTATGAGTTTGTCCAGCACAAATTGATTTCTGTGAGGGTAGTGAGTATTGAAAGGAGTGACCTTTGGGGAGAGATCCAGGACTGAATACTGCAGCATTGCACAAGAATGACAGAGAGGATTGGGAAAATTTCCCCACATAAACTGGACTAGCTTGTGCTACCTAAGTAAGCAAAACAGGAGCCAGCAAATGGTATATCCAGAGCTCTTTCCTGTAAATGGTATATCTGGATCTCTTTCCTTTCACTAGCTGCAGCCACTTAGTCAATGGCTGGGTGGCTTACAGACAAAAGATTTTATTTTGTGTAATGTAAGGTTTGCGAAAGGTACATTACCCTTGTGGCAAAGGACCCTATAATTTTCAGTGTGTTTAAAAATTCAGAAGTGATTCACTAGAACTCATACCACAGAGCAACAAGAAAGGCAGAATTGTTCATCTATTCAATTGTTTATAAAGGTGATCTTTTTAGTTATTTGTTATTCTGAAGAGTGGTGTTTAAAAGCCCTGGATATAGATAGGGGTATTTTGTTGTTTACATAGACATAACTTTAAAAGGTTATCTGATTCTCCCCCCCCCCCCCCCCCCAATCTTGGCTTTCTGCTTGTACATGAATATACTTGCAAGGACAAGAGGCAGTACATACTTGCATGGACAAGAGGGAATACCAGGTTCCTTGAGCTGACCTATACATGCATTGTTCATTGCCTGGCCCCTTTGGCTGCTATAGTTTGCGTTAATCCCAGGTCTTTCCCATTTCTCCCTTACTGGAAGGGATTCAGTTCTTCTACTCCACTCTAGCTTGTTGCGCTCTTACTCTTTCCCTGTCTGTAATGCTGACTGAGTACTGTTGGATATACTGATTTCTCCACTGGGCAGGCTGCCCATATGTACTTTTTCATTATTTGTATGATCTCAGCAAATCTGCCATCACTCCCCCAAGCCTCATTCTCCTCCCCCTTTGCTGGTTCTCCTTGATTGATTTGTCTGGACAGACCAAATTCTTTAAACTGGGCTTTTGTTTTCATGGAAATTTAGAAGGCAGGAAATTAAATTTATGTGATAGCAGAAAGAGCTGCTTCATAGGAATTTGTGAGATTAAGGTTTCTTAACCATCACAGATGCTGATAGCTTTGCTTCTGGAGTATTACATTTGTACAGAAGACTTTACCCTGGTGCAAGACAAAAATGCCATAGGAATCATAGGCTTAAAATGACCTTGCATTTCTTCAAACTGTTTCATCTGCTCCTTCTGCATTTCTAGTGAACTCTGAATAAAGGCTTAATCTCTATGGTTGCATTGTAGTTAAGTAACCATCACTGCTCATATCCCCATATGCTTCATGTTGTGTCAACCAAGAAAAATAGGCGGATGTTAGAAGGGTTAGATTTAGCTTCCAGTGGAAACAAATACATGGAGTTGATGATTCAGAATATACAGGTCCACTGTGACTGAATGTGACAGGAGCTAGTGAGGAGGAAAGGCCTCTATGATGATGCAAAAAATGGCTTGTCAGTGAAAGGTGAGCTTTTACTCTATTGTGAGTACTCTTAACCTTAATTGATATATTTAGGCTCCTGTTTTACGGTTAAGGGAGACAAGCGCATATGAGATAACATGATCACCACTAAACGACCTTGTGAGAAGAGGGGGGAAATAAAGCTGTAATTTGTGGCTCCCCTTGATGCCTGTCCTCCTCAGGCTGTGCTTGAAGGGACAGAAAAGCAGAGAGTGGTCATTTGCTGCTATCAGGTTTAACATTTATTCAGTTTCAAGGACGTGCGTGCTAGGTGTAATTTGACAAGGTATTCCCCTCTGGAATAACTCTGGACCAGCAGATCTATCCCGAACTTTCTCAAGGGCTGTGGAAATAGCTTGGCAGTGATAAATTTTGGTGCCGTATCAGTCTGACCCTCAGCTGCATCTGTGCCATTGAGTGCAACCATAGGGTGAGCAAAGGCATGGCGAACCATTCTTTCCCCTCCTATGAATCCCATTGAAAAGGCCAAAGGCACCTTCATTTAAAAGTCTAATTGAACAGAGGAACTCGATGGCAAAGCTTGACATTCTCTCTGACCTCCTGCTAATTAAAAGGGCAGAAGATGAGCTTTTTTTGTATGGGTGTACATTGTTTGGTAAGCTTGCTCTAGTTTCTTCATTCCCTTGTCTCATGGGCAATGCTTTCCTTACAGTTCCTTCTGAAAGATGCTTTCCTTTTTCCTGTTTTTTTGCACCCATTCATTGGAATTGCTCTTGATCCAGTCTGCTACAAATGCTGTGCTCTTCTGTGCATCAAAACGAGAGATGAGGACTGTCTGATAGCAAATGCATTCATGATTGGCTAGGAGCAGGAATAAAAGGTGCTTGCTTCCCTAGAGTCTTTCTGCTCCTAGCGCTTTCATCTTCCCCTCCCCCCACTGTGGTGTGTGTCTGATAGCCTGATGCCTACCGTTATTAGGCAGTTGGGCCATATGTTAGGGGGGGGGAAGCCAGAGGCTTTCTTGTGTGAATTACATAGCGGCTGCCTGGCTGACCCTGCCTCTTCATTTTAAAAAAGCCAAAACTTGCATTGCCCCTGAGTGTCCTCTGTAGCATCTATATGTTGTTCGAAAAAACATCAGGACTTCCAGAGGCCCCAAGAGAATTAGGAGATAGATTGAAGAAACAAAAATCTGGGCTGTACTACATTGGGCTGCTGGCAGGAGCTAGTGTGTTAGGGGAAAGCCCTTTATTTCATTCAAAATAAAAAGCCAATACATGTGTATGGACAGGGGGTGGAATTCTCTTACTTTCTAGATGTGTCTGCTTTTGGTACACAAAGTGTTTTTCATTTATTATTTATTTATGCAATGCTTGTCCCCCAGTGTATGTATTTATTTATACTCCACCTGGGACCCAGAGCAGTTTACAACCTTCTCCTCTCTTCCACGTTATTCTCACAACAACCCTGTAAGGCCGGTAAGGCTGCAAATGTATGACTGGCCCAAGATCATCCAGCATGCTTCCATGGCAGAGTAGAGGATTAATTTAATAGGGTTGCCAAGTCCAATTCAAGAAATATCTGGGGACTTTGGGGGTGGAGCCATAAGCAAAGTTGTGACAAGCACAATGGAACTCCAAAGGGAGTTCTGGCCATCACATTTAAAGGAACCACACACCTTTTAAATGCCTTCCCTACATCACAAATAATGAAGGATATGGACACCTTCTTTCGGGGCTCATAGAATTGGAGCCCCTGGTCCAAACTTTTTTAAACTTGGAGAGCATTGTGAGGAGAGTCATCAGATGCTATGCTGAAAATTTTGTACCTCTAACTCAAAAAAACAGCCCTCCAGAGCAACCAAAGGTTTAAGTTTACCTTTCCTATGCAAATGACCTCTGCAAAGATTGTGCAACCAATGGAGGGTCTGGGAGCAGCCATGTTCTTCTGCCTACTCCCCCCGCCCCCATTCAGCCTTAAAGACACAGACATGCCACCTTTCCAAGCTGAGTCTGAAGCCTCTGGAGGTGGAAAGGCACATGGCCAGCTGACTGGGAGAGGGAAGGAGCCTGGGAAAGTGGGAGAACCCCTGCTGGGACCTGGGGTTTGGTTTAGGATTAAAACCTGGGTCATGCAGGGCGTAGTCTGACACTCTGACCACTCTTTCCTTAAATGGGGAGGAAATATTTTAAAAAGAGTTTCTCAGCAGTCTTAATGTTATAAAGCAGAATTACACCCCCTGTCCAAAGTCTACATGCTGAAATGGCACAATGTATAGTAGGTCTGTTTTTATCAGGGAAACAAATCAAATAATCTTAACTCTTTTTAAAAAAAATAAAATAAAAGCATGTTTCTAGTCCTCATCTGCTGGTTGATGTCTGCACTTTCTCATTTAAGTGTCTTATGGTATCTGATTTTTTTTCATTTGTGGTGTACCCGCAAATGAAGAAGCAAAAGGTCTGAGATAACAGGGGCTGACAACTATTGTATTCTGTAAGAAACATGTCAGGGAGAGGACATTTGCTGAAGGTTCAGCAGCTTTCTGTACAATGTCATCTGAGTCATTCCTGTGCTGCTTAGTCTGCCATGGGCAATGTGATGGGGGAAGAATGCTTTGAATTGGGAGCCTGCCAACTGTAATTGTGTCAGAGCTAAAAAAAATTGCATCTGTGAACAGCTCTTGAAGTCTGCACTTGCTGGGAAGGATCCCGCTCAGCAGACTGGTGTTTTTTAGCTGCTGGGTTAATTTTTAATATTTAAAAAAATATTTTTAAAAAATATTCTATGTTTGTTGGTTGCTGTTTTCTAAGAAGCAGGCTTAAAGTGTAAAGGATTTGGGTTACCTCTACAGGGGGAGAATGGCCAAGAAGGTGTTGCATGTATTTGTGTGTTCTTAATGAACGTCTCTATGGTCAGAGTATTTTTGTTCTAGATGCAAGGTCTTGTTTCCTGTTGATCTTGGAAAGGCAATAGCTGGTTTCTATGCCTATAAACCCACCTCTGTTCTTGCATGTAAAATAATGATTCCCCCCCCCCATTAAATACTGCATTTGTATTTAAAATGCTGGCAAACTGAACGCTCGATATGAGCTCTGTATGGAATGCAGGCAGGCTATTTCTGTGAATTACTACTTGTATAATTCTAAAACGCTCAGCTGTAGAAGTCCTAGGTGCTGCTAAGTGCCAGAGAAGATCTCTGTCTCTGGGTATTGATTATTTCTGTGGCGGAGGGGCTGAGAGTCGACTTTAGCAAAATTCTGTATTCTCTTAAATAATGCACTTTTAACAGTTGACATTCCATATAATTCCGTTTGGCAGTCTTCTTCACAACTGTAGAAATGGGTTAAAAATAAATCAGTATCTGATTGTTAATTTGGCTTTATTGACTTTTTAGATTTTGTTGCTGTGGGACTTATTGGGTCAGGCTTTGGAGCCTTTTCTGATAAAATCTATAATCTTTCATTTTTAAAAAACCTAGTCTGGACTTAAAAGAATGCTGCAAATAGTCACTGGAAGAATAGGAATCTTCTAAGAAATTCCAGTGACTGTTGACTGCAGTGTATATTCAAGTTTCCATGGAAATCACAGTGGTGTAATAGGGGGACACTGGTTATATAATATTTGTGAGAATCGTTGTCAGTAATCAAAACAATCAATGCTTCAGTCATCTGGAACAAAATATTTCTATCATTATGGTTCCTTTCACATTGTTTTAAACTGGTTCTTAGCTGTTGCTGACCCAATTCCTTGTAAAACAATGTGGATACAGAGGTTTCAGACAGCATATTTAAATCTGTTTATGAGCTGTGCCTGAAGCACTATACCCTCTTCGAACCACACTGCTTTCCCCTCTGCTGGTTTCCGCAGTGTGTTCTTTTTTGGCTTTTTTTTTTTTTAGCATTCTAACTTCTGTGTTAGAGTGCTAGACCAGTATAGCAATTTAGTGACAGCAACAAGCATCTGAATGTTGTCAGTGGAGCACTGGATTGCTGTATTGCTCTAGCTCTATAGCGCAAAAGTTAGAACATTTTTTAAAAAGCCAAAATAGAACATGCTGTGAAAAAGGATGGGGAGGGGAATGGCTTTTTCAGAAGTGCTGTGGACATTTCAAACACCACACTACAGAGATTCAGAAGCACAGAGAGCACCTGGAAACAGAAGGAAGGATTTTTTAAAATGGGCTCAGCTCCAATTTCTAAAGGGGACACAAATGGCTTTGTTTGAAAAGGTACATAAATTCTGTTAGCAGCCAGGAGCCAGAAGGTTGTGTCTGAAGTGACACAAAACAATCCTTTAGCAACTGGCAGCTAAAAGGGATTACAAAGGCTGTTTGGAAGGTGGCAAAGAGTTAAAAGGTATATGGTTTGATTCTACTGAGCTATGAATCAAGAAGTCTCTGCCACAATCATTCCCGAGGCTCTTGGCCTGTGCTCCTTGTCTCCTCTGCATTATCTTATTTACTTCATTTATGCCCCGTCTTCCCAGTGGGGACCCAAAGCAGCTTACATTGTTCTGCTTTTCCTTTTATCCTCACAGCAGCCTTATGAATTAGGTTAGGCTGAGTGTGCATGACTTGCCCAAGGTCATCAATCAAGCTTCCATGGCAGAATGGGGATTTGAATCTGGCTCTCCAAGATCTTTGTTGTACCATTGAAAAGGTGTAAACTCCTACCCAGAAGGTAGAAGTAGATAGGAGGGGTCATCTAGGCTTCTGTAGCCCTATTTCTGAATCAGTCACCACTAATGTCTTTACATGCAGCAGTGACCCTTGAAACTGGGTACAAGTTGTGGTAGTGGAAGAATGCTTTCCAAGAAGGGGGATTATTAAGAAGAAGAAGATGATATTGGATTTATATCCCGCCCTCCACTCTGAAGAGTCTCAGAGCGGCTCACAATCTCCTTTACCTTCCTCCCCCACAACAAACACCCTGTGAGGTGGGTGGGGCTGGAGAGGGCTCTCCCAGCAGCTGCCCTTTCAAGGACAACCTCTGCCAGAGCTATGGCTGACCCAAGGCCATTCCAGCAGGTGCAAGTGGAGGAGTGGGGAATCAAACCCGGTTCTCCCAGATAAGAGTCCACTACACCAAACTGGCTCTAAGAGTTGACTAAAATGAGAAAATGCAGGTGCTTCCACATATTGATGTAAGTTACTCTTCGTTATGTTAGAGAGGCTGTGGTCTTACTGCAACTTACTTTCATTGTTGGTGAAATTGTGCTACTGTTAGAGCTTTTTGGAAAAAGAATACCATATTTTGTAACAGACCTAATTGGGGTTGTGGTCCCTGAAGATCCTTTGTTAATTTTACTTAATTATATTGGCACTCTGTCAACATACTTTCTGTTAGACAATCTTTCATAATTTTACTTCTTACTGCAACCAAAGTAGTGATTGATCAAAGCGGGAAAGATTCTAAACTTTTAATTGTTGACGAATGGTTTTCCAAAATATGGGATCACCTGATTAGGGACAAGATTTCCTATGGTTTAGATCAGTGTGATCTGTATGAATCTTACCAACAGTTGTTTCCAAATGATTTCTGATATTAGAAAAAAGAGATTTTATCCTTATGATTATTATTTAATGTAAAAGTCATTTTTTCCTGTAATGTTTTAATTTTGAGTATGTTCCCTTTATGTTTGTTAATGTTGCTTTTTGTTTGAAGTATAAGAATTTTATGGCCTGTAATGTTTAATTTTTGTACAAAAGAAAATCACACATTAAAGGGTTTTTGTTAAAAAGAAAAAGGGAAAAGAAAATACGAGTCAGGTTCCACTTCCTGCTGTCTAAGTATGCTGTGTAAAATGCCATTGGTCTGGGTTTTGACATCACACAGATACTTCCCCATAGCAAATGTATGTTTTCTGTAGTCTGGTTGCTGCTTGTCAGAGTATGGGACCAGGAAGACATCTTATACTTGATCTGCAGATATTCTTCTTTTAGGATAAATGTTTGTTTTGTGTACTTCTAGTATCTGTTGCAGCTCTGCCCAGGAATATGGTATAAATACAGATGTGGAAAATCCACAGTCACAAACTGAACATGCTTGAGAAGTTTTTGAGGCCCAGTTTCTGCCCAATAACTTTGATTTTAATGAATCACTCAGGAAGCTCTTTGCTGTACTGAAGTCTAATTTTTATCCCTATTTGAAAATCTCCTTAATGAAGCCATAATTATATCCTGCTTTTCTCCCCATTGGTAGGTCCATCACAGCTTACAAAAAAGGAAATAATTTAGACAAATTTTAAAAAACACAGATCTGAGAGCCCTGTAACTCTCAGCTATGTATCCAACTCATATATTGGATTAAAGAGAGCAAAGGATCAAGATGATGACTGGAATACTATATAAGACAACACCTCTAAAAGAAACACAACTGACTCAGGGCTTGCCTTGCTTCCTTAGGCCCCAGTGGGAATGTAGAAAACCTCTTCAAACGTAAGATGGGTCATATACACCATTTTCAAGGCTTACACCATGCAGTGTACTCCATTGAAATGCTTCTATTGTAGTGGTTCCCAGCCTTTTTAGAATGGTGACCCATGTATCCAAATTTACTTTGCACAGTGACCCATCCAGGGCTGGCCCAAGGTGTTTTGGTTCCCTAGGCAAACAGTGATCTTGGCACCCATCTCTTTTAGCATTCTGTTTTCTGTAGTACCCAACCAGATGTTTTAAAGAAACCAATAAATACCATGCAAAGGTTGCAGCTGTCTCCACTATGAACCCCAACTTCCTTCTCTTCCAACTGGGCCAGAGCTGGAGTTTGAGGAGGCATGGTTGGGGGAGGGAGCACTGGGCTGAGTAGATACATGAAGATGGCAGCAAAGAAGTTGGTGTTAAGTGACTCAGTGCAGTACATCTTCCACAGCAGGTAGATGGCAGTGAAGCAAAGCAGGGGGCTGGACATGAGGATGGGCTGCTGAGGGAGCAGCACTGAGACAGAGCTCATGCACACACAAGCCTCTTTCTAGCCTTGTCTGCATTTTTGATAGCATGCTAAATAGCTCCCAGTTACTCCCCAGCCTCCCACACCTTCTTTCAGCTACTACCATGTAGTTGCTTGATGGCTTTTTTCTCCCCATTACTGTCACAAGGAATTTTGCAGGGAGTGGCACATACACTGTGTAACATTAACTCACAGGTACGTAGGGAAACAAAAACCTCAGGGTGCATAAAACATGGGTTCTGATGTCTCTATACTTATGTACAGAGTGTCACGGCTGGGGCCGGGTCAGGCAAAGTCCAGAGGCAGTCCGAGGTCTGTAGCCAGTAAGCAGGAGGGTCCGAGGCGCCAAATCCGAATCACTGTAGAAGTATCGCAGGTCTGAGGTCCAGAAGCCGAGGTCAGGGAGTCCAGAAGTCCAAAGCCAAAGTCAGGGAGTCAGGAACCAAAGTCAAGCCGGAGTGGATGCTAGAATGTCAGGGAGATGACTAGTTGCTTCCACAAAGCTTCCTCCCAAAGCCCACAGCTATATAGCCCTCTGCTGGCTGTTGCCCGTTTGGGCTAATTGCTGGCTCAGGGAGGCAGCCAGGATCCTGTTACCACTCAAGCATCCTTGCTCTTAGAAGGGCCAGAATCCTCTCAGAACTCAGGGCTCAGGGAGCGTCTTGCTTGTGAGCGTGCCGCCCTCCTCCGATCCCTGAGGTCCTGCCGGAGGCGGTCACGCACACGAGCCACCCGAGAGGGCGAGGCAGGGGGGCTGGGATCTTCTCCAGCAGGAGGCAGGGGCACTGGTGCAGGTGGCAGGGGCACAGTTTCCTCATCAGACTCAACTTCCTCTGAAGGGTCCCCAGCACCCATGACACTATCCCCCCCCCCAGGGCCCCCCTCCGTCGAGGGACCTGGAAGGTCGGGGTGGTCGTTGTGGAACTGGTGCACTAAGTCCGGGGCATGAAGATTGTCCTCGGGCTCCCAAGACCGGTCTTCTGGGCCGTATCCCTCCCAGTCCACCAGGTACTGGAGGCCTCCACGATGGTACCGGGAGTCCAGGATCTGGCGCACCTCATATTCTTCCTCGTCATCCACCAACACTGGTGGTGGCGGCGGTGGGGAAGGAGTCCGAGCTGGGTCAGGGGGTGCAGCCGGAACAAGGAGGGAGCGATGAAACACGGGGTGAATGCGGAGGTGGGGTGGCAACTGGAGCCTGAAGGCGACGGGGTTTATTTGATCAACGACGGGGTAGGGTCCAATGAACCGTGCATCCAGCTTGTGAGACCGACCAGGCCGGCGCAGGTAGCGAGTTGAGAGCCACACCTGATCCCCCGGCTGCACTGGAGGGCCTTCTTGCCTCTTTCGGTCCGCAGCCCGTTTATATGCCTCCTTGGCTTGCTGTAGCTGCTCTCGGAGCAAGTCTTGGCTGGCACGGAGTTCTTGCAGGTAGGCATCGACGGCGGGGACATTCGTGGGTGGTAGGATCGCTGGGAAGAACCGAGGGTGGTACCCGTAGGTTGCAGCAAACGGGGTCATTTGGGTGGATGAATGGACCGCGTTGTTGTATGCAAACTCCGCTAGGGGCAATAGAGTGGTCCAGTCATCCTGCTGGTAACAGGTGTAACAGCGGAGATATTGCTCTAGCGTGGCATTGGTGCGCTCTGTCTGGCCATCTGTCTGTGGGTGGTAGGCCGAGGACAGGTGCACTCGAGTACCCAGGCTGGAATGGAGGGCTTGCCAGAACCGAGAGGAGAACTGAGGGCCCCGATCGGAGATCAGATGGGCTGGGAGTCCATGCAGACGAAAGATGTGTTGCAGGTAAAGCTGGGCCGTCTCCTGAGCTGTGGGGAGTTTCGGGCACGGAACAAAGTGGGCCATCTTGGTAAATAGGTCGACGACCACCCAGATACAAGTCTGACCCTTGGAGCGTGGAAGTTCCGTGATGAAGTCCATCGAGATGGTATCCCAGGGTCCTGAAGATGTGGGCAAGGGCTGCAGCAACCCTGAGGGTTTGGCTGGGATGTCTTTGGCCCGTCGGCAGACGTCACAGGAGCTGACATAGCGGGCAACATCAGCGCGAACTCGTGGCCACCAGAATTCCCTTGTCAGCAAGTGGGTGGTCTTATGCTGTCCAAAGTGCCCGGCGGGTAACGAGTCGTGGGTCAGGCGTAGCACTTCTGCCCGCAAGGGCCCGGGCGGCACATAGAGGCGTTCGCGGTGTAGCAAGAGGCCGCCTCGAGTCGTGAACTCTCCTGTTGGGTCATCTTGGAGAGCCTGAAGGTGTTGCTGGACCCAGGGATCATTGGCCTGGCTAGCCCGAATGTCCTCCACGAGTGCTGGTGAAGTGGAGGTGGCTGCAAATACTGAGGGCGGCAGGATTGGAGCAGCGGGCGCGGTCTCAGTTGAGGCAGGGGCGTATTCCGGTTTCCGGGAGAGCGCGTCTGCTTTCCGGTTCTGGGTATGGGGGATGTAGGAGATCCGGAAGTCGAAGCGAGAGAAGAATAGGGACCACCGGATCTGGCGCTGGTTGAGACGGCGGGTGGTCTGGAGGTGTTCCAAGTTCCGGTGATCGGTGAGCACTTGAACGGGGTGGCGAGCCCCTTCGAGGTAATGTCGCCAAACCTCGAATGCCGCCTTGATCGCGAGCAACTCCCTCTCCCAGATGGTATAGTTCCTCTCTGCAGCAGTGAGCTGCCGCGAGTAATAGGCGCAGGGCTGTAGTGGCTGGGACGGCTCCTCGCGCTGGGACAGCACTGCTCCCAGGGCCACGTTGGAGGCATCAGCTTCCACCGTAAAGGGAAGCTGGGGGTCGGGGTATCTCAGGAGTGGCCCGGTGGCAAAGCGAGTCTTCAGGGTGGAGAAGGCGTTATCGGCCTCTGGGGACCAGTGGAAGGGTTCTTTGGGGCGGAGTAGCTGAGTCAGGGGTGTGGTCAGGGATGCGTAGGCCGGGATGAATTGCCGATAGTAGTTGGCAAAACCGAGGAACCGCTGCAGGTCTTTGCGATTCTGAGGAGCCTGCCAGGTCAGGACCGCTTCTACTTTTTTCGGGTCCATGAGGATCCCCTGCGGTGACACGATGTGCCCAAGGAACTCGACGGAGCGCAGGTCGAAGTCGCACTTCTCCAGCTTGGCGTAGAGACCATGGGCTCGTAGGCGCTGCAGGACCTGGCGGACGTGCTCGGCGTGCTGGGCAGGATTGCGGGAGTAAATTAGAATGTCATCCAGGTATATGATCGCGAAGCGGTCGAGCAGGTCCCGGAATATGTCATTCATGAACCTCTGGAAGACAGCGGGGGCATTGGTCAGTCCGAAGGGCATTACCAGGTGCTCGTACTGCCCGTATCGGGTCCCAAACGCGGTCTTCCATTCGTCTCCGGGCCGTATGCGCACCAAATTGTACGCTCCACGGAGGTCCAGCTTGGTGTAGATTTGGGCCCCCTTTAGGCGATCCAAGAGTTCAGGGATCAGTGGTAGAGGGTACCGGTCGCGGATGGTGATCTTGTTCAGGGCCCGGTAGTCATTGCACAGTCGGAGCTCCCCACTTTTCTTCTTCACGAAGAGCACTGGAGCAGATAGGGGAGAGGTTGAGGGTCGGATGAATCCGCGTTTCAGGTTCTTGTCCAGGAAGTCTCGCAGAGCTGCCAACTCCGGCTCCGACATTGGGTACAGACGCCCCACCGGGAGTGGTGCCCCAGGTACCAAATCAATGGCACAGTCGTAGGGCCGGTGAGGGGGAAGCTGATCAGCTCCTGTCTCTTCGAAGACATCAGCAAAGTCCACATACTTCTGAGGGAGCTGAGGACCACCACTCGGGATGCCAGCTGCTAGAGTGGTGGGAGGAGTCAGATGGGGGCATGGGTCTCGGAAGCGTAGTTCCTGCTGGGCCCAGTCCACGATGGGGTTGTGCAGCTCCAGCCAGGAAAGGCCTAGAATCAGCGGGAAGCGAGGCATGCGGGCGACATCAAACCGCAGCTGTTCTTGGTGCTGCTGGACGTGGAAGGTGATGGGACAGGTCTCCTGGGTGACGGGGCCAGAACGGAGGAGGCGCCCGTCAATAGCCTCCACCAGCGACGGAATCCCTTTTGTCTGCACAGGGATCTGGTGCTGCTTCACAAAGGCGGCATCTATAAAACAGTGGGCCGCTCCCGAGTCCAGCATGGCATACACGAACAGCCAGCGTTCGTCAGGCAGACGGAGTTTGACTGGTAGCAGGAATGGCCCTGGGGTATCAGCCCGCTGTTCGGAGGACCCAGCTAGTCGCCCCAGGCTGGGGGGTCCACTTACGCCTGGGGCTGCCCTTTTGGCGGCGGTGGCAGCGAAGGTCCAGGTATCCGATGCTTAGCAGGGCAGCCAGAGGCATAGTGGCCTGCCGTGCCGCAGTAGAGGCACAGATTCTGCGTGCGGCGTCTGGTCTTTTCCTCTGGGGTCAGGCGGGGTCGAGCAGCTCCAAGCTGCATAGGCTCATCCTTGGTGCTGGTACTAGCTGGGGACGGGCGAGGAGCCAGGTAGCACGGCGCAGGGAGCTGGCGCCCTCTGGTCTTGGCTTGGCGGCGACTTTCCAGGCGGCCATCGATGCGGAGGCAGAGGGTGATAAGTTCTTGGAGCGTGGGTGGCTGCTCCACCCTGGCCAGTTCATCCAGGACCTCCTCTGCCAACCCCTCAGTAAACTGGTCCATCTGGGCAGCCTCATTCCACGCCAAGTCCTGGGTCAGGAGCTTGAATTCAGTGGCATATTGAGCCACCGAGGAGTTGCCTTGTTTCAGTGCCCTGATCTTCCGGTTGGCTGTGGCTGCTTGGACTGGGTTTGAGAAAGCAGCAGACAGGTGGGCCTCAAACCCCTGGTAATCAGTCAGTAGGGGAGAGGACGCGACCAGTAAGGGTGTGGCCCATTTGGCCGCCTGCCCCTTTAACAGACTGATGACGAAACACACCTTGGTTTTGTCATTGAGGAAGTCCCGTGCTCTCAGTTCAAAGTACAGCCGACACTGTGCTAGGAAGGCAGGAAATTCTTCCACGGCACCCCCAAATCTGTCAGGTGGGGGAACTGGGCACTTGGCTGGAGCACTGGCCGCAGGTTGTTGCTGCAAGTGTACTACTGCCTGTGTTAGCTGCTGTACCTGGGCTTGGAGCGCAGCCAGTAGTTCTGTGGTTTCACTTGCTTCAGCATCCATCCTGTGGAGTGGGTGTTTGTTGGTGGAAGCAATCTGTCACGGCTGGGGCCGGGTCAGGCAAAGTCCAGAGGCAGTCCGAGGTCTGTAGCCAGTAAGCAGGAGGGTCCGAGGCGCCAAATCCGAATCACTGTAGAAGTATCGCAGGTCTGAGGTCCAGAAGCCGAGGTCAGGGAGTCCAGAAGTCCAAAGCCAAAGTCAGGGAGTCAGGAACCAAAGTCAAGCCGGAGTGGATGCTAGAATGTCAGGGAGATGACTAGTTGCTTCCACAAAGCTTCCTCCCAAAGCCCACAGCTATATAGCCCTCTGCTGGCTGTTGCCCGTTTGGGCTAATTGCTGGCTCAGGGAGGCAGCCAGGATCCTGTTACCACTCAAGCATCCTTGCTCTTAGAAGGGCCAGAATCCTCTCAGAACTCAGGGCTCAGGGAGCGTCTTGCTTGTGAGCGTGCCGCCCTCCTCCGATCCCTGAGGTCCTGCCGGAGGCGGTCACGCACACGAGCCACCCGAGAGGGCGAGGCAGGGGGGCTGGGATCTTCTCCAGCAGGAGGCAGGGGCACTGGTGCAGGTGGCAGGGGCACAGTTTCCTCATCAGACTCAACTTCCTCTGAAGGGTCCCCAGCACCCATGACACAGAGCATGGAAAACAAGCAGGAGGAACTGGAAATCCTAATACAGGACTATGACTTAATAGGCATTACTGAAACTTAGTGGGATGACACTCAGAATTTGAATATTAGGACTGCGAAGTACAACATTTAAAAGGGACAGACAAGGAAGGGTGGAAGTGTAGCATTATATATGAAAGGGCTATATGCTTGTGAGGAAATTTGTGAATCTGTGCATGGCAGTTCAATTGAGAGTCTCTGGGAAAAAATAAAAGGAGTAAGAAATAACAGTAATATTATGATGAGGGGATGCTATTGACCACCAACCCAGGCAGAGGACTTGGTTGAGCTGCTTCTAAGAACAGGTTACAAAGTTCTCAAAGAGACAGGATGCGGTGGTCATGGGAGACTTCAATTACCCGGATATTTGTTGGAAGTCCAACTCTGCTAAAATGAACGGTCAAATAAATTCCTGACTTGTCTTGCTGACAACTTCGTTTTCCAGAAAGTGGAGAGGGAAACAAGGGGATGTGCTATCTTGGATTTGATTCTCACCAACAGGGAAGAACTGGTTAATGAGAGCAGTGTAGTGGGCGCCCTGAGTAGTATTAACCATGTGACTTTGGAATTTACAGTCCTCGGGAAGGGAAAAGCTATACATAGTCAGACACACAGGTTGGATATCAGGAAAGCAAATTTTGACAAATTTAGAGTTATGCTCAGTAAAATCCAGTGGTCAGAAATACAAGGAGAAGGGAGTTCAAAAGGGGTGGGAGTTTCTTAAAAATTAAATATTGAAGGCATAATCACAGATGTTTGCTATGAGAAGGAAAAATGGGAGGAGCCTAAAGAAGCCAAGGTGGTTCCATAAACTGCCTCGTAAAGACTTGAGAAATTAAAGACTCATTTAGGAAATGGAAGGAGGATCTTTATAACCAAGGATGAATATAAACAAATAACCAGTGCTTGTATAGAAACAAAAGATAAAGCTCAGTATGAGCTTAGGCTAGCAAGAGATGCTAAAAACAACAAAAAAGGGTTCTTATGTACAAAATAAGAAAAAGAGCAAGGACATGGTGGCCCCTTGCTGGGACAGGAAAGTGAAATTTTAACAGGTGATGAAGAAAGGGCACAACTGTTCAATTCCTACTTTTCCTCAGTTTTCTCTTGTGAGGGAAATGGTGCTCAATATAACCAAAATAGAACATATAATGAGAGAAGGGAGTTGCAGCCTAGAATCATCATAGGGGTAGTATATCATTATGTAGTTTCTTTAAATGAAACTAAGTCCTTGGGGTCAGATGAACTGCATCCAAGGATACTAAAAGAACTTGGAGACATAATTTCTGAGCCTCTGGCCATTATTTTTGAGAATTCTTGGAAAACAAGTGACGTTCCTGAAAATTGGAGGTGGGCAAGTGTTATCCCCATTTTCAAGAAGAGCGAAAGGAGGATCTGGGTAACTACTGGCCCATCAACTTGACGCCTTTACCTAGAAAAGTTTTAGACTAAAGCATCAGTCAGTCCTGGAAAATTTAGAAAGGGCAGCTGTGATCACTTAGAGCAGGGGTGGGCCGTATATGGCCCTCGGGGATTGCTGGACAGATACATAGATTGCCATGTGGCAGTCTCCCTGGGGCCTGGCTAGCCAGCGAGGATCATGGGGCCCAGCTGCGCTGTGCAGCAGCCTACCCAGGGCCAGTCAGGGATCACAGGGCCCAGATGTACTGTGCGGCAGCCTCCCTGGGGCCTGGCTGGCCGGCCAGAATTGCTGCAGGACTTGGAAAAGTTACTGTCACGGTTCAGTTTGCACTTGATTATCCCAGATAGTGTGGCCTAATATGCAAATGAGTGTGTTACCTAATATGCTAATATTAGGGGATATATGAACATATGAAGCTGCCTTATACTGAATCAGACCCTTGGTCCATCAAAGTCAGTATTGTCTTCTCAGACTGGCAGCGGCTCTCCAGGGTCTCAAGCTGAGGTTTTTCACACCTATTTGCCTGGACCCTTTTTTGGAGATGCCGGGGATTGAACCTGGGACCTTCTGCTTCCCAAGCAGATGCTCTACCACTGAGCCACCGTCCCTCCCAATATGCTACTGAGTCCTGCTGGGCTTTTTCTACAAGAAAAGCCCTGGACCTATGCATTTGCCTGGGGCGGCGGGCCGAGTGTGTGTGCCAGATTAAGCTCTCCTCATGTGACTTCAAATAGAAAAACAATTGTTTGCATTAATTTTGCTGGCCTGAGTCATTCTCCCTCGACGGAGCACTGTTTTTTAAGCTGATCATTTTTTATGGCACGCGATTGATATTATAAATATCCATATGGCCCTTGGCACAAAAAAGGTTCCCCACTCCTGACTTGGAGCCTGCATAGGTTTCTCAAGAACAAGTCATGTCAGACGAACACCTCTTCTTTTGAAAAAGTTACTACCTTGCTGGATCAGGGGAATGTTCCAGACATAGTTTATCTTGATTTCAGTAAGGCTTTTGAAAAGGTTCAACATAGTATTCTTGTTGACAAGTTGGTAAAATGTGGTTTGGATCCTGTTATTGTTAGGTGGATCTGTAACATATTAAAGACAAATATTAAAACTGAACAAGAAACATTAAACAATTACAATCAAGCTAAAATATACATATAGTACACTGAAGTACACATACATGAAAATAACCGTTGAAACATGACAGGAAGGATAGAACAGTGAGGAAATGCCTGAAAAAACAAAGTCTTCACCCTCTGGTGGAAGAAAGCAGCAGAAGGGGACAGGTGGATTTCTCTGGAGAGAGATTTCAAGTTTTGGTGACACGACTAAGAAGGCCATCTTCTTAGTTGTCATATGCCTAATCTCAGAAGGTGAGAGTACTTGAAGCGTGTCCTCAGAAGATGATCATATCGATTGAGTAGGTTCATAAGGGAGTAGCTAGTCCTTCAGGTATGCTGGTCCCAAACAAAGTAGGGCTTTAAAGATCAACTTCACCTTAAATTGAGTCCAGAAACAGATTTGGATCAGTGTGGTTTGGCCAAGATTGGAGTGATATGGTCCTTAAAACTCACTCCAGTCAGCGTCATGAGTGCAACATTCTGCATCCACTGAAGTTTCCAAACTCTTTTCAAGGGCAGCCCCAAGTAGAGTGCATTGCAGTAATCAAATCTAAATGTAACCAGGGCATGAACCACAGCAGCCAGATCTTTTCTGCCCTGGAAGGGATGCAGTTGGCTAACCAGTTGAAAATGATAAAAGGCACTCCTGGCCACAACTGCCTCCTGCTTATCTAGCAGTAAGTCTAGGTCTAAGAGCTCCTCCAAATAATAGACCTCTTCCTTCAAGGGGAGTGTAACCTCTATCCAGAACAGATGACACCTGAAATTTTGGGTCAGATGCCATTTACCAGTAGCATTTCCATCTTGTCTATTAAGGTAGCCTTTTCCGCTGCTGTTAAACCATCTGGAACTATGACTATAGCAGGGGTGTCCAAACTGTAGCTTGGGAGCCACATGTGGCTCTTGCACACATATTGTGTGGCTCTCAAAGCCTCCACTACCCCATTGGCTGTCATGGAGAATGCATTGGGTTAAAGTTGCTTTCTTTCCTCCTCTCCTTCCTCCTCCCTTTCTCATCTGTTTTCCTCCCTCCCTCCCTTCCTTCCTGTTTTGCCACTCTCAGACATCTGACGTTTGTGTCTGGCAGCTCTCAAACATTTGATATTTATTCTTTGTGACTCTTACATTAAGCAAGTTTGGCCACCCCTAGACTAGAGGGTTTTTTTTCTTTCCTATCCAGTGTGTGCATAATTCATAAGGATAAGATTGTTTTTTGATCAGGCATGGACTTTAAACTTAGGGTGGCTCTTCTTTCTTATTCTTTCCTGTGAATTCTTTGTAGTAAGAAAAAAACACCTATATTATGTAAGAACAGCAGAGATTTTATATTTAGGATATGTCCTTTTAGGAAGGAGTTGATTGTTTTATGAATTATGGCATGGAAAATACAGACCGAAAGGCTTTGACAGAATAAATATCTAGATAGCTAAAACCATAGAAGCAATAGAGCTTCTTCCTCTGGCACACCTTTCTGGCACTGGGATAATACAGTGGCTTTCTGAAAAGGAAGAAGTATGCAGAGCACCTACCTGGAAGCGATTTGTTTGTCAGGAATTAAGAGTAACTTGACTCAGTTGAAGTGGCAGTTGGTTTTATGATAGGCTGTTCTGTATTAAAATTATTGTTATTATATTTTATTGTTATTAATTTAATTTCTATCCCACCAGTGTGCTCTATTTGGACAAAATAAAGGTACTCTGACCCAACTCCTCCTAATTTGTTCTGCCCATTCTTAAATAACTGCTTCCTGCACACTCAGCTGTGATTGTCTCTTGAATTTTCCTGTTCATTGTTAATTGTTGGGTGTGTTTCTTCCCCCTGGCCCCCCCCCCCAAAGTATTCAGGCATTAATGGCTGATGCAGTTCTTTCAAAACCGTAAGAAGGCTGATACAGGGGGCTACAAGCAGGAGTATAGTATTTCTAGGGGCATTTTCCAGTCAATTGTTGTTACACAGTCCATCTCCTATTGTCCTCGTATGAATATAAACTATCATTGTGGAGCAGTCCTGAGGGAGTCTGTGCAGATAACTCTTCAGTTGCCTATACTATGAATGTTGTAAATATGTTCTTAATATTTCCATATGTACCATTTTTTATGTTCATGATAGTGCCCCGCTCTGCCCATCATTGCTCATCTCTTGGCAAGGGTCCGTTTGCTCATTAATTTCCAGGGAGCATTTTCAACCCTGTAAGAATCTTGTGTTGTTGTGAATATCTTACTCCGAATGAAAAATAAATGGGGCTGTACAACTTTCCACTCAAGACAACAGTATTTTAAATCCCCTCTCTTCTTCCCTTTGTCTAAATAAGGACAGTGGGAAGGTTAATTTGCTTTATCAGGAAGGCACCACAGTACAGCTTGGCTTACTTTCTGCCTTCAGGCAAGGTGGATGGAGAACACACATGTCAAAGGCTCTGCTTGAACTGAGTACTGTTCCTGAAATACAAACAGCTCCAAAGCTATTCTGGTTCCTCGTTGATGCCAAAGGGTATATGCATACAGAAGAGAAAAGTATGGCTTACATCAAATAAAATCTTAACTGTTCTAGTTTTAGAGAGTAGCTGTATTGGTCTGCAACAGAACGCTAAGATTTGAGTCCATTAGCACCTTCGAGACCACCAAGATTTTCAGGGTATAAGCTTTCGAGAGTCAAAGCTCCCTTTTCTAATCATATCTAATGAAGAGAGCTTTGGCTCTTGGATGCTTATACCCTGAAAATCTTGTTTCTCTTTTAGGTGGTACTGGATCCAAATCTTACACCTTGTTGCAGGTGGAATAGTGCTACTTGATTCCATCAGATCTGCCTGTTGCCTTTGACAGTAGATCATTTGGTCCTGGTCAGCCACCTAGCCTCCCTAGGTGAGGTGGAGTATGGCCTTGAGTGGTTTCTCTTCATTCATCCAGGGTCAGTCCCAAAGGGTAATCATGGGTAGAGGTCATCACCATGGACCCTAACCTGTGGAGTTCCACAGAGGCCAATTCTCTCTCCAACATTATTTAACATCTATATGCTCCCTCTGGCAGAGATTGTAAGGCGGTTTGGAGTGGGATGCCATCAAGTCCGGACCACTGAGGAATTTTGATAAGAACATAAGAGAAGCCATGTTGGATCAGGCCAATGGCCCATCCAGTCCAACACTCTGTGTCACACAGTACCCAATATATGTGTGTGTGTACACACACACACTCACACACTGTAGCTAATAGCCACTGATGGACCTCTGCTCCATATTTTTATCCAATCCCTTCTTGAAGCTGGCTATGCTTGTAGCGGCCGCCACCTCCTGTGGCAGTGAATTCACATGTTAATCACCCTTTGGGTGAAGAAGTAATTCCTTTTATCCGTTTTAACCTGACTGCTCAGCAATTTCATGGAATGCCCACGAGTTCTTGTATTGTGAGAAAGGGAGAAAAGTACTTCTTTCTCTACTTTCTCCATCCCATGCATAATCTTGTAAACCTCTATCATGTCACCCCGCAGTTGACGTTTCTCCAAGCTAAAGAGCCCCAAGCGTTTTAACCTTTCTTCATAAGGAAAGTGTTCCAAACCTTTAATCATTCTAGTTGCCCTTTTCTACACTTTTCCCAATGCTGTATCCTTTTTCAGGTGCGGTGACCCAGAATTGTACACAGTACTCCAAATGAGACTGCACCATTGATTTATACAGGGGCATTATGATACTGGCTGATTTGTTTTCAGTTCCCTTCCTAATAATTCCCAGCATGGCGTTGGCCTTTTTTATTGCAAACACACACTGTCTTGACATTTTCAGTGAGTTATCTACCACGACCCCAAGATTTCTCTCTTGGTCAGTCTCTGCCATTTCACCCCTCATGAACTTGTATTTGTAGCTGGGATTCTTGGCTCCAATGTGCACTACTTTGCACTTGACCACATTGAACCTCATCTGCCACGTTGACACCCACTCACCCAGCCTCAACAGATCCCTTTGGACTGCCTCACAATCCTCTCTGGTTCTCACCACCCTGAACAATTTAGTGTCATCTGCAAACTTGGCCACTTCACTGCTTACTCCCAACTCCAAATCATTAATGAACAAGTTAAAGAGAATGGGACCCAGTACTGACCCTTGCGGCACCGCACGGCTTACCGTCCTCCACTGCAAAAACTGCCCATTTATATTCACTCTCTGCTTCCTATTAATTAGCCAGTTTTTGATCCACAAGAGGGCCTGTCCTTTTACTCCATGACTCTTGAGCTTACTAAGGAGCCTTTGATGAGGAACTTTATCAAAAGCTTTCTGGAAGTCAAGGTAAACACCATCTATTGGGTCTCCTTTGTCCACATGTCCATAGCCGCCCTGAGCCACCTCGTGGGAAGGGCGGGATATAAATCCTAAATAAATAAATAAATGTTTGTTCACCCCCTCAAAGAAATGTCACAGGTTAGTGAGGCAAGATCTTCCCTTACAGAACCCATGCTGAGTCTTCCTCAATAACTCGTGTTCATCAATGTGCCTACTCATTCTGTCCTTGATAATGGCTTCTACCAACTTTCCCGGTATTGATGTCAGACTGACTGGCCTATAATTTCCTGGATCTCCTCTGGAACCTTTTTTAAAGATGGGGGTGACATTTGCTACCTTCCAGTCCTCAGGAACAGAAGCAGATTTCAATGAAAGATTACATATTTTTGTCAGGAGATCCACAAGTTCAACTTTTAGTTCTTTCAGAACTCTTGGATGTAAGCCATCCGGACCTGGTGACTTATTAGTTTTTAATTCGTCAATCAGTTGTAGGAACCTCCTCTCTTGTCACCTCAATCTGACTCAGGTCTTTCAACACCCCTTCCAAAATTAGTGGTTCTGGAGCGGGCAAGCACTTCTCGTCTTCCACAGTGAAGACGGAGGCAAAAAATGCATTCAGCTTCTCAGCCATTTCCCTATCCTCCTTCAGTAATCCTTTGACCCCTTGGTCATCCAAGGGCCCCATTGCCTCCCTGGCTGGTTTCCTGCTTCTATATATATTTGAAGAAATTTTTATTGTTGGTCTTTAATGTTTTTTGCAATATGCTCCTCATAGTCCCTTTTTGCCTGCCTGATCACAGTCTTGCATTTGATTTGCCACAGCCTGTGTTCCCTTTTATTAATCTCACTTGGACTAGCTTTCCACCGCTTAAGGAGTCCTTCTTACGTTTTACAGTTTCCATTACTTTGTTAACCATGCAGGCCTTTTCTTATACCTGTTTGTGCCTTTCCTAACTTGTGGTATATATTTTATCTGTGCTTCTAGGATTGTAGTTTTAAATAGCCTCCAAGCTTCCCCAAGGGTTTTGACTGTATTTACCTTTCCTTTCAGTTTCCTCTTCACATGCCTCCTCATCTCAGAGAATTTACCCCTTTTAAAGTTAAACATTGTTGTGCTGGTCTTTTGGGGCAACCCCCTATTTATACAAATGGTGAAATCACTGCTCCCAAACAGTGCAATCACTTTTACATCTCTCACCAAATCTTGGGCGTTACTTAGGACCAAATCCAGGATTGCCCCGCTCCTGGTAGGTTCTGTGACCATCTGCTCCATAGCACAGTCATTGAGAGCATGTAGAAACTCAATCTCTTTCTCTCGACCTGAACACATATTGACCCAGTCAATCTGTGGGTAGTTAAAATCACCTATTATGACACAGTTTTTATGTTTAGCCACTATCTTTAATCCTTCCATCATATTATAATCATCCTCTGTCTTTTGACTTGGTGGGCGA
Source organism: Heteronotia binoei (assembly GCF_032191835.1). Taxonomy (NCBI): domain Eukaryota; kingdom Metazoa; phylum Chordata; class Lepidosauria; order Squamata; family Gekkonidae; genus Heteronotia; species Heteronotia binoei. The sequence continues at coordinate 75,129,946 of NC_083228.1, read as the reverse complement.
TAACAAACTCCCATAGTTAAATTTCCTTTTGGGCCCTCTATTTCGACCCAAAGCATTTCTAGAAGGGACTCTAATTCTCTGACCTCAGTCTTGTGTTTCAAACAATTTTATTAATAACATATGGTAATAAATTTTAATTTCTTACATCATTAATAATTACTTTTTTTAAATCTATCCCATATGTTACTTTCTACCCCCCCCCCGTTACTTGACCCCCGCCGGTGTTATATACTTAAAATCTTAATATTAAAGGTACCCTTAATTAATAAGAACCAAAATTAATATCTTCCTCCCTATTGTACTTAGTCATTATCAAAAATTGTCCAATGTACTTTTATTTTCCACTCTTTTTCTACGTATCTTCTGAACTTTTTCCACTCCATCTTAAATAACTTCTAAATCATAGTCTCTTAAGGTTCTTGTCAACTTGTCCACTTCACTCCATGTCATAACTTTTACAATCCAATCCCATTTCTCTGGTATTTTTTCTTGCTTCCCCAACTGCGCATACAATGTTCTAGCAGCTGAGAGCAAGTACCAGATTAAAGTTCTATCTTCTTTTGGAAATTTTTCCATTTATAATCCTAACAGAAAAGTCTCTGCAACTTTGTTGAATTCGTATCCCAAGATCTTAGAAATCTCTTGTTGAATCATCTGCCAATACTTTTTTGCTCTTTCACAAGTCCACCACATATGGTAGAAAGAGCCTTTATGTTTTTTACATTTCCAACATCTATCTGGCATCTTATTGTTCATCTTTGCCAACTTTTTAGGAGTCATATAAAATCTGTACATCATCTTAAAACAATTTTCTTTAATACTCTGACATGTTAAGAGTTTCATAGAGTTTTCCCACAAATATTCCCATGTGTCCATCTGTATTTCTTTATTTACATTAATTGTCCACTTAATCATTTGAGATTTCACTACTTCATCTTCCATAGACCATTTTAAAAGTAACTTATAGATTTTCAAAATTAATCAATTATTCCGATTGTGAAAGACAGTAAACAATTTAATAAATGGCAAAGAAAGAATTTATATGGGCTGGAAAGAAACCAAGGATTAAAACTAAAGAAAGAGGAGGATTCCAATTACCAGATTTAAGATTATATCATGAAGCAGTTTGTTTAGTGTGGATAAAAGATTAGGTGACGTTATTGAATAAAAAACTTTTAACGTTGGAAGATCATGGAAATAAATTCGGCTGGCACGCTTATATGTACTATGGGAAGAAAAAGATGGATGGTTTTTTCTCTCACCGTTACATAAGAAATAATCTGCTAAATATTTGGATGAAGTATAAGAAATATGGCAATGAGAGAAAACCGCTATGGATAGTGCCAGCAGAAGTAATAAAAATAACAGCTGAGTCAGGAGAGGGAAAATGGATGTCATACAATCAACTATTAAAAATACAAAGTGGTAAAATAGAGTTGAAAACTGCTGAGGAGCTGAATTATAAATATGATTGGTTTCAAATGCAACAAATAAAGAGTTTGGTGGAAAGTGATATTAAAACTGAAGGAATAAGACGAGAAAAAACAGAAATGGAAAAAGTTCTGCTTGGAGATAATGAAAATTAATTTCTCTGACAGTCTTACTGGACCGTATACCCTCTCTGACATACAGAGCCGCCCCACCTCCAACCCTTTCCTCCCTATTCTTCCGATATAACATATATCCAGGAATCACCGCGTCCCACTGATTCTCAATCCACTAAGTTTCTGAAATTCCCACTTTGTCTGTTTTCTCCCAACGCTAAACATTCCAACTCACCAATTTTATTTCGAACACTTCTAGCATTTGTATACAAACATCTATAATTTCTCAGGCAAGTTAGGCCCGCAACCTTCTTCCTGCCACCTCGAGACTTTGGCAGACAGTCTGCACTGTTTGTCACCATCTCAGTGGACAACTGTGATCCATTACCTGGTAGAAAAGTAACAGCTAACCCTTCATCTCTTTGAGATGAGTCCTCCCGAACCAGACACATTTCCTCTCCTGTCGGCTTTCCCCCAAGATTTAGTTTAAAAACTGCTCTGCCACCTTTTTGATTTTAAGCGCCAGCAGCCTGGTTCCATCTGGGGATAAGTGGAGACGTCTCTTTTGTACAGCTCCCGCTTGTTCCAGAAAGCATCCCAGTGCCTAACAAACTTAAACCCTTCCTCCCTACACCATTGTCTCATCCACACATTGAGACTTCTAATTTGTGCCTGTCTCTCCAGCCCTGCACATGGAACAGGTAGCACTTCTGAGAAGGCTACCTTGGAGGTCCTGGCCTTAAGTCTCCTGCCTAGCAGCCTAAATTTTTCCTCCAGGACCTCATGACTACATTTCCCCACATTGTTGGTGCAAATATGCACCACGACCACTGGCTCCTCCCCAGCACTGTCAGCCTATCTACTATACGCGTAATGTCCACTACCTTCGCACCAGGCAGGCAAGTCACCATGCGGTCAGTATGTGGTTTTGCCACCCAGCTGTCTACTTGCCTAAGGATCGAATCACCAACTACCTAGACCCCCCCTCTCTCCCTGCCCAGGGATGGTTCCTTGGCGTGAAAGGATACCTGCTCACCAACTGAAGAAAAGGTCCCTACTGAGGGCACATTCCCCTTATTCTCAGCACGGTGCCCTGTTCCCTCTCGACCGTCATGCTCCCTGGCAGCAATGGGGCTGCCACGTTCAGAGTGGGGCTCATCTAATATGTCCTCGAGAGTCTTCTCTGAGTGCCTAACTGACTGTCTCTGTTTCTGCAGGTCAGTCACCTCGGCCTCAAGGGTACGAACTCATTCCCTGAGGACCAGGAGCTCCTTGCATCGAGCACACACCCAAGACTTCTGTCCTGTGGGCAGATAGTCATACATGTGACACTCAGTGCAAAACACTGGAAAGCCCCCACCCTCCTGCTGGCATTCTACCTTCATGATAGCTTTTTTAAAATATTCAGTCCCCTTTTAAATCCTCTTTGTTATGTGGCTCCCCTTCTGGAGGGTCAACTTACCTTATTGAGAACACAAGGAAAATAGGGATCCAGATTCCTGGTCCTTACACAGCCCCCAGGCTAAGAGCCACAGGCCAAGAACCTTTTAGCTCTGACCCTTTGCCTCGCGCCTCTGGCAAGGCGCAGCTTAATAATGCAAAGAGGATGGGGGACACAGTCACTCCTAATCAATCAGCAACAATACCCTTCAGTCTACTCAACCAAACAAACAGCAGTTCCCCAGCAACCACAAACTCAGAATTGTCAGCAGTCACAGTCACACAAACTTAGAAATTCTCAGCAACTTCCCCAGCTGTTTAGAAAGCCAAACCTCATCCTTATAGCACATCTTCTCTGCTCTCTCTCAGAAATGCACTCAGCCTCTGGCATGGCGCAGCTTAATAATGCAAAGAGGGTGGGGGACACAGCCACTCCTAATCAATCATCTTCAGCCCTCTCAAACCAAACAAACAGCAGTTCCCCAGCAACCACAAACTCAGAATTTTCAGCAATCACACAGTCACACAAACTCAGAAATTCTCAGCAACTTCCCCAGCTGTTTAGAAAGCCAAACCTCACCCTTATAGCACGTCTTCTCTCTGAAATGTGCTCAGCCTCTGGCAAGGTGCAGCTTAATAAAGATGGGGTCCATCTTTCTACAGTCAACTTGGTCAGGAATTTGGGAGTATGGCTCAATTCTTTGCTCTCCATGAACATGCCCTTGATGGTGAAGACTGCCTTTTACTACCCATGCTGGGCTCACCAACTGGCTCCCTATATGTCTCAGGAGGATCTTGCTATAGCAATTTACTCAACAGTCACCTTGAGAATGGACTACTGTAACACACTCTTTGCACATCTACCTTTGGAGATGTTTCAGAAGCTACAAGTGGTCCAGAATGCAGCTGCCAGATTGCAGACAGGAGTGTCCTGGTCAGCACATATAACACCTATCCTATGGCAGCTGCACTGGCTCCCAATTAGTTCCAGTACCAATTCAAAGTGTTGAATTACCTTTAAAGCCCTAAACAGCCTGGGACCCTCATATCTCTCCCAGCATGATCCTTTCCATCTTCTCTGATCTTAATTTTGGAATTTATTGAAAGTCCATGAACTGTGCCTGCCTTGTGTCAATAAGGGTGAGGGCCTTCTCAGCAGTGGCCCAGAAGAAGTGTGTTCCTTGTGAGACATTGCTAGTTTCTGCAGAATACACAAGGCTACTCTTTTTCAGGCGGCCTTTGGGTAATTGTTTTTGTTTTGGGTAATTGTTTTGTCATTTATAATTTTTATTTTATAAAAATTATATCACACACACACAAGACAGCCTTTATTGGCATATATAAGAATATAAGAGGGTCAGCCAGGTTATATATTAAAAGAATACATAATCCATACAGAATAAATTTAGGATTACAAGATAAAAACAAAGTAGCAACATAGTAAAACCTGATACATAGTACTACTTATCAGGATGAGTAACCATAGCTCTATAAAAAAACTTTGCTACTAATTCTCTAGCTAGCTCTATAAAAAACCATAGCTAGCTCTATAAAAAACTATAAAACCATAGCTCTATAAAAAAAACTTTGCTACTAATTCTGTTATTTCCGGATCAGAATTATCAAGCAAAAAAAGCACCTTAAAATCATCAGAGGTCTCTAAAATTTGGGCCAGTATGGGGTATAAAAGATCCCGGAGGGACGCCAAATAGAGAGGACATTGGAGAAGAACATGGGCAACAGTCGCAACACTTATTTTGGTTGTATATTTGGTTGTGTATATTTGTTTTCATTATTCTGTAAAGATATATAAAAATCATATCTTTACAGAATAATTAAAACAAATATACAACCAAAATAAGTCTAACATAGACACAGTTCAAAAAATATTGTTCAGTTGTCTTTTACATACAATTATTAATATAATAGCCAAAATACCAAAAATAAAAATACATCACTCGTTGATAGTCTGTTTTTTGGAAGAACCTTCTTTTCAGTGAGGTTTTCAACTGGGGTACCAAATCGCTATCAATTTTGAATCATAAGCTTCTGATGTGAATATTGATACATTAGATGTGATTTTTTACATTTTAAAACTTTCCCGTAGTCTATTTTGCCATATTACAATGATTGGTATTGATTTATCAGTCAATTTTGAGGCTCTAGTAGTGCATGCTGCTGACAAAAGTATATGGATTGTTTCAGGGCTGTTTTTGTTACCAATAGGGTCTGACCAATTGCCCCAAAGCAGTATTTCAGGGAGTAGTGGCAATTCTGTCATTGTTGTCTGCTTAATCTGTTGAATTATTTGGAGTCAGAATTGTTTTCTATATTTGCATGTCCATCTACAATGCAGGAAGTCACCTTTAAAGGAACATTGTTTTCTGCCATTAAGATCAATATCCTTTCTCATATAATGTAATATAGCAAGGGTTATATACCACCGCATTATTAATTTGTTTGATATTTAATAAAGATTTTAGAATTATAGCGAGAAGCTCATATTGTGTTCCAATCTGTTTCTGTAAGCCTATGCTGACAATCTATATTCCATTTTGCTTCATAGTTTAATAATATTCCTCTCAGTAATTTTTAATATTTTGTACATTTTTGAAAGAATTCCTGTAGAGCTCTCCTCTAATTTTAATAATAAACATTCAAATACCGTTTGCGGTATTTGCCTCTTATTTGCCTCTTATTTGTGGAGATTCATTGAGGTGTTTAATTTGCAAATATGAAAACCACATGATCTTTTTATGATTTTCTGTTCCAACTTTATTTTGTCTATTATTTTTCCTGTAAATAATAAATATACTATACATAGGATTCCAGCCTTCTGCCATGATACAAATATCTCATTATTGTATTTCCCTGATGGAAACCATTCTTGATCTCAAAATGATGATAATAAAGAAATTCCAGGAGATAAAGTCTTTTTATATTTTAACCATACATTCTATATAAAGTTTTAAAATATGATTTATTTTTTGTCGAATCTTTTTACTAATAAGGGATTCCAGAAGAAATTTAACAAAGAGTTTGGAGAAATATATGTCGGCATGATTTGCAGCCATTGTAAACTAGGAAGCATAAAAGGTCTTATTAATGAAGCTAGATTTGAAACTTCATAATATTTTGGCCTTTGGGTAATCGTGATCCACCAAACAGCTGGTATACTTAAGCTGTGTCTTAGACCATCCATGCATCCTACCCTGCTTGATAGTGGATAGATTTTAATGGGGAAATGTTTTTTTTTTTTTGTCATTGGACTTGTCATCATTTTTATTGGTTTATCATTTTATCATTGGATTTTAAAAATCATTTTTAACTGTTTAGATTTTAAAGATTATTTATTGTACCTTTGTATTGTTTTTATTGGTATGTTTTAAGTGTTGTTAGCCACCCCAAGTCCCATTTGGGGGAGAGGAAGTGGAATAAAAATTTGATAAATATAATAACTGTTAGCTGTTAACCTACCTAGCATGTGCCATATGGATGTACTGGAAATCGTCCTCTTTGTTCTGGTATTTTTATCCTACATTTGTAATTCAGCTGATACTGGCTTCTGTTAAAAGGCAGGTCTTTGGGCTACTTTGATAACTGGAGTTACCATGTTATGCTAATTCTCCATCAGAGTAGATAAAATAGAGTAAAAATCAGAACAAAGTTTGAGTCCAGTGGCACCTTTAAGACCAACAAAGTTTTGTTCTGGACTTAAGCTTTCATGTGTATGCACTTTTTAAAGGTGCCACTGGACTCAAACTTTGTTCCGCTGGTTCAGACCAACACGGCTACCCACCTTTATCTAATTGTAAAAATCAGTTATAGTATGACTTAAAAAATAGTTTACAGTGAATTCTGAACATAATGCCAATAAATGCGTTTGTTTCCTTTACTTGCAGTAATTAAAACTCAATCCAGAAAATTTGTCAAACAGATTCAAGTAAAAACCACATTTCTATGTAAAGAATGAAAGAAACTGGGTTGAAGGCTGATATCTTAGTTGAGGCTAAGGAATATTAAATCAGTGCCCAGTGTTTATTATGGTAGGTTTGGTATGGGACCAAAGAACTAGAAAGTAATTAGACTTGATCTAGGCTAGGGAATACAACCCTATATATTGCAGGATCGTCTGTAAAACCCATAGGAGTCACCTTGTACACAAATTATTATGCTCTGCACTTTCTTCTTAGACTAAAAGTATTTGTAACTGTACAAACCAAATAGTATGCACACTAATTAACCATATCATTACGGAGCACTTTCTCCCAGTTACTACCAGTCCTTGCTTATGAAGACTTTACAGTATGATCGTACCTATCTTTGCTTGGAAATTAGTCCCAGTTCCAAATAAGCTTATATAGGATTGCAGCCTCAGCCTTGAAATAAATGTTCTTGCTTAGTATCATTGTATATATGCAAAGAGAAACAAACATATTGCTTGTTTAAGCAGATATAATTCTGCAATGCATGTGTGGTGCATGGACAAAGGACTTTGGTTATGTTCCTGAATTGTACAAAAGACTGTTTAGTTGCTACCAAATGACCTTCAGTGGTGATAGTAATTAATTTGTGTGCATGGTTGTTCAGGAAACCTGTGAATTTCCAGGTGGGAAACATGATCTTTAAATCTGGTTAAGCACCTGTGTTTTTAAAATAGTTGCCCGACTCCCAATGTCTGTTGTTTCATTATCTGAAGAAGTGAGCAGTGACTCACAAAAGCTCATACTCTGCCATAAATTTTGTTAGGTGCTACTGGACTCTTGCTCTTTTCTACTGGTACAAACAGACTAACACGGCTACCCATCTTGATCTGTTTCATTACCAAGACTATTCCTTTGGATTTGTCTCCCATCCTCATACACTGGATGCTAAAAATGCCACAGTTAAGTACTTGTGTGTGAAGGCTCATTTGCCAATGGCTCCCATAATCATAAAATCATTTTTATTTTAAAAAATTTATAGGACACCCCTGCAGAAACCTGCCCAAGGCCGGTAACTTGGTATAACTTGATTTACTGCTTGTTGTACTTGGCTTCTAGCCTTGTTAGTGAGATAGCCCTCTTGAATGTTTGAGCCACTATTGAAGAAAGACTATCCTTGGACATGACCTAAACACACTGACTCAGTTATCTGTCTCACATGCACAAATGTAATATTGGGTAAATAGGTATCCTGTTTATCTGAATCTGTAGGTGGCCCTGAGGCCAGATGTTGTCAAAGCAGATCTCTTAAAGGATAGCTATCATTGTAATACTGCTTTTAATTTCATTATGTTTAATAGCACACAGAAGTTTCTGTAGGTGTATTAAGGTATAAACCAGCACATTATAGATACCCATCTCTCTGGTTTTGGTTGAGGGGTGGGCAAAGAAAAGGCAGGATAGCACAGTTAGCAGATTACAGGAGACTGAAAGCCTGCTGTAAACAGTAAAGACCCATAGCCATTAGAACTGTCAACAAATTATTGGGAATGAGGTTCTTTTCTTACTTGGCTCACTAAGATCAAATGTAACATAGTTTTTATTGCAACCACATTGAAGAGCCTGCAGTTTAAATAACCTGGTTTTTCTTCTTGATTTGGAATCAGACTCTTACTACATGGCTCCCATTTTTCTCCCTGCTCCCTCTCCCTTTACAAAGTTGAGGGGAGTTTGGGCACATACCCATACTGAGCTGGAAATATATCAGCTGTAGATAGATCCTAATGAAATGGCAGGCAGACAAGAAAGTTCTGGATGACTGTCTTTTCTCTCTCTGAATGTGAGTAACCGTTGTTGGCTGGCAAGCCAGTCTTGCTTGTAAAGTCTGTCGGTTTGTGAGGACAGCACGTTTGGTTTGTTGTTCCCCCTTCCCCTAGCATGTTACCTATATTACCTTTTTGGATCCGCATACCCAGCTGCACTTCTAGAAGCCAGTAAAGCAAACCCAGAACACTGTAACTTTTCCTTGATTCAGTTTTATTCAACTTTCATTTGATGGCTCCTGAGTTCTTTGGCTTTACAATTTGCCCTTTCTTGAATACATTTTTCTCTTGTCCTAGTTATCTCCTGATCCTTCCCCATCCTCTGGGCTCTTTTTGCTGACACTGCAAACAAGCATGAGGTTGGATGCTCAGCTGCACGGGAATGAATATTGATCATATATCTGGTGCTTGGGATGATTTCTTTTGCCTCTGTAAGGAAAGGGGCTGGCTGTGTATATGCAAGGGAGAAATAATAGTATGCAGCATCTAAGCATGGATGGCCTAATCAGTACAAACTGCACTCTATCAGGCAAGGATGGCCATTCCCAGACAAAGGGACTGTTGGGGGGAGGATTGTGTGCCTGCCTATCCCTTTGTTCTTCTGTTCTGCCATACCAAACGCTGACATTGAAATCTGCTTTCACAAGGGCATGGGGATGGGGGCAGGGTAGCTGAATTGCAAGCAAAATAAAAGCCAATAAAGTATCTGTCTCTGTTGCAGCTTAGTAGAGGTGGGGAAACCATAGAGGTGCATCTGGATATCTTTTCTGCCTGTTAGCTGATCTGTGTTAACATAAAATAAATCCTTATTTTTCAGGAGAGTTGTGTTCAGTTAGAGTGCTCTTATAGCTTGTATGTTTGTTATCCTGGAAAACACACCTAGCTAACATAAGCTTAGAGCTGCCATTAGTCCTGATTTATGGGAAGAGTGTGACTGTAGATTCCCTCCTCTGGTGTTTGGATTAGGATCTGGATGACCCACATTCAGATCACCATTCAGCTGTGAAACGTGCTGTGTGGTCTTGGGGCGGTCATTTTCTTTTGACCTAACCTACCTCACAGAGTTGTTGTAACGATAAAATAGCGGAGGAGGAGATATGTACTGCCTGGAGCTCTTTGGAGGAAGTGTAGGAAAGAATGTACTAAACTTCTCTTCCTCTTAGTGTTTTGCAGTGAAGTCTTTTATCCCAGCCACCTGGCCTACCTATTAAAACGACCACTATGACATAGCCTTGTACAGTAGCAAGTATTATATCCCCCCCCTTTCTTAGACAATAAAATGGGGTAAATGGAAATGCCTCCAGAAGAAATGAGAAGAAAGTGCCTTTTAAGTTTCAGTTGCATGGTGGATAGATGTGGGCCTGAAGGACATTGTGTGCATGTTCTCAGTCTCACTCTTCAACGTGTATGAACTAAATAAACACAATTGTTGACTGGGGTTGCAATTCAGTTCCACTTTCAGAATCTGTGTAATATAGAATTAGCTTATTTTGGTCCTATTTGGAGAGCCAGTTTGGTGTAGCGGTTAAGTGTGTGGACTCTTATCTGGGATAACCGGGTTTGATTCCCCACTCCTCCACTTACACCTGCTAGCATGGCCTTGGGTCAGCCGTAGTTCTGGCAGAGGTTGTCCTTGTAAGGGCAGCTGCTGTGAGAGCCCTCTCCAGCCCCACCCACCTCACAGGGTGTCTGTTGTGGGGGAGGAAGGTAAAGGAGATTGTGAGCCGCTCTGAGACTCTTCGGAGTGGAGGGCGGGATATAAATCCAATATCTTCTATCTTCTGTTTGCTGTTTTGGCTTGAATTTGGTGTAAGGTGAAAGTTGATGGCTTGAATTTGGCGTAAGAGTGACAGCCCCTCCCATTTTTACATAATACAAATAAATCTAAAGCTTTGTTACATATTAGTCCGTGCTTTGAGCCTTGTAATAATTCAGCACATTGGAAGGAATCACAATAAATATATTCATAGTTATAATATTTTAAAGTAGGGGTCAAATTTTTTTTCTGAAAGAAAGGAAAAGATTTGTATTAGTATGACTTCCATATAAAATATGTTCCAAAATCTTGTATAGAATCCACTTGTATAGAATCCACTATTGCTTTTTCTAATGTCCACTGGGTTTGCTTGATTTATATCCTCATTTCCCAGCATCTCATAGTACAGTCTACTGTCACAATTATGGCTTTAAAGATTTCCATTCCTTTGCTATTTTGATTTTAGCTGTACTTGGTAGGTTTTATCCACTTCTTCTTGCCCAACACTGTACTTCAAATTTCCTGGAAAGTTTTATTGGAGAGCATGTAGGTTATAAATAACCAGTAGTTTCCCATAAAGTCTTATAATTTGTTTTTCATAATTTTTCTGATACTGCATAGCCACCAGGGCAAAGGATTGGTGACTTTGTTGGTATCCTGAAGGAAGAAGGTAGACAATTAAAGTTCAGACGTAACAAATCAGTAGCTTACCTGGCAACAGACTGAAGCTGAGTTTTATTATTTTGCTTCTGCACTGTCAGCTAACTCAACATATTTAATCCTTGTTTCTCAGAGGCCTGAAAGGAGTACATGACTCTCTGAGGAGGGGTCCTGACTGATTGGCTGCCTGCCCTTATTTTGGGAGACCCTGATGGAAAAGGTGTTCATCTAGAAATTTTATGGTAATACATGTGCTAGTTAGGAAGGCCCACTGTTGCAGTGCATGTTTGAGGATCTCCACTGGGCGGACCGTACTTCTTGTACCTAGTTCTTCTGTAAGGCTGGCAGTATAGGACAGTTTATTTTTATATTCTGCCTTTCCACCCAAATAGGTTTGTTCCCCAAGGTGATGAACATCAAAACTTTTAAAAAAGCATTTAAAAATAAAGTATATGTAAAATATTTAAATTATTTGTTTTATCAGATTCATTTAACACAAGCATGGTGGATGACCAATAACAGTTAGTAGGGGAATGCCAAAAAAGAAGAAAAACTTCACTTGCTATGGAAGACAATGAGAGAAAGAAGATAGGAGACTCTCCCCAGTGAGTTTCACAGTTTCAGCGCCCCACCAAAAAGGCCCTTTCTTGGGTTGCAACCAGTGTAGCCTTAGATGCTGGGGAATCTGAAGCAAGACTAGGCACTTCTTCCATAGTAGCTAGGTTATCTAATTTATCTGACATGCAATATTAATTCAGTTTCATGCATGAAAGGAATTATGAGCTAAAGCAATGGAATTTATGTCTGTGTAAAATATATTCTGAATTGTTAGGCTCTCAAAAACGTTTATAGAACCGACAATGTCGACTTCCGGGGTTGGAAAATGCCGAGCTGAACTGCTTCTCAAAAGGTGAGCAGGCTGGAGCTTCTGTTGAGGGTAGTGGAAGGCAATCTAATGCCTACTGCCTACTTTTCTCAGAGATCAGTCCAAGATATGCACAGGAAACTTTGAGGAGATTTACCATGGCTAAAAGGGAGTCCCGGGGGGGGGGGGGCTCCTTTGAGGGGTCTCCAGAGACGAGTTGCATTTTCATCATCTGCAGAAGTTTCCAGAGTCATTTATTTGACATAAGCTCGACAGGATCCTAATCTTCTTTGATACTGCTAAACATATAAAGCTATACAAGACCGGTGTTGATCTGGTTAACTACAGAAAAGGTACAGATTGCTATCTTTCATTCCGGGACTAATTAAAGTTAAACAAAATAAAATCAGAAGGTGGGAAATTGAAATCTAGAAAGCTTGGAAGAAGAAGGGGAGAAGGGGCAAAATTTGGAGTTTGTAAATTTAAAGGACAGTGCTAAAAAGTGGAAAGGAATTTATTGCTTTGTCTACTTGCGGTTTTGGAGAAAAAGCCCCATCGTCATAGATTTGCAGCTCCCACAGCCAACACAGGAAATACATCAAGTATGGTGAGATCGCTCTACCAGCGAAAACAGGATTTGGTGGCAAGCAAAGCAGGAAGTATCGGATGGAAAAGGGAAATCATTGAAGCAGCCAGCCTACTCTAGGACTATAATTTCATAGAAAAACATCAGCGGCCATTGCTAGGAGGCTAAAATTTAAATAAAATTTTAAAGTGTTCGGGACATTAAAAATTGGTGGAGCCCGCAGAGGTGGTGATTATAATGTAAATACTATTGGACATTACTCTTAATAACCATTTTAGAAGCCTCTAGAGGAAAAAGGAAAATTTTTTTAAAGTGAGGCAGAAAGTCGTGACCACCATTTTGGAAAAAATAAAAACTTTAAAAATTAATATCTGAGCCTAGGAGACTGAGGACAGCGAAATTAGGCTTATTGGAAAGAGCAAGCCTCACTCTTTTAAATCTGATAGTTGAAATTTAATTTGGTGAGGTCAAAATTTTACATGTCAGACCACAAGCAAACCCATGCAAGGCTTCACTGGAGAAAATGCAGGACTAATTAGACGCAATGGAAGCCAGGATAATGAAAGGGATGAAAGAGATGATAACTGCTTTCAAAAAAGAAATTAGAAAAGATATTGAAGAGCTAAAAAAAGATATAGAGGATCTCAGAAATGAGACTGGTGACATCAAAAAAGTGCAAGAGGTGGAAGGGAGAGTGAAAAAACATGATTCCACCTTGTTAAAAATACAGGAAAAAGTGGCAATTCATGACTGCAAATTGATGGAGACCCAGATATGTCTGAGAGGAGTACTTGAGGATGAAGAAACTGATTTGAAAGAACTGATTTGAGCCCTAACACCGGAGCTCCTCGAGACAACAGCTTTCACCGTCACACAACTAAATACAAGCTGAGTTAAGCTACCCGTTTTTATTGAGTGACTTGCAATTGCAGTTGAGAGGAAGGTGAGGGGAAAATTTCAAGTATTATTACCCCACTTTCCTATTTGAAATCTTTCTGAGTGCTGTGGTGCTGGGCCGAGTCGCGCCGCTCCTAGCCGCGGAGTGGAGTGGAGAGCGACGGCGGGCGAGGCGAGCGGAGTGACCGACGGCGGACGGCGCTCCTGGCCTGCTGCGGTACCGGACTGAGCTGCGACACGCCGGGGCCGCGGAGCCAGGCAGAAAACGGCGGCGGGCGACGTGAGCTGCTGCAGCGGCCCGCTGACCTGCCGAGGTGCCGAGACGAGCCACGCCGGGCCGCGGAACTGAGTAGAGAACGGGCGGCGGGCGGCGTGGAATGCAACGGGCGGCGCCCGCATAGCGGGAGGAGCGAGCCGAGCCCGCCGGGGCCGTGTTGGAGCGCGGCGGAGGCAGAGACTCTGAGCCGTGAGCTGGAGGAGCAGAGCTGTGGGCCGGAGGAGACTGAGGAAAGGACTAGTGAGAGGTTGGTGGGGGTGTCGACCATTGTATCAGCTGTGCGTGGTGGAGAAACTTGGGGACGTATCCCCCCCCTCCCTTCCCGGTGTGGGAGTGGTTGTAGGGCACCGCGTTGGGACACGACTGGTAGCCGAAGGGCCCGGATAACATCGAAAGGGGCCGAGCTGAACTGCGGACTAGGGTGGAGCCTGTGTGACGAAGGGGGCGTAACGGAGCTCATACCCTCCGGGCCCCCCCGAGATTGCGCAGTGGGCCTCCCGAATCCATCGGCCAGCTATATAGTCATTATAAGACCACCCCAACGACCCCCCCCTACAGAGCTGTCTACCTCTCAGCAACCCTTCCCCTCCCACCACTTTAAAGAACAAGCTCCACATGGAACTCAGCACGCCCGAAGATAAAGACAAAGACACGGAAATAAGATCAATGCACCTTATAGACTTCAGCACTTTAAAAACTACTGCACTTTACTCAATTGTTTACATCCTTATATTAATCCCCACCCCAGCAGATCTAAACTGCCAATGTAATGACAAGATTGGTTTGGTTTTATAGGCTATTTAAGAAGTGGATTATTAGCTAATTGAAAGTTGATTAGTAGCAAGTTAATTAGGGTAGAAATTATTGGGAGGGTTTTATAATTAACGAGCTAGAAAAATTGATTGGTGGCAAATTAATTAGGGAAGATATTTATTGGAAGGGTTTTTACAATTAATGAGCTTTTAGATTAAATTAATTGGATTTTTGGCTAATGATCGAGAAGTTAGGGAGCTAATTAACTAAATAGCTATATAGGAATTGGCAGATTAGTTTAACTAGATCAGTTTAATTAATTTATAAAAACAGATAGATTGGCTGGAAGGAGGGGTGAGAAGAAGAGGGTAGCTCTAAAGGCTCCACCGGACTAGGGATCATTGACAAGATGACTGGCCTAGGGATACCAGTACTCCTGGGGAGGGGAAGATATGACGGTGGGACGAGGCAGAGTTATAAGGGAAGGAGATCGAGACATAAGAGTGCTCGACCCCCTTCCAGCCTCCGTCCCATCCCGACGGTGACAAGTAGTAGGACCAGGCTGAATTACTCGCCTCCGTCACTGGTGTTATGCAACGCCAGGTCCATTAATAATAAGACCTCCGTCCTGCGAGAGTTTCTGACCGAACAGGACATGGACCTGGCTTGCGTGACCGAGACCTGGGTGCGGGAAGGGGAGATGGTAGCTCTCTCCCAGACCGTTCCCCCGGGATACTCGGTCTTCCACCAGTCACGGACTAGCGGGCGGGGGGGAGGGGTGGCTCTTCTCATACGAGAGGCTTACTCCTTTAGGGCACTTCCGGCCCCAGAGATTCCAGGCATGGAATGTGTTGGCCTGATGTGGGATGTTGGGGAGGGGTTGGCGATTTGGCTGGTGTACCGACCGCCTAACGCACCGGCCAACGCCCTACCGTCCCTGGTGGAGGCCGCGGCGGGCTGGGCGTTGGAGCACCCAAGGCTTTTGGTCTTGGGTGACTTCAATGTCCATGCTGACGACGCGGCCTCCGGCCAGGCGACGGACCTGGTGTCATCCATGGCGACACTAGGACTCTCCCAGGTTATTACAACGCCCACTCATCAGGCGGGACACATGTTAGACCTGGTCTTTGCGGCCGGAATATCAGTGACTGATATTGCAATGGAAGCAGTGCCATGGTCAGATCACTTTGCCCTTAAGGCTCGTATGGGAGTGTCACCCAAAACCTGTTTAGGCGGAGAGCGTATTTTAGCTCACCCGCGGAGCCAGATGGACCCGCAACGGTTCCTAACGGCTCTTCGGGACACCTGGCCTGCTGGCGACTCCCTGGATGATCTGGTAGAGTCCTGGAACGATGGGCTCTCCAGGGCCATCGAGGAGGTCGCACCCAAGCGCCCTCTGCGTTCCCGCCCGAAGCCGTCGCCCTGGTTCAACCAGGGGCTGCGGCAACAAAAGCGGGGACTCAGACGGCTAGAGAGGCAATGGCGGCGTACTCGAGACAAAGTGACCCGAACATCTTATAGAGAGAATTTGAAGGCCTATGAGATGGCAATCAAAGCCGCAAAGAAAGCGTTCTTTGCGGCTAAGATTGCGTCCGCAACTTCGCGCCCGGCCCAATTGTTCGACATAATTAGAGGACTTACAACACTGCCGCAAGGCAGACCAAATTCTATTGAATTGGAAATAGGCTGTGAGGCTTTTGCGAAATTTTTTGTGGATAAAATCGCGTCACTCCGCCCCGACTCCTCTGCCAATTTTGAGACAGTTAGTGAACCCGAGGCTCCGAGCCTGTCTTCGGATTATACGCTGGATGACTTCGACCCCCTCAGCCTGGAGGAAGTTGACAGGATACTCTTAGCTGCTCGCCCAACTACCTGTAAATTGGACCCATGCCCTTCCTGGCTTATTAAATCTTGCCAGGGTGACCTTAGATATCCTATACGGGATATCATAAATAGATCCCTGAGGGAAGGGCACTTTCCAACGCCACTTAAAGAGGCCGTGGTCCGTCCCCTCTTAAAGAAACCATCTTTAGATCCGGCCCAATTGGCAAACTATCGGCCGGTCTCAAATTTGCCCTTTTTGGGCAAACTTATCGAGAGGGCAGTGGCGATGCAGCTGCAGACTTTCCTGGAGGATGCTTCCATCCTTGACCCATTTCAGTCCGGCTTTCGCCCGGGACATGGGACGGAGACGGTGCTGGTCGCCCTAATGGATGACCTTCAACGGCATCTGGATCGGGGCGGCTCGGCGGTGCTGATGTTGTTGGACCTGTCGGCGGCGTTCGACACGGTCGACCACCGGCTACTGAAGGGTCGCCTCGCCGACGCAGGGATTCAGGGGTTGGCTTTACAGTGGCTTTCCTCTTTCCTTGAAGGTCGGGGACAAAGGGTCGCAGTTGGGGGGGAGCTGTCCCGGAGGTGCACACTTGACTGCGGTGTGCCTCAAGGGGCGGTTCTCTCCCCGATGTTATTTAACATCTATATGCGACCTCTTGCCCAGATTGCCCGAAGGTACGGGCTAGGGTGTCATCAGTATGCTGATGACACCCAGCTCTATCTATTGATGGATGGCCAGCCGACCTGCGTCCCGGAAAATCTAGACCGGGCACTATATGCCGTGGCTGAATGGCTCAGACTGAGCGGGCTGAAGCTTAATCCTGCGAAGACAGAGGTCCTTTGCTTGGGTCGCCGTGGTCCGGAAGGGGGAATCCCCCTACCAGCCTTTGACGGTGCGCCGCTGATAGCGGCGGACAGGGTCAGGAGCTTGGGGGTGCTGTTGGAGCCTTCCCTAAAGATGGAGGCTCAGATAGCAGCCGCTGCCAAGTCCGCGTTTTTTCATCTTAGGCGGGCAAGGCAGTTGGCCCCCTTTTTGGAGCGCGACGACCTAGCAACAGTGATCCACGCCACGGTCACCTCGAGGTTAGACTACTGTAATGCTACTACATGGGGCTGCCCCTGTCCCGAACTCGGAAATTGCAGCTGGTGCAGAATGCCGCGGCCCGGCTGTTATTAGGTCTCCCAAAGCGGGAACACATTCAGCCGGGTCTTCGGACCCTGCACTGGCTTCCAGTAATATACCGAGTCCGGTACAAGGTGCTGGTTATCACCTTTAAAGCCCTATATGGCTTGGGACCTGTCTACCTGAAGGACCGTCTTTCCCCGCACGTTCCCCAGAGAGTACTGAGGTCGGGAACACAAAATCTCCTTACTATCCCTGGGCCGAAGGAAGCCCGGTTGAAGTCCACCAGAGAAAGGGCTTTCTCTGTTATGGCCCCTACATGGTGGAATCAGCTGCCGGAAGAGGTGAGGGCCCTGCGGGACCTTGTTCAGTTCCGCAGGGCCTGTAAGACGACCCTCTTCCGGCTAGCCTTTACTTAGCTTGAGAATTTTACTGTAACTTGCTGGATTCCTTTTATATATAGCTGAAATATTTATGTGTATTAATAACTAGGGTTTTATCTGTTTTATCTGTTTTATCTGTTTTAAATATGGATCCCTTTATATGTGTAATTTTGATGGATCTACTATTGGAAGCCGCCCTGAGCCACTTGTGGGAAGGGCGGGATATAAATCTTAAATAAATAAATAAATAAATAAAATATAATAAAAATAATTGCAGAATTTTTGGAGGAAGATCCTGAAGGGACTAGAAACATGTATGACTATATGTATAGAGTGAACTCACTATATGCAAAAAAAAATAACCTACCAAGAGATGTGGTTATAAGATACATGACAAAAGAAATGGTGGGAAAAATAATGAATAAACACTTTGAAAAGACATTGATAGGAGGCAGCAGAGTAAGACTTATAAAGGAGTTGCCAAGACAAGTGATAAATGACAGAAGAGCGTATAAGAAATTGACAGAAATTACGGGACAATGAAATGAGGTATAGTTGGATAATACCTGAAGGTTTGAGCTTTGAGCTACAAGGAAAAAGGATTACAATTACAAGCACACAGGAACTGCGTGGATTTTATGAAGAACATAAAGAATTTGCACCATGATGGATTACAAGTTATTATTTTGGAATGTAAATGGACCAAATTCACCACAAAAAAAGAAAGACAACGTTTCATTGGATTAAAAAGCAAAATTGTAATATAGTTTGTTTACAAGAAGTACATATCAAACAAAAGGATTACAAATTTTTATGAAATAAGCAATTGGGACTAGAATTTCATTAATTGGCTAATCAGAAGAAAAGGGGAGTGATTTTTTTATATTAAACAAGAATTGGACCTGAAATTAGTGTTTAAAGATAAAGATGGAAGATTTGTAGCGGTAGAAATAATATTAAATGTAAAAAAAATGTTGTTACTGGGGCTGTATGCGCCAAATGGAGCAAAGGATGCTTTTTAAAAAGACATTATACAACAATTTGATGAAGTGACATATGATCAAGTTTTGATAATGGGGGACTTTAATGGAACAATTAAGAACACACTGGATAGGTCTGGGAGAAAAAAATAATAAGGAAAATTGCCAAAGTCTTTTTTTAAATTGGTCAAATAAGAAAATTTGGAGGATATATGGAGGAAATTTAATCCTGAAGTGCAGGACTATACCTTTTTTTCAGCAAGACATAAAACTTTTTCCAGAATTGACATGTTGTGGGGTACTAAAGATTTAGGCCTTATAACAAAGAAAATAGAGATTTTACCTAAAATAGGTATGTGATCATAACCCAATAATGTGGATTACAAAATTGTCTAAAAAATCGAGAAGATGGAGATTGAATGAAGATTTACTACAGAATAAAGAAATAGTGACATCTCTAGAAAATGAAACTAAAGCTTTCTTTCAAATAAACAATAAAGAAGATATAGAATTTCAGACGGTGTGGGATGCTTATAAAGCAGTAATGAGAGGAATATTGATTACATTGAATAATAAAGACAAGAGGGCAAAAGAAAAACATGCTGGACATTCAAAATGAAATAAAGAAAAAAGAAGGGGAACTGAGAAAAAATCCAGGGAAAAAGAAAATTATGAGGGAGATTACAATATTACAAACACAAATGAGACATTTGTTATATAAAGAACTGGAATGGAATCTGAAAAGATTGCAACAGAAATCTTTTGAGGGAGCAAATAAACCTGGAAAATATATGGCCTGGCAACTGAAGAAAAAGAGAGGAAGTAAAATTATTAATAAAACTGGTGGAGGGAAGAGAGGTGGTAGATCAAGAAGGAATAAAAAGAGAATTCTTTAAGTATTATGCCAAATTATTTAAGGGTGTTAAAATAAAGAAAGAAAAGATGGAAGAGTATTTACAAAAGATTAAAATAGCACCCTTAACAGAAAATATGGGAAAAGCTTTGAATGATCCAATTGGAAAAATAGAAATTGAAGCAGCAATTAATGCAATGGAAAATGGAAAAGCACCTGAGCCAGATGGATATACAGCTAAATTTTTTAAAACCTTCAAAGAGGAGTTAATACCGAAACTTCAGAAATTGATGAACATGATAAGAATAAAAGGGAAAATACCAAATATGTGGAAGGAAGCTGTTATTTCGTTGATTCCAAAGGAAGATAGAGATGTCACGAATGTAAAATAGACCAATCTCACTATTAAATAATCACTATAAAATATACACAAGAATCTTGGCAGAATGGCTTAAACAACATTTGACAAATTTTATAAAGGAAGATCAAGCGGGGTTTCTCCCCAAAAGGCAAATAAGAGACAATATTAGAACTGTTGCAAATATTGTAGAATATTATGAAAGACATCCAGAAAAGGAAGTAGCATTATTCTTTGCGGCTGCAGAGAAAGCATTTGATAATTTAAATTGGGACTTTATGTTTGCAGTAATGGAGAAAATGGAGTTGGGGGGAAACTTTATAAGGATGATAAAAGCAATATATACTGAACAACGTGCACGGCTATGTATAAATGCAGATCTTACAGAAGACATGATAATTAGCAAAGGTACAAGACAAGGCTGTCCGCTTTCCCCACTGTTGTTTATAATGACTCTTGAAATCTTAACTGATGCAAATCCAAGAAGATAAAGAAATAGAAGGATTAAAAGTAAAAGATTTATTTACAAATATAGAGCATTTGCAGATGATATAATGTTTATAAATGAAAATCCCATACAAGTCACACCTTTGTTAGCTAAAATACAAGAATATGGGGAATTAGCAGGACTTTGTATTAATAAAGAAAAATCAAAACTTCTATGTAAAAATATGCAAGTCAATAAACAAAAGGAATTGCAGGGACTAACGGGTTGTGGAGTTACCTCTAAGGTAAAATATTTGGGTGTGGGGATAACAATGAAGAATATTGATTTGTTCAAAAATAATTATGAGAAGTTATGGCATAAAATGGATGAAGATATGTTAAAATGGAATAAACTTAATTCGTCATTGCTGGGCAGAATAGCTGCAATTAAAATGAATATTCTGCCAAGAATAATGTATTTGTTTCAAACTATCCCGATAGTAAAAGACAGTAAACAATTTAATAGATGGCAAAGGAAAATTTCAGAGTTTGTGTGGGTGGGAAGAAACCAAGGATTAAAATGAAAATTTTAACAGATGCAAAAGAGAGGCAGATTCCAATTACCAGATTTAAAATTATATCACGAAGCAGTTTGTTTAGTGTGGATAAAAGAATGGATGATGCTGTTAAACAAAAAACTCTTAGCAATGGAAGGTCATGGAAATAAATTTGGCTGGCATACTTATATGTATTATGGGGGGGGGGAGATGGGTTTTTTTTTCCTCTCACCATTATATAAGAAATAATTTGCTAAATACATGGATGAAATATAAGAAATATGGAGATGAGAGAAAACCGTTATGGGTAGTGCCAGCAGAAGTAATAATAACAGCTGAGATGGGTGAAGAAAAGTGGTTGTCATATACCGGTAATCAACTATTAAAAATACAAAGTGGCAAAATAGAACTGAAAACTGCTGAAGAGCTGAATAATTGGTTCCAAATGCAACAAATAAAGAGCTTGGTGGATAATGATATTAAAACGGAAGGAATAAGAAAAGAGCAAACAGAAATGGAAAGAGTTCTTCTTGGAGACAATGAAAAATTAATTTCAGAACTATATAAATTACTTTTAAAATGGTCTACGGAAGATGAAGTAGTGAAATCTCCAATGATTAAGTGGGCAATGAATGTAAATAAAGAAATATAGATGGAAACTTGGGAATATTTGTGGAAGAACTCTATGAAGCTTTCAACGTGTCATAATATTAAAGAGAACTGTTTTAAAATGATGTATAGATGGTATGTGACTCCTAAAAAGTTGGCAAAGGTGAACAATAAGATGCCAGACAGATGTTGGAAATGTAAAAAACAAGAAGGTTTTTTCTACCATATGTGGTGGACTTGTGAAAGAGCAAAAAAGTATTTGCAGATGATTCAACAAGAAATATCTAGGATCTTGGGATATGAATTTAAGAAAATTGCGGAGATTTTTCTGTTGGGAATACAAATGGAAAAATTTCCAAAAGAAGATAGAACTATAATTTGGTACTTACTTTCAGCTGCTAGGACATTATATGCGCAGTTGTGGAAGCAAGAAAAAATACCAGAGAAATGGGATTGGATTGTAAAAGTTATGACATGGAGTGAAATGGACAAATTAACAAGAATTTTAAGAGACTGTGACTTAGACGTTTTTAAGATGGAGTGGAAAAAGTTCAGAAGATATGTAGAAAAAGAGTGGAAAATAAAAGGACATTGGACAATTTTTGATAATGATTAAGTCTTAGAAGGAAGAAGAATGTAAATTTTTGTTTTTATTAGTTAAGGGTACCTTTTAATATTAATATTATAAGTAAATAACAACCGGCGGGGGTCAAGTAATGGGGGGAGGGGTGGTTAGAAAGTAATATATGGGATAGATAAAAATAAGTTATTAATGATGCAGGAATAAGATATTGTTACCATATGTTACTAAATAAAAATTGTTTTAACCAAAAAACGTTGATAGAACCTTCTTGATAAGAATACAACCTAGTTCCTTTTGAAGCTGTAAAATCCTGTTAGCCTGCCTTAGAACTAGAGAAGATGGTGGATGTAAAGGGAGAGAAGAACATAGTAGTATAGTTCAAATCTTTAAAGGTAAGGCAACCAGGACGTTTTTTGAGCAGGAGTGCACAGGAACGCAGTTCCAGCTGGCTTGGCATCAGAGTGTGTGGCTTAATATGCAAATAAGTTCCTGCTGGGCTTTTTCTACAAAAAAAGCCCTGTAGGCAACTATAGTTTGAAGCTGTCCTCTTTGCCCTCTGACTTAAAATAAATTCACATCAATTATGTAGGATTTTTTTTAAATGAAAAGAATTCTCAGCTCTTTTTTGCACACTGCATTGGAACTAAAATACTTTCGCCAAGATCATTTTCTAAGACCCCAATCTGTACATGCCAAGGAATTTTTGTCCAAACTTCCTGTCCCTAAACTTGTTTCGTTTCCTCCTGTCTTTACATTCCTCACAATTTCTGTTTTGAGCTTAATATTTTCTACCATCCATCCTTACCGTTGCAATACAATATGCCATGGAAGTTATAAGTGATGAAGAAAATTTCAGGAACAGAATGGATCCTGGAAGTTTGAATTTGTTATTAGCAGCCATGCTAGCTAAGATGGCAATAAGTGATTAGTCACTACTTTTCAGGGGTTGATGTGGACAGAAGCCAACAAAAATGGGGGCAGTCCGTTAAGATTCTCTGAATGATTTCAGCTGTGTAGTTTCCATGAATCCACAATTCTAAGAAAGCTGGGAATAGAGAAACCAAGATAAGTGTGCATGCTGGGCAGTAGGGGACAGCCTTACAGTGGTATCAAGACTTCCTCTCTGATAGAAGTAATAGTGCTAGGGAAAGCAGGACGGTGAGAAGCCAGGGATCCAGAGGCAAACTGTCCAATCTGGAGCAAGGCTGGCTGGCTGACATGGGGATGCATCTTGTGGCAGAATGGGGAGGGGCTCTTGATTCTTGTAAGCCAAGCAGTGGCCATTGCATTTATGGACTCTGACTTAAGCTCAGAGGAAAATTATGGCTAACAGCCTTTTTTGTGAATTGAATGTAGTGCAACTAGTCATGTTAATTAGTCATTCTAGTTCAGAGAGAAGAAAGAGAGCATGTACTATGTGCTTGTGTATGTAAGCATCCTTCCATCAGATGTATCTGGAGTAAAGATTCAGTAGCACTCAGAGAATGATCTCAAGGTGCCTGATATAGCAGTGCAGATATGAGCCTGACTTGTATTTAGGGAAAGCTGGTGGTGTGAAGTGATTCAGCAGACTAAGCCGCCAGAGACTGACACTCACCATTAGACATTAATCAGAAGTAGAAATAAAATATGTTTTGTGTATGCTGACAGTTAAGCCAGGGATGAACTTCTTGTTCCTTTTTGCCTTCCTATAAATGCATTGACCAACTGAAAATATTAACAAAGGGGAACCAAAATAGCTAATAACCACTCCGGTTAAGCTTTTTAGTTCGAAGGAGTGGGGGGAAGATTGCAGTGTACAGTTGAGGTTTATAAAGATGTGTATTGTTGGGAGGAAGTGAACAGAGATTTTTATTCTTATAATGTTATAACTGGGGTCACCCATTGAAACTGACTGATAATAGATTCAGGAGAGAGAAGAAAGTACTGTTTCATACAATGCGTAAATTCCATGGATCTCTGCTGTAAGATGTGGTAATGGAACCTAGCTTAGACAGCTTTTAAAGATAAGATAAATTTATATTAGATAGCCAAGTTAGTCCCCAAGAGTGACCAAGGTAATAACTTTTGTCTGGTCAATCAATGATTTCAACTGTGTAGGTTCCATGAATCCGTGGCAAAAGTGGGTTTCCAGTATTTCTAGTTATAGGTCTTTCTTCCTCAATTCATTTTAAGAAAAATAGTAATTGGGTGTGGTAACTTGGCATTACTGGGTGGTTTATCCATAACATAAAGGTCTTCATCTCTTCAATGTTGTATCTTTGCCTTGTGAAGCTCTCTATAAACTAAAAATGTTTAATAAGCATTTTCAGCAGTTTTGTCAGTGCAAAATGTTATGCAATTCGAACAATTTATTTCAGTTAAAGTAAACTATGACAGCCTATCCTTCAGACTTGTGGCCACAGGACAGAAACATAGGTGAAACATCTGTTTGGGCAGTCTTGCCTCCTGTTGTGTTTCCCCTCCTAGAATGATTGTGATATAGCTTTCTGGTATTTTAGTAAAGAAGGGGAAGAACCATCACTTTTGTATGAATTCTAGCAATCAAAGAAGACAAAAACAAATCAGTTAGAAAAATGGTATTGGGCTAGATTTATCAGGAATTATTTCCACATTAAAATATATGAAAGTATTCAGAATTCAAAGTACAGCAGTATTAGGCTATACTGCCTCCTAGGTTATATGTATGTTTAGATATAGAAAATGCACTTTTGTGTTGGACTGGATAGGCCATTGGCCTGATCCAACATGGCTTCTCTTATGTTCCTGTTATTTAAAGCAGCCTGTGCTAATAGTCCCAACACTCTGTGAGGATTCCCCCCTTCTCCTTCTTCCAGCTACCTGCATTCTACCTGCAGTGCTGCTTCTTTGTGATATAAGTTACTCTTTGTAGTATAAGGCAGTTTGGGCATGTTGAATGTTACAGGACCAATCAGGAAAAGAGACAGGATCACCTTCCTTCCCACTGGTCTTTTTTAGACCTCAAAATTATTTTGTGTTACATAACCCATATTAATAAACTCACTTTGGAGCAGCTGTATGGTATTAAGAACATAAGAGAAGCCATGTTGGATCAGGCCAATGGCCCATCCAGTCCAACACTCTGTGTCACACAGTGGCCAAAAAACTTTTTATATATATATGTGTGTGTGTGTGTGTATATATATATATATATATATATATATATATATATATATATATATATATATATATATATATATATACACACATACACATACACACATTCACATTCATGGATAAGGATAGTGTTGATTCATGGGGTGGGGACTTGTTCTAGATTACACACACAGACATAATTCTGTATCATATGGGAAATTAGTTGGAATGAGCTCAATATCATACATGTCAGCCCTGGTTTTAAACTCATACAGAATTGATTTGATGAAGGTCAGTACAAAACAGATGGGACTTTTACTCTTGGAACTGAATCTTGGGCCTTACCAGCATAAGATTTTATCTTATGCGATCCGTCCCAGCCAGTGCTTTGCTAAGATCTGAGGTTGTCTGCTACCTTGCAGTTTGTTTTCCTTAGGGAATCCCCTTGGGGTAGCAGCTTTTCCAGTGGTTAACACTTTCCTTATGAGGAGGAGCTGTCAACAGCTCCATCACGGTTACAAAAATGAATGAGGACCCTTGCAATGAAAAATAAGTATTTCATTTAAGAATTGCAGCTACCATCCCCAAACTTGCTACTTGAATAGTTAAACAAGGAAGAAGTGGTGATGACACAATTCATGAGAGATTGTGTGTCTGCATGTGCAGTCCCAAAAAGTGTCATGGAAGTATGATGTAGTGGGACCCTGCATCATAGGATGTGGCTTGCAATTCGTCTGCAGAAATAATAGTAGCCTGATCATTGTTGTGTGGTGAGTTTATGTCAGATGTGTTATCAGGTATGGCTTTCTGGTAGCATTGAACAAGTTTATGTTTTAACTACCATTTTCTGCTTTATCAAAGATTTCAGGTTTTCACGGCTGGTAACATCATTAGGGTTGTAGAATCTTTCGGGCTCAAGTGCCGTGTTCTACTGGAGAAAGTTTTCCTTCCAGACGTTTCGTTCTCAGCTGCGGAGAACATCCTCAGTGGCGTTGCAGCCGGAGCAGGCGCTCTGACCTTCTTGGCTGCTGTGCATTGAGTGGGGCCAGGGCTGCTGCCCCACTCAATGCACAGCAGCCAAGAAGGTCAGAGCGCCTGCTCCGGCTGCAACGCCACTGAGGATGTTCTCAGTAGCTGAGAATGAAACGTCTGGAAGGAAAACTTTCTCCAGTAGAACATGGCACTTGAGCCCGAAAGATTCTACAAACCCTAATTTTCTGCTTTGTTACAAGGTCTCCTTGCCCCTGCTCATATTACATGGTATTGCTGTGAGTATAGTTACAGCTGAGCTGCAGTAGCATGATTTCAACTATGCCTTTGTATCATTCCCCAGCAAATATAGCTAAAAGTTTGTGCTCTTATTGTGCAGAAGTTATCTGCAAAATTGTTGGTTACATGGAGTGTTAAAGAGTCTGTTTTCAGTACAGCACTCACATTGTTGAGAGAGCACATTTCCCTAGAATTCAGTCAGAAATATTTGTTGTGCCTGGGTAAAACAAAACAGAAAACAAACTTATCCACCCTTGCAACTTGCATGTCCATGCAGTTGTGAAATGCTCTGCAGAACATAAATGCACAGTGCTATGGGCACCTACTGAACAATGTCTGTGACATCACTAATTTTTGCACAGATTTCCCTTTTCTAATTTTGTACTACTGTGAATTCTTTAAAAGGAGTAAAAAGCATCTTTATCCTTGGTTTCTTTCCGGCCCAAATGAAATCAGAGATTTTCCTTTGCCATTTGTTGAATTGTTTTGCTTCTTTTACAATCGAGATAGTTTGAAACAAATACATTATCCTTGGCAAAATATTCATTTTGATTGCAGCTATCCTGCCCAGTAAGGACAAGTTGAGTTTATTCCATTTCATCAAATCTTTGTCCATCTTACACCACAGTTTTTCATAATTGTTTTTGTATAAATCAATGTTCTTCATTGTTATCTCTATTCCAAGGTACCTAACTTTGGTTGTGACTTCACAACCTGTCACCTTTTGTAGTTCGTTTGTTTTATTTGGTTGCATGTTTTTACAGAGGAATTTCGATTTCTCCTTATTTATGTATAATCCTGCTAGTTCTCCGTATTCTTTTATCTTAGCTAACAGCAGTGGTGACACTTGAACCGGATTCTCCATTATGAACACTATATCATCTGCAAAAGCTTTATATTTATAAGAGAATCTTCTAATTTTTAGACCTTCTATTTTTTCATCTTTTTGAATTTGTTGTAACAAAATTTCAAGAGTCATTATAAACAACAATGGTGATGAAGATCTTAACGGATGCCAAAGAGAGAGGAGGTTTTCAACTTCCCGATCTAAGACTATACCACGATGCAGTTTGTTTGACATGGATAAAAGATTGGATAATGCTGTTAGATAAAAAACCTTTGTGGTTAGAAGCTCACGGAAATAGATTCGGCTGGCATGCATACATGTACTATGGGAAGAATAAAATGGATGGTTTTTTCTCTCACCACTATGTCAGAAATACATTACTAAATACTTGGATAAAATACAAGAAATACGGGGACGAGAGAAAACCATTATGGATAGTGCCAGCAGAAGTAATAAAAATAACAGCTGATTCTGAAGAAAAAAGAGAAATGTCATATAACCAACTGCTTAAGATTCAAGGAGACAAAATTGAATTAAAAACCTCAGAAGAGCTAAATAACAATTATGATTGGTTTCAAATGCAACAAATTAAAAGTTTGATGGAAAATGACATAAAATCAGAGGGGATTAGACGAGAACAAACAGAACTGGAAAGAGTCCTGTTAGGTGACAATGAAAAATTGATATCAAAAGTATATAAGTTATTATTGAAATGGTCTACAGAAGAAGAAGTAGTAAAGTCTCAAATGGTCAAATGGGCAATTAATGTGAATAGAGAAATACAAATGGAAACATGGGAGCACCTCTGGAAGAACTCAATGAAGATATCAACTTGTCAAAGCATTAAGGAGAACTGTTTTAAAATGATGTATAGGTGGTATATGACTCCGAAAAAATTGGCTAAGATAAGTAAGAAAATGTCGGATAGATGTTGGAAATGTAAAAAACATGAAGGTTCTTTCTTCCATATGTGGTGGACATGTGAAAGAGCGAAAGAATTCTGGAAGATGATACAACAAGAAATCACCAAAATTTTGGGCTATGATTTTAAGAAAATTGCAGAGACGTTTTTACTTGGATTACAATTAGAAAAATACCCAAAAGAAGACAGGACTTTAATTTGGTACCTGTTATCAGCTGCTAGGACTTTGTACGCGCAGCTTTGGAAGCAAGAAAAAATACCAGAGAAATGGGAATGGACCATGAAAGTTTTATCGTGGTGTGAAATGGACAAATTAACCAGAACATTAAGAGACTATGATTTAGAGATATTCAAAAGGGAGTGGAGAAAATTTAAAGGATATATGGAGAAAACTTGGAAAGTAAAGAAATATTGGACATTTTTTTAGTTGTAAGAATATATATACGGAACTTTGAGCAATCAGAAGTGCCTTTAGTATGGATTTGAACTTATAACCTCGGGGAAGTCAACATTGGAGGGAGGGGGGATGGAAATGTCATATGGGTTATTGTGGAAAAAAAAGAAAAAATTAAGAAATAGATAAGCTTTGTAACCATATGCTACCAATAAATTGTTTAAAACCAAAAGGAGTAAAAAGCAAACAAAAATAATAACTTAAATTTAAATAGTAAAAATAATAGCCAGAATGTTTGTGCCTTGTGCTACTTCAGTGTTCAAGTGTCCCTGTAGCAATTTAAAAATAAAAAGTGGCATGCACATATGCAGTAGTGCTGTGGATGTTATGTAAATCTTAGAATGCTGCGCTGTGGTGGAAGGTGTGTTTCTTATGAGTTTTGGCATTACTTATCTCCCCCCCCCAAGCTATCCGTCTTCCATTACGCAGTAGAAGTATGCAACATGCTGGGCTAGAACAAGAATAGCAGTAAAGAAACAGGGGTGGGGGTATTGTCTGGTAAAACAAAACATCAAAAAGTTGCAGTGAAAGTCAAATTACTTAGTCTTGCATGCTTTCAATTAAGAATAGCTTGTGCAGGTCTGCAGGTGGAATTGCATTATTGGATCTATTTTCCCAGCCCCAAGCAACGGACTTCTGTTGAAATCCATCTGCCTACTTGCATTTTGGCAGATTCCATTGGTATTCCTTCAATCGTTAACTGCTTGCCTGTATTAAAAGCCACATGGTACAAGCATGTGTTTCCTTCATAAAAACGAAGAAGTGGTTCAGACCAGAAATGCACAACTGCCATGCAAATGCAAGTGACTTGGTACAGAAAAGTTAAAATACTGCAAGTGTGTGATAGGGCTTGGTTGAAAAATGTAGGAATACATGATATTTTCTCATCCAGCAGGACCTGGACTTAAAATTGGGCACCATCAGCATACTGATAACACTTGTCCCCAAGTCCCTGATCGACCTTCTTGTAGATCAGCTGTGGCCAAACTTGCTTAACAAAAGAGCCACACAGGATAAATGTCAGATGTTTGAGAGCTGAAGGAAGGAAGGCAAATAGATGGAGGAAGGAGGGAGACATGGAAAGAAATCAACTTTAACTTTAAATGTATTCTCCAAGCCACTGGCTGGCTTAAGAACATAAGAACATAAGAGAAGCCATGTTAGATCAGGCCAACGGCCCATCCAGTCCAACACTCTGTGTCACACAGCGGCCAAATATATATATATATATATATACACACACACACACACACACACACACACACACACACACTGTGGCTAATAGCTACTGATGGACTTCTGCTCCATATTTTTATCAAATCAGTACTTCTTTGTTTACTTTCTCCATCCCATGCATAATCTTGTAAACCTCTATCATGTCACCCCGCAGTCGACGTTTCTCCAAGCTAAAGAGCCCTAAGCGTTTCAACCTTTCTTCATAGGGAAAGTGTTCCAGCCCTTTAATCATTCTAGATGTCCTTTTCTGGACTTTCTCCAATGCTATGATATCCTTTTTGAGGTGCGGCGACCAGAACTGCACACAGTACTCCAAATGAGACCGCACCATCGATTTATACAGGGGCATTATGATACTGGCTGATTTGTTTTCAGTTCCCTTCCTAATAATTCCCAGCATGGCGTTGGCCTTTTTTATTGCAAACGCACACTGTCTTGACATTTTCAGTGAATTATCTACCACGACCCCAAGATCTCTCTCATGGTCAGTCTCTGCCAGTTCACACCCCATCAACTTGTATTTGTAGTTGGGATTCTTGGCCCCAATGTGCATTACTTTGTGCTTGGCTTAGAGAAGTGATTTCTAAAAAAAAAAAGCCTTCTCCAAGCTGGCCGACAGGGCAGCGGGGGCTTTGAGAGCCACACAATACGTGTGAAAGAGCCACATGTGGCTCCCAATCCACGGTTTGGCCGCCCATGTTGTAGACACTAAGCAGTGTTTGGGACAGAACAGCCACCATAGTACGTAATTACTAAGGGCCAAAACTAGCATCACCCAGTGCCACTTTTTAGAATCTACCCTCTAGATATGTACATTGTGAGTTGATAGTTCTGCTTCTGTCTCCCAAGCCAAACAGGCATTCTAGACTGGTAGTACAGTTAATGGAGCCACTGAAAGATCCAAGGGAATCAACCAGGTAGCTCTCAGTCTAAATGAAAAATACAGAATTTTCTTTCAGAATGACAAGAGCGATTTCAGTACCAAATTCAGGCCTGAAGGCAGAATAAAATGGGCCCTACAGTTTGCTTCCTTCAAGAGCCAGGAGTTGTCTTGCTTCACTGCACTAGTGCTTTGTCCAAGTAGGGGAGATTTGCATCTAGAGCAGGCAGGGTTTTTTGTAGGAATGGTTCGCACACTCTCACTTTCAAAGAGTATAATCTCTTTGATGCAGCGGATTGCTCCCTTCCAGTTAAATGTAATCAACCCCAAAGTGCAAGGACTGAAGGAAAGGAAAGGTCCCCTGTGTAAGCACCAGTCGTTTCCGACTCTGGGGTGACGTTGCTTTCACAATGTTTTCACAGCAGACTTTTTACAGGGTGGTTTCCATTGCCTTCCCCAGTCGTCTACACTTCCCCCCCCCCCCCAGCAAGCTGGGTACTCATTTTACCAACCTTGGAAGGATGGAAGGCTGAGTCAACCTCGAGCCAGCTACCTGAAAACCCAGCTTCTGCCGGGGATCAAATTCAGGTAATGAGCAGAGCTTAGGACTGCAGTACTGCAGCTTTAACACTCTGCACCACAGATGAGTAAATGGGCTGAGCCAAACACCCTGTCCATCCCCTGAATGCAGTGACTGGAGTTTTTTAATGACAAATCTTGACAAAATTTCAAAGAACAACCCTCAAACCTTAGAGAAGGAAGTTTGTTCACGGAAGAAATTCAGGAAAAAGGTATCCTTTGAATATTAAGTGATATCAAGGCACTAACAAAACCCCTAAAAAGAGTCATGAAGCTTATGGGTGCAGGCAGATGCATGTTGGAATGGGGAGCATTATTTGGAGGAAATAAATCACCTAGTCTTGTGTTTTGACCAGCTTTCTGTTATGGTAGTCCTTGTAGATAGGTGGTCCCTTCAAAACTGCTATTCAGCTATGATTTATTTTATTTCTCTGTGTTCACCTTAGGGATGCCCTGTTCATTGAGATCAGGTGGTTCTCCATTTCTGTCTGGAACACATTTGAGGAGATAGAGCGGGGGGGGGGGTGGAAACTGTGGCTCAGGAGCCATACGTGGCTCTTGCACACATATTATGTGGCTCTCAAAGCCTCCATCACCCTGTCAGCTAGCTTGGAGAAGGCATTGTCTCTTTAAATAACTTCTCCAAGCCAGCCAGCAGCTTGGAGAGTACATTTAAAGTTGCTTTCTTTCTACCCCTGCTTCCTACATCTGACTTTCATGTCTTGTAGCTCTCAAACATCTGACGTTTCTTCTGTGTGGCTCTTACATTAAGCAAGTTTGGCCACCCCTGAGATAGAGGTTCCTGCAAGCATTTTTTTTTCTTTTTCCAGTGATCTGCACAATATGTTTGTGATCATGGTCTTTGAGTGGTATGATTTACAGCTACCTGAATGAACTCTAAAATGCATGGAATAAAGTTGTATTTAGGCCATATAATTTGGAGAATTTTGAAAATATCTACTGGGAATTTGAACTTGGGCGTTAAATAAGGTTGTCCATAGCTATAGGTAGGTTGTCATTGACATGTTGATGACACCTACCTCTTATATTTTTAACAAAGCAACTGGGAACTGTCATCTTTGCCTAACGCTAGTGCCTTGACGCTGTAGTCGAATGGATGTGGGTTAGCAAGCTGAAACTGAATCCAAACAAGTTGGATGTGATGTGGGAAGGTCTGTTCCCTTCATGGTAGCTGATACTCTTGAAATTGATTATGTCAGGTGCCTTTTTCACGTCTGTGAAGAGTGAAGGAGTATTGTTAGATCTTGGCCTGTCTGATAATCAAATTGCTGCTGTTGCTGAAAGTGCCTTTTGCATCTTCATTGGGAGCTGGAGGCTTTCATGCTTCCTTGATATAGGTGATCTTTCCATGCTGATCTGTGTGACTTCCACTCTTGACTACCACAATGTGGTGTATGTAGAGTGGCTCTTTAAGACAATTTGGGGACCATTCTCCCTTTCCTTCTTTTTAGTAGGTCAGGTACTTGCTTGACAGCCTACTGATTATCTTGTCTTTCAGATAAGTCCCAAGGCTCATTTTAGTAGATTTGTTGTAAGGAGAAGCAGTGCCTCAGACTGCCCTTCTTAAAAGTCTCCTCTCTCAGGTACTCAGGAGGAGGCTGATTTTTAGAATAAAATTTGAATTAACTAGTTTGAATAATATTTTCTTAATAAATGCAACCTTACCACTTCCACTAAAGAAGCAACAAATTTGGAAGGCAGGCAAAGGTATTCTCACCCCACTCCTGCTTCAGGGCAGAATTCCCCTTCCCTTCTTCCATCCTTGCCCCAGTTTTTCTACAGTTCAGCCTGTGAAATCATGGCTGCCTGCATGTTATTATCAGAAAGCAAATGTAGTGCAGATGAAACATAGCTAGATGGCTTAAACAAGTAAACTCAACAGTCTAAGCCCAGCCTCCTCTGCCTTCCCAAAAAAACATTAACTGGACTAACCTGAGTGTGAAATGTCTGCCTATCCACAGATACAGAAGTCAGTCAGATCCTGAATAAGATTCATCTGGCCAGTTTCCCAAAAGTCGTAAACCAGGTTCTAAAAAATGAAAAGCTTGGTGTTAATTGTTTCCTTTATTTCCTTTTCAGCTTTGACCTTTATATTCATTAGGTTACCTGGTTTGTTCCACGAGGCACTATGGAGACATGTTGATTTGTGCTGCTTTCACTTTCCATGGCACGTATGGACTAGTCTTGCTTCCAAGAAGTATTCCTACCTTATGAGAAACTTGCTGTTCTCTGCTCTTAGGACAGGTCCAGAGTTCCAGAAACAAGAATGCTTCTTTCAAGATTGGGAGTAGTGGAGACAGTCCCTGTAGATGAAATAATCCTCACCATTTTGATTGATATCATAAAACCTGGTTGTGTGCTCGTTAAAAGTATAGATTTGTATCATTTTGCTTTTAAAAATTAACAACAAAATCCATGCTGCAAGCTGCAGCCAGCTGCTGGTTGGCAGCTTTGCTTGAACATCTGGTGTTCCTGGGCTGTTCTAACGATAAGATTCATAACAGATTATAATTCAGTCCTTTAGAATTCTGAACAACCACCCCCTCAAAAAAGTAAAATCCAAGCTGATTTTTATTGGATTTTTTAAAAAGAAGACAGCTGGGAGGGTGTGTTAGCAAAATAGTCAGGATGCTTTAGCAACTTTGTAATTAGCACTGGTACATAGAGGTTGAATGGAAAATCTGTCCTGATGTGGAAATCTCCTTTCTAAAAATTGCCATGTGACATGGTTGTGGGCTTTGCTAACTGCTGAATTGGAGGTCCTACCCTAGAAATAAATAGTTTCTGGTTAATGGAGAGGCTCAGGCATCTCTTGTATCAGTGAAGAGCAAAGATTAAAGGGTTCCCATATGACTTTATCCACAATATAATTTTGCTAAGAAATAGTTAAGAGTGGTTTTGCTGGGGGTACAGTATCATACCTAGTAGTATTAGTAGTAGACAGTGTCTGTACACTGAGTGTGTCCTTGTCCCTGTGGTTGGATAGGTCCCAAAAGGTTGCATCTCCCCTTTGAGATCACTGACCAATCTGTTTCTGTGATCTGGATGATTATCATTCCGTACACAGTATTGTCAGGAGTTACATACATGAGCCTTTAAGGAGCCTGTGGTTTTCTTGAGTGATTGTACCTCTGCATGTTTGGTACAAATTAATCTGAACCAGCAAGCTATGGTTTGCACTACTTCTGCAAATCAGGGTTCCAAACTGGGAACAAACTGGTATTTGGAATTCTGGTTTGCAGGACTAACACCAGCTGTAGCTTTCTGGTTCAGATGTAACAGCAAACTGTACATAAATGATTAATTGGGTTACAGAGTATTAATGGACAGGTGAGGAAATGGAACAAGGCCCAAGCTTTTTAAAAGTGTGTTTATGCAGTGCCACAGAACAAAATCTTGCCACAAAACAAATGGGTATGCTGATGTTTACAATTGAAAGATGGGGGGATACAAAGAATACAAGCATTTATCAGTACAAGCACCATGTTTAAAATGTTTTTAGATCCCTTTCCCCCTTCCACTACAGTGTGCATACAAGATGGATAGCAGCATAAAATTCAACAATAAGTATATTAAAATACTGTAACAAAAACAGCTAGACAAAACCAAAAATAGCTTCTTTTCAGTGTCCTCTAACATTAGATATTTCATATGCCCTTGACCCAAAAACATTCTCTGCCATGAACACCCCCCTATTATACCTTTTGTTTTACAGTCTCTCTGGAAGGGCTGCAAGATGGGAGCCCTTGTGTCTTCTGGGATGCTGTTCTAGAGCAAAGCGGGGTGGTAACTAATCTCAGCAAGGGGAGACGCTAGTGGAAGGTACTGTTGAGCTGATTGAAACTACTATGGTGGTGTATGTAAGGAGATGTAGTTGTTAAAGTATTTAGGTCCCAGCTTGTGAAGGGCAGCACCTTGAATTGGACCTACAAACAAATAGGAAGTCTATGCTGAGAATCTTAAAATATAATTGGTATATTATTCCTGATATCCCTAGATAACAGACCCTATTTTGCAGCAGCTGAAGCTTCTGAATCATCTTCAAGGACAGCCCCATGTAAAGTGTGTTGCATCAGCCAAGTCTTGAACTTACTATAGCATATATTAGTGTGGCCAGATCAGCTACTTTGTAAGAAAGAGGCCAGATTCTGTGCCACACACAGCTGAAAATAAGCTTGTTTTGCTACCATATTCATTGGTGTCTCCAACAGGAAAGCAGGTGTACCAGGATGGTTAAGGTTTTCCCCTCAGAATTCGATTTCTGCCTTATCTGGATTTAATTTCAACTTCTCCCTCCAGACACTTGACCACAGCATTCAGGCACTGTCCCATAACAAAGATAGCAGCAGCTGGTGGCTTATTTAATGTGATATATAGCTGGGTATCTGCCAGTATTTTAAAAAAATATTTAAAATTACTAAGCTAATCATACATGAGAAGCTGCCTAGGCAGTCAGGTGCCTGGATTTTTCCAGCTCTGCCTGTAACTAATACAGACATCCACATTTTCAGTTCTGATGATGGATCAATTGTAAATTAAAGAGCTTCTTACTGGTATTGACCTGCAGAGTGTTTGATGAGTAAAAAGAATGGCATCTATTAATGTAAAAAACTTGAGAGCCAGTAGTGGCTAGAGCAGGGGTGGCCAAACTTACTTAATGTAAGAGCCATATAGAATAAATGTCAGATGTTTGAGAACCACAAGACATGAACATCAGATGTTTGAGAGCTGGAAGGAAGGCAACTAAATGGAAGGGAGGAAGAAAGGTGATGTTGAAAGAAAGCAACTTTAACTTTAAATATATTCTCCAAGCCGACCAACAGTATGATGGGGGCTTTGAGAGCCACACAATATGTGTGCAAGAACCACATGTGGCTGTTGAGCTGCAGTTTGGCCACCCCTGGGCTACAGTGTTAGACTAGGATCCAGGAGACACAGGTTTGAATTCCAACTCCCCCCATGCCATGGAATCTCTCTAGGTTACCTCGGGCCAGTCAACACTTGTAGTCTAACCTTCCTCACAGGGTTGTTGTGAGGAAAAATGGAGGTGGTGAGGATTGTGTAAACCACTTTGGGGTCCCCATTGAGGAGAAAGGCTGGGTATAAATGAAGTAAACCAAATGACCAAAATGTCAGATTCTCTCCCCCCCCCCCCCCAGCAGTAGAAATCAAATCCCTTTGGTGGCAAGAGAAGATTTCTTATTCAGGAATTTGTTTGTGGGTCTTGTAGTGTCCCCAATGTGGGTCTTGTAGTGTCCCCAATGTGGAAGCTTAAGATGCAGAGGGGACTTTGCAGCTCAAATCTTCCTCATGTTGGAAGCACACTCACACACACCCTGGATTTGGTTTCGTTTACCTCCAAACAAGCATGTTTAGAAGTGCAGCTTCAAGGCATAACCTTCCAGAATATCCCTGGAGAAAATGTAGAGTTTTGTCAGAAGGCTTTAAAGTATACGTGATATTGGGAATGGGAAGCTCAGCTGATAAGGAAAAGAGACACAGTAAAACCAGGAGCTGTACCCATCCGGTCAACAGATGCAGGAAGTCTGATAGTGGGCTTGGTCTCCTACTGCAGCAAGGAGGTCTGCCTCAGAAGCAATGCTCTCTCTCTATAGCTGTCCTGACCTTGAGAACTTTAAGAGAAGAAACTGAGGGGCTGAAAAAATGAGGCAGGAAGCTGGAATCTGTACAGGCCTTCCCAGAGCTCAGCTGTGCTGTTTCTGAACTCTAACTTAATCCCACACCATATATTGAATATTAGAAACACTCAATTTTCATACTAAAAGCTATTTCTGTTTTTACAAATAAATGTTCCCAACCAGTACAATATAACTTCAGTATTGCTTTAAGAAAATAAGCTACAGTCTTCTGAGAACAAAATGGCAAGAATGTTGTGCATCTTGCAGAATGTGTGCACATAGTCAGCATAGATGCCAAGTGACCCTCTTTTCTGACCTCCTTTTATTCCTCTGTATGTATTTTTCTCCCCCTTTGGGAGTATTCTGATATTCAAACCTCATCTGCATCCTGAAGTAGTATAGTTCAGGAGAAAAAATACCACTTGATAATCTATAGATTAGCTGTTATTTTCTAAGGTACTATACAATGTTCTGACTTTTATAAATATGGATTTAGTGCCCCATGGTGCAGAGTGGTAAAGCTGCAGTACTGCAGTCCAAGCTCTCTGCTCATGATCTGAGTTTGATCCCGGCGGAAGCTGGGTTCAGGTAGCTGGCTCAGGGTTGACTCAGCCTTCCATCCTTCTGAGTAAGGTCAGTAAGATGAGTACCCAGCTTGCTGAGGGGAAAGTGTAGATAACTGGGGAAGGCAATGGCAAACTATCCTGTAAAAAGTCTGCCATGAAAACGTATTATTATTATTATTATTATTTATTTCATTTATATCCCGCCCTCCCCCACCACGGCAGGCTCAGGGCGGCTAACAACATTCTACAATCATACAATAACAAGTAAAACCTTAAAATTACAATATAGAGCAATAAAACATTAAAATATTAACTTAAAACCAATCCAAAACGTAGTGATGTAACGTCACCCCAGAGTCAGAAACGACTGGTGCTTGAACAGGGGACTACCTTTACCTTAAAAAAAACAAACAAATAAGTTGTTCTTCGTAGGGAAAAGCTTATAAAAATATCCACACAATGATCTAAATAGCTCAGAAGGGGCAGGGGAAACTAATCACAAACTACCACATACTATGTGGTGACTCCTACATTGTAGAACAGGCTACCTGAGGGCCCCCACACACACTTCTGTTGCATTACAAAATGTGCAAAACAGAATTCTTCAGGAGGGCTTGTAGAAGGATCTAACCTGTGGTGTAATAGTTTAGCTCAGGAGATAAATTTTATTAGGGATAAAATCTTTCCTACGTTTATTGTCTTGTTGTCTTAAACAAGTTGGCACAAATTCTGCTTTTTTTCTTTCCTTTGTCCCAGTCCAAGTGCATTGTTTTGCTTCATTAGGAATTTTTACTGTTAAATACAAATATTCAAATATAATCCATTCACTGATTGCCTGATGGTACCATATTTTGTAATCTGTTTACTAATCAACTGAAAAGGGTTTTTAATAATGCTTATAATTAGCCTTGGGTCTCTGTGAGAAAAATGGATGGTTAATTACAGGGCTTTTTGGTAGAAAAAGCCCAGCAGGAACTGATTTGCATATTTGACCACTCCCCTTGATGCCAAGCCACCTGGAACTGTGTTCTTGTGCATTCCTGCTCAAAAAAAGCCCTGGTTAATTATGATATCCATCTCAGCAACTGGGTAAACATAGGAGGTTGGAATACCGCCTGCATGGACTCCATTCCAAGACGTGCACTTAAAGAGTTGCCATGCATTAGATAAAAATGTGCTGTATTTTTGGCCTTTCCTGAGCTGCTCCATCAAGTTTACAGCGAGTGTTGGAACATTTCTGTATCCCATTTATAGAATTGTTGGGCAAGATCTTTGTTTATATACCCCCATTCACAGCGCTGTTGACTTCAAGCAGGATGTATGGTTCGTGCATGTAGAACATCTGAAAACTGGGTGAATTCTGAAAACTGGGTGAAGAAAAATGGCAGCTTTAGATGTGATGATACAACTCCTATGTGGAAAAGTGTGGGAGGCTTTTCATCTTTCTTTAGCTACCACTTGTAACAGCTTCCCAGCTACTTGGGATGAGTAAGAACAGGAAAATATTTAATTCCTCATTCCAAAGTTAGGGAAGCATCTGGACATGTCTCCTGTACAATGTGATTAGTATCCATCCGTAAACTCTGGCCTCTTAACCCCAGATCCTAGTCCGTTGAGTGGGCGAGGAGTGATTGGTTCATTTGTTATCTCATTTGATCTCTCTCCCTCCCCTCTCTCCCTGAGCTGCTTTTCAGCTGAACAGAGTCTATTCCTTACTTAGCAGAGGGTAGTGTCTGCTCTTTTAGCCACTTATCTGCTCACTTGGCCACAGGCCTAATGTTGTTGTGATTGACGAGGCCACACTGCTGACCTCATTCTCCACCCTTCCCCCTACAGAGCTGATATACATGGTGGTGCCCTCCTGTTGCCATGGTAACTAGGCCAGAGCTTCCTGGCTTGCTATAGGTTGGATGGATTGCAGTTTGATGCAAACCCTTGCATTAGGGGGTTTATGGCTGGCACGGTTCCACTCATTGCTGAGAGAAGGGAATATAATCTAATTAGGATCTGAGAGACAAGGTCCTCAATAGTGGGTATAATTTTCTCCCTCCCCCCCCCCCCCCCATTTGAAGAGAGAGGGCAGTGTTTATCCCAAACAGGATTTTCATTCCTGGATAGCAGCTAACATAGGCAACAAAGTATGTGTGCTGAGATTCTGCATGTCTCTTAGATATGTCCTATTTCTTGGTAATTTGCATCCACAATCTCTGAGAGGGCTTTCTGCAGTTTTTATTGGGTGAGGGTTGATCTATGTGTCATGCAGCAAAATCACATGACCTCCTAGACTACACTACTTTGAACTGTGAGTATGGAAACTCCATTGTTAGATGCTCCTTCACATTTAAAAAAGGCTATACAAAATTAACACTTTGAAGTGAGAGGCTCTAGGCTAATCCTGTTTTTCCTATATGCGTAGGAGCATTCCAAATATTATTCCTTCATCGAAGACTAAAGTGGAGTAGTGTAGGAAGAATCTACAGTCTGACTCTGTAGTTTCTGTTCAAATTTGTATAAATGGGGAGAGTTTTTTATCTATCTTCATGGGAGAGTTTCTGTTACAGGCCTTGAGTTATGTATGAGTTATTGTTCAACAGCATTCTTTGGGACTTGCTTCTAGAAACTGTATACGAGATTGCTGTAATGCCATGTGGGCATTGGAGGGCACAGGAAGTACTCATCTTGAGAACAGAAGCCCAACTAGGCATTCATGAGATTGTTGTCTGTTCCGCCAAACGTGTTCAATATGGAAAACTTGCCTGCTGCAGTTCTCCTACTCTTTGTCTGCCTCCTTTCCTTGCGATTAATTTGGGACATGTTAACACTGCAAGCAGAAAGCAGGTTGTCTGCAGAGCAAATTATTCTGTGTTATACAAGCAAAGAAGTAAGCCAGAACCTCCAGTAGACTAGTGTTGTTCCCAATATCAGTGACCAGTTGAAGGAATGAGACTCTTTGGGGGGCAGGCAGGGAAATTGCACAGACTCTGTGAGCAACTCCATCTGCTGAATTTTCCAAAGGCAGAGTTTGGGGGAATACAACTCCATGTCAGCTCCCAACCTGGTTCTAATTATGTCTCAATATGACTGAGGAAGGTGATATGTGAAGGATATTTCTGATCCTCGGTGGGAGTCACAATTGTTTTGTGATACTTTGCTCTTGAAGGTATTGGCATTGTGACTTATTCTTGTTTTGGATCTTTCTCTTGATAAGCACATCATTTACTGCAGTACTCACCATTAGTATTCAAGGTGTTACTTTTTAAATAATCCTGCTGTTGCAAAAAAAAAAAGTGTCAATTACAAACAGAAAATCAACCTGCTGGAAAAGAAATGCAGATTTCTTCCATGGCAACGTACAAAAATATACCGTCTTTCAAGGTCTTAGTAGGTTGCTACTACCTTCCTCTGCAGTATTTTGTACTGAGACAAGAGGACAATTGGACTGCGGGCTCTGCAGATGCGCTACTCATTGGCTTGTCTCCTACAGGGGAGACATAAATAAGGTTACCCAGCAAGTTTGTAGAAGAGATGGGGAATAGCACTAATTCATCAGTCCCTGCCCAAGCTCCTAATGCATACTTTTCTGTTCATTCTCCCGTCTTGAAGATTACAGATTACCTATGGTGGTCTAATGTCCTGCGCTGGATCCTAGTACACGCAAATGAATTGCCTATATTAAGCATTTTGAGTCTGAAGCATTTTAAGAACCTGGGTTTAAGCATATTGCTCATATTGGTGCAAGGTGATTGATGACTGTCTAGGGAGCTGAACCATGTGTGGAATAATGTTGAGAGAGAAGAATATGATGCTGCTATTGTGGTACTAGAACAGCTGTATGCAAAAAAAAACCCCTCCCCTCCTGCCTCTGGTACTGGTTGTTCTGCCTCCCTGTAGGAGCCTACAGTATGTACCTTTGCACATGGCTTCTTTACATTCTCCAGTAATTCTTGCACTCTACAGGCTGCAGCCCTCACCCCATGGTCATTTTGTTAATAGTAAAGGAATTTGCTTTTTTTCAGACCTGATATCTGAGAACTATGACCACATTTACAGCCCATAACAGTTTACAGTCAGTAAGCTAAGAAAGGTTTGACCTTTCCTTGGGAAATCCATTGGAAATCTTGTACATTAAGGACAGTTTTTTCCATCAAAGTTGCTTTCTCTTCAACTTCTCCAGTCCTTTCTGCTTTGTAAGTGGGGAGAAGAAACAGAATCTAGGTTATATGTTTCATTGTAGATAACTTCTTGGTTTTTCATTTGATAACACTTCATTTCCTACACACTTTGCTACTCTCCTTTTCTGAATTTGTTATTTGCTTGCCAAAATCCATGTGGGACCAAATGCTGTGGAGAATTTGGGGCATAGGGGACGCCATTAAAGATGAGCAAGGGCTTGATTGAATCCTGTCTGAGCATATAGTCATAATTCAGTTTGTTTCCTGGATGTTTTTGATCTTCCCTTTTCTAACAGAGTTCCTCATGTGGTGACCTGCAGGCTCCAACAGGGATTGCATGATTTGCTTGTCTTTTGTTTGTCAGGAGTTTTTATGGTAGTGTATCCAGCTTTCTCTGAGGTGTGAATGCTTTGCTCATTTGCAAGTCTCTTGAGTACTAGCAGTTCTCAGGAGGCTAAAGATTATAGTGTCCTCAGATTCTTTGGAATCACTGGGTGGAAACATGAACAGGTTTTGTACAGTATTGACTTTACCCTAGTTCTGTGAATGTAAGCAGCCTCCAGTATGCACCAGGCTGAGATTTGTTCCATATGTCTGCTGATCATCTTAGATGCAGCTATTGCGTCTGTCTCTGCAGCTTGCTGGTTGGCTGGAATTTTTGAGAAGTCCAGTGTAGGTACTGTGTACAGTTGAAGAATCTGGGAACTCCTTCCTGACCTTGGATTCCTGAAGCATGAAATTTAATTATCCTGATC
Organism: Heteronotia binoei; assembly: GCF_032191835.1. Taxonomy (NCBI): domain Eukaryota; kingdom Metazoa; phylum Chordata; class Lepidosauria; order Squamata; family Gekkonidae; genus Heteronotia; species Heteronotia binoei. The sequence continues at coordinate 75,087,257 of NC_083228.1, read as the reverse complement.
TTACCATGCATGACTTGAAAGTTATGGGTCATAAAATTATCTTGCCGGCACACTTGACTCCATTACCTCTAAGTAGTGTCATCTCGCTTAGGCTGGCTTTGTGCCACAAGACTAGAGAAGGGAAGTTCCCTAGTTTGCTCTAGCCATGCCTAGTTCTAACCGCTTTGTTCCAACATGTTATTTTTGAGTTGCCTGTGCCCCATTCATTAGCAGAAAACTTTGGTAGAACCTCTTTTGGTAATATTAACAAAGTGTGTATGACAAAATAAGAATTTTCTTTGGCACTCTGGATTCTTCTAATGGAAGTACATTATAAGGAAATGCTCTGCATCTGCTTGGAACTTTTATTTTACAGTTAATATAATTTATATATCAGTTTATGAACATGGCAGGTCCCATGTTGCAGTTATTCTACAACACAGATTTCCAATCTTATTGGACCTGTGCGGACTTGTGGATCTTTGGGAACATGAAGTGTATGACAACAAAAATACCTGCCTTGGTGAGGTGGATGGGAACAGTCAAAAAATGGCTGTCATAGGGGCTAGGCCTCGTCACAAGATAAGGGACATTCCAAGCCAAACATACTCCTATGATGTAGGCAGCTGTTTATGAATAGGTGTTCCCTCAAACATGAAGATAGTGCTTTCTGGCCTTTTCTGAATCTACAACAAGGCTGGCTGTTTGCTTTTTCAAATAGATACTTTGAAGAAGCAACATGTAGGCACAAGGGGAATACATTGGCAGATACCACATTGTGGATTACTGTTCTACAATATATTTATATGGCAGTTGTTGTACTCAAGTATGTCAGTCCTGAGTCAGCCTTAGATTTACAGACCTGGAAATCGTGAAAAGTATGAAAGATACAGAAAGTGTGCTGCTTTATGTTATGATCCCCTTATTGCATCTCTGCAACACTAAGAATAGAAGAAAAGCTAAAATATTCAGAATTCTTACAAAAGACCTTTGGGACATGTGTTCTGCAGACCATCTATCAACCTTCCAATTTCTGAAGTTTCAAAAAGCAGAATGCAAACAAAATGTCCAGGTATTTTTGTTACCCCAAAAAATATTTAAAAATATCTAGAAAGACTAACCATTTTGAACTACTGGGTAACCTCTTATTGGTATTATACAGTGCTTATTTATGCCAGCAAGTGGCATAAGAGAGTTTAGCTTTCTTTGCAGCTAATGCTATTACAGATTTGTGGCTGGGAAGATTGTTTGTCCCCTATGCTGCTCATTAATGTGTGAGTGTGATATTAGCCTTGGCAGCAGCAGCACAAAATACTTTTTCTGCCAGACAGATCAGATTAACTTTGTTTTAGAGGGGGAGGGCTTTTGTTCCTGTGAGCCAGTAATGCTGGGTTCTGGGAAAACATTGCACCCTGCCCATCCCTGTTGAAAGGAGGTGGGGCTCTGACTCTTATAATGGAAACATGGCAAGAGAGTTGAACTGTTGATACAGATAACAAATGTCTGTTTGAGAGCAGACTTTTAAAAGTAATGTCTTGAATAATAAAATAATGATGAAGCCTCTCAAGTGCAGCAGATACTTTAAAAAAAACAAAAGGGGGATATGTTATAATTTTATTTTTCACTTTCTGGATTTTAAGTCACAGTCATGAAACAGCTTTTTCAAATTAACACACTGTTTATCTCATGGCTCTGAACAGGTCTTTAAGATGCACAGTTCTCTACATATATGTGCATGAGAGAGAGGGAAAATATAAATATATGGTTATATAACGTTCAAAATATGATCAAGATGGGCAGCCATGTTAGTCTGTCTGTAGCCCTATGAAAGAGTAAGAGTCCAGTAGCACCTTAATTTGTGGTGGAGTATGAGCTTTCTTGAGTCACCACTTGAAATGAGGTTAATGAGATTGATCAATGTCACATTACAAACTTAAGGACCAATTTCGCACTAGACCTTTAATCCTGGTTTAGCCCTGTCCCCAAACTGACATTCTACACTAGAATCAGAGAAACCAACACTATGATTCTATGATTTTAGTGCAGAATGTCAACTTGGGGACAAGGCTAAACCAGGATTAAAGGTCTAGTGCCAAACTGGTCAAGGTGTTGAGGGGGATTTTAGCCCAGTTCTGTCCACTGGCTTTACTTGGGATGGAGTAATTTGTGTGGTGATGATATACAGTATAGAAGTATTTTATTAAATAAACAGCATCCTGTATGTTCATTTCCAGTAAACCACCTAGTTGTGCCATTTTTTTCCCAGTTTCAGTACTCACAGGATGGATTGCAAAAGCCCTGCTTGAAAACAACATGGGTGGAGAGAGGGGTGCTGTGCCAGCATTTGGAACAGAGGCAGGGTCCTTGCTCTGGTATGAGGTGATAGCCTTCCTTGTCTCAGTTTGAAAGGACAGTTTGTCATGTATCAGCCCCATCCCCCCCTCTGTGCATCATCTCATATGACTGATCTCTTAGGATATCTTCTGCAGAGGAAAGTGAATAGTAACCGAAATCGCAGTAACAAAGAAGCAAGTTTTGTAACACTACAGATGATCTCAAAAAAACTCATACTGATTTAATTCAGATCTAGGAAACAGCCTTTGTGCGCTGGGAACATATTTATCCTTGAGTCTTTGCTAGAATAAGTTGTTACTTTATAGCAGTCAGATTAACTAAAATGTATTAAATACCGATGGAATTAGGGTATAATAATGCTGTCTTGCTGAAGGCTGTAGAATTCGGATAGAATAGTTATTGACTTAGAAGTGCATAGGGTTTTAGAGTGGAATCCCCAGTAGCCAAAGCTGCTTTGAGGAAGTAGAACGCTGTTTCCCTTCATTCAGAAATCCATTGTATTCGGACACTGGAATTGCATCTGTGTTCTTCCTGTTCACTATTGTATCACTGGTTGCTAGGGTAACCGGCTATGGTAACGTAAGAATGGAGGTTTCACTCAGTATAGCAACTGGACTGATGCTGAAGGGTGCATAATGCCATCCTTCTGTTGCATTTGAGAGTTTGTGTTTGCAGTACCTTCCAGAGAAAGATATACAGTATAGATTGTGTGAAGCTGCCAAAGCAGAGGGGTCTTGTTCCTAGGTTAAAAATTCCAATATGCAGTTTCTTTGTTAAAACAAGTTTCTAGTTCTCAGGTTGCAGAGGTGAATTTTGGTATATGGTTGCTGGGAGTGCTATGTGTAAGGTAGAAGTTCCTGGTTGAAATATTAGAAAAGACTGTTTTGAAATATTTTGTCTTTAGCGCTTTATTTAAGTGTTGTTCTTATCTGACTCAAACAGAGGTAGATGATTAAAAAGGCTTGTTTATTTTCATTATTTCTAGTTCACATTTGGGGTTAACAATTCCAAAACAAGCCCATCACAACATATGAGGAAATAATTTCACTAGCCATGGCTTGCTATATACTATGCTAATTAAAATTCTATGCAAATGAAGTTCTATTTGGTAATGTGTAAATTATTCAAAGCCCTCTGGCTCACTTTTTCTAATGGGAGCTCTCTGTACAAGGCCGGATGGCTGAAAAGGTAAAGGCAAAATCTGTGTTTTCTAAAAGCTGTATTTTAAAATGCTCCTTGCCACAATGTAAGGGCTTTGCATCAGAGTTTCTAAATCGGGTGTAGAACTCGCTTGTTATAAGGGCCAAATCTGACATAAAAGAGACATTTTCAGGCCCAAATCATGTGTGTCATAAAATATGCTAAGGTAGCGGAGATATAAACTTTATAAAAGACACAACACAATTAAAGATTTTTTAAAACTTAAAAGAAAATATGCTTAAAAGATTAGCACTCTTGCAATATATTGTTTATTTAACAGTTTTTGATAACTGACACTCTTGCTCTGAATTATTACATCAAAATCTGGAGACAGTGTGCTGTACCAATCTTGAGTATGCTATTCACAGTTCAGGTGTTGTTCAGGTGTGTGTGTTAAGTTGAAAATCTACTTTTGATTTTTTTTTTAATTTCAACTTTTATTGTTTTCTTTTCAATATTACAGACATAATATTAGGAAATAAATAAAATAAGATAGCAATATTCATATAAAGTAAAAGGAAGTAATACATAAATGTTATCTGTACTCTTACTTACTTTTGATTTATTGGCATTCATTACAGAAATCTCATGGTCAATGCTTTGGAAATGACTGGGCATTGTGAGCTTTTGTACATAAGTTGCTTCATGTGCTGGTCAGCCAATGGAGAAAATGGAGGCTTTGCTCTGTAGCTCCTATGAGATTGGGCAAGTCTGGCAAAGCAAGCTGTGATGCAGAAGGAAGCAAGAGAGAAAGGAAGCAGATAACAGTGAATTGCTTGAGGACCTGATAGGAACTTTCTGGGGGTCAGATTCGGCTCTTGGGCTGCACATTTGACACCAGTGTTCTAAATGCTTCTTAGCGGCAGCAATTTAAGGAATAGAAATTCAGGTTAAATTAGCAAAATGTGTATATGTGAAGGGATTCTGTATTCCATATGCAGGCAAGTGTATTCCAGCATAGAAGGGTCAGTTTTTCCATATTACTTTTCACCTATTCAATTATGTGAATCAGGTTCCTTCTCCTAAACTGCTAGATATACCATGTTGTGGTATTTGTTAAAACTAAAATAACATCCCACATGGTTATGAAAATGAAAAAAACATGAACATAGTCTGCCATTTCCTAGTTGTAGGATTCTTTCTAAACTTCTTTGTGGGAATATAGGTGAGAGTACCTGGGGGTGAGAATTTTCAAGGTTAAGCAGGTTTTGTTGTGATGATTGTTTAAGGCCACATGATGAAATAACAATGCCTTCTTTTCTTCTGAAACAGAGTTATTCTTCCTAAGAAATAAAGTTTATTAATAGAAACTGCTATGACATTAAAACTTCAAAGTTTTTACTGCAAGACAAATCCAGAGAAGGCAGTATATTTAATCTGGGTCTAAAATACAGTTTGGATGAGATAAGCCTCTGCAGAATATGGTCCAGTAGAAAACTTGTCATCATCTTCAGGAGATTGGTTGAAATCTAACTCTGCTATTAACTTCCTAGAAACTTCTTCCATAAAACATTAAAGATCCATTTTAATCGAGTTGAGGGAATTAATGGGACAGGAAGTTTGTAATGCAGTTGATTCTAGGGTCAGTATTGTAGAGTGGTTAAACTGCCTCCAGCCTGAAAGAAGGCAGAGGTGCCTGAAAAGCAGTGATTGGTCGAGAAAGCATTCAATAGTTTAGAAGTCTCATATCTTTGGACACTTTTAGACCACATCGGTTTTGGGCATAAATTTATTTCAGTTATAAAAATGTTGTATAGCTCTCCCATGGCTAATCTATATATCAATGGGAATAATTCTGAAGATTTTTTGTTAGAGCGAGGTACTAGGGTTGCCAAGTCAAATTCAAGAAATATCTGGGGACTTTGAGGGCGGAGCCAAGAGACTTTGGGGGTGGAGCCAGGAGACATTGGGGGTGGAGCCCGGAACAAGGGTGTGACAAGCATAATTGAACTCCAAGGGAGTTCTGACCATCACATTTAAAGGGACAGCACACCTTTTTAAATGCCTTTCTTCCATAGGAAATAATGAAAGATAGGGGCACCATCTTTTGGGGCTCATAGAATTGGACCCCCTGGTTTAAACATTTTGAAACTTGGGGGATATTTTGTGGACAGGCACTAGATGCTATACTAAACATTTGGTGCCTCTACCTCAAAAAATAGCCCCCCCAGAGCCCCCAATACCCGCAGATCAATTCCCCATTATTCCCTATGGAAATCGTTCTCCATAGGGAATAATAGAGTGCCCAGTAGACATTTCCCTCCTCCCCACGCTTTTTATTTTTATTTAATTCATCCTGAATTTTGTAAATGTAAATTGATACTGTATCATTTTTTACTCAATAAAGTATGTGTTTTGTTTTTTAAAAAAGCAGTGGTTGGTAACTTGCCTAGAATAGATTTGCAAGCACTGCATATTTGCACCTCCCACATTTGCCTGTCTATTTTAAAGCATCTCTCATTTTCTGTCTTTAAATCTTTCGCTCACAAGTGCTGCCTTCTGGTACTGCTGCAGCTCTTGCAGTCTCAACTGGGAGAGAAACTTGCATCTAGGAGGGGCTTGCCAAATGGAGGAGGTGTTTCCTAATTAAGGAACAGTTGAGGGCATGGCAAAAGTTTGAACACATTGAATAAAGTGAGGTCAGGTGCATTTGCATTTTTTGAGACCTTTCAAAATGGATGTTGAATCTTCACAACTTCAATTTTTTTCATTGCTACATTTTATTTCTGAACAGCATCCATTTGATTTTCCTGTTTCTCTCATCAATACTAACTGCAGCTGATTCATAGCTCACCTTTTGCAAAGCATACCTTCCCAAACTAGCAGAGGAGCTAAGCTGTTTTTCAAACAGCTTCAGTTTCACTGAACAGGCTTGCTCAGAAAGTATGCATTTCTGAACAGCCAATAATGATGTTCAAGAATCTTTCAGTAAGGAAGTACGAGTCAGCTAAAACATTACAAGGCGGGGGAGAAAGCTGCAAGGCTGGCTGAGGCAAAAGGACTCAACTCAAGACATAGTGCAACTCCCACAGGGTGAGTCATTTTAAGCTCCAGCCAGAGGCCTTTTTGAATCGGGCCTAAGCAGCAGCAGACAAAGAGGAACATCTCCCACCGTCATTGAAAGCAGAGTTGTTAGATGTGACCCCTTTTAAGGCAGAGGCCACCCAGCTTCCTATATTTGCTTGCCACAACTTCTCAGCTATTTCCTCCTCCCAACTTCTGCAGGTGTTAATGAGGTCTGAGGTGCCTTGAGACATTAAGAAAAACAAAGAAAACAAAGGGAGAGACTCCACATCCTTACTTACTAGTTTAAAGAGAAGGTGATGCTCTTTCCTGCAGTGCAATTAATCCCCACCCTTCCCCTTGCTTAGACCCAGAATTAATTACTTGATTATAAATCCCCGAGTGGTAGTTTATAATACTAATATTACCCTCAAAATTGGTCTTTGGTGCCATTTTTCTCTTCCCTCTCAGAAACCCTCCTTACCAGTTAACATTTCTTCCTGCTCTGTCCTCCCCCTTTGATTAAAGGTTTGAAAATAGGCAGGCTTTTTTACTTCCCTGAGGGGGATTAAACACACAGAGAATTAAGTGCAAACCTTTGCTGATTTTTCAGTGCACGTTATGGGCAGTGTGCCCTTGATGTAGTGATTGGAAATGCCCAGCACTGATCCTGTATCAGCAGCCCTTAGCTCAAGAGCTTTTTCTCCAACCCAAGCTGTTAAACAAATGATTCAAACTGAGTAGCCATTTTGGGGATGCAAATTTAGATTTGATTATTTCCTCCCTTCCCCTTGTCTTCTTTTTTTACAGGATGTCATTTGAGAGGCTGTATTTTCCCATTAGAAAATGCAACAGTATTTGCACAAAATGGGACGATACTACAAGGAGAAGAAATTGGAATACTTAGTGGTGTTTAAAAAACATTGTGTTGTCCTTTATCCCCAAGTCTTGTTAGGCTTTCACTACTGTACATGAAAATTGTGTGGAGACTGGAATACATCCAGTGGTGTATGCAATGTAGCCATATTTTACATTCTCTGTCAGCCCTAGTCTAAAGTACAAACCAAAACAAACCTTTCCACTTAGCCTAATCAAAATGTACCCGATGGGTGGGAGAGAGAATTGTTAAAGTAAAATAGTCCTCCACGTATGTTTGTACCTGTAAAGTAAATCCAAATTCTGTGGCATATTATTATATTTCTGCATTAAAAATAGAAGCTAGTTAAGAGACATTCCTTTTCCCACACACACATAGTAGAGAATGCTTCTTCCAAAGTGTCACTTGCTGGGACAAAAGTGTATAATTTAAAAGCTAAGAAAATGTATGTTGTTTTGTTGTTGTAGCTATTGCTTTTACTCTTGGGCAGATATATGGAGACTGAATTGATTAAAATTCAGACAGTCAATTAAGATTTCTTTAATCAGACAGGCTTCATTTTTAAAAGCCTGTGCTCTGGTCTGAATTAAATTAAACAAATGTTATCATCCTCAACCTCACAGTCATATATATATATATATATATATATATATATTTTTTAAAAAAAAGATTCCCTGCCTGCAGGCTAACAAATCTGCTGATCTAGTGGGATATGGAAGGCAGGAGAGGAAAGGGAACAAAAAAGCATGTTTATTTTGTATATTCAATTCTTCCTTGAGTCAGAATCATTGTAAGGCAGGCAGTGGGATGTAATTCTAAGCCAGAATCTAGGAGACCTGAGTTCAGATCACTACTGTGACAAGCTTACTGATGTCCTTGGACTAGTCATCCTCAGCTTAGCTTACTTCACAAGGTTGTGTAAGGATAAAAAGGAGAAGGGAGGGCCAAGCATGCCTTCTTGAGCTCCTTGGAAGGAAGGCAATATTAATATATACTACCAAGATGTAACATATTTCTGCTGCTAAAGCTAAGTAGGTGTGGCTTTGCCTAGGTGGGAGACAGGAATTATCTAGAAGCCACAGAGGACCCTTGGTAGTATAATGGATAGAATTCTATACTTTGACTATGAAGATCTGGGTTCTTGTAATGTAGTTGTGGGTATTTGGAATATTAAAAATATGTGAGTCCTACCCCACATTTTTGGGATTCCATATGCCTAAGGGTTTGTTATGTGGACTGGTTTCTGCAGACAGCTATAAAACAAGGTGATAGTTTGCCCTGGAGAGCTGATTTACAGAGCCATATTAAATGATATCAAATGATATCATTTGAGCACCAGTGTGGCATTGTGGACAAAATGCTAGATCTGATAATGTTCGACAGCTTTGTCTTAGTCTTTGTGATCAGGAAGAAGCACAGTCCCCTTCCCACCCCCCGCCCCCGCAAATAGCTAGTATTGTGTGGCATGGCTTCATCGTCTGAACTGTATGGATGTGTACTACGCAACCTACTTACTGAACTTGACAATTTGATTGTTGATTATTCTTCCTGGATGCTTGAACCATATAATCTAATGAATGATCATCATATTCTTATGGGAACCAGAATGACGTCGTGGGCAGAGAATGTGTTGGTCTTTGTATTAGGGACATGTGAGTTTAGGTCCTTGATAGGAATACAATATCTCTTACTCTGACCTGACCACAGAATGGTTACAAATATAAATTGTCCTGAGCTGCTCAGAAGAAGGGCTGAATACAAATGTAATACACAAGCGCAAAATGGTTATTACATCACAGTTAATCTGCAATCCCCATTTTACTCAGCTTTCAGAGAGAGGATTTAATTGTTATGAAAATGAGGTATCCATCAGCAGGATATTTGGGTAATGTTATCTAGTATAAATGTGTGTTAAGGTTACATGCTGTCAACAAACCCACTTGTTGATGTGAAAGGCAAGACACTGTAAAACTGGTTTATCTGGATCTTTATTATCAAAATAAGCTCATGTGCCTTAAATGAGATCGACTTTCTCATTCAAAACCTTCTTTGCCTAGAGTGTTTTTGTGCTTCCAACTTCTTCCAGACCTGTGAGGACTAAGGATATCTTTTCTTTGCTTCTTCCTATCCAAAGAAATAGGTTTTTAAAAAGTAAGAAACAGAAGTGTGTGGATTTTCTTCTTCTTTTCATTCATCGTAGAATTGTCAAAGTGCCATGCTGTGTTTCTGGCTCAATATTTGTTTGTCCATGTAGGGGGATAGAAGGGAACTAAGGACCTTGAAAAACCAGATGGTAATTGGCAGATAATTAAAAACTAGCTGAAGTATGGAAAATTGATACTGTCATCCATTAGTGCAAGCAGATCTTCAGAATTTGTGATCCAATAGACCTGTCTGATGACTCACTGTAGCTCAATAAACCTCTTGTGTTTGCTACAGAAAACTGAGAGAAAGGATTTTTATGCATAGAGCAGCCAGGATACATGGGACTGGGTGTGATGTTAAGCTAAAGTAGGCCCAGTGATCCCCTTTCACTCTGTTTTTGGAAACTCAAGGACTTTTTTGTCCACTGGAGGAAATCTTAAGGGCATGACTGGATCCAACTGGTGGTTGGTAGGCTAGGTTTGGCTTGATGGGTCACAAGTTGTATAGACTTGAACATAGTAAGTATCAATCTTTTAATGCCACTTGTTTGATGTTTTGACTACTGATGGAGGAGTGATCTGTACTCTTTTCCTTAATCTGATTAAAACTCCTTGACTAAAAGTCTAGAGAAATTAAAAATCCTATTAAGTAGCATCATCTGGATGCGATACTAAAACCAATGGAAAAATCTTGTAATAGCAGTTAGGGAATCCACCAGATAAAAGGAATAAAACTAGCTTGTGATGAGACAGAGATGAAAAATTATCTAGGTACTGTGTTAAAATCCTATTTCTAAGACTAATATAAAGAGGAAACTCCACTCCAATTGGCTTTTATATTTTACCTAGTTGTTTAGAATTTATGAAATTGTTTTATTTATGTAACTGTAATTACGTAATTGTTTTATCCTTGATGTGACCTGCCCTGAGCCCATTTGGGAAGGATGGGATAGAAACGTGAAATAACAAATTAATAAATACTAAATAAAAATATGTATTAAAGTACCAATTTCCCACTAAGAACAATCACAAAGCTGGTCTGAGCAAGGAATCTTTCTTAATCTTCCCTTCATAACCAGAGTGGGCTGTGCATTCAATTGTGATAATAAAGCAATAAAATAATTTGGGATAGTTCAATAAAGAGCAATAGGAAAGCAGTGATTGAGGTGGAGCAATGCTAAAAAAATAAAGAAGAGCAGACCCTACAGGCACAAGTCTATGTACTCAAGTAATCCCTTTCTTAGATATTCGACTTGATACAGAACAACTGCAAGTTCCAGGCCCTGAATAATGTCATAGTTTAGTCCAATAAGAGAGAGTTTTGAGTCAAGAAACTTGGGCCAAGAGGATTTAAGAGAATCTTCTTTTAATAAAGATATGTATCCAGAGTTTATATAGAGCACTTTATGGTACAAATTGAAGACCAATCACCAAGCTTTAGCCTCCAAAGATGGTTGATTCAATTCTGCTCATAGGGATACTCCAGTTACGCATTTTGGTGTGCTGGTAAACTTATGAAGGGAGCAAAATAGGAGAAGATCAAAGGTTTCTTTGACTGATTGCATCCAGATCGCTGCCCCGAAAAGCAAGATAAGGATTATTTTCATATTGAAAATTTGAATCACCCCGGATATATATCATCCTCCACAGTACCTCAAAAAGTTTAGGATGCCTCCAGTACAAGGTACTGGTTTCTCCAGCATGGCTTTTTGATGAGAGAACCAACTCAAATTATATATGAAAACTGTTCCCAGACACATGTTCCTTCATTTGCTAGATTCTAACATTATCAATAGGCAATCAATATAAGGGAAGGTTCCTTTTCTTCTAAATCTATATTATATATTCTGTTCACTTTTTAATCTGTTGTATTGCTTTACATGGTCGGCATTTATTTTGATCACAGCAGCCTGAAATGTTATAAATCACTTTTGTTGAGTTTTTGAAATGGCTCATTGACATTTTAAGTTAGTGAGATAAACTAACAAATGTTGCTGAGGTAGACTTGGGGAATCTGTTCTTCTACACTGTGTGTTAATGGTTTGCTCATGAGTGTGTACCTTGTGCAGTATCTATGTTGTTAAGCGCTTGAAGAACAAATTTTTATTAATTTAAATGTTTTTATGCCACTTTCCCCCCCAACTTAGGGTCCCCAGTGTTGTGAACAATAAAAAAACAATTAAATGAACATATACAAATATATTTTTAAAATTACACAAACTCATAAATGGGAGGGTTAATAAGGGAATGCCATACAAATCAAGTTTTTACCCACTGGCAGAAGATAATGATAGAAGAATGGAAGAGTGTTTTTCCCCTTCTCCCACATATCCCCTAAGCCAGGGGTGGGAAACCTTTTTTCTGACAAGGGCCATTTGGATATTTATAACATCATTCACGGGCCATACGAAATTACCAATTTAAACAACAGTGCTCCACTGAGGGAGAATGATTCAGGCCGGCAAAATTAATGCAAATTGTTTTTCTATTTGAAGTCACGTGGGGAGAGCCTAATCTGGCACACACACACAGCCCGCCGTCCTAGGCAAATGCATAGGTGCAGGGCTTTTTTGTAGAAAAAGCCCAGCAGGACTCAGTAGCATATTAGACCACATCCCCGCATATTAGGTCACACACTCATTTGCATATTAGGCCACACCATCTGGGATAATCAAGTACAAACTGAACTGTGACAGTAACTTTTCCAGGCCACCCCTCCCTCCCTTCATGGGGAAACTGCAGCTGCTCCCAACAGACCTTTAAAGGCACCCACGTACCCCAGCAGCAGTCCTTCACAATGCCAACCACTCAGGCTCCACAGAGGGAGACAGAGAGGGAGGAAGGAAGGAGAGAGAAAGAAAAAGGGGAAGAAAGGGAAATGAAATGGAGGGGACAAATGGTAATAAAGGAAAATAAATGGGGGGAAGAAAGGGAAATAAATGGGGTGAATAAAAAGGAAGAAAAGGAAATAAAGAAATAGGGGGAAGAAATGGAAAGAAAGAGAAATAAAGAAATGAGGGAAGAAAGGGAAAGGAAGGGAAATAAAGAAATGAGGGGGAAACTTACCTGAATGGTGACAGTGACTTTTCCAGGTCCTGCAGCGATCCTGGCTAGCCAGCCAGGCCCCAGGGAGGTTGCTGTACAGCGTGGCTGGGCCCCAGGATCCCTGCCAGCCAGCTGGGCCCCAGGAAGGCTGTTGCTCAGTGCAGCTGGGCTCCATGATCCTCGCTGGCCAGCCAGGCCCTAGGGAGGCTGCCATGTGGCTCGGCTCAGTCCAGCAATCCCTGAGGGCCAGACCAAGTGATCTTGAGGGCCATAAACGGTCCAAGGGCCGGACGTTCCCCATCCTGCCCTAAGCACACAGATGGTTGCTTTCTCACAACCAGATATTAATCTGTGCTTTTCAATTCCTGATTAATACAGCAAAATATTCCCACAATTTCTAATATGAGTCAGAATCTCCAGTGCACACTTCTTGTATTGCTGAGGTAGACTGGGAATTTGTTCTTTTGTATTGTTAATGATTTGTTCATGAGGGAGTATCTAAAGCACTGTTGTGGGGCTTGGATTAATCTGTGTTGTTAAGTGATGTAGCATTGTGGGATTCCATGGAAGGTATCAGAGATGCAAAGTGGTTCATATGAAGTGGAATCTGAAGAAGAATGCAGAGCTTCATCCTCTCAAGATCCTCCATGTTCCCGATTGTGCTCTTCTTTTTCCTTGGCTATTTCTGTCACTAACAGAAGGAAATGTCAGGAAGCTAAAAAAGTAAATTGGAACCAAGAAAAAGTGCCTTAGAGAATTTGCTCCTCATGATCCGTTTTCCTACTAAGGTTTTGAAAACCCATGCAGGGAAATGGCCAGAAAATTTTTCAGGCACACATTGCAGGGGTATGTGTGAGTTGCCCAAAAGCAGAGAAAGAAAAAGCCATGCTGCTGCTTTCCCTGTTTATGGCTCTTTACTCACACACGTGATCTTTTTCCCTATTTGCATTCTTCATATTTTTGCCTAGCTATTAATAAGCTGCAAAGATAGCCTTGTATATGCTTTCTGGCTATTTTCCAACATGCACTTTTGAATCATGAGTTTGGAAATGTGACAGGACCATTGACTCTCTGTGGATTTCGTTTCTTGGGTGCTTCCATAATGCCATGCAACTGCAGCAGCTATTAAAGAACAGGAACCCATTTCTAAGGGTCTAACAGTCTTTCTCCCTCTTTTTCCTTCTGTTGCAGAAAATGCTTGTGAAGCAGCAAGACCGTCTGGAAGAGCGCGAGCAAGACATTGAGCAGCAGCTGTACAAATTGGAGTCTGACAAGCGGCTGGTTGAAGTAACTGGGATTATTTATTTTATTTTTACTTTCCTAATGCTAGAGCCAAGTAGCAACCAAGCGCTGCAGCCACTCACCAAGGTCTTCTATCAAAGCAATTCCCCGATAGGACATCTTGGAGGGAAGAGGGTTGTAGCCAAAACAGTGAGAAACTAACCTATCACAGTAGGCCCAGGATAGCCAGAACTTTGGAACACCCTCCCAGAAGCTATAAGGGCCCTGCGGGATTTATCTGCGTTCCGCAGGGCCTGTAAGACCGAACTGTTTAAACAGGCTTTTGTGGTCTAACTGAAAAAGGGCTGCCACCGGACACCGGTGGGTCAGATCATAGTTAAGAAGTCAATACCGCCTATACTGGATTGAAATAGCGCTATAGAATGGTTTTAAAGTTGATATGTAAATTATGGTTTTATATGTTTTATTGGATTAATTGTTTTATAATGTTGTAAGCCGCCCTGAGTCCGCTTGCGGAGAGGGCGGGATATAAATGAAAAGTAATAAATAAATAATAAATAAATAAATAATAAATAGCCCCATAACATTACAGTCTGTAGCATAGCTTCTAGGCAAGCTACTATCCAGCCAGACTGTATGTGGTCTAAGAGGAAAGTCTTGTACAGAGAGAGCAATAATGCAGGGTCTGCAAATTATTCCACCACCACTCGCATGCTGTTTGGTGGACTTTACTTTGTTTCGTAGGGACCAGGTCCCAAATGTTTGGTTCTTAGCATATAGCCCCTGATTAAAACATTGAACTCTCTTTTTCCCTGATTGGGACAAAAAGCTTCCTTGCTCACAGCAGCTTTTAATGTATTATATGCAGTTCTTCTTCCAGGGTCCTCTGTCTATGACTAGATAACATTTCATCTGAAACTAAGCTACAGCATTGCCAAGCTATGGCCATTCTGCCCTATTTTGTTTTTTGAAACTCCTCCAAAGTCCTGCAGCCCCTTTAATATTTCAGTAATGCAAAGCATGCAACCTATTTTCGTTCCTTAATAAACACACTTGAAGAAATGGGCAAGAGCCCAGGAGCAACCTCTCCACTGTACAGGTGTGACATGAGCTGAACATTGGGCATTTTCCTTTCCTTTTCCATTTTATCAGGAGAAGGTGAACCAGCTGAAGGACGAGGTGCGCCTACAGTATGAGAAGATGCACCAGATCCTTGATGAGGATTTGCGCAAGACTATGGAGATCCTAGACAAGGCTCAGGCTAAATTCTGTAATGAGAATGCTGCCCAGGTGTTGCACCTCAGTGAGCGCATGCAGGAAGCTAAGAAGCTGCTCAGCTCCGTTCAGGTCATGTATGACAAGACCGAGGACATCAACTTCATGAAGGTGAAGTGAGGGGTATCTGGGGAAAGGGGGGTGGGTCCTGAGAAAAATGTGGTGGTGGTATAAGAAAAAGGTGTGGAAATATAAGATGGCCATCTCAACCCAGCAATGACTGCTTCCATTTCCCCCTCTGCCAATATGGAAGCTACATCTTCATCTTCACCCTCACATTATAGAAATGAAAGTGTCTTTTTTCCTCTCTTGCTTCTTCAAGGTTATGTAGAGTTCTGCTGTCCACCCATTGCCACCTTTACCCATACTTTCCTTACAGAGCTCAAGTTGGTGATCATGGCATGCTTTAACCTCACCTGCCGTGGCTCTCCCAGCTAGTCTCTTACTCCTTTAGCTATGGTATCTGTTAGTCATTTTGAAACCATCATAGCAACAGGAGAAAGAAGGTGCTGTGGAGAAAGATTAGTTCATTGGGAAGAGCGAAAGGATGAAAGTGCTTTCCTCTTGCATTCCTTTAATATAGCAATTCAGTCACTGTTCTCGCATTTTCAGATATTGCCTAGTCACTTAACCAAGATTCAGAATGTTAGAAAGACCCAAATGCAGTTAGCCACTTCTACACTTCTGCCTGCCTTACTGAAATTATTTAACTATTTGACATTGATCTAGAAGGAGAGAGGGACGGTGGCTCAGTGGTAGAGCATCTGCTTGGGAAGCAGAAGGTTCCAGGTTCAATCCCCGGCATCTCCAAAAAAGGGTCCAGGAAAATAGGTGTGAAAAACCTCAGATGAGACCCTGGAGAGCCACTGCCAGTCTGAGAAGACAATACTGACTTTGATGGACCAAGGGTCTGATTCAGTATAAGGCAGCTTCATATGTTCATAGAAGACACCCCCTCAATCAAATTGTTCATTGTGTGTTCAGAATAAGCCCCTACTGACCATTTGCCCCAAACACAGTTTACCTAATGTGTGGTAAAATCATCCTTACCACTTGGCAGGATGACTTGGAACAACTTATGACTTCTGAGCAGTTATTGCAACTGCATGGGCTCAGAAATGCAAAGCAGCATATGTTGAGTGGCTTTCTTTTGATAGCTCAAATGTGTGTGTGCGCACGCGCTATGTTCTGAATGGAGCATATGTTTAAATTATTGTTGTTCTAATGATCAAAATACATGGAAGTGTCATTAAGAAAAGGACTGGTCTTCTGCTTCTGGGTATGATATCAAGACTTAGTGTGGTGCAGGTGGGAGTGTTGGGCAAGGGAACAGGTTCAAATCCTCACTTGCAGTCCTGTAACTTGCTGGGTAACCCCATGCAGTTGGATCTTGTGAGAGTAAAGTAAGAAAAATCATTTGTATATGCCACACTGAACTCTGCAGGAAGGTGTGATGCAGATGTGGTAATGGTGAATCCAAGGCACAAGTTTATAAGATGTCATTTAGCTGACTTACTGAAGCTATGTAGGTCCAGACCTGATGATGGCCCAGACCCATCATTCACAGAAACGTTGTGTAGAATAAGGGAGGTTTGAAAATCCTGTGCAGGCTAGCCAGTTCTTTAAGGGTTAAGACAAATGAAGGGAGGACCACTAGAAGTCGTAACAACCATCAACCAATCAGAAAAATTATGTATGAATCACTACAACTTGAGGTGAAGTTTCTCCAGGGTAAAACCAAGGAAGCTCCCTTCGTACACAGAGAAAGAAGGGTTTTGTAATTCCAATACTGCTTTAATAGTTTGTTGTTGTGTAGGATACCTCTTACAGTTGATGATGCATAGTCATGACCCCAGTGACTTTCCAAATATCAGATTCTCCCATGTTACACAAGAAATGGTTGAATAAGAGGGTCACTTCAGACCTTGTACTTGTGGTAAGCACCTCCCTCTGAGGCTAATCTGCAACGCACAAAGACCAGATGGTGCACTTCTTGGTTTAGAAGTCAATATCCTTGACCTCTTGATCAGTACTGTCTGTCAAAAGGAGGCTTTCCGAGGAAATATCAGTAGTTTATTCACAGGGTATTTACACCCTGCTGGAGTGTATACTTCTAACTGGGCTGCTCCATCCTTGTTGTCCAAACTGCACTGTGCAACAGATATTCAAAACGAGACCAATAAAATGGTTGACTTGGTAGCAAATGAAAACATTAGCTTTGCTATGGTATAGAATGGTTACCCGGAAGTGCTTTTGAAAAGAAGAGTTTTTGTATGCACATAAGTGGACTAGAAAAGCATATGAAAGTTAGAATACTTCTGGGCTTCAGGGATCATGGATTGTATCTATGGACTGTTGTTACAGTGATATGTTAAAGCTTATAATCAGTGTCGTACAGCAAATACAGTTTTGGACCAAGGCATTGACTGGGGTTCTTACTTGAATTAAAAAATTGCTTGATGGATTCTGTCTAGAGTGCCTGGTCCCTGCAGAGAAAATATGGGTAACCCTCATACAGACTCATGAAGCCAGCCCCTTTTGTTCCATATTTGTTATCCTGAAGGGCTAAAATTGAAATTAAATTAAAAGAGAAACAGCCTTCCAGTTGTTGAAAGTCTGCAAAATGGCAATAGTTATTAGCATTTGGTCTTTCCTCTTAAAAGCGTATAGACTGATCAGTTAGATATAACAATAACATTTATACAGCACCTTAATTTCATAAAGTAGTTCAGTATTGTTATCTCCATAAATCAGTATAAGGAGTTGCCAAATGCCATCAACATGAATAAGTCAGTTCATCTAACTCAGTTCCAACAGTATCCCTCCCAGGTCACAAACAGAAATCATTCTTAGCCTTGTTAACCTGAGATCTTTTTTGCTGGGGATTGAACATCAGATCGTCTACATGCAAGCTTGTGCTTTTCTTCAAGGAACAGTCCTTTCCAGGTAGTGCTCCGTATGTGTGAAGCATGAAGTATGGTTGTAGTGAGTGAGGTGGGGCTTGGGAAGCCAGAGAACTGGTGGGAACAGCAGAGAAGTCAGCAGGTTTGGATAAGGTGGAGATCCTGTGCTATAAGAATGCTGCATGACTTACAGTTTCTGAATTTTTTTCTCTGTTGCCTCATAGAATACCAAGTCGGTGAAAATCTTAATGGATAGGTAAGAAATTAATTTCTGGACAGTATGGTTTTGGATGAAGCAGGGGATCTATATGTTCCAGAATCTCCTAGGGATGGGGCTAAGGTGACTAAGCAAGGAGTGGGAGAGTGTGGTATAAACTGGTGTTCCACCCACTGCTGCTTCTTGCACTGTGATGGGATTTAATTTTGGTTAACATATTAAAAAAAAGTATTAAGTTCTGTCCTGGTCAGATACAGGGAAGAGGTGGGAGTGATGCTGCTACAGCTAAATTCTGTTATCTATATTTTAAAAATAACATTGGAAAATTTGCCCAAGTTCTGATCGCAGTATCAAGAAAGACCTGCACTTTGGGAAAGAACCCTTACAGTGAAAGTATTAAGTACACACAATCTGTTTAGCTTTCCATAAGAAAGGCTAAGAAGAAATTGGATTATAATGGCCAGGCACTTTTCACAGGGAAAAAAATGGGATGTGTTCATGGATCAGATAGAGATCAAATGACTGATTAACTGTACAAATTCCAATTAAAAATTAGTGCAACATCTTAATGTGCTCCTATAATCTGTGGGGCAGGATATGCATACCTTGCAGAACTCTAATGTTGGCTGGAAATACATTATGCATTGGCTGAATCCCATTTGTAAGATGCTGTCCTTGAGTCCTGTTGTACAGTGCAGTTCTAAACACAGTTATACTATTCTAAGTCCATTGACTTCAGTAGCCTTAGAAGAGTGTAGCTCTGCTTAGAATGGCACTGGTAGAAGCAAGCAAGGCAAAGGAAATAACTACTTTTTAGCCACCTTGGCCCTGATGAGGTCAGAAAGGCAGGGTATACATTCTGTAAATAAATAACTATTGTGGCATTGGCTTGCATTTGGCACTATGCTGTGTATCCAGACACAATTCTGAGAAGAACCAAGACATTAGAGCCCTTTCCCAAATCTCCAATCTGTGTTGGGCATGCCAGGCAATTTTGGTGGATTATTGAAAGAAAAAGATTGTGTATAGGAAGAAAAGTTCACAATGGCTTCCCCTAAAAGTAGCAAGGGAGACAATGTCAGGAAATTCTCTCCTGTACAATTGTCTCTTCATGGGACTTACGCTGGTTTTAAAGAGACAAGGTTCCCTGGGGAGAAACTTAAGGATAGTTTAAGGATTCTTAAGGAAACTTAAGGATTCCCTCATTAGCAGAGTTATAGGAAAAAACCAAGTAGCTCAGTTTGAGTCAAGAGGGAAGTACAAACATTTTTTAGCTGCTGTCAGAAGAAAAGAAATTGTCAGAAGACCAAAAAGAAATTTGTCTGTAATATACTGCTACATTCTTTTTAGGACCCAAAACTGCACAGGAGGCAGCCTGCCCCCTCCCAAGATTGGCCATCTCAACTCCAAGCTCTTCCTGAATGAGATTGCCAAGAAGGAGAAACAGTTGAGGAAGCTGCTGGAAGGTGAGAGTTGCCTCCCCAGTTCTCCTTTCTCTTGGTGTATGCAGGGACAGATCCCCACTGGCATAAACAGCAGCTCAAAAGGGAATATCATTGTATGTTTCATCCAGCTTTATCTCGGTACTGCTCATCAGTAGACTTTGAGAAACCAGAGGATACCATCAAAATGGAGAAGGGGAGCATGATGGTAGAGAGCCAGCTGTCTTACTGGATGGCAGTCATAAGAACATAAGAGAAGCCATGTTGGATCAGGCCAGTGACCCATCCAGTCCAACACTTTGTGTCACATAGTGGCCAAAAAAACCAGGAGCCATCAGGAGGTCCATCAGGAGGCCAGGACACTTGAAGCCCTCCTACTGTGGCCCCTCCCAAGCACTAAGAATACAGAGCATCACTGCCCCAGACAAAGAATTCCAACAATACAGTGTGGCTAATAGCCACTTCTGTGAAGCTCCATATGTTTATCCAATCCCCTCTTGAAGCTGGCTATGATTGTAGCTGCCACCACCTCCTGTGGCAGTGAATTCCATGTGTTGATCACCCTTTGGGTGAAGATGTACCTCCTTTTATCCATTCTAACCCAACTGCTCAGCAATTTCATTGAGTGCCCATGAGTTCTTGTACTCTGAGAAAGGAAGAAAAGTACTTCTTTCTCTACCTTCTCTATCCCATGTATAATCTTGTAAATCTGTGTCATGTCACCCCTGAGTGACATTCTACTTGCCCTTTACTGCACTTTTTCCAGTGCTATAATATCTTTTTTAAGGTGTTGTGACCAGAATTATACACAGTACTCTAAATAAGGCCACACCATCGATTTATACAGGGGTATTATGATACTGGCTGATTTGTTTTCAGTACCCTTCTTAATAATTCCCAGTATAGTGTTGTCCTTTTTTATTGCAGTCGCATACTTTCCCCAGTGCCCAATTTATTGCTGCTTGTAGCTGTCTCTGGGATCAGTGCCTGAATGTGATCATTTGCTTCCCATCAGCTTTGCTGAGATTAAAGGCAATACTTAAAAATGCAGGGCATTCTACAATTGCAAACATTTATTTGCTGCAGAACAGAAGATAACTAATCTGGAAATATTAGTTGGGAGGTAAAACATTGCCCTTTTCCCACCTGAACTGCAGTTAGGGCCCTTCAAAGCAAGAGGAGCTGTTCCTAAATAAGAGTGGGACGTTTAAAGGAAATGTACTTCTTCTGCCCACTTGCTGAGCCACTGTAGTCCGATCATAGGACAACTGTGGCTGATGATTAGTGGCTACTTCCTGAGCACTCAAAACAGATAGAGAAGGCTTAAATAGTTGTTCACTTGGGAAGGTTCATACTGACAATGTTTAAGGAACCCCCCTGGTCTGATATTACAGGTAGACCGGTCTTTTTCCTAACAGCTGTTCTTTTCTCTGTCTTCTCCATGCTCCTTGCATTTTTAGTCATGTAATTCCCATTGAGTCACGAAGAGTAGGATTATAGCCTTAGACTCTACTCATCTTCATCTTCTGTGAAGCAACATATTTACAGTATGCATGCAAGTCTGCAACAACTGTGCTTCTGCACAAAAAACATTGTGGAAGGTGTATAGGAAGGAAGAGCTTTCTATACAACACAAAGGTTTGCTTTACAAGAAGGCAGTAGTTTGGTTTCAGCTGGACCATTTTGTCCAGCTTGATAAGGATTCAAAGAAAGGGAGGGGAGGTTAAAACACATGACATACAAAGTAAAGATGAAACACCTGGGCTTATCATAGTGAAGAGTATCGTTATGTTACCAGATTCCAAATAAACACTTGTTGCAGTTAAAAAAACAACACACACAGAGAGACAAAACAACAACAAGGTAAATGGCTCTTATGTCAACATCTCAAACATGTTATCAAGCAGCACTGGGTACAAAATCTGTTGTCTTCCAGCTCTGGGAGAGAGACCAGGGAAACAAAACTTTATAGTATAAGCAGTTGACAATAAGAAAATTGCCCATGGCAGATGCTGAATCACCTGTTTTTGAGATTTTGAAGAGAGACTAGATAACTATGACTATTGGTCAAAAATAGTTTAGGTATAGAGAGCCCTGCTATTGTGAAGTATTAGAAGGGATGAGCCTTTATCAGTTCTAACTCCCTGCTTCTGTTATTTTACTTAATTGTCCTAATGAAACCTTAATCACAAAAAGACCCAGGTGCTACTGGTCGGCAGGAGGACTTACCCAAGAATTGAAACGTCCCCTATTTTGGATAGGGTTACATTCTCCCTAAAAGAACAGGTTTGTAACTTGGGGTTGCTGTTGAGCCCAGGCCTCGTGTTGGCAGATGGCAGCAGTGGCCAGGAGCACTTTTCACCAGCTTCAGCTAGAGATAGGCATGGAATGGGAAAATGGTGGTTTGTGGTTTGTTTGCCTGAAGCAGTGCTTCATTTTGTTTCATGATTCATATGGCTGCCCAAACTGGTTCATGGTTTGTTGGCTCATTTTGTTCAGAGGGTGTAAAACTCACTGGCTCTCCTCCACCTGTCCACCAAGTTTGGCAAAGATTGAATTTGGAATGTCTGA
This sequence comes from Heteronotia binoei, assembly GCF_032191835.1. Taxonomy (NCBI): domain Eukaryota; kingdom Metazoa; phylum Chordata; class Lepidosauria; order Squamata; family Gekkonidae; genus Heteronotia; species Heteronotia binoei. The sequence continues at coordinate 75,065,004 of NC_083228.1, read as the reverse complement.
GTTGTAGCTCCCCAAAGCAGGTGCCCCCAGGAAAGCTTAGCTTCAGCTCTCACAACAACTAACTCATCTCTCTTTGTGCAGCAAAGTGGAAATAGTGGGGTTGAGGTGTCTGCTCCCATACACCAGAGTGGGAGCTCCCAGAGCTGTCAATCGAGCTACGGACAACTGCTATGGGTGTTTCTAGGGCTCCCAGAAGTCCACCCCCAGTGTTGCCTGGCTGTCTGGGAAAATGAACCGCAAAAATAAACAGACCAGTAAGGAAAAAAGGCAATTCATTTCCCAATTCAGGCATGGCACAAGCAAACAAACAGGTTCAAAATGAACCACAAATCATCCCAATTTGTTCCTGAATTGAAGTTTGTGGATCAGTTCATGCCAATTCCTAGCTTCAACTGGTAAGGCAAAAAAAGATCTTGCCACCATGGTTCATGCCCTGATAACATTTAGACTACTCCTATGCATTCTACATGATGCTGCCTTGACTGCAAGTTACAATTGGTGTTGATCGTTGCAGCCAGAATGCTGACTCAAGTGGGTCTTAGGAACGATATCACTCCAGTTTTGTTCTACTTACAATGGGTCCCAGTTTGCTTCCAGGTCCAATTGAAGTTACTGATATTAACCTTCAGAGCCTTAAATGAGGGAACTGGCATAGCTTTAGGATTTTCTGCTTTTGTATGAACCTACCTGACCAATATGGTCATGTTTTGCAGATCCTGTCATCTGCTGCTAGATGGGTGGCAACCTGAGAAGGGCCCATCTCAATCATGGCACCAAAGCTATGGAACTCCTTTCTCATCTGTCCCCTCCTCTATCATTGTCTTTGGGTGAAGACTTTTCTGTTTCAGAGGTCACTCACTGACCTTCCTTCCCTTTTATTATGCATCTATTTGTTAATTTAATGTTTCTCATTGTTTACTGCCTTGTGGATGTTTGGTTGGTTGGAACCATGGCATAAAAATTTCTGAAATGAATAAAATACTGCGATTGAAGTGCAAAGTGAGGATTTTCTGGTTAGGGAGTTTGGGGACTTTTGAATAGAGTTTACAACCTGGATAAGCTACTTGATGGTTAAAGAGCCAAAAAAGAAGCTGTATTAAGGAGCCCATAAGGAGCTATGTTAAATGAAGTCTAATCCAGTGAAAGGAGTGTAACAAGTGGTCAGGCAGTTCTCCCTGCGCAGTTCAATTTGGCCCAAGGGCTTCTTGATGCCTATATCTGGTTTTACTTAAATGCTGGTGTATTGCTAGTAGCTCTCCAGAATCTTAGGCAAATTTTTTTCTACCCAACAATATCTCTTTTCAGTAAAATAATCTAAAACATGGCTTAGGATAGGTCTGTCATGTCCATTATTTAAGTTGCTTCAATTGGGTCTTGATCTATTTTGCCTTCATGGCTACTTTAAAGTTCAAAACTATTTGTATATAGCCTAGTTTCAGCTTTCACTTGATAGTTTTTTGGGAGGGATCAGAGTGGATTAGGGATGCTACTGGGTTTTTTTAAAAGCTGTCCTTGTATCATTTGTCTTAGAACATTTCTCCTTCTAACTTTACTGGCTGTGGATTGGAGCTACAAGGGCCCTCCAGGCAAACATATATTGCAGTTGAATCTAGTAAACACTTTTATTCTGTAGACTCTTAGATCCTGACATTTCATTTTTGACAGAGATTTGTCTCTCTGTGCTTGGATCCAGAGTAAGGGCATTTGCAGTCTATAGATATTGTGGTTTGGATTGCAGAGAAGTCATGCATTCTACTTGTGATGAAGAGGACTGCTGTTAATGTTTTATGCTTACAATGCAGTTGCCATGGTCTAGGAACCATATAGATGGGGATGTAGAGTAATCTCTGCACAGAAAATATACAAAGTTCAGTAAACATCATAAAGGGGAAAGGGGAAAAGAGGGCTTGATAATAGAGTAATAAAAATAGGTTGAAGGGATAGTTAAACAACTGCAGAAGGTAGCAGAGAAGTGAAAATATTGTGGACCAGAAATTCATAATGATTTTTCTGGACAAAAGGGAAGGTGGTACAGGAGAGAGCAAAATGTTAATGGGGTACAGAGGGTAGGGTTGGGGAAATTTCCTCCAGTTAGTTGGCTTATGCCTTAGATCATCATTGGGAAATTCTTATTTGGATTTGCAGCTCTAAATGTAGTTGCACATTAGGTTTCCTCTACTGTGAGAATCCAGCAAGGAGGGTGAGGTAATACTTGGCTGGGGCAAGGAAACCCAGTACATACAAAGATTCACCTTGTCCTTTCTGTGACATTACTGTAACTGAAGTGCTGGGAACAGGTAGAGAGAACAAGAGGGAGGTACAAAGGCTTCTGGTTAAGAAGCTTGAGGCTACAGCTTCCTGTTCTTAGCCACTTCGGACTCTGTTATATTATGCAAATGAAATAATAACTGCACGTCAGCATACTTTTCAGATACTGGACAGCAGAAGATGGACGTATCACTTTGTGATTCTATATCTTCTGTTTATTTATGGAGGCAGCCCTGAGATTTAAAACAGGAAGGAATGTGAGCATTGCTTCTTTGTATTGGTTACTCTTAAGTGCTTAACATTTTGCATGTATTCTCCACCAAATTCTGGAAAGATGCCTGGTCATATTGCTGCAGGCTCTCCATAAATCATTGTCTCATCCAAAATTTGCTTATTTATCCTGAGATAAAACTCCATCTTGGGTTCATGTTGCTTGTGTTTTTGCACACCATGTAAGAGTGTGTGTGTGTGTGATAAAAACAGCCTTTGAATAATCAAGAAGTCATCTTGGATTTGTTTTGCAGTAACTATAGATGCAAGATTATCTGAGGGAGGGGATTTATTCTCTTGTTCACTATATGAAAATGCAGGACTGGCTTCCTTAGTTAGGTTACTGAAGGTGTCTTCTGCTTTCTTTCAGGTCCTTTCAGCACCCCGGTGCCCTTCCTGCAGAGCATTCCCATGTACCCTTGCAGTGTCAGCAACTCAGGAGCTGAGAAACGCAAGCATGCCACGGCTTTCCCAGAAGGTAGCTTCCTGGAGCCATCCTCGGGACCTGTTCCCAGCCAGTATGTGAGCCAGGGGGCTTCAGCTGGTGAAGGCCAGTCTGCACAATCCATGGTGCCTTGTAGCTCCACCCAGCACATAGTAGGACTCCCCAGTGGCCCCCAGCCTGTTCACTCCAGCTCGATGTTCAACCCTTCCCACTACCCCAACAGCACATCATCTCAGCAGTCTGTGCTGTCTCAGTATGGTGGGCGCAAAATCCTGGTCTGCTCAGTGGACAACTGTTACTGTTCCTCAGTATCCAATCACAGTGGGCATCAACCATACGCCCGGTCGGGTCACTTTCCATGGACAGTGTCATCCCAGGAGTATTCCCACCCACTCCCACCTGCTCCATCTGTACCTCAGTCACTTCCGGGATTGGCAGTGAGAGAATGGATTGATGCATCTCAGCAACACGGACGGCAGGATTTCTATAGAGTTTATGGTCAGCCTTCCACCAAACACTATGTCACCAGTTAACCATCTGGCTTGAATAGAATCTTGCTGATTTTTGAAGTTTTTTTAAGTCTAGAATTGGTTGTTCTTTTTAAATCAAATCCATTTCACTTATCTCTACCACATGCCGCTGTCTGAGAGGGATATTGCTGTCTTCTCTAGTTTTAAATTAATTTTTTAAAAGTCCTCCCTTGTACCAGGATTGGGGCAGGAGGGGAGCTGCAGAAGAAATTAACAAGGATTCCAATCAAGCATCTACTTCTGGATCATGTGACCTTGCTACCTTACAGTATGGAAAACTTTTAAAAGGGACAAACAATCCTTTTCATTTTCAAAGTCTCTAGGCTCTTTGGTTTTGCTTTTAAAATTCTTTTTCCTTCCCATTTTTTAAGAATTTCTATCATTGATTCATTAAAAATGATACTTGTAGATTTTTTAAAGGCTTTTTTATGTTAAAAGGCCACGTATCATGCATATTGGCATTTTTCTTCTTTCAGAGATTTGTAAATACACAATGGCAGAAATGAAATGCACAAAAAAAGGGAAAAGAAACTTTTAAAAAAATAAGAAATTAAAAAAAAATCTGTTTTAGTTTCCTGGAGGGAAGTGTGCGCCAAGATGGACACATTGCTTCCTATGTTTCGTTGATGCAACTTCCTCTAACAAGCACTTTGTATTAAAAAAAAGTGAACTTCCTGTTATAAGGCGCAGGTATTTATTCTGTAACCAATTTTAGAACACACACAAAAATATTCAAATAAATGTGATCACTTAGTGCAAATGCATTGTTTTGCTTTGCCTCCGTGGCACCATTTTGGCCAGTGCCTCCTTTGGGAACAGGAAGGCATTACTCAGTCTGAAATCAGACGGCATTTAAAAATAGATAGTATTTTATTTGTATGCTTCCTTTAGAATTATCTAACTAAACTGCTAGGACTGAATAAATGTTGAGGAGGGTTGGTCAAAGACACTGGTTAATGTCTTGCACATTCTGGTGTAAATTAAAAATATAGCACTTAAATACTTTCTGTTTGGTTATAAGGAGACATTAGAACCTGAATTAGTACAGTATTGTGGGGGTGGTGGGGAAGGAGCATTTTGTTTATGGTTGTTGATTTAGAAGACAAACACACACACACACACGCAGGCTTTACTGCTTTATTGCTAGATCTTGTTAAAATGCAGTAAAGCATCTAGGACAGAATTTGTCTGCCTGAGAATGTCATCTTTCATTTGCAAGAACTGAACCAAAGATATTTTTTCAAGTCATTAATTATTTTGTCTGTCACCACTTTTAAGCTGTTTCTTTACTGATAAAGTTTTAATCCCGCCCCCCTCCACCTTATATGGATCCACATCCCTCTCATGATATGGCCAGCTCCTAGAACCAGGATCAGTCATGCAATAGAGAAGTTCCAGCATTGTAGGGAGTCAAAGGGTGAATTATGGAGCAACTGGGGAATGAAGACATGTTTCATTCAAGCAGAAAACTTTACAATGGCAAATCAGCTCAGCAGGAGGTTAAGACAGGTGGGGGCAAGATACAGGAGATTAAGCATACCGAGGCATTAAGGATAAAGGAATGCATTAGCAAGGCAGAAACTGGAAGCATGAAGTTCAGTTAGTAGTAGCTACTTAAGTACCAAGCAACTTACAGTCAATAAGGGGCCAGCAATGTTACAGGCTGTTTCAGGCCAATCGGGATGTGTCCCATCTGAAGGAAGAGGCCTGCAGATACTTTCTTGGACAGGGCACTAGAATTGCCAGCTCTGAGTTGGAGATTTGGGGGTGGAGCCTGCAGATGGCAGGGTTTAAGTAGAGGACCATAGAACCCAGCCTTTGAAGTAACCATTTTGTCCAGGAGAACCAATCTCTGTAGTGTGCCGATCAGTTGTAATTCTGGGAGGCCTTCATGCCCCACCTGGAAGTTGGCAACCATTCAGGTACCCAATCAAGCAAAATAGGTCTGGTCATTCAATCAATCAGAGTCTGCTCTGGTCTGATACAAGGCAGAAAAATCTCAGTCAGTATTATTCCAATTTGCCACTTAGTTTTAGAAAATGATATTTGAGAATTAGAATTATGTGACAGCTGGTGCTTCCAAAAAGAAGAAATGTTATGGATTCTGTACATTAATGCCTGGGTCTGTCTCTAGCAGAAAGCAACCAAGTGGAAACAAAGACAATACAATTAAAAGAAAGGGGAGGACTGACCAATCAGCTGCCCTCAATGTTGGAAAGCCTCCATCCTTCACTCATGTTTCCCTTATGATCCTTACTGCCCAGCAATGCAGATGTTTGTACAATCTGTACAGGCAAGCAGGAAATTAACCATGTGAATTCTTTTTGATTCATGGAGTGTCAAGCATTCTGTTATTTTATTTTATTGGTTTTGTTGCTTTTACAATGATGCTTAGTGTTTTTTTACCCTACAATTACTATGAACTTATTTTTATTTAGTTTAAGATAGCAGTTAGGCACCCTGTGTACTAGGGATGGGCACGAACCAGGAAAATGGAGATTCGTCCTGGTTCATAAAGTCTCACGAACCACAAACATCCCTGTTCATTGAACCGGTTCATTTCTTGAGGTTCATGATGCAGTAGAAGGGTCCCCTGCAGGCTAGAGATGCCAAACTCACAGCAAGTCTCCAGCTGACTCTTGTCTTATACCAAGCACACACACCCTTTCCTTGCAACCCTGTGATCCTTGACGTCTGAGCCTCCTAGGGTTCCCCTTTTTGGCCACATCTGCTGGCCTCCTGTTGACTGCCACATGGGCCAGTTTCCTGGAATTCCTGCTGCTTTTGTCAAAAGGAGATGGCCCCCTTCTCCTTTCAACCCTGTGATCCTTGATTTCCAGGCATTTTAGGGTGCCTCTTTTTTGGCCTGGCCTCATCTGCTGGCTTCCCTCTGACTGCCAATGGGCCAGTTTCCCTAAGTTCCCGCTGCTTCTGTGAAAAGGAGATTGCCTTGCCCTTTCTCCCCCAAGCCTCGGATCTCTGCCTCCTCTCTATCCTGTGCTGCTGGAGCACACCACTCCTTCACCTCTCCCTCATCTCCTTCCACCACCACCTTGATCCTAGCTCTTTCATGCCCTTCTCTGCATCCCTGGGTCCCACAAGGGCTACTTGTGTTTGGAGGGCCACTGTTGGTGAATTCCGGGGCCACGGAAGTCCTTCCCCTCTGCTGCTTTGACAGTTGACTGGTGCCAACGTGTCTGCCACACAAAATGCCTCCATAAAAACCATAGAGATTCATTGCAAGTGTGATCACACAACCCTTGGCTCACAAACTACGAACTGGGTGATTTTCATGATGAATTTAGGTTCATGCCCATCCCTACTGTGCACATTTGTGAAAGGATTTGCAGTTGTGCTCAGGACTTTAGATTGGGGCAATACTGTTGACTTATCAACTCCTACAAGAGTACCTGAATATTATAAAGACATACATCTGTGCTTTAAAAAGTCATCTTTTAACTATTTGTAAAGAAAGTAAGTTTTTTAAGCATTTAGATGTTCATATTAATCAAATTGCTTATAGATCTATTCTAGATCTTATAGGATATGCTTAGATCTATCCTAGATAGTGTTTTAATAGCTTTATTTATCTGGTCTTTTAAAAAAAATGTGGCCTGACTTCTAAATTCTGTGGTGGTGATTTGCTCAGTGTGGGCTTGCTTCAGTGGCTGCTCCATTCCTAATATTTATTTAGAAGAATGACTATGACCATGCAAAATGTGTATAGCAGCAGCTACAGTTGCTGCTGCTTATCCTGGGTGAATGTATGCCTTTCAATTTCTCAATGCTATGGGAATGCAAGTCCCACAAGTTTCCCCAGCAAGTTTTAAATCATACACATCGGAGGTTTAGCAATCTTAGGCATGGAGCTAGGTGTTACAGTAAAATAGCTGTCTCTTTTAAGTTTTGGATTTCCCCAAATACATATAAAATCGGGATGGATAAGTGGGTAGTCCAAACAAGAGGCATGTGAGTAAAGAGGACTGGACCATCCTCTGAATACCTTCTCCTCAGTCTGTTCTTTGATGGCACTTTTTCATCAGCTGCCCTGATGGTAGAAGTGAGGCTGGTTGGGGGAAAAGAAACCCCTTGGGGGAAGCATGTGTGTGGCATCCGTGGGGAGGGTCTAACATCCCTCACATGCCTGTTTGCTCATAAAATCAGCCTGTTGCTTCACTTTTGATTGGGGCAGATCCGTGTTTAAAGAGAGGTGATATCTACTTTAGTACACTCCTTACCGTCAGCCCTAGGAGGACTCTTTCAGCTTTGTATGTAGGAGGTAGAATTTTGCCTGATATAGCTTTCCCAGCTAGAACAGTCATTGTGAAAGAAGTTGCAGGTGGTAAAACATAACATTCTATGCAAATCTTAAAGATACAGGGACTCACTCAGGATCTATACCTGGGAACCATATGGACAAGCTGCATGAACTTCTCAGATTGCTGTAATGGGGTTGGAAGTTTCTTCTTGTTTCAAGTATAGGAATCCACCAATTGGATGATTTGTCAGAAATGAAAGTTTGCATAAGTTTGCAAAAGGTAAGAGTAAGGGCCATTATGAATAGGAGAACATCATATTTTTAACAGAAGCATTATGAGTACTGTTCCATTTAGGAGCAACAGTGGAAATGCCATACTGTACATGGCAGTAAATGACCATCCTTCTAGAATTAGAAGAAGAAGAAGATATTGGATTTATATCCCGCCCTCCACTCCGAAGAGTCTCAGAGCGGCTCACAATCTCCTTTCCCTTCCTCCCCCACAACAGACACCCTGTGAGGTGGGTGGGGCTGGAGAGGGCTCTCACAGCAGCTGCCCTTTCAAGGACAACCTCTGCCAGAGCTATGGCTGACCCAAGGCCATGCCAGCAGCTGCAAGTGGAGGAGTGGGGAATCAAATCCGGTTCTCCCAGATAAGAGTCTGCACACTTAACCACTACACCAGGCTGGCTCTCCAGGGTACTTTATAGCCAAGCTTTCCAGTTCCTGATTTAATTCCCTGGTTATTCTAATGAAAGAGCTCAGTCATGCTCAGCAGGAGCTGTGGAGAAGAATTTTAGGGAGACTGTTTAGTTAGTTTGTTTCTGTTTTCCTTTTTGAACAAGGATATGACTTCCTTAACACCAGCACAGTACTATCCCTGGACAGCTTTGAACATAAAGCTGTCCAACTTGACTTAATTATCCTACAATTTATGGAGTCAAAACATGGTTCAAAGGGCAGAGCTGTTCAGCCTTAGAATACTGCATGCGAGTGCTGGCACTGTTGGTCTCGGCACTGTTTTTTCCAGTACTATGACTGAGCACATGGGTGAGCATTCTCAATGTTCTAGTTAGCGTTCTTGTACTGCTGGCAGGGATCATTGGCAAAAAAAAGAGGAAACAGTAAACCAACTGCAGACCAACAGATGAAGAAGACCTCAAAACATGCTAAACAAAGTGATTCTATTTATTTACTGATGCACTCCCAGTTATCTCTCCTGATGCATGTTTCATTCTACATACTGTTCATGAGACATAAGCAATTAAAAATAAGACAAGCACATTGTGAAATTAAAACACTGATTGTATATAGCCCATGTTTCATTTTAGAATCTTTGCAAACTAGTAGGGTTTCATATACACTGTAGTACAAGGGGAAGACCCTCATTCTCGAGAGCTACTAGTATCAAACATCACAATAAGGTGTTTTAACATACCTTGCTTGACTTAATTGACCTCTGATAAAAGTATTTAATCTTCAGAATTAATCTCAAGGAAGATTGGGAGTACTGCAGTAAATATACATTCATTTATCCAAGTAAATAAAAATAAAGCTACTTTGCTTAGCACCTCTAGAGATTTGCCTCTTTATTTATTAGCAAAAAAGTTCCCCAGTTCTGACCTGGTACCAGCTGTGTCCTTGCATCAGAGGAAGGACTTTTCATCCTCATCTCTTACACAGCTGAAGTATGACGTAAGCTAGCATCTAGAGCAGGGGTGTTAAACATGCAGGCCATGGGCTGCATCCATCCTGCACAGGGCTCAAATCCATCCCCTGAGCAACTTCCCCCTCCTGCTATTTCCAGGGCTGCTGCTGCAGACATACTGTAGCTTTCTTTTTCTCAGCTCTCTCAGTGGCTCTTTGCTTTCCGCTTCCCTTCCTCCCTCCTCCTGTCACACATACACACACACTCAGAGAGCGGGAGAGCGCTCCATGGCTGCTTCATGCAGGAGAGATACAAAAACCTCTCACTCACATCATGGCATGAGTCCCATCATGACAGCTTAAAACTAACAACATTTTATTCCAGGTACAAGCTTTGGTGTGCAAGTGCGCTTCTTGGATCAAAGGGTGGATTCTTCTGACAAGCGCGATGAACATTGAGGAAATTATTTCAATTATTCTGAAAAGTTGTTTAAAGGATTGGATTTCTCTGTTCCTATCTGGATTTATTTTCTTTCAAAAAGACCCTGATCAGGAATTAGAATACTTGGATTGGTCCTTATATCTTGGAAGAGTGGAGTGATTTCAGATGCCAAATGATAATAGCACACATCGGTAAAGAGACAGGAAAACCAGCATTCAGTTCAGTCCAGAAAGATGCATTTGTCTTGAGCTTCATTATCAATTGCAATTCAGCAGCTTCTCTAATCTCACTTTGAAATTCCTTGGTAAGAGCACTGCTACTCTTAGGTCAGCAACTGAATGTTGTGGTTTCTAATGTCAGACTTAGGTTCATTTAGTCTTTGAGTCCTGGATGGAATTGAGACCTAGGTTTCCTATTTCATTACCAGTGCTGGTATCTCCATGCCTACTACCCTTCTGTATATCACACCTAATCCAATCAATCCTGCTGATGTCATTCACTTGCTATTGTCATTTGACATCTGAAATCACCTTTATAAAGTTTATATCTCTGGTACCTCGTTACATTTTATGGCATGCATGGCCTGGCCCAACAAAGTGACATTTGTATCAGATCCGTCTCTCGTAGCAAATGAGTTTGAACCTCTGGTTTAGAGCATGTGTACTTTAGATTTGTCAATGTGTTGGTTTGGTATGAATCTCATCTAGAGTATATGACATAGAGCTGCCACTGGTTTGGTTGTTACACATGCCTTATAAAAGGACTGGACATATCTTTCAGTGAAACTGCCATGGATGTAACCCTGTGTAACTTTTCCATGTAAGGGACACAGGACTTAGTATGCACACATGAAAGAGGACACATCTCTTTACAGGCAGCTCTTAAAGTAAATTTCAGCTTGTGCCAGTAAAATAGCCAATAGGGTCTGTTAAACTTGAGGACCATTTAGACAAGCATCTGCATTTGGCAGAAGTTTTTCTCATTCAGCCTAAAGAATCTCCCTTGATTTAAAGCCCAGGCTTTAAATTGAAAATTGAAGGTTGAGATTGGATCTGGCCTGGGGATCCATAACACCGTGTCAAGGCTTTCTTTCTTTCTTTCCTTATAAAATATGTGTCCAAATGGTGGGGGAGGGGGGAAAGGTCCAAAACTTGGATCCTTAAATGGCTTGTGGCAGGATGTGAAATTCAGCTGCTTTCACTTTTGTTTTCTAGGGCACAGGGTGCCGATAACATTGTTTCCCCATAGTTGTAAACTTTCCAAGTTATTTAAAGAATACTTTGGAAACTGAAAGTCAAAATATCGAAAGCTGGGAATTCCTGGAAGGATACACACCCATAAAGAGAAGCCTCCTCTGGGTGACTTAAAAGCAGGATAGTAATAGCTCCTAGTGTGGCCAGCAAGAGTGCAAGTGGGAGAACATTGCTGAACGACTGAAGAGAAGGTGGGTTTTCTGTGTTAGTGCTGATGTTGCCCCAACTAGGGGTGGTTTGCTATGTAAAGAAGATTTGTGGCCATGCCTCTGCTATCCCTTCCAGCAGCACAGAAGAACCTTGTATGTTTCTCTCTTCTAACAAGAATAGTGTGGAAAGAAGGCTTGAGGGCAGGGTGTGTTTGAGGGGATGGCAGAAAAAAAATGGGAAAGGGAAAATCCTACTCTTTAAACTAGTTTCATTGTGAAGATCATCTAAAATGCCTGGGGTTGTAGCTGCTTGAGATGAGAAGAGGAAATGGCTGAGGGATGTTAAACAGGGTTGCAAGCAAGTCTGGAGAAAACTGTCCTGCCCTTTAATAGTCTCAGTGTGTGGAAATGAGCAGCTGAAGCCTTTCATGGCATGGAAGTAAATAACATCCTATTAACCCTTTATTAAATGGTTGGGATTTTTTTCTCCAAGCAGTTGGTGACCTTTGTGGCAGTCATGCTGTTCCTAGGAGGTGGAAGAGACTAATGGTCTAATTTCTTCCCCCTCCCCTTCCTTGTATAACAATTTTAAAAATGTTATTTTTTTAAAAAAAAATGAATTTTAAAAATGAGCCAAGTATATTCCCAATTGATTATTGTCATTACTGCTTGCAGTATTCTCATCCAACCTGACTGTTCTTCAGTTATAAAGAGGTATGCTGTGGGAACTGAGATTTAAACATAATCCTTTTGTTTCCTCTGCTTAGCTGATAGGAGAGAGGGACGGCAAGGGCCACATCATTCTGCTTGGAAGGGTGGGAAATTCTACAGTTTTATGTAATCACTTTCTTTGGTGAAATTCCTGTTCACAAAATTAAAGGGTATTTCAATTGAAGCAGGTAATAAGCTGATAATTCATCTTAACTCTTTTTCTCAAGTTGTGCTATGCAGGATTTACAGTTCCAAATAAGCATACAGTTACTTTGTTTTGAAAGTGAACCAGTAAACAGCAAGCTATGGAACTTGTGCTTGAAACATGCAGGGTCTCTGTGTAAATGTTTTCTGGCTCTGTCAATTATACTTGGGCTGTGATTCAGGAACTTACTGCATTGAAACATTCTCTTTTCTCTGATACTGTCCTGTCCATTTCAAATGGCTACCTAATTTATAGTCCTGCATTATCCCATTCATTCATTTGATGCTGTGTGGTACTAGAGAGGAAAGTGTTCAGAACTGTGGTTTTAAAAAAAAAATTCCCTGCCTTGCAGAAAAAACAAACTATGTATTACAGCATAAGAAGACTGAAGTCTTATTTTCAGGTTCCAATTAATATCTATTTAAAGTAAAGGAAAAGATAACATCATAACTTCTATATATTGTGCTTATGGACATTATAGTGGTGGGTTTGGACAGAAGAAAGGCTCATAGCTCCCTGCCCTGCCCTTCAAGCAACTTTCCACCAATGTCTGTGCTTTTACCACTGTTGCTGCCTTCTGCCATCACTGGCCTCCCCCCTATAATGTAAAAAAAACAGTGCATTCCCCATGGGAAAAACTTGTCACTGTATGCAAATTTGCCATGGGGGTAGTGTGAGGTCCAGTTCTCTGATGGGGACCACCAATTTCCAAAATGCAATGGAAAGCCGTTTGTTAGCATTCTGTTATATTCTTGCTCATTTAGAGGCCATCCATAAAGGGGGTGTCATGTATCAATGGGAGATGAGAAGGTAAATGTGACAATTGGAAAAAAAATGTATTAGGGCTACACATTTTTTGCACAAAAGAAATGGCTGGATTTGGTGCTACTTTTTCCTATTAAAAATAGTCTTAGTTCTTTTCGAAAATATTACATATTTAGTATATTTCTAGTATATAATGTCACATCAAACAAACAACCAGAATGGTGGCTGGCTCATTTTAAATAAACTTTGCTGATCTTTAGTAGTGACAGACCTCACATTTCTGGGATCCAAGATCACTGCAGATGCTGACAGTAGTCATGAAATTAAAAGACGTTTGCTCCTTGGGAGGACAGCTATGGCAAACCTGGGCAGTATAATAAAAAGTAGAAACATCACCCTGCCAACAAAAGTTCGTATAGTCAAAGCAGTGGTATTCCCAGTAGTAATGTATGGCTGTAAGAGCTGGACCATAAGGAAGGCCGAGTGCAGAAGAATAGATGCTTTTGAGCTGTGCTGCTGGAGAAGAGTCTTGAGAGTCCCTTGAACTGCAAGAAGATCAAATCAGTCAGTCGTAAGGGAAATCAATCCTGACTGTTCCCTGGAAGGTCAGATGCTGAAGCTCAAATACTTTGGCCACCAAATGAGAAGGGAGCACTCCCTGGAGAAGATCCTGATGCTGGGAAAGACAGAAGGCAAAAGAAGAAGGGGACAGCAAAAGATGAGATGGCTGGACAGCGTTACTGATGTAACAAACACGAATTTAAGCAGACTTCGGAGGATGGTGGAAGACAGGAGGGCCTGGTGTGACTTTGTCCATGGGGTCTCAAAGAGTCGGACTTAACTGTGTGACTGAACAACAAGTGGTGTCGTCATTGAGCCAAATTTGACAGGTTGTATGATATCACTGCCTCTAAGGTAACTGATCTGTGGGGAAAAGCCTAGTGTTGCAAAAGCTAATCCTAGCTGCAAAAAGGTTCATTGTGGAGCACCACTACCTGAATGCCAGGTACTGGGGAAGGGAAGCTCTTAGTGCCTTTTAAACTCTTTTCAGAACAATACTGTAACTTCATAGGAAACAAATACTTGGTTAAAATGAGTCAATGGAGTATTAAAGGCCCTGAAAAGGGATTACATCCTTCATATGCACTTCAAATGACTGCAACATAACCTGCAACTAGTTCATAAGAATCCTCCAGTAAAGTACTGATTAGAAGATGTGGACTCACCTTGAAATTCTCATTTTTAAGAAATGAAATACTGGTTGCGGGATCACCCTATTCCATGACACTTTTCTGATGACCGATAACAGATGTGATGTGAGGAGGGAAATAAGAGGGAAAAGACATGGGGGCTGAAGCATAAAGAGATTGGGGTGGGGGGACTGTAGCTGAAGTACAATGTTTAATATCTTGTGTATCACAAATGTGGACAGAAAAATGGGATATAAAATATTAAAATAGCCAGTGGAAACTGGCTGTTCCCTACATCAGCTTGTGCTACAGCAATTTAAGGTTTTATCAGATTCTTTTTAATCTACTTTATCTGCACAGACTCTTCTGGAACCTGAGTTTATCTGTCAAGTGTTGTCTGTCCCTTTATATGAAAAATCTGAAGACTGCCCAACTGATCTGAATGTGTGGGTCATCACCAAAAGCCCATATCATATTGCTGGTGGTAAGGGGGCAAAACTTCACACAAGAAATTGTGTTCCTAAAAATCTCAAAATTCAGATTCTAAATCCATCCAAGCCAAGGCATCAACAGTGTTTTGGAGCAAGCAGAGAGGAGAACTGACATTAGGGACAGAGGACAGCAGAAAACGGAGTGCAGAACTGGCAGAAAGTTTGATGCTACCTTTATTTGTCTCCACTAAAAGTCATACCTTTTTGACTATTGGACTCAAGAACCTCTGTTCAGTGTCTGTAGCAGGCTGTATATGCTAGATTATTTTCCTTAGCTAGCTATTAATGGATTTTATTCAATAAAAACAAGTGGCACTTGCAATACAACAACTTGTGGCACCTTCAAAATCAAACAAATTTATTGTAGCAGTGGCTTTTGTGGGCATGAACCTACTTGACCTGATACAAATGTCTACAAAAGTCCACAAAAGGGTGTTACAGTAGAGCTACTAGTCTTCAAGGTGCCACTGGGTTCCTGTTTTTGCCTCAAAATACTGGGGTCAGATTTAAATATAATAGGCAAAAAACCAAACCTGTGAGGTTAGATAATAATGATAAAGCACTATATATGGAGTGTTGGGCTGATCCTAGGTTCACTTCCTCAACTGCATGACATGCCTGTGAAGTAACAAAAAGGGTGGAAATCTTTACTGTACTGAAGAAACCTATTTTTTCTCATTTGGGGATATTATAAATGGGTCAGGCCAGATAGTGAGAGGCCCCATGAATTCAGTGCCCTAGAATGACTCCATGCAAGATTCAGCTAAGCCCCTGTGTAGCTGGAAGCACAGTGTGCCTCCCTAGAGAAAGGTGCGGGGGATGCTTCTTGTTTTTCTCAGGAGGTGCAGATGTGCCAAAACATACAGCTGTGCACACTGCAGATTCAGAGCTGAGAATGAGAGGCCTTGTATTTCATTAGCGTTTTCTTGCTGTCTTTGTGATGCAGCAAGCTTCCAGTTTCTTCCTTCTCCTCCCTCACTAGTGATTCCAGCCAAAATCACACACTTTCAGCAGCCAAGGAATCTCTGCAGTATACAGTGTTTCCTGCTGTTTTAGAAATGAGGGCCACGGGGAAGATGGGAAGGGTGAAACTAAAATCAGTTTGCTACCCCCAGTGTTTCAAAGAACATCCTCTCAAATAGGCATACACAGTTCTAATGAAACTCACCAAATCAATGTTTAAGTTGTATTTCAGAGAATACTTTTTTTTTACATTTCAGAAATTTTGATAATGTAATATGGATAATTTTTAAAGCTTGCTTTAGTATTTGTCTTATTTTTCTTTAAGAAGCAAAATAATATCTTCCTATTTTTAGAACAAACAATGCTGTGGCAGCATGTAAATGAACTGCTCTATTCTGGCCTGTACTTTCTGATCAAGTAAATGTTTTCTCATGAAAGAGAATCTCAAAAGCACATTTAATTTATAAATCTAAATTAATCTGAAATCATTTAACTTTCCTGTCTGGACAGGAAAACCCAGGAGGAGAATGATTGCCATAGTATAATATCAGTGTGTACATACTACAAAAGCATGTCTGGAACAGCACTGGATTTAAGAGTTTGGAAGACTAATCAAAGAATGTTCTAGAACTACGGCAATTCTTATCAAAGAACTACTATTCCTAGAGTTCCTTGGAGGAAAGCCTTCAATATTATTTTTAGTATTTATTTAGTACTGGGTATATTATTACTTTTCTTCCTCTACTGCTTTATCTAGGTTTTCTGCTGGAATTTGTCTTAAATTTTATTGTAAAATTGCCTCTATCAATTCCTTTCCCAAGCAGGATCATCTCAGACAAGACAGCAGCCAGAGCTAAAATGGAAATAATGAGGGAGAAGAGGACCCCATATATTTTAACTTGAGCTTCTTGGAGGATGAATGAGATGAGGAATATTGTGTGGCCCACTTCCCTAGGTGATAGTTCAAGGGCAATGCTTTTCTGAATTAGTTCCCTTTGAAGAACAGTGGAGATTTGTGGTATTTTATAAAAATTGGTCTATTTATGCACAGCTGGAGGCAAAGAGGCCCTCAGGCAGGGTTGCAGCAGATCCACTACCCCGCACTAGCTCCCAACAGAGAGACAGATGCTACCCCCCAAAGCTGCTTCTGCCAGCTTCCTGCTCAGACTCTTTGAAATGGTTCTCTTTTCACACAGTCACCCAGCTGTCTCCTGCATTTAGTTAGGACCAATGTTCCCTCTAAGCTGAGTTAGTATGAGCTAGCTTACAGGTTTTTTGCCTTTGGCTCACACATTTTTGTCTTAGCTCAGGACAGATGATCCCAGAGCAAACTAACTTATGCAGTAGCCAAATTGCTTGCCAAATTAATTTAATGCCAGTAGCTCACAAAGTAGAATTTTTGCTCATAAGACTCTACAGCTTAAAGAAAACATTTGAAGGGACCTCACCTCTTCCTGTCTTAATGGACACTTGGCCAAAGCCATCTCCTGAAAGTTAAGACCCAATAAGGAAACACCTACCATTAACAAACTTTGCTGTTCTTTTGGCATGTAGGATAGACTGAACCCTGGCTATTTAGATGGGAGACCTCCAAGGAATACCAGGGTCATGACATGACCACCTCTGAATGTCTCTTGCCTGAAAACCCAAGGGGGTTATCACAAGCAATAGCAAACCACCTTTAAATATCTCTTGCCCTGAAAACCCCATACGGTTGTCCATAGATCAAAGACTAAGCCACAGTAATCAGGGATCAAGCTCATAAAGGTAGGTATCTTGTTTTGTGTGGGAGAGGTTGCTGTCAAGTCACAGCTGATTTGTGATAACCCCCTTGGGTTTTCAGGCAAGAGACATTCAGATGTGGTTTGCCATTTTCTGTCTCCGCATTGCAACCCTGGACTTCTTTGGTCTCCCATCCATGTACTAACCAGGGCTGACCCTGCGTAGCTTCCAAAATTGGGCTAATCTGGTGATGTCTTGTACTATGAATTTAATTTAAGTCCTTGGCTAAGATGGTGAAGGACATAGAGGCAGAACAGAGTTTCAAGCAGGCCAAAGGAAGCTAAAAAGCTGAAAGAGTTGTGGAAAGAACCTGAGTGAAGAAATGGCTGCACAAATCCATCCTGGCCAAATTTGCAGTTGTGTGTTGGATTTATTCATAAAGCCTGTCTGATAGTTTCTGTTATTACCATATGAGCCCTTTTTCACAAACATAAATGATTTTATTTGTGCATCAATTATTGCATTATTCATGCCCCAGAGTACTATTCTCATGCCATTTAAGTGGGCATCAAACTACTACTACAGCTGCCTTTAAGAACATTTAATTTTCTGTTACCTCTGGATCAAACTCTTTCACCATCACAGTGCAAGCTCACTGTTGGGGTGAAGTGGGGATGCTTGAGCAGTTATGTGCCAAATGATAGAATTTTTTCCTGCTGAAAGCCTTCACTCAGCTTCTGCCCTTGGACACAGGCATTGGTTTGATCTCTTTCCATGTCTGCTCACAACCTAGGAATCAAGTGCCATCCCAGTAACAGCTGCTGAACATCTGCAGGGCTAACAACACCCCTATGAAATGTGCCTATAAAAGTGCCTCCCAACATGTCTGATTCCAGCTCAGATATACACCAGAGCCAACATTAGGAGCTCCTCGTTCCCCAAGGGGCAATATACTCCAGCCATGTGCCTTACATAGCAAATCCACCGCCCAGGAAACAGCTTAGCAGACAGAAGTCAAAATTGTTTTGAGCCCTTCCTGCTGTTCTGCTACTGAGTAAGAAGTGAGCTTGATATGGGGTGGGTGAATGGTGCGGAGAAACAACAACATCCAAATGCAGAGTTGTGAGGGGGTGGACTGGAGCTAAGTTTGTTCTAACAAGAGTTGTTTCATGGAGCAGACCTCTGTGCTGCATTCTGTCTCTTACAATGCACTCAAGGAGATAGTGGGCATAACAAATGAGAAAGGCAGCAGTAACATATGGAGAAATTCTATGGAGGAAGATAGTCAAAAGAGGAGCAAAGGGAATGCTCTGGGAGATCTTGCTTGAGGGGGTTCTGTCCATTGGAGAGGGAAGGAAGAAATTACTTGCATGCACTGTGTTTCAGACTGCATGAGATTGTTCCTGGGAAGCATTGACAGTTCTGATTGTTGTGAGGTTTAAAAATTACCATAGTCATCATCTTAAAACACACATTAATCTTCAATAGGGATTGGTATGAACCGATTAATGAAGTAAAGTTCGTCACAAATTTTTGTTGGGTTCAGGGTATGAGAAACAATGTTTGTAGAAGGATGCCTAGCACAAACATTTCACAGACTTTGGTGCCGTTGATAGCAATTAATGGATTGATAGATTTCCAGATAGACTGTCTTTGCTCAATTAAACGATTTATGAAACTCCAAGGCAAGATGGGAGGCAGAATTCTCCAGCCCTGGAAACACCAATAGAAACCCTCCAAAGTTAACAGGCACTGCTGGCTGCCAATAACAGAGTTCCCATTCTGCTATAAGATTAGAAAGCTATATATATAGTCACTTTAGCTCCACACCTTTTTGTCAGTTGGCTGTTTGCATCACAGTTACAGAGAGGAACTTATAAAAGCCAACTAGCAGACCACATTAATTTATTCCCTCCTGTTTGTGTCCTCTCCTTGTTGGGGTATAGGGGTTAGGTGGACTCAGAGCTCTGAGCCACCCCCTATCTCTGCTCATGATGAACAGAGGAGCTTAGCTGCTGGGTGCCTTGGCTGAGTGAAGACCCACATTTTATATTCTCCTATTTGTGAACTCCTCTCCCCTGCTGGGGTTTGGACGTTAGACAGACTCAGGGTTCAAGGTCACTCAAGAGAGGTCAGGCCAGATTACAGTCTTGCATAACCAGTACTCCAGGGGATTTTCATTGGCAGTCTCAGGGGGGACTTGGTGAGGTATTCCCTCACCATCACCTCTGCCAAATCCTCTGCCATCACACCCCTGGCATCCCCACTGCTGCTGACCTCCCAGTTCACTACTGATAACCAGTAGTGGAGTTTCTCTCTGGTTGGGTTCTTTGAGGCAGAGTACTAGGCTGCAGCTCCTCAGCTTCTTCCACCTGCTCTTCCCTCTGGCCATGTCTGTTGACCTGGAGCATCCACAGTCTTTGCAGAGCTCACATTTTCATTGCAAGACCTCTGCATTCAGGATATCAATGCTACCTTTTATCTGGGGATCACAGTCTACAGATCAGCTTGTACTCCCCTTTATTGCATAGAATATGCAACCTGGTGGTGATGCCCACCTGCAACCTCTTTTCCAAGGCCCTGACCTGTGGGAGAACAGCTGGCTCCAGTGCAGAGGCCAGCACCTAATCCAGCCCTCAAATCGGGAAGGTTTGCCCTGGGTTGGTCCTACAGGTACACAGCACATGTCCTGGAAGGACTTGAGGACATGAATCATTTGGGAGAGGGTCAGTCAGTTGTTGGAGTTGATGTTTAGCTCCTCTTCTCTGTGTAGGATGTTCATGGACTTCCTGCACTATGCTCTTCTACTTCACCCACACACACAATCATGGCATACGCATCTCCCTCCCTCTGCTTCTCACAAAGCATACAGGCAGACTTGATGCTATACCAGAAGTTGGGTGGCCAAATACTGACAGGTCTCAAGTAAGGACTGCATCTTGAGGGAGGCAGCATACCAGGTGGACTTGACAGTTCTCCCCAACCTCAGAACATCCTTCATCATCAGCTGAAGCATGTACAATGTTGTTGCTGCCCACCCACTCCCTCCAGCTTCTCTGTATCACACAGGGCAATGTTCCATGTGGTTTGCTTTCACATGGAACAGAACTACTTTGTAGCCCAGTGGCAGGACTGTTCCCTCCTGGGGCCAACAGTCCTGCTGGCTGCTCCATAAGTGCATGGTCCTTGTGCTCTGGAGAGCTGAGCCTTGACCATCATAAGAACATAAGAGAAGCCATGTTAGATCAGGCCAATGGCCCATCCAGTCCAACATTCTGTGTCACACAGCGGCCAAATATATATATATATATATACACACACATACACACTGTGGCTAATAGCCACTGATGGACCTCTGCTCCTTATTTTTATCTAGCCCCCTCTTGAAGGTGGCCATGCTTGTGGCCGCCACCACCTCCTGTGGCAGTGAATTCCACATGTTAATCACCCTTTGGGTGAAGAAGTACTTCCTTTTATCCGTTTTAACCTGTCTGCTCAGCAATTTCATCGAATGCCCACGAGTTCTCGTATTGTGAGAAAGGGAGAAAAGTACTTCTTTCTCTACTTTCTCCATCCCATGCATTATCTTGTAAACCTCTATCATGTCACCCCTAAGTCGACGTTTCTCCATCATCACCACTGCAGCTGCATCACCACCACTCATCACCACTGCAGCTGGCAAAAAAGCTACATCCTCCATGAGGGAGAAAGGTTGGTCATCCACAGCAATTATCTCACTGACAATTAGGTGAGTGACAGCTTCATGGGCTCTCCAAGTAGCCCTTTTGATGTCTCACCCATGGCACCCTTTCTTGGAGGGGCCTCCTGCTCCCCCTCCACTTCTCCCTGCTGAAAGGGAGTGGACTTCTTCCTCCTCCAGCTGGCTGCCACTCTTTCCTCCATCTGCAACATAGGTGCCTGCGGAGGATAAAGGACAACTGTTGAGGTGGGTTTGTACCCCTCCAGACATAGGTGTGGCACACTTGACACTCTGCCACACAGGGATCATGGCAGGGGTGCAGAAATGGTTCCAAATTGTGGCCCCAGGATTGAAGAAAGTGGGAGGCACAACTTTCTGTCACTGGGATGGGAGGGTCCGTGGAGGGGTGTACTCAAGGATGGAGCAGCAACAGGGAGTTGGGATGGGGAAAGGGAGGATGTTCGTTCCTGAACTACTCCACAGACTCCTGTAACAGCAGCTGTCTTTTCCAGAGAGACCACTGGTGAGATCTTTTTTTTTTGGGGGGGGGGAGGATCTGTAACTAGGATCCCATAAATGTAATCTGCCCCCAACTTGGAGAGATTGTAAAGGAGTGGGTGGCGGGATGAGGTTCCCAGTGTGTTTGGTGTGTGTAGTTTGCAGGGGGCCCATTCTATGCACTTTTGAGCCTGTGCCTGAAATTCCCTCAATAGCACTTTCCTGGCTATGTCTTATCATTGTTGGGTTTGCAGTACCACAGTGGCACTGGTTCTGCTGGGCTTGCAAAACCCCTCCCCCTTCACTATCTACTGCAGAGATTCCCTGGGACTTTGATTCTGTTCTTGCTGTTTTCCCCCCTTCCACTGGAAACAATGGCAGATGGGGGTACCTTCTTTGGTGGGGCCCTAACTCTCACCCCAGAAATCTAATAATCACCAAACCTGGAGGGCAGGTAGAAAAGAGCCAGAGATCCCCTGTGAGTTTGGTGTCTCTAGCATGCTAGGGGAAGCACATTTTACCACATCATAAACCTCACAAACCAAACCAGTTTGTCTAGCATCAAAAAGTTAATGATGGTCCATGGTTCACGAACCACACATGCCACAAACTGAACTGCATTTTCCCGGTTCATGCCCATCCCTAATTCTGAATGTGTCTTCATGTAGGAACTGAATCATTCTGTGAGTCTACTGAAATCTCTTTGCCTTTCTCCTCCTAAAATGGCACACCCTGCTTTGTTTTTTCCAGTGAATTGAGAATGCATTACAGTATATGTGTAATGACTGGAGAAAGGTTAATTCATCTTGCTTTTCTCTTGTCCCTCCCTTTCTAATCCCACCCCTTCCCCTTTCATCTCCTTACTGGCCCTCTCCCCTCTGATTCCATCTCCTCCCCTTGCATCTTGAAATCCCAGGTGAAAAGTATGTGAATTAGGTCATCTTTATAACGTGCTCATACACACATCTGTTCTCAGACACGTTCAACTTGCCTGTCAGCCTTTCCTTTCTCCCAGTATGGGGGAGGGGGGAGAGGGAGGGAAGCCTTGTGCATTCCTCCAGGGTTTTGTTCTGACCAAGCCTTTATGAGATGTCAAGGTCTGTCCCTTTAGAGCTCCTCCCCAGGCAGAACAGGAAATCAAATATCCTCTTTACTGAGTTATGACGAACATTAGAATAACGGACATACTGTGTCAGATTTAAAGACAAAAACTTGTGCATGAAAGAAAGTCCTTTGTTACTTGGGGAGGAGATGTATCTAATTGTGCAAAGCTTTGTCATTTGTATTAGAACAATAATTCTGCTTTTTGTACAAGAATGTTCCACAATTCTAAATTAAATTTATGACATAAAACAACTGAAAATAAGAATAAAATATTTAAGAGGAGTGGGAAGTTATCTGCTGCCTGGTTAGTTGTTCCGCCAGGTAGGCAGGGCTTTTTTTTTTTAGCAGGAATGCACAGTTCCGTCTGGCTTGGCATCAGGGGATGTGGTCTAATATGCAAATGAGTTCATGCTGGGCTTTTTCTGCAAAAAAGCCCTGTGTGTGAAACAACTGTAATGTCCGGGGGTGAGACAATGGTGATGTCAGGGGGTGTGGCATACATGCAAATGAGTTCCTGCTGGGCTTTTTCTACAAAAAAAGCCCTGCAGATAGGAATTTCTTAAGCTGGTCTTGGTCTGGACTCCATCACAAAGACACAGGGTCTTTGGCTCACTGTTGATCTTCAAAACACACAACAGCTGTGTATAATAGAATAATTGTCAGTGAGAGGAAATAACCTCTTGATGGCATATGGCAAGGATGTAACACAGGCCTGTGGCAAAAAGGAGAAACAAGCTTGGCAATAATTATATACACACTGGGGGGGAAAATAAGTCCAACACTGATTTGCCCAGACAGTGCTGTGTATGACTGGAGATTGGCTGCTGCTGAGCAAAGAGATCTTTGCTACGGACTGTTGTCATCATACGTGGGATCTTGAGTGGTTTGAGCAGTGGACATCCAGCATCACAGTGTTCCAGCTTTAGAGACACACATGCTCTGAGACCTTTCCTGTTCTGTCAGTGACCACAAAAAGTTCAGGCCTTTATTTTTAGATGCTCAGTTTGAGAAACCACAAAGAACTTAAATATTCTTTGGTGCTGAGCTTTCTTCCCCCTTAGGTTTTCAGCCCAACATATCCCAAAGGCACCTTGGGGCAATCAGAGTCAAGATTATAGCATGTGTGGATTGACATAGCTCCTGGTCAGAGCTGCCACAACCCTGGCTTTCTACAGCAAGTGCTTTGTCACTTTCCATATCAATTCCAAAAGAAGATAAATATATAATGTGTCTATTGCCTTTTCTACATTGGATGTTCATCCTTCTTCACAGGGGTGTGTATTGAACCACAACTCCAGGAAGCAACCATAAGCAGAAGCCTTATAGCCTTGAATCTGCTCCCTACCCTCCAGCATGGGAGTATACAAGTTTCAAACTTTCAATCATGTTGCCTCATTACTATGCTTTAATCAACAGCCCATTTAAAGAACTGCAAGCTGCTGTCCTCTGATGTTACATATGTGCTAATAGACTGGATATCAAAATGAGGTCTGGAAATGAAATTGTAGAGGTGAGGGGAACTGAAAAATCAAGTGTTCCATGAGATCGGGAAAAGGAAGGATTATTTTACTGAGATGGGTTGTGGGTATATCCAACTGTTCACCAGATTTTAGTGGCATAAGAGGACAGGCAAAACAATTGACAGAATTAAGCGAATTGCCAGTGCTTCACTAAACAGCAGTTTATAGGATTAAGGAACATCCTCAGAAAGCTAGTTTTATCAAGTATAAATGAGGTATAATTTGAAATGGGAATGATTTGGTTTAGAAGAAGGTACTAAGTGTGATTACAGTGCACACACTCTTCTTTTGAACAACACAGGAATAAACTGGTCCTCAGTCAGCTTATTACTCAAGACATAACCTGGACAAGAAAGCCTTGACTACCATACTATCTTTGCCCCTTCCCTCAGTGCCAGGAGGAACAAAATGAGGTTTTAAAGGTCAAGCATTTTTTTCCTTGTTTCCAACAACACAGAATAATCAGAGAAAATGAACAATGGCTGAAAGGATAAATTACCTCCGCCTATAACCCAAATCTGAACTGGGTCTATTCATGTTGAGAATTTACCTATTACAGATGGCCCTACAACTTCCAGGGAAAGTTCTCAGTGGGCCACTGCACTAGGTACGGCATCAAGGAGCAAACAGAGGCAAGTCATTGCAACTCTGCGGAGCCTCAAGTGTGAGGGAGGGGTCATTTGGCTCAGACTTTTCAGTTGGTTGCCAGTTCACCAATTGCCTCCTCCTTCACTGCCACCAGTGTGTGGAACTAAGCTAGGGGTGAGCCAATGACCATTGTTGGTACTACTCAGCAGAGTGGCCCCGCAGTAGGGTTGCCAAGTCCCCACCTTTTCATAGTGGGGAACTTTCGTGCGCGCTTTGAGATGATGTCACCCGGAAGTGACATCATCAAAATGGCAGGGCCTGTGCGGGGCCGCTCTAGGCGTTTTCAGGAAAACATTATTGTACCATAGAGTTTTTCCTCCCAGATGGCTAGAGCGTCCCTGCATGGGCGCTGCCATTTTGATGACGTCACTTCCAGGTGACATCATTGCGCTAGCGATGTAGGGGGAGGTTCCCCCTGCCGCCCCAATGTGGACCAGCAGGTTGGGAACCTCCTGGGCAGGGGATTCCCCGCCCGGACCGGGGGCTTGGCAGCCCTACCTGCAGTGTCTCCATGTAGAAGATGAAGATGAAGATATTGGATTTATATCCCGCCCTCCACTCCGAAGAGTCTCAGAGCGGCTCACAATCTCCTTTACCTTCCTCCCCCACAACAGACACCCTGTGAGGTGTGTGGGGCTGGAAAGGGCTCTCACAGCAGCTGCCCTTTCAAGGACAACCTCTGCCAGGGCTATGGCTGACCCAAGGCCATGCTAGCAGGTGCAAGTGGAGGAGCTATGGCTGACCCAAGGCCATACTAGCAGGTGCAAGTGGGAGGAGTGGGGAATCAAACCCGGTTCTCCCAGATAAGAGTCCGCACACTTAACCACTACACCAAACTGGCACCAAAATGTAGCAACAAAAGGCCACTCAGCTTGGCTTGGTCATTTTAACTTCCCTGTCTTCCCCTGACACAAATCCATAATAATCTGCTTTGTCCCTGATAGGAAGTATGAATATGTTCCAGCTTAGATTTGTACAAATTTATAATGGTAACTGGATAATATTTGAGTTGAATTATTTGCAATTTTGTGGTGTGCAAATCTGAAATACAGTGATAACTTCAATTCTCATTCATTTCTGGTTAAAACGGTGGTAGTTCAAAAAGCTTAACTGGGTTAATCCAAGAGTCCTGAAAGAAGGAACAACCTGAGTTTCCATCATAGCTGTATTGTGCATTTCCAATGTTCAAATAATATGTTTATTTTAGAAACCCTTGCAAGATAGATTAGTATTATTATTGTCATATTAGGAATAATTATCTGGTTAAGACAACCTAGAAGATGTGAAATTTGAACTGAGAACTTCATGGCTCAATTTTTAAAGGTTTACAGTACAATCCTAAGCAAAGTTACCTCTTCTAAATTAATTTAAATCAGCTAGCTTAGAAATGTATGACTCTGCTTAGGACTGTTCACTCCTGTACCAGAGCAGCTCTCTTATGGTCCCTTTTGGACATCTTCATTTCTCCATTCTCCAATCTGACAAGCCTGACAAAGAGCAATATACTTTTGCACTAGAGCATTACTGGTTTGAAGCTCAAGACGGACTTAAAATCACTTAAAAAAAAAAAGAAGCAGTTACAATTTTCATTTCTTTTCCGGATGTGACTATGACTGAGTAGAGGACACACAGTTCAGTAAATCACATGATCATGTGTGTGGCACTTCCCCCTGGGAACAGAATCAGCTTTCTCACTGGAACAGACAGCTGTCCTGTGTGTGGAGGCTCTGCAGAGAGCATCCCCTTGTCATAGACCAGGGCAATCTAGTCAAGCCAACGTATTAATTGCACCAAAAGTGAGACATGATTGTAATTTAATGCACAGGAGCAAGATTAAGCTGACCAGCTTCTACAGCACTTGCCAGTCTTTACTTACCAATATTTTGCCCAAAAAGCACAAAGAAGAATACTTAGAGCTTGCATGTGATTAATATATATTGTTCAATATGTAATGGAAAGGCATAACAACATCATCAGCCAAACGTCTTGGGACTACAGTCTAAGTAGTATAGCAAACAAACTCAATTTTAGGACAGAGTTATCAAATCTACAAGGCAAAACTCCAGAAGGTTCTCACATAATTGTTAATAATTTCTGTACAAACAAACGCAGGCACATAAGAAAATGAATATAAAACTGCATATTAGCTAACATTGTCCTGTTTCAAACGTATGCTGTCTATGGAATACATTTTGTACCTAGTCCATTTTAAGTATTATTTCTCTGAAAATAAAGCCAAATTCTGTCAGCAAAGACCCATATCTGTGAGCAATGACTCACACAGATTCATACCCTGCCACAAATTTTGTTAGTCTTACTTGCTGTGGATGGCCAACCTTTCTCCCTCATGGAGGATCGTCTTTTCTACTGCTACAGACAGACTAACACGGCTGCCCATCTTGATCTATCAGCAAGGGCCCATGACAGTGAATCTCTGAAGTGTATACACAGAATGCAAGCAGAGCAAAGGAGAAGGGATACACAATGAAAAGGCCTCCTTGGCAATTTTCTGTAATTACATCACAAACTCACAGGATTCAAAATCAATCCCACTGCACTTGTTACATACTGCACTGGATACAGACTTAATTTGTCATGTACATTTGGCTGGAAAGAGAACAAGAAAAAAGAAATGAGGATACATCTATCACTTTCCAGGCTCAATGCATCTGACTCATGAAACCCTATGCCACAATGAATGTGTTAGTCTTCAAGATGCTACAAGGCGCTCTGCTATTTTGGGTGCAGCAGTCTATCCCTGCGGACTCTTCTGGAATTTGACGTCTTGGATCTGTGATCAAAGAGCAATGATCAAAGAGCTAGGTACTGCTCCCAGGGCAACAATTGTCTCTAAAAACAAAACCCTTTAGCTGGCCAAATGCACTGTTCAGCAAGATTTGGCCCTCAGAATGAAAATCAAGCATATATAAATCTTTAAACCATACATTTTTATTTGTGCCACATGTTGATCACCTATGAGGTGTTTGGATTCTATTTGGATTTCACTGCGTTTGTTAGAAGAAAAGCTACTGATCTCATAATTACAGAGCTCAGCAGAAGCCAGAAAGGGAACCTCCAACTTCTCTGTCTTAGAAAATGAAATCTGCTTTGATGCACAGTTCTAAAACATGGCCTGGAGGTCAGGAAGACAGCCAATGGAAAACTGACTAAAAGAGAACTGTGCTGTTGTTGTTGATGATCATTTGATTAGGTATAGGCATGAACCCCAAAAAACTAGTTTGGTTCCGTGTTCAGGGTGGCTCTCAAAGCAAACTTACCCAAAAGATCCCTACCTAAACCAAGCCAGTGGTGATTCTGCTTCTTCCTTTCTCCCAGCTGCAGCAAGCTGCCTTCAGGAGAAAGGGCAATACAAGAAACAAACACTGTGATATACTGGCTAACAATGCTTAGTAAAACTTGTGAAAAAGAATCATCATATAATCTTTTTTTTACATTGCAATATTGCAAGAAAGGTCCATTCAATTAGCACCTGGATATAGGCTCATTTCATCAAAAAACTTCCTTAGGAGTATTTCTTCCTATTTCCTTCAGGGCTATCAGCCTTTTGTTGCAATTCAATCTCAATGCTTTCTGCAACATCGTTATTTTCTTCAAGTTCTCTCATTCTCTCAGTACTACTTAAGCCAGCAAAATACAGGCGGCTTGTGCATGTGGTAAGAAAAGAGGCTCAGGACTGGCTTGCTCTTATATTAACATATGACTTGAGAGTATTTTGCCATCAAAAGGAATGGCTTACTTCTAATATAAATATTGTAGAGACCATTTTGCCAGCAGAATCCAGAAGGCTTTTTCATTTGGTTAGAGAAGAGGTTCAGGACTGGCTTAAGCTCCTAATATAAATATATACACTTCCCAATTGAGATTTAAGCAGCTTACAGTCTCTTTCTCTCCTGCTCCATTTTATCTTCACAACAATGATATGAGATAGGTTAGTCTCAGTGACAAACTCAAGGTCAGCCATCAAGCTTCCATGGCAAAGTGGGGATTCAAGCTTGGTTCTCCCAGATCCTAGCCTGACACTCTGAATGCCACCACACTGGTTTATCTTGAGAAGCAGGGTTGTTGGTTTTTTTAGCAGGAACACACAAGGTCACAGTTCTGGCAGTCTTGATGTCAGGGGGTGTGGTCTAATATGCAAATTATTTCCTGATGTGTGGAACAATGGTGCCCTCAGAGGGTGTGGCCTAATATGCAAATGATTTCCTGCTGGGCTTTTGCTACCAACAAAGCCATGTTGAGAAGCACAGAAAGCTCAACAGACAAAGGGGACTCAGCCTGGTTTTTTAAAAAAAAAAAAAAAAGCTCTGAACATTTAGCCTGAGTTTTTTCCCCCAACACTATGCTTAAGATCACCTCTGCCAGCTTAGTCAGAGCACTTTCCAGACTGCTATATGGATGATATACCAGCAGGATCACTGGTTTGTCCCTGGAACCCAACATAAGGAAATGCTTTTATACTACTATAATTTTAGACATTGTAAAGAGCATTTTTCCATGCCTCAGAAGACTGTCTTTGTGGCCATGAAATAAGAGGAGAGACACAGCCTGGTTCTATACATTGAGGTCAACTATTACAGCACACTCAGTTTTTATGCCCATGGTGCCCAAGCCGACATTATGTGCTGAGCAAGGAGTATAAGATTCCTTCTGGGATTGTATGAACAGCATAAGGGCACAGCCACAAGATAAGGCTTAAAGTTCTCCACCTGGAGCAAGGGTGCAGCCAGTTCATGTGCCAGGTGGGACCTTTAAATTCAACCCTGTATGATGCTGTGCTAGTACAGAAACTGGTGGGATTAGAATGTTAAATTTACACTTTGTTTCTGTTCCATATAAGACCTAGTATGTAGCT
Organism: Heteronotia binoei; assembly: GCF_032191835.1. Lineage (NCBI taxonomy): Eukaryota > Metazoa > Chordata > Lepidosauria > Squamata > Gekkonidae > Heteronotia > Heteronotia binoei. The sequence continues at coordinate 75,035,352 of NC_083228.1, read as the reverse complement.
CTTAAAAAATCTTTTAGCAGCCTCTAATCTGACTTCTAAAAGAATAAAAAGAATTACTATAGATCCCATTCTACTTGATGAACCCTAGATATGATCTCAATTTACTTACGGTGCAGAACTAAGCAAAATTAGCCCAGTGAAGTCAGTGGTCTTAGAAGGGTGTAATTCTCTTTAGGACTGCACAGCTAGTCTGTTCAATCAGCAACAATTCTAATAAGATATTACATTGCTCTCCATCTGAACAGTTCCTTTTGCTGTTTTTCATACCTTGTAGTCAGCATGAGACCAGAAACCAAACCAAACCTGATTCCTGATTCTTGGTTACCTGATTCTTCCTTGGGGCCCTATTTATAGCTAAACCTTTACAAAGAAGCTACAAAAGATAGAGATTGGTCCCCAGGAGGAGGTCATTATTTATGACAGCAACATTGCCACTTGAAAGCCCCCTAAAAGGGTATCTTCTTTATCATTCACAAAGAATAAACACAGTTAATCAGACAGGGACCCCAATTCACACACACCTTTTTTTTTTTTTTGCAAGCCAAGGTGGTCTCTCCTTAGGCTACCCTGGCAGTCGTCATACATGTAACACAAGGTGCTTCATGCACTTCTGAAGTTTGATACACTACTACTAGAGGCAGGCTACTGAGATTAATAGGCTATGGCCATATTTCATCATAAAGTTGTAAAGTATACAAAATGGTGCAAGTTTTGAAGAAAAATAATTACTTTGACCCATAGGCTGTTTCTGATTTGATATGCCCCTGAAAGTTTGGTTAACTGTTTTAAGAGCGAAAAGATGGCACATTGGATAAAGACAAACATCCTGCTTTAGCTGGATTGTGTATGGGTGGGTGAGGGATCATTGTGAGTTGTTTGATTGTGTTTCACAATCAGCAGTTTCAGTTCACTGATGAAAGGCTGCAAGTTTGGTATGAGAATGCTGACATAGCTGATGTATAGGAATGATGCTGCGTGAGAGATTCATACACAAAATGGAAACAAGTAAAGCAGGGGATGTGTTAACAGGAGAGAATTAAAAGATTAGCACCCCAGTTGAGTCGTAGTTGTGCTAGGATGTACAAGAGAGCTGAAAGCAAAGCAATGTAGATGGCTAACATCTGTGTTTAGATGCAAATCTGGATATGCATCTGGTTTATGCTCATCATGGCTTTTGATCCAGATAAGACCTGTATGAGGAAACTGCTTCTGTGTATAGATTTTTAATTGGAAGGGACTGTAGAAATCAGCTTTAGAACAGAGAAAAATGCTAGACTCTATGAGAAACTATGAATCATGAGGTAAAAATTACTTTAGCATTATTCACTTTCTGGGTAAATGTACAGATTTCATCTGTAGTGTGAAATTTAGATGCCTGCCTTCAGTGCAGTTTTTCCACTGCAGTGCTCAAAACCCACTCTGACACCAGAGGTCACCTTTGGAGGGAGGGGAGAAGGTCTTGTCCATGGCTTCCTCTTCACTATTCTAAAAGTGGAAGAAAGGGAGCCACAGGTGTTATCACTGAGGGCTTATTGCAGAGTTGTCTTATGGATTATAGTACAAGGAGCAAAGGAAAATTGCATAACTTGTTCATCTTCGATGTTTTAAGGGAGGGAGATCTACTACAGTCTGAATTGTTAATGTCCAAGGCCTAGGGTTACCAATCCCCTATTGGGGACAGGGAATTCCCCATTTGGAGGCCCTCCCCCTGCTTCAGGGTTATCAGAAAGGGGGGGGAGGGAAATGTCTACTGGGTACTCCATTCCCATAGGGTATAATGGAGAATTGATCAGTGGATATCTGGGGCTCTCTGACTCTGGGGAACTATTTTTGAGGTGCAGGCTCCAAATTTTCAGCATAGCATCCAGTTCCTCTCCTCAAAACACTCTGCAAGTTTCAAAAAGATTGGACCAGAGGGTCCAATTCTATTAGCCCCAAAAGAAGGTGCCCCTATCTCCAGCTTATCTGACACTCCTTGGCTGTCTACCATTGCAAAAGCTATCCTTCTTATCTGATTCTATCCCTCTCTTTCAGCTTTCTTCTCCCTCCTGTCCTTTTCCTTCTTCCATATTTTTGGATTGTATACTGCATCTCTAAGACTACCCTTGGTTCTTCATCTAGAGCTATTTGTTATGTGAGAATGCTTCAATAACTAGATTGTATACTCCCATACCTGTGTTTGGTAACTAATAGTTTGACGTACATGCTTCTCTTTACTATGTACATTTTCTTTCCAGTTATATTGCTGTAACAATCTCAGGTTTGCTAATATAGTTGTTAAATTAAAAAGAAGAAGAAGGTGCCCCTATCCATCATTATTTCCAATGGAGGGAAGGCATTTAAAAGAAATGTGGTCAGTTTAAACTTGATGGCCAGAACTCCCTTCAGAGTTCCATCATGCTTCTCACACCCTTGGGCCTGGCTCCACCCCCAAAGTCTCTTGTCTCCAAAGTCCCCAGATATTTCTTGAATTGGACCTGGCAACCCTTCCAAGGCCTGGTTCATAGACTTAAAATTTAATTTATCTGCACTTGCTTATATGTGTTGACTGACAGCCAGATGTAAAAACAAACATTGTGGTAAAGTAACACATCCTCTATGTATCAATTGCACCCTTCTTCTCATGCTGCTTCCTATCTGGCTGATATCCATCCTTTTGCTCCTGCTTTATTCACAGATTTACATAAAACCCCTTTGCTGTGCTCCAAGCTTCTCTGTCTTTTCTGTTTCCTTCTTTCCTCAAGTGGTTCACTCATTTTAGACTGCAGACTTAGGAGCAGAACTTAGTTGATGTTATTCTTACATGGAGCTTTAGGACTTGTAAGTGCTTTAGGAAACAATACTTTATAGTTCATTTTTTAAAACCTGTTTTCAACACAATATGCATAAATAAGGTGAAGTTTGTATATACCCTATTATCCCATTCTTATTTTTATCCTCTGTATGCCTGTCTGCCGTTTTTTTTGTACATGATCTCAGTGGGTTTGGGTTTGGGGGGGGTGTTTGTTTTTTGCTCATATACTGACAGTATATACTTGCTCTTGTGGACCAAATTTTAAAAGGGGAAGAATGGTACAGGGCCTCTAGTAGAATACAATCAGGCAATCTCCTTGATGAGGATATTGGATTTATATTCCGCCCTCCACTCCAAATCTCAGAGTCTCAGAGCGGCTCACAATCTCCTTTATCTTCCTCCCTCATAACAGATACCCTGTGAGGTGTGCCCTTTCAAGGACAAGCTCTGCCAGAGCTATGGCTGACCCAAGGCCATACTAGCAGGTGCAAGTGGAGGAGTGGGGAATCAAACCCAGTTCTCCCAGATAAGAGTCCGCACACTTAACCACTACACCAGGCTGGCTCTCTTGTATCCTTAATCTCAACATTAGGCAAGGCCACTGACAAGGACATTGGTAGCTAGAATGCATCCTTTTACCTCAAGTCTACCGTCTTCTCTCATACATTCATAGGCATAACACCCCACAATACTAGGGTTGCCGGGTCCCTGTTCAGCACAGGGGGTGGGGGAATAGGATTACCAGCTCCAGGTTGGGAAAGTCCTGGAAATTTGGAGATGGAGCCTGGGGAGGACAGAGAACTCAGTGGGGTATAATGTCATAGAGTCCAAACTCCAAAGCAACCATTTTCTCTAGCGGAATTGATCTGTGTAGTCTGGAGAGAAGCAGTAATTCTGAGGGATCCCCAAGTCCCACCTGGAGGCTGGCATCCCTATGGAGTGAGAAGACCCACTTCAGACTCTTATCTCCAAATGCTTCAAGGCTTCCTTTGCTTCATTTCCTGCTCTCCAGTCCTTTGACCTTCCCTGGTCCATTTCCATTTGTCTTTTTTTTTTTAAGGCTCTTGTTTAGTTGCTCTTTCTGCCAAAAGCCCTTTAACATTGCCTGCTCTAAAATAAGCCTCCAGCCAGCCAGCCAATCAGTCAGCTTCTGTCTCCTTGGGAAGCATTTAACTTAGCCTTCAAACAAGAACTGTGCTCCTCTTTTCCCAGCCATCCCTGTCCATCCTGACTGCAAATTTCCTGTGTTGCTGTGGGTGGGAAATTTGGTGTCTTTGAGCCTCAACCTTAGTCTTCCACAGCTGTGCTCGGAGCTGGCATTCAGTCCAGGCCTGAGCTTGCATGCCTGCCCTGTGCTGCCAAGAATGTGTTTGGATTCAAGCAGGAGGACTTGAGCCTAGAGTGTGCCCTGGCATCACAAGCAGGCCTAAGGCTGGTGAGGTTTTATTAGATTCTTCATCTCCCGTCAATGTCAGTATATATGCTGGGAGGAGGGGGCATCTGGACACTGCATGGAATAGGAAAGAAGGAAGAGCAGGAGTGGAGAGACACAGCTGCTTTGGTAAATAGATTTATTTTATATTAGAAAAGATAGAAGGGGGAAACTGGGCCTCCAGAGCTGTAAGACCCTGCCATGGGCAGGCGGTATAAACCCGGTATCAAGAAAATAACAATCTGTGAGTACCAATGCCTCTCAGGATGTATCAACCATCTCTTCCAAGGAGCTGAGGCCAGACAGTTCCTGAAAGGAACACAAGCTAAGCCACCAAACTGTATTGCCTCCACTTCAAAGCTCCCATCTATACTGTGGAGTGGGGGGTCTTACCATCTACATCCCCACAGACAAGCGTTGCTGGGTCTGTCCAAGGCAACTGAGGGATGTTCTTGCAAATCTTTTATCTGGGTCTTCCCATCAAACTCCTTCCCCCTGAGACTGCTATCAGTTCAGTTACCTTTCTCCACTCTCATCCCTTCCTTCAACCATCTTACTGCCTATCACAGTAGCATAAAAAGCAGAAGCCTTACAAGACCAGAATCTGGAATGAATATAACCTTCCATCAAGTCGGCAACTGATGATGTTATTTTGTCACAGGAGCAGACTATGGAACTGGGATGGAGGAAAGGGATAAGGGATGGGGGGCATCCTGCAAAATAATAAATATAGGCAGGGCTTTTTTTGAGCAGGAACACACAGGAATGCAGTTCTGGCTGGCTTGGTGTCAGGGAGTGCAGCCTGATATGCAAATGAGTTCCTGATGGTTTTTTCCCTACAAAAAAAGCCCTGTGCAGAAGAGTGCTGATGTCAGGAGATGTGGCCTAATATGCAGATGAGTTCCTGCTGGGCAGGGAATCCTCTGGGAGGGGTAAAAAGAGGACCAGCAATGATGAGGGCGGTGATGATGGAGGTGAAGGCAGAGCTGGAGACTGGGGACCGCAGAGAGAGAGAGAGAGAGACCAGTCAACACGTGGCTGTTCAGGAAGGTATCAGGTTGCAGTTAACCCTCCCCCCGTACCCCAACTGAGACCTCTAGCTGGCACCTCAAGGGAGCCCCCTGGTGGCATGGAGCGACAAGAGACGGTCTCCACTTGTCTCCGGATGGAACCAGGCTGCTGGCGCTTAAAATCAAAAAGGTGGCAGAGCAGTTTTTAAACTAAATCTTGGGGGAAAGCCAACAGGAGATGGAATGTCTCTGGTTCGGGAGGACTCGTCTCAAAGAGATGAAGGGTTGGCTTCTATTTTTCTACCGGGTAACGGATCAGAGTTGTCCACTGTGATGGTGACAAACAGTATGGACTGTCTGCCAGAGTCTCGAGGCGGCAGGAGGGAGGTGGCGGACCTAGCTTGCCTGGGAAATTATAAATGTTTGTATGCAAATGCTAGAAGTGTCCGAAGTAAAATTGGTGAATTGGAATGTTTAGTGTTGGGAGAAAACATAGACATTGTGGGAATTTCAGAAACTTGGTGGAATGAGGAGAATCAGTGGGACACGGTGATTCCTGAATATAAGTTATATCGGAAGGATAGGGAGGGAAGGCTTGGAGGTGGGGTGGCTCTGTATGTCAGAGAGGATATACGGTCCAGTAAGACTGAGGTCAGAGAATTAGATTCCCTTTTAGAAATGCTTTGGGTTGAAATAGAGGGCCCAAAAGGAAATTTAACTATGGGAGTTTGTTATCACCCACCAAATCAAAAGAGAGAGGACGATTATAATATGATGGAAGGATTAAAGATAGCGGCTAAACGTAAAAACTGTGTCGTAATAGGTGATTTTAACTACCCGCAGATTGATTGGGTCAATATGTGTTCTGGTCGAGAGAAAGAGATTGAGTTTCTTGATACTCTCAATGACTGTGCTATGGAGCAGATGGTCTCAGAACCTACAAGGGGTGGGGCGATCCTGGATCTGGTCCTAAGTAATGCCCAAGACTTGGTGAGAGATGTAAAAGTGATTGCGCCGCTTGGGAACAGTGACCATAATGTTATTGATTTCACTGTTTGTATAAATAGGGAGTTGCCCAAAAAGACCGCCACAACCACATTTAACTTTAAAAGGGGTAAATACTCTGAGATGAGGAGGCATGTGAGGAGGAAACTGAAAGGAAAAGTAAATACGGTCAAAACCCTTGGGGATGCTTGGAGACTATTTAAAACTATAATCCTAGAAGCTCAGATAAAATACATACCACAATATAGGAAAGGCACAAACAGGTATAAGAAGAGGCCAGCATGGTTAACAAACAAAGTAATGGAAGCTATAAAAGGTAAGAAGGACTCCTTTAAGCGGTGGAAAACCAGTCCAAGTGAGATTAATAAAAGGGAACACAGGCAGTGGCAAATCAAATGCAAGACTGTGATCAGGCAGGCAAAAAGGGACTGTGAGAAGCATATTGCAAAAAACATAAAGACCAACAATAAAAATTTCTTCAAATATATTAGAAGTAGGAAACCAGCCAGGGAAGCAGTGGGGCCCTTGGATGACCATGGGGTAAAAGGATTACTGAAGGAGGATGGGGAAATGGCTGAGAAGCTGAATGCATTTTTTGCCTCTGTCTTCACCGTGGAAGATGAGAAGTGTTTGCCCGCCCCAGAACCACTAATATTGGAAGGGGTGTTGAAAGACCTGAGTCAGATTGAGGTGACAAAAGAGGAGGTCCTACAACTAATAGACAAATTAAAAACTAATAAGTCACCGGGTCCGGATGGCATACATCCGAGAGTTCTGAAGGAACTCAAAGTTGAACTTGTGGATCTTCTAACAAAAATCTGTAATCTTTCATTAAAATCTGCCTCTGTTCCTGAGGACTGGAAGGTAGCAAATGTCACCCCCATCTTTAAAAAGGGTTCCAGAGGAGACCCGGGAAATTACAGGCTAGTCAGTCTGACTTCAATACCGGGAAAGTTGGTAGAAACCATTATCAAGGACAGAATGAGTAGGCACATTGATGAACACGGGTTATTGAGGAAGACTCAGCATGGGTTCTGTAGGGGAAGATCTTGCCTCACTAACCTGTTACATTTCTTTGAGGGGGTGAACAAACATGTGGACAAAGGAGACCCGATAGATGTTGTTTACCTTGACTCCCAGAAAGCTTTTGATAAAGTTCCTCATCAAAGGCTCCTTAGAAAGCTTAAGAGTCATGGAGTAAAAGGACAGGTCCTCTTGTGGATCAAAAACTGGCTGAGTAATAGGAAGCAGAGAGTGAGTATAAATGGGCAGTCTTCGCAGTGGAGGACGGTAATCAGTGGGGTGCCACAGGGCTCGGTACTGGGTCCCATGCTCTTTAACTTGTTCATAAATAATTTAGAGTTGGGAGTGAGCAGTGAAGTGGCCAAATTTGCGGATGACACTAAATTGTTCAGGGTGGTGAGAACCAGAGAGGATTGTGAGGAACTCCAAAGGGATCTGTTGAGGCTAGGTGAGTGGGCGTCAACGTGGCAGATGCGGTTCAATGTGGCCAAGTGCAAAGTAATGCACATTGGGGCCAAGAATCCCAGCTACAAATACAAGTTGATGGGGTGTGAACTGGCAGAGACTGACCATGAGAGAGATCTTGGGGTCATGGTAGATAATTCACTGAAAATGTCAAGACAGTGTGCGTTTGCAATAAAAAAGGCCAACGCCATGCTGGGAATTATTAGGAAGAGAATTGAAAACAAATCAGCCAGTATCATAATGCCCCTGTATAAATCGATGGTGCGGTCTCATTTGGAGTACTGTGTGCAGTTCTGGTCGCCGCACCTCAAAAAGGATATTATAGCATTGGAGAAAGTTCAGAAAAGGGCAACTAGAATGATTAAAGGGCTGGAACACCTTCCCTATGAAGAAAGGTTGAAACGCTTAGGGCTCTTTAGCTTGGAGAAACGTTGACTGCGGGGTGACATGATAGAGGTTTACAAGATAATGCATGGGATGGAGAAAGTAGAGAAAGAAGTACTTTTCTCCCTTTCTCACAATACAAAAACTCGTGGACATTCGGTGAAATTGCTGAGCAGACAGGTTAAAACGGATAAAAGGAAGTACTTCTTCACCCAAAGGGTGATTAACATGTGGAATTCACTGCCACAGGAGGTGGTGGTGGCCACAAGCATGGCCATCTTCAAGAGGGGTTAGATAAAAATATGGAGCAGAGGTCCATCAGTGGCTATTAGCCACAGTGTGTGTGTGTATATATATATATTTGGCCGCTGTGTGACACAGAATGTTGGACTGGATGGGCCATTGGCATGATCTAACATGGCTTCTCTTATGTTCTTATGATACCGACCAAGAGGAAGAGGCCTGGAGGGAAGGCAATGTGTGATGCATATGGAGTAATGGGGAATACCATGGCATGAATTAGCTTGACCTTGGTTTCCAGCAACACTTTCTTGCACTTAAGGGTCTTTTCCTTTCTGGCTGCCCTTCCAAGGCTCCTTCTGATGTCTTAGTTGCAATTTCCCTTCTAGTTCATGATTGAACCAAGGGATAGAAAATGTTTAACAGTAAAATGGAGGAGGTGAGAACAATATTGTAAGCCTCTTTGGGCTTCCATTGGGATGAAAAATGGGATATAAATATAAACAAAAATTAACTTCTTTTTTTTGCTCCTGCACAGTTAGTGGTGTTCATTTATAGGCTTCCCAACCCTCCCGCCCTGGCGGGTGACCCCAGGATTTCCACCCTCTTCCCCCGCTCCCCCAAAAAATGGAAGCGGGGGGAGAGGGGGGAAACGGCGCCGAGCCACCGGATTCTGGAGCTGGCAAGGCCGCCGCGCTGCTGCCGCCCCCTCCCCGCCCACCGCAGTTTCTCCTCTGAGATGGGCCCAGGCTGAGCCCATCTCGGAGGAGCAGCCAAGAGGCGGCAGCAGCGCAGGATAGGGCGAGGCAGGCCAGGAGCATGGCGAGCCGCGAATCCGGGCCCTTCTAGGACCCGGACTTGTGGCTTGCCACGCTCCCGGCCCGCCTCCAACCCCCCTCCGCTTCCATCCCAGAGGCGGAGCAGGCAAGGCCGCCGTGCCGCTGCCGCCTCTACTCTGCTCGCCGTGGCTGCTCCTCCAAGATGGGCTCAGGCTGAGCCCATCTCGGAGGAGCAGCCACGGCGAGCGGAGAAGAGGCCGCCGCGCCACTGCCGCCTCTACTCTGGTCGGCGTGGCTGCTCCTCCAAGATGGGCTCAGGCTGAGCCCATCTCAGAGGAGCAGCCACAGCAAGTGGAGCAGAGGCGGCAGCTGCGGGGCGGCTCACCACGCTCCCCGGCGCCATTTCCCCCCTCCCCCTAGCTCCACCCAAGTGTCTCCTGGCTCCACCCCCAAAGTCTCCTGGCTCCACCCCCAAAGTCCCCAGATATTTCTGGGGTTGGATTTGGCAAACCTAATTTATGGGCACACTGGCACAAGCTCAGAATTTACTGGATTAAATTACAGTTTTCAGGTAGCAATGTGAGATCTCATTAAGTATTGCAATCTAAATTAGAACATCCAATTAACATGCTTGCATTGTGGAGTCAGGCAGGCAAAATGGACATGGTTGGAATAGTAGAGAGACAAGCCAGGTAGCTCCCCAGCCCAGTCCCATGCTGCAGGATGGAGGCAACCAAAGAAAGTGCTTCTTTTGTGAGTTAATTTATTGTTGGTGGATTGGGAAACTGCAGAAGGAGAAAAAGCGCAACTAAGTATGTACATGTTAAAAATATCTGCAGTATAGCTAAGAACAATTTCAAGTGTTTCACAAATGCAAATATTTTTTCAAGTGTTCAAGGGTGCTATTTGCAATTTGCAATCCAATTGTGACTTGAGGAGGTGTGTGATTGCGCATCATTAGGTATCAAGAGCAGCAACACAATGCCTTACTGTTATTGCCAAGCTATTGTTTAGAATGTTTATTGAGATGGCAGTTAATGTAAAGTCTAAAGGTAGTATTAAAATATCCAAACAAAGAATAGTACTTCCATTATGACATACTTTAACATAATTTTTCCCCCTACAAAGTTTAAATAACTGGTATCTGCATCATATGGATTCCTGGTTGCAGGTGCTGGTCCTGTAAGCCACACCACAGTCATGCACTTCCTAGGAGTTATGTGACCTAGAGGCAGGTAAAGGAGGAAACAGCAAAATAAGATGAGGACAATTTTGTTTGCATTGGCAATGTATTGAATGGAATATATGGTAACCATTGCCAAGTGCTCTTTGGTAAGCACTCTAAGCATGGTGCTGTTAAACTATTTCCTTTCTCTGCCTCTGTGTAGTGTAGCATTTGCCTCTGTCTCCCCAGATCTGCAGTGCTGTCTTCCTGTTATGTGTACTAGAGTCTGCAAGCATTCCCCACAAGCCCAGCAAGTCAACAATGTGATTGGTGTAGACAGCCTTTTGGAAATATGAACATACAGGCATTAACTTCTTTGCTAGCAAAATCTATGTGGAATTCTGTTCCTTGGTAAACATCCCTGTCATTTACATATCTGCTGATTCCCTTTCCCCCTTCCCTCAATGACCTTGTTGAATTCTAAGTCAGATAGCCAGGTGCCAGAATAATGGCTGACTCTGAATGTTTCTGAATATTACTAACTGTCATTATTTATCAGTTAAGTTCCGATAATATTAAAGTATATAGGGGGTTTTTTGCACCAGTTAATATCTGAATACCCATCTCTACTCACTAGCTTTCATTTGCTCTTCTTCAATAACCTGCCACAAGTCATATGCAATACATGGCTGATGGCTAATCAATCCTTTGTTTGGGTAATAGACCACCATGACTGGCTGGTATTTTAACAATGAGATCTATCGACTGGGATACAGTTTCCTGATAGAAAGGAATTTGGGTGATTTTTCTTTTGTACATATAACACTGCTGCTTCCTCTCAATTGGGGTGGGTGTGTATATAAAAAGTATAGTTTGGAAGTGTGGAAGAGGCAAAGCAGAGATGAAATTAAGTATCCTGAGAGTGCAAGAACTATCCCTGGAAATCTGATGTGGTGTAGTGAACATGCTGCATTTGTAGGAAAGCTCCTCTGCCTCCATCTGTCCTCTACCTGTATATTTTTAAATAAAGCAGATACTGCAGATACCGTGAGTCTCCAGTGTCCTCTCTGTGTGAAGACTGAAACAGGCAAATGCAGTTGCTCCTGGAATTCCCCATGGCTCAGTGAACTGTTATACATATAAGCATAATAATCACTGTTTTAACTGAGAAGTGCTATTTTTAGCATCTGCAGTTTTAATAGTGTTTGAGTTGGGAGATAATTATGATTTTATCTAGACCAGTGGATTTACTTTTAATTGTTATAAGCTTCTTTGTATTGAATGGAAATGTGACATATTAAAATTCTAAATACTGTATTTATCTGAAAGGAAGATGACACTGAATGTAAAATGACACACAAACCGAATACAGAAAATATTATTTATTATTGTGCAAACTTGAAACCTGTATGCAAGTGTGAGAGAGCTACCTCTTTTTCTTGATGGCATACCTGGATAAAATACTAGGTTTTCTTTTAGGTAAATGCAGTAATGATGCATCATATAGCAATACCATTGTATTTCATTTCCACAGCTCTCTAACGAACCTTGCCTTGCATCCCATTGTACTGTGCAATTAGGCTTGCCAATCCCCAGGTCCCAGAGGGGGTTCTTCCGCTTTCCCAGTCTCCTTCCTGCTCCCAGTCAGCTGTCTGGCGGGGGGAAGCCCCACCCCCAAAACCACCATGTGATTTTTCCCCCCTCCGGAGGCTCCAGGCTCTGATTGGAAAGGCTTCCTCTTGGAATGGGGTGTCTGTGTTACTTGGAAAAAGTTGGCTGCAACTCATGAGTAGAGAGGCCAGGCCCTCACTTCAAAGTCGCCAGAAAACAGGGGGAGGGGGGAGGAAGTCTGCTGAGCACTTCATTACTCCTTATGTGGAGATCAATTCTCATAGGATATAATGGGGAATTGATCTGGAGGTTTCGGGGGCTCTGGGGGAGCTGTTTTTTGAGATAGAGGCACCAGATTTTCAGTATAATATCCAGTGCCTCTCCCCAAAGTACCCCCCCCCCCCAAGTTTCAAAACGATTGGACCAGGGGGTCCAATTCTATAAGCCCCAAAAGAAGGTGCCCCTATTCTTCATTATTTCCTATGGAAGGAAGACATTTAAAAAGGTGTGCTGTCCCTTCAAATGTGATGGCCAGAACTCCCTTGGAGTTCAATTATGCTTGTCACACCCTTGTCTCCACCCCCAATGTCTCCTGGCTCCACTCCCAAAGTCCCCTGGCTCCACCCCCAAAGTCCCCAGATATTTCTTGAATTGGACTTGGCAACCTTCTGTGCAATGGAATAGCAATTCCTGGTATTGTTTCTTTAGACCACAGTTATCACTGCAATGGGATAGCGTCAATCCCTAGAACTTTCTACTGCATTCCATTGCACTGTGCAAGGGATGCAGTGCAATACCAGGCCTTATCCTCATTATGTCACCCCCTCCTGCATGACTATCCATGCACTTTCTCCCGTGTGGCCACTCCTTTCAGACAATCCGGTATCCCCGTAAATCTCATGTTCCTATACAGGAGCTGCTCAGCTCCATTAATATAAGCATTTGACGGATTGCAGAGCTTGACTGGATATTAAGGGAGCTAGTATGGTTCAGCAGAGTAGGCATTTGAAACCAAATATCTTATGCTCCAATCCAACATCAGACTGATGGAATATATTTTCTTTGTTATTTAGATAAATTTATACTATTCTTTTCTCTCCAATGGGGACTCAAAAGTGGTTTTCATAATTCTCCCCCACTCCATTTTATCCACACAACTATCCTATGAGGTAGGTTAGGCTGAGAAAGTATGATTGGCTCAATGTCACCCAACAAGCTCCCATTGTAGACTGGGGATCCTAGATCCTAGAGTAACATTCTAATTACTACAACATGCAGTCTGTCACCATGCTGGATATTGAAGTTGAATGTCCTGTTCCAGAGATTCCAGGACATAACCAGGAGCCCCACCACCTACAGCTAGGGTTGCCAATCCCCAGGTGGGGGCAGGGGATCTCCGGTTTGGAGACCCTCCCCCCGCTTCAGGGTCGTCAGAAAGCGAGGGGAGGGGAGGGAAATGTCTGCTGGGAACTCTATTATTTTCTATGGAGATTTATTCCCATAGAAAATCATGGAGAATTGATCTGTGGGTATCCGGGGCTCTGGGGGGCTGTTTTTTGGGGTAGAAGCACCAAATTTTCAGTATAGCATCTAGTGCCTCTCCCCAAAATACCCCCCAAGTTTCAAAAAGATTGGACCAGGGGGTCCAATTCTATGAGCCCCAAAAGATGGTGCCCCTATCCTTCATTATTTCCTATGGAATTGAAAAGGTGTGCCGTCCTCTTAAGTGTGATGGCCAGAACTCCCTTTGGAGTTCAATTATGCTTGTCACAGCCTTGATCTTGGCTCCACTCCTAATGTCTCCTGGCTCCACCCCCAAAGTCCCCAGATGTTTCTTGAATTGGACTTGGCAACCCTACCTACAGGTAAGATCTGCTCTGGAGAGGTACTTGAGTATATGTAGTGAGCCCCAGAGCATTCTTCAGGCACAGAATATGAGACCAACATTGGCCTTCTAACTAGCAGTATGAGTGGGAGACACTTTTTGAATTGTGCTGCAGGATTGTCCTTTAAATAAACAGCTTGCTTGACTCATTCAGAGATTCAAAAAAATAAATAAATACAGATTTGTTTACATGTCCCCACCTTCCAAGTTTAGATGGGTGGCAATTTGAGAAAGGACCTTCTCCATCGTGGCACCAAGATTGTGGAATTCCCTGCCTGGGGATATTTGTCTATCCCTATCACTCACTTTCACCAGCAACTGTAAATGTTTGTTTTATCTGGAATTCCCTCAATAATCTCTCATTCCTGCCTAAGTTTTTATAATAAGAAGACTTGGTTTTTATACTATGCTTTTCTCTGTCCAAGAGCCCCGTGACGCAGAGTGTTAAAGCTGCAGTACTGCAGTCCTAAGCTCTGCTCATGTCTTGAGTTCAGTCCCTGGTGGAAGCTGGGTTCATGTAGCCGGCTCAAGGTTGACTCAGGCTTCCATCCTTCTGAGGTTGGTAAAATGAGTACCCAGCTTGCTGGGGGGAAAGTGTAGATGACTGGGGAAGGCAATGACAAACCACCCCGTAAAAAGTCTGCCATGAAATGTTGTGAAAGTAACGTCACCCCAGAGTCGGAAACGACTGGTGCTTGCACAGGGGACCTTTCCTTTCCTTTCCTTTCTCTATCCAAAGGAATCTCAAAGAAGCAATCTCCTTCCCATCCTCTCCCCACAACACTCTGTAAGTTAAGTGGGTTGAGAGAGCTCTGAGAGAACTGCTCTTGAGAGAACAATTCTGAGCAAACTGTAACTGACCCAAGATCACCCAGCTAGCTTCACATGGAGGAATGGGGAATAAAATCAGGTTCCCCAAATTAAAAGTCTGCTGCTCTTAATCACTACACTGCACTGTAATGGCTTTTAATGGAGATTTATCTGTTTTTGTATTAGGCTTCCCAATCCCCAGGTCCCAGCGGGGGATTCCCCGGTTTTACAGGCTTCCTCCTGCCCCCAGCCTGCTGGCAGGCAGGGGAAGCTCCTCCCCCCACAGCCACCATGTACCTCTAGATCTTGGGCAGGACCTGCAAACAGGTCCGGTTTTAAAATGTGCGTGTGCCTTTAAATTAGAGCAGGAAGCACTTCATGGGGAAGAGTTAGAAACAGCAGACCTCGTTAGAGTGCAGCCCCTGCATTTGTTTGACTTTCATTTCTGACAATGTGTGTGTGTGTAAAACAGCAGCGTAGCCCTGTACTTTCCAGACCTCGTTGTGTAGGCACCAGAGACTTCTGCTTTGTTCTGCTTCAGACCAACACGGCTGCCCACTTGCACCAGAAACAGTTAAGCGTGTGTGTGAGTGAGAGAGAGAAAATGGGGGGGGGACTCTATTATTCCCTATGGAGACTTATTCTCAGGAAATAATGGAGTATCTGGGGGGGGGCTGTTTTTTGAGGTAGAGGCACTAGATTTGCAGCATAGCATCCAGTACTTCTGCCCAAAATACCCCCCAAGTTTCAAAAAGATTGGACCAAGGGGTCCAATTCTATGAGCCCCCCAAAAAGGTGCCCCTATCCTTCATTATTTCCTATGGAGGGAAGGGATTTAAAAGATGTGTGGTCCCTTTAGTTGTGATGGCCAGAACTCCCTTGAAGTTCAATTATGCTTGTCACACCCTTGCTCCTGGCTCCACCCCCAGAGTCTCCTGGCTTCACCCCCAAAGTCCCCAGATATTTCTTGAATTGGACTTGGCAATCCTCTTCTGTATATATGTATGTTAGTGCTGTTTCAGCTCATTTTATTATCTGTCTTTGTACTGCTCTGTTTTTAGTTGCTAGCTGCTTTCATGGCCTGATTGGGCTGAAAGGCTGGATTTAATCTTGTAAATAAGTAAAATAATAACAATAGTAATAATCACTATAAAGCAGCAGCAGCAGCCCAGGTTCTTTGCCTTGCTCTTTCGGGCTGTCTCCTCCAGTTCTTTTTGTCATCACTCAGGTGATGCAGCTGCTTCCATTTCCTGTTCTTTTTCTTCTGATAGGTTGCACCTGTTGATACGCATGGGTGGGGGGGGGTAAGGGTACAGCAAACCCCACCAAAACTCACTCATGCTCTCAGAGAGGCCACTCTGCAGCATAGGACTCAGAAATTACAACAGGACTTCTGTCTCTTCATTGTAAATATAATTTGTCTCTCATAGGCTGGCGGAATGAAGCTTCTAGACTGACTCAGCCTTCTCTGAATACTGGAATCCTGACCTTGTCTGCATAGTTGCAGCGCAGTATCCTCTCTGTGTTTCTCTTCGGTTTCCTTTTAGGGAGCCTGAATTAAAGTATGGATTTGGGTACA
This sequence comes from Heteronotia binoei, assembly GCF_032191835.1. NCBI lineage: Eukaryota > Metazoa > Chordata > Lepidosauria > Squamata > Gekkonidae > Heteronotia > Heteronotia binoei. Next base: position 75,019,170 of record NC_083228.1, on the reverse strand, counting down.
GCCATCTATAGCCCTGGCCTAGCCTTGGCAGTAGGAAAGGTCCTGAACCTCTTCTCTTTACATGGATTCTCTGTGATGACATTCATCAAGCTACCCTTCCAGAAATGACGATGTCATATAAACAGCTCCTTTCCCTGTCCCAGTTATTTGCAATTGCTCCTTGGCTGCATGTGCCACAAATGTAATGATTTCCTCAAGTACACTGGTGAGGAACAGGGAGGGGGAATGGAATTGGAGGGCACAAGGGAAGGTTGACATTTCATGTTTTATTGATAGAGTACTTCTTCTTGAAAGGGAAGGGGGGAGGCAAAGGCCTGAAATAGAGCATCAATATACAGCTCAAGTTGTAAATGGTGAGAGATGGATTAGGAGCTGGTTGAAAATGTGTCAAAAAGCAGGAAGAAAAATGAACAGCTGCCTCAAGAAAAATAGGTCTGTGATGAAGGACATAAGACCTGGTGGAGCTAGCAACTTGGAGCTGGTGACACTATTCAGGAAAGTTTGACAAAGAACAGCTGGAGCTGGCCAAGTGGTAGCACTTTAGCTATGGAATAAGGTAAGGGTAGGGCTTTGGGAAATTCTGGGACATGAGAGCTGTAAGAAGCAGCCACCAATGACAAGCTGAGGGTTTGGGTTGCATGTGAAGGAAGGTTTCAGGAAAGTAACCTCCTTGTTAGAGAGGATGCTTGCTTTGTTTGATTCTTTCTGCTCCCTGGTGGGGGTTAATTGTACATTGTTAGAGGCTTCCTGTTCTCCTGAATTGTGAGAAATCTCAGGGCAACACGCATTTCCAGAGGGCAGCTATGTTATTCTTGTGTTTTAGCACAAGCGTTTGTGGATTAGCGTCCACTTCATCACATACATGAGGTGGATCCTTTCTTGACAGATATATATATTCCTGGTTGTGAGAAAAAGCTGTAAATAGCAGGGTTAAAGGACTATGAAATGCGAGTGCTGCAGAGTGAGATGTAATTTTAGGCTTTCTGAGCAGGTGTATCAAAGTGGGGGGGAACATGCAGAAAATAGCAACTGTGCATATGAAAAGGACCAGGGATAGCAAGCTCTTCCAGGGATGTCTTGTGGATTCATTGGCAGATGGCCAGTGGTGGTGTTGTCAGGTCTTGTAATAGTGTTATTTGAGTAGGCATAGCTACAGAGCTGGCATCTGGGTTTGTTGCAGGGTCTGGTCACTGGGCTTGTGTCTCTGTTAGATAGTGTACTGCCACAGCTGTAGTACTGTAATGCACTCTGGTTGGGCTGCCCTTGAAGACAATCCAGAAAGTTCTGCTGATTCAGAACATAGCAGCTTAAATATTGTCAGGGGTCAGTCAACAAAAATATATCTTGCCTGTCTTAAAAACAGCTACATTGGCTGCCACTTTGTTTCCATGTACAATTCAAGGTGCTTAAAAACCCTTCATGGCCAAGGCTCACATATCTAAAGGATTGTCTCCTCGCATGTACCCTTGTGGTACGGGCTGTTCGCCACCAGGCAGCCCACCTGGAATCAGCCCAAGCCCATGTCTTCTCCTTTGCCACTTGCACTCTATGGAACAGGCTCCTGAGGAGGTGAGAGGGCACTGCCTTTAGAAATGTTTAGGAGGTGCTGCAGGGCCTTCTTATTCGTCAGTGCTCTCAAAGGGATCTCTTGTGTGGAGGGGGTTATTGGGGGGAGGGTTATTTTGTTGCTCTTAAATTGAATGTTTTAAATTATGATTTGTAAGCCAGCTTGGAAAATATGTTAAGAAATAAATAACAGATAAGCTGGGCAAAAGGAGTGGTAGAAATAGGGATCTTGGTAATGCTTTGTTTTTTCCTGATTTTACTGCCATTTAAAAATGGATGTCTTCTCCCTCCCCCCATTATTTTTTAATAGTCTGAAAGAGGACAAGTGCTAGAAAAGTACACTTATGGTGAGGGGGAATAATGAGCTTGCAAATATTGTTTTTGCTCCTTTAAAAAAAATTGTTCTGAAAAAAATGCCCTCAAAAACAACATAATCTGATAAACAAAGAAAATGTTTACCTTGATTGGATGAATGGAATGTTAAAAGAGAAGGGAGAGAAAAAAGACAAACAGCCTTTTCAAGTCAACGGCAGATAAATTAATACTTTGGAGTTATTCTTTGGAAGGATTCAGAAGGAGAAGGGTGAGATTCTGACAAAAGGCAGTCACTGGAGAGCTTAGAATTCAGGTAGAAGAGGCCTTGGAGGTCTGTGATCAGAAATCACCTCTCCATAAAATTCTATAAATAGCATCTGGGATCAAGGGGTATTTGAATCAGGGCTGTGGTACATAGTGGGGAAGTGATTTTAAATACTTTCTTTCTTCCCTCACTGATTTGTACTGAGAATACAGTAAGAGGGCAAAGATTTTATATCACCACCACCACCACATGGTGCAATCCAAATGCACTTCAGCTGCTAGTTAAGAAATTTTAAAGAGATGGGAAATAGAGTCACAGATCTCCAGTGTTTCCTTTAGATAAAGCTTAAGCACAGGAAAAGATGCCTTTGAAATGGACTTGCCTGTATTCACTGGGAGAGAAAGAAACTCTGAAGTATTTATTTGGTGTCTTTGAATTTGTCAAGTACTGAAGGAATGTGTGCTTGATCTTTCTTTTCTCCACACCAAGCCAATAAGGATAATTTTGTTCCTACATGTTTTTTAGCTCTACAGGCACATTACAGAGAAACAGTGACGCAGACAAATCATTTGGGAAGGGGGAGAGAACAAATGATGAGATTGCATTTCCTAGTTCAATTAGAAAATCATCCAGCTGGTAGATGCAGGTGGGGGAACATGTTCAGTCCCATTGCACTGAATGAGACTTACTGTTAAGTAAATATAGGACCTTGCTGTATGTGGATGTGACATTGTTTGATTTGAATGGAAATAATGTGCTGTGTTAAGTGCAGTGTGGAATCAGAGCTATTATCAGGACTTTTTATGTTTAGCAGGAACTCATTTGCATATTAGGCCACACACTCCTGATGTAGCCAATCCTCCAAGAGCTTACAGGGCTGTTAATATAGGGCCTACTGTAAGCTCCAGGAGGATTGGCTACATAAGGGGACGTGTGGCCTAATATGCAAAGGAGTTCCTGCTACAAAAAAAGCCCAGGTATTATTCCACTTCCATCTGACTGAAAGCAAGTAATCCTTCTGCAGCACACAGTGATTCTCATCCGAATAGTCCCAGCGGTTTGCACTATCTTCTTTTGACATAACTGATCACCTGTCTGGGTGTAAGGGCAATCTCAGTTCTCTCCTTCAGTGTAATGGGAAGGGAAGAAAGAACATGGCCCACATGTAGTCTTCCAAAACTGACATTACCACCAAATGTTTGTTTGGCATTGTATGCACAGTTCCCCATCCAGTGTCAGGATCAGGAGCCACTTGAGTCTGGGATGCTAGGATCTAGCGCTGGAGGAAATTGATTTTATAACACAGTTTAGGCACAGGCATTGCCTTCTCTGGATTGGAGCATTTCTTTGTCAATCTGCTTCTGCTGCTTGTTCTAAGCTTTTCTAATTTCTTTCCATCTACAGCCTGGACAATGTAGGTCCTTTTAAAAAGCGAAAAGATTTTTGATACCCACAAAACTTTCTAGCAGGCTATACTGTTTCATCTCTTATTTCAGCTTGCTCTAATACAGGGAAATATTCATGGTTCACTAGAAATTAGACGCAGAGTTTTAATTGCAAAAGGAAGTATATTTAGATGCCATCAACTTGTATGCATGCATCAACCTTATAAATATGGAACACTGACTGAGGGAGCTTTTCAAGATACCTCATCAGCTCTTTAAAAATATGCAGGAATATTAATTAGTCCTATCTATTTTCTGGTAATGAACATTCTTTATATAGGGTTCATTTGCTTTTCTTAATACGTAGTTTTTAATAGTGATATCCCATGGGATATGCTATAGCGTGTCTCCAGTTTATTGCAGAGGTTTTTTTCTCCATGGGTTGGGGCAAGGTCTGTGGCCATTTCTAGCCCCAAGGAAATAGGGAGGTGGCATAAACTTATGGTATCCACATAATGTAGTAAATTCAGAAGATAACTTCAAAGCAAGTTTTAAGACATAGGGTCGGAATGCAGCTACTACAGTAAGTCAATTCAAAGGACTGCTGTCTAATCTTTTTAATTATGAAAACCACCTTATATTAAAATAGTAAATTTATAACATAATCATAGCACATTTTGAATGTTCAAAGACTGTGTGCACTCTATAAATTCTAAATGGTCCTTCCTTTTATCCAGTAAAAGTACTGATATTTTCTTTATTATACATAGGATAGAAGGCAGCTGGGAAAACAGAGGCTTGCTTACAGACATTGGCAGTGTAAAATATAAGAGCAATTTAAACATAAATATATAAAATATAAGAGCAATTAGCATTTGTACAGTGCTTTCAGTGTTCAAAGCATTACAGCTTATTCTGTAAGGTAGGCCAGAATTGCAAATGGAGGGGAAAAGAAACTGAGATCAGGAGTGACTTGGCTAAGGAGGGTTACTAGGTCTATGTTGGAGAATAATTTCCAATCCTACAGGAGAGATAGAGAAAGCGAAAGGTCGAGAAAGTGAAACAGAGAAAGTGAAAGTAAAAGGTAGGCCAGAATTGCAAATAAGAGGGGAAAAGAAACTGAGGAGTGACTTGGCTAAGGAGGGTTACCAGGTCTGTGTTGGAGAATAATTTACAATCCTACGGGAGAGATAGAGAAAGTGAAAGCATTGGATCATTAAGGTCCTTGAAGTGTGCATTATAATTGTGGGAAGCCTGGACAAAGCTTGCTGCAAAAATGAGATTGTTTGCTTTTCCAGCTGTGCCTGCCTTATCTTTGGGAAGTTGTTCCAGTCTTCGTTTGGATTAAAGTACTGAATGGCATGATTCCAGCATTCTGTGGAATAGAGAACACCACCTTGCTCTATTAAATTTTGGAAATGGTGAAATTTGTTGTGACTGCAACACTATTTTGAACTATATGGATGAAACACTTTGGGAAGTTCCTGTTCTTACTATTTCTGTTCCATGTACATTTTAAGGTCTGATTTGGATGTTAAAACACAATGTTTAGTGTTGGGAGAAAACATAGACATTGTGGGAATTTCAGAAACTTGGTGGAATGAGGAGAATCAGTGGGACACGGTGATTCCTGGATATAAGCTATATCGGAAGGATAGGGAGGGAAGGGTTGGAGGTGGGGTGGCTCTGTATGTCAGAGAGGATATACGGTCCAGTAAGGCTGAGATCAGAGAATTAGATTCACTTTTAGAAATGCTTTGGGTTGAAATAGAGGGCCCAAAAGGAAATTTAACTATGGGAGTTTGTTATCGCCCACCAAATCAAAAGAGAGAGGACGATTATAATATGATGGAAGGCTTAAAGATAGCGGCTAAACGTAAAAACTGTGTTGTAATAGGTGATTTTAACTACCCGCAGATTGATTGGGTCAATATGTGTTCTGGTCGAGAGAAAGAGATTGAGTTTCTTGATGCTCTCAATGACTGTGCTATGGAGCAGATGGTCTCAGAACCTACCAGGGGTGGGGCGATCCTGGATTTGGTCCTAAGTAATGCCCAAGACTTGGTGAGAGATGTAAAAGTGATTGTGCCGCTTGGGAGCAGTGACCATAATGTTATTGATTTCACCATTTGTATAAATAGGGAGTTGTCCAAAAAGACCGCCACAACCACGTTTAACTTTAAAAGGGGTAAATACACTGAGATGAGGAGGCATGTGAGGAAGAAACTGAAAGGAAAGGTACATACGGTCAAAACCCTTGGGGAAGCTTGGACGCTATTTAAAACTATAATCCTAGAAGCTCAGATAAAATACATACCACAAGTTAGGAAAGGCACAAACAGGCATAAGAAAAGGCCTGCGTGGTTAACAAACAAAGTAATGGAAGCTGTAAAAGGTAAGAAGGACTCCTTTAAGCGGTGGAAAACCAGTCCAAGTGAGATTAGTAAAAGGGAACACAGGCTGTGGCAAATCAAATGCAAGACTGTGATCAGGTAGGCAAAAAGGGACTATGAGGAGCATATTGCAAAAAACATAAAGACCAACAATAAAACTTTCTTCAAATATATTAGAAGTAGGAAACCAGCAAGGGAGGCAGTGGGGCCCTTGGATGACCATGGGGTAAAAGGATTACTGAAGGAGGATAGGGAAATGGCTGAGAAGCTAAATGAATTTTTTGCCTCCGTCTTCACTGTAGAAGACGAGAACTTTTTGCCCGCCCCAGAACCACTAATTTTGGAAGGGGTGTTGAAAGACCTGAGTCAGATTGAGGTGACAAATGAGGAGGTCCTACAACTGATAGACAAATTAAAAACTAATAAGTCACCGGGTCCGGATGGCATACATCCGAGAGTTCTGAAGGAACTCAAAGTTGAACTTGTGGATCTTCTAACAAAAATCTGTAATCTTTCATTGAAATCTGCCTCCATTCCTGAGGACTGGAAGGTAGCAAATGTCACCCCCATCTTTAAAAAAGGTTCCAGAGGAGATCCGGGAAATTACAGGCCAGTCAGTCTGACTTCAATACTGGGAAAGTTGGTAGAAACCATTATCAAGGACAGAATGAGTAGGCACATTGATGAACACGGGTTATTGAGGAAGACTCAGCATGGGTTCTGCAAGGGAAGATCTTGCCTCACTAACCTGTTGCATTTCTTTGAGGGGGTGAACAAACATGTGGACAAAGGAGACCCGATAGATGTTGTTTACCTTGACTTCCAGAAAGCTTTTGATAAAGTTCCTCATCAAAGGCTCCTTAGAAAGCTTGAGAATCATGGAGTAAAAGGACAGGTCCTCTTGTGGATCAAAAACTGGCTGAGTAATAGGAAGCAGAGAGTGAGTATAAATGGGCAGTCTTCGCAGTGGAGGACGGTAAGCAGTGGGGTGCCGCAGGGCTCGGTACTGGGTCCCATGCTCTTTAACTTGTTCATAAATGATTTAGAGTTGGGAGTGAGCAGTGAAGTGGCCAAGTTTGCGGATGACACTAAATTGTTCAGGGTGGTGAGAAGATTGTGAGGAACTCCAAAGGGATCTGTTGAGGCTGGGTGAGTGGGCGTCAACGTGGCAGATGCGGTTCAATGTGGCCAAGTGCAAAGTAATGCACATTGGGGCTAAGAATCCCAGCTACAAATACAAGTTGATGGGGTATGAACTGGCAGAGACTGATCAAGAGAGAGATCTTGGGGTCATGATAGATAACTCACTGAAAGTGTCAAGACAGTGTGCGTTTGCAATAAAAAAGGCCAATGCCATGCTGGGAATTATTAGGAAGGGAATTGAAAACAAATCAGCCAGTATCATAATGCCCCTGTATAAATCGATGGTGCGGTCTCATTTGGAGTACTGTGTGCAGTTCTGGTCGCCGCACCTCAAAAAGGATATTATAGCTTTAGAGAAGGTGCAGAGAAGGGCAACTTGAATGATTAAAGGGCTGGAGCACTTTCCCTATGAAGAAAGGTTGAAACGCTTGGGACTCTTTAGCTTGGAGAAACGTCGACTGAGGGGTGACATGATAGAGGTTTACAAGATAATGCATGGGATGGAGAAAGTAGAGAAAGAAGTACTTTTCTCCCTTTCTCACAATACAAGAACTCGTGGGCATTCGATGAAATTGCTGAGCAGACAGGTTAAAACGGATAAAAGGAAGTACTTCTTCACCCAAAGGGTGATTAACATGTGGAATTCACTGCCACAGGAGGTGGTGGCGGCCACAAGTATAGCCACCTTCAAGAGGGGTTTAGATAAAAATATGGAGCACAGGTCCATCAGTGGCTATTAGCCACAGTGTATGTGTGTATATAACATTTTTTGCCACTGTGTGACACAGAGTGTTGGACTTGATGGGCCGTTGGCCTGATCCAACATGGCTTCTCTTATGTTCTTATGTTCTTATGTTATTAGTGTGATGTTTGTTTGAATGAGATAAATTTACATAAGGTTTTTGCATATATATTTTTTCTCTACACAAAGGATTAGCCTTGATTCTCTCCCCACCTGGAGGCTGGCAGCCCTAAGTCCTGTCTGGGACTTGAGTCAGTGGAAGAAGTCAGATTTGAACCAATATGGGAGACACTACTTCTGCGGAATGGACTCATTGGTAGAATGGTTTTTGAAAGCAATACAGAGGAGCCAGGATAGGAAGTATTTTTATTCCAGCAAAGACCCTGTGCCTTAGATGTATGATAGACTAAGGAGCAACTGGATAGTCTCTCATCCTTGCATTTACATCTTAAATCCTGCTGTACTTCTTTCATTATTGCTTGCCATTCACTCTAGAAAGACAAAGGAGCTCAAGAAAAACGTGTAGAGGTACAACTGCATTGAGAGCCAGTAGTGGTTAAGTGTGCAGATTCTTATCTGGGAGACCTGGGTTTGATTCTCCACTCCTCCACTTGCAACTGCTAGAATGGCCTTGGGTCAGCCATAGCTCTCATAGGAATTGTCCTTGAAAGGGCAGCTTCTGGGAGAGCTCTCTCAGCCCCATCCACCTCACAGGGTGTTTGTTGTGGGGGCGGGGAAGGTAAAGGAGATTGTGACTGCTCTGAGACTCTGAGATTCAGAGTATAGGGCGGGATATAAATCCAATATCTTCCATTGCAGCCAATAACTGTTTCCATTGTTGGCTGCAAGTTGTAGGCCAATATTTAAGCCACAGGGGAGAGAGGGATAGAATTGCCTCTGCCCACTTGTAGCAGCTTTGAAAATAAACACCAGATTCATGGGTAGCAGCTAGGGTTGCCAACAGGCCAGGAGAAAAAAATGCCTTGCCCCTTGAATGAAGGCTTAATGTGCTGAAATAGGCATTTAAACAGGGTAGAGATTCCAGGCTGTAAATAACATCACCTTGACACTAAAGAGACAAGTAGAGGCAAACTCAGAAGCAGCTGAAACATATTTCTGTAATCAGGTGCACACTGGGGGTGACATGGATGCTGGAAGAGAGAATGTCCCCATTTCATTGTTCATCCATTTCACATTCCTCAGCCTAGCTTCCTTCTGGAAATCTCAGAAGTCACCAGCTGGAGGAGGCAATGCAACAATACAGTCTCTGTCCATGCAAAACAGAGAGTTGTACTGGAATTCTGTCCACAGTTTCTCATTGTTCTGTTCCATGTGTCCCCACTCCTATTCTATAAGAAGGGCTATATCATGTGGTGTAGTGGTTAGAATTTGAACTGAGATATGGGAGATCTCACAGAAGATCCTGATGCTGAGAAAGACAAGGCAAAAGAAGGGGACGGCAAAAGATGAGATGGCTGGACAGTATTACTGATGTAACTAACATGAATTTGAGCAGACTTTGGAGGAAGGTAGAAAACAAGAGGACCTGGCATGACTTTGTCCATGGGCTCACAGAGAGTCGGACTCAACTGTGCGACTGAACAACAACAATGGGAGACCTCCTGCTTCAAATCCTCACTCTACCATAAAGCTCCCGGGGTAAACTTAGATTAAGACTCTCCCTGAACTTAATGTATTTCACAGGGTTGTTGTGAGAATAAAGTGAGGAAGTGAGAACTTCATGGGCCAATCTGAGCACTTTAAGAGAACAGTCAAATTATTTCAGTTGAACTGTAGAAGGCAGAGCAGAGTGTTTGATGTACTAGGAAACAGCAGCACTGATTCTGCAGCAGCAGTTGCTCTACCCCCAGGGGTTCTGCTTTCCCTGGCTCAAGGGATCGATTCCTCACCAATTGCTGTGCAGTCACATTTTGACCTGTAGCTCCCTCTGACCTCACCTGCATCCTCCTGATCTCTTAAGAATTTGCTGTTCACCAAGACAAGTGGCCATCAATGTTCCCTCTAAGCTGAGTTAGTGTGAGTTAGCTCACAATTTTGTAGCCTCCAGCTCACACATTTTTGTCTCAGCTCAGGACAAATGGCCCTAGAGCAAACTAACTTATGCAGTAGCTCACAGCTTTAATGCCAGTAGCTCACAGCTTTAATGCCAGTAGCTCGCAAAGTAAAATTTTTGTTCCCAAGACTCCACAGCTTAGAGGGAACATTGGTGGCCATATTCCCAACTGGGAGATTGGGGGTGGTGGTGGTTCATAGCCTGCAGGGATGTCTTTATAATGTTTGCTCATTCTTCACACTTTGAAGGAAAGAGATTAAACATCTTAAGGTTCAAACTCCGAACATCATTCTTTCCTCCATTGTGAGCCCCCCACCTCCTTTGGCTTACCTAGGTAGACAACCTTTCACCCCTACTTCTAGAATACAGCTGATGTTCCTGTTGGGAAATGCTGGTGTCTGGAATTCTGCAGCAGAGTACCTGGCATGTTTCTAGGAAAGAAGAATTATCCACTAACTTAGTCAGAATCCTATCCAGCATTATGGGTGTGTGACAGGGCAAGGAGCAGATATGGGGAAGTTGTCAGACAGTCTGTATTGTCTCCATGGGGACTGTTTTTCCTTACACCACTGGTTTTGTGGGCACAACATATCCCTGTATAAGCAGAGACACTATACAAGCAGATACTTGCAAGTGAGGGGGATCTTATCAGCTCACCAAAGACTCCCAATTTCTCCAACCCATCGCTGTTTTCCCACCCTTTTATTGCCCCTCCCCACCACAGTCTCTTCTTTCTCTGGGTCTTTGTATTGCCACTATCACTTCCTTTTCGATGCCATGATGCCAGGGTTGCTAGGCAGCCTGAGAATGCCATCTGTAATCTTACAAAGTTTACTGAGATCGCAGTGATATTCTTTGGTTTGGGGGGATTTTAACTCCCCAGCCATTTTAATGTTTTGGCTTTGCCCCGACACTTGCAGAAATCTTTGGTCTGTACCTGGCCTCATTGTTTGGGGGTGTTTGCTCCACATCCTAGGGCCAGTTTCAGATTTAGATCTAGGTCTTTATTCTGTCTTTCCCCCTTTTACATAGAGCCTAGAACCAAATATCTTGCAGTGTGTCTGAATGTCTTAAACTTTTCTTCAGGAATAGAAAAGTTGATTTATCTTGGCTTCATCAAGAGCCAATTCGGTGTAGTGGTTAAGTGTGCGGACCCTTATCTGGGAGAACTGGGTTTAATTCGCCACTCCTCCACTTGCTGGAATGGCCTTGGATCAGCCATAGCTCTGGCAGAGGTTGTCCTTGAAAGGGCAGCTGCTGTGAGAGCCCTCTTAGCCCCACCCACCTCACAGGGTGTCTGTTGTGGGGGAGGAAGATAAAGGAGATTGTGAGCCACTCTGAGATTCGGGGTGGAGGGCAGGCTATAAATCCAATATCTTATTCTCTTGAATACTGAGCCACGTGTCTCATATGGAGTGTTGTTTGTCTCGGCAGCCAAGAAAATACAGGCCACAGTTATACCTGTAGGATGAGGTATTTTTAATGTGTTAAACACTTTTGTTGTTTTGAAAATGTTATTTATGATTATTCATGTTTTATCCTCTATTTATGTTTATGTGACTGATAGTAATGACCTTTAGCTACATGCAATAAATGCTGTAACTATAATATATGAAATTGGGAGAGGGTAGTGTTGACCTCTGAGCAAGCATGGGATTCAATTTTTGCTTGTTCTATACCCTCCACCAAATTCCAACCATCTTTGCCCCTTGTGCTGGTATTATGTACCATTGGCAGAATAGTTACTGTACACTGGTGTGATATATCAATCTTTCTTAATCACTGTGAGGTACATTGCAACTAGTTTAACATTTTGTTCTGTTAGCTTGGTGGAATTTAGTAGCTATTCTATCTCTGTCTGGGAAGCATAACTTAAGGGTAGGGTTTGGAAGCCAAAATGCCCTCAAAATGAGGATGGGGAATTGTCAGGTGGGCACCTGGCTTAATCAGGATCTTTTACCTGTGTATACAGGATTCCACGTCCAGAAATTAATGCTTAAAAATATTAGGGACTCTAATTAAGTAAAACAATTACAATTTATTCCAGAAAAATACAGGCTTGCATACAAGATAAAATACTCATAAAATCATTCATACAGTCCTAGGAAATATAGAGACAACATATGGGTAGACAAACAGGGTGATAATTACCGATCATAGTCTTCAAGAAGTCTCCAATGGTGACGATAGAGGACGGGGGAAATGGACCCAAAATTGATCAGGAATCGGGGATGGATCTAGACAGCGGAACTAAAATACTGCTAGATGCACACCTGTGGGTAGCTAGTCCACAGGTTATAAGGACTGTCTTGAGCTCTTAGGGGATGGGAGGTACGAGGGAGGAGGAAGGTGGTCAGCTGATGCATGACATCCGAAAAAGGGGAGGCTTCGCAGTGACCATAAGGGCTGGACTACTGCGATAGCCAATAGAAAGTTCATTGGTGGCACCTAATTGGGTGCCAATAACTGACCAATGAACAGGCTTGGGTCCTGGTTACCTGAGTGAGCTTTCAGGTTGAAATGGACCAGGGTGGGGGTGCTCCAAGGTGACAGTACAGAGAAGAATGGGGGAAATCACTGGGGTGGAGGTACATGGGAGTGGTATGAACTGGGCCGAGGTGATGACAATCGATGGCCAAATTGTTATCTCGGGTAACACCCAATAGGTAAAAAGACACTTGGCTCCGGGTGAAGATGTTCTTCCTCTTCTTCAATCATCTATTGTCACCAGTGTTTTGTCCAAGGTTTCGCTGGACAAAGACAGTGGCGGTTGGACAGTTGGCCACGCCTGGGGTGGGTCGATTGCCTGCAGTCATAGGTGACATCGGGCGAGTACGTGAGCCGCTCGCTTCACTGGAATGGAATCTGGCATGGTAGGAAGATAGTTGCGTGTGGTATTAGCCCTCCACAGTGGATTCCATGGTCGGTGCTTCAAAACCGTTCGCCTGGATAGCTCCTGGCGGTGCAACCTCCTCTGTTCCATGGCCGAGATGGACATCATACGACAGGAATCCATCTGTTCTCCTGGTGGGCACTCTTGTACCGGTCTAAAGTGCCTTTGTAGCATTATGGCTGCTAGTACTGCTTAAGTCCCTTTTGCCCCAGGATAGGTTTTACATACACTCTCTGGCAAGATGTGTGTGAGCTACTTCTCCAGGTGCTCTGGCAACCAAGTTGGTGACTATGATGTTCTATAAGGGGTTTTTCCTCACAGGTTGTTCTACTAAGGAATCTGTAGTTAAGGTGACTTTGGTACCAGGATTCTCCTGGTTTATACTTTGATCCTATATGCTACTTCAGCTCACCAGAAATAAATACCTTTAAATCAATTTATATATGTTGATACTTCTGCCTCTGGAGTTAATCCAAAGCTGTTTTTAGTAAGGAAAAGGGAAGGAAAAGTCCCCTGTGCAAGCAGCAGTCATTTCTGACTCTGGGGTGACGGTGCTTTCACAATGTTTTCACAGCAGACGTTTTAAGGGGTGGTTTTGCCATTGCCTTCCCCAGTCATCTACACTTCCTCCCCAGCAAGCTGGGTACTCATTTTACCAGCCTTGGAAGGATGGAAGGCTGAGCCAACCTTGAGCCGGCTACCTGAAAACCCAGCTTCTGCTGGGGGTCGAACTCAGGTTGTGAGCAGAGTTTAGGACTGCAGTACTGCAGCTTTAACACTCTGTGCCACGGGGGTTTTAGTAAGACTGCACACTAAATAATAGTCAAAGCTGTAGGTTATGTGTAAGTTCAAAATTTAAATAGGATGGTTACTGCCCAGGAAAACCAATCTTTGTTTTTAACACAGTCTTGATGCTGCACGCTGTAATGCTGGACATCACAAGCAAACGCTAAAGGGCACTGGAGGCAGGGATGTGTATATTGGGGTCACACAAAGGCTGAACTGAATAAAGCCTGGAATCTCCTCTATTGCAACTAGTTCACTGGCTCCCAGTTTGTTTCTGGACACAACCTAAAGTGCTGGTGCTTATATTTAAAATCAAAAATGGTTTGGGACTGAAGCACCTGAAAGACTACCTTGATGCATATGAACTTGCATGAGACTTCAGATCTGCTGTTGCTACCCTGCTCCCTAGGTCTGCCATATCTGAAATGAGGCTACTAGAAATGTGACAGGGCTGTTTCAGCCATATGTTTGTATCCAACCATATGTGGACTTGGCAGAGAAGGACTTTTCCACTTCTCCCTCCTCTTGCAGCCCACTGAGCCCCCTAAAATTTTGTTCCTAGGAATCAGCAGACCCTTGGGAATAATAAACAAATTGGGGATTAAAACAAGAGATTATGAGGGCTTCAACACATATATGACAGTCAAATTTACTGAGATCAAACTATTAACTTACATGTAAATCAACCCCTCATTGAAGTATCTTGTTTTTGTTCAAAGTTCAAATTAAACATCACATCAAACATGGTTTGTGCCTGTGCAGTAGAGCCATTTCTACAGGCTATCCTGCACATAGTGCTATATAGGGCTTTTTTTGTAGAAAAAGCCCAGCAGGAACTAATTTGCATATCAGGCCACATCCTCTGACACCAAGCCAGCCAGAATTGCATTCTTTTCCGTTCCTGCTAAAAAAAAAAAAAGCCTTGGTGCTATATGAACAGTCCTGCTGAATCAGACCAGTAGTCCGTCCAATACAGCATCCTGTCTCACACAGTGGCAAACCATTTACTATGCAGGGCCAGCAGTGTTCCCCCAATGTTGCTTCCTATGGAATCAACAGCAAAGAGGGTGGGGGAATCACCAGCATCACTTATTTTATGTATTCCTATGGCATGCACTAGTATTCAGAGGTTTTCTGCCTCTGAATGAACTTCTGCTTTTCATGGCTAGTAGCTTCTGATGGACTTACCCTCCATGTAATCGTCTGACCCTCTTTTAAAGCTATCTGTGTTCATAGCCATCCCTACATCTTCTGATGGCATATTCCATACTTCAATGTTTTTGTCTATCGTGAACTTAATGCCCCTGAATTCTAGTATTTTGGGTGGGAGAACAAGTTCTCTCTATCCGCTCCGCCCAATGTGAATTTTATAAAACTTTTATCAAATATATATATTTGTGTGTTTGCTTGCTATACTCTATAATTTCACTTTTATATATAACATTAAAATAGAGTTTACAAACAAAACTGGGCTATCAGAAGGAGGGGATTGTTTGTAAATTAGGTAGATTTGTATCTTTAACATTTCCATGTTGCAGAATCTGGATTTTCTTCATGCAAAGTGTGACTAATCCCTAAATTCAGTGTTTAGATGTCCTATCCAGCCAATGAGACAGAATTTCCTGCTTTCTTCATTCTGCC
Source organism: Heteronotia binoei (assembly GCF_032191835.1). Taxonomy (NCBI): domain Eukaryota; kingdom Metazoa; phylum Chordata; class Lepidosauria; order Squamata; family Gekkonidae; genus Heteronotia; species Heteronotia binoei. The sequence continues at coordinate 75,003,967 of NC_083228.1, read as the reverse complement.
TCCTCTTCTCTTGATGTGCATGTGCCTCTAGTTTGGCACAGTGTCACCTGGCTTTCTGCACTGAACATGTGGGGAACTTCCTTCCTAAGGTCTGGATGAAGATGCTTATTAAAAGGAGAGCTTTGCCTGTGAGAGAACTGACAAAGCCAGTGGATCTCTACATAACAAAAGCCTGTTTGTTCCCTGTTATGATGACATACACAAGAGGAGAGTTCAGACAAGTCCATTTTTGGTGAAAATGTGAAGCAAAGGGAAGCTGGAAACAGTTGAGCTGGGATTTCTTCAAGGAGTTTAACCTGGGGGAATTTTGGTGTGGGGAAAGATTGCTAAAAGCCCAGCTAAATCCTCCTGTTTAGATGCTGATGACAACGTAACTTCCAGCTAAAAAACTTTCAGCTGGAAGCTAAATAGTTTCTCTCTCTGCTGTTCCCCCTCCCTAACTTCCCGGCTGCATCTTTTGCTACATCCGGGCCAGAAGGTGAACTTCCTGGTTGCCGTAGAAACGGAGATGAAGGCCAGATTCAAACAAAGCCAGCCCAAAAGTGCCTCTTTGTCTGCTGGTGCCTCAGTAAGCATCAGGATCCAAGTAGTTCCCCCTCCCATTCTGGCTGATCAGGGGTTTGTGTGTGTGTGTGTGTGTGTGTGTGTGTGTGTGTGTATTAAGAGTCAGATCAAATCTTCATGAAAGGGGATAACAGTTAGTAGCAGGCTATTGCGATTGGATGCCTAGGGCAAGTATAGCCAGATAATCATGACAGTAGCTGTAGTTATTATGAATCAACACCCACATTCAAAATAATTTTTAGAATAGGGGAGAGGGTAAATGCAAGCTTTTGCTTCTTTCTTTTCTTTTCTTTTTTTTGTGCTAATGGGATCATCTGCTTCAATTGAAGGGTTTCGAATTTTTCATGCAGAATTCCAGAATAAGAGGGATTACAGTGGGTATATGCAGGCCATTCAGTTTTACCCTCAAGGCAGATTTTACTGTTTCTCACAATGACACATGCATCTGCATGCTTCAGTTGTCAGGTGCTGATTGGTGTTGTGCTTTCAGATGCTGATAACATGGCACCAGGAAACAGCCAGATTTTCAAGTACCATGTTATTGGCACCTAGTAACAAGGATTTGTTCATGTGATTGCCTTAGTGTGCCAGCAGCAGAATACTGTGAAAATATGCACTCATTCTAAAATATGGTGCAAATTCATGTGCTCAAGAGGCAAAATTGGCAGGTGCCAAGAAGAACATACAAGCAATACAAGTATGCAGTCCCATGCCCATGCTAATATACAGCCTTGTGGAAGTCCAAGCCTGGCAGAAAAATTATGGAGATGGAGACACTTGGAACAGACAAAAACCTGGCTGATATGCATAAAATTATATCCATCAAGAACTGGGTGATAACACATTCTGCAGTCCACAGAGATCTGGATCATATGGGCCTTCCTGAACATAAATAGTCCTTTCTTATAGGCCTTGGATAGATCTGCCCTTGCCTACACGTAGTCCCTTGTTCTAAAAAAGCTGGAATGTGGGGCCATCTAGGGGCATAAACTCAAGGACTAGGCCCCACAGCCAACCTAGATGCCAGCCCTTTCCTCATCACTGCTTAGGCAACACAACTGCTAGTTTTTTCCCCCAAAGTTCTTGCTCAAAGTTTCTGGCCACTTTATTGTTCAGCATTGGCACAAGATAGATGGGGGTGGGAATCTTCTTGAAATGCGGAAATTCAGATGTTGTAGAATTCAGCTAGCCTTGGTTGATTGCGTATCCAGGGGTGGTTGAATTATAACTATCAGACCAATTCCCCATTAGCCTTGTCCTGGTCTCATGTTCCTCTTCTCTGCGGGGGTTCCATCCGATTTTGTACAAGCTGCCCTGGGGCTGCAACTCACTCTGACTGTTTCATGCAGCAAGCAAGATCCTCTAAAAAAACGGTTTCTGCTTGTCACGTGAAAGAGATGGAACAAGTTGTAGCCCCAGGGTAGCTTGTGCAAAATCAGATGGAAGCCCTGCAGAGAAGAGGACCGTGAGACAGGGACAAGGCTAGTGGGGAACTTGTCTCAGTTATAGGACTACTTTGTCACAGGGTCTGGAACAAATAAGGTAGAAGAGGTAAATTTAGAACCTGCTTGGAACTTTTAAGAGTGAAGTGGTGTTGGATCATTGAGAATTTTCTCTTTGCTCCTGGATGCTGGCAACCCTACTGTCAGTTGGAGATCAGTTGTAATCTCAGGAGATCTCCAGCCACCACCAGGAGGTTGACAACTGTGATGCAACTAGACTAGAAATTATTACAATTTCTTTAAAAGGAAGGTAGTTCTGATACACATTAGAGTGTGAAGGCCTGGGTTCTTTTTAAAATTTAGACTAACTACAAGTGGGCACTCATGATAATCATGAGGGGATCCCCCCCCCCTTTGCTGGTGATTCTCCTTAGTGGCAGGTGGAGACTTACAGAAGGGGATTTGGGTGTGGCTCCTGATCCCAGTGTCCTCCTCCACGGGCATCCTCCAGTACTGTGAGCTAGGAGGGGAATCCCATACCCCCTCCTTATTGTCAAGAGAGTGTGCTGAACAAGAGAGTGGTCTGTTCACCAGCCTTCTACTGACAGACTAATCCCAAGTTGCCTTCTAAATAAGACAATGTGCTCCTGATCTCAGTGACCTCATCCTCTTCCCCCGGGCCCAGCATGGCTCCAGGATGGCTCCAGGGTTGTAATGCCTCAGCTGCTGGGCCCAGTGTGGCTCTCATACTACTTGCTGCCAATGTCAGGTGCATTGCAGCTCCCAGGCTGCTGCATCTCCTCTGCTGAGCCCAGTGTGGCTTCCAGGCTGCTGCACTGCCAATGTTGGGCACAGCATAGCTCCTGACCTGTTGCACTGCTGCTGGGCTCAGCATGGCTCCTGGTCTGCTGCACATGTGACGCCAGGCTCAGTGCAGCTCCTAGGTTGCTGTGCCACCGATGCTGGGCCCAGCATGGTTGCTGCACCACTGGAAGTAAATGGGGTGGGTGGAGGAATTTAAATCATTATATTTATGTATTTATTTTCAGATTTTTCTGCAAAGCTAGAGGGTCGCTTAAGTTTGCAGAAAAATCTCTTTTGCCTCCATGTGGCCCCAATCCATGGATTTAGCTATCTGCGGATGAGGGCCACATGTGGCTAACAGTATTCAGGTGACCCAGCTGCATCTGTATTCAGTCTCACTAATAAGGACTAAGGACAGCCAGTTTGGTGTAGTGGTTAAGTGTGTGGACTCTTATCTGGGAGAACCGGGTTTGATTCCCTACTCCTCTGCTTGCACCTGCTAGAATGGCCTTGTGTCAGCCATAGCTCTGGCAGAGGTTGTCCTTGAAAGGGCAGCTGCTGTGAGAGCCCTCTCCAGCCCCACCCACCTCACAGGGTGTCTGTTGTGGGGGAGGAAGGTAAACGAGATTGTGAGCCGCTCTGAGACTCTTCGGAGTGGAGGGCAGGGTATAAAACCAATATCTTCTTCTTCTTCTTCACTGTGTGAGCAGAATTCTAACATGCACTGTCAGCCTAAGGAACCCCCCTTGGAGGATGAGGATTCTGTGGTGGCTAACCCTATGGAGGTTGTAACCCTGGCAGACCTGGTGGTTCCTGTGCTCTCCAACTCCCAGGATCCATCAGAAGACTACGTGCTAACCATGGCTCCTGGGCAAGAAACCCAGATGGCTCATGGGCAGGAGCTGGTCAGAAACTGGGACGTTTGAGGAACCCAGTAAGGAGACTTGCTTATTGCCAGAGATCCCATGGTTGCCCCAGGAGCAGAGGAGACAGAAAGCCCAGACAGAAGTTCAGCTCAGACAACGGAGTGCTTGGCTGCCTGCCTGGGGCCTCTGCTCACCCTGTGAAGCCTCAGAAGACCAAGATCCACTAGCTTTGTAGGATGCTGTGAAGGTTGGTTTTTAAAGGCTGTTAAAGAAGAGGTAGTGTGCTGCATAATTTTACCACTGTTCACCAACCTCCTACTGACAGACTGATTCCAAGTTGCCTTTTAAATAAGGGTTTCCAGCTCCAGGTTGAGAAATACCTGGAGATTTTTGGGGTGCAGCCTTAGGTGGGTGGTGAGGGTAGTAACTTCAATGGGTATCATGCCACAGAACCCACCTTCCAAAGTGGCCATTTTCTCTGGGTAAAATGATTTCTGTCACCTAAAAAAGGGAAATAAGAACATACATACATCTGGTTCAGCTGTAACTGCCTACGAGCTTCAGGCTACTGTTTACAACTGCAAACGCTAGTTCCTATAAAGAGGTTCAGTCCAAGTCTGGTTGTTGTGGGATCAGCTGCTTTGATAGTACCTGTCTGACCCTAAGCACAAACAAGACATGCACAGGACACTGTCGCTAGCATCAAGGTCCAGTTTGGGAACTATTTGGGCATCAGAGTTCTAGATGGGTGTGTACTTTGAAAATAGTAAAGATATGCAGTCTAGTTAGTGATAAAGATTGATCTCTGCTGTCTTTCATTATCCGTGTTCTGACTGAGGCTTGGCAAATAGCCTAGGACAGGGGTCCCCAACCCCCAGGCCGTGGACCAGTACTGGGCCATGGCCTGTTAGCAACTGGGCTGTGAGTTGCATAATTTCATTATATACTACGTAGTAATAATAAGAAGACATTGGATGTATATCCTGCCCTCCACTCCAAATTTCAGAGTCTCAGAGCGGCTCACAATCTCCTTTACCTTCCTCTTCCACAACAGACACCCTGTGAGGTGGGTGGGGCTAAGAGAGCTTTCCTCAGAAGCTGCCCTTTCAAGGACAACTCTGCAAGAGCTATGGCTGACCCAAGGCCATTCCAGCAGCTGCAAGTAGAGGAGTGGGAAATCAAACCCGGTTCTCCTAGATAAGAGTCTGCACACTTCACCACCACACCAAACCAATAGAAACAAAGTGCACAATTGTATCATCCCAAAACCATCACCCTACCACCCCCCGGTCTGTGGAAAAATGGTCTTTTACAAAACCGGTCCCTGGTGCCGAAAAGGTTGGGGACCACTGGCCTAGGACCTTGGTTCTTGCCTATGTACAAATGGCTTGAGAACTATGACTAGTGAATGGTTACTACTGGCAGGTCTTTCTGCAAATTGCCTGGTGCATTTTTCAGGTGTGATTATTGTTCACATTCTCAGATTGGTGAGGAGGCCCAATCTTCAGTGGAAATTTTGCTAATTGTCTGGGGATTGGTACAGAGTACCTTCTCTGTAGAGCAGTGATACTCAGTGACTTGGGTGATACATGTGACTGTTTGACATGCCATGCCTGGCTCTTCTGAGCACTGTTTCCTAATCTGGCACCTGCTCCATCTGGCAGCTGTGGGAGGAGAGCAAGCCAGCTACACAGTTCACTACCACCACCACCACCACCACAGCAGCCACTCTGGAAAGGAGAAAGCTGGTTACTATGGGGTACTTGTAGTTCTACTCCCCTGTGTTCATGTCTACCTTGTAGGGTTGCCACACTTCAGGTGAGGTGGAAGACACGTCCCCATACCCCTGGAGAAAATAGCTGCTTTAGGGGGTGGACTTGAAGGTATTCTGCCATACTGAGATCCCTCCCGTTCCCAAACCCTACCAACTTGCTCTTCTCTGGAAGCCTTTGCAAACTCACTATCTCCTGAGCTTCTGTGGCCCAGGATGAGGGGACAAGAGAGTGAAAATGTATAGGGGAAGCCCTTCTCCTCACTGCAAATACACAATGACTGACCAAGGCTTCAGCAGTAGTCAGATGAATTTGGAATGGGATGGCTGGACAGAGCTAGAAATTTGAACATCACTAATAGTGAGAGTATGAGTTGCCCTTGATCCATACACATGGACCAATTTCGCACCCACCCTATGTTGCTCTGAAGTTCCTCTTTCAGCACGGCGTTCTTCCAATTTCCCACTATCTGACCCGGGGCTTCAGCTTGCGTCGCCATTTTTGCGTCGCAAAGAGAAACCAGTTATTAGCGGTTTCTCTTTGCCTCACAAAAATGACTACACAAGCTGAAGTCCCGGGGCAGATACTGGGAAATCGGAAGGATGCCATGCTGAAAAGAAGAACGTCAGAACAGTGCCGGGTAAGTGCGAAATTGGTCATGTTAACAGTCAGTTTCATTGATACCACCACAAAATTCAAAAGACTTAATGGCACTTGTCTTTGGGGGGGAGCGATTACCATTGATCCCCTGCTCCCATTGTAGACCCCCATTTTGTCCCCACTACTATGCCTAAGGAACTGCTTATGCCCAGGAGCAAAATTTCAGTGAACTGCAGCAGGAGGGAGATAAGAGAAAGTCAACAGATAGTTGGATAGCCCCAATTAATATAACTATTAATAGTACCTTTAATCTGTCAAATATATTAAAACTCACTCCTGTCGGTCTGTCTGTCTCTCTCTCTGTACATGTATACATCATCACTTTTCTCCACAGTGGAGACCCAAAGTGGCTTATTACATTCTCCCTTCCTTCATTATATCCTCATGGCAACAATCCTGTGAGGTAGGTTAGACTGAGAATGTGTGACTGGCCCAAAGACACTCAGAAACTTCCATGTCAAAACAGGGATATCTCCCATAATATCAGAGGTATGTTTTGCCTGAGTTTTCTGCAGCAGATTCTTTTGTTTTAGAGTCATCTCAGCTGACAGTCCTTAAGCATAATGGAAATCGAGGGGAGCAGGTTTAATATATCTGCTGTACCTAGAGGATAGTGTTCTTAACACTAAAAACACACAGTGTTTTTAACTAGAGCCCCCCTCATTCTGTTCCAGTTCTGTTTTAACTGTCTTGGTGGTACGCAAGGAGCAAGTCTGGATAAGGGTCTCTTCATAAGACTTGCTTCTTTTTTAAATTTCCTGTTATAGGCAGCACTGAAGTTGCAGCTGCTGAACAGCCAAACAACTTTTCCCCTCCTTTTTTTTTTTCTCCCAATACCACTTACATGTACAAGTTGAAACTTGCCTCCCTCCTCAAAACCTTCTTTGTCCCCACATTCTCCCCCCTCCCACATTTGGAAAGAGCTAATCAGTCCATCTCAGTGCTGGATTCTATCTTTCCCTTCTCCCCATCTGTGAGGAAATTTCCCCCCTCCCCTGCCTTCCTGATCAGTCCTGGGGTTTCCTTCATACCTCAAACCAAGATTTGTTGATTTTCCTCTGATTTGACTGGAAGCTTCCCCCATTGATCCACCCCTCATTTTGTCATACAGCTGCAGTATAGGAGTGTAGCTTTTATGTATGAAGCAGCTTTCACAGGGATGTAAAATAGGCATTCATCCATATATTCAAGCAAGGGGCAGGTTACTGCCTTACAGCCTTGTGCAGTACAGACATGTGAAGCCTGGGTGAGAGTTCCCAGATGCCTTTTTCTGTTTAGGAATGTAGCCCCTTGCAAATGGTAGGAGGGGCCATTTTGGCTCCCCTGGGGAATGGGGAGGGGACTTCTTACACAGATACTGAGGATGCAGCATGACTTGTTCAGCAGATACTGCCGATGTGGCAATATTGGAGCCATTCTGTCGGGAAGAGATAAAAGACCAAAAAATAATAATTGTCAGATGAGACACTAGCCAGTACATGATTGTCCCTTGATGTAGGCTTCTTAAAAGGGCAATGCTGTACTGACTGCTTGAAACTCCTTGGACCTTTGAATCTTTCCTCCCCTATCTGCCCCACAAGGTCTTCCTTTACCATGCTTTTGTTTGACAGCTGAAGAAACTGTCTTAGATAAATTAAAATGGAGATTCCTAAACCATGCTAAAAGGGAGAGGCCTAACCCACTCCCTGGAATGTGGATAATTGTCATCTCCTCCTCCCCTTCCTTGTATACAGCCAGACAGTGTAATCTAAATTCTAGAAATGTGCATGCCTTAATTAAAAAAAAAAAAAAAAGCATTTAGTCTTAGCATATATGGGCTGGGAGGGGGAGTTAGGGTAGCTGAACATTAATGTCTTTGTATTTGGTGGTAACTGGAGTTCCCGAGTTGCTTTACTAAACCCAGCAAGCAACATCCTGTGGTTGTGAATTCCACAACAACAGTTGCAACTTACTTAAGCAAACCTTTTGTTCTCTGGAGTTTTAATGTGCCATCTCGGCTGAGCACTTGTCTTTCTTGCTTTCAGGAAAGAAGAGAAGGCTACCACAGGAGAATGGTATGGCCTGCTGGTTGATTTTAAAAATGAGACAACTGTGCTTTTTTGGTTGTTGGGATTTTTTAAACTTTGTGGTAACTACACTGATAGTTTTGTGCTGTCTCTGAACTGAAATACAGACAAGGCTCCTTTCAGAAAAGATTCAGCTTGCTGTTTTTCCACTAGTGATTAAGATAATGGAAGGAGGTTTTGTTTCGCTCCCTTCAGCCCCCCCCCCCCCCCCAATGCTATGTTTCCTGCTGTTTTGTTTGTTGGCACTAAACTCATGCCTGATGTATGTATGAACCTTCAGCACAGGATGGATTCCTCCACCCATCCTTACATTAATCACCAGAAATCTAGGATCCTTCGTTGTGGCAGGATCCCCCACTGCCCTGCAAATATTTGAAAGTTTGTGTTGTGGGGAAATTGTTTGGGAGCTTCTGTGTCAGAGCTGTCCACCTCCAGAGAAGCAGAGAGCAAGTATGAACACATCTTGCAGCACAATCCATTCCATACACTACTATTGTGACCCACCTATGGGGGGACTAGGGTTGCCAAGTCCAATTTAAGAAATATCTGGGGACTTTGGGGGTGGAGCCAGGAGACTTTGGGGGTGGAGCCAGGAGCAAGGAAGTGACATCACTTCCAAGTCAAAGGTCAAGTGATGTCACTTCCTGAGCTTCACTCCTCTATATCACTTCCAGCACACTGCATCAAACCCCACCTCTAAAACCCTTCACGGGGGTTTAGGAATCCTAATTTCTACATCACTTAAATTGAATGTGTCCATCTAAAAAATTCAAACCCATGGGCAATGGCTATCCTCCTACACTTCAAAATGGGGTCTCTTCTAATACTAAATGTATATATCCCTCCCCAGCAAAAATAATCAGATATAGCAAGGTGCTGTAATTAATCTGAATTTTTTATTGAAGAACTTTTATTAGATACTCCAGCACACCTGATTCTAAAGGGGGGGGGGGAGAGACTTTAGTGCTAGACTCAATTCAAATGATAAGATTCTAATTGACAAATTTGGATGAAAGCTTGCTAAATAATGTCACTTAATTCAAAACAGATATGGGCTTCCCCCTTAAACAGTGGAAGCCATTCCCAACCTAGTAAGACTTAGTTACTGCTGTCTTCTCAGGTCAAACACAATTACAAGGCTAAGTAGCTCTATCATACCTCTGGTAATTCTGTGGTCAGGTATTTCTCAGTTGCATTCCCTTTGCCACAAAAAAGAATTTGTAGCTCTTTATGCTTCAGGAACTTGGCAATTTGGAAGCTTAAGATAATTCACACCAGAGAAAATTCTTATATGCACACTAGAGCATATTATGTCCTCCTCTATGTCTAGCAATTGGGAGTGGAGGTTTGCATATATCACCCCTACCAAAAATCCTAATAAGCAGCTCTGGTTACCATCATGTAATAGAATAGCTCTAGGGTTGCCAGGACCTGTCACTGACCAGAGGCAGGAGTAGGGTTGCCAGCTCCAGGTTGGGGTATTCCTGGAGACTTGGAGGTGGAGCCTGGGGAGGACACAGAACTCAGGGGATTACAATGCTCCCAAAGGCCACCCTCCAAAGCATCCATTTTCTCCAGTAGAAATTGACTTTGTAATCTTGAGATATGCCATAATTCCAGGAAATACTTTCAAGTATCAGTTATTCGTCTTTCCATTTAGTGGGATTAGAAAAGAACACAATATCAAAGCAATATCTGCAGTACTGCATTTAGAACACCTGAGACTCAGAAGCAATGTTCCCTCTAAGCTGTGGGGTCATGTGAGCAAAAAATCTACTTTGTGAGCTACTGGCATTGAAGTCATGAGCTCCTGCATAAATTAGTTTCATGTGGGGCCATTTTTCCAGAGCTAAGACAAAAATGTGTGAGCTGGAGACTAAAAACTGAACTAGCTCACACTAACTCAGCTTAGAGGAAACATTGCTCAAAAATATGTTTAAATGTCATCTAGAACCAACATATTCATAATGCAATAAACTATATTGCTTCTTTTTCACAAAAAATACAATTCCTGTCAAACTATCTGATCTTTACCTGGAAAATCCCTCCCCCCAGTTGTTATAGGATTGGTTTGTTTGGTGTGTTTGTTGTGATAAAAAAAAAACCTGCTATATCTTAAGGGGGGGGGGGAAGGAGAGCAAGATAATTAACTCAGCTAAACAATGCTAGCAAATAAAAATAGGTTAGTTTAACACCCATTTTCTCAAGTGAAAATGACTTCTGTAATCTGGAAATGAGTTGAATAAGTATGCTTGCACATGAAAAAATATACCTTGAATTAAACGTTGTTGGTCTTAAAGGTGCCACTGGGTTCAAAGTTTTAGCAAGGTTTTAAAAATTAAGACAAATTTCTTCAGAATGTTCCAGACACCCGGGCCAGCATATACTAAAGTTAAGCTGAACATGGGGTAGCCAAAGGCAATAAAAGCAGAGGAGGCAATAAATCAGATAAGACAATGAAAAAATAAACAGTCTCCACAAGAACACAAGGCTGGGACTGCGCTTAGCCCAGCCCGGCTGAAAAGCACATAAAACGAAAACTTAAGCACTCTAAACCAATACCTTAAATCATTGTAGAAAGCACCTTAGTAGCAGAGCAAAACAGCGTCAGAAGACTACTCCTTGCCTGTACACCCACCCACTGCAATTCCTGTTCTGGAAGAGAGGCTTTTCGTCTTAAAAGCAAAGCAACCCCAAAAGTTCTCAATAAGTATTCTACTGCAAAGTTCTGCAGAAGTTGCTGCTGACAGGTTGAGGGCAAGGCAGTTTATCAGTTCATGCATCATTCAAAATCTCATCAAGAACACCTCATGCCTTTCTGTTCTGTAGTGAAGGCACAGGGCAGGTTTGTGTGAGGAGAAAATGTTTGCTAGATCTCCCCCTCTCTCGGTGCCTGGAAGGAATGTTTATTTACACACCAACCACCGTTTGAGCATTGAGATCTACAAATCGCGCAGGCTCTACAAATCTTCCTTACTAACAGGACAGGACAGACACCCCCCCCCTCCCTTCCCTTCTTTTTAGGCTCTTTCTTAGCATGCCTGGGTGATGACTGGACTCCAGTGCCGAGCCTTCGGTGGGTGCAGGGAATCAGGCAGGCTCTCTCCAGGAGAGTGGCATGAAATTGGAGCCGTTCCCCTCCCCCCCTCCCGCTTCTGGACTTTTGAAGAGCGGGGGAGGAGGCTATAAATTCTGGAGTCCCCCGCCAGGGCGGGGGGGTTGGGAAGCCTAGGGGGGACAGCAATGAAAGAGCAGGCCCCTGTCTTTTATATTACTGATGTCACACACCCTGATATCATGAATAGGATGAGTTGCAAACTGGAAATTTGGAATGCAATATTTTGAGGCAACAAGTTATTCTTTCCTTAAGTCTTTAGCAAGTGCACTTTTATATGCATTATAATCAGCTGTCTTTGACAGAAGTGCTGTCTACCTGAAAGTCCACCTGAAAGTTGCATCATCTTATCAGGAAGCCTTATCCTCAAATCACAGAGTTTACAGGGGCTAATCACAGTCCCTCACTAGAGAGAATGGCACTTTACCCATGTCCAAAATCACTTTTTCATTACTTGACAGTTCCCAGGATTCAACCTTGACACTGGGAATTGGTTTGCAGTTTGTATTGTGGTATATCTTGCTCAAATTAAGTCCTGAAAAATAATATCCCAGGAAAAGATGAGAGATAACTTAAAATCCAGACAATCACATCCCATTTTTCTGCATTACAATATCTAACAACCACATGATAAATTAGTTTCCTTCACCTCACCAATACATCTGCATGTGTAGCACTTATTAGCTGTCTGTTGACCAGAGTTCCATTTTAAAAGAAATCCAGGCTTTCTATCCCACCATTAGATTGGGCCCTCTAGTGGCTGTTTTGGCACTATTAAATTCCTTTGCTTGCTAACACCCATACGTCATTAATGGGTGCAATCACACAAACAGTTTGGCCTGACATAGCCACCCCTCCCCTCCAGATCAAATGGTTGCGATCAAATGGGTGCATTTGGCTCCTATGTCCTGCTTGCCCCTTACCTTGCTGTCCATGTGGATTACATAGTCACTGGCAAATTCTGATGGCTACCTTGGCAAAGCACTTCCATTGTGGGTTTCTAGGTTCCCAGTCATCTGATCACCACAGCACACCATGGAAATGCATGAGCAGTGTGATCATTCCACTCCAATTTTGGTGAGTCCTTCCCCCCAACTCCACATTGACGTGTGCTTCAGCACCTCCATAGAACCAGCCAGGAGCACATGTGCACTTGTCTGCTTCTGTGCATGCACAGCGGAAATTTGAGGAAAAACAAGTCATGTAGGCTAGAAATTCTGATTAAGATTTAAGGCTGTTATGGTGCTTAGCAATATGTGTGTGTTGATAACAACCAGCACTTAATTTCTAGAAAAAGAGATGTGACGCACTAGTCTGTCTTGAAAACCCCATTCTCTGACCTGTGGTTCCTTCCTCCTCTCCTCCTCATCCCTGGGAATCCTTTTAGCTGATAAGAGAAAGGCTTTCTGTACCTACTTGGGATCTCTTTCATCTGTTGTTTCTTAAGACATTCTGGGCTGAGCCTTGACACATTATTATGCATTGATAATCTATTTGCTAGTCCTGTGAATTACAGATTAATGTAAAAGCCATGCAGCAGTCTGACTAGTTTATAAAAAGAGAAGGCCACTGCATACTATGGCAGTGTTTGATTGACTTGCAATAAGGGGTACTCATTTAATTGCACAGAGCTGTTATACTGTGGAACAGGAAACAACATGTTTATATAAGGCAGAACCTTTTTTAAAATGAGGCTATGAGGGGGCCTTCTTAGCACCAGAGTAATCTCAGTCCCAGAATATACCTTTAATGTTAGCCATACCTCTGCTTTCCTCATGTCCAATTTAAATACAGGGTGGCTGCAATTTGTAACTTTGCCTTAAAAAAAACCAGTCCCAAGGGTGAGGCTGGCTGTGTTCTTAATAGTTCATAATCCAACCTGAGAACTTGTTTTGAATGCTAAGACTGACAGCTCAGGAATCTGTGAAATAAGGACTTCCAGGGGAGGAAAATGTTGAGCTGAGCTGCTTCTCATAACGGGAGCAGGCTGGAACTTCTGTTCAGGGTAGTGGAAGGCACTTTAATGCCTACTGCCTACTTTTCTCAGTAAGAGATTAGTCCAAGATATGCACAGGAAACTTTGAGGAGATTTACCTTGGCTAAAAGGGAGTCCCGGGAGGGGGGCTCCTTTGAGGCTTTGAAGGGTCTCCGGGAAGAGTTGCATTTTCATAATCTGCAGAAGTTTTCAGAGTCATTTATTTGACATAAGCTCGACAGGATCCTAGCCTTCTTGGACATTGCTAAACATCTAAAGCTTTGCAAGACCAGTGGGAACTTGGATAATTGGAAGAAAAAGTACAGATTACTATCTTTCATTCTGAAATTATTTACAGCTTAATCAAACAAATTTTAAAAGGTGGGAAAGGAAAATCTGGAAAGTTTGGAAGAAGAGGGGAGGAAGAGGTGAAATTTGGACTTTATAAATATAAAGGACAGTGTTAAAAAGTGCTAAAAAGTGGAAAGGAATTTATTGTTTAGTCAACTTGCGGTTTTGAAAAAAAGAGCATCATCGTCACATTGCATAGACCTACAGCACATTCAAGCAAGACAAGAAGTACGTCAAGTATTGTGAGATCTCCTTACCAGTGTGAATGAGACTTCGTGGCAACAAAAGCAGGAAGTAGTGGAAGGAAAACCTACTCTAGGAATATATACCATTGAGAAACATCAGCGGCCATTGCTGGGAGGTCAAAATAAAAACAATGTTTTTAAAGAATTTGGGACATTAAAAATTGTTGGAGTTAACTGAGAAAAGGGTAAGAAGATAAATACTACTGGCCATATTATTTGTGTGGACCTTCGACATTTTTAAAAGGGGAAAAATTGTAAGGGGCAGTAAAAAGTTGCAACCGCCATTTTGGAAGATTTAAAGACTTTAAAAATAATTTTTTTGACTTTGGGAGCTCCAAGGATGGTGAAATTGGGCTTGTTATAAAGGGCAAGCCCTACTCTTTTGAATCTGATAGTTGAATTGGAAATTGGTGAGGTCCAAATTTTCGCTGTTTTTAAATGTCTGAACACAAGCAGCCCCGTACAAGGGCTATTTCATTTGAAAAAATGCAGGATCAACTGGAGGCAATGGAGGCCAGAATGATAAAAGGGGTGAGAGAGATGATAGATGAATTGAAAAAAGACATTATTGCAGAGATTTAAAAAGATGTGGAAGATCTCAGAAAGGAAACTGAGGAAACATCAAAGAAAGTGCAGGAGGTAGAAGGCAGAATGAAAGTATATGATTCCACCTTGTTGAAAATGCAAGGAAAAGTGACAATCCATGACAGCAAATTGATGGAGACTCAGATACGTCTGAGAGGAGTACCTGAAAAGTTGGATGGTGATTTAAAAGAATATATAATAAAAATAATTGCAGAATTTTTAGAGGAAGACCCTGAAGAGACTAAAAACATGTATGACTATATGTATAGAGTGAACTCACTTTATGCCAAGAAAAATAATTTACCATAAGATATATGACAAAGGAAATGGTGGGAAGGATCATAAATAAAAACTTTGAAAAGACATTGATAGTGGGAGGCAGTAGAGTGAGAATCATGAAGGATCTGCTAAGGCAAGTGATAAATGATAGAAGAACATATAAAAAGTTGGCAGAAAAAATGAGAGATAATGGAATGAGGTTTAGATGGATAATACCTGAAGGTTTGAGCTTTGAACTCCAGGGGAAGAGAATTACAATTACAAATGCTCAGGAACTGCATAGATTTTTTTGAAGAAAATAAAGAATTTGCACCATGATGCAAATTATTGTCTTGGAATGTTAATGGACTAAATTCACCACAAAAAAGAAGGGCAACATTTCATTTTGTTTCATTAAGAAACAAAACTGTCATATAATTTGTTTGCAAGAAGTGCATATTAAACAAAAGGATTATAGATTTTTATGGAACAAACAACTGGGAGTGGAATTTTTTTCATTGGCTGAACAGAAGGAAAGGGGGGTTGTTTTGTATATTAAACAAGAATTGGAGCCAAAATTAGTGTTTAAAGATAAAGATGGAAGATTTGTAGCAGTAGAGACAATATTAAATGGAAAAAAAATGTTATTGGGATTGTATGCGCCTAATGGTGCAAAGGATGCTTTTTAAAAAAGATATTATACAACAGCTTGATAATAATAATAATAATCAAAACTATGACCAAGTTTTGATAATGGGTGACTTTAATGGAACAGGTCTGGAGGGGGAAAAAAAGAATAGCAAAGAAGGAAAATTGCCAAAGTCTTTTTTTGAATTGGTTAAACAAGAAAATTTGGAAGAAATGTGGAGGAAATTTAATCCTGAAGTTCGGGACTGTACTTTTTTTTCAGCAAGACACAAAACTTTTTCTAGAATTGACATGTTGTGGGGAACTAAAGATTTAGGTCTTCTAACAAGGAAGATAGAGATTTTACCTAAAATTGAGGCTGATCATAAACCAATAATGTGGATTACAAAATTGTCCAAGAAGTTGAGAAGATGGAGATTGAATGATTTGCTACAGAATAAAGAAACAGTGACATACCTAGAAAGTGAAACTAAAGCTTTTTTCCAAGTGAATGACAAAGAGGATATTGATTTTCAGACAGTCTGGGATGCCTATAAAGCAGTAATGAGAGGAATGTTGATTACTTTGAATAATAAAGATAAGAGAGTAAAAGAAAAACAGTTGTTGGACATTCAAAATGAAATAAAGAAAAAGAAAGGGGAGTTGAGAAAAAGACCAGGGGAAAAGAAAATTTTAAGGGAAATTACAATATTACAAACTCAATTGAGACATTTGCTAAATAAAGAAGTGGAATGGAGTTTGAAAAGACTTCAGCAGAAATCCTTTGAGGGAGCAAATAAACTGGGAAAGTATTTGGCTTGGCAACTGAAGAAAAAGAGAGAAAATAGAATCATTAACAGAATTGTGGTAGATGGAAGAGAAATGGTTACTCAAGAGGGAATAAAAAGAGAATTCTTTAAGTACTATGCCAAATTGTTTAAAGGTGTTAAAATAAAGAAAGAGAAGATGGATGAGTATTTACAAAAGATAAAAATAGAGCCCTTAACTGAAAATATGGGAAAAGTTTTGAATGATCCAATTGAAAAAATAGAAATTGAAGCAGCAATTAACGCAATGAAAAATGGAAAAGCACCTCGGCCAGATGGATATACAGCTAAATATTTTAAAACCTTTAAAGATGAATTAATACCAAGACTGCAGAAGTTGATGACTACGATAAGAATAAAAGGGAATGTACCAAACACATGGAAAGAAGCTGTTATTTCGTTGATACCTAAGGATGATAGAGATGTCACGAATGTAAAAAATTATAGGCCAATTTCGCTATTAAATAATGACTATAAAATATTTACAAAAATCTTGGCAGAGCGGCTTAACCAATAGTTGATAAATTTTATAAAGGAAGATCAAGCAGGGTTTCTTCCCAAAAGACAAAAAAGAGACAATATTAGAACTGTTGTAAATATTGTAGAATATTATGAAAGACATCCAGAAAAAGAAGTAGCATTATTCTTTGCAGATGCAGAGAAAGCATTTGACAATTTAAATTGGGATTTTATGTTTGCAGTAATGGAAAAAATGGAGCTGGGAGAAAGTTTTACAAGAATGATAAAAGCAATATACTCTGAACAAAGTGCAAGGTTGTGTATAAATGCAGATCTTATAGAAGATATGAAAATTAGCAAAGGTACTAGACAAGGCTGTCTGCTTTCACCATTGTTGTTTATAATGACTCTTGAAATATTACTGATGCAGATCCAAGAAGAAAAAGCTATAGAAGGTTTAAGAATAAAAGGATTTACTTACAAATACAGAGCTTTTGCTGATGATATAATGTTTATAAACGAAAATTCCATACAAGTTACACCTTTGCTGTTAGCTAAAATACAAGAATATGGGGAGTTAGCGGGACTTTGTATTAATAAAGAAAAATCAAAAATTCTATGTAAAAATATGCAGATGAACAAGCAACAAGAATTACAGAGACTAACGGGCTGTGAAGTCACTTCCAAGGTAAAGTACCTAGGGGTGGAGATAACAATGAAGAATATTGATCTGTTTAAAAATAATTATGAGAAGTTATTGCATAAAATGGATGAAGACATGCTAAAATTGAACAAGCTTAATTTGTCATTGTTGGGTAGAATAGCTGCAATTAAAATGAATATTTTACCAAAAATAATGTATTTGTTTCAAACTATTCCTATTGTGAAGGATGGCAAACAATTTGATAAATGGCGAAGGAAAATCTCAGAATTTGTGTGGGCTGGTAAGAAACCAAGGATTAAAATGAAAATTTTGACAGATGCAAAAGAGAGAGGTGGGTTTCAACTACCGAATTTAAAATTATATCAAGATGCAGTTTGTTTAGTGTGAATGAAAGAATGGATAACATTGTTAAATAAAAAACTTTTAGTGCTGGAAGGTCACGGAAATAAATTTGGCTGGCACGCATATTTGTATTATGGAAAAAAGAAGATGGACGTTTTTTTCTCTCACCATTATATAAGAAATAATTTGTTAAATACATGGATAAAATACAAGAAATATGGAGATGAGAGAAGACCGTTATGGATAGTGCCAGCTGAAGTAATAAAAATAATGGCTGAGACAGGGGAAGAAAAGTGGTTGTTATATAATCAATTATTAAAAATACAAAGTGGCAAAATAGAACTGAAAACTGCTGAAGAGTTGAATCATAAATATGATTGGTTTCAAATGCAACAAATAAAACTGAAGGAATAAGGAAAGAGCAAACAGAAATGGGAAAAGTTCTGCTTGGAGACAATGATAAATTAATTTCAAAAGTATATAAATTACTTCTACAATGGTCTACAGAGGATGAAGGATAGGGAAATGGCTGAGAAGCTAAATGAATTTTTTGCCTCCGTCTTCACTGTGGAAGACAAGAACTTTTTGCCCGCCCCAGAACCACTAATTTTGGAAGGGGTGTTGAAAGACCTGAGTCAGATTGAGGTGACAAATGAGGAGGTCCTACAACTGATAGACAAATTAAAAACTAATAAGTCACCGGGTCCGGATGGCATACATCCGAGAGTTCTGAAAGAACTCAAAGTTGAACTTGTGGATCTTCTAACAAAAATCTGTAATCTTTCATTGAAATCTGCCTCCGTTCCTGAGGACTGGAAGGTAGCAAATGTCACCCCCATCTTTAAAAAGGGTTCCAGAGGAGATCCGGGAAATTACAGGCCAGTCAGTCTGACTTCAATACCGGGAAAGTTGGTAGAAACCATTATCAAGGACAAAATGAGTAGGCACATTGATGAACACGGGTTATTGAGGAAGACTCAGCATGGGCTCTGCAAGGGAAGATCTTGCCTCACTAACCTGTGACATTTCTTTGAGGGGGTGAACAAACATGTGGACAAAGGAGACCCGATAGATGTTGTTTACCTTGACTTCCAGGAAGCTTTTGATAAAGTTCCTCATCGAAGGCTCCTTAGAAAGCTTGAGAGTCATGGAGTAAAAGGACAGGTCCTCTTGTGGATCAAAAACTGGCTGAGTAATAGGAAGCAGAGAGTGAGTATAAATGGGCAGTCTTCGCAGTGGAGGACGGTAAGCAGTGGGGTGCCACAGGGCTCGGTACTGGGCCCCATGCTCTTTAACTTGTTCATAAATGATTTAGAGTTGGGAGTGAGCAGTGAAGTGGCCAAGTTTGCGGATGACACTAAATTGTTCAGGGTGGTGAGAACCAGAGAGGATTGTGAGGAACTCCAAAGGGATCTGTTGAGGCTGGGTGAGTGGGCGTCAACGTGGCAGATGCGGTTCAATGTGGCCAAGTGCAAAGTAATGCACATTGGGGCCAAGAATCCCAGCTACAAATACAAGTTGATGGGGTGTGAACTGGCAGAGACTGACCAAGAGAGAGATCTTGGGGTCGTGGTAGATAACTCACTGAAAATGTCAAGACAGTGTGTGTTTGCAATAAAAAAGGCCAACGCCATGCTGGGAATTATTAGGAAGGGAATTGAAAACAAATCAGCCAGTATCATAATGCCCCTGTATAAATCGATGGTGCGGTCTCATTTGGAGTACTGTGTGCAGTTCTGGTCGCCGCACCTCAAAAAGGATATTATAGCATTGGAGAAAGTCCAGAGAAGGGCAACTAGAATGATTAAAGGGCTGGAGCACTTTCCCTATGAAGAAAGGTTGAAACGCTTGGGATTCTTTAGCTTGGAGAAACGTCAACTGCGGGGTGACATGATAGAGGTTTACAAGATAATGCATGGGATGGAGAAAGTAGAGAAAGAAGTACTTTTCTCCCTTTCTCACAATACAAGAACTCGTGGGCATTCGATGAAATTGCTGAGCAGACAGGTTAAAACGGATAAAAGGAAGTACTTCTTCACCCAAAGGGTGATTAACATGTGGAATTCACTGCCACAGGAGGTGGTGGCGGCCACAAGTATAGCCACCTTCAAGAGGGGTTTAGAAAAAAATATGGAGCACAGGTCCATCAGTGGCTGTTAGCCACGGTGTGAGTGTATATATAAAAAATTTTGCCACTGTGTGACACAGAGTGTTGGACTGGATGGGCCGTTGGCCTGATCCAACATGGCTTCTCTTATGTTCTTATGAAGTAGTGAAATCTCAAATGATTAAATGGGCAATTAATGTAAATAAAGAAATACAGATGGAAACTTGGGAATATTTGTGGAAGAACTCTATGAAACTTTCAACATGTCAAAGTATTAAATAAAACTGTTTTAAGATGATGTATAGATGGTATATGACTCCTAAAAATTGGCAAAGATGAATAACAAGATGCCAGACAGATGTGGGAAATGTAAAAAGCATGAAAGTTCTTTCTACCATATGGGGTGGACTTGTGAAAGAGCTAAAATGTTTTGGCAGATGTTTCAGCAAGAGATGTCTAAGATCTTGGGATATGAGTTTAATAAAGTTGCAGAGACTTTTTTTGTTGGGATTACAACAATTTCCAAAAGAAGATAGAACTTTAATCTGATACTTGCTCTCAGCTGCTAGGACATTGTATGCGCAGCTGTGGAAGCAAGAAAAAATACCAGAGAAATGGGATTGGATTATAAAAGTTATGACATGGAGTGAAATGGACAAATTAACAAGAATATTAAGAGACTATGATTTGGAAGTTTTTAAGACAGAGTGGAAAAAGTTTAGAAGATATGTAGAAAAAGAGCGGAATATAAAAGGACATTGGACAATTTTTGATAATGATTAAGTTTTAAAAAGAAGAAGAATATAAATTTTTGTTTTAATAGTTAAGAGTACCTTTAAATATTTGCTTTTTAAGTAAATAACACTGGCGGGGGTCAAGTAATGGGGGGAGGGGTGGGTAGAAAGTAATATATGGGGTAGATAAAAGAAGTTTTTAAAGATGTAAGATATAGATTTATTACCATATGTTACCAATAAATTGTTTTAATAAAAAAAAGGAATCTGTGAAATAAGAATGCTCAGGAAATGGGCAGAATATTTTTCTCAGACCAGTAACTGTAACCCTAGCTTTGCACCACTTGTCTGGGATTAAACAGGAAAGTTTCAACACTAGTCTGTCATGATGACTGAATTTCCAGGATCTGTTCTTATAGAAACGAAGCAGTATGTGTGTGTGTGTGTGTGTGTGTGTAGAGTGCATTTATTGAAAAACAAGCAGACAAACTGTACTTCTTTTTTCCTTTTCACCTCTATCCATGCACATTCCAGCACCTCAGCCCATTTCTGCAGTGTCAGCAAAGCCCCTGAGCTCAAGGAGTTACCACTGTTTACCTTCAATCAAGATGATTCAGTTTCAATCAAAAGCACCATTTGGATAAGCTCATCTTTGCACACACAAAAAAAACAATTTGTTACTCCAAAGTAGGTCAAGTAACCCTCCAAAGAGAGAAGGGGGGGTGCGTCTGGCAGCAGAAAAATTGCAGCAGCTGTGTTCCCCATTTATATAGGGTTACGGATATAATATGGATCCATGCATATGTATAGCCATTTACAGCTGTCAGGCCTTCTGTTAATTAGGGCCAACTGTCTGAGAGCCAGAGGAAATGGTATAGCTGAACACAGGATAGTATGTTGGCATGTTCGTAGACAAAAGTGCCACCAGCAACTGCAGCCCCCTCCCTTCAGACACCCCACCAACAGCAGCTGTGGTGCTGTTGACTGCTCCTGAGTCAGCAGCTTTTGCCTGGCTTCAGCTCATGTCATCTGACATTACCTTGTTGCCATCATCGCTGTGGCAGATGCAATGCAAGAAGGTTCACCTGGATGGGAGGGGTTAAGGGAGCATGCATAACTCCATTGCCATGGATTTTGAAATGTTGGGGTGAGAGAAGAACAGCCATGAAATGTTAATTATTTCTGAGATCCTGTTTGCTAAAGAAGGCCACTCTGATTAAATAGGTAGAATGTTGAAAAGAAAACTCCTGCTTATTGGAATGACTAAGAGGAGCAGGGAAGATTAGTCACCTGTCATGTGGAGGCTTTATAGGAGCAGTGCAACTTCAGGATACCCAGAATACATTGTGGCACCAAGTAGATGTCCACTATGGACCTATAAACTCTCTGGTTATGTGTATATATAATATTTTAGGTGGGAAAGAAAGACTTTGAAGTAGTTGGGTCATCAATTATGTGGGAAGCTACTTGCTCCTATAAAGTGGTTTCTCTTTTTATAATATAGTTGGTTCTATGCATGGCAGAGTCTCGGAGTAAGTGATAACAAGCTCTTTAATAGGAATCACATAGTAAAAGGTCACAGTACAAGACTGGCTTTGGGGTCCACAGGCCGAACTTATATACTTCTTTGGGTTACCGTGCAAGCACGTTATTGGGTCATTCAAACCGGTGGGGGCTTGTGATTGGTCCAGGGCTGTGGGGGTTTGAATCCTACAGCCTTTTGTTCCCAAGTCCCCAAGCTCAGTCCGTATGGCTCCAGTGAGCCAGGCAGAAACACCAAAGTCTTCCCTTGAGTCCATATACATAACACTTTTAAATTTTCACTGCTACTTTGCTTTTCTGAATATTGTCCCCAAATTGACTGTGACTTATAAACACTACATCTCACCCTTGCAAACATGGCTGTTGGGAGAACTACCTTGATTTCAGTTCTCTTTCACTCTCCCAGGATATCATCAAGGCTTTCACAAAATCCTAATATTAACTATGGATGAAATTTATTTAAGACATTATTTAGGTGTCACAAACAAACTCAAGATTAAGATGGGTAGTTGCGCTAGTATAGCAGTAGAAAAGAGCAGGAGTCCAGTAGCACTGAAAAGACTAACAGAATTTGTGGCAGAGCATAAGCTTTCATGAGTCACAGATCACTGAAGAAGCTCACTCAGGTTTTCTAAACTCAGGTTTGTTAATGACAAGCTTGAGACTGGTTTATTCTTGAGCTTGTATGTGCTGTCTTCTTCCTGTAGCACATGGAGCCACAATTGAAGGCTCTTTGGCTTAGGACTTCATCAGTCTTGCTCACCATAGTTTATTGCGGCATCAAATGTCAGATGCTTCAACACATTTGTTTCTTGTTCACAAACTGGGATTCTAAACCACAATTCAATCCTGGTTTGTGGACAAGAAACAATTTGTTGAAGCACCTAAATTTGGGCATCATTGATAGGGTTGCCACCCTCCAGGTAGCACCTGGAGATCTCCCACTATTACACTAGATCTCCAGATAACCAAGATCACTTCCCCTGGAGAAAATGGCTGCTTTGGAGGGTAGACACTATGGCATTATTCCCTGCTGAGGTTCCTTCTCTACCCAAACTCTGTCCTCCCCAGGCTTCTTCACCCCCAAAATCTCCAGGTATTTCCCAACCTAGAGCTGGCAGCCCTAATAACTGAAGACATTTTGGTTTGGAAATCATCAGTCAGTTTTGTGTATGAAGAGAGGAAGGAGGGAGTGCACAAGTCAAAGATTAAACCTGGCTCATGATGAATAGAAGAGAATTTGTCTGTAATATCTAGTCTAAGAAGTTGTGCTGTAGGTCTGTGTTGTCCACAAATGCTGTAAGAATAGGAATATATTGCCCTGTGTTTCCATACAGGAGGAGTATGAGAACTTCTATCTGGGAATCTTAGGTTTGAATCCCCACTTCGTTAATGACTTTGTTATTGGATGACCCTGGGCCAGTCTCACACTATATGGCTTGGGGCCAGCATACCATAAGGACTGCATTTTCCAATATGAACTTATTTGTCTCCTCTTGTCATATGCTTGCCAGCCCCCAGGTCCCAGCAGGGGGTCCCCGAGTTTTGAAGGTTCTGTAGCCCTGCCCCAACAGCCAAGATGCACCTTTAGATCTCAGCAGGTTTAGAAAAATCCTGCAAACCCTTTGTGTTCTGGAATGTGTGCATGCCTTTAAATCTTAGCAGGTCCCAAAGCTACATCAGGAGAGGCAAGCAGCAGAGCTATATGGCTCTTCCCAGTTAGTGTGTGAGAGATTAAGACAGCGCAGTCCTTGCAATTGTTTTAGAAGTCATATGGATAGTAAGGAGTTAACTGCAACCTGATTTTGGGATGGAGGAAAACGCGACCCCCTATAGTAGACCTCTCTCTCCTATACTCTCATTTTATTGTTAGTCTTAAGAAGTTGGCGGAAATACAATAGACTATTACATTCAGCAACTCCTGTGATTAAAGTGATTGCCCCAGTGATATCACAAAAGTGTGGACTTGCAAAGTGTTTATTTGGGCTGCTTTGTGAGTGTGTATGTGTGTGTTCCCTTTCATTTCGTGGAAGTGCAGCTGCTGGGGAACAAGGAAATGAAGACTGTATTTAGGAAAACTGCACTGCTGTATTCTTTATTTTAGGGAATGGGAAAGTTCTGGATCCACCCCCAAAGTCCCCTGGTATTTTCTGAGTTGGACCTGGCAACCCTGGCTTTTCATCTGTGGAGGCCCTGCTTCAGGTGCCCCTGCCCTCTGAGACTAGACAGATGGTGACCTGAGAAAAGGCCTTCTTGGTCACAGTGCCAATCCTTCCCTTTCTCTATCACTGTCTTCTGCTAGTAGGTAAAGAGAGGCTTTTTTGCTTTGTTATTGGTCACCCTCCCTTATGGCGTTATGTGTGTTTATATTATTTTTTGGAATGATTTCATAGATGTACTTTATTTTAAATGCTGCTTTAATAGTGAAATGTTTTACTTTTTAAATATTTGCTGCCTTGGAAACCCTATTTGGGGAGAGAGGAGGCATAGAAATGTTTTAAATAAAGTAAACCTGCACCATGAGATAACATGTTGCAAGGATAACATGGAGAGTAGAATGATGTAAGCCGCTTTAGGTTCCCACTGGGGAGAAAGACAGTGTATAAATGAAGTAAACAAACATGGAGCTATATAATAATTCTCTCTGGTGGTTTTGTGTGTGTGAGCAATGCAGATAGTCATAACCTTCATAGGAGAGTTATCCTCAGGAGGGGAGGAGAAAGCCCCATTTTTCTAACTAGAGCTTGCGAGCTTTAATTGGTAGATTAATCAACAAAATTCTTAATAGATCAGTGAGGGCAAAATGTAATGTGGTGGTCTGAGAGAGTTCAAGGGCACTTGTTCAATTATGCAGAGGGGTTTTTTTATTTTGATGAGTTTGTATAATAGGGAATGAAAGAGAAAATATTTAAGGCGGTATTTCTTCTTCCAGCACTGAGGGCCAAACTGCAAGTTACAGGGGAAATATATTATTTTAAAATGTTACGAAGCAGCTCCTGGGCCCCTGATATGGAGCAGAACTGGGACAAGAGAGTCACTCTTTTCTTCTGCAGGTTTTCCTGATATTAGTTCCCCTGAACTAATAATAGCCCTGTGGGAGGGGCAGTCATATCATATCTGACTTTCCCTTGCCAATGCAAACAATATTTTGGGCATAAGGGAGGTGATTTCTCTTAGGGAAAATGGTGCAGAGGGAAAGAGTGAAATGCTGTTCCCTGGTGCTGTGGCCCAGGTTTATACTGAGGAGCCCTATGGCAAATTTTTACCTTTTAATATATGTCTGTGAAGTTTGGCCACAATGTAGTTTGGTCTCAAGGGTTTTTTGTTTGTTTTTACTAAATGGCAGCCTCTCACCTTTCCAACAATATCTCAGAAAAACTGAGGTCTGGGTGCTGTTCTAATGGATTGGTATTGAATTGGTTATGACGTTATTGAATCTTTAATCAATGAGCAGCACCCTTGCCTTTTCAGATTACAAACAATGCAGGGATCTTGTTTCTGCTTGGCCTCTTCTGTAGCAGCTTTGATGTAGCCCATCTACTGAAGAAAAAAAGACATGGATTTGGACTCAATTGCTCAGAGTTAATCAGGTGTGCACTTTGGGACAGCAGAGCTGCACAATCAGCATCTGAGAAACACACTTGGTCCTGGCTGGAGAGCATGCCGGGAAGAGTATGAGGGACTCCAACCTTCATTTTGGTGTAGTGGTTAAGTGTGCCAGTTTGGTGTAGTGGTTATGTGTGTGGACTCTTATCTGGGAGAACTGGGTTTGATTTCCCACTCCTCCACTTGCATCTGCTGGCATGGCCTTAGGTCAACCATAGCTCTGGCAGAGGTTGTCCTTGAAAGGGCAACTGCTGTGAAAGCCCTATCCAGCCCCACCCACCTCACAGGGTGTCTGTTGTGGGGGAGGAAGGTAAAGGAGATTGTGAGCCGCTCTGAGACTCTTCGGAGTGGAGGGCGGGATATAAATCCAATATCTTCTTCATCATTTTTATCCCTATTCCTGATGTCCAGCCTGAATGTTTTGTAACAGGGAGTTATAAGTATCATGCCAGAGTCTTGTCCAGCAAACAAAATCACATCTCAGAACAGATGCCGATAAAATGGATAATAAAACGCTATCCCCCTTGATTCTCCTTCACATAGGCATCAAGGGCAATTAGCATCACAAATGAGCCTCTTGGCTGGCTCTGCCAAAGAAGTTGTGTTGTGTGTGTGTGGTGGAGACAGGAGAGGAGATTCATGGGCATACCCTTGGAAATGGCCTGGTGCCATTACAGCATCCTTCAAAGTCTGCACCAGTTTGTGCAAATTATGATTCAAAGCTTGGGAACTGTGACCTTGAAGGGATCTGAAAAGTGATAAGATCTGGATGTAAATAAGGACACATATTCCTTTCCTCCTCCTCTTCTTGATATGTCTGAAATAAACAGCGACACTCTAATCGCCCCACCACATCCTTGTGGCAGAATTGGTCCCAAGAGGACTGGTGTGTCTCTTCCAGAAAGGTATCCAACTAGATCTGATGTGAATTTCTTCCCATAAATTCTTCTTCACATTTTGATATTGAATGTGTTCTCTGATTAATCGCTTACTAATATAGTATTTATTGAAATGCCAGACTAGTTTTTTTTCCAGGCATGCCATAAAAAAAGGGAGAGCTTAAATCTGCATATGAATTAGTTACATCCAAATATAACTAAATATATCTATATATAAAGCAGGAGTCAAGTTTCACCTTTAAGACCAACTAATTTTTATTTAGAACGTAAGCTTTCGTGTGCTGTTAAGCACACTTCATCAGACGAGGATGAAAGCTCACGTTCTAAATAAAAATTGGTTGGTTTTAAAGGTGCACTTGACTCCTGCTTTGTTCAGCTGCTTCAGACCAACGCGGCTGACCGCTTGAATATAACGATATAACTATATATATATGTGTGTGTGTGGGTCCATATATATATGAGATGAGATGGCCGGACAGCATCACTGATGTCACTATATAAAATATATATATATATGGAACAATTTCCACATGGTACATTTACCATGGAGCTTCTACATAAGCTGTAGAATGTTAATGAGTATGCTTTCAGCCA
This sequence comes from Heteronotia binoei, assembly GCF_032191835.1. Taxonomy (NCBI): domain Eukaryota; kingdom Metazoa; phylum Chordata; class Lepidosauria; order Squamata; family Gekkonidae; genus Heteronotia; species Heteronotia binoei. Next base: position 74,976,863 of record NC_083228.1, on the reverse strand, counting down.
TTCTTCTAACTGAAGAACACACTTGATAAGCTTCTGAAGAAACTTGGGGATCTCCAGAGGATAGGCTGAAAACCACTGTTATCAACACAAACAAAATAGTATATGATGTAATTTCTGAGCCTCTGGCTATTATTTTTGAGAATTCTTGGAGAACAGGAGAGGTGTCGGAAGATTGGAGGCGGGCGAATGTTGTCCCCATCTTCAAGAAGGGGGAAAAAATACGATCCGGGTAATTATTGACCCGTCAGCTTGACATCTATACCTGGAAAAGTTTTAGAACAAATCATCAAACAGTCGGTCCTGGAACATTTAGAAAGAATGGATGTGATTACTAAGAGCCACCATGGGTTTCTCAAGAACAAGTCAGGTCAGACTAACCTGATCTCTTTTTTTGAGAAAGTGACTACTTTGCTGGATCAGGGGAATGCTGTAGACATAGTTTATCTTGATTGCAGTAAGGCTTTTGATAAAGTTCCCCATACTATCCTTGTTGACAAGTTGGTAAAATGTGGTTTGGATCCTGTTACTGTTATTTGGATCTGTAACTGGTTGACAGATCACACCCAAAGAGTGTTTGTGAATGGTTCCTCATCCTCTTGGAGAGGAGTGACAAGTGGAGTGCCTCAAGGATCTGTCCTGTTTTGTTCAACATCTTTATCAATGATTTGGATGAAGGAATAGAGGAAATGCTTATTAAATTTGCAGATGATACTAAATTGGGAGGGGTTGCAAACACAGAAGAAGACAGAAACAGGATACAGGATAACCCTGACAGGCTGGAAAACTGGGCTAAAATCAATAAAATGAATTTTAACAGGGATAAATGTAAAGTTCTGCATTTAGGTAGGGAAAATCCAATGCATGGTTATAGGATGGGGGAGATTTGTCTTAGCAGTAGTATGTGCAAAAAGGATCTAGGGCTCTTAGTGGATCATACGCTGAACATGAGTCAACAGTGTAATGTGGTGGCTAAAAAGGCAAATGCAATTTTGGGCTGTATCAACAGAAGTATAGTGTCCAGATCACGTGATGTGATGGTATCGCTTTACTCTGCTCTGGTAAGACCTCACCTGGAGTATTGTGTTCAGTGTTGGGCACCACATTTTAAGAAGTATATAGACAAGCTAGAACGAGTCCAGAGGAGGGTGACAAAAATGGTGAGGGTTCTGGAGACGAAGTCCTATGAGGAAAGGTTGAAGGAGCTGGGGATGTTTAGCCTGGAGAGGAGACTGCTGAGAGGTGATAGGATCACCATCTTCAAGTACTTGAAGGGCTGTCATATAGAGGATGGTGTGGAATTATTTTCTGTGGTCCCAGAAGGTAGGACCAGAACCAATGGGTTGAAATTAAATCAAAAGAGTTTCTGACTCAACATCAGGAAGAACTTCCTGACCATTAGAGCGATTTGTCAGTGGAACAGGCTTTCTTGAGAGGTAGTGGGCTCCTTTTCCTTGGAAGTTTTTAAACAGAGGCTAGATGGCCATCTGACAGCAATGAAGATCCTGTGAATTTAGGGGGGAGGTGTTTGTGAGTTTCCTGCATTGTGCAGGGGGTTGGACTAGATGACCCTAAAGGTCCCTTCCAACTCTATGATTCTATGATGATGTATTTGACATTGCATTCAGTAAACAGCATGCAGCAACCATAATGAATTGAGTTTATGAGATTTTCTGTTTGAAGACTGACAAACCAAAACAACCAAGAGATGACAGCAAGTCTAGAGCATTTGTCCCATTCCGAACGTGAAATTGAAATTTCTAATTTTATAGAGATGAATGACAGAACTGGAAGACTTGGTAAATTTAGAATATTTGTGTGAATCAGATAATTTCAGCTCAATATCAAGCCTTTCATCCAAATATGTGTTTCTCTCCCCTGTTAAAGAAGTTGTGCTTTTGGTAACTGTAAAGCTGTGCTTTTGGTAACTTACATGTTCCTTTTCTAGAGATGCCATCTTCTGCCAAGCTTGAAACAGCTGCTGCAATCCAGCTGTGGTGAAACAGAACTGACAAGTTCTTTAACCAAGGCTGAACTCAGTGTTGATGAGTTAATCCACTTTTCACTATGTGTTTTTTAAAGTAGTAATTGCCCTCATAATGTCATGTGAGAATCCCTGTGACTGTTCATGTGTGTTCAGAGAGTGGAAAACATTGTATTCCCTGGGACACTGAGGAACTTTCTTAGGTGAGGTTCAAATCCTTTTTAAACTATAAACTTGCTTGGTGACTTTAGACAAACATCATCATTTCTCATCTGACAAACGATGGTGCCCTACCTCACAAAGTATTGTGAAGAAAAAACTAGATCAAGACTGGAGGGGGTGGATTTGAGAGATACTGTCCAAATATCTGGCCTTAAAACTTCTGTAGCCTACCATATGGAGGAAATGTCTGCAGCCAAAGCTGTGGAGCTACTTGTCTTGGTAACATGAAAATGATAGCTTTTTAAAGGATATGGTAACTTGTGTCTGCTTTTTCCCTATCTGTTTGGCTGGCAAAGCCACATCTGAGTGATTTCCCTGCCTCCAAAACAGTTTACTGCAAGGGTGTCAAACTCATTTGCTACAAGGGATGGATCTGGCATAAATGGGACATGGTGAGGCCAGGCAATGCATGTCATAAAGCGTAATGCCAGGTAGCGGAGATATAGATTTTGTAAAAGAAAAAGACAAACACATTTAAAGATATTATTTTTAACATAAAACACAAATATGCTTAAAACTTTTGCAGTATCTTGTTTAAAATGGAAATGTGGGGGAATAGTGGGATTTGGTAATGCAATATTAAAAATAAAATATGAAGAAAAAGCAGAAAGATCACAGCAGAAACTAAAAAATATAAAATGCCTTGAAAAATGCCTAGGAAAGCATGAAATGGCTAGGCATTGCAAGCTTCTCTCTCCCCACCCCCCCACATCTACTCAGATTGGAAATGGTTCTCCAGTGTAATATTGCCCTTTGGCTGCAGGTTCCCAGGATAGAGTACTCACAAGGCACCAATTCTCAGGTCCATTCAGCAAAGACAAACATTATTTGTAAGGACACAGCTCCAGGAAGCAACAGCTTCAGCTGGCCATAGGAACTTTCAAGAATGAAACTGAGCTCCACTTCATTGAAACACATTGTAGCACAGACCAAGTTGCAAGGAAAATGTGGACTGGATTTTCCATTAAGGTCTCTGCTCCCAGATAGATGATCTATCTGGGTGCAGAGACCTTAATGGAAAATCCAATCCATATTTTCTTTGTAGCTTTGCAAGCTGAGAAGAGCTTCCTGCTGCAGTGGGCAAAGACAAGGCAGAAGGAGCTGGGAACTTCAGCAGCCTCACAGCTTCAAAGGATGAGGATAGCAGTGGGAGGAGTGGGGGAGAAAACAGCCATGGGCCTGATTAAAGCCCTGGATGAGCCAGTTCTGGCCTACAGATTGGATATTTAACACTCCTGGTTTACTGAATAAGCCAGGCAGAAAGCATCCATTCTCCACACAGTAAGAAGATGAAGAAAGGGATGGGCACGAGCCAAAATTCTGCACAAACTTGGACCAGTACACAGCCCCTGAACTGATATTTGAGGAAGGCATCTTCCCTGAACATTCACTCAACTTTTGTTTGGTTCTGTTTGGCTGTTCAGGGCCAGGTATTGAGTGTGGTGGAAGTGCTAAACAGCTTAAGGAAGTGGGAGGAAGCAAAATGGACTGGTGAAATGGCTGCCAGCAATTTAAAACTGACAATGGGGCAGGGTCACCTGAAATGGCTGCCAGTAATTAAACCGATCAGCTTTGCCTCCCCCTTCTTTGAAGCAGGGGGAAGCAAAACAGCCATTTAGCTCTTCTTGAGAGAAAGGGGGAACAGAACTTGCTGGACTGGCTCACATCAGGTGGAGGTTTTTTGGCTCAGTTTGAGGTTTGGTTCGAGGGTCACCCCAAATCCTGGACCAAACCAGATTTTTTTAGGTTCATTCCGATCCCTAGAAGAAACCTCTGGAATAATTTCCCAAGTGCAGCCATAGAAGTTGGGGAAATAAACACTTTTCAAAATGGATCTGGTTGGATATCTTGATTAGAGGCCTAAGTAATGGCATCTTGAAGACAGGAATTGAGGTGAGGTGTTGGGTGTGGTGGATGTAATAAGAAAATATTGGTAAAGGCTCAGTGACAGGTTTTGCTTTTAAGGTTCTTATTATCATATTTAAGGCTGGAAAGGCTTTTTCCCTCGGACAGATCAATGACTAGTTCTCCCTCTCCAGTGGAACTTGAGGCATCTCTTTTGCTTGAAGCGTGTATATCTGTTTTATTAAACTTGTGCTACAAGTATTTCTGGCACTTGCTTAGATCTTCCAGTGTGCACTTGCAGCACACTTTAATAATCTGGATCACATGAGGTAATCTACTAGAGGTGTGGCATATGAGATTCATACAACAGCACAGCTAGATTAAGTAGACCAGTGATTGAACTAAAATATTTTCACGACCCTTCTAGTGGCTGAGTGATGGCTGTCAATTAGAAACTACCCCCATTGATTCCATTTTAGCTGATTCATGAATGAAACAGAATAAAATAAACACCTTTAAGACTTGGAAGTGTAATGGGAAGAGAAAACATTGCAGGATCTAGGTCAGCAAGCTGTCAGCTGGAGGACTGAGGGAAAAAAATACTGGCTTTTTTTGCAAAATTAAAGTGGCAGTTATAGAAAGGTGGGAGGGAAAGAGACCATGTCAGCAATCAGGCATGAGCTACAGTGGTTGCATCTTCATTTGTTACTTTGAAGCTTTTCAAAGAAGAGGAATGCCCTCTCTTGTGGTTATTGAGGCTACCACCATCTTGTAAACTAATGTTCTTCTGCCAGTACTTTCTTCCAAAAAAATCTAACCAGTATGAACTCTTCCTTGTGTTGCCCCTGCCTTCATGAAAATCTTTTCTTCTCCACCCCCACTTCCTCTCACTAGCTTTCAGCCTAATCCCTCTCAATCTTGTAGCACGTTAGAATGTCGCTCAGTTGTCTCCTGCCTCACAGATGGCGGGTGTAGCTCTGCAGTTGGAATAAAGATAAAACAGCTGCTCTAATGGCTTGATAGCTTTAGCCATGTTTGTCCGGCTGTGCAGACCCTCTCTCTGCTGGGTGAAACTTGAATTCCCCTCGTGGTTCACACCTGTTCAAAGGCAGCAACAGGAAGGAGAAATGTACCTTTTCTCCTCTTCCTCTACCCTCTTGTTGCTCAGTATCCAAATGTCAATGGAGTAGTGAAAAGGAGACAGGTGGCAGCTGCTCTTGTTGCAGCATCTTCAAGGAAGTTTAAAGGGCTGGTCCAGCTCTTTCAGGCATCTGTCTTCCTTTTGTGCGGTGATAGTTTTATTTGGCTAAGAAGCTGTTCATTGCCACAGAGGCCAAAGTAGGGTTAGTAACTTGTTTTTCTAGTAGAGTTCCTTTAAACATCTGCATATCATGCAAAACACTGAGCAGGTAAAGCATCTGTCAGGACTGTATTTCTGTGCTGGAAGTTCAGTTGTTGACCTTCAGTCTGTTGCACAGTTGTTAAAGAGACAAGAACTCTGCTGGACTGAAAATAAACAGGTTTGCCCATTAGCACCTAGCCACTGTGGATTGGAAACTGCATCTATTTGGGATCAGTTTAAAAAGAACAGCCATTTGAACCACAGAAATATATCCATTGGGAAGCCTCAGGGCTGTTGATGGTGAGAGTTCTCTGTAGCTTTGTGAAAAAGGGCTAAGCCATGGAACACCATAACAGCACTAGATAGATTCTCTTTGACAGAATTGTGTACTTTCAGCAGCATCATTCTCAGGGGCACTGAAGGGAAAGAATGAAGTATCTTCCACTGTGTAAGTGTGGGCTTGGATGACTGAAGCAAATGTATCTGTTTAAAAATGAGACAATATCTGTTCCTGGCCAGTTGTAGAGAGGTCTAAAAGTGGGATGGGACCCATGGGTGCTTTTTGATCCAGAAACCTGCTCAGAAGTCCCATCATTTATATGTCAGATAATAAAGCAGTGCTCAGCTTCTTGCATGTTGAAATCCATGCTTGCCATTTTCTACTGATAAAATATTAGTGAGAAGCACTTTAGGTGTAGGATTTTTCTGGCATAAGTAATATCCACATGGGGGAAGTGTGTGTATCAGCATTCATGATTATTAGGGATGTCAAGCTGCAACTTGGGGAGAGTGTACATGCAAATGTGAATTCACTGATGCTGGGAAAGGTGAAGTACGTCTGACTGCTATCTCATTGCAGCAGCTCAAGGAGATTGACTGATGCCAGGAACAGAGGGAGAGAGAAAAGATGCTGCTATCACCTTCTCCAAGTGCAGTGGGGCAATAATGTGCATGTTCTCCAAGTTGGAAACTGGCAATCCTGCATACCTTCAAGTCGGATACTAGCACCAGCACAGGTGATATGTGCAAAGCAGTTTGATTTCCAAATCATGCTGGGGAAAAGAAACTATTCAGCAATATGCAATTGAAACCCATACACCAATGTTGCCAGTGGAATCCTAACTCAGTTGGATTGACTTGATTGGCACTGCAAATTAGCCAGCATGGTGGTTGGCACACTGTAAGAGAAGAATGTTTCTGGCTAGGTAACATGCCCCAAGCAGCTGTACGGGAAATGAGGCAGCAGGAGTGACTGTCTAGCAACTTGGAGGTGGGTTAACAGCAGTGACAACCAACAGTACTGCAATCCATGTTGTGTTGAAGGGCTCAGTCAAGGATACAAGAATCTTGTAGTTCAAACAATAGAGATGCATCAGCAACCACAGCAATAAAACATGCTGCCTTCTCCAGCTCTGGGTTTCTACAGGGCCAAACCAAATCCTTGTCATGTTAAGAGCCCCCAATTTATCATGTAAATGTAAAAGCTTCTGGGTGTATTTCTCCTTACCTGACACGCAAACAAGGTCACACAGTAAACCTATTGTAAATTACATAACATTCTATAGTTTAAAAAAAAACAGGAGAAAATGTAGAAACCTGGTAGCAAACAATAAATAATGGTATGACAAGAACAACTACTCCCAGGGCATTTGTTTGCCAAAAGGGCATTTTTGATATCCAATCCATTAGGAAAATGAGAAGTGAAAGAATTTGCTCATTTGCTTCAAAAACATCAACTGGGATAAACCATCCTCCCAAAATTAAGTAGGTCCATGTAATATTTTTCTCCAATGATTTGACATCATGCCAGATTGGGGGGGGGGTGTGAAAAGAGAGAGGTCTTGATGTTTTATGGCCATGTTTATTGTTGATAACTTCCCTTCCTGTATTTTCCTGTACATAATGCAGATTCTTGTAGCTGCTTGATTAAAGTACAACAAAATAGAGTTTACAACGATTTGCAGCATTCCAAAGTTTTTTGTTTGTTTAAAAAACCCCACCAAGGCTAATGCTTAAAATAAAACATCAAGTCTAGGGATTAGACTTTAAAATATCATTTACACAGGGCATTGGAGTGTTCAAATACTTTATGTACTTCCTCTCTGTAATCCCCAAATACCTTTATAAGGCTAGTTATTGTAATCACATGAACTTGCTTTATATTGAATCAGACTATTGATCAGTCCACTAGTGTCACTTGTCAGTATTTTTTATTCAGACTGGCCATGGCCCTTCAGGGTCTTTCACATCACCTACTATTGATCCTTTTAGTTGGAGATGCTGGGTATTGAACCTGGGACATCCCTTCCTATCATGTTGTATTGCAGAGGAACTTGTCTGAGGTAATTCATAAATGTACAGCTGAAGTGGGCCAGTGTCATATAATGGTTAGAGCACTGCATTAGACTTGAGGAGACCCAGGTTCCTCCTACTGTGCTGTGAAGTTGTTTGGATGACTTTCATGCTCTTTCAATCTAACCTAATTCAAAGAACTGTTCTGAAAATGGACATAGACTAGGGTTGCCAGCTCCAGGTGGGGCTTGGAGATTTTCTGCTTTTACAACTGATCTCTAGCTGGCAGAGATCAGCTCCCCTGGAGAAAATGGCTACTTTGAAGGGTTGACTCTGTGGTATTGCACCATGAAGAGGCCCCTCCCTCCTCAAACCCTGCCCTCTCCCAGATCCACCCCTAAAGTCTCCAGGTATTTTCCAACACAGACCTGGCAACTCCAACATGGTCCAGGGATGCTAGCTTCCAGGTGGGATCTGGGGACTGCCTGAAATTACAGCTCATCTCCAAACTACAGGGATCAATTCCCCTGAAGAAAATGGATGCTTTGGAAGGTAGACTCTATGGCATTGTACCTCACTGAGGTCCCTGACTGCTCCAGGCTCCACTCCCAAATTTCTGGGAGATTCCCAACCTGGAGCTGGCAACCTTACCCCCCCCCCCCCCCCCCGTCCTCTGCTGGTGGCTAGGAAGGGCCTGTCAGCCTGAGTGTGGACATGTGTGCCGCCATGAGCTTCTTGAAGGTTGGAATAAAAATGTTACTGATCACAGACTGTACACTTAAAACACTCATACCAGCTCTGCCACTTCATAGATAACTATGGAATTAACATTAATGGATGTCTAGATGTTCTGTCTCCATCCAGTTAATCATACTAGCTCAAAGGACTCCTATGCAGGAGTTTCAAGCAACTCTCTTCAAGCGGGATTCACTTTGGACCCAACAATTTCATAATGTTATTTTGAAACAATCAAACTCACAAAACGTGTAATTTCTACCAAATTTTAATCAAGTTTGCCAAACATACACACTGAGGCTTAAATATCACCAAATATCACCATGCCCTCTTTTGGTTAACTTCAAAAAAGAGAAACCAAAGAGCTCATAAAGCCAGATGTTCCCTAAAAGACAGAATGGGAAAGCAGAGATGGGTTTGTGCAGCTATGGCTTTTGTAGCATTTGAGCATCATCTGGCATATTAGAGAGGCCTTTTTTGAAAGCGTACCCAGCCATATATAATCAAAAGCAATTAAACCACATCTGAACCATCATTCCAGTCTCAGTCTAATGTATTACATAAACTACTGCCCAGGTCTCTCACTTCAGCCATTCTGGTTTGTCCTTAATGTATATCAAGATGGCTTGGTAACATCCAAATATGAAAGGTTGTAAAATGAATGGTCATTCACCAGCATATCAGCTTGACAGGGACTCAGAGCATGGTAATTTTTCCATCCTTTAGTCAACAGAATTAGTACTTACGAAAAACCTTTCAAGAACTTAGGATAATCAGATGATGAGAATTTTCCTGCTCAGCCATTCTTTTATGTTTGATAAGACCAGCAGTTCCTTGTATGTTGATTATGAAGTGTCCATTTTATATGTGCCAAACTCAAAGCAGGATGCTGGGTTTTTGCATCATCTGTTTGATCCGATCCAATAATGCAGTACTCAGAAGTTCTGGGGTTTGCTGATGATGAAGCATGGTGGAGTCTGACTGGTTTGACAAGCTGCATTTGTATTAGTGAGATGTCATTTTCCACAAAAATATCCTCAGCGTGAAAAGGTAGAGACAGAGGCAAGGCAAAAAATGCAACAACTGGCATTCACTGTTAATGGTCTAGGAGAATTCGGTTTTCATGCCCAAATAAAACAGTTGCAGATATTAGGAGGCAGCAGGGTCAGTTAGCTCCAGTTTGTTATCTGGTGGTTGTTTGTGGAATTTTTTTTAATCGGAAGAGGGAGAAAGCATGCATTTTCCTGAGCTGAACAGACTGACAGATGTCTGTTATATTTTAGGGGAGAATGTTGCAAACATTATGCCATGAGCAGACAGGCACTCCCAGCATCTGGTCTGAATAGCATACAAAGGTACTTTAGGTCTCTTAAATTTGAGCTACTAGAGCAAAAAATGGTGTTTGTAGTAGCCTGTAGAGGAGGAGTATATTTTGAAAAATATAAAACATTAATTACAGGAAGTCACTAGCTATCTGTCATAGGAAGCATCTTTTAGTGGCCTTTATGAGTTTGTGGGAATATACTGTTAATTGTTTTGTGCATGAATTTTGATTCATAATCTGTGCTTTTATATTGTTCTGTGTAATTCCTGTAATGTTTATGGTTTAATTTCCTAAACCTCCCTCCTCCCCAATAAACAGCCTGGAATAGGTGGGGTATAGATTTAATATATCTAATCTGGAACAAGGAATTAAATTTATGCTTGTTACAAACAAAGAGCACAGCAGAGTCCTAGTCAAGGTTTATTATAGATGGTCTCTGTTGTTAGATTTGCAACTGCTTCCTTTAGAGTAACAGAGCATAAACAAATACCACAAAGCAGTGAGTGAAAATAGGTTATGTGATCAAAGAGCATCTGGAAATAGCTAATAAAGCACACATATTGCTTGAGGTTTAACAAAGAGAGTTTACATTCTCTCAGTCAGATCAAGAAAGGGTATTATAAATTGCCTAGTCATTTTCAACCTCATAGACTGGTTACAAACTGCCATGCTGAATTCACTGCATGCAAGATTGCCCTTACAAAATTACTCTGAGCTTGGACTTAGCTGATGACCTAGAGGCAAGAAGCAGCCTCCTTATGTCAGACCATGGTGTAGTGATGATAAACTAAGACGATTATTTCCTCAAAGGGCAGGATGCTTCCTTCATGCATCAAGTAAGTATTCTCCATGGAGGACTTTACAGACTGATCAGGCGTTCTTCTCTAGCACTTAGTACTGATGCAGTAACACTGCCCTTGCCAGATACCTCTCCCCCAAGCCTGTATGCAAATAGATAAAATACTTCCTGAAGGGTACAATTTTTGAGTGTTTCCAGGCTGTCACTTCCTGCACAACTAGCTTTGCAATTTAGTTCTAAACCAGAAGTGCAAGAGCACTGGGGAGCCACAACTTGTCCTCATTTGGACTAAGCAGCAGTAATCTTTCCAGCCTTACAGTCTACAGTATGCACTGCCTGGAATGCTGTATGGCTTGCAGGTCCTAAGAATACTAAATCAAATCCTATCGGTAAGCATCCCTGAAAGGGGCAAAGCCTAAAACCATCACTAATTCCTTGCAGTAAGAATTTGAGCACAAAATTGACTGTTGCTATGATGTCAAGCTCTGTCCTCCCTGAGACAGTGCAAAAAGTCTGAATGCCAAAGGGCTTTTGGTTGTTCCCTCTTAGCCTAAACTCTGGAAATGTTTATGCCAACCATAAATGCCAAGCTGCATTGCAGCCTGACACTATTTTATCTAAACAAACTGCAGCATGTCAGTGCTTTGCTGCTTCTGACATTCAGATTGTAACAAATTTTAATTACATTATGTGTAGTGGCAAGAAGGGCAGGCATACAGAGGCATCTTGTTACAGTGTAACCCCATGAATGTCTTGCCAGCATTATATAAAGTAACTTAAAATTTTAAAATTGAAACACACATGCTAGCAAAGCACCAGCATATTTGTTGACGAGACAAGCTTTGAATGGTACCATCTGAGTATTCTGAGTTAATTCAGAACTGATGCGGGCTCCCATGCACATTGTTATGACCACCCAGAATTTATGGAACCCACTTGAGGTGTTGTTGTTTTTAGACCCAAATCTGCTTCTGTGTGTGTGTTTTTTTTCAAATCAGTATCTAGGCAAATGAATATGGAGACCTTTAATACTATTTATACAAAAAGGGGGTGCATTTAAAGGGAGGGGGAATGAGAATGGGTACTAGAGAATAGGTAAAGTTCCAATTCAAGCAGTAGGCTTAGCTGCTGTTCCCATTTCTAACAGCTGCTGCTGTGCACAGATGGTAAAATATTTGTCAGACACTAGCAGCCAGCTAGTGCATTTGGCTCTGGCAGCCACTCCGATCCCATGCAACTCAGCTGGACTTATTTCTTCTTTGCATTGACGTTTTTGCAGACCCAATTCATGCCATCCTTCAAAGACAAACACATAATGGAAGAAAATGTTAGGTGACAGAGAAGGGGAAATCTATGCCTAGATCTAAACAATAATAACTGCCCTTCCTAATTCTGTTTTGTTGACACTCCTTTCTTTCCCTGTTCTGCTGGTTCTCTGGTCTGATTTATAATTTAAATGGTATACATCATGAGCCATAAATGCTTGGCAACTATGTTCAAAAAAATGGATCAGAATGGTCCACTCCTTTTTTAGAACTGAAAAATTCAGTTATCAGACTGAAAAATCCTCATTTTTTCTAGGGCCTTTCTGCCACCATGAGTTCTTCAGCTTTGAACAAAAGAAATACTGGTGACAGGGACCCATGCATCTTTAACTGCAGTGCTGATGTTGCTTTCACCTTTCAGACAGAATGGACTACAAATACAAAGAAGTTCAAAGATTCACAGCTAATTCTGCTTGTGTGCAACCTGAGGTTGCACCCAGATGAACATTTCACTTAGCTCAACCTCCTCCCTATAGGCTTTTGCATCATTTCCCCATAGGCTTCCCAAATCTCCCGCCTGGGCAGGGGACCCCCGATTTGGAGCCTCCGCCCCCCACTCGCCAAAAATCCAGAAAGCGGGGGGGAATGGTGGCCCTTCCCACGCAGCCTAGATCCCAGCAGCTTCTCCTCTCCCCTTCCCACCGATCCCCGATGCTTCTCCTCCTCCCTTCCCTTCTCACCTCGGATTGCAGCAGCTTCTCCTTGCCCCTCCCCTTCCCACCCAGCTCCATCGCAGCAGCCGGAGCTTTCCCAGGCTGCTTCCTGCCCCGCCCCAAAGGACCATGTGCCTTTGCACCTCCGGAGGTGGTGAAAGGCTTCAACTTTCTGTGTCTGTGTCTTTGTTGCTGTGAAGAAGCTGGCTGGTGAGTAGAGAGGCCAATCCCCTACATCAGATTTGCGAGAAGGGGTGTGTGTGGAGGAGAGGGAAACATCTTCATTATTCCCTATGTGGAGATCATTTCTCATAGGCACCAAATTTTCGGTAGAGGCACCAAATTTTCAGTATAGTATCTAGTGCCTCTCCCCAAAATACCCTCCAAGTTTCAAAATGATTGGACCAGGGGGTCCAGTTCTATGAGCCCCAAAAGAAGGTGCCCCTATACTTCATTATTTCCTATGGAAGAAAGACATTTAAAAAGGTGTGCTGTCCCTTTAAATGTGATGACCAGAATTCCCTTGGAGTTCAATTATGCTTGTCACACCCTTGTTCCTGGCTCCGCCCCAATGTCTCCTGGCTCCACCCCCAAAGTATCCTGGCTCCACCCCCAAAGTCCCCAGATATTTCTTGAATTAGACTTGGCAACCCTATTTTCCCATTAAATGACAAAGTTGTGCAAATGAAACCTCGTATATGTTATATGGTTGTCAAAAAATTGAGGGAGTGCTGCAAAGTTTCAGCATTTAACAAAATGAAGGGGAGTATATTGGGTCCAATAATAAAGGAGAAAGGGCACCATAATGGCCAGAAAGTGAGACAACATAGCAACTCTGTCCACACCAATCATTAACCTTTTTAATAAGGAACAAGTTTTTGCATAAAGGAAAAAAGAAAACTCAGGGATGACATGTAAAGAATTATAGATTATGGTCTGCATGAATGTCAGCAGCAGACCACAGAAACATCTGTTGGTCTAGGTATGCCCTTATTCACACACACACACAAAATGAGAGCTAGCTGCCTTTTAAAAATAGTCCATAGTTTTGTGTCAGTAAGAATAAATAATCAGGGCTGTGTATTTGATTCTGTAAACAGTGGTATCTGTGACAGTCCTGATGGTTCAGCACCCCTCTTTTTTAACACATGCAGGTAGACCATATGAAAGGATGCACCCAGACAGCAGTTTCCTAGGGCTGGTTAGGTGTTTAATATGGAAAATGCCTCTGGAAAAAATTTGGGTGTCCTCCCATACACCCCCCCCCCAAAAATAATGATAGCTCACCAGAAATTCATGGCCCTTATAAGCTCAAGGCCCCTAAGCCTCCCTTTCTTCCTACCACCAGAGGGTTTTTTTTGTTGAGAAACTGTTGTTATATACTGCAATCAAAATGTTATACAAAACCAGCAGACTTTTCCAACAGAGGTAGGAAACAGCCATGTCAACGGCCTTCGCTCTACTGCCCCTTTTAGAAATCTGCTTGCAAAGAAAAAATGCTTTTTGCAACAATTCTTGCCTTCCTCTGTTGCCTCTGAAGCAATAATCACATTTGCACACATCATGGCATACAAGCAGCGCCCCTCATTCATTTTGAATGTGGGTTTATTTGCTGAAGCAGAACAGCTGAGGCAGCTTAAAGTAATAAATATCTGCTGACACCCCTTTGATATTCAGCACAACAATCCCATAAGCAATACATCCCTGCAAAACAACAGCCAGTCATCCTGTTTCTCAGCATGAAGCTGACCAGAACCTAACATATATAGAGGAATGCAAACACCACCTGATGCCACAAGGGAACTCAGCCAAAGGGATTCTGGGCTACCCAAACATTATACAACCGAGGCTCATAAAGCAGAGTTTATGATGGGATTTACTGTGGCTGCAAGCCTAACTGCATTGACTGTATAACAAGGGCAAAAGAATGATAAGGCACTATGCAAGAGGAAAGGTGAACTCCAAATGGCTTTTAAATTCATATCTAGGTCATTTAACTCTGAAGGCAGGAACTAATCTCAATTTTTTTTCTCTTGTGCAAGCTGATTCAAAGGGAATTGTGATTGTCTCTCGTTAGTTGTTTTTTTTTGGGGGGGGGAGGCTGAAAATTAACACAGAGCCCATGATCAAATAGGATTTTTTAAAATCTATAGGTAAACCTCTTCCCACACTCACTCCAGACAAAGAATAACAGACAGTAGCAAAGTTCAATGATGGGAAATAAATTTTCTCATCAGATAGCTCAAATGCAGAGAAGAGATAATGAATGCTAGTAAAATAACTGGCGGGTGCGAGAAAAAAGGAAGCTGCAATTGCAGAAGTGGGAGGAAAAGGAGACTCAGCTAAGAGCAGGAGGAGACTGGAAAAGAAACAGTAATATTCTTCACAAGTTTATTTTCTTTAATATTTAAAAAAGGTCTACAGCATAAAACCTCAGGTTTATCCAGTTCAGCATCATATTTCCAACACTGGCAGCCGGATGCCCCCAGGAAGCCCACATAGAGGGCACAAATTCAAAAGATATGCCCTGTTATTTGTCCCTAGCATCTGATATTCAAAACTGTATGGCCTCTGAACTTGGAACATTCCATAGAGCTAGTGTGGCTAATAGCATTTGATAGACTGATTCTCTTTGGAATTTCTTTTAAATGATAGAAGCCAGTAAGCATCACATCATATGGTAATGAATTTGTGTTACTATCAGTTATGTGAAGAATTCCTTCTGTTTGTCCTGAAAGGAGCGTCAGCCAACCTAATGGAGTGACCCTGAATTACAGGATTATGAAAGAGAAAAAGTCTTCTTCTCCAAAAAATTAATAACGTTATAAACCCCAATTATGCCATCCTTTGAGTAACGTAAAAAGCATTTGAGTACTTCAGCCCTTTCCTCATAGAGATGATGCTTTAACCCCTTATTTTGGTTGCCCTTTTCTCCAGCTCTATCATACTGCTGCTGAGGTAGCTGTATCACAGATTTATATTATGGTATTATCTTATGATTTAGGTTTAGGTTTGGTTTTAGGTTTTATTAAATTTATATTTTGCCCTCCCTGCCAAGGATTCTGGCTGCTTTATTTTCAATTGCTTTCCAAATAATTCCTAGTATGAAATGAGCCAAAGGGCTCTTTGCCTGGGGTTTGCAGCCTTGGGTCCAGGGGTTTCACGCTGCAGCTAGGAAGAAACTTCACCAGAGGGAGACAGAAAGAGACTGTTCTCACACCCAGAACCTGAGAGCAGCACTGGCCTATGAATGGACTGAGATGATACCTTGAGGACAGTGTTAGCTTTGCTTATCACTAAGTTGCTCTTGAACTGCTTTATGGCTATGCTGCAGTTAATAGGATGATTAGTGTTGGGGGCTTCTTAGTTATTCTGGTAGCAGCTTGGATGTTTGATCAATGTACTATTTTAATTTGGGTAAGAGTTGGTAGATATGGGGGTAGGGTTTTTCAGAGATGGCCAGTAATATATAACAGTGCTTGCTGCTTATCTAACCTTCATTCCATCCTGACAGATACTGGTACAAGGGTCCCTCTTCATTAATATTGCACAATACTAGATTGGTGAGGAACAAGACTGCACTCCTGTCTAGATTGTTGGAGGAGGAGGAGATTGATTTAGTTTGTATGATTGAGATTTAGTTAGAAGACAATGATGTGTTGTATCTGTCTCAGTTAACTCCATTTGGTTTTGTGGTCCTTCATCAACTTTGCAGTGGAGGTTGGGGAGGAGAGATGGCTGTCATGCTCCATGAGTCCTCCCCCTTTCATAAATGCTCAGTGCAAACAATTACCAGCATTCACTGTCTGCTTGTGGTGGGTTCCATGGAAAGACTGGGCATTCTATTTTTTTTACTGGCCACCTAGTTTCCCAGTAGGTATCATGAACTGGAAGAGATGCTCTCTGGCTTAATGCTGGGAATATCTAGACTGATTGTTCTGGGGGACTTCAGCATTCATGATGAAGCCATCTTGTCTGGCCCAGCTAAGGATTTTGCAGCCTCTTTGGCTGCTATGGTTGTCTCTCAGGTTGTGACTGGACTTAATTTTTTAATCCATGGTGAGCATTTGTAATAGGAAGCTGTTGACAAGGTTGCCCCAACTGCTCTCATGGCAGAACCCAGCCCCTGGGTGACCTGAAGGAAGCCAGGATGTGCCTAAAGTGGCTATAGAGCTCATTGGAAAACCTTTTTGGTGATGCTGACAACAACACAGAAATTTTATTTCTCTGCTACCATTGTATTAGCTAGTTTGCAATCAGCTCAGTTGTTTGTTCAACACTCCTAAATTTGAGTCTTTAAATTCTCATGAATAAGTGATTAGTTCAGACAGGCTTTACAAAGTTTTTTTTACTGATAAAATCTCTCAGATATGTTCCAGCTTGGATGCTAGCTGTAGTATAGTTTGGACACAATAAATAGCCAGTGCATCAACTGGTCCATTCATTTATGGATCACTTCTACCCATTATCATGGTGGATGCTGACTACTACTTGTTAGACTACTACTTGTTAGAATCATAGAGTAGAAAGGGACCTCCAGGGTCATCTAGTTCAACCCCCTGCACAATGCAGGAAACTCACAACACCTCCCCCTAAATTCACAGGATCTTCATTGCTGTCAGATGGCCATCTAGCCTCTGTTTAAACACCTCAAAGGAAGGAGAGCCCACCACCTCCCGAGGAAGCCTGTTCCACTGAGGAATCACTCTAATGGTCAGGAAGTTCTTCCTAATGTTAAGCTGGAAACTCTCTTGATTTAATTTCAACCCATTGGTTCTGGTCCTACCTTCTGGGGCCACAGAAATCAATTCCATCCCATCCTCTATATGACAGCCCTTCAAGGACTTGAAGATGGTGATCATATCACCTCTAAGCCTCCTCCTCTTCAGACTAAACATGCCCAGCTCCTTCAACCTTTCTTCATAGGACTTGGTCTCCAGACCCCTCACCATCTTTGTCGTCCTCCTCTGGACCTGTTCCAGCTTGTCTATATCCTTCTTAAAATGTAGTGCCCAAAACTGAACACAGTACTCCAGGTGAGATCTTACCAGAGCAGAGTAAAGCGATACCATCACTTCAGAGCCAGTTTGGTGTAGTGGTTAAGTATGTGGACTCTTACCTGGGAGAACCGAGTTTGATTCCCCACTCCTCCACTTGCACCAGCTGGAATGGCCTTGGGTTAGCCATAGCTATCACAGGAGTTGTCCTTGAAAGGGCAGCTGCTCTGAGAGCCCTCTCAGCCCCACACACCTCACAGGGTGTCTGTTGTGGGGGGAGAAGACATAGGAGATTGTAAGCCGCTCTGAGTTTCTGATTGAGAGAAGGGTGGGGTATAAATCTGCAGTCTTCTTCTTCACATGATCTGGACACGTGACAGAATACTTCTGTTGATACAGTCTTGAGCCACTAACTTCTGTAGTTAAATGGCTAAGAGTGAACAAGCTGGAATGAATCCTGACAAGAAGGAGATAATGTCGGCTGGGAAGATTGAGACCTTGAAGGACATTCTTCCCACATTCTATATGATTTAGCTGACCCTCGTTGACTCAGTCTAGGGGTTACACTGGTCCCCAGCATTATTGTTGGAGAAGCAAGTTAAGGCTTTCTTCCGCCTTCATTTAGTCCAAAAGATAGATCCTACTTTGACTCAGCTGATGTGACCATATGGATCCATGCCACAGCCACCTCAAGACCAGACTATTTGTAATGTACTCTACATGGGTCTGCCCTTGGTATAAACTCAGAAATTCCAGTTGACACAGAATGCTTCTGCTTGGTTACTACTGGGATTAGACAGAGTATAAATACTACGCCCATTCTGCAGTTACTCCCTATCAGTTACTGAGTTAAATTTGAGGTACTGATTATCACATTTGAAGTCCTTCATGACCCTGGACCTTCATATCTACAGGACTGCCTTTCCTGCTATGTTCCACTACAACAGTGTTGCTCATCTGGGCTAAGCCTTCTGAAGCAACCATCTTTCCACTGGGTAAGACCTATAGCTGCCTGTGCATACAAAGTCTCTGTTGTAGCCCCCAGCCTATGGAATGGCCTGCCTGAGGCAGTCAGGAAGCCAACCCCCCCTCCCCCCACTTCTGTCATTCCGCAGAATGGTATATGGTGTTAAATGAATGATTCAGGAAAGCACTTTTACAAAGGAAGTCTGTTTCACTGTTTATACATCTTTTCATTGTTTTCTACTTTTGTAATTCCATTTTTGCATTGTTTATGACATATGTCAGATACTTTTCCTTTTTGCATTACTTTTGATTTTTGTAATCTTAGTCTTACTGCATGGTCTATTAAATGCCTTATGTCATTTGATTGCATTGCTTTGCATTTCTTTACATTGCCTAATTCACTCTGAGTCTTAGTGAGAAAGTACAGTACACAAATAAATACTTTAGTTCTGAACTGTATAAACCACAATCCCTTTCTGTCCTGAAATTCCTTTTTGTCCTGAAACTTGCTTAAGTATTTGGTATATGTGCAAACTAAATACAACATGAGAAATCCAACCACGAACTATAAATATAAAAAGCTGCAAAGAAGGTAAGGGAATAGGGGTCAGTAATATTTCCCAGACCAGCGCCACTTAAATCATCTGCTGAGTTTGGATGAAATGAAACTGAACAGAAAAGTCCACTGTGTCCTAAGGTTTCGTACAATGTTGCTAGTTTACAAAGATCCAAATAACCCAGGATCAAATATGTGCACTCAGATTTCTGCCTAGCGCTTCAGTGTGTCAGGATCTGGGGAATGAGAAAGTCCTAGGCACTATGTACAGCAACCAGCATGTCTTGTAATGTGAGATCAGTGTTGTAGCTAAAGCAGGGCAAATATACTGTTATGTACTAGTTTTCTACTCCCAGAGGACAGCTGTCAAAGCAGCAGTTTTTATCTATCCTAGCTATGAAAGCTGGCTATAGTATTCAAACCAGAACCAATCATAGGTTGAGTTAGTAATGCTGTGAATCAGAGAAGGGATGGGGCACTAGTTAGCCTGGGGGTGGGGGCTGGGACTGCAGCCAAAGGATTATGTTGGAAGCCTGAAACATTTACAGCTCTACATCAACAGCAGCAAAGCAATGCTTTCTGTAGACCCTAAAACAGATATGTCAGCTAGGAATTCATGCCATAAATTAGAAATCAGGCAAGGTCACAAACTTTGACCCTTAACCCTGCTCTACAGTCCAACGAGGCTTAATTCTTCCACAAAGCAAGGGGTCTGCCATTATCAATTAGATCCAAGAAGTTTAAAAACTGGCTGAGAAAATGTAATCATCTCCTCTGTGCCTGCTTCTACAATCACAATCCTGTCTTTCACACTTGATGGGCCTGACACATCCGTGCTGTGGCACTGGCCTCTTAGTCCCTCCAATATCCAAGAATTCGCTATTTTTTTTTTAGCAGCATATGCCTTTCTTTTGTTTCCTGTAGTCCACCAATCACATCTCCTGCAATGACATATTCTTCAATGGCCCCTGCTCCTCCTCTACCATTAGGCATTCATGAATGTTTGTAAAGATATTTCCTAATGACTGATAAACAACAAAGTTTAATGTATAGCAAGATGTGCCCATACAAAGTAGGACAACCACTGAGAAGGATAGAATTGTAAAAAAAAAAGCCTCTGCTATGATATGGCTACTGTAATAACAGTAGAACAGTTCAGTAGCACTGTAGAGACCAACAAAATCTTCCAGCATATATGCGTTCATGAGTTAAAACTCCCTTTGTCAGATACAACAGTAAGAAGAGTACAAGTCTGGAAACCTGAAATGCAGACTATTCCCTTCATAATAAACTTCTAAAAACCAGGATGCTGTGCTAGTCCCCAGCAGGAACAACATACCTAGGTAAGTGTCTTATTTTTAGCAAATGACCTGATGCATTTTGAGCATTAAAACTCTTTTTCTAGGATATTATAATACAAAAACAACAATATACCTTAAAATGGGGTAATTATTCTCACTGTAGTTTTAAACAATGCACACTGCACTATGTACATACAATCAGAATATTTTTTGTTATAAAACCAACATGTTCATGCTGCTTAATGGGAGTTGCTTAAGATTTATAGCCTTCAAATAAAGAGGCGTAATTTGCTTATTCTTTAAACCTTTTCAACACCTGTTTTATAACTAAAGAATGTCACAGACAAACTATAGTAAGAAAAAGGAAAAACTTATTCATCGAACAATTCTCTTTAAAGGAATATTTTCTAGTTTAGAATTATCTCCATCCATTTTATATCAAGGAGCCCAGACTCAGAAAGCTTTCAGCTTTTATTTTGTTAAAATAATGGTGTGGAATAATTTATTCATGTCTTAAAAAGCATTCTTTCCCCCCCGTGATTTGTGTTTGAAGGACTTTTGTTAAAAATGGATTTAAAGGACAATAAGAAAATGTAATCCTTTATTTTAAAAAGAATAACCCTTAAAGAAATAGATTTTGGAAACTCTATTAGACAACAGGAACATGCTGGGGTTTTATTATATTTTTCATTACTATTATTATGAAGATTTTGGTTGGGTCAATTTCTAAAAAGAAAGCTGGCCCTTTATGTATTTCTGGATATTTCCCTCATATTTCTGCTTTACCATAAGACCCTTGAGCCAAAAAATCCCTTCTTTATTGTAGAAGATCTAGATGTGCATTGACAATGATTTCAACTGAGCACTGTCAGTTCAGTTGTCTGTGGTTCTTATTGCTAGGAGGAATGTTACACCAGTTTCACCCTCAAATGTGAAATTACCTGTTACACTTGGATATATGCTTGCTCTAGAATCTTTTCATTTCCCTTTCATCAGATTTGGCACAGAGAAAAGGGAACCAGTTTATTTGTGTGATTTACACTATGCTATGCCTTTCCAGTATTTGAGGTTTTGAACTATACTAAGTTCCGTTAAGTAAGGGATAAGAGCAAATTTTGATCTAAAGTTTTAATTGAAATCAACTTCTCTGGAAATGTAAAAGCATACTGAACCTTTAGTAGGCATCCAAAAGATTACCAGGATTCTAGCAGATTCTCATCTTAATCTTTTTTCTTAAATACACCCAAGTAAAATAACAGTTAAATTATCTAAATGTATATCATTTATTAGCCACAATGTAATCGCATTAACCTTGAAATCTCCAGTCTTAATACTCAGTTCAGCACACTATAGCATCATCCACTGACCTAATTAAAATTACCTTCAAACTACTTCTTTATTTGTGGTGCAATCCTGTGCATAGTTACTGCAGTCTAAACCCAGTAAAATCAATAAATTTAGACTTGAATAATTCTGCACAGGGTTTCACTATTTGGGACCATTACAAAACCCACCCCTATTAACTCAGCATCTGCATATGACTATTCTACAGAAAGTCCTTTTTT
This sequence comes from Heteronotia binoei, assembly GCF_032191835.1. Taxonomy (NCBI): domain Eukaryota; kingdom Metazoa; phylum Chordata; class Lepidosauria; order Squamata; family Gekkonidae; genus Heteronotia; species Heteronotia binoei. The sequence goes on along the minus strand of NC_083228.1, from coordinate 74,954,960 downwards.
CTTCTTGAAGCAACTGTTACCACCTTGCACTTTTATTCCAGACACAATGGCCTTGGCCCTCATGTAATTCCTGCACCCCCAAGGTGGTATTTTTGCTCTATTTTTATAGCCTTATAGATAATAGATGATGTCTCCATAATCTGTCACCACTCACCAGCCTTCGAGCTGGTTCCTTAATGCTAACTGAATCTGAAACTCTGAATCCCTTTTATTCTGCAGACATGGTGTAAAAATTCTTGTGTGTCTTTTTTAGTGCCACCGCACAAATGAACTATTCTTTAAACATATTTTGAGAATACTGGCATCTGTTCTAAGGTGAACAAGAGGCAGACGCTTCAAACCTGATCCAGTTTTCAAATAAACTCCCTTGGTACGGTTTGTTTCCAAAGGAAGCTAAATGCCAAAGAGACATTTTAGACATCTTCCTAATGAGGCTAATGCATCCCAATCCAACAAAGGCAGTTCAGTAGAGAAGTAATCTCCCATAGGTATAGCAGATGCACATTGGCAGACTGCTTGAATTATAAGATGAGAGAGGATTCTTAATACACCTTCACAATTTGGACTCCTTGTAGATTCCTAAAAGCAGTAACTAATGGGTTCATCTGGAAGGTAGGGAGCTAGCCTCCCTCTGTCATTTTTAGCACTGCATTGGAATCTGCATTCACATTACCCAAGCCCCTCTGTACTGGGTGGACCTTTTGAGGTCTAAGTGGATGTGTATTCACACCCATACCAAAAAAGTAACATGCAGCTAATTACCCACAGTTAGATCTAGACTGTCATGACCTGGATAGCCTAGGTTAGCCAGGTCTCCTCCGCTCTTGGAAGCTAAGCAGGGAAGCCTGCTTAGTAGTTGGATGGGAGAGCAACAAGGAAGTCTAAGGGTCCTATGGCTGTAACTTTACAACTTGAAAAAAAACAGACAAACCTAGATTGGAACCCTACAGTTATGTGCCACACAGAGACAATGTATCTGCAAGCAATGTTTCATTCTATTGGTAATCTGTATGACCAGCATACCTCCTGTGTGCTTTCAGTGTGCCAATTATCATGGCTTTGAAAAGCTGCCATATACAAAAGCAGAGGTCAGTGAAAACAGTTTGGAGAATTAATGTCAATCACCATTACCACAGCTAAATGGAAAACATTAGTAAGGTCCAATCTCTTCATCTAATAAAAAAATTTAAATGGGCTATACTTATTTAGCATATAGTATGTAAGTTAATATGCATGGACTTAAATCTACAGAGGCTTGGTTAATATCTTCATTGGGTATGGATTTTAATACATGGCTAGAGCAAATGGCATTGTAAACCACAGAGAAACAAATAGGGCACAATTATTTGGTTTATTCTGTGAGGAAAGCACTCAGGTATGAAATTAGTATAGACTTTTGGAAGTTAATTAATCTGAACCCAAAACACACTTACTGATTCACTGGATATTCCTGAGCAAACTAGTGTCTCACTCTCACTCTGTGATGCTGGAGTTATCACAGGATTTCATGAAGCAAAACAAGTTTTCTACTGTAAAGTCTCTTTGCACACTGTGGTCACCAAGGTGGTCATTTTTGAATCTGCATGCTGAATCTGCATACCTGTGATGCACAGACCATACATGTGAACAGGGCCAGCCCTGCCACTAGGCAAAGTAGACAACTCCCTAGGCCGCCAGCCTTCTGGGGGCGCCAAATAGGCTGCCCCCATGGAACTCAGTGATGTCATATGGTGTGCTGCCACTGGCCCACTTCCATCAGTGTGTGTGTGTGGGGGGGTGTATACCAGAAGTTAGCCTTGCCTAGGGTGCCAGATAGTCTAGGGCCAGCCCTGCATGTGAACTGTGTTGATCCTCATTTGATCACTGTAAATCAAAATGGATGTAAATCAATTTATTACTGATGTATGTTTACAATGAGTTATATGACTGTCCTAAAGAGAATCGTTGACTCTAAATTATACACCCCATTCATGGTCCATAAAAGGTGACCATAATCTCGGAAGTATCTCTGACAGATTTGACTGTTTCTCAGATGTTCATATATAGTTAACTTAGCCATTTATCCAGGTCATGCCAAAACATTCTTTTAATGCTGGAACTGTGTTCATGCTTTTTAACTTGGTATTAGTGTAGCTGCTGGTTAGCAATGCTCATTCTATACTATTCTATCCACATTTCCAAGCAAAAATGATCAGCTATGTAAAGGGCAGTATGTGTCAAATCATACAACTAACTGTATATAAAACTTTCTTTCAAAAGAATTTACAGTAACAAAATTCCATTAAAATCTAGTTTACCAGTACAAATTGGGGCTACAGGATAAGGATCTTTGGACTTTTGTCACATTACAATTTCCAAAACAAAGATACCATGTTGAGATTTAAATCAGGGACTTTCCATTCAGATCTCATACTCTTAACCATCAACTCTACTTGTCTGTTTATGCTTACCAGATTTTACAGAAGCCAAAGGTACAACTCACTGTAGCTTCATCATTCTCATTCCCTGAGAGACAATCATGTGACTTAAATTGCAATGTGGATGCACTTGGCCCTATTTCCTTTTGTTTAGTTTGGTCTTTTTCTTCCCCAACACAGAAGGATAAGTGCTGTGACACAAAGCACTTCTCTGAGAACTCCTGAACAGCTGAGAAATGCTGAGCATGACAGCTGGTTCAAATAGCATGAAACCCTGAAGAAAAACTGGCATTGAGAGGAAAATACACCTGTAGGAAAATACATTGCAATTTTCAGGGTCTAATAAGACACGCAATTTGGGTAATAACTTAGCATACAATGAGTTGGATCATATAATAGCTTCTCCTTGAACTGAGGGGACTTGCACAAGAAGAAGGAATCCTGCTCTGATTAAAAAGGCTTCCTTCCAGTAGAGCAAGACTTCTTACTCAGTGGAAGGGAATAACAGGGTCCAACCATATGCTTTTTTGCAGTACAGCTTCCTGAAATGAGGTGTCTGACTCCATGTGTAAGACTAGGTTTAAGGAGGAGGGGAAACTTCAGAGGGAAGGTTTAACCTCTAAAAGTGGTCTCTGCCCCCTACCAAGATTTTATCTTTTGTTTTAAAGCAAAAAGCATTGTATGCTCTGATATGGAAGAATGCACTTTTCATTCAACAATATAAAAGCTATTCAGTCAGCATAAACATTTCTTCCTCACCTGCACACCCTCTCCTGTGAGGGCCGAACAAGACTGAATCTGCCAGACTCTGTCTCGGATAGTATGCAAGTTCAGACCCTCTGCGATTTCTGCAGCAGGGGCTGCCGTAAGCAAATCTTGTTTGTTAGCAAAAATGAGCACAGGAACACCACTTAGCTTCTCTTCATCTAAGAGCTCTGCTAGCTCCTGCAATATCAAAATGGATGGGTTATTTAGAAAATGTGCCTTAAGACTAATCTTGTCTCTAATTAGTTTTACTTTTCATATTGATGCTATACATTAGAGTTCGATTAGGTATGACGTACAGCAAATTAAACAAATAGTCTATGTGATCAAGATCAAAGTTTAAAAGTAAACTATTCCACACACATTTATAGCAGACCTTAGCTTACTCTGATCTAGCCAGCTGCCTTCAAGGGAACAGTTCAGTGCCTTGCCAATCCCAACTCCACTCTGGGGACCAGCACTAATGACACAGCAAAAATAACATGTGCTGGCACAGTTATAACTTGACTCGCCAGCACAGTGCAGCAGCCCTTGAAAACAGGTGGCTTTATCCTACATATGCTCCAAATTCAAGAGGAATGCTAACAGCAAGCTTTGAACTTTGATCCAGTTTAATCAACAGTAATTCATGGATGGGACTGCACTTGATGGAATCTCTTTCCAGAAACAAAACTCATTTTCATAAAAGGCAGCTGCTGTGGCTACTAAAAGAATGGCTGAGCATCTCTGTGTTATGAGTTCATGCACACATCATTTGTCGGCAATATCAATTAATGCACTGGGGATTAGACAGCTTAAGAAAATAGGAAATAGAACCTGCCAGCCTAAGAAATATAACCTAAGAAATATACCCTAAGAAATCCTTAGCACTGGAAGGCCTTATGTCCACATTTAATGGTCAGATACCTAGGACACAATCTTCCCCAGTCCTACACCTATAATTTCAGGAATAAAAGGAACTAGCAGCGAATACAAAATGGATTAGCGAGCCATGTACATATGATGCTCAAAATCTTTGTATGTATAATTATTTTTCCTGTAAACCTTTGCAGTATACCATCAACATATTATTTGGATCCTTTTAATCTTGATCTTTGCTGGATTTTGTGCACTAGCTACTACTATATTTTTGTATGTTTCATGATTCCCTTTGATCTGGATGATGGTAGACAGATATTTGGCTATTTATTATTCTTGAAGATAACAATCCTAAACAGGTCTACTTAGAATTCCAGTGAGGTTTATTCAATAGGTCTGTCACCCAGAAAAGTGTTCTTAGGATTGCACTTTGAATGTACTGGCATACTACCTCTAAACATTGCTGAATTCAACCTGAAGATCTTGGATTAAATTTATTCAACCACTGAAAGGGAATTTCATCACAGGTCAGTTTTTCACCCAACTTGGATTGACTTACTGGAAAATCCTCTGTACTTAAATTGTTTGCAAGAGGTAACCTGCTTAGGATTTCATTGCAAATGTATGCAGAGAAAGCAATAAGATTTTGTGTGTGTCATATTCAGGGAAAGCTGAAAAGGTCTCTGAAGAGTTTTCACTGCAAATTTGGTTTTCATGAATAAGTCTGGCAGAAAACAATTATTTAACAGAAGTAAGGCCTTGGCTTGTTTCTTAAAAGGCAAACTGTAACATGAATTCTACCTGATGTATTTGACAACACTCTATGAATTTCCTAAAGGAGGCATGCGTTTATTTCCCAAAGTTGTACATTACTTACCTGACCCGTTTCTTCAAATCTCTTTCTATCTGCACTATCAATGACATAAATCTACAAAGGAAACAGGAGGAAGAGTTAAAAGATGAAACTGGAAATACAGGGCTATCTTGTAGAAACAGTTCTAAATACCAAGCCTTAACACTGGCACTCACATTTATTTGGTAAATTGACGTGTTTTGCACTCAAAGAACTCTGGTTAGGATCAGGATTCAAAAACCTTTTTCATTAAAAACAAAAAGTACATTTGTTCTTGTATATGTTATCCTCTGATAGTGAAAAGCTGCAACATGCTAAAATTAGGCAATGATGTGGGGATGAATACTGAAATCCATTTATCAAGTGATAACTTACCCTAATGTATCTGTAGCCACACTTGGCAAAGTAGTCATTTTATATTTCATCAGTAGGTACAATACCAGATGTTCTCTTTTTAAAGGACATATCCCCCCTTTTTTTTTTTTGCTGTTCATGCTCTTTTGGCCTTTAAAAAAAAACCTGATGAAAATGTCCTCTTTTTGAATTGGAAGGTCAGGAATATTCCTGGCTAGTGGCAATTACCACAGCTTAAACAGTAGGGGTATTTAAAATGAGATTTCTCATAGTGATCACTTGTTTGAAGTAGTCAGTCAGGAACTATATCCTCTTTTTTTGCTTTTTTAAAACATGGTAACTATCAGTAGGAGAAGCAAGGGAGTGGTAAAATGTTCTTAATTGCTTAGTATAGCACAACAAATGACCAGCTTACCAAGAGAGGTTACATGGTCAGTTATCACTTATATATTGTCCCCTATTTTTACTTTTTGATACTGTGGAGCAGGGGTGGCCAACGGTAGCTCTCCAGATATTTTTTGCCTACAACTCCCCTCAGCCCCAGCCAGCATGGCCAATGGCTGGGGCTGAGGGGAGTTGTAGGCAAAAAACATCTGGAGAGCTACCATTGGCCACCCCTGGTGTAGAGCACTGAACTCAGCATTTCTACTTCCTGATGCAATGTGAAGCTAAAAGGCTCATCCATACAACATCTTGTTATAATTATTAATTAAAATATGAATATCCCACTGTTACAACATAGAATTTCTTCTAAGCAGGTTATAATCAAAAGATAAAATACTAAGAACCGCAATAAAATAAACCATCAATACTAAGTTTATTAACAGAAACACAACCATACAGTGGCGGAACTACACAACCAAAGGTCAAAGACGACATCTAAATGGTGTTTAAATTCAGTCCTATGATGGCAGGCACAGTTTCACTCATTCTCAAATCAGGTAATGCAATTTCTGCCAAAATGGACATAATCCATTTCATTCATTTTCAGGAGAAACAATCTGGCATAGGAAACAATCGGCTGAAGAAAAGTGGTGAGTCTAGCTGCCATACTGCAGCTCTGGCTGCTGGTCTTCTTCTCACTCAAGTAATGAACCACCCTGCCTGTTCTTCCAGCTCCACCCATACCATATGTCCCTGTGTGGGGTGAATGCAGAATTTGCTGACCTCCCAGCCCTTTACAATGTAGTTGTAAAGTACAAGGCTGAACCATGAAGTGAGCTGATTTGTTCCCTGATGGTTCCATTCATGGTTTATGGGCTCAGCATATCTTGTTTAAAGGGACCACAGTCCCTTTAAACAGGGTTTTCAAAAAGCCACAAAAATAGCTGAGCAGTGGGAATGCTCCAAGCCACTCTGCTGTTCCAGTCTTTTGTGTGCGGTCTCTTTACAGTTTAAAAGGACTACACAAGAAAAAGGAAAATGGGGAGCAGCCTGTCCGAGAACAGGGCTGGCCAGAGGAAGTCCTCATTTGTTGCCTGGCAATCCAGGAGTGCCTGGATGCTCACCCACTCTCCCAGCACCTGAACCTCCCAGTGGGAACTAGCCCAGGAGGCCAGTGGAAGAGGAGAGGCCAGCAGCAGAGAAGGGGTGAGCAGCTGAGGTGGCTGGCAGCAAGGCGGAGGAGGTAGACACAGTGAGTCACACACTGGCAGTAGGGCCATGGCCATAGGCAATGGCAGCAATACAGCTGCCAGACCCCTGACAAGAGCCCAGGTTGGGGGCAATGGTGCCAGTAGGTGAGGTGATCCAGCCCAGGGACCATGTGAGTTGGGCATCCTCCACCAGCAGTGGCAAAGCTGGGTCCAGCAGGAAGTGGGCCAGCCATGGGGGATGCTCAGTCTATGTAGCTGACATAACCTCCTTACCTGCTGGCACCACCTCCCCTGCCCTGGGCTCCTGGGATGGGCCCGGTTGCTGTACTACCACATCCCTGCTGCCACAGCTGTCTCATCTGCTTTGCCACTGGCCACCTCAACTGGTCACCTCTGCTCTGCTGTCAGTTTCTCCTCCTCCACCAGTCCTCTTGGTGAGTTCCCATTGAGAGATCTGGGTGTCATGGCATCCTCAGGCAATGGGAGGAAGGTGGGTGAATACACAGGCTCTCCTGAATTACTGGGCAATGGATGGGGGCTTCCTCTGTTGAAATACCATCCAGCCCCAACCACAGACAGGCTGCTCCCCATTTTCCTGTGCAGTCCCTTAAGCTCTACGGTGACTACACAAGAAAACCTAAAACAGGTGAGTGGCTAGGAGTGTTCCTGCTGTTCAGCTGTTTTTGTGGCTTTCTGAGAAATGGGCCTACAAACCATGAACGGAACTGGCTGCTCAATTGTTTTTGTGGCTTTTTGTTGGAGCAGAAAGCAGGGTTTTTAAAGGGATTCAGAGTCCCTTTAAATCTCTACTTTGTGCTCTGTTCACAACTGGCACAAACCCCACAAATTGCCTTAAAAGTCTGTGGACATTTGTGATGGTAGATCTGTCATTAACTGTTTCACATATGGCAACATTAGTCACAAATTTTGCTTCATGGTTTGGTTTGTGCCCATTCCATTCTGTCACTATCATGAAATATTGGTTTAGTTCTACACAGGGAAAGGTGTTCTTACTGAATCAACCATTTCCTGCAGTATCTCCCAGCTCCCTAATGACCTAATAATCTAAGCTTAACTTCTGAGAACTGTTTTAGTCACAACCTGAGCCTGCAAGTTTATGGAAACCCTACAATGTACGGCACTTCACCAAGGCAGGTACAGGTTGTGCCTTTTTCCAATATCTAGAAGGCTCCACGCCAAATAACTGCAGGTGTCTGTCTGAATATGCAATCATCCAAATATACACACCTTTATTTGACTACACACAGCCTCCAATAGTACAGGTGTGGGTAACTGGAGCATCTACCATTCAAGCACACCTGCCTGTTTATGAATGTGCAATCACTTCATCTGTTAAAATATGCTTGGAAGGAGCCTCTCACTTGTGTAATACTCTTCAGCTTGGAGGAAATGCAGACATTTTGACTAGCATGCAACATACTTATAAGAGTCCCTTCAAGGCACACCAGCCTGATGTGGCGTCTGCATCACAGTTTTTCCTTCAAATGATTATTACAAATGGTGGGTCAGATTGGAGACTGTCTAAGAAACCCTACTCAAGGATTAAGGCTTAAAAGTCAAAATGATGTCTGAGATAAGCAGGCTACAAAGAAGTCTAGAAAACAGAACATAGAAGCAGATGAGAAAATAGGTGCAAGTTCTAGAACTCGTTTTATGTAGACTGCCCTACTCTGCATGTACAAATGTCAAGAGACTGGATCTGAAGATCACTTATGGACATGGATGATTCCTGCCTCCCCAACAACCCCCTAAGAGATCCAAATAGCTGATAATCTATTTTGTACCAGAGGAAATTCCACCACTGTTATGAAGGAACAGGATTGCAGCTATGCTATATTAGATATGCTGTAGCAGCTGCCAGTGTAGAAAGGGTATAGGATTACCCTTATAGGGTATCTTTGTTTCCTGTATGGTTTTAAGAACTATTCCTTGGCCTTAGCTTGTAAATGCAGTACATGTGTACAAGGCATTTTGAAGCTTTACCTAAGGGTTTACCAAAGTATATAGCATTCTGGAAGCGAGCAATCTGATGGCTACTTTTTGTTTTTTAAAAAGATTTTACGGAGTTCACATTACAAAGCTACGTCATATATGTGCAAAAATGGATTTCTGAAGTCTGTGTCTTCTGTTGCTTTGTATGGGGGCTGTCTGTTGTAGGGCTATCTACTAAGAAAGAGACCATCAGCATCACGGTCTCCTTCTCTTCATTTGACAGTCAGCATTGATCAAGTTAGCTTTCACACACCCTGACCTGGATAACCCAGGCAAGCCCAATTTCGTCATATCTCAGAAGCTAAGCAAGGCTGACCCTGGTAAATATTTGGAAGGGAAACTTCCAAAGAATACCAGGGCTGGGATGCAGAGGCACACAATCAAGCCATCTCTCTGAAATGTCCTAGCCCCAGTAGGGGTTGCAATACTTCCAGGCACACATGCACACATATGCATGCACATACACACAAATTTAAAAAAAAACCCAGCTTCCACACTAGCTTTTTGCCAGAATAAGTATAATTTGTTCATTCACATATTACAGAGAACCCAGATGATGTTATTGCTAAAACTTTGCATTCCATAGTTTTCCCTGTAAATGTCCTGTCTTTTTACAGACCTAAATTCTGGTGTTTTTTCTACATTTAAAAAAAAAATCGTAGTACCAGCTTTTCACATACAGACTGGCTAACCACAAGAGATTCATCTGCCACAGAAGTTGTCTGTGAGGCAGCTGGTGACATAGTTTCTTTTACTGACTATTTTCTCTTATGAGTGAAATTGGCACGACCAGCTCCCTTTTAATAACATTCAACAGTATTATGTGCAAAAGCCTATTGTGCACATGTGCCCTTAGTAGATAACAGAAATAGCTCCCATACTCTCCTCAGAACAACAGAAGCATGAAGAAAGGAGTAGAGGGGTGCTCTAGAGGAAAAAGGGTGCCCCTGTATTTATTTTTATTATTTATTTATTTATTTTATGACTTCTATCCCGCCCTTCCCAACAAGTGGCTCAGGGCCACTTTTGATGGCTGGACTCCACCTCAGAGATTTTGACTAGGACATTAAAGGCCATGGTTGGCTGGTTATGTCAGAGTTGTTGACTGAAACTGAATCCATTGAAGACGGAGGACCTGTGTTTGAGCCATGGGGGACTGAGGTCAGGTATCCATCTCCTAGCCCTTGTTGGGGCATCATTGGTGCCTATGCTGACAGTGAGGAGTTTAGGTGTGACACTGGATACCTTACTTTCAATGGAGATCCAGGTCACAAACATTACATAAGAACATAAGAGAAGCCATGTTAGATCAGGCCAATGGCCCATCCAGTCCAACACTCTGTGTCACACAGTGGCAAAAAAATTATACACACACACACACACACACTGTGGCTAATAGCCACTGATGGACCTCTGCTCCATATTTTTATCTAAACCCCTCTTGAAGGTGGCCATGCTTGTGGCCGCCACCACCTCCTGTGGCAGTGAATTCCACATGTTAATCACCCTTTGGGTGAAGAAGTACTTCCTTTTATCCGTTTTAACCTGTCTGCCAGATCAGCTTTTTATAATCTTTGGCTGGTCAGGCAACTGGTTCCCTAATTCTCTCCCCATCCCTTAGCCATGGTGATCCATGCAATGGCAACCTCCAGGTTGGACTACTGCAACTCACTCTATGCAGGGCTACCCTTGACCCTGCTCTGGAAACTTCAGCTGGTTCAAAATGCAGCTGCATGCTTGTTAACTGGATCATCTTTGTGGAAGCCCGTGCAGCTGGTGCTTTGCCAGCTGCATGGGTTGCCAGTTGAGTACCGGATCATGTTCAAAGTTACGGTATTAACCTTCAAAGCCCCATGCAGTTTGTGACCATTATATCTGCAGGACTGACTCTCCTATAATGATCCCCAGCGAGCCTTGCGCCCTTCTGAACAACATCCTCTGATGGTCCTCAGCCCCAAAGATATCTGTTTAGCCTCAACCAGATCAAGGCCCTGTGGGACATATTACAGTTGTTCCACCAGACCTTTGGTTGAGTCAGCGGGTACCTAGGTACATCAGCCTCCTCTGCTTCACTGTCCTGCTTCCATCTTACTAATGATGCTTCTCACTTAATTCCCAAACACCTGTTCTATCAGGCATACATACAATGGCTCCTGGGAACTTTGTGAATTTGTTCTGCCATCTTGTGGCTAAATTATGGGGTTTTAATTGAAACTACTATTTTATTATTTTAAATGTTTTACTGCTGACTTTGTGGTAAACTGCCCTGAGCCTGCTTTGTGGAGAAAGGCAGGATATAAGTGCAATAAAATAAACAAATTTCCCTTTAGTCTAGCAGTAGGTTTCTACAGCCTGAGGCCATGCAGTTGGCCTCCCTTCTCTTGCTCCCTCATTCTTTGCCTCCAGGCTGAAAAGTCAGCAGCACCTTCACATGAGCCCTGGGTGGGGGAGGACAGAGACAGACAGGTGTTGGGGAAAAAGTCTTACAACCAAGTGCTAAGCACAGCTGACAGTGGGATGGAGGGAGGAGGGTAAAAACCACTGATGAACTGTGGGTATAATAGAACAGAGCAGCAGTGCTTGCCTGGAAAATGCACTTTACATTCTCCATAGCTGCCTTTGATCCATTTGTTTGATAGGAAGGAGCTTCATTTTGGTTTTCTGCTAAAGACTTAATATGCTAATAAAAATGAAATAATCAGCATTATTGGTTTTTGCTTAGGATTGCTAAGGCTGATGCCTTTCTAGAGGAACAAGAACTGAGAGATTATAATAGGGAAATAGCCAGATGACCTTTCTGGATTTTAAGTCTCCAGTCACCACCTTTGCCAGTATGCTTTCAAGCTTTGCTACAGAACCTTCACAGCTAGAAAGCAAAATGAAAATTTCTGCTGATAAAGCCACCAAATTCTGCACTGTACTGTCCAGCACACTTACAATTGAGTGCCTTTCTACATCAGCAAAATTAACTTCCAGAATTATAGTCAGAAACCAACTTTGTGGTAGCTGGTAAATGGTATCTGCAAGAATGACAAGTCCCATAAAATCAGGGTTCTCATTCAGCAATGTGGCTATATTTTAGTGGCACCTTTTTCTGTCCATTTGGCAGAACACTGTGGAGAGAAAAGGATTTGAATGTAATGATCCAACCTTGTAATTTTGGTAATGCTTTTCAGGCCAAAACACAGTTATTTTAAAGGAGTGGTTACACCAAACAGCACTGTCACATAGCATGTAGTTGAGAGGCCAGTTAAAAATAATTTTTTCTGCAGATTTCATAATTCACATATGCACAGCATATTTGCAAAACTGTGCACACTGACTGGCTGCTGCAAAACAAACAGCTTTGATAGTGATTAAGAATGCCGCATTACTTAACTGTTAAAGTCGATGTGCTATTTAAGGCAGCACTTAGCGCTGGCCCATACTTACCAGGATATCAGTATTCTCAAAATAATTCCTCCAGTACGGCCTGATCTTCCTCTGTCCCCCAATGTCCCATACGTTCAGCTTGAAGCCTTGTGACTGCACGCTTTTAATGTTAAAACCCTGCAGCAAAGCAAATGATAAAGCACGGCTAGTGTTAACTTGATGGCTGGCCTCTGATTCGAAGGCACACACCATTCACAGCTTATATATCACATGTCTGGAAACCCTAACAAGATAAGGGCCTGTGCTGCTATTCAGATGGATTGGCTGTGGGCAAGGTGAAGGATACAACAGCCTTGCATGGATCAGGCTCTGCTTCTGTCAAAGCTATAAAGATGTATGTTGCAGCTCATAACAAGAAAGGAGGGTGCAATGGGAGGTGAAGGAATAATGCAGATAAGGAGAAAGCACAAGGCTGCGAGAAGCAAGCCTCAGCACTTGAAAGCTGAGCCCAATGTGTAGACTAACAAGAAGCAGAAGTCTGTATGTGAGTTGATATGAGAAAACATGAAGCAACAGCTGCACTTCTGAAGGGCCCATTTCATCAATTAAAGCTCCAAATGAAAAGGGTGTGTAACTGGAAAAACAGGATGTGGTGTGGGCTGGCAATGAACTGCCGTACAATACAGGGGATTGGCTCTACGCTTGGAATCTCAGGGTGGGCTTTTGCTCTGGGGCATCAGAGTTATCTCAAAGGAAATGTGCTCAGTCTGGAAATAGAGCCAACCTGACAATCTCTAGCACCACCCACTGGCCAGCTCTGGGATGGTGTCAGTTGGGTATCAAGACAAACTGCAATCCTGAAAAAGAAATCTTTGTATGTTGTTGTGTATAAAGAGGACTGAAGGCTTATTCATGGTTCACTTTTAATGTACACACATTATACAGTGCAGAAGTATACTGTAGTGAATTACAATTTATTTTAGCTTATCAGTTGGGTGTTCACGGCCTCAATGAGGTTTAAAATATACAAAGATATATATATATAGATATACAGAGAGATATAATAGTCTTCAGGATTTACCAATTCACTGTGTATACAAACTGGGTCTACAACATGTACTCGATAGTATCTTAACTTGTGAAGCAGTACAAAGTACAAGTCCCAGGAGTCTCACAAATGTGGACATGCCATTAATCAGGGGGGGGGGGTGTTGTAGCAGGAACTCCTTTGCATATTAGGCCATACACTTAATGTAGTCAGTCCTCCAAGAGCTTGCAGGGCTCTTAGTATAGGGCCTACCGTAAGCTCCAGGAGGACTGGCTACATCAGGGGTGTGTTGCCTAATATGCAAAGGAGTTCCTGCTACAAAAAAAGCCCTGCCATTACTAGAACAAGCAGTTTTGAATTCTGGGTATAAGTTTTCATGTGCATGCAGACTTCTTCAGATAAATTGAAAAAGAAGTGACCAACCATTACATATGGCAGAGAGGGAGAGGTGTTGCTAGGAAGGGCTAATTAGAGTCAAGATGGATAAGTAACCGAGCAATAATATAGTTAAGACTGAATTAAGGCAGCTTGTAAAATCTCTAAGCAGCAGCAAATTAGCATGCAGCATAATAAAAGAATTTACAAACAGATGTGAGAACTGAAAGATGCTAGCATGTGTTGTGAGCTAAGAAACCAATATCTTTGTTAGGTCCTGGGGGTTCCATTGTCCTGAGTGTTGAGGAGGTGCTGTGTCTAGGTTATAGGGGGCTGGGATCAGAGATCAGGCTCCCATCCTTTGATGGGGCTCCACTGATACCCACATCGAGGGTGAAGAGCTTGGGGGTATTTCTGGATGCCTCTCTAACTGTGGAGGCCCAGGTAACCAGCACCGCCAGATCGGCCTTTTTCCATCTGAGGCGGGTCAGACAGTTGGTCCTGTATCTCAACCCCCACAACCTGGCCACAGTAACCCATGCAATGGTCACTTCCAGGCTAGATTATTGTAACTCTCTCTACGTGGGGCTGCCCTTGACCCTCCTCCAGAAACTCCAGCTGGTACAGAACGCTGCTGCATGGATGTTGACTGCGTTGCCTGTACAGGCATGGATCCATCTTGTGCAGCATGAACTGCACTGGCTACCCACTGAATACCGGATCCGGTTCAAGGTGTTGGTACTTATCTTTAAAGCCCTATATGGCCAGGGGCCAGCAAACCTTCGGAACGCCTCTCCCTGTATGAGCCCCGTAGATCCTTATGATCAGCAAACCAACAACTTTTGGTAATACCCAAAGAGACGTCCATCTGATCTGCCTGGTGGAATGAGCTCCCCCTGGAGATCCAGGCCCTGCAGGATCTGCTTCAATTCCGCAGGGCCTGTAAAACAGAGCTCTTCACTAGGCTTTCAGCTGAGGCAGTGGGCGTCATTTGTTACCGGCCTCCCCCGCTCATTCCATCCCTCATTCCATCCCAGCACTAGCTACAAGATCTGCTGGACTTGGACAATAGGTCACATCTGTGAGGCAGAATTCTGCCATCTTAGTCTTTGTAATCTTAGATTATATATATTTTTAAATTGGTCTTTTACTGTTGACTGTTTTTATGATGTAACCCACCCTGAGCCTGTTCTACGGGAAGGGCGGGCTAAAAATTGAATAAAATAAATAACTTGTAACTAGGGGTGTACAATTTTTTTAATCGGTATTTTTCTTCTTAGATCTATTGGACTAAATTTTTTTTGTATTTATGAAAAATCCTGAATCCCAATACTGGTATAGTATTCAGATCTAGGATTTATGGTATTCAGATCTGGGATTTTCCAGAAATCCCAAACTTTTTTGGGTCCAATAAACTCAAGAAGAAAAATACTTGCAACAAACCAAAACAAAACAAAGCCCAGTTTAAACTGTGCTGCAGGAAAAGCTGGCCCCAGGATCTGCCTGCTGCAGGGAGGTTTCCCCCCGCACACACACACCTGGCTGGGATGGCTTCTCCTGCAGGGTGGTTTAAACAATGTTGCAGAAGAAGCTGGCCCCAGGATCTTTATGTCACAACTAGCAGATTCTTCCCTGCAGCACAGCAGCTTTTGGGGTTGGTTTCTCCAGCTACGCAGTTTAAATAGGGCTGCCCAAGAAGCCAGCCCCAAGTTGAGCCAATGGGAACAGTCTGCTCCCCTGGCACAGTTGATCCTCAGGCTGTCTTCTATGGTCCCATTAAACTTGAAAGGGATTGCAGTTGAAGTCTGACAAACAGTGGGAGCAGTAGGCTCATGTCTCTCCACTGTTTTTGGATCTACTGATAATTCCTGAATATATCTGAAATTTTCTTAGGATTTTTTCTCCAGTTTTCCGGGGGTGGGGGGTGGGGGTGGGGAATACACACACCCACTCCTTTTGGTTCTCCTGAGGGGGAAAAATACACACACACACACACACACACACACATATATATATATATACCCCCCGGGGGGGCTTAGGTAGATCCAACGCATACCCCTAGCGCAACAATCTCCCATTCTAGTCTGTTTCTGAAATTCTTTTGTAATATAACAGTTACTTTGAGGTCCTGGGAGGCTGAAGTGTTCTCCTACAGGTTTCTCAGTTTTGTGATTCTAGATGTCAGATTTATGTCAATTATAGGGTTTGTTCTGTTTGCCCTATGAAGAGAACTGAAGGGCACTGTTGGCATTTAATGGCATATACATTGATTAAAAGATGAGCAAGTGGGCTAAGCCTGATATGGTGTACTTGATGCTGTAAAGACCAGAGATTGTGTAGCTGTCTGGCTGTACATGGCAGCAAAGTTGGCATCTTGGTTTATTGCAAGCTCTAGTATAAGTGTTCATGGGGAGATCTCTGTGCAGAAGAAAACATTTGCTCCCCAGTACTTGTGAAAAAGAACTGTCATTATCCAGTAGAGGTTGTAAGTCACTGATGATGCACTGAATTATTTTGAGAGTTATATGTGACTACTAGTGGTGTTCTGCTATTGTCTCTTTTGGACCTGTCTTGCAACAGGTTTTCTCTGGGTATCATTCTAGCTTTTTTAATCTGTTTCTTGACTTCATTGATATTTTAGTTCTAACAAGGTTTGTTGTAGATCCCTCAGGTGAAAACCTCTGTTCATAGGACAACGGATTGTTTGGTATGTTTAGGATGGTAGCTGGAAACATGTAAGTATGTTTGTTGGTCAGTGGGTTTCCAGTATAAGGTGGTGTCTATGTGCCCATAGTTTATTTTTACAGTAGTGTCCAGAAAAGTATTTCTTGCATAGATTAAACAACTCCTCATGTTGGTCTTAAAGGTGCCACTGGACTCAAACTTTGCTCTACTGCTTTAGACCAACATGGCTACCTAATATATCTAGAACAAACATTATACTGACATATAGAATCTGTAGTAGTTTTATTTTTAAAGAAGAAAGATTAGATTCTGCTTTTGGTGCCATGACCATAAAAGACATCCACCAAACAGAATGGTTTACTCTGAACTTACATCAGATTGAAACTGGAGTCTACTGAACTCTGAAAAACACAGTGCACATCCAACAAAATCATGGTTTGTCATAATGGGAACAAGCCTGAGGAATCCTTGAGTTTGTATAGAAATATATCCTGTCTTCTCTCCTGGTATGTTGCTTAGAAAGTAATTATTCCCTCTTTTATGGAAAACCACAGTCTGTGCTTAGGTCCAAATCTCCAATTATGGCTCAGCTAAAACACAAGGCCAAACCATGATTTAAGCTTAGATAAAAGCTGCAATCCCAACAACACTTTCCTGGGAGTAAGCCTTATTACAGAAAACAGAACTGCTAAATGGACATGCTTAGGATTGTTCTCTAACTATGCTTACTGTAACTGTCAGAACTGTCAGCTAGATTTGTCAAACCAAGATCCAAACATGGTTTTCACTGCCATCCTAAGCAGAGTTGCATCTTTCCCAGTCCACTGAAATCAATGCGGTTTAGGAGGCATAACTTTGCTTAGCACAGCAGTGTCAGTTAATTAACTGAATAATTATTCATTTGTTTGTTCATTTCTCTCTAAACCAGGATTAAATAATGGTTTGCAATCTTGGTTTGGAGGGAAGCGGACAAAGCATACCTTTATTATTGAGACACAACCACTAACTAAAGTTTGTCATAGAAGCAAAACTGATTAATTTCTGAGGCAGGACAGGGGGAGGAAGAGATTGCCATGGTTCAAGGATCCCCCCCCCCATCTCATTCCGATTGTGACAAACTTCCATTAGGCAGCTGGAAATGCAAACCTGGAGGGAACTGTGTGTTACTGATAGCCCACTCAACTTGATTCTGTTTGCAGCCTTAGTTCTTTCCTCCCAAATGTCAATATTTAGCAATGGATTTGGATGTTCAAAGTCTGGAAGACCAAAAGTACCTTTCCTTACCTGTGTTGGAGTGATGTGGGTGATATCTTCTGATGCTAGCTGTTTCAAAAGGGTGGTTTTGCCCGCATTATCCAATCCCAGGAGGAGGATTCTTACCTCCTGATCTGGCGCACTCTTCAGTTTACGCAGAATTGACAGCAAACCCTGCATCAGCCAAAAAGATGGAAGATGTTCCTTGCTAAGTACAGCAGCAACATCACTCTAATTGTTTATTATTTATGAAAGCACCTCAAATATATTTATATATGAAATACACACAAATCTGTGTTTGTAAGTTCACAGACAAAAGACAAGGAAATTTGGAGAGAGGGAGAAAATGTTATACTCACTGGATAAGACAAAAGGAAGCAAAATGATGAAAGCAAAATCTAGTCAATAATTAATTTACAAATGATATATTTTTAACAATTCAAGTAGAATATCAAGATATAAATGCAAGACATGAATATAAGTTAATTCTTAAAGTGGGACAGGAAGGCCATCTGAATATCTAAAGGGGGAAGTTCCATGCAAAAGGGGCCACAAACACACAAATAATAGTAGGGAAATTAGTATTTGGTCAACAGAAGGACCAAGGAAGAGAAAATAGAGAAAGCACTGAAGAAGGGGCATGAGCAGGAAGAGACTCAGGTTAGAAAAGGCTTAATAAAGAACAATAGGAGAAGCCAGTGCAAAGAAACATATCACATTCTATTTACAAAACTGCCCCAAAGTACTAGGTGCTGTAAAAAAATTAAAAGACTATTCCCAGACCAGAAGCTTACAAGCATTCAACATATTAAGAATGGTAAAGGTGGCCATAAATAAAGGGAGAAAAGCAAACAAAAAGAAACAGGAAAAGATTTTGAAGTAAAAACTAGAATAGCACAAAATGCATTTTGTCATAAGGTATGACAAGTGAGTTTCTGAAAGGAAAGAGAACGCGAAAGATGGCTATTAAAAGGAAGAGAGTTTTAAGCAGAAGGGGGCAGTCAGAGCAGAAAGACTGCAGGTGGTAAGTGCTGAGAAAACAGAAGGCCTCACCAGACAACCACACAAAGAAGAGCAGAAAAAATGAGAAGGCACATGAAGAAAAATCTAGGGAGAGAAACCAGAAGCAGCAAGACCCCAAAGAATTGTAAATGTAGTAATAGGAATAATGGATACAGGCAAGAAAAGATAGCCAGTGATTTAAAAATAGAGGTGACATCTGACCAGAATAATGAGACAAGAACAAAACTTAGAACTGAAGATGAGAAATTGAGATTTTAAGAAGAACAATAACAGCATAATCAAGTCAAGAAATTACCAACTCATGAACAAAAGCTGTAGGTCAGGAGTGTCAAACATGTGGCCCACAGGACAGATCAGGCCCCCAGAGGGCTCCTATCAGACCCATAAGCAACTCACTGTCATCTGCTTCCTTCTACCTTTCCTTCTGCATCACAGCTTGCTTTGCCAGACTTGCTCAATTGCATAGGAGCTACAAAGCAAAGCCTCTGTTTTCTCTATTGGCTGAGGCTCCTCCTCATTCTCTCAGGAGGGAGGGAAAGAGGGAGAGTTCCCTCAAACACACAGGAGAGATGATGATGATGAAGAAGATGAAGATGGTGATGTTTGATTTATATCCCACCCTATACTCTGAATCTCAGAGCAGTCACAATCTGCTTTACCTCCCCCGACCCCCACAACAGACACCCTGTGAGGTAGGTGGGGTTGGGAGAACTTTCACAGAAGCTGCCCTTTCAAGGAGAACTCCTACGAGAGCTATGGCTGACCCAAGGCCATTCCAGCAGCTGCAAGTGGAGGAGTCCGCACACTTCACCACTACACCAAACTGGCTCTAGAGCAAGAGGTGTCAGTTATCAGAGACTGTTAAATAAACAAAATATTGCAAGAGTGCTACTCTTTTAAGCAAGTTTTATTTTAAGTTTTTTTAAAAAAAATCTTTAATTGTGTTTGTGTCCTTTATAAAGCTTATCTCTACTACCTGGCATTTCATTTTATGACACACATGGCCCGGCCTGACAAGATCTCATTTATGTCAGATCCATTCTTCATGAGTTCGACACCCCTGCCTTAGCTATGCCAAACAACAGAAATGATCAATCAAGCAACATTGCTTTAAAAAGAAACAAAAAAAGCAGCAGGTCTCTGCAAGACAGTTAATATGCAGGCGCACAAGAGGAAGGATGCCAGAAAAGTGGTAAATTCAGTTTGGTTCATGTTCAGCTTCGGAATGCAACTTGGTAGAAAGGCCCATCAAAAATGACTTTCCTGAAAGTCGGGAGACTCTCAGGAACAATGTGGGATGCAGTATGAGGGTTGCAGCAGTAGAAGGAATTAACCAAAATTGCCTGCCCCACCTCATTTACAAATTGCAGAAGAGCTTACACTAGAGTTGCCAGGGTGTTGGAAAACACCTGGAGATTTTGGGGGTAGATCCAGGAGAGGGCAGAGTTTGGGGAGGGGAAGGGCCTCAGCATGGTACAATGCCACAGAGTCCACCCTTCAAAGCAGTCATTTTCTCCAGAGGAGCTGATCTCTGCCAGCTGGAGATCAATTGTAAAAGCGGAACATTTCCAGGCCCCACGTAGAGGCTGGCAACTCTAACATTCAAAAAGTCCTGCCAGTTCCTTCAAGCTCCTGTACTTCATATCATGGCATTTCTGAGGATTTTCTAAGCTTCTGTGATGGCTTTTTATGGAGTGCAGAAGGCTGCAGGAAAGTGGCAAAAATCCCTTCCACAAAATTGCCACATTTTAGGTTCTATGGATCCATCCTAGAAACGTGTTGAAAGAAAAATTGTGCAGAAGAGTTGAAATGTGTTGAAAGAAAAATTGTGCAGAAGAGTTGAAAACAGAAATAACTTGCTTCAGTTGGAACACAGACTGGGGAGCAAAACATTACAGTAATCAATAAGTGCTAGAATGAAAGTCAGATTAAGGGTCTAGCATAAGTGGTTGACAAGAATGGATAAATTTTGGAAATATTATAGAGAGAAAACCCATGAAGTTTGCCAGAAATCTGAAGTAAGCTGAGGAGTGACAACTGGAATGCCTCAAGGATCTGTCCTGGGACCTGTTTTGTTCAACATCTTTATAAATGATTTGGATGAAGGAATAGAGGGAATGTTTATTAAATCTGCAGATGATTATACTAAATTGGGAGGGGTCACAAATACAGTACAAGACAGAGACAGGATACAGGATGATCTTGACAGGCTGGAAAACTGGGCTGAAACAAATAAAATGAAATTTAACAGGAATAAATGTAAACTACATTTGGATAAGAAAAACAAAATGTATCATGGGAGTACTGTTCCCTCTAAGCTGAGTTAGTGTGAGCTAGCTCAGAGTTTTTTAGCCTCCAGTTCACACATTGTTGTCTTAGCTCAGGAAGGATGGCCCCAGAGCAAACTAATGTATGCAGTAGCCAAATCACTCGCTCATATCTTTAATGCCAATAGCTCACAAAACTCTGCAGCTTGGAGGGAACATTGTCTCGGCAGTAGTATGTGTGAAGAGGATCTAGGGGTCTTAGTGGACTGAACACTGAACATTAGTCAGCAGTGTGATGTGGTAGCTAAAAAGGCAACTTCAATTTTGAGCTGTATCAACAGAAGTCTAGTGTTCAGATCATGCAAAGTGATGGTATTACTTTGCTCTGGTTAAACCTCATTTAGAGTATTGTGTTCTGTTTTGGGCACCACTATTTAAAAGGATATAGACAAGCTGGAAAGTGTCCAGAGGAGGGCAATGAAGATGGTGAGGGGTCTGGAGACCAAGTCTTATGAGGAAAGGTTGAAGAAGCTGGGTATATTTAGCCTGGAGGGGAGGTGATTGAGAGGTGGTATGATCAATTCTGCATGATCATCATCTTCAAGTGCTCGAAGGTCTGTCATATGGAGGATGATGCAGAATTGTTTTCTGTTGCCCCAGATGGTTGGACCAGAACAGGTTGAAATTCAATCTAATTTGCGAAAAGGGGTGTGTGTGGAGGAGAGGGAAACATCTTCATTATTCCCTATGTGGAGATCGTTTCTCATAGGGTATAATGGGGAATTGATCTGGAGGTTTCGGGGGCTCTGGGGGAGCTATTTTTTGAGGTGGAGGCACCAAATTTTCAGTATAGTATCTAGTGCCTCTCCCCAAAATACCCTCCAAGTTTCAAAACAATTGGACCTGGGGGTCCAGTTCTATGAGCCCCAAAAGAAGGTGCCCCTATCCTTCATTATTTCCTATGGAAGAAAGACATTTTAAAATGTGTGCTGTCCCTTTAAATGTGATGACCAGAACTCCCTTGGAGTTCAATTATGCTTGTCACACCCTTGTTCCTGGCTCCGCCCCAATGTCTCCTGGCTCCACCCCCAAAGTCCCCAGATATTTCTTGAATTAGACTTGGCAACCCTATTTCTCCATTAAATGACAATGTTGTGCAAATGAAACCTCGTATATGTTATATGGTTGTCAAAAAATTGAGGGAGTGCTGCAAAGTTTCAGCATACAAAACCAGCAGACTTTTCCAACAGAGGTAGGAAACAGCCATGTCAACTGCCTTTGCTCTACTGCCCCTTTTAGAAATCTGCTTGCAAAGAAAAAATGCTTTTTGCAACAATTCTTGCCTTCCTCTGTTGCCTCTGAAGCAATAATCACATTTGCACACATCATGGCATACAAGCAGCGCCCCTCCTTCATTTTGAATGTGGGTTTATTTGCTGAAGCAGAACAGCTGAGGCAGCTTAAATAAATATCTGCTAAACATTAGGAAGAACTTCTTTACAGTTAGAGTGGTTCCTCAGTGGAAAAGGCTTCCTCAGGAGGTGGTAGGCTCTCCTTCATTGGAGGTTTTTAAACAGAGGCTAGATCAGGGGTGTCAAACATGTGGCCTAAAGGCCAGATCAGGCACCTGGAGGGCTCCTACCAGGCCCGTGAACAAGTCTCCTTCCTTCTCCCTCTCTCTTGCTTCTTTCTGTGCCGCAGCTGGCTTTGCCAGGATTTCTCAATCGCACAGAAGCTACAGAGCAAAGCCTCTATTTTCACCATTGGCTGAGGCTCCTCTCTTTGGGAGGAAAAGGGGGGGGGGTGGAGAGCTTGTTTTGATACTGACCACAATATTGCAAAAGTGCTAATACTTTAAGTATGTTATATTTTGGGTTTTTTAAAACAAAAATCTTTAATTGTATTTGTGTCCTTTACAAAGTTTGTATCTCCACTACCTGGTATTACATTTTATGACACACATGGCCCGGCCCAATAAGGTCTCATTTATGCCATATCTGGCTCTCATAACAAATGAGTTTGACACCCCTGGGCTAGGTGGTCCTCTGACTGCAATGCTCATTCTGCGAATTAGGCAGATCAAGAGGAGGAGGGCAGGAAGGGTTGCATCAGTGCTTAGTTCTCATGGCCCTTTCTTACCCAGGGAAGTGCTGATTACCATTTCGGGGTAGGTCAGCAATGTTTTCTCCAGTCCAGTTTGGCAAAAATCCTGGAGGTTTTTGCCATCTTCTGGGCATGGAGCAAGGGTCACTGGGGATGTGTGTGGGCAGGAAGGTATTTGTGGAATTCCTGCATTTTGCAAGGGGTTGAACTAGATGACCCTGGAAATCCCCTCCAATTCTACAAAAAATGGAGAAAACTAGAAAAGAGTACAAGCTTTTAATATGATTTTCCATATATGGAATCCACACTTTTGGTAATCCACAAACTATGCTAGGCCATATATGTCATGGTCCTATGATTTAATCTCCATTTCATTTTTCTAGTTTGAAGTTAATTTTTCTACCTCATGCAGCTTCCCCTGCTTTTAAGAACCACTATGAACGCCAGTATCAGCACATGTGGAAAAAACAGCCACATCATTCTCATCAACATGCTGGATTTCAAGATT
Source organism: Heteronotia binoei (assembly GCF_032191835.1). Lineage (NCBI taxonomy): Eukaryota > Metazoa > Chordata > Lepidosauria > Squamata > Gekkonidae > Heteronotia > Heteronotia binoei. The sequence goes on along the minus strand of NC_083228.1, from coordinate 74,931,470 downwards.
TGAAAGAGTACAGAATTTCAATCAAGCTGCTGAATGAGCCAGACAAACCCAACTTATATAAACCTTGTAATCCATATCACCCTCTCTTGGTTACTACAACACAGAGAATGAACTCCTTACCTAGTAATGATTCCGATTATCCAAAGCCCCTTGTATTTATCCTTTGAACCATTCTGGGCGAACGAGACATTCACATATCAGCATTTTCTGGATTTAGCTCTTGCAAACATCCCAATTCCCTGCATTGTATGACTAAGAAAAGTTCAGCAGATTTCAGGCTCTCACGATGAGAGTCCTTTTCAAGGTTTAGAAACAGAATACATATGTCTGTGAATAAATCTGCAATGCAAAAAATGCTAGAAATAATGGTTTTCATTGGTGGTACAAGAATTTAAACACCTGTGCTGTTGTGAAAGAAGTATTAGCTGAAGGGGCATGCTGGATACTAATATGTAAATATGTGTTGAAGCTATTCATCACAGCCATATAAGAAAGATCAAGCAGAAAGTCCACTGTTTTCTAGCTCCAGTTTGGCCAATGATCTGTGATACATGCAGGTATTATGTGTTCCTTCCCAGAACCTGTTCCCACATCCCCCATACATAACTGACTCTAAAATTCTCAGAACATTATCTTTTGTCAGTGAAATCTAATGCTTATCAAAATGGAGTACCTAAATTAAAATGTTTGCAGTACAGTCCTACACAAAATTACACTCTTCTAAACTCAATGCCTTCAACTGACAATTTAGGATTGCACTGTTAATCACTTATCAGAAACAATACTGATATAGGTGCTGAAATAGGATACAAATGTGTCTCATGGATCGCTGTCTTGACATGACCAAAGGGCTTGCACGGTTCAGTGAGGCTGTGGGCTATGCCATGCAGGGCCACCCAAGATGGACAGGCCACAGCTGAGAACCCAGACAAAATGTGATCCACTGGAGAAGGAAATGGCAACCCACTCCATTATCCTTGCCAAGAAAACCCCATGGGCAGTGTGGAGAAACGCCATCTTAGTCAATGTTGGTGCTTCATTGGAAGGGAACATTAAACTATTAAAGTAGGCTTTGGCCTAGCCTCCCTCCATCCCCTCCTTTCCAGAGTTAAACCATCAACTCTAGGGGGAAAGCCTCCTAGAAAGGCAGGAAGTTCTTTAGCCTTCCCCTCATTCCCTCCTCCCTTCTGGAGTTAAACCAGCAACTCTAGGGGGAAAAGCCTCCTAGAGGGGCAGGAAGTTCTTTTGATCTTTTATTTGAGTTAGGCGGGAAAAGGGCAGTCCGCAGCTGGCCCTCGAAGAGAAAGGTTGTGAGTCTGTGGGCTCCTGACTGTGGGAGAGGCCTACTCAAGAGGAGGAGGACCCCAGGCAGTCAGATCGAGTAAGTAATTCACAAGGTAGACCAAGTTTACACCAGGGACGAGAGGATGCATTTAAATCCACCTTTTATTTGCCCTTCTTGTTGCTGATCAGGTGCTGTGCTACACTTTTACATGTAACTGTTTTTGTTTTTTTTGTTTTTTTTTTGTTTTTTTTATTTTATTCTCTTCTTATTAAACATTTTGTTCTGTTTTGAATGCTGGCAGTCAAACTCTGTACCACATAGATCCCGACCGCTTAGACCACGCTGCTTTATGAAGGGGGCCCCGGGGAAGGGGGAAGGCATGCAGTTGGAGAAGGTGCCAATCCTCCAGGGGTTCCCTGAAGAAGTGCTGGGGTCTCTGTGATACCCAAGTACAAGGTGGCAGAGGACCTTGAGGCCTGGCCTCAGAGCTAGAGAGGGGGATTGGGAGTCCTGTTCCTCTCAATCTGAACCCCTGGACTGAGCAGGTGGTGGCAGCGAGCCCAAGTGGCCGGAGGAGAAATAGCTCCCTCCAGGAGTTGGCGACTCAACAGGGAGTTGACGGGACCGGGTCTGAAGGCAGAATCGGGCCGGTTCCGTCACAGGCAGTAACAAAAGGCTAAAAGATATGGCACTGGAAGATGAGCCCTCAGGTCGGAAGGTGCCCAATATGCTACTGCGGAAGAGCGGAGGGCCAGTACAAGTAACCACAGAAAGAGTGAAATGGCTGGGCCAAAGCAGAAAGGACACTCAGCTGTGGATGTGTCTGATGGTGAAAGGAAAGTCTGATGCTGCAAAGAACAATACTGCATTGGAACATGGAATGAAAAATCTATGAATCAAGATAAGCTGGATGTGGTCAAACGAGATGGCAAGACTGAACATTGACATCTTGGGAATCAGTGAACTAAAATGGACAGGAATGGGCGAATTTAACTCAGAGGATCTCTACATCTATTACTGTGGGCAAGAGTCCCATAGAAGAAATGGTGTGGCCTTTATAGTTAACAAGAGAGTGACCGAGTGAGGAAGGCAGTAATGGGATACAATCTCAAAAATTACAGTATGATCTTGTTCCGTATCCAAGGCAAACCATTCATTAGCACAGTAATCAACATCTATGCCCGAACCACTGATGCAGAAGAGGCTGAAGTGGACAGGTTTTATGAAGATCTACAACACCTTCTAGAACTGACACATACAAAAAGATATCCTCCACATCATAGGGGACTGGAATGCCAAAGTAGGAAGTCAAAAGGTGACTGGAACAACTGACAAGTTTGGCCTTGGAGAACAAAATGAAACCAGGCAAAGGCTAATAAGAGTTTTGTCAAGAGAACAAGCTGGTCATAGCGAACACCCTCTTCCAACAACCTAAAAGGCAACTCTATACGTGGGCATCACCTGATAGGCAACACAGAAATCAGATTGTTTATATACTCTGCAGTCAAAGATGGAGAAGCCCCTTACAGTCAGCAAAAACAAGACCTGGAGCTGACTATGGCTCAAATCATGAGCTACTCATTGCAAAATTCAGGCTTAAATTGAAGAAAACTGGGGAAGTCAAAAGGCCATTCAAATCTCTTATAAATATACAGTGGAGGTGAAGAATAGGTTTAAAGAACTAGAGTTGATAGACAGAGTGCCTGAAGAACTATGGACAGAAGTTTGTGACAGAAGGCAATAATCAGCACCATTCCAAAGTAAAAGAAATGCAAGAAAGCAAAGTGGTTGTCTGATGAGGCTTTACAAATAGCTGAGGAAAGAAGGAAAGTGAAAGACAAAGTGAAAAGATTCACCCAACTGAATGCAGATTTCCAGAGAACAGCAAGAGAAGATAAGGAGGCCTTCCTGAAGGAACAATGGAAAGCAATAGAGGAAAAAAACAGAATGGGAAGGACAAGAGATCTCTTCAAGAAAACTGGAGAAATCAAGGGACTGTTTCATGCAAAGATGGCCATGATAAAGGATAAAAACGGTAAGGGCCGAAGTAGAAGAGATTAGGAAGAGGTGGCAAGAATAAACAGAAGAATTATACAAGAAGGATCTCAATGTCCATGACAACCATGACAGTGAAATTTCTGACTGAGAGCCAGACATCCTGGAGTGTGAAGCCAAATGGGCCTTAGAAAGCTTTACTAACAACAAAGCGAGCGGAGATGACAGTATCCCAGTTGAGCTATTCAAAGTCCTAAAAGACAATGCTGTTAAAGTGATGCACACATTATGTCAGCAAATGTGGAAAACGCAACAGTGGCCACAGGATTGGAAAAGGTAAATTTATATTCCAATCTCAAAGAAGGGTGATGCCAAGAAATATTGAAACTATCACACCATTGCACTTATTTCACATGCCAGCAAGGTCATGTTAAAGATCCTACAAAATAGGCTTCAGCAGTATGTAGATCGAGAACTACCAGAAGTTCAAGCCGGGTTTCAGAGAGGTAGAGGAACTAGAGATCAAATTGCCAACATTCGATGGATTATGTAGAAAACACGGAAGTACCAGAAAAATGTCTATTTCTGCTTCATTAACTAAGCTAAAGCCTTTGATTGTGTGGATCACAACAAACTGTGACAAGTCCTTAAAGAGATCGGAGTACCAAACCACCTCACCTGCCTCCTGAGAAACCTGTATAAGGGCCAAGAAGCAGCGGTCAGAATGGGATAGAACTGATTGGTTTAGAATAGGAAAAGGAGTTCGAGAAGCATGTATATTGTCACCCTGTTTATTTAATTTATATGCAGAGTACATTATGCGGAATGCCAGCCTGGATGAAGCACAAGCTGGAATTCAGATTGCCGGGAAAACATCAACAACCTCAGATATGCAGATGACACCATTCTAATGGCAGAAAGTGAGGAGGACCTAAAGAACCTCTTGTTGAGGGTGAAAGAGGAGAGCACAAAAGTAGGCTTGAAACTCAACATCAAAAAATCTAAGATCATGGCATCCGGCCCCATCACTCCTTGGCCAATAGAAGGGGAAGACATGGAAGTAGTGACAGATCACATTTCTGGGATCCAAGATCTCTGCAGTTAGTGACCGTAGCCATTAAATTAAAAGACGTTTGCTCCTTGGGAGGACAGCTATGGCGAACCTGGGCAGTATAATAAAAAGTAGAGACATCACCCTGCCAACAAAAGTCCGTATAGTCAAAGTGATGGTATTCCCAGTAGTAATGTATGGCTGTGAGAGCTGATCCATAAGGAAGGCCAAGCGCAGAAGAATAGATGCTTTTGAGCTGTGGTGCTGGAGAAGAATCTTGAAAATCTCTTGGACTGCAAGAAGATCAAATCAGTCATTCATAAGAGAAATCAACCCTGATTGTTCCCTGGAAGGTCAGATGCTGAAGCTGAATTTCAAATATTTTGGCCACCAAATGAGAAGGGAACACTCACTGGAGAAGATCCTGATGCTGGGAAAGACAGAAGGCAAAAGAAGGTGACAGCAAAAGATGAGATGACTGGACTGTATTACTGATGTAACTAACACAAATTTTAGCAGACTTCAAAGGATGGTGGAAGACAGGAGGGCCTGACATGACTTTGTCCAAGGGGTCACAAAGAGTCGGACTCGACTGTGCGACTGAGCAACAAACAAATTAATAACTTTTCATAACACAGGAAAGTATTAAATACTATAATAATATTCAAATTACAAATCGTCCATCAAATGTCTTGTAACTATCCACCCAGTCCCAGTACTTTTAGCCACAATTGTAATGCTTAATGAAGATGGCACAACTGCATTCTTTGCACCTTGTCTTTACCCTTCATGCCATTCAGGTCCCTTCACTAAGCTTAAAACGAAGAGCTTGAGCTTTTCCTTTAAAGAGATAATGCAGTATTAGCATATTAGATAAAGGAGTAACATAAGCACAATATGTGATTTAAATAACTGATCAACACTTATCTGTCACAGAAGAGTAGAATTACTCTGAAGGAAGATATATTTTGTTAAAAATAAGATCTCCAGATGATAAAATATTTACTCTGGCTTCAATCTACAGCCCAAATAATGCAAAAGAAAAATTCTACAATTTCCCCCCCTACACTTCTGGATTTTCAAAAGGGAAATTTTAATGTTTGGTGATATGAATGGAGTACTAGATCCAAAAAAGGATAGATCCAAAAAGTCTAAAGGAGGAAAGCTGCCTAAGAATGTCTTCACCTATATGCAAATACTGAACTTGGAAGATATATGAAGAACCTTAATCCTCATTCAAGAGACCATACTTTCTTTTCAGACAGACTAGAGACATACTCAAGAATTGAGATTTGCTGGACATCTAAGACTTCACTTACAAATTTGTGATCCACTGAAATCCAGTTGAAAATAATTGCTGATTATTATACACTATTGGTTGCATTGTATAGAGAACTGTCTATAAGGAGAAGATGGAGAATGAATGACAATCTCTTGCTACAGGAAGATATCTTAAAAGTTTGTGAACAAGAGATTGAAGATTTTTTTAAACTAAACATCACAGAGGTTCTCTATATGGCAGCTCTTTGGTAAGTAAATTGTATACGAGAGTAAAATTAATTACCCTTGCCTCTAGGAAAAAGAAGGAAAGAGTGGAACAAATTAAGAAAATAACTGACAGAATTCAGAGCTCAGAAGGCCAGCATAAAAAAAATTAAAGAAAACCATCTTAGCAGAAATCAAACTGAGAAATTAGATGGACCTGCTTCAAACTAAAGAAATGCAGAAAAAATGAGCTTTAAAAATATTATAAACATTCAAACAAATCAGGAAGGTATTTGGCATACTGTCCATGTAAAGAAATCAAAAGGAGAAAAATAATAAAACAGCCTTTCTGTTCTTAGATGCTGAAAAGGCCTTTGATAATGTATCTTGGACTTTTCTATTAAAAACACTGCATTATTGCAAGTGTGGTTCCAGATTTTTGAATTGGATACAGAACATCTATACCAAACGATATGCAAAAATTTTAATCAATGAGGTCTTGACAAATGTATTCAAAATAGAAAAAGGAACTTGTCAAGGATATCCCTTCTCTTCATTCTTGCATTGGGAAATTTTGCTTCCAAGATATGACAAGATCCTAATATTGAAGGTCTAAAAATAGGAGAGGAGTTTAAAATAAAGAGTTATGCTAACAATGTGGTCTTTACAATTTCAAACCCCCAATTATCTGTCCAATGTGTAATGGAGCAAATCAACAACTTTGGACTCTTTTCAGGTTATAAAATCAATAGGAAAAAAACTAAGATTATTTTAAAATTTTCAACTAATCAAAATGAGGAAGAGATTAAGAAAATTCAGGATGTGATATAATAAATAACCCAGTCAAATATTTAGGAATGTATCTCACAGGACAGAATAATACATTATTTAGGGACAATTACATAACAATCTGGTCCAAAATACAAAAAGCTCTCAAAAGATCATCTGAATTACAATGATCCTAGCTAGGAAGAATTTCTGCTATTAAAATTACTGTATTATCAGAACTAAACGTTGTTTCAGATGATTCCAATTTAAATTTCTAAAAAGACTTTGAGTAGCTGGCAGATACAAATAAACAAGTTCATTTGAAAAGCCAAGCAGTCAAGAATAAGATTTAAAGTACTTCAAGGCGAGATGAGAAAAAAAAACACAGGTGGTCTGGCAATACCTAACATCAAATTATATTACCAAGCTGATGAACTAGTCTGGATATTAGATTGGATCAAAAATGCCAATGAAAAGACTGATAAAATTAGAATCCTCAAATCTTGATGATAAGAGTGCATAGCTATTTGTGGATCAAAAAATCTATATTAAAAACACCTCAAAATAAAAGACATATAATTAGAGATAGCTTATTTAAAATTTGGAAAATACTATAAAAATCAGCCCCACAGTTCCACCAATAATATCACCAATAGATGCTTATTACAGCAATCACACAAGGAGAAACAATGATTTTATAACTTACAGCAATATGATAAACTTACTAGATGTGATTAAGATGTGGCAAGAGATCAAAGAAGGCGGAAAGGAGATTCAATAGTGGATATATTTTCAAATTGCTTCCAGACTAAAAAATATCTCTACCAAGAGAGGTGTTACTAAATAACAAGTTTTTGCTTCAATATGGTTCTGAAGAACAGGTTAAATCCTGCAGGACTAAATGGAAGCAATATTTCAGTGAGGAAATACAGTTTCAATGCTTGGAAAACCTACGGACTAAGGACATTAGATTTACTGCTAACCAGGCATTAAGGCAAAACTGGTACAAAATGTTCTACTGACTTTACATCATCCTAAAAGATATTGAAAAGATGGACAAGAATTACAAAGAGTCTTGTTGGAAATGTAAAGTGGACAGGACTTTTTATCATATGTGGTGGACTTGCACCAAGATTAAAAGATACTGGGAAAATATACATGAAGAGATTCACAATATTTTAAAAACTAAATTTCCAATTAATCCAGAAACCGTGCTATTGGGAATCTTGCCAGACATTATAGAAAGAACTTCACAAAATCTACTTAGTTATATGTTGCTAGAATAACATTTGCAATGAAATTGAAGACAGAAGAATGCTCTGCAATAGAGAACTGGAAAGAAAAACTAGCTGAGTATGCAACAATGGCAAAACTAACTAATTATATAAATAGAAGGCCGTTGAAAGAATTTCAGCAGAGATGGCAAGCTTACTACTCATATTTTGGGAACAGTTAAATGTCTTGATTCTTGAAATTATCTGAATGTTTTATTAAAAGTGATCAAGATATTGATTATAGTATTAATCTTTTTATCCAGTATTCTACTAGCATGTAAATATTTACCAAGACTTAGAATCTGCCAAACAATTAAGATAATATTCAAGTTTCAAGGATGGTTGAAACTTACAACAGAGATAATTGTTAAAGATGATCTCTTTTATTGTTAATAGATTATTCCTAATATCATGAAATTTCTTGTCTTTTCTTTTAAAGGGAAAACTTATTCCACAACACTCATGTTTTAGTATCTGCTTCTATATTTGAAACTTGAATTATTACTAATACAGTTTAATTTACTTGTATGTAACTATTCATATTTGACCATTTTTGATAAATATTTTTCCTTACACCCTTTTCCCTTCTGTATCCCACTTTTTAAAAAAGAAAAAACCTTACTGACAAGGAGTAACATAAGAAATCTAGAGTAGTGGTTTCTAAACTCTGTTGTGGGAATCCTTGATTCCTTTTAAATGTTTCAAAGATTTTCCAACAATATCAGTAATGCCAAATTGTCCTGAAAGACAATTTACCTACTCTGTACTGATATCCACATATATTGTACCACTGATGTGTTGAGTGTGTTTTGTAGAAACACGCTCAGCTTATGCAGAGTAGTAACAAGGCCTACAAGTCTGGCCAACACCCAGACTTAACTGGCTGTATACACTAACATACCACAAGATCCTCTGCCAGATGTAGAGATTCTGCAGTAGGTATAGGAGTTCCTCACCAGATAAGTTGATGAGGAAAGGTTTCCTTAATGACAGAAAGATTTAGAAGTAGTAAGCTATATAAGGAAGGTTTTTAAAATACTGGCTTTTTCATGCTTGAGCCATGTAGGTACGATATAATTCAGGTAGTCTTTTCTTTTCCTAGTACTAACAGGATATAAATAGCAACCTTCCATCCCTTTCCACGGCTATCAAGTTCCTCAGTTGGTTTCCTCATCAAAGAATGCTGCCTAGCATCCTGGTCAATGGTCTCTGCAATGAATCCACAAAATCATATTCTAATGACTGTTCTGATCCAGGCAACCTCTATGACATCGCATCACTTAAGCTCCATCTTGTAAAATAATGAATAGGCTGCCCCATCTTGAAGGTATGTCGGAATTGTCACTCTTGCACAGAGCTCCCTCTCAACCAGAGTCTCTCAGAATTCAACTACACATTCAGGGTTTTAAAGAGTTGGGCTCAGCTTTCCTAGACCCAACTTGGGATCCCACAGCAACTGCAGGGAATGTCTTGTTAAAAATAAAAGAGACCTATTTGGGCTCAGAATGTCACTGAGACAAAGGGCTCTTGCCTCCCCACAAGCTGTTTTCTTGTGTTGAACTAGCTCCAGGGGTAGGGGGAGTTATTTTCCAGTTGTACTGCTGCTTCACAGACACAAAATACTCCTTATGGAGTAGCAAAAATGAGGAAATAACTCCCTCTCCTGTACTGTTCCCATGCAGGAAAATTGCTTGAGGGGCACAGGAGCCCTTCCTTCCCCTTTGGTGGTGTTCCAAGCCCAAACCAGCTTGGCTTTATTTTTAACAGCCGTTCTCTACAGCTGCTATGTGGCTGTGAGGAATCCAATTTGGGTCCAAGGAAACTGAACCCATCTCTTTAAAAACTCAAATGCATAGTTTAGCCCTGATGGGTCAATTTTCATGGAAACAGAAAACAGACACATAGACCAGCTAAGACAGGGAGCCTGCAAGTACAGATGTACAGTCCAAAAGGATGAAAAATATTTTTAGAAGACTGTCATTCTCAACAAAGATCACATTACTCATTTTTATACCTTGGCAAAGATCTAATTCCTTTAAAGATACATGTTAAGGCTTGTGTCCATTGAAACGTGTATCTTGTGGATGTCTCATTTTGCTTAAACAGCTAACTGTGCCTTCCCTCTGGGACAGTGGTCTTCAGTCCTAGGGTGAGTACCCTCAGGTTGAACAGCCTTATCTGCTGCGTCAAAAGCTTCTTCTTATTGTTGCTGTTACATGCAGCTTGTAGAGAAGGAAGGGAGCCTGTCATTTAAACTTTAATTGCAGGTGGGATTTTTAAAAATCAAAGTCCACTAACTTTCTATCAATTTTAAGTCCAGCCTCAAAATATAGTCTAAACAGAAAAGGCTTACATCACTTGTAATGTTTCTCTTTCTCTCCATGTGATCTCTTTATCTCTAACCTCTGTGAAGGCATCTCTCTGTAGTGTTCTGAGGTCATGTGCATTATGCTGCTTCCTTGCATTCCTCATTTTTGCTGCCACCTTAGAATTCTTAGTTGGACCCAAAGAACAAGATGGCTTAGTTGTATATGGTAGATTGGCAGAACTGTCAGCACGTGGGGGTGCCTCTAGAGCAGGGGTGTCGAGCAGGGGAGTCAAACATGCGACCTGGGGCCGAATCAAGCCCCTGGAGGGCTCCTATCAGGCCCCTGAGCAACTGGCTGTCATCTGCTTCCTTTTCCCTCTCTTGCTTCCTTCTGCATCACAGCTTGCTCAATCACACAGGAGTTACAGAGCAAAACCTCTGTTTTCTCCATTGGCTGAGGAAGGGGGGAGAGGGAGATCTTGCTTTGCCAGGTTCTCTCAATTGCACAACAGAGCTACTGAGACAAGCCTCTCTTCCTTCTATTGGCTGAGGCTCCTCCCCCTCCTGGCCCCCCTAGGGAAGAAAGGAAAGAGCCAGAACTTCCTGTGCCCAGTTCCCTGGATACCATGGGAGAAATACAAAGAAAGCACCTTTAAGACTGAGTGCTAATGTTCTAAGTTTTTTTTTTTAAGCTGAGTTTGTTTGTGTCCTTTATAAAGTTTATATCTCTGCAAGAAGATCAAATCAGTCAGTCCTAAGGGAAGTCAACCCTGACTGTTCCCTGGAAGGTCAGATGCTGAAGCTCAAATACTTTGGCCACCAAATGAGAAGGGAGCACTCACTGGAGAAACCCCTGATGCTGGGAAAGACAGAAGGCAAAAGAAGAAGGGGACAGCAAAAGATGAGATGGCTGGACAGCTTTACTGATGTAACTAACATGAATTTGAGCAGACTTCGGAGGGTGGTAGAAGACAGGAGGGCCTGGTGTGACTTTGTCCATGGAGTCACCAAGAGTCAGACTCGACTATGCGAACAACAACATACTATTCAAGTTCTAGGACATCCTGTTTTTAAAAATTCTGCTTTCTTCAGCGGCTCTAATTTTGCCTTGCTTAGATCATTCTGACAAACTTCTGATAACACAATTTGATAAATAAACTTTCCATTCTACCAGTTTCTTTTAACTGAACTATTTTGCTGGGGACAGAAAGGCTGAATGGGCACCCGTGTATAAAACAAAGAAATAACAGGAAACACAGGAAGAATTCATAAGACTAGTAATAATAATCCAAAATGCCGCATAGCATATGAAAATACGGGAATACTAATAAACTATTGAATGCATATAGCAAAATTACAGAAAGACAGCCTAAGACATTAAACCCATACTGCAAACCACTCAGTGACAAAAAAAAAAAGTCCCAAGAAAACTGGCAGGTGAAGTACGGGAAAGCTCTCTCCAAAATGACGGACTCTGGAAGACTGAAATTATACTCACAAACTACACTGAGGTCCCTTGTCCAATTATCATTTCAACATGAAATAAATGCCTTTTTCAAGGGCTGGCCTTCTTCCTCAGTTATTACATGGAATGGTAAAGCCTTCTATAATATAGTGGGTTTAAAGCATCGAGAAGACGAGTCAACAATGATAACAGCTCTTTATTAAAGGCAGCATGGTATAAGGATGCCCGAACAAGACTGGAGAATGGGCCCACGGGCCAAACCTATATACAACTACTGGTTCCCGCACAAGCACGTTATTGGGTCATTCAAACAGGCAGGGGGCCTGTGATTGATGTAGGGCAGCAGGTATTTGGATCCTACTGTTCATTGTTCCCAAGTCCCCAAGCTCTGCTCTCATGGCTCCAATGAGCCAGGCAGGAATCCCATACTAAAACCATACACATAACACCTTCAAAACTGTATTATGTGGTCACTACAGGACCTGCAAGAGCCCCGTGGTGCAGAGTGGTAAAGCTGCAGAACTGCAGTCGGAGCCCTCTGCTCACGACCTGAGTTCGATCCCAGCAGAAGCTGGTTCAGGTAGCCGGCTCCAGGTTGATTCAGCCTTCCATCCTTCCAAGGTTGGTAAAATGAGTACTCAGCTTGCTGGCGGTTAAGTGTAGATGACTGGGGAAGGCAATGGAAAACCACCCCATAAAAAGCCTGCCGTGAAAACGTTGTGAAAGCAACGTCACCCTAGAGTTGAAAACGACTGGTGCTTGCACAGGGGACCACCTTTACCTTCTTACAGGACCTGCATGCTCAAACACCTGGCAAAGCCTATTTTGTTGGGAGAAAATTTTCATAATCTGAGCTGTCATGCACACATATAAGCTGTTAGGCTAAAACAGAAGTGATTGGTAAGAAAGATTGTTTAAAATAATATTTGGAGAGTGCAGACAGCATCTTTCACCCACAATGCACTATGCCTGAAGCTGAGAAATGTCTGCCAGATTTTTATCCTGCCCTTCCTCCAAGGATCACAGGGCAGCACACATTTCTCCCCTCTTCTACTGTATCCTCACAACTGTGTGAGGTATGAAGCTGAAAGTGATCGGTCCAAATACTAAAATGTGGATTTGAGGGCTAAAAAGCAGATTTGAACCCTGGTCTTCCCCATCCTACTATTCCATACTAACTATTAAGAAACTAATGGCATAGCTTAAGACAATTTTGATTCTTCTGACAGTTCTCATGATAGACACAGACAGAACCCAAGGGCTCTGTAAATGTGTACTTAGACCCCAAGTAATATTTAAGAGATCCTACCTACTATACACCATAAGGGCCCAGTCATATATCCTTCAGTCTGTGCTGGCTTCCAGCTGCGTCAACACATGGTAAGGCAATCATGTATATATACCACATACTGAATTCAGCACACACTGGATATTGGTATGCCACTACAAACCACGCAAAAATGTTTGTGCAGCATCCTGTATCTAGCTGCAATATGAGTATGTCTGAAATGCTTCAGGCTGATGTGCTGGAAAGTTTTGGTGGCAATGGTAATGCAAACATACCCTCAGCAAAACAGGATTTCTCTCAGGGTGTGCATTTGGGATGGCAGTTTAAGATGACTACCTGAATGCCTGTCATTCCAGCCTGTTCATTCCCAAATATATGCACAGCACAGATAAATATACTCTCAAAGTTCAGCTGACCATAAATGGCTAACATCTGTCAATAATTATTGTTTTTACACTGTACATTGCAAACTTGTTAATGTATATAAATTCTGTTAATAATTATAATGCTAATACAAACTGCATAACGATTAACAAATTCAAAGAGATAGTAGTTCTTTGAAACAAATGTTCCTTGTCATTTTTTTTTTGTAGCCCTGCTTTGATTCAGGCTATACGCTCTCAAACTTCAGTCATAAAGTAGTTCACTTCAGCAGCTCCAAACACACCAAAGTAAATGCATGTAGACAGTATAGAAGAGAAGTATTTAACTGCTAAAAGTACTGCTGAAGAACAGTGGTTAGAGTGTCGGACTAGGATCTGGGACACCAAGGTTCGAATCCCTGCTTTGCCATAGAAGCTTGCTGGATAACTTCTGATCAAGTCTCACACTCTCAGCCTAACCTACCTCACAGGGCTGTTATGAGAATGGAGAAGGGGAGAATGTTCTAAGCTGCTCTAGGTAACCACTGCAAAGAATAGTGGGTTATAAATTAATAAATAATTAGGGGGGTTCAAATACTTTATTGAAGTAATATAACAGTTACAGAGGTACATACTATGATGAAAATAAAGGTACATACTAATTAAAAACGAGGGAGTAAAGGTATAGAACCAAGGCATCAATTGACAGGCTAAAAATATATCACAATATAAACCATTAGGACTTGCATCAATAACAGAAGCTTTCTCAATGAAAGGTCACCATTTCTCTATAAATGATGAGCTCGGCTGGTGAGATTTAAGGTAGTATAGGTCATGAGTTAGTTTGTCTAAAACAAAAAAGTCCCACAGCTGCATCCACCAGGCTTGCCATGATGGAGGATATTGTTTTTTCCAGACCTTAGCAATGATTTGGCTGCCACTAGGATGAGCGAGACTAAGTCTGCGAGGGGTATAGGAATACAGGAAGAATCAGGTAGACTTAAAAGAGTGTACTCGGGTGTGAAGGGTGGTGAATAGTTGGTTAGCAAGTATATCTCGTGGTATATCTGTCTCCAAAAGCTAGTAATTGTAGGACATAGCCACCACCAGTGGAAATATGTGCCTCTTTGACCATATCCTTTGAAACAGAGGAGATAAATATTAGTTGTGGCGCAGAGTGCAGTCGGAGCCCTCTGCTCACAACCTGAGTTCGATCCCAGTGAAAGCTGGTTCAGGTAGCCGGCTCCAGGTTGACTCAGCCTTCCATCCTTCTGAGGTCGGTAAAATGGGTACCCAGCTTGCTGGGGGGAAAATGTAGATGACTGGAGAAGGCAATGGCAAACCACTCCATAAAAAGTCTGCCGTGAAAACGTTGTGAAAGCAACGTCACCCCAGAGTTGGAGACTACCTTTACCTTTTTTTATGCCAATTGAGCTGGGGTCTGATACCATCTTGAAAGGACTTTAAAGGCCTGAAGTTGCAAGTTTAATGCCTTGGTTTTATATATAGAGGAGTCCCAAATATATGCACAGCACAGATAAATATACGCTCAAAGTTAAACTACCACACAGGGCTGTTGTGAGAATTAAATGGAGAAGGGGAGAATGTTGTAAACTGCTCTGGGTAACCACTGCAGAGAATAGCGGGTGATAAATTAATACATAATTTTTAAAAACTAGTTTGAGCATGGAGATACAAACAGACTCCCAGTTGCACACACTGAAAGTAGGGTTCCCAACCTCCCACTGGGGGTGGGGTTCCCCTGATTCTGAGGCCTCCAACTCTCCACTCACACCACAATATGCCCGGTGCAATGACATCACCCAGAAGTGACGTTATCGCACTAGACATATTGGAGGGGGGGACGCTCTATACGTGTGTAAAGAAAATCCCCCTGCTGAGAGCCAGGTAAGACCTGGCAACCCTAACTGAAAGGTATAAGAGTACATTCTGAAAACCACTGTATTAATGGCAAAGACAAACAGTGGGTTTTGTGCCATTTTGTTTAGCCCATATAAGGTAGTGAGTGCTAGTCAGTGGATATTATATTATGTTTGGTTGCTTAGCCTACAGTGCGGAATTTTAAACTCTATATCTTCGGTGCACAATCATTTGAGCAAAGCCGAATAACACAACACGCAGAGCAGATCAGGATTAAGATTACTGTAAATGTCAACAGACAAAAAAAAACCCCAAACCAACCCCAAAACCACAATGCACAGAGATTTTTTATAAATCATCATTTATGTACCTCATATTCATACTTTACAAGAATGAGCTTCCCAGCAAGTATAGTCTACAAGAAATGGATCATAATCAGTCCCTATTTCACTCAAAGGATTGCTGTTATCACATGACTGTCTGTAGGAGTGTATCAGGGCTAGCCCACAGCAAAGGGGATAAAGGCATTTTACTCTGTGGTATAAATAGTTTCATCGAGGAAACAGGAAGAAAAACATATTAACACCAAGGTGGTCTCCAGTTTAGTAGCTCTGTTTGCATATATACTCCAAGGCTCCTGTGTGCCATTAAAATGTAGTCCAATTTAAACAAAAACGCTATAGTTACGTTTATCTTACAATGACAAAATTATTCTATTTGTGTTAGAAGTATTTTTTTATTGTAGTGAAAAGATCATACAGAAGTACTAGTGCAATTTTAGAAGTTCGTTCAAATACAATTAGGAAAAACAACATTTATTTTAAATGTTTGCTTCAGGGCTTTTTTTGTAGAAAAAGCCCATCAGGAACTAATTTGCATATTAGGCCACCCCCCTGACATCACAATTGTTTCACAGCGTGGACTTATTTGCATATTAGACCACACCCCTGGCATCACCATTGTTCCACGCAGGACTTTTTGTAGAAAAAGCCCAGTAGGAACTCATTTGCATATTAGGCCGCACACCCCCAATGCCAAGCCAGCTGGAACTGCATTCCTGTGCATTCCTGCTTTAAAAAACAACAACAAAATTTTATTTGTATCCCGCCCTCCCCGCCGGAGCAGGCTCAGGCCGGCTAACAGCATCATTCAAGTTTCAATTATACAAAGATGAATAAAATTACATTTAAACATTATAAACATTTCAGTTAAAATTCTGGTTAAGTTTAAAATTAAGTTAAATTAGATTGATAAAAGTGCTAATGCTATGTTGGTTTTACGTTTTTTATGATGGCGGTTTTCATTAGCAGTTTCCTTTTTCATCAGCGAAAGCCAGTCGGAAGAGGAAGGTCTTGCAGGCCCTGCGGAATTGTTCTAGATCCCGCAGGGCCCGCATTTCCTCTGGAAGTTGGTTCCATAGGCTCAGGGCTATAGACGAGAAGGCCCGGTTACGGGTGCTTTGCAGCTTCACCTCTCTCGGTCCGGGGGTAGTCAACAAGTTTTTCCCGGCTGACCTCAGTGCTCTCTGGGGTTCATATGGGGAGAGACGGTCCCTAAGGTAGACAGGTCCTCGACCATATAGGGCTTTAAAGGTAATGACCAGCACTTTGTAACGGACCCGGTATATAACTGGCAGCCAGTGCAGTTCGCGCAGTCCAGGCTGTATGTGCTCCCATTTAGGAAGCCCCAACAACAGTCTAGCTGCTGCATTCTGCACCAGCTGCAGCTTCCGGGTTCAGTACAGAGGCAGCCCCATGTAGAGGGCATTACAGTAATCCAGTCTCGAGGTGACCGTTGCGTGAAGCACCGTTGCCAGATCTCAGCGCTCTAGGAAGGGAGCCAACTGCTTTGCCCGCCTTAGATGGAAAAAGGCTGACTTGGCAGTGGCTGCAATCTGGGCCTCCATTGATAATGAAGGCTCCAGTAAAACTCCCAGGCTCCTAACCCGGTGCGCCACTTTCAGTGGCGCCCCGTCGAAGACCGGGAGAGGTATTTCTCCTTCCCGAGCGCCCCGACCCAGACAAAGGACTTCTGTCTTCGATGGATTCAATTTCAGCCCGCTCCTCCTCAACCAAGTTGCCATATCCTGCAAGGCCCAGTCTAAATTCTCTGGGACACAGTCAGGCCGGCCGTCCATCATCAGATAGAGTTGGGTGTCATCTGCATATTGATGGCACCCAAGTCCATGTCTCCTGGCAATCTGGGCAAGGGGGCGCATATAGATATTAAATAGCATTGGTGAGAGAACTGCCCCCTGAGGCACTCCACAATCCAGTGTGCGCCTCTGGGACCGCTCGCCCCCAATTGCCACCCTTTGTCCCTGATCTTCGAAGAAGGAGGAGAGCCATTGTAGGGCAGACCCCCTCACCCCTACATCGGCGAGGCGGCGGGTCAGTAGCCGATGGTCGACCGTGTCGACCTTGTTTGCTCTAATAAGCTCAGAAGATGGTATAGTATTAACTGATAATTGCTGGCTTAGCAGAAAACTGGAAAAAGTATTTATATTGTGCTTCTTTTGTCAAGGATAAGGCATTTGCTTTCTAAATTAGAACGATTTGATTTAACTTTTAAGTAAAATATTTGGGGGGGGGGGGATGACAGAAGTAATGACACTAAGTAAATGTGTCCTTAGAAGCCAAAATATTAGGGTCCAGGAGGTACTACCCTAACAGCCTGAAAAATGTAAAGCCCCAATATATTAGTAAATATTTGGTTCACGTAAGAAAAGCCTATAGCAACAATTCTCTCTGGGAAACAGGTAAGTTGATACACTTGAGCCCGAGGAGGGCCCCTGATAATTAGGCACTGCATAATGAGAAGTGCAGTCTTCTGAGATCTTTAAATGAAGACATCACCCCTACATAATATTGGATTATGGGGATAATTATGACAGGAAATTATACACACCACAGAAATTACTCTAGTTGCAAAACCCACCTTTCAAGACAGTGAGTCTCTTTTTGAAAAGGACCATTTTTCCTAAATTGTTCTCATTCTTCCTAAAGGTAAAATAATTGTGCCAGTAAAATTAGTTAGCACAAACTTAATTACTTGATTTTAACCACTGTGGAAGCATCTCATATTTATCAAAAGATATTTACTGTTCAGTGATTCCTGCCAAGGTCCAATGTTGGTTTGAGTTTTGGATGCCCATAAAATAACCTAATTTTAAAGTGATCATAATGTGTTTTTCGTATTAGGCAAAAACACATTTCACTTTGGCCCAATATATATAACAACTGAATATCTTCAATGGTAGTTAATCATTTAAAGCTTGCAGCATCTATTATTATCACCTGTGAGAGTAATCTTGCCCATGCCTATTCAGTAGAACTTACTCCCAAGAAAGTGTTCTTAAAACTGCCTTGTATTTACCCTTAGCAATGTTTATACTGCAATTGTTTTTTATATGGATTACATGCTACCAGTTTAAGTTATTTGGTCACGGATAACATCTGGGGAACAAGAGTTGTTTTGGGATGGCCATAAGAGGGATCTGTACATATATTTATAAAACATGGGTATGGTCCAAGCAGTGTTATTTAAATGGCAGAAATATATCAACATGCTGCTTTACTCTGGTGTGGATATCCACACTGAATTCTGGCTAGATCATGCTTCATTTCTGTAGCACTTTCTAGGTGTTATGGTTAGAATGCTGGGCTAGAATCTAGGAGATCCAGGTCTGAATCCCCATGGAAGTTCACTGTTGATCGTGGGTCAATTACTCCCTCTTAACTTAACCTGTCTCACACAGTTGTTGTTGGGAGGGTAACATAGAGAAAGATAGTCTCCACTGGAGAGGAAAGTGGGCTAAAAATATCTAAATAAAAATTGTAAAAAAGTTTTTTTTTGAAGTAAAAATGCACAAGGCTGAGAGTGCATGATTTGCCTAGGAAAAGCTAAACTGGGATTTGAATTCAGTTTTTCCTCATCAACTCTTTCATCATCAGCACTTTATCCACTGCTTTCTCATGATGACTCTTGATTATAAACAAGGACATTCTGTATCTGCATATGTAGTGGAAATAAGATCCACCAGATAGTTTAAAGGTTTATTTTAATAGTTATGTGCAGTAATCCTGAATAAAAGAAACCTATTCAGCTACAATTCCATGCTATATTAATTTTCTAACAGTAGTCAATGCTACATAATTATTGAGAGACAGAACTGTATGCACATGTATAGATCAAGTACAAAGGATGCTTGACATAGGGTTAGGGCTAAGCACAGCAGTACACAAAGTAATCAATTTCTATATACTCTATTAGAGTGACCCATATAAGCAATGCCAGGGAAAGAACTGCCATACATGCTATTGGCTAGAAGCAGGGACAGCCTGCCAATCGCTAAACAGTAGAGAGTGAAATCCCATTAGAGGAGAGAAGCAAATATCTGCTGTTTAGCTGGATTAGCCATAAAGCTTCAATAATAAATTTAGAGTGTAAATCCAAAGAGATCTGCCTGTGGAGAACAGCAAATGTTTAGATGCTTCATGTGGCATTTATCTAAAGATCAAATACAGCTGTCTTCTCACATGGATTGCTTTAGTGGATCACTCCAATATTCACCATCCATTTTGTCCCACAAATGCCAATTTAAGTAGCCACTACGGTAAAACAGCATACAAGCAAGTGGCCGGTCACTGCACAGCTTTGCTCTGAGGTAACACCATTTTCTTCCCCCAGAATGTGGAACTAGGATAGGAAGAACATCACACTACTACAATTGACCACATCACAGATTGAGCTTAACATGGATGCGCCTTGCAGAGAAAAGCAGAAAAGGGGAGAATACAGAAAATTATTTTTCTTGAAACTGTCATTTCAAGAGATTGCAGAACTGGAGAAAGTTCAAAAAGGGGACAACTGCAAACCAGAGGGATGTTGGAACATTTGTCTTACAAACACAGTCTGTATCTATCTTATTAGGAATTAAAATAAATGGGGGACTTGATAAAGGCTTATAAAACTATGAGTTGGGAGAGATCAAAAGGATGAAAATATATTCATTTTTCCTTTTTAAAACACACTCTGGGGTGATGTTGCTTTAATAACATTTTCATGGCAGACTTTTTACGAGGTAGTTAGTCATTTACACTTTACCCCCAGCAAGCTGGGTACTCATTTTACGAACCTCAGAAGGATGGAAGGTTGAGTCAACCATGAGCTGACTATCTGAACCCAGCTTCTGCCAGGATCTAACTCAGGTCGTGAGCAGAGCTTGGACTGCAGTACTGCAGGTTTACCACTCTGCGCCACAGGGGTATTTTAGTGAGCTTTAAATCAAGATTACACATAGTAATAGCCCCAGCAAGGGACTATTAGAACTGTTAGAAAGTAGAACATCCATATTCAAAATTGGAATTTCTGCTTACCAAATGCAGGGCACAAAGAATGAGGGGATGGCGATTGGCATTGTGTCCCAGCTATAAGTTTCCCAATGGTACCTGGCCAGCCACTGTGTTGTTCAGTCACACAGTCGAGTCCAATTCTTTGCGACCTCATGGACAAAGTCACACCAGGCTCCTCCTGTCTTCTACCATTCTCTGAAGTCTGTTCAAATTCGTGTTTGTTACATCAGTAACATCATCTTTTGCTGTCCCTTTCTTCTTTTGCCTTTCCTTGCATCAGGATCTTCTCCAGGGAGTGCTCCTTTCTCATTCAGTGGCCAAAGTATTTGAGCTTCAGCTTCAGCATCTGACCTTCCAGGGAACAGTCTGGGTTGATTTCCCTTAAGACTAACTGATTTGATCTTCTTGCAATCCAAGCGACTCTCAAGAGTCTTCTCCAGCACCACAGCTCAAAAGCATCTGTTCTTCTGTGCTCAGCCCTCCTTATGGTCCAGCTCTCACAGCCATACATTACTACTGGGAATACCATCACTTTGACTATACGGACTTTTGTTGGCAGGGTGATGTCTCTACTTTATTGTACTGTCCAGCTTCGCCATAGCTGTCCTCCCAAGGAGCAAACGTCTTTTAATTTCATGGCTACAGTCACCATCTGCAGTGACCTTGGACCCCAGAAATGTGAAGTCTGTCACTACTTCCATGTCTTCCCCTTCTATTTGCCAAGGTGTGAATGGGCCAGATGCCATGATCTTAGTTTTTTTGATGTTGAGTTTCAAGCCTACTTTTGTGCTCTCCTCTTTCACCCTCAACAAAAGGTTTTTTAGGTCCTCCTCTCTTTCTGCCATTAGAGTAGTGTCATCTGCATATCTTAGGTTGTTGATGTTTTTCCCGGCAATCTTAATTCTGGCTTCTGCTTCATCCAGGTCAGCATTCCGCATGATGTACTCTGCTTATAAATTAAATAAGCAGGGTGACAATATACATCCTTGTCGAACTTTTCTTATTCTAAACCAATGATTCCATATCCTGATCTGACCGTTGCTTCTCAGGAGACATGTGATGTGGTCTAGTACTCCCATCTCTTTAAGGACTTGCCACAGTTTGTTGTGATCCACACAATCAAAAGGTTTTAGCATAGTCAATAAAGCAGAAATAGACGTTTTCTGATACTCCCGTGTTTTCTACATAATCCACTGAATGTTGGCAATTTGATCTCTAGTTCCTCTACCTCTCCAAAACCCAGCTTGAACTTCTGGTAGTTCCCGATCTACATACTGCTGAAGCCTATTTTGTAGGATCTTTAACATGACCTTGCTGGCATGTGAAATGAGTGCAATGGTACGATAGTTTGAACATTCTTTGGCATTACCCTTCTTTGGGATTGGAATATAAACCGATCCTGTGGCCACTGTTGTGTTTTCCAAATTTGTTGACATAATGTGTGCATCACTTTAACAGCATCATCTTTTAGGACTTTAAATAGCTTAACTGGGATACTGTCATCTCCGCTCGCTTTGTTGTTAGTAATGCTTTCTAAAGCCCATTTGACTTCACTCTCCAGGATGTCTGGCTCAGGGTCATTGATTTCATTGTCATGGTTGTCCGGGACACTGAGATCCTTCTTGTATAATTCTTCTGTGTATTCTTGCCACCTCTTCCTGATCTCTTCTGCTTCTGTTAGGTCCCTACCATTTTTGTCCTTTATCATGGCCATCTTTGCATGAAACATTCCCTTGATTTCTCCAATTTTCTTGAAGAGCTCTCTTGTCCTTCCCATTCTGTTATTTTCCTCTATTGCTTTACATTGTTTCTTCAGGAAGGCCTCCTTATCTCTCCTTGCTGTTCTCTGGAAATCTGCATTCAGTTTGGTGAATCTTTCCTTTTCACCTTTGCCTTTCATTTTCCTTCTTTCCTTAGTTATTTGCAAAGCCTCATCAGACAGCCACTTTGCTTTCTTGCATTTCTTTTTCTTTGGGATGGTGCTGATTGCTGCCTTCTGTACAATATCATGAACCTCCATCCATAGTTCTTCAGGCACTCTGTTTATCAACTCTAGTTCCTTAAACCTATTCTTCACCTCCACTGTATATTCATAAGAGATGTGATCAAGGTCAAACCTGAATGGCCTAATGGCTTCCCCAGTTTTCTTCAGTTTAAGCCTGAATTTTGCGATGAGTAGCTCATGATCTGAGCCGTAGTCAGCTCCAGGTCTTGTTTTTGCTGACTGTAAGGAGCTTCTCCACCTTTGACTGCAGAGTATATAATCAATCTGATTTCTGTGTTGCCCATCAGGTGATGTCCACGTGTAGAGTAGCCTTTTAGGTTGTTGGAAGAGGGTGTTCGCTATGACCAGCTTGTTCTCTTGACAAAACTCTATTAGCCTTTGCCCGGCTTCATTTTGTTCTTCAAGGCCAAACTTGTCAGTTGTTCCAGTCACCTTTTGACTTCCTACTTTGGCATTCCAGTCCCCTATGATGAGGAGGATATCATTTTGTATGTGTCAGTTCTAGAAGGTGTTGTAGATCTTCATAAAACCGGTCCACTTCAGCCTCTTCTGCACCAGTGGTTCGGGCATAGATGTTGATTACTCTGCTAATGAATGGTTTGCCTTGGATACGGACCAAGATCTTACTGTCATTTTTGAGATTGTATTCCATTACTGCCTTCCTCACTCTCTTGTTAACTATAAAGGCCACACCATTTCTTCTACGGGACTCTTGGCCACAATAATAGATGTAGTGATACTCTGAGTTAAATTCACCCATTCCCGTCCATTTTAGTTCACTGATTCCCAAGATGTCGATGTTCAATCTTGCCATCTCTTGCCGACACAGGGATTCAAGGGTTGGCCCTACAATGGCTTTCTTCTTTCCTTGATGGTCGGGGACAAAGGGTGGCGATTGGGGGTGAACTGTCCTGGAGACACACAGTTGATTGCAGGGTGCCTCAGGGGGTGGTTCTTTCCCCGATGTTGTTTAACATCTACAGGCGCCCCCTTGCCCAGATTGCCCGGAGGTATGATTGGGTCGTCACCAGTATGCTGATGACACCCAGCTCTATCTACTGATGGACGGCCAGCCTGACTATGTCCCAGAAAATCTGGACCTGGCATTGCAAGCCATGGCTGGATGGCTCAGGCTGAGTAGATTGAAACTAAATCCAGCGAAGACAGAGGTCCTTTGCTTGGGTCGGTGTGGTCCGGGAAGGTAAGTTCCCCTACCGGTCTTTGATGGTGCGCCACTGATAGTGGCGTGCAGGGTCAGGAGCTTGGGGGTACTACTGGAGCCTGCCCTGATAATGGAGGCCCAGATAGCAGCCACTGCTAAGTCCACATTTTTCATCTTAGGCCGGCGAGGCAGTTGGCCCCTTTCCTGGAACACGGCGACCTGGCAACAGTGATCCATGCAATGATCACCTCAAGGTTGGACTACTGTAATGCCCTCTACATGGAGCTGCCCCTCTGCCGATCCTGGAAGTAGCAGCTAGTGCAGAATGCTGCTGCCCGGCTGTTATTAGAGCTTCCCTAGGTGGGAGCACATTCAGCCGGGGCTCCGGGGACTACACTGGCTGCCAATAATATACCGGGTTCGTTACAAGGTGCTGGTTATTACCTTTAAAGCCCTATATGACCTAGGACCTACCTACCTTAGGGACCATCTCTCCCCACATGTTCCCCAGAAAGTACTCAGATCTGGTTCCTGAAATCTGCTAGTAATCCCTGGGCCGAAGGAGGCCCGTCTGAAGTCAACCAGGGATAGGGCCTTTTCAATCACAGCCCCCTGCTGGTGGAACCAGCTACTGGAGGAGGTGAGGGCCTTGTGGAACCTTGGGCAGTTCCGGTTGGCATATAACTAACTGGTATTTAAAAACTGAGAAGGAAGGCTGTGAGAATAGCACTGAACTGTCAGACTGTTTGTTCTTGTTTCACTATTTTAACTACTGTAAATTATTGTGTATGCATTTTAATATTTATTAATCTTATTGTTCTAGATGTTATGTTGTAAGCCGCCCTGAGCCTGCCTTGGTGGGGAGAGTGGGATATAAATCGAATAAATAAATAAATAATAAATTTGACCTCACCTAGCTTACCTTGATTCATAGATCTTACATTCCACATTCCGATGCAGTATTGTTCTTTGCAGCATCAGACTGTTCTTTCACCATCAGACACATCCATAGCTGAGCGTCCTTTCGGCTTTGGCCCAGCCGCTTCACTCTTTCTGTAGTGGCCAGCCACTACAGGAGGCCAATTGCTAAAGACTAATTGGATGTCTGGTCTGGTCCCAGAAGGTGATCCTTATATTTTTATGCAACTTTGACATGATATGAATGCAAATGACTTTTTGCAACATCTGTCAGAGACAGTTTTGACAGCTAATGGTCCATTGTGCAATTAGTTAAACAGGTTGTGGGAGGATGGATGTGTGCAGCAAAGTGTCCTGACCTCAGACAACTAGCTGATGCCCTGAAGCACAATATTTGGTTATCCTGCTCCTTCATCTTATATTAAGGCATAGCTAAATACAATTCAGGTTCTCACTGCATCACAGTCATAATTGTACATAAACAAGCTCCAAACAGCAGTGAATGCTAATAATTCGTGTAGTGTCACAAACAGTTTGGTCAAAATACCAATCAAATTCAGGAACTCCACCATTTACTGAATCCCAGTTTAACAGGCATAAGTAATCCTTGTGCCCTGCTCCCCAATCAGCAGCCTTAAATGTCCAAATGTTTTCAATAACATGAAATATCTCTTCTAGAACATTGTAACTAAGGAAGGATATAGAAACTATGAATAACGATTATGAAATATTCCTTCTTAGGCCACTAAGGGACTTGAGACAGTTCAGACTGAGCACAGACTGTTCACTATTCAATTTTCATTCAAAGCTCTTTGGTAAGCTTCTCAAATAGGGATACCAGCTGTTTATCTCATTACATATACTAACCCATCTTCCACTATATTTTAATGTATTATTTTTTCTAATGGCAAACTAGAATTATGTTTATATGTGTGTTACATGTTTAAATCAAACTTCTGAGAAACCTATGCCCTCATTTTATCCCAGAGCTAACATTACAACAGACTCTCATTTCTTGCACTTCACATCCAGGATACTTAATGGACATCAATCTGCTATTCCCACTTAATTACCTTTTGTTGTTGTTTCAGCCCAGTTACCATAAACCGACAAACACCAGACCCAAACTTGTGACTCTTTTAATTTGCTAAAAAACATTTCCATGACTCTATATACTAACACATTGCCCACTTTCTCTATATTTAGGACTGCTTGCCAGTCCACACTATTGTCTGATGAAGTGTGCTTCTAACACACAAAAGCTTACATTCTGAATAAAACTTTGTTGGTTTTTAAGGTGCAACTTGACTCTTGCTTTGTTCTACTGCTTCAGACCAACACAGCTGCCCACCTGGATCTATCTTTGGTAAGACTGATATTGATGCATGAGTCTCACTTTCTCACACATATTTTTCTAGTTCCATTGCTTATGGAGTTTGGTAAAAACATAGCTGTTGTATTTTTGTCTATCGTAAGACTGCTAAAAGTACAGAAAGCTCTACCAGGAAAAAATGGCTACTTATGTTCTTTGCCTGCTGATACAAAGCCCAATACAGCACTCTTTTTGTATGCTTTGACTTGCAATGCAATTGGTAGCATAGTAGTTAGAACCCACCCCAAAGAAATGGGACAATTCATATCTCATTGTTTCATTCTAAAAGTACAATTCTATGCATATTTACTGAGAAGCATGTCTCACAGAGTTCAATGATTCTTACTCTACTGAATGAGATACATGGGCATCGTATCACCTTCAGACTTACTATTAAAAATCTAGTCTATGTTGCAGAGCTGAAAACATAATGAATGATATTGCTTCCCAAATGAGACCCAATGATAAATTCACTCTTCCCACTTTTAAACAACCCTTTTTAAATAAAAGCTACAAACATTTCCAGCCTGCCTTCCCAGGTATACAAGTTTAAATCTTTTTGTGGCACATCAGCAGTCTTTTTAAAAAGGAATAGTGCTTCACCCAATTTACAAAAACTCACCTGGAAGCAGGCAAATGACTATATAAAGGTAAAGGTAATCCCCTGTGCAAGCACCAGTTGTTTCCAACTCTGGGGTGACATTGCATCACAAATGTTTTCACGGCAGACTTTTTTATGGGGTGGTTTGCCATTGCCTTCCCCAATCATATACTCTTTCCCCCCAGCAAGCTGGGTACTCATTTTACCGACCTTGGAAGGACAGAAGGCTGAGTCAACCTTGAGCCGGTTACCTGAACCCAGAGTCTGCCGGGATCGAACTCAGGTCATGAGCAGAGTTTAGGACTGCAGTACTGCAGCTTTACCATTTTGTGCCACAGGGCTGCAAGTGACTATATATAACCTGCTTTAGCCACTTCTTTAAAAATCCCCCTCATCAATGTGATGAAGCACAGGAATTTGGATCCCTCAGAACCTAGAGTTGTTGGGGGGGGGGTGAATAAAACATTTTCCATTGTACTCACATAGCATGTATGTATAATATACAAGTGGGGGTGTATAAAACATATTCCATTGTACCCGTATAGCACGTATGTATAATATAGAGGTGGCGTATGCATGCACCCAACTACAACCCACACAGAAAAAAAAACAACCCACCCAGAAAATCAAGACAATTAGAACTTAAAGCAAAAGCAAAGCTTTGTAGAAGTCTAGCAGAAATAAAGATCATTTTAATATCCACTGCACCCCAAGCTGACTACTGCATAACTCAATGTTCACACTTAACGCAATGATAAATAAAAATTAGCATCATGCAGGGTAATAGTTAATGAAGCGTTTTTCCACCTTGCCTCTGCACTAGCTCTGATTATTCATACACTAGCAAAAGCACTGTCAGTACAATGAAGGACAAGCATAATCCAACTCAAATTTCCCTTCATCTCCTCTTCTTCTGATCTCTCTGCTTTTCCTGCCTCTCTTGATGTCACTGGTTAATATGACAGCAGATTTGTACAGACAGGGAGCTCATGGCCCTTTGGCTGCTATTGGCCTAGCTAACAAATACCTTAGAAAAGCAAACTTGCCCAGACTTTAGACTCTCAAATTTTAATGCTAAAAGTTTGTGCACCCTGCATGGAATGAATCTCAGATGTGGCAGCATATTACAGCATTTTGAGTGACCCCTTACTGATGGATATTGGCTGAGTGGCCACAGAGTCTTTCTCTCTAATAGTTCAGAGCAGGGGTGGCCAACGGTAGCTCTCCAGATTTTTTTTTGCCTTCAACTCCCATCAGCCCCAGTCATTGGCCATGCTGGCTGGGGCTGATGGGAGTTGTAGGCAAAAAAACATTGGGAGAGCTACCGTTGGCCACCCCTGATTCAGAGGATAGCCATGTTGATCTGCAGTAGACCAGCTAGATTCTGCTCCAGTAACATCCTCGAGGCCAACAAGATTTTTTGGGGATGAGCTTTCGCAAGTCAAAGCTGATCTGACAAAAAGAGCTCTGATTCTTCAAAGTTCACATAAAACCACACACACACCAAATCTTGTTGGTCTCTAGGTGCTACTGGACTGGCAACTCTGACCAATTTCAGAGAAAGACTGCAGTTACTCAGCCAGTTATCTATCATCAAGGCATCACTGTACTGGAATCTGCTCTTTCTCTGGAATGGCACAGATAACACTTGCTGCTTATCATGTTGGAGGAGGAAATGCAATTAAAAGTAGCAAATTTGGAAAAACTGGAATCAGAAAATGTTGCAATGTGTCCATATTTAATGTAAGCAAGATACATTTTACACCTTCTTGACAGTATCTATGAAAAATCCTGGACTTCTTCCAGTGCAATTCTAAATAGGGTTGCACCATTCTAACTCTGACTTGAATGGAGTTAGAAGGGTATAACTCCGCTTTGGACTGCACTGTTCATATTCTGCTTCCAGGATAGGTCACTTCAGTGCTAGGGCCCTCCACGCCACCATGCTCCTTTCTCACAAGGCTATAGTACAATTCTATGTATGCTTGTTTGGAAAGTGTTCAAGGGGGATTACTCCTAAGCAACTAGACAAAGGACAGCAGCCTTAGCCACTTTGCTCAGGACCTCACCCTGCCATATGTCCCTGAATATATGCCCTTAATGCCTTGAATAGGAACACTCCTACATAAGATTATCTTTGAACCCTACAGGAGAAATGTGTCATAGTTTGTCTTAAATACATTAGTTTTTTGTCTAAATACCGATCCTCTTGATTTCAGAATCTCACAGCTCTTTAAAACATAATCTCAGATTTTCAAACACGAATATAATCTCAGTGTTCCTTTTTCAGAATCTTTTGTGTGGCACTGGCAATCCCCACCTTCTCTCAACGTCCGTCATTCGGTGAGGTTCTCTCAACACCTGGTATGCTGCTTCCCCTGTCCTAAATCAGACCCATTCAACCTCTCCTCAGCCCACCCCTATGTCAAAACGAATCGCCTCCGCGCCGATCCACAAGAAGGGGGGCGACGCTTCGCTTCGCTTCCCTCCCCCTAGGCCCCCCCACCCCCTCCCAGTCCGGCACTCACCATCCTCTACGCGGCTCTCGGTTACCATGGGCAACTGCGTCATGCGCACGCACACAAGCCCTCACTCTACGTAAAGCGTCATTCCCGAGTACGTTTGCTCAAGCGAAGGTAGGAGCCGGTGCAGAAAGCCCCACCTCTTAGTTTGCGCATGCGGACTGTCACTTTGAAAGTAGGGCCGTCGATGGAGCTAGTCGGCTTCTTATTGGCCAAGAAGGGCCACGCGTCCCAGACAGGAGGTGGGGCAGGGCGGTCATATCCATGTGCGCTGCCGGGGTTTGTGTGCTGAATTGTGTTGCGAGAACCGGAGGTATGAGTTGTATTGGGAAGAGGAGAGCCATCACGAAGTGTTAGAGGATTAGTGAGGGCTTACTGCAGAACAAGCCCCAGGACCTGTGCACTTGAATGAATGTGTCCCAGAAGGCGGGAAAGGAGTGCAGGGCTCTAGGAAGGACAGGTTAGTGAGATGTGGCAAAGGGAAAAAGTGCTGGCTTTGCAAAAGGCTAAGGCGCTGTTGAAAGTGCACGGCAGGTTCAGAGGTATTTTTGATTATCTGGGAATGCCCGGGGTGGGGGTAGGGGGTTGAAATTGGTTCCCAGATCCTCGTTCTGATCCTCAAACGTTCTTTTAGCAGACTGATTAAAGAGCCGAGATTTATACGTCCCCGTAAACCAATATAGCAATCGGGCTGCTCTGAATTATGCAAACCCATGACCAGGTGCAGCTAGGGTCCACGAACCCTCTTTGTCGTTATTGCCTCAGGCGTTTGAACCCCGTTAGGTAGTGAAACTTTTCCAAAGTATTTTGAAAGCTGGTGGGGCTGTTGTTTAGTCTTATCCTCTGTAGAGTAGGAATGAGTTACAAAGTCAACGGAACGGAAGAGGCTGCAGTGAAATTAGGCACAGGATATGTGAAAAATCTTCTGTAGTTGCTTTGAGAGCAGATTGAGGTCTTGGGTGGAGAGTATAGCTGCATGAAACTGTCTTTGTGGTTAGACCAAAGGTTCACTATTATGGCTTAAGCAGTGGCCTGCCATATGCTTCAAGGAACCTCCTTGACAAGAACCAATGGACTTAAATTAAATCAGAAGAGTTTTCAACTAAACATTAGGAAGAACTTCCTGACAGATTGGTTCCTTAGCTGGGACAGGCTTCCTTGGGAAGTGGTGGGCTCTCCTTTTTTTGGGGGGGGGGGGTTAAACAAAGGCTAGATGGCTATCTGACAGCAATGCTGATTATGTGAATTTAGGCAGATTGCGAGAAGGAGGGCAGGATGGGTTGCATTAGTGTTTAGTTCTTGTAGTCCTTTCTTACATGCACAGGGACTGCTGTTCACCACTATAGAGTCAGGCAGCAATTTTTCTCCAGGCCAGTTTGGCCAGCAATCCTGGAGGGTGTGTGTGTGTGTTTTGCCATCTTCTGGGCATGGAGCAGGTGTCACTGGAGGTGTGGGGGTTGGTATTTGTGAGTTTCCTGCATTGTGTAGGAGGTTGACGTACTGCTACAGCACCAACCCCAAATCAGACTTTTCCCTGAAGCAACTGTGGCCAGATCTGCCTGTCCCGCATTGGTCTTGTCAGCCACCAGCGAGCCTGCAGCAGACGTGGACTACTGCACCTTTCTTAAATCTTCGTTCGCGAAGTCAAGCCGAGAGAGTAGGAGGTTGGACTAGATGATCCTGGAGGTCATTTCCAACTCTATGATCCTGTAATTCCTAAGCAAATGATAGATACACACCCAAGCTTGTTAGATCTTGGAAGCTAAGCAGGGTCAATTGTGGTTAGTACTTGAATGAGAGACTGTCCTTGAAATACCCAGTCGAGAGGACAGACACAGGCTTTCAGCCACTTCTCTGAATATCCTCCAGACCCCCAATAGGGGTCACCAGAGGTCAACATGACTTCCCAGTTCAAATACAGACACACACACACATTCCACTAAAATACACAAAAAATACAACCCCCGTCACTCACTAGTAGTTTCCCCCCTTAAAACAACACCTCCTTTCAGCCATGTTCATGTAGCTTCAAACCACAATTTGACATTATGCCTGAACTAATCTA
The DNA here is from genome assembly GCF_032191835.1 of Heteronotia binoei. Classification (NCBI taxonomy): domain Eukaryota; kingdom Metazoa; phylum Chordata; class Lepidosauria; order Squamata; family Gekkonidae; genus Heteronotia; species Heteronotia binoei. The sequence continues at coordinate 74,900,309 of NC_083228.1, read as the reverse complement.
CTGGCTTCCTATTCCTGCCTTGATGTTTCACCCAGGATCTTAGATTCTCATGTGGCTTAAATATTTCTAGCTGAGAGTGAGGTTTCAGTTAAAAAAAACTGAAATAAACTTGGGTTCCTTTCCACATTCTTGACCTTACTGTTGCTTTATTATTAACTTGCAAGTCATTAAAAAAAAAGACCTAGCACTTTTTACCCTGTCTTCTCTGTCCCTTCCTTGCATTCTCTGTGACCAGTAGATTTATCAGTGATGCTTTAATGAATACTTGCTAAGGACATTAACTATTGGAAAATTATTTGTGCAAAGTGTTGGTTGTTGATGGTCAGTCCTATGATGCATTAATACTAAGTAGGGCTGTTATTGAAGTTAAAAGAATGTTTGAGTTACATTTCTTTAGGATATGATAGCAGTTGTCTTGGGAGAAGCAGCACTGTAGATTCTCTCTGTTCTGAGTATGTAATACATGTGACAGCAGGACAATAATTGCTGTCCATTGAGTTAATAACATTTTACTGTGACTGAACATTCACTTTGAGATCCTGTTCATACCAAACTTCATGCAAGCTAGCAAGATGACTTTAAGGATGGAATAAGCAGAATTTTCAACTGCTTATGACTACTTGCTTATGTTGCCAGTCTGCCGAGACGACCTTCCATTCTACAATCAAGAACAGGCCTTGGATTGCTATCTAAGCTTGCATCTTGTATGAGCTCTCTACTTGTCATTTTCCTTGAGGATCCAGTCTTGCACTTTCCACAGCCTCTGCTCAGCCCTGTCCAGCCAGCAAAGACTAAAATAATTTCCCTGTAACAGGTGGGTTGGTGGGCAGGATGGTTGGGGAGAAAGACTGATAGATCAGCAAGGCAAGGATTAAGTACATCATTTTTTTCCTGTGTGTCTTCTACCCATTTCCAGGTAAGTACCTGGCAACCATAATCCTTTGCTTAGTGCATTACAGAGCTGCTGTGCTGACCTGTACATTGTCCCTTCTGCAGTAAAATGGCAGCCAGTCTTACCATGTTCAACATTGATGCCCCTCGCTGGGACCAGAACACCTTCATGGGGCGCCTGAAGCACTTTTTCAACATCACAGACCCAAGGACACTGCTGGTGTCAGAGCATGAACTGGACAGAGCAAAGACATTGGTGGAGAACTGCAGGTAGACAGTGGTAACATAAATATTTTGGGTTATGTACTCTTGGACTGTAGGCTTGATCCACATTCATTAACAAAATCGGTGTAAGACAAAAATCTTTTGCTCCTATGTGTGTTGCAGGGGGTAAAAATACTTGTGACATCCTGATGTGGAGAAAAGGTTTCTCTATCTTGCCCTAGTTCTTTAAAAAGATACTGAGTATTATGGAATCTTGGATCAAGGAACATTAAAATGCAGTGGAGGGATGCAGAATAAGGCAGGGATTCTCAGTGATCTGTAAAGAATTTGGAAACTTAAGATTTTTTGCTCTGTAGATGTGTTTGCTCCTGTTGCAGTGGCTCCCAGTTCTCCAGTGTGTAACTTGCAAGGACTTCTTATTTCCTGCTTGTAGGGCAGGCACAGTGCCCCCAGGAACCAGACAGGAGCAGCTGTTCTACGCCAAGAAGCTTTATGACTCTGCTTTCCACCCTGACTCTGGGGAGAAGATGAATTTGATAGGGAGGATGTCATTTCAAGTTCCTGGAGGGATGGCTATCACTGGCTTCATGCTACAATTTTACAGGTGTGAACGGGTAATTTTGTTGGGCTTCTGATTGTCTTTCTTTCTGCCCCCCCCCCTTCCTTTTCCTGTAGCTCTCTCAGCTTTGCCAGCCTGACAGCCAGGGTTTTGTCAAGGTCCAAGTTTATTTCTCTTAAGGTGTTATCTTTATCTGAACCTAAGTTTTACATTCTCCATCATTTCTCCTGCAGTACAGTGTTTTTGATTTTGTGCTGCTTGTTTGTTCTCTTGGGTTTCTTGCAGTAGTGGTTAATGGCCACTGAAAACCTCTGTGGTACTTTTTCTGCATTAACCATAAAAGCTTCTTCAGGCAGTTAATCTTTAATACTGTTTGCAGCTGTTCTCTTAAAAAACAAACCAACCACAGCCTTTAGTACTAACACTTGTGACTATCCAGGGATACTTACAAAAGAGAAGTAAACCCCAAGGTAATTTGCATTCTGCAACCTGTATAAATTATGTAAATTAACTTAAATATCACTTTGTTGTTCTACAAGGAACTATGCAAGGTATTGAGGTAAAGCCTCCTCACCACTCCTTGTTTTCTTCCCTCTTCTTCCCCCCTGTTTAGAGAGTTTCCTTGATGTTGTCTGTTTTGGAATCTGTGAGGTCTAGGAACTTGCTGTTTAAAAATCATGACTGCAGAATCTAAATGGTACAATCTACATCAGCAGACAAATAAAAATCAATCTGACAATACCTGGAGACTTGAGGCTGCAGTTTGCTACAGGTCTGATTAGAACCATGTAAAGTCTCAGGAGAACCAACCAAGAGATTCAGGCTGTTTTGGAGACCCGCAACGATTAGTCTAAAAGTCACTGCTAGAATTCAAAATCTGAGCCTATTGACCTGATGTCCTGCAGCAATTATGTCCAGGAGTCAGGCTAAGATGGTCTTGTGACAGTGGGCCTTTTTCTCTTTTGTTTACCATTTCACAGACCAGATCAGATTCTTAGCCAGTTAAGAGCCCTGTCATTAGAAAAAAGCAGAGAAATCTGGGATCCCACTCACTCACTCACGGAAAACCAGACATTTCTAGTCTTCCCTCAGTCACAGTCCATGCTGGTGCCTGCCATTTATGTAAGAGGATTTTCAGTTGTCTTAAAGTGTTATCTACTAGACATGTAACAATTTTAAAGTGCAATTGGTGCTATTACACCATATGAAAGACAGATTTAAGACTTAACTATGTGGTACTTTTAATCGCATGCAGATGCAGCCATCTCTAACAATTCTAATGTTGCCATGTTTCCACAACTGTTGGAAAATCTGGAGAAGTAGGAGGCATAAAAATGTTCAGCTTAACTCTTGCAGTCTTGTGGCTAAGATGGTTCTCCATATAGTTAGAGTACTACTTGGTAAATGTGTCAATGACTGCCATGCAGTTAATCACTCACTTGATTCTGTCTTTAGGAACTTTACATTGGTAAATAAGGTCAGGTCTGTGCTCATAGCTCCTTCACAATGTACCATTTGGCTGAGCTTTTAGTCGAATTACTCTTGATTAATGTCTCGGCCTAACATTTGCCAAGGAAGGGAGCTGGTGGTGTTGTTTGGCTAGCTCCAAGTCTAAATGTTTTGTTATTAACTAATTTGGCTTTTATTTAAAAGGAATTATATTTGGGGATGGGTCTTAATGTCAGTAGCTCTAAAACTTGTAATGCATCTGTTTTTTAAAAAGTTCACTGCAGTCTTCTTTTCTCAAAGTAATTTCTGTGAGATTAGTACATGCTGATGTAGTATGTCAGTTATCTGTGATTCAGTTAGACAGCATAATAGCTGCTTTGAGGCTAACTCTTGGGTTGCTGTAGAGTAGGGCTAACTTGCCAGGAAAAGGGACTCAGGAAAAGATCACCCAAATATCTGCTGTAGGCTTTTTTTCAAGGAGCATTTATTTTATAGGATCTTTCTCTTTGCTGCTTACCTGAGAGCAGTATTCCCACTAAGGCTGCAGAGTCTTGTGAGCAAAAATTCTACTTTGTGAGCTACTGGTATTAAAGTTGGGAGCTACTGGCATTAAAGATGTGAACTACTGCATATATTATTGTGCTCTGGAGCCATTTTTCCTGAGCTAAGACAAAAATGTGTGAGCTGGAGGCTAAAAATCTGTGAACTAGCTCATACTAACTCAGCTTAGAGGGAATACTGCCTGAGAGCTTCGTTTCTGGTGCTCTTCATAGTCCATGTTCTGTTTCTAGAACAGAGCACAACTTGGTAATGGGGGGGGGGGGATAGCTCAAGATATTTTTCATTACTCAGAAGTAACTCTCCTTTTAAAAATTGTTTAGTGATCCCTGCTCTGGAGTTCAGGTAATGTAATTAAGTTGTATTGGCCAAGCATCTGTCTAAATAAGGCCTGAATGTTTCTGTTCAAAGGTAGAAAATAACATCCTGGAAAACTGGGTTTTTTCCCAAAAAGTGAGGTTCCTAAGAGAGGTGGAAATGGGTGTCTAGGTAGTTTAAATTTTGCATCCAGAAGTTCTTTTAGTGTTGTCAAGGTACGCAGGCAACTCTGAATGTTCAATTAAACAATCTGTACCCATTGAGCAATGTATGATGAGTTCATTGAAACAGATACAGCCTTTTTTTTTACCAGACAGAATGTGGCAAGTGAAGAGAAAATCTAGATTAAACAATCTGTATCTATTGTTCAAATGAAGAATGCACGATGAGTTCATGAAAACAGATACAGCCTTTTTACTTACCGGACAGAATGTTGTGGGTAAAGAGAAAATCTAGATAAATTATTTGGTTTATTCAAAATAAAGATTGATATTTGATTATGGTGCGTGATTGGCTGTTAATATGGATTTAGTATAATGGAAGTCTGTAATATGAATTTTAGTATAATGGAAATCATTTAAGAAAAGACAATTTCTGATAAGGGTGAACTTCTTGAGACAGAAATAAGGGTGTGCCTTCTTTGGCTGTTTCAGTGTATGCATATATCTATTCTGGTTTCTGGGTGTTTGTTTTTTTAACCTCTTTCTTTACCTCTAGGACAGTTCCAGCTGTTGTTTTCTGGCAGTGGGTGAATCAGTCCTTCAATGCCATTGTGAATTACACCAACCGGAATGCTGCCAGCCCTATCTCTGTAAAGTGAGTACCTGGACAAAGTTATGTGATGGCATGCTCTTTCTGCATATGTTTCCCTGTGTGTTGCTTTCTGGGCCTTGCTTTAGTTGGAATGTGTTCTATGACTCTGGAAAAAAAACTGTCTTGGGAATTCCTCAGGCAGATTAGATAATACAAGCAGGGGTCTTGCATGGACTTGTGGGGAACACCTCATTTCCCCTCCTCCACTGTTTAAGGCCCTTCACGGTCAGGGACCTACATGCCTTCAGGACTGTCTCTCTCAGATGCCTCCAGGAGAGTGTTGCTCTCAGGGAATAAGAACTTACTGGAGGCCCCTGGCCTGAGAGACATCTGGCTGTCCTCAGCTAGGGCCAGGGCTTTTTTGGCCCTAGCCCCTGCCTGGTGGAACTCTCTGCCAAAGAACATCCATGCCCTGTGGGATTTCCTTCCTATTCGCAGGGCATGTAAGGCAGAGATGTTCTGCCAGGCATTTAGTTGAAGACAGCAATTGGACAGTATACAGGCAGTTTCCCCCACCCTCTGAAATATCCCCAGGAGGTTCAGGAACTGTAACTTTTTTTGCCATTTTGTAATGGGACCTGCTTTTATCTGTACTTGGCTTTAACTTAAATCATGTACTGTGTGGTGTTGGTGTTGTTGTAAGCCACCCTGAGCCCTGTTTGCAGGGAAGGGTAGCCAATAAATCAAATAAATAAATAAAATATTTCTTCTTAAACTTCCCTGAAAGCCCCCATAGCATCTTCTTTTTTGCTTGCTTTTCTCCTTCCCCCCCACCCACCAGCTACCCTACTTTTATCTTGCCATTCAATTTCAGCAGTACTTATTCTTTGTTTACTTTATTTATATCCTGCCTTTCTCCATGGTTCCAATTTCTGGATTTAAGTACCCACAGATCTGGCCATGTTGAAACTTGGAAATATTAATGGAGAAATCCCATACATCCATATGACATTCTAGTTGGTTGTGTAGCACTTCTTAGGCTGTTTTCTGTAAGTAGAACATATCAGTAATGTCTGAGACAGAATCCAGATAGATGCAGTCCCAGCTGTCTTACCACTGAATAAACACGATTTACTTGTTCACTTTTAAGAAGAAGAAGATCGCAAATTTATACCCCACCCTTCTCTCTGCATCAGAGTCGCAGAGCAGCTTACAATCTCCTTTATCTCCTTCCCCCACAACAGACACCCTATGAGGTGGGCGTGGCTGAGAGGGCTCTCACAGCAGCTGCCCTTTTAAGGACAACTCCTGCAATAGCTGTGGCTAACCCAAGGCCATTCCAGCAGCTGCAAGTGAAGGAGGGGGAATCAAACCCGGTTCTCCCAGATAAGAGTCCGCACACTTAACCACTACACCAAACAGACTCTTTAAGTCACTACACTAGTGATATATGAGGTAATTTGAGTTGTGGGTGATAAAAATTCCCCTTAGGTGTTTGTAAAAATTGTACTACTTCTAGTGAAGAGGGTTCATTTTGAAGATGCCATTTCCAAGTGTTTAAATTAGAAAAAGAGGTATGCAAGCCTAGTAGGATTTCCTATATAATCCTTTAAGTATCAGTTCTTACGTGGTCCCTGTATCAGTTGTTCACACCATATCTAGGGATTTCAGGCAGAGGCTCCTGACTCTCAAGATCTTTTTTAAAATAAAAAAAGAAAAGTCTTAGAAGTTATAATAATGAGCAAGTGGGTGCATTTGCTACAAAAATCGCAGGGGCATATCATCTGATCTGACATTGCTTATTGATGGACTGCTGAATTACCATCTGTTAATAAGAATTCACTCCCTCTGAATGATTACAGGCAAATTGGAGTTGCTTATGTCACTGCTACCAGCACTGCCTTGGCAACCGCCGTGGGGCTCAACCTCTACACTAAGGTACTGTCATAAAATGTGTTTTTTATCCACAAGGGGGCAGCAGGACTGAGGACAAAGCAGGTGACTGGGCATCTCTTTCTCCCTTTGATGTTAGAAGGGTGAATGTCTGCTTCATATGACAAACCAGCCCTGGGACCTGGAGAAGGAGGATACTTGAAGTATCCTTGTACTTTTTATGGCTTCAGCTGATGCACAGCATTAAGCAACTAAAGAGACCCTACACATTCCTGTAGAATAAGTTTTCTTTTGGAAAGTAGGGAAGAGAAATCTTGTACTTTGGAATATCAGTTCATATTACACAAGGTAATAGGAATGTGAAACAACAGAATAACTTAGTATAAGGAGAAAGCAAGATAATGGTAGATTATACCTGCAGCTGCCAGAGCACTTACCAACTTTCCAGGTGCCCACCAAGTAAGGGCTTTTGTTTGGTAAGGCTTCTGGTTAGTTGTACAGGTTTTTTAAAAAAATGTTGCTGCAGCAGCTGCTACTACAGAAGAAAAAAAAGAGGAGATTGGATTTATACCCCACCCTTCACTACCCAAAAGAGTCTCAGAGTGTTTTACAATCTCCTTCTCCTCCCCACAACAAACATCCTGTGAGGTAGACAAACTGAGAGCTCTCACAGAAACTGCTCTTGAGAGGAACAGCTCTATGAGAACTTGTGACTTACTCAAGGTCACATTAGAAGGTGTGTATGGAGGAGTGGGGAATCAAACCTGGTTCTCCCAGATAAAAGTCCACACACTTAACCACAACACCAAACTGGTGTAGCACAAGGATCTTCATAATGTGACTGAGGGTAAACTGTGGGTATGCATGAAAATATTTTACAACAATATGCCCAGTATGCCCCTTAAAAAAGGCATCCTGTTGAACAGAACTTCTGCCTGAAATGTTCAAGAACTACTGCTGGAGTTTTGCATACCCACTGACGTTTTGTGGTTGGTCCATCTCCTACAGCAGCCATTTTATGATTGTACCACCACCCTGTGTCCAAATTCTGAAGGTGCCTGTAGACTCCAAAAGGTGGTGATCCCTGGATTATGCCTTGAAAAAAATTCTAGTGAACATTTTTAAAAACTTGCTAATTTTGTGATGTTTTAGTAAAGGTCCTACCTTTACTTTAGTTGCTTTAGTATTTTTTTCCTAATGGATAACATGATCGCTGGGGCTATCTCAATATTTGTCAACTTTATGAAGCAGGACTTACCACTTTCACCTTCTGGCTGCAGCCCACAAACTCCGTGAAATTTTGTTCCTGTAGATAAGTCACTGAACCGTCTGGAACAGCACAGAGGGGCAAAGTGGGATCCTGCAGCAGGGGATGTAATTGGAAGAAATCTTTACCTCTCTTCCAGAAACAGAAATCATTCTGCTGGAAGGAACGACACAGTTGGATAATGTCTTTCTTTAACCTTCTGTCTAAAAACCGGAAGGCCTTTTCTGATGATTCTTCTAACTGTGTTATCTTTTTTCTGTACAGAGAGCCCCAACTCTTGTGGCACGTTGGGTCCCCTTTGCAGCGGTGGCAGCTGCCAACTGCGTGAATATCCCTTTGATGAGGCAGCAGTAAGTCTCCTGGATTTAGACATGAGGGAGGGTTAAGTGATCATGGAACCAGTCCAGGTTAACGGAGAGCATTAAATGATATCGAGTAAGGTCATGTGTCATTCCATTCAATGGAGAGAGGCAACCTCAGGTAGTGAAGGCATGTCTCTGGGGACCAAGCCACTTGTGTTCTTCTCCTGTATCTAATGATTCACTTACTTAGACTTATACAGCTGCTTCCCAGAGTTACTGCTGATATCAAAACATCAATAGGATAAAAGCACATTGGTCTGTTACTCTCAGGACAAAACAGTGCACGTGACCACCTACTTGTCATGGCTTGTACTGTGTTTCCTGGTTTGTTTGTTTACGTGTTGAGTTCAAACACAAGTTTGTGACTATTAACGAATACAAGGCTTTATAGGAATGGTCTGGACAGGAGCTGTCCACTGCACCTGCATGTTTCCCTGCGCAGAAACTTCAAAGTACCAGTGCGTATAGTTTATTGTCAGACATCTCTTAGCTGAATCTGAGAAATCCCTGGGATCCAGCTGTCAGTGCAAGACCAAAATGTGAAATGCTAACTGCCACTACTTTGGTTCTGCTATTGACACATCCCAAACTCTCATTCACATTCCTCCCAAGCAGCCTTGCCTGCTTACTCCTTGCGCCAACAGCACTTAGCCAATTCTGCCTTCCAGGCTCTCTTAGTGGTTACACTCCACACTCACACAGCCCTTTTTCTTTTGGGCTCCCCTTCCACTCATCCATTCTGGTCCTGCTTCTTGGGCAATTACTTCCTTCGCCACCCCTTCCTCTCTCCTCTCTATCTGTTCTGCTCCACTGGTACCTAGACCCACTTATTAGCCTCCCTATTTCTGCCCTCTCTGCTTGCTCCTCCCATCTATCTCTTGGTTTTGTCTCCTCTTTCCCAAATGACCTTTGGCTATTCTTGTGGGAGCTGTATTATTAACATTTTACTGCTGTTATCATGTATAGTACAGTTACAAGGTTCATAATTTTTTTTCATGACCTCCCAGTACCTACAGCTAATGACTGGAGGCAGGCAACCAGCAACGGCCAGTTTTCATACTATTCCATGATATGTAAGAAAATGGCTAGATCTGTGGGGTAACAAGGACATCAGTTATTTTGTGATCAATGTAGGATTAAGTTCTGCTCAGCTGAATTCTTTTTATTACAGCTGATGATGATGCAATGATGACAGCCTGGTCATATAAGTGTAACTCAAATGACAGTGTTTTCCATGACTGCATTTTTATTATGCACAAGCAAGAGCTGTTAACAGAAGAGAAGTTCACTTGTGATGAACTTAATTGCCACATGCATGCGTTAGTTGCAGTCCCCGTTAAATGAGAGGTTTAGAAAGGTTGCTGGGCAAATGAGGACCCTCAACAAATATTGTTGTGTGTTTAATATAATTTTTTTAGCAAGAAGAGAAATCTCCCTGTTTCTACCGAACTGCTTCCCGTATAATCTCTATTGGTAATCTCTTTATAGTCTTGCAAATTGTGGTTTGGAGTGTGGAAGCTCCAGAACTTGCTGGGGGGCCCTCCCCCCATCAACAGCAGAACTGTATGGAGATTATCCAGCAATCTTGTAGGTGTTCACATCAGGGGTTAAACATCCAGTGCCCTGACCCTGAGAAACTGCTGTTGGCTGGGTAGAGATAAGAAGCTTGATGCTCCTTATCTTCCATCACCATTACCCCTCAAAAAAAGGCTCTTTGAAATCCTGTGCCCCATAATGCTTCCCACCACTACCTAATGACAAGAGCATTTGCAGAGGTCTGGTTTGTTCCATTGGAATGTGAAAACTGAGATCCAGATTGCTATAAAGCTATGCTATATTTCCCTACAACCCTGTTTGGTAGAATAGCAGGGTTGACCAGTGCTAGAAAGTGTGTTCTTCTTTTCTCATCCCCCCCCCCCCACAGTGCTGTGGAACCTGATGCTCCATAACCTAGCAAAGGAATGTATCAGGGTTTGGCGTTCTAATCTAGCCTTTTTTAAGGCAATAGTGGAAAATGATTTTTTTTCTGCATTCTGCATGGAGATCCCCATGTAGAAAAACTTCCTTGTGGATGGTCCTGTTGTCCTGCTTTCATTGTGGGCAAGCAGACAGGACATTCTACTATTAGAAAGAATTATAGATATGCAAAAATGCAGTGAAAGGCAACTGGAGTTGACCTGCAAAATACCAAAAGATCCACAAGAAACCAGTGTTCCAGCATCCTTTCCAGAACGCCTGCCTTTTTAGGATACCCTTCAAGGGTAGCCATAGAGAGCATATTACATCATTGAGCCTGGATATTACAAATGCACACAGTTGAGCATTTCTATATATAAATATCTCTTCAGATATGGCTTTTTACAAAATGGCTGCCATTTCCTGCACATAGAAACTCTCTTTCCCAACTTCCCTGCATGACTCCCTTTTTGGCCAGAGCAGCTTCCTTCCTGCCGTAGTACATCAACCAAACACGCTTGGCTTGCCAGTCCCCAGATCCCTTGCATCTCCTGAAATAAAGTGGCCATTGCTATGGTTGTACAGCTGTTGCTAGAGGATGAACACATGAAGCTATCTTGGTCTATCAAGGCCAGTGTTGTTTACTCTGCTGGGCAGTGGCTCTCCAGAGCCTCAGTGGCCTTTCACATTATGCACTGCCTGGTCCTTTTTAAAAGAAACAAACTGGAAATACTCAAGACTGAACAAAGAAAGATGCTTTACCACTGAGCTGTAGCCCCAACCCCTACTCCTAAAAACAACCCAAAGGCAAAGCAGGTCTGCCGGATGGCATGTATACAGACAGAAATAATAATATGACTCTCTAAAAGCTCCAGTGACTGTCACCAAACAAAGTTTCTGCCAGCTAAGATTCTATTTGCTGTCTAAATATGCCAGCTGCCTGGGCTCACCGTACTAAAGTGGGCATTCTGCAGATGTGCACCATTTGCCTTGCCTTTCTGCTCAGGCCGGTTTTGCGTAGTTGATTTCACTGCTTAACACCCCGCTCCATGCACAGATGGCACTTGGCACTGGTGCTGAAATTACTTTCTTGGGAAGGGGGAACATTGTTGACAAGTATAGCCTGCCATGCGCAAAAGAAGTTGCAGGTACTGAAACCTGTATGGGCAGGATTCACAGTCAGCAGATTCTTAGGCTGATCTGCCATGCAGTACCATTGTGCTGCACTCATCCCACTGTTCCTTCTTTATCTTTTAATGGGCATGGGGGGACAACAACAGTCATTTGTTCCATTTTATCAGATTGCTTTGAATGGTGCAGGGAACAGTTCCACTTGGAAAATGCTGGTTTCTAGAAACCACGATGTGAGCTTTGTTTATTTAGAACCTGTGGCATTGTTTGTAGGGAAAAATAGATTTTATCTTTGAGGGTTTAAAAAAGAAGCACACCTGCCTTCAATCAATCTCCCTTTGACACATCACTTTCCTTTTAGCCTCCCTGCTAGTTGGCTACTAGATTTGCTTTTAGCTTACAGTAATCAATTCCAGCAAGTATCCCTGGAATATGCCATCATACAAACACATGATATTTAAGAAGTAGCCAGGGAACATCACACAAATTACTATAGATGAAAGAGAAGTTGTTTTTGACAGTAACTGTCTTCCTTCTCTTTCCCTATAACATAGCCTCTGTTCAGCAGAAGCCACTAGGAGGCAGCAATGTATTGTCATTTTTCACATGCTCCCGCAGCCTCCGGAATGCCCCTTCTCAGCAATGTAATGTTTGTTCCTAGAGCATTGTGGTCTGTAAGGAATCCCTTAGCTTGAAATGGCCCATTGCCAAGTGATCCTGTGGGATTTTGTGTCCACTTTAATAATTATAGAAAGGACTTTTTGAATTCCTCTTCAAAACCTCAACAAGGCGTACAAACAAAATATAACAAGTGCATCAATAAATAATATGAATACTATATAAGAAGAGCAGCAGAAAAGTCCGAATGGGCAAGAAGAATATTAAAATGGTAACTGTAAGCAGGAAGAGTTTTACGCTACAGTCTGTAATGCAAAGTAGATGGGCGTCAGGTCAATCTGATTATGCACAAAGTCGTCCTCTGGTGCCATGTTCACACTTGCACCTTGCCCTTCCCTTCTTTCCCCCATCCCTTCTCATAGGTAGAGTATTGAAGGAATCCTCACTTACTGTGACATACATATACTGGCATCGAGGTGAAGTAGAGTTAGTTATACTTCCACAAGCTGGGCTTGGAACACAACATCATCATATGAAAGAGGGTAGGGGGTAAGTGAGTCACATGCAGGGTCTAAAGTGCAAAGACCCAGTTTGGTGTAGTGTTTAAGGGTGGTGGATTCTAATCTGGAGAACCAGGATTGAGTCCCTGCTCTTCTGCATGCAGCTGGCTGGGTGACCTTGGGTCAGTCACAGTTCTCTAAGGAGCAGTTATCTCAGAGCTCTCTCAGCTCCATCTACCTTGCAGTGTCTGTTGTGGGGAGAGGAAGGGAAGGAGATTGTAAGCCACTGAGACTCCAAGTTAAGGGCAGGGTATAAATCCAACTCCTCCTTCACCCTGTAGGAGGCCTGGGTGCATGAGAGAAAAACTGGAAAACGAAGATGAGGGGCAGGCACAGCAAGGGCAGCTTGCTGAGTGAGGTGGGGGGTGCCCAGAGGCACAAAAGTTGAGGATATGAGGGTTTACAGGGCAAGGGAAGAAACTGAGGATTCAGAAATCCCACTGAGGGGGAATGTGGGTCCTTAGCTGAGGAACCCACTGGTTGAGCCCTTCTGCTCAGTTTGAGCAGAAGGTGCCTCAGAGCCCTGAGTGAGCACCAAACACCCCCAACCCTACTGTTTTCACACTGAGGAATGACTTCCAGTTCCCTTTCCCCTCTACCTAACTGCCTGCTGCATTTGAGCTTGGGGATATATATTCATTCTGCTCCCATAGACCAGGATGGAAGCTCTCTTGTTGGCAGCCAGCACTGCCTGTCGAACTTTGGAGGCTGTTGTTGGTGTTTCCAGGGCTGCAGAAGTCCATCCCCCCCAATTGCTTTTATGATTAATTGATCAGTGCCAGCATGACATCAGTGCTTCACAAACTACTGATACGAACTGCACAAAAAACCGTGAAAAAACCATGGGAGATTCGTTGCAGACACAATCACATGACCCTTGACTCATAAATCACAAATCAGGCAATTTTCATGATGAATTTAGGGTTGTAACAAGGTTCATGCCCATCCGAGTTATGATTCATTCACTGGTTGAAAAAAGGGCCTTGAAATAGTAAAACCATGGCCCCATGCAGTTGGAAGTGTGGTTGAGGTAATATTCTAGCAACAATGCCATATCCTGGCTTAACATCATCTCCACCCCCTAATATGTTTTGTAATTTCATGTCATATATAGAACAGAGAAACCCAGGGAGTCAACACACATGAACCTCATAGATACATGTAGAACATGAGTGGTTGTTTCCTACTGTAGCAATAAGACATTGTTGACCTATGTGATCTCTGACTAACTTTCTGTACTTGGGATTCTATATTTAAGTGACTTTTCCCTGGAGAATGTGGGACTGAAGGTTGGATGTCCCAGCTTTGGATAGGGTTCTCCTTATGCATGGTGCTGAGAGAAGAAGGTCCATGGATTGAGCCATTGAGAGTGATGGGCTGGGGAAAGGAGGGCCCACCAGATCACTCATAATATCTAAAATCATGTCTCTGTGTCTGTATTAGGGAACTCATTAATGGAATCACAGTGACTGATGAGAATGATAATCGACTGGGTGAGTCCAGGGTAAGTGCCATAATCTCAGGAGCAAAGAGGTAATGTAATTATTGCTCTCTTCTGGCAAAAAAAAAAACCCTTCCAAGAGTATTTGGCACTTCTTTTGCTGGCACTGCTAGTAGCCAAAGGAATCCAGAAACTGATCTGCTGATGCATTGTAGTTTAACAGGTGGTGCCTTGTTAAGACCTCCTGCTGTGCCTTAGAGACTGATTTTGTTATTTGTTGTCTTCAAAAACTTAATCAACTTCGTTATATATATAAAATGAGCCAAGAGAGTAATAGATGTGTCACTATACATTGCAACTTCTGTATAGCTCTTACAGTTTATGGGTTCATAATGTTTTGAGGAAGGGATTGGCCAATTTTAAAATAAGGAATTTCTGTCAGCCTTGAAGTTTGAGGACCATTTCCCACATGTATGTGTGTGTGTGTGTGGGGGGGGTGCATTCACAGCTTCATTGTGATCAGGAAGCTACTCAAGCCAATCTTGAGCATTCTTATTTTAAATCCACTTTACATCCCTGATACTTGGGCTGCTTTCACGTGGCAATAATTCTCTGTGTAACCCTTCTGGCTGCTGTGAATGCAGAGGCTTTAGGTGTCCCTTGGAAGTCCTTGTGAGTTCCCTGCACATGCAGAGAATTTAGCAGTTTATGCTCTCTGATAATACTGCATTTTCTTCTCTTGGCTGTGTCCTGCATCAGTATTTTCTATCGCTAACCCTCCCTTTGCTGGTGCATATTATTTTCTGCAAGTGAATGCTACTTATTCCATTTTTAAATAAACATTTGCATGTTCATTGGTGAGTTGCCATTCTATATCTGCTTTTGCTAACAAAAAAAGACTGCAGTGTTTGTATTTAATTAACACATGGAGCATTAAATGCAGTGTTTTGTTCCCCCAAAGTGGGGGAATTATTTTATTGCGTTGGGGTTGTTGAGTTTGGGGTGGGATTCCATCAAGGGTTGTTCCAGTGAGATGGTTCCCTCTTTCTGCCCGGGTAGGCCTGTTTGTCTGAGATCCTAGAAGTGTTGACTGATTGGTCCTCAATTTTGAAAAGGTTTTTTTCTAAAACTGTAAGCCACCTTTTGTCTCTTCGATTGGAGAGTACATGTGAGGCTGCTAATTCTTTCTTCTTTCTCAGAGAGCTGCAATTAAGGGGATAAGCCAAGTGGTGATTTCCCGTGTCACTATGGCTGCTCCTGGAATGAGTAAGCATCCAACATTTCTCCCTAATTCTACTCCTGGCTAGTAAGGGGGGAGGGTCCTTCTGACTTGCAAAGAAAGCCTTCCTAGAGCTGATGATGAGAAGGGGAGAAGAGGGTGGCAGCTTGTAGCTGGCTGTCCTTGTACCTCTGTGTGGTCCTTCTATATCCTATGGAAGCATACAGGATACAGAACTGCCTGCTCTGTTATCACAAAGCCCTGTTTGTCCCCAAGAGGAAACTGATCCATTATGCTGAGAGATATTAAGAGAGTGGGCAGGGGAGCCTCTCCCTAGTGGATCCTAAGAAGAAGTGTCTGTGTGTGTGTGTTGCTGGGCTGGGATTAGGTCCACCTGCTGCCTATTGCTTGGCTAGCATCAGAGAGGGCATGATTTGGGGAACAGGACTGTGGCTACTAATACATTTTCCCTTCTTACAGTTTTGTTGCCCATCATCATGGAAAAACTAGAAAAGTACCCTTTCATGAAGGTAAGTAGCTCCTGAAATGCCTGTCTTTGCTTCCTGGTGGGTGGTGGGCTTTCTGCCTCTTAAGAGATTCATACGGAGTATTTTTTTTTTTAGCTTTCTTCATAGGAAGGGGGACTGTTTCCATGTGGGGGTGGGAAAAGCTGTTCCCACTGTGGAAGCAGCAATGAGCAGGGTGGGAGGTACATGGGGGACAGCAAACCTTGTGATAAAACTCAGGGAACAACTGCATGGCTGTGGAAACAGAAGCATAAATATCATTGCAAGTAGTACAGAGTTGTCCTGACCTGGATAGCCCAGGCTAGCCTAATCTCATCAGATCTCAGAAACTAAGCAGGGTTGGCCTTGGCTGGTGTTATCCAGAGACTACCAGAGTCATGACATAGAGGCATGCAATAGCAAACCACCCCTGAATGTCTCTTGCCTTGAAAACCCTGTGGGGTTGCTGTAAGTCAGCTGTGATTTGATGGCCCTTTCCACCACCTCCAGTACAGAGTTAGTTTGAATAGTAGGGGAACTCTATAACAACTGGGCAGTGGAACTTTGTGGAGTTATCTCCTCATTTTGTAATCAGAAATGAAGTAATTCTGGAGACCCTTAAATTAGTGGAGGTTGCTAAGTAGGTTTCTGAGATAGACTAAATACCTTTCAGTGCCATCCTATGCAGTTACTACCATTAAAGTCAATGGAAGTAATTCTGCATAGAATTGCACTGTTCGAGAGCTTGTCTATCTCACTGTTTGTTGTATTCCCCCTGGAAGTCTTCTGCAGAGTTAAAATTAGAAAGGGATGGGTTCTCAAAAGCAAAGGTGACTTTAAGAATTCTGGATTATGTAACAAGATATGCCATAGATGAAACTGCCATGTAAATTTTCCCAGTTCTTTTAGATTCTAGTAGATGATGTCCGAGGTTTTCTTTTCTTTTCCATCATGTCTGCATCTAATACATAGAGTGTGAAAGTTCTTGCTTTCTCACATGTTGCTTTCTTGGCAGAAAATCCAGGTTCTTCATGCTCCGTTGCAAATACTACTTGTCGGGGGATTGTAAGTATTATAATTCTCATTGCTTTTATGGTTGCTAACCTTGGATGTAGTCTGCAGACTTTGCTTGTGAAAGTATTGTTATTACAGCATGTATAAAGTTAGTTGTATGAGCAGAGAGAAAGCTGCAAACAGGATGCCTGGAAAACTATTCTCCTTTTTTCATGCCTATGCAGGCCAGGTTTGAGTAGTGTTCTCACACCACTAATGGTTATGGGTACAGTTGTACCTCCTTTTGAAGCCATTGGCAAACCATTCATCAAACTGGATGTCAAAAGGAAAAAGGAATGGTTAATTGAATTCCCTAGCTTGCTGGGTACAATTGCTATTGTTTGCATCTAACATGGGGTTGAGGGAAGGTCATTGGCAGCTAGTGTGGAAAGGTTTCTGCCAAGGATTTCGTCAAGGTGCTGGAGCAGATGGGTGGTTGGTTTGGCTCCATATAAAGCAATTTCCTAGCTACCCACAAGGAGCTTTATAAATCACACTCACTTGTGAATAATGACAACTGTTACATGGTAGACCCCTAAAACAGGATGGGAGACACCAAAGCTAGGATACAGTGTGAGTAGCTCAGTAAAAAGCTTTCTGCTTTTGTCTTGGAGTTCCCAAGGTTGATAGCAGTGCTGCATTCTCTGTATAGAACATAGTTGATGAACTTTGTAATGGTCTGTCTTTAATGTCTTTCAGCCTTGTGTTCATGGTCCCATTTGCTTGTGCACTCTTCCCACAAAGGAGGTAACAGCCTTATCCTTCTCCCTTATCCTTTATGCTCTTTCCTTCTTACTGTTCAAATGTGCTAGCTTCTGGATTGGGAGGGTAATGCCACTACTGTTGCCAAACAGCTTCATTACCAAGGGACATAGTATGATGGTACAACATTCATCTCTGCGTGTCTGGCAGGCAGTAAATCCCACTGACTTATCTGGAAATTTGTTTTCTAGTAAACATACTTAGGAATGCAGCCTTGATGATGACAAAGTCCTTTTGCTATTATTAATGTGTTTGTGGGAGAAACAAGCCATCAAAGAGCTTCTTGCCAGACATTACACCTGGGCTTTATTTCCAGTCAAGAATGCTTTAACTGAAAGAGACCTGTCTAGATTTGTCATGTGTGATTCTTTGAACTCTGCCCATCCACACACAAACAGAATACACTTCACACATGGAAGCAAACCAGCTGTTTCATCTGTGATTCTATAACTTTTCCTAAGGAAGCTTACCAATAACTCTTTATCTTTGTCTGGGGTTTGTTTTTGTATCTGTCTCACTTTTTGGTGCTTAACTATTCCCAAAATGGGATAGGACCAAGGGGGTATGATCTTCACTCAAATACTCAGGATCTATGCCTCAATTCCCCCCTGGCAAACTTTACTGGCCTCAGATGCATCAGTGGCCATCCATGGTCTCTAATTTGCCAGTACATTCCCCTTAGGGAAAGCATGCATTGTACTGCTTCAGCTTCTGCCTCCATTGATTATGTCTTACTGTTATGGAGAGAAGAGAGACAAAGCTGTAGCTCGCACAGGAGCAGTGTAGGTGCATCCAGCAGCTGCCCATTTCATCGCAATCTTACTCATATTCCTTTGGCAAAGGAAAATGTGTTGAGTGGAGATACAGGATGGCAATTGTGAGCAAACCACTAACTCCTGCAGTTACTCAGCTAGAATTGAAGGTAGTGCCCAAACTAAATGTGAATCTCAAATAGGTCTATGTGAGCTGCATCCCTTCCTCAGGTCCGTTGCTCCTGCTTCATACAGGAAGAGACGAGGTAAAAACAGTTTTACACAGAGCTACTCAAGGGTGAAGCCATGGCTTGTGCAAAGCATCTGCTTTGTCTGCAGAAGGTCCCAAGTTCAATTTCCATTGTTCCCAGTTAACAAGATGGTGTGTTGGGTGATGGGAAAGACCTGAGCTGCTGATAGAGTAGAAAATACAGCATTGATGGACCAAGAGTCTGATTCAGTAAAAGGCAGATTCATGTGTTCAATCTGAGTTGGATTGTCCTTGTTGAAGTACTGCCTGTCATTTATACTAGCACAGTGGCCCAATGTCTTTTTTTCTTCCAGCACAATTGCCCTTTCAAAGCTGGAGCCTGATCTCAGAGAGTCTGTGGTGGTCAAACATGGAGACAAAGTGCCATATGTCTATTTTAACAAAGGCTTGTGAGTAGAACTACTGTCTCTCAAGAATGTGCTGGATCTTCTGACCAGCTCATCCCAGAGTCTTTACCTGATGGCTGATGGTCTACAGATGAGCTCAAGATTCTCCAGAAAGAGCAGTGCTTTACCTCCATACCTCTGTTCCCATTGCTTTGGGGTGAAGTTGCATTGATGGGCAAATATAAGAGATTTAGCCTTGCATCTCTTTTTTCACATTCCCATTCCTCTGCCAGAAAATGGATTTGGACCTTGATGTGATGTAATAGTTTACGCTCAGCAGAAAGAACCTGCCTGGTCAGTAATGGAAATATAATCTTTAATACCCTAGTATTTCTTTACCCTGTGAGGCACCTCCTCTCAGCTTTATTTTGTTTTTTGGATTTATATCCTGCCCTTCCCACAAGCAGCTTTGAAGTTCATACCTCAGTGTCCCAACCTGCTCCAAGATAGAAGTTGCCTTATATTTTGCCAGTTGCCTTATATTTTTCTTTAGAATATGCTCTGCACATAGGAACACTGTCTTAAGTCTGTATATTCCGTAATAAATCAAGTCAATCATAAAGGAACAGAATATCCTTGCATCCATTTCTGCTGACTTCAGAAAATCCAGAAGGAGATTAAACTCCCTGAGCTTATTGTAAAGTCTATACCTGCCTTCAAGTATGCAGAAGGCCAAAACATTTGGTGTAGTTCACATTGCCAGTAGGTAACTGAAATATTCTGATGTAGGTACCATCTGCTTAACTTACAGACATGAAAACTAGTTTGTCCAGACCTTTGCTGTCCTTGATCAGGTAGCTGACTCAATTCTAGTGTCTTACAAGCAGACCTTTCAGGATTTTGAATGTATATTTTAGATTCAACTCATAGCTTCACAACATTTGGCCGATAGGCAGGCCTCAGATTCAGTGGGAGTTCACAGGAGCCAGCTCCTGCACCTTTCTGAGAGTTCCACCTCCTTCTTCTGAGAGTTCCACCTCCTTGTCCATTGAATAGTATGTGTAGCTGCATAAACTCCACCACCTATTTTTCTACAAAATGACCTCTGCTCATAGGTCTCATGTGGCCTAATAGAGCCATGTTGTGCAGCCCATAGTCCCTTCCAATAAGGACTGGAGGAGGAACGTGTCACCACAGTGATGTTTCTCGGCTCCTTGGGGGAGAAGGTCAGAATGTTAACTCTTAGCCCAGAGAACAGTTAAGAGGCAGTATTCTGAATCCCCTCCCCCAAAAAACCCAGTTTTAAGCCAGGAGATGTCATAGGGTAATCTACTAGTCAGAGTACATTCAGGCCACCACTCACAACTAAATAATGCTAGACAGCTGAATGTGTTGCTGAAACAGCTGGCATTCACTACTCTTTTTCCTAGCAAGTTTAGCTGAGTCCTTGAGAAGTTTGCCTTAAAAAGCAATAGCATTGCTTTAGGGAATCATGATGCAAGCAAAAATGGGCCAACCCATAGCAATGTCTGGTGATCAGTTGCAAAGCAGAAGAACTAACTTTGACCATCTCAGACAGTGCCTTGGTGATTTTAGCTGTTACTCCCAATGAGGGCTTGTAGCCTGGGAGTTGTAACATAGTGATCAAGAGAACAAGCTGAGATCCACGAGGTAGCTGGTTCAAATCTAACCTATGCCACAAACTCACTAGGTGGCTCCAGGTCAGCCATTCTCTTCGTCTTCCACTCCCAGTACAGGGGCAATATTGCTCGCCTGCCATATGTGCTTGGTGTAAAGTTTACTGTGATAATCTGTGTGAAGTACTTTGAACACTGAAAGTGCTATATACATGTTAAATACTATTATATCTTGTCAGGTATACTCTCTTTGTGGTCTTCCTCCATCCTTGCATCCACACAGCTCCATCCTCTTTGCAGCTTGGAACTATGCAATTCGGGTTTTTTTCCTACTGGGTGCTACGACTGTCTTTTCAGAAAGTCTCCGTTTTGCTTGTTCATGACTAAAATTTATCTTAGGTGGTTTCCACATGGGACCAGGCTTACACAGTTTTCCTGTTGCTGGTGTGGCTGCTGTGCAGTTTCCCTGCCCCCCCCCCTCCACAGCTGCCATCCCTCCTCTCCCAGGGCCACTGGAATTTTTTTTTAATTGAATCTGCAGTTTCATATAGTTATATGCCTTTCCCCTTATATCTGTGCAATGAAAGGGGCTAGAGATTTTTTTTTAATGAACGCTGAGATTTCACAGAACCTGTTATAACAGTATTGTCAATATAACATGACACTGCTGAATTTTTTTTAAAGCCTCCCCTCCATAGGTATAAGGGGGAGGAAACAGGGACAGGATTCTGCAAGAATAGCTGCCATGTCTCCTCATATACATGATAACATACATATACAAGATCTTGTCAGCAGTCTCCTCCCTCTCCTATATTGCTCCTTGGGGATCTATTTTGAGAATGAAGTAGCTATTACGTTCATTTCCTGGAACCCTTATTACTGATTGCAAAATATCTTGCTTAAACAGAAATGCTAGCAGGGATGCAATGAGTAAATCAGCACAAGTGACTACCACTGCCTTTTTGTATGTGTTTCCCCTTGAGGAAGAGCTTTAGCATAAGCAGACGTTTTGTGCTGGATCCAGCCCATGAGTTGTGATTTGACCTGTGGTGAGTGAGTAACTGTCATTGAAGTGACTGGATATTGCTTCCATTTTTCCCTGAGAGCTAGACTGCCCAGGCATGTATGGGAAGTGATGCAGGTTGCTTATATGCATATATGCACAGAAATGTGATATAAATGAGAATGTTTTCTGTTTTCCTTAAAAAGGATGGGTCTTAACTGCCAACACTTCCTTCCTGAAAAGAAAATAGATTCCTAGACCTAATTCTTACCTTGGAGATAAAGCCATGTTTGGGCTGTATCATTTCAGATGGCTTCTGTGGAAGGAAAAAAACCCAATCTCTCTGCATATGGAAAACTGGCTTTTCTGGGAAAAACCTAGGCTAGAATCCTTCTCTCAGGCTTCTAGTTCTTAATGTGATTTTTTGTTTGTTTGTTTGTTTGGGGAGTCTTCAGTCATACAACACTATGCATTCTGAAATGATACAGCCCAGTGGGAAAAGTAGACCTGTGAATTAAGTTACTACACTGACTTAGTGTAATGGTTTAAGTGTCAGAGTGGAATCTGGGAGACCCAGGTCCTGATGCCAACTGTGCCACTGAAACTCACATGGCTACCGTGGATCACTCACTCGCAGCCTAACCTACCTCATATAGTTATTGTGAGGGTAAAAAGCAAGAGGGGAAACCTGTGCATCTCCCTTTGGCTTCTTGCAGGAAGGATGGAATAAAAGTGTATGTAATAAATAAAAAGTGACACCCCCCCTCCACCCCACACAAAGCTGTTTGCCCTTAGGGCAGGAAAGGGGTGGCAAGAGATGTTCAGAGGAGGTTTGTCATTGTCTTTCACCACATCATGACGCTAGTATTCCTTGGATGTCTCCTATCCAAATACTAGTCAGGGCTGACCCTGCTTAGCTTCCAGAATCTGACAAGATTCAGGCTACCCTGGGCTATCCAAGTCAGGGGGGGAAATGGAAACTGCCATCAAGATGCTGCCAACTTATGGCAACCCCCTTAGGGCTTTCAAGGAAAGAGACATTCAGAGATGGTTTTTCATTGTCTGCCTCTGTGTTGTGACCCTGGACTTCCTTGGTGGTCTTCCGTCCAAGTATGAACCAGGGCCAGCCCTGCTTAACTTCCAAGATCTGATGAGATCAAGCTAGCCTGGGGCATCCAGGTCAGGGACACCCAGTTCAGGGAGTGTTAAACCTGCTTGTTCCTCCTCTGCCATCCCACTTGGTTTTGTTTGTATTTTTTAAAAAGTCCCAAAGTCTGTATATCATAACCAAAATACCACCAGGATATATTCTAAAACAGCTGCTGTCTCCCCCGGCACAGTGATTTTTCTCCTGGTAAAGGGGAAAATATGTCTGCCCATAGTGCATCCGGCTGTACTATTGTAATATCAGGGTCTAGGATGCAAATGGCACATCACTGCTACCTCCACTAATTCCTGGCACTTCTCTGGATTGGTGCCAACCAACTTCGATTCTCCCTGCTAGCATTTTTTGAGAAGAAGGCAAGTAGCACAAAGGGGGGGTGGGGGGGGAGAGAAAATGGCCCAGGACTGACATCTTAAGTCCAAATTGCTATCATTCGTCCTCTTCTCCCCAAATGTAATCAGGGAGCTAATATTACTGGTATATCTTATAGGATTGTTGTAATGATTTCTGAGATAATGTAAAGGGCTTTAAATGCTTTAACAGTGCTGTGTAAACGCTAAATGTTATCATGGATTACTTACATGCAAAATGCTTTTGAAGTAGGCTAGGGTGAGGGAGGAATGTACTGTGCAGCATCCTGCAGATCTCCTCCCCCCATTGGTTGCCTTTACATGTGCTCATTTAATACAGATGGTGTGGCCTATGATGAGAATGTATCCCTTCTGGGTAACTAGGCAGCAAATTGTTTTGGGATTGGCTTCCCTTGCATTGAATCTATTAGTTTTTATGTTATAGGAGGTTTCAAGAATTCTTTGTTTCTGTGCTAACACCAAATCATTTTCCAGGCAAAGGTTCTGTTACTCTTTATGCTGGTGCTAGCCAAAATGTGCCATATTTGACAACAAGAGACTTCTCTCTCTGCCCTTTGCACATTTGGCCTTGATGAATCAGTATTTAGTGTTGCAAATGGGTGAATAAATGTTTGTTGTCAGTGCTTGTATTACATGCAATGGAACAAAAAGATGTTAAAATAAACCACTGTGATTTTAGAACCTGTCCATGACTCTTCTCTTATAAATGTTTGAAGATGTGCTGCCTGACTTGGACCATCTCTCTGAGATATTGAGTGGTTGTAGGTCTGTGAGCAGAGGATAGACATTCAAGGTTCATTCATGCCGCTTTGGCTGCCAAAAAAATCCCCAGATTTTTAGCAGAACCCTCATATTTTGCAACTACTCAGTAGGATATACTGAGCTTCTAAAGGGAGACCTCTGCCATGCTCATTGCAATTGCATCACTCAAGTCAGTCAAGAAACTGAGATTTTCCATGAGTAGCTATGAATGAAGGAGAAGCAGTGAAGTAGTGGGCTGGGAGAAGGCAGCATTTTGACAGCCGTTGGGACAAAGGACAGGAGGGAACTGAGCTTAAGAAGATAAGAGAAGCCATGTTGGATCAGGCCAATGGCCCATCCAGTCGAACAGTGTCACACAGTGGCCGATACACACACACACACACACTGTGGCTAATAGCCACTGATGGACCTCTACTCGATATTTTTATCCAATCCCCTCTTGAAGCTGGCTATGCTTGTAGCTGCCACCACCTCCTGTGGCAGTGAATTCCACATGTTAATCACCCTTTGGGTGAAGAAGTACTTTCTTTTATCTGTTTTAACCTGACTGCTCAGCAATTTCATTGAATGCCCACGAGTTTTTGTATTGTGAGAAAGGGAGAAAAGGACTTTCTCTACTTTCTCCATCCCATGCATAATCTTGTAAACCTCTATCATGTCACCCTGCAGTCAACGTTTCTCCAAGCTAAAGAGCCCCAAGCGTTTTAACCTTTCTTCATAGGGAAAGTGTTCCAAACCTTTAATCATTCTAGTTGCCCTTTTCTGCACTTTTTCCAATGCTATAATATTCTTTTTGAGGTGCGGTGATCAGAATTGTACACGGTATTCCAAATGAGACCGCACCATCCATTTATACAGGGGCATTATGATACTGGCTGATTTGTTTTCAGTTCCCTTCCTAATAATTCCCAGCATGGCGTTGGCCTTTTTTATTGCAATCGCACACAACGTTTTCAGTGAGTTATCTACCACAACCCCAAGATGGTCAGTCTCTGCCAGTTCACACCCCATCAACTTGTATTTGTAGCTGGGATTGTTGGCCCGATTGTACATTACTTTGCCCTTGGCCACATGAACTTCATCTGCCACGTTGACGCCCACTCACCCAGCCTCAACAGATCCCTTTGGAGTGCCTCACAATTCTCTCTAGTTCTCATGCAGGCCTTTTCTTATACCTGTTTGTGCCTTTCCTAACTCGTGGCATATATTTTATCTGAGCTTCTAGGATTGTAGTTTTAAATAGCCTCCAAGCTTCCCCAAGGGTTTTGACTGTATTTACCTTTCCTTTCAGTTTGGTCTTCACATGTCTCCTCATCTCAGAGAATTTACCCCTTTTAAAGTTAAACGTTGTTGTGCTGGTCTTTTGGGGCAACCCCCTATTTATACGAATGGTGAAATCAATAACGTTATGGTCACTGCTCCCAAACAGTGCAATCACTTTTACATCTCTCACCAAATCTTGGGCGTTACTTAGGACCAAATCCAGGATCGCCCCACCCCTGGTAGGTTCTATGACCATCTGCTCCGTAGCACAGCCATTGAGAGCATCTAGAAACTCAATCTCTTTCTCTTGACCAGAACACATTGACCCAATCAATCTGCAGGTAGTTAAAATCGCCTATTAGGACACAGTGTTTACGTTTCACCACCATCTTTAATCCTTCCATCGTATTATAATCGTCCTCTATCTTTTGATTGGGTGGACAATAACAAACTCCCATAGTTAAATTTCCTTTTGGGCCCTCTATTTTGACCCAAAGCATTTCTAGAAGGAAATCTAATTCTCTGATCTCAGTCTTACTGGACTGTAAATCCCTCTCTGACATACAGAGCTATCCCATCTCCAACCCTTCCCTTCCTATCCTTCCGACAGAACTTCCAGGAATCACCGTGTCCCAATGATTCTCCTCATTTCACCAAGTTTCTGAAATTCCCACAATGTCTGTTTTCCCCCAATACTAAACATTCCAACTCACCAATTTTACTTTGACCACTTCTAGCATTTGTATATAAACATCTATAATTTCCCAGGGAAGTTAGGCCCACAACCTTCCTCCTGCTGCCTCGAGACTTTGGCAGACAGTCCATACTGTTTGTCACATCTCAGTGGACAACTCTGATCCATTACCCGGTAGAAAAGTACAGCTAACCCTTCATCTCTTTGAGATGAATCCTCCCAAACCAGAGACATTTCATCTCCTGTCGGCTTTCCCCCAAGATTTAGTTTAAAAACTGCCACCTTTTTGATTTTAAGTGCCAGCATCCTGGTTCCATCCGGGGACAAGTGGAGACCACCTCTTTTAAACATCTCCCACTTGTTCCAGAAAGCATCCCAGTCCCTAACAAACTTAAACACTTCCTCCCTACACCATCGTCTCATCCACATATTGAGACTTCTAATTTGTGCCTGTCTCTCCAGCCCTGCACATGGAACAGGTAGCATTTCTGAGAAGGCTACTTTGGAGGTCCTGGCCTTAAGTTTCCTGCCTAGCAGCCTAAATTTTTCCTCCAGGACTCATGACTGCATTTTCCCACATCGTTGGTGCCAACATGCACCACGACCACTGGCTCCTCCCCAGCACTGTCTATCAGCCTATCTACAACACACACAATGTCCGCTACCTTCGCACCAGGCAGGCAAGTCACCATATGGTCAGTACGCGGTTTTGTCACCCAGCGGTCTACTTGCCTAAGGATCGAATCACCAACTACCAAGACCACCCCTCTCTCCCTGCCCAGGGATGGTTCCTTGGCACGAAAGAATACCCACTCACCAACAGAAGAAGAGGTCCATTCTGAGGGAGCATTCCCCTTATCCTCAGCACGGTGCCCTGTTCTCTGTCGACCCTCATGCTCCCTGGCAGCAACGGGGCTGCCATGTTCAGAGTGGGGCTCATCTAATACATCCCCAAGAATCTTCTCCGAGGGCCTAACTGACTGTCTCTGCTTCTCCAGGTCAGTCACCTCGACCTCAAGGGTACGAACTTGTTCCCTGAGGACCAGGAGCTCCTTGCATTGAGCACACATCCAAGAGTTCTGTCCTGTGGGCAGATAGTCATACATGTGACACTCAGTGCAAAACACTGGAAAGCCCCCACCCCCCCTGCTGGCATTCTACCTTCATGATAGTTTTTTTTAAATATACAGTCCCTGTTAAATCCTGTTTGTTTATGTGGCTCTTCTTCTGGAGGGTCTGCTTATCTTATTGGGAACACAAGGAAAATAGGGATCTGGGTTCCTGGTCTTTACACAGCCCTCAGGCTAAGAGCCACAGGCCAAGAGCCATTTAGCTCTCACTTTTTGGCTCACACCAAAGGTTCACACCTCTGGCAAGGCTCAGCTTAATAATGCAAAGAGGTTGGGGCCTCAGTCTGCCCCAGGAACACTCCTAATCAATCAGCAACAATCACCTTCAGCCCACTCAAACCAAACAAACAGCAGTTCCTTAGCAACCACAAACTCAGAATTTTCAGCAATCACACAGTCACACAAACTCAGACATTCTCAGCAACTTCCCCAGCTGTTTAGAAAGCCAAACCTCTTTATAGCACTTATCTGCTCTCTCTCAGAGCTTTCTGAAATGAGCTTTAGAGGGAAGGATTCATAGACTTTTGTTTTTGGATTTAGAATCTTGCCCTACTCCCTTCCCAATATTCAATCTAGGCTGTCTACGAGATTCTGCTTTGGCATTTCTTCAAGATCTACAAAAACATTGCTAGACCCCTTCCAAAACATTACAGACACTATGATTATGGTTAGGTACATCACAGCTATCTAAATCCTCCTTGCCTGCCTTTGGACTGTCTCTGATTGTCCAGACAAGGGTAGAGTACAATAGTGCTGTGTGGCAAGGCAAAGCAGAATTTTATTTTATTTGCTTTTTAACCTGCCCTCTTGCAGAACAGGCTCAACGTCTCACATTTCTTCCTGTGTTCACTCCCCTTCAGTCTTACCCAACCCAACTGCAAATGCTAAGCTATTGTGGCTCTAACCTAAGAATGAGTTGGTATAGCTACATGTGCAAATGACCTTTTCTCCAATTAAATTCAGGGGTTCTATGGTGGTCAGTCAGCCAGCTAATCTGCCAACTGAAGAAATACTAGTAGCTTACATACCAGGGGTGGCCAAACTGTGGCTCGGGAGCCACATGTGGCTCTTTCACACACATTGTGCAGCTCTCAAAGCCCCCACTGCCCCATTGGCCAGCTTGGAGAAGGCATTCCTCTCTAAATCACTTCTGCAAGCCAAGCTAGCTGGAGGCTTGGAGAATGCAATTAAAGCTAAAGTTGCTTTCTTTTCCATCCTGCTCCCTCCATCTATTTGCCTTCCTTGCAGTTCTCAAACATTTGACATTCATATCTTGTGGCTCTCAAACATCTGACATTTATTCTGTGTGGCTCTTTCACTAAGTAAGCACCCTGACAGGTGGCCAAACTGTGGCTTGAGAGCCACATGTGACTCTTTCACACGTGTGGCTCTCAATGCCACCACTGCCCTGTTAGCCAGCTTGAAGAAGGCATTTATCTCTTTAAATTACTTTGCCAAGCCAGCTGGTGGCTTGGAGAATGCATTTAAAGTTAAAGTTGCTTTCTTTCCACCTCTCCTTCCATCAAATATCTGATGTTCATGTCTTGAGGCACTTGAACATCTGGCATTTATTCTATGTGGCTCTTATATTAAGGAAGTTTGGCCACCCCTGGTCTTGATGGTAGGCATTCAAAGCATCAACCAAGACCCTACTGAGAAGTTGCACCACTTTTCCTGCTTTATTTGATCCAACTTTAGTTGCCCTCCACTGCTTCTCTCAAGTGTTGACTGCTACAGAATGTTGTGAATTGGTTTACCATCTTTATACAGAGTACCATGGGACTCCTGCATGTTTCCAAAGCATATTCATATCAGATCTAACACTGTCCTCCATGTCATGAGTACAAGCACTATACTTGCTAGTACTCATGTCTTCTGGTAACCAAGCTAACAGTTTTCATTAGCAGAGTATAGTATTCCTCCTCTACAAAAATATATGTCATGTTCAATGTTGCCACCATAATTTACTCAGGTACATTGTAGTATTTCTTGTTTAATGCACATCAGCAGATTCTAAAAATCTGTGGAGGCTGAGTGCTTAACCCTCTTCCTTTTATGATACTGTCTTGAGTCTTACTGCTGTCTTAGGACCAAACTACATGTTACATGGGAAATCCTTGATTGGTCTCTAGACATTTTTAAAAACTGAAATATAGTCTTAAGAGGGCTCCATTTTGTTTGGAGGGGGGAGGGATGTTTTGCTGATAAAAATTGTCTAACACAACCTGTTAACAGGGAAAACAGCAGCTGCAGAGGTAGGTTTTGATCAGGAAGCAAGCTTTTCTTGGTGGTAAGAATTAAACCAGGGGTGTCAAACATGCAGTTTGGGGGCCGAATCAGGCTCCTGGAGGGCTCCTATCAGGCCCTCGAGCAACTGGCTGTCATCTGCTTCCTTCTCCCTCTCACTTCCTTCTGCATCACAGCTTGGAGCAGCTAGAGAGAGCATGTGTTAATCTATATTTAAAAAAATCTAGCTAAGGCTCCATACAAAGTCAGGAGAAGGAGGCTGATGAAGTGTTTACTATCAAAATCGTGAGGAGTCCTGCAATAAGCAGTTCCTTACTTTCTCCGTACCGTTTGGAGTTGAATGCTGAGTTATAAAGTTTTCACCCACCTCTGTGTCTACTTGAAGAAGCCATTTATCAGGCTGCAGAAAGACTTTGTGGGGACAGTTCATATATTGCATACTCAGTGTTCTGTATTTTTTGTTCTTTTCAATTTTACACTAAATATATTTACACACGGTTTACGTGGAGATTACATTGTTTTTGGTAGTTTCTTTATATTGTTTATCTCTTCCTTCTCTTGGCTGAGGCTTCTCCCTCCAGTCCCCTGGGGAAGGAAGGAAGGAAGGAAGGAAGGAAGGAAGGAAGGAAGGAAGGAAGGAAGGAAGGAAGGAGTCAGAGCTTCCTTTGTCCAATTCCCTGCATCCCATGGGAGAAATACAAAGAAAGCACCTTTAAGACCAATGAGTGCTAACATTCTAAGCATGTTTTATGTTTTTTTAAATATATATATTTATGTTTTCTTGTGTTCTTTATAAAATTTATATCTCTGCTACCTAAATAGGTGCACACATGGCCTGGCCTGACATGGCTCAGCCCAACCAGACATGGCCCAGCTAACAAGGTCTCTTTTATGTCACATCCAGCCCTCATAACAAATGAGTTCAACACCCCTGAATTAAACACTTTCTTCTATTGTTTGAGTAACTATCATAAAAAGAAGGGAGAAAGTGAAAGAACAGTTCTTGGAATCCATTAATTCCTTCTGAATGACCACAGGAATTCAATCAGATTTCAAATGGCTACTGAGATGTCTGGCTACTTACAAGGTGATCATTACGGATTGTCTGTAAATGGCACAGCAAAATGTCTGGTGGGCTATGTGTTTTTCCAGCAATGAACATTCCAGAGGCTTTACACATGCATATAATGTCCAAGACAACTGCTATTATAAAACTAAAATTATAATAAGACAATTGCAGACATTCATACTTCTCAGCGGGGAGGGCAGGGTATACATCAAATTAAACATAAACAATTAAACAAACATATTTATTAAATAGTCTCTCACATCCAGGAGTGGGGGGAAAGTGACAGAAGAGCCAAAGTAGAGTCCATGAGCAGATATTGTATAAAAGAAATAGAAAGGTCCCCAAGCCAGTGATCTCCAGTATGCACCTGCCAATGGGTTTCCTGCAGGCCTCAGATTCAGTGAGAGCTCACAGGAGCACAGCTCCTGAACCTTTCTAAGAGTTCCTCCTCCTCCTTCTGAGAGTTCCACTTCCTTGTCCATTGAATAGTATGTGCAGCTGCATAACAATCCCTGGATAAGCTCCACCACCTATTTTTCTATAAAATGACCCCTGGTTTCTTGTGTTGTAGTGGTTAAGAGTGTCAGACTAGGATTTGAGGGGAGGGAGCCAGCCTGAATACTCATTCTGCCATGGAAGTCAGTCACATACTCTTAGCCTAACATACCACACAAGGTTATTGTATGGATATAATGGAGGTAAAGAAAGCAATGCAAGTGGTTTTGAGTCCCAAGTTGGGAGGAAGGTGGGATAAAAAGAAATAGTTACATGATTTAACAAAATAAAGCATTTATTTTCCAAAGCAAAGAGCCAGTCCTGCCTTTCCTTCCTTCTGTCTGAGCAGAAAGTATTTCAGGAAAACTCAGGTATCACCTTTGTATTTTCAAGGAGTACCTATTCGGAAATGGCTATCTCCATCATAGGCGGATGCTTGGGTTGCAACTTGCAATCTCTCAACATTTTGGGATTGGTCTCAGCATCCTGTGGCAGATATTTTGTGATGGCATCTACTCCCCATCTTCAAAATTCCAAAGGTGTCCAAAAAGCATAGGAACCCTGGACCCAAGTTATTAGATCAGAAATAAACTAAGTAATGATATACCAAGCAACATGGCCTCAGAAGGAAGAAGATCTTAGTTTGAGATTCTCTAATTATATGTGTCATCACCCAAGAAGCCAAAGCATGAGGTAAAGCACTGTGCTTGTGTAAGTGTGTCACATGTGAAGGTGCTGTGTGGGAGCCTGCTTCTGATTCCTATTTATTTTATTGGTATGATGCCAGTATCTACAGAGAGGGAAGATGATGAGAAATACCTGTTTCTGTTGGTGATCATGCTATTGAAGCATGAAGGAGGACTGGATCAATGCACTCTTTGATCCTTCCTGATTTAGTGAGCCATGCCTGAACCCAATAAACATGTTGAGGTGATGAGAGATCTGATTTTAGCTGGACTAAATTATCTTACAAGTGAGCCATATTTTTCCAAGCACTTTAAACGACTTTTAATCATTATAATCTGGAGGAAGATGAGCTCCTTCAGGACATCTATCCAGAAAGACTTCCAGTACAAACTCCATTCCAAGTGAATTTCCATAACTGAATTTGCTGGTGCTTGAAACTGTTGGAAAAGGCAAAGTCTAGTATACAAAGAAGAAGATAAGAGACCCTGTAGGGGGCAGCAAGAAGACAATTAGATAGGATAGTGAGGTCAGCACCTTCTCCTTGTTAAGTGTCATTCCTTGTCTGTCTCCAGATTACTACTCTTAGGGCAATTTCCACCTTCTTGGAAGTGCCGAACTCAGTCTTACCCTTTCTCTCAGCTAGAGATAGTTAGAGTAGTTAGAAACCTATCTCTGTCTCTCCTCTTTCCTATCAAGTTTTTAAATTCCTAAATAAATCTTTATCTACTCTTTAATCAGGTTGTGCGCTGTTGCTATGTTAATTACTCTGCCAACAGAAACAACCTGGAATGGAATTCCTCTGCCTTCATTACTGAGAGAGTGATAGTGCAGCCCTAAATACTGAAGACCAGAAACTTTGGAACTGACCTTTATGGGGAAAATTCTGTCATGGAGGAATCCATATTTTTTGCATCTTTCCAGGAGTCTGCAAATTTCTCTGATCCCTGGGATACAGAGACTGGAGAGTTACATTGTTCTGTAGAAGAGATAGGTAACTTTTCTACTGATTGTTTTACGTCCAAAACAGGAGCTCATTCCTGGAGATGCTATGGATTCAAATCTAGATTATTACATATCCATAAGGAAGTGCAAAATAATATTTTTGGTATTGCAGAGTTCCGTGCTGTATTAAAGTCCATAACCTGCCAAGATGGAAGGATGGAATTAATTTCAAGGGATGTTGATACTGTGATGCACTGGAACACATGAAGATGAGGCACACTGCTTGCAAGTTAGTATTTACAAGTGAATGATTCTGTATCTCCCTGAAGCTTGCCAGGTAGCATCTTCACAGGGATGATTCCCTGTTCTGCTTGGATTGCTGTAATGAAAGCAAAGATGTTCACAGTGTCAATGCCGCTTCTGTGAAGATATTAACTTGGGGCAATGTAACTATGCAAGTATACTGTGAAGTTCACTATGAAACTTCGACAGCTTTGAAGTTGCTCAGTGCTATTTTATTTATTTATTTTATTGGACTTATATCCTGCCCTCCCTGCCAAAGCAGGCTCAGGGCGGCTCACAACAGTAAAAACATTTATAGGTTAAACATTAACTAATTAAAATCTTACAATAAAACAATTAAAACATTTTAAAAACAATTTGGTGCTAATAATAATAATAACAATACATTCCAGTAATTTCCGTCTTCTTGAGTACCCTCATATGTGGCTATCCACTAAAAGCAAGTTGAAATAAAGCTGTCTTGCAAGCCTTACAGAACTGAACAAGGCCCTGCAAGGCTCTTGCTTCTTCTGGCAGTTGGTTCCACCAATAACAATAATAAATTTAAATAATAAATAAGGGGCCGCTATAGAGAAGGCTCACTCCCGAGTGATCTTCAGTCTTGCCTCCCTCGGCCCAGGGATCAATAACAGGTTCCATGTCCCTGATCTAAGTACCCTCTGGGGAACATATGGGAAGAGACAGTCCCTAAGGTAGACAGGTCCTTGAAGCTTTAAAGGCAACAACCAGCACCTTGTAGCGAATCCGGTACACTATCGGCAACCAGTGCAGTTCCTGCAGCCCAGGCTGCATGTGCTCCCGCATGGGGAGCCCCAATAACAGCTTAGCCACTGCATTCTACACCAGCTGCAGTCTCCAGATTTGAGACAAGAGCAGCCCCATGTAGAGGGCATTATAGTAGTCCAATCTCGAGGTGACCATAGCATGGATCACAGTTGCCAGGTCGCCACAGTCAAGGAAAGGGACCAACAGCCTTGCCCCGCCCG
Organism: Heteronotia binoei; assembly: GCF_032191835.1. Lineage (NCBI taxonomy): Eukaryota > Metazoa > Chordata > Lepidosauria > Squamata > Gekkonidae > Heteronotia > Heteronotia binoei. The sequence continues at coordinate 74,866,685 of NC_083228.1, read as the reverse complement.
CCTAAGGTGGAAAAAGGTGGATTTGGCAGTGGCTGCTGTCTGGGCCTCCATTGTCAATTAAGGTTCCAGTAGCACCCCCAAGCTTCTGACCTTGGGCACTACTACAAGTGGGGCACCATCAAAAGCTGGTAGGGGGATTCCCTTTTCCAGGCCGCTGCGACTCAGGCAAAGGACCTCTGTCTTTGTCAGATTCAGCTTCAGTAGACTCAGCTTAAGCCACCCTGCCACGGCCTTCAGCGCCAAGTCCAGATTTTCTGGGGTACAGGTAGACCAGACATCCATTAGTAGATAGAGCTGGGTGTCATCAGCATACTGATGGCAACCCAACCCATACCTCCTGGCAATCTGGGCAAGGAGGTGTATATAGATGTTAAACAGCATCGGGGAGAGCACCGCCCCCTGAGGCACACCACAGTTAAGTGGGTGTCTCTGGGATGTCTGTCCCCCGATCGCCACCCTTTGTTCCTGACTGTGGAGAAAAGAGGAGAGCCATTGTAAGGCCAACTCCTGAATCTCTGTGTCGGCAAGGCGGTGAATCAGTGACTGATCATCGACCGTGTCGAACACAGCCAACAGGTCCAACAACATCAGTATTGCTGAGCTGCCTCAGTCCAAATGCTGCTGGAGATCATCCACCAGGGTGACCAGTACTGTCTCCACCCCATGACCTGGGCGAAAGCCGGACTGATGGGGGTCCAGAACGGAAGTGTCCTCCAGAAAACTCTGTAGCTCTACAGCCCTCTCAATAATTTTGCCCAGAAACGGCAAATTTGAGACCGACCGATAGTGTGCCAATTCGGCCGGATCTAGTTATGGTTTTTTCAGGAGAGGGTGGACCACTGCCTCTTTGAGGGGCCCTGGAAAGAGCCCCTCAGAGAGGAATCTATTTACAATATCCCATATAGGATATCGTAGCTCCAACTGGCAAGCTTTAATCAGCCAGGATGGGCAAGGGTCCAGATCACATGTTGCTGGGCGCACAGTAGAGACAATTATGTCGACTTCCTCCAGGCTGTGTGTTGTAAAACAATCCAAAACTGATCTGGAAAAGAGGTACGGAGCCTCAAGTTCACTTACTGTTTCAACAGTGGCAGGGAGGTTGTTGCCCAGCAACGAGATCTTATCTGCAAAAAAAGTCGCAAAAGCCTCACAGCCAGTATCCAATTCCCTACAGTTTGGTCTGCTTTGTGGCAGAGTTGTGAGATTCCAAATAATGCTAAATAATTGTCCTGGGTGTGAATTCGCAGATGCAATCTTAGCCGCGAAGTAAATTTTCTTTGTGGCTTTGACTGCCATCTCATAGGGCCTCATAAACTCTCTAAAAGAGGTTCTGGTCGCTTTGTCTCGAGTACACCACCACCGCCTCTCTAGCCGTCTGAGCCTTCGTTTCATCAGCCACAGCTCCGAGTTGTACCACGGGACTACCTCAGAATGAGGGCACAGAGGGCGCTGTGGAGCGATAGCCACGATGGGCTGGTCTTTCCAGGTCTCAACCAGGTAATCTAAAGAATCACTGGGGGGGGGAGGGGTCCCGCAGGGCCATCTGGAACTGCACTGGGTCCATCAGGTTCTGCAGGCGAGCTAAAATATGCTCACCGCCTAAACAGGTTTGGGGTGGCACATCCATACAAGCCTTCAGGGTGTAGTGGTTCGACCATGCCACTGCTTCTGCAGTGATCCGGTCCACTAAAACTCCCATCGCAAAAATCAAATCCAGCATGTGTCCAGCCTGATGCGTGGGTGTTGTAACAAATTGGGAGAGTCCTAGTGTCGCCATGGATGACACCAGGTCCGCCACCTGACTAGAGTTTGCATCATCAGCATGGACATTGAAATCACCCAGGACCAAAAGCCTTGGGTGTTCCAATGCCCAGCCTGTTACGGCCTCCTTCAGGGACGGTAAGGTGGTGGCCGGGGCATTAGGCGTTCGCTACACCAGCCAGACCGCCAACTCCTCCCCAACATTGCACGCCAGACCGGTACATTCAATACCATCAATCTTTGGAGACGGGAGGACCCAGAAGGTGTAAGCCTCCCGTGTGAATAGGGCCACTCCTCCCCACCCCCCGCCTGCTAGTCCGTGATTGGTGAAGGACTGAGTATCCTGGGGGAGCCACCTGGGAGAGAGCTACTGTCTCCCCATCTCTCATCCAGGTCTGTCACACACACCAGGTCCATTTTCTGTTCACACAAAAAGTCTCAAAGGATTGAGGTCTTATTATTAATGGACCTGGCATTGCATAACATCAATAACGAGGCAAGTAATTTGACCTGACCCCACAACCTGCTACCGTTGGGATGGGATGCAGACTGGAAGGGGGTCGAGCACCTTCACGTCTTGGCCACCTTCCCTTATATCTATGTCTGCTCCCACCATCATACCTTCCCCTCCCCAGGAGTACTGGGATCCCTAAGCCAGTCATTCCCTATTGGTCTTCACGACAGCCTCAGACCAATATAAGGATACCCTGCTGCAACTGTGCATTGTTCAATATACTTCCCACTCCGCCCTTGCCAACTAAAAGTCTCCCAATGCACTGGACTCTAAAAGATTCCAGGAGACAGGTTATTTAAAGGAGCCTTGCAAAACTGAGCACAATGTGGCCATGGAAATAATCGCTCACAGGGCCTTGAAATTGCTATTGAGGTTCAAACTGGCCTTGCTAAATTTCCTGCATTATTTTTCACCAGCAGAGGAACTCAGCAGGTCACAAACTTAGGTCCTGCTTGTGTACCAACATTCAGAAAAGTATTATATGATGCAATTCCCTCTCAACATGCCAAAGGTAACAGTTGTATTGGGTTCATTGCATTTGACTCCTACTGGTTAAAACAAGAAAAACATTTATATAAAGAAAGTTATTACCCACGGGAGGGGTTAGCAGGATAAATTCTAAATTACATGTTTCTCCATCCCACCTCCAAGACCAATGAAGTTCAATTCTGGGTATGTGAGAACTGAGAGACTTAGCATGTATAGATGCACTTAACCAGAATTGAATAAAACTTTGTGGAAGAAATCTGTTTCAATATATCCATGCTTCTATGCATGCAAAGTTTCTCAGTTCTCACTTATACCTAGCATTTAACTTTGTTGGTCTTAAAGGCGCCACTGGACTCAAAATCAGTTCTCACAACTGTTTGTTAATTCTTGTATTTGTATGCAAATTTCTGCCATTCACAGATCTCACCAACTGCCTTAATCCAAACTCAGCTATAATTTCCCAGTTACTTATGCATCTTGACTCTAACTAGTCCTTCTTGGCAACTAACTCTCCGCCCTCTCTCTACTTATATGTAATGGATGAGGAAATTCTATTTCACTGTATCTGAAGAAGTGTGCATACACATGATAGCTTATACCTACAATAAAACCTTGTTTGTCTTAAAGATTAAAGGTGCCACTAGACTCAAACTTTGTTCTGCTGCTTCAGAGCAACACAGTTCCCCCCCTCCCCAAATCAATCCTTTACAGAGTTGCTTTACCCTAAGCCCATAGTTTTCCATGAGCTATAGCTGAGACTGACATGGAAATCCTACATAGACTGTGTTATCAGCTCAATTAAGTTGTGATTTTCTGTTAGAAGCACATTGTGAATTTACTCATTCTTCAGCTTTGTACAAATGACAATCGGATGTCCTTGTTTGGGGATCTGGGACTATATCCAATTGCTTGGCCAGTTTTCTGTCCTCTGGAGAGCAAGTACTAAGGTCCAAGGTCATGTGAGCTGATCTCTGACAAAGTGGTTTGCTTACGCATGCAAAGTACTGCCCAACTACCTGACCCTGTGCTAACTTATTTAGCTGGATCAAAACACTATTTCTATGAGGATCCATAAGTGACAATCCAGGGTTGCAGGAAATAAGTAGGATGGTCACACAGCAGCCCCCAATGTACAGTGAAAGCTATAGTTACAGAATAGCAGTAGAGGTGCCTTCATTCCCAGTGCAGTAATAAACTCTAGGTTTCTGATGAGTTTGCTGCATTATTGTAGGTGAAGGTGAATATGCTTGAGATCAGCAGTCATGTGCTGTATACCCAGATGTAGCTCTAAGTCCCAATATTTACCTTGCATTGGCTTGATCATTGCTCCACTCTGGTGGAGTGTTGCAAGAACAACAGTGTTCCCAAGTGCAGGCAAACAATTCCCATCTCACTTTGGCCAGGGTTGAATGGCTTATCTGTTTCTCACCTGTCTTCCACTCGCACCCATCTCCCTTCCAGTTTTTCTGAAAAGACATCTATCACCACCCTATCAAAAATCTCTCCTCCTTCAGTAGTAATTTAGTATGTAGATAAATGTTTGTGTGCTGCCTGTGTCTCAGCTGGTGACTATTCTTTTTTCAGTACAGGCCATATGCATTTTAACCACAAAAGTGAAAACCCCAAATCACCTCCCATGGCATCAGTTACCCCTTCCTACATGGTAGTAAACATCAGTGCCTCAACATTTCCTTCATTACTGACATTTCCGTTTCTGGCACTTACCCTTTTAGGATGAATACACTTTCCTCCTAACCCAAATACACACTATGATAGGAATTTTGACTTGCTTTATTTGGGAGGGAGTACCATATACACCACCAGGACCTTTCCCTGGGGGAACATGGTTCATAGAACTGATACAAAGAAACAAAATTCTCACAAAATGTTTAAAAGTTCATGAGGAGCATCTGTGTGTGTCTCCTCCATTTCCCTCTCGAGAGTTCTGGCGCCTCTTTTTTCCAGAAAAAAAAATAATAAAAGGATCTGTACACCACAGTATGCAAACTGCCATGAAGGCATTTGAGACAAACCCAGGAAGTAACTTGCAGTTCTGCAGCTGTGAACTAAAATTGCCAACAGCCTGGAGAGAGAAAAATACTTGCCCCTTTAGCAGAGGCTTAATGGGATGTTATTTAGCTCCATTCCTTGAAAAGTTTCAGCGATCAATTTCCACACATTAAGCTTTCATTCAAGGGGCAGGACATTTTTTTTCCTCTAGCTGAGATCAACACTACTGAAAATAGAATTACAAGTGTGAGTCAACAAGACTAGGGGGGTTCCCATCTCCCTCACTTGCCTGAAGAGGCCAGGCACAGCTCCCTCCTTGGCCCAATGTAACTTCCAGACACTAACTCTGATGCAGCTGGACCCAGAGTGGCTCCTGGATGCTGACACTGCCAGGCTGGTTGTGGCTTCCAAACACTTCTGGGACACAGGTGGTAAGTCCATTGTCTGCACATGTGGCAACAACACTCTTTATTTTGGAGGGATATAAACTTCCCAATGCCATTTTTAAAAAGGTTTTCATTTCCCGCCCCTGAAAACTGGAGGGGGGGGGTTGTCATTCTGACTCCAATTTGTTCTCTTTCATCTTATCACTTTCACTTTCACTTTCATGGTGTTGGAGTTGGCTTCAGATTGCTATATATCATTACTTCCTCTCCACTCTTAACTTTTAAGCCTTTGGGATATTTGCCCTCTGATTACTTTTCCCACCTACTCATGCTGCTATGCAAATATCCCCAGCCTCTGAGCCTTTTGCAATCCATTCCCTGTTATCCCACTTTTCCTTGTCTGTGTTCCTGGCACTATATCCCACACAATGTCTCCTTCTCTTGCATAATCTTTTCTTTTGAATTTTGAATGAAACTGAGGATAGGTGGGAATCAGATCTTTGTTATCAAAGGCCCAGGGAATGAATGGAGTAATTTCTCTCAGGGGTGTGGCAACATGATCTTCTGACTTCCTCTTGACTCCCACCTATCTTTTCGCTTTGATTCTCACTTTGGGTACTGCATTACAATTGATGCCCCATTAATCATTGGATTGAGAGTCCCATGCCCACACATGCCTGTGGCTGCAGTGCACCTGGGAGTGTACACAACTGTTGTCTCTTCAATATTCAGTGAAGAGTTTGCATTTGGGTTTCGTGCATTTGCTGCCTGAAGCGCAAAATCATCACTTTGCACAAAATAATGGAAATTTCAATACTATAATTGTAATACTGTAATCGACTTTGGACTAGTGCTCCAGCATTGACAGGTGCATTCTCTGTGCACCTGTGAAGGCAGAGTGCATACTTTGTGAGGTGCACTGCTCACACAGGATAATTTTGTGCACTTCATGGATTTTTAAAAATATGTTCTGACAGTGCTGCTGTAGCACACAGTTCACAAATATTAAGTTATTCTTACTCTTTTGCATTTTCCTATCTTGGAAAAGATGGAATAAAACAAGTGGATTGTTTATTTTACTACCTGTACATACCTAATGGCTTCAGTTGCAGCTCATAATGATGAAACTGTTCTATGCCATAATGGTAGCAGAAGTAGGATTGCGTTATGCAAAATATATAACACTGCATTTGGTGTGAATAATTTGCGAGAAGCAGAATTTAGCTTTTCTAGGTCCCAAGAGGAACCTCAGCCAGGGTATAATGCCATAGAATCCACCCTCTAAGGCAGCCATTTTCTCCAGGTCAAGTGATCTTGGTTGTCAGGAGATCAATTGTAATAATGGGAGATCAGGTGTCACCTGGAGTGTGGCAACCCTAATTCTGATAGCTTCAAGCATTTTTATGTTCCATGTTCCCACTGCAGCCTCAAGAGAGCATGTGTTTGGTTTCCTAAAACCCGCTAGAGAAGCCTGGAATCCAGTAGGATCCACCAGCCTCTGTGAACAGACCATTTTAATCAGTCCCACTTTCCAGCACAGTGTCAAGGCCACATTTACCCTTGCCTTGTGTAGATAGTGGTCAGACCAGGGCCTTTTTTTCTTGGAGGAACACAGTGGAATGGAGTTCCAGAACCTCTTTGTGGAAACAAAATTATCAAAACATGTTTAAAAGTTCATGAGGGACACACATGTGTTTCTCCTTCATTTCCCTCTTGAGAGTTCTGGCCACTCTTTTTCCAGAAAAAAAGTCCTGGATCAGACCCTGCTTCAAGCTGAATATCCAGCCCTGAAACCAAACCTTCCAATTAATTAATTCATTGATTAATGAACTCAAGCAATTTTTAATGTAATTTTGTTTCCACAAAGAGGTTCCAGAACTCCACTCCACCGTCTTCCCCCAGAATAAAACAGTTTTCTATTTTCCTGCAAATCATGTGTTGGGTAGTAGTTAGTGTGTTAGACTAGGTATGACTGAAATTCCCACTCAACCACCAAGCTCACTATGTGACCTTGAGCCAATCATTCTCTCTTATCCTAATCTTTCCTCAAAGGATTGTGGTCATGATAAAATGGGGGTGGGGACCACAGTGTGTGCCAATCTGAGCTCCTAAAAAGAAGGGTGGGATAAACATGTGATAGTTTGCTTATGAAATTATAAATGGCAAATTATGTAGTCTCTGCAATTAGTGATGGAAGTATAAAAAATGAGAAACAGCTTATTTGTGTCAAACATGCTTTCTATGCTTGTGCCTATTAATGTCTATCACTAGAGGGAAAAAAACACCTGACTGATTTTGGGGCATTCTGTATAATGATGTTACATGCTATCCAAGGAAATGTATCATCACATTATCCTTTTTTCCATAAACATACTAATAGAAAAATGTAACCAGTTTTACTAGACAGGGTGCTTTTATGCTTTTTTGGAAGAGTACGTTCTCATTCTGAGTCAGGTTACTAGGTCTCCTGCTCTTTCTGTTTGAGGTATCAATTGAGACGAAGAGTCTCAGTCCTGACAAAAGTTGTCCCCTTCTTCTGTCTTGCTTGGGAAACAGGAGGCCATAGAAGCAAGGTAGTTGCCTAAGTACATGGAAGATTTATCTTTCCTCTGTTAATGTTAGACAGGGATGGCCAACTATGGTCCTTGAAGCAATTTTATGGGGTCTCTACCAATCTTAATCAAGTTGCAGGAGAAAGTTGTTGACAGTTCTTTCACACAGGGAAGTTTATTCTAAAAGGAGAGGGAGAGAGAGACCACAAATTTTATGAACTCCTTCCGTCAGATTTGTGGGTAAAGATGATGATGCCAAAACCATAAGCAATATGAGGCAAAATATTAAACTGCATATTCTTGCATGTGCAATCATATATCTGTGAAACACATTTCATTAAAGAAGACTTCCTGCAAGCACCATACAATTTTTAGTAGCTTTAATTCCCATTTTAAAAAAGCAAGCCAAGCCTGATATTGTACATAAAAAGCTATGTATGTGCTCTGATTAAAAACAAAAGAACCCAACAAAAATAACATAGCCTATCATCAGCAAGATAGTACTTGAACGTGCAATGTGCCAATGATATTTCAAATCAATGTGCCAGTCCCTAGGCTGTATGACGTTGATCAGTTAGCTTGTTTACAGAAACTTGGCAAATACTAGTTGGTAGTTCTAGATGACAGCAACATCTCCTCAGGAACTGGAAGCTAAAGTAAATTTAATTACTAGTGTTATTGTGTGTGTGGTCTGTACACGTGTTGATTAAATACGGGTCTTGTGTGAACCAGCCAGCTTAATGAGAATAGCCAGGCATAAGACAGAGACTTTCCCTTCACTGTCTCTCTATTCTTGTCCCAGCAGGAGCTGCTGACTTAAGTTTTAACACCCAAATACCTGCAATAAGTGTCTAGACTTGCACTTTTCAACCATTCTTTTATTTAAAATATTTTTTAGATGTAGCGATAGGGCTCCAGTACAATGTTGGAATTAAGACTTTATCAAATTAATAAGTGAAAATTTATTGAAAAGAATCAAACTATAAATAAGCAATCAGAGTAATACTCAAGTACATCTAGGACACCAAAACAGTAAGGAACCCATACCTGCACCACTCCTAACAATTACACAACACTCACACATACACCCTCCCCTGCCTTGCCTCTTGTTGATTTGGATGGGAAGACAGGGGAGGCTCAAAACTGAGGGAAGGTTTTTTTCCTTTTTGTTTTTTAGAATATGCCCGGGAGGAAAAGGCATGTCTTGGAATAGCCTCCTTTAGTTGTGGGCTGATCACTGGAGCCCTTTCTCTTAGCCAAAAGTGTGGCAAGAGAACAGTGTTGTCATGCCTGATGGTATCTTAATTAGATCAAAACTCTGAGAATAGCAGTCATGGGGCCACCATGCCCGGCTTAGTAATCTCTCTCTGGGCTTGTACTTTATACAGGGGTCATATTTTTCCATAGGTGAGCTAGATGGCCATTGTATTAAGCTGGCTGTTGCTTAAAATTCAACCGTGCAAAGTGGTCTGCCCTTGCCCATCCTCCTGTGCAACTATTTCCTTTGTCTTGTACACACATCTTCCAACTGAGTGTGTGTGTGTGTCTATGTTAAGTGTCATCAAGTCACTTACAATTTATGGCAACCCTATGAATGAATGCCTTTGGAAACGTTCTATCATTATTAGGCTACAGCCTTGCTCAGGTTTTGCAGACTCAGGGCTGTAGGGCTGCCAATCGCCAGGTGGGAGCAGGAGATCCCCCAGTTTGGAGGCCCTCCCCCCACTTCAGGGTTATCAGAAAGTGGGGAGGGGGAGGAAAATGTCTGCTGGGCACTCCATTAAACCCTATGGAGACCAGTTCCCATAAGCCCAGGTATAATGGAGAATTGATCCTATTCTATGAGCCCTCAAAGAAGGTGTCCCTATCCTTCATTATTCCAAATGGAGGAAGGCATTTAAAAGGTGTGTGGTCCCTTTAAATGTGATGGCCAGAACTCCCTTTGGAGTTCAATCCTGCTTGTCACAACCTTGCTCCTGGCTCCACCCCCAAAGTCCCCAGATATTTCTTGAGTCAGACTTGGCAACCCTAGAGGGCTGTGGCTTTCTTTATAGAGTTAATCCATCTGAGGCTCACCAAATTCTTTCAATACACAACTCTTAGATGAGGTTGGGCCAGATCTTTCTGTGGTATCAGGATAGGTTAAGTGATAACAGACCAAAAGAGTTGTGACTGGGGCCACAACATTGAGTCAGAATGGTCATGGCAATCCAAATAAATCACAGGCAGAACTCTTTAACTATTGAGAACTATTAACTATTGAGAAATGCTGATGAAGTGTTTCCTTCCATTGCATTCCTCAAACCCACTGGCCTTCTAAAGGACAATGGTTTTACATTTTAAAACACAGGTGATTGACCAAGTTTGTATGCCCCCTGCTATCTCCGCGGGACTCCAAATATACTTCAAATTTACAACACATCAGGGATGGACCCAAAGATTCTATTCCTCCTATGGAGATTGGTCCCCATAAGGTATAATGGAGAATCAATCCATGGATATCTGGGGCTCAGGGGGGCTGTTTTTGAGGTAGAGGCACAAAAGTTTCAGTATAGCATCTGGTGCCTTTCCTCAAAATACCCCCCCCCCCCAAGTTTCAAAAAGATTGAACCAGGGGTCCAATTCTATGAGTCCCCAAAGAAGGTGCCCCCATCCTCCATTATCTCCAATGAAGGGAAGGCATTTAAAGGTTGCACCTCAGGGGACTGGCAACCCTAGCTGGTGACCTCCAGCCCCAAGGATGTTTGCTAAGCCTCAACCAGAGCCAGAGCCTTCTCAAGCTCTGCTGGTAACCTGCCCTGAGGATGCTTGTGGGGGAGGGAGGGCTAGAAGCCAAATAAATAAATCATACCGCACTGAGGTCTCTCTCCTCTCCAAACTCCACCCTCTCCAGGCTGCACCCCAAATGACCAGGGATTTTCAAACCCAGAGTTGGCGACTGGCTGCCACAGGAAGGGGAAAGGCAGGAAAATTCCATTCTGCAAATGTCACTCTGCTTATGGTAATTTGGATCTAGTAACTCTTAGCAGTTATAGCATAATCTTATCTATGCTGTGATTTGTCATTTGCTTATAAACGTAAGAAGCACACCGTTCAGTATCTTTTGCAATATTTCCAGCACACTGGCAAGTGCCAAGCAACCACTAGAAAATGTATGGAGGTCCTTTTGCAGACCACAGGGACTCTTTTTCTGTTGCCCATTTTATAGAAAGTGGCAATAGTGTCTTTCTTTTAGTAGGCTGTGAGAGAGGCAGATGATTTTTTAAAAAGATGGTCCTCCACCACCACATTCTCTTCAAACATAACATTAATTGTGAGTATAATGTCACATCGCCCCACACTTGTTCATGGTAACTCATGCAATCCTAGGCCTGCAGGTGGAACTGGGGGATCCCTCAGAATTATAGCTCATCTCCAGACTACTGAAATCAGTTCCCCTGCAGAAGATGGATGCTTTGGAAAGTGGACTAAGGCAATGTACTCCTCTGAGGTGCTTGTCATCCCCAGGCTCCATCCCCAAATCTCCAGTTTTCCAGCCTGGATCTGGCAACCCCATCCCCCATCAATGGCCAGGGGGGACCTGGCAACCCTATCAGAACCATCACTGCAGTTATAGAATTTACTATTGGGACAAACCTTAGTGTTTTAGCTGGGTCTCATATATGTTGTTTCTGCAATAACATGGACTTTCTGTGATGCAGAAGGTCTAAGAAACACTGAGTCACTCTGTTCTTCATTGCTCTCTTTTTCTGTTTGATCAGCAGAATTCACACACTGGTAACTTTGTCACCTGCCAACTGGTAGTAAGCAGGACTGATAGGACTCCAGACTTTCCTATAAAAGAGCCAATTCAAACCTTTCCTGAGGAAATGCTTTTCATGCTGATGTCTTTTATGAGGAATACCTGAATGCTGCACGATTATGGGCTGCATTCTAAGGTTCATTTTCACTTTTAGTAGGACACTGTATTGGTGTCTTTGGCCTAGTTGTTGGGGCACCTCCCTATAATGTAGACTGCACCCAGGAGCAGTGCCCTATGGCTTTGCACCGAATGGAGGAAATCCTGTTAAGCTTTTGAGAGGACTGAGCAACAGTCTTGCTTTGAGTTTGCAAAAAAAAAAATGAATTAAAAATTAAAAAGGTATCAACTAGGAGGGTTGTCAGTTCTTGGTTTTAAAAATACTTGGAGATTCAGCCGCGGAGCATGGTGAGGGGAGACCTTCAGCACATGATGCCATTGAATCAACCCAAAACAGCCTTTTTTATCTGCGGGAACTATTATCTATAATATGGAGATCAATTGTAACAGTGGAAGATCTCCAGCCCCCACCTGGAGGTTGGCACCCCTAAACTTTCCACATTTGTTGAGACCATTTAAACTGATGTAATTAAATCTCCATCTGGTACGCAGGAACTGGCGTATATGTTAACAGTGGCTGACCATCGTATTCAATTCAAGGGTAACTTGTTCATTATGTTGTATGTTGCTGGCTTTCTAAAGCTGGATGCTTCTTCATGCTGCATGCCAATTTTGCATAATAACTGGTTGGTCTTCCCACAGTGATGCAAATGGATAGATCATCTACAGTGTTTGCTAACCCCCATTATTTCAATGAGTTTGAACATATGCATAGATATTACGCTGACTGTGTACACAAATCCATTTGTGTTTCTGCAGTGGGTGGCAATGTTTTTATTTCTTTTTTCTCCTTCTCCCTGTCAAAGATCATTATAACATAAATATCATATTAGGGCAACTATCATAGATGCATGCCCCTTGGTGTTAATTTCCATTCTGTTATGCCTGTAACAGCTGTTTATGTTACAATGTGATGCTTTCAGGCAGGGCTTTCTTCTGGAAAAAGAGGCCCTGTAACTTTCAAGAGAGAAATAAAGGAGAAACACAAATGCCCCTCGTGAACTTTTAAACAATTTTTTTGAGAATTTGTTTCCATGAAGAGGTTCCAGAACTTCATTCCACCACATTTCCTCAGAAAAAAGACTCCGCACATTTTAATTTTTTGTTTGGATCAGGGTGTAGAGCAGTGTCCCCTTTAAGTTGTTAATGTGAGCTAGCTCACAGTTTTTTAGCCTCCAGCTCACACATTTTTGTCTTAGCTCAAGAGAAATGGCCCCAAAGCAAACTAATTTTATGCAGTAGCCCCCAATTTAATGCCAGTAGCTCATGAAGTAGAATATTTGTTCACAAGACCCCATAGCTTAGATGGAGTATTGGTGGGGAGCAGTGCCGGATTAAACCCTGTGGAGGCCCCTAGGCCATCAAAATCTCAGGGTCCCCCTCGCCAATTATCTCAGAATTGGAGCACCTGCCCTGCCACCCAGAGCCCCCACTGCAGCCTGCAGGTACCTTCTAAAAAGCCCCTTTGACAAAGCTGTGGGTGAGAAGCAGAGAGAGGCAAACTAGGCAATGATGCCAGCAGCAGCTGCACCAGGCAAGTTGTGCAAAGTGTGGCAAAGTTGCTGGCTGCATGTGCAGGCTGGGAGGGCTGAAGCAGGGGGGAAACTGGGGAGGGGGCCCCATAGGCCAGTACCTACTTGGCCTAATTGTTAATGTGGCCCTGGTGGGGAGTGGACTTCTCTGTAAGCAGAAAGCAGTAAAAATGCTCTTTGGTTATAATCCTTAAAGTAAAATTCACTAAAATCTTATGCATACCAATGAATGCATAAGATTCAGGATTCCAGCTGGAAAGTTACCATCTATATTTGTTTTTTCTCCCAATTATCTGCTTCCACAGATGTCATATGCCTAATAGCTTGTAATTTCCTACATGTGTGTGCATGTTTAATCCTCTTTCCATATTATCCTCTCTTTCCAGAAATGTAACCTTCCAGATGTTTTGAAGTGTCAACTTTTTATTTGACATCTCTAGTTTTTAAACAAAATCTGGACACCAAATGCATAGTTATGTCTTTGCTCATTGCATTTAATTACAGCCAGGAAAAATATATATAAACAAAGAACAAAGAACAGGCTCCTGGGTATTTCAATCTTTGTGATTTTGCAATGCTAGTGCTATCCTGGGTATATTAAGAGGAACCGAGGCTTAAAAAATACCATTGCAGAAAACTGGCCCTAATTTTTTTTTTACTGTAATAATTATGTATGTGTTAATTTCAAATACTTCCGTCCCAATTATGAGTTAGAACAGACAAATGGAAGTACTTCTTCACCCAAAGGGTGATTAACGCATGGAATTCACTGCCACAGGAGATGGTGGCAGCTGCAAGCTTAGGCAACTTCAAGAGGTGATTGGATAAACATATGGAACAGAGGTCCATCAGGGCTATTAGTCACAAGGTATAGATAGCACTCTTTGTGTGGAATAAGTGATGCTCTGTGTTCTCAGTGCTTAGGGAGGGCAACAGTGGGAGTGCTTCTAGTGTCCTGGCCCCACTGGTGGACCTCCTGATGGCACCTGGTTTTTTGGCTACTGTGTGACGGACTAGATGGGCCATTGGCCTGATCCTACATGGCTTCTCTTATGTTCTTAATTCTTTACATCCCCCCACAGTTTCTGGAGATGGGAAGGAGATAAAGTCTTTGACCCATATTTGGGTGCTAAAGTAGTGGTATTGATCTCAATAAATTAGAGATAAAAAGGAGGTAATATAAGTTCTGCCTTCAGATGGATAAGTGTTGTGGAAAACATTTTGTCTTCACTAAGTTCTTACTCATAAGAACATAAGAGAAGCCGTGCTGGATCAGGCCAATGGCCCATCCAGTTCAACACTATGTGTCACACAGTGGCCAAAATCCAGATGCCATCAGGAGGTCCACCAGCAGGGCCAGAACTCCAGAAGCCCACCCACTGATGCCCCACAAGCACCAAGAATAAACAACATTTCTGCCCCAGACATAGTGTTCCATCTATACCATGGTGGCCAAACCGTGGTTTGGAGCCACATGTGGCTCTTTCACACATATTGTGAGGTTGAAGAGAAATTTAATACAGGCTTACTCTAAAGTAAGTGTGCATAGCATCATAACCTTATGTCAGCAGTCAAGAGCACTGACCCATAGGTCAACAATTATTTCTGCCATGTGTGAAGCAGGAAAGGAGGGGAAAATAGGCAGGCTTGCAAGCTCTTCTCCTTCACCACAGAGGTTTCCCAGAGTCCTAGAGTGGGGAAAGAGAATGCAAAAGCTAAGGGAGAAAAGTAAGTGCATAGGGAATGGGAGCTGCTGGCCATACTGCTGAGTCCAGAAGGACACACACTTGGGATTCCTGCCCTTCCCTGCTGGATGAAGCAACATGAACACAGCCACTGCCAAGAAAGGCAATGAGATAGAGAGTGGTGAGTGAAGAAAGGAATACTTGGCAAGTGATGACAGTGGCAGGACTAGGGGAAGGATGATGGCTGTCCTCACCCCTCCTCTGTGAGGTGCACCAGGATAGCCAATGGTATGCCCTGTGTCTTAGCCAAGCGAGCTGCAGCACTGATAGAAGAGGCTTGCCTCCCGCCCTTGGCCAGCCAGTGCATGCCTGGTAGCCAAGGGCTGTGGCTGGCCAAGCGCCATTGTCCCATGACAGGTTTGCAGGCCTGCTGAGCATGGGGAAACTGCTGCATCACCCTCCTGTACTGGCCTGGTAAGGAGTGGTTTAGAATGAGTCCAGGTCTGTCAGTTTTAGGGTTGCCAAGTTGGAAAATACCTAGAAACTTTGGGTGTGGACCCAGGAGAGGGTGGGGTTTGGGGAGGGGAGGGGCCTCAGCATGGTCCAATGCCATAGAGTACACACTTGAAAGCAGCCATTTTCTCTAGGGAAACTGATCTTCTGCCAGCTGGAGATCAGTTGTAAAAGGGGGAGATCTCCAGCCCCACCTGGAGGCTGGCAACCTGAACCTCAGTTTCCAGTCTGCACATGAATTCCTATTGGCAGTCTCCTTTTGAAACTCTTCTCCTGAAGTATTGTAACCAGGGCTTTTTTTGTAGATAAAGAAGAAGAAGAAGAAGAAGAAGAAGAAGAAGAAGAAGAAGAAGAAGAAGAAGAAGAAGAAGAAGAAGAAGAAGAAGAAGAAGAAGAAGAAGAAGAAGAAGAAGAAGAAGAAGAAGAAGAAGAAGAAGAAGAAGAAGATGATGATATTGGATTTATATCCCGCCCTCCACTCCAAAGAGTCTCAGAGCGGCTCACAATCTCCTTTACCTTCCTCCCCCACAACAGACACCCTGTGAGGTGGGTGGGGCTGGAGAGGGCTCTCACAGCAGCTGCCCTTTCAAGGACAACCTCTGCCAGAGCTATGGCTGACCCAAGGCCATTTCAGCAGGTGCAAGTGGAGGAGTGGGGAATCAAACCCGGTTCTCCCAGATAAGAGTCCGCACACTTAACCACTACACCAAACTGGCTCTCAGCATAAACTCATTTACATATTAGGCCACACCCCCTGACACCAAGCCAGCTGGAACTGCATTCCTGTGCATTTCTGCTAAAAAAAGAAAAGAAAAGGAAGCCCTAATTGTAACCTTGAAAGCTGAATATTCAGGGAGATTGAACCCCCACCCCCCGCCATGCAACTTGTTTGTGTCCATTTTATTGCCTGATCTGTGCCCATTTGTTCTCTAACTAGAAACCTCTAGTTTGTCTGGTAGAAATGGCAGAAGGACACTGTGGGGCACCTCAGCATATGGGTAAATGTGAACCCTTGGTACAGCTGATGTTGCTGGGTCCTCTGATAGCATTATTTGAGTGGAGATGGAGATGGCACCAGAATTTGTGGTTGCAGAGGCTACTCTGTATCTCCATCTTTAGTGTGTATCTCTGTGGAATGATATCTAGCTGTTGTGAAGTTGTCATATTTATATCCTACTTTTTTACCCTAAGAACCAGGGCTTTTTTTGAGCAGGAATGCACAGGAACGCAGTTTTGGCTGGCTTGGTGTCAGAAGGTGTGGCCTAATATGCAAATATGGTCCTGTTGGTCTTTTTCTACATAAAAGCCCTGTGTGAAACAATGGTGATGTCAGGGGGTGTGGCCTAATATGCTAATGCATTCCTGCTGAGCTTTTTCTACAAAAAAAGCCCTGCTAAGAACAATTTTAAAAGAAAACATTTTTATCCTGTCCGCAATTCCCACTGCTGTTTGCTTGAGAGATGTTACTCAATTGATGGCTTTGGAATGGCAGTGGTTGGATGGTGTGCTCTGGAGCCTCTTCTTTCCAGGATTAGAAGTCTTTAACATCCTGGAAGCAAGTACTGCTTTGCCTGAGATGCCATTATGTGAGGACTCAAAGAGTAATTAACACATGGAATTCACTGCTGCAGGAACTGGTGACATGACAGCTTCAAGCACAGACAGCTTCAAGAGGGGACTGGATAACCATATGGAACAGAGGTCCATCAGTGGCCATTAATCATAAGGTATATATGGAACCAGGGCTTTTTTTGAGCAGGAACACATAGGAACGCAGTTCCAGCTGGCTTGGCATCAAGAGGTGTGGCCTAATATGCAAATAGTGATGTAAGGTGTGTGGCCTAATATGCAAATTTGTTCCTGATGGGCTTTTCTTACAAAAAAAGCCCTGGATGAAATACTATGTCTGGGGCAGTGATGCTCTGTATTCTTGGAACTAGGGGAGCAACAATGGGAGGACTTCTGGAGTTCTGGCCCCACTGGTGGATCTCCTGGTGGCATCTGGATTTTGGCCACCGTGTGACACAGAGTGTTGGGACTGAGTGGGCCATTGGCCTGATCCGGCACGGCTTTTCTTATGTCTTTATAGATCCAAGAGGGCAGCCGTGTTGGTCTGAAGCAGTTGAACAAAGCAGGAGTCGAGTTGCACCTTTAAGACCATCCAAGTTTGATTGAGAATGTAAGCTTTCATGTGCTCTCTAAGCACACTTCACCAGACAAGGGGATCAGGTATACCTCGTCTGATGAAGTGTGCTTAGACAGCACACGAAAGCTTACATTCCCAATAAAACTTGGTTGGTCTTAAAGATGCAACTCGACTCCTGCTTTGTTCAACGTATGTCTTTATGTTCACTTATAATTATAAGACCATTGTGATGTGACCTGCTTTTCTCATTTCCCTGCCTATGTAACAGCCAAGCCAACATGTGAGATGTTGCCTCGGTACTAGGACTGCCTGAACAGCCTACATTTGTTCTCCAGTCCCAAAATGCATACTCCTCTAGCAGTTCAACCAAGAAGGAGCTCAGATAGGCAGGCACATGTTCTGGTTAAGAGTTTGGGTTCCCTAAAAGCAATGGAGGACAGTTGTATATATTTGCAATCAACTGTGTTCAATTGTGTGAGTTTGGAGAAGCTCAATGTATGCATACTGCTGCAAATGTGGATGAAGGGGCACTCACACTAGGGTGAATACTCTGAGTCCCTCAGAATCCAAAGACAAACCATTTCACTTTCCTGTGAGAATTAAGATCCAAGTGGGCAGCTTTGTTGGTCTGAAGCAATAGAGAATTAATGCAATATACTTATGTTGCTGTTGTTACCATGAAGACCACTTAGCTGATGCCTAATAGCTTATGTAGGTATTAGTAGTGCCACTTAGCTGATGCCTAATGACTTATGTAGGTATTGGTAATGCCTGTTTTCAGTTGACAAATTTAAATTAAAAAACAGTCATGGTAGTGGTTTACATCTTTCTCCTTGATATAGACACCCAAGAATGATGGCACTGAGGCATGGTGCAGACATCAATTATTGTATGACCAATGGAAATAAATTCAATTTTATTTTTATTTGCCATTCAAAGGATAGCAAATGTGTATACCATTACCTTAATGCATTTTTCTTTGCCAGGCATTAACACTTGTTGCAATGGTGTGGTCTGTATTATTGTAGCTGTATGTGTATTTCCATTTCCAAAGTCAGTTTAATGTGCCCTTTTTGGTAGCAATGCAACTTCAATTCAATCTAGAGTTACTCCAGTCTAAGTCCATTTAAATCATTCTTATGTAGCATTACTCCAGTTTAAGCTTACTGAAACCAGGGGTTTATACTGGAACTAAATGATCGCACTGTAACCTCACCACCCTCATTCGTGATGTTTCTCGGCCTCTGTCTCTTTAAATGTGTCTCCAACGCAAAGGAAAGCCTCTCGACGTCCAAGTACACTTCCGACACACTTCATATGGCCACTTCGTAGCTCCTTTCCGCTGCGTCGCATGAGAGGGCGGAACTCCACACCAGGTGCTTGCGTTTCTGAAGACATGTTTTAAGTAGCAGCTGCAAAAGCCTATGAAAGGAAGGAAGGTCCGCCTACTGCCCAATGGGAGTCACAGCATGGGCGGGGAAAGTCTCCCGGGGTGCTTCAGTTCACGGGTCAGGCTCGCAGTAGCCGGGTGAAGCCAGCTGGGGAACGGGGGGTGGGGGGGGATGGAAAGGAGGCTCTTCGGTGCAATGGCCGTGCTCCTTTTCCAGGCCTTGCCCGAGGGGTTGCCGGCCAGCGTGGAGATCGCGCAGGTAGGAGGAGGGGCAAAGGGGGAGAGGGGAGGAGTTGAGGCCTTTGAGGGCAGGGCAGGGCGTGGAAGCGGAATGGGGCTGGGGGGAGGGCAGCGGACAGCAAGTTGAGGCGACTAAGGGAGACCCTTGGGAAGGGGGAGAAACGGAAGGCGGACTTTGCTGTGATAGGGGATGACTTTCTTGAGGAAACCGGCGGGGATTGGGGGGGGGGGGGGCTTCGGGAAAAACCCTTGGCAGAGGCCTGGTAGACAAATAGTGGTAGACAAATAAGTAGATGCATGCATTTGCAAGTCTCTGAGGGAGACGAGCGTGGCGGATGGATGCGACTCTTGAAATATCGTTCCTCCTTGTAAATGATATATTTGGTCATTTAGCATGTTGAGTTTCATAAATAAATAACTCAGCTCAGTGCGGGGGCGGGAATCACATATATAAAGAGGAAAAAGCAACGCTCAAATCAGATGTTATGATCATAACGTGTGTGTTTTGCTGACCATGAAAATGCTGTTAGGATGCACACATTGTTACTTTCTCTTTCGTGGTTTGTACATACCTGAACACAGAATATGGAGGTGCTGCATCCTTTAGGAAGGATGTATGCTTGAATTATTTGCTTGTTTCTATGAAATAAAAGCAAGTGGGGCTCAAGTTGTTCCCTGATGCCTGTTTTATGTGTCATGAAGATATGCAGTAACGTAAATGTGCTGTTTCACATTTGATCATGTGATGCTGTATGACTATATTTTGGGTCAGGCTGTCAGTGCCCAAATATGAAATATTTAATGAAGTCCTTTCCTGTATACGAAAAAGTGGTGTGTGAACTTCCAGGAGGGTTTAATTTTCAGCAGCAAAAAAGATACTGTGGAGACCTCTAAAAAAAGTGAACATGTTTGAGAACTTAACAGCATCGGACCATTGGTACATGTAGTTGAGTGACCCCTTTCACACATCAGCCAATTGGATGCCCTGGAGGGCCAACAGAGTACAGAGGCCTAGCCCCGCCCCAGCATTAGCAAAGATTTTTTTCATGACATAAGTTTGTATTGGCAAGAGCCTTTGTCCTCGGATGACCGAAATATGAGTGAAATATGCAGGCAAAGTTTATCCAGTACTTTTCCTATGTAGAGAATAAATGTTGTGTAGTATTATTGTCAGACTTAGATGGGTAGGTCTGGTCCAACCTCCATTTAGCCATGAATCTCACTTGGTGACCTCGGAGCCAGTCTTTTCCAGTTTAACTTACCCCATGGGGTTGTTAGGATAAAAAGGAAGGAATAACCATGTGTGCCATCCTGAGCTCTATGAAGGAAGGTTGTTTTTAAAAATGTAACTGATAAGTGAATAAATGAACAGAGAGTAGGTGCCAAAAAATGGAAACCTACAGAAACCAGTGGGAGAACATTTTGCTCTCTGTGGACATTGTATCTCTGACTTCAAGGTCATGGTACTTTTAAAAAGTTAGAGAGAAGTGGCAGAAAGATGGTCAGGAAAGGAAAGGTCCCCTGTGCAAGCACTAGTCGTTTCCGATTCTGGGATGACGTTGCTTTCACAACATTTTCACGGCAGACTTTTTATGGGGTGGTTTGCCATTGCCTTCCCCAGTCTTTTACACTTTCCCCCCAGCAAGCTGGGTACTCATTTTACCAACCTTAGATGGATGGAAGGCTGAGTCAACCTTGGGCTGGCTGCCTGAATTCAGCTTCCGCCAGAATTGAACTCAGGTGGTGAGTGAGCAGAGAGTTCAGACCACAGTACTGCAGTACTGCTGCTTTACCACTCTGCGCCACGGGGCTGCAGACTGACTTGTTAATGATGTTAAAGATGGTCAGACTTGTTAATAAATTTTTATTTCTTAGTTTAAGTAATGATTATAATACAAAGGGTAATGGGGAATTCAAATTTTACTGTTTGTGCATTCCATAAAGTATAAATTATATATTATAAATTGTACACTATGTCCCTAAGTATGTTGGCTCAAATAGGCTCTTGCCTATGTCACTAAACAGGGTAGCCCTTAAGATGCCAAAGAACACTTTCTTTTTAGAAGCAGCTATCTAGGAAAAACAGGAAAGGCTTGGTACCTCCTTAAAGTGCTATAGTATAGAAGGTTGACATGTTGACATCAGATGACTCTTCATATTTTGCCTTTCCAAATTCAATTCAGAGGTGGCTATGTATGCATAATAAGCCTTACCGGTTTTGCTAAAGAAAAAAGTTTGAGTCCAGCGGCACCTTTAAGACTAACAAAGTTTAATTCTGGGTATAAGTTTTTGTGTGCATGTACAATTCTTTAGATATGTATATGTCCATCTCAGTAGCATCGGCCAGGGACTGGAGAATGGAAATAGGTGCCACCCACTTAAGATGTAGTAAACAGAATTCTGTGGTAGCAGTTTGGTTCTTTCTTTGTTGTGCATTCTTCAGCACTATAATGCATTGCTCTTTCTTTGTCATGTCCTAATGTAATGTTGAAAACCACTATGTGGCTCGGGAGCCCTATTACAAGAGAAGCTCAAGGAAGAGACTCTTGCCTAGTGGATTGTTGTATGCCCCTGCCTTCACAGTTTGCAAACATTCAGATGGTTAAAGATGCAGGAGTCATGGAATATTGAAAATCAGTTAAGAAGGTTTCCTTGGAAGATGGGGTACGCATTAGTATTAGAAGAAGACTGTGTACTGTGGGGATTAGGAAGGCAAGAGAGGTGTGCAGATTGATGGGCTCAAGAAGAAAATGCTGATATTGGATTTATATCCTGCCCTATACTCTGAATCTCAGAACAGTCACGATCTCCTTTACCTCCCCCCCCCCAACACACAGCTTGTGGGGTAGGTGGGGCTGAGAGCTCTTACAGCAGCTGCCCTTTCAAAGACAACTCCTATGAGAGCTATGCCTGACTCAAGGCCAGTTGCAAGTGAAGGAGTGGGGAATCAAACCCGGTTCTTCCAAATAAGAGTCTGTGCATTTAATCACTACACCAAACTGGCAAATGGGGTGTGGAATCTCATTCAGGCCTTAAGAACAGGAGGCATCTGTGATTTTGATAGGAATAGGGTAAAAAGTTATGTAGGCTGATTTTTTTCCCATGTTGATTCCAGTAACTTCTTCAAATCTAAGCCTGTGGGAGTCTATTGGAAGTAAAATTAAACCAAAATCTCATGATATGGGTAGACCTTAGTAATCTCAACATATGTTTCCTATTCATACCCACATCCACATGCTTGGGCTGAGGAGCTGATGAACAGAATGTGTGTGGTGGAAGTAATGCATGGATTCAAGTTGTGTTGTTCCAGAAATGGTAAGACATGGAGAAAACAGAGTCCTGGGACAGGGCTAGAAAGGAGGAGACTTCAGGGACAGTGAAACTAGGTTGATGGAACTGGAAAAACTGTGCTTATACAGAATGATCACAAACATTAACTTTTGAGGGGAAGAGTCATCTGAGTGTTAATTCTGTGAAAAGAGGGAATGGTCACTTTGTTTAGAGAACACAGACAGAGGGCATAAGATTGAGGGAAGGATGGATGGAACAGGCAGAAAGAAGAGAGACTAGAAACAGAGGGAGGTGTGCTATGAAAATCCTCTGATAGGGTCTGCAAAAAGGTTGGTCTTTGAGTGGAGAGGTAAGAGACTTGGAATGGGAGCAGTTGCCAGATTGGTGGGGCAGGTGAATTGAAATGGCCAGCCATACTTTTGGGTGCAAATCTTTCATAGAACATATTGTCAAAGAGACTTCACTCAGATTATAAAGAAATAAGATTTGCTGCTCATACATCTATTGTAAATGAAATATCATGGTCTACTTGATAAGAAAGGTGATATATAGTGGTTAAAAACATGGATTATTTAGAAATTAATGGTGGCAAGCGCTACCCTTTC
Source organism: Heteronotia binoei (assembly GCF_032191835.1). Taxonomy (NCBI): domain Eukaryota; kingdom Metazoa; phylum Chordata; class Lepidosauria; order Squamata; family Gekkonidae; genus Heteronotia; species Heteronotia binoei. The sequence continues at coordinate 74,843,652 of NC_083228.1, read as the reverse complement.
TGAAGTTAAAGCCAAGCCAGCTGTTATAACTCTAATTCATCTTCATGTTCCTATATTGATGTGAAAATGTGATGGAAATTGGTTACCTCATCTAGCAACAAATGTAGAGCAAAATTATGACTGTCCCTGAAGAGTGTATGTTATGGAAGCAAAAGCTTGGGATGGGCTAATATGGTGGCAGAAGATGTTGTGATTGTTTTGCTTGTTTGTGTAGGTGGAGTGAACAGGAAAATGTTCATAGGAGCTGAGGCTTTATAAGTGATGCCACCAAATAATGTTCCTTCATGGGTAGGAGAAGTAGGGCTAAGGAAGATAGAGGATAGAATGATTTTCTATACCTTTGAGAATGACTCTTTGGGAGAAGTTGAATAAAGTCATAATGTGGATCAGCTCAGTCTTCCAAGGTACTAGACCACTGAAGCACCAGCAATGGGTTATGCCAGGTGCTAATGCCCAGCATTTGTTTGAGAACTAGTACTCATGCATATGTTGAAACTTGATCCCTATTTCAGCACCAGTTGCCTTTAGAATAGGTGTGTGCTGCAATAGTAGTTTCACTGACCTCTTTGCAGTGGTGGCCAAGACTGGGAGTCTTTATGGGCTTAGAGGAACTGCAGAGTTCACCAAATGAATCCAGGAATACTGGAATAGATGGTAAGGGCGAGGGGTCTCCTGGCACATGGACTAAATGTAGGGTTGTTTATGGAATTGCTTAATAGAAGGCTATTAGTAACTTGAAAATAATTTCAATGAGATGCAGGTGTTCAATAATACTCTTAAATTTAATTTGGATTGTTGGTCTGAATCATAATTAATATGTAGCATATAACTCTTGCTGGGTATGGTATAGCAACTAATTTTTTCCCTTGTGTGATAAATGTTCTGTAGTAGCTGCTTCATGTTACTCAGTATGTTAAAATTAGACACTCTTATATCTAGCACCTATTTGGGCCCTCAAATACAATATCCTGTTTTTCTTGCCAAATTGCCCAGAAGATTGAAAAAGCTTCATACTCATACAGATCTGTTCCTGCTGTGTTTCACTGCAGCCTTCATCAGTCTTGTCTGCATTTGCTTCTTCCAGTAAACATGCTTCTGTATAAACAGACAGCGCTACCATATTTCAGAATAACTTCTGGAAGTAATCTACTATTACTTTATGCTAGCAAAATGTCTGTCAGGGACCCTATCTGTTGCAGAGGCCTGGAGAGGGGAGTATAAACAATGCATCTTTGTGCTGTAGACACAGATGCATTGTACCTTCTATGGGCTCCATTTTGGTGGAGGCCATCCTTCCAGTATCAGGCACAAGGAAGGGCTTTTGTTCTTTTCAGAAATGTGTCTTTGTCAGTAGCAGCTGTCCACTTTGGGGAGAGAGTAAATGGCTGTATCTGAGCTGTTACAGTGTCCTTGGCTGAGCAAGTGTTGCCTTTTCCCAACAGTACTGCTGGTTATGTCCCACATAACTTTATCCTGTGGAATTTAATAGGAGATTCACAGAATGGATCCCTTGGGTTCTATTTATTGACTACTTGAGGCAAAGAGGTAGAAACAAGGAACTAGGCCTTGTATACATAATTTTCACGTATCTTTTGAGAATGCTTGCAGATAAACTGAGTTCCTTGAAAATAAGCAACATTTGAGTCTGTACTAAGGAATCATTACAGGGTTATCATTGCATGACATTTGGCCTGTGAGGCTATTTTCCTTTTAATATAGTTTCCCTCATGCCTTCGCATGTTTTTCCAAATACAGTAGTTATAACATGAACAGTGTTTTAGATTGTTCCTGCCTCCCAAAAAAGCCTTGTTTGGACATAGTTCTTTTGTACCTAATTAAATTTGTAGGAATCCATTACTAAGAAAAGTTTTTCAGACAACCTGTTTAACCATTCAACCTGTTCAACTTTATATAAGACTGTATTTCAGCCAAGATAACTGTGTCTCTGCTTGACAAGCAGTAGTAGTCTCTGTGTTTGATCATGTCCAATCTTGTGTGCCAAAGAAGGATCAAAACAGGTTAATCTTGAAACACCAGAATCCAGCAGGTGGCATTCTTGCCTCAGTCTGTATTAGTAGTTCCCTCTAGTGTTGAGAATAATATGCTGGATCTGTTTTTGCTTTCTACAGGAGTGTATTTCTGTGTAATATTGGGAGCAGCCCCATCCTACTGTGGCCCTTGCCCTGTCAAGCATTGGCAGCTTGATGAACTCCAGCAGTAATGGGCAGGGTATGGGGAATGTCCCTCACTTCTGCAGAAGAAGCTTCTCAGTTCTCTCCTTTGACCTCATTGCTTTTCTAGTCCTATATGCAACAGAACAGTGGAGTGGCTTGGAAACAATTTTTTGTCTAACTATTACATTCCAAAAGAAATTTTTCACTTTTTCTTTCATTTTGAAAAAATAAAGGAATATACCTGTAGTCTTTTTAAAGTACTTCTAAAAAATAGTTTCAAAACTGTTTGGGGCATGAGGGGCTAGAGAATACAAACTTGACAAACTAGTTTGACCAGAAATCATAGTGGGAAACACAAGCTAGCACGTGTTATCAGATGCAGCAGCTACTCTGCAATACCAGGTGGCTTCCTTGAGCGTACCTTCGTCAGTGGTTGTAATGATGGTGGCAGTGGAAAGCTCCTTGAACAGACTTGTGTTTGAAGCAGTATGTGGTCACACAGGAAAGGAAAGGAAAGGTCCCCTGTGCAAGCACCAGTCGTTTCCGACTCTGCGGTGACGTTGCTTTCACAACTTTTTCACAGCAGACTTTTTACGGGGTGGTTTGCCATTGCCTTCCCCAGTCATCTACACTTCCCCCCCAGCAAGCTGGGTACTAATTTTACCGACCTCGGAAGGATGGAAGGCTGAGTCAACCTTGAGGTGGCTACCTGAAAACCCAGCTTCCACCAGGGATCAAACTCAGGTTGTGAACAGAACTTAGGACTTCAGTACTACGCTGTGCTGCACTAGGAATCTTTTCTTCAACCATTCCTTATGTTTTCCGTGAGATGTTAGGAACTATGGAAGACACGCTGATGCTTTTGTGTACACTCTGAGTTTGGAGAAGGAATGTGGTGTTCCTCCTGATAAGTTAGAACAGGGGTGTCAGACATGCGGCCTGGGGGCCAAATAAGGCTCCAGAGGGCTCCTATCAGGCCCCCGAGCAGCTGGCTGTCATCTGCTTCCTCCCTATCTCCTACTGTCTTCTGCATCACAGCTTGCCTTGCAAGGCTTGCTCAATCACACTGGAGTTAGAGCAAACCTTTTATTTTCTCCATTGGCTGAGACTCCTCCCTTGGGGAGGAAGAGGAGAAGGCAGAGCTTGTTTTTTTGAGGCTCTCTCAATCGCACAGCAGAACTACTGAGCCAAACCCCTCTTCATTCTATTGGCTAAGGCTCCTCCCCTTCCTGGTCCCCTAGGGAAGGAAAGAAAGAGCCAAAGCTTCCTTTGCCCAGTTTCCTGGACCCCATGGGAGAAATGCAAAGAAAGCATCTTTAAGACCAACGAGTGCTAACGTTTTAAGCATGTTTTAATTTTTTTTTTAAAAAAATGTTTTGTGTTTGTCTGTGTCCTTTGTAAAGTTTATATCTTTGCTACCTAATCTTAAATAGGTATACACATGGCCTGCCCCAACATGGTCCGGCCCAACAAGGTCTCATTTATGTCAGGTCCAGCCCTCATAACAAATGAGTTTGACACCCATGTGTTAGAATGTTAGTGAAAATATAGGGAGTTAGACAAGAAACAAGAGAGCCATGACTATTTCTTCCATTGGGTTGACTCTTGTCTGTCCAATTAACTGCAGTGCCTTCCTCTGGCAGAAAGCATCACTGCTAGTTGAGCAGGGTGTTAGGACACAATCCGGTGTCTTTAATCTTATTTAAAAGCTGTAATTGGGCCAGAGGTAGGAATCAGGATCCAATTTTTGGATTGAGGCTGTAACACTAGGCAATTCATGTGTGGTTTTTAACTCTTCTCTTCCCCTAAGCCCACTGTTTTTGGGTAGAAATTGCACTGCTCATTTGAATATTTACTTAAATGCATACTAAGTTCTTTCCCAGACCCAGGTATGCCATCAAAAAGAGGAAGTTGTCTTACATTTGCTCACAAGTTATCGTTGAGTCCAGTGATAACTTTTTAGTTCACAACAGAGTGTAGTTGTTTTAGGAGGTGGGAATCTTTCTTTCAAGTAAATACAGTGTAATGTACTGAGAACCAAGACGGTTTGAAGGCAACATGGTTTATTCAGTAGCACATTACAAGAGAGGGAGCACGCGGGCCGGGTCCCGCTTATATACATTGCCCGGAACTGCCCCCTTGTCTGACCAGTCCAATCCTGGTCAGTCAAACTTCCCGCCACAGATCTTGGTGGGCGGGGTGTCGGGCGAGCTACATCCGGGGACCCACGGGTCGCCTTCTGTAGCGATGGCTATGCGGTATAATATCTTTTGCTCAAGACACAACATACAGTTTGGGCACCAGTATAGGGGAAAGTCTCTTTCCTATCAGGGCTATTAGCCACACGCGGGTTCCAATTTATCTATAGAAAATTGCATCGGAGCAAGAGTTAAATTCTCCCTTACTGCAGTCCAGACCCAAATTAGGTTCACTTCCACCCCCTACCCTGTGGTTGTTTTTGAAGATTTTTATCACAAATCTCTCATCTAGGTGAGCCCTTAGATAAAAGGCAATTGTTTGTATGAATGTTGCGTTTAAAAACTTGAATGTTTACTGCAAAATCTATTTTATTTTATTCCATTTGTATCCCACCCTCCTCGCCAAGGTGGGCTCAGGGTAGGGTGGCCAGATCGTCCCGGTCACCCGGGAAAGTCCTGATTCTGGCCCCCAATTCCCGCCTCCCGGGCTGGCTATACCGGGACCATTAGAGATCCCGGTTTAGCCAGCGGGGAGCCGGCGGGCCGCGCGCGCGCTCGGGGAAGGCGGCGAGTGAGGGACTGAGCGTCCCTGTGCGTGCGCACGGCGGTGTGGCGGGCTCTGCGCATGCGCGGGGCCAGGAGAGTGGGCGGCGTAGGGCCCGCCACACCGCCATGGGTACGTGCAGGGACGCTCGGTCCCTCACTCGCCGCCTTCCCCGACCGCGGCCCGCCGGCTCCTCTCGCTGGCGTAGGGCCCCGGCGGCGGCAGAGGGGGAGGCGGCGGAGGCCATGGCTGGAGCGGGAGGCGGGCCGGCGGCGCCTGCGGCGTGGCGGGAGGCCCCGGGTCAGTGGGCTCGGCCGCCTCCTCCTCAGCCGCCGCCAGCCCCGCCAGCAGCGCCACCACCAGCACCAGCCGCCGCTGCGCCTCCTGGCCAGCCAGCCCGCCCGCCTGGAGGGGAGGCCATCCGTGCCCTGCGAGAAGGTAAGCACCCCGCAGGCAGGCAGGGAGGGAGGGGGCCGAAAGCGGGGGGGCGGCTGGCAGGAGGGGGCTTCCTTCCTTCCTTCCTTCCTTCCTTCCTTCCTTCCTTCCTTCCTTCCTTCCTTCCTTCCTTCCTTCCTTCCTTCCTCCCTCCCTCCCTCCCTCCTTCCTTCCTCTCTTCCCTCCTTCCCTCCCTCCTTCCTTCCTCTCTTCCCTCCTTCCCTCCCTCCTTCCTTTCTTCCTTCCTCCCTCCTTCCTCCCTCCCTGCCTCCTTCCTTCCTCCTTCCTTCCTTCCTTTCTTCCTTCCTCCCTCCCTCCCGCCTTCCTTCCTTCCTTCCTTCCTTCCTTCCTTCCTTCCTTCCTTCCTTCCTTCCTTCCTTCCTTCCGTCCGTGGCTCTCAAATATCCGATGTTGCGGCTCTCAAACATCTGACCTTTATTCTGTGTTGCTCTTTTGTTTCTGGATCCCCCAGTGGGGTGGGCTCCCGACTCCCTCCGCCGGCTGTTTCTGATAGTCCTACGCCCCCTCTTTCATTTGATATGTGTCCCGTGCGGGTGCCACCCTCCCGCCGGGAGATGCCGCAAAATGAGCCCCCTTGAGGCTTATGGCGGCAGGGCTCGGGGGAAGCGAGCTAGACTGCTGTTCTTTTGAGGGGTTATAGAGTGTTTCGAGCCCGTCCCTGTGGCATCGGTCCCATCGTTGTGGGACTCAGGGGGCCGGCGCAGCGGCCCGCCGAAGCAGCCTGTCACTAATAACACAGGTCGAGATGCAGGACAGGAACCCGGAAGTGACCGACAGGCTGCTTCAGCGTGCCACTGCGCCGGCCCCCTGGGTCCCACAACGATGGGACCGATGCCACAGGGACGGGCTCGAAACACTCTATAACCCCTCAAAAGAACAGCAGTCTAGCTCGCTTCCCCCAAGCCCTGCCGCCATAAGCCTCAAGTGGGCTCATTTTGCAGCATCTCCCGGCGGGAGGGTGGCACCCGCACGGGACACATATCAAATGAAAGAGGGGGCACAGGGCTATCAGAAACAGCCGGCGGAGAGAAATGATGTCACAGGAAGTGATGTCACTTCCTGCTTCTGGTAGGTGGCGCGGGGGAAATGATGTCACTGGAAGTGATGTCACTTCCTGTTTCCGGCGGTGGCATGCCGTCACCGGAAGTGATGTCACTTCCTGTTTCCGGCGGCTCGCTTTGCACACGGCACTCACATCATTCCCCCCTCAAGGTGTCCCTGGCTGGCCTCCAGCTATTATGGCCACCCTAGCTCAGGGTGGCTCACATAGACATGCATGTGCATGGGTAAATACAGTAATACATTAAAACCATAAACCATAGAATAATATAAAAACATAAAATATTTCGACGCTAAAATCTAGTAATGTGTTTCAGAATATGACCTGAGGTTTGGTTTGTAAAGTCCCCATTCTTTCACTCCTGATCATGCTGAGATAAAATATTAGCACTGGTGGCCATTGCTATGTGGTTACTGTGATCATGGTTCTGCAATTCCTGTGTTTCACAGTTTTGAACTTTAAGATGATTTCCTGCATTTGCATTTTTTATTCCTCTTGCACAATTTGGGGTTGATCCAAAATTTAACAATCCTTGACCAAAGTAAAATGTTTGAGAAAGGAGGTTAGAACTTGGAATATTATAGACAGCAGTAGGGGTATTTACTTGTAGAATCACAAGGGTCTGTGGGAAAGAAAGGCAGAGTATGAAGGTTTGGGCCAGTCTCAGGAAGTCTTGGACGTAGCTCATTGGGTAGTGTTAAACAGATGACATTTTGGAAGGGGACTGTTGCTGCTGCCTTCTGCAGTTCCCACTGTACCTTTCAAAAAATTGTTGTGGTTTAGAGAGGCCATCCAAGAACATCAAGCAGCGCAGCACAGAGGGCTGCTGCAGGAAAGGGAATTGGATGGCAACCTTCACCCCCACCACCATTACACAAGCAGAGCAAAAGCTTGTATGTCAGTGAGGAAAGACAATTTAGTGAATCCTCACTTTTTGCTCCCCCCTCCAACCTAGGATACTGTTCTGGAACCTGTCCCTCACTAGTAGCTTTTCTTAGGAGGGGGTGGGGTTGAGAGCTGTAGAGGAAGGAGAAAGAAAGTGGCAACAATTCCTTCTCTGGATCCATTTTCTGTGTTGGAACAGGCCTTTTGGCTTGATTGACCCAATATGAGCTGCTGAGTTTTTTAAAATACCCAGAAGTATAGGCCTGCTGACTCTGTGCTTTACCTTCCTTGAACAGCTTAGATGATCTGGAGGTCATTTGGAGACACATAGATATGTGAAAAGCATTGTGTTTTCTAGAGCAGGGGTGTCAAACTCATTTTTTATGAGGGACGGATCTGGCATAAATGAGACTTTGTCAGGCCAGGCCACGTGTATTCTAAAATGAAATGCCAGTAGTGGAGATATGAACTTTATAGGGCATAGACAAACACAACTAAAGATTTTTTTTACTTAAAATAAAAGATGCTTAAAACATTAGCACTCTTGCAATATTTTGTTTAACTGATGCCTCTTGCTCAGAATTATTGTATCAAAATCTGGAGATATTGGAGATATTGTTTGTGCTGTAGCAATCTTGAGTATGCTGTTCAGGTGTGTATCTGTAAGCTGCAAACCTACTTTTGATTTATTGATATTCATTACAGAAATCTTATGCTCATTTCATGTTTTCCCCTAAGACCCAGGGAAAAACATGAAATGGCTGGACTGTACATTTTGCTTTGTGTGCTGGTCAAGAACATGTGAAGGCACAATGACACAGAGGGCTATGTATTTGTCTACAAAACTATAGTCTTCCCCAGAAAAATAACTTCAACTTCTTTGAGGCAGTGCAAGAATAGTATTAGCCTACTATCTGGGAAGGTATAGGCCACTTTGCTTGGCTACATTGCATGGGAGAAATAAAAAATGGTGACCGGGAGAGAAGGAAGCAGATGGCCAGTTGCTTGTGGGCCTGATGGCAGCCCTGCAGGGGCCAAATCAGGTCTGCAAGCCGCATATTTGACACCCCTGTTCTAGAGTGAGAAGAGTAAGACACAGCATTGGTAATGGATTGGTTCATCCTCTTTTTCTTTTCTCTTTGTTAGGAGAGATATATGGTTTGGTAATAAAGAATTCAGTATTGCAGTCCTGTAGTTCACAAAATGATCATTAGCCTGCAATAAAAAAAGATAGCTTTGTGAGAAAATCAGGTCACTTGGAAGCAAATTTTAGCTCACCCATGGAATTTTGGGAATTGAGTTTATGTTGATAAGATTCCTGCCCCCCACTTCAAAAAAATACAATCCCCACAGTGCTTTGGATGGGAACTGTGGCATTTAAACATGTTAGAAATAAAATTAATTTTGTATTATAGATGTCCCATTCTCTGACCTTTGTTTACTTGAGTGTAGTAACTTGCACTTATCTGCTAAAGAGGGACAAATATTACATTCCTGGAAAACTTACAGGGCCAAGGTGCTCTACTGTAAACAACAATAAGCACTCCCCAGTGCGTAAAATGTCTGATTTGTGTGGTCAAGAATCTGGCAGCATGGGGTATGTCTTGCATACAATATTAATGAATTCCAGAATGATAGGCTGCCTTCCTCACAGCTATGTTCAGCTTCATTCAGAAAGGCAGTCAAAAGCCTGAATTTATTAGCTCCTATGTCTTTTGAAAGCAGCGAATTGTACAATTATACAGATTTGGGATTTACCAGCAGGTTGTGAAATGTGAGCAAGTGTGTTTGTATCCGAACTATTTGTGTTACAGGCATAATAAATGTCTCATCAAGCTGCTTTGATTCTGAGCATATTCTTAAAGCCAAGAATAAGTCTTATCACCTTGTGTTATCGCTTTAGATAACGAAGTTATAACATTTATGTAACAGACAATGTATACTCCCTTAGTTTACACTTTATGCTCAGCAGGGCATATACCCATGTGTTCTGGGTAGGTGGTATGGAGAGAGACAGAGCTGTACTGAGTCCTGTGGTACCTTTTTCTGAAGCAGATGGTGTGCTTATGCTGTGACAGATTATGACTAAGTATTTTTCCCCCTTGACAGATTTCTTTAGTAAAATACATTGGTGTTTTAGCCTCTCACCAGGCATGCTTCAGGTTAGGTGTAGAAGAGACGCGGAATAATCAAAATGCATGCACTTATATCAGCAGATGTTTGTGGAACAAATATTGCCTAATCTTTATTTTTCTGTAAAGCAGAATGTACACAATTTACAAAATACTTTGTGTTCATGAAACAGTGCAATCATATGAGACAAACAAAAAAGAGTAACTTCCAGACCTGGTCAGTTTAGTATTTGTTGAGGGATGTGATGCAATAATTCTGAGGTCTTTCAAGGGGAAAAAGAAACAGTTCTCTATAATCAGTGCTGGGTTTGTGCCCTAAAAGTACAACTTCCCAAAGACTCTTGATTAGTTTAGGGACTGATATCTTTTTCTTCTTGCAAAATAACTGCTAGAGCCATTATCTTGGCTTGTTGGGGCTTCCTCAAAGCAACTGTTTTCTTTCCATATGAACTCTTTTATTAGGAATAAGTATTTGCAGGGTACTTTATGTAACTAGAACCAGCCCAGTCCAGGCTTCTGAAATAATTTAAGAATTCTGCTTAGTTTGCAGAAAGCCAGCCTTCCATCTGTGAAAATGCTTGTTGGGTTTATTGTCTGCTTTCATTTTATTGATAGGATAAATGAGGGCTGAGAATTTCTGCCTAAAGGTGAAATTAGCTAAATCCTACCTCAGTCATAATTTGGTATAGAAGCATCATCCTTCAAGCTGGGAACACTGTATGTGCAAAAACTCTGTCCCTGTTGCAAGATATACTCAAATAATGTTAATTGATGTTTGTACTTGCTGTCTTTAGCTGCCAGTATGTTTCTTAAGGAACCACAGTTGATAGTAATTTGCTCCCTCCTTGAATTTAAGTTTGGGATGACTCTCACTTCAAATAAATTTTGGTTTATGAAAATGAACATTCCAAAATTGGTGCATGGAATTTCAAGTGCAGTACTACATTAATTTTGTTCCTAATAGCCTTTTTTATTCCACTAAGGAGGAAGGGGTAATGATTGTTGGTAGCGTCACAAAATCAGTCAAACAGCAGTAGGGTGTTTCTACTCCATGAAGGTTGTGAGTTGCTGAGTGTGCAATCTGGCTTATATTTTGATTTCTTCAGACTATTAGTGGTATTATTCTGTTACAGATAACTCTGGTTAGGCCTGATTCAGATATAGAAGTGCACTTAGGTAGCCTAAAGTGCCTACTTAGTTTTCCTATATCACATCATTAATCTCAATGCAAAAGTCATACCTCAACATCTTTGGATCATTTGGGGGTATAGTAGAGACAAGTAATGCTGTTACTGAATCTTTGCTTCCTTAACAAAGGAGGTCTTCAAATACCAAATTTGAGGCTATATTATTATACTGTAAATCTTTCACAAATAAGTAAAATGTTGGAAATAGATCCAAAGGAAGATTGGATACAGAAGGAATATGCATTACTATTTATACTTTGAGGCACATTTTGACCAAAAAAGAACAAGAGAACATACTCTATTCCAGTTAATTTTATATTAGAAAATACTCCGTGAATTTGGGATAAATTATGAAAGTTTATAACTCTGGATATATCACCAGTAGCAATCATCTTAAATCAGGATTGGTTTCCACCTTTTCAACTGACCAAACCTCCACACTTACGGGAATTGGTCTAGGTAGATTATGTGATTGGCTTATAAAAGGAGAAATAACCAAAGCCCAAGCAGAAAGAAAATTGGGTAATAGTATTGATTGGTTTCAATATCTTCAAATAAGCAACTTTATACGATCACTGCACAGGAGGGGTTTTCTTAAAAAGCAATTAAAGCAATATGAATTACTGTTAAAGGATCCTGATAATATTGCTAAAGGTCGGTTATCGAAGTTATATAAATATTTGGTAGATCTTTTATTCTTCAATACCAAGGTATGATAAATGTTGGCAAACAGATCTGTCAGTTGAATTAATTGAATCAGATTGGGAAGAAATTTGAACCTCGCTTTCAAATGCATTGAGAATGTTGTGTATTAGATGTTTTAAAACTTTAAAATGTTTTTGAATTGTTTATCTAAACTTAATAGAATTTTTGAATCTACCAGCTCAGATTAAAATGTTATTATTTGATATTTGGCATGATTGTAAAATGACAAAAGAACATATAAATTTGACTTAAATATTATTGGAGAGGCAGATTGTTAGTAGCTAAGTATTGGAAATTAGCCACAGCACCTATGAGGGCACAGTGGCATAATAAAATATGGGAAATAAAAGTAATTAATAAAATAACCAACACCTCTTTTTTTTGAGGAAAGTATTAAAATATGTGGAAAGTTAATCATGAGAAAGTGTGGATTTCAATGACAGAATATCACAAAGGTAACAATATATTCCAAATAGGAAGGATTATAATGTGTTATTTAATTATCTAAGCAGGGCTTTTTTGTAGCAGGAATCCTTTGCATATTAGGCCACACACCCCTGATGTAGTCAATCCTTCAAGAGCTTACAGGGCTTTTACTAAAGGACCTACTGTAAGCTCCAGGAAGATCGGCTACATCAGGAGTGTGTGGCCTAATATGCAAAGGAGTCCTGCTACAAAAAAAGCCCTGGATCTAAGTGATTTTTTTGTTTTTCTTCTCTGACTATGAATTGAACAACTATTTATTAAGGTATTGCTTATATTACGATATCTGTACTTGATTTATTAAATATCAATAAACTTTAAAAAAATTAAGAAACTTTGCTTCTGCCAGGGCTCAGACACCTATTTTATCTATTTATATAAATTATACATTTTCTAGTCTACAAAAGTACATAGTAGGGTGCGGTCACACTCACCATTAAATCCATCTGCAACGCGCCTCTATAATAATCCGCACAACCAATTTCCTGATCAGACAACAGCCAGGCTCCTGTTCTATCCCATCTGGGTCCCGTCGCTGGTCGATCAGAGTGTTCTACCGGACCTCGTTTCATGAGACGTCAATCTGCATTAGCGCAGGCGCAGTGATGCCCGCTATCTGCACTATCGAGCAGATCCAGCGTCTCCTCCCTTCTCTACAAGAGACCTCGCACACCCACCATGACCTCATTCTTGAGGGCGGGGATGCACGTCGCTTTTAAATGGGTCGGATCACTAACAGTTTTGCTAGTCCATTGGCACTACTTTTCCAGCACGAGCACTACACGTGCAGAAAAAACCCCAGGAATTCAAATCAGTTCACATCTAGTTTCAAAAGTGAGTTTTGTTTCCGGACATAGCGGCGGGTAAACGATTTATCGAGCCAACATTCACTCACTCATTCAGTGGCACAGTGATATCACTTCCAGGGGGCTTTGGACAGGAAGCGGTGGTGCGCTTCTGACGAGTCGCCAATGATGGAGCGTTCAAACAGAGAAATTCCACTCAGGATCCGTCAGAAGAATTTTGTTCCGGATTTAAAGCAGTATCAAATTAGTCCGTGCCCCAGTCGTCTCAACACAGGACTCGAACAAGCTAACCATCATTCGCAGATGCTGACGTTTGGACAACCATTTAAAATCCGACATGCTTCTGGACTCCACTCATGCCCGTAGCGGTATTTTCTTAACGTCTGACCTCACCCAGTAGTCTGTTAACTCCTTTGTTCCTCTCCAAGGCTGTTCTGTTTTGGGTCTCTGGATTCCCTTTTTGGCATGTTTATCTAACAGCCAGCCAGCCAGCCTTGTTTCTGGCCTACAGAAGCATCCTTAGTGAATTTTAGTGAAGACCAGAAACTGTTCCCCCTATGTTTGTGGTCATATTCATTAACATCCTTTCACAATGAAAGCTAAATATCTGTCACCTAGTAGCAGTTAATTCTTTCAGCTGACTGTACAAATAAAATTGAACTTCCATTTCTTCCCTTTATTGCCACTATTTACTATGTCAAATGACAAATGGAAGCCCCTTGGCACTTTTAAGAAAACGAGTGAGTACATGGAATCAACTCATGTTAAGGATCCAGTCGCTAACAGTGACCTGTAGTATATTGGAGCACAGCCATTTTGTGGAATGGAGATTCTCTGTGTTGAGTCTGGATCTAATATGATTTTTAAAATGTTGTCATTTGACTTCTTAATAATAGGAAACATTTGGCAAATATATACTGGAATCTGGAGTTGGTTGTAAACCACTCTTTGAAGAAAAAGGCAAAGGGAACTGCTGAACAAAATGTTTCTCACTGCTAGTTATGTGGGGAATCCATAATGAAATTGTAAACATGAACGTGGAGTTCTCATATAGAAGTATCTACTTACCCACTCATGGAAAATTCTGGCTGTACTCTGCTTGTCTGCTCATGCCATGCTTTCTGGCAGAGGTGAAGTTGTGAAATGAAAGTTGGAGGGACATCTTGATTCCTCCCATTCTTAGAGAGGTGTATGATTGGTTGTACTTCCATAAACTGATTCACCATTCTTTTCAACTGTAAATTAGATAGCAGAAAGTGAGGTTTAATTTATAGGGTTGTATAAGTCAAAAGTAACTCGATGGCACGTAACAGAGAAGTTGTTTAAATCTTTCTCTGTACTTGAGATATGCAGTGCTATTACTGCTGTTTTGATCAGCTTTAATCTCTTGAAATGGAATCTATTTAGACATTAGGCAATGTTCTTAACACTTTCAACCTTTCCCCCTCTTTTTGTTCTTAAATGATCTGTCAGTTGTTGTGTTGGTATATACCTTATATCAGTTGGTGTATACCTTAGGACTGGCTTGGGTTTTTTTAAATATTCAGTAGGGTGTCCATCTTAAACAGATTTGGTAGAAAGGAAACTTCATTGAAAACATTGAAAACACTAAAACTATCTTCTAAAGAAAGGTGTTTCAAAAGTAATTTATGTCTTTCTAAATCTTATTGTGGTTCAAATCATTAAACTTCTCTCTTGTTGAACAAATTTTGAGTCCAGTGGCACCTTTAAGACCAACAAAAGCTTATTCAAGGTATGAGCTTTTGTGTGTAAGCACACTTCTTCGGAACATCATGGCTGCCCACGTGTTCTCTAGTTGTTAGATTTACAATGCAATCCTAAACAGAGCTGCATCATTCAGTGGCCTTGAAAGGAGTCGTGTGTGTCATAAAATGTTATGCTAAGTAACAGACATATACATTTTATAATGGGCACAGACAAACACAATTAAAGATTTTTTTAAAACTTAAAACATTAGCATGCTTGCAATATTTTGTTTTACAGTCTATGATAAATGTCACCTCTTGCTATGAATTATTGCATCAAAAACTGCAATGTCTGTACTGTACCAATCTTGAACATGCTATTCAGGTGTTGTTCAAGTGTGCACATCTGTAAGCTGCAAACCAACTTTTGATTTATTGACATTCAGTACCGAGATTTCCTGGTCAATGCTTTGAGCCTAAGACCCAGAGGAAAACATGAAGCAGCAGGGCATTGTGAGCTTTTGTACATAAGTTGCTTCAAGAACATGTGAAGGCACTAAGGCACAGACTGAGGGCTATGTGCTTGTCTACTAAACTAAAGTCTTCCCCAGAAAAATAACTAGTGCTGTGGTGGCAGCTGTTGCCAAATAAATGTATCTACCTCTGGACCCATCCACTTTCTAGAACACTTGGTTGGCACCATGTTGGGGACCTCTGCCTTAAACTATGGATATTTTTTGTCTCCTGTCAAACAGCTGTCAGCATCTTAACTTTGTTTTTTCTCTGAGCACCCTAATATGTTCTGTGGACTTGACTTTAAGTGGCCAATGTCTTAAATGTGCTTTTGAAGTCTGGTCTGGTGCACATTTTAGGTCTCTTAGTGAACACACATAATTCTGGAAGGAGTTTGTGCATTGATGGTGGACACTAGAGCTGTACTCTCAAGGAAAATTAATTGGTTATGTTGCTTTCCTTTGACTAGCTTGCTTCAAAACATGACCTTCCTTCTAAATATTTTACTTAATAGCTGGAGCCCTTTCTTTTGAAGAAAAATGCCTAGGTTACCATAGCCTTGATATGCCTAATACTATCTATGTTTGAATAATCATGGGCACATTCTCTTTAGAAAGGCCTTTAATAATGAGTCTTTAATAATATTTCTTAGGAATGGTACCTGGAGTAGTTCTTTTCTACAAAAAAAAAAAAAAACGCCCCCTGAGAGTTGCCATGTTCTGTAAAGGTAGAACTAAACATTGGGTTCTATGATTTTTTTAAAAAGATTTTTTAAAAATAAATTTGTTCTACACACTTGTTGGACAGCAAATTATGGGGGAAAACTGGCACAAAAGTTTCAGAACCAAAGGATGCTTTTAACTCTCAGTCAGTTTCTGTCACTCTTAGTTGTGCAAATGCTCTTTGTCTTTATAACTCTCACTCTCGGGCCTTTTCGGCCGCAGCCCCATATCTCTGGAACCAACTTCCAGAGGAGGTGCGGGCCCTGCGGAACCTTGATCAGTTCCGCAGGGCCTGCAAGACCACCCTTTTTAAATTAGCTTATGAATAACTGAATTATACTGATAACGAAGAAAATCCGCCATCAACATCAACTAGAAGAGCGTCAAGGATAGCGTTATAATATGTTTTAGTTAATTGTTTTAATCAGGTTTTTAAGGTCAATTAATGTTTAATGTTTCTAATGTAACTGTTTTATTGTTGGTGCACCATTGGTCACCGTATTGTTAGCCGCCCTGAGCCTGCTTCGGCAGGGGAGGGCGGGGTACAAATAAAATTTATTATTATTATTATTATTATTATAAGTCCTGAGCATATTTCTCAAAGCAAATTAACAGCAGTTGTAAGAAATGTGTACTGAAGGATTTGGAGGATCCCTGAAATCTGGGTGAAAATGAAATCCTGGATGTCATGCAGAAACTCATCTGTTGTCCTGGTCACATTTTATATGCTGTATAATAAACACTGAGGTTTAAGATGATAAAACTGCTAAGGCCTTTGGAACGTAGGGGCAGTGTCTGGACTTAGTGCTCTGACAAGGCCATGGGTGCTGATTGACAGCAGACAGTGCTGTATTAGAGTGCTTACTGGTGCTGCTTTGAAAGTAACTCACTGTAGTAATGGCATCATTGACACATACTAGCTCAGTTTATATTTGGTATGCACAAAGTGACAGGAATGTATCTGTCTTGTACTGTTAGAGTAAAAAGCATTTGCATACAATCCTGGAAAACAGCAGTTTCAAAATGAAAGAAAAATAATGCTATGTTACAATTACAGTACCCACTAAAGAAATGTATTAACAAAGCCAGGATGTTCCCCAGAAACAAGTGTGCTGCAAGACAGCTCAAAATATGTAACAGAGCACCACTGTATGTATTATTCAGTAAAAGGTTTATTTTGTATTATGTATATCTAAGAATAATTAACAAAAATGACCACTAGCCTATTATGGTTAATACTGTTTCTGTAGCACAGGCCTTGGAAGGCAGGTCATTTCTTCCTACTTGATAGTCCCCATGCCCTAAAACTTCTCACGAGCCACTTGATAGAGAGAAACTGGGGAACCAGACCTTGCAACAAATCTAGATGCTTGCTTTACCCACAGAGAGTGTAATCCCGGGACCTATAACATCTTGGACTCATTCTGTTTTTCATCCTCCATTGTGTCATACACTCTAAATTGAACAAATGGGTCTGTCCCTATCTAAAAGAATAAAAGAAAGGAAGAGAAATTTTGAAAAGAGGAAAGGTTGTTTTATTTTCTACAACCCATTGATAAGACTGCCCCTTTGCAAGATCTAGTTGAGCAGCCAAAACTATGGAGTTGTGTGGAAGAAAAGGAGCAGGGAAAGGCTGGTAGAAAACCTTTTAAAAGAGGCTGCATCCTTGCAATGACGGTAATGCCCATGAGCTTTGCTGGCTGGTCTTGCCCTGCTTTAATGGTGGCTTGGTTGATGAATTTAGCAAGATATGCAGCTGTTTGCCTCCTTGTAGTAAACTTTGCAGAAAGGCATAGCAAACAGATAATCAGAGTGACTTCTCTTTACTGTACTCATCATTCCCTGTGCCTCTAGTGGCTCCAGTGCAGAGCATTTGAATTTTTGAAAAATACATTCTGTGAACAGTGTGATGCTGGCTTCAGGAGATCTCCAGCTGACTTGGGCACAGGAAATTTTGTCCCCCCCACCCCCAGGCCCACCCTCTGGGAGGCCCTGCACCTAAGTATCAGATTAAGGAAGAGATTTGTTTGCGAAGGGCTGGAATGAGTGTGTCCACGAAGATAAATTTGGCTGGATCTACCTAGTGTAAATTGAGTTGATGCTGTAGGAATTAGTCTGGGCAATCTTGTGTGACAGCACCCAGGGCAGTGGGGATAGCAATAGAGTTTGAGCTGATGGTTCATTAGGATAAGTCCAGCAGTAGGGAGGAACAAGAGAGAAGACAGGAATGTAACTGGTCAGAGACTCACAGAATTGGCTGGTAAACAAGAGGTAAGAACAAACAACAAAAGCCAGGGAGTACAAGGGTGCACAGAGTTAACAAGGGCCTAATATTTGAGGCATAAACAACATGAATTTAAGTAGACTTCGGAGGATGGTAGAAGACAGGAGGGCCTGGCATGACTTTGTCCATGGGGTCGCAAAGAGTCGGACTCGACTGTGCGACTGTACAACAACAAATCTTTGAGCAACAGGATCACCAAGGTCTTCTGAACAACAGAAGGGGTCCTTCTTACAAACAGCCGTGAAGCTGCTATAGTGGTCTATCAGGCCTTTATTGTTTAGTCTGACCGGGTGTCCAGAATCTCAGGCAGAGATCCTCCCCATCACCTACTCGATGCTTTTAACTGGAAATGCGTGGGATTTAATATGGGACCTTGTGCATGCAAAAGTAGATACTGAATCACAGTCCCACTCCTATGGAACAGTGTCTAACCATTCAGCCTACAGTATTTGTAATGTGTGACTGAAACAAACCCTGTCTAAGTGGCACCTTGGTTAGCACCTCTGTGTGTGTATAAAATGTATGTGTGTGTAGCTGAACCATAGCTTCATGCCATTAAAAGGAGCCCATAGCTCATTCCTAGTCTCTTGATAATTAAAACATCAACAGCATAGTATTTACCCAGGTCAATTTGGGTGTTGGCAATATTCAGCTGTACCTAAATAAATTCCAGTATGTTTGAGGGGAGTAAGTAGTACTTCAAACACCTTTAAAAGGTGGAGGAATTTACTGGGAAGTTTTACAAAGTTTCACAACTCTGCAGAACTCTTGATCTAAAGCAATTTGAAATTAGCAGACCAAACAGAAGGGGAAAGTTCCCAGACTCTGGTAAATATGTGCTCAGTGTTTCCTGACATGGGAGTGGTGAGGCTTCTTGTCTGGCATGTGACAGGCGAGAACAGCTGCTGATTTAAGAGAAGCACAAAAAAGATTGCTGAACTTTTAAAGCAGAGGTATAGCAAAGTTAAATTTAGATCACTTTCTTTCACATCTCTATTGCTGTGGAACCTGCTGTACCAAATAGCTTATAGAATGTTTTCCACATGGGAACAGGCTGATGTTGTTCCCCTCACTGGTACAGCTGCTGATACAGTGCAGCAGCAGTAGGGTTGCCATGTGACAGATTTCCGTATAATTCTCTTGCCCCAGCTCCACAGCAACAGCCATCGGCACCCAGCTCCATGCCACCATTAATGTTTTCTGTCTAATGTGTTCCTCTCAAAAGATTTGTCTGTAGTGTCTTCAGGCTTTCAACACTGACTTATACCTTGCCCAGGTACATATCTTTTTCACTGGAAACAGAAATTGTGACTTTTCTTTTAAGTGGTTTTTCTTTAGCTTGTATTGGGAAGGGGGGTCCTGAAAGTTTTGGTTTCATTAAAGAAGATGGTGTCCTTTATATGCAAACACATTCTATCTTTTTTGAATATCAGACTATCAAATACCTTAAATATTCTAAACAGTTTCTAGGGAGACTAGTTCCAACTTTTAAGAGATCTATAATAAGCATCAGTTACCATTATTTTATGGTATAACATTCCTCAGGTTGTTAGAATTATAGAATCATAGTTGGAAGGGACTTCCAGGGTAATCTAGTCCAACCCCCTGCACAATGCAGGAAACTCACAATACCTCCCCTGTTTAAAAAGCTCCAAGGAAGGAGAGCCCACCACCTCCCGAGGAAGCCTGTTCCACTGAGGAACTGCTCTATGGTCAGGAAGTTCTTCCTAATGTTGAGCCGGAAACTCTTTTGATTTAATTTCAACCCATTGGTTCAGGTCCTACCTTCTGGGGCTACAGAAAACAATTCCACCCCATCCTCTATATGACAACCCTTCAAGTACTTGAAGATGGTGATCATATCACCTCTCAGCTGCCTCCTCTGCAGGCTAAACATGCCCAGCTCCTTCAACCTTTCTTCACAGGACTTGGTCTCCAGACCCCTCACCATCTTCGTTACCCTTTTGTGGACCCGTTCCAGCTTGTCTATATCCTTCTTAAAATGTGGTGCCTAAAACTGAACACAGTACTCCAGGTGAGGTCTTACCAGAGCAGAATAAAGCGATACCATCACTTCACATGATCTAGACACTATACTTCTGTTGATACAGCCCAAAATTGCATTTGCCTTTTTAACCGCATCACACTGTTGACTCATGTTTAGCATATGCTCCACTAAGACCCTAGATCCTTTTCGCACATACTACTGCTAAGACAAATCTCCCCCATCCTATAACCATGCATTGGATTTTTCCTACCTAAATGCAGAACTTTACATTTATCCCTGTTAAAATTCATTGTATTGGTTTTAGCCCATTTTTCCAGCCTGTCACGGTCATCCTGTATTTTGTTTCTTTCTGTCTTCTACTGTATTTGCAACCCCTCCCAATTTAGTATCATCTGCAAATTTAATAAGCATTTCCTCGATTCCTTCATCCAAATCATTTATAAAGATGCTGAACAAAACAGGTCCCAGGACAGATACTTGAAACACTCCACTTATCACTCCTCTCCAAGAGAATGAGGAACCATTCACAAGCATTCTTTGGGTGCGATCTGTCAATCTGAATAGCCCTGAAGCTCCAGTAGAGGCAGATTGCCTAGCTCCGCAAATTTGCAGTTAAGTCAGCCTTTAGGTTTTTGGCAAAAATGGAAGAGAACAGGAAAGTGGCTTCCTCAGGAGCAAAGACAAGAATCAGACCAGTTTCACACTAGAGCTTTAATCCTGGTTGAACTCTGTCCCCAAACTGACTTTCTACACTAAAACCATAGAATCATAGAGTCATAAAGTTGGTTTCTCTGATTCTAGTGTAGAAAGTCAGTTTGGGGACAGAGTTAAACCAGGATTAATGTTCTAGTGCGAAACTGGTCTCAGTGTGGGAGAGACCCCCTTCCTGAAGCTTTGGGAAGTGGAGACGGACTGAAGGTTGACTTCTAGGGTTGCCAGGTCTGACTCAAGCAATATCTGGGGACTTTGGGGGTGGAGCCAGGAGATTTTGAAGGTGGAGCCAGGAACAATATTGTGACAAGCTTGATTGAACTCTGAAGGGAGTTCTGGCCATCACATTTAAAGGGACTGCATGCCTTTTAAATGCCTTCCTCCTTTTGGAAACATTTGTCCAATCTTTTTGAAATTGGGGGGGGGGGGTTTTTGAGGGAGAGGCACCAGATGCTATGCTAAAAATGTCTCAGAAAACAGCCCCCCAAGAGCCCCAGACACTCACAGATCAATTCTCCATTATATCCTATGGGAACTGGCCTCCATAGGGTTTTATGGAGTGCCAACAGACATTTCTCTCCCCACTTTCTGATAACCTTGAAGTGGGGGGGGCTCCAAACCAGGGGATCCCCTGCCCCCAACTGGGGATTGGCAGCTCTTGTTTACATCGCAACATGGGAGAACCCTGGGAGCAAAGGGTTCTGAAGCTTCGGACCAGTCTTTGATTGTGCCACCAGCACTGCTGCAGCCTTCTGATGGTTTGCCAACCTGCTCTAGCTGGTCTGGTGGAATGGCTGAGGGATGGCTCCTTCCCAAGGTGCCAGGAAGCTTCAGGGCAGCAGGGAACTCCGTAGGACTAATTGGCTGGTAAGAACCCCCTCCTCCCAATCATGGCAATGAGGCAAGTTGCTGCAGCACCCCAGGTTTCAGGACCACCTTTCATGTTGGGGGAGAACACAGGATGACAAGCGCCTTTTACATCAGCCTTCAATCAGCTAGGTGCTCAAACAGGAGCAAATATGGTGGCAGTGCTATTTCCTCCTGACTTTTTCTTACAGGGTTGCCACTTTCTGGAAAGTCAGGGAAATGGAAAGTGGTCTGAGAAAGTGGTCTGAAGTCAGGGAAAGTCAGTGGATTTTTGACCTGCTGCTACAAGAGCGTGATCTCTTCTTGGGGCAACTGAAATAGAGAAGTAGCAGAATGCAACTAAAACTTAATGATGCCCTTTCCCAGCTCCACATTTTTCTCATCTCGACCCCCAGCAACCAGCCTAATGTTTGTTGAGCTTTGCCCCTGCATGATTTCTCAGGTTTGCCTGTGGCATTTGCAAAGCAAGGCTAGTTTAAATGTTTAGCAAAATACAAACTTTAAACATCTACCTGTTTTCATCCCTACCTGCTAGTACTGCATTTAACTTACATATCAATATAAACATGTTTTTGAGTCATGCTTGTGTATGGAATGGATGTTTTTTCTTCTGCTAAACCCAGCACAGAGTTGCAAATGAGTTTTGCCACTGTTGGATTTCACAGACAACAACTAGCACTTTCTGCTCTGCACCATGCAAAGTAAATTTTGCAAAAGTGATTGCTTGTTCCTGCTGGAGTTTACTGAGTACCAGCACTCTCACCCTCTTTTGGAGAGCCGTTTTGGTGTAGTGGTTAAGTGTGCGGACTCCTATCTTGGAGAACCGGGTTTGATTCCCCACTCCTCCACTTTCACCTGCTGGAATGGCCTTGGGTCAGCCATAGCTCTGGCAGAGGTTGTCCTTGAAAGGGCAGCTGCTGTGAGAGCCCTCTCCAGCCCCACCCACCTCACAGGGTGTCTGTTGTGGGGGAGGAAGGTAAAGGAGATTGTGAGCCGCTCTGAGACTCTTTGGAGTGGAGGGCGGGATATAAATGCAATATCATCTTCTTCTATCTTTCCTGACTTCTTCCATGCATAAAGGTTGCAAATGAGGGCTTTCTGCTTCTCTAGATTGCAGAAACCACCTCCTGCTCATTACATCATGAAAGTGAAACTTTCCCAGCTTTTGGAAAGTTACTAGTTAGCATTCAGAGTTTACTTGAATTGAAGTTTGTATCTTGGTGTAATTTTTGGTGCAATTGCAAAACAGATGTTACTGCAGTTAATGTTAAAAGAAGCTGATATTAAATCTCTTCCTTTGACAAATATTTTTGCAGTTGAGACTTGTATAGTTGTAGAGGGGAGCATTTCATTAGGCCTTGCATTAATGCAACTTGGCCTATTCATTTTTTTTAACTTGTGGTTATATTTGAATGGTGGTCAGGGAAATTGACAAATGTTGGTCAGGGAAAGTCAGGGAAATGAAAAATAGAATTTTAGTGGCAACCCTGTCTTGGCACCTCCAGACTGGATGTTCCAGGCTTGAAGGTTCCCCATGAGCCTTCCCATTGGCAGTGATGGTCCTCCAGAAAATCATATGGGCTCTCATACCTTAGGGGCCCTATACCTGTCACTGCCACTGTAAATCCTAGCCAGTTGGCTAGTGAAGAGAGAAAGGGCTGGGGACGGTAGAGGCTTCATATTGAGGGTAGAAGGCCTTCACCATCTCATGATTCATCCTCCTCCAAGGATCTCCCTCTCCACTCTCCCACTCCATGGCTTAGAGAGTAAGAGGTTCTGGAGGACAACATCTGAAAGATCTAAAGAAGATCTGGGTTTGGGCTCCATCCCCAAACTCTACAGGAAATAGGTGAGTCCCAAAGAGCAGTGCAGTTGGACATCACAGTAAGAAATGCAGATCTGCTGTGGGTTTAGTTTCAAAGCTGAACGGGTTTACTTCAACCCAAGAGTATCTTTGTATGGATTTTGACAAGGAGGAGGGAAAGTGCTCTGGAGAGGACGCATCTTGTCAAGAGATTGTTTCAAGCAGAACGTTTCCAGCATTTACTGCAAAAGGTGATTCGTTCTTTAAACTATCAGATGAGACACCTGAAGCTCTACTCAGGGGTGTTAGACATGCAGCCCAGGGGCCAAATCAGGCCCCCATAGGGCTCCTATCAGGCCCCCAAGCAATTGACTGTCATCTGCTTCCTTCTCCCTGTCTTGCTTTGCAAGGCTTGCTCAATCGCACAAAAGCTACAGAGCAAGGCCTCTATTTTCTCCATTGGCTGAGGCTCCTCCCTTGGGGAGGAAGGGGTGAGTAGCTTGCTTTGCCAGGCTCTCTCAGTTGCGCAGCAGAGCTACTGAGCCAAGCCTCTCTTCCTTCTATTGTCTGAGGCTCCTCCCCCTCCTGGCTCCCTGGGGAAGGAAGCAAAGAGCCAGAGCTTCCCTTGCCCAGTTCCCTGGATTGCACAAGAGAGATACAAAGAAAGCACTTTTAAGATCAATGAGTGCTAATGTTTTAAGCATGTTTTATTTGAAACTTTTAAAAAATCTTTGTGTTTATCTATGTCCTTTATAAAGTTTATATCTCTGCTACCTGGCATTATATTTTATGACACAGATAGCCAGGCCCGAGAAGATCTCATTTATGTCAGATCTAGCCCTTGTGACAAATGAGTTTGACACACCTGCTCTACATTCATTGGTTTCTGCAAAATTAGATAGTAGAGGCTGACCGGCCAAAGCTTCATCAGTATGTCCCTTCCCTGACTTTTTTGAGAAGGTATTGAAGGTTGAGTGGGCAATACCTGGGAGTAGCAACTTGCTTTGTTGCCCTTCCTGCAGAAACTGTGGAGGATTTAAAGGTTCCCCTGATCAACATGCCTGTAGTGGCTTTGCATTCAGGAGCCCTGTTATCCAAAGATAGTGTTAATACATTGAAAGACTCTGTGGACTGGGAAAAATAAAGCAGCTCTCAATGAAGCGTTATCTCTGGTAATCCAGGCATCTGCAGTTCTTTTGAACTTTACAAGGGCCATTGTGGTATGGGCTGATAATCTACTTCAGGACTTGGAGACAGATCTGATTATGCTCAAGTGGTCCTTATTAAAATTAATGAGGGCTACAGAGTTTGCTTCTTATGCTTCACAGGATACGATGCAATTTTGTGCTAGGGTGCAAGGAGTGAACATTGAGGGGTGAATCTTTGGGGTGAAGTCATTCACTTCCGTATTATTATTAATAATATTATTATTATTTAGTGCTGGAGCTGGGCTATTCAAGAATTGGAGGGGTCAGCCTAGATCCAGCCAGTAAGGTTTGTAGTAAAATTTGCATGCCTAGAGCTGGAGGAGGTGTGACCTTACCATTCTGAATGGCTTAGCCCCACTCAAGAGAAGAAACCTTCAGGCAGGTTCCAACATTTCTATCTGTAAGTGAACATATTCAAGAATTAGGGAAAGGAAAGGAAAGGTCCCTTGTACAAGCACCAGTCGTTTCCAACTCTGGGGTGACGTTGCTTTCACAACGTTTTCATGACAGACTTTTTACAGGGTGGTTTGCCATTGCCTTCCCCAGTCTACACTTTCCCCCCAGCAAGCCGGGTACTCATTTTACCGACCTCGGAAGGATGGAAGGCTGAGTCAACCTTGAGTCGGCTACCTGAAAACCCAGCTTCCGCTGGGGATTGAACTCAGGTCATGAGCAGAGTTTAGGACTGCAGCATTGCAGTTTTAACACTTTGCACTACGGGGCTCTTTCTATTCAAGAATTAACCACCTAGCAATAAGCTATTATGATAGCACATGGTGCAATATATTGTATCAATAATTTACTTTTACTGGCTTCAAAAGTGTTTTTGGAGGAGAGAACTAAACACTGCTTCTCACCTCCCCACACCCCCTTCTATAATAACTAAATGTAAGTGAAAGTTGGCTGCTTGTTCTTTCTGGATTGATCCTCTAATAGCCACAGAAACTAGCCATTTATTCTAGTTTTCTCTTTAAATGCTCTGTTATGCCAACAGCTATGCATTTTCTTATAGGCAGTAAGCCTCTCTTGGTTGTTAATCAGCAGCTGTCTGGGTTTTTTTTTTTTTCTTGCAGTGCTGCTACTGATGTCACTTCCCCCTTGGCAAACACTACAGCATTTCTGCTGCTTCTGAGATTGGTCACGGGGAGGGGAGAGAGAGACACACAGACAGGCAGAGTGAGTGCATGCTGTGTCCTGGGACCCTGTTTACTTAACATTCCCAGCCAAGGAAGCCCTGGTTTAAATAAGATTGCGGATGCAGCCTACCCATATCAGATGAGGAAATGGTGATTGTGGGATTTTAAAAATTCCTTTGTTTAAAGCCTTAGTGTGGATTATGAGAATGCAGAATGCCTTTCCTTTTGGGCCTGCGGCAGGTAACTTGTTTTTGGTTTGTGTTTTTTCTAATTGCTCTGGGTAGAGAAAGTGAGGTTTTACTAGGTTTTTTTAAAAAAATTTGTCTTTTCAAGAGAAGCCACTCAAACGAAATCAACCCGGGGGTCCTCCCTGTTATATATGTATTAGAAGAAAAGTAATTTTTGTCCTTAATATGGAGCAGAACTCCAAATGAGGGTACAAAACTGTTATGGAATAAGACTCCCTATGAAAGAAAGGCTTCCCCCTACATTCTCCCTATTCTTTTGTACCTTTTCCTTTGGAGATTCCAAAGTGGAAATGTACGTTTTTACAGCTCTTAATCAGCTCATTTTGGATGGCTTTTGTTTTGTTTGGTTGGCTTCATACAGTGCCCTGCTTTTAAAACACAAGAAGAAAGCAACATACAGAACAAACTCCACCATCTTCTTCAGAGTCACTAAATTAAGAATGTTTGTACTTTTAAGTAATCTTGCATTGTGTATAGAAATATTCGTAACCTTCAGCTTCTTATAGCTTGGAATCTGAAACAGTAGCAACTGACCTGACTGCTCCCTGACTTGCAGAAGACACAGCCAGTTTGTTACATAGAATCTGTAACTTAGTCCAGGAGCCATGATATCATTTCTTGCACCTACCATTTAATCTACTGTTATGCAGGAAACAGCCAGTGAAGATTTGCAGTTATTGGGGTGTATTCATGTTAAAATTTAAAAGACACCCAAAAAATCATGGGGAGGGGGGAGGAAGGTGTTCAGTGGGTGTTTGTGTGTGTGTGTCATTTATTGCTTCCAGTAAATATTAATTCTGAAATTCTCTTTATGAAAAATAAGGAAGCCTTAACCTGTAGTTAATCTGATTTTCAACCGTATTTTGTCTTAATGTAAGAGAATTCCCTCAAGTGCAATGACCTTTGCAGTTGATGACTATAGCTACCAACATATTTCTGGTAGCCAGATTAAATTTGACTAGGTTAAACATTATCTGTGAAATTCTAATTAAAATTAAGATGGCTGTATTGTTACAGTTTTAATGGAGGGGATGAATGACTGTGATGAGGTGGGTTAGTAACAGAACAATTCCAGTTTTGAAATATAACATATTGAGGCTCCTGAGAAATGCACAAATGTATCAGAATTTTTCTGAGCCAAAGTTGACCTTGTGGAAGTTGGGTCAGCAAAAGGGAGCTTTGTGATTTGGGAAATCCTTTAAATCCATGCACATCTGCCTTAAAGGAAACTCGCTGGGCACCTTCTTAGTTGTTCTTGTTTTAGCTACTCTCCAATTCTTACTTACAGAAGAGGGAAATCTCAGAATAGATAATCTGATTTTTTTTAAACCAACTAGTTTGCTTGGTATACCAGTGGGTAGTTTTCATCACTTGCCTTCTCATCCTCACTGTGCAGTGTCTGGTCTTGGCTGTTGTTAATAGGGCCAAGTCCCTTCTTTCCACAGCCCAACTACATTTGCCATCTTTCCCAGCAGAAAAAAGAACAGATTTTGCCATTTTCATGTATTACATATATACAGATTTTTAAAATAGGCATTAGCTGATACTGAACTTGAACACAAAGTGAAGCAGCCAGGTGGCTTGTTAGACCTGTTTAAACTGATGAAGTGGCAATTCTGGCTCCAGTTGCTCCCTCCAGGCTCCAGCTTTCATTGCCCCTCTAGTTTATAATTATACACTATGTACTCAAGTGTTTAAACAGCTTGCTTTTTTGATCCTTACAATAAAATCTGAAATTTTCCTAGAAGATCTTTCAGAACAGGAATTTAGTACATTCTGTGTTTATACAAACCACATATGTACATCATTTTTTTCTGACTTGAGAACAACAGCACAAACCTTGTCTGCTAGAGCTGATGGTTACCAGGTTTTGTCCAGTATATACAACTTAATATGGTATAACCATTGTAAGTACAACATGCTGTGTATTTACATGTGCTGGTTTAGTGCTACAGTATTAAAATGTCTGATTTTTCCAGTTTTAGATAATTATTTTTGTGGTTGTTTTAGAATTTTAAATAATTGGATCTTATTCTAGTGTGGCTGGGCTTACTAAACTAAAGTGTGGGAAGCAATTTTACCAGATGCCACCTTTGATAGTCTAACTCTAAACACCTGCTATAAAATTGGTTCCTAAATTTTTCCCCTTGAGTGAGGACATAATGTACTTCTAAATGAACTAGAGAACTTTTTGATGGCATTGCAATGAAAGTAGTGCCTTAGGCACTTCAGTTACAAAGCCATAATGCACATATGAATTAATAAAATATCAATAAGAAATACTGATACTTGTTAAGTTGAATTAAATAAAATATTGCACAAAGAACTAGGTTTGCATTGGTGGGAAGTGGTTTAAGCTGGTTTTGAACATGTTTTATTTTATTTTTTTAAAAAATAACTGCACCCGAAAATCTTATGGAAGAATTCAGAAGCAAAGCTTGATTCCTTGGATATACTGTGCTGTTAAAATTCAGTGGTCACTAAACCTGCTTATGCTGCTCTTTCTGTTCTCTACTTGTGATATTTTCTCTATTAACATGTTGCTACATAAAAAATAGCTGCCTCCTTTGTCTCACACATGTTCATAATGTAGCACCTTGAACATGAGCTTGGTATTGATTTCCAAGGTATATAGATAGGTTAAGAACTGTTCTGAAGCATGGTCCCCAAGTTATAATATAGTGAACTTTCTGAAGCCACAGAAAAGTATTCGTCCAGGTCCCCTCACATGTCATTGAGAACAAAGGCATGTGGCTTGTGCTAGGCAAAGAACTATAAAAGGGAGGTAATAGTTTTTCACATGTTTTGTGTACTATGTTATCTTTCAAGATAACAAAGGTGAAACTAAAGGAGTAACATATGTACAATCAACAGTTGTCCTTTTGCCTCCATATGAGTGCTACAAGCACAAGTACTCAGCTGCCTGTGCTGTAGTTGCTGAAGGGATATGTTCAGGTTGGTGCTCTTTCTTGTAGCCCAAAGCCAGTGTGATGTAGTGTAATTTAGAGAGCTGTTGTAGTTTAATGGTTAGAATCTTAGACTAGCATCTGAGGTTAAAATTTGAATCTCAGCTCTTCAGTGGAAACCTGTTGAATGACCTTTGGCCAGTCACATACACTCAATCTAACCTATCACACAGGATAACATGAGAGAATAGAATGGAGGAGAAGAGAACAATGTGAGCTACCTTGGGTCCCAGATAGGGAGAAAGGTAGGGTATAAATGAAGTAAATTAAATTTTGGATATAAAAATGAAGGTGAAGAAATGACTTCTTGTAGCTCAACATCTTTTGAGTTCTTCTCGGAAGTGTTGTTGTCGTACTAGCTGTTCCAATGGCTAATGGCCTGTCAGCCAGTTGTGGAGCTTCCTTCTAAAGAAGGCGGGCAGAAGTTGACCTTGAAATTTGTTTCAGAGGGCAATGTACGAAAACAATGACTTGGACAAATATTTTGGACTGATGTTAGCAATATATCACTGCTTCATAACATTGTTGATCATTTGTTTTTATATAGTTCATATGGTTTCAGATGGTATTTTTATGAACTTGTTAAGAACAGCCCCATGCTCTGAAAGAAGCTGTACATTTTAACAATAAATACAGCAGTTGAATAGGGACAGGAAGGTTGTTTAATACCAGTGTTAGAGGATGTACAGTTTGGTAGAAATCTGTCATTAAAATGTGCACACAGTGCATTCACAATTGGCTTGTGATCCAAGTGAGTTAAGATGACACCAACTGAACTTAGGTCTAATTGTGTGTCTTTAGGATTCAGATACCAGTCTTACAGTACTATGCAAAATTAGTCTAACCTTAGAGGTGTTAAACTCACTTGTTATGAGGACTGGATCTGACATAATTGTCATTTTGTCAGGTTGGGCCATGTGTGCCATAACATATAATGCTAGGTACCAGAGTTATAAACTGTATTAAGGATATGTTGTCAAAGGCTTTCACGGCCAGAGTCCATTGGTTGTTGTAGATTTTCTGGGCCATGTGGCTGTGGTCTTGGCATTGTGAGACCTGACGTCAGGTCTCACAATGCCAAGACCATGGCCATACAGCCTGGAAAATCTACAGCAACCAATGTATTAAGGATGTAGGCAAACACAATTAACGGAATTATTTTTGCTCAAAATACAAAAGTGCTTAAAATATTAATGCACAGTATTTCCTTTATGTAACAGACTTTGATAACTGATACCTCTTGCTCTGAATTATTCCATCAAAATCTGGAGCCATTGTTTCTGCTTTAGCAATCTTGAGTATGTTGTTTAGGTATATATCTGTAAGCTAAGAACATACTTTTGATTTATTAACATGTATAATAGAGAAGAACTGTTCACAGATATACATTGCCCCAAAAAGAAGGCAATGGACTTGAGTTGGGGTTAATTTGAACCCTCTCTCTTCTCTGAAAATAAACTTCTCCACTACACTACATCAGCAACTTTTTTCTCTGAAACCCTGGAAGCATTTTTGTGTGTGAAGCAAGGTTTCTTCCCCACTTGGAGAGTTCCACCCCAAAACATACACTTGTAATATAACTCTTTGAGGAACTGGAGCAACCATCCTCAACACGTGCTCAGTCCATCACAAAAATCATGAACTTTTACAGATTTTCTAGCCACCTGTCAATGTCAGAATTCCTAAATTAGCCTTTTTCTCCCACTACCACTGTGTGATTCATCCACACTAATCCACTCTCCTCCAAATCTCAAGTCTCCTCCCACTGACCACTCCTTTCCTTGTACATCAGTCACACTTAGAGACCCGACCTTCCACAAAGACACACATACACCCCATAGTGCTGAAATTCAAACATGAGGCAGAACAACTGGGCGACCCAAGTTCATAAGCCCTGCTCTGCCATGGAAGTTGCTGGGTGACTTTGGGCCGATCACTTTCTCAGCCTAACATACCCTGAACAGTTATGAGAATAAAAACATGGATGGGTAGAACAATATTTGTAAATTGCTTTGGGTCCCCATTTTGGGAGAAAAGCAAGATACAGATGCCTAGAAAATAAAAATGATGCAACAAAATCTAATTAAATCTTTTAATGTGGCTGAAGATAGATAAGCTGAGTCTTAGCTTCCAACTACATTCCTGCTCTTGCATGCCAACCCCCTCCCCAACACAAACACGCAGCACCTTCCCTTCCTATATTTCTCCTCCTCTTCCATGGCTTTCCAAGAGCAGCTCCTATCACATACCCCATTGCTTGCACTTCAACCCTTCCCTTCCATGCCTCCTCCCTCCAGTCCCCTCCTCCCAGATACACTCTGGAATTTCCATTCCTACATTTCTCCTAATGCCCATTTCCATCAGCAGCTCTCCCTCCTCTGGTATCACAGAAGAGAAAGAACAAGAGATATGGGCAAAGGAGAAGAAGGTAGTAGTGGCGGCAATGATAAAGGAGGTGGCTTCTGCTGAAGTGGGGGTGGTGATTTGGGTTGGCCAGTGCAAATGTGCACTGATGGGCAGGTAGTGACCCACCTTGCCCCTGACTGGAGGAGGAGAGACGGCAGTGGCCACCCAAGCACAGCCTGGCCCAACCAAGGCGGGGGGGGGGGGGAGGGTTGGATCCTTCAGCCAATCAACCTGATGCAGGTCTTTTCACTGCTCTTGTTGCTGCTGCCACCACCTTCCTCTTCCTTGCTCACAGGTCAGATAACAGACCTGGACAGTCTGGTTCTGGTCCCCAGGGCTTATGTTTGACACCTGTGGTCTAACTCAGTAAGTTTAGACTGGAATAACTCTGCTTTGGATTGCACTGCAAATAAATTATAGTCAACATTAATCTGTTTTCTCTCATTTTCAGGCTCCCAAGGCCTGAAACTTACTTAACCTACAGCCTTCCAAATTTCCTTCTGCATATTCCACCCACTGTATTGAAACAGCATTACTGTTCAAGTCCATTTGTAGTAGCTGTTCACAATAATGATTTGGCAGCTCAATAATGCTGTGCCCTTCCCAGGCAAGTTCTTCAACTTTTGCCCACCACTCAGCACTGTATCTTGAAAGGCCTTCTCTTCCATTCATTCCACATTTTCCCTTCCACTACCTCCTTCCATCCATCTCAACTGGCTCTTGTAACTGTTTATGGAAAGACTTTACCGCCATAAGTATTTTATAATACAGTATATGTGCTGATCCCTACTGCTGTTAATATGGATAATAATTTAAACTGTGGACTTTTAAAAACATTTTTGTTCTTATGATACTTCTACTCCCCCTGGGATATAGTATTCCAAATTCATTGGCTGCAGCATTTGGATAGCATGTGTTTTTTAAAAGTGTCCCTAGAATTAATTGCAGTAACTAATATAACTTCTCAGTAAACAGATAAAATGGATTCTGTATTTTGAAGTGATTGTTCCTTTTCTCTGTGCAGATGGTAGTGCTACTATGGTATGCTATAGAACAGGGGTGATCAAACTTGCTTAATGTAGGAGTTGCATAGAATAAATGTCAGATGTTTGAGAGCTGCAAAACATGAACAGATATTACACACGTCTTAACTCTTAATACTTTATTTGCACAGAAAGGTAAAATACATATGTATGTGCTTTACAACATGACTATGCTAGAAGGAGACTTTTATTTAAAAACTGGGAATAGCAGTCCTCATAAAACCACCATAGGTAAAGGTTAAATCCATCTTTAAATCCATCCCTCCTTCTAGTGGTTCCCCCAGCTCTTGCACTCTCTTTCACTGCTCTGAGTCTCCGGTGACCTTGGTGGTAGTGGAGAAGAGCTTGCAAGCCTGCCTGTTTTCCCCTCCTTCCCCACTTCACACATGGCAGAAATAATCGCCTACCTACAGGTCAGTGCTCAGAGGCTGACTGAGGTCCCAATGCTAAGCATGTTTACTTGAGAGTAAGCCTGCATTAAGTTCGTCCTTTGGGAGCTGCACAATATGTGTGAAAGAGCTGCATGTGGCTCTCAAGCCACAGTTTACCACCCTTGCTATAGAAGAAAGCATAATCTGATAGTTTTACCAAAAGTCATTTATAATTTTCTAATAGCATTCCTCTTTGAACCCCTGGAGTGAAAGACCAACACAATACTTTATAAAATTTAATTTTTTTAAAACTACTAGTCACCAGCAAACACATGGAAAACATGTTTTCTATGGAAAACATGCAGAGTGATAGAATAGCATTGCTATTGAGTGCATGTTCAGTAGCAATCCTGAGTTTCATAATAAAGTTCCATGGAGTTGTACTTTGGAAGGTGAAGGGAAACACAGAATATTGCTGCTTTTTGTAAACTCTCCCATCTTCCTCCCACTATTAATAGTGGATACTACTGGTTAGCTTCAAAAGTGCTTTGTCATATAATATGGGCAGATGTTCATGGTTGACCTGGACAGTACCGACTGCCTTGCTGATTGTCCTAACCCCTTTTAATAATTAAAAAAACCTGCAATTATAGCTGGTAGCTCAAGGACTGCAGGTAGCCCAGGTACACCTTTATTCTCAGTTGGAATATTTGTGGTTATCACATTTCATTAGCTTTTTGACTGCCTTCCCAATCAGCGGCCAGGGTGTCTACAAAATGTTTTTCCCAGTAGGCAGGGAACCCCTCTTGTATTTCTTGAAATCTGTCTAGCCTGCTTTGCATAGCCCTGGAGTTTGCTCAAACCTCTATTAAAGTTCAAGTAGTTTCTTGTTATGGATGAAATGGAGGAGTGTCTCTTTTGCTATGTAAGAGGATGCAGGAGATAGTTTCTAAAAGGGGAAACATCTTGTTGCTTTTGATGTGTGTTGTTTGAAAATGAAGCCAAATGTCTGGCTTTCTGTGGAAGGTGCTAACTCCAACTGGGGTAGTGGGTGTTGGTAGGAATGTTAATGCTGATGCCTGTGTTTCTGGATCTCAAAATAGAATGCTTCTCCTTTAATAAAAAAAGTATAGCTGAATTTATGTGATGTGTTACTGGTGTTCTGTGTTCAGAGGAAATAAAAGGCAGTTTTGGATGATGAAAATACAGGAAAAAGGCACATTGCTTTCTAATTTTTACAATTAGCTAGTGCTAATAGTAATGCACTGAAGTTGTTCTGTCTGCCTTGTTGAGCTCTCAAGTGTATTTTGACTTGTTTTTCAATAGTAGTAGTAAAACACAAACTTCTTGTTCTCCTTCCTGATAAAGTATAGCATAGGGGCTGAGAACCAGTTCAGATTTTGCATTGGATAAACTCAGACAAGATACATTTGTTCAACTTCATCATCCAGCTGTAGTTCAGCAATATGACGCTGATGAAAGGATTGTGTTGAATGATGGCTGAGATAACATATTTTATATTTTTTGTTTTTCTGTCCTTTTAAGCAGTTTAGGTGGTGTTCACTATAATGTGGGTTAGTCTACATGTTCAACAGGCCCACAATCATCCATCAAGTTTCACAGCTTAGCAGGAATTTGAAATTTGGGCTTTCCACCAGACACTCTAGCCCAGGCGTGGCCAAACTGGATTAACGTAAGAGCCACACAGAATAAAGATCAGATGTTTGAGGGCTGCCATACAGGAGGGAGGGAGGGGTGGAAAGCAACTTTAAGTTTAAATGCATTCTCCAATCCATTGGATGGTTTGGCTTGGATAAGTGATTTAAAAAGATAAATGTTTTTTCCAAGTCAGCCGACAGGGCAGTGGGAACTTCAAGGGCCACGCAATATGTGTGAAAGAGACACACGTGGCTCCCAAGCCGCAGTTTAGCCACCCCTGCTCTAACCGTTACACTTTCATTCAAAATAGCAGTATCTCCTAAATCCAAAATCATTAGTAGCTGTCACACTGAGAACCATTGGCATCTGTTCTTAGAAGAGTAAAATAATGCTTTAAGCCTATTTCACTGTTGCCCATTCAAAATAGTTGTTATTTGTACTGCCCTGTAATTCTGCAGCCAGTTTCCTATTGATGTCTTTAAGGAAATGGAACACTTGGGTATCTAGAGATCATAATCCTTGTTGGTGTCCTTTCAGGCTGGGACAGTAGTAAGGTTTGAGTTCTCCAAAATTTAGTGTCTTCTCTAGTCTAACCTAATTCCTACTCCCATACCTCAGCCCAATCTAAGAAGAGACTGGATTTATACCCCGGCCTTCATTCGAAGTCTCAGAGTGACTTACAATCTCCTTCCCTTTCTGTCTCCACAATAGACACCTTGTAAGGTAGGTGAGAGAGCTCTGAGAGAAACTGTGACTAGCCCAAGGTCACCCAGTTGACTGCATGTGAAGAAGTGAGGAATCAAACCCAGTTTCTGAGGATCAGAGTCTGCTGCTCTTAACTACTACATCAAATTGACTTTCTGAATGGTTGTGTAGAAGTAGCATCTGCAGCATCACTTGCTCACATAAATCCCTTGTTCATATATCTTCCCACTCATGGTTTAGATTGTAGGCTGTTTGGAACAGGGACTGTTTTTATTGCAGCTTTTGTTGTTGTTTGTTGCAAAAAGCATCATGTGCATGAGTGGTTGTGTAGAAGTAGCACTGCCACTGTCTTGGTCTTCTTGTATTGTACTTTCAGTTAGATTAGAGGTCTGTTTGGCCTCTTACAGTGCTTTAATGCAACTGTGCCTTCATTTTCAAGGCTGTAAGACAAGGCTCCAAAAACTGCTAGAACAGCCATGTTGACTTATCCCTGAATTCCGCCCTGGGTGGGGGTGGCAAGGTATAATTTACCACTGGGTGACCTCATGCCATAGTTGTTTTCCATCTTTTAGCTGTCCAAAGTGCTGGCCTTCAGGGAGGATTACATGATGATAAAGTAGAGCTGATCTGGCTTCTGTCCTGGAATACAGGAATATTCCAGGAAGACACTTTATTGAAAGCTTGTTTTATTTTAAAATATACTGCTAATTAGGCAAGAATCACTTTGGAGTAGGCTTATGTGGCAGCAAATATTACTTTGATTTAAATGAGACTTACTTTAATTATCATGTTCTTTAATTCTATCAATACTAATACTAGGAGCCAAAAAGCCATAACAAAATGAAATAGTGGAGATGTATAGTGGAATGGTATTTCAAGATATTGAAGACACAAACATCTGTCTCCTGATCTGTATGTATTTGCATATCCATTTGCAGCAATGCAAATACCCAATCATTTTGTCTGTTATGTGAGCAAGCTCACACTATTGATTATATTCCTAACACTAGTAGTTGTGGGAGAATTCTGAGAACATAATTGTGATGATGCCCTAATAAG
Organism: Heteronotia binoei; assembly: GCF_032191835.1. NCBI lineage: Eukaryota > Metazoa > Chordata > Lepidosauria > Squamata > Gekkonidae > Heteronotia > Heteronotia binoei. Next base: position 74,807,606 of record NC_083228.1, on the reverse strand, counting down.
CATCAGTTTCTAAATGCTGACAGTATGTCTGGAACAAACCCTAAACCTATTTTTGCTAGATGGTATTTTTGGTTGACATAATGAATACTTAAAGGTGATATCATACCATGTGATGTCATCAGGGAATTCAAGGCTAAATGAGATGTTCAGGCTTTCTAACTCTGGGCCAGTCTTGAAAATAAGCATAAAGTACTTTTCAAGTGGGACCATAGGCTATTTATGACCATGAGCAAGTATTTATGCTCTGATTTAATACATCGTCTGCAAGCAACTAGAGGTTTATTGTGTATTTAAGGTTCCCAGGTCATCCTCACTTTTTAAAATAGTGTTGCTAACCTATTTCTCTTTTATATTATAGGACAAAGAAACCTGCATAGGAATCAACAATCAGAGTTATATCTGTGAAACGGGCCATTGCTGTGGACAGTCTCAGTGCTGCAATTATTATTATGAACTCTGGTGTAAGTCTTGCAAAAAAATATTCTTCTTGTAATCTAAAATCACAGCCATTTGAGTTTGAGACTGTATGGTTTTTTTCTTAATGCTAAGCTAGATGTGGTGATTCAGCTCCAGGCACATGAAATATATTGAAATTAAATGTAGAAATCTGGCTTCAGGTTTACATTACGTACCAAAATAAACTTCTTTGCTTGCGCTAGCAGATTACTTTTGTTGGGGAATGAACAGGGAAGAGTGTTTCTGTTGAATCTTCTGAGAGCTCAATAGTCTTCAGTTAGTATCAGCCACAGAGCTTTTCTGCACCAGTTATCAGGTTTACTATGTGCAGATCCACTCCATTCTGTGAAAGTTATCCTTTGGGGTGCTGTGAAGTTCCATTGTGTCTCCCATGTTATTTAATAAATACATGAAGCTGCTGGGAGAGGTCACAGAAGCTTTTAGAGTTAACTGTGATCAATATGCTGGTGAAACCTAGCTATAGCTGTCTTTCTACTTGGACCATGGTAAGACAGTGGAGTCCCTGAACAGGTGTCTGAAGTTGGTAATAGACTGGATGAGGACTAGGAAACTAAACCTCAACTGAGGTAAAAATTATATATACATGGTTGGCTGGTCTGTTGACACTGCAGTAGCTGGACAGCCTCTTCTTGGTAGAGTTGTGCAACCCCATAAAGTGGCAGATTCCAGTTTGGTGGTGCTTCTTAATCCAGTATTGCTGCCTGATTTGTAGGATGTTGCTGTGACAAGGAGTAGTACACATATTGTGCCCTTTCCTGAAAGATAAAGGCCTGACCTCTATCATTCATACTTTGGAAATCCCTACATGCTCTATTTGGGGTTGGCGTTTCAGACTGCTCAGAGGTTATAGAGACTCCAGAATGCAGAAACTCCTAAACAGGACTAACCCAAGAGAACACAATGCATCTGTACTGAAAAAGCTACACTGTTTTTAACAGTTGATTTCTGAGTACAACTCAGAGTGATGGTTTTGATTTTTAAAGTCTTAAATTGCCTGGGCTGTGGTTTCCAGAAGGAACATTTCCCTTATGTCCTACTGTGTACTTTACTATCCTGTTTAGGCGGGCTATCTCCATCAATCCTGTGAAGATGCTTAGAGCAGGAAATTGGTAGAATGAACATCTGAATGTGGATACCATGATCTGCACTGCATTGTTTTCAGTGGGATTCATATCTCCAACCATGTTCTGCCTAGTCACATGTAACTGCATGTGATTAGAACTGCATCTGAGCAAAAGTTTCAGTTCATACCCATGGGAGACCATGAAAGTTTTAGTGTAGCATAACACTGCATGAACAATGGAGACATTTTCTTGCTTATTCCCTTCCCACTTGTTCTCAGGCAGGGCAAATCCAGGCTACAACAGCCCTTAGTGCTTCATAATGCAGCCAAATCTGGCTGTTTAGAACCATGGTGTCATCACTTTCGGTATGAGATTCCTAATTAGCTGGGATAACAGATGAAGAAGCTCAAATATTATTCACCTGTAGTATTATTTTGGGATTTTGCAGGACTGAAAACAAGGAGATAGGAAGGCCCAGGAAAATTTTTTTTTTTTATGCTAGCCCTAAACAATCAATGTAGGAAAGTCAGGAGCTTCCATTGTCTTCAAAGGTCTTAGTTGCCCAAAGGAGCACATTCTTCCTTTTGAGGTGAAAAGGGTCATTTTTCACCTGAAAATTTCACATCACAGTGGGGGCAAAAGTCTTAAGAGTAAGACAGAGGTGTTTTTACTAAGAACAAAAGTATTTTTGTGGCTTTGAATTTTATGGTACCTGTGTGGTTTTTAGTATTTTTACTAAATGCATTATATGCCCTGCCTTCCCTCCAGTCCAGTCTAGGTCCCAAGGTGGTAGCAACAATAAATAATATGCAAATATTTATATTAAAATTATTAAAACACATAAGTCATCCTTCAAAGTGCTCCATAAGCTCTCTTAAAGAGATCTATTGCACAGCCTTGCTGGAAAACTCTGTGGATAGGTTTCTGCTTCACTCCTTCTGGAAGGCTGCTTCACAGCAGTGGGGCAGCAACAGAAAAAGGCCTGGGTCATAGGGGTGTGCATTCTCAAGAGTGAAGGGGCTACATGTGACCCTGTAGCAAAGGGTACAGTTGCTGAGTAGGTTTATATTCAAAGATATTTGTTCCAATCTGTGGGCTCCTTGTCATGAAGAGCTTTAAAGGTAAGCACCAGCACCTTAAGTTGGACCTCAAAACCAATAGATAACCAATGAAGAAACTCCAGAACCAGTGTCATGTGGTCCTGAATGTCAGGCCCTGATAACAAACAGGCTGCTACATTTCACACAAGTGGACATTTCTGAACCTTAAGAATCAGTTAAAGATTGAAGTGAGCATCGATTTTCATTAGGAAGGGGAGGAATCTTGGAGCTCTGCACAGGTTTAGTACTGCCTCTTTTCTTGATATTCTAGTTTACTATGTGTAGAGAGGCTGGGTTCCGCCCCCTCCCCAGCAAGCATTAAAAATAACACTTCCTGTATGCAGCCTGAAGTGGCACAGTGCAGAACATTGCTACCACATTAGATTTTACATAGGTAGGCGGGAGAAGGCGGTATACCATGTCTGTTCCTTTTCCTTTCCTTGCCACACTGTCTTGTCTCTGCAGAATCTACTGTTCCATCCCCATTGACTCCAGGACATACCCTTGCTTTGAGTACAGGGCAGATGGTTGTGTCAGAAGTGGCATGTGATGCATGCCAATGTTGTGGCTGATGCCACTGTCACCTGCATAGTTGTAGTCCCCCATGTTACCAGCTGCTGTCCTTTATAAAGTTTATATCTCCAGTATCTGGCATTGTTTTATGGCACACATGGCCTGGCTCAACAAATTCACATTTATGTCAGATCCAGCCCTCACATCAAATGAGTATGACTTCTCAACCTTACATTTTATCTACACTGGACTTCAATTGGCACGTAGTTACTCGCCCAATTTGTAGAGATCCTCCTGGAGCTCTTCAGTTGATCTTGGTTTTCGCAGTCCTGAATAATTTAGTGTTATCAGCTCAAAGGATGTCTGTTTAGCCTTGACTATGTCCAGGGCTTTTACTTCCCTGGCCCTGGCCTGGTGCAACATATTCCTGCTTGAGATCAGGGCCCCACGGAATGTTCTACCATTCTGCAGGGCCTGTAAAATGTTCTGCCAGGCCTTTGGATGAGGCAGCAGGCATCCAAATTATGTTGGCCTTCCTTTCTAAAGTTTTCCCTGTCTGTGTGGCCCAGATGAAGAAAATCTTCAGTGACCCAGCAACTTTAGCCTTTGGAACTATCACACTTTAACTGACAGCACTACCTGTTCTAATTTGTATTGTGTTTTAATTATTAGATTGCTGTGCTTCTACTGTTTGTTTGTTTTTACAATCTAAGTTTTCATTGAAGAACCACATACAGCTGATTAAATTATCATATATAACAAAAGAAACAGCCTACATTGTATGTATGTAACTTCAAATAATATTTAAAGAAAATTATTACAACTCCTCTAGAAGTATCTAAATAACCTATATCTTTTTACTTTTGATGATTACTAGATGTTAACTGTTCTATTCCTCAAAATCAACATATTATATATTGTCCTATATTTAAACTATGGTCTTTTTTTCCCCTTCTCAAACGATCATTAATTATGCTTTAAAACAAACAACAGTAATTAGTTTACCAAGTTCTTAAATTCTTGAAGTCTTCTATCTTCTTGTTTTGATATGAGAATACAGTTGATTAACAGATACAATATACATTAGAAACTCAGAGTCAAGTTGTACCTTTAAGACCAACCAATTTTTATTTAGAACGTAAGTTTTTGTGTGCTTTCTTAAGCACACCTCATCAGACGAGGAATCCAGCACAGTGAGCACAGCCATACATAGCTGGTACTGAGTAAGTCTAGGGGTGTTCAGAACTGTGGACTGGGGAAGAAACTTCTGTCCCGCCTGTGGACCTACAGTATGGGATCACATACCTGTCTGCAGCCTTTAGACTCTTTAGGCTATATGTATTTCTAAACTAATAAGTATACAACTTACTATCTACAATAAGACGTCTTTAAAATTTACAGTACATCTAATCCTATTTCACGATCTTCTGATTTTTCAGAAACATGAAGTTTATTGCTTTTGACTGGAGTCAACGGTGATTGAGTCTATCTTTTACAGCTTTAGTTTCCACTTGCTGTAAAGGCAAGCCCAGTGCATCCAGAGCATGGTCATATGCAGTATATTGAACTTGCTAGACCACAACGAGCAGTATTTTATACCAGCAGCCTACCATTTAGATATGGTGGATTTTAAGTCTCTTCAAATCATGAGCATTTCTAAAGCCAGTTTGGTGTAGTGGTTAAGTGTGCGAACTCTTACTTGGGAGAACCAGGTTTGATTCCCCACTCCTCCACTTGCACCTTCTGGAATGGTCTTGAGTTAGCCATAGCTATCACACAAGTTGTCCTTGAAAGGACAGCTGCTGTGAGAGCCCTCTCAGCCCCACCCACCTCGCAGGGTGTCTGTTGTGGGGGGAGAAAATATAGGAGATTGTAAGCCGCTCTGAGTCTCTGATTCAGAGAGAAGGGCAGAGTATAAATCTGCAGTCTTCTTCAGTCTTCTAAACTGAGGTCCAGGAATGCAAGTATTTTGCTTCCTTGAAAATCCATGCCATTCTGCTGACATGATTCCATCAAAATTTTCCTCCTAGTCCAATAATCAACAAACTCTACCGCTATATCTCTGCTAGAAAAGGTAACCTTGGAAGTGTTTGCTGTTTCACCAGTGCGATAAGCTCTCAGAGTAAGAGGTGTCACTCCCTCCTCTAGTTTTACTGAAGTGGCCAACCAAGACACCATAAAAATAGAAATATCAGTTGTTGCTTCAGCATTTGGTGAAAAACCATGGAATTTCAAGTTTTTATCTCTTATACGAGACTTCAGCATCATAATTCTTTTCTCTAGACCAGCCATCTTGAGAGGTAGTTCCAAATGTTTTTTCCAGGGAGGCAACATTCTTTATGGCTGCTTCTGCTTGGTGTCGGGGGTGTGGCCTAATATGCAAATGATTTCCTGTTGGGCTTTTCCCACAAAAAAAACTATGTGTAACAAAGGTGGTGTCAGGGGGTGTGGCCTAATATGCAAATGAGTTCCTGCTGGACCTTTTCTACCCCAAAAGCCGTGGCTAAGGGAATTACCATATCCATCATATCTTGTCTTTACTATTGACGTCGATTTCCCCGTGTTTCTAGTAGAAATATTGTTAAGAAAGAGTCATCAGTGTTTGTACCTCCATGGCCCGAAGGAGCCAAGGAAGTGCTAGCTACTTCAGGCGAGGCAAAAAACTGTTAACAAGGGAGTTCCCTTGGCTTTCTTTTGTTTTTGATTACCTTTAAAGGCCTTAGGCAGCATATTTCAAGTCTAGTTTATTTTAGAATAGTGAATTAGAATTAATTCTAAGAGCGAGAGGTCAGGGAGCAGCAGATAATGGCTTCTGGTTGGCCAGCAATCGAAGCTACACCCCTGCTTCTACTGCTGTATATTGTTGTGAACTTCCCTGAGCCTGCTTGCAGGGAGAGTGGAATAAAAGATGAAATATAATAAACTGGGCATTTTGTTGCTTTCCTCTAGTACCAGATTATTTATGAACAGATTAAATAACCAGCCCCAATACCGATCACTGTGGGACCCCAATGCTTACTTCCGTCCATTACACAACTGTCTATTCCTATTCTGCTGCCATTTAATTAATTTTTAATCCAGAAAGGGACCTATCCTCTTAACCCATGACTGCTTAGGTACCTTGGCAAAAGCCTTTTGAAAGTCCATGTATATGATGTCTGTCAGGTCATCATTATCTATGTGTTTGTTCAGTTTGTCACAGAGCTCCAAAAGATTGGTGAGGAAAGACATTCCTTTCCAGCAGCCATGCTGGTTCTTGTAAACAAGAAAAGCATTTCTTTGCCATTGCATACTTTAGTATTGAGAGCTTTTGAGATCATTCTTTGTATATGGTTTTCTTCCTGATCTTGCCTCTTTTGGCATGGAATAGGAATTCCATTCAGTATTGCTGTTTTAATCATTTAGTCTGAAATGGGGGTAATAAAAAATGAACTTGTTGCCTGTTCAGGTCTTGAAATGCCATGTGATTTTGCTTTCCAACTTGGTCTGCATCCGTTTCCAAAAGGTGCACATCCACTGGAAGTATCTTCTTAGGAAAAAGCTATATAAGAAAAAAAATGGCTGTGCTTTGGCTTCCTCTTGTTACATGTTATGGCAGCAGTCAGTATGCTGAACCTGATGAGTTAGTCAATTTTGGGGGGGGAGGGGGCGTGGATTCTTCTTCATATAGCAGTTGATCCACACTCAACCCTATGCTCTCTTCCTCCTTCCAAACTGCTGGACCATTAGCTTCTGTGATTCCCTGTTACAAATGTATGTTTACATAAGAACATAAGAGAAGCCATGTTGGATCAGGCCAATGGCCCGTCCAATCCAACACTCTGCATCACACAGTGGCCTACACACACACACACAGTGGCTAATAGCCACGTAAGAATATTTCCCCATGTTTGCTGATGCAGTTGTTTCTTAGTGAAAGCCAGCTTGGTATAGTGGTTAAGAGCGGTGGACTCTAATCTGTAGAACCAGGTTTGATTCCCCGCTCTTCCACATGCAGCCCATTGGGTGACCTTGGGCCTGTCATAGTTCTCTCAGAGCTCTCTCAGCCTCATCTACCTCACAGGGTGCCTGTTGTGGGGAGAGGAAGGGAAGGTAATTGTGAGTTGCTCTGAGACTCCTTTGGGTAGTGAAGAGCAGGGTATAAAACCAGATACTACTCCTCTGAGAAAAGGTGGGCATTGGACAGAGTGCAGGCAGAAGGGTAAAGTTCATGCTAAAGTTTATCTTGAGCATTATTTCTGTTTTCTCTTCCTTCTTTCTTTCTTTAGAAAGGTGCAGGAAAAGTAAAACCAAATAAATCATCCATCACTGCCTCTTTTCCCCATTGCAATGCACCTGCCTGTGATGCAAACTGTTCACTCCACCTCCACTATTAGAAATTATTTGGAGAACTGGAAGGCACAGAGAAAGTGGAGCCTTAAAAACCTGTACTGCTCTAGGCAGTTCCCAAGCCACCCTTGTAAGCATTTGGTCACTTTACCATGGCTGTTTTTGCACTGACCTTAATCAGCAGCGACGCCCCTCTTCACCGCGCAGGATCGGCGCAGATTTCACTCTAATCGCCGTGGAGCACCCGGAAGAGCTGGAAAGTCCCGCGGCTTTTGCGGCGCAAACGGAAACCGCCAAAAACCAGTTTACATTTGCACCGCAAAAGCCGCGGGACTTTCCGGCTCTTCCGGGTGCTCCGCGGCAATTAGTGCAAAATCCACGCCGATCCTGCGCGGTGAAGAGGGGCGTCGCTGCTGATTAAGGTCAGTGCGAAAACACCCCATGTTTTCAAAGTGCACATTTTGTTCTGAGCAAGTATCTAATGGGTGCTGTGATGATCCTGAACTTCTGACTGCAAACTGAATTTTGAGAGACAACAAAGTTTATGTCTGTTTAAAGATATAAGCCGCAGCCATGCAGAAGCTGGTTTTCCATATCGTGGCTCCACCTTGCTGAATAGCACAGCTGTGTGTTAAAGCTGTGATCACATTATGTATTAAGGATATGCCCTTCTCCTCAGAACACCTTAAAAATACAATAAAATCAATACCAAAATAACCATGGGACTTTCTCATGGAGTCAGTGCTGCCAGCCATGTGGTTTCAGTTTGCAGGTTTCTGCACTTTCTCTGTTGAAATACTTATCATTTTTTTCTACTTGAGGAAGGTGTGGTTACCCAGTATTGGTGCCTGATTCAGTGGTTCTCATTGATCTGTATGGTTAGAGTTAATTTAGGCTTTGGCAGTGTTCAAAAAGGATCTCTCTGTGTTTTCATGTGATGCTTGCTGAGGGAAAGTATGGGTTGTCTGAGACTGGCAAAATTGTCTTCAACCAGGCCTTTTAGTGAGTGAGTTTATTTTGATATTTTAATGCTGCCTCTATCTAAAAAAACTTTTGCAGCACAGCAAACTAACATGGGAGATATGAACCAGAAACTATGTTATATTTACTTCTATGCTAATAACTGAAACTGGACCCACTTCACCCTCTTTTAGGCCAAATAGACACCAGAGCCATTGCCTAGCATTGCTTCTCAAGCAGGCAGAGAAATTATTTGCTGTGCATTTTGGCTTGTATCTAGTGAGTTTTCCTGCCAATAAAATAATGGCATCTTCCCAAGTTTTCTGTGAACTCTAGGGCAGACTATTCTGTTCGTACTCTTGAACAGTGAAGGGGAAAACATGTTTTCTCATTTTGCACAGGATAAAAAGTACTTCCCTCCATGAGCTCTTCACTTGGATCCTTGCCACTAGGGAAACATGAAAATGTATCCTCCTTGTATTTCACCTTTTTGGAATGGGGGAGTTGCTCTAGATTATTTCAGCAGTCTTGAGTTTTTACATGGACCATCTGGCCAGAATATTACATGTGAATGAGGACTTGGAGACAGTATTCTGATTAATGTACCTGTACTTCTCTGTTGCTGGTAGAAAGAGCTCACTGTGGGTGGCAGTGAAGACAACATTTGGCTGTGTGTTTCCATAAGCATCTGGAGCACTGCATTGCCATGCAAGCACAGAATTCAGCTGTCAACATCACCTTTATCTTAAAAACAACAACACCACTTTATAGTCTGTTAGGACTTCAGAGAGAGAGCTGCGAATGTTTGGTCATTGGCAGTGTTTTGTGAAATCTCCAAACAGTAAGGTGTTTAAAAATAGTTTTAACACCCTGCCAAGCTTCTTCTGGCATGCCTTCCCGATCTTCATGTCTCTCCAGCCATCTTTTCCAGTTATCCAAATCTTCTAAATTTACTGGAAACCCACATCATGGAAACAGAGTAAACTGCAAAATAAATACATACAAAACTGAGTTATTTAAGCATAGTAATCAGGAAAACTCCTGGAAAACTCCATTTTTGTTTTTGAGATTATGGAGTGAAGATTGTTCTGCTTATTGATTCCTAACCATTTCTGTCTACATTGCATTTACCACAACTGTAAGAGCTGTCAGGATTGAGGGAGCATGATGGCCTCAAGAAAGCACTTAGTGCTTTTTGTAGGAATGGGTTAGTTTCTAGCAGGCTCTTTTATCTTGACAACTGGTTGTCACCCCTTCTTCTCTCCTTTTTATGAAAGATATTGATCTACTTCCTGGTAAGCAAGGCAATCTAGTACCAAGCAGTAGGTCAGTGGGTTACTACTGCATCTCACATCCTCTGTGGGTACTACTTATGGAGAGTGTTGTTGGTTGCCTTTCCTTACTCTAATGGATTAGGAGGGAGCTTGCTAGGTAGTTTTAAGTTTTCTGTGCTGTAAAATGGTTAACTGTGGACAGAAGGGAAGGAGAAAATAGATGGAGATAAGTGTGTGGATGTTTTGCAGCTGTGCAAGTGTCTACTATTGCTTGTAAATCAAAGCAGTGGAGGACACTTGCATAGTTGCCCAGTAACTACACTTGTAATCCTATCTATTTCCCCTTTTCTTTCCCATCCATAGTAAACTGCTTCTCAGTCCAGCTGGAATGGTTGACTTGAAAGTGATGCTGCAGCTGGTCAAGTTCAAATGATGGCAATTGCTGGAGTACCCTTCCTGATGCCTGCTGGCAGCCTTCCCCTGGCAGGATTCGGTCTGTAGTCTGCCAGTGGTTGGCACTATGTGCTAGCTGGGAATTGTTGTCTTAATTCTGCATTTCTACATAGAGTTGCACATCCTCTTCATCATGAAAGCAACTTCATGCCTTCATTCTTGAACTGCTGCAGTCATCAGCTTTACTGGGGTTACATCTCTTGGATCTACATTCTAAAAAATGGTCTCCCTTCATATCCCAGAGTAGATGGATTCATGACAGGACTGGCAGTGAATACTCTCTTGTTCAAAATACCATCTGTGTGGCTGACTTCATAGTTAGAGAAGCTCCTTCCTATGAATTATTTTTGCTTGAGCTACTTCTAGAAATGCGGTAAAATGTTAAAGTTTGTAGCTGTACTTGTACAATTACTAAATGGTTTCAATTTGGTTATTCTATATTTTGTAGCTCTCTCTCTCCTCTTCTATATCTGGGTTTAATCTGTAAAACAGAAGGATGAAATGGACTAAATTTAACAGCTAATGGAAACAGCATCCTTTTTGGCATGTCAGTTAAATCCTCTTTTGCTTGTCTGTTGGAGGATCAAACATGGAGTAGTGGTGGACACAACGAGAGTGCCACAGTTTTCAGTTTTGAGCATGCCATAGTCAATGTTCTCTCTAAGCTGTGGAGTCTTGTGAGCAAAAGTTCTGCTTTGTGAGCTACTGGCATTAAAGTTGTGAGCTACTGCAGACATTAGTTTGCTCTGGGGCCATCCTTCCTGAGCTAAGACAAAAATGTGTGAGCTGGAGGCTAAAAAACTGTGGGCTAGCTCACACTAACTCACCTTAGAGGGAACACTGGCCATAGCGTTCTGGAGGTAATGTGTGCTGTCCAAATTGTTCATGGCTTTTTGTCAGTCATGGTGGCCAAACTTGCTTAATGTAAGAGCCACATAGAATGAACATCAGATGTTGGAGAGCAGGAAGGAAGGAAAGAAGTGAGGGAAATAGATGGGGAGGGAGAGGTGAAAAGAAAGCATCTTTGATGCATTCTCCAAACTGCCAACTGACTTGGCTTGGAGAAGTGATTTAAAGAGAGAAATGGCCTCTCCAAGCTGGTCAACAGGGTGATGGGGACTTCGAGAGCACACAATATGTATGAAAGAGCCACAGCTTGGCCACCCCTACCTTAAAACAACATCCCCCCTCCCCAGTTCCTAATGCCTTTACTTACATTGCCACCTTTGGTCCCTTCACTGCCTCTCTAAAACAGCATTTTCTTTTCTCACTTTCTCCACAGGGTTCTGGCTAGTGTGGACGATCATCATTATACTGAGCTGCTGTTGTGTCTGCCATCATCGACGCGCCAAACACAGACTCCAAGCACAGCAGAGGCAGCACGAAATTAACCTGATTGCCTATCGCGAAGCTCATAACTACTCCACCCTGCCATTTTATTTCCGTATGTACTGCATGCAAGGAGCAGGCTGGCTTTTAAAGAGTAAAGCTCATTACCACTTTGGGTAAAACCACTAATAGGGCTTCCCAGAGAAGGTAGTAGGAATGAATGCAGACCAATCTGGTGATCTGGTGAGGACAAAGTGATAATCATTGGCACCTTGAGTGACCCAATTCTGTCCTAACTCTGTTCTGTTCTGTTGATAATGTGGCCAGGATAGAAATCTTATGGATAAATATCCTGGCTACATAGAGAAATTCTTGAAATGGTTTTACATCAGGCATCTTATAGCCGACCTGGGCTCTGTTTTCCAGCTTTAGCAGCTGACATAGAAAGAGGAAGCGGTTTATGAAAAGTTTGGTCACACGCTACCCTGGGCAGCAGTGACAAAGCTGAGAGGTTTTTGCTTCCCACACTTTTCCTCTGCAGCTGATACAACATAATCAGCCTCAGATATAAGAAGTAAAGTTATGTGGCAAAGGGGCACTATATATGAACATATGAAACTGCCTTTTGCCAAGCAAAACCATTGGTCCACCTAGCTTGGTATTGTCTAATCAGTGCGTCACAGAAAAATCTTTCTCAATAGCTGCTCTCTGAGATCCTTTAACTGGAATTGTGGTGGGTTCAGCCAGGGACTTTTGGCATGCAGAGCATGCACACTCTATATTTATTTCAGAAATTTATTTGCTGGCTCTCCAGAAGACATGTTCAAGGTGATGCACAACAATCCAAATGTAAACAATTATGTTAAGACAAATAACCAGCAATAAAAGTAGCCAGGTTAGCTCTACAACCAAACCACAGAGCCATCTGAGATGGCTAATCTGACTTCATTTTTGTTTATTTTATATTAAGACTTATTAGGCTCTTCTTAGAAAAAAATTACAGATGACATGTGTAATGCACCCATTCAAAATAGATAGGTTGGGTAGTGGGCTACAAAAGTACATAGCCAGATAATGGCAAGGGAGAAGAAAAGGCTGAGAGTATGGGGAAAATAATGGAGAAATGGGTACAGGAAAGAGGTCAAGGGTATGTATGTTAATTAGTCCTTTGAAAGCTTTTCACGAGGGGAGCCCAGTAGGTTCCAACCTCAGTTTCCAGGTGTAAACTGGGTGGTAGGGCATTGGGAAGCTGTCTTCATTTCTTCCCACTCTCTCCATATGAGCTTTTTGCCTGGTCCTGAGACAATTGGATGAATATCTAGTTGATTCTCCAGTGTCTGAGATTTAGGAGTTTCCCATTTTTAAAGATTGCAAAAGGGAAGTCACAAACCTGTTTCAGATTACCTGTGAGGCATCTGGACTATGTACTGCCTGCTTGCGCTATGCTGTTCTTTGCTGCATTTGCCTCAATTTCTCCATCTATAAAATATGAGAAATGGCTTCCCTAAACCCAGTCAGGGTTAAGGGTTTTTGTGGTGGTGGTATTTTTTTATTAGAGTAATTTCAAAGCAAGTTGACCACAAAAGGCCAAAGTGTTGTGTTAAACATCCTAATAGTGCTTTAGTTTTTAATGTAGTAAAGTAGCCTGGAAGTAACTTGTCCTTCCTACCTCCCCATTTAGGATTTTTGCCAAATTATTTACTACCTCCCTATGAGGAAGTAGTGAATCGACCTCCGACCCCTCCCCCACCATATAGTGCCTTACATCAGCAATGCATCCCGCCTGGCAGTGGCAGTGCAGCAACAGACATGAGAAACCTCCAGCCAGCCCAGACAGGCTCTCTGACCGCAGCAGGAAGCAATAATGGAACCCTAGACAGTGCTGCATCCTCCAGCATCGGGGGTCTGGAATCCTCTACTCCACTAGTTGAGCGATCACCCACCAAAGAAACAAGTGGAGAGCCAAGTGGTGCGGGATTAGGAGAGATGGCTGACCGGTTGTCCTGTTCTGATAAGGAGCCAGAGTGCAAGGAGGAACTGCTTAAGGATTACAACTCTGAAAGCTTAGACCAGAACAGCGCCTTCTCTGATGCAAAGGACAAGACACCTGGCAGGCACCGACGGTTCACAGGTGACTCAGGCATTGAAATCTGCATCTGTAACCAGGACCACCATGATGGTGATCTCAAGGAGCTGAATGGGTTCCTTGACGATGGACCCGTGGACTTCTGTGATAGCTGCAGTCGCCGCCCTCTGCATGGAGATGAGGAAGATGGGCTTTTCAGTGCCTCTGATGAGCAGCACCAAGAGCATAGCCACCAACACCTCCCGCGGCAGCCGGTGTGTCTGCTTCTGAACACCATAAATGAGCAGGACTCCCCAAACTCTCATGCCAACACATCCCCCAGCTAAACCAGCAGAGTTCGAAGGGAGGATCTACAAAAGGATAAACATTACTTAAACCAAAAACAAGGCGGTTCTTAAAATGTTAATTGTGGGAATATAACCCTAATTGGATGGAAGGAGGGCAGAAGTTTCTGGGCCTTCTTTTCTAAATTGCCTCCCCTCTCTTCCATCTTACTGTAGGGGATTAAAAGTGAGATCTTTTTTTAATAAAAAGGAAAAAGGAAAAAAAAACTTTTCCTATTGCTGATTTTGGTGATGGTTTATTTGGTTGGCTGGTGTTTTTTAAGTTTCCAAGACTTTTATCTTATAATCAGAAAGATTTAGAACTTGTAAGAACAAAGAATACTAGTGTATTCTCCACCTCGTTCCCTTTCCAGCTGTCTTCCCAGAAGCTAGTGGCATTTAATGGCCCTGGCAGTCCATTTGGTTAATGCTGTTGGGAGGGTTACTATGAATTCCCTGCAGTGATCAATCCCTTGGTGTGATCTCTTGAGTGTTATTGGTTACAGCAACCTATAGGAAAGTTTTTTCCTCTTGAAGCTGGCAACTATATAGGACCAGTTTCTTCCAGAAGAAGTGTTTGCCTGAACCATAAAGCTTGTACAAAATTGGATGAAGGTGCAGGGGGGGGGGGGCTGCAGACATTGCCTTGTGCTTCAAGGGAAATGTATTCTTCAGCTGGCACCTCTAAAGAGCGCAGCTATGAGTTGAGGCTCATGGCAGAAGAACTGCCTTCCTGGTACTGTGGTCTTCTTGTGACGTTTACCAGGGGCACTGCAATGCAAAAGGGCAAGTAGGGCTTTTTGACTTCTGGCCAGCATACTAGTTTGAAATGACAGAATTTTTTTTTAAACCAAAACACACACAGAGAACAGGGCTGTCTTTTTGGCCGCTGTGCCTTTAGGTTTGAGCGATGCTTGTTGAACAAATGGAGACCAGAATGCCGTCCATTGCTAAAGGATGCCTTACAGCATCAAGGTGGAAGACTTGCGCAGTATTTTTTTTTTCTTTTCTTTTTTTAGTTCAAAAGTCTAGCAAGATTCTCACAGTGACCACTGAAGAGAATTGAGTATCTGTGTTTCTCTCAATAGTGGCAACTGGCTACTGTATAATATCTGTGAGTGTGCGTGTGTGTCTGTGTCTGATTGCAGGACATGCATGTGTGTTTCTTACTGGTGATATGAAACTTGCTGCTGTAAGACTGCAAAAACAAAACAAACTATGAAAAAGAACTGTAGCTTTGCTTTTAAAGAAACAGTGAAGCTTTTTGATAGTAACAACCCCAAGGGGGAAGAGGAAAACCAAACATCTGAAACTTACATTCCCCAGATTGTTCCTGTGGAAGAGAACAGGCCTTAGTTTCTAAATTGAGTGTGTTTCCTTTCCCCCATTTTCCTCTTTCTTACAATTGTCTGGGTCATTTAATGTCATAAAATGGACTTTTAATTTCAATTGCTTGAAACCAAAATCAGTTTGAAATCTGGTGTAAGCCCAAATATAATGCCTTTTTCTGATAATTCATGTCCTTGTGTCTCATTTTCTGTGTGGGGGACTGAGTGGTTATATCACAGTGAAAGAAGAGAATTCTTTCTGCACTTGCAAGGTGAATTTTAAGCATAATTTGTATAATTCTGGCCATGGGTTAACACTGGGCAGTGAAATGAACACTACCGTTATGTTTAAAATATGTGCTGGCACTGGTTGGTATGCATGTGTTATTCATGTGTGAAGGACCAGCAGAGAAGCTATTTCTCTCCTCTCTGACAATGATGGCACTGAATTATTCTTTGCATATCACCTACAGGCAGAGGCCAGCCTGCTTCAGGCAGTATATTTTGGGGTTCCATTAAAAGGCAGCTGTCACAACCCCGGTCCAGACCTTTCTTTTGTTTTATACTGCTTTGCCAATAATAAGTCCTTCAGGCTGGAGAGTTGTGACCCATCTCAGCACTCACACCCTCCCGTCACGTTGCTACATCAAATCCACTGTTAACTTTACATGTGTGAGGTAAAGTGAATTTGTTTTATTAGTTTGTTCTACTTCATACATAAAGATTGTTTAATCCTGTATCAGAGAACATATCCGCTACAAATCAAGACCCCTTTTCTCTGGGTCTTACAAAGTGTCAAGTGGACTGTATAGGCTGAGGATAACATGGGAGGCACATATATAAGAAAGCACATACGTTTATTTAGTTTGCAACTGTGACCTGTAATGCCTTCCTCCTCTAGTCTTATAGCTATCAGAACTTGGAGATGCGGCATACTTAAAGACAATAACTTGACATCATTTACAATTCACTGTTTTTATCAAGGAACAATACCCTAGCGATACCTGTCTTATACACTACAGTCCCTAACAGACTTCCTACCTAGTCCAGAATACCCCGAAAAGCCCATTTTCCTGTTTGTCTTCAGGTGGTTTTTTCACTTCAGCATGCCATTACACCTGTTGAAATCCAATTCATCAGTTCAGAATGGGGATAAAAGGTTGGAATCTTTAATTGAAAGGTGGGGGACTTAACCCCCAACCAAACACACACAAACACACACAAGGAGCTGAAAGAAAGGAGCATCCACTCAAGTATGGTTAAGGGGAGGTTGCTGTTTTAATGCTTCCTATGAGAAAAGGAAGTGTTAAAACTAGCACTGTGTGCTCAGAGGACAATAGGTACTACCTGTCACATAACACAATATCAGCTTTATGTTGGATGGAGCTGAGCTCAGCTTCAGCGGTGGGGGAATGTGAAGAGGACTTCATGGATGCCACCCAGCTGTCATCTGTGTGCTGAATGAGAACATGCATTGTTTTAACCTAGCCATCGACTGGGCGTGATCACTTCTGAGGTTGCATCCCATTTGTTGCTACATTTTTTTATAATTCAGGTAGTTTAAAGTGAATGGTACTTTAAACTTTTAAAAAATGCTCTACATGAGAACCTTTTGCATGCAGCTGTTGGGCCCAAACCAGTCTAGTGCTGGTTAGTACTTGTGCTCATAAGGGATCCCCAGAGTCCTACCAGAACCCTATCATCCTTCCCATGGGCTGTGCAGACACAGACACAGACACTGTGCCAGGCTGTTGTGGAGGATGTAAGGTCTCTTGTTGCTATCTCTCTCCTCTCTGTTCAGTTAAGGAGTATAAGCTCTGAGCCATATTCCATGATCACATGGAACAGGAATCCAGGACAATTACAGGAGGAACCCTGGACCTCCTATTCCCCATAATAGCTTTCCCCATGAGTACATGCTGCAGGAGCATGTGATGAAAAAGGACTTGATTGTGTTCTATTAGAAGTTCTCTCAGTGCGGGCTCTGATATATGGTGGACTGGAAAACAAAGTGCAGTCATGTTTGTGAACATAATATCCCATGGGTATGGTCATAAAGAACCTGAGACTGGCCATTGCTTCTTGATCCAGAATATAGCATATGTCAAACCCATTTGACATACCCAGGGGAGGGACGGTGGCTCAGTGGTAGAGCATCTGCTTGGGAAGCAGAAGGTCCCAGGTTCAATCCCTGGCATCTCCAAAAAAGGGTCCATGCAAATAGGTGTGAAAAGCCTCAGCTTGAGACCCTGGAGAGCTGCTGCCAGTCTGAGAAGACAATACTGACGTTGATGGACCAAAGGTCTGATTCAGTATAAGGCAACTTCATATGTTCATATGTTCATTGTCTCTAGAGCCTTTTTTTCACCAGTAGAGATCCACCAATAGAAAGAGAAAATAAACACCATGTGTTGTAAAATATTCTAAAATTGGTGCCTTGGCACTCTTCCTTAGGGGGGATTTAAGAGATAATTCATCCAGAAACTTACAGTATTTTGCAGTCTTTAGCTTGCTTTTGTTGGTGAATTGGGATTTTCTGCCCCATATTATATAAAATGATATGAAGTTAATGGTAATCCATTTGGGAAACGAAGTTCAGAGCTCTGATCCTGACTTGCCTTCACATGTTAGACAGGTATTAGGCTGCTGGTAGATACAAGTCCTGCAGCACCAATCTTAGCAATATGGGGGATGAGATCATTGTTAATCCAGCAGTGATGCCTGACTTTTTAAGGCATATCCTGTGCATATCCAACTGCTGGACCCAAAAGTTGACAGAGTATACTTATGAGTTGTTAGAACTACACTGTCTTTCATTTATCTGCAGTGCATTAAGAGTTCTGATTTCATATTTAAAAATATAAGCATGCTTATCAGGAAAAATAAAAGTAAAATATTGGTGAGAGCAAATAGCTGCAAAACCAAACCAAACCAGGTCCAAATCAAAGCATGATATTAAATGATAATTATTATTATTGTTATTTTCTGCCCATTCCCCCATGTGGGCTCAAATAGTGACAAGAGCAGCACAGAGTTGCTTCTGATTATCTTAACTGGAAGTTCACATTGTTTCTCTGCTCAAAGTTTTCTATGCTTAAACCCCATCTGCTCTATGCGTAGGAAATTCAGATTTCATTATCCAAATCAAGAAATTGGACTATGCATACTAGTGGTCTGCTTACCTGTGCTAGGGCTAGGTTAGGCTGTAGCCATGGATAGCCATAGTCCATCCCAGGGTCCCCAAGGTCTCTGAAGTACAAAATACAGAAAGAGCTGCAAGTATGGCAGATCAGGCTCTGAGCCTGAAGAGAACTCTGAGGTGTGAACACAAAGATCTCAGGTAGCTCACTCATTTTAGTGTCCAGCTTCTGGGTGTGGGATTCCTGGTTCAAGCCCCAGAGCCCATGGAAGCCTGCTCATTTTGGAGTATAAAACTTGGATTGGTGTGGAGGAAACTGGAAAAGAACAAAGCAAGGGCTATGAAAGATGTGAGAGGATTGCTTGAGTCTATAAAATAAAATGCAAAAAGTTGCCAAAACTCAGTGCTGAGCTGTTCAGTTCATCTAACTCTTTGTACCTGAATTAGCTCTGAGAGCAGTTACACAAAACACCTACTAGAGTTGCTGAAGGTTCCTCCTGCTTTCCAGCCTGGCAAATGTGGGTGGGGTGAGAATAGAGACTTGAAATAAAATTTTTGGCGATTTCAAAGGTTTTAGGGTAGCCATAGGTTAACACAAATTACTGTCTTAGTGGAAAGTTCCTGGGACATAAAGGCATGACTGGTTCTTCTGAAAGATAACAGTTTGCTTAGCAGTTTGGAACATACGTATGATGTACATATCCAAAAGTAAGAACAACAACTTCATCAAAAGCAAACTGGTAGTGATTCATTCTGGAATACAAGAGCATTTCTTTCTGGGCTTGTTTTTAATCGAAGAACAGCTGTGTTCTGAGGGTACATGCTTTTCCAGTTCATCTGGCTGCACGCCCAGCTCAGAGGGCCACAGGTATTTGGTATTATTTCTCCACCCTGTATAGCCTGTGCTTTGTGTCTGCTGCAAGAAAATAGCCTCCTCCCTCTACCATTGCTTAATATGTTCCCTGGGGCTGTTGTGTAACTTGGTGTAATTACCCAGGGAATGTGATGCATACTAGACTCAGCAAGAGGAGAGGGTTATTCTTTTTGAAGAAACCAATAACAGAAGAAACATGAGTTCCACTGGAATCAACACATTAGGCTGAACTACAGTGTCCCCAAAATGTCTGAGACCAACATAGTTTAGAATGCTAGCCTGTCCATAATTGAGGGCTGTCATGTTAATGACCTGACTTCTGTGCCTCTTGAAGAGCTTGGAGAATTCAGAGATCAAAGTGCAGACTTCAAGAAGAAAATATGTTCTGGGAAGTTCTGAAATCCATTGTCCCAAAGGCCTGCCTAAAGGGAGCCAGTCTCTGCCAGGCCTTGCTGGTCTCTGATAGTGCCAAAAGTTGTCCTAAAAAGGATTTGTTCATGGTTCTTATGAGTTCTTGCTGTGCTTTCAACATCCTTGCTCCACTATGTAATTTGTAGCATTGGAAATTCTTTTGGAAAACGGATTTCTGAGATTGAAGTCCATGTTTTGTTTATTGTACCCGAAACTCAGTGCTATGAAGTTAAAAAGGCTAGTCCTTTGAAATTGTCCCATCTTGGCTGAGGCGGGACTCTACCTGGAGCCCCTCCCACACCTCCCAGGGCCCCGTCATACCTCCCAGCCTCCTGGCGAGGCCCTGCCGGCCGAAACACCTGCCAGCTCGAGCCGATGTGCCCACCCCCGGGCCTGGGGGAACTGGCAGAGCCATGGCTGTGGTAACAAAGAGTGGGAGGCAGGAACAACACCCCGCGGAGAGAGCGAGGAAGGCAGAAACCTTGAGCCGTGGTGGTGACACAGTGCCGATGCCCCAGCCACCTCAGCAGCCCCAAGGAGGACACGCCCCAGGAAGCCCGTCCTCGCTTATGAGCGGGGGTGGAGCTAACTGGGGGTGGGATCTGGGAGGCAGGGAGAGGGCTGGGGGAAGGATAAAAGGCCTGAGGCTGAGGGGTCAAGGAGGAAGCAGGCTGATGCAGCACAAGGGTGGCCAACTGAGAGAGAGGGAGTGGAGCCCCAGCACAGCTGGGGAGGGGCAAGAGTAAAAGGGGTGAAGCAAGCCAACTCTGCCCTCCTGCATTTTGAGACCTCTGGGACGCCTGGACGGGCCCAGCCCTGAGTCAGGGCACACACACAGCAGCGGGCGGGGCAGGGGCCACGTGGGCCATGACAAAAATATATAGGTGCAGAGGCTGGCTTAAATACTGTTAAATGGCTGCTTCATGCAATATAAGTCATATGATTAAAAATCCTTTGCAGTGTCACAGAGGATATCAGAGTGCACTATGGAGTGCATGCCGCTTCATTGCTGTCCCTGGAAATATTGCTACCCCAAGGCCAGCCTGGTCATGGAAGATCTCAGAAGCTGAACAGGGTCATGCCTGGTTAGTATTTGGATGGCAGACCACCAATATCAGGGCCACTGTGCAGAGGTAGGCAATGGCAAACTACCTCTGATTGTCTCTCATCTTGAAGGCCCTACAGGGTTGTCATAAGTTGGCTGCAAATTGCCCCCCCTCCCCAAGATCTTAGGCTCAGTTCAAATAACCCCCCCCCCTTATACATCTGGACTTGCTACTGTTCTTTAAATGGGCAGGTTGATGGGTGATCTGCTTTTGGAACCAATGAAAAAAACAAATTATGAGGGCTAATTAATCAATCCCCAGAATTCCTGTCTTCGAAGAACACATAGCTGCAGTTGATAGAGGTTGGAAGCCTGCGTTCATTAAAACCAACCAGCCTATCACTGCTGAGTTGTAATAGACACATCTCTGCAATGTGTATATTCTATTCACTGCTATACTTTTTTCCTAACTGCAGTGGCACTGCTTTCCTAAGGTCTTGGAAAACTTGTCAGTTATGTTAAAGAAAGAACATACTGGCACAAACGAACATAGTAATACTATAATGATTACAGTATTACGTTTCTGGGTCTGTATATCCGTTTTGCAAGGTGTTGGGCACAAACCAATGTTTGTTCCATTCACGATAGTGGAACTGTATACAAGAATCAATAACAATGTTATTCGATAATTATGAAGCACTCTTATTTATTTATTTATTTATTTATATTTAGACTTATATCCCGCCCTTCCCACCGAAATGGCTCAGGGCGGCTTACAACATTATAAATTCATATAAATTCAGCATAAAAACAATTACATAATAAAGTTAAAACCATAATTAATAAGACAGAAAGTAAAAATAGAAGCCAGCCAACATATGCAACATATGCAGTGTTTCCTCTAAATGGAAATACTGCATATGTTGAGTTTCTATGATGATCAAATCAATTATATAATTCCATTATTTTTAGATGTTTAAAAGATTGAATTGTCATCAAAAACACCAGGAGCTATAGAAGAATGGGGGGGGGGGGGCGCGGAATTAAGAAACTGCAAGCAGGGGAGGAATTGTAGCAGGAGCTCCTTTGCATATTAGGCTACCTCTGATGTAGCCAATCCTCCAAAAGTTTACAAAGCTCTTTTTTGTAAGCTCTTGGAGGATTGGCTGCATCAGGGGTATGTGGTCTAATATGCAAAGGAGCTTCTGCTAGAATTCCACCCCTGAATACAAGTGTACAAGTGTGAGGTAACAAAATCTATCCACCAAAAAACACACACAAGGAAAGGAACTTCATGGACAGGTAACTGCATAGAAAAGGCTAAATGAAACATCACTGCCCATTTTGTGCAGTGTCATAACACAATATTACACTTTTTTAAAATTAGCAAGGGACAACGTGAGGGGGGGGCAGAAGATGTAAATGCGATACTGATAAAACAAAAGGCAATGGGAAACAAAATTTGAAGTGGGAATTCCTCACTGAAAAACTGCGAGTTCAGATCGGAAGGAAAAAGTTCTGGGGGAAGTAGATTTGAAAAATGTGGGGTAATGAGTCACTAAACTTGGATTTACTGCTGGGGAGACAAGAATTGTATGGAAAGTTTTACAAATGTCATTGATTTAAGACTGCAGAGGTAGAGGTTGCACTTGCGTGTGTGGAAATAGGCTGGGCTGGCACACGAGTCAGCCCTCAAAGATACTGGCTGCTGGGAGGACACTTTTAGAGGCATTTCCAGGACAAAAACTCATATTAATTGAGATTATTGTGTTATATTGCCTTTAGGCAGTTGAAAAGCATTCACCATTTTGCTAAGTGCAAGAGATTTTATAAGTTTGATTCCTTGACTTCGTGAGTAGTCTTTCATCACTGAATCTGCTTACTAGATTTCTTGATTTTATTTCAGAAAGAGGTTTGAAAAATAAGTGGCTACCCTGAACCAGGGTTCAATTTGAGTGTAATTTTGTTTCCTCTCATTGTGTTATGCTATATTGTGTTCAGTAGGTCATCTCTAGCTCCAAGCTGCTCCATAGGTCCAGCTTACAAAATGCTATTATCAGTCATTTCTCTGCTGGAAATTTCTGGTCTTAATTGTTCAGTTTTTAGCTTGAGGCCCTGAGAATGCATTAACACAGTTCTACTGCAAAAAATTGAGGCTTTTCAAAGTCAAGCAAAGTCAACAATGGAGAAAGGACAGTTTCAAATAAGGCAAAGCATATAAAGGGAGACAATATTGTTACAAAAAAAAACAGTAAGGGGATTCTGGAAGGGTAGCAAATGAACAGACAATCATGCCTTGCTCTGTGCTGCAGGAAGCTACTGGGACCTGAGACTCTGGAGAGATTCAGAGGAGGGTTGTACAGCTGGTGTGGCTCCTCTGAATCTCTCCAGTACAGTAGGGAGTTCAAATGCCACCTGTTGCAGGGAGAGATGATCTCTAGTTCAGGATAACAATAAGACCTTACAGGGAGGATTATCTGGCTGCTGTTTGAGACATCAGTGCCTCTGCCTATCTTGCAATGACTGCTGTCCAATACAAGTATAGATAGCAAAACAAGCGGATCCATCAAAATGCTCCTTCCTATGTGTTTTTTATTTTATTATATTTTAATTGCTCTGGGGTGGGTAAAAGGGGAAATACACACTGGTGCTTGGCAAGCTGTTAAGTGCTACCTGCAACACAATAAAAGCTAGCAATTACATTGTAAAAATAGCAACTTTTCCCTTAGAATCAGGGGGGTTTTTTAGCAAGAACCCACAGGAACAGTTTCAGCTGGCTTGGCATCAGGGGGTGTGGCCTAATACACAAATAAGTTCCTACTGGGTTTGTGTGAAACAATAGTGATGTCAGGGGTGTGGCCTAATATGCAAATACTGAGCTTTTCCTACAAAAAAGCCCTGCTTAGAATGCTTTATATTTTTCCATGTTTCCTGCAAACTGTGACCAAAGCAATGGTATGCTGAAAGTCCTCCTGACATTACATTGCAAACAGTGAGATTTTGAAAAAAGTTGTTACCAGCACATTCTCTAGAAAAAATAATTTTAAAATTTCCTGTATGCCTTCTTTTAGTGTTACTGTGGTCTAACTTCCTGTTTGGTGTTGATGGGGGGAAATATCTTAGCAAGAATTACGCTAATATATTGAAAAGTCATCACAACAAGTTGGTATCACAAGCCTCATCACAAGTGGGAGAGCATCATGCAACTTCAGGGATTCCTTTTTTGTTAACAGTGAATGGCCAGGATTTAGTGAATGTCAACATTCAAATGTGAATACTGGCAGCTCCCAGATGAGAGTTGTGAATGTCTGTGTAGATTCTACACTTTCTATCAGAATTCACATGTCCCTCTGTGTGTTAGAGATCACATCACATTTAGGTGCAGCAAAGCTGAGGTAATGCTGCAATAAAGCACACTTGAAAAAACAGACACAGAACTACCTACTATACAAATAGAAGAGAGGAGAGCAATGGATTTCCATTGGGCAGAGAGGTGGGAATATAAATGCAGATTAGTTGTATCACAGATGTGTTCAGCAGAGTAGTATGAAAATAGCTGACATATACCCCCCTTTCATTCCATGGTCAAGAGCAGTGTTCCCTCTAAGCTGCAGAGTCATGTGAGCAAAAATTCTACTTTGTGAGCCACTGATGATAAAGTTGTGAGCTACTGGCATTAAAATTGTGAGCTATTGCATAAATTATTGTGCTCTGGGATCATTCTGCCTGAGCTAAGACAAAAATGTGTGAGCTGGAGGCTAAAAATCTGTGAGCTAGCTCACACTAACTCAGAGGGAACACTGGTCAAGAGTCACGATCAAAAAAGATACAACTTCCTCAAAAGATATGATTATAGTAGGCCTATGAACATACAGCTGAACCCTGTGGTGCAGAGTGGTAAAGTTGTAGTACTGCAGTCTGAGCTCCCTGCTCACAGCCTGCGTTCAATCCCGGTGGAAGCTAGGTTCAGGTAGCTGGCTCCAGGTTGACTCAGCCTTCCATCCTTCTGAGGTCGGTAAAATGAGTACCCAACTTGCTGAGGAGAAAGTGTAGATGACTGGGGAAGGCAACATTGTGAAAGCAACGTCACCCCAGAGTCAGAAACGACTGGTGCTTGCACAGGGGACTACCTTTACCTTTTTATGAACATACAGACAATTTCTTAATACTTTTCTAACAATTACTTTCAGCATTATGCTAATAATGTAGGAGTGCCTAGTTTTGTTTTATTACCTCCAGATTCTCGTTTTATCAGTGGATCTGGGATCAACTCTTTCTGTCCTTGGTGGCCTCTACATTTTCCTCTGTGTGTTGGCATACAACTGACCGGTATTTAAGAACTGCGGAGGAAGGCCGTCAGAATAGCACCAAACTGTTAGACTGTTTTTTTCTGGTTTTATAGTTTTAATTATTGTAAATTATTAAATGTGTTTTAATATTTACTAATTTTATTGTTCTGGTATTTTATGTTGTGAGCCGTCCTGAGCCCACCTCGGTGGGGAGGGCGGGATATAAATCGAATAAATAAATTAAATAAATAAATAAAGTATGGAAAACTTAGCAGCTACTGTCCATTATAGTCTTGGTTTTCCCTCGCATTTGTCCTTAAGTGAATATATATGACCCTGTAACCATTGCAAAAGTGGAGCTTCAGCATGCTAGGGCTATAAGACAGACTCCTCAGGTTTAAATATGGGAATTAGAGCTGTGAGGCAGCTGTTGGGGATATAAATACTGATGGAAGTGATTCAGCAAGATCCTCTTGATGACCTGGCCAATCAACATTCCTTGAGAAGATTTCAGAGGGGGTGTTTACCACAAAAGGGACATTCAAGGACATTTAAATCAAAGCCCAATGAGACATCCATTTCTGGATATTCAGTATTCTAGAGGGGTGTTATATCACGGATCAAAGATGAAAACAAGATCCATTATGAAGAGTAAATTAACTATTCAGTCCCTCTTATTAATGAATAGGGATGGGACAAATTCTGGCTGGATCAGGGCTTAGGAGGTGTTGTTTGACATGCACATGGTCTCCGAAGAAATCTCCAAGCTTTTGGGTGAAAACAACTCCCTCCCTGAAACTTTGGCACAAAAATGCTTGACAATGGTGGGGGTGGTGTTTTTCAGCCTTAGAAACTCCAATAGGGAGCTTCCAAAGCATGACAGACACTGCTGCCTGCTAATAACAGAGTTCTTACTCATTTCAATGGGACACAGATCTATATAAGTGTAGGACGAATGCACTTTCCCTTTGTTGATGTGGTTTTAGACAGAGAGGATGTATTTGTAATGGGATAAAGAGCTTTGCTGTGGGGCATGGGGGGATTGCTTAGCTAGCTTTGCTTTGCCCTGGGTTCCTCTGTATTGCAATTCAGGGTTTTTTTGTTTTTGTCTGCTGCAAAGAGTGGAAAAATTGGGATTGAATTCCTCTCATTTTACCTAGCATATTTGTTTAGTGGGATTTTCCTGCCGTCTGCTTCCTTGGTGGTTTCCCTTCCTTTTTTTACCATTTTATTCCCTAGGCCCTCTTACCTCTGTAGCAGACAACAACAGAAGAGATGGAAGCAAGCTGCCCAAAGGAGCTGAGTTTGGATGCAGGTGACATGAGGTTCGACAGGTCCGCCCTGGGCATCCTGTGAACCCTGGAAGAGGGCTGGAAGTCCTGGGGGCCTTTTCCGCAGGGGTCCTCCTCTCAGAGACATCTCTCCAGGGGGCATGGCAGCCAGCATGCCAGACAGTGGGATGGCTCTGCCCAGCTCACCAGCGATGCCATACCTCCCCAGGTAGATCTGGCTGTCAAGAAAATTACCTTTGTGACAGCCATTTGTTTTAAAATGTTTGGTCTTATGTTTGAAAGTTGCTGAAGCCTTTCAGTTGCAAATGGAAATACCCCATGGTTAAGTGTTTTTTGGATTGTACCCAGGGTATCTAAGGCAATTAACAACATCAGCTGTTAGCAGTTATTCATGCGTACCTGTGAACAGGGCTTTTTTTATAGAATAAACCCAGCAGGAACTAATTTGCATATTAGGCCACACCCCTGACCACAAGACAGCTGGAACTGCATTCTTGAATGTTCCTGCTAAAAAAATAAAAAGGAAAAAAAGCCCTGCCTGTGAATAATAATTCTCACCTGAGAACTGTCGAGTTAATTGATTTTGACAACTACCAATCAGGATCTAGTTGGTGATCTAGATCCATCATGCTTGTAAGATCTTAATTAAGCAAGGAATGGGATTGGATAGCCAACTGGGAATTGACAGCTGGACTACTATAAGAAAAGCCCAGGTTCAAGCTCAGTATGCATAAACATAGAGACATCTTGATGCTAAGATGAAGATACCTGGATGAAGGCCTTCAGGACTTCCACTCTGCTACACTATTGAAGATGCTGCTTGTCAAGCTACTCCAGCAAAACTGAAACTGTAAGCTAATAGGAGCAGTTGTTGGTGAGCAAGTTAGATGGGTTTTTTTTATAGTTCTTTGTTTCCTCTGTACACCCTTTCCCCCTAACTTGTATGTTTTTATTTATCATATCTTTTGTAAATAAGTTCTCTTATTACATTTTAAGTGGAGTGAGTTTCTGAGCCAGAATCGGGTGTTTCAGTGCCTATTTAACACTAAAGGTCAAGGTAGTATCCTGTGCAAGCACCAGTCATTTCCGACTCTGGGATGATGTCACAACATGATGTTTTCATGGCAGACTTTATACAGGGTGGCTTGCCATTGCTTTCCCCAGTCATCTACACTTTACCCCAGCAAGCTGGGTACTCATTTTACTGACCTCAGAAGAATGGAAGGCTGAGTCAACCTTGAGCTAGCTACCTGAACCCAGCTTCCACCGGGATTGAACTCAGGTCGTGAGCAGAGAGCTCGGACTGTTTAATTTGGCATGTTTTAATGGTTTTCAAATTTGCTCAGTCAAAATATATTGGTTCAAGGACCAGGATCTTGACACTGGCCCATCCCAAGGGTTGTCCTAAATAGAGAATGAAGCCAATGAAGGTTCCAGGCCAACCAATCAAGGGTCCCGGCTTGGCTCTCTCAGGCAGGATCCAAGGCCAATGGGAAAGTCAAGTGTGGAAAGTGAGTGGGAGACCTCAAAGGGTACAATGGACACCAAGACGGGGTTTAAACTTTTAAAAAACCCTTTCTCTTCTTCTCATTTAAAGAAGATTGTAGATTGATACCCCATCCTTCTCTTTGAATCAGAGTCTCAGAGTGGCTTACAATCACTTTATCTTCTTCCCGCACAACAGACACCCTGTGAAGTAGGTGGGGCTGAGAGAGTTCTTACAGCAGCTGCCTTTCAAGGACAACTCCTGCAAGAGCTATGGCTGACCCAAGTCCATTCCAGTGGCTACAAGTGGAGGAGTGGGGAATCATACCCAGTTCTCCCAGATAAGAGTCTATGCACTTAACCACTACATCAAAATGGCTCTCTACACCCTACTGGCTCTCTGCTTTTCCAGTTCCTCTGCTTTCCCCAGCTTGCCTGCTGCGGCGGGTGCACTGGCAAAGGTGCAGGGATGCATTTAAAGATGCCTCCCCGATCCCTCTAGCCTTCCTCAGTGTGCTCACTGTGGTGGGTGGGCTGGGGGAAGGTGCAGAGAGGCTCTCCAGTCTTCCCCAGCCTGCCTGCTGTAGCAAGCATGCTGGGGATGGCAAGGGGAGGCATCTAAACATGCGTTCCCAATCTTGTCTCCCTTCCCTAAGTGGTCCACAGCTGGATGGCATCTGGAGAAGGAGACAAGATCAGGGAGGCATTTAACCCGCCCCCCCCCCCAGTCACGCTGGGGGGGGTGGTAGGCTCACGTAATTGAAGGGAAGGCAAATTGTCTTCCCTTCAGTGGAGCATGCCACTGATGAGGTGCAACTCAAGATAGGGGGTATTTAAACATTAAACCCCCTCAGTCTCTGGAGTCATGCCACACAGGTGGCACACTTCCTTCAATGATGGGCTCCTGCTGCCTCCCAATGCCTCTCCAATAGGGGAGAATTATTATCCACTATAGGGATGGTCCCCATAGGGTATAATTGAGTTTAATCAATTTGGCAATGCTGATCATTCCTGAACCCCAGTATCATACTGATGCCAGGATTCAGAAATATTGGCAAATAATTATATTTTTTGGGTTTGATATATCTGAACAAAAAAAAATTACAAATTTTTTGGTGCACACCCCTACTCCTGGATCTCCTAAACCTATGCCTGTCAAAATTATAGCTGACAGGCAGTGATTTTGACAGGCATAGGCTCAGAAGTTTATAGAATGGATCCTATGCACACTAGAGAAACCACACTCACAGCAGTCCTCCCCTGGATGTTCCTCTACATGCCCTCCAAGTTTGGTGTCTCTTGTTTTCATAGCATCCATTCTATGCACTCCTGAATTTGTGTCTGTCAAAATGACTGCCTGTATAGAGCGGATCCTGCTCAAGTTAGAGATACCAATCTCAAAGGGAAACTATGGTTGACTCTTCTCTATTTGCCCTCAAAGTGTAGTGAGGATTGCATTTACAGGGTCTGAATTATGTTCCCCCAATGAAGGTGTCCCCATGAAAGTGCGTTCTGGGTAATGACAGCAGGCGATTTCCCCAGAAAGTGTCTTCCTGGGGGCACCTTCTTTGGGGTCTGGAACTTGGACCTTGTAAATCTAACCCTCACCAAACGTGTAGGGCAGGCTGAGGAAAGACTGCTGGAGAACCCCTGTGAGTTTGGTGTCCTTAGCACAAGGGGGGGGGTGTGTGTGTGCACACATGAACCACACTATGTGGACCAGTTTGTGAGGTGGCTGAAAATTCATGATGCTCCATGGTTTGTGAACAGGGCACATCACAAATAATGAACTGAACTGCATTTTCCTGGTTCCTTCCCATTCCTAGATGCTGCCTATCATGGGGGAGGGGGGCAGGTTGTGGAATTTGCTTCCAATCCCCTCTGGATGCCAACATATGCAAACAGAACATTTGCCCCTGTGCTTAGCAGGCATACCCTAACTCATTGAATTCAAATTGAAGCCCTTTTTGCCATCCTACAGCCAATGCCTGCTGGAAGCATCACTCTGGAAAAATAGACCTCTCAGAGCAATCACCCTGAGCTGCATGGTGTGTTTATTGCTGAACATCCCTGTCACATATGTGGCTTATCTTCTCATTTCCTTCTTGTCTTCTAGAACTCTAAGCCAGGCAGCCAAACATTATAATAAACAAGAAAAAATATAACTATTTATGAATACCTTCAACTTTCACCAGTATTGCCGACTTTAATTCATCTTTCAGTGTGGACTTGTTATATTAAATTTGGAATTTGCAGTTCAGCATATGATTAAGTAACATCTAAATGCATGCCCTGAATGGTCTGATTTTGCTAGTTAATCAGTAAATCAACTATCAGTTGTATGCTTGTGTGTATGTGCAAGCTGAAACATTACATAATACGTTGCCCCACTTGTTTTATCAGTAACATCCTTGGCAAACCTTTCTTCTTCCTAGTCTACAGGTGAGGAATACTTATTTGGAAGTACAAGCACTAATCTGAGTCACCCTCAGCCCTCAGTTATAAAACGGAGTACCTCAAACAATGTGGTGACACTTTACTACCTTTCACATTAATGCTGCATTTCTCATGCAGATAGGATAATATGTTGCCATTCATATTGTTCAAGCAGACAATACGAAAAAGCAATGTTATGTGAAAAAACGTTGGGAGCTTAGCATATGGAGCTATTCTGAGGGGGACACAGTTTAGGAGTGGCTTCTTTGTATGATGCTAAAAACAGTAAATTGAATGATTATTTTCTTCCAATTGTTTTATGGTGTTCAAAGTTGGGATGTTGCTTGGCAATTCACTTCATCCCCAGCATGTCCAGCACAGTTCCTCGGGGTTTCCTGATTCTTTAGTGAATCATTTGGAAGGGGCGTATTGGGCTACAATGGGAGGGGGAAGGCAGGAGAGTTCTGTTCCAAGAGTTCTGCTCTACTGAGTGATCATTCGATCTAACTTGCTGATAACTTGAGCTCTACAGAAAGACACATTTTCCCCATTTGATGAATACAATTGTCTGCCTCCAATTTGCGCTAAATAAACTGCTCATAATCAAATGTTTTTGTCTTCTTGCAATCTGCTCTTTACAGTCACACCCACTTGAAGCTGTCTTGTACAAAATCAGGACATTGGTCCACCCAAGTCATTGTTTACTCAAACTGGCAGCAGCTCTCCAGGATCTCAAGTGGGGGTCTTTCACATCACCTTCTACCTGGTGCTCTTTAACTGGAGATTCTGGCAACTGAACCAGGTACCTTCAGCGTACAAAGCAGAGGATCTTCCACTGAACCACAGCCCCTCACATGAATGAGTCAAATTAGTTAAGGTAACAGCTATGATCTGGCATGTCTGATCATGAATTGACAAATCCATAGGCTACAGCCTTAGCTGTAGCCTCAGAGGCTGCTATATCATGAAGATGGGAGAGAACATTTGGAGCCAAACACTGAAAAGGGTGGAAAAATGAAAACCAACAAGTAGTTGTAAACAACAATTTATATGTTGCATGTTTAGAAGCTCACACCATGGTTTGGTCCTTAAATGATGCCAATGAGAGAATTCATTTATATCACAGTTCCACTCTTTCTCTTGCCTATATTCATGGCTTTGCAATTCTAATATAGTTTTAGTCGCTGGTAAACAAGAAATCTTATAATTAATGGATCTTATAATTTAAAAAAAAATCAGCCAAAAAGTTGGCTTCACTTTCTTTTCCTCTGTGAACTGTAGTTGACCCCATCTGACTTCAAGAATGTTGATTTCAAGACTGTGTGTGCATGTACAGTAGAAAATAGATAATTTTGTCACTGCTGTAAATATTGTTTTTGTAGTATCTAACCTAAATAATTTGTGTTAATGTATTGCCTGGCATTAATCTAATATGCCAAAAGAAATGGCTGGAAATATAGGCCATTATAGGAGATGCAGGCATAGTCTTCATCTCCATTTGCAAGCATTGATGATCTATCAGGAATTATTTCTGTAGCAGGGCAGAGAGGAGAGTGTTTCCTAATTAAATTAAATTAATAGTGAGTATGAGTCATGCTGGATTTAATGTTTCCACCCCACTGTCCTTACCTCCTGGTCAAATTGGCTAAGAACTAAGGTTGCCAGCCTCCAGGTAGGGCCTGGAGATCTTCTGCTATTACAACTGATCTCCAGCTGACAGAGATCAGCTCCCCTGGAGAAAATAATTAAAGCCAAAAATCACTGGAGGAGCAATAATACTTTATACAATGAGTGTATATGCAACCTACATTTCTCAAAATACATGTGTAGCAATAATCATCATTAGTAACTTGTTAACCATAGTACTTAGTTCAACAAATGTTCATAATACATGATTAAACCAACACAGCTGGGAAAAAAGGTCCATTCACTCCCCCACACTGCCTGCTGTAAAAAGATAAAAAAATACATTTCCTTAGAGGCAGATGCCTTCCTGCTGTTCCAACTTGTGTTCAAGCTTGTATTCAGCAGCTTGGGTGGAGTTCAAATTTTCAGCTTGTCTCTGAGAGAGTAAGGTGACTGCCAGCCCGGGGTTCCTCACGGTTTCTCTCCTTCATCAGCCTTTTACTCTCAATATTTTATCCTGGAGCCTCAGTACCACATTTAACAACTTGGATCAACGCATGTTAATTGTTCTTTCTGTTTCTGGCTCCAGGATAAAATATTGAGAGTGATGATTATTGCTACACATGTATTTTGATAAATATAGGTTGCATATACACTCATTGTGTAAAGTGTTATTGCTATTTCAGTGATTTTTGGCTTGAATTATTCACTTACATCAGAACCTGCTGATATCTACCCCTGGAGAAAATGGCTGCTTTGAAGGGAGGACTCTATGGCATGGTACCATGCTGAGGCCGCTTCCCAAACCCCACCCTTTCCCAGGTCCAGGTATTTTCCAACACAGATCTGGCAACCCTACTAGGAACCCTAGGAAATATTGCCTTTCTCAGTTTCTATACTGGAGCTGTCTGAGAGTTCATTCATTGTTACACGCTTGTCACTCAGTACTTTGCAGCTGAATGTTGTCTCTGCTTTCAATTATGTGCTCACAAATCCCATTTACTGAATTTGAATGAAACTATGAATAACTAAGCACACAACTGCAAATATGTTACTTCGGTTTCAGAGGAAATGGCTTCGTCTCTCCTCAATTCCTCAGAAAGAGCATAGCGAGTAGAAAACATGCTGTAAGTGATGATAAGCTTAGGGTTGCTAGCTCCGGGTTGGGAAATACCTGCAGATATTGGGGATGGAGCCTGAGAAGGTTGGGGTTTGATGAGAGGAGGGACCTCAATGATGGTGTATAATGCCATAGAGTTCACCCTCCAAATGTGCTATTTTCTCCAGGGGAATGGATCTCTGTTGTCTGGAAATCAGTTGTAACAGCAGGATATCTGGAGGCTGGCAACCCTAAAATTGAAGCTTGTCTCGAGGCCTTATTTATAGAATATTTGAAAGTTGGAATAGATGTTAGGGTTGAGAAAGTCATGGAAATTTTGTGCAACAGCTTTGAGGAGAGGAGAGTTTTGGAATGGGAGGGAACCCAAAAGGTATGATGCCTAAGAGTCCATCATCCAAAGCTGTCATTTTCTCCAGGAGAACTGATCTCAGTAGTCAGGAGATCAGCTGTAATTCTGGGAGATCTCCAGGCCTCACCTGGAGGCTGGCAAGCCTATTTACTTTTCCTAGGATTTTACATTTGTTTTTCTTGCTGAAATGGAGACACAAAAAAAACACAATGGCTTCTGCTGTGACTATAGTAATTGCTTCATGCAGAAGTAGCTACAGCCTTCTTCTGTAGGGCCTAACTACATGTTACAAAGATCTCTGGTGATGTCCAGGTCATCCTGAGGACTTTCAATCAGACATGAGTGGCATGTCCTTACTGGGAACTGAATCTGCAGGCATGTGCCAGTCCAGTCCTTATTGCAACCATGCTGCATGAGGGGAGAGATCTTATAGCATTCTCCTGTGCTCCACTTGTATCAATAGGATAAATATTGTTTTTTCCAATGCAGCAAACAGCTCCCCAAAGACTGTTTTAGGCTGGGAAAATGACCTGGGAGGAAAGCATAAACACTTCTCAGTATGCATTATGGAAACAGCCTAGTAGTCATCATTGAGGGAATAATCAAAATTTGTTGTGAAACTTGGTGTGAAGATCTAGCTTTATATTGGAAATTATTTGGTTGAAATATATATATATATATATATATATATATATATATATATATATATATATATATATATATACTCTCACACATAGTTCCCCCATTTTGTGCTGAACCCCTCCCCAAATGCCAGAAAGTGAATTCTTCCTACATGTTATAGCCTCAGTCTTCCCAAATATGACTCCAAAGAGGTCCTAGATTCAAATTCAGATGCACCTTAGTAACCAATAAGTTTGGGGGTTTTTTGTTATCAAGTCACAGCCAGACCAACAAAATTATGAGAGGACTTGGTGGTCTCTGAAGTGCTACTGGATGTAAATCTACCTCAGACCAACTTAACTACCCTTTAAAACTGAAAAAGAGCTATTTCTCTAGGGCTTATGCTTTGGTTTCTTATTGGAGATTCTGCTGAAATAGATGCCCTTCCAAGCATATCCCGCTTTAGTTTCTGGAGCTGCTTTGTGTGAGTTGTTTAAATTGTTTGCTTCCTTGCTAAGAACGTATTTGTTGTATATTTTGAGAATGACACAGTAAAATGGTTACATCAGAGTCTAGGAACCAGTTGCACCATATCAATAATAATTTTAATGTGGCCACCTTCTCTGCTAGAAGCCTCAGGTTTGGACTAGTCTCAAAAGTGAAATGCTGCTAGTAGGTGTGATCCTAGTGCCATCTAGTGAATACTCTAATAACTGAACTGCTAGTAGTGCTGAACCAAATTGTGGCAGAGGGGCATATTCCTCAAACGTTCTTAATGTTCTTAATGTGGAATGCAAACCTGACCCTCCCAGCGGTTTTTCATACCATTTCCCAAAAGATATGAACTTATTCACAGAGGACAGATGCCAAGGGGAGAGAGAGAATGTGTTCCCATCACTGAGACAATCAGCCCCACTCACCTGGACAAATCCAAACTTTCAAACTAGATTAGTTCAGTCTGGAGCAGAATATGAATGAACATTAGGTGTTCATGGGAATATACCTCTCACTGAATGTAATGCAATGAAATGTGGTTTTTATGAGCTGCCTCAAGTGCTATGTCTGTACTATAAAGACAGAATAATACAACTATTCAAAATAAACAAAATAGATACCATCAACATATTCTTCTCAACACTGTTGCTGTCTATGTGCATTTCTTTGCTTTCGGTTAGATGGCATTGTGTTGTTTATTTTAATTGAAACATTCACATTCTTCCCCAACTAGGTATACATGTGAGTAAAGCAACTGGGGAAATCTAGCCATCCAGTGTTAGAAGCAAGGTTGCCAACCTCCAGGTGAGGCCTAGAGAATCTAAATACAAAATATGCCTGCACTTATATAAACATAAATCTTTTTTGCATATAAAGTTGCCTCCCCCTTTAGACCCCTTGTTGAATGCAGTGACAGACTGACTGTCGTTAGCATATAATCTTAGCCACAAAACTGAATGAGTAACTTGGAGTGCCATCCTCAGCAGAGTTAATCCTTCTAAGCACAATTAGTTCAATTGACTTAGAAAAGTGTAAATCTTTTTAGGATTGCACAGTGACATGTTAAGATACCTGCACTTCTTCTCCATCAATATCAGAAGCCCCTTTGGATAAATCCCACTGAACTTTGAAGACATGGAAGAGGAGGTAAAGAAAAGGATGCACTTGCTAGTGCTTTAAGCTCAATGACCAAAGGCCATAATATATGATACAAATATTTAATATACAATTCTTATAGTGCAATCCTAAGAGTTACAGTCTCAAAGCCCGTTAACTTCAGTGGACAGTAAGTCTGCTGTCATATACAGCAGGGATGGCATTGTTATATTACATCTAACTTCACAACAGTTCAGTAAGTTAGGATATTTCCAGACCTGTCTTTAAAAAAAAAATCGTCACATTCTGAGTAAATTTATGAAGGATAGCCAGTATATCCAGCAATATAGCTAGATTCAGAAATAGATCAGCCACATTTTTCTCCATCATTGCAACTGCTGCAAGCACTTATATATGTCTCCATTATTGGGACAGCTTCTTCCAATAGCTGATTAGTCCAGTAAAAGACAGGTGGCACTTCCTCTTTATCCCTTCCATGTGACTCTGCAAAGCCTTCTCAAATATATCAAGTTAAGTGTCCTCTGTAAGATGTTCATAGATGCAGGAAAATATAAAGATGATTTTAAAGCAAAGTCTGGTTTCACTAGAACTAATTATAGTTCAAACAACTATGTTGAGTGAGCCCTATCCGAGACTTTCATAACACTTTGACAACATCTAGCTTGCAGGAAAGACAGATCAATGTGCACTGGAAATGTGCCAGACTCTGGTATAATACAGCTATAAATCATTATTCTTTAAGATATTCATTTGATAAAATAAAAAGATAATAATGAAGGGATTTCCTAAACAAGTCATCTTCACACCATGTAGTATTATAAAGATGCAGAAAGGTGCGTATAATATCCATGTCTTAATAGTCTGGTACAGGGAAAGTTACAGCAATTCAGCTACTGGATACATATAATAGAGCATGCAAAAACAGCATGAACAGTAAACATTGTTTCAAAAAGAATGAATGCATTGTACAGGCACTTCATTTCATCTCATTTACTGAAGAAGTTACAGTTATCTCTCCATTATCTGCCTTCTCCTTTTAGACTGTCTCTTCCCATCTAACTTTTCAAACTTTACCATCCCTTGTTATTCCTTCTTGCCTGCTCTTGTCCTGTGTCCTTATTCCCCATCTAGCCATGTGTGCTTCCCCTCTGGAGAGAAATCTGAATCAGTTAAAGAAGAATCTTTGGGTCATTGGTTAATGGTAGGTAATTTGTGTAGACAGTTATAACTCTTGAGTAAAGATGGGTCATCTTGCAATGTCGTGTAACCTCAGAACATTAAAAAAGAGAGAGAAACTTATCATATAGAGTTTTCTTCATTATCAAGCATGTGAAAAGTACAATTCTCTGGGTTCAGTAAATGTCTCCGTTGCTCAGGTAAAACATTTAGCAGACTAAATCACCAGTGTTTCTATAGCAAATATCATATTCAGAAAAATAAGCTAGATGTTTTTCAACTTTCTTTTTAATGTAGTGTGTCTCTCACTAGGATCTCCCAGTATAAGGTTCAAACAGTATGTCTGACTATAGGCCTATTTCAGTAAAGCCCCAAGGACAGCTGCCACTCTACTCAGATCGCTAAAAGAAAGGAGGGAGGTGAATGAGGGAAAATAGTAGGGGCTGTAGGAGCAAAGTAAGCAAATCCAGTAAGGATGTTTGTGTGCAATATCTAGCAAATTTAGAACTGATGTGTGAAGACTTTGTACTGAAGATGTGACAGCGTTGTGGCACATACTGTAAGACTACAAGCAAGTTGCATCAATTAAAGCAAGGGCTTTCATACACAGCCTGCAGTGATGGAAGTAAACCAACATTCCCTATTCCTCCCTACAAATGCCTGACCAAGCCTTGACTGGCTCACAATAAGACTTCCCTAGTTTCACCTGGTCTTTGGGGTGAGAATCTTTTGTGTCTTTAAACAGATCTTTTATAAGTGTTCTCATCTCCAACATTTCTGTCTTTTGTAGAAAACAGTTTTCTGACAACTGCATACATCTATCCTAACTCACTCAGTATCTCCTCCTACGGACAATACTAGAACAAAAATGGGTTAAATCCGGGCTGCATCTAAGATGGTAGCATGTTGCTGGTACCAGGCATCTTAGAGGCCATTGTCTTCTCATCCATATCTGTACTTTGTTGATAAACCACATATTACTTATTACATAGTCTTTCTTTTGAGGAGACACCAGGCTGATGCTCTTTGTTCGCAATATAGATGTTTTAAAAGAGAGAGGCTGTGACAGTTTGCTAGTTTTGCCAAACACTTGTTACTTTTTAGTTCACAGAGCTGAGGGTCCTAGGTTTGTGTCCATATGGGCGTGAATGTCTTTACTGATGACACCTTGGGTTTGCCATTGCTTTATCACACAAACCCTGCATCCCAGATTAGTCCACCAGGAATCTGGAAGAGAGAAGGCAAGGTCTACAGCTGTTGTAATCAAGAGCAAAATTAACAGTAATGTCCATCCTGTTTTAGTCCTATGAATGACAGTCCAAACAGCTCTTCCTTTAAGGTACTGATCTAGTCCATAGTAACATCACTGCTCTATTACCAGGCCCCGCCAAGCTTCCCGCAGTGTGGCCTTCACCTTGAACTTGGGTACCTGAAGTACAACCCCAAATTTTCCCTCTGGTGCAGGAAGTATTTCGCCTTCAGGAACACTGAATGTGAATCTTTGCAAGCTCCAAGACAGAAAGAGGAAAAGCTCCATCTTGGCCAGTGATTCTCCCACGCAGACTCGAATACCAGCTCCAAAGGGTAGGTAGCTAGGTGAAGGAGAGTAGAGTCTGTTCCCATGTTCATCCAGAAAACGACCTGAGGTAGCACAGATATGTTTTTATTTAACATTTCCCTAGGAAACACATCAAACTCCACAATGAAAACATAGCGGAAACTGGTTGTGAAATACATAGAGACAAAGTTGTCTCCTGGTCAGAGTGTTGGAAGACTATGACAGAAAACCTCAGTTCAAATCCCAGCTGAGAGCAGAACCAGACATAATGGCTTCCATGAATCTGTCATGGAGGTTCAAAGATATTG
Source organism: Heteronotia binoei (assembly GCF_032191835.1). Taxonomy (NCBI): domain Eukaryota; kingdom Metazoa; phylum Chordata; class Lepidosauria; order Squamata; family Gekkonidae; genus Heteronotia; species Heteronotia binoei. The sequence continues at coordinate 74,769,030 of NC_083228.1, read as the reverse complement.
GGTTCAATGCAAAAAAAATCATTTAACTTGGAAGCCCCAAAGCTTTATGCTCTGCCCTGATCCTTCACATTTTCCAGTAAAGAGGAAAATGCTGTTCAAGCAAATTACAAGGATGGTCTGACTCCAATTGTATTGACAGAAATAAACTTTACTTACGAAATACAAGCAGATCCTACATGACATATTAATGTAGGTACATTTAACTTAATGTGAACAGATTAACTTCAAAAAGGTTAACTTGCTACAGCCCTAAGCTCAGGTAAGAGAGAGAAGAGAGGCCCTATAAAAGACGATGCAGAAGGCAAACAAATCCAAAGGGGGGGGGGAGAGATATCTTAACCAATATGTTGTCGAAGGTTTTCACGGCTGGAGACCAATGGTTGTTGTTGATTTTCCAGGCTGTGTGGCCATGGTCTTGGCATTGTGAGACCTGACATTTTGCCAGCAACTGTGACTGGCATCCTCAGAGGTGTAACACAGAAAACTGGAGTTCTCTCTAGGTCAAATTTGCTGGCAAAATGTCAGGTCTCACAATGCCAAGACCACGGCCACACAGCCTGGAAAATCTACAGCAACCAGTTCTCTTAACCCTTTGCCTCCTAGATCCTCTTGCATGATATCCAACAAAAGACATATTGGGCAGGAGCCCATCTTGGCCAAGGATAACAACACAGAGGCCCTATTGGCAAGGTTTCACATTAATGTTTCACTGCATGTGGAGTTCCTCTGATGGGGCAAATAATGCTCCCCTGCCATTTCAGCTTGGCAAACTTTAATTGCACTGCACATCGCTGAGTCTAATGTATCCACAGGCTTGTTAAGATAAAATGGAAAAGGGGAGAGCCACCCTGAGCTCTTTGGAAGAAGAAGGCTGCAGAATTTATACCCCGCCCTTGTCTCTGAATCAGAGACTCAGAGCGGCTTACAATCTCCTATATCTTCTCCCCCCACAACAGACACCCTGTGAGGCAGGTGGGGCTGAGAGGGCTCTCACAGCAGCTGCCCTTTTAAGGACAACTCCTGCGATAGCTATGGCTAACCCAAGGCCATTCCAGCAGCTGTGAGTGGAGGAGTGGGGAATCAAGCCCGGTTCTCCCAGATAAGAGTCCACACATTTAACCACTACACCAAACTGGCTCTCTGAAGTGTGGAATAAAAATATACAATAGACACCCTTCCCAAATTTGGACAGGAATTCAACATTCCACCTTGAGCTTCTGTTGATGTTTCAGTGCCATTCAAAACTGCAGCGTTGGGGTATGGCTAGGCACAGCCCTTTTGCCAAGGAACCAATGAGGAGAAATGCACATCAGGCAAGACTATGGGAATATGGTTAGGCATAACAAGCATCACAAATTTGAGATAGTAAGAGCAAATTAGAAAGCAGGCCTCCGTAAACAGGAATGGCAGGCAGAGCAATAGGTGAAAGAGCATCTCTGCTAACCACCGGAGGAGGCAACATTTCACACCTACCTGGATTAAATTTCCCTGGTTCATCCCATTCTTTCTCATCATGGTGAATAGACCACAGATTGATCACAACTCGAGCTCCTTTAGGGATGTCATACCCCCCAATGCTGCGGAAACACCAAAACCCAACAGACCCTTATTTAGAATCAGTCTTATCTCCCTTCACAGCCATGCATCAGACTTCACCCTTGGATCCAGCCCTCACCTTGTATCTGCCAGTGCTTCATGTGGGATAAGAAGTGGAGAGACAGGGCGGATACGCAAAACCTCACTAATGGTGGCCTCCAAGTAAGGCAAGTGCTGCCGGTCATTGAGTTGGGGATATCTATCAAAGCCTACTTTCTGATCAAGTTCCTCTTGGATCTTCTGCTGCACCTGGTGAGAGGAATGATATAGGCAAGTCAGCAGGTAGTGACAGTCAGGGCTGGCCCTAGACTGTTTGGCATTCTAGGCAAGGCTAACTTCTGGTGCCTCCCTGCACTGATAGCATCACCAAGCCACATAGGGGCACCCAAATTGGTGCCCCCAGGCCAGCACCCTAGGCAATTGCCTAGTTTGCCTAGTGGCAGGGCCAGCCCTGGTGACAGTGAGGCAGAGAATAGACAATACAACTCTGTGGGCCTCACCCATTGCTTTAGCTAGTTAATATGCACCCTTTCTCATTCCCCTTGTTAGGCTAACCAACAATTAATGTGGATACTGGTGTCTGCCACACCAAATAGTGTTCCCTAGAATGGAAGACAAAAACTTTTGGAGGACAAGGAATATCATATATTATTCCTTTTCTCTAAGTGGCAGTGGGAAGCTGTGCGACTAATAGATGGAAGCAGGGCTTTTTTGAGCAGGAATGCCCAGGAACACAGTTCCAGCTGGCTTAGTGCCAGGGGGCGTGGCCTAATATGCAAATGAGTTCCTGCTGGGCTTTTTTCTACACAAGAAAGCCCTGTGTGCAACAATGGTGACATCAGTGGGTGTGGGCTAATATGCAAATTAGTTCCTACTGGGCTTTTTCTTTAAAAAAAAAAGAGCCCTGGATGGAAGCTATGGTGCCTCCCACTCTTTCTCCACAAAGATCCACTGTGATAACCAGAAGCATTCTGGAAACAATAATATTCCTCTAAATGTTTTGGGTATTGCAGTGGTGGTACTTTTCTGGTGAGATTAGGTTAATGGAATAAAAGAAATAAAACCATCCCTCATCCCAAGAAGCTAGGTATGGAAGCCATTTAAGCTTGTAGCACATGGCAAGTTTTCTTATGTGATGAGCCATTAGAAAGCAGTGCTTTGTTGCATAGATGGAGATATTGTAAATGGCAGAAAAAAAGTTATGTGGTAGAACTAAGAAAGTGACTGAGACTCAGCAACTTACTGTAAGATGGGGCATGTGGTGCACTTGCAGTGTGTGCACAGACCCCAAGCTACCTCTGGTCAAGCAGCCACTGCTGCCCAAAGTTTTGCTAAGAGTACATGAATTCCAAGTAGATGTTGATTATTCCAATTACACTTGAGCAAAGAAACATCTTTGTCAAAGATTACTTCAGCAATAATCTAAAGATTCCATTGTGAATGTGGAGGGGAAGGGGTTATCACAGCCAGGGACATATGGACATATGAAGCTGCCTTATACTGAATCAGACCCTTGGTCCATCAAAGTCAGTATTGTCTACTCAGACTGGCAGCGGCTCTCCAGGGTCTCAAGCTGAGGTTTTTCACACCTATTTGCCTGGATGCTTTTTTGGAGATGCCAGGGATTGAACCTGGGACCTTCTGCTTACCAAGCAGATGCTCTACCACTGAGCCACCATCCCTCCTGATAATGAGGGAATGCTCATTATAAGAAAATATCATATAGTATATACTATATTGCTCAAGTTTATTATCTATAGAAACAGAATAACGTCACAAAGAGCAAAGAGCAAGATGTTGTGCTGAATAGGGACATTCTTTGCAAAAAGATATTGTACTCATGACCTAGAGATAAATGAAAGATAGTATTTATGTCTTTCAAGGTAGAACACACTGCTGAGGGAAGAATTCACATTCTTTTTTTATGTGTATAAGCTACTCTTTTTCATCAGGCTCAGACTATCCATTCCCACAATGCAAGTTGCTTGCTGGATTTTAAATATAAAGTGGGATGTTAATGGAATAAAAGAAATAAAACCATCCCTCATCCCAAGAAGCTAGGCATGGCTTGAGGAGCTTGTACCTCTGGGTAGTGCAGAAGATACAACACAGTCCACTTCAGCACAGTAGTGGTGGTCTCGACACCAGCCCCAAAGATGTCACCCACAGTCATGAGCAGGTGGTCATCTGTCAATTCTGTCCCAGGCAAATGATAGCTGTTGTTGTTCTCCATGTTCAGCTTGGCTCTCAGGAGTGAGCCCATTAAGTCAGTGACTGATTCACTACTGAATGTTTCCTGGGAAGAAAAAATGTAAGATCAACTGTGAGCTCAGTTTCAGGAACACCAGGAAAATAGGCAGAAGCTAAAGCCTTGGCTGCCACACTGGAGCAATGCATCAAAATCTGAGCATTTCAATTAGTTATTACTAGTGAAACGTGCCTTTGTTATGATGGGATGGGGGACATAGAGGAAAAGCTTTCGCACTTGGCATGGCATCTCCTTTCTGAAAGGACTTACTTTATGTTCAGCAAACTGCTGTTGTAGGAGCTGGTCTCTCTTTTCCACACACTGCTTCAGCACAGCCAAGCCCTTGTTGGGAAAGAACTGGAAAGGGAAGCAAGATGACAGACTGTCTAAACACTACAGTTAAGAATCCATCTTCCCTGTCATTCAGTGTTGTACATAAAGTCCATACAAAAGTCTATTAATTATCCAAAATACTGTACTCAGACCAAAGACTTGAGGAAAAGGTCCGTTCCACGTGCTCTTCAATTCTACAAGACCTATCCTGTAAAGTGCTTGTACAATCCATATTATCAATAAAGTCCAGTTCAGATTTCAAGATGTTGTGAAATTCCTGTTTGCTTATTTATCCACAATAAAGCATGGACCTAGAGAACTTAGCCCCTAACAGTATTATCAACTGAATGACCGTTTCCCAAGCCTTTTCTGAAGATCATCACCAAAGATCTGTCTCATTCCAAAAGGTCAGTCATGTCTCAAGCACTTCACTGGAGAAAGCTCTGAGAGCCTTGTCTTTGAATGGACTTATTGTGTGGCTTTGTCATCCACACAGGGGCCATCCAATTTAATATCAGACAGACTGGTACATATTATTCAGGGCTTTTTCTCCTGGAAAAAAAGGTGCCAGGACTCTCAAGAGGAAACTGAAGGAGAAACACATGGTTGCCCCTCATGAACTTTTAAACATTTTTTTTAGAATTTTGTTTCCATTAAGAGGTTCCAGAACTTTGTTCCACCATGTCGTCTCCCCCCCCCCAGGAAAAAGAGTCCTGATATTATTAAATAAACAAGGACTGTAATTTTATAGCACCAACAACAGAGGTCTCTCTGTCTGATTAGAGGAGCTGTGGTTTCATGCTTCCTGCAAGACACCCCAATATGTTCCCTTAGTCCCCATAATAAAGGTATATATAAATGACTTCTCTCCCAGCATATTTATAGGTCTGTTTCCTAATTTTTCACCTTCTTCCTCAAAATGCACATTCTTTGCATTAATAAGGGTCATTTAAATTAGAAAATTATTATTTTGCCAATTTGACCAATGTGTTCTGTTTTGGGCAATCTGGAATATAGTATCGTGTTGCCAAGCATTCATTGTTCCTTCCCTAATTTTTTTTAAGTGAAGCATTGTAAATCCAAATAAGAATTAATACAGTATGATCCCTTAGCTAGTTGATAATTTTAAAACAATGGAGCTCAAATAGATTAAGGGCCACAAGTATAACACTTAGAGGTCTATAGGTGGTAGTCACAGTCTTCTGGTTTTCCTGTCAACTTTTAGAAACTCTGCCTGCAGGATGATTACAGGTGTTCTTTGTTTTTCGATGCACAATTCTCACCTGAAGCCAAGGGAAGATATCCACAAGGCTCTCCTTGGCCACAGTGTCTACAATGCCTTCACTGTACTGGAGCATGGCCTCAAACTCGGGGTCTCCACGATGGTAAGATGAGTTGAAGCAAAGGGAACACACCACATTAGTAACAGCACGTGTCAATTCAGGTGCCATGTCCAGGGAAGTATTCTGTTCCAAAGTCAGTGTTTTGCACAGAGATGCTGCTTCTCGACAGACTGGAAGAAAAGCAGAGAAGAAGGGATGCATGAAGGGATGAGGAACCTGTTTTGAGCAGGGAGGAGAGAGATGAAGAGCAGGAATGGTTTGAGGGCATATCTTAAATAACCACAATAAACCAGTGGATTGGGTAGTACATTGATCTGAAAGGGTTGATGCCATGCTTCCACAATGTATGGCCTTGAGGAAACCACTATTTCAGTAGACTAAATGTAAAAATGAAATTAATATGATAAGCCAAAGCAAATAGGATGGATCCTATGACTCAGTATTGCTAAATGCAGTCCTTTTGTCTAAAGTAAGTGTGACACCAGTAGAAGAGTGTTACCACTTTTTTTTAGCGCTTTAGTTTATTTTACTGTTTTTATTTATTATATTTGAATTTGTCCCTAGTCAAGCCACCTCATGAATCTATTGATGGAGATATCATCATGTAAAAGTAAAAAAATAACTAAACTTGTTCTTTTAAATCCAGTTCAGTTTTTCATGCTTCTAAATTGAATGAAGCACTAGTTTGAGATGTGCTGATACTGGAATCTTAAAGCAAAAGAGAAGCAAACCTGTTTGGGATGTAATGCTGTCCTATTTAATTTAATTTCCATAGCTGGGACTAGATCAGCTTAATATGGAGGTTTTTGAATGTGGTTTTTATGATGTGTACAACTATCCGTGGGCAGATTGTGGTTAGAAGATTAATCCTATGTTTGCTCAAGACTAAGTCCCTGAATTCAGCAAGGCTCACTCAGATGTGCATAGGACTATCCATATTTACTAAGTCTTAAACTGTCTCCTAAAAGTGAACAGAAGGAGGATATGATGGTCCCCCAAGGTACAGAATTCCATAGCCTGGAGTGCCACTATCTAAATTGGACATTGGACCTCATCTCAGAGAAAATAGCAGTATCTCACCTAAATTACCTAACTATCTTGAGGACTCTTGGGCTGATTCCGTACTCACCTTTCTCTGGGGCAGGCTTCCGTTTCTGGGCAGAGCAAACTGGCATTTTGCACAGGGCAAACCCGCGATTTGCCCTGCCGCAGTGTAAACCTGTTTTTTCAGGTTTACACTGCGGCAGGGCAGATCGCGGGTTTGTTCCGCGCAAGATGCTGGCATGGCGCAACTGGTGCAAAATCACCAGTTTGCTCCACCCTGAAACGGAAGCCTGCCCTGGAGAAAGATGAGTGTGGAATCAGCCCGAGTCCCAACCCAAGATTAACCTTTAGAACTGGACTCGGAAACAAACTGGAAACTTAAAGACTAGAGGTATGTGATCCAAGAAATGTTCCGCCCAACAGCTCTCAAACACTTTTCAGAGGCAGCACATGTAGAACACATTATGATAGTATAATCTGGATGTAACCAATGCATACATTACAGTGACCAGATCTATTAGTATAAAATTAAACTTTTCATAAGATCACATGGATCTTATGAACCAGAACATGGACTGTGTAATGCAACTGATTTTATGTTATTTATAATCTGCCTTTCTTGTTGGGGCTCAAAACAGATTATACAGTCCTACTTAATTCAAGCCCTTTGGAATCTGTTTGATTTCCATAGTTGGGCCTAAAATGGAGGTTTTTAAATGTGGTTTTATGAGTCAATACAATCAACAGGATGGGACATCTAACAAAACAATGCAATAGGATTTGTATTGTAGGAATCCAGAACAAAGTAGATAGCTAAAAACAGAACTGAAGTGAAGCATCAGTATTAACAGGACATAGTAAATGATGCAAAAATGACATAGTAGGAACCTACTTACAGCAACAGGCATCATGAGCTATCCACAATAGTAAACACTGAAGACTCCAACTCATTACCCAATTATCTTTTTGAACTATTTTATTACAGCACATTCATATTACCTGTGTAGAAAAGCCCTCTTGAATAATTCAGTTTCTCATAGTCTGTGTAAAATCAGGAGAGTGGGAGCCTTCCTAATCTCACCAGGCAGGTCATTCCATAAGGTGGGGGCCACAACAGAGGGAACTTAGATGTCCTATACGAGACATCGTAAATAGATCCCTCTCAGAGGGGCGTTTTCCAACACCTCTTAAAGAGGCTATGGTCTGCCCTCTCTTGAAAAAGATTACATCAGATGCGGCTGAATTGGCACATTATCGGCCGGTCTCAAATTTACCATTTTTCGGTAAAATCATTGAGAGGGCAGTAGCATTACAGTTGTAGAGTTTTATGGATGACGCTTCTGTCTTAGATCCTCACCAGTCCGGCTTCCGCCCGGGTCATGGGACGGAGACAGTGCTGGTCGCCTTGGTGGATGACCTCCAGAGGCATCTGGATTGAGGCAGTGTGGCAGTGCTGATGTTGTTGGATCTATCAGCTGCGTTCGATACAGTCGACCATCGGTTACTGACTCGCCACCTCGCCAACACAGGGATTTGGGGGCTGGCCTTACAATGGCTTTCCTCCTTTCTTGATGGACGGGGACAAAGGGTGGCAATTAGGGAAGAGTTGTCCCAGAGGCACTCACTAGATTGTGGGGTGCCACAAGGGGCAGTGCTCTCTCTGATGTTATTTAACATCTACATGCGCCTCCTTGCCCAGATTGCCCAGAGATATGGGCTTGGGTGCCATCAATATGCGGATGACACCCAGCTCTATCTACTAATGGATGGTCAGCCTGAGTGCGTCCCAAAAAATCTGGACCTTGCATTGCAAGCTGTGGCATTTTGACTCAGGCTGAGTAGGTTGAAGCTGAATCCAATGAAGACAGAGGTCCTTTGCCTAGGTCATGGTAGTCTGGGAAGGGAAATTCCTCTTCCAGTTTTTGACGGTGCACCATTGAAAGTGGCGCACAAGGTCAAGAGCTTGGGGGTTCTACTGGAGCCTTCCTTGTCAATGGAGGCCCAGATAGCAGCCACTGCTAAATTCGCTTTTTTCCATCTTAGGCGGGCGAGGCAGTTGGCCCCTTTGCTAGAGTGTCACGACTTGGCAACAGTGATACATGCAACGGTCACCTCGAGATTGGAATACTGTAATACCCTCTACATGGGGCTGCCCTTGTGCTGAACCCGGAAGTTGCAGCTGTTGCAGAATGCGGCGGCCAGGCTGTTACTAGGGCTCCCGAAGTGGGAACACATACAACCAGGGCTGCGCGAGCTGCACTGGCTGCCAGTTGTATACCGGATTCGTTACAAAGTGCTGGTTATTACCTTTAAAGCCCTATATGGCTGAGGACCTGCCTACCTTAGAGACCGTCTCTCCCCATATGTGCCCCAAAGAGTACTGAGATCAGGTGCACAAAATTGACTGACAATCCCCAGGCCGAAAGAGGCCAAACTGAAGAGTACGTGAGAAAGGGTTCCACACTGGTGGAACCAATTACCGGATGAAGTGTGGGCCCTGTGGAGTCTTGATCAATTCTGTAGGGCTTGCAAGACTACCCTTTTCCAACTGGCCTTCGCTTAATGCAGATTTTAGTCTACTACATACGGCCATCATAAACTAACGAGGAGAACACTTCGAATATAGCACTGTAAATGTTAGTTTTAATTTTGATGATAATTATAATGGTTTTAATTAGTAAATTATAATGTACTGAGATAATATTTTATATTGTAACTTTGTAATTGATATATGTCGTGAGCTGCCCTGAGCCTGCTTCGGCGGGGAGGGCGGGATATAAATAAAATATTATTATTATGATTATTATTAACAGAGAATGCATGTGTATGGTCAGTTGTGGCTTTTGCCCATTTTCAGGTTGGGAGGACTAACAAAATATTAACTGTAAAGCACATTAATCAAGGCTAATACCAGAGGTCAGCACATTAATCAAGGCTCAAGCCTTGTTTAGAGAAGTGACCCATATATCTCCATGGCATAGTAGCATCCAATCTGCCTGACCACCTTTCCTCTGGTAGGGTGTGTCTATTGCAGGATTGGGTCCCCTCCCACTATCACTCACTTGTTTGCTTCCAGAACAAAGTGAGAATCCACTGGCACTTTTAAGACCAACACAGTTTTATTCCACTCTAGGCGCTGCAATAAGTCCTGTTGGTGGACCCAGTAGCCATGACTACATGCATATTGAGTAAGGGAGCAGCAGTGGTATTATCAAGCAGCAACAGCATCTACCAAATTTCATACTCTCTGCTGGAAAGTGATATTAAAATTAATGACAAAAACCTACAGGCAGCATTTCTTCCAATGTGAGCAGCCCCATGGTGATCTTGACTTCACATACCTGAAAATTAAAGTGCATTATATACTGAAGAACAAAGTTTGAGTCTAGTGGCACCTTTAAGACCAACAAAGTTTTATTCACAGTATAAGCTTTTGTGCACAAGCACACAAAAGCTTATACCTTGAATAAAACTTCGTTGGTCTTAAAGGTGCCACTAGGCTCAAACTTTGTTCTGCTGCTTCAGACTGACATGGCTACCCACTTGAACGTATATGCTTAAAGTTTTTGTGATTATGCTATTGTCTGAGTAAATTAATATGACTATCCATGTATTCTGTACAGGTGTTGCATTGTTCCTGACAAGTTCTGTAATGTTTGGGAGCTTGCATTATATACACACACACACACACACATTAAAAACCCAATCACCAAAAATATATTTCCGTGGCCAGTTTGTAGCTAACTGCTGAGTTACCACTAAGTGGCAGTGAAGAAGAAAAGTGCTTCTCTTGGGGTGCAGCCAGACGTACCGTTAGTGGCGATACAGCTCTGTCTCGCTGACGGATTAAATGTGTTCGTTCAGACATCCACATATGGCAATCGAGCATCATCCAGGGTCATCCCGGCTTGCTACGCCTCAATGGCGCATTAATTTGACAGCACATAAAATCCGGTCCTTTTTCAAAAAAGCTGCACAAGATCGGCTTTTTCCTGTTTGGACAGCTCACGCGCAATACTGCCTCTCACCTTTTTTTTTTTTTTTAAAGCCCCAGCAGACATGCGCATCGCCAGATCATCCGGGAATCTGAGGTGACGCTTCTGCTTCTCCAATCAACACAGGATTGGGGGGGGGGGACGTTATCCCACTATTTAGAACAGGAAAAAAATCTTTTTTTCAATGTGGAGGATTTCTGGAAACTCCCCCCCCCCCCGAAGTAACGTTTGATTTCCCACCTCCAAATAGTTGGGCGCATGTTCAATGGACCCCCCCCCTCCCAGAAATCACCACCTGATCACGCATGCTCCAAGAAAAGAGTGTGATAGTATTGGATGTCTGAACGCTCAACAACAGAATGAGTCGCATTCTTGGATGCTCATCTGAATGGCCCTGCATCGAATCAATATTCAGCTGTTCAAATTTGAGCGCTACACACATGTGAGGTGTGGCCGCACCCTTGGTTTATTATGATTCTGTCCCCCACCCCCTCTTCTTACTCCACTCTTCAGTTGTGATGTATAAGTTTGTCTTTATTTTTGCATAGTAGCATTTTTCCCCACCCTTAATTGTTAGTGTTCCCAGTTGGTTCTTTTTTCACAATTCTGTGTCATTTTAGCAATTTATATGCCATTGGACATAAATTATATGTTAGATATCGTTTTTAATCCAATGTATACAATTGGTGCAAAAACAGGCTTCAATTTTATTGGTAAATTTTATAATCAGGAAAAAAGTTAAGCAAAGTTTAATTCAGAATTTACAGAACCGACATCAGAAACTGAACGTTTCAAACTAAAATTCAGTTATAAAGCTTTTTGTATCTGTTCTGCATGTTGAGTAAGATCCATTGTGATATGGGCTTAGAGGATTGAAATTCTTATTCAGAAAAAAACCCAGACTAATATCCACAAAGTTTTTTCCTCTTATCTGACCCAAAGGCTAGGTACTACCCACCTGAATTAACATGCTTAAAGTTTTTGTAATATGCCATTGTCTGAGTAAATTACTATGACTATCCACGTACTCTATACAGCTGTTCTATTGTTCCTGACAAGTTCTGTAGCATTTGGGAGCTTGCATAATACCACGAAAACCAATCACCAAAAATATATTTCTATGGCCAGTATTATCATGGCATGCTTGAAAGCAACGTTATGCAGTAGTATATCTATTCTTCAATCCAGTTATCATGCTTTCCCTGTAGATTGAAGCAACCTGTTTTATATGACATTCCCTTTTTTGGCACTTTAAAAAAAAGTTTTATATTTTGTAAAAATTCTCCCAATTATAATTCTGTTAAGAAAGTCATTATGTTATGAAGTAGTGAAGTAATGTTTTATAACACTAAAGAATCAATCATATCCAGACATATGAAGTTTTGCTTGAACAATTGTACAACTAACAATACAAACAAAAGAGAAAAAATAATAACATAAATTCATAGCAAGCAAATAAAATTATTTCTTGGCATATAATGGTTCAGATCTTCTTCTGTTTTTATTAGGTCTAATAAAGTACAACAGTCATGCATAAATGGTATTAATAATGACAGCTACAGCAGGAAGATTCTACCTGGATTATTGTATCTTATCACAACATTTTTAGAACTTATTGGCTTTAAAAGAAATTAAAAATGCTAACCTGTTCCCCAGCCTATCACACAGTTATGCAGATTCACCAGGTTGATCCTAATAGTGTCTTCAATGAGAATATAATAAAATTGAAATATTTACTATTAAAGTTGTGATTATGTATATTTCTATAAAAAAACATTAAAAGTGTGGACAATGAAGGTGATGCCTATTTTCCTAAGAAGAGACCAGTTGCTCCTGTCCTGTCCTGTCATTCCCTCACTAGATGCTCTGAGATAAGCTGAGACAGCTGGGGAAGTTGCTGAGAATCTCTGAGTTTGTGGTTGCTTGGGAACTGCTGTTTGTTTGGTTGAGTGGGCTGAAGGTGAAGGTGATTGTTGCTGATTGATTAGGAGTGGCTGTGTTCCCCATCCTCTTTGCATTTTAAGGTGCGCCTTGCTAGAGGTGTGAGCTTTTGGCGTGAGCCAAAGGGCTCTTGGCCGGTGGTTCTTGGCTTTGGGGCTCTGTAAGAACCACGAACCCAGATTCCTTCTGTTCCCAATAAGGTAAGCTGACCCTCCAGAAGGAGAGCCACACAAACAAACAGGATTTAAAAGGGAACTGTATATTTTAAAAAAGCTATCATGAAGGTAGAATGCCAGCAGGGGAGTGGAGGCTTTCCAGTGTTTTGCACTGAGTGTCACATGTATGACTATCTGCCCACAGGACAGAAGTCTTGGGTGTGTGCTCGATGCAAGGAGCTCCTGGTCCTTAGGGAACGAGTTTGTACCCTTGAGGCCGAGATGACTGACCTGGAGAAGCAGAGACAGTCAGTTAGGCACTCAGAGAAGACTCTCGCGGACGTCTTAGATGAGCCCTGCTCTGAACGTGGCAGCCCCGTTGCTGCCAGGGAACATGAGGGTCGAGAGGGAACAGGGCACCGTGCTGAGGGTAAGGGGAATGCGCCCTCAAAAGGGACCTCTTCTTCAGTTGGTGAGCGGGTATCCTTTCATGCCAAGGAACCATCCCTGGGCAGGGAGAGGGGGGTGGTCTTGGTAGTTGGTGATTCGATCCTTAGGCAAGTAGACAGCTGGGTGGCAAAACCGCATACTGACCGTATGGTGACTTGCCTGCCTGGTGCGAAGGTAGCGGACATTACGCGTGTAGTAGATAGGCTGATAGACAGTGCTGGGGAGGAGCCAGTGGTCATGGTGCATGTTGGCACCAACGATGTGGGGAAATGCAGTCGTGAGGTCCTGGAGGAAAAATTTAGGCTGCTAGGCAGGAGACTTAAGGCCAGGACCTCCAAGGTAGCCTTCTCAGAAGTGCTACCTGTTCCACGTGCAGGGCAGGTGAGACAAGCATAAATTAGAAGTCTCAATGTGTGGATGAGACGATGGTGTAAGGAGGAAGTGTTTAAGTTTGTTAGGCATTGGGATGCTTTCTGGAACAAGCGGGAGCTGTACAAAAGAGACGGTCTCCACTTGTCCCCGGATGGAACCAGGCTGCTGGCGCTTAAAATCAAAAAGGTGGCAGAGCAGTTTTTAAACTAAATCTTGGGGGAAAGCCGACAGGAAATGAAATGTCTCTGGTTCGGGAGGACTCATCTCAAAGAGATGAAGTGTTAGCTGTTACTTTTCTACTGGGTAACGGATCAGAGTTGTCCACTGAGATGGTGACAAACAGTATAAACTGTCTGCCAAAGTCTCGAGGCGGCAGGAGGAAGGTTGCGGGCCTAGCTTGCCTGGGAAATTACAGATGTTTGTATGCAAATACTAGAAGTGTTCGAAGTAAAATTGGTGAGTTGGAATATTTAGTGTTGGGAGAAAACATAGACACTGTGGGAATTTCAGAAACTTGGTGGAATGAAGAGAATCAGTGGGACACGGTGATTCCTGGATATAAGTTATATCGGATGGATAGGGAGGAAAGGGTTGGAGGTGGGGTGGCTCTGTATATCAGAGAGGGTATACGGTCCAGTAAGACTGAGGTCAGATAATTAGATTCCCTTCTAGAAATGCTTTGGGTTGAAATAGAGGGACCAAAAGGAAATTTAACTATGGGAGTTTGTTATCGCCCACCAAATCAAAAGATAGAGGACGATTATAATATGATGGAAGGATTAAAGATAGCGGCTTAACGTAAAAACTGTGTCGTAATAGGTGATTTTAACTACTGCAGATTGATTGGGTCAATATGTGTTCTGGTCGGGAGAAAGAGATTGAGTTTCTTGATGCTCTCAATGACTGTGCTATGGAGCAGATGGTCTCAGAACCTAGCAGGGGTGGGGCGATCCTGGATTTGGTCCTAAGTAATGCCCAAGACTTGGTGAGAGATGTAAAAGTGATCGCACCGCTTGGGAGCAGTGACCATAACGTTATTGATTTCACCATTTGTATAGAGAGTTGCCCCAAAAGACCGGCACAACCACGTTTAACTTTAAAAGGGGTAAATTTTCTGAGATGAGGAGGCATGTGAAGAGGAAACTGAAAGGAAAGGTAAATACAGTCAAAACCCTTGGGGAAGCTTGGAGGCTATTTAAAACTACAATCCTAGAAGCTCAGATAAAATATATACCACAAGTTAGGAAAGGCACAAACAGGTATAAGAAAAGGCCTACATGGTTAACAAACAAAGTAATGGAAGCTGTAAAAGGAAAGAAGGACTCCTTTAAGTGGTGGAAAGCTAGTCGAAGTGAGATTAATAAAGGGGAGCATAGGCTGTGGCAAATCAAATGCAAGACTGTGATCAGGCAGGCAAAAAGGGACTATGAGGCGCATATTGCAAAAAACATAAAGACCAACAATAAAAATTTCTTCAAATATATTAGAAGTAGGAAGCCAGCCAGGGAAGCAGTGGGGCCCTTGGATGACCAAGGGGTAGAAGGATTACTGAAGGAGGATAGGGAAATGGCTGAGAAGCTGAATGCATTTTTTGCTTCCGTCTTCACTGTGGAAGACGAGAAGTGTTTGCCTGCTCCAGAACCACTAATTTTGGAAGGGGTGTTGAAAGACCTGAGTCAGATTGAGGTGACAAGAGAGGAGGTCCTACAACTGAGAGACAAATTAAAAATTAATAAGTCACCAGGTCCGGATGGCATACATCCAAGAGTTCTGAAAGAACTAAAAGTTGAACTTGTGGATCTTCTGACAAAAATCTGTAATCTTTCATTGAAATCTGCCTCCGTTCCTGAGGACTAGAAGGTAGCAAATGTCACCCCCATCTTTAAAAAGGGTTCCAGCGGAGATCCGGGAAATTACAGGCCAGTCAGTCTGACTTCAATACCGGGAAAGTTGGTAGAAACCATTATCAAGGACAGAATGAGTAGGCACATTGATGAACACAGGTTATTGAGGAAGACTCAGCATGGGTTCAGTAAGGGAAGATCTTGCCTCACTAACATGTTACATTTCTTTGAGGGGGTGAACAAACATGTGGACAAAGGGACCCAATAGATGTTGTTTACCTTGACTTCCAGAAAGCTTTTGATAAAGTTCCTCATCAAAGGCTCCTTAGTAAGCTCGAGAGTCACGGAGTAAAAGGACAGGTCCTCTTGTGGATCAAAAACTGGCTAATTAATATGAAGCAAAGAGTGAGTATAAATGGGCAGTCTTCGCAGTGGAGGACGGTAAGCAGTGGGGTGCTGCAGGGCTCAGTACTGGGTCCCATGCTCTTTAACTTGTTCATAAATGATTTGGCATTGGGAGTGAGCAGTGAAGTGGCCAAGTCTGCAGATGACACTAAATTGTTCAGGGTGGTGAAAACCAGAGAGGATTGTGAGACACTCCAAAGGGATCTGTTGAGGCTGGGTGAGTGGGTGTCAACGTGGCAGATGAGGTTCAATGTGGCCAAGTGCAAAGTAATGCACATTGGGGCCAAGAATCCCAGCTACAAATACAAGTTGATGGGGTGTGAACTGGCAGAGACTGACCAAGAGAGAGATCTTGGGGTCGTGGTAGATAACTCACTGAAAATGTCAAGACAGTGTGCGATTGCAATAAAAAAAACCCAATGCCATGCTGGGAATTATTAGGAAGGGAATTGAAAACAAATCAGCCAGTATCATAATGCTCCTGTATAAATCGATGGTGCGGTCTCATTTGGAATACTATGTGCAATTCTGGTCATCGCACCTCAAAAAGGATATTATAGTATTGGAAAAAGTCCAGAAAAGGGCAACTAGAATGATTAAAGGTTTGGAACACTTTCCCTATGAAGTACTTTTCTCCCTTTCTCACAATACAAGAACTCATGGGCATTCGATGAAATTGCTGAGCAGTCAGGTTAAAACGGATAAAAGAAAGTACTTCTTCACCCAAAGGGTGATTAACATGTGGAATTCACTGCCACAGGAGGTGGTGGCGGCTACAAGCATAGACAGCTTCAAGAGGGGGTTAGATAAAAACATGGAGAAGAAGTCCATCAGTGGCTATTAGCCACAGTGTGTGTGTGTGTGTGTATAATTTTTTTTTTTTTGCCACTGTGTGACACAGAGTGTTGGACTGGATGGGCCATTGGCCTGATCCTACATGGCTTCTCTTATGCTGTAACTGTGCTCTTAGCAATGTAAACAATACTGTATCAAACAGGGAATAGAAATGTACATTTTTAAGTTGTGGGGTATAACTGATTTGTCAAGCTTTATTCAGTGCTGAACCGCAGTTTGGTATGGCATGAACAAGACCTGTGCTTACATGTTCTTGCCTTATCACATGTGCTTACAGACCAATCAGTGAGACTTGTGCTATAGTGTAAACTGGCAAAAAGTGATTTGTTCTTCACTTCTAAACCATGATGATGTCAAGCCATGGTCTGAACTGCAAACTAAATCTTTTCCGGTTTTGATGTAATGTCCAACTATAATTTGTATTAAATCAGTAAATAATTCATTGACTCTGAGCACTTGAGGGGAAGAGATTGACTAGCACTAACTAGCATTGGATCGTTCAAACTGTTATTTTACATATGCTGTACATTGCCCAGAGCCCTGAAGTAGCAGGGCCTGGAAGATTTATAAATTTAATAAATAATAATAGTGCCAAACTATAGTTTGGTATGACATCTGAAGTAACTAAAATTCATGTACCTAGAACTTATGTGGAAAACAAATTACGGTACTTGGAATATAGCAAATATGTGCTGAAACCCCTTAAAATGCTATATCTGTTTTTACTCAAAGATAAGCTAATTTGCAGTACAGTTATTACCTCATTATCTTTATGTCTGGCAACAAGTATTATTACCAGGATTTTCTCTCCCCCCACACACTCTTATTACTGTTGCCTTGGGAGCTAACCCAACACTGCTTTGGGGGAACTTACTGATTCTTTCCAGGAGCAGAGTGCCTTCCCCAAACATGGAAAGTGCAGAATGCACTAACTTGCGCTGAAATTTCCAGACAGGGCTGTAAGAGGCGAAGGCAATGTCTTTCCCATTCCTTGTCAGCAAGTCTGTGGTGACCTTGGATAAGTGAAGGGAGAAAAAAGGCTTCAGAGCATTGTATTCCCTTTTCTAAAACATCTCATGATACAATAGGTGGGGTTATCACATTGTTTGAATATACTCTGAGGGAGAACACATACTCCATCTCACCATTGCAATAGAAACAAATATGCAGTTGATTAAATTAGCCTTTTAAAAATCCATGTAATACCTAAAAGGTACTCATAATATCAATATAATGGAGATTGGTTGTTCATAATATACTTAAACAAGTCTTTGTATGTTCAGCATTGAGAACCTCAGCCAACAGCATGGAGCCCCCCGCTTTCAAAGAAGACATGGAACTTGGATTTTAATCCATATCAATAACTTTCAATAACACTTCATTTGTTTATCCTTTTACTCTGGAATTGAAATGATTGTCACTCAGTTTTTACAGACAATCCAATCACAAAATGCTCCTATGAGATGGCTATGTTTCTTATGGCAGAACTGGCATCAACCTACCCTAAGTTGGGACAGCTCCCAGGGCATCCGTCCACTCACTTTAAGGCTGGCAACCTCCAAGTGGGGCCTGCAGAGCTCCTGGAATTACAGCTGATCTTCATACTACAGAGATTAGTTCCCCTGGAGAAAATGGTTGCTTAGGAAGGTGGCATTATACCCTGCTGAAGTTCCCAGCTGCATGAACTTCTCAGTGCCACCAGGGAAAGGGCTGCAGGCAGCTGTGAGCATGGTTGGTGAGAGGACTCCTGAGCAGACAAGGGAAGGGCAGACTAGTAGATAAGGGTAATGTAGGTGAGTGGAAGGGAAGGAGGGCATGGGGAGGGGCAACTGATGGTAGATGGAAGGAAGGAGGGACACTGGAAACTCTCTGCCAGGCCCTCCAAAACCTGGAACTGGCGTCAATATCAACTTTGGAATTGGTGTCAATATCAACTTTGATGGGACAAATATAAACTTTGGAGGACCATTTAAGGTCAGGAAGATGCCCTGGGAGAGAAGATTCAATTCTTTTCTCCTACTCTGCTGTCTTAGTCAGAATCAGAGCCGTTCACAGCAGTTACTTACACAAGAAAAGCAGGTTAGAGATTCAGTTATGGATTTCCCAGGACTTCATTTGGTTTGGGCCTGAAGATTAATGGGATTATGTAAGAATGCACCCAGAGCCCAAAGTGGTTTTCCTGTAAACCAGTGCTGGGTTTGAACTGATGCTCCCCTTCTAGCCATGCCCCCCCCCCCCCGTGTGTGTGTGTTCCTTCCCAGGCAAATAGTAAATTAAGTGCAGAAGGGCAAAGGTGATATCTGGGTCAAAACTGCAAACAAGGAAGAGAACTTTTGGGTTTGTATCTACACTCTGATAGGGTTGCCAATCCCTAGGTGGGGGCAGGGGATCTCTGGTTTGGATGCCCTCTCCACACTTCAGGGTTATCAGAATGTTTTGGGGGGGGGGAAACGTCCACTGAGCACTCCATTATGGAGACTAGTCCCCATAAGGTATAATGGAGAATAAATCCACGGGTATCTGGGGCTCTATGGGACTGTTTTTTCGAGGCAGAGGCACCAAATTTTCAGTATAGCATCTGGTGCCTCTCCACAAAAACAAAACAAAACTCCCCAAGTTTCAAAAATATTGGACCAGGGAGTCCAATTCTATGAACCCCCAAAGAAGGCATTCCTATCCTCTTGTTATTTCCAGTGGAGGGAAGGCATTTAAAACAAATTAGGTCCCTTTAAATGTGATGGCCAGAACTCCTTTCAGAGTTCAATGGTGCTTGCTACAACCCTGTTCCTGGCTCCACACCCAAAGTACCAAGATATTTCCCGAGTCGGATGTGGCAACCCAACTCTGCGAGGTACCATTTAACAAATGAAACTCAGAGACCCAAATTCCATATGCATTGTAAAGTACAGAAGGGCTGATAATATGATTTTAAAAACTTCTTACATGGCCATTAATTAATTCAGAAAAGCTGATATAAAATGCATTTAAAGCTGCCTGTTTTTAACATATGCATACCAACAGTGGTAGAAGAGCTGAAAAGCATTTTAAGTGCCAAACATTTGAACAAAGGCAATGTTTGTAGAGCATATGAACCTTGCTCCTAGAATGCCAGGAATTATGCTAAGCAATACTAAATGGAACATGGGTGCAGTTTAAGAAGTAGAGTGACTTAGGGCCACTGAACTGGAAAACATACTTGGAGATCATCTAATCTTGCACATGACCGAGAGGATTTTCAAGCATCTCTGGTGATGTTCATCTAATCTTATATTTGCAAAATAGGCCAGCCCTTTAGATTCCACACTCAATTTTGCCTTAGTAATATAGCAAAACAGTTCTTACTGTAAGGTTTTTAAAATATATATACCCCAATTCAACAAACGTCTTGTAACAGACAAAAGATAAACATACTAAACAAGGCTCTAACAAGAGAAAGGAGAGACAACAAAGGATATATACCACTGCAAGGAAAAAAGGAAGATAAACTACCATACAGTATAGAACTGGCAAGCATGCGTTTGGCATACATCATTATGGTATATGTGATACAACACATGCTCCCTATCAAGCAGGAAGTGTTATCTCTCTAGACCATTCAAATTGTGTGCACAATCACTTGTGAAGTGTGGCACAAGTAATTATTCTGGTAGCTGCACTGTGTGCTAGTAACAAGATAAATACTCAGGTCGCAGGTGCAAGGTCCTTATGTACATTCCCCCCCCCCCCCCAATCCAAAAATTATATTACTGCAGGAAAACATCATGAATTAAATTATTCTTGGGAGTCACACTGAAGCAGTTCACAGTTCACTTTTATGCAGTTATTCCAATTTAAGGCCCACTGGTTTTAATTTTGCTTAAACCATTGGAACACTGCATAGGATTGCAGTTTCATAAGGAATGTTATAAAATAAAAAGTCCAGGGAAGTGAACATCCTCTCTTAATAACAGTGTTCTAAAATTATATATATATTGTTAAGAAATTCTGCTTTCTCTGAACTATTTTTGAACAAAAAAACCTGCTTAAATATTTTTCATATAGCATCATCACAGGTCTTTAAATGTTATATTTTATTGTAATCTCTGGAGCACCTCTGTGAACCTGTTCTGATCTATTACTAATTTTTATTTTAAAAAAATCTTCCTTGACATTAAAGTACAAGCTATACATTCAGAACAGGAAGCAGGAATACCTTAGCTGGAAAAAATGAGCTGTTCTTAGCATTGAAAGAGGGGTTACGATAAGTACGTTCAGCAAAGGACATCCTAACTTGGAAGCAGGCTTTCACATATGTAGTTGATGCAGAAACATCTGAATTCTCTTAGAAATGCTTACTAGGGGCTCATTGAATTGGCAAGATGGGTTTTTTTGTTGCATGTAACTAATTGCACATAACTGCAGCTGAATGTGGACTGGGACTCATAGTGATTAATAGTCCAATTCTGTGCAGTTATTTTTATCTAAGCTAATTAAAACCAGTGGGCCTAGACTTCAGTAGCTCTGCATAGGATTGCCCTACAAAAGTCCTATTTTTTTTAATTTAACCCCATTCTGTAATTAATTTATTATATGCATTTTCATTCCTCTGATATTGGTCTTCACCATTCTTTCATACCCTTCCTGCCCAAAAACACAACATTGGATTGAAGCATAATAGATTTTAGTTTCGTCTATGAACAGTGGACCCACATTTTCTGTTCTTGTTTCCACATGGCTTTTGCTCTAACCACTACATTTCATGACCTAGACAGACACTCAGAATTTGCTTACCATACGGGGCCTCCCAGCGAAGATCTTTCCTTTCTTAAGCAGCACTTCCTTAGCATGGATGTAGTTATTGACCACCACCATATAGTGGGAGCCCATATAGAGAGCATAGAGAGTGCCATACCTCTGTTGCAATCTGCAAAAGAAAAGGTGGAGCTGGGGGTGTCCAATAAGATGCAACAGACTGCCAATGATTGGCAGTGAAGGCAGGCTTCTGGGGTAGTTGAACTGGGGTTCTAGCTTCCCCTTTGCTATCTTCCAGAAAGATAGGAGAGCCAGCAGCAGGAGCAAGGCAACCAGAAGAACCATGGTTATCTCCTGGTGTTTGGTTAAGGTCCACAACAGATTGGTTAAGAAATCTTTCTGGAATTTCCAAAGTGCGGGCTCTTATAAAGGCTTGTAGTGACCTCAACTTGCCTTGGCATTGTTTCTTGCCTTGCAGCTATGGAAGATAACTTCAGCTATTTTTTTTTAGTAGCTATGGGAGATAACTCCAGCACAGCCAGCCTTGACTTCTTCCAGAAGAGCAAGAAGCAGAAGCAAGGCCATTTGAACTGAACCAAATAAATCATCAACATTTTGCAATCCTTGGGGAAACAGAGTTGAAAAATTTATTGGATATACATTAATCTAAGGAATACCCCATAGGATTGGAAAGTTTCCTTATAGTAAAATATCAAAGCTTAGTGGATATTGTTTATTTATTCCTTTTAAAAATATAATACAACCCCAAAGAAACAGCATTATTCTGCATAAAGTCATTGATACTGATGGCTAGGCTGGCGATTAGATAAATTGACAAGCAGGGACCCACAAGAACTTTCTGGGGCAACTCATTTTCCCCTTCCTCACTATTTTCTCTTTCCCTCCTCCTGGGGAACACTATATCAGGGGTGGCCAAACTTGCTTAGATTAAAAATCAGATGTTTGAGAGCCTCAAGACATGAACATCAGATGCTTGAGACCCAGAAGGAAGGAAGGAAAATTAGATGGAGGGAGGGGAGAGGTGGAAAGAAAGCAATTTTAAATGCATTCTCTAAGCCACTGGCTGGCTCAGCTTGGATAAGTGATTTATATAGAGAGAAATGTCTTCTCCAAATGGGACTGTGGGGGCTTCGACAGCCACACAATAATTCTGAAAGAGCGCCATATCTTCTCTCTGTCATATCTACCAAACAAACAACTATTTATCTGCCACTCATCTTCAACTATGCATATTATTTATCTACTATATACCTAACCTTTTGTTACAATGCGAACCAAAAGCACCTTACATCATTCTCTTACATTTTATTTTCACAACATCCCTCTAAGGTACGCCACCTCCTGGGGCTGTTGTGATACAGTGTGTGACTGACCCAAGGTCATCCAGCAAGCTTCCATGGAAAAGTGGGTATTTCAACCTGAGTTCCCTGGATTCTAGTCCAATATTATAGATGCACAATTTAGGGTTGCCAGTGCCCAAGGGGAGTGGGAGTGGGGGGATCCCCCAATTTCATAGCTCCTAGCAACAGTCATTGAGGGCATGTTTCTTAAAGCTACAGGAGCTCCTTTTATAATTTTATGTTTTTAACTCATATCTATCCAGAGACTGGAGCTGTGAATAGGCAATAGACTTTCTACAAACCTGAAATATATATATATTTCAGGTTTGTAGAAAGTCTATTGCCTATTCACAGCTCCAGTCTCTGGGTTTAAGTAATTTCAGATTTGGGCAGGTTGAGATATATATTGACTGATATATTAAATACAGTAGTGTAGCCCACAATCTTGTTCCCTTTGTTAAGTTACCTTCTTGAACCACTGCATCATAATATAGTCCTTCTGTCTGAATTATTTTGTTTTGCATTTTTTATGGAATGCTCAAAATATGAGGGCCTTCCTGATCTTTTCAGGCAGGTCATTCCACGCAGTGGAATTCCCAACAGAGAACATACATATATAAGTAGTTGTTGATCTCACCCATTTAAAGTGCTAACTGTAGAAAACCCTTCTCAGATAAAGAAGTTGTCATGGTGAGGAACAAGGGGAGAGGAGGACCCTCATCAGAGCCAGTTTGGTGTAGTGATTAAGTGCATGGACTCTTATCTGGGAGAACCGGATTTGATTCCCCACTCCTCCACTTGCACCTGCTGGAATGGCCTTTGGTCAGCCATAGCTCTGTCAGAGGTTGTCCTTGAAAGGGCAGCTGCTGTGAGAGTCCTCTCAGCCTCACCCACCGCACAGGGTGTTTGTTATGGGGGAGGAAGATAAAGGAGATTGTGAGCCGCTCTGAGTGGAGGGCGGAATATAAATCCACTGTCGTCTTCTTCATGGGAGTCCAAGGCCAAGAAAGACTTTTTATGTGATAGCCAGGCCCTTGAACTAAGTCTGGTAACCAATGGGCAGCCAATGCAGTGACTGTAGCATGGGTGTAATTTGCATGCTCTGCCTAGCTTCTGGTAACAACTGAGTGTGGCATTCTGTACTAACAGGAGTCTCTGCGCTGCCTTTGCAGGCAGACCCTTGTAGAGTACCTTACAATAGTTTAGTCTCAATGTTATTATGTTATCTGTGGATCCAGGTGGCTTGATAGGCTGAGTCAAGATAGGGGGCCATCTTGCAGGCTTGACAAAGGTGGAAGAAAGTAGTTTTTGAAGCTGCATTCATTTGCTTTTGCAGCAGTAGTGATGAAGCAAAGTCACTTCCGGTCTCTTAACCGACTCAGAATCAACTGAACTTCATCAAAAGTGAGGGGGAAATGACCTTCAAATTTAACTTATAAGATCATGATAGCAATGAATATAGGAGGGAGGAAATCTTGAAATTATTGACATGAAAAACAGATTTCATATGCAGGGTCATTAATATCTCTGTACATGTATTCAGCAGTAGCTGACCTAAAATGGTACTTGTATGTACAGTCAAGGTATTATGACTGTCTACAGTTAGTATTAATAAATGACACAATCAAGGACAATATTCACAGATGCAAGAACTCATGAAGAAAAATTGGGACTATCACCAGCTAGTAGTGTATATTCCTTGTTACACAACCGCTTGAATTGTTTCTGCTTTCCTGTCAACTGGGTAAACATGTTTGTAAATGTCTTACTGGTGGCAAATCACGTTTTAATAGCACCTGGAACTTGGGCTTTTTTTCCCTGTCCTTGAGGCCTAGTGCTTGTAATATCCCCAGTATCAGTAGGAGGTTCCAGAGCTGCCTTAGATGCCAGGTTCCATCTGATGTTCATAAATACTGTCATCTCTTGAGACCTTATTTTGTCACACAACTCAATGTAATGGATAAAGGATACATACTACGTTCTGCATTAATGATTAGATGTTCTGGATCTCCAGATAAGATCTCCAGATAGGTTACTGTCAGTGACCTCTCTAAGCGGTGTGTGTGAATGGCTGCTCATTAACTCAGGAAGCCCCGCTCAGCAGCAATCTGGAGCCTCGCAGCGTTTTGCACTGTCCATTCACCATTTTAAGATTATAGCAGTTATATTCTGCTCAGGATGTGAACTGCTCTGCTAGGTAGGGGAAAAAGGCAATATTGGTTAGCGTGATGACCAAAGAGTGGCTGTAGATAGATATTTCTCTGATTTTGTTTTCAGTATATAATAGTGATGAACTGCTGTTAAGACAACTCAAATTGAGTTGGCCAGCATATAAAATGTGGACTTGCATTAAAAGGAAATCAAACAGATTACATGTAGGTTACAGGAAGAACAAGCAACCATTAATCATAATTTAACATTATTACAGCACATGATATAGTTTTATATTTGGTTATTTCAAGGTCAGTTTCAGTTTATAAAATATTTTTCAAATATTATCCAAAATGTTATTCCAAAGAACAAAGAATATTTGGCTCTTATACAATTTATGCTTAACTTCTGATTATGTGTCTCTTCCTTATTATCCACTTATAATGGCATTTCTACAAGAATCATGATTCTGTTATCTGTAGTGTTATTCCTCAGCTATTACAAACTGGGATGTACTGTTTCTAAGCCTTTACTTGTAATTGTATGCTAAGTATTTATATTAATATGCATCATAGTGCTGTTTCAGACTTCCGGCTGGAGCAGGCCCGTAGCTACAAGGGGACCTGTGGGGGCACAGCCCCCCAACTTCTGGAAGAGGCCCCCTGACTCTGGGGCCCCAACCAGCCCCTGGGGCCTCTGCCATGACTCCAGGGCAGTGGAGAGGTCGCTTCTGGGGCAAGGGGCATAAGCAGACCCAGCCTCTGGCTTGAGTTAAAGGGCCTGCTGATCAGCTGTTTCGTGGACCCTTTAACTTGAGGGGGCTGAGGGCTCCTTCTGCTGCCTACCCCGCGCACTGTTTTAGTGACAGGGAAGGGAGGGCTGTGCTGAGCTCATCGCCCTCTCTTCCCCACCAGTAAAATAATGCATGGATTGGTGGCAGAAACAGTCCCCAGCCCTGTGCAAGTTAAAGGGTCCGTGAAACAGCTGATCTGCGGGCCCTTTAATGGAGGCTGGGGGCTGTTTCTGCTGCTGGCCCACACGGTTTTTTCCTGATGAGGAAGAGAGGGCGGCTGTGAGCTCACCACAGCCCTCCCCTGCCACTGAAACAGCATGCAGGCTGGCAGCAGTTGCGGTGAGTGGGGGGGGGGAGGAGGGGCAGTGAATGGGGGAGCGCTGCAGCGGCGGAGGCGAGCAGAGCGCAGCAGCAGGGGGCAAGTGAGTGGAGCCCAGTCCCTGCACAAGTTAAAGGGCCCATGGAACAGCTGATCCATGAGCCCTTTAACTGGCACAGGGTCTGGGGGCTGCTTCTGCCCCCAGCCTGGAAGCAAGTTGGTTGGGGTGGAGGGCGGTGGCAAGAGAGAGAGGCAGGCAGGGAGGGAGCCACTAGAGGGAAGGCCGTTTGGGGCACTGGGTGGGGCATCAGGCCCCCCCCCCAATGTAAATGCCCCCCCCCCCAACTTCCACATTCTGGCTAAGGCCCTGGGCTGGAAGTAAGATTCTCAGCAAGGTTTGTGTATTGTACAAGCACTGGAAACATTTTGGATACTACCTTATGTAGTTAATACTTATGGGTAGTGTTACTTGCACACGCCAGCTACACTTTGGGATGGAAATCTGAGGGGATGGTGTAAAACAATGCTTCTTGCTGCCCAGATCAAAAGTATGGCGGCCCTTGGAACACTCCTGACTTAGTACCGAAGGAGGAGCCCTGGTCCAAAGCAGAGGTACTGCAACGGAAGTCTGCCTCTTTGCTTTGATGAGAAGAGTGCTTTGGGCTCAAAAAGTCTTGAACAGGGCTTTTTTTGTAGAAAAAGGCCAGCAAAAACTCATTTGCATATTAGGCCACACACCCCCTGATGCCAAGTCACCCGGAACCGCGTTCCTGTGCGTTCATGTTAAAAAAAGACCTGGTCTTGAACATCCCCGCTAAATAAAACAATAGTCCTGTAGCGCCTGCACACTAACTAAATTGTTTACAATATATACTTTTGTGAAACAGGAACCCCTGTATAGGTTTTTTCTGGGTATAAGCTTTGGTATGAAGTGTGAAGAAGTGTGCTTGCACACGAAAGCTTATATCTTGAATAAAATTTTGTTGATCTTAAAGGTGCCACTGGACTCAAGCTTCCTTCTGTTGCTTCGGACCAACATGACTACCCAGCTGAATATATCTTTTGCGAGGCTTCAAACGTGTTAATTGTAAATTAGTGTTCCTTCCTTGCGAAGTGGGGGTGTGGCTCATTCAACAGTATCAGTAAGAGTGATGTTAGGGAGGACAATCGATGCTCCAGCAAGGATCCGCTCCAATGTGCGTTCTCCTTTGTTTTGCCCCTTTTCTCTCGCCGTCGCTACATTTTTTTTTTAAACTCGAGACATAGGCACATTTGGGAAGGCAATATTAGTAAGATGGCGGCATCCCCAACGGGAAGCGCTATGGATGCTCAGGCTCGATTTGGCCACTCAGTGAAAGGGTTGCTGACCGAGAAGGTGACCAGTTGCGGCACAGATGTTATCGCTCTCACTAAACATGTGCTGAGGGGATCTCGGAGCGCCGAGGTGAGTGAGACTACTAAGACCAGGAAGCACCGCGCTGTGGAAGACTAGTAGACAAGCTAAAGGGGGACGCAGTGCATGGTGGGACTTGTAGGTTCTTGGTATGGTGATGGGTTTAATAACTGTTTTTAATACTGTTTTTAATAACATCTTCGTTTTCCGGTGTCCATAATTATGTCGCCAGGTGGTATGTAGCAGCATATGGTTAGGATTTGACCAACTAGTCACTTTTGTCGTTTAGCCTTCTAAAGATACCCTGTCATGGAGTCAAGAACGACTTATTCTTCTATCCACCTATTCTGGTTTGAAGTCAGTGGCACCGAAATGTGGGTAAATTGCTGCTGTATGTGTACAGATTATAACGCTTTTAAAACTGTAGTATTATACCATTCTCAGTAATAACAGTGGTAAAGCACTCCGCTTATGTGTTGTTCTTACTATCAGTTCAACAGATTATAAACAACTGGTGTTCTTGTCTGCTGTGTTCCTACACTAGCGGCTATGCCATATGTCCTTGTACTGAGTAAAGGTGTGTAGATTACTCTTTTTGAAAAGGACTCTCCATCAAACGTAGATTTCCTCCCAAGAAGGACAGAGGGCTGTATATGTTCTTTTTAAAGTAGTCTAAGAGAGAGGGCAGTAAATTTATTTCTGGTTTTTTTCCAGTAGTAATGTAATATCCAAATATTACCAGTCAAGCATTAGCTGTATAGTAGTAAGAGAATCCCCTGCAGTAATTCCAACAGGAAACCAGCAGCAAATAGTGTAAATATGCTGTAACACAGAAGTGGGCAACTGTTTTGGTCAAAATGCAAAAAAAAATCCCCTAGAGCATTTTCCTGTATAGATTTTGGGGTGCTGGTAGATATATGAGGGGGGTCAGGGGTATACTTGGCTTGACACACCTCTGAGGCTGGTCTCGGTCCTTTGGCCAGAGGGGCTGGTCCTGTCTGCACAGCAGTAGGTTTGCGGTCCTACTGTTTGGCATCTGTGCTGGCGATGCCTACCTCTGCCCTAGTGTAGCCTCTGTCTCCCCTTTTCTTGTACACATAAAATAAGGTAGTTCTAATGTGCTATGAAACTGCCCGGAAAGTGGAGCGGGGTTATAAATAAAAATGTTCTGTCCCTTTAATAAAAGATTAATGGGATGTTATTTCTAAGGTGATATACTTCAGTGCTTTGAAAAACTTAAATTGCCCATTTTCACACATTTGAGCTTCTGGCGAACCTGCCTGTACTGTGTACCTCCAAACTGTATAGCTATCAATAATACTGGATTTTGGTGAGCAGAGCTCTATCCTCTAGACACAAAAGGACATCTCCAATGTTCCATTGTCAGCCAGGATCTTGTGACTAACATATTGCTAAGAAAAAAGGTATATTGCCTGGCAGGAGACTTCCTTTGAGAGGATAAATGAGTCTTGTCTTCTGTCATATGATACAGATGTCTGGACTGTATGTTTAGTTAATATTTTCTACTCCCAATCAGAAAAAGCATAAGCATGTGTAACTACATTTGCTCTAATAAATTCTTTGTTACCTTAACCTTCTCTTTCCCATCCTGATTGTCTCTTGATTTGTTTTCTTTCACTATGGAATTGTAGGTTGTAAGATAACCATAAATCTGCTCTCTAAAGCATCGTGTACTGAGGATGTTACAGAAATAATAACAACATAATAAATAGCTAACCGTTTATTTAAAACATTTTAATGCTTTCTTTCCACCCAATCAAGGTGCGTAAGGCAGTGAACAAACATTAAAACATAAGTAATTAAAAGGCAGTTAAAGTTACACATAAAACACATAAACAAATCAGAAGGAGGGCCAGCTACTGGTACTGGGGGAATGACAGATGAAACACAAACATAAGTCTTCACCTGCTAGCAAAAGACACAGATAGAAGGAGACAGACAAATTTCCCTGGGCAGGTCATTCCGAAGTTTTGGTACCATGACCGAGAAGGCCCTTTCTTGGGTTTCCACACATCCAGCTTCAGATGGTGAGGGCAATTGAAACAGGGCCACTGAAGATGACCAGAGTGCAGGGATAGGTTCATATGCGAGGAGGTATCAGGGTGTTGCATCTGCTTGTTTTGTTTGACTCTCTTGACTATATAACTTGCAAGACACTTTTATCCTATATGGAGAGACTTTTCAGAAAAGAGGTGTGTTTTTGTATGTGTGTGGGGAGCGGTATAAGTTGCATCCAAGGAGTTCCTCATAACCTGAGCAACAGTCCAGCTTATGGCTTAAATCCTATTTGTGTTTTCATCATGTCATGAAAGAACTTATTTTTTTTCTCCATTTTGGGGATACTAAATATTGTTCCTGATCATTTATGGAGCTCTTGAAAGCTTGCTTACTATTTACTACTTGCTTATTAGAGCCAGTTTGGTGTTGTGGTTAAGTGTGCGGACTCTTATCTGGGAGAACTGGGTTTGATTCCCTATTCCTCCACTTGCAACTGCTGGAATGGCCTTGTGTTAGCCATAGCTCTTGCAGGAGCTGTCCTTGAAAGGGCAGCTGCTGTAAGAGCGCTCTCAGCCCTACCTACCTCACAGGGTGTCTGTTGTGTGTGTGTGTGTGGGGGGAAGGTAAAGGAGATTATGACCAGAGACTCTGAGATTCAGAGTATAGGGTGGGATATAAATCCAATATCATCGTCTTCATCATCTTCCCCTCCTCCTTCTGTCATTTTAGTTGGCTCTGATAAAATATGACACAAAGTTTGTGTTAAGAATTAAAGCAGCCCAACTGTAAGCGGAATTATAGCTGCTGAATACAGGCTGAGCTTGTATTACTAGCTCCCCAGATTGTTAATAACTCTCTTACCTACACTTCCATGTCTTTCAGTTCCTCGGGCAGGCTGCCAGAAACATGGTGATGCAAGAGGATGCTATCCTGCACTCTGAAGACGTAAGAAACATTTTATTCATAGGAAACTTAACACTGTACAAACTACAGATGAGATAATGTAATGTTTGATTACAGTCCAGATACAGAGCTGACACTAGATACAGATTTATGTTTCAGTCAAAAGAAGCACCATACATCCTTAGACTTTGTTTCAAAGAACCTATGTTAGTGTCTTATGTATTGATGAAGACGACTTTGGTAGTATTGTTCATGGTCAGATTTTAAAGGAGAATTTAACTGATTTGTTAATTAATGGCACTCATCTGCCTAGGTGATAGAACATTAAAATGCAGTATGATCAGAAATTTCTTTATTATTAAAGAGAACCTCTGGAGTAGCTAGATCTTTAGCATAATGAAAATTTTCGCTTATAATGAAGCTGAATTTTAAAAATTGGGATTGTTCAGAGCAGCAGATTCTCTACCCCCAGAGATAGTAATATAAAATAGCTTCTGATTGATGATGATTGCCCCATAAAATGACTACACTGACAGAGAACCTCTTTTGTCCTTTGCAGAGTTTAAGGAAAATGGCCATTATAACTACTCATCTGCAGTATCAGTAAGTAGCATACAATATTTAAAACATATTTGATGGGCTGATCTCCTTGAAAGTGCATTTGTTTCCTGCATAGCTCACACATTTTACACCATTTGCAAGGGAGACTTATGAACCAATATTGAAACTGAACCCAGGTAGGATCCTCTGCTACCAGAATTCCATTTCCAGGAACATCTCTTATTGACTTCTAGGATAAGATAATTGTTTCTTTCATATGTATTTATTTAAACTTGTTTTTATATTATACTCTCAGACAAGGGGCTTGTTAAAACAATGACAAAACAAATACAAATCTTAGTGCTGAAATGTAAACAATTTAGGTTTAACTATTATTCATAATTGTATGCTACTCTTCTTTGAGTTCTGATGGCAGCATAAACAGTTTGGCAGAAAAGTGCCTGTTAAAACTGAAACTGTACTTCACAGGTGTCTTTGCATTATGGCCAGGGTGGTAATCCAATTAAAAAACCATGGCAATATGACTGGAGAATCTGCTTACTCCTTGATTCTACAGCCTCCTAAGATAAACATCTCTCCATCAACTTGATGTTAATTCCCCACCTACCATTGATCAATGGCATGACAAAATTTGGGAACATTTCATCATGTACAAAAGCATACAGTATCTCAAATTCACCAGTTGATCAGTATGAAAATAAAGTGATAGCAATATAGTATCCACTTTTCAGCTGTATGGCAGTGCATGATACCATTCAAAAAAATCCATACTATTAAAGTTTAATTTATTTTTAGATATATTATTGTAACCAAAATAGGAATGCCGAAGTACCAGATTTCTTTTTTTCTTCATTTTTACTGTATTATTTTGTGATTTCAGTTATATATATAAACTTGATGTTAATTTATATGTGCTTTTACTCTTATATATGCTGTAGAATTTTGTAATGGTTTCTTTGTCTTTTTCTAGGCAAGAAGCTATTCAGAGAAAGTGAGTTTGCTCCTTGTTGCCATTCTTTTGCCAAATATTCTCTTGTATTGCTGTAGTTATGTTATTTGTAAGTTATCGCAGGTATCCTTTGAGTTGGTGAGATATTAAATGTTAGAAATGTTTTTAAAATGGCAACATCTCTTTAGTGGTAGTAAATACAGAATTCCATTTCAGACACACATGGTGATTTGGTAAGAGGAGATCAGTGGGATAAATCAGCAGTGCTTCATCTTTTTATTCTGGTGTGCTTAGTTCATTCTTATATGGCAGAAGCAGTCTAGATTGGCCCCCACACTCTATTTATCTAAGATGATTAAGAAGTTGAAGTAGTTTTCCTAAGAGAAAAGGTTAAAGAGACTGGGATTCCTCAGTTAGAAAAAAGATGACTAAGGTGGGATATGATAAGAGGTTTATGAAATTATGCATGGGACAGAGAGGATAGAGAAAACTTTTTCTCCCTCTCTCAGAATTACTACAATTACAGAATTATTTGAGGGCATCCAATTGACGTTCATGGGCAGTAGATTCAGGACAGACACAAAAAGTACTTTTCCCCTCAACAAGTGATTCAAATGTGGAATTTATTTCCAAAGAATGTAATGATGGCCATAATAAAGATAGCTTTAAAAGGTGATTAGATAATTGCATGGAGGATAGATGGCTATTAGCCATGGAGACTAAAGGTAGCCTCCATATTCAGAAGTAGTAAATCTCTGAATACCAGTCCTAGGAGGCAACACTGGGGGAAGACCTCAGCCTCTATACGTTATTATTGGACACTGTGAGATGGGATGCTTGACCAGGGGTGCGGTCACACGTACCATTAGTGGCGACACAGCTCCGTCTCGCTGACGGATTAAATATGTTCGTCCACACATCCACATCTGGCAATCGAGCGTCATCCAGGGTCATTCCAACTTGCTGCAGATCAGTGCCACATTAATTTGACAGCGCAGAAAGTCCGGCCCTTTTTCAAAAAAGCAGCACAAGATCGGCTTTTTCCTGTTTGGACAGCTCACGCGCGATACTGCCCCTTGGAATGTTTACTGCCCCTCCCATCTTTTTTAAAAAAAGCCTCAGCAGACATGTACATTGCCAGATCATCCGGGAATCTGAGGTGACGCTTCTGCTTCTCCAATCAACATAGGATCGGAGGGGGGGGGAAACATTATCCCACTATTCAGAATAGGAAAAAAATCTTTTTTTTCAATGTGGAGGATTTCCAGATATCATTGTCACTGCCAGTTTCTAGGAAAGTAATTCCTGGCAGTTCCTTGGTTTGAATCAGCAACGTTAATTCCGGAAACTTCCCCCCTTCCCCCCTGCCTCTGAAGCAATGTTTGATTTCCCAACTCCAAACAGTTGGGCACATGTTCAATGGACCCCCCCCCCTCCCAGAAATCACCATCTGCTCACGCATGCTCCAAGAAAAGAGCGTGATAGTATTGGATGTCTGAACGCTCAACAACAGAATGAGTAGCATTCTTGGATGCTCGTCTGAATGACCCTGCATCGAATCAATATTGAGCGGTTCAAATTTGAGCGCTACACACCCGCTTTTAATGTGACGTGTGACCGCACCCTAGATCCAGCAAAAGCTCTTATGTATCCAAATATCTGTGAGTACCTATTGAATGTTTCTATCTCTTCTTCAGTGTTGAACAGTCTTCTAATTTGCGTGATCAACTGAGCCACCTCTTGAAATGAAAAGAGAGCAATGGACAATACCAAACAATGGCTGGAAACTGATGAAAAAAACTGTGTCCCAAGAATTGTGGAGTCCCATCTTGTTTTCTGTTTTGCTTCAGCAATTGCACTATGAGACTGTCCTTGCAAATGTCACATGCAAGTTGTGATAATGGTTGTGTTGCTTAGTGGCACATGTAGCTCAGTGCAAAGGATCCTGGCTTGAGAAGGGAGTAATTTGTTAATTTGCTCATTTCAAGTGTTCCTTTTCTAAAAAGATGGTGCTTCCTTGTATTTATTTTATGCCTTTTTTTTCTTAAGGTCACTAGGAAATGGCAAAAGTAATCTTATAATAGTTAGCCTCGCACATCTTCCTAAATATTTTCACTTGTTCCCAGAAATGTGATGCAGAAATTATGGCAACCAACAATGTTGAAGGCAGAAATCTTCTTTCAGAGAAAGAGCCATGTGCTCAAGGGCTGGGTCCTTTTCTCTCTCTGCTTCGTTTTTAGTTAGTGGGAGCCAAGATTACTGAGTGCTGTTTGGATATCTGGAAGCTTATTTCAATTTGGTATAAATGTCTTACAAGCCTATTCTCAAAAATTCTGTATGTTTCATGGTACAAAAACTGTAGTGAAAAATGTTTGGGAAATAAAGTACAAAGATTTTAATAAATTGCTAGCAACTTCACTTTTATTTTATCTTTCCCCCCTTTTCAGTACAGCTTCTGTTGCTTGAGTGTGAGGTGTGCTGAAACAACTGTCATGTATAAATGTTCTCTGTGGAACGTGATCTGGAATGTACTCCTTGCTGTCTGTTTTGGCCTTGAATGGCATTCCTTCATGGTCACTGCTGTTACAGCTCTTGATTAGGCAGCCTTGGGCTCATTATATAATTCTCTATAGACCATGTAATCTCTTCAGATATACAGCTGGAGAGGTACTGGGGCCATCTGTTAAACAGCATTGTTCCTTGAGAGTGCCTTATTTACAGCCAGTGAGAAATTTGGAAGCAAGATAGAGCCTATATTTTGTACTCTTTGATAGTTTTCTTTTTTGTTTGTTAGTAAAGACAGCTTCTATTTTGCATAGAGAAGGGTAGTAATAGTTATTTTTACTGAATCTGATTGTATACATATAACTTTGTAAAGAGATTAAATGCAAAGCTATATGTGGTACATGTTTAAGTGTACTAACCTTTGTCTACCCAAAATGCTGTAGAAATTAAGAGGACTGAAGGCCTTTATAAGTGCTCATGAGTTTAAATGAATAGAAGATTAGAGGGAAGTTGTGTTTGGCCCTAAATTTATTTTTCTATAATTTTTGTCTGTTTTCCAAAGGGCTTGGGGTGACATGCATCATTTATCCATTGTATCCTCACCACAGCCCTGCAAGGTGGGTTAGGCTGGGAGAGTGTGATTAGCAAAAGGTCCCTCGCAACCTTAGCTTGATGACAGTGTCTTGGGAGTGAGGATTCAGACCTGGATCCGGCAATTCCTGGTTCAGCACTCTAACCACTAAACATGCTGGTTTATGCAAGCCTGGATTTTCTGGTTTTGTACCCGAGCATTTGCTCCCTGCTCCCTTATCTGATCCCTGTTGGCTATCAGTTTACATCCACCCACATCATTAAATAAATACACCATCAGAAGATGGTGTATCTGCTCCCTGTTGGCTATCTGCTCCCTGTTGGCTATCAATTTACATCCATCCACATCATTAAATAAATACACCAGAAGATATTGGTTAACTTTTCAAACTGTTACTGTGCATTGGCACAATAGTGTTTTTTAGACTGCTTTGTCCAGGTGGGAATTATGTGACAGATTATATATTGTGACAGGTAAGTTTGCTCCTAGAATAATTTCTGTACTTGTCAATAAGATGCTATATTATTGGGGGGGTGGTGGTGGTGGAATTCTGACATGGACTACATATCTTTCTCAGGAATGTTTGTAGACACTTTGTTCTGAAAAGTTTGTGTTTGTATACCACCCCCCACCCTCTGCCTTCCCAGCTTATAATAGCGTTGGCATACATGGGCTGCCCCCTTTGCTCTCTACAGCGAATTATAATTAGGCTCCCTAACCAGTATGCCTTACTGGCTGGTAACCCCCAGGCTGATTCGTCGGCTAATTTCCCGGATTTTGAACCTTTCAACACTACAAAAAAACAACTGTAGTGAAAGTGGAGGGCGGCCACACAGTCTACAAAGAGACTGTCCCTTGAACGCCCATTCATCCAACCGAAACGCCTGTAGCCTGTAACATAGGTAAGAACTACTGCAAAGTAGACGCGAATGCCTTGAGGAAAAAGGCGGCCCTCCAGCAGAATCAGCAGCGTCCCCCGAAACGGATCGCTTCCACCTCCGGCAACTTGGTTTTGCCTCTCCTTTCATAACACCGGGCCACGCCCATTTTGGAAATCTCTGCGTGCTTCCGTGCTGCGAGGGTTCGGGGCTTGAGAACGGGCTGTGGAACGCAGCACACAGTAAGGGGGAGACGAATCAGGGTTATCTTGTTGGCGGGGAACAAATTCTACCGGGAGGGGGAAATAGAGGTTGTTCTGGGGATGAGCGTGGTTGAATGGACGTGGCTGCTGCAGGGACAGGTCGTGCGCACGCGCCTCAGGGAATCGGTCCCGACTATAAGACAGTAAGATGAGGATCCTTCACAATATTTTCACATCTTTTTGTTTCGTTGTAGTGGCTGCCCAGCGGATATACAATGAGGTGCAGGTGAGAGAAATAGCCGGATGTTTGGCTGGGATGCGCATGCCTTGCCTGATTATTTTGTCAAATGCAGCTCATTGGGGAGGCCCTGTTGTATCCAGCCCGCGAAGACTCCGTGCATTCGTGTCCTGATTGCCGGATTTCTTTCCTCATGTGGGTCTGTTTGTCTCTTGTCTATCGCACCCATGCAGCCTGGTGTAGGGTTGCCAACTCTGTGTTGTCAATTTCTGTGCTGGGAAATTCCTGGAGGTTTGGGGTTGAGCTTAAGGAGTTTGGGGATGGGAAGGATCACAGTGCCATGGAGTCCAGTCCACCCTCGTTCTGAAGCTACCATTTTCTCCCTTGGGACCTGAACTCTGTTGTCTGGAGGTCAACTGTAATTCTGGGAGATCTCCACACTCCACCTGGAAGAAGGCAACCCTAGCCAGGTGACAGTGCCCTGGGTAGGGTTGCCAAGTCCGACTCAAGAAATATCTGGGGACTTTGGGGCAGGGGTGTAGACTTTCCAGTTTCCCGCAGGGGGCTGGGGCTCGGCTAGAGGCCCTAAAAAAACTGGGATCCAATGACATCATAGGGAGGAGCCAGTGACATCACAGGGGGGCCTCCATTATCACTGCCTATGGAGATGGGGCCATGGGGGATTTAGGGAAAAGCCACCCAGAAATTTAGCAAGAACTCCCTTTAACAATGCCCCTGGGCTAGGCCAAACCCAGGAAAAGGTGTGAGTTGGCCAGTGGTTCTGGTAGTATCTCAGCAGTATCCTGCTGTGTCCTGTTTTTGAAATTCACTTTTAGAATGAATAGTCACGTTAAGCTCTGCAAACATGCATATTATGTGCATAGGATAATCTAATGCTCGCAAATTTGACATTAAAACGCAACATAGAAAAACCTTTAGGGGAACTTTTAAAAAAGTTTCCCTGGATGTTCATTTACAGGTGTCTTGTTTCTGCCTTGTTCATAAGGGTAACATTGTACTGAAATTTACAAAATTATGACATCATAGATACCTTAATTTGGTAAATGCATGTCTGGAGTCTCTGAGTTAGGGCAGAATAGAAAACAGTTGCTGTGCATTCAAAGCAACTGTGCAATAAAACAGCTACTCTGAGGTCCCAATTGAGTGTCCAGGAAGGTTCAAGTGTTCTCCTACAGAACATAAGAGAAGGCATGTTGGATCAGGCCAATGGCCTATCCAGTCCAACACTTTGAGTCACACAGTGCCCACAAAAAAAAGCCCAAGTGCCATCAGGAGGTCCACAAGTGGGACTAGAAGCCCTTCACCGTGCCCCCCTCCCCCCAAGCACCAAGAATACAGAGCATCACTGCCCCATACAGAGTGTTCCAACAATACGCTGTGGCTAATAGCCACTGATGGAACTCTGCTCCATATGTTCATCCAGTTCCCTCTTGAAGCTGGCTATGCTTGTAGCTGCCACCACCTTCTGTGGCAGTGAATTCCACATGTTAATCACCCTTTGGGTGAAGAAGTACTTCCTTTTATCCGTTTTAACCCAACTGCTCAGCAATTTCATTGAATGTCCCCGAGTTCTTGTACTGTGTGAAAGGGAGAAAAGTACTTCTTTCTCTACCTTCTCTATCCCATACATAATCTTGTAAACCTCTATCATTTCACCCTGCAGTCATCATTTCTCCAAGCTAAAGAGCCCCAAGCGTTTTAACCTTTCTCCATAGGGAAAGTGTTCCAACCCTTTAATCATTCTAGTTGCCCTTTTCTGTACTTTTTCCAATGCTATAATATCTTTTTTGTGGTGCGGTGACCAGAATTGTACACAGTATTCCAAATGATACCGCACCATCGATTTATACAGGGGCATTATGATACTGGCTGATTTGTTTTCAGTTCCCTTCCTAATAATTCCCAGCATGGCATTTTTCTTTTTTATTGCAATTGCACACTGTCTTGACATTTTCAGTGAGTTAGCTACCATGACCCCAAGATCTCTCTCTTGGTCAGTCTCTGCCAAGAAAGGCTTCTCATTCTTGGGATTCTTGATGTCAGATTTGTGTCCATTGTGTTTGGGGATCTGAAAGACTTTTTTGGCCTTTGAAGATCATTATCTTTCCCTTTTGAAAATCTAAAAGGGATTGGAAAGCATTTTCATACACTCAGAATAGTTTGTCACTATGCCTGGCACTGGTTGCCTGGGGGAGGTCTAAGCCCCCTAGCCCACAAGTCCTCTATTGGTTGCCCGGAAGGGACTCAGCCCCCCCCCCCATAGTTTATGTCTATGCTTTGGGGGTGGAGCTGGGAGCAAGGGTGTGGCAAGCACAATTGAACTCCGAAGGGAGTTCTGGCCATCACATTTAAAGAGACCACACTCCTTTCAAATGCCTTCTCTCCATTTGGAGTAATGAAGAATAAGGACACCTTATTTGGGGGCTTAAGGTCCAATCTTTTTGAAACTTGGGTATTTTGAGGAGAGACACCAGATGCTATGCTGAAAATTTGGTGCCTCTACCTCAAAAAAAGCCCCCCCCCCAGCTTCAGATACCCAAGGATCAATTTTTCATTGTGCCTTACGGGAATTGATCTTCATAGGGAATAATAGAGTGCCTAGCAGACATTTCCCTCTCCCCCGCCCCGCTTTCTGATGAGCCTGAAGCTGGGGGAGGGCCTCTAAACTGGGGGATCCCCTGCC
This sequence comes from Heteronotia binoei, assembly GCF_032191835.1. Classification (NCBI taxonomy): domain Eukaryota; kingdom Metazoa; phylum Chordata; class Lepidosauria; order Squamata; family Gekkonidae; genus Heteronotia; species Heteronotia binoei. The sequence continues at coordinate 74,730,149 of NC_083228.1, read as the reverse complement.
CCCACCTAGGGATTGGCAGCCCTAGCCTCGGGAAGTGAAGTTTTTGTTGTCACCTTGGAATAAAGTTATTGGAATAAAAAGAGGTTTTGTATACTCTGGAAAGAACAGGTTTAATTAGCCTCTCTGTCCTGAACCTGTCAAAGACAGTGCTCCCCCCTTCCCATGGAGGCTGGTATTTCGGAAGGTGATTTGGTGTTTGTATATATGTGAAATATTAGGCCACGTTAGTGTGATCCTATGAAGTCACATCACAGGCTTACGGAAATATAACTCATTTTAGGATTGCACTGTAATTCTATTTGGATTCAAGGTATTTGTCAAACTGTGTGAGCCAAACAGTATCGTTTGGATCTAGAATCTTGGTAGGGGCATCTGTTTCCATTGAACACTGTATACAGAGATGTCGAACTAATTTGTTATGAGGGCCGGATTTGACATAAATGAGACCTTGCCAGTCCATGTGTATACCTATTTAAGATTAGGTAGCAGAGAGATAAACTTTATAAAGGACACAAAAAACACAATTAAAATATTTTTTTTAAAAAAAACTTAAAACATTCTTAAAACATTAGCACTCAGTCTTAAATGTGCTTTCTTTGTATTTCTCCCATGGGATCCAGGGAACTGGGCACAGGAAGCTCTGGCTCCTTCCTTCCCCAGGAGACCAGGAGGGGGAGGAGCCTCAGCCAATACAAGGAAGAGAGGCTTGGCTCAGTAGCTCTGCTGTGCGATTGAGAGAACCTGGCAAAAGCAAGCTCTCCCTTTCCCCCTTCCTCCCCAAGGGAGGAGCCTTAGCCAATGGAGAAAATAGAGGTTTTGCTCTGTAACTCCTGTGCAATTGAGCAAGCTTTGCAAAGCAAGCTGTGATGCATAAGGAAGCAAGAGATAGCAGGAAGCAGATGATGGCCAGTTGCTCAGGGGCCTGATAGGAGCTCTCTAGGGACCTGATTTGGCCCCTGGACACCTTTGAACATTCAGCCCCTACCTGAACCTTAGATCTTGTGGTTTGTTTGTTTGGGGATGTTGTTGTTTTATAACTTTGGTGTTACTTTTCCCTTCTCAGGATTACTATAGCAAAGAAGTGACAAAAACAACGGATCTCAAAACCAGTACTTGCCTAACTACAGCGAAACCTTTGCCTGCATTTGTCAGAGAAGCACTCCAGTGTGTGCATGAGGAGGTCTCAGCGAAGTACTGTATTATGTTTTTGACTGAGCTTCACTCACTTGAATTGTATCATGGGAAGGATATGCATATTTGTTTGTGTATACTTAGTATGGAACTCTTAAATCCTTTAGTGTTAAGGATAAATTAAGAGTGGAAGACTGGGGCTGCAAAATTTTATCTGGTAGATTAAATAGCTAAATTTTTACTTGATGTAAGTTGTTGACCCAAGAACTCAGAAATCCATGCAGATTTTTAAGAAGGACTACATTGGTTCTGCTCTGACCTGGATATAGCCCAGGCTAGCCCAATTTTATGAGATTTTTGAAACTAAGCAAGGTCAGCCCTGGCTAGTATTTGGTCTGGAGACCTCCAAAGAATGCCAGGGATGTGACACAGAGGCAGGCAATAGTAAATCACCTCTGAATGTGTCTTGCCTTGAAAGCCCCATTGGGGGCATCATAAGTCAGTTGTGACTTGATGGCATTTTCCACCAGCACCACCTTGCTACTACAGAGTTATTGCAATATAAAAGAAAATGTTAGAGTTGACCTTTTCTCTAACAATAATTGATAGCTGGTTAATAATCTTACACTTCATTTATTATGTCAAAAAGGAGCTTATGTTACTTGATTAGACACATAGTTACTTAAAGCTCACACTCTCCTGACATTCTGCAAACTCTAAAATGGAATTATTCAAGAGGCAGTTTTACACATGTAATTGGGGTGTACTGTAACAAAATGGTTCAGAAAGATGTTTCTGGTAAAGAGACAGGGACTGTAGACTATGCTTGGTGTATTTTCGGACTGGCAGTTGCTGTATGTCTGATCCCACTAGTTTCTGTATTATTTAATGTGTCACATTAAAGCTTATGCTTTGTTTCAGTTCTGTTCCAGATTCCTGCAATCCAAATCTTATTGCATTGTTTATTGTATGTCGCATCATGTAGATTAGATGGATGTTATCCCCCATGAGTTTAAGTGAGAAATGTGAACTATTTATAATTTAAATAAACAAACTAGTAGTTCTTTACTTTGTTTTCAGACACTTAACAATCCAACTGCAGCGGTACTCTCTGTAAATCAGAGGATGCTTTAATAATGTCCCATATTCTGACAGGCTTTGCTAGTGTGATAGAACAGTGGTAGAAAAATTGTAACATTATGTTCTATGTTCCCATTATATAAAAATATTTAGAAGGGAGCTGTTGGGCCTGTTATTTGATAGCAGGCAGGATTGACTATACATCAAATGTTGCATTAAAAAGTGAATGAGACATCTTATTAAGATTGCACATATTGCTGTATAAACTCTTCAAGATTAATTTTTAATTGCAAGAATGTTGGATAGGATTGGTATGGTGTATACTTGCATTACTATTTTCATTATATGTCTTTCATTGCATTTATTTAATTTGTTGAAATATATAATAACTTTTGGCATAGAATAAAACTTGAATAAGAGTTCAGTGCCATGCAAAATTATTTGAGTCTTGAGAATTTCAGTGGGCTTAGACTGGAGTTACTCTGCATAGAAACATGTGGTTAGTTTTTTAACTGTTCAACTATGGCAGAAGGATGTTGAAGAGCAGCAGATGTAATCATAACTGTTGTATGCCTCTTGTGAAACTATGTTGATATGGATTGGCTCTTGCTATACTTGGCCCATCATTTCTATCCCATCATTTCGTTTCACATTAGGTTGTTCCTCTTTTCTCTTTATCCCAGGTACTATGGTTGTGGCCTGGTGATACCAGAGTGCCTAGAAAACTGTTGGATATTAGATTTGGGCAGTGGGAGTGGAAGAGATTGCTACATGCTCAGTAAACTGGTTAAGGAGAAAGGACATGTCACTGGGATAGACATGACTGAAGCTCAGGTAGGAAATCCCTCCCCCACCAGTGAATTCAAACAAGTAGTTTTATCTGTCGATTGTGAGAAGCAGAAAGAGCTGTTGACTCTTATTTTTATTGTGGATACAACTGCTCAATGTTCTTCTTAGCCTACCTTTTCCATATTAAGTCTTGCACCTTGACCCATCTACAGCCTCCTCTTTTGTAACCTTTTACCTCTTTCCCATTCTGTATTGTATATTATTTCAATTAATTCAAAATTGTTATATAGCTATTGCTTCTATGTATGAGTACAAAAATCATCACTACATGCTTATTTTGTCACATGGTCAATATTATTATGCAGAAGTGTAGATGTTCATTGTATAAATTGGTCCTGAGATCTGTAGCTTCTTATCTTGCAAAGGAACATTTACCCTTGTAATGAAATGTGTTTATTCTTGTAATAGAGATTTAAAAAAAAACACACCCTGGTTTTCTTTTGGAAAGATAATTGTTAAAGTACCTTTGGACATGATGTGGATTGGAAGGTGTGCATTTTTGCAGGTTCTAGTCACATCAGCATAATTTTCCTTGCCTCCACCTCTAATCCATCATTCCCTTCCCCCATGTATTGGAACATTTTTAGGACTTTAAAAAGTCAGGAATTCTTAGATTGCTGTAGTATTATAATATCTACTGCTACACTTTATTAGTTCCCAGCTTTGTTTTAAAACAGAGTCTCTAGCCCTTTATATTGTGAAATTATAACAGGAAATATGCAGCTGCTTGCCCTCTGTCTGTTTGGTAGGTGGGGAGGGGCTGACATGACAGAAGGTAAGATTGGAGGGGCAGTTGTTGTAATGGTTGGACCAGAACCTGGGAGAATGTTGAATCAGGATCCCTTGGCTATGAAACTAAGTGGGTGACCTTGGTCTGGTCCCACACTTTTAGCCTATCCCCCAGAGTTGTTGTGAAAATAAAATGAAGAAGAAGGTGATATTGGATTTATATCCCACCCTATACTCTGAATCTTAGAGTCTCAGAGTGGTCACAATCTCCTTTACCTTCCCCCCCTCCCCATAACAGACATCCTGTGAAGTAGGTAGGGCTGAGAGAGTTCTCAAGCAGCTTTTCTTTCAAGGACAACTCCTACAAGAGCTATGGCTGACCCAAGGTCATTCCAGCAGCTGCGAGTGGAGGAGTGGAGAATCAAAGCCGGTTCTCCCAGATAAGAGTCCACACATTTAACCACTACATCAAACTGGCTCTCTAATTATGTAGGCTGACCTTAGCTCTCTAACCACGTAGGCTGACCTTAGCTCTCTAACCATGTAGGCTGACCTTAGCTTTTTGGAGGAAGCATGGGGTAAAGATGCACTGGATGAACAGAGAGGTTAGAGAGGCTGTTAATGCTTTTTTGGGGAGCAAAGCAAGCATTGATATCTGGCAAACTGCATTGCATATTGGTGTTGTTCTGAATAACAGTCTGGCAAAGGAAAATATGTATCTTGTTTTATAAGGCATGGTTGCACTAAAGAACAGACAGTGACCTCATGAGTCAGGTTCTTTTGAACCAATCCAGGCAAGGCAAATCCAGACCCTAGACTGATCTAGGGAAATAGTCATACTGCTTTATTCAGACTGGGGAAAAATGCAGCAAGCACCACTGAAACCATGGCATATATGGACAACAGTCTGGAGAGAAAAGGACAAGCTGGTAGCTAGGCATCAATAAGGCAGTGGGGATTAAATTAATGACCCTTGAAGATCAGTGATAACCCATGGTGTAGTGACAGCATATATGAAGCAACATTTTAAGAATCATTTAAGCACTCTTCTTTATTTTGTCTTTTCATTCTTTTGGTTACTTTACTTCCCTTCAGATAGAAGTAGCAAAGAAGTACATTGACTATCACATGAACAAATTTAACTACCAAAATCCCAATGTAAACTTCATCCTTGGATACATAGAAGAACTGGGAGCAGCAGGCCTGAAGGATGAAAACTATAACCTCGTAATGTAGGTACTCTTTCTAGCTCTTTTTGCATGCTGGAATTCTGCTTAATAACACATAGCATTAGTACGGTGAGTTAAGCTGTCATTTGTTTCATGTACTTTATGTTGTAATCTTTATAAGAATCCTGTAATGTAGGTCGTTAATAGTACATTTGCAGGAAGGAAGGGGAGACTGAGCTCCTAACTATACCAGACATATACTATTTCTGGAGCTTTCTTTCTATAGTCCTGATCCAAATTGAGCCCCTTTGTTCCTAAGAACTAAATTTCAGCATGGACCTCCCAGGACTCATCTGACAGGACCCAGGGCAGACCTGGAAACAGTGTTAACGAATGGTCTGCATCTGAAGAAGTGTGATTACAGCATACAGAAGCTGATACCTTGATTAAAATGTTGTTGGTCTTAAAGGTGCCACTGGACTCAAACTTTGTTAACCGAGTGGTTATGAGAGAGGTGAGATTTGAATCACACACTATAGTAGTGTTTGAGGAAACTACAAAGAACACAGTCCATCACTTTCTATGTGCAATCTTTGAGGATGGAATTGTACATAGGAAAGCAGGCACTGGGCTCCTGATCTTGTGTTTGTTTCAAAATGCTAATGTAATTGGAGGAGGGGGACATTTGCATGGGCCAGATGGGATGCTTGACCATTTCTAATGGCTTGCCTTCCCACATTTTTTAAAACTGTGTTTTGCCTTGAGGTCTGAGGTTGGAAGGAGCCCAGTTGTGGGGGAAATGGCCTTGGGCAGCACTTGCAAGGAGAATCAGTGGGTGTGTCAGAATGGTGATGCACTTCCTCTTCTTGCCTGATGATCTTCTTCTGCAAATGCTCTCCTTTGGCTCCTTATTCCTGGCAGGGATGTTTAGGAAACTTGTTTGCCAGTCCTACTGCTGGTCACTTTTGGAGGTAAGCTCCTGATCTAGATCAGGAAAGTTTATCTGACTTGGATTTTTAAAAAATTTAAGTGAAAATCATCTTGCTTTTAAAACTAGAGTCTGCACTCCATTTTTGGTGAGGTTTTTTTTTTGGTGTGTGTGTATTGCCAGGTCCCACCTGACCACTGACAGGAGATGGTGGATTAGGGTTCTCAGATCTGGGTTGGGAAACACCTGGAGATCTGGAGATGGAGCCTTGGGAGGACAGTGGGGTACAATGCCGTAGAACCAGCCCTCCAAAGCATCCATTTTCTCTGGAGGAACAGACCTCTGTAGTATTGAGATGAGCTGTAATTCCAGGGGATCCCCAGGTCACATTTGGAGGCTGGCATCCCTGGACTGTGTATGTGTGTGTGCCTGGAAGTCATGGTTGACTTCTGGTGACCCCTGGTGGGGCTTGGACATTCAGAGAGGTGGCGTGCTATTGCCTCCCCCTGTGTGCTGGCCCTGGTATTTTTGGAGATCTCCTATCCAAGAACTTGCCAGGGTTGGCCCTGCTTAGCTTCCAAGATCTGGCTTGCCTGGACTATCCAGGTCAGGGCCATCTGTGCTTTGATCTTGTGTCAAGGCTGGACTAGGGGAAGAAAGCAGGAGTCCTCATGGACACAAAGGGGATTAAGATTTCTTCTGTTCTTTACTAGTGTGGGGAAGCTACACTCCCATGTTGCCTTGTTCCACAGCTTGTTCTTATTAGCCTAGTAAAGTCTGTCCCTTATTGTCCTTCTTCAGAGACCCTAAATGAGCTTCTCTCTCTTGTTTAGCTCCAACTGTGTAGTTAACCTGTCTCCCAATAAAAGAGCCGTCCTGCATGAGGCCTATCGAGTGTTAAAGGTAAAGTGACAGCTGATTATGAAACAAACAATGACAAGAAAAGGGAACTCTGCTGTGAGGAAGAGGTCTGAACCATACAAAAAAAATTCTTGGCTGGAAGCAGCTGCACCAAGGCATGCTACTGGGAATTGTGTACAGTCAGTATTGAGCACTGAAACCTTTTGAGTTCAGTGTCTGGAGAGAAGTGCCTATGTAGGTCATCTCCTGTGAAGAGTCACTAGACAGAAAATTTCAGAACCGTCTCCTGAATGCAGGTTGCATTGTCTGTAATGTGCTTTGCAGCCCATCTGCTACTGTATTCTGTTTATGTAAACAAAGTGAGGATGATTGACTTTCCTACAAGGAGGCAGCCAGGGCTGCCTGTAGAGACCTTGGTTAATTTAGCTTGGCTGGGTTGACTGAGTTACTTTAGAAGACATAACATATCCATTGCAAAAAACCCAACAGCTAGTGAACAGTGGCTGGAACTGGCACTGCAGTCTTAGCCAAGCAGTTTCCTTGGCTTTAACCCAGTCAGTCTCCATGCCTTCTTTCTCCTATCAAGCTTTGGAGACAGTTTTTATTATTTGTTTATTTGTCGTGATTAAGGATTCCATTTCTCTTTGTTTCTCTCAGACAGGCGGAGAGATGTATTTCAGTGACGTATATGCCAGCCATGACCTGCCTGAGGAGATCAGGAAACATAAGATCTTGTGGGGTGAGTGAATTCCTCCCCTCCTTCCTGACCACACATAAACCAATGTTGGAATCCAAATCCAATACTGCATATTCCTTTCTAGCATATAATCTTAAAATTGCTTCTGACTTTCTCTTGTGAAACTTCTCAAAAGGTTTGAACTCTGTCTCTTCTTCTAAACCTAGGCTACTGTCTGGGCATCCCAAACCCAGTAGCAATTGTGTTCTGCTGTTATTTGCATACTTCCTGCTGCTCTGCATGAGAATTTTTGGACTGGGATTATAGTCCCTTACTGACATTAGAAGAGAATGGATTAGGAAATCTCTGACATCACCAACTCCTTCTTCCCAAATTATGTTAGAATGATGGGGCACAATATGCATGATCACACCCAGTGTGGATTAGTATGGACCAATGAGGATTCAGTCTGTGCAGGCTTTGACTGTGGGAGACGTTTGGCCCCATCAGATTTTATCAGCATCTTCTCAGCTTTTCAGCATGGATGTGGTTGTCCACTCCTTCATTTTTTTCCTGGAACAACCTTGTGAGGTAGGTTGAGCTAAGAAAGAGTGATTGGCTCCGAGTCACCTTGGGCACTTTCATACATGCTGAATAATGCACTTTCAGAGGCACTTTGCAATGGCACTTTACTGTGTAAACTGACAAAATCCACTTGCAATCGTTAAAGCGCAGTGAAAGTGGACTGAAGGTGCCCCTGAGCTTCATGGCTAAATGGAATTTGAGTTTGAGGTTACTGCTACACAGTAATGTTTGCCGCTGTAGCTCTCATTGCCGCTGTACACATGATGGTTTCCCTGGGGCTTTATTTGAGCAGGAACACAGTTCCAGCTGGCTTGGCATCAGTGTGTGTGTGGCCTAATATACAAATGCGTTCCTGCTGGGCTTTTTCTACAAAAAAGCCCTGGTTTTCCATATAGTTTCTGTGATTTGGCCCCCTCCGGCATGCCACCAAAGAACTTTTTTGTGCTAGTGATTTTAAAAAGCCCTCTAGTAGCAGGGGTGGCCAATGGTAGCTCTCCAGATGTTTTTGCCTACAACTCCCATAAGCCCCAGCCAGCATGACCAATGGCTGGGGCTGATGGGAGTTGTAGGCAAAAAACATCTGGAGAGTTACCGTTGGCCACCCCTGCTCTAGTGGTATAGGCAGGAAATGGCAGCTGATGTGGGCAGGACCTGCAAAAATATACACCTTCCCATCCATATGGCATGTGATCTTTCCCCAGTGTATCAAACCAGGTTTCCAAAAGATCGGAGCAAAGGAGGGGGAAACTGTGAAGTGGATGATTAGAGAACAATAACAGTGAACAAAAGCCCTCTGCATAGAAGCAACTGGAGATTTCCTAGCCCTAATTTGCATCGTAACTTCTGTGCCACACTTGCTTCAGGATTCTGCCTTGGAACTTCACAACCCTTAGTCAGCGTTTAGGGCTTCCCACCCTTAGGGGCCACCACACAGTTTAACCACTTTCCAAATGAGGAAAGCAAGGCTCTCCATTTGCTGTGTGTTAAAAAAAAAAAGTCACATGTATGCATATTTTAAATGCATGTTAATGGTTTTCTGGAGCATGTACAGATTCCACCTTTCCAAAGTACCCAAAATGTGAAGTATTAATATATGTAAATACCTCCTAACATAATCTTCTATTTTTACTAATTCAGAGTCTTGTTTTTAAAACATTAGTTGAAACATTAAAACAGTTTTAAAACATTAGTTCCTTACCCATCAGTAGTCAGGTGGAAACATTAGGCACCAAGAGTGATTAAAAGACATGGGGCTTTTTAGAATGCAATCTTTTTAGGCCTTCCAGTATCTTTGTGTCTCATTGTTTTCTCCATGTTCCCTAGGCATTTTCATCAAGTGCCATTTGTTCTTATGTCATGTTTAGGTGAGTGCCTAGGTGGAGCCCTTTGGTGGGAGGATCTGTACAAAATAGCTGAGGATGTTGGATTCTTGCCACCTCGACTGGTGACAGCCTCTCGAATAACCATCAATAATAAGGAGCTGGAAAGTGTTGTGGGTAAGAAAAAAAAATCTCCTCTTTGGTATGCTACATTAAATCCCAATGGTTGTGTCTTTGTATGGAGTAAAGCATTCTCAGCTTAGAGCACAGCAGGTGTGAGAGACTAAGTGTACCTGTGATGGAAGGAGTGTGTGTGAGGGAGAGATGGCTTTCTGCACCTTTCCTTTTTGGCTGAAATTATCTATATTCTGTGCTCAGAATACATTCTCATTGCATTATTTCTTCACCCAGATTTTCAAACATCTTGGCTGACTTGAGCCACTGATCTGGCATAGTTGCAACTGTTTTTGTGATGTTATACAGCTGTGGGTAGAAACTAGGAATATCTAAGACATGCTAGCAGATAGGAACGACACAGCTGACTTGTGTTCAATTCCAGAAGTAGCTGAAAACATTACAACAATGGAATGCTTTATCCCAATTGAAAAAATAGAAATTGAAGCAGCAATCAATGCAATGAAAAACGGGAAAGCTCCCGGGCCAGATGGATATACAGCTAAATATTTCAAAACTTTTAAGGACGAATTAATACCAAAATTGCAGAAGTTGATGAATATAATAAGAATAAAAGGGTATGTACCAAATACATGGAAAGAAGCTGTTATTTCCTTGATACCTAAAGAAGATAGAGATGCCACAAATGTGAAAAATTACAGACCAATTTCGCTTTTAAATAATGACTATAAAATATTTACAAGAATCCTGGCAGGACGACTTAAACAACATCTGATAAATTTTATAAAGGAAGATCAAGCTGGTTTTCTTCCCAAAAGACAAATAAGAGACAATATTAGGACTTGTAAATATTGTAGAATATTATGAAAGACATCCAGAAAAAGAAGTAGCATTATTCTTTGCGGATGCAGAGAAAGCATTTGACAATTTAAACTGGGACTTTATGTTTGCAGTAATGGACAAGATGGAGCTGGGAGAAAGCTTTATAAGAATGATAAAAGCAATATATTCTGAACAAAGGGCAAGGTTGTGTGTTAATGCAGATCTTACAGAAGAAATGAAAATTAACAAAGGTACTAGACAAGGTTGCCCGCTTTCACCATTGTTGTTTATAATGACTCTTGAAATTTTATTGATGCAGATTCAAGAAGAAAAAGATGTAGAAGGATTACAAATAAAAGGATGTACTTACAAATATAGAGCATTTGCTGATGGTATAATGTTTATAAATGAAAACCCCATACAAGTTACACCTTTGTTGTTAACGAAAATACAAGAGTTTGGGGAGTTGGCGGGACTTTATATAAATAAAGAAAAATCTAAAATTCTGTGCAAGAATATGCAGATGAATAGACAACAAGAATTACAAAGACTAACGGGCTGTGAAGTCACTTCCAAGGTAAAGTACCTAGGGGTGGAGATAACAATGAAAAATATTGATTTGTTTAAAATGGAGGAAGATATGCTAAAATGGAACAAGCTCAATTTGTCATTGCTGGGTAGAATAGCTGCAATAAAAATGAATATTCTACCAAGGATATTGTATCTGTTTCAAACTATCCCTATTGTGAAAGATGCTAAAGAGTCTGATAAATGGCGAAGGAAAATCTCAGAATTTGTGTGGGCTGGGAAGAAACCAAGGATTAAAATGAAAATTTTGACAGATGCAAAAGAGAGAGGTGGATTCCAATTACCAGATCTAAAATTGTATCATGAAGCAGTTTGTTTAGTATGGATGAAAGAATGGATAACGTTGCTAAATAAAAAACTTTTAGTGTTGGAAGGCCATGGAAAAAAATTTGGCTGCCATGCATACTTGTATTATGGAAAAAAGAGGATGGATTGTCTTTTCTCTCACCATTATATAAGAAGTAGTCTATTAAATACATGGATAAAGTATAAGAAATATGGTGATGAGAGAAGACCTTTATGGATAGTGCCAGCCGAAGTGATAAAGATAACGGCTAAAACAGCCGAAGAAAAACGGCTATCATATAATCAGCTATTAAAAATACAAAGTGGAAAATTAGAACTGAAAACTGCTGAAAAATTGAGTTATAAATGTGACTGGTTTCAAATGCAACAAATAAAAAGTTTGGTGGAGAATTATATTAAAACCGAAGGAATAAGGAAAGAACAAACAGAAATGGAAAGAGTTCCGCTCGGAGATAATGAGAAATTAATTTCAAAAGTATACAAATTACTTTTACAATGGTCTACAGAAGATGAAGTAGTGAAATCTCAAATGATAAAATGGGCAATTAATGTAAATAAAGAAATAAAGATGGAATTTTGGGAATATTTGTGGAAGAACACTATGAAACTCGCAACATGTCAAAGTATTAAAGAAAATTGTTTTAAGGTGATGTATAGATGGTACATGACTCCAAAAAAATTATCATAGATGAACAACAAGATGCCAGACAGGTGTTGGAAATGTAAAATGCATGAAGGTTCTTTCTACCATATGTGGTGGACTTGTGGAAGAGCTAAAACGTTTTGGCAAATGATTCAGCAAGAGATTTCTAAGATTTTAGGATATGAATTCAACAAAGATGCAGAGATTTTTCTGCTGGGATTACAAATGGAAAAATTTCCAAAAGAAGATAGAACTTTAATCTGGTACTTGCTCTTAGCTGCTAGGACATTGTATGCGCAGCTGTGGAAGCAAGAAAAAATACCAGAGAAATGGGACTGGATTATAAAAGTTATGTCATGGAGTGAAATGGACAAATTAACAAGAAAATTAAGAGACTATGATTTGGAGCTCTTTAAGTTGGACTGGAAGAAGTTCAGAAGATACGTAGAAAAAGAGTGGAAAATAAAAGGACATTGGACAATTTTTGATAATAATTAAGTTTTTTATTTTTTAAAAAACAAAAGTATAATTTTAATAGTTAAAGTTACCTTTAATATTTGTTTTTTTAAGTAAATAACACTGGCGGGGGTCAAGTAACGGGGGGAGGGGTGGGGGAAAAGTAAGATATGGGGTAGAAGAATTTTTCTTTTTTAAGTCTTTGTAGATATAGTTTTGCTACCATATGTTACTAATAAATATTGTTTATTCAGGAACAATGGAATGCTTTATTTCCTTTCAGATTCTTTTAGATGCCTATGGATTAGGGATATCTTCTTTGCTATGGCCAAACCAATAACGATGTCTTAAAGCTGTGATCAGTATTTCTGTTGTTGTTTCCTTTCCTTAAAAGTAGTTGTGGGGGGGAGTGAAAAAGGGAGCAAGTTGGTAAGCAGCATGGGAGAAAAATATGTTTAATCCTTTTCAGTACTCTTCCTCACAGCTGCTCTTTGCCATTTAGGAGAAAACATACTGCCATGCAGGAGGAATGATACTATTTTCTATTGGGAAAATAGTAGATTTGGCAGAAGATAATTTTTACATGGGGAAAAAATATAGCAGAAAGGAGTAAGCACTCCTCTACTTGTGTCTCTTCCCTCTCCCATGACTTATGGATTTATGCTCATTGGAAATCCTGATAATGGATTTCGTATGTCCTGTCTGGTTTAATCCTGGGAATACATATCTTGTCCACTTGGCTAAAAAGTTCCAGAGGAGTGGCAGTGTTGCTCTAACACCAAATTAAACCATAGTCCAATGGCACCTCTAAGACTAACAATGCTTATTTCAGTGTAAATTTTTATGAGTCAGAGCTCATTTAATCAGATGCAGTGAGGTTTATAAAGGCTAGTTTAAAACAAGATCCAGGGGAAAAGGTGATTGGTTCACTCAGAATGGATGAGGTCCACTACCAGCTGTTTTTAGATAGACTTGGTAGAATTTGAATCTAGTGCAAGTTAAGCAAGTACAATAGTTACAGAAACGTAACTGAATTGATTGACGTCCATAAGGGCTGGGATATGCAAGGCATTACCTCTATCATCTTAGTGCATCAAGCATAATAAGTGCTATATCAGACCAGAAATTTATGTTGTTTCCCTTCTTTCTGCCTCTGGTATCTTGCTTTTAAAATAGAAGTGGTATTACCTTTCCTCTGAGAGTGGCCTTAAGGCTTGCCAATATGTTCTCATTGCAGGTGATTTCCAATTTGTTTCTGCCACTTTCCGCCTGTTTAAGATTCCCCAGGATGACTCATCCCAAAGGTGTGAAGTTATTTACAATGGAGGAATCACTGGATATGAAAAAGAACTAGAGTTTGATGTTAACTACAAGTTCAAGGTACAGGTCTGAAGGTTCAGAATTCTGTTCTTATCTCCCACTGTAAAACATAAAACTGAGCCTGGTTCAGCGGGGAGGGTGGGATATAAATCAAATAAAGTAAAGTAAGAAGTGAGAATTCCACTCCATATCTAAGCTTTAAACTATGCAGAATAGTGCCCTTTAAATCCCCCATCTCTTGGCAGCAGCTCTGCCTCCTTGTTGGTTGCCTGCTCTGTCTCCAGGCTCTCAACCCTAAGATGAGATAGCTCGCCTATAGGAAACATGCCCCCCCAATACCATCCAGTTCCACCCCAGTCTCTTTGTACATATAACCACTTGGTACTTCGGTCAGCCCGTGATAGGCATCTGTGAACCACCCCCTAGGCAGAACCATACATGTTAAGTGTATAGAAAGAAGATAGGTGGCTAGAGAGGTGGAGTGACAGGGGGATAGTGGGTGTTGTAGGAAGCAAAAAACACATTACTATCAAACTACTACCTGTCTGTCCTGCTTGTTGCTAGTTATAAATGTGGTATTTGTTCTGATTGGCAGTGACTCTTTAGGGTCTTAGGTTGTTCCCAGTAGTTGTGACTTGAGAACTGGAGGACTGAACCAGGGACTTTCTGCATGTAACCCATGGTGTCTCCTCATTTCAAATTTCCTTTCCTCCCCCCTTTTCTCTTTTCCCTTCCCAGCAAGGAGAAGTGGTAGAAGTGGATAAGGAGACAGCAACTATTTTGCAGAACTCCAGATTTGCTACGAAGTTTCTGATCCGTCCAGTGGAGCAGATGCTGCCAATTCCTGAAAGCTGTACTGCTGAGAAAGCGAAGGTGTGGGTCAATGTAGAGCAGCATTAATATATCACTGTTTGCGTAGGTAAACCATGCTGCAGGTAGCACAAATAGCATCATTCTCCTCCACAGGACTGAAGTCAGAGAGGTGTGCGTAAGCTAGTAGCTTTGAACATAACAGAAAAATGTCACAGCTGAAGTACTGAGAGGACTAGTCTCTTCTCTGCAAGTCCTAGTTCTCAGGAGGCCCCTGGAAGAGATGTGGAAGACCTTTAAATGGACCTCCCAGCATCTTTTTTTAAAAAGCTGGGGGTGGGGACTGATTTGAATCAGGACTTTTGTACTGTGGTGGGATGCAGGAGTAGGCATAACCCTCCCTTATCATTTTTCTAATAGTATTTCTCTCTCCCACTGTTAGCCTTAATGGAGAGAGTGGGGGCGCCGTCCCCTCCCTGCAGCTGCTTTAAAATAAAAGGTAGAGAACTCTAATCACAGATATATTGACTAATTGCATCTTCACTGAGGTGTGCAGTTTCAGATGGCAAGTGAGGGCTTCTGTGACTGATGAGCCATATAAAATATGTTTCAGATAGAAAACTAGATGTCACTAAGAAGGGTCCTGACCTACCGCACTTCTGGATATGCTAGTTTACTTTGTGCAGAGGATGTTTTACACAGGGAAGCATCCAACCATCTGAGCTCTACCTGTACATGACCATTCCAAAATTAGTTGGACAGCAGCAAATTTTGAATTGACATCCAAGGGCAACTTTTAAGAATGAATGCTATGACTGGAGTTCATTCATGTACACTGGAATATGATGAAATTAAATTTTAGAATATTTCTGATCTGAATATGCATGAGGAACTAACAGAATGCTGATGAGTCACCACTCTGGACAGGGAGTACTAAGGGATTCAAGTTATGCATAATAATCAGGGCTTTTTTGAGCAGGAAAGGACAGGAACACAGTTCTGGCTGGCTAGGCATTGGGGGTGTGGCCTAATATGCAAATGAGCTCCTGCTGGGCTTTTTCTACCAAAAAAAAGCCCTGTGTGAAACAATGGTGATGTCTGGGGGTCTTGCCTAATTTGCAAATGGGTTCCTGCTGGGCATTTTCTAAAAAAAAAAGCCCTGATAATAATAATTCTAAAAGCTGCTTCAGCTACTTTCCTTCTCTATCCTCCCAATTATCAGGCATTTTGGAGCTTTTATATCTCCTATTCAAATACTACAGGGGTTTCTTTTGACAAAGAAAAAAAAGAATATTGCAATTCTTATGGTTCTGAGAGCTGCTACATCCCCCAGTGCTGAAACTGAGTTGCACAGTTTAATTACATCTCTGCAGACTTAAGATCACTCCCCAGTGATCATGACTTGGTCCTTCTGGCATCAATGAAAGTTTCAAATGCACAAGTTTGCCTGCAGAGATAAAAATTTTACCTTGTCTTTTCATCACTGGGGACTTAAGGCAGTGTAAGATATTACATGGATTGAAGAAGAGATCTTCAGTATTATGCTGTTTTCAGACATTCCCTTTTTGGAAGATTTGATGTAATGCCCTTTAGTTTGTGGTAGATGATCAAAGAATGGCAGTACTTCTAAGAGTGCATACACCTGCTTACCAGGTTGCCAAATGAAAGGCATATCTTTTAAAAAGATGATGCAGGACAGGGAATGGGTGAGGGCTCATGTCTGACCTGGCACTGAATTTTGAAGAGGTCTTGCTTATTCCAAATGCCTCCAAAGTTCAGTGTGACTACAGGGAACACTGCCTATCTTGTTCTTGAGCCCCTGAAGCTCAGTGTAATTATCAGAGAGAAGATTCTGCTGCCTTCATGAGTGGCTAATCAAAATTTGTGGGGATTCTCTTCCACCTGTATGTGCAGACATGTTGTGTTATCAGAATTCCTGATCAATCTCTTGTATTTATTTTCCTCTTTCCCTCCAGAACTATACCAGTTGGCTCTGGAATATGTTCTGAATACGATTTGAAATTGAATTGATCACATAGACTATTTGTAATGGACTAACTCTGAATTAATCTGGGAGTATGACTGTGTAGTTGCAGTCACAAGGATTGTGAATGTATGCTCAGATATCAAGTTATGACACAAAAGGCAACTTTAATATAATAAAAGTTAGAGAACTCTGATGATAAGTAATTGAGGAGCACTAATGTTTTAGATTCCCATTCCCTGAGAGCTTTCTTGCACATGCAGTACACTTAATTGGATCTTGCCTGTCAGCCTTGACCTTATCTTGCTGCTGGCTTATCTAAAAGAGACCTCTCCCCTCCTGCCGCTTCATCTGGTGAAGCCAAGCAGCTGTGTGTCCTAGAAAGCTTAACCTTGTGCTTTCTGGGGTGGGGTGGGAGAGAGGGCCTTAGAGGCATTTCTTAGATAAACAGCTGAACCCAAGGGGAGGTTTACAGTGAGGTCTTGAAGGCTTAATTCCGCCTAGAAAAACTGTGAGACACAAATGTCTTTTCATAATAAAGCATAACTTGTTTTATCATAGTAATGTAGCCTAAGCTACAATACCACTAACATGGGTTGCATTCAGATGTCCTATATAATTATGGTTAAGAAAAACTGTGGACCTCATTCCTCCATCTTCCCTTTTTCCTGCCATGATGAAATACTAACTTCATTTACTTGTAGTATTTGCATGCAGATTAACCAAAGTTAGTCATCTTTTATCCCCTCCCTAGCTGGTGCTCCAAGCCTGGATTAAAGCCTGGCTTTGGATCCAATTTAGTGAAAGAAAAACTAACTCTGGTAAACTTATGTACCTTCAGTTATGCATCACAGGCAACTGGAGTTAGTGTGAACTTTGATTCTCAGTGTTAGAGGGGATGAGGGCAAGAGGGATATATATTTAAGGTCTCCAAGAAGCCAGGTTTGTGCATATTTTCCCTCAACCATGGTTAAATGTGACTCAACTAAATATAGCCATCATTTTTGAGACAATCTTGGATTCATCAGCAAATTTAAAGTCAGTTACCTGTGTTCAGTTTCCAGCCTCCAGGTCAGGAGGCAAATATATTCTTTTCTGATTTGTAAGGAATAATGCAAGGATAAACCCTTTAATACTATAGGGATGTAGAACACCCCTATGAATTCGATGAAATTGCTGAGCAGACAGGTTAAAACGGATAAAAGGAAGTACTTCTTCACCCAAAGGGTGATTAACATGTGGAATTCACTGCCACAGGAGGTGGTGGCGGCCACAAGTATAGCCACCTTCAAGAAGGGTTTAGATAAAAATATGGAGCACAGGTCCATCAGTGGCAATTAGCCACAGTGTATGTGTGTATATAAAATTTTTTGCCACTGTGTGACACAGAGTGTTGGACTTGATGGGCCATTGGCCTGATCCAACATGGCTTCTCTTATGTTCTTATGTAACACAGTGTTATGTGGAATAACTCAGGCTGGTAAAACCCCACTGTGATCTTGTGTGACTGGTTAATACAGAAATCAGCATATTTTGTAGTTTTTTAAAAAATACATTGAAGTATCTGTCCTCTGGCTCCAAACTTGTTCGATTTCTCAACATCCTGCCTTTTATATTATCTCAATACCAATTGCAGTAATTTGGTACAGTAAACCAATATGTTTATGCTAATGGTAGGCTAAGAAAGTTCACGACATGATGACATTGAGCCTTGAATCAAGGATTTCTAGCACATACTTATAAACACTGTGCTGTATTAAGAGTAATCTCAGTGGCATCATAAAGCAGTCACGATTTTACAAGATTATAAACAATCCCCACCCCCAGCCCAAACGTAACAGGGAGCCTACGGTGAACAGATGCTGCAAAATCTGCTTGACTTCAATGCTGATGCTGGAGTTCTGGGTGAGAGAGACTGCAAGGCATTATCTGAGCTAACTGGGAAGGTAGTACCACAGAAATGAGGCATTTGCTTTCACATTAAGATAGTAAACATATTACAAAATCATACATCAGAAGAGGAGAGCTTCACAATAGTTTATCTTACTGAACAGAATTCAAAGTAGCAGTTGCACATACGTTTTTTGTTACTTTTGTAATTTACCAAAATTCATTTCTTAGAAACAGAAGGGAAAAAATGCTGGTTGAACTATTTGGCAGAATTAGTTTATCTGTTACTGTATGATATAAAAATAAAACACAGGGAATTATTTGTGTAGATCAAGCCCTGAGTAAAGTAGAATAGAAAAGTTCCTTTAAGTGCCTCCATTGGAAATGGTATTCAAGATCCAAACTGATTGCCATTTTGTGATTTGTTTCCTTTGGCAGTGATTTGGGTGCCACAGGTGTGCTTCTGTGCATGTCAACAGAACAAAGCTAAAATTAATGGTTTCATTGCAGTGCAGATTAAGTGCAATCTACTGTCTTCCTCAGAAAGGATGGGAAAAGAGTGAAAGATTCAGATCTTCCCAGATGGAGTTGGTATAAAAGAAAATGGTATCTGTTTTCCTCCACTTGTGACCAGTAATGATCAAGATCAAGCTTGCATTAACATCTGGTTGAAGACTAGAGCAGGGTTTCCCAAACTTTTCTTTCGCATGGCCCGGTTATTTTTACACATCTACTTGTGACCCACTAAAATTTGGGGGTGGAGTCAGGAGACTTTGGGGTGGAGCTGGGGGACAGGAATGTTGTCATTTCCTGTGGTGTCAAAGACCAAGTGATGTCACTTCCGGGGCACACTGAACCAAAACTCCACTTTTTCCTGTGATGTCACTTCCATGGCACTCCCCCAAACCTGCCTCTTCTTTGGAAATAAATTCATTTTCAGGAAAATCTCTCTGAAACTCATGCTGAGCCAAAATGGGGATGGAAAGTGGGCGGTCCTCTCTTTCACTCCCACACCTGCATGCACCTATCTGTTTGTGTACTCTTCTCGAGCTTGCAAGCACTCCTAATGCCCATGTTCAATTGCCTGCACCACCTACACATCCCTTCCTCAACAACACTGGCCAGTGTATGCAGTTGGGAGTGCTGTTGCCATTGCCATCAGGAATGCCAGCACTGTGTACCACCCACACTGGGCCCTGGCAGCTGCTCTACCTCAAAATATGCTGACACATTTACTAGGCCGTTCCTTTGGCTGCTACTACTGGAACCCTGCCTCAAGCTAAAACCAAGCTTGCTTGGTTTCAAGAAAATCTTTCGGCAGCTATTTTTCCTACTTTTCTTTGGTTGAAACATGGGGAAATGGCTGTGAAAGGTAGCAGAGAATTGTACTGCGATTAATGAATTAATTTCAAGTTATATGAAGTTCATAAAGCTTTTCTGCAATTACCTCAAAAAGAATATTTATGAGGGGCTTGTAGCTTTTTACTGGCTGTGTTTCCCATGCCTTTAAAAGCATCCTGTGTGCAGATACTTAGCCAGTGAACTACTTTCATCCTTTTTAATATCTACAGGAGGAGTTTAATTTTGGTGTCAGACAGCTGTTAAAAGCAGGACCAGTAAAATGGTGCCAAGTTCATAGTACCATCTCTTCCAGTGCTGTTGAGATATACCACAGTAATCTTCAATAATCTCTTTCTGCCCCACAACTCTTACTCTTACTCACTCACACAGAAATCTCATAGAAGGCCACCTGGCTACAACTGGGGGTGCCAACTTTTCATTGGCAGAGCTCCTATGTCTGCAACAACAGTATGATGAACAGAAAAGTTTCATCCACTAAAAATGGAAGGAAAGAAAGAAAGACAAAGGGAAAGAATGAAATGGAAGGAAAGGAAAGGAAAGGAAAGGAAAGGAAAGGAAAGACATGGAAAGAAAGGATATAAACATGAGGAGCCAAGTTGGATCATTCCAGTGGACTATCCAGTCCAAATTTCTCTCATACAATGCCCAAAAAGCACCAGAATGTCCACCAGTGGGGCCAGGGAAGCCCTCCCACTGTTGCTTCCCCCCCTCCCAGCACCAAGAATACAGAGCATCACTTGCAGGGAAAGAAAGAAAGAAGGGGAGGCAAAGAAAAAAAAAAGCCTTCCTTACCATCAGATGACCCCACCCAGCAAAAATTCTGCCATGGGGTCGTTTGGTAAAAAAAAATAGCTACTGGAATGCCCACTCCCCGCCCCTCCCGGCTGAAAAAAACACACACCCTTCTTTGCTGCCCAGGCCTCCCGGGGAAATCTCCCCAAAAGAACATACTGCAAGGCACATGAAAACTCATACCTTGAAGAACACTTCATGGGTCTAAAGTTCCAGTGGATGCTAGCTTTTCTCTCAGACACTGGGAGCAGGGGGAAAGGAAGGAGAGGCAGCCCAGCTCTTCTCTGCACAACACAGAGATGGGGTGGGGCTAGCTTTGGCTTTTCTTGTGACCCGGTAGTGAGGCTTCTGTGGCTCGGTACCGGGTCAGAATCCTGCAAATGGGAAACACTGGACTAGAGTATCAGTGAACATTAAAAAAATGTTTTTAATGCTTGGATTGCAGAAAGAGATAAATAATAGCAGATTCTTGGGAAGGGGGAAACAGACAGAGTTACAGAAAGAAGCAGACCCTGAAGGTTGCATTAAGTTTTGTGTATAATCATGGAAATTAAAAAACCTTTTAAAGACGACAATTAAAAAGTCAAAGAAATAACTCTGACATTATATATGTAGAATAAACACTGGCTCTGTACTGGGAAATAAACCCGGTTCAAATCCCTGTTCAGAGAACAAATACACAGAGCCACAGGAATAAAGAGTTCCCAGAACTTTGCCATTCTCCTTGACTTTGTTGGTAGTGTTTTAGCATGTAGTTCTCGTGTTCATTCACCCCTTTTAGTATCTAAAGTAATAGAGCAACATCAACATCCCTTTTGACTTTTTTTTTTTTACAGGATAAGATTCAAAATCCCTTTAAAGTAGTGGAGCAGATGGAGGCAAGAGTACCTAAACAGACTGCTTCAGGATGCTGTGGGTCTAAAGGATGCTGTTGAACCTTGCATTGTACTATCATCAGAAAGAAGAGTTTGGAATGATTCATCAAAACAACAGATGAAATGAGGGCTTGTGATGTCTGAGCAAGCATGAAAGTAAAGGCATAAATAATGTCTTCAGAGGCTCTGATGTGTTTATATTCCAGAGTAGAAATCTCTTCTCCTTAAATAACTGACAAAGGTCTAACTTAAGCACATAACAGGAAGTGCTCTGCTGAATCTGGCCAGTGGTCCATTTTGTGCAGCATTCTGTTTCACAGAATGGCCAAACAATTGCCCTAAAAGGCCAGCTGGGCAAGGAGACCAGGGTCACCACTTGTTACTGGTATTCAGAAGCCTACTGCCTCCGAATGTGGAAGTATTCATAGCTAGTAGCCATTGGTGTACCTAAACCCTATGAATCTGCCCAATCCCTGACCTGTGTACTGAGCAAGATCCTCTCTAAGTCTCCTTACTCGTGATAAATTTCTATGGTGTTATGAGCTATATTGCAGTGGCATGCCTATATACATGTTCCTTCTCCCCAGTGCTGAGCATTTCCTCACATCAGAAGATTTTAAAATTTGTGTTTTTCACTTGTTTTTCCTGAATCTGTGGTGTTTTATTTGGCAGTACAAGTACATACACATGGCCTTGTTTGGATGATAGTGATTAGCCCAGCCAGCAATCAGATCATTGTAAAATGGTGTCATCCCTTTGCTTTGCAGTCTTTTCTGTAGTTTCCTGCTAACTGTTAACACATGTTCCAAAATTTATATGAGAGCGAGGTACTACTTAATTGCTGCCCTAGACTGCTCTCCCATTCTGGAATGTTCACACAGAAAAAGTAACCTGGAGCACTCAGATCCACATTGAAGAAGCTGATTGTGGGATCAGTGTGCCCTGCAAACAGCTGTGCTATGTAGAGGTAGGCGTTTTATGCAGTTTCCATATCATTCACTCTGTAATTACCAAATATAAATTTCAGGCCTAAGTCAGTGTTGTGTGCAGGATTCTTCTCTTTGCTGGCAAGATTCTTGAATGATGTAAGTGGGAGGTAGAAGCCTGTAACCTGTTGGTTTGGAAGGGATTGGAAGTGCCTGCCTATTCCTGCAGCACCCCAACTTGAATGGCCCAGGCTAGCCTGATCTCATTAGATCTTGGAAACTAAACTGTGGTTAGTTCTTGGATTGCTATTCAGTGATAAGCAATGGGAAACCACCGCTGCTCATCCTGTGTCTTGAAAACCCCATGAAGGTTCACCATAAGTTGGCTGCAACTTGAGAGCACTTTACAGACACACTCCTTCAGCAGCTCTGTTCCCTCCCCACTCCCGAAAAGCTGTACTGAGCTACTGCAGTTCACAGCATGCAAGTTGCAGTTCATAGCCTTCAAAGTTAATTATATGGGGAAAATTTTACCAATGTATTCTAAAGCCAGCATTGCATGAAGTGAGATAACCAATTATGAGACCATCATAGAGACAGACCCAAGAGAAGGAGTTCATTCAGAAGGGTATGTGGAATGAGGTCTGGACAGGAAAATGGAATGGGCTCAGGAGAGCTGCAGGGCTTTCAAGTGTAGATTGATTCAGAATTTCAAGATTTGGGCAGGTAACTTGCAAATTATAGATAATCAACTTTGTAAACTTTTATTGCTTTGGAGGATGTTCTTTAATAATACTTAACCAGTTTTGATGCTAATTTAGGCACTAAGTGATAAGGACCTAGCAGCTTCCAGGCTTGTCAGATGCTGAGACTGGTACTGAATGACCATAAGAACTTTAGAGAAGCCATGTTGGATCAGGCCAGTGGTCCATCCAGTCCAACACATTGTGTTACACAGTGGCCAAAACCCAGGTGCCATCAGGAGGTCCACCAGTGGGGTCAGAACTCCAGAAGCCATCCCACTGTTGCCCCCCAAGCACCAAAAATACAGCATCACTACCCTACTGGAGGGAACTGGTGCCTGAATGCAGCCCCAGTTGTTTGTTTAGTTACTTACACAACACCTATCAATGTGCACTGAAATTAATAAAGAAGCCCCAAAGAGCATGCAATCTAAAACTTGATACTGAGAAAAAGGGAGGAGAGGGTGATGGAGGCATTTCAGTTTCAAGGTCCCCAACCTCCTGGGTTTTGACCACTGTGTGACACGGTGTGTTGGACTGGATGGACCACTGGCCTGATCCAACATGGCTTCTCTAAAGTTATTAGTTTCAGTAGGGGATGGGGGCTAAGAAGTTGCACTAAAGGCATCACAAAAAAGTTGGATTTTGAAGAGGGATTTGAATTAAGTGAAAGCAACTGGGTGGGACAAGGAGAACAGTAGAATGATTTGAGGAAGTGGTAGACCTTTGAATGACTGAGGGTATGGAATTGGGGGAATGAAGATTACAGGCCTGGCTGGATATATCAGAATGGAAATAAAGTGAGATGAGGCCATGGAAGACTTTGATGGTTAGTATGAGGGATGTGTTTTACAGTTAGGGGTTTATTAGATACCAGTTTAAAGATTTAAAGAGGAATGTCACATGGTCCAGAATGATGATGATGAATGATGAGTGGCCAAGGTTCACATTTACTGGTTGCTCTCTTGGCTTGTTCTTTGGAAAGTGCTCTTTGTGACAAGCAGCTTTAATTATGAGCTGTTCATTCAAGTAATTGTGGTTCTTTAGAAAACTGCTTGTTTGTCTTGGCTTGGATTTCAACAAACCTTACCAGGTCTGATAGGCAAAACAATTTGTTTTCTTAAAGATATATGTACTTCATTGGTTTGGGATTCTCTAGTAACCTTGCAGTATTGACTGCACACTCAAAGAGTAATGACATTGATTATAACAAAAATGCTTGGTTTTGAGGTATTGTCATAAAATACATTGTATGTTTTCAAAATTAATTTCTAGTAAGAATTTATGTGGAAGTATGGAGCAGTGATAAAACAACTGAGAGATAGAGGAAGCAGCTTGACATTTGCCAGCTGTTAATTACACCGATAATACACTCTCTGTTACTCCCTCTCTCATTGTTTTCTTTTTGTTTTAGGGATTGACAAAATTGAATATATAGTAGGACTACTTCATGTTTAAACAGGTTATAAAGATGACTGTGGTGGTGGTGGGGGGTGGGCTCCCTCTGGGAATCCTACCCCCCCCAGGGAAAGTGCATGCGCAATACATAGCCTCTCCTCTCCCGGTGTAGTGAACGCCGCGTGGTCACTGTCTGGCTATGCCTGGCAGATGGTCACTGCAATGGCCTCTCCTGCATTACTGCATCCGTAGCAACACCTTCTCGCTGGTCCCCCCCGTTTTCACAGAGTTTGCTACGTCATGGTGCGACCGAATTGTCCGGCGGTATAACCGGATGGGCAGGCTGGGCCCACCAACCTCGTCAGCCTAAGAGAAGGAAAACTCTAACATCAAACCCGGGCAGATAGAGCTCGTTAATGTAACACCTACCACCTGGAGGACTCACTGCCGGCGTCCCGGCTTACTGGGCCATGGCAGATGACCCCCAGGTGAAAGGGTGGAGCCAGTACCGCGCACACTGCGCTTCACCTAAAAAATTCCTCTGCGCAGGCCTGAAGGGCATATCCACACACACAACTCACAACGCATCAAGTCCTGCAGCGATAGGCAAGGGGCGAAACGGCAGGTGGAAGGTGCCACTGGAAGCCGCAGTCCCGATCCTGCATGTAGGCGGTTCAGGATATTGGTCGCCTGATGCTAACCCGGAGACGAAAGCATCTTTCGGCAGCACCCTGAACGACCAAGCAGCCTTATCTAGGGACAGCACTGCTTGCTCCACACGGAGAGGGGCCTAGAAAAGGTGGCCTAAACAAAGCTCGTCTCCCCCACCCCAGTTGGCTAGCCGCGGTCAACGGGCATCCTTACTTGCGGTCAAAAAATAACAACAAAGAAAAGGCATGCACCTGCCTCACAAAGTGTGCAAAGACTAAAGCTTGCGTGTTGGAACATCAGAACCATGCTTGACACAGTAGGCAGTGGTCGCCCTGAACGACGCTCTGCTCTAGTTGCCCACGAACTTCTCAGGTTGAATATCGACATAGCAGCTCTCAGTGAGGTCCGTTTCCCTGAGGAAGGTAGTCTTCAAGAACACGGTGCTGGCTATACCCTCTACTGGTCGGGTAAGTCAAAGGCTGAGAGCCGCCTTTCTGGCGTTGGCTTCATGGTCAGGAACTCCATTGCCTCCAAACTCGAAAACCTTCCAACAGGTCACTCAGATCGCATCATGTCCATGCGCCTCCCACTTCAAAACAAGCAGCATGCAACACTCTTCAGTGTGTATGCCCCAACCCTTCAAGCAGATCCTGCAGAAAAGAACAAGTTCTATGCTGATCTACGCAACCTCGTACGGAAAACCCCTACAGAGGACAAGGTGATCATCCTTGGCGACTTCAATGCCAGAGTAGGTAAAGACTCGGAAGCCTGGAAAGGAGTACTTGGCAAACACGGCATTGGCAACTGCAATGACAACGGGCGCCTCCTGCTAGAATTCTGCATGGAGCACCAGCTCACCATCACCAACACTATCTTCCAGCAGAAGAACAGTCTGAAGACAACCTGGATGCACCCACGGTCCAAGCATTGGCACCTTATCGACTACATTCTGGTGCGCCAGAGAGACCTTCGAGATGTCTTACACACCCGAGTAATGCCCAGCGCAGAATGTCATACGGATCATTGTCTTGTACGCTGCAATCTCCGTCTTCACTTTAAACCCACACCCAGGAGAGGAGGTATCCCTCGGAGGAAGTTTCAGGTTGGCAGCCTCCAGTCAGCCGAAGTTAAAGCTGCCTTCCAGGCAAAACTCCAGTCAAGAATTGAGGACCTCAGTTGCCCCACAGACCCTTCTCCAGAAGCACTCTGGGAACACCTAAAAACTACCGTCCTGCAGATCTCTGAAGAAGTCCTCGGGTTCTCCACAAGGAAGAACAAGGACTGGTTTGATGAGAACAATCAAGAGATCCAAGAATTACTGGCAAAAAAGAGATCTGCCTACCAAGCACATCTTGCTCAGCCCTCCTGTCCTGGGAAAAAAGCAACCTTTCGCGCTGCATGTAGCAACCTCCAGCGCAAGCTTCGAGACATTCAGAACGAGTGGTGGACCAAGCTTGCAGAGAGAACCCAGCTGTGTGCAGACACTGGTGATTTAAGAGGGTTCTACGAAGCCCTGAAGGCAGTATATGGTCCATCATATCAGGCTCAGAGTCCCTTGCATAGTGCAGACGGCCAAGTGCTCCTCACAGACAAGGCATCCATACTGAACCGGTGGTCGGAGTATTTTCAGGTTCTCTTCAGTGCCAACCGCGTAGTTCAAGATTCAGCAATCCACCTCACCCCACTTCAACCGGTGAAAACAGAGTTGGATGAGATCCCCACCCTAGAAGAGACTGTTAAAGCCATCAAGCAACTGAAAAGTGGCAAGGCAGCAGGAGTTGATGGAATTCCACCAGAGATCTGGAAGCATGGGGGCACAGTACTACATAGCTCACTTCACAAAGTACTTGTCACCTGCTGGGAACAAGGCAAATTACCACAGGACTTTCGCGATGCAATCATCATCACCCTATACAAGAACAAAGGGGAAAAGTCAGACTGCTCCAACTACCGGGGGATAACCCTGCTCTCCATCGCAGGCAAAATCCTTGCCAGAATACTCCTGAACAGACTGGTGCCCACCATTGCAGAAGAACTCCTCCCAGAGAGCCAGTGCGGCTTCAGAGCTAACAGGAGCACCACCGACATGGTATTTGTTCTCAGGCAGCTCCAAGAGAAATGCAGGGAACAGAACAAGGGTCTGTATGTGACTTTTGTCGACCTTACCAAAGCTTTCGATACCGTTAGCAGGAAAGGCCTGTGGCAAATCTTGGAACGTTTAGGATGTCCCCCAAGGCTCCTCAGCATGATCATCCAGCTACACGAAGACCAGCGAGGCCAAGTCAGACACTGCAACGACCTCTCGGAGCCCTTCCCAATAGGCACAGGTGTAAAGCAAGGCTGCGTTCTCGCGCCAACTCTCTTTACGATCTTCTTTAGCATGATGCTTCAAAGAGCCGCAGTAGATCTAGATGAGGACGATGGTGTCTACATCCGCTATCGCACCGATGGCAGCCTGTTCAACCTGAGGCGACTAAAGGCACACTCCAAGACAATGGAAAAACTCATCCGAGAGCTACTGTTTGCTGATGATGCTGCACTCGTCTCCCACTCGGTATCAGCTCTGCAGCATATGACGTCCTGCTTTGCAGAGGCTGCCAAGCTATTCGGCCTAGAAGTTAGTCTGAAGAAGACAGAAGTTCTCCACCAGCCTGCACCCCAGGAAGATTATCACCCTCCCTGCATCACTGTGGGTGAATCAGTTCTGAAGACAGTCCAGCAGTTCAGCTACCTGGGGTGCATCATCTCCTCAGATGCCAAGATCGACAAGGAGATTGACAACAGGCTGGCAAAGGCAAACCGTGCATTTGGCCGACTGCACAAAAGAGTGTGGAGCAACAAGCATCTGAAAAAAGGCACAAAGATCAATGTTTACAAAGCGGTTGTGATGACAACCCTCATCTATGGCTCCGAATCGTGGGTTTTATACCGTCATCACCTGCGACTCCTTGAGCGCTTTCATCAGCGCTGCCTTCGCACCATCCTCAACATCCACTGGAGTGACTTTGTGACCAACACTGAAGTCCTCAAGCGGGCAGAGGTTACCAGCATCGAGGCACTGCTGTTGAAGATGCAGCTGCGCTGGGCAGGGCATATTTCTAGGATGGAAAACCACCGCCTTCCCAAGATTGCCCTGTATGGCGAACTCTCCACCGGCCATCGAAATAGAGGGGCACCAAAGAAGAGGTACAAGGACTCCTTGAAGAAATCCCTTAGCACCTGTTGCATCAACCATCACCAGTGGTCTGACCTAGCCTCAGATCGCAAAGCATGGAGGCACACCATCCACCAGGCTGTCTCTTCCTTTGAGAACACACGCATAGCTGGTCTTGAGGACAAAAGGAGATTGAGGAAGAATCGCACTGCTACAGGACCAACCCTAAATCAGACTTTTCCCTGCAGCCGCTGTGGCCGGACCTGCCTGTCCCACATTGGTCTTGTCAGCCACCAGCGAGCCTGCAGCAAACGTGGACTATTGCACCCTTCTTAAATCTTCGTTCGCGAAGCCAAGCCGAGAGAGAGAAAGATGACTAAATAGCCTTCTTCCCAACCCATTGCTGCTATTCCTAAAAACCATGTGTAAGTGCTCCTGCAGAATATTCAGTAATTAATTTTGGTATCAAAACCAATCTTCAGAGTAAGAATGAAAGAGCTGATTCTTGTGAAAATTGTCTTCGTTAAAAAGACATGCAGTCTCCCTGGAACTGTTCAAAACTCTGTTGAGGCTACTGCAGAGTTTCATCAGCAGGACTCCCCTTTTACTCTAAGCATTTGTGAAAAGGCCATTGCTAAATGCCACGACATTTGCCTTAATTTCCATTTGCTTTGGTGCTTGGTATTTCAGCAAAGACGAAGGGATGGCGTTTAACCTCCCGCCTCCCGGCTAGTATATTCTTCCAGGCACTGTAGTGCAGAGAGATACAAATATGTCATTCAGTTTCTTGAAATGCAAGGGTGGATTTCAACATGCAGTTTCATTACTTGAGTACTGCACTATTAACTGATCGGTCATATGTATCACTGGGGCCCCACATATAGAATTATAACATCCTCTTCAAATGCAGTTCTCAATTAAAACATCAGGTTCCAGCCATCAAGTGTAGAGCAGAAAATCCAAGTGAAGTGTGAGCCAGTCCACTGTCTGTTGAAAGAATGGACAAATGAATTCTGGGACACTCATTGTGATGACTCTTAAACTGACATGCTAATATGTCTCAGCAAGACCTAATCCCATAAACTCAATAGTATTGTGAATTTGCAGTGCTTTTATTTCTGTCATATCTATATTGTGACAGTATTGTGAGGAAGTTTTCATGCTTTTATTGGACAGTCTTCACCATTGTCATAATTTGCACAGGTGGCAGCAAGTGATAGATGGATTACAGGTGGGGGAAGGAGAGAGAATAGCAACAACCACAGAGGTTATAACAATAGATTCCATGCTGCCAGATAAGAAATCTTGTATGTCCAGCAGTTGAACAGGTTCAGAATACTTTGCTCTTTGGACTCTTAACAAATCAAAGCAGCTGTTTTTGCTGCAATCTTACATACCTAACGATCTATAAATTATGTAAAGATGTTATGCGGCCCTTTAATTTGTACTTTGCAGCTGTGAATAGTTAATTTACAAGTAGTGAATTATAAATTAAATAACCAGGGGACCTGTAAAGATTTGCAGGGGATGTCTCACCCCCCCTCCACTGTGTTCTCTTTGCTTTAGCCTCTCCCCTTTTTCTATTTCCTCCTTCCCACTCACCAGCCAAACAGCCTTTATCTGCTTTTCTCACTTCAGTTTCTCCCCCTTCTTTCCCCTTGGCAGTGTGTACCTAGGAAAACTAGGGCACAGTTGTGTGATGCTAGTGACTGGGCCCACTTACACAGTAGGGAGTCATGGGAACTTGTAGCGGGGTACCTCATTCCCCCCTGTATCCTCTTCTTCACACTATTTCCTTTTTTTCTTCTTCCTGGCAACTCCCATATCATTACCTCTACCTGATTTCTTCTCCCCTTCCTACCCACCAAAGTATCTTTTATCTTCAGCTATATTTGCTATTTAATTACTTCATTTACACCCTGCCTTTCACTACAATGAAGGACCCAAAACACCTTGCATTATTTTCTTCTGCATTTTATCGTCACAACAACCCTGTGAGGTAAATTAGGCTGAGAGTCTGTTGGTGCGTTCACACTACACCAAATAATGCATTTCACATCCAGATTTTTGCTATTCTTGCACAGTAAAAATCTGAATGTAAAAAGCATTTTTTAGTGCAATGTGAATGCACCATATGATGGCCCAAAAGCATCCTGTGAGCTTCTTTGGTTGAGCTGAGATGTGAGCCTGGCTCCCAGGACCTAGTCTGAAATTCTAACTACTACACCACACTGGCTTTTGTGGAGTGACTGCTGTCCTATGTGAATCACACAAGTAATGTAGCAAGGCCAAAACTGCCCTGGAAATTGGCACGCCTCCTGCTTTTGCTGACTGAAACCAGGGTTTGAAGATTGACCCTGCCATGTGGTTGCCTAGTAATGCCCACTGAGGGCATGCAAACTATAATTGAAAAATAGCTTTGTAGAAAGATCTGTCTTGTCTGTTCATGGCTCCTATCACTGGAATTAAGTATTGACAGATCTGGCCATATTGAGAATCAATATATTATTTATTTAATTACATTTGTATCCCGCCCTCCCCTAATGGGCTCAGGGCGGTTGATGTGGGACCTGTAAGAAAGTATATTGACAAGACTTGGGGTAGGCAGGCACCTCATGTTCCCATGCATCCTCCGTTATCTCCTCTTCCCTTCTTCCTGGCAACCCCCATATCTTCACCTTTTCCTGCTTCCTTCTCTCTTTCTTACCTACCAACCCACCAACCTTTAATGTGCCCTCTATCTTTTGCTGTATTATTTATTTACTTCTTTTCCACAATAGATACCCAAAACAGCTTATATTTTTTTTATCCTGATGTGAGGTAAGTTAGGCTGAGAATGTGTAACTTAGCCACAGAAGCTTATTGGGAGACTTTGACTAAGAGGAGATTCAAACCTCGGTCTCCCAGATCCTGGTCTGAAACTTCATTGGCTTTTTTGGGGTGACTGTTGCTGAAGACTAGCAAGCAGCCATTCCTAGGTGAGTCATGCAAGTTGCATAGTAGCAAATCACTCTGTGGGCACTTCTGGACCTAGCCCGGATAAGGCCAAAACTTTTAATGACAGAAACCAAGGCTGGCAATACTGATACTGTTGCCTAGCAATGGCCACTAACAGCATTAATTTCTTAAAGCTACAGGTGCTATTACTACTACTACTAGAAGATTTATACCCTGCCCTTCCCTCAGAGTGGCTTACAGTCTCCTTTCCCTTCCTCTCCCCACAACAGATACCCTGTGAGGTAGGTGGGGCTGAGACAGATCTTTCATGAACTGTGACTGACCTAGGGTCACTCAGCAGGTGCATGTGGAGAAGTGGGGAGGTTAAGCCCCCAATGTTTGTTTGGTTTTTTTGAAGATTTTAGATTTTTCTGGGGTATTTTACATGCTTTTAGAAAGATCTGGCCTGTCTGTTCACAGCTCTAGTCTCAATATTTAAGTATCCACAGATGGGGACATGTTGAGAATCAGATACATTGATGTAGGGACCTGCAGGAAACTTACAGTTTCTTGCAGGTCCCCACATTAATTCTTCTGCCTTTGCATTCCTCTGTGTTTGCTTCCTTCCCTTTTCCCGTGTCAAAGTTCACTCCTCTTTCTGTCTTCATCCCTTATCAATCTTGCCTCACCCCTTCTCCCCTCATTCCCTATGTCAGTCTTCCCCCTTTCTCCCTACCACCTTTTCTAGGAATGCTCTTTTACCTCCCCTTTCTCCTCTCACCCCTTGTCACCCCACCCATTCTCAGTCTGCCTCTCTCTTTCTCTCCCCACCAGACAACTTCCCCCCTGTTTGACTTCCCTCTCCCCCAGATAATCTTCCCCTATTTCTCTCTCCCCTTCCTCAGACAATCCCTTTTGGATATACAAATTATAATGGTCAATTACAAATCCAAAATCAGTCTTGCAACACAAACTTAATATGTGAAAAATGTGTTTGCAACAACAGTTTGAAATAATGGATCAGAATATCAAGATCTAAATGGGAAATGTATTTCAGTTAATCATATGCACTTCAGCACTTAGAACTTCCCAGACACCATAACCTTTTTAGCACTCGATGACTGAATATACATTAATTTGTCATGATAAGAAATTCACACCTTCTTTTGTGCATCATGTTATTTGTAGTAGCTATAAGTTACTTTTCAAAATAAGTATTCTCTGAGTTACTATGTACAAAAGAAAACAAACTTGTTGTCCCTGAAGATGGAGAGAATCGGGGAATGCACTGATTACTACACTGGATATCAACTACTCAGGATACACCCTCACACCACACTTGGCTGAGTCAAATGGCTGATTTGGAAATGAAAGAAAGAAAAATATTTATCAAAAATACATTAGAATAAAATTCCATTTTGCAAGTTTGTCTATCGTTCTAAAAGTTATTTGGGGGATAAAACTAACTCCCCTGATTCCTCTTCTCAGTTTTCATTTTTTTCCCTCTTGCTTCTGGAAAGATGCACTCTACAGGACCAAAGTCTCTTGTTGAAGCTACTTTCCATAACCATTTTTGCTGGTGGCATTTTCAAGGATTATATGATAATGGGGCACATTATGGGTTGGAAACTGTAAAACTAATTGCATTAGAATTGTATTCCACTATATGAATTCACATGATGGTCTTATAAGCTACATTGGTCTGTATTATGCAATATGAAAATTCTGCCAGTAAATAAGGGGAAAATATAAACAGTGTAGAGACAGAGGATAGAAAGTTTTCTCTTTCAAAGATGCTATAAATGGAGGGCATGGTGGTAGGTTCAGGACAAACAAAAGGAGCTTAATATAGAATTAGTATAAAGTAAGTGGGAATCTGCAAAGACTTGTGGGAGGCATCTCACTTGCCCCGTCTTCCATTATTTCCTCTTTCCCTTTCCTGAAAGCCCCCATAGTCTCTCCCCTTTTCCTGCTTTCTCTCCTGGAACTGTCAACCTCTGGGTGAGGGCCGGAAGTCTTGTGGAATCACAACAGATCTCCCAACTACAGAGATCAGTTTCCCTTAGGGTTTCCAAATTGTGCTTGGAAAACACCTGGAGATTTGGGGGTGGAGTCTTGGGAAGGCAAGGTTTGGAGAGGGAAGCAACCTTAGCAGGGTATAATGCTGAGTCCACCCTCAAATCAGCATTTTCTTCAGGGGAACTGATCTCTGTCATCTGGAGAGCAATTGTAATTCTGGATTATCTCCAGCCCCTCCACCCTGAGGTTGGCAACCCTAATTCCTCTAGAGGAAATGGCTGCTTTGGAGGGTCTGGCATCACAGCCCTTCAAGGACCCTCACCACCTCAATTCACTCTTCCCAAGCTCTTCCCCCCCAAAAAAATTCCAATAATTTCCTAACCTTTCCCTCATCTTTCCCTCCAATCCTTATATCTCCCTGCCTCATTCTCTCCTTCTCAAGCCATTCACCAGTCTATCTTTTATTTGCCTCCCACCTTCAGCTATGTATATTCTTTATTTACTTTATTTACATCTCACCTTCCTCCACAGAGGGACCAAAGCAGCTTACATTATTCTCATCTCCTTTTTATTGACAGAACAACTCTGTGAGGTAGGTTAGGTTGAAAGTATGTGACTAGTCCAAAATTATGTAGTGAGCTTCCACAGAAAGATGGGGATTTGAACCTGAGGCTCACAGACCATACTCTAAGAACATGAGAAGCCATGTTGCACTTGGCCACATTGAACCTCATCTGCCAGCCTCAACAGATCCCTTTGGAGTGCCTCACAATCCTCTCTGGTTCTTACCACCCTGAACAATTTAGTATCATCTGCAAACTTGGCCACCTCACTGCTTACTCCCAACTCCAAATCATTAAAGAACAAGTTAAAGAGCATGGGACCCAGTACTGAGCCCTGCGGCACCCCACTGCTTACCGTCTTCCACTGCGAAGATTGCCCATTTATACTCACTCTCTGTTTCCTATTAATTAGCCAGTTTTTGAACCACAAGAAGATGTCCTTTTGCTCCATGACTCTCGAGCTTACTAAGGAGCCTTTGATGATGAACTTTATCAAAAGCTTTCTGGAAGTCAAGGTAAACAACATCTATTGGGTCCCTTTGTCCACATGTTTGTTCACCCCCTCAAAGAACTGTAATAGGTTAGTGAGGCAAGATCTTCCCTTACAGAACCCATGCTGAGTCTTTCTCAATAACTTGTGTTCATCAATGTGCCTACTAATTCTGTCTTTGATAATGGTTTCTACCAACTTTCCTGGTATTGACGTCAGACTGACTGGTCTGTAATTTCTCGGATCTCCTCTGGAACCCTTTTTAAAGATGGGGATGACATTTGCTACCTTTCAGTCCTTAGGAATGGAGGCAGATTTCAATGAAAGATTACCGTACATATTTTTGTCAGGAGATCCACAAGTTCACCTTTGAGTTCTTTCAGAACTCTTGGATGTATGCCATCTGGACCCGGTGACTTATTAGTTTTTCATTTGTCTATCAGTTGTAGAACCTCCTCTCTTGTCACCTCAATCTGACTCAGGTCTTTCAACACTCCTTCCAAAATTAGCTCTAACAGCTATATCACACTTCCTTTCATAGGATGGCTGCTGTTGAACAGTAGCAAGACTTCAGACCTAGTTCAGTCATGCAAGTTGGGTAGTATAAAGTCACCCAGAGGTTGCTTCCAGGCCTAGGGCTGTCAGCCTCCAGGTGGGACCTGGAAATATCCCATTCCCAGTTAAACAACAGAGATCTGTCCCTTTGGAGAAAATGACTACTTTGGAGGATGGACTCTGACATTCTATTCAGCTGTAGCCTCTTCCCTCCTCAGACTCCATCACAAAATCTCCAGGGATTTCCTGCTCTGGAGCTGGCCACCCTAGGTCCAGGCCTGGCTGCAATGAAATCCTCCTTCAATGATCAAAAAGACTATTTGGCTTATTTTGATCATTGAAGTCATGTGGGGAGAGCCTAATTTGGTGCACACAAACGCACCCCCCCCCGACCTATTGCCCTAGGTAAATGCGTAAGGCCAGGGGTTTTTTTGTAGAAAAAGCCCAGCAGGAACTCATTAGCATATTAGACCACATCCCCTAATATTAGCATATTAGGTCACACATTCATTAGCATATTAGACCACACCATCTGGGATAATCAAGTGCAAATTGAACTGGTGGTAGCTGGTTCCCACCCCTCCCTCCATGCAGAAACTACAGCTGCTCCCAGAAGACCTTTAAAGGTACCCACATATCCCAGCAGCAGCCTTTCACAATGCAAGAGAAGGGGGGAGAGGGGGAGAGAGAGAGAGAGAGAGAGAGGGTTAGGGTTAAGGCCGGACGTTTCCCACCCCTGCCTTAAAAAAAACAAATCAATAGTGCTGCCTTATTCCCTAAGAGTTGCACAGCAATGTTTAGTCTCAAATAAGGAAGATTTATATTACCTCCCACACTCTTATTTATGGAAAATCCATTTATATTTGGGCTTACTCCTGGGTACTATATTCAAATGTTTCCTGGCCAGAGAAAGACATGCTTCAAATGCTTTCCAGATTTAGGCCCTAAATCTGTACTTTCATCTATTTATACAGTAATTAATCCACACTGCTACCCTAAAAAGCAAATGAAGCCTTTAATTGCCTCTTAAAACAGTTAAGTCTTATTTATGGTAATTTTTGGCATATAACTTTTAAGACTGTTTTGATTTGGTAAAACCCACTGGGCAACCTTATGGTAAGAAGCTGTTATTAAATGAATTCACCTTATCAATATTAAATGCCCAGACCCCAGGAAATGAGAAAAATAAAGAAATGTCAAATCAGGCGCATGGGGCCATATATACAGCAGGGAGGCATTGATACTGAAGTCTATCAAGTTAATTTTTAATTGCTTTATTGTATAGGCTCATAAAAGCACCTACAGGAAGGCAACAAAGGTGCTGCATATTTTTAGTATATATTCTTAAAAATCATTAGTAGCTAAACCATACTGGCCCCATTTTGAAACGAAAGGCTTGCTAATATAGTCAAGTATTTCAAGACAGCAGCTTAACTCTCAGTCTTGTATGTCTTAAGCAGTGTGCAGGGAAATTAAGTTTAATGAAACCAGGAGGATACAGATAAGCTCCAAAGTAACTGGTGATACTTTGAGGATGCATTAAATGTCCCATAGTTTGTGTGTTACATGCATGAATATAGCTGATGAATACAGCCTTTCTTTTTTTTGGTGGCATCTCAACTTTGGAATGTTTTCCATTCAGGTGTTTAAATGATCCTATTTTTGTTAAGTTTTAGGTACCAAGATCTGTTGGATTTCCCCCCTCAATCAGAAAACTGCTTGTTTATTCTTTGGTGCCTAACAGTATTTCCAATTTTATTATTTTATTCTGTTCATATGAATCATTACCTGCTTTTTATCCATTGCCACTTTTATTAAGAGAATGCTCTTTGCTAATGTTAAATTTTTTTTTTTTTTTTTATTATTATGACAGTGGAGATACCGAAAAGAGAAGAGAAAGAAAAGGGGGTTATATAACATAACTGTGTTTGTCAAAGACACTAATGAAGTACAAAATATATAAAACAAAGTATTTCCCCTTATAATCCCCTTCATAATACTTTTAAGGTACTATCTATAAAATGCTATAGCTCTTATTTCTGTTGGGGTACAATTGTATTTAATATTTAAGTTTCAGACTTCATAACTAATCTATTTTGACTACATCATTAGTTTCATCATAACTATGTATTCAATATTACATATTTTCACTATTTTCTGCATATTAATTAGAACCATTAGTAGATAATATATCGAAGTATTTTATATCTCATATCAAGAACCCATTGTATTCAAGATATTACATTTGAACATTACATCTGATATTACATCAGCCACCCTGAGCCTGCTTTGGTGGGGAGAACGGGATATAAATCAAATAAATAGATTTTAATTCTATTACTATTTCATTTCCACACATTTGTATATGATATTTTCTCATTTAAGTTTGTCTCCTGCTACCATAATATACATAATACACACTCCATCTCTCTTCTCATATTTTGTAATAGACCTGTTTCTCAAATAGGCAGTTTATTTTGCCATTACTGCATATTCTGCAAGCTTATTTTCCCATTCTTCAATATGTGGACAGATGTCTAGCTTCCATTTTGCTGCATAAATAGTTCTAGCTGCTGTCAGCATACATTTGCAGTGTATTCATGCCCTCCTGATCCAGCCTCATAGGGGTTGCAGTTATTTTTCTGGGGAAGACTGTAGTTTTGTAGAAAAACACAGAGCCCTCAGTCTATGTCATAGTGCCTTCACAAGTTCTTGACCAGCGCACAAAGTAACTTATGTACAAAAACTCACAATGTCCAGACATTTCATGTTTTCCCATGGGTCCTAAGGCACTGAGCACTGTAATGAATGTCAATAAATCAAAAGTAGTTTTGCAGCTTACAGATACACACCTGAACAACATACCCAAGATTGCTACAGCACAGGCATTGTCTCCAGATTTTGATGCAATAATTCAGAGCAAGAGGTATCAATTATTAAAATATTGCAAGTGTGCTAATGTTTTAAGTTAAAAAACCCTTAACTGCTACCTGGCATTACATTTTATGACACACATGGCCCAGCCCAATAAGGTCTCATTTATGTTAGATCCATCCCTCATAACAAAGTCAAGTAGTTCTTTATTCACGGTCATCCGACCAGCTTAATACAAACAAAAACAAAATCATAAAAACAAACCCATCACCTCTTACACAAAATTCCTGACTCCTACTATTACACATATTGTTAAAACTCATAACCAAGATTTACACTCTCAATTTCCCTCCTTTCCAACTGAGCAGCATAACAGAAACGGGCAATCTTAGATGAAACATCAGAATGAGCGTCCAACAGGAGGAAGGCAATTTGCTCATAACAAATGAGTTCAACACCCCTGCTCAAGGCTGATCTTGCAGTGAACAAGGGGTTGGACTAGATGGCCTGTATGGCTCCTACCATCTCTGTGATTCTATGATTCTTAGCTTACATACTAGTCAAAACTTGTGGGTAACCATTTGACTCACAACAATATAGTATATTATATTTGATTAGGAGCAGCCAAAATGTCACAAACTGATGAGTAAGCTTTCAACTTTCCCAGAGCTCTTAATTACTCTGCATGTTTAACAAAAGAAAAGGGCAGGGTGCAGGTCAGACTTGCCAGTCCCTAGGTCCCAGTGGTGGATCTCCTGGTTTTGTAGCTCCTCCCCACCACCAGCCAGCTGGCTGGTGGAGTGGGGGGAAGTCCCACCTCAACAGCCACAATGTGCCTTTAGATCTCAGGCAGACTGAACTCCTTGTATTGTAGAGGGTGTGTATGTGTATGTCTTTAAATCTCAGTGAAACTGAAGCCATATGGGGGCACGGTGTGCAAAAGAGGAAGAAAGAGAGCCCAGTCCCTCTGTTTTGCATTCCTTTCAGAAGCTGTTTGTATAGTAAAAGGGCTAGTAAATAGTTAACTAGAACCTGATTATAGGGTAGAAGAAAACTCCATCCCCCTAGACCTCTGTCTCTTTAAATTTGTTGAAATACAGCAGACTGTTACATTCCACAACTCCGATTAGTAAAGTTATCTATACTATTGCCCCAGGGCATTCACAAAAGTGAGGGCATGCGAACTGTTTATTTGGCTGCTTTGTGAGGGTGTATGTGTGTTCACTTTCATTTAGTGGAAGTGAAACATAAAGGCAAAAAAACAGGAGGAGGAAATTAAGACTGTATTCGGGGGAACTGCACTGCTGTATGTTTATTTATTTATTTGGAATTGGAAAGTTTCCACGCTCCACCCCCAAAGTCCTCAGATATTTCCTGAGTTGGACCTGGCAACCTTAGAGCAGTTGGTGTCTGCCTGCAGACTGCAGCTGTTTTCAAAAGAAGCACAGCAGGTATTATGCAGATGTAAATATGTTAAGCCCCACTAGGTGCAAAAAATGTCAGATTGCACTAGACTTCTGACATGTGGAGTAGCCGGCTGTTATATAGATCAGGCTATCTGTTTGGATGCTTTCAGAGGGCAAAATGCCACTGAAGTTGTGCTGAAGCCTGGTGCAACTTGAGATCTTTTCTGTAACTAGCATGGCTTAAGTCAGGGGTGTCAAACTCTATTATGAGGGCTGGATCTGACATAAATGAGACATTGTTGGGCTGGGCCATATTGGGCTGGGCCATATGTGTACCTATTTAAGATTAAAAAGAGATATAAACTTTATAAAGGACACAAACACAATTAGATTTTTAAAATAAAAAACTTAAAATATGCTTAAAGCATCAGCACTCTTAAAGGTGCTTCTTGGAGAGCCAGAAACAGAAACAGCAATTAACATGCATTGATCCAAGTTGGTAAATGTTGATCCAAGTTGTTAAATGAGGCTCCAGGATAAAATACTGAGAGAAAAAAGCTGACAAAGGTCTGAAACAGTGAGGGATCCCGGGCTGTAGTTCCTTACTATCTCAGAGACAAGCTGTGCTGGAGATTTGAAGACTCCACCCAAGTTGCTGAACATAAGGGAGAACAGCAGGAAGGCAATTGCCTCTGAGGAACTGTACCTTATTATCTTAATACAGCAGACAGTGGGGGAGTGAAAAGAACTCTTTTCCCAGCTGCGTTTGTATTATGAGTGTTTGTGAATTTAGTATCAGGAGTGGTTTATTAGTTACTAATGATGACTATTGTTATGCATGTATTTTGATAAATGTAGCTTGCATATACACTATATTGCGTAAACATGTTATTCTGGTGGTTTTTTTTACTTTATTAAACAGAAGGAAGGGAGGCTTGGCTCAGTAGTTCTGCTGGGTGATTATGATAGCCAGGCAAAGCAAGCCCTTCCTTCCCCACCTTCCTTCCTAAGGGAGGAACCTCAGGAGGCCTGATTTGGCCCCCAGGCCAGATGTTTAGCAACCCTGACTTAAGTAATTCTGCATAACATATCTCATGTTCCACCTGAAAACTGTTACAAACATCATGCTCAACATGAAATTGGTTGGCCACTGTGTAATTGAACTAGATGGACCATTGGTCTGATACAGCAGGGCTCTTATATTTTTATGTTTTTAACATCTTTTTATCTCTTCCTTTGTTCTGCATAACATCCAACCTAATCGAGGTATTTGAGAAATTCTAGCACTTGCTCATTGATGAGTAGCATTTTATTTTAAAAAGATATAATGCTACTTATTGTGGCTGAATTTTAGCAATTAATATTTTTCTGACAGCAGAGGGAGCTGTACTACCATAAGAAGTGGAGAAAAAAATTACCTAGTTGAAACAGTAGGGTAAAAATCTCTAAAATATATTTGTCACCAAAGCCTGGCGCAATACAATGCTAGCAAATTAATGAAATTTATAATTAAAAACTGTGATAAAGAGATGCATACAAATTAATTGCTAACTTCTAAACAGAGCTACAGTCCTAATCACAGAAGACAATGGGATTTATTTATGAGTCAATATATTTAGGGTGGGCTATAAATGTGTGTATT
This sequence comes from Heteronotia binoei, assembly GCF_032191835.1. Classification (NCBI taxonomy): domain Eukaryota; kingdom Metazoa; phylum Chordata; class Lepidosauria; order Squamata; family Gekkonidae; genus Heteronotia; species Heteronotia binoei. The sequence continues at coordinate 74,689,481 of NC_083228.1, read as the reverse complement.
CTAGGATATAAGCAAATGGCTTAATTATCAATCAACAAGTTTGGATGTCCATTGCAACCTAAGTGTATATGTTAGTGAATTCCATTTATATTTTGTAAGCACAAATACTCATTCCTGGCTGCTTCTGGAAGCATTCCTAATGTTTACTGAAGTGTGTGAAGGAGCAATGCAACTTAAAGTGCCCTCCATCCCATTTCATATGTGATCTGTTTGCTCACTACTTGCCTCCTGGGCTTCATTATATGCAAAACTTTCTTCCCTCAATTTTCAATGTTTTATGTAAAAATACTATTTTCCAGTTTTTCTAGTAAATGGGGATGCTTTAGACTAAAAACCTACTGATCAACACACATACCTACATGTGTCCAGCCACAATCCTAAACATACTAAATGATCCATTGTATACAGCCAGGCTCTATGCTACAGCTGTATCTGCTCCAATCCTACAGAGATTGCCAACTGAGGGATCTACAACAAAACTTTTTGGAACTAAAGTATCCACCTGATGGTCAGGAAACAGATTAACAAATCCAGGTGGTACCTGTTTACAAGACAAAAAAAGACAATAAAACTAGTGGTTAGATATGGCGCTCAACTGAAAACAGTTCATTGTATGACTTACAATCTCTACTGGAAAATGACAGCTCTCTTCCACAAGCACTGGGAGGCAAACCTGATTTGTACACAAAGAACCCCCCACAAATCTCAAACAACTCCTCACCCACAATACTGCAACATCTAATTTGAACATGGACACTGGTACCAGAGCTTGCAATAAACCCAGATGCCATATGCACCTAGACAACACAACCAATTGACCCAACAACAACTATACCATCTCAGGCTCTTTCACTTGCTAATCTTCTAACACTATATGCCATTAAATGCCAACAATGCCCTTTAGTTCTCTACATAGGACAAACTGAACAAACCCTATGCCAAAAGGATAAATGGACACAAATCTGACATCAGGAATCACAAGACAGAGAAACCTGTAAAAGAACACTTCAACCTCCCAGAACATACAATGGGTGACCTCAAAGTTGCAAAGGAACTTCAGGAAAAGAATGGAAAGAGAAATTGCTGAATTACAATTTATTACCAAACTTGGAACAAACACCCATCCAGGATTAACTGGGATATTGGTTTCTTATCTCATTACATATGCTAAACTAATTCTCACTAAGGAGGACCATATATCCTCTGTAAGGCTATACATTCTTTGGATTTTTATGCATTCCTTTTTCTCTTTTGAATAATGGAATGGAATGCTGCTTGTAATAGAATGCAATATATAAATATAGATTTTTTTTTCAGACACAACACCTCTAAGAGCAACATATTGGTATAGTATTTAGAACAACATATAGCAATGGTTTCCTTTGCACTTGAGGGGAGGAAGATGGGCATCATAAAGCTAACTTTCCCACAGTTATAAAAGATTCTCTTACACACTTACTTTTTGTAGAAAAAGCCCAGCAGGAGCTCATTTGTGTATTAGGCCACACACTTTACATCACCATTGTTTCACACAGGGCTTTTTTGGTAGGAAAAGCCCAGCAGGAACTCATTTGTGTATTAGGTCACACCCCATGACAAGCCAAACAAAACTGTGTTCCTGCTCAAAAAGAAAAAAGAAAGAAAAGTCCTTATCTCCAATTTTGACGTATTTATTGCTTCAACTGGCAACCTTTCACAAAAGCTTATACCTTGAATAAAACTTTGTTGGTCTTAAAGGTGCTACTGGACCCTGTTCTGTTGCTTCAGACTAACATGGCTACTCACCTGGAGTTCAATATCAGCTTTGTAAGTGATGTAGGGGTTGAACTTTTTGGGTGGTACATCTTGTGCTTCACTCCTGAAGCAGATTATGAGAAGGAGAGCAGGAAGGTTTGCATTAGTGCTTAATTCTCATGGCCCTTTCTTACATGTGCAGGGAAATGCTGATCACCATTTTGGTACAGGCAGCAATTTTTCTCCAGGCCAGTTTGGTAAGGGATCCTGGAGGGTTTTTTGCCATCTTCTGTGCATGGAGCAGGGGCTGCTGGGTATGTGTACGTCTGTGTGGATGTATTTGTGAAGTTCCTGCATTGTGCAGGGGTTGGACTAGATGACCCTGAAGGACTCTTCCAACGCTGTGATTCCTTTTTAATCTATAGGTGTAATCAGTTTCAAAATGATATCGAAGTTTAAACTAATTCTGTGCCCTAAATCAACTGTGGCTGTAAAGGCTTATCCACTTGTATTCTTGGAAAGCACTGTTTTCCCACTCATGATCACATTAGAAACCAGCCAAGCTTTTCATAGATTCCTGCTTGTGCTCAGACTGGAGATCTTTTGATTTTAAAAATGCTTCAGGGCATGTACAAATTGTTTTGTCCCTTGCAGTCTGCAGAGAATACCAGAATCTGTTTTCAAATAAACAGGGGGTATTTTCTATTATTTCACTCTTATTAGAGCGGATACAAAGCAGTAACCACAGTATGTGTGACTGCGTGTTCTGTTAGGTCTTTAATGCAAGTGTTCTGACAGAAATTTATACTTGGAATGTTTTATGTTCGCGTACATCTAAAACAGCATATTTGTACGCATCAGAGCCAATGAGCTTCTCCTTTCCTAGCTTGACGAAGTAGCCTCGGGGTCAGGAAACATTATGCCACCTTAAATTCGTAAGCTTTTTAAGGTGTCACAAGACTCCTGCTATTTGTAATGTGAAGGAGAGGGTGTAAAACGAGAATCTGACCACCACACACCCTCAACTCTCCCAGGTCATCGGTCAGTCTCTCAAGACGAACCCGGAACCGCACAGACCTCTTGCCTGCCATTGGTCGCTCCCTTCACCAATCTACGCCCTTCTTCCTTCCCATTGGCTCTCTCTTTAGTACGGCTTGCGCTCGGACAGACGCAGCAGTCACGCGCTCTTTAATTTGGGGGAACTTGGAAGATGTGTGTGTGTGTGAAAGGGATCATAGTCGCGCCGCTGATTCCCCTTTGCGACCAGGGCAGCGCGTGCGGGAAGGGGGCGAGGCTATAGCCAGCTGCTCGAATCCTGCCTTGAAGTGTTGAGTGCAGTGAGCTCGCCAGCCTGGTCGTTCGACTTTCCTTCCCACGCGGTGCCCTAAACGCGGCTGCTCTCTGATTGGCCAGCGAGCAAAGTGTACAGTTGACCTGGGGACTTTCCTTTGCTTTCTTCGCACCCCGCCAAACACCCTTCAATATCAACTTTGATTTGTAGCCCTGCCTGCTTAGCGTTCCCCGCTACTCTGGGTGTGCACTTCTTGCACTACGCGAGGAGGACAACCGGCCGGCAAGCTCCCCCCTCCCCTTTCTCTTGTGCGCTCTCTGATTGGGCAGAGGCTTTTTTCTATCTTCTCCCCCCTCTCCCGCTGCCCCGCTTGTATCCACCTGATTGGTTGGTGCGCGCGCGCGGGCTTGGTTTTCCCCCTCCCCATCCCCTCGGGGGTAGGGGTTGGAGCAGCTCCTGGCCGAGGCCCGGCAGTCGCTTGTCATCCCTTGAGGGGTTAGCAGCCCTCTGTGGCAGTTGTTGGTGGTCGTAATGATGAGGCTGCTCCGCTATGAGTGGCCTAACTGATACCCCCTGACAGGAATATGGCTGCGCCGGTGCCCGCGGCTGTTGCCTGGTTCATGGCCGGGCCGGCGGGAGGCGGCGAGCGAAAGACGAGGGTCCTCTTGCCGCTGCTGCTGCTTCTGCTGGGCAATCTTCTCAGCCGGTGCCTGGGAGAACAGCCCCCACGCGGCGCCGCCGCCGCCGCCGCCGCCTTGTTACCCGGCACGCCTGACTCTGAGGAGACGGTGATCATCGGACTGCGGTTGGAGGACACGGACGACGTGTCGTTTATGGAAGGAGGAGCGCTGCGTGTGAGCGAGAGGACCCGTGTCAAGCTGCGTGTCTATGGGCAAAATATCAATAACGAGACTTGGTCCCGCATCGCCTTTACTGAACACGAGAGGTGGCGGGACAGAGAAAGCAGGCGGCCGCCAGCGGAACAAGAAGACGGCCCAGCTCCCCTAGGCTCTCTCTCACCGGCTCCGCAGCGCTGCGGCATCCGCACCTCGGACATCATCATCCTGCCTCACATCGTACTCAACCGTCGCACTTCGGGCATCATTGAGATCGATATCAAGCCTTTGCGCAAAACAGAGAAGAGTAAATCCTACTACTTGTGCACCTCCGTGTCCTCCCCAGCCATCCTCGGGGGGGCAGGGAGCTCTGCTGGAGGCAGCAGCGGTGGAGGGAATATCATTGGCCCAGATGGGGGACCGTGGACTGAGACTACCTGGATCTACCATGACGGTGAGGATACCAAGATGATAGTTGGTGAAGAAAAGAAGTTCTTGCTGCCCTTTTGGTTGCAAGTGATCTTCATCTCTCTCTTGCTGTGTCTCTCAGGCATGTTTAGTGGCCTCAACCTAGGACTTATGGCCCTCGACCCCATGGAATTACGTATTGTGCAGAACTGTGGCACAGAAAAAGAAAAGAACTATGCTAAGCGCATTGAGCCTGTGCGCCGCCAGGGCAATTATTTGCTCTGTTCCTTGCTGTTAGGTAATGTGTTGGTCAACACCACCCTTACCATCCTGCTTGATGATATTGCTGGTTCTGGGTTGGTGGCTGTAGTGGTCTCCACCATTGGTATAGTCATTTTTGGTGAGATTGTCCCACAGGCTATCTGTTCCCGGCATGGCCTCGCTGTAGGCGCCAACACCATCTTCCTCACCAAATTCTTCATGATGATGACCTTCCCAGCCTCTTACCCTGTCAGTAAGCTGCTAGACTGTGTCTTAGGTCAGGAAATTGGCACTGTGTACAACCGTGAAAAACTACTTGAGATGTTGAGAGTCACTGACCCTTACAATGACCTGGTGAAGGAGGAGCTGAACATCATCCAAGGTGCTTTGGAATTACGCACAAAGACAGTGGAGGATGTAATGACTCCACTCCGGGACTGTTTTATGATTACTGCTGAAGCTGTGCTTGATTTCAACACTATGTCTGAGATTATGGAGAGTGGTTATACCCGCATCCCAGTCTTTGAAGGGGACCGCTCCAACATTGTGGACCTTCTTTTTGTCAAGGACTTGGCCTTTGTGGATCCTGATGACTGCACCCCACTCAAAACCATCACCCGTTTCTATAACCATCCACTGCATTTCGTCTTCAACGATACCAAACTTGATGCCATGCTTGAGGAATTCAAAAAAGGTGGGATGATGGTGGTTATGATGGGGCTGGGGAAGGAGAATGCAACCTGAGATTCAAGGGATGGAATTTTATTTTTAAAATGAAATCTGAGATGATACGTTGAATTCTGCATATAATACTAGATTCCATGTTTTGATGGTACAGTTGAAGTATGATGAAACATTCAAAGTCGTACCCACATATTAGCAAATTGGCATGTTTTCTTCCTGATAATCATAGATCTTGATCTATTGTGCTCTTCTGCATTTGTGTGCTTAGTTGAGTGCATTGAAAAGTCAGTTCACACGCTTCACAATAGCAAAACTGTGTTTCACTCATGTTCACTGCAATATGGTGCTGTGGCTAATCTCAACTTCCTGGTATATGTATTTTCTATCATACATGCTTACACAACCTATGTATGTGTACATGAGGAAAGTTTTCTTGAAAGAAGGAAATTTAGGACTGTCACCTTAGTGTTCAAAGGCTCATGTGTAATTCTGCAGCCAATGAGTAATGAAACTGGTATGTTTTGCAGTTTCTTCTTTTGTGAGAGGAGGAGAATGAGTGTAAATAGCACTTGGCAAATTTGCTTAAGTAGAATTTTTGGTAAACAGTTCATTTGATAGTTGCTGAAAGCTTTGGAATTTTTCTTTGCACACCAACATTCAACTTGATTTCTGTATTTAAAGTGAATCAGGAATATTGTGTCTTCTATAAGAAATACATTCTCAAGAATGTAGAATTGAACTTTGTGTTACAGAATTTCTTCACAGAATTACAGTGAAATTTGCATACATAATTACAGAATTGTGTTTTTTGCTTTATATACACATGTTGAAGAAGGTGATAGTGGTTCCCTAATGTATGTATATAAGGTGTTTGCAGTGCAGAAAATTTGCATGCACAACTCTTTTACAGCACAACATGAGTGTGGATTTTATATTTGTTGCTATACATAAATGTCTTCTGTATCACAGTTTTGATGTGGTGGGGTGAAATGGCCCTTTATATTATACGATTGGTGTTAACAGGGCCAGGTGAGTAATATATCATCATTGGCACATTGAAATGTTCCTTTTTTACAGACTTTGTATGCACTCCAAGGGGAGGTATAATTTCGCATTACTAGTATTCATTTTGTAAACACTGGCTTTGGTCATCATAGGCATGTTCCCTTATGGGGCAGCTTTAGTCTATACAGCCTGTTGGTTTCTGTGATGTGTACCTTTATAAACCACTACAGTCTCCTATATATAAAACTATAGAAGATCTCCTTTTAGTAATATCACCTGTGTGTTGGGTTCAGTCAGCAAGGGCATGAAGAGAGGCACCTTTAGAAGTTGCCTATCAATTATGGAACTTCTCATTGCAGACTTAAACAGTCTGAGTATCTTTAAGAAGGCAAACTTGTTTGTATTTGTTGTGGAGGCTCAGGGCTAAATTGAAAGAGGGTGGATACATTTAACTGAAATTGTTTTGATTTTGTTTGGCTTATTTATGCAACATCAGAATTGGGGAAGGCTGTAAAATCCAAACACGAGCTTAAATTTCTACAACTCATCAGTGGAAGATAGGCTAAATCTTCTTAACTAAGTAAACAGGGTAGTGGCAGAGTTAACATTTTCTCAAGGTAATACCTGAACCATAGTTGAACTTTTGCACTCAGGTTTCTGATTTCTAGGCAGTAAACTCTGCAGGTTAGATTTCAGAGCAGTGTCTGATTGATGCACTAAGCTTTAAATGATTCCATGTGCTACCTTTTCCATTTAACACTAACCCATCTTTAAGAAGTCTTGGGGCATATTTATTGAGAAATAAGTTGTTTCCATACTAGAGCCCATTTCATCAGTTGGTTTCTAGTCCATGGGAATGTATTTCACACAAAAAAGTAGTCTTTTGCAGAGCTACAGGACTTTTTATTTTATTTTTGCTGAAACAGGCTAAAACTATTATCCTTACATCTTTAAGAGTAGACTGTTCTTTGACTAAGCAAGAGATTTTGGGCTGTCAAAATATGGTCCCTTTATGAGCCTCTTAGTGGCTCTGTGGTGCAGAGTGGTAAGCTGCAATACTGCAGTCCAAGCTCTGCTCACGACCTGAGTTTGATCTTGGTGGAAGCTGGGTTCAGGTAGCCAGCTCCAGGTTGACTCAGCCTTCCATCCTTTTGAGGTTGGTAAAATGAATATCCAGCTTGCTGGTGGGGATAAAGTGTAGATGACTGGGGAATACAATGGTAAACTACCCCGTAAAAAGTCTGCAGTGAAAACATTGTGGTGCGACGTCACACCAGAGTCGGAAACGACTGGTTGCTTGCAGCTTTACCTTTCTGAGCCTCTTGCAGTCACTGTTGCATTATGGATAACATTTAACGAGCATATAGGGCAAAAAGGAGATTTTTAGGCCAGGTTGTCTGCTGGTTTCCTTAAATATTACTCTCAAGTAATAAGGGCTTGGGTTGATCAGAGGGTTTATTCAGAATCTTACACAGCTCTTTTTGGTTTTATTATTCCCTGGAAAGTGTTAATAGATTCCACTGTTAGAGATGAGAACTTTTTGGAAGTTTATAGTTTAAATTTGAATAATTTTGACAACAATTAATATGCTGAGTATCTAATAATGCATTATTGAAGAATTCAAGGTTGGATAGCCCAGGCTAGCCTGATCTCATCAGATTTTAGAAGTAAGCAGAGGTGGGCTCTAGCTAGAATTTGAGCAGGAGACCAAGCCAGGCAATAGCAAACCACCTCTGAAAGTCTCTTGCCTTGAAAACTCCATGGGGTTGCTATAAGTCAGCTGTGTCTTGAGGGCACTTTCCACCACCAGAAATTGCCTTGACCTGGATGGCCCAGACTAGCCTGATCTTATCAGATCTCAGAAGCTCAGCAGCATTCAACATGGTTATTATTTTGATAGGAAACCACTAAGGAAGCTCAGGGTCACTATTAGGGGTGTGCATTCACTTTATCCAAACCTGGAAAAACAGAAAAAATTACGGTATTTTGGGGGTTTTTAAAAGCCGAATACATATTAGAGAATCTGATTTGGCTACCACTATAACTGAGCTAGAATAAAAGTCAATATTATTTGGCTTTTATTTGGGCATGGCTTGGAGGAAGTGTTTAAAGAGACTGCAGTCTCTTTAAATATCTTTCCCCAGTCCATTGAAAGCAGTAGAGGATGGGGGCACCTTCTTTGGGAGCCTATAGATTTGGACCACCTGGTCCAATCTTCTTAAAACTTTTTTTTTAAGGAGAGGCACCAGCAGCTATGTTGTTTTAATGTTCTAGATTGGTTTATGTAAACATTTCCATGCTGCAAATTTTGAGTCTCTTTAAACTCTTTCTAGAAGTTTTTTACCCCAGTACTCCTTAAAACTTACTAATAATTCTACTGGAGAAGTTGGGAGAAGTCCATGGTGGAAAAATAATTTTTCCATTTTCCCCCTTGGCCCTTAAAATCTTTAGAAAGGTTGAACTGCACGTTCACTAAATATAAGGCTATCAATTATAATATTGATATCTCATTTTTAAAGCAGTACTCTTTCTGTCTACAGTGTGGTTAAAAAAACTAGAATAGGACAACTGGAATGAAAAAACAGAATCAGAGTTCTTTTAAAATGGGTACTGATAGTAATACGTGTCTATTACAGATATTTTCTTATCTGTAATAGACACGTATTTTCTTAAAGGCTTATCTATGAAGCGACTTGCACTGTTTTGTTTAGATCAATTCAACTAATTAAATTAAGTTTAAGCAGTATTTTAATATTCCATGTCCTTTATGAAAGAGGTGTTATTTCTTCTCTGAGTGAAGTGATTTAAGATTAAGCCTGATAACTACCGGTATATGAGGGGACGGGATGGGGTGAAGTAGCCATTCTTATTGGAACTGGCTGGAGTATGATAAAATAACATGCTAAAATATTTGCTTTCTCTGGCCTTTAGACCTGTTGGGCTAAACAGGATGCTGGGCTGGTTTTACTGAAAATGATGAGAATGGTAAAGGGTTTATCTATTTATTGTATGGTGATCTCATATTACTGTGAAAAAATTGTGTAAATTTTCAAGCCAAGTTCATTTTGCTACTAGTTAGAATAACTAGAATAACTCGGTTTATATACAAGAACAAGACAGTTTCACATTCAGTGCTTTAAGGATTAATAGTGTGACCCATTAAAACTATATTAAACACTGACTGGCATTGATAATTTCTGAGTATGTGTACCTGAATGGTTTTGTGTAGATGAATTACTGTCCCATAGTCTATCTTCTGTAGCTGAAAGTCATGGTATTAACCATCTCTTTGTCAGGTTCTGAAGTGACACGGTGAGAACTGGAGCTTATATGCAGTCTTAGTATAAGAATTAAATGGACTTCTGAAGCACATTGGTAGTAAAGTGGTTCTCAGATTTCACAGTATTTAAGACCTGCAAGGTATACAGTCTGGGGAAAGAGTAGATCCTGCAACAGGCAAAGCCAAAAATGTGTTTCTCTCCAAAGCAGAAAGCATAGTTGTATTTACAGTACACAGTGCATAGTCATGCAGCTGTGGAAGCTGCTGAGTAGGACAGAACATTTATGATCTTCTGGCTGCAGTATTTTCTCCTCTAACTTGCTAGTTAGTTTTTGAGAGAATTGAAACCTGCCCTTTTCTGTCCTGTTCTAATGCCAGTGTCACAGGCTGGCAGAGTCCTCTGTCTGGGGGCTGGCCAGGAGGGTGGACCAAGGGCTGGGGAGAGAGGGCTAAGGGTGTTGTCAACCCCCCTCCGCCTCTTTGCTGAGATGCATATGGAGTGTGCAAAAGAAAGGAGGAGACTAGAAGGTGTGCCCATCCCAGACTTACCTCCTCCCCAGGAGGCAGAGTGTGACAGAAGGAGTTGGAGTGTGACAGAAGGAGTTGGAGTGTGACAGAAGGAGTTTCACAGATGCTTAAACAAATAGCAGTGGACATCATATGTAAAGCTGTGGACAAGGACTTTTTGTATGTTGTGGGTTTGGGGTGCTCATAAAGTAAGTAAACTTAGAAGAGAGCCTGAGTTTAGAAGTTTGCAAGAGACAAAACTAGAAAATAAATTTCATTTCTTGGACACTAACATTAAACGCTGTGCCGAAGACTTTAATAATTTATTTATTTAATCCCGTTTATATGGTTTTTATGTCTTTTATATGTTTTATACTCATGCATATGCATGAGCATGTAAGCTGCCCTGAGCCCGCCTCGGCGGGGATGGCGGGATATAAATGGAATTAATTAATTAAACAAATAATAGCCAGCCATACTATCACATTCTAGTTTATGTTTTCCAAGTGCATTGCTGTATCTTTTCAAATCAGATAGTAGATGTTGCTGTTGACACTGGGATAAGCATGTTTTTTACCTGCTTTCTTTGCCATCTTTCTGCTGCATCTACACAGGGTTAAGTATGGTTTATACTTCATTTTTCCCTCAGAAACCAATGATGCAAATTCAGAAAATATTTATGCACTGTCATTTTAATGCCTCCATGTATCTAATGTTATTACCATTTGTACAGAGGTGCAGAAAACACTGAGTCCTCTACAAAGATGGTAGGGTCAGTTGGTTTATTCTTATTGTTGTTACTTTAATGGCTACAGTATTGTTAGGTTGTTAGCTTCTTGTACTGCAGTACACAATGCTGATAAAAGACAGATCCAGTCTAAGAACTGAGTTGAAGGACTTAGTTCTTTCTGGTGAAAAATTATGCGTGTTCATTTGCAAATGACTTTACTTGACTTGAAATCTACAGCAGGGAATGTGTACAAGGGTTGTTGTAGAAAGAAACTAGGTAGTAGTTTCTCCAGTTGACAAGCATGTTTTTAATGATTCTATTTGCCTGAACCTCAGCTAATACTGTTGGCATTGTTTCTTGTCGTTTTTCCTCCACTAGCTGTTCTCAGTGTGTATGATCCTAAATCCAAAGCCTTCTATTTCTAACTCGCTGCAAGAATTCAGCTTGAAATGCCTTGTATTGTGACACTAATATTGTAAAGCTGGCACACTTAGCACAGACTGTTCATTGTACAAGTTTTCCCAGTGCCCTCTACAGCCTTGTTTTGCATGAGTTTCTGAGAGTTCTTCCTTATCTGCTGCAATAATAGACCTGGAGACTTTGAGTTTTGCTTTTTGTTCTTGTGTTATCTTTTTCTTTGCTACTCTATTACACTAAAAGATTGCTGAGTCTGAATTAGTAATCTGTTTCAGAAAAAGGCACCTGCATTATGTTTCTTGAGTACTGCAGCATTCACTTGAGTGCATTGAAATGTCCTTTTCTTTGAAATCTGTTTAGAGATGGGCAATTGATGCATCATGCTGATATATTTAAAATTCTACACAGTTTTAAAGTTATATGATGATGCAGTATGTTAAACACAGATTGTAATTTATATTGCCTAGTCTGCATGCTTGCCAGTGTGTTGACCTATTAGGAAATAGACTTTGGTTGTCTATAAAATGTCTGTTATTACTGGGTATACTTTTTTGGCCATGTTAGGGAATTAGATCCCCCCCCCCCACTGTTCAGGTAAATTGTTTCTCTGATCTAAGAGCACAGCTAAGAGCACTCTGATATGCACAGAGGAATAATAGTTCACTTTTGGGTTATAAAATTAATACATCTAAAATAGATTTAATTGGTTTGAATTTAGCTGAGAAGGATATCAGCTGCGTTGGAGCTGAATTGATCTCAGATTGCTGTGAGATAGCTGAGTATTTGGCTTAGCTCAAATACAAAAGACCTACTGAATTATAATTATCAGAAAGTATGGGATCAGATAAAGTTGGATTGGCCTTGATGGATCTTGTTAAACCTTACTTGATTTGGTAGGATTGCTGTTGTAAAGATGTTTATTGTTCCAAAGCTTTTTTGTGAAAATATTCTTCTTGTTTTATCTAAAACATTAAGAGAAGTTTCTCATTTGTAATTCATATTCATTTCTAAATAAATTGAGTCTTGCAACTACCAAGAACAGTATTTCTTAAACTGGGGTCTAGAGACTCCCGGAGTTCACAAAGGCACGCTGGTCTTTTCTAAGGATAGAGGGCAAGCCCTTCCCCAACCCATGTGGCTAACATAAATATGGAATCCTCTCAGTTTTCTAGGAATGTTGGCAGGACTCTTGGCTTTCCCCTCTTTTGAGAAGCAGGAACTCATAAAGCTGCCACCCCCTTCAGTCACCTATCTTCTCTTTAATAAGGCGCACTAGCCAGAAGGCAGGGTAATTAGTTGCTGGAATCCAGTAGGTCAGCCCTAGGAACTTCACTAGTTTGTGTGGCACTAAGGAGGCACAATCGACAGCTGTTTCTGGCATAAAATTAAACTGGATTTTATTCTGTTTTCCAGTCTAAAAGATTTTACTATGGAATTGAAAAAGTCACTCTGTATCCATAAACAATAATAATCAATGGTGGTTTTCAATAAATACCCAAAGTTTAATTTTCTGTGAGCAGCTTTGAAAGTTTTCCCGAGTTTTTTTACTCCTGTTCAGCTGGCTTTTTGCTAGAAGCTATTAACCAGTAAGGAAGTTTCTTGCCTTCTCTGGATGCATAGTGACTTCTAGTCAGAATATGAGAATGGTTACAATTTGGATCCAGGCTGACCGAGTTGTGGACCTAGAATCATCTGTACTCTCTGACCTAAACCTAAAAGGGCAACTAAACCTAAAAGGGCAACTAGAACGATTAAAGGGTTGGAACACTTTCCATATGAAGAAAGGTTAAAACGTTTGGGGTTCTTAACTTGGAGAAACATTGACTGTGGGGTGACATGATAGAGGTTTACAAGATTATGCATGGGTTAGAGAAGGTAGAGGAAGAATTACTTTTCTCCCTTTCTCACAATACAAGAACTCGTGGACACTCAATGAAATTGCTGAGCAGTTGGGTTAGAACGGATAAAAGGAAGTACTTCTTCACCCAAAGGGTGATTAACATGTGGAATTCACTGCCACAGGAGGTGGTGGTGGCTACAGGCATAGCCAGCTTCAAGAGGGGATTGGATAAACATATGGAGCAGAGATCCATCAGTGGCTATTAGTCACAGTGTATTGTTGGAACTCTGTCCGGGGCAAGTGATGCTCTGTATTCTTGGTGCTTGGGAGGGTCAACAGCGTGAGGACTTCTAGTGTACTGGCCCCACTGATGGACCTCCTGATGGCTCCTGATTTTTTTGGCCACTGTGTGACACAGAGTGTTGGACTGGATGTGCCATTGGCCTGATCCAACATGGCTTCTCTTATGTTTTTAAACGTGTAGGTCATATACAGACTTTTAACTTCATCTTGCTTTTAAAAGGTAGCTGATCTGGTTCACACAATATGTGGCAGACAATAGAAGACGGAGGTTTCCATGGGATATATGCAGCATGCTGCGCACTTTAAAGGAAGCTGTTGCAGATGTAAGTGCCTGAGAGTGAGGAAGGGGTTTGGGGAGTCTGCAAAAAGTTTAAATAAAAACAGGATCCCGCAAGTTGCTAAAATTTCACAACTGTTGATTAGAGCCATTAACAAAAGCCTCAGGTCATGCTGCCCACATGCCCTTTTCATTATAGACTCTAATGTGTAGTTAGAGATAAAGAAGATAATTGTGAAATTAATTGGTTTATTTCGGTAGGCATGCAAGAGTTGAAGATCATTGCTACATTTTGGTTGAATGCCCCAAATGTTTAAGAAGAAAGGGCTGGTAATTCTTCATGGTGTTGGATGCAAATATGCACACTGTTATAATTATAAATAATAAGACAGTGCCTACTTCATTACAGTCCCATTACTTGAGCTTAGAAGCCAGATATTTTCCAATTTATTCTTATTCTTTCATAGAAAAGGAAGATTTAGTGTGTCAGTGGGCAACTTTCATTGTTATGAAACTGTAGTTGCTTTGTTTTGTAATAAACTTGGATTTCATTTTAAATAGGTTATTTTAAAGACATTTTAAAAAATCTTGTTTATTTAAGTCACTGGGTTGGATGCAGATACTGCAATGAAGATGTGAATTTTTACTTACCCCACCCCACTCCAGAAGCCCCTTCTGACCCCAGGAAACTTGACTAATGCTTTGCTGATGGGAGGGGGAGGGGATGATTTTATCCCTTTTAGTCTCTCACTTCCCATGGCTGTTGATTCACATGGGTTTCCACAATTGTGGAAATTAACTATCCACAGGTTGGAATGGACTGCTGAGGGAAAGGGGAAAAGATTCGCAATCCTTGTGTTAATGGGTAATTTTTAATTTTTAATAATTTTTAATAATCTCCACATAATATTATGATACTGTTTACATAGCTGTAGAAATGTATGAATACATCTGTATTTAACCTAGGCTAGACTTCAGAAAAATTATTTTTCATCCTAATCTATTTCACAAGGTCATCCTGAGGATGATATGAGAAGGACATATTTGTACTGTATTCTTGAACTAGGGCAGGGAAAATGTTTTGATTCTTGTTATGTTATGAGAGAGTTTATTGACCAAAATTAGATTCAGGTGGGTAGCTGTGTTGGTTTGAAGGAATAGAACAATGTTTGAGTCCAGTGGCACCTTTAAAACCAACAGAGTTAAATTCAAGGTATAAGCCTGCGCATGAAAGCTTATACCCAGAATTAAACTTTGCTTGTCTTAAAGCTGTCACTGGACTCAAACTTTGCTCTATGGACCAAAGTTGAGTTTCATGGCAAAGTGAGAATATGAATCTAAATGTTTGTATTGTAACCCAGGGATACCCAGCCTTTTTGACCTTGTGGACACCTTGGAATTCCAAAACAGGGTGGTGAGTGCAACTGTAAAATGGCTGCCACAGAGAGTGGAGCCAACCACACAGAAAGTCCAAGTACAGGAGCAAAGAGGGGTAATGTTTAAGAAAGACAGTGAGAGAGAGAAATTCTGTTTCTGAAGAAGTGTACATACACATGAAAGCTCATACCTTGAATAAAACTTTGTTGGCCTGAAAGGTGCCACTGGACTCAATCTTTGTTCTTCTGGGGAAAAGGAGTGAAAGAAAATAAAACAAACAGCTGCCACTTAAACAATGTGATTTTAATGTATTGGATTGCCAGTGGCCAATCAGAAATCTGCAGGGTATGAGCCCCACCCACTTCCCCAAAACATATGGTAGGTGCCAGAAAAGGTGACAGTGGCATGTTAAGGACTCCTATCCTAACCCAATACTCTGCTTCAAGACGTTGATTTTTTTTCCTCTCCTGTTCTATATGTTGTACTATGCACTGGCTTGGTGCTGAATTAACCATCTCCTGTTCCAGGAGTTTTCCTGTGGTTGTGAAGCAGTCATACAGTTGATGTAAACATTCTTTTTTTCTGCTTTCCCTTCCTGGCTCCTACACTTGATTACAATTAACCAAATTATTTTGGCTTCAGGCCATGCCTGCATTCTTTGCTGCCAGGATGAAGGAACAGGTGATAAAGCCTGGAGGCAGTTTTTTAACACTCTCTGTAGGTGCTGATTGTAATGCAAATGAAGAGTACAAATATCTTTCTGCAGATATTTGTATGGGCATATGTTACATTGACTGTTCAGTGTTTTCAGTTGAAGAGATGATAGGAAATGTTGCCAGTGGGTACTGTATGGTAATCATGGTGGTAGTAGGTGAGGTAGATGGCTGCCCTGGGCGCCACCTCACCACAGGGCACCTTCAGGCACCCTCTCCACTGGTCTGCCACTCTGAGAGCGGTGGGACTCTGGGCCAGTGTGTGCAGCCTCGGGGCGAGGCACAAAAGCTCTGCAGCCCCTTTTGCCTGCCCAGCAGCCAGGCGGACGAAAGGGGCTGCACGGCCTTGCTCCTGGCTGCCTCTCCTGCAAGGGGAGACAGCCTCAGAGCAAGGCACAGCAGCCCTGTGGCCCCTTTTGCCCACCCACTTGCGGCCTCGCTCCTAGCTGCCGCCTCTTTATTTATTTCCTGCCCAATCCCAGGTTTATTTCCTGCCTAATCCCAGGAATGGGCTCAGGACGGCTCACAGATAAATAATAACAACATAACAATAAGAACCAAATTTTAAAACAAGCAGACTAGTCAAACAAGATGGCAGCAAACAAAACAATACCAGAGCAGTCCATAATGCCTCCTGCAGGAGTTAGTCAAAGAATGTGTTTTTGTGGTCAGGGGAGGCCAAGGTGGATTGAATGCCCACGGCCTCAGCCAGAGGCCTAGCGAAACAGCTCAATTTTACAGGCCCTGCAGAACTGTAACAATTCCCTCGGGGCCCTGATCTTATATGAGAGCATGTTCCACCATGCCAGGGCTAGGGCAGAGAAAGGCCTGACCCTGGTTGTGGCTAAGCGGATGTCTTTTGGGCCAGGGACTACCAGTAGATGTTGATCAGCAGAGCAGAAGGATCTCCGGGGCATATACGGGGAGAGACAGTCCCATAGGTATGCTGGTCCCAGGCCACATAAGACTTTAAAGGTCAGTACCATAACCTTGAACGAGATCCAATATTCAATTGGCGGCCAGTGCAGTTGGCATAGACCTGGCTGAATGCACGCTCACACAGATGTTGCCACCAGCAAGTACACCACCACGTTCTGCACTAGCTGCAGTTTCTGGGTCAGATTCAAGGTTCCCCTAATGTCAGATTAAATCTTTTGCTTTCACAGCTTGCTAAATCAAATGTTGTTTACAATTTTATCTGTATCCTCTTCCCCTTTGACAGAGGATCAGTTGGAATTTGGCTCCTGGTGATAATTACAGGATATTTTCCTTCTGCATCTTGATTCTTGATTGGACATAGTTTCTGCCACTTTGAGTTTGATAGTAGTGCACACATTTAAATACTTATATGAAGGCTCAACAAATCACAGGTCATCATGGCACCTAGAAATTTTATGGTGGTGCCTAGTATTTTTAGCAGAGATTTTAATATAGTGTAACTAAGCAGTTCTCCATGGAAGTATAAAGGGCTGGATCCAGTCAATTTGCCCCAAGTGAAAAAGAGAGAAAGGGTTCCCTTTGACCAACAAAAAGGCGGTATTTGGAGGTATGGGAGATACATAGTGAAAAACTATGTGGGATGAGGGCTGTAATAAGGTTAGGCAGGGCTTTTTTAACAGCAATGAGCAGGAACGCAGTTCTGGCTGGCTTGGCATCAGGGTGTGTGGCTTAATATGCAAATAAGTCCCTGCTGGGCTTTTTCTAAAAAAAAGCCATGTGTGAAACAATGGTGACATCAGGGTGTGTGGCCTAATATGCAAATGAGTTCCTGCTAGGCTTTTTCTATAGAAATTGAGATTAGAAATTGCCAGGATTGAGTAAGAAAGTGGGATGGGTGCAATCCAAAGCCTATATATCATGTTGCATTGAAATGTTTTGTATGACAAAAGATAAACATGCATGGATTTCTTGTCATTTCTTATTTATATGTAAATTTAATTTTGCACTATTTGTTGGGTGGTGGATTAATTCATTTTTAACCGTCTGCTTTCTTTACTGGCTCCAATATTAAATGAAGTTTTCTTAAAGCAATAATTTAATTATGAGAAATTAGGGAGGTATTAGGTTAGAGCAGGAGTGTCAAACATGTGGCTCAGGGGCCGAATTAGGCCCCCCGGAGGGCTCTGTCAGGCCTCTGACCAACTGGCTGTCATCTGCTTTCTTCTTGTCTCTTGCTTCTTTCTGCATAACAGCTTGCTTTACAAGGCTTTCTCAATCACATAGGATCTACAGAGCAAAACCTCTATTTTCTCCATTGGCCGAGGCTCCTTCCTTGGGGAGGAAGGGGAGGATGCAGAGCTTGCTTTGCTAGGCTCTCTCAATTGCACAGCAGAGCTACTGAGCCCAGGCTCTCTTCCTTCTATTGTCTGATGCTCCTCCCCTTCCTGGTCCCCTGGGGAAGGCAGGAAAGAGCCAGAGCTTCCTTTGCCCAGTTCCCTGGATCCCATGGGAGAACTACAAAGAAAGCACTTTTAAGACCAATGAGTGTTAATGTTTTAAGTATGTTTTATTCTAAGTTGGTTTTTTTAAAATTGTGTTTGTCTGTGCCCTTTGTAAAGTTTATATCTCTGCTACCTAATCTTAAATAGGTACACACATGGCCCGACTCAACATGGCCCGGCCTGACAAGGTCTCATTTATGTCAGATCTGGCCCTCATAACAAATGAGTTCGACACCCCTGGGTTAGAGGGTTACTTTTGATGATGACCGCCAGGATTGTCTTTATTATATATTTATTATTTTTTTTGTCATAGCTTTTATAACATTCTGAAAAAACGTGAAGAGGTTAGAATTAGGTTTTGTGGTAACAATAGTTAAAACATTTGCTCATGGAAATTTGAAACACTGAATGCTGAAAAATGAGCCTGGCTGTTAAGTTTCGAGCTGGCTCTTTAGCCAAAGAAATTTGGTCAAGGCTTGCATTCTGCATTAAATGAAATTGTGTTTCTGCTCCAGCACTAACATGGAAGCTGCTATTAACTTTTTAAAAAAATCAGAGAAACTTAAGTAAGGAATATAGTGTGGCTAGGTTTATCAGATCACAACTTTAAGAATTTTAGTGCCTCCTTATCTCAAGAAGTCAAATGAAGCAGTCTGATACCTGGTAGTGGGCCTGGGGCTGGTAGTTAGAAAGCAGTCTAGAAATGAAATGGGGATACAGTAGTTTCTTAAATCATTAATAGACTAATTTTGGATGAAAGTATGATTGGTACTTAATAGTATTTCAGCAGCCAGTTTATGGACTTTGATCAAAAATTCAAGAGTTTCGTGTAATTTAAGCTTATAGCGAGATCATGTAACATTTGCTCCATTAATACATAGGCTAATGGAAAAGTGAGAGGACTGTGATAGGTATTTCCAAACCAGTGTTGCAGTTCCTAGTTCACATCTTGCTGATTAAACTTTTTCATTTTGAGTCTTTCCCAGTTCTTCTAATTGAGCCCATAAACCTAGCCTTGACACAGGTCTGAAGTGCTATGAACCATGCCATGGCTGGTGAGAGTGACCTGGCACTCTCACAATGATTTGGCAAGGTCCCAAACTGCTGCCAGCCAGCTAAAAACAGTAGCGTAAATACTAAACACTAATGACCTGCAGCTACCAGCACATGGCTAATAGCCTCTGATCAGCTGGCCATTGCAGTCTGGCTACAGCCAAGGTCACCTGATCAGGTGCAAATGGTATGTGTTTTATTATTTTGCTGCATCTAAGAGTGGGGTTGTTACTTGAATTGGTATTATTCCTTTAACTTTAAGAGAGAGCCTCACCTATGTACTAAAATATGCAGTTCAGTATATTGCAATATGACTGCAGTAGTAAATGTCTTGTTCTGTACTGAAATATTAGGATCCTGGACAAAGAAATCACTTTATTTTGAGAACAGTCTGTGCCACCAAATTTACAGATGGGAAAAAATTCCTGAAAGCTCTCATGGCTACTTCCCTTTTCCTGCTTCCTTCACTCCTAGGCTTGCCAGTCTGCAGATGGGGCCTAGAAATCTCCTGAAATCATGTCACCCAGCTACAGATATCAATTCCCCCTTGTTATTGCCAGCTCCACATTGGGAAATTCCAGGAGATTTGAGGGTGGAGCCTTGGGAGAGTGAGTTTTGGGGAGGGAAGCAACCTCAGCAGCCATTTTCTCTAGGGGAACTGATTTCTGTAATGTTGAAATCAGTTGTAACAGCAGATCTCCTGGCCCCTGGAGGGTGGCAATCCTTTCTGTCAGTAATATCAGGTAGAGTTGCCAATCCTCAGTTGGGGGTCAGAGGATCCCGTGGTTTGGAGGCCCTCACTCCCACTTCAGAGTTATCAGAAAGCAGAGGCTGGTGGTTTTGAATGTCCGCTGGGCACTCCATTATTACCCTATGGAGACTGGTCTCCATAGGTCAGGGGTGGCCAAACTTCTTTAACATAAAATCCACACAGAATAAATATCAGATTTTGAGAGCCACAAGGCATGAACATCAGATTTTGAGAGCTGCAAGGAAGATGGGGGGAAGGAGAGATGGAAAGAAAGCAACTTTAATTTTAAATGCATTCTCCATTCCATCGGCTGGCTTGGTTTGGCAAGATGATTTAAAGAGTCAAATGTCTTCTCCAAGCTGGCTGATGGGGGCTTCAAGAGCCACACAATATGTGTGAAAGAGACACATGTGGCTCCTGAGCCACAGTTTGGCCATCTTAGCCGTAGGTTATAATGGAGAATTGATACATGGGTATCTGGGGCTTGGGAGGGCTGTTTTTTGAGAGGCACCAAATTTTCAGCATAGCATCTGGTGCCTCTCCTCATAATACCCCCCAAGTTTTACAAAGATTGGAGTAAGGGGTCCAATTCTATGAGCCCCAAAAGAAGGTGCCCCCATCTTCCATTATTTCCAATGAAGGGAAAGCATTTAAAAGGAGTGCAGTCCCTTTATATGTGATGGCCAGAACTCCCATCAGAGTTCATTCATGCTTGTCACAACCTTGCTCCTGGCCCCACCCCCAGAGTCCCCAGATATTTCCTGAGTCGGACCTAGCAAACCTATCAGGCCATTGCCTTCAATAAACAAAACATCCAACAAAGATCACAGTTTAGCAGCTAAGCACCTCAAGTAGAACATGCAGAACTCTGAAATAATCAAAATGGCTCCTGAGGTCACAAATACACTGTACCCAAGTGCAACTTTAAAATCAAATGCTGATGCAGAGAAGGCATGAAAGTTAAAGAACAAAAATATTTTCCCTTGGGCCTTCCTTTCTATGTTGTGCACGACTGTATGTTGATACTTGAATATAGCCTTACACATTAATATATAGTACGTTTCTGAGAGAGCAGAACACCCAAAGGGTGTGGTCATGTGCATGCTCTTTGGCACAGATTTATAGAGTTGTTCTTGCAGTTGTCATAAAATGAACTGTGCTAAGGATATGCATGTATGAAGGTGATTAAAGATGGAGGGGCGCAGTATGTGTCCTATTTTTAAAAAACTAATTTACTGATCAAAGAAAGAGTTTTCAGTATTCAAACCATTAACCCAAACAATCCTTCCATGCAAACATGTTGATTTGGAAGCTTTATCTTTATTAACCTCTATATCTTGAAAGTAGTGTTGAAAAACCAGAAGTTTCAAAAGTGAGCAACATATATGAAACACTTAAAAATTTAAGTTTGCGATACAGTGGAGTTAAAGGATAGCATGATGGCTGACTTTATGTTGGAGGGAAATCTCTCCCCAAAGGAACTGAGATTTTTTTTCCAATAAAAAGAATGGTAAGAAGCAAATGTGTTGTTATTTGTAAGCATCCAGGGCAGGGCAGGATACTATTTATAAACAAATCAGGTGCTGCAGTTAGTGGGGCTGTAGTGATTCCCCCCTCCTTTCCTCAGGAGGGTCACAATTTATCTGCTGGAAGAACTGGCACTGGCAGCACTAGTGGGGCGGGCAGTATAAGAAAAGGCCACAGGCACGGTTTGTGCCTAATTTTACCTGGATCCATGCAGCTGCCTGCCAGGTTCAAGGTGAGCCCCTGAGCTGCTGGCAATGCCACTGGCTCAACTTCCTACCTGTATATCAAAGACCATGAACAGTCTTTTTCTCCCCCTGCTATGTTGTTACACCAGTATCTTCTCAGTATACATAGTATTGCCTTCCTCTGTTATAACATGCAGTTTGCCATTATTGTGGTCCTTTTAGAAAGGCTGAATTTATAGTACAATGATCCTACAACTCTTTGTAGTACAAGAAGTGTATTAAAATGAATTTATCTATATTTAATTCTATTCAATCGTAATAAGATATGAAATAAGTTAGCTGTGGCTAGTTGATCTTTATGACTGAAGGAAAAGTGTTATCAGTCAACAATCTTAGTAGACTGCTGACAATGCTTGGAGACTGATTCTCAGTTGGACTGTGCTGGTAGTGAGCAATTTTGAGGATATCAAAACAACCTGTTGTTTTGCTTCCAGCAGTGTTATTTGTTCACTGTCCTTTCTTTTCTACTTTAGGTTGTCAGAGGAAATGTACTCTTTCGCCTTTGTACACATCAAATCAAATTTGGCATGTGGCATCTAGTTTTTTCTGTGGGTCCTGTATACAGAGAAAACTAATTTTAGTTGTAGTTACTTAATTGGCATTGAGCATTTGCTAGCTGTGTCCTCCTATCATGCTTTCCAAGTACAAATCACTGAAACTCAGAACACTGAAGTCACTAGATCAAAGGGGGAGTATCAGTAAGCCATACCTCAACCCTTCTTAGTACTATTAGATTGCAGTTTGTGAACTACATAAATATAGAATCATTTTTAATATACCTTACAATGTGGAAGGCTTCTAACAGAGATGCAAATAGATAAAGATCTTCTTTGTGGTCTCTGTGCTTCACACTCATGGGATAGAGCGCCTGCACCGATCCCCGAATCGGTACCTAAAAAGCCCGGTATTTGTTCGCGCTTGGCACCAACGGGCATGCGCAGGCGTCCCAGTGTGCATGCTCACTGGTGCCAGCGCAAGGATCCCACAAGTTCCTTTCTGACCGCTGCACTGAGAGGATCTCCTTTTGTGTCCCCGGTCGGTAAAGTAATCTTAGGATTGCCTTTCTTGTTGTATATAGTCCGTTGGTTATTTTCTTAGTGTAGTTAGTTAGTTAGTTGTTAGATAGTTAGTGTTAAAATTTTTTTGTTGGACTTGCCCTTCGGGGCCCAGTTTCCCCCCGTTTTTCCCCTCAGAGACTTTCCTGGGTGGGTTTTTTCCTTGACGTATATGGAAAGACGTTGGGGTTTTTTTAAGAGGTGCCACTCCTGTGGGAAGAAGATTGCCCCCCCCCCCCCGATGGCCATTCCCTCTGTCTTCTCTGTTTGGGCAAGGGACATCGCGTTGATTCTTGCTCGCACTGCCTGAGTTTTTCTAAACTCGCAAGAATCGAGCGGCGAGGCTTTCGGCCGCATTGGTTGAGTCGGCACTTTGTCCTCAAAAGATGGCATCGGGCCCATCAGTACCGATGGGAGAGGCTGCGGCCCAGACGGTCACATCAGCCGATACATCGCCGATCAGGACCGAGATGCCGGTCGAGCGCAGGCGTTCCACAAAGCGACCTTCTGAAGGGTCAGTGGATACCCCAGCTAAGAAGCGTCGGGATGACTCGGGGACCTGGTCATCCGGACCAAAGAAGGTGAAATCCAAGGAGAAGCGGAAGAAGAGATTATCCCGCACTCCTTCCCCTTCTCACGACGCTTCGACATCGATGTCGACCACTCCACCGAGGAAGATCTTGGTGTCCCCACATCATAGCCCTTCGGTGTCGAGAGGCAGTGCTTTGCAGCAGTTGCATCTATCAGCATCGGAGCAAGAGATCAACCTTACTCAGCGCTCCCACTCTTCAGGGTCGAGGCGTCAGCATGAGAGCGATTCTGTCTTGGAGGTGGAGGTGTTGGCACCACTGGATCAGGCGAGGGACCCCCCTCGTGAGTTTGCAGATTGGAACCAGCAATCTGAGGCATCCCATATGTCGAGGCTTTCTCAGCACTCTAGACGGCGTCCCTCAGCATTGATGTTCGTTCTGCCCGAAAGACGAGGCGTGGTGGTGGAGGAAGTCCAACCTAGGTCGTTGGTGTCAATCCGGTCACCCGTCAGAGTCAACGCCGGTGCTCTTGGAACGTTCCTTGAGGGGAGAGTCTTCATCATCGGACTCCGATCCGGACAGGGCTTTGGAACCCTCGCCAGTGTCTCATACTGCTGAGGATCTTCCTATTTCACCATCAGAGGATCTGAAGTCATATGGGGACCTGGTGAAGAGGATGGCACTCTCCCTCTCTCTCCTGGTGACACAACTGCACCCCGTTGTAGATGACACTGTATTCGACATCATGCAGCGGGATACGTCTACAACGGTTGCTCTGCCTGTTACAAAGGTCATCTTACAGGTGGTGAAGGAGCCCTGGGCGAAGCCTGCTTCTACACCTGTGTCATCAAGAAGGTTGGACCATATGTACTGCGTCCAAGAGGCCGGTGCTGAATTTCTCTTCACGCATCCAAAGCCCAATTTAGTGGTCATTTCCTCCTCGTCAAAGGCCCGCAAGACGCACTCCTCTCCACCAGACAAGGAGGAAAGAAGCTGGACAATGTTGGGAGGAAGTTTTACTCTGCTGGAGCGCTGGGAGTAAAGGTATCTAACTACGCTGCGTGCATGGCTAGATACCAATACTCAGTGTGGGAACAACTCACCCCCCCTCCTGTCTTCCCTGAGTGAGAAGAGGTCTGCTGCAAAGAAGTTGCAGAAGGAAGGCTTTGCTGTAGCCAAGGAACAACTGGCTGCAGCAAAGCATATGGTGGACGTCTCAGCGAAAACCATCACGTCTGCTGTCTGCTTCCGCTGCCACTCCTGGCTCAGGTCAACGGCCCCCCAGCAAGACACCAGGGCCTTTGTTGAAGATCTGCCCTTCGAGGGCGAAGGCCTCTTCAGCTCTACCACCGACAATGCTCTCCAGGAAATGGATAAAAGCCTAAAAACTTCCAGGAACCTGGGTGTCCTAGTGTCTTCCAGAGCTGCAAAACCAAAACAGTGGCACAAACCTTGGTCCAAGAAACCATATCAAAAGTTCTCCCCGGAACAGCAGTGGAGACCTCGCTCTGCCCAACCTGAGAGTAGGTCCCCATACAGGGTGAACAACAGAAACCGCTACGCTTCAGCACAGACCACTGGCAAGTCCGAGGGCGCTCGCCCTCAAAAGCAGGGCCTTTGACTTTCTGGTAGCACGCGTCACCATCCCCACTTCTTCTTCGTCTATCCGCCTCCACCCATTCCTGTCGGCCTGGGAGTCCATCTTTACGGACAGGTGGGCGCTTTCCAACGTCGTGGAAGGCTACAAAATAGACTTTGCTCAGATTCCGAACCAATCTGTGGTAATCACCACACCTCCTTCCCCACCTCTGCTGGTGGAAGTGAGCAACCTCCTACAGAAACAAGCCATAGAACGCATCCCGGTGGAGGCCAGGACGGGAGGCTTCTACTCTCATTACTTCCTGGTTCCCAAGCGGGACGGGGGTTTGAGACCAATCATGGACCTTCGGAATCTGAACAAGTTTATTCTGTATCAGAAGTTCAGAATGTCCACTCTGCAAACAATTCTGCCCCTCATCAACCAAGGGGACTGGATGGCAACACTGGACCTCAAGGATGCCTACTTTCACGTCAGCATCCATCCTACGTTCAGACATTTCTTTCGGTTCTTTCTCAACACTTCCAGTTCAAGGCCCTTCCATTCGGTCTGTTCACTGCACCTCGGGTGTTCACGAAGATGATGAGCATTGTGGCTGCTCACCTTCGGCTTCAAGGGATAGTCGTCTTTCCATACATTGACGATTGGCTCCTTGTGGCGGAGTCGAAGGAGAGTTTGTCAGACCATATTGCCACCATTCTTCGTCGTCTTTACACCTTGGGTCTGCAGGTCAATCTGAAGAAATCACACCTTACTCCATCATGGATAGTTCAGTTCATAGGGGCTTTGCTGGATATGAACCTTCATTGCGCCTTTCTGCCTCAGCAGAGAGCGATGGACATTATCAACCTTGTCGAACTTCTGCAGTCGAAAGTGGGGCATGGCGCAGCAGCTGCAGCAGATGCTGGAGCTGATGGCAGCGACTACAAGCATGCTGCTCTTTGCGAAGCTGAGAATGAGAGGCCTACAACTTTGGTTTCTTCGTCAGTTTCGACCGTTAAGGGACTCACCTCGAAAGAGGTTTGTAATTCCACCTGTGACAGACACTTCAAACACTGCAGTGGTGGAAATCAAAGGACAACATTTGTCAGGGAGCTCCTTTCCACCTACCTGTACCAACAGTGACAATCACAACAGATGCATCTTTATGGGGTTGGGGGACCCACATGGATGCTTTGTGTGTGGGGGGCCCTTGGCCTTTGAAATTGACTCACTGCCATATAAATTACCTGGAACTGCTGGCAGTTCACTTTGCTCTTCGATCCTTCCACCCCATGGTGGCGGGGAAGGTTGTTGCTCTGCTAACAGACAATACTACTGCCCTGTGTTACATCAACAGACAGGGAGGGACAGTTTCTTGACGGCTCTGTGCGCTGGCACTGGAACTGTGGTCGGAGTGCCTAGATCACGACATCTTTGTGAAGGTTGCGCACCTCCCAGGGGTGCTCAACCTGCAAGCAGACTCCCTCAGCAGGGGTGCGGCCTCCCTGCACGAGTGGGAGATACAGTGGCGCTTCCTTCAACCAATGTTTCAGCTCTGGGGGTATCCTCAGGTGGATGTGTTTGCCACAGCCGAGAACCGGAAGTGTCCGCTGTTTTGCTCCAGAGAAGGCTCGGATCCAGAGTCATTGGGAGATGGTCTGCTGTTCTCATGGGAAGGTCGGTTCCTATATCTGTTCCCACCTTTGCCACTATTGACAAGGGTGGTCCACAAGATCGCAAGAGAGAGACCATGCTGCATCCTGGTGACCCCGTGGTGGCATCGGCAGAACTGGTTCCCGATCTTGCTCCAACTGGCGAGGGGGGTCTTCTACCAGTTTCCGGCGGAACCGGACCTTCTGTCAGCTCAGGACGGTCATGTATTCCATCACAACGTGCCCCACCTGAAGCTGACAGCGTGGTTCATCGACCCTGTGAGTTCTCCAGCAGAGTCCAACATGTTTTCCTGAATAGCAGGAAGCTGTCTACCCGCGCTTCCTATGATAGGAAGTGGCGGAAGTTTTTTCAGTTTTTAGTTTTTAGAGGGTGGGACTGCCACTGATATTTGAGTTTTTGTTATCTCTGGTGGATGCTGGCCTTGTTTTTTCTTCCATTAAAGTTTATCTGGCAGCAATATCTGTGTTCCATGAACCAGTCGAGGGACATTCTGTTTTTGCACACCCTCATTCTAAGAGGTTTTTGAAGGGTTTGCTTAGGCTTCATCCTCCATTGAGATCACCCCCACAGTTGTGGAATTTGACTCTAGTGTTGGACAGGCTGACTCGGCATCCTTTTGAGCCAATGGCCACATGTTCGTTACAGCTTCTATCTTGGAAGACTGCTTTTTTGGTAGCCATCACATCAGCACGGGAGCAGGGGAGCTCACGGCTATGCGTTGTGACTACCCATATCTAGTTTTTCAGGAGTCTGGAGTGTTGTTAGCTCCTGATATTTCTTTTCTCCCCAAGGTGGTTTCTCAGTTTCACAACCTAAAAGTTTGGTTGCCCACATTTTATCCTACACCTTCCTCGGAGGAGCAGCGTAGGTTGCATGCTCTAGATGTTAAGCGTGCTTTATTGTTTTATTTGAGTCGCTCCAAGAGTTTTCGTAAGGGCCAGCATCTTTTTGTTTCTTATGCTGCTCCTAAATTATGTTCCAGAATCTCATCTCAGCGGCTTTCAAAATGGCTCACTGAGACTATTAAAGTGTGTTATTTGTTGGCAAAGAAGCCGTTGCCTGGGCCTATTCGTGGACACTCTACAAGAGCGATGGGGACGTTGGTGGCGTTCCTGAAAAGCATTTCTCTGACGGATGTTTCCAAGGCTGCCACCTGGTCCTCTCCGCATGCCTTTATGAAGCACTACGCGCTGGATGTGCATGCTCAGCAGAGGACTCGTCTGGGAGCTGCGGTGCTGCAAGCTGTTTCTTCTGGTTGACCGTCTTCCTGCCTCCAGGTATGTCTTGCTTGCTAATCTCCCATGAGTGTGAAGCACAGAGACCACGAAGAAGATAGACAGGCATACCTGTAACTGTAGATCTTCGAGTGGTCATCTGTGCATTCACATTACCCGCCTTCCTTCCCCACTGCTGACGGTGTCCCTCCAGTAGGGGTTTCCAGTGGTCAGGAAGGAGCTGGTGGGATCCTTATGCTGGTGCTGGTGAGCATGCGCACTGGGACGCCTGCGCATGCCCGTTGGTGCCAAGCGCAAAAAATCCTGGGCTTTTTAGGTACCGATTCGGGGATCGGCACAGGCGCTCTATCCCATGAGTGTGAATGCACAGATGACCACTCAAAGATCTACAGTTACAGGTAAGCAACCTATCTTTCCTCATTCACCCATCAGCAAGATTACCAAGCAGCAAAACAGGAAGAAGAGGCTGCGCTAGAACCACACTCTCAGCTTCACCTACATCATAGGGATGTTGTGAGAATTAAATGGAGGAGAAGAAAAGGATGTAAACTGCTTTGGGTTCCCATTGGGGAGAAAAGTGGGGGTATAAATAGAGTAAATAAGTAAACATGTTTCAGGGTTGCTTATTCCTGTATTAAATGAAACTTATTCCCAAGCAAGCAATTTTATCTTTGGTATGTGGGGCATTTTAATGTGCTAGAGCACTGTATTAAGTACCGTTTGGGAGTTGAGACCACAGCTATAATTCTGCTTCCCTATGATTGTGGAAGAACAATCCATTAGCAGTTAAAAGGAAACTCATGCAAAAACATCCTGGGAATTTGCCCGATCACATATTTGTTTCACCTGTAAAGCTGTGCTGTAAGGAATGGTTCACTCAGGTTTGAGATGTTGGTTAATTAACTGGTTAGATAACTGTCAGCTGACCATTTCTTACTTCATTCAGTCAAATAAATGAAGTGTCTAAGTGTCAGTGTGGTTTTTTAAAATACTTGTCTGTCAGTGTAGTTTTTAAAAATTGCATCATGGAGTCAATTGTAGCAATGAATAGAATGAAAAGGTCTTTCATATATATTAATTTTTTCCCTCATACCTGCCATAGGAGCAACCAGTCACTATAGAGCAGGGGTGGCCAAACTTGCTTAACATAAGAACCACATAGAATAAATGCCAGATGTTTGAGAGCTGCAAGACATGAACATTAGATATTTGAGACCTGGAAGGCAGGCAGATAGGTAGGCAGGAAGGCAAATAGATGTGGGGAGGGAGAGGTAGAAAGACAGCAACTTTAAGTGCATTCCCCCAAGCTGCTGGCTGGTTTGGCTTGGAGAAGTGATTTAAAGAGAAAAATATCTTCTCCAAGCCAGCTGATGGGGCAGTGGGAGCTTCGAGAGCCACACAATATGTGTGAACATGTGGTTCCCAAGCCACAGTTTGGCCACCCCTGCTGTAGAGCCAGTGTGGTGGTGCTTGGACTGGGGAGACCAGATTCAAATCCCTACTTGCCATAAAACTTAACAGGTGAGTTTAGGTCAGTCATTCTAAGCCTGCTCTGCCTCTCAGGATTGTTTTATGGAGGGCAAGGAGTTCCATGAATGTTGCCCAGAGCTTGCAGTCAGGGCAGGATAAAAATGCTCTAAAGAAATAACACTGAGACCTGAGGAGTACTTACCTCTTATCCTTTCAGAGGGGTCATGGCTTTGTGGTAGATCATGGGTTCAAGCCCCAGATCTCCTGTCAAAAGAATTAGGATGACAGGAGATATGAAAGACCTTAGAGAGCCACTGCCAAACAGAATAGACAGTACTGACCTTGAAAAACCAGTATTCTGACTCAGTTGAATAAAATTGCATAGTGTTCAAACTCTGTCCAGTTTTAAACCACATGACCTAAAACAGAGGTGTCAAACATGTGGCCTAGGGGATGGAAGTGGCCCACCCAGGATGCTTATCTGGCCCCTGAGCAACTAGTGGGAGAGAGGGGAGGCAGGAGGCTGCTTGGGGGTGGGGAGCGGGCATGCAGGTACACACAGTGAGAAGTGTGTGGTCAGAGTTGTCAAGAAAGGAAAGGCAATGGCTAGGAGGAGGGTATAATATCTCTTGGAAAAATCTAATCTTGTGTAATATTAAATACATTTATTGGAATTTTTGTGGAATCCCCAGTAAATCAATTGTTTTCATGTGTAGGAATCAATTGGGTTTTTTTGTGGTTTGATTCAATAATAATTTTGTTTGCCTGTGTTATTTATAAAGTTGATATCTCTGGTACCTGACATTACATTTTATGGCAGACATGGTTCAACCCGACAAAGTGACTTTTATGTCAGATCTGGCCCTCATGACAAATGAGTTTGACACCTCTGGCCTAAACTTTCCTATAGCTTAACCTACTGATTGCAGGTCAGATCAAATGACCCAGAAGAAAGCATGAAGCACACACACGATTACTACAGTGGCCCAGCTCTGAGGTTGCAAGCTAATTTTAATTTTATGTGGAATTGAAGCATGCTTTTATATTGTTGTAGCTGTCACATTTGTTCTCCCTCTGAGGCAGGAGGACACCTTGTGGGTGGTTCCCAACCTATCTGTAGGGAGGCAGGACTAAATTTTTCTGTTCCTTTTGGGAATCACTCAACTCAGTTCTTTTCCTGCCTCTGTAGGGAGGGCATCGAATATAGGCTTTGCCCAACCTAACTCCTTTTAATTCTAACTTTCACCTACTACTTTAAAATCTTCAGTCTATTCTATTTGTTTGTATCTTTCCCTCATCTATTAAATCTATATTCTGCTTTGCCTGACTTTCTTTTCATTCTATCCCTTCACTGGGACTCACCTCAAGGCGTCCCCTCCTCCATTTTAGTTTGAACAAGATTCAGTTGCAAAAGACTTTGCAACATTTCACCCTTCTAAATTATCATGTTTTTCATCAGGAGAAGGAAGCAACACTTACAGATTTTAAGAATAACAGCCTTG
The DNA here is from genome assembly GCF_032191835.1 of Heteronotia binoei. Lineage (NCBI taxonomy): Eukaryota > Metazoa > Chordata > Lepidosauria > Squamata > Gekkonidae > Heteronotia > Heteronotia binoei. The sequence goes on along the minus strand of NC_083228.1, from coordinate 74,658,756 downwards.
CCAGCCCCTGAACCTGCATGTGTTTGAGCCTAAACTTCGATGGAAGTGGTGAATATTTTAGATATATTCCACACAACCCTAGAAACGTGAAGAATACCATTGTAAAAAAAATTTAATGGCATGAGAGGTAAATGTCTAATTATAGTAACATCTTAGTTAAGATCACTCAAGCTAAAAAGATATCTGAAAAATATTTTCTAGTTTATTTTGTGTATGGCTACTTATATTTACTTACTGCAGTCTAGCAGGGCAGTTTCTCCTTTTAAAGATAGGGAAGATGGAATAATTTTGTGCTAATTTTTTCACTGTGATCTGTTGAAATCTAGTGTGTTGCTTTAGAATTTATTCCTCATGTCCCATGATAACAGTTGTCCATGTTATGTTGGCATGACAGGAATGAATGGATGATAATAGAGACTGCAATACTTTTTTAGCTCTGTAGAGATCAAGATAATGCATTGGGAGGTAGGAGTACTGTTTTTCACTGATACAATAAAAACAAGCTGGTTTGTTTTTGTGAGAAATCTGTCATTTATTCACTTACACCAAGTACGTTCTTAAAGCTGTTTTGGGGAACGCCAGAGATTAAAAAACTTCAAATTGATCTATCTTATGTGTATGATACAAATAGATAAGATCTACAACGTTTGCAGTTAAATTAAGCAGATGGTTTGATGTAAATCTAGATGGATAATTCTTTACCCTGTGTGACTGCTTAAATAAATTAAATAAATACATTAGAGAGGCTTTCTAAATTAATCTGACAGATACAGTAGAATGTATCATTAGAGAATATTCATTAAAGTGAATATAAGGTATTAAACATTAAGCTTGTAATGCTGAAATTGGTTCAGAAATTACCTACCATCATAAAGCTTCAGAATATTGTTTAGCAGTGGCATTATTACTGTATATGAGGGATACAATTGGGACACTTTCACTTTTGCATCAGTTGAGCAGATTCCAGCTAGAATAAATAAAGTACACCTGAAATATAGACTAGTCCGTGATTACCAAATGTGGTTATATAGAAGGTATCACATAGAGAAACTTATAGGGATGATGAAGAAACAATCAATGGGGTGGATCCCACAGAGGATTTTCAGAAATGGAAGGGGGTACTTTTTGCCAATTTCCCCTCCTGTTGAAGGCTTCTGACCTTCCCATGCTGTTATTGGGGGTTCTCTGTCCCCTAGGAGCAGCATTTTGAGGTGCAGCTGGAGCGGGAGATGAGACAGTTCTGCTCTGCTGATAGAAATCCTTCATAACAAAATCAGAGTGTGTGCTGCAGAAGCCTTCCAGTATTGGTGTGAAAGAACTGCATCTATAGTATAGTTTGAAGACACGAAAAGCATTCAAGTTGCACTGTGCTGGGTGGATCTTACCATTCTTCTCACAGTGGAGCATTTTTTCAACTTGAGCGTTCTGCTGATACAAATTTACCTCTGCTGGCCAAAATGCTTCTTCACTAGAAGAATGCACTGGCACCAGCAGAACATGCTGGTAAGATCCATTTGTTTAAAATATTTATACCTTACTTTTCTGTCCCAAAGCATTGTATACTTAAAACTTCAATAAAAATATGATAAAATCAATAAATCCATTAAAATACAAGAACCAGTGTGATGGTTCAGTATCAGCGGGATAAAAAATAAAGCCATTTGAGCCACATAAAAAACAAGAACATGTATATTAAAGCAAATTGTGTCAGTTTAAACTAGATAACTACCTTGTGAAAGATTAATGGGAATGCAGCAATACATGTTTTATGTCTCAAGAGAGTTCCAAAAGTCTTGGTGCTGCCACTGAGGAAGCCCTATCCTATGTGTTTAGCCACTTATATTCGAAAAACAGAAACATGGAGTAGGGCATCTTCAGAGAGTGGTCATGAGAGAAGTTGGTCCTTTGATGCATCCTCCTCCAAAGAAAGGTAGCATTGGATATGTATCAAAATATATGTAACATGCTCAGATTGGTTTGCCCTCTGCAGTAGTTCCCTTATCAGAATATGATGAAACATGGAAACCAATTTTGGATTTTTTATGTGATAAGAATATAATCCAATTGATGCAACTAAAGCAAGGCTTCAATGCATCTTCTACCCACAAAAGTCACCATGTGAGGTAAGTGGGGCTGGAGAGAGTTCTGTGAATTTAGTTTTTGTAACAGAGTGTTGATGGTTATCTTGATTATTATGTTCTATGGTATGGTTGCGTGACTTTTGGTTGTTTTATTAAAACAACAACAACAAAATATTGGTTTGCCATTTCATTTTGAACCACCTGCAAACTTTTCAAAGACAGACTGTTAAGAAATTATGTATGAGGCAAGTATAGGATAAATTCAGCTTAAACTTCAGAGGTGAAAAAAATCTATCAAAATAAAAAAAATATTGACTGAGCTCATTTAATGCCAGTCTGCTGTTCACATACTGGTTTGTGAAGTTTCATAGAATTGTGGTGAGTACTGAAGAAACCAAGACACCATTTTGTGAGGGTAGGCTTTGTACCTTAAGAAAATAACGTATTATGTTTTTTTCTGTTTTTTATCTGATAGTTTTTCCAATTAACTATCCAACCTTGTCCCTGTTTGAGTGGTCTTTGCAGAAGAAGAGTAGGTTTTAAACCCCCTTTTCTCTATTTTAAGGAGTCACAAAGTGGCTGTGACGGACTCAGGAACTTAGCCTGAGAGCTGGGGAACAGGCTTACAGCGATTGCCCGAGCAACGTAAAAAGTATCCTTTTGAGGTTTGCTTGGCAGTGGAACACCTCAGGAGGGGGAGTCTTAGCCAGGGAGTTTTCGAGAGAAGTCTTCAGAGAAGGAGTCTGAAGTGAAGACTGTGGGCTTAGGCCAGTCAGTTGTAAAACCAACTGGACAAGGGGCTGAGAGCAGCCAGAGAGGCTGGGCTCCTTGTGGGAGACAAAGCAGTGTAGTCTCTGTCTGAAAGAGAGAGTGTTCAGGCAGTTTGAAACTCTCTGAGGGAGATTTTGCCAGCACATCAGGCAATCTCTGAGTACAAATTAGATCACACAAATACACACTGAAGGGGAGAACTGGATTCTTATGGTCACTAGGGTTACCCAAGACTCAGACCAGAAGACTAGCTGTCAGTATTGAGGGGTGTGAGTCCTGGAATTTAGCTAGTGTGAGAGGCTCTGTGAGGGAGAATATACTGGCACCAGTCAGGAGTTCTCTATGTGTGTGTGGAAAGAGTGATTGTGGTTTGTTATTTTTATGATTTGGCATTGCCGAAGCTAGGGCTTAACAACTGAAGTAACAGCATTCTGAGTGCCCAGAAGGCACTGCCTGCCTGAAGTAGAATCTAGAAGGATTCTAAAGCCTGCCTGCCTATTGTTATTTTAAAGATCTTCTGCCAAAGTTATTGTGATATTATACCTCAGCCTGATAAATCTCTACTCTCAGTAATTGATTTATTCTGCGAACCATCTGCCAACTGATTTGCGTTTTGAATATTGAACAGTTATAATCAATATTACTTTATCCCTCTCTCTTGCCTTTTGTTATCTAATAAATATTTTTGTGGGTTTTTACTTTAAAACCGTGTGGTGCCAATTTTTGGGAGTTTTGACAGGATTTCTGTTAGTGTGACTGAGGGAAGGTGACGGGGGAGAAATTTAAAGTGGTCACCCTTCAAGTAAGGTTCTGACATGATCCCTCACAGTGGCTTACAATTGCCTTCCCTTCTTCTACCCACAAAAGTCACCATGTGAGGTAAGTGGGGCTGGAGAGAGTTCTGAGAGAATTATAACTGCCTCAAGGTTATCCAGCAGGCTTCATGTAGAAGAGTGGGAATTGAACCCAGCTCTTCAGATTACAGTCTGCTCCTCTAAACCACTATGCCATGCTGGTTCTCGTGGTGGGCAGGTCATCATCCCCACCTTCCTTGGCAGTATTGCTGGCCTGCTTGGAGTGGCCTACTGGTGAGGAGGATGGGCAACCACCCAGTTGAAACAACCAGCAGAGCAAATTAGTTGGAGGGTTAAATAGATAGACAGAACCTATATATATGTTGGTTCATGAAATACCTGCATGAGTTTTGAGTCCCCTGTGCTGTGGATTCACTTCCTTTTGCTTTTGCTTACTTCCCTGAGAATTTTGATGCTTGGCTTGGCTTTTGAACACACTGCCATGCTGCTTGGTCTACTGTGCAGAAGCTTTAAGTTCGCTCACTATCTTTTCAACTAGAGATTCTCAGACTTGGTATTTCCAGTCTATAGAATAGGTGATTTGTTTTCTAGATTGTGGTCTGAATGCATAATTTCTTAATGATACACATTTGGAGAGCCAGTTTGGTGTAGTGGTTAAGTGTGCGGACTCTTATCTGGGAGAGCTGGGTTTGATTCCCCACTCCTCCACTTGCACCTGCTAGCATGGCCTTGGGTTAGACATAGCTCTGGTAGGAGTTGTCCTTGAAAGGGCAGCTGCTGTGAGAGCCCTCTCCAGCCCCACCCACCTCACAGGGTGTCTGTTGTGGGGGAGGAAGGTAAAGGAGATTGTGAGCCGCTCTGAGACTCTTCGGAGTGGAGGGCGGGATATAAATCCAATATCTTCTTCTTTATTTGTAAGTAAATGTGAAAATTATTATGCTGTTATCTACTTGCATTATATGACCTTTCAGTTCCTGTTTTGTACCTGTGGCAGAATAGAAATCAGGATTGTGGTAGGCTTATCTGTGTCTTCCTGTTGTCATATGCAGGCATGTCATTTGGTGGAACTCTTAAATAACACTGATGATCAAAATTTGTAATATTTATTCAGAAATATTTTACGCCACTTCTCCAGAGAACCTGTTTGAAGCAGCATATAAAATAAAGCACAATAATGATCCCCTTGTATGATGAAGTGTTCTTAGAGAGCACACGAAAGCTTACGTTCTCAGTAAATCTTGGTTGGTCTTAAAGGTGCAACTTGACTCCTGCTTTGTTTAATTAAATCGTCATCCCCTTAAATGATACTTGACAGGCTAATTTGACAGCTATTTAAATGTTAGCTTCTAGATGCCATGTGACTTGACTTAGCTTCTGAAATGAATTTTTGGTCAGCTAATGGCCAATTGCAAAAAGAGCGTTCATCACACCTTCTGTCAGGGGAGACGTTGATGGGAGAGAAAGATAGAAGAGAAAACAGGATTATATCATCTACTCTTAAATCAAAATGGGTAGCCATGTTAGTCTAGGATAGATTATCTGAAAAAATGATTTATGGAAGCTCATATCTTGCCACGAATTTTGTTAGTCTTTAAGGTGGTACTGGACTCTTACTCTGTTCTGTCACCTATCCTTGAATGCTTGGAAACTAGCTGTGGTAGTTTCTGAGTTTAGTTGATAGCCTTCAAATATATATATGAATTGGGAGGTTTGTGGTTCTGAGAGGGTCCAAAGCAGCTCAGGGACCCAAACTAGCAAATACAAAGCAGAAGTCTAGGACAGAGTCTAAGCAAAAGGCATCTGGAAGCAATTATATGGGGGGGGGGGGTTGAGTAAGGATTTTCAGGGTGCTCAGCAGTGTAAGTCCTCTGACCAGATTACAGACTGCAAGTTGGGGTGAAGATGGCAATTCTTCATAGAGTTGTGGAATCAAAGGAAAAAAAAAATGATATCCTGGGCTGAGAGGGGAGGCCAGGGGAATTGCAAGTGAAGTGGGAGCAGACCACTTTATGGGTGATGCTTGAAGTGGACAAAAGATGCAGCTAGAAGGAACTTCCATAGTAGGAAGGCATTCAGATGAGGAAAACAGGATTGAGAAGAGTCAGAGATGGGAGAGGTGTCAGCTTCTGGAGTGAAATTCATTAAATCATGGACTGAAATCCCTTCATTTCAGGGCTTTTTTACTTAAGACTGAGGCAGGATAACAAAGAATTGCACTCAATGCAACCTTGATTGGAAGAAACAGCTTAGAATAGTAGTTGCAGTACTAGCCACGCCTGATAAACATCCTAAGGCAATATTTTTAACCTGTAAATAGTATAGTTCAAACCTGAAGTAATTATGTCCTAAAATTATGTTTGTCAAACCAAACAAATACTGGTTGACCATGATTGCCTAAATTGAAGTATATCTTCCATTCTCTGAGTCTGAGAGATACCATTTTTCCTTCATAGCTAAAATCACATCATGTAAACTGGCTTGCTCCTGACTTTTCTTCTGCTCCACTTCCTTTGTCCTACAGGCACTTTTCAAAGCAATTCTCAGAGAAGGGTGGATCAGGTTGACAGAACAAATGGGCTGATTACAGGCCAATGGATACTGATGCCAACAAAATGGAGGCTGGCAACAAACTTTTATTAAGCATTTTCATTAACTCATTTTTAGCACATCAGATATGACTTCCACATTGGGACAGACTTCTGTAGTTTCCCTGTTGCTATTCCTGATACACCACAGCAGCCATGGGGTCTCTACATGGCAGGTGTTCTGTTCCCACATTTTATCTTCTGTGGCTGTCCCTCCCTTGCACTGCTAGAGGGCTTATCATCTGTTTTTTTTTAAAGATAAGCACTTGAATACTATATCATTATAACAATATATGAATCTGGTTTTCTGAATTACTAACTTTATTTATTTTTAATGTTTCTAGCCTTTTTTCTTGCAGACGTATAAGGTAAAGGGCATCTCTACAATTAAAGAAGACAGAGACTTTTTTATTTTAAATGAAAGCCAGGAATTTAGAGAACCCAATAGACACATTGTTATAATACTATAATTATTTTCTGTTGCCAGGTTTTTTTTAAGCTTCCTGGTTGTGGGGTGGGGGAGGGAATGGTTATCATGTGATCTGAGGCTGGGAAAATGGTTGTCCTGTAGGTGGGACCAGGAAAATCTGAATTTTCCTGCTTGCACAGCAGCCATGTAGGGCTTTTCTGCATGATGCTGTGGGGAAGCTGGGGATAAAAGAGAAGTGTTGAATCCAAGGAATTGAACTCAGGGTGTGTGGAAAAGGTCTAAGTTTTAATAAATAAAATGGATCCTAATCCATATGCCCAGAATATGATAATTAGATAAGACAGGGATGGATGATATACTTCAGTTAAGTCACAATTATGATTCAATCAGGTTTTTTTTGTTAAACATAATTTAAAAAATTAATTATGTTAGATTGAACCATTCTATTTACAGGCTAAAGGTGTTTCCAAGAGTAGCTCATTTGCTCCAAAATTTGGTTATCTGATTGTGTTGTAAGTAGTAGTAGAGAAAAAAGAACTCAAGTCTGAGATCAGTGCTTTGCCATATTGTGTTTAAAAGGATTAAAGATACATAGAAGAGAAGACTTGTTTCCTTTTAAGGGTATATCTCAAGTAGCAGTCTCAAGAACTTTTCCAATCACTAGGTGGGATACAATTTTAATAATTATCTCTCTTTATATAATAGTAAGAGAGCCCCGTGGCGCAGAGTGGTAAAGCTGCAGTACTGCAGTCAAACTGTGCTCACGACCTGAGTTCGATCCCGGCGGAAGCTGGGTTCAGGTAGCTGACTCGAGGTTGGCTCAGCCTTCCATCCTTCCAAGGTCGGTAAAATGAGTACCCAGCTTGCTGGGGGGAAAGTGTAGATGACTGGGGAAGGCAATGGCAAACCACCCCGTAAAAATTCTGCCGTGAAAAAGTCGTGATGCGATGTCATCCCAGAGTCGGAAATGACTGGTGCTTGCACCTTTACCTTTATGTAATAGTAAACTGATTCTAGCCTTTTTACTGTGAATAATGAAAGTCTCCAAATCAAACCATCCACAGACAAGGAAGAGGTCTTCATGTTCATGACAGAATCCCAGGTATGCAACATTCCATTCGTAGAAAAGTGCAAAACAATTAGAATGCTTTTTGAGTCTGTGCCATTGGGTTATCAATTCTAAGATTTGTGATGCCGTATTATTTTAAGAGTATTCTTTCTTATAATGGGTAGATAATGCCTGCTTAATGCATTCAGTGAAGTGTTGTACTATTTTTGTGTCATTTTTATTTCTTATTTAAATGCACCAGTGCTGTAGTTATGGAATACCTTATTCCTTTTTAAAATTAGAATATATCACCATACAAAGTCAATATAGCACTGTATCTCTAGTTACTGTTTACTACTGCTTCAGTTCAAAACAGCTACTGTTATGTATAATTAAATTTATAGTTGTGTTTCTTTAAATTTTATTCAAAGTTGGTTTCATTTTTAGATGTAGCATTTTATGAAAGTGTGAGATCAAGAGCTGTTAATTATGGTAAAACCACAGAAATGCATGCTACTCTTGTTTTCATCTAAAACATCTAGGAAGAAATGTGTCTGTTGTCCAGGTCTTATAGTTAAAAAATTGCAGTTCTTGTTCAGAAACTAATGTTTTATGCCTGTGGGTTGGCTGTATAAAATCAGGGACAATTGTTGACATCATTGAAAGATGTAGGAAAGCAGCTGCTTTTTGTTTTAGGAGGACACAGATTCGAATGTGTACTCACAAATCACAGTGACACAATGCTGTATCCGAATTTCCATCTAGTGCAGATGCTGCAGCAGTTAGTGAAGTGTTGTAATGAGAGGACTGGATTTAGACCGGAAAAACCTGAGATCAAATCCCTGTTCAGTCTCAAAATTCAGTGGGGATGATAATACTCCATTCACTATCTCTCAGCTTAATTTACTTCACAAGGGCCGTTTTCGCACTCACGTTTTACTGGCGCCACGACCCTCCTCACGCCGGCGAATCTGCATGGATTTCGCACCAGAAGCGCCGGCGCACCCAGAAACGCCGGCTACTTCCGTCGCTAAGCCAGCGCAAACGGAAATCGCAAAGATGCAGGAAAACGTTTGCGCTGGCTTAGCGACGGAAGTAGCCGGCGCTTCTGGGTGCGCCGGCGCTTCTGGTGCGAAATGCATGCAGATTCGCCGGCGTGAGGAGGGTCGTGGCGCCAGTAAAACGTGAGTGCGAAAACACCCAAGGTGTTGTTGTAAGGCTAGGAAGGAGAGAGGACCCTGTGTACAAGATCTTGAATTCCTTGGAGAAAGGGCAGGATTAAAATGTGGTGGGTAGATCCCTGCATCTGCTTGAAGAAGTCAAATGTAGGGAGAAAAATAGGTGAAATAGCAACAAGGAAATGCTGAATAATCTTTCCCCAGATTTTTGTGCTAGAAAAAACAATAGGTATAACAAGAGATTATTTAACATTTGAAAGAAATGACTTACAGGATGTCATGAACAGTAACTTTTTGTTTAAACATATGTTTTGGCCTTTGTAGCCTTACATGAGATTTAAAATGTGAAAAGTTTTGTCAAACTAGTTTGACTTCAAGTCAGTCATTCTTCATATTTTCTGTATCCTCACAGGAGAGTTCAGGAAATCAATGTAATGTCATTCTCGTTATGTGTGTGTTACCTTTAAACAAGAAAAATGTGTGTAGATAAGTTTAACTAAAAATAACCACAGGTTAGTCTATGAATTGGATCAATTTTGCAAGTACTGTAGTGCTTATGGAAGGAACTTCATGATCTCCATGGCCGTTTTCCCACTAGCGTTTGCTCCGGCGTAGCGCCCCATTTACCTCCGGATCTTCTCTTGGATTTCGCACATGTTGCTCCGGCGCTGCGCTTTGCTCCGGCGCTTCAGGGATTTTACGCCGGAGTATGTTTTTCAGCAAGTTGCCGGAGTTTCCGAAAACCTCCGGATCCACTCCGGATCCACTCAGCGGAGTTTCCTGTGCGAAATCCATCCACGCCGGATCGACTGCTTTGGGGGCGTCACCCTCTCCCTTTCCGTCCTCCCACCCCATCCACCCGCTTGGCCAATCATCAGCATTTCGCGGCGCTTCCCCAAAGTGCCGGCACGGCCATTTTTTTTTTTAAACTTCACAGTTTTGCGTAATAGCGATATTTCGAAATTAACAAATAGAAAAAAAAAAACCCTCCTGGAATAGCCTCAATTGGCACTTCAATTGGTTTCGTTAGAATTTTTTTTTATTATTGACTTTAGTTGCGTTATTCCGCTGTTGCGTTATCTCGATAATGCGAAAACGACCATTGCTGGGGGGGGGGGGAATGTAGTGCCGGTGCGGGCCACAGCGTCCATGTGTGTGTGTTTTAAGAAGGGAATGCCTCCCTCAGCTGTGCCACCAGGATTTCTGGACCTGCACAAAATCGCCATGTATAAAATGGGAAGTTGGAGTCCTGCATTCTTCTCCCTGGCTACATTCCGCTCGGTTAGAAAGTAGACGCGACCGAGCTCCTCACACGCGCCACAGAAGGGGAAGGAGAGAATGGAGCGGGGGGGGGGGAGCTCTGGCAGCAGGAATCAGTCAGGTCCCCGTTGCAAGCGCCAGCCGGGGAGGGGAAAGAGAGCGGAGGAAATTTGGGGGGGGGAATCTAGTGCTAGGATTCTCCACTGTGAATGCTTCCGTTAATACATAAAGGGCTGTGGAGGATTCTACAGCTGCAGCCAATCCATAAGCAGCAGCAGCACACGTGATGCGGTTTGTCCAAGAAATGAAGGGGAGGCAGCAGCTCGATGTTACGTTAGTACGTTAGTACGTCATTACGCGACCAGACTTGCGCTTAAAAAAAAAATGATTGACAGGGCATCGGACTCAAGCCGATGCCAGTGGGAAAACGATTTGAGCCGGGGCTTCAGGGAAGGCGACGCCGCAAAGAGTCACTAGTGGGAAAACGAGAAAAATGCTCTGGACATAATTGCGCCGCGGAAAAAGGGGAGCAAACGCTAAGTGCGAAAACGGCCCATGAAAATCTGCTCAGGGTGTAGGGGAGGAGAGTGGATTCTGGAATGATTATGTGGGGTGAATTGGAAGTCTGTAGGGGGATGGAGGAAAACTCCGACACTCCCCTTTAGGATCAATGCTGATGTCTTAAGTATACCATAAATGTCTTGTAGTTCATAACCATTGAGGGAAAACTAGGAAAAGCTTTAACAGATAAGGTGGCTGCTGTTTATTATTTGTGTCATTTGTATTTAATTATATGCTGTTACAGAGACAAAATGAAATTTGAGTCACTTGTGCACATCTCTCACATACCCGGATACCTTTTGAGATTAGATCTGCATTTTGTAATCTAGCATCTTTGCGTAAATTGATAATATGTTTTTTAAAAAAGCAAACTCTTGTAATTTCTGTTTGCATTAGTGACTCCAAGTACATTGAACTCTTCTTCCGAGTAGCTGACAGTGAATTTTTTAATGTGAATGGAGCTTATCACCATTTAAGATTTTCTCTGAAAGGAAGCAGTATTGTAAGTAATGCTGCTCCCTATTCCATGGTATTTAATGTCAGGTGAACATGTTTATGTTTCTAGAAAACTGCAGTAGCATTACCACAAGATTAAAAGTATTCCTTTAGCAATAAACCAAGATGTATTGTACTATAAAGCATCAATCTGTGATCCTGAGAATTCATTTCATAATAATAAGTGCAATGATAATTTAGTTGGATGATTTTGTTTTATGAATAAAAATGTTTTAATATATAACTCTGTATGTTCAGTTTCTTGATTTGCATTTTTCTTCCTTATTGGGAAAATTACTGACATGATTTATTTTTCTTTTATCTGACAGCTTTCCCTTCCCCAGTATTTGGAGGGAAGAGGAGAGTTTTATTTTATATGATTTACTGCTTTATTAAGAGATTTCCATCTCACTTTCCCAAAAGCTTAAGGCAGTTTGTAATGACAAATAAATGTATACAAAATTATAGAACAGTTTAGTTTAGACATAATAATCCTATGCATGCTTAATTTGAAAAGACCTATTTTCATGATCCTTAGCTGAATAGAACAGCTTTGCATGTCTTCCTGAAACCTGAGATGGGGCCCTAAAAACTGTCTTAGGAAGCCAGTTGAGGAGGATGGCAGCAGTGATGGGAAAAGCTCTTGTACATGCCATGGTAGAGTGTACCACTTGCAATAAAAGTGCTGTTGACTTATGCATTTTGGTATACTTATTCGTACGGTTAGAGGCAGGCCTTCAGGTACATGGATCTTAGGTAATTAAGAGCTTTAAAGATATGTACCAGTGCCCATCAACATATACACACCATGGATTAGGAGTCATAATTCCTTCCTTCCTTCCTTCCTTCCTTCCTTCCTTCCTTCCTTCCTTCCTTCCTTCCTTCCTTCCTTCCTTCCTTCCTTCCTTCCTTCCTTCCTTCCTTCCTTCCTTCCTTCCTTCCTTCCTTCCTTCCTTCCTTCCTTCCTTCCTTCCTTCCTTCCTTCCCTCCCTCCCTCCCTCCCTCCCTCCCTCCCTCCCTCCTTGTGGGTCTCAGACATCTGACGAGTGCCCACCTATCATTGCTGTCTTTCCACCCACCCAAGTGAAGTCATTCACTCTCCCCCCATCTCAAGGGGAGCTGATCTCTGCCAGGAGAAGTCCTAATAAAGGAAGGAGACTATGACATAATAGGCCTTACTGAAACATGGTGGGATGACACAACTGGAATATTAGGATTCAGGGGTACAACTTATTTAAAAGGGACAGGCAAATGAGAAAGGGCGAGGGCGTAGCAGTATATGTGAAGGAGGTATATACTTGTGAGGAAATATGTGAATCGGAGCATGGCAGCTCAGTTGAGTCTGGATAAAAATAAAAGGAGTTGGATAAAAATAAAAACCTGGCTGTTGCGTTTTGCACCAATTGCAGCCTTCGGATTTGAGTCAAGGGCAGCCCCATGTAGAGGGCATTACAGTAATCTAATCTCAAGGTGACCGTCGCATGGATCACTGTTGCCAAGTCATTGTGCTCCTGGTACGGAGTCAACTGCCTTATCCACCTAAGTTAAAATGCAGATTTGGCAGTAGCTGCTACTTGGGTCTCCATTGTCAGTGAAGGCTCCAGGAACTCCCCTCAGCTCTTGAGCTTTGGAGGCCAACAGGCCAACAGAGTGATCTCTCTATCCAGACTGCTGTAACCTAGGCACAGGACCTCTGTCTTCGCTGGATTCAATTTCAGTCGACTCTGTCTGAGCCATTTCACTACAGTTTGCAATGCCAGGTCCAGATCTTCCAGGGTGTAGCTGGACTGTTCTCCCATCAATAGATAGATTGACCAAGCCTTTCTGTAAGGATAGTGACAGTTGCCGTGCTGGCCCCTCTCTCCTTCAGCCCTATTGGAGGGTCCCTCCTGCTGCAGATGCAACATCTGGTAGTCTGAACACATGACACTTTAATGAGGCGCCATTGGGATTTGTAATTGATTGTAATTGGTTTTGATGTAAATATAGGTATTTTATTCCTTAGTTGTACATCGCCCAGAGCCTGGCACCAGTTGGGATAGGGCAATTCATTAACTTGAATGAATGAATAAGAGAACATGTATTTAGATAACTAATTATCTTACTTCACACACCATATAAAATTATTTGTACTTGACATATATAAAAATTATTCATTTTTGCTACCTTTTTATTGTAACAAAGTGTATTTAAAATATTGATTACAGGATTCTCATACGTGTGAATATATTTTGGCCATCAACCAGTGCACCTCATCTTAGAACTATATCGTCTCTTCTGTGAAGCTGGACATTCTTAGATGCTTCTGTACCTGGGCCTCAATACATAATATCTAGTGACATCTTATCTAGTTATGATACTTTTTTTTTGTCTTTTTGCTATTGTATTCCATTCCATTTCATTTTGTTATGTTTAGCTGAGAGGCAGCTGTCACTGGTGTGCAGAAATGTCCTCAATTATCTTTTTGGTCAACTGTTCCCCTGTATTCCTGACTGTATCCATGGCAGTGCAACAGGGAAAAAGAACTGGTAATTAACTATTGGTTTATTAATGCCCTGGGGCAGTGTCTGGCTATGAGAGAAGTAGTTATTAAGTCCACTAAAAACAAAGGAATAAAAGAAAATTCAGGAAAGCTTCACCAAATAGGATTTGTATGTTAGCAAACATATCGTAGAGTCTTGCTTATGGAGAATATAGTGAGGGACCTGTGAGGAGCTCACAGAGGGGGGAAGATGCATCCTCCCCATTGCTCTCTGCTTCTGCATCACCACTTTTACCTTCATGCTGCCACTGGTTCCCTTTTTGTCCCCTGCTGTCAGCATCACCTTGCTCACTCTCCCTCAACTCTGCCACTTAATTTTTCTTTAGTAGTATCTGACAAAGGGAGGTTTGACTCTAGAAATCTCATACTCTGAAAATCTTATTGGTTTCTAAGGTGCTCCTGTGCTTATATCTAGTCATTATTTTTCTTTAAAATGCCTATTTGTATGAGGTTGCTAGGCAGCTCCATAATGCTTACTTTCATTTCATGAGATATGGGGCATGTGACAGAACCGGCCCGATTCTGCCTTCAGACCCGGTCCCGTCAACTCCCTATTGAGTCGCCAACTCCTGGAGGGAGCTATTTCTCCTCCGGCCACTTGGGCTCGCTGCCACCACCTGCTCAGTCTAGGGGTTCAGATTGAGAGGAACAGGACTCCCAATCCCCCTCTCTAGCTATGAGGCCAGGCCTCAAGGCCCTCTGCCACCCAGTACTTGGGTATCACAGAGACCACAGCACTTCTTTGGGGAACCCCTGGAGGATTGGCACTTTATCCAACTGCATGCCTTCCCCCTTCCCCGGGGCCCCCTTCATAAAGCAGCGTGGTCTAAAGCGGTTGGGGATCTATGTGGTACAGAGTTTGATTGCCAGCATTCCAAACAGTAAAAATATTTAATTAAAAGAGAAAAAGAAAAGAAAAGAAAAACAAAACAAAGACAGTTGCATATAAAAGGTTAGCACAGCACAGCACCCGCACAGCAAACAGCATGACAAATAAAATGTGGTTTTAAACGCATCCTACTGTCCCTAGTCTAAACTTGCCCTGCCTTGTGGAGGACTTACTTGGTCTGACTGCCTGGGGGCCTTCCCCCCCTGAGTGGGCCTCTCCCACAGTCAGGAGCCCACAGACACACCACCTCTCTGTTCGAGGGCCAGCTGCAGACTGCCCCTCTTCCTGGTTAACTCAAATACAAAGAACAAAAGAACTTCCTGCCGCTCTAGGAGGCTTTCCCCCTAGAGTCGCTGGTTTGGCTCTGGAAGGGAGGGGGGAGTGAGGGGCCGGCTAGGCCCCAAAGCCTGCCTAGCAGTTTCATGTTCCCTCCCAACCAAGATGGCGTTTCTCCACAGGGCAGAATTTTTGTTTTGTTTGAGCTGTCTCTCTTGTTTTGAGATGTTTAAAAATGTTTGTACAAGTTCTGGAACCTGGGGTTCCCCTTTTCGGTATCTGGTCTAATTGTGCAGATTTTTGAGTTCATACTGGGGCCACTCTAGTTCCTCAGCCATTTGCTGAAAAGACAAAGGATGGAAGGGAGGGAAGGTTCTCCTCTTGCCACACTGAGATGTGGTAAGAAGGTGAGAGGGAACTTAGCATAAATCAACGTAAAGACAGAAAAAACGGCTAAGCCAGGGCTTTTTTTTTAGCAGGAACGCAGTTGGCCAGGGCTCTGGTTCAAAAAAAGGTCTCCGGAAGAGGGAAGAAGAAGACTACTTTGGATTTATATCCTGCTTTATACTCTGAATCTGAGAGTCTCAGAGCGGTCACAATCTCCCTGTGAAGTAGGTGGGACTGAGAGAGCTCTTGCTGCAGCTGCCCTTTCAAGGACAGGAGGTGGTGGCGGCTACAAGCATAGCCAGCTTCAAGAGGGGGTTAGATAAAAATATGGAGCAGAGGTCCATCAGTGGCTATTACCCACCGTGTGTGTAATAATAATAATAATAATAATAAATTTTATTTCTATCCCGCCCTCCCCACCTTAGCGGGCTCAGGGCGGCTAACAGCATATTACAAAACATACAGTGATATTATAAAAACATTTAAATCCAACAATATAAAACATCAACAATAAAACTACTAACATTAAAAACCAGTTCAATGATATAATTATTCTGCGGTGTGAATCTTCAGACCGCATTGGCGGCTCCTTAATTCTTGATCTTCCTAACAGTCCGGATGTGCCAGTTTAAAAAGGACGGTCTTGCAGGCCCTGCGGAACTGCTCAAGGTTCCGCAGGGCCCGCACCTCCTCGGGGAGTCGGTTCCACAGAGTAGGAGCCGCACTCGAGAATGCCCGTACTCTGGTGCTCTGATGTTTAATCTCCTTCGGCCCGGGGATGGTCATCAGATTTTTCCCGACTGACCTCAGTGCTCTCTGGGGTTCGTATGGGGA
This sequence comes from Heteronotia binoei, assembly GCF_032191835.1. Lineage (NCBI taxonomy): Eukaryota > Metazoa > Chordata > Lepidosauria > Squamata > Gekkonidae > Heteronotia > Heteronotia binoei. Next base: position 74,642,604 of record NC_083228.1, on the reverse strand, counting down.
AAGACGGTCCCTCAGGTAGGTGGGTCCTCGGCCATATAAGGCTTTAAAGGTAACGACCAACACTTTGTACTGGACTCGGTATATAATTGGCAGCCAGTGCAGTTCACGTAGCCCCGGCTGTATATGCTCCCGTTTTGGAAGTCCCAACAACAGCCTGGCCGCCGCGTTCTGCACTAGCTGCAGCTTCCGAGTCCGGCACAGAGGTAGCCCCAAGTAGAGGGCATTACAGTAGTCTAGTCTTGAGGTGACCGTTGCGTGGATCACCGTTGCGAGGTCCCGGCGCTCGAGGAAAGGGGCCAACTGCCTTGCCCGCTTCAGATGGAAGAATGCTGACTTGGCAGTGGCTGCTATCTGGGCCTCCATTGATAGTGAAGGCTCCAGTAAAACACCTAGGCTCTTTACCTGGCGCGCTGCTTTCAATAGCGCACCGTCGAAGGCCGGGAGAGCTATTTCCCTTCCCAGGGCGCCGCGGCCCACGCACAGGACCTCTGTCTTCGCTGGGTTCAGCTTCAGCCCGCTCAGCCTGAGCCATGTCGCGACAGCCTGTAAAGCCCGCTCAGCCTGAGCCATGTCGCGACAGCCTGTATATATATATGTGTGTGTGTGTGTATGTGTGTGTGTGTATATATATATATAAAAAAAATTTTGGCCACTGTGTGACACAGAGTATTGGACTGGATGGGCCATTGGCCTGATCCAACATAGCTTCTCGTATGTTCTTATGTTCTAACTCCTATGAGAGCTATGACTGACCCCAGGCCATTGCAGCAGCTGCAAGTGGAGGAGTGGGGAATTAAACCCGGCTCTCCCAGATAAGAGTCCGTGCACTTAACCACTACACTGAACTGGCACCAGGCAGCTGTGCACTCCCAGTCCACATACTCTGTCCTCTCTGCCTCCTCCAGCCTCCAACAGGCTTGCGAAGAGAGTGAGAGATGCGGAGCCGCCCATGAGTGCCCTCTCCCAAGAGAAGCTGAGCTTGCCACTGCCCACTCCACTTCACGTGGCTCTCAGACTGTGTTTGGGGGAGGGGAACAAGGTCTTTCATTGGGCTGTGTGAGAACACACATCCATGAAATTCAGCTGATGGCACTGTGCTGTTCTGTGTCAATATGTGGAAAGTACCCTATTGAATGGGTGACATCACTCCTGGTGATGTCGGGGTATGTGGCCTAATATGCAAATGAGTTCCTGCTGGGCTTTTTGCACAAAACAAGCCCTGTGGTAAGCAGTAGTTATCACTCCATTCATATCATACACATGCTATTATTGCAAAAATTAATGAGAAAGAAAACAGGTTGGTGACGTACAGCCCAGAAATACATAACAAATTGTGCTCACAGGCACCCGAGATTACATATATATGAGTACAAATAACAACAAAAAAACCAGTAAGTCCATAAGAAAGTCCATAGACTTTCAAAAGTTTCAATGAGGGGGACAACAGCAGAGAAAATCTAGCCAAAATGCCTTTTCTGGATTTAAATAAAGGACATTTCAATATATCTTCCTCAGTTCAAGTGGCTGCTGCACATTCTTTAAAATGTGTATGGAAATCGGGATAAATCAAAGCATTATGGGGCGATAGCTTATGGGGAAAAAAAAAAGTGGAAAAGCTCTACAGCTGGCTGGTCGTAAACAGTTGACATCTCTAGGGTGTCATTTATTCCTTGTTCTCTATTTTTTGTTACTGATCTGGAAGTTACCAGTAGTCTGGAACATTAGAACTGTCAAAGGAGGAGGAGGAGAGCGCCGTTCGCTGGTTGTAACAAAAAACTGTGATTTGCCCCTCTCTCCTGTCCATCAGTCAAGGATGTACCCTGTAGAGTGGAAGGAGAATCACAGTAGGTCAGATATTCCATATTCAGTTGCTTGGGCAATTAAAATAAGTTTTCAGAGAGCAGGTCCTGAATAGGTTTAGGTAATGACATTTTTAGAATGGCAGTGCACAACACTTTTGCACTTGCAGGGCACATGCATATGATGGTCCTTTGCTTAAGTTGCTTCAGAATCTGGCCTAATGTGAAACCTATTTGGAAGAGATCTTGATCTCCTGCCTCTGCTTCTGTGTTCTGATTACAGCTTCATTTATTACTAACCTAACTTTGATCTAGTGGTGTTGTTGGGCAGCATTAGTTGAGTAGGTGAATGTTATTTTTAGAAATCCCAATTAAAGCAAATCATGGTTCTTGCTGTTTCTAAAGCTCATGAGAATGGAATTAAAACTTGATATTTAATTTGACCACCTGCAGACCTCTTGGCTCCAGACAGCTGACTCCCCCTTCTCCCCCCCTTCTATATTTAATTTTAATTCCTGTACATCAAGACTTTGAATTACTATGTGGGTTGTAGTTGGATCCTGGATTTTAGAGAGTGAGGGGAGAAGTGGATCAAACCAGACCAAGAGAAAGATTGTTCCTTTTCTTCACCTACTTGTCCAACAATCAACTTTAATGGTCGCGTTTTAGTCCGGTTTAATTTACTGAAGAAGAAGGAACAGTGTCTGAGGTCCTGCTTAATAGTGATTACCATCCAGGCAAATAGCTCTTTCTCTGTGTTCAGCTGTATCGTTGGCAGGTGAGGTGCTTTGATTAAGTCAGTAAGGTATTTCTTGTCAATTTGCGGTACTTTGTTTATTTACTTATTTGTAGTCCACCATTCTTGCTGAGACTCAAGGCAGATGCAAATGCAATCAATAGTATGGGACAATGTAGCTGAATTAGGCTTACAGAAATTTGGAAAAAAGCAAAAAATTTTTAAGACATGCTACTGCTAATACAAGAAATAAAGTAAAATAGTAGTGAGAGCAGGATAATACATACGGGAAATAGATACATTCTAAGTGGTCTGGTCCACAGTCTCATTCTTTGTAAAAAGCACCTTCCTGAACCATTTGGTTGTAATATATATCCTATTACCTTTATAGGAAAAAAGGAAAGGTCCCCTGTGCAAGCACCAGTCATTTCTGACTCTGGGGTGACGTTGCTTTCACAACGTTTTCATGGCAGACTTTTTACGGGTGGTTTGCCATTGCCTTCCCCAGTCATCTACACTTCCCCCCCAGCAAGCTGAGTATTCATTTTACCAACCTCGGAAGGATGGAAGGCTGAGTCAACCTTGAGCCGGCTACCTGAAAACCCAGCTTCCGCCGGGGGTCGAACTCAGGTCGTAAGCAGAGCTTAGGACTGCAGTACTGCAGCTTTAACACTCTGCGCCACAGGGCTCTCATTACCTTTATAGAAGTACCCTCAAACAATTTTGTTTTACAGAGTTTGTGTATTTTCTAAGAGAGGTTTGTGGTTAAGTACTTCATGCATTAAAGTGGTTATCAGTAGCCCAGTTTTTGGGCAGAAAGTAAGAACTTCTATTTGAGATTTTTGGAATTTTTATTTTTTTTTTGCTCTCTAGTGTTTAATGCCTCATGCCATTCAATACTTTGAGCTTCAGAAGCCAGGGTAAGTTGTTCCTCTGATTTTAGATTATTATTTTGTTTGGGGCTTTGTAAGCTGATTTCTGGTAGCTGAATATCACCAAAGAGATGGTAAATTTTTGCATGGCTTTAGATTAGCATTTTTAAAGTATTTGAATTGTTTGACTTTTATTCATTCTTATACACAGGGCTTTTTTGTAGCAGGAACTCCTTTGCATATTAGGCCACACATCCCTGATGTAGCCAATCCTCCAAGAGTTTACAGGGCTCTTAGTACAGGGCCTTCTGTAAGCTCCAGGAGGATTGGCTACATCAGGGGTATATGGCCTAATATGCAAAGGAGTTCGTGCTACAAAAAAGCCCTGCTTATAAATACACTTCTAATGATACGGTATTTAGGCTTACCCTGTTCCTCTATTTTTGTGGTGGTTTCTTTTAATTTGAGTTCAAATACCCTCCTCTGGATTTCATAGGTTTTTTTGCATGTAAGAATTATTTCAATTTTCTGTTGTAAACCCATAAACAATTTCAGCCAACAATGCCCTTCAGTTCTCTACAGGACAAACAGGGCAAACCTATGACAAAGGATAAATGGGCACAAATCTGACATCAGGAATCACAAAACTGAGAAACCTGTGGGAGAACACTTTAACCTTCCAGAACATTCATTGGGTGACCTCAAAGTAGCTGTTTTATTGCTGTTTTATTTTATAGAAAGTATTTCATGCATCTTAAAACAGAAAATATTTAATAAGAATTTTTTTCAGTGTTCCCCAAAATTTTTGTTGGAAAAGTGGAGAGAGTAATCAGATTTTTTCCCCCATGGTATCCATTTGGAATAAATTAAATGACAAAGGGGTTTTCTGGACTCAAAAAAGTGAGGCAAATAAATATGTCAGAATTGGTGATAGATGTGTAAATGTATCTATCTTGGTTATGGAGCGTTAAGAGCAATCATCTGACCCTGCTGCCAGGGTCAGATTTGTCTCACTGTTTTCTCCTCAAATTAAATCTAAACAATTATAACCTTATAAACTTAGCTTGTTATTCCTGTTTGCTTCTGTTAAAACATTCCATTATGTTGTATCCTAAATAAATATTCCATTGTATGCTAACATATTCCATTATGTTAGCTAAATAAAACTTTGTTGATCTTAAAGGTGCAATTGGACTCTTAACTTTGTTCTATTGCTTCAGACCAGCATAGCTACCCACTTTGATCTGTTCTAAAAAGCGAAATACTTCATGGGAGTTTTTTTAGTACTTCCCCAATTTCCCATTTTTCCCATTGGAAAAAAATTGGAAAAAAAATCTCCAGGGGGAAAAATTTCCCCTGAATATTTCTGTTGTTCCGCTGGGCCTTCACATCTCTGATAATAGTATATACAGTGAATAATTTAATTTGTTAAAACTATAAATCATCTTGTTATTCTCTTCCTCCCGGCCTAATTACTTCAAATTAAGATTTTCAAGTAAGAGGTATCTTCCTAAGCATTGGCAGTGAAGAATGATTTGCTGCTCTTTAGGTTTCCTACAAATATAGTGCCAGTGCTTGAAATACTGTTGTGTCCCTTCAAAATAGTTATGAATTAATATCTGCATTTAATAAGTCTTTTTTTGCTGTACCAAGGGATAAGATTTATTCAGTTTATAGCCTGCTCTCCCTTATTTGCTTTGCCTTGAATATTTGGAGTTGAAGATTTCAAAAGAGATTCATTTATGTACCTAGTATGAAGCAAATAGTCTATTGTAGAGGTGGCCAACAGTAGGTCCCCAGATGTTTTTTGCCGACAACTCCCATCAGCCCCAGCCATTGGCCATGCTGGCTGGGCCTGATGGGAGTTGTAGGCAAAAACATCTGGAGAGCTACGGTTGGCCACCCCTGGTCTGTTGCTTGTTTTGGAAGCCATGAAATACTGTTGTTCTGATCCATAGTCTTCAGAATGCAGTTCGAACCCTTGCAGAGATTAAAGCAAACATGACTGGAAAAGAAGGAAAGTATCTGTTTCTGTGCAGATTTCCGTTGTTTCATACTACTGTGTAAATTTCAAGCAAGATTAGCTCATTTCTAAAGTCCCGTTAAGCTCCCTTGGAAATCTAATGACCTAATTGCCTGAAATTATACACAGATACTTCCACATTGGTCTGAAGTCTCTAAAATTGTACATACATGTGTGAAGTATTTATCTTACCACTGTTATTGTGCTTTCCTTTTTCCCTGCAATTAAATAATGTAGAAAATGTTAACTGATCTTCATTCTTGTCATGTTCCTGTAATATTTCTTTCAAAATAAAATAACATTTCTTTCAAAATAAAGATTTTGAGATTTCCTTTAAAAATAATGTCTTAGTTGAGCAGAGAGTACTTCAGGCATGGACAGGCAATGTACCTCCCTTGGAGGGAGGATGTAAACCTTCCTCTTTTTTAGTTCTCATTTTTTCTGTAAACCTGGGGATCCCTTTCCCACAGATCTGTAGAAGATTATCTCCCATCTGAACTTGGGCCCTGTTCTTTGGGTCTACTGATCTACATAGGAGGCTGGATTCAGAATTAGATATAGGTTGTATGTACTATATGAACACTGTATAAGTAGAAGTGAGTCATAAACGTGTTTTGCTCAAGTTCAAGGCAGCCACTACCAATCATAGTTCCTTCCTTGTATAATGTCTCCACATCTAAATGTTCTTCTACCCTTCACATATGTTTAAGAATACATTATCTTATAGAGTTGCAGTTAATGTTATGATCAAGGATCATTTGTTCCACTTGTCCCCTGTATGAACCTGAAGGTCAACCAGGACCAGATCTACATGTTTTTTGATGGGGTGGGGGCAAAATTAAAAAATGACTCCCCCTTATGGGCCATTCTGTATTATGGTCGCATAGAATACAATGGACTCTATACCCAATTTGCTGCCCCCCCCCTCCATCGGTGTCTGGGGCAAACACCCCCCTCTGCCCTCTCTAGATCTGGCCCTGATGTCAACTTAGCTTATTGGGACAGTTTCTTCTTTCTGTCCTATCCCTTTGAAAGGTTTGAACAGTGGTATCTCATTCCATGGATTTGTTATTTGTGCTCCCATGGTCTGCTGGAAGGTAAGGGTGTCCTGTCCCTACCACAGTCCACAAGGTAGTGCATTCTTCCTAGAGCAGGGGTGTCAAACTCATTTGTTATGAGGGCCGGATCTGACATAAATGAGACCTTGTCAGGCCGGGTCATGTGTGTCATAAACTGCAATGCCAGGTAGTGTAGATGTAAACTTTATAAAGGACACAGACAAACACAATTAAAGATTTTTAAAAAAACATAAAATGTGCTTAAAATATTAGCACTCCCGCAATATTTTGTTTATTTAACAGTTTCTGATAACTGACACTTCTTGCTCTGAATTATTGCATCAAAATCTGGCGTATCTGTGCTGTAGAAATCTTGGGTATGCCGTTCAGGTGTTGCTCAGGTATGTATCTGTAAGTTGCAATCTCTGAGATTCAGAGTGTAGAGTGGAATATAAATCCAATATCAAACCTACTTTTGATTTATTGACATTCATTACAGAAATCTCATGGTCAGTGCTTTGAGCCGAAGACCCAGAGTGCTTTATGTGCTGGTCAGCCAATGGAGAAAATGAAGGCCTTGCTCTGTAGCTCCTGTTCAATTGAGCAAGCCTGGCAAAGCAAGCTATGATGCAGAAGGAAGCAAGAGAGAGAGAAGGGTGCAGATGACAATGAGTTGCTCGCAAGCTTGATAGGAGCCCTCTGGGCTTCTCGGTTGATGCCCTTGTCCTAGAGCATTTGAGTGAGGCCCTAAAAAGGAGATCTTGTGGGACACTGTGGTGCCTGCTTCAGACTACCATGATTAACTCTTATTAATATGATTTTATTATGTTTAAATTGAGATGGTTTTATGAGTATAATATATTCTCAAGCAGAACAGCTTGCCTGCTTTCTTTTTTTGAAGTCTCTCTGCTAGCATATTTAGAGCAATGGTCTTTGGAATAATAACTGTAATTATGATTTGGCAATCTGAACATCATATCAAAGCATAGGATTGCTGGCTAGTTAGCTTGCTGCACTGTGAACCCAGGCTGAATTCAAAAGGGGCTAGAGACTCATCACATTCTGGCAGACAGCATTATTTTTTTTTGCGGGGGGGGGGGGGGATTTGCGTTTTGAGTCTCTGAGTTTTGACACATCACTGTGTACCAGGCATAGTGCTTGCTGAGGCCTCAGATTTATTCTCTCACATCTCTCCTTGTCACTGCTCTTTATTCAGAAATGATACTTTTATTTATGCTCTTTTTAATTGGATCATAAAATAATTTTTCAGTTTTGAAACAGTGCATTCACACAAGCAAGGAAGTGTACTCTCGCCTGATTAAATTATTTACTGAATTCTTTAAATTACAGAAAATACTACTGCTGATTGTGCCAAATTAAACACTTCCTGTAATTTTGATGATCTAATTCAGTCTTTCTAAGAATTCGGTCAAATCCTTTTAAACGTTTAGCTCTTAAACAGGTATGCAATTGATGCTAAGAAGATTTTTTGTTGTTGTTGAATGAAGTCTTTTAAGGTGAAAGTATTTGTATATCAGAGCATGTGCTTTCTCTTTCATTTTATAATTTTTAAATAGAACCTTGTTCATTTAAATTCTTTTCCTAGTTCCAAGAATGGAACAAGAGATGGTAACAAAGAGCTGGCACAGTCTAAGCAGTAGTGAAGATGTAACTTCAGACCATCTACTCTGCTGTACTTCTTTAAACATGAATAGACCTGGATCAGCATCTGATTTTCCAAATGAAATTGGCACCTTGCCTTGTTTTAGGAGCAGTAGAGCTAGCTGGTCTAAATACTTAAATAAGGACTATGAAAATAATTTATCCAGTTAACTGTAGGGGTGCTAGGGCTTTTTCATTGACAGCTCCAAATATTGTTACATCTTTTATGGTGTCTGCAAACCAACTAAATTACACTTCCCTCCTAGTTTGGAATATGAAATACCTTTTGGCTCATGATTGTTTAACTTGAATCCAGCTGTTCTACTGCAGATGTACACGGCTACCCTCTGATGTTCTACAGGGACTTGTAATAAGATGGATGCAGAACAGACTGGAAATAAGTGGTTCAAGAGCAGCATTATGAATAGGCTGTTTTTTTCTGACATACACACACACATAGAATCTGGCACAGTTTTCATGGATGTGGGCATAGTTGTCCTGAAGATGGTGTTTCTGTGTTTTGCATTCAATACATAGTCCTCTGATATGGAATTAAAAAAATTTCTTACCAGAGCCAGGTTGCAAAATAAATTGACTTATGTGATTGCCTAGGGTGGCAGTGCTACCTTTGTTCATGGCATGCTTTCCTCCACCATTTAATCATTTATATATTTGATATATGGATTGCCTGTTCCCTACAATGTAAGGCTCTAGGTGATGTGCAACCATTAAAAACAGATTTAAAAGCAAGAGAGAGAGAGAGAATTGGCTATATTATCTTAGATGGCATCAGACATTCCTTTGTTACCCCACTCTGGACTGCACCGTTGTCTTGTGGGCAGAAGAGAAGGGGGCCAAAACAAAGATGAAGGGAAGAAAAAAAAAAGAGAGGAGGGTGGCAGTTATGATGGGAGGAACCATTGCTATCCTGAACCAAAAGCCTGACAGAACATCGCTGCCTTACAGGCCCTGCAAAATTGCATTAAGTGGGCCCATGACCTTCCCCTCAAGAAGGAGGGAGGGGAAAAACAACAAAGCAGCCACAATCTTTACAGCCTCAAATTAGATTACAACATCTCTACACCATCTATAGCGTCTAGATTACACCATCTCTGCAGCCTGTACTTAGATTATTCCTAGATTAATCAATTCTAACAGTGTAGACAGTGATCACACTGGAGCTACAGAGCAAGAGAGCTTGCTTTGCCAGCCTTTCAATTGCACAGTGGAGCAAGAGGGCCAAGTCTCTCTTCTTTCCATTGCCTGAGGCTCCTCCTCCTCCTCCTCATCCCCTTACTTTGCCCAGTTCCCTCAACTGTACAGGAGAAATACAAAGCACCTTTAAGAATTGGACCACTGGGTCCAATTCTGTGAGCACCCAAAAATGTTGCCCCCATTCCCTCCCTTGTTTCCTGTGGATTTCTGTGGTAATTTCTAGGTTTTACACCTAACCTAGCAAACAGCAATGCAGGAACCTTGCAGTCAGAATCTCCCAGAGAATCTTGTGGAAACTGAACTGTTGGGAAGTTGCTTGTTTGCAAGAAGCCTAACACTGCTATGTGCCCAGCAGAACATTTGCCACTGTGGCCAATGCTAGTTCTACAGAATTGAGTCCTGTTTACATAGAATCATAGAATTACAGAATTGGAAGAGGCTGTCTAGTCCAACCCCCTGCTCAATGCAAGATCAGCCTAAAATACAGGTGTCAAGTATGCAGCTCATGGACTGCATCCATCCCCCACAGGGCTCCTATCAGGTTCTTGTCTTCTTCCTTCTGCATCTTAGCTTGCTTTGCCAGGTTCTCTCAATCACACAGGAGCCACAGAGCAAGAGAGTGAAGCCTCTCTTCTTTCCATTGCCTGAGGCTCCTGCCCCTCCTCATCCCCTTACTTTGCCCAGTTCCCTCAATCGTACAGGAGAAATACAAAGCACCTTTAAGACCAACAAAGTTTTATTCAAGTATGAACTTTTTGCCTTGCCACTATTTTCTCCATTGGTTGAGGCTCCTCTGCCTCCTGGTCCCCTGGGGAGGGAGGGAAAGAGCCAGAGCTTCTCTTGCTTGGTTCCCTGGATCCAATGGGAGAAATACAAAGAAAGCACTTTTAAGACCAACGCACTAATGTTTTAAGCATGTTTTATTTTAAGGGTTAAAAAAAATCTTTAATCGTGTTTGTGTCATTTAAGAAGTTTATATCTCTGCTATTTAAGCTTAAATAGGTACACACATGGCCCATCCCAACATGGCCCAGCCTGACAAGGTCTCATTTATGTCAGATGCAGCCCTCATAATGAGTTCGACACCCCTGTCTAGAGCAGGGGTGGCCAACGGTAACTCTCCAGATGTTGCCTACAACTCCCATCAGCCCCAGCCAGCATGGCCTGATGGGAGTTGGGGCTGATGGGAGTTGTAGACAAAAAATATCTGGAGAGCTGCCGTTGGTCACCCCTGGTCTAGAGCATCCCTGACAAGTGTTTGTCTAGCTGCTGCTTAAATACTGCCAGGGAGGGGGAGCTCATACCACCTCCCTAGGTAGCTGATTCCACTGTTGAACAACTCTTATTGTAAAAAAAAAAGTTTTCCTAATATCTAGCTGGTACCTTCCTGCTGTAACTTAAACACAGTAGTGTGAGTCCTTTCCTCTGCTGCTATGAAGAATACCTCCCTGCCCTCCTGTAAGAGACAGCTTTCTCCCTTCACCACCCAGACATGGCTGGGAAGGTTTCTTCTGCAGGGGGGGTTTAAACCGCCCCACATAAAAAGTCCCAGGATCTGATGTGCGGGGGTGGGGGGCCTCTTTTTCTCCCCATGGCACTCAAAGCTGGAAGGGCTTTGTCTGCAGGATTGTTTAAACCACCCCACAATAGAAGATGATCCAGGATCTAATGTGTGTCAGAGACCTCCCCATGGCACTAAGTCCCAGCTGGGAGGGCTTCTTCTGTGGGGAGCCTTTCAGCTCCGCTTTCCTTCACCCCACTTCCAAGTGGGGCAAAGGGAAAAGTGGGAGTTAGGGAAGCCAGATGTTTATGCCTGGCATTTGGTTTCCTGTACAGAAGCTGAATAGATTTGGCTCCTATACGGCGATATCTAATTGGGAAGCCAAATCAGATTAGAGAATCTGACTTGACCTTTGGGGAACTATATAGGCATTATACTCCCCCCCCCCCCGGCTCAATTAAGCTGAATGCACACCCTTACTTAGGAACTGTCTGAGATACAAAGAAATAGAGCTCATATGTATTTTAACTTAACTGACTGGTTTTTATATGCTTAATTTTAATTGTTAAATTCAAAGTTTTATTATTTATGTTAACGTGTAAGTTGTTGTTAGCCGCCCTGAGCCGCCTAGGCGGGGAGGGCGGGATAGAAATAAGTTATTATTATTATATTATTATTATTATAAGTCAGTCTAGGGATACTATGCACTCATTGTTCTTTTCAATAAAGAAAGAGGTACACCTATATAGTTGCTGAAATCATTGGGCATAAATGTGCATAGTTAGCCTAGGAATAGCATGTCATTGGGAACCAGTGGATTTATTCATGAGGATTAAAAAGATTGTCTCTATTGGTATTGTTAATGAGTGCTTTTATGGAAGACTGTATGTGGTTTATGCCCATCATTATTTCCCAGATCTGCATAGCTGCCAGACAAGTAAGAGAGAGACCTTGAAGCACTGCATGCTGCTGGCCTTGCTAGGTACAACCCATGTTTCTTTCTGACCTCAGTTTTTTCACATATCAGTATCTTCACAGGTAGACATGGATGTTTTACCACTTATGCCAGAAAGTTTGTCTAACACTGACCTACATGTATTTTTCAGGAAAGATCTGTGAACAAAGGTCTATCAGAAATCCTTATATTCATAGGGATTAAGTTTAAATTTGCCACATTCTTTCATGAGAATCACTTTAGTTATTTTTGTGGAAAAAAATATTATGATGGAATTTATTCTAATTTGCTTGTTAAGCTTTTTTCCCTAGTTAGTCCCGTCTAGCAACTACAGACTCAATAAATGGTTAGGGACAGTGCTATAGCACTTTAAGTTTTGCAAGCAATTTTAAATTAACAAATAAAAAGAAAGTTCAAATGAAGCTGTTGTGATTTAGAGTAATTTAAACATGTTTAGATAGACAGTCCATATAGGTCATTTTTATGTATCTATAAGCGTGGAGGCACAAAAGTTTCAGGCTGGGAAGGAATCATGTGTAGGGGGGAAGAGGACTACAATATCAGTAGACCCTCTCCTGTACTTTCTATCCCATCCTCTTCAAGTGTCTTTTGAAGCCTCATAGAATTTTAACCATTTGTTCAAATTTGGGTTTTTTAAATCTACTTGAAAAGAAGTCCCATTTATTTTGGTCCAGATTTCTTGCAAGTAACTGGATTTAGGGTCATGGCCTAGAGTGATTCTCCTGACCTGGTAACATCTCTTCTTGCAAAATATATTTGCAACTTACTTGCCTTTAAGAATGTGAACATAGCATTTAACTTTGACCTTTCAGAAGAATATCTGAAAAAAGACATATTTCAGAAATGCAACTTTGTTTATCTTGCATAATTTTCAAGGTCCAGAGACCTTATATGTGATGTTTTTGGTGGACACTTGGTGGGAAAAAATGCCAATTTCCTGGCAGTAATCAATAATGGCTTCAAACTGCATGGCTTAACATTTAGACCATTTTCCTGTCATACTAGATAATCTTCACATTATGAGAGGACAGATAGATAAAATGAAGACAGTTGAAAGAACAAATGTCTATGTGATAGAAAGTACTAGATTTAACATCCTAATCTGCCTGGATCCTCATGTAGAATTATTTTATTCAGAAAATTTATATTCCACCTCTCCAGATACCTGCTCAAGGCAGTTCACAGAGTAAAAATAATACTACATTAAAACCATAAAAACAGCACTTAAGTTAACAGACAAGCTGTATAAATAAACCAAGGTATAAAATGGCAGCCTTGGAATTATATCCGTAAAATAATTTTCAGCCTTGAAGTAGACCACAAAAATTGCTATAAAGATGGAACCCCTTAGTTAATGGCCAGACTCTCTCTAGCTTCAATTAAGAGTTTGCTTAGCAACAAACTCCCCTCTCTTCTCCTGCTTCTAGTCTGTTAGAGACATCACCATGATAGTCTCTTTCGATAAGTCTCTAAGTGCGGGGAAATGCCCTGGATATCTTGTTTGCCTGTTCTCCATCCACAAAGTGGTTTCTGTTTAAGCACTCTGTTCACATTTATTATACTATTTAAACCTCAGACATTCAGCTGGGTGTACATATCATATTCCATTGTTCATAATGTCTGAAAACTTCAGTTTTTTCTTGTTTTATAGAAGAATATCCACGTGTGTGAGTGGCAGCCACCAAGTATAAGATAAAGGAGATTAACAGAGCAGTAGAGTTCATTTTCTCAGAATAACGAACTTTATTGTGAATAGCAGTGAAGACAGGAGTTGCTGTTATACTTGTTGAGCTGGCCATTGAGCTGCCATTTGCAGAACTACTTTAACACGATTCCAGTTTCAGAATGATCTAAAATGGTGTGTCAGTGCCTGAATTTTGAGGTATGTTACCTACAATTGGGGACATATAAGTGGCAGTTGAAAGGTGAACAGATAATCGTGCCATGGGTTTATTTGGACATGACCTCCTCCTCCTCTACTGTCCAGGATAACAGCTTCTCATGTTCTGCAGTTTACTAGTTAAGATCCTCTTCCGAAGCCCTCCTGTCTGTTCTCCTTTCTGAAGAGTCGAGGAGAGTGACAAGCAGAAACAAGCCTTTTTCAATAATAGCAGTTTGCCTTCAGAATTTCTCACTCTTGAGCCTTGCCTGGTGCATACTTTACTTTCATTTAGGTGCCAGGCCAAACATTTTATAAAATCCAGACTCTTAATTGAGGGAGTTCCATCTTTTAAAAATTGTTGTTATAGTCTGTTTTGAGCCAGTTACGTATCATTTTTGACTATCATTGTTGAATGTTTATATGCACTGATTATGCCCTTGACTTACTTAGAAGGCTTGTTTAATTATTAATAATTATGTTTTTGTTATTTTATTGTATTGCCTGGTCTGGCTTATGGTGACCTTGGCCTTGGGAGATACATATTTTTTCCCCTCTGCCACTGCAGTTTCATGGTGGGTAGATGTGTCTAACATGAGGGATGGGAGGAAAGGGGAAACTATCAAATATTTATCAACAAGGTCCAGAGGACTGAAATGTTGCTCACCATTGGGTTATTTGCTGTGCCTAGCGACATTCCCACAGCTTAACTGAGACTGTAGAGCTTTTATTAGTAATTAGCTCATTGTGGCTTTAGGGCTTTGACACAAGTGATTGTTTCTCTTTGGGGGTATTAATTATGAATTACAAACCTGTAAATGGATATAGTCAAGAATGTGCACGTCTGCAGATACGACTGTTTTGCTATTTAGCTCTGGGCTAGCACCACACTGTCCTCATTGTTATTTTAATGAAGTGTATGGAAAACATGTTTTTAACCTCAGATGTTTTTGAGTTGTGGTATGGGAAACTATAGGATAAACAGTCCTCCAGTTGCTGTATAAGCACTTTCACTTTGTGTACAGTCTAGGAAACAGGAACTGATAGAACTGATAAAGGTAAAGATTTTAAGAATGATCTGCAGAGCCTTACTTTTAAAAACAGTTGAATTCAAGAACTGTCTAACTGAAGATACACCATTCTTTTGCATAAGTACAGAACAAATTCCAGCCCCCTCAAAATGTTGAGCAACCTGTATTTAATACATATTGCTATATATCACAATATGACTTATTCAGTGGTTTTGCAAGGCTAGTTACCTTGAAGGAGTTCATTGGTATCAGAAAAATGGATGAGTGCTAACTGCACAGTTGTTAAATCCCCAAATCCTAGTAATTTGACAGTGCTTCTGTTTCCAAAAACACATATGTTAGTCTACAAATATGTTACTGTTGATAATAGCACCCAAATCCAAAACACTATGAGTACAACGTAAGTGTTTGGCTCTGAACTGAACTCACAAAGTTCCTCCCTTGTCTTCCTAACTGATACTTCTTCTCCCTAACTGATACTGATTAGTGCTAATGTACTAAAGATAGTAAAGGATGAGTTCCTTGTTGATTACTTCTATGAAACCATGTAATATACGAGTAAGTTGTGTTAGCAATTATAAGGTATGTAAAATGCTCACCTTTCTAAAGTGACAGCTCTGTTTTGTAGTTCATTCTTTATATTGCTTATCAGTAGAATATTTGAATATGCTGCCATTTCATGTCACTTGCCTTGATGTTCTTAGGCCTTTTTGTCATATATTTAAATGAAAATAAGTTCTCTTAAATTCATATAAAGATTTTTTAGATTGTCCATAAGGGGATTCCAAGTAACACAATCCTAGGAATCATTCCTATTGTTACTTTCCCAGTGCAGAGGATGTAAACCTTTAAAACCCAATGGTAGGAGGCAGCATCAGCCTTGACCCTCTCTGTTTGCTGGCCCTCCAGAACAACTGGTTGGCCACTGCATGTAACAGGATGCTGGACTAGATGGACCATTTCTTACGTTCTTAGGGAAAGTTCTTGCCTTTTGCTACACACTGTTACTGTAGCATTGATTAATGTTGCAATATGGAAATTATTGGGTTTTTTCTTTGACCATTTCTTCTGTTGCTTGTACTTTGAAGGGGAGAACAAAGAAAAATGGCAAGTGTAAGGGAGAAAAGAGGGGGAAAAGAGCCAGGGCAATAACTTTCTTTAAAGCAGCAGTATTACCTTTCCTTGTTAACAGACTGCATCAAAGACCTTTTTCATTTTGCAAGGAAAAGGAAAGGTCCCCTGTGCAAGCACCAGTTGTTTCTGACTCTAGGGTGACATTGCTCTCACAACGTTTTCATGGCAGACTTTTTATAGGGTGGTTTGCCATTGCCTTCTCCAGTCATCTACACTTTCCCCCCAGTAAGCTGGGTACTCATTTTACTGACCTCGGAAGGATGGAAGGTTGAGTCAACCTTGAGCCGGCTACCTGAAAACCCAGCTTCCGCCGGGGATCGAACTCAGGTCGTGAGCAGAGCTTAGGACTGCAGTACTGCAGTTTTAACCCTCTGTGCCACAGGGCTCTCTCTCTCTCTTTTTTGCAAAGCTTAATATTATTCTGAATTATTAACATGTCAGATATCCATGACTGAAACTGTGCCGGTTGTATCCCTGAAAATGATTAGTAGAAATATATGTAATTGTCATCAAAGATCCATGGATGAGAATTAGAGACGTACAATCAAGAACCTGCAAGGATTTGCAGGAGGAGGGGCATCTCATTTTCCCCTCCTCCACTGTTTTCCCTTCCTGAAAACCCCCATATCTTTTCCTGTTTCCATGTGTCCTCTCCTTCTCAGCCATTCACCAACCTACCTTTTATCAGTCTCCCGTCTTCAGCTATATTTATTATCTATTTACTTCATTTCGACTCTATCTTTCTCCATAGTGGAGACAAGCAACTTTTACTCATAGAAAGTGCTGTGGTTGTCTAGCAACTGCCACTGAGGAGATATATTACTTAAAGCTATAAGTGCTGCTTTTATAATTTGGGTTTTTTTACCCCCCCCATGGATTTTTTTTTTAAACTTCACATTTTTCTACAAACTCAGGGCATTTTTGGGATTTGTAGCATGACCCTCTTGTCCATTCACAACTCCTGTCACTGGATTTAAGTATCCTCAGAGTAGACTGACATGGACATTAGAACAGGGGTGTCAAACATGTGGCCTGGGGACCAAATCAGACCCCAGAGGGCTCCTATCAGGCCTCTGAGCATCTGGCTGTCACCTGCTTCCTTCTCCCTCTCGCTTACTCCCTACTGTATCACAGCTTGCTTTGCCAGGCTTGCTCAATCACACAGGAGCTGCAGAGCAAAACCTCTATTTTCTCCATTGACTGATGCTTCTCTCTTGAGAAAGAAGAGGGGGGGGGAGGTAGAGCTTGCTTTGCCAGGCTCTCTCAGTGACTCAGCAGAGCTATTGAGCAAAGCCTCTCTTCTATTGGCTGAGGCTCTTCCCCATCCTGGTCCTCTGGGGAAGGAATGAAAGAGCCAGAGCTTCCTTTGCCCATTTCCCTGGATCCCATGAGAGAAATACAAAGCAAGCACTTTTAAGACCAACGAGTCCTAATGTTTTAAGCATGTTTTAGTTTAAGTTTTTTTCAAAAAATTTGTTCTGTTTATCTGTATCCTTTCTAATGTTTCTGTTTCTGCTGCCTAATCGTAAATAAAAACACATATGGCCCCGTCCGAGATGGCCCAGCCCAACAAAGTCTCATTTATGTCAGATCCAGCCTCATAACAAATGAATTTGACACTCCTGCATTATAATATACAAACAGGGACCTGTGACAAAATGTTGTGTAATGTGTTGTAGTTTGCTTTAAGTTGTAATTTCATTTTTTAAAAACTCCAGTGTAGGATTTGTAATTACTATATGTATATATTCCTTGTGACAAGACCCACTCAATACAGTACACAGAATGTATGCAAAGCATTAATCATTTTATTTTGCTTCCTTGTTGGTTTTGTGTGTTTCTGCTGTCCTTTAAAAACTTCCCCCTTAGCCATTCATACCACAAAGAACAAAACAAACACAGTGTTGGAGATGGACGAGTGGCAGCGAGGATTCCTCCCCAATCTCAGCTGTAATTCTGCTTTTGCTTCCTATCATCTTCCCCCATGCATTATCTCTCTCTGTCTGTCTCTGTTTATGGGTGTTTTTACACTGGCAGTTTGTGACTCTCTATCACCGCATTGGAAATTCACCTTTTACATTATCTGATGTTCTCACAACTGTTTTGCATCATTGCTGCCCGAAGCATCTACATTTATTTCAGTGAGATGAGTTTCCGAGCTGCTGCTGTGTTTTTCTCCACACTAGTTTTGATCTGGTCTTTTCTCTACAGGCGTTTCAAATTTGTATTGTAGAAGTTTTCATGCGTTTTAAAAGACTCCTCCAAAAGCCACCACAAGGTGCAGTAATTTGCATGAGAACTGACAGCACTTGAGATTTTTACATATCATTGCTTGCTTAATCTAGTACCGTATTTTTCAGACCATAAGACGCACTTCTCCCCCCCCCCCAAAAAATGGGGGGAAAGTGTGTGCGTCTTATGGAGCGAATACTAAAAAAAGGAGATGAGGTGGGGGGAGGGGCCTGCAGCCCCCGGGAGACAAGCGCCAGGATCGCACCCTCCGCCCCCACCGCAAACCCAGCACTTCGCAGACGCTGGCTGTCATGCCTGCACCAGACCCAGCCCTTGCTAACCCAGAGCAGGAGCCACCTGATCAGGCCACACCAGGCCCTAGCTCATCCCCTCCTGAAACTGATCAGGCCACACCGGGCCCTAGTGCATCACCTCCTGAATCCCCGCCACCTGTGAGCCGGCTCCGTGAAAGGAGACGGCAGGAGTTCAAAGACAGACGGAAAGAAGCACGCATGCGTGGGAGGAGAGATCTAAGCCCGGAGTACTAACGAGTTAACAAGCCAGCACAGTATATCTGTAGTCCTGGCCTTAGGGCAAACTGTGCTGGCAACGAACGATCCTCCTCGGACGTGACCATGCCCTGCACCCTCTTGCCTGCTGAGAGAACCCGTTTGCTCCTGACCCGGCTTGAATCTTGGACTTGGAACTGGACTCTGCTTTTTCTCTGTGGACTGGCTTAGGTACTTTGAAGATATTCGGCTTGCTTCCTCTGGCTTTTGACCCACTGCATTCCTGTGACGACGCGCCCTGCTTCTCCCTTCGGCTGGACTGATTTATGGTAGGGACTAATTAGGACTGCTAGATAACGCTTGTGCTGCTCCTTGAAAGCACCGTAGCCGGCTGCCAGCGTCCTGGCCGATTGCCAGGGCAACAGCAGCCGCCCGTCTGCAGGTCCGGGTCGTGACACTGGCATGCTTTCCTCGTGCCTGCGTGCCTGGCTGGGAGACAAGCGGCGAGATCGCTCCCTCTGCCCCCACCGCAAATCCAGCACTTCGCAAGCGCCGGTGTGCTTCCCCCACGCCTGCGTGCCTGGCTCCGGATGTGCGGCCCCCGGCCGAGGCGGCCCGAAGGCTGCAATGGCGCCTGCATCACCAAAGACGGCCATTTTCGCACGTAGATGAAGGTGCGTCTTATGGTCCGGTGCATCTAATGGTCCGAAAAATACGGTAATTTAAATTTGTATTGTTTTTTCAGTGTTGACACGATTTCCAAGCAACCATATACATTTAACTAAGCACTGGTATTCCGGCTGCTCTCTGATCAGAGACACCCCCCCCCCAATGAATATAAAAGGAAAATAATTAAAACGGAACAGCGGCAGGCGATTTGAAGACTCTAAAACTCTGGATCAAACTGAATGTAAAAACACCCTATGTCTCTCTTGCTCTCAGCCAATCGGTCTTTCTCAAGTTGGTGGGGAGAGAAAAACAGTTAGAAGTTAGAAGCCCCCCCATCGAGAGTTTTAAGAGGATAGTGGAGCCTACAGCAAAAGAGGTATGAGTGCAACAATGTTCCCCTGCTGTTCAGCCATTCATACTGCAGGAGGAATCCTCCCCAATCCCAGCTCCAGTTCTGCTTTTGCTTCCTGTCCTCTCCCCCCATTCAGTATCTTTCTGTGTCCCTTTCTGTCTCTCTATCAGCCAGGCTATCTCTCACTATCAATCTGACAGAGCCTGGAGTAGATACCTTCAGTGGCCATTTTGAAAGGTATTAAA
The DNA here is from genome assembly GCF_032191835.1 of Heteronotia binoei. NCBI lineage: Eukaryota > Metazoa > Chordata > Lepidosauria > Squamata > Gekkonidae > Heteronotia > Heteronotia binoei. Next base: position 74,622,711 of record NC_083228.1, on the reverse strand, counting down.
AGGTATTGTGGGGGGATTCAACCCTCCCCAAGTTTTAATTTTTGGGGAGATTTTCTGCAGACCCATGGAGCCCCTGAGTCTGTAGAAAAACCTGTTGGGGGAGAGAGTGTGCCCTCTGTTTGTGGAAACAAGTATCCACAGGCAGAGGGGACTGTTGAGAATTAGATATATAGATAAGTGGGAATCCACAATGACATGCAGGAGCTATTTCCACTCCCCCACTATTTCATTTTCTTGAAAGTGCCCATAGTCTCTCCCCTTTTACTGCTTCCTTCTCTTCTTCTTGGGATGCTAACCTACAGATGGAGCCTGGAGATCTCCTGGAGTCGCACCAGATATCCCAGCTACAGAGATCAGTTTCTATTTAGGATTGCCAGCTCCAGGGCAGGAAATTCCTGGAGATTTGGGGGTGGAGGTTTGGGAGGGCAGGGTTTGGGGAGGGAAGTGACTTCACCAGGGTATAATGCCATAGAGTCCACCCTCCAAAGCAGCCATTTTCTCCAGGGGAACTGATCTTTGTAGCTAACAAGAGGCCCACAGGGCTGGGTCCCCGTGACAGTTTGGAGGGCCCTCACCCCCAGGCTGCCCCTCTTCTTCTGTGCATTTTAAATTGGATGGAAGGGTCACCCAGGAGCAACCACTGCTCCTCCCATGCCATTTAAAGGGCCCATAAATCAGATGATTGGTGGGGTCCAAATAGCAAGGGACAGGAGGCAGGAGCAGTCACCAGCCTCCTGAATTATTTAAATGGCCCCCTCCCCCTGCAGCCCCCCCCCCCCCACGGCCCTCTCCCCTCATGGCCCCTCGCTATGGGGCTGGTTGTAATTCTGAGTGATCACCAGCTCCCCTGTGCTGCTCACCCAGTGAATTTCCACAGCAAGATAGGGATTCAAACTGCTACACCACACTAGCTTTCATAGGGTGGCTGATTTTGAACAGTCATGTTTCTAAACAGTCAGGCCTATTTGATGGCTCAAGATGTGTAGCCATGTTAGTTTGCCTGTAGCAGTAGAATAGAGTAAGAGTCCAGTAGCACCTTAAAGACTAACAAAATTTGTGGTAGAGTATGAGCTTTCTTGAGTCACTGCCCACTTCTTCAGTGAGTCCATCTGTTCTATATATGTGAGTCCATCTGTTCTATATATTGAAGCAGGGGTGTCCAAATGTGCTTAACATAAGAGCCATACTGAATAAATGGCAGATGTTTGAGAGCCACAAGACATGAACATCAGACATTTGAGAGAAGGAAGGAAGGAGGGATGAGGGATGGATGGATGGAGAGAAAGCAACTTTAAGTTCCTTCTCTAAACTGCTGGCTGGTTTGGCTTGGAGAAGTGATTTAAAGAGAGAAATGCCTTCTCTAAGCTGGCTGACAGGGTGGTAGGAGCTTCAAGAGCCACACAATATGTATAAAAGAGCCACGTGGCTCCTGAGCACCTCTGTATTGGAGCGTAGAGTTATTTCAGATGCCAAATGACAATAGAAGGCATGGTTGGATTAGGTGTGATATGCAGAGAGGAAGCAGGCATGGAGAAATCAACATTGATAATGAGACAGGAAAACTAGGTCTCGCTTCAGTACAGGTGGATGCATGTCTTGAGCTCCATTATCAGTTGCAATTCAGCAGTCTCTCTAGTTTCCCTTTGAGATTTCTTTGTGGGGACAGGGTGTTGAATTACTATTGGGGTTTTTTTACCTATTTATTGGTGATCTGTAACCTGATAACAGCATGGCTTTGAATAACTATTTTGTCCTTGAACTGCAGGGGCATTAGAGACAAAATAAAAGTCCAGAGGATTTTTTCTTCTCATAAGCGATATAAATACATATTCTTAACAGGGGAATTAAATGACTTTATGGCAACTTCAGCTTCTCACTATGTCCCCAACTCTGGCCAGCTGGGATATATTAAATACAGAGAAGCTGCAAACTTTTAAAGATGGTCCAATAATTCTAGGTAGAGACCTTAATTATACCTTAATTATACAGATGGAAATACATGTTCCGAGTCCATTTCCAAGGTGTTGGTATTGACCTTTAAAGCCCTATATGATCGGGGGCCTGTCTTTCTTTGGGACCGCGTTTCTCCACATGTTCCCCAGAGAGCACTGCGTTCAGGGACACAACATATATTGTCCATCCCCAGACCAAGGGAGGCCAGGCTGTGCTTTACATGGTCCAGGGCCTTCTCAATGGCAGCACCTGAAATATGGAATGCATTCCCGGAGGACATGTGTGTGAATTTTTGTCTCTGGGAAAAGCTGTTTTGACCTGAGCAGTCAAGTGGGTGGGGAAAGAGAACTTTGATAAGGCAACAGGGGTGGAGTCCACTTATCAGTAGGGACAGATCTACGAAGAAAAGGTGCTTTTTTATACTTTCATCTGGCCTGTCTAGAGGGCTGAAGGAGGACAATCTTCAAACCCCTTCCAACCCTCCCAGCAATTAACATGGAACAATGGTCACATTCAACAGCCAGTATCCTTATCACTACCCTTCCAGGAAGCCCCACCAAACAATAGGCACATCCACAAACTAATTGCCCTTTCATCACACCCCCTCCAGCCTAGAAATAGCAGCTCTCCAGCAGCCCTGGCCCCACTCAATGCACAGCAGCCAAGAAGGTCTGAGCACCTGCTCCGGCTGCAACGCCACTGAGGATGTTCTCCGCAGCTGAGAACGAAACGTCTGGAAGGAAAACTTTCTCCAGTAGAACACGGCACTTGATCCCAAAAGATTCTACAAACCCTAATGATGTTACCAGCTGTGAAAACCTGAAATCTTTGAGGACAATTGACATTGCAAAGGTAAGTTTTCTGCCAAAAAATTTGCTGTATCTTTGGACTTTCTAGATTAATCACTAATTCTAGATTAATCACTGAGCCTGCCTTGGAGGGGAGGGCGGGATATAAATGTATTATTATTATTATTATTATGTTTTGATATGCAGAACACATCAATACTTAAATATGTTTGGTGTCTGTTGGCAAAGAAAGTATGGAGGTATGAAAGTATGAATATATACCCCATCTAACCTCCTAGCAAAAAAAAATCCATGCCTCATGTCAGAGAAATATTTGTATCTGTGTGTAACCCCAGAAACTCTAATGTCTGAAACAATATCAAAAGGTAAGAAGGCACTGTGAAGCATAGAATTGGAAGGGACCTCTAGGGTCATCTAGTCCAACCCCCTGCACAATGCAGTAAACTCACAAACACGTCCCCCCTGAAGGTGCTATATATACCACTTTGTTCGTGTTAAAGTTGCTACTGGGCTCCAGCTCAGTTCTCACATTTGTTTATTATCTGCGTTATTATCTGTACTAGGAGTAAGAACCTGGGTCTGGCAGATCCCACTTTGGAGGCCCTCCCCCTGCTTCAGGGTCATCAGAAAACAGCGGGGGGGGGGAGGGAAATGTCTGCTGGACTGCATTATTCCCTATGGAGATCGATTCCCATAGGCTATAATGGTGAATTGATCTGTGGGTGTCCGGAGCGCTGGAGGGGCTGGTTTTTGAGGTAGAGGCACCAAATTTTCAAGATAGCATCCAGTGTCTCGCCTCAAAACAACCCCCAAGGTTTCAAAAAGTTTGGACTGCGGAGTCCAGTTCTATGAGCCCAAAAAGAAGGTGCCTCTATCCTTCATCATTTCCAATGGAGGGAAGGCACTGAAAAGGTGTGCAGTGTGCAGTCCCTTTAAATGTGATGGCCAGAACTCCCTTTGGAGCTCAGTTGTGCTTGTCACAACCTTGCTTCAGGCTCCATCACAATGTCTTCTGGCTCCACTCCAAAGTCTCCTGTCTGCACCCCCAAAGTCCCCAGATATTTCCTGAACTGGACTTGGCAACCCTATCTAGGTAGCTACAACTAAAATGAACTGGTTCCTTAGCATATAACAATATTATTGTGGCTTACTTTAGATGGTGGTTTTTTGAATAAAAAGTTATAAAACACTTTGACAAATTTGAAATGCTATTATAGCAATTTAGAAGCTGCATGGATTACATGATTAACATGGCTATCCCTGTCCTGTTTTCATATGTTATTTCCCCCCCTTCAGAATCCTGATCTTTTCCTTTGTATTGTTTTCAGTCTGCCATTTCACTGAATTTGCCATGGATAGATTTGTAATTAGAAAGAGGAAAGTCCTTTATGATGCTGAAGATTCCTCTTGTATACTTACAACATCCTGCAGTATAGACCTGAATGAGAGACCTGGAGCAATCGCCACTACATCTTCCTTGACAACAAACCTAGCCAAGGGGGAGGGAGACTATGCAGAGAAGAGAGCTCCTAATGAGAAGCGAAAGCCAGGACAACAATTCCAAGATAGTTGGAAAAGAACCTATGCATGACTTTCTTATGATGTGGCAAAGGAAAAAGCATATTATGACATCTGTTGCTTAGCAGCAAATGTCATGAATGTTCCTCTTCCAAACACATCAGGAGACCAGGATGCACATGAAGCTTTTGTTCAAAATGGTTTCTCAAACTGGAAGAAGGCACTGGAAAGATTTCACAGCCATCAAAATTCTAATTTGCACCGTGCAGCTGTCCAAGCTGTACCTTCTGTTAAAGCAGGGGGAAATGTACATTGCAAGTTATTAGAAGGCAAAGAGAAGCAAATGCAAGATGCTAGAAAGGCATTGCTGACAATTTTATCATCACTAATGTACCTTGCCTGTCAGGGCTGTGCAATATGCGGCCATGATAAGAAAGAGTCAAACCTGAAATAGCTCTTGCTCCTACAAGCTAAAATTATTCCACAGATGGAATCATGGTTGAGTCGTACCCACTACAAATGGATTTCACGTACCATTTTGAATGAAATTATTGCGATCATGGCTCATAATGTTCTACGTACACTAATGAAAGAAATTAAAGCAGCTGCTTATTACAGTGTGATTGTTGATGAGACTACAGATATCACTACTCAAGAACAGGTTTCAGTTTGCCTCCGCATTGCTACAGAGGATATGTTTGTGGAGGAATTCTTTTTTGGATTTTATGAAACTGAATCCACTACTGCTAAAACTCTCTTTTCTGTTTTGAAGGATGTACTCTGTCACTTTGATCTGCCTCTTGACAATGGTGGGCAATGCTATGATGGAGCAGCAAATGTTGTTGGACATATTACGTAAGAACATAAGAGAAGCCATATTGGATTAGGCCAATGGCCCATCCAGTCCAACACTCTGTGTCACACAGTGGCCAAAAATTTTATATAAATATATATATATATTAGTGGAGTACAGGCTCTGGTAAAGACTTAGGAGCCAAGAGCACTATATGTTCATTGTTTTGCACATGTTGTAAACTTGGTGGCCCAAGATGTGTCAGACAATGTAACAATGTGAGGAAATTTTCTGAGTTATCTGACATGATTACCTTTGTAAAAACTTCATCAAAACATCTTGCTTGGTTTAAGCACTTTCAAAAGGCAGAGAACATAAATCCGAGACAATTTTGCCCCACTAGGTGGACTGTTAGAGCAGCCTCCTTACAGTCAGTGTCTTCAAATTATGGAGAGTTGATTCAGTTCTTTGAGGATGTATCTTTTGAGGAGAAAGGAGATCCTGGGGCAAAAGCAGAGGGATATGTACGAATCTTATTGAGATTTGCTTCTTACTTCACGTTACAGTTATTGCTGCTTGTGTTTAGTCGTTTGGACACATTAAACACAGCTCTTCAAAAAAGTGATTTACAGTTCCATCAAGCAGAATGTCTTCTTACTTCTGCAAAGGAGAGTACAAAGCAACTGCAGAACAACTTTGAGCAGTTCTGGACACAGACAGTCACAGCAGCAAAAGATTTAGATTTAAAGAGCCCTACTGTTCCTAGGTGCAGAAAGCCTGCACGATGTGTTGATGCTGGATGCAATCCTTACCAGTTTCAATCTCCTGAGGATTTCTACAGGAAAATTTTTTATGAAATCATTGATAATACCGTCAAAAGTTTACACAATCGCTTTTCCTCAGATGTGTCCTAACACATGAGCAAAACTGAAAAGTCTGCCACAGGAGAGGATAATGGTACATACATTCTAAATTTCTACAAAAGTGATTTCGATGCTGCCCAACTACAGCTTCATCAGGATATGTTTGTGGACATTGCAAGGCAGAAGAATGTTAAACTTCTAGGTCTTCGTGATGTGATGGATCTATTCAGAGGAGAAGAAGGAAAAGCTCGATGTCAGCTACTACCAGAATTAGCTAAACTTATCAGAATAGGCCTTACTATACCTGTTTCCTCCTGCGCCTCAGAAAGATCTTTCTCATGCCTCCGTAGAATAAAGAGTTTTCTATGGTCAAGCATTAGACAGGATAGGCTCAATTACTTGGCTCTTCTCCATGGACATAAACATATTTATCAGGAAATTGATCTTAATGTTGTAGCTAATGAGTTCATTCAAAGAGCATCTATTAGAAGAAACACATTCAGTGTCAGTTAAGTACAGGGGTTTCTGAATAGCTGCACCTTAACAGCTGTATTGCAATTTCTAAGATTTGCCACAAATCATGCAGCACATGGCAACTGCTGGGGTGGGGAGGTGGGATATGGCAGGAGAGAATGCTTGTTGCAGCAGAAGGGGTAACAGGGGATTGGGAGAATATTTGATTGTAGTGTAATTTCTAAAGAAACAGTTTGCATTGTTAATTAAAAGTTAAAGTTGTAAAATTCAGCTGTCTGAAGATCATTTGTTGAAGCCCAATGTGTTTTGCAAGTTGAACCCGAAGAGCGGAAATATACCATGCACAGGAGTGCAGTCATTTCCCATAAATTGAATCATGTGATTTTCATTAATGATTTGTTCTGAATATCCGTGTTTTTAAGGTGGAATTTCTAAGCAGTGTTCTAAGAGCCCAAGGTGTATAAAATCATAGGTGGTATGGGGCCATGGGCCATGGGCACTGTTTTGAATTGCCTCAAAATGTACTTGTACTCACTTTGTAGGATATGAGTTCAAAGTGAGAAGAACATTGCCACTAACTCTGAACTTTGTACATTGCTCAGAAATTGAGCACCCAGAAACTGTTTTGTATTCTGCCCTGGGTCAGAGACCCATGAATTTATCAAACAAAGGTATCTGTGATGCCATAGTTTTGTCAATTTCAGCACAATCATACTTTGTTAATGAGGCAGAAACAAGACACCTGCAAATGAACATCCAGGGAAACTTATAAAATGTTCCCCTAAAGCTTTTCTGTATTGCCTTTTTCTGTCAAATTTGTGACCATTGGTTTGTCCTATGCACATGATATGTATATTTGCAGATCTTAAAGTGATTATTCTAAAAGTGAATTTCAAAAACAGGACACAGCAAGAGACCTCTGAGATACCACTATAACCACTGGCAAACTCCCACCTTTTCCTGTATTGGCCCAGTCCATGGACATTGTTGGGGGGGTGCTCCTTACATTTATGGGGAGGGAGCTTCTCTATAAATTCGCCTCTGGGAGAGGGCATAAGAACATAAGAGAAGCCATGTTGGATCAGGCCAATGGCCCATCCAGTCCAACACTCTGTGTACACACACACACACATATACTGTGGCTAATAGCCACTGATGGACCTCTGCTCCATATTTTTATCCAATCCCCTCTTAAAGCTATGCTTGTAGCCGCCACCACTTCCTTTGGCAGTGAATTCCACATGTTAATCACCCTTTGAGTGAAGAAGTATTTACGTTTATCTGTTATAACATGACTGCTTAGCAATTTCATTGAATGCCCACGAGTTCTTGTATTGTGAGAAAGGGAGAAAAGTGCTTCTTTCTCTACTTTCTCCATCCCATGCATAATCTTGTAAACCTCTATCATGTCACCCCGCAGTCGATGTTTCTCCAAGCTAAAGATCCCCAAGCGTTTTAACCTTTCTTCATAGGGAAAGTGTTCCAAACCTTTAATCATTCTAGTTGCCCTTTTCTGCACTGTGTCAATTGTACACAGTATGGCCATCTAGCTTCTGTTTAAAAACCTCCAAGGAAGGAGAGCCCACCATCTCCCAAGGAAGCCTTTTCCACTGAGGAATAGCTCTAACGGTCAGGAAGTTCTTCCTAATGTTGAGCAGGAAACTCTTTTGATGTAATTTCACCCTGGGGTAATTCCGCACTCACGTTGGTCTGGGATGGGCTTCCTTTTTGGGACAAAACGGAAGCCTGCCCCAGACCAACATGAGTGCGGAATCACCCCTGGTGCTGAGCTGAATATGCTGAATCTCTGAGTTTGGGGGGTTTTTTACAGGAGCTCCTTGCCTTGCTATACTGCATTTTTCTTTTTTTTAGCCACTACCTTCCGGTTTCCTTTTATGTTAATGCCACCTGTTTCTCAGCATTCAGTCACAGAGGTGCATCTTGAAAGCCACTTGTGAATTGCCTTCCTGTTGTGGCAGTTGTAACAAATGGCCAATGGAATGACCAGGAAATGCTGATGTACTGCTCTTCCCTGCTTCAGATGTGCCACTTCCTTACTAGTGTGGAAGAGTATAATGATCTTGCGTCTATATTATTTTTCAGTCCAAGAAGGATCTCTTTGAAATGCCTCTGAAGATTTTATCTCACAAGCTTAAAATGTCAACTACATTCCCTTTCCCTCTTCATTGGCAGAGAATTTTAACATGTGGGGACTCTAAATAGGATATACTGGTCTGAACACATGGATAACCTTAAGTTCAGGCATCTTGTAGATCAAGATTGAATAACTACTTTTCCTTTGGTCCTCTGGTGGGCACACGTGCTGCCTGGCAGCAGGGCCAGATCTAGCGGGGAGCAGAGAGGGTGCTTGCCTCAGGCACCGCTGGAGGGGGGCATCAAATTCGCCCTATTCTATGGGCCCAAAAGATAGAATGGGCCCATAAGAAGGCGTCATTTTTTAATTCCACCCCCTCAAAAAAAACATGTAGATCTGGTCCTGCCTGGCAGGTAATTTTTGTTGATGCGGATTCCTCCTGCTGGGTCGGGCTGCCATGATTTTGCCTCTCAATTCAAAGCCCTTCCTCAACAGGCTGAGTGAAAAGCCTGTGATGGTGAAGCTGAAGTGGGAGATGTCTCTGTTGACTGCTACATGAACATGCAGCTTGCAAATACAGAAGAATATAATGATGGTGCATTATCTGGACACCTTAGTGAAGTTCTGATAAGATGTATTAACCTCTTTTATATAAGAGGTGTGGAGGAGGAGGAAGATGGAGAAATGAGAGTATAAACTTAAAAAAAAACTTTAAAAAAAGATGGAAAAGCTACTGCTGAGAGATCTAGAATGTCAAAATATAATCCGGTAAACTGTCCCAAAAATTTATTAATAATGGTTGCTGCTTTTCTACTAAGTCTTTTTGATTTACACTATTTTATCAAATGTACAATGCTCCCAAAGTTTAGTACACCATTGTTGTATGCTAAATAGGGATTTCTTTTTCCAGTACAAAGCTATACATTACATACATGTAGAACTGCTACCATACTACATCTATTGAGAACTTCAAGCAACAATCAGAGGATTTATCTGGATGGGTTACATACAGAACTAGGTCATCTGCAAATAGAAATATTTTAAATGTTTTGCCATTCATTTTAATTCCTGGTATTAAGTCATTTTGGCATATTACATGGGCCAGAGGTTTAGTGGTCAAAGCAAATATCAAGGGCGAGAAGGGGCATTCCTGTCTGGCACCCCTTGTTAATTTTATAGGGTGTATGTGTCTGTGTGTACCATTGATCCACATTTCACCTAACAGTGAAAAATAGATTTAATGACTGTTCTAAATCTTGCTCCAAAGTTCATAGCTGCTAATAGATTCTGAATATAAGAAATTTCAACCATGACTGACACTTTTTCTGTGTTAAGGGGCAATATACATGCTGACTCCTCTTTCTGCTTTAATGGGTGATATTAATCATTTTTCTCATGTTCTCAATTAAGTACTTCTGTGAAATAAAGCCAGTTTGCTCAATACAGCTGTATTTATCAATGATTTTATTGAGCCTAGAAGTCAAAATAGCTGTGAATATCTTATAATCGAGCTCAAGAAGTAAAATTGGGCGATATGACTTGTAAACCTCTATCATGTCACCCCGCAGTCAACGTTTCTCCAAGCTAAAGAGCCCCAAGCGGTTTAACCTTTCTTCATAGGGAAAGTGTTCCAAACCTTTATTCATTCTAGTTGCCCTTTTCTGGACTTTCTCCAATGCTATAATAACCTTTTTGAGGTGTGGTGACCAGAATTGCACATAGTATTCCAAATGAGACCGCACCATCGATTTATACAGGGGCATTATGATACTGGCTGATTTGTTTTCAATTCCCTTCCTAATAATTCCCAGCATGGTGTTGGCCTTTTTTATTGCAAACGCACACTGTCTTGACATTTTCAGTGAGTTATCTACCACGACCCCAAGATCTCTCTCTTGGTCAGTCTCTGCCAGTTCACACCCCATCAACTTGTATTTATAGCTGGGATTCTTGGCCCCAATGTGCATTACTTTGCACTTGGCCACATTGAACCTCATCTGCCACGTTGATGCTCACTCACCCAGCCTCAACAGATCCCTTTGGAGTGCCTCACAATCCTCTCTGGTTCTCACCACCCTGAACAATTTAGTGTCATCTGCAAACTTGGCCACTTCACTGCTCACTCATAACTCCAAATCATTTATGAACAAGTTAAAGAGCATGGGACCCAGTACTGAGCCCTGCGGCACCCCACTGCTTACTGTCCTCCACTGCGAAGACTGCCCACTTATACTCACTCTCTGCTTCCTATTAATTAGCCAGTTTTTGATCCACAAGAGGACCTGTCCTTTTACTCCATGACTCTCGAGCTTTCTAAGGAGCCTTTGATGAGAAACTTTATCAAAAGCTTTCTGGAAGTCAAGGTAAACAACATCTATTGGGTCTCCTTTGTCCACATGTTTGTTCACCCCCTCAAAGAACTGTAACAGGTTAGTGAGGCAAGATCTTCCCTTACAGAACCCATGCTGAGTCTTCCTCAATAACGCTTATTCATCAATGTGCCTACTCATTCTGTCCTTGATAATGGTTTCTACCAACTTTCCCGGTATTTGTGAGTTTCCTGCATTGTGCAGGGGGTTGGACTAGATGACCCTGGAGGTCCCTTCGAACTCTGTAATTCTAAGTAGGAGAACAGCCCCCATAAGCTAATAGGAGTCCACATCCCACTTCAGCAGGCTTTGTGACCACATTACGGGTCATGACCAATAGGTTGGGAAACATCACTCTAGAGCATTTCAGTTCATTTAAAAATTTTACTTGCTACTTAAGTACCACAGCAATGTATTCTCTTTCATAAAGCAATTAAATACAATCTATGTAAGTGTTCAAACTGACTGGCCAAATCAAGCGTTGAACTAAGTTTTACCTAGTTTCCTCATTAAGCTACTTTCTAATGTTAATTTCATGCATGGTAAATACAGTCCATTGTTGCCCGGGTAACCAGTCATCATGCAAGTATTCATTATTGCATTGGTTAATGAATTCCTAGAGTAAGTAAAAATAGTTAGAATCAAGCATATTTTTTTACTCTTAAATCACCCAAAGAAACAGATTCAGGTTGGGTAGCTGTGTTTGTCTGAAACAGCAGAATATTTAGAGTACAGTGGCACCTTTAAGACTAACGAAGTTTTATTCAATGTATAAGCTTTCATGTGAATAAGTGTGTGCACATGAAAGCTTATACCTTGAATAAAACTTTATAGGTCTTAAAGGTACCACTGGACTCAAACTTTGTTCCAAAGAAAACAATATGTCAAATTATGGTAGTTTTTGTAATTTGAATGATGTTATTTGGACGTGTTTGAAGTATTCTGCAGCATTTTAAATTAAGTCTTCCTAACAATCATTTAAAAGCTGAGAGAGATTTGTTTAAGACCATATTATAACACAGATTTTAAATTGTCTCCTATTGAATTTTAAATTGTCATATTAATGTTATGTAATTTTTAAATTGATTCTTTTCATTTTATTGTGTGAGCCGCCCTGAGCCTGCTCTGGTGGGGAGGGCGGGATATAAATAAAATAAATAAAGTAAACAGATTTTACCAACCACCTTAATCCAATCTCAGCTATAATTGCCTGGTTACTTACGTATCTTGACTCTAAATAGCCCTTCCTGGCAACTAACTACCCCATACTCTCTCTACTTATATGTAATGGTTGAAAAAGTTTTGTTTCACTGTTTCTGAAGTGTGTATGCACACAAAAGCTTATACCTTGAATAAAACTTTGTTGGTCTTAAAAGTGCCACTGGACTCACACTTTGTTCTGCTGCTTCAGACCAACACAGCTACTCACCTGAATAAAATGTGGTAGGTTACATAAAACATAGTAAACAGATGAGGGGGGATGGCTGTTTGGTAGAGCTTGTCACGCAGAAGGTCTGCTTGTCACGCAGAAGGTCTCAGGTTCAATCCTTGCTATTTTCAGTTAAAAGGATCAAGTAGTAGGTGATGTGAAAGACCTTTTCCTGAGACCCTGGAGAGCTGCTGCCAGTCCAAGTAGACAATATTGACCTTGATGGGCCAATGATCTGATTCCGTATAAGACAGCTTCATGTGTATATGTGTGTGTATGTGTTTTGGCTTTGGCATTCCTGCTTAGGTTGATTGAACATTCAACTACCATATATTTTCATAGGCTTGGATCCTTCATAGATTTTTGCTGACACATTCCCCCCCCCCCCCTCAGGAGACCACCAGTTTCCATCCACACTATTTCTAGTACGCCCCCATCCTTTAGAACTGTGGCTCCCAACCTTTTTGGCACCAGGGACTGGTTTGGTGGAAGACAGTTTTTCTACGGACTGGGGGGGGGGCATGCTGGGGGTTTTGCCGCCCCAGGCTGCACTCCTGCCCACACCCTGTCCCTGCTCTCCATGGCGGGGGGGTCTTTAAATGGGGGGAGAGACTGAGGCTGTTTCTGCCACCTCTCCATTAGGTGGCAGGTGGCAGAAGGCCAATATGCCTCCCCCTCCCATTTAAAGACCCCTGTTGATCAGCTGACCGGCGGGGGTCTATAAATGAGAGGTAGGCTAAGGTCACAGCAGTGTTGCCCCTTCCACTGGCCCATGACCTGGGTGGATGAAAGAGGCAGTGTGGCCTCACTCTGAGGCTGCCTTCCCCTGCAAAGGGCTTTGGAGTGAGGCCATGCTGCCTCTTTTGTCTGCCTGGGGTCCTGGGCAGGTGGAAGGGGTGGCAGGGCTGCTCTGCCTTGCTCTCAGGCTGCCTCCCTGCCTTGGAGTGAGGCTTAAGAATCCTCCACCCAGATCCCGGGCAGGCAGGGGCAGTGCATCACCTCTGCCTCACTCTGCTGCCCAGTTGCTAGCAGGCCATGGACCGGTTCCAGTTACAGATCAGTGGTTGGGGCCCCTGCTTTAGAAGCAGGATTCTGGGGTGTGTTTTAGGCTGCTGTGGAAGGGAAGAATTAGCTAAAATCCCCCCCCCACACACACACACACATAGAAGTCTAAGTGGAATGTAAGCCATCATCTTAAACTTGCTCCTGGGAAATTGATTTTTCTGTTGTTGTTTTCCTCCTCATACATTTTGATTAATTAGAGGACAACAAAGCAGTACAATAGCTGAATCATTGGTCTGGCTCTTTTTGAGTAGGAGATGTAATAAATGCTGATCAGCTGAGTTCCTGAACACTGTTGAGCAATTTTGATCTTTGGCTGCTTATCCTCAGCAGCTGAACTTCTCTAGTACCTAATACGTGAGCAAGAGGTGAACAGATTACTGTGTTGTGATTAGATAGCTGACATTCCAGTTCAGCAGGTTTCCAATGCTGGACAAATCTAGCTGTTGTTCTCCCACTGTCTGGCTTCTGCAAAGTTAAATTCTGCCTCACCAACCTATTGGAGTTCTTTGAGCAGATTAACAACCATGTGGATAAGTGTGATCCAGTAGACATATACTTAGACTTCCAAAAGGCTTTTACAAGATACCTCACCGAATACTCCTGAGAACCTTTAGCAGTCATGGGATTAAAATTTGGGTAAATGACAGGAAACAGAGTAGGAAGAAATGCATAGTTCTCACAATGAACAGAAGCAAGGAGTTGGGGATGTCACAAGGACTGGTATTGGAACTGCAGCTACTCAATTTGTTCATAAATTATTCAGAAATTGGGTGAGTAGTGTAGTAGCAATATCAAATTATTCAGGACTAGGAGTAAGGCCCGTTGTGAAGAAAAATACAATGGGCTCTCTAAGGAGGTTCTGGGTGAGTACTCACCACCCTTGCTATCTTCCCACCCACCCAAGTGAAGGCATTGACTTCCCCCCACAAGGGAAGCTGATCTCTGCCATCTAGAGAGCAGTTATAAATCTGAGTGATCTCCAGTGATTCCCCAGGAGGAAATGGCATTGTATCTGTCTGAGGTCCTATCCCTCCTAAAACCTCACCATCTCCAGACCCACCCATTCAATCTCCAGGAATTTCCTAACCTGGAGTTGGCAACCCTATCGCCTTTCCTTTATTTGGCCTCATTTCAGGTTTCCATCTCCTTCCACTTCAGACCTACCCATTCAATCTCCAGGAATTTCCTAACCTGGAGTTGGCAACCCTATCGCCTTTCCTTTATTTGGCCTCATTTCAGGTTTCCATCTCCTTCCACTTCCCTGCAGCTCCTACATAGGAACATTACAGTCTTTCTTCACAGTGGGGAGGAGAGGAGCAAGCAGTTTATATCATTCTCCTCTTCCCCTGTGTGTTATGAACAACAACCCTGTGAGGCTGGTTAGACTGGAAGTCTGAAATCATCCATTCAGCTTGCAAAGCAAGAACCTGGGTCTGGCAGATTCTACTCTGAAGCCCTGACTCATATGTCCTCCTCAAACTCCACCACAGAATCTCCAGGAACCAACCTGAAAGGGTACCACTAAAGGCCTCTGGGCAAGTGCCTGCCCACCCTGGCTATCTTCCCTCCCACCCACCCAAGTGAAGGCATTCACTGCCCCTCCTATCTCAAGGGGAGCTGATCTCTGCCATCTATCTGGATAGCAGTTGTAATTCTGAGTGATCCCCAGCTCTCACCTGGAGATTGATAGCTGTGGTTCCCCAGGAGGAAAGGCCTGTAGCTGTACTTTAGGAATCTCCCACCAACCTGGAAAGGTATCACTAAAGGTCTCTGGGTGAGTGCTTCCCACCCACTCAAGTGAAGGCATTCACTCTCCCCACCTCAAGGGGAGCTGATCTCTGCCATCTGGAATTTGCTAACCTGGAGTTGGCAACCGTGCAGCCTCTGAATAGGAAAGAGACAGTCTTTCTTCAAAGTGCGGGGTGGGGGGGCAAAGCAGCTTACATCGTTCTCCTCATTCCTCTCCCCCTTTGATCTGAACAACAACCCTGTGAGGCTTCCCTATCTTCTTTCAGGCAACCATCCTGGAGTGAGGCTGAGAGGAGGAGGAAGAGAGGGAATGAAAGACAGTAAAGGTGGGACAGCCATGCCCTCTGAGGTGGTGTCAGGCTCCGTTGCTATTGCAGCAGCCTTTGGAGGCTGCGTGTACTGGGAGGCTGTCTGTGTGGGCCGTGGATAGGACCTTTTGTGAGGCCGCAGGAGCTCTGCAGCCCTTTCTGAGACCGGCTGACAGAGAAGAGCTAAGAGATGTGACTGTCTTTGAGGTAAGACTGCTTCTGGCAGTTTGTTCAACATTCCTGGGCCTGAGTAGGAGGGGTGGGGAAGTCAGCCAGAGACCAGAGATACTAACCAACATGTGATGGGCCAATCATTTGATCTCAAAATATTAACAAATGGCCATCCTTGATTTGGCCATGGCGATAAGAGAATTACTACTGTAGATGAGGGAAACCATGGTGAATTGTAAAGAGCTGCATGAGATTACATGCTTTGTGGGCCTTTCAGGGCAGCTGCGTGGCTGCTATGTGAAACAATATGCTGAACTAGATGCCCCATCAGGCTCCTCTTGATACGGTCTCCTGATCCCAGCTTTTCTCTCCTGTCACTTGTAAATGTCTTCCCTCTGGTCCATTATCCCCTGAACTAATAACTTTGATCCATATTTTCCCCCTTAACATCAAGCTTCAGCATACCCTTCTTCCATACCCACTCAGTTTCACCTATCCTTTCAATTTCAAGCTCCAGCCTTCCTCTTTTCATCTAAAATAACCATCTTCTTGCTCAGCCTGTGGTAGGTGTTAAACTGGTGCATTTTGTGGACTATTGACTTGCTTTCTCGCAAGTAAATCTCTTTCCACCTTCAAATCCACCTGGATTTTTTCTATCCAAATTAGGCTACAGTGGGGTCATATGATAGAATGGACTCTGAGGGAGAGGCCTTTCCTCCTGAGGAACCACTGTTGCCAGTCTCCAGGTGAGGGCTCAAGATCACTCAGAATTACAACTGCTTTCTAGATGGCAGAGATCAGCTCCCCTTGAGATGCAGGGGGGGGGGAAGTGAATGCCTTCACTTGGGTGGATGGGAAGACAGCAAGGCTGGGGGGGGCACTCACCCAGAGGGCTTTTGTGATACCTTTCCAGGTTGGTGGGAAATTCATAAGGTATCACTACAGGCCTCTGAGTAAGAGGCCTTTCCTCCTAGAGAACCACTGTTGCCAATCTCCAGGTGAGGGCTGAAAATCACTCAGAATTACAACTGCTCTCCAAATGGCAGAGATCAGCTCCCCTTGAGATGGGGGGGAGGGGAATGAATGCCTTCACTTGGGTGGGTTGGAAGACAGCAAGGGTGGGGGGGCACTCACCCAGAGGTCTTTAATGGTACCTATCCAAGTTGGTGGGAAATTCCTGGAGATTCTGTGGTGGAGTTTGAGGAGGGCACAGGAGTTAGGTCTTCAGAGCAGGGTCTGCTAGACACAGGTTCTTGCTGTGGAAGCTGAGTGGGTGATTCCGGACCAATCACAGACTTCTAGCTTAACCTGCCTCACTGAGTGGTTGTTCAGATCAAAGCAGGGAGAGGAGAATGATGTAAACTGCTTTGGTCCCCCCCTACACTGTGAAGAAAGACTGTCTTTACCCTGTGTAAAGGGTGCAGGGAGGGGGAAGGCAATGGAAACCTGAAATCAGAGGGGCAGATAAATGGAAGAAGATAGGGTTGCCAGCTCCAGGTTAGGACATTCCTGGAGATTTAATGGGTGGGGCCCGGAGAGGGTGGTGTTTGAGGAGGGATAGGATCTCAGACAGATGCAATACCATTTCCTACTCGGGAGCCACTGGAGATCACTCAGATTTACAACTGCTCTCTAGATGGCAGAGATCAGCTCCCCTTGAGGTGTGGGGAGAGTCAATGTCTTCACTTGGCTGACTGGGAAAAAAGCAAGGGTGGTGGGCACTTGCACAGAGCCCCCATTGTATTTTTCTTCACAATGGGCCTTACTTCTAGTCAGGGATTTTTTTGTAGTAGGAATTCCTTTTTGTATTAGGCCACACACCCCTGATGTAGCCAATCCTCCAAGAGCTTACAGGGCTCTTACTACAGGGCCTATTGTAAACTCCAGGAGGATTGGCTATATCAGGGGTGTGTGGCCTAATATGCAAAGGAGTTTCTGCTACAACCCCCCCCCTCCTAGTAATATATAATTGCACAGTGGATTGGACAGAGGTATGGTTGGAGTCTCAGGAGTTGGCAGACCAGAGTGAGTCTGGCTATGTTCATGTCTTGTGACTTTCAAACATCTAACTTTTTGTAGGTGGCTCTTATGTTAAGCAAGTTTTAGCCACCCCTGATCTATCATGTCATTCCTGGAATGTTGATTTATTGGTCTGAAATAAAATACTGATTTCTTGATGTTGCGAAGTTTAAGTTTAGAAAAATGTCCCCTGAATAAGAATTTTTGCAAACTTCCAGAATTTAGGAATAGTATCAAGACCAAAATCAACTGCCTCCACCCAGAGGAGGTTGTTGATCAGATTATCAGCATATTTAGCAGCAGTTTGTTATAATGAATTTATTTCAGCTTGTTCTACATAAAGAGTGGCCAAAGTTGCTTAATGTAAGAGCCACATAGAATAAATGTTAGCTCTTTGAGAGCCTCAAGACTTGAACATCAGATGTTTGAGACTCACAATGAAGGAAGGATCTGACATGATCCTAAATGGAAAGATGCAGCAGACTGATAAAATCTGGTGCATTCCCTACAATTTTGAGGATGTGACTTACTGAAAATATCTACAATGTGAATGTGATATTCAGGTCCTACAAGGTAGATCATGACCACATCAAGCATGGCTGGTTTCAGCCTGGGTAAGCTGGACATCCTAACTAAGCCTGAGGACTGGGTACTTTGTGGTTCTTTTCATTGTTAAATGTTTTGTGTCAAAAACTTAGACTCCAGGAATTGAAAGGGTCCCCTCTGTGCATAATGCACACACTATGATTTCTTACTGGACACAGGTGCCCTCTTATTGTCTAGGAAGGATGCCTGTGAGATGATGACTATATCCAACTACACATTCCAAAGACTTAAGGGCACTTAGTTATTGAAAGAAAGGGCAATGATTTCTGCTGCTTCCTACCTCCCACTGCAGATTTTTGCTTTGACCCAATGATGTTTTTGAGGGTCTGCTTACCTCCAGAAACCAGCTTTCAGATGCTCAGTGGACCACTACAGCAGGAGAATTTATGGAAATTGTCAATCTCTCTTTCAGATACATAAGTGTCTTTTGAACTGTGTGGCTGGATACAAGCCAGTAAATTATGCAATGCCTGATTCTCACAGTCAGGCATTAGGGAGTAGAGAACACCCACATTAATAGGCATAATTCCCCCCTGCCATGTTGTCAACAATTTATGCCTTTTTATAAAATATCCAGATAATATCATAGTAAAGTTGATAATTTTAAGCTTTATTTTCTGAATGCAAGTGTTAGATTTTAAATTGATTTACAGTTGGAACTACATTTTTACTGCAATTAAATATTTACTGTGGGACTCTGTATTAAAAGAAATTCTCACCATGGATAAACATAAATGTAAGCAGTGTGTAGGCCTTTATAGTGGAACGTTACTTGTAATACAATAATGAGTGAGAGTATTTAACTTCAAGGGTATTAAGATCTAGAGAATCACATTGGACTACACCAGCTAGAATATATAATTGATGTTGTGTACTTTATACTTTCAGGTCAACAATTTCCACTGTCTTTTTCAAGTACTGAGTGGAAGTATTGTGACAATACATGAACATCATTAGTAAGCACTTACACTGTGTTCTATCAGCTATGTAAATGTCTGTGTTCAAGAAGCGTGTGCTCTGCTGTATGATATTTTCTTCCAGAGTAGTTTCAATTCTCAGTGTCAAAGCAAGATATGATGTGTTAAATGCAACTTTATCACTCTTTTAGATCTTTGCCTTACTCGGGTAGTATGGTGAAGCTTCTCTCATAATTTTGTCAAAAAAGACAGAATAATACAGAGGAAGAGAAGTTGCTTGGGCTTCTATTTCTATAAAATTCAGGGTGATTATTAATTTCTGGACTGGTGAGCTGAATCTTGGATTCCTCACAGGATTATCGGTGGTTTCACTAAGCTTTTGAAAAGCAGCTGGATGTTAGCTGAAAGCTGTTGCAGTGGAATCCTACCCCCAACTCCTTTAGTCACATTATTTGTGATTCCAGTTCACCAGCAGTGTGGTTAAAAATTTAGACTGCTGAAGCGGGGACCAATGAACACTGCTCAGTTGGTTCAGAATTAACTTCACAGAGTCCTTTGAAACAGGAGATGGAAATCGTGCCTGGTAGTTCAAATTGCTAGGATTAGGGAATGATTTGAGGTGGTGGTATCAGCCTTTGAGTGCATTCATTTTAATTCATTTTTGGATTGTATAGCTGGGAAGTCAGGTAGAACTCCTAACTTTAGCAGAAACATATATCAGTTATAAGGAGATTAATCTTTCCATAAATTGAGCATATTTATGTATTTTAGGACTGCGAGGTCCATTTCAGGAAATTCCTGGGGATTTTGGAGGTAGAGCCTGGAAACTTTCCCATTCCCTAAGTTCCCCTAAGTACAGTATTCATTTCCTCACCCTATTTTTTACCTTCAAAGTGTTCCCCAGCAGCTGCACTTCCACTAGATGAAAATGAAATTTGTCATACGCTCACAAGTCCCTTGCCAGGCTTTGGTAGCATTTCCAAGTATGGCTTTGTTAAGGGACACGCACACTTACAAAGTAGTAGAGTTGCCAGATCTTACCTGGCTGCTGATGGGTGATTTTATAGTTATCATAATTTCCCCCCAATGCTAGAGTGTCCCCCACAACGTGCCTGGCACGATAATGTCACTTCTGGGTGATGTCATCATGCTAGACACGTTGCGGTATACCAGTGCTCTTCACGGGCGGGGCTCCCCCACTGGCCAGTTCCATGGTGACAGGTTGGAGGCCGTGAAATTGGGGGAAACCCAGGTGTGAGGCTGGGAACCCTACAAAGCAGCCAAAATAAACACAGTTCGTAAGCCCACACTTTTGTCATCTCACTGAGGCAATTTACTAATGGGAGTTGCTGAATGTAACAATCTGCTGTATTTCAAACAACTTCAGATTAACACAGGAAAATTAAAGTAAGGAAGAGAGCAGTCTAGAAGGTAGAGTTTTCCTCCATCCTATAATCAGGTTCAGTTTATTCTTTACTATCTATTTTACTATGCAAACAACTTCTGAAATGAATGCAAAACAAACAGAGGAACTGTGCTCTATTCCTTTCTCACAGTTTCACACACTTACCAAGAAAAGCCACATGGCTCTGCCTGCTTACCCCACCCCCATGCAGCTTTCCTCCTACTGAAATTTAAATGCATACACATATTCCAAAACACAGTTTGCAAGTTTCTTCTAAACCTATGGAGATTTAAAGGTACATCATAGCTGTTGGATTAGAATTTCCACCACCAGCCAGGTGGCTGGTGGCATGGAGGAGTCTGCAAAACTAGGGGATCCTCCACCTCGACCTGGGGACTGGCAAGTCTAATCATTTATCTAAAATATTTATGATCGTTCTTTTCCCTTAGTCAGTCAAAACTTGATGGGTAACAACTAACAATGATGTACAACAGGGGTGGCCAACGGTAGCTCTCCAGATGATTTTTGCCTACAACTCCCATCAGCCCCAGCCATTGGCCAAGCGGGCTGGGGCTGATGGGAGTTGTAGGCAAAAAACATCTGGAGAGCTACTGTTGGCCACCCCTGATGTACAATGATGTAAATTGATAAACAACAAGAATTAATTGACTGTTTATATATTGTTGGGAGGCCAGTCCAGCTGTGCCCTGGAAGATCTGGACCTGGCATTGCAAGCCATAGTGAAGTGGCTCAGGCAGAGTCGATTGAAATTGAATCCAGCGAAGACAGAGGTCCTGTGCCTGAATCGCAGAGGCCTGCGTAGGGAAATCCCCTTGCCAGCCTTTGATGGGACGCTATTAGTGCCAGCATTGAGGGTCAAGAGCTTGGGGGTGCTCCTGGAGCCTTTGCTGACAATGGAGGCCCAGGTAGCAGCCACTGCCAAATCCACATTCTACCATCTTAGGCGGATAAGGCAGTTGGTTCCATACCTGGAGCACGACAACTTGGCAACAGTGATCCATGCAATGGTCACCTTGAGAATAAACTAAAAATGGGGTTGTCCTAGACTCAACTTCGGAGGCTGCAACTAGTGCAAAACGCAGCAGCCAGGTTGTTAATGGAGCTACCTGTACAGGCGCACATTCAACCTGTGCTGAAAGCATTACACTGGTTGCCCGTGGTGTTCCGGATTCGCTTCAAGGTACTGGTTATTAGCCATACCATACCATACCATAGACCTTTATTGGCATTAATACAAGAATACAGTATACTTTAAAACCAACAGTGACACTATAGAATATAATCAGAGAGGCTTTTACTCATGCATAGCCTACTGCTATTTTATGTCATTTAACTTTTGCTGGTTATAAGCTTTAAAGCCAGGCCTCAGATTCAATGGGAGCTCACAGGATCACAGCTCCTGAACCTTTCTGAGAGTTCCACCTTCTCCTTCTGAGAGTTCCACCTCCTTGTCCATTGAATAGTATTGCAGCTGCATAACAATCCCTGGATGAGCTCCACCACCTATTTTTCTACAAAATGACTGCTGTTTAAAGCCCTATATGGCCTGGGACCTGTCTACCTTTGGGACCGCCTTTCCCATACATACCCCAGAGAGCATTATATTTAGGGTCTCAAAATCTCCTTAAGATCCCTGGACCAAAAGAAGCTCGATTGACCAGCACTAGAGCCAGAGCATTCTCGGTAATAGCCCCCACTTTGTGGAATGCCCTCCCCGAAAACATCAGGGCCTGTGGGACCTGCCACAGTTCTGCAGGGCCTATAAGACCGAACTATTCAAACTTGCCTTTAATGGTTAGGGGGAGGTGGCTATTACCTTCAGCACCAACAATCTCACTGAACTAATATAATGGAAATCAGAAGCTTGCCATCTTGGATTTTCAATATGTATGGAAATGTTTTTTTAATTTATTTAATTTTAATATGTTTGTAAATTGCCAATGTTTTTAAACTGTTGTTAGCTGCCCTGAGCCTATCGGGGGAGGGCGGGATATAAATCTGATAAATAAATAACTATATTGCTTTAAATGTTTAAAGCATGTGGCTGGAGCAGGTGGGTAGATCTCCTTGCATTGTTGGAAGTATCAAGACTAACCTGGCTGAGTTGGAGGTCAATAACATCCCTACCTCTGCTGTGATTTCTGTGTGTTGAGATAATTTATCTGCCCAGTGGGAATATTGGTTGCACTAGGAGAAAGAGTGGCCTAAAATAAAGAATGGGAGCAAACACATCTGAGGATTTTAATGGATAAAAAGTAGACCAGATCACTCCTCATTCTCATATGTAAGACCACCTGTCACATATATAAGCATGCAAAAGGAGAAATGCCTAAAAATTAATTCATGAAAGATAGATAGCAATGTAATATTTAAATAACATTTTAATAGTTTAAACACTTGTTTTTTAGAAAAAGCTTTCACCCTACATATAAGCAACCTTTTAAACAGCCAGAAAATATTACTTTTTGCCCATATTCACTGAATGCCCAGTAGCTCTGTGAAATAGCTGTTGTAAAGCCTTGCCTCCCCCCGCCCCCAAAAGTAGGCAAATGCCCTCCTGACCACTTTCAGGAGGCTGTTCTGCAAATATAGGACTGAAACTGAACAGGCCTGAGCCCTGGCAGTTGCAGAACAAACCCCCAGATGGGGGGAACAGACAACAGACCTGTTGAGAAGAGTGGCTGTTAAAAAGGCTTAAATTGAGAGCATTACTAACTCTCCCTGAACTTCTCACAAACCTACTGTTCTATGCATGGCCATACATACCTAACCTGTATAGTCTACTGATGTTGTTTGCTGTCATCTTCACAAAGTTGCACAATACCATCCACTCCCCAGGAAATTAATAATCCTCCCTGGAAATGTCTGTCCACCGGTCCAACAGGCAAAACCCTATGGGTGATTGGCTGAGAACTAATTAACAAAAATGTCTTCCACTAAATTCTTGAGTGCTGTGTCACATAAACTTCAGATTCCTTTGGTTGAAGCTATTTGTAGATGAATAGAACTTCATTATGTCTGTGTTATAGCACTATCAGCATAGCTGTTAGAGAAAAAAATTGCATTCTGAGAACATAAGAGAAGCCATGTTGGATCAGGCCAGTGGCCCATCTAGTCCAACACTCTGTGTCACACAGTGGCCAAAAACCCAGGTGCCATCAGGAGGTCCATCAGTGGGGCCAGGACACTAGAAGCCCTCCCACTGTTGCCCCGCCCCCAGCACCAAGAATACAGAGCATCATTTGCCCCAGACAGAGAGTTCCAACAGTGATTAAGAGCCACTGATGGACCTCTGGTCCATATGTTTGTCCAATCCCCTCTTGAAGCTATCGAATGCTGCATTTTGTCCCTGAAAATGAATCATGAGAGAACAAGCAGGGGATGCACAGGGACATCTAATTTTCCCCTCCCCCAATATTTATTCTTTGCCTTTCCTGATAGCCCAATAGCTTCTTCCTTCCTCCTGCTTCCTTCTCTCTCTCCTATCCACCCATCTACCCACCTGTCTCCAGCTTTCCTCCTTCACTTGCCCCCCTTGTAGCCTTTCCCAGAAAAGCTCCAGTTGAGTCATGCATTGCCAGTCACTGGACTGGGCCTAGTTACATGATGCCAGCCAGGCTGGGCCAGGCCCACTTGCATTTTTTAAAATGTAAGTATTTATTCCATTTTAGGATTTACAAGCAAAAATAGGAATCATACAATATACTAAGTTCAGCTACTGAGCTTACTTATCCATTTCAGCTAAAAACAAATAGTAAATATTATAATAAATACTATAATATAAATAAAGTATACATAAACTTATAAACCTAATAATAAAATTAAAGTGGAATATATAAATAAAAATATAGCATTTATTGAGTATAAGATTGTGCTATAGTGTTATCATGAGTAGCCAGATAATCTACCAGAGGGAACCAGGTTTCCACAAAAAATAGGGTGATGGTTTCTGTATTCTTGTTTCCTAATATTGTATGTTAGCTTTGCTGATACATTCTGCTAACTTATTAAACCAAGAATCAGTAGTCGGAGCTGATTTATCCTTCCGTTTACCAGTTATCACCATTCTGGCGCCTGCTAACAAGTATGAAATCAATTGTTTTGTTGAAACAGGTAAAAATTTCTCAGTTCCATAATTAAACAATAAAGTTTCAGGTTTAAATGGTCTCTGATAACCTGTGATATTTTTGACTTGCACTACCATTTTATTCCAAAATTTGCTAATCACCAAACAGCTCCACCAGCAATGACCACTTGCATGGTGGGAAACCTGCAAGGACTTATGTGGGGCACCTCACATTCCCCTGTATCCCTCTCCCCACACTGTTTCCTCCTGGCAGCCTCCATATCTTCAACTTTCCCATCTTTTTTCTCTCCTTTCTACCCAGCCACCAACATACCTTTTATCTGCTTCCCATCTTCAACTATATTTATTATTTGCTTCATTTTTACTTTGCTTTCCTCCACAATTGGGACCCAAAGAAGCTTACATCATTTTTTTCTCCATTTTATCATCATAACAACCATGTCAGCTAGGTTATGCTGAGTGGGGGGATTCAAACCAGGATCTGCCAGATCCTAATCTGACTCTGTAACCACTACACTGCCCTGGCTATCATGGAATGACTGTTATTGAACAGTTACAAGTAGCCAGGCCTGGGTGAATCATGGAAGGCATGTAATAGCAAGTCACACAGTGGTTTCTGCTGGGCTTCCCCTTGATAAGGCCTCCTTCAAAGGCCAAAACAGGCCTGAAAAGGGCTCTACCCCTTCTCTCTGTCTTTTACTGATAGAAACTAAGGCTTGAATCCTGATAATACTTTTGTGATTGCCTAGCAATGGCCGCTGAGGGCATTCATCTCTTAAAACTGCAGATACTCTTTATATTATTGGTGGGGGGGTTAACCTCCCCCCCTTTTATATATATTTTAGATTTTTTTCAGGTTTGTAGAAACCTGGGATTTTTTTCAGGTTTGTAGAAATTTATTTTCTTGGCTAATGGTTCCAGTCTCTGGATTTATGTATCCAAAGATTTGGCCATCTTGAGAATTAGAGATATTGATGCCTGTTGGCTGACAGCTTTCAGAAAAGTCTCTGATTCATTTAGGACAGCCTGTATGACTTTCCCTGCCAATTCCAGGCTGCGTTAATGTCCTTGAAAATTATGGGTTGTTTGAGGTGTGAAACTTTAATAATTAAAGAACAACTTTAGATATTAAAATGTTTTGAACTGGGAAGTCAAACATAGATGCCATGAGTTGTTAAAAAGTTCATAAAAGCTGGTGGAGAAAAAATGGAGTAAAATTTAGTGATAGTTGCATAATTTGGAGGAAAGCATCTGTTTAGGTTTTGCTGAAATATTTAGCTGCTGTTTCTGGAGATAATATTTTTCACTGAAAAAAGCAGTACTTGGTTTTAGTTCAATTAAAATTATTTTAATTTGGGGGAGAGCCATTCAGAATTGTACTTTAAAATTGCTTTAAAATTTATATCCTGTTACAGAATTTGCCTGCCTTTTTGGTAATCATCAGGGGTGTCAAATTCACGAGGCTGGATCTGACATAAATGAGACCTTGTCAGGCCAGGCCATGTGTGTACCTATTTAAGATTAGGTAGCAGAGATATAAACTTTTTAAATGACACAGACAAACAGGATTAAAGATTTTTTTTTTAAAAACCCTTAAAATAAAGCATGCTTAAAACATTAGCACTTGTTGGTGTTAAAGGTGCTTTCTTTGTATTTTTGCCACTAGATCCAGGGAACTGGGCAAAGGAAGCTCTGGCTCTTTCCCTCCCTTCCCAGGGGACCAGGAGGCAGAGGAGCCTCAACCAATGGAGAAAATAGAGGTTTTGCTCTGCAGCTCCTGTGCAATTGAGCAAGCCTTGCAAAGCAAGCTGAAATGCAGAAGGAAGCAGATTCGGCCCCCAGGCCACATGTTTGACACCCTTGTTTTATAGACTAGTGCTTTTCAGTTCCAGTTTCACAATTTTTGTCATTTAGGATAATATTTGTAACTGAAGGTCTGCAATGTCTGTGTACACACTGTCGAGTTAGTATCTTTGCATTGGTACAGCCTCTCAACTGGCACCCCCTCATAGCGAAGGAATTCCTTTTGAGGGTAAGGAGCCAGGCATGCAACTTCAAAAAGACTTCTTGCTGAAGTTCATAAATGATCGCTGCCTGTTAACAGGGGAAACAGTAATAGCTATTTTCCAAAAGCTTAATTATATTTCTAACAAACTTGACACACTTAATGTGCTCAGTGCTCTTAATGAGAAAATATGCAATCTTTCACAAGGGAATGAAGCTCCAAATAACTCTTAGATGAGCCCTCAGAACTCCAATTTAAACCCAAAGTTATCTTCCTAGGGGAAAGCAATACTCAGAAGAAGGTGGGGGGGAAGCTGGCACCACACTCTGCCTTCAAACAGATCAAGTTGTATTGTACATCTCCTCTAACCATTTAAATTGAGGTCACTGGGCTTCACTCCCAGGGCTAGCTTTTATGTGCAGAAGAACACCTCATCAGCCTCATAAAAACTGAGAGACTCCCTAATAACTTCTGTGCGATGAGATTATACTTTTAACCTTTGGCTGCATAACAATTCCTCTGATGTTACTAAAAAGGCATGGTACTAAATATGATGTTACTAAAATCCTCTTTCGAAATTTCTGTCCATAGAGTTTTCACAGATGAGATGGCCCACCCATATCTTCCAAAGAACATACCTGCAGTATTTGAGTCCTCCATCCTTGAATCAGCAGCTTCTGTAGGTGCAAATAACAAAGCACTACCAGCTCAAACACTCCCCCACAACTCTTAACTTCTTAAGAGACTGTTTCTGGTGAGCAAGTGAACATCACCACCTTTTTGGATGATTAAAAAAAATCTTTACAGAACCTTCACTCTATAGCTGAGCCACTTAATTTATTCCTCCCAGTAAAACAAACAACCAAGATAAATCCAAGGCTCCAGGCCCAATACAGCACCAAAATCAACACCAGTTCTAGGGTTGCCAGCCTCCAAGTAGGGTCTGGAGATCTCCTGCTTTTATAACTGATCTCCAGCTGGCAGAGATCAGCTCCCCCGGAGAAAATGGCTGCTTTGAAGGGTGGACTTTATGGCATTGTACCATGCTGATGCCCCTCCCCTCCCATAACCGCATCCTCTCCTGGATCCACCTCCAGAGTCTCCAGGTATTTTCAACACAGACCTGGCAACCCTAACCAATGCAGCATGCAAGAACAGCTCAGTTCTGCTTGTGACTCTACTAAGAGATTCTATTATGTTACCACTCAGACTCAACTAAGCCTTCGATTCCAACTCCTTTAAGCTCTGAAAAGCATCCCCAAGGGGAAGTACATTATTCAGTGGTACATTTCCTATTATGAAGATCCTTTGGTCAATTCATTCTGATGAATCCATGGCTCCTGCAGGAGAGTTGTCGCTCCAGTCATTTTTACAATAATCTGGCAGTGGATGTGATTCTCCTCCCTACACTATCTCATCAGATCTTGCGACACCCCTCCTACCTCTCCCTCCACCTAACACAACTCTACCTAGTCTCCCATGAAGGACTTACTGCATGACGTGGCTGAAGTTGTTCTGGGTTCCTCAACAAGGGAGGGAAATTTTATGAGCTACCCAGATTGACAATTGAAGCTTCATGGTAACATCCAAACCCTCTCATGGAACATTGCTGGCTGTCCATCCAGGAGAACCTTTCTGGTATACCCAATCCTTGTTTGACACTGTTATTCTTCAAGAAACCTGGGCTCAAGTGCCTGTGACAGCAGAAGGATTTCCATATGTGAATTACTTGCTTCTGTTGCAGAGAGAAAGGCCCAGGGGAAGCCTGGCTATTCTAGTTTCTATGAAACTTCAGACCACAGTAGTAGAATTAGGGCCAAATTTTGTGCCACTGGTAATAATGTGCTCCATGCAGCACTACAGCTCCTGGGGCTCACTTCTCCTTTAGTCCGGTTTAAACCAGACTACAGAAGAACTGAGCCCAGCTGGGATCAGCTGTGCCTGTGGGGGAGCAGATTGCTCCCCACTGGCTGAGCTTTGTGCTGACATCTCCTGCAGCCTGGTTTGAACCAGGCTATGGAAAAAGCCAACACAGCAACAGGATTGGCCGGCTTTTTATAAAACTGGTATTTTTCTTCTTGAGTGTATTGGACCCCCCTAAATTTGGGACTTCCCAGATTTGAATCTTGTACCAGTATTGGAATCCAGGATTTCTTGGAAATCTCAAAATTTTGAGGGAGTCCAATAGACCCAAACCAAAAATACAGATTGTATTTGTCACTAGTCGATAAAGAAGACTGAATGATAGATGCTGTAGGCTGACAAAGTTATTTGGCTGTATTAAATCTCTGCATAGCCAATTATCAAATCAATCACGACCACCTCTCAGTTGTTCCTCTGGGACTGTGGCATCTATCATGACGATACCAAAGGGCAAATGCTTTTTGGCCAAGGTGCTTCAGTCTGAAGCCACCAAGCTGTTGAAACAACAAATGAATGGTGTTTGTCATGCGGCTAATTTTTCTGCCAATCTATAGCATCTACTGTGACCTTGAGTTGTTTGCATGCCTCAAGATGACTGCCCTGCCTCTGGAAACTCTGGCCAAAGTAGAAGAGTTACCTTTTGAGGGTTTCCAACTCTTTCTTCAGAGACCAATGATACTTTGGCCCAGATAAAAAGGAATAAAGAGGCAGAAAGATCACTAGTGACTGCCCTCTCAATCTTTCAAGGTGCACATCCCACATCCCAAGGTGCACATCCCACATCCTTCAATCTTTCAAGGTGCACATCCTCCAGTACCAGCAACCATATCAGAGGCATTAAAGAAATTTCCCCTGCTATTATGATTCTCATCGATCTTTTCCATCATCATAGTCTTAAGAGAAGTGAGAGTGTCTAGGCCTAGGGCAAAATAACCACATCCTGATAAGGTGATTTTGAGACCTAGCCTTCAATTCTTCCTAAGATTGTCTACCTTGCCCAGTTTATTACTCTTCCTGTGTGTTTTTTAAACTCATCTTCTCTTGCAGAGTATGCTGTACATAGTTTAGATATCAAAATTACTTGTTTTGTTTATGGAGAACACAATGCTTCTGTTGTGACCTGAGCTTATTTGTCTGTCAAATGGGCCCCTACAAGGGCTATGCTGCATTATCTCATATCATGTTACTCTAAATTGTCCAGACTGTTACATTTTGTTACCACCAAGTGGGAGTCTCTTGTTCACTCTCCATTCAGGACCATTGTACCAGGGCCCAGGCTTCTTCAGCGGCTTTCCTTCATGGTATCCTGCTGAAGGATTGTAGTGGTTATGTGGTCCTCTGCTGATACTTTTGTCACTATACTGTGGGCACAAATACCAATTGGGAAGGCTGTTCTATGCCCTTTTTGGCTGAGATGCTCTTTTGTACCTCCTTGGTGAGTTGCTTGTCACTATCTCAATTTGAGACTGCAGAGAAGACTGAAGATGAAAACAGGGTTCACTTACCTGTAACTGCTGTTCATTGAGTTGTGTTTTATGAAGATGCATATTCCCTTTCATCTGCCCTCACTGTAAACTCTCTCCTGTGTGTTTTTCTTAAGTCTCCTCCAGCTTAGGGGAACTGAGGAAAAATGGCACTTCTCCCTCATAGCACACAACAGTTGTGGCAAGAAAATACCACCTTGTGCATCAGGGGTGGTGGTGGAGGAGCAGCAGCTTTTTAATCTTTATAAACTAGAAAGTTCTCTTTGAGGCTAGCCTGTACAAGCACAGTCTCAGTGTGTGCCTGCACCAGAAGACAACTCAATTCACAAGAGTTAACGAGTAAATGCAACCCTGTTGTCTCTTGGTTTCTGAGTAGCTGCAGATAATAAAATGACACTTATGGTAGCATACTAATTTTTTAACTAACCTATATTAAGTTGAACTCAGCATGAGTAAATGTTCACAGATCATATTGATAGAAAGTATTGAAATATTCCCCCCTTATTTTTCTCTACAGTTATGATACTTCTGTTGACTGATGTCAGAAATGCATTGTGAAGTTTATATTGCAGTGGAGCAATTAAAACCCATCTTTTCAATTCACATACTGTGAATTCAATTTATAATTTACTAAATTAACTAATAATTTAACCAATTAATTATATTTTTTAATATTGGAATGATTGCTATGTGTGTTTTCTCTTTTCAGAAATACTTGTTTCTCATTTTCTTTGGTATTGCAGTTTAGTAAGATATATTTGGCTGTCATTCTGCCTGAAAAGGCTAATAAAATTGAGCTGCGAATAGTAGATCCTGAAGAATAGTTGGTGGATTTATGTACATTGCTCAGCCTGATGACTTGTAATATTATAGAGGTCAGATAATTAAAGCAAACAGTGATTCCACTGAAGGTACAACTTTTATAGAACTGTTGGGAATTTAAGTTGGTGATCTACTGAGCATCCTTATGTGAGGTCCTTAGAGGAGCTTATGTAGCTTCTTGACTTGAATGGCACTGTGTTTATATACTGCATGTAGTAGATTATAGCCACTGACTGATAAAAGCAATATTAATGTTCCTTCCTTCTGGGGTTCCATTGTTAACAGTGTCAAAAATACCAAAACCCAGGAAAATACCAACACTGAGATTAACAACAGGATGACAATTATTTCCTACTGGCTTTCTGCAAGTTAGTTTGGCAAAATGTATTAAAAACTACATTTATTCCAAGGGCCTGTTATCTCAATGCCTATATGTAGCTTAGTAAAATTAAATTCTATTTAGTACTCACTTGAAACATAGCCAGCTGTACTGGTAAGACTCAGAGTGGCTGTCAAAGGCAACAACAAGTTTCAATAACCATTTAAAGCAATAATTTTACAATATATAGACAAAACCATATTAAAGTCTTCTCACTAATGCCTTCTCATCAATTACTTCACCCTCTGTAAAAAACTTTCTGAAGCAAAATGTTCTTCTTAGTTATTTATTTATTTACTTCATTTATAGCCTGCCTTTTTCCACAGTGGGGGAACCCAAAGCAGCTACATTGTTCTCCTTTCCTCTGTTTTATACTTCCAGCAACCTTGTGAAGTAGGTTAGGCTGAGTGTGTGAGACTGGTCCAAGGTCACTGAGCAAACTTTCATAGCGGACATTTGAATCTGTCTCACTAGTCCCAGATCCTAATCTGAGTGAAGGTTTCCTCCAGCTTCACCTATTGTGACAAGCTATTCTGAAGTGAGAGCTCTATAGCAAAGAATGCCTTAGTTCTACCAGGTAACATCAAGCTTACTTAAAGGAGGGCATTGTAAGGAGGAGAAAACCTGAGGCGTACAATTACCATATGTGAAGTATATTGGAAGGAGGGATTATAGGAATTAAAGCTAGGCAGTCATAACCATCTAAAGCAATAGCAAGAGAGTTCCTTGAGGCATTTATGCAGTACCTAAGCACCCAGCTCCCTAGCACATAGTGTGACTTGGCATAAACTTGATTTGGTTGCTCTAGCTAAGGGTCAATAGGAAAGCATTTTTTTAAATGAAGTCTGGCTCTCTTGAATTGTACTTCAGAGGTCTGACTAATTCTGCTTTGCTGGTTAGTACAGTGCAGCCTTTTGTTATACAGTCAGCAGTAGTGCTGACGTATCGTGATTCCTATAGACTTAAATGTTTTCATGTTGTATCAAAAAGTACAACTTTCTGCTACCCACACCCTTATTTTTATGCGAAGTTTGGATCTTGTTACAGTTTACACAAGCCTGCTTAGACTTTGTGAACTGATGTCTGTTACTGAATTGGAAATTGCATAATATGACCATTAATCACAAGATGTTATATAACCGTCTATCTCTTTGGGTCAGATCTGTTAAGAGAATATAAGAAGCCATGTTGGATCAGGCCAATGGCCCATCCAGTAAAATACTCTGTGTCACATAGTAGCCAAAAAAAAAACCAGGTACCATCAGGAGGTCCATCAGTG
Source organism: Heteronotia binoei (assembly GCF_032191835.1). Lineage (NCBI taxonomy): Eukaryota > Metazoa > Chordata > Lepidosauria > Squamata > Gekkonidae > Heteronotia > Heteronotia binoei. The sequence continues at coordinate 74,590,168 of NC_083228.1, read as the reverse complement.
GGGCCAGGACATTAGAAGTCATCACACTGTTGCCCCCCCCCCAAGCACCAAGAATACAGAACATCACTGCCCCAGATGCTGTGACAAATAGCCACTGATGGACCTCTGCTCCATATATTTATCCAATCCCCTCTTGAAGCTGGCTATGCTTGTAGCTGCCACCAACTCCTGTGCCACCACCTTCTATGGCAGTAAATTCCATGTGTTAATCACCCTTTGGGTGAAGAGGTACTTCCTTTTATCCAGTCTAACCCAACTGCTCAGCAATTTCATTGTGTGTCCACGAGTTCTTGTATTGCATGAGAGGGAGAAAAGTACAGTATTTTTTGCACCATAAGACTCACTTGTAATTCTTTCTCTAAAGTAATTCTTTCTGTTTGATTGTCCCTAGGGACTTCAACATTCACACTGAGGCTTTCTTTATGGAAATGACTGCCATGATAACAATAGGCTGTCCCAGAACATTTTAGTCTCTATGCATATAGCAGGCCATATATTTGATCTGCTTTTCCTGGGAGACAAAATTCATCCCTTCTTTTGTCTGTGGCCCAACCAGTGCCTTTAAGATCTGCTTTACATCCTTGCTATCTATGCCCTACTACCATAAGAGGTGAGGCAGGGTTTTTTCAGTAGTGGCACCTCATCTGTGAAATGCCCTTCCTCTTAAGGCTTGCCTGGTGCTTACATTACTTTCTTTTAGATATCAGACTTAAATATTTCTGTTTATCCTGAGGCTGATCTTTTAAAATCATTTTATAGTGTGCTTTTTAGTCAGAAAATTATTGAATTTATTTTAATGTGTTTGGTGTTCTGTGGCTGGCTTTTTTTTCTGCCCAAAGAAGTCCAAAAGGCTACCGTGCACCTGTGATTCTGCAAAATATATAATTATATATGGATCTGTTCAACAGAGATTTTTCTGAAAATACAGTAGGGCTATACTCTAGCACAGGGGTGGCCAATGGTAGCTCTCCAGATGTTTTGCCTACAACTCCCATCAGCCCCCACCATTGGCCATGCTGGCTGGGGCTGATGGGAGTTGTAGGCAAAAAAACATCTGGAGAGCTACCGTTGGCCACCCCTGCTCTAGCAGAATAGTTTTGGAAGGTACTTTATAAATATAGATCAGGGGTAGCCAAACTGTGGCTTGGGAGCCACATGTGGCTCTTTCATACATATTGTGTGGTTCTTGAATTCCCCAGTGCCCTGCTTGGAGAAGGCGTCTCTTTAAATCAGTTCTCCAAACCAAGCCATCTGGCAGCTTGAAGAATGCATTTAAAATTGCTTTCTTTCTACCACCCATCTCCCTCCCTCCCTTCCATCCATCCATCCATCCTGTGGGTCTCAAACATATGATGTTCATGTGCTGTAACTCTCAAACATCTGATGTTTATTCTGTGTGACTCTTACGTTAAGCAAGTTTGGCCACTCCTGGCTTAGTGGTGTTCCTGAATTCCAAGATTTTTTTTTTTTTTAAAAGCAAGTCTCTAACCTTTTCCGTCATGGAAATATGCCCACTTCCTTATATCACCTTGATATTTCAGTGTTTTTAAGTCATAAAAACCCCCAACACTTGTCTTCAGAATGAGTGGGGGGGGGTAGGGTTGCCAAGCCCAATTCAAGAAATATCTGGGGACTTTGGGGGTGGAGCCAGGAGACATTAGGGGTGGAGCCAAGATCAAGGCTGTGACAAGCATAATTGAACTCCAAAGAGAGTTCTGGCCATCACATTTAAAGGGATGGCACACCTTTTCAATTCCTTCCTTCTATAGGAAATAATGAAGGATAGGGGCACCTTCTTTTGGGGCTCATAGAATTGGACCCCCTGGTCCAATCTTTTTGAAACTTGGGGGGTATTTTGGGGAGAGGCACTAGATGCTATACTGAAAATTTGGTGCCTTTACTCCAAAAACCAGCCCCCCCAGAGCCCCAGATACCTGCTGAATGGACAAAGAATGCTGGAAAACAGAAAAAAAGTATGTGAAGAATACTTTCACATTCTTGATTTAGCATGCTGTTTGTAGCTTTATTAGATATAATAATTAATTTAATGGGCATTTCGGTAAGGAGGAAGTTGACAAGCTATTGCTCCTTTTAGTGGCTAAGAAGTCAGGTAGGAGGGGCTGGCAGCAGCTGAGCCTGGTAACTCTGGACTCCAGAAACCAAACAATGGTCCAAAAGTTATATTTAGGACCAGTCTTTCCTGAGCATATCTCCAGAATAAGGAGATATGGATAAACTTTTGGACCATTGTGTGGTTTCCAGAGTTATTAGAAATGGGGGTTTTCCCAATCCATTTTTTTCTGTAAGAGGAGCAACAGGGTGGCCCACTATCAGCTTTTATGATTAAACACTGGAGCCATTTACTTGTATAGTAATACAAGTGGCAGACACTTGTGTCTGTGTGAAATCTGGGAAGCAGAATTCAGTGTTCTGTTGTGTATAGCTGATGTGCTTTTGCTACTTTCCAGTTTTAAAACTTTCGTTCCTGCTGTAGTGAAATTAACAGAAAGTGTTTGACAGTCAGGCTACGCAATAAATGGACAAAGAGTAAAAGCCTTATTTAGTGGGAAAGCTTTGCTGTATGAGAATATTAATGATATTAAGTAGGTTTTAGTTCCTGTAGTATTGCGTAGCTCAACACAAAATGATGCTCGATGAAATTGCTATGCATTGGACAGATGAGTGTTACTAATTTAGAATGTATGGAGTTATCATAATACAAACAAGCCTATTCTGGATCTGGCTTGTATTGGAATAATGTCTGTTTGAATATCTCAGGTCTATTTTAAGAAGATAGTTTTGGGTAAGATGTACATAAGAATAGGTGTTGAATGTTGGATAAATTATTTATATATATTCTTTGTAGCTATTGTTAACAACCTTGTCTATAAAAATTCTCAAATAAAAGCAGAAGGATCAAGTGGACGTCTTGGGCAGTTCATTAAAAGTTACATAACTTGAAAATATTTTCCCTTGTTACTTGGGTCACTTAAAATTAGGCAAAGCAAAGCCTTGAACACGCTGCAGGGAACGAACAATCCTTTCCTGGCAGAGGTGATGGATGGTGTGTATTATGTGGCTTAGTGGGCATTTTCTCACTTTCTGCCTGGTGTGTGTGTGTGTGTGTGAGAGAGAGAGAGGGTGGGGGGAGAGATGTTTATCAGTTTTTAATCTGTTTGTACTTTCCTGCTTCATTGTATACATTTATCCTATCACAGGAACAGCTATTTTGAAAATGAAGCAATTGTTAGATTATTGAATAGGATTCATTCACCCATTTTTTACTCAAATTCCTGATCCCTAAGCCAATCGTATACAGTGCAAATTTCAGAGAGTTTCCTAAGATTTAGAGCAGGGGTGTTGAACTCATTTCTTATGAGCGTCGGATCTGACATAAATGATACCTTGTTGGGCTGGGCTATGTCAGGTTGAGCCGGGACATGTCGGGCCAGGCCATGTATATACCTATTTAAGATTAGGTAGCAAAGATATAAACTTTATAAAGGACATGGACAAAGACAATTTTTTAAAAAAACAAACAAACATGGTTACAACTTAAAGGTGCTTTCTTTGTATTCAGTCTTAAAAATGCTTTCTTTGTATTTCTCCCATGGGATCCAGAGAACAGGGCAAAGGAAGCTGTGGCTATTTCCTTCCTTCCCCAGGAGCCTCAGCCACTAGAAGGAAGAGAGACTTGGCTCAGTAGCTAGAAAAAACAAGCTCTGCCTTTCCCCCTTTCTCTCCAAGACAGGAGCCTCAGACAATTGAGAAAACAGAGGTTTTGCCCTGTAGCTCCTGTGTGATTGAGCAAGCCTTGCAAAGCAAGCTGTTATGCAGAAGGAAGCAAGAGATGGGGAGAAGGAAGCAGATGACAGTCAGTTGCTTGGGTGTCTGATAGAAAGCCTCCGGGGGCCTGAAAATTGTCAAAGCAAGAAAGAATGGACTTTCCAGGCCCTTTGCATTTTTCTGGAAACACACACTCTACACATAGAGGTATGTTTGAGACTGAGCCCGCTTCCTTAGCTTGCATATCTTGATCTCAGTATTAAAAGACTAGTCTCTTGTGGTGCAAAAATCCTCCCGTCAAAGAATAAAAAAGGAAGTTGAAGCTACCATCACCATATAAATCTAAGGAGAGAAAAAAGAAACATTGGATAGAGGGCTCCACTTGTTTTGCTTTACCAGCTGTGTCGAAAGTGCTTGGGTACCTAACCTAGAACTCACTGCTTTAATTCCTTGAGATTTTTCTGAAATTGGAGCTTGTTCTTTGTTTTCTAGATAACAGGACCCTTTCCCTGTGCAGTGATATTTCCCCAATCCTAGAAGATTCACCTGGGGCCCTGCCATCTTCTCTATCAGCCACAATACCACTTTTCTGTTCACTGCCAACAATACAGCTGATGCTAAGTTGGAGATTCTTTACCTACTTTCATCAAGCACTACCTCCTGGATGTGCGACCCTTTGGATGAGCTATTCCCTCTTAAACTGATGCGCCTCTACCTACATCCTGGTTAGCATCCATCGGTATGTTGCACAAAGGCCACAAAGAGACTCACAGCTTTTTTAAAAAAACATGCATTTTGTTTTGCATTCAAGATTTTAGTTGATTTTGTTTGTGAAGTATAAGTCATTAAGTATCAACATATTCTAGATTTAGATAATGATAGTTTGATGCAAATAAGGGGAGAACACTGCTTGTACATATGCAAACTTGAAGTCTGTTGGTCCCCCCCACCCACCTTTTAGTGCACAGTAGTTGATTGCAACATTGCCAGGGACAAGGTACTGCGTATGTAACATTCAGAAATAGTGTTAAACACTGGTCTAACTAACCGTGCTAAACGCTGCACATATAACATTCAGAAATAGTGCTAAATGCTGGTCTAACCACTGGTTTCCTGTAACTAAATTTATCTTGTCCTATTATTCAGATGTACAATTCATGCTGCAATCAAATTGCTTTCTAAAAAGGTCTGTGCATCTGAATATTTTATTAACTTTTCATTTTGTTTCCTTTTTTAAAAAAACTCCAAAAATGTTATAAGCGATCAGTTATTCTTCATTAGCACCAACAATTAAAAGCTATAGTTTTTCATAACAATCCATTTCTTTTTGCAAGCAGGAATAAATTCTTTCATGATCATCTGATAGCTTGTGTGTTGTTTGATTGAATTTTACAATAATCTTGACTTTTCATGCATCAAATACTGGGTTCTTTAGTAATTCCATTTTAAAATATCGTCAGTAGATCATGCCAAAAGCTAACAAGTTAAACAGTATAACAACAAAAAATATTTGGATGAAATTATTTCATAAATCTGTATTCTTGAGAGCCCTTGTTATCAAGAATGATCTGCACAGATTAAGTTGTCACATATCAGTATGATGTGAACAGATGTGACCAAGCATGACACAAAAATCTCTGTAAATTTTTGATCTTTCAGTATGGATTTTGTATAGTGTGGTATGGTGCCATCTACAGTGTTAAAATAAGATTGCACAGCACAAATTTCCCAGTACTATAAGAACATAAGAGCCATTGATCCATCTAGTCCAGCATCCTCTATCACACAGTGGCCAGCCAGTTCCTCTGGGGGGTCAGCAACTGGGCATAGAGGCTGAGGTCTTCCCTTGATGTTGCCTCTAGGCTCTGAGATTTAGTGCCTCTGAGTTCCTCTCAGCTACCATCGCTGGTAGTCACTGATCCTCCATGAATCTATCTAATCCCTTTTTAAAGCTATTTTTCCTGTGGCTATCACTACATCCTCTGACAGTGTATTTCACATTTTAAACCCTCTCTGTGTAAAGTAATATTTCCTTTTATCGGTCTTGAACCTACTGCCCATCAACTTCATTTAATGCCCTCAAGTTCTAGTATTTGAGGGAAGGGGAAAAAATTACTTTTGTCATCTTGGATGCTCTCCTTTGTACTGTTTCCAGCTCTGCAGTGTGCTTTTTGAGATACATTGATCAGGACTGTACGCCGTATTCCAAATGAGGTTGCACCATAAGATCTATACAGGAGCATTACAATATTGGCCATTTTATTATCAGTCCCTTTCCTAGTAATCTCTAACATAGTTTGCCTTTTTAATGGCTGCAGCACACTGGGCTGACACTTTAATTGAACTATCCACTATGACCTCAAGATTTTTCCCCCCTCTTTGTCTCAGCAAATTCAGACCCCAATAGTCTATTTTTGAAGCTGGGATTTTTTTGTCCAATGTGCATCACTTTACACTTACCAACACTGAACTTCATTTGCCACATTGTTGCCCACTCATCCAGTTTGTTGAGGTCCTCTTGGAGCTCTTCAGTCAGCCTTGGTCTTCTCCATCCTGAATAATTTTGTGTCATCTGCAGACTTGTCCACTATACTACTCACCCCTAGTCTCAGATCATTTATGAATAAATAGTATCAGCCCCAATACTTGTGAGACCCCACTAATTACTTCCCTCCACTGTGAGAATTTCTATTGATTTCTGCTCTTTGCTTCCCATCATTTAATCAGTTTTTAAATCCATAAGAGAATCTGTCCTCTTATCCCATGACTGCTAAGTTTACTCAGGAGTCTTTTGTGAGGTACATTTTGAAAGTCTAGGTTCACTTGCTCAAAGAACTCCAAAAGACTGGTGAACCAGGACTTCCCTTTGCAGAAACCATGCTGATTTTGCGTCAGCAGACTTTTGTCCCTCTGTGTGCCGAAGAATTCTAACTTTGATTACAGTTTCTACTAATTTGTCTAGGATAGATGTTAGGCTGCCTGGCCTTTAATTTCCTTGTTCCCCTCTGAATCCTTGTTAAAAAATTGATGTCACATTTGCTACTTTAGTGTTCTTATTCAGTGGCTGAATTTAGTGATAGGTCACATGTACAGGTTAATAGATTAATAGTCTCACATTTGACTTCCAAATTGAGGTGCATGCCATCAGGACCTGCAAATGTATTGGTTTTTAGTTTCCTGGATAGGTCTAAATAGAATGCCATATCTCGTCACCTCAATTTGGCTCAGTTCTTCTGACTTCCTTTCTGAAAACGGGGGCTGGGACTTGGGTACATGCCCACTTTCCACATAGAACACAGAAGCAAAAAAGTTCTTGAACTTCTCTGCCATCTCCCCATTTTCCTTTAGCAATCCCTTAATTCCTTTGTCATCCAAACACCCCACTGCTTCTCTGACTGGTTTCCTGTTCCAGACATTTTTAAATAATGTTTATTGTTTGTCTTGATGCTTTCAGCAGCCTGCTCCTCAAAATCTCTTTTTGCATACCTAGTTACTGACTTACATTTCTTTAGCCAGAACCTGTGGTCCCACCTGTTCATTGACATCTTAGAACAGCTAAAAATGTTTATGTAGTTTACCAGTATAAATAATATTTTAAAAATTAATAAAACTAGAGATTTGATACATGGGAAAGACATCTTGGCTACCTCGTGACTTAGCAAAGATCTGGGACAGTTAGATTTTATTTATGCAAGCATGTACATAATTTGTTTTCTTGTTAGTTACTGAGCATTTTGATGACTCACAGCTTAATGCAGAGAGACTCTATTTAAAAGCATTGTGTCCATGGCAGTTCTATTTAGTGTATATGACTGCATTAACACATGCAAGTCACCCCTTGAAACTAACATGCACATGTATGAACTAGGCTTTAGTTTGCCAAGGATTGCTACTCTTGTCATGATATGAAAAAAATGTTGAAGTGCTGTGACTAATTTTTTGAAGTTTTTATTTGTCTGTACTTCCTTTTGTTTAATTTAGTGACATTATACTGGAAATACGTTTTAGAAACTTCCTTGAAAAATGAGTTTGCATCGCAAACCAGAACTTTTTCATTTTCCTTCAAACATATGCTATTTTTAAATGATGTTTATAACAAAAGGCTGCTCACAGTTGTAACACAGACACTTTTTCATAGTCCTGACACCTGAAATTTCTTAAGAGGTTTAGGAAGTGCATTCTGCTACACAGTAGGTATGTATCCTGGTGGCAATCTGAGTCTGTTACCAGGACACAGTGTGCTGTAAAAGTATTGTATTCAGGCATACCTAGTGAAACATTCTAGATGGAAGGTCAGTGACACTTGCTCACGTAGTCTTGTGGTATAAAACAGGTAGAGCCTGACGCAAGCAGTACTGCTTAAATTGCTCTGAATGGAACAAACTTCCCAGTAACATTTTCCATCTGCAGTTCCATGTTGGTGCAATTAAAGCAAACGAGCTTAAACTGCTGGAAAATTGCAACAGCAATGGAAAGCAAAGAGGTCAGTGTGAATTTTAAGGGTTAACAGGGTATTTTACATGTACTTTTTTTTAAAGCGAACAAGTACAACAATACTTTTAATGAGTTTGTTCTATATGTGTTTCTAATGTTGAAAGTCTTCCTCATGTTTAGTTTTCATAAAGTAAGTCATAAGTCTTCCTCAGGGCTTTTTTTTGTAGAAAAAGCCCAGCAGGAACTCATTTGCATATTAGGCCACACACCCCTGACATCACCATTGGGTCACACAGGGCTTTTCTGTAGCAAAAGTTCTGCAGGAACTCATTTGCATATTAGGCCACATCCACTGGCACAAACCAGCCAGAACTGCGTTCCTGCTCAAAAAAAAAGCCCTGGGTTTCCTGGATGGTAGGTCCACTAGTTTGCCATAATATGGCAATTGTAATGACTAACAATAGGAGTTTTATCAGTGGTTGTACTCCTGACATCACCAGCAATACTGCCTCTCTCTCTTATTCATTCTACTACATTCCTTTGCAAGCTTGTAAATAATTAAAAATGACTTAACTATATTGATGCTTTCCTTCATGTATGATAAAATACTGGAACAGTTTAAATGGATGACTCTCAGAATTAGACTCTTAAGCTGTTGGATTTTATTATGATTGCTTATTGAAAGAGTTTACATATCCCTCAGACACTGAAATGGTTATTAGTTTTCTGCATACTGATATTTTATTACAGCTGGAATATAGGAGTAGAAACTATATTTGTGCGTACAAACAAACTGAAGATTAGGAGAACAATTTTCATTAGCAGATTGAAGTATTGCTTTGGGGCATGTGGAGGGTGTTTTTTCCAACAGTAGCCATAATTCACAATATTACTAAGTTAACTGCAAATCCCCACACCTAAGCAATAGAAAGTTGTTAAGCACCAGATGAATAGATACACTATCTGAAACACCAAGAAATGAAAAGCCATGTTTACACCAAAGGAATAGTTATGTTGGTTTATACTTGTTACTAGGGTTGGACACGAATTGGGGAAAAGGGTGGTTCGGTGCATGGTTCATTAATTTACGAACCAAACAAACCCCGAGCCAATGAAACCACAATTTTCCTGAACCATTCGTGGTTTGGGGATTTGTGATTCATTATGGCTGGGGAAGGAGGAGGATAAGGCATTTAAATGCCATCCCTCCCTTCTCCAGCCGAAAATCTCTACAATGTATCCTATGGGCCCATAGGATACAATGGAGAGCTTGGGCTATGACTGTGGCATAACCCTTAGGTATAATTCTAGTGTCACACCACAGCCATGGCCCAATCTCTCCATTGTATCGTATAGACGCATAGGATACAATGGAAAGATCTTTCCTCAATCTTTCTTCCCTTCCCCATCTAGCTCCAGCAGTCTCGTTGGGAAAGTGAATAAAGACTGAGGAGACCTCTCCCCAGATCAGGCTCTGTTGGGGTGCCTGGTTGAAACTGGGCAGTGCAGCAGAGCTGGGAAAGCAGCTGATCCTGTGGGGAGAGGTCCCCCCCCCCGGCAGGATTAACTGCTTTGCCAGCTCTGCTGTGTTGCCCGGTTTCAACCTGGCACCCCAGCAGAGCCCACAAAAGAGTTAATCCTGCAGGGAAAGCTTTTCCCACAAGATTGGCTGTTATTTAGGCTCTGCTGGGGTGCCTGGTTGAAACCAGGCAGTGCAGCACAGCCAGCTAAGCAGTCAAACCTGCAGGGAGACCTCTCCCCACAGGATTGACTGGAGCTTCAAAATGAGTTTAAACTGCCTCCCCTTAGCTTTCTCAGGTGCCCTGCAGCCGCTTGGTGCATAGGGAAGCCAAGTGGGTAGGAGCTGTCCCCAAACCGGCCATGGAGGTTTGAGAAGTTTGGTAACAGTGCCAGGGGAGGCATGGTTTGGAACTGAACCACGAACGTGCCCAAGTTATGGTTCATTGCTCAGTTCGTCCCCATCCCTACTTGTTACCATAGTGTTTCCAAAACATGAAGGTACCATTATTGTACATTTTCTGTCCATATTTGTGCAGAGATATGTTTTAATTCTTTTCCTTTGTTTTGGCTACATGATATTGAAAACTGAATTCAAGACATGGTAACATTTTCTGAAAAATGGGTAGTGTAACAGTAAACTTTACAACAGTTACTTTACATTTTGTGTACAATAAATAGTGTCTAATTAAAATCTTTTGCAAAGTGTGATACTGGTACTTCAAAAGTAGCTATTCTTGTAGGGAAAAAAGTATTATTGTGCTGCAGAGAGGAATAAATGATCAGTTAATTCTATTAAAATGGTAATCTACTGGTGTTGATTGCTCTGCTTTAAATGATACAGACTGTAGTCTAACAGAGCATGGAAAATAGCATTAATGACCCTAAAGTGACATACACAAATGCTAGGCGAACTCTGTGTTTTATTGAAGAAGTTCTGAAACTTCAGTAGACATGATCTGAATGAAATCTGAGTATGTTTGGCAGATCTTTTTCTGAAGGAAGAGGAGGAAGAGAGGGAGGAAAAAGAGAAAGAAAGAAAAGAAAGAAAGAAAGAAAGAAAGAAAGAAAGAAAGAAAGAAAGAAAGAAAGAAAGAAAGAAAGAAAGAAAGAAAGAAAGAAAGAAAGAAAGAAAGAAAAGCAGGAGGAGGAGTCCAAACTAGTTACGCTCTTCCCATGAATCCTGTCTACTTGGTGATATTGCTTTGGGGCCAAGTCCATTGGTAGCAGACAAAAGGATGCGATCTGAGTGCTGGGGAGATTTGGATTGTGACAGAAGAGAAAAAGGAGGTGTGTAAAATACACCAGAAGTTATCAGGTATGTGAAATAAATATGCATCCAAATAAATTAAGTATGTACTTTATACTCTAAAAAGATAACCATGAAAATGTTTGGCAAGTTGGACATAAATACCACAAAGTTGATAAAAGTACAAAAATGTTAAACAAACATACAGGTTGCAAGTGTTGAACAATGAAAATAGTAATACAGACAAATGTTATACTTATTAGGGTTTGTAGAATCTTTTGGGCTCAAGTGCCGTGTTCTACTGGAGAAAGTTTTTCTTCCAGACGTTTCGTTCTCGGCTGCGGAGAACATCCTCAGTGGTGTTGCAACCGGAGCAGGCGCTCTGACCTTCTTGGCTGCTGTGCATTGAGTGAGGCCAAGGCTGCTGGAGAGCTGCTATTTCTAGGCTGGAGGGGGTGTGGTGAAAGGGCAATAGGTTCTTTCAAAGAACTAAGTCCTGTCTACGGCCTCACATTATCATACCCGCCTGAACAGAGAAGCTATTGAGATTTACAAACACCAGCACAACTTTAACAGAAAGGAAGAAGGCATTTCCATCCACCAATCTTGGTATCCAGCTCTGCAAAACTCCCTACAGACTATAAATTGCAGAAATTCACAGAACAACCAGCACATTCCACAGAACAATCAGCACAGTCAACAACCATCTTCCTTTACTTCACATCCCTTCCAACCCTCCCAGCAATTAACACAGAACAATGGTCACATTCAACAGCCAGTTTCCTTATCACTACTCTTCCAGGAAGCCCCACCAAACAATGGGCACATCCACAAACCTATTGCCCTTTCACCACACCCCCTCCAGCCTAGAAATAGCAGCTCTCCAGCAGCCCTGGCCTCAATGCACAGCAGCCAAGAAGGTCAGAGCGTCTGCTCCGGTTGCAACGCCACTGAGGATGTTCTCCGCAGCCGAGAACGAAACGTCTGGAAGAAAAACTTTCTCCAGTAGAACACGGCACTTGAGCCCAAAGATTCTACAAACCCTAATGATGTTACCAGCCGTGAAAACCTGAAATCTTTGATAAATGTTATACTGTTGCAATCAGTCTACAGAAATAAAATATCACTTCTTTACAACACATAAACAACATTGTTATAGAAGTCAATCAAAAGGAAGTCAGTCATATCAGGCAGTAATGCCACAATAATAATCAGTTGGCTGTGTTACTTTCAATTAGAAATCAGCCAAAATTAGTCCAAGATTAGTCAGTGTTGCTTCCATTTAGGAATCAGCCAAGGATGATCAAAGGGAGTCCTGAAGACTGCTGGCTAGAGAATCCATTTTGAAATATAGCCAAATCCTGTAGCTATTTCCTGGATCCAAAGAATCATGTTGTAATCAAAAATTCCAGCATGTAAAGTCTTGACAAATAAAGAGGCTGAGCCTACTTGAACGTAACACAGCCAACAGATTATTATTGTGGTGTTACTGCTTGATATGACTGACTTCCTTTTGATTGACTTTTCTAATGATGTATCAGCATAAACCACCCTGGACAAAGCTTTCATTCAGCCACTGCTTGAAGACTGCTACCAGTAAAGGCAAGATTAACAGATAGCTCTGTTTTGTCTGAGAGCTAACCCATGATAGTAGAATATGAAAGTTAACTTTTTATTCTTCTCTCTGCAACACACATATGAGATCACAAGTGCTTGTGTTCAGAGCCTACCTTGGAATCCATGAAAGCTATACAACTTTGAACATGAGCTTCACCACCCAAAATGGCATTTGTTGCCTAGAGTGTGGAGCCATGCCTAGCCCTCAGTCTTTCCCAACAGTAGAGTAGGCTAGATAAATCACATGCATTTATTAAGATAGATACATGAATTTTAAAAGGCCAATTTTAAAATGGACAAGGTAGGTGGGGAGGAAGAGGGGGAACTGTCAGAAAGGTTCAGGAGCCGTGCTCTTGTGAGCTCCTGCTGAATCTGAGGCCTGCTCTTGGTGATACTCGAGAGGAAATATGCCCTTGGTTTGAAGTGGGGTGGAGGAGAACTATCTGTAAAGGAGTGCATAGGAATAGTTTGTTAATTAGGATTGATAGATGGCTTTTAAAAGGTTAAAAAATCTTGTTGTTGTAGAACAAAGGGTGGTTTCACACAGGAGATTTGGCCCGACCTAGCTCTGCTTCCCATTTGGATTAAAAGCACGCAATCACACAAGCACATCTACCCTCCAAGCTGCACCCGTTCTTACCCTGTCTCCAGACACCTCCTATCTGCATCCCCCTGAATCGGATGTAAGTTGCATAATTGGCTGCTGTCTGAATGCCCCAGGGTGACTCATAAGCGAAAGAGCTGTGTGATCGCGCTAAGCTGTTTCCAGCAGGGTAGGGTTTCCCCCCCCCCCCAACCCCTCTCAGAAGAGTGCTTGTGCGCTTCTCTGCTTGAGTGCACACACAGGACTTTTAAAAAAGAACAGCCCTTTCCACAGCGGGTCCATGGTTAAGCCGCACTAGCAGTGTGAATGGGCAACCACGGGCCGCTGCTGGGATCCTGTCCCTTCAGCAGCTGCTGTCTGATAGCCTGGAAATGGAACCTCAAGGAGGTTTTTCCTCAACGGGATAATATCGGGTCAATTTCACCGTGTGAAACCAGCCAAAGTCTTTTTAGACCAACCAAGTTTTATTCTAGGCATAAGGTTTTCTATTCAGCACACTTCTTCAGATATCATGCAAACAAAAGCTGATACCAAGAACAAAACTGTTGGTCTTGAAGGTGCTGCTGGACTGAAACTTTGTTCTGCTACTTCAGACCAAAATGGCTATCCACTTTAATCTATTGTTGCTGTACTTAGGGGGAATGAATGCAGCTGTTTGACTTTTATAGAACTGAAGCATATAGAAACCAGGCATTGGAGCCTTTTAAAAGTTCTGTTGAAACCCAGAGGCACTGGCCCTCCATAGAGTACTATTTGGTTATTAGACTCTGGGATAAAGAAGAAGCCATGAGAGCAAAACATGAATACTGTAGCATTACTCTACTAAGACTTGTGCTTACCAGCAGGATATGCTTTTCATTTTGAAAGCATGAAATTTAGAATGCTTTTGGGGGGCCCATCAGCCATCCTCAGACAGCACAGTCAGGCTTGCTTATCTAGCTCACAAAGACTGAAAGTTTGAAGGAAATGACATAAATAGATACATATGTTTCCAAAACACAACCTTTTGGTCTAGAGAAAAGACACCTGTCTCTTGGGAAAGATGAGAAAGCCTCCCATCTACCCTATCAGTCTGGGCTTAAGGTCCCATATTCTTTGTTTCAGACTGGCTCTCATTGCTTATTATTCACAAGAAAAACATTCCAACATACGTATGTTACCACCAGAAAAGATGGATGTCTTGTGCAGTATCTTTATTTATAGGAAAATAAAGATGAACAAAAATAAGATGGGAAAATTACAAGTCTTTAAATACTCAGAGGATGGAAAATGGGTGACTTGCATTGTCCCCAGGGTTCTGGAGATTTTCTCATGAATAGCTTGTAGGAGCCACTCCATAGTTCTCTCCACTTAGTTCAAGCAATTCTTGTGTATGTGAAATATCTTCTACTCCTATATTTGTTTCTACATATCTGGCAGTCTCCCTTTTTATAGAAAGTGAGCTGGTGGTAATACATTGGAGCAGCCACAATTATTAGGCACTGTTTTCTGTCATGGTGCTTCTTGTGTTATATGTCATGGGTGCTGGGGACCCTTCAGAGGAAGTTGAGTCTGATGAGGAAACTGTGCCCCTGCCACCTGCACCAGTGCCCCTGCCTCCTGCTGGAGAAGATCCTAGCCCCCCTGCCTCGCCCTCTCGGGTGGCTCGTGTGCGTGACCGCCTCCGGCAGGACCTCAGGGATCGGAGGAGGGCGGCACGCTCACAAGCAAGACGCTCCCTGAGCCCTGAGTTCTGAGAGGATTCTGGCCCTTCTAAGAGCAAGGATGCTTGAGTGGTAACAGGATCCTGGCTGCCTCCCTGAGCCAGCAATTAGCCCAAACGGGCAACAGCCAGCAGAGGGCTATATAGCTGTGGGCTTTGGGAGGAAGCTTTGTGGAAGCAACTAGTCATCTCCCTGACATTCTAGCATCCACTCCGGCTTGACTTTGGTTCCTGACTCCCTGACTTTGGCTTTGGACTTCTGGACTCCCTGACCTCGGCTTCTGGACCTCAGACCTGCGATACTTCTACAGTGATTCGGATTTGGCGCCTCGGACCCTCCTGCTTACTGGCTACAGACCTCGGACTGCCTCTGGACTTTGCCTGACCCGGCCCCAGCCGTGACAGATTGCTTCCACCGACAAACACCCACTCCACAGGATGGATGCTGAAGCAAGTGAAACCACAGAACTACTGGCTGCGCTCCAAGCCCAGGTACAGCAGCTAACACAGGCAGTAGTGCACTTGCAGCAACAACCTGCGGCCAGTGCTCCAGCCAAGTGCCCAGTTCCCCCACCTGACAGATTTGGGGGTGCCGTGGAAGAATTTCCTGCCTTCCTAGCACAGTGTCGGCTGTACTTTGAACTGAGAGCACGGGACTTCCTCAATGACAAAACCAAGGTGTGTTTCGTCATCAGTCTGTTAAAGGGGCAGGCGGCCAAATGGGCCACACCCTTACTGGTCGCGTCCTCTCCCCTACTGACTGATTACCAGGGGTTTGAGGCCCACCTGTCTGCTGCTTTCTCAAACCCAGTCCAAGCAGCCACAGCCAACCGGAAGATCAGGGCACTGAAACAAGGCAACTCCTCGGTGGCTCAATATGCCACTGGATTCAAGCTCCTGACCCAGGACTTGGCGTGGAATGAGGCTGCCCAGATGGACCAGTTTACTGAGGGGTTGGCAGAGGAGGTCCTGGATGAACTGGCCAGGGTGGAGCAGCCACCCACGCTCCAAGAACTTATCACCCTCTGCCTCCGCATCGATGGCCGCCTGGAAAGTCGCCGCCAAGCCAAGACCAGAGGGCGCCAGCTCCCTGCGCCGTGCTACCTGGCTCCTCGCCCGTCCCCAGCTAGTACCAGCACCAAGGATGAGCCTATGCAGCTTGGAGCTGCTCGACCCCGCCTGACCCCAGAGGAAAAGACCAGACGCCGCACGCAGAATCTGTGCCTCTACTGCGGCACGGCAGGCCACTATGCCTCTGGCTGCCCTGCTAAGCATCGGATACCTGGACCTTCGCTGCCACCGCCGCCAAAAGGGCAGCCCCAGGCGTAAGTGGACCCCCCAGCCTGGGGCGACTAGCTGGGTCCTCCGAACAGCGGGCTGATACCCCAGGGCCATTCCTGCTACCAGTCAAACTCCGTCTGCCTGACGAACGCTGGCTGTTCGTGTATGCCATGCTGGACTCGGGAGCGGCCCACTGTTTTATAGATGCCGCCTTTGTGAAGCAGCACCAGATCCCTGTGCAGACAAAAGGGATTCCGTCGCTGGTGGAGGCTATTGACGGGCGCCTCCTCCGTTCTGGCCCCGTCACCCAGGAGACCTGTCCCATCACCTTCCACGTCCAGCAGCACCAAGAACAGCTGCGGTTTGATGTCGCCCGCATGCCTCGCTTCCCGCTGATTCTAGGCCTTTCCTGGCTGAAGCTGCACAACCCCATCGTGGACTGGGCCCAGCAGGAACTACGCTTCCGAGACCCATGCCCCCATCTGACTCCTCCCACCACTCTAGCAGCTGGCATCCCGAGTGGTGGTCCTCAGCTCCCTCAGAAGTATGTGGACTTTGCTGATGTCTTCGAAGAGACAGGAGCTGATCAGCTTCCCCCTCACCGGCCCTACGACTGTGCCATTGATTTGGTACCTGGGGCACCACTCCCGGTGGGGCGTCTGTACCCAATGTCGGAGCCGGAGTTGGCAGCTCTGCGAGACTTCCTGGACAAGAACCTGAAACGCGGATTCATCCGACCCTCAACCTCTCCCCTATCTGCTCCAGTGCTCTTCGTGAAGAAGAAAAGTGGGGAGCTCCGGCTGTGCAATGACTACCGGGCCCTGAACAAGATCACCATCCGTGACCGGTACCCTCTACCACTGATCCCTGAACTCTTGGATCGCCTAAAGGGGGCCCAAATCTACACCAAGCTGGACCTCCGTGGAGCGTACAATTTGGTGCGCATACGGCCCGGAGACGAATGGAAGACCGCGTTTGGGACCCGATACGGGCAGTACGAGCACCTGGTAATGCCCTTCGGACTGACCAATGCCCCCGCTGTCTTCCAGAGGTTCATGAATGACATATTCCGGGACCTGCTCGACCGCTTCGCGATCATATACCTGGATGACATCCTAATTTACTCCCGCAATCCTGCCCAGCACGCCGAGCACGTCCGCCAGGTCCTGCAGCGCCTACGAGCCCATGGTCTCTACGCCAAGCTGGAGAAGTGCGACTTCGACCTGCGCTCCGTCGAGTTCCTTGGGCACATCGTGTCACCGCAGGGGATCCTCATGGACCCGAAAAAAGTAGAAGCGGTCCTGACCTGGCAGGCTCCTCAGAATCGCAAAGACCTGCAGCGGTTCCTCGGTTTTGCCAACTACTATCGGCAATTCATCCCGGCCTACGCATCCCTGACCACACCCCTGACTCAACTACTCCGCCCCAAAGAACCCTTCCACTGGTCCCCAGAGGCCGATAACGCCTTCTCTACCCTGAAGACTCGCTTTGCCACCGGGCCACTCCTGAGATACCCCGACCCCCAGCTTCCCTTTACGGTGGAAGCTGATGCCTCCAACGTGGCCCTGGGAGCAGTGCTGTCCCAGCGCGAGGAGCCGTCCCAGCCACTACAGCCCTGCGCCTATTACTCGCGGCAGCTCACTGCTGCAGAGAGGAACTATACCATCTGGGAGAGGGAGTTGCTCGCGATCAAGGCGGCGTTTGAGGTTTGGCGACATTACCTCGAAGGGGCTCGCCACCCTGTTCAAGTGCTCACCGATCACCGGAACTTGGAACACCTCCAGACCACCCGCCGTCTCAACCAGCGCCAGATCCGGTGGTCCCTATTCTTCTCTCGCTTCGACTTCCGGATCTCCTACATCCCCCATACCCAGAACCGGAAAGCAGACGCGCTCTCCCGGAAACCGGAATACGCCCCTGCCTCAACTGAGACCGCGCCCGCTGCTCCAATCCTGCCGCCCTCAGTATTTGCAGCCACCTCCACTTCACCAGCACTCGTGGAGGACATTCGGGCTAGCCAGGCCAATGATCCCTGGGTCCAGCAACACCTCCAGGCTCTCCAAGATGACCCAACAGGGGAGTTCACGACTCGAGGCGGCCTCTTGCTACACCGCGAACGCCTCTATGTGCCGCCCGGGCCCTTGCGGGCAGAAGTGCTACGCCTGACCCACGACTCGTTACCCGCCGGGCACTTTGGACAGCATAAGACCACCCACTTGCTGACAAGGGAATTCTGGTGGCCACGAGTTCGCGCTGATGTTGCCCGCTATGTCAGCTCCTGTGACGTCTGCCGACGGGCCAAAGACATCCCAGCCAAACCCTCAGGGTTGCTGCAGCCCTTGCCCACATCTTCAGGACCCTGGGATACCATCTCGATGGACTTCATCACGGAACTTCCACGCTCCAAGGGTCAGACTTGTATCTGGGTGGTCGTCGACCTATTTACCAAGATGGCCCACTTTGTTCCGTGCCCGAAACTCCTCACAGCTCAGGAGACGGCCCAGCTTTACCTGCAACACATCTTTCGTCTGCATGGACTCCCAGCCCATCTGATCTCCGATCGGGGCCCTCAGTTCTCCTCTCGGTTCTGGCAAGCCCTCCATTCCAGCCTGGGTACTCGAGTGCACCTGTCCTCGGCCTACCACCCACAGACAGATGGCCAGACAGAGCGCACCAATGCCACGCTAGAGCAATATCTCCGCTGTTACACCTGTTACCAGCAGGATGACTGGACCACTCTATTGCCCCTAGCGGAGTTTGCATACAACAACGCGGTCCATTCATCCACCCAAATGACCCCGTTTGCTGCAACCTACGGGTACCACCCTCGGTTCTTCCCAGCGATCCTACCACCCACGAATGTCCCCGCCGTCGATGCCTACCTGCAAGAACTCCGTGCCAGCCAAGACTTGCTCCGAGAGCAGCTACAGCAAGCCAAGGAGGCATATAAACGGGCTGCGGACCGAAAGAGGCAAGAAGGCCCTCCAGTGCAGCCGGGGGATCAGGTGTGGCTCTCAACTCGCTACCTGCGCCGGCCTGGTCGGTCTCACAAGCTGGATGCACGGTTCATTGGACCCTACCCCGTCGTTGAACAAATAAACCCCGTCGCCTTCAGGCTCCAGTTGCCACCCCACCTCCGCATTCACCCCGTGTTTCATCGCTCCCTCCTTGTTCCGGCTGCACCCCCTGACCCAGCTCGGACTCCTTCCCCACCGCCGCCACCACCAGTGTTGGTGGATGACGAGGAAGAATATGAGGTGCGCCAGATCCTGGACTCCCGGTACCATCGTGGAGGCCTCCAGTACCTGGTGGACTGGGAGGGATACGGCCAGAAGACCGGTCTTGGGAGCCCGAGGACAATCTTCATGCCCCGGACTTGGTGCACCAGTTCCACAACGACCACCCCGACCTTCCAGGTCCCTCGACGGAGGGGGGCCCTGGGGGGGGGGATAGTGTCATGGGTGCTGGGGACCCTTCAGAGGAAGTTGAGTCTGATGAGGAAACTGTGCCCCTGCCACCTGCACCAGTGCCCCTGCCTCCTGCTGGAGAAGATCCTAGCCCCCCTGCCTCGCCCTCTCGGGTGGCTCGTGTGCGTGACCGCCTCCGGCAGGACCTCAGGGATCGGAGGAGGGCGGCACGCTCACAAGCAAGACGCTCCCTGAGCCCTGAGTTCTGAGAGGATTCTGGCCCTTCTAAGAGCAAGGATGCTTGAGTGGTAACAGGATCCTGGCTGCCTCCCTGAGCCAGCAATTAGCCCAAACGGGCAACAGCCAGCAGAGGGCTATATAGCTGTGGGCTTTGGGAGGAAGCTTTGTGGAAGCAACTAGTCATCTCCCTGACATTCTAGCATCCACTCCGGCTTGACTTTGGTTCCTGACTCCCTGACTTTGGCTTTGGACTTCTGGACTCCCTGACCTCGGCTTCTGGACCTCAGACCTGCGATACTTCTACAGTGATTCGGATTTGGCGCCTCGGACCCTCCTGCTTACTGGCTACAGACCTCGGACTGCCTCTGGACTTTGCCTGACCCGGCCCCAGCCGTGACATTATACTCATTGCTCAGTTTTTGAGCATGTGTATCTATTTGATTCATGGTGGTCATCTGTAATAATTTGTACCCCCCAAGCAGCTTGCTATTAATGTTCAATAGCATATTCAGGATCATATTGAGGGTTTCCCCCCTGCTGCAGGGCTTCAAACAGATTGTTTAATGCTAAGTTTAATTTGTAGACTGTTTATTAGAAATTAAAATAACATCATTACATGTATTATGATTTGTGTATCATTTGTGAGAACTACAAATACAAGATTGAAAAAATGTTTCTTACCTCAGGGGATACCCTTGTATCTGCCTGTAACCACAGCTGAAGGAAATATATTGAGTCTGGCTAGCATGAATGCTCTGCGTTGAGAAAATGTTTTTTACCAAGCTTTCTCTCTCAGATTCCAGGATCCCCCCACCAGCAGTGAGGTAGTACCTGGCAACCCTAATTTAAATCCAGAAATAAAAACTGCAAACAGAATGGACAGATCTTTTTATAAACCTAAAAAAACACCCCTGGGTTGAAAGAGAAATCTAAAATCTTAAAAAAATGTACAAGGCAGGGTTAACCCAAAAATATTAGATGCAGTACCTTTAAAAACAAATACCTTTGGTGGCTTTGGGTAGGCAGCACGGGGGCTTTAAAGCTTGGTTTCTGATAATAAAAGGCAGGGGGAGGGGGCCCTTTTGAGGGCTGTTTTGACCTTTAAGGGAGGAGTTATCAGGGCTAGGCCAGGCAACAACCATTGAGCAACTTGCATGACTCTGTGCCAGATCCAGCTGCTCGCTACTGTTCAAAAGCAGTCACTCCACAGAAGCCAGTGTGGTATAATGGTTTCAGATAGGGAGCCTAGGTTTGTGTTGCCATGCCCCTGGAGCCCCCTTGGCTGTCCTCAAGCCGCTGTTGCCCCAGGGGCCTTGCAGGTTCTTATTCTGGCCAAAGGTCTCAGAAATGGGAGGAGGCTGGGTTACGTCATCCTCTTGGCTCTCCTCCCTGGCTAGATGCTTTCAGGCCCCCTCTCAGTGTGCCACCTCTTAACCAGCATCAGCCTCCATTCCGTCCCTGACCTCTCTCTGTCGGCCTCTTTTTATACTCCCACCAATGCTCCCACCCCCTTCATGGCCTTCCCTCCCCTGGCTCCACCCCCTTTTTATGCTGGGATGCCCAGATAGGGCCCCCCAGGGCATATCTGTGTTCTTGGGCCATTGTGGGGAAGGGCATGTTCCTGGCCATGCAGCTTGGGATCCCCCTTCTGTCCTCGCCCCCGTAGTGTGCCTTTCTGCCAGGGCTTGGGCTTCCTCCTCACTCCTCCCAGCTACCGTTCTGCCTCGCCACCTCCTCCGGACCTGGCCTGTGACTGCCTTCATCCCTGTGTCCCTGCTGCTGTGCTGTCTCTTCTGTCAGCGCCCTGGCGAACTTGGGCTTCTCCAGCTCAGGGCGGGCCTCTTGGGTCTGCCAACAGGTAGGAGACCCTTCGGGGGCACTGGGGCCCCCCGCTCCTGGTTCTGAGACTGGGTGCTAGGCGTGCTCATGGGGGCGTGGGCGGTGGCCTGCTTGAGTCCCAACTCAGGCCAGTTGGGACAGTTTGAATTCCCATTCTGCCATGGAAGCTCATGGGAAACCTTGGTCAGTTACACAGTCTCAGCCTTAGCTTACTTCACAGAGTTGTTGAAAGGATAAAACGGAGGTGAGGAGTAGTTGCTTTGGGTCCCCATTTGGGAGAAGTGCAGGATATAAATACAATAATAAATATAGGTGAAGATGGTGGTGCAGATGAAACATAGCTTGGTTGATGGGTAGAAAGGAGAAAAAGGTGCTGGGAAAGTTGAGATTAAGGGCTTGTTGAGAGCAGGGAAAGAGGAAATAGAGTGGTAAAGGGGATATGGGAAAACGAGGTGTCCCTATAAGTCTTTGTGGGTTTCCCACTGCTCAAGTAGACCCAGCGTGGTGGCTGGCACTGTACAAATTGGATTTCCTGTGTAAAGGCTGCCAGGATAAGGATAGGAGGGAAAATAGAAGACTAGGGAACAGATAAAGGTGGGCTGCCTGGAAGGAAAGAAGAAAGCAAGAAAAGAGGATAGAGACTATAGGGGCTTTTCAGGGAAGGGAGAGAACTAGTGGAGAAAGGGAAACTTAGACCCACCCCTGAAAATCTTTGCTGGTCCTTCATATTAAGTCTGAATGTTGCCAAGGCATGTATGACTGTGACTATGTCAACTTTCTCCAAGAAAAGTTACATCTGGTAAATCAGCCTCAGTTGGTAAAAAGACATTCCAGGCAACTTTTGCCATTTTACCATTTAAAGACAGTGTTGAGTCTGGAAGTACCCTCAAGCTACACCCCTGATCATACAAGCAGAGAATAACCCCTGTCCAGTATCAGGAAGACTCCTGTTCCTGGACTGTACTTAGTCCCCACCCATATAGAGATGTAAAATTTCCAGATATTGTGAAGTCACAGCAAAAAAAAAACAAATTTTGGGGGAAATTGGAATATATGCAGTACTTACTTTCCTATTAAACCTAAACTTTGTTTACTGATTAAAAAGTATAAAATGCATAATTTATAACTAGAATAAAAATTATACTGTTTGGCATGTTTTGGAATTTAAAAGTATAAATGTCTTTGTTTGCTGTAAGAAAAATTGCAAGTATACCCAGTACTTGACAAACTCAAGGTACAAACTGCTACACTCTGTGCTGCTATAGCATGTGCATCTTTGTCTGAGAGGCAGGAAACAATAAAAGTTGAGAGTAGACACAAGTGTGCATTGTTTACACAGAAAATCTCAGCGTAACGGTAGAGGACAGTCAACCTGTTTTGATATTAAGCTAAACTTTATGAAATTGAAAATAAGGAACTCTTTCATAATATTGAATTTTAACTATTTACACTTAAACAAAAAATTGAAAATGCTGAGGAAATCCTCAGACTTTTTTCATGCTGTACATTTGGAATGAGTTCAGTGCCTTAATTTAGTTTATTTAATTTCTATCCTGTTCCCTGAGCAGGACTCAGGGTGGTGTACAACATGTAATATACATCAATACATGATAAAATACATACAATAAAATGAAACTTCAGTACTATTCAGAAATTTGATCTTGTAAGACAATTCTTTTTCTTGCTAAAAAAAATGTTTCTGAGAAGGTTTTTCCCCAATGCTTCCCCATACTCCCAGTTTCTTTCTTTAGAAAAATTGAAATGGTCTTTACGCTATGCTTCATTTTCCATCTTCTTGTGCAGCCCCACGTTGGGACTGCACTTGCACAGGTCTGCTGCAGGACTTTTTCTTTCTAGCTAAGAAACTCCAAAGAGGGGGCGACTCACCCCTTTTCAAAGCCAACACATGTGCAGGATTCCCATCCAACATGTCATGTGCACTGTCAGCAGGCACCCCTTCCTTCAGTCCCCTTGTCACTGCCACAAGGATAGGAAGCTTTCTAGCATGCTCCATTGATTTTCTTTTTCACCATTGTGGATGAAAGAAGACTCCCTTTGTCCATTGACTTCTTCACGGGAGGCAAGCCTAATTGCCTTCCTTGTTTGCTGTGTTTGTGCTCCCTCATCATGGTATCCAAGGCACTGTTTAAAAATTTTTCAAAATGTGGAACAAAAATAATGCACAGTGATTAGCATGAACTCTGCCCTCTGTGTTTAAGAGAGGCCCACAATGTTAGAGTTTGTTCGGTTTGCCTGCACTTTACCCTGAAAGCTCAGTCAGGCTAAAAGCTGCACTGTGAGAGAAGACTTTGTTCTCCTTGGTTCCTCCAAGGTGGTTCCACTTTGGTCACTGGAGCTGAGACACTTCATCACATCTTGCGCCTTTTCTCTTTGACATCTAGTTTTCTTTCTGCAGAAACGTTTGTTTTAATTATCTCCTTCATTTATATCCACTTTTCACCCCAATAAGGACTCAAAGTGGCTTACATAATTCCTGACTTTCTGTTTTAGACTTACAGCAGCCCTGTGACATAGATTATTAGGCTGAGAGGATGTGACTGGTCCAAGGTCACCTGGTGAGTTTCTATCATAGAATGGGGATTTGAACCTCGTTCTCATAGAACCTAGTCCTACACTCTAACCACTTGTCACTAGCAGGAGACCAGGGAGGGCCTCTACTGGTTGCCACCACTCTCATATGGGTCTGTCTGGGAGAGCACCTTTTATCTGTGACTGAAGAGGCATGTAGACCCAGCAGTAAAAACTGCTTTATTGTAAGTGCTCAAGAAAAATGTTTATTGTAAGTGCTCAAGAAAAATCAAGTAGGTTTTAATTATTTAGTGCAACAGTGAACAAAGAAACAGTAAAGGTGGTGCAAAGAAATAAAAGCCCTGACGCAACTAACTACATGTTCCTTTTCTTTGATTCCAGCTGACTCACCAGCCTTTGGATGAGGGAACCCTCCTGACTGCAACCTCTCCCCAGCTCAGCCTTTTCCAAAGAGAGCAATCATTTCTCTCTAACTGGGTCTTTTATTTCCTTTCTTCCAGGTCCCATCCCTCTGGGCAAGCTTTCCCTCCAAAACTGCTGCCCACCCCATCAGAGGTACAGAAGGGATCCTGGGAAATGTAGGCCCTGTAGCTACTTTAATCAGGCTTTCCTGGAGCCTTTTGGTCGCACTAGGCCTAGGATCATGACACCACTATACTAGATTGTTTCTCTGTATGTGTTGTTTCTTTTTAAATATGAAAGAGTGTTGCATTTTCAATCTGAAAGTGGTACAGTCCAGACCCAGGTGTACCATATTTGTGAGAACTAGTCCAGAGAGTCTTGTGGCACCTTAAAGCATAAAAAAAACTATTACAGCCTTGTAGTAACACATTTCTTAATTTTAATGAATTTTACATTTTATATGTTATGGCTATATTTAACATAATATGCAGTTTAGTTCTATGGAGTTACTTTTAGCCTAAGCTTCTGAAATAAATGAAATAACTAGGGAGGAGTAAATCTACATAAGATTACACAGATAGTCTAGCAAATTATATTTTATGTAAAATGTGCATAATTTTATAGAAAAAGTTCATAATAAGAGACACAATCCATCCAAAGCTAATAATTTTTAAATCCCTATTATCCAGAAAAGGGAATAACATATGCTTCACTTGCGCAGTGAAATTGCTGGAAAATTATCATGGAATCTTAACCATGTTTACTTAGAAGCAGGGCTTTTTTTGTAGCAGGAACTCCTTTGCATTTTAGGCCACACCCCTCTTATGTAGCCAGTCCTCCAAGAGCTTAGAGGGCTCTTAGTACAGGGCCTGCTGTAAGCTCCAGGAGGACTGGCTACATCAGCAGGGTGTGGCCTAATATGCAAAGAAGTTCCTGCTACAAAAAAAAGCCCTACTTAGAAGTAAGTCTCATTGAATTCAGTGGCATTCATGGTAAATGTGTATTGTCGTGGGGTCAAAGTAGCAATATTGTGCCTGTAATCACCAGGGCTGTACAAAAGATAAATGCAAGGCAGACATTTTATCCACATATCATCCTCCAAGAAAAAGTCTTTTTGGTGTAGTGGTTAAGAGCAGCAGACTCTAATCTGGAGAATCGGATTTGATTCCCCACTCCTCCACATGAAGTCATCTGGGTGACCTTAGTCAGTCACAGTTCTCTCAGCCAAAAAAATAAACCTAGCTCACCACAAAAAGAGCTAGAGTTTCCAGCTGCCAGACAGTCTTTAGATTTCCTGGTTATGCTACACCCACTGCAATATGATAATTAATTACCTTTCTCCAAGAGACTTGCTGCCTCTGAATAGGTTTTTTCCCTGTCATGACCTCCCCCCCCCCCCAAAGTTCTTTCTGTTTGGCTTCAAAAGTCTCCCTTTCCAGCTTTCTTCAGTTGAGGCAATAAGATTTTTCCAGGAGTGTCCTGATGAGGACAAATACGGTACCTTTTATTTTAGGAAAATCAAATGAAAGTTTCCTGCTCCCTCTGCTGGCTATGCTTTTGTTTTTAGCTGCTGTTTCTAATAGTAGCTTCAGATGACTGATAAGTAAAGAATGTCTTGTGCAAGTAAGTACTAACTTGTAAGCAGCAAGAAGAAAAATCCGTATCTGCTGACTAATAAACAACCAGATTTGTGAAAAAACAATCTCTTCTGAAGGCCATGTACGAAAGAAGAGAGTTACTAATTGTTGACTGAGTTTCCCTTTACTCTGAATGTCTCTTGTATTGTTTGTTTGTCTTTTAAAATTTTATCTCTGTTGGTCCTGCTTTGCTAGTCAAAATACTAGAAATGCTTTTCTCTAAACTCGGTATTTTTCTTTTGGAAAAATTGGTTTTCCACCCTTCCTGATTTATTCTTTAGTCACTATTTTTCTCCCATTCTGATTCTTGTTGCCGTTTCTGAAAATGATGTTGCAGGGCTGGAAAAAGTACAGAAGAAGGCAACCAGGATTCTTAAGGGTTGGACAGTCTATAAGAAAATACTGAAGAGTTTGGACTTTTCATTCATTCATTCATTCTTTCTTTCATTTAAAGATGGTTTTTCATTCTAGAAAAAAAGATGGTTGGGGAGGCATACTTATAAAATTATGCATGGAGTGGAGAAAATTGATATAGAAACCTTTTCCTACTCCCATAATACTAAATCTCAGGGGCACCCAATGAACTTGATTGGCAATAGGTTCAGGTCAGACAAAAGGAAATACTTTGCTCAATTAGTAATTTAAGTTGTGGGATTCAATGCCTCTGAAAGTAATGATGGCCACAGGTGTAGATGGCTTTAAAAGTGGGTTAGATGGATTTATGGTGGACAGGTCTATATGTGGCTGTTAGCCATGCATGGGGAGTTAAGGGAATATCCAGACACAGAGGAAGAGGCAAAAAAACTCTGATTACCAGTGCTAGGAGTCAGCACCAGGAAAGGCCTCTTTCTATATGCTGTTTGTTGGCCCAGCAGGGCAGCTGGTTGTCTTGTCTGAAACAGACTATGGACTGCAGGGTTCTTGTGTTAATTTCTAGCCTGTGTCTAGAAGAAGAAGACTGCAGATTTATATGCACCCTTCTCTCTGAATCAGAGGCTCAAAGCGGTTTACAATCTCCTATATCTTCTCCCCCCACAACAGACACTCTGTGAGGTGGGTGGGGCTGACAGGACTCTCACAGCAGCTGCCCTTTCAAGGACAACTCCTTGAAAGGTGATAGCTATGGCTAACTCAAGGCCATTCCAGCAGGTACAAGTGGAGGAGTGGAGAATCAAGGGTTCTCCCAAATAAGAGACTGCGCACTTAACCACTACACCAAACTGGCTCTCTAGATTCAAGTGTTTACATTTTTAATGATTTCTTAGAGATAGTTACAGATGTGAATGCACAGCTGTCTTGCTGTACAGATTCTTTGTTCTGCATTGATTTCTCATCATCTTTGGTTGACTTAAGAAGGCTTGCAGGATCTCAAGAGTGTAAGCCTGTGTTTAAAGGCTATATCTTAATTCTCAGATTGGAAAAACTAAAAGACATTCAAAATAAAAATATAATGTTTTGTAAGCCCTCTGGGTGGGGATTGTGTCACCTTTGTATTCCAGACAACTCCAAAATTCTTTGCACCACTAATAGAAATGAAACTGTATTTTAATGTCAAACAGTATGCTAAAAAATATAATTACTAGGGTGGAAAAAGTCCTTTCTAAAGAAAAAGATGACTTTAGCTTAACGTATGATATATTACCTAGATCTGTTAAAACATGACACTGTCTCACTGTTTACTCCTTTTTGGACAGCAACACAAGAACAGTAACAAGAACAGTAATCCAAAAGAACTGTGCATAAAACTGTACATAAAATCCAAATTATGATATTATTACAGACAAATTAATGTACACTACAATTCTGTAGTATACATTAATTTGTTTGTAATATCATAATTTGGATTTTATGTACAGTGTTGTACAGAGTTCTTTTGGATTACTGTTACTTTTTTTGGAGTCATGATTGATGTTCACGGAGAGTAATGCCTTTTCAGTAGTTGCCCCTCTTCTGTGGGATGTCCTTCTGCAAGATGTCTGTGCTGCTCAATCAGTTTTCCTTCAGAGATGGATTTCTGTAGTTTCTAATTATTTTAAATCATTTTGTTTGAAGTACCCCTGTTTATATCTATTTGTATCTCTGTTTCTGCTGTGTGTTATCTTGAATTTATGACTGCTAGCATAGCTTTAATTTGTTTTATTATAAAGTGGATTGTGTTTTTATTTTTTTAATTATAAATTACTTAGTGAACTAAGGTCAAAATGTGATAAATAAACAAAATAAATAACCACCTCTCAAGCTACCATGATGAATGCAGTTTGTACTTGAAGTTTGTTTTGTTTTCTAAGAGACTAGCTCCCTGTGACTTCATGTTTGCAGGGGACTGTTACCTTGAAAAGCAGAGATGAACTTTTTCTCCAGTTCATGAGCAAGATGATACAAAGTTATCAGGTTGTGCACAAGTTCTTCAGAGGTTCAAAATTAAAAACCGGTTTTTTATCATCATGATTCCGCTAGTGTTCAAGTAGACGTGCGGCAATAGAGTGGTTATTCAATTACTTGCCAATTCTGTATATGGAAAGGGTCCCAGAAGCTTATCTCTTCTTCTGGTCAAGCACAAAGAGTTTAAAATTCTATTGCTTTATTATCTTGGTCATATGCTTCACTAAAGTTTTGTTTAGCTTCTGCAATTCCTTTGGGACTTGAAGACCACAGATAGCAGAAGGTCCTACTCATATTTCTGAGCTGCTGTAAGATGCAATCTGGATCATTAAGTCCCATGTTGGGCACTAGAAAACTGCAGGTATATCTGTGAAGGAAATCTGGAGATGAGGTGTTTCACAAGGAGCCTGCGCATCTGGAACTAAGATTTTTGTTCTGACCTATGCCAGAACTTTTAAAGGAATCCTGAACATCAATAACTGATGTTGGTGTTCCAGACCCCAAGTAGTAAATGTCTATGGAAATGTCCCTTATTATGATGGCCTCATTTGTCTGAAAGTCTGTAGACCTTGTATAAGCATTCAAAGCACAATATAGTGCCTTCTGCTGCAAAGCTACAGGAACAGCTCCCATGACCATGTTGCTGAAGCCAACCACAGATCCTGTGTTTGTACTCCTTTTTACTATGATCATGGAGAACTTTGATTCAAAGAATCCACTCTTTGAGATTCCTGAGAGATCAGAATCCTAACTGCTAGGTTCTGAGGAATTCCTAAGACCAGGACGGCCAACAATACAACTTCTTTACAGAGGCCCCAAGGGTAGAGAAGGCCAGCACAAGAGACAGCGCTGCTCATGGTACTTTGCCAATGGTAAGCTGAGTTATGCTGTGTTGTGTTATCTTCTGTAAT
Source organism: Heteronotia binoei (assembly GCF_032191835.1). Classification (NCBI taxonomy): domain Eukaryota; kingdom Metazoa; phylum Chordata; class Lepidosauria; order Squamata; family Gekkonidae; genus Heteronotia; species Heteronotia binoei. Next base: position 74,560,609 of record NC_083228.1, on the reverse strand, counting down.
TGTCATGAATGCCATCTTTGCAGTACTGTTGTTGAGGGTACTATATGAGACATTATGAATTATGTAGTGCATGACTTTGGGATAAAATAATCAAAAGGGAGGGTGAATGTGTTATTGGAATAATAGCAGTAATTCTCTGTTTAATTTTAATATTTGATATTCTGTCACACTGGTGTATTCTCACCGGTATTTGTTCATACTGCTGAGTTTCAATTATCCACTCAGCTGTTCTTAACTTGTTTCTCCACTTTAATTTCTAAAGATTTATAGTTCGTTCTCTCTCTCTCTCCTTCTACCTTCCTATTCATCCATTTCCATCTACTATAACAAGTTATAGAATGTGGTCTTCATAATCCAGTCCTAAGCAGAGTTGACTACAGTGGATTTAGAATGAAGTAACTGCTTCAGATTGCACTGTTAGTCACCTGCTTGCTATGATTTCTTTTCCTTTTTTGTTATTCATGGGTGACTGAGAGCTGTATATAGATATTTATTGTCCTGGGTCACTTACCTTTTTCTGTGTTCTTTTTTTCAGTGATGTGGCTGACCTGGAATCGCAAAGAAAGAGAAAGAAAAGGTAGAGGACAGAAATTGTATGTGATCTGCTGTCTCCGGAGGTGCAGCTCATGATACCATAAGCCAAAGAATTTCTTCTGCCTGAATTAGAATGAAATAATGGAACTTGAGTGCCAGAGTTGCACCAACAGGACTTCAGTTTTCAGTCTCCAGTTCATGGGCAAGATGATACAAAGCTATCAGGTTGTGCACAAGTTCTTCAGAAGTTCAAAATGATATGGCATCCTATGTGAACCAGCTGGCACTGGTTGTTCACCCTACTGCTCCATGATTTGTTGAAGATTAAGGTTACATCTGAAATACAACCCAGTCCTGAAACCACAGCAGTAACAAAGTGATACAAAAAAGGAGAAATGTAGTTTAGTATGGCTGGGCAATCAACCGCTGTTAATACCATACAAGATGTAGTGCAGTAGTGAGTTTATTTACTGCAACAGTCTTTATTATTGTTGACACAGTTTTAGTGGTTAAATCCAAAAACTTCAGTAGATGGAAAATTTTCAAGTAGTGAAAGTTGCACTATCAGATTTTGCACAGCTGAAAAGTTAACATTGTTCTTTTCTTCTTGTGTTATATAAGCCTCTATCTGCAAGGATAAAAGTGAAAATGCTCTGTCACTTAGTTTGGAAGATTCCTTCAATCATTGTTCTTGTTTGATGAACAAAATATATTGTAATATTGTAAAAAAAAGTTGTCAATGTAAAAGGGAAAGGAAAACATCGCAAATTAGAATGTGAATGCCTCATACATTTTGATAAATAGGTCACAACTGTAAATCTCAACTGAATATAATCTATTATATTTGCAGTAGTTTTGTTGAACTTCTGATAAGATAGTAATGTGTTATGTAATATTAGAGCTCCTTTGCTTCAGTTTATCCCCTGATTTCTGTACATTTTCCTGTACTTTTAGTTTTTGCCTTGTTCCCCTCTCCTTTTTCTGGTTCTTTTGCGGTTGCCTTTGCCCCACTTTTTTTGGAACAGATTTTGAGTCATCTTGATTCCTCATGGAGTAATGTTTTATTCAGTTTGGTTTGTTCTGCCCACTCCCACCCACTTCCAACCCATTTTTCAGTGGTTGGACTTTCACTATCAAGCCGCACTCTCTGCTTTTCTCCATCCATTTCCACCCTGGAAAATTGGTGGTTTAATTTTTTATCTTTTTAAAAAAGTGTAATCCTGTAGCCAGGATTTGAAGAATTGGGGGGCCTTTTAGTTTTTCAGGGGGCATTTAGTGGTCCCAAACCCATGCCTTCCTTCTGCAGCTGCTTAAGAAGGAAGACTGGCAGCTCACTGCCCCATGGCCTCCCCTCTCTTCCCCACTTTTTCCTGCCTCAGCCTGTGGCTCCTTCTGTCCCTCCAGCTTCTCTCCCCCCCCCCCGTGCCTTCCTGCTGCTGGGCCATGGCAGGTTGGGGCTCCAGATGGCCCCTTCTCCCCAGCTCCAACAGTGACAGACCAGTTGCAGCCAACCTGCCTCTGAGCACTGGGGGAAGAAGCGCCGATTGGTGGGGCCTTTAAATTGCATTGGAGGCTGGCGGTGGCTTCTCCTACCCTTCCTGCACACCATTTGAATGTCAGGGTTGGAAGGGAGGGAGGCCGTGATGGTGAGAGCAGTCAGAGAATCATTGCCAGGGAAGGGGCGAGACAGTGAGGCAGCAGTCCCCACTGCTGCTTCTCCCCTACCATTCAAATCATGTGCAGGAGGGGTGGCAGTGGAAGGTGGCCGTTTTAATTGCGTGGCAGGGTGGTGGCCGTAGGGAGAGCAGCAGATGCAATGGAAGGTCAGGGCCCCTGGTCTGTGGGAATTCGGGGGCAAGGGCCACTTCAGACCCCCTCCCCCCGTAACTATGGTCCTGTGTAATGATATATTGTTATCTCTGTAAAAGGATGTTACCACAGTCATGTTTATTGATTTTCCTTATATGTCACCAAAACCTGGAAAATGTTTTTGGGGGATGGAGGGGAGGATTGAGGGATAGAAGGATCCTGATGCTTGTGGATTGACTGCTAAGAAAACCAGGAATGTCAAGCATGCTGAAAAGCCCATTAGTATGTTAATTTATATACAATAATTTGTGCTCTATTATGAGTATAGTTCATTATAATAATACATTATTTTACACAAATTGTATTATAGCCCTCCTTGCACAATTATAGGCTGATTTCTGAAATAAAATTGAGTGTTTCTGTTTACCATAGGGCACTATTTTGAGATTTGCGTTTACTTCCTTGGCTATTAATGTATGCTTGTTGTATTTTCTTTGCTTAGTACTTAAAGCTGTTTCAAGTTTGTCAATGCAAGGAAAAGACCTGCAAACAATTTTGTAGATTGATCATTTATGTGCAATTTATGTGTTATTTCTTATCTTTAAGTGCTATTAATGTAGAAAAATAATCAAAATAATTTAAATCAGGCATTAGTAGACAAGATGTGACCTATGTTGTCAGCTACACCATTTAGTTTAGAGGCATGGATAAATTATTTTCCCATTATTCCAGTAGACAGCAGTCCTGAAATCTCCATACAGGTGCCCTCCACAGCTTGATAAAGTTTGTAAAATTTATTTGATCAAAGCTCTCTAGTGTGCATAGTTATATTCTGCTACTTAGAATTGGACTATGCTGTTAAGCAAGAGAATAGAATATATCTATTTATTAAACCATTTTCTGAACCATGTTCTGTTACTGATTACTCATTTCAGTTATGGACAACTTTTGCCGTTGTTAACTCTGCCCAATCAGCACAGAACTTTCTTGTAGGAAAGGGCAGTCTTTTGATAGTAACAAAGGAACTGAAAGTGGTATTTGCATTCTTTATGAAGATTCCAGCTATCTTGGTGAAATGCCCTGTTGCTTCTACATCCAGTGATTTTATGTCCCTCAAAAATAGCTTCCTATTACAAGGCAGGCAAGGGAAATTAGACACTTCCCTGTGTTCATGATATTATGATTTGGTTATAATGTACTGCACTGGAAAACTCATTAAAAAAGGAAAAGCAGACTTTTAGCAATTCATATGAGAATTTTAAAAGTATTTAAAAGACTAAGTACTTTTAGTCTTAAATACCAGCAGTCTTTGACCCCTTACCTGGTGTTTCATGGTGAGACTGATGATGTCTGCAGCCTAGATTCTTGGTGCTTCCATGTCTTCATCAGATATCTGAAGGATAATCAGAAACCCTACTTTTTTCTTTATGGATGTGAGGACTATCTGGCTGCGACATGTCACCCCATTGGTTGCCAGGGTTGGTCTGGCTGGCTAGGTGGGTCTCCCCTACCTCTCTCACCATCCCATGTGTGTCCCTCCCAAAGCTGCATGCTCGGTGGTAGAGGACAACCATCCCAGATAGAAGGAGTATACCATTCTTCGGTCAAGGGTATATTTTTTTCCCTTATACTTCTCCCCATGATTGATTTGTACATTCAGATAGTCACTGGGTCATTTCACTATAAGTAACTCTCAGACTCAAAATTTATGAACTTAAAATATGAGTTCTTCCCCCCTACCCCCCACCCGGAAATAACAGAAAAGAAAGAAGACATGGAAGCAAGTTAGTTTACTCCTCAGCTAAATTGTTGTTCCACTTCATAATTTCTGTTATTTTACAGTACTTTTGTTACAAAAAATTCTCTTTTGTGAGTGTATACACACCCCACACCCATATTCTAAGAACTTTACAAAACTGGTCCTCCTGTTATATCTCAGTTCTGGTCTGAAAATTGCAAGAATTGCCACTGTGTTCCCTCACAGTCTTTCGGCTGATAAGTCAAACTACTCTACCATTGACTGAGAAGGCTGTCAGTTCTCTGTGAACAGTGTTTTTGCTGTGAAGACTCTTTACTTTGCAGGGTGGAATGCATACAGGACTAGAAATAATAACTTCCAGAACAGTGGTATAAAACAGGCATTTTATCCTACCCACTATGGACATATAATAAATAATTCCCAGAATATGTATTTCTCTGAATTTTGTAAAATGTCTCTGTGTTTGTTTATTATATATTAACTTCCACCAAGAAGAGTTTATAGAATGAAGGCATTCAACAATATTCTATTGTTGTGGCCAGTGTTTTTTTTTTAAGGATAATTTGTTATTGTTTAATCAGCCTCAGGGCTGGCTCTAAACTGTTTGGCACTGTAGGCAAGGCTAACTACTTGTGCCTCCTCCCTGCACTGATAACCAATTCTATCCTATAGGCCGATAGAATAGAATGGAAAGATCAGGCTGCTACTGCAGCGCAACTACAGAGAAGGGTTTAAAGTTTAAACCCCCTTCTCTAGCATCGTGCTGCAGTTGTGGCCCAATCTCTCCATTCTGTCCTATAGGCTCATAGGATAGAATGGACTCCATTTTTATCGTAGGCCATAAGATAGAATGGAGAGGTCGAGCCGCAGCTGTGGCGTGACCCCAGAGAAGGGGCTTAAAGTTTGTTGTTGTTGTTCAGTCGCACAGTCGAGTCCAACTCTTTGCGACCCCATGGACAAAGTCACGCCAGGCCCTCCTGTCTTCCACCATCTTCCGAAGTCTGCTCAAATTCATGTTAGTTACATCAGTAATGCTGTCCAGCCATCTCATCTTTTGCCATCCCCTTCTTCTTTTGCCTTCTGTCTTTCCCAGCATCAGGATCTTCTCTAATGAGTGCTCCCTTTTCATTTGGTGACCAAAGTATTTGAGCTTCAGCTTCAGCATCTGACCTTCCAGGGAACAGTCAGGGTTGATTTCCCTTACGACTGACTGATTTGATGTTCTTGCAATCTAAGGGACTCTCAAGATTTTTCTCCAGCACCACATCTCAAAAGCATCTATTCTTCTGCACTCAGCCTTCCTTATGGTCCAACTCTCACAGCCATACATTACTACTGGGAATACCATTGCTTTGACTATACGGACTTTTGTTGGCAGGGTGATGTCTTTACTTTTTATTATACTGCCTAGGTTTGCCATAGCTGTCCTCCCAAAGAGCAAATGTCTTTCAATTTCATGGCTACAATCACCATCTGCAGTGATCTTGGATCCCAGGAATGTGAAGTCTGTCACTACTTCCATGTCTTCACCTTCAGTTTACCAAGGAGTGATGGGGCTGGATGCCATGATCTTAGTTTTTTTGATGTTAAGTTTCAAGTCTACTTTTGCACTCTCCTCTTTCACCCTCAACAACAGGTTCTTTAGATCCTCTTCACTTTCTGCCATTAGAGTGGTATCATCTGCATATCTGAGGTTGTTGATGTTTTTTCCGGCAATCTTAATTCCACCTTGTGCTTCATCCAGGCCGGCATTCCACATGATGTATTCTGTATATAAATTAAATAAGCAGGGTGACAATATACATCCTTCTCGAACTCCTTTTCCTATTCTAAACCAATCAGTTCCATATCCCATTCTGACAGTTGCTTCTTGACCCCTATACAGGTTTCTCAGGAGACATGTGAGGTGGTCTGGTACTCCTGTCTCTTTAAGAACTTGCCACAGTTTGTTGTGATCCACATAATCACAGGCTTTAGCGTAGTCAATGAAGCAGAAATAGATGTTTTTCTGGTAGTTCCGTGCTTTCTCCATAATCCAGCGAATGTTGGCAGTTTGATCTCTAGTTCCTCTACCTCTCTGAAACTCAGCTTGAACTTCTGGTAGTTCCCGATCTACATACTGCTGAAGCCTGGCTTGTAGGATCTTTAACATGACCTTGCTGTCATGTGAAATGAGTGCAATGGTGCGACAGTTTGAACATTCCTTGGGATTGGAATATAAACTCACCTTTTCCAATCCTGTGGCCACTGTTGCGTTTTCCAAATTTGTTAACATAATGTGTGCATCACTTTAACAGCATCATCTTTTAGGACTTTGAATAGCTTAACTGGGATACCGTCATCTCCACTTTGTTGTTAGTAATGCTGTCTAAGGCCCATTTGACTTCACACTCCAGGATGTCTAGCTCAAGATCAGCAATATCACCATCATGGTTGTCAAGGACATTGAGATCCTTCATGTATAATTCTCCTGTGTATTCTTGCCACCTCTTCCTAATCTCTTCTGCTTCTGTTAGGTCCCTACCATTTTTGTCCTTTATCATGGCCATCTTTGCATGAATTCTCCAATTTTCTTGAAGAGATCTCTTTCCTTCCCATTCTGTTATTTTCCTATATTGCTTTGCATTGTTGCTAAAACAGGTTCTCAGTTGTTATATAGGATCCCCATTTAGGTTTGCGCCCTCAATTTCCAACTTGAACAAATTCATGGTTGCCGCACCTCAAAAAGGATATTATAGCATTGGAGAAAGTCCAGAAAAGGGCACCTTTGCCTTTTGCTTTCCTTCTTTCCTCAGCTATTTGTAAAGCTTCATCAGACAGCCACTTTGGTTTCTTGCATTTCTTTTTTCTTTGGAATGGTGCTGATTGCTGTCTTCTGTACAATGTCACGAACCTCCGTCCATAGTTCTTCAGGCACTGGCTATCGACTAGTTCCTTAAGCATATTCTTCACCTCTACTGAATATTCATAAGAGATATGATCAAGGTCAAACCTGTATGGCATAATGGCTTCCCCAGTTTTCTTCAGTTTAAGCCTGAATTTTGCAGTGAGTAAGAACATAAGAACATAAGAGAAGCCATGTTAGATCAGGCCAATGGCCCATCCAGTCCAACACTCTGTGTCACACAGTGGCAAAAAATTTATATATATATATATATATACACACACACACACACACACACACTGTGGCTAATAGCCACTAATGGACCTCTGCTCCATATTTTTATCTAAACCCATCTTGAAGGTGGCTATGCTTGTGGCTGCCACCACCTCCTGTGGCAGTGAATTCCACATGTTAATCACCCTTTGGGTGAAGAAGTACTTCCTTTTATCCGTTTTAACCTGTCTGCTCAGCAATTTCATCGAATGCCCACGAGTTCTTGTATTGTGAGAAAGGGAGAAAAGTACTTCTTTCTCTACTTTCTCCATCCCATGCATTATCTTGTAAACCTCTATCATGTCACTCCACAGTTGACATTTCTCCAAGCTAAAGAGTCCCAAGCATTTCAACCTTTCTTCATAGGGAAAGTGTTCTAGCCCTTTAATCATTCTAGTTGCCCTTTTCTGGACTTTCTGCCCTTTTCTGGACTTTCTCCAATGCTATAATATCCTTTTTGAGGTGCGGCAACCATGATCTGAACCGCAGTCAGCTCCAGGTCTTGTTTTTGCTGACTGTAAGGAGCTTCTCCATCTTTGACTGCAGAGTATACAATCAATTTGATTTCTGTGTTGCCCATCAGGTGATGACAACCCCGTTTCTAGCATTGCACTGCAGCGGCAGCCCAGTCTCTCAAATCTGTCCTATGGGCCCATAGGATAGAATGGAGAGATCGGGCTGCTGCTGTGGTCTGACCCCAGAGAAGGGGTTGCCTTGCTGCCTGCACCTCTCAGAGACTCTGAGAGGTGTCGGAGGGAGATCTTTTTCCTGCTTTTGCACTCCAGGGTGCAAAAGCAGGAAGAAAATCTCACCAGTCTGGAGGGTCCAGTTCTTTGCTTCTGGACTGGCAGTGCCCTAGGCAGTTACCTAAGTCACCTAGTGGGAGGTCTGGCCTTCTCATGTGAAGGCTTCTGATGTGAAGAATAGCTTTTCGTTGTACAATTTAGTAATGCATTGCTGTATGTATTTTGCCATAGAGTGACATCACATATATGATACAAACCATGAACATAAAAAGTACATGAATCTAGATCTGTTTAAAAAACTAAAGAATCTTTAAATCAGTCTTTAAATCACTAATCAGTTGATCAGATACATTTTCACATCATCAATATGGCTAATTCTTAGCATGGCCAGATCCATGGGCATTTAAATCCAGAGCTGGAAGCCATGAAGAGTCAAGCCAGATCTGTCTATAAATCTGAGGAAAGCTGCAAGTTTATAGAAAAATTTGAAATTTAAAGCAAATAAATAAATACTTTGGGGGGAGGTTAACCCCCCAAAACAATAGAAGCACTGCCTGTACTTTTAAGAAATGAATACATCTTCAGTAGCAGTTGCTAAGTGATTGCAACAATATTGCCAGCCTTTAAGTCTTTGTTTCTGTCAGTAAAAGGCAGGGGGACAGTCAGGGCCCTATCTAGGGCTGTTTTGGGCCTTTGGGAAAACCTATTGGGTCTACATCCAGCAGGAACCACCAGGCAAACTTGCTACCACCCAACTTGTATTGCTCACTCGGGACTGGCCACTTGCCACTGTTTGACATCAGCAACCCCATAAAAGCCAGTGTAGCATAATTAGAGTTTCAGATTCGTATCTGGGAGACCCAGTTTCAAATCACCACTCTGCTCTGGAAGTTCAGTGGGTAACGTTGGGCTAGTCAGCTTAACCTAATTTATAGGGTTATTGTGAGGATAAAGTGAAAGAGACAAGAATGATGTGAGCTGGTTTGGTTTCCCATTGTGGAGAAACATCAGGTATAACTGAAGTAGATAAATTCAGTTATACCCAAAGTGTAGGTTAGATTCCCCACTCTTCCACATGCTGGGTAACCCTGGGGTCAGTCACCGTTCTCTCTGAGCTGTTCTGCTCAAGAGCAGTTCTGGGAGAGCTCTCTCAGCTCCATCTACGTCACAGGGTGTCTGTTGTGGGGAGATGAAAGGAAAGAGATTATAAATCACTGAGACTCCAAGTAAAGGATGGGGTATAAATCCAATCTCCTCCTCCTCTTTCTGTGCTTCTTCATAGATGAAGATGGAGAGGATAAAAGGTGGGGATGAAGGAATGAGAGAAGGAAGCAGGAAATTTGAGGTTATGGGGTTTGTAAGAAGGATGGAAAGAAGAAATTGTGTGGGAAGGGGGATTCAGGGGAAAGTGAGGTGGGCCCAGCCCACCAGAACCCTGCAGCTCAGCCATACTTTTCTCAGGAAAAGGCTGCTGGGAAAGAAAGGGACATCAGGTTGAAGATGGGGGCAGATAAAGGTAGGTAGGCTGGTGGATGGAAAAGAGAGAAGGAGGGAGGCAGGACAGGGGAAAAGGCTTTGGGGGTTTAAAGGGAAGAGAAAGATAAAATAATGGTGGAATGAGAAGCCCTCCACAAGTCCTTGCAGGTCCCTGCTTATATTTGTATATTACCAAAACATTGATTTGAGTTAGTATTACTATTAATATTTTGGAGGTGTTTAAAGAAGTATAAGAGACCACAGAATTTAAAAACCAAACATTACCAAATACAGTTAGAAAAAAAGATGATCTTAAAATATTTTAATAGATCAGAATCCTAAGGAATCTCAGAAATTAAATATGCACTGTTACTTCATGGCTTCACCAATTAATATTTGTTTCTGCTGATGAATCAACTGATGCTCAGTCAGAGTAATCAAATGTTGTAACTTGAGTTGAGGTCCAAAGAAGTCCTACTTATTTGCATCAATGAAACAAAATGACTGTCTTCCGAGCTGCATGATTTACAACTTAATTCTAGCTGGGATTATACAAAAAGTAATGCTTGATGAGATCCTCATAGCTTCATTTAACTCAATGTGTTACTGCTTTCTACGCAGAAAATTTAGAAACAGTTTTCTTGGGAAAGTGTGTTCTTTCTCAGCTTATAATTTGATATAAATATTGCTGATGGCACTGGACACATGCACCATTTTGTATTGCCCCATGGGAATTATTTAACCCATCATCAGCAAGATTTAGCTGCATGGACATTCTCTTCCCAAAACAAGCCCACCAAGGATAAAGAGAGGACTTTTTTTCTAGGGTTATAGCAGCCATATAGAACATTTGCAAGATGAAGAAGGAATTCAGCCAGAGAGATATATAAACAAAGTGGTGAATGGCTGGGTGATCTGTTCTCAGTAATCAACAAGGTTTTCAGGGGGAGTGTGGTGCTTAATATTAATAACATTAAAGAGCATGTGTAATGGGCCAAAATTAAAGAACTTTTGCACATGTGCCTCAAACAGGTTGGTCTACCTGAACACTGCAGTTTGCACTATTTGCACCTGAGCACTACAGTTTGCATATATTTAATATGAGGGTGTGGGTTGTTTGTAATATTGTACAGACCTTTTCAACTGTTCTGTGTGATGTATAGTAAAGAAAAACAAGAAGTGCAGAGGTTATTAAAATGGGAATTTAGGCTGTAGTTGGAAATATTAAATACCATTACACAAACCCCAGCCCTTTTTATTCTCCTGACAAAAGATCCTTGTCTTCTGGATTTGATTTTTATAATAAGAATTTTAGAATTTATATAAATATTTCTATCTTGCTTTTCTCCTCACTGGGAATGCAAAGTGACACTAAAAAACACAAATATAATTAAACAATCAGCAACAAAAGAACAATCAATAGAACACCAGGGTTTGTCCAAGATCTGTCTGGGCCAGTTCACTGAAGGCCACGAAACTTGAGCCACAATCTGAAATCTGGACTCTTGCTAAAAGGCTCACATTTCTGGCTGCACCCAGGACTTGAAAATACCTGAAAGAGGAAGGGAGATGGATGTCTCCCTTGATCTTCTACAGCTGGCAAACATGTTTCCAACTTCTCCCTGATCCCTAAAATTAAATACTCTTACCAATGCCAGTTACAGTCACAAAGCTGCTAACAGACTGCTAACAGAAATTAATAGCATGATTATTACTACAAGGAAGTAATTATGGCTTGAGCAAAGATTATTATTAGCATGCGCATAATTTTAAAGACAAATTGTTCAAATAATTATTCATATTGTAAAACAAGGTCTCTTCAAGATAAATCTTGTTGGTGTAGCAAAGTAGGTATTTAAAATATGTCCATCTGCATCTAAACGAGTAGCTCCAAGACAATCAGATTATGTAGTAGTTACTTTGGTGAGAATATAGTGTAAGTGGAATGGAAACTTCATTTTGAGTCTAATATTAGACCTTGCTTTGGAAAATTCCTTTTAAATGATCACAAGCTGGGAATAGCAAAAGAATTTAGCTTTCAACAGACAGCATTCACAAAGAATTTGTTTTTAACTGCTTATGTTGAGTCCCTGGGAAAGCAGATGTGAAGTTTACCGAGCTGAATTGGTTTGACTTGATGCAGTGTTTATGTTGGTTGTTGATAAGGTCCCCTCCTGGTCTAATTTTTCCAAGATATCTTCATTCTTGGGGCATGAGTTAGCTTGGGTAGGATAATTTGAATGCTTGTTAGTTTAGTAAATAGATTCCTGTACTAAATTTTTACTGCCTATAAAGGAGTCTAAGCAAGCAGGCAAACAGTTCTGATTACTATCTGGAGTGTGGATGAGCTGTATAGTAGTCTTGAAGTCTATGGCTATTTACTCAAAAGTAACTCCCACTGAGTACTAGTTCAACAGCATGTGGTTACCACCTTTGATGTCATAAAGGAAGCTGGAGCTTCTCTAAAACTCATTTGAATTAAAAGAAGGTTTTTAAGCTTTACTACCATTAGTTTCAGCTATCACAATTTCTTCATGGTAGAGCTGCAGTACATTATCAAAAAATGTTTTGCAGATCATCTTTTTAGTCATGGTGTTCACTGATTTCAGATGTCTTTGAAATTGTTCTGCCTTATCACAGGATACTGGAAATTCCTGCTGAAACTGGAGGAGGAAAGAAAGCTAGTAATGGTTATGAAGTTGAAGAAAAAGGGAAGATTTTTTTTTTAAATTAAAACTGTTTATTTAATTTCAACGTCTTTATAAAGTCCATTAATAATTACAAAGTTGGGTAGCAGTGAAACATTACCGTACAGACTACCTACTACAAAATATATATACTACACAAAGTAATGAGGGATGCTTAATACAAGGCAATGGTCTTAGAATTGTGGGAATGTTATAGATATTTCTTGGTGCTTGTGATTGACTACAATGAACTTAGAAAAGTACACTTCTGCTTCAAATTGTGCTGTTAATCTGTTAGCTATAATGCTAGACACATTTTCAGATGTATATTTTTTCAAATTGATAATATCCCTTTAGATATCTGTTATTATACTGCAGGATACTGTGACATTTTGTATCATTTTGAGAGTAGCTGGTCAGTTGCTTTGCTTTAATGTCTAATTTCTTGGTGTACTACTCTGTGCAGGTAAATCTCACTTGGCAATAGTACAACGGGTGAACAATGAAGGGGAAGGGGATCCTTTTTATGAAGTCTTGGGCATTGTTACCTTAGAAGATGTAATTGAAGAGATCATCAAGTCTGAAATTCTAGATGAAACAGATCTGTACAGTGAGTATTACTCTCCATGATTTTTCCCCTGGGGAAGTAGGAATCCTCTTTAATATGGTTCTGACATGTTAAATTCTTGAGATAAATTGGTTAAGAATTAAAAGTGGCACTTCAACACCCATCCCTACACCATGACATGGAACCGTATACATAGGTTTTTACAGCTAGCAGGTGGTTGTTGGGGAGACTAATGATCTATCTCACTAATGATCTAATCCTTGTCCCATTCAACCTGTTATAGGTATTAATGAAAGAGTGTTGAGTAAATTGAGAGCTCTTCCTAACATGTATAACCCTTTTGTTTTGGCCCACTTTTACTGCTATTTCAAATAGGTTTTGTAGGTTTTGGTAGAATATATATGGTGTGAGAGCACCCCAGTCAGTAATCTCTCTTTCAGACAATGTTCAATTCTCTGTAAAAGCTATCATCTGTTTTAGGAAGTAGGGAGAGGAGAAAGCTGTCCCCTTTCCTCCATCTTCCATAGCAGTTCCCGTGTCCTACCCATCTCACTTGGCAGAGGAAAAAAGAAGAAGACCAGGTTCACTCTTACTAGCATGATCTCTCCTTCACAAGCCCAAAACATTGAAATGGATTTAAAGAGGCTAGAGATGCATTTGTCACTGTGCAGCCAGCCCCCACCTAAAAGTGAGTAGAGCAAGACATGGGTAAACAGGCACAGCAGGAAAGCTGCACAGAGTAAAACACAAGCCTTTTGCTGCTTTAAAGAATCAAGACTGTAAGTCTTTTAAGATGCCACAAAATCCAGCAGACTAACATTGCTACACCTCTGGATTCTATATGATGGTTGTATTTATTTTATTAGATTTGTATCCCACCCTTCCTGCTGAAGCAGGCTCAGGCCTGCTTCATAAGAACATCAGAGAAGCCATGTTGGGTCAGGCCAGTCGAACATGCTGTGTCAACCAGTGGCTAAAAAAAACCAAGCACTGTCAGGAGGTCCAGGACACTAGAAGCCCTCCCACTGTTGCACCCCCCAAGCACCAAGAATACAGCGCATCACTGTCCCAGACAGAGAGTTCCAATAATAATAATCTTATTTTTAATATAAATAAGACGAAGGAAATTATAGTGGATTACAGGACGAGTAGTTTGGACATCCAGCCGTTGTTTATTGATGGTGTTATGGTAGAACAGGTGACAGAATGGAAGTTTCTGGGAATTACCATGAAACAGGATCTAACATGGGGGGCAAATACTTTAGCTCTAGAGAAAAAGGCCCAGCAACGACTATACTACTTAAGACTCTTAAGATCACTACAACTGTCAGGGAGTCTGCTGGTTGCCTTTTATCGTAGTTCCATTGAGAGCATTTTATCTTATTGCCTCTGCGTGTGGTTTGGGAGCTGCATGGAAGCAGAGAGAAGGGTGCTCCAAAGAGTGACGAGAAGAGCACAAAAGATTTGTGGATGTTCTCTCCCCTCATTGGTGGATCTGTATAATATGGGATGTAAAAGGAAGATACAAATGATCCTAAGGGACCCTTCACATCTGGGCCATTTGCTATTTGAGATCTTACCGTCAGGTAGACGATATAGAGTGTTGAAGGCTAGGACAAACAGATTTAAGGACAGTTTCTATCCAAGTGCTGTGGTTAGGTTAAATGCAGGGTTATGAATTATTATTTGTTTTAGATGTATTTAAATGGTTTAAATGGTTTTAATGGTTTTATGAATGATTATCTGTTTTAGATGTATTTAAATGGTTTAAATGGTTTTAATGGTTTAAATGGTTTTAGATGTATTTAAATAGTTTATGAATATGTGTGTTTGATGTGTTGGTATGTTTGTGGAAGAGCACCTCATTTCGTTGCTCTCTTTTTGTTGAGAACAATGACAATAAATTTATCTATCTTTATCTATCAATAATACACTGTGGCTAATAGCCACTGATGGAACTCTGCTCCATATGTTTATCCAATCCCCTCTTGAAGCTTCCTATGCTTGCAGCCACCACCACATCCTGTGGCAGTGAATTCCATGTATTAATCAACCTTTGGGTGAAGAAATACTTCCTTTTATCAGTTCTAACCCAACTGCTCAGTAATTTCACTGAATGTCCATGAGTTCTCATATTGTGAAAAAGGGAGAAAAGTACTTCTTTCTCTACCTTCTCTATCCCATGCATAATCTTGTAAACCTCAATCTTGCCACTCCTCAGTTGATGTTTCTCCAGACTAAAGATCCCCAAGCGTTTTAACCTTTCTTCATAGGGGAAGTGTTCCAGCCCTTTAATAATTCTAGTTGCCTTTTCCTGCACTTTTTCCAGTGCTAAGCATTTTCCAATGCAAAGTATTATTTGTGCAAAACATATGCTAGCACTAAAAGGTTAAATTCACTCTAAAGATGATAAATTGGGAATTTTAGGCAGTTCATGGTTTCTCCCTTATGTAGCTGTCCTGCAATGCATTGAGGCATTTCTTCTTTTCTGACACAGCAATGCTGATAGCTTCTGCTTTCCTGGAAAAAGGGGCAATCTGAATGTTGATAGTTGTGCAATGGAACACAACGTGATGTCACTGGGAGCCCTTTGCCTCATCTTTTGTTCTGCAGCACCATCACAGGGGAAATATTTTAAATTCATTCACTTTTATACTTGCAATATAAATGCTGATTATTCAGGTGCCCAAAAAAGGAAGAGCATCACAATCAGATGAATGGACCATTATATAGGTGCCTGATTTTGTTGTACAACAGGATGTGAATCAAAATGACTACTTACAATTTATATAATGTGTTGATGCTTCAGTGCTATTCCTCTTTCTAGGTATCATCATCCAGTGTTCTTACTGGCATTTAATCTAACATTTCTTTAATTTTTCTATCCCCAGCTGATAACAAGACCAAAAAGAAAGTAGCTCATCGGGAGAGAAAGCAAGACTTCTCTGCCTTCAAACAGACAGACAGTGAAATGAAGGTTAAAATCTCACCACAGTTGCTCCTGGCAATGCATCGTTTCCTAGCAACAGGCGAGTGTGGCTTATCACACTTTGATCACTCCAGGGTCCTACAGCTGGTTTGTTGGTAGAATGGGGAGAAAGTGGATGGGGCGGTGCTGTTTGGCAGAGAGGCTGATTTAGAAAGTGGTGTAAAATATAATTATTATATCTTTAAAAAAAATTTCTCTCCCCTGTTCAGTATTGGTATGAGCTCTAAATCACTAACCAGGTGTGCACCGTTGACTTTAAAACTGAACTGAAAGGTGGAGATAAGCTCCATCCTGCATTTGTAGATTCTTTCACAGTAAAGACCAAGCTACAGGGATTTTTAAAAAGTAAAAAGTAACTCCTAAAAGCTGTGAACAGAAGCAAAGGAAAACAGTGAATGCTTCAGTCCTGTCACTGATAGCAATATTTCCTCTCAGAATTGATCCTCAATGTGTTTTTTCTCTATGGCTTATGAGAGGAAAAATGACCTTCAGTGAAAATGTTAAAGCTCCTCCTCCCTCCTCTCTTCTTCTGAATGCAGCCTCCGCTGGGGCTGGGGATTGTTACAGAGTAGTCTGTTTAACATATAGTATAGCAAATGCCCTAAGAAGAAACAGATCACAAAATAAAATAATTAAGGATTCTGTACTGTGAGGTTTGTAGAAATAACACCTTTTGAAAGAGCATGTAGATGCAAAAATTAACATGGACTTGTTTCCCCAGGCTATACATTTTATTAGTTTGCATTCAGTATACTTATAAACTCCTGAACTGAGCATAACTTCTACTATTGGATATCACAGTATACTGTCAGACAGAAATCAGCAAATGTCTGCAGTCTAACGTTGCTCAGAAGATTGATTTATTGTTGATAGTCATAGCAGTGAAGAAATTGGAGATTGCATTATAGGAGTCTTTCAGTTGGGATCCATTTGAGACAATGTGAAGAAGACTTGACAAAGGAACAGCCAGTAAATCTGGTATGTTTCTTGTCCAGCTATTTAAGATTGTTTCCACTACTACTTCTATACAGTCTCCACATCTATGTTTCTGATGCTGTAGGGTTATATTCATATATAGAGAGAAATGATGTTGTAGACCTGAAATAGTAATTTAGCTTTGAAGCCATTTAAGATATGAGTTGGTCCATTTTTTAATATTTCACTTCATTCATAACCTTTTCCCCAATGAGGATCGAAAGCCATTTACATTGTATCCTTGCCTCCATTTTATCCTTACAAGAACCCTATGAGATAGGTTAGGCCAGGGTTTCCCAAACTCCGCTCCCCCACACTTCTACTTCATGGTCCACTAAAATTTGGGGGTGGAGCCAGAAGACTTGGGAGTGGAGCCAGGAGACAGGAAAGTACAAACATGCTTAAAACTTTTGCAATATTTTGTTTAGGAAAGGTAAGAGAATAGTGGGATTTTGCAATGCAATCTTAAAAATAAAACATCAAGAAAAAGCACAAGGATCACACACAGAAAATTAAAAATATATAATGCTCTCAGCCTGGGGAAAATATGAAATAGCAGGAAGAAGCTTTTCCTCCCTCCCCCCCCCCCCAGGTCTACTCAGCAATGGCAAGGAAGGAAGGAAGGAAGGAAGGAAGGAAGGAAGGAAGGAAGGAAGGAAGGAAGGAAGGAAGGAAGGAAGGAAGGAAGGAAGGAAGGAAGGAAAAAGACTGACTGACAGGGAAGGGGGGAGTGGGAAATAAAGCTTCCCTCTGGCCAGCGTCTTTTCCTCTTTATTGCTCCACACTTCCATCCTATGTGCCTTCTCCCTTCCCCATTCACCCCTCTGCCTGTCTCTCAGCCCTCCCTCCTGTTTCTGCATCCCTCTCTCCCTCAGCCTTTGCCCCATCCCCGGGCCAGCCCCCCTCCTGCTATCCTTTTGCTCCAGCGGGCGCAGACTGCTGGCGATGTTGGGGCTGCTGCTGCTTCAGCCGCTCGGGCCTGGGTGTCGCTCCTCCCCCCACCTGCCATCGCAGAGACCATCAGGGCTGACCACAGCTTTCCTGGTGACGCCGTCATTGGGCACAGCCAAGCCCACCCAGGGAGGCTGCGCTAGAAGGACATGTTGGCTAGGACTGCCCCTGCTGCTGCTCCTTGCTGCATTGGGGCCCTACTGGGCTCACCATTAACAGCGAGGGACGGAAATGGCGTGCGCCCAGTGGGGCCTCAACACAGCAATAAGGAGCAGTGGGGGCTGTCCCGCCCAACACGTCCTTTCGGCACAGCCTCCCTGGCCGGGCTTGGCTGCACCCAATGATGATGCATCCATGGTCCAGCAAAGAAGCATCCTTGGCCCGGTACTGGGTCGGGACCCGGTAAATGGGAAATCCCGGGTTAGTTTGAGAGTAGGAGACTGGCTCAAGGTTACCCAGTGATCTTTCATGGCAGAGTGGACCTCCCCTCCCAGTCCAACATTGTAAGCCCTGTATACATTGGCACTTTAGATCTTTAAAATCTAGAATTATATGTGCAAACAGATTATGGAAAATTGTGACCAGGGTTTTTTCATAGTGACTCATTATTGATGCTTGTCATGCCAATTTATTAATTGTAGCTCACATTTCTAATTTAAGAAAAATTGAATGGTCTAGGGATGGTTCCCTAGATAGCAGACCACTGTGGCCCTATGTAAGAATAAGATATAAATATTTTAAAAAGATTAATTCATTAGAAAGCCACTGATTAGATTAAGTGCCCTCAGGAGAGGGTGGCCAGTGGGAGAATGCGGGATTCCAGGGGGCATCTAGCCGCTGATTTGTGCACAAGGGTGGCTCAGTGCATACTGCCAGGAACTCTTGTCTTTGTCCAGACATATCCCCACTCGCTTCCTAGCATAAGCTCCTTAAGCTTTTGCAGTATTTGCAAGTTAGAATACCTTCCCACTGCTCAATCCAATCTTTCTTTGACTAGGTGTGCTTTTCTCCAAACTACATTGGAGGGGTTAACCTTCCCTTTAAACAGAGCTTGCACTTTTTTGGGGCCTTCTATTTATTGTGCCCCTCTTCTCTTAGGGGTGCAGGAAGTACACTGTGATAACTGATCTACTACCTTTACACCACTTTTTTTCCTGAGTTGACTCCCCTTCCCCTCAGCCTTGGAGCAGAGGATTGCCTTTTGCTTTGGTGTTTTGTAAGCTTTTTTCTGTTAATATTCAGCAACTGCTGTTTGGCTTGTGTTAAAAGTTGAAGCCAATGGAAGACACAGAGATCCTGAGGAGGAAAGATTTGCTCTTGATCTCTAGAGTAGTAGTGCTGTGTGGAAGTGATATGAACTTCCATGAATCTGAAAAAACATTCACGTCCTCCTTCCAAGAATTAAAGTGCTCTGCCAAGGAGGAGCAGATCTGAGCCCTCTTGCTAAGAAGGAATCAAGGAGAAGAAACCATCAAGGATAAAGTGAAGGATTAAAGGGGGAGATTGGGGTGGGAGCACCCGGCAGTCCTGTAGCCAGATTTTTTTTTCCCATGGAAGTGTTGCAGTAGGGGATGCCATCTGCTGCACCCCCTGTCTGTGGTTCTGATTCTAGTTCCATTGTCATATGGAAGCTGTTATTTTTGCAATGCAAAAAAAGAATGTAATTAAATTGTGAAAAATAAGAGAGAGGATATGAACCTGTGATAATAAAGTTATCTTTCTGTTTTCTTAAAAGTAAGCTGGAACCCATTTTCCAGTATGGCAGAATTAGCCTGAGAATAGTTGGAGCTGGTTTGGTATGACTTTGTGATCTTTGGAAGCAAGTGTTTCTTGATAAAAATGGAATTTTGTGTGGTTTAGATTGATCACTCTAAAATGTGGAATTGGCTATGAAAGCGCACTCAGAATTACTTGTGCTTTAAAGAGATTAGCTCACTTGATCTGATGTTATAAAATTACCTTCAAAACCTGAAAAATTTAAACATTTTCTGCTTTTTGCATATTTATTTATGTTACTTTCTGTAAGTTTGTTTGTCTTACAGTGACTCATCAAATGCACTATGTGATCTATGTCAAGTTGTTCTTATTTCTTCAGAGGTTGAAGCATTTGGTCCATCCCAGATGTCTGAGAAGATCCTCCTGAGGCTTCTAAAACATCCCAATGTCATTCAGGAATTGAAGTATGATGAGAAGAACAAGAAAGCCCCTGAATACTACCTCTATCAGCGAAACAAACCCGTTGATTACTTCATTTTAATCTTACAGGTTAGGCCTATGATTGTGTATAAGCATGTTTTGTAGCCCGCTATTTCCATCTGAACAGTTTCCCATATTCTCTTAATGCTTGCTTAACCAATGTGCATTTTAGCCACCCAACTTGATTATTGCATTTTTGCTGCATCACTGAGTCTTTCTGAGTAAAATGCCTCAGTAGTAAAAATGCCTATGTTTGACAGTTAACAAAAATCCCGTTTCTCTTTGGGTGTTGTTCATGGACTTGCTGAAAGGAGGCAAAAGAAATTGTCCATATATAGGGACTGGAATTGACTGGGATCACGAAAAAATATTGTTCTTATTCAATCAGCTCTGTTTATCCTCACTGGCACTCTATTGGTAAATTTTATAGGCTACATAGCGCTATGATACCAGCATATTCTCTATGTGATCCTTTGTAGGTTGGCATCACTTCAGGAAAGACTTGTCCTAACTCAGAGCTCATGAGTTACCTGTAACTTGCTAACTGCTCATATGTCTCCTAGGAGACCCAAGAAAAGATCATTTAAAAACTGCTCTAGACTTCCTTCCTTCCTTTCTCCCTCCCAGCTTTCATATCATAGGAATTTTTTTGCTGCCTATATGATAACTTCATTCCTGGTGCTCTTCCTTGTTCATGTTCCCTTTCTAGGAAAGAACAAAAATTGCTAATATGCCAAGGAAGAGGGAAGTTGCTTAGAATTTTTTCATTACTCAGAAATACTAGTATTCTCATTAAGTAAAAGGTTATTGATACCCCCCACCGTAGCAGAATCACAAAATGGTATTGAAGTAGGAGAACAAAGTACAAATGAAGCACAGCAATCAGGCTTGGGAAAGGTGATGATTAAAGGGGTTGGAAGGAAATATTCTCTCATTCCCTGTAAAGATGTATTTTCACCTCACAACACAAACATTGATGTAGTCCTGATATAAGTGTATCAAGGGCAAAAGTATGGTCACCTGGTCAGGGATGAATGGCATTGCTATGAACCAATAGATCAATACGTTCACTGAGAGAACAGCACCACCTACTGACCTGCTTTTGTCTTTTTGTTTTCTTCACTTGGTATATATTGTTGTGTTGCCTTCAATACTTTTAGGTAAAAATGACTGTGCCTCCACAATTTTTTTTAAAATAGGGTAAGCAGAGCAAGAAAATGGTGCCCCCTCTAGGGTTTGATGCTTGACTTGCTGACATGAGTGGAAGACACTTGCAGCAAAGGAAACTGTTTGTCCTTAGCAGAACAGATTGGCAGGATCCATCCAGTCTATAAATATTTAAAAATACCTGACTACTTGATGCTGTGTTGTTTTTTAGGAATTTTTTAAATCACCAAATTGTATCAGCAAGCTTTTCAATCCTTTTATTTGACCTGCTTCTGATGCTGCAGGTTTTGAATTCATCATCCAACATTCTTCATAGATTGGTGCCACATACACTGACATAGATGGGTTTGCCTGCTGAGTACAGCACATGGCAGAACCCTTGTAAGTAGATGTGTGGAACAGTCCTCACACAAGCTAAAACTGTGTAAACTTTGGCTGGGTCATACCTTTTGTTTTTATTAATTAGCCACACTGGATACAGGACCCATAGAAGAGGAACAATGTTTTTCAGTAATTTTGGAGAAACACATTCTTTGTTTTCTAATGCCTATTCTAAATTTTTGGGGTATATACAGGCAGAAACCTAAACTCATAATACTGCTCTCTCTCTAGTTTATAAGGAACCCAGTATGGTGTAGTGGGATCTGCGACACCCAGGTACATGTTCCTACCCTTCTATGGAAGGTTGCTGGTTGATATTGGGCCAGTCACTCACTGTTATCCTGACCTACCTCACAGAGTTGTTACAAGGCTAAAATGGAGGGGGGGAAATGATTCTTTAAGGCCATTTTTTTCAATGCAGTTAGTTTTCATTAGTCAGATTTTTTTTTTCTTCAGGAAAATATTGTTTGTTTGTATGTTTGTTTTATTAGATTTTTATCCTACCCCTTCCTAGAATGGAATTTAACGTGGCTAAAAGCATAACAATACAATAGCAATAATAAAATCACAATTCCAATAAAATGCAGTTAAAACCTCAACAGATCACAAACCAATGCTTTTGGCATAAAAATCAGCAGTGTTGATAGTAGTGCCCACCCAAAATTAAATCAGTGGAATGCCTGGAGGAATAACTCTGCCTTACATGCCCTGCGGAACACAGACAGGTACCACAGGGCACAAGTCTCCTCAGACAAAGCATTCTACCAGATTGGAGCCATGATGGAAAAGGTCCTTGCTGCATTCAAACAGGTGACTTGAGGGCCAGGTGCCACAAAAGCCCACATGCAGCAGAACAAGACGCCATGATGTGTGTGTGTGTGTGGGGGGGGGTCATAATGGAAGATGCAGTCCTTTAGGTTTGATGGTCCCAGGTCATTTAGGGCTTTAAAGGTTAATGTTAGCAACTTAAATTTGATCCAGAAACCAATTAGATGTCAGTGCAGCTGCCACAAAAAGGGTTGGATGTGTGCAAGCCATGGTGAATTGGCCAGCAACCTGGCAGCCACATTCTGAACAACCTGATGTTTCTGAATTACCTTCAAGGGCAGCCTGCATTGAGCAAATTGCAGTACTCTAGTCTGGAGGTGATTGTCACATGAATCACTGTGGCGAAGTCAGATCTGAACTAATAGGGGGCAGCTGACAGGCCTGGTGGAGATAGAGAAAAACCTGTTTCTCCACTGAAGACACCTGTTTGTCCAAGGTAAGCATCCATCCAGACCCTCAAACTCTTCACAAGAGTCCAGTGGACACAATCCAGAGTAGACAGCTGCAAACTCTCAGCCAGCCCAGCCCTTCCCAGCCACATGACTTCAGTCTCCGTTAGATTTAACTTCAGCCATCTCTGCCTCAACCACAGCATCCAGACATTTCTCAGGGCTGAAAGGCCACTTTGGGCGGTTTATATAGCAGGAGGAAGAACTGGGTGTCATCCATGCAATGATGGCACCCAACACCAAACCCTTCTGACAAGCTCTGCTGTAGAGTACCTATAAATATTAAATAACATTGGAGACAGGATTGAACCCTGTGAAATCCCACAGGGTAGTGGGTACCTGGTCAAAGTCCTGTCCCCAGTGGCTATCCTTTAAGTGAGTCTTTGGAGGTATGAGGTAAACCAAGTTAAGGCAGTGTCCCAAACCCCCAGTGAGGCTAGGAAGCTGACCAGGATCCAGTAATCAACTATGTTGATCATGGCTGCTAGGTCTAGCAATATCAGCAGTGCTGAGCTGCCCCAATCAACCTAGAGTTGAAGGTCATCCACAAGGGCTACCAAGGCTGTCTTGGTACCAAATCCATGCCTAAACCTGGAATTGAATGGATTAAGTGCAGATGTCTCATCCAAGAAGTGCTGAAGCTGCTCAGAAGCTGTTCTCTCAATCACCTTTCTCAGCAATGTGATACTGAGCAGTAATTGGCTAGCTCCTCTTTATCTAAGGAGGGCTTCTTTAAGATAAGTCTCACAGTGGTTTTCTTTAAGGAGCTGAGGAAGGTAGAGAAAGAGAGAGAGAGAGAGATCTTGCCACCTCCTGGCAAGATTTCACAAGGCATTATGGACAGGGATCTAAGAGGCAGGTTGTTGCCTTTGTCTTAGGACCCTCTTTGCATCTGACAATGAGAGCAAGGGGAAGTAGTCCAAAAAGGACCAGACATTGGCAATGGTACATTACTTGCCTTAAAGCTGAAAGGGATGTCCTGATGGAGCTTTGAGATTTTATCTGGGGGAAAAAAGTCCTTTTGAATACATCACAACGAATAACAAGATCTCTATTATTTTGGGAGTCTCCCAATGAAGAAATCTGAATGAAGGAAATTTGCTGTCTGTCCTTGTGGTGGTAGGATGAGAACCTCAAATTGGCCCTCAGGAGGAAGTGATCTGACCATGGATTCACAATTAACTAGACTCTTCAGATCTGCAACCTGTGCAGATCATCAGATCCAGGATGTGGAATGTTTCATATGTGATGCCTGACACTACCTGGGAGAGTCCCAGGCCTACCATGAAAGCCATGAAGTCTGAGGTGGCACAAGTCAGCATTGTGTCTTCATGGACATTGAAATCCCCCAGGACCAAAAGTTGTGGAAAACACAATGCCCAGTCAGAGACAGCTTATATCAGGGGTGTCAAGCATGCGGCTCAGGGCCAGATCAGGCCCCCAGAGGGCTCCTAGCAGGCCCATGAGCAACTCACCATTGCCTGCTTCTTTTTTTCCCCTCTCTTGCTTCCTTCTGCATCACAGCTTGCTTTTCCAGACTTGCTTTAATCAAGCTACGGAACATAGTCTCTATTTTTGCCATTGACTGAACAGCACATGAAGCAACTTATGTACAAAAGTTTGCAATGCTCAGACATTTCATGTTTTTCTCTGGCTCAAAGCACTGACCATGAGATTTCTGTAATGAATGTCAGTAAATCAAAAGTAGGTTTGCAACTTACAGGTATTCACTTGAACAACACCTGACCAGAATACCTAGATTGCTACAGCACAAACATTGTCTCCAGATTTTGATGCAATAATTCAGAGCAAGAGGTGTCAGTTATCAGAAACTGTTAAGTAAACAAAATATTGCAAAGGTGCTAATGTTTCAATTATGTTTTATTTAAAGGGTTTTTTAAAAAAAAAAATCTTTAATTGTGTTTGTCTGTGTTCTTTATAAGGTTTATATCTCTGCCACCTGGCATTACATTTTATGACACACATGGCCTGGCCCTCATAACAAATGAATTCAGCACCCTGGCTTATATGATATAGCCAAAGCTAAACACTGTTGGCAACACAACAGTGTTATATAAAACAATTTTCAATTATTTTAATAAAGTTTAACACTGTATTACCAAATATTTCTAAGTTTTCTGTTATTCATTTCATAAACATCATAAAATAAACATACTGTTTTTTTCAAGCAAATCAGAATACTATAATACCCATACACATCAGTTCTCAAGGAAGCCTGTGATTTTCTCAGTGAAACAGGCTTAAGCAGTCTTTAGCCAAGTACACAGTAAGCAAAGCAGTCCACATTTCTTAACACTGCTCACTGTGGGTTTATCTGCATCTAAGGTCGTTTCCCTCTGTTAAAGGCTTAGATGAAACAAAGTAGTTGAATACGTGTGAGTTGAACTAAAGTTACACTTAGAGCTTGATTGAAAGTGGTTAGAAAATGAAAGTTGAACTGAAGTTGTTCTCTGAAGTTATATTTGAAGTTTCACTCTGAGGTTACACGAACAGAGATCCTAAGTATTGTTCATATGTTTCATTCCTTCATCAGAATAGAAATGATGAGGCTTTTTGTAATATTTCACTTAGCAGGAGCCAATTCTTACAGACACTTAGATTATTCCAAGGAGTCTTATGCTTCATAAACTCAGAAGAATGTGTATCAAGCAGATTATGTGGTGTAAATGCAAACAAATAGCATGAGACATCTAATAAATAATGCAGTAGGACCAGGATTACAAATTTAGAGACAGTGCTAAAAAGAATCAGACATTATATGACAAGCAGTGCAGAAAATGGAGCTACAAAGTTTAAAAAGGCACTATAAGAGCGTATAATACATACCACAAAATAGGTAAACCTATTTAAATCAATCCAAAATATAATCCCTGATGCCTGCTTCTGCTTCCAAACATTTTAACAAGATGACTCAAATTGATGTGTCTTGAAAATAGATTTGCCAGCATAATTAGGACCAAATAAGACTTTATTTACCAAATAGCAAAATACCTAGTAAATTTTTTTGTCAAGAAACCACTTTTGGCAGTATTCATAAATTCTGTGTTCAAATTAGACTTGACTAACTGGAAATATTCTCCACAGTAATCTCTACCAATATAAGATTTTGAATGGAAACACAAACATGCATTTATAAGAGTATAGATTTAAATAAGAACATAAGAAAAGCTATGTTGGATCAGGCCAATGGCCCATCCAGTCCAACACTCTGTATCACACAGTGGCCAAAAATTATATATATATTATATATAATTATACACACACATATATACACACTGTGGCTAATAGCCACTGATGGACCGCTGCTCCATATTTTTATCTAACCCCCTCTTGAAGCTGGCTATGCTTGTAGCTGCCACCACTTCCTGTGGCAGTGAATTCCACATGTTAATCACCGTTTAGGTGAAGAAGTACCTCCTTTTATCCGTTCTAACCCGACTGCTCAGCAATTTCATTGAATGCCCACAAGTTCTTGTATTGTGAGAAAGGGAGAAAAGTACTTCTTTCTCTACCTTCTCCATCCCATGCATAATCTTGTAAACCTCCATCATGTCACCCCGCAGTCGACATTTCTCCAAGCTAAAGAGCCCCAAGTGTTTTAACCTTTCTTCATAGGGAAAGTGTTCCAAACCTGTAATCATTCCAGTTGCCCTTTTCTGCATTTTTTCCAATGCTATAATATCCTTTTTGAGGTGCAGTGACCAGAACTGCACACAGTATTCCAAATGAGACCGCACCATCGATTTATACAGGGGCATTATGATACTGGCTGATTTGTTTTCAATTCCCTTCCTAATAATACCCAGCATGGCATTGGCCCTTTTTATTGCAATTGCACACTCTTGACATTTTCGGTGAGTTATCTACCACGACCCCAAGATCTCTCTCTTGCTCAATCTCTGCCAGTTCAAACCCCATCAATTTGTATTTGTAGCTGGGATTCTTGGCCCCAATGTGCATTACTTTGCACTTGGCCACATTGAACCTCATCTGCCATGTTGACGCCCACTCACCCAGCCTCAACAGATCCCTTTGGAGTTCCTCACAATCCTCTCTGGTTCTTGCCACCCTGAACAATTTAGTGTCATCCACAAACTTGGCCACTTCACTGCTTACTCTCAACTCCAAATCATTTATGAACAAGTTAAAGAGCATGGGACCTAGTACTGAGCCCTGCGGCGCTCCACTGCTTACCGTCCTCCACTGCGAAGACTGCCCATTTATACTCACTCTCTGCTTCCTATTACTCAGCCAGTTTTTGATCCACAAGAGGACCTGTCCTTTTACTCCATGACTCTCGAGCTTACTAAGGAGCCTTTGATGAGGAACTTTATCAAAAGCTTTTTGGTCAAGGTAAACAATATCTATCGGGTCTCCTTTGTCCACATGTTGGTTCACCCCCTCAAAGAAATGTAACAGGTTAGAGAGGCAAAATCTTCCCTTACTGAACCCATGCTGAGTCTTCCTCAATAACTCGTGTTCATCAATGTGCCTACTCATTCTGTCCTTGATAATGGTTTCTACCAACTTTCCCGGTATTGACTGACTGGCCTGTAGTTACCCGGATCTCCTCTGGAACCCTTTTTAAAGATGGGGGTGACATTTGCTACCTTCCAGTCCTCAGGAACGGAGGCAGATGTCAATGAAAGATTACATATTTTTGTCAGGAGATCCACAAGTTCAACTTTTAGTTCTTTCAGAACTCTTGGATGTATGCCATCCGGACCTGGTGACTTATTAGTTTTTAATTCGTCCATCAGTTGTAGGACCTCCTCTCTTGTCACCACAATCTGGCTCAAGTCTTTCAATCTGGCTCAGGTCTTTCAAATAGAGCACTGATTTCACTTAATGGGGCCTTCTGCATACAAAACCCAAATCAGCAAGACTGAATTTGATCACATATGTTTTTCTGAAATATGGTCTAAAATATGCAGTAATTTAAGATGTACAGATATGCTGTATCATGAATGTCATTCTTAGATCTGGACAATGGACCATGAGAGAGATCCTAATTTTTATGCTTGTTTTTGGAAGGCTTTATAACATTTCTTTTAAGCTTTAGGCCACAACCAGGTTATCCAATTTTTGTTCCTGCATTTCTCCTGTCAAAGATGATTCTGATCCATATGTAGCTCCAATAGTCAGAACCTTTTGCATGCTACTGAAGAAGCTATATTGTATGGGCTTTTAGGGTTTACCATTGAGATAAATCTTCATTGCTAATATAGTTATGAATTAATCTTTTTCTTCATGGTCTCTGTATGGTTGTGAACACGGTTTCTATACTTGAAAAGAACCAACTCCAGGGATATTCTAGAGCTTTAGCCAGGATGCTGAAGTGGCTTCGAATGTATGCCCATGCTTGTGACAGCACTATCACCTTTACCACTTGAAGAATGCTGTCTGTGGCTTTATTCCACTATGGTTGTGTGCAGTGCATTTTTAAATGGTGGAATAAAATTGGAAATATGGGCGGTTTGAGAACAGTAGCATCTACATGTACTGTCCACATGTACTGAGTGCAGAAGAAGGGTCTTGGAATTAATATAGTGGGTGACTGTTCACATGTCGTCATGTTACTGTGGTATAACCTGAAGTTATAACATCAATGATCCAAAAAGGTTGACAATATGAGAACGCAGGCACCTTCCAAATTTGTATGGGCCTCAGGCAGAGAGTACCTTTGCCTACCATCAAGCACCCCTCTCATGCCTTCCTTCCCACCTACTGGCCCACATGCCTAGGCATCCATCCCCCACCCTTTCATGAGCCCTCTCACCACCTGTATTAACAGATGGCTTGCACCACCCACATGCCTATTCCCTGTTGAAGCTGGATAGTGTGTATGGCTGGGAGTATGGATGCCAAAGTGCTTGCAAACAAGGGAGAAGGGTGGGTGGACAGCAGGAGAGGTATATGGTTAGTAGCAGTGGGCCCTCCCAGAAGCCCTGGGCCTTGGCAGCTGCCCTACCTTAGGGTGTGCTGATGCTTGCTCTGGTCACATAATGCCATAAGAGACATGGTCATGTAGAAATAGGATTATTGTATAGTAAAGCAACTAGTGCAAATAAGAACATTGTATGGAGTTGAGATGGGGATTTTCTGCAATTAGAGGAGAGTTATTCACGTTGACTTTTATGTGGAAGCATGCAATATGTAGGCAGGGTCCTAAAAATATAAAAAGGATAGATTCCAGAAAAACAAAAATGTAGATTATTTCTTTCTGTGATCATCTTTTAAGAAGGCCTTCTCCGAAGTCATAGAGGAAGGGGGTAGGAGTTGGGTGCAAGATACTAGAAAGAAAAATAAGTATCTTGTGCTCCATTTCAACCAACTTTGCTCTCTAGACCCAATGGAAACTGCATATAGCACTATATGTATGGTGTGACTATGGAGGCTCCAAAAGCATTTTATTTGTACAGGAAGTAATCTTTGTAAACTATGTAAAACTCTTTTACCAAATTATATCTGCATGGTTTAGTAACTGAATGGAATAGAACATTATATATGACCATACCCTAAGCAGGGAAAAAAAAACCCAAAATTGAGGTGGGGATTATAACTACCAGGGATCTTCAGCAGAAGGAAGACTATTAATGCATATCCAAAATACTTCTGTTTTAAAACAATTTTATTAATTTCTAATATATAGTATTCTTTAAGAAAGATAAAAAAAAATACAAATTGAAAATAATACATCATACTTCCCCCCTTCCCCCTACAAATTGAAAACAATACATCACACTTTCCCCCCCCCCCTTCTCCTCACCTCCCCTTTTCTTGACCCCTGCCAGTGTTTACTTAAAATTGCAAAAAGTACAAGGTAATTTAACAAATCAAGAATCTCCATTTTAAAACTTTATAACAATAAGGAAGAAGTAAAAACGAAAAAATAAGAAAGTTAGCTCTATAAGTTCATCTTCATTTTTCTCCTTTCACCTTAAACTCAAAGAAAGAAAGAAAAATTTCCCTTTATAAACTTTAGTCCATTATTCCACCAGACTTCAGCTGTTATCAAAAACCACCAAATGTCCCTTTACTTTCCATTGTTTTTCAACATAATTTTGAAATTTCTCCCATTCCTTTCTGAACTTCTCCAAATCATAGTCTTTTAAGATTCTTGTAAGCTTGTCCATTTCACTCTATGACGTAACTTTTAAAATCCAATCCCATTTTTCTGGTATTTTATCTTGCCTCCATAATTGCGCATATAATGTCCTTGCAGCTGAAAGCAGATACCACACCATCGTTCTATCTTGTTTCGGAAAACCTTCCATTTGTAATCCCAACAAAAAAGAGTCTGGAGACCTCTTAATGTCATAACCTAAAATTTTTGACATTTCTTTCTGAATCATTTGCCAAAATTGTTTTGCTTTTTCACAAGTCCACCATATATGGTAGAAAGATCCTTCATGTTTTTTACATTTCCAACATCTGTCTGACACCTGATTGTTCATTTTTGCCAGTTTCTTAAGTGTCATGTACCATCTATTCAGCATTTTAAAACAGTTTTCTTTAATATTGTAACATGTCGATATCTTCATAGAGTTCTTCCATAAATACTCCCAAGATTCCATTTGTATTTCTTTGTTAAAACTGATTGCCCATTTTATCATTTGAGATTTAACTACTTCATCTTCCATAGACCACTTCAATAGTAATTTATAAGTCCTTGAAATCAGCTTTTCGTTATCGCCCAACAGCATTCTTTCCAATTCTGTTTGCTCCTGTCTTATACCTTCATTTTTAATGTCCTGTTCCACCAAACTCTTAATTTGTTGTAGTTGAAACCAATTATATTTGTGCTGTAATTATTCAGCTGATTTTAGTTCCACCTTTCCCCCCTGTATCTTTAATAGTTGATTATACATTAACCACATCCCTTCATCTGTTTCTGAGGACAATTTTATTACTTCAGTTGGCACAATCCATAGCGGCTTTCTCTCATCACCACATTTCTTATATTTTAACCAAGTACTTAGCAGATTTCTTCTTACATAATGGTGTGAGAAAAAACCATCCATCTTATTTTCCCCATAAAACATATATGCATGCCAACCAAAAATATTTCCATGCCCTTCTAAAACCAACAATTTCTTATTTAATAAAGTTATCCATTCTTTAATCCATACCAAACACACTGCGTCATGATACAATTTTAGATCCGGTAACTGGAAACCTCCCCTTTCTTTTGCATCGGTTAAGATTTTCATTTTGATCCTTGGTTTTTTTCCAGCCCATACAAATTCTGAAACTTTTCTTTTCCATTTACTGAATAGCTTATTGTCCTTCACAATTGGAATTGTTTGAAATAGGAACATAATATCCAAAATACTTCTGGACCCATTTTCATTTTTTCTCCACAGGGGAAAGTGGAAGTGGAGGCTGGAAAAGAGGGAATGAAGTTTGAGGCTGGTGCTTTCTCCTACTACGGAGTGATGGCTCTCACAGCATCACCAGGTAAGCCCTTCACATCTTTGTCTGAAATTACTTCTTTTTTTAAATTCAAATTTTATCACTCTTACAACCATTTTCAACCATAATAGGCATGAAATTATTTCTAAAAATATATGCTTTTGCTGGGATGAAAAAGGGCTCAAGAAATCTTTTCAGTTTTTGTTTAAATCTAAATTGAATGTAAGCTGTAAAATATACTACTACTGGGAGCAACAGAATATTTATTGGGACAAACTGGAGTCTAGAGTTGTTATTTTAATCTTTCAAGTTTTATACTGAAAAACTGCTGGGCTAAAAAAGTAATGAATCAGCTGGAAGATCAAAGATTTCTACAGTTGCAAATAATTCTATCAACATTGTCATCTGTTGTTATTAATCCTCAATTTACACGGGGCAGAGGGTGTCCAGCCCTCCCCCATCTTGTGATGTATCTCATTAGTATCTCTTTTAGAAAGTTTGCTGCCTGGATCTTTCCACCATGTCTCTTTGGCTGTATGCCTGGCTGAGAATAGTCTTAAGCTTTGCATTGCTTTGTTTCTTTGTCCAGAGTCTCCCAGGTTAAATACAAATTGTAAGATCTCTCTGTCTGTAGCCAGCTGCCTGGCAGCTCTTCCCCACCTCTAACTGAATCCCAGCACTTTGTTTGGTCCTGTCCATCATAGTTTCCGCCACACCTCAAGAGTCTCAGGTGGCTCAAATCTACTTTCTATATATGCACTGCTATCCTAGGAACACTATTCTGGGAGTAAGCTTCATTGAATGGACCTGAATAGGATTCTGAGTAGACCTACCTAGGATCACTGTCTGAAAGTGACTGAAAGAACCTTCTAGACAAGTGGAAAGTGCCAATGTAATTGCTTTGAAACATTCCTCATATCTTGGACAGTTCAAAGATCCATACAGATCCTGGCCCCAAGGTGAACAGTGCATGCTTTTGAACCCCAACATGTGAGTGAACAAGAGAGGATTGGAATGAAGAACCCTGTTTCAGTATCAATCAGGAACCATACAAAGGAGAACTGAATCTGCTTTAGATGGGCAAGAGGCCCTGTTGGGAAGGAACAGAACTGTCACATAAGAAGTGGTTAGGTCTACCTGGACTTTTTGCTTTCTGAAAATCTAGAATTAGGAATAAACTCCTAAAAAATCCCTTCTGGAATAAAGGGGTGGCAGGATGCTGCATTCCAACCCAGAACCAGATGAGGGTCCTGTGTTTATTTACTTGGCACTGTATGAAAAAAGACTGATGTAGAGATTTCACTGGGCATTGGAAATTAGGTTAGTGAAAGGAGAAATCCACAGCTCATTATTGTGTTCCTGTGCTAGCTGCCTAGTATGTCAGTCCCTAGGAGACTCTGTATTGAGCCCCCAGGCCTCAGATTCAGCAGGAGTTCACAGGAGTGCAGCTTCTGAACCTTTCCGACGGTTCCCCATCTTCCTCCCCACCTATTTGGTCCATTGAAACTGCATAACAATCTCTGGATTAGGAGAGCAGGCAGCTGGCCAGCCACCAGGAGCTTTGCCACGCCCTCAGCAACCCGCATTAACCCCTGGAGAAGCCCACACCACCCTTTCTCCACTTCTTATGTGATTTTGGGCTGCGGGTGGCTTGCTGGCCTTTTGACTGGGCGGAAGGGGGAGCGGCTGGATCTCTAGCAAACAGGCCTCGCTCGCCCAGGACTCTCCTTTCTTGCATTGGATTGCTTTTGGCTGGGAGGCATGTGCTAATGTTATGCTAATGAGCACCGCCACCTATTTTTCTACAAAATGACTCCTGGAGTGTTTCCTTTTTTGTATTCCGCTTTTTACAAGCAGTTAGAACAAAATGGAAGAAAATATTGCTGTAGGTAAATACCTTCCTATTTTTTTCCACAACATCATATTCTATGTCAATAATTTGTAAGGTGTCCCAGAGGAACAGAGCTAGGGGTGTGACTTATGATTACCAATAGGAGGGACTAAGATTGAGTTGGTTCAGAAGTTGGGTTTTTTTTTTTTAATATTTTATTAAGGACCTGTCTTTTGTCTGTTGTTTGAGAGCTGCAGTCTGCGGTCATTTCCCCACAGGTTACTTGCCCCTTTGATACTGATAGGAAGTGCCCCCCCTTCCTGTTTCTCCACAGCACTTCAGAGCATTTGTAGATCTCCTTGACTTTTCCCAGCTTTTCTATGATCATTCCCAAACCTGTTTTAATGTGAAATTGTGGAAAAGATTAAAGTTCAACCTGGATTGCTTTGTGTGGGTGGGAAACTTTGGATTTTCCTGGGCCTGTTCACATAGCAGACTTTTTTTTTTTTTGCACCATTGTGACCATACCCCATCCCTAGTCACTGGGGTACTTTTCAATTGGCAATTGAATATCAGTGTAACATTATAACATCCTGTGTATTAGGCTTTCTGAATTCCCATCTTTCATTTAAAAAGGAACAAATCTCTGTGAATTTTTTTGGGGGGGCGGTATTTGTGAATTTCCTGCATTGTGCAGTGGATTAGACTAAATGACCCTGGGGATCCCTTCCAACTCTATGATTCTTTGATTCTGGCACCTTTGATTGTGGAGATATAAGAGGACAGGTATATCTTCATTAAAAAGGGCTAGAGATTTGCTTTGAAAATAAAATCTGTAAATTCAAAGAACCTCATACATGGATTATTATAACAATATACTGATATAGTAGTATTCAGCTGCAGATTAAAAAAAAACACCTGGTTGTATGGGGGGGTTGTTGTTGTTGGAGGATTTGAGCAGGAAATATATGGGAAACCTGCCATGTGGAAGGTTCAGTGCATCTGCATTGTATCAGCAGCTACTGTAGCAACAAGGAAACAATATAAGCCTGACCCTGTGTGGAAAACACCTTCAGAATGTGTGAGATGTTGCCATTTGCACAATATTTGCAAAGTAACAGCTTTGCATTAAGTGAGTTGTGCTCAGTGGCTCTGTATGCTTACACTAACTGGAACTTGAGCCTGCTGTTAAGATTTTGTCACTTACTGACAGAACTTTAGATTTTCCTAAACACAACATGTTAAAAGAGCTTTCTGTCTGTATTAGCAATTGCTTGCATTTATTTATCTCTATGTAAAAAGCATGGAGTTATTTTCACATTACACTTACATAGTTTTCCCTTAGGATAAAATTAGTTTTATCCTAGAGAATTTGCTACCTGTTTCATTATCAGGAAGAAGTGTAACCCACAGGTGTAAAATCGGCCTGTGGTGCATTACCTGTATCCTTGCTTAGAATTATGTTTGCAGCTGCCTAGAAATAAGAACAGGACAGGATGGCGTGGCGTAACTTGGTCCATGGGTTCGCAAAGAGTTGGATTCGGCTGTGCGACTGAACAACAACAAAAAGAAATAAGAACAGCAGTTCTTTTGGGGCAGCAAACAAGGGGTAAAGGGGTAAAGAGAACATAAGGCAAGCCCTGAATGTCACCGTTGTACCGTTGTACTACTGTTCCACTGGAAAAAAACTCCTTTTTGATAGCTATATATTATTTATATATATATAAACTATATATATATTATTTTCAGATTTAAAGTTCCCTTCTTGCCCTTTTCTGGTCTCCAACTGTCTGCTTTTGAGGAGGATAATTCCTTTGCCAGTTGCCATATGTTCAGCTCCTCTCCCGTGACACTCCTATTGAAGCAGTGTTGCTATCTTTTAAAATTTGGGGGAAGAGGAAAACATTGTTTGATATTAAAGAAGCTACTTTAAAAAAGATAAACAGTCCTTGAGTATGGGTATATTCTTTATGCCAGATAGCATCCAGAATGGTTAGGTTCAAATTAAATAACGCAGTTATTCCTGCAAATACATTTTGCAACTGATCCTGAGGCAGCTGCTCTTGGTGACAATCAAATGACTGTGTGGAACAAGTTAGATACTCTCTGTTGTTTGTTGCTCTGCCTAGAAGAATTAGAGCAGTATAAGTTACAGCCACATGGCAATGGCTTTCCATGTTCCTTGTATTCCAACTGCAAATGCAAAGGCATCCACAGTGGCAACATCATTTGCACTGTAATTTTCCCCACACTTTCCTTGCCCCATTCCCCTTTCCCAATGCTAACATAGTCCTTCAAAAATATAGTTGACTGACATATCACCTTAGCATAATTCTATGTTGATATGATAATTACTAATTTTAAAAAGCCCTCTGATGTATGTGTGTGTGGGGGGGGCTGCACAGAACTAAGGCAAGAAAAATGACAGGAATGCAGGCCAGACCTACAAAAATGCATGCCTTCCCATCTGCACAGCATGCAATGACTTGATGACTACAGCCTTCCCCAAAGATCATACCAGGCCAGCTTTGGTAAAGAGTGGGGCAAAACACAGAAGGTAGATAACTAGATTTCAACATCATTTGGATGCTCCAGTGGTGGGTTCAGGGCTTTCTTTTCCCACAGGAACTCCTTTGCATATTAGGCCATGCAGCCCTGATGCAGCCAATCCTCCAAGAGCTTACAGTAGGTCCTGTACTAAGAGCCCTGTAAGCTCTTGGAGGATTGGCTACATCAGGGGTGCGTGGCCTAATATGCAAAGGAGTTCCTGTGGGAAAAAAAGCCCTGGGTGGGCTCTTCTGGTTTTTGCAAGGCCCGTGCTGATTGGTGAGATGGACTGTTACTTATCAATGTATAAGATGATTACTAAAAATAGAAATGGATGAATTTATAAAAATACCACCTCTTTTAAACTGCATAGCTTGACATCCCCTGTTTATTTATTTAGGTTTTTAGTAAGTGCCTGGTCACCCCAAGATGATTTTCCATTTCAAAGACTGACTGCTTCTTAGGAATAGCAAGGAGGAAGCTTGTAGAGTCTGATTTCTAGTTTTTAGTAATCTTCTGATCAGCTTTTCATTGTTGCTTTATAGTCCTTTACTTTTCTCTGATTTAAACTATACTTTTTATTTCTCCATTGTATAGGAATTTTTCCTCCTCCCTGTCAGTTACAGATGGCCTCTTCTCTGATCTCATATATTTTTTTCTCCATCTTCTAGTTCCCTTGTCCCTGTCTCGTACCTTTGTTGTCAGCAGAACTGAATTATTAGCAGCAGGTACTCCAGGTAAACTTGCATGCTTCCTGTTTACCCTTCTTGCAACTGTACTTACCACATATACCTCATTGGAATGTTTATATAACTGTCTGTGTTGGAGAGATGCAGAGGTCCTGAGCTTGCACTAAAACAATAATGAAAATTGTTTTGTATTTGGTTGCGGAAAGGTTCTTCTTTTGGTACTAACGTTAACTACCTCAGTATTAAAACAAACTTATGTTTTGGTTTCTGATCATCTACAATGTACAGAATGTTTTTCTGTATAGATTCTGTATCTTACCATTCATAGAAATGTTATCTGCACAGACCATACATTTTTACTACCCAAAAACGTCTCAAACAAGTATTGTTACAGGTTTTCTGATATTCTCATTTAGCCTCTGTAGGAGCCTCTGTAGGAGTGGGAGACCAATTAGGATGGTCTGTCCTTAGAGGCTGATGGATCCAGATGATTTCCTGACTGCCCTTGGGGAGTTTCCAGCTACCATGGCTGGTGATCTTGTCTCTGTCCTGAAATACAGAAATGACCAGGTTGAGCAATATGCTTGCTTCTATATTTATTATGTCTTCCTACTTAGAACAAATTGTTGGTTGGTTTACAGGTGAAATTGAAGTGATAAAACAGGTTGGCAGAATCATAGAACCATAGAGTAGGAAGTTCCCTCCAAGGTCATCTAGTCCAAACCCCTGCACCATGCAGGAAACTCACAAATATCTCCCCTTAAATTCACAGGATCCTCATTGCTGTCAGATGGCCATCTAGCCTCTGTTTAAAAACCTCCAAAGGGGAAAATCATTTGTTGATACTGTCTATGGATTGGCTTTTCCAATTTGCTAACTTTAACCACTTCTGGTCAGTCTTGTTAGCCCTCAGCTATGATTCATGTGTTAAATGGATCCCTTTGGTTATACAATGGCCCTTGAAACCTTTTTTCATTGTTCTGAAACGTTACATAAAGTTATGCTTGATGCACTCAGTTTACGTTCATGGTCTTGAACACCAGATCATGTCCTTACCTTTAGCAGGTGTTATGCTAATTATTTTACTGACTTCGTATAATTCCGCTCTGAGCTTTGTTATTTCTAGTTTTATAGACGGTGTTTATCTTCTTCAAAAGCTGCGTGCTGTTATAATACAGTGTTGCTTGCTATTTACCTGGCTAAATCCTTTGTGCTTAAGAACATAAGAGAAGCCATGTTAGATCAGGCCAATGGCCCATCCAGGCCAATACTCTGTGTCACACAGTGGCAATTTTTTTTTATAAATACACACACACACACACACACACACACACTGTGGCTAATAGCCACTGATGGACCTCTGATCCATATTTTTATCTAAACCCCTCTTGAAGGTGGCTATGCTTGTGGCCGCTACCACCTCCTGTGGCAGTGAATTCCACATGTTAATCACCCTTTGGGTGAAGAAGTACTTCCTTTTATCCGTTTAACCTCTCTGCTCAGCAATTTCATCGAATGCCCACGAGTTCTTGTATTGTGAGAAAGTGAGTACTTCTTTCTCTACTTTCTCCATCCCATGCATTATCTCGTAAACCTCTATCATGTCACGCCGCAGTCGATGTTTCTCCAAGCTAAAAAGTCCCAAGCGTTTCAACCTTTTTTCATAAGGAAAGTGTTCCAGCCCTTTAATCATTCCAGTTGCCCTTTTCTGGACTTTCTCCAATGCTATAATATCCTTTTTGAGGTGCGGTGACCAGAACTGCACACAGTACTCCAAATGAGACCGCACCATTGATTTATACAGGAGCATTATGATACTGGCTGATTTGTTTTCAATTGTCTTCCTAATAATTCCCAGCATGGCATTGGCCTTTTTTATTGCAAACGCACACTGTCTTGACATTTTCAGTGGGTTATCTACCATGACCCCAAGATCTCTCTCTTGGTCAGTCTCTGCCAGTTCACACCCCATCAACTTGTATTTGTAGCTGGGATTCTTGGCCCCAATGTGCATTACTTTGCACTTGGCCACATTGAACCTCATCTGCCACGTTGACGCCCACTCACCCAGCCTCAACAGATCCCTTTGGAGTTCCTCACAATCCTCTCTGGTTCTCACCACCCTGAACAATTTATTGTCATCCGCAAACTTGGCCACTTCACTGCTCACTCCCAACTCTAAATCATTTATGAACAAGTTAAAGAGCATGGGACCCAATACTGAGGCCTGCGGCACCCCACTGCTTACCGTCCTCCACTGCGAAGACTGCGCATTTATACTCACTCTCTGCTTCCTATTACTCAGTCAGTTTTTGATCCACAAGAGGACCTGTCCTTTTACTCCATGACTCTCAAGCTTTCTAAGGAGCCTTTCTAAGGAGCCATTTTATCTTATTGC
The DNA here is from genome assembly GCF_032191835.1 of Heteronotia binoei. Lineage (NCBI taxonomy): Eukaryota > Metazoa > Chordata > Lepidosauria > Squamata > Gekkonidae > Heteronotia > Heteronotia binoei. The sequence goes on along the minus strand of NC_083228.1, from coordinate 74,522,036 downwards.
CTCTGCGTGTGGTTTGGGAGCTGCACGGAAGCAGAGAGAAGGGTGCTCCAAAGAGTGACGAGAAGAGCACAAAAGATTTGTGGATGTTCTCTCCCCTCATTGGTGGATCTGTATAATATGGCATGTAAAAGGAAGATACAAATGATCCTAAGGGACCATACACATCTGGGCCATTTGCTTTTTGAGATCTTACCGTCAGGTAGACGATATAGAGTGTTGAAGGCTAGGACAAACAGATTTAAGGACAGTTTCTATCCAAGTGCTGTGGTTAGGTTAAATGCAGGGTTATGAAGGATTATCTGTTTTAGATGTATTTAATGGTTTAAATGGTTTTAATGGTTTTATGAATGTTTAATGGTTTTATGAATGTTTATTTAATGGTTTAAATGGTTTTAATGGTTTTATGAATGTTTATCCGTTTTAGATGTATTTAAATGGTTTTAATGGTTTAAATGGTTTAATGGTTTTAGATGTATTTAAATGGTTTATGAATATGTGTGTTTGATGTGTTGGTATGTTTGTGGAAGAGCATTTCGTTGCTCTCTTTTTGTTGAGAACAATGACAATAAATTCATCTATCTATCTATCTATCTATCTATCATCTATCTATCATCTATCTATCATCTATCTATCATCTATCTATCTATCATCTATCTTGATGAGGAACTTTATCAAAAGCTTTCTGGAAGTCAAGGTAAACAACATCAAGGTAAACAACAGCAGCACTGGGACTTTCCCAATATGTAACAGCGCCCACACACCAGGCTGGGCACACACTAGACCTGATCTTCGCGGCGGGAGTAACAATGGGTCAGATATCTGCTGAGGCAGTGCCATGGTCTGACCACCAGGTCCTGAAGGCCCGTGTGGACATACCACCTCTGTCCCGTTTAGGCGGTGAGCAGATTTGGGCTCGCCCGCGTAGTCAGATGGACCCATTGCGGCTTCAGATGGCTATGCGGGACCCTTGGCCTACCGGCGACTCGTTGGATGGGCTGGTGGAGACCTGGAACAACCGGTTCTCCGAGGCCATCGACGAAATCGCTCCCAGACGTCCTCTTCATCCTCGATCACGATCCGCCCCGTGGTATACCCCGGAGATGCGATCGATGAAACGACGATTAAGACGACTAGAGAGACAATGGCGTCGCGCTCGTGACGAAGCTACGAGAACATCATATAGGTCATTTATGAGGGCCTATGAGATGGCTATTCGGACTGCAAAGAAGGAATACTTTGCATCCAGAATCGCATCTGCGACCTCGCGCCCAGCACAATTGTTTAGTATAATTCGGTCATTAACAGAACTGCCGCAGGGCAAACAAAATAGTAGAGAATTGGAAATAGGCTGTGAGGCTTTTGCGAGCTATTTCGCAGATAAGGTCTCGTCACTCCGACACGACCTACCCGCCATAATTAATACAGTAGATGAACTTGGGGCACCGAGCACGTCTTCTGGTTCAATTCTGGATTCTTTCAGTCCACTCAGTCTGGAGGAAGTCGACAGGACCCTTGCAGCTGTACGCCCTACGACCTGTAGGTTAGATCCGTGCCCGTCTTGGCTTATAAAGGCCAGCCAAACGTGGCTACGTGAACCACTACAGGATATCATCAATAGGTCCCTGATTGAAGGGATCTTTCCCACACCTCTTAAAGAGGCAGTGGTCCGTCCCCTCTTAAAAAAACCATCAGCAGACCCGGCCACATTGGCGAACTATCGGCCGGTGTCAAACCTTCCCTTCCTGGGTAAGGTCATTTATTTATTTATTTTATTTATTTATATTGGGATTTATACCCCGCCCTTCGCACCGAAGTGTCTCAGGGCGGCTTACAACATGATAATACAAATACTACAATTTAAAACACTTACAAGTAAAATTAAAACCATAAATTAATAAAAGCAAGATAGATAAAAAAACCGGCGGTCTACAGATGCATTTTGTTCCATCCAAAAGATTTCCTTGTCAGTCAGTATTATAGGCCTGCCGGAAGAGGGCTGTCTTACAGGCCCTGCGGAACTGCCCTAGGTCCCGCAGGGCCCGCACCTCCTCCGGCAGCTGGTTCCACCAATAAGGTGCCGTTACTGAGAAGGCCCGATCCCTGGTGGATTTTAGACGGGCCTCCTTTGGCCCGGGGACTATCAGCAGGTTTTGTGAACCCGAGCGTAGTACTCTCTGGGGAACGTGTGGGGAAAGACGGTCCCTAAGGTAGACAGGTCCTAGGCCATATAGGGCTTTAAAGGTAATAACCAACACCTTGTACCGAACTCGGAATATTACTGGCAGCCAGTGCAGATCCCGGAGCCCCGGCCGAATGTGCTCCCGTCTTGGGAGCCCTAATAACAGCCGGGCAGCAGCGTTCTGCACCAACTGCAGTTTCCGGGTCCGGCACAAGGGTAGCCCCATGTAGAGGGCATTACAGTAGTCTAACCTCGAGGTGACCGTAGCATGAATCACTGTTGCCAGGTCGTCACGTTCCAGGAAGGGGGCCAACTGCTTCGCCCGCCGAAGGTGAAAAAACGCGGACTTGGCAGTGGCTGCTATCTGGGCCTCCATTGTCAGTGAAGGCTCCAACAGCACCCCCAGGCTCTTAACCCTGCCCGACGCTGTTAGTGGCGCGCCGTCAAAAACTGGCAGGGGGATTTCCCTTCCCGGGCCGCAGCGACCAAGGCACAGGACCTCTGTCTTCGCCGGATTCAGCTTCAGCCCGCTCAGCCTAAACCACCTAGCCACTGCCTGTAACGCTCGGTCCAAATTTTCTGGGGCGCAGGCGGGCCGGCCATCCATAAGCAGATAGAGCTGGGTGTCATCAGCATATTGGTGACACCCGAGCCCGTACCTTCGGTCATAGAGCGGGCGGTGGCGACTCAGCTGCAGGGATTCCTGGAGGACACTTCCGCACTGGATCCATTCCAGTCCGGCTTTCGGCCAGGCCACGGGACGGAGACAGTTCTGGTCGCCCTCATGGATGATCTTATGCGACATCTGGATCAGGGCGGTTCTGCAGTGCTGTTGTTACTAGATCTGTCAGCCGCTTTTGATACGGTTGACCATCAGCTACTGACTGACCGCCTTACCGATGTGGGGATACAGGGATCTGCCTTGCAGTGGCTGACTTCCTTTCTCCAAGATCGGGGACAAAGGGTGGTGATAGGGGAGGAAGCATCCCAGAGGCACCCCCTTAGTTGCGGGGTGCCGCAGGGAGCGGTCCTATCCCCGATGTTATTTAATATCTATATGCGCCCCCTTGCCCAGATAGTCAGGAGGTATGGACTGGGTTGCCATCAATATGCGGATGACACCCAGCTCTACCTAATGATGGGTGGCCAGTCTGACTGTACCCCGGAAAATCTAGACCTGGCACTACAAGCCGTGGCCTTCTGGCTCAAACTGAGTCGGCTGAAATTGAATCCGACGAAGACGGAGGTTCTCTACCTGGGTCGGGGCGGTCCGGGGAGAGAGATCCAGCTGCCGGCCCTTGACGGGGTGCCACTAATACCGGTCCCCAAGGTCAAGAGCTTAGGCGTGCTCCTTGAGTCCTCCCTTACAATGGAGGCTCAGGTGGCAGCCACTGTTAGATCTGCCTTTTTCCATCTTCGGCAAGCACGGCAGCTGGCCCCTTACCTGGACCGCAGCGACCTAGCGACGGTAATCCATGCTACGGTCACCTCAAGAATAGATCACTGTAATGCTCTCTACATGGGGCTACCCCTGACGCTAACCCGGAGACTACAACTAGTGCAGAACGCTGCGGCACGGCTGTTAATGGGGCTACCACGACGGGAGCACATTCGGCCAGTGCTGAGAGAGCTGCACTGGTTGCCTGTTGTGTTCCGAGTTCGCTTCAAGGTGTTGGTATTAACCTTTAAAGCCCTTTATGGTCAGGGACCTGCCTATCTACGGGACCGCCTTTCCCCATATATCCCCCAGAGAGCACTGCGATCAGGGACAAAAAATCTGCTGTCCGCCCCTGGCCCAAAAGAAGCCAGGTTATCCGCAACAAGATCTAGGGCCTTCTCGGTGGCAGCACCAGAACTCTGGAACACCCTCCCAGAAGCTATAAGGGCCCTGCGGGATTTGTCGGCGTTCCGCAGGGCCTGTAAGACCGAACTGTTCAGGCAGGCTTTTCTGGTTGACTGAAAATGGGCTGCCACCGGACATCCTACAGAAGCTGGTGGTCATAGTCAGAACCTAATACCGCCAGACTAGACTGAGATATCGTAATAGTTTTTAACCTGATAAATGTATTATGGTTTTATATGTTTTATGAAATTGATTGTTTTTATGATATTGTAAGCCGCCCTGAGTCCGCTTGCGGAGAGGGCGGGATATAAATATAAAGTAATAAAATAAAATAAAAATAAATATTGGGTCTCCTTTGTCCACATGTTTGTTCACCCCCTCAAAGAAATGTAACAGGTTAGTGAGGGAAGATCTTCCCTTACAGAACCCATGCTGAGTCTTCCTCAATAACCCGTGTTCATCAATGTGCGACCTAAAACTAATTTCTCTTAATTGTAGAGGCCTTAACAATGTTGTCAAAGTCAGAAGGCTCTCTTCTGCGTTGACGAAATTACAACCTGACCTCCTTTTTTTGCAGGAAACCCATATTAAAAAGGCAAATTCCAACATCCTTCGTTCAAAATGGTTCCAAACACAATTCTTAGCTGCTGGTTCATCGAAGTCACGTGGCGTTGCTATCATATTATCTAAAAGAATTAGATTTGTACCTACTGCTCAAGAGGTCGTTCCTCAGGGAAGATATATTTTCGTTAAGGGTATGCTTAATAACTCCCTATTTACTTTGGTTTTCTTATACGCCCCCAATACAGCACAACTCTCCTTCATAAAATCCACTTTGTCTAGACTTGCCCTCTTCCAAGAAGGGGTAGTCATTATAGGAGGTGATTTTAATCAAATAATTGACCCTATCTGGGATAGATCTTTCAAATCACATCCCCCCACAACTACCCCCTCCGCACCCTTGCAAGCCATTTTTCAAAATTCTAACCTATGTGATATCTGGAGAATTCACAACCCTGGAGTTAAAGATTATACATATTTTTTGGCTGTGCACAAGACCTTCATGAGAAGTGATTACTTTCTTACCTCCCCTTCCCTATTAAATCAAATTTCTCACATTAACATAGGCCTCAGAACTCTTTCCAACCACGCCTGGTTGGAATGTACACTAAAAATTGCCCCCCAAGATAGATCTTGTTACAATTGGTCGTTGAATAAGTCAATTCTCTTAAATCAAGAATTCTGCACACAAATTGAACAAGAGATCAATCTTTATTTTGAAAATAATTCTGAGTGCGGGGTCTCCACCGATATAGTTTGGGATGCAATGAAAGCTGTTCTACGGGGCAAGTGCATTTCTTTGAACTCAGCCTACAAGAAAAGAAAACTGGAGCTTAGACAACTTTTATTGGACAACAAACATAAACAAACTTGTTCAAAGAAGATTTATCACAAACTCATGCTAGAGAGGAAAAAGCTAGATCTAAAAGCTAAATCATAATGCCCCTGTATAAATCGATGGTGCGGTCTTATTTGGAGTACTGTGTGCAGTTCTGGTCGCCGCACCTCAAAAAGGATATTATAGCATTGGAGAAAGTTCAGAAAAGGGCAACTAGAATGATTAAAGGGCTGGAACACCTTCCTTATGAAGAAAGGTTGAAACGCTTAGGGCTCTTTAGCTTGGAGAAACGTCGACTGAGGGGTGACATGATAGAGGTTTACAAGATAATGCATGGGATGGAGAAAGTAGAGAAAGAAGTACTTTTCTCCCTTTCTCACAATACGAGAACTCGTGGGCATTCGATGAAATTGCTGAGCAGACAGGTTAAAACGGATAAAAGGAAGTACTTCTTCACCCAAAGGGTGATTAACATGTGGAATTCACTGCCACAGGAGGTGGTGGCAGCCACAAGCATGGCCACCTTCAAGAGGGGGTTAGATAAAAATATGGAGCAGAGGTCCATCAGTGGCTATTAGCCACAGTGTGTATGTGTGTGTGTGTGTGTGTGTGTGTGTATATATATATATTTGGCTGCTGTGTGACACAGAATGTTGGACTGGATGGGCCATTGGCCTGATCTAACATGGCTTCTCTTATGTTCTTATGTTCTTATCTAATGGAATCCTCTACCATCAAGAAGAACCTTCTTTTTTTAAAACAGAGGTATTGGTATAATCACCCTCGCTCACTGAAATTACTGTCTTGGAAACTCAGAAAAGAATTAGGGGAGAGACAAATTAATGTCATCACTGATCACTTAGGTAAAAGACATTCTTCTAATAAAAAAATTCTAGACGCCTTCCACGATTATTTTCAAAAGCTGTACACTTCAACTAATCCTTCTCCTTTTTCAATAGACCACTTTTTACAAAGCCAAAACATTCTTAGTCATCTATCTCATGACCATCAACATTTTTTAGACTCTCCTATCCCTCCCACAGAAGTGATTGACGCTATCAAATCTTCCAAACCTAATAAAACTCCGGGCAGGGATGGTTTACCCTCAGAGTTCTACAAAAAAATTGGCCCGTCCCTAATCCCCCATTTTACCTCAATTTGCAATCTAGTGTTGGAGACTGGTCGTATGCTCCTTTCATGGTCTCAGGCGAAGATAATCCTTATACCTAAAAGAGACAAGGATCCTTCAAACACCAAATCTTATCGCCCTATTTCTTTCTCTCTCTCTCTCTCTCTCTCGGCTTGACTTCGCGAACGAAGATTTAAGAAAGGTGCAGTAGTCCACATCTGCTGCAGGCTCGCTGGTGGCTGACAAGACCAATGCGGGACAGGCAGGTCCAGCCACAGTGGCTGCAGGGAAAAGTCTGATTTGGGATTGGTGCTGTAGCAGTACGATTTTTCCTCAATCTCCTTTTATCCTCAAGACCAGCTATTCATGCGTTCTCAAAGGAAGAGACAGCCTGGTGGATGGTGTGCCTCCATGCTTTGCGATCTGAGGCTAGGACAGACCACTGGTGATGGTTAATGCAACAGGTACCAAGGGATTTCTTTAAGGAGTCCTTGTACCTCTTCTTTGGTGCCCCTCTATTTCGATGGCTGGTGGAAAGTTCGCCATACAGGGCAATTTTGGGAAGGCAGTGGTTTTCCATCCTGGAGATATGCCCTGCCCAGCACAGCTGCGTCTTTAACAACAATGCCTCGATGCTTGTAACCTCCACTCGCTTGAGGACTTCAGTGTTGGTCACAAAGTCACTCCAGTGGATGTTGAGGATGGTGCGAAGGCAGCACTGATGAAAGCGCTCGAGGAGTCGCAGGAGATGACATAAGAACATAAGAGAAGCCATGTTAGATCAGGCCAATGGCCCATCCAGTCCAACATTCTGTGTCACACAGCGGCCAAATATATATATATATATATATACACACACACACACACACTGTGGCTAATAGCCACTGATGGACCTCTGCTCCATATTTTTATCTAACTCACGATTTGGAGGTATAAAACCCACGATTCGGAGCCATAGATGAGGGTTGTCATCACAACCGCTTTGTAAACATTGATCTTTGTGCCTTTTTTCAGATGCTTGTTGCTCCACACTCTTTTATGCAGTCGGCCAAATGCACGGTTTGCCTTTGCCAGTCTATTGTCAATCTCCTTGTCTTTCTTTACTCAACAACGATTATAAGTTATTTACGTCCATCCTGCCGGCCAGACTGAATAAAATTATAGTTTCTTACATTCATATCAACCAATCAGGATTCATTCCAAATCGAGATATTATGGACAATACAAGACAAACAACCAATTTAATACAGTATTGTGCCTTTCAAAAATTTGAATCTTGTATTCTGGCCCTAGATATCGAAAAGGCCTTTTTAGTGTGGAGCTGCTTTTTCTCCACAAAGTTCTATATCACATGGGCTTTGGCCCAAAATTTATGAAGGTCATCGATTCCCTTTACCTAGATCCATCTGCCTTTCTACAAATCAACGGCCAACAGTCTTCTACATTTAAACTGGAAAGAGGGACACGTCAAGGTTGCCCCCTCTCGCCAATTTTATTTGCATTGGCTATTGAACCGTTCACAAATTTGATTAGACTTTCTCCTGAGATTCCAGGCGTGTCAGTTCAAGGCTTCACTTTTAAAATCAGTTTATTTGCTGATGACATTGTTTTATACATTTCAAATCCTCTGCAATCCTTGGACGTTATCTCCACTTTTTTGGATAATTTTGGTACACTTTCTGGTTAACCATTCTAAATCTATTCTTTATTCAATTAATATCCTTCCTAACTCTAAAAAGGAAATAAACACCAAGTATCCCTTCTATTGGGTCACTGAAAATTGGCCATATTTAAGGCTAAAAATTCCCTTAAACCTTTCTAGCTTACTAAAGACGAACTTTACTGCCACCTTATCAGACATCTGTACTACTCTAAAACAGTGGGACAAATTGCAACTGTCTTGGATAAAAAGAACCCAAACGATCAAATATTTTATTTTCCCACGAATCTTATATTTATTTTGGGCCCTTCCCATTGAGATACCCCAAAAGATGCTAAACTCTTGGCAACAAGCTTTGACCTCTTTCATCTGGAAATACAAATAAGCCAGAATTAAAATAACAACTATCTGCCGATCAAGCGCAAAAGGAGGCTGGCGGTTCCTGATATTACTTGATATTACAAAGCTACTATCCTTTCTCAAATGACCAAAATTTTATACCAACGCCCTCCTCCAGCATGGAAACTTATTGAAGAGGCCCACTTTACTCCCCTCAAATATTATGAGCTATTATGGCTCAAGAGACTAGATCGTCCTTTATGGCATTTTGTAAATCCATTTCTTAGGGCACTTCTTTCTATATGGGATTTGGAGCGTTCCTATCTTGCACCAGGTTTTTCTATCATTTCTTCTTTTATTGGTCAAAAATGGTTCCCCCCAGCCCAACTACCTTCTTCTTTCAAAACTTGGTGAGACTCTTCAAGAGTCTTCTTTTTCGATCTTCTCTCTTTTTCTAAACAAATTCTATCCAAAGATAAACTAGATCAAAAATTATTAACTCCATCGCCTTGGTTTCAATACTTCCAAATTAGACACTTACTCCAAGACACCAAATTGAAATCGTCACTTTCCCGCCCAGTGACAGACTTCAAATACTTGATCCTTCACCTGCAGGATAGTGAGATGACAAAAGGTCTTATTTCGTGAATATATCATATTCTTCTAACTAAATTGGAATCCTCTCTACCCCCTTACACGACCTTGTGGCATAGGGACTGCAAGATTACACTTTCTCCAGATCAATGGGACTCTATTTGGGCCAGCGAAATATTACACTCCAACATAATAAATATATCACAACAGAACTTTAAATTAATAGCTCGTTGGTACCTTACCCCTACTCAACTTTCGCATATGATCACTTCGAACTCCCCTGATAGTTGGAGAAATTGTGGTCTCAAAGCTTCTTACATTCATTGTTGGTAGGATTGCCCCAAAGTAAGACCCTTTTGGACCCTAATTTGTTCTCATCTTTCAACTTTATTGGGTATTATAATTCCTGATGACCCTACTGTGTTACTTCTTAACCGTTGGCCCGGAGCAAAACTTGTCACCCTCGAAAAGATCTCTAATTGCTAAACTTTTAACAGCTGCAAAAACAACGGCAGCCCAATCTTGGAAAAACTCTAACAAATTGTCCCTCGACACCTGGCTCCTGAAAATTTGGGAGCATATAGCAATGGACAAAATTTAGGCGGCGTTAGACACTAATGATCCTTACCAGGCTTACTCCAGGTATATAGCGACTTGGCTCCCCATCTTGGCAAAAAATTGATAGCGATCCGTTTTATATTAATTCCTATAACAAGAGCAAATTGTATAAAGACTTTTTGTGGTTATAACTTTATTTTAGTGCATTCAACTATGTAATCCATGTATTAGTTTGTTTCATTTATCCTTTTTAGTCTTGTCATGTATTTTTCTTGGTTATGAAATATTATTTATATTGTTTGAAGAGTATTTGTTATTTTGTTATAATTAATGTTTGTCATTGTATTGGCTGTTTTTATCAGCTCACACCTTTGCATTTACTTATGTCATGTTTATTATGAATTTGCTTCAATAAAACCATTCAAACGTTAAAAAAAAAACCTCCAAAGATGGAGAGCCTATTACCTCCCAAGGAAGCCTGATTCACTGTGAAACTGCTCTGTCAGGAAGTTCATAAATGATTTGGAGTTGGGAGTGAGCAGTGAAGTGGCCAAGTCTGCAGATGACACTAAATTGTTCAGGGTGGTGAGAACCAGAGAGGATTGTGAGGCACTCCAAATGGATCTGTTGAGGCTGGGTGAGTGGGCGTCAACGTGGCAGATGAGGTTCAATGTGCCAAGTGCAAAGTAATGCATTGGGGCCAAGAATCCCAGCTGCAAATACAAGTTGATGGGGTGTGAACTGGTAGAGACTGAGCAAGAGAGAGATCTTGGGGTCATGGTAGATAACTCACTGAAAATGTCAAGACAGTGTGCGATTGCAATAAAAAAGGCCAACGCCATGCTGGGAATTATTAGGAAGGGAATTGAAAACAAATCAGCCAGTATCATAATGCCCCTGTATAAATCGATGGTGCGGTCTCATTTGGAGTACTGTGTGCAATTCTGGTCACCGCACCTCAAAAAGGATATTATAGCATTGGGAAAAGTCCAAAAAAGGGCAACTAGAATGATTAAAGAGTTGGAACACTTTCCCTATGAAGAAAGGTTAAAACACTTGGGGCTCTTTAGCTTGGAGAAATGTTGACTGCAGGGTGACATGATAGAGTTTTACAAGATAATGCATGGGATGGAGAAAGAAGAGAAAGAAGTACTTTCCCCCCTTTCTCACAATACAAGAACTCGTGGGCATTCGATGAAATTGCTGAGCAGTCAGGTTAAAACGGATAAAAGGAAGTACTTCTTCACCCAAAGGGTGATTAATATGTGGAATTCACTGCCACCGGAGGTGGCGGCGGCCACAAGTATAGCCACCTTCAAGAGGGGATGAGATTAAAATATGGAGCAGCGGTCCATCAGTGGCTATTAGCCACAGTGTATGTGTGTGTGTGTATATATATATATATATTTGGCCGCTGTGTGACACAGAATGTTGGACTGGATGGGCCATTGGCCTGATACAGCATGGCTTCTCTTATGTTCTTCCTGACCTTTAGTTGAAAACTCTTTTGGTTTGATTTCAACCCATTGGTTCTGGTCCAACTTTCTGGGGCAACAGTAAACAACTCTGCACCACCCTCTATATGACAGCTCTTCAAGTACTTAAGATGGTTATTTTATCACCTCCCCACATTGTGAGGAAAAAGTGAAGAATGTGACATAGAGAGGCTATTTCTAAGTAAGTGCCCACTAATTATGCTCAATAAGCTGTAATTTTTGCTCAGTGGTATGATGATTACCTGAGGCAAACTAGACATGGTAGAAGTTCCATATGGAGAAGCCACATCCTCTCCAATCTAAACATGCCCAGCTCCTTCAACCTTTCTTCATAGGACTTGGTCTCCACACCTCTCACCATCTTTGTCACCCTCCTCTGGACCCATTCCAGCTTGTCATTCCAGAGAGCCAGTTTGGTGTAGTGGTTAAGTGTGCTGACTCTTATCTGGGAGAACTGGGTTTGATTCCCCACTCCTCCACTTGTACCTGCTGGAACGGCCTTGGGTCAGCCATAGCTCTGGCAGAGGTTGTCCTTGAAAGGGCAGCTGCTGTGAGAGTCCTCTCAGCCCCACCCACCTCACAGGGTTTCTTTTGTGGGGGAGGAAGATAAAGAAGATTGTGAGCCATTCTAAGATTCGGAATGGAGGGTGGGATATAAATCCAATATCATCATCTTCTTGTCTATACCTTCCTTAAAATGTGGTGCCCAAAACTGACCATAATACTCCAGGTGAGGTCTTACCAGAGCAGAGTAAGCGATACCATCACTTCATGAGATCTGGACGCTATACTCCTGGTAATACAGCCCAATATTGCATTTGCGTTTTTAGTCTCTGCATCACACTGTTGACTCATGTTCAGCATATGATCCGCTAAAACCCCTAGATCTGTTTCACACATACTACTGCTAAGACAAGTCTTCCCCATCCTATAACCATGCAAAGGTTTTTTCCTACCTAAATGCAGAACTTTACATTTATCCCTGTTAAAATTCATTTTATTGGTTTTAGCCGTTTTCCAACCTGTCAAGATCATCCTATATCCTGACTCTGTTTTCTACTGTATTTGCAACCCCTCCCAATTTAGTATCATCTGCAGATTTAATAAGCATTCCCTCTATTCCTTCATCCAAATCTTTTATAAAGATGTTGAACAAAACAGGCCCCAGACAGACCCTTGAGGCACTCCACTTGTCACTTCTCCCCAAGAGGATGAGGAATCATTCACAAGCACTCTTTGGGTGTGACCTGTCAATCAGATCCACCTAACAGTAACAGGATCCAAACCACATTTTACCAACTTGTCAACAAGGATAGGATGTGTAACCTTATCAGATGCCTTACTGAAATCAAGATAAATGATGTGTACAGCATTCCCCTGATCCAGCAAGGTAGTCACTTTCTCAAAAAAAGAGATCAGGTTAGTCTGACATGACTTGTTCTTGAGAAACCCATGCTGGCTCTTAGTAATCACAGCCATCCTTTCTAAATGTTCCAGGACTGATGATTCATTCTAAAACTTTTCCAGGTATAGACATCAAGTTGATGGGTTGGTGGTCACCCGGTCTTCCTTTTCCCCCTTCTTGAAGATGGGGACAACATTTGCCCACCTCCAATCTTCCAGCACCTCTTTTATTCTCCATGAATTCTCAAAAATAATGGCCAGAGGCTCAGAAATTACAACTGCAAGCTCTTTTAGAACCCTTGGATGCAGTTCATCTTGCCCTGAGGACTTTGTTTCTTTTAAAGAAACTAGGTGTTTATGTACTAAACACCTAGAAGTCTAGAAGTCAAATAGTGGAAGTCTAGAAGTGGAGGAAGACTTATAGTGGATGTGGCCAAAGATGGTTCAGAAGTGTCACCTCTGTGGCAATGGTGCCAACAAAACATGTATACTTGTCTGCCAGCAATGCTGTCCAACAGAACTGTTCAATATGATAAGGGAGCTCTTGAGGCTGCACCTGTTTATGTAAGCTTGCACAATCAAGTGCTGTTATTTGTTTCCAGGCATTATGCTCTCATTCACAGGGACATGAATGTCATTGTTAAAAAAGATCAGTCTCAGGTTGTCATTGGAGAGCAGTCTCAGCAGGGTTTTATGGATGAATTTCAGTTGTTGAAGCCTTAATGAGCTGGAAAAGTTGACTGAGGAAATTAATCCTACCTGAAGTATACTTGACCTTTTCCCATCTTGGTGTATAGCAGCTAGCCAAAAGGGTATTATATTGATGGGTATCAGGAGCAATAAATGTTTGTTAATGGAGGGAATCTTTCCATCTGCTTTTGGTGATAATGAGACCTTCCTTAAGATCTTGATAATTATCAGCATGTTGGAAATCTTCTCCTTTGGGGCAAGGTGCTAGAGCACGAAGTGGCAGTACAGCTCCAAGTTTTCTGGAAATAAATGGATTATCTGGACCAATTTCAGCCATGTTTCAGGTCTAGTTGTGAACCAGAAACTGTCCTGGTCATCCAGACATGACAGCTTTTACTGGGAAACAGATTATGACAACTTTGTTAATTTTCCTGAATCTTTTAGTAGCTTTCAGCCCCGTCAGCCATGTTTTCCTTCTGGAATAGGTGGGGGTGGGGACAGCTGATGTGGTACTTCCAGCCCTACCTGGCCAATTGATTCCAAAAGGTTGTTGGATGAATAAACTTGCATTGGAATTTGAAATATGGGTTCCTGCAGCCTTCCATTTTGTCCCCCCTGCTGGCATGAAATCGTTGGAAGGGATTAGCTAAAGTTTTGGGCTATGGTGTCTTCAATATGCTTCTGTTTTTCAGGTGAGTCAGATGAGACCATGAATATTCCAGATCAGTGCCTGGAGGCAGTAATGAGATAGATGAAATCTAATAAACAAACTATGTCCAAATAAGATTAAGGTGCTGCTGGTTGGACCACTGAAATATGCTCTATATGCAGTTGTTTAGGAAAACCAGTTTGGAAATTTCAATTGGTTCAAAATGAGATGGCTGGGTTGCTTGATGGTGCAACATACAAGAACACATCTTGCTAGTTTTAAAATCTTGACAATTGTTGCTGTTTTGCTTCTGAACTTAATTCAAAGAGCTATTGTTGACCAAGGCAGCCAGGGGATCAGGGGACAACTGAAGAATTGCCTTCTCTTTGTTTAAAATTCTGTTTTAAATTACCCCATCATCATAATATATTTTTTATGCTGATGTTTTAGGTTTGTGTTGAAAATATAAGTAACAGAGATGTGCTGGATCAGGCTTAACAATCCATCTAGGCCAGTATCCTGTTTCTCACAGTGGCCAATCAGTTGCCCTGAATGTTGGACAAAAAGATCATAGAGACCAAGGCTTCCCTCTGATGTTCCCTTCTAACACTGGCAGTTAGAAATTTGATGCCTCTAAACATAGAGGTTCCTTTTGTTCACCATGGCTAGTAGGCGTTGATGGACCTTAATGCTCGTTTTAGGATATTTATAATTTTACGCTTTTAATCTGATGTTGTTTAAGATTTTATTAATTCTGATGCATGTTTATAGTTGGTATATTATATGAATTGTGAGTTTAGGGGTTTAATTATTTGTTGCTATGTATTGTCTTATAAGGTACCTTAGTTGCAGTTTATAGAAAGCAAAATATGTTTTATTAAGGTTTAATAAAAAGGTGAGTTCTATGGTAGGGATTGTCAGAAAAGGGTTATAAATATAACTGCCACTATTGCAATGTTTTTATAGAAAACTAAGGGACTTGCTGCATTTGCAGTGACAATTGGTTTGGAACAACACTTGAAGGTACCTGCTTCTCTTCCCAGTGTCCCTTTCTGCTTTAGTGTGTCCTCTGTGATATCCAGTGTCCTTAAGTAATTTTTTTTAAACTTTATTACAGTCATAGACCAATATCAAAGCTATAACACATCATGTGAAAACCCTCCTAAAATACATAAACAATAAAATACATAAAACTTTTCCCCAGCTATACAGATCCAGGATAACTAAATACATTTTACCGATTATAAAATCCAAAGTTGGTTCAAATTTATATAAAATCCTTTAAATCATAATATGTAAAATCATATATAACCTAAAATTCAACAGTTCATCAAGACTGCAATTTTCTTGTTTCTTAGTATGGAACTTCACAAGGTAATGGCAGAATTTAGCTATCTGTCTAGAGACATATGGACTTGCTTCCACCAAGAGTTTCTCCAAACACACCCCGTCCGCGTCTGCCATTGAATTAACTACAAACGGGGAGATAAACCTATCCCTATGTAATTGGTGGAATGGGCATCGAAAAAACATATGAGTCATCGACTCCATCTCTCCCATAGCGCAAGGGCAGCGTTGGTCTTCATACAGGACTTTTCTATATTTCCCTAACACCTTTGAGGGCATGACTGTGCATCGAGCCAACGTAAAGGCTCTTCTGTGAGCTGATACCTCCAATAAGAAAAGTACTTGGCCATCCTCATAACATATTTAGTCTCAGTAGGCACCAAAAAAGAAGGGGCCTGTTCTAGATCCCTTTGTCTCTCTATATCACAAATTCTTTGTTTAATAATACTTTTTGCTTTGGCATAACTCTGCACCAAGAGGTTTTCAAGTGAAAATCCTATACTTTCTAAGTTGCTTTTGACCAATTGCAGCCACCTTGGCCTGTAGGGGTCTTGAATTATTAGAGGGAAGAGACCTTTTTTGTTTGTATGGATCTTTAGCCATTGGTATGCCGAAGATAACATAATTCTGGCCTCAATTCTCATTTGCCCAGTTTCTAATCGCAAAAGTGCATTTAGCGCACCTGGCGGAAGCTGCAAGATGTTATGGAGAAATTTTGATTGTACTTTCTCAAGAGCCTGTAGATTTTTAACCGAAATGCCCAGGTTAATACCATAGAGCAGTTGTGTTAAAATGTATTGAAACAATTTCAGTGCTGCCGGGACATAAAAGCCCCCCTTAGTACGAAAAAATCTCAGGATAGCATACATTGATTTCTCCGCTTTCTCCACCCTCATCTTGCAATGTTCAGTATAAGCGCCTGTATCCTGAATTACCATTCCCAAATAAGTAAATTTTGTTGCTTGTTCTATTTTCTTCCCTTTCATAGTCCAATACCTCTTCTTGGCTTTTTTACCAAATGCCATCACTTTTGTTTTTTCAAAATTTATTACCAAACATTCATTTTCACAGTACTTAGCAAAGCTGTCTAATGCCCTCCGCAACCCAATAGGTGTTCTAGATAACAGTACCACATCATCTGCATATAGCAGTACTGAAAGGTGGCGAAGAGCCAGCTTTGGATCGTGTAATTTAGTATCAGTCATATGTTCCACCATATCACTGATGTAATAGTTAAATAAGATGGGGGCCAAAAGGCAACCCTGTCTTACACCCTTCTGAGTTTTTATAGGTTCTGTGAGTAATCACAACTCCACCCCACCCCAACCCCACAGAAGTACATAATGTCAGTTGAAAGCAAGAGTTGGGCTGAGTGGGAGCAAAAGTTTATCCATGTTTGGATGGAACAATGAGGCTTGCCCAGTTCTCATTGTCAAGCCCCATTATTATTACATGAACCACTGTGCTGTCTGATAACTGATGAAATATTTTCCTGATGCTTCTTTCTTTACAAAGAAAAGCACTCTTTCAAAGTTCCTAAGAGGATCATAAATTCAGTTTTTAAAAGTTCAGAATTTGTTTTATAGCAGGTTGTTTTTGAAACAGAGGCTGAAACTTTTAAAATGGGAGAGAAACCTACAGTACTTCAGTTTTTTAAAAAACCATCATATTTTAAAAGTTGTAAATTGAGAGTTGAAAATGGCCCCATATGAGCTAAAATGTAATGTGGAAGTGATCAGATTTTAGGATGCCTGAAAAGTGCCAAAGAGTCCTCCAACTTAGCCAGTCTAGCAGCTGCTCATTACACAGTTCACCAGATTTTCAAAATGTGTGATTTTAAAGTATAACACAAGAAGTGGCTTAAATCTGATGTAATACAGAAACAGCTGAAAATAGAACTAACAGGCAGTGCACTGGGTCTCAGTACATTTTAGCAACCAGCAACTCAGATGAAATGGAGGCAGTTTTCCTAAAACACCTGTAGTTTATTTTTTAATCATGGGAACTAGGATGAGAATTTTGTTTCATTCATCCCACAGTGACATGCTCTGGGTCTTTGGCAAACTGCACAATCACAGCAAACTAGGATGGTACTGGTTTCAGGTGTTAAAGGGAACTACATCTTTAATTCTCTACTTGCTTGGAAGTAAGGTAGGGCTGAGTGAGCATGGTTAGAATGAACTGTAAAGCTGCTTAAGTTCCTTCCAAATCTGCTTCCAAACTATCCCATAAGCTTATGTGAGTCTCTCTTAAATGGTGTTTGTTTCTCCTTTTGCTAAGAATATTTTTCTCTCAATTTCTTTCCTAGCTGAAAACAAATCACCACCTCGTCCTTGTGGCTTGAATCATTCAGACTCTCTTAACAGAGGGGATCGCATTGATGCAGTGACACCAACATTAGGGAATAGCAACAACCAGCTTAACTCCTCATTTGTTCAAGTGTATGTTCCTGACTACTCAGTGAGAGCAATCTCAGACATTCAATATGTCAAGGTAGGAAAGGTGGAAAACGGGTAGCTGTCTTCCACATGGAGGGTATAGGAGGCAGGCTGTTCATATTCCTCAGTTTTGTGAATCAGTCCAGGCCCTTCTTATTAACACTTCTAAAATTTGGTAGCAACAAATTCTGGCTGCTGAAACTCTTCAGAAGGAGAGTTTATATTTTATTATTATTTTATTTTTTTCTCAGACCAGAATTAGTGTTTCTAATAGCATGCGAATAAGCAAATGTGAGAATATTTGAACATGACTGCTGTTTGTCACTTGCGCATCTATATCCACAACCACCTTGGCTTTCCTCCCCCCTGACAGTTCTCCTCTGCAAAAGCTCCTTGTTCCTTTATCAGCATCATGAAGCACCCGTGGGCTTCGGGAACCCCCATGTTCACCCATTCACATGTAGTTCTTTCCTCAACTTCAACATTTGTTTGACTTATCGTGCTGTCATTGCTTCACTGGTGCCCTCTATTTTTAGCTATGTTGGACAGTTAATATGCACTCTTGTATGATTTGTCAATATCCTTAATTGTGTTTGTGCCCTTTATAAAGTTTGTCTGCTACCTGGCATTACATTTTATGACATACATGGCTCAGCCTGATGAGGTCTCATTTATGTCAAATCTGGCTCTCATATGAGTTTGACACCCCTAATACTGAGTCACCTCAGTATGAAATATTAATAGACTGTGATGATCTCCCAGTCTCATGTATGTTGAGTGGTGATATGTATGTAGATCCACACAATATGTTAATACAATAGAATTTAGATGAATAGAATTTAGATCATTTGCTGATATGTTTGTGTGAAAATTGCACCTTAAGAGTCAGTGATCAGAAAAGTGAATTTATAAGACCAAGACAATTCCAATAATCATTAAAATAGTAATAGTAGTACTTATGTAGCACATTAAATTGCCCAAAACACATAATTTAGGGACTATGGAAAAATCACACCAGCTAAATCATCTGGATTATAAATAGTCCCATTGTTAGAAATGTTATTCAGAATTAATTTATGTTGTTTACTTTGTATTATACTAAACCAACAATATTTGCTGGATTTTTAAAAATCAAAGTATAGTTGAGTCAGAAATCTTCTTAGCATCTTCCCTCAACCACCAAATTCAACAATATTGTCATATTCACTTTGAAGAAATGATGTGAACTTTTCCAGCACTTGCATCTTTTAGCACTATGTTGTTTGAAGGTGGAGATATACCAAATGAAGGTGGAGATATAACAAGTGAATGCAGTACAAAGTGAGAAACTTGGAGCTGGCTCTTGCCTGGAATGCCCTGTGGATGAGGTTGCCAATGCCATGAGTCAGTTGAACTGATACTAAACATCAAAATATTTTCTGGGAACAATTGCTGAAAGGAAGGGGTGGTCTCTAAAAAGCTGCAAAGTTATCACTGTAAATTAGAAAGATAAAAGGCTTTGAGGAAATGTTTCTCAAACTGTGGCTCACACCCCATAGTCAGAAAATGAGGGGGGGGGTGAATCAGTGGGGCATGATGTCACTTCCAATGTCACACACAAAAAAATTAAAAGGCAAGAGAAAGGCTCAGCCTACAGCAGCTCATTGAAAAGACCCAACCACCTGGAGACCTAGCCTGCAGCTACTCTCCCCCCCCCCAAAAAAAAACCAGCATAAAGAGACCTTGTCCACCACTGAAATGCGTCTCCTCTTCAGCTGCAGCAGCAGTGTTGTTGGAGGTGCATGGAGCTGGATGACCCACCCTTGCACTGCTCCAACAGCGAGCAGTCTATGAAGACCGACTTGGCTTGGCAGCAGTGGCCT
This sequence comes from Heteronotia binoei, assembly GCF_032191835.1. Taxonomy (NCBI): domain Eukaryota; kingdom Metazoa; phylum Chordata; class Lepidosauria; order Squamata; family Gekkonidae; genus Heteronotia; species Heteronotia binoei. The sequence continues at coordinate 74,502,449 of NC_083228.1, read as the reverse complement.
CACTGTGTCATGTCCCATGACATTGGGTCACATGGCTGGGCTAGCAGAGGTGCAGTTAGGCCGCTGCCGCCGCCAAGCCAAGTCAGTCCTCATGGCTGCTGAAGAAATGCTGGAGTGGGCTATTCAAGTTGCTGATCGCCCCATATTTGGGGGGTGTTCGAGACTCAGGGGGCAGTGAAGCCTCAAGGCCCTCCCTCAATTGTGGGGGCTGGAACTCTCTCACAGATAGATAATGAGGCTGGGAGAGAGGGAGAAAAGACTCAATATGAAGGATTTTATTTTAGTTATTTCTTGCTTTTCTTCCTAGTGGAGAAGACACAAAGTGGCTTGTGACATTGTTCTTCCACCCACTGTATTTTATCCTCATATAATCTACTCTTTGAAGGAGGTTATACTGAGAGTGAGTGGTTGGTTTAAAGTTATCCGTTGAGCTTGTGGGTGAGGATAAAATGAGTGAGTCGGGATTTGAGCTTGTTGCTCAATAATATTTATAAATACTATATGCTGAACTGATTGTAGTATTATGCCAGAAGCACTGATTTTGAAGCATCCAGAACAAGGTAGGTTGGAATGAGATGGGGAAATGTGTATGACTAATACAACAGTTATAAAAAATGTTAACAGTGGGGTTTTTTTCTTTCTCTTTATATGCTTGACACAGATTTCAAGACCACAGTACCAAAATGCCTTAATGGCATCCAGGATGGACAAAACACCTCAGTCCTCGGACAGTGAAACCACTAAAATAGAACTGACTCTTACAGAACTACATGATGGTTTGCCAGATGAGACGGCAAATCTGCTGAATGAACAGAACTGTGTGACTCACAACAAGTCCAACCACAGTATGCACAGTGAAGGCGCCATCTAGGAGCTGACAGGCGGTATCTCCCTCAGTTCTCCATCCCAACCCTCCTCTTCGTCAGGACCAGTCCTCATGCCTTCCCCTTGCCATCTACCTGACTGTGAATACTATTAGTATGTGCTTATTAAGTTGTACTGCATTCAGTTCTGTGAGACCAAAGACTTCATGCCCAGCCTGGGTGTAGAAAAAGAAATGGGAAGGAAGGGGAGTGCAAAAAGCAAGAGACAGTTACAGAGAAAAATGCAACCCTCACCTAAGCACTGCTTGGGAATGGTGAGCTACTCCTCTGGAGTGAATGGCTAAATTTTTCCTAGTGGAGCAGAATCATGTTTATTTTTCCAGCTGTTTCATTCATCTACCAGATGGTGTGCAGAAAAGTTTAAACCAACAACTGTGTTTTTTTTCCAAGAAAAAAGTTTTTAAAGGTATTTTACAGTTTTAAATGTTGCAGGACATTCCCAGTTAAGCTCTGGTGTATTGTTTGTGAATTTGTCCCTCTCCCATATCTTTGTTTCCTTCTTGTTGAAATGGCAAACTGGTACTAGAATGTATTTGTTTTTTAAGAACAAAGAGTAGATGAAATTTAAGGAACCTGTGGCATCTCACACTTGGGAGATGGGAAGCTATATTCTCCCTCTAGCTAATCTTGTGGGTAGGCATTATTTTGCGCTTTGTATGCAAAAAATTACTGAAATGGTCAAGAATGTCACAAAAAATGGTGTGTGCCATATACAATGGTATATTTTTGATTTTTCAGGTGATGCTACAGAGGCAGGACATTTTTCCAGAGAGCTGTACACAACATTGTATTCCCAGGCATTTGTATTTCTGTTTCTTCTGGGGAAATAATTATGGTACCTTGATGAATTCATACCTTTAAAATGTCTTATGTGTCAGTTTGCAAAGGTCACATAATTTGTGTCAGTTCACGAGTCACCTAAAACCCTTTTTGTGACAATGCTGCTTTGATGATGGCCAAAGTAATCCTTCCAGGGCACTCTTTGCCATGTATTCTTGGACCACTTTACTGCCTTCTAGGTTGGCGTGTGATGGATTGGAATGTGTTCTAAGCATTGGTTTTGGAGAGGAGCATATAGCAGCATTTATACTGTTGTATAGTTCTCATTTTTAGAAACCACCTTCTAAAATTCCTTTCACCAGATTCCTTCATGGATATGAGCTCAGAAATGCCATTGGGATATTCTAAACTCCTTAATCTCAGGGGGCTGAGAAATCTACTTTGGGAGTATTATTTGGGCATGTTCCTTACAGAATTTTTGGGACTGTGCATTTGAACAGCTTCACTTAACATCACTATGACTCTGAGTAGTCCGTATCCTTTCTCAGCTGTTATAAGAATGTGAGTGTGAAAATCAGTATTAAGCTATCAAGAAATGGGCCTGTTCTGCAGCACAGTCTCCATGCTGACTTCACAATTGCTTTGCTAGAATCCTAGGTGGCAGGACTGCCTCTTTTACTCCTTTACCCAGGTGAAGCAGCTTGATGCAAATCTTGCATTGTTCAACTTACACTAGTACTTTTAAGAAACATACAGTGTTTTTCCCAGTCAGCTCTTTGTATGTTCTTATGGTGAAGATTATTCCATTATGCTTTTGTAGGTGCTTGTGAGAGAGTTGCTTTCTTTCCTTAATGCTCATGTAGGATGAGATGGCCAGGAGGGAATTCACTGAAAGTTCATTTTACAGGAAATGCAGATCCCTCAACAAAAGCCCCACGAAAAGGCATCTAATTCCCAGTCATGATATTTCATATAACTGAGGAAACTGAATCATTTTACTGGCAGATTCTTTTATTAACAGTTGTTTTTAAACTCATTCCCTTTCAGTTCTTCCCATTAATTTCTTCAGCACTACTTTTGCTGGGCCCGTCCTCAAGGAATGTAGCTTTTTGCAGGCTTCTGAGGCTGCCAGTGCTGTACTCTTCTTGCCAGACCAGCCAGACATGAACGCTATTGAAAATTATGTCTACAATATTAGTGGTATGCTGTGGATCAAAGCTACTACACTGCAGACAGAAAGTGGAGGAAGACTCCTCGTTGGTTTTATTTCCTGCAGCACATATCTTTCAAAATATTTTTGTTTCCCTTTACTACGTAGAATTTTCCTAACAAAGCAGTTCTGCCTCAAATAATTCTCCCAGAATATCACAAATTTCTAATGTTTTTCAGTTTTCTCAAATGAATGAATTATTATGACTTAGACACAGAAGTGTTTGCAAGAAATTTGCAGTCCAAATGCAGTATAATTTTCACAGCATATTCTTCTTGGGGATGAGGGAAGTATTCTTCCTGAACAAATGGGCCACATAGGATATCAGGATATATTCAGATGTACCTTTTGGCTTCCGGATGGCACTTGGAAAATTATGATGTCTTCTGACTGCTCCACAGCTCTCTCCACTTAAGTGAATGAATGTGTGTGTACATGTAGAATTAAATGAAACATGGATACTCACCATATTATCAAAAACTTTTAAAAAATGCTTCCTCTCATGTCACATGTCTGATCAACCATATTAAAAAAGAATTCCAAACATGTTTAGGATAGAAAAGTGTGATTAGTGTCACAGAAGATGACCTTGCAAAACTTCTTCAGAGTGCTTTCCTGCCAAGAGGTAACTATGCAAGGCTAAGCACAAGATTGTAGCTTTGGGAGCCAGGATTTCATGCCTTGATAAAACTTCCTTTTTGCTGGAATTGAAATCTTTCTGTCAATGATCCAGCTCTTTGTAGTTTTGGTGTAATAGTTAAGAGCAGTGGACTCTAATCTGGAGAACCGGGTTTGATTGTTCACTCCTCCACATGCAGCCAGCTGGGTGACTTTGAGTTGGTCACAGTTCTCTCAAGAGCTCTCTCAGCAGCACCCCCCTCACCTTGCAAGGGTGGGGCAAGGAAAGGAAGGAGATTGTAAACTGCTCTGAGAATCCAATTGAAGGGCAGAGTATAAATCCAACTCTTCCCCCCCCCCCCTTGTCATTCATTCAGGAATGTGGTTACCAGCAGTGATCATCCAGCTTTTGTTTTATGAGAATACATCATTTCTTCAAAGTGAATATGACAGTATTTTGAATTCCTGACGCTAAATTCACATTGATATGAATGAGATATGAAAACATATTTGTATGTTAAAATATAGTGTTGTCAAATCTTTGTAAAGAGTGACAAATTAGTTCTCCAAATGGAAGACTGGCTTAGTGGCATAGCAAATACATAAGTGAGTATGGGCAAGAGAGGGAGCAATCCAGCATTTTCCTTCTGCAGGCCTGTCATTCTATAGGGGACCAGAACATCACCGTTCTCAACCTATGAACTTGCTCAATTGAAAAGTTTAGCCTACAAGGCTATGGTAATGTCAGCATTCATCAAAGCTGGATGGACAAAGCTCAAGGCTAAGCAGGCAAGGGACAGAAAAGTGGAAAATTGAGTTTGTGCTAACATGCAGTACTGATTTCCCAAATTACTTGTGTGACTTTCCCAAAGGAACAAGTCTCAGAGACACTTCCCAAAAATCACTAGAGAAGTTTCTCAAGTAGCACAGGGCAGGAATCTTATAATTTAAGCATTCAGAACTCCTACTTGACAAATTGATTCACTTGGAATTAAATTGACATATTTCAGGTGTGCAAAAAGATGTTCCTCTTCAGATATGTATTTTTGGGGGGGCAGGGGAGAGATTTGCCTCAACCAAGCACCAAATGGTGCTCTTGAGGTCTTAATAGTTCAAGGAAGGGTACCAGGCTGTGAGAAAAATGTATCTGGTAAATCCCTCACTGCCATGCAATGCCTAATGATACAGAAAACTTCCCTGGGTCAGGAATTGATAGCTTCAATGGTGGAAACTACAGTACACATTCCTAAAAAATGGCACACAATGGCTATTAGTGAATTTAAGACAGACGGAAGTTGTACTGTAATAGGTTTGGCATCTTTGGTGTGTCATGTGATCTCTCTAAAAACAAATTTTGCTGCTTTTGTTGTAATCACTCCAAAGAGTGTGTTAAAGTGGTACTGGGCCCCACTTCACACACTGAAACTACCACATGGAGGGGTTTTTAAAAATTGTTTGCACACACACACAGACTACTTCATGTATTGAGCTTTGTTTCTGTTTAACATGTGAATGTTTTGTGTTCATGTTGTTGCAAAATGCTGCAATCAGTTTGTGGTTGTTTGGAGCAAGTTATATGGAAGCAACCAATCTACTTGAAGAAATGGGCCATTATATCAGGCAACCACCACAATGATTTTGTATGATTTAGGCCAGAGATAATGAGTATAGTATGTTAGCTTACAATATAGATACTAATGGAAATTAATGTGTGTATACTGTATGCTAATTTCTTTTGCCCTTTTTACATTAATTCACATGTATATGCATTCATAATTTTTGCATACATGTGGACTGTCTGTGTCTGTTAGTATGTGCAATATTGACTCTTATTTTGCCCTTAAGTGCAAACTGAGAATTGAAAGCCTGGTCCCCAGATGTAAAATCAGAATGCTCATTCCAACATCCACGCAAACAACTCTTTGTGTGCACAACATGAATGTTACATGCATACACAGTAATGCTTGAAAGGCCCCAGTGTCTCGTTTCCTTGAATGAACAGGAGAACAGTAGACAGCATTAAAGTTTACATTAGACTCTAATAAATATCCTGTTAGCTTTGGTGTCCAGTTAAGCAGGATGCTTGTAGTACTATATGAAACAGTCCCTGACTGTTCTGTGCCTTAGCCACTGTAATTGTGGAATTAGATAACGTGACACCAAATAAATTTTGGTTCTAATCGTTTTGACCAGCTTTAAATAAAGATTGAATCATTTATTGCAGAGGAGAAAATTGCCCCTCCCTGCTCTGTCTTATAGGTTACATTTCGCTTGCTTGATCATAGTATCTGCATTGGTCATACAGTCTAGAATAGACTCAAGTCTCTGAAACATGGCATTGTTATAGGACAACTTTAGAGACTGCTAAAGAGTTTGATTTTGAACTACACTTCCCTCATGTAGCCATTCTCTTTAGTGGTCCATCTTTATCTCTGGAATGTGCACCATGATTAATCTTAAACAATCTCTACTTGTTTCTTTTCATTGCTAGGTTTATTGCAGTGGATATTCTTTGCTAGGAGCATATCAAGCAGAGAAACTCCAATGGCAGGGAGAATTTGTGGGCACCTTTCCTATCTGGGAATTTGTGTAGAATATCATTGAAATGGACTCCCGAGTATAATTCTGATCACTACTGTTGTAAACTTTTTCCCATTCTGCCACCCAACCCTCATTTCTCTAATTAATCAACTACTGCCTAAAATACTTGTGGATGTTTGCTATGGGGTTAGCCTGGGAAGAAATAGGCCCTCTACAGTACAGTATTTGATGTTGCTTTGTAAGCTGCTTCCATATTCTTTCTGTAAGCCATTCTCTACCTATGCCTCAGGTGTTTACCGTCTTTATGGTGTCATGGTGCTAGCAGCTGGAATTCCTTCCACTGAAGTGCCTGTCTAGCTGCTATAGCAGTGCTGCTATTGCCAATGGGCTTCCTTCCTTTCAGGTAAGCACTTGAAGTGCAGACAATCTTCTGATGGATTCTGGAATATGCTTTTACTAAATTAAAGTGAGTCTTGAACCTTGTAAGTTAACAGTAGAAACAAAATAGAATTCTTGTAGAAGCGTAGGAGTAATCAGGTCGTGTTTGTGCCTCTCACAAGTGGTTTGCCTTCTGGGTGTTTTTCTCTCGTTTCATGATTGTGATGTAGGTGAACTGAGACATGTTTGGGTTTGATCAATTGTATGTATAATGCAATACTTTATACAGGGGAGCTGCAGTGTGGTGTACTTGTCAAAATGGTTTATTGGGATCTTAGGTAAACTGATTAATGAGGTGTGAAGCCCAACTTTTAGGATCAAATTAGATATTGCACAGAGAGTCAAGTAAGATTTTTCCAACTTCAAAAAAAAAATTGTGCCCATGCACAAACATACACCTTTCCCTGCAAACCATATTTTGTTCAAAATCAGCCCTTGCTTTTCCCACTTATGGCAGATGTTGAATAGAAAAATGACCCAGAAATGTAAGTACTCAAACACAAGTCATAACTGCAATTTTTGAGGCGTTTTTTTTAAAGCGAGGAAGATCTTACACAATCTGCTTGTAATATCTACTTTGGCCTTAATACAAGAGGGAAGGTTGTCAATATAAGTAGTGGCAAGTTACTGTCATCTTGGCCCATTGGTCTTCATTAGTGCATCCAGGAATGAATTAAAACTAAGCTCTGAAGCTACACTGCATTGCAAATCCTTGCACAACTACTTCCCAGGTAATGTTTCACATTTCTTGTAACTTCCTTTAATTGACCACTTGGTTTTTGAAGGAGGCATTTCTTTTACTCTTGTAACCTACACCTTGATTTGATGCAGAATACAGGCCCCACTGTTCCGGTTTTCCTCAACCCAATCCTGAGAGGTTATCAAAGAGGGTAGTGAAATCTTTGTTTCAAGAGCTTGTCGCTTGCCAGCAGTTAGGTTATTTGGAAGGAAAGCAAGGAACCCCTAAGCACCTACCATCAAAGCAATAAAGAACTTAACTATAGTCCTAGGTATGCATGGGGTAAATTTTTATTAGCATTTGCAGTTTGTAGACAATATAATTTCAATCTCAGAACTCTTAAATTCTAGGAGCAATGGAATACTTGTAAAATTCAGCTAAGTTTTTCCATTCATTAGTAAACAGAGGGGCAGGCAGTATGTGAAAAATTGATTTACCATCACTGACCAGCACAAGTCTGTCAGTGAAGTCATATTGCTAACCCAGTTTTCTATGCAGTTAGCCTTTTTTTCAAGCCCCCTTAGGTACCATGCAGATTTCCCAGTACTCATCTAATTTTTGGACCATGGCTTTTTAAGGCCATGCAATTTGTCTCCACTTACATGTGCATTCCAAAGCCTCTACATATTTTTCTTATTTTCCCTCTTTCCTGGGTTCTTTGCTAAATTGTATCATACTGTACATTATTCCATTTCTTTCAGTGTTGGTAGCATATTGGCCAGTATTCCACAATTGTCTCTGTTTGTATAAACCATAAAAAAGCACAATAGAAATGTACATTTCATAAGCCAATTGATATCCGAAAGGAGTGTATAATTACTCAGTGGTTGTAGATATCTATTTATTTTGAATCGGATTTATTTGTATATTTTTGCGATCTTATTGAAAAGCAGTTTCTGATAGATAAATGATTTTTCCTGTTGAACTTCCCTGTTTAAGTGTCTATTCACTCCATTCTTCATCTTTCTTCTGTTTGCAGAGAGATTAATTGGTAGTTTCTCAATTAGTAGTTTTGGAAATGAAGAAAGGTGTATCCTGAAGTATAACTTCTGTTTAGGCAGGATGCAGGAGACTTGCTCAAATAATTTGTTAGACTGAATGATGTCCTGTTAGATGGCCATTGTAAGGAGCAGGAAAAGGTTCACTACAAGGGCACTAACAAGAGACCCTCTTGTAACTGAAAAACAGTTCCTCGATAGCCTGTAGGCCAGATTAATCTATAGTGGCTGGCCCTCCAACCTTCTGCTGCTTCTTGCCTATCCTTCACTGCCACTGTTTTTACTACCCCATCTCAGCTGCAAGTAATCTCACACTGTTAAGATAACAGATGAAGGCTGTACCCAAATGCTCTTGTGCCTTCCTAACTGCCTCCATAGTACAGCTGTTGTTTTGACTGCTTAGCATGACCATTGTGGATATGGATATTTTCTACCCGTATCTTGCCCTTTCCTCCATGTTGGTCATGATGACAAAAGTGGTGCTTTTAATTTTCAGAACCTTGTAGCCCAAGTGTTATGTCCAGGTTCACCTAATGAGCTTCAGGGCCAAGCAGGGATTTGAAACAGGGTCTGTGATTCATACCCCCACACAGGCTTTTCATGGGGCTGCAGCAGGAAAAGAGGGAGGATTTGTTCAAAATGCCTAGTTTAAGTTGTAAAATGCGTAAGTGCCTTTTTAACCTGCATTTTGAGTATTCTCAGAAGGCAGTACTAGAAACCGAAGGCACACATTATGTCGACACATTAAAAAATACACTGTCTTTGGAACCTATTTTATATTTGGTCAAATTGCCTTGCTCTGTTTTTCAGCCCCTTTCAGTTCTCCCCCAAATATCAGCTCTTCTAACACCCATTTATCTTCATTTGTATTTTCAACACCAGCAGAATTCACTTTTTTTTTTTGCAAAATGGAATGGAAGATCTGCTCCCAAATACCAGTACACACACCATATTGAAGTGAGCTTTCAGTGGTCATTGCAATTCTGTTCTTTCTACAATATTCCTCTCCACTTGTTCAATCTTTCCCTTTGCCAGGATCCGTTATCAGCTCAGCCCCCCTGCCCCCGTTATGATTGGAAAAAGTTAAAATCTGTATCAAGCAACTGTCTTTTTTGTCCCCTGAACAGTAAAATTGTTTATTTCTTCCAACAACCTCTGCTTATGAAAGCAAAGTCATCACTTTCCCAAAATAAATTGAATTTCAGCTAGTAACACATGCTAGGAGGAGGCTATCTTTTCAAAAGGGAATCATTTACAGTGTTTTAGGAATCTCTCCCTCTGACAAGATTTAAGCTGGACTTTACCAACAAAGAACAACTAGTGATTTCAGCAGAGCAACAAGACAAGAAATTGTCTTCTCCGTTTACAAGGGGAATTGGGTTTGGCTGCTGATTGTATTGCCATGCTGGCCATCTCACTGGGGCGGGGTTATACTATTTGTTTAAATTCTGTCCCTTATTGGTAGTACTGTGGGCTGGCAGTGAGGATGGAGAGACAAATGTAACAAATACATATTTTTAAACTACTCCATTATTGCTCTTTCTGTCTTATTATGAGATGCTAGTGTCGTCACTGTTCTCTCCCCTCTCAGCACCATGAAACCCACACACATGCTTACTATATTACATGGGCAGTCAAACAGCAAGTAGATAAATCCCTAATTGCAAAGATAAATCCCTAATTCACCCCAACAACAATGCAGAGGCCAATAGGCAATTGTCATACTTATTATTGTTTATCCATGTATTTCCATGCCTAACAGATTAGGAGGAGAAGGAATAGTTATCTGGGGTGACATCCAGTATAAGAAACAAAGTATAAATGAGATATCAACCTATATCTGTGGTGAAACAATGCATTGCGTAGAATTTGCTGCTTTCCTACTAGTAAGTGGGCAGGGAGATTTGTTCAGCTTTAAATGGCTCTTGTTGGTAGTTTAAATCCTGAGGGATATTTTTAGCTTGTCCTAGCATTATAAAAGATAAATTTTATAACACAAAACAGTGATGTAGCAGAAATTCAATATATAGATGTAGTAAGTAAATGCAGCAGCACTGCAAAAGAAAAAAAAGCTTCACAGTAACAGGTGCTGTTTAAGTAACAGGTGCTGTTTAAGTAATATTCTGTCTTCAAGAACAACCCTCTTACCTGATTACAAATTTTATCTAGACTAGCAGTTTCTATATATCTACTGCAGCTGCAAGGGAACATAACAGATGTCAAAATCCTAGGCACTTAAATTTCACAATTCAGTTCAACTACTTGCCAAACAAAATTAATTTTTGAGTTTTCAATGTGCTATGATTGCTATCCAAATAAGGCATGTTCAAAATTATGGAAATGAGTAAGTTTAAGGATGCCTGTTGATAAGCACAAGTTTTGGGCATTCAGATTAACAGAAACCGACCTTGTGTTTGCAGTGAATTTCAAATCATTCCAAAACTGAAAACTAGTATTTGAGGCTAGTTGTCCCAAGTATGTTCTAGTTGTATCTTCATGGATTCAGCCCAGCTCTACTCTTGGTATAAATAGATGCAAGTTCTAGTGGTTGTGACTCATTTTGGTCAGTTAGAACAGCTTTTGTCCCAGAGCAAGTCCAGTACATACTTTTCATCTAAACCAGGGGTGGCCAACAGTAGCTCTCCAGATGTTTTTTTTTTGCCTACAACTCCCATCAGCCCCAGCCAGCATGGCCAATGGCTGGGGCTGATGGGAGTTGTAGGCAAAAAACATCCGGAGAGCTACCATTGGCCACTCCTGCTCTAAACCATCAGCTGCATAACAGACACTGTAATACGTCTCTAGCTGACATGGTAAATATTCCACAGATTAGAAATCTGTACCTGAGCACAGAATGATATGTCATTTCTCAATTATATTTCTTAACAGAATTCAGCCATAAGAATGGTGATGTAAAGGGGAACATTTGGGGGGGGGGGGGTTGAAATACATTTTTCCCCTTGCACCATTTATCTATTTTTATTCCAGCACTCTTCTTAAAGCTTAACTGGATTGTTAGATGTAGTTCCATGATCAGTTGAGGGAAAACCATTTAACAATTTGTTCTATAGTCAATCTTTCCACAGATGTTAAATAAGACAATAGTACTGCATACTTCCCAAAAAGATATGCTTAACTTTTGGAAACGTAATCATCTTTTCAAGAAGAGCATTCTTTGGTAGAATCCAAAAACAGACAAGAGGGACCAGGTGAACATGTGGACAGTAGAGCATAAGGCATAAGTAGTTCTAGCCCCCATTAGTTAATGCTTAGTCAACCAAACCCACACAAGAACTGTTCTAAGACAGACATATTATCTATGGAACACCCATTCACAAACATTTTCCCTCTCAGCTGCATATTTTGGGCTGCTCAAAAAAAGGAGCGACTTTCTTACAAATGAGTGCCATCCAAATTCCCATTTTTCAGACTGATGCAACTGATGTTCCAGTAGCTCTTGCCTAACCTCAAGGATGGACCAGACCACTCTTAACATCCATCCCCTGAAAACTATAATAAACATTTTATCTTGTTATTACAATCTCTCTCTTTGTATATATCCTTCACTAGCCATGCATTACAATACAGTGATGAATGTACTTCTTTTCAGCATCTTTTAGTGACACATCATTACACTTCATTATGAAATCTCATGATTTATTAATTTGCAGATTTACCACAGCAGCATCAGATTGTCCTGCCAATTTGCAGTTCAATATACTTTAATAATGGAAGAAAATTACAGCTAACTGATTCAAACTAAAGTTCAAATATCTTAAAATAGGGCCTCTTTTTCTATCTTCTATACCTGAATGGCACAGTATGATATGGGATGTGTTGCACCCCAGGAAACAGTATATACCGCCTGTTTGTGCAAAGATGGAAGTAGGCTCTCCTTGCAGTACAGGATAATTCAGAGGAAACGTGCTTTTTAGCGTAACAAACTGAACTCATGGACAGGATGACATACCAGGCTCTGAGATCCATGTACAAACAACAAGCATGCTGTATGCCTTCAATTACTCTCATTCGTGGAATGGACATAAAGAGCAGTCCTAGCAAGGACTTCCCAGAGAAGGCCACTGCTTCCTCTTTGCCCAGGTTTCTGGACCCTGTATTTCCATTTACGAGGATTTCACATCAGAGATTAAAGTGGCTGCAAACAAACCTGTAGGAGTTTACAGGGTATTCCATCAAGTTCACAGCATCACAACAGTAAGGCCAGGAGAGGTGGTATAGACAGTTCTTTCCCCTCCAAAAATGGTGTGGGTTTTTTACAACTATAAGATGTACTGCTGTTTAGGAGTCTCTTGCCAGAACACAAGCACATGGCAAAAGGACCCATTTTAGAAGGTCCTAGAACACATGCACCACATGCCAGAGATGAAGCTAATATAAACTTTGGAATCTCAGCAGGCAAACTAGCTATCTAACAATAAAAAGTATGTAGCATGATAGCTTTTAAAACCATCAATACAAAAAAAGACCAGAAGCAGAACCCCACTATAATGAGGTTAAAGAATGAAACATTTCAAAACCAAGTTGTGCTTGACAGGGGTAGAGTCAACCCTGGAATTACTGCCATTCTCTTGCATCCAGGATTAGGATACATCTTTGTCCTAAAACTGAGGAACAAAAGGAAACAGCTTCTGTGAAAAACTGATACTGGAACACTGGGGACACAGGAGAGCCTAAAGCAGATTCACTGCAATAAATGCAAACCATCCCCAAGGAGGCAGTTTTAACTAAATGTACCAGTAGAGGAGGCAGAACACATGCATCCCACCACACCCATGTTCTACAGGTGGAACAGTGCAATTAGGCACCTGCATCTGGTCCTACCTTCTCCAATACAAATTTGTTGACATCTGGAATACATCTTCTGATTAGTGTTAATTTTATTATCCCTAACCCTAATCCCAAACCTCAGAAGTGGAAATCTGTTCCTGTCAATCCCTGCTACAGCCATGCTGTCTGTTGTTCAAATTCCTTCTCTATTCTTCCTCCTCCTCCTCCTCCTCTTCATCGTCATCTTCATCATGGCAATGTGTGATCTCTTGTGGAGCTTGAGGGAAAAGATTAGGAGGTTTGATCTCACTAACAGATCGGGTCAACTGGTGTCGTTTGTCAGAATCTTTGAAATCCCCTGAAGTGCGGTTGCGTGTAGCCATTGGTGATTCTGTCTCAATATCCACATGGGTGTGCTCCACAGTTGACTCATGTGGCATCTGCAGAGGGAGACAAAGCAAAATATCTCTTGATCAGTGAACTGAAATCATAAGAACATAAGAGAAGCCATGTTAGATCAGGCCAATGGCCCATCCAGTCCAACATTCTGTATCACACAGCGGCCAAATATATATATATATATATATATATATATATATATATATATATATACACACACACACACACACACACACACACACACACACTGTGGCTAATAGCCACTGATGGACCTCTGCTCCATATTTTTATCTAACCCCTTCTTGAAGGTGGCTATGCTTGTGGACGCCACCACCTCCTGTGGCAGTGAATTCCACATGTTAATCACCCTTTGGGTGAAAAAGTACTTCCTTTTATCCGTTTTAACCTGTCTGCTCAGCAATTTCATCGAATGCCCACGAGTTCTTGTATTGTGAGAAAGGGAGAAAAGTACTTCTTTCTCTACTTTCTCCATCCCATGCATTATCTTGTAAACTTCTATCATGTCACCCCGCAGTCGACGTTTCTCCAAGCTAAAGAGCCCTAAGCGTTTCAACCTTTCTTCATAGGGAAGGTGTTCCAGCCCTTTAATCATTTTAGTTGCCCTTTTCTGAACTTTCTCCAATGCTATAATATCCTTTTTGAGGTGCGGCGACCAGAACTGCACACAGTACTCCAAATGAGACCGCACCATCGATTTATACAGAGGCATTATGATACTGGCTGATTTGTTTTCAATTCCCTTCCTAATAATTCCCAGCATGGCGTTGGCCTTTTTTATTGCAAACGCACACTGTCTTGACATTTTCAGTGAATTATCTACCATGACCCCAAGATCTCTCTCTTGGTCTGTCTCTGCCAGTTCACACCCCATCAACTTGTATTTGTAGCTGGGATTCTTGGCCCCAATGTGCATTACTTTGCACTTGGCCACATTGAACCGCATCTGCCACGTTGACGCCCACTCACCCAGCCTCAACAGATCCCTTTGGAGTTCCTCACAATCCTCTCTGGTTCTCACCACCCTGAACAATTTAGTGTCATCCGCAAATTTGGCCACTTCACTGCTCACTCCCAACTCTAAATCATTTATGAACAAGTTAAAGAGGATGGGACCCAGTACCGAGCCCTGCGGCACCCCACTGCTTACCGTCCTCCACTGCGAAGACTGCCCATTTATACTCACTCTCTGCTTCCTATTACTCAGCCAGTTTTTGATCCACAAGAGGACCTGTCCTTTTACTCCATGACTCTCAAGCTTTCTAAGGAGCCTTTGATGAGGAACTTTATCAAAAGCTTTCTGGAAGTCAAGGTAAACAACATAAACAGGTTGCTTACCTGTAACTGATGATCTTCGAGTGGTCATCTGTGCAGTCACACACATGGGTCTTGCCGCAGGCAACGGATCCATACCTTGGAGCTCCAATAGCTCGCCTATAACGTCTTTTGGCGCGCTTTCCTCCCGCTCTGGGGAGCAGGCAGCGACCGCGCATGCCTGGAGCGGGGGGAGAGCGCCCATTCCACTCAGTTTCTTCCAGCCGCCGCCGGCACTGACACTATACAAGGTTAAGCAACAATTACAAGAGGCCAGCAGCGGGGAAGGCTGGGTGGGCGTGTGTGACTGCACAGATGACCACTCGAAGATCATCAGTTACAGGTAAGCAACCTGTTTATCTTCTTCGTGGTCTCTGTGCAGTCCCACACATGGGTGACTAGCCAGCTAGATGACCTGGAGGAGGGTGCTGGTAAAGAAGAAAGTTAGTCACAGGAAGCAATCAGATCACATGCAATCACCCATCAGGTGACATGGTATGCAGCATAAAGATGGAAGCGGATGCACTCACCCCTGGCTTCAGTGGAAGATGGATCTGAGGACCGCTTGACCGAAGGAGGCGTCACGTCTCGCACGAACGTCCAGCGCATAATGGGAGACGAACGTGGATGGAGAGGACCAGGATGCAGCCGCACAAATGTCCTCTAGAGAAATGCCTTGCAGAAAGGCCGAAGACGTCGAGACTGCTCTAGTAGAGTGGGCCTTAAGGCCTTCGGGCAAAGGCTGTTTAGCCAGTTCGTAGCACAACCTGATGGCACTGACTACCCACTTCGACAGACGTTGGGTAGAAATTTTAAGACCCTTGTGAGGGTTTCCATAGGCCACAAACAGGTTAGGGTCCTTACGGAAAGGTTGTGTACGGTCAAGGTAGAAGGATAAAGCCCTTCTAACGTCCAAGGAATGTAGGGCTCGTTGTCCCTGGTCGGATGGGTTGGAGAAAAAGGTTGGTAAAGAAGTTGAGGTTGATAGGTGGAACTGGGAGACAACCTTAGGCAGGAACGCAGGGTCCGGTCGCAAAACAACTTTGTCCTTGTGGAAAATGGTGTAGGGAGGATCGTAGCGGAAGGCGCATAAGTCACTTGCCCGTTTGCCCGAGGTAAGGGCTACGAGTAATGCTGTCTTCCAGGAAAGAAGGTTGAGGTCTATGGTGGCCATAGGCTCAAAAGGGGCTCTCATCAGGCAGGAAAGGACTAACGATAAACTCCAAGTCGGAACAAAGGGCTTAACAGGTGGGTTGAGGTGCAACATGCCCTTAAGAAAGGACTTTGATAAAGGATGGGAGAACACAGTCTTGCCATCAATCGGATTGTGGAAAGCAGAAACTGCAGAGAGGTGAACTTTCAAGGAGGAATAACAGAGTCCCGATTTCTGTAGAGAAAGCAGGTAGTCCAGGATTAGGTTAAGTGGAGCCGTTTCCGGCTGCAGATGAGAAGATGTCGCAAAGGAACAGAAGCGCTTCCATTTACGCTGATAAGAAAGTCTCGTGGAAGGCTTTCTTGCGTTGAGGATGATATTGGCTACCTCTGTTGAGAGGTAGGTGGATGTATTCTCCATGCAGCCAGGGCCAGGACTCGAGGGTTGTGATGAAGAACCTGACCGTTGGCTTGAGAGAGGAGGTCGCCCGCAGGAGGAAGCCGGCAGTAAGTGTGGCGTGACAGTTGAAGCAGCCTCGTGAACCACGGTTGCTGAGGCCACCATGGCGCAATGAGGATGCAGTCTGTGCCATCCCGAGCTATTTTCACCAACACACGCGTCAGAAGGGGGGTCGGTGGAAAGAAGTAGTGAAGGGGACCTGTCCAGTTGTGCAGGAATGCGTCGTTGCTCCTCCTGCAATAAAACTGAGGACACTTGGCATTGTCCCTGGATGCAAAGGCGTCCACCTGGGGTGTTCCGAAGCAACGGAAGATGCGCCGAAGGTAGGTCGGATTGATGGACCATTCGTGGTCGTCTATGCGAATCCTGCTGAGGGAGTCGGCCAAAATATTCTCCACACCGGGAAGATGAATGGCAGTCATGAATATGTTGTGCTTGACACACCATTCCCAGAGCAGTACAGCTATACGGCAGAGACGGAGGGATCTGGTGCCCCCTTGCTTGTTTATGTAATAAACAGTTGCCATATTGTCCGTAGAGATCTGAACATGCTGGCCCCTTATTAGTGGAAGAAATGATTGAAGAGCTCTGTGCACCGCAATCAGTTCTAAGCAGTTTATATGCATGAGGCTCTCGGCGGTCGTCCAAAGCCCTCTGACAGTTTTGTCCTCTAGGTGGGCTCCCCATCCCCACTTGGAGGCATCTGTTGTTATTGTGGCCGTCGGGGAAGTCGGTAGAAACGGCTTGCCCTCGAGGAGATTGTTGGGTACAGTCCACCACGTGAGAGATAGAAGCGCTCTCTGTGGAACAGTGAGCAGAACAGCTTGCGGTTGCGTTTGAGGGTGGTAGGCTCGAACAAACCAGATCTGTAGTTGTCGCATTCGCAGTCTGGCAAAATGAAGGACAGATGTAGTAGCGGCCATAAGGCCCAGCAGGCGTTGGATTGTGAACGCAGACTGACGAGGTTGTTGTTGAACTGACTTGGCTAGGGCAATGATAGTGTGTGCCCGATCCTCGGGGAGAAAGGCTCGATGCAGGGAGGTGCAGAGAAGGGCGCCTATAAACTTGAGGTCCTGGGTGTGAGGTGCGATTTTGATACATTCACGCGAAGGCCCAGGGAGCTCAGAAGAGTGAGAGCTATGTCGAGGTTGTGTTCCAATTGCTGTTGTGTCGGGGCCACAAGAAGCCAGTCGTCGATGTATGGGAAGACTGGGATGTTCCGAGTGCGAAGCGCAGCTGCCACAACCGCCATGCACTTGGTGAACACGCGGGGCGCAGTGGAAAGGCCGAAAGGTAGGGACACATATTGGTAGTGGTCCCGGCCCATGGCAAACCGCAGATACTTCCGATGTTGAGGTCGAATGGTCACGTGGAAGTAAGCGTCCTGAAGATCTAGGGAAGCCATCCAGGAATTCCTGGGAATAAGGGGCAGGATGGACTGCAGGGAGATCATTCTGAACTTCCTGTATGCGATGTGCTTGTTGAGCTTCCTTAGATCCAGAATGGGACGCCTTCCTCCATCCCTCTTGGGAACTAGGAAGTATCTTGAATAGAAGCCTGTCCCCCGATGTAGGGGGGGGACGGGCTCTATGGCTTCCTTGTGGAGCAAGTCCAGAATCTCCTGACGGAGGAGAGAAGACGGAGGGGTAGCTATGAAATAGTGGTGGCGAGGTGGAGAAATGAACTCGATTGCGTAACCTAGACGCACGATGGTCAGCACCCAGGAGTCGGTTGTTATCGAGTTCCAAGTGGGAAGGAATGGTGACAGACGTGTGTGGAGAAACGGTTCGGGAAAGTCAAAGAGACTGTTTAGAAGGAAGGGAGGACTTTTTAGGCTGTTGTGACCGCGGCCTTTGTTGAAACTGAGGTTTCTGCTGGCCAGTCTTTCTCTTCCAGAAATCAGTACGCTTAGGTGACCTTTGACGCCTTTGAAATGATGGTCTCCAGGGCTTTGCACGGTTGGATTGCTGGGAGAACGGTTGGGAGATTCCCAAGCGCTTAGCACGCTTGCGGCCGTCATCCACCGAGGCGAGGACCTCGTCAGTAGAAGCATGGAAAAGGCCGAGGCCGTCGAAGGGGAGGTCTTCGATCTTTTGTTTAATGTCCGGTTGTAAATTCGTGGACCTTAGCCAGGCGTGGCGACGTAAGGCAACAGAGGACGCAAAGACCCTGGAAGAGCAGGAGACAGCATGGCGTATGGTGTTGATCTGTTGCTTCGACACTCTAGACAGCTCTGATACTAAGCCGGAGGCCGTTCTTTGGGAGGGTTCAGGAAGGGCGGGAATAAGAGGCGTAAATTGGTTGGCCAAGTTGAAGACATAAGCCGAAAAGTAGGCTAAATAATTGTTCAGTTTAGAATTTGTGGAGGGAAGGTTGAATATCTTCCTGGCCAGGGTGTCTAATTTCCTGCCTTCACGGTCAGGAGGAGTCGGATGTCTGGATGGCTTAGCCTTAGTGGCTGAGTGCACAATAATAGAGTTGGGTGCCGGATGAGAAGCAAGAAATTTAGCCTCAGCAGCGTGAACTCTGTAGAGAGAGTCAAAGCGTTTAGCGGTTGGTGGGACCGAGGCAGGTTTGTCCCAGGTTTCGCGGAGGCCTTCGAGGTGCACCGGAAGCATAGGAAGCAATGAGCCAGGTGGAAAGTCCGTTTGCACGAGGTCGTGTACAACGTCAGAGACCTTAGGTGAGTCCGACGGAAGAGTAATGTTGAGGGCTTCGGCCATGGTGGTGATTAGATGGAGATAGGCCTTGGACGCATCTGATGGAGAGAGTCGGGGCTGTGGTACCGAGTCCGAGACTACCGAGTCAGGACGGTCCTCGGAATCTGACGATGCTGAGGATTCAGGGTCGGAACGGGAATCCTCACCCGAAGGAGGATGTGGAGGCCGGATCGGGTCCGAAGGAACGGTCTTAGGCTTCACCGTCTGAGCAGGTTGGTCTGTAGAAGTGGAGACCGGAGGAGCAATCGAGGCCGAGGCTGATGGAGTGCGCGGTCTAGCGTCCTCTGCCTGGTAGTGGTCCCGGGATCGCTGTAGATCAGAGTGAAGTACGCATTCCCGAAGCCTATCACGGAGTCGAGGGGAATAGCGAGAGTAATCAGGCTCTCGGATCCGATGTTGAGGATAATCATGTTCTCGGGTCCGATCTTGATCGCGGGATCGAGAAGAGAGGTCACGGTCGAAACCATGGGGCCGTGGCTCTCGGATCCGATCTCGAGAGTAATCACGGGGTCGAGGAGAAGAGAGATCACGGTCGAAACCACGAGCCCGTGGAGAATCGCGGAGTCGTCGGGAGAAGTCACGGAGTCTATCACGGGGTCTAGGAGAGTCCCCGTAGCGGTACGGGGAATAACCTGAACCCTCCAGAGATGGAGACCGAGAAGGACGATGGAAACGAGAGTAGTGACGGTCGTATCTGGGAGTGGCATAGTAGTCGCGATAATAATCCAAGGAGTCGGAGTCTCGGTGCCGACGTGGCGATCTGGAGCGGTCCTTGAGAGGCGGCGACCGGGATCGGGCTCGACGTGAGGGTGAACGAGAGCGACCTTTGTTTGAGGCCTGAGCGGCCGAGTCCTTGTACAGGGGAGAAATCCCGATGTCTCGGAAGTCCTTATACAGGGGAGAAATCCCGATGTCGCGGAAGGATCCGATCCGAAGCGGAGGTTTAAGGTAGGTCTGGGTAGACTCGGTGGTGAGATCGGGTTCTAGAAAGTCGGTCGGGACCACACTGTGCACCGAAGGCGAACGAGAGTGGACTGGTATAACCTCCACTGCTGTGGAAGATTGAGGTGTCAGTTGGGGCATGTCGGTGATGACGTCCGACGGAGCCGACAACTCAGGCGGAAGAGCGGGTTGTGTTGGAGCCGCAGGATCCATAGACGTCGATGTCGAAATTGGAGCCTGAGGCTTCTTAGGAGCCAAGTGCGAGTGGAGTTTCCTCGGAGCCGAATCGGCCGATCCGGAATGACGAGATTTTTTGTGCGCCGGATCCGTAGATTCCAAATGGCGCGATTTCTTCGAAGCCTTATGGCCGGTCTCGGCGTGCTTCGATGACTTTTTATCGGACTTGTGCTTCTGTTTGGAGAGAGACACGTCCGTAGAAGCCAAATCTCCCGCTTGTTGTTGGGGAGGCGGCGAGTCCGACGCGGGCATAGCCCTTAGGGACAACTCAATCAGGAAACTCCGGAGCCTTGCCGCACGGTTTTTCCGGGCCTGCTTTCCGAAGTTCGCACAATGAGGGCAGGAGTCGACTCGGTGAGATTCCCCCAAGCAAAAAAGGCAGTGGCTGTGGCCGTCTGAAGAAGGGATTTTGGTCCCACAGCGCGTGCACTTTTTGAAGGTAACTTTCCCTTCCATGCGCTCCGGACAAGGGAGGGGGGGGAAGGGAGAAAAGGGGAAAGATAGCGCAGAAACGGGTTTTTTTTTTTTTTTTTTTGATTTTTCGGGACGAAAGGAGAAGATATAAGAAAAAGAAATACGATACCAGGTGAAGAAAAAAGGTCGAAAGGATGAGGTAATGGACGAGCTAAGGAGGAACGCAGCGAGGAAGGTGTTGTCCGGGCGGCGGTAGGAAAGAAACTGAGTGGAATGGGCGCTCTCCCCCCGCTCCAGGCATGCGCGGTCGCTGCCTGCTCCCCAGAGCGGGAGGAAAGCGCGCCAAAAGACGTTATAGGCGAGCTATTGGAGCTCCGAGGTATGGATCCGTTGCCTGCGGCAAGACCCATGTGTGTGACTGCACAGAGACCACGAAGAAGATCTATCGGGTCTCCTTTGTCCACATGTTTGTTCACCCCCTCAAAGAAATGTAACAGGTTAGTGAGGCAAGATCTTCCCTTGCAGAACCCATGCTGAGTCTTCCTCAATAACCCGTGTTCATCAATGTGCCTACTCATTCTGTCCTTGATAATGGTTTCTACCAACTTTCCCGGTATTGAAGTCAGACTGACTGGCCTGTAATTTCCCGGATCTCCTCTGGAACCCTTTTTAAAGATGGGGGTGACATTTGCTACCTTCCAGTCCTCAGGAACGGAGGCAGATTTCAATGAAAGATTACAGATTTTTGTTAGAAGATCCACAAGTTCAACTTTGAGTTCTTTCAGAACTCTCGGATGTATGCCATCCGGACCCGGTGACTTATTAGTTTTTAATTTGTCTATCAGTTGTAGGACCTCCTCTTTTGTCACCTCAATCTGACTCAGGTCTTTCAACACCCCTTCCAATATTAGTGGTTCTGACATTTGCAGATGCCAACAACCATCATGCATGATATTTACCACTTCTGTTAACCAATAGTTTAAAGAAGCTTCTCCATCCCAAACAACTCAATATGGCCTGGAATCATAAAACTCAGGATGCAAGGAATGGAAGACTCAACTACTAACAGATTACATGCTGGAACTTTTCATGCAAGACAAACTGGCCCATCACTACCAGTGTTCAGCAAACAAATCCAATTAGTGTCAAAGAAGGTGGCACTGATATTGACCTTATTACAGCTTGTGTAGCTGTTCCTCTAATGAGTTATGGCTAATCAACCACTCTACCTCCACATTACCAGACAAAGAATTGAAGGAATGTTGTTCTAGCTAGCTCTTAACACAACACCACACTGACTCTCAGAGGGAAGGGCAGGAACGGAGTGCCTGTATTCTTGCAGTCAGCTCTTTAATACTAAGATTTAATTCTCCCCCTCCCCATAGTCTGTGCATTATTATTAATTGGGGTCCCAATTAATAATAAATTAATAATTAATAATAAATTCCTTATTCTAGTGGAGAAGCCTTGACGCAGTGAACTGCAAAAAGAGACCATAACTGAGGAAGGTGTATACCGAAACCGGTCTATAAATTTTTGGCTCATCTTCTTTGATTTTTGATATTTGAAGACATTTATTAATGACTACGCCTTGAGATTAAATTGACATTAACAACAGAGACTTTTCATGAAAGACCTTTTTGGAGACACTTCTGCATATTGCCATATGATTTGTGCTATATTGTCACTATGCCTTTAATATACATTGTTCACAGAGTTTTTGAAAGTGCTGCACAGTTTGCTTTGTTTTTGCCATATCAGTACTGTGTTTCCTTCTTGTTTGTCTATGGAAATAAAAAGGGCAAAAGGGATTGTGGGACAGAGAACTGGTTAAGAAGAAAAGTTTCTATAACCCACTTTTCTCTCCCTTAAGGAGTCTGAGTGACTTACAATCACATTCCCTTCCTCTGTCCATAACGGGCACCTTGTGAGGTTGGGTGGGGGGAGGTTAAATAGTTATGAAAGAACTATGACTGGGCCAGTGTCAACCAGAAGGCTTCATGTGGAGAAATGGGGAATCCAACCTGGTTCTCTGATTAGAGTCCATCACTCTTAACACAACACCACACTGAGGGAAGGGCAGGAACGGAGTGCCTGTATTCTTGCAGTCAGCTCTTTAATACTAAGATTTAATTCTCCCCCTCCCCATAGTCTGTGCATTAGCCACAAAAATAATATTCATTGGGATTTAGTAATAGCTGCCACTACTGCTTCCTGGTTCTGCACCCACCAACCACTTTTCCAATCTATACATTTGAAAGACATGCCCCACAAAATGGGTAAAAAAATTAAAAGGACCACCAAAGGTTAAGAAGTTTCTGTAGCATGGGGAAATCTAATCAGACACATTTAAAATTATACAGAGGCTCCACATTGTCTAAAATATAAATGATATCTGCACATGCAATAATGTGGTAGTGATGGAAAAGATATAACACTGCTGTTTATTCCCTCCCATGTTCGCTTCTTATACTCTGCCACACCAGCAAGTACACAAAGCAAATGGGGAGAGAAGTCTGGGTGGGTTGGTGAGCAGCCACAGAAGAACAATCAGTTTAGCAGGCAGATTAGATGGAGCAAGAGAACCAGGGGAAGGGGGGCCACAAAGAGGAAGGGAGAGAAAGTGGAACCAGTGTAGAGGGGGGCAGTAGATGTTTACTCCTCCTGTAGGAGTTCCCCTCTTGCAACTTTGTAATATGCAAAATATCACATCAACCACCACATTATTATTTGAAAAAGACATATGCCATTTCTACATACAAAGCAGCTCACAAAAATATAAAATATATGAAGCACAACCACCATAAAGAAATCAGAACTGAAACCATTAAAGGCATAGCCCTGAAACAACCAGTGCTCATAAAAAAGCAAACTATTCTATTCTAGTATCAAAAGAGCTCAATCAATAGGGCTAACTTCCAACAGCCCACTGAAAGAAAATGGCTTGACACGTGTACAAGAAGCAGCAGTCCTGTGGGCCTGAGATCATTAAGCACTTTTAAGAGATCATGACTCTCTCTAATGCTGCCTATCACATTAGAATATTTACTTGTTATGGCTGAGGAATGCCCTTTAACTCAGGCTTCTCTGAACACTTCTAATTTACTTACAGTTATAGAATGCATGGACAGTCTGCTCCATAGATCTGGAGGGATGGCTTGTTCGGGGTCCAGGAACAAGAAATGCATTCAGTTTCTGAATGGGATTACTATCAATCTAGAATACAACTCCATGAATTTTGGACTCACCAGTACATGGGCAGCTCTGAAGAGATAACTGAAGGGGTAGTATAGGAGGTTGATGAAAGATGCTGCATAAAGATCTGCGTAGCGCATCACTTGACTGGCAAACAGCGTCTGTCGGGAGCCACTTCTGAACAGGCTTCCCATCATTCCATAGCACATGTCCATATCATGAGTCACTTTCTAAAATCAGAGAGCAAGTTAGAGGCATTGACTTGATCTAGCAATTGCCTGATTGAGAACTCTCCTTTCTGCCAAGAGCTTCCCCCACTTAGTTCAGTGAAGCAGCAGCTCCATCAATAAACCTACTGAGAAACAGGAGCAGCTGGGTCAGGTAGAGCTACTCAGGCTGCTCCTGGTAACACAGGTTTATCATTTGTCTAAGATCCTAGACACCAAGTGAGGCTATTCTTTGCTGCTGGAGTGACACAATAAGATTTAATCCATTTTGTGTATGGTGGTATATGTATTCTTAATTAGGGTTTGCATGATAACAGTCAGTGTACAGTTGACAAAACAATGGACATTTCATTGGCAAGTAGTCTCAGTTTGTAATAACTGAAACTTCCAAATAGTTTTCAAGGGCTTTCCCACATAAAGCACTTTGGAATTATAGAAGTCTGGCCAGATCAGTCTAACCTAGGAGGGGAGCTAATTTTTCTTGTGAAAAAAGCAGTCTTTGACAATCATAACAGCTGAAACTAGAAAACAAATGGAAAAATCAGCCTATCAATGACAGGTTCCACTGGGGGGGGGGGGGTTCTACTAGCCAGCAGATCTGGAATTTGACTGCTATCAATAGAGATTAGGGGTGTGTGTTCAGCATAGATTGAGTCTAAATATTTAAGCCAAATACAGATTCAGAGAATCTGATTGGCTACTGGTATAGCTGAGCCCAAATAAAAGTCAATTTTGAGGGACTTTTATTTGAGTATATTCAGCTACACCAGGCGTGTCAAACTCATTTGTTAGGAGGGCCAAATCTGACACAAATGGGACTTTGTGGGGCCAGGTGATGAGTGTCATAAAATATAATGCCAGGTAGTGGAGATATAAACTTTATAATGGACACAGACAAACCCAATTAAAGGTATTTTTTAAAACTTAAAATACAAACATGCTTAAAACTCTTCCAATGGTTTAAGTTGTAAAGGTAGGGGACTAGTGGAATTTGGCAATGCAATTTTAAAAATAAAACATCAAGAAAAAGCACAAGGCTCTGACTCTGTGGAAACAATGAAATGGCATTGTAAACTTCTCCCCACCAGTCTACTCAGATTGGCAAAACCTTTCCAGCATAATATCCCCCTTTTGGCTGTGGATTCCCGCATTAGAGTACTCATTAGATTACGTTCATTCAGGAGAGAGAAGCTGGCTGAAAGCATCAACCTTCATTTGCAATGACACAATTCCAGCATGCATGAGTTTCAGCTAGCTACAGGAAAACTGAAAATGTAACCATCTCCACTCCATTTGAAACCATTGCAGAATACAGACAAAGCTGCAACGAAAATGTAGAATGGCTCTTAAAATCCACCCCACGTTTTCCTTGCAGCAGCCAGCAAAGAAAGGCAGGAAGAGCCTGCAAGCTTCAAAGGGTGCTTTAAAGAGCTTTTGAAGCTCCCAGGCTGAAACTGAAAGAGCCTGGGAGCTGTAAGAGCCTGGGAGCTTCAAAGGATAAGGAGAGGAGGGGGGGGGAAGAGCTGTGGGTCTGATCAAAGCCTGGGCAGCTGCATCTGGCCCAAGGGCCGAGTATTTGACACCCCTGTAGCTGCTACACCAACAAGGAGCCAACTCCAGCAGAGGTGGTGCAGAACTCTCAGCTCCTGCTGCCCCAGTTGATCCTCTAAGGTCTGTGTGCAGCAGCAAGAGACCTCCCTGCCCAATGCAGATCCTGGGGACAGCTTCTTCTGCAGTATGGTTTAAACAGTGCCACAGGAGAAACCCTCCCAGCCAGGTCTGCTTGCAGCAGCAAGAGGCCTCCCAGCCACATGCAGATCCTGTAGATAGCTTCACCTGTGGTGCAGTTTAAACCACACCACAGGAGAAGCCAAACCAGCCCCAGGGTCAGGCTGGCTTTTTTGGCATTTTATTCTTGTATCTATGCAAAAAAACTGTGATTTCTGAAAAATCCTGGATCTGAATATGTGCCAGTATTGGGAACAAGGATTTTAAGAAGAAATACTGAATATTTTTAAGGTTCAAGAGACCCAAACAAAAAATGCTGATTTTTTTTTTGCACACCCCTTCTAGAGATCTTCCCAGGCAAGCAGCTTTTTAGCATACTGAGGATTCACTCATTGCACATGAAGAAGAAGGCTCTTGTCTACACTAGTTTATGCCAGAATGACATTGTTAGTCTTTAAGGTGTCATAAGAATCCAGCTTATTTTAGCATTAACTGCAGAAACCATTTCCATACACTGAGGTTCCTCACATATATAGTAAAAATGCTACATAATATTAACATTTTACCATTACACTGTTGCAGGATACCTTACTAAGTAGTTCTGTGAAAGTTCTAGGAAAAGGGAACCTAGCAAGGGGTTAAAAAAATTCTGTCCATCAGTACCTTTATTCGCCTCTGGATGGAACTGATGTCAGGGCGCTCATTGCTGCTGCTATCCAAATGTCTAATTGAAATAGAAAAATTAATGACTGTTAAGCATACTGAAGGCAAATACCAGATGGTTTGACACAAGAAACAAAAAGTCCTGTTCAGAAAGGCTACTAGATTAGGCCCAAAGATGTAGTTCTCTCTTCCCACCCCCACTCTGTTCACTTTGACAGGGTACAGCTGTTTATAAAAAAAGAGAATCCAACCACTAACTGGACCACAAGATTACGTTCCAGGGAAAACATTTAAATACTTACTTGTATAGCTCTGCTAAGAAGATGTCTAGACTCTGAAGTTCTTCAAAAAGGGCTGAACAGCAGGGGGTGGATGAGAAAAGTAAAAGGACATCATTACAGTGCAAATCAACTAAGTCAAAGCCTCCTTTCCAACAGAGAGCAGAGAGATGCATATTGCTAAGGATTATTCTGTTGGTTTATGAAACAATTCTGCAGAGTATATCTCAATAAAGCTGATTTTACAACTCATATAAATAGAGCTGATGATAAAGCCTTTCACTGCCACTTTGTGAAAGACAAAAAAAAGAAGAAACATTTATATTTCACAGAGGAAAACCAAGCCATCCTTTTATAAATTACTGGGCAAAACTAGTAGATCTAGGACTTCCGCTTGGGAAATTTCTCATGGACTCTAGGATTACAATTTCCGTTCTCAGCTCTCTGTTCAGTTTTGCAGCTCTATATATTCCTGCGTAAGAAGCCTGAGTGACAAGCAGCAGCAATAACACAGTTGGTAGAATAAATTTACAACCTCAGTTCAAAGAAGAAAAGAAAAATGTACAATAATCTATATCAATCCCACCATCTGTCAAAAGATTCTCTCTTCATCTCTTAATGCATACAAATAACCAACAGGAAAGCAAGTGTGTTTTTCCGTCCCAGCTAGCATACACCAATTTAAGCTATGTACATTTTCAACGAAAGGCTGGGCTTGAGACATCTCATTACTTACAGCTTTTGTCTGTCCAGACATGAAGTTCCTGTGCCAGTTCTGGAATTACTAAAAAAGTCCTCCAACCCTGACGTTTCTTGGACTTCAGAATATCTCCAAAGATATGATCTCCAATATATAAAATGTCTTTGCCTTTGGCCCCCAAAAGATCACAGATGGTATCAGAGGAGCCTGAGAGGGAAGAAGGAGGGTCGAATCAATAGATGTCAATAAGAAAAGGCATTTCCCACTGACTAGACTATTATAGCAATGTTACTGTTTCATGTATGAAGTTTTAATGGAACAGAAATTTAACAGAGGAACTACAGATGCTGGGCTGCTTCAAAGCAATTCTGAAACTCAGAGTAAACTAATACAACACTTACCCTACACATAGTTGTACTTATACTGACCTCATAAGTGGCTAAAATACATACATGTAAAAGAGTGCAGCACATGGCATGTTCTACTGAATGCCAGATTCCAACACAAGAGAGTCACATTTGAGGGCTCATCCATGGTTCTATCAAAGATATCATGTGCCTTGAATGACCTGTGCAGACTAGAATGGAGTCCCTGGTGTTACACCCAACAGAAGAGTTTTCATTCAGAAGAGCAAAGCTCCCATTCACAGACAATGTAAAAACCTTCAAAACGTTTGTGGAAGTGGGGTTTAAATACCACCAAAACAGGAATGCACAGGCAATGCAAACCTACAAGAGGCAGGCAAAGGAGAAGGTAGATGACTTGAACTGTTGGAGACCCCAGTACTGACAGAAGCCCAATCATTACCTCTCCTCTGCAGGCAGGCATGAGACAAGGAATGGGAGCCTCTTCTCTTCTCCAACCCCCACCACCACTGCCAGTCCTGTCATTGTTGCCTCTCTTCTGCAAGCAGAGAGAAGGAGGAGCTTCCCCAACACTACCAAGGCACTTGCACTTCATATAGGCAGAGGAGGAGTGGGAGACCTTCTACCACTGCTGTAAGTCTTGCCATCACTGCCCCTCCTCTGCAAGTGGGCAGGGGAGGAGAAGCAGAAACCACCACCAGGGGGTTAAATAACCTTAACGTTGATTTTGTCATTGTTGTAAAGTCTTACTATGGGATAGACATAGTTCTTGTACTTTAAAATTGACCATTACGCTACTGAGTCTGCAAACCTAGAACACCTAAAGTATGTTTAGAGTAGTTATCGTACCATGGCAAACTATGCTAGAGAATAAATGTCTCTACCTAGATACAGCAAAGAAAACCTTTTGAACATGGAGTTCTTTACCCTGCAGAAAATCAATAGAACATAAAAATCCTAAGTGAAGGCAGATCAAAAACCCAAAATCCTTGTCCCATTCATAATGAGAACCAATATTCTCATTTCCACTTTACCCCCAGAGTAGACAATGCCATGCTGTAGGGGACCTGTGTAGGTACCAATCTTCAACTTGCCAGTAACCTGCAGAGAAAGAGACACTTATTTCAGTGAAAATGTAGCTTCCTCATGTTCAAATATTTGATACATACTTCTCTTAGATACAACAGTGTCCAGCAGAAACACCTGGCTCACACACAAAATCACATCGTAATATGAAGGCTTGCTTTACTATATCATCTTGGGCTTCCACACAAGATTGATTTCCCTTTTATTGGCAACAGAGCCTCCACACAGATTCCCCCCCCCCCGCCTCCATGCTTTTCCCTTCTGTGTGTCATCTCTAACCCCCTCTCCTGGGCAAGGTTTTAGCAGCCTTCCAAAATACTGGAAATAGGAGTATTGCAATAGTGTTTAATCTATCCAATGTGACGTTACTACCTTTAGAATACTGAGAGTTTAGAACACATTAAATTTAAAATATAATTTAAGAGCAGTTACGCAGCTGTGTCAGGAGCACATACTCTACAGCACCCTTGCACAGCATTCAGTAAGATGTTACAGAAACCAGCACAAACCTATGCATTCACGGCTATAGTAAAAGTGGTGGTATTAGGTGTCTCGCCCCTTGCCAGGTTTAAGATTAGAATTTAGCTGAAGAAGAAAAAAATTACTGATAGCACAGCTTCAGCTAAATTCAGCTCCCAAAGAAACGCATTCCTGGGTCGCTGAAACAATAACAGGCACTGTAGTTTATGTTGCACCCTCAGTGAAATAGCCAGTTGAGCAGCAGAAGTAATACAACTGAACTAAATGCAATGCTGTTTTCTTAGGCTGTAATTGCAATATTGCAATTTAGTTCCTTTTAGTGCATGCAGTTCAAATACACTGTCCTGTAGCTTTAATCTGAAGGCCACAGCTTACTTTACTTCTCTTTCAATCATTTAATCCAAAACTAACTACAAACATATCTAGATAAAAGTAGTCAATGATTAGCAAAAGGGAATCCAGAATTCAACATTCATTTTTTATTTATCCAGATCAGGGGTGTCAAACTCATTTGTTATGAGGACTAGATCTGACATAAATGAGACCTTGTCGGGCTGGGCAATGTGTCATAAAATGTAATGCCAGGTAGTGGAGATATAAACTTTATAAAGGACTCAGACAAGCAGATTTAAAGATTTTTTTCAAAAACTTAAAATAAAACATGCTTAAAAGATTAGCACACTTGAAATATTTTGTTTACTTAACAGTCTCTGATAACTGACACCTCTTGCTCTGAATTACTGCATCAAAATCTGGAGACAGTGTCTGTGCTATAGCAATCTTGAGTATGCTGTTCAGCTTTGTTCAGGTGTGTAAATTTCAAACCTACTTTTTGATTTATTGACATTTATTACAGAAATTTCATGGTCCATGCTTTGAGCCTAAGACCCAGGGGGAAACATGAAATGACTGGGCATTGCAAGCTTTTGTACATAAGTTGCTTCATGTACTGGTCAGCCATTGAAGAAAATAAGAGTCTTTGCTCTGTAGCTCCTGTGCAATTGAGCAAGCCAGGCAAAGCAAGCTGTGATGCAGAAGGAAGGAAGAGAGAGAGAGAGAAGGAAGCAGATGACATTGAGTTGCTTGCAGGGCTAATAGGATCCCTCTGGGGGCCTGATTTGGCCCTTGGGCCACACATTTGACACCCCTGATCTCTCTTCCTTCATTTATCCTTGTAGCACTGCTCTGCCCTGCCCTCTGAGATGTCTAAGCACCAATAGCTGTCTGAGTCTTCACCAGATACCACCTCACTCTCCAGACTTTCCTGAAGCTTTGAGAGGTTTTCACTTCCCCTTTTTGTTCCACTATAAGCTTGCCAGTCCCCAGGTTCAGGCAGGGGATCTCCTGGTTTTGCAGGCTCCTCCCCACCACCAGCCAGCTGGCCGGCAGGGAAAAGCCCCACTGCAACAGCCACTATGTGCCTTTAGATCCCAGGCAGGTTCAGAGGTTTACAACTGCTTCTGTTTTGGAAGGGGTATGTGTGTGCCTTTAAATCTCAGCAAGACTGAAGCTGGGGAGAGGGACAGAAAGAGCCATTCCTTTCAGAAGCTGTTTGTATAGTTAAAGGGATAGTAAAGAATTAACTAGAACCTGAGTATGGGATAGAGGAAAACTCCACCACCTAGACCTCTCTCTTCATAAATTGGTTGAAATACAGCAGATTGTTACATTTAGCAACTCTGATGAATAAAGCTATCTATACCATTGCCTCAGGGAGATCACAAAAATGTGGGCTAAGCTGCTTATTTTGGCTGGTTTGTGTGTCTGTATGTGTGAGTTCACTTTCATTTTAGTGGAAGTGCAGCTGCTGTGGAACCATTTGAATACAAAAAGGAAATGAAGACTGTATTCAGGGAAACTACACTGTGGTGTTTTTATTTATTTAGGGAATGGGAAAGTCTCCCAGCTCCACCCCCAAAGATATTTCCTAAATTGGACCTGGCAACCTATTCCACTACCACCAACTTGTAAGAATTACTTGCTGAGAGGACCAGTGTTCCTGGCTTCCCTTCCTGCCTTTGTCATTCTAAGGCCGCTATCTCCCCCACTATCCAGTGAATAGTCACTATTGAGAGAGCTGACTACACTTGTAGCACCAGTGAAGATTAGCAGTTTGTCAAATGATGGCCTCCCTTCTTCTAGCACCCCCTTTAAAATGCATGTTTGAATGGTAGAGGTCTATGTGGTACAGAGACATGGGGGAAGGGGGGAGGGGAGAGAGAGAGAAAGAGTGCTGCGTTTAAGACCAGCAATGTTATTTCAGGTATAAGTTTTTGTGTGCCTGCACACTTCCGGGGGCGGGGGTGGGGTGGGGCTTACAGCATAACTTGCAATCTGTATTAGTGGAAGGGAACAAGAGTCCAGCAGCACGGTAATGACTAACAAAATTTGTGGCATGGCCATGAGCTTTCACAAGTCACTGCTCACTTCTTCAGATATGGCTAGAATGTCTTGGAGAGTAAAGTGATTTCAGATGCCAAATGACAATAGCACACACACAAGACAAGCCTTTATTGGCATATATAAAAATATAAAGTAGAGGGTCGGGCAGTTTACAGATTAGGAGAGCACAGAGTGCATACAGAATAAAATTAGGATTACAAAATATAAACAATGTAGCAACATAGTAAAACCTGATATATAGTACTACTTATCAGGATGAGTAACCATAGCTCTATAAAGAAACTTTGCTATTATTTCAGTTATTTCTGAATCAGAATTATCAAACAGGAAAAAAAACTTAAAAACATCTGTAGTCTCTAAAATTTGGGCCGATATGTTATATAAAAGATCCTGGCGGGACACCAAATAGAGAGGACAGTGACAATAGCAGGCACTGGTAAAGAGAGTAGAAACCCAGGTTTCAGTTCGATCCAGGAGGATGCATTGCCTTGAGCTTCGTTATCAGTTGCAATTCGACAGTCTCTCTTTCTAATCTGAAATGCTTTTAAAAGAGAACTGCTACTTTTAGGACAGCAAATGAATGTCCTGGAAGGTTAAAATGTTCCCCCACTGGTTTTTCAATGTTGTAGTTTCTAATAGCAGTAGAAAAGAACACAAGTCTAGTAGCATCTTAAAGACCAACAACATTGGTAGGGTTAGGCACATGCTTTTGTGAGTCACTTCTCACTTCAGACATTTCCATTTATTCTTTGCAACCTTCTGGACTGAATCCTGTACCAAATTGAAACCTAGGTTTCCTGTCTCATTATCAATACTGATACCTCCATGCCTTCTACCCCTCTGCAAGCCTGCTATTGCTATTCAGCATCTGAAAACATCTTTATAAAGTTTATATCTCTGGTACATCGTGTTACATTCAGTAAAGCTATCTATACCATTGCCCCAGGGAGATCACAAAACTGTGGACTTGTAAACTGCTTATTTTGGCTGCTGTGTGTGTGCGTTTTATGGCACACATGGTCTGGCCCAACAAAGTGACATTTATGTCAGATCCAGCTCTTGTAACAAATGAGTTCAGCATGCCTAACCTAGCTGATATCGCTCTAAGGCAAACTCTTTAGGTTAGAAGTTACAGTTTTCTAAAAGCTTTCCATTAACGTATCTTTGTTCAGGTAGCCAGCTCTCCACATGGCAGTAGCAGCCTTCAGCAGGAGCTGAAGCTCCTACTCTCTAGATGAGATCAGCCAAAAAGAGACCTCCTGTTCTGTGCCAAGGGGTTTTATTATTTGCCCAATCCCTTGTGGGTCAAAGAATTTTTTCCTATAATCACCAGGAAGATACATTCTAGCCTCTTAAATCTCCCACGTCTCTGTCCCCTTCTAGGTATCAGTTTCTTGCTGGCACCATGAGCTGACTATTTCGCTGTCTACAGCCAGGGAGGCTAATAGTATTTCTAAAGCATTGCTGGTTGAGGCTGGAGAGCACTGGACTTCCCCCCACCCCCGCGCCTGTTCTTGGCTATAAGAGAAAAAAACTTTTCAAAACTAAAGGTCTCTAAAGTACCTTCTATTTTTCCACAGCAACCACCCTGTGAGGTAGGTTAGGCTGAGATTGTATGATTGGCCCAAGGTCACTTGCTGTGATTCTGTGAAAAATCTTAGTCTGGAATTATAAACATTATCTAAGTATCTGGTACTATATTTCCCTCCAGGAAGATCTAGCCATTCATTCCATATAATACTCACTGTGTCCACTTGTCTCAAGACTGTACCTTCCCCAAAAAAGAGAGGCTTGCGTGCATCCACAAGAATGAGGTCAAAGTAGGATTGCCATGGCCGATGAGAGCTGCCAGGCTAAAAAAGATCAAACAGAGCCATCCTTCTTTTTACCATGAAGTCACATACATTTCAAAATGATTGCTTTTTAGTTTACTTTGGAATTGGCTAGTCCAGCTCTGCAACAGAACCTAATAGCCACCACAAGACAGGAGGGTATCAATTACCGAGTGTCACCATGTCAGGCAAGGCACCCTATAAAAGACCTATCTTCCCTAAATTTGTCAGAACTGGCTTCCCATAAATATGCATCTCAGAGGCACAAGTGCCCACAAGCAGGCGTGTTTGTCTGGCATTTTGTAAGGCTGTTGTTCTCAAGGGCAAGCAACAGCCTTTCTACCCAAACATTCAATAACTAAGTGCAAACCATTCAAGAGCTTTCAAAATAGAGACTACCATTGAAACACTAAGGAACATGGAAACTTGCATACTTGTAAGATACTATTTTTATGTTAATAGTTCTGCAAAACCTTAAGAGTGCTACTTCTGAGAAGTATGGTATTCTGTTAATCTGAAACTGTGGAAAGTCCTTATTTGTGAATGCACTACAATATCCTTGTACTTAGCCATATAGATCTAATATAGGGAGATAAACAAATCTTTTATTGAGGCAAGCAGCTTGCCACATCTAACACTGCAAACTTGATCCACCTCTTCTGCCAGCTACAGCCCTCCCCCAAATTTTGTTCCTGGGGGTTGTCAGTGGGGTCTCATAAACAGCAACAAAATAGAGATTTGCAGCAGGAGTGGCTAACTGGCAGAAACTTCTCCCTCCAATGTTATCAGAAATAGACACTAAGATGAATGAATCCCTCTGATTAGATGGCACTCAGATCTCAGGAATTCTTATTTCTTACTGGGGAACCAATCTAGTGCTCCTCTGCTGTATCAGGCATCCAACAACAGACTTTAATAACTACTTTGGGGGTTTTAATTGTTCAGATATTTTAATGTGTGCTGCCTTGGGGATCCTCATCAGGTGGAAAAGTTGACATAAAAATGTTTTAAATAATTATAATCAGTACGACAATAACAGTCCTAAAGTGTCTGACTACAAGTCTCAAAGGCTATATTTTGCAAACTAGAAATTAGTTAGCATGTTTTTTAAAAGCTGCTTTTCTGATCCCTGTGAACCAGAACTTTATGCTTATCCTCCCTAGAAAAGATATATATGCTGCTGAAGAATATAAAACAAAGTTAGAATCCATTGGCACCTTTAAGACCAACAAACTTTTATTCAGGTTATGAGCTTCCTCAGACAGACAGGAAAGTGTGTGTGCACACAAAAGCTCACACCCTGAATAAAACTTTGTTGGTCTTAAAGGTGCCACTGGACTCTGTGTGATAAGACAGTTAGACAAGAAGACCTATCTTCAATGGTCTCCCCGTAAGAAAAACAGGTTGCCTACCTGTAACTGATGATCTTCAAGTGGTCATCTGTGCATTCACACTCATGGGATGAAGTGCCAGCGCCGATCACCGATCGGTAACTCCAAAGTCCGGGATTTTTCGCTGCCCAACCCCGATAGACATGCACAACAGCCTCAGTGCATATGCCCACCCAGTGGGCATGAATATCCTTCCAGTTCCTTCCCACCGCCACCTATCCAGAGTACCATGACCGGCAGCAGAGAGGAAGGAGTGCGGGTAGTGTGAATGCACAGATGACCACTCGAAGAGCAGAAAGTTACAGGTAGGCAACTTGTTTATCTTCTTCGTGGTCTCTGTGCTTCACACTCATGGGAGATTAGCAAGATAGGCTTACCTGGAGGAGGGAGCTGACAGTTATGCAGAAGTAGCGCCTTGAAGGACCAGGGTACCCAGCTGTGCTCTGCAACACTGCTGGACATCCAGGGCATAATGTCACATGAAGACATGAGGATATGCCCAGGTTGCAGTCAAACAGATGTCAGCCAAGGAAGCACCCTTCAGAAACGCTGTGGACGCAGCCAAAGCCCTAGTGGAATGCGCACGGAGCAGCCCTGGCAAGGGACGCTTAGCCAACAGGTAGCAGATTTTAATGGCTGCACAGAAAGCCTCTGTGCAGAGATCTTGAAACCCAACCTAGGGGCCACATAGGAGACAAATAAATTGGGATCCTTCCTAAATGGCTTGGTGTGATGCACAAAAAACAACAACAACATCCAAGGCGTGCAGACGTCTTTCTTCTACAGAAGAAGAAGGGTAAAAAGTAGGCAAAAACACTTCCAAATTGAGGTGGAAACTAGACACCACCTTAGGGAGGAACGAGATGTCCAGGGCCAAGCACACCCCATCGTCTTGAAAAGAAATGTATGGAGCATCACACCGCAGAGCCACTAGCTCACCTGCCCTCCTGGCCGTAGTGATGGCCACTAAGAAGATGCAGTGGGCAGGTAGCCAAGGGTTCAAAGGGCTGCCTCGAGAGTCTGTCAAGAATCAGCGTCAGATCCCAAGCAGGAGGAAAAACCTTAGACGGCAGGTGAAGCAGCAGAAGACCCTTCAAAAAATGTTTTGTATGCTGGTGTGCCATCCACAGGGTCGTGATGAGCCAAGATGGCAGCCAGATATACTCAAATCGAGGAATGATTAAATCCAGCATCAACAAGAGATAGTAAAAACTCAAACACAAACTCCAGACCAGCAGAACGTGAATTAATACCCTTGTCCTGCAAAAAGGACAGGAACTTAAGACATAGGAGTGGCGAGTTGCCAGCTTTCTACTGTTCAACATGACATGTTGCACTCTGTCAGAGAATTCTAGAAGCTGACCCTCCAAGCCGTCAATCTGAGGTGAGGGACATCGTGGTGAAACAGGCGACCGCCTTGAGCCAAAAGGAGGTCTGGTTCCGACAGAAACTTGTGGTGACAACCCCCTGCCATGGCTAGGAGGACAGGAAACCAAGTCTGTTGAGGCCACCACGGAGCAACTAGGATGCACTCTGGACGCTCCTGGGCCAATTTGTGAAGCACTCTGGTGAGAAGAGGCAATGGTGGAAACAGGTATAGGAACTTGCCCGCCCACAGAAGTAGAAGACCGTCCCCTAGGGACCTTGGGTCCGTCCCTCCTCTGGACCAGAATTGTTCGCACTTCTGATTGTTTGCCGTGGCAAAGACGTCTATTCTGGGATGACCCCACTCCTGGAACAGAGGTTTGAGGTATCTCCAGTTCATCTCCCATTCGTGATGGGAGACGTCTCCCCTGCTCAGGGAATCCTGAGCTCCCCGGGCAGGTGGGTGGCTACAATGAAGGTCTGAGAAGCTATGCAGGTCTCCCAAAGCTGCATCGCCAATGCACACAGCCTTCTGGACACAGTCCCCCCTTGCTTTATATAATTGACAGTTGTCGTGTTGACTGACATCACAGCTACAGTCTGACAGTAGATTAGGGGTAGAAACGACCGCAAGGCCAGATAAGACTGCCATGAGCTCTAAGAAATTGATACGATGGTGAGCCACTGGCGGGGGCCATGGGCCGCCTATGCAGAGATCTCCGAGGTGCATTCCCCATCCCCACAGCGAGGCATCCATTGTTATCATGAGCGAGGGGAGGGAGAGATGAGATGGAGCTCCTCCGCAAAGATTGGACTTCATCCTCCACCAATCCAGGGAGTGAAGTTCCAGCGAAGGAACCTGCAGAATCTTGGACGGGAGGTCTCTCACTGGATTGTAATTCCTGATGAACCAGAGTTGAAGGATTCACATCCTCAGCCTCGCAAAGCGCAGAACATTGGTAGTAGCCGCCATGAGGCCCAAGAGATGTTGGATCTGCAGAACAGAAGCGCATCTCACTGCCTGAAAGAGTTGAACCAGGGAGATAATATCCAACGCTCGGGAATCTGGAAGAAACACTAGGTGCTGGTTGGTGTCCAAAATCGCTCCTATAAACTGAACTCTTTGTACTGGGATCAAGTGAGACTTCTTCTCATTCACCAGAAGTCCTAGTGCACTCAAAAGGCTGAGAATCACTTGCAGATGCGCTCTGAGAGAAGCTGCGGACCCAGCAACCACCAACCAATCGTCTATGTAGGGGAAAAGGATGATACCTTGGAGACGAAGGTAAGCCACCACAACAACCATGGTCTTTGTGAAGACCCTGGGGGCTGTAGAGAGCCCAAAAGAGAGCACCTGGTATTGAAAATGGTGCGTCCCAATGGCAAACCGAAGAAACCTCCTGTGACTGGGGAGGATGCTGATGTGGAAACAGGCATCCTTCAAGTCCAGGGTAGCCATCCAATCTCCCTTCTTGATGAGTGGAAGAATGCTTTGTAGAGTCAGCATTCTGAACTTCTGATAAGCGATGAATTTGTTCAGTCCCCTCAGATCCATGACTGGACGAAGACCACCATCCCACACGGGAACCGTGAAGTACCTGGGGTAGAACCCTTGAGATGATTGGGGACAGGTTCTATTGCTCGCTTGCTAAGCAGATTTTGAACTTCCTCCAGTAAAACCGCTGTAGGATGTGTGATCACCAATCTGGGATAAGAAGGGGGCTGAACAAATTCTATCACATAACCCTCCTGTATGATGGACAATACCCACTTGTCGGTGGTGATCTGCCGCCATGCTTGCAGAAATCTGTAGAGGTGGGTGGGCCCAGAGGAGGGGGGGGGGGAAGAAGGGGTGAAGCCAAAGTCAAAGACCCTGCTTGGGATTCCTGCCAGTCTTAGACTTTCCCATGTGAGAGGAAAAAGAAGAAAACTTGGTTTTCCCTCCTGCAGCAAAGGAATTATTAGCCTCATGCTGTCCCATATGCAGCTTCCACGAACTCTCAGGGGATCTGGTGTGGTACGGCTTCTTAGGCCATTGCTTGTACCATGGACGAGACTTGCCAGGGTGAGAGGAAGATGAAGGTACTCCCAGATTACGAGACGTCTTAATGTTCTTGTCCATTTCTTGTAGGACTGCATCCGTACTAGAGCTGAAGAGACCCTCACCTTCAAAAGGGAGATCCTCGACCCAGGAGCTTGTGTCGAACTGTAGAGCGGTGGCCCAAAGCCAAGAATGACGATGCAACGTAATGGCTGAG
The DNA here is from genome assembly GCF_032191835.1 of Heteronotia binoei. Lineage (NCBI taxonomy): Eukaryota > Metazoa > Chordata > Lepidosauria > Squamata > Gekkonidae > Heteronotia > Heteronotia binoei. Next base: position 74,463,826 of record NC_083228.1, on the reverse strand, counting down.
GTAAGCATCTTAGCTGCAGTGTCCACCATATGTTTTGAAGCCTGCAGCTGTTGTTTTGCCAGGAGCATTCCCTCCCTCTGGGCCTTTTTGGCCAACGTGCGCTTATCCTCAGGCAGAGAAGCTAGGAGTGGTGAGAGCTGTTCCCAGAGGGAATACTGGTATCTCGCCATGCAGGCAAAATAATTAGAAATTTTGATACCAAGAGTGCCTGCAGAATAAAAGCACCTGCCAAAAGTATCAATCCTCTTCCCCTCTTTATCTGGAGGTGAGGTGTGGGACAAGGACGACACTACTACAGAGTTGGGGCATGGATGGTTAAAGAGAAACTCTGCACCGTGTTCCTGGATCCTATACATGTGATCCATACGCTTGGACGAGATAGGGGTTGAGGCAGGCTTGGACCAAGAATCTTTGATGGCTTGCAAGATGACCTTAGTGATGGGAAGGGCTACCACTGTCGAAGTGTCCTTCTGCATAATGTCAAAGACTGTGTCATCAATGACCAGTTGAGGCTGGACTACAGGCAAATATAAGGAATGTGCCATTCTTTTAATGAGCTCCCCATAGGACTTGAAATCTTCAGAAGGAGAGATTGGACTGGGATGCTGAGCCTGCACACTTGTGGGGGCGGTCGGCTCATTGGAATGGTTGGGTCGGTTGGCTCGACAATGAGACCGGAACCGATATCGATGCCGGGGTGGCCATCGAAATGCTGGTCAACGCTGATGTCGACATCTGCGGTGCGAGAGCCGATTTTACCAGCGCCGCCGAAAGTCTTGCCGCTCGGTTTTTCCTCGTCTGCTTGGAAAATTTCGAGCAGTGATGACAGGATTCCACCCGATGACCTTCCCCAAGGCACAGCAGACAAAGAGAATGTTCGTCCGGAGGAAGGATCTTGCTCCCATACTTAAGGCACCGCTTGAAAACCACCCAACGATTTTCAATAGACAGGGATGGCAGGAGAAGGGCAGGGGAAAACCCCCCGAAGGGTTGAAACTAACTAATATTATATATATATATACACACACACACACACACATATATATATATATATATATATATATATATATATATATACACATACATATATACATATATATATATACATATATACATATATATATATACACACACACACATATATATATATTTAGGAACGAAGAAAACAAAGAAAAAACTAAGAGAAACCTGGAGAAGGAAAAGGGAAATAACTACCAACCAGAGTGACGAAAAACAAGTCTATCAGACGCGGAGGTAAAGAAGGAACTGGCAGAATATTCGCGCCCACCGGGTGGGCATACGCACTGGGGCTGTCGCACATGTCTACTGGGGTCGGGCAGTGAAAAATCCCGGATTTTGGAGTTACTGATTGGCGCTGGCGCTTCATCCCATGAGTGTGAAGCACAGATACCACTAAGAAGATATAAGAATTCCTGAGATCTGAGTGCCATCTAATCAGAGGGATTCATGCATCTTAGTGTCTATCTTATCCAAACTGGACAGCTGCTGTTCAACCTCCGCCTTATATATATGGACTGTTGAGTTTAGCTCCTATTTGTCTGAGGATGTGTGCCTGCACAAGAAAGCTTACACTCTGAATAAAACTTTTTTCATCTTAAAGGTGGCTTTGGACTCTAACTTTGTTACGTTGTTTCAGACCAACAAGGCTACCTACTTGAATTAATCAATAACTCTTACCATATTATTTCTACAGTATTATAATACCATGCTATAAGATATTTTTTTCTTGCAAGAACTAATTCACTTCCACTTGCTGCCTTACATGGACAATTTACAGGCCAAGAAAGGGAATCTAGAGTTTGTACTTGTGACAGGCCTTCTTTGGTAGAAACCAGTGTTCCCTTTAAACTGAGCTAGCTTACAGTTTTTTTGGCCTTTGGCTCACACATTTTTGTCTTAGCTCACGAAAAACGGCCCCAGAGCAAATTAATGTATGCAGCAGTTCACAACTGTAATGCTAGTAGCTCACAGTTTTAATGCTAATAGCTCACAAAGTAGAATTTCTGCTCACAAGACTCCATAACTTAGAAGGAACACTGGTAGAAACTATTGAGCATTTCTTCTTTTTTCTGTGTAATTTATTCAGATCTGAGAAGAAAATTTCTGGCTCCCCATTTGAATAAGAAGCCTGTTAGCTATTCTAATTATCATTTAATAACTTTGTTAGCGGACCTGGATTTTAATGTAACATTAGATGTGAGCAAATATATAGCTAATTCAATTAAATGTCATTTGTTGTTAATGAACTTTGAACAACAATAACTTTTTAATTAGATTGCTGTCATTTTTTAGTTGAACGGCTTATTGGCTTTAAGACCCAAACAGGACTATTAAATATTATTAAAAGAGTACTAATTGACAATTCTTATCACCCACCTTTGGTCCATGTGGAAAATCAAACAGGTAAGTCATTATTTTCTGAAAGGTAAATTAAAGATAGTATTTTATATTTCAGATATTTACAGCTATACAAATGGATTTCTTAAATTTCACCATGTTATATAGACAGAACAACACTTTTTGAACAGAGCAATCACCACATCAATTAAATTTGAGCAATAATTTTATAGCAGACTTTAAATAAATAGGAAAATGTAGAACAGCCTCGATGTGTGCTAAAATGATATATCAACACCCTGTATTACTCCTACTGTAATGTTAACCAAAGAATTTTAGTCCCACAGGGAAAAAGGAACCAAAATAAAACTAAGTGCAGTGGCATCTTAAAAACTAATAAAATTCATTTTGATATGCGCTTTCATGAATCACAGCCCCCTGTCAGATACATACATTATGGAAAACTGTGTTTGGAAATCTTGGTGGGGGAGGGGAGGTTAAAAGCAGATGCCAAATTCTATAAACACTTACATCAGTGTATTTATAATCACTGTTGGTGGCAAGGAACACTTTTCCCACCTCATTCATACGGCTCAAGAGCAGAGGCAGCTTCCCCTACAAAGACAAAGATTCAAATAAAACCGAATCATCAATCAACCAGTAGAATTAGAAAGGTTCTCTTACCTTTGGGAGCCTTTCAGATTTCCCAGTTGAGATAGCAATGTGTATCCTGCTATTTTGAATAATGTCAAGTTATGACTGTAGCATGATTAATATGCTGCTTGAATTGCTGCATGTCTCAACCATGCAACGAAATGTCATAGCCCAGAGCAACATGAATATATAGCACTATAGCTGTTCACTAGCAACGCTATTGTTTTAATACTGTATCAGGATGGGCATGCTTCTTGTTAAATACCAGGAACATTGTTATCATATAGGAAAGTTGTTTCAGAAATATGAGAACAATACTTCTAACATTTAAGGACAGGTTTCTTACCTGTAACTGGTGATCTTCGAGTGGTCATCTGTGCAATCACACATATGGGTAATCCGCAGGATTGGCCCCGACCTCGGAGAGTTCAAAGCAATCTTGATCGTAGATCTGGCGCGCCTCCCGCTTGTCCTGGGAGGAGTCAGCTACTGCGCATGCCTGGAGAAGGGGGAGGTGCTTAGCCACTCAGTTTCTTCCCGCCGCCGGGTAGGTGGAAATAACTGTGCTAACTAACTTCCAGCAGCGGGGAAGGCTGGGTGGGTCTGTGTGATTGCACAGATGACCACTCGAAGATCACCAGTTACAGGTAAGAAACCTGTCCATCTTCTTCGTGGTCTCTGTGCATTCACACATATGGGTGATTAGCGAGCCATTTCTTCGGAGGTGGGTGCTGGATCTGTAAGAAAAGGTAGGATTAGAGTGTAACATAATGATAGTGTTACTCACGGTGGTTAGTCGAAGATCGATCGTAGCACCGCTTGTCCGAAGGAGGCGTCTCGCCGGGCACGAACGTCGAGGGCGTAGTGCGAGGCGAAGGTAGATGTAGAGGACCAGACGGCTGCGGCGCAGATGTCCTCTATAGGTATGCCTTTCATGAAGGCGGACGAGGTGGCCACGGCTCTGGTTGAGTGGGCTCGTATATGTTGAGGGATTGGTTGTTTTGCCAGCTGGTAGGCGAGTTCGATGGCAGCAACAATCCATTTGGAGAGTCTCTGGGTAGATATTCTGCTGCCCTGATTATGGGTAGCGTAAGTGATAAAGAGTCTGGGGTCTTTACGGATTTGGCGGGTTCTATCTATGTAGAAGGCTAGGGCTCTCCGTGCATCCAAGTTGTGGAGTGCCCTTTGTCCCGCGTCCGCGGGGTGCTGGAAGAAGGCTGGTATAATGGACTGTCTTCCCAGATGGAAGGGAGAGACGACCTTGGGAAGAAAGGTCGGGTCAGGTCGGAGGACCACCGTACTGTTATGAAATGTCGTATACGGTGGGTCTGCTCTGAATGCGCAGATGTCACTGGCCCTCTTACCTGTGGTGAGGGCCGTAAGTAATGCCGTCTTCCATGACAGCAGGTGCAGTGGAATGGAAGCCATGGGTTCGAAGGGCGGTTTCATGAGTTGGCTCAGGACTAGAGATAGGCTCCAGGTGGGTAGAACTTGTTTGATTGGTGGGTGAAGGCGAATGATGCCCTTGAGGAAGGCTCTAGTCGCATGGTGAGAAAAAACCGTTGTGCCATCGATGCGGGGGTGGAAAGCAGAGATGGCTGCCAGATGTACCTTCAGGGAGGAATACGACAGACCCGCTCTAGAGAGCGTTAAGGTGTAAGTTAGTACCTGAGGTATGGTGGCATAGTTGGGGTCGAAGTTGTGTTGTGAGGCATAGTGTGAGAAGCGTTTCCACTTAAGTAGATAGGATTTCCTAGTAGATGGTTTTCTGGAATTCACTAGGACGTGACGGACCTCTGGGGGGAAATCTAGAAATTGATTCTCCAGGCTGTTAGCTTGAGTGACGCCGGGTTGTGGTGAAGGACCCTGCCGTCCTGTTGGGAGAGGAGATCCCGTGTTTGAGGGAGCTGGACGAAGGTATTGTTGGACAGGAGCAGCACGGTCGTAAACCAGGGTTGGCGCGGCCACCATGGAGTTATGAGGATGCAGTTTGTGTGGTCTACCTGAATCTTCTGTAGAACTCTGGTGATAAGTGGGATGGGGGGAAAGAGGTAGTGCAGTGTTCCGTTCCAAGTTTGTAGGAAGGCATCCCCCCTGGAGAGGTGGGATGGGGGACCTCTCATGTAGAAGCGGGTGCATTGGGCATTTGATGGTGAAGCAAATACATCTATCTTCGGTTGTCCGAAGACGTTGAAGATCTGTCGGATGTATCGACTGTTGATGGACCACTCGTGGTTGTTGGTCGAGTGGCGACTCAGGGCGTCTGCCTGGGTGTTGTCGGTCCCTGGTAGGTGCACGGCCGTGAGGAAGATGCCCTGGCTTATGCTCCAATGCCACAGTGCGAGGGCTCTCCTGCAGAGTCTGACGGAGGCGGTGCCGCCCTGCCTGTTGATGTAAAAGACTGTGGCGATGTTGTCGGAGGTGACCTGGACGTGCTGGTTCTTTAGCGACGGGAGGAAAGACCGCAGGGCCTTGTGCACTGCGATGAGCTCCAGGCAATTTATGTGGAGAGAGCGTTCGTAGTCTGTCCATTGGCCCTGCACCGTGAGGTCCTCTAAGTGGGCTCCCCATCCCCACTTGGATGCATCTGTGGTTACGATCACCGAGGGCGGTGTCTGTTTGAATGGCATGCCCTTGAAGAGGTGATGTTGCTTGGTCCACCATTTGAGGGATGGCACAATGTGCGGTGGGAGGGTGAGTAGTGTGGATTGATGTTGTGTGTGGGGGCGAAAAGTCCTTACGAACCACATTTGAAGGGGGCGCATGTGCAGCTTCGCAAACCGCAGAACTGCTGTGGTTGCTGCCATGAGGCCTAGCATTCTTTGGAAGGTGAGCGCTGTTTGGGAGCGCTGGGCGATGATAGTGTTGGCCATTGACAGTATGGCGAGTGCTCTGTCCTGAGGTAGGGAAGCCGTTTGCGAGAGCGTGGAGATGTCCGCCCCTATGAACTGAATCCTCTGGGTAGGGATTAGTTTGGATTTTGAGAGGTTGACTCGGAGGCCTAGGGTGGCCAGGGTGGAGAGGGTGGTCGAGACGTCCAGTTGTAGTTGCTCCCTGGAATGGGCGACGATCAGCCAGTCGTCTATGTACGGGAAGATTGATATCTGTTGCTGGCGTAATGTGGCTGCTACTACTGCCATGCACTTGGTGAAGACCCTTGGTGCTGTGGAGAGGCCGAAGGGGAGGGAGCAGAACTGGAAGTGCTGCCTCCCTACGGCGAACCTTAGGAATCTTCTGTGATGATGATTGATTGTTATGTGGAAGTAGGCATCCTGGAGGTCTATGGACGCCATCCATGCTCGTTCTGGGATGAGCGGAAGGATTGCCTGAAGCGTGACCATACGGAATTTCTTGTAGATTATGTGTAGGTTGAGTTTGCGGAGGTCGAGGATGGGTCGGAGTCCTCCGTCCCTTTTTGGTACCAGGAAGTACCGGGAGTAGAAGCCGGTGCGATGGTATTGGGGTGGGACTGGTTCTATCGCGCCCTTGTCCAGCAGAGACGCAATTTCTGTCTGCAGGGGTGCGGACGGGGGTGTGGTGAGGAATCGGTGGTGCCTTGGAGTGGATGTAAACTCTATCAGGTAGCCTCTTTGAATGATGGTGAGGACCCAGGCGTCTGATGTTATGGTCCTCCAGGCAGTGTAGAACGGTTGTAGTCGTGTTGATGGGTTTGGCTGATGAAGGGGGACTGGACGGCTCGGGGCAGGGAGGTCAGAGAGATGGTTTGGATGTGGTTGGAGGTTTCTTGGTTGTTTGGCGTCTGTGCTGAAAGGAAGGCTTGGACTGTGGTGGTTTGCGCTTCCATGAATCCTGTTGTCGTGGGGATCTGGCCCCTTTGTATTGGCTGGACCTCCAGTTCCTTTGTCGGTTGGATTGTGTCAGAGGTTGGGAAACTCCCAGACGTTTCGCCCTCTTCCTGCCATCGTCTACTGACGTGAGGATGTCATCTGTAGATGAGCTGAACAGGCCGAGGCCATCAAAGGGCAGGTCTTCCACCTTGTATTTGATGTCTGGTTGGAGGGAGGAGGATCTGAGCCACGCGTGTCTACGGAGTGCTATGGCTGAGGCCAAGGTTTTGGAAGAACACTGTGCAGCGTGCCGTGCAGTGTTGATTTGCTGTTTGCTCACTCTGGCGATCTCTTGCAGGGTAGTGGCGGCTGACTTCTGGGACGCCTCGGGTAGGGATGGTACCAGTGCGCCGAGGGAAGTGGTCAGGTTGTGGGTGTATGCGGAAAAGCATGCCATGTAGTTGAGGATTTTGGTTGTGGCTGTAGTGAGGGCGTAGATCTTTCTCCCGATCGTGTCGAGTTTCTTGCCCTCTCGTTCTGGTGGTACCGGGTGCCTAGTCTGCTTCGATTTCGAAGACGAATGCACGATGATCGAGTTCGGAGCCGGGTGAGTGAATAGGAACTTGGATTCAGGTGCATGTATCTTGTAGAGGGCTTCGACCTTCTTGGATGTCGGCGGTACTGATGCCGGTTTGTCCCATGCTTCTCTGAGTGTTTCTAGGAGGACGGGGAGCATGGGAAGAGATGAGCTGGATGGAAGATCCGCATGCACCAGATCGAATACGACGTCCGAGACTCTGGGGGCGTCCGTATTGAGCTTCAGGTTCAGCGAACTTGCCATGTTTGCCACGAGGTCGAGGTAGGATTTCGGGCCCTCGGACGGCGATAGGTCTGCTGGCTTGGCTATGTCGGATTCTGGGGATTGTAGGTCCGAACCCGAAGAGTGGTCGGAGTCGGAGAGTTCCTCCTCGGATCCGTCGTCGGTTCCCTGGTGCAGGTCGGGCTGGGGCGTTGTCTTGGGAGCCGTGTGTAAGGACTCGAGTGGCGGCGGGAGTTTCGGTTCGGCGCCGAGATTCGTAAGGTCGTCATGGTGAAGCGGTTCGACCGATGCGGAATGGAGTCTGTGTGAGCGATCTCGGTCGCGAGGAGACTCTTGGTAGCTGTGGTAATGTCGATCGTAGGATGGTGATCGTCGGTGCCGTCTTCGGTTCCGTGGGGATGGAGACCTGGATCTCGATGGAGAGTAGTAGTAGTGTCTCCCCCTGCGGTGGCTGCGGGAGCGACGGCGGCTGCGGGACCTGGTGCGGCGGCGACTGCGGGACCTGGTGCGGCGGCGGCTGCGAGACCTGGTGTGACGGCGACTGCGCGACCTGGTGTGCCGGCGACTGCGGGATCTGGTGCGTCTGCGACTGCGAGACCGCGGTCTGGTCGGGAGGACTCTCGGGGTCGAGGGTTCTCTGGTGAGCGCGTGGGCGTCTACAGGGTGCGAGAGATCTATGAATTTAGATGGGTCGAGGATCCCAACGGATGCGGTAGAGTGCGTATCCAGCAGTTGGTCTGGTGGGGAATTCGGAATGGACGGTGACTTGGATGAAATGCGGATGATTTCCAATGGAGTGATTGATGGTGTTGCTGTCGACTTCGATGTCGGAGTCTTCGGCAGCGATCCGGAGGCAGTGGCGCTCGGGTTCGGGGTCTTCGGCTTGGTGGTCGGGTTCGAGACCGAGTCGAGAGGTCGGGTCTTGTGCTTCTTGGAGCTCACGCTACCCGTCGGGTCCGAGTGGGCGGAATCGGAACGGCGGCGCTTCTTGGGGTCGTCCGACTTCTTGGAGTGCTTGCCGGTCTTAGGCTTACTGGGACTCTGTGCCACGGAAGCTGCCGACTGCGTCTCTCCCACGAGGTGTGGGGAAGATGGCGCGGGTTGTTTTTGTCCGCCATGCGGCATGGCCGGTCGGAGTGTGGTTTCCATGAGGTGGCTCCTGAGTCTCGCGGCGCGGTTCTTGCGGGCCTGTTTGCCAAATTGGCTGCAGTGCACGCAGGAGTCTGGACGGTGGGCCTCTCCAAGGCAGAACAAGCACAGAGAGTGACCGTCGGATGAGGGGATTTTGGATGAGCAGCTGGTGCAGCGTTTAAAGATTATCTTGTCCCTTCCTTCCATCCGCCCGGGGAGGGGGGGGGGGGAGGGGAAAAGTCCCGAAGAGATAGTAAGAAAAGGCCTTTTTTTTTTTTTTTTTTTTTTATACGATACCAGGTAGAAGTAGAAGATGAAGAGTTGAGGTTGAAGAGAAGGTAGTTGTAGAGATTGCAATGAAGAAGTTGGAGATCAACGAGGAAGGTGCGATCCGGTCGGCGGTAAGGAAGAAACTGAGTGGCTAAGCACCTCCCCCTTCTCCAGGCATGCGCAGTAGCTGACTCCTCCCAGGACAAGCGGGAGGCGCGCCAGATCTACGATCAAGATTGCTTTGAACTCTCCGAGGTCGGGGCCAATCCTGCGGATTACCCATATGTGTGAATGCACAGAGACCACGAAGAAGATCAATAAAGATGCCCTTCCCTGACTCACCCATGCAGATTTCCTATTGAAAGTAGATCTGGCTGGCCTTCAGACTCTAAAGGCCAGGTTTACCACCCACCAACCTAAAGTCCATTACCTGACAGGTAAGAGCCCACTTCTACATTGCAACCAGTCTTTGGACCATTTAAAATCCTATCAGGGGTCCAGGGTAGTGATCCAATACTGCCAATGGCCTTCTAGCCACATTAATAATAATGTGGATAGACTGAACTGTGGATAGACCGAAGCTGCACCTACCAGGCTTGTCTACCACCATGGGATTCCCTTGTGAAGCCTCATAGGATTGAGAGCTACTAGACACAGCTGCAACCCACTCCCCATTCTCCCACTGTTCCACAGGGCAATCTTAAAGGGACTGGCCTGGAAAAGACCCTAGGGATGCCAGCAGAGTGCAATAGGCTCCAGAGCTCCCTGCGGGTTATAAGCTGCCCAGGGCCATTATGGACATTTTCCTATGCAAAGAAGGCCTGGATTCAGAGTTCAAAGGCCACACCAAGTTCCTATAGGAAATAACAGTCAGTAAATCAGGTTTCTGGCTCCAGGTCTACTTTATTTACAGTCCTCCCTGTTAGTTGGAGTCATGCTTTTCCTCAAAGGGCTATTATTTTCAGTGGGGATATACCTGCCATCTCCACTGAAAATAGCCCTTTCAAGTTTGAAGGGCAGGTGTGCTATTAAGCAACTAGGGATCACTCACTCTTTCCTATCCATTACTACCTCCTCAGTAGGATTCCTGATGCCCATTACCACTCCCAATAATATCAGAATCAGAAGTGTTGGGATCAGGAATGGATTTAGTGGTAATTTTAAGTGGCAGAGTGGCACCTTCATTAAAACTATCTGCATACTCACATCTTTCACCACATACTTTGCAAGATTCTCAACTGTCTTCTCCTTGAGAGATCCCTGAAACAAAAGAAAAAACCTTATGAGATTATAGAAGTTATGACCTAGCAGATATCTTACTCAGGTTTCATATTAGTATCAGCTTCCATGTTGTCATCATTCTGTAGAAAGATGTAACAGTAATACCTGAATAAGTTACTCTAAAAGTTTTTTAGTTTCTCATTTTGAGACTGACTCCAGATAGACTCAACATGGGGGTGGAGAACCCATTCATTTCAAAGATAAACACAGGGCAAGGTGTCATTGATGCCAGTTTCGCACTAGGGCTTGTTCCGGGTGAAAAGCCCTTTTGCCCCTGGCGCTTCTCTACATTTTTGCACAAGCTGCTACAGAGCTGCAAGTTGGCGCGCTGCTCTCCTATGGAAAACAGAAACCACTTGTAAGAGGATCTTGCTTGCTGAGGGAAAGCAGCGCACCAACTTGCAGCTCCATAGCAGCTTGTATGAAAATGGATAGAAGTGCCAGGAGCAAAAGGGCTCTCCACCCAGAACAAGCCTAGTGCAAAATCAGTCTGAGTCTTTTCTGGGGTAAATTTAACAAAGAGTAATTCAGCACAACTACAGTTAACCAGGAGTATAAGGAAGCATAAAAGTAGTTAAGATGTGGATGAGATATATTGTAAGTGTAGATATATGGTAATGAGCACTCAGGAGTATACAGATTTCTGCTAATGTCTATGTTCCCTGACCAAAAATGTCTAGTCAGAGGTAGGGCTGTCAGTCTTCATACTATGAAACCAAAAGTCATGTAAATCTTTTTTATTAAGGCAAAGCAAAATAAAACACAGTGTGCCAACTTTTGTATTCTTCAAAACTCTACATCAGTCTAGATGTTAAGGAAGAAGAGTGGGTCTTTTAGGCAATGATCCTAAGGGTGAGCAGGGAGAGATTCCCCAAGTTCATTTTAAGGCAGCAACACTGGTTGCTGATAAGGATGCTCTAAGAATGTATCTCACATTTCCACAGAATGCACCTGCCAGTTGTAGCTGTCCCACCTTGCTTGCCCCCATGTAGAGATTATGTCAGTACTACTTTGCCCCAGACTCTCCCCTCTCCCACGTTATCTAGCACATTTCCACCAAATGGGGAAAAACAATAAGGATATGCACTGGAAAAAATATGTTTGGATTCAGACTTCAGGAAAATACTTCAGAACAAAAATACTAGTATTTGGGGGTATGGGGGTCTATTTGGGGCTATTCAGGTTTCATTATTTCCTACAGGGGACTTTTTCACAGAAGAGAGTCTGGAGTGGCTATTTTTTACTCAAATGACACCAAAATTGTAGGGAACCTAGTAATGCATGTGTGAGGGAGCTAGGGTCAGTGGGCAAAGGGGACCACTTTGAATCCTGTCACACCTTTACCCAGTACTTAAGGAGAACCAAAATTAATTTTGTCAGAAATAAATGATGGCACAGATAGCATTTTAAGATCACAACAAATAATAAGTTTCATTATATAAAGATAGGGTGGGAAGGGAGAAAATAATATCAAAAGTTCGTATATTAAAATCTTTGGCAGGCAAATCATCAAATTAGGACATCCAAGAACACTCCTTATGTTGGCAGGCTGTTATTATATAAAACAAACCATGTTCCCCTTAACTGGATAACACTCATAAATAAAAAGACTTTTGAGATGGATTTGGCTTTTCAAAGATCTCCACACACTATCTCACTTCCTCAGAGAAGACTGACTGATCTTGTGTAAAAACTTCCCACCACTGACTCTTTCCCCTAGCAAACTAGGTATCCTCTTGTCTGAAGAGCTATACCCTGGACTCTGACACCCTTGAAGGCCCTTCACACTGACACTTCATACACTTGTGCCAAGTCCCCTTCCACTGCTAGGATTTCTGTCTGACTTCTGGAATTTCACACAGACACAAGAACCTTTTGTCCCTCTCACAGTGTGTGTTTTGTGTTCTTTCTTAGAACCAGAAGTTTACCCCTTTGGCTCTGACAGAACTCCTCTGCGGAGTCTTTAACCTCGTTCTGCCTTGTGACACTTTATGCTACAACTCTGAGAGTCTTCTCAGAAAGAGCAGCTGTTAGCCCCTTCTCATAAACAGAAACTCTCAACAGACAAGAGCTCTAATCAAATGCCAGCTCTGTCTCAGACTGCCCACTCTGCAGTCTCACTCAGACACTTCTCAGTCTGAACTCCACAGGAACTAAACTGGACCTCAGGAGATTTCCCTCTCCTGCCTCCTTTAACTTGTTACATTGGTTACCATGGAGGCAGTCAGCCAATCACAGTCTCAACTGTCACTCACTCAGACTGCTTCCCAGTCCATCACAGCATGTTTACCAAAGATCCCCTAATTTTCAAGTGATTTGGACCAAGGGATCCAGTTCTACAGACCTGTAAACAAGATGCCCCCAGCCAGCCCACTTGTTTCCATTGTTTCTTACAAGGGGAAAAAATTCAAAGAATCTGATAGCCAATCACACAAGCACAACCACTGGCAAAAGCTTCCAGTGAAAACAGAACAAACCCAACAGAACCAACATCATGCCAGAGAACCTTAGCAAAAACACATGCCAATGTGGAAAGCCCAACGTAACCAACATCATACCAGAGATACCAGTGTAAGCAAGGGACACCATTGCAAGCCAAACAGAACAAAAGCCAAACTGCAAAAGCCAAGCCAAACCTGAAGCCAATGTGGAAAGCTCAACAGAAACCAATGTCAAACCACAGAACCTGAGCCAAACCAACCCTGAGTCTTCTCAAATACCCAAACCCATACCTACACTTAACTGTTAACAAAACATAACCAGAAATTTTCTTCTGAAGTTGTGGCAAAAATTAAATTTTTAAAAACCAACAGGAACATTCCAAAACTTCATGAAACCACTCTTCCCTCCCAAAAACATATTAAGATCTTTAGAACAACTATACTGGAACAACTATAAAACCAGGACCAGAAAAATGCAAAAAGATAAACTTTTTAAAGCAGTAACAACTTGGAAAATACCCCCCAAAAGCACAAAAGTATTTGGAAATACAGAAAATGCAAAGCATTTAAAATTCCATCACAAGCCAAGACAAGAGCACCAAACACAAGGCTTTTAAATCCTTTTAAAAGTAGCACATAACAAAATGAAGGGGAATTATTTTAAAAGAACCAGAATGAAAATAAAAGGCTGACTCCCCCACATACATTATAACCCCTCCAGCAAAAGTGAAAAACCAGAAAATTTTCAAATAATTTTTTGAAACAAATTCTATCCTGAAGATGTCCAGTAGGGAGAGAAAAATAAGATCTTCCCAGGAAGGCAGCAGGCAGTAGAAATCCAAAGCAGAACAGACCAGCAGCAGCACTCTACAAAAAATCTAGCACTTAAATGGGGATCAAGCTGCTTTTATCCTCTTTTGCCTATACTCAAAGTCAGGGCTAAAGCTTTCAATGCCCTAGCGAACTGCTCACTAGTGAGCCCCCCCACCAAAAAAAAAAAATTTAAAAAACAGAATTGTAGGAGAAATGAAGAAACTTGAACCTATTTACATTTTTAATTTACAGTTTTTTGTTTTTTATTTTACATTTTTTTTTAAAAAAAATTGTGAGATTACGCAATAAAAATTGTGAGAATACTACTTGATTCTTTTAGCTGCAGGTGCCAGGGACAAGAGTTTCACATGCCCATCTCTATTTAACCCTTTTAGCTGGAGGTGCCAGGAACAAGACCTTGGGCATGTGAGAAAGATGCTCTACCACTGACCTATGGCTCCCACCCCATGGCTCTGTTAAAGTAGAGTAGGAAGAACGAGTGGCAGCATACAGCTTCAACAGGAGCCAGTTTTTAGAAACCGTAATTGGCTCTTCTTCAGCTTTTACAATTAGTTAATTTATCCCTGCTGGGCTCCAAGGAGCGCACTGTGCAGGTGCCGTCTGCTTTTGCGTTTCCCAGGTCTGTAACAGACCCAGGGAATGCAAAATTGGCCGGGTAGCATCTGTGCTCCATGGAGTCTGCTTTCCATTGGGGAAGGCAGGCTCTAAGGAGCACACACTGTGCACGGGGAGAGGGGACGCCTGGTGGTGCTCCCTACACCAGGTGGTGCCCTAGGCGGCTGCCTATTTGGCCTACTCCCACACAGCAGCCATGGTCATGAAGGGATTTGAGAATCATCATCATAGGGCAGACAGTTCAAGTGTTCCCTTTATCATCTGGTTCTGTTGGCTGGGACAGTTGCCTCCATCCCCCCCCCCGTTCCCTCCCTCCCACTGCCAAGGAATCCTGGGAAATGGGAGAAAGCCAATCCTGAGAGCCTTAAAATAGCAACCCCAAATATTCCCAGATTTTTTCAGGAGCTTATATTTGGTATTCTGGAATCCTGAATACTGTTTTGGCTGAATGGAACATACTCAAAAGTACTGGTTAGACTTTTGGGGGTATATTTTCCAACCAAAAATATCCAGATACACATAATTAAGTCTGGAGGCTATAAACAGAGCAGATGATTTTTTTGAAGGTAGGTTATGCAGTTCCACCCACAGAAGTTACTATATACAAAATGCTCCTAAGGGAGAAAAGCAGAGTATAAATATAAGGCCTTGGCACAAGCTTCTCTGAAGGATCACAGCAGAACTATCCAGATATGAAACTGTCCAAGCTATTGAAACATGAATGTGAATGTTTGGAGCTGGAACACAGGAGTAGGAAGTAGGGTGGAAGTAAGGTTTGAACCATGTCTTCAACACTCTACTTCTTGTTCATTATATCATTGGTCCTTAGCTAGCATTTAATAGTTACCCATGGGATAGCAGAGAAAATTTCATATTATGATATCTTTATTCAGAAGTTAGAAAGAGGTTTAGCTACACTAATAGATAGTGAAAAGAAAGGCTCAAGTTTCAATCACCTTATAATGAACCCAATCCACAGCATCTCTCACATCCTGGAACATGCTTCTGAAGGACATGAAGAGGTCTCCATCTTTAAACCCTGTTTCACAGCTATGAGAGAAAGGAACAAAGTACGGAGACATTATACAGTAAGAAGAGTTCAAGAGGCATCAGAACTCCTGCAGAGCTGGAATTTGCAACACTGTAACTAGCTATAAAACCCTAGTAGGGTTTAGTCTCATGGAAGCCAGCAGGAAGCTCTTACGTATTATACTAGAAAGAATGCCTGTTGCGACAATAAATATAATGGGTACTAGAAAGATGCTGGGTTTGAAGAACATGCAAACAAGAGGTGGGGATTTAAGAATGACAGAAGGTGAACAGGATGGAAGCTAACTCCCCAGACTCATGCAGTATTCCCCGGACCCCGGGTGCTCTCCAATTCCCCTCTTAGCTTTAAGAATCTGCCAGCCCCCTGCTATCGCCATTCATCCCACACTGTTGGTATTCCCCCCTTGCTGTGGCAGCTTTCCCTGCTAACCCAGTGTTCCCCCCCATATGTGGCATGAACCCTGCACCTGACCATCACCTGGCTGACAGCCACAGTACAGCCTGCACCACTTTCTGGCCACATGAGCTCCCCTTCATTGGCAATCTTCAAAAAGTGGCTGGATGATTATTTGTTGGAGATGCTTTAGGCTGATACTGCATAGAGCAGGGGGATTGGACTAGATGGTCTGTATGGCCCCTTCCAACTCTATGATTCTACGATTCTCTTACTGTGAGCCCATTGGGAGGCCTTGTGTTGCCATGGGACAGCACTGTCATCATCTCCCAGCCCCTCTCTAGGGCTTGTGAGGGGGCAAGAGAATGCTTAGGTCAGTTTTGTCTCACGGGCCCTCTCATAGGGCTGTGGAGGATGCAAGAGAGCACTGGTGGCAGTGGCATCTCCTAGGCTTTTTGGGTGGGCTTAGGTTGCTGCAGGAGAGTGACATTGAAGGTTGCTAGGTCTCCCGAGTGCTCTGTTAGGCCTCAGGAGGGTGCAGGAGAGGTGTCTGGGCAGTGCCATTTCCGAGGCCCTGTGGGAGGGCTCGGGAGGCCACAGGAGAGTGCTAGGGCCAGCGGTTACTGCCAGGCCATTTTGGAGGGCTCTTTAGGCTGCAGCAGAGGGCTGTGGATGGTGGGGACTCCAAAGCCCTTTGGGAGGTTGCGCTAGAGTGGGCCATCTCCCAGGCCATCTCAGAGGGCATAGGAGAGCAGCAGTGATGGTGGCAGTGTTGGATTTGGAAAGGTAGGGAAGGCCCCTGTGTTAGTGACAGCTCTCTGGCGGTTCAGAAGTCCTTGGGATGTGGGGGGAGAGTGGCAGAACAAGCTCTTGGCTCTGGAGGCAGCATCCTGGAAATGAGGGAAGTGCCTGCAGTGGTGTCTCGATGGCTTTGTGTGCCCTGTGAGTGAGCTTTGGGGGTCTCATGAAAGTGGCAGTGGTGGGTCTCGGAGTCTGTTGTGTCTGCATGCAGTCCCTCATGCTGGTCTTCCACCCCATACTGTGCAGACTGTAATCCCCTCTGTGGAGAGGACATGGAGAAGTGGAGATGTGTCTTTGTGGTGTGCCCAAGGTGACAGTAGCATTTTGACGGCTTGTTCGAACTACCCCAGGCCAGCAGTGGGCAGGAGAGAGCAGAGTCAGCCAATGGGAAGCCACAGACTCTGGTTGGTGGGTGATGGGCCAATGTTTCATAGTGTGCATTTCTAAGCTATTGGGAGCACTCCATTTGGCCAGCACCATAGGGGAATTATTTATGATTTCACAGCTTATGAGTAGACAATAGTATCCAGTCACTAATCAGCCAAGTTTACATACTTAAAGGGCTATACTCGGTGCAATGCTGGAGTGCTGTGATTGAAACTCTAGATATTTAATCTAGACCTAAAAATCAACAGCAGACTCCAACCTGGATTTGGCCTTGGTGCTGTGGTATATACCTCTAATGTTTTACAGGTGCCCTGATCACCCCGTCGCCAACTCTACAACTTTAAGTGGGGGGAAGCACAAACAAAGCTTCCAAACTCAGAAAATAACATCGCATATTAAGAAAAGAAATTATCTAGCATTGCAGTCTTCAGTCATATCTCTCTCCCCTTTTTAGGGCCAATTTCTATGTATGAAATCCCAGTCACAGAAACACAGTGTCACATGCAGTTGTACCTAAGTCAATGATTTTTCACCTTAAATAATAAAACCATGAAAATCCTGTAATGATTAAATTGCAAGGCCAACCAACACAAACAACAGGCCTCCAGCCAGAAAATTCTAGTGGGGGGGGAGGGTCAACGGGAAAAAAAATTGGGTAGAGGGCCCCCCTGGCAGTCCCCGCTCTCTCTGCCACCACTTTTCTGGCAGCCCTGATCTCCACGCCGCTCTGGTGGCCCCGCCCCCTCCGCGCAGCACCTTCCCCTCCCTCCCAACTTGTCAACCTGGCAAAACAGTGAAGAGCGGGCTCCTGGGGCTCTTTCAAGGTGCCTCCCCACCCCCGGCACGTGGCTAGCACTGAACTTGCTGAGTACGCCAGAAAGTACAATTACACACTTACCTTGCATATCTGTCACAATTAGTAAAAAAATCAACCAGACAAGCCAACAAGTAGGTTTCTGCAAGGAAGGAAAGCCAAATAAAAGCAACATTAATCATTAAGTGAAGGAGAGGTTTACACAATTAATAGAAGCCAAAAGGATATTTCCAACTTTGATACTGAACAATGTCAAAGTACAAAATTTGCCCTACACCTCCTTCATTTAGGGTCTCACCTGGTAGGTTGAACAGAGTGTTTAGAATATAAAACCTGTCAGTGTCATCCCTCTGGATGAATTTATTAGGATACTGCTCTCGGATCTCTGGCCTAAAAAAAATAATAAAGGGCAAGGGAAGATGGTACTTAAAGGATGTCAGTGAGATCACAGTCATTTTTCCCAATTCTGTGGCAACTTTCATCAGAGGCCAAAAAGATCAATAAGCCAATTCAGCCTTTAAAAACACTGCTGTTAGAAATGAAACAACATCAAGACTTATTCTGTGATATACCTCCCTTTCATATAAGGCAGGGGTGGCCAAGGGTAGCTCTCCAGATGTTTTTTTGCCTACAACTCCCATCAGCCCCAGTCAGCATGGCCAATGGCTGGGGCTGATGGGAGTTGTAGGCAAAAAAAAAAACATCTGGAGAACTACCCTTGGCCACCCCTGATATAAGGCCACATATACAAAACTCAAGCAATAATTACTGCTTTCAGTTCTTCTTTGTGCTCCCTCCTGAACCTCTACACAAGAATCAAAGTAATAAAACATAAGCCTGTATTTTGACTAGCATGCAATTCATTAATTAAATCTTAATACTTCCTTAAAATATACATTCAGCAACATTTCAAACTGTAAATATTTCCAACACTAGCATATGTATGATATGATGGAAGGTCTCATCATCATACTGCAATAGGCAAATGAAATTACACAGATATTTCTCTCACATTCTCTTGAGTTTCTATAACAGGGTTTCCAAATTTAGCAGGATATACTGGAAAGCATCAAGCTACAGCCATTTGGAAGATGCTATGCTGAATATTGAATGTGATTAACAACCAAATGCTACATAAGTTCCTGAAATAAGTGCCATAAACCTATGGTACTCACCCTCTCATGAAGTTAAAGCCATGTGCACATACTAGGATGTTCCCATAGGCATCAACTTTTAACAAGTTTCCATAAAGGGAATCAAACACCAGGCCTCTATCAAAGAAATGCAAAGAAGGATATAAGAATTTTATACCATGAAGTGACAAACAGCAAGACTTAAAAAGATAGTCTATTGGAATGGCATACCTGAGCCAGTTCTATCATGTTCTGTCCAAACTAGAATCTGACCCTAAGGAGGACACTTTGCTGACAGAGTCCCATTGAACTTTTGTTTAGCTGCAGAGGAAAAAATATTCTGCATTGCCTGGTTTAAAAATACAATTGATCTATTCTGTTATATTTACTCATTTATCTAAACAGGTAGGCTGGTTTACACATTTAGTAGGACACTTGCATAGCTTTGAAAACCCAAAATTTAAGAACTCCCACCCAGCCCAGTCACTGAATAACTCCAAGACAGGATCTCCCCATGTATTCTTCACCATAAAAAGACTTGTCCATTTAACACTAAGCACTAGTAAACATTTATCCTAATTGCTTACAATGATGCTGAAGAAATAATTTATGAAATAATTTATGTAAAGCACTTTGAACATATTGAAATGCTAATATTACTAGTGTTGCAAACTAAACCCTTTTGAACAAGTCTACAGAGAGAGTTAACTGCCATTTATCATCTAAGTGGTTTTCCAGAGGAGCCTTGATTATAAACAGCAAGAGCTGAACTAGTTGTGACAGCAGCAAGAACTGACTCAGTCACATAGAATGTGATTTTAAAAGCAAAAAGGGATATTCAAGTGAGGAGTAAAGATCTTCCCCAGCCTGCAGCTTATCCCCAAAGCTTCTTTTCCTGAATTATTTCCTCCACAGCTGTGCTCAGGTACTAGAAGTCATTTCAGCTAGGTGAAAAGTACCTGGGTAGAGAAGACTGCAGAAGACTATCCTTGTAATTGGGGTTGGTTCATGTTTTTCCATATGGAACTTCTACCATGTCTACCACTGAGCAAAAATTACAGCTCATTGAGCAGGATTAGTGGGCACTTACTTAGAAATAGCCTCTCTATGTCACATTCTTCCCTTTCTCCTCACAATGTGGGGAGGTGATATGATAACCATCTTCAAGTACTTGAAGAGCTGTCATATAGAGGATGGTGCAGAGTTGTTTACTGTTGCCCCAGAAAGTTGGACCAGAACCAACAGGTTGAAATCAAACAAAAAAAGTTTTCAACTAAACATTAGGAAGAACTTCCTGACAGAGCAGTTTCTCAGTGAAACATGCTTCCTTGAGAGGTGGTGGGCTCTCCTTCTTTGGAGGTTTTTAAACAGAGGCTAGATGGTTATCTGACAGCAATGCTGATTCTGTGAACTTAGGCAGATCATGAGAGGGAGGGCAGGAAGGGTAGCATCCGTGCTTGGTTTTCATGGCCCCTTCTTGCATACCCAGGGAGATGCTGTTCAGCACTTTGAGGTCAGTCAGCAATTTTTTTCCAGGTCAGTTTTGTCAGGGATCCTGGAGAGGGTTGGGGGGACATCTTTTGGCTTTAGAGCAGGGGTCATTGGGTATGTGTAGAAGGGAGGTACTTCTGAATTTCCTGCACTGTGCAGGGGACTGGACTACATGACTCTGGAGGTCCCTTTCAACTCGATGATTCTAATGTATAGTTTTTTCCCACTTACCCATGATGCAACAGTCACATAGTGTGCTTCCTCACCAGCACTCTGCATCACTGGCTTCCACTAGTGGGAGAGGATGGGGAACCACATGACATGAAGAGTTCACATCATGGCAAGTAAATCAACATGTAATTGGGAAAGAGGTGAAAATATTACATAGGGAGGCAGTTTTGAGCAGCCACCCTACTCCTACCATAACTTGTAGCTTGGCCCTCAATATTAAGAGACTGAGAAGGAGGCAGCCAAACAAGCAAACTAAGACTATTACTATATTTTCTTCTTTCTAGTCCAGGGTTTTGTGGCTGTATCAGAAGTCCAAAAGCGTCTCCAAGATCAAAAAAGGTACGGAATCCCTGCTCTAGTCAATTAACACAGACAAAGAAAAAACTGAATACATTTTTGTATGGACTAAATAGATCCTATTTTTCTGCACCAAGGCCTTACAGCCTGATACCAAGTATATGGCCCAGAACTTGGACTGTCACATGGATAATCATATGGACAGCCCTGGATGCAGGTAAAGCAGCATCACTACTTCATCGTAAGTTTAGAAGCACAAGCTTTTGATACTTGCTCAAATTTTACTTCACCACTAACTTTCAGAAGTTTTTGCAGCAGCATGAATACATACTAGGGAATGCACAAAGATTTGGGCACAAAGTATTCACCCAGCTGGCCCTTCCATTTCTTCCCTTCATTACCCACTTATTGAGGCCTATCTACACACTTGTTTTTGAAACATTACATAATACACTGTGAAAATTCTGCTACCTCCTTTTTACAAGGGAAGTCATTGTCTGTGATATATCAAAAACAGAAAAATAACTGTGAATGTAAGACACCTGAAAAACAAAAATATGAAGTAGGCCTATGGTAAGGTGCCAGCGTTTTAATTTTTTCAGCATCTTTCAATGAAGAGCTTTCAATTTTTTTCAGCTTTTGCTACAGGCATTAATCTGTTTCATCAATGACTGTGGTAAACACTGACCAGAATATAAAAGAAATGTGCTCAGAGTGCCACACATGCAGTGAAGCTTCCAAAGGTCCACTTTTTGAAAGAAGCTAGAAAGCTGCTTTCAAAACTGTCCTCAGGAATAGCCTCTAACACAGCAAAGAATGGAATAGGAAGTGGTGACGGCAGCCCTACTACAAGGAAATGCCTAAGAAAATACATCCTTCTGAACCCCCATGACCACACTTTTTTGTCCTTTAAATCATTTCAAGAAAGATTTTTAGCAGCCTTGTATTAGATTAAACATATTCATTACATAACTTAGTATATGGGCAAACCTATTACACCATTTTATATTTTGTAGGTTTTCTGGTTACTCAAGTCACTTGTCAAGTCAGTGGATCTTTCAAGACACATTATCTGCCCACATCACCTGCATATAAAACTGTGTAAGTGGAAGCTAAAACTATGTCATTAAAACAGTACAGAGCAAATAAACCCTTGAGGAGGTTACAGCCATTTACCTGGTTGGGAATGCAGGATCATAGACAAAATTGAGCAGCTCTTGAGGATATCCAATTGAAACTAATCGCTCAACTGTCAGGTCAAACCCAAGGGATTCATATTCTGGAGACTTATACACTGTGACAAAATTAGAAAATTTAGATTATTTTAGAAAATACAAGAGCCCTGCATAAAAACCCCACACCGAACCAAGGTAGAAAGCGTATATTAATTCTGACATTCTCTTCTGTCCTTACCAATAATAAAGTCATCTGCTTCACATTTCCTAAATTGTTAAACTTTAGTAGCTGTTGTGATCATAATGTTCCATCAGAATGGAAGAACAGTTCATATTTCAGCAGCAGAAGGCATCTAATGCAATATTAGCTACTTCATTAGCTAACAAATGTTAGCTATTGCCCCAGAGAAAATATATCGCCCCCACCTCATTTCACTTCTACGTATTAAAAGTTGAACAGACCTACTGATCCTGCTAAAATCAAAATGCAATTCTAAAATCCATTTAGGCATCCCATGGAGGTTTAAAGGGACAATGGCTGAAAACATCTGCCCATGAGAAGTCAGCTCCCAGGTTACCAAGTAACATATTAATAAAAGCTACAGCAAAGTGTTAATTTGTCTTGGAAGACTTTTATTCTGTGCAAAGAAAACATAAATGTGAATGCCTAGGAAAAAATATAAAATGCAGGGCAGAAATCAGGGGTATCTTAAAATTATTTTGGGGGCCCCCTGCATTTTTCCAATGGGAAAAATTGAGAAACTTCTGGGAGTAAAAGCAAAAAACCCCTGAAATATTTCTTTGAAATTAGTGAAATGCTGTATAAAATGAAAGTTTGAGGCCTTATTCTTCAGTTTTTCCAATGGAAATTTTGGGAAATGGGGGGGGGGACCCTGTTTTTTTTTTCCTTTTGAAAAGAATGAGCTATGCTAAGATAGCATAGAGTACAGCAGCTTGCTCTCATTTTATTACTGGGTGTATTGGAGATTTGGCTTGTAGAAAACATATTTACGTATTTAAATTTAATAAATATGAACATAACATAAGAGAAGGCATGTTGGATCAGGTCAATGGCCCATCCAGTCCAACACTCTGTTTCACACAGTGGCCTATACACACACACACACACACACACACACACTGTGGCTAATAGCCACTGATGGACCTCTGCTCCATATGCCAATTAATACCATTTTATGTTAACTCATTATAAATTATGCATTTTACATTTTTATAGCAGCAAAATAGGAAAATTAGTGTTGCATATATTTATATTTTTTAAAAAAATAGGAAAAAGTTTTTCCCCTTCAAGGCTTTAATATTTCTGGATATTTTACCTGTAAAAGAGAAAACACTAAATTGATAATTCATGTCTTTTTTGTGTTCTGATATTTATCCTAGAATTTATCTCTTTACCTACACCACCATGTCCCACTTTCAATCAAGAATTGCTGCTCTTCATATTTATAGTACCATTTTACAAGTTTAAAGAATCTGCCACCCTCAGATCTTAATAGTCTATTACTTTAACAGAATAACACCTATATTTTCTTTAGATATGTCTCATTCTGTGTCTTTAATCATATTAATTACTGGCGCCCACTTGTTTAAATCTTTCTTAAGATGCAGGCTGGAATCTAAAGAACTGTGAAAGCTGGGTCTGCACACTAGTTTCTTGAATGCCACAGCCCACCCATCCCCTGGCAGACATGCATACCTTTAATGACAAGTGGCAACTAAAACTGAAGAGATTCTTCATATGTAGCACTAGGAAAAAATATAAAGTGCAGGGCAGAAATCAGGGGTATGTTAAAAGTATTTTGGGGGGGCCCTGCATTTTTCCAATGCATTTTTCCACACAGCCTCGCACTATTTCACAAGTTCTTGGGGTGGGGGGAGGACTACTGGGCATTTTCCTGATCATTTATGTTCTGTGTATGATCTACTATTATTCGAGTATCCTTCTTAACAAAGTAACCAACTATTCAATTGTGACTCATTCTGCATATAATTTATCTAAGTTTATTCATTCAGTTTTTGTGCTTCAGCCTGTTTAAGGGAAACAGTCACATGTAATGATGCACTAAAATTGATGTCATGCCATCACACTAGTCATTCAGATATTTAAGACAGTCTCCCTACCTGTCACATGGAAACTACAAACAAGTATCACATAGAGCAGGGGTCCCCAACCCCTGGGCCGCGGACCAGGACCAGTCCTTGGCTAGTTTTCAAGTGGACCGCGCAGCTGCCCGCCCATTCCCCCACACAGCCTCGCCGTCCCCTGTTTATACCACTTTAAGGCCAGGGAAGGTGCCATGAAGCGCTCTCCAGACTGACCTCCTCCCCTTGCTAATCAGCTGATCCAATCAGCAAGGAAAACTGCAGCGGCAGCAAGTGACTGCTGAAACAGCCGTGCTGCCGTGGTTTTCCCGGCCGATTGGATCAGTTGATCGGCGGGGGGGGGGGGGGGGGGGAGGTCAGTCTGGATGGCACTTCATCTTCCCTGGTAAAAACAGCAGGCGGTGAGGCTGCGCGGGGGCGGGCAGCAAAGCTGCGGGGGTGGGGCAGAGGAGGGAAGAGGAAACGGGGGGAGGAGGAGGCACCATGGGGGGGCGGCCACCAGCTCTGGGGCCGCCGTGGGCCAGCCAGCCCTGGGTCTGGTCCCTGGGACAAAAAAGGTTGGGGGCCACTGACATAGAGTACGCAGAGGTGTTAGGATTTTAAAAAATAGTCTGTTGTGCCAAATTATTTTTAAAAATTATAAATACAACAGAAGTTAACCACCTGCACATATCTGATGATCCATGTATAATGTAGCTGGATCTCAGATCTTACCTACATTTAGCTGAATCCTAAATAGAGAAATCTTTACGTATAACAACACTTCATATTGGCAATGCAAATTTAAGAACTTCTTACTGCATATGCAGCAGCTATTAGGTGTGGAACATCTGCTTATTAATCCTGCATGTCCAAAAGCAGCATTAGCATTCAAATCCTCTGCATGCTGAAAGTGCATACACAGTAAGCAGCTTTTTTAGCACAGAACTTTTAGATTATTTCTCAACCCATGTGCAGACTGCTGACAATAAGACAACTTAAGCAATGCTGCTTAAGATTACTGGAACTCAAAGGTGACAGTCTGGATAAAGGAAAGCTGTACTACTAACCAATGGAACCAGATTAAGGATCAAGGCAGGTCAGCGCTGCTGATACTTCTTGATCTGTCAGCAGCATTTGACATGGTTGATTACGACCTTATGACCTACCGCCTCACCATCGCTGGAGTTCGGGGGGTGGCCTTACAATGGTTTTCCTCTTTTCTCCGGGGATGGGGACAAAGGGTGGTGCTTGGCTAGCAGACTTCCTTGCAGCATCCACTAATATGTGGAGTGCCACAGGGAGCCATTCTCTCACCAATATTATTTAACATCTATATGCGCCCCCTTGCCCAGATTAACCAAGGTTTTGGGCTGGGTTGCCACCAGTACACTGATGACACTCAGCTCTATCTGTTGATGAGTGGCCGGCAGGTCGCCGCCCCTGACCAATTGTCCGAGGCATTGGGAGCTGTAGCTGGGTGGTTACAACAGAGCCGGCTGAAGCTGAATCCAGCTAAGACCATGGTCCTATACCTGAGTCAGGGTGGGGTGAGTATGGGCATCGAGCTCCCAGCTTTGGACGGTGCCACATTGGTGCCAGCTCAAAAGGTGAGAAGCTTGGAAGTGACCTTGGATGCCTCCCTTTCCATGGAGGCCCAGATCACGTTGGTTGCCAGGTCTGCCTTTTGTTATATTGGGCAGATGATGCAGCTAGCACCATATCTATCCCCCCAGGACCTGGCTACAATGATCTATGCAATGGTCACTTCCAGACTAGACTACCGTAACTCACTCTACGCTGGCTTACCATTGAGACTGATCTGGAAACTGCAGCGGGCGCAGAATGCAGCAGCTCACCTGCTGACTGCACCACCTTTAAGGGTGGGCATTCGGCCGGCGCTCTGCAGTCTGCACTGGCTGCCTCTCAAGTACCAGATCCGCTTCAAGGTTCTAGTGCTAACATTTAAAGCCTTACACGGCTTGGGACCAACATACCTGCGGGACCATCTCTTTCCATATATGCCCAGGAGGTCATTAGGTTCGACCTCCCAATACCTGTTGGCCGTCCCCGGCCCAAGAGACACCCACCTCACCTCAACTAGGGCCAGGGCTTTTTCAGTCCTGGCCCCAGCCTGGTGGAACCAGCTCCCTATTGAGATCTGGGCCCTACCTGGCCTATTAGCATTCTGTAGGGCCTGTTCCGCCAGGCTTTTAGCTGAGGGAGTCTATTCTTGATCTGGTTGGCCTCCCCGGCCAGCACTGTCATCTGTGACAGGAAATGGAATAAAAACTGCCATCCCTATGAGATATCATGATGTGAGATGGCTAGGCTGGGCAATATGTGATATCATGGTAATCTGAGTGCTGTTGAGTTGTCTGTTTTAAAATGTTTTTATTGTATTTTATTGTTTTATTATATGTTGTACTCCGCCCTGAACCTACGGGGAATGGGCGGAATAGAAATTTACTAAAATAAAATAATAATAAATTACTGCTATATATGATTCACCAGGAAGGAGTAGAAAAGCACAGAATCACTCTCAGCAATCATCCAATATATTCTGGAAGGGCAATCCACTAGAATCACAAGGCCATGAGACTTTTATATCATTTTGTCCAACCACAGCATTGACCTGTAAAACTATTTGTTCTAGGAAAACTTAGAACGGTACTGTTCTAATGTATTTGTGTAACAGAAGTCTAGAATCATTCATTGTGCCTGGAGTTGGGACCAGTCCATAGGGAGAGGAAAAGATAACAGTCACACTGTGCTGGAAGACATAGTTCCAGAATAGCACACCATCTTTGGCCACTTTCTTTTCAACCCAAGTTGTGGACCAGAGGAAAATCTGGGCTCCAGGCCCCCCCACAAAATGCTGGACCAGCCCCTTTGAAGTAGGCTACAGGAAGCCACTTGATAGCTACCTGATTTACAGCAAGCTGGGTCCATCCCCCCAGACTCATCCTTGCTCCCCACTCATAAATTATTCATAACTAAACTAAAAATACTAAATAAATACTGGATTAAAATTTTGTTACAGTATTAAATTAGGGCATGTGTGTGCTGACTTGATATACTACGAAGTATACCAGTTTTAACAATGCACACATGCTGTGATTTAGTAATATGTGATGGACAGGAGGCTGACCTACCCTGAAAAGAAAAACATCCACTCAGCTGTTTCGTC
This sequence comes from Heteronotia binoei, assembly GCF_032191835.1. Classification (NCBI taxonomy): domain Eukaryota; kingdom Metazoa; phylum Chordata; class Lepidosauria; order Squamata; family Gekkonidae; genus Heteronotia; species Heteronotia binoei. The sequence goes on along the minus strand of NC_083228.1, from coordinate 74,436,568 downwards.
CCTGAGCCTGCAGGAGTGTTGCTTCAGCATACAATCACCTTTCAGAGGAGCGATTAAATGTTAGAGGGAAGCACAGGAGCAATTAGTTCATATCTGCCTCAGAGAGAGGGCAGTCATGGTTCTGGGTCTGCCTTAGCAAAAAAGGAAAACAATTTGATGAATGGCTCTGTATGGTAGCACAGTAGTGTGGTGCAATTCTAACCCTGGGAGAGGATAGAGTACCCACTTGTTAGACTTGACTCTGGTGATAAGCTGACATACTATTTTGTCTGACTCCTGGGAAAGGATAGGCAGGCATGGGTGGAATCCTGTATGTATGAAAAAAATATATTTTGCTGGCTAATCAGTGCAAGTATAAACGAGAATTCAAACCACACTCTGAAGCCATAACTAGCCTAAATTTATGTCCCTCAACTAGTTTTTTCATTTGACTATCTATAGACCTGTGCTGTTGCTCTGTTCTCTAAAACCAATTTGTAAATAAATCAATCTTCTGTGTTATTTACACACTATTTATTTTCATACCTCAGTCAGTGATCACAGTGTGCTTCTTACCACATAACTTATCTCACATTAGCAAATGCAAAGCCTTTACACTTCCTACCCTAAGACCATTTTATAACTGATGGAAAGATTTACAGCTCAAAACAAACTTGGTTCCTCAAAATAATAAGTCTGTGTATGTCCTCTCAGTGTAAAGAAAGGGTCTATCACAATAATATAATAAACTTTTAATCCAAAATTAATTTTTCTATTAATACAGTGATTTCCAACAGCCTTTTTTTTGGGGGGGGGGCACAAGTTGCTAGATGTTACATAATAAGCAGATCAGTAAATCAGCCGCCCTGTCACTAGCTATCTTTCTTGTAATACACAGCAGAATGTCTGGCGCATTCTAGAGCACACTCACTTGTGGTTCAATGACAAGATCCAAAAGACTCAGCCAGCATTCCAGAGCAGATGTACTAATGAAACAACATGGCAATGTTTAATGCAGAATATCTGTGAAACAATCTCATTTTAGAAACCTTGTAAAGCTTCCAGTGTAGAGCTCTCTACAAAAACATGCATGTGTATTAAGTGCTGTGAAGTTGCTTCCAACTTATGGCAACACTATGAATTAATCACCTCCAAAATGTCATTAACAGCCTTGCCCGGGTCTTGCAAACAGAAGGCCCTGGCTTCCTTTATTGAATCAGTCCACCTCATGTTGGATCTTCCTCTTTTCCTGCTGCCTTCAACTTTTCATAGAATTATTGTGTTTTGCAGTGATTATTGTCTTCTCATAATGTGACCAAACAATGATAGCCTCAGTTTAGTCATTTTACTTTCTAAGGAGAGGTCAAGCTTGATTTGATCTAGAACCCACTTATTTGTCTTTTGATAGTACATAAAACTCTCAATGGAATTGAATCTACTCTATCCCCTCACCTGAAGAAGTATGCATGCATACGAAAGCTTACATTTTGAATAAAACTTTGTTGGTCTTAAAGGTGCAAATTCACTGCATATTATGCAACTGGTGTGCTAAAGCAATTAATTTGCAACTGGATTCTCTTGTGCAGACAAACCTATCCAGCTGCAAGTTACTGCTATAGCACAACACTCAGGCAATATCCAATGATATGTTGATGCATTCAAGGTGAGCCATAATTGAGTTCCTTTCTTTTCAGGGTTGGCTTAGAAATTGTTCACGTACATACACTACCAATGTAGTAGGTGAGGTCACAGGAGGGTGCATTCCAAATGTGTACACATGGCACACACACACACACAGAGTATAAATTGAAGTGAGAAGCAGGGATCATGCACACAGGTCTTGGTCCTCATTAAGGTTATATGCACGGTAGGGAAACATGCACAAACCCAAGACTTACAAAGAGAATCTCTACCTGGGCAGTATATGGACAGCCTAAATTCCCACATGTGTAACATGATGATATAGTTGCTCACAATCATTCTTACTGTATGTGAAATACTTGAAGTGTTTAGAATAAGCACTAGCGAAATGTTCATCATTTTTAAATACACAAGCAATTCACTACCGTGCCTAAATACATTTTTGAAATGAAAGGTCATTATTTCCACAACCAAGAAGCAGTTATTATTCTGTGCAATGAGACTTTCAAAAGTAAACCCATTCAAAGAAAGCTATTGACTTGATTCAAGTATTTCAAGAATCTGCGTTTAGGATGGCCTGTTTCCATTTAAGAGACACATTTCAATTTCCTGCACAGATTCTATGATATTTAGCATAACATTAAAAGGAAAATCAATGTTCATTTCACAGACTGGTATCTTTCATCCAACAAATAGCTCAGACACTAAACACCACTTTCAGGCTTACAATTCAAAACACTAGTATGTGACTACTCTCCTAAATGGAAGTTTTATGAAGAAATCTGACACCATACATTCAGATTTTAATATATCCAGTATTAAATCTATACCTATTTATCCTGAAAAAAGTCAGAGTAAATAATGCATAGCCTTTTTAAAATAATTTTTTTCAGACCTGGTTTTGACATTAATTAGAAATATTAAAATACAGCTTATTATAAAATGGAATCTCAATTAATGTTAAAACAAAGCCCCACACCTTCTTCACTCATAAGTTTGTAAAATCCATTTTCTGACCCATAATCAAAAATGTTTAGTTGGATCCAACAGTGCCCCTGTGTGAGCAGAGAATACATCTGCCCATGCTGAAGTCTGGGATTATGTGTGGAAGAGGTTCACAATTTCACACTTGAGATGTATCCCAATACACTGCATCCCATGCTGTTCCTGTAGATCCCTTGGCCCTAAGAATCAGTTTTTCCAGGGCTCAGGAAGACAGGGGGAAGTGGAAAATAATGTTTTCACTGAATGTAGCTCACAGATCTTAGGATTCTCATGGTATTTTAAAGACTTCCATATAAAAAGGACCATGAGTGAAAGAGAATGCTGGTCGAGACGGATCACTGGTCTAATACATCAGAGCTCTCCTTATGTCATTTTATATGTCATTTATTACATAAGCATGGGAGGCACCTGTATTTTAGTAAGTCACATCGGAGTTCCAACATTCTACCATTACAATGCATGGGACTTCTATATCTCATGAAATCAAGACAATGTCTCCCATCAGCCTGAAATTTGATACAGAATCTACCTTCAGATGGGTATAAAATTCAACTTAAATTTGGCAAGTTATAAAAAGTTAAAATATTGTTGGAACTTGAAGATACTGAAAGCATAAAACCAATTTTTGGTGCACACAATCATACACCTTTAATTTCTTATCTTTGGGGCTTATATTCTGTAAACAAAAAGATCACAAATGTTCCAGGGTCTTGCCATCAGTGGTAAAATTCATTCCGTACTCATGTATTGCTGAAATCTTAAAGTTTTCATTTCATTTTTTTCAAGTATAAGTTATGAGGACATGTGCATTCACTAAGCCTTTTCCAATGAATGTTTTCCTAAAAAAAAAAATTTAGACCACTTGCCCAACCAGACACAGAGAAGGCACACTGATATACAGAAGGTATGACAGGTGTTTCTAGATGGCCTATGGAAATATCAAACTGCATAATGTCTGTTTCTTGGACAATGCTTGAAATTGTGAATGCTTTAGGTAAAAATGAAAGGGTGTGTGTGTGTCTTTGAGTTACATAACCAGTCTCTGTTGAGGGATGGAAGTGACAAAAGTTTGCTTTGTTTTTATTTGCCCTTTCAAAGCAGTGAAAAAGATCTATGTATGGGGAAAAAATACATCCCTTCAGAACTATCATCTTTTCTGAAAAAAACATTTAAACAAATGTGGCATACAATGGCTTAATTTTGAAGGGGCTTGCCTTATTATGCTGTTATGCAGCCAACATGATTGCAGTTTTCAGCATCTGTATAATATAACCTCCAATTTCTCCCCAACCCCATTTATGAGTAGATGGGATTCTAAAACAAAATTGAAGCTCATTTAAAATTTAAGACTTCAATTTGCAGCACAGATTCTATGATATTTAGCATAATATTAAAAGGAAAATCAGTGGTAGTTTTGCAGACTGGTATCTTTCATCTGACAGATAGTTTACACATTAAACACTACTTTCAGGCTTACATTCAGATTTTAATATGTCCAGGACTAAATGTATACCCATTTAACCCTGAAGAAATCCACCAAAAGACAGCTACAGTGTCACTCACTCTTTCAGTCCATGGTATCTTCCTCCGGGGGAGGGGGGGGGCGCAACACAGAACATGGGGCCAATGCTATATAAATGTTTTATATTCTGAAATTCATAACATGGGATGTCACATGGAGAAATGGATGCAACCGTAATACAAATTTGGAAAACTACCCAAAAGAACAAGAACAGTGTAGCTACTTGGAACTTAACACAAAATGTTAGCCCATTCTGTGTCTGATTTCAAAGCTACAGTAAACTTGATGCTGTGGCTCAATAGGGATAAGGCAAGAAGTCAAAGTCACTGGGATTCATCCTCTGCACTTACAAAATGCCATCAAGGTAATCCCCTCAGTCCATCCTAAACTACCATGTAGCTTTATCAGAGATCCCCTCAACGACCAAGGTCTACAATTTGCTCTTCACAAATATTCATGAATCCAGTGTGTGAAGAAATGCCTCCCCGCCTTTGGTGGAGGGCTGGGAAGTCAGTTTTCAAAGTGGCTGTGAGTTTCTGTTTTTTTCCCTGTGGGCTAGAAATGGGAGAGGGAGTCAGATTACATCTAGCAAAGGAGGCTGACTTTCCCCGCCCCTCTTAACCACAGAGAAGGCAAATGTTTGCTAGAGAGGCAGGAAAAAAAGGAAGAAGCTCCTAGAAGGTCAGACCAAACCAACAAGTTGAAATTAAATCAAAAGATTTTTTGGCTAAACATAAGGAAGAACTTCCTAACTTCCTAGAGCAGTTCCTCAGTGGAACAGGCTTCCACAGGAGGTAGATAGGCTTTCCTTCTTTGGAGTTTTTTAAACAGAGGCTAGATGGCCATCTGACAGCAATGCTGATTCTGTGGACTTATGCAGATCATGAGAGAGAGGGCAGGAAGGGTTGCATCAGTGCTTACCTCTCATGGTCCTTTCTTACATGCCCAAGGAAATGCTGATTGCCACTTTGGGGTTAGGAAGCAATTTTTCTCCAGGACCATTTGGCCAGGGATTCTGGAGGTTTTTTGCCATCTGCTGGGCATAGAACAGGGATCACTGGGGTGTGGAGAAGAGGTATTTGTGAATCTCCTGCATTGTGCAGCAGTTGGATTAGAAGACACTGGAGGTCCCTTCCAACCCTATGATTATATGTTTTCAGAGATTTCCCAGTGGGTGCTCTGAGTGACATTGTGACCAGTTCCTGGGAGGGAACAGTGTTTCAAAATATCCTCACTGGAGAAGAAAGGTCTCTCTTGGTGCTGCTTCTTTGAAGGGGACAGACTTCTGGGTCAGATGGGGACAAACCTCTGGGCCATCTAGTATCCTAGGTAATAAGACCTCTATGGGAACGTTGTAACTTCTTAAGAAAAGTAAAACATGCCCTATTTTAACATCAGACAGGGTATGTTTAGCCAACATGGGCAGAAGGAATTGCATTTATATCCACTTTCTTTTGTTCTGCCAATTGCTGATCTGGTGCTGTGCTTAAGTAGAAGAAGAAAAGAGACTAGATTTATATTCTGCCCTTCATTCAGAGTCTCAGAGCAACTTACAATCTCCTTCCCTTCCCCTCCTCACAGCAGACACCCTGTGAGGTAGGTGGGGCTGAAAGAGCTCTTTCAAGAACAGATCTGAGAGAATTTGTGACAGACCCAAGGGCACACCAACAGCTGCATGTGGAGAAGTGGGGAATAAAGCCTGGTTCTCCCAGATTAGAGTCAATGATTCTAAACATTATTCCCAGATGCTTGTGAACTTTTACTTTTTAATAAATATTTTAACCTTTTAATGCTGGAAGTGGATTTCTGTACCACATAGTTTCCCCAACTGCTCTGGGCACAGTATTTTGCAAGAGGGACCCCCAGGGATGAGGGAAGTGGGCAATGTGCAAGTGGCCATCTTTCCAGGGGAGCCCCAAAGCAGTATTTGTTCCCTGTGGAAGCAGGAGACCTTGAGGCTAGGCCTCAAAACTAGGAACGAGAACTGAGAGTTCTGCTTCTCTCAGTGGGAACTCCTAATATGAACAGGTGGTGGCAATGAATACCCTAGTGGAAGGAAGAATAGCAGCTCCCTCCAGGAGGTGGAAACCGAAAGAGAAAGTGGGCAGAACAGGTTCTGCAAGACAACCAAGCCTGTTTCATCACACAGAGGGATGAGAAATTTCCTGTTTGCGAAGAAGGATCCACAATACTGGGTGAATTTTCTGCACCCTTGTTGACAGAGCACTTCAGTAATTACTTGTCAGCTAATATACAAATCTCAGTATGCACATACTGGGAGTTCAGTTCTGTTCTGAAGATGGAAATAAGTTATAGACATGCAGGGAATCTGCAGACACACTGGGGGAAGGGAATTTCCCACAACTGGCCCCCAATTTCTCCCCCTTGTTTGCTCCAACACTGCCTTCTCCACCCACTGCCATTTTTTCCACTGTTTGGCACTGCATGCTTTATCACCACTTCTTTGCTGCATTCTCCACATACCTCAAGCCTCCCATTACTACTTTTTTCTCTCCTCTGCAATCACACAGTACTGATCTGCAACTCCCAATTTTTTTTTAGAAAACTGATTTTCTGTGGTTTTTCTTTTAATGCCATCACTTCCTGTTGGATTTTTCACCAAGTCTGGCTGCTCTCTTGAGTTTATACAAATATCCCTCCTACCTTCTCCTATTCTCACTGTGCAGGTTGTTTTGCTCCCCAGTCCCCACACTACAGACAGGTTCAGAATTAGATATATAGATGTTGCTCTCTGGTTATTGTGGCAAGAGAAGTTTTCCTTTAATTGGACAACTGGGAATGAAGCTGGAATTTACAGAGCTTGTGTCCCTTTCTGTCAACACTCTACACCACAGAACACTGTACATCAATCAAGTTGTGTTACAAGCTCATGACATTTTCTTGCAAGCTGTGGAAGTGCTTATTTGGGTAATATGAGCTAGCCAGCAAGTAATGTATCTAAGACGAGCAGTGTGAACAACACTTGGGCACTGAAACAGCATCATAATTGAAAAGGAGCCTGTAACTTTCTATATGTAAAAGTAAACTGTATTATTCAGTGCTACTTAATCTTCAGTTCTAAAACTGCTCTGTTATTAGGAAACAATGTGGTGCAGAAATGCATCTCTGCAAACCAAATATTATGGTGATTATCATTTAAAAATAATGTGACAGCCAACCAGATGTTGCCATGCATGATCTGCCTGTGCAGTAAGCCAAATAGCTGCAGATATTACATGAACACTCTTAGTTTAACTGCAAACCACATCTTCATCCTGTTCTTCACAAGATACATTCCCAAGACATAACTAAAAGCATCAAGTACTAAGAAAAAGTATAAATTTATTCCAAGGTATCTGGGGGGTTTGTTAAGAGGAGGGATTTATTTTCTTTTGCAGGTCAGGGAGGTAACAGAATGATGCCTTTGTAAATAGCCAAAGTTGAAAACAGAAACCATCTGTTAGCATGTATCTTGTTTTCTTATCAATTCCAATACAAATATTAAATACTGCTAAGGGTTCAAAAGTACTTTAGCAGTGCAATTCTAAACACACCCTTATAAATCCACTGAAATTAATGGGTTTAGAAGGGTGTAACTCTATTTAGGATTGCACTATAACTTTCCAAAAAAATATGGATTTCCTTATGTAGTGTACATGTCACAAGAGAAGACAAATTGTATTAACAGGAAGGTATGTAGTAAGAAATGGGATATCCATGCACACCAGTGTTACCATTGCTGCCAAGACATGTACAGTAGCAATTTTATAGCCTTCCTGAAAAGAAAAAAAAATCTGCAGCCGCTCCAGCTAATGCAAAATGCTGCTGCCAAGATTTTAACTCACATGAGGCAGATGCAGATGCTGAGTGTCACTCCAGTCTTGAAGGAGTTACACTGGACTCCCCTGTCAAAAAGAAAGAATCAAACTGACTTTAAACTGAAACAGTGGTGTTGTGTGCATTTGCTGGAGCTACTGTGCAGAGAAAGACCAAAGACTGAACTATAAGCCATGTCTCCTTGGCATTTACATCTATGCAAAATTTCATCTTCCAGTCTACAAAACACTCTGAGGTTAGTTCATCAAGATTTCCAAATGGAAAGTTTGCAAAAAACTTCAGTCATTGTATGCATATAAATACAAAAACTGCAAGCAACTACATGGATTACTTGTTCTACAGTTTCGCTAGAAGGTTGCCCCCCGCATTAAAGCCATTTTAGTAGGTACAGATAGGAAAGATATCAACATAATGCAAAAGCAAGAACGGAAAGGTCCAGAGAGAAAAATCCAACATATTTACCACAAAATATATATTTTAAATATTGCAACTTAAATCTAATGTGTTTTAATAAATCTGAAAATCAAACAATAATAAACTACACTAAATTATTTTGAAACATTAGATATGATAGTTATGATAGATACAGTGTCAAATAGGATGAGTTAGCAAAAAGACTAGATCAAATTTCATTATGATGTTAGTATTCAGTCTGATGAAAGGACATTTGAGAACTGGCAACCTCAGGATGATGTAAGAGAGTGAAGAAGTAAATTCATGTTCCTTTTTTCCTTAAGGTGAGTCTGATCTCAAAACGCCTCTGCTCTTTAATCCTCCTCTATTTATAGATTAAAAGGGAACATATTACATGTAAAAGTTGTTTAGATAAAGTTTGGAAGACTGACAACTCTGAGACTAAATGGTAGCACAGAAAAGGCATGAACCAGTGACAATCACCACTGCTTAAAATCTTTGGCTTGTAACTGGCTTTAGAGCAGCCACACACACACAAACAATTCACAAGAAGTTGCTTTTTGTATACTTTTCAAACTATCCACATGCCACACTCTGTTATCAACAGTCAACAAACAAACAAACAAAAAACCCTCCAAAACAACTTTCAGTTTTAAAATCTACCCTGCCTAGTCATTCAAGCAATTCCAAGCCCAGGGGTCATTTGGCAACATCAGAGGGAGCCTGCCTAGAACCAGCTATTTGGCTCCTTCCCTTCCAAATGGCTTCCATCAGAACTGTCTACAGCTGTGAACATTCTAACTGGTCATTATGAAACAGAATAATTTGTTTATGCCTCTTCCCTTCCCTTGCATATTTTTTGTTTGTTACAGTTATTTTGAATTGTAAACCAGTTTAAACACAACAAGCAGAAAACAAAGCTACCAGGTGAGTGTTTGTTTACAATGCTCTAGAAAGATAAGGTTTTTCAAGATTCTTCAGATAAAAATCTAACTGTACTCTACAGTGCTCAGAATGCTTAAGAAAATATAAATACTTAAACATACAATGCAAATATAAAATATACAAATAATGACTATTTTGCATAAATGAAAAACATTTTTCCTAACTCAGAATCCATGGTGTAAATTTTTCAAGAACTTGGATTTTTTTTGGCAGGAAACAATTTGGTGACAGAAGAATTCCCATAGATAAAGTGACCTAACTGTAGACCACAGAAGAGGAATAGATATCTAAAAAATTTGAATTCTGTGATAGACTCAAGTTCCAACACAGAAATAAAGTCCTGTACTCACATTCTAAAATCTACAATAACAAAAACTGGGGTGTTAAAATCCTCCAAATGGTAAAAGGAACATCTGTAGCTTTAAGAAATAAATGTTCTCAGTGGTCATTGCTAGGAAACCACAACGATATTGCCAGCCATATAAGCTTGGTTTCTGTCAGTAAAAGGCAGGGGCAGGCAGCAGAGCTGTTTCCAGGGCTGTTTTGGCTTTGATGGAGGACTCACTGGGGCTAAACGCACCCACATCCACCTAGTGACTGACTCACAACCACATGACTTGCACATCTCACCCAGGCACAGCTGCTTTATATTGTTCAACAGCAGCCACTCCACAAAAGACAGTGTGGAGCAGTGGTTAGACTAGGATCTGGGAGTTGTTAATCATTCAGTCCTGTCCAACTCTTGGACAGGTCCAAGTCTCTGTTCTGCCACGGTACTCACTGGGTGACCTTGGGCCAGTCATATATTCTCAGCCTAACTTACCTCATATGGTTATTGTGAGAATGAAAGGGGCGCAGCTGATTGTGACAGAGGGAGGGAGGCGCCCCTGTGGGAGCTGGTGCCCTAGGCCGTCGCCTACTTCGCCGACTCCCACACGCCGGCCCTGCTGGTACTCTACATTGGTCTGTTGTTGTTCGGTCGCACAGTCGAGTCCAACTCTTTGCGACCCCATGGACAAAGTCATACCAGATCCTCCTGTCTTCCACCATCCTCTGAAGTCTGCTCAAATTCGTGTTTGTTACATCAGTAACGCTGTCCAGCCATCTCATCTTTTGCTGTCCCCTTCTTCTTTTGCCTTCTGTCTTTCCCAGCATCAGGATCTTCTCCAGGGAGTGCTCCCTTCTCATTTGGTGGCCAAAGTATTTTAGCTTCAGCATCTGACCTTCCAGGGAACAGTCAGGGTTGATTTCCCTTAGGACGGACTGATTTGATCTTCTTGCAGTCCAAGGGACTCTCAAGATTCTTCTCCAGCACCACAGCTCAAAAGCATCTATTCTTGTGCACTTGGCCTTCCTTATGGTCCAGCTCTCACAGCCATACATTACTACTGGGAATACCATTGCTTTGACTATACAGGCTTTTGTTGGCAGGGTGATGTCTCTACTTTTTATTATACTGCCCAGATTCGCCATAGCTGTCCCTCCCAAGGAGCAAACGTCTTTTAATTTCATGGCTACACAGTCATCATCTGCAGTGATCTTGGATCCCAGAAATGTGAAGTCTGTCACTACTTCCATGTCTTCCCCTTCTATTTGCCAAGGTGTGATGGGGCCGGATGCTATCATCTTTTGATGTTGAGTTTCAAGTCTACTTTTGTGCTCTCCTCTTTCACCCTCAACAAGAGGTTCTTTAGGTCCTCCTCACTTTCTGCCATTAGAGTGGTATCATCTGCATATCTGAGGTTGTTTTTCCCGGCAATCTTAATTCCGGCTTCTGCTTCATCCAGGTCAGCATTCTGCATATAAATTAAATAAGCAGGATGACAATATACATCCTTGTTGAACTCCTTTTCCTATTCTAAACCAATCAGTTGTTCCACATCCTGTTCTGACCATTGCTTCTTGACCCTTATACAAGTTTCTCAGGAGGTGGTCTGGTACTCCCATCTCTTTAAGGACTTGCCACAATGGTCTGGTACTCTACAATGTAAGTATTGGTTCTGAAAATACAGTAAGTAAGCTACAAATCATAATTCAATACTTATTTTTTACAAAATGCCTATACATTAATATTCCAAAGTAAGTCTTCATGTCAGAAAAAGGTGCATGCTATCTTTTGCACACTACTAGTACTAGTGTTGTGGTCATTTTTAAAAAATCCTAATCATGGTCATAAGGGAACTAGTATTCATGGTAATATTCTTGATTCTTAACACCCTTAACAGTTCTCTTGAACAAAATTTGTGGATTTTTCTCTTGTATTTATTGTTCAACATAACTGAATACCTTCTTTAGAATTTATTCTCCCCTATAACAGTAACTGAAAATCATAATTCTAAATAGGACACATGCTATATTTCTAGGCTGTCATGCTAAAAAATGTTTTTTTACTATTTGTAAACAGTTAACACATCCTTATAAGCCCAACACTACTGCATCAGTACAAGGACCTACCTATCCTGAATCTTGTTTCAACACTGGCCTGTCAGTGGAGTTCTCAAGGATAGATGAATACAGCAGTTCTCTTCTATCTGTCCCCAGTATTAGGTGTTCCAAAGTATAATGCCTATCAACATGGAACTTCCAGTTAGCTATCTCAACTAATTGCAGTTGTCAGACCAGTCTTCCATTAATCTCTTTCAAAAATATCAAAACCAGTGGTCATCACCATGTCTTGTAACAGAGAAATCCTCAAGCAGTAAAGGGAACAAGATGCTGAACAGAAAAACTCACTTTAAAATACTGTCTAATAGTCAAAGTAGGGAAGCAAAAAAGATTCCATAACCATCCAATTACACCACTTATAACATTCACAAGTATTAGATTAATTCAAATGTGTTATTCTTCAGCCCATTATTATTTCCCATAAAATGCTTACTCTGCAGTTACCTTTCTAAGAACTGTTTTAAAAAGAAGTTTCTGTCTATATATGTCAAGTATTGGCCACTAGATGGCCAAAGATCTCAATATCAGACCCATATGAAAAATGTGGGAACTCAAGAGATGTCTGCAAAATACGGTCTCATACTACGCTCTAGTCTTTATTAAGTCTGAATTCTCAGCCATTTTCTTCCAGCTACACTCTATAGAAAGCAAGTAGGGAAAACCAATGTTGAAAAATGGTCTTCATTTCAACTGTACCAATTACTACACATTTACTACATAAAACAACATATAGTCCGGTGTTTGTGTATATCAGAAATGGAGAAATTCATGGGCCATATCCAAAACTTTGGTTCTATCTAATTTGGCTACAGCTATACCAACCCTATCAATCTATCATGAAGTCTCTACAAGGCATGGTCAAGGCCGAGATCAAGAGCATTTCCGAAAATGTCTGAGTCCGTTCCAACATTCTGTCTGTATCATCCTTTTATATCAGTAAACCATAATGCTCAACATTACCAACATTCACTGCTTAGAGGCATATAGTACTACAGAACAATAACTTGTGCATTCATGCATGAAATATCGATATCCCAATAGGAACGCAAGAAAAGCATTTATATATTCTGTTGCAATCCAGTGACCAATTCAGAATGTATAGTATGACCCCACACTTCACGAAATGTTCACTCCTAAAATATACAATTACTGAAAAAATGTATTTGTGGAGTCATGCTCATTTATTATTTTTGTGCCACAGATTTCTTGACAATAACTGGCATTCTTATAATGGCTATCAAACATTAAGAATAATTTATCATGGAAGGCCAGAAAATCAGTAGATCAGACTTTATGATCAAGTAACTCACACTGCTCCCTAGATCAATCCCCACATCTGTGAAACTTTTAATGAACAATCCAAGTACTTTTTAAAAATCCCCCCAGTGTCCGCAGAGACTAAACTCTGTGGATGGGTGGGGGGAGAGATTAACTGCCATGGGTATGCACTTCCAAGATCATGTGAAACTGGATGGAAGATGCTGAAAAGAATCCTTAAGATAGCCTAATTTTGCGCTTTGGTTCAGTTGATGCTTTTTATTAACAATCCTGTATCACTGAAATTAGTGCTTAATGAAGATTTTAAAAATTTAAAAGCCTATGTTTAGCTTGTGCTCATGTTGGTGTTGGCTGATTCTGAATCGTAATAAATGAAATGAATATAATTCCAAGTAGCATGAAGAATTAGACTCCATCTGGGACAAGGCTGGGAAAGTCTGATTAGCCCTCATCATTGTGTCATTTGTCAAATACAGCAATCACTATCTAAGACCATGGATGTTTAGTAACCATTGGCTCTTTTGTATTCTGTAATGCAACACAACAGCATAAGCAGAAGAAAATGTTAATTATCCTGCCTGTTGAAGAGTTCTGGGGAACGTGATTGCTTGCACACCGTTTTGTTAATTTGGTTGGTTCTACTAATAGTCTAATAATTACATGGCTTTTGTACAAAATTCATTGTCACTGAACTTTTTATCTCAAAAGTATTCACATTATTTCAAGTGTGCAATTCTAGAACGGCATCTTTTTGGCTACATCCAAAAATGGGATACAGAAAGATCCAGGTGGGCGGCCGTGTTGGTCTGAAGCAGTAGAACAAAGTAGCACCTTTAAGACCAACAAAGTTTTATTCATAATGTGAGCTTTCATATGCATGCATACTTCTTCAGATGAGGGGATGGGGAACAGCAAGCTGAAATACATATAGCTGGTGGGTTAAGATACAGAGGACAGTGATTATCTTAACCATGTTTAAGAGAATGGGAGAAAACTATGAAAACCAGCACTCCAGTTGTCTCTTAGGAGTGAATTCCCACCTCCTCTATCTTGAGTTGAGTCAAGGAAAACACAAGTATGAACACTTACTGTACCTATATTAACTGCTCACCCAGAACCTAAAACCACTATTCAATGCTTTTAGTTTTAGACCTGGATTAGTTTTTAAACCATAGTTAAGACTGGTGCCAACATCCCCTTAAAGTGGAGAGCTGAGGAATATGCACTCCTGGGGATGACTTTTGGACTCTTAACCATTGTCAGTATTTTATTTGCACCATCCCTATAATGCTTAACATTATTAAACAGCAAACTTTTTATACCGTCTTTTTATACCGTCTTATGACCTTTAAAGCCCTTTATGGCCTGGGACCTACCTACCTTAGGGACCATCTCTCCCCACATGTTCCCCAGAGAGTGCTGAGATCGGGGTCTCAGAACCTCCATATAATCCCTGGGCCAAAGGAGGCCCGTCTGAAAGCGACCAGAGACAGGGCCTTTTCGATTGCAGCCCCCTGTTGGTGGAACCAGCTGCCGGAGGTGAGGGCCCTGCGGAACCTTGAACAGTTCCGCAGGGCCTGTAAAACAGCCCTCTCCAGTTGGCATACAACTAATTGATATAGGGATGCCTGAATATTTAAACTTATGAACATCAGAATATTGAACACTGGAATACTTGAAGAACTGATTTAAGGAAAAGGTAGCATAGTGCATATTGATGTGAGTTTTATGTATTTTTATGTATTTTATTGTATAATTATTAATGTATTTTAAACTGATCTTTTGTTAGCCTTTTGTATTGTGAGCCGCCCTGAGCCCGCCTTGGTGGGGTAGGGCGGGATATAAATCGAATAAATAAATAAATAAAAATAGCAAAAACTAGTATTTTGTAACTTGAAATAGATTAAGAAAAAAATACTTAATTTGACTCTCAGCTGACACTTACTTACTATTTTTCCCCAATCTTCCTCCTCCTCAGCTGATTCCCATAATACAATGATACTCAAATTTATCTTCACAACCACCCTGTGAGGTAGGTTAGGGAAGTGACTGGCCCAAGCAAGCCTCATAGCTGAGCAGAAACTGATTTGCCAAAAGATACCCAAAATACACCCAAAGGATACCCAAAGAACATGGATACAAGAAAAAGAACTCTTAATTAATGTGGAAATTTAAGTGAACTGGAAAGAAGCTAAAATAGGGTAATATAAACTAAAGTACAAATATTTATATTAAATTCTAATTTACCAACCATTTGCTATTGCAGACTCACAGTGAATCATACAGTTACTATCCAAGCCCATTCAAAAAAGGAGAGAACAATGCATGCGTAAGGACAGCTTTTTAAATTAAACTACTTTAGCTGTTGAAACATATAATGTATTCACAATGAGATCAAAACTTCAACAAGGTTTACAACCATAGTAGAGATTAGAAGTAAATGTAAAAGTAGAGATTAGAAGTTTATGAAAAAGGGAGTAGAAGTACTCCCTTTTACATAAACACACAGCTGGCTCTCAGTCGATCAAGGGTAAGCTAGATAATAGATAATAAGACATTTGACTTTTTTCTCCTTTTTTTATTCTGTAATGCAAACCAGGCATCAAAAGGCTGTAAATCTTAATAAAAGGAAAGAGAGAAAAGGAAAACTCTTTCCTCTTTTCCCCTCAGATATTTTCTGGTCAAAATTGCCCACCTGATCTTCCACCCATGGAGGAAATGGTGCAGATATTTTCCTTCTTAGGAAGAACATTTTAGTAGGAAAACTATCAGAAGGGAACAGATTAGGCTACCCCTTCACCCAATCCTCATTTTCAGCTGCAGATCACAGCCTCTCTGACTTAATTTTGTTTTGAAAAACTTGTCAGGGGGAAACCACATGTAACTAGGCATCACACTTCTCCTTTCGTACAGTAATTAAAACTTTATTAATAACGGACTTCCGGGCTCCATCATCTTGGCTTCAGAGGGGCTCACAGATCGTCCTCCTGCGGCAACTCTGAGTCTGGCTGTTGGAGGGGTGTCACAGAAGTGATGCCCTCATAGAAAAAGCCCGGAAGAAGCTTTTTCTTAGGCATGGGATTTTTACAGGGAGAGAGGGGTTCAGCGGTGGCTGTCCCTGTGTCTCCTCTATGTCCTGAGGCTCTGCAGCCATAAAAAGCTGGCGCACCAGCAGAAAAAGAACGCCCGACTGCTTTTTTGCTTTTGTTTTCTCCAGTACACCTTTGAAGTAGCGTTTTTCTACTCCTAATGTGAAGATTCTACTTAACAAGTAGGTGCTTTTCTAATTCCATTCCTTGATGAGTCACTTTACATAACAATGAGAGACTAGCTCAAAAGAAGACAAAGAAGGCCTCGGAAAGTTACAAGCAGTCTTAACTATTTAAATTGGATTGAATATAACTACTAAAATCGACCCGGATTATAATTAGACTTATACTAAAGTGATTATTATTAGGTTGCAATATGATCTGAACACAAAGGAGATATATTCCAGAGAGATCTGTCTCTATCGCCTGACTGTATTTGAAAGAACGACATTTGAAATCTCAGCTGGAGTTGTTGTGGAATGTGGATTAGCAGGAGCTGGAAACTATTTTACAATCTGAACTAAAAGACTGAGTTTGTTATCAGAGGAAAATGGCACTACCTAGCAAAATGTCTCATGAAAAAGTTATCTTTTTAAATATCATCTCTCTGAAACAAGATCTTGTCTCATTTATGCAGCTCATTAAAGACCAAATGAGTTGTTTTATGTTGAAAGCTAATGAAATTGCAATCCAATAGGAGTTGAGTGCTAAAGAGAGTCTGCTGACGGCTGTGAAATTGGAAGGGGAAAGTGATATGCTCCGAAATAAACAAAGGAAAATTAAAATGGTCTCCTATGTCGCAGTTTTAAAACAAGACCGGAAATCAAGATCCAGTGAAGTCAATTGGAGAGGGGAAAATGGTGTTTAATTCTTCTTCCCTCTGTTGAGGCGGCAGGCCATATTGAGAAAAGGTACACTTCAATCAACAAATCAAGATGTGGAAAACTTTCCGGAAGAAGGATATTGGATTTTTGTTTTATTTTTGTGAATGACTGGATATGGAACTGATTAAGAAGTGGTATGCGATTTTAAAAGGCAAGCTGTGGTCAAATGGGCTGACTCTGATGTAATATGGATGCAGAAATTAAAGGAACTTAAAAGTTTTTAATCATTGGGATGAAGGATTCATGAATTTTGGTTCTTTTTTTGTGGGCAAACAAACATGTAACTATTAATAATAAACAGATATCCGATTTTTTTTAAAAAAAGGGAGATTTTGAGGAAGAAATAGAGCTGGTAAAATTGTAATTAAATATATAGTCAATTTGGATTAATGTTAAAGAGTGCAGATAACATATTTCTTTATATAGTAGATGTATCTACAGTATGCTTACTTAGTGAGATTGCTCATATTGTGGTAAGAGCTGGATTAACAGTTGTAAAGGCAGATAGCATAATTGTGTATCTGGTAGATTTGGTAACCTGGTAATGTTGTTTTTAATATGCTTTTTTGGAGAAATGGTTTAGACTGAGAGACAAATTACTTAGTTATATCCTAAGTAATTTGTTAAGGAAAACTACTTATACTAAAGTGATATTATTTTTATGTGCTTGTTTTAATAAGGACTTTGTCAAACCAACAATCTAATTTGTGCCTATAATAGGCTTAAGTTAAATCAGATAAACTTGGCGTTGAGACAGTTCGGAATTTTTTTAAAATTTGTTATACCTATTTGTGTTTAAGAAGAAATATTTATATTCATATTGCTATTACTAGCTTATTAAAAGATTTTTTTCTGGTAATGAAAGAAAGGAAGGTAAAATATATGGAGATTTTTATACTTGTAGGTAGAATGATTTTAGTATTTTATTGGAAGGTAGAATTATAACTGATATATTTGTACTGTTTTCTGTTTGTTTTCCCCATTCTGTCAATTCCCCCTTTCCCCCCTTTTTATGTATTTTCTGCAATGCTTCTTTCTTTTGTAGAGTTGAAAAGGCATAAATGTTTAAATGAGACACTGAACTATGTAGAAATTACATAGTAGGAGCTGTTACGGGAAATGCTTATGTTCCTTTTAAAATGGGGAAATTAGCAATATGGAGACTAGGTAGAGTGAATCAGGAGCAAAGGATCTTTTCTTCAATAATACAGAGGTCAGGTTTTCAAACAAGAATACTCCAGGCAAATATATTTTATAATGTTTACTTAAAATATGTAAAAAGAATACATTCGCACATCCAAATACACAATACAGGCAATCAAGAAGCTACGAAAGATAGAGGTTATCGATAGAGGAATTGAGGGGGTCTTGAGGAAAGGAGTATTACCTGGTTCAGATGTGGGGAGGTCCAGTTACAACTTGAAGATGTAGACAGCGGCGTCACTAGGGCAGGGCCAAGGGGGCCATCGGCCCTCCCCCAGAGCATTCTCATTGGCCCCAGGCACTGACCCATGACCCCCCCAACAGGAAGGGGCTGGCCCTGGGACTAGAACGCTGCTGCTGTGTGTAGGCTGGCCAGGATTCTGAAACCGGGGCCGCGCTGCCGCCGGCTCAGCTAAAAGCGTGTGGGTGAGTGGGGGAAACTTAAATGCTGCAAAACTGGTATCTTGGATTACGGGGGCTGGTCATGTGACCAGAGGGTGGATGAGGGAGGGGCCATGTGAAGTGGGCGGGGTTGTGTGCGGAGGGGGTGACGCAGCCCTCCAAAAGGGGTGATGCCCAATGGGGGGGGTTGACTTGAATCAGTTACAGCCCAGGGTGCAACCCACCCTAGTGACGCCTCTGGATGTAGACATGCACTACCATGTGCCATGTCTGAGGGTCCCCTTACTTACATGTTATATATGCTCAGACTGAGAGATGAAGCTTTCTCTCCTGTTTTAATATTTTGGAAAGGAAAAGGTTCTCCCAAAAAGGGTCTGGCTTGTTGGGCAGTGATTAGTCTTTTCTGGATACCTGATTGGTTGTTCACCTCAAGACAATGAGTACAGCTGACTCTGGTCACCTGAATGGATCTTCAGGTAACAATAGACAGTGCTGGTTTAGTAATGTCAGCTCAATGGGTTACAAAAGGTCAGTATATGTGCTAATTGTTTGGGCGGTTTAGCAAAGATACCCCTGGGGAGAGGCAAGCATAGAGAATAAAGAGTTTGTCCAGGTGTCAGATATTACCATAGCATTAGACAAAGAGAAGTTGAATCGCAGCAAAGAGCCAGGGAGATAGCTGATTAATCAGTAGCTGAGATTAGGGTATGAACAATACTTACCAGCAGTCCCCAATGTTATTATGCATTCCATTTGGGTGGGGGAGAGGGCCATGTACGGAGGGTGCCTTTACATGGGACTAGAACAAGCTCTCTACTCCATTTTGAATGAAGTATTTCTTGGCCAGTTTCTGGTCAGACTCCATTTTGTATAGCTTGGGGTCCCCTTAGCTCAGGTGGGGTAACCCTATAGGCAGCGCCTCCTGGCTATAGAGCAGGGCTTTTTTTGTAGTACTGAGCCCTGAAAGCCCTTGGAGGATTGGCTACATCAGGGGTGTGTGGCCTAATATGCAAAGGAGTTCCTGCTACAAAAAAAAGCCCTGAGTAAAAGCATAACAAGAAACCTGTCTCTTTAAGCAGCTGCTTGTTCAAATTCAAAATAATGATTCAGGCTGAGGCCTAGTAAAAGATGGAAGTTTCTTTTTCTGAAACATAGCAAGCCACTTGTAACTTCAGATAGGGAGACAGGAGGTAAGCCAGCTGCTGGTCACACAATTATGCCTGGTAGCTTCAAGGATGCAAGAATCCAGGAGGGTACATTCCATCTTGTTAGTGCCTGAGCTCATGGGTGGAAGAAGGTGTTTGTTCAACTGATCTTAATGCAGCTGCAGGGCATCTGGGTTAATTAGCAAACTCACTGGATTGGTTACACCTCCTGATTAGTAAAAGTCCTTGACAGTTAAACTACATCATTTGCTACATATTTGATTGGATAACTAGAATGTGCCCCATAGCTGTCCTGCAGAACCTTGCACTCTGCAGATTAACACCTTCTGGTAGTCCCCAGCCTGAAAGACGTCTGTTTAGCTTCAACCAGGGCCAGAACTTTTTCTGCCATGGCCCTAGCCTAGTGAAACATGCTCCCACTTGAGATCAGGGTCCTGTTACATTCCACGGGGCCTGTAAAATAGAGTCGTTCCAGCAGGCCTTTGGCTGAGGAGATGGACAGCCATTACATCTGGGCCTCCCCTATGATGCAGGGATGTGTTTAGTGATTTAAAGCATCAAGAAATGCTGCCAAATGAGTTCACCACAGCATCATCTACAGGGCGCTCATATTCAATCATCTGATGCCTTAACCAAGACTGCTTTTAGATTATTTTAATTCTGTTGTAACTATATTAACCCTATTTATTTGTATATTACAGTCACTACATTTGCCAAGTTGACTTGTGTAACCCGCCCTAAGCCTGCTTGCAGGGAGGGCAGGATATAAATCTGTGTGTGTGTGTGTGTGTGTGTGTATAGATATAAAATAAACAGAATAAAGGAAAGGTTTTGCCCTTTGTTTGGATTACATCAGAGAGAAAGAAAGAAAGAAAGAAAGAAAGAAAGAAAGAAAGAAAGAAAGAAAGAAAGAAAGAAAGAAAGAAAGAAAGAAAGAAAGAAAGAAAGAAAGAAAGAAAGAAAGAAAGAAAGAAAGAAAGAAAGAAAGAAAGAAAGAAAGAAAGAAAGAAAGAAAGAAAGAAAGAAAGAAAGAAAGAAAGAAAGAAAGAAAGAAAGAAAGAAAGAAAGAAGAAGAAGAAAGAAACGATGATGAAACTTTTATTTTGAGTGGGTCTTACTGAAACCTTGTATTGTACTTTGGAATGTGAAACCTCACTTTTGGCAACATCTGGATCTTGAAATAATGCATTGTTTGTTTGTTTAGATTTCTATCCCACCCTTCCCAAAAATGGGCTCAGGGTGGGTTAATTAGAAAACTCGATGCATTGAAATGTGCTTAGTTACACTTTGTTATTTTTATCCACAGCTCTTTTCTAGGCCATTTCCACACAATTTTTTTAAAAAATCATATTTTGGGGGAGTTCTTAAATTAGGAGCCTTCAATCTGAATCCAGTACTTCAGCCTTCATTGGCCACAGTTACAGATTGTTTGGTGAAACTTGTCTTTTAAGTGTCCTACGTTGCAAGGGTGACTTTCTTGATTTTAGTTCCAGGAGGCTGAGATTTTGTCCCTAGGTCTCTGGCTGTCTGGTTCGTGGAAGGTGACTGGTGGTAGTGCTACCCTGGGGTGTAAAGACTCACACTTAAGCTTTTTTGTTTTTTGTCTTGCCTACCCTTTTCCAAGGGATCCTGGGGTGGGGATCCCTTAACAGCAAATATTTTCTGCAACAGACATTACATTAAGAATAAGAAAGAAGAAGAAAAAAGAAGGAAGAAGGAGGAGAAGGAAAATTGCAGATTTATACCCTGCCCTTCTCTCTGAATCAAAGACTCAGAGCGGTTTACAATCTCCTATATCTTCTCCTCCCACAACAGACACCCTGTGAGGTTGGTGGGGCTGAGAGGGCTCTCACAGCAGCTGCCCTTTCAAGGACAACTCCTACGAGAGCTATGGTTGACCCAAAGCCATTCCAGCAGCTGCAAGTGGAGGAGTGGGGAATCAAACCCGGTTCTTCCAGATAAGAGTCCACGCACTTAACCACTACACCAAACTGGTACACAGTAGTATAGTCCACAGTCCCAATCTCTTTATCAAAACATCTTTTTGAACAATTTAATTACAGTACAGCCCTATTATCTATGTAAAAATGCCCTCTTGAATTATTCAGGAATGAGTGTAGTTTATATTCAGGGTTTAGGGTCAATGACTCAGTGTGTTCTATCAACAACTGAGAAAAACAGGTTTTTGACACCAGAAACACAGTTGACACAGTTTCAAAGCCAAAATATTGAAAAAAATTATGAATTTTTCCTGACATATTTTGAAAGAATACACAGCCTTTAACATGAAAGCAGCATAGAGTTATAAAACAGAAGTTCCCCAAGAATTTTAACTGTAATTCTAAAGTACATAGCAGTCACACAACCTTGTTACATAACCACGTCAACTGTACTAAAAACCTGATCCTTATAGAATAATCTAACAGAGAAGAGAAATTATTATGCATTTCAAGAATTATGCTCTTGATCGCTAGTGTAACAAAGCAGAGAAAAAACAAAAACTACTATAGCAACCATTATGTAACATGTATGTGATGGTCTGCTGAACTTTACTTATTTCTGTGCTAGTTGCACAGAAAGTCAACCTTGGTTCAGTAAAGCCAAAAGCTGTTGCAGATTTCCCACATACAATATATAGGACATTATAATTACAGCTATCTTTGAATTTCATTACTTACCATCACTGTATTCTACCTAAACATAATTGCCCACAACAGCAGCCATCAGTATTTCCAGACACAAACCAATCTTTAATCCTCAAGATGCTGCATGAAACACACTGAGCTGCATGCACGTGACAAGAAACCACATGGCCTCACAATCACATGAGAGTCATATGACAGGAAAAAGGGGAGGAAGATGAGGAATCAGAATTATGATCTCCCTCACAATGGGGGGAGGACTCCACATGCAGAACATGTAACAACTAGTGGAGATGGCTAAGCCAAGCAAGGGAAGAAGGCAAGGAAGAACTTTCATAGGATGGAAGAGCTACAAAGAAATCCTCTCCACTGCTGAATAACCTTGCAGCAGCATCTTAGCACTTCACTCAGCAGAAAAGTGGGAGGCAAGGTGCCTTTACTCTCTACCCATGCACAGGAACGGTAGGTCTTTCTGAAAAGCAACCAAAACGGCAGCACTATAGAAGCTTAGGAGCCATTTAAACCCCTGCTTTTCACAAGCTGCCTTAAAATTTGTGGAAGTTCATGGAGGCTCTTCAGTTCATGAACATCACTTCACAAACCAGCCAAAATTCATGACAAATTTTAATTCGTGAGCTGGTTTGTGCCATCCATAGAAATTATGGATCCAAACACCAATATAATCAGGGAAACTTCTGTTGGAGAAAGAGCTAATTAAGTTGGAGGTAGCCTCCTTAGGCTGCAAGAAGTCTGCTTGGAAGAGGCCATAGACTAAATAGGGGTATGGCTGCCCAGAGTCCTAGAAATATTGTAATAGTGACAATTTATTTGGTGTTCTGTCATGGTTAATGGCTGTTCATTTGTATCATGTGTAGACAGCTATCTATAAAAAGTATGCATGGTGCAATGTTGATGTCCCATGTCATCTTCTAACAAATATTTAAATTTATTTATTTATTAAGACATTTATATCCTGCCCTTCTTCTTAGTTCAAGGCAGCTTAAACAGATAATATACTCACATATTCAAACTCAAATACACAGCACTCAAGAAAAGGAGACAAGAAATAGAAGAAGTACAAGCAAATTATATGGGGACAGATTGAGAGATGAGAATTGAAATGCCTCCTGATGAGGATAATGATGGACAAAGTCATGTCCAGTAGTAAGCCAATCCAAAGATAACGGCTGTTGGAAATATACATCTGTTCTGTATGTCCTTTGCAATGTTCTAAAGTTCCAGTCATTATAGGGTTAACACTGTGCCTGATTCCCTATTGTCTGCATGACCTGGGAAGAAGATACTGACTGCTGTCAATCAAGAAGTGGGAAAACCTGTTTTGTCTGTTTAGTCAGTTAGTCAGGTGACTTCCTTTGTTCAGGCAGAGAGTTCAAGGAGGAGTAGGAAGTGGTCTTCCATTAAGCACATGATCTTCTAGTGTAAGCATGTAGTTCTATAGTGTTTGTTATTTTCATCTCCCAGTACCCTTTCTCTCAGCAACTCTTACTCCTTAGGGCTGTAAGATTTGTCTTAATTTATTTGCATTCTTTCACTATAGAGGCCCCTATGTTCTCAAACAGCCTTCCAGGAAATGATCAGGATAATATCTCTACTGTCCTCCAGGAAGCTGAGAAATACAATTCTATTTAGGAGATGGTATCATGGTACGGGACTGGAATTTTTGACCTATTAGTTTCTACACGTATGAATCTTGTTCTGATTTATTTTAAAATGTACACTTTATTGTTGTTCATATACCAGATTGGGTGTTTGTTTATATTTCAAGCCACTTTCACCTTAATTTGAAGGGAAGACAGATATGTTTTAATTAATAAATAAGAAAAATTAGTGAAGAGAAAATGGGCATAGAGAAAGCAAAAGAACAGGGAAGATACAAAGAAAAACACATAAAGGTACCTTGAAACATGGACATCACATCAAGCCAGAGGACGTCAGTGCAAGGAAGATTATAAACTAGCATTAAGTGATTTCAGTAAAACTAAGGCAAAAAAAAAATATTCTGAACTAAATACCCACTACCCTGAAGCACAGCATCCTACTGTTTTCATCAGTGAGACAATGCCCCACACATGGAGCCTGATTATGAAAAGTATATACATTCACACACACTCACCGGCTAATGTATAATCCATATCAAATCCAAAGCACTTTATTTTTTCCATGGCTAGACTTCTGTTCACAAAAACCCTGTGGAAAAAGTAAGAGACCCAAGGGTAAACATTTTTGTCATGAAATTTAATGGGAACAAAGATATTCCTTGTGACATTTTAGAAGTGTATCTTAGGAATTTTTTGACACTTCTAAAATTTTTAAAGAGACATGGGTTGCAATCCTATGCACTTTCAGTTAGAAGCAGCTATTGCGTCAAAAAGTGGAGTTGCTTCTGAGTAAGCATGCACAGATTTGGGCTGTTGATCTAACACAATAGTACCACACAATTCTATTGTTTACCTGTATTAATTTTACCTACTCCATGACCAAACTTTACTCATACTTTACTCACATTATCATACTTTACTCACATTATAAAAAACAAGATTCACTAGAAAAGGCAATAATGCTAGGAAAAGTGAAAGGCAGAGAGAAAAGAGGAAGACCTGTGAGGTAGATTGACTCAGTAAAGGAAGCAACGGCCCCAATTTAATGATCAGATGTTTTGGAGGTCTTTAATTCATAGGGTTGTTGTAAGTCAAAAGTCCAAGAGATTGCTGGTAAGGGCCCGCAGAATGCAAAGTTACAAAATCTTGGCCATGTGAGCCACTAGCCCCTTTGACTATCCCAATGACCAGAAGTCAAGGGGCAAGCATCTAACCTTTCTGGGATTAAGCAAGGAAGTGAACTCTGGAAGGCAGGCCGCTTGTAGAATGAGCTTCTACAAAACCATTAACCTGGTAGGTAAGCATCTGGTTTAGGTACTGGAATTAAGATTGAAATTACCTTAAGAAAAACATCACAAATACAATTAAAAGGAATTTATTAAAAGTGTGCAAGAATATTTCAAAAGGAACATTAGCAGTGAGGAATCAAAATAACAAAGTTATATTCGAGAGATTAGCTACACAGTAAGATATTGGTTCAAGATTAGCAGATGTTACCCTTCTTAGCGGAAGAGAAAATCCATTGTGCAAAAATGGAGTAGATATAATCTTGATGAATAGACCACACATGTGTGGGTTTCTCCTAATCTGCTCAGCCCATCTGCAGTGAAATTTTCTAAACTGGCAATATGGATCACCTGGAGGGACATGTGGTTTGCAACTGTCTGTTCCCAAATGGCAATGGCTTCTTGACACCAAAGAAGGGAGGTGGTACCCCCATTTGCTGATGTAAAACATCACTGTGGCGTTACTGGTCTGAACTTGGATCACTTTCCTGTGCAGCAAAGCTGAAAAAGAGCTACAAGCATAGCAAACTGCTCTCAGTTCTAACAGGTTAAAATGTAGGCCCCGTTCAGTTCTGGACCATGTGTCACTAACACATCTGTCCCCATAGAGGGCACCCCCACCTGAAACATCTTTAGTAACTGTAATCTGAGGAGATTGGCAACCAAAGGTTATTCTTGTCAGCTGGTTAGAGTTGAGGGTTCACTATCACAATTCCTTCAGGATCCTTCTAAGGATCTAAAAATGGGGGTTCTGAGAGCATAGAGTGGGGTTAAACACTCTTATGAACTAATTCTGTAAAGGTCACATTTTTAGGTGAACAAAAGGAACCACTTAGATCAAATAATCTTTGGATGGCGATGGCTTTCTGAAAGCAACTAAACATGCATTGCTCAACCATGAGTTTAATAGATAAGGCCTTGTCTCCTGGTAAGAATACTCAAATAGCAACAGAATCCAGCCTAGCCTGAATAAAGGATGTTTGTTGACAGGGAATCAGGTTTGACTTCCAAGCAATCTGTAGGTCGAGCCTTTGGCAAGTTTGTAAGGTCCATGACAAATGAGTATGGATTTCTAGGGCAGAAGGTGCAGTAAACAGCCATTCATCTAACTATGGGAAGACAGAACATCATTTAGATTTTAAATGGGGAACTACGACTGCCATACATTTGGTAAACACAGTGGCCAAACCAAAAGGAAGCACCCTATATTCATAAGGAGTACCCTGAAGAGAGAACTGTAACTTTTTCTATGATCTCCATAAACGGGAATGTGAAAATAAGTGTCTTGAAGCTCAAACCAATATTCTGAACTGAGCAATTGGGAAACTGAAGACAAAGAAACCATTATGAATCTATGTACATCAAGAAAGAAATTGGGCCCTCGAGGTCCAAAATAGAAGGTAAACCACCATCTTTTTTATTAACCAGGAAAAACCTGAAATTAATAACCAAATATTGAAGCAGGGGAGCTTAATTTGCCAACAAAACATTTAACTCAGTAATCAACTCTGATAACACATTGTCAACTGCTTGAGCAGCTGTTATCACTGGAGATTAAGTGGGCAAAATCTAAATGGGAGCCATTTTCAACAATGGATAACACCCAGGAATTGGAAGTAATGTTGTGCCTTTCTGGTAAGAACTTGGACAAACTATTCTGAAAGGAGAGTTGAGGTGGATTACCACCCAGTACTAGTCTGAAGGAAGGCTTGAGGGCCTTTATATGGTCCCTTGAGGGTTGGTGCTGAACAGGACCAGATTTGGGACCTCAAGTTAGACCTACAACGGTTCTGCTGAGAAGGTTGAGAGGAAGATCTTTGTTGAGGATAGTGATAAGTTTGCTGATGGTAGGAAGGATGGAAGCTCTGATAGGACAGTTGGAACCCTAAATGATATTTAGGCCTGTACGGAGGAGCCTGTGATGGAGTTATTCCAATGGAGCAAGTTATTTGTTGATTTTTCTTGATTTGTTGCAGAAAATCATCAGTCTTAGCCAAAATGAGTAAAGAGCCTTCAAAGGGTAGGTCTTCCACCCCAGTGCACGTCTCAGGAGGGAGAGCAGTTGATCTCAGTCAAGCATGTCTTCTCAGAATTATAGCTGAGGCCATTGTGCGCACCAAAGTATCCGCTGTATGCTTGCCTGCATTCAACAGTTGCTTTGATAGTCCAAGCGCTTCTGTTCGGATGACTTTGAAGAAGAAGAAGAAGATATTGGATTTATATCCTACCCTCCACTCTGAAGAGTCTCAGAACAGCTCACAATCTCCTTTACCTTCCTCCCCCACAACAGACACCCTGTGAGGTGGGTGGGGCTGAGAGGGCTCTCACAGCAGCTGCCTTTTCAAGGACAACCTCTGCCAGAGCTATGGCTGACCCAAGGCCATTCCAGCAGGTGCAAGTGGAGGAGTGGGGAATCAAACCCGGTTCTCCCAGACAAGAGTCCACACACTTAACCACTACACCAACTTTAACTTTGGTTAAAGACTTCTTATCAGACACTTGGGAATTGTAAGTTTGAAAGTTGTGGATCGTTTTGAAGTGCCTTGCTGTGAATTTAAGCTTAGAGAAAGCCTTTGGGCAAAAACGAGGTCTGAATGTTCTGGATAGTCTCATTTAGCTCCTATGAAACAATATTGAAAAAAATGACTGCACATCCAAGAATCACCAGTATTTCAGGCTGAAGTCTGCTTCTCTAGAGCCAGTTTGGTGTACTGGTTAAATGCACAGACTCTTATCTGGGAGAACCGGGTTTGACTCCCCACTCCTCCACTTGTACCTGCTGGAATTGCCTTGGGTCAGCCACAGCTTTCGTAGGAGTTGTCCTTGAAAGGGCAGCTGCTGTAAGAGCTCTTAGCCCCACCTACCTCACAGAGTGGGGGAAGGTAAAGGAGATTGTGACTGCTCTGAGACTCTGAGATTCAGACTATAGGGTGGGATATAAATCCAATATCATCATAATCTTCTATTTCGGCGTGCTAAAGTCCATCTTAATCACTGCTTGAGCCGTGGGAGTGTTGGACTTTCACCTAGAACATAAACAGAAAGCTACAAAGGACTTACCTGTTTAATGGATATATAAATATAGGCATAGATGATTTGTTCTTCTCTTGATTATTGTTCTGTTTTGTAAAGTGAGTTTTTGCTGAATTGTTATATATTTTCTAAGCTTGTAGTGTTCGTTAATGCCTATAGCTTTAAGAAGTACGTCTTAGACTTTTTACACAGAAGTGCAGCTTTGTTTCTCCGCCATTAAAGAAGATGGAGGAGGATGAGTGAAAAGGGATAAAGCAGGGATGGGGAATGTCTGTCCCAAGGGCCATATGCAGCTCTCGAGGTCACTTGGTGTGGCCCTCGGGGATTGCTGGGCCGAATCGAGCCATGTGGCAGCCTCTCTGGGGCCTGGCTGGCCAGCGAGGATTATGGGGCCCAACCGCGCTGTGCAACAGCCTCCCCAGGGCAAGGCAGGGATTACAGGGTCCAGATGTACTGTGAGGCAGCCTCCCTGGGACCTGGTTGGCCAGTCAGAATTGCAGCAGGACCTGAAAAAGTTACTGCCACAGTTCAATTTGCACTTCTTTATCCCAGATGATGTGGCCTAATATGCTAATGAGTGTGTGACCCAATATGCTAATATCAGGGGATGTGGTCTAATATGCTACTGAGTTTCTGCTGGGCTTTTTCTACAAAAAACCCTGGACCTATGCATTTGCCTAGGGCAGGCCAGGTGTTTGTGTGTGTGTGTGTGTGTGTGTGTTTGTGTGTACGCGTGCGCATGTGCCAGATTAGGCTCTCCCCACATGACTTCAAATAGAAAAACATTTGTATTAATTTTGACAGACTGAATTGTTCTCCCTTGGCAGAGCACTGTTTTTTTTTTAAATTGATAATTTTTATGGCCCACGAATGATGTTATAAATATCCATATGGCCCTTGGCAGAAAAAAGGTTCCCCACCCCTGGGATAAAGGATGGTTTTTCCCAAATAGCTGTTGCCATTTCAAGAACTCCTTCCAGAAGAGAAAAAGCTACAGTCTCTCGAGAATCAGGATACAGGCTAGCCTAGGATGTTGTCTTGGGGTTTTGCATCTGTACCACATGTTCTGAGTAAAGACGTAAGTACTCACTTGATGACACTGGATCACGGTCCCGAACAGTGTCATCCAGGGACAGCTCCAAAGCAACGCCAGAGTTGAACACAAGTGTCTGTGGTTGTTCCATCATCTGGCCCATTGGTTCTATGCATGGCTGTGATGGTTCCAACAATCCTGGATGGTACTGAGAAGGACAGCAGCAAGGATATTGTTGCCATGGTCTAGAATGAGCCCTCTGAGATCTTGAGATGTGATCTGTCGGTGTCTGAACTACTGTTGCTAGTTTGCATATCAATGGGCACCATGTGGTGACAGGCGAATGGGAGATCGAGTGCACAAAGTAGTGTGTCCACTAACTTCTACATCTGTCTTCAAAGCTGGTTCCTTTGAATCTGATTTCTTTGGTTCTCTATGTTATTTTAGATCCACAGAGCCTGATCGATGAGACTTGTTTTAACTTCAATCTGTACTTCTTTGGTGGCAGTTCTGAACATGACCTGTTCAGAGCATTTTCAGGTGCCCCAGAACATCTACAGTTTGGGTCTGACCTTGGAACCAAGTGGGTCAAAACTACTGATGGATTTTGAAAAACATGGTCAGTGACCAGTTTGGATGCTGAGAACACAAGCTGTTGTACCGGGGCAGATGTTTTTGTTGCCAGCTTAGCCAATGTCAAGAGCCTTTTCACACAGAAATGATTTTTAGCCAGGAGACATGGTCGGCCCTTGGGCTCTGGCTTTCAGGATAAACTGCTGGCAGATTATATATGCTGATATGTTATGGTTCTCACCCAAACACAACAAACAAGAGTGCTCATCCGTTGTCATATTCGTTGAACAAGGGAAGCATTCCTTGAAGAACATCACTTTTGTTGAGAAAAAAAGAATGAAAAGCTAGCTAAGAAATGTCCTACTCCGACATCAGCAAAGAGAGCTGAGGAAGAGTGTGGAGTCCCTCCCTGGAGCACATGATCATTGAGCAGGAAAATAGCTCCAATTTGGAGGGGTTCCTCCTGCTCTGTTTCTAGGCTAGCTTGAAAATCATCTTCCAGTTCAATATGGGACTGCACATGACGACAATGAACTAAAAACTTACACAAAATGGAGGGGGGATTAATCCTCCCCAGAAAGGAACCTATTTGCACTAACTTTGATAGTCCAAGTGCTTACATCTAGATGCTCATCATATACTACAACTTATTGCTGAAGGTGTTCTATAATACCACAAGGATTGGACTTTTTCTAAATCTGTAATTCAGGATCACATTATTAGTTGTGATATTTTTCTGTCATCTATGTAATATGTAAGGACCATATGTATTTTTATTAACTATAAAACATAATAGCCATAAATTACAGCGATCGCTTGTTTTTTGGGTTTTTACACTGTGATCCCAGTTTGTTTTTCTGCTATAACTTCATTAACACATACAAATAGAGGAGAAAATGTGTTAAATGTCATTTCCACATCACAGCTGCTGGGCCAATACCCCAAGTCTTTCTGGATGCAAAGTTAGTCCCTCACTTGACAGTATAAACAACAGAAAAATTCAAACCTTTGATTATAATTAATATGCAAGGGGCGTGGTGTCGGAGTCTTCTAAGATGGACACCTAGAGTACTTGCTCTGCTTCCCCCTTTTACCTCAACTCATCTAACTCACACAAACCAGTATATCACCTCTAATAAACATGAGTAAAACATCAACTGGAAAGTCTACAACAACCCCTGCAAATAATAAGGGGATCAAGGACTTCTTTACAATAAAAATTCCACTGACAACTCAGAACACAGACCTGAGGAGCGAAGACGAAATGGCGGCTGAGGGAACAACTGCTTTCTTGCCCACCCCCATTCCTAATGAGACAACCCTAGAAATGATGTTTAGCAATTTTGAAAAGAAAACAACAGATAACATGTCGGCAATAATCAAACCTCTGACAGATCAGTTTGCCTCATTTCAAATCACACTCGAAAATGTAAATACAGTTGCAGGTAGTGCAAGGGAAATCGGGCTGGCTTTACAGGAAGATGTAAAAACACTGAAGGCTGAAAATATTACTCTTAAAGAGAAAATACTCTCACTAGAAACCTCTTCACGCCATT
The DNA here is from genome assembly GCF_032191835.1 of Heteronotia binoei. Classification (NCBI taxonomy): domain Eukaryota; kingdom Metazoa; phylum Chordata; class Lepidosauria; order Squamata; family Gekkonidae; genus Heteronotia; species Heteronotia binoei. The sequence continues at coordinate 74,405,016 of NC_083228.1, read as the reverse complement.
CCAATTTGAAATTTAGGGGTTTTAAAGACAACTTAAATAATACGATCTCCCAAGCTTTATTGCAGAATAGCTAGTAAATGTATTAGATCTGGAAGATGATATCGCTCCTTGTATTTCTGCCGCCTACCGCCTCAGTTTCCCCTCACGAGCAGCAATCAGAGGCCCAAGAGACACATTAGCAACCATTCCAGATCAGAGGGTCAGACAAAAAATACTTGAGTTAGCAAGGAGTTGGGGTGACCTTCCTTTCAAAAATGACTCTATTCATGTATACCTAGACTTACCAAAGGACGTATTGAACTGGAGACAGGAGATGAAACCCATCACAGAATCCCTATGTGCAGCTAAAATTCACTATAAATGGCTTCACAACAAGATGCAAATCACCTTTAAGGACAGACTGTATGCTGAGAGTTTAGAAGTTGGTTATGTACTACTTAACTCTATTCATGTTCCAGTACCGATGGATTCCTCCAAGCCTTCACACAAATGAAGCCAGCATCACCAATGAAAGACGCCAAACTGAACATTAAATAAATGCATTAATCTAATACTTATGACTGATACTTTACAATAGACATATATGTTTCAAATTTTAAAGATAACATTTCATATAGGCTGGTTTGTGCCTAATAATACATGTTTTGTTTAAATTTGGTTGATAAGTTGGTGGGAGGGGGGAGGGAGATCTCTCTTAGCCTTGTTTTTTGTTTACAGTCTTTTAGTATTGGAGAATTCTCCATTAACTGTATCTAGTTTCCCAGGGTGCAATTAAGTGAGGCTGTTAAGACTACTTATATACTAGATAAAGCCACTTTATATGTTTTAAGTGTTAAAAGAGGGGGAGTGGATATTATAATCAATTGCTAACCACTCATTATATATTCTGCATTAATTAAGCTCATTTTCATTTTATTCTTAACATAATAGATTACTGTAGCTTCTTATAACTGCTTGTTTAGTGACTCAATTAATATTATTTAATTTCATTCTTTCTGATCACTAAATCACAATATTACTGTGATCTCTCCCACCCAAACCCTCTGTTTTAACAAGTAATCAGTAATATTGTGATTTAGTGATCAGAAAGAATAAAATTAAACAATAATAATATTAATTGAGTCACTAAATATTACTAATATTTACTCACTGATTCAGTAATATTAATTGATTCCATTCATTATTGGAATTAATTACTCCTATTCATTGTGTGTATTTTAATGCAGCCTAAATTCAACAGATTAATGTATTTATTGGCTCCATATTTATTGGTAATATTAAATACATCAGCTTTCGTGACACCGATAGCTTCACCTTCGACTATAATATTATATTACAATTTTCACTACTCAATAACATTTTAATTTTTTTTGTTTACAGATAAAAGTAACACTTCTCTTAAGTTGCTGCTCAACTATCACTGCCATTCTAGTACTAATACAAAGTAACAGCAACTACAAGAAAGGTAAGACCACGACTAGCATAGTGCTTTTCTTATTCATTTTTTCCTTCTATTTTTCTCTCTCTTTATATTCACTTATTTATATAACTTTATTCTGCATCAGTGCATACTCTGCTACAATGCCTCCTATTTTGAAAATTATTTCTCTGAATGTCCGAGGCTTAACAATGTTGTTAAGAGGAAATTCATCTTATCAAACCTAAAAAAACTTCAGACATGGTTCTATTACAAGAAACCCACCTACACTCTCCTGCACAACCAGCTCTCAAATCTCTCTGAATCCAACATCAGTGTCATGCAAATGGAAATTCCAAGTCATGAGGGGTCTTGATATTAATATCTAAAAACATCAGATTCCAACATCATTCATCAAAAATTGACCCCAAAGGCCATTATATCTTCATTAAAGGCCTACTTGATGAAGAGCTAGTTACAATTGGTTCTATGTACTCACCCAATGACAACCAACTGTCATTTCTGGAGGAGACACTACACACTTTGAGAAACTTCCAAGAAGGCAAGGTCATTCTAGGAAGCGACCTAAGTCACACTGCTAACTCTGACCTTGATCGATCCTACAATCCTTTCAAACTTTCTAAGAAAAAACAGGGCCCTACTAGATTGTCTTCAATATTCGAAGACTCACAACTTATTGATGTCTGGAAAGCTACTCACAGTAAGGAAAGAGATTACACATATTTTTCTCCAAAACATAACATTCATACAAGAATTGACTTGATTCTTTTATCCAAGTTCTTGCTATCTTCGGTGACTTCTGCTGATATTGGCCTTGCCTTGTGGTCTGACCACTCCTGGGTGAGTTGCACTTTAACATCTTCTGACTGCCATGCACAATTTTACTGGACTCTAAATAAATCAATCCTGTACAATGATGATTGTATTACACAAACTGTCACAAACATTAAACAATATTTGGAGACAAACTGTACTGAAGATGTTTCAGCTTCAAATATTTGGGACGCTCTCAAAGCAGTCCTTTGTGGACAAATCATATCTCAGACAACACAAATCAAACGTAAAAAAAGAAGCCTTTTACCTAGAGTTGAAGAAGAGAATCTCCTGTCTTGAAAAATCGCACAAAGACTCTGGATGCCCACTCAAGTACAAAGAACTAATTTCTGAACGGAAGCTACTAGAAACCATTGAAAGTTCTCATATTAAAAAGAATCTCCTTTTTGTCAAACAGAAATATTGGGTAAAGTCTCCTAAAAATTTTAAAACTACTCTCCTGGAAAGTTAATGAAAGGAAATTTTCAAGATATGTGACAACAGCTCGAGACCAAACGGGAACACTTCATCACAACTCCAGAAAAATCATTTTTACTCAATACTATTTTAATCTCTATTCCTCTAAAAATCCTTCAACAGATGACATCATTGCTTATCTCAACTCACACCCTGAGGAGGAGCAACATCGCTCAATTATGGAACAACCAGCTGAACCTCAAGAAGTCATTGCTGCTATTAAAAACCTAAAAAACAACAAATCTGCTGGACCAGATGGTTTTCCCTCAGTTTTATATAAAAAAATTTGCACATCTACTAGCTCCACCACTCTCCAAAGCTTGCAACGAAAACTCTTTGATGGCAAACTACCACCGTCTTGGAACTCAGTCTCGATAAATTGTTCTACCTAAACAAGGCAAAGGCTTAACTAACCCATCCTCCTACAGACCGATCTCCCTTTTAAATCAAGACTACAAGATTTTCACGGCAGTAATTACCAAGAGGCTAAATTCTTTTGTAACACAACATATTCATCCCGACCAAGCAGGTTTTATAACTGGAAGAGACTTAACAACCAATATACATAAAACCATAAATATTATTTCTAATACTAATCGCAAATGTTTGGAGGCACTTCTGCTGTCCTTAGATGTAGAGAAGGCATTTGATTCTCTTGAAACATCGTACCTTTTGAAGCTTCTCTTCTATTCTACCTCTACAACTTACCTCAGATACGTAATTATATATTCGTCAACACTATAGATACCAATGGTCATTAAAATCACTCACTTATCTAGGAGTTCAGATTCCTTGTAATCTCAACAATATTTTAAAATTCAACCACCTATGCATCTCTCAAGAAATCCAATGAACTACAAACAAATGGAACAAACAATACATCTTTTCATGACAGACTGCAGCTTGTTAAATCATTCCTCTTTTCTAAATGGCTCTTCTTATTTCATACACTTCCAGTACATTTACCTGCTGATTACTTAAATCATGGCAAAAAAACCTAAATGAATTTTTATGGCAATACAAAAAACCAAGAACTAGTTTTAAAATTCTTAGAAGGCAGAGTTCTCAAGGAGGCTTAAACTTTCCAGACTTTACTATATACTACAAAGCTACAATAATAGCAATGATAATTAAACTTCTTCAGAAATCAGAACAGGAAGATTGGACTACCTCGTTGTCAATGTATACAGCTCCAGCATCTATTAAATCATTTGGTCAACAGCAAAATCACGTCCTACCTCTGTAAGGAATAGCACCTTTCTAAAACCTTTACTTGGAATATGGGACACTCTCAGGAAAAAATTACTTCCGACTATTTCCAGATTCTCATCATTTTTATTCCAAAACTGGTTTCCTCCAGGCAATGAAACAAAGGTTGCAGAAATCTGGAGACAAGTGGGACTAACAAGACTAGTAGATATAGCTAATAATTCTGGATTATTACCTAAAAATATATTGGAAAGAAAACTGCAACAACAGATTCCTTGGTACTTTTATTTGCAGCTTCAACATACCTCTTCTACTCTCAACTTGAAAAAAGTAATGTCATGTCCTCACTCTGATTTTGAACTATTTCTTAAACAATCAGACTATAATCACAAAGGCATAATTTCTAAAATTTATGATATAGTGATTTCTCTGGATAGTGTTCAGCGTTTACCATGCCAGTCAAAATGGCAACATAATTTAGGTGAGCATTGATAACTAATATGCTGATAGCAACAAAAACCCTAATTGTTTCAAAATGGAAATCACCTCAAGTTCCATCAGTCTCCAGCTGGTTATCCAAGGTTTGGGACATTCTCATACTAGAAAAAATTACAGATCATATCCAACATTCAAACACAGAAAATGATAACTCGAAATTCACAGAGAAATGATTTCCTTTTATTGAGTTCATTACAGCAAATGACATTCAACCACACAAACCAGAATATCTTGATCTTCTCTACTTATAAGTTTTTAATATTTTCCTTCAGTTGTGTTTTTTTGTTTCTTTTCTATTTATTAACACTTTTATTTCTCTCTTTTTCTACCTTCCTTTTCTTTTACTGTGCTAGTCGTGGATCGCACCCAATTATAATTACCAGATAGTAAATTTTGGAATAACCTGTAATAGTTTGCATAGAGAATATTTAGGCAGTTAAGAATTCATAGCAATACATAATTAATAGTTTAATGATAATATGGGTTCAATTAGATTAACTGTGTTTTGATACAGGAATTGTTGTCTTAATCTTTTGTTTTCATCTTGACCTCTCTCCTTGGATAGAACATGGTCTACATATCTAGATATATCTTTATAACTTAAAATCCTTACTCGATATTTTATTGTATGCATGTAAGTATTTATGCTTGTTTACAACCTTATTCCATAAGTTTAATTAATTGTATATGAATATAAATATTGATATTAACGTGTATATTTTTTAAAATTCAATAAAAAATATAAAGAGATAATATACAATAGTATAGAACCTGTCTAGCCTTCTTGCACTCCCTTGGTCAGCCTGCCTATGCTCCTTGAGTTTCAGTTTACTTGAATTTCTAAGAACCGCACAGCTCTCTCATAATTTATCCCTATCTAATTTTCTGTCTCATATCCATGGACTTTACCTAATTTCACTTTCACCTCTCAGCATCTAGATACAGCTAGCAGACTGGATGTTGTCAGAAGTTTGTTCTGTGGCTAAGGATTGCTCTCAAGCCTGTTTATGACAGGCAACTATTATACTGAATATCCACTATATATTTTCAAACGTTCAGTTCAACACAAGCAATGAGCAGCCTGTTGTTAACCCTACAGAATGCTACCAGTTTAATCCTCCCTCACTTCTGCGCAGTATCACAATCTAAATGTTTCCAGCAGTTCCCTTCCCAAGACAGGCAGTATATCACAAATTTCTCAGCACCAGTGAGTAAGGGGATAGTGTGGTGGGGGGGAGGTGAAACCCTTATCCCCTCCTCCTGTGCTCATATCTAACTACCCTTCAGCCACAGGCATCTGATGCAGTAATTCTGTCATTTCTGGACTCCTATGAAAATCCAGAACCAAAATTACAAAGTTATGACAAGGTTTTAGCCTTAAATTAAAAATTGGATTTGTCCAGCTATTACCACAGATGTAAAAGAACACGTAATAACCTTTATGGAAAATACTCTTTAAAACACTTGGCTGAATTTCAGGTACATACACCGATGATGGCATTGTTTATAACAATTAACATACTATAATTAAAAAGCTGACTTAAGCCAATTACAATAATTTTTATCATCTGATGAATGGAATGATCAATTGCACTTTTCGATACTGTCTTAAACAGTAATATGAAAATGAACACAATCATTAGTATTCAGTGTTACATCTTAAGATTTTTGTCTGGATGCCCCAGACTGCTAAAAGAATATAATTAGCTTTACATATTGTTTACACAAACTGCTAGAACAAATATAGGCAGAAACAAGTATACAAATACATACAAAAAGGAATAGCTGCCAACTCAATAATGCTTCTCTTCTCAATACCCCAGAAATCATCTCTTGAACAGACAAGCTAATATCACTACAAGGCAATTTACAAAAACAAATACTTCAGTAGCAAAACTGTTAATACCCAAGGTCAAACCTATTATATTCCTACACTAAGAATCTTACCTCATCTCACTTACCTCATCTTGCAAAATTTGCAGCCATCCAAGTTACTGACATGCCTGATCACATTACCTCATGTCTTGAAGGCTCCCTACGCTTATATGTAATTTTATTTCAATGCGATTTTACTTTAAAGCACTATGCCTGAAAACAAGGTTGAAGATGCTGCAATTCTCCTTAAACAGTGCTAGAGAACACATTCTGTAGTTAATTTTACAGGTCACTGGATATCACTGTTCTACATAAGTCCATTTGGCATAGAGTTTCTCTAGTCATACCATATTTTACCCTTAACTTTCCACACTGCTTTAGGAGTCACAGTTTCCTGGCAAGCGGCCTGCTTTTGCAATGAAGCATGTACAGTACGGGGGGGGGGGGGGGGGGGGGGAGACAGGACGGAGAAAAAGGAATTAAAGATGACATCGTAACAGTTACATAACAGTCAACTTCATGGCATGTTGGCAGAAGACTGAACAAAAACAAATACCCTTGCAAGTATTTTAAAATCTACTGAAGATACACTCTAGCAATAAAGTAAAGGGAAAGTGGCATCATTACAATTTATGCAAATTTAAAAATAACTATGGTGAATTAACATCTGATACTAAATGCAATGTCCAACTTGGGTGCACCAGTAAGGAGAACACCAGGGCCATAGCCAGCAGGGGTGGGGAAGCAGGGCCAGTACCCTCTGTAGAATTTGCAGCACCCCCACCCAATCTTCCCCAATCTTCCTTTTCACAGAAAGGCAAAGATTACGGAAAGCTAGGTGGGGATGCTGCAGATTCTTACATTACTCCATTTTACTGAGATTTATTATTTTGAGCCAGATATATACGATTTAATTATATATGAGAAGAATAAGAGATACCAAATCTGTAAAACTTTCTTTTGATGAGAACATTGTGATTTGTATATTTTAGTGTAAAAATAAAAATTATTTTTTAAAATCTCATGTGACTTCTGTTGATCCCATGGGGTTTTCAAAACAAGAGATGTCTAGAAGTGGTTTGCCATTGCCTGACTCTTCATAGCGACCCTGATGTTTCTTGGTGATCTCTCATCCAAATACTAACCAGGGTCAACCCTGCTTGTCTTCTGAAATCTGACAAGATTGAGCTAGCCTGGGCTACCTGCATTACAAGTAATGTAACTTTGGTGTTTGAATTTGTCCACTTCTGGGATGAAACACAGTTCTACCATACAAAATCTCAACACTAGGAAACAACAAGTGTCCAGTAGCATCTTAAAGACTAACAAAATTTGTGGTAGGGTATGAGCTCTTGTGAATCACTGCTCACTTCTTCAGTGACTCACAAAAGCTCATATCCTGTCACATTTTTTTGCTAGTCTTTAAGGTGCTACTGGACTCTTGTTCTTTTCTACTACTACAAACAAATATGACTAACCAGCTTGAAAAATCTCAATAGGCAGAAAAAAAAACTGCCAATTTAAAATCCTCAGAAATTTTAGACAGTGCTAGATAGTAAAGGTTTATAGGAAATAGTTACATTTTCATTAAGCAACTGAAGGGCTGGAGCATAATATTTAGAGTAGAACACAGTTAGAATCCAGTGGAACCCTTAAGACCAACAAAGTTTTATTCAAGGTATGAGCTTCTGTATGCACACACACTTCCTCAGATAAACAAGGACCTAGGACAACCAGGTTTGAATCCTTGCTCTACCATGGAAGTTCACTGGGTGACCCTGGACCTGATTTAGACCTGATTCAGTCTAAATCAGGGGTGTCAAACATGCAGTTCGGGGGTCAAATCAGGCCCCTGGAGGGCTCCAATCAGGCCCCCAGGCAACTGGCTGTCATCAAGCTCCTCCCTTGGGGAGGAAGGGGGGAGGGATAGCTTGTTTTGCCAGGCTCTCCCAATTGCACAGCAGAGCTACTGAGCCAAGCCTCTCTTCCATCTAGTGGCTGAGGTTCGTTCCCAGTCTCCTGGGGAAGGAAGGAGCCAGAGCTTCCTTTGCCCAGTTCCCTGGATCCCATGGGAGAAATACAAAGAAAGCACCTTTAAGACCAATGAGTGGCAATGTTTTGAGCATGTTTTAAGTTTTTAAAAAATATATATTTGTGTTTGTCTGTGTTCTTTATAAAATTTATATCTCTGCCACCTAATCTTAAATAGGTATACACATGGGCTGACCCAACATGGCTTGGTCCAACACGACACAGCCTGGCCCAACGAGGTCTCATTTATGTCAGATCCGGCCCTTATAACAAATGAGTTCAACACCCCTGGTCTAAACTACCTCACAAGGTTGCGGACGATCTGAGGACAGAGTGGAGGAGGGGAGAATGATGTAAAAAGCCACTTTAGGTCCTGATCAGGGAGAAAAACAAGATATAAATAAAAAGTATAAATAAATATAATTGAGTCACCAGGAAAATTTTACTCCTGTTTTGTTTAAGATAGGTTGATCAGGGTTATTGAAGAAATTAATAAACAGCTGTTAAGACTAAACTTCCAAAAGACTATTTGTTGTTAAAATGGTAGAAATTATAAAAATGTAACCACCTAAGAAGCATTTCAAAATCCTTTGACTTAAAAGCTACAGATACACAATACTAATTTAAAATATGTACCACATATCTCTAAAAGGACAAGGTAATAAGGAAGTACTTGAAAAGGTGCCTTTGGGAATCTTGAAAGGGAACTTCAACTCAACACTAAGAATGTAAACAGACAATATTTAGTTCACTGTAAGGTTGATTTAAAATTAAAATTAAATACCAAGTATGAAAATAGATGTGTGCTCATACAGATGCTCCTGACTCTCACTACCAGATAATGTAATAATTCCCCAGTCCCATCTAATTACTTTTCTTATCAAATTTTTAGGCACCAGCATCATCTTTAGGAACACTGGAGATGAGCCATTTGAGATTTTTCCAGCACTGGAACTCTGAGCAGACTCTCAGAATAAGAACCAGAGTACTATTTAAAAATGTCAAAACAGTATGCCAATATGATTTGACTCCATATGAAAATTTTTTAACAGATCCCATTCATTCTTGAAATCGTCTAGTAAATTTACCAAAGGTATTCAGAACTTCATCTTTTAAAACATTTTCTCCTTAAACAATTTCATTTTTCCTCTCCCAAATCTTCTGTCAGGATTTTACAGAGTACAATTCTCATATATTCACAAAACTTAGGATCCAATTTCCACAATTATTTTAAGTAGCATGTAATGTCTTACAATGTTTCCATTGAAAAAGTATTACACTGCTAAATTAGACATGAAAATATTTCTTTTTCAACAGCAGTTTAGCATAAAACATTATGGTTACATCATCAGAGAAAGGAGGCATAGTGCCATTACCTGTTATTCAAAGTGCTGCTGGCAAGAATAAAAGGAAGAGAAAACCAAGATTATTTGCACCTTTAAATAAAAGTAGATATTTTATGAAAATTAATGAGACTGCAAACTGGGCTGAGTCCGTAACCTTGAATTTTCAGCTTCCAATGTCTGAGAAACCATGTCTAAACTAAACTAACATCTAAAAACAGTGTTGTGGAGCAGAAATAAGACCAAGCATTAGAAGTGTCAGGGAAAATTCTACCTACCTACACAAAGAAGAGGAAATCACTAGTTAACTGACTTTCCATCAATGACCAAACTGTCCAGTTTTGGAAAAGGATCCTAACCCTGCACTTATAATTTCCCACAATCTCCAAGAATAAAACTGCATGCCTGGATAATAGGAGAATGCTACTGAATAAGGACAACAGGGGCCTATATGTACAGATGGTGCTGTGGTGACATAGCTTTCCAGTTCATTGGTTTTTCTATGTTTAGTCAATAAATGCTTTGACTTCTGCAACAAATATAAGCATTATATCAAAAGTGTGTCATACAGTATGAAGGAAGTTCTCAAACACATCTTGAAAAACAGGAAGAGTTTATACGCAGAGCAAGAACCCTCTTTAAGTTGCTTATTACGAACCTCTGCAGCACTCTTAAGTCTCAACGTATTTGTATCACTGTAAAATATGCAAGGATTACACAACTGAGGAAGATCTTGATTTATTCCCAACATGAAAGAACAAGAAAAGACATGAACCAGTACGGTGCAACATCAGTTTATATTGATGCATATTCAAACATGTAAAAGGGTGAAACTAGACAACATATTGAAGATCTGTGATTAGCAGTTGCATGCTGAAAAGAGTTACACCCTTCTAAATTTGCTGTAGCCAAGGAGAAAAAGACAATGGGAAAGGGTTAACCTTAAAAAGCCCATACAATTATACCACTGCCCTAATCCAAAGCTGCCCCTTGATCACAGATCTCCCATTTCTTGTCTACTTATTTAAAAAATTATTAGCTGCCTTTCTTCCTTATGGAGCTAAAGGCAGTTTACAGCATATATAAGAGAGCCAGTGTACTTGTACTGATTAAGAGTACAGTACTCTGGGAGACCCACATTCAAACCCCCTCTTGTGCCTTGGAAGTTTGCTGGGTGACACTGGGCCAGTCGCACTATATCAGCCTAATCTACCTTTACAGGATTGTTGTGGGAATAAAATGGAGAAGAGAAAAATAATGAAAGTTGTTCTGGGTTCCCATTGGGGAGAATTTAATAAATAAAATACATTAAATAAAATACATTAAAATCATAACAACCAAGATTTAAAATCACAATTCAGGACTGCTATTACATTTAACCAAATGCAGTCCTAAATAAAACCATGTTCAACTGCCTTCTGGAGACTCAAAGTGAGGGGGCCAGGTACTCCTCCCTGGGGAGATTGTTCCATAACCATGGCTGCCACTGAAAATGTCCCCTCTCATGTATCCACCAGACAAGATTCTTTGACTGATGGGACAGTCAAAAACGCCTCTCCTTGTGATCTAAATCCCCACCCAAGAATACACGAGAGAAGACAGTCCTTCAGATACTCCGGTCCCAAGCCATGTAGGGCTTTAAAGGGCAAAACCAACAGCTCTTATTGGCCTTGAGTGTAATTGCAGTAGTATCATGGTCACATGGTCCTTACAGCTGGTTACAGCTTGAATACAAAGCCATTACTCTTACAGACGATAAACATAAATTGAGACAAATGGATATCTAGGGGTGTGCAAAAAACCCCAAACCCTCAGGGTTTTTTTCCAGATTCAGGTCTGTTAGACTTGAAAAATATCAGCACTCCTGAATATAGCCAAATACAAGTACTGGTATTTTACTGGCATTCAGGTCAATATTCAGGAAACCCAAATATATTCTACTCCATTATACCTTAAGGGGACCATCCTCATAGGGTGTAATAGAGAGAAGGTATCTAAAGTTTCACTGGGAGTCATGCCATAGAAGGAGCACGAACCAGGGAGGAAAGGGAAGATGTTAAAATTTTAAATACCTTCCTTTCACTGGGGAGTCATGCCACAGCTGCTCTCCTGGACTTTTCAAAATCCACAGCCCCTTCACTGCCCCCGCAAGCCCCCTCTTCCTTTTCCAAACTTCCTGCAATGCTTACCGTGATCCCCACCAGGTGCCCCCAAATCTTTTGCTGGTACTTCTCCAGGACCTCTCCTCTGCTCTCTATGGGGCAGTCCCCGTGGGATCACAGGAACTCCCAAAGGTGCACCCACTTTTCTGGGGTGTTGGGCAGTGTCTCTGGTATTCAAATGTTTCTCTAGGGCCCCTTCTCCCAACTGCTGGAGGCTGCTCCCCAACAGCCCCTCCACTACCCTCGGGGGGGGGGTGCTCCAATCAGTACTCCCATTTTCCAGCTGTACCAGACAAGATTATGCATGGAAAAGAGAAGGTAGAGAAAGAAGTACTTTTCTCCCTTTCTCACAATACGAGAACTCAATGAAATTGCTGAGCAGTCAGGTTAGAACACTCAATGAAATTGCTGAGCAGTCAGGTTAGAACTGATAAAAGGAAGTACTTCTTCACCCAAAGGGTGATTAACATATGGAATTCACTGCCACAGGAGGTGGTGGAAGCTACAAGCACAGATGGCTTCAAGAGGGGATTGGATAAACATATGGAGCAGAAGAAGTGGGGTGACGAGCAGAAAATTGGGTGCACCTTTGGGGGTGGCCCATGGGGGGAATGGGCCATGAAGAGAAGAGGGGAGGCCTTGAAGGGGTACCCAGCAAAACAATGAGGTTTGGGGTGCTTGGAAAGGTGAGCACTGGAGGAAGTGTGGAAAAAGAAGAGTGGGCTCTGGGGTGGGCACACTGAAGGGGCTCCAGACTTTGGAAAGTGGAAGGGAGCAGCTGCAACAGGACTCCCCAATTAAGGGAAGGTATGTAAAGTTTATATACCTTCCCTCCCTTTCCAGGGGAGTGGCAAAGTCAGGGCCACACTACTCTGCAAGTAGCCCCTGAATAAAAGCCAAATAATACCAGCTTTAATTTTGCTGCTTCTTCTTCAGTAGACATGCATTCAGCTCAATAAATTTATTCGGTATTTATTTGGATTGGTATATACTGAGTGCACACCCCTAGTAGTATCCTATGACTACATTCTGCTAATAAAAAAAATCCATTTTAATATACTGAAATCAACAAATGGCTTCTTACAGCCTATTAATACAGTAGATACTTTAAATCATTCAATTTTAAGACATAAAGCAATAATTTCCAAATTATTTCAATCATTACAGCATCCTAAGTTCTAAACACATTTCTACTAGGATAGCTGAAGTTAACATGGAGAAAGAATCAGTCCTCTCTCGTTCATATTTTCATAATTATGATCATTTTGCACATTATGTGCAAAACTGAGTATTTCCCTGAAAATATTCTCTTAGCTAGGTCTATTGCACTGGGACAGTTCAAGGTATCTGAATTATTATCTGAATGAATGCAGCCAAACAGATGGATATTACCCTTTAACAGACATTACAGTTCTTGAACTGCAATCTCCCCGAAGGGATTATTTTCAATTATCATGGTAACGTCTAATTAAAAATTATGAATATGCAAATTTTATAACCTATCTAAAACCCTAATTCTGGAATCAGCAATTCGAAGAGTAGATTCTACTCTTTTGAAATCCAAAAGCTATATTGTAGTTAAGTATCAGCTTGATCCACCTGTGTTTTCAAATTATGGATTCTCTTTCCAGGCAAAACAATTCCATGTAAGTCTATTCTGAACAAATTTTTTCACCCTTTTGGCCATAACTTGTTCATAACTGTTCACTGAAACCTATAATAAAACATAGAAAGTTGTCTAAAGACTAGCTGAAATAAGTACAGACAGGATTGGAATCCTGAACTGGAAGAAGAGGCCCAATTTCCAGACCATGTGCCAATATTAAGGCAAAAATACCTTTGAAAGTGGAGAACTACTACATTTTGGCTCACTTCGCCTGTATGTAAATGATACTGTGAAAAGACCTACATTTATAATAGAAAGGCCAATTCTGTCCTATGACCATTAATTATTACAACTCAAATTATCAAAATATAAAATAAAAAGTAAATACCTGAGTTCTGTTTCTTGGCAGTTGCCAGAGAACTGAAAACCAACTTTTTCCATTGTTTAACCTTTACTGGAAACAGCTGTTGGACACCAAAGAACTATATGCAATAATCCAAAGGGTGAATAGAAGTATTCCCTCAGTGTTAAAAAATAGACATCACAGCAATTTGGTGTCTCATACTCAACCTCCTTCCTGTCTAACTACAATCACAGTACATGACTGTACTCCTACACAAGGAGCAGCCTCACAATTACACCCAACCCAGATAAATCAACAAGGACAGCAAAAAAGAGGAAGCATCATGCTTTCTTACAATGAGGAACATCTTAATCATTATGTATCAATTTTTTCAACTTTCAAAGGTAGAACACAAGTAATTGTTCATAAAAGGGCAAGTATATCATTACCAAATGTTTCAGTAAGAAGGTAGCTGTAATTCAGCCCCTATTCTTGTTTATACCACAGGCATTTCCTACAAATAGACAAGATATAATAAGAAGCAGAATTTACATTAGCTATCAGTTCAGTGCCTTCTATTTTGGGATATATATGGGAACTATGGAAGAAAATCCCTTATATGCTACAAATAAAATCCTACTACTTATCTCAATTCTAAATATGTGGAGGGGGTTTGGAAGTGGCAGAGGGAATCATCCTTGTTTGGCAACTTAGAAATTTCCAAAATAGGCAACAATTAATTTCTTCTAAACAATCTATTAGCCAAGATTTAGCCAGTAAACACTGTGCTAAGCAATTTGCTACAGCAATACAATTATTTCAAGAGCTTGAACTGTCAGTACAGCACCTTTCAAAATAAAAGTCATATTGCTTATGCAATTTAGGCACCTAATCAGGCTCAGAGTCAGCAACCAATAAACAGGTTAAACAAGTCTCAAGAGGAGACTGCTGCCAAAATTTTACACACAAAACCCACTCTGAGTGACATGACACAAAAGATAATTCAGTTCCAAATTTTAGCAATACGAACTAGAGACATGAACACTCCAATACCTAAACCTGAAAGTTATATAGCAATAAAACATGCCATAGATCCACTGTAACAACAGGAGTAATAATGAGTGTGTTGGACTAAATCTGAAGATACTTCTAGCATAGTTTCCTGGTTGACTTTAGACCACTATCTGTCAGCTTAATCTACCTCAATTTTTTTGTCTGGATAAAACAGGAGATACCATTTAAGCCGCTTTGAAATTCTTTGAGAAAGATTAAAAAATCTACTAAATATCAGTAAAGTACTCATGGTTTTTAAAGTAAATAATTTTGTCTCAACTAGAACATTCTCATCCTATACCCACAGCAGAAATATGGAACTGAGCAAACATATAAGAACCAGAAAGTGTACATAATTTGTTTATATTGGCTAAACTGAATGAGTACATAGGATGAAGCACAGATTTCAAAATTTTATCAAATTCTGCAACACAATTTAGTATTATCTTGTGAGTACCCTGTTTTGAACGTTCATCCTCCACCCCCTCTGCCATTGTATTTTCTGCACTGGTCTCTCTCAGACCTCAGAATTGGGGGCTGGTAGGACACATGGACTGCAGGTCCTTTCTCTCCACCCCTGGAGCAGCACTTCACTACATTGTCCGGCATTATACTTCCTCCCTGGCCTGCCCATGGAGACTTCCTTTTATTGCTCCCTTCTGGTTTGTCCTGGCTCCTCCATGTTTGAAGAACAAATCAGCCACACCTCCCCATTAATTGCCCCTGCACCTGGGTCTAGCCTGGCCATTTTTTCTTTGGGGAATTCTCTAGGCTGACTTTAGCAAGCAGCCTCTTCCCTGGCCCTAGCTGATGACATCATCAGCCAAAGCCAGGAAAAGGTTCATTTCAGTTGCTGCCCTGGAAGATCTTTCTTTGCAGATAGTTTGCAACACGGGCCTGACTCATCCCCAGAGCTCACCAACTTTCACTCCTTCCCACCAGATCATTGTGGTAATGAGCTCTGTGCTGCCAACAGGGTTCCCAGCAGCAGTACAAAGCCTAGGGCAGCTAAACCCTGCTTCAACAAGACTGGCACTGGACTCAAGGCTGTCTCTCATCTGCCCCACAGCTCCCTTCCAGTGGCTACAGACCAGGTAAGTATCCCAACTCCAGGGCCTCAATGGGGCAGGCTGAGTCCAGGTACAGGCTCATGTCCAGACACATCCCTTATCACTGCTATGCAGGTTGTAGAGCTAAGCCATGAAACAAGTCCCAGAGTTCAGAAGCAGCTCGAAGACAGGCTCAAAGTAAAATCCAAAACAAGAAGACTCTAATAACAATTTCACACTCCCTTAAAAGACTGTTAAAGCTATAAGGCCATCTAACAAATTTACAGCAGAGGAGAGATTTAATTTAATGTTTCAATTTATACCCCGTCCTATCCTGGGTGGGGCATAAATTCTCATATTGATTTGCACGAGGGCCTTCTGATTTGTAGATTACAGTGAATTTGCTAGGTGATGTATAAGGTCACTTCACTGTCAACATTAGCCACCATTTGCAACATAGGGGTGTTTGTGTGTGCGTGTGTGTGTTAAGTGCCATCAAATCACCTCTGACTCATGAACTGATGTCCTCCAAAATGTCCTGACATCAACAGCCTTAGCCTCTTTATTGAGTCAATCTACCTCATGTTGGGTCTTCCTTTTTTCCTGGCGCCTTCAACATTCCTTATTATTGTCTTTTCCAGTGACTCCAGTCTTCTCACAGTATGACCAAAGTACAATAGCCTCAGTTTAGTTATTTTAGCTTCTAGGCCGAGAGAGTTCAGGCTTGATTTGCTTAAGAACACACTTATTTGCCTTTCTGGTGGTCCACAGTAGCCATAAAACTCTCCTCTAACAACTTATTTCAAATGTTGTAAGGATTACAAAATAATCTAAGGCACTTTGACCACTTTAAAGTGCTATTTAATGTTAAGTGCTATTTTACTATTATTCTTAGACAGAGACTTGCCCAAAGCCATCCAGCAAAGAAAACACAGGACTCCCAATCTCAAAATGTGTTTCAATCCAGACATTTTCCTTCTCCATCCTAAAATTATTTGGGAGACCTGCCTGTTTTAGTTTCTGCCATATTAACTATTATAATAATGAACAAAGGAAATCCCTCAGAATGTCATTCTCATATTGATAACTTAATACAAAACTATTTAATTTTTCCCTTTTTAACCTGTTCCTTCAATGTGTATATTTATTAGAGACAACATCTACGGAACTATGCAAGAGTCTGCAAATATTTTCCACTGCAGCCCTTAAATCTAATTAATCTTTTTTTCTGAAGAAGTAGGAACAGAACTATTTTGATAGAAAGATGAGGCAAAGTTAGTAATATAGAGATGACTACCAAGCTTAACTATTTCCTCTTGATCACCTGTTGATACAGTTTTAGGCTATGTCAAGAGTACCAATTGTCTTTCCCACAGTGGTTAAGAATTATTCTTAGATTGTATTTACTTTCACATTCCTTTCATAATTTGTCCACTGTCTCTCCCAGTTTTTATCAAGCTGGACATTATTCATTTGCTTGGTCTTCTGTAGAAAGAGTAAGGATTATGCCAGAAGAAATGGGGAGCCCCTCTGCTGCTCTTTTTGCCTGCCTCTTCCTATAAGGTGGGGGGCGGGGGGAAGCACCAGCTGTACAATGCCATCTAAGTAGACTTATGCCCTTCTACATCCACTGAAGTCAACAGGCTTTGAACAGTGTACCTCGGCTCAGGATGGCGCTGGTATCTTCAGTAGCACAGTCCTGTTTTAATAGAGCTGTTACATGGAGCATGCACAAAATGAACAGCTGGAAAACACAATATTGCTAAATATAGATTTCCATCATGCTCTGAGAGACAAGGAGGTAGTGGAGGAGAAGGTAGGGAAGAAGAGAAATGTAACCCAAGAAAAGTATTAACATAATGGGATGGCTAAGCCAAGAGATTTGTTGAACACAAAGGAATTCAGGCAAGTGTATTGGGTGTGGGAAACAAACACCCTGAACTTTATTTGTAAGGCTGCTTCATTCTAGTCCAGATAGTTCACAAAATATTCTATTAATTCCCTTGCTAGTATGAAACCTTCAGTTCAGCTCTAATTTTTCCACTTGCACCTAAGAAAAAGCTCTAAAAAATCTTAAGCACTGAAGTCATTGCAGAAATAAAAATAAATAAGTGGGGGGCCCACAAGTACTTTCAGGAACCATATCATTTCCCCTTTAACCCTTCCCCCTGGAATTTCCTCTTTCCCTTCCCTGGCAGCCCCCATAGCTGTCCCTTTTCCTTTCTCCTTCCCAGCCACTAGTCACCCTACCTTTACCTGCGTCCTCATCTTCAGCTTTTCCTCAGTCACTACCCCTAACAGCCTCTTCCCAGGAACAATCTGCTTGGGCTGTGTGGCAGCTGGCACTGGGCAGGGCTGTATAGTGTCTGGGCCCAGTTGCATACTGACTGTGACTGGCGGTGTGGGTAGGAAGTTTCTAGTAATCACTGCTAGGCCTGTACCTGGGGGCAGCAGACCTTTTTCAGGGCTGTTTCAATCTCCTAGTCCACTCCTCACCCCCACAGGTTGCTCATGAGAGCCAGTTTGGTGTAGTGGTTAAGTGTGCGGATTCTTATCTGGGAGAACCAGGTCTGATTCCCCACTCCTCCACTTGCACCTGCTGGAATGGCCTTGGGTTAGCCATAGCTATTGCAGACCAGTCATTGAAAGGGCAGCTGCTGTGAGAGCCCTCTCAGCCCGACCCACCTTACAGGGTGTCTGTTGTGAGGGGAGAAGATATAAGAGATTGTAAACTGCTCTGAGTCTCTGATTCAGAGAGAAGGGTGGGGTATAAATCTGCAGTCGTCGTCTTCTTTACAGAAACCAAGGTTTGGCAGTATTCATATGGTTGCCTAGTAAATCCCAACAACTGAGAGTTCAGTTTCTTAAAGCTACAAGTTCTGTTTATGTTATATGGGGGATTAATAAACCCATTGTAGGTGTGATAGAGGGGGGGGGGGGGTTAGATTCCAAATTTTTCTGCAACCCTGGAACTTCCTTCAGGTTTGCAGAGAAATCACCCAGTTTGTCCCTAACTCCATTCTGCAGCTGAATCAAGCATATTTTGTATGGTGTGGTTCAGAAACGTATATGTTGACAAGCAGGGAAACCACAAGGGCTTGCAGGAGGCATCTCATTTACCCCTTCCCTACTATTTCCGCTTCCCCTTTGCTGGCAGCATCCATAGCCTCTCCCATTATCCTGCATCCTCCTCACTTCTCCACCTACCAGCCTACCTACAATGTAACTGGGCAAAAGTAACTCAGAACTTCCCTGGCAATGTGGACACTGAAACCTGGGTTTTCCATATCCTTGTTTGACATGTTGACCACTACACCACACTAGATTCTGTAGCATGGCTGCTGTTGAACAACATCAAGCACCTGGATCTGAGTAATTCTCTCCTTTTTTTCCCCCTTTCATCTGATTAAAGCTTTTGATCAACTATCTTGAACAGTCATAAGGCCTGGGCAATTCATCCAAGCAGGGTGATAGTAAGTCTCACAGTGGTGGGTAATCGGTCTGACCGTGATGACTCCTCCCTCAAAAGCCAAAATATTCCTGGAAAATGCCATCACCCTACCTTTTATCAACAGAAACCAAAGCTTGAACTTGAAGGCTGATGTTACCATTGTGGTTGCCTAGCAAAGGCATTAATTTCTTAGAGTCACTGCTTGTATTATTTTGGCGAGGTTAACCCCCCTGCCCCATTTTTATTTTTATTTTAGGTTTTTCTGCAAAGCTGCAAAGCTGAAGCTTTTGTCAGATTTACAGAAAAGCTGTCTTGTCTATTTATGACTCCAAGACAGAGGTCCTATGCGTGGGTCGCGGCGCTCTGGGAAGGGAAATAGCTCTCCCGACCTTTGATGGTGCGCCATTGAAAGCAGCGCGCCAGGTAAAGAGTCTGGGTGTTTTACTGGAGCCTTCACTATCGATGGAGGCCCAGATAGCAGCCACTGCCAAGTCAGCATTCTTCCATCTGAAGCGGGCAAGGCAGCTGGCCCCTTTCCTTGAGCGCCGGGACCTCGCAACAGTGATCCACGCAACGGTCACCTCAAGACTAGACTACTGTAATGCCCTCTACTTGGGGCTACCTCTGTGCCGGACCCGGAGATTGCAGCTAGTGCAGAACGCGGCGGCCAGGCTGTTGTTGGGACTCCCAAAACGGGAACATATACAGCCGGGGCTACGTGAACTGCACTGGCTGCCGATTATATACCGGGTCCAGTACAAAGTGTTGGTCGTTACCTTTAAAGCCTTATATGGCCGAGGACCTGTCTACCTGAGGGACCGTCTTTCCCCATACGAACCCCAGAGAGCACTGAGGTCAACCGGGAAAAACCTAATGACTGCCCCTGGGCCGAAGGAAATTAAATATCAGAGTACCAGAGCACGGGCCTTTTCGATCGCGGCCCCTACCCTGTGGAACCGACTCCCAGAGGAGGTGCGGGCCCTGCGGAACCTTGAACAGTTCCGCAGGGCCTGCAAGACCACCCTTTTTAAATTAGCATACTCGGACTGCTAGGAAAAACGGTAACCAAGGGTCCGCCAATGCGGTCTAAAGATCTATACCGCATCACAACTGTATTACTGGATTGGTTTTAAGTTAATATTTTAATGTTTTATTGCTCTATATTGTAATTTTAAGGTTTTACTTGTTATTGTATGATTGTAGAATGTTGTTAGCCGCCCTGAGCCTGCCGTGGTGGGGGAGGGCGGGATATAAATGAAATAAATAAATAAATAAATAAACAATCTCTGCATTAAAGTATTAATAAATTTGGCCATATTATTAGATATATTGATTTCTGACTACATTTTCTAATTTTACCACAGCAAAATAATTTCTGAACTGATAATTCTGCCATTGTGAGTCAGCAAAAAGTTCCAAAAGAAACACTTAACAATAAATGTGTACATAAAAAAGTGAAATACACCATGAGTAGCAAAACCATAGCTTAGAATCAGCTTGAGAAATAAGAGAGCAGAAGGGCAATACCTACCTTCTTCATGGCGCCATACCTACCTTCTTCAATCCTGGCATTAAGGACCAAACTAGACGAGGCAGTGTCCTCATGTCTGACACAGGGCCATTCTTATTTTAAAGTCTAAACATGAGTGATATAAAAGTAACACAAGCCTGACTGGGCTTGCAGCATGGTGGATGAGGCACTTTTGTACCTCCCAACTCCTTTTGAAGAGCCAGGTTGGTGTAGTGGTTAA
Source organism: Heteronotia binoei (assembly GCF_032191835.1). NCBI lineage: Eukaryota > Metazoa > Chordata > Lepidosauria > Squamata > Gekkonidae > Heteronotia > Heteronotia binoei. Next base: position 74,383,917 of record NC_083228.1, on the reverse strand, counting down.
GGTGTGGACTCTTATCTGGGAGAACTGGGTCTGATTCTCCTCTCCTCCACTTGCACCTGCTGGCATGGCCTTGGGTCAGCCATAGCTCTGGCAGAGGTTGTCCTTGAAAGGACAGTTGCTGTGAGAGTCCTCTCAGTCCCACCCACCTCACAGGGTGTCTGTTGTGGGGGAGGAAGATAAAGGAGATTGTGAGCCACTCTGAGACTCTGAGTGAAGGGCGGGATATAAATCCAATATCATCATCCTTTCAAGAGCCAAAGATGGGGGCCATTTTGGCACTTGAAAAGGCATGGGGTATAAAGAGACAACACCTTGTCCTACCATGCCATGGGCCTGATCAAGACTGAGTTCTTGTGGTATTTTTTAAATCATCCATGTTAGGCATTAAAATGGCATTGGCAGTCCCATGTAAAATGCCATCATCTCTAGTTTAGCCCTAAGAAACAAAACAATAGTGGTGGCAGCAACACTTTCTCACATATGCAGTTGTAGTACAACAGACTGGACAAATGGAACATAATTCTGATCATGGAGTTACATGGTAAAAGCAAAGGCTGCAATGTGAGGGGAAAACATTAAGGAATGTAAAGAGCTGTGGAAGGAAAAGCAGCAGCTATTGGCTTTCAGCTATGAGAAGATAGCTTTATGTGGTCCTTATCTGGAGGGGGCTTTAGTTTCTTTACTGAAGTTTTGCAGGAGTGGCTTTAGTGCACAAAGAGCTTACCGGTGATATGCTTCCCGGCGATATTTCTTCAGAGCATACCCATCCATATTTGCAGGAAGATCTGCTGCATTTTGTAATCGATCACTCCATGAAGTTGTCATTTTTTTAAAAAAAAAATGTTGCCAATTGTCACTTTACTCTGGAAAGGTAAATGGAGAGACCTAGTTAACTTTCAAGGCATGTTTCACAAAAGTTTTGTATAACTACTTCCTGGTTGTTGTTGTTTTAAAATGCCTGCAGTAATCAGTAAAACACCACAAGAACCTTACAAAAACAATTAAGTACTATTAGTCAAAATAAATATTGATGAGAAAACTAGATGTACTTTATATATGCATATTTATCAGTGAAATATTTCATAAATATTTCAGCGTAAGGTTCTAATAATTTCACAGTCTGGAGCTGTGGGAACATGAAAACTTATGCTCCATGCCTCCCTTACCCTCATTTCCTTACTCTAAATTTTGCAGTGGAAGTTAACACTGAGCATAAAACAAAATTATTCTATGTGGGAACATTCAGGCTGTGCGTTTCCGTGGAAGTCTGCGTCACACACTCTTCCCATTCCACCCCATCCTGGAAGAAATCAGTGTGACCACTCCACGACATTTGATGGTGTTACATTATAAATATGGAGAGAGACATGTGACTTTACTATCCAAAATGCCCCCCATCCATGCTGCTCCTGGGAGAGAGAGAACTCCCACGAAAAACACAGGGTGGAGAGCTGGAGGCCTGCTGCAGAAGTGGGGAATCAGCTACACCCCACATGCATAAGGAAATCCTCATGCCATGATCTGCCAAATTTGAGCTAGTATCTTGCATATGGCAACTACACCATTTAAAGACAAAATACCAAACAGAATTGATAACTTGTGTCCTACCACAGCTTTCATAATCTAGTACTAGAACTCTCAGTTCAGTGATTAAAGTGGATACAACATTTTGCAAAAACTCTATTTCCATTTTCATGAGTTATATTCTCAAATCCTTAAGTATGTGTTTGGGAAACTGGCTCCAAACTACTTGGGCCAGAAAGAAAAATGTAGACACCTTGTGGTGATCAAGGCTACATTGTCATTTTTTCCCAGAATTTCATTTGCTTTAAATATACAAATGCTTCTTTTCAACTTGTTGCTAAGGACACAAGCTAAAAATAAGCTGGGCTGAACCCTGACATACTTTTGTAAGTCAGTAGGATTAAGTATGTAACAGTACAGGCAACTAGCCAGTCAATCAAAATAAGCAGCTATGAACTACTGAATTTTATGGTATCCTTTCTTAAGTTACAAAAACCTATTTTTAAAACCTAAGCATCTGTAAATATCCTCAAATATACAGAAATGTATACATGTGGTACACATTTTAGAACCAACTCTATGAGATTTATTTTAATTGCAGTCCTTCCAACACTGTCATAGCCAAACATTTCTGAAGTAAAAAAAAAAGACGTTAAACTATACTATAGCGAGTTGTAAGGCTCTGGCCCAAGCTAACTTGATATGTAAGGAGGCACATACAGATAAGTTGTTTTTCTATTTTGTTTAAAAGCTTCTGTGATTAAACTGAGTTGACAAACTGGGTAAATTTCCTTGGGGATCTGGCAGAAAAAATAAACACAAGTGCCTAGGATGAGTGGGTTGTCCGCTCAGGTCATTCTCTTTCATTATTCAATGTTCAGATGGGATGTTTTGTAGCTCCTGCACACATTCTTCTTTCAGCTGATATGATTTCGGAACAGACTACTTTACAATATTAGATGACAAAACAAATGATTAGTGATACTGTGTTTTCTAGTTCCTTCACAATCAGCTTCCAGAACACAAAACACAAAGTTTTAATAACCATTAAGAAGCCTGTACATTGCAAGAACTGCATATGCCTCAGCACTAAATTAATACCATTTCCTATATATGGGCTTTCTACACTTTGATAGGTTCTTGGGCTCAATATTTCACAAAGATTAAATAACCTCCTCATACCCCCAAGAGAAAGAAAGTGTTCTGTCCCTCAACTCACCGTAACAAATCAAAAGCAAAAAGAATAAAACGAGTCCAATAGTTAGGGATGTGCATTTGGATATTTCTGGTTCAAATATATATCCAAAAATATTTTTTCAGTATTTTCAGGTCATATTTGAGGGTCTATATGGTATCCAGGATTTTTCAGAGTACCAAGAAATAGGTTCTGAAAAATCTAAGCAGGAATGTCAGGAGCCAACATTTTAAAGCTTCCAGGACTATTTTTCTTTAATTTTACTGAGTGTCTATCTTTTTGTGAAGCCTTACCAGGTTGGCTTGGGCTGGATTCTGTCCTTTAAAATTGGTTCTGTTTGTCTTGCAACATTATGTTCTTTGCTTAAATTACTTCACATTGGGTTTGTAGTTTGCACTGGATTCTCTGGTTCAACATTGGCTTGATTTCAGTGGCTTGGATTCTGAGGTTCTACATTAGCCTGGATTCTTAGGTTTTTACATTTGTTGGGCTTGCAGCTACCTTCCTTGTTAAATTGGTTTGGAACAGATTCTCTGACTTGACATTGGTTTGGATTCCATTCTCTTACATTTGCTGTGTTAGGCTTGCCACATTGTCCCGTACTTCTGCTGGGGTTCCCTCATCCTGCATTGGTTCTTTGGGCTTGTTGGTTCTGCTTTTGGCCAGAGGTTGCTTTGCTTGCTCTTTGCTGTTTGCCCTGGAGAAAGTCTGGCATTTTACCACAAAGGAAAAATGCACCATAGCTAGGAATACATTGTTCAGGAGCCCAAAAAATTATATCTCCTATTCCAATTTGTTTGAAACTTAGGGATTACTTAGAGGACAGGCACCAGAAACTCCTCTGTAATTTTGGTGCCATTCACTTTAAAAATAGTTCCTCCAGCACCCTGGAAAGATTTCCATAGGAAATAATGGAGAGAATATCAGAATTTTTTAAAAAAACACAAAAACCCAGATCTGAACACTAAACTGATATCTGGAACTTGGATATGCCAGAACACTGATTTTTGTCAGCTCCCTTATACCCAGATTAAAAAATGATTTCTTTCAAAGTGCACATCCCTACCAATAGCACCTTAAAGACAAAACAATATTTATTCCAGCACAATTTTTTGGTGGTTTCAGCTTATTTTACCAGATGAACTGGAGTGTAAAATCCATAAGACTGATTTGGTATGAACAAAAGTTATTGAGGAAGACTCAGCATGGGTTCTGTAAGGGAAGATCTTGTCTCACTAACCTGTTAGAGTTCTCTAAAAGGATGAACAAACATGCGGACAAAGGGGACCCAATAGATGTTGTTTACCTTGACTTCCAGAAAACTTCTGATACAGTTCCTCATCAAAGGCTCCTAAGTAAACTCGAGAGTCATGGGGTAAAAAAGACATGTCCTCTTGTAGATCAAAAACTGGCTAATTAATAGGAAACAAAGAGTATAAATGGGCCATTTTCTCAGTAGAGGGTGATAAGCAGTGGGATGCCGCAGGACTCAGAACTGGGTCTGATGCTTTTTAACTTGTTCATTAATGATTTGGAGTTGGGAGTAAGCAGTGAAGTGGCTAAGTTTGCAGATGACACTAAATTGTTCAGGGTGAGAACCAGAGAGGATTGTGAGGCACTCCAGAGGGATCTGTTGAGGCTGGGCGAGTGGGCGTCAACATGGCAAATGAGGCTGAGTACTCATTTTACCAACCTCAGAAGGATGGGAGGCTGAGTCAACCTTGAGCTGGCTACCTAAACCCAGCTTCTGCCAGGATTGAACTCAGGTCGTGAGCAGAGCTTTTGACTGCAGTACAACAGCTTTACCACTCTGCACCATGGGGCAGCTTTCATAATGACCCTGCATAAATTGATGGTGTGGCCTCATTTGGACTACTGTATACAATTCTGGTCACTGCTCCTCAAAAAAGATATTATAGCATTGGGGAAAGTGCAGAAAAGGGCAACTAGAATGATTAAAGGGTTGGAACACTTTCCCTATGAAGAAAGGTTAAAACGCTTGGGGCTCTTTAGCTTGGAGAAATGTTGACTGAGGGGTGACATGATAGAGATTTACAAGATTATGTATGGGATAGAGAAGGTAGAGAAAGAAGTATTTTTCTCCCTTTCTCACAATATGAAAACTCATGGACATTCAATGAAATTGCTGAACAGTCAAGTTAGAACTAATAAAAGGAAGTACTTCTTCACCCAAAGGGTGATTAACACATGGAATCCACTGTCACAGGAAGTCGTGGTGGCGGCAAGCACAGATAGTTTCAAGAGGGGATTGGATAAACATATGGAGCAGAGGTCCATCACTGGCTATTAGCCACAATGTATTGTTGTAAATCTGTCTGGGGCAGTGATGCTCTGTATTCTTGGTGCTGGGGGGGCACAGTGGGAGGGCTTCTAGTGTCCTGACCCCACTGATGGACCTCCTGAGGGCGCCTGGTTTTTTTGGCCACTGTGTGACACAGAGTGTTGGACTGGATGGGCCATTGGCCTGATTCAACATGGCTTCTCTTATGTTTGCATGCCCACCAGAAAGGTGAAGCTAGCTTTTAAAATGTTCCAATTCTCCCTGGCATAATACAAATAATTTCATAGTGGTAGTCCATTGAAGCAAAATCAAACAGAAGAGTAAAATAAAACAGTATTTTCTTTACAGAAATGTGGAAAATTAATTCATCTTCATGGAATCTGAAGTTCTAACTTACAAATGCTTATTCTGGAATTCATGTTCTTGGTCTTTAAAGTGGCACTGGACTTATATTTGAAAATGCAGAATCAAAGGTCCAAGAAACCAAGAAGTAGAAGAAAAGAGCATGCAGTCTTAGAATGCTCTTAAGTTCCTTGCTTTGAAAACATACTGTGTTTCAAGTATACTTAGATAGGAAAAGTTTCATTCTCCTGCAAATCACGTCAGCAAAGAATCCTACGATATTCACTCAAGGAAGTAATTAAATCTTAGTATCAATGAGTTAGCCAGCCAAGCTAGCCATTATCAAGCAGCAAGTCCATAACAACCTCTCTTTTTTCATGTTTTCAGGTACAGAATGGGGTGTTGCTGACCATCCTCTCCACACTGACTTAACATTGCCCTGATACCAATATTAGATGCATCAATAAATAAGGTAAAGGGTTTTGAAAAGTCAGGTGCCCTTAGCACTAGTTCTGTTGTTAAAATAGCCTTAAGGGGGTCAAATGCCTTTTGGCATTCTGAATTCCAAATTATTGGGTCAGGGTGTTTCTTTCACACAGAGGAGCTGTGATTGCACTGAACTCTGGGGTGAACCTTCTGTAGTACCCCCCTACACCAATAAATGCTCAAATATGTTGCTTGGTGGTGGGTCTGTACTGTTCTTGTATAACTTGTACCTTGCTCCAGTCCACTTTGATCTTACCACCTCCTAGCACATTCCCTAAATATTCTATCTGAGTCATGGCTAGCTGAGACTTGGATGCTTTGATAGTGAGACCACAGTCTTTAATCCTTTGAAACACAATTACAAGATGCTGCAAATATTCCTTCCATGTCTGGCTGAAAATTGCAATATCATCAATGGAAGCAAGAGCAAATTCTGTTATTCCCGCCAAAATTTGTCATCAATCTTTGGAACATTGCTGGAGCGTTCCTCAAACCAAAAGCTAGGACGGTGAACTCAAAGAGTCTCTCCTTAGTAATGAAAGCAGTTTTTGGTTGGTCTCTGGGGTCCATGGCCACTTGCCAATTTATTTATTTATTTAGTAGGCTTATATGCCACCCATTCCCGTAAATGGGCTCAGGGCGGATCACAACATATAGTAATAACAATAAAAACCTACAATTCAAGGGCACATCATACAGAATAAGCAATTATAGGCCCAGATTAAATTATGGTAGTAATAGCAGGATAGCACTGTAGTAAGACACAATGTCGCTACAAGGGAGGCCAACTGATGGAATAATAGCTGGAATAGGATGCCTGCTGCCTCAGCCAAAACCCCAGTGGAATAGCTCCATTTTGCAGGCCCTACAGAATCGCAGTAGCTCAAATAGTCTTTTGTCAAATCTAATATTGAAATAAAATTTGCAGTTCCAGTTGTTTCAACCAATTCATTTACTCTAGGTATTGGGTAGACATCAGGTGTGGTCACTTAATTTAAATGCCTGTAATCTACAGAAAACCTCATGGTCTTATCTGGTTTTGGTACCAGTTGAGGCCCAAGAGCTAAAAGCCTTGCAGTCTGTCACAGCAGCCAATAACAAGCCCTGTCTTACAAAAGCCCCATCTACTTTCTGGAAAAAAAAATCAGCTAGGACTGGTGGGACCCATGGTACTCACAGGCACCACATTCATAGAATCATAGAGTTGGAAGAGACACCTCCAGGGTAATCTAGTCCAACCCCCTGCACAATGCAGGAAACTCAAAAACACCTTCCCCTAAATTTACAGGATCTTCATTGCTGTCAGATTGCCATCTAGCCTCTGTTTAAAAACCTCCAAGGAAGGAGAGCCCACCACCTCTCAAGGAAGCCTATTTCATTCGGTAACACTATATTGATGGTATCCCCATTTCATGATAATTTCAGAACCAACCCATACCACTTCAAGGTTTCATTATTTTTACATTTATGACTCACCTATTTAGTTTATCTGAGGAAGTGTGCTTGCACACGGAAGTGCTTGCACATGGAAGTGTATACCTTGAATAAAACTTTGTTAGTCTTAAAAGTGCCACTGGACAAACTTTATTCTACTGCTTCAGACTAACATGGCTACCCAACTTTATTTATTTAGTGTTATCTAGTTTTTTGAACCTTATGCCTAAATAGCAGAAACAAAGAGGAACTTGAGATATTGTTTCCCAAACACAGGGTCAATACCTACAAAAACCATTTGGCCTCAAGACAAAAAACTAAATATATCTTTACTTACAAATTAATGTGAGAAATTATGATAGGACAGATGGGGCAACATCGTCCCCCAGAGAATAATAGTGAAAAATGTTAAACAACTTCTTAAGGATAGCAATTCTCTTACAAAAAAATTTCAAAGGGAGATTAGAGAGACTGATGAATTGCAACTGATAATAAAGCTCAAGACAATGCATCCACCTGAACTGAATCGAGACCCAGGTTTCCTGTCTCATTATGAATGCTGATTTCTTCATGCCCACTACCACTCTGCATATCACATCCAATTCAATCATGCCTGCTATTGTCATTCACTCGCCTGCTATTGTCATTCAGCATCTGAAATCACTCCACTTCCCAATATATAGGACAGATGGACTCACATTCTAACTGGATCTGAAGAAGTGAGCTGTAACTCACAAAAGTTCATATCCTACAACAAATTTTGTTAGTTTTTAAGGTGCTACTGGACTCTTGCTCTTTTCTGTAAATAACTTCCTATTTATCTAGCCTGAATAGAGATATGAACACCTGGTTAACAAAAAGAAAAATACTCCCTCTAAGCTATGGAGTTTTGTGAGCAAAAATTCTACTTCAAGAGCTACTGGCATTAAAGTTGTGAGCTGCTGCATAAATTAGTTTGCTCTGGGGCCATTTTTCCTGAGCTAAGACAAAAATGTGTGAACTGGAACTAAAAAAACCCTGAGTTAACTCACACCAATTCAGCTTAGAGAGAACACTGGAGGTGGGGGGGAGATCAGGTTCTCTCATTGTTTTCTGATGACTTTTTCCAGGTTTTCCACTTGGAAAATTAGAAAAATTTGGGGGGGCAGATGTTGAAAAAGAATTCCTATAATTTTTTTTCTTTTGAAATGAGTAAAATGATTTTATTCATTTAAAATGTACAGCAGGCAAAAGTTTGATGATCCCCCCCCCCCAATTTTTCCATTTGAAAAATTTAGGAAATCTGAGGGAGGCACTAAAAAAATGCTATGAAATGGGGGGGTTTCTTTTAAAATTAGAGCAACATGTTAAGATAGCAGAAGGACAGCAGTTTATAGATTTCATGCTTTAGTACTGGGTATATTTGCAACTTAGCTTATAGAAAACAAAGTCAATCATCATTAGGGTTTGTAGAATCTTTCGGGCCCAAGTGCCGTGTTTTACTGGAGAAAGTTTTCCTTCCAGACGTTTCATTCTCAGCTGCGGAGAACATCCTCAGTGGCGTTGCAGCCGAAGTAGGCGCTCTGACCTTCTTGGCTGCACTTGAGCCCAAAAGATTCTACAAACCCTAATGATGTTACCAGCCGTGAAAACCTGAAATCTTTGATAAAGTCAATCATACTTCTAAAATCCATAAATCTGCCAAATAATACAACTTTTATATGCCAAATTATAAATGATGCATTTTACATAGTTAACACAGAAAATAGGATTTTATATGAGTCGCTTTTTTCCACTTTCGGCGAATACGGCACTTGGTCCCCTACCTTGAGCACAGCAATTTAGCAATGCTGATCCACGCCTCGGTCACCTCGAGAATTGATTACTGTAATGCTCTCTATATGGGTCTGCCCTTGACTCAGATTCAGAAACTGCAGTTGGTGCAGAATGCTGCAGCCAGGCAACTAATGGGGCTTCCCCGGCAGCAGCACATTCAGCCTGTGCTGAGAGCGCTGCACTGGCTGCCTGTTGCATACCGAATCCTTTTCAAGGTCCTGGTATTAACCTTCAAAGCCCTATATGGCCTAGGACCTACCTATCTATGGGACTGCCTTGCCCCACATGCTCCCCAGAGAGCACTGTGATCAAACTCTCAAAATCTTTTGGCTGTCCCTAGGCTAAAAGAGGCTAGGCTTAATTCCACCAGAGCAAGAGCCTTCTCGGTTGCAGCCCCAATACTTTGGAACATCCTCCCAGAAGCCATAAGGGCCCTGCCACCACATCTGCATCCATCGCACTTTGGTACTAACTGCCTAGGATATATACGTGCTGAGAAAGGAAAATATTATATGATCTGCCTGAAGTAGCACCATTGCAATTTATTTTATTGTTTTATTGTTTATTGTGTATTTTATGCGGTTAGCTGCCTTGAATCTGCATAGAATGGGCGGGATATAAATATAATGTAAATAAATAAAGAAGAAGAGGAAGAAAGGGGAAACAGAAGGACTGAAGGAAGAAAGAAGAAAGAGAGGGAAAGCAAGGAATTAAATGCTGTTAGTCTATCACTGTATAATTTACAAAAGTGTGTGAATGTGTGTGGGTCTAAGTAAAAGTGTATCGTTAATGAGAAAGGATTAGGATGGAGAATGAATGAAGAAGTGAGTGTATGTAGTCTGCAAGAGGTAGTGAGGTGTCTTCATTCTATATTATTATATGATAATTTGAATTTCTCCTGCTTAACTCAATGATAGAGGGAATCATGTTGTCGCAGGATGCTCTCAAAATATTTCAGTCATCTTTTGAAGACTTTTTTATGGGGGCATTAAATCAGATGCAGAACAATTTAATGGAACAGATAGGGGGATTAAAATTTAAGCTTGATGGATTAGAAAATGGATTGAAGGACATAAAAACGGATATGACAAAGTTGACACAAACCAAAAACTCTATTGACACAAAACAAATACTAAAGGAGCAAGGTACAGGCGACTTGGAAATTAAACAGGAAGAATCAGAGAACAGGATTACTAGATCAGACATGTATAAGGTAAAATATACTTCAAGATTTTTAAGCATATCAGAAGAAATAAATGAGGATTTATTTTGTTCAGTAGTAGAAACATTGACCCCCACGCTGGAAAAAGAACAAAAAAAACCTGAGAGGGAAATTAAATATATATATAGGTTAAACTCTCTAAAGCTAAAAAAGAATGGCTCACTTAGAGAAATACATTCAAGAGACATAAGGAAACAGATCAAAGATGTAGTTTGGAGAAGGGAAAGGGAGAAACTTATTAGATCTAGAGGTCAGAAAAATAAAAAAATGAAAGAGATATTATGGATAATTAGGCAGTTAACTCCAAAACCAAGAGAGGTTTTAAATAACCAAGAGAGAAATTGGCGTAAACGGAAGAAATACCAAAAATGGAGGATTTAATAGGAAAGAAATACCAAAAATGGAGGATTCATAATTGGATGGTGCTGCGGAATGGAATGCCAAAGCAAATAGTTAGACTAGGGGGGCAGGTCATACAGATGGTTAAAGGTGTATGGAAGTAAAGTATTATGCAAGGTGTCAAGCGTCATCGATAAAATATCTTTAATGAGTTTTCCTTGAGTGCAAGTGAAAAGGATAAATGGGTTTAATTTGTAATGTAATAGTGACGGTGAATGTAGTAAATGGTGAATAGAGATAATGGAATTTGAATGTATATATAATTAGTGAAAACACTGCCTTCGACTTCTGTTTTAATAATATTTTCTTTTGTATGGTAACAGGCCCCAGAGCACACTCATTTATTGCAGCAGCTCACAACTTTAATGCCAGTGACTCACACAGTACACAATATATTAATTTAATAAACTATAAAAATATTTTAAAAATAAATAAATAAATATAAATATATGAAAGAATCCCTATTTGTGAGTATCTCCATTTGACTAGACTACTAATATACACAGAATCATCAAGTTCACTATTAGGAGAAGGGATGATTATTAACAGTATTTTAGAATGGATAACAATTAAGTAAATTATTATTAAACAAAAAATAAATGAAAATTACAAGTAGGCTACTTAGATGCAGTGTTCCCTCAAAGCTGAGTCAGATTTTTCACAGATTTTTGTCTTAGCTCAGGAAGGATGACCCCAGAGCACACTCATTTATTGCAGCAGCTCACAACTTTAATGCCAGTGACTCACACAGTAGAATTTTTTTTCACAAGACTCTGCAGCTTAGAGGAGCATTGCTTGGATGTAAGTTTTGAATTCATAAATTTGTTTTATATGGGAGAAAACTAACAATTCTAGGAATAATGCATATTTCTATTGTGTTCTTCTTGGTTACTGCACTCAAATCTGTTAAATTAACTGCTTTAAGACACCACAAAATGGTCCAATATAAGGCTTCTAAGGCTCCATTTGAGAAGTGGAAGTTGCAACCTGGCATGAGCCAATGATCCAACAGTGGGGCACAGCCCCAAGTCTATTCCTGATTGTTCCTGCATGCTTAGACTTCTCCCTCTACCTTCACCACAAAACTGACACCTTGCCTATCAATTACTGATTTTATATTATCACACAAATCCCTGGATACAATTCAGAGATAAATTTATGATGTGCAAACTTGGGTTTGAATCCCCACTTGTGCCATGGAAGCTCACTGAGTGACCTTGAGCCATCCACACTCTCTCAGCCTAACTTATCGTGTAAGGTTGTTGTGAGGATAAAACAGAGAAGAGGAGAATTATATAAGCCACTTTGGGTCCCCACTGGGGAGTAAGGCAGGCTACAAATTAGATAAATAAATGTATAAGCATGCCGAAAATCTGCATTTACTTCTGTTACGTTTGCAAAAATCAAATTACTTGAAATTAAAATTTGCAGCTCATTTTCATATTTATTAATCAGCAAACAAACCTGATTTTTGAACAGGCAAAGTGCTATGTGTATCAGTGCCTAGTACAATAAATCACATCAATAGCATAATTCTGTAATACAAGTTGCTAACCATGATGATTCACAGAGCAGAGAGCCTCAGGCCCCTGCACACATTTCCCCAACCATCACCAGAAGGCTTTTTGACCTTTTTTAAAAAAGCTATAGTGTAATAATAAAATGCTATAGTGATAAGGCAACTTTTTAAAAGAGCCCTCCAGTAGCATGGAGGGGCAGTAAAAAGTGGCCACAGTGGGCTGGCTGAGATCAAGGAAAGTGCAAGGAAAACTGACATGTGAACACTCCATTGCTGCTGTGAATGTCTCTGGTTCTGCAATGGTAAGAAAATATAAATTAAGACTGTTGCCATTTGGACGCAACCACAGGTATATTTTAGTGTTATAGCTTCTTAATTTATAGACCAGGGGTGGCCAAACTGGTTCGGGAGCCACATGTGGCTCTTTCATACATATTACGTGGCTCTCACTGCCCATCAGCTGGCTTGGAGAAGGCATTTGTCTCTTTAAATCACTTCTCCAAGACAAGCCAGCTGGCAAGTTGGACAATGCATTTAAAGTTAAAGTGGCTTTCTTTCTACCTCTTTCTCCTCTCTCCCCCCATCTGTTTGCCTTCCTATCTTCCTTACAGTTCTCAAAGATCTGACGTTCATGTATTGCGGCTCTCAAAACATCTGATGTTCATATCTTGTGGCTCTCAAACATCTGACGTCTATTCTATGTGGCTCTTACATTAAGCAAGTTTAGCCACCGCTGTTATAGACACATGTGCTATGCTGGCAGAAGATGGAACACAGACATTGCGGTATTTTGGAGTTTGCCACCCTACTCTTTGGCTGGAAACAGAATAAATGTTTGGGGGCAGGGAGGAGCAGAACAATTCAGGAAAAACACTCCTCCATACTTCTTTTCAATTTTTTCAAAAGAAAAATTGGAAATTTTGTCAAGCTCTCAGGGGTAAACCTCCTATGAAATATATTTTCTTTTTGGATGAGTGGGGACACTTTTTAAGACAAAATGTGTAGAATGAATATTTTTATACAAGACAATTTATAGCATTAATGAGAAATGCTCTCTCTCTCTATTTTGCTGTCAAGCAGTAGCTGACTTATGTAACCCCTTGATTTTCAAGGCAAGAGACTATTTAGAGGGGGTTTGCAGTTGCCTGCCTCTGCAGAGCAACCCTGATATTCCTCGGTGGTCTTCCATCCAAATACTAACCAGAACTGACCCTACTTAGTTTCTGAGATGGGGCAAGACAGGGTACCCACATTAGGGTAATTCTCTACATACTGTGAATAACTAAGCATATGCAGTTCTGCTTGTAGAAAACTTAAGTATTTATATTTCTAACTCCTATAAATATGCCAGGTAGCTTTAAAAATGCTAACTTTTATTATAAATTATTCAGTTTATGCTCTTAAAGAGGTAACTATTTACTAATACCCTCCCCCCAGATTTCTACTTTTTCTCCCACCAAAAAAGCACACCCTCATTTTTCCTCATGGGTTCAAGATTTTCAGAAATGTTACATCTCTAGCCAGGAGCATACAAGAAGATGTGAAGACTAGAGGCAGTCAATTCCAGAGGCAAAGACAATTTAAATCATTTGGCCCATGCACACCTGTTGCTGAACTGTTGAATGTGACCGCATGTTAAAACACAACAGTAATGGCAGATATTCACAAAAGCCTTACTAGAAATGCACATACTTTTTTTAAAAAATTGGCAGCCTTTCTGCTGTAGTTTATCAACTGCAGCCTAACATACAAGCCTTTGCCAAGGCCACCTCGGTTTAAATACAGTGAGAAAAACATCAGCTTAATCCTTGTGCAATGTTTGCCTGAAACACCTGACATGCTGCCAGCCAGCTGCCTTACTCAATATACCACCCTGTCCCAGCAGATTTCATAATTGTACAATGAAGCTATGTGCAAAAGGAAATGTCAGTTAGCAATCCAAAATGCTGCTCAATTTTAGGGCAAGATTCAAATGTACTGGATTTTTAAAGCCACCAGCTTGATATGAAATAAATTACTAATATTAAATCCTCAGTACAAAATGAAATTAATTTACAACAAATGCTCCCTCTTAAGCTGAGTAGTCTTGTGAGCAAAAATTCTGCTTTGTGAGCTACTGGCATTCAAGTTGTAAGAAAGCCATTTGGCTTGCTCTGAGGCCATCCTTCCTGAGCTAAGACGAAAACCTGTGAGCTAGCTCACGCTAATTCAGCTTAGAGGGAACACTGCTTACTAGCCAAATTCCAACCTATAGTTGCCCGTTTGAAGGCACATGTCTATGCTGGAGTCTTAAAAATGACAGTTTCACCATCTCCAGGAGAATTTGCCCTTAGCTAACACTGAAAAAGTGATTGTGCAGAAAAATTGCAAAGGTAATAGAAAAAACTGGATTGCCCGCCTATCAAAACTCTTCAAGGTGAGGCTAGAAAACAGTGATTGACCCAATTATTACCCACATTCTTCTTATCGCAACGCAGTAGATGGGGAGGATGGGATACAAGATTGACAGAGAGAACTGCAATCACTGAAACCAACTTTAGAGCCACCCTCAAATATTTCCCCCCTCAACTCTCAAGTGGAAACGTGGGGGTCGACCTTCTCTCTGCAGCAATGACCCAAGTGGATCTCCAGTAATGGTCAAGAACGTCGTTCAATTACAGGGGAAAAACTGAATACATACCCCGAAAAGGGCACACAAAGGTTGTTCTACCCGCATCATCGTCGCCACTTGGGGAGACGTAGGTACAGATTTTCTTTCTCAGTATCTCACTTCTTCCCTGCCCCTCTCGACAAAAAAAAATTGCCAACGGTGCGAAGTAAAAGTTGAGTTGGAGTTCCCTAGCACTTGCCAGCCGGGAGCTGGCCTCGCTTAGCCGCCCGCCCGCCCCCTCCCTTCCCGCACCAGCAAGATCATTTCCCCCTCAGCCCTGGGGTGGGGTTCCGACCACGGCTCTTCGCGCGCCACAAGAAAACGCAGGGACGCGGGGGGGGGGGGGGGTAAGAGATCGCTCTTCCTCTCACCAGAGAAAGAAAGAGACTGTCCTTCAGCCTCCTAAAATGAAAGCAGGCTCACCCCCACGGTTACTACTCGTCTCCCGTTGGCGTGGGGGAAGCTTCATCTCCCCAGGACTTCCCGCCTCGGTCACGCCAGCCCCGCTCCCCTATGAAGGCACCAATTTCTCCCTTCGTCCCCGTCAGAAAGCAGGAGGGCCGCCGTTTCCCTCCCCCTCCTCACCTTTCCCGCGTGCGCTGCTCTCTCTCTCTCTCGTTCACTCTGCCCCCCCTGCAGGAAACCGAACAACTGAACTGCCGCAGAGCTCAACCTCATAAGCCGCGCACGCGCAAAAGAACCTTTTCCCTCTCCCGCCCAGTTATTTCGACATCACTCCTCCTCTCCAGTAAGGGGTTAGGAGAAATGTTCAAGGCTACTGCAATGCCGTATAGGCATTTTCAGAGGCTGCTGATGGCTGTCAACATTCTACACTGAAGCTCTGATTCAGGAAAGCTCATGGTGGAATAAATGTATTTGTATGTGACTGAAGAAGTGTGCGTGCACGCCGCGAAAGCTTATATCCAGAATAACACCGTCTTGGTCTTAAAGGTGCCACTGGAATCAAACGTTGTTCTGCTGCTTCAGACCAACACAGCTACCCCATCTGGAATAAACGTTGTTAGTCTTTAAGGTGACACTGGACTTCTGTTTTATTTTGCTACAAAGGACTAAACACAGCATTCCTCTCTTGAACAATGTTTCACTTCCACAGAAGGGCGAGAGAGGTCTCCGATCTATCGACTCATTTTTATTCTTAGTTTCTTGTTAACGGCCAATCATATAATACTAAAAGTGGACAGAAATGACAACCATCCCTCCCTAGCCAGGGATGCTAACTGTGCTCATTCTAGTCTTTTGGAGGTTCAGAGGTGATAATTCGCAAAATATTTATCAGTGCTAACGAACAAGTGTAGGGTGGCATACTCTTTACCAGGACCCGCTTGAATGTCCAAGTGGGTCCGTGTCGCACTTGCAAATACGTTATCATTAATCGATCGATTTATACGATTTCAGAAACAAAACAATGTGGTCTGTGGCAGCAAAAATAAAAAGGAAACCTGTGGCATTGTAAAGACAACCAGAATTGTATTGTGACATACATTTCTGTGGACAGGAACAGACTGGTCACTTGATTTACAATAAATGTTCCTAGTAGACCACTGCCCTAGAAGGCCACTGGCAGCCAAGAGCAAGCAGAGCCAAGCCCAAATAGCTCTACTCAGAGCCAGCAAGCAGCACTCATGATGGGCACCGGCTCACCCCACCGACTTCCTCCCATGGAGGTGTGGCTGACCCCAATGGCCATTCTAGTGCTCACTTGTAGCAACACTGCAGCAACTTGCCATGCTCCTTGGCTATTTTAACTTCTTTACTACCAGCTCCAATATCAATCCTTGTGGGACCCCACTGCTTACTTCCCTCCATTGAGAGAACTTCCATTGATTCCTACTCTTTGCTTCCTGTCATTTAACCAGTTTTTAATCCATAAGAGAACCCATCCTCTTATCCCATAACTGCTAAATTTACTCAGGAGTCTTGGGTGAGCCACCTTGTCAAAGCCTTTTGAAAGTCCAGGTATATAATGTCTACCCACTTGTTCACGTTCTCAAATAACTCCAAAAGGTTGGTGAGGCAGAACTTCCCTTTGCAAAAGCCATGCTGTTATGTGCCTAACAATGCTATCTTTCATTACAGTTTCTACTAATTTATCCCTTTCTTACATGCCCAGGGAAATACAGTTCAACACTTTGGGGACAAACAGCAATTTTTCCTCCAGGCCAGTTTGGCAAGGGATCCTGGAGGTTTTTGTAATCTTCTGGGCTTGCAGCAGGGGTCACTGAGGGTGTATGTGTGTGGGGAAGGTATTTGTAAAGTTCCTGCATTGTACAGGGGTTTGGACTACATGACCCTAGAGGTCCCTTCCAACTCTGTGATTCTATGTACAGGTTAGTAGATCAATGATCTCACATCTTCCTTAAGAATTCTCAGGTGTATGCCATCAGGACCTGGAGACGAGTCAGTTTTTAATTTCTCCACTAAGTCTAGAACTTCATTGCTGGTCACCCCAATTTGGCTCAATTCTTCATACTCCCTTCTTGAAAATAAGGGCTGTGACCTGGGTACATGCCTCACACTTTCCACAGTGAGCACAGAAGCAAAAAGTAATTGAGCTTCTCTGCTGTTTCTCCTTCTCCCTTTAGCAATCCCTTTATTCCTTTGTCATCCAAAGGCTCCACTGTTTCTCTGCCTGGTTCCTGCTCCAGATATATATTTTAAAAATAATTGTTTGTCCTGATGCTTTCAGCAACTCATGTCTCAAAATCTTTTTTTGCATGCACAATTATTAACTTACTTTGTTAATTTGCAAACGGGGACATGACACAGCAGCATACCAAAACTGTACAAGACAGTAGCGCAATGCCTCTGAGCTTGGGTAAGAGAACCCCATGTTCAAATTCTTACTCCAGCAATGAAACTCAAGGAAGCGTCTATTTTACATCCAGTCTATTTTACATGAGATTGTTATGATCTGAGACTACATTTATGTCCTTCCTTGAAAGGGTGGCAGTTCCCAGGATTCTGCCATAGCAGTAACTGAAATTCAGGGGCATTAAAGATACAGATCATAAAAGACTGTATGTGTTTTTCCACTACTAAAAAGAAGAATAGCCATACATCATAACAATATTGAGGTGTTCCTGCCTATTTTGTGCTTTAATTACTACTAACTCAGTGGAACAGAGTGGTAAAACTCTAGTACTGCAGTCTGAACTCTCTGCTCACGACCTGAGTTTGATCCCAGCGGAAGCTGGTTTCAGGTAGCTGGCTCAGGTTGAATCAGCCTTCTATCCATCCAAGGTCAGTAAAATGAGTACCCAGCTTGCTGGGGGTAAAGTGTAAATTACATACTTGGGAAGGCAATCACAAACCACCCCGTAAAAAGTCTGCCGTGAAAACGTTGTGAAAGCAACATCACCCCAGAGTCGGAAACAACTGGTGCTTGCACAGGGGACTACCTTTATCTTTATCTTTACACATACATGAGAAGATAGTGTTGAAGCTAGCTGTCTACCACCGCTACAAATTCCCCTTATAAATCACATAGGTAGATTTTATCAGGTAGATACACTCTCTCATGACACAGTGCTCTGTAGCACCAAGGAAAACACATTTCCTTTCCACCATACTTTGGGCATGTCTGCATTAACCTTTTCCTTCTGAATTGACACAATTAGCTCATTCATGTTTTCCAGAGAACCCATATGCTGTTACTGCCAAACCACTGCCTGCACTTTGATATCTGCCCCATTGTTTTGAAGACCTAGTACAGGGGTGGCCAAACTGCAGCTCAGGAGCCACATGTGGCTCTTTCACACATATTTTGTGGCTCTCAAAACCCTCACTGCACCATTGACTGGCTGAAAGAATGCATTTGTCTCTTTAAATCACTTTTCCAAGTCAAACCAGCCAGTGGCTTGGAGAATGTATTTAAAGTTCCTTTCTTTTCACCTCTCCCCACCTATCTTCCTCCATCCCTCCCTCTCTGTCTTACGACTCTCAAACAGCTCACATTCATATCTTGTGGCTCTCAAACATCTGCTGTTTATTCTATGTGGCTCTTAAGTTAAACAAGTTTGGCCACCCCTGACCTAGTGCAATTGTACTGACAGTTGTTCACATAGGACCTAGCAAACCTTGGTGTGGAAGAGAGGTCTTTGAGGCAGATGGTGCTTTTCTGCACTGCTTACCCTACATATCCTGGTTGCATTGTCAGTCAGTATTATCTGCCCTGCTCCCAGGGCCAGCTTGTGGGAGTAGGCGGGGTAGGCGACTGCCTAGGGCGCTACCCCGCCTGAGGGCGCCACTAGGTGCTCCCTTACTCCCCTTGCCCTTTCCCTCTTCCTGGGAAGGTGCCGCTCGGTCGCTGATCTGCCTTTTTTCATCTTCGGCAACTGCGGCAGCTGGCCCCTTACCTGGAGCGCAACGACTTAGCGACGGTAATCCATGCTACGGTCACCTCAAGAATAGATCACTGTAATGCTCTCTACATGGGGCTACCCTTGACACTAACCCGGAGACTACAGCTAGTGCAGAACGCTGCGGCACGGCTGCTAATGGGGCTGCCGCGACGGGAGCACATTCAGCCAATGCTGAGAGAGCTGCACTGGTTGCCTGTTGTATTCCGAGTTCGCTTCAAGGTGTTGGTATTAACCTTTAAAGCCCTCTATGGTCAGGGACCTGCCTATCTACGGGACCGCCTTTCCCCATATATCCCCCAGAGAGCACTGCGATCAGGGACAAAAAATCTGTTGTCCGCCCCTGGCCCAAGAGAAGCCAGGCTATGTGTAACGAGATCCAGGGCTTTTTCGGTGGCAGCGCCAGAACTTTGGAACACCCTCCCAGAAGCTATAAGGGCCCTGCGGGATTTATCTGCATTCCGCAGGGCCTGTAAGACCGAACTGTTTAAACAGGCTTTTGTGGTCTAACTGAAAAAGGGCTGCCACCGGACACCGGTGGGTCTGATCATAGTTAAGAAGTCAATACGCCTCTCTCTCTCTCTCGGCTTGGCTTCGCGAACGAAGATTTAAGAAGGGTGCAATAGTCCACGTTTGCTGCAGGCTCGCTGGTGGCTGACAAGACCAATGTGGGAAAGGCAGGTCCGGCCACAGCGGCTGCAGGGAAAAGTCTGATTTAGGGTTGGTCCTGTAGCAGTGCGATTCTTCCTCAATCTCCTTTTGTCCTCAAGACCAGCTATGTGTGCGTTCTCAAAGGAAGAGACAGCCTGGTGGATGGTGTGCCTCCATGCTTTGAGATCTGAGGCTAGGTCAGACCACTGGTGATGGTTGATGTGACAGGTGCTAAGGGATTTCTTCAAGGAGTCCTTGTACCTCTTCTTTGGTGCCCCTCTATTTCGATGGCCGGTGGAGAGTTCGCCATACAGGGCAATCTTGGGAAGGTGGTGGTTTTCCATCCTAGAAATATGCCCTGCCCAGCGCAGCTGCGTCTTCAACAGCAGTGCCTCGATGCTGGTAACCTCTGCCCGCTTGAGGACTTCAGTGTTGGTCACAAAGTCACTCCAGTGGATGTTGAGGATGGTGCGAAGGCAGCGCTGATGAAAGCGCTCAAGGAGTCGCAGGTGATGACGGTATAAAACCCACGATTCGGAGCCATAGATGAGGGTTGTCATCACAACCGCTTTGTAAACATTGATCTTTGTGCCTTTTTTCAGATGCTTGTTGCTCCACACTCTTTTGTGCAGTCGGCCAAATGCACGGTTTGCCTTTGCCAGCCTGTTGTCAATCTCCTTGTCGATCTTGGCATCTGAGGAGATGATGCACCCCAGGTAGCTGAACTGCTGGACTGTCTTCAGAACTGATTCACCCACAGTGATGCAGGGAGGGTGATAATCTTCCTGGGGTGCAGGCTGGTGGAGAACTTCTGTCTTCTTCAGACTAACTTCTAGGCCGAATAGCTTGGCAGCCTCTGCAAAGCAGGACGTCATATGCTGCAGAGCTGATACCGAGTGGGAGACGAGTGCAGCATCATCAGCAAACAGTAGCTCTCGGATGAGTTTTTCCATTGTCTTGGAGTGTGCCTTTAGTCGCCTCAGGTTGAACAGGCTGCCATCGGTGCGATAGCGGATGTAGACACCATCGTCATCATCTAGATCTACTGCGGCTCTTTGAAGCATCATGCTAAAGAAGATCGTAAAGAGAGTTGGCGCGAGAACGCAGCCTTGCTTTACACCTGTGCCTATTGGGAAGGGCTCCGAGAGGTCGTTGCAGTGTCTGACTTGGCCTCGCTGGTCTTCGTGTAGCTGGATGATCATGCTGAGGAACCTTGGGGGACATCCTAAACGTTCCAAGATTTGCCACAGGCCTTTCCTGCTAACGGTATCGAAAGCTTTGGTAAGGTCGACAAAAGTCACATACAGAGCCTTGTTCTGTTCCCTGCATTTCTCTTGGAGCTGCCTGAGAACAAATACCATGTTGGTGGTGCTCCTGTTAGCTCTGAAGCCGCACTGGCTCTCTGGGAGGAGTTCTTCTGCAATGGTGGGCACCAGTCTGTTCAGGAGTATTCTGGCAAGGATTTTGCCTGCGATGGAGAGCAGGGTTATCCCCCGATAGTTGGAGCAGTCTGACTTTTCCCCTTTGTTCTTGTATAGGGTGATGATGATTGCATCGCGAAAGTCCTGTGGTAATTTGCCTTGTTCCCAGCAGGTGACAAGTACTTTGTGAAGTGAGCTATGTAGTACTGTGCCCCCATGCTTCCAGATCTCTGGTG
Organism: Heteronotia binoei; assembly: GCF_032191835.1. Taxonomy (NCBI): domain Eukaryota; kingdom Metazoa; phylum Chordata; class Lepidosauria; order Squamata; family Gekkonidae; genus Heteronotia; species Heteronotia binoei. The sequence continues at coordinate 74,362,342 of NC_083228.1, read as the reverse complement.
AAATTCCATCAACTCCTGCTGCCTTGCCACTTTTCAGTTGCTTGATGGCTTTAACAGTCTCTTCTAGGGTGGGGATCTCATCCAACTCTGTTTTCACCGGTTGAAGTGGGGTGAGGTGGATTGCTGAATCTTGAACTACGCGGTTGGCACTGAAGAGAACTTGAAAATACTCCGACCACCGGTTCAATATGGATGCCTTGTCTGTGAGGAGCACTTGGCCGTCTGCACTATGCAAGGGACTCTGAGCCTGATATGATGGACCATATACTGCCTTCAGGGCTTCGTAGAACCCTCTTAAATCACCAGTGTCTGCACACAGCTGGGTTCTCTCTGCAAGCTTGGTCCACCACTCGTTCTGAATGTCTCGAAGCTTGCCCTGGAGGTTGCTACATGCAGCGCGAAAGGTTGCTTTTTTCCCAGGACAGGAGGGCTGAGCAAGATGTGCTTGGTAGGCAGATCTCTTTTTTGCCAGTAATTCTTGGATCTCTTGATTGTTCTCATCAAACCAGTCCTTGTTCTTCCTTGTGGAGAACCCGAGGACTTCTTCAGAGATCTGCAGGACGGTAGTTTTTAGGTGTTCCCAGAGTGCTTCTGGAGAAGGGTCTGTGGGGCAACTGAGGTCCTCAATTCTTGACTGGAGTTTTGCCTGGAAGGCAGCTTTAACTTCGGCTGACTGGAGGCTGCCAACCTGAAACTTCCTCCGAGGGATACCTCCTCTCCTGGGTGTGGGTTTAAAGTGAAGACGGAGATTGCAGCGTACAAGACGATGATCCGTATGACATTCTGCGCTGGGCATTACTCGGGTGTGTAAGACATCTCGAAGGTCTCTCTGGCGCACCAGAATGTAGTCGATAAGGTGCCAGTGCTTGGACCGTGGGTGCATCCAGGTTGTCTTCAGACTGTTCTTCTGCTGGAAGATAGTGTTGGTGATGGTGAGCTGGTGCTCCATGCAGAATTCTAGCAGGAGGCGCCCGTTGTCATTGCAGTTGCCAATGCCGTGTTTGCCAAGTACTCCTTTCCAGGCTTCCGAGTCTTTACCTACTCTGGAATTGAAGTCGCCAAGGATGATCACCTTGTCCTCTGTAGGGGTCTTCCGTATGAGGTTGCGTAGATCAGCATAGAACTTGTTCTTTTCTGCAGGATCTGCTTGAAGGGTTGGGGCATACACACTGAAGAGTGTTGCATGCTGCTTGTTTTGAAGTGGGAGGCGCATGGACATGATGCGATCTGAGTGACCTGTTGGAAGGTTTTCGAGTTTGGAGGCAATGGAGTTCCTGACCATGAAGCCAACGCCAGAAAGGCGGCTCTCAGCCTTTGACTTACCCGACCAATAGAGGGTATAGCCAGCACCGTGTTCTCGAAGACTACCTTCCTCAGGGAAACGGACCTCACTGAGAGCTGCTATGTCGATATTCAACCTGAGAAGTTCGTGGGCAACTAGAGCAGAGCGTCGTTCAGGGCGACCACTGCCTACTGTGTCAAGCATGGTTCTGATGTTCCAACACGCAAGCTTTAGTCTTTGCACACTTTGTGAGGCAGGTGCATGCCTTTTCTTTGTTGTTATTTTTCGACCGCAAGTAAGGATGCCCGTTGACCGCGGCTAGCCAACTGGGGTGGGGGAGACGAGCTTTGTTTAGGCTCCTTTTCTAGGCCCCTCTCCGTGTGGAGCAAGCAGTGCTGTCCCTAGATAAGGCTGCTTGGTCGTTCAGGGTGCTGCCGAAAGATGCTTTCGTCTCCGGGTTAGCATCAGGCGACCAATATCCTCAACCGCCTACATGCAGGATCGGGACTGCGGCTTCCAGTGGCACCTTCCACCTGCCGTTTCGCCTATACTGGATTGAAATAGCACTATAGAATGGTTTTAAAGTTGATATGTAAATTATGGTTTTATATGTTTTATCGGATTAATTGTTTTATAATGTTGTAAGCCGCCCTGAGTCCGCTTGCGGAGAGGGCGGGATATAAATGAAAAGTAATAAATAAATAAATAAATAAAGTGCAAACACTAATCAATCACAATAATTAAATCAGTAGATCTTCAAACTTGTTTGCTTTGGATTGCTATGGTTGACACATATTTTGATTTTTGCCTTTTCCACATGCAGGGCCGGCCCAAACTATCTGGCGTCCTGGGCAAGGCTAACTTCTGCCCCCCCCCCCCCCGCACTGATAACCAATTTTCAAAAACATGAAAAGTCACATGTGGGGCACCCAATTTGTTACCTCCAGAAGGCCAGCGCCCTAGGCAATCCCCTAGTTTGCCTAGTGGTAGGGCTCACCCTGTCCACATGGAAGGGTATTGTTAGACTGTAACAAGGAACATAGCCACGTGGAACCATAGCAGTAAATCAGCTTCCAGCAGTTGTTGAGCAAAACCTCTGCAGTACTAAAGGTCTCAGTGTAGAAGAGCTTTGCTCTCTCCTTGCTAAATAGCAGACGCCTGTTACCGAGCACAACATGTGGACCTACCTAATCAATTGCTACCTATTTTATAACCGACTTTTGTTTAAGGTAGATAAGCTCAAGAACAAGCTGCAGTGTATTCTCCGGTTACTACATCGTTTATTTCTCTACCTTCCAAAAACAGAGCACCAGAATTGCCTTTAACTTCTTTAAAAAGGCATTGCAGAGGCAGCCAATATTTTTTTAAAAGGATGTTTCTGTGCTTGCTAATTTTTGTGTGCAGTTAATTTTCAAGCTCCAAAACAGGACGCCGCTACAGGAGAAAACAACGACTGTGATTTGCGCACCATCCCTACCCAAGCACTTAAGGCTACAAGCCATGCGCAAGTGGGAGGACAGCTGTCTAACAAATTAAAACCCCCAAGAAGGAAGTAAGAGTTTAGGTTGGATGTTTGGGCTTTTCCAGCTGGGTTAGAGGCTGAAGGCTGCAGGTTTTTACAATGCTTTCCCCTCCTCCTACACTTTAATCTAGGAGTATTGGGAAAGAACGTCTGCTGACGTTTGTATAACTGCTTCTTGAAAAATATGAACAACGGTTTCAGTTACAGTTTTATCATTCAGTGTTAACAGTGAATTCAACAAATGAGGTGATTCTGTGAAGGTCTACTTTTGAGATGCTTTACTTCAAAACTTAAGTCATAAAACTGAACCCTGTGTTGTAAAATGCTGTCAAGTTGCAGTCGATTTATGGTGAGCCCAGCTAGAGGCTTTCAAGGCAAGAGAGAATCGGAGGTGGTTTTACCATTGCCTTCCTCTACAGCAGCATCCTTGGTGGTGTCCTTTCCCAACACCGACCTTGCTTAGCTTCCGAGATCTGGCTTTGCCATACAGCCTTGCTTCCCTAACCCTAATAATGGAAAAAGGAAATTATGGAGCATGTGAAGCTAGCCTACAATAATTGACAGGGTTGCTGTGCTAGCAATGGATGCGCCATACAAAGATTCCTTCCGACCCCCATCCCCATGACTCAGACCCAGAGTGGCATCCTGCTTAGGAGTGTGGGCTAGGATCTGGGATACCCAAGTTTGAATCTAACACAAATTTGAGCAGACTTCAGAAGTGGGTGGAAGACAGGAGGGCCTGGCGTGACTTGGTCCATGGGGTCACAAAGAGTCAGACTCGACACTGTGACTGAACAACAACAAAACCCACCTCACACAGTTATTGTGAAGATAAAATGGAGGAGAGGAAAACACTGTAATCTGTTTTGAGCTCCCATTGGGGAGAAAGGTGGGGGTGGGATTACCAGCCTTCAAGTGGTGGGGCCTGGAGATCTCCTGCTTTTACAACTGATTTCCAGCTGGCAGAGATCAGCTCCTTGGAGAAAGTGGCTGCTTTATGGCATTGTACCATGCTGAGGCCCCTCCCCTCCTAAACCCTGCCTTCTCCTGGATCCACCCCCAAAGTCTCCAGGTATTTTCCAACACAGACCTGGCAACCCTAGGTGGGAGGGTATATATGAGATGAATAAATAAATGCAAGTATCAAATAAAAACAAATATGATTACTAATACAGCCCTCTGGTGTGAACAAGGCCCCTTGCTCCAGCTTTCAACTGCCCTTTATAAAGTAGCCCACTCCATTGTGGTTCCCATGGGCACTATGGTATCTGCCATGTGGGGCTTTTGCCCAGCAAGCCTTTGGACTGGCCACTGGATGGGCTGTGCAGATTTTTAAAAAACATTGCCTTGGCAGCAGCTGCAGCCTTAGCATAAGGATTTTCTTCACTCTGTTACTGAAGGTAAGCTACAGCAGCCATTTTGTGGCTGTCTCGTCCTCCTGAAGCAACCGTTTTGTGGCTGCACTCAGTGCCCTGTGTCAAAATTCCAAAGGTGCCTCATAAAAGTTGGCGACCCATAATATAGCCTATTACTGTCTACTCTGACTGGCAACAGCTTTTAGAAAATCAGTAATGAAAAACCAAGGCTTGTTTTGTAGAAAAAGTCAAGCAAGAATTCATTTGCATATTAGGCCACAGTCCCTGATGTCACCATTGTTTCACATAGGGCTTTTTTTTTAAGCCCAGCAGGAACTCAATTGCATATTAGGCCACACTCCCTAATGCCAAGCCAGCTGGAACTGCATTCCTGTGCGTTCCTGCTCAACATAAGCCCTAGTGAAATATAGTCCCTGTGCAAGCACCAGTCATTTGGTAAAATATAGTAGCATGATGTAAAAGCATTTGTCCTACAACCAGAGCTTTTTTTGAGCAAGAATGCACAGAAATGCAGTTCCACCTGACTCAGCATCAGGGAGTGTGGCCTAATATGCAAATATGTTCCTGCTGGGCTTTTTCTACAAAAAAAGGCCTGTGCAAAACAATGGTGATGCCAGGAGTATGGACTAATATGCAAATGAGTTCCTGATGGGCTTTTTCTACCAACTCCCCAGCCCACAACAGTAGTGCCTATGAAATAATTTGCGCAAAGCTCAAAACTTCAAGATATGAACTCTTATGAAGTCTTGTTTGCTGAATTAATGATCAGGCTGCAAAAGTCCTGTTTTTGCGCATTTAAATTTTATTTTCATAAAGTGAAATAAATAATACTGTAAAGTACTGGGGTTGACGCAGTAAGAGACCAGAGGCGGAGAGTGATTTCAGCAAGCTTTACTTCAGGAACACCAACACAGACTGAGCTCTATTCAAACCTCCCGCTCCTTTATACAATTCTTGCCCCCTTCTGATTGGACCTTAACTATGTACATGGATTGGCTATTTACAGAGGCCTAAGGGCCTATCAGGGTACAGTATGAGCCTAGATGTTGATTGGCTACTTATGTTTCAATCCTTCCCCTGATTGGGCACGCTTAGGCCTTCTCTGGAACCCTGGTGTGGAGTACAAGCTTGGCTTGTTCAGCTTCCCTCCAAAAGTAACAGTTCCCTCCAAAAGTAACAGTTCCCTCCAAAAGTAACAGTTTTCCATTTGAACCTAGGACACAACACCCCTCCCCCCATAGTTCCAGCTATCAGGTGACATAGTCCTGGAGATATGCCGGAGGGCGGCGGTCTCGTGTCGAGCGTCGGAGCTCCGAGGGGACTGGGCGTTCCGACTCGGTTGGTGGTTCCACAGCTGCAGAGCTGGAGACATCTGGGACGGTGGCCCCGGGAGACCTGGGTTCAGCTGCGCGGTCGGGGGTCTCCTCCTGCTGGGCCGAAGCGGGCTCTACGGAACCCTGTTCTGTGTCAGGCTCACGGGGACTTACGTTGTCCGGATCTGGAGCCTCTGACCTTGGCTCCCCGGCAGGCAGGCGATCACAGAGTTGGTCGATGTGTCGCCTCAGGAGATGTCCACCCTCCAAGGTCACTGCATAGGAGACCGGTCCGGTGACGTGGTCCACCTTTCCAGGGAGCCAGGCGGGGCCAGTGGTGGCATAGTTCCGTGCCCACACTGTCTCACCTGGGTAGAACCCTCTGGGGGCTTTAAGGTGTTCCGGCGCCGGTCACCTGTCTGGGGCTCGGTCAGGGTGCAGCTTGTCCAGCAGGGTGGTGATGCGGCGGCCCATGAGGAGTTCGGCTGGACTGCGACCTGTGGAGGCGGTGGGTGTGGTCCGGTAGGCCATTAGGAAACACGCCAAGTCTTTTGGCCAGTCTGAGGGGCCCAGACGGTTCAAGGCCTCCTTTGCCGTGCGCACCATCCGCTCTGCCTGGCCGTTGGTGGCTGGATGAAACGGGGCAGAGCGAATGTGCCTGATGAGGTTCCTGGCTAAGAAGTCCTGGAACACTGCGGACGTGAATGCTGTGCCGTTGTCGGTGACGATGGTTTCTGGCAACCCATGGGCTGCAAAGATGGCCCTCAGAGCCGTGATGGTCGCCTGCGATGATGGCGAGGGCACCTGGACCACCTCCAACCACTTGGAGTATGAATCCACTAGTATGAGTAGAGTCTGCCCATGGAAGGGGCCAGCAAAGTCCATATGCAGTCTTGACCAGGGGGTTTTGGTGGATTCCCATGGTTGCACTGGGCCACGTGGGGGGTCAGGCCTTGCCACCTGGCATGTCGGGCACCTTTTAACCCAAGCCTCAATTTCTGCATCGAGGCCGGGCCACCAGACATAGCTCCGTGCGAGAGCCTTCATGCGGACTATGCCCGGGTGTGCCTCGTGCAGGGCTCTAAGCACTTGGTCTTGCAAGGGTTTGGGGATGACGACTCTGTTGCCCCATAGTAGGCAGCCTTTGTGGGTGGATAGTTCGTCTTTCCGGGCTGCAAACGGAGTAAATTCCGGCCCAGTCGAGCCCTTGGGCCACCCCTCCCCACCCAGTCCAAGACACGGGAGAGGACTGGATCACGAGCGGAGCGGGCAGCAACGTCGCGGTGTTAGGGAAACTGCTCTCAAAATGAGATTGGGGAATTAGATTGAGAGACAGTTAGCCCCAAAAAGGAATCTTTGTTATCAATTGTATACCAGGCTCAACCGTTCAGAGAGTCAATGCTCAATAAGAGACTCTAATTTAATAAAATCAATTGTGGTTTATTTGAAACAATAGTTCGTTCACACAAGGTACAAAATCAATCACACATTCAAACAGGTCTAGGAAATATAGAGAGATTGATAGGGACACATATCAGGATAAACAGACAGGGTAATATTTACCATCGTAGTCTTCCAGGAAGGTTTCCAATGGCGACTTAAGAGGACAGGGGAAATGGACCCAACACTGTGGCCAGAATTGGGGATGGATCTAGACAGCGGGTAATAGGGGTTGCTGAATAGAAAGCACACATGAGTGGAGTTGGGTCAGAGGTTAAATAGGCTTCCTCAGACCCTTAGGGACTGGGAGGTCCAAGGGAGGAGAGATGGGAGGTTCAAGAAGGCTGGACATTCCTTACTGACACCTAATTGGATGCCTGCTTTGGCCAATGAACTTCACCTTAGTCCAGTGAACCTGGAAATTTCCAAGCTGCAATGTTGCCTGGGTTGGCCCCAAGGTATTAGACTGGGGTAAGAATGGGAATGACTGGATACTTAAGTTTAAATGGGATTAACTAGGAGGGTGACAATAGGTAATCAAATGCTGGCCTAGGTACCACCCGAGTTAGACAAAAGACTTGATGAAGACAGGAGATGTCCTTCCTCTTTCTCATCTTCTGCTGGGCAAGATTTATTGTTCTGGTATTGCTGAGCAATTAGGATCAACAGTTGAGCTATTAATCCATTCTTAAAACAGATGGGTTGCTTGCAGGCTCAGGGTGTGTACGTGTGACTTTCCCACTAAGAAGGAATGAGTTCAGCCTGGCAGGGTAAGCTTGGGTCAGGAAAGCAAGCTGGATTCTGCTGTTGTTAGCTCTAGGTCCATGGAGCCAGGCTGGAAACATGGTGGCTTCTTCCACTGCAGTGGCCAAGACTGGGCACACAAGGAGCAGCTGGAGCATGTCTGTAGTTCTGGCTACCACTCTTCAGAGATGTAGAATGCAAAGCTGCCATATAAGCCTTAGAAAGTGTAAGCAAAGTCCACTTCTTAGAGCAGATGTGTGAGAGTCAAATCTCCAGGCACCCTGGCAACCATGCTGGTGATCATGATGTTCACATGTATGAAAAGTAGGGGGCTTTTCCTCACAGCGGGTGAGCTATGGCCTGTCCGGAAGCATGTCCATCAGTAGGATCTGATGAGCCGGGGCTGGATCGGGATCCACATCAGGCAAGGGCAAGCGGCTCAGGGCGTCAGCATGGCCCATTGCCTTGCCCGGGCAATGCACTAGGGTGTAAGTGTAGCCGGCTAGAAAAATGGACCAACGGAGGACCCGTGGGGACAACACCTGAGGGGTCTGCCGGTCTGATGCAAAGAGGCCCAAGAGGGGTTTGTGGTCCGTATAGAGGGTAAAGGGCCAGCCGTAGATGTAATCATGAAATTTTTTGACGCCGGCCACGACTGCCAACCCTTCTTTGTCGATTTGGGCGTAGTTCCGTTCCGCCGACGAGAGGGTCCGCGAGTAGTACGCGATAGGGACTTCAGTCCCATCAGGGAGTCGGTGGCCCAGAACTGCCCCCACGCCATAAGGGGATGCGTCGCATGCAAGGACCAAGGGCAGGGTCTCGTCGAAATGGGCAAGGACGGAGTTGGACATCAGGAGGCCCTTGATATCCTGGAAGGCTTTAGCGTGCTGGCGGCCCCACGCCCAGGGTCGGTTCTTGTCTAGAAGCCGGTGCAGGGGTTCGGCCACCGCTGCTTTGTGGGGGAGAAAAGCATGATAAAAGTTTAGGAGGCCGAGGAAGGCCTGGAGTTCTTGCTTGTTGGTGGGCGCTGGAGCATCTCTGATGGCACGCAGCTTGGCGTCGGAGGGGTGGACCCCCTGGGCATCGATGGAGAACCCCAGGAATTCCACCCGATCCACGCCCAGGAGGCACTTCTCCCGTTTGACCTTGAGGCCGGCTGTTTCAAAACGTTGTAGGACTCCTCTAAGGCGGGCGGCGAATTCTTCAGGCGAGGCTGCCGCGATCAGCACATCATCGAAGAATGGAGTGACTCCGGGAAGTCCTTTTAAAAGAGAGTCCATGAGTTCCTGGAACAACCCCGGAGCCACACTCACGCCAAATTGCAACCGCTTTACTCTAAAGGCCCCCCGGTGGGTCACAATTGTTTGGGCGTTGGCCGTGGCCTCATCCATCGGCAGCTGTTGGTAAGCTTGGGCCAAGTCCAACTTGCCAAAAATTTTTGCGCCGGCTAGGGTGGCTAAAACGTGGCTGACGATGGGCACAGGGTATGCGTGGGCCTGAAGAGCCTTGTTGAAGGTGCACTTATAGTCTGCACAAATCCGCACTTCCCCACTGGGCTTGACTGGAGTCACGATGGGAGTTTCCCAGGTTGCGTGGGTGACAGGCTCTAGTATTCCCTGTGCAATCAGTTTATCCAGTTCCTCCTCAATTTTAGGCTTGAGCGCGAATGGAACTCGCCGCGCTTTAAGCCTAATAGGCCGCACTGTGGGGTCGAGGTGTAGTGTAACCGGTGGACCCGTGTAGCAGCCCAAGGTGCCATCGAAAATGGCCGGGAACTCTTCGCAAACCTTGTTAAAGTCCACTCCGACAGTCTTATTGACCCCCCTGATCTCTATTCCCAGGGGCTTGAACCAGTCGAGACCCAAAAGGTTTGTAAGGTGGTTCTTGACCACTAGCACTTGTAGCTGGCCCTTGAACCCCTTGTATTGGACTGGGACCGGGCCCACTCCCAAGATAGGCACCTTATTCTTCTGGAAGTCCACTAAGGTAAACCCCGGGTCCCTGAGACGAGGCCTCAGCCTGGTGGGGATTTTTAAAAATGTCTCTGCCGCTATAATAGATTATGCTGACCCAGAGTCCACCTCCATTTGGCAGGGCACCCCCCCGATCCCTACATTGACCCGGATTTTGGAGGGCCTGACTGGCGAGGGTAGGTACTGTACCGGGTATGGGTGGGCGTGGAGAGCGTCAGTCTCGAAGTCTGGCTGGCCTTCGGAGTGTGCAGATCTTTGCGGGACGCATGCTCGGGATGTGGATCTGCAGGCACAGGCGATGTGGCCTTCCTTGTTGCAGAGTCGACAGGTGGCATTCCGGAATCGGCAGGTCTTTCACTCGTGCTGGCCCCCACAGCTTGCACATGCAGGTGGTGTCTTGTGTCTCATGCCCTGTGGGGCATGGGTGGTCTTCCTTCCTGCTGAACGATAGCCGGTTTGTAGAGCTTTGTCCTCGTCTGAGTCCTCTGTAGATGGTTCAGGGTTGATCTGGTGTGCCACAGCCTGTCTTGTCAGCCGTGGCTCTGCTGATCTGCCCTTCTCCCAGCTGGTGGCCACATCGATTGCCTTTGTTAGGTTGCACTCGGAGAGGGACAGGAGTTTCTGTACTAGTTTTTCGTCCCTCAAGCCCCATACAAACTGGTCGAGAAGGGCTTCGTTGAGGTCTGTGAAACTGCATCGGCTTGCCACCCGGCGCAGGCTTGTCAAGAACGCCATTGTGGTTTCGCCTGCCTTCTGTGTCCTTTGTCGGAAGTCCCAGTGCCGGGTGAGCTTGGTTGGCTGGGGCTGGAAATACTTCTCCAGAGCGCTGATGATGTTGTCCACCGGCGTCTCTGAGAGCTTCCTGGGTTGGAGAAGAGCCCTGGCTAAGTCCACGGTCTCCGTGCCACACGTACTGATAAGCAGAGCTCTCTGCATGGTAGTCTCTGTAATTTTCCGGAAGGTCAGGTATGACTGGAAGCCTTCGACCCATGAGTCCCACAGCTCAGGGCGATCGATGCTAAAGGGCTGTAGGAGGTTGGCTGGAGCCTCCATTCTTGGCAGCGTGTCTGGGCGGCTTGCAAGCTGGGGTGTGCGCAGAGCGGAGGTGCGGACCCAGATGGCTTGGATTTAGCCACCTTTCCGTGTTCCTGGTTCTGTTGCTGGTTCTTACTGGCATCCCATCCTCATCACCAGTGTAAAGTACTGGGGTTGACGCAGTAAGAGACCAGAGGCGGAGAGTGATTTCAGCAAGCTTTACTTCAGGAACACCAACACAGACTGAGCTCTATTCAAACCTCCCGCTCCTTTATACAATTCTTGCCCCCTTCTGATTGGACCTTAACTATGTACATGGATTGGCTATTTACAGAGGCCTAAGGGCCTATCAGGGTACAGTATGAGCCTAGATGTTGATTGGCTACTTATGTTTCAATCCTTCCCCTGATTGGGCACGCTTAGGCCTTCTCTGGAACCCTGGTGTGGAGTACAAGCTTGGCTTGTTCAGCTTCCCTCCAAAAGTAACAGTTCCCTCCAAAAGTAACAGTTCTCCATTTGAACCTAGGACACAACAAATACAAAGGAAGTAAAGGAGAACTGAACTCTGATATTAAAGAAATGCATCTAGTGACTCACTAGTGGCACACTGAAGAACATGTAACAGGTCTATCCTGTCATGCTGTCAGGGGTTGTTAATTCTATTATTTCTGCACATAGTATCAATCATATTTTTATTCCACTCTCCCTCTAAGGAGCTCAGAGGTTCTCCTGTCCTTCCTTTTATCTTACAACAACCCAGTGAGGTAGGTTAGGCTTACAGTATCTGATCCAAGCTCACCCAGTGTGTTTCCTTGTATTAATTTAAAACCAGATTTCCCTGTAGCCTAGTTTGTTATTCTAATAACTACAACTCATTGGCTCTTGTATCAGGGGCATTAGGTATGGGACTTGCATAGATGGCTCAGTAGTGAGTAGGGTGGTTAATAGCCCTGTATTTTGTCATCCTACCTAGTGAAATATAATAGCTGTTTAGTATGCAGTAGGACACCTCTTAAAACATTCCTTCTCCAATCAATTAACAACGTGTGTCTTTTATAGAACTGTTGCAATTGGAATATACGAAAATCTCTCACAAATAAAAGACAAGGAGCATTGGCTGTAGTACAACATTATGCAAAGCAGAGCTACAAAATAAAGCATTTGCAAATGGGATTCAGTGGTGCATCTACTCTTTAAAAAGTCATAAGTGGCCCCTACGTTCCTTGCCAACTACTGCCTGGTATAGAATCTTCCATTTCTGGATAAAGTAGTTGAGAGAGCTGTGGCTTCCATCCTGGATCCATTCCAGTTTGGTGTCTGCCCTGGCCATGGGACAGAGACAGGGCCCACCCTAGGGCGTGTGACGCCCCAAGCAGACTTACTGCCTGCCACCACCCCCCCTCCTCCACAGAGGCACCCCTGGGATGCCCCTTCCCTCTTCTCTGCAGTGCCACAGTGTGGCACCATGCTCTGACCCCTCAGCATACTCAGAGGAGAGACTCCAGCCTTGTCCTTACCCATTTCAGTGGGCTTTGCAGTAGAGTGTTCTCTCTTAATAGAGAGCAGGATGAGGCTTCGCTCCCCCCTCCCTTCAGGAATCGGAAGGGAGGGGGAGCAAAGCCTCATCCTGCTCTCTATTAAGAGAACACTCTACAGTGATGCCTGCTGAAGGATGAGGCTGGCATCACTTCTCTGAGCGCATGGGGGGGTGGGGGAGGTGGCCTGCCTGCCCTCACCGCCTAGTTGCTGCTGCCAGCCAGAGAGCTGGTGACCGCCGCAATTAGGCACTTGTCTTGAGTGCCAGGAGGGCGGGATAGCCCAATTTGCCTAGTGGCTGGACAAAGACTGAGCTGAAAGCTTACATTCTTTTGGACTTTGTTGGTCTTTAAGGTGCTACTGGACTCCAACTTTGTGCTATTGCTTCAGACCAACATGGCTGTCTATCTGGATCCATCTGTGCTGGTCACCCTTGCAGAGGACCTCTGGAGACACCTGGTTCAAGGTGGGTTGGTGCTGCTGTTGCTTTTGGACGCAACAGCAGTGTTTGACACAGTTAACTATGAACTTTTGACCCACATCTCACCAATGTAGGAATACAGGGGACAGCTTACAATGACTCTCCTTCTTCAAAGTACTGCAAAGTACTGCAGGGGGCGATCTTCTTTCCAATGTTGTTTAACATCTACATGCATCCCCTTGCTCAGTTGGCTTGTGGGTTTGGACTGAGCAGTCATCAGTATGCTGATGACACCCAGCTTTATCTGTTGACAGATGACCAGCTGGACTCTGCCTCATATATTCTGGATAAGGCATTAGTGTCCATGGCTGGATGGTTACAGCAGAGTCTTTTTGGGATTAAATCAAATGAAGATGGAGGTCTTATACCTGAGTCAAGGGGGCCTGGGATCAGGAATCTGGTTTCCAACACTTGCAAGAGCATTGGTGACCCCAGCCCTGAGGGTGAGAAACCTTGGGGTGATCCTGGATGCCTCATTTTCGATGGCGGCCCAGGTCACTGCTGTTGTCAGGTCAGCCTTTTATCACCTTCAGCTACTCAGGCAACTGGTTCCCTATCTCACTTTCCAGCTATAATGGGATCATTAGCTATAATGATCCATACAATAGTCACTTCCAGGCTAGCTTACTGTAATATGCTGTACATGGACCTCCCTTTAAACCTGACCCAGAAAGTGCAGCTAGTGAAGAATGCAGTAGCATGCTTACTGATGGTGATGCCTATGCGGGCACGCATTCAACTGGTGTTCCACCAATTGTACTGGCTGCCAACTGAATACCAGATCTGGTTCATGGTTATGGTATCGACTTTTAAAGCCTTATGCAGCCTGGGGCCAGCATACCTATAGGACCATCTCTTCCTGTATGTTTCACAGAGAGCTCTGCTGATCAACACCTACTGGTAGTCCCTGTCCTGAAAGGCATCTGCTTAGCCTCAACTTGGGCCAGGACTTTTTCTGCCCAAACCCTGGCCTGGTGAAACATGCTCCAATGTGAGATCAAGGCCCTGTGGGACTTGTTACAGTTCTGCAGAGCCTGTAAAAGCTGTTCTGTCAGGCCTTTGCCTGAAGCTGTGGATGTGCAGTCCATCTCAGCCTCTCCTGCCCACAGAAATACATCATTGGACTCAGGGGTGGAATTCTAGCAGGAGCTCCTTTGCATGTTAGGCCACACACCTCTGATGTAGCAAATCCTCCAGTAGCTCACAAAAAAGAGCCCTGTAAGCTCTTGAAGAATTGGCTACATCAGGGTGCATGGTCTAATATGCAAAGGAGCTCCTGCTAGAATTCCACCCCTGATTGGACTAATAATTCTGCATGAAGCATTAAGGACTGCCCTGGAGTTTTATTTTGTTTGCTGCCATCTTACCTTGATTGTCTGGTTTAATTGGCATATTCTGTTATTGTTATTTATATCCTAATTGCCATGAGCTGTCCTAAGCTCATCTTCTGGGCATGGATCACTGGGGGAGGGGGGAGGTACTTATTGTTAGAGACAATTTGGCTGCCTCCCCTGGCCCCTCCAGGAGATGCAAAGAAAAAGAGCTGTCAGTCGGGAGTCTCCTTTGAAGTATACAACTTTATTGATATCAAGAAAGAGGGGAGTCGCTTTTCAACGAGCTCCCTGATTAGTTCCATACATACCCTTTTATCCTTTACTCCCGGCCGATGAGTCCCTCCTCCTTTCCCCATAGGCTGAGGTACTTAGAGGGTACAGGCTACCCGGCACGCCTACTTCACCCCCTCCTTGATATGTACCCCTCCCGTTACATACATTGCATGTGCATTTAAATTTACTTTTCCCCGAGGTGGGGTGTGTCAGTTAATATTCATTACTTGATTACGCCTGCGTACTTGCTGCTGATTAATTTCTATTGCTGATTAATCTCTATTATTAATCTTACTGTTGCCATGGCTTGTTTAGCCGTGTTATTTCTTTTCGGTTTCTGCGTTTTAACAATGGCTACTACCCCTGTGCTATGGTTACTAAATGTTTGTACCCGGTTCTGCTCCTTGCACCTTAACAATCACTAAGACATTACATTTGGTTCCTCCTGTTTCAGCTCATTTCATTATTTCACTCCTCTCAATCCCTACTCTTTTATTTTCACCTGAGCTGAAACATTCTCAAACTTTGCAACCATCAGCTGAGCTTGCCCTTTCTTGGTATGCTTCTTTATTGCTGACTGGCAAGCACTGCTACACACCGGCAAGCAGTGGAGACAACAACAACAGATGATGCTGATTACCACTATGATCATACCGATCTGCAATATGCTCTTGAGCCACCCCCAGTCTGGTAACCAGGAGGTAAGCCAGTTCCAGGGACTTTGTATTCCTTCATAGTTTTCCTTTGAAGTAGTTTGCATTTCTTGTAAGTGCATTTCTATGCTTTTGTTTAAATCATGAAACTGCACATGACATTGTGTTCCTATCACCTTGCAGAATCCTCCTTGCTGTGCTAACAAATAGTCTAGGGCCATCCGATGTTGTAGCTGGATTTGACTTAATTCTTCTATCTCAGTTTGCAATTCTCTGATGACCTTCCCTGTTGCATTCACCGTTTTCTCTAGTCTACAGGTCAGACCTATTATGCTTTTACGATTTTCTTGTGCCACTATTCCTGGATAGGCTCCTAATGTTAAAAGACCTGTTATTAATCCTCCCCCTATGCGGCTGCCTGCATCATCTGAGAGCTGATGGCCCACAATTACTTCATCTTTGCAATTTGTTCCTAACTGTCCGTCTCTGGGACCGAGGTGATCTTCCCTTTTTACCCGGGAATGCTTGGGCAACACCTGTACTGGGAATGTTAAGAATCCTATCCCAACACATGCCCCTCTCTTGTACCCAGGATGATAATTAGTGGCCCATTTATCAAAGAAAAACCACAGGTTGGGATCTTTTATTTTCATCCCTGAACATATACTACCTTTACCTGAATAATCAGCCTGGAACATTGGTATGTCAGGAAAAATATCTCCCAAATTTGTCTTGCCCCACAGGAGAGTTTTGTTCCCCCGTGTATGATTTCCTGGTTTTGACAACCAGAAGTAGTCTGTGCAAGCGCTGTAGTTACTCAGCTTGCTCATTCTTTCTTGTGCCTGGTTGAAGCCTGGCACTATAGAGTTCCATACCCCACTATGAATGCAACAGAAACATAAGCCTGGGGTCAACTTGCTGTATCTAAACCACCTTAATCCGGTTTTTCCTATTTTTGAGGGGGAGACAAACAATATTTCGCGTTCTGATCATTGAGATAATGCTTGTAAGGACCCTACTACTAATGGGGGCTCACTTATTAGTCCAGGTAGCAGACTCAGCGTTGCTACTGATGTGGGATGCTCATAAATTAATCTAGAGCTTTTCCCATGTTGCTGGAACATATAATGAGCGTGGCGGATCCATGTATTTCCTCCAGTTCCAGGACATTGGACCTTAGAGATCAGTATTATTAACAGAAGTTTTTGTAAAATCAGATACAATCTTCGTCATGATAGGGTCCAGCCATCTGTCATTCTGGTAAACCTTAACCTTATATGTGTTACACAATCTCCCTTTTGCAACCTACTCCTACTCCAAAGTTCTAATAATGTATCAAACGATATGAATTATATAAAACAATCTTTTCAGAGTCCATTTAACACTTAGAAAACTTAAATTAAAAGTTATTTGTTTGTGATTTTATGCTACTGTTCAACAATTTTATTTATCAGCCATGTAATTCACTGCTGCTGGAGCCTCTTTCACCACGTGTAATACATCCAGCCACTCTCTGCTGTGCCAACTGCTGTTTACGTTGTTAGTGTCACCTGGCAAGGTTCTAACCACTGCTGAGACAACGGCCTTTCCTTTCCAGTCTTGACTAAAACCCAGTCACCCAGTCCATGTTGGTGTAGGGACAGCGTTCGCATCAGCAAGGCTTTTCTGTTGAAGAAAGAAAACAGCACGGACAGTAGCTGATCCAAATAACACATAATAACTCAGCCAGTTATTCCTGACTGAGGCAAACTTTTTAGCAGCATTTTGATAGATAGAAGTAGGTATATCAAGGTAGAGTAACTGATAGCCTTCCTCCTCAAGGCAGTACAATCCACTTTTATACACCACACACACAATATAGGTTTTATTTAAAAATTTCCTAAACACACAAATTTCCTATATCCATCTTGGCTTGAACTCCCTGATACTTCCCTTCGTACAACCACTTAACACTTATTTAATTAATGGCTTGGAGAGCCACCGTTCTTCCTTTTACAGTCTCTTACACAAATTATACCTTAAGTTTAACTAAACTTTATAATGCCACTTTTCCCAAAACCCTGTTATTGTTTCTTCTTTAGCTTTTTTTTTTTAACTGCCACATTAGTTAGCTTATTCTCTATAACCTTATCCAAAAATTATATCTGATACCTGCACACACATAATTAACTGTTCTGTTCCCTTTGCTTCACCAATCCTTAATTCTTCTGATATTAATTTTATCAGGGGTATTGTAAAAAAAAAATAGTTGGTGGATTTCATCCAGGAATTGTTATGCAGTTGCACCTATTTTTCAATAGTCAAGGTAGCTAGATGGGGAGAAAGAGATGGTGCCATCAGAAAAGTTCAGGAGCTGCTCTCCTGTGAGCTCCTGCTAAATTCAGGATCTGAATTCCCCACCTTCCTGGTTAGCATTTTCATTTTCTTTTTCCCTTCAAAATGTTTAAGAGTTTTATTAACCTAAATAAACTACCCTTTCTCTTTAATAGAGTTTACATTTGAAAACATGAAGTACAG
The DNA here is from genome assembly GCF_032191835.1 of Heteronotia binoei. Lineage (NCBI taxonomy): Eukaryota > Metazoa > Chordata > Lepidosauria > Squamata > Gekkonidae > Heteronotia > Heteronotia binoei. Next base: position 74,344,863 of record NC_083228.1, on the reverse strand, counting down.
GTTTGGCCAGACCATCCCAAATTAATTATTCCTGCCATTTGTTCCCCCTTGTTCCCTTTATATCGTTGCACCTTTTCTCCTCTACTGCTTGGAAAGAACCAGCACTTCCCTGGAGTAGAGGAACATCTTTTAGATTTGGTTAGCTTTTTGATCTGGAGGTTTTGTAAATTTTACATTATCATGTTTCTCCATTCTTGTCCTTTAAAAGTCTCCATTAGTTTTACATTTTAGAAATCTGGAATTTGTCATAACTAGCATTAATCTGTTTTATTGCTTATAAACTACTATTAAAAGTATTTCTCAACAAAAGTTATTTCTCTAGGCAGCACACAAGGTTGCCATTAAAACTTTGAGTCCGCTTAAGATAATGTTATTTCCTCTGGGGGTCCAATTCAGATATCTCACTTTTTATTCCACAACTTCTGATATAATAGTGCATTTTTTTTTAATAGTGCATAATTTTAACCCTACCAATGTTCCTTTTAAGCTGCCGAGTACTGGCAGTTGTGCTCTGGGACTACTTTTACAAAAAGTGTGAGCTGAAGGCTAGAAATCCATGAGCCTGCCCATGCCAACTCATCTTAAAGGGAACATTGGCCCTCACCCTTTTAGGGTTAAAGCATTATGTTGTTTATAACCAATGACATAAACATTGCACTTTCTTCTCCCACTAATTGTGCTTCAACAACTTCCTTGTTTATTTACAGAACATTGATAAAAACCAGGTTTAAAAGCCGTAAATACTTAAAATTAATTTATCTACAACTGTCCTTTTACTTTATAAAAACTTTTTTAAAAAACCCTCTCATCTTACATTCATTCTGAATAGCATTACATTAATTCTGAATACTTAATTCTGCTTTGTTTTAAGGCAAACCTCTGTTCAGCAAGAAAAAAAAATCCTTGGAGAAAGAACCTGCTTTCTCCATCTTAGCTACATATTGTATTGTTTCCTAACATTCCAAAAGGAGGGGCTAGGACTTGGAGGATGCCAGTCTCCTGGCAGGAGAAAGGCTCAAAGTTTGGTCTATAAAAGGTTTTGCCAAACAATTTACAAGGAAAACAACTGAATCTGTTTTAGCTACTCAAAATATATACACCAAAATAAACTCGTAACTCTTATCACCACTTTAAAAGAAAGAAATCCTTCCTAACACTTTCAGCTATTTTAACCTTCTGTGCCACAGTTATCCTGCTAAACTCCAACCATGAAAGCAAACTTTATTTTAACACTTTACTACCTTCCAAACACTTTTAATCTCTGACTATACAGACAGCACTCCCTTTATAATGTATTTCTTTATAATGTTCCAACAACATTTCCAAAGTAGTTTACTTATGCAAGACAGAACTTACACTTTTCACTAAGTGTAAAGATAGTCACTTCTTTACAAATACCAAATACTAACAAGAACAAAAGAAGGGAAAAGAAAGGAGAAGGAAAAAATATTCCAACAGAGGGGGGGGGTTGACCAGTTCTCTCCCCTCTCTGTTTCCCAACACTCATTACTATAAATACTTTCTTTACTACAAGAGGATTATCTGACAAAGATCACCCAATAACCATGTCCAGGTTGAAGTTCCTGGAATACTTTAAGAATGCAGCTGCAATCTAGAGAAATTGCAGGATGTCTCCTGGCTACACCTGGAGACTGGTATCCAGACTTGAACATGAACATATGAAGCTGCCTTATACTGAATCAGACCCTTGGTCCATCAAAGTCAGTATTGTCTACTCATACTGGCAGTGGCTCTCCAGGGTTTCAAGCTGAGGCTTTTCACACCTATTTGCCTGGACCCTTTTTTGGAGATGCCAGGGATTGAACCTGGGACCTTCTGCTTCCAAGCAGATGCTCTACCACTGAGCCACCGTCCCTCCCCAAGAGACTTTAGCCAAGAGAGTTCCCTTTGGTGTGGCCACACCAAAAGCAACCATTTCTTTTTGTTTTTCCCTTTTAAATTTCATCATGCAGACCAGTGATCCTGGTTGAGGCATCCATGCCCCCACGTAACTGGATTCCTCATTTCAAGGCCTCCTTTCATTAATATAAATGTTTAACAGCTGTCTCACTGTTTCATCAAAGCTACCAAAGGGAGGCCAGATAAGTCCCCGCAACTTATACTTTGGCCACACAAAAACAGAGAAGTTCACCATCTTCTCCTTATTCAAACAGTCAAAGACTATCCTTCTAGCTTCTTTAGCATCAGTGCTAAATGACTGTCTGCTTGTATCTGGGGGATTCCCTAAGCCTCCCCAGATCCGTTACCCTCTTTAAACTGAGAACTTCTATTTCTCATTTGCCGCGGTCTTACCTTAACTAGACGGGACGTCCCGATTCCCAAGTTTGTGCGAGCTCGTCTTTCTGGCAGGCCCCTCCTGCCTGGCAGGCCCCTCCTGCCTGGAGCGTCACCGACTGACTGCTATCTACAGTGTCACGGGTCTTGAGCTGTCTCCAATCTCAGCCAACGGAGATCCAATGGGTCGTGAAATACTCACGAGGTGCACCTTCCCAATTGGAGTTCGCTGAGTGGGCTGGCGACAGGTCACGTGATCCCGGACGAGCCCCCAATTGTTAGAGACAATTTGGCTGCCTCCCCTGGCCCCTCCAGGAGATGCAAAGAAAAAGAGCTGTCAGTCGGGAGTCTCCTTTGAAGTATACAACTTTATTGATATCAAGAAAGAGGGGAGTCGCTTTTCAACGAGCTCCCTGATTAGTTCCATACATACCCTTTTATCCTTTACTCCCGGCCGATGAGTCCCTCCTCCTTTCCCCATAGGCTGAGGTACTTAGAGGGTACAGGCTACCCGGCACGCCTACTTCACCCCCTCCTTGATATGTACCCCTCCCGTTACATACATTGCATGTGCATTTAAATTTACTTTTCCCCGAGGTGGGGTGTGTCAGTTAATATTCATTACTTGATTACGCCTGCGTACTTGCTGCTGATTAATTTCTATTGCTGATTAATCTCTATTATTAATCTTACTGTTGCCATGGCTTGTTCAGCCGTGTTATTTCTTTTCGGTTTCTGCGTTTTAACAATGGCTACTACCCCTGTGCTATGGTTACTAAATGTTTGTACCCGGTTCTGCTCCTTGCACCTTAACAATCACTAAGACATTACATTTGGTTCCTCCTGTTTCAGCTCATTTCATTATTTCACTCCTCTCACTTATGAATTTTCTGCATTGTGCAGGGGGCTGGACAATATGACCTATAATTCTGATTCTATTATTTATATTTGGGATAGGGGAGGATATAAACCTAATAAAATAAATAAATAAAATCAGAGTTTGACATTCTCTCCTTTCTGGAAGTGAAACTCATAAGGACAAGAAACTACTATTTATTTATACCGTAAAAGCTTTTCTGTTCAAATCATATGACATTCTGCATGCACAATTACATAAATGTGCTTTTTTAAATGTGCCAATGAACTTTGCATTGACAATATCTGTTGGAAATGTGCTAGGCAGTATTATCAATGTGTTAAAAATCCCAGGCAGAGTTACTGTGTGTTTAGGATTGCACTGCAAGGCAACAGCAGGAATATGATTATATGTATAGCAAGGACAGATCATTGGAGCCTAAGAGAGCAGTGTGTGCAACTCCAAAAGGTTTCATGTTGTATTCTACTGTGCTTTCAAGAGCTAGCACAAGACCAGAGACAAAGTTCCCCATCGCTACCTACCCAACTGAAACACACAATTTCCCTAAGTTTATGGGCCTTCAGTTTTTATCCCCCTACCTAGTCCTCTGTCTTTGGCAGTCCCACCCTTTCTCTTGTTCCTCATGCTGATTTTCGACTTTTCATCTTAGTCTCAAAGCTAGAACAGAAAGAAGGGATTGGGAAGATAGCTTAGTCTTGTCCCATTAAAAGCAGCTACTCTGGCAACTCTTTTCCTGCTTCATTTTCATCAGAAAACAAAGAGAGAGCCAGAAGGAGTAGAAATTATTATCTTTGCTCCAAGACATAGGATGGTACTAAGAACCAACTACATGTTATAATGACCTGTGGTCGCTAATGCCATTTTACAGAAGAATTTGACTATTTAAAAATGCCACAAGGACCCAGTTCTGGTCGGACCTCCAGTGCAGGGAGACAAAGCAATTTTGTCCCATCCCCGCCCCCTGCCATGCTTTTTCAAGTGCTGAAACAGCAATGGAAGGCTGTTTCAGCCCTTGAAAAGCTGTTGTGGGGAAGAGATTACCTGCCCTTCATACTGTGGGCCTGACAAGGACTGGGTCCTTCCAGAATGTGGAATTTGCTGCCAGAGGATGTAGTGATGACCATAGACATAGATTGATTTAAGGGGGGATTAAGCAAATTAATGGATGATAAATCTTTCCCATGACTACTAGCCATGGTAAATAAAGGGAACCTTCACATTCAGAGACAGTAAATCTCCAAACTCCGATAGTAGAAGCCAGGGCTTTCTTTGTAGAAAAAGCCCAGCATGGACTCATTTGCATATTAGGCCACACCCCAATGTCACCATTGTTTCACACAGGGCTTTTTAAAAGAAAAAGCCCAGAAGGAACTCCTTTGCATATTAGGCCACACCCCGACACCAAGCCAGCCGGAACTGCATTCTGGTGCGTTCCAAGGCGGCTAGAAATGCGTTCCTGCTTAAAAAACAAAAACAAAAAAACCTGGTAGGAGCCAACACCAAGGAAAGGTTTTGTCCTCTAAAGGTAAAGGTACTCCCCTGTGCAAGCACCAGTCGTTTTTGACTCTGGGGTGACGTTGCTTTCACAACATTTTCACGGCAGACTTTTTACGGGGTGGTTTGCCATTGCCTTCCCCAGTCATCTACACTTTTCCCCCAGCAAGCTGGGTACTCATTTTACTGACCTCAGAAGGATGGAAGGCTGAGTCAACCTGGACCTGGCTACCTGAACCAGCTTCCGCTGGGATCGAACTCAGGTCGTGAGCAGCTTTACCATTCTGCGCCATGGGGCTGTTTGTCCTCTATGACCTGTTTATTGGCTCTCCGGAGTAACTAGTTGGCCACTGTGTGAAACAGGGTGCTGGACTAGTGGACCACTGGCTTGATTCAGCGGGGGTTTTCTTATGTTTAAATGATTAAATTCTACGGTAAAATGGCATTAACAGCCACAGGTTGAACCCATACCTGCCATAACATGTTGTTTGGCCCTAAAGCACCTACACATATGAGTTGGATCCAGCATAACACTCAAGTTCTTTGACTGGAATTCCAGATGAATTACTTGGTTCTAAAAAGTAGCTGGGGGAAGAATATAGACTGAGGACATTTAGTAGGGGAGAGATATTAACTCTCACCTTGATCCTTTCTCCACTGAAAATTCCTTCCCCCTAATTTAAGTTTCAGTAAGGAAAAAAGATATCCACAGGGCTCAGATTCAGCAGGAGCTCAAAGGAGCAAAGCTCCTAAACCTTTCTGACAGTTCCCCCTCTTCCTCTCCACCTACCTTCTCCATTGAATAGTAGGTGCAGCTGCGTAACAATCCTTGAATTAAGAAAGTGGGCAGCCAGCCAACCACCAGGGGCTTTGCCATGCCCCCAGCAGCCCTCATTAACCCCTGGAGAAGCCTGTGCCACCCTTTCTCCACTTCTTATGTGATTTTGAGTGGTGGGTGGCTTGACTTGGGGGGAGCAGCCCAGGATAGCCCCAGGCAAGTGAGGCCTGTTTGGCTGGCTGGATCTCTAACAAGCCCGAGTCGTGCTTGCCTGGGACTCTCCTTTCTTGCATCAGGTTGCTTTTGGCTGGAGGGGTCATATGCTAATGAATTACACTAATGAGCTTCACCACCTATTTTTCTACAAAACGATTCCTGGATATCCATATTGTGCCTGACCAGCTTTGTACCCATATACCAGAACTTCAAGCAACCTGGGTTGGAAGTTAAAATTTCCATTGGAGAAACTTAACAGGGAGAACAATTAAAGCCTTCTTTCCCCATTGTGAAGAACCCAATTTATGCTGGCCTCTCAGTTGCTTTTTAAGGGCTAAATAACTCATCAGAAGTTTCAATAATGGAGCTCCACCTTCACTTATAGTCTGGCCCACAGACAGCAAACCTGTGGTTGAGCCAAGGGACTCATGTTATTTGAATGCTGCTCTGTAGAAAGAAGAGAGCTAGATGTCAGGGAGAAGAATTTTAGCCTTTTGGTGCAATCCTAAACAGAGTTTCTAAGTTAATTGAAGTCAGTGGGCTCAAAAAGGAATAACTTGACTCAGGTTGTGAGCAGTTACATTGGGAAAAGGGGAAACCCCCAAGCATGCACCACCACATGGGATCTGAAGAATCTTCTTTTTGAATACTCTCCACCCACAAAGTTATACACTGAGGCTAGAAAGAAAAAACTCCTTGTGTATAATCAGAATTCAGTCATCTGTTTAAGAAAGGCTGAATTATAGCCAGAGAGTCTTCCATATTTAAGCCTACAAAGAGAAATGAAAGACTCACACATATGGTCATTTTGCACACAGGGCAATGCAAGATGGACTTACCTGATTGTTTGTTGCAGTTGACCGATCCAGTGGCTTATTACAAATTTCAGCCCTCACGTCAGGCAGTGGAGAAAACAGTAGTCAGTAATGTAAATATTATTTTTTATTCTTAAACATCAAATAAGCATACAAGTATCAAAGGCCTATAAGTTTTAGCATCCAGTATAAACTGTTATTTAATTTTCAATAAATGTGTTTATTTCCACCAACTTCTTGGGACAGGTCACATCCCATGTCTTGCATGCAGAAAGTCCAGTTCCTGGAACCTCCATTGAGATTCTCAGGTAGCAAGAATTTGGGAAAGCCCTTTCTCGTCCTCAGCCCCTGTACAGGTTCTATCAGACAGAGAATACAACACTGAGCTGGAGATGCTTCCACAGCAACAATATTGTCCATAGCTTTCATAGCTGCTGTGAATGCTAAGGCATTTGCAGTTGAAATGGAGCATCTACACAGCAGTTGTCCCCCTGCTTTCCTTGCCTCAGGTCCCTGTGGCTGTCATTTCCCCCTGTCACCAGAGAGGTTTAAAAATAGTGTTTCCAGCCTCCAGATAGGCCCTACTTTTACAACTGGTCTCCAGCTGGTAGAGATCAGCTCCCCTGGAAAAAATAGCTGCTTTGAAGGGTGGACTCTATGGCATGCTGAGGCCCCTCCCCTCCCCAAACCCACCCTCTCCCAGATCCACCCCCAAAGGTATTTTCCAGGTATTTTCCAACACAGACCTGGCAACCCTATTTTAAAATGTTGATAATTGTTGGATCATTATAGCATGATAACTATCTTTTACCAGGATCTACCAGTTCCCCTAAATTCCCAGCCTTCTTAAAAAGAGAGCGAGAGTAAGTAGTGCTAGAGATTTAATTCTTTTTTAAAAAATGAAATCTGCGAATTTAGGGAACCTAGTAAATTGTGGCAATAGATCAGTATAATGTAACAGCACTGTAGTGATCTTGCAATTACTTTTATTTTTAAACCCCCAAAGCCCTCAGGTCATGCAGTGGAGAAAACTGTTGCCACAAGTTGCTGAGAGAGGGAAAACCTCACTATTGTTGCCATGGGTAAGACTTTGGATGATGTGCACTGTGGAGGAACAGGCACCTGCCCACACCCCTTGCAACTGTGCAACCGTCTGTGGCTTGCAAGTCCCGCTGCTGCCCCTACCCACCCCCTAGTGGGCGTAACCTTTCCTCATTTCGCTGCCACCACTCACTGAATTTGTCACTGCCATTGTAGAGGGACAGTGAGATCCCTCTGGCTAACTCTCCTTGTTTAGAGGTGAAATCTCCAATCTTTGGGGTGGCCTTGGAGAGTTGGCAACCCAAAAAACAGGCCCCTCCTTTTTCTTCCCAGGATACCCTTTTTATTCTTGGTAATGTGCAGAGCGGGGGAGACTAAGTGGTCAGAGCATGACTCCACTAGTTAACTCCAAAAGAAATTATAAGTCTTTATTCAAACTATTTACATTATAAATAGGGAACACATATATGGATTGAGTAAGGCACACTACAAGGGAAAGCTTATACTGGGGACCAACAAGGCACAAATAAAAGAGAAGAAAAATGCAGTCCTCTACTCCTACACACTTCCCTATCTACCTCTCTCCCTGGGAGGTTGCAATGCAGGACAGGGTCTCTTCTCCACCAGGCCTCCAGCTCTCCTTCACCTCTCTCTCTCTCTAGAGGGGGCAGAGAAACCTCCAGTCTCCCAGACTGGTTGTAGCTGGTGGCAGCCCGGCCAGCAAGGCTCTGCATCTCATCTGTGATTCCAGCGCAGACTTGGGAGGTGGAGCCATGTTTGTCAGCCGAGGCGCAGGCCAGGACATGCTGCTTTGCAGCATATTTCAAACAGGCACACAGGCGGGTGGGAGGGTCAAAACCGGCGCTCCCTCTCACATCTGCACCCTAGGCAGCTGCCGAATGCTGCCTTATGGATGCACCAGGCCTGTCCCAAAGCATATCTGGATCTTCCTGTTTACATCCTTCCTCTCTAGCAAATGACTCTTTCCTCTGTAGTTAAGGGGGGAAGGGGGGAAGCAGTTTGTATAAGTGAACTGACTCCCTTTCACAGGGAAAAAAAACCCAGTCCCTTTTAAAAAGTAAGTTCCAACAAGGAAATAATTTTGTCACAGAGATATTCCAACTCTTTTTTTAGATTTCACAGCAACTATCTATGGCAGAGGTGTCAAACAAGCAGCCTGTGGGCTGGATTAGGTCCCAGGAAGCCTCCTATCAGATCCGCGAGAAAGTCTACTTCCTTCTCCCTCTCTCTTGCTTCCTTCAGCATCTCAGCTAGCTTTGTCAGGTGTACTCAATCACACAGAGCAAAGCCTCTATTTTCTCCATTGGCTGTTCCCTGGGGAGGAAGGGAAAGAGCCATAGCTTCCTGTGCCCAGTTCCCTCAATCCCACAGAAGAGATTCAAGTTTGCTACAGCACAGACATTGTCTCCAGATTTTGATAAACAGTAATTCAGAGCAAGAGGTTAAATTCAGAGCAAGAGACTGTTAAATAAAATATTGCAAGAGTGCCAATCTTATAAGCATAAGTTAAAAAAAAAATCTTTAATTGTGTTTGTGTCCTTTATAAAAATTTATATTTCTGCTACCTGGCATTACATTTTATTACACACTTGGCCCAGCCCAACAAGGTCTCAGTTATGTCAAATCCTGCCATCATGGCAAATTAGTTCAACACCCCTGATCTATGGGAAGAGGAAGGGCGGAATGGATCAAGGTTGCAGTGCTTGGTGAGGGGGTGCATACACTGTAATTGTCTTTTCCCCTGGGCCCAGCTTTGGGGTCTGCCTGTATGTGACAAAACAGAGGAAAGAGCACTGGGAGGCAAGATTAACATTACCTCAGTGCCATGGCTCCAGTCCTAAATTCCTTCCATAGCTGCTTTGAAGTTTTCAAAAATGGATCTTCAATTTAATGTGTTCTTTGGACCTTAGCGCTCTCTCTCTCTCTCTCTCTCTCTCTCTCTCTCTATATATATATATATATATATATATATAAATGAACAATACAAACATTGAAAAAGGTAAAATAAGATAGAAATACCACAGAATTTCATTTATACATAAGTAGTTATAGTTTAGTCATCAAAAGCATAGAAATCAGAGAAAAACCATCATTTATAATCAATATTGTCTAATAAATTGTAAATAACATTTTTCTTATAAAGTTGTTGAACAGATCTTACTTTGTTATGTACAGTTTACTTATATACTTGTTTTGGACTGGTCTACATATAATTACATTTTAATTCCTAACAATTCTAACCTTAGGTCATTGTAAGAATAAACATATTAAACCTATATTGCTCAGTTCCATCTCTAAATCCTTCTAGACTTTATAATGTTATTCTTATTTTCTTTAAATCTTTCCAGCCTAGCTGTAATCAATATATGCAACAAATACATTCAATTTTCTTGAAATTTGGATTCTGGTCTGTTGTGCAAATAAGATGTTAACTTTGCCATTGTCATATAATCAGTTAATTTATTTCTCTAGTCAATCAATTCTGGCCATATTTCAACTTTCCACTTAGATGCAAATACCACTCTTGCCACTGTTACCATGTATTTAAAATAGTTCATTATGAATTTTTGATACATTAGATGGTAATATATTCAGTAGCATTTTTTTGATTCATTGGGAAGTTAATTTTTAATATATTTTGTATTCATGGATTTTATTCAATATTTTTTGGTTTTGCTGCAGGACCACCACATATGATAAAATGTTGAATCAGTACTCTTGCATTTCCAACATCTGGCATTGTAGCTCTTGTTAACTTTTGCCATTTCTTTGGATGTGATGTACCATCTAAAGAACATTTTATATAATTTATCGCTTAGGGTTTGGGGTTCTTTTCCCACTCTCCAAAGTTTTTCATCCATTTAATCTTACAGTCCTTCACTTGTTCTGTTTCTGTTTCATATTGCAATAGCATTTTATATATTTTTCCTAATAGATGTTTAGGTCACCTGTGATCAGTTGTTCATAAGCCATTTTCTGCTTAGGTGGCCTCCTTCTTTTGCAATTTATTCTTTGTATTTTGATGCCATTTGATAATATGTCAACCACTGAATATTCTTCCCTTCACTTGTTATATCTTGCCAAGATCTTATTCTTCCATGTCTTCCTTGACCCATTTCAGTCCGGCTTTCGCCCGGGACATGGGACGGAGACGGTGCTGGTCGCCCTAATGGATGACCTTCAACGGCATCTGGATCGGGGCGGCTCGGCTGATGTTGCTGATGTTGTTAGACCTGTCGGCGGCGTTCGACACGGTCGACCATCGGCTACTGAAGGGTCGCCTCGCCGACGCAGGGATTCAGGGGTTGGCTTTACAGTGGCTTTCCTCTTTCCTTGAAGGTCGGGGACAAAGGGTCGCAGTTGGGGGGGAGCTGTCCCGGAGGTGCACACTTGACTGTGGTGTGCCCCAAGGGGCGGTTCTCTCCCTGACATCTATATGCGACCTCTTGCCCAGATTGCCCGAAGGTACGGGCTAGGGTGTCATCAGTATGCTGATGACACCCAGCTCTATCTACTGATGGACGGCCAGCCGACCTGCGTCCCGGAAAATCTAGATCGGGCACTATATGCCGTGGCTGAATGGCTCAGACTGAGTGGGCTGAAGCTTAACCCCGCGAAGACAGAGGTCCTTTGCTTGGGTCGCCGCGGTCCGGAAAGGGGAATCCCCCTACCAGCCTTTGACGGTGCGCCGCTGATAGCGGCGGACAGGGTCAGGAGCTTGGGGGTGCTGTTGGAGCCTTCCTTAAAGATGGAGGCTCAGATAGCAGCCGCTGCCAAGTCCGCGTTTTTTCATCTTAGGCGGGCAAGGCAGTTGGCCCCCTTTTTGGAGTGCGACGACCTAGCAACAGTGATCCATGCCACGGTCACCTCGAGGTTAGACTACTGTAATGCCCTCTACATGGGGCTGCCCCTGTCCCGAACTCGGAAATTGCAGCTGGTGCAGAATGCCGCGGCCCGGCTGTTATTGGGTCTCCCAAAGCGGGAACACATTCAGCCAGGTCTTCGGACCCTGCACTGGCTTCCAGTAATATACCGAGTCCGGTACAAGGTGCTGGTCATCACCTTTAAAGCCCTATATGGCTTGGGACCTGTCTACCTGAAGGACCGTCTTTCCCCGCACGTTCCCCAGAGAGTACTGAGGTCGGGAACACAAAATCTCCTTACTATCCCTGGGCCGAAGGAAGCCCGTTTGAAATCCACCAGAGAAAGGGCTTTCTCTGTTATGGCCCCTACATGGTGGAATCAGCTGCCGGAAGAGGTGAGGGCCCTGCGGAACCTTGTTCAGTTCCGCAGGGCCTGTAAGACGACCCTCTTCCGGCTAGCCTATACCTAGCTTGAGAATTTTAACGTAACTTGCCGGATTTCTTTTATATACAGTTGAAATATTTATTAATGTTTATTGATAACTATGGTTTTATCTGTTTTTATCTGTTTTAAATGCTGATCCCTTTATATGTTTAAATATTGTAATTTTGCTGGATCTACTACTGGAAGCCGCCCTGAGCCACTCGTGGGAAGGGCGGGATATAAATCTTAAATAAATAAATAAATAAATAAATAAATAAATAAATAATGTAAGCATAGGTTAAGTTATCATTTCCCCCCCTGGTACTTGCATCACAGTAGACATTGATTGGAGATGTCAGTAGTGAAGTAGGGGGGCTTATTCTGTTTTTGCACTGAAACTATATTCTCAGCAGTCTGTCTCTCACTGTATGATTGCTACCTTGCTTTTGAATAGCTTTTAATGACTTCTTGATCCATAAATTGTTGTGAATTCCTTCCTTTGTATCTGCTACTTCCAATTTAATATTCTTCTAATCTGGGTGTATAATCCATTCTGATATCCAAACTAGTCCTGCTGCTTGATGATATAACCTAAAATTTGGTACTGCCAAGCCTCCTCTCTTTTTCTCATCTTGCATTATTTTAAACCTTGGCTTTTCCCCCATTACATATGAAGCTTATAGTTTTCTGCAATGTTTTAAAAACCTTCCTACTTACAATTTTACAAAACATGGATTGTGGAAATGAATTTTTAAATTGGATTTAAAATATTTACATGAATCAGTATGCCAGAATCTTAATTAACAGTTCCTTATTGGGGAAAACTGAGAATGCCAAAGGTACTCAACAAGGATGCCCAACATAACTGCTATTATTTATTCTAGCAATGGAAATAATGGCCAATAAAATCAGACAAGATAATAGGATTACTGGAATAAAGGAAGATAAGGGAAAAAATAAGATGAAAAGCTATGCAGATGATGTTGCCATAATGGCGACGAGACCCTATGCCTCTTTGAAATATGTAATGGAACAAATAACCAGTTTTGGAAGTCATTCTGAATATAAATTGAACAAAAAGAAAACCAAGATAATAATATTAAATACAACCAATGAAGAGCAAGAAGAGATACAAAAACTAGCAGGGTGCCTTGTTACAAAAAAAATCAATACAATATTTGGGCATCAATATAACAGGACAAAATAAGAATTTATACAAAGATAATGATCAAAAAGTATGGATAAGTATCACTGAAGACCTTCAAAGTTGGAACAAACTGAGAATTTCTTGGCTAGGCAGACTCTCTGCCATCAAAATGAATGTCTTACCAAAATTGACCTCTTTGTTTCAAGTGCTGCCAATCGATAGAGAAGAAAGGCATAATAAGTAATAGAACAAAGTTTGAGTCCAGTGGCACCTTTAAAACCAACAAAATATTATTCTGTGTATCAGCTTTCATGTACACACACACTTCTTCAGATATGAAAAAGTAATAAATGGTAATAAGTAATTATATGGTCTTTCTTAGTAGCAATTTTTAAACATCAGCAATTTAAGGAGGCACCATTGTTTACAGTTTTGTCAGGGAGAAGCAATTGTAGTTTAACCACCTAGACTGGTTGTCATACCATTGGGTGACCAAACCTTACAAATAGGAGGATTCTCTGGAGATCAGGATGGGAAGAGACTAGACTCACCCTGTGACCCAAATTTAATTAAGGGAACACTGGCCAGTGAGGGATTCTTGTGGCTTTTGAGTCAGGAGCTTTAAGAGGACTATTATGACCCAGTTTGGGATCAGCAGGTAGATCATGATCTACCCCAACATTTATTGAATAATAGGCTACAAATCTGATGGGGGGGGGGAGTAAATCTGTAACAAATTGAACTTGCCAAAATTCTTCTAAGGACAAATATACATAAAACATGGATCATATGTTAAAGGAGTGCTAAGGCTGAATTTTTAAAATATGACTGCATAATTTCTAGGAGCACCTTCTAAAAGCACCTGAGAAAATATGAAGCCAATTTCATCACTGCATCACTCTGCATATTATCTTAAATTGGCTATGTTTTAGGTATTTAACAGTGCAATCCTAAGGAGAGTTACGCCAGTCTAAGCCCATTGAAATGAATGGGCTTAGACTGGAGTAACTCTCCTTAGGATTGCACTGTAAGTTTCCTAAAATGGTGTGCCTTGAGGTCACCACAAGCCAAGAGGAAGGGAGAGATTAGTTCCTTCTATAATTTGGGGGAAAGCTTATTTTGTGTAAGAATCTGCCTTGTTTCTGTGCTGCTACAAATAAGTACTAGGAACCAGCATGCTACAGTGGCTAGCAATGTATATGATGATCTTGAGAGCAGCATGAGAAAAAAGACAGATTACTGCCCTGAGGAGTGTAAAATCTAAATTGTTAAAATGGGGAAGACAATAACGGAAATGGAATGATGGGGGGAGAAGGTAAGATGTTAAGGGAAATAATGGATCAACACTAGCAAAAAGCCATGCAAGAACCAGATTTACATTCTCATGCACAAAGCTCATTGGATGGTTTGGGCAAACCACACTGTAACTCTTGGCCTTTGGCATATAGAGACCTGCAAGGCTTCATCTTGTTCCCTTTGCTCTTCAACATCTGCATTAAATTGCTGGGTGAGCTCATCCAGAGATTTGGGCTGGGTTGTCACAAATATGTAAATGACAGTTAGCTCTATCTTACATCACTAATGGATCTCAGGTAGAAACTCCTGTGCCCGCTTTGCTCTGTCTGCATAACAGTTATAAGTATCTTTTTGTACCCTGCAGAGAGGTTTGGAACTGCCTTCTCAAGGCCATGTTATCTCATTCCAGAGCCAGCTTCAACTGCTCATTATTGTCTGGGAGGGAAAAGGTGTTGGTGTGAACCACTTTGTAATTCTTTGTGTGGGCTTTTGCACTGTAAGATTTGGTGGTCTGAATAATGGCCCTGGAGAGGGTATATAACTCTAGCCACCTCTCAGGTGTGCCAGATCTGACACAGTTGTGTATTGCTACTGGTCCTATCAATCAATAAAGCCAACCTTTTGAAACCCTGGAGGTCTTCTTTAACTGAGAATAGTTCCAGAGCTGACAGCTTTGACTGCTCAGCTAGCTACATCCTTTTCTGGGCGGAAAAGGTCTGGCCACTGTGGTGCATGTCCTGGTTACATCTATATTAGATTACTACAAAACACTCTACATGGGGCTGCCTTGAAAAGTGTTTAGAAACTTCAGTTGATGCAGAATATTGCAATTAAGATGTTGGTGCGTCTATATCGGCTCCCAATGCAAGCTGTCTGTGTTAACCTTTAAAGTGCTACATGGCTAGGGACCAACATATCTGAATGACTGCTTAATCCCTTATGACCCTACCCAGCCACTTAGTTCATCTTCTGAGGCCCTGATTCAGGTGCCCTTGCCTTCTGAGATTAACCAGGTAGCAACCCAGGAGAAAGTTGTGATACCAAAACTTGGAATGCCCTCCGCAAAGGGAATTGTCTGTCCTTTCTGTTGCCATCTCCACCAGCAGATGAAGACTTTGTAAACAAAATTTGGCATTCCTTCCTTTCTACTCTATATTTTTGTATGTGTACATTAGCTTTGGTTTTAATTATTTTAATATTTATAATATTTTAATATTAATATTTATCAATATATTTAGTATGTATTAATATTTATATTTATATTAATATTATTTTAATAATGGGGAGTTTGTTGGTTTTAATGCTTTTTAAGATGTAATTTTATTATGTATGTTTTTAATCTGTTAGTTGCCTTGGGGGCCCTGATGAGGACTTAAAGATGGGGTATGCTTCTTGCTAAGTGTAGTGGTTTATGCGTGGAATCTTATCTGGGAGAACCAGGTTTGATTCCCCACTCCTCCACATATAACTGCTGGAGTGAACTTGGGTCAGTCATAACTCTGCCACAGGCTGTTCTGGAAAGAGCAGTTTCTGTCAAAGTTCTCAGCCCCACCTACCTCACAGAGTGTCTGTTGTGGGGAGGGGAAGGGAAAGGAGATTGTGAACTGCTCTGAGACTCCTTCAGGTAGTGTATAAATCCAATATCTTCTTCTAAATAATAATATTAACTTGATTATTGCAATGATGTCTGAGAACAGTTGCAGTGAAGGCACATGAGTGTGTAAACTGTTAGACTATGGCTGTGCAGCTGTATCTTCATGGTAATGGAAGGAAACATTTGGGTGACAGGTACAATTTAGTTGATTTTATCATTTTTCTTGTAGGTTTTTAAGAGATACCAGTTAATGAAGGTGTTGAAA
This sequence comes from Heteronotia binoei, assembly GCF_032191835.1. Lineage (NCBI taxonomy): Eukaryota > Metazoa > Chordata > Lepidosauria > Squamata > Gekkonidae > Heteronotia > Heteronotia binoei. Next base: position 74,328,737 of record NC_083228.1, on the reverse strand, counting down.
CAAGCTTGTACTGCTGCAATAGCCTTTCAGACTGTAACCATCCTCAATACTCCTGTGCAAAATGAAAGGGGGGGGGGGAATCCTTCCAGTGCAAACAAAAGGCCATGCACTGCAGAAGTCTGTTTCAGCCTCCCTAGCATATAAAAGCCAAAAGCCTTTGTGCCTCCTACATAAGCCAAGGGTATATGAAATTTGTTGATTTTAATTTATTTCGTTTATACCCTGCCTTTATCTCCAAATCAGCTTACATCTTTTTCTTCTCCTCCATTTTATCCTCATAACCTGGGAGGTAGGTTAGGCAGTGTGGTTCAGATTTACCCATAAATCTTCCATGGCAGAGTGAGGATTCCCAGATCTTAATCCAGCACTCTAGCTTACTACACAACACTGTCTCTCTTATCTGTGGCTGCATTATGGCAGGCTAGGCAGCCTGATGTGTTGACATTAATAGTGTTCAAGATGTAATACAACTATATGTGTATTTATTTATTTTATTCCATTTTTAGCCCACCCTTCCAGTAGAACAGGCTCAGGGCAGGTTATTCTTCACATAGTACAGAATAAATAAATGATCACCTCATGGGTATACAGTATTTGCAGTCAGAGCCAGGGAATCTACAGCCTTTTGAACACTTGAAAATAATAAAGAAGAGGACAAAAGCTATTTAGTCCAGAACTGGAAGATCCACAATTATATCCACAAAAACTCTGGTGTCCAAAGATCATGATTTCTGGGTCAGAGATGGGGAAGAGCCAGACAAAGACAGAGGCAGAAACAGGAAGGAAATCAAGTATCACAGAAGAACCTCAAGAACTATTCCAGATAGTAGGCAACTCCTGTGACTGAAAGTAAGTCAAGGGATTTTCATAGGAAGACTTACATTATCTCTGAATATTAACAGGAAGGGAACTGTGCCAACTGGAAGCATACATAGGACATCCTCAGCTGGATGCTAAGATACAGCTTTAATCTCAGTCTATAGAGGACTAGATTTTGTTAACATAAGAACATAAGAGAAGCCATGTTGAATCAGGCCAATGGCCCATCCAGTCCAACACTCTGTGTCACACAGTGGCCAAAAACCCAGGCACCCTCAGGAGGTCCATCAGTGGGTCCAGGACACTAGAAGCCCTCCCACTGTGCCCCCTCAAGCACCAAGAATACAGAGCATCACTGCCCCAGAGAGAGAGAGTTCCAACAATACTATGTGGCTAATAGCCAGTGATGGACCTCTGCTTCATATGTTTATCCAATCCCCTCTTGAAGCTGGCTATGCTTGCAGCTGCCACCACCTCCCGTGGCAGTGGATTCCATGTGTTTAAGCACCCTTTGGGTGAAGAAGTACTTCCTTTTATCAGTTCTAATTTGACTGCTCAGCAATTTCATTGAATGTCCACAAGTTCTCATATTGTGAGAAGGGGAGAAAAGTACTTCTTTCTCTACTTTCTCTGTCCCATGCATAATCTTGTAAACCTCTATCATGTCACCCCTCAGTCGACATTTCTCCAAGCTAAAGAGCCCCAAGCATTTTAACCTTTCTTCATAGGGAAAGTGTTCCAACCCTTTAATCATTCTAGTTGCCCTTTTCTGCACTTTTCCTAATGCTATAATATCTTTTTTGAGGTGCAGTGACCAGAATTGTACACAGTATTCCAAATGAGGTCACACCATCAATTTATACAGTGGCATTATGATACTGGCTGATTTGTTTTAAGTTCCCTTCCTAATAATTCCCAGTATGGCATTGGACTTTTTTTTATTGCAGTCGCACACTGTCTTGACATTTTCAGTGAATTATCTACCATGACCCCAAGATCTCTCTCTCTCTGTCAGTCTCTGCCAGTTCACACCCCATCAACTTGTATTTATAGTTAGGATTTTTGGCCCCAATCTGCATTACTTTGCACTTGGTCATGTTGAACCTAATTTGCCATGTTGATGCCCACTTCCCCAGCCTCGACAGATCCCTTTGGAGTGCCTCACAATCCTCTCTGGTTCTCACCACCCTGAACAATTTAGTGTAATCTGCAAACTTAGCCACTTCACTTCTTACCCCCAACTCCAAATAATTAATGAACAAGTTAAATAGCAGCTGGCTGCAGTGGAAGGCATATGTCCCCATAATTAATATGGCCCCATAATTATTGTTCTGAGCAGGGGTGGAATTCTAGCAGGAGCTCCTTTGCACATTAGGCCACACACCCCTGATGTAGCCAATCCTCCAAGAGCTTACAAGGCTCTTTTCTGTAAGCTCTTGGAGGACTGGCTACATCAGGGGTATGTGGTCTAATATGCAAAGGAGCTCCTGCTAGAATTCCACCCCTGGTTCTGAGATATACTGACCCATAAGAATTAGGCTCCATTGAGGAGTGGTCATCAAAAAAAACTTTGGCAGGATCTCTGAGTAAATAAAACAAACATATATGTATTCATGAACACAAACAATAGTGAGGTACTATTTAGAGTACAACAACAATGGGAGGTACTGTTTAGAGTGTGAGACTAGGACCAGTCAATCCTGGCTGGAAATTCTTATTCCTCCATAAAGCTAATTGGAAAACGTTGGGCCAGTCACTTTGTTTCAGCCTAGCCTACCTCACAGTGCTGCTGTTTTGAGGATTTAATAAGGGAGAACAATGTGTGCCACTCTGAGCTCCTAGGAGGAAGGGCAGGATATAAAAATGTACCAGATAGATTGAAAGTGGTAGTTCAATTGGGTAGAAGTAACATATAATTTAGAGTCTATAGCTTGGTGGCAGAGAACCTGCTCGTTATGCAGACAACCCCAAATTAAATCCCCAGTGCTTCCAGTTAAAGGGATGTGAAAGACCTTTACCTAAGAAGACCTATGAGTAGTTGCCACTTTGATCAGTAGTTGATACTGATAACGATGGGCCAAAAGTTCTCATTCAGTATAAGGCAGTCTTATGTGTTTATAGTCCTAGATGCAGTTAATTCTGTCTTGGCATGCCTCTCTCTTTCCTTTGAAAAGAACTGTGGCTATGTTGGTTTGGATTATACAGAACATAGCCACTTCAAACCATCCGATACTTCTCTATGTCTGGATGCTTCCCCTGTTAAGAGCAATACAGCATTCCTGCTTAAGTGTACTGTAAACGACACAGCCCATATTTGTACTTAGTTAGGATTGTTCTAAAGAATCAGCTTTTGCCATCATTTCTTTTCTGGATGTGATACAAGATGCAAATGCAAACCTGCTGGAGAATAACAGCAGTGTCTCCAAGGTGCAGTTGTTTTTCTCTAGCCTTCTCCTCTCTCTCCACTCAGCTACCCCAGTCACTCTTCCGTTTCTATTTACTGGTGGATGATGGCTTCCTTCCCTCTTCAGTGTTCATACTATTAAAACTTACTTAATGTGGTGATTGGATTACAGATTCTCTTTCACCTGAAGTGAAAAATCCTAAAACTGAACCTGAGGAGAACTGCCTTTGTGGTTCAAGCAATGCTAGCAATTTTGGGAAAACAACTGGTGTGTGTGTGTGTGTGTGTGTGTGTGTTTTAGAGGACAAATACTGCTTGATTGTATTTCCTGACTACAGAACTATATCAGTCCCTGAAAGTGAAAATACTCAGCCTTCCGTGGCCCTCGGAACTGACTGACATCAGCACTGCGGCAAAATGGACAGCTCCACCAGCATTTCCCCTAGTCATGCTCCCGCGGTAAAGTCAGCTGGGAAAACGCAAGGGACCGCTGATACAGGAAAGACATGCCAGGCTCACTCTACTAGATAGCTGCTAGCCGTTCCCCCATTATTTCCTCTGATGTGCACCCTAACATTTCAGCCGGCAACGGTACCTGCCCTCGGTCCCGATCTGCAAAGCACTCTGAATACCATTCGAGCACCATTTCCACTGGGCATCTCTTAATTCGCTTAACTTCACCGGGCCTGCCTGCCTCCCTCCCATGAACACCTTCCCTATCCAGCCTTCCCTAAATCTCCCAATCTCCACTATCGCAGACTTTTCAGGGCGCCAGTGCCCTCAGCCTCCCCTTCAAACCCTTCTCCTCCGCCTGGGCGAGTCAGTAAAAAAAGGGCCCCTGAACTCGCTGCGGTTCGCCCCCGAGGAGCTGAGACGAGGGGTCCGGAAGATCGCGCTTCTCCTGCCGATTCCCCGAGTCGCCCCTCCTCCTCCCGGCCGCACCCGAAGAGCGCGGCTCCCCCCGCCTTTCCTGCAGACGCCGACGCGCCTCCCTATATAAAGGAGGGGCGGCGCAGGGGCTCCCGCCACAACCGCCAGGATGAACTTCGGCTCGGATCCCCACTACCTGGCCTCCTCCTACCGGAAGATCTTCGGGGAGCCGCCGCGCTTCTCCTCTCGCCTGGGCAGCTACCGCTCGCACTCGGCCTCCCGCAGCAGCAGCAGCAGCAGCAGCCATGCGGTCTCGTACCGGCTGGCCCAGCTGCAGGCGGAGAGCCTGGACCTGAGCCAGGCGACGGCACTCAGCGACGAGTTCCGCCTGACCCGCACCAACGAGAAGGAGCAGCTGCAGGGCCTCAACGACCGCTTCGCCGGCTACATCGAGAAGGTGCGCCAGCTGGAGCAGCACAACCGCCTGCTGGAGGCCGAACTGGGCGCGCTGCGGCAGCGACACGCCGAGCCCAGCCGCCTGGCCGAGCTCTTCCAGGGCGAGCTGCGCGAGCTGCGGGCCCAGCTCGACGACAGCGAGGCGGCGCGGGCCCAGCTGGCCCTGGACCGGGAGCGGCTGGCCGAGGACGTGCAGCGCTTGCGGGCGCGCTGCGAGGAGGAGGCGCGGGCGCGGGCCGAGGCGGAGCAGGCGCTGCGGGCCCAGCAGCTGGAGGTGGACGGCGCCACCCTGGCGCGCCTGGCGTTGGAGAAGAAGGTGGAGGCGCTGCTCGACGAGCTGGCCTTCGTGCGCAAGGTGCACGCCGAGGAGCTGGCCGAGCTGAGCGCCGCCCTGCAGGCGCCACCCCTGGCCGCCGCCGAGCCCGACTCCACCAAGGCAGACCTGACGGCGGCGCTCAAGGAGCTGCGCGCCCAGTACGAGGGGCTGGCCGCCAAGAACCTGCAGGCGGCCGACGAGTGGTACCGCGCCAAGTTCGCCAACCTCAGCGAGCAGGCGGCGCGCAGCCACGAGGCCATCCGGGCCAGCCGCGAGGAGATCGGCGAGTACCGCCGCCAGCTCCAGGCCCGCACGCTCGAGGTGGAGAGCCTGCGCGGCGCCAACGAGTCCCTCGAGCGGCAGCTGCGCGACACCGAGGAGCGCCACAGCGCCGAGGCCCTCGGCTTCCAGGTCAGCAGCTCCAGCCTTAGCCCTGCAGCGCCCCCCGTTTGGCCTTTGCCGCTCGGCCTGGCCGGGCCTGCTGTGGATGGCCCAGGGGACTGAGCATCGGAAGGCCTCTTCTTGAAGGCGTCTTCAAAGCTGTTAACCGTGTTGCACCAGGGAATTCCTCCAAGTCCCTTAGCCATAATATTTTTTTTATGTGATTACACATAAGCTAAACAAGGTATCAGAATGAGATATATGTAATTTATCTCTATGCTCTGTGTCTCACAGTTTGCTCAGATGGTATTTTTTGTTTTTTGCATAAACAAGTTCTGAAACCTAACAAATGGCGAAAATCTGAGACCAAGGCCAAATGACCCTCCTAACATTGACCCTTCTTTGAGTGTCATGAGCTTTAAAGCATGGATTTTTTACACAGCAGGCACTGTGTGAGTAGCCTTTGGGTTTCCACTTTGGTGTAGTGGTTAAGTGTGCAGACTCTTATCTGGGAGAACCGGGTTTGATGCCCCACTTTTCCACTTGCACCTGCTGGAATGGTCTTGGGTCAGCCATAGCTGTGGCAGAGGTTGTCCTCAAAAGGGCAGCTGCTGTGAGAGCCCTCTCCAGCCCCACCCACCTCACAGGGTGTCTGTTGTGGGGGGAGAAGATGTGGGAGATTGTAAGCCGCTCTGAGTCTCTGATTCAGGGAGAAGGGCAAGGTATAAATCTGCAGTTCTTCTGTTCTTCTTCCTTCCATGTCATCTTTGCATGATGTAGTCTAGATTCTATTCCCCAGCTGATTTCCTGTTCCTTTAAGCTCTCCTTTGGCTTGTCTTGCAGACCCCATTCAACACAATAGTTTGGATGCATTCATGTATCTTCTTGCTTGATGCATCAAAAATGACTTGGAAATGTAATTGTAGCAGGAAGTTGTGCAGCACTGTTATTCAATTATGAAGTTTTTAAATAGTGTTTGGCCAGGCAAGCTGATCTCATCAGATCTCAAAAGCTAAACAGGGTCAACTTTGGGAAGTACTTGGATGGGAGACCTCCTTGGAATACCAGAGCTGGAGGCAGGAGCAGCCCCCTCTCTGAATATGTCGCCAGTAGGGGTCAGTCACCAGAGATTGCCATGACACTCACTCACACACTCTCATTCACACACACACAAATACTAGAATATATATAGGCGTAAGCCTAAGAGGCAGCTAATAAATTGTGGAGAAATTTCTGCCCCTGTCCAGGGTTCTGAAAGTACTGAAACTGCTTGCAGCTGGCTGGGAACTTGTATTTGTTTATTCTAAAAATCCTTGATTATTTAAGCTTGTGCTTTAATTCAAATTGCCAAACATACAAAGTTGTTGCACTGTTCAAAATAAGTATGTTTCAATCACAGTAGTCTTCTTCGGGTCGCATTACAATTTAACAATGGACCCAATGCTCAAGATAAACTTTAATATGTGGCACAGCCTTCTCACAATTGTTACAGGAGAACCTAACTGTGACCTGATTGAAACATGCTTATTTTGAACCCAGGATGCATGTAGTTGCATATTGGTGCCTAGAGGCTGGACAGATTGTCTGCAATCAAATTGGGTGACATTGTAGCTTGGAAATTATCAATTTGTGGACTAAAAAGAAGATTCTTTGGCTTGATATCACTGGACTGTAGTTTGAACTCTTATAGGACGTAACAGACTGTGAATTCGAATAATTCAGTGTTCAATTGTTATACCATTGAATTATAGTAATGAACACAGGCAGACTCAGTAAACTGACTAAAATGAATTAAAATTATTTCTGAGGCACAATAATAAGAATATTAAAACAAACAAAACAAAAGACATGAAGACAAATATGACTGATAGGCAGGAAAATGAAAAGGACAAATAGCAAATAATGGTTGCATGCTAGTAAAAAAAAAAAGAGCCTACCCTCTTAAGCACCTTCAGCCTATCAAGGCAGAAGTGAAGTACTCGAACAGTGCAATAGTTATTCCAGTCTAAGACCACTTAGATTGGATAACTCCACAGAGGATTGCACTGCAAATTACCCTAAATCAAAACTATTCTCAGTTGCCTGTTTGGGATTCCAGTACCTTTGCGGCAAAATGGACCATGGGAAAAGAAAAAAGGGATAAAGACATAGGTAAAGAGAGGCCCAAGAAAAGAAGGGATGCTGCTGCAAAGAAGATAAAAGAGGCTGTTGCCGAAGTGGAGAAAGGGGAATTCTTGTTGCTAAGGCATCAGACGTTTTCGTTAAAGGAGACAAACCTTATAAAACAATGTAATTTTCTGCATTTGTTATATCTTTCTAATTGATCAGAGGTGGCCCTTCTGTCCTTAGGTGAATTCAAAACCAAGAACACAGTCCACATAATACCTTTGATTAAGATCAATTAAATGACACACATATGTATCACCTTGGTTCAAGGTGGTTTACAACAATTAAAATATCCCCAACTAAAATCAAAGATAAAATAACAAACCCTAAGTTCCACCCCACCTTAAAAGATGCCTGCCACTTAAACCCCTCAACAGCACCTCCCTGAAGATGTCCAGGGAGCACCCCCCCCCACAGTTATCTCTTCAGGGAGCCCATTCCACAGAGCTGGAGCCACCATGGTAAAACCCCATGCTCTGGTTCAGGGGTCCTCAACCTTTTTAAATAGGGGGCCAGTTCACTGTCCCTCAGACTGTTGGAGGGCCGGACTGCCATTACTGTACAAGGCCGCGGGCCGTCAGTTCTCCGTCTTCTGCATCTCTCTCCCTTCCCCACACCACACACCACACAACCTCACCTTGGTATCACCTCACACTCTGTCTCCGCCACCTCAGCCCAGTGCCGGAAGCGTGCGTTGCTAACGCGAGTTTAGGTCGAACGTCACTTCCGGTCTGATTTTGCCATAACCCGGCGGGCCGCATAAACGTCCTCAGCGGGCCGCATCTGGCCCGCGGGCCGTAGGTTGAGGACCCCTGCTCTGGTTGATGCCAGATGGGCCACCCCAAGTAGTGGAATAGTCAGCAGATGGCTGCCTAATTACCAAAGTCTGCACAGTGCATGTATGGAAGGAGATGGTTCTTCAACTGTGTGTGTCCCAGGTAATGATGGATTTTGGAACTTGGAAACAGACAGGTAGCTATTTCAAAATGAGCAACAAATGTTCCCTATAACTATCCCCCTGACAGCATTCAGCCTGTTGCATTCTGGACCAGTTGTACTTTGTGGGCTGTCTCCAAGGGCAGTCCCACATAAATAAAAATAAATTTTTATTTATATCCCGCCCTCCCTGCCAAGCCAGGCTCAGGGCGGCTTACAAGACATGATACATATACCATGATAACAATAAAATACAATTAATACAATAAAATACAGTTAAATACAAATTCGTACATTTAAGTTAAATAAATAATTTAAAACCAATATAAATTAATGGTGCTACAGTTTCAGTACATATATAAAGATGGCTGGGTATGATTGCCAAGATTCCACCTTAGAAGGCAAGCTGGAAGAGGGCGGTTTTACAAGCCCTATGGAACTGATTAAGATCCCGCAGGGCCCGCACCTCCTCTGGCAGCTGGTTCCACCATTGGGGAGCCATTATCGAAAAGGCCTGCTCCCTTGTTGTTTTTAGCTTGGCCTCCCTTGGCCCAGGGATTTTCAGAAGATTTTGCAAACTAGATCTTAGTTCTCTCTGGGGAACATATGGAGAGAGACGGTCCCTTAGGTAGGCAGGTCCTCGGCCATAAAGCATGTTGCAGTAGTCCATGAGTTTACAAAAGTTTGGATCAGCACAGCCAGTAGGTAATGAGATAGGTAGCAATCAGATGTAGTTGATAGAATGCACTCCTAACCACTATGCCAGTCTGCTTTTCAAACAGCATGGCAGGGTCCATGAGCACTCCCAAACTCCTAACCTGCTCTGAAAAAAATTCACTGCATCTAGAATAAGTGAATTCAGTCCTTCTAGAATGACAGATTTTCTGGCCAGCATCACCTCAGTCTTGTCTGGATTTGGTTCCAGTTTGTTTTGCCTTAACCACCTGACCACAGCCTCAAAGCTCCAGAACCAAAACAGATGCATTTGGAGCCTTGGATAATGCAACCCCAAAGCTCCAGACAATTTAATTTAGTGGCTTCGTATAAATTAAAGAGTGTGGATCAGAGAACAGAACCCTGTAGCCCCTCCCCCCAAATAAGTTCCCCCCCAGTTGATTCTGCACCTCTGGAGAAGACACTTTGTGTCTAGTTAGACAAAAAAAGAGCAAAACCACTGAAGGGCTATGCCATTACTACCAAGTCCACAGTCAAGCTGATGGATAAGAACATAAGAGAAGCCATGTTGGATCAGGCCAATGGCCCATCCAGTACAACACTCTGTGTCACACAGTGGCAAAAAATTAAAAATGGAGCAGTCAACTGCATCCAAGGCAGCTGAGAAGTCCTACAGTAACCACTGGAAATATTGTCTCCTGCCCAACTTTAAACAAAGATCATCCACCAGTGTAACTAAAGCTGTCTTGGTACCAAACTCGGGACTGAAACCAGACTGAAATGGGTCAAGGGCAGGTGTCTCATTCAGGAAACATTGGAGATGCTGTGCCATCACAGATTTTCTGGCCAGCATCACCTCAGTCTTGTCTGGATTTGGTTCCACTTTGTTTTGCCTTAACCCCAGAGGGTACTTAAATCTGGATCACAAAACCTATTAGAAATCCCCGGGTCGAGGGAGGTGAGATTGAAGGCTACCAGAGAAAGAGCCTTCTCTATTGCAGCCCCCCACTGGTGGAACGAACTCCCAGATGATGTTAGAGCCTTGCAGGATCTTGCCCAATTCTGCAGAGCCTGCAAAACAACATTATTTCGAATGGCCTTCAACCAAAGTACATAGCTGTCCAACATCATGGCATGGAACTTAGCACCAAAACTGTTGTTTTAAAATTGTATTAATAATTTTAAATTGCAAATTGTTTAATTTTAACTGATACTATTGTAATCGTTTTATGGCTCTATGGTTTTAGTATTTTATTGTTATTTATGTTAGCTGCCCTGAGCCTGCTCCAGCGGGATATAAGTACGAAAAATAAAATAAAAATAAATAATAATGCTCTATCACCTTCCCAAAAAAGGTAAAGTGGGGACTGGCTTGTAACCAGCTACCATATCCCTAGTCAATGAAGTGTTTTTTGAGCGAAGGTCTAATATCTGCCTCCTTCAAAGGCCTTGGGAGAGCCCCCTCAATCAGGGAGGAGGTTATGATTTTAATTAATAGTTCCAGTAATTTTTCCCAGTAAGATTTTAAAGCCATGTTAAGATTGATAAGATAGGATAAAAATTATAATATATTATGTGAAAATGATAGAATTAGTTATGTAGGTTGTTATAGTGGTTTCTTATGCTATTACGTTATATTTTTCCTATAAATACATGTATTTGAATAAATGATTGTCCTTTATATTCACAAAAATTGTCCTCCATATTGTGTTTTGGTAATGTTAACTTTTATTTCTTTTCCCCTACTCTTTTTCTTCTGTATTCCCTCAAGTTTAAAATAAAATTAGAAAGATTTTAAAGCCATGACAGGCTTTGGTACAGAGAACACTTGTTGACCCACACATTCCTAAGGACTTTGTCAGCATCTGCTGGCAGGGTCATAACAAAAAGATAATCAGGCACTTCTGACACCTCAAGTATCTGGATCTGCCCTTAGCTTGGCTTCCAATTTGAAATGGAAGAGAGAATTTTTGCCAGCAGATAACCTTACAAAACATCACAACTGGGAGCCAGATTTTCATTGCTGGCAGGGTTGGATTTAGGTGTTATCAACTCACAAACCACTTTAAAAAAATCAAGCTAATGGAATGGTGGCAGAGAAAAAAAAAGTCTTCACTGCTACATCATAGGTTTGCAAATGGGCTTTATGATGTGCTCTGTCTGATTCATCCCAACTTTTCTGCCAGTCTCACTCTAGTTGTCTTCCAGGTTGTTTCATGTCATCCCACTTCCAGGTAAATCAGTGAGCTGTGGGCTTCACAGAGCATGGATGAGGACACCAAGGAGCAACTGTTTATAGCCCCATAATTTCACTAAGGTTGCCAACTTCCCTCTTACAATCAGTGAGGGATAGGGAGGGACTTATCAGAAGAAAGAGAAAGGCCCAGTCATGACATCATCATGCCAACAACTTCTGGGCAATGCTCTGGTATTTGGGCAAAAAGTCTATGGTCAAACCAGCCTCTACCATAGAGTTTTTGCCAAAGTACCAGAACGTCATCTGGAAGTTGCTGGTGTGATAGTGTCACTTCCTGTGCAATCCTGGCAACATGGACTGGGCCTTTATCTTTTTACTGGTAAGTCCCCCTGCTGACCAGCTGATCAGAGGCTTGGGGACATGGCCTGGCAGCAGGAGATGCCCACCTCCACCAGGGAATCTGGCACCCCTATATTCTACACAGCTACAGGGTTCCACGGAGTAACCGTCGGGGCTCTCAAAATTCCCCAGAGCTGCCTGAAAACCAACAGGATCCACCAGTTTTTGAGTTCAACAGTACACTTTCTCAGGCTGAATGTTACAAAAAATAATGCAAAAGTTTAAAAGGGATGTATTTCTTTTTCTGGGGGGTGCCGTGATGTGAAGTCTTGTTCAAGGCAGAGTTTACTGTTTATGCCATTATCAAGATTTATTATCCAGTCTTTTTCTATCGAGAGGATCAGTATGACTCCTTTCCTTCTTTAACACAGTATCATCAAAGGTACCCTTATGATTGTCCATCCTGTCTTCATCATCAACACAGATACATGCAAGACTGCTTGCCTTGCTATATGTTCTATGTAATTGTCTCTGCTGTTCTTCTATTTTCAATTTTAACATAGTTATATGCGAAAAATTGCAGTAGCTGAGGATGGCATTTGTATATTGAATTCAAAGTAATATTGTCTTGACATCTGTATGCATATGAGAATACTGACATGTGTATGTTTTTTTTTACCATAAATTTAACTGGTTTGATATCAGACAGGAAACAGACATTTAAGCCCACCAGTTATTCAATAGAATTGCTAGAACTGGATAGGCATGGCTTGATAAGGAACAATCTGATTCCACTTTTAACCTAGTTCTGATAATAGAGTCACTGTATGGAAAGGAGTAAGCCTTATTCTGTGAGATCTGGGCTTAAGAGTATTGCTCAGCCATGATCAGTTTCAGTGCCCTGCTGGAAAAAAATGACAACAGGTTTTGTTTGGATAAGAGAAACAAGGATTATACAGTGCTTGCACATATAGTATGACCTACAGATTGCTGAGGATTGCAAGCCTATATATATTTACTTGTGGATATGCGACAATGAACTCAGCAGCACTGGCTTCCAAGTCAACAGCGGTACTGGCTTCCAAGTCAAATTATGCTTTAAGATTAATATACAAATATGCTGAGCGTCATTAGGTTTTAGATTATATCCTAGTAGTATTGTATAAATATGCTAAGGATACCTCACCCCTGATCTCTATAGGAAAAAAATGAAGCTTTTTTTGTCATTGAATAAACATATGGTCAGGCTTCTAAATTAATATATTGCATTTCTTTTGTATGGAACAGACTGTTAACAATTAAAGATGCATTTATGTTTGAATAGCAATCATACTTGCCTTAATTGGAAGTTCTGTTTGGCTCCAGTCAGCCTGCTACAATGAGTTAACACATTCATATTTTCTCCTTGCTTACAACAAAAAGTAGAAAAAGAAACTAATTAGTATGTCTTGTTTTGAAACCTTGTTACTTTTAACACAATTTCTTTGACTTGCAGGACACAATCAGTCAGCTAGAAAGTGATCTGAGAGAAACTAAGAGTGAAATGGCTCGGCATCTGAGGGAATACCAAGACTTGCTCAATGTTAAAATGGCTCTGGATATAGAGATAGCAGCATACAGGTAACACTGATGATTACAGCTCTGCCATCACTGGCAACTTCAACTGCAGGAAATACAATAAAAGCTGTAATGGTACATAATGGCCTTGGAGTTTGGTGGGATCCAGTTTAATTCTGCCTTTAAGAATACTTTGGTACTCTTTTACATAATGTTGGCTGCATGCTCATTGTTTTTTCTTAGACATCTGGATAGGTCCACTCTGTAACTTTATTGTTACAATTGAAGCAGAGGGTTGCTTACACAATCAATCTGGACTTTAAATAGCTGGGATGGGAATTTGGAATACTTGTGTTGAAAGGAGCAGAAAGGTAATAGAAGGACTAAGGGATAGTAGTAGTATGTCATTTGTTTACTTGATGGGTAGATGATAAATAACAGCTGGGTTAAACATTTAAGACAACTTTGTATTGTAACTTGAAAACTACTGTACTGCTGTAAATAATTTATGAACAGCAAGATAGACAAAAATATCGTCAGCCTTAAATCATACAATCATAGAGTTGGTAGGTCATCTATGGTCATCTAGTTCACCTCCCTTAATGATGCAGGAAATTCACAAATATCTCTCCCCACACATCCCCAAGACACCTGTTCCATGCCCAGAAGATGGAATAAATGCTCCCCCCAAACTCTCCAGGATCCCTAGCAAAGCGGCCTGGTGAAAATTGGCTACCTAACCCCAAAGTGGCAAACACCAGTTCCCTGAGTGTGTAAGGGCCACAAGAACTTAGCATTGATGCAACCCTTCCTGCCTTCCTTCTCATGATCTGCCTAAGTTAATAGAATCAGCATTGCTGTCAGGTGGCTCTCTAGCCTCTGTTTAAAAACCTCCAAAGAAGGAGAACCCACCATAGGCTACAACTGACTAGGTTTTCCTAATGTTTAGTTGAAAGCTCTTTTAATTTAAACCCATTGGTTCTGCTCTGACCTTCTGGGGCAGCAGAAAACAACTCTGCACCATCCTCTAGTCTATGTAGCCCTTCAAGTACTTGCACATGGTGATCATATCAACTCTGTCATCACCAGGCTAAACATACACAACTCCTTCAGCCTTTCCTCATAGGACTTAGTCTCCAGGCCTCTCACCATCTTTGTTGCCCTCCTCTGAACACTTTCCAGCTTGTCTATATCCTTCTTAAATTGTGGTGCCCAAAACTGAACACAGTACTCTAGGTGAGGTGTAACTAGAACAGAGTAAAGTGATGCCATCACTTCGCACAATCTGGACACTAACCCATCTGGATCCGAAATCACATTTGCCTTTTTAGCTACCACATTACGCTGCTGATTCATGTTCAGTGTATGGTTCACTAAGATCCCTAGATCCTTTTTGCACATACTACTGCCAAGACAATCCTTCCCCATCCTGTAATTATGCATTGGATTTTTCCTACTTAAATGCAGAACTTTACATCTATCCCCATTAAAATTGATCTTATTTGTTTTAGCCCAGTATTCCAGCTTGTCAGGATCATCCTGACTTTTCTACTGTTTGCTACCCCTCCCAATTTAGTATCATCTGCAAATTTAATAAGCACTCCCTCTATTCCTTCATCCAAATCATAAAGATGTTTAACAAAACAGGTCCCAGGACAGATCCTTGAGGCACTCCACTTATCACTCCTCTCCAAGATGGTGAGGAACTCTTCACAAGTACTCTGCCTAGTAAGACATCTACTGAGCATTCAGTTTCTGAATTATTATGGGTTGACTGGATCTGCAAGAAAACAAACAGTCCCAGTACGTCACTCAACTTCACCTGTACTCCTATCATGAAACTGATTCTTCATGATCTCTGCTGTTCCAGTTGTACCTTAATGATGGATACTGGATTTAATGTATCTTTGGTTCTGGTGCCACATACCATGTAATATATTCTAATAAGTTGTAGTTCATAGTTCTGACTGGCAGCTACTGTTGTGATCTGTTAATCCAGGCAAGATATTTGCAAGGTATTCAGACACAGAAGAAATCTTTTTTTTTTTTTAAAGCTGCAGCTTTTTTTTTTTTTAAGCGTATCAGCTCTTTTTCTTATACACAATTCACATCTCAAACTTTGAGGGCATTTTAAAACCTAAGATTATGCTTCTGATTCAATTGTGAGTGCAGTGCAACTTTGTTTATCTGAATGTCCTATCACTGGAGCGTCTCTCAGAAATTCAAATAACTCAGCATTTAGGTAAACAAGTATTTTGTGCTCAAGAACCTTGTACCTTGAAATATATGACCTGGGAGCAAGGTAAACATGGATAATCAGGACAAGAGAGGTAAATGAAGTTTCAGTTTGGGGATAAATGTCTAATGTATACCATGTAATTAAAGTCTTGTCCCAGAGAGGTGTTTTTAAAAAACTGGGTATGTATATCAGTGGAACTTTTTAATCAAAACCTAGTCAGATGAAGCATATACAAACTGTAGTAATGTGAAGTAGGGATCTTTAATGCTCTTCAGTTCATTTCTGGGTTTTGGGAATATCAAGTTTAGATTCACTTTTGATCTGAACCCACATAATGATTAGTCATTGATGGACCTATCTTCACAAATTTGCTTAATCTTGGTTTGAACATCATCACATGTCATAATAATTTTTTTTCTTCTGTGATGTTTACAGGAAGCTGCTGGAAGGTGAGGAGACACGATTTAGCACCTCAAGCATCAGCATCTCACCTCTAAACCCCCTTTCCAATCCAAGCTATTCCTTCCAGCCCCGACTCTTCAGTTCATCTGTGACCAGCAGCTCCAAAATATCCCCCACTCTTTCTTTTAAGAAGGAGGAGAAAGAAGAGGCTACTAAGATGGCCTCAAAAATCTCAAGTCAAGTAGGGGAAGCCTTTGCTGAAATGATTGAGGAGACCATAACATCCACTAAGAAAACAGAGCGAACAAACCTGGAGGAGGGGAGTACTGCAAACCAAAAAATGTAACACTCTTAGCCTCAAGTACAATTAAATTTTAAGGGGGAACAATATAGCTTAAAATTTTGAAATTGCCTATACCTGAATCAAGGTGCTTACCAGCTCACAAACATGTAGCATTCTAATGTTTCACATCACTAGACTACTTTAGGAGCAAAGAAATAGTCAAAGTTGAGTTGGAAATACTATCGAAAAAGTAACTAGCGAATTACATAGTAATGTGGTAGCCTGGTTTCTAAATTAAACAAGAAGGGAAATTTCAAAGCAGCAGCTAAGAAGGAAGGACAAAAACCTCTACATGTTTGAAGCTTGCATGTTTCAGGTATTCTTACCTAACCCTGAATCTACTGTCTGGGGCAAAAACAGTGATAGCATAGGTCTCCATCCATCTGTAAAAAGTAAAATTGTATGTCTACACTGCAGGTTTAGTTCAGATCAAGGAAGAGGGGATTTAACTCTTCAAGTGCTGTTCAGCTTCATTATACAAAACAGACTTTCTGCACTGTTGGTGTTTTAAAGGGGGGTGGAGTGGGGATCCAGCTTTCTTATAGGGTTTCACCTGGAGACTGGCAACCCTATTTTTTAACCAAAACATTTCTTCTTTTACAACCATTTGGATTAGTAAAACTGAATGTGGCTTGAAAAGTTAAATCTCTTCTTCCTTCCCCCATTGGTCCCTGTCTGAATCATGGCTGCATACACATGCAATTTGTCTTTTTTTTTTTTGCAGACCTGTGGTAATCCATGATCTTTATCACATTTTGCTTTGACTCCTAGTCTCAGCTGAAGTTTGAAAACAGCTGCTTAGGGGTAAGACTGGCAATACCCCTGAGAGTATATATTATCAATGAGGTACAGATTAATCCTGAACCTCTGAAGGCAGGAAACTCATGCACATGGCTGCTTCACTCCGTTTCCAGTCCTCTAGCTTGTAATGTGTTTTGTATTATTTTACAGAGAAGCACAGTACATCTAGGAATGCTTGGTGGAAGCTACTGTCTTAAAAGGGGTGAGCTTGTTTAGAAATATTAGTATTATACCCCACAATAAACAAGTAGAGGGCAAGTTTGCCACACCAGTGTTTAACAAAGTGTAGTGTTCTGTGATGACTAGCACATTGTGAAGAGACACTTGTATCTCTGTATTTTGGGGTTGCTTGCAACCATAAGAACCAAGCTGAGCATGGTGTATTCTTCCTCTTTCTCTTTTTAAAAAGCCTATATGGTGAAATATGGGGTCTTAGGATTCTAATCTATTATTAGGTGCATGTCCAGTCAATTTCTGTGATCACAGTGAGCTTCTGTTCAGTTTCATTTTGTGCCATACTAGTAATTTAAAAAAATTGTCATTGCTTAGAATCAATAGTGCCAGGTACTAAAAAATAAGTAAAGGAAACATGTGCTGTAACTAGCCTTAAGACTTGTATAAGGCTAAGAGGGGAAACCCTGTCCCCAGCTCTTGAGTTCTTTAGAAGCAGAGTTCTAATTACAGTGAGCCTTTGTTCAGTTTCATTTTGTTCCATACTAGTAATTTAAGAAATTGTTATTGCTTAGAATCAATAGTGCCAGGTATAAAAAAATAATTAAAGGAAACACATGTGCTGTAATTGGCCTTAAGGCTCATATAAGGCTAAAAGAAAAAAAAATACCAGCTCTTGAGTTCTTTAGAAGCACAGAGTTCTAATGTTGTTTCAAAAGCTAGGATACGTGCAGCTTCCTATAGCCACAATGTAAAGTTATAGCCTTCTGCTTTTGATTCACCATTAGAAAAGGAGTGTAGATTTATGCCAGCTGTTCATTTCTCTATTATGGAAAGCAATAGGATCTCTACATGCTGTACAGAGACCAGTTGTGCCAGTAAACCTACCTGTTTGGGACTTTTTTCTTAATATATATATATATATATATATATATATATTTAAATTTACTCACTGCCACATGGTAACCACACAATGTTAGTGACTCTGATTTGTCTCTGAATCGGTTAGGAGCAGCACATTTGTTTGGCCTTGCACGCCAGAAAAAACAAAGAAAAAACCACTTTGGTTTGGTAAATGAGCAACAATAGGTGTCATAGACTATGGAATTCTGCCTTTCCAACAGTTTGGCAAATAGAACTACTTTTTTTGCCAGACATCACAACACTCTAATCACGGGGAAGGAAAGAGTCACACCTACCATTTCCCCCCAGAGAAAGCAAGGATTCTGAATGATAAAGCTGAATTTCATCTTCCATCTATATCAGCAGTCAGTACACATCACCGGTCTACCACACAAATATGTGCCAAGTTTTATATAGCATTTACTGTTGTAGATTTTCTTTCAATGCCTTAAGATTGCCAGCATTTGTGTGTTATGATGTATTTGCACTGATGCATCCTACCATGATTGTGTTTGATAACACGAAGCCATCTTGTTCTATCAGTCTCACTGCAATAGTTCCTTGAACCAAGAAGAGAAATACTCACATTGTTTCCTCCTCTTCTGTAAGGCACAAATAAATAAAAGACAACATGAATTCATCCAGCCTGCTTGTTCTTTGAAGTTTTGCCTTCAAGCTTTCATCATCTTAGAATGAATGTTATGCAATTCACACAAATCAGTGTTCACACATCAGTCTTTGCTAGGAGCAATCGCTACAACCAAGGGGTGTTTTGTAGAAAAATAGGTGGTGGAGCTCATCCAGGGATTGTTATGCAGCTTCAATACTATTCAATGGACAAGGAAGTGGAACTCTCAGAAAGGTTCAGGAGCTGTGCTCCTGTGAGCTCCCACTGAATCTGTGGCCTGACTACAACTAACAAAAGAACAAAGCAGCAAAGACTGAAGTGTTTATAAAGATTGTATATGAGATTCTTATGTTCAAACCCTCCAACTGCATAGACTGCTAGGGAAAAGGTACATGTTTAATGTTTAGGTGGAAAATATAGAATTTTAAACAGAATTTGGAATATTTTGGAAGGCAATGAAATGATATGCAGAGATAGGGTTCTCGGAAGTTGCCTCTCCTTCACAATGTCTTCTCTAGTTCCATCTGTTGCTAGTGTGTCCCCTTCTTAGGAAGTAAAATAAGTCTTGGTTGCTCCATCGGGCTGAAGGCGAGTCTATTTGAAATCTGTTTTATTCCCCTCACCCCTCATGGTGGTTTCAGTTCTGTTCATCCAGACATACCACTCTAACAGCACACATGAGAACAGGAAATCTCTCTTCCAGTTCTGATGTCTGTATATAAAGCAATTTTTTAGCTTACTAGACTTAGAATCACAATTCTTCCTCAGAGTGTTTCCTATTCAATTAGGGCAAAGGAGTCCCTTCTCTTAGAAGCAGAACCTGACTAATTCCATCAGAAATACTGACTCCAGCTCTTTATGTCAGAAGCCAACCTACTGGCTTAAAAGCTTTCCCCCTCCAGTACAATGCTGATCTTATATTTTCCCTCAGCTGACACTGGCTAATCAGAGTGTGTAGAGCAGTCTATCAAACAAGCACTCCACTCCAGTGAAAATTAACTCCTTACCTTACAGGCTCTCTGAACTAGCAGGATTTAAAACCCTGATTTTCATGAGCAATCTGTCACACTTGCATTTACAAAACTTCCATGGTACTTGCTACCGCTTACTAGTAAATAAGAGAAACAAGGATGACATTTCAACATTAGCCAAAGGCAGTTGGCCTTGAAGGTGTATTACTAATGTAGTGAGCCAGTATGGTGTACTACTTTGTGACTCTCACCATCATCCAGGCTGCATTGCAATATCCCCCCTGTATCCTATTACAATAACCAGGGCTTTTTTGTTGAAAAAGCCCAGCAGGGACTCATTTGCATATTAGGCCACATCCCTTGACATCAAGCCAGCCGGAACTGCATTCCTGTGTGTTCCTGCTCATAAAAAGCCCCGACAACAACTTTGTTACAAAAAAAGGCTGTATTGCCCACAGCAGCGAACTCACAAGAACTTATATTGGAGCAGTGAGGTGGTTGCATCTCCTTTCTGTACCCTCAGCTCTCACATGCTTACCTGATCAGGGATATTCCATCCTCCCTGACTTGCTGCAGATTGTCCTTAACCAGACTACCCTTTCAATACCCCTCTAAGGGCTGGCTAATCTCCACCCTTTCATCCAGCCAGGAAGCATCCTGGATCCCTGTCTCAGCTACCTCTTCCTGGGTTGTTCCCTTCACCCAGACAGAGCTTAACAATGATGGGCTCCCTTTAGTGGCCAAACTTGGCAACCCTGAGTCTGCAGTCCCACCCCGCCTGTTTCAGGTATATCCTAGCTAGACTGGTGGGCCTGCCACCCATGTTTACAGCTTGCCTCAGCTAAGATAATGTGTGCCTACAAGTCCAGGGTGGGTCCTACTGCCAGACATGCTTAGCATTGAATTATGGAGACCAAAGTTCAAATCTGCACTATGCCCTGAAATTCACTAAGTGACCTTGAGCTAGTTACTTTCTGCCTAACCTACCTTACATCACTGTTGGGATGGAAGAACCATGTACACCATCTCATACTCCTTGAAGAAAGGACAAGGGAAAAAAAATAGAATTTTCCAACATTCCTCAAGGGCATCCAAAATATACATGTAGTGGATAAAGACCAAGAGATAGCAGTGATTTGCTATGTGCACAACTGTAATTGTTAACACAATTAAGAATACAAGTATGTTTGTTATCTGATATTAAGTTGTTCACACTCACCAATAACTCGTGTTAGATATACAAGAATCCAAGATGAACCAAGTTTGTGTGTTGTTGGAGAGCCAGTTTGGTGTAGTGGTTAAGTGTGCGGACTCTTATCTGGGAGAACCGGGTTTGATGCCCCACTTTTCCACTTGCACCTGCTGGAATGGCCTTGGGTCAGCCATAGCTCTGGCAGAGGTTGTCCTTGAGAGGGCAGCTGCTGTGAGAGCCCTCCCCAGCCCCACCCACCTCACAGGGTGTCTGTTGTGGGGGAGAAAGGTAAAGGAGATTGTGAGCCACTCTGAGACTCTTCGGAGTGGAGGGCGGGATATAAATCCAATATCTTCTTCTTCTTCTGTTGGCTGCCCAGCTGGCTGGCAGTTGAGAGTTTTTATAATTGGAACAGGCTTGTATATAGAAATGTTTTATAAAGCAGTTTCCTATTTTGGAACAGAGAAAGCTGCTTAAGCTATTTTGTTATTCTCAAATGCTTACTGTACCTTAATGAGGGCTGTGTGCTGAAAAACAGTATCTGTGCTCTTCCTCTTTACACAAATAATACTATAGTAGCCTGGTTATCATCTTTCCTTTATTCATTCAAACAAAGGCTCCAGTAACTGATGAAAAATTAGATAATTGCTTATACCCTGCTTTTCTCTGCCTTGAGTCTCAAAGTGACCTACAATTGCTTTCCCTTCCTCTCCCCACAACAGGCACCTTGTGAGGTAGGTGAGGCTGAGAGAGTTGAGAGAACTGTGACTGGTCCAACATCACCCAGGCTTCATGTGGATAATAAGCAGGACAATAAAGCCATTTTGCAGAAGCAGCTGCTATAATCAATACTGGCTCTCCAACAACATTGAAAGCACTGACTTTTCTGGAAGTTGCATAAAGGACTACAGAGAGGTAGTGTAAGCAAATAACACACTGAAAAAAAGCATGAAAAAACTGTGCTCTGCTAACTGGCTACTGAAGCCTTCATTTGGAATCTTGGAACAGGCACTACCTTGTTTTCCCCAGCCTGTGACTAAACAGTATGCTTGTCTATCAAAAAATAGAAGTGTAAAATACTTGTGCTGTAACAGAAACAATCCCATACAAATAAATCAAGTTTTATGAAATATATTGTCTGCAAAAGAAAGCCATTTAAGGCCCCAAGGTCAGACTTCAAAAAGCAACTTTATACTGCTTTGGCCACCCTGGTAGATGACCTCCACAGGGAGAGAGAAACACAGCATTTGGACATTTTGGCAATTTTTATTATTGACACTGCTGTACTCCTGGATCACACATCTTAAATAGTAGAGGCTTTGTGCTCCAGTCATTTGTTCTTATCTGTTGGGCACATTCCAGAAAGTCATATTAGGGGAGGGACCGTGGCTCAGTGGTCGAGCATCTGCTTGGTAAGCAGGTCCCAGGTTCAATCCCCAGCATCTCCAAAAAAGGGTCCAGGCAAACAGGTGTGAAAAACCTCAGATTGAGACCCTGGAGAGCTGCTGCCAGTCTGAGTAGACAATACTGACTTTGATGGACCAAGGGTCTGATTCAGTATAAGGCAGCTTCATATGTTCATATTGGGTGATTTGCTCTTAGCTCCTATGGGAAAATGCTGGAAGAGATAGTGGAGATTTAGAGTGAGATATTAACACATGAAAGATCCCCCAACTCTATTTCTCCTGTTAGTCAGCTTATGTATGTGATGAAGGCTCCAGATCCAACTGTGATCAATGCAGTGCAATCTTCTGGTAGATGCTGCACAGCATTTACCACCTTGAACTTGTTTGAAAAGAGGTGTAAATTTAGGTGATATAAACACCATTTCCCATGTATTTGTTACATTCTTCCTCAGAACCAGCTATAAAAAGGACATAGATGTAAAAAAATAAAAACAAAAATCTACAGCACTCAATTTTAAACTAATTTACTTAAGGGGTGTGTGTAAAGGATTCAGTTTAAAAAAGGAACAATTGGTTTCCAAGTACATGCACAGTGTAAATTTCTGCATTTTATCCCAAAGTATGTGTAATGAAGTTCAATATTTCCCCCTAGTTAATGTTTAGGATTACTGCCAAAACAATGAAGCTTTGAAAAAGTAATACCTTCACCCTAGCAATGTGACTCATACTTTAGAAGCTTTGCAAGCAGTTTACATCATGACATCTCTGATTTGAAGCAGCCCTGAAGGACTTGACAGACAAAAAAGGTTCCCAGTTCCTTCACTGCTTATTTGAACAGCAGAGCCAAGTTGCTATAGATTGATAAACCTGGTTAATCATTTTGTATTATATTGCCATTGAGTCTGGTTTGCCCAAATAAAAACTCTATTAATGAATGTATATTTTGCAGTGTGCCATTGAGGCCAGAGCTTTAAGTAGTTCTGATGGCTTGTTTTGTTTAGGGCTTTAAAGATAATTAAGGCATTTTCTTGTTTGATAATAAATCTACCTGATCAGGAATACTCCCTGCAGCATTATCCCTAATCATAAAATTGTAACATTAGTCAAGTAAAGGTAAAAAGAAAAAAACCCCAGTAGTTACATAAGGATATTACTGAGTCATTCTGCAGATGCTTAAAGATTTATATCTCTGCAGCATCTCATTGGTTGCCTTTATAAAAGGAGGTCACAAAAATAAAGTGCTGAGTCCTGCAGAGAAGCCAATGCTTCACTATATGTGCTCATGCTATAGTGCTTCATAGGAAGAATGGAGATATATTTCATATCATCATCCAGCAGCCTTTATTATCTGATAGTCTAGATGCAATCCTGTCTTGTTTCCTATTTTCAGAGTATTTAAACATACTGGACTGGACCAGTGATTCCCTTCCACTAAGACTTTCTGAAAGGAGAAAGCCATCCTCAGACAAAAGACTCAGCTCCTCAAATTCTTCTTTTGCTTGTCTTACTATTAACTTATATTTTAATGCTATGGTTTGTGTTCCTTTTGATTGTCTTCATTTGGAATGAAATCATTTTTTAGAAACATAAGAAATACAGAGCTAGAACATACCTGAAGGATCATCAAGTCCAGTGCAGGAAATTCTCTTGCCATGAGCACATCTGTTTTGAGCCAGCTGGGTGTATTTGTGCTGTGTTGCTTTGCATAGTGAGCTTGCTTGCTAATCTGCTATGCTATGTCCGTAATGATACACAAGTAACTTTCCACCCTGGGAATGTGTGGTATGGCTAGGTACTGAAGGTTAGTCGCTTCTCTTGCCCAGAGACTTTCACTTTTGGAGAATAGCCTGCTGCAGTTAGAACTGATAACAAAGGGGAATGCTTTTATTGTTAGAAACAAAAAAAGGTGCTTTGAGTTTAAACTTGTAACACTCTGGACACACAGTTATATTTGGATGCCTGGGCCTGGGAGCTCAGTTTCACCAAGACTTAGTCTTGGAACTGTAACGTCTTCATTTAA
The DNA here is from genome assembly GCF_032191835.1 of Heteronotia binoei. Lineage (NCBI taxonomy): Eukaryota > Metazoa > Chordata > Lepidosauria > Squamata > Gekkonidae > Heteronotia > Heteronotia binoei. The sequence goes on along the minus strand of NC_083228.1, from coordinate 74,304,545 downwards.
TGAATAAACCTTATTTGATTACATCATAGAGTTGATAATTGATGGAGATTCTGCAGCAGTTGACATTCCCAGTAACCCCTGCTCTAAAAGAGAACCATCATGTCTGTTAGCATTAGAATACTGAAATTCAATACATGGTTAAAAATGTACAAAACAACGTTCTCAATTTTTATCACTGCTATTTTTTACATCTTCAAAACAAACTGAATATTTTGACTATAAGATGAACATTTAGAAACACCTTCCCTCTACAAAATTTATTGCAGTAAAACTGAATTTACATAGGCATTTTCCTAAGCAAAAAACTGATTCAAAAGCCTGTAATTAAAAAAAAAAATCAAGAAAAATCTATTGTCTTTATGCACATGAAGCAGTAATTCCATTTCTAATAGATAGAATACTGAAGTAGAAAAATGAATAATTAGCAGACTGGCACCTTTTGTATCAGAAAGCACATATTCTATCCACTGTTCTGTATACTGTAGTCTCAGGTGCTCGTATTTCATCTGTGGTGATATTACAGGCCATTTACAAAACACTGTTCTTTGAAGTCCCTGTGACTAAACCAGTCTTGTGAATGTGTTAAAAGATATAAAATCAAATGTTCAGATATGTTGCCATTTCAAGGCACTGTCTCCTTTGTCCTTGATACTGCAACAGAGTGCTGCCTGAAGCTCTTGTATTTGCAAGAGGTCACAACCCAGTCATGTACCACCAACTGAGGCTCCAAAACAGCAGCTGAAGGAAGCTGAGGAATAAGCACAAGAAAGGGATGGAACATTTGGAGTAGGATGACAGAGGCTGTGAAGGGGCAGCACAGATGTGACTGTGGCTGGAAGCCAGGAATAGAAGTGGACTTGCTGAAAAGTATGAAGGAACTGGGCAAGGGTGACAAGAGCTGGGAATCCTAATGGACCATAACAAAGGCTGCATGCTGACTTCATTAGGATCCGAATCAAGAGCTTAAATGGTTTCCAAAAAGGACCTCACAGCCAGCCTATTGTAACAATTCACATTGGGTAAAGAAGTTGGTGCCTTATTAGCAGTTGTCTAATTTTTTTCACACTCTGTTCCACTGCTTTGATGTTGCATAGCTTAATGCTATTTTTAATGAAAATGAAAACAGAAGATATAATGCTTAAAACTGGTAACAGGTGGTTGTTCCTCATTTCTTTTATCGACTAATCTGAAAGGTTTCCCATACTATTGCTATACAAATCAACCAGTGCATACAAAGTGTCACCAAGCAGAATGTATATGAGATGCCAAAGATAATCCCTGAGAACACCATTGCCATTGTGTATTTAAAGGACTCTCAGGCACAGGCTTGTCTGAAATCCTGGGAATAAGCAGTGACCTTGTAAGGCCGCAAAACAGCAATTAAAATGAGTGGATGTGCTCACTTCACAGTGGTTATGCTCTTCCTGAGCTAGCTGGGTTCTGTTGCCAGAAAGTACTTCAGCCTCTCAGTACTTGTGTGCACAACATTTGTTTTTCATGCTGATTTAAGTCATATACTAATTAGCTTGCACAGAGCAAACAGTAATGCATTTTTCCTGATAGATGGCCTTCTTTGGTGTACTTCAGGACCAGTAATGGTTGATCTGCTTCTTCAGAGCCCTTTGACTTCTGAGGTTTACACAATCTTTTAAAGTGCAGAATCTCTGTTCAGAATCAGACCATAGTGCAGTACAAGTAAGCCATCCTAGAAAGTGGAAAAGAAATCATGCTGTTACAAGAGTCTCTCCTCTTTGCATAAAACGCTACTCTTTTGCCCTGTACACATAAGTCCTCTGGACACTGACTGCCTCCATTCTTACCTCCATTCTTCACTGGCCTCGACTAAGGCAAAATCCACAGGGTCTTATGACTTTATTTTTAAAAGACAGATTTTACTCGTCCTGGGCAAAAGGGGTTCTTCAGAATCTCCAATCTATTGGACTGGCAGAAGACAGTATCCTCTGACTAGACAACTCCCATGCCAAAGCACTGATTCAACAAAGGATACTTGATATCGAGAGGCAGGAAGATAACAGTAAAGTACCTCGTTTTTTAATTCCAGAAAACCACAAGTACTTAACTGCACTGGCTGCAGCTCTCTCATTATTGGTGGTACCCAAATATAGAAGAGCCTATACATTGGCAAGATGGCAGACTCTTCCTTCTGCAGTCCTTGATGGAAAATTCAAGAAGATTCCCTGGGAACAAAGACTATGTATCTGTGGATCTAATGAGACTGAATCAGTTAAGCATATCCTATTACACTGTAATATGCACGTGGATATTGGTATGAAGTTCATTGCCTCTTCGCTTCAATCTTAGCCTAGATGTTCAGATAAAGAAATCTCAGAGAGTCTTCTGAAAGGAACTAACTCTCAAACAACTGTTAACGGTGGAAAATTCTTCGCAGCAACAAGTTGTTTTGTTTTATTTTAGGGCAAAATAGATTTAGTTTTATATTATCTATCTTGATTGACCTTTGTTTTATTTTGATCTATGATCGTAATAAATATATTGATATATTGATTCATTGACACTGACTGCACACATGGAAAGGAAGAGCGGGCATGAGTGTGCTGGCCCCACCCTCTGCATGAGCACTGGCTTACGAACAGCGTCTCACAAAGTGTTTGTGCATATGTTCCCCATGAAGGGCTACTTTTAGAATCTAGTGTCCCTAATCACTGGGAGGGAACATATGACAGATACATTCAACACTGTGCAGACAACCCAGCAATTGCATGGAGGCAGGGCCAGTGCACTCATGCCCACTGTCTCTCCCTGCACATTCCATGAATAGAGAAATAGTGTATAGAGGGGTTTTGTTGTGAAATATAGAACTCAGGATTTCTCAATTCAGTTGCTCTATTCTCTCTGCAGAGTGAGGAGTATTTGAGATAGAGTACTCGCAACAGTAGTGGAAACCATGTCTGAACAGACCACTAGATTGTATTGTTCTATTTATTTAAAAAGAGGATTACAGACAAAGGAAATGGAGACTAAAAGCAAAAATGAATAATCTATTGTTGGACTAAGAAATCAAATGTCAATACTCCTTCATATGAACAAACCTATACCAAATTAACATTTTAGGAAAGAGTCTTGTACAGTCTTGCACCCAAATGCTGCTTTTGAGTAGGTAAGGAGTTTTTTAAAAAGATGATGCAACAATGGATCCCTTAACTGCAGTCTAAACTGTCACAACCTATCAACAGGTATTCTATCAGAAGTCCCACATCACATATTTTGTCCCTTTCACCTGAGCAGGTAATCCTATTTTATATGCACATTAAACACTTCTCAGTGTTCAATCCCATGTCACCCTTTGTTAATTAAAATAATAAAGGGTCCCAAAAGAAGAAGAATTGCAGATTTATACCCTGCCTTTTTCTCTGAGTCTCTGATTCTCCTATCTCCTATATCTTCTCCCCCAACAACAGACACCCTGTGAGGTGGGTGGGGCTGAGAGGGCTCTCACAGCAGCTGTCCTTTCAAGGACAACCTCTGCCAGAGCTATTGCTGACCCAAGGCCATTCCAGCAGCTGCAAGCAGAGGAGTGGGGAATCAAACCTGGTTCTCCCAGATATGAGTCCGCACACTTAACCACTACACCAAACTGGCTCTCCAACATCTTTGATGCCAGTAGGGCGGACTCAGAAGCAAAATAATTCTTTAAAGAAAGTATAAGAATTAATTCTAAAAATCCAAGAAATAAAACATTGATTGTTGAATTCATCTGCACTTTTTAGTAGCTGTTTCATTCCCCCCCTGCCCAATTATTCCACTGTTTTGCAGAAGGATTTTCTTTCCAGCCTTCCAAAGCACTTTGAGCACTGCTTTGGGGTTGTTTTTTTTTTAAAGGTAGCTGTGTTTGTTGCAGCTTGTTGCAGGATAAGCTTTTAGTGGCTTGATTTTTAAAGTCTGATTCACTAACTAGACCAGCTCCATAGTCCAAGGAATAATGAAATGATATAACTAGATGAGATGGTGGAGAGCCACAATCTGATTTCCAGAGATCATTCATTTTCTTTAACAGCAGTTGGGAGGTGGTCAGAGGAATGGCCATTTGTATCAACTTTCCTCACATATGCCACTTCCAGAAGCAATATCTCCCACACTGCTAATTGTTTCAGTTGTTGTGGTTGCTGGAAAAGATCTACAACTAGCCACAAATCATTGCTTAACAGCAAGTTACTTTAACATTTTTTGTGACTGCAAATTACACTTCATACTGACAACAGATCTAGGATGCATATAGTTAGCACTTCTGCAGTAATGTGTGAAAACAGCATTTCAGGACTGGAACAGGGTACTTTAAGAAGCAATCTGTTTCCATGGAGCTTTGATACAGACCCAAAATACTTCCATTATGATATAGTGAAATCATCCATTAGAAACTGTATTTTAACTCTAAACTTTTTTTTTGTTAGGCTTCATGATTTGGGTAATTGCACCATTCCATTTATACTACTGCTCTAATCAAGCAAGGACCAATAAAGAAATGTGCAGACTTGTGCTTGCAGACTGCCTATTCAAAACTGAGTCAGGGCTGCAAATGATGCTCTCAGAGTTGGTGCACTGAGCACCAAGCAGATTATTAGTGCATTAAACTAATTCCAGCCTCATACTCTTCCCATCCAGACCAACAAAGAGGAGAAAGGAGGGACTGTCAAAGTTGATAGTGCTAAAACTGAACAAGAGACGTAAGGCCAGCAGGGTGGCAGGACCCTTCAGTCCCACGCTCCCCCACCCAATCTCCATGACTTGCCCCTTGGTGTGGTACCAAAGAAAGTACTGGGTTAATTCAGGCTCATACCCTAAGGGCTCCTCAGTTAATGATGCCATTCCACTTGCCACCCTGAGTTCTGCTCTGTGTGCTATGCTTAATTCAACCAGGCTGTCCAGCTGTTCAGGGCCTGTGGTACAGAAGTCTTGATGAGCATCAATCCAGACCCCTTCTCTATAATCCTGTGGTTGCTTGGCAGAGATGCATAATGCACTGAGTACCCCATCTTCTACCCCCTACTGTTCAGGTTGATGGAGTGGCTCCCTCCTATATGTTCATCAGTTTTTGAAGCAGCATTCTTTGAGGCTGCATTCTCCCTGGCCTTTTTAGGGCATTAAGGTTGAGCAAACTGTTGGCCAAGTCCCATCAGCACTGCTCAGTGTGGGCACTGCACTTGGCTGATGTCACACTATACAGGCACAGCATTCACCTGTAACTCAGAATGCACTGAGTACCCCATCAGGGGTCCACCTTCAGGGGTCTCTGGCATCTTTCCCTTTTTCTGTGAGATCTGCAAGAGCCTTCATGGACATCTGCCTGTGGTACTCTGATGCCCTGCTTATCCACCCTGACCAGTTCCTCCTATAGTGGTATAAATTTGTGGTGGTACTGCTGGTTTGTCTGGCAGTGTTTGGCCTCCCATCAGGTGACTTTGGGGGGTACTCTTTCAGGATCAAAACGGCCACCTTGCCAGAAGATCTTGGCTTCCCCAAATCTTACATATGAGGCTCTGGTAGCTGAGACACTTCTTTGGTTTGCATGTACATTCAACAACTAAATTTCCTCTAACTTTCTGTGACTCTGGTTCATCTGTGTCTATGGCCATAGTACTGTGTACAAGGCCAGGAGATATACGGTGTCAATCAGTTGGGGGGAGGGTGCATGTTAGCCAGGAGGGTTTCTTGGACTGGACACTGTGGTATGTAGTGAAGTGAGCTGGTACCTCCAAGTAAAGCACTGGTATCACCATCCATCTTGGAGAAAATGGCCTCAACTCCCACAAGAGCCTAGACCTGACCCTTGCAATACAGGCTGACATAAGCATACTACGCACCCAAATTCCAACCATTTTATTCTTCTGGTCTGACCTATTGGAGAGGTGCCTAAAACCCTGAGAAGGTTGATCTGTCCAGGAGAAAGGTCACCAAGGCTGGGGGCAACTTTGTGATTGCAGTAGGAGGCCAGACAATCCAGCATCCAAATATCATTTAGGCAGGAGGCCCTCTTCAGGTTGACAGGTGTACATCTCTTGGAACAGAGCAGGATGTCTGGCTGCATTGTTTATGGAGAGGTCTTTGGAAGTGGTTGCAGCTGTAGTAGGTTTGGTGGGAGGCAAATGAATCAAAACATCCACCTCTAGTGACTGTTTTGGCATTGGGTTGGATCCCTATTGGGAGAGAAAGTGGTCATCCCACTTGAGGATCCTATTAAGGGGCCTTGGGGGAGAAGGCTTAGGGAGGCACACCCAGCTTGGAGGCTGCCAGGCTATTCTTACCCCCACGTAGCAGGAGGATCACACAGTGGCCTGAACCTAGGCATTCCCACTGGTTGCCATCCCAGGTTCCTTCCCTGCAGCAGGTGGATTGAAAGATGGATTTCCCACTGGATGGCAGGTGGGTTGCTTGATGCCTGAGATCAAACACCTCTGCCAAGCCAAACCTCTACAACTGTAATCAATAAAGTTGTGGCCTATTATACCCATGTAAGGTGTTTGTCTATGTTTTCTGCCCAGCACATGGTCACCCATTCACCACTGGGGCCACCAAGGAAAATGTGGTTTGAGGCCATCAGGGAGCTGGATGTATACTCGGCAGGCGGACCCGACTGAAGACTGGCCAACTGAAGTCTACCTGCCTGACCCTAACACTCTATTTGGCTGGCTGGAGCAGAATGCCTCAGGGGGCATGGGGTCCTGGGAGGCACCAGTGTGCCCCACAAAGATGATGCCCAGCCCAATGAGCCACCCAGCAGGGCTCAAATGGGGGATCCTGGTAAGCCAGAGACCTGTTCTTATACCTGCAAACTGCCTATTTAAAACTGAGCTCCAAATGATGTTGAGTACAAGCAGATCATCAGTACTTTAAACTCTAATTCCAGACTCACATCTTCCCTAGCCAGACCTAACAAACAGGGGAAGAAAGGGTTGTCAAAACTGACTGTGCTAAATACATATTCAAGAAAACTAATTCTTGTCCACAATACCATGAATTCAGCCTGCTGCATCAAGAATCTATGGATCACAGAACAGGCATTAAAGTTATCAGAATCAGTGTATTCCTCCTCTCTCCTTGACCCAATGTGAGACCTGTGAATTAATGAATTCCTGCATACATTATCTGCGGTTACAGGAGCTAAATTCAAGTCCAGTAGAATCTTAGAGACCAACAAATTTTTCGGAGTGTAAGCTTATCGGATGAAGGGAGCATTGAAAGCTTATACCCAAAAAATGTCATTGGTTTTTAAAGCACTACTGGACTTTAATCTAGCTGTCCTACTACATTGCTGCCCTCTGAAGCTGGAATTAGGGATGAGCAGTGCAATGGCCAAGGATCTGGATAGTACCATATCATTTGTTAGGGTGAAGCCCAAGGCAAATTGTAAAAGCTCCAGTAAGAGAACTCTCAACTGGGTGAGTGGGCAACAATGTGGCAAATAATGTTCAATGAAGGTAAGTGTAAGGTGATGCACACTGCAACATGAAGTCCTAACTTTAAATATACACTGATGGGTCTGAACTGGTTCAGACTGCCAAGGAGAGAGATCTGGGCACTGGATACAATGGATATATCGTGTGATGAAAATATCCTCATTTGAACTATTTTGTATAGTTTTGGTAGCCTTATCTTTAAAAAGCTACTGCAGAGATGGAATAAATGCAAAAGATGGCAACCAAAATGATTAAGGTGTTGAAAATACGGTCCTGTGAGGAAAGGCTTAAGTGTCTAGGGCTTTAAAAATTTTTTTTAAAAAGGGGAGGACATAGTATAGGTTTATAAAGTTATCCATAGGTGACAAAAGTATAGAGAGACAATTTCTTCTCCCTCTGTCATAATACTAGAAGTCAGGGGCACCCAATGAAGTTGATGGGCAACAGAAACAGGTTGGTCAAAAGAAACTATTTCTTTACTCAACAAATAATTAAATTGTGGAACATAAGAACATAAGAGAAGCCTGTTGGATCAGGCCAATGGCCCATCCAGTCCAACACTCTGTATCACACAGTGGCCAAAATATACACACACACGCACACACACACTGTGGCTAATAGCCACTGATGGACCTCTGCTCCATATTTTTATCCAATCCCCTCTTGAAGCTGGCTATGCTTATAGCCGCCACCACCTCCTGTGGCAGTGAATTCCACATGTTAATCACCCTTTGGGTGAAGAAGTACTTCCTTTTATCCGTTTTAACCTGACTGCTCAGCAATTTCATTGAATGCCCACGAGTTCTTGTATTGTGAGAAAGGGAGAAAAGAACTCACTGCTAGAAAACATAGTGATAAGCACAGAGAGAATTTTAGACAGATCTCTGGAGGGCAAGTCCATTAGTGGCTACTAGCAATAGTGGCTACAGGAAACCTCTACGTTCAGAGCCAGTGAACCCCTTAATAACAATGGTTAGGTTACGAGGCAACATTGGGGAGGAAGTGGGTCTTGGCATCTGTGACCTGTCTGTTGGCCTTCAAGAGCAATTTGCTGCTTACTGTGTAAAGCTGGATGCTGGACTAGATGGAATATTGGTCTGATTCAGTAGAACACTTCGTATGAAATAGACCATATGCAGTTAAGGCATTACATTAAAATACTTGTCTGTTTTTAAATTCTCTATTTTTAGATTTTTTGACAGTGCTATCTACAAAAACCATTTAACACCCAATACTGATTTGTACAGTCTAGCATGTTCAAATACTTAGTGTCAATGGGCACATAAATACTGACAATTCTAGTATGTTTTGTTTTCCCTCAAGGTACAACTGTAAGATGTAAAGATATGATAGAAATATGATAAAAATATAAGGAAGAGAGACTGAGAAGCTGACATTCTAAGGAATCTGAAACACAGTGAAAGCAAGTACAGATTTATGTTTAGCACACCAATGCATGGCTCTTGGCAGTTGTTACCATGCTGTAAAGAGGTAGACTGAGATATTAACATTATATTTAAGTATGCTTTTTACTGTAGTAGCTATCCAGTTTGACTCAAATTGAAAGCAAAACTCTAAGGACAACGCTAAACTAAAACCTTAAACCAAGAAAACCACACAACTGTCACTCTAAAACTTTTCTAGCAGCATGCAGGATATCATTTGAGGACCTGCCACAAATTAAGGATATCATTATGCAAGGTTAAACCAAACCAGCTACAAAAGAAAGCATCATTAACAGATATTGATTTGTTTTTGTTAATAAAAGACAATTTTGGTAAAAGCCTCATCTTCCCTCACAGCCTTGGCATCAACTTACCTGCACTGCATTTTCTCCTAGAGCTCGTCGGATTTCTCGTAAAGTCTGGAAGTGTTCCAGAAGATGATCTCCACATATTATATCAACCTAGAAATAAAACAAAGATGTATGGGTGTGGGTGGGGTGGAAACCAAAGTATCTTTTGATATGCAACATGCTAGATTGCCAAATTCTTCCTCGATTACCTTGACTAAGAACATAAGAGAGGCCATGTTGGATCAGGCCAACGGCCCATCCAGTCCAACACTCTGCGTCACACAGTGGCCCAAAAAAACCAAACAAACTTGTGCCATTAAGAGGTTCGTAAGTGGGGCTAGAAGCCCTTCCACTTTGCCACCCTGCCCCCAAGCACCAAGAATACAGAGCATCACTGCACCAGACAGTGTTCTTCGCAGCCGACGTTTCTCCAAGCTAAAGAGCCCCAAGTGTTTTAACCTTTCTTCATAGGGAAAGTGTTCCAAACCTTTAATCATTCTAGTTGCCCTTTTCTGGACTTTTTCCAATGCTATAATATCCTTTTTGAGGTGCGATGACCAGAATTGTACACAGTATTCCAAATGAGACCGCACCATCGATTTATACAGGGGCATTATGATCTTGGCTGATTTGTTTTCAATTCCCTTCCTAATAATTCCCAGCATGGCATTGGCCTTTTTTATTGCAATCACACAGTCTTGATATTTTCAGTGAGTTATCTACCACGACCCCAAGATCTCTCTCTTGGTCAGTCTCTGTCAGTTCACAACCCATCAACTTGTATTTGTACTGGGATTCTTGGCCCCAATGTGCATTACTTTGCACTTGGCCACATTGAATCTCATCTGCCACGTTGACGCCCACTCACCCAGCCTCAACAGATCCCTTTGGAGTGACTCAAAATCCTCTCTGGTTCTCACCACCCTGAACAATTTAGTGTCATCTGCAAACTTGGCCACTTCACTGCTTACTCCCAACTCCAAATCATTAATGAACAAGTTAAAGAGCATGGGACCCAGTACTGAGCCCTGAGGCACCCCACTGCTTACCGTCCTCCACAGTGAAGACTACCCATTCATACTCACTCTCTGCTTCCTATTAATTAGCCAGTTTTTGATCCACAAGAGGACCTGTCCTTTTACTCTATGACTCATGAGCTTACTAAGGAGCCTCTGACGAGGAACTTTATCAAAAGTTTTCTGGAAGTCAAGGTAAACAACATCTATTGGGTCCCCTTTGTCCACATGTTTGTTCACCCCCTCAAAGAACTGTAACAGGTTAGTGAGGCAAGATCTTCCCTTACAGAACTCATGCTGAGTCTTCCTCAATAACTTGTCTTCATCAATGTGCCTACTCATTCTGTCCTTGATAATGGTTTTTACCAACTTTCCCGGTATTGAAGTCAGATGGACTGGCCTGTAATTTCCCGGATGTCCTCTGGAACCCTTTTTAAAGATGGGGGTGACATTTGCTACCTTCCAGTCCTCAGGAACGGAGGCAGATTTCAATGAAAGATTACATATTTTTGTCAGGAGATCCACAAGTTCAACTTTTAGTTCTTTCAGAACTCTTGGATGCAACCATCCGGACCTGGTGACTTATTAGTTTTTAATTCGTCAATCAGTTGTAGGACCTCCTCTCTTGTCACCTCAATCTGACTCAAGTCTTTCAACACCCCTTCCAAAATTAGTGGTTCTGGAGCGGGCAAACACTTCTCATCTTCCACAGTGAAGACGGAGTCAAAAATGCATTCAGTTTCTCAGCCATTTCCCTGTCCTCCTTCAGTAATCCTTTTACCCCTTGGTCATCCAAGGGCCCCACTGCTTCCCTGGCTGGTTTCCTGCTTTTAATATATTTGAAGAAATTTTTATTGTTGGTCTTTATGTTTTTTGCAATATGCGCCTCATAGTCCCTTTTTGCCTACCTGATCACAGTCTTGCATTTGATTTGCTACAGCCTGTGTTCCCTTTTATTAATCTCACTTGGACTAGCTTTCCACCGCTTAAAGGAATCCTTCTTACCTTTTACAGCTTCCATTACTTTGTTTGTTAACCATGCAGGCCTTTTCTTATACCTGTTTGTGCCTTTCCTAACTTGTAGCATATATTTTATCTGAGCTTCTAGGACTGTAGCAGCTGTCTCAATCCAAGCAACATCTTAATTAAATAATACAAGAGCTATTAGCTTTGGAGTGCCAATTCTCTGTGGAACATTGTGCTCACACTATTTGCAAGGAGGGTATATAGATACAATTCATCCTTTCCCACCAAGTTCTTTCCAGAATTGTTTCCTAGGATTTCAAAACTATTTAAACATTGCTGAGGTTTTTAAAAGGCATTTTTATGATTTCACGAGACAGTACTTCAAGAGAATTTATGGCCCATTATAAAGCAAAGATTGCCTACAGGAGCTGTGTAACAACCAGTGATAAATAAGTCACGAGTACTCCATAGCAGAATAAAATCTTTTGAAAAGGCACATCCTTCCCAAACATTCCATAATACCTATAATTTGTTTTAATGGTTGTCCTCCATTTCTAGCTTACCAACCTTGATGACAAATATATGTTTATATGTGGGCCTATATCTGCAGCTATGCTTTGGTTAAAAAAAAATCAGTTTATACTTGCCAGTGTACAGGAAGACAAATACTTTGTAAAATCCATGTTCAAAACAAATATATGTTCAAGCACTGGTGCGGTTACAATTGTTAACATGGGCAGCTGTCTCAATCCAAGCAACATCTTAATTAAATAACACAAGAGCTATTAGCTTTGGAGTGCCAATTCTCTGTGGGACATTGTGCTCACACTATTTGCAATCTGGTATCATCTAACAGCAGCAAATCCCAAAGGTAACTATTATTGGCAACTGTTTGGATGCCTTGTTAGAACCTACAGAGGGAACACACATAGCCTTCATGCAAGAATTACATGTAACTATTGTATAAAATGACATAAGCTGAATTACTACCAAATTAAGTTCAAATGATGCAGCTGAGAAACATAGATCAGCAATTCATGTCCTTTGCTGCAGCAAAGCTACCCTAGGCCTACAGATCTGGAAGTTTAGATACAAAACATGAACTCTTACTATCAGAGAACCTCTTCCATACTGATCCATTTCCTTGGGAGCTATCTGAGCCACAAAACCCTTATACATTGCAGAGGATTCTTCGTAGATATGATATTCTCAAATCACTGAGAGAATCAGTGAGGACTTTTGGGACTACATATCACCAAAGAATGCAAGTCCTGGTACACACCCAACATTTCTCTGTAGCCCCAGTGGATAACTGCAGTAGCAGATGTTTTCTTTTGGGTAAACCATCTGCAGCTATTGATGATTTCACCACTGAACCCTTGACAATAACTTCTTCAGAACCCATTTTGAAAACAGACAACTGTTTTCCTTCCTAGGATTTGTCCCTCTAATTAGTCTCTGATGCTGTTCTAATCTGGATAAGGATTTACCCTGACCAATGGGATGCAGGCTGGATCGAAGTTTTTGAAATAGGACCAGTCCTTTTCTTTGTTCACCATATAATTTATTCAAAAGCAGTAAATATAAGGAAGCAATAATGTCAACTCAAAGAGTACATACACAAAACACCTCAACAGTAGCCTGCTGCTCATCATATCTCATCCGGTAGGGGGCCAAGTTCCTTCCTTGTAATCAGGAGAAGTAATGTTTAAAATAATAATCACCTACCACCACTATATATGTAACATGAAATATGCAACAGATACAAGGAAAAGATCTACAATCGTTATTCAAGCTAAGACTGAAGAACTTCTTTGTTTGAACATGAGAGGGCTGGCATGGTACTAGAGATAATTCTGAGGAAGAGAACTAGCTGGTTCAAGTGCTATTTTTCCAGTTGTGTCATGCATTTTTGTGCTGGGTCAGCTTTCCTGGGTGAGAAAAATTCATACACATTCAGAGTTGTTCTCCTGATCAGAATGATCATTCAAGGAAACTATGAAGCACCCTACAGCTAAAGGTTGCTCCTGTTAATAAGTGGATCTGAATTCTACAGAATCAAGTAAAAATGCAAGCAGAAAGCCAGCAGGCTGGCTGTCTTACACATTTCCAGAAAAAGGTTAGACTATGAAGACCAGGAGGCCAATGAGCTTACATTCTCTAGGGGAGGCATCCAGTCTGCAACTTTGGTAGAGACATGCCTAGTCTTACTGGTTTCCAACATACAGTTTTTAATCCACTTGAGATAGGTCTGACTGAAGCTTGGAATAGATTATTTCCCCCCCAGACAATTCAGAAAGGGGATCTCCAAACAAGCTCCCTTCTGCCAATGACTGTCTAATGGCAGGATTTGAAGCCTCAGTGCTATATTTTGAAGTAGCCAAAATTTGAGATCTATACAATCTTATGGCTCTGTAATTGGAGAGGTGGCAGGGAATTTCCTAAAACAATGCCAAACACAGCTAAATGTACCTTGAGAACATAATTTCTTATGTGGAAAAGGACATAGCTCAAGAGTCGATTTGCTACACCCAGCAGGTTCTTCTGTTCAACAACTAGGAGCAGAGTCACCTCTTGTTTGAACCAGATACACATGAGCTGTCTAACCTGAACAAAGAATGATCTTCCTCAACAGCAGAAACAAAGGGGTACCTATAAGGATGGGGAAATCCCAGCCATGCTCACCCTCCCCCAATGCCACCAGGAGGACCCTCCTTTTTTGCCCATTTTTCACCACCCTCCCCTCTGCCTAATGGATCAGCCTTCACCCTTGGCACTGCACAATTGCCCACTAGCATAGTATTTCTTCCCTCCCAATAGGTTACATTTTTCCTGCCCCCCAATTTTGAATGGCAATCTATACCAAGACTGTCAGCTCTTTCCTGCAGCTTGTTACTTGGTGGGTTTTTTTTTTTTTAAAAAAACTTTTCATATTTTTGTGCCTGCAAAAATATAGCCTACGATCTAGGTGGCTCCTTTCATCTGTTTTGGATCAACACTGGAAGGACAGATCCGAGATCCCCAGAGTTTTCTCAAGTGCAGTTGTACTGTCTGGCTGTTTTTTAAAAATTGCTTTATAAGGAAGCAGACATACAATTGCTTGCTGAGACAGAGAAACATCTAATTATTGGAAAGTGTATCTAAAAAAATAACAACAGGCATAGCCTGCCTCCTGTTGGTCAAAGTAGATCATTACTCAGCATAGAATGACAATAGAGAATTGTAAGAATCACTATGTAGATAAAAAGGAAATGAAATAAATATGGCAATGTGACCATCTGAACTTTCTTCATTTTGGTCCATATGCAATTTACATGAAAGCTGCGTTTTTTACTTGTCTTGCAACAATTCCCTTTATTAAAATAATTTTGCTAAATCACAAGAACATGTTATAATTATTTAAAATATCAAATTAACAACTAATTGACGTGATAAAGCACATATTTAATCTGCATTTCAAAACTACTATCCAGCCTATTCCTATATATCCTCAGTCATTAGACAAGACATTAATTGTTTCAGTAGCTTTAAATAAATGATTATAAAGTTGCTTTCTCTTTCACTACTCCAAAGTGCTTGGAATGTAAAACAAATTCTGTTGCATCACAGCCAACTCTTAATGCTTCAATACTAACCTGCTAAGATGGGACTCATATGATGCAAATACAACTCAATGGAACATAAGAAAGTAATACCAATGCCAATTTGTTCTCAACAACTCATGTTTAACTAAATGCCTAAAGTGTTAGGGATTGCATCTATTAATCACTGTGGTGTAAAGACATGCATGAGAGACTAGGGTTGGGAAGCCCATCAATCAGCTGCGCAATAAATTAGTTTTAGACTTAAAATCAACTAATCAGTGCTAAAAGCTAATGCAGATGGCAACCATATATATAACGAGACTTTTTACAGAAAACGGATTCACAGTATTTCTAATGAACATTCCCCAGTAGTCATAATAAAACATACAGAAACCATTTTAATTACCCTCCATAACTGGTTGCATACAAACCCTACCCCCCCGCCCACAAAAACCCCAAACCCTAAACACTGTAACAGCAACATGTAGAAGTATGGTTTGTACTTGAATAAAAGGTGTGTGGGGGGTCATCTAATGAATAACTGGACATCAAAGAGTCAACAATTGTAAGGAACCAAGCAAGTCTTTCATCCAGGACAGAGCTAAGAGTCATGTGAGGAGCCAACTGAAAGGTTAAGACCAGAAAGATACATGAGTTAACCATCCAATTTAATTAACAGAACTTTTCCTTTCTTCATACAACACTGTCATTGTGCTTTTATCACATACCAGAAATTCTATTTGGCCTAAGCATGCTAAAATTAGCAGCTGCAGCCCGTGATGCTTCTGATTATCTCTCCAAAGCCTATATTTGGGCTTTAGAGTTCATGCTTTAAGAAATACATTTCTGACAAGGGAACATTTCTTTAAGATATATTAGCATATCTAAAAGCAGCTGCATGGAACTTCTACTATAAATCATCAATGACTTTACCCATTAATTTTGGCTACAAAAGAAAGATAATGCTGCTTTGGGATATTACAACAGAAACACCATTCAATCAAAATTATAATTTTAAAAGAGATTTTCATTTTTCATATGCTATTACACTAACCTAAAAAGCCAACTGAACAGCTCAAGGTTAATTTAAAAATATATAAACAATGGGCAACATAAGGGACTAGGTGTGGGAAAACACGATTTTCATTTTTCAAAATGAGCTCACCTATACCTATCAGATGGATCTAGCCTGTGCTGTGTGTCACAGTATCAAACTAGGGACAACCTGTAAATGAACACTCTGAGGATTATTTTAAATATAAAGGAAAAGACAGTAATTATGAAGACTACAACAACTCTACAGGAACACGATAAAGCAAATACACTATATTTTGGGCCAGTAGCTATTAAAATTAGATATTCCAGATACATTTAATATAGAGCAAAACAAATTGTGTAAAATCCAGCCTCTCTAGAGTAATGATCAACAGTTCTGATTGCAAAAATTTATGCAAAGTTCTGATTGCACATATTTAAGATTCACACTGGAGTCATGAACCAATGACGTGGCCATAAAAATAATTTCTGCCTCAGATGCCACAATCAGAACTTTAAATCATCAATAAAAGCAGCAAACATATCAACAGCTTATAATCATTATAAGCTCCCTAGGGCCATGTCCAAGCAAAGAATTTCCCCTAGCTTCCACCACAGTTTAGCCGAAACTCCTTAAGGACCTACCTCTATCTGGGAAATGAATACAAGATTGTGCCACCATCTAACCTTGAAATAAAAACAATCACTTTTTAAAGTTAACTTCATGCTTTCCACTGATTACAGTTCACTCTGCTTCCTGATTTATTAGAGAAAGAAGCAGCTGTAAAATGGCATCATAAAGTATAGGGAAAATATAAGGAATGTTTCAGAAAATATTTTCTCCCCAAACCTCCCTTTCATCCCTGAAGTTTTTATGGGTAAAAACTGGGTACAGTTCTGGTAAAAATCTGAAATTATAAAAAGGTTCAGATCATATTTTCCTATCACCACTATAAAGCTCGTACGAAAGGCCAAGCAGGAACTCATTTGCATATTAGGCCACACCCCCTGATGGCACTATTATTTTACTCAGGCTTTTTAAAAGAAAAGGCCCAGCAGGAACTCATTTGTATATTAGGCCATACCCCGACACCAAGCCAGCTGGAACTGCGTTTCTGCTAAATAAAAACCCGTTTAAGACCCAACAATATGGTTTGGCCTTTCAATTTTATTTTCCTGCTCTAGTCTAGTCTATTTTGCCCTCTCTGCAAAGTGTCTCTTTGCACATTTATATACAGAGCAACAAGTTTGACTTCTCCAAGTTACATAACACCTTCTGAAAAGTACAAATGCGAATAATTGTACCTCATTCACTTCCATGCTACTAGAAGGTAGATTTGTTACAGATGGTGTGGAGGTGGGAGAATAAGGGTGTGAGACCACGGCATGGTACAAACAACTATCATATCATACCTGACAGCCAGGATTGAGATCCATCTTTCTTCGGAGGAATTTCTCAACATGTCCAATAGTTGCCTCTCCTGAAACCCGTACAAACTTCTTTTCCAGTGGCTACAGAAAGAAGGCAGCAAATTTTATGCTGTTATCAAAATGCAGAATAAATTTGAAAACAGTATTTTTTGGACTCTACTTTTATTAAAAAAACATACTCATCAATATGGGAACTATGACAACTGAAGATGGAAAAAAACATTCAAAATACATACAGCAGCACTGTCTTCTTGCCTTGCACAGTAAGAGCAGCTCACATGGCTCACAGGCTGCAAAGCTCAGCTATTCCCCTCCCCCCACTACTATGGTCCCTTTGCATACATACTTGGGAATTATGGCAATGGGAAATATCACCAATAAAGAGTGAAGATGTATGTCTACACCTACTAAAGCTATTATTTCACATAGTTGCTTCATACAGTCCAGCAACTGCTGTATGTGGTCTGGTTGTGCTTTTGCCTTACTAATTTTTTTCAGCCATTAAAGCAGCCAAAAACCAAGAATTCAAAAGGGGGATTTAAAAAAAAACTGAAAAGGAGATTTAACTTTCCACCATATAACTACTGAAAATGCAACCACACTACTGGTGCTTGAGCCTTACCCTTGCAGGTTTTTAAAAAGTGGTTGTGTTTGGTGCAAATATTTGGTGAATATTTATTTATGACTCAATATGTGATATTCATGAGATTATATAATAGAATAGTTTTATGTATGAATTCTAATAAAATATACACACACTACTGCAAAAATACATTCCTTATTTTTTAATTTTTAAAATTTGTTCAATGACTATGAATACTTTAATTGTACATTGAAGATCCAATTTTTCAAAACAGGAAAAATGCATTGGGACCTTTGAACTACTTTCTCAACATAAGATTCTTTGCGCAGTTCTGAAATGCTATATTTTTTGCATATATTAAACTTGCATTACTACAGTCAATAATATTGGTTTATCATCAAAGAATTGATTCAGAGCTTCTTAAAATCACACAAAATGAAAAGTTCTCAAAGAATGTTTGTGCAATTCAAAAATTAAAAGTATGAAAAAGATGTGTGATGTTAGCTGATGCATAAAGTACTGATAATAAAAAGAAAGGTAAAGGGAGTAGCCTAGACTCCTCTAGAACCCCAGACTCTGACCAAATGTAGCCATTTCTCCTCCCCCTACCCAGTATAACTCCCACAGATGCCATTGGCTACCCTCTACAGAGTGTTCACCAGTGTTTTAAAGACGGAAGAGATCATTCAAGGACACATGAACCTCTTTCTTGACAAGGCAAGTTAGCATAAGAACAGTGATGCCAACAAGATGTATGTGCAAGCAGAAGAGTAAGTATAGGTGTGCTGTAGTAGCCTACACTATGCTTATGAATTTGCACACAGAATCATAGAGTTGGAAGGGATCTCCAGGGTCATCTAGTCCAACACTCTGCACAATGTACAAGTATCTCCCCCTCCCCCACATACATTCCCCAGTGACCCCTGTTCCATGCCCAGAAGGTGGCAAAAATCTCCAGACTCCCTTGCAAAACTGGCCTGGAGAAAAATTTCTGACTTACCCCAAAGCGTCAATCAGCATTTCCATGGGTGTATAAGAAAGGGCCACAAGAACTAAGAACTGATGCAACCCTTCCCACTCTCCTTTGCATGATCAGCCTAATTCACAGATTCAGCATTCCTGCCAGATGGCCATCTAGCCTCTGCTTAAAAACCTCCAAGGAAGGAGAGCCCACCACTTCCCAAGGAAGCTTGTTGCACTGAGGAACTGCTCTATCAGGAAGCTTTTCCCATTGTTTAGCTGGAAACTCTTCTGATTTAATTTCAATTTGTTAGTTCTGGTCCAACCTTCTGGGGCCACAGAAAACAACTCCGTGTTATGTACAATTCTGATGCTGAAGGGGAGCTGCCAGCTGCGGAGGTAGCAGAACAAACAGCTCAGCCATCCGACAGCACAGCTCCCGGTCCCTCAGAAGAAACTGACAGTTGGCTGCGGCCGCTCTCACTTTCTGCAGTTGAACAGCCACAAGCACAGAGCCCACCAACTCAACCCCCGAGACAGACTATGCCAGGATTGGGCCCTCAGACGCAGAGAGGTGAAGGCGAAGCGATATCTGAGTCCTGACTTCTAACCGGAGCCTGATCGTTTGCTAATTGGAAAAAGCTGCAGCAAGCTATGAAGCCCCCTGCTCTAGGCAGATTCCTTCGTGAAAGCAACGTGTTGAACTTTGCGACTGCCCTCACCCCATCTTGCTATGAAACCTGACCCTTGGCTTCTGGACCCCGGGCTTGAACAATTCAGCTTCCAGTTAGTGTTCTGGACATTGTTCTTTCCTGGCTTCTGACCTTGAACTGGCTTGAGACCCTGCACTTTGGGACTTGCTTTCCCTCTACTCTTCAGCTTATACCCTGTCTGGGACTGAGTCTCACTCCACCAGCACCCCAGAGCGTGACACTCTGCACTATCTTCTATATGACAGCCCTTCAAGTACTTGAAGATGGTAGATCATATAACCTCTTAGTCATCTCCTCTCCAGGCTATACATACCCAGCTCCTTCAACTTTTCCTCATAGGACTTGGTCTCCAGAACTCTCATCATCTTCATTGACCTCCTCTGGACATGCTCCAACTTGTCTATACCCTTCTTAAATTGTGGTGCCCAAAACTGAACACAATACTCTAAGTGAGGTCTAACCAGAGCAGAATAAAGCAATACCATCACTTCACATGATCTGGACACTATACATCTGTTGAATCAGCCCAAAATTGAATTTGTCTTTTTAGCCACCGCATCACAATGCTGACTCATGTTCAGTGAATGGTCCACTAAGACGCGTAGATTATTTTCGCACATACTACTGCCAAGACAATTCTCTAATGCATTGGATTTTTCCTCCCTAAATGCAAAACTTTACATTTATCCCTGTTAAAATTCATTTTGTTTTAGCGCAGTTTTCCAGCCTGTCAAGATTACCTTGTAAACTGTCTGTCTTTTACTATATTTGTGACCCCTCCCAATTTTGTATAATCTGCAAATTAAATACACAATTCCTCTATTCCTTCATCCAAGTCGTTTATGAAGATTTTGAACAGAATGGGTCCCAGGACAGCTCCTTGAGGCACTCCTCTCCAAGAGGATGAGGAACTATTCACAAACACCCTTTGGGTGCAATCTGTCAGCCAGTTATAGATCCACCTAACAGTTAACAGGATCCAAACCACATTTTAACAACTTGTCAGCAAGAATAGCATGTGAAATTTTATCAATAGCCTTACTGAAACAATTTTATCAATAGCCTTACAGTGTCTACAGCAGAGGTCCCCAAACACCCCCTTTTCAGAAAAAAAAATTACTCAGCGACCCCCCTGAGTGCTCCTAAGGGAGGGATATTCTTTGCGCACAGATGATGTTATCATCAGGCCAGCCAGCAGACAAGCCCAGAGTTCCAGGCGGCACATACAAGTGCTGCTGCACCGCCACTTTCCTTCAAAGGGCAAATATTGTCTATGCTTGTTGGAGGCTTCAAAAGAAGCCTCTGCTGCCTGCTGCTTTCAGGCTGAAAGTGGCTGGGCGAGCGGCACCTTCCCATTGCGCTTGTCAGCTCTTCGGAGGCTTCCTTGGAAGCCTCTGACAAGCGCAGGCAACGTTTGCCCTGCGAAGAAAAGCAGTGGCACCCAGGGCTCTTGGCCTGCCTGCTGGCTGGTGCCATCGTACCACATGGGAAGGGGGACTAAGGGGGCATCCAGCAGTGCCCTTGGCAGGGTGGCACCCTAGGCAATCGCCTACCCCACCTACTCCCATGCACTGGCCCAGCAGAAGACACTCTGTGTCTGGGGCATTGCAGTTGACTGAAATCAACAGAAGCAACCACCTGGTAACCAGAGGACTGTAAGAAGCTTGAGGCTCTGCAGAAAACCTTGTGAGGAGAAACCTACAGCTTGGAACTCTTCAGAGAAGTTTGTGTAATTGTCTCAGTGCTTCCACTGTCATGACTTGAACTGTATTGCTGAGACAGAAAATGCAAGCAATCTTGAGAAGCTGCTAGCTGTAGCAAGTATTGGCTAGGATAGACTAATAAGATTTTTTGTTTCTGGGTTTCTTGTTTGTCTGTACACCTTTATTTTTTAATTCTGTATTGTAAATAAACTGCATCCATCTTATATTTTAATTGGAAGGAGTTCTGATCCTCATTACTAGTCTAATTGGGTGAACTCGCACTAAGTAGCAGACAAAAAGGAACCCTCTATTTCTGATAATTGGAATTTTTCTCTAAATTAAAAATTCTGGACCTCTCCCAGAACATGATGTTTTGACACCTCCCACCTCTTCTCTTCTCCCATTATGTTTCCATCGCCCCCTTATTTTTATTCACCACCCCCCAATTGCACCCAAGGCTACTACCGGCCCCCAGGATCATTCCAGCACTCCCCAGGGGGCAATATTGCCCCCTTTGGGAAAAAGTGGTCTACAGTATTCCCCTGATCCAGCAAGGCAGTAACTTTGTCAAAAAAAGGAAATCAGGTTAGCCTGGCATATTCCAAGATAACAACTTGTTTTCAAAGTGCTAACATTTTAATTATGCATAATATTCAAAGTGAAACATAGGTAGATAAATTTAGTAACATCCACACCTTAAAATTCCCTGAGAGATCATTAGCTCTGAAAGAAAAAAAGAATTAACACAATCAATACCTCTTGAACTACATGTGTTTATATGCTTGAATTGCTATATCAACACAATGTCATTTTCACTTTCATACACAAAGTATTCACATACATATACATATTTTGCTCACCAGCACTTTGGATTGTGCTTGAGAACAAACTGGCAGGTAATGGAATTGAAAGAGTACTGTTGTTACCTACTGTAAGCCTAGGTGCTTACAGAGACAAACAACAAACCCAAAATCAACTGCAGGTGTTAAATGGGTATCTTTAAAGACAATCCCAAGCAAACTGCAATATTGGATTCCAGAAGTTATCAAGGCACAGATTAAAACAATTATACTCATCTTCTAAGAGAGGGTAGAATCAGTGAAGAATTGGATGAGGAAAATGGGTTTGTTGGAAATGTATGACCCCATCAAGGACAGTGAAATCTTACTTCTCCTAGGGGAATGAGGCCACTAATGACTATCATTTCTGTTTCATTCAGATAAAGTATCATTTTGTTAATCTTCATCCAGCCTGTTATAGCATTTAAGTACTGCTTCACAGCCACAACAGCTGTTCTTGCTCAGTTGGGAATGACAAATATCATGGGTCTCATTAACATACTGATGACACCATTCTCATGCTTGGGATGATCTCATTCATGTACATTTCAAATTAGTGACAGAAAATATCCAAAACAGTCTTCAGAGAAATTATGAGACATCTTTAAAAGGCAAGCCACTTTTAGTGTAACAGAAAAGCAGCTCCTTGTAGATACTAGATACTAACAGTACAATACTTATAATTACACTTAGGGCTTAGAAAAATATAACTCTCTTTAGGATTAGACAGTATTACACTGGGGAAATTACAAAAATAGCTGCTTTTATACTGTGATAGGAACAAATACCTTCATTATTGTGTAATGTAAACTGATCATCTTAGTTTAGGCTTCAACATTAAATATTAAATAATTGGTTTGATTTCTGTAGAACTAGATATGCAGTTTCAAGCGTTATAACCATGAACTCTATATGAACAGTGCAATCCTATGCAGAGTTATCCTACTCTAAACAGATACATTTCAGTGGGTTTAGAGCAGAATAATTCTGCACAGGACTGCACTCCTAGATCTCTATATCTCTAAAATATATAGCATTCAAGCTGGAGAGCTGAGCAGAATAATCATAACTGTTATCAAAAGCCAAAATATATTTCAGAGGACTGCTGTTTTATCTCAGAGATAGGGACACATGCACTTGCAGACAAGAATTTTATCTTTCAAAACGCCTGAATTCTAGTGCTTTATCTATATGCATGCCTGAATGATGAACAGAGGAGCTGGAAAAATCTATGTCATCTAAAAGAACGTGACCACAATTTCCCATTTAGGAGTCTCCAACTTCTTTCTGTTATTGCAGAAAGTATCTAACCACTGTAAAATTTTCGAGTGATGTAGAATCAGATAATACAAAATTCCACTTACTCTTTTATATTCATTGGGCATTCTTTAGACAAGTGCTTGTGTAAAAGATGCACATGTTCATAATAAGTTGTGCAAATACCACAGTTTTTGTAAACATATTAAATATTTTTATGGTCTAGTAGGGTTTTTTCCTCCATTAGACTAGATCCCATAGATCTATTCCACTAATAGATAATGGTGTTTTCCTCCAGCATAATACAATAGGGTTTTTCACTGGCTGAAGAAGATTTTGTGCTGAAGCAGGCTCCATGCATTGAAGGAAAGCACTGCTGTTGACAAAACAGATCCTTCCCATTATTCTGCAGTCAGCTCCCCATTCTTCGGGTGAAGGAATTCAGACTATTTTTGACACTAAAGGGGAAAGAAATCCTTAAAATATAAACACCCAGAGAACCTTAATTAGTTTATAATGCTGAGGAACAGGCATTTGGTTATCACATAAACTCCTACAAAATCCCATGTAAAATCATGGAATTACTCAATTCTGAATTTATAAAAAGATGTTAATTTCAACTCAATGACTGGATTAAAAATCAAATCATTTTTAAAAACAACATGGATTATATATACTCATATTAACAAAAAGAAACTGAACAGAGTACAAATCACTTCTAAGGTAATCAAAAGTATGACAGTCCTAAGGACGATTCCCCACAGCAATTTATTTTAAAAATCTCTGAATACATTTCCCCTCATAATGGACTCATTGTTTATTTTGTTAAATTTTACAGTTTCAACTTTTTTTAATGGATGCTCTGGATCAATAAACAGTTGTCACCTTTCCAGTGGTCGTTCACAACTAACCTATTAATGCCACTAAGCAAGAAGGGTAACTGCATTTATATTATTTGAAAATTACACTATGTCAAGTTACAAGATATCAATTTGTCATATAAACATACTATCAACCTGATAAACTGTTGTCATAAGCAGTTGCTGCCTTCAACTCCTGTCCTTAAATTAATAGGACTAACCTCAATCATTGTCCATATTACTATTTTTCTACTTAAAGATAATCTCTATACAGGCAAGCAAACATTTGTTGTGAAGCATATGAATAACATAACTTTTCATGTAATAAGTAAAATGATGTGCTAGGCACACAAATATCTGCTTAAAGATTTCATTTCAAAAATATGTGCTGTTTTGGAAGATCAAATAAACTTTTGATAACAATGACCAATGAATTAGATCCAGCAAATTGTTTCAGTAGATGGGAGAATTTCTGCCCACAGTGAGTCTTCTCCTCTCCCACCACAGGACCTCCAAGGATGGCAGTGAGTAGCATTTTAGAATGCAGTGGAAGGGGGGGTGTGCTACCATATACACACACAGAGCAAATGCAGCAAAGTTACAGGAAACCTTCACGTTTTGCAATATGGAAAGGCTGCCTATCAAGAACATGTGGAAATCTACAGCCTGCAAAGGCGTGTGTGTTTTTTAAAGAAGGTTCATGAGTTAAATTGCCTTTCAACCAATCTGTTAAAGAGAGCTAATAAATGAAAGTTAGGAAAGGAATCTCAAATGTTAGTGCTGAAGCAAGTTGTCTCTTGCTATTATCTGGATAACTGATCCTTTAAATTCTAAAGTACTTTAGCAATATACAGCTAATATATTATCCCATTTTTTGTCGTCCTTGAACTAGAGGACTAAAAGCATTGCAACTTAGATCCCCATCTTGCAAACTGCTCTTACAATCAAGAAATAAGTAAAACTGTAGCATGAATAACAGGGAATCAACATTTCAACAAGATGTGCAAAAGTCTTAGATCTGTATCTCATACCTTACATAAATTGGACAGACTCAGGCTACAGCAAGCTTCTAGTTAGGGCATACATAGGCTGGCATAGTGGATAAAGTGATGGGATTGTCCTGGGAATATCTAGGCTCAAATTCCCACTCAGTAAAAAAGCTCTCTGGGCTCCTGCTTAATCACTGTATCTCAGCCTAATGTACTGCTGTCATGAGCCCTGAGGAGGGGGAGCTGGAAGGGTTAACAGACCAGGAAGAACCAACAGCTGGGCCGTCAATCACACCCTCCACATTCCAGGCACCCACACCATGAACGTAGGTACATCTTTGACAGACACTGACAGAAAACAGATGCGCCACACGCCAATGCTTCAGATCTCTTAGCCCTGATTACTAGGGGAACTATGGCCACCCAGAAAGTAGGCTGATTGATATGCCCATATAACTCACGCCTGGAACTTGGCAACCTTGTGGAAGCAACAAGTTGATTCCCTGGCTTGCACCTACACTCCTTCCTGATTCCAGTTCCTGACCGGTTTGAATTCCTTGGCACTCTGACCTTTTGGCTTTGGACACTGACTTCTCCTTCTGGTTTGCAATTTTGCTGTGGTTACTCGGCTCCTGACTGACTCCTTGAACTTTGACTTCAGACCGGCTTTAGACTCTCTCCTGCCTGCACCCTGAGACATGACAACTGCACAGATTTACCACACAGTGTGATAATCCACACCTTTCTGACATCCTTGGAGGAAAGGTGGAATATTAATGTGGATATTTAAAATGGGTGTTTTGCATTTAACAGTGGAAAACAATCATGTCATTACATTTCCATAAAGATTCTTATTGTTACAGAGCTGAACATCTTCAGAAAACACCAACATCAGTTTTAGCGAACGGGTATTTTTAGAATACCTACTCATGTACTTGTTGATGAAATCATATGGTTCTCTACAGACAGAATACTCATGCACACTTTTTGTAAGAAAAGTTAGATGTAAGTATATTGGAATCTGGCTTCCTAAGAATTCATTCCCAAACAAGACTGCAGAAATAACAGACTGTTTCAAAGTAAGTAAAACAGTGTTTGCACATAATTCCAAAACTGCAGGATCTCTTCCCTAGTGGAATTCCTTTTTCTCCCTAAAAACAAAGGGCAATTTTAGGTGTCGATTTTTCCTACACAAAAACATTTTTCCTACACAAAAACATTAATAAAATGTATCAACATTTTGAGCAGATGCAAGTGTAATGACATGAGATTTTTTTTTCCAGTGTATGTATACATGTTTGAAACTTCTACTTGCCATGGTTAACAGGTTATAAAGTTTTGTTTCACTCACCCAATAAATTCCAGGAGTAGCGACATGTCAAGTTCTGGGGGGATACGGAACACTGAGCCTACAACTTTGCGAGGTCTCCCCCTGGCTACAGCAACTGGCTGTGGCACAGCTAAGATATAAAAAGAGGAACAATAAAAACAAAGAATCTATATATCACAGTGCGAAATAACAAGCAGTATAGTGCTGTAACATGCTTCAAGAATGTCACTCCAAGAGTCACTTTTTAAAAAGGGCTATATTGCTACATTATGGTAAGGAATTATTTTGTCACAAATTTAAGCCAATTCTCTGTCTTTCTACCTTCACTCTTCCCACTCCATAGCTGCTCACCAGCTCTCAAGGGTATTTATCTGGGGTCCCCAAAAGCTACCTGCCCTGTGGTGAAGGAAATAGTGGGGGTTCTCAGTGTGATAAGAAATCATCTTCTTCCTAGGTCTCTCATGTCATGCCGGACTTTTGAGCACATAGATGCCTGCTCCAAAGGTCAATGCAGGAGTGAACAGGCTATAATAAATGTAATAACTCTGTATTTTGTTTTATTGTTTTATCGTTTGCTGTGAGCCGCCCTGAGCCATTTTATGGGAAGGGCGGGGTATAAGTTATAGAATAAATAAATAAATAAATAATAAGCACCATATACTAAGGGAAAACACCTTCACCTGGCATCTAAAACTCAAAAGATTAGGGAAAGAGTTCTATTGATCACAGAATCACAGAGTTGGAAGGGGCCAAACAGGCCATCTAGTCCAACCCCATGCTCAATTCAGGATCAGCTTAAAGAATCCCTGACAAGTGTTTGTCCAGCTGCTGTTTAAAGACTGCCAGTGAGGGGGAGCTCACCACCTCCATAGGTAGATGATTCCACTGTTGAACAACTCTTACTGTAAAAAAGTCTCTCTTAATATCAAGCTGATACCTTCCCCCCCTTAATTTAAACCCATTATTATGAGTCCTATCCTCTGCTACCAACAGGAACAGCTCCCTGCCCTTGTCTAAGTGACAGCCCTTCAAAGACTTAAAGACAGTAATCATGTCCCCCCTAAATTTCCTCTTCTCCAGCCTGAACATTCTCAAGTCCCTCAGTCTTTCCTTATAGGGCTTGGTCTCCAGACCCCTGATCATCCTTGTTGCTCTCCTCAGCACCCACTCCATTCCAACTGCATCCTTCTTGAAGTGAGGCCTCCAGAAGTGCATACAATACTCCAGGTGTGGCCTGACCAATGCAATGTACAGCAGGACTATGAGTTCTTGCAATTTGGATGTTATGCCTCTGTAGATACACCCCAAGATCGCATTATACTTTTTTGTCGCTGCATCACACTGGCTGCTCATAGAAAAGCCCTGAACCTTACAGTTTTGTTACTGTGATGTATAGAGATGGGTATGAACGGGCTCACAAACTAAAGTTTGAGAAAAATTTTGGCACATCAACTGGGATGAACTGAACTTTGTGGCAGGTCAACTGGGATGAACTTTCAAGCTGTTTGTGATAGTTTGTGAATGGATACATTTCCAGACAGACTGTCTCCACACAAATCAAAAGATTTACCAAACATCAAAGCAACAGGTTTCCAAAGCAAATGCAAAGCACAGGTTCCCTGTGCATCTGGTATGTGTAGCTTACGCTTTTGAACCCAGGTGCCACTAGACTTAAATCTTTTGAACCGGCACCTGACATTTCCATCGTCTTCAGGGAGGGGGGGGGGCAAAACTTGGACACCTTTTCCAGTCCAATCTGGAGCTGTAATTTGGGGAGCTGTAATTTGAACCCTTTAAATCTAATCCTCACCAAACTTGGAGGGCAGGCAGAGGAGAGGCAGCTGGAGATCTCCTGTGGGCCTGGTGACTCTAGCATGTAGAAGGGTTGTTCTACCACATAACATGACAGTTTGTGCTTCACAAACCAGGCGCACCATGAACTGAACCACATTTTCCTGGTTCATGCCCATCCCTAATAATGTAGAATTTAAATCACAGAGTTTAATGAAAGAAAAGTGGAGGGGGGGGGAGAGAAGAGAGATGCTGGGAGTCCCCTAATTAGAGTTACTAGCTTTTTGTAAACAAATGTGATTATCAAGCACATGGGGCCAGATTGGGGCTGTAGTTGCACTGCATGGAGGATTTTTTTTTTTTAAAATATCCCTTGAAATGTTTTCCCTAACTGAAACAGAACCCAGATGCTGCTATTTGCCTCAATGGAAAAGCCTACAGTATTTGAAACCATATGGTTGCTCTCCAGGAGGACTACTGCAGGTGGGGAACATGGCACCCTACCCCAGTCTTCACACACCTAAAAATGCATTTTTAAAGAGCTTGGAGTGCCAGTCATGGAAGTTCCAGGATCTTGTCTGGTTTGACCTCAAGTAGTGGTGCTATGCCAGCGGCTTAAAGGTATTAACCAATAAACTTGAGCCCTGATACTGAGAACCTTATCATCATGCATAGATCTTTCTGTTCTAAAGTAATTCTATTTAATAGGCTCCCATATTGCTTCAGGACACAGGATACTCTAGGAAGTAAAATAAGCTGCTTTTATACCTATGAATAAAGTCACCAACCAAGACATTCTCCTAACAGCTTGCCAACTCTACATTTCTTTTGCAGATGGCAAATCTCACAAAATTATTTGTGCTTTTACAGCACCTTTAATCAAATAATCTTTATGTTAGTTAATTAATAGTGTTCTTGTATGACAAAGGAATATATTTTCAACCTCAGAAACAAAAAAAGTTTAAACAGCTACAATGAAGTATTACAGTCTGCTCTGTCAATCACCAATTGTACTGCTAATTACCATAGCAACTATAATATCCAACAGAAGCAGAAACAACTACCATGCTTTGCTCACAAATATATCTTTGGCATCCAGCTAAGAACAAAATAAGGTAAGTGCTGCAACTTACCAGGTTTGGGTATTTCAAGACCTCTCTCCCTGTAGAAATCATGCATTTGCTTTTTCTCCCCTATATAGCAAATATGATACATACAGACATGTAGTGACTTGGGTTTGAAATGCATACTTGTTGAATTCAAAGTATCACAAATGCCCTTCTGAAATATTGCACTCAGGAGTCTAAAGACCCCCAGGAACAGCACTTTGTGCAATGGAGAAATCAGTGAAAAATTTTGTTTAATTGGCATAATTCCTTTTCTAATGGTGAAAAGAAGGTTCTCAATCCATCATGGTCACTCACTTTTATCAATCACCCTCACTATTGGTGCTTCTTAAAGATTTAAGTTTTCAATCACACAACAGTTTCACACTGAACTTGCAGTTCACTGCTTTCTGCTCTTATATACTATCTGGATTATTCCCACTACTTTTGATTAAAACATTTAAACTGTAATTGTGAGTACATTGTCATGCAAATGATAGCAGCAGTATCTGTCAACAAATTCAGTCAGAACTTGAAGGGACAAAATAACAATATGATTATGGAAAGAGCTTTGAACAAATCTAGAACTGAAATGCAATCTTAAACATTAAAAAAACCTAAACTTTGTGATTCAAATATATTATACACATGCATGACTATTTGAACATTTTTAATTATAGCCTCTGCTTCTAACATTTATTATTTTAAAACTTTTCCTGGTTTTGGCAAAGTAAAGGGGTAGGAAAGGTTACAGAGGCTATGGGGACTGCAAAGCCAGTGGTCACTAAATTATGGGCTGGGTGAAAAGAAGGGTGAGGAGGAGGAAGTGAACTATGTGGAGCTGTGTGGGTCAACAAATCCATACTTTCTGGGAACTGGGATTTTAAACCCTTATGTCATCTGGGATTTCTTCAGCCATTGCCCACAGATTTCCATTCTTCTCTCTACAACCATAAGGTCTACAAAATTGTTTTCTTTTACCATGAAATAAAGGATTCTCATATTGTTGTAATCTGTACAATATGGCAGGGTTTGGGCTTCTGGAGTAACATTACAGAAAAAGAAAACATACATGTCCCCTTGTCCCCTTAAGAAATGGTAATTCAGAGTATTGTTGAACACAGTAATTATCTGCATTACAGCTCATGTATGCTCTAGTTAAGCATATCTTTAGTCTAATAGCAAGAACCTCATACAAGACGACTTACTTTCCTCCAAGTTGACTACTAATTTATATACTATGTCTTGCAACTGTCGATCCAGCCTATAAAAGAAAGAAAATAAATCATTTACTATCAGTCACATGCTGCAGCATTAAATTAGTGAAGTATGGCCACAAAATGCAATAGATTAGAAACTACTTTCAGTTATAACAGACTGTTGGGCAAGTTTCTTGTTCTTTTCAACCAAAATATATGAGTCAACTTCTGGGGAGTATATAGGTTCTAACCAAAGATCAAAAGTAATTTTACTATCAAACTTTTAATAACAGTGGATTGATACCTAGATGGAAAGATATACCAGAGGAATTTCAAGCATAATGGAACAAAATGTATGTCTGGATCTGCAGCACATCTTTGTTCTTTTATGACAATGGAAACAGATAATTTTTGAATGGTCTGCTAGACTTTTTGTTGGAAGCAGATATTTCCTTCCATTTGTATGAAATATACTTTCAGTTCTAATACTTAAAACTAGCACAGGGACACTTGTTTTTTAAATCATTTTTTTTTCTTTGCAGGCAAACTAAATAGAAAACAACAACCCAAATACATTACCTTATATTATATAGCGGCTGTGTCTGATGCACTACAATGTTGCATTTTGGACATCTATTACTGTAGTAAAAATGTCTTACAATGCAGCTCTTACAGACTGGAAAAAGAACAAAGTGGTAGTTACATGTTTATTATGAAGTATTACAAAAGCATCAGAAAGTGTAGTACAGGCTGCCTAGAATGGAAAGCACAACAGAAAGGTGACCCTTAAGTAAAACTAATGCTGGGTTCAGACTTACAGTGAATTCTAAAACTGCACTCATGGAAAAGAACTCTTAAAAACAGCATTCCACAGCCTGCAAGCAATATATTACCAACAAGCAGCAGGACATTCAATTCAACTTCCCTCCCTCACAGATAAGATTTTCCCTCCTTTTTTATTTGTCCCCTCGCTGACTGAGAAGCCCTGATAACGTGTTTATTGTTCCCTTCTTAAACCTTGTTTGTCGATTTGCTCAAACCAGGTATTTGAGGGAAAGGGATAAGTCCACCCTTTAACTTAAACCTTTGAAAATGCACTAGAGACACTTTTAAAAGTCAAAAATAACAAATGGTTTTTATGTAACAGCCATGAGTCAGGTGAAATTACCATGAGCACAGACTTTTGCTCTTAAACATCAGGCGAATTAGAGGTTCTTAATTCATTCACGGTTACTTAGAACTTTAAATTGAGAGGCTTTTGTTCCAGTGTTTTCCCAAACACTCAACTACTCTTTGTTTGTATAACTGCTAACTCTTTTGATGCCCAGAAGGCTGGTACCCTGTTCCCAGTACCCAAACCCCTTCTCTTTGGAACACCAGTACTCTTTTTGAGTTTTGACTGACTTTTAAGGTCTCTACCTGCTTGACTGGGTAGGCAATTTTCTCCCTTTGGGCTGAATGGGAATCTTCTCTCTTCCTTGGCAAATTATCCCCAGTGCTCCTGTGTTCAAACTGCTCATAGCTACTGCTGAATTCAGACTGCATTCAGTCACAGCTAAAATCTGACTCGGTCAGCACTAAACCCTTTTTCTCACAGGGCTATCCAAAGACAGTCTCAGTACATGTCTCTTCACAGTAAAAGTAAGACTCTGAATCTGATTTTTCCTCAGCACCCAGCTCTCTCAATACTTTTTTTTCTACTCAGCTGATGCCAACCAATTAGATTGCTCAGAGCAGCCTGCCACTCAAAGCTTTCTGGAGCACTGTGAAGAATCAACCCTTCACAGTCTTTTAGTTGTTGGTACACAGTCTTCACAGTCTTTTAGTTGTTTTCTTCCTTTTAAGAAAATATTATATATTATCCTGATGCTGATTAAGCTATTACAGTCATCTTGATAATTTTTCAAAATGTAATTTCCCCACAAATATGAAATTGTTTCTTTTGAAAAGGAAAGTAAAACTTACATGTATGAAGACACTCTGTGATAGTTGTGGCATCTATGAAATACCCCTTGCAGATGGAACACATTATGTACGGTGTCAGTTCAGAAAGATTAATCATACGCTGTAAGTGAACAAGATACTTGTGTCAGCTTTTTTAAAGGTTTGCATGCTACTTACACAACAGATATTTCAAAAGGGAAAAAAATGCAGTTGTATATAGATCTTCTTTCCCCTGAAGAACTGGTCTCTACAAGAATAGAACTTTTTTTTTAAAAAAAATAAAGCTATAAGTATAGGCAGAAAGCACCACTTTCTCTGTCTACTTTAGAGGTATATATGACATATCATATATGACAGTTCTATGCACAGTTTGCAGGGACATACTTTCCAGGTGCAATTTCTGTACTGAACATGACAGGAAGCACTGATCTAGGATGGTCCCATCTCCAGCACACATGGCATACTAGAGGCACAATGGACATCTAGAGTACATACACAAAACAGTGCTTGCTGACAAATGTCATCTTGCTAGTCCTCTCCCACTCTGTTCAAAATACACTAATGGATTTAACTTATTTGGAAATGGAGAGCTTGTTTTGCTAGCATCATACCAAGATACAGTGAAAATGGTACAATGTCAACACTGAAATATTTATGACTCTTTCCCCCACTGCAACACCAAAAGGCTTAAAACAACACATTGACATTGTGAATGCCACTGCAATGCATGCCCTGGCAACATCCAGGCTACTCTACTGTGATGTGTTCTGTGTGGAAAAAATGATTGGAAGATAAAATTAGTACAGAATGCTGAATGAAGAGACAGAGACCTTATCACTCTAATCCACCAACAATAGCTCCCAATTTACTTCTGAGGTGCTGCTTCTGAGGTTTACTTCAAGGTGCTGCTATTGACCTTTAAAACCCTATACAGCTTTTCTCTCCTTATAATTTGGTGTTCCCTCCTATCTTCTGAACTTGCTTCCTTCTCACTCCCTTTACTTTTCTATTTCTTTTCCTTTAAATTTTGCTTTCTTTTGGGGCTTGGGATGGCACAGGATGCTGTTTTTTAAAAATAATTTTCTATCTAATCAGCAAAGACAATAACTTCTGCTGTTTCACTTTTCTGCTGATTATATACTTAAGTCTTTATGGGAAATAGTACCATTATAAATCTTTTGATCATTTAGATCATTGACTTCTCAATGTCTTATTTTTGCATGTGTTTCACAGGTCCTGTATGTTATTTATATATTTCCATTTATTTTAAGAACATAAGAGAAGCCATGTTGGATGAGGCCAATGGCCCATCCAGTCCAACACTGTGTCACACAGTGGCCAAAATTTTTTTATTTATATATATATACACACACATACACACACACTGTGGCTAATAGCCACTGATGGACCTCTGCTCCATATTTTTAGCTAAACCCCTCTTGAAGGTGGCCATGCTTGTGGCCGCCACCACCTCCTGTGGCAGTGAAATCCACATGTTAATCACCCTTTGGGTGAAGAAGTACTTCCTTTTATCCGTTTTAACCTGTCTGCTCAGCAATTTCATCGAATGCCCACGAGTTCTTGTATTGTGAGAAAGGGAGAAAAGTACTTCTTTCTCTACTTTCTCCATCCCATGCATTATCTTGTAAACCTCTATCATGTCACCCCGCAGGCGACGTTTCTCCAAGCTAAAGAGTCCCAAGCGTTTCAACCTTTCTTCATAGGGAAAGTGTTCCAGCCCTTTAATCATTCTAGTTGCCCTTTTCTGGACTTTCTCCAATGCTATAATATCCTTTTTGAGGTGCGGCGACCAGAACTGCACAGTACTCCAAATGAGACCGCACCATCGATTTATACAGGGGCATTATGATACTGGCTGATTTGTTTTCAATTCCCTTCCTAATAATTCCCAGCATGGCGTTGGCCTTTTTTATTGCAAAGGCATACTGTCTTGACATTTTCAGTGAGTTATCTACCATGACCCCAAGATCTTTCTCTTGGTCAGTCTCTGCCAGTTCACACATTTTGTAAATGTGTTTTATTATTTAATAAAAATATTTGAAATATTTTTAAAAGCCCTATACAGCTTTGGGCTGGCTTACTTTAAGGACCTCTTACTCCCATATGAACCTGGGAGTCACCATGGTCATCTTCAGAAGCTCTGTTTTGGCTGCTTCTGCCAACTGAGCTAGGTGACGATCCTGAAATGGACTTTTTATTTGTTTCCTTCAATCACTGTCTTCTGTCAGCAGACTTTTCTGTTTTGTTTGGCATCCCCTCAGTGAACCTCCTTCCCATTTATGTGTTTGTTGAATTGTTTTTATTTACACACATACTCTAAAATTTGTTATGATGTGTTGATGTTCGCTGCCTTAATGTTAGGTTGCGGCAACCTACACACGAAAATTCATAACTAAGTACAGAGTCAAACTTGTGTTCTTTAATCTATGTTTAAACTCAACGTTCTGGCCGCTACAAGAGTATCCTGGCAGCTATACTTGGTGCAAAGCATGCTGGGAAGTCCTGCTTCACCACAAAGTGTCCTCACACCGCCCCTCCTCCAAATACGCTGTAATGGATTATGGTGAGCCCAGCGTTACCTCATCTTCATCGTCCGAGTCCATTGCTCCCTCCTCCATCCCAAAGCTTCCAAAGGGCTCCCTAGGTCCCCTTTCTAGAGCTTCTTCTTCTATCTCTTCTTCCATCTCTTCATTCCCCTCACCACTGGACTCTGAGCGGCTTTCCCTCTCGAAGCGGGAGGCCGCCCCGGAGCAACCAGGAGCTTCCGGGGGCTCTTCTTCATCTTCCTCCTCCTCCTCTTCCAAACCCTCACCCTTGAATTCTTCGCCCATTTCCATGCCCCTGAAAAGATCAAACGCGCAGGCTACTTCCACCAGTAAATGAGACAACGCTTTGAAAATGTTGTTTTCTACAAAAAAAATAAAAAAAAAACTCGCCCCCGATCTCTCTTCCTATTTTACCATAAACGTGAACAGGAACCGCATGCGCAGAGTTTGTTCGCGCGCTCTTCTAAAACACGCTTTAAAAATTCTCTAGGTATTCTGGGAAATTGAGTTTTTAGGGGGATTAATGGGAAATGAAACCATTCCCAGAGAGCAGAGCAATGATTTTAACACCTTCAGTCTGGGTAGAAGCGGATTTTTGATTTCTAGCCTCAATACACACATTATAATGGCTTTGATCTGTGTACAATTTAAAATGATTAATCTGCAGGTAATCAAGTATAATTCCTTTGCTAGTGAAAGAGCCAATAAAGGGTTTTTTAAACATCCTGAGACTCAAGTGGCAAATAATAAAAATCTGAGCAGTCGATGAAACAAAAGATTTGCTGTTACTTTTGTGTTCATACTGTGATACCTGTTTATAGTATGGGGGGGGGAGTGGCTGACTGACCAGCTGACAACAACCAACAATTGATTTTTTTTTAAACCATTTTAATTTTATGAGACAGAACGAATGCCCAGTAGTCATTGTGTTTATTGTCTTGGGGCTTTTTTAAATTAGAAACGCAGTTCTGGCTGGCTTGGTGTCAGGGGGAGAGGCCTAATATGCAAATACAATAAAGTCCTGCGTGAAACAATGGTGATGTCAGTGGCTGTAGCCTAATATACAAATACATTTCTGCTGGGCTTTTTCTACTTTGTCTTCCGAGTGAGGCCTGGAGATTGCTCGGAATTACAACTACAAACAGAGACCAGTTCTCCTAGAGAAAATGGCTGCTTTGGACTCTATGGAGTTATAACTCTCTGAAGTCCCTACCCATGCCATTTTATTTACGCTGAATTTTGGTGCACGCACACACACACAAAACACCCAACTGCGGTGCGCCCCCTTCAAGATTTAGAACTCTCATTTAAAAAATAATGCATTTTGCAACTGGATTTTTGCTATACACTAAAAATTCTGTTGCAAAACACATTATTTAGCGTAGTGTGAGCCTACCCTAAGTGAGGTTTCTAGGTAATCCTGCATGGAATAAGCCCTTTGCAGGCTTCTCTAGGAGTAAGTTCCACTGAAACCAATAAGACGATAAAGACTATGAACGATCCTTTCTAGGAAGTAAACCTTGTTAACAGTGGGGCATAATTTGCGGGTCCATATTTAGGTCGAAGCTGTAAGTGGGCGGTCAATATGTGTATTTTAACAGGTCAGGGATTGAGCTGCGGCTTAAACCTTCGATTCCAATCATATTTGTTTACACGAGAGGGAGCCATTGAAATCAATCAATTTACTTCTATGCAATGCATTTGGTTCAAAGGAAGACGATTTCACCAGAATACATTTTAGCCGCAACCCTAAATGCCTTTAAACTTTCTCCAAAAATCACGGATTTTACAGCCTCAACCAACCCGTACTCCACCAACAACCGGTTTAACAGTCTTGCAACAATTATTTTTTTTTGTTAACAGAAACCGGAAATACCGTAAAGCAACAGCCGGACTGTCGCTAAGCGTTCTTGGCTTCACTATGCCCTGAGTGTCGTAAACCCGCGGGCTGCCTGAGTAACAGGCGAGGCCGTTGAGGGCCGGTATGGCGGCTCTGCCGGAGGAACCGGCTGAGGCGGTAACGGTGAAACCAGACCCCGATGGGGGAGCTCCACCGCCTCCACCTCAGTCCCCGGCAAATTCCGCTCCCGCTCCTCCTTCCTCAACCGCTGCTGCTCCTCTCACGGACGGGGAGACGGTGGTGGGCACAGCTGACTCGAAGCCCCCAGTGGTCCCCACTGTTCAACCGGCCGCTTCCCAGCTGCCCACCGATCGGCAGACCTTGCTGGCAGTGTTGCAGTTCCTGCGGCGTAGCAACCTCCGCGAGTCTGAAGAAATTCTCCGCCGGGAAGCTCGGCTGCTCAACGATGAGGTCGCGGCTGATCTCAGTCCCTCGGCGCCCGGAGGGCAGGCGACTCATGGTGGGGAAGGGCAGGAATCCAGCCTCGGGGCCGCTGTCCCCGGACCTGGGGAAGTGCTGCTCAGCTCCATCACTTTTGGCCAGGTGGGGGCTGCCGTTGCTCATGCAGCTGTCACGGCCCCTCCTGCGGTGCCCTTGGGACCCCCCGGGAAAGGTGAGAAGGCGTGCGGACCGCTCCCCTGAGTTTATGCAACTTTACCTTTAGTTATTTTGCACAGTACTTAAGACAGCAGAGGTAAAAAAATTAATAGTTATTACACGCATAACGGGAATAGAAAATTGTATGTTGTAGTAACACAGATTTGGGTTGGCAGTGACCTTGCTTCTAATTTTAAAATTCACATAGCCATGGATCCTGAAATAAAAATTAGATGCTAATTTGGAGCTTTATTCATTTTCATGCTGAGTTTTTTTGGGGAACGTTCCATTAAATAATTTATAATTTCCTGTACTTCTTCCTGCTTTCATTTAGAGAGCCTCCCAAAGTAGTTTGCAATATTACAATGAGCAGTGCCTCAACAGCAGAGTATGTATTTTGCATGCGGAATGTTTTAGGTTCAATCCATGGTATCTCCAGTTAAAAACTCACAGATTAGGAAGCAGCTTTCTCTTCATGAGGTCTTGAAGAGGTTCTGATAGATTGAGTAGATCATATTAATCTAGACCAGAGGTGTCAAATGTGTAGCCTGAGGGCCAGATCAGGCCTGTGAGCACCTCACTGTCATCTGCACCACAGCTTGTTTTGCCAGGCTTGCTCAGTCACACAAGAGCTACAGAGCAAATTTTCTCCATTGGCTGACCAGCACATATAACAACTTGTGTATAAAAGCTCACAATGCCCAGCCTGAAAAATTTCATGTTTTCCACTGGGGTCTTAGATTCAAAGCATTGACCATGAGATTTCTGCAATAAATGTCAATAAATCAAAAGTAGGCTTGCAGTTTACACACACACCCCTGAACAGCCTAGTCAAGATTGCTACAGCACAGACATTGTCTCCAGATTTTGATGCATTAATTCAGGTGTCAGTTATCAGAGACTTGTTAAATAAAATATTGCAAGACTGCTAACTTAAGCATATTTTCAGTTTTTAAAAATCTTTAATTGTGTTTGTGTTTTTTATAAAGTTTGTAGCTCTGCTACCTGGAATTATATTTTATTATACACATGGTCCGACCTGACGGTCTCATTTATGTCAAATCTGACCCTTATAACAAATGAGTTTGCCACCCCTGAGAATTGATGGTTTTATTATGTATGGCAGTTTTGTGTGTTTCTGAGTTCAAGCTGAAATATACAAATGAAAACCATTTAAAACTGCTGAGACTTCTATAAGTAACCTTTGAAGAAGGAGAGAGAGAAATTTGAGATTGTTAATTGCTAGCATTTTAGGGCATGAATGGCCTAATGCCCATTGGCCAGGCTTGCAGGGTGTTTGCTACAGTTGTTACTGTTCTGTTATTCTGGGATTGCTTGAACTACTTTTACTTGGTTACCAGCTTTTGGTCACACTTGTCTGAGAGAAAGGTGGGCCTCTGAATATGTTAAATTAAATAAATACATTTAAATACATTATAAGGAAGTACTTCTTCACCCAAAGGGTGATTAACATGTGGAATTCACTGCCACAGGAGGTGGTGGCGGCTTCACCCAAAGGGTGATTAACATGTGGAATTCACTGCCACAGGAGGTGGTGGCGGCTACAAGCATAGACAGCTTCAAGAGGGGGTTAGATAAAAATATGAAGCAGAGGTCCATCAGTGGCTATTAGCCACAGTGTGTATATATGTGTGTGTGTGTGTATATATATGTGTGTGTGTGTGTGTGTGTGTGTATATATATATATATATATATATATATATATACACACACACACACACACACACACACACATATATATATAATATATATATATATATATATATATATATATATATATATAATTTTTTTGGCCACTGTGTGACACAGAGTGTTGGACTAGATGGGCCATTGGCCTGATCCAGCATGGCTTCTCTTATGTTCTTACGTTACAAAACAAACAAGAGCAACAGTATAGTATCCGTTCCCAAATATCTATCAGCACTAAGCAATGGGACTCTTCACTAGTCAATTATAATTTATTGGTGGAAATTCTTAGCACTGAAGTACGTGTAATATTTAATCAGTTAATGAAGGATTGAATATACTGGATAAAAATATGTTCATAATACTTTTTCCAGCATCAGCAAAACAATTTGTTACTATTTTCATTATATATTCTATATTCCTTATGCAACTCAGACTCAACTTTACCATAATTATATCTGGAATATGATAGAAAATGCTGCGTAAAAGAAATCAGGCTTTAAATTGTTTATGTATTGTCATCCTCTCAGTCATCCCAGTCAATGAATTTTAGTGGAACTTCAAAGTAAAGATGTTTAGGATTGAAGTATTACAATACAAAGTACAAGATTATTTACCCTGATATGTTGATACTTTGCAGTTGGTGTCCTCATGGAAGATCAGCCAGATGTGAGTGCAGTGTTGTCTGCCTACAACCAGCAGGGAGACCCAGCACTCTATGAAGACTATTATAGTGGACTGAAACACTTCATTGAATGTGCTCTGGACTGTCATCGAGCTGAGCTATCTCAGCTTTTTTATCCTCTCTTTGTGCATATGTATTTGGAGCTAGTCTACAATGGGCATGAAAATGAAGCAAAGTCTTTCTTTGAAAAGTAATATAATTTCATACGTCTAATTTCATTTTTGTTTTCTCATTTTTAGATAGCTAAATCTGTTTTAGATCTCAGGCTATGTAGTGATCTGGGAGCAGCGTATGTAGCATTTTTCTGTGTGGTTCTTTTTCAAGACAGGCATCAGGAATACCATATGCTTTCTGAACATGTCTCTTGGGAAGGGAAGGAAAACCAGTAAGTGTCCAGGGCAGGGATGGCCAGACTGTGGCTCAGAAGCATATTGTCTGGCTCTCGAAGTCTGCACCACCCTATTGGCTGGCTTGGAGAAAGCATTTGACCCTTTAAATCACTTCTTCAAGCTGGTGGTTTGGAGAATGCATTTTGAGTTAAAGTTGCTTTCTTTCCACCTCTCTCTCCCCATCTACCTTCCATTCTCTTCCCCTCCCTCCCCTCTCTCATTTGATTCTCTGTGGCTCTTACGTTAAGCAAGTTTGGCTACCCCCGGTCCAGGGCATTACATTGTGGAGGGTATGATAGATCCCATATAACACAATTAAGACAGTCTCAACTATTATGTACATTAGTGTATTGTAGGTGCTTATTTATTAAAACATTTATACCATGCCTTTCTCCATGACTCAGACTGGCTTAGATATTCTGTTTAAACATACAAAATACAACCCTCCCCCAAATAACTCTCCTCCTCCAGTGCTAATTAGAATTATTTTCAAGCAAATAACTGTTGTATATATACATATTTGCTTTACTTGTAATTCTATAGACCTGAAATATAATTTATTCAAGTTGATTGTATTGCATTCTAATACTTTTATTTATGTGCATTTCTCTCTACTTCTTAAACTTCATTTTCTGGACTAAAACAATTTTTGTGTATGCTGTTAAGGTGGTTTCACTGAAACTGTATTCTTTCCTGTTTTGGACAAAGTTCTCACCAAGCACTGCTCTGAGAGGAAGGGCAGTATGTCTGTGCCCAATGCTGGAAGAATCTCAAGTGCCTTGTGACTTGAGTTCCAAAAGTTATTATGTAGATACTCAGGAACCTTAAACATTTTTCTAGATCATTTAGTTTTTGTGCTCATACTGCTTACTGCTACATAGTGTGTTTCTCTTAACAGCAGAGAAAAGTCCCAACTGTTGTTTTCTCTGCTTTGGGATAAGCAAATGTCTGTGGTAAATGCCTGCTTACTGTTCTTTCAAGATGATCTGAGGAACATACAATTCAAGCTGTTTAGAAGACTGTCATCTTTTAAGTTTCTAAATCCTTCTTCTAGGTTTCATGGAGATCAGGAGTGTTATTACCAGGATGACTTGCGCGTATTATCAAGTTTAACCAAAAAAGAGCACATGAGAGGGAATGAGACAATGCTGGATTTTCGAACAAGCAAGTTTGTGCTACGCATTTCCCGTGACTCTTACCAGCTCTTGAAGAGACACCTTCAGGAAAAACAGAACAATCAGATCTGGAATATTGTTCAAGAGCATCTTTACATTGATATATTTGATGGAATGCCTCGCAGTAAACAACAAATTGATGCTATGGTAGGAAGTCTGGCTGGCGAGGCAAAACGAGAGGCTAACAAAGCAAAGGTATGATGCTGATATATTTACACTCAGTAGGACATAACATCACAGACAATATTTTGTCGGGGCTATCTAGATTGACAGACCAGTGGGAGTTCTTGATTGCTGAGGTCTTATACTTGTTCATACCAACTTATACTTTGGTTCTAGAGAGCAAAGAACTAATTCAGCAACTCTTTGACAGAAAAAGACAGAAAGCAGTAAATAAGTTTTATTGCATAGATAGATCAAATGAAAGAAGGTGAGACAGCTTTCTGAGACCATCCTCATGAATGTCTGTTTTTATCTCGATATTGATAACAATTTGGCCCTCAGCTTTGGTCAGTATAGTACAGCTAGTTGATCAGCATTACTTGGGATGTAGAAATTTAATTCTGGACAGGAGACAATATGCTTAAGACTTTCCAGGATCCCCTGTAGAAGAAAATTTTAGTGAACTGTCTTATGCATAACTTGGAATAAGACCAGTTGAAGAGAAAAATACAACAGGCTGTGGAACGAGGCTCATGGCAAGTGCCCCCCCCACCCTTACTGTCTTCTCCCCCACCCAAGTGAAGGCATTTATTCCCCCACAACCTTAAGGGGAGCTGATCTCTGCCATCTGGAAAGCAGTTGTAATTTTGAATGATCTCCAGCTGTCACCGGGAGATTGGCAACAGTGGTTCCCAAGGATGAAATGGCTAGTTTGGAGGGTGCAGTGTATGGCAGTGTACCTGTTTGAAGTCCCACCCCTCTTCAAACCCCACCCTCTCCAGGCTCCATCTCTTAAATCCCCAGGAATTTCCTAACCTGGAGTTGTAATCGCTATCTCCTTCACTTTATCTGCCCCTCTGACTTCAGCTTTCTATCACCTTCCCCCTCCCTGCAGCCTCTGCCTAGGGAAAGGACAGTCTTTCTCCACAGTGGTGGGGACCAAAGCAGCTTACATCATTCTTTTCTCCCCCCTTTGATCTGAACAACAACCCTGTGAGACAGGTTAGGCTGAAAGTCTGTGAGTGATCCGAAATCACCCAGTCAGCTTCCACAGCAAGAACTTGGGTCTGGTAGACCCTGCTCTGAAGCTCTAATTCCTGTGGCCTCCTCAAACTCCACCACAGAATCTCCATGAATTTCCCACCAACCTGGAACTGGAAGCCATAGTTAGGACTGGCCCCAATGAGTTCTCCCTCAGAAGCCTTTTGTGATACCTTTCAGACCAACAGTCTCTCTCTGATACATTGTTGGTCTTAAGCAAAGGACTTCAATCTCTCCCTCTCTCTCTCTCTCTGTATCTGGCCTGCTGGTACAGGATGCCATTTTCCTCCCTGTCTCTGTCTGCTTCCCTTCCAGAGGAGGAAAGGGGGGAGTCCTCAGCCAATCCAGGGAGTCCTCAGCTAATCGAGAGAGAGTCTTTCCTCCTCTCTCTCAGCCAATCGTGAGAAAGCCTTCCCTCCACCTCCTTCCCTCAGAGAGGGCTTTCTCTATGACTGTTTTTCTCCTCCTCTGTCCCTCAGCCAATTGAGGGAAGGCTGTCTTTCTCTCCTCTGCAAAGCAGAGTGACAGGCAGCTTAGCCAGTAGGAGAGTAGGGAGAGCCATAAACTGCCAGAACAGAGGTTGGTTGCCTTTGACTGACAGAAGCAGCTTGACTGACTGATGGTTTAAATACGGCTATTAGGACATTGCATCTTTTAAACTTTGGAGCTGCAATACATGAAAGGTGTATATGTACCATGTATATATGTATACTTAGGGATCGTTTTGTAGAAAAATAGGTTGTGGAGCTCATCTAGGGATTGTTATGCAGCTGCACCTACTATTCCATGGACAAGGTAAGTAGGTGGGGAGGAGGAGGGGAAACCTTCAGAAAGGTTCAAGAGCTGTGCTCCTGTGAACTCCTGTTGAATTCAAGGCCTGTGTATACTGAGTTTCTGTTATTTTCTCTTCTGAATAGCACCATCTTGTGCTAGATTAGATGGTGGACACTAATTTTTTTCAAGCAACTGAAATAGAAAGAAGTGCCTTAGAAAGTTCTGTTGTATGCACAGAAGCTCTCCAAATGCCCCAAGGGCTGCAGTCCAAAGACCACATTAATTTTGTGCACCTTACGAGACAGCTTTCAATTTGTATTTTGTCAACAGGAATTGCCTTCATAGCATGGCAAACCATTTTTAAAACTTATGAGAGCTGCAAAATATATTTGTGATGTGACATGCAGGATATAATAGAGTCTACTGTTTTTCTTTAAACTGTAACAAATCTCACAAGGCATGTCCATGCCCTTCATCACACCTAAAATATTCCGCTAGATAGTGGCGTGTAATTAACTTTTATCAGAAATTATAATGTGATATCTCTTTAATTAGATGCTAATGAAATAAAGGTTGTTTTATCACTAACATATGATTATCAGTTCTTAACTATATACCTTCATTACATAAGTGAAAATTGTTGTCGTTTAATAGGAAATATGCACATTTATTTTTAAGTCATTTAACAATTCAATAGAAGGTATTATCTCACTAGTTCTGCAT
Source organism: Heteronotia binoei (assembly GCF_032191835.1). Classification (NCBI taxonomy): domain Eukaryota; kingdom Metazoa; phylum Chordata; class Lepidosauria; order Squamata; family Gekkonidae; genus Heteronotia; species Heteronotia binoei. The sequence goes on along the minus strand of NC_083228.1, from coordinate 74,260,291 downwards.
TTCACTAAGCCTGTTTTTATATCATAAAAGTACTTAAAACGTTGGTTTGCAGGTCTTTTTCGGCTTATTAAAAGAACCAGAAATTGAATTACCTCTGGATGATGAAGATGAAGAGGGAGAAAATGAGGAGGGTAAGCCAAAGAAGAAGAAGCCAAAAAAGGATAGTATGGGATCAAAAAGTAAAAAGCAAGATCCAAATGCTCCTCCTCAGAACAGGTAATTTTAAAACTAGAGAAGACCAGTTAATGGCATGGATCCTACCTAAAATGTCAGTGGACAGAAGTATTTTAATCTTTGGAGTGTGAGAAACAGAAGCTGTCAAAAAGTTGAGTTAGGAAGAGGATTTGAGAGTGAGGAGTGTGTGAAATGAAAGAGTGTAAGTTCAGTCAGAAGTTACTATTATTCGCCTAAGAATGAAGCTATAAACATCTTGAAACCAATACACTCTACAAATAAATTATATTAACCTGGAGGCGTATGATATTAAATTATAAGAGTCTCATCCTTAGGGTCACATAGTACAATGAAGAAGTCTTAGAGCTTGGGCACAATTAAGTTAGGAACGTTAAATACAGTATTTGGAATTAAATTCCTGGTGGCAGCATTACATACATTAAGAGGAAAGTCATGGCACAGTACTAATAAACAGGTTTTATTTTATGGAGGAAAGACTTGTGACGAAAGTGACAAGATATATAGTATAAACAAAAAGTGTTTTGGTTTAATAAGAAGCATGCAAAATTTATTTTTAAGTGTTATTGAATTCAGCCTTTCCTCCTCCAAATGTCACTTGTACGTTCATGGCATGAAGGCATTCCTGCTCTGTTTGAAGTGTGTTGTTCTTCATACAGAATTCCCCTTCCTGAGCTGAAGGATTCTGACAAGCTGGATAAAATAATGAATATGAAGGAAGCCACTAAGCGTGTGCGTCTTGGTCCAGACTGCTTGCCTTCTATCTGTTTCTACACATTCCTTAATGCTTATCAGGTTAGTATGCAGTACTGATCAATGGCACTGTTCATAGAATACTTTTGCACTAAGCCTGCCGTGGCACTTGCAGGAGAATTAAGACTCTGATAACTGGTTGGGTTTTTTTTTTAAGTGACTGCTTAATTAAATATTTGCTGTGCTTGAACTCATAAACCTACAGACAATTAATGTTCACATTATAGCCAAGACCAATCTCATGGAAACCTCTTAAATATTTATTTATTTATTTATTTATTTGAGATTTATATCCCGCCCTTCCCACGAATGGCTCAGGGCGGCTTCCAACAATTTAATCAAACATAAAATTTAAACAATATTAAGTATAAAACAATTAAATATTTAAACAGTTAAAACTTTAAAACAGAATATTTCAATTTCCTGTAAACAGATGGCTGGCCAGTTACATCAGTTGTCATCATAGCTAGGTGTAGGCTAGCCGGAAGAGGGTCGTCTTACAGGCCCTGCGGAACTGCGCCAAGTCCCGCAGGGCCCTCACCTCTTCCGGCAGCTGATTCCACCATACGGGGGCCATAACGGAGAAAGCCCTTTCTCTGGTGGCTTTCAGACGGGCTTCTTTTGGCCCGGGGATAGTGAGGAGATTTTGTGTTCCTGACCTCAGTGCTCTCTGGGGAACATGTGGGGAAAGACGGTCCTTCAGGTAGGCAGGTCCCAGGCCATATAGGGCTTTAAAGGTAATAACCAGCACCTTGTACCGGACTCGGTATATCACTGGAAGCCAGTGCAGAGTCCGGAGACCCGGCCGGATGTGTCCCCACTTTGGGAGACCCAATAGCAGCCGGGCCGCGGCATTCTGCACCAGCTGCAGTTTCCGGGTCCGAGACAAGGGCAGCCCCATGTAGAGGGCATTGCAGTAGTCCAACCTTGAGGTGACCGTAGCATGGATCACTGTTGCTAGGTCGTCGCGTTCCAGAAAGGGGGCCAGCTGCCTTGCCCGCCTAAGATGAAAAAATGCGGACTTGGCAGCAGCTGCTATCTGAGCCTCCATCTTTAAGGAAGGCTCCAACAGCACCCCCAAGCTCTTGACCCTGTCCGCCGCCATCAGCGGCGCACCGTCAAAAGCCGGTAGGGAGATCCCCCTCCCCGGGCCGCGGCGACCCAAGCAAAGGACCTCTGTCTTCGGAGGATTTAGCTTCAGCCCACTCAGTCTGAGCCACTCAGCCACGGCCCGTAATGCCTGGTCGAGATTTTCCGGGGCGCAGACAGGTTGGCCATCCATCAGTAGATAGAGCTGGGTGTCATCAGCATACTGGTGACATCCCAGCCCATACCTTCGGGCAATCTGGGCAAGAGGCCGCATATAGATGTTAAATAACATCGGGGAGAGAACCGCCCCCTGGGGCACACCACAATCGAGTGTGCGCCTCCGGGATAGCTCCCCCCCAATTGCGACCCTTTGTCCCCGACCTTCCAGGAAAGAGGAAAGCCACTGTAAGGCCAACCCCTGAATCCCCGCGTCGGCGAGGCGGCACGTCAGTAGCCGATGGTCGACCGTGTCGAACGCAGCCGACAGGTCTAACAACATCAGCACCGTCGAGCCACCCCGATCCAGATGCCGTTGAAGGTCATCCACCAGGGCAACCAACACTGTCTCCGTCCCGTGTCCCGGCGAAAGCCGGACTGAAATGGGTCAAGGACGGAAGTGTCCTCCAGGAAAGTCTGTAACTGCGTCGCCACTGCCCTCTCAATAAGTTTGCCCAAAAAGGGCAAATTTGAAACCGGCCGATAGTGTGTCAATTGGGCCGGATCTAAAGATGGCTCTTTTAGGAGGATCACTGTATCAAAGGAGGATCACTGTAGGGGAAATACCTGAGAGTCAAAACATATAGGGTAAATCATAGTTAGGATGAACTCCTCAAGTAAGTTCTGAAAAAAAGGGTTCATCAAAGGAGGATCACTGTAGGGGAAATACCTGAGAGTCAAAACATATAGGGTAAATCATAGTTAGGATGAACTCCTCAAGTAAGTTCTGAAAAAAAGGGTTCATTACTGCAAAAGCATTCTGACCTGGATAGCCCAGGCTAGGCTAATCTTGACTGATCTCAGAAGCTAAGCAGTATGGGATACCACCAGGGTCATGATGTGGAAGCAGGCAGGGGCAAACCACCTCTGAACATCTATTGTTTTGAAAACTCTGTGGGGTTGCTGTAAATCAGCTGTGACTTTACAGTAAAAAAAGGCATGGTTAGAATCAGGCTGTAAGGTGACTTCAATAAAATATGTTGTTATTAGGAGCACATTCGGCCGGGGCTCCGGGATCTGCACTGGCTGCCAGTAATATTCCGAGTCCGGTACAAGGTGTTGGTTATTACCTTTAAAGCCCTATATGGCCTAGGACCTGTCTACCTTAGGGACCGTCTTTCCCCACACGTTCCCCAGAGAGTACTACGCTCGGGTTCACAAAACCTGTTGGTAGTCCCCGGGCCAAAGGAGGCCCGTCTAAAATCCACCAGGGATCGGGCCTTCTCAGTAACGGCACCTTATTGGTGGAACCAGCTGCCGGAGGAGGTGCGGGCCCTGCGGGACCTAGGGCAGTTCCGCAGGGCCTGTAAGACAGCCCTCTTCCGGCAGGCCTATAATACTGACTGACAAGGAAATCTTTTGGATGGAACAAAATGCATCTGTAGACCGCCGGTTTTTATCTATCTTGCTTTTATTAATTTATGGTTTTAATTTTACTTGTAAGTGTTTTAAATTGTAGTATTTGAATTATCATGTTGTAAGCCGCCCTGAGACACTTCGGTGCGAAGGGCGGGGTATAAATCCCAATATAAATAAATAAATAAATAATATAGAAAACAATCATAGCTGTCTGCTTTTTACTTTTTTTACCTGAGCTGTTCACATTATCCAGGAGTAGTGTCCTTGCCCTTCTACTATATATATGATGATGGCTTGGATCCAGTAGAAGGATTTCCAAGAATGGAAGGCCAAATCGATTTTTACCAGTTCCCCCTGTTCTGTTGCAGATTTTCATCTCCTTTGCAGAGCTGTTCCTTGTGATCTCCTTTCTCACCAGAAGCACTGGGGCTGCAGCCAGGGGGAAGGGCAGGCAATTTCTGTTCCAGGGACAAAAATCCCTTTCATCTGTAGACATCTCCAGTAGATCCAAGCCAATGTCTGTCCAGTCATTGAGAGGTTTCATTCTTGAGCTCTCTTCTCCTTTATTTTTTTCCTCTGCGGAATAGAAATCACATGATAAAGTCCCCTGTGCAATTAAGTGTGTGGAGGCTCTGGACTGTAGAGGTGGTGGGGTCATACACTACATAAATGTCCAAGGTAACACAGTGAACCAGGACTATCTAATATAATACTTATGCTATTGACTAGATGAAATTATGAATATTAACAATGATCAATAACTCATAATTATTTCATATATATATATCACTTGATATATTGTATTGTAAGCATTCCTACCTGTCCAATATTGAAAGCTTAAGCCTGTAAAACCAGCAATATATATGTATTCCACTGGATAAGTGTTTCTTTGAGACTCAGCTTGTGGGTCACAATCTGTATGTACAATGCAGCTCTAAGCAGTTGATATATTGTATTGTAAGCATTCCTACCTGTCCAATATTGAAAGCTTAAGCCTGTAAAACCAAACATATATGTATTCCACTGGATAAGTGTTTCTTTGAGACTCAGCTTGTGAGTCACAATCTGTATGTACAATGCAGCTCTAAGCAGTTACACCCTTCGGTGCCCACCGACCTCAATGAACTTAGAATGGTGTAAGTTTTTAAGATTGTACTATTAGCCACACATCTTCATGGGAGGGATGGTGGCTCAGAGGTAGAATATCTGCTTGGTAAGCAGAAGGTCCCAGGTTCAATCCCTGGCATCCAACTAAAAAGGGTCCAGGCAAACAGGTGTGAAAAACCTCAGCTTGAGACCCTTGAGGGCCACTGCCAGTCTGAGTAGACAATACTGACTTTGATGGACCGAGGGTCTGATTCAGTATAAGGCAGCTTCATATGTTCAGTCCTAATTTTGTTACCTAGTCCAAGATGAAACAAGTTCTTAGCGACTCAAGCATGTCTGTACTAGTCACTTTGCCATTTATTTTCCCCAGCACATGTTTAGCATATTCAGCAACATGTGGTTTCTGGTGGGCAATGAGCATACTTTTCTCATTTATTTTTTCTGTGTGCCTAGGGAGCCTATTGGTATGCAAGAACACCTGCTTTCATTGCCCTTTCTAATGATAGGCACAGAAGCATGAAGTTTGATTTTGGAAAGAATGAATTTTCGGGTAGAGGTTTCATTGATATCTTGTGGTGCACATTGATACCCTGTTGTGGACATTGATCAAATGTATTATTAATGCTATAAATGTTCAGAGCTTTCCTTCAGCTATTTAAATTACAGGAGATCCACAATATATAGATAGAGTGTAAAAATACAGTGCTGACCAGGAATCTTTCTGATGACCACATGGTCTTGGTTTCCCAGCATGAAATATAGTTCCCTAAGGTTTCAATGCATTACAGGAGTTGTGGGAGGGAGGGGAGAGGCCACAGGCCACACTGGACTTGTTTGCCTAGTCTTTTAGAATACATAGAGTGGGGAACGGGGAGGAAATGGGCAAACTCTCACCACACTAGACTTTGCAGACACTGAAAAACAAGAGATTCTCATGTTTCAGAGTTTCTAAATCCAGATTTGGAGAGATTGAAATTCTCCCTTCTCTCAAAGCCTCCATATCTTGGTGGCATCTGAAAGTAATGTCTGGCTATCCAAGCCAGTCAAAATTGTGGGCCCTGCTACTTCTGCCCAAGTATAGCATAATTTGTTTCACACAAAAGGATTTGCTATATTATGTGATCATTCCCATCTCAGGTATTATTGGTGGCTAATTCTCCTTAAATAAGAACATGTAATTTTAGAATTTATATTTATCATTTATCATATTAAAAACCTTCTTAAAATAGTACTTTTTGTATGTACAGGGCCTAACAGCAGTGGATTTTACGGATGACTCTAGCATGATTGTAGGAGGTTTTGCTGACTCCACTGTCAGAGTATGGTCTGTGACACCCAAAAAACTACGTAGTGTAAAGTCGGCATCAGGTAATATAATTCTTATAGGTTTAACTTCCATATTTATACAACTGACACTTGATCTTATATAGAAGAAAAACTGTATATATGTTTTTAAGTTCCTTGCAAATAGAAGGCTAGTGGAGATTTGGTATGAGTATTCCTGATTTTAGGAAGAGGCTGTAGTGTTGAAATACTTGTTTAATACTTGTTACAGTATTTGCAGCAAAATATGCTTGTGCTTATGGAATTATTCTATTGAAAAGTACTTAGGGTATTCTAGCATTAATTGTACTCACACTTCAGCAACTACAACTTCAGTTATTTCAGCAAGGCTTTTAATAAGGTTCCACATACTATTCTTGTTGACAAGTTGGTAAAATGCAGTTTGGATCCTGTCATTGTTAGGTGGATCTGTAACTGGTGACAGATTGCACACAAAGAGTGGTTGTGAATGGTTCCCCATTCTTTTGGAGAGGTGTGGCAAGTGGGGTGCCTCAAGGATCTGTCCTGGGACTTGTTTTGTTCAACAGCTTTATAAGTGATTTGGATGAAGGAATAGAGGAAAACGCTTATTAAATTTCCAGATGATATGAAATTGGGAGGGTCGTGAATACAGAGGCAGGATACAGGATGATCTTGACAGGCTGGACAACTAGGCTAAAACAAATAAAATGAATTATAACAAGGATAAATGTAAAGTTCTGCATTTAGGTAGGAAAAAACTCCAATGCATAATTATAGGATGGGGGAGACTTGTCTTGGCAGTAGTATGTGCATAAAGGATCTAGGGGTCTTACTGGACCGTACACTGAACATGAGTTAGCAGTGTGATGTGGTGGCTAAAAAGGCGAATTCAATTTTGGCCTGTATTAACAGAAGTATAGTGTCCAGATCACGTGAAGTGATGGTATTGCTTTACTCTGCTATGGTTAGACCTCACCTAGAGTATTGTGTTTAGTTTGGAGCACCACAATTTAAGAAGGATATAGACAAGTTGGACCATGTCCAGAAGAGAGCAGTGAAGATGATGAGGGGTCTGGAGACTAAGTCCTATGAGGAGAGGTTGAAGGAGCTGGGTATGTTTAGCCTGGAGAGGAGACGACTGAGAGGTGATGTGATCACCATCTTTAAGTACTTGAAGGGCTGTCAAATAGTGAATGGTGCAGAGTTGTTTTCTATGACCCCAGAAGGTCGGACCAGAACCAATGAGTTGAAATTAAATTAAGAGTTTCTGGCTAAACGTCAGGAAGAACTTCCTGACAGAGTGGTTCCTCAGTGGAACAGGTTTCCTCAGAAGGTAGTGAGAAAGAAGTACTTTTCTCCCTTTCTCACAATACAAGAACTCGTGGGCATTTGATGAAATTGCTGAGCAGACAGGTTAAAACGGATAAAAGGAAGTACTTCTTCACCCAAAGGGTGATTAACATGTGGGATTCACTGCCACAGGAGGTGGTGGCGGCCACAAGCATAGCCACCTTCAGGAGGGGTTTAGATAAAAATATGGAGCAGAGGTCCATCAGTGGCTATTAGCCACAGTGTGTGTGTGTGTATATATATATAAAATTTTGCCACTGTGTGACACAGAGTGTTGGACTGGATGGGCCATTGGCCTGATCTAACATGCCTTCTCTTATGTTCTTATGTAGGTCCCTTTCAGCTCTATAATTCTATTAACTGGTTCTTTTAATAGGCCAAAAAAGATCTGCAAACAAAAGTTTACTTTTATGATATAGAAATAGCTCTGTAAATGTGAACTTCAACTTTCCCCCCTCAGATCTCAGCCTCATAGATAAAGAATCTGATGATGTTTTAGAAAGGATCATGGATGAGAAAACAGCAAGTGAGTTGAAGATTTTATATGGTCACAGTGGACCTGTCTATGGTACCAGCTTCAGCCCTGATAGGTAAAATCTCTCAAGCATAATGTTTAAAAAGAAATAGAGTTTTTAATTCAAGACAGTTGTCAACATGACTTCTGAGATGGATGTGAGCATCAGAGTATTTATCTGTATCTCCTTAGATGCTGAAACCATTACCAGTGTCACCTTATTTGAAATCTCTGTTCTTCAGTTAGGCTTTGTCCAATATCAAAAAGCTTATAGTAAACAGTAGCATAGCATGTACTGATACTAGCATTACATGTGTTAAACCAGATGCCTATGCCAAATATAGCTATGTCCATAAACTCCCCGTTTCCCCTCTTGCTATAATTTCTGAATTTAAATATGTGTGTGTGTTTGTGCAAATTAAGGAATTTGGAAGGTTCAAAGGAAGCCAGGTTTAAAAAAAATAAAACTAGCTTTGCAAAAAGGCCAATTCAGATAGACTGAGACTTAGAAATATGATACGAATGGGGCAGCATGTAGTCTATATGTTGTTTTACCTAAGAGATCTAGTGGTTAGGGTTGGACTAGGATCTGGGAGACCCAGGTTTGAATTCTCACTCTGCCATACAAATTCCTTGGGTCAGTTAGTCACACACAGCCTAACCTACCTTACAGGTTTGTTGTGAGGATAAAATGGAGCAGAGAATGATGTAAGCTGCTTTGGCTTCCCATTGAGAGCAAGGGAAAATAAAGTCTTTAAAACTCTCCTTGTAGAAAACACTATTAAGAAATAACATCTTAGGTGTATGGTGAAGATGAAGAGGTTTTTAACTGTGGGTCTACTACTATAAACATCTTAACCATTTATTATATATTTGACACATGCTATGTATTACTATCAGTGCTACTATGCATTATATTTTCAGTGTTGAGATTGTTACCTTCATATGGTGTTACTGTTGTTTTTGACAGGAACTATTTGTTATCATCTTCAGAGGATGGCACAATCAGATTGTGGAGTCTCTTAACCTTTTCTTGCCTGGTGGGATACAAAGGACACAACTACCCTGTATGGGACACACAGTTCTCACCCTATGGGTATTACTTTGTGTCAGGTGGTCATGACAGAGTGGCTCGGTAAGAATCTACAGAAGCTTTTCATCTAGATATAAACTTGCAAGTGTCAGTGAGCTGTAAATCTCATCTAGAATCTATCCTTTAAGTAAAAATTTATCAGAGTAAAAATTAAAACAAATTCATTTTTTAGAATTAGACATTCATTTAGCCTATCCATGGCCATAGTTAAAATTTCAGATAGCCCCATGAGATCCTCAAAGCAGTATCTGCTAATTTTTTAAAATAATAAGATTGGAAGTCCTTGTGAATCAAACACTGGTTTCTTCCTAAAGAACAAACTGTCAAATTCTGCTTTCCTTGTTATGATTTTTTTTTATTGGTCTCAGTTTGTGGGCTACAGATCACTACCAGCCTTTGCGGATTTTTGCTGGCCACCTTGCTGATGTCACATCTACACGTTTTCACCCAAACTCCAACTACGTTGCTACAGGCTCAGCAGATAGAACAGTGCGGCTGTGGGATGTTCTGAATGGGAATTGTGTGAGAATCTTCACAGGACATAAGGTAAATTAATGTTAGATTCATATTAAAATTACTTATGTTCTGTATGCAGCCAATGTAATTAAAAGTCAAAAATTGTAGCATTCCCTTGTGGTTATTCCAATAGAACTGTTGTCTCTCCCCCACCCCTTTAAGCTTCCAAATATAGAAAAAAATCCTATGAGATAGGGATGGCCAACTAGTGGTGATGGTCTACCTTCAAAGCACATCTTGTGTTTCATTTTTTTGGGGGGTGGGGGTGCAACCTTGTTTCTGGTTCCAGATTTGAAAAGCAAGCCACTAGTACCACTTCTTACCTGGAAGGGGCTTCCTTCATTTGGACAGAGATTCCCTTGTTAGGTAAGAAGCATTGCCGCTTCTCACAAGCTAGTGAAGGAAAAGATGGCAGAGCTGGGAGATTTGTAACTGATGCTCCTCCCATTTTCTAACTGATGCTCCTCCCATTAGGAGTTTCTGGGAGCTCTTCTTCATCCTCCTCCTCTTCTTCCAAACCCTCACCCATGAATCTTTTGCCCATTTCCATGCTTCTGACAAGAGCAAATGCACAGGCCACTTCTACTAGCAAATGAGGAAACACTTTGAAAATGTTGCTTTCTATCAAAAAAAATCTCACCCCCAGTCTCCTGCTATTTTACCAGGTTTTGAAAAAGCCGTCTTGACCAAACAAGCATAAACGTGAAAAGGAACCGCATGTGCAGAACCTGTTTGTGCATGCACGCTTTTAAGACACTCTTTAAAAATTTTCTAAGTATTCTGGGAAATTGAGTTTTTTGGTGGGATTAATGAGAAATGAAATCAGTGACCATTTCAACACCTTCACTATGGGTAGAAAGTGCCTTAGAGGTGATTTTTGATTTCTAGCCTCAATACACACATTTCTCTATAATAGATCAAAGTCATTATAGAGAAATGTGTGTATTGAGGCTAGAAATCAAAATGTACAATTTAAAGTGATTAATCTATAGGTAATTAAGTATAATTACTTTGCAAATGAAAGATCCAATAATGGGTTTATTTTTTATTTATTTTATTCGAATTTTTAGCCCGCCCTTCCTGTAGGACTGGCTCAGGGCAGGTTTTTTAAACATCCTGAGATGCAAATGACAAACAATAAAAATTTGAGCATTCGATGAAACAAAAGATTTGCTGTATATTTTTGTGTCCATATTGTGATGTCTATTTATGCTATGGGGGAGGGGAAGTGGCTGACTGACCTTCTAACAACAACCAACAATTGAAATGTGTTTTTCTTTTAAATGCCATTTTAATTTTATGAGACAGAACTGATGCCCAGTAATAATTGTATTTATTTATTTCTGCCTTGCTCACTGGGACTCAAGATGGATTACATGGAGTGACTCAATAAGAGTACTGATCACATATGAAGTATACGAAATTATATCATAGTTAGATTTACGAAATCTTATCCTACTGATGTTTACTTAAACCAGCTTCCAGGTAGGGTCTGGAGATTGCTTGGAATTACAGCTCCACAGAACAGAGACCAGTTCCCCTAGAGAAAATGCCTGCTTTGGAGGGTGGACTTTATGGCATTATACCTAACCATATTTACACTGAAGTTTGGTACACCCACACACAAAAACACCCAAAATGGTGTGGCACCTTCAAGATTTTGAAATCTCACATTAAAAATAATCGTTTTGCAACTGGATTTTAGCTATTACACAGTAAAAATCCAGTAGCAAAACGCATTATTTAGTGTAGTGTGAATGCATCCTACGTGAGATTTCTAGGTAATTGTGCATGGAATCAGTCCTTTGCACGCTTGTCTAGGAGTAAATGCCACTGAACCCAGTAAGATGTTAAAGACTGATCCTTTCTGGGAAGTAAACCTTGTTAACAGTAGGACATCATTTGCAAGTCCATGCTTAGGGCAAAGCTGTGAGTGGGCTGTCAGTTGGTGTATGAAAATGCCAACTTTTCAGTAGCATTCAGGGTAGAGGGTAGAGACCTTTAACATCACCTACTACATGATCCTTTTCACTCATGATACTTTCTGCATACAAAGCAGATGCTCTGCTCCTAAACCATGGTCTGTTTCCATGTGCATGCATCTACTGTTGGCCACATAGCAAAATTACATAATACTAGAAGCAAGTTTAAGAAGGTTCCAGGCAGTCTGTCAGCAGAACCTAAAAAATTGAACTTGTTCATGTTGATAATGTTTGAAATCTGTTTTAAATCATAACGTATAGACATGAGTATTTAGATGCAAAAACTTCATTCTGTAATAGTTTTACCTTTTTTTGTTCTAGGGACCAGTCCATTCATTAGCATTTTCTCCTAATGGAAGATTCTTGGCAACTGGAGCTACAGATGGAAGAGTGCTTCTCTGGGATATTGGCCATGGTTTGATGGTAGGGGAGTTAAAAGGACATACAGATACAGTCTCTGCACTCCGGTTCAGTAGAGATGGAGAAATTTTAGCATCAGGTGTGTAAATCAAGATTTCTTGTTCAGTGAATCAAAAATAACGGCTGTTGTGATTGCATGGGGCCTTCATGCTTCTCCTGCACAGAGTTCATTTGAAGCCACCTAATTTTAGAACACTAATTTGCCACGATGATCATACATATGTAGTTGTTTATTATTATTATTAAAATTTGATTCTAAATTGCCCTAGCCTCATAGGCAAATTGGTTCTTCCTCCCAAGCCAGGATTCTAAACTTGAATTAACTGCAGTTTACCAGGGCATCATGGGAAACCGAAGCGTGATTGAAGGCTTCTGAAACATGGAAATCCTCAATTGTGTTCCACATGGGAAAGGAGGACAGGAACATGGTAGCAAACTATATTTATGCCCATTTTTCAGATTTGTGACATCTGTGGAATCAGCCACTTAGGGAAGTGGTGAGCTCTCCCCTCACTAGCGGTATTTAAGCAGCGGCTGGACAAACACTTGTCAGGAGTGCTGTAGGCTGATCCTGCATTGAGCAGGAGGTTGCACTAGATGCCCTGTATGGTCTCTTCCAACTCTGCGATTCTATCTGAATGCAGTGTGTTCTCAGTGCTCCCTTTTATATTAGGACACCCTTTGTCTTTGTCTCTGATCTTAGTGCACTTAGAAACAGTGTTGCTACTCAAGCTTATTATGTTCATCTTAAATGCTTGTGAATCCTGTGTCAATGAGTTGCTATAACACTCAGGACTTTTTTGGGGGGATGATACTCACTGGTACTGAGTATCAGCAGTTTTTGGGAGGGACTCTCAAGTCCCGATGCTCATGCGCTGGACTGCTCCACTGCCAGAGAAAGAGAACGGAGGGAGGAGAAATTGGTGGACCACCTCACATAAGTACTGACAGTTTTTCTAACAAAAATGCATTTGCACTAGTACTCCAAGATACTTTGAATTTGGCAACCTGATTAACATATTTACTGGATGGATTTACTTATACTGTGAATTGATAAATGTAGAATGTGTTAACTTTGTCCCATTTCTTGTTAGGTTCAATGGATAACACAGTAAAGTTGTGGGATGCTTTGAAAGCCTTTGAGGACTTAGAAACAGATGATTTTACCACAGCCACTGGACATATAAATCTGCCTGAAAGCTCTCAGGACTTGTTGTTAGGTACCTATATGACCAAATCAACTCCCGTCATACATCTCCATTTCACTCGCAGAAATCTGCTTCTTTCTGCTGGCGCATACAGTTCCCAGTGAACTATGAAACTACAAGACTTGGTTGTGTAAGGCCTTGTGAATTAAAGGCTGTAGAATATTTTGTATTATTTAAGACTCTGATGAACTGAAACGAACTTTTCTGTTGGAACAAGCAACATAAACTATGACCCAAGCAGCACCTTCAAGTAACTGTTTTAAGCTCCACTGGAAAATGCTGGACTCTGAAATCATGAATTTGATGGGGGAGGGGGAGTTTAATTCAGATAAGTGTACAGGTAGTCTCTTATCCTCAGCAAAGAAATGGTTGTTCAGCTCCAAACTGCAGAACCAGTTGTAAAATCAAAGGTAAACAACACATTATTTAACAGCTTTTTAAAAGCACTTATTTTGTCATTTTTCCGGGTTTAACCACTTCCACGAACTTCAGTAGGAGCTTCCACATGGAACTGTGGGTTCTTTTTATAATATGGAGAGAACATAGTTATTTGTCTTACGTGAGGTCCTTATTTATTCTAAGGAGGACAGTACAGATTGAGTATATTGAAGCCTGCTGACAAAATTTGAATGATGCTTTAGAGATGGACCTTTTAAATTGTGACAATCTTTAATTGGGGTACTGTTTTTTGTCCTCTGTTAAATTACTTTGGGACAGAAGTATAGAATCACATCCCTATAAAGTGTATACTAGAGTAACACCACATTGCTTTTCTAGAATGGGTTAGTAACTATAATTCATATGTTCAGTTACAACACAGATTGAGCTGTCTACCAGTTGTTGAATTCTGGCAGGAAATGAATGAGCCACACGTTTTTTTAAAAAAATTAAACTGCCATGGTTTTTCATTTTGTACAGTTTTATATTTTTGATACTTTGTAATAAAGACAAATTATTCTCTGCAATTCTTACATGAAATATTGCTGCAGTGTCTATTAGAATTAATACCATCAAGCTTTATTTTCTTAAGGAAAAGTGGAACTAATCCCATCATGCTTTCTCTTCGCAAAGACAAGTGGAACAATTCATTTTGAGAAAAATTTTTGGGTCAATAAAAATTCTAAGCTTTTTCCCCAGTCACTTATGTCACAGTTCCTCTTGATATTTACCACTGAGCTGAAACATATAAAATTGCATATATCCTTTATTTTGGGTGAAGAGGGGAAGCCAGTTAAGCATTTCACGCTGACAAGGAACTGCAGGATAACTGTTTAGTAAGACACTTGTCAGCTATGTGGTGACAGCACAGTAACTATACACCTACAGTTAACTAATGAGGGACATTTGTTTCAATTAAGTATTCCCTGACCCACCGTATATACTGATTTTACAATTTGTAACTGATGAAAAAATTTCTAACACAACAGAATCATAATTGGCAACAGGTCACTGTAACTATCATGTCTGCACTGCAGAATTTATAGCCATTAAAAAGGAAGCAATCCTAAATTAAGGTTGTTACAAATTATTACATTTACTAAATGAGTGAAGCAAGGGCAAATAACTGGGAAATAAACATCTCTATCACTTACACAGTAATATAATTGTCATTGTATATTGCTTGACTGTAGGCCGGAGGGCAAAGGGGATTTTCTATATGAAATCCACATATTGACTTGGAACAAATAGTAAAGGTGTGCATTCCTTCCAATGATGGTACTCAGGATCTACTAATACACTATATTTTAAAATTGGAAGAAGATGATGATGATATTGGATTTATATCCCGCCCTCCACTCCAAAGAGTCTCAGAGCAGCTCACAATCTCCTTTACCTTCCTCCCCCACAACAGACACCCTGTGAGGTGGGTGGGGCTGGAGAGGGCTTTCACAGCAGCTGCCCTTTCAAGGACAACTTCTGCCAGAGCTATGGCTGACCCAAGGCCATGCTAGCAGGTGCAAGTGGAGGAGTGGGGAATCAAACCCGGTTCTCCCAGATAAGAGTCCGCACAGTTAACCACTACACCAAACTGGCTCTCTGGATAGGTGATATGAGTTCTTATCAATAGGAGTGAAAGTGGTATTTTCATTACAATTATTCTTGGTTTACAGGAACACTAAGTAACTGACACTTTCAGTAATAAAACCTGAAGCATTTCATAATTTGGTTAATAAACCCATTTTGTTGAGCCTCTGCTCCAGCAACAAGATGATGACCTCTGTTTAAAAAAAAAACAAATACTATCAAAATATTAAAAGATACGGTGTTTTGGCTCTAGCTGGGTATTGAAACAGTTTTTGAAATCTAACTTTTCCTGATATAATGCAGGAATATTATCCATTTAACACTGTATTTCCCTATAGATAATTGGTTGTACTCATGCTGAAAAACAGAACACCAATTGGTACAAAACCAGGAATACTGTCGTGTAACTGGCACTCATCTTAAAACAATTCTGTGTTATGCAAAGTGCTTGAGCCTGCTAGTAAAAAAGCATTTCTGGTAAAATTCATTTCCTCACATGAAGGTGTAGATGTAAATAATGTAACAGAACAGAAATCTTAAAATATGTTTCTCTCATACTACAATTGGATTAACAGCACTTACAATTTACATTTTAAGCAGGAAAATGTGCAATATGTTCCAGAAATGCAGGAATACCTGGCAAGGGATTATGCTTGCCTATGCTCTAACACCTATTTTCAAGATAAATGCAACAGGCACTTTAAATAAATTGGAACATTTTAGACGTGTTTATTGTTTATGTAGAATCACTTCACTACTGGCAATATGTACAGAAGACAAATTCCATCACTGGTCATGATTTATTTGAACTGTACATCAGTTTTTTTCTGGCTGCATCAATACCACATTGGAAGTTCACTACCAGCACATTAACAACCTGATAAAAAAGAAAATGGACTGTTAGGCAGAATCTAATTTAGAAACATCAGACAAAAAGTATTGAAAGCAACTATCATGTTTTTCCTGTGAAAATTCCTCAGTAATGTCTCAGTAAGGAATTGCAGGACGTATGTTTACACAGCTGCACATTGTAGAAGGATAAACTACAAAATAAAAATGTTTAAGTGACTTCAACTCTAGGATATTTTACTAGTGTGGTTCTGTACATAAGAACATAAGAGAAACCATGTTGGATCAGGCCAATGGCCCATCCAGTCCAACACTCATGTCACACAATGACCAAAAAAACAGACCTGGTGCCATCAGGAGGTCCATCAGTGGGGCCAGGACACTAGAAGCTCTCCCACTGTCTCCCCCCCCCACCGCCCCAGGCACCAAGAATACAGAGCATCACTGTCCAGAGAGTTCCATCAATAACCTGTGGCTAACAGCCACTGATGAACTTCTGCTCCATATGTTTATCCAACCTCCTATTGAAGCTGTCCATGTTTGTAGCTGCCACCACCTTCTGTGGCAGTTAATTCCATGTGTTAATCACACTGGGTGAAGAAGTACTTCCTTTTATCTGTTCTAGCCTGACTGCTCAGCAATTTCATTGAGTGTCCACGAGTTCTCGTATTGTGAGAAAGAGAGAAAAATACTTTTCTCTACCTTCTCTATCCCATGCATAATTTTGTAAACCTCCATCAATAGCATTCCAATTTTTTTGGTATATGTGTTGCCGAAGCGAGCACCCTCTATCATATCACCCCTCTATCAACATTTCTCCAAGCTAAAACACTCCAAGTGTTTTAACCTTTCTTCACAAGGAAAGTGTTCAAACCTTTAAACATTCTAGTTGCCCTTTTCTGCACCTTTTCCAATGCTATAATATCTTTTTTGAGGTGTGGTGACCAGAATTGTACACAGTACTCCAAATGAGGCTGCACCATCGATTTATACAGGGGCATTATGATACTGGCTGATTTGTTTTCAATTCCCTTCCTAATAATTCCCAGCATAGCATTGGCCTTGTTTGTTGCCGTCACACACTGTCTCAACATTTTCGCTGAGTTATCTACCATGACCCCAAGATCTCTCTTAGTTACTCTCCACTAGTTCACACCCCAGTTCCAATGCCACACATTTACATGTAACATTTGCTTACAAAGAGTACATATTTGTGAGAATTTTAAAAAATCAGAAAGTTTGTCAGGAAAAGAACTAGTAGAATTTTTTTTCTCATTTCCATGTTCAAACTAGAAACAACACAGGCTTGGAAACAAAAAAAATAATCTGTAATGACATGATGCAATTTTTTTGTCAGCAAATTACAAACAGCATAAGGTTTTTAAGGCAAGAGACAATAAGCAGTGGTTTGCCATTGCTTGCCTCTATATAGTGACCCTGGTATTCCCTGGATCTTCCATCCAAATACTAACCCGGGCCAACTCTGCTTAGATCTATTTATGTCAGGGCAACTGTAATATTATTTGCTGCTAATAATGATAGTAATAAAATATGGTACTTACCCATTTTATTTCTCTGTCACAGCTGGTTTTTGTTTTTTAGGCCTTAGTTTGAAGTACAGGATGAGCATTGCAACGCTTGCATATGTGGCTATTACACACTGAAAACAGAAAAAGATACTATGAATTAAATAAAACACATTTCAGAAGCATGCTTTATGGTTATCTGAATGCATACTTACATTCCTTCGGCCAATCAAGGTGTAAGAATTGAAGTATTTTTGAAACCCTGTGAATTGTGGATGCGCTCCAGAATCATGTCCTGCCATCACTGCTTGTCCTGGATTTAAAAATAAAGAGTTCATATGTCTCTTAACTATTTTCTAGCCAAAATGGAAAACTGCGATACAACTACTCACTTTATTCCATTTATCTGTATTCAAGGATTAGAGCATTAAGCTAAAACTAGCACTACATGCAGGAGCACCACCAACAGATATGATTCTTTTAAGTCCTGCTTCCATGTAAACAAAAGTTAGTGTTGTGAAACCAAAAATCTACCTCCGTACATTAAGACACAGTGATATGTAGATGGACTAATAAAAAAATAAGTTACTTCTATGGACTTAATTGCAGAACTGATGTAACGAACTGTATTCGATACTAGAATAAAGCATGTAATAATTTTTTGGTACCTCAGGCCAAAATTCACCATCTATAATTTTGATGGAGTCAATGTGCAAAAAAGTAGAATAATACATTATAAAGCAACATTATTGTCAGATAGTGCGCCAGTAAAAGAAAAAAAAATAAAGTTCTACTCTGATGAACTATAGCAAAGTTCTGAAAATGCATTTCTGAAATTCAGAGCATATATTCTGCATTTTTTCTTGGAAAGCAATAGCATTATCTTATACAATACTTTTTTTGATGTAGCAGCTGTCATTTTTCAAATCAGGACTTATGCTTTCTCTAAAATACTTCTGCTGTGCACATTTTTACCCTAACAGACTGTAACAACTATAAACTACCTCAATAAGTTTAATATTTATTATATTAAAAGTATTTAATGCTATGGCAGTCTTCTATATGTTGCTGCTTCCTGGTTCCTTCCCTCAAAAAAAAATAAGAGAATTGATTTCAAATACACCTGCAATCATTGCTCTTCAGCAATATTCCTTAGGGAACGGATATCAATGAGGAGCAAGTTCAAAACTCATGCAGGGGAGACAGCAGGTTCTGGTATGCAACAGCAACTTACTAGAAGCTTCTTAGGTTCAGTTCAAACAGGCAAATCCTTAACTGGAAATTGATTTGCTATTGGAAACCTTTAAAAGGATAAACCTGCACTCATCTTTCAGAGTTTGAAAACCAGGAGTAACTAGGGCCTTTTTTGAGCAGGAACATAGTTCCAGCCGGCTCAGCAGCAGTGTGTGTAGTCTAATATGCAAATGAGCTTCTCCTTGACTTTTCCCACAAAAAGCCCTGTGTGAAGCAATGGTGATGTCAGGGGTGTGTGGCCTAATATGCAAATGAGTTCCTCCTGGGCTTTTTTAAACAAAAAACCCCCCAGTTCTACAAAAAAAGCCCTGGGAGTAACATAATTACTTATTGCATTTTTATCCAACTCTTCCTCCAAGGAGCTAAGGCTGGCATACATTGTTCTTTTCACCTTCAATTCACACGCACAACCATCCAGTAAAATAATTCAGTGACACAATCAAATGTCAGAGTTACATGCATACCACCATACATGCATCTGGTCCTTATAGCAACCCTGTGAAATAGTTTAGTTTCTATGGTGATCAGTTCAAGATAACCCAAAGGGCTTTACGGTTAAATTAGGATTTGATCTCGAGTTCCAGTCTGTAATTTAAATTGGTCCTCCTCACAGACTCACCAGTTACCCACAATGCTTAAATGGAACGGACCAGGAATTCACTGAAGTGTAGGCAAAATTTGTTGTTAGGATTACAATAAATAATGCACAGAACGCATACAAGAAAGGATACTACTAACATGAGACTAAGGAGGCATCGGAGAAACTGTATCTTCACACAAAAATTACTCACGCTTCCACCAAAGCAAAATTCCCCAATCTCACGGACCAATCTACTACAGAACCACAACCATTCAATGCCCTTCACTCACAAGATGGCGTTAGCCAGACCTTCCCCTTGCCCTGACGAATAAGGCGGAACTGCTTCAGGAGACTGCCTCACGATTGGCTAATTGATGTGCTCTTCGTTATCCGTTCCTCCCTCTCTATGACATCTAGTTGCTGCTTAGCACTATGGTTGCCGTGGGCTCACGCGTATGCTTCCTGTTGACCTTTCTCGGTCTTTACCTTATGCCATTTTGATTTCCGGGTCACGAAGCCTTTCTCTCACATGTGCGGCTGTACTATGTAAGTGTGGCATTTTACTTCTCTTGGTTAAATGGTGAAGATGAGAGGAGGAACTCTATTGGGTGAACTGGGAAGGAAACGTTAGAAAAGGAAAGAGTGGGGTACATGAAGTACGCGTTTATTTGGAGAGAGTGTCTAATACAGTGATTAGAGGATGAGTTCGCATGCAGCAAAATGAGACGCAAGATGGGTTGCAACAATACAGAACTTGGGGAGGAGGTTCCCTTTTTAAAAATGCTGCTGAGTATCGGCGGGGGGGGGGGGACGGACTCATCTCCATAGTAATAAGTCTAGGACAGCCGATAGAGTCCGGCTACGACTTTTTGCTCTCTTGGGCTACTATTTTTCTCAGTTTGAACAGTTTATTTGGGAAAGAAGATTATGCTGTTTATTACCCTCAGATTTAAGTCGCCTTCGAGTGGGTAACGTTTAACAAGACCTAGAAATGGGGTGGCCCTTATCTGTATGGTTCAGACTTGTCCGATCTCGTAAAATCTCAGACCGTAAGCAAGGTTTGCTTTGGTTAGTACTTGGAGGGGAGATCACTAAGGAAGCCTGAGGTTGCAAACCACCTCTTGTTTCATTTCTTGCCTTGAAAACCCCATGAGGGGTCACCATAAGTTTGTTGTGAATAGACAGCATTAGAATGATCAAAAATCTATGATTGATGCTGATGTGCCACCTGCATCTGTCCAGTTTATAGGCTCTTCTCTTTTTTTACTCATAAAAGTCACAGGAATATTGTGTCCTATTGCTGCTTTTGACCCTGCAAATGCTGACCTTTTTAATACTTACGGTATGTGTATAAAAATACATCTGGGTACGCATGTTTTGCATTTGATAGTGGGTGCTAGTCCATTAATGGCCACACAGCTGGTTTGTATATTTGTTTGCTGTGACAGACTTGAGTGTGGTTCTTTGGATTCTTGTGAAGTTAGGAGAAGCATGTGTAATCCTGAAAATTATAGAGCGGGTAGCGGTTATAAATACAGCCTGCCTTTGCTCTGTGTATAAGAAATCAAAGAGATTTGGTCACTCAGTGGTCACCACTTGAAACTATGGTCATTCATCAGTAGTCCTCCTTTTCATTCGTGTTATAGCTGTTCATTTTTTTCTCCTATTCCCTTGATGGTCTTTGCATCTTTAGGTTTGCCTTTGGTCCTATTTTCATGGCATATTTTGTGGTTACATCAAAAGTACCAAATAAAAAAACAAACAAAAACTATGATTAGATTATTAGACATAATGTGTGAGAAAATTAGGCTCAAATTCCTGTTTAAAACAAAGTACTCCACTTACTGTGCTTTCTTTAGGACAGCGGTCCCCAACCTTTCTGGCACCAGGGACCAGTTTTGTGGAAGACAATTTTTCCATGGACTGGGTGGGTGGGGGCTGAGATGGTTTTGGGATGATACCATTGTGCACTTTATTTTGGTGTGGTGGTTAAGTTATCTGGGAGAACCGGGTTTGATTTCCTACTCCTCCATTTGCAGCTGCTGGAATGGCCTTGGGTCAGCCGTAGCTCTCGCAGAGTTGTCCTTGAAAAGGCAGCTTCTGGGGAGAGCTCTCTCAGCCCCATCCACCTCACAGGGTGTCTGTTGTGGGGGAGGAAGATAAAGGAGGTTGTGAGCCACTTTGAGATTCAGAGTGGAGGGCAGGATATAAATCCAATGTCGTCTTATTTTTATTACTACATTGTAATATATAATGAAATAATTATACAACTCATGACCTGGTTGCTAACAGGCCATGGACTTGTCCTGGTTCATGGACCGGGGGTTTAGGACCCCTGCTTTAGAACTACCATGGACCCCTGCTTTAGGACTACTGTAATAGAAACTAGACACCTGGCTGGTTGTCTGTGGTGAGTTAAGTCTTGCCTCATGGCAACTTCTTTAAAAACATCTTACTAATTTTGGATTTTACACAGATAATGTGTGGGCACACAGCCTAGTAAAAATGTGCAAGACTGGTGTGCAGTTTTGAATGTGAGTGGTTTCAGCTTTGTCCTTCCTTTACCTATTCAATGCAGTATCAGTTATTTGAAAATCATGGCATGAAAATAGTTTAAAAAAGATTAGAGCACCTATGCCAGAGCAGTCAAACTCATTTGTTATGAGGGCCCAATCTGACATAAATGTCACTTTGTTGGGCCGGGCCATGCATGCCATAAAACGTAACACAAAGTACCAGAGATATAAACTATATAAAGATTATTTCAGATGTTGAATGACAATAGCAGGTAAATTACATTAGCAGGCTTGATTAGATTAGGTGTGATAAGCAGAGGAGTAGTAGGCATGAAGATACCAGCACTGGTCTCAATTCCATCCGGGAGGATTCAGTCCAGGAAGATGCAAAGAATAAATGGACAGAAGTCTGGCATTAGAAGAAGAAAAAGAGGTTGGATTTATCCTGTACTTCACTCAGTCTCAGAGTGATTTACAATCTCCTTTCCTTTCCTCTCCCCACAACAGATGCCCTGTGAGGTAGGTGGGGCTGAGAGCTCTTTTGACAACCACTCTTGAGAGAGCAGCTTGTTCAAGAAATATAACTGACCCAAGGTCATTCAGCAGGTACATATGAAGGAGTGGGGAAACACCCAGTTCTCTCAGGTTAGGGTCCACACACTTAACCACTGCACCAAACTGGCTCTCATCAGAACATTCAGTTGCTGACCTAAGAATAGCAGTGCTCTTACAAAGGAATTTCAAAGGGAGGTTAGAAAGAGAGACTGCTGAATTGCAACTGATAATGAAGCTAAGGCAATGCAGCCTCCTGGATTGAATTGAAACCTAGCTTTCCTGTCTCATTACCAGTGTGTGCTAACATTTGACATCTGAAATCACTCTACTTTTCAAGATATAAGGACCAGTCAAAGTGTTTTAATTCCTAATCAGAGTCTTTTTTTTAAAAAAAAATCCAGATAGGAACAGAGAAATACAATCTTTAAAAATAAACTTTTCAGAATAAGCCAAAATACTTTCCTCAATGTAAATTGTGCTTGTTAGAACAATCCATCCTCCCTTTCTCCCTCTGAAGAAGTGTGCTTGAACACAAAAGCTTATACCTGGTATAAAACATAGTTGGTCCTGAAGCAGCCATGGGACTCCAACTTTGTTTCCCTTTTCTCTCTTTATTTATTTTTATTTATTTGGCAGATTTATTTTCCACCCTTTTCCATAAGGGCTCAGGGCGGATTACAAACATAATAAAAACAATTAAAATCCAACAATAAATTAATAGTATACAATTAAAACAACACAGCTCAGTAAAGTATAACACGGCAGAGTGGGTACACTGCAGATTAAAACATAATTATCAGCCGGAATATAATAGTTCAGATGGTGAGTCATTGTACGGGATGACAATGGATGGTATAACAGTAGAGAAAGAACGCTCGCTTTCCTCCCCACTCCTCTCCAAAAGAGGAGGAGCAGCTGCAGAGGAGGGAGCAGAAACTCTATGTGTGTGTGTGGGGGGGGGTTGGTCTTTGTATCTCTCCTGCACAATGCCACTGTGTAAGCTGTGAGTGTGAGAGAGTGAGCAAGGGAGAAGGGAGGCAAAAAGCAGGAAGCAAAGGGCCACTGAGGGAGCTGAGAAAAAAACAAGCTACAGTGCGGCTGCATCAGCCATATGTTTGACACCTCTGACCAATGCCATTGATAACTGCATATGCAGAAATCAACAAGTCCTTTCCTAACAGTGATGGAGAAATCTGCTTTTGCTGATTTCTGCTGCTTTTCCAGTTAACTACATTCTAAGAACTTCATCTGTAAACAAGAATACAATTTTACATAAAGATGTTGCTGAATAATATGGAAGCAGCCAGCTCCTTATATTTTCTGCCTAGCTCTTATATTTTCTAACCAGCAAGTGAAAGAAGCTAGTTTATTTATTTATTATTTATTACTTTAAATTTCTATCTCGCCCTCTCCACAAGCAGACTCAGGGCGGCTGACAACATTCATATTCACAATTTAAAACCAGTAAAAACCAATAAAACATAATTACAATTTAAGATTTTAAAAACATTTTGTGGTGCTGTATCACTACAATATAGCCGAGTTGTTATTTTCTGACGGTGATCACCTAATACTCTATACGATGTCGGGTGGCAGTTCTCTCCTGGCTAGATATCAAAGGCCTGTTGGAACAGTTCGGTCTTACAGGCCCTGCGGAAAGTGGAAAGATCCCGCAGGGCCCTTATGGCCTCTGGGAGAGCATTCCACAATTCTGGTGTTGCCAGTGAGAAGCCCTAGCTTGTGTCGAACACAATCTAGCCTCCTTTGGTCCAGGGATGGACAATAGATTTTTTATCCCTGAATGCAGTGCTCTCTGGGGAACATGTGGAGAAAGGCATTCCCGCAGATAGACAGGCCCCTGACCATAAAGGGCTTTAAAGATCAA
Source organism: Heteronotia binoei (assembly GCF_032191835.1). Classification (NCBI taxonomy): domain Eukaryota; kingdom Metazoa; phylum Chordata; class Lepidosauria; order Squamata; family Gekkonidae; genus Heteronotia; species Heteronotia binoei. Next base: position 74,235,997 of record NC_083228.1, on the reverse strand, counting down.
TACCAACACCTTGAAACGGACTTGAAACAATATAGGTAGCCAGCGCAGCTCTTTCAGCACTGGCTGAATGTGCTCCCATCAGGGGAGCCCCATTAACAGCCGTGCCACAGCGTTCTGCACTAGCATGTAGAGAGCATTGCAGTGATCTATTCTTGAGGTGACCGTAGCATGGATCACCACTGCTTAAGTCGTCATGCTCCAGGAAAGGGGCCAACTGCCGCACCCGCCGAAGATGAAAAAAAGGCAGATCTAGTAGTGGCTGCTACCTGGGCCTCCATTGTAAGAGAGGACTCAAGGAGTACACCCAAGCTCTTGACCTTAAGGGTCGGTATTAGTGACACCCCATCAAGAGCCGGCAGACCGATCTCCTCCCCGGACCACCCCAACTCAGGTAGAGAACCTTCGTCTTCGTCAGATTCAGCTTCAGCCGACTCAGCCTGAGCCAAGATGCTACGGCTTGAAGAGCCAGGTCTAGATTTTCCGGAGTACAGCCGCACTGGCCACCCATCAATAGATAGAGCTGGGTGTCATCTGCATATTGGTGACATCCCAGCCCATACCTCCTGACAATCTGGGCAGGGGGGCGCATATAGATGTTAAATAACATCGGGGACAGAACCGCACCCTGTGGCACACCACATATAAGTGGGTGCCTTTGGAATGATTCCTCCCCTATCACCACCCTTTGTCCCCGATCTTGGGGAAAGGAGGCCAACCACTGTAAGGCGGACCCCTGAATCCCCACGTCGGCAAAGCGACTAGTCAGTAGCTGACGGTCAACTGTATCAAATGCGGTTGACAGATCTAATAATAACAGCACCGCTGAGCTGCCCTGATCCCGATGTCGCATTAGGTCATCTATGAGGGCGACCAGAACCATCTCCGTCCCGTGACCTGGTCGAAAGCCAGACTGGAATGGATCCAGTGCAGAAGTGTCATCCAGGAATTCCTGTAGCTGAATTGCCACCGCCCACTCTATAACCTTTCTCAAAAAGGGAAGGTTTGATACCGGCCGATGGTTCGCCAATAGTTGTAATGCAATGTATTGTGTAGTTCTTGCAAAATTTTCTGAGCCATGGAATTCTGGTTTATATGCAGTGTAGAAGAGTAACTTTTTAACATTTTGAGACCTAGGGTTCTATCTTCGCCCTATCTGTAACATGAGATGCACTTCTGATTTTTGCTCATCTTCGTTCTTTTCCTCTGAGTGCATCTGTAAGCTACAAAAGTAGACTTATTTTTATATCCATTTGTCATGGCAGATAATTGAACACATTGTAGTTTGACGATGTGGTACAGTTCTGAGAAGTCATTTTTAGTAATTTGACTCAAAAGGGTGTAACTCTGCTGAGGTCTTCAATATATGACATGCAGTACTCGAGAGCTACAGCACAATCCGAAGGAGGGGTGGTGGTGGAAAGACTTTTGGGAGCAGACGAGCCACTACATGGGCGCAGGAAGGGTTTGCGCCGACGTACGACCGGTGCCACCACAGTGGAGGGAAGTTACGTGGGCGGGGGGCCGCCCGAGAGCTGCTCTGCCAGAGTGCTGCGCCCGAGCATGGGTGGAAGTGAGGCAGAGCGCAGTGCTCAGGCGGAAGAGGGGGTGGAGTTGGGGGCACGGCCAAGCTTTGGCGGCTTCCTGAGCAGTTTGGCCCATGACACCCCCCCCCGAGAGGCGCTACGTTACGCCTGAAAAAATGTCCCGTAGGTACTCATTGAAACCCATAGGCACTTGTTGAAACCAAAAACAAAGGTCGCCTCTGCTGCTGCGGAAGCTTGCAAATCCCTTAGGGAGCGGCGTGATTGCCTTACCAATCTCCTCGCGCCTCGACCTGGTGAGCCCCATCCCCGGCGCTCAATTGCAGCCCCCCCTCCTAGAAATACTTCCACTCTGCCTCGCACAACTCAGTTGTTAGGGACAGGTTCGTGTGACGGGAAAATCTGCTGGCGAGCTCCCGGCCACACAGACTTAGAATGAGGGACAAGCAGGCACGTTGGTGATGGATTTTGCACTGTGCGGTTGCTTTGACAGTAACTTTGACTTGCGAGGGGGAGAGAGAGGTCTCTCCCCTGGGGCTAACTGCTCTTGTTTCCAGGTCTCCACAGGTTCCAGGCTCCTGGAGGCTCTGCATGTAAGGACTGTCGCCCATGGCTGGGTAAGTTCCATGCCCCCCCCCCCGTCCTCCTCCTCCCCTCTCGACTGCTCGGTGTGCGAGCATCTCTGGCACTTGAACCCAGCAGTGGGCTCCAGCAGGGGGCATTTGCTGAGCCTGTGCTGCCTGTGCTTCTGCCTGCTCCCTTCCCCTGGTCTGCCCTCTGCCGCATTCCCAACCCCTGGAAGGGCACGTGTGTGTGTGGGGGGGGCAGCTGCCCCGATGCGGGGAGATGGGTCAGAGACTGTCCCTTTAAGAGAGTGCCCAGCTGAAATGCAGCCTGCTCTTCCAGCTGCCGCCCCTGCAGGTGCTCTTGATCTCTATCTCTGTTTTGCAGGTGGGACTCCAACACAGAGGCTTCCGCGTGTGTTGCTCCACCGCCCCCCTCCCCACTCCTCAGCTGCTGCTGCCTGCCACTTGGAATGGAGCTCTGCCACAGCGAGACTTCCCAGCACGCTCCAGGGAGACTGTTGTACTCTGTTCCGGAAAAAATAAAGTCTGAGCTGTGCTTTCTGTTGTCTCTCCTGCTTGGCATCTGCTGCACGTTCTCGGGGCAACTTCCCCCCCCCCCCCCGTCAGTGGCCTCTCCGAGGGAATGCCTGGGAGAGTGGGCAGACTTGGTTCTTGGGGGGGGGGAGGAATGGGCTATGAGCTGCCCCCCCGCAGGGCTGGACGGGAGGGGGGTTGCCGCCCCTCAACCTGCCTGGGCTGATGGCCTACCCGACCACACAGGGCTGTTGTGAGCTGGGTACTTGGGGGGGGTAGCTAAAGTGGATGCATGTCCAGTGGCTTGCACTCCTGAGTTCTGCGGCCCCCAGGGGAGGTGTTCCTTGCACATAGCAGGGGGTGGCAGCAGGGCAACACCGGGGGGGGGGGGTCTCCAGGGGGTGTCTTTCGGACTTGGTCTGGCCGCTCCCAGACACACATTCCAGCTGCTGTCTAGGACAGCGAACTCCTGCACTTGGCACTTCCTGCTTGTCCGCACATGCCTCTGCCCGCCTGCCTGCCTGCCATTGACAGAGTCTCTGACAGCGGGAGGGAGTGGGGGGATTGACAGCATCTCAGGTGCAGGCTTTCTGCCCCCTCGCCCGGTCACATGCAATGGGCTGGCCAATCCCGTGGTCCCGCGCATGCCTGCGCCTCCCCCACCCCTGCCTCGGCAGTGGGCCAATGGCTTGTGCCTGAGCGGAATCACCACGGCGACAGGTTCTCTCTCGCTCATCTGGCTGCTCTTCCTTCTCCAAGCGTGGCGTAACATCTCTCCTTTGGAAGCCAACGAGCGACGCCATAGATCCGCCCACGCCCGAGCAGCCAGCCGCTACATATGTCTGGATTGGGCTGCCCATGTCTTGTTCTAGCTACTTGAAGTCATCTTTCCTTTCTTTTTGTCTCAAAATATTGACAAAGACAAAACAATGTATTAGAACCACTAGCGTGGTTCATGTTGTTATGAATTGACAAGGCTGCTGGTATAAAATTGAACTGTTTGAGTGCCACAACAAATCAGGGAGAGTTGATTTATTCTAACTAATGAGTAGTTATTGAAAATGAAAAATATATACTTAATGCTTGCTGTCATATTAAACATGCTCATATGTTTGTACATATTGATCTTACCTTTGTAGGTGAAGTTTGTTGATGCAGACAGTTTTGTGGCTTTCTTCCCAGAAAGACAACCATGTCTTCTATAGAAGAGAACTTCCCTCGAGGGGGCACACAGAAGACAACACGAGAAGGAAAAGCAGCAAAACAGCCAACAGTGGATCAGGATAACTTATTCAAAGTAATGCAAATAATAAATATATGAAACTTAATCAGATCATCGGTGTATGTCGCCCCAGCGGTCCAGTATCCAAGGCATTATAAGCCCTTTACCCAGATTATTTGCTTATTTCATTTCATGTTGGTGATTCCCAAGACTTTAATGAATATAATGATTTTTCACCTTTTCTTTTACTAATCATATTGAGTTACTCTCAAAATTTCTTGAAGCAGAATTGTCTTGTGGAGGGCAAAGGGTTTATAATGCAAATTTATGAAAGCATGTGACCCAGTGTTTAACTAACTTCTATTAAATTAGAATTGGTATGTGTGCCTGTTAGAGTTCAAGATTTAAGCCACTCATCAAATATCCATGCAGAAAATAACATTAGTTTTACATTTTCATTATTTGTGGTATTTTACGCATGTTATGTTGAGAATGTTTCAATTTCTGATACTCTTAAACATTTTGAATGTTATGTCCCTTTGAATTTATTTCCAAGGCATTTTCACTGGGCCTATGACAGATTTTTCTGCAGTAGACTAGAAATTATTCCTGTGATTGTGACTGAAATAATAGTAGCCTTCTTAATAGAAACCCTTAGTAGTAGCCTTCCTTAATTGTGTTATCAGTGCAAATTCAATCTGGGGATAAGACTGCACATGTACAAGAGGTTTTGAGTTTCAGAATCAGTCATAATGAATGTTGCATAGGCAAGTGTCTATCCTTGTGCATATGTTAAGTGTTTTTTTTTAAAAAAAAATCTATCTTAGACACAACATGAAGAGCAAACTCTGAAAAGAAAGAAAACCCAGCAGGATCAAGCAAAACCAAAAAAACTCAAGACAGAGAAGAAAGCAGTTGTAAAAACCAATGCAAAGGATTTTGAACTTCTGACAACTGAGGTTAGGCATATTTTGTATCTGTTTGTTTTGAATAATGTTTTGAATCTGTATTTCATATTATATCCCAGGGATCAGTTGTAAATTATACACCGTAGTGGTTTTGGGAGCTAGTTCATGTATTATCTCTTGATTTGTTTGATTTTTTGCCCTCCTTCCCCTGCACAGTAGGACTCAGGGCAGGTAACAATAATGGTTAAAAGAATAAATACAATATCAAATTAAAATCCATTTCAGTACAGTTAATAATCAAACAGATGGCACATAAGGCAAAATTTGCAAGCTCTCGAGGGAAGGATTGTGCATCTTGTGTGGATATTACAACTGACAGAGTTGGTGGCTGGAGACGAGGAGGGGGCCAATCTAGAAGCTATCATTGCCTCTACTGTACCCCTGGCAGAACATTTCAGTCTTGCAGGCCCTGGGGAACCGCATTAAGTCCTGCAGGGCCTAGATTTCATCTGGAAGGGTGTTCCACCAGGTTGGGGCTAAAGCTCAGGCCCTAGATTAAGTTGAGGCCAGACGGATATATTTCAGGTCAGGAACCACCAGGAGATTATTATTATTTGAGCATAATGCTCCTTGGGGGACATATGAGGCGAGACAGTCCCAAAGATATATTGGTCTCAGGGCTTTGAAGGTCAAAACAAGATCTCAAATCTGATCCAGTATTCAACTTAGAGCCAGTGCAGTTGGCCAAGCACCAGTTGTATATGGGCTCTAGATTATGTTCGGATCAGTTGTAACTTCCAAGTCAGCCTCAAGGGGAGCCCTGCATAGAACGAGTTACAGTAGTCTTGCCTGGGGGTGACCCTTTGAGGATCACTGTGGCTAAATCAGGGTGAGACAGGATCAGTTGCCTGACCTGGTATAGATGAAAAAATGCCAATCTGGCTACATTTGTTACCTGGGCCTCCACTGAAAGGGAGGCATCAAGGATCACACCTAGACTATTCACTGGTGTTAATAATACATTGACACTGGTGTTAATAATACATTGTCCAGAGTCGGGAGCTGGCACCCCAGTCTCAGGTCTCTCTGATTCAGCCACAGGACCTCCATCTTTGATAGACTTAATTTCAGTCAGCTCTGTTTCAGCCAGCCAACCACAGCCTCCAAGCCCTTGGCTAAAATATTTAGGGTGGTGTTTGGCTGGCTGTCCATTAACAGATAATAGCTGGATGTCATCTGCATACTGGTGACAACCCAGTCCAAACATACGTACCGTTTGGGCAAGAGGCTGCATATAGATTTTAAATAACATTTAATTAACATTTATTATAACATAATCTAGAAGATGAAGAATTCTGTTTTATTTTTTGCTTTGGCTATTTTAGGTCCGGTTATAAACTTCAAGGCTCCTTCAGGATCATCCATTTTGTAGTCAAATGTGTAAAACACCTAGAATATGCTTGTCTCCCATAGTCCCTAATTGTTTGTGTGTGTTTATTCAACAGTGTCTCACTGATGGAACACTGGTCTTGGGCTGTGTGAAAGAGTGTAATGAGTATGAGCTTACAATCAGCTTACCAAATGGGCTTTCTGGAAATGTCCAGGTGACACGCATATGTGAGGCTTACAGCAAAATGCTGAGTGAGCAGGTGGCCACAGATAAGCCAGTAGAGGTAAGAGGTAGTGAATGATTATGATTGAATTCTGCAAGTACCAATCAAGAGTTCCAGAAACAGGTTTCTTCAATTCTGCAGGGGATTCTCTTGCATGTTCTGTTACTTGCTTTTGCTCTGCATAGTCTGCCCTGAAGCAGTGGTATAGAACACTTAATATTAACACAGATTTTGATCAGCTACTATAACTGAATCTAGTACTACTGCTTATTATTGTATGTTTACTGTTTTGCACAATACAAAAAGTTCTGAATGTACATTGAAATTAAGATCTTGCCAGTTCAATGGAAACAAAATAAACAACAGCCTCAGTGCATCTGGTGCAAGGGCAATTCAAGCTATTGAACCATCCCAACTGCCCTTGCCCTTTTCCCTGCTATGCTTGCAGGCTCTGAGGGAGAATGCAGAGGAAAGGCCTCTATCATGCCTTGCAAGGGTCCCAGATCAGGAGCCATGGCATGGTATGAAGCACACACCATCTCTGCTGTTGTCCATTGTGTTTGTGGATGGGAGTAGCCACCCTTCTTTTAACCATTTCATAATGGTTTCAGAACAGGAGGTGGAGTTTCACTGCAGCCTACCTCCCCCCCCCTGCAAGAATAGGAAGCTCAGAACACCCTATCTGGTGTCTCTCAGAGAGGTGGCCATAGCATGAGAGAAAAATGTATGCCTCCTCTCTTGCCACCTGGGATCCATTCTGGCCCTTTATTGCCCCAACCAGTCCTGATTTAATGAAGTGGGTTGTCGCTCATGAAAGCTTCTGATGCAACACATTTGTTAGTCTTGCTGTTTGTTATTTGTGTGGCAACAGACTAAAATGGCTACTCCTCTGAAAATAAAACTACTTTTTCATACAGCTTGGGGACCTTGAATCATATCTTTTTTGCATTTTCTGTTTGAAGCAGAAATTGCCAATAATATTCAAATATCAGGTTGATAGTTGCCTTCAGTCTGCCTCCTATAGTAGAGAGAAATTAAGCTTTGGACAGCTGAATGGCTGTCTCCCAAACTACTATGTTTTCTTCTTGGCACATCCGAACAAATTATTATACTGCTGCAGGCAGCACAGTTCATATGGGTAGACTTTTCAGTCAGTAGTTGGCTATCACTATTGATTTGGGTTATCATGCATTATTTTACTCTTTAATCCCATAAAATTCTTTCTTGCAGGACTTGAGCCCTCTTTCAGAGCTGTTCTCACCAGGAATGCTTCTCAGATGTGCTGTGATTGGTGTGGAGAAGGTTGCAGAAGGACATCATGGGATACAACTGTCGATTGATCCCAAAGATGTCAACAAGGCTTTGAACACTGCAGCTCTGAGAACAGGCATGGTATGACAATTATTACTTGTCTGAGTTTGAAAGATACTGGCCCTTAGGTTTTCTGGTGGTGATGTAGGGAAGATGGCCCTGTGCCTTCAACAGGTATGCAGGAAGTAGAATTTCACCAGTGCAAATTATCTTGTTGTAGTAATACTCTAGTGGTGGAGCAGCTGCATCTGTCAGAATTCTGCTCTGCTAGGTATCTTTCTATGGCAGAGGAGCCTTAATACTTATGAATCAATTTGGGGAGAGAAACTGAAATTTATATAGTTGATCTCTGCTATTTCTGTAACTGATTGTGGACAAAGGGAGGGCAGAGTGAATATTTATTAATTTATCAGATTTATATCCCGTCCTCCCCTGACTGTCTCAGGGCGGCTAACAACAGTTAAAAAACATTAATAAACATAGAATATTAAAAAAATAAAATATATAATAAAACATTTCCATGCATAGAATAGAGCACTGCACTATCATTTAACATGTTCCTTCTGTTCCTGTTTGATCTCAGACAAGCCTCAATTTTTCTAGCTACTGCATGGAAAATATTTATTCCTCCTTGCTCCAGGTTTGAGGAATTCCTCTTTGTTTGCTGGGTTGCTTGAGGAAACTGTGTTAATTCCTAGGAGCAAAGGATCTTTTTAGAAAAAAATCCATGTGTTACAGGGTGGGGAATGGATAAGCAGTACAATTTCTTTTAAGCTGTGTTACTTCTCCCAACAGCTGCTCTCTGGATGCATCTCTAGTGTGGAAGATCATGGCTACCTTATTGACATAGGAGTCCATGCAGCAAAAGCATTTCTCCCACGAGAGAAAGCCCAGAGTTATTTCCAGTCAAAAGGAAAAGGTATAACTATGTTTAAATTGGTGTGTTGTGTGATTGGCTAGAAATGGGTAGTGTGCAGTTCAGTTACATAGTTACTCAGTACCCTCTGCTTTATCATCAGAGAAGAAATTCTCAAAAGACCAAGGTATCAAGAAAATCAGACCTTTGCAACAGCACTTCAGTCTATAATGAGACCACTCACATACCTACCAGTTACATGACAGCGTGCTGACAAAAACCCCATGTCAGTCATATATAAGGAAGCTGCCAACCTATTCAGGATTATGCTTACATGCCATCCTAATGATACCCTGCTCCTCCCCCAGTATAACAAGGAACAAGCATAGTCCACATACTACCTTGGACTGTGATGTTCCAAGACACAACAACATACCTTGGTGTTCTGTAGATGGAGGTTTGAATCCTTCCTGCAAACATACACCTTTGGCAGGTTGATGCACAGGGAGGGAAATCATGGCCACCAACCATACCATCTGGACACCTCTGCAGCTTACTTGACAGAGGAAATCTCCCTAAAAGGCTACAGCCCCTTTCAGGCAAGACCAGGAGGCATCAGACACTAGGATAGCATCAGTGGATCTTAGAAGAGAATATTCACAGAAGGTATTCATGGCTGCAGTTTACATAGCACTTAAAAGAGCTGCAATTGTTTACAGACAGAATTGTTATTGTAAGCTGCACCATGGCTGTGTAGGAGTTGCTGGAGGCAGATGAGGAAAACTTTGCTTTTCACTTCCAGTAAGTTCAGAGGCAGTACTTCTATTTGCACCTGTGTTCTTGCTGGGGCATTGTTGTTGACACTAGGGACGGCTTAGTATTCTAAGCCCCGTTCCTCCTTGGTATACCCTGCTGCTACTCACCTCAGACTTCTGTGCTTGCACAGTTGCATCAAGTTTATGCTGACAGCATCCACAGGACATTACACTGGTGCACCTCCATGGTATTTAGGTGTGGGGCTTGGTGGCCATCCAAAGCAGTTTACAGACCAGCTGTAGGACTGCATTGTTAAGAAGTTATAGATACAGAGCACTAGATGCAGAAATGACTAGAAACCAAACAGTTTACCTGATGTTGGGGATTTTAAAAAATTCCAGCATGGATCATTTTTTAATTTGACCAGTTCCATTGTTCAGTATTTTCCCTTTAGGAACTTTTGTTGTTGCTGCAAGATCTGTTTAGATGAGCTGTACAAGTGAAGCAGCTCATTCTAAAAGTCTGTCTCAAATGTGGAAACAAGGAATTTTTTTCAAAAAACCTCAATTTGATCATAACATCAGAAGAGTGGTGGCTAAGCTCTGATTATGAGAAATAATGGTTGTATATGGTGGGTTTTTAGGAGCTGAACTGAAGATAGGACAATACTTAAACTGCCTTATTGATGAAGTCAAGAACAATGGGAGGATAATCCGAATTTCCATCAGCCAGTTGGAAGTTGCTGCTGCCATTGCAACAGAAGTGCAAAATTGGACACTCTACAGTTTGCTACCTGGGCTGGTGGTGAAAGCCCAGATTCAGGAGGTAAACCTGCGTTACTGAGATAAAGGACTAGGACAAAGACAACCTTTTAATTTTTTTTTGCTTTAATATACAAAGACCTGAATGGTTTTTAAAGGTCTGCTTGATGATCTCTAACTGCAAATTCTATGCTGTACTAGATAATATGGAAGTCATAGCATACCTTTTGTAAATCTTTCTTTTACCCCCATGAGACAAGGAGGCACATACTGAACAATTCTACGTATATTGAATCAAAAGTGAGGGCTGATTCACACATGCTCATACATTGTATAATTACTTCTCTAGGGGCAAAAGCACAAATATATTCTGTGTATTGCCTATTGAATTTGGGAAATAGAGAAGACTGGTCTACTTGATAGCAACTGTGGTTTTTCTCACATGGTTTGCTGACTGCTCTGCATGAAAGGGAATCCTTTTGTCTCCTAATGCATCACTTCACTGAGATATTTGGAGGAGAATGAGATACAAGTTAAGTACATCTTCAACATAACTTTATTCTGCTTTTTTCTAATAGCAGTGGAGAAAGCAAGAACTCCCACAACAGAACAGCCAGCAAACTATCCAGTTAGCAGGGTTGGTCCTAAGCTGTATTGGTGCTTGGGACAGAGAATCCAAATGGCACCCTCCTTCTTCTGTTAATTAAGATGGAACATTCTTGTCCAACAAGCCTTGTGTGCAATTTTTATTAGAAGGAAGGGGAGGTGAGCATTACCATGCTTTTGCACAGCATCTGTTAATTTCAGTATGGGGATGCATTTATAGCCCCGTCATGGTCCTGCCCCTTCTTATAGCCAAAATCTCCCCTGAGTCTGTCTAGCTTAACTACAGACATGCATTAAAAGCATAAGTTTTGTTGCAACTGCAGCCAGATCTTTGCCTGTGAACATCTGAGATATAAAGGTCTGTAAAGCTTATGAAGTAGCTTCTTTGTCTTATAACCTCATCCAGATCAGGGAATCAGCTCTATTTTTTAATTTTTAATCCAATAGTAGGAGTTTTGTTTGTTTTGTTCTTCTTAGGTGACTCCTTTGGGAATTTCTCTTAGTTTTCTGTCTTCCTTTACTGGAATTGTGGACTTCATGCACCTGGGTTCCACAAAATCAAGAAACTACTCTCCAGGCCATATAGTAAGTGTCTTAAACTGGTCTTGCATAAAGTGATACTGTGAGACCCAAACTATTAAGTGAAAAAAATTATGAAGATGTTTCCATTATCAAGATAGAGGCACTTAATCAGAACCATGAATATGGCAGCCAGCATTGGGGAAGTTTTAAAAAGTTGGTGCTTGGCTTTTTAGAAGTAGTAAGATTTGATGTTTTGGAGTCAGTCTCATAACATTTGATGATTTCTAAAGTTCAACAAATCAATTGAAAAAATTTCCTGTTTTTTTTAAAAAAATCTCATTTGAGTCACACTGTCCTATAGTAAAAACCATAGTTACGCATCTTTATTTTCAGCACTCTTGAGAGCTGCTGCTTTTTTTTATGAAGTTATTTGTAATATCTGGGATTATGTTGCTTTCCCGTGGGCTTTGCACTTATGTTTCTGTAAGGGCAGCCTCCATACTGCTTGCAATCATTCTCCTGAAGATGATCAGAGCTTCAAAAGCAGTTTGTGATGTGATGCAAGAGTCTGGAGGTTAAATCCCAACCTGAGCATGCCTAAGCCCCTGGGCACCTTTAAAGTAGCCGTTTGGATGGTTCAGATTTCTTATAGCTACAGCTGTGCCTGTTCAGGTTTGTATATATAGAGCACTACATGACTGTGCATATTATGCAGCATGGTTTTGTTTTTGTTTAAACACAATTCCACAATTAGAATATATTATGTAATTATGCTTATGTATTTCCTTTTGTGTTTCATAAGTTTGCTGTTGTGATTCAGGTTTCCAGATGATTATGGAATTTTGGGGAGAAGAGATGGTGTGGAATAGGATAAACATGGACACATTCATAAACTGCTCCTTGCCTTCAGACAGCTAAATTGGAGCTTTCTTAAAAGTTACATTATCAGTCTGGTACATTATGTATTGATGCAACCTATGGAAAATTAAAAAAAAATTCTCTATTTGTTCTCCTCCTTTCAGGTGAAAGCCTGCATTCTCTCTGTTAACCCCACCTCCAAAGCAATACGCCTTTCTTTGCGCCCAGTTTTCCTTCAGCCTGGCACTCAGCTTGGTCATCTCTCTAGTGATCGGATTGGTGCACTAGTGGCACACGCAAGAGTGAGAAGCTTTCATAAAAATGCTGGTGCTGTCTTCATATTGGATGATGGCACTCTTGCTTTTGCAAATGTAAGTAGCCGGAACCAATTGTGCCATGTTTTAGTGGTAGCACCCAACATTTGGAAATCTTGTGGGAAAGCTCACCCTGTGACCAGTTTGCAAGTTTTTAAGCACCAGGGAAAATATGCTTATGCTCCAAAACTTTGTAGATTTTTCCTCCACCCCCTGTGGAGTTTTATTAATTGCTTTTTACCATGCTGGGTTGCAGAGAATCCAGAACAACATTGAGTCTGAAACTAGTTAAGAGCTTGTCTGGATTCCTTTGCAGTGTGATCACACTGGGGTTATAGAGCAACAATGAAAGTGGGTCTCTTAAAGCATGTTGTCACATTATAATTTATGCTAGGGAAGAAGAAACTAGTCTCCAACAGGACTTTGGAGATTGCTTTGCTTTCTGCAAATCTGAGCCAAATATTTACAAGTTTTGATTTTCATTTCAACATTTGCATGTTTAATGAAGAGAATCTTTTGCTGAATGTCTAAGCAATCAACTCAGAAATCAAGTATTTATCTTGTTTCCCATTTGAGTTGTTGGATACTGATTGCCACATAGAGCAGTGCAGAAGTCCCCAGAAGAGCTTTGGAGCCATAAAAGGAAGGGGGTTATGCAGCCCCAAACACTGACAAAGCTCTGTGGAGCTCTGTGTCTGGAATGGACTAATGTATAGAAAGAGTCCTTTTATATACTTTATCTAAAGCCCTCTCCCTGGACAGTGCCCTGCTTGTGTGATGGGCAAGGACCCAGCCCAAGCCTTTACATTGACTGACGACAATGAAGGCTTATAAACAGTGTATAAACTGACTTTGCTTGTGCTTTAACTGTATTCAGGGAGCTTCCCTGACATTAGTTAAAGAAGGCTTGCAAAACAGAAGTACTGTTGCATAATAAAATGAAATAGACTTAGAATACTTTCCCCATCTCTAATGTAGTATAGAGGAATGATGATAATATTTAAAAATGATGTGGAATGTAATTGTAATCATTTATGTTTTTAGTTAAAACATCTTTCAAATACTTCCAAGTCTTTCAAACGTGAATCCTTTAAGCCTGGAAGCAAGCATAAGTGCCGAATTATTGACTACAGCTCTATCGATGATATGTTATTGTTGTCCCTCAAACAGTAAGTTTCTGGTCTCATCTCAGTGTAGTTTGTGTAAATTGGAGTGTTAACTAATTTTATATACTCATGTTTTGAACATATGCCCATTTCTTAAAATTCCTTAGGAAGGGACTCTAGTTCAGTGATAATATGAATGTTTGCATGCAGAAATTCCCAGGTACAGACTCCCTAGTATCTCCTAGATTAATAGGTCTGAGGCAGCACATGTTGTGAAACACCACTCTTTGCCTGAGATTATGGAGAGCCATTGCCAGAATTACAGAATACTGAGATAGATGGACCAGGGGCCTGATCTAATGGCAGCTTCATGTATCCCATTGCTTAATAGAAAATAGTCATAGTTCCAAAAGACTTAAGTGTATGTTTCATGCTAATCTGTGAAACAGATAGTTATCAGTTCTATATGTGTCTAACCATTTCATTTGTAAGAAGTGTCAGAAGTGTCTTGCAAAATACTTTTAAGTGTTGCTGCTTTAGCTAATAATAGTACTTAGGAAAGGAAAGGTCCCCTGTGCAAGCACCAGTTATTTCCGACTCTGGGGTGATGTTGCTTTCACAAAGTTTTCACGGCAGACTTTTTTACGGGATGGTTTGCCATTGCCTTCTGCTGGGATTGAATTCAGGTCGTGAGCAGAGTTTAGGACTGCAGTACTGCAGCTTTAACACTCTGTGTCACGGGGCTCTTAATACTTACTATTGCAGTAATCTGGCAACAGGTAGACCAGTATTATTATCGCCATAATTGCAAGCTAAAAAAATTGAGGCTTAAAGAATGTGGCTTCCTAAGGCTATCTACTGAGTTTGTGGCCGAGGTGAGCTTTGAATGGGGGACCCTCTCCTCCCCAATCACAGCTCAGTCTCTTAGGCACTATCAGCATTTATGCAGCTACAAAAGTATTGTTGAGGTTAATTCTATCTATCTATTTATTATGATCATAGATCAGAATAAAACAGTCAAGAGAAATAATATAAAACTAGATAAAAATTCTAATTCACCCTGAAATAAAACAAATCAACTTGTTTCTGTGGATCCCTGGGGTATTCTGTAAGCAGCTGCGAAGAATTTTGCACAGTTAATAGTTGTTTGAGAGGTAGTCCCTTTCAGAGGACTCTTAATTCAATAACTTCCGGAATTGCCCAGTAAAGAAAGAGTGCTAGCAGCATGGGCGGGCAAATAACTAATGCTGCAATCATACAACAACTTGTACCTGAGCATAAGTCCAGTTGAAAATAGTAGCAGTTGCTTTGAAGTATATGTGTCTAAAATTGGTTTCTATGTATTTGTTTATATCCCACTGTCCTCCCCAATGGAGATCCAAAGCCGCTTATAACATTGTTCTTGACTCCTTGATTTTATTGGCACAATAGCAGTGCTGTGAGGTAGACTAGGCTGAAAGGGACTAACTGGCCAAGTTCGCCCAGATAGCTGTCATGGCAGGAAGGAGATTTGCTCCTGGTTCCCAGAGATCCTAGTCCAATACATTAACCATTACCCCACACTGTCATTAGTTTAGGTTGCTCTCACATTCAGGTTGTGTTGGTCTCCTGAGAGCCAGTTCGGTGTAGTGGTTAAGTGTGCGGACTCTTATCTGGGAGAACTGGGTTTGATTCCCCACTCCTCCACTTGCAGCTGCTGGAATGGCCTTGGATCAGCCGTAGCTCTCATAGGAGTTGTCCTTGAAAAGGCAGCTGCTGTGAGAACCCTCTCAGCCCCACCTACCTCACAGGGTCTCTGTTTTGGGGGGGGGAGGAGGTAAAGGAGATTGTGACCACTGTGAGACCCTGAGATTTAGAGTATAGGGAGGGATATAAATCCAGTATCTTTTTTATAAATCCAATATCTTAGCTTATAGCAACTTTATTGTACCATATCTTTTTTTAAACATTAAAAACTATGTATTTTATATTAAAACCATGAAATGAAAAGTGTCCAGCATATTGCATTTGAAGAATTTTTTTTCCAGCTCACAAAATAAACAGTATAGCAAGCTGAAGTTTGCTATGAATGACCAAGAAACACTGGATGACAGACAGACAGCAATGTACCATATGTTGTAGTAGTCTAAGGCCCTGACTGAGGAGATTTTTGGGATCTTTGTTTCTAGATAAGACAAGATTACAAAATAAGAGTTTTTCACAGAGATACTCAACAGGCATTCTAGCTGAAAGCTGTGTTCCAGGCTTGTCATAGCAAATGTTCAATTTCGGGAAACCATGATGGGAATTGTATTAACAAAATATGTTTTGGTTGGAAACTATTTTGAGAAGTTTTCTTTTTAACAATGGTGGCATTGGAACCTTGCATAATTTAAAATGTTAGTTAGGTTAGAAAGCTGCGAGTTGTTGGGAGGATGAATGGACTAAGGGTTATCTGACAAATGGTGTGCTGAACAACCAAATCCTTAAACATGATTACTGAGAGGTAAGTCATTTGAACTCACTGGAGCTTATGTCCAAGTAAGCATGCTTGAAATTGCCTCTAAATTGTGCTGTAAAAAGGCTGATGTACCCTAAAGGGAAAATGATTCCTGTGATAGTTTCCATGTTAAGTTATGTTGTGCTTTTTTCCAGCTATCATAAACCAATCTCTTTCTCTTTCTTTGATTGTTTTATTTCTGGTGTTTAGACGTATAATTGATGCTCCATTCTTGAGATACCATGATATTCATCCTGGACAGATCGTGGAGGTAGGTCTCCCCAATGAGTAGTCCACTCCAACTTCTGAGGTCTTTTGCTCCTTGGATTGCTCATGGTGCTGCAGTGATCATACTGAACACTTAATTATTTATCTGATTATTTTAACATATTTTTGAAGCGCTGTGCATTTGTGTATTGGATTATGCTTTAAGCCCAGTTCTGCTCTGTAATGTCAGTACATCCATGCTGTTTTTCATTATGGCAGCAACAACTTCTGTGCAGGGACCCATGTAGTTTCTTCTCAATTAACATGCTTTATATTTTTGTTTAACCCTGTATATTACTTCAAACATAAGTGTTGTACCAACTCATTTTTTCAGGACCACCACATTTTAAAAAACTTTCTTTCTGATTTTAGGGCACTGTGCTTGCTCTGAAGGACTTTGGCATGCAAGTAAAAGTGGCTGGTCACATCAAGGGACTGGTTCCTCACCTGCATCTAGCTGATGTGGTTCTGAAACAACCAGAAAAGAAATATAGTGTGAGGAGCACTGTCAAATCTCGGGTAAGAGCTTTCCTATAAGTGTCCACTTGAAACTTGGATTGTTTTAAGGTCTTTTCCACTGAGGGTTGTTCAGGGTGCTAAGGTGGTACAAAAAAGTGCCTTCGTTATTTATGCATTTATACCTTTCTCCCCATTGGAGACCCAAAGTTGCTTACATAGTTTCCCTCCCCTACCTTTTATCCTCCCAACAAACTTATGAGGGAGGTTAGGCTGAAATTGTGTGACTGGCCCAAGGACCACCCAGCAAGCTCCCATGGCAGAGTGAGGATTTGAACCTGGCGTAATGAACTCAGGCAGTTATCCTGGTAGCTGGGACCAGCTTGCAACAATTGGCTGGGCTGCAGCCATGGTTACGAGAATGTATCGAATTGCAAAGAGGCTTGCATGGGGGAAAAACCACCTCAGAGTAGAATTCAGTCTGAGTGTTGGAGTTCAGTCTTGGTACTGAAGCTGTTCAGTTGTGAGAGCAACTGGGAAGGAGCTGAGAACAGCCTGTGGAGTTATTGGGAAGAAGGGGCCAACACCAGGCACCTTCTATAAGGAAAAACTTTAAGGGGATCTGTCAGCACATCAAGGCAGACTCCTGGTCCAATTTAAAACACTCAAACACACTGAAAGAAAGACTGGATTCTTGTGGCTAGGAAGGAATCCCAAAAGTCAGACTAGGACTCTAGGTAGGTGGGACAAACAGGATTGAGGGGCTGGTAATAGCATTCAAAAAGTGTGAGTCCTGTATGCTAGTGAATGAGTCTGTGAGGGAATAGTTATCTGGCACAAGTCAGAAGTCCTCAGTATGTATGGCAAAGAGTGTGTGACCATTTATTATTTTTATGATTTAAGAAGCCCAAGCTTAGGGGATAATTCTGTCTCTGCATAGTGTTCCTAGTGCCAAGTAAGCACTGCCTGCCTGTTTAAGATTCTTAAAGATTGTATTAAGCCTGCCAGTGTTTTATATTTTTAAACTATCTCAGCCTGTCAATCTCTGGCGTTTAGATTGTCTAATTAGTTAACCTTCTGCCTGTCAACTGATTTGTTTATAATCTAATTAATATTATTTTACTCCCTGCCTTGACTTTTTGTGATCCAATAAATATCTTTTGGTTTTGAATTTAAAAACGTTCGGTGCCTAGTTATTTTTCTGACAGTTTTCTTTGGTGTGCCTGAGGTACTGGGTGGAGGTGACAGGAAAAATTTCATAGTGATCGCCCTCCCAAGCTGACCCTGACTGGTTCCTCACACCTGGGTCTCCCAAATCTTAGTCAAGTACTTTTAACTGTTACACACTTGTGATGCTGTGAGTTAGTGAGGTGAGTTAATGAGAATTAACACAGTGTTATGGCTAAAATGTTGGGCTGAATGTGCAAAACTCTGGTTCAAGTCACACTATGGATGGGAGACCTCCTTGAAATATCGTCAGGAGGACAGGGGCGAGCTCTATTCAGCCACCTCTCTGAATATTCTCCCGATCTTATCAGATCTCAGAAGCTAAGGAGGGTCAGCTCTGGTTATTACTTGGATGGGAGACCTCCTTGAAATACCAAGTCAGGAAGACAGGGGCGAGCTCTATTCAGCCACTAGGGATGTGCAAAAAAAAAAAAATTCGGTTTTACACGGATTCGGAAGTATACGGGGGAAAAAATTCGGAATCCCCGTATACTCCTGAATACCGCATTCGGAATAGCCGCATATACGGTAGATGCGCGGCTATTACCGAATATACGGCCCTATTATACCCTATGGGCCATTGAAATCAATGGCAAATAGGGTATACTTGAAGCCGCATGGAGGGGAGGGGGTTTGAGGGAGAGCCTCCAAATTTGCAGGGGACCTGCAGGGGACTCTCCCCTCCAACCCCCCCGAGTCCCAAAAAGATTGGGCCAGGGGATCCCATTCCAGGGGCACCCAAAGAGGGTGCCCCTATTCCATCATTATACCCTATGGGCCATTGAAATCAATGAACCCTGCAGGCCTGGAAGCAATATAAACCCAGTTGCCAACGTCACTGCCACACAAAACACAATCTGCTCAAGGTCTGCTCTGCAGACCTGGCTGCAGCAAACCCAGATGCCAGCTCTCCAGCCCTGCCCCAAACAACACGGGGAGAGCTGGCTAACCACAACAAGCCTGCTGGTTCTGGGTCTCTCACCCAGGTGCCAGCTTCCCTGCCACAGAACACACAATCTACAGATGCCAGCTCTCCAGCCCTGCACCAAACAACATGGGGAGAGCTGGCCAACCACAACAAGCCTGCTGGTTCTGGGTCTCTCACCCAGGTGCCAGCTTCCCTGCCACAGAACACACAATCTACAGATGCCAGCTCTCCAGCCCTGCCCCAAACAACACGGGGAGAGCTGGCCAACCACAACAAGCCTGCTGGTTCTGGGTCTCTCACCCAGGTGCCAGCTTCCCTGCCACAGAACACATAATCTACTCTATAAAAACAAGAAAGTGACCCAGCCCACACAGCCCACACACACCCTCACCAACCCCCACACCAACCAGAGGTAATTTAAAAAAACCAAAACAAAACCAGCAGAATCACAAAAGGCCAAGTGTTAAAAAAGTGGCCTTTTCACCAACAAGAAAGCTCAGGCCAAATCAGTCAACAACACCCCCCCCCCCTAAAACCAGAACCAGGAAAAGGGGGACAAAAGTGGCCTTTTAAACAATGGAAATTAGGCCAAACAGCACACCCCCCCCCCAAGAACCCGAAGAGAAGAGTAACAGCAGCAGCACAACACAGCAGCAACAAATCAAACACTGAATACTTTTAAAACAGTAAAAAAATTAACTTTTAACAATACAGGAACTTTGCCAACCCCTCCCCCCCCAAAAAACCCTTCACCCTAACCCCAAGAAATCCAAGTCACCCAAATCAGGAGAAGTAAAAGGACACTGCACTTTTAAAAGTCCTCTCACTAAATTAGATATGGGCAAATTGGCAACCCCCCCACCCCAGGCCCCCTCCCCAAGCAGAAACCCCTAACCCCAAATAAGCTACCCCACCACCACCACCACCCAAATCTGGATAAGTAAAGGGACTCTAAGTCTTAAAAAGTCCTTTTACCAACAATAAATAAAAACAAGAACCCCAAGACTGTCTTACCTTGTCTTCTCTAGTCCAGGGGAAGTCTGGTAAGGCTGAGTGAGAGAGCAGCAGGCAGCAGCTGAAGCCAAGGGCCAGCCAGCAGCAGCACAATCTCTCACACACAGCAGCAATGGAGGAGTCCAGCCAGGAAGGAAGACTCCTTAAAAAGCCCTGCAAAGCATGCATTTGCAATGCATTTTGCAAATGCATGCTTTGGATTGGCTGCTGGGGCTCCTCTTCCCCCTCCCCCCCTCCCTGATCCCAGGGAGGCTATGGGAGAGGCGGGAAAAGGCAACTAAAGGCGGGAAAGTAGGCAAGCAGCTCCTTTGAGGCTGCAGAAGCTACTTTCCCGCCTTTTGAATTGACAGTCATATACTTCCGAATAGCCATTCGTAAGTATACGGCGAGCCGTATTTGGCTGCCGTATAATGGGCGCCTATGGGGATTGGCTGCAGCCTATTCCGTATACAGCCGAATCAGTGGTGATTCGGCTGTAAATACGGTTCGGCCGAACCGAATGCACATCCCTATCAGCCACCTCTCTAAATATCCTCCAGGCCCCCAGTAGGTGTCAGTCACCAGAGGTTGACATGACTTCCAGATGCACACATACCCATAAAAATACAAAATACCCCCGTCCCCCCAAAAAAGAGACAGAATGACTTCTGCCTTATCGCCTAAATATTTAAGTGAACAACAGTCACACAGGATGTTTCATCGTTTAAATGCTATGAAACACTGGTGGTTACTTTCAGTGTTTTTGCATTGGATATGTAGTAGTTAGAGAATTAGGTTAAGATCTGGGCAGTCACACATGTTCAACCTAGCCTACCTCACCAGATTGTCATGAGGATAAAGTGGAGGAGGGAAGAACATATGGCACCATCAGCTCTGTGGAAGAAAGGTAGGGTAAAAATGCACTAAATAAATTATATTATAAGGAGCTCAATAATGAAGCTGTCTCTATGGTTCCATTAAGCAGCAACTGGACAAACACTTGACAGGGATGCTCTAGACTGATCTTGCATTGAGCAGCATGTTGGACTAGATGCCCTGTATGGCCCCTTCCGACTCTGTGGTTCTGTTATTCTGTTCTGATCTCCAGTCACCTTTTTTTCTAGCTGTGTTTAGACTAATACCATTATTTGAATGAGGTTTAATCTCTTCTTGCTTCAAATCACAAGTTTGGTGCGTTTTTTTACTCCACATGCATCATTCTGGTTTCTTTCTCTTTCAGGTGCTTGCTTGCAATCCTGACACAAAGATGCTTATTCTGACACTTAAGAAAAGTCTTGTCACTTCTAAACTCCCTATTCTTGCTAGCTATGAAGATGCAAAGCCAGGTCTAGTTACCCATGGATTTGTTGTGTGTGCTAGGGAGTTTGGCTGTATTGTGAAGTTCTACAATGACATAAAAGGTCTGGTCCCCAAGAATGAGCTTGGTTTGGCGCCCATTACTGTTCCTCAGGAAGCTTTCTATGAAGGCCAGGTAAGCACTAACTAAATGTTAAGAGCATCTCAAGATCCATTATAACTTCTCCAGTTTTACATGTTATCCTTAATGTGCCTACAGTTAACTATTAGAGAATATTGATTCTTTTTTTCTCTTTTTTTTGCTCATATATAACTCATATAATATATGCAGACTAAAATTATCAGAAATATGAATATAATGACCTAAATAAATCAATAGAAAGTTAAGAGAAAGCTAGGAACCCTGCATGTTTTATACTACATCCAGGGCTTTTTTTGTAGAGAAAGCCCAGCAGGAACTTGTTTGCATATTAGGCCACAGTCCCTGACACCAAGCCAGCCGGAACTGCATTCCTGCTCAAAAAAAGCCCTGACTACATTCATAGTGTGAGGGTCGACCTGCCTGTAAGTCTGAATGTCAATATCCTAGTGATATTAATCTTGTTTTTAATCTCCTTTTTTGTCAACTAGGTGGTCAAGGTGATTGTCTTAAAGTGTGAGCCCGAGCAAGAGAGACTACTGCTCTCATTCAAATTAACTGATAATGTTCTTGTTGAGGACTCTATAGTGGAAGAGGTTGCAAAGAAGCGAGAAGTGACATATAAAACTGGACAGGTATTTATTTTGAAAGATTTCCCCTCCTTCTTCTGTGGGTATGGACTTCTGAATATCATTTGGTAGGAAGCGGAGACTAGCAAAACAGCTTAGGTGTGTTTTCTTAGTATTTAGGATGTTAGTCATTTGAATGTCGAGAATTCTGCCATGCACTTTTTCCCCCCTGAAGTGTGCTGTGTTTCTTTGTATGAATTGCCAAGCATTTCTCACTCATTGAGTATATCTTGGGGTTTCAGTGAATGTTTTGTCTGTCAGAAATGGATTGACACACCTTAGGAATGGATGATGTACTTTGATCTCACCTACTCTATTACTTTACCATAGAATAGTTTCTTTTAGTACAAAAAATCTCTTCTAACCTTATATGTTCCTCACATCAGAGCAGTTTCTCCTAGGATCTAGACCTGAAGCCTAAAGAAGCTAGAGATAATTGCATTTTATATTGTAAACCCACCTGCGTTTGAGAGAACATGGCAGAGTGACAGAGTGACATTTCTCCAAGTGCATTTAAAACCTCTCCAATCATTTGTCTTTTGCTCAGGTTGCTAATGTGAAAATTCTAAAGAAGAATGAAAGTGGCCTAGAAGTTAAAATCTTTCCAGATGATGTTTCTGCCTATCTTCCCACAATGCAACTCTCTGACTATGTGACCAATTGTAGACTGTGGTGGCATTGGCTCAAAGGCAATGAAACCCTGCACAATGTTGTTTGCCTTCATGACAAGGGAGGCCATATTGTATCCTTTTTAATCTGTGTCAAGAGTTTGATTCAATCATTTTCAGGTTTTTTGGTCTGAACTTTGCACATTTATTTCCTGTCTTACTTCCTTATCAGTGACCTTATACATGTCATATCTTACAAGAGTCTGTGTATACTGCACGTACTATTAAAATGAATTATATGTAATTTTTATCTAGGTCCGCATTGTGACTAGAGCTGTTTCCTGCTAGGCTTCAAATGCTCCAAATTTTGGGTTTTTTTCATCAACTGTTAATTCTTGTACATTTTGAGGAACTGAAGTTAAGTGTAGAAAATATTTCAAAGCCTTTCTAATTCCAGCAGTTTGAAAGAGAGAAACTAGGTGGGAAAAATGGTAGAAATGAACAATGTCCTTAATTCTTTGGCTATCAAAGTTTGAGAGTAGCTAGATTTTGTGGGTCTATCTGAAGGTGGGTGTTGGATTTGTGTGCTTTCTTCACATGGCACAATATGGTCCATCAAATTTGTTTACCTTTCTTTCTGTCTTGATAAACTTTTAAAGGATGTCTAACTTTGGGTCACCAAGTACAAAAGCTTTCAGAATTGTTGTTTCCCTGTTCTATACCTTGACATATTGTTTAGACCTTGAGCAGGAAGCCTGCAATCATTTCTGCTCTAGAGGGGGATCATGCAGTGAAGAACTTCTCTGACATTCAGCCTGGATTGCTGCTGATGGGTTATGTGAGAAACATTATGCCATATGGTGTGTTTGTGGAGTTCCCATATGGTTTGACGGGGCTAGCACCCAAATCAGTAAGTTGGGTTGTACTGAACGTTGATTTGTTTTGCAAATATTGATATACACATGAGTTGAAAGAACTTGAAAGGGCTGCCAAAGTAATAGCATGTTGCTCTGTCTCCTAATCTGTATAGGCAATGAGTGATAAATTTGTGACAGATACCAGGGATCACTTTGTGATTGGTCAGACTGTGATGGCCAAGGTGACCAGCATTGATGAAGAGAAGCAGCGTTTCCTGCTGTCCCTGAAGGTGTCTGACTGCTCCTCCGAAGATTCTGTTTCTGAGAGCTTCTCCTTGTTGTTCCAGTACTTCAAGGAGCTGCAGGAGATCAAGAGTATTATGAGCAAAAGAGGTAAAAGGCTTGGCTGACATGGGATGGAGCTAAGAAGTATGACTTGCAAGATTCATGTTAGAAGGAATCTAGTTCTGGGATACAAGTAGTGAAATTTTCAGAATTTTTTGTGAAATTTTTTGGGTCTAGTTATGGTTTCTGTCTCAGGTGAACCCCTAGTTACGTTGATATGATACTTTGGTCTTCGTAATTGCTCTGTGGGTTTTGTTTACTGTTTCACCAGTTGTGAAGATAAAGCTTCCTGACTGGCAGGTTTTCAGTTGGTGACAGTGGCTCATTTGTTATGAATTTAAACGTATCAAAAGACATATTGCCTCCCACCCTGTCCTCTTTGAAAGAATTCTCAAATTGACATTAAAAATTGTGAACTTGCTGGATCTTTAAAAGCAAATGCCTTTTAAAGGCATTTCAATAATGCTAAGTACTGGATTCCAGTAATGCTAAGGACATTTAATTCTTCAGGATGCCTTACTTGGACTTTCTGTACTTCATATTGAAAACTGTAACTGCAGATGTCATAAATCTGTCTTACCACTTCTTCAGATGATTCCAGTGTAGCCCAGAAACTCTGTGAATTAAAACTTGGGCAGAAGCTGCAGCTGGTGGTTCAAGAAGTCAAGGCAGATGGTTCAGCACTTTTCAGTGGCATATGTGCTTCTGGGTTGACCATTGAGGCCACTCACAGACATCTTGGAGGTAGGATATATTTTGTGGTCTTTTTCTTTCTTTCTTTCTTTTGCTGTCTTAAATTTTGTTTGTCAAGAAGTAAACAGATTCCTGATTATAAAGGATTCCAGAGGACTTGTACTTTTAGCCTGTTTCAGCAAAAAAAGCAAAAAACAAGTCTTGTGGTACTTTAAGGACTAACAGATTGGAGAGGTTGTTGTGCAGCTTGTTCATAATGACATTTAGGACCTCCTTCTTGGGACTGTGTCCTCCAAGGAGAGTGTATGGCCTCAAAATGGAAGGGAAGGGTGCTAAATGTGACACCTTGCTTGGCTGTCTTCCCCATAGCTCTCTTCTTCAGCCTCAGGGGAGAGAGGCTAGTGCTTCATCCCAGGCCACTCACCATCCTTTTATGAAGGCAGCCCTCTTAGGCTATGCATACTCTGTGGTCTATCCTTGTCTCCCAGGGAGGTATCCAGGAAACCAAAGGCGCCTCAACCAGGAATCATCTTTGAGCTATTCAGAAAAAAAAATCAAACAATCCAAGTTCCTCTGATTTTGCGCTCTACCACAACACAGGGATGTCTTTATAGATGTAGGCTCCATCCTCAAGCCCTATATACTATCAGAGCTCCCATTTATTTGTAAGTTAACATTGTCCTTCAGGGGAGAAAACCCCCTATAATCCGTTGATAATTTTTCAAAGAATACTATAATGGCACCAAGGAGGTCAAGAATCTAGATAAGAAAATCTCCTGCAAAGACTAACTGCAAGTCATCAAGAATACCATTCCCAACAGTTCTACCCCATACCCAGCTATCATACTTTGTCCTTAACCACAGGTTGGTTGTAAGTTGCTTTGCATTCCTTTGGAGAGAAAGCCAGAATGTAAATACTGAAATAAATAAATTTTGTAAATCACTTGACATCTGGGGACAGATAGTATCTTCAGGTTAATGCACTGCCATAAGTATTGTTGGGGTTCCACAATATGCCAGTAATGCTTTATCGCTCCCTGTCCCCAAATGCCTCTCCTTGAGATACGTCAATGATACCTTCATAGACCCATGAAAAACAAACTGTAAATTCCATCAGGATTTCAACAGCTTCTGCATCACAATTGTTCCACACAGTCTGTTAACTTATTTTATAACACACACACACACACTCTGATTTTCTATTGCAACTGAAGGTGGCTTGGCTTACACCTCCAAATTTTAAAACCAAAATACAATAAACCCCCAATTAACTTCTCCCCCAACAAAAAGCCTGCTGCTTATACCCATTAAAAGTCCAAGTCAATAAGAGAACCTTATAGCACCTCCTAAAACCTTCTAAGTATAGTACCCCTCTCACCACCATGGGGAACCTGTTCCATAGCATAGAAGCTGCTATATAAAAAGTAAGGACTCTAGTCAATGTCTAGGACCAATAAGCAGCAACTTTTAAGGCTGTAGTTGGCACATGTGGAGATACGGAGGCTACTGTGCAACTACACGATGAACATTCATTTATATTTGAAAATATGTGCTTCCTAGCTAAAAGGTCCAAGTGTATCCTCAATGATCTACTGCCCATCCTGGAAAGTAACTTTTTCCTAACAGGCTTGGACGATAGACCTTACATTTTCCCCTCTCTGATCTAAAGCAGCTGCTTAGCAGCAGTCCACCTTATAGCGACATAAAACCCAGAACTAGACTTTGCAACAAACCCAGTTGTCAACTATGACAGGGCCTTTCTTGGAATCGAGGGGGCCTGTGCAGCCTCTTATGATTTTGGGGAACCAGGTTTGTTTAGATAAACCTTTCCTTCAGTTACAAGACATTCTTAGGTTAACAAGGTTTTGGGTTCACTTGCCTTGAAGTACGTTTTATGGTGAGCAAGAAGAACATGGAGATCACTGAAGCCGTTGTATATAAAAAACAAGATTTATTTAATTTACAGTGGTTTTTTTGAGAATGGATCAGCAGCGTAGGTCTTCAGACAATCAAAGAAGAAGCCTGGCTAAGGCACATGGCTGTTGCAGTGGCAAACCATCTCAGTTCATCTCTTGTCTTGAAAACCCCATGAGGGGAGTCATAAATTGGTTGTGTCTTGATGGCACTTTCCACCACAACAGAGTCAGTAAAGCATTAGTGGGGCTGAGATTTAATTTGAGTTAATGTGCTACTGTTGTATTTCTGGGTTTTTAATGTTTTATACTATTTTTTATTGCAAAGTATTGCAATTTTCTAAGCGGGGTTGGCCTGAATAGTGTTTAGATGGGGGACTACCAAGGAAATCTAGGGTTGCGATGCAGAGACAGGCAATGACAAATCAACTCTGAACATCTCTTTCCACCCCACAGGTTCACTATAAGTCAGCTGTGACTTGATGGAAAACAAAATGTGCTACTGATGTTGCTGTTTGATGTGAATTAGCTCTCTTTCAGGGTCTTGATCGGGACACTCAATAATATCAGATACTTTTTTCTCGTCCATGTTTGCTTTCCAAGGCAAGAAAATTGTTATAGGTGACCAAGCAAGAGCTGTGATTCTTCACATGGATTTCTTGAAGTCAAAGGTCTATGTTTCTCTTCGAGAAGAGCTTCTTTCCCCAAAACAAAAGACGGTATGGTTAAATTGAATTGCCTTACGTGGATGATGCTGACTGCATGTATGCTTAATTGATGAAAGAAACATAGTAATACTATCTAACATGCATTGGCAGTAGCAGGGGAGGACTAGAAAGCATGCTAATATCCTTCAAATGTCCAAATGTATAGGGTGTAAGATAGAACATTGTTCTCTTCCTGCAACCTAGAAGGAAGGAAAAGCTCTAAATGATTTTAGACAGCACCATCTTCAGTACTGTTTGTCCACTGGGAAGAACAGTTTAAATTTTTTAATGGGCTTGGGGGGTGGGAATCTTGCCAAATTTTTAAAACTCCCTAGACATTATTACACTGGTACCCTAAACATTTGATGCTGGTGCCTAGAAATCATGTGATTTCTTTTTGCAGCCTTCAGTAAGAATGGGCATAAAAATGATAAAAGCTGGGTCTTGGGAAATTGAAATAATTTACCAGTTTTCTCTAGGAAATTTGTGAAGGATTCACAGGTGGAATAGAAATATCTTGCAATAATGCTTCAAATGTATGGTTTATGTCTCAGGATCCTTGGATCCCTGCAGTCAGTAGCAAACTCTTGTTTTCTGTGACTCTCTGAAAGTCATTGCCTCTCTCTTTTCCAGTTAACAGCAGAATCACAGCATCCAGCTGTGGTGCAGCATGTGACTTCAGAGTATGCAGTTGCTTCCTTGGTAGAAACAGGTCAATTGATTGCCATCCCTTTGACTTCCCACTTCAATGATACATTCCAATTTGATTCTGAAAAAATGAAGGTGGGGCAGTCAGTCATGGTGATTCTGAAGACCATAGAGACAGGCGATCATGGATTTTTGCTTGCTGTCCAAAGTCCAAAGAAGAGAAGGAACATGATCAAGTTACAACAGGAGTCCAAGACACCAGAGGAAATATCAGTTGTGATAAAACATTCTCTGTCCTTGGGAGATATGGTCACAGGAACTGTGAAGTCAGTCAAACCCACCTTTGTCCTTGTGGCACTTGATGATAAGCTAATAGGCAACATTCATGCATCCCAGATCTTGGATGACGTTCCAATAGACACCTTTCCCACATCAAAGCTAAAGGTTGGACAGAAGGTGACAGCTCGCGTCATTGGGGGTCGAGATGTTAAAACTCACAGGTAACAAACTTTTCTTATATTTTGTTTTCTCATAGCTGTTTTTTTAAGCTTTTCTATATCACTGTGCTTGTTACAACATTGTGCTGTAATTTTTTCATCTTTGTTGCCTATAGAGAGGCAGAGGCCTTTGTGCCTCTGTTTATAATGTGGCTAGTTCAGATCATAAGTGCAGCATAGCCTAATTTTGTTCTAATCTAAATACCTGCTCCTTTCCCTACAGAGCAGAAGAGGACAAACTTAGAAACCTGTTAGAAGCTAAATGATCACAGCTAGGGGTAGAATTCTAGCAGGAACTCCTTTGCATTTTAGGACATACGCCCCTGATGTAGGCAATCCTCCAAGAGCTTACAAAAAAGACCCTTGTAAGCTCTTGGAGTATTGGCTACATCAGGGGTGTGTGGCCTAATATGCAAAGGAGCTCCTGCTAGAATTCCATCCCTGATCACAGCTCAGTTGGTACTCTGTTGCCTGTGGCAAATGCTTACGTGTTATTTACATAAACAAGATTTAATGCCTGTGTTTTAGAAATAACTTCCTGTTATGTGACCTTTGACAAATGTTGCCTAAAATGTTGAAAAATTATCTCCCTAAACATTAAATGTGAGTGTGATTTAAAGAAAGAAATCAAAACAGCCAAATTTCAGCAAGTTCCTCCAGACCACATAAAAGTCCGCTAAGTGCCATGTATTGCCCATTCTTAATGAGAGCCAAGATGTGGGTTGGTATTCATGTATATAGACCTTCTTAAATTCATTGACAGGTTATCACTACATTTGTGAGGAACTGGAACTAAGTGTTTGGGTGCTTGGAAAACAAAGCCTTAAGTGGTCAGAGGATGGTTTCTCCATCTGAAGGGAGTAGACTTTGCAGGCATTTGCTTCTTGGTGCAATATCTTTTCACTCCTGGTCTGAGGTAGAAAATTTGTCTAAAATTGCAAGAGTAAAGCTCATTGTCTTTTCTCAGGAAACTGACTTAATATTGCTGAAGCAGCCTACCAAGGAAATAGGTTGCCTTAGTCAAAAATAATTTAGTGTCTGGATTTTGCTTTTAGTTGTTGTGTAAGAGGATAAAGTGCTGATTTCATACTGTGTTGGGTAAAGCAAGGATCAAGTGCTAAGTCTGTTTCTTAATGTTCCAGGTATCTGCCCATCTCCCATCCATACTTCACCCAGACCATCCCAGAGCTCAGTGTCCGGCCAAGGTAAGGAAACTTTTAAATGTTCTGTTTTGGATGGGTGTGTGTGAATTTTTCTAACTGTTAAATGCCTAAATTCTTGTTATTTATCTGAATGCCAGGTATATGTTTTGATTTTTGTGTCTAGAATCCCAAATTGTATGAAGAGAATGTATTAGACAAAATTATATCAGATCCAAACATAGAATATAGTTTGGTGGGGGGCGTTGTAGAGGCTGAGATAGTGGTAAACAGTGAACAGAGGAATTGTGATCAGGAAAAGCTGATTCACCTGGAGAATGCTTGGGCTAGAAATATTGGGAGAAGGCTAGACAATGAATTCTGAACTGCTGTTCTTCTCAGCATACATCCAGCTACCCCAAACATTCCTACTGTTCCAAACATTCCTAGTGTTCATTATTTTGCAGAATTCAAATATTGCTGCCACATACCATTACTTTAATCTATGCAAACATTATAAGAATTCCATTCTTGTGTAATTAAGAATTTGGTAGGCCTGCAATATGAGAGCCAGTTTAGTGTAATGGTTAAGTGTGCAGACTCTTATCTGGGAGAACCAGGTTTGATTCCCCACTCCTCCACATGCAGCTGCTAGGTGACCTTGGGTCAACCACAGTTCTCTCAGAGCTCTCTCAGCCCTTTCTACCTCACAGGGTGTTTGTTGTGGGGAGGGGAAGGGAAAGGAGATTATAAGCTGCTGTGAGCCTCCCAAGTGAAGAGCAGGGTATAAATCCAATCTCTTCCTGATAGTGCATTATGTTCCTTGGTTTTGATTGCAGCATGAGTACAGACAGTGCATTTTGTTTAAGGAGAGAAGTAAAATAGAAAAATGAAGCCTCATGCTTCCCACTATATTTATAATGCTTAACATACAGGCATAACTGCTTCACCTCCTGTTATAACCAGGGAACTGAAAGGAGAAAGCAACACAACCTTGTGCCCTGAAGACTTTGACACAGAAGAGAGATTAAAATCTTTCAAGCCCGGGCAGATGGTAACATGCTTTGTTAAGAAGGTGAGGCCTGAAACTGCTAAGAACCCAACAAATTTTGTTTGTTTTTTGCACTTAAGCCAGTTGGCATTTTAGATTCAGAAAGTTAATATAATAGATAGTTGCCCTGACTTGGATAGCCCAAGCAAACCTGATCTCTTCAGATCTTGGAAGCTAAGCAGGGCTGACCCTGGCAAGTACTTGAAAGGGAGACCTCCGTGGAATACCAGGAGTGGTAGGCAGAAGCAGGTTGTATCCACCCACTTCTCTGAACATCCTCCATGTCCCAGTAGGAGTTGCCAGTAGACCAGGCACACTTGCGCATACACACACACACACACACACACACACGCCTACAAAATACAATAGATACATGACTGGAAATTCTTTTCCTAAGTAGTCTCCAATTATTTCTTTAAGTTGTAGATCGCTTTCCTAATTTTACTTTTTAGATTCATGTTTGCGAGGTGGGAGGTGTGTTAATGGTGAAATGCTTCAGTGAATTTTCAGACTTAATTCTAATAAATGCATAATAAATCCACAGGGTAGCCATGTTAGTCTGTTGCTGCAAAGATAAATGGAAGTCCAGTGCCACCTTAAAGACTAACAAAATTTAGCACCCTATTCAAGCCTTGTGGACAGAGAGAATGCTACATTTCTTGATGAATCTGACTTCAGCACTATCATGTTGGATTCTCTCTCTGACGTTCATTTTTAAGAGAACATGAACCTTTAGATCAGCAACAGTATGTCGTGGAAGGCGGCAGTGTTCCCGGTGGAAACCTGAATGTTATAATGTGCCTTTTCCCAGTAGAATAATGAAATGTGATGTCTTCTCTCCTGTGGCTTCTGTTCCCAGTACAACACCGTAAAGAAATGGCTGGAGGTGGACGTTACTGCTAGTGTTAGAGGGAGAGTTCAAGACCTGCTCCTTTCGCCTAACACCAAGGTGAAAAATCACTGATGTCCCAAAACATGCAGAAAAATACTTCAAAAATGTTTTCTTTAGTATATTTATAAATGATTTGAATAAAGGAATAGAGGGAATGCTTATTACATTTGCAAATTATACTAAATGGGGGGGGGTAGCAAATGCAGTAGAAGACAGAGTCAGGATACAGGATGATTTTGACAAGCTGGAAAACTGGGCTAAAACAAATGAATTTTAATGGGGGAAAATATAATAATAATAATAATAATAATAATAATAATAATAATAATAATAATAATAATAATAATAATAATAATAATAATAATAATAATAATAATAATAATAATATTTTATTTATATCCCGCCCTCCCTGCCGAGGCAGGCTCAGGGCGGCTAACAAGACATGGTGTGTACCATGATTATTATACAATTCATATGATAAAATATAGTTAATAAATACAGTTAAAACAGTTACATAAAATTTTAAAAACCACAATAAATTAGAGGTGCTACATTCAGTGAGATATATATCCAGATGGCTAGATGTCACTTTCAGGGTTCCTTATAGGCTTGTTGAAAGAGGGTAGTTTTGCAAGCCCTGCGGAACTGGTTAAAGTCCCGCAGGGCTCGCACTTCCTCCGGTAGCTGATTCCACCAGTGGGGAGCCATTATTGAGAAGGCCTGCTCCCTCGTTACTTTCAGTTTGGCCTCCTTTGGTCCAGGGGTTTTTAGGAGACTTTGGGAGCTGGATCTCAGCGCTCTCTGGGGAACATATGGAGAGAGGCGGTCCCTAAGGTAGGCAGGTCCTCGGCCATATAGGGCTTTAAACATACTACTGCTATGGATACAGGAATAATTCTAATTCAGAGATGTAACCAGCCATTGAATTAGGCTTTTCTGTTGGTAATAAAACCTTTCTCTCTCCTCAGGTCTCAAAACATGCAGAAAAGTACTTCAAAAATGGGCAAGCTTTGACTGCAACAGTGGTAGGCTCTGATATCACTAAAACCAAGCTCTGGCTGTCACTGACAGGTATGATTTTAAAAGCATCAAACAAGTCCCCTGTGTTATGAATTGTTTGCCTAGTCATTAGAATGGCACTTCCAACATATATTCTGCCATCTTAATGCAGAGTTTTCTTGTGCATGACAAGTTTCAGTTGTCACAGTGAGCTTCCTGGCCCAAAAGGGTTTCCCATTCACTGCAGTGTCAGCTCAGTGTACCCATCTATATTATCCCTGTTTGGGGATGCCTATATTAGATAGGAACTCCATATGCATATTAGAGTTCTAACAGAGCTCTGGATCTGTTACATGATAAGTGAATCAGGAAATATTCTATCCATTTGTAGCCACTGGTCAAGTTGAGAAGGGTTTGTTTTACACAATCAGTGGGTGAAACTGAGATGAAAACAGGTTAAGCTAGAAAGGGGCACTGAATAAGTAGTGACTCTTCACATTTTTGTTGTTATAAGCAATACATCTGTTGATATTTGTATACCAGGCAAGAAGAGTCTTACTCTTGGGAATTTTATACAATCCATCTTTCTGAACCAGTGAAGTTGGGTTCCCTGTGTTATATTTGTAAGTGGAAGTAACAGCCTTAGGATATGAGTAGGACTTTTTTGGTAGAAAAAGCCCAGCAGGAACTCATTTGCATATTAGGCCAAACCCCCTGATGTCACCATTGTTTCACATAGGCCTCAGGAGGATCAAATGTACGAAGACTTTGGTATATTGTGTCTGAGAACTTTAATCTCTTCATTTTCTGAGCAGGAGTTCATTCTCTGGAGAACGGAACCATCATCCTAGGCTATGTCAAAAAGGTGATTCCACATGTTGGCCTGTCTATCATGCTTCCCTTTGGAAAGACTGGCAAAGCTAGCCTTTTCCACTTGAGTGATTCATTTGTTGAGCAGCCACTAGAAGGTTTCAGCATGGGACAACTTGTCAAGTAAGACATTTCTGCGAAATCACTATCATGATCTTCCCTTTAAATATTCTATACACACATGGAGAATTTTATGCTGCTTTTCAGAGTGAGTGCTGTCTAACAATGAAAAGGTTTAAAGCTAAGTTTGTTCAGAAGATAACGTCCTTGTATGTATTCAAGTTCTCTGTTGAGTGTCCCTCAGATTCTGTCCCCCCCCCCCCCCCAAATTTATTTCCCTAAACTAAAAGTTCTTTCGTGTTTGGTTTCCTGTATTGTAAAATGGACACATAAATAGCCTTTATTTTCTCCTCCTCACTCTGGATAAAATTGCCATATTCTTCTGTTTGGTATTTACAGATGTTATGTTCTTTCCAATGATCATAATATAACAGAAGTGTCCCTCCGGCAGTCCAGGTAAGGAATTAAGTTGCATGCTAAATATAGACTAGCAGAAGTGAAGTGAAGTAAATTTTTAAAAATTGGCATCCTTTTTTTTAAACAAGTATTCAAAATTAAAATAAATTGCTGGGTCAGGGAAGTGGGAAATTCTTGAAGATTTGGGGGTAGAGCCTGAGAATGGCAGAGTTTGGGAAGGAGAAGGAGTTCAGGAGGGATGTGATGCCATAGAGTCCACCCTCTGAAGCTGCCTCTTGTCTCCAGGGGATCTGATCTTTGTAGTCTGGAGATCAGTTTCTAGGAGAATTCCTGGTCCCACCTGGAGGCTAGCAGCCCTATAGGGAAGAAACCTACCATTTGGACTAGAACTGCAGCAGCACAAATTCATTTGGATCTGATCCTGCAAATGAGATGTGTAAATTTGCTTCGTTCTTATTTTTTCTTTTCTGTTCCAGCTTTTAAGTTTGGAACAGATACAGACGAAAGCAAAGCAGTCCTGCTTATATTTCCTATGCTATCTTAATTGTATAAGCTTTTCTGCACAGCCAGGAAAGCCAAACATTATTTTATTAATGTGTAAGTAGAAATAGGATTCCAGAAATTTGATTTTCTATTATGATACACTTGCAGGCATGGGAATTTTGGGCTGCTGTGGCCAGTTGTGTTGCTTGATGTTTTTCAGAGGTTCAGATTTACTTTGCCTGGCCAGCAGGAGGGCATTTCATTCTATCTCTCTCTTTTATAGGGTTAATCCCAAGAGCCATGGTAAAGTGGAAGATGCAGAAATCACGAGCCTTGATAATGTTCAGAAAGGTAAACTCATCAGAGGCTATGTCAGCTCTGTGACACCATCCAGTATCTTCCTTGGGTGAGTTTAGTATGCTGGTCATAAAAATGAATTCTCTTTTTAGAAAAATGCACATACTAACTAGGCATATTCTATACGCAGAAGAAATTGTGAAATGTTTGCAGGTTCCAGTTCCAGGCTAAATCCAGTGCCCCAAATTACTTCACTCTGGGTTTTTTTTTTTTCTTCTCAGGTTCCCTGTAGTTCTTATATCTGAAAAATATTTTTTAGCATTGGAAGGAAGTAGGATCTTTGTTTCTGGAGTTCGTTGGCTCTGTCCTTCAGCCCATCAAGAGTGTAGAGCCATTTGGGGTTAACTGGAGCTGTGGTCCAAGCTTCCTCCAGGACTATCAATATACCACTATCCTGTATCATCTCTACCACATTACTGTATTCAGTAGTTGAAATGTTGTTATTTATTTATTTATTTATTTTATATCCCACCCTCCCCACCAAAGCAGGCTCAGGGCGGCTCACAGCATAAAATCCCAACAAAATTAAAATAAGTATTAAAAGTTTATTCACTTTTTACTTTCATAGGCTGGCTGCTGGTTTATGGAAAGCCAAGGTTCAGGTTCCATTAGGACTGGCTGGGGAGGGGGGTGCTTTGCAATGATCTGGCTTTTGAAGTGAGACTGTAACAACAGACCTATCCTTTTTTCTTTTTCTTTTTAATAGATTGTCTGATTCTGTTGTGGGTCGAATCCCATTGGAATATATCACCCATTCTTTTGTGCCAGGTCAATGTGATTGTGCAAAATTTATACACGCAGGACAGTTAATCACTGCCAAAGTTCTCAGGTAAGTGTTTTGTTTAATTCATTGCTGAATTTGGGATGGGAACACTTTGATATAGAACAGATAAAACTCTGTCATTTATGGAGGGACATGGAGGTAGTCTAGTTTAGGAGAAGCAGCAAATCAGATTCAAATACCACTTCAGTTTGGTCAAATATTTGAGTTTGCCATTTATAAAATGCTAATTCTAATAACCTATCAGAGTTGGTGTGAAGTTGAAGGAGATAAGGAATGTACTTAGCACATTTTTAAAAGCACTATGTAAGATTCCATACTTACAGTAGTTCTTTTTCTGCCATTCTTTCCCCATCACCATTTTGTTTTATTTTTTTTAACAATTATACAGTGTAAACAAAGAAGAGAATCATGTGGAGCTCTCAGTTCTTCCTGAAGACACTGGGAAACCGAGTGTTATCCCGGAGTCCCTGAATTTGCCACTCAGTGAAATGGACACAAACTTTAAGAAGCTAAAGAAGCGCAAAATTTCTGAATGTGAACAGGTATCTGTCTGGGTGGGAGACTGGGTAGCAGTAGTGATAGGAAGGTCTGGGATATAATTGTACCACATTACATGTATTTGAATTTTTTTTACATACGTAAAAGGTGTTTGATAAAAGTGTTCTTTTTAAAATTGAGTGTAAAATTTTGTTTTCTAATGATAGGAAGAAAAACAAGGAAAAAAGAGAATTCATTGTACTGAAGGAGATGATAGTGGCATTGAGGTCTATTGTCGGGAGGAAGAAGAGGAGGAAAAATGTGAAAAGAGCTCTAAGGTGAAGAATTATGGAAGAGGAAGAACATCTGGACTTCTTTAGAGTGTTTTTGTTGCATATATTTAATACAAAACCTTTTGATTTTTCTCCCATTAGAGAAGAGAAGTTCCCAGGCTGAAGGTTTCAACCAGCTTTACGTGGGAGGAAGATTTAACTGAACTGGATACAACCATGTTGAGAGAGACAGAACACAGCTCTTCTAGTGAGGAAGACGAAGAAGATGCACAGTTGATGGTGCAGTATCTCAGTACACTCTGCTTCAGCATTGCTTTACATGCATCCTGGAATCTTATTTGCTGATCTTTAACTTAGTACTTCTAGGGCGTTCCATGCGGACCTGAAAAGTATATAGATAGTGTGTGTTTTCCCCCCGAAAGTGAGAGATTTTGGTACAATTGGGACAATAAGTAGGATTAGAGTCTTTCTCTAGCTTCAGATTATGTTGGGAGTTGTTTTATGCAGACATTCTTCTTTGTTTTGGATACTTGCATCAGTAAATTTGTACTTGTTCTTGAGTTGTGTTGCTTAGATGAGATGATGACAAACATGCAATTGTATATACAGCTACCCCAAAGCTTTCTTTCAGTTACCATCCTCCACACATATGCGGAGATGTAGGAAGCTGCATCAGTTTAGCTAATTGCACCACAAACCAAGGCAGACAAGGTAATGGATGATAGGTAATAGATGTATGCATTGCTGGTCTTGAGTGGCAGGAGGGTTTGGAGTTCAAAGTGCCTCAGCTAAGGGTTAGCTATGTCACCTGTTCCAGATCATAGCTCTTCTTAGAAAGTCCATGACCTCTTTTAAGTGCCCACCACTTAGAGCAGGGGTGGCCAACAGTAGCTCTCCAGTTGTTTTTTGCCCACAACTCCCATGAGCCCCAGCCAGCATGACCAATGGCTGGGGCTGATGGGTGTTGTAGGCAAAAACATCTGGAAAGCTACCATTGGCCACCCCTGACTTAGAGCAGCTTTGAGTGACCATGTGATTGGGCATGTTACTCCCCTTACATTGAATCTTGTAGCATCACTGCTATTGCAATCATTACTTCATTCTTGTCTTGTTTTATTTTAAGACAAAGAAGCCAACAAGGCAGAACAAGGAGTTGGAGAAGCAAAAGGCAGAAAAGGAGCTTGCCAAACTGGAAACTGCCCTGATGGATCCTACTCGGCAGCCCCAGTCTGCAGATGATTTTGACC
The DNA here is from genome assembly GCF_032191835.1 of Heteronotia binoei. Lineage (NCBI taxonomy): Eukaryota > Metazoa > Chordata > Lepidosauria > Squamata > Gekkonidae > Heteronotia > Heteronotia binoei. Next base: position 74,198,751 of record NC_083228.1, on the reverse strand, counting down.
GCTTGGTCCTTGGCAACCCTGACAGCTCCATCCTTTGGTTGCAATATATGGCCTTCCATCTCCAGGCGACAGAGATAGAGAAGGCCAGAGCTGTGGCTGAAAGGGCCCTCAAAACAATTTCCTTCAGGTGAATCTTCTTTCCATTTTGCCTGTAGCTGTTTCTGCTTATTTAAGGTTTAGTTCATAGGGTCACCATAAGTTGAATGTGATTTGACAGCATTTGACACACGCATCATTGCTTCTGTTGTGGTTTCATTAATGTTTAGAGTTGTTCTATAAACTATGCAGCTATTTTAAAATTATTATATTTTAACTACTGCTGGAGACCACTGTGTATGTATAGATTGTAAAGAGGGTGAGTATAAAAATAAAAAGGGCCACATATGTGAACTCATGAAGCATTGGCCCTCTTTCAGCACAAGGGTATGGGAACTGAACAGAGTAAAGAGAAAGAAAAGAGATGGTTCTACAGTGATTTTTCATAGCATTCATCCTGATTGCATAGATGAAGCCAACAAGTGGCTGATGTTTTACTGTTGGTTTTGGGTAGCCGTACTCCCTTGATAGCACATACTCTCATACTCCCTTGTTAGCACAAGTGGGCTGGGTGGAAAATTCTGCATTAAAAATTTGCTCAGAAGAATACTTCCTTGATGTGCTACAGTCCCAATAACATTTCTCCCCAAATCCATAATGTCTGATGCCAGAAAGATGGTGAGCTGGGGTGGCATGACACCCTAAGTAGTAATCTGGGCGACCCAGCCCCCAGCCATTCAAGATTTTCTGATAGGTTCAGCATTGAGTCAGGTGGGCCCCAGCTTCCCGTGCTCATTGCTGGCTCACTCTCTCCACCCAGCAAGAACTACCATAGCCTCCCTCACTGTGCCCACCCTTGGGCTCAGCTTCTCCCCAAATCCATTCTGTGGGAAAGGTTTCTAGTGTTACATGCCCAGTTTCTGGTTGGGACATAATACTGTGATTTGCCAGCTTCCATGTGATGTTGAGTAGCTGTTGAGGACAGTCATTGCAGAGGCCATGGCTCAGTGGCAAAGCATCTGTTTTGTGTGCAGAAGGTCCCAGGTTTAATTTAATTTAAATTTAATTTAATTTTTAGGTTTATATCTTGCCCTTTCTTGCAAGTGGGCTCAGGGCGGCTTACAACAGAAATTTAAACACCTTTTACAAGTTAAAACATCATAAAAACATAACAATATAAAAACATAACAGTTCAAGACAAAGGCAGTACAGCATCACAAACACAGATGGTGAGCCAGCAACAGCGTATAGGCTGATATCTTCAACACAGCAGAGTCACCATGATGGTGAAGTGATGGGGAGGCCAAAGGGATGTTTGCCAGATCAATTAAAAGCTGGCAGCAACCACCAGTTGCTGGCATCACCAGCTAAAAGACTGGACAGTAAATTGTATGGAGAACCTTCATCTGAAACCTTGGAGACCTGCTAAGAGTTGGAGTAGGTAATACTGACCTTGATAGACCAGTAGTCTGATTCTCAGTCTTTGTGTTCATGTCATTGGAAACCAGGAAGGTAGGGTTGTATGTACCTGACTGACCCAGCTCATATGTGCCAAAGAGAAGTCTAGGAATGACAACGGCAGAGGGCAGTTTTGAACTTGTGAGGCTACATTACTACCTGCCTTTTCTGGGTAATAGGGATCTGTTGATTAGGATCAGTTGTTTCAGTAAAGAAATATAAACTTTGGTCAATTTGTTTCCAAGGGAAGAGCAAGAGAAGCTGAATGTGTGGGTAGCCCTACTGAACCTGGAGAACATGTATGGCACAGAAGAAGCACTGATGAAAGTCTTTGAAAGAGCCATTCAGTACAATGAGCCCCTGAAAGTTTTCCAGCAGTTGGCAGACATCTATGCTGATTCTGAGAAATATAAGGTGAGACCCAGTTACAGCAGTGTTTTAAAGTGGAGAGTCTGTACTACTAGCCTGTATAGCTGGAAAATGACACTGAATGAGACTGGGTTTTCTTCCTCCTGTGGAATACGATATTGTGGATATATCTTCAGGCTGCGACCGGTAGCAAACTTATTCTTTACATGGCTTTGTGCAAGCAGTGCCTAGGTATTGCCTTCCTCTGGGTATTTGGCTTTAGCTAGAGTCTATTTATAACAAAATGTGCAATCAGAAGATACTAGATCAGTATGTTTACACTAATTTACTACATGCAGTTTTTCATTGTCTTGGTTGCTAGATTTAGAATTTCTTTTTATTTTATATAAATGTACAAAAACCATTTCTTTACCAGATCCAGGATAGACATTGGCTTTTCAATGCAACCAAGCTTGGGGGAGGAGTTCAAGAGCACAGACTTTAAACTAAGTACTGGAGAAAACGAAAGAAAGTAGTTTGCAAATCATGTCTGTTCCTTCTGTCACTGTTTGCCTGAATCTCTTAGGGCCCTTTATCTTTCTGTTTGTCAGCCTGAAACCCCAAGAGTAACCAACAATAGTTTTCGAAATGGGCAGAAGACAGGACAGGGAATCCAAGCAGAGAATCAGTAAATTCTCAGAAGCTAGATTTAGAACATGTGTAATTTACTAGCCAGTACATAGAGTTGGTGGTGACCTGGATTTTAGTCTTGATCTTGCCTTGAATTGCATTTTTAAATTCTTTAGTTCAGTTTTCTTATGTTCATAAATGATTAGTGACAGCTCTTTGCCTTTAGATATGTGTGGGTTTCACATCTTAAAAATTATCCCTTTTTTCGTATCCATCAGCAAGCTGATGATCTGTACAACACAATGCTGAAGCGCTTTCGCCAGGAGAAGTCTGTGTGGGTGAAATATACTACTTTTCTCCTAAAAAGAGGTCTGATAGAGGCAGCTCACAGGCTTCTCCCACGGGCACTCAAGTGTCTGCCAGACAAAGAACGTAAGATCTTCTTGGTTTACTCTTTTTATGGTTGGCTTATTGTACCTTCCCCTCTAGAATTTACACTTCCACAAGGCCCAATAATGTTTGATACTGATTCTGCCCTGTCTCCTAACATTGCATGACTCTTCAAACTGGAGCTGAAAAATGGCCTCCAGAACATGGCCTGAACATCTCTCTCTCCCCCCTCCTTAATATGTAAACTGAGGTAGATTTATGAAGGACTCAAAAGCTCGCACACTGTTTTGTGTTGCTTTTGTTGACCTGTTTAAAAAAGAGGGTATTAGTGGATTTTTTTTTTTTTTTAGATTTTTATTTGGACCAAGTAGCTACCAGAACTTCATGCTTCTTATTGCTTTTTGGGGGGCAGTGCATGCTAATAATTACTAATGATGCTAGACATTCTAAAAAACTCAACCATAATCATAATTGGTAACTTTAATTTTAAACATGAGAGTTTAATTATGTTTAACTTCAGAGGCTGGGGGAAGTTCCTGATAATTCTATTTTGTTAACTCCTTATGCTCAGTGTTTGCTCCAGATAATCTGGAGTTTACCAGAGTCTCAAGAAATCTCAGCAGTGCTTTCATAGCACACATTGATTCTGTGCCAGTCTGTTTACCTATTGTCAGTTCTTGTGATACCATCCTGTCTGTTGTTTAATGTATGTATTCTTGCTTTCTCTGTCACTACACTGAAAAAACTGCATATGCTGCACTGAAAAAAATCAGCCACAATTACTAACACATATTTTACTAAACAAAAATGCAGGGATGGAGGGAACTACTCTGAGAAATTGCTGGGCATTGAACCCTAACTTCTTTGTTTAATGGTGCTTTGCCAAGGTAATGGCAATACCCTCAAAATCTGACCAGAGGCAGTGACAGCTACTATGTTTAGGTTTTATTAAATTTATACCCCACCTTCCCCACCAAGGCAGGCTCAGGGCAGCTTATAACAACAATCATAAAACAATAAGAGACTAACATGTTAGTGCATCATCATAATAAAATCAATTAAATTTAAAACATTTTAAAACAGTTGGTGCTAATAACATTCTGATGTTATTCAGGTTCGATGACTAGAAGGTATGTTTTAAAAATCCATGTTTGCTGTGTTGCAGATGTGGATGTGATTTCAAAGCTGGCACAGCTTGAATTCCGGTTTGGAGATCCAGAACATGGCAAGGCCATTTTTGAGAACACCCTGAGTACATACCCAAAACGCACAGACATCTGGTCAATTTATATAGACATGATGATAAAACATGGCAGCCAGAAAGAAGTACGGTGAGTACTAGCATGAGTTAGAAAGTCAAGACTTCTGAACCCTCCAGGAAAAAATTGTGTTATAACACAGGGATTGCCTGTTGGTCTTGATTTCAAGAGAAATTACATCAGACTGGAAGATCTGATCATTTGAATGCGGGAGGATTAGTATTACAACACCAAGAGGGGTTCAGAGTGAGGGACTGGATTAATGGAAAGCATAAAGAACCTTAGGTCTATTACATGCAATGGGAAACCATTCTAGCAAATCATTTTGATGATGTGACCAAAGAAGGCCTGAAAGCAGGACCTTCCCTGATGATGTAAGAGCCTTTTGAACAAAACCCATGTGCTGAGAATTTAAAACTTCCAGGGTTCTCCATGCTGTTTTTCAGTTTTTATTTCGTTTTGAGCTAGGGAGGGCTCGGTTTCTAGTGAACACATTTGTGCAGTCTTGGTCCATACTGGTTTCTGGGTCTCCCTCATAACCAGGTGCTGAAGATGGTAAGGAAGCTTTGTATCCAGGTTGTCTGCTTTCTTTTATTAACAGAAGCAAGGATCTGACAGCATGTTGATCTTTGCATGAGGCAAAGGGCTTTGAAAGAGAGAATGAATGCTCCCCCCAAAATAAAACTGAGTAGACTATTCAGTTCATACTTTATGATAAAACTGTGTTCTGAACAGTCTGATGCATTTTCACAGGGAAGTTTTTGAACGAATAATACACCTCAGCCTAGCACCAAAGAAGATGAAATTTTTCTTTAAACGCTATCTAGAGTATGAGAAGAAATATGGCACAGCAGAAACAGTCCAAGCTGTGAAGGCAGCAGCACTGGAATACGTGGAATCCAAGAACAATCTTTCTGAGGGTTGATGCACATAACAGACAGACTTTGGAGTATTGCTTGCTAGCTTGCAGAGAAGCATGGCGGAGCTGTCAGGAGGAGGAAAGCCATCTCTGCTTGCTCTGCTTCCTGGTGGTCTCAAGAGCAAATAAGTTAACCTCGGACAAAATCATCATGACTTATCTGGAACTGTATAAGATCATAGGCCTTATAAATATTTGTATTTTTGCTATCTTCTTATGATGTTTAAATGAGAATTGCTTTATAATTTTATTTAAAAGAAAATTAATAACATGCAGAAAGCCCACAGATTTTGTGTACAGACTACTTAAATGCAGTAAAATTATGTGAGTTTTTTTGCTTACACTCTTTTTCTATATAAAGGTGATGAAGAATGTTTGTTTTCCTTTACTAGTATTTCTCACTTGATTCATTCATTCATTGTTGTATGAATTAGAAATTTATGCCATCTGGTTTTAGTTGGACTTTTAGCTTGTTAACTTCATAGTTCTTCTATGAAACCTTGAACTTTTTGTTGTTGTTGTAAAACCTGTCTTACCAGAGCCAGTTTGGTGTAGTGGTTAAGAGTGCAGACTCCAATCTGGGAGAACAGAGTTTGATTCCCCACTCCTCCACATGCAGCTGCTGGTGTGACCTTGGGTCAGTCACAGTTCTCTCAGAGCTGTTCTCTTAAGAGCAGTTCTCAAAAGAGTTCTCTCAGCCCCACCTACTTCAAAGAGTGTCTGTTGTGGGGAGAGGAAGGGAAGGAGACTCCCTCTGAGACTCCAAGTGAAGGCTGGGGTAGAAATCCAATCTCTTTTTCAAAGTGGCAAACAGCATTTCCCTGGGCATGTACGAAAGGGCCATGAGAACTAAGCACTGATGCAACCCTTCTTGCCCTCCTTCTCATGATCTGCCTACGGTCACAGAATCAGCATTGCTGTCAGATGGTCATCTGACCTCTGTTTAAAAACCTCCAAAGAAGGAGAGTTCACCACCTCCCAAGAAAGTCTGTTCCACTGAGGAACCACTCTGTCAGGAAGTTCTTCCTAATGTTTAGTCAAATTCTTTTGATTTAATTTCAGCCCATTGGTTCTGGTTTGACCTGGGGCAAAAGAAAATAATTCCACATCATCCTTATATGACAGCCCTTCAAGTACTTGAAGATGATCATATTATCTCTCAGTTGTCTCCTCTCCAGGCTAACCATACTGAGCTCCTTCAACTTTTCCTCATAGGGCTTGGTCTCCAGACCCCTCACCATCTTCATTGCTCTCCTCTGAACATGTTCCAGCTTGTCTATATCCTTCTTAAATCGTGGTGCCCAAAACTAAACATGGTACTCTAGGTGAAGTCTAACCAGAGCAGAGTAAAGCAGTACCCTCACTTTGTATGATCTGGACACTATACTTCTGTTGAATCAGCCCAAAATCACATTTGTCTTTTTAGCTACTGTTGACTCATGTTCAGTATATGGTCCATTAAGACCCCTAGATCCTAGACTGCACATATTACTGCCAGGGCAAGTCAGTCATATTCAGATTTTCATTGTCCCCTTTCTTTAAGATGGGAACATTTGCCTGCCTCAAAGCTTCTGGTAACTCACCTGTTGTCCAAGAATTCTCAAAAATAATGCCCGGAGACTCAGAAATTATGTGTGCAAGTTCTTTTAGTACCCTTGGATGGAGTTCATCTGGCCCAAGGACTTAGTATTATTTAAAGAAATCAGGTGTTTATGTACCACCCCTCCACCAATCCTAGGCTGCAACTCCCTTCCCTCATTGAATATTCTGTTTTTGCTATGTTGAGGATCTTTTCCCTCACAAAAGAAGACTGAGAAAGTAGGAATTGAGTAGTTCAGCCCTCTCTTCGTTACAAAAGACCAGCACAACCACTTTAATTTTAAAAGGGGTAAATTCTCTGAGATGAGGCATGTGAAGAGGAAACTGAAAGGAAAGATAAATACAGTCAAAACCCTTGGGGAAGCTTGGAGGCTATTTAAAACTACAATCCTAGAAGCTCAGATAAAATACATACCACAAGTTAGGAAAGACACAAACAGGTATAAGAAAAGGCCTGCATGGTTAACAAACAAAGTAATGGAAGCTGTAAAAGGTAAGAAGGACTCCTTTAAGCGGTGGAAAGCTAGTCCAAGTGAGATTAATAAAAGGGAACTCAGGCTGCAGCAAATCAAATGCAAGACTGTGATCAGGCAGGCAAAAAGGGACTATGAGGAGCATATTGCAAAAAACATAAAGACCAACAATAAAAATTTCTTCAAATATATTAGAAGCAGGAAACCAGCCAGGGGAGCAGTGGGGCCCTTGGATGACCAAGGGGTGAAAGGATTACTGAAGGAGGATAGGGAAATGGCTGAGAAGCTGAATGCATTTTTTGCCTCCGTCTTCACTATGGAAGATGAGAAGTGTTTGCCTGCTCCAGAGCCACTTATTTTGGAAGGGGTGTTGAAAGTCCTGAGTCAGATTGAGGCGACTAGATAGACGATAGACGAATTAAAAACTAATAAGTCACCAGGTCCAGATTGCATACATCCAAGAGTTCTGAAAGAACTAAAAGTTGAACTTGTGGATCTTCTGACAAAAATATGTAATCTTTCATTGAAATCTGCCTCCATTCCTGAGGACTGGAAGGTAGCAAATGTCACCCCCATCTTTAAAAAGGGTTCCAGAGGAGATCCAGGAAATTACAGGCCAGTCAGTCTGACTTCAATACCGGGAAAGTTGGTAGAAACCATTATCGAGAACAGAATGAGAATGAGTAGGCACATTGATGAACATGAGTTATTGAGGAAGACTCAGCATGGGTTCTGTAAGGGAAGATCTTGACTCACTAACCTGTTACATTTCTTTGAGGGGGTGAACAAACGTGGACAAAGGAGACCCAACAGATGTTGTTTACCTTGACTTCCAGAAAGCTTTTGATAAAGTTCCTCATCAAAGGCTCCTTAGTAAGCTGGAGAGTCATGGAGTAAAAGGACAGGTCTTCTTGTGCATCAAAAACTGGCTAATTAATAGGAAGCAGAGAGTGAGTATAAATGGGCAGTCTTTGCAGTGGAGGACGGTAAGAAGTGGGGTGCCGCAGGGCTCGGTACTGGGTCCCATGCTCTTTAACTTATTCATAAATGATTTGGAGTTGGGAGTAAGCAGTGAAGTGGCCAAGTTTGCAGATGACACTAAATTGTTCAGGGTGGTGAGAACCAGAGAGGATTGTGAGGCACTCCAAAGGGATAGCATTGGAAAAAGTCCAGAAAAGGGCAACTAGAATGATTAAAGGGTTGGAACACTTTCCCTATGAAGAAAAGTTGAAACATTTGGGGCTCTTTAGCTTGGAGAAATGTCGACTGCGGGGTGACATTATAAGAGTTTACAAGATTATGCATGGGATGGAGAAAGTAGAGAAAGAAGTCCTTTTCTCCCTTTCTCACAATACAAGAACTTGTGGGCATTCAATGAAATTACTGAGCAGTCGGGTTAAAACGGATAAAAGGAAGTACTTCTTCACCCAAAGGGTGATTAACATGTGGAATTCACTGCCACAGAAGGTGGTGGCGGCTACAAGCATAGCCAGCTTCAAGAGGGGGTTAGGTAAAAATATGGAGCAGAGGTCCATCAGTGGCTATTAGCCACAGTGTGTGTATAATTTTTTTTTTTTGGCCACTGTGTGACACAGAGTGTTGGACTGGATGGGCCATTGGCCTGATCCAACATGGCTTCTCTTATGTTCTTATGTTTTCTTGTCCCTGCAATGGGACTCTCATGTCCTTGCTCTTTTTACTTTGAACATAAGAAAATAACTTCTTTTTGTTTTTAGAATTTTGTGCTAGCCTAAGCTCATACTGAGTTTTAGCTTTTCTAACTTTCTCTCTACAAGCACTGATTATTTGTTTATATTCATCCTTGGTTATAAGGCCCGCCTTCCATACCATACTAAACCTTTAATGGCAGAACAATCGCAAATGAGAATACACAGAATGTAAAAAGTTTAAATGTTGGAGGTAAAATTAAAAAAGAAACATTACATATGCATTTGCACATGGTCAGATTTAAATTTAAGAATGTCTACCAAAATTTTTTCCACAGCCTCAGTAACCTCCCACTTAGTGTCATTCAATAAATAACGACAGTGTGGCAGAGTAGACAAATCTGGGGACAAAGAAAGCTTGCAAAATAGTTCTTTATGGAGATATATGGAACAATCAAGCAATATATGTTGAATTGAGTCAGGAATATTTGCTCCACAGGAACAGTTTTTCACATACAGGTACTTGATATCTCCCCTGCATAACGAAAGGCACAATCACAAACGATTCCTATGAGAAGGAAAAATGGGAAGAGCCTAAAGAAGCCAAAGTGGCTCCATAAACAGCTTTCTAAGGACTTGAGAAAAAAGACTCATTTAGGAAATGGAAGGCAGGAAGTATTGAGTCTGACCAACTTTCCCTTCCCATGTCCTTTTGCCTCTTTTAATTTATGCTCAACTGATCTCAGGTCTGTTCCTCTGACAGGGAAACCTGAAGGCTCAGTCTTTATCAGGGTTGTGTAAGTGAGAGAGTAAAGGGGGTCTTAAGTTAAATGTGTTTTTCTGCATGCCTGAATCCTCTGATTTTTGTAACCCCTGTTTTGTCTATGGATGCCCCCATTTGCTGTCTTCCAACTGTCAAGTTTGCTTTTAGGAGTGATGGGAAAAGTAAAGATTGCTCTATTTGCTAGACCTTCAGAGCAAGAAATTGTGCTTCTGTTACATAAAGTGCAACAATGTGGAAGACCCATAAATACAAACAAAATGTCCAAGTGCAATAGTACAGGTGTGCCATTTCAAAGCACAACATAATTGATCCAAAGAGATACCGTAATTCAGTCCAGTACTGTTGTTAAAAACCAAAGCAAGGGAAAGCAGAGCAGCTGCCACTTGCAAAGGCAGAATTCCACCAGTCCCATCTCCTCTAAACTTAAATCCTGCCAGGCAGCACTAAAGTTCCTGAGTTAGTCATCTATGTTATCACTTGTGGCTTTCTCTCAATGTCCACACTCCAGTTTGAGTCTTTCTAGAGGAAAGCTACTAAAGAAGTACCAGTCAAGTAGCAGCAGTCAAAAACAATAAGATTGATAACATTGTTTTGTGTCTTAAATGAGGATAGCTTCTCTACTTGTGTGTTTCTTATGAGGACTTCTCTGTGCCTGACATCTGCAAACCCTGCTACCAGCCAACAAGCAAGTTCTACTTGGTTACCTCAAGTTTAATACTATTCTTCTTCCAAAACAGGAAAGCTCTGATCTTTCAGAAAAGAACTCCCCCATTAAGAAACCATTGCCATTGGTCATTGATTGAACTCCCATGAGGAGTAGGCTGTGTTGTTTAAATGATAATTCACAAACAATCATCAGCGTTATGCACTAACTGAAACCTTTGTTAATAGGTAAAACTGAGAATGCACACAGAATGCTGGACAAGTTCAGTTATCTTAGGCAGCAAGGAAGACCATTTCCTGGTTATCAGGACCTGAATTGCATCCCACTGCACCTTTGGCCCATTTATGAAGACGGCTGTAGAGAGGGAAGCCTTTATTCTCCCGATAGATACAGACCCCAGTGATGGCATCCCATTGTGGCCTAGGCTGGACATCATCCACAGGGTAGTCGTGTACCAATTCCTTCTCTTCCTTATCTAAGCATACAAAGCCAAAAAACTTTTTTACATTGTTGGCAGCCATGACCTTGGAATGCACCTCTGCAGTGCGATGGAACAGCTTGGTCTCATTGGATCTGTATTGGTCCCAGTAGTCTTCCTGCCGGTAGCTGAGTGGTGAGCAGCAGTGCTTCAGGCACTTGGTGAGGAACACTAGAACTGCAACTACACCAAGGAGCATCCACCCAAAAAGCTGAAAGAAACAATAGTGTTAGTAAAAGAACAGCAGAGCTTTGTTCCCCCCCGCTGTAGTATATTGAGTTGTGCTGCCTGATTTATACAGTCTACTTCTCATATATTCATTTAGAAGGAAGATGGATTTACATCTTCCTTCTACAGAAGGCTCTAGGTTGACTCAGCCTTCCATCCTTCTGAGGTCAGTAAAAGGAGTACCCAGCTTGCTGGGGGGAAAGTGTAGATGACTGGGGAAGGCAATGGCAAACCACCCCATAAAAAGTCTGCCATAAAAACATTGTGAAAGCAACATCACCCCAGAGTTGGAAACAACTGATGCTTGCACAGGGGACCTTTCCTTTTCTTTCCTGGATTTACAGCAGGTTCATGGGAACCTACATCTTCATATTTAGCAGGTCCAGATAATTTCTAAGTTTACTGAAATTAAGCATTGTGAATGTCTACTTTGGAAAGCTTCTGAATACATCTTCAATAGCTCCAAAATTTACATTTAATTAGTTGGTAAAAGTTTTTCTGGATTAGTAATCTAGATTATTGAGAATGTTTTAAGAGTTAGCATTCTTGTTCTATTAATGCTTAACAAAGGCAAGCAATATCACCAAACTTCAAAATAATCTCAACATCTCTAGAAAAGAAACATCTGAATAAATTCCTTACACAATACTAAGGACCAAGAACAAGACTGTCCTACTTCCAACATGCATTAACTTTTTAAAAGTCCCTAATTTTGCAGCATTATTAGCTGTTTTAGGGCAGTGACTTCCAACCTTTTTGGCACTAGGGACTGGTTTCATGGAAGACAATTTTTCCACGGACCTAGGGGAGCAGTGGGGTTTTGGCTGCCCCAGACTGCTCCTCTACCTGCGCTTCATCCCTGCCCTCCTTGGGGGTCTTTAAATGGGGAAGGGGGAAACTGGGGCTGCTTCTGCCACCTCCTTGCTAGGTGGCCAGGCTACAGAATCAATCAATCTGCCTCCCATTTAAAGACCGCTGCTGATCAGCTGATCGGCAGGGGTCTATAAATGAAGGGTAGGCAAAGGTTGCAGCAGCGCTGCCTCTTCTGCCTGCCTTGACTCTGGCAGATGAAAGAGGCAGCATGGCCAAGGGAAGGTAGCTTCGAAGTGAGGCTGTGCTGCCTCTTTCATCTGCCTGGGTCCTGGGTGGGCACAAGGGGTGGTGTGATGCCTCTGCCTTGATTCGTGGCCTGGTTGCTAACAGGCCACCTACTGGTACCAGTCCATGGCCCAGGGTTTGGGGACCTCTGCTTTAGGGCACATAAGTGAAAGGGGTGAGGTAGAAAGAATTTATTTAAATCTAGGGATAGACATGACATAGGTGCAAGGATATTTTTCTTTCAGAATCATTGGCTGTCGACATTGACATTATACAGAAATAAATCCCCACAATAATCAATCAGATAAACAAAAAGGCAGTATTCTTCTACTTCATAAACAAGTAAAATATGATACCTGTGACTCATATTTTAATTGCCTTATAACTTCATCCTTAAATTTTGTCAAGTTTCCTGGTAGATCGTCACAAGGGAATCTGGCCATGATATTGGCTCCATAACCAGGTGGAAATTCATACAAGGAGGAAGGATCCATGAATTCACTCATGGCACAGACATAGGCCTCTCCACGAAGCAGGGAGATCACCGACCATGTGACAGGAGCCACTGCAGCTCGCCCCATGACTGAGCCAAAGATCAAGCATGTTGCTGCTGCTGAAAAATTCTTTGTTCCTCGTCTGTGACACTCGGCTACCAGGTTCCAAGTGTGATTGTTCCAGATGACCCCAATAAGGAACAAGGCCAGGGCTGGTACACCTATGGCAGCCAATCCATAGATGTAGTTCCTAGCTGGGGAGCATGGGCAGTGGAACGCAACTACTGAGAAGATTTCCTGGCTTCCAACTGTGCCCAAGGCAACCAGGCCATTGAAAATCATTACATCTTTGCTCTTGAAGAATAGTGAGAGAAAGCGAAAATTTTCTGCAAGAAGAGCAGCCATCTTGTTTTCTTTGTCCAAGGAGAACTTTCAGTGTTGTGATGTGTGGCCAGCAACATGGAGCCTTGCTCTTATCTCTCACGGGCTGCAAGAAGAGAATCATCACTAAGAATTTAAAATAGAACATTTTCACAGTTGCCCAAGAGAAACACTCCATCTGAGCCTCTCTTTAAGAGATATACTACTGGGTTTATGTTTTTCTATGAGTGTTAGTTTCTAATACTTATTCAGTGTGTACCTTAATACTAGAAATTGTTTGCTAATTGTTCTTATTTGATCAGCACTCTACTATCTGACAACAGAAGTAGACCTCACATTTCTGATGGCATGTAGTGAAAAATAATATTCTATTTTAGGATGTGAATAAAAATAATACAGGGATGTGCTCTTTAAACACAAAAATGTTCTCTTTGAGTTGAGTGTACATGTTAAAAGAAAGGAGAGGATGTCTCTAGGTTTACCACCACTGAAGTTGCTTGTTTCCCTCTGCCAGTTTTTGGAAGATCTGTACTGATAAGTAAGTTACTCCCCACTATCTTACCTGCAGACTCAATTGGTCAAGCTGGAAGAGAAGAGGAAACCAAGAATTTCTGAACTACCATCTCCCTTTCTTGTCCCTTCACTTCTTTAAAAGAGAATAGTCAAGTTTGCCTTACCTTTACCCATCAGTTTGCAGCTAGGACACTGTATAGTCCACTGAAGTTCTTTGGAGTTTGTAATAAAGAAATATGGTTGTTAGAATCAAAGGTACAGTACTGCTAATCTTGACTTCCTGCTGTATCCAGTTTTGTTACCTCCTTGGCTGTGTGAACTCTGGACGTGTATCATAATTTTGCTATGTGTTCAGTTATAAGTTTTACTCCTAGCTCCCTGGACATAATCAGCATGGAAATATGAGTCTTATGTATTAATCTGAATGGGTTGGGTTTATTTAATAGTTCTTGGATGACAAATAATTATGGGGAATGAAAAGTCATTGCCTGACTAATGTGAACAAGGAAGACATTAATTTTTAGCAGTTACATATCTGCATTTCTAATTACACACCTCTGGCACAGCACATGCCATTGCTCATGATTTGCACATAACTTAATTATAATCTCCTGCCATCTCTAGTACTAAGAACTGAATTAGTAGATGTGGGACCGACATCAGGAGAGATGCTGCCAGTAAAGGTTGGACCATTCTCAGGGCTATATACACTAATTATTCAGATGCTGGGAAGATAACAAACCAAGATAGTAGCACCATGAAATGCATTTTAATCGTTAATTTTACTGTTTTTAAATTGTAACCTTAAATTGTTTCTGGCTGATAGTTAGCCGCCCTGAGTCTGCTTGCTGAGACGGCAGGATAGAAAACTAAATAAATTCCACTGTGGCTTTTTCATGAGTGAGAGTTTGTGAAAAGGGCAGATATTTTGTCCTTGGGCTATTTCAGTATACAAGAATTGCCTTGCTAAATCAGACTGAAGGTTTTATGACTCCATCAAGGTCTAGTTGGGCCATGTGCCTGTGGAAGGCGACCACAATTACAGTATGATGGACATAGCTATCCCCTACACACTGCAATGACATTTGCAGTGAATTCTCAGCAATTAAATTAAGATTTCTTTCAATTATTCCTTATCTCTGATTAAGCCCCGTGGCGCAGAGTGTTAAAGCTGCAGGCTCTGCTCACAACCTGAGTTCGATCCCCAGTGGAAGCTGGGTTTTCAGGCAGCCGGCTCCAGGTTGACTCAGCCTTCCATCCTTCTGAGGTCAGTAAAATGAGTACCTAGCTTGCTGGGGGGAAAGTATAGATGACTGGGGAAGGTAATGGCAAACCACCCCATAAAAAGTCTGCCGTGAAAACGTTGCGAAAGCAACGTCACCCCAGAATCGGAAGCAACTGGTTCTTGCACAGGGGACCTTTCCTTCCTGATTGAGCAGTTATGAATGCAGACCATGGGTACCAAGGGCCATTGGTTGCCCATTAAGTATGACAATCTTCAGGTGGGGGCTGGAATTACACCTGAATGTAGGGTTGCCAGCCATTCAGTGACAACCAGCAGGAGAAGAGGACAGGGACTGGGGGGAATAATGTTCTGCCAGTGGCATGATGTCACTTTTGGTAGATACCTGGAAGTCATATCCTATCACTGGCATGATGGCAATGCAACACTCTAAGATTCAGGTAAAACTCTATGGTTTGTGTTGCACTGGTGTCACACTGGTAAAGTGACATCACTCCTGGGTATTGGCTGGGTATTTTTCAAACACCCACCTCCTGCAGATCCTCAATAGGCCTATAGGCAATGGAGATATGGAGGCTGGTCTCTCTACCTGATGTCTACACTCCAGAGATTGCCTGGTAGAGGCAGGAGATTTAAAATTTGATTTTGGTGGAAGTGACTTCACAAGAAGAGATTTCCCTCCCCTCCCCCAAATGCCTCACATCCCAGGCATTACCCTCAAATATCCAGAAATGTCCAAAAATGCTATTGAACCATATTGCCCATCCTAAAATATTTCTTTCTATCCTTACTTAATCCACACATCTGAACAGAAAAGTAGCAAGGTTAATCAATCACCACACATTAATTGTGAAATAATTACAGTATACTGCTGTGTGACAAAAAACTTAAAGCCTGTAGATGGTTTCAATTTTTTCTTAACTATCCCCCCTTCCCCTCTCTCTTCACCCAACTTTCAATCAAGCAGGCAAGATCCAGTGATGGACAGTAAGGAGGGAAGCAGCTTTCCGCCCAGCAGAATTAGGGTTTGTTCCATTCAGTAGCAAAACAAAAAACCAAAGCCTTCTAAGAACAGCCCTGTTGTCCCATTAATGATCTCCTTTATAAATCCATAAACTATCCTCTTGGGCCTTAAAAGAATGCCTGTGTTCCTCTAGTTTTTCTTTTACACTCTTCATCTGACAATGTCAATTTGGCTTGCCAGGTCCAACTCAGAAAATATCTGGGGATTTTGGGGGTGCAGCTGGGAGACTTTGGGGTAGAGCCAGGTGACTTTCCCATTCCCTACAATAAATAAATAAAAACACACCAATGCAGTTCCCCTGAATACAGACTTAATTTCCTCATGCCCCAGCAGCTGCACTTCCACTAAATGAAAGTGAACATGTATACACACACTCTCACAAAGCAGCCAAAATAAACACAGCACACCCACACTTTCGTGATTTCACTAGATCAATTTACTCACAAGAGTTGCTGAATGTAACCATCTGGTGTATTTCAACCAACTTCTTCAGACTAACAGGAAACAAAAGCAGAGCAGCTCAGGGAGTGGAGTTTTCCTCTAAATGAACAGAGGGACTCTGTTCATCCCTCTCTCACACAATTCACATACTAACCAGGAAGACCCATGTGGCTTTGCCTACCTGCCCTGCACATTCAGGTTTCCTCTTGCTCAGATTTAAAGACACACACATAGTCCAAAACACAAGCAGTTTGCAGGCTTCTTTTAAGCCTGCCAAGATTTAAAGGCACATGGTGGCTGTCAAGGCAGGCCTCTCCCCCTCCAGCCAGCTGGCTGGCAGCAAGGAAGAGTCTGCAAAACCAGGAGATCTCCCACTGGGACCTGAGGGCTGGCAAGCCTAATGTCAGTGTCACTCTGGCTAGTTTCCTGAACCTCACATGGTTAAAGGAAATTCTGTTTTCCT
Source organism: Heteronotia binoei (assembly GCF_032191835.1). Classification (NCBI taxonomy): domain Eukaryota; kingdom Metazoa; phylum Chordata; class Lepidosauria; order Squamata; family Gekkonidae; genus Heteronotia; species Heteronotia binoei. The sequence continues at coordinate 74,182,161 of NC_083228.1, read as the reverse complement.
TTGTACTTTTGTCAGTTTACATATGGTTTGCCAGGGCTAGTGCTCTTTTTTTATTGTCTTCATTGGGCAAGACATGCACTTTTCCAAAGGAAACTTGCTTGCCTTTTGTAGTTTTCTTGTCTGCTATTTTTGACCTTTCTGGCATCCTTGGGGGCTTGTGTGTCTCTTTCGTACTAGCCTATATTTTTAAGCCTCTGTTAAAAAACAACTTTATGTGGACAAAGGAGACCCGATAGATGTTGTTTACCTTGACTTCCAGAAAGCTTTTGATAAAGTTCCTCATCAAAGGCTCCTTAGAAAGCTGGAGAGTCATGGAGTAAAAGGACAGGTCCTCTTGTGGATCAAAAACTGGCTGAGTAATAGGAAGCAGAGAGTGAGTATAAATGGGCAGTCTTCGCATATGAAGCTGCCTTATACTGAATCAGACCCTTGGTCCATGAAAGTCAGTATTGTCTTCTCAGACTGGCAGCGGCTCTCCAGGGTCTCAAACGGAGGTTTCTCACACCTATTTGCCTGGACCCCTTTTTTGGAGATGCCGGGGATTGAACCTGGGACCTTCTGCTTCCCAAGCAGATGCTCTACCACTGAGCCACTGTCCCTCCCAGTGGAGGACGGTAAGCAGTGGGGTGCCGCAGGGCTCGGTACTGGGTCCCATGCTCTTTAACTTGTTCATAAATGATTTAGAGTTGGGAGTGAGCAGTGAAGTGGCCAAGTTTGCGGATGACACTAAATTGTTCAGGGTGGTGAGAACCAGAGAAGATTGTGAGGAACTCCAAAGGGATCTGTTGAGGCTGGGTGAGTGGACATCAACGTGGCAGATGCGGTTCAATGTGGCCAAGTGCAAAGTAATGCACATTGGGGCCAAGAATCCCAGCTACAAATACAAGTTGATGGGGTGTGAACTGGCAGAGACTGACCAAGGGAGAGATCTTGGGGTCGTGGTAGATAACTCCCTGAAAATGTCAAGACAGTGTGCGTTTGCAATAAAAAAGGCCAACACCATGCTGGGAATTATTAGGAAGGGAATTGAAAACAAATCAGCCAGTATCATAATGCCCCTGTATAAATCGATGGTGCGGTCTCATTTGGAGTACTGTGTGCAGTTCTGGTCGCCGCACCTCAAAAAGCATATTATAGCATTGGAGAAAGTCCAGAAAAGGGCAACTAGAATGATTAAAGGGCTGGAACACTTTCCCTATGAAGAAAGGTTGAAACGCTTGGGACTCTTTAGCTTGGAGAAACGTCGACTGTGGGGTGACATGATAGAGGTTTACAAGATAATGCATGGGATGGAGAAAGTAGAGAAAGAAGTACTTTTCTCCCTTTCTCACAATACAAGAACTCGTGGGCATTCGATGAAATTGCTGAGCAGACAGGTTAAAACGGATAAAAGGAAGTACTTCTTCACCCAAAGGGTGATTAACATGTGGAATTCACTGCCACAGGAGGTGGTGGCAGCCACAAACATAGCCACCTTCAAGAGGGGTTTAGATAAAAATATGGAGCAGAGGTCCATCACTGGCTATTAGCCGCAGTATGTGTGTGTGTGTGTGTGTGTGTATATATATATATAATTTTTTTGCTACTGTGTGACACAGAGTGTTGGACTGGATGGGCCATTGGCCTGATCTAACATGGCTTCTCTTATGTTCTTATGTAACTTCCTAGCAAATCCACATTCTCTCTTGAAGCTCATTGAGTAACCTTGTGCTAACCAATATATCTCAGCAAATTTGTTGTGAAAATATATGGTATGTGAGGAAACCCTGTAAACTGCTTTGCGCTACTTGTAAGACTACCAGAATTTTAAAATGCAAAAACAGAAAAACAACCAATAAATCCTAACTTTACTTTCATAACTACACTCCTTAGTTTTCTTGTAATTTTTGAACGCCTCTTCAGAAATTAAATTTGAATGCGTTGCTTTTTTCAATTAAAATTTTGATGCATACACATATGTTGGATTTAGTAGAATGATGTTCACTGTACCCGAGAAACTTTAAAAAAAGTGAGGTTTTTGTGTGTTTGTGTGTGTGTGTGTGTGTATGTGCATGCCTGGAAGTCATGGTAGACTTCTAGCGACCCCTACTGGGACTTGGACATTCAGAGAGGTGACTTCACTGCCTGCCTCTGCATTTCAGTCCTGATATTCCTTGGAGGTCTTTCATCCAAGTACTCAGGGCTGGATCTAGGGGGGGCAGAGGGGGGTGCTTGCCCCAGACGTTGACGGAGAGGGGGCACCAAATTGGGTATGTAGTCCGTTGTATTTTATGGGACCATAAAATAGGATGGCCCATAAGGGGGTGTCATTTTTTAATGCTGCCCCCCCCCTCAAAAACATGTAGATCTGGTCCTGCAAGTACTTGCCAGAGTCAGCCCGCTTAGCTTTTGAGATCTGGTGAGATCGGGCTTGCCTGGGCAATCAGGGCTACAGCTCCCAAGAAACTTGAGAACACATGTCTTGCAACAAATCACAAGTTCTTCCTTAAGATTAAGTCATCCTTCCAAGGATGGAAAGATCTGGTAGCTGCACAGTTTTTAGGGCAGCTGCCACTGTTTCACATATTGCTGTTTTCCACTGTCAGCCATGTCCATCAAAACCAGCCTGAAACTGCATTGGAATAAGTTTGTTTTTATTCATCTATTTATCTACTTCATGTAAACCTGGCCTTTCTCCCCAGTGGGGACTAGGGATGTGCAAAAAAAAAAAAAAATCGGTATTACACGGATTCGTAAGTATACGGGGGAAAAAATTCGGAATCCCCGTATACTACTGAATACCGTATTCGGAATAGCCGCATATGCGGTAGATGCGCGGCTATTTCCGAATATATGGCCCTATTATACCCTATGGGCCATTGAAATCAATGGCAAATAGGGTATATTTGAAGCCGCCTGGAGGGGAGGGGGTTTGAGGGAGAGCCCCCAAATTTGCAGGGGACCTGCAGGGGACTCTCCCCTCCAACCCCCCCAAGTCCCAAAAAGATTGGGCCAGGGGATCCCATTCCAGGGACACCCAAAGAGGGTGCCCCTATTCCATCATTATACCCTATGGGCCATTGAAATCAATGGCAACATAGGGCATAATTAGAGGCTACTGGGGGGCAGGGGGCTTGAGGGAGAGCCCCCAAAACTGCAGGGCAGCTTCAGGGGGCTCCCCAGCATGCAACCCCCCTGGCCCCAAAAGACGGCACCCATCTGTGGGCACCCCAAAAGGAACACTGCTCCCAATGGTGAGAAAAAACCAATTAGAGCCACTTCCTCACTGCAATTGTCGTGGGAAAAGTGGCTCTGGGGAGCAGGAGGTTTTGAGGAGAGCCCCCCAAACTGCTGTGCAGCTTCAGGGCACTGTCCCACACAAATCCCACAAGGCCAAAAAAAATTGGACCAGGGGGTCCAATTCCTGGGGCACCCAAAGCCAAACCTAACTTCACACCAGAGAATCTCTATAGGACCCAAATGCACTACATCCCTCTATCTACTCTATGAACCCCGCAGGCCTGGAACCAATGTAAACCCAGTTGCCAACGTCACTGCCACACAAAACACAATCTGCTCAAGGTCTGCTCTGCAGACCTGGCTGCAGCAAACCCAGATGCCAGCTCTCCAGCCCTGCCCCAAACAACACGGGGAGAGCTGGCCAACCACAACAAGCATGCTGGCTCTGGGTCTCTCACCCAGGTGTCAGCTTCCCTGCCCCAAACAACACAACTCTAGTCTCAAACAAGAGAAGTGGTGGACCACCACACCTAGCTCCACATCATTCTGTAACACAAAGCAAGAAGCATTTTGACTTACCTCTATAACAACAAGAAAGTGACCCAGCCCACACACACCCTCGCCAACCCCCACACCAACCAGAGGTAATTTAAAAAAAACAAAACAAAACCAGCAGAATCACAAAAGGCCAAGCAAAGCAACTCAAGTGTTTAAAAAGTGACCTTTCACCAATAAGAAAACTCAGGCCAAATCAGTCAACAACAACACCCCCACCCCTAAAACCAGAACCAGGAAAAGGGGGACAAAAGTGGCCTTTTAAACAATGAAAATTAGGCCAAACAGCACCCCCCCCCCAATAACCTGAAGAGAAAAGTAACACAGCAGCAACACAACACAGCAGCAACAAATCAAACACTGAAACAGTAAAAAACTCAACTTTTAACAATACAGGAACTCCCCCCCCCCCAAAAAAAACCCTTCACCCTAACCCCAAGAAATCCAAGCCACCCAAATCAGGAGAAGTAAAAGGACACTGCACTTTTAAAAGTCCTCTCACTAAATTAAGATATGGGCAAATTAGCAAAACCACCCCACCTCAGGCCCCCACCCCCAGCAGAACCTAACCCCAACCCCAAATAGGCTACCCACCCAGTACTCACCCACCCAAATCTGCACAAGTAAAGGGACTCTAGTCCTTTTACCAACAAAAACTAAAACAAGAACCCCAAAACTGTCTTACCTTGTCTTCTCTGAGTCCAGGGAAGTCTGGTAAGGCTGAGTGAGAGAGCAGCAGGCAGCAGCTGAAGCCAAGGGCCAGCCACCAGCAGCAGCACAATCTCTCTCACACCAACCCACATACACCAACACAGCAATGGAGGAGTCCAGCAGGAAGACTCCTTAAAAAGGTTCTCTGGCCCTACAGAGAGCAATTTCAAAAAATAGCACTGCTCTCTGATTGGCCAGACAACAGTGCTCACTTGGATACCCAAGTAAGCAAAAGATCAAAATAACAATGTAGCTGATGGCTGATGGGCCATCAGCTACACAACAGCCCTGCAAAGCATGCATTTGCAATGCATTTTGCAAATGCATGCTTTGGATTGGCTGCTGGGGCTCCTCTTCCCCCTCCCCCCCCGATCCCAGGGAGGCTATGGGAGAGGCGGGAAGAGGCCACTAAAGGCGGGAAAGTAGGCATGCAGCTCCACTGAGGCTGCAGAAGCTACTTTCCCGCCTTTTCCATTGACAGCCGTATACTTCCGAATAGCTATTCGGCAGTATACGGCGAGCCGTATTCGGCTGCCGCATAATAGGCGGCAATGGGAATCGGCTACGGCCAATTCCGAATACAGCCGAATCAGTGTTGATTCGGCTGTATATACGGTTTGGCCGAACCGAATGCACATCCCTAGTGGGGACCCGAAGTGTCTTACATTGTTCCCCTCTTCTCCTCTTGATCCTCTCAACAAAAATTTCAAAATGCCCCTTTTAAAAATTGTTTTATAAGATCTGTGACTTCTTTAATTGAAACTGGAAGCCAATCTGGCAAGTCCAATGTTGTTTGTTGATAAATTTTTCTCATCAGCTTGTAGAATTCGGTGTGAAATTTTATGTATAGATCCTAAATTTTAGAGATATCTAATCAGTGTAGATCTTAAGTTCTTATGTATGGATTTTAAATTTTAAATCTTAGAGATATTTTTGTTATATTTAGACCAATTTTATTCTTAAATGTTTTACTGAATAGTTCTTGCTTTCAATTTGTACTGACTGAATAAATTGATTGATTGATCAAAGTGCCCCTTTGAAATACTGATATGAAAGATAACTAAGAATGTAATAAACAAAATCTACCACTCATAATTAAAAAGAAACATTTAACATCTTCTGTTAAATATCCTATTACAGTAACTCACTCAAACCAAGTTATCTAACTCCCAGCTTTCTTCCTTCCTTTTTTTAATATAGCAAGTCTCCTGTCAATTTTGGTGAAGAGCTATGCCTTTCCCCTTATATATCCACAATAAAAGGGCAAAATACTTTTTTTGAAAAATGAAGGTGAGAATTTGGAGAAATTGTGCACAGATTGTTATATTGCTACAATGACATTCAATTACCAGTTTCAGAACTCCCAGTGGTGAGGGGAGGAAAGGTCCTTGAATAAGGAAAATGGATGCTGTGACAATGGCTATTAAGAGTGATTCCACAAGTGAGAGACAAGAACCAGAAAAATCTGTTAGAACTGCTCAGATATATGTTTCTGAGCCCAGAAGCAAGTATTGGGAGGGGGGGATAAGAAAGAAAGAGCACAATAAAATTTAGAGGGTTTGCAGCTCTACTCCTGTGAGCTCCTACCTACAATAAAGCCTGCTGAGTCCTAGCACCCTCAAAACATTCACCCTGTGTGAACAGATAGAACTGCCTTATACTGAATCAGACTACTGGTTCATCAAGGTCATCATTGTCTACTCAGACTGGTAGAAGCGCTCTTCAGTATAGAGGTCTTTCATATCACCTGCTGCCTGATCCTCTTAACTAGAGATGCCAGGGATCGGCTTACAGAGAATCGGAAACTAAGATTATAGCACTGAAATATTTTTATGTATTTTATGTTTTTATATTATTCTATGGTTTATGGTTTTAATGTATTACTGTATTTACTCATGCACATGCATGTCTATGTGAGCCGCCCTGAGCCCGTCTTGGCGAGGAGGGCGGGATACAAATGGAATAAAATAAAATAATAAATTTTGCATTCAATGGAATCTGTTCCTCTTGTGCTATGAAGCCTTTTGAATTAAAAGTGCTAACAAGACATATGCACAGCATTCTCATGCTATTCTACTGCCTGACAGCCCCACCCAACCAAGGCCGGAGAAAAAGCAAGTAACCCAATCACGCAACATGCTGATATGTTTAGATGTCTATTAATTGCTTTAAATATAGTGTTCTCCAGGACCTGTAAAAATAAAATAGCAAGATATCTTGAGACTGAAATCTAGATTGTTTGATGATGTGAATGAGCCACTGAAGTAGAGGCTGGAGACCTACAGCATGTAAACTGTTGCATGTCAACAAAAGCAGCTGGGCTTGCCAGTTACTGCCAGCCAAAATTCTTTGTTAACTTTTCATAGTGGTACAACACAAGAGGCAAACCTGATCTACTCTAATTCTCCAACCCTGACATCCAGCAATGTAGTGATTTTTTTTCCTTTTGTAAAACAGATCTGACAAAAGAAATCCCTCATAGCTGGGAAACAGGAGGGGAGTTTTATCCACCGTAAACGGATGTCTTAACTCACTTATGTTTATTTTTAGACAGCCTCTGTTTTCCCCTGAAAGAAAGTGAAATATGATGAGAAAAGAATAAGCCACTTACTTCATATTTCACCAATTTCCTAAACTTCTTTAGCTGACTTTGTGGGTGCTGAGTCTTTTGCAGGTAAAGCTGGCTGCTTTGCACATGAGAGTGGTGGTGGATAGGAGATGTGGATGGAACTCTTCAAAAGGGTGGGTAGGTTAGTTTCTAGTGGCTTCCTTTTGCGGGCAAAAGGTCTGTTTTTTTCATGCAAGCAAGGGAGGGGAATAGCATGAGTCAGGGTGGGGATTGTACAGGCGGTGGGGGGGGGAGAGGCCAGCTTGGAGTTGTGGTTTCAAAGAAAACATTGTGCTTGAAGTGAAGGGAAATGCATTGATGGAAAAAATGAAATGCCTTTATAACCATATCCAGATGCTAAGCAACATGTGGGAGGGATTTCAGCCAGTTGGACTGTGCAAATAAAAGCTGCTACAACTGCAATAAGATTGCCAGCTGGCACAAATGATCAGGATTGTGCCTTGATAGTATTAAATGAACTACACTGACAGACTATTTTCTTCTGAACACAATTCAAAGTGCTGGCAATCATCTTTAAAGTCCAAAATATTTGGGGGTCCAAAATACTTAAAGAACGGCTTGTACCCAGGGCTTTTTTTTCTGGGGAACATGGCAGAATGGAGTTCCGGAACTTATTCATGGAAACAAAATTTTCAAAAAAATGTTTCGTTCATGGGGGCATCCATGTGTTTCTTCTTCATTTCCCTCTTAAGAGTTCTGGCACTTCTTTTCCCAGAAAACCCATCCCCTGTTTATACCCTTATGAGTCTGTTCATTGTTTAAGGCCTTCACAGAAGGCCTATTTGTCTGTGTGCCCCATGAAGTGTCATGTATAGAGAGCAGGGATAGGATCTACTCGGATGGCCCCTCGTCTTTGGAATCCCCTCCCCACCACGGCTTTCCAGGCAGCCAGGTTTGTTGTTGTTTCAGGCACCAGGTTAAAATGGGTCTGTTCATGCTGCCTGTTGTGCTTTCTATTTTAAAGAAAATACCAAAAATTTTGATTTTTTAAAATTGTGATTTGTAACTCTTGTCCTTGTTGCTGTGTTTTCCAGCACTCAAAAGCCTGTAACTAATAGGTGCAGGGTGCATTTTCCAACAATCAAACAAACAGCTTCTCCATTTCCAAAGAGAGCGCTTGCTCAGGAGCAGGAATACTTGAATTTACAAGAGGATTCAATAGGCACTGGCTGGCACTATGGGTACCATTACAGTTGCTTCACTAGAACCCTTAGGTCCGGATCTACATGGTTTTTGAGGGGTGGCAAAAGTTAAAAATGAAGCCCCTTTATGGACCATTCTATCTTATGGTCCCATAGAATACAATGGACTCTATACCCAATTTGGGCTGGATCTAGGGACGGGCACCCCCTTCTGCCCGTCCCTAGATCCAGCCCTGACAACCCTGACCTGGATAGCACAGGCTAGCCCAGTCTCATCAGAGCTTGGAAGCTAAGCAGAGTCAGCCTTGGCTAGTATATGGATGGACAACCTCCAAGGAATACCAGGGCCTTGATGCAAAGGCAGTAATGGCAAACCACCTCTGAAATGTCTCTTACCTTAAAAAAAACAAGTCTAGCTCGCTACCTAATGGTGCAAAATACGAAAAGAGATAGAATGTCTGGCTGCCAGACAATTTTAGGATCTCCTGGCTATACTACATACATCACCATACGCTAATAGTTAATTATTATTTGCTTCACTAGATTTCATAGATTTCTCTCCCCACCCAAGCATGCTGTAATACAGTAATTAACCTCAAGGGGGCAGAGCATAGTTACTTGCAGTACAGTACAGTCTTATGTAGCGTAACTCCACTCTGTCTTAGACTGTAGTAATTCTGCACAGAATCACACTGTTTATTAATTTTCTCCATTCAGTCCCTAGCAAAGAGAATGGACATGGGAAAGATCTTTCTCTATTTGAGAACTTGGAAAGCTACTGACAGAGTAGATAAAGTAGGCAAGATGGACCAGTGGTCTGGCTCTGTGCAAGGCATGGTCATATACCATCTGCTGACATAGGGCCAAATAAAGCCAGACAAGCTGTCACTACAGTCCTGTCTGTTTTATTGCTGTAGAGATGCTGCTTTGTGTGAGCATTATTGGCCCTTTATTGGATGTTATTTGTCATTAGTCCTCTGTCTGGTTGTCATAAATACCCAGAGAGTAAATCCTTTCCCCCCCTTTCTTTCTTTTTTTGGAGCTTGTGTCCTCACATATGACAAACAGCAGGTTTATCTTCAGTCTTTTTTTTTCAGTGCAGCCTTCCAACAGCAATCTTTCCCTTGATTAAAGATAATCTTGATGCTTCCAATAACTGGGGACAGAAATATCACAGCAGGCATTGAACCATCAGCAGTGGGACAGCTACCAGAAGATACCACCTGTCTAGAAGAGCCTTTTGTCTTCTTTGTTGCAGAACAATAATATGGCTGCTCTTCTCAAATTTTCTTTTAAATGGTTATTTTAATTCTTTCAGCTGGTATGAACATTCATGCCACAGGCAAGAAACCTTGCTGTATAAATAGAGGCAAGCTTGCAATGGTGCATTTGCATAAGCAATATTTAGAAGTCAGCTGCACATTCAAATCACATCTGAGCCCTGTAGTCCTCATTGAACTAGCATTCTTATCTGATCTGCAGAGTCAGCTGTGGTGCTAGTGTAGTGCACCAAGTCTGTGCTGCCAAAGTGATATCATTGTAGGTTGCCCCTTTACCACATAATTTCTACATTTGTATGGACCTGCTCTCCTTTTGTCCCAAAGCCCCTCTATAGTTGCCATTTTTGGCTGCTTCTTGGATCACAAGCCTATAATGCCAGAGTGCCACAGCTTTCTTTGTGTACAGGCTGGCAGGAGCAGCAGGGTGGCAGGGTGAGGTCATTCAGCAGTGGAGAGGACTGGAAATTGTCCTTCAGCTTTGGTGTTCCTGGCTGCCTGTGGCCCAGTGCTGGCAGAAAGCTGCAGAAGGCCAGTAAGTAAGCTGTGGCTATGTGCTCAACAGAGGTGAGACTCCCTCTTCTCTATCTGAGTCTTAAATGAAACGTATGGGATCAACTGAGTAAACCTGTAAAAGAAAGAAATATTCTCTAGCAAAGCATTTCTAAGTCCTGCACAAAGCCACGTTTTACTCACCATTTCCTTTTCATCACTGAGTTCTTTTTGTTGTCACAGGGCAGAGACTGAAGAATAACCAGCAACAGCCTTATCCGTCATATGAAACACACACAAACTTGGTAGTGAGCTAGCCCTTACACAGCAGGTGAAGACACGTCCTCCCCCAAAATGGTTAGCTAGCTTGCCTGAGGGAAAATGTCAGCCATTGTATGCCATGGATATCAGCTATCACTTGAACTGGTAAGCCTGGAGAGGGGAAAGGAAAAGCCAGGAAATTTGTTTCCACAAAGCAACCAGGGAAAGGAAAAACAGACGCAGGCAATGGCCTGTGTTCCTGCCAAAAAGTCGCTGTCAGGAAGAAAATCACTGTCAGTGGCTTTCCCCTGGTGTTAATTCCATGTACTAAATTTGAGATCACTGTATCTGGAATGTCAAAAGATAGACATGCCTAATGAATTAATCAAACACTGACAAGCAGTACAATCCAAAGCAGCGTTACACTCTTTTAAATTTTTCCAAGTTTAGAACCACAGTGTCAGTTTACCTTTTCTCTCTCTTCTCATGATTCAGCTGGCTCATCTGCTGCTTTTAACATTCTAAAAAATGCAGCATGTATATTCAGAGCCTTTTTTGTAGAAAAAGCCCAGCAGGAACTTATTTGCGTATTAGACCATGCCCCCAACACCAAGCCAACCAGAACTATGTTCCTGTGTGTTCCTGCTCAAAAAAAGCCCTGTGTATATTCATTCAGTTCAATGTTCATTTGTCATCTTATTCAAAAAATAAAGCCATTTTTAAAAATCTGAATAATAACTCCAGAGAAGAAGGAAATGGCCACATGGTTCTTCAGGAAACTGGCCAGTCAGTGCTATGCACAAATGCTCTCAAGTGCAAATAAGAAGATCAGATTTTCTCCTGACCTTATTCCTTTGAAAAAGGTTGACACCAGACCAAAATACCTTGAGCAGACTCACCACTCAAATGCCATATACATGGCTGGATTATATGGTAGTCCTCCCCCCCCTTAAATGGGTTTCAAATCTCGTGGGTATGAGAGATGCGATCTAAAAACTGAATTACCAAATTCCAAGCAAAGCAGCCTTTTTTGATGGAGGCAGCTGTTACTGAGTGGGTACTCCAGGCAGACACAAAGGTGATGTCTCCTGGGCTTTTCTGAAGCACTTCCAGCTCCAATGAGATGCAGAAAAACTGGCTATTTGCTTTGTGGAAGAAGTAAGTGGGCATCAGAAAACGCTTTAGAAAATACCACAGTTTCCCGTAGGCACCAAACTGGGTATCACTACAGTGGATACATTTATATTGTTTTCCATTTATGTCTTGAATCCCATAGAAAACATCACTCACCTTGCTCAAAACAAAGCCACACCCACCATGCTGTTGTTAAAGAAATATAAAGAAGTAATTTTTACTTGACAAAAAAATTCACAAGCACAATATATTTCATAAGTAGGAATATATAATGGTAATTTAAAAACAGTACAAAGTAAAGATAAGCACATATAATATGTGAACAAAAAGACTTTGTTTCATCTCAGCTGTCTTTTGTCATCTGCCATCTCGACCATTGTCTGAGTTTCTATCTTCGAGACTTCCTTCTCAGAGCTCTGCCAGTCAATGGCAGCAATTCACAAAGGCCGCTGTCCTTTGAGATCCTCAGCTCTGTTTTGATTGGTAGGCATATGCAATGTACCTTGCATACACAGAACTCCTTGCAAATTATACTTCCCTCGCAGAGCAGATCATTATAGAGTGTCTGTGCAGGCATTTATTTATTAGCTGTTTTTGTGTGTGGTGGGTAATAGCAGAAGAAGAAGATGATGATGATATTGGATTTATATCCCACCCTATACTCTGAATTTCAGAGTCTCAGAGTGGTCGCAATCTCATTTACCTTCCCCCTCAACAGACACCCTATGAGGTAGGTGGGGCTGAGAGAGCTCTTACTGTAGCTGCCCTTTCAAGGACAATTCCTGCGAAAGCTATGACTGACCCAAGCAGGGCCGGCACATGGGAGTCAATGAAGTAGGTGGATGCCTGGGGCACCACCTTGCTGCAGGGGTGATGGGTGGGGACAGATGCCCCCTCCCAGTCCCCACTCACACCAACCCGAATGTCCCTTGCCCAGCCCTCTCCTGCTTCGGAGAGAGCCAGGAAGAGACAAGAAAGAAGGAGGTGGCCTCTTTCCAGGTCCCTCCAAAGTGGGAGAGGGCCAGGCAAGGGGCAGGGCAGGCTGCACGTTCTTTCTTTGAGAATGCACAACTCAACCTGCCCCACCCCTCATCCACCCCTCTCCCATTTCAAAGGGAGCCAGGAAGATGCCATGTCCTTCTTTCTTGTGAAGAAAGAAGAAGGTGGCCTCTTTCCAGGTCCCTCTGAAGCCAGAGAAGGCTGGGCAAGGGGTAGGGTGAGCCTAGCTGTGAGTTCTTTAAGAAAGAATGTGCAGTGCACTCTACTCCTTGCCCAGCCCTCTCCCCCTTCAGAGGGACCCAGAAAGAGGCCATGTCCTTTTTTCTTCACAAGAAAGAAGGATGCGGCCCTTTCCCAGCTCCCTTTGAAGCAGGAGAGGGGCAGGCTGAGCATTTGCACGAAGCGTGAGTGGCCTGATGATGTTACTTAGGAGCCTAGGAGGAGGAGGTGGCAGGGGTTCAGTCTGGGGTGCCAGAACCCCTAGCACCAGTCCTGGACCCATGGTCATTCCAGCAGCTGTAAGTGGAGGAGTGGGGAATCAAACCCGGTTCTGCCAGATAAGAGTCCGCACACTTAACCATTACACCAAACTGAAGAAAAGGTTGCAGTAGAAGGAAACCATCTGGATTTTCTTCTGCTGAAAGATGGCAGGGCTTTAGGTGTGAACTAAACATAAACATATGGATAAACATATGGAGCAGAGGTCCATCAGTGACTATTAGCCACAAAGTATAGATAGAACATTATTTCTGGGGCAATGATGTTCTGTATTCTTGGTGCTTGGGGGGTATAGTGGGAGGACTTATGGAGTTCTGACCCCCTGGTGGTCCTGATGACACCTAGGTTTTGGCCACTGTGTGACACAGAGTGTTGGAATGGGTGGGCCATTGGCCTGACCCAGCATGGCATCTCTTATGTTCTTAACTTATGTCTTTGCAGGAGTTATGAATGCTTCTCAAATACATGTACATCACTGGTCACACCACTTCATAGCTTGCAGTTGAAAGTATGATTTGTCTGGGAAGGGACCATAGCTTAGTGGTAGAGCATCTGCTTCATATGCAGAAGGTTCCAGGTCTCTGGCATCTATGATCAAAAGAATCAGGTAGTAGGTGATGAGAAAGACCTCAGCCTGAGATCTCTGAAAAGCAGCTGTCAGTCACAATACTGACCTTGATAGACCACTGGCCTGTTGAGGCAGCTTTGTGTGTTCATGTATCTCAAGTTAAAAGTCTTGGGTTAAATCAAAGGACTGTCTTCCACAAAGAGCCTTTCTCCTTTGAAGGAAGGTCTTCCTCTCATAATGGAACAGAGTGTTTGGATCCAAGTCCACTTGCTGGAGGTGCTTAATATGTAGCGACTTTCACCCATGTATATTGTCACTTGCTATTGCAGTCACAAAGTGCTGAACGTATATGTGTAACTCACACTAACATTGCCTATGTTTTGTGTGGCCCTGTAATACCTGCTGAGCCTGAACAATGACGACAAAGATCACAGTTTCTGAGAGGATTTATGTTTCCTACGCCAAGGAAGGATCCAACCACTCCCATTGTACTAAGACAACATAATCAGAACAGAGTCAGCCACATGACTCCATTTCATCATCAGCCACTAAGGTTTTTTTTCTGTGCCACTAAGCTACTAAGGTTTTTTCCCGTGTTTTTTGGTGTTTTTTTCATAGCCAGACTACATGGTTATAGGAACTGCATCAGCAACCTCCCAGCTTTTTTATTTAAACTGGGGAGCAGTGAATTGGATCACAGTGGAAGTGAAATGGGTGCTGTTTAAACTGGGTTTTTTCATGATCCAAAGTCCCCCTTTTCCACCTGTGGAAGAAGCTAGTGTGCATGTGTGCGTTTGATTAGAAAAATAGCCTACAGGGGCAGAATCAAGCATTCCTATCCCATCCAGTATGATCAAATTCACAACCCCTCCCTCCTGTCAAAAAATGGAAACTACCTGTTTCTAGTCATATTTGGCCTCCAGAGAGAACACTGGTAATAGGCAGGAGGAGGGGTTGAATAACTGGGGCAGGCCATGGCTCAGTGGTAGAGCAACTGCTTGCCTTGCAGAAGGCCCCAGGTTCATTTCCTGGCACCTCCAGGTAAAAGGCTCAGGTAATAGATGATATGAAAGACCTTAACTAGAAACCCTGGGGAGCTGCTGCCAGTCAGAGTAAACAGTACTGGCCTGGATGAACCAATGGTCTGATTCACTGTAAGTGAACTTAATATGTTTGTGTGTTCAAATGCTCAATGTTCCTCCATACAACACATTCCCTCCACCTAGATAATTAAATGTCGGGAGAAGGATTCTAGCTTTCAGTGAGGCTTATGGCTTTATTGACATTGACATATATATCTCACGTGGGAGACAACATTAGCAATTGCATATATCAACACTTCACCTATAGCTGCAGGCGGCCTCTCCCTCACAGCCTGGGACTTTATCTTCCTCCTGTCTCAGTAGAACTGTCATAGACACAAGTCTTCATGCTGTCTCTCCAAAGGACCCTCACCCTGCAGAGAAGATCCACAAGACCTGGGAAAGCTGGAAGCAGCACAGTAGAATCAGCTCCCTGATTTTGGAGAGTCCTGCCCCCACAACCTGCTCACTTCAGCACCAACAGCGAGCTTAATCCTGTGGAAAAGTACTCAAAAATTATCAGAGATGACTTGACATTACAATCAATGCTTTGCCTGGACAGAATCTTCACATTTCACAAAAAAATGCCCATAGTAATTTGAACAGCTGCTCTGTGTTTAACAAAGCAGTCACCATGAACTCATCCTTGGATCAGCTGCCTTGGATCAATTAGGAGGCAGCTAATTGTGGCTGATTTTTGTAATATCTGAAACAATACCCATTCCCTTCCCCCATTAGTAGATGTGTAATACTGCCCCTAAAAACACAGTCTCTTAGCTTCTGCATATCCTTCAACACATTCCTGACAGATTTTGTCATAGTGTGTCATAAAAGAAAAAGAAATAAACTCTCCTCTTGGTAGTCAAGTTTCCTGCTGGTTCAGAGTGCCCTCTAGTGACTTTGAAATACTTCTGATTTGAACCCAAAGCTTCTCAGACTGTTCTGCTTTGCTGCTGACAGACATTTGGCCATGGACAGCTATCAGTCTTACCAGTTTTGTGCCTTTCTTTTAAAAACTTTTGTCTGTTTTGTGTCTTTCCTATGTATTGAAGACCTGGCAGGTGACATTTATGTTAACTATCTCTGTTAATCGGCCACGGTTTCCAGATCTGACTTTGTATCTTCTGTTGAGACAAAGGTGGAGGAATGATCCATCCCCATTGGTTTAACAGGGAACAAACCTCCTATTAAAAGCAATCCTGAGTGAATGAGCTGTACCACTGAGCACGTCTTAGTCTTGCTATCTATCCAGTTTGATCCCAGCAGCCATCTGATTTGAGGTGCCTCTCCAGCATCTTCTTTCTTTCAGAGCAGTTCTGTTGCCATGTACTTTCCATGTTTATTTGTTTTACTACATTTAAGTGTCTTCAATAATTTTCTGCCCATTGAAAAGGAATGAAGAATTCTTCTGGATAGATGTCCCAGATGCAACCATCATGCCATCTGACCTACTACAGGACTTCCTTGTTTAAAGAGCATTCATTCCCAAGGAGCTCTCTGCAGTGAAGCCTGTTTTCTGTTTGCTTCCCAATCCATCCTCAGACTTTACTGTAATATGCAGCATACTCTCTCTTAGGCACATGAGACTGTATGATTTCTCCTGCCCAGCCATTCTGTAGCACCTCCTGGTTGAGGCATAGTGGGGGCTTACATTTATGCCAGTTCTTCAGAAGTTTATTCATAGTCCTTTGGTCCATAATGCCCAGTAGTTTTTCCTTCTCCTCTCCAGTTTCTGAAGGTGCCTTCTCAGGAAAGTGTGAGTGGCCCATGCTTAGGTCCTTGTTCATGCCTTCAAAAAACTGCTGGATGCAAACTTTAGCAAAGCTTTTTGCATGCTCTGTACAAGTCTCATCAAAGAGCTTGCGTTCAATGTCAATGTAGTGGGACCAGTACTTGCTCTTCAGGAAGGCAGCTTGGGTGAAGCAGGGGCGCAAGGATCGAACCAGGAATGCCAGCAAGGTCATCAGAAGCACAAATGTCCAGCCCATTGCCTGAATAGGAAAATCAAACTTGTTATAATAGGGAAATGGACCTGCATTGCCCCATATGAGGCACAATATGGAATTGCAATGATGAATTCAGAGACTTCAGAATTCTGGGAATCTTAGATCTGCTACATGCATTGATAGCAGTCTGGGTGAGAATTTGGTTAACTGCAGGGCCTCTATCATGTTTAGGGTTGACAAGTCCCCTGCAACCTCTGGTGGGGGATTTTTTTGCGTGCACAATACACATGCAGTACAATGATGTCACTCATAAATGACATCATTGCACCAGTGATATTGTATGCCGGTCACTCTAGGAGCTTCTGGGAAAACCATTGAGTTTTCCTCCCAAATTGCAAAAGTGTCTGGGAAAACCATAGAGTTTTCCTGGAAGTATCTAGAGCGGTCAGTGCATGACGTCACCAGAGTGATGACGTAACTTATGAGTGATGTCTTTGCATCAGTAATGTCGGGAGGGGATCCCCCCAGCCCACTGCAGGCCAGTGGGTTGGGGACCCCCAAAGCAGGAGAACCTCCACCCCACCTGGGAGCTTGGCAGCCCTGATCATGCTAGGGATGTCAGCAGTGGCGTAGGGAGGGGGGCGGGGGGGGGGCGGGTCGCCCCAGGTCTGGGGGGCCCCCGCATTGCCAAGGGGGTCCCAAAAAATGGCCAGTTTCAGCGGCGCCGGGGCCGGGGGGAGGAGCGCGGCCTCTCTGTTCTCCCGGGGGGCCTGGCCGGGGCAGGGCTTCCTGGTCTCTGAGGGGAAGGCGCGCGGGCGGAACCTGTCGGCGGGGCGACGGGGCGTATCTAGAGGCGGACCGGCAGCTGCCGGGAAGTGGCGGAAGGTCCGTCGGGCGGCGATGATGAGCTTTGAGTGGCCCTGGCAGTACAGCTTCCCGCCCTTCTTCACGTGAGTTGGGGCAGGAGAGGCCGCGAGCCCGGCGGGGCTTTGGGTGGCCCTCTTGCCGCCTTCTTCCGGGAGAGAGAAGCCGCTGCCTGGTCCTGCAGGCCGGATGGCTGCTGCTGCTGCTGCCCGGGGAGGGACGGGAGGGCTGGCAAAAGGCCCCTGCCCTGCTGGGAGGATGGGCAAGCTCTAACGCCGTTCTGTACAGCTCAGGTGGGAATGAAGGGAGACGCTGAAGCCACGAGGGTCTGGAAGGGAAGGAGCAACGTGGGTTCCACCCAGGGTTCCCTCCAAACTGAGTCTTTTTTGAGCCTCCAGCTCACATTTTTGTCTCAGTTCAGGGGAAAATGGCAAGCTAATTAATGCACTGACAGTCCCACAAGTTCAGGGAAAATTAAGGGCATTTAAAAGCAGTCCTGTTGGAAATTTGAAAATTTAAAAGTTTCTAGAAAAATTAAGCAGAGGAGTGACATCACCGGAAGTGACATCATATCCTGTTTCTGGAGGCGTGCACACACATAGGGGGGCCCACATAAATCTTGGGCCTCGGGCCCACAAAGCCCTAGCTACGCCACTGGATGTCAGCCACCAGAATTACAGCTCATCTTCAGACTACAGAGATCAGTTCCCCTGAAGAAAATAGATACCTTTGATGGTGGACTTTGTAGCATTGTACCCCACTGAGGTCCTGTCCTCCCCAGGTTCCATCCCTGAATCTCCAGGAATTTTTCTCCCCAATCTGGATCTGGCAACTCTACCCACCTACCCCACTCTCTGCTAGCAGCCAGGGGGGACCTGGCAACCTTATATCAGACTCAGCCATGGTTACATGGAGGCCTTATTGGTGTGAATAGTATCTCCACACAGCCAGTAATATAATGGCACTGAGATTTTCATGGTGGCCAAAGCTATAAATTCTATGAAGAATCTGGGATAATTGTGTAGGGCAGTTTTTATATGTGAATTGGCTCTCAGATTAATTCTGGGGTTCTTGGCTTAAAATTTATGCTTATAACTTAAATATGGAGAAGCAGGGCCTTCTTGGATGCTCCAACTCACACCAGTTTTCTTTTCCCCCCAGTACCAGGTAAACAATTGTTTGTTCTTCCAGGCCTTTATGGGACCACTCACCCACCCATGATACTTTGATTTTAGGCTTGCAGTTTTTAAAATGGTCTTTTCTGATTTGCTGGTTGTATGATTTGTTTTGCTATATTTAATTTTTATCTTTAAAAGGTAATTCCCTGTGCAAGCACTGGGTCGCAACTGACCCATGGGGTGACATCACAGCATTACATTTTCTTGGCAGACTTTTATGGGGTGGTTTGCCATTACCTTCTCTAGTCATCCTACTTTAACTCCAGCAAGGATGGAAGGCTGAGTCAACCTTGAGCCAGCTATCTGAACCCAGCTTCTGCCAGGATTAAACTCAGGTCATGAGCAGAGCTTGGACTGCAGTACTGCTGCTTACTACTCTGCACCACAGGGCTCATAACATTTTTTTTTTTAAAAATCTTATGCTGTTTTAATGTTTCTGAGAATTTGATCCTTTATTATTAGAATTATAATTGTTTTATATGGTATATTCTGCCCTTGGAACCAGGTGTTTTTTTTTTCATTTGGGGGGCATTATACAAATATTTAAATATTCTTGAAGTTTGCCAGTTCTTCATTTAGAGAATTCAAACTTACATTAATACTACAAAGTATTGCTTACTCTAATAAGTCTGTGTATTGTATTCTGTAAAATACATTAATTTCACAGGGCAGGTGAAGGGGAAAAGACTCCTGTAATTAAACTTCATGTCCTCCAAAATCACCCGGCCACATTTCATTTGCCATGGAAATGAAGTCAAATTTATATCTAATGAACCAGAGGTAAGACAGGCAGATAAACACAGTCCCTTCCGGTTGTTGCTGTGTTCAGAATATATTTGTTCCCTGCATCTTTAAAAAGATGCAAATTCCTTCCAGTTTCACCTGAGAATGATGTAAAAGCCACCAGAAGATCTGATTTGACATTATGTTCCCACTACGTTGGAGTTTGGTCTAACTTTTAGATTGGGATTGGGTTATTTCCCCAGCTTGGGGCATATCAAACTAAGTCTGAACTGAAATAAACATTCAGACTGAATATTTATTTTTCACTAAACTAGAATTATCCAAACTAGTTTTATTCCTTAATTTTATTTTTAGCCTTTGCAGAACAATCCTGCAAGCCCTGTTTTAACAGAAACAGAGTGATATCTAGTCCACATGCAATGGAAAAGTGTGCCATCACTGTGTCGCAGGGGCATAACTATACTATTGTTTTTGCCTCATCCACCTTCTTTTTCAAAGGCTAGTGGTGTAATGCTTAGAGTGGGAGCACCGAGGACAAAGTAGGAAAATGCATAGGAGGCACTAGTTTAGTATCAAGGCAAAATCTGGAGAAGCATCTTATTATTCCTGTGTAGCTCAAGTATTAAGGTAAAATCTGAAGGCTCCCTGCTGGGAGGGTGAGCTGTAACAATAGGTTGGTAGGAGAAACAGCTTATTTTCTGTAAAGAGGGATGTCAAAAAGAATGGGAATAACAGCTGTATCCCCCCACATACACAGTGAAGTATTATAGCTCACATTTGCTGGTTGGGGTGACTGTTTGTTATGGAACATGATAACATGATATATGACTACATATAAGCCTTACCTAGGTGAGGTATCTCTGATTCTCTTGAATTAAGTACAATGTCAACTTCCTAACAGCAAATTAGTTTAAAAGGCAGTTCCTGAAAGCACTGTTTTTACTTACCTGGGAAATACAGCGCAGGTACCTGATTGCCACTTCTCTGGCTATAAGTTCCTGTCCACTATAAATTTCTTTGCAGGGAATCTGGGCCAGAATCCTCATCATTGCTTTCTCAGATAGGCCTGTGTAGCTGTCATTTCCCAGCTTCTCTATGGGCACAGAGGTGCAGAAGGCACACACAAAGCACTCTCCGTCAAGCAGTGTGACAGAAATCCAGACAGCAGGAGCAATCATGGCCCGCTGCGTCATGGAGCAGAACATGTAACGCAAAACAGCTGGGTCTTTCTGCCGTTTCCCCGTAGGTCTTTTCCATTCTTCAGCTAACATGGAGACATTGTTGTTCATCACGAAGCCCAATAAGAACAAGACAAGAGGTGGTACAAACAGGATACCCATCCCATAGGCCAGATTATAGCCAGGTAAACATGGGCATTTGAAATCAAAAGCCACATATATCTGTGCACTGGCAAGAGCCATGATACCACAGATACCATTCATGAATGACTCCTGGTTGGACTGAAGGAACTGGAAGATCATTCGGAATTTATCCATTCTGCCTGTCACTTTCTGAACACTTCTACCACTATGAAAGAAGAGATATTGTCCAGTTTTTTTCTTGGAACAAAGTCGTAATAAACTTCAGTATTGTCTTGCCACTGTCTCTATTAGTTCCAGCTTTTACAGCTGCCTATGCAATGTTTTCCCCCATTTCCTCCTTGACGCTTAAAGAAAACAACTTTACCTTACTAGTGAATCTCTGCTTCTCTCAGCTTCACTTGGTCTCTGTTGTATTCCCTTCTGTGAAAAGTTATTAGTGTGTTGTTGTCCCAAGTGTCTTGTTTAGTATATCTCACACATATCTCTTTAAGAAGGTCATCTCTCTCTCTCTCGAAAAGTCTTTGATCCTTGTGGGTACTTATTTGTGGAAACAGAGGTTATTACTAGTTCTTCAGAATGTTCAGCAGGCAGTCTTTATCCGGAGCAGGAAAGGGATCTCTTTGATATCTGTGAGTCTGTTTGCAAATGCAGCATGCTCCTCCCATAGCCCTCAGAAAACAGGGGATAGCCGTGCCCCACCTTTGTAAGCTTACCTGGGAAAGAACAAGGAAATCAAGTATGCAAAGACCAACGTGGGTGGGATTCATGCTGTGGAAGAAGATGTAGGTAGCAAAAAAAGAATGCAGGGATTTTGCAACCCCTCTTTCCTTTCACAGCTTTTGAAATTCCGAAATTCATCTCTACATTATGCTCTGGGTGGGGCTGCATTATGTGACTCAGGAGGATGAAAGGCAACTGCCAAAATGTGCTACAACTGTATAGCATGGGACTGCGTCTTCTTTTGCATGGTGAGAAAGCAACTCTTTTGGCACACAAATGGAAAATTATATAGCTAGCATTGGTAAACTGTGATGTGGCAAAACCAAAAGAACCTCAAGGTTCAGGCTGGCTGATAGAGCTGCCATGAACAGAGGCTTTACTTATATTCCTCTTGGAATTGCTATCTTTTAATCAGAAGCAGATGCTGTAAAGTTTCTTCCAATTAAGGGTAATATTATCGGATTGCCAATCCCCAGGTGGAGGCAGGATATCCCAGGTTGGGAGTCCATCCCCCGCTTTGGGGTCATTTGAAAGCGGGGAGGGGGGAGGGAAGTGTCTGCTGTGCACTCCATTAGTCCTTATGGAGACCGATTCCCATATGGTATAATGGAGAATTGGTCTGAGGGTATCGGGGGGGGCTGCTTTTTGAGGTAGAGGTACCAACCTTTCAGTATAGCATTCAGTGCCTCTCCCCAAAATACCCTCCAAGTTTCAAAAGGATTGGACCAGGAGGTCCAATTCTATGAGCCTCAAAAGGTGCCACTATCCTTCATTATTTCCAATGGAGGGAAAGCATTTAAAAGGTGTGTGGTCCCTTTAAATGTGATGGCCAGAACTCCCTTTGGAGTTCAATTATGCTTGTCATAACTTTGCTCCTGGCTTCACCCCCAAAATCCCTATAGGATTACCACCCTCCAGGTGGGGCCTGGAGATCTCCCAGAATTACAGGATTGGCAGAGATCACTTGCCCTGAAGAAAATTGCTGCTTTGGAGGGTGGACTCTATGGCATCATACATCAATGAGGTCCCTCCCCACCCTAAAGTCTGCCCTCCCCAGTCGCCATCGCCAGTTCTTCAGGAACTTTCAAACCTGGAGCTGGTAACCCTAGCAACATGCATGGATGCCGTCCAGCTCACCCTGTTTCTATCATTTAATCCCATCATCATGAGAAAAGGGTAGCACAATCAGGCAGATCTGTGATGTGGAGGGGAGGGAGGTGAATTTCTACAGAGAGGGTTCTAGAGACTGGAGGAGCAGGTGATGAAACATTAAAGGAGAACTCATATCAAAAGCCTGAGAAAAACCCGGTATGCAATAGGCATACCAGTATGAACCCGGTATGCAATAGGCAACCAGTGCAGTGCTTTCAGTCCAAGTTGAATGTGCTTCCCTTATGGGACCACATTCAACCTGGGCTGAAAGCATTGCACTGGTTGCCTATTGCATACCAGGTTTGTTTCAAGGTGCTGGTCCTTACCTTTAAGGCCCTATATGACCAGGGATCTGCATACCTTAGGGACCGCCTTTCCCCACATGTTCCCCGGAGAGCACTTCGATCTGGATCACAAAATCTGCTTTCAATCTCTGGCCCTAAAGAGTCCAGGCTCATGACAACTAGAGCCAGGGCCTTCTCTGTAGTGGCCTCACACTGGTGGAACAAGTTGCTGGAAAATGTTAGGGCCCTGTGAAAGCTTATAGAGTTCCGCAGGGCCTGTAAGACGGCACTCTTCCACCAGGCATTTGCAAACTAGATTGCTAGCCACTACAGTCCTCAGGAAACATCTGGACCACCTCTTGCAAGCTGCCCTGTAGTAGCAGCGGAAAGGACCATTTAAGATCTGCCTACAGAGAACATAAATTTGAATTTAAGACCATAGTGTCAAAATGTTACCTTTTTAATGTTTTTATACCGTTTTATGGTTTTTATGTATTTTATATGTTTATACCCATGCATATGCATGAGCATGTACGTCACCCTGAGCTCACTTTGGCGGGCAGGGCAGGATATAAATGAAATTAAACAAACAAATAAATAAAAAGCAACACCTAGTGAAAAGCATATTTACAGAAACTCTTTTAATCTCCAGGGAAAGGTTATGCACTACCATGTTAAATGTGGATTGAACTCATGATTCAGAATGCTTCTGAAAATTCACAACCCCACTGGAGATTTATTTATATTAAGATTTATGAGAGGTACTACTACTCAGTAGATAAAGGAACAACACCAAGTCTGTGTTTAGTACACTACATACCCTGCTCTGGGTGGTACCATGACTAATGGAGAGCCACTGAGCTAGTGTGTTTACTGTTTAGGAAAGTCAGATTAATGTATGGAAGATCCAGGTTCAAATCCCCACTTTTACCACAGAAGCTCCCCAGATGACCTTGGACCGGTCACACTCTCTGAGCCTAATCTACCTCACAGGGTTGTTGTGAGGATAAAATGGAGGAGAGGAGAATGATGTAAGCCACTTTGGGTCTGCATTGGGGAGAAATGGGGTATAAATGAATTAAATAAAATAACCCTCTGGAACTGAGAACAAAGTCACTGTTTGACAGCAATACAAGAAGCTGATTTATCACAAAATTCCCAAAGCTTGTTATTGGATTACTAAAGATTACATTGTCTTTGTGACATTTAGTTTAAGAGCAGTTGTTGTGGTTATTTTGTAATTATAACTAAAAGACTGTGTTAATAATGGTAACAGTGTGGGAGATTTTAAAAGAAAGGAGATAAAACAGCCATCCTTTTAAAAGCCGGGACTTTGACATGCTTGGCTGTTCATAGGCCCAGCTAATTTTCAGTAGCTCAGGTACAGAAGCAATGGGTTAACCAGAAGTATGGACATTCCTGAATACAATAAAATGTGATCTGAGATATGGTCAAGAAAGGGAGAGAGGGAGGAAATATCTGCTTGCACTTCCTAAATAGCTTCCCTGGATTTGGGCAGAATTGGGTTGAAGCTGTTTTACTTCAAATGTAAACAGCAATCCAAGATAGCAGGATACAAAACCAACTTTCTGTTTAACTATTATGCTAAACAATTTCCCCCCATAGGGCAATATATTGCATATTACAGCAATAAAAGTTTACAAGAAATATTAACTAAAAGGAGAAATAGAAGGAAAAAGGGGGGGGACAAAAACTGTACAGAAGGAGGAAAACAAGAAGCTACATTTTTGCAGAACGGATAATATGAGACATAATAATCATCATGAAATTAAAAATGATGTAGTTGTATCTTATGAAGTAGCTTGGCAGTGTAGTAATTACTCCATTGATTGGTTTCAATATTTACAGTTGAGGGTTTTTTTAGCAGGAACGCACAGGAGCGCAGTTCTGGCTGGCTTGGCCAGGGCTCTGGCTCAAAAAAAGGTCTCTAGGGGTGCGGTCACACGTCACATTAAAAGCGGGTGTGTAGCGCTCAAATTTGAACTGCTGAATATTGATTCGATGCAGGGCCGATCACATGAGCATCCAAGAATGCAACTCATCCTGTTGTTGAGCGATCAGACATCCAATACTATCACACTCTTTTCTTGGCGCATGCGTGATCAGATGGTGATTCCTGGGAGGGGGGGGGTCCATTGAACATGTGGCCAACTGTTTGGATATGGGAAATCAAACATTGCTTTAGAGGCGAGGGTGGGGGGAGAAGGGGGGAAAGTTTCCGGAATTAACGTTGACGATTCAAACCAGGGAACTGCCAGGAACTACTTTCCTAGAAATTGGCAGTGACAATGATATCTGGAAATTCTCCACATTGAAAAAAAAGATTTTTCCCCCTGTTCTGAATAGTGGGATAATGTTCTCCCCCACCCCCGCTCTGATCCTGTGTTGATCGGAGAAGCAGAAGCGTCACATCAGATTCCCGGATGATCTGGCAATGCGCATGTCTGCGGGGGCTTTTTTTAAAAAAAAAGGTGGGAGGGGCGGTAAACATTCCAAGGGGCAGTATCGCGCGTGAGCTGTCCAAACATGAAAAAACCGATCATGTGCCGCTTCTGTGAAAAAGGGCCGGACTTTCTGCGCTATCAAATTAATGCGGCATTGATCCGCAGCAAGCCAGAATGACCCTGGATGACGCTCGATTGCCAGATGTGGATGTCTGGACGAACATATTTAATCCATCAGCGAAATGGAGCTGTGTCGCCACTAATGGTACATCTGAACGCACCCTAGCAGAGGGAAGGCACGAGGCAGCCACAGGCTTCCAGAGCACATGCTCCATGCTCTCTGCCACCTCCAGCCTCCAATGGGCTTACAAAGAGAGTGAGAGACATGGAACCACCCACAAGTGCCCCCTCTCAGGAGAAGCTGGGCTTGGCACTGCCCACTCTGCCATACATGGTGCTCTCTCTCTCCGGCCATGTATTTTTTGGGGGCAAACAAGGTCTCTTGTTGGACTGTGTGAGAACACACATCCATGAAATGCAGCTGATGGCACTGTACTGTTCTGTGTCAATATGCAGAAAGTAACCTACTGTGTGGTGATGGCGGGGTGTGTGGCCTAATATGGAAATGAGTTCCTGCTGGCCTTTTCTACAAAAAAAGCTCTGTTTACAGTTATGCAATTTAGAGCACAATCCTATGGGGGGGGGGCCCAAAGTGCTTTGGGAGCAAACCATCTCCCACATTGGCGGAAATCGCTTTTGCGCCCGCGTAGGTCCAGTTCCACTGCGCTGTAGGGGACTTATGTGGGCATGGAGCCGCTGGAGCACCGATCCGCCCAAGAGTGGCGGCACCGTAGGGCTGCACCCAAGCCGAGGCATATGTCCGGCGGAGCGAGCCACACCAGTGCAAGAGGAGGAGGAGTCAGGGGTGTGGCCAGGCTTAAGAGGCTCCCTAAGGAGTTTGGACCATGCCACACACCCCTGAGAGGCATAAAGTTACGTCTGTGAAAATGGTGGCATATTCCATAGGTACTCATTGAAAGCAAAAACAAAGAGTGGCCCCGCCGTGAGAGCTCGCAAACTTGTTAGGGAGCGGTGTAATTGCCTCACCAATCCCCACACACACTGGGCTGGGCAACCCCCCTCCCCAGCATCCAATCACTGCTCCCCACTGCCTAGAAATCCTCTCACTCAGGCCGTACACGACCCATTAGGTAGGGAAAGGCACATGGAAGAGGGGCTCTCCTGGGGAGCTCCCTGCCACGCGGACTTAGAGCGCACTTTGGTGACAGGCACAACATGGCTAGGTTGCTTAGACAGTATCTTTGACTTGCAAGGGGGAGAGTGAGGTCTCTCCCCTGGGGCTAACTGCTCTTGTTTCCAGGTCTCAACAGGTACCTCTGGAGGTTCAGTGCACGAGGATAGTTGCCCATGGCTGGGTGAGTGTTACTGTGCACCCCCACTGTCCTCCTTCTTCATGTGCTTGAGGCCGTGAGGTGTGCAAGCATTTCCAGCAGCTGAACCAGGCAGCAGGCTGAAAGGGGGTTGCTGCCCCCCTGCTACTGCCAGGCCCCTTCCCTTGGTCTGTCCTGATGGGGGGGGGGGCTGCAGCTGATCCAAAGCCTGTGGGTAGGTGGAGCAGAGGCTATCCCTTTAAAAGAGGCCTCGGCCAAAATACCGCCCCCTGCTTCAGCTGCCCCTCCGACAGGTGCTCTTGATCTATGTGTCTGTTTTGCAGGTGGGAATTCAACACAGAGGCTCCAACCCCACCCCCAGCCAGCTGTTCCTGTCCGCTGTGCTGAGTGGAGCTCTGCCCCCGGTGAGATCGTCCAAATTGCACCTGGGATACCATTGCACTCCGTTCCAGCAGAATAAAGTCTGGGCTGTGCCATCCTTTGTCTCCCATTTCTGTGTGCCCCTCCACTCTGCCACTCTGTCCTTGGTTGGGGGGGGGGATACTTGTTTCTTGGGGAACAGGGTGAACTATGAACCACCTCTGCGAGAGGCTAGACAGGGGAGCCAGAGGGTCTTTTCTCCCCTCGTCCTGTGGCACGCTTCAGAGGGGAGGGGGGGACAATGCTATAGGCACCTGGCTGGCGCCTCACACTCTGTGTCCTGCTGCCACCGGGGGAGGGTTTCCCCACATGTGGTGGGTAGCATCAGGGTGAGACTCTGCGTCCCTGCCATGGAGGCCTTCCCTGTGGGATGCGGTGGCATGCCATGACTCTACTCATTCCAGTACACACATTTTGCAGGTTTCCCTGATCGCAGACTCCTGCACTTTGTTTTTCCTGTTTGGTTGTGGCTCGCTGGGAGGGCACAAGATTCCCCTTGCCCGCTTACCATTGGCATGAGTCTGACAGTGGGCGGGGGCAGCCAGGGGAATGGCCAACCATGCAGCTTGTACTTCCCCTTCCCTCCCCCTGCCCCCACCTCAACACCAAGGCAGGCTTCTTGTGCGTGCATGCCCAGCCTCACTCTTGTTCCCTCCCCGTGTTGGTGGGACATCTCTCCTTTGCCTTTGACAGTCTGCCCTGTGATTGGCCCTGTTTTCTGTCAGGGGGTGGGTTGGGGTCGGAGATCAGCCTCTCCAGGGCCGCCTCTCCCCACCACTGACTGTCATGAGCCACGTTGCCGGCACCAGGACTAGCCATTCCAGAAGGCGTGGACTGGCCCTCCCCTCTGGCTACCTCTGCCTCTCTCTCACGCCTATGCCAGTCCCATGTCAGTGGAGTTGCCATGGCGACGGTCTCCCTCACTGCAAGCTATGCTTCTCCCCTCCCCACACTCGAGCAAGCTGAAGTCCTCAGGAAGTCTACTAGTAGCATCGCAGTTACGCCATGGCTGGCTGCCACAGAGGTTAGGTTTGGGCTGCCCATGACTCAAAATACGTGTAATGGGAGATTGAAGGCAGAGATGAATAAGTTTGATTATATCGCAAACAAAAGCAAAGTAAAATGTCAGTTTATTATAGCTATATGCTAGAAACTGATAGTAATGTGATCCCTACCTTCATTAAAAATAGACAAAATTGTTAGTAAATAGCACAGATTTGAATGTCTGGTTTCACCTTTTTGCAAAAGGTTACTCTCTTTTCTGTTTCTGTATCAATATTTATAGCTTGTTTCTGTTTATTATTTAAGAAAAATATTTGTAAGATGCTGGATCAATGGCATCTGTTGCCAGTTAGAATTGCAAGAATTTATAGTAATGCAGGAGGTAATTGCTGGTTTTGTAATCACCCAGTGACTGGCTTTTTATATTTGTGGTGGCAGGGTGACAAAACAACAGGGATAAGATAATGACTGTTGACAGTACTTTCCAATGTAATGTAGATAATTCAGCTGAATTTGTTTAACCGAATTATGTAGTTGCATGTGGTGTGTGTGTCAAGTGCCATCAAGTCGCTTCTGTAGGCTTTCCAGGTCCCAGCAGGGGTTCTCCCACTTTCCCAGGCTCCTTACCGCTCCCAGTCAGCTGGCCAGCGGGGGGAAGCCCCGCCCCTACGGCAACCATGTGCTTTTCCATCTCTGGAAGTTTCAGACTTCACTTGGAAAGGCTTCCTCTTGGGGTGATGTGTCTATGTCTTTAAGGCTGAATGGGGGTGGGGGGAGTAGGCAGAACAACATGGTTGCTTCCAGTGGCTGTGAAAGCAGCCTGGACACTCTGTTTGTTGCACAATCTTTTCAGAGGTCATTTGCATAGGAAAGGTAAACTTGAAGAAGTTGGAAGTTCAGCAACTCCTGAGTAGAGATGCCAATCCCCCGCTTCAGAGTTGTCAGACACGGGAGTGGAAGGAGGAGGGAAATGTCTGCTGGGCACTTCATTGTTCCCTATGGAGATCTGTTCCCATAGGGTATAATGGAGAATTAATCCATGGGTATCTGGGGCTCTGGAGGGGCTGTTTTTAGAGATAGATGCACCAAATTTTCAGCATAGCATTTGATGACCCTCTTCAAAATGCTCTCCAAGTTTCAAAAAGATTGGACCAGGCGGTCCAATTCTATGAGCCCCAAAAGAAGGTGCCCCTATCCTTCATTATTTCTAATGTAGGGAGGGCATTTAAAACAATATCGGATTGTTCATTGCCTTTTATCCATTGATAGCAGCAAGACTAGTCTTTGCAAAATATGGCAGTCAAACCTCAGACCATAAGAACTAGAATTTTAAACAAAGTAAAATAACTGTTTGAACTATTGAAGGTAACATTATTACAATATTTTGAAAGAATTACTAGATTGTGAAATGATTGGAAAAAATGTACAAAAGGATTTTAGAGAAGGGGTAATTAGTTAAATAGCTAAATTCAGTTAGTTAGGAAAGTATGTATTAGTTTGACACTTATTTCATAATGATGTTTGTACACCTTAGTACATTGTGTGCCATCTAGTTGCTTCTGACATATGGTGATCTATGAATTAATGACCTTTAACGCATCCTATTATTATCAGCCTTGCTTAGATTTGCAAACTGATTGTAGGTTGTATCATATAGTTTATTATTGATTATTTTTGTTCACTATAAATACAATTTATAAGAAATTAATTTAAAAATTAAACATTACATCCACATGAATCATGGTCAGAGTTCCAGAATAATATTACAAGTGATCTATTAAGGCATGCAGTCACTTTTTGTTGCTGGAATATTGGAACCCTTTCATAAGCAATAAATAAAACCAGGAGTACAAATAATGATCCCAGTATTAGCAGCAAGTCTCTGTTGGAAACTAATGTCAGCATCACAAATATACTTAATAGCCAAACCATCTTTTCTTCATTTTGCATTTGTACATTTCTGTTGTGTTTAAAAGAGTTTAAAAATATCCCTTCATGGAAATCAGTATGCAAACTGGACATGCATCTAACTCATCAGTAGCTGTGTGGTGAATATGGATGGTCAGATTCTTAATCTTTATTCTTAATTTAACATTAACCTCCCTGATACAAGAGAAAGGTTATGATAGGCCAACTATAAGATCAGTGCTGTTGTGAATAAAACTTCCTTAGAGATTCTGCAGTTTAAAAATGCAGAAATCCACTTATGTTCTTGTTGAAAGTTATTATGTGTTTCATCTTGTTATGTTTAATCCCACATGTATATTCAGAGCTATAGAAACATAGACAATCCATGTGATCGCCCTAATTTAGGGATTTCCCCCCCTTTAAAAAACAAAAAAGTTCTTTTGATAGATTTAGCTATCAATATCATTAATAACATTCATCTGCTTTATTCTGACAATATAATTGGATTTTGATAACTATATATATTTATGTATTTTTCTTTAGTTTGAAACTATATGTGTGTGTGTGTGTGTGTGTGTATTTTTATCTTTAGTTAAGGCAAAAATTGCTATACAGAGATGTGTATTATTTTCCCCTAAAACAGAGCAAAATCCTGTAATAAAGGTTGTGATCTTAAGAGTACTTCCTGGGAGTAAGCCCAATTGAATAAAACAGGACTTAGTTCTCAGTAGACTTGCTTAGGATTGTCCCCAAAGTCCCTCAGATTCAGCAACAATAACATCTAGTTGTGATTGATTTCATCACCCCCCTCCCCCCACCAATGATTATTTGACTGCCTATTATGTACTGGTGAATAAATGATGGAGTAATCTCAAAGATGCATTCCGCAAATAATGTAGAGATGTGTCCTTGGGATCTCATGGACAGAAGTACTTGGTCCTGGAAAAATACTTTGCTACGTTTTATACATGAAAATAAAGGCATAATAGTAAAATCCCTTCTATTATATGAAGGATCCCAGCTCAAAATCTACATTGCCACCATTACCCATTGTATTTACCCACTTAAACTGCATTAATTTACTCATCAGTAGCCTATCCATCACTGATCCAAGAAAGAGATAAATGTTTTCATCATTTCCATATAAAATATACATATAGACATATATGTAGGAAAGCCAGCTCCTCTTCTACAAGTGTATTACTTTACATTAACTACCACACATTCTTCTTCCTTTTGTTTCTGAAATCAACCTTTATTGATGTATGAGCCTTTTCTTTTGTAGTGACCAAAGCGAGGTGCCCTCAGTCACGGGGAAGGAATGGAAAACTTCCAGAATGGGATGGGGGAAGAGACTCCAGCAGCAGCTAGTTTTGGAATGGGTGCTGCTGCTCACCTCATTATGATCAGCCATGACTTTGGCAATGAGCTACAAGGCTGTGAACAAAGCTCTGAAGGAAGTTACCCTTTCCCATGAGGTTGTGATGTTGAGCAGGTCTTGAGTGGGTGTGGGTTGAATGCTCAAAGAAATGAAACAACAACTTTCCAGATAAAAGGAAAAGGAGTTTATTTAGCAACAAACACAGAAAGCATAGGTGTCAATTGACTCAGACAAAGGGCAAAAGTAAAGAGCAATAAAAATATAAATGCATCAGACTGACTAAATGTACCCTGGCCTGGATAGCCCTGACTAATCCCAAACACATTTGTGACTGGGATCCAGCTTTCCCACTTGCTCCTCCAGTATGTCGGGGCAGAACAAAGAGCCAGTGGCTGGGTGGTTCTTTCTGAGAGACAATGAGAACCAGTGTGATATAGTGGTTAAAAGTAGCGAAATGTAGTCTGGAGAATCAGGTCTGATTCCCTACTCCTCCATGTGAAGCCTGCTGGAGTGACCTTCAACCAGTCACAGTTCTCTCAGAACTCTCTAAGCCCCACCTACCTCACAAGGTGCCTGTTATGGGGAGGGGAAGGGACTGTGATTGTAAGCTGCTTTAAGACTCCTTAAGGTAGAAAAAAGTGGGTATAAAACCTATTCTTCTATTTCTTTGTATATAGTTTGCATTCTAAAGCCCACTGGGCTAGTTCTAGGGTCAGGCACAAGAGGTGTTGTGGGCCATTTGCTGGTTGCTCATGCTGGCTGGCTAAGGCTATTGTGTTTAGCAGACTTGTCATTCTTTTCAGTGTCTATGCTATTAATTGCTGAATGTTCCAGCTGCAGCAGCACCATGGAGCTTTGTGCCACATATATATAGTTCCATCTGAGACACAAAATAAAGGGCTTCTGTGGAGGGGACTGGATCCCAGTTATCACATGGCCTTCCATCCCGCCCCCATAAATTCAGCAAGCCTTACCATGCATCCCATACCACTTCCCCCAGGCTCTCTCCTCTCAGTGACTGCATGGCGATCAGATAAATAAAGCGCATGGAGATAACAAAGAAACTGCATGGCACCACAAAAAATGCCTTCATTCATCCCTTTATTTCTGGTTTATGCATCAACACACATAGGGAAAAGAGCAACAGCTAAGGATAGAATGGTGGTTCATAGTTACCATAAGATTGCCAGGTCCAACTCAGGAAATATCTGGGGAATTTGGAGGTGGAGCCAGGAGCAAGGTTGTGACAAGCACAACTGTACTCTGAAGGGCGTTCTAGCCATCACATTTAAAGGGACTGCATTTCTTTTATAATAATAATAATAATAATAATAATAATAATAATAATAATAATAATAATAATAATAATAATAATAATATTTAATTTGTTTTCTGCCCTCCCTGCCGAAGCAGGCTCAGGGCGGCTCACAACACAGGCACTTCAACAATTAAAACAATACATATTATAAGAACATACATAAATGCCTTCCCTCCATTTGGAAATAATGGAGGATAGTGGCACCTTCTTTTGGGGCTCATAGAATTGGACCCCTAGTCTAGTAATATTTTTGAAACTTTTGGGCTTTTTTGAGAAGAGGCACCAAATGCTATGCTGAAAGTTTGATGCCTCTGCCTCAAAAAATAGCACCCTCAGAGCCCCAGATACCCACAAATCAATTCTCCATCATACCCTATGGGAACCAGTCTTCATAGGGTATAATGGAGTGCTCAGTGGACATTTCCTCCCCCCCCCCTGCTTTTTGATAACCCTGAAGGGGGGGAGGGCCTCCAAACCGGGGATCCCCTGCCCCAAACTGGGGATTGGCACCCCTTATCTCTGTTGAATGTGGGCTCCTCAGTTTATGCAAGTCTGATTTATAAGAAGCTACAATTTTTCAGTGACTCATATACAGCCTTCCCAGTCTGAAAAATATATTTTATAATTACATTTTGTGTGTGTGTGTGTGTGTTAGTACAATTTAGATAACTGAAGAAGGCCCTCTGGGCTGAAATGCATTTGATCCTGTAGTTGTTATATATATGTAGCCAGTATTGTGATTCAATATTTATTATACGTGCAACTTATACTTGCTGCTGTATACTGTGTTCTGAACTTTTATTTGCATTCTATGTAGGTTGTTTTTAATCTTAAAGTTTTTGTGCACTCTATAATAAATAGTTGTATTTTATTTCGTGTTTTAGCTGCTCAACCTTTTAGTTATTAACCACAAAAAAAGCTTCACTCCACGTTTTTACTTTAAAATATTATCTCAGAGTTCCCAAGTATGGAGGTGAGCTATTCGGTTAAAGAACACAGGGTGCAAGAAGCAGTGGTTGCAACCTGGAAGTTAACAAAAATAGAGTGGATATCAGAAGAGTTTTTCTATTTGTGGCATAAAACAAACTAATGCTAACAACTTAAGCATGGTGAATGGCATCTACTACCAGATAACTGGATGTGTCCCTACAAAATGGAGCTGCTAGGCTACCATTGTTCTGCACAGGATTTTTTTTTTTGCAGAAGTTAATTGTAAGGGTATAATCCAGCTGCGTACACTGGAAGTATGTACTTACGTGCCCTCCTCCCAATATGTAATGTTCATTTATCTGAAATGAGCACCTCTCATATTTTTTATCTTCAGCACATGTGAACATGAAAAAATCCTGGTTCAGTGTAGTGTATGCTGAAGCAGAATATATGTGTGGTACCCATTTCAGATGAAATGGTGATTGTAGGTATCAGGAAGATCATGGGTTGCATGAATTCCTGATGTGTGTGGTTGGTGGGTCCAGGACATGTGATTATAACATCTGAAAAAGTCTACTTTGTGCTATGCTTACTTGCCTGCATCTCTCCATTTTCTAGTTTGAACAGGAACTAGTTATTTAAATATAACGGTAGACAAAAGAGACTCATGATGAGACTAAAAAAAATTCTTAGCTGGAGTTCTGGATATTAGTTCTTTCTATTGAAGGATTTCATACAGCCCACCATACATTAGTGATATTTTACTGCCTTCCTGATCATTTGATCTCCTTTTCACACCTTCACTAGATAGTGTCACCAATGTCTCTTGAGCCTTTAAGCTTCTGTCTTGAGCCTTTAATAACAGCTTGTGCAGATATCAGTGTTTAGCTACTCCATGCTTTAAAGAGTTACTTATTCAGCTTACATTAAAGGCACAAGAGCCAGTGTGGTGGTGTGATAGCCACCATGCTATACTTGTTACTGTCTCAAACTAGAACCAGGGAGACCTGAGGTCCAGTCTCCATTCTGCCATGGAAACTTGCTTGGTGACTGTAGGCCATTCACTCTCATCCTAACCTACTTTGTGGAATTGTTGTGTCATCAAATGGTTTTGTAAGCTGTTTTGAGTCCTCAGTTGGGGGAACAGCAAGATATTAATTAAATAAGATCACTGGGCTATTTTTTCCCTAATCAACTTAGCCTATTTCTAAAGGATGTTATATGGAATTTGTGAGAGAGGGTCCACATTAATGCTGCCAGTTGCCTTTTAAACATCTGTTTGTCTTGTAGTTGAAGATCCTGGCTGGGGATGCCACCTATTAGTCATGGCATCTACCACATGCATAGATGTCCTCTCTGTGCTCAGGCATTGTCTCTGGGTTGTTTGGCTCAGATCCAGCCGTGGTTTGTTGTAGTACCATGACTGAAGGAGCTTGTTCACCTGCTCTTCATTGGTAATTCCTCGCAAGTGATTTTTCTCTTCTTCTTTGCCTTCCTCTTCTTCTCTATGGGCATTGAACCGCCTTAGCTTGATTTCTTTCTGCATGCTCTCAAAGAAATGGAGGATGCACTTGTGTGCAAAATCTCGAGCATGTTCACAGCAAGTTTCATCAAATATCTTTTGTTCAATATCAATGTAGTTACTCCAGTAGCGAGTCTGCAGGAAGGCAGCTTGATTGAAGCAGGGCCTGAGAGACCGGGCAAGGAAGGCTATCACGATAAGGGTCAGCAATATACTCCAGCCAAGAGCCTTACAGGGCAAAGGAAATATAAGCAGAGGCCTATGAATTTCATAACAAAAAATACCCAATTCAACCTCAAGAAAGCAACCAATATTTAGGAGGACATCAGTTTTCTGTTGCCAGAATATTAAGGAATAATAACCTTGCAGAGAACCTCTCTGGTCCTTTAGTCCAATTCTCTGGAGAAGCAGAAGCCTGCAGATTTCTTTTAGTCAGTATTTATGAATTTAGTGATAGTTAACATTTATTTAATGCAAAATGCTGTACAGATCACACAAAGTATGTGGTCCCTGCCTAAAAGGACTGCAGCTGGACAAAATCAGGGTTGGGCAGAATATCACTCAGAAATGAACAGTCACTCTTGAGTAAAAGCTATTTGTTTCTCCTTCAGTGCTCATGTAATCACTTTCTGTCCTTCCCTTTAAAATTTCTGCAACATCTTCTCTCCTCTCTCTCTTTCGTACAAAGGACACACACACACTGTGGCAGACAGTGGCTTCTCCACAGTGCAGGAGGGAGGGGGTGGGGTGGGCAGAGGTTTTTCTGCAGTGCAGTGTGGAGACAGTGAAGTCATTGACCTGAAGTCAAAAATCCTTGACCTGGTCCTGGGAGGCACAATGATAATGTACAGATCAAAGAGGAAGAAACATGAAGTATGAAGAAAGAATGGAGCTCCAGGATCCTATTATAGTTATAGATTCCTAAACCATTACAGGTAACAAACTGTTTTTCACTTCCTATCACATTTATCCCCACAGCACCCCTGCATAGTAGGAGTGGCTGAAAAAAAGGGCCTGTTGCATTACCCTTATGTCTTCCCCTTGTCTGCCATGAGAAGTTTTAATAAAGAAGAAGACTGCAAATTTATACCCCTCCCTTATATCTGAATCAGAGACTCAGAGCGGCTTACAATCTCCTACATCTTCTCCTCCTACAACAGACACCCTGTGAGGTGGGTGGGGCCGAGAGGGCTCTCACAGCAGCTGCCCTTTCAAGGACAACTCCTTGTGTTATGGCTAACTCAAGGCCATTCCAGCAGGTGCAAGTGGAGGAGTGAGGAATCAAACCCAGTTCTCCCAAATAAGAGTCCACACACTCTTAACCACTACAGCAAACCGCCTTGTGAATTTTGTGCTTAGAGCTCAGTTCCCAGGCACATGAGAAGCCTGGTTTGGATTTGGAGCACAGCATGTGGTGAGAAGGAGCTTAAGTCTTCCCCATTTTCCCAACCTGAAATGCCCCAGGGGGCCACTACTGGCCCATCTGAAGAAACTTGTGTGTTGCTGTTGCTATATTATAGTTGCCATCTGTACCTGTATGTTTCCTCAGCAGGACAAATAGCTTCCTGGGATCACTGACAGTAAGAAAAATGGCAAGGGGAAGGAAGGCTTAAATCTTTTCTCTGCTCGCTCTAGGGTTCTTATCTGAATCATGGCCAGTGTCTCACAAATCAGTCATTCTAGTAGCAGCAGAAGTAGTTGCCTTTCAGATCCTTCAGTGATCTGATGAGAACTAAGCACACTCACTGCCTTTGGAGGCCCAGCACACTGAGGACAATTGCATGTCAATTAAACAAAAACAGAAAACAGAGGCATGGGGAAACCAGTTTACTCAAGGCCATGAAAGCTTATAATATATTGGAAGAAGAGATCTGGGTCTGAAGAACGTTTCCAGTTATGAACATATGCCTTATACTGAATCAGACCTTTGGTACATCAAGGTCAGTATTGTCTACTCAGACTGGCAGCGGCTCTCCAGGGTCTCAAGCTGAGGTTTTTCACACCTTCTTGCCTGGACCCTTTTTAGTTATTTTATTTTTATTTATTTATTCAATAGGCTTATATTCCGCCTTTTCCCATAAATGGGCTCAAGGCAGATCACAACATATAAAAATAACAATAAAAACTTACATATCAAAGTTAAAACACCAATTTAAAATTAACAGTAAAAACAATAAATAAAATGCACCACCGGTGGACAGGGCACAGCATATCAATAACCAGTTGTAGGCCCACCTTATACGATAGTAATAACAATAGGATAGCACTGTAATAAGCGTGATGTCACCACAAGGGAGGCCAAATGATGGAATAATAGGATGCCCGCTGCCTCAACTATAGGCCTGGCGGAACAGCTCCGTCTTGCAGGCCCTATGAAATGGCAGTAATTCAGTTAGGGCCTGGATATCCACAGAGAGCTGATTCCACCAGGCAGGGGCCAGGGCCTTTTCAGCCCTGGCCCTGGTTGAGGCAAGTTGGACGTCCTTAGGGCCAGGGGTGGTCAGGAGGTGTTGCGTAGCTGATTGCAATGACCTCTGGGGCGTATATGGGGAAAGGCGGTCCCTCAGGTATGTTGGTCCCAGACCGTGTAAGGCTTTAAATGCCAGTACCAAAACCTTGAAGCAGATCCGGTACTCAATAGATAGCAGTGCAGTTAGAGATGCCGGGGATTCAACCTTGGACCTTCTGCTTTCCAAGCAGATGATGTACCACTGAGCCACCATCCCTCCATTATCCTCTCCATTCCTTGCAAGTCCCCAGTTTTTTGTCACTAATCTACCTTTTGGGGCCCCCTATGGATCATATGCTGCTAGTTTGGTGTAGTGAGCCAGTTTGGTGTAGCGGTTAAGTGCACAGACTCTTTTCTGGGAGAACCAGGTTTGATTCACCACTCCTCCACATGCACCTACTGGATGATCTTGGGTCAGTCATAACTCTCTCAGAGCTGTTCCTCTCAGGAGCAGTTCTGGGAGAGCTCTCTCAGCCCACCAACAGGTTGTCTGTCAGCCCCACACAACAGGGTGTCTGTTGTGGGGCGGTGAAGAGAAAGGAGATTGTAAGCTGTTCTGGGACTCTGAGCAAAGGGCGGGGTATAAATAAAATCTCTTCTCTTCTTCTTGCTGTAGAATATAGCAACAAATGGCAATATGATGTTTCTTATATCTAATGGTGCTCAGGAGAATATTCTGGGGGTGGGCCTGAAGCTTTTGAAGAACTGACATTACTATTTCAGTAAAACACTACTCTCAGGCACCTGAGAGTAGACAAAGGGTTCCAAATGACCCTACAGAGTTACAATAGATAGAAGCCTTATAGAAGTTTCTCACTTACTTGTGACCAGCATCTGAGGTACCTGGACACTGCTTTGCGGGAAGTGTTGTTCCTTATGAGCTCATCTTCCTTGCAAGGGACCTTGGAGAGCAACAGCTGCACATGGACAGGGGTCATGTTGGCAAAACCTGAAAACTTATCAGGGTCAACAGAATTGCTGAAGGCACAGACAAAGCACTTCCCATCAAGAAGGGTGACTAGGATCCAAATAATGGGTGCAATCATAGCCCGTTGCAGGATGGAGGAACAAATGTATCTGTGTGTTGGACAGAGAAACATTAATTGATCAGGTATCTCTGAAAACTGGAGGTTTCTGTTTGGTAACCTAATTCACTTAGTATAAGCAAAAACAGAGGTGAGAAAATTATATTTTCATGACTTGTAACTCTTT
Organism: Heteronotia binoei; assembly: GCF_032191835.1. Classification (NCBI taxonomy): domain Eukaryota; kingdom Metazoa; phylum Chordata; class Lepidosauria; order Squamata; family Gekkonidae; genus Heteronotia; species Heteronotia binoei. The sequence goes on along the minus strand of NC_083228.1, from coordinate 74,143,305 downwards.
AAAGGATTTTATTTGGCATTGGTAAATATCACAATATATTTGTTAGAACTTAAACATGTGAACAGAAATTATCAAGGCTGTATAGATTGCGGTCCTGGCCTAAACTGCTCAGTTTATGAGTAAGGATTACAGAAAGACATGATAGATACATATTAAATCATAAATGGATTTTTAAAAAAGGGAATAAGTATTTGTTTCTTCTCTTGTGTAATACAGAAACCCCATAAAACCTGGATAAGAGGAAATCAGCCCCCCCTATTAATCTTTTGAACTCACTGGAATGTGGTGATGACCAATGATATGACTGGGTTTGAAATGGAAAAGATACATTAATGGAAAAAAGACATTTAGGGATTATTAACAAAAGGCGTCCCCAGACCTTATGAAAAACCTGCAGCAACAAGTGCATGAGTGGCTTGCATATCTGCTTTTCACATGGGGTAATCTTTGCAGATAAATCTGCCAAATATTTATTCAGCTTATGCATGCTGCTATTTTGAACTGTTACTTCTCTTTACGGATGTTACATCAGATGTTTATAAACAGAAATATGAAAAGTGGATGCATAAATCACTGGAATATCACTTAATCATAACATCCCATCCTCATCATGGCATACAACTTGTATTAGACCATAAGGAACTGGAAGTGCCATCAGAATTGGTGATCGTACTATGATAGCCCCAGATGCTGTTATATACTGTCTCTACAGCTTTGTGGATTTGGAAATGAGAATGTGAGCTAGACAATTTTTTTTGCATGCATTTACTTAGAAAGTCCACAGCCTATACAAGACACTTCTTAGCTTTTACACTGAGAATTGAACTCCACATTACTGTAGGAAATGTGTTTTCCTTGCTAAGATTCAGTGCCAGATTAATAGGAATTTGATCATCCATCTAGCCACAAATCTGAGTAGTACAGCACAGGATAGGAATATTTGGGGAAGATGCTTGGTGTACTCTACACTATACTACAAGCTACTAGGGCTTTAGATAGGCTGGTTTTACCTCTCTTGTTTTTTTTCTTTAACTTTAACTGCCCTTCATGATTTTCCTAGAGAGAAACAAATATGCTTAGTACTTACCAGATTGTTTGTTTCTTCTTTTAATTTGTAAAATAATGTTTTTCTGCATACCTAAGGAATCTCCTGGTGAGAATCTGAAGGTATTTTTGCTGCCCTGAAAGCCCTCTTTCTATGCCCCCCCCCCCAACAATTCAGGGAAGATATTATTGTACCTTCTTCTCCTGTCCGCACTGTACAGGAGAGTTGAGAGTGGAGTTGAAAATGCATATTTCACATCCTCCAGAGCTTGAGAGATCATGCTTAATTTCCCTCAGCATTCCTTGACTTTACAAGAGCAAAAGCACCTTCTTAGTCCTCTTCTGTTTGGGGCTTTTGGTGGTTTTTTTCCCCAGTTTCCAGCTGAGTCTTCTGAGTATACAGAAATGTATGCCTTCACTGTATGGCTCCTTTGTCTAACTGACAGGCATTCTACTATGAACTTTGGTATTAGAGGGAATGATGGTAAAATGGGAATTATAATAACATTTCACATCAAGCAAGATTAAGACTGTTAAATCACACTGAAAATTAAAGGTTCAATATGAATTCTAAATCAGTCCTAAATTTTTAACTTAAAGGAACTTAAAATTCCACAAATGAGGGGAGAAAAGGAGAAGGAACACAGCAGGTAAGGAAATCATATTATTGAAAGTCATTTACCCATTGACTGAAATCCCCCACCTGATAATAGCCATGTTCTTCTTTCTGTTCCCAGTGGGTCTCTTCCACTCCTCGATGGCCAGCACACACTGTCTGTTGACAATGAGACCACAGAGCAACAGGATCACAGGAGGTATAAACATTATCCCCAAGCCATATGCCATATTGTATTGGGGGAGGCAGGGGCAGTTGAAGTCAAAGGAGGTGTAAATTTTGACACTAGCCAGTGCCAGAAGCCCGCAAATCCCATTCATCACCGATTCTGAATTAGACTGGAAGTACTGGAAGATCATCCGGAATCGATCCATGGTGCTGTGTGTGCTTCAGGGCTTTCCTCTAAGAGTTTCTATGTTTGTTTCAGGTTGAAGTACTGGCTGGTCTTTGTGTTGGTAGCTTTCTTTGGCACTGTTTCAGCAAGCTATATTTGGTCTGTTTAGATCAAAGTTGGGAAGACAATAGGAAGAAAGAGCAAATGGTATAAGAGTAAATTCTGTACAGATGGTCTTTTCCCTTCTCCTGCATCCCATTCACATTAACATTGCTGCCTTTGTTGTAATCTTCTTGCCTTCACATTCAGAATCTTCCTTATTCAGTTCTCTTTGATGTAATTGGTCCAGCTGTGTTTCTTATCCACACACTGTGGAATTGGGCCTGAGATCACCTACAGCTTAGTTGTCCTGCTTTTAAAGGTGCTTCTCTAGGTTCCCTCCCTTTTTTTAAACAACCAAAGAACTCTTTTGTATGTCAAGCAGCTGCAGCCTTCAGGTATGATGCAGTATTTATTCTCCTGTGTCAGGACTGTAGTTAGTGTACCACAGAGAATGAAAGTCACAATTTCAAACAGTCAGAAGCTATTCTTTTTCTCCTTTTCCCCTTCCTTCTCCCAGACATAGACTCCCTGTGTTGTCCAGTGATGAATCACTGATTAATGATGAATCACTGGAGACTATGAAAAACCAGGCTAGTCAAATGAGATCGCTTGTTTACAGATCTCCTCCCTGGTGCTTCTCATTAGAAAAGGCAGCTTCAATGCAGTTATTCTTATGTTGGGTGGAAGAAAATATACAAGACTGGGAGACACTAAAATAGCACTCTATTTTCTCCCTTACATCGCTGTATGGTCTCATACTGTATTTTCTCAAATGTCTCCGCCTGAAATGTGCTTCATGTAGTTGCCTGACATCTATGTAAGACTCTAATGATTTGACATCATGAGAAAGTTTTGTTCAGTGTGAGATCCATGATCTCACCTGAGTGACTACCACATAATTCAGGAGTAATGTGGTGCAACACGGTATGACCACTTCTGATAAACATGGGCCATTTCTGGATTCTAAAGAAACTTACATGTTGCCAGAGGCCCATGGAAAAATATGGGGCATTACTATGCTGGGAGGTGGGCTCACAAGCATCATACCTTAAACATTAATTTGGAAGCATGTGAGAGTGATATTGTTAACAGATTCCGAAGGCTTGTCTTGCAGCTTGCTGAACTACACTGTGGCAATTATGAGTGGCAACTTCTAGCTCACACATAACTGTGACTCTTAACATTTTACTGCCTTTTCCCACCTTCATTCAAAAGATGTTTCTTTGCCAAAGAAATTTTCTATTACCACTACTACCGTCATAGGGTGATGCATACAATAATATCATATAATCATGTTTACAGTGGCTTGATTCATATGCACCATGCTTTCTAAGGGCTCTATAAAATCCAAATCATACTGAAGATTTAAATATGTTTTATTTGGGGGAGGCATTCTGTTGTAGAAATAGCAAAGATTTTTAACTGATTTCTTTGTCTTAGGACTGGGGTGTTGAACTCATTTGTTAGGAGGGCTGGATTTGACAGAAATGGGATTTTGTGGGGCTGGGCCATGTGTGTCATAAAATGTAATGTGAGATAGCAACTCCATGACGCTTTCAGTATTTTGAAGCTGGATTGTCTCAGTGGAAATCACCATTGTACAGGCATGAGGCTCAGCCACAAGGCGGTGATGTCGAGCTTTCAGTTTTGAACTAGTTATATTCTGCAAGCCTTATTAAATACTTATTAAAGGGAATACTTATATTTACCTCCAAAAATCCTGATTTTCTGGTCCCTCTTTTTAGTAAATCACTGTCCATTTTTGATGTCTTTTACTATGTTTGTCTTTGTTAGTTGCCATTCAGGTTTTGTTGCCTGTTGAATTTCTGCTGTCACAACCTATAGCAATAATGCAAACATCATACCAAGATTCAGCTGGGTACATGTTTTGGTGGTGCCCAAACTCATATCCAGTGAGTGATGGTGTTGAGCACACAATTATCACACCTTAAAGGAAGCAATGTAGAAGAAAGAAAAGTTGTAACATTATTACTATATTCCTTGAAAATGGTAGTTGACAAATATGCTAAAAAATACCTACAAGTTTCATGTGACCCAGTATGGCAGTAATATTGCTTTCACACTGCTTAAGGCTGGATCTACACATAGTTGGGTTTCCCCCTATGATAACAATTTTCCTTCTGGATTTTTCTGTTTGTACAAGACAATCAGGAAATGAATAATTTTGGATGGGCACAACATCAAATGTGCAGATCTGGCTTCAATATCATAAGCTACCTTCAACCTATGTAATAGAGTGAGGAAAACCTACAGAACCAAAAAGAAGCAAGGAAGAGCCAAAGATAATTCCTGTTGAGTGGAAGGTGTGAATTGGGAGATGGGTTCTAGGCTTCTCTCCTCCTCCTCTTCTTCTCTCTCTCTCTCTCAGCCAGTGTGACAGCGGAGGCCTGGGTTGAAATCTCTACTCCACTCAGCTGGGTACCCATGGGCTAGTTTCTCTCTCTCAGACTAACCTACTGATAAGGATGAAGTGGATGGAGAACTAGATATTATTTTTGGAGCTCCATGAAGGAAAGGTGGAATAGAACTATGATATTTTTCACCTGCAGCTTCTAGACTATCCCATAGCCTCAGTCTAAAACACACTGGAGGAAAAATTAAAAATGCATTTCCAAAAGTCATTTCTTTTTAGGACTATTCTGCACACTCAACTTCTGATTTTCTTGACAGTCAATCCACAAGCATTGGAATCAGTTTGGGCAGGGTTCTTCTGCACATCTGCCTCCCTTTGCGTTTTCATGGTCATGGTGTCAGTTTATTTTCTTCTGCACATGCCTTAAACAATCATGATTTTTCAAAGGAGGACACTGCCGTCATTGGTGATGTCACAGCACCCATTTTTATTTTTTGCATATGCTTATATTGATAGCAAAAGTTTTAATTATATCTTTTCCCCACTTATGTGTTCTTTGAAAATTCCATTTATTTCTTACAAAGAAATGATAGCCTTATAGTTGTGGGTGGGTCCCCTTTGTCTCCTGGCAACCAATATTTTTAGACCCAGTCCACCACTGCTACACAGTCTTTATATATACAACAATACATTACTTTTAGTACTTGATTAAATCCCAATAGGATGAAAACCTGAAACCCATGAAGTTATAGTACACTCCAACAGGGCCGGATCTAGGAGAGGGCAGAGGGGGTGTTTTGCCCCTGGCGCTGCCATGGGGGGCGCCAAATTGGGTGCATCCCCCCCAGGAAGGGGGGAGAAAGATCGGCTTCTTTTGCACCGCCACCCAGCCCGCTGAAATCCCTTCCCTTGCCTCACCTGCAGTGATACAGGAATGCAATAATCGCTCCCTCCCAGCTGCTTTTCTTCTCTCCCCTCCCTTGCCACCCCAGCCCCTTCCCATTGACGCCTGGTCCTACACACCTAGGGTGGCCAGAATATCCCAGGCACCCGGGAATGTCCCGGTTCTGGCCCCCTATTCCCGCCTCCCGGGCTGGCTATACCGGGACCATTAGAGGTCCCGGTTTAGCCAGCCCCGGAGGCGGTGGGCCGCGCGCGCCGGCGGGGAAGGCGGCGAGGGAGGGAGGGAGCATCCCTGCAGCGACCAGCGCCGGCCTCTCCGCCGCCTCCCCGGCCTCCGCCACCGCCACAGGGCCCCGTGCGCGGGCCCTACACTTCAGGAGGCGGCCGGGGAGGCGGCGGAGAGGCCGGCGCTGGTCGCTGGAGGCCCTCCAGAGACTCTGGAGGGCCTCCAGCGACCAGCGCCAACCAGCGGAGGCCGCGGAGAGGCCGGTGCTGGTCCCTGGAGGCCCTCCAGAGACCAGCGGAGGCCCTCCCCGGCCTCCGCAGCCGCCGCCAGCCCCGCCAGCAGCACCAGCCGCCAGGAGTAGAGGCCGCCACCCGCCCTGGATGAAGGTAAGCAGGGAGGGAGGGGGCCAAAAGCGGGGGGTGGTGGCTGGCGGGAGGGGGCGGCCTTCCTTCCTTCCTTCCTTTGCTCCTCCCTCCTCCCTTCCTTCCTTCCCTCCCTCCTTCCTCCCTTCCTTCCCTCCCTCCCTCCTTCCTTCCCTTCCTTCCTTCCCTCCCTCCTCCCTTCCTTCCCTCCCTCCCTCCTTCCTCCCTCCTTCCTTTCTTCCTTCCCTCCCTCCTTCCTTCCTTCCCTCCTTCCCTCCCTCCCTCCTTCCTCCCTCCTTCCTTTCTTCCTTCCTCCCTCCCTCCTTCCTTCCCTCCCTCCTTCCTTTCTTCCTTCCCTCCCTCCCTCCTTCCTTCCTTCCCTCCCTCCCTTCCTTCCTTCCTTCCTTCCCTCCCTCCTTCCTTTCTTCCTTCCCTCCCTCCTTCCCTCTCTCCTTCCTTCCTTCCTTCCTTCCTTCCTTCCCTCCCTCCTCCCTTCCTTCCCTCCCTCCCTCCCTCCTTCCCTCCTTCCTTCCCTCCCTCCCTCCTTCCTTCCCTCCCTCCTTCCCTCCTTCCTTCCTTCCCTCCCTCCCTCCCTCCTTCCTTCCTCCCTGTTTTGGTGGTTTGGTATATGGTTACTTTTGCATTTATTGGCATTTGCATTTATTGGCAATAGCTTGTGTAATACAGCATTTTGACTTTTTTTTTTGCCATATAGATAGGGTGATCATTTTCCTATACTACTTGTGCTTTGCGTATTTTTCAAGTGCTTGTGTATTTATGTACATTGTTTTCATTGACTAAGGGAGGTATCTGGTGTTTTCTGGTTGCTGACCTAGCCAGACAGGACAGGAGACCAGCAGAGAATATCTCCCCTGTTTCCCTCCCTCCCTCCCTCCCTCCCTCCCTCCCTTCCTTCCTTCCTTCCTTCCTTCCTTCCTTCCTTCCTTCCTTCCTTCCTTCCTTCCTTCCTTCCGTGGCTCTCAAATATCCGATGTTCATGTCTTGTGGCTCTCAAACATCTGACCTTTATTCTGTGTTGCTCTTTTGTTAAGCAACTCTGGCCACCCCTGGAGTAGACAATACTGACTTTGGTGGACCCAAGCACTGATTCAGTGTAAGGGAGCTTTGTGTTTGTCTCTTCTGGTGCAATTTTGTTCTCAAATCCTGTATTTACTTCATCAGTATATGGGATAAGGCACTTTCACAACTGTGCTGCATAATGCAGCCTATTTATTTTGTCCTGTTTGCTCTGTTGGCTCTATCTGCGCCACCTTCATCACTTTCGGGGTGTGGATCCCCCAGTGGGGTGGTCTCCCGACTCCCTCCGCCGGCTGTTTCTGATAGCCCTGCGCCCCCTCTTTCATTTGATATGTGTCCCGTGCGGGTGCCACCCTCCCGCCGGGAGATGCCGCAAAATGAGCCCCCTTGAGGCTTATGGCGGCAGGGCTCGGGGGAAGCGAGCTAGACTGCTGTTCTTTTGAGGGGTTATAGAGTGTTTCGAGCCCGTCCCTGTGGCATTGGTCCCATCGTTGTGGGGCCCAGGGGGCCGGCGCAACAGCACGCTGAAGTAGCCTGTCGGTCACTTCCGGGTTCCTGTCCTGCATCTCGACCTGTGTTATTAGTGACAGGCTGCTTCGGCGTGCCGCTGCGCCGGCCCCCTGGGCCCCACAACGATGGGACCGATGCCACAGGGACGGGCTCGAAACACTCTATAACCCCTCAAAAGAACAGCAGTCTAGCTCGCTTCCCCCGAGCCCTGCCGCCATAAGCCTCAAGGGAGCTCATTTTGCGGCATCTCCCGGCGGGAGGGTGGCACCCGCACGGGACACATATCAAATGAAAGAGGGGGCGCAGGGCTATCAGAAACAGTCAGCGGAGGGAGTTGGGAGACCACCCCACTGGGGGATCCACAGCCCGAAAGTGATGAAGGTGGCGCAGATAGAGCCAACAGAGCAAACAGGACAAAATAAATAGGCTGCATTATGCAGCACAGTCTCACTGGAATCTCACTGGAATCTGACTGGCTTCTCAGCGTGGAACCCGTTCTCTCTAGTCTTCTCACTTTGAAAAAAGTAAAAAAAGAGTTTCATTTAACTTTACTTCCCCCTTTTCCTCTCTATAAATAATCTTGGTGTTTCCGGCGGTGATATTTGGGGGATTTTTGGGGACGTCACAGGAAGTGCTGTGAAGTCACTTCCTGTTTCCGGCAGTGGCATTTGGGGGAAATGATGTCATTTGGGGGAAATTATGTCACAGGAAGTGATGTCACTTCCTGCTTCTGGCAGGTGGCACGGGGGGAATGATGTCACAGGAAGTGATGTCACTTCCTGTTTCCGGCAGGTGGGGCGCGGGGGGAAATGATGTCACAGGAAGTGATGTCACTTCCTGTTTCCGGCGGTGGCATGATATCACCGGAAGTGACGTCACCGGAAGTGACATCACTTCCTGTTTCCGGCGGCGCGCACGCTTTGCGCGCACACACCCCTACCTCCCCCCCCCCAAAGGTGTCCCTGGCTGGCCTTCAGACATTATGGCCACCCTACCTCCCCAACAGTGTAACCAGTTGTGTATGTGGGCATGGGAGGGATGGAAGGAAGAATCTCAGAGGCTATCTCCTCCCCCCCTTCAGAAGTGCTTTCATCTCCCCCAACCCCCCCCCCCCCCCCCAGCCTCTGCTGTGCATGAAAAAGCCCTTTGCCAGCAGTTTGACAATTCCTGCAGCTCATAAAAGTAAAGCAGGTGAGAAAAAAATCCAGGCTGACCGTTTGCTGCTACCGAAACAGAGAATAAAAAGAAGAGTCGCTTTTTCTATTCCACCTCTGGGATTCTTACGTAAACAAGACCGCTTGCTCTCTCCAAGACCGCCACCCCCTGCCCCTCCACACTTCCCAGACTTAGAGCCAACAAGCCCAAAGGGAAGATCATGGACATGCTGGTAGGAGAGTCTCAAGAAATTAGTGTTTGACTTGCATTGGAGTAAGTTTTTAGGGAAAAGGGTAAGTTGGATCTACATGGATCTTCATGAATGCATATGATTTTTACATTGAAATGAAATCAAACCACTATTATTCTGTAGATCCTGTCTTAGACTATAGGCAGGACCACAAAAATCATGCCTCCACGGATTCGTGGTGCTTCACCAGTGCAAAAACAGGGTTCCAAAGCACGGATCCTCATGAATTCATATGATTTTTTGGTGAAATTAAATCAAACAACCATCATGCTGTAGAGCCACCGTCCCTCCCCTAAACTGCTCTAATACAGCCAAATCAGCTGTTTTTCAGGGGTGTACTTGGTTCGGCCGGACTGAATGCACACCCCTAGCTGAGAGAGCTCTTACAGCAGCTGCCCTTTCAAGGACAACTCCTACAAAAGCTATGGCTGACCCAAGGTCATTCCAACAGGTGCAAGTGGAGGAGTGAGGAATCAAATCTGGTTCTCCCAGATAAGAGTCCGCGTACTTCACCACTACACCAAACTGGCTCTCAAAGCTAAACTAAAGGTACAGAAATATATGCTTCAGCTTTCTCCCCAGTGAGGACCCAAAGTGGATTACATCATTCCCCTCTCTATTTTATCCTTGCAACAATTCTGTGAGGGACTGGTTAGGCTGAGAATGTGTGACAGGCCTGAGAGCGCCCAGGAAGCATCTATGGAAGAGTGGGAATGCTAACCTGGGTCTCCCAGATCCTAGTCTGACAGTGTAACCACGACACAACACTGGCTTTCTTTACTCAGACTGTTAGCTTTTGAGTTTCACCTTCTCTGTTCCAAAATTTGGAACTGGAACATAGGAAGAAATTTGCCTCTTTCAATAGTTCCTGAATACTTCTTCAAGATGTCAGAAGCATACCCTCACCTCATCCTTCTCAAAATCTAATATATCATGACAGATTAAGTGATAGTCCTGTAACAAACTGCCGTTACTGGGTGCTTTAAAATAGACAGCTGTTTTTCTGAGCAACTTCACTTAGAGATCATGAAGCCCAGTGCTATATTGTGAACAAATGACAGCAGAAAGGGGTGCCAAGAGACTGGCTTTGAATGAAGTGGAAATGTGTTTGGAGAGAGGAGGCTGAAGTTGGTTCCTTATTTGCAGTTCTTTATTTGTTCCTTATTTGTTCCTTATTTGTGAATTCAACCAAAAACACTGAAGAGAGTTTGGCAGCACTGCATGTCTTCTTGAAGGGGACGGTGTCCCAAACGTGGGGATGTGTCACTTGGGGTGGTCCAAACATTGTTTTGGGGTACAGCCTGGCCCCAGTGTCTGCCTCTTTGAGTGTCCTGGGGGCACCTTGCTCTGGAGCAGCTGGCATGAGAACTGCTCATTGGACCATGAAGCAGCACATGTCTTCTTGAAGGGCAGAGTTCCCTGAACGTGGGCATGTATGGCATGTGGTGGGCTATGCTGTATTTTGGGGTGCAGAGGGCAAGCAATCAAAATAGTTCCTTATTCAAATCTCCTTTAAAATACAAGCTTCTAGGTGGCACCTCAATTGGAAGCTTGTGGTGCCGGAAGCAGTGTTTGGACTGGGCAGCACTGCATGTCTTCTTGAATGTGGGGATGTGTCACTTGGGGTGGTCCAAACATTGTTTTGGGTTACAGCCTGGCCCCAGTGTCTGCCTCTTTGAGTGTCCTGGAGGCACCTTGCTCTGGAGCAGCTGGCATGAGAACTGCTCATTGGACCATGAAGCAGCACATGTCTTCTTGAAGGGCAGAATTCCCTGAACGTGGGCATGTATGGCATGTGGTGGGCTATGCTGTATTTTGGGGTGCAGAGGGCAAGCAATCAAAATAGTTCCTTATTCAAATCTCCTTTAAAATACAAGCTTCTAGATGGCACCTCAATTGGAAGCTTGTGGCGCCGGAAGCAGTGTTTGGACTGGGCAGCACTGCATGTCTTCTTGAATGTGGGGATGTGTCACTTGGGTGGCCCAAACATTGTTTTGGGTTACAGCCTGGCCCCAGTGTCTGCCTCTTTGAGTGTCCTGGGGGCACCTTGCTCTGGAGCAGCTGGCATGAGAACTGCTCATTGGACCATGAAGCAGCACATGTCTTCTTGAAGGGCAGAGTCCCCTGAATGTGGGAAGTGTGTGATATACGGGGGTCCAGACCTTATTTTGGAGTTCAGAGCTTTCAAACTCTCTTCAGTGTTTTTGGTTGAATTCACAAATAAGTAACAAATAAGGAATGAATAAGGAACTGCAAATAAGAAACCAACTTCAGCCTCCTAGTGTCGGACAGGTTTGTTGCAAGCAAAGAATGTGTAGTCGGGAGGTTAGAAGGAAGGAAAGAAAGAGAGTGGGGGCTTCAGGCAAAGGGATGACAATAAAGGTGTTAAAATTATGCAAGGATCCTTATTTTCATTGCTAAAAGTGTTCGGTAATTCAAGCTGATCTGTGGTCAATTTCAGTAACTCAGAAGGTCAGCTCTCTCTTTATGTCAGCATCCCAATATTATCATTTTACTGAGTTCACTCTGATATAGACATAGCTAGGCACCTGGATCTGAATCATCTGTCAGTAAGTAACCAAAGCTTTAATCAGATACACATCTATCTTTGTTTCTCTTCTTGGATGAAGAGAAGCACTGTGAGTTCCCTTTAGGGAGAAACCATGGGGATATACATTCTTAAATAAAACAAGATAAACAAAGTAATTAATCATTTAGTTGTTTGGTGTCACTGAGCACCAAAACATCTCCTTTTAATCCATTCCTCTCCTGGATTTTTGTGCTGCCCCACCTTGAATAGGGTCACAACTGCCTGGAATCCACACAAATAGTGGCTTCATGTTGCCAGGCTCTTAACATGCTTTGACTCTTGTACTGTTCTCACTAACAGAAGACTTAACTCAGAAAACAGGAGCTATGACCTGGACTTCTATTGTAAGGTACTGATACTTCAATATTTCTATTGTCTGGAAAAGTCTCAAATTAGATTAGAAAAGGTACTTAACAACTTCCTAGTAAGTCTCTATTGAAGGGATAGGACACTTCCCCCCACCCTGGCAGTCAGGAATCCTTTTGAGTACTTGTGTTATAAGTTGTTATACAGTGAATTTTACAGTCATTTTGTAAATTTATCTGTAAGTGGTTGTCACTGCAATCCTATGAGGAGTTACTTCCACTGACTTCAATGGACTTAGGTGATGTAATTGCTTAGGACTGCACTGTCAAAATACTTCCCCACCATTTAAATGCTATGTACCTCAGAATCTGAAAATCCTCTGAGTCCTCATGTATTACGTATTTTATTTTTATCCTGTGCTTCCTCCAAGGTTCCCCCTCCCCTGAAAGTTTCTCATCACAAAAAGGTGAGTTTCATGGCTTAGTGGGGACTAGAATCCAAGTTCTCTTGGATCTGGTCCATCAAAGTCAGAACTCCATTATGTGATGATAAACAGCACTTATTTTTAAGTGCCCAGGGGTGCGTTCAGACGTACCATTAGTGGTGACACAGCTCCGTCTCGCTGATGGATTAAATGTGTTAGTTCAGACATCCACATCTGGCAATCGAGTGTCATCTAAGGTCATCCCAGCTTGCTGCGCCTCAATGCCGCATTAATTTGACAGTGCAGAAAGTCTGGCCCTTTTTCAAAAAAGCGGCACAAGATCGGCTTTTTCCTGTTTGGACAGCTTATGTGCATTACTGCCCCTTGGAATGTTTACTGCCCCTCCCACCTTTTTTTTTAAAAAAGCCCCAGCAGGCATGTGCATTGCCAGATCATCCGGGAATCTGATGTGACGCTTCTGCTTCTCCGATCAACATAGGATCAGAGCGGGGGTGGGGGAGAACATTATCCCACTATTCAGAACAGGGGAAAAATCTTTTTTTTCAATGTGGAGGATTTCCAGATATCATTGTCGCTGCCAGTTTCTAGGAAAGTAATTCCTGGCAGTTCCTTGGTTTGAATCGGCAACATTAATTTCGGAAACTTTCCCCCCTTCCTCCCCGCCTCTGAAGCAATGTTTGATTTCCCATCTCCAAACAGCTGGGCGCATGTTCAATGGACCCCCCCTCCCAGAAATCACCATCTGCTCACGCATGCTCCAAGAAAAGAGCGTGATAGTATTGGATGTCTGATTGCTCAACAACAGAATGAGTCGCATTCTTGGATGCTCGTCTGAATGGCCCTGCATCGAATCAATACTCAGCGATTCAAATTTGAGCGCTACATACCCGCTTTTAATGGTACGTCTGACTGCACCCCTGGGGATGTTAATCCAATAACATTAGTGGTTCTGGAATGTGTGAAAACTCAATGCATACACTGACTATGGATTCTGAGGGAAGAGCAGGGCTGTCAGAGAGATTATTCAAATAAGGCACAATGAGAAAGTCATACTGTCCTATCTGAGCCTGGTTAAAAGCCTGCATCTCAAGATTACAATGTACATGTTTTGCAATGCTGTCAAACTGAGATTAAGACTGATATTTGACTTAATCTTAAAAACTGGGACAGTTGCTATATCCTTAGGGTGAAAGTATATTGCACTTGGTTAAGCATAGTTACTCTTCAAACCAGGCATAAGGCAATTTTCAGTGTAAGTAGACCCTAATTGGTCACTGTAGAAGCCAGCAGATTATCATTATTTGTGTGATTAAACGTGGCATTTTTGAATCTTAGGTTGGTGCACACTGCTTTGCTCATGAAAGGAAAGAAGCTCATTTGACATTTGCTGAAGAACTGTGGCAATAACAACTCTTCCTTTATATGGAGTGCTTTTTGAATGCCTAAAGTTATTTGCATATATTATCTCTCACAGCTTCAACTTTGGAAGGCAGGGGAGTATTATCATCCCTACATTGTAGACTGCAGTTCAGATAGAGAGGGAGTGGCTTGACTAAGTCTACCTTCTGAATTTAGGGCTAGGGTTGCCAACAGACCTGGAGAAAAATGTTCTATTCCCGCAATAGAGGCTTGATGTGTGGAAATGGACAGTGAAAGCCTTTTATGGCATGGTAGAAAAAGCATCCTATTAAGTATGTATTAAAGGGGTAGGGCATTTTTTTTTCTTCAGGCAGCTGGTAGCCCTATTTAGGACAGAGGAAATATCTGAACCAGGGACTTCCCATCACAGATTCTTTTCAATCTCTCTCCTGCTGTTGGTGTGCATGTGTGTAAACCAGAAAGGCAGTTCTAAAGAAGACTGTGTCAGATTTCTGAGTTGTACAGTAACAGCAAATGGAGTATGATTTATAATAGAATTTCAGCCTTTCTGCACTTTACAATGCCTCTGATTATTGCCTTCCCTGCTAAATTCTGTGTGATTTGTTCAAGAGTGACTTAGTTTTTCAGATCAACTCTAGGGTTCCCAACTGCTTGGAGAAAAAATGACCTATACATGAAAATAAGTAGAAATAAAATAAATTATATAAATATGCTCATTGTGACATTTCTTGAATTTACAGGACAACTATAGAAAAACATTGAATGCTTGCAGAAAAATATCCTGTCTCTTTAATAGAAGGTTACTGTATGCAAACAGGCAGCTGAAACTTTCAGTATATGAAGGTAAATAGCATCCCACTAAACCTCTTATATTTCCATAGGGCAATTATTCTTATCTCCCCTCTTCTTTTCTTTTCTTTTTGCTAAAGCTGTCCTGCAGTTTTAGGTCACCTTTCAGTGCCCTTCTCTGGGAGTACTATTAAAGTAGGAACTATCTCCCTCATGTGTTCCAGACCATGGCATATCATTATTTCTTAGGCTCTTCTATGCCTCTGACCAACTCACTGGTCACACATAAAATGTCCATGGCTAGAAGTCATTAAATTAACCCATATAGTGATTAACCATGTCAAAAGCACACATCCTGCCACCTGGTACCTGGTGGGTGAGTCCTGGCTCTGAAAACCTGCTGGTCTTGCCAAAGATGAGTGTCACATCTTGCTAAAGATGAATGTCACATGTGCCTGCTTCCTCCTAAGCAGTTAGACATTCCTGGGGCACCACAACAAGGTTTATTGAAAAGAAGCAATAGCGGACCTACAAAAACCAGGGAGTAAGTCTTCACATGCTCCAAAACACTTCATCAGACTAGATGTTCAGTACAAAAGGGTACAAAACACCCCCCCCCTCATGTTTTTAGGTATGATGAAAAGTTTCCCAGTCTGTAACAGCCAGGATAAAGGTCAGGAGGTGCTGCAGACTTAATTAGGTTAGATAGGGGCTGAGTACAAAGCAGATTTCAAATTGCACCAAGGGCTATTGCAACAGAGCAGGAAGGAATTGCTGTTTTTCCTTTGAAGACACAAAAGCCAGACAGTAATTGGCACGTGTAGGTCTCTTGTCAAGCAGAAGTAGACCAAAAGAAAAACAGGTGATATTATTTGTGTTATCAGAGCTGCAAAATAATTTTAGTGCACTAAGTTAAGAATCCATATAAACTAGAGGTTTCTTTTCTTTTGGAGAAAGAGGACTGGTGTCTGAAATATTTGCTTTATTTACCAATACAAGAGCAGAACATAATTAAGGCAAACCTATTTCCAGGAATAGACAGTACAGCCAGGCTCTAGCATACATCTGCAAAATGTTTGTCTCAAGGCCTGATCCTAGGTGCAGCAGAGTAAAGTGGTTGTGAGGTGGCACAGAGTTGAGGTTACAGAATGGACTGCAAGAATATGTGTGTATATGTGCATGTGATACAGCAAGAGATTGAGGAATCATATTATGGACTATTTCTGTGATGGATGAGAGTCAGAGGGGTAAATGTTTGACAGATCTGGAGATTTATTGACCCTATAGGAGTCATCCAGGTTGGAAAAAGATGCCATCCATCCAATGAACGTTTTTTACAATCAAGAGCAAACATGGCACTGCTTTGATATCTCTCTATCAGGCAAGCTGGGTTTGGTGGGTTTTAGGCACAAGAAATGCAAGCCCAGATTGGCTAATGCCTTCCATGGGCAAACATGGGGGGAGACATAAAAAGGAGGGAGGGACACTGAGACCATGTGCTTTTGAAGCCAAAGGACCAGCATCCATGCCGTGCACCCATCAGCCAGTCTCCTTCAAGGGGAGGGTGCCGATGCTCAAAAACTGTAAGTCTCACCTTGCTAGTAACCTTATCCATGTTCTTTTTTTAGCCTGAATGGTACTACATTTCCTCCTGAGTTTGTTCTGTGTAGCTGATAAGGCACCTTGCCTAGATATCTGCATTCATGTTCCTGCCAATTAAATATTAATACAGTGCGAAGAAGGTAGACTAAGAACATGAGAAGCCATGTTGGATCAGGCCAGTAGCCCATCCAATCCAACACTGTGTCACACAGTGGCCAAAAAGCCCAGGTGCTATCAGGAGGTCCACTAATGGGGCCAGAACTCTTGAAGCCCTCCCACTCTTGCCTCCCATGCACCAAGAATACAGAGCATCACTGCCCCATGGTAAATAAGCCTGGGACATATTCCACCAGGCATTCAATGAATTTCAACGACTTTCATCCCACCATCAACTTGACAATGAACCAATCTATACAATAGACCCAGGAGGGCAGTTGTGTTGGTCTGAATCAGTAGAACAGATTACTTTTGTGGATCTTAAAGGTGCCCCTTGGACTCAAAATCCAATCTATACAAGAAATATATTTTCTAAACCCTACTGCAAAAATACACAATGGATGCATAGATATTGCCCTTTACCAGAAACCTACTGACAAACATATCTACATGCCTCCAGCTACCATCCTAAACGTACCAAATGATCCATTGTATATAGCCTGTCTCTGTGCTACAGCCACATCCATTCCAATCCTACAGACAGAGACTCTCACCTGAGGGATCTACAACAACCTTTTTGGAACTAAAGTTTCCTTCTGGCAAAGCCAGAATGGTACCCAGAGAAAACCAGAGAAAAACTGAAGACAGCCTCCAAAGAGACAATAACAGAACATCACTAGTGGTCACAAACAGCTCTCGACTCAAAACAATTCAACACATTATCAGCAGCTTACAGCCTCTACTGGATAATGACAGTTCTCTTTCACAAAAACTGGGGGGCAGTTCTTTTCTTGCATATAGATAGCCCTCCAGTCTCAAACAAATCCTCACCACAATAATAAGACATCTAATTTGAACATGGACATTGGTACCAGAGCTTGCAATAACCCAGATGCCAATTTTGCTACAACATACACCCAGATAACACAAACACTGAGCATAACAATATCAACGACACCATCTCAGGCTTATTCACTTGTTCACTTCTAACATTGTATATGTCATTAAATACCAATAGTGCCCTTCAGTTCTCTGCATAGGACAAACAGGTCAGACCCTATGCCAAAGAACAAATGGACACAAATCTGACATCAGTAATCTCAAACTGAGGCCACTCAATGGAGGACCTCAAAGTAGCTGTTTTACTGCAAAGGAATTTCAGAAACAGACTAGAAAAGGAGACTGTTGAATTACAAATTATTATAACATTCAGGACAACCCCCAGGGCTTAACAGAGGTATCAGGTTCTCTCCCTACACATGCTAAGTTATTCTGTTCTCATTTATACTTAGAATTAAACTTTGTTGGTCTTAAAGGGGCCATGGGACTAAATCTTAGTTCTCATATTGGTTGTTAACCCTTTTTATTATCTGCTACTATTTTATTTGCTGCTATTCACAGACCTTACCAACTGCATTATTCCAATCTTACCTATATTTATGCACTGTGAGTCTACGCCTTTCCTGGCAACTAACCCCTCCCTTACTTAAATGTAACACTTGAAGAAGTCTGTTTCAGTGTATCTGAGGAATTGTGCATCTACGCATGTTAAGTCTCTCAAATCTTGCTTATACACAGAATTAAACTTTGTTGATCTTGGAAGTGGCTATTGGACTCAATCTTAGTTCTCAGATATTTGTTAACTCTTATATTTGTATGCTAATTAGCTACCATTCATAGATCAACAACTGCTTTAATCCATCCAGCTCCTTATGTATCTTGACTCTAACTAGTCCTTCCTGGCAATTAAATCCACTCTATCTATACCTACATGTAAGGCTTGCAGAAAACTGTTTCAATGTATCTAAAGAAGTGTACATGCACACAAAAGCTTATACCCAGAATTACACTTTGTCGGTCTTAAAGGTGCCACTGGACTCATACTTTGTCCAGACGTAATGTTCCATCTATACCTTGCGGCTGATGGACCTCTGCTCCATAGGATTATCCAATCTAAAGGCGTATATGCTTGTAGCTACCACCACAGTGAATTCCATGAGTTAATTACTCAAATTACGACATCCTCTCTATTTTATTGTTTGTTTATATGTAGTGTGTATTTTATAGGGAGAAATATATAGCAATGACATCTCTCACCTGCTGACTAAAGTGCAGCAGTCCACTCTATAAGCTCATTTCTGTGCATGTATACACCTGGCCCCAGGCCTAATCTAGATTGCTTTGCACTGGCATAAAGTTTCATATCAGCTGAGCTGCTACCCAGGCACAACAGCAAGAAATGCTTAATACATGTCATGTGCATGCCAACATACTAGTCACCTGATCCACTAATGGGTTGGACCCCATGATCTGTCAGCAGAAGGTGCTGGCTATCATGGACTTTTCTGGCATTCCCTTCCCAGAAGTCCCTTGCAACACTGGGCAAGTTTATTGCTGGGGCTGTAGGGCCTATGTGGTCTAAATGCCATGTATGACAGGAGGATGCCATGGGAAGGTGAGGAAACCAGGCTTTCAACCTCTTCCATTACTACACCCTCTTCCAGGGAGGAAAACGTGATTTTGCTCATTTCTCCCCTCTTCAGTGCAGCACTCGACCATGTGGGCCCCATGATTTCAGAAATAAACTTTCCTGGGGTTGGAAAGGACTGCTGTGGGAAAGGAAACATCAGAAAGATCTGCAACCCTTATACCTGCAGACTGTAAGATCCCACCCAGCCTCGTATAGCTACTTTGCCTGCATGGTAGTTCTAGTTGTGTGTTCAGTTCTCCATAGGTGAAGTTTTTTGCCTTGACTTGCCAGCATCGCATTTAATCTGTACTTAGATTCCTGAAGGTGAATTTCTTATTCAGGAAACCATTTGTAATATTTGAGAAATACTGATGTTCCTTCATCGGGTTCCAGCTGCTAATTAATGAAGCTGATCACAACGTATTTGCCCCATTTATTTTACTGTATTTTATCGTACAGAATTCAAGCCTGAAAACGGAGAGCAACAACTGATGTCTTGATATAAGAAGGGCCCCAGTCAATTTAAGAAGTAATAAACTGCCTCAGGCTTTTGGGGAGGTAGGCAGTTGCCAGTTAAAGAGATGAACACCTGTGCCATAAACTTCACACTAAGCAAATAGATTCTCTTCCTGTTTTGACATGTCATTATGCATTACCTGGGCATCATAGCTTCTAAGGCAGCTACTACAGTGGTTGTAAATGGACTTGATTTTTCATACGTGGAATGAATTCACTCCTGGTGTTTACTTGTTCTTATGTGGAGCTCCTGCCTGCTTTGATGGATAAAAAAATTGCTAATGTAAAGGTCATAATCAAACACTATTGATTCAAAATATGGTGTTGGCAAAAAACATTCCCTGGGGAACTGTGTTCTAAGACACAGCACCATAATGCTGGCATATTGATACTGTAAAATGTGGAGTCAGGTTTGTAACTTTCATATCCCCCAACGAGACACTCTCTTTGATACATCACAACTACAACCTGATGCATTCATGTTTTATAAATAACACCATGACCTCTTCACAGCAGCTCACTCAACAACTTTCATTTGCCAAGGAAGGTTTTGCATTCTATTGGCAGTCAGTGCAATGATATTAACAATCTTGTTTTAAAATCCTGTAAAAATACTTCAGATTAAAAAACATGAATGGGCTGAAATTGGAGATAAGAATTATCTTTAAAATCTTGTTTAAAAGACTTTCAAATTACTTCAGATTCAAAAACATGAACAGGATGAAATTTGAGAAAGTGATAAATGTCAGTGATCAACCGAAAAGGTCAAGACTCTGGAATTCCAATGGTCCAGTTCTAACTCAAATTGTTATTGCATTCTGAATGACAGCCATGCTGATATTTGAAAGCTCAGAATTCTGAAAATGATCACAGATGGAAATCTTCATATTGGCAAAAAAAAAAAAGCAACAAAAACAGATTTTGTGCAAGCAGCGCTGTTCTATTTCAGTCTTTCCTACTGTTTGTAACTTTTGGAAACTAGTTTTCAATGATTTAATTTATGGCACAAGATTCTGCAACTCATTTTAACATGTCACCCCATTATCAGCAAAATGTAGATATGTAGCATGTGCAGCCTCACTGAATTTAAGCTTCAACCTGCTGTGAGTACTTCAAAGTTTGCAGGCTCATGCAGTTTCTAAACTCTGGATAGCCCTTAAGCTACATTGACTGCATGCAGCATGACGCCAGTTAACCTTGTATCTACACTTTTGTGGCTTCAAGCAAGAATGTCACAACTGTTAACTTATTTTGTGTGTGTGCGCAGTCAACCACAAAGAAAATCTAACTGAACGTGACTTATTTGTTATATTTTTTTGAAGGACACAATGGATGCTGATAATATGCCATGCTGATAATACATCATCAAGTCATATCAAGTGTACTGAGATGTATAAATATGTTTAGGTACCACAACACCATCTTCTCATGTTTTAGTACCAGTCATTTAAAAGCCAAAAGAGTAGCTTTGCCAGAGGAGAAGCAGTCAATCGGAGCATGATTGATGTGCCTGTACAACATCCCTTGTGCCCTTTCACTAGTAGGGATGGGCATGAACTGGCTCATGAACTAAAGTCCGTGACAAATTCTGGCTGATTCGTGGTTCACAAAGTGAAGTCTGTGGCAGGTCAACTGGCACAAATTTTCCACATGCTTTCAAGCTGTTTGTGTAGGTTTGTGCCAGTTCACATTTGCCCCCATAGTTGGAATAAAGAGACATACACAGGTGTTGCTATAACCAAAAGGCAACTTTAATTAACTCTAACCAGGGCTTTTTTTGTAGAAAAAGCCCAGCATAGACTCATTTACATATTAGGCCACACTCTGATGCCACGTCAGCCAGAACTACATTCCTGTGCATTCCTGATCAAAAAAAGCCCTGATTTTAACTGCATCTGAATGAACTGTAAATTGGCAAGGGCCAACTATAGATATAAGCTTGAGGCAAAAGGATCTCCCATGATCCCTTTCCTTGCTTGATAATGGGTGAACCATCCTGCCCCTAGCACAAATCAATCATAGCATGGCTATTGCCAGGTGGCCAAGAATGCAAGTTACTCCCCGAAGGGCCAGCCACCCCAAGCTCAGAACTTGAGAGGAGGCCCAACAAATGAGTCTCGCAGGCCATCTGCATTCTCAGGGTTCCTGCCAATGGTCAGTTCCTGCCAGATATCCCACCCACCCCAGACAAGGGTGGGGTCTGCCTGCTGGTGCTCACCAATTCTAACAAAGCCAGCCAGATTTCTGCCACAAACAAGGGTCAAGCCCATGCTTAGGCCTTTGATCCCACACATTGGCTGACAATGCCCCTGAGCCCTTCCCATAATTCATCTAAAAAGATCCTATTGTCAAGTTCTGACAAATGGACTCTGTTGTCCCGGTACAGATGGGGAAACTCCACGGCTGTTCCTGGGTGAGGGATGTATGTAAACCCCAACCCTCCTCTGCATAGCCTTCTTGAGCTGAGGATTAGCCTTCTGTTGAGTCTGCTCAATTTCATGTGGGTCCCAAGCCCCTCTCCATGACCTCCATGGAAGGATGATGGACCACCCCAGGTCCACCCCAGGCCAATGTGCCACAATATCATGCATGTTTGCCTGGGCTGCAGAATTAGTGCCTTGCCCTTGACCATTCCAACGTCATTACCCCCAAGGTGAACAGCCAAATATCCAGTGGGGATGCTCCACCCTGCAAACAATAGGGGCATTAGTCCCAACCATCAGAGGCAATGCCTGCCCTGCCACTCCATCTGAGATCTTAAGGGATGTTCCAAACTGGCCTCTAAATAAAATGGCTGCACATGCCTAAAATGCATGCAATGCCTGGGGGGGGGGGGTCACACATAGCTACTCATTAAACAAAGGGGGATAGAGTAACCTACTCCACATCCCACCCAGGGGGAGAGGCCCCCTGCCTAGCAACCATTGAGACTCCCTCTCTGAGTGACTAACTTGAAAAAGGGAGTAAAAAAATGAAAAAGGCAAAGCTCAAAATTTCAACGCACATCTTTGAATAAGCAGGAGAAGGTCTTGCGTCACTGAACTCAATCAGTTGCCAAAACAAGGTTTAGTCCAGCAAGCCTCAAGTAGATGTGTGAGAGTCAAAAGGCACCTTTGCACTGTCTGATCAATATGCGAAGACTGCTGGTAAGGGAGGCAGGCAGAGCAGTTAAACTAAAGGTTCCATTCTCTCAGAGAACCCATAAAGGTGTAAATTGCCGAGCAGTCTCATGCTCAGGGCCGGATCTAGGGGAGGGAAGGCAGAGGGTGTGTTTTGCCCCCGAGACTGCCGGGGGGGGCACCAAATTGGGCGCCTCCCCCCCAGGAAGGGGGGGGGGAGAAAAATCAGCTTCTTTTGCACCGCCACCCAGCCCGGTGGAATCCCTTCCCTTGCCTCACCCGCAGCAATACAGGAATGCAATAATCACTCCCTCCCAGCTGCTTTTCTTCTCTCCCCCCGCCCTCACCACCCCAGTCCCTTCACATTGGTGCCTGGTCCTACACACCTCCCCAACAGCGTAACCGGTTGTGTGTGTTGGCATGGGAGGGACGGAAGGAAGTTCACGTGGGCTATCTCCTCCCCCGCTTCAGAAGTGCTTTTATCTCGCCCCCCCCCCAAAAAAAACCAGCCTCTGCTCTGCATGAAAAAGCCCTTTGCCTGCAGTTTGACAATTGCAGTTCATTCCTGCAGCTCATCAAAGTAAAGCAGGTGAGAAAAAAATCCAGGCTGATCGTTTGCTGCTACCGAAACAGAGAATAAAAAAAAGAGTCATTTTCTCTATTCCACCTCTGGGATTCTTCCCTAAACAAGACCCACTCCCTCTCTCCAAGACCCCCACCCCCTGTCCCTCCACCTTTTTGTGACTTAGAACCAACAAGCTCAAAGGGAAGATCATGGACATGCTGGTAGGAGAGTCTCAAAGAAGTCAGTGATTAACTTGCATTGGAGTAAGTTTTTAGGGAAAAAGGTAAAAGCTGGATCTACATGGATCTTCATGAATGCATATGATTTTTACATTGAAATGAAATCAAACCACTATTATTCTGTAGATCCTGTCTTAGACTATAGGCAGGACCACAAAAAAATCATGCTTCCATGGATTCGTGGTGCCTCACCAGTGAAAAACATGTTTCCAAACCATGGATCCTCATGGATCCCCATGATATTTGCTTTGAATCCCCTCAAGCTCACCATCAGTTTTTATATCATGTCCATGGGCAGAGTTTGCACCACAGAAATCATGGATTCATGGTTTCATGGCAGCACCATGGACCAAAAATTTGATTCTGAACCACGGATCCTCATGGATTCTCATAATTTTTGCTTTGGATCCCCCCAAGCTCACCATCCAATCACATATCATATCCACGGGCAGAATTTGCACCACAGAAATCATGGATCCACGGCTTCATGGCAGCAGCATGGACCAAAAACGTGGTTTTGAACCACAGATCCTCATGGGTACTCATGATTTCTGCTTTGGATACCCCCAACCTCACCATCCAATCACATATCATGTCCATGGGCAGAGTTTGCACCACAGAAATCATGGATCCACAGTTTCTTGGGTGCAAACTCTGCCCGTGGACATGATATAAGAACTGATGGTGAGCTTGGGGGGATCCAAAGCAAAAATCATGAGGCTCCATGAGGATCCGTAGTTCAAAACCAAGTTTTTGGTCCATGGTGCTGCCACGAAGCCGTGAATCCATGAATTTTGTGGTGCAAACTCTGCCCATGGACATGATATGTGATTGGATGGTGAGCTTGGGGTGGCCTAAAGCAAAAATCATGAGGATCCATGAGGATCTGTGGTTCAAAACCAAGTTTTTGGTCTATGGTACTGCCACAAAGCTGTGGACCTACAATTTCTGTGGTGCAAACTCTGCCCATGGACATGATGTAAGAATTGATGGTGAGCTTGGGAGGATCCGAAGCAAAAATCATGGGGATCCATGAGGGTCTGTGGTTTGGAAACATGTTTTTCCACTGGTGAGGCGCCAAGAATCCATGGAGGCATGATTTTTGTGGTCCTGCCTATAGTCTAAGGCAGGATCTACAGAACAATTTCGGTTTGATTTCATTTCAATGTAAAAATAATATGAATCCTGTTGGATCAAAGAGGAATATAGCGAAGGCAGAGTACATTACACAGAAACAAGGCTTTTTTTGTAGAAAAAGTCCAGCATGATCTAATTTGCATATTAGGCCACACCCACTGACATCACCATTTTTCACACCTACTTGCCTGGACCCTTTTTAGTTGGAGATGCCGGGGATTGAACCTGGGACCTTCTGCTTACCAAGCAGATGCTCTACCACTGAGCCACCGTCCCTCCCACTTAATAAATTGTCCCATTGAGTAGGTTGCAGTTTTCTTCTTCTGCCTCTTGGAATGCTTCCTGTTGGATCAAAGAGGAATATAGCGAAGGCAGAGTACATTACACAGAAACAAGGCTTTTTTGGTAGAAAAAGCCCAGCATGAACTCATTTGCATATTAGGCCACACCCACTGACATCACCATTGTTTCACATAGGACTTTTTAAAGAAAAAGCCCAGTAGGAATTTATTTGCATATTAGTCACACCCCCTGATGCCAAGCCAGCTGGAACCGCACTCCTGTGCGCTCCTGCTCAAAAAAAGCCCTGCACAGAAATATAAGTCAGGCATATCAGTCATATTGCTGATTGCCATATTTGCCTTCAGAAAGGAATTCCCTCCCCCCAGAGAAGACTGACTAGTGACTACAGTTGCTAACTACCTGGAGAAACAACCTGTCCCTTTAAGGGCCTGTTATTTTATTAGGTGATATTACTTACCTTGTGCCATGAAAAGATTCTGCTATCCACTTCCACGGAGGAAACCTTTATTAAAAGGATAGGATGTTTTTCTCCAGACCTGTTGGCAACTCTACTAGTGAGCCTTTCCTCCCCTCTGGTATAAACATTAGCACTCTAGTTAAGAGTAATTTAAAGCCTTTGATATAGTTTATCTTTTCTTCCAGGTAACTGTTTATAGGATTGAACCCATATTAAAGCATACTTCTCCATACAGGACATGTGCTGTACATTGTTTCTGCTGTTACAGATTTATATATTAGGTCTCTAATAAAAAAAAACCATGATAGATACTTTTAAATGAAAACTAAAAAGAAAGATCACAAAACACAGTATCACCTCAAGGCCGATTTGCTACTGGCTCCCAATGCTGCAGTGATATTCTTTGATTTAAAAGTTAATAAGATAGACATCCAAATTATATTTGGAGATAGGAAACCAAACTCAGCTCACATCTAATAATTGTTTTTGTCTATTATGATTTCTTGTAGTTTAATATTAGTAACATACCTTTTAAAATTGGGGGGAGGGGCAATACATTATTCCCTCCTCCTAGTTTTTAAGTGTGTAGACTTGATGTGTGGGACAAGTAACTGGTCCCGTTACTTCCTCTCTGCTCTTTACATTAATTAATTTAGTAATTAAACATTCACTTTGCAATCTCTGCTTGAGTTAACAAGTTGTTCACAATCATTAAAATAACTGCCATAAAACCTCAATTAAGTGAAAATAAAACATCCAAAGCTGGCTCACATTCATTTGCTTTGTAGGCCAATGTCCCTCTCCTTCCCCAGATTTTATCTTATGCTGAACAGCAAAACAACAGAATATTAAATAATCAAAAGTTAATTTGGATATTTTCTCATTTTTAATTTTTCCCCTTTTCAACTTTGTCTGTGCTTCCATTTTGGCACTCCTTGAAAACTGTCTAGTTTGCCTGTATGACTGGCCCAATCTGATTACATCACATTAGTAAGATCCATAGAACCAAAATGTCACAGATTTTGCTTGTTTTGATCTAATCAGGGTGTGTATCCACAGGGAAGGTCAGTAATCCATGTTTACCCTTGCAAAGGAACAGGGAATGACCTAGATCTGTTTGTGTCCCACTGTGCTGCATAACTGATTTTTATAACTTATTTACTACTTAATTCCAGAGGATGATATTTTTTGTACACATTTGAAGCATGTAAACTAAAATAAGAGCCATTTGCTCTTCTTCAACATTTTTTTAGCATTATTTGAGAGCAATTCAGGAATTATATATATACTTCTTCTTGCAGAAGAAGTGTATTTTTGTAAATCATACTTGCCTCTCTGAATATAACTTTTTATCAATTAACGTGGATCTTTATGGCCCCTTTGTGGAAGTCTGGGGAAAATTAGAAAAATTGAAGTAAGTAAACATGACAGTTGACTGATCAAGGAAGGAATGATATAAGAGAGTTAGTTAATGTCAAACTTTATGGCAATGGATCAAACTCATAATGGGAAGTAATCCCCAATCTCCCAAGTATATCATGTTCTCAGGAGGCAATAAAATCTTAACTGAAACCTGCCAGGTATATTCAGACAGCAGGTACTATACTTGTTCTGTCAATATTCATATCTATCTAATTTGTATTCAGTGCAGGAAGAGGTTCAGTGCTATGAGATCCAACAGCAGCTGAATTGTTAACTTGTCTGATGCTCCTTGCTTTACTTTCTCTAGTGTACACAAAGTCTTCATAAATTATGATACTGTCCTTTTGTAGTTTAGTAAAAGAACTACCATGACTGGATAACCCAGACTAGCCTGTAAACTCAATCTCATCAGATCTCTGAACTTTTTGTTAACCCAACTTTCAGTCTTGACTATATTTTCAGTACAGTGGCAAGCAGATGGCTAAAGAAAGTTCACTTATTCACTCTTGTCTTCCATCTCAGCAGCAAACAGAAGCCAGGCCCAGGCTACACACATAGCTGCCTTTACTTGGCCAGGAAAAGGCCTAGACAGGGTCATCTTGGCCATCTTCTTTTATACTTTTTTCAGTTCTGCAATGTTCTTTTTGAGATACAGCAACCAAAACTGCACACAGTTTCCAAATGAGGCTGTTCCATTGTTCTACACAGGGGCATTATAGTATTGGCATTTTTGTTTTCAGTCCTCTTCCTAACAATACTTTTTTTCACTGCATCCACACTGAGTCAACATTTTCACTGAGCCATCCATCGAGTCTCAGTTCCAGCAATTCTCAGATCCATCACTCTCTCAGATGGGGTGGTGGTGGTGATGTCCTCATTCTCTCTGATGGGTGGGTTTGAACATAGGACCTTCACTGTGCTCAGTCTATGTTGTTCCATAGGGCTAAAGCTTTCCTTAAGGTTTCTTCTGTCCCAGTATCTATACCTGGTTTCTCATCATGGCCAACAGGTGATTTTAAAATGCCTGCATCCTTCTTCTGGGAACTCCTGTATTTGCAAAGCTAGAGAATAGCTGTGTTGGGTGTGAAGTGTGGGTTCTAGTCTTGTCTGCATCCTGCATTATTGCTGCAAATGTATGAGTTTCTGTTAATGCTGCATGTCCCCATGTTGGTACTCAAACCTCCAGTTTCCCATCGTTGTGCTTTTACCAGTAGATATTAAATGGTTTTTCATAAACATGCAGTTGTCTCTCCTCCACTTCTACCACCCCCTTGCTAAAAGTCTCATTTACCTCCAAGTGGTGATGTTCCCTCAGCAGGGATTGAACTAAGGTTGCCAACAGTAAAATGCCTACTCTTTAATAGAGCTTAATATGTTGGGCAGTTGAATCTTTTGATGGCAGGGAGATATACACCATCGCTATGGCTGCCAGCTCCAGGTTGGGAAATGCCTGGAGATTTTGGGGGTGGAGCCTGAGGAAGGCTAGGTTTGGGGAGGGGAGGGACTTCTATGGGGTGCAATGCCCTAGAGTCCACCTTCCAAAGTGGTCATTTTCTCTGAGTGAAGTGATCTCTGTCACCTGGAGATCAGTTGTGATAGTGAGAGATCTCCAGTCACCACTTGGTGGTTGGCAACCCTAAATAACACCTAGTAATTAGCATCCCTCTAAGCCTCTGTTAAAGGCACAGGGCATTTTTCTCCAGGTTATTTGAAACCCTACTTTGAACCCTTGTCTAGGGCAAGCCAGAGTTTTTTCCTGGGTTTTTTTTTCTTTACCCCAATACGCCATTCTCTGTTGCTTTAGTAGCAATAGAGAATGATTAAGATAGCACAAGATTAAACAAAGCCCCAGATCTAGTACTATAGCACAAAAAAGGCAAGACTACAGATATTATAGCTCAGAAACTGGAGTGAGCACTGTTCTTTTAAAAAATTGTCACGTGCTCTTATGTGATGCTTTTTAGATGCTACTTCCATGTCCAACTTCCATCCAAACAATAAAGGCCTTATCTCATTCTTGCTCTGTAAAAACTGAACTAAATCCCATCAGTATGTCTCACTTTATGGGGCTAAAGATATACATATAATGCATTCACTGTCAAGAAGTTACTACCATCCTTTGTCCCATGCTGAAAAAAACTGTCATTCTCAACAAAAAGGCCCATGACCTAGTTAAAAAAGGAGAACAGCAAGATTTAACAGAAGTTGAATGGTTGTGGTATTAAATTGTATTATGTAGATATTTGGCATATTTTGTAGAATGGGAAAAGTGAAAAAAGACACCACTGTTGTATCAAACAAGCAGTTCAGAATAGAGTACAAGGGAATTATGCAAGCCCTCTCAGAGTTTCAGAGAGGCCCAGGCCACTTTCTTAGCCATAAAAATGACGTCACGCTATGCACAAACAAGCAAGCTGTGAAACTTATTGAATGACCCCAAATTAACATATGTCCAGGGCTTTTTTTAGAAAAAGCCCAGCAGGAACTTATTTGCATATTAGGCCACACCCCTGATGACAAGCCAGCCGGAATGGCATTCCTGTGTGTTCCTGCTAAAAAAACCCCTGCATATGTCTTAACCTGAGGTCACTTTGGAACTTGAAACCCTGGCCAAATGGTTCCCCCCCAATCAATTGGCCCTGCTGCACAGGAATCACATCCAGCAAAGTTTTGAAGTTAATTTTAAAGTCACCAGCTACCAAAATTGCTGGCTAATATCCTTTCCTGTTGCCTGATCCCATACCCCTTCAAATTTTCCAAGCTGCCGTCTGCCATCAAACCATCCATATTTATAAACAGAAACCCTGCAGTTTGTCTTTCTCTGAAATTAGCTTACAGGGTAACAGTACAGTCCAACAGACACTCTTCATGCCCTAGAAAGCTGTTCAGTTGCTCTGGACTGTTGGATTGCCACATTGGTGAAACATTCTATGATGCTAAGATTGACATTGGAGGGAAGAAGGTATAATATAGCCCAGTCTCATCATATCGCTGAAACTAGGCAGGGTTGGTACTTGCATGGGAGACCACCAAGGAAGACTGTGCAGAGGAAGGTGAACCAGCTCTGGTTTTCACCTGCATTGAAGGCCCCTTGTGGGGATCACCATAAGTTAGTTGAGACTTGACAGCACTTACATATTTAAGACTGGCACAGCAAAGATGGCAATTTACCTTTATTTCAAGAAGGTGTAATTTTGGAGCAATGGGATATCTGGATTTTTGGGATGGTTATGGTAAGTTGCAAAAAAGGGCTATTCCCCCCCCCCCCGGAAGTATATTGAAACTTTTAAAGTTAAAAATCCTTAAAACTACAGGAAAACTACAGAATATTTATAGAAAACCTCTCTGTATGGTGTAGATACAGTTAAAAAATGCACATTTGAGTGGGGTGTGTGTGCAGTTCAGAGTCTTGGAGGGCCAGGATTGCCAATTGCCTGAAGAAAAAGTCCTGTCCTTTTAATACATACTTAGTAAGATATTATATTGTACATACCTTTTTCCATGCCATGACAAATGTCATCTGCCCATTTCCTCACATTAAACCTCTATTAAAGGGGCTGGACATTTTTCTTCAGGCCTGTTGGCAACCCTAAGGCAAACCAATCTCCAATTTCACCTGTCAGTATCAATCCTACACATTTTGCAACTCCCATTTGCACATATCTGCATCACAGTGTCAATCCCTGGACAGCAATGGGCAATTCCCTCAGGGCTGTGAATTGTTTAGAGCTGTATACTTTGTGGAAGAAAACTTAAGATACTGAACACTTATTCACTACAGACTCACTTAAACAGACATACATCCACATATGCACTGACTCTTCATCAGTTTACATGGCAACTAGAGAAAACTACTAAATATAAATACTGCTGCCTGGAACTGACCAGCGCACTCCCTCAGGGCCGGATCTACATTTTTTTGAGGGGGGGCAACCCCCCAAAATGGTGCCCCCACTCAAAAAATGAAGGGACCCGAGGGCAATCTGACACACTCTCCATTTAAACACCCCATCGGGTGTTTGTATGGGTGTTTGTATGGGGAGGGGAAGCCTCAGCAGGGCTGGCCCTAGAGCGTTTTGAGCCCTAGCCAAAACTAACTATGTGCGCCCCTCTACAGCGCCACACCAGAGAAGGGGTTTAAAGTTTAAATTCCCTTCTCTAGAGTTGAGAAGCAGTGGTGAAAGGATAGGAACCTAGAATCATAGAGTTGGAAGGGACCTCCAGAGTCATCTAGTCCAACTCCCTGCACAATGCAAAAACTCACAAATATCTCCCCCTAAATTCACAGGATCTTAATCTGAACAGTAAGAGAAAAACCCAGGTTGGTTTTCCCTTCTTGATATGACATGCATTTCTTTCCAGGGATCTGATGGCTGTTTGCATTTCTTTAAGTGCATAAACTGTTTGGGATCTGCAGCAAAGAAGGCCACAAGCCCAAGCATACATACTTGATACTAAATGCTGAGCTATGTGGAACTTACTTCTGAGTAAAGGTTCAGGACTCTCAGCTGCAATTTTAGGTCCCCTCTCCTCTAGTCTCATTAAATTCAGTGGGACTTTCTTACAAGCCAGTATAAAATTTAGAGAGCTTCTCACCTTGAAATAGAACTGGTAATAATATTCATAGTTTTGTTCCTATATAGGGTGCTGTACAGACTAACATAAGGCAAGTCTCTGCCCCAACCGAGGAGGTTACAGCTTGCATTTTGGCAAAGAGGGAGAAAGGGGGAAGAGCTAAGGATTGCAAGGGACAAGTAAATGAAAATGCAAAGTGTTTGCAACTGGATACTCTAAAAACTGGGTCTGGGTAAAAGTCGGATCTACACGGATCTTCATGAATTCATGATTTTTACATTGAAATGAAATCAAACCACTATTATTTTGTAGATCCTGTCTTAGACTATAGGCAGGACCACAAAAATCATGCCTCCACGGATTCGTGGCGCCTCACCAGTGCAAAAACAGGGTTCCAAAGCACGGAGGTATCAATCAAAGTTTAATACAGTCAAAGACCAATCAATTAAATACAAATAACTTAATAAAATACAATCAGATAAAAGTACTATGAGGAAAATAAGACACACACGGTATAAAATATGATTTCCTCCCCAAAACACTGATTTTCAGAACCGAGGCATTCAATTGGGTATTTCCCTTAGAAATTGCTTCCGGAGACTTATAGCTCGCAAACCGGTTAGGCTATTGGGGAGGTTTGTAGGATCAGGCGAAAATGGAAAGGGGCTGGGGTGGCCAGGAGAGGGGAGAGAAGAAAAGCAGCAGGGAGGGAGCGATTATTGCATTCCTATATAGCTGCGGCCGATCTTTCTCCTCCCTTCCTCGGGGGAGACGCCCAATTTCGCACCCCCCCTCTGGCAGCGCCCGCGGCAACCCCCCCCCCCCCTTGATCCGGCCCTGCACTCTCTGCCCTCCCGAGCATGCCCATTTCCACTACCTGTCTGGCTTGTATTCAGAAGCAGTTCGAAGATGCGTACAACAGGCACAACATTTGCTTCCCATGCAATCTCGCTAGGGTGCATATCCCGCAGTCGTGCTCTTTGCGATCCTACTCTTGTGCATCTAGCACTACCCTCCTTTATCTGCGCATACACAGACGGCTCCCTGAGAGCGCACACATCACACGCAGCCGTTGATTCCTGCACGTACACGAACGGCCCTTATTCCTAGTTCCTCCGGCTCCAGACATGCACGCGTGCATCCAGCCCCCTCCCCCCCAGGCCCGGAGTGGCGTTCCTGTGGCACACCAATGCAAGACTGGGGGGGGGGGGGGGTCTGCTCGCAAATGCGGTCTCGACTGCAATGTGCTCCAAAGGAACTAGTGCCGCTGCACCCTGGTTGTTCCGGTCTCTATTTCTGCAGCTCTGCTTCCCCCTCTCCCTGGACGCTACCTGTTGGGCCCGGCCCTGGTTGAGTTCGGAGTGGGCGGCGCCTCCCCAAACGCGTGTTTGGGACCCTCCCACTCCAGAGGTGTCACATCTGGCTGCCCACGTGACTCATCGGGTCCCTTAAGTGAGTAGCCTGAGGAGGCAGCTGTCACCATAACAACCGGGTCCGAAGGGGGAGCCGGTCCAGCGCAGCAGGGGAGAGGTGGGGGCTTCAGGAGGGTCCAGGCGAAGGAAGGGCGGGGGCGCCAGTGAGTGCAGTGGGCTAACAGTCCCCCTCTTGCATCGCTCTGGCAAGGTGAACTCCGTGGAAGAAGCCTAGTGGGAGGGGTGAGAGAGAGGGTGAGGTGAGGTAGGGGATGCTAGAGACACAAAAGGAGCAGCCGGACAGGGAAGGGGAAATCTGAGAGCTGGCGGCGGTGGGGGATTACCAAGGGAATCAACCTGAACGCCCTGGGGGAGGCGAGCAGCTCTTCCACGCTGCTAGCTCGAGAAGCAGTCCTTTCAGTGCGTTCAGCTCTCACCCAGCCTGGGCAATGTAGGCGATGTCCGAGTGGAGGCAACATCTCCGAGGCAAAGGAAACAAAGACTGATTCTGGATCCAAAGTGACAGCCGGGGTGGACGGGAGAAGAGGAGGAGAACGGACCAGGAGAGGGAGGGGAGAGCCCAGCCCCTGCTCCCCTCTCCTCCCTTCCCCACCTCGACCTGGCAGCTACATAAACCCACAGATCCTTCCAGCTGTTGTCACCTTCCAGCTGTTTCTCTCCCTTTGGATGCCATGGGGAACAGCTTCTCCAGTATCCCAGCTCTGCCTCGGGGCAACCCTAGCCGGTTCCACAGAGTCCATCATCAGCATCTCAAAGGTAAGAGAGACTGTCTTTTCTGTCTTTGGTTTTGAAGCTGAAAAGAATCCTCTCTTCTTTTAAAGGGCAGAAAAGAGGTTTGAACCATGATTGTGACAATTTTCATAAATACATCCTTGAGGTTCATCTGGATGCCATTTCTCCTTCCCAAACCAGTTGTGCTCTGTAAGAAATCCAGGGTAGCTAAAACACCTCCCCTCCCATAAAGATCCAAAAGGGTTTGTTCTTTCTCCAAGTGATTTTTAAAATGTCACAGAGAATCCTTTTCTGCAACTTGGATTCCTTTAATCATATTGTATATATGATTAAAGGAATACACACTCTTTAGTACACTCATATGTGAATGCATGAATACCTGTGCAAAGACAAACAGAGCCACTAATTCCTCTGGGCAAATATGATGTAGGTTGTGATCCTGTGCATGTATACTTGGAAGCAAGACCCAGTGAAATCCCTGGGGTTTACTCCCAGGTAAATATGCTGTGGAATGGGCTCATAGATGGGTTTACATACACATTAAAAAGAGCTTACAGGAAAAGAACAGAGACCTGTGTATTATGCTAGGCAATAAAGGACTTTCCAGTGTTTTACTTTTGAATGAGTATACTGCAGCTACTGTTGTCTTGGTTACCTGAGAAATGTCAGCTTTTTAGGTGGGAGGATCCAGTTTAGAGAGTGACAGATTCTATATGCATAGGCAGTATATTGATCTTGGTGGTAGTAGATCTGTTTGGTATTAGAAGCTTTCCAGGCTATTCCCATGGAGATGTCCTGGCAAGATTGCTTGAAACGTAAAGAGATGAAGATTGAATATCCCATGTCCACTGTCGATGCTCTGCACTTGAGCATCTTAGAGCAGACTCTGCTTCCTGATAAAAAACCCTCCTCAGTTTTGTCAAAATGCATGAGTTGCACTGAAATAAATGGGGCCAAACTAATTAAATCCAAGCACTCCAGGTTAACTGCTTTCTGGACATTAATTGTAGTCTTACAGTTTTGAAAGCATTTGCCATTGATTTGTCTGGATCAGTATAATAGACATATTATTGCAGATTACTTTGTCATATTTAATATTAAAATACTGTGGCCAAAAGTGGATGAAAAAGGATGTTGTGCTTCTTTTTCAGAGCATCATGTATTTATAACAGGTTTTTAATGAGTTGAAAAGCAGCACAGAAGGACAGAACATTGTTACTGGGAAATGCTTCATTTATTACCACTTACCCGGGAACTAGATTTCTTCTTGCTGCCTTCATTATTTGATGAAGCTATTGCATATTCTCAGGGTTATTAGCAATACTGTTTTTGTCTCATTCTGCTGGTGATGGCCAAGAAGACATACAATCCCAGCATGGACTGAGTCAGGCAGAAATTCAGAACAGACAATTGCTGTGTTTAAAATTAGATGTACAAAGAGGGGGCAGCTGAACCTTACTGAGAAATCCATCATTCCCTTTCAACGCAAATGTGAAAGCACAGACGATGCTCCAGTAGTTGGTATTCAATTGTAAACTGCCAGGAATGATTTGCCTTAAAAATAAGGCTGTCAACTGGAAATTTAACTGGAACAACCTGAAGCAAAATTTGCAGTTTGTAGGCAGAATGGGCACATCCTTGTAATTTGTTATTACTAGCCCATGCAGAGATAACAAATGTACAGCATACAGAGACACCTGATTTGATCACCTTCCACATGGCAGGCTTGGTTTAAGGATTCATCCTTGCCCCATTTTAACTGACTAGGGCATGCTGTGGTATTAAATCTGATAGCAAAGCAAACAAAATGGTTCTTGTCTGTTTCTACTGTGATAAAGTGGTCCAGTAATGATGCTTGAAATGAAGAGTTAAACTAGGCTTTGTCTTTTGTTGTATTTAGGGGAAAAATAAAACCCTAAGAGCCAAGTAACTGCCAGGAACAATATGTGCTTTCCCTATCCTTCTTTCTTGTTTCTTAAAAAGATTGCCTCAGGTCCTACATTTACATGCAGAATAAACAAGCTTGATTAGGTTTGACAGGTTCCTGTAAAATGCTTTGGGGGCAAAGCAGCACAAAAAGTATGAATGTCACTCCATTTTCTTATATTTTATATTTAGGAGATATATTTTAATTGAAGGTGCACTTCAATCTCAGCCTCTTTCCCTGACAATCTTTCACATTTGGAAGGATGCACAAGAGTTCACAGCTTGGCAAGCCCTGATTTCCTGTTGTCCTTAAAAGAAGGCCTTCTTGCCCCTCTTTACAAATGACTATGCTGATCTGGTAGCAGGGTTAGTGTTTGTTTACCCTTGAAAATGCTGAAAAGTTCCATGTCTATGTGTAGCAGCCAAGAGGTATAGGAACTATAGGATTTGCAGCCTTCTGGCTGGAGAGAAGTTTCTGTAAAACATCATCTTGCACAATTAAATCTTCCCACTCCGTGCTGATCCTCTGTCTCTGATATTCCAGAGAGAGAGAGAGAGAGAGAGAGAGAGAGAGAGAGAGTTGCATTCTAATCCAATGCATTTTGTTTAGGGTGAATCCTTCAAGCATTGAATTCTAATGGCATTGCCATTTGGTGATTGTGGAAGTTTTATAGTAAATGCTGAGGCCTGAATAAGATGTGCAAAAGGCAATTTTACAATTGATATTTCTGAGAGAGTCTTAAAAATTTAAACCATATCCATAGCAGAATCTTGCAAGTTAGGATTTTTTTCTCACAATTTGTCAGGACTCAACAGATCTTGAATCTGGAACTTGGCAGGTGGGGATTTAATTAATTATTTGTTTTTAATCTATTTATATATAGTCCATCTTTCTCACTAGGAAACAAGGAGGATTAAAAAGAGTGAGTCAATACAATCAACAGGATGGAACATTCAGTAAACAATGCAATAGAATTAGGCTTATAGAACTAACCAAAAATCTATAAACAGAACTGAAGCAATGCATAAGTATTAACTTGACACATTAAATGATGCAAAATTACAAGGTAAGATCCTACTTACTGTAAAGTATGGATAGTAGTAAAGACCACAGTCTTTATCCAAGTAACTGTGTGAATCATTTTGTATAGTGCTACCCCATTGCCTGCATAGAAAAGCCCTCTGAATAATCCAGTTTTACATAGTTTGCAGAAAGCCAGGAGATCTCCTCAAGGCAGGCCATTCCACAAGGTGGTGACTACAACAGAGAAGACATGTGTATGAGTAGCTGTTGATTTTGCCCATTTGTACTTTGGCAACTGCAGAAGACCCTGCTCTGATGAATGAAGCTTGTGTGCTGGAGCATAGAGAAAGGGGAGGTTTCACAGATGTGAGACTGATTCCTATAGGGTATAATGGAGAATTGATCCATGAGTATGTTTTTTGAGGTTGAGGCACCAAGTTTTCTGCATAGGATCTGGTGCTTCTCCTCAAAATGTCTCCCAAGTTTCAAAAAGATTGGACCAGGGAGTCCAATTTTATGAGCCCCAAAAGAAGATGTCCCTATCCTTCATTATTTCCAAATGGAAGGAAGGCATTTAAAAGTCATGCAATCTCTTTAAATATGGTTGCCAGAACTTTCTTTGGAGTTAAATCGTGCTTGTCATGCCCTTGCTCCTGGCTCCACCCACAAAGTCCTCAGATAGTTCTTGAATTGGACATGGTGACCCTACAGATTAGCCATCCTCACTCAGCTGCCCCACTTTGGGGTCTGCCCCAGAAGCAACCCCTGCCCCCGTGGTGGCTGGTGGGATATCTGCTCCCTCCTTTCCTCACTGTGTTGCTGTGGTGCAGGTCCAGTGCTTATCCTCCTTACATTAGCTACATCCAGGGCTTTTTTTTTGAGCAGGAACGCACAAAAAACTCCCACATCTGAAAGATGAACAAAAGAGTAAAAAGCAAGCATTCATACCTTTTGAATTTGTAGATTACAAAGACTGCCAAGCCCACAAACACCACGGAGAGCAGCATCAACATGGCTGAACCACTGTGGCTAGGTGTGACATCTATGAGAGGGGCTGCAAAATGTTAAAGAGAACTTTAGAGCAGGGGGACTGCCAACAGCAGCTGTTACTTGCATTTTGTTTCCAGTCTTTATTTAGGTCTGTTCTTCTTGTTCATGCCAAATAGTTCTTGAGTATTCCGGCTGGCTTGGTGTCAGTTCCTGCTGGCTTGGTGTCAGGGGTGTGGCCTAATATGTAAATGAATCCCTGCTGGACTTTTTCTACAAAAAAGCCCTATGTGAAACAATGGTGACATCAGGGGGTGTGGCCTAATATGCAAATGAGTTCCAGCTGGGCTTTTTCTACCCAAAAAGCCGTGGCTACATCTCACCATGTCACCTGATAATGGTAGGGGAGGACAAGAAAGTAAATAGCAATTGGTCACCACAGTGCAGATGAGAGGGCAGGTGTTGTCTTTCTGCTTTTCTCCTGCCTTCCTGCAGCACAGGAAAGGGAGAGGAGAGTGAGTGCCATTTTCTGCCTCCCTTTCCATGCCCACAGCATGGGGGTGAGTAAGGAGATTGCCTTGCAGTGATGGTGGTGGGGAGCTTGTGCACCCAAAATTCTTAAGCCAGTCTTGTATTCTTTTATAACTTTAACTGTATACCTGATTTAACCACGGGCCTGATTAGTGGCCAAATTTTCTTTACTGAACATTTTTTTTATCTGATAAAGATGTTTGTGTAGTTTGAGGTGACTCAATCATCTAGTATATCTCAGAAAGCTGAATATATCTATCAGAATCTGAATCACCTTAACACTCTCTCCATACAATGCCATTATATTACAAGTGGTTTGAATACTTTTTATAAACAATGTGGGGTTTGGGGGGTTTTCAGAAAAGTTGTTGGATTTCTACATTATATTTTTTTGCATTATGATTTTTACAGAAGTTCAGAGAAATTAGTAAAATACAACAATAATCAGTATTTTAGATTTATTTTCCTGTTATAGGTAAAATATTAGTCTAATATAGTGAAAGTTATTTTGAGGATCAAGAGAAACTATTTTAGTGGTTAAACTTCAAATTTGGCATAATTTGATTTACTCATGGGAAGTAGAGTTAAGGAATGTGCAGTGCCTGGTGATGCTGAATATTTCATTATTTTGGGTCTTGAGGAGACAGTGATGTCACTTTGGGTGCTTTAGGGAAAGGATTAGCTTTCTGGGTCATATGCCTTGTTTTGGAGCCAAAACAGTGGTTCTGGCAGTTCAGATGAAGACACTTTCAAGAATTCTACCACTGTTAAGTACAAACCTTTTATTTCTTATTAAATCTTATGATTTGTCTTATTGATTTGGAAGCTCCTTGGTGAGGCATAAAAAAGCATTCCACACTTTAAAGAACTCAGGTGAAAAAAGGCTGATGAGAAAGTTACAGCACTTTTAATAAATAGGCTGGAGAAGTGGGAAATCTGTTTCTTTCAACTCTGGTTTCAATAAATAACAGATATTAAGCATATAATTTTAGGAGAACATCTAGATTCATATCCAGTAGCACCTTAGAGACCAAAAGGTATTCAGGGTTGTCGCGCCCTGGGCACCCCTCCCGGTCTCCCGGCGCCGCCGTTGCCCCTCCCGGGCTCTCTGGGGCGTTCCCCGGAGGTCTCAGAAACAGGGGTGGGAGCCGGGTTACTTCACCACAGGCCCCCGT
Organism: Heteronotia binoei; assembly: GCF_032191835.1. NCBI lineage: Eukaryota > Metazoa > Chordata > Lepidosauria > Squamata > Gekkonidae > Heteronotia > Heteronotia binoei. The sequence goes on along the minus strand of NC_083228.1, from coordinate 74,104,512 downwards.
TCCCCTCCTGGCTGTGCTGCGGCTCCTGTCCCTCTCTCTCGCGAGGCAGCTTCCTCCCCGACCTCCTCCTTCTCTTTCTTTATCTCCCCGGCCCAGTCCTCCCCCTTCCTGGGTTCTGCCCCTCTCTGGCTCCTCCCCCCCTTCAAAGCCCCAGACGCCCGGGAGAGGCGAGCCGGGGCTGGGCTGCCTGGGCATGCCTCGGGCGTCCCGGACCTCTGCAGCGTGCTGGGGTGTGGCGTCTCTCGCCGCCACGGGTCAGGCGGCTCTCCTCCTCTCTGCCCAGCGCTGGGCTCAGCTTCTCCCTCCTGCTCCCCAACGTCTCGCTCTGGCCAGGCTCCTTGGAGACGGGCTCGTTGGCTGAGAGGCGTCGTTCGGGCGGCTGTTGGCACCCCCTCAGCCCAGGCGAGGGGTGGGGCCGTCGTGGGGGCTTGGGAAGGTGTGGGAGGCTCTCGGGGCGGCGGCGGGGGCCGGGAGCGGCTGGCAGGCACCGGGGGGTCCCCCTTGCGTAGTCCTCACCCGGGCTGGGCGGGACAAGGGTATTTTAGGAGATTATGTGAAAACTTCAGGTATTCTGATTTCCTTTGCTTGGTTGACAAGTAATTGTGTAGTTCAAGCTAAAGGGCTTAAAAGTTCCCATTTTATGCATGGACAGACAAATGTTCAAAAGTCATTTGTAAGCAACGAAAGCAGAAGATGGTGGCGGGAGGAGGGGGGAGCTGGCTATCATGCCTGTGTCTTGTTTCAAAATCCACTGTAAAGAAATGAAAATAAAAGAGGAAGTGCAGTTGGGGCAGGTGCCAGTGGTGATAGAGATGGACAGTGTATGAAAAATTACCTGCCCCCTTCATTCTCTAGTAGGAACCTCAGGATAGATAAACAGACCAAAGCACTGACTGCTACATGGGATAGAGTTCAATTAAAGTCCCTGACTTGGGACTGGATGCACAGCTTGCTGTGGATCCAGCTCCAGCCCCAAACTGCTACAGTATGGGGGACAAATAACTCCCCCACTCCATGCAGTACTGTGGCTTTGGGCTGGATTGGATTTTGCTGTTACCAGCCTCAAAGCAAATGCCTACTAACAAAGGCATCAGGGCTAGATCGTATCTATTTGTATATCCAACCCTGCAACAAAATTATGATGGTGACAGAAAATGACACTGGGCTAAGTAGAAAATGATGTTGCTGAGGGAAAGTTATTTAATCTGTATACTTATTAGGGTTACCAGCTCTGGAAATGCCTGGAGATTTTAGGGGTGGAGTCTGGGGAGGGCAGGATTTGGGCAGGGAAGAAATCTCAGCAGGGTAAAGTGCCATAGAATCCACCCTCCAAAACAGCCATTTTCTCTATGGGAACTGATCTTGGTCATCTGGAGATCAATTGTAATAGCAGGAGAGTGACAACCCTAATGGCTATTTGCTCATCATCTCAGTATGAAACTGAACAATATTAAGCATTGTGTCCCTCGGGCACAGGATGGCAGGGTAGGACACATGGTCTTAATTTACACTCTGTTGTAACTAAGCTCCCTAAAAATCTGTGTTTCTTTAATGATGAAGAAGGGATTGTGTTCAATGGATGACATGTGTGAAAGAGAGAGGGAAAATCAGCCAACTGAACCATAGGGAGCAAGTATATCCCTGCTGGTCTCTCATATGCTTCACATTAAAAAGGTGTACTTAAGATGGCAGAACTCCAATCATTTATAATCTTTGGGAATATAAAGAAAAAGCCCGCCCAATCTGTCTCTGAAGGGGTCAGTACAAGATAGTCCTAGATGCTGCATTAACAATTTAGACACAGGATAAAACAAACCAGTCAAAGTTGGCCTGAAAAATATCTTTTGGAGAATTTAGGGGGATTGTCTATAAAGACATAATCATGCATTGTGTTCATTAGTAGAGGACACCATACATCTCTTTCTAAGGACCAGGCCTCATTTTGGGCAGGAGTGGAGCTCCAGAACCTCTAAATTTTATTGTGCTCTTTCTTTCTTAACTCCCCCCACCTCCAATACTTCTGGGCTCCATAGTTCAAACCTTCAGTGATAATTCTGCTGAACTCTAAGATTTGACAAACTTTCTAATATTTTTCCCCACACACAAAAAAGGGAAAATAACCATACATAAAGCAGACAGACGGAAATCTTCATCCTGCCACTGTGGCCACATAGGATAACAATTTAGAAAGTATGATGGGAGTAAGGTTTTATTATGACAGTTATAATTCAAGAAGCATTTTAAGGTAGATGCTGAGCTGATATAACTTGATACACCTTCTGGTGATGTCAGGGGTGTGTGACCTATGCAAATGAGTTGTGCTAATGAGCTCTGGCACCTCTGTTTCTACAAAATGTTTCTATATGTCCTTGCTAAGGACATATACTTTGTTCATGTATTACATTTTTCTCCTGCCTTTCCTACCTTTCCTGTTTCGCTCCTTTCATTTTATTCTCATAATAACCAAGGTCACCCAAGGAAATTCATAGCTGATAAAGGACTGGAACCAGTCTCCACAGTCTCTTTGCTGAGAACACACTGCCCTTCTAGCTTCATTGTTAAGAATAAAGTGCATTTATTACCCCTTCCAAAATTGTGCATCTCTGTTTGTGTCTATGTGAAGACTACAGAAATAGAGACTATGTGATTGTACATTCTCATGGAGTACCCAGCTATATATTATTACTATGAGCTATAAAACAATTGATCCCCAAACAAATACCCTGATAACACATTGCTTTATTTTCAAATGTAGTCATGAAGTTAGCTGTTGAACTAGGATGCCAGCCTCCAGGTGGGACCTGAGGATCCCCTGGAATTACAGCTAATATCCAGACTACAGAGATCATTTCCCCTGGAGAAAATGGATGCATTGGAGGGTAGATTCTATGGCATGGTACCCCTTTGAGGTCCATGTCCTCTTCAAACTCCATCCCCCCAAATCTGGGAGTTTCCCAGCCTGGGTCTGCCACCCCTATCCCCCATCCCCTGCCAGTATCCAGTGGGGACCTGGCACCCCTATGTTGAACTATGCAGCAAATCAAATTCCTCATCCCTTCCCCCTTTCCAAATCTGTACTGATGCAACTGATCTCAGTCCTGCTCTCTAATTCTGGAACGTGGCTATTCTGAAAGCCGCCACAGTGAACTGATATGATATAGGATAGCCTCATGCCACAACAAAGATTGAACTTCTGCATAGATGGTTGTGAGGTGTCCATTGTCCACTATGGAGAAAGATGATAATCATGCTAAGCTAAGCCCTGTGATAATTGCAGCCTGCTGACAGATATGAATATCCTGCTTTCAAGTTTTTTTCTTAATTCATTTAATAAGACTAAATGCAACAAGAGGCTGGCAACATGAATTAGCTTATGATTACATAAATGTTATATTTCCCATACCATGATGATGTGAAAAGGAGTCCTTTGAAAATGCAAGGCAATACTGCATCAAGTGTGGTGGTGGTGATTATAGATGTTTAGGTTGTGTTTTCCTTCAGCCTGATCCTATGTGTGTGTACCAAAAAGTCACCTCTCAATGAATCCCAAAGGTATGCACCTGCTTGGGAGTCTTGTGAAATATGACTTCTAGGTACACACTGCAGGAACAAGTAACTTCTAAGTATAATTTGCAGCATTAGCATGCAAAGTATTCTGTATAGTTATTTATTGTCCTTATTACTATCACCTATTTCTAAATAGTGCATTGCAGTTGAGTTAAGATCTCCTCATAATCAATGACTGGGAGGGGACTAGATTCCAAGGTTCAAAGTACAACACAATTATTGACCAGATCACACTGCTTCTTTAATTGGCTCTAAATATAATGTTCTATAGATTATAGCATTATTCTCTCCAGCAGTTGCCCACTTTGCTGGTGACTGAGAGCTTCCAGCCTAAAGAGTTTGCCTATCTCTTTCATTAAAATTCCTCACAACTGTATCATACAGCAGTGGTTACTGGAATTCCTTGGAAGGTCATGAAAGAGGAAAATATGAATAGTGGACAGATTGCTTTCAAAGACAGTGTGGCCACCTCTACTAATCCTGCCTGTAGAGTTTAGGGCCCTTTGATTCTTGAACCCCTTACGATGACATATTATTTGACTCTATCTTCCTTTACAGTTTCTCCTCCTCTTTTCTTTCTTCATTTGGGGCTTTGTGTTTTTTACCCTAGAGCTACCAGCCGTATTTAGGGTGAAGATACAAGAGGAAAGAGAGTCCCCCCAAACGCTGAAATGTTCGCTTTGCTATATTATCACTATAGGGATCCTTCTCCACAGTTAACCATGAACACTATTGATAGAAAGAAAATTCCTCACAACTGAGAAAATAGTTATTCATTATGTTATGGAGGAGCTCCATGTGTGATAAAATTTAAGGCCTAGTGACAAACACAGAATTAAATTACCGTATTTTTCGCTCCATAAGACGCACCTGAGCATAAGACGCACCTAGTTTTTAGAGCCGTTTGTGTGAATTTAGAGGCATTTGTGTGAATTTTTTGCAGTATTCGCTCCTTAAGACGCACACACTTTTCCCTCCACTTTTTTTGGGGGGGAAAGTGAGTCTTATGGTGCAAAAAATACTGTATAGTGGAATATTCTGAGTGTAGTCCAAAGTGAGCTATATATTTCAGTGTGAGATGAGTGTAGTCCAAAGTGAGCTACCTATATATTTCAGTATGAGATGAATTGTGTTCCATAAATGGGAGATGGGCTGGGCAATAGTGAGAAATGGTGCTTACTTGAGGTGTTGTTTTAGAGGTCTTGAGGAAGTGAAGGAATTATTCACTTACTTCATGACAGGCTGGGAGATATTCAGAAGTAGTAGTATATTGGATTTATACCCTACCCTTCACTCTGAATCTCAGTGTGGCCTTCAATCTCCTTTACCTTCCTCCCCCACAACAGACACCCTGTGGGGGGTGCTGAGAGTACTCTCACAGAAGCTGCCCTTTCAAGAACAGCTCTGTGAGAGCTATGGCTGACCCAAGGCCATTCCAGCAGCTGCAAGTGGAATCAAACTCAGTTCTCTCAGATAAGAGTCTGCACACTTAACCACTACACTAAACTGGCTCAATACCTACTGCTGTCTCCAAGTTATTGGGGGGGGGGGTGTCTCAGCAAGTTGTGGATCCCCCTCCATGAGTGGACCTACCCTCTTGCTCCTGCCCGCTCATTTGCCCTCTCCCACTGGGCTCTACTGCCACCCTGAGGGAGATGTGGAAGTGATCCTCTTGGGTTCTTTGGAACTTGGGAGACGGAAGAAGTCATTTCCCCCCCCCCATTTGTGCTATAATTTGGAGGTGCCTGGAAGTGGCAAAAGAGATCCCTCTGCTTCCCATTGTTTCCCAGTATGGCATGAAATAAGAGGTGGGCACCATTCTTCTCATTAATCCCCTGAATGATGCCAGAGATGAAAGGATGATTTGTTTGTGATATATGGAGAATTTGGGGGCAGAGTCTCGCCTCCTGCTTATCCACAGGTGTGGTCACCACCATGCAGTGGAATCCTGGCTATGGCATTTGTGGAACCCGCAGCCTCAAATGGCTTAATTTACATGCATTTTTCTCTGTATATCTTCAGTCCTAGCAGGTTAAGAAGAGCTGAGGTACTGGAATGCAGCCCTATTAATTCCAAATCCTCTTTTTCTGGTTGAAATTGTACTTCCACATTTCCACTATGGTAGTACCCATTGTCAGTGACTATCACCCACCAAGTAAAAATGTGTGCCATATAATTTTCTTTTCTTTCAGGATCTGCCTTCTCTCTTGCTGGTTTCACTTCTTTCTGGCTCTCAATATTTTATTTCAGCCTTCAGGCTACAGCTTTGTTTTCCCATTCAGTCATTTTACTTGTGTTGTTAGCATCACTGCTAACAGACATACAACACATACGGGGTGGGGGGGGGGGGGGAGGGACCTTCCTTAAGTTGATATGACCTTCCCTCAAGAGACATTTCTTTTTCTCAAGCTAGCAAATTCTATGGGCTTTCTAAAATATCAGTTATTTAATACACTTAGTTCTTTTATATACAAAGTTCTTTTATATGCAATACTTTACTTGCTTTGTGTGTTTTTTTTCTTTCTAAAAGTGCCTAGAGCAGGTGTTGGTTGATCTGGACAAAGGTTACTTAGTCATAGACTGATGTTGTTATTAAACTAACCTAGTGTAGGCAAGGCTATATATATGTCAATATTTGAGTGTTAAAAGCAAAAATGCTAGAAAAATCATTCTCCTGGCAGGAATTGGGGTATGAATCTCAGACAGCTTTGTGATGTACTCTATTGGAGGAAACTTGCATTTTAAATATTGGACCTGAGCTGCTTAAACAAGATATTACCTTGAATTATGTGGCTATTTTTAAGCTTGTAGAAGATTACAGTAAGACTGTAAATACCCTAGATTTAAAAAAATTAAAACCAGAAAAAAAATCACTTCTGAGCTCTGAAAGTGGATTATATAAATGCATACGTTTGCATAAATGTGGGTATATTTTCATATATTATTGCCATGTCTGGATGCATATTGGTAAAGTCTGGGCAAGGAAAGGGCAAGAAAGAGGGTGCTGTGGGAGAGAAATGAATGGTGGCTTGAGGAAGAAAGAATTTTGTAGGGCATTAAGCATCTCACTTGCAGATGCTAGAAGCCCTTTAGCAAGTGCTCCATAGATATTTTTAAGCTTCTGGCTTTGTAGTCCTGAAAGCAGCTCAACTCCTGAGTAATCCCCAGAGACTGTACTTGAAAAATCAGGCTAAGGGCTTACTCATCAGTAACTACTGTTCTCTCTCTCTCTCTCTCTGTGTTTTGTATGCATACAACCATACCATGATTGTCTATCAGAATAAGAGAGCTTGCATCCCTCTTTCTAGAAAAAGTTTAAAAAGTGGCTTGGTGCAGAATTGGCATTAGAAAATTCTTCCCTCCAGTTTGAAATCCAGATGTTGAGAAATATGCACACAATCCGAATATGGTGCCATTTTAAGTCTGGACAACCTTCTCCATTTTGCTCCTTTAAACAATGCAGCTCTTGTCTTTCTCCTCAGGTAAAAAGCATGTAGTCATTTTATGCTTAATTTACACTGGCTTTCCATATGTCAGCACAGGCTTTCCAAACTTTCTTGATCAGCTTCTATCCTCTGATGGGCATAACCTCTGATTATTTCCTCTGATGATTTCCCCTGAAAGGCTGCCCAACTGGAGACCTACCTTGTGCTTCACACTTGATTGCTCAACACCCTTCTCCTAATGTGGAGATTAGTGAATCTGTTATGTGATCTATCATTAAAATCTGTCTCCATTTTCAAGGACTAGAAGGCAACTAATGTAATCCCCATATTTAAAAAAGGTTCCAGAGGAAATTGCAGGCCAGTTTAATGCAGATACTGGGTAAGTTGATAGAATCTATTATTAAAGATAGAATTAGTAGGCACATTAATTAACAATAATTATTGAGGAAGAATCAGCATGAATTCTGTAAGGGAAGATCTTGTCTCACTAACCTTGGGAGGGAGGATGAACAAATGTGTGGACAAGGACCTAGTAGATGTAGTTTACTTAGACTTCCAGAAAGCTTTTGATAAAGTTCCTCATTAAAAGTTCCTAAGTAAACTCAATAGTCATGGGATAAGTGGACAAGTCCTCTGCCTTTCCACTTTAGAACTAGAGGAACCTTGGAAAGGCTTGCTTTCTGGATGGTGTGTCTATGCCTTTAAATCTAGGACCCAGCCAGGCTGAATGGGGGTGAGTGAGCCAGTAGAACAAGATGGTTGCTCCCAGTTAACTGTGAAGCTGGAGCAGTCTAGACCTTTCGTTGATTTCACAAACCTTTTATAAGTCGTTTGCATCGTAAAGGAGGACTAGAACGTTTGCTTTCCCTGTGTTAGTCTGATAGAACTTGGAACTCCAGCAACTCGTGAGTAAATTGCCCCAGTGAGACCACTCAAGTGTGGGATTACAGATTGTTTATTTTGGCTGCTCTCTCTTTCTGTGTGTGTGTGTGTGAGAGAGAGAGAGAGAGAGAGAGAGAGAGAGAGAGTTAGGGTTGCCAATCCCCAGGTGGGGGCAGGGGTCCCCTGGTTTGAAGGCTGTCCTCCACTTCAGGATCATCAGAAAGCAGGGCAGGGGAAAATGCCTGTTGGGCACTCCATTATTCCTTATAGAGATCAATTCCCATAGGGAATAATGGAGAATTGATCTGCTGTTATCTGGGGCTCTGGGAGGGCTGTTTTTAAGATAGTGGCACCAAATTTTCAGCATAGCATCTGGTACTTCACCTCAAAACATCCTCCAAGTTTCAAAAGGATTGGACCAGGGGGTCCAATTATATAAGCCCCAAAAGAAGGTGCCCCTATCATTCATTATTACCAATGGAGGGCATTTAAAAGATGTGAAGTCCCTTTAAATGTGATAGCCAGAACTCCCTTTGGAGTTCAATTATGCTTGTTACAACCTTGCTCCTGGCTCCACCCCCAATGTCTTCTGGCCCCACCCCCAGAGTCCCCAGATATTTTTTGAATTGGTCTTGGCAACCCTAAGTTGGATAGACATAATGGAGCAGAGGTCCATCTGTGGCTATTAGCTACAATGTACTAAAGGCAGAATACTAAGTCTGGGACAGTGTTGCTCTGTATTTTTGGTGCTTGGGAGGCAAGAGTAGGAGGACTTCTGGAGTTCTGGCCCTGCTGGTGGACTTCTTGATGGCACCTGATTTTTGACCACTGTGTGACACAGCGTTGGAATAGATGGGCCATGGGCCTGATCCGACATGGCTTCTCTTATGTTCTTATGTTAGTATGAGTGTCTCAGCTAGCCCAGATATGTGCTCCTGACAGCTAAACTAAGCCACCAAAGAAAAGCTATTTTCTCCTCAAATTCCAGCCTTCCTCATCTAAAGATCAATTCAAATCTTCTAAAATAATATCTGTTTAATTTAACATTGAATTATATTTCTGTTTAAGCTGTATTTGAGCAGCTACTGCCACCATTTTATATTTCAGATATGCTCTGAAAATATGCTTTGATTCTCCCGTGTGCAAAATGTTTAATTTGCTTTTTTTTTAAAAAAAAGAAAGCAACGTGTGCCATTTTTCAGTGTGGCACGTCATGAACCACATATTGTTTCTGTTCACAAGTTTGCCATGGAAAGGTATAAATTGGAGTAAGCCATTTTCTTCAATGTTAGAATGACTAAGGTTGAGCTGATAGAAGCAACGATCATTCCTTTTCTGAATACCTATGTGCAAAAATGCTTCCCTGTGTGAAGAAGTTAAGGTACAACCACAGGAACTGCTATCTTAGCGTTGAATGGATGAACCAGCATCTCTCTGTCTGTGGGCATATTCTTAAAAATTAATTAATCAGTATTACACATACACTATATGGTAGTAGTTCTCAAACTTTTGGAAGTGGATCAGTTTCTAAATTTAACTCTATGTTTTGGGAACCACTTCTAAAGGAATTTGTTCGCTCCGCAACATAAAACAAGAATGTCTTACTGGTTAAGACTGATATTTTATGTTTCATTTTCAGTATTTAGAAGCATATACAATTACTAAGCAAGATGGACCTCCTGATGGCGCCTGGTTTTTTTGGCCACTGTGTGACACAGAGTGTTGGACTGGATGGGCCATTGGCCTGATCCAACATGGCTTCTCTTATGTTCTTATAGAAGAGGGGAAGCTATAAGATGGCTGAAAGTGAGACAATTACCTATAAACTGCTCTGTTCCATAACCTTTTCTACGTGCTTGTTGTTCCATAGCCTGTTCCCCTCCAAGTACACATCTGTTTGCTTAGCGTACTCCATGAATGTATAATACAAAATGAAGCAACACTTAAACAGGAAACGGACTTAGGAATCACTGTGAACAATGCAGTAGGAATATCCAGTAGCCATCCAAAGCAAAATGTCAGTCTAAATAAATAAAATTGTGTCACTGAAGGAAACAAAGAGGAGAGCCGTTAAACTGCAGCCAGGACAGGCTCCTGAGTGCAGAATTACAATCTCTCTCTCTCCCTCTCCCACCCTCTCTCTCTCTCTCCCCTTCCCTTTTGTGTGTATGTATGTATATCTACACACACACTGATAAACATGTACATAAAGGGGGAAATGTCTAGATTTTTATGTTCTCAATGCTGTAGGAAATGTGGTTTCATGGTACATAGCTAACCAGACTTTGAGGGGTAAAAATAGCCTTGTTACATGATCTTCCAATATGGAATATAACAGAGGATTATTGAAAGAAAACAGTTCAATGTAGCTTGTAGCTATATTTCCAGTACTTGCTTTCTTTAGCTTTCCCCTGCCAGGGTGCCACTACTAGTGGGTCCCCCTTATAATTCTTAAAAAGGCAGTAGTCAGGTATATGGAATATAAGGAATCTAAAATATATATAACAGGAAGATTTATGACACAGTTGAGATAAAGCTTCATATCAAGTGAAGTAGAAATAATTGGTGCAACTCACAGCCTAACACAATTCCCCCCCCCCCCCAGAGTACAGTGGCCAGATATGCAACAAGATGCTCTCAAGATGCTCTCATCTTTTTTGTAAGGAGAGTTGGAATCTGAATTCTGCAAGTTAGCATGGGCTGAATCTGACACTCATGTAAGGCATAATGGCTTTTTCAGTGCATACCAGTCATTTTTTATATGTAAATCCAAAAATGTTGGATGTATGCATTACACCTGCATGTAGTTAATTGTGGTACCATATAGGTTCTTGTTTCAGGAAGCCAGAATAAAATATGGTTCTCTACTATAGATACACATTTTGATAAACACAATTGCAACTGGTGTAGTCGCAAAAAAAGGGATAATGAATGCATGAATTATGTGGTTGTGGCTGTGATTGTATAGTCTGGAAGTGAATGCTCTGGAAGTTAGAGTTTGTGGGGAAACATTCTGAAATGCAAGAGACATGTTCAAGCCCTTGGAAGGCACCCATTCTCCAGAGGCCTATCAAGACTTTTAGGAGATGGGCAGCCCAATCCAGACATACGTGGTGACCGGCTGCTTGGGCGTGGGCGGATCTACGGTGCCGCTTGTTGGCTTCCAAAGGGGAGACGTTATGCCACGCTTGGAGGGGGAAGAGTGGCTCGACGAGCGAGAGAGAACCTGTCACCATGGTGATTCCACCCAGGTGCATGCCATTGGCCCGCTGCCGAGGTGGGGGTGGGGGAGGCTCAGGATCGCGCGGGACCATGGGATTGGCCAGCCAGTTGCATGTGACCGGGTGAGGGGGTGGAAAGCCCACGCCTGAGAGGCTGTCACCCCCACTCCCTCCTGCTATCAGAGACTCTGCCAATTGCAGGCTGGCGGGCAGAGGCATGAGCAGACAAACATGAGCAGACAGAGGCATGTCATGGGCCAAACTGCTCAGGAAGTGCCAAGTGCAGGAGTTTCCTGTCCTAGACAGCGGCTGGAATGTGTATCTGCGAGTGGCCAGACCAAGTCTGAAAGCCCCCTGGAGCCCTCCCCCGGTGTTGCCCTGCTGCCGCCCCCTGCTATGTGCAAAGAACACCTCCCCTGGGGGCTGCAGAACTCAGAGTGCAAGCCACTGGGCATGCATCCACTTCAGCGCCTCCCAAGTGCCCAGTGCACAACAGCCCTGTGCAGTAGGGTAGGCCGTCAGCCTGGGCAGGCTGAGGGGCGGCACCCCTCCTCCCCTGTCCAGCCACCCAGAGGGCAACGTGGCGGCTCATAGCACATCCCCCCACCAAGAACCAAGTCTGCCCACCCTCCCAGGCATTCCCTTGGAGAGGCCACTGACAGAGGGGGGGGGGGGTTGCCCCGGGAACGTGCAGCAGATGCCAAGCAGGAGAGACAACAGAGGGGACAGCTCAGACTTTATTTTTCCGGAACAGAGCGCAACAGTCTCCCTGGAGTGCGCTGGGCAGTCTCATCATGGGTGGGGCCCCATTCCGAGCGGCAGGCAGAAGCAGCTGAGGGAGTGGGGGTGGGGTGGTGGACCAACACACGTGGAAGCGGTCGAGAGCGAGGGGAGGGGGAGGATGGGAGGGGACAGTGAAACTTACCTGTGGAGACCTGGAAACAAGAGCAGTTAGCCCCAGGGGAGAGACCTCTCTCTTCCCCTCACAAGTCAAAGATACTGTCAAAGCGACCACGGGGTGCAAAACCCGTCACCAATGTGCCTGCCTGTCCCTCACTCTAAGTGTGTATGGCAGGGAGCTCGCCGGCAGAGCTTCCCGCCGTGCGAACCTGTCCCTAACAACTGAGTTGTGCGAGGCAGAGCGGAAGTATTTCTTGGAGGGGGGGCTGCAATTTGGTGCCGGGGAGGGGGCTCACCAGGTTGAGGCACGAGGGGATTGGTGAGGCAATCACGCCGCTCCCTAAGGGGTTTGCGAGCTTCCGCAGTGGCAGAGGCAACCTTTGTTTTTGATTTCAACGAGTGCCTATGGGACACACCGCTATTTTTGCAGGCATGTCGTTGCACCTCTCTGGGGGGTGGGCATGTCATGGGCCAAACTGCTCAGGAAGCTGCCAAAGCTTGGCCATGCCCCCAACTCCACCCGCTCCTCCACCTGAACGCCCCGCCCCGCCTCACTTCTGCCTGCGCTTGGGCACAACCCTCAGGCACCGCTGCCTTCTGGCGGAGCGGCGCTTGGGCGGCCCCCTGCCCACATAACTCCCTTCCACTGTGGTGGCACCGGTCGTACGTTGGCGAACACCCTTCCTGCGCCCACGTAGCAGCTTGTCTGCTCCTAAAAGACTTTCCGCACCCCCCCCCCTCTGAATTGTGCTGTTAGCATCATGTGCATAACAAAATCTATTGTGTATGTAATTGCTTAACTTTGTAGCTTGATATTTGGAGAACACAAACAATTAAAATTAGATTTAAGCAACAGGAAGAAATGTGTTTCAATGGCACAGAGATAATGAGGTTATGGGGGGGGGGTAAGGGTGCCATCATCATCAGCTCTGGGAGGTTAAAGGGAGTGTCTGAAGCCTACAGATAAAACACTGCTCTTTCTCCTGTCCTTTGGGAGAATTCATGGAGAACATGTACAAATACTATGTAGATGAATGGGTTCGGTACACTAGTTTAGATGAAAATCCTTTTCATCTCTATGGAGGCTATACAGGATGTTCATTTCAGGAACTTCTTTAATAGCAGAAAAAATGGGCAAAAATTCAATAGCACATCACTGCATCTCTAATCCAGAAAATGCTTCATCTGATGAATTTCTGCCTCTCATGTAGTTGTTAAAGACACAGAAATGCTGCAAGATGAAAAGGATGAAACTTTATTCCTCATGCATCTAGCCTCTAATATCTTGGCTTCAGAGGGAATTTAGGCAATTTGCAACAGCAAGGGTCTAAATCAGTAGGTCACATTCAATAAAACAGAACTGATCAACAAGCCATATATTCAAGCTGGTTTTTGGCACTGATCTGAAGGATGCCTTTGTATGCAGTTTTGGTTGAGCACTTTACTGTTGAGTGCCAAGGATTAGGTGTCCTTGCATGAGGTGGCTTAATAAAATTAAAATGTGTTAAAGCATGAGCTGGCTTGGGATAAGCCTAAAACAAAGTAATACAGAAACTCACACTAATAGTCCTTGACCCTCATGGCATAGCAGGATTAGTCTGTCAGAGAACTGTGCTCCTTGAAGGGATCTAGATGTGTGATCTGAGCTCCTGTGCAACAAGCAGACATCAGGATGGGCAAGTTCTGTCTATTAATACTTAGAGGATCCCAGGACATTTCAAGTGTAACTGTTTCTATCTTTGCTAAATGTAATGACTACAGAAGGATGTAATGTGCTGCAGAAGGAATAGAGACTCTTTGTAAGCCAACGTTTTGTGCTGGTGCATGTTGTTTAGGAATCTACATAAGTAGCATACAGTTTCCATTGAATTTTGTCAACTAAGCTCCTCATTGGCCACTATTTAGTAATGGTGGTGATCATCCTTGGTAGTATATGATGAACACATGAAGCTGCTTTATACTGGGTAAGAACTTTGGTTTGTCAAGGTCAGTATTGTCTGCTCTGACTATCAGCAGCCCACCATCTTAGGCAGAGTTCCTTCTTTGTCTTTTTTTATTTCTCCCCAACTGGAGATACTGGGGATAGGACTTGGGATCTTCTGCATGCAAAACAGGTGGTCTATCACTGACCCATGGATGGTCATGCATTTTTACTATATGGCCAGTAGCCGGTAATTGCTTAAAGAACGAAAAAGTTACTGATTATGGAATTATGAATGAATCCAGTTATTCAATGAAAGGCAAAATCTGGTGAAGTTCTTAAAAGGTGTGCATTTGAAGGGACCAGCTTGAACTTGATTTGTGAATGAGGAAATCTCTTGTTTCTTTTCTAGTTAAACTAGTCAACTAGTCAGAGATGCATGTGGGGAAAAGCCACAGCCATTCTTATGAGGCAGTTTTCAAGCTGGATAGACAAGAACAGTAGGGCTCAGTGCTATGATAGTTTCATTTTCCTGTTGTGCAAATGTGGTACATAAAGACTGAGTTCTGTGTTTAATTTAGTCACGTTACTTTAGCAACACCATGTGGGATGCAAAATAATCTCCTTGGCAACACTTCCTATCTAGTTAATGAGTGACGGTAATAAACATGGAAGCAAATTGTGACAACATCCAGACTCACAGACATCATCTTTTTATAGCTGCAGAGGTCATGATTTGGCAACAGATAATCAGGAAACATGTCTTGAAAATTAAGTAAATCCAGGCTGCACTCTAAATTAAAATTGTTGTACAGATTTTTGGAACCACGTTTACCCTGTGGTTCAGCACCAATGTGAGAGAGTTACAACATTTCAGACTGATTTAAATCCGTTTGTAGTAAAGCATCCACCCACTTGCCTGAATAGATTGCCCCTTTATCCATTATTGGCTTAGTAAAGGCTTGCATCACAAAAGCTACATCAAGAAATAGAAATGGGCTGTCCTTATAATGCAATGCCAACAGGTCTCATAAATGATTTGGAGTTGGGAGTAAGCAGTGAAGTGGCCAAGTTTGCAGATTTTGTTCAGGGTGGTGAGAGCCAGAGAGGATTGTGAGGCACTCCAAAGGGATCTGTCGAGGCTGGGGAAGTGGGCATCAACATGGCGAATTAGGTTCAACATGACCAAGTGCAAAGTAATGCAGATTGGGGCCAAAAATCCTAACTATAAATACAAGTTGATGGGGTGTAAACTGGCAGAGACTGACAGAGAGAGAGATCTTGGGGTTATGGTAGATAATTCACTGAAAATGTCAAGACAGTGTGTGACTGCAATACAAAAAAGTGCAACGCCATACTGGGAATTATTAGGAAGGGAACTTAAAACAAATCAGCCAGTATCATACTGCCCCTGTATAAATCGATGGTGCGGTCTCATTTGGAATACTGTGCACCTCAAAAAGGATATTATAGCTTTGGAAAAAGTCCAGAAAAGCGCAACTAGAATGATTAAAGGGTTGGAACACTTTCCCTATGAAGAAAGGTTGAAATGCTTGGGGCTCTTTAGCTTGGAGAAACGTCGACTACGGGGTGACATGATAGAGGTTTACAAGATTATGCATGGGATGGAGAAAGTAGAGAAAGAAGTACTTTCCTCCCTTTCTCACAATACAAGAACTCGTGGACATTCGATGAAATGGCTGAGCAGTCGGGTTAAAATGGATAAAAGGAAGTACTTCTTCACTCCAAGGGTGATTAACATGTGGAATTCATTGCCACAGGAGGTGGTGGCGGCTACAAGCATAGCCAGCTTCAAGAGGGGGTTAGATAAAAATATGGAGCAGAGGTCCATCAGTGGCTATTAGCCACAGTGTGTATATATATGTGTTTGTGCGTGTGTGTATATTAGGCACACCGCAGTTGAGCTGACAGACTGAAAGGAACATTTTGTGACACAGACTGCTGTACAATTCATGATGGTTAAATGATACTGATGTCTGCTAAAGATCACCTCTTCTAGTCTGTAACAGAGAACATAACATAAGAACATAAGAGAAGTCATAAAAACATAAGAGAAAATATATATAATTTTTTGGCCACTGTGTGACACAGAGTGTTGGACTGGATGGGCCATTGGCCTGATCCAACATGACTTCTCTTATGTTCTTATGTTATGTTCTCTGTTACAGACTAGAAGAGGTGATCTTTAGCAGACATCAGTATCATTTAACCATCATGAATTGTACAGCAATCTGTGTCACAAAATGTTCCTTTCAGTCTGTCAGCTCAACTGCGGTGTGCCTAATTTTCCTCTTTCTAATGGCTTGTTTTCTTCTTTTTTGTGGTTGTTTCAGCTTTGCAATCTCCAGCTGTCACCAGAGACTTCTCTTCACATTGTGTCCTTCCCCTTAGCTTTCCCCCAACATTCACCACTCTATAGCTTGATAGGTATAGGCATTATGTTCCCATTCCCTTTGTATGTAGATGCTGGAAAGCATTGTAGCTATTGTATGATCCCTATTTAGGGTTACCAACTCCGTGTTGGAAAATTTCTGGAGATTTGGAGGTGGAGCCTTGGGGAGGAGGGCTTTGGGGAAGAGGCAGATCTCAGTGGGATATAAAACCATGGTGTCCATTTCTCCAAAGCAATCGTTTCCTCTGGGAACCTGATGTCTGCAGTCTGGAGATCAGTTGTAATTCTGAGTGATTCCCAGGCACTACCTGGAGGTTGGCAACACTACTCCAATTCTAGTGTAGTTGCACCAACCAGGAGTTTGCAGCAAGACCAGATCCAAGGTGCTGGTTTCTACCCTTGACTCCCTAACAGGCTGGTGTTCTGCATACCATGGGCAGCACCTTGACTCATATGTGTTTCCCATTTGTTAAAGTCATCTGAAGAGGGCTTGATTTGCATTTTTTTTTCTGTACAGTTTAGTGAGAACTGACAATGTGAAAAAGCTGTTTGGCTTCTGTTTTGGGGCCTCAAGAAATTCAGTTGGAACCCTCATTATATAGTTTTTGGCATCAGTTGACAACTTTTAAAAACTTTCTAAAGTATTTGTTGGGATTAGTTTGGGGGCTTTGTGTCCCAGATAAAATGTTTTTTGTTTTAAATTTATTTTTATTGTTCTTCAAATGTGATGGTTTTTTAAAAAGACTTTTGTTTGCCACTTTGAGTATATAGTTTTGAATTTGAAAGTAAGCAATCATGTTCTTGAACTTTATTCTAGAATTTACAAATTACAAGTAGTTGCTGAGGGGAAAATTACCATAACATTAAACTGTAATTTCTGTTTAACTGTTACTTTTAAAACAAATTTGAGTCCAGTGGCAGAATTAGACTTTGATGGTTTTAAAGGTGCCACCAGACTCAAACTTTGTTCTGTTGCTTCAGACCCAACAAGGCTGCCCACCTGGATCTCTTCTGTAGTTTAAAGGTTTTATTAGTTTCAAAGAATTGGGAACAGGGAATAAAAAGGGATAAGAAATAAGATTACAAATCAGTCTTAATCTGCATAGAGAGTACTTTCAAAGAATACAAGTCTACATCTGCAATACGTTCTTAAAATACATAGATTATCACATATTGTTGTCTCTAAACTGTGCATCATCAACATTTTGATATTTTGTCTTATAAATTTATTTGTTAAAATATCTATTGAATTTGACATTTCCAGTAAATCAATCTTGTAATACAGAGTACAGGAAAAAGGAGCTATAAGTTTACACCAGAGAATCTAAAGAGTCTTGATTACCTAGCCAGGCATAGAATTTCAACCAATATTTTCTTGCTTCTTCCTTAGATTTCCCAGCCAACAGCTGGGATAAAAAGTCCAGCTCTGCTGTTTCCAGAATTTTCCCCACCAAGTCCATTCTTATGGAGATTTCCTGAGATTTCCATCTCTGTGCCAAAAGAATCCTGGCTGCTGTATTGAAATGCGCCAACAAATGTCTCATTTCTTTAGAATAGTCCTCAGGAAATATATTCAATAAAAATAGTTCTGGTTTGAATTGAATCTGTGTCTTCATAATCTTCTGTAGTAATTCATGAGCCATTTTCCAGGAGTCCTTCACCATCTCACATGTCCACCACATATGATAAAAAGAACCCACCTGTTTAGCATATTTCCAACATCTGTTAGACATATTTGAATACATCTTACACAATTTCTGTGTAGTCATGTACCATCTATAAAACATCTTATACAGGTTTTCTTTAAGAGTTACTGACCTGGTTAATTTAATATTGAACTTCCACAATCTCTCCTATTCTTCTAATGTAATATTATGACCCAAATTTTTGCCCATTGGACCATATAATCTTTTACAACTTCATCTTGCATCTTCATCTGTAGTAGATATGCATATAGTTTAGAGATTAGCTTTTCTTGAGGGCCTAGGAAAATTTTACCAAATGGGTATTGTTCTGTGTTAAAGCCTATCATCTTGTCTTTGATGTACTAGATTCGACTTGCATTCTCAACCACCAATTCATTTTAATGTCCATGTTTTCCAACTCCTCTCTGGTTTTCAGTTGATTGTCTTTTCCCAACAGGTCATCATATCTATAACTCTGGTTAGGTTTTAAAAGATTTAGATGAGTAAATACTTCCACTGGGGATACCCATCTTGGACTTTTTTTTATAAATTCTCGTTTTTAACCATGACCATGTATGATACAAAGATTTCCGAAACCAATGGTTCTTAAAATAGGAATGTCCTTCAAGTCTTTGATACCATAGATACACATGCCAGCCCAGAGTGAGATCATTTCCCTCTAATAGCAATTGCCTCTTATCATTCAATAGTATCCAGTCTCTTACCCACAAGAGCACAGAAGCTTTGTAATACAATTGCCAGTCTGGAAGGCCCATTCCAGCTGAATCTCTTAAGCTATGCTATTAATTGCTCTGAAGCTATGCTTCAGAGACCAAGTCCTATGAGGAAAGGTTGAAGGAGCTGGGGATGTTTAGCCTGGAGAGGAGGTGGTTGAGAGGTGATATGATCACCATCTTCAAGTATTTGAAGGGCTGTCATATAGAGGATGGTGTGGAATTGTTTTCTGTGGCCCCAAAAGGTAGGACCAGAACCAATGGGTTAAAATTAGATCAAAAGAGTTTCCGGCTCAACATTAGGAAGAACTTCCTGACCGTTAGAGCTATTCCTTGGCGGAACAGGCTTTCTTGGGAGGTGGTGGGCTCTCCTTCCTTGGAGGTTTTTAAACAGAGGCTAGATGGCCATCTGACAGCAATGAAGATCCTGTGAATTTAGGGGGAGGTGTTTGTGAGTTTCCTGCATTGTGCAGGGGGTTCGACTAGATGACCGTAGACGTCCCTTCCAACTCTATGATTCTATGCTATTAATTGCTGAGCATTTTATAGAAAAATTAAACAAATTTTCCATTTTTGGATGGCTTCTAGTGCCTAAAATTAAGTTAGTAGGGAGATGAGTTATTTCAATATTTGATATATTATTGTACAAAAACCAGGTCTTCGGTAGCCATTACACGCACCAGACATTCAGGATAGAGTCATGATAGCATGTATTTGTCACCAAATAAAAAATTGCTCGCTCTTTCTTTCCTATGGACCAGGCATACAATTTGATGAAAATAACAGATGCTGTGGGTACAGAAGTGTAGTGATACATTTGCTAGGACAGTCTCCCTCAGGCCCGTAGCCACGGTGGGGCCCAGGGGGGCCCCAGCCCCTCCACCCAACCCCCACTTCCACCTGTGTGGCCCCTCCTTTTTTCACTGCTCTCCCTCGGCCCCGCTTTTGCTGCTGCCGCTCTCCCCGGGCTCTTTCCACCCCGTTCCTGCCTTCCCCGCTCTCCCCGCAGCTCTGTTTTTGCTGCCATTGCTCTCCCCGGGCTCTTCCCTGCCTCCCCCACAGCCCCGTTTTCACCGCCGCCGCTCTCCCCGGGCTCTTCCTTGCCTCCCCCACTCTCCCCACAGCCCCGTTTTCATCGCTGCTCTCCCCGGGCTCTTCCCTGACCCCCCTCCACAGCCCCGGTTTTGCTGCTGCCGCTCTCCCCAGGCTCTTCCCTGCCTCCCCCACTCTCCCTGCAGCTCCGTTTTTGCCACCGCTGCTCTCCCCAGACTCTTCCCTGCTTCCCAAGCTCTCCCCACAGCCCCGTTTTTGCTGCTGCTGCTGCTCTCCCTGGGCTCTTCCCTGCCTCTTCCGCTTTTCCCGCACTGCTCGCAGCCCCGCTTTTACCACCACTTCTCTCCCCGGGCTCTTCCCTGCCTCCCAAGCTCTCCCCGCAGCCCCGTTTTCGCCACCGCCGCTCTCCCCAGAAGTGTGTGTGTGAGAGAGCTGGGGCCCGGAGGCTGGCTGCTGGAAGAAGCAGCCAAGAATCCACGGCCCCCCCTCACCCCAAATTTTATGTCCTGCCCCCCCCCCCCAAATTTCTGACTACGGGGCTGGTCTTCCTTTGCAAGAAACAATTGATTTGTTTTAATTGGTGTGTTCAGTTCAGCTTCCACTTTTGTTGATTTTTTATAATATTTTGGCTATGGATCAAACATGTTCTTTACAGTGCAATTCTAAGAACACTGCCTTGGGAGTAACCCAATTGAATAGACATGAGTAGGATGCTGAGCAGACATGCTTACATGACTGCCTTAAGCACACATCAGCCTCATTCGTGTGTATACCACAAACCTTCAGTTTTGGACTCAATGAAAGGCAGGTTAAAATACTCTGAACACACACAAACACACACACACGCAGAACAGGAGATATGATTGCCAACCTCCAGGTAGTGATAAAGGGAGAGAGGTCACTTGCAGGATAAATACAGCACAACCGAAGTTATAGTGACTGAATAACTAAGAATGTATTGAATGTATTGAAACAAAATCATACAAATATGTTCAATAGAAGACTAAATAGCAGTAACAATTCCCCAAAGTTTCACAATTCCATCAAAGGAGTCCCTTGATTATTCCTGCTTCGAATCCTCTTCTAGCATAGGGTGCTCCAACCACATATCTCAACCAAAGGCAAAAACTCAGAAAAAATATCAAAGTGTTTCTGATGCATCAATAAATTCCAAAAAACTGCAAAACCCACAAGATTCTTTTTCAGTGTGTCCAAAGACTGCACATAGAATTCCCAATGGACAAATGGGACAGAAAGTCTCCAGTAAGATCTCAAAACGGCACTAAATATCCATTTATGGTTGGCTTCTAGTACCTAAAATTAAGCTAGTAGGGAGATGGTGGCAAGAGATCTCATGGGATTACAATGATCTCCAAAGGATCAGTTCACCTGGAGAAAATGGTTGTTTAGGAAGGTAGACTCTATGGCATCATATCCCATTGAAGTCTCTCTCTCCCCACCCCCCCAACTCTACTTTTCTTAGGCTCCACCCCCAGAATCTTCAGGTATTTCCCAACCCAGAACTGGCAGCCGTACTTGTCTGATGAGACATGACTGTAAAACCAGTTTGTACCTATCTGATTTCAGGTGGACAAGCCACATATAGAAAGAATGTATTGAAATGTAAATGGATAACTGGCCTGAAAAGAAAAAGGGCCTGTCCTGAAGGCTGATGTCAAGTAAACAATGTCATCCTTGGAAATTTGGCTGTGGTCACATTGGAGGCTTGGCCCAGACCCAGTGCTCCTCTAATTGCAGCAGTTTAAATTGTTGCAGGAAGATGCAACGATACAGCACACTTTGAGGTGGTTTCCCCATGTGCTTGGCCAATGGTCAGGCAGCCACATTACTGCAGTGCCTCAACCATGGAGTACACTGTCCAGTTGTTTTTTTAAAATGCAGGCAGGTGAACATGCAAATGCCGGTTTGGTATAATGGTTACGAGCACAGGCTCTAATATGGGAGAAATGGGTTTGATTCCCTACTCCTCTACATGCAGCTGCTGGGTGACCTTGGGTCAGTCACAGTTCTCTCAGGACTGTTCTCTCAAGAGCACTCTCTCAGCCCCACCCACCTCACAGGGGAAGGGAAGGAGATTGTAAACCACTCTGAGACTATGAATGAAGGGCAGGGTATAACTCTAATCTCCACCTCCTCCTCCTCTTCCTCCAAGGTAATGCCGGTGACTGTATAGTTCAGATTAGCTCATGTTTTATTTTTCTTTCTTAGTTTTGTAATACCCTGTAATGCTGTAATGAGGATACACTTTTCCTATGTTCTTGTGCTATAGTAGCTTAAATTTGTGTCATAGTAAATAAATATGCTTAAAAAAACCACTTCAGACTGTGTTCACAGATTTTCTCCTTTGTGCCTGGCTGACTCAACTGGGTATCAGGCTGAAGAAAGTGGGATGGGAGCTAGGAGCAGTGAACATGCACACACAGAGCCCTATCTGCACCTCACACCATAGCTAGAAGACAAGAAAAAGGGCAGAGCTCAAGTGGTGGCCCAGCCCCTTATAGCAGGTGGGAGAGAGGGCAAGTAGGGCAGGTCCTCTCACATGCACACCTTGTTCCTCCCCTTACCAAAACAAGGACATTGTAAAAGCAAATTCATTTGTTGGAAGTCAGACTTTTTTCTTTTTCTTCACCTGCTGGAAAAGAAGCAGTGTGAACTGGAGAAAAGATGAGTGCAGGAGTAGACTGTAGCAGGTGGCCAGTATCTTGAATGACTTTCCTCCACCTTGTTTCTGCTGCCCTTGTAGTCAGCGGGAAAAGTCTTCCTGGAAGGCTTCCATCTCTGCATTTTTTGTATCTCCTGGTCTGTGTTTTCTTGTCAACACTTATTCATTCTGATGCTTAGTTCTTCCTCATATATTTAAAAATGTTTTCAAAGTTACTATTAATTGACGTATGTTGATGGAATAGTATTCCCTTTGCATGACATGCAAAATCTAGCTTAGGACACACTCCTCTGACTGAAATCTTACTTGATGTACAGTGAGGGAGCCAAGCTTACCATCTTGTTTGTTAGTTTACAGGTAGAACAGGTTGGACACAAGTTTAAAAGAATGGGAGCCCTACATCAGCTTAAAATCACCCCTGTGAGATCTTGACTGCTTGGGCCAGAATCCTTCCTTTTTAGCACTGTGGGGTTTTATAAGCATTTTTTCCCAGGTATACAGGAAAGCTGGATAACCAACAGATCATGTAACAGCACAAACCTTGCTATGACACTGCATGTTTTCCTTATGCCTGTTGTTCAGTTTGTTTGTTTTTTTCACCTTGATCCTTAGAAATTCAGCCCAGCATCAAGGTATACGTTTCCCTGTTGTGGAGCTCCTCTGTTTCCCTGTTGCCATTTGATCTATGGCAGCTAGGTGAAGTATGACAACCTCCTGGAGACATCTCAGAACTACAGTTGATCTCTGGACTTCAGAGATCAATTCCACTCAAGAAAATGGCTGTTTTGGAGGGTGGACTCTGCAGCGTTGTACCCCACTGAGGCCTCTCCCCTTCTCAAGTCCCACCATCCCCAGGATCCACCCCTAAATCTTTAGGTATTTCCCAACCCAGAGTTGGTGACTTAATGGTAGCATCTGACACAGACCAGTGTCGTATGAAGGCATATAAAGGTCAATTATAAAAACTGCAAATTCCAATGCATTTTAAGCTGTAGATCTTCAGGTGAAAAGATACAAAAACATAAAAATGATTGCAAATATTTAATAAAAGTATATTCCAATTATATCCAAATGGTTGAGGATATACTGTTGTTTATAACACAATGTACCACCTGATGCTATTTGCTTTCAGTTATTTTTGGTTCACAAAGTAAAGGACTGGTGATTGTAAATTGTCTTCGTCTGCGGTGGGAGTGGTTTGAGAGTCATGGCTGATGGTGGGCTAAGGGTATGAGTGTAATTCTGAATCCAGGGTCCTGCCCCTTTAGTGTCTATGCTGGTATGATTAATATTGTTCTCATACTGGAATGCAGAAAGACAGCACTCCTTTTCCTTGTCCTGCCTGGTTTTGTTTGGCAAATACTGTTTGCAATTTATGTAGAACACCTTCTCTGCCTCCTAAAACATAGACATTTGTGTTTTTCCCCCCTACAGTTTTGCAGTCTCTCTTTGTACCGGGTTTTACCAAAGTAATATGATTGTTTCTTACAAGGTGCCACTCCTTCAGTACCTACCTCTGTTTCATCATTCTCTGCACACTATATAGCTATTCTTAATTAGCTTTTTGTGTTTCTTGCCACTGTAGTTGTAGTGGGAAGCAGTTTCCTCTGGTACCAAATTTATACACGTAGTAGATTACCTATAGAGTTACACCAAATGCAGTTTCCAGGGAGCTGCTGCAGAATGCTTGATTATGGTTGTATATGGTTTATCTTTTGCATCCAATGGGATTAATTTCTTTCTTCCTGTCCCACATTATTGATTTGGAGATACCACCAGAAGTTAATTAAAATGAACTGGTGTACAAGCAAAACACTTTCTGATGCTTTTGGAGTCCCTTCCCTGTAAATATTACTTTGTGGCTATAATACTCTTTGTGCAACACACTCAGATCATTGCGTAGGGCAGCTCTCTGGTATCATCCTGAACATAAAAGGCCAACCTGTTTAATCTCTAATAGAAAACTAATGAAATTGTTTCAATTGCTTTTAGGCCCTGCAATTTGGAGTCATAATTTCATCTAATGGCACTGAAGTGAATGCCTTTTACATGATAGTTGCTGCTCCAAAGGCCAAATGGGCATTTGGGGTAAAAATGAATGAATCAATTTAATATTCATGTGCTTGGATTACTGATTCTACCTGATTATGGAACTGTCATTTAAACTGTTACTATAACGGTTCTTCCCTTATTGTAACAAGCTGTTTAGGTGGCTCTCTGAATCAAAGCCTTAATGCAACAGAGAAGGCTTCATAAAGGCTGACTACTGTGGTTGTTTCTCACTGCAGCATTGCTTTGCATCTTCATTCTCATCCAAGAAAACTTTTATTGCCTTAAATCTGTTTCTGGTTTTTCTGCATTATATAGGGTTACCAACCTCCAGGTAGTGCCTAGATCTCCAGATGACAGAAATCCATTCTCCTGGGGGGAATTGCCTTCTTTGGAGGGTAGCATCATACATCACTAAGGTCTCTCCCCTCACCAAACTCTGCCTTCCTCAGTCCCCACCAATAATTTCCTAACCCTGAGTTGGCAACCCTGTCTCCACATGATATTAATATAAACAGAATAAACAGAATCCATTATTTGATGCATTTGCATTGATTTATGTGGTTTCTCTTTACTAATGTATGATTGAAAATAACTATTTGTTGGAGAAGGTCAGTACCTAAAAGACAAAACAGAGATAAAAATATTTTTATATAATGGGCAATGTGGCAGATTACTAAAGGAAAGGGCATTTAAAATATTTTTTCTTCTTAACAAGAATTCCTGTAGAACAGTTGCTGAATAGATGGCTGGCCTTTTGAAACTTTCTGGCACTTTAAATTAATTTTTTATTTACTTCATGTATAGCCTGGCTTTCTTGATGAGACTGAAGTTAGATTACAAAATATAAAAATCAATTCAAACATGCTTACTGGTATAAAATGTCCACTTATTTTTTAGGACTCCTACATCTCTCTCTCTCTCTCTCAGCTGTGTACCTAAGACTTTTAAAATATACACCAAAATCACCAACACCAGACAGTATTGACTGCTTCTCCCTATCAAGTATATCTGCAAGGGCAAAACTGGTTTTGCTCTCATAATAATAGCTTTCAGTTCCCAACCTTGCTCTGTAACCCAAATTTAGGATATAAAAGTCAATTATTTGCTCTTGATTCATGGTTCTTTCACAGCAAATGAACCCTGATACAGTGTCTCATCAATCTCATGGAATAAAACCACACCAGGTGTCCCTCTAGCTTCTCCATTGGACTCTTTCACTACAGTAGCTTCTACTACAGAACAGTGCTATCTCTATCAGTCAAGTAATTTCTCCATGTAGAGGGATATTAGTATTCGCTAAAAGAATACTGCTTTTACTAAACTTTGTCAAAGAGCTACTATGTGATCAGTTTCATAAAATATAATGTCTGAGGGATGGCTGAGAATGGAAAGCGGGTATAGCATATCTTTCTGCCTTGAGACACTAGAGTCACTTGAGTGGCTATGAGTTCTGGCAATAGGAACACTACAGGCAGGTGCTAGGAAGATTTCCTTCAAAGCCACAGCAAAAGGAAAGCGAGAGAACGACTTATTTGCTTTAATTTTGCACTTCAGAGAAACTGAAGTATCTTATCTTATATGTTATCTTATATGAGCCAGAATTTAATATTTAAAATAATGCTTCTTTTTATTTTTATTTTATTTATTAGATTTCTATTCTGCCCTTTCCTGAAAGCTCAGGACAGATTACAACAACAAAACAATTGCATATAAAATACATAAGATATAAGATAATAAAATCAGACACTGGCCACTCATAAATAACCAATAAAATATACAGAAATTAAAGGGTAGATGAGTTCCAGGAGGGCCAACAGAACAAGATCAGAAGAAGCCTCCCTGAACAAGGCTGTCTTGCAAGCCCTGCAGAAGGGCTTGAACCTCATCTGGCAAGGTATTCTACCAGGATGGGGCAAAGGTGGAAAAGGCCCTTGTCCTGGTGGGAGCCAAGTAGACCTCTCAGGCTGGGGCCCAATGCCACCAACAAGTTGTTCAGCATATGAACAGGATTATAGTGAGAGAGCTGGTCCCTCAGATATGATGGTCCCAGACCATTCAGGGTTTTAAAGGTGAGTACCAGTACCTTGAACTTGATCTGGAAATAGATAGGTAGCCAATGTAGCTGCTACAACACACAATAGAGATGTGCATCCAGGTTACACCAGCCAGCAGTCTGGCAGTTGCATTCTGAGCTACATGAAGCTTCTGGAGTAGCCACAAGGGGAGCCCTATGTAGAGTAAATTACAGTCATCTAAGTGAGAGGTGACTGTGGCATGGATCACTGTAGCAAGGTAATACAGATATGGAACTAATTGGAGGACTCACTGTAGATGGTAAAAGACAATCCATGCAATGTTGGACACTTGTTTCTCAAATGAGAGTGAAGTATCCAACCAGGGCTATCCAACCAGCAGTGTAAGTAGAACCCCTATCAAGAGCTGGAAGTTGTATGTTGCCAACAGGCTGGTGCTAACCCAGTCATATTAGAAGGATTGAGCTTTAGCCAGTCCACCACATGAATGATTAAAATGCATGAATGATTAAAATGCCGAGAACCCTATACAAATGCTAAGTAATATACAGACCTGCAATTTGACAGCTAGAGGTAGACATATGTACTCTTAAGGCACATCAGTGAGGGACATCGCCACATTCCTGAGAGCCATTTGTTGGTAAAGATGACCACAAGGAACTGAAACTTGAAAACAATAGAAATACCAGTGTATTTGATGTTCAAGTTGTTGTGATTAGGAAATGCACACAAGAAACAGTGGCCCCCAGATAGGTCACCCTCTTGCCTGGGAATGAATCAATAATGTCCTTGGATTTCAGGCTGAAAGGAGATGGTTTACCTTTATGGAGACAAATGGGCAGAATGAGATTACCTGCCAGGAAGAAGCAAAATAGACCACTGTTTGAGTACCTTGAGTTAGGGCCATGAAAGTTAAGGACATGGATATTGTTATCACTGGATGAAGGTTCAGGGCTGCACACATGAGATCTCAAGAGCCCTCAAACTGCAGTTCAGCACAGATAAAAGATAAATCCTCCCAAACTAGTAAATATGGGCCACAATCCTAAAAGAAGAAGAAGAAGAATTGCAGATTTATATCCCACCCTTCTCCCTGAATCAGAGACTCAGAGCGGATTACAATCTCCTATATCTTCTCCCGCCACAACAGACACCCTGTGAGGTGGGTGGGGCTGAGAGGGCTCTCACAGCAGCTGCCCTTTCAAGGACAACCTCTGTCAGAGCTATGGTTAACCCAAGGCCATTCCTGCAGGTGCAAGTGGAAGAGTGGGGAATCAAACCCGGTTCTCCCAGATAAGAGTCCACACACTTAACCACTACACCAAACTGGCTCTCCAGCACTAAAACACTTTCCTGAGAGTAAGACCTAATAAATAAAATGGAACTTGCTTTTGAGTAGACCTGTTTAGGATTACTCCCCAAAAGTTAAAAAGTTTAACCTGCTCTGTGAAAGGCACACAAGCTAAGGACTGGGAAATGGGAAGACATGTAGTGAAGGCTGTATCTACATGTTTGCATTTGGTAATAGTTTAGCTTGGATCCATTCCTTGTATGGGACTGTCAAGGTAAACTCAGTGACTTGTACAATTTAGTTCTTGGTTTTATTTCTTTTTACTTAGCTTCTGTAACATTCTTGCCATTGTTCTGAGACCATTTTTCCTGTGCTTTGTGCTCCTAGAAATTAGAAATGTTTTTGATTGAATAAAGATCTTTTTTCTTCCTTTAAAAGATCTGAGATTGTGATCAAAGGTTCTTACACACACACACACACACACACACATGTAGCCTCTGTTAGCGCTTGAAACTGGTGATAGCAAGGAAACGGCAGTTTTGAGTGGTGACAACCTACTTCATATGATTGGAGGGAAGTGGGTAAATGGACAAGCCCTCTCTCATACACATTGGTCTCCCACTGCGTCTTGGGTACTCTTAGGTAAGGAGGGGTGCGGATGGGGACGGTTCATTATACAAGTCAGACCAGAAATTAGTACAGGACAACAGTGATCAAAGGGGTGGCACAGTCTTCTTATGATGAATGATTAAAATGTTTTTTTTGAGGGGGGGCCCACTAGTCTGAAAGAGTTTTGTAAATGGTTTGAATGGGTGGGTTGCTGCTGCTGATCTGTACTTTCAAATGGCAGGACAGGTCTCATGCCATCACACATTTGTTGCCATGTCTGTTACAGTACTTCTTTGAAAAGCATAATTTAGCCCTGATTGTCTGCACTCTGGTCAAACCAGGACCGGATCAACATGTTTTTTGAGGAGGGAGGCAAAATTAAAAAATGATGCCACTTTATGGACTACATACCTAATTTGGTGCCTCCCCTGCATCGGTGCCCAAGGTAAGCACCCCCCTCTGCCTGCCCCTAGATCCGACCCTGGGTCAAACTCAGGTTGGATGAATGCAAAAAACTGTGCAAGGGAAGACCACTGAGAAGCTGTGCAAGAGAAGACCACTGAGAAATTTTATGTTGATTAACTGTTGGAAGCCGCCCTGAGCCATTTGTGGGAAGGGCGGGATATAAATCCCAAATAAATAAATAAATAAATAAATAAATAAATAAATAAAGAATTAGTTCAAAATGTAGCAGAAAAGTTACTTGCCATTGCAAATGATATCACTGGTTCTTAAATTACGGTAAGTACCATGTCTGTTGATCCACTTTGCTGATTGTTACTGACAAAACCCTAAACAATTGAACCAGGTCATTAAATGTTCTCCTTCTGCACAGCACTGACCATCAGCTAAGATCTGCTATTGGGACCTTATGAAGTGAGCCTCTGCTACTGAATTGAGTAGGGCAAACACAGGAATTATATCCTTTTTCTTGTTTTACATCTTTACTGTGCATCTCTCTCCCCTCAGCAGTTTGCTTTGATCTGAACCTCTTGCAAATGCAAACATTTATTTTTCCTGCAGATCTTTTGTCAGTGATTTTGGGGGTTTATTGCTCTCTCTTAGTTTTTTTTGTTTCTTATTGATTTTATTGATCTATACTGGCAGATAGAGTCTATTAAGTTTTTTATTTTACTATCTTGATGAATTGGATGTTTCAGTTTGATGTGAGTTTGTTTGTCTTATTGCTTTTATAGTTATTGGATTTTTGTTTTAAACTTGTATGGAAGCTTCCCCAAAAACTTTTGAGACAAAGGATACAACTTTTCAAGTTCATTCATAATATAGAATCCAGACTTCTTCAATTAAGTTGATTCATTTCAAGCAGAGAAAACAAGGTATTTCTTCATCGGGAGTTCTGTATCACAAGATGTGGTGACAGCCAGTAATTTAGATGTCATTTAAATAAAGCATGGCAGATTAGTGTATCATCAACTCTGGTTACCATGCCTAATTGGAACCTGCTTGCCCAGAGCCTATACATCATGGTAAATCAGATGCTAGAATAAACCAATAGGGTTTCCCTGCCCTGCTTCCTGGCTTGCTAGGGGCCTTTAGCTGGCTACTGTATGAAGCAGAATGCTGTGCTGGATTGGTCCTTGATTTGATTTGGCAAGGCAGTTCTTGTTGTTTTCCTGTGCAGAAAGCAGACAGATTACTGTCAGTGCTCCTTCCTTTGCCTGTTTCTCAGGAAAAAGAATGTCTCTGACAAGAAATGGGGGAGGGATTGTACAGAGGGATGATTTTTATGTTCCATTTATGCCTTAGGGCCAAATGGGGCCTTGGGACCATACAACACAGGATGCATTAGAGCTATGATTGGATCTTAAGTTATTTTATAGTTTTGTAGCTGGTATGGTATGGCTTTGAATTCGATTGGAAAAGCAACATTGGGGGAGGACAGCTTCTCCCCAGCATTTTCCTTACTTCAATACTGACAGCCCTCACTCCAGCCCTGGAAACTGTTGCTATAAAAAATAAAATACAGGTAACTTGCATTGGTTTAGGGTATCCCACCATGGGTCTTTTCCGCCATGTTTTGTTGGACCTTGATATTCTTTTGCCCCTGCATGGAAATAACTGTAGTATGGCCAACCTATGCAATATGTGGGATCATCAAATATTTTTTTCCTGAAATACAGCCATGTACATTTGTTTGAAGCACGTATGACATAGAAGGGCCATTTAACCCATTCTCTAAACCAGGGGTGGCCAACGGTAGCTCTCCAGATGTTTTTTGCCTACAACTCCCATCAGCCCCAGCCATCAGCCATGCTGGCTGGGGCTGATGGGAGTTGTAGGCAAAAAACATCTGGAGAGCTATCGTTGGCCATCCCTGCTCTAAACCATTTTCTTGGTCCAAATACCCTCTCCAGGGTGCTGATTTACAAAGGGGTAGCTATGTTAATCTACTACAATCAAAACAGCAAAGAGTCTTGTGGCACTTCTAAGACAACTGTGTCAGTAGCTTCTCCCTTTGAAAGATGTCTGCTAAAATGCTGCAACTTTGAAGTCTATTACTGAATGTCCAGGGAGGTGAAACACTCCTCCACCATCTTCTGATTGTTTCTGTTTTAATATCTTAATTTGTTTCTGTTTATTCTCTTGTGTAGAGACAGTCCAGTTTGGCCAATATAAGTGGTAGAAAGGTATTGCTGACAGGTAACAGTATACATCACTTTAGCGGATGTGCAGGAGAAATAAGCTGTAAATGGCATGGCTAATGTTGCTGGTAGTCACTTGAATGATTATGTGGGGCACAGCTGAGCCTCAGCTTTGTTATAGGAGC
This sequence comes from Heteronotia binoei, assembly GCF_032191835.1. Taxonomy (NCBI): domain Eukaryota; kingdom Metazoa; phylum Chordata; class Lepidosauria; order Squamata; family Gekkonidae; genus Heteronotia; species Heteronotia binoei. The sequence continues at coordinate 74,073,234 of NC_083228.1, read as the reverse complement.
TAGTCTCTTGGTTTATATGTCCATTTAGCAGTCCATTGCTGATGAGTAGCTGCTTCCTGGAGAGATTGTGGATTCATGACAATGCACTGGACTTGTAAGTTACAAGCTGTGACTTGTAAGTTACAAGCATTGGTGTTCAGCAGTGCTTCTTGATGAGTCTGCCCTGTGGAATGTGACTTTTTGTTATCTGTTTACTTTCCCCACTGGGTGCTGAAGTTTTAGAAATGCTTGGTGTGATTTCTGCAGGGGCTGTCCCTCTCACAAGGACTGGTGCAAATGGAAATGTATTTATCTACTTATTTCATTAATAGTTCACCTTTCTCACTGACACTCAAGGTGGATTACAACAAAAAGTACATTAAGAACAGTACAATATGTAGAACAAACAGGGCTTGGATGTAGACAGTGGATTGTGTGGTAGGTTCTGGATGGTAACTGGAAGCATTTAGATCCATGTAGTGATCAGTGGATTTCCAATACTAAGTGGCATTATATATCAATCATATAGTAGTACATGGGTATCCAGAAAGTGGACCTGCTGCATGGACTGGTTCAGGGTCATATTTGTGATGGGATGAACGTTCTTTAAGTTTCTTGATAGCTTCCCTCTTGTTGGGGTCCAGACATTAAAAAACCCTGTCATCACTGAATCTCAAGTAGAACAGAGGCACTGGGCAACAGGAGTTGAGCTCTAAAAGTACCATAAATATAATGGCATATTGTGGGGACACGTTGCAACAGTGGTTAACTTGAAGACATAGAATACTTCCAAACATGAAATAATTGTGGATGAGGACAAAGTCACCAAGGTCAGCAGCCAGCTTTGCTGTGGCATCATGAGGAACAGTGGACACTCAAGATGGCTTGTAGTTCATCTTGGCATAGAATGTTGTTGCATAGGGATTACTTCAGAAGTGGTCAGATTGGTGTTTTCAGGGATATTACTAATGGACTGTACATAACTCAGGAATCTGTGATATTCTACAAATAGCTAAGAGGATAATAATGATCTCACAGTTTCATTAAACCACTGTTTGCCCTGTAAGGGAAACAGTTTGGAGAAGGTTTTGTTTTAGAAAACGACAATAGGAGAAGAGTTAAATATTCCTATCCTGCAGCTGCTCTAAACACATAAACTGCATTAAATTTCTAGGTTATCAGTACTGTGACATCTTAGGCTACAATGAAAGAAGCATGAGATCCACAGAGGTAACTAACTATTTGAAACAAGAAAAAGAAGTGCAAACCTAGACAACTAAACATTTGTTAAACCATCAAAACATTTCCCTTAGGTACCAAGAAGATCCATTCCATATGGAATGACCAGTGCCTTGAAGTGCATTGATGGGGGAGCAGCATATCAACCCTAGGAGAGAGAAAGAAAAGTGGGATCCAAATGGACAGCAGTAATAGGAGAAGTAATAGGAGGAAAGAGAAGCAGCCACACAAGTCAGTGCCCCTGGCTGAATGGCAAACCTTAACAAAGTAAGAGGCAGGACCTCAGTAGTAAAACATTCTTCTAGTTAAATGGGAACAGCTGCTTTCTCTGGGAGCAGCTTTGAAGAGTCAGACTCAGATCCTTGGGATTTAAGGCATGATGAAGGAGAAGGACATGAAAGGCAGTGATATTTGTTCAGATTCACAGCAATGCACATCCAGTATTCCAGCAAGGCTGCTAACACAGCCCTGTTAATTCTGCTCAGATTTCAAAGGATGCTTCCAAATATAGCTCAGCCCCCTCCCCTTGGAAGACTTCCAATAGGCAAAGGCCAACACTGAACTAAGAAAGCTAGGAAACTTATTCTGTTCCTTATCAATCTACTTATTTCCATTTACCCAGAATTGCCCTCCAAGTAAGAAAGGTGGAGATCCCATTATTATTACATTTTATACCCCTTACACAATGTGTAGTGGGCCCACCTGGATTCAATATGATGAAGAATTCAGGATGAGGGCCACTTTGTACCCTTCCCTTCAGTGGGATTGCATCCACCAGCAGTTGTGGCTTCAGGTCATGTCCCCGGAGCGACCAAATTTGCGTGACTGCTCTGACAGTGATCATTTGGTTGCTATGACATCAACTACTTCTTCTGCTTCGTCATCCTCTTCCCACAGTTCTGCGGGGCAGGCGGTTGAACCCCACTTGCTTTGCTGGGAGTTTGGCTCCCAAGGAGTGTGCAGCAGGAAAGCTTGTCAGTTCAAGCATGAATGCCCCATGTGTTGTGGCCCGCTCTCCTTTAGTAACTGCCCCAGAGCCCGGCCACGTAAGGGCCAAAAGAGACAAGGTGGGGGTGGAAGTACTTACCAAGCTGGAAAAGGAGCCCGGTCCGAAAAAGGTGGGACCTCTTGAGCAGTGGCTGTATAGGTACCCGCGAAGGGCTGATAGGGTTTACTTGTTAAATGGTTTCATGTTCGGTTTTAGAATTCCTTTTCAGAGTCCCTGGGTTGCATTTCGGTCTGGGAACCTTAGTTCTGTTAAAGGTTTATAGCATGTAGTTAAGGATAAGATTGCCAAGGAGTTAGCAGAGGGCAGGATTTTGGGCCCATTTCTTAATCCTCCAGTACCTAACCTTAGGGTTTCCCCCTTGGGAGTGGTGCCAAACTGCCGCACAGCCTGTTCGTAAGACTTCCTGGTGCTAGGTGCAATAGCTAGGCCTATTGCTCTGCAGGCTTCAACTCTCCAATCAGCCATAGCTCCTGGGGCATTGGCACCGCCTTTCTGTCGGCATCTGGGGCCAGCTGACGAAACCTCTCCGTCGGTTTATGAGAGAGAGTGTCAGCCACCCCATTACTCACCCCAGGGACGTGCTTGGCTAAAAACAATATGTTAAGCCACAGACAACGCAGAGTGAAGGCCCTCACCAACCTCATAACCCGCCGGGATTTGGATGAAAGGGAATTAATGACATGGACTACCACCATATTATTGCACCAAAAATGAACAGTGCGATTGGCCATATCCTTCCCCATAGCCAAACTGCGACTAGAATGGGAAAGAACTCGAGAAATGTAAGATCTCAGTTCACTCCTACCTGCTTCCAGGAGTCTGGCCAGCTATCCGCGCACCAATGTCCGCGAAAATAGACTCCAAAACCCAAAGACCCAGCAGCATCATACATGACCTGGAGCTCAGCTTCAAGCCTCATGTCCTCTCTCCAAAAAGAGACCCCATTAAAGGACTCCAAAAATTCCTGCCAAACTCTCAAATCATCCCTCATGTTGCTGGTAACCCATGTTCTATGCTGAGGCAGGTGTAGCCCTGCCATAGCATCACAGAGCCTTCAGAGAAAAGCTCGCCCCGGGGCAACCACTTTGCAAGCAAAGTTAAGATGCCCTACTAGCTGCTGCAACTCAAGCAAGAAAAAAGGAATGACTCCTATTCCTCAACTCGACTATTTTTTTGGAAAGGTACCCTGGACAGGTGTGCTACGGTGTCACTCTCAATCCCCAGTAAGGTCTTCTTTTGGGCCGGACCCTTCATTTTTTCCGGAGCCAAAGGAACCCCAAGCTCTGCGGCCAGCTCTATAAAGCCAGACAGCTGTTGCCTACAATGCCCAGTCCCCTTGGGACCCACAAAAAGATAGTCATCCAAATAATGAATGACGTCCTGTAAACCCACTTTCTCCCGAACAGCCCATTCCAAGAATGTGCTAAAACATTCGAAAGCTGAACATGATAAGGAGGAGCCCATTGGCAATGCTCTATCCATGTAAAATTGACCCTCAAAAGAAAATTCCAAGAGCTCAAAATCATTGGTATTCACTGGCAGAAGGCGAAATGCAGATTTAATATCACATTTCGCCAACTCTGCACGCACCCCGCAGTGTCTCACTACGGCTACAGCCTGGTCGAAGCTGGTATACCTAACTGAGAATAAATGCTCGGGAATCCCATCATTAACAGACTTCCCTCTGGGGAAGGAAAGATGGTGAATCAAACGAAATTCATCCGGCGCCTTTTTAGGCACAACACCCAATGGGGAAACCCTAAGGATATGCACTGGAGGATGGGGAAAAGGGCCCAAAATCCTGCCCTCAGCCAACTCCTTGGCAATCTTATCTCTAAAATCTGCTCTAAGCCCTTAACAGAACTAAGATTCCCAGACATAAATGGGACCCGAGGCCCCTGAAAAGGGATCCTAAAACCAACCTTAAAACCCTCTAGCAAGTAAAAGCTGTCTGCCCTTCGTGGGTACCTAGACAGTCAATGCTCAAGAGGACCCACCTTTATTGGACTGGGCTCCTTTTCCAGCCTGATAGCTTCCTCCCCCCCACCAGGCTTCTTTGTATTCTTGCGTCCCCGGGCTTTCGGGCAGTTATTGAAGGAGTGGAACCCACCACACATGGGGCATTCATGCTTGAACTGGCAAGTCTTCCTGCTACACATTCCCTGGGAACCGAATTCCCAACAGAGCAGGCAGGGTTGAACCGCCTGCCCCGCTGAACTGCGGGGAGAGCCTGATGACACTGAGGAGGTTGCAGATGACCTGTTCACAAAATGTCCACTATCAGAGCAATCACCTAAATTTGGCTGCGCCACAGCTGCTGATGAATACGGTCCCACTGAAGGGAAGGAATACAAAGCAGCCCTCATCCGAAACTTCTTGTCATACTGCATCCAGGTGGGGCCGCTAAAGGTCATATACCCCTTATAAATAAAGTCCAAATATTGGATAAGGGCAGCTGCCCTACAAGGCTGTGCCTGAGCAATCACCCCAGAGTAAATAAAAAACCCAGGAAGCCAACTGGCCCAGGTCTGATCCACTTTATGCTTTTTTAACTTTTCTTTTTCCTTTTCGTCTAACTCCTCTTTATCCTTTTTTCCCAACTCCTGAAAAAGGAGGGAAAAATGTCCACATACTCCCCCTTCAAGATTTTTTCCCTTGTTGTGGGTAACAAATGGTTTTCCCTTGTTGTGGGTAACAAAGGCAAGGCTACATCCCCGAGGGGCAATGCAGTAAAAAGAACCATCCCATAAGGAGAAGGGGCGCCCCAATTTCCCATAAAAGAGCCTGCTAAAACATGATGCCCCACACCCGGCCATGTCCCACAAGGGCCACATTGTCCATTTGGCCAAGCCCTATTTGAGAACGAGCCAGACCCAGAGGGGGCAGCCAACCCAGAATTCACAGCAGGAATGCCCTGCCCAGCCGATGAGGCAGGACCCCAAGGTCCCCACGGCCAGGCCTGCCCAGCATAAACCTGCCAGTTGTCCCCAGCCTTACCCACAAATCCAGCAGGAACCAGTGACGATCCAACTCCAGGGTTTCCTGAAGATGACCCTGATCCCACATCTGGACTGCCAGGACCCAAAGCACTGCCAGCGACAAATGCACCAGATCTGCCCTCAAGGATAGACAACCTGGTTAATAAATTTGCTTGGAGCCCCCTTTTAGAGGCCCTATCCCCATCCACCCTTTCTGAAGAAGGAATACCCATCGCCTGTTCCAGAGCCCGCAGCCTTTGCATAATATTGGCGCTAACAGCCACATCACCCTCTTCATCAGATGAGGACAACGGGGGTGGAGGCCTTTTGGCAGGAGGCTTAGGGTCCTTAGGCGCCGGCTTCTTCCCTTTAGACCTCCGAGACCCTATTCCACCAGACATCTTAGTAAGGTATATTAGCACCTCAAAATGGCCTCCCACAAGAGCCTCCTAAAATGGCCGCCCTGCCTTAACAAAGAAAAGGGACCCAATATGGCCGACACCCCACACTACAAATGAAAATGGCAGACCCATCAAAGGCAACAATCGCCTTAACTCCCCTTGGGAGTTTCAACCCCCCACAAAATTCCTCTCCTTGCCAAAAGGGAGGGAGAGGGCAGATCACCCCAAGCCCAAAAAGGACAATATCCACCACAGCCTGCAAGGCCCTTCAAACAGCCACCAATGACCCACAGAGCTCTCTCAGCCCACAGACCAAGCCACCGGCCAGCCACGGACGAGCCACCCAAGAAGCCCCCAAACACTGGAAAAAGGCCACTGCCGTCTTCAGGAACCCGCAGGCTCCGCCACCGCGCAAGAGGACCCCACAGCTGCTGACGCCAAGAACAGAGGCCTCCAAACAATCATGGTAAAGCACACCGCCCAATGAAGCTCCTCGCCCGGACCCGATCTTCTCTGGGACTGCAGCAAAGAGCAGAGGTCTGGCCATTACGATGGCCTGGCCCCGCCCCCTGAAATACGCGCCCAAACGGGCCTACAATCCACTCTTCCCTCCAAAAGGGGCAAAGCCTGCAGATGCAGCCTAGCAGCGTTGCTGCAAGCTGCAAGCATAACAATCTAGGCCCATGATGGCGAACCTATGACACGCGTGTCACTGGTGACACGCGAGGCAATTTGGCTGACACACTGGAAACCAAGGAGCGTGGCGAGCCGCGAGTCCTTCGGAGGCTGCTGAGCCCGTCTCGGAGGAGCAGCAGCTGCTAAGGTGAAGGCGAGAAGAGGCGGCAGCAGCGCAGCGGGCTGCCGCCGCCTCTTTCCCCGGCTCCAGGCCGGGGGTGGGGGTGGGAGGGAAGGTTGGGGGTGGGAGGGAAGGTTGGCCGACGCTGCCAGCGCCTCGCCTTGACCTGGGGGTAGGAGGAGACAGCCTCCTGGCGCAACCCGTCCCCCACCCAAAGCAGAGGCAGCTAAACGCACCTCCTCCTCCTCGCAACAGGGCCGAGCTTTGCAACCCCCTTTTCCCGCCCTCCCCAGGGCCTGAGGAAATAGGTGGGTACAGCAAGAAAGAAAAAAAGAGCATTGCAAAAAAAGAGGCAGGGGGGGAAAGAAGTGCCCTCCTCGGCGGGTCGTGCCTTTGCAATGCCGGGGCTTTGCAAATGCAGGAGCAAGGCAGGCGTGGTTTTTTTCCGTTTGTTTGCACGGAGCAGCTGGGGGAGGGGGAGGCAGAGATGGCATTGCAGCAGTGTGTGTGGGGTGCAATGCCCGAGGGGGCGTCGCTCTTGGGCCTGTTGTGGGGCTGCCCCCCTCCTCCTCCACCCAGTCCTGTTTTTTTTTTTTTTGCAACCAACATGATCTTTCTCACTTTGCTCTCTCGCTCTTTCTCATGGCCGCCTGCTGGAGGCGGGGTTTCAGATTTAAAGGACAAGCTGCCCTTTTCAGCTTGGAAGAGGAGGAAGGGGGTGGGCGATGGGGGCTGTGTGTGGGTTGCAAAAGAGCAAGGGGAGGGGAGCATTGGGTCGCCCCCCTTGGCTTCCCTTGGCAAGCGCTGGAGGAGAAAAGGCGGGAAGAAAAAAAGATACACCCTTTCCCGCAGGGTTACCAATCCCCAGGTGGGGGCAGGGGATCCCCCTCTCCCCAAAATACCCCCCCCCCAAGTTTCAAACGATTGGACCAGGGGGCCCAATTCTATGAGCCCCAAAAGATGGTGCCCCTATCCTTCATTATTTCCTATGGAAAAAGGCATTTTAAAAGGTGTGCTGTCCCTTTAAATGTGATGGCCAGAACTCCCTTGGAGTTCAATTATGCTTGTCACACCCTTGTTCCTGGCTCCACCCCAATGTCTCCTGGCTCCACCCCCAAAGTCTCCTGGCTCCGCCCCCAAAGCCCCCAGATATTTCTTGAATTGGACTTGGCAACCCTCTTTCTTTATTGGGGCTGCAAATATCATCAAATTATTGATATTTCTTGAAGTGACACGGTGAAGTGACACGCGACCCGAGGAAGACTACACTTTTTCCCGATTTTCGACACACCAAGCTGAAAAAGTTAGCCATCACTGATCTAGACATTATTCAAGAGAGTTGTGAGCAGTCCTTGAATTGCCCATCTGGAAGGCAGAAGAGATTGCTGATGGTGCTTATTAGCCCTCTTGAGCCACATTCTTTTGCAGGTTATTGAATTTAAGAAGATGATCCTTCCCTATAAATATGTGATTCCTGCTAATTTCAATCACATCTGTTATTCATAGCAAAGCTGCCTGGTGTTCAGTGTCTGGAGCTCTCCTAAGGTAAATAGACTCCTCGTTTTGTTTCCTCTAGTGGGGGGAACTTAGTTGGAACACAAATATTAGCAACTGAGATCAAGTCCTCACTTTGGTTAACTCTGATTCAGCTGTAGAACAAAGTTTGAGTTCAGTGGTAAACAATGGAAGGTGCTGAAGAAAGGTAGATTAAGGCTGATGCTAGCTGTTTCTGCTGCTTTTATTTATTATATCTGCTCTGATTAGGACAGAGAATATGGAGCCACAGAACTCCTATGATGGATCTAAGCAAGTTATAGAAAAGTCAACATACCAAAGAAGGAACCAAAAAAGCCCTGTGTAAAACAATGGTGACATCAGGGGATGTGGCCTAATGTACAAATGAATTCCTGCTGGGGTTTTTTTCCCTATAAAAAAGCCTCGGTCCTAGAAGACTGAAATGTTCTCCCACAGAGTTCATGTAGCATGATATACATATGTTGTATCCTCAGTGTTTTTTCTCAGTCACTCACTCATATACAATGTGTATAAAGATAAAATGTAAAAATTGGACCAAAAGTCCATGAAATATAGGCATATAGTCTGAACTTCCTTTGCAATTTCAAGTATTCAAAATAGCAGGAATTGGCAACAACATCATCTTTCAGATTTTGCTGAATGATTTCAGTCCTGTAAAGGGCTAGAAAATCTTTGTCTCAGGTAAGTCCAAGATACGTTCACACTTTCAAAGCAGTTCCAGTTCAGCTGTTTCTCATTGGAGTTGTACTCTAAAAAAGTATTTTCCACACAAAGGCTGAAATCCTGTGCACGCTTATTTGGGAGTAAGCCCCAGTGAATTAAAAGGGAATTTATTTCTGAGTACACAGGCCTAGGGTTCATCTGAAGATCTATTAAAGATGCCATGATATTTTTTCATTATTAAAATGGGCAATATGAAATTGAATTAATAATTGGTTTCTGAATGGAAATATTAGTGTGACCCATTAGTTATATGTTCAAGAGTTTTCATCTATGTCTTTTTGTAAGTTGGTTTGATTGCAGTGTCAAGCAATGAGAAACAGCCATCTCAGCTCTCATGCATGCCACCTATTATCGCTACAAGTGGAATGCTTTTCAGAGGTGTGACATGTTCAGCTACTAGTCACTTGGAAATATGTTCTTTTCTCTGCCAGAGATGTAAGTGAAAGCATGAATCAGCCCTAAAATGATGCTATTCTCTCTTATATCTAAGCAACACTTCCTGTTACTTGTCATTCTAATAATGCATTTATGTGGCTGAACAGAAGATGAATAGCTTTTTCCAAGGATGTATCTTGCTTATTTTAGTATGCTGCAGAATAAAATTTACCTGGAGGTGTATGATTGAATCACATGTGTGAGTCATTAATAGAAGGAATAGATTTTGTGAATCAACAGTGGCTTTGTACTTCTCAGCTGCCTTTTTATTAGAAGTAGAATTGAAGCATTACTCAGCCACTATTTAACTTGTTTTTCTTTTCTTTTCTACATCTTTTGATTCTCTTGGAAATGCCAATGAAGGAAATGGCTTGTGATCCAACCTGTCCTCCGTGCACAGTTAGTGATGTTCTCTGCATTTGACTGACAATTGTCTTAAACTAACTGATGGATCAGTTGTCCATCAAATGTCCAGACCTGGCTATCCAGCATACAATACATAAAGATACTGTTGGATAAACTAGGTGTGCTTTTGCTTTAACAAGGTAATTCTTATGCCAACTCAGAGTTTTCTCTTAACACTATATTTAAAAAGAAGTTAGTGTGGAATTCCATTTCTATCACAGAGGCCTCAACTTGATATTACACAGAAGATCTCCTAAATCAGCTTTGAAGTTGGATAACCAAAGGCAGTTTTCTCTCATGCCGTTCCTCCCCGCCCGCCCCCGCCCTTCATCTCAGTGGAGGAAACAATACTGGCACATTTGTTATAATAAGAGGGTGTTCTCAAGGCAACCACTAGGTGTCACCATCAAAATACTAACACAGTATGTCATGTGGCAATCGATTAAGGTGGGTCTGATTTAAAATTGGAGTTGATTGAAACAGAACATGGTTGATGGTCAAGAAGACTCAGTTATCCTCCCAAACACAGCTGGTTTTTTGATCTGTATTTATTTAGTGAGTCATAATAGTGCTAATAGTAAATCATAATATTGTTCTCTCTGCATTAAAATAGAACATTAAATATAAATATATATGTATAATATTTAAATATATATGACTTCTGTCTTGCAGTTTTTGGTACCTTGAGGATTTTTTCTTGAACAATTTTATTGACAAACAATCTACTATATATTAATCCTATCTTTGCTACTAAAAAGTTTAGGAAAATTTATATGGTTTTTTCTTTCCCATTTTACAATCAGAGCAAACTTTTCAACTAAGTTAGGATGAAAGGGAGTGATTAACCCAAGGCCTCACAGAGTTTTATGGCTGATTTGAACCCAGGGGTCTCCAACTGTAGGCCAGAACTTCCACTACAGCTCTACACTGGCTGTCAGCAGGTGGCTGTTATGTGAGTTCCTACTTACTTCCTGCCACAGTTACTTTTCTGAACTGTGCCCGGTGGTTGATCTGGCTACCCAGCTGCTTTCTAGTTTTCAGATTTTGACAGCTAACAATTCAGACTCTGACTTTGTACAGAACTGCCTTGGTTCAATACAGTAACTATATTCTGTGATAGCAGCACAGTGCTGGCTTCAGGGACCCTCCAGCTTACTTAGGCCCCAGAATTTTGTCCCGCCAGTTCCCCCCTCTCAGCACTGATAGGAAAAAGTCTTAAAAAAAAAAAATCCATAAGCCTTCTGTTGCCATGCTGGTCCTTTCCATAAAGGCTGAGAAGCCCAGTTTTGAATCCCGCCCTCTCATCATATCCTGCAACTCTCTCTTCAAAATTTTAATATGTGATTAAGTAGGGCAAGAAAAAAAAACCCTTTAAAATGTTTCAGTATAAGCTTCATCCATCCAGCCCAAATTATGAGCAATACAGCAAACAAGATTTCTCTGGTTCTCATAAGGTCTGAGTAAAGGCTATAGTAAAAGCAACGCCAAACTCGGTTTCTTTTTTTTTTTTAAAGAAGCTATAATGCTGCAAGATTTTAAATTCATTTAAGCTGGTACAACATAAAGACAGAGTGTGAAATTAACCTGACACATAATTTCTATTTTTTTTTTATATAAGTGACTTGTCTTTCAGGACTTTGTTGAGTGCAAATAATCCTCAGACTTTGATATTTATGGAAATTGGATTGTATCTTGAGAACACCTGAAGCAGAACTTGATTTGAAATATCAGTTTAAGAGATCACTTAGGTCCAGGTGTTTGTTGGGCCACATTTTGTTCTTAGCATAAATCAAGAATAATTCCACTGGAATCAAGAAAGCATAAGAGAACATAAGAACATAAGAGAAGCCATGGTGGATCAGGCTGTGACGGTAATGAACAGGTTAACAAGAAAACTAAGGACGCATGGAGCCTGCGTCAGATGATCTAAGGGTAGGGGCCAGAGTGCTCGGAACTCTCAGAGGTGATTGACAGCTAACGGCTGAGGGCAGTTAGTGTCTGACAGAGGGAGACTGCTGAAGAGAGCAGTTGGTCTGAGAAGGAGCTGAGGAGAGTCTTCGAGAGAAGCAAAGCTCACTGTTCACCCTATAAAGACAGCCAAGGGGCTGTGTGTGACTAAAGGAGAGTCACAGTTAGTGACCTGAGAGGTCACAGACACAGAGACACTTCTCTTAAGAGCTAAAGAGGTGGTTGAGGGAAAGATGTGGGTCTAGAAGTCTGAAGGGCTGGGAGAAGAGACACCAGTCAACTTAAGGGACTTGGCACATTACACCCAAGAGGCCAGCCTAGAATAGTGTTGGAGAGGGAAATCTATATGATCTGTGAAACCTGAGACCTAAGTGAACTTGATATTATAAAGCCAGAACTACGAAGAAACTGTTAACTGCTTGAGATACAATATAGCCCATGTATATATTTTCCATTCCCCAGTTGAAGACGGTGTGTGTACGTTAATAAATTTCTGTGGTTTACTTTAAAGTTCTCTGGTGCCAGTATATTGGGAAAACTATCAAAGCTGCTGTGGTCCCCTACAAACTGAGTTTATATCCATCTGAAAGCAAAACAAAACCCTCGAAGAGACTAGTATTGAGAAATCCATATTACACCCACCCCTTGAGTTTCATAGTCATGAGGTAAAATTCAAAAGGAAGAACTGAGGCGGAGGAGGGGCTGGGGTAGCCATAAGCCACATATAGAAGCGATCCAGTGAGACCGCGAGGCGCGCTGTTATACAGGCCAATGACCCATCCAGTCCAACACTCTGTATCACACAATGGCCAAAATATATATACACACACACACAGTGGCTAATAGCCACTAATGGACCTCTGCTCCATATTTTTATCCAATCCCCTCTTGAAGCTGGCTATGCTTGTAGCTGTCACCATCTCCTGTGGCAGTGAATTCCACATGTTAATCACTCTTTGGGTGAAGAAGTACTTCCTTTTATCCGTTTTAACCTGACTGCTCAGCAATTTCATTGAATACCCACGAGTTCTTGTATTTTGAGAAAGGGAGAAAAGGACTTCTTTCTCTACTTTCTCCATCCCATGCATAATTTTGTAAACCTCTATCATGTCACCCCACATGTGCCATCTGGTTTTACATGTCATATTAGAGAACAGCATTGGAACCATCATGTTGGATTACTGGAAACCTAGGGAGAAGCTGCAGTTTGCATCTAATTAGTTGTGACCCAGGCTGTTATGAATCACTATCCTTCAAAATGGAAAGTAAAGGACTGCTGGTGGATAATCGGCTTTATGTGCCTTTTTATGTTTATGTGCTTTCTAATTCTACAAGCTTGTGGTTTAGGGTTTCTTAAACTATTATAATTGTTGTTATTTTTATCTGTATTATCTTGACAGCTGCCATCCAGTAAAATTCAAGCAGCAGCAAATGGATTTTTCCTGTTCTGAAAAATAGCCTGCTTACTTTCTTACCAAAGTAGGAACAGTGATTAAGTAATTGGGGGGGGGGGGGGGTGGGACTTCAGAAATCTTGTGAAGATGCCATTCTAGGAAGTACATGACAAATCTTACGGGAGAAGTCATCTGATCTATAAACTCAGCTTCTGCTTTTTTAATCCCATGATTAAGCCCCTTTTCCTGCCTCTTACCCATAGCTTTGAAAGTTATTTCATTGTTAAGAAACTGAGAAGAGTTGCTTTTGTTCCACTTATGGTCCTGATTCTTTCTTCAGTATGTAGTAGCATCTATGCAGTAGACTGCAGTTTGTTGTCATGTTATGTTCATGGCAGAGATGTTTTCTCTTGGGAAACTTGGAATTTAGCTGTAGTTTTCACAATATTTTGTTGGTAATGTGATGAAATTCATCATTCCAACCTTTTAGAGGTTTGGGTTTGTTTGTCACTGAAAGCATTTCCTACTGGTTTAAGTGCAAAATCACTTAATTCCCTTTTTCATTTCCATATATGTCTGTTCACAGGGCCACTCTCTGCATCAGTCACTGAATTTGTTTAAGACTATGCTTGAACAAGAGTGCAGTGCACACGACCATCTGATTCACTTGTCACATATGCAAACAACTATTTGACTTTTCCAAACATTTGAATGCTGAATGCTAAACAGAAACCATAGATCATACCACATGTATCTTGTTGACAAGGAAGTGTGAAGTTTCTCATACCTGAGAAAAGAGAATAGAAGGAAAACTAAACAAAAATGAAATGAACATCAAAATGAAAACACTGGGACAATTCATGTGATAACACTATGTTGAGGTGTGTCTCACCCCCCCCCCCCGCCAAGTAGATTGTACCCTGCATATGGCAGATTAATTTGAATAATATATTACCTCAATTATTTATATTAATAGTAGACCACAGCCTTTTTGGAGGTAGATATTTATCTTTTTTTTTCTTAATTTGCCCTGCACCCACAGGTAATGGGGGGACCCCAACTACATTCATGTTGCAGCCTGACCAGACTGGAATAATAATGCAGCAGCTCTCCATGTACAGATTGGCAGTATGAACTGAAAGAAGGAATGAGGGAATCTTGGACTTAGATCAGCACAAAGCCACTAATTCCCCCCCTTTGTTTTTGCCAAACTGAATCTGTCCAGAGCAGTTTCAGAAGAAATTTGATCGGCCAAGTGCTGAAAGTGCCGGCTCCAAAAGGGACTGCTGACTGCAAAGAACTTTCCTTCATCCCTCCCTCCAGCCTGAGAACAAATAATCAACTTTTCACTTTTAGTAGTTAATATTGAAAAAATGAAAGACTGTTTAGTCTTGTCTCCCCAACATAAACCAGCCAGAACAAGGCATCATGAAGGAAGTCTGCAGCGAGTTTCCTTATTTGGAAGAAGAGTAATTGTTTTAGGACGAGCAGCGTGAACATTGTGTTAGAGAGAGCTTGATCTTAGACTTGGTCCTAATATTCTCAAAGTTTAACTTGGTTGAGAAGTATGATGGGAAAACAGTATCAAGTGGTAATATTTTTAGAAATGGCATTATGAATGTGAATTCATAGTCTTCGTATGAATTTGCTGTTTTTCCTGGGGTTGAATTACTGAGGATGAAATTGAATTTTTTAACATTACTTTTGCTGCACTTGCTGTTCTGGGAAAAAGGAGACTTCTTTTGGAGTAGCAAATATATAATGGTGATACTAGATAAGAGGCTCTTGTTACAGGGTGTAATTCACAGTCTGCACCTGCTGGCCTACATACTGTTTTCAGCAGGTGTGGTTTTCGTGCTATAATCTCCTCCTCCTGGCTTTCCATTTCAATGCTGCCAGGCAGAAAAACTATGTGAGGTTTCCTGATTTATGTTCGGTGCATCCACACCGTAAAGGCACAGGGAAGAGAGCTACTTTGATGTAGTGGTTAAGTGTACAGACTCTTACCTGAGAGAAACAGGTTTAATTCCTCACTCCTCCACCTGCATCTACTGATGTGACCTTGGGTCAGCCACAAGTTGTCTCAGAGCTGTTCTGCTTAAGAACAATTATGGGAGAGCTCTCTCAGCCCCACCTACTTCACAGGGTGTTTATTGTGGGGAGGGAAGGGAAAGGAGATTGTAAGCTGCTCTGAGACTCCTTTGGGTAGTGAAGAGTGGGGTATAAATCCAATCTCCTCAGAGGCGTCACTAGGGTGGGTTGCACCCTGGGGTGTAACTGATTCAAGTCACCCCCCCTATTGGGCATCACCCCTTTTGGAGGGCTGCGTCACCCCCTCCGCACACAACCCCGCCCACTTCACATGGTGAGGCTCCGCCCCAGCAGGGCGCGCTTGGACTACAAGGCCCAGCATCCTCCGGGGCGGCGGCGGCAGCGCCCCCTCCTCCCTGGGCGGCTTGCACCAGCTGACAGTTGCGGCGGCGGCAGTGGCGGCGTCCCGGGGGCTGGCTGGTCTGGGCCTGTGGCGGCGGCAGGAGTAGGGGGGGCTGAGCAGGTGTTGCTGCTGCTGCCGCCTGGGGGGCTGAGCATGGACACGCCCCCGGGCCGCAGTAGCAGCAGCAGCAGCGGTGAGGCGCAGTGGGCAGGTGCAACAGGCAGGGCGAACGCGAGCGCCAGGTCCCCCCGTCCTCCGCTGCCTCGGCGGGCAGGGCCTGTGGTGGGGCCGGGCTGGGCGCATGAAGGGCTGGCGGCGTTGGGGGCGACCATGGCGGGGGCTCCAGGGGGCGGTGAGGCGGCGGGGGGCGCGGGCTGGTGCTGGACGACGGCCGTCTTCAACTTCGAGGGGGCGGGCGGCGCGGAGGAGCTGCCGCTGTGGCGGGGTGAGCGGGTGGCGGTGGTGTCGTGGGAGGTGCGGGTGTCGGGCAACGAGGGCTGGTGGGCCGGGTGGCTGGCGGGGGGCCGGGTGGGCGTCTTCCCCAGCAGCTACATGGCGGCCGTGCCGCTGGAGATCGCCTTCGAGGAGCTGCTGCTGGGCCAGCCCCTTCCTGTTGGGGGGGGCCATGGGTCAGTGCCCAGGGCTAATGACAATGCTCTGGGGGAGGGCCGATGGCCCCCTTGGCCCTGCCCTAGTGACGCCGCTGAATCTCCTCCTCCTCCTCCTCCTCTTCCTTACTGATGCTGCAAATGCAGAACATTTACAACAGTGATAGAGTATCCATATGGAAGTTTCTTCCCTTGATCATCCCTCATGGCCACCAAGCTTTCCTTATGCTACCAGAGCGCTTTTTGCTAGCTTAAAAAATCCAACAACCTGTAGTTGATATAGCACTGCATGGAGCAATAGGGGAAATTATAGCTTCAAGGGGATGATGATGGTGCAGCTGGTATGGGTGGGAGGTTTAAAAATTCACCCCTTCAAGTCCATATGGCACACAAAAACCCACTTGGACTGCAGTCTTTCCAAGATTGCAGCAAAGCAGCTTTGGGGAGAGTCAGAGCAAACCCTGGAAAGGTGAAGGTCAGCAAGCAATTTCATGTGTATGTTTTGAAAAACACCACTCCCGTTTGTGAGCCATGGGAGAGAAAAACAGCCAGACATGAGGTTCCATCTTACTGTGGGCAGCATTGAGAATTCAGCTTGCATTTCTAGCTTTTTCTGTATATATATATATATAATAAAAAATCCAGTTTTCTGGGACTAGATTGTAGAACCTGCCACTTTTGTTTTCCCAAGAGGCATCATTAGGGAGAGTAGATTCAGTATTTGCCTGCCTGTAAGCTCTGGCTGTTGACATTACAAGGTGTACTGTGCAGTCAGCTGGTGGGTGCACTGAGTGCCAGTTTTCCAGGGCTTGAGGCCACTTTCTCTCCAGCAAGCTACCCAATGAATGAAATTGATTGGCAGTAGATTCAGGACAAATAAAAGAAAGTGCTTCTTCACACGTAACTTGGAGTGGCTATTTAATCTAGAATATATGAATTGCAGGCTTTGAGCTGTCCCCAAAATTTTGCTGTTCATGTATCTCTTCTCTCCACTGAAAACTGAAAGAGTAATTTACAATACATTCCCTCTTCCAATCTTTCTTCCCGCCCCAGCAAAAACTGTGACATATCACTGGCATCCAGATATCCAGGTATTTCAGCAGCTATGGAGAGTTAGAGGAAATGTTGGGATAGAAAAGTGGTTTGAGGTGCTGATCCCAATCTTGGGTTGAAACATTGCTGAGCACCTTTGTTTTTGTACTCTGTAACTTTTCCCTTTCTCTAGCTAGTATGAAACATTAGTTTTTTAAAAAGAAAACATACAACATATATGGAATTTTCTTTACAGAACTGGAACTAAGTCTGGTGGGAACTAGTTGGTGAGAGTATACCTGTGCTATCAGAGCCCACTGTATGTGTGTGTGTGGCGGGGGGAGATGTTAATGACAGGTGTTGGACAAAGAGTTTATTACTGTCACTTTTGTGTGCCTTTGGTGGTTTCAACCACATTCCGTGTTCCCCTTTGTATATGACAAGTGGGGACCAGTGTGTTAGCAGTCAGACCTGTCCTTGTTGAGGAGCAGCAAAGTGCTAATAGAGAAATAAAACTCTTCTTTAATGTCACCTCAAAATCATATGTGCAAGGCATTGCCTGGCCTAAGAGCAAAACTAAAATGGATCTGGTGCTCACAAAATGCATGCTGGCCAGGTAAGAGCCTGGGAAAATAATTTGGCAGTGAATCATAGAGGCTGACCAGCTAACGACCCTAAAGACATTGATAATGCAAAACAATGGATCTCCCAAGAAAACATTACTTCACCTTGGATTATTCTCACCCACACCCAGTCATGCTTTCCTTTGCCTAATTATGCAATACTTAATGCTATTCATACAACCCAGTAGTTTCTCCTATCCTGTACTCCAGGTTTATCAAGAAATATTAACACTACAGTTCACCACCACCCCCCTCCCCATGATCTATCAAAGGTTCTCAAGCTCATTGTTCATTCACAGAGCAACCCACAGGTTATTGTTTTGGGGGAAAACACGTCAGATAGCCCCAGAGAACATTTTCCCTATAACTGCCAGCACTCTGCATTTTCCCTATAAATGCCATAACTGCCAGCACTCTGCACCCTAGCCGTGTGAGTCTGTTCTCAAAATATTTTTGATATCAAATCTTACACCTCCACTTGCCTGTGGGTCCTTTCCTCTTTGTGAAATGTTGCCCGTTTCACTGCCTCTGTGGATCTTGATCTTCTCGGTTGTTAAATATCACCTTCCCTAAAATCACTATCTCCCCCTCCTCCTTGATTTCCTCTTAGATAGTTTGTGTGTTTATGTGTTCAGTTTGTGTGTGTTTGCCCCTTTATTATTTTTCAATAAAACAGCTTTCAGTTGAACACCTGACTTGTTTGTTTTGACAGTTCTCTAAGGAAAAATCTGGGTATACATTGGTGGAGATCCCCAGTTACCACCTCTTGCTCTGTCTCCATTTAAGCTATCCCCCCACTAATTAGGAGACTGCCTATTTGGTAACAAGTGAGGAACCTGCAAGGGAGGGGAAATCCCACCCTTTCCCTTGGACTGCTTCTTTCTGTTCTTTCTCCCCACCCCCCAATCTTTCTTTCGACTGGCACTCCTCTCCCTTGGTTGCTTGACCCTCCACCTGCACTACTGCCTGGTGCCTTCCCTCCCTACTTCATATTATGTTGCCATCAGCTCCATCACTTACCCAGCCTGCTCCTTCCTTCCTTGATGATTTGCTTGTTGAATCACCTGTCTGTCAATGTGGGAGTTCCCCTGGTATGGAGAAAAATCCTCATTCTTGGTACATAACCCTGTTCTATGCATTTTTATCAACATTTTTGGACCTTCTTTAGACTTAGATTTAGATGATGATTGGGGCACACCTATCAATAGTTTGGGACTCAGTCTTTTCTTTAAAGTTGACTCCAGGTGACCATCTCCTCAGTTATTTATAGAAACAATTTAGTGTGTGTGTGTACTGTGGACTTAAAACCTAGAACTGAAACTTTTGAGGGACGAGAGAGAAGTCAGGGTTCAGAAAACTAATAACTTCCCTGCTCATGAACCGTACCTCCTTTGAAAGTTTATGTTGTCCAGTGGCTCTTTTAAAAAATAGATTAGAATTACCCAGAAGCCCTATTATCATGTAAACATTACAGTGAAATGAAACCAGAGATATATGATAATGCTTTTATTTATAGCCTACCGTGTGAGATCTCTAGCCATGTGACTACATTGTATTAGCAAGGTCAGTTCTTTTGCCTTAAGTGCAGATTTTTAATTTGTATTTGTGACTCATTTTCTGGTTGTTATTGTTATACATTGTTATAACAAGCACCTCACTCTCTTTTGTCAATACCTGGAATTAAGAGAGTGAGATTTCTGCAGGGATGGAATGTTTGGCACATAACTGGAAACTTGGAAAGAAGGCCTTAGAACTATATCCCTAAACTCTCATTCTGTGGAACTTGCTCATGCTGTTGTGATGAAGAGTTAATCTGCTAAAGCAGAACACTCAGCATGTGAGGGAGCAGATTAGAAATCTGTTTTTGGCATTTCATAGTTAAGCTGCACATATCCTCTGCCATCTGTCACATATGATCCTGCTCTTCTGCTGCCCACACAATGCAATGTGGTCAGGAAGAAAAGAGGCAGGAAATGCCTCTGTGTACTGGGTTGCCTTTCCATTTGCATTTGTTTCTTTCTACCCTCAGGATCTCTTTCTAATGCACATTTTATATCATACATAATCTAATTTTTAGGACCGTGTTTCTCACACTTATCTTTTATTATGCATAGGAGTTCCTGGCAGGTGTGGATTTCAGTGAATGGTCCAAAGCAGACCACCTTTCTCTATATAAATCAATGGAGGCTGTACACCTATACTGAACCTGTATTGTCAAAGCTGAATGGCCTGGAGATCAAGGGGCTGGGAGGTTCCGCTTTATTGTATCCCGGCCATTTCTTCCTGGGATGACAGTGGAATGTGTGTATATAAAGGGCTATTAACTTAATGGTTCTCCTTTGTCTTCTTGTTCCTGCTATAAGTATCACCAGCTGTTCCTGCTGCCATACAGTTTCCTTTCTCTCTTCTTCCCATTTCCATTTCTGGCTTGGCTGGATGTGATACTAGGAGATTGGTCAACAGATGACACATTTTTTAAGGGTAAACAGTAGTATAGGAGGGATCATGTAGGGTTGCCAATCCCCAGTTGGGGGCAGGGGATCCCCCAGATTGGAGGCCCTCCCCCCACTTCAGGGTCATCAGAAAGCAGGGGAAGGGAGTATTATGGGCTCTCCATTATATTTTATGGTGACTGATTTCTTTAGAGTATAATGGAGAATTGATCCATGGGTATCTGGGAGCTCTGGGAGGGGCTGTTTTTTGAGGTAGATGCACCAAATTTTCAGCATGGCATCTGGTGTCTCTCCTCAAAACAACCCCAAGTTTCAAAAAGATTGGGCCAGGGGGTCTAATTATATGAGCCCCAAAAGAACTTGTTCCTATCCTTCATTTTCCAATGGAGGGAAGGCATTTGAAAGGTGTACAGTCCCTTTAAATATGATTGCCAGAACTCCCTTTGGAGTTCAATCATGCTTGTCACACCCTTGCTGCTGGCTCTACCCACAAAGTCTCCTGGCTCCACCCCCAGAGTCCCCAGATATTTCTTGAGTCAGACCTGGCAACCTTAGGGATCTGCCTGGATTGGGGTTGTGGCATGGGGTGATGGTGATTAACCAGGAGTTTTTTTTTTTTTTAGCAGGAACACACTGGAACACAGTTCTGGCTGACTTGGCCAGGGCTGCAGCTAAAAAAAAAAGGTCTTTGGAAGAGAAGGCATTAGGCAACCACGTGCTCCCAGACCACATGCTCTGTCCTCTCTGCCACCTCCAGCCTCCAGCTGGCTTGCAAAGAGAATAAGAGATGTGGAGCTGGCCACAAGTGCCCCTTTCCAGGAGAAGCTGCCCTCTCTGCCACATGTTGCTCTCTCTGGCTGTGTTTGGGGTGGGGGGCGTAACAAGGTCTCTCTTTGGGCTGTGTGAGAAATGTAGGTGAAATGCAGCTGATGGCACTGTACTGTACTGTGTCAATATGTGGAAAGTAACCTATTGAGTTGGTGATATCATTTCCGGTGACATCAGAGTGTGTGGCCTAATATGCAAATGAGTTCTTGCTGAGCTTTTTCAACAAAAAAGTGTGATTAACCCTTTCTACCACACCATTTTCCTGATCTCAGCCCACCCCCCAAAAATCATTCAGGCATCCGCTGTATTTTCCTTTTGTTTCCCCCCTACTTCTGCCCCCTCTTTGTCAGTCTCTGCTGATTACTGTCAAAAATCCTTGAAGGACATTATGGGCTATGGGTGCACCAGCACCCTTTATTTTAATTTGGGTGGTCTCTTGTCACTTAGTATAACTATTCATGCTCAGTATGCACAATTACAGCCATTCATTTGTTTATAAATACTGCTTTATAAAGCTTTTCTGCTTTTGCAAGAAATGCAATGTACTCCTGGATCTTCATAGACTAGTAGCTTCAGTGTGGTGTTTAAAAAACCATTGGAGGGAATTTCAAAAGATCTTTGTGTGAATGTAAAGGAGATGGTCATCCCCACAAGCAATTTCTATTTTAAGAAAGGGGGCCTGATTATGAAAAAGAGATGCAGGATAAATGCTGGGACAAGGGGCATTTTGAGATGCATGTCCAAACTAATCATGATTGGTTGGCATCTCTTCAGGGAAATATTCACTCATGTGAAAAAAAAACACCAGGAACTTATGTGTTAATCATGGACAAAAAAATGGGAAGTACCAAATATAATGTCTTTTTGTACGACCTTCATTTCTTATGCTACGGTAGAATTCTTGGCAAGTGAACATCCAAGACCTGTGAGCTTGATGTATGCCAGTGTACATGCACTCAATGTAAACAAAGCACTGGTATCCTCCTTCACCAGTTCTTTCTGAAGAACTTCTTCAACCTGTTCTCCCTGGCTGGGCTTATTGGACCTGTTCCACCCAAAGACTCATCTGGGTGTTCTGTTTTCCTTGTAACTTCTGGGAGCCTTTATGTCTGCCTTGTCTGTGCTGATCTTATTGGCTACTGTTGCTGAGCTAGTTGTAGAGTTGCCAGGTCCCTCCTGACGATCAGAGAGGGCTTGTTGCATTTTTGGAGGGTGGGGAGCAATCGTCAAAGACATTTTTATGAATTCATTGTGGCTCCAAGCTCGAATTACTCTTTCCAATATTATCTCTATGCTTCAGAGTCTTGTGAGCAAAAATTCTACTTTGTGAGCTACTGGAATTAAAGTTGTGAGCTACTGGCATTAAAAGCTGTGAGCTGCTGCATAAATTATTGTGCTCTGGGGCTATTTTTCCTGAGTGAAGACAAAAATGTGTGAGCTGGAGGCTAAAAATCTGTGAGCTAGCTCACACTAACTCAGCTAAGTGGGAACACTGCTCCTTACTAAGCCTCATTGTCCAATAGGAGATTTAAAATAAGTGAATATTACTCCATAGGCATGAAGAATTCTAACCACAAACCTAAATAGCCATAAAAGCGGCAGTCATTTTTTTTTGATAACACTGGAATGATTCTGAAGCAGATTTACCTCCAGGATGTCAGCGATAAGGATCTTGGGTTGTGCAGTGCCTCCCCTGCCTTGTTGCACATAAGGAAGGCTTCACTGAACTAATCCTTATCTTTGGCTGGGTCCAACCCAGCAATTTGAAGCGACACAGGGACAGCACCCAGATGGATTAAAAAATTAAGTCCAGATGCAAACATCTGGAGACCGTCCCACTCCCATACTTACCCTGTTATCCAGCATCCTTGAAGTGACTGAAAAAGCTAAGTGGTAGCAAATCACCATGGCACTTCCCTGCCACCTTTCCTGGCCATCTGAATGGCCGAGGAGCACCTGAGAAGCACCATTCAAGCACTTGAGTGGTCTGACTGCTCCTCCAGTACACACACAGCCCATCCCTGTCCCACCAGTGGGCCGTGTATGGTCTGACTACCCGGGGGTGGAGGGGCTTCCTCTTCTGCTGGATTTCTTCTGGGACGGGAGGCTGCCACCCCAAGCCACTGGTCTGTACCCAGCCTATAACTTGCTTATCTGTTCTCTTACCAGTTTTTGAAGAAGAAAGTGGGAAGGGTTTTACTGACAAGTTCTAAACATATCTGACTAGACCTTGCAGTGAAGTCAGCCTTTCCTATCTGTTCAGTAGGCTTATATTTAGGAACAAATGTCAGCATGGCATAGTGGTTAAGAACAGCAGACTCTAATCTGGAGAACCAGGTTTGATTCTACACTCCTCCACATGACACCTGCTGGTCGACCTTGGGTCAGTCACAGTTCTTTCAGAACTCTTTCAACCCCACCTACCTGGGGTTGCCAGACTCCCTGGTGTGGGTGAGGGTGCCCTGGTTTCCAGTGCTCCTCTCCACCAGCAACCATCTGGTCACAAAGGTGGAATTAACCCCTCCAAAAACAAACACAGGCAAATAAATAAATGGAAATAAATGTGATGTGCTTAAATCACCCAGCAATGCTGTGGTTTTGGGGTAAAACTCTATGGTTAGGCAATAATTCTGGTTTTGTCCACAAACCAGAGTGTCGTTCTCAACATGCCCACATCAATTCTGGGTGATGTAGGCATGACATGTTTATTTCCAACTTCTTCCCTCCCTGTAACCAGTAAGTGCACCCCCAACCCACACATGTTGCAACCCTACACTTACCTCACATAGCCTGTTGTGGGGAGAGGAAGGGTGGGGCATATAACCAATTTCCTCCCCCCCAGCTATCTGGCACACCGAAGGACTACCTATATTTGTTGGGTAATCAGATAATTATTTATTCAGCGACTGAGGTTGTAAAGGTGCCACCTTAAACCACCCAAAATGGGGTGCCTCACAGAGTACCATTACTTTGTATCAAAGTAGGAACTTCAAGAAGATCCTGCAAACAATGACTAGATACTAGAGCTCTGCATTCCTCCCCACCTCCCATTTTCCAATCAGTTTTTATTTCAGGGTCTCTAGGGTGACAAACATTAAAATAGTTCAAATATTAAAAAGCATTTAAAATACTAACACACAGGGCTTTTTTTGAGCAGGAATGCACAGGAACGCAGTTCTGGCTGGCTTGGTGTCAGGGGTTGTGACCTAATATGCAAATAAGTTCATGCTGGCTTTTTCTACAAAAAGCCCCATGTGAAACATTGGTGATATCAGAGGGTGTGGCCTAATGTGCAAATGTGTTTTTTCCTACCAAAAAACCCCTGCAAACACGCACAAACAAAACTTTCTAAATTGTTAAGTATAACATAATATAAGCACAAAAATATAAACACATAAAACGGAGGGAATGCCAAACAAAACAAAACAAAAAGTCTTCAGCCAATGGTAGAAGAAAACAATAGAGGGAGACAGATGAATCTCGCAGTGGAGGGAGTTCCAAAATTTTGGCACTGTGACCGAGAGGGTCCTTTCTTGGGTCGCCACGTCTTTAACCTTAGATTGCTCAGGCACCCAAAGCAGGGCTTCTGAAGCTACGTAGAATGGCTGAGTACATTTATATGGGGGCTGATGCTCCTTCAGGTATGCTGGCCCCAAGCCATATAGAACTTTAAAGGTTGATACCAGCACTTTGAATTGAGCCTGGCAGCAAATTGAAGCCAATATAGGTGGAACAAGACTGGAGTGTTATAGTCCCTATGATCCACTCATGTTAGCATTCTGACTGCAGTGTTTTGTACCAACAGTACCATCTGGACAGTCATCAAGGGCAGTCCCACATAAAGCAAACTCCAGTAACCTAATCTAGATGTTGCCACCAGAGTGGCAAGATCTTTTCTCTCTGCACCATTTTGATTCTTCTTCATTCTGCCCAGCAACAGCCACAATTGCCTCACCAGCTGAGCTGGGGAAAGTTGCATCTGGCTACTAGTGCCTCTTGATTATCCAACAGGAGGCCTGGGTTCAGCTGCTCGGCCAAGCTACTAACTTGCTCCTTTACAGAAAGTGAAACCTCATCCAGCACAGGTCAGATCTTGCCCCCACCAGTATATTTGTTGTTACATGTTGTTCTTTTATTTGTTGTTCCTTTATTGTCATTATATATACTCTTTTCATTTCCGTTCATTTTAGTGACAAATGCATGGCCATGAAAAACTTCGTTGTGTTCCAACCAATTTGTATGAATTTTTAGCAGTACCAAGATGGCACAGAGCCATCTCTTCTGCAGTGTCTTTTCTGCCGTGTCAACACAGGACAGAGCCATTTTCTGCAGTACGAAGATGGCGTACTGTTTTTTTGAACTGCAATGAGCAATGTGCAGACAGAGAGAGAGGCTTTAACTAACCATTGAGGGAAAAGGAATGGAGACTAAACTCACATACTAGCTAAAACATAAGAAATTACTTGGAACAGAGAGAACAGAGCTAGTTCAGGCAAAGTAGAATTTAGGGAATGGAACTATAGAGGTTTATATGGATTTTTTCCCATATAAACTAGGGTTCCCAAGTCCATCCCCAGAAATATCTGGGGACTTTGGGGGTGGAGCCAGGAGACACTGGGGTGGAGCTAGGGGGGAGGGGGGGGAAATGGCGAGCCCCAGCCGGCCTCCACGTCCCCGGCCTGCCTCCACCCCCCCCCTCCGCTTCCACCCCAGAAGCGGAGTGGGCGAGGCGGCAGTGGCGCGGCGGCCTTTTCTCCACTCGCCATGGCTGCTCCTCGCGCACGTCGAGGCCTTGGGGGCGCAGCTGGGGCTCCAGCGCCTCCAGGGCCAGGCTCAGGGCGGGATGGACGCGCGGCCAGGCCCAAGGGTAGCCAAGGTTGCGCTCCGGCAGCAGCACCCCCACCGTCACCTCCACCGTCGGGGCGGCGCTGGCTTTGGCGGCCACGGAGGAGGGCACCCCCAGCAGGGTTACCAGCAGGGCCCCGAGGAGCAGCGGCCTCCGCGGCGCCATGGACGGGGCGGGCGAAGAGCTCTCAGAGACAGCAGCTGCAGAAGCCAGAGAGAGCTTGTCTGTGGGGGAAAGGCGCCCCCCTCCCGCCGGATGTCTGGGCAGGGGCAGGGCGAAGTTGGACGTGGCCACCCCTCTGCGCCCTTGGGCGCAGCCATCCCGGATCCAGGACTGGCTGAGGCAGGCAGGAACCAGAGCTGAAGGCCGAGCAGCGCTCAGCCTTCTGAGCCCACTCCCCCCCTTGCCCACTGGAGCTGTCAAGGATTGTTAATAGATCCGCCCAGGGTAGCAGCCACGGTGAGTGGAGAAGAGGCCGCCGCGCCGCAGCCGCCTCGCCCGCTCTGCTTCTGGGGTGGAAGAGGAGAGGGGGGGTGGAGGCGGGCCGGGGGTGTGGGGAGCCGCGAGTCCAGGTCCTAGAAGGGCCCGGATTCGCGGCTCGCCATGCTTCTGGCCTGCCTCGCCCTCTCCTGCGCTGCTGCTGCCCCTTGGCTGCTCCTCTGAGATGGGCTCAGCCTGGGCTCATCTCGGAGGAGCAGCTGCGGTGGGAGGGGAGGGGGCAGCAGCGGCGCGGCGGCCTCGCCGGCTCTGGGATGCGGCGGCTTGCCATGCTCCCCTGCGCCGTTTCCACCCCCTCCTCCTGCTTCCGTTTTTTGGGGGAGCGGGAGAAGAGGGTGGAAATCCTGGGGTCCCCCGCCAGGGCGGGAGGGTTGGGAAGCCTAATATAAACATCTCTAGTTCCCCCCCAGCCCCTCCCAAGTAAATGAGCCAGATGAAAACCTGATGAATACCCTGTAGGAAAAACCCTAGCAACACAATTCTGTTGTAAGATTTACTGCACTTTGAAGATTGGAAAGCTTCAGTGTCAGTTTCATATCCATGTACTTTTTAAAGCAGAATACTATTGTTAGGGAAATCCCATCAATTTTTGTAATTGTGATGAATGTAATGACTCAATAAAGAAAGTCAGCCTTCAGTTTGCAAGACCTGCACAAGGTTGTTAATGATAGGATGTTTGAGAGAATATTAATTCAGTGTTGCCAAGTCAGAAGCGACAAACACATGCAATTAATGTAAAAATTTAATTTTAATTCCCCCCCAGTAGTTTAGAATGCAAATCTACTAGAAATGTTGTTCAAATGAATAATAAAACTATCCAGTTCCTGATGTATACTTGACCAAATGATATCACAGAGCATTCTGATCAGGGAATTTTGTATTTTGGGTAGTGATAGGCTTCACATACATGCCATGGTTGCTGTAGGCCTGCAATTCAGATTAAGAGCATAAGAGTATAAGAAGAGCCCTACTGGATCAGACCAGTGGTCCAGCTACTCCAGCATTTTGTCTCACACAGCAGCCAACCAGTTCCCCCGGAGGGTCAACAATTAGGGTTGCCAATCCCCATTTGGGGGCAGGGAATCCCCCAGTTTAGAGGCCCTACCCTTCAGGGTAGTCAAGTCAAGTTTAATATGGTCAGAGACCCATCAGGGGGCAGATGGGAGGCCTTCCATCCCTTCAAGGTTATCAGAAAGTGGGAGGGGGAGGGAAATGTCTGCTGGGCACTTCATTATATCCTTTGGAGACTGGTTCCCTTAGGTATCTGGGGCTCTGGGGGGGCTGTTTTTTGAGGCAGAGGCCCCAAATTTTCAGCATATCATCCAGTAACTCTCCTCAAAACACCACCCCCCCATGTTTCAAAAAGATTGGACCAGGGGTCAATTTCTGTGAGCCCGAAAAGAAGGCACCTCTATCCTTCATTATTTCCAAATGAAGGGAAGGCATTTAAAAGAGGTGTGCAGTCCCTTTAAATGTGATTGCCAGAACTCCCTTTGGAGTTCAATCATGCTTGTCACGCCCTTGCTCCTTACTCCACCCCAAAGTCTCCTGGCTGCACCCCAAAGTATCCAGTTATTTCTTGAGATGGACCTGGCAACCCTACCAACAATAGGGCATACCCCTACTGCCACTGAACATGGAGGTTCCCTTTAGTCACTGTGGCTGGTAGCATTGATAAACCTATCTGCCAGATTATTTTGCATGGATTTTTGGCAATTTTAATCATTATTTTACTAATCTTCTTTTTCTAGTAAGTTTTTATTTAAGGTATCAGACTTTAAAATTAACTGATTACTGTTCAATATATTGATATACTGACAGAATATCTGGGAATGCTATACTAGTGTCCCCAGGTTGGAGAGACCTGAGGATGTCAGTAGCCTGCCAAAACATTAGCTGTCCCAGTCCATACTAGTATTGGTATCTGCAATGTTAGGCAATCAACAATTAGTGCAAATAGGGCAGGCCTCTTAGCTGACTTCTTATAAAGTCTGTATGAGTGATTGCCCAGGGTCTGTGACCAGGGATGTAAAATATCATGAGGAGGGAATTCTGCTGCCACTATGTCTGACATTAAGATGAAAACTGATTGCATTTTGCAAATGTTTTTGATTCTAAAGAATTTGCCTTACCTTCTGATGACCTGTGAAATTCTTTTTGCAAATGCTGGACAAAGTGTGTGAGGCTGGAGAGGGTGTTTTGAGCATCAGTGTCTGGAAGGATCTTCTGTGTTTGTGGATGGTGACATATTTTAGTGGTGATCTTTCTGTGATTTTTGGTAAGAGTCTAAGATAGTAAAGCCCACTTTATGTATCTGCAATGTAAATCTTGCTACAGTGTATTAGTTTGGTTTGAAGGTACCATTGGATTATTGATTTACTACAATGGACTAACTATTATAACTTGATCATCTCTGCTTTGATGTCAGAAGATGAGTAGCTTGTCATCTTGGTAAGATAGACTTTGAAAAATGGCTTAGCAAGAAATCTAAATGCTTGTGTAGGAGGACTACTACACCATCCAAAAAAGCATTCCTTCAAAAAATATCCTCAGCCTGGGTTGGTTGGGATAGAAAAAAATCTTTATTTTGATTCTTATATGCAAAGAATGTCAACTTTCTTTTAGGAAGACAGATTCCAAAACATTAAGGGAGTGCTTCTTTGTGCTGCTCGTGTTGTAGGCAATGGCATTACAAATAATTAGGCAGCCAGATGGGGAAGCACTCAGCACCTTGTGTTTTTTCTTTCTCCTTCATCATACATTGTCCTCTTAGTACTGCCTTTGCCGCCTCCCACAGAATATCCATGGCCACTGTTCCCCTATTTCCTCTGACATATTGCTTCACCTGATTTTCCATATAATGTCTATCTTCTTTTTTGGCTAAAACCATACTATTAAATCTCTATATCCTTCTAATTTGCTCATCTCTTGTCTCCAATTCTATAATCAGTGGGGCATGATCCGAAATCCATATTGGATGGGTTGTTATTTTCCTCAGTTCCCAATTATTTGATTTTTTAAGAAATATATAATCAATACAAGAAGCTGTTTTATGTCTACTTGAAAAGTGTATCGGCTTGGGGACTAAACTCAAAGCTTCATGCGCTTCTATCAAATTCCTTTTCCACTGCCTTACCCTCTCTTTAGTCATATCTATATTGAAGTCTCCTGCTATTATGACTTCTGCCTCTGAGAATCTCTGGACTTTTTGCATTACCTTATTCAAAAATTTCCTCTGTCCTGTATTTGGGGCATATATATTTATCAAGGTTATCACCCTATTTTGAAACTTGCCTTTAATGAACAAAAATCTTCCCTCGTATCCTGATATCAATCCTTGTATGTGCTAAAATTGCTACTCCTCTCGCTTTAGCCCTACTCCTTGCTTCAGCTAACACCTTCCACCCTGGGTGCTTGATTAATGGTTTAATGTCATCCTTTGCCTTATGTGTTTCCTGTACACATATTATATCTATATTTTGTTGCCTTGCAAATCTTGCTAATCTGTATCTTTTCAAATCTGAACCTAGCCCATTGACATTCAGTGAGAGCATTTTCAAAACTCTAACCATATTCGTAACCCTCCTCTCCCTTCCCTGGCTGAATAGTTACTTCTAATATACTTCTCTCCCTTCTCCCTATCCCCCTCCTTCCCCCTTCCCCCTCGCCCCCCTCCCCTCTTCAGGTATAGGGCTCGCATTTGGGGTGATCTCTCTCCCCTCCCTGTACCTTGGAGTGGGCACATCTCCTCCCCCTCCTATATTCTCTATCCTTTCCTTCATTTAAGACCGTAAGACCCCCTCCCTCTTATTTATGGGGTACTTCTCTTTCTTAGAAGCTTCTTCCTCCTCCCTTGAACATCTTATAATCGCATTCTTTGTTGTTTCTCCTGGCGCGTAGAAGGCTCTTGCTCTGGTTCCTCTGTGCTTGACCCTTCCATTGGTTGAGTTCCTATTTCCCCTGGGTCAAGACCCAACTTCCCCAGGAGTTTCACTGCTTCGGCTGGATTCCTTGCTATAAGTCTTTTGCCTTCTTTATAAATCACAATACTGGCTGGGTAAGCCCATGTAAACAGTATCTTTTTCTGAAAAAGCTTGTCTGCAAATGGCTTCATTCGTCTTTTTTTCTCCAGTGTCTCATTACAAATGTCTTGTCTTATAAATACTTTTTTCCCTTTAAATTCCAATCCTTTCTTTTTCTTCAAGGCCAGGAACACTTGTTGCTGAACTTTTTCTCTTGCAAATTTAATTATTACCAGTCTGGGCTCCCCTCCAGTCCTCCTACTCCTTATCCTGTGAACTCTTTCTACGTGGTCAGCGTTGATCATTATTCCTGTCTCTTGTTCTGAAATCCATTTTATCATAGCATCTTCCAACTGTCGTGAATCAACATCTTCTGAAATGCCATGGAAAATTAAATTCGCCCTCCTCGCCCTGTCTGACAGCCCCTTGAGCTGTTCCTTTAAATAAGTTATGTCCTGCTTATTTGCTGAAGCCGTCTTGTCTGCCTGGCTAGCCAGCTCTTTAACATCTTTTAATTCCTTATTTAACTGACTAAACTCATTTTTTACTTCGTCAATGGCCTCTTGTATCTTGTTATTAGCTTCTAACATCAACGCCTGAAATTGTGCTATCTGTTCTGAAAGCTGTTTAACCGTTGTGGCAGCCATTTCCGGGCCTACAGCTTTATCTCACTTACACAATACTCCCTACTTCTAACTGCTATTTCTCATCTCAGCATGCCTTTGCTTCTTTAACAACTCTACAGGTTATTTATGCCCCCGTAATCACAATATTTACATTCCTTTCGGTCCTAATCTCTTCCTTGTCTTGGAGAGGGACGAGCCAAGGCTTCTTCCTCTAGAGCATGCGCATTCCCCCCGCTCAGCACCTTGTGTTTTAAAGTCAGACCCATTGCAGAGTTTTCATAATAGAGAGCTCCTTCTAATTCATAGATTTTTTTTTTGAGACAACAACTTTGCTGCTGTCCCAAAATCAGCAGCTGGTAGCTGCTCTTCACCTTCCTAATGAGGACTCATTACTGAGTTTTCACACACACACGCTAAATAATGCACTTTCAATCCACTTCAATCCACTTTGCAACTTGATTTAACTGTGTGAAATGACAAAATCCACTTGTCGATTGAAGTCAGTTGAAACTACATTATTTAGCATGTATGAAAGTACCAGTTAGTCTCTGGATTGGACTTGGATCTGCTCTTGATATCAGCATTGCTACCGTTACCAGGGCTAATTTTTTTTGAGCAGGAACGCACAGGAACGCAGTTCCGGCTGGCTTGGTGTCAGGGGATGTGGTCTAATATGCAGATGAGTTCTTGCTGGGCTTTTTCTACAAAAAAGCCCCGTGCAAAACAATGGTGATGTCAGCGGGTTTGGTCTAATATGAAAATAAGTTCCTGCTGAATTTTTTCTACCAAAAAAGCCCTGACCGTTACTATTACAAGCCTTCCTCTCCTTATACTCTCAGCATATCCATTGACAGACATCATCCACTCTGTACAACAGCATGAAGCCTTTTCTTTTTTTACTCTTTTCTGTTTTTTTGCTCTTGTGTCAGTCATCATTAAAAGTCCCGGCTCTCTTCCAGGGCTTCGAACCAATCCTTGTGATTTAAGCCGTATGCAAAACCAAGTTATTGTCATCCAGTCAGAGCCAATGGAACTCCACTGAATGGGAGGGGGTGAGCCTGCCTCAGTTTAAGAAGAGTGTGGAAAACTTTTTCTCCTTTGGATAGGGATTATGTGGCTCTGGAATAGAGCATCAGCTTTTATTTGATTTATAGATGGGTTTGGGAGTCGGTTTATGGAAGAAAGCTTATTTTAGTGGGGCAAACATCCTATTAAGGGCCCAGCATTCCAAAATGGTGTGTGTAGGTTCTGTGGAAAGATGTTCTGTGTGGGAACCTGCTGAGGTAACCTGATAAGAGAAGGAATCAGATTTCCTTTCAGGATTTATTTACTTGAAAACCAGTTTTACTATGTATATTGAAGTTATCCACACATAGTATTTACCGTATTAAATACTTTATTTTCTGTTAAATAAATATTTCTTGTTTGTCTCCCTCTGTGTCAGAATTAGGTTCTAGGTGGTCTGAAATGAGCAAAACCTTCTATTTGAGCTTTAAGAGTCCTCCCCCCCACCCCCGGCAGCAAACAGGCAGGATAGGGTTGTCAGGTCTGACTCAAGAAATATCTGAGGACTTGGGGGTGGAGCCAGGAGACTTTGGGGGTGGAGCCAGGAGACTTTGGGGGTGGAGCCAGGAGCAAGGTTGTGACAAGCATGATTGTATTCCAAAGGGAGTGCTGGCCATCACATTTAGAAGAAGAAGACTGAAGATTTATACCCTGCCCTTCTCTCTGAATCAGAGACTCAGAGTGGCTTACAATCTCCTATATCTTCTCCCCCACAACAGACACCCTGTGAGGTGGGTGGGGCTGAGAGGGCTCTCACAGCAGCTGCCCTTTCAAGGACAACTCCTGCGATAGCTATGGCTAACCCATGGCCATTCCAGCAGCTGCAAGTGGAGGAGTGGGGAATCAAACCTGGTTCTCCCAGATAAGAGTCCGCACACTTAACCATTACACCAAACTAGTTCTCTATTTAAGGGGACTGCACTCCTTTTAAATGCCTTCTCTTCATTGGAAATAATGGAGGATGGGGCATCTTCTTTGGGGGCTCATAGAATTGGACCCCTTGGTCCAATCTGTTTGAAACTTGGGAGGGGGTTAAGGAGAGGCACCAGATGCTATGCTGAAAATATGGTGTGTCTACCTCAAAAAATAGCCCCCCGAGCCCTAGATATGAATGGATTGATTCTCCATTATACCCTATGAAGACCAATCTCCACAAGGCATAATGGAGCACCCAGCAGACATTCAACACTCCCGCACATTTTCTGATAACCTCCTAACCAGGGGTTCTCCTGCCCCCAGCTGTGGAATGGCAACCCTAAGGTAGGAAGGGGAGGGTGTCAGTTCAGTTGCTTTCCAGACCTACGTCATCACACCTTCATACAAAAGCGAATTGGTATAGACCAGGGGTGTGGGGGCTGAATCAGGCCCCTGGAGGGCTCCTATCAGGCCCCCAAGCAACTGGCTGTCATCTGCTTCCTCCTCCCTATATCTTGCTTCTTTCTGCATAACAGTTTGCTTTGCAAGGCTTGCTCAATAGCACGGGAGCTACAGAGCAAAGCCTCTATTTTCTCAGTTGTCTGAGGATCCTCCCTTGGGGAGGAAGCAAGGGGAGGCAGAGCTTGCTTTGCCAGGCTCTTTCAATTGCACAGCAGAGCTACTGAGCCAAGCCTCTCTTCCTTCTATTGACTGAGGCTGCTTCCCCCCAGTACCCTAGGGAAGGAAGGAAAGAGTCAGAGCTTCCTTTGCCCAGTTCCCTGGATCCTATGGGAGAAATACAAAGAAAGCACCTTTAAGACCAACGAGTGCTAACATTTTAAGCATGTTTCAATTGTGTTTGTGTCCTTTATAAAGTTTTTATCTCTGTTACCTAATCTTATATAGGTACACAAATGGCCCAGCCTGACATGGTCTGGCCTGACCAGGTCTCAGTCAGATCTGTCCCTCATAGCAAATAAGTTTGACACCCCTGGTATAGACAATGAGATGGATGAGCCCCCCTCTTTGTCTCCTGCTGCCCAGAACCTGGTCACCTGGAGGAATAGCCACTTGCAAACTGACTGCCTTCCCCCTGGTGTGCCTTTTAAAACAGCAAGTCCAAGATGGTGAAGATCTATGCGGTACAGTGAACCACTACTAGCATCAAAAGTTATAAGATATTTATTAAAAAGAAAATGTTCACAAGGATATTTTTAGCACAGCATCAGACTGAGCAAGGGATACAAAATAAATGGGTAATTCCCTCTCTCTATATGTGCCCTATCAGATGTTCAAGGAAAACTGATCTCTGTTTACCTCACATGCAAGTACAGCCTTGGTCTAGCAGATTTCCATATAGGAGATGTTTAGGGAGAATATAACTTACATGCTACCAATCCTTTTTTCAAAGCTTGTGTCCCTCTTTTTATTTGACTGTGGGCAGCTGGAGTTTAAATAACCTATAGGATAAGCCAAAGTAGGGGATTGGGCATTCTTCAATCCAGAATGCAGTTGCCTTAGAATAATCTCCACCCATCTCCCACATAGCTACTACAGTTCCCTGTATTGTCTGTCAACAAAACATGTCACTCTCTTCCCCCTTTACAACACTGCAAAAATACAACTCTGGGTCATGATCTATTTTTAAATTGATGTAATCCCATCTTTTAAATACTGAGCTTCTGGAAAGTAGGTGCTTGTAGACTTCTTTCAAACTACAAACTAGTTTTTAAAATATTTGTTTTAGAAAAGGAAAGCTTTGAGCTACAAATAACTAGAGTAATGAGGAGCAGAGATCGCCTTCAACCAGCTGGTTTCCTAAGCCGTTTTAATCATATTCTAAGTGAAATCCTCTTTGACTGTAGTAGTATTACAGTCCACTCTTTGACAAGTGAGCTGTGCCTTGTCTTCTGTCATCTGCTTGTGGACTATTTGTATTTTTAGTAGAAAAGAGTATGTAGGCCAGCAAAAACTAGGAATAGTATATACAGGTGCTTTGGGAAGAGCACAAGAAACCTGATCAGTACACCAGATTAGAAGAGATAAAGGGAGACCTTCCTTGAATAATACATAAGGTGCCAAAGGACAAGCACCTGTGCTGAGTTGTCCTACTTAAGGTAGTTCTGGTTTTGTCTTTTCAGCTTACCAGCCATAGCGTTTCTAACCTGCAAAGTGCTTTATAAGCCTGATCTAATTAATCCTATTTTGTATTTTGCATTAGGATTCTCCAGCTTGCTGCTAGAAATAGCAACTGATTAGGAGCAAAGTTGTTGCAAGCAAATACTTGATGGTAGTTCTGCTGTTTTCTTTTCAGTTTTTTTCCCCAGGCAGGTAGAATATTGGCAGATGCAGACAATTGGATTTTTTAGAAAATGGCAGCAAGAGGGAACTCCAGAACTCAAACTTTCTGGAGAAAATAAGTTTGCAACCTGCATGAATTACAAAGGTAGGAGGCTGGGGGTTCATGGTACTCTTTTCAGCTACCTTCTGACACCTGTTTAATGGGTAAGATTGTATTTGCAAAATCACCAGCTTCTGAGCATCCTTCCCAGAAGCCCCAGCTACAAAGTTTTAGAACTGCAGTCCTATGCATACTAGTGAATGTAACTGAAATGTTGGACTTAACATTGACGTACAGAAGAAAAATGTTGGGCTGACAAATGCTAAAGGGAAGTAGTAGATTAGGGTACCCTATCATCATCAAGCCGCATTCCAAAGTGACAGCTGCCCCGCACACACATGCGCGCGCACACACAAAAATGAACATCGTATGTTTCCTCGTGGGGGAGTGACGCAACAGTCCCTGAGGGGGTGGCTAGGGATCCGCCCCCCCCCAAGGAATGCCGGCTGTTTCCTAAGGGGGAAAGGAGGGTCAGCCACTGGTGTAGCAGGCTTCATATTGTTTGAGGGAAAAGCATGTTTTGCAACACAGATGTTATTTAGAGAATTGTGGAGATGCAACGGTTCTAAGCGACCATAGTTTGGAGAGGAGACATACCCAACGGATAAAATGATGGCCTTAAAACTGAGCACAGCTAATCTTATACGTGTAACACGTCCCTTTAACATCAGGTTGCATCAGGTTGCATGTTGATACAACTCATGCTCTTTAACTTGTTTATTAATGATCCGGAGTCAGGAGTAAGCAGCAAAGTGGCCAGGTTTGCAGATGACACTAAATTGCTCAGGGTGGTGAGAACCAGAGAGGATTGCGAAGCACTCCAAAGGGGTCTGTTGAGGCTGGGTGAGTGGGGCGACAATGTGGCAGATGAGGTTCAACATGGCCAAGTGCAAAATAATGCACATTGGGGCCAAGAATCCCTGCTACAAATACAAGTTGATGGGGGTGTGAACCGGTAGAGACTGACCAAGAGAGAGAGACAGAGAGATCTTGGGGGTCATGGTAGATAACTCACTGAAAAAAATGTCAAGACAGTGTGCGATTGCAATAAAAAAGGTCAACGCCATGCTGGGAATTATTAGGAAGGGGATTGAAAACAAAGCAGCCGGTATCTTAATGCCCCCCTGTATAAATAGATGGTGTGGACTCATTTGGAATACTGTGTACGGTTCTGGTCACCGCACCTCAAAAAGGGTATTATAGCATTGGAAAAAAATGTAGAAAAGGGCAACTAGAACGATTAAATGATTAAAGGTTTGGAACACTTTCCCTATGAAGAAAGGTTAAAACGCTTGGGGCTCATTAGCTCGGAGAAACTTCGACTGTGGGGTGACATGATAGAGATTTACAAGATTATGCATGGGATGGAGAAAGTAGAGAAAGAAGTACTTTTCTCCCTTTCTCACAATACAAGAACTCGTGGGCATTCAATGAAATTGCTGAGCAGTCGGGTTAGAACGGATAAAAGGAGGTACTTTTTCACCCAAAGGGTACTTCTTCTCCAAATATATACACACTGTGGCTAATAGCCACTGGTGGACCTCTGCTCCATATTTTTATCAAACCACCTCTTGAAGCTGGCTATGCTTATAGCTGCCACCACCTCCTGTGGCAGTGAATTCCACATGTTAATCACCCTTTGGGTGAAGAAGTACCTCCTTTTATCCGTTCTAACCTGACTATGGTCACTTAGAACCATTGCATCTCCACAATTCTCTAAATAATGTCTGTGTTGCAAAAGACGCTTTTCCCTCAAACAATATGAAGCCTGCTACACCAGTGGCTGACCCTCCTTTCCCCCTTAGGAAATAGCCAGCATTCCTTGGGGGGGGGGATCCCTAGCCGCCCCCTCGGGGACTGTTGCGTCACTCCCCCATGAGGAAACATACGACGTTCATTTTTGTGTGTGCGCGCGCATGTGTGGGCGGGGCAGCTGTCACTTTGGAATGCAGCTTGATGATGATAGGGTACCCTAATCTACTACTAAGGGAGAATGCCTAATTGAATAATACATCGGGTACAAAAATCCAGCCCTGTATTGGGTTTCCATAGTGTAGGGAATTTTTGTCTTGAATATTTTAAAACCAAAACCTCTTTGTAGTTCATCCATGTGGAACGTGAAAGCATGTACAAGCTCTTTTAATGCTCAGTAAGTGGTAACAAGCAATACAGGTGCATAGCATGAGAGCTTCTGGTCATCCTGAACTGTTGCATTAGTTTCTCTGATATACTGAAGTTCTTGCATTACATTATCAGCTTTTGACAACAAGTATGACTACTGGGATATCTCTGTTGGACTACAGGACTGAGATCATGCAGTGCTATTCTGATATAGAAATTGTTGTGTCTTCAGTTCCCCATATTCATCTAGCGACAATCTATGCAGCCATCAAGGTGTACAAAAACCATTTAGAATCGCTGCCTGTCTATGGCTGGGTCCAGACCAGCATTTTGAGCCGGCACACGGATCGGACACCAAAAAAGTATGACCAAATGCATACATCTGCTGCCCCTCCAGCTTCTGCCCCCAACCCATACAAAGGCTATCTCACTCACACCACAAAAAAGCTACCACTTCGGAAGTGGTAGTTTTTTGCTGTGCAAGTGGGGCTTGGGGGTGGGAGTGTGTTGGGATGCTGATGCGTGCGTTTGGGCATGCTTTTTTGGTATGCTGGCATCCTGTCCTTGTGTTGGCTCAAAATGCCAGTCTGTACCCAGCCTATGATAACCAATCAGGTGTTGCTGCTGCTATGCTCAGGATCATGTCCTTAGTTCAGTGGTTGTCAACCTTTCCAGACCCAAGATGTACCTTTATCACCACAGTGGCTGCATGTGACTCACTGCAATAATGTGACATAATCACATGAGAGAAAGAGGGGGAGCCAGGACAATGAGAACCAGACCAAGAGAGCTGGGATAAGAGATAGCCTGAAAGTTTTTCCACTTTTTTTTTGCGGGGGGGGGGGGGAGGGGGGTTGTCATTTCTGGCCTCATACTACTTTGGTTTATCTCCTGATTTCCACAGGCATTTTTGTGCCTATAGATTTCACTTTTTTTTCTCCCCCCCCCCCATTGTTTTTGTGGTTCTTTTTGGATCACTTTTACCCTGATAACTTTCTTGAAGCTGATTTTCAGTCATCTTTTCCCTAGAGCGTAAGGTTTCTGTTGATTTTCTTTGTCCTGCCCAGTCTCACCTACCTCCAGCCCACTGTTCAATGATTGGACAGTCACGGTCAAACCACTCCCTTTCCTCCTCTCACCCTGAAGACCTAAGATATATAAATATCTTAATGCCTTTAGAAATGGCATTAAGATATTTATATATTACTGGAGTGTTATAGCAATAGTCTTGGTTCTCTGAATTCCCAGATTTCATTTTGAAGCAGAATAAGTCTCTAGAACATTCCCTTTTGGAAATATATAAAAAAGGCATATCTCCGCTAGGAAAGAGACTTACTTTAAAGAAAATGAATTCAGATAACCTTCTAAGCCTATTGTTATAAAGCTCCAGCAACATATTGATATTTTAGTGCCTTTTTTTAAAAGGGGAGGAAGTGCCGTACCACCACCGATGACACCCACCACCGATGACAATAGTACCCTACCATGAAAATCCTCATTATTGAAAGTACATCCAGAAGAAAATAAACTGACTCTATAACTATGAAAATGCATAGGGAGGGCTGACATGTAGAAGAAGCCTGCCCAACCTGATTCTAGTGCTTGTGGATCAACTCATAAGAGAATCAGAAGTAAGTTACGTGTGAGTATCATAGGCACAAATCAAAGATCAGAACCATGGAAGAATTTTGTCCACTGTTTAGTGACTTGTCTTGCTGCTTTTCTCAGAACATGCAAATAGGTGGGATGCGTAGCACCCTTTCCTTATCTACAGTAGGATCAGGTCCTTAAAAAAAATAGCAAAAAAGCCACTGATTTCCAGATGGGTTCAAGAACCTGCAGTTGGGGCTCCATGATGCACATAAGAGTCCTAACTCATGGGCTGAAGACCTTTCTACGCTAGACTTTAATTCTGGTTCAACCTTGTCCCTGAACTGACATTCTACACTACTATCAAGTTCACTCCTGGTTTTTTCTCATTTCTACATTACACTTGAGTTCACTCTACTTTCATCTTGCCCCCCCCCCCCATTTATACATTACATTGAGTTCACTTCAGTTTTGCCCCACAATTCTCCTGGGATATATGAATGCTGTTGTGCCCAGGGTTCTCCTGCAACTCTGCAAAGTAAATGAACACAAGTCAAACTTACAGAAAAGCCAGGTGGAGGTCAAGTGCAGAAAGGGCCACTTCTTGGCACATTGCTATTAAGCCATGATTAAGGTGGGTTATGTTGGCATTCAGGAACACATTTGCTAATGGCAATAAGGACACTGATTAAACATGCAGGAATTGTATCACCCATGATAGTCTTACAGTTCAGAATTCAATGAAATTTAGGGTTTCCAGCCAGTGGTTGGCACCTGGTAGGAGACTAAGAGTGGAGAGGCGCTATCATACTGATAGCATAACATAATTTCCAGAGTGGAAGTGACATCACACCATCAGCATGATGCTCCAGGGTTCACCAGAAATAGGGCTGCCAAGTCCAATTCAAGAAATCTCTGGGGACTTTGGGGGTGGAGCCAGGAGACTTTGGGGGTGGAGCCAGTAGACACTGGGGTGGAGCTAGGAGCAAGAGTGTGACAAGCACAGCTGAACCCCAATGGGAATTTTGGCCATCTCATTTCAAGGGACGGCACACCTTTTAAAAAGTCTTCCTTCCCTCCACCCTCCCCTTCTCTAATTTCTCCTCAGAGGTGGAGCGGAGCGGGCGACACCGCTGCGCAGCTGCCGCCTCTTCTCCACTTCACCGTAACTGCTCCTCCAAAGCAGAGAAGAGGCGGCAGCACAGCGGCATCACCCGCTCCGCCCCGCCTCTGAGGTGAAATCAGAAAAGGGGAGGGTGGAGGCAGGCCTGGAGCATGGCGAGCCATGAGTCCAGGTCCTAGAAGGACCCAGATTCACGGCTCGCCACGCTCCTGGCCTGCCTCCACCCTCCCCTTCTCTGATTTTACCTCAGAGGCGGAGCAGAGCGGGCGATGCCGCTGTGCTGCCGCCGCCTCTTCTCTCCGAGATGGGGCGGCTCGCCACACTCCTTGGAGCCGTTCCCCCCTCCCCCCGCTTCCGTTTTTTTGGAGAGCGGGGGAAGAGGCTGTAAATCCTGGGGTCCCCCGCCAGGGCGGGAGGGTTGGGAAGCCTAACTGGAAATTATGGTTTTATCATTCAATTCTTGGTGAACCCGAGTTTCACACCAACAGTGTGACGTAACTGTAGTGTGATTTTCAGTTTATTCACTCCCCACATCCTACTGAGAAGCTGGAGGGGTCAAGGACTGCCTTTAGGAGGTTTCTCGCCATAGCAGAGGACCTTCCAGCTCTAATGGGAGCGCCTATTCAGGATTTAAAGAATGGGCTCGTTGCACACTTGAATTCTATGTTTAAAAAAAGGAGGGGTGCACAGCATATAGACCTCAGTGCACATAAATCTCCATTTAAATCTATCTATAAGGATAAGTATTAAGGAATACCCACATGTGTTGTGGATTTACTTGATCATTTAAAAGGATTTATTTATTTTATAGATTGCAAACACATGGAATTGTCATTTATCCTGGAAGGCTGGGGTGGTGGTTTCCCCTGAAAATGCCTACCTCTGAGTTGCTTCGGCAGCTGGTGAGAGATTTTATGGGTAACCTTTATATTTTCTCAGCAAAGGTTAAAACCAACTCCAAGGTAAATTTCATGGGGAGATGATTCAGCTGGATGGTTTAAAAGCCCCTTCTCACTCTCTATCAGTCTGCTCCTGGAAATTACATCTCTTGAGACTACAAGATCATGCAGACTTAGATCTATGGCCCCTCTAGGCCCCTCTGTGTTTCCCACAGTGGGCAACTAGATGCCCTGGAAGGCCCACAATAGAGGCACAGAGGCCAAAGTCTTTCAGTACTACTGCCACTCAAACTGGCAGTCAGAGGTATATGCCTTCAAACATGGAGGTATGATTCAGCCATTATGGCTACAATCCATTGGTAGACCAACCCTCAACGAAACTGTCTAATCAGTTGCATTACATTTCATAGCAATCCAACAACACATCTCAATTTTATAGTTAATAAAGTCCTCATGTTTTTAGCAAGGCACATTGTATTCTCTAACCACAGTCACTGTGACTCTGTGATCATAACCTTGGACCATTAGCTTTTACCTTCACTTTGACATAGCATGTTAAAATACTGGTGACATTTTGGGTGTTACTAGCTCATTCAGCAAAGGTCATGTGAAGTTCAATCTATTAGCACTCACTTAGCTTATCTGTATCTGTTCCTGTTGGAAAGCAACTGTTCATTCTCATGCAGGAGCTCTGTGAAGTGCACTCCTCCTTGGGATGCCTATTAAAATTGCACTTGTTTGTCATCTCTTCCATTTTCTTGCATGTCTTGCCTTTCACTCTATGATCTAGCCATGTTTTCACATTCTTGGGTGCTTTTTGTAGCTGATACCACTTTTTAAAACTTTACAAAGTGTGCAATAAAGATGTTTATTAGGGTGCACTAGTGATATATACGCTTAAATTACTACAGAAGTGATCTTCAGTGTGGCATCCATGGGTGTCACAGACCCTACCAGTGTGCTTAATGGTATTCTTCTTCCACTAAGCTAGGCTTGCCAATCCCCAGGTCCCAGTGGGGGATCGTCCAATTTTTCAGCCATAACAAAAAAAAATTTAACTTGTTAATAATATCAAAATACAAAACGAATAATAGTAGTACATATCACCAAGTTAAAGCCTCATACGTTACTCAGTGCTCCTACTGTCCTTATGTGGCTGAAAGCCACTAAATAACATTCAGTCCAGTGTTAAAAGTAGGTGGTCCAACGGAGAACCGGTCCACTTTGCAATCCATTTCGGATCTCAGATCCTTCTTCCAGGGACCATTCTTATAAGTGTTATACAATTTCCCAGGTCCAGTAGTGCCAAAAGAATTCCTAGCTTTCTCTAATTAGC
This sequence comes from Heteronotia binoei, assembly GCF_032191835.1. Classification (NCBI taxonomy): domain Eukaryota; kingdom Metazoa; phylum Chordata; class Lepidosauria; order Squamata; family Gekkonidae; genus Heteronotia; species Heteronotia binoei. The sequence goes on along the minus strand of NC_083228.1, from coordinate 74,030,951 downwards.
ACGCATAATAGCGGGAACGCCATAGTAAGTGCTATCCTTAGGAATGCAGGCATCCCAACCCTATTCTAGAGACATATATTATGCCACAAGAGGCCCTGTGTAATTTCTTTCTGCCAATCTGATAGCTAGACACAAGGTGGTTCTTATGTTTTCAGTGTTTCTGGAACAAATACAACAAGTAGTCCTAAGTCTTAAGTCATGTAGTGGTTATGCAATTTGAGCAATAGCCAACTGTGTGTTGGACCAAGAGGGATAATACAAGAAAAAGGGATTTCAAAAGATACGGAAAAAATGCACATGGTCAAAAATGGCTGCCTTCCCACAGGAGAGGTCTGTGTCCTCTCATGAACTCAGCATCCCAGGAAAAGAGACTTCCTTTCTGTTACAAGGTGTTTTTATCATATCTGTTTCTCCACCTACTGACCAGGTCACCCAGGTCAAAGTGGCTTTTCCTGGATGGTTCTAAAATGCTCCTTCCTGAAGACTTTCTAGCCTTAATCCCTCCAAGTCTCTGTTCCCTGCTTGGAGAAGGGGAAGAACCTGACCCACCCATTATCTCTAGCTAGCCCTATTAGTATTTCTTAAGAGGTAGCTAATTGAACAGGAAAGCCATTGAACAAACTCCACCCCCCTACTCTGTCTCTGCCCAGAGGAGGGGGGGGGACTTTTAAAACTCCCAGGGGAAAAAACATTTCTTCACACCCTGGATGACTGTCAAAGGATATATTTCTTTCTCAGTCTGGTCTTGTGCTAAAAGTATGCTTAAGCATTTTCCTTTTAATAAATACTTTATAACTTTTGATGCTGGGAGTGGTTCTCTGTCACCTGGAAGTGATGTCATCACGCTGGGGACATCGCACTAGGGATGCTCTAGGACTCACGATAAACTATGGTACCATAGAGTTTTACTGCAAGTCCTAGAGCATCACACCAGAAACGCTCTAGGATTCTTAGTCAAACTCTATGGTACCCAGGGCTTTTTTTTGAGCAGGAACACACAGGAACATAGTTCCAGCTGACTTTGTGTCAGGGGGTGTGGCCTAATATGTAAATGAGTTCCTGCTGGGCTTTTTTTCTACAAAAAGCCTTGTGTGAAACAATGGTGATGTCAGGGGTTGTGGCCTAATATGCAAATGAGTTCCTGCAGGGCTTTTTCTACAAAAAAGCCCTGATGGTACCATAGAGTTTTAGCACGAGTTCTAGAGCATCCCCAGCGCAACAACATCACTTCTGGGTGATGTCATCGATTTGGGGATGGTGTGTGCCAATGGGGCTCTTCGGGGGCAGGGATCCCCCCAGTGATCTGCTCCCTGCTGGCGGGTTGGGGCCCTAGGACGGGGGATCCCCCAACCCTGGCAGGAGCTTGGCAGCCCTAGTACAACAGAGACTTCGACAGTCTTGGATATGCTATTTTAAAAGGAGTGCCATGGAGAAGTCAGGCTGTTGGCAAGTGACTATTCCTCCAGGGGCATGCAAGCCAGTAAACTATCTCCATGGTGACCTGACACTGGGCAGTGGGAGACCCAGGGGCAGGGCCTCAGAACTGGGAAGGGAAGCTGGGAGTCCTGACTCTTTCAGTGAGTGATTGCTTAGAAAAGGTCAGGTTGTGGTGGTGGTGAACTAAGAGTGGAAGAAAAGGCTATCGGGGGGTCAAGAGAAACTTAGGAGGGCAGGGTGGAACAGAGCCTTCAGGTCGGAGCAGGCATGTTCTGCCACACCGGGTATCAGGACTATGGTTCTCCACATGCTTGCATGGGAACAAGTTCCATTGAACTTGTCCCTGGCCCAAAGGATGTCCACTTTGCTTCAACTAGGGCCAGGGCTTTTTCTGTGCTGGCCCCTGCCTGGTAGAACAAGCTTTCGCTAGAGATCCAGGCCCTGCAAAGCTGTTGCAATTCCACAGGGCCTGTAAAATGGAGCTCTTTCCACCAGGCCTTTAGTTGAGGCGGTGGGCATCACCAACCATCAATATGGCCTCCCTGCCACATCCTGACCCACTTGGGAGTTGTGCTTGATTATGACTACTTTATTCATTGTTCCTGTCCAGCCAGGGATTAGGTGCTTGAAATGGTCACTATCTGATTTTTTTTAATTAGTTAATTTTAATTAGTAAATTGGTTTGTTTGGATTTTATGCTTGTTGTTTTAGAAATATATAATTTATTTTATTTGATGTGACCCACCCTGAGCCCATTTGAGGAGGGTGGGATAGAAATATGAATAAATAAAGGATTTTTAGAATGGGCGTGGAATGGATATGGAGAAGACTGTACTATAAACCTGTTTTTGAAAGGGCAGCGCTAGAAATAAAAAAACTCATTGCAGCTGGACAGACTTAAGAGTTTAAGTTTAATATATTACAGTTTAATTGCAGAGTACTTGCTTCTATGGTGTTCACCAAGAGTACTCATAGAGACCAACCAGTACAGTATTGCTGAGACTAGAATTACTCAGGGATATAAATTGTGCCTATGTATACAGTATAGCAAATCTGGTAAAGTATAAACAGGCCTGGTTCTGTATTTTAATCTGCACTGGCTCTTATGTGCTCAAGAGGATTTCTAATGGTCTGGCTGGGTAGTTCTCTGAGGATTGTTGTCATGTTTAAATGGAGTAGGGGAGAAACATGAATAACAGCCAGCGTTCATTGGGAGAATGGTGAGAGAAAAATAAGAGAGTTTATCTTTCCATTCTTTAACTACTGCTCAGTGGTAACACAGAGACTGAATTGCTCACCTGACACCCACCCTTTCCTTGGCAACTTTTACTCCGGCATGTCTACAATGAAAGTATAAGGGAGAGTGAATATCCATGCCGTGAATAGTAAAAGATCCTCCCTTGCCTTGAGCTGTTTGGGGACCAAAGCCAAAAACTGAGTTTTAACGTTTTCATAACTATTGTTTAGCTGGTGTCTGTTGTCATCAGTCTCTCTGCCTTTAAGGAATAATTGCATGATATGTCTGTAAATGATCAAACAGAATGTGTCTCAGGAGTATTAGTTTTCTGTACTGGCTTGTGTCCATACTGTACCTCTAAAAGAAAGATTATATCAGATTTGAGCAAGCCTTATTTTGGTAACCTGAAAAAATGCTCTGGTGGTCCCAAGGTACTACTGAAGAACCAATTAAGAGATTCCATTGAAAGCAGTTCTCAGTGTTTCTAGCACCTTTGAATCTTTCTAATAGCTGAAGCCTGTATATAAGGATATTCTGAAGCCCTCAAATCACTGAGCAGTTGTTAGCCTGGATCTTCCAGTGTTGTTGAATAGTGCAGCACACTTCAGTTGGCTAGCTGATTACTAGTTAAAGATAAATTTTAATTGGTAATAACCTCTCTTCCCATTGCTCAGAGTTCTTTTTTTGTCAATTTCAAGTTAATAAGGAATTACATTCTACGTGCAGGTGAGAGATAGGTTACTCATTCTTGCTAACTGGATACTGCTCTGGATGTGGGATGCATGTCCAGCCTCCATGGTGGAAGACTGAGAGAAAAGTGCACCGTCTTTGTGTGCAAGTGAGAGGAAGTACATGATTGTCTGTCTGGCAGAAGTTCTAGCTCTTTTAGCATTATGCGCCACTAGGTGCACCAGTAGGCTCTGGTTTTAAGGCAGGAGACATTTCAGAGGTGATTTGCCATTCCTGCCTCTGCATCATGACCCTGGTATTCCTTGGAGGTTGCCTTTCCAAATACTAGTCAAGGCCAACCCTGCTTAGCTTCCAAGATCTGATGAAATCAGGCTAGCCTGGGCTATCCAGATCAGGGCTTTGAGAAAGTAAAAAATGTACAGAATAAAAGTAATAAAGAAAAATCCCAATTAATTGGACAGGGGAGCACACTGGCTTGGTTTCTGCCACTCTGCAGCTCTGATATTAGTGATGGGCACTGATTCGAGAGAGAAAGTTAATGTTGTTAGCCGCCCTGAGCCTGCTCCGGCGGGGAGGGCGGGATATAAATAAAATGATTGATTGATTGATTGATAGGGTAAGTATCCTGTGACATTACTCGGGAACGGAAGGTCCACTGTCCAGCAAATGTTTGGTTTTGGTCTTGCAGAATACAGCAACTCATAATTATGTATTAGCTCTTTTATTATAATTAGTTAAGAAACCTGGTTGATCTTCTGACTGCAAAGGAATGTAATAGATACAGCTGTAATAAGCGTTTCTGTCCATTTTACACGTATATGCTCAAATTCATACCCTAGTTCTTGCGCAGCAAAGGCCTCTACAGTTCTCAGTGATTTACATTATACCTCATGTCCTCATATCTGCAAGGAAGGCTTGAAAGCCTGTAGGGTTTTGGCTAGGCTTATGTGTGGTCAGGTGTTTCAGTGCCTTATATATTTGTTTTGCTTCCCCATGACCAGAAGAAAAAGAATAATTTTTACAAAACAAATCTAAACAAATGAGCAAAAGATTTTAGAAATGTGGTGCCGAACCTATATGCACCCAATGGGTTTCTTTTGCATTCTATAGTCCCCACTCAAAGGTAGTTCCAAATATGTGTAGTAATGTTTTCATTTTTATTTATTTCTTTCATTTACACTTGACTTTTCTCCCCAGTGGGGATCCAGAGTAGTTTACAGCATTCACTCTTTCTCCATTTTATCCGCATAGCAATCCTGTCAGGGAGACTGAGAGTGTGAGATTGGCCCAAGGTCACTCATCAAGCTTCCATGCCAACTGGAGACTTGAACCCTGGTTTGTCAGATTGTAGTCCGACACTCTGACAACTACACTATGCAGTCTCTCTTTTAAGGTCAGTCACTCAAGGTAATCATGACCTTTGGTTGTGTGTCTTTTTGGGGGAAATGCCATAATTGTCCAGATTACACAGTAAAATATACCAGACATGTCTTCTTTTCAAATACTCGTGTATTTTTGGGGAAAAAGTTGTTTGATCAGTTATGACTACGGTTGCCAACAGGCCTGGAGAAAAGTGTCCTGACCTTCTAACAGAGGCTTAATGTGTAGAAATGGGTAGGTGAAGTTTTTCAAGGAATGGCATATCACCTGATATATTACTGGGTTAAATGTAAAAAATTGTCATTTGCCTTGGAAGCACAGAAGCTTTCCCTACATTTCCCAGTTAAGGGAAAATGCTGTTCAAAGTTAAAAATGCTGTTCAAACACATTTTCTCTACATTTCCCAGTTAAGAGGAAAATGCTGTTCAAACAAATTACAAAGATGATTTGACTCCAATGGTAATGACAGAAATAAATTTTACTTACAAAAATAAAAGCACATCTTACACAATTCATTCATGTAGATATATTTAACTCACTGTGAACATATTAACTTCAAAGAGGATAATTTGCTACAGCTCCAAGCCCAGGTAAGAGAAAGAAGAGAGGCCCTATATACAATGAAATCAGAAGGCAATCAACAGCCAAAGAGTGTCAACATCTAACCAATGAGAAGGTCGGGGCCAGCTTCCAAGTGTACCCAAGTGACAGAATTCTATTAACTGTTTTCCTCCCTGATCCTCTTACATGCAGAATTACAACACCCAACATAAATAACATCCTATTAAATCCCTATTGTATGAGGATAATTTTTTTTCTCCAGGTGGTTGGCGAGCGAAGTTATGATACAACAAAGCCAACACAAGTCATGCAACTATGTACATTCTTATGTCAGACTGAGTTTAGCATATCTGTTTGGATAGCAGGTACAAATGCTTCACCTGTTGTTAAAATTTAGCTCTGGAATTCTGGAACATTTCTCATCCAGCAGCTAAGCTTTCCAACTGCTGTAGCTCCCATGTTATCAACACTGGTAGAAGAGGAATTATTCTTTATTGATGGCACAGTGGCAAGCAGGCCTGTAGCTATGATGGGGCTTCTCAAGGCCCAGCCCCCAACTTTCTGTGAGACTGTGGGAAAGAAGAGTTTCCCCCACTTGTTTTCCAACCCCCCCCCCCCACTTATTCCCCCATCTCACCTTATCCAACAGCAGCAACACTGACCAGTTAGCCACTCTGCCTCTCCTGGGGGTGGCTGGATAGTGCTTGCTTGCATACTTTCATGCATGCATAGAGGGAGGGAACAAATGAATGAACAGCCAAGCCAAGCCTCCAGCTCTCTTGCTTGAGCACATGCACAAGAGAAATAATTTTTAAAAAGAAAGCCAAAGAAACAGTAGCCATAGTGTGCAACAGCTAAGCATTCTTATTGGGTGTGTGAACTTAGGGATGTGTGCACATCCTTCTCCTCTTTTCCCATCTTGCACTGCGTGAGCCAGCAGCTACCCCTCTTCCATCGCCCCTCAATCTTTCCTCGTGCCCAGGCTGGGCACACTCCAAGCCTTCCCCCTCCCTTGTGTCATGTCTGTGGCTTATTTTGGGGGGACCACCACTTTTCCCATTGCCCCCTGCTGAAAATTTCCTGGCTATGGGCCTGGTGGCAAGCCATGTCATAGGTCAGCAAGAATAGAAAATCGAAATTATTTTTTTAAGACGCCTTATTCCCCATGATCAAAGGTTGTAACAGCGTTATAGACTATTTAAGAAAGACAAACACTATGAGCTATGTTAATATACCCAAATAGGCTTCTCAATCCCCAGGTCCCAGAGGGGGATCCCCTGGTTTTACAGGCTTTCCCCCTCCCCCAGCCAGCTGGCCGACGGGGGAAGCCCCACCCCCACAGCCATCATGCACCTCCATGAACAATTCCCATAGGGAACGATGAGGAATTGATCTGCGGGTATTGGGGGCTCCGGGGGGGGGGGCTGTTTTTTGAGATAGAGGCACTAAATCTTCAGTATAGCATCTAGTGCCTCTCCTCAAAATACCTCCCAAGTTTCAAAAAGATTGGACCAGGGGGTCCAATTCTATGAGCCCCCAAAGAAGGTGCCCCTATCCTTCATTATTTCCTATGGAAGGAAGGCATTTAAAAAGATGTGCAGTCCCTTTAAATGTGATGGCCAGAACTCTCTTTAAGTTCAATTGTGCTTGTCACACCCTTGCTCTTGGCTCCGCCCCAATGTCTCCTGGCTCCACCCCCAAAGTCTCCTGGCTCCACCCCCAAAGTCCCCAGATATTTCTTGAATTGGACTTGGCAACCCTATACCCAAATGATCCCATAGCAGTCTTGTAAGACTGCCAGTTAAACTAGTCATGGTAGCAGTGAACCTGTTTGATTATTTATTTACTTATATCCCACTTTTCTCCCTGATGAGGACCCAAACATCATCCCACCAATCTTTAAAATTGGGCTGCCCCATTTACATACAACATGGGGACTGGTGTATTTATGATTTTTAAAGCAAAAGGGACATGCAACGCAAGAACCATGAAGCCTTCTGCTTACAGCTTACCATTTCAGATTCTGCTCCTCACAGATGCTTTTAATTTTGGTTTATCTCTAATGAGATCAGCTGCAAGAAAAGCACTGAGGGGATGAGGAAGCAGTGGGGAGATAAGTCTCATACAGAGGACAGCTTAAGCTCTCCCTTCCAGCATGCCCCCTTTTCTCTAATAATGGAAAATTCCTCTTTTATACATTATTAGAAGCAGGCCCAAGTATGGTGTCATTTGTGCCTGAAAGAGTTTGGCTTAAGTCTAGAAAAATACTGTGTGTGACTATGGTCTTCTGGATCCTTCATGTTCTTTGATTTCTGGTTTTACAGTTTATAAAATTCAGCAGGTGCACTGTAAGCATTCAAACACTCCAAGATAGATAGGCTGGGATCACACTGGGAAATTGTTGTGGTATTATCTTGGCTCCCAAAAGGCCACTTGAATTAGGTCCATTTCCTGGCGATCAGACAGCGGTCCATGGTTGACCATTTACACTGCTAGTGCCTCTTAACCATGGACCCACTGCAGAAAGGGTTTTTTTGGTTTTTTAAAAGTCTCCCTGTTTGTGCACTCAAGCAGAGAAGTGCACAAGTGCTCTTCAGAGTGGGGTTAGGAAAAAAAACCCAGATGTGCCGGAAATGGCTTGGCACAATCATATTTCTCTTCTGTTTATGAGTCACGCCGGGGTGATCAGATAGCAACTGAATATCCAACCTGAATGCAACTCAAGGAGAAGCTACTGGAAATATCCTGGTGGCTTTTTAATCTGGATGGGAGGCCTCTTGAGACAGGGTAAGGATGACTGCATCTCGGGAGCTACATGTGTGTGTGTGTATGTGTGATCGTGCCTGTTTGATCTGGGGGTGAGGCATGGCTAGGTTGGTCCAAATCTCTCATGTGATTTCTCCCTAAGTTTGAGTCCAGTGGCACCTTTAAGACCAACAAAGTTTTATTCAAGATATAAACTTTTGTCTGCAAGCACCCTTCTTCAGATGTTAAAGGTGTCTCTGGACTCAAACTTCGTTCACATAGCTAGTGGGTTCCTTTCTGAGTGGGTTCTACTGAAATCTGTAGCGAGAAATTTTATGAGGGAGGCATAAAGGTAGGCTTCCCAACCCCCCCACCCTGCTGGGGGACCCCTGGATTAGCAGCCTCATCCCCCGCTCTCCAAAAATGTGGAAGCAGGGGGGTGGGGGTATGGGGGTGGGGAAACGGCATGGTGTCTCTTTCCTTGCCTGCCTCCCTCCCTCGCAGGCTTTAGGCTTCTCCCTTCCTCCGGGTCACAAAGACCCGCCCACCGCTGGCCTGCTATTCGCTCCAGTCCGGCTTCCCTTCATGAGGTGCATGCTGGGACTCGTAGTCCTTGCGTCCTCTCCGGCTGCTACAGGCGTCTCCTCGGGGAGTCTGGCTGGCGGAGGGGGGGGAGCTCCGCCCCCAGAGGACCATGTGCGTTTCTACCTCCGGAGGCTTCAGTCGCTGATTGAAAGGCTTCCTCTTGGGATGGGGTGTCTGTGTTACTTTGAAGAAGTTGGCAGCAACTCGTGAGTAGAGAGGCCAATCCCCCTTCAGTGTTGCCAGAAATGGGGGGGGGGGGAGTCTGCTGAGTACTTCATTATTCTCTATGTGTTGATTGATTCTCATAGGGTATAATGGGGAATTGATCTGGAGGTTTCGGGGACTTTGGGGGCGCTGTTTTTTGAGGTAGAGGCACCAAATTTTCAGTATAGTATCTAGTGACTCTTCCCAAAGTATCCCCCAAGTTTCAAAACGATTGGACCATCCAATTCTGTGAGCCCCAAAAGAAGGTGTCCCTATCCTTCATTATTTCCTATGGAAGGAAGACATTTAAAAAGGTGTGCTGTCCCCAGATATTTCTTGAATTAGACTTGGCAACCCTACATAAAGGTATAGTGAAGGTGGGAAGCACTATCATAAATCAACCTAAAACTGAAAAACCCTGAAATATGTGTGCTATTCTTAGTTACTTAATGTTTTCATTGAAATTGAAATAGATTTTATCTGAGTGCACCTTTAGGCCTTATATATCAGTGGGTGACCACTGACTGATATTTAATTTGCAACATCTCTAATGTATCATACCTGACTAAATAATTTTTATACTTTGCAACCCTGAGCCTGCCTCGGCGGGGAGGGTGGGGCATAAATCAGATTAAACATAAACATTAAACATAAACCATAAAACCATAGCTTCATTAATGACAGCAGTAATTTTTCCTTCATTTCACTTAAGATTACATAATAAATTAACAAGAATATTAATGTGAGATACATTCCACTGAAATCTTTATAGTCCATTACATCAGTTGAGCAACTCCTGGAAAAAAAGTTTGCCAAACTATATACAATTGAGACAAACTATATACAATTGAGACATCTTTTAAGGATGTCAGTTTGATTACCAAAGAGGTTTTATATTTCACAATCCTTTCTTCCATTGGTGGAATATTGTCTGACTTCCAGTATCTTGCATATGAAAAATAATATTTTGAACTTGTTTCAGAAACATAGGTACCGTATTTTTCGGACCATTAGACGCACCGGACCCTAAGACGCATCTAGTTTTTAGAGGAGGAAAACAGGAAAAAAATTTTTGAAGTTGTGCACCCAGATCTGGGCACCTTCCCCCTCTCAATCCTGCCTCCGATCCCAGCCCTTACTAGAAGCAGCAGCTGAAGCCTGGCAGACAGGCACAGAGGAAGCCCCCCCCCTCTGCAAACCCAGCGCGAAGCACTGCGTTTGCGTAGGGGGGGGGCTTCCTCTCTTCCTGGCTTCATCTTGACAGGCAAAGAGGAATCCCCCCCTCCACAAAGGCAGCGCTTGGCTAAGCGCTGCCTTTGCGAAGGGGGGGGGTTCCTCTCTTCCTGGCTTCAGCTTGACAGGCAAAGAGGAATCCCCCCCCTCCACAAAGGCAGCGCTTGGCTAAGCGCTGCCTTTGCGAAGGGGGGGGGGGTTCCTCTCTTCCTGGCTTCTGCCTGGCGATGGGGGCGGAGGGAGCGATCTCGCTGCTTGTCTTCCAGCCAGGCATGCTTTTGCCGTGCTTGGGTGCTTGGCTGGGAGAGAAGCAGCGAGATTGCTCCCTCCCCTCCCACCCCCACCCCAGCACGCTGAAGGGAGCGATCCTGCCCCTTCTCTCCCAGCCAGGCATGCTTTCCCCGTTCTTGCATGCTTGGCTGGGAAAGAACTGGCGAGATCGCTCCCTGCCCTCCCACCCCCACCCCAGCACGCTGAAGGGAGCGATCCTGCCCCTTCTCTCCCAGCCAGGCATGCTTTCCCCGTTCTTGCATGCTTGGCTGGGAAAGAACCGGCGAGATCGCTCCCTGCCCTCCCACCCCCACCCCAGCACGCTGAAGGGAGTGATCCTGCCCCTTCTTTCCCAGCCAGGCATGCTTTCCCCGTTCTTGCATGCTTGGCTGGGAAAGAACCGGCGAGATCGCTCCCTCCCCTCCCACCCCCACCCCAGCACGCTGAAGGGAGCGATCCTGCCCCTTCTCTCCCAGCCAGGCATGGTTTCACCGTGCTTGGCTGGAAGAGAAGCTGCGAGATCGCTTCCTCCACCCCCACGCCAGCACGCTAAAGGGAGCTATCCAGCCCCTTCTCTCCCAGCCAGGCATGCTTTCGCTGTGCTTGGCTGGAAGAGAAGCGGGGAGATCGCTTCCTCCCCTCCCACCCCCACCCCAGCACGCTGAAGGGAGCGATCCTGCCCCTTCTCTCCCAGCCAGGCACGCAAGCACCGTGCTTGGGTGCTTGGCTGGAAGAGAAGCGGCGAGATCGCTCCCTCCACCCCCACGCCAGCATGCTGAAGGGAGCGATCCTGCCCCTTCTCTCCCAGCCAGGCATGCTTTCGCCGTGCTTGGCTGGAAGAGAAGCTGCGAGATCGCTTCCTTCACCCCCACGCCAGCACGCTGAAGGGAGCTATCCAGCCCCTTCTCTCCCAGCCAGGCATGCTTTCACCGTGCTTGGCTGGAAGAGAAGCAGCGAGATCGCTCCCTGCGAAGTGCTGGGTTGGCGATGGGGGCGGAGGGAGCGATCTCGCCGCTTGTCTCCCGGGGGCTGCAGGCCCCTCCCCCCCTCATCTTTTAGTATTCGGACCATAAGACGCACGCACTTTCCCCCCTGCTTTTTTGGGGGGGGGAAGTGCGTCTTATCGTCCGAAAAATACGGTATATAGCTTAGCAAGGTAATTAGCGGTAGCAGTAAAGTTTTATCAAGCTATGTGGCCTGGAAACAGGAGTGACAATACAGTAGAAGTGGAAAGATATGATGTTGAATTCTTTCACAAATCCCTAAGAAGAGCTCAGGTACTCAATTCATTGGGTGTGGAGAAGAGGAAAATTGCAGGGGTGGAGATCAGAATGGTATTTGAGAATATGATTTAGCTATTGAATCTATATAATGTGGTGTGCTTTCTTTAGGAACTTTATCCATGTAATGTTCTAGCAGCCATGCTGTCTGAGGGAGTGCAGCATGCAAACCAGCAATTCTGTGTCTAAAACTGTAGGGTTGTCAATTCTGGGTAGGGAAATTCCTGGAGATTTGGCAATGGAGCTGGGCTTAGTGGTCTTGGTAAGTTTGATAGCTCTGTCAAGGAAATCCCAGAGATTTGGGGAGGCAGCTCAGTAGGAATCTAACACCATGTACTGTGATGTCATACATAGTTCAACTCTCCCCATTTCTATGAGGTAATTTCCTCTCACCAACATTTAAAATCCTATCTCATATCACTCCACCTGGGCCCTGCCTTTTTCCTCCCACATTACATCACTTGTAGGCTTTTGTATGCATGTATACCATCTGAAGCTGCTGTTTCCTCTACAGAAACAGATAACTGTAATCTAGAGTTCAGTTGTAGTTCTGGGAGAACTCCAGACCCCACATTGAAGTTGTTAACCATGAATGCTCGGGCTTGCCTGTACCCTGGGGATTGTGCAGTCTGTATGATTCTAGGAATTTGATGTTCTGTCTTGACCTGTCTAACCTTATACTTGCTGGTGCCCTTCTTGCTTGTCTAGCTCAAGCCACTGATTTCAAGGAACCTGAACAGAAGAAGATTCCCTGCAGTTCAAGAGAAAGGTAGCCCTGGCCTGGGTAGAGTTGCCAACTCTGAACTGGGAGATACCTGGAGATTTGGGGATAGACACTGAGGAGGTCTGGGTTTGGAGAGGGGAAGGACATCAGCAGGGTGTACGGCTATAGAGTCCACCCTTCAAAGCAGTCATTTTATCCATCTGTTGTCTGGATTGTTATAATTCTAGGAGATCTCCAGGCCCTACTTGGAAATTAGCAGCCCTAGAATGGGTCTAGTATATTGTGCACTACTGTCAATGTCCCCAGGTCCTTTCGAACTGTCTGCTTTTCTCTTGCTTATTTAAGTTCAGGATCCAGATATTTAAGGGCTGACTGTGTAGCTTTGTGTGTATGTGTGTGCACATGCAGTAATGAGCATATGTGCCTCCTGTTACTGAAGTACTTTTGGTATTTCTTGAAGCTGTTTTCTGTTTCATGTGATTGAAAAAAATGCCCTATTAAAGGATAGGTATGTAACTGAGTAATGGAATTGCACAGATGTCAATAAAATCTTGATATGTAGTTTCAGCCTCAAGGCATAACTATTTGTAATGAGTTCCAATTTTAAAAATAAAAATAAGCTGCTTTTTTAAAAAAAGATTGCCTACTTGGTTGCATTATTACCAATAGGCATTAAGGAACCATAGGATTTAAAGAGGCCAAAAGGTCAGCTTCTGCCTGCAAGGCAAGATCATTTGCACATCCCTTTCCCTTTCCAAAATGTAAGCCACACTGTGCCACAAACTAGAGAGCAAAAAATGTATCTGCAGAGAAGACTTATTTAAATGTCATTATATCTCAGCCTTGCAGTTGACTAAGGCAGCTCACAATAAACCTAAAAAGCAAAACAAAAATAAAACACAAGAGGTATGGACAATAAAATCTAAAAGTTCAGTCAATAATAAACCCAGTTAGTAAATTTATCCCCAATTATCCTGGAGAAAATGGCTGCTTTGGCATTTGGTAAGCTCTATGGCATTGTACCCTACTGAGGTTTGCAGGCTCACAAATCTTCAAGAACTTCCCAACCTGGAGGTGGCAATCCTACCCAGGACCTTACCCCACTTCCACTCAGATCTGTTCTGTTGCAGTCTCCTTGTGGTCTTTGGGTCATCAGTACCATCACTCACTCAAGTCTCATTTGTCTTGTCTGTGTTGCCTGCCAGCACACAAAGGAGACTGAGCATAAAGTTTAGTGTTTGGAGAAATGATGATGATATCACAAGAACAGGGTTGCCAACTCCAGGTTTAGGAAATTTCAGGAGACATTGTGGGAATTGAGTCAGAGGAGGGCAGGGTTTGAGGAGGAGAAGGACCTCAGTGAGAATGAGTAGGCACATTGATGAACACGGGTTATTGAGGAAGACTCAGCATGGGTTCTGCAAGGGAAGATCTTGCCTCACTAACCTGTTACATTTCTTTGAGGGGGTGAACAAACATGTGGACAAAGGAGACCCGATAGATGTTGTTTACCTTGACTTCCAGAAAGCTTTTGATAAAGTTCCTCATCAAAGGCTCCTTAGAAAGCTTGAGAGTCTTGGAGTAAAAGGACAGGTCCTCTTGTGGATCAAAAACTGGCTGAGTAATAGGAAGCAGAGAGTGAGTATAAATGGGCAGTCTTCGCAGTGGAGGACGGTAAGCAGTGGGGTGCCGCAGGGCTCGGTACTGGGTCCCATCCTCTTTAACTTGTTCATAAATGATTTAGAGTTGGGAGTGAGCAGTGAAGTGGCCAAATTTGCGGATGACACTAAATTGTTCAGGGTGGTGAGAACCAGAGAGGATTGTGAGGAACTCCAAAGGGATCTGTTGAGGCTGGGTGAGTGGGCGTCAACGTGGCAGATGCGGTTCAATGTGGCCAAGTGCAAAGTAATGCACATTGGGGCCAAGAATCCCAGCTACAAATACAAGTTGATGGGGTGTGAACTGGCAGAGACAGACCAAGAGAGAGATCTTGGGGTCATGGTAGATAATTCACTGAAAATGTCAAGACAGTGTGCGTTTGCAATAAAAAAGGCCAACGCCATGCTGGGAATTATTAGGAAGGGAATTGAAAACAAATCAGCCAGTATCATAATGCCTCTTTATAAATCGATGGTGCGGTCTCATTTGGAGTACTGTGTGCAGTTCTGGTCGCCGCACCTCAAAAAGGATATTATAGCATTGGAGAAAGTTCAGAAAAGGGCAACTAAAATGATTAAAGGGCTGGAACACCTTCCCTATGAAGAAAGGTTGAAACGCTTAGGGCTCTTTAGCTTGGAGAAACGTCGACTGAGGGGTGACATGATAGAAGTTTACAAGATAATGCATGGGATGGAGAAAGTAGAAAAAGAAGTACTTTTCTCCCTTTCTCACAATACAAGAACTCGTGGGCATTCGATGAAATTGCTGAGCAGACAGGTTAAAACGGATAAAAGGAAGTACTTCTTCACCCAAAGGGTGATTAACATGTGGAATTCACTGCCACAGGAGGTGGTGGCGTCCACAAGCATAGCCACCTTCAAGAAGGGGTTAGATAAAAATATGGAGCAGAGGTCCATCAGTGGCTATTAGCCACAGTGTGTGTGTGTGTGTGTGTGTGTGTATATATATATATATTTGGCCGCTGTGTGACACAGAATGTTGGACTGGATGGGCCATTGGCCTGATCTAACATGGCTTCTCTTATGTTCTTATGTTCTTATAAAGCCAATAGAAGCCAGCCTCTGAAGCAGCCATTTTCTCTGTTGCCTGGAGTTCAGTTGAAATGCAGACCTCACCTGTAAGTTGTAAATAAAAAGGCAAGGAAGCCTCTGTGCAATAAAAATCTCAATTACATGTATTGCAAAAGTATGAATGTCTTATAATAACCTTAAAGTCACAAATGCATAGGTCATTAAATCATTTACAAAATAGGAGCAATTTTTTAGAACAATTTTTTTAGGAACGTCAGTTCAAAGCTTAAGAAATACTAGAACATTCTCCAACAGTATTTCACAATACTGCAACCCTTCCGTGCCACAAGGGCTGGTACTTCTCACTGACTGAGCTTGGACGTCTTGAGGATGTATACAACTGTGCTTGGACTGTAAAGTAACTTCTGATACAAATGTGGTTTTCCACAATCAAGTTTGAATGGAGGATACTCATTGAGAGTGGGACTGGTTCCCTTTAAATTGTGTTTGTGTGTTTTGGGTTGCCGGTTACTAAAAAATTGTTCCTATTTTGTGAATGATTTACTATTGTGGTCCTTTTTCTGATGGTGCCTTTCTCTACTCCTCTGGTTGGATAGTCTTGCCCCAGAGAGGTGTTTACATCCTTTCCTGCATTTATAGATTTGTTTGCACTTGGTTTATTTGTGAACATCAAACCACCTTGTGTGTGCAGTTTTACACCCCCCCCCCCATATGAACATATATATGAACATATGAAGCTGCCTTATACTGAATCAGACCCTTGGTCCATCAAAGTCAGTACTGTCTTCTCAGACTGGCAGCAGCTCTCCAGGGTCTCAAGCTGAGGTTTTTCACACCTATTTGCCTGGACCCTTTTTTGGAGATGCCAGGGATTGAACCTGGGACCTTCTGCTTCCCAAGCAGATGCTCTACCACTGAGCCACCGTCCCTCCCCAAAGGAACAAAAGGAGGTTCCTTTTTCCAGTTCATCTTTCCTTTGTTTTACTTACATCCAAGGTGACTGAGACCATTGATGGTCTTGACAGAGGCTTCTGAAAGAGGACTACACTACAAGATGTATTTTATAAGCGACATATTTTATAAGCAATACAGTGTTTTTGTTGTTTGGGTAGTAGTAGTATTAAATAAAGAATTGTTACTTATTCTGCCGGGAATTCTTGTATTCTTATGCAGCAAGTTTTATGGTCTTCTGATAATGCACTGATGTTCCACGAGTAAAGGGCCTTTCTGTTCTTTTCCTACATCAGTTTCCTCTCTGATAACTGTAGAACCATGCTATGTGACCTTGGGTATTAGAACTTTAAAATGTGTTCATTGCAGACTTTAACAGTTGTGGCAATTTGGTGAACTAAGCTTGTGTGCAATTAGATGGGGGTTTATTCAGTTCTCTTGTCTTGGAAATCCTTTTAACTGCTTATCTTGACACTGTTTGATTTCATTCTGCTTTGCTCTTTTACCAACTCTGCAGACAGTTGTTCACTAACAGATAAAACAATGTTAGGGGCAGGACTTCAAGCATTTGGTGAGGCCCATATGAAGCTGTCGCCCACATTCTGCTCCATTGTTGATAGTGTTTATAAAAGGAGATAAACGTGACCTCCAAATGAATAAGTAGGCTGCATTCAGCGTTAACTTGGAGAGCCAGTGTGGCATAGTGATTAGAGTGGTGGACCAGGGCTGGGGATTCCTGGAATCAGATCCCTCCTCTGACATTGTGCTAACCAGATGATCTGGGGCCAGTCATGCCTCTCAGGCTGTTGTGAAGATAAAAGGGGAGGGGGAACCATGTATACAGCCCTGAGTTCTTTAGAGGAAGGGCATGATAAAAATCAAACCTTGTAAAAACTCTTGCAAAACTTTGGTTTGTTGAAACATCCACATTTGAATGTCACTAGTAGAGATAATAATAATAATAATAATAATAATAATAATAATAATAATAATAATAATAATAATAATAATAATAATAATAATAAGTTTTTATTTATATCCCTCCGATCCCACGCGGGGGGGGGGGTGCGATGGGGCTTGGTTATACCCAGTTCAACAGGGCCTGGGCTGATTCCAAGTTATTTAAAGAGCATACTGAAAGAGGCGTCTTCCCCCCCCCCTCCATAACTTCCAGAAGTGAAGGAGGGACGAAACTCCTCCTCCTCCAGCCTGCTCTTCAAACAACTTAGAATCAGCCTGGGCCCTGTTGAAGTGGGTAGGGCCGACTCTGAGCCTCATCATTCCTCTGATCGCACAGGTGGGGGAGGGGGGCAAAGTGCGGCTTGGTGCTGGGGAAGGGAAGGGAGGGGATGGGCCCTGGTGGTGGCAGGGAGCCAAGCCTCGTCATGTGTGTGTGTGTGGGGGTGACAGAGCGCAGCACCACATTGCACTGCGAAGGACAGGTGGGGGCGGAGCATGGTGCAGTGCTGGGGAAGGGAAGGGAGGGGCAGGCTGTGATGGCGGTGGCAAAACCGGTCCCTGGTGCCAAAAGTTTGGGGACCACTGGTTTAGCCTAAATAATGAGATAAGAAACCAATACCCCTGTTCAGTTCCAGGGAGGTGTGTGTTCCTAGTTTCATAATAACTTGTAATTCAGCAGTTTCCCTTTTCATTCTGTTCTGGAAGTTCCTTTGCAGTAAAACAGCTACTTTGAGGTCACACACTGAATGTCTTGGAAGGCTGAAGTGTTCTCCTACAGGTTTCTCGGTTTTGTAATTCCCGATGTCAGCTTTGTGTCTATTTATCCTTTGACATAGAGTTTGTCCTGTTTGTCCTATGTAGAGAACTGAAGGGCGTTGTTGGCATTTAATGGCATAAATAATGTTGGTGGAAAATGAGCAAATTAATGAGCTTGAAATGGTATAGTTACTGCTGTTAGGTCCAGTGATTGTGTTGTCAGTATGTGAGCACTTGTCTTCACATCTATATATTATGAGGCTGGAGACAGAGAGTTTCACAAAGGCATATCAGAATAGTGGGGGCAATAATTCATGTTGCCTACACTTTCCCAAATATTTACCCTGATGAAATGCTCTCTTAATGACCAGGATATCCTGCTGTTATCTTTGGGTGAAACAGGACAGCATCGTCTCCAAGTCATACGCTTCTTTATGTTATCTTGTTGTCTTAGGTTGTACAAAGATACAGAAAGGAAGCTAGGGTTCAGCTGGCAGATGGAGGAAAGAGGGGTTTCTGGGCTTGGCCAAGGATACATCCCTTGTCAGGGCTTGGAAACAAGGACTACACTTAGAACATTTTGTACTAGGATAAACTGACTGAGGATAACATGTTGATGTGAGCTTTCCATGGTGGTTGTTTACTCTGGGATTGCACCTAAACTATAAACCCTCTGCCATGCCCTGTTTGGTCTTGTTGCATATGTGCCCACACATACACATATTATAGCAGCCCTGGTAAGCTCATCCCAATAGTGTTTGAATATCTAAGATCTAACTATCATTTTCTGTAGCAGCTCAG
This sequence comes from Heteronotia binoei, assembly GCF_032191835.1. Lineage (NCBI taxonomy): Eukaryota > Metazoa > Chordata > Lepidosauria > Squamata > Gekkonidae > Heteronotia > Heteronotia binoei. The sequence continues at coordinate 74,012,426 of NC_083228.1, read as the reverse complement.
TTCTCATTTCAATTTCCATTTGGAAAAGAGCTCATTTTTCAGGCATATCATGCTTACGCCCCAGGGTTCCCATGTTGCAGCCAGCAGCCCCTGGAAGCAGTGGATATGGGAAACTGGTGAAAACTCTACATTTTTGCAAATCCTAGGGTAGGTTTGTCAATCTTCAGCCAGGGCCTGAATATCTCATGGAATTACAAATGATTTCTAGATTACAGAAATCAGTTCCCCTGGAGAAAATGGCTGCTTTGGAAGTGGACCCTAGTGCATTATACTCTGCTGAGGTCTCTCCCCAAACCTTGCCCTCTTCCAGCTGCACCCTAAGTCTCCAGGTAGTTCCCAAACTGAACCCCCATCCTATAATAACAATACAAAATTAATTAGCAATAGAAGGCTAGAGGTTACTCAGTTGCAGCACAAGCAAGAGTTCTGTTCTGTGGCACCTCAATGATGAACAAAATGTTATTCCAACACAAGCTTTCATGCACTAGAGCTCACTTCTTCAGATGCAATGAGTGGATCCTCCCTATGCAGTCAAGTTATGTAGGAGGTATGAAAATAAACAGCAGAGTCAATTGGCCATGAAATGCAGGCAGGCAAAGTGAAATATAATTATGTAAAATTCATATCCAAGTCACACAGGGGTCATTTTGTAGAAAAATAGGTGGTGGAGCTCATTAGTATAACTCATTTGTATATGCTGCCCTTTCCAACCAAAAGCAACCCGATGCAAGAAAGGAGTGAGCCAGGCGAGAGAGGCCTGCTTGGGCTGGCTAAAGATCCAGCCAGCCCAAGCGGGCCTCGCTCGCCTGGGACTCTCCTGGGCTACCTCCCCGCCAAGTCAAAAGGCCAGCAAGTCACCCACCACCCAAAATCACATAAGAAGTGGAGAAAGGGTGGCATGGACTTCTCCCGGGGTTAATGCTGGTGGCTGACTGGCTGCCCGCTCTCCTAATCTCCTAAGTTATTGTATTGTATGTTTATAAATGTTGTTAGCCGCCCTGAGCCTGCCTTGGCGGGGAGGGCGGGATATAAATAATTTTTATTATTATTATTATTATTATTATTATTATTATTATTATTATTATTATTATATTCCAGGGATTTTTATGCAGCTGCATCTACTAAGAGCCCATGGTGCAGAGTGGTAAAGCTGCAGTACTGCAGTCCAAACTCTCTGCTCACAACCTGAGTTCAATCCCCGCAGAAGCTGGGTTCAGGTAGCTGGCTCCAGGTTGACTCAGCCTTCCATCCTTCCGAGGTCGGTAAAATAAGTACCCAGCTTGCTGGGATGAAAGTGTAGATGACTGGGGAAGGCAATGGCAAACCACCCTGTAAAAAAAAGTCTGCCGTGAAAACGTCGCAATGTGACATCACCCCAGAGTCGGAAATGACTGGTGTTTGCACAGGGGACCTTTACCTTTTTACCTACTATTCCATGGACAAGGTAGGTGGGGAGGAGGAGAGGGAGCCCTCAGAAAGGTTCAGGAGCTTTGATCCTGTGAGCACCTGCTGAATCTGAGGCCTGAGGTCACCCAAAGATTATTCCACAATAAAATGTTAGTTTTTTGAGGCATCCTAAGACTCCTGTTTGTTTTTTAACAAAACAGTATGCAAGCATTACTTTTTTGGGTGCAAAAAACAAAAGCATCTGTCCAATGCCAAGCAACCTGTTAATGCTCAAATGACTAACAGGTGTGCCCAATTTCTTGATTTCGACAAATGTTAGAGAAATAGATGTAGATTGTATTGAAACATCTTCTATTGTGTCATAATATCAGTTTTATCCCTGGGAAATAGAACATACAGTGAAAATTATTGAGTCCACAATGGCAGGAAAGAAACAGAAACACAGGATGGATATAGCGTATAGTGCAGTGTAGTGGGTAAGAGAGCAAGGCATTAGACAGCAAGATTTCAGCTCAAATGACTGAACCTTATAGTTCTCCCATAATTTAATTTTGTATTTTTTATACCAATTCCTTGGAACATTTAAAAATGGAAGCTTGGGGAGAGGGGGTAACCAGAAAATGTCAGTGGCATATGTTTTTAGCAATCTTTTAAAATATCTATGGATGACTTTCAAAGCTGGTATTAATATTAGTTCCTCGTGCTTTCACGAGGGGCTTCTCAAATAATTTAGGTTTCTCAAAGAATTTAGTGAAAGGGCGCCAGATCAAAGGGGGGGAGGGGAACAACAGCTACAAGCATATGAGGTAATAGTAGCCAAAGGCACAAAGAAGAATAAAAGGTCTTTTTAAAATAGTTAAAATTGCAGGAAAAGGAGGCCCATTAATAAATGAGGAAGGGGAAAAAGTCAGTAAATTATTTAGTTTGGTTGTTAAAAGCCAGTCTCCAAACAAAACATTTCATGTGTAGTACTTTCATAAAGTTTGATAAATTTAAACATGAATATATGAATGCAGTAGAAAAACATTAATAGGTAAAAGAGTGAAACCTCAAACTTCATAAATGAAAAAAGTGTCAAAGACCGAAGTAACTCCTGTCATTAGCCTCGTCAGCAATTCTATGCAAATAGAGATAGGACCTCTTTCCTGAATAGGAGCTATGCAGGGGCCAAATGGAGAATATATATAATTTTCTATTATTTAACAATTATCTGCTATCAGTAAGGTTGCCAACTTCAGGTAGGAAAATTGCTGGAGATTTTGAGGCAGAGTCTTGGCAGTTTGGGAAGAGGAGGGAGCTGAGCAGAGATGCAGTACCATAGAGTCCACCCTCTGATGTTCCTGTTTTCTTCAGGGGAACTGATCTCAGCTTGGAGATCAGTTATAATAATAGGAGAACTCCAGGCCCCACCTGGAGGTTGGCAAACTTTATAACTGATTAGAAGTCTGCTGTCAAGGAAATGATTGTGTACTGACTTGGAGGCTCAGAGTATCAGGAGTCAAGCAAGGTAGTGAGGTTCAATCCAAGGTCAGGGTACCAGAAGTCAGGCAAAGTCATTGGCCGTTTTCGCACTAGCGTTTACTCCGGCGTAGCACCCCATTTACCTCCGGATCTTTCCCTGGTTTTCGCACCTGTTGCTCCGGCGCTGCGGTTTGCTCCGGCGCTGCAGGGTTTTCACGCCGGAGTATCTAGATCCACCTCCTTCCGGAGTTTTTGAAAACCTCCGGATCCACTCCGCGGAGTTTTCTGTGGGAAATCCATCCACGCCGGATCGACTGCTGTGTGGGCGGCACCCTCTCCCTTTCCGTCCTCCCACCCCATCCACCCCCTTGGCCAATCATCAGCCTTTCGCGGCGCTTCCCCAAAGTGCCGGCGCAGCCATTTTTTTTTAAAAAACTTCACAGTTTTGCGTAATAGCGATATTTCGAAATAAAAAAAAAAAGACCCCCCCCTCCCTCCTTGAATAGCCTGAATTGTAATTTTTTTGTAGTTTTACGCTTCCCCTGCACTGTCACGCCATTTCAAAGGTGGATGCATTAGAATTTTTTTTTATTTTTAACTTTAGTTGCGTTACTTCGCTAAACCGATGGGACAGCTCGAGTGATGTTTCGTTACTTCGCAGCTGCATCACACCTAACACATAACACATTTCGGATGATACATGATTATTGATAATATGCATTATTATCAATAGGGTGTTAGGTTCGCGAGACTCTGATGGGTGCTATGGCGAGGGTCTCGCGAGAATTGCGGCTGATACATTATAGATGAGGCTGCTGCCTCTCGCGAGAATTGCGACTGCTGAGCTAGAATCAGGGAATCGCCCACATCATGCTGCCAATGCTAGTGGCCAATCATGAGGCGAGAAGCAGCTATCGTCACAATTTGCATGAGCCGAACAGAACACTGGGAGGAAGAAGGGACAGATATTGCTGGCCGCCATTGAGCATCTTACTCCCGCCATCGCACAGCAGCTACTTGCAATGGCATCCATCAGCAGGCCACTGGGGGCTTGGGGTGTTTCGTGGCGGGAGAGCGAAACAGAAGCCTTGCTGTCCATTTGGGTTGAGGAAAAGATCCAGAAGGCGCTGGCCTCTAACCGCAAAAACATCTATGTCTACGAGGATATATCTAAGGCAATGCATGCCATGGGGCACAAGAGGTCGGCGCTTGAGTGCCGCACAAAGACCAAGGGCTTGCGTGCGGACTATCGAAGATGCGTTAGCCACAATGAAAAGACTGGAGCATCCCCAGTTTACTGCCCTCACTTTGATGTGCTGCACCGCATACTTAAGAACGATAAGTCCGCGCGTCCCCCCCTCATGAAGAGAAGCTTGACGGCAATGTATTACAAGGCAAATAAGGAGAACATCCCGATTCAAGGATCAGATAGCATCTCTTCAGCTGACCTCCAAACAATTAACGCTGCTGATCTCCTGACGCACACCACTGCATCACCTCCTGGTGAGTATCCCGGCGATACAGTGCTCCTCAGCCGTGTAATTTTTATGGTTTGGGGTCCCTGCTCACCCATAAGGAAACCCACGTAGAGAGTTTTTTCAAACTTTTATCGCAATAGCGAGACTTCGTACTAACAAAACTACACAACGACAGTGGTTGCTGTGGGTTGGCCGGTGATAGGGAGCCATGGGGAAAACCTTAATGAAACCGCCCCTTAATGAAGGGAGACGTGGATGTTTGGCACTTATTATACTCGCAACATTCCTCTGGCTTCTGCCTCCCTCCCCCCCCCCAGCTAGCGTAATACTGTTGATTTTTCTGCATTGCTATAGGCTCAAGCGGCGTGAACCCAAGCAATGCGTTACAGGAACAGGAACAGACCCAGGATTTTACTGATGAACACCCAGGCGAGGAGTCATTTCGGGGTAAGTGCGGCCTGCAGTGCTTCTGATAAGTCTTATGTGGAATGTGAAAGCTTTCAGTGGAACTTAGATGCATTGCCCAGCTTACAATTGCTGAACCATTGACCCTGCGTTTCCTGCTTCATGTATGAGCAGAACTGCTCCTGAAGACGTGTTATAGTACAGATCTTTAATGTAAGCATGGGCTTTGCAGCACTAACCATGTAGAGGAATGAGTGTTGTGTCAATTTCAATTCCAGGTGACTTTGAGGAGGAAGAAGGGTGCAGTATCCAAAGGGGAGGACCTGGAGATGCTGTCCTCTCAGAGCAGGAAGCAGAGGGAGGAGGTATGCTCTTGGGCTTTCTGCTTAATGTACAGCAGCGATGCCAATGCCTGCAGTAGAGTAGTGCATGTCAGTAATGGGAGCTTGTACCCTAGCTCAAGCGAGGGGTGTATTGCCAGAGTTTTCCAGGGAATGTAATCTTTCCATCCTTCTTCTTTGAGGAGATGCTTCAGGAGATCAGCTGCCGGTATCATCAGCACAGCAAATAAAGGAGGCGAGTGTGCAGAACGAAGCTCAACGTCAGCGAAGGGTTGCCATGCTGAATACTGTAGCTGAAAAGATGATGAATCAAAGCCGTCTGGATCATGAAGACGCGATGGAGCACTTTGACCGAATGCTAGCTTCTGAAGAACGCAGGTTCACTTTGCAGGGAGAGCGTGACACAGGCTTGATAAAGGCTTTCGAAAAGGGCACAAGGGAGACTGTGGATGTTATGAGGGCAGCTGTTGATATGCTAGGCAGCATTGCCCAAATTTTTAGGGAAGGTAGGGCACAGGGAAGGGTGGGTGAGGTACCAGCCACTGCAACATCTCCACCATATGCAGCATCTCCACCATCTGTCACACATAGGCAGCTTCACCTAAACTGTGACTGCAGCGAAACTCGCGGACCACTGCCTTCTGATATAGCTTACCCAGTTTTGGCAGAAGACTCTATGCCTGAGAGCCAGAGCCTCCTGTCTCCTGCACCCTCCTCAAGTGGCAGTGTGGCGGCTTCCCGTAGGGGCAAGAAAAGATCCTGCACAGGGAAGCAGAGGGTGTATTTTGAGCCCTAAAACCATTTCAGTACTGGCTGGCTGCTTCTGACATGCAATGCTCTCTGTATGACAGAAGCAGGTACTGCTGCTCTGCCTTTTTATTTTGCTGTGTTTTTCAGCACTGTCCCATTCATGGGTACCAGAATCAATGCCCATCAAGGGAGGCAGTGAGTTGCAGGCATTGTTTACATGTTGTGCATGTTGTTATTGATGATGTTATTTCATTGTTTACATGTTGTGCATGTTGTTATTGATGATGTTATTTCATTGCTTATACCTGCACGGGCAGGCTGTTCCTACCTTAGAGATTAATACGCAGCAGCTGTGTACAGCTGATGTTGTGCTCTTGTCAGGTTAACGCACTTTTAATAAAGTTATGTTTTGCACAGGTCCCAGTTCGGTGTTTAGGTAAAGAAAAACGATATCTTACGGTTTAAACATTAACAAGAATTTATTAACACTGACAAACAATTTATTAAAACTATATACAACTTTATTCCCCCAACCCCCCACCCCTGGCCCGCTCCAGCCTCCGGAACTGCCGCTCCAGGGCGTCGATCCGGCGCGTGAAGGCGCTCACTGCAATTTAGAAAAGAAGCAAGTAAGTGCAACGCCCTCAGTAATGTACCCACAGCACTCAGTCACTCACAAGAACTACTCATCATGCAAAATAGTGAGCACTCACACGCTGAGCGGCAGAGGGCCTCCAGCCGGGCAATGGCCTCCATTGGTGCTGGGCGCCGCTCGAGGGCCTCGATGCGCTGGGTGAGGGCCTCCAGCCCGGCGTTGGCCTCAATTGGTGATGGGCACCGCTCGAGGGCCTCGATGCGCTGGGTGAGGGCCTCCATACGGGCAATGGCTTCATCAGGTTGGCGCACCTGCTCCTCCACCACTGAAATGCAAGCACACCATGCATGCACATTAGAAAATTATAGGCATGTGTGCATTGTATAGCAACATTAGTGCGCAGTGACCTGAGAGGCAGCTCAGCAAACCCACCTGCCTTCTGAGCTCCCACCGCCTAAGATTTGCAAAAGTAATCATTAAGTTATTTTACTGAACGCCCTGCGCACATGGCTTTTTAATGCCTCTAATGTGCAATAACCCAGAGGTGGCTGCTTTGTCAGGTAATGTACCTTCTTGCTCCTCAGCACCCTGCTGCTCATCCTCCTCTCCCCCCAAGGGTGAGCCTGGCCGCTCTGCCTCGCCTCGTGGCCCTAGAGGCAAGGCTGACAAGGCTGCAGCATCATATTTATTAGAAACTTGCACGCCATGCCTATTGATTTCTATCTGAGCCTCAGCGAACCCACCTGCCTCCTCAGCGCCTCCTGCCTCCTCAGCGCCTCCTGCCTCCTCAGCGCCTCCTGCCTCCTGTGCTGCTGGGCTCCCACCGCCTAAGATTTGCAAAAGTAATCATTAAGTTATTTTCTTGAACGCCCTGCGCACATGGCTTATTAATGCGTTTAATGCGCAGTAACCAAGAGGCGGCCGCTTTGTCAGGTAATGTACCTTCTTGCTCCTCCGCACCCTGCTCCTCCTCTCCCTCCGAGGGTGGGCCTGGCCGCTCCGCTGCGCCTCGCGGACAGGTGTCAACTAGAAAAAAACCAAGCAACGAGACTCATACATGCAAGTGATGTGAATGAAAGCACACAACATATGTGAAAACTGCACTGTAATCTGCAGGTAATATGTACTGGCCAAGGAAGGCACATCAGGACACAGAAATGGGTGGGGGCTTTGGGTGGGATCCAATTAATGAGGTTTCTGTGATCATCCTTGGTCCCCCCCCCCATTCCACCAGGAAGGCACATCAGGACACAGAAATGGGTGGGGGCTTTGGGTGGGATCCAATTAATGAGGTTTCTGTGATCATCCTTGGTCCCCCCCCCCCATTCCACCAGGAAGGCACATCAGGACACAGAAATGGGTCGGGCCTTGGGGTGGGATCCAATTAATGAGGTTTCTGTGATCATCCTTGTCCCCCCCCCCCATTCCACCAGGAAGGCACATCAGGACACAGAAATGGGTGGGGGCTTGGGGTGGGATCCAATTAATGAGGTTTCTGTGATCATCCTTGTCCCCCCCCCCATTCCACCAGGAAGGCACATCAGGACATAGAAATGGGTGGGGCCTTGGGGTGGGATCCAATTAATGAGGTTTCTGTGATCATCCTTGTCCCCCCCCCCATTCCACCAGGAAGGCACATCAGGACACAGAAATGGGTGGGGGCTTGGGGTGGGATCCAATTAATGAGGTTTCTGTGATCATCCTTGTCCCCCCCCCATTCCACCAGGAAGGCACATCAGGACACAGAAATGGGTGGGGGCTTGGGGTGGGATCCAATTAATGAGGTTTCTGTGATCATCCTTGTCCCCCCCCCCATTCCACCAGGAAGGCACATCAGGACATAGAAATGGGTGGGGCCTTGGGGTGGGATCCAATTAATGAGGTTTCTGTGATCATCCTTGTCCCCCCCCCCATTCCACCAGGAAGGCACATCAGGACATAGAAGGGGGGGGGGGATCTTGTACTGTACTGCCATGAAGCAGTAATAAAGAAGGAAGGGGTGTGTGTGGCGTTTGTGTGTTGTGTGTGTGTGTGGTGTTACTCACAATCATGATGACGGTCCTCCCAACGGGGCCGCCCCGCCAACTCCCAGAGACGCACCATGGCGTCGTGGTAGGGCGTCCGTCCTGAGGCCCTGGGGATACCGCCCCACGCTTGCAGGCTAGCCATGAAGCTGCAGCGGAGGCGTTTGATTTTTGACCGGCACTGCGCAGCAGTCCGGTCAAACCCCCTCCGCTGCAGCCTCCTGGCTATCGCCTCATAAATGTGGGTGCTCCTGAGGTGGGTGCTGGACATAACCTCGCGAGCGTGCCCGCTCCTCTCCACAATCTTCAACATTGCCAGCACCTCTTCCCGCTGCCAGAACGTCCCTCTCCTTCCCCTGGCCGCCATTTCGAACTAACGCTCTTTCGATTTTGCGAAATAGCAGCCTCCCCTTTCTGCTTTGATTTATCCAATCATGGGGAAGGCATATCCTGATTGACAAGGCAAAAACAGACCCAGGCCAGAAGCACGTGTAAGAACCCCTGGTGCACCAAAATATTACTCCCCCCCCCAACCACCACCAAAGTAAATGAAAGCAATGCCAGAAGCACGTGTAAGAACCCCTGGTGCACCAAAATATTACTCCCCCCCCCAACCACCACCAAAGTAAATGAAAGCAATGCAGTTTATAGTGCTCAAAACTTTATTCGCTGTAACGAGAAGCAGCCTAAACAAACGCAGGCATACTGTTAAGAAATATGCAGTATTAATGGGTGGAAGCTGAAAAGGCAGACAGGGAACGTTTGTGATAGCGTAAGATCGTAATAACGAAACAGCAGTCTTTTGTCAGTCGCAGGCGGCGGCAGCGAGAGACATGGTGGACAGGAAGCCGCAGAATCATCTTCTCCTTTGATAAATGTATTCCGCGACAGCATCCCGCACAATCCTCCCCCCCTCTAACTGCCTCCTGTTGATCACCCTAAAGTCTGGCTCTTCTGGTTCCAGGAGGAGTGTTATCTCCTTATCAGGAATATCCAGCGTGACCGCATGTCCCTTTTCCTCACAAATATTGTGCAGAGTCACAGATGCGGTCACGATGGAGAACACACTCCGGTACTGCGCGTTCATTCGCGTTAGCAGGACACGCCAGCGAGCCTTAAGCCGCCCGAAAGCACGCTCCACCACGTTCCTGGCCCTGGCGTGCTTCTTGTTAAAGTGCTTCTGCACGGGCCCGATGGGTTTCCTGTACGGTGACAACAGCCAGGGCCTAAGGGGGTACGCTCCGTCGCCCAATACAAGCGCAGGGATGGTCACATTTCCAAAAGTCACCGTAGGGTTCCCTGGAACCCAGAGCCCTGCATCATTGACGGCGCAGAGATGGCTGTTTGCAAAAACGAAGGCATCGTTGGTCCTCCCGGTGTAGCCAAACTCTGCATCCAGGAAGCGTCCGGTGTGATCAACCGTGCCTTGGAGGATCACCGAACAGAACATCTTCCGGTTGCAAAACTCCTCAGTTCTTCCCCCAGGCGCCCGTATCGGTATGTGCGATCCGTCCACAGCAGCCACCGTATGCGGTAGACCGAGTTTACCGAAACCATCCATAATCTGTTGAGAAATGGAGTACAATGGATCAGGTCAAGGTTAATGCAGCGTCCACTGTATTAGCAATGGAGAATCGCATCTTATATATCGATATTGCGTTATAACGCAAAACTAGGGAAGGGGGAAAAAATATATATACACACCGTTCCAATGTCGTCACCGAGGCAGACGACCTTTGAAAACAGACGGGTCTCAATGGCTTCGCAGACCTCCATCACAATCCCATGGACGGTGGAAAGGCCGATTCCGAACAGCCAGCTGATTTCCCGATAGGCGCTCCCGGTCGCGAGGTACCATAGCGCTACCGCGAGCCGCTTCTCAGGGTGGACAGGATACCTCATCCGTGTGGTTTGCCTTTCCAGCTTGTCCTTCACAGCGGCATAAATCTCCAGGAAGGTCCCTCTGGTCATCCGGAAGTTGAGAAGCCATTGCTGGTCACCCCAGTACACAAGCACAAAGTTCTCCCACCAGAGCCGTTCACGGGGGAACACCCAATACCTGGGCGAAAACCGCATTCCGGCAAGATAGTGCCATCTACATTCCTGGCGGCGAGTGCCACCTCTAATCAGCCGAAGCCGGGCCTCAGACTTCCTAGAGGAGATCAGAGGATTCCGGGATCTAAATGCACGATGAGTGAGGAGTTTTACTCCGGTGTAGAGGACTTGGCACCCGGCGTAGAGGCACAGTAGCAGAAGCTGCAATGCTGAATAAAGCAGCGCCATACTCTCGTCATCCAGATTCTCCATTGTGAATACAAGGCAGTATGGAGGATGCTGCTGCTGCAGCCAATACTTAACCAGATGGTTTGCCCACGAAAAAGGGGATTCTCTATTGTGGCTGTGGAGGTTTCTACAGCTGCAGCCAATCCATAAGCAGCAGCAGCACACGTGATGCGGTTTGTCCACGAAAAGAAGGGGAGGGAACAGCTCGATGTTGCGTTAGTACGTTAGTACGTCATAATGCAACCAGACTTGCGCTTAAAAAAAAAATGATTGACAGGGCATCGAACTCAAGTCGATGCCAGTGGGAAAACGATTTGAGCCGGGGCTTCAGGGAAGGCGACTCCACAAAGAGTCACTAGTGGGAAAACGAGAAAAATGATCCGGACATAATTGCGCCGTGGAATAAGGGGAGCAAACGCTAAGTGCGAAAACGGCCATTCAGTCTAAAGGCCCAGGAGTCAAGCAAGGCTGAGTCATTCAGTCCAAGGATCAGAGTTAAAAAACAAAACAAAACACAAGTAAGTGGCTTAAGCATCCATCACACACAGGGGTCATTTTGTAGAAAAAGAGGTGTCGGAGCTAATTAGCACAACTCATTTGCGTATGCCACACATCTCTGACATCACTTGAAGGTGTACTAAATTATATCAGATTTTATATCATACTTTTAAAATGACTTTCTTCTATGTGACCACAGTGGCATGATGAAGATTTTCATCAGGCTGCTTTATATGTTTTGGTTATTTTCCCTTTTTTGGGGGGGGGGGGTATTAGAAAGTTTGTCAGATCTTAAGAGTTTAGCAAGTTTGTAAGATCTTAAGAGTTCAGCAAAATTCTCACAATGGATTTGAACAATGGAGCCCAGAAGCAAGTATTTTGAGGGGTGGGGTAAGGAAGAAAGAGTACAATAAAATTTAGAGGTTCTGGAGCTCCTCTCCTGTGAACTCTGCCCAGAATGAGGCCTGATCGTACACATTGGTTCCACAACTAACAGCCTCTCTCATGGGAGGTTTTTAATAGACCATGCTTACAGCCAGCTGCTCAGAACCAACTCTGCAACTACTCCTTGTTGCAAATAACAAGCAGCTGGTGTCAGGCCAGGAGATGTGCACATTGCCTCCTTGCCTGTAGCTCTGTTTGCAGCCTTCATCTGTGGCACTCTAAGGGTGTAGGGGGCGATAATGGAGGGCTGGGAATGGCCAGCTGACTTTCACCTGCTGAATCAGGGCTGGATGGTGGCTCTGCACCTGCTGATGGCTGTGAATCCTGACAAGCTTGTTGTTCATTTCCTTGCTGGCTGGCTTCTGTTAACTAAAGGCTGGCTACACCAGATTCCTCATCTCCTGAGGAGTCCTCACTATCCCTGAGCCCTGCCTAACCCATGACAGATTGGTGAATTAAAATAATTATCTGACATTAACCTCACCAGCAGACACTACCTCATTGCCCTGTAAGAGTAGCAAGGTCATAGTGCTTTGGTGATCAGTTAAGTGGCAGAATTCTTCTGTCAGAATCAAAGCTTTGGAGTTAGCAAGGGCTGCTGCCCTTTGGTTTACTTGCCCATCCTACTCTGTTGGGCAATTTCCTGCCAGTTCAAGTCCACTTTTCTGGTTTTGATTCAGTCCTACTTTCTTCTTGCATCCTACTTTCCTTGCCTCTTTGTTTCCATCACCCATTATTTCCCCAGGGCCTTGTTTTTCAGACATTGTTTCCCTTTAGACCCTGCTCAGCTAGTTTCTCTACACTCAATTTGCCTTCTTCCAAATTATACTTTCTCTCCTTAAGTGATGTGGGATTCCTCATAGCCTTTTCTCAAGGTACTTCCTTTAGGTTTCACTTTCTCATCTATTACTTTGCGTACTTCCAGCCACCATTTGGCCTCTGGATTCTATGGCCCATAACTCAAAGGTCCCTTTCCAGTCCTCAGTTTCCCTCTCTATGATGTTGCAGTTCCAGTTAGAGAGCTTGCTTTTCAGACAGGGGTTTCAAACAGCTTTGCTCTTGAGTAACTGAACAATTAGGGTTGCCAAGTCCAATTCAAGAAATATCTGGGGACTTTGGGGTGGGGCCAGGAGACTTTGGGGGTGGAGCCAGGAGGCATTAGGGGTGGAGCCAAGATCAAGGTTGTGACAAGCATAATTGAACTCCAAAGGGAGTTCTGGCCATCACATTTCAAGGGACGGCACACCTTTTCAGTTCCTTCCTTCCATAGGAAATAATGAAGGATAGGGGCACCTTCTTTTGGGGCTCATAGAATTGGACCCTTTGGTTCAATCTTTTTGAAACTTGGGGGGTATTTTGGGGAGAGGCACTAGATACTGTGCTGAAAATTTGGTGCCTCTACCCCAAAAAACAGCCCCCCCAGAGCCCCAGATACCCGCAGATCAATTATCCATGATTTTCTATGGGAATAAATCTCCATAGAGAATAATAGAGTTCCCAGCAGACATTTCCCTCCCCTCCCCCCGCTTTCTGACGACCCTGAAGCAGGGGGAGCGCCTCCAAACCGGGGGATCCCCTGCCCCCACCTGGGGATTGGCAACCCTATGAACAATCCATAGCATTGTATTGGGCTTCTCTGTGCAATACACTATTGATTGATCAGCTTTTCTCCCTGCTTCCAAAGAAACAAATATATTGATTTCTAGTTACAGAGGCCACTCTGTTAAGAAGAATCTTCTACAAATGTATACTAAAATTGTTAATCAATAGAGAATGCTGTCTCTCTTTAATAGACATAGATCATGACCCTATTTGCATAAGACTGGTTTGATAAGAAGCTGTATATGTTTGCAATATGACAAAGAATCCAGTAGCATCTAGATGGCTTTGCATATATGCAAAACTGTATTTATACAGCCAAGGTGTTTACAACTCAACATTTGACATACGGAGGGGGGGAACATCAAAGTAAGAGGAGGGAGTGGGGTAAACAAGAAACCAGTATGTATTAACTTGGGTCTCATCCATCCCATATTCTCAAATGCAGTATAAAGTTGTGCATGTGTCAGTGAAGCCCGTGACTCTTCTGCTAAAGGTGTGCTTGGATCATCATGTGATGTGTACTCACAAACTACTGCAGTGTTAAACGAATTAAACATACACACTGATATTTCTTTTGAAAACTTCTGCATATGTTAATTTGTATTACCTTTAAAAACAATCGGACACTTCAATTATGTATATAAAGGATGGGATAACTCCAGGAAGCAAGCTCCTGGTTCTCTCTGTGCATGTCTTTGTACTCTGAGCCTGCAGTTTCAGCAATGGGGCTGCAGATCTGTTCCTGCAGCATTTCTGGAAATGCAGCAGCAGAACTAAAGAAGAGCTGTGACTGCCAAGAAGCTGCAGTAAAATGCAGGCTGCACAAGAGAGAAAGGTTTGGAACATATAGATCTAGTTCACCAACTATAAAACAACAAGGAATTATTGTAGCTGCTATTTTTTAATATGCTGTCCTGTTCTCTCAATTTTATAGCAAATAGCAAACCTTTATTGGCATAAAACAGATTTAGCAGTAAAATAGCAATATAAATAATATAAAATCCTAAATTATAAAGTACATAGGGAGCTAAAATACATAAAATAAGTAAAATATATATGAGTCGAGTTTAGCCAAATTAAATAATTAAAAGATAAAATGTGGTCATTCCAGAACCATTCTCTGTCGTATTTCCATGGCCTGTTGAAGAAATCTAGCCGCCATTAAAGTTACCTCAGCGCAAGTGTCATTTAAAAGTTTGTGGACTTTGCCTGAATCAGCACAGCCCAACATATCTGCTAAGATATCTTTCAAGTATATACAACGAATATCTTCATAAAGAGGACAGTTCAGTAGTACATGGGAAATAGTTTCAATACACTTGGAATTACAAAGACAGTGTCTATTAGAGTACTCAATCCTGTTAAATCTACCAAATAGGATAGCAGATGGTAATGCATTACATCTCATTAACGAGAACGCACACCGTTGCTGTGGAGCTTGCAGAGAGGAGAAATACGACGCTAATTTCCCTACTAAGAGAGGAAGTTCGAAATTCAGCGGGGAGCAGGACTTGTTGGCCAGGCTATATAACATTTGCATTTCAATATCTAGAATTCTGAGCTTAAGTTTCAAAAAAGCTTCTTTTAAGGATAGCATAAGAAGTGAATCTAAATCAATGCCCATAGATTTTATTTTCCTCTCAATAAATACTAGCCAATTTGACAAATTAGATTCTGAGAGCAGTTGATATAAAAGGCTCTCTGAGTCAGAGTGGAAATGTAGCCAAAGCCAGTATTTAAGTGACATTAGCCATGCTTGTGTTTCCACAAGATTCGTCCCTGTTTCTAAACACAAAACTGCATATGGTATGCACTTTGGGAATCCCAGAATTTTCCGTAGGAATTTTGATTGGACACCTTCAATGTTATTATCCAAGGCTGTGTGTTGGGGAGAAAGATGTATGTTACTACTACATGGCCCTTTCTGCACTGATCATTTTCCTCACTTACTCCGTTCATCTCCATTGCCTTTTAAATTTCATTTTGCATTTCCTCACACTTTCACCTTGCATGTCTATTGGGATTTCTTTGTCTTTCTGTATTGCTTTTTCCCATTCAGTTCTTAGTTCACTTAGTTCACTTTCCTTCCTCCATATCCCTGGCTTTCCTGAAAGTGGTTTTGCAGCAGACTTTTCAATCCAATCTATTTTTCTTCTTCAAAGTGTGTGTGTGTGTGTGAGGGGGGGAGATCTAGCATCAGGGACGGACTCAGCAAAGACAGCTGATGATGTTAAGCCAAAGGGGGGGAGTATCCCCAGATGTGAGGAAGTCGAGGATCTTTGGGCTTAAAGTGCCAAAGGAGAGGAGGTCTAGTGCTGGAGAGAGGTGGAAAGTCAGGAAACCAAAACTAGGGGAAACTCATCAAGGACAGCTGATGATGATAAAACGGGGGGGATTCCCCAGAGGTGAGGAAGTCAAGGATCCATGGGTCCAAAGTGCCAAAGGGGGGGGATGTATAGGCACTGGTGATGTTCCCACCCCAGTTAAGGAAACATGCATTTTTGGGTTGCAGCTACAACCTCTCTGATGTAGGTCTGTCCATGGTTGTGGTCTCCTGGTGACACACAAAAATAGTTTTTTTTTTTACAGTAAATGGAATAAAACTGCTTAATGTTGGATACAAAAGCAGATGCTTGTTTTTTTTTAAACTACCTCAGCAAAACCCAGCCAGTCACACATCCACACCCACCCATGTCACAAGTCATGTTCCACCTCATTTTTAAAAGTGCGGTTCTTAAATTGTAGCTGCAGCATAAAGACACTGGATGGTGTAAGACTGGTGCAGATGGAAGGCACAGAAAACCAAAGTCAAGTTTAAGGACTTGATTGCTCAGATACTCTGCAGTAAATTGTGAGTGCAGGAAGGGCCTATATATGCAAACTGACAAAACATTGTGAAAAGCAATCTTGCTGTGATTGTGTAAATGATTGGTATCAAGATATTTAATGTGTGTTGTGTAATGTTGTGCCAGTATACCTTGGTCCACACAAAAACACCACACAAAAAAGTATTTCAATTCAGCAGATCACTTTATGCTGTGTTTTTACTATGCACCCATGCTCACCAGTAATATGGGGGCAGGAATGAAGGAGCTGAAAGGGTTAGCAAAATATGTATGCATATGCAAAATATGTATGCATATTTTCATGTAGAATGTGGAAGTTTGAAAAATGGAACCCGCAGAGAATGGTTTCACTTTGGAAATAAGAATGGATAATTTGTAACTTCGAACTCAAGGAAGACATTTGGATGAGAATTTTGGAGGTATCCCTGATTTTCTATTGTGGTAAGGCTTGGGTGTATGTCTGGGGAATGCTAGTCCAGTTCTCATTTGATTGATGCGTGGAGAAAGAGAACAGTCTTAAACCATCACAGAGGGAGCAGATTCATGCCTTTGTGCCCAGTTTCCTTTCCCTCTACTTTGCCAACCTGCCTGCCCAAGGCTATGCTTTGAATAACATTAACTGCAGCCCATCAGTGGAGGTAATGGGCTGAAGAGTGGACTGCTTTGTATCTGACTGAGCCTGCAAACCTGATATAAAAGCTAGTTTACAGGGTCAGGACTGGTGTGTGTGTATGTTTTCACTATTACAGTCTGGGCGGAACAGTTCTGCATTTCAGTCACTTATCCCTTGTTCTTAAATGAGTAATTATTAACTGGCTGTGGAATCTATAATGTAGCTAAATGGTTCTCTCCCTCTCCTCATGGATGTATGTTTAAAAGTTACATTCTGAAAGGTTTTTTTTTTCAAGCTTCTTTTTAAATCTTTCAATTGCATAAAGATGAAGAAAGTCTCACTGGCAACCAGTCATCTGATTTATAAATAAATCTGATTTGTAGTTGCAATTCAGTTTGTGCTTGCTTAGAAGCAAGGGTGTATAGCTAGGCAAGCAGCCATTACTTCCAGAAGGCAGTTACCCCCTGCATTTCGCCCAGTGATTTATCTGAGGTGAGATTCTGGGCTAGGGGAAACAGCATAGAGGTTGATGGAAGGGACGTAGGGATTTGCCTCGAGCTGCTTTGGTCTGGGATGCTGCCTGTGTCTGTGTAAACTGCTGTAAGCTTTGCTAGTTCTCCCAGAGTCGCAAACCTCCTCCTTATGTAAATAATCATGACATATGCCTCTGCTTACTGCTGAGCCGGAGAGGGTCGGAAAGTGGGTGGAGGCTGATCACAGGCTTCTGTCGTATGTGCAAGACTGTATATTTATTGAGAGTCATTAACATCTCTCTGTGTTGGAGGGTGCCCTGTGTCTTGCATGCTGACAATGAGTGCACGCCTGGGGTTCTGCATCTCTGCCCAGTGAGAGGAAACTGCAAGGTAGCCAAGCCACCTTGCGCAGTACGATGGGGGGACAGTTTACCAGAAGCAAGCTATACGGTAAGGAGCTGGCCAGCACTGATGTTTAGACAGCCAATTCTTAATGTTGGGTAGATTTCTTGCGCTTTCTGCAGCAGGAAACAATATGGCTCAGAAAGGTAAGTGAGGTCCCGGGGAAGAGCTGCAGCCTCTCCTCTCTGCTTCTCACTCTGCTATGTCTTTTTTTTTTTTTTAAAGAACCCTTCTTGTAAAAGACAGTCTTATTTAAAGCAGAATCTGTGGATGAAAGAGAGGGGGGAAGAGAGAGAGAGAGAGAACGAGTGTGTCTTTTATCTGATCTCATTCCATATGTCGCTTTTGTTTTATTGCTTTGGACAAATATTTGTCTACAGAAGGTTGCTTCCTCCACTGACAGATACCATGTAGGAAAAAAAAGAGAGAGAAGAGAATGTTATATAGCCTTGACAGCAAGGCCAGACAGTTTAAAAAGCATCAGAGGAAGCATTCATTTAAGAAAATGGATTGGGGTTTCAGCTTTAAGATCCTTCAGATAGTGGTTTCTGCTCTATCTCTGTCTCTCTGTGTGTGTCTTACTATGTGTGTTTGTGAAACTGTATTTGGTTTACAGCACAGCAAGAGGCTTAAAAAGGCAGCTTCAGTGTAAATCCATTTAGTACCAGTATGCTGCATGTCTTTGCAGGATAATACAGTGGAGTGCATGAGACAAGAGGGTGCGGTATTGCAGGGATCTGAGTAGAGTAGCATTGAACACTTTTATCTAGGAGTAATAGGCAAATCCATATAACCGCTGCATGTTCTTAACCAGAGATGCAGTAAAAGGAATCAGCTTATTTACATACATACATAAAATTTATTGCATTAGCAATAAGAGCCATAGCAAGTAAACTTAAAAGTAAAAGAGCATAATACAGTAACAAGTCCAATCCAGTCCAAATGAAGTACATTTCAGCCCTGCTGATTTCAGGAGTAGTGTTGTTAAACACACCTATCTCGTGATTGAACAGTGCTCAGGTTTGGACCATGTCCAGTATTATTACTACAGGAACTTCTTGCTCCTCCTCATTGTTGTATCACTTCAACTTTTTTTGCATTGAGAAAGTGTTTTCTTTCTAAACTATCATTTAGCAGGGGCATCTATGAACTTCAAAATAACTAGGGATATAAATTGCTGTTTTATAAGGAAGGGTTGTCTTTCTTGTGTGCATATATAATATATATTGTTTTCTGAGGTGAAGTATAGTTAGCAGTGCACACATTTGAAATATATTCCACCATTCAGTTTTTAATCTGTACTTCCTTAAATTCAGGCTACCATTCAGCCTAACATTGTATCCTCTACTAATGATACTCTCCATTGGTTTAATGTTAATAACTTGGGGTCCTACTAAGATTTCCAAGACAGGTCGGTGTCTTTTTTCAGTGCATCGTAAGCCATACATACTGTTTGCAAAAATGTTAATGCATTGCCAAAAGAGAGCAAGAGAAATCCAGTCAGAACTGGAGGGTTTTCTTGATAACCTGTTTAATAATACTAGTCTTTCTTGTGACTAAAAGAACAGAATGAAAACACTTTGAAATCTATGTAAGTGTGCATCTTTAATTGGGAATCTCCTCTGTTAAAAATTCTTTAGTTGCAGTTAATGGCTATTTTGTCATAGTGTGGTCACAAACCTCTATCCCATTTTGAATCTTTTCTAGTGAATGAATAAAACTAAGAGACTAAAGTTCTATTTTAGAAAAAAGTCAAAATATATAATAGTACTTTAGAGCACACTACAGGGAGAAGAGCAGTTTTAGTTAAAGACAGCAGCAAATTCAAGAATCAGGAACTACAAATTAGCCATTACAGAAAATTCTATGGGGAATCACAAAAAAGTTTATAAATTCTAATATAGTTTCACAGGATCACAGTGGGAATAAAGAAAGTTATGTTGTACTTTAGCTTCTTTTCCAAATGGTGGTCAGTAAATTACCTTTCCCCTTTCTGCCTTCTTTGGAGGACAAAAGGAACTTGTATAGCTAGAGAAGAATCTAGAAGAGTAGCCATGTTAGTCCATAGCAGCAAAAGCTAAAAGGAGTCTCCTGACACTTACTTTTATCCAGCCCCAACATGAAACAGGTTTATTATTTATTTATTACATTAAGCTTATATCCCGCCCTCTCTGCAAGTGGACTCAGGGCGGCTCACAACATTACATTACTACCATTAAAACCAATAAAACATATAAAATATAATTACATATTTAAATTATTTAAAACCATTTCATGGTGCTGTGTTAATACAGTACAATATAGGCTCCCAGCACAGCTTACAATAAATCTAAAATAAAACACAATAAAAGTAAAATACTCATAAAATCATAACACAAAACATTAAAACCAGCAAAAACTCACTTAAAAAGAGCTTTAAAATAGTTGTACTAAACTGTTTTAGTACTAAAAAAGAGCTTTAAAACAGTTGTACGAAAAACATAGCAAACACTCTCAAATTATCAGGTAGCATAAAAACAAATTATTGTCTGGTCTTGTAAAATTAAATAAATAAAAACCAAGCATTTAAGTCTACTGGGAGAAACCAAAACCAAAACAGCTTGTGATAACATGTACATTTTTACCTGGCACCAAAAACATCAAAGGCTAGCTAGCTATGAGGTCAATAACTGAGGGAAGAGAATTCTACAGTTAGATTGCCATGACTGAGAAGGCCCCACTTCTTCCTCACCTCAGAATCAGGAGGAAGGTATAATAGGGTTTCCAAAGGAGATTTTAACCCCCAGATAACTACATAGATGAGCAGATAGTCTTTAGGCTTAAAAACCTTCAGATGGTCCTTCATTTTTAACAAATTCATTGTGTGGATAGAAACTACTCAGTATACTATAAACTACTTGATCAAATGCATGATAATTGGAAATTGGGTGGCATGAAATCAATATTCCCTCTAAGCTGTGGAGTCTTGTAAGCAAAAATTCTGCTTTATGAGCTACTGGCATTATAGTTGTGACTGCATAAATTAGTTTGATCTGGGGCCATTCTTCCTGAGCTAAGACAAAAATGTGTGAACTGGAGGCTAAAAAACTGTGAGCTAGCTCACACTAACTCATCTTAGAGGGAACACTGGTTCCAACATATTTTTCAGGGGGGAAACAAACCACCCTTGGTTGCTAGGTGTTATTCACACTGTATCTGGCTATCATGTTTTAATGCAGGAAAAGCACCCCCACCCCCAGATTTATGAAGTAACTGTGGTGGTGGGGTTAGCTGGTTCTTCATGCGTATTTGATTCATATGGCATTATGTTCTCTGCAGGCATCTTTCTGCAAAGCAGTCTGTTTTCTGCTTGATCTACACAGTTAACCGGTTCATGTAGACGGACTAATTGAACCCAAGGCTGGGGTCTGGGCTGTCTTGGTTGGCCTTTCAGTCTCTTCTGATTTTTTAAAAAATCCTTCTTTTAATTAAAAAAAAACCTGTCAAAAAGAAAAGGCAATGTCGGTAATGACTGAAAGCCACAACAATTTTTTTTATTGATTTAAATAGCAATTTAAAAGAGGGTTCCCCCCTCCTTGTGGCTAGTGTATGCTGAAATCAACACTCTTGTTTAAATTAGCTCATTGTTTCACATGTGACCAAATAAGTTCAGAATAGGAGAAGGGAAGATGTGCTGACTTCATGTTATGAAAACTTAACTGCAACATCTGAGAGAGCAGCATCATAATACTTGATGGAGTTTGGTTTGATTGTTCTGAAGCCTAGAATGTGTGCAGCAGGAAGGGGCTGTTGAAACTAATCAGAGTCTAATAAAATATGATGTAGACTGTGGTGTTTTGCTACGGCATGGGAAAAGAATATGTTTTCTGAAGCAGAACTGGGTTGCAATGGCAAAGGTCATCAACCTGTCAGCCAGGCCTTCCTTGCAAGACTTCAGACAAAAGAGCCATATATCATGAATGAGTTGTGGTGGCTACAAGTATGATGCATGAGCCTGAAAATTCTTGGTCCAGATTCCCCATAATCCTGAATTCACTAGGTATCCTTAGGTATGTCACTATTCGTTTGGAAGGATTACTGGGATTGTGCATGAAGTTACAGAATCAGAGTTGGAAGCGTCCTCAAGGGTCATCTAGTTCAAACCCCTGCACAATGCAGGAAACTCACAATTACCTCCCCCCCCCTCACACCCAGTTACCTGTGCTCCATGTCCAGAAGATGGCAACCCCCTCCCCCAACCTCCAGGTTCCCTGGCCAAACTGGTTTGGAGAAAATTTCTTCCTGACCCCAAAGTGATGAACAGTATTTCCTTGGGTGTGTAAGAAAGGGCCACAAGAACTAAGCACTGATGCATCTGTTCCTGCTCTCCCTCTCATGATCTGCCTAAGTTCACAGAATCAGCATTGTTGGAAGTTTTTTTGGACACTCTATATAAATGTCTTATTATTAGACATGTCTGGTTATCAAAGACAGTGGTTGCTGTTGCACAACACCTAAAGAATAGGGAAAAAACTTCTAGAATACCCACATCCTTGGCCACCATAACAACTGGATGATGCTACAGCATTTTTCATTCCACGGTCTCTGAGAGGTGTAAAACAAAGCCTTGAACACTCTCCCTGAGAATACAGAGCAGACAAAATTTTAATGAGTGATTAGGTAAATAGGAACAGTAATAATTTAAATTTACATTTTAATTGAAGACATAGAGATTTGAGTTCAAGTTTGGATAATGAGGAGTCTGCATTATCATTGCACTGTTCTCTAGTAACTGAGGCAGTATTGCATACTTCTATTTATTCTATTTATTCTGTAAACACCTAGTTTTCACCAGCTATTGCCTAAACTTGTGCCGCTTTACTCCAGTTCCAAGATTTTAAGTGCTAAATACCAAAAGACTCACTAGAGCCAGTCTGGAGGTCTGCTACTGTCATTTACACACTGGTTGTTTGCCCTATCACATATGCTTCTGGGAAGCAGTTTTTTTCCTGTTTCCCCAAAGTATCATTTTTATTTTTTGAGATTTAAACCTCTCTTTACCCCACAAGAGGCTCAGGGCAGCTCCAACTAAATTAAAATTAAATTTGAATAGCTAATTTAAATGCCTATTAGCAGCTCCATCATTGATTCCAATTCCAATGTATGCTATATTCATGTCAAGAAATGGCAGCAGATCACATGGAATAAGTAGCTCCTGGCACCAATTGATTTAAATAGCATGATGGAGTGCTTGAAGCAGGGGAGGCCAATGTTATTTGACATCCACTGCCTCAGCCAAAGACCTGGTGGAACAGCTCCGTTTTAGAGACACTGCAGAATTGCAACAATCCCACAGGGCCCTTGTCTCAGCTGGGAGTATGTTCTAGCAGGGCAGGGCTGAGAAGGCCGTGGCCCTTGTTGAGGCAAGGCAGACATCTTTTGGGCTGGGAACTACAAACAATGCTGGTCAAAAGAATGCAAGGCTCTTTGGGGCACATACAAGGAGAGACAGGTTTGCTGGTCCCTGGTTGCATAGGGCCTTAAAGGTTAACACCATAATCTTAAATCTGACTCTAACTCTTAAACCTAATACCATAACCTTAAATCATGGTACTTTCTTGGTCCTCCCACTGTTTCCCCCTATTTCTTGCAGTCCGCCCCAGTTTTGCTTTGCTCCAGTGTTTTGGGAAAAATCACAGCAAAGTTGGGAAGGCTGCCACATGAGTGGGAAATAGGGTTGCCCAGGTCCAACTGAGGAAATACTTGGGGAGTTTGTGAGTGGAGCCTGGAGACTCCCATTCCCAAATAAATAAATAAATAAATAAATAAATAAATAAAAATACAGCAGTGCAGTTCCCCTGAATACAGTCTTCACTTCCTTATCCTCTTTTTTCCTTCAAAGGATTCCCCAGCAGCTGTGCTTCCTATAATGAAAATGAAATTTGTCATACATCCACATGTCCCTTGTCAGGTAGCATTTCCAAGCATGACTTTATTAAGACACACACACACAAATCAGCCAAAATAAACAGTTTGTAAGCACACACTTTTGTGATCTCACTGGGGCAATAGTATAAATCACTTTACTCACAGGAGTTGCTGAATGTAGCAATCTGCTGTATTTAAACCAACTTCTTCAGTCTAACAGAGGAAAATGAAAGTAAGGACGAGATCAGTCTAGGGGTGGAGTTTTCCTCCATCCTATAATCAGGTTCTAGTTTACTCTTTACTATCCATTTTACTATACAAACAACTTCTGAAATGAATGCAAAACAAACAGAGGGACTGTGCTGTCTTCCTTTCTCACAGACTTTACACACTCACTAGGAAGAGCCACCTGGCTCTGCTTGCTTGCCCTACCCATACAGCTTCCTCCTGCTGAGATTTAAAGGCACACACACACAATCCAAAACACAAGCAGTTTGCAAGGTTATTTTAAGTTTTCCAAGGTTTAAAGGCACATTGCAGCTGTTGGGGCAGGGCTTCCCCTGCTGACCAGCTGGTTGCTGGTGGGGAAAAGGAAAGGTCCCCTGCACAAGCACCAGTCATTTCCGACCCTGGGTTGACGTTGCTTTCACAACGTTTTCACAGCAGACTTTTTACGGGGTGGTTTGCCGTTGCCTTCCCCAGTCATCTACACTTTCCCCACAGCAAGCTGGGTACTCATTTTACCGACCTCAGGAAGAAGGTGGTGGGGAGGACCCTGCAAAATTGGGGGACCCCCCCCCCACCTGGACCTGTGTGCTGGCAAGCCTAGTGGGAAAATTTGGATTTTCCTGGTCTTGTCCACATTGCTGCAATTTTCCCTGCTCCTGTGGCAGCCACCTACCTCACATTACTGAGGTGGGGCTTTCATTGGGGGAGGAAATGTCTGCTATGGTGACTAGGGCAGTGAAAATGCTGATAAATCCACCATGTGGAGGCCCCATTGCTGATGCATTGCACTGGCAGCTGCAGCAACAATGAGGAAACTACAGGAAATCTGTTTTTTTGCTGTGAAGTCACAGCTGACTTATGACAACCCCATAGAGTTTTTAAGTCAAGAGGTGTTCAAAGGTGGTTTGTTATTGCCTGCCTCTATGTAGCAACCTTGGTATTCATTGGTGGCCTC
The DNA here is from genome assembly GCF_032191835.1 of Heteronotia binoei. Classification (NCBI taxonomy): domain Eukaryota; kingdom Metazoa; phylum Chordata; class Lepidosauria; order Squamata; family Gekkonidae; genus Heteronotia; species Heteronotia binoei. The sequence goes on along the minus strand of NC_083228.1, from coordinate 73,987,714 downwards.
CCATCCAAATACTAACCACAGCTGATCTTGCTTAGCTTTCGAGATCTTGTGAGATCAGGCTAGCCTGGACTCCCCAGGTCGGGAAACAAGAAATCACTGCCATATGGAAATGCTCAACATTAAGAAGCAGTAGCTACAGTGGTGAAAGGTTACATTCAGAGTAACAAGGCTGTATCTCCAGTCATATTGTTGTATATTGTGCTAGCAATACCCTATAACAATTGTTCATAGTTTCATTGTGGCTTGTTCACATGGGACAATCCAGTTCTGAACGATAGTGCAGTGATAGTACAATATCCAATAATGCATGGATAATACTTCCCACATTCCTATACATTTTCCTAAACGTCTCCAATAAGGGTTGAATGCAAGATGCTTCTGGATGGGAGCCAGTTGTATCATCTTTCCCACAGCTCGTCACCCTACTGGAAAGGAAGTCATTTGTTGAGTGAGAAGAAACTAGACAATTGGCCCTACTGTGCATGTCAGTGTTCTCCAGAGAAACCTACAGGACATAAAAGGGGAAGCTGCTCCCATGCTATTAGCTGTATGTGTGAATGGAACAAGAATTCTTTAAAGAAAATCTCCTGTTGGTGGGAGACAGAAAATAGGATCATTGACCTTATCTTTAGATCAGGCAGAAGCACTAATGGTTGGAGGAGAGGAATGGATGTGACTTGTTTTCCATTCTGTAAACTAGCACGTTCCTTTTGATGGATGCACAGTGAACTCCTATTATACCATTTAAGGCAATTGGTTACCAGTTATTATACGGTATAACAGCTGTCCATAGTTAAAATGTACTGAATAAATGGAGTGCAATGTAACGATATTGAAAATAACATAAAGGGAAGTGCAACCAGTCCTCATCAGAGCCAGGAATAGATACCAAGGGTCTTGTTTCCCAGTTCTGTATTTCTAGTCACAAGACTATCATTTCTTTGAGTTAAAAAAAAAAAACCCTGCAAATGTTGTGTACATCTTACTATATTGTGCACTCTACTTGTTAAGTGTGCTTATTATGGGTGGCTCTTTCAACAGGATAGAATCTGGTAAACATTTGCCATAGAACTCACATGATCCATAAAATTAAAATACATAACCTACCATTAGGTAATGATCCTTTTTGGGACCAAATGTTTTCTATTCAGTTCTCTTGCTTGTGTAAATATTCAGAGATAATTTGCACCCTATAAACTATATACAATCCACAAAAATGTAAGTTTTGCAATCAAAAACTATGAAATATTAGAGTTTAGACTACACACCATATTTAAAAAGCAACTCTCAGCAATGCAGCTTGATTTAGAGTCATGCTCTGTTTTGCATATATAGTAGTAAATATTTATTTCAAACCCTTACTTATTAATGCAGCATATGAATGCAAACAGCCTGCAAAGTCGGTGCAATGGGTTTCATCTAATTCAGCATCCTGTTTTCAGTTTTGGCTAACCAGATGCCTTTATGATGCCCACTAACAGGTAGGGTCAATAGGCACCCCCACCCCAGTATTTGTCATCCAACACCTGGCATTTGGGACTGGGACAAATATCTTTGCTGGGATTTGATGTCATCTGCAACATTCTGTTTTAGTTCTCTTTTTTTCTGAATAGGGGAAAATGTAACTTAGTTTTGTGATAAGTAAGTAGGCTCCCATGGTGGATTTTGTACAGTTGAAGTTTGATATTAGACCCATATTCTGTTAAAGCTGAAGTTACCCCACTTTGGTTATGATGTCATTGAAAGCTGTGGCTACAAATTTCATCCAATCATCAGGTGTAATTGGGGACCTGATCTATAGGGCTGGAGGTGCCAAAAGTGATCAGGGGCCAATCTGAACATGTCTCTCAATCCTGGTTTCTCGGGGTTGCAATCCTTCAAGCCTGGTTTCTTAGGGCTGACTCATATGACTGTCAAGCTCATGGTTGTTGCTTAGATACACTTGTTCCCTGAAATTGCTGATTGAATGAGCTTCCTCTTTGTGGCCAGTGACCTTCTGGCTACAAGCAGAATGAAGTTCCTTGTATACCACTAGAAACCTGCATTTGTATTTGCAGAAGCTTGTTAAAATATTCATTCTCCATATGCTTACTTAGCTGTGCTTGGACAGGGAACTAATATGTCATATTTTCAAGCCATCATTAGAATGAGAATTGGCCCTCTGGGTGGACTTACTGTGAAGCCTTAACAGTCTTTTGAGTAAAAAGCTGTGGCATTTGGACAATTGATGTTTCTGTGTCTGAAATGGAAAAGAATTCCCACTCTCCTGTATTTTTAGTAGGGCAAGTTGTGGCATTATGTGTGCATCTCTTGAGGGGATGTTCTTGCTGGTCATGGTATGCACAGTGAATTAAGATTTTGTGGATGAAGTGATTCATCATTCTGCATGCATTTCATTCCTATTGGATCACTAACCTCAGCCAGAAAACATGATGTCCCCCAGTAAGCAATAGATTACAACAGTGTTTCCGAACCTGCGAGTCAGGATCCAGAAGTGGTTTGTGAAGCCTCTGCAAGTGGGTTGGGGGCCAGCCCTCTGTAATGGCTACCTCTGCCCCTTCCATTGTTCTTTTTTGTATCTGACAAACTAAGATCTAGAAATAGTATATTCCATGTCATAACTAGTTCTGTTTTTGTTCCACTGAATATACACAGTGATCAAGTAAAACAAATCCTGATGGTCACTAAAGTGAGTGAGAGTCTTAGTGGAAATTAGAGGGAGTAAAGGAGGAGAGGGATAGAATGCAACCTCCATATGCAAATGTTGCTTGCTTGGGTTTCATAATGGGAGCACCACAGTCTGCACCCTTTGTATGATGCTTGTTGGTCAGCCCCAGTAGAAAATGGAATGCTGAACTAGATGGGTGCCAAGATCACAGTTTGCCTAGGGCACAAAACCCCCCACCTTGGGGTCAGCCCTGGATGTGGCATCATATAGAGTAAATTTGAACTTGTGGGTCACCATAGGTTAGGGTTGCCAAGTTCAATTCCAGAAATATCTGGGGATTTTGGGGGTGGAGCCAGGAGCCTTTGGAGGTAGGGCCAGAAGACATTGGGGGTGGAGCCAGGAGCAAGGTTGTGACAAGCATAATTGAACGCCAAAAGGAGTTCTGGCCATCACATTTATAAGGACTGCACCTTTCAAATGCCTTCCCTGCATTGGAAATAATGAAGGATAGAGACACTTTCTTTTGGAGCTCATAGAGTTGGACCCCCTGGCCCAATCCTTTTGAAACTTGGAGGGTATTTTGAGGAGAGGCACTGGATGCTATGTTGAAATTTGCTGCCTCCATCTCAAAAAGCAGCCCCTTCAGAGCCTCAGATACCTGTGGATCAATTCTCCATTATACCCTATGAGAATCAGTTTCCATAGGGAATAATGGAGTATTCAGCAGACATTTCCCTCTCCCCTGCTTTCTGATGACCCTGAAGCAAGGGAAAGGCCTCCAAACTGGAGGATCCCCTGCCCCCACCTGGGGATTGACAACCCGCACCATACCAACAAGGTTGGGAACTGCTGGATTATAGGAAGCTGATTTTGTTTTCTGTTCCATTGCTTACCCTGATCCCAGTGCTCTGTGCAGATGCTTGTAGTGCCTCTCCTCACCAAGAGAGCTGATACTCTGTTGTTAAGGGGTGGGGGTGGGAACTCTGCAACATAAAACATGGGTGGAAAATGTTGGACTGGTTGCAATTGGGGGCAGTGTTCCCTCCAAGCTGAGTTAGCTTGAGCTAGCTCACAGATTTTTAGCCTCCAGCTCACGCATTTTTGTCTTAGCTCAGGAAAAATGGCACCAGAGCACAATAATTTATGCAGTAGCACACAATTTTAATGCCAGTAGCTCACAACTTTAATACCAGTAACTCACAAAGTACAATTTTTGCTCACACGACTCTGCAGCTTAGAGGGAACATTGGTTGGGGGGTTGGCCAGGCAAGGAGAGAGAGAAAGAAGGAAAGGGTGAGCATTTGCAGAGAGGAGTCACTGTGCTGGTTTGTTTCTAACTATTAGTACACTTCCTGGTCCTAAGTTTATGTTTCCTGTCCCTGAATCTCTGGGCTGTCACCCACAGTCATAGTCTTGACACTTGATAGCTCATAATTCTGGCTCTCCCTCTTCCTGTTGCATAAGTTGCCATCATATAGCTACATTGTTAAAGGTGTTGGTGTATGCTATATCATTTAGTTATTATATGAATCCTATTTTTTTTGATCAGCAGGTCTTCAAACTATATTTTATTTTAAAAATACAATATCTCTGGATCTGGAAAGCCTGAAGTTGTTGGTTTTTTTAAATGAAAGCCAGCTAATGGGCCAAAGGAGTACTGAGTGGTATGCCCAGATTTGGACTAAAACACAGTTGAATAAACAAAAATATTGCAAGATATATTGTTAACACATTTGAAAGAAATGAATATTAGGGCTTGCCTAATAACTAAAAATTGGATTTAAACAAAATGATTGAGTCCAGTTTATTTTCATTTCATGCTGAAATTCATTATATATCTGCATATATGCATAAAAGGACACTCAGGCTGAATACAGATGCCCTGTTTGGGCTGACACATGAACTCCCCACAGCTGGATTTAAATTGTGTGTTCAAATGTGCAGGTCTGGGTCTCACCTGGCTTCCACCTTTATGTCATCCTCTGGCACCTCTCTGCTGCCTTAAAAAGCTACCACTTACTAAGTAGTAGCAAATCTCCAAAGTGCCTCCCCGTCACCTTTCCCAGCTGTCTGAACCGCTGGGGAATGCCAGGGAGTGTTCTGACTGCTCCTCCAGAGCGTGCACAGCCTGTCCCTCTTCTGGCAGCAGGGTGTGCGCTGACTATCTCGGGGCAGCTCAGACTGTGCTGGCTTTTCTTCTGAGCCAGGAGGCTGCCGCACCAAGCTGCCCATCTGTGCTCAGCCTCAGAGGGTTTCTCCCCCCCACCTCAAAAAAAATCCAAAGTGATATCAATTGCTTGTAATACTTGCTGAGCTATAGTGTTTTAGTGATAGAATAAGTTTCTAGAGTTCATTTAAATTAAGGGTGCAACTGGAGAGAAAGCATCAAGCAGAACCATGCTTTTTTCTGTCAGAGGAAATGCTGGTACTGGTTGCCCACCCAGTCGGAAGGAAGAGGCTGACACAGTATGTTGGATAAACAGGGCCGCTTTATTTAAACAACTTGAACTAACTAAAAGCTGGCAAGGGGTAAGGCCTAACAAGACAAGCCCTGGGGTCAGCCCCATGACCCCACCTTGTCCTGAAAGGGGTGAGCCACCCTGCCCCCAGCACGAGCCCAATATATATTCTGGGTGGTGCTGAGCAGCCAGGCCCAAACTCCACCTCCACCTAGGCCAGCATCGATCCCACTGGAAAGATCCTCCTGGTGAGGCTTTATCGTGATCTGCACTCCCAGCATTGAGCCATAAAGCCCATCTGCTGTTCATACAGACCACCTGCACCAACAGGTGCTGATCCATAGGTGCTCCCCAAAAACACTGTGGTCAATACCTCATCCTGTCAAGCAACCAACTAACAACTCCTCCCCATCTTCCTAAGGCCATAAGGCAGTACAAGGTAGGGAAAAAACAAATTCACACAGGCCAATTCAGTGAAAATGAAAAAATTCCTACCTGGCCCCTAATAAGGCGACCGGTAAATAAACTGTACTGCCAAGGGGTGGGCGGGCGGACCGAGAGGTAGAAACAGCTTGCGCAACACTGGGCGGGGCCGGGGCTTTTATAGCCCCGACTCCCCGCCCAGCAGCCGGTTCCTGGATGGCAGGGATGACGATCAGCCTCCCTCCATCCAGGTAGGCAACTGCGTCCCCCCAGCCTATTGCTGGCGAAGCCAACTGTCTGGGAGGGGCCGGTAAATAGGAAGAGCCAGCAACCAATTTGAAGCCCATAATAGGGGTCAGTTGCCATCCCTGGGGCAGGTGGAGCCATGCTGTTTGCAGTAAAAACTGCTATATGAGTTGCTTTGCTTTTGGTTGTAGTTGCGCTTTGTTTTCAGAAAACAAGTCCCAGTATTGAGCCACACCTAACTTCAGCTAATTCTGCAGCAAACGTGTTCCGGTACAGGCTAATCTTTTGTGAAAAACATTAAACAATGCCTGTACCAAACTGCTTGGAAAGTGGCTCATACTGGTTAGGTATATTATGCATGCTTTTGGATGGAGCTCTAAGCAATATTATCTCTTGGCAGTCTACCTACATATTGTGGTTTCTTGAGTTTAATTTCAGCAATAATGCAGCAAAACTTAATCATTCTGTACTGCAAAACTATTCAGGGTTTTTTTAAACTAGCTTTGTTCATGTAATAAATAATCTCCCAATGGCTGGGCTATCAAGTTTCCTGGTTTTACTACTTTATGCAGTTGGGTTTCACATTTTGTGCTTAGTGACCAACCCTGTTCTATACTGTATCAGTTTTCCAGCACAGGTTTATTAATCAAGAGAAAGAGAAGATAAACATTACAGCTACTGCAGTGCTGATTTCAAACTAGACCTGTGACTTGCCCGTAATACTTGTAATTCAAGCAGGAGATAGGGTTGCCAGGTCTTACCTCACAGCTAGTGGGGAATCCTGGTTCTGTTCTGGAGTCTTCTGCTGTGTGTGCCATGTTGGAGAGGTGATACTCTAGGTTTTGGGCAAAACTATAGTTGATTTTATCATAGAGTTTTGCCCCAAAACTAGAGTGTTGCCATGCGATGTTGGTGCCATGATGACATTACTTGCAAATGACATCACCTTTTGGGCCAGTTGGGGCTGGGATTTTCACAATGCAGGAATGAGTGCTCAACTTTCCTTGCTTGCTTTCCTCATCTAGAGGATTCTTCAAAATTGCAGTAAACTCTGCATCTGTGTTCTCACTTTGTGAGGCTAACATGTTTTTTGCATGGTGAAAAGTATCTGGAAAATGGCTCAGATAAATACCACCCCTTTCTGCTTGAGCTAATTAGCAACTCCCACAGCAAAGGGTGGAAAAGGACACCCCCCCCCCACACACACACACAAAGAAAGGAGGGAAGGAGCAGGGGAGAATGAGTCAGACAGTCCAGCTACTTAACTGGGTCTTGTGCCCAGTCTGCCCAGCCAGGAATAGCCTTCCCTAGAGCAGGCAGGGCTTGCCCTGCACAGCAACTGCCTTCCTTGTGCTGGGTAAAGTTCACTCTGGCCAGAAGCTGCCTTCCTTGAGCAAGGCACAGCCTGCTGTGGCTGGGCGCTACTTACACTGGCCAGGTACCATGTTCTCTAGGTCTGGGAGCTGCCTTACCTGGACTGAGTGAGGTTTGTACCAGCCAGGCACCACCTTCCCCACCGGCCACCTTCCTTGGGCCTGCACAGCTCTTCTACTCTGGACCAGACCAAGGTGTGGGGAGGCCATAGGCCCACTGGCAAATTCCTGGGTGAGTAAAATGGCCAGTCTGCCCCTGCTCACAACTGCATTTTAGTTAAAGAAAAAACATCTGGAAATATGTGATTGGATCCAGATCATTGATTTCCTTAACACCCCTGCTTTGGCCCAAGGCATGTTGTGCTGTGAGACAGCAAAACAGTAGTAACACTGTATCGCCATCAGTTCTCAGATATTTTTAGTGCAGTTGCAAGCTGGATGCTTCCTTAGGCTGGTGTTCACATGGTATGGAACCAGACAGGGACTGTTGATCCTGGAGGGGATGGCTTTTCAACTCTGATGAGGCTTATGTAAGCAGGTTAAAGACATTAAGATGGTAGCTTCTCCCACCAGTTTCTAAGAGAGACCATGTCAAATGGATCAGTCAACTGTCATGACTAGCTCACTTTGACTTTTATATAGATGCTGCTATGAATTTGTCATCAGCTGTATTTGAAAGACCGAACATGACAGGGAGAAATGTGAGTGCGTCAGTAATGACTGACATGCAAATATGTATAATAAACCTGATACTGCTTTATTATGCTGATAACTGGACATTCATGAAACTAGTTGGATGAAAAATTTCAGGAACACAGACAAACTGTTGGAAGAAAATGCTAAATGTGACTAGATAGTTTAGAAGGCAGAAGTAACAATGAGCGAGTCCATAGAAAATAGGTTGCCATTATTCAGGCATGTGAAATAACAAAGCCTAGTAAAACATTCACACACACACATACGTATATGTATAATGGAAGGGAAAAGGTATCAGAGGAAACTGCTTAGAAGATACATAACCCTGTACATGGGACTGGGATAGCAAGAGAGAGCAGTGGATTAAGTAGGGTTGCCAAATCCAATTCAAGAAATATCTGGGGACTTTGGGGGTGGAGCCAGGAGACATCGGGGTGGAGCCAGAAGCAAGGTTGTGACAAGCATAATTGAACTCCAAAGGGAGTTCTGACCATCACATTTAATGAGACAGCACGCCTTTTAAATGCCTTCCCTCCACTGGAAATAATGAAGGATGGGGCACCTTCTTCTGTGGCTCATATGGGGGCTTCAACAGAGATTGCATGTTAGGGGCAGTTATTGATCTTGCCCATTGGCAAGGTGTACCTACAAGAGGCCCTATTCAGATGAGTGAGGCTGTCATAGTGGAGTATAGGGGGAAAGATGGTCCTGCAAATATGAGGGACCAAGCCATGAAAGGATTTGTATGTGATAGCCAATACCTTGAATTGAACAAGGAGAGATAAGGAAGACTTCCTGAAGGAACAATGCAAAGCAGTAGAGGAAAATAGTAGAATGGGAAGGACAAGAGATCTCTTCAAGAAAATTGGAGAAATCAAGGGAACGTTTCATGCAAAGATGGCCATGATAATGGACAAAAATGGTAGGGACCTAGCAGAAGAGATCAGGAAGAGGTGGCAAGAATACACAGAAGACTTATACAAGAAGGATCTCAATGTCCTTGACAACCATGACAGTGAAATCGCTGACCTTGAGCCAGACATCCTGGAGTGTGAAGTCAAATGGGCCTTAGAAAGCATTACTAACAACAAAGCGAGCGGAGATGACAGTATCCCAGTTGAGCTATTCAAAGTCCTAAAAGATGATGCTGTTAAAATGATGCACACATTATGTCAACAAATTTGGAAAACACAACAGTGGCCACAGGATTGGAGAAGGTCAGTTTATATTCCAATCCCAAAGAAGGGTAATGCCAAAGAATGTTCAAACTATCACACCATTGCACTCATTTCACATGGCAGCAAGGTCATGTTAAAGATTTTACAAGCTAGGCTTCAGCAGTATGTCGATCGGGAACTACCAGAAGTTCAAGCTGGGTTTCAGAGAGGTAGAGGAACTAGAGATCAAATTGCCAGTATTCGCTGGATTATGGAGAAAGCACGGGAGTATCAGAAAAAACGTCTATTTCTGTTTCATTGACTACGCTAAAACCTTTGATTGTGTGGATCACAACAAACTGTGGCACGTTCTTAAAAAGATGGGAGTACCAGACCACCTCACATGTCTCCTGAGAAACCTATATAAGGGTCAAGAAGCAACGATCAGAATGGGATATGGAACAACTGATTGGTTTAGAATAGGAAAAGGAATTCGACAAGGATATATATTGTCACCCTGCTTATTTAATTTATATACAGAGTACATAATGCGGAATGCCAGCCTGGATGAAGCAGAAGGCGAAATTAAGTTTGCAGGGAAAAACATCAACAACCTCAGATATGCAGATAATTCCACTCTAATGGCAGAAAGTGAGGAGGACCTAAAGAACCTCTTGTTGAGGGTGAAAGAGGAGAGCACAAAAGTAGGCTTGAAACTCAACATCAAAAAAACTAAAATCATGGCATCTGACCCTATTACACTTTGGCAAATAGAAGGGGAAGACATGGAAGTAGTGACAGACTTCACATTTCTGGGATCCAAGGTCACTGCAGATGGTGACTGTAGCCATGAAATTAAAAAAAGTTTGCTCCTTGGGAGGACAACTATGGGGAACCTGGGCAGTATAATAAAAAGCAGTGACATCACCCTGCCAACAAAAGTCTGTATAGTCGAAGTGATGGTATTCCCAGTAGTAATGTATGGCTGTAAGAGCTGGACCATAAGGAAGGCCAAGCGCAGAAGAATAGATGCTTTTGGGATGTGGTGCTGGAGAAGAATCTTGAGAGTCCCTTGGACTTCAAGAAGATCAAATCAGTCAGTCCTAAGTAGGCTTCCCAACCCTCCCGCCCTGGCGGGGGACCCCCGAATTTGAACCCTCTTCCCCCGCTGTGCAAAAAAACAGAAGCCGGGGGGGAAGGAAGGGGGAACGGCGCAAAGGCCGCGGGTCCAGGTCCTTCGGAGGCTGCTGAGCAGCAGCAAGTTGAAGGGGAGGCGGCAGTTCGCAGTGGTGGCGGCCTGCTCCACTCCCCTCCCCTCTGAGGTCAATGATTGACCTCAGAGGGGAGGGGAGCGGAGCAGGCCGCCGCCGCACATTGCCACCGCCGCGAGTCCTCCGAGTACTGGCCGAGTACCGCCGCTGCGCATTGCCGCCGCCGCGAGCGAGTCCTCCATGTACTGGCTGAGTACCGCCGCCGCGCATTGCCGCCGCTGCGAGCGAGTCCTCCGAGTACTGGCCGAGTACTGGCCGAGTACCGCCGCCGCGCATTGCCGCCGCCGCGAGCGAGTCCTCTGTGTACTGGCCGAGTGCTGCCGCCGCCGCGCATTGCCGCCACAAGCGAGTCCTCCGAGTACTGGCCGAGTACCGCCGCCGCCGCGCATTGCCGCCGCCGCGAGAGAGTCCTCTGTGTACTGGCCGAGTGCTGCCGCCGCCGCGCATTGCCGCCGCGAGCGAGTCCTCCGAGTACTGGCCTGCCCCCTCCCCTTCTGGGGAGGGGGCAGGCCAGTACTCGGAGGACTCGCTCGCGGCGGCAATGCGCGGCGGCCTGCTCCGCTCCCCTCTGAGGTCAATCAGAGACTCTGATTGACCTCAGAGGGGAGGGGAGCAGGCCGCCACCGCCGCGAGCGAATCACAGACTCAGAGCAGCTTACAATCTCCTATATCTATGTGTGTGTGCGTGGGTCAGCTGATAACATATTTTTGGAACCATAAAATGTGGCTCTGAGCATTGAAATGGTTGGTTCTTCTAAGTATAGAAAAAATGAAGGAGCAAGAGGAAGGATATGAGACGGATTTTTAAAAAGACAAGTAAAAGGGGTGGTAGGAAGACCGATCAGCTCCCGGTCAAAATGCAAATGCTTGGGATCATCAATTGAACCGTTCAAGCTCAGTGGCAACGGTTCAGGCTCAGCAAATTTCTGGCGAGCAAAAGGAATGGCTTCACAAAGCCAGGCTAGGATGTCAGATTAAAGAGCAACAAGAGTTTAAAGGTATAAAGTTTCCAGAGTCCAAGATCCCTTCATCAGACTGCCGAATCCACTGTGACTCCCCTCTGAAAAGCCTGGAGGCACTGCTGACCACCTGAGGCATTTCCTCCTCTAAGAAGACAGCAGCTACCAGCATCTCCCCCTCCACAGCTGCATCCTGTGCATGTTTCAGTTGGGGCTGCACCCTGCATTTGATCCAAGGTTGCCCCTTTAATATCTGTTTGATCTGCAGCAATTAACAGGTAGGCATTGAAATGGTGTGCCATCCCTTTAAATGTGATGGCTAGAACTCCCTTTGGAGTTCAATGATGCTTGTCACAGCCTTGATCTTGGCTCCACCCCTAATGTCTCCTGGCTCCACCCCCAAAGTCTCCTGGTTCCACCCCCAAAGTCCCCAGATATTTCTTGAATTGGACTTGGCAACCCTAGTCCTAAGGGAAATCAACCCAGACTGTTCACTGGAAGGTCAAATACGGAAGCTGAAGCTCAAATACTTTGGCCACCAAGTGAGAGGGGAGCATTCACTGTAGAAGATCCTGATGCTGGGAAAGACAAAAGGTACAAGAAGAAGGGGACGGCAAAAGATGAGATGGCTGGACAGCGTTACTGATGTAACAAACATGAATTTGAGCAGACTTTGGAGGATGGTGGATGACAGGAGGACCTGACATGACTTTGTCCATGGGGTTGCAAAGAGTTGGACTCGACTGTGCAACTGAACAACAACAACAGCTGATGGGTAGTCAATGGAGTGACAGTAGAATGCATGCTCTGCCCATCTCCTGACAATAGTTGAGCTGCAGCATTTTATACCAGCTGGAGTCTCTGCATTAACTTAAAGGGGACATACCTATTTAGAGGGCATACAGTAGTCTCAGTGTTACCATGACATGGATCTAGGTGGCCAGATCACCTAGAGGTCAAGGTAAGGGCCATTTCTGGGCTAAACTGGGTTGGAAGAAAGCATTTTTTGCAGCTGTATTACCTTGCTGTTGGATCCAATATGACCCCTTGGCTCTTAAGCAACTCAGGGAGGGTTTACTAAATCCCATCAAAGGTGGGAAGCACAGTGTCCTTCAAAATCTCTGTCTTTCCAACCAGTATTACCTCTGTCTTGTAGGGTTTAGTTTCAGTTTGTTCACTATTAATTATTTAAGCGCAGAAGGCAGGACATTTATTGCATCACCAGGACATTTGGATCAGGAGATATAGAGCTGGGTGTTGTCAGCATATTCATAGAATCAGAGTTGGAAGGGATCTCCAGAGTCATCTAGTCCAACCCCCTGCCCAATGCAGGAAACTCACAAATACTTCTTCCCATATTGATGACAGCCAGCCCTAGACCATGAATGATTTGTCCTAATGATTTTATGTAGAAGCTGAATAAGGTGGGGGATAGGATTGCACCTTCTGGAATCCTACAGGATAGGACCAATGCTGATGAAAACTGCTCTCAATGGCAACCCTTTGAGTCCAGTCCAGGAGAAATTATTTGAACCAGCCCAACACACACCCCTTCATACCTACTTCTGCCTCCAAATGCCTCAACAAAATGGTGTTATGTTATCCCTTATCCACTGTATCAAAGGCTCAGATAAATCTGGTAGGCACCATCTCTTTGAGTGGTCAAGATAAGGAGTCTTGAACTAGTGATTAGTCTTATAAGGACCAAATCAACAAGCCCCTTGGTATCTCTCATAAACCAGGGACTTGTTAATTTGCTCCATACCTGATTTTAGCAGCCGGGGTGGGCAAGGATCTAGGGCACAAGCAGTAGTCTTCAGAGATCCCAGGATCCTGTCAACATCTATCATGATCAAGGAAGGTGCAGAGACTTACATTTTAACACTTTTAACTGGTTAGAATCCTTATGGTTTGAAAGTCATATATTTTCCACATCACAGTGTTTGCTCTATACAAGGATTAAATACCCATTGTTTACAGTCAGGTGCCAGGCTATACAAAAAGGTAAGCAGGACAGTTAGAGATTTTGCATAATAGAAGAACAGGTGTGCAACATTAGCTTCCAATTATCGCTGCAAGTTGTTTAGAAAATTCTTTCAACAGGTTAGCTATATCAAAGTCACCGTCTTTTTTATCAGATGTGGATGCAGAGTATATATGACTAAATGGTTGGGGTTTGCCAGAAATTGTTGTTCCCATTTGAACAAAACTTCCATTATTTATGGAAAGACTTCTTGCCTTTTATAACTTCCTTGACTCTCTATTTAAATGATGGATTATTGGATTTTCTTGGATTTATTTGTATCTTTGCTAATTTGTATTCTGCATTCTAGACCTGCTCCTATTATGATATTTTTAACCATTTGTAAGCATTCTGAAGAGACCTGGCCCTCTTAGCTCACCTTTTCAACTATATTTCCCATAGTATAGCCAACTCCAGCTTGGGAAATTCCTGAAGATTTGGAGGTGGTGCCTGGGAAGGGAGGTGGTGCCTGGGAAGGAAGTTCAGTAGGGATTTGATGCCATTTTTTCCAGGAGAAATGATCTCTGTGATTTTGGGAGAGTGCTAGGTCACCAGCCTCCAGGTTCCTGTACATTCCTGCTCAAAAAAAAAAAAAAAGACCCTGAGAGTCTATATTTCCAGATACCCCCTTAGTGCCTGTGCCTGAGACAGTCCCAGGTTGCCAGGTTTGCATATTTTGGGTAAAAGATAAAAGATACCTGGTCAAGATTCCTGTAATGTGTCTGCAAGGATTTGTTCCTGAATATACAGTGGTAATTCCTTTATAATCTTGCTTAGTTCTTTTTATATATATTTCTGTTTGGGTCCAGTTGTTTGAGCCTCTTGGATGTAGTCTGATGCATTCATGATGACAATGGCACCTCCTTTGTGTGTTTAATTAATTCATTAATTAAATTGCCAACCTGGATCTATTTACTATGGTCGTTTTCGCACTAGCGTTTACTCCGGGGTGGCATCCCATTTACCTCCGGATCTTTTCCTGGATTTCGCACATGTTGCTCCGCGGCTGCGGTTTGCTCCGGGGCTTCAGGGGTTTCATCCCGGAGTATCTTGATCCACATGCTTCCGGAGTTTCCGAAAACCTGCGGATCCACACCGGATCCACTCCGCGGAGTTTGCTGTGGGAACTCCATCCACCCCGCATCAACTGCTTTGTGGGCGGCACCCTCTGCCTTTCCGTCCTCCCACTTCATCCACCCCCTTGGCCAATCATCAGCCGTTCGCGGCGCTTCCCAAAAGTGCCCGAACGGCCATTTTTTCCCTTCATTTTAGTTCCTTGCGTAATAGCGATATTTCACAGCTACAAAATTTCGCAATTTCAATGAATAAAAAAATCAATGAAGTGCCATACAGCATACACAACACATGCGTCAGATCACACATAAGTTGGTTAGAAGCGAGCCTGCATCATTGTTGGTTAGGCGGCGGCTGCCTGCTGGATTTTTTTGGCGACTTCTCTTTAATTGCGTTATTGCGATGTAACAATGAGGCGTCACAGCTGTTTCTTCCCCTTCCCTGGTAGAAACGCCACTTCCCAGCGGCTCATCATGACCAAGGAAAAGAACCCAGGACGAGCCTATGCAGATGAAGGGGCGGGATCTGGGGGGGGCGAGCCAGTGCTCAAGAGCTGGGGCAAACCGGGCCAGGGAACAGGCAGCGAGCCTTCCCCACACACGCAGGCACCGACGTCCCGGCGGTGTTCCCGAGTACATCCTTTCACTTCTACCAGAGAAGTGAATGGTGGCCATTCTTTTTTGGGGGTGGGTGGGTTAGGGGGTCGAGAGCTAAAACTGTCATGCCCCTCTCCCCAAGAGTGTGTAGAACTCCCTCCCCCCTCCAAGCCCAGGGAGAGATCCCAAAGGACGGCGATCTGTGCATGCATGCGTCTCTGGATGTATGGATGCACACCCAGGCGAACGCGCACCTTATAATGACGGGCATTTTATCCGGAGCTCTTCCATCCCCGCCCGGCTGCGGCCGCGGTGTTGCTGGCAGCAAAGTTAGCTGCCTCTGCACCAAGGAGAGCAACACACTGGAAGGCCGGGCGCCGCAGGAGCTGCCCTGGTTGCCGCCGCACACATCCAGCTGGGCTGCCTAGCTCGGCTCCCCCCCGCTCCTCCTCCCCCCCCCCCGACCAAAGTGGGTGTCTATTTATTAAGCTGCCGGGCTCTCTTCTTCCTCGCCGCCCCCCACCTCCAGCGCCTGTAAAACTTTGTTACGTTGTTACGCTGTTACCTAGTGACGCAACCAGACTTGCGCTTAAAAAAAAAAAGATTGACAGGGCATCGAACTCAAGTCGATGCTAGTGCGAAAACGATTTGAGCCGGGGCTTCATGGAAAGCGACTGCGCAAAAGAGGCAATGTGCGAAAACGAGGAAAATGATCCGGACATATTTCCTCCGCGGAATACCGGTAGCAAACGCTAAGTGCGAAAACGCCCTGTGACTAAGTTACTCCAGTTTAGTGTAGCACACACAATGCAACCCTTTTTCACAACTGTGCACTTAAATCCATAGATTCTTGCCTTGTTCTATCTACTTTCACAGACTTTTAACTACTGTTTATTGGTTCTTATGATGGTTGTGTAATTCTTGTTTATGCCCTTTCTTCTGGTTGTTCTCAGCTTCTTGCATACTTTGCAAAACTTTGGCTTTCATCAGTTCTGCTCCTAATTCTGTCTTGTACCCTTGCTGGAATTGAATAGGATTGCTTCCAAGTCACTACAGTGTGCATGGAAAATGTGCCCAGGATAGGCTTTCCATTAAAATGTATTTAAACTGGAAGAGAATGCTGGCAGTTTTACAAGTATTCCAGTACTAGATCCCAAAATACTATGACTAGCGTTTCTTTCTTTCTTCCAAAAGATTAACTGCTGATTTATATTTAGCATCAGGAGTGATTTTTAAAAGAAATGTACTTTATTTGAGGCCCACTGAGGGAAAGAAAACTTCTCTTACATAGATTTGCAATCCATAGAAATAAAATATGGCCATAAAATATTCACAGCTGGAATCTCCTTTTACCGTCTGATGTTTGAAGTTTGGACTGCTATTGACACCCTATGAGAGCAATGTAGTTAAAATGAAAATAGCAGGTTTGGAATATTTCTACCCAGATGCATCGCACTTTAAGACAGGAGGTTAGAGTTGCCAGCACAAGGCTGGCGATGTCAGGGGACTCACCCCCTTACCACCTTTCTTGGCAATAGATTGCCAGCAACATGTTGACATCATTTCCAGCATGGCTGGAAGTTATGTCAGCATATTTTCAATGCTATAGCATCCAGCCCAAAACTCTATGGCTTAACTATAGAGTCTTAGATTGTCAAGACAGTGTGCAATTGCAATAAAAAAGGCCAACGCCATGCTGGGAATTATTAGGAAGGGAATTGAAAACAAATCAGCCAGTATCATAATGCCCCTGTATAAATCGATAGTGCGGTCTCATTTGGAATACTGTGTACAATTCTGGACACTGCACCTCAAAAAGGATATTATAGCACTGGAAAAAGTCCAGAAAAGGGCAACTAGAATGATTAAAGGTTTGAAACACTTTCCCTATGAAGAAAGGTTAAAACGCTTGGGCTCTTTAGCTTGGAGAAATGTCAACTGTGGGGTGACATGATAGAGGTTTACAAGATTATGCGTGGGATGGAGAAAGTAGAGAAAGAAGTACTTTTCTCCCTTTCTCACGTTACAAGAACTCATGGGCATTCAATGAAATTGCTGAGCAGTCGGGTTAGAACGGATAAAAGGAAGTACTTCTTCACCCAAAGGGTGATTAACGTGTGGAAAACCACTGCCACAGGATGTGGTGGCGCCTACAAGCATAGCCAGCTTTAAGAGGGGATTGGATAAAAATATGGAGCAGAGATCCATCAGTGACTATTAGCCACAGCATATTATTGGAACTGTCTGGGGCAGTGATGCTCTGTATTCTTGGTGCTTGGGGGGCAAAGTGGAAGGGCTTCTAGCCCCACTTGTGGAGCTCCATTTTTTTTTTTGGCCACTGTGTGACACAGAGTGTTGGACTTAGGGTTGCCAAGTCCAATTCAAGAAATATCTGGGGACTTTGGGGGTGGAGCCAGGAGACATTGGGGGTGGAGCCAGGAGCAAGGTTGTGACAAGCACAGTTGAACTCCAAAGGGAGTTCTGGCCATCACATTTCAAGGGACTGAACACCTTTTAAATGCCTTCCTTCCATAGGAAATAATGAAGGATAGGGGCACCTTCTTTTGTGGCATATATAATTGGACCCCTGGTCCAATCTTTTTGAATCTTGGAGGGTATTTTGAAAAGAGGCACCAAATGCTACGCTGCAAATTTGGGGCCTCTACCTCAAAAAACAGCACCTACAGAGCCCCAGATACTCATGGATCCATTCTCCATTATTTCCTATGGGAATAGCTTTCCATAGGGAATAATAAAGTTCCCAGCAGATATTTCCCTCCCCTCCCCCTGCTTTCTGATGATCCTGAAGCGGGGGGAGGGCCTCCAAACCAGGGGATCCCCTGCCCCCATCTGGGGATTGGCAACCCTAGTTGGACTGGATGGGCCATTGGCCTGATCCAACATGGCTTCTCTTATGTTCTTATGTTCTTAATACTATAGCATTGCTGGCGGTACTCTGACTGCACTTCCAGTCATGCCATCATGGGAGATCCCCTGCTCCCAGCTGGGAACTTGGGACTCCTACAGGAAGTAGAAGTGAATGTTGTTGTGCATCAAAGTCTGTGGTCACACTTGACCTTTTCATTGGTTATAAGACAGGACTTAGCAATGGAAGTTCTTACTAACATGGCAGAATCAATGTAAACAGAAGGGTGGGAGTAAGCACCTGCCCAGAGCAAACACAAACAAATGCTGTGTGCTTTGTCTGTGGAACACTGTGCTTTAATTGCAAAGCATACATGAAAAGCTGGCAACTGTAAGTAGTTTAGTATTCAGTATGTATTAAACATTTTAGGGTCACTCCTGAGTCAACTAACACACAGTGGGTGTCCCTGTACCTATCAGTGCTTTCTTCTCTTTCCTGAGATTGTACTTGTCACTTTAGGTGGTTAGGGACTGTGTTGGATCTTGTGACTCCCTTTTGCTAAGTTGGGTCCTTTGACTCTTCTTCCAAGACTTCCTCAAGTTGAGTATGGATTTTTCTTATGGAGGAAGGCTTTCTTTGATGGAGAGGTCCTTTTCAAGGAAGTCCTCTGTTGTCAGAAGACTTAGTGGAAGGGAGTCAATAATATGCAACCTGCTATATCTGGGAGGCCTACTTAGAGTTCATGGTTGTATTTATGGCAGGCCTTTTCAAAAGTATTTTGCAAAGTTAATTCCTGAATAGTACAACTTGAATTTGTGGAAATAACCTACAGTTTTCTGGTGTATGTTTTTATTTTTAATTACTTCTGACATATTTTTCATTGTTACTGCACTGTATGCTTGTTTCCCTTCCCTCAGCCATACACTGGCTGAGAAGTGTGGATACTCTCTTTGCCATTTGGGGGTGGGATTGTACAGACTTAGAAAGTGGTAAGTAGTCAAAGTGGCCCCTAGGATCAGCAAACTGGTGTGGCACATAGGCTGATGGTGCCCTCCTTCTGCTGCAAATGGCCATTGCATCATAGCTCATTAACATGCAGTCCTGGTTCTGCAGTGCCCACACCAACCCCAGAATGGTGCCCCTTTATTCAGTGTGCCACTACTCATGGCAACTTACTATGTAAATAATAAAAAATGCATAAAATATATTTAAAATACCAGTTAAAATAAAATTGACACTCTCTAGGTGGGGGCTGGAGATTTCCAAGAATTACAGCTGATCTCCAGACTACATCCATTGCTTGCTTGCTTGCTTACATATTTATTTATTTATTTTAAACATTTATTCCACAGCTGGAGAAAATGTCTGCTTTTGAAGGTGGACTGTATGGCCATCTATCAAGGTTCCTCCCCTCCTTAAATCCCACAGCACCAGGTTCCACCATAAAATCTCCATGTATTTCTGAGCCTGGAGTTGGCAATCCTAAATTAAAATCAGTAATTTAAAGATTTATTGATTTGTGAGTACTTTGCCTTTAAGTGAATCACCATACCAAGTAAAGTCAGCTTCTGGACCATCTAGGGTTGCCAGCCTCCAAGTTGCAGCTGGGGATCTCCCAGAGTTATATCTGATCTTAAGCCTACAGAGATCAGTTCTCCTGGAGAAAATGGGTGCTTTGAAGGGTGCAACTATATGGCATTATACCCTGCTGAGGTCCGTCTGATTCCCAAACCCCTCCCTCAAATCTCCAGCTCTATCCTCAGATCTCCAGGAATTTTCCAACAGGTTCACTGTACTGAACAGGTTGGTAACTACTGGTTTAAAGGAATTAGTGATTGGATGTGACACAAAAATATTGTTTGGGTGGGCCTAAGGAGAAGGATATTGTCAATCCCTTGGGATAATTATAAAACAACGTGAGTAGCCTTTTTAATACAGTTTTACCACAGAGTCCTTTGTGGGTTTTTTTCCTGTGGGTGTTATTTTATGAGAAGGTGGCGTCTATGCTGTGTTTAAGTTCTAAAATGAATGGTGATAGTCTCAAAAAATATTCAAGCTTCTGTTTCTTTTCATGTCTTTTCAGGATTTGTCATGCATGAGATCAGGATTGTTGAGACTACTTTGTTGAACTAAAAATCTAACAATATATTTTTAACTTTTAAATATGTAGTGCTGGCATGTTTTGTGTCAGCTGAGTCTGTGTGTCAGTGGTGTACAAAAAAAGATTTCCAAACCAATGGTGAACAAGAAAAAGAAAGGGACATGTGCACCTTGCTGGAAGAGATTGTAAAAGGTCAGATACATATAGTGTGAGGTCATCTGCATATAAATTCACTTCATGTTCTTTACCTCTTATATTTGCACTGGCCATCGAACCTCAATAAAAAAAATTCAGGCATTCAATTAGGGGGTAAAGAACGTAAAGTGAATTTATATGTGGATGACCTCACACTATATGTATCTGACCTCTTACGATCTCTTCCAGCAAGTCATAAAACTCTATACAAATCTGGAGCGATCTCTGGGCTTAGTATCAGCCCATTAAAATCTAATCTCATTATCACCCTAGATAATATCAATTGAAAAATCTTTTCCTTCCAAATGGTATGATACATCAAGACAACATCTGGGTGTGCTGATCCTAACACATCTGAAAGACTGACTGAAATACAACTTTTATCAGCTGCGCATTGATGTTCAACAACGCCTTAAAGACTGGAGCTCACTACATCTTTCTCTTTCAGACTATCTTCATCTCATTCATTGCTTCATCTCCTGGATTTCTCTTTTTATTTAGAGCCCTTTCCATTTTTATCTCGGAAGCCTCCTTTGCTAGATGACAAAGTACTCTATACAATTTATTTTGGGCTGTTAAGAAATCTCATCTGAATCATAAAATACTAAGCAGACCTCTACTATACTGATGGGAATGCCCAACATCATGCCTCCATTATTGCCAGTGTTTTTCAGATTTTACAAACACACTTCCCAACGGATTGGATGCAGATCATATATTTCATTTTACCTCTTAGACGGAAGGAAATTTTTTTGCTACCCTCATCATGTTAGGGTTGCCAAGTCCAATGGAAGAAATAGCTGGGGACTTTGGGGTGGAGCCAGGAGATGTTAGGGGTGGAGCCAATATCTAGGCTGTGACAAGCGCCGGAGGTTCCCGCGCCGCAGCTGCACTGTCCCTCCCTCCTCCTCCCGCTCGTTCTCCCCGCCCCTCGGCGGCCGCCTGAGGCTGAAGGCCTGGGTGAAGCAGGTGGCGCAGGCATGGAGAGTGGGGCCGGGGGCTCGGGGCCTCCTCCTTGGCCACCAGCGCTGCCGCGTGTGGAGAAGCGGGGCTGTGCTGCAGAGCTCCCTCACCGCCCTGGGCCGCGCCTGGCTCCGCCGCCTCCGCCGCGCCCGTCCTCCTCACCGCGCTCCTTCTGCCCCTCTGCTGCGCCTCTGTGCGTGGAGAGCGGGGCTGTGCTGCAGAGCTCCCTCAGTGCCCTGGGCCGTGCCTGGCTCCGCCGCGCCCATCCTCCTCGCCGCGCTCCTGCTGCGCCAACGCCACCGGCCAGACCCTCGGCCGACAGCTCCTCCGCCGCCGCCGCCACCTCCTCCTGCTGCTGGGCGCCGGCGGGCCCGCCGCCTACGGCCTCACTGGGCGGGGAGGGGGCAGCAGCGGTGGCTCGCCATTTCCCCCCTCTCCCCCCGCTTCCATTTTTGGGGGGAGCAGGGGAAGAGGGGGGAAATCCTGTGGTCCCCCGCCAGGGCCGGGAGGGTTGGGACCCCTACATCATGTAGACCAAAGAATTTAAAGAAGAATGCATTTTAAGAACACTATTAAAAATTTGGGACCATTAAAAACACATACTAGCTCTTGGGATCTCCCTGTTTTCATCTTTCACTCATTAACCTTGGTTCTTATCTGGCAAGGAACCTGGTGCCTTTAAAGACTGGCTTATTGCAGGCCTTTCTTGCCTGATAGACCAGGGAAAACAGGGCAAGATGAAAGAGAAATGTTATTTTGACATTCTGAAAAAACCAACACCCTGGTTTCAATATCTGCAACTCAAGAGCATGGTAGAGGGGAAACTGGGTTCAGGTAGCCAGCTCAAGGTTGACTCAGCCTTCCAGCTTTCCAATGTCGGTAAAATGAGTACCCAGCTTGTTGGGGGTAAAATGTAGATGACTGGGAAAGGCAATGGCAAACCATCCTGAAAAAGTCTGCCAAGAAAACATCATGGTGTGACATTACCCATGGGTCGGTAACGACTCAGTGCTTGCACAGGGGACTACCTTTACCTTTTTACAATTTTTAGCAAGATTTGGGTCATCTTTCTGCCTTTGAAAATATTCTGCTGTCACATATGGACTTGATAAAAGGGCTCTTGTCAAAAATCTACACAATTTTAATAATTTTGGACAGTTCCCAAAAACTTTCTTATCAAATAGCATGGATTGAAGATATTCAAGTTGCAATTTTTCCCTCACAATGGCAGAGTATCTGGAATTCATATGTCAACACCTCTAAGGTGTATAATATATGGATGCAAATATTTAAGCTTTTGACCAGATGGTACCATTATCCAAAGAAACTGCATATCATATGTCCTCAACTGTCTCCGCAGTGCTGGAAAAATTGTGGCTCCGCTGGTACCTTCTATCACTGTTGATGGGAATGCCCGACAATTCAACACTTTTGGCAAACTACCACAATCATGTTGCAATCCATACCTCTAAAACCT
The DNA here is from genome assembly GCF_032191835.1 of Heteronotia binoei. Classification (NCBI taxonomy): domain Eukaryota; kingdom Metazoa; phylum Chordata; class Lepidosauria; order Squamata; family Gekkonidae; genus Heteronotia; species Heteronotia binoei. Next base: position 73,965,167 of record NC_083228.1, on the reverse strand, counting down.
GAGTTCTTACTTTTAAATCTTTGGGACCCAGTGGATTGAGTTGACGCCCATGAAAATCTTATCTCCCTTCTTCTTGCTGTGGCAAGACTCATAATAGCCTCTGTCTGGAAAGCCTCTTCTCCACTGATCTTGACAATGTGGCATGACAAGATTTGGGACCAATTCATTATGCACAAGATTTCTACCATTATTGATTACTCTCATATGTACTTTAGAAAAATCTGTGACAACTTCATTGTAACCTGGCTTCCAGTCTTAACTTACATGTCAGAGAGAGACCTTCTTCCCTCCAATTTGAAATAGCATTCTTGGATTCAATTTCATTACATCTGTATGTACAGGGCTTTTTTGGTAGAAAAAGCCCAGCAGGAACTCATTTGCATATTAGGGCACACCCCCTGTCACCAAGCCAGCTGGACCTGCGTTGCTGTGCATTCCTGCTAAAAAAAAAAGTCCTGTGTATGTACTTATTTTATATCTGTCTGATTTGCCTGTTCTTATTTAATATGTTGATTTTCAAAAATTAAATAATAATAATTTTAAAATTTTTATGTCAGTTGGGTCTCTGTGTGCCAGTGGTGTAAAAAAAAAAGATTTCCAAGCCAGTGGTGAACATGATAAAGAGGCATGTGCACATTAAAAAGATTATGCAAAAATACACAATCCATTTTTATTACTATAACTAAAATAGCTCCATTATCAATTTCAATCTTTTCAGTTACCCAATTGCAGCTGTCCCCAGTCACAAAGTTTTAAATTAATAATTTAAAATATCCTACAAATATTAGTGATAGAAAATGACCAATTATTGCAGTTCTGGAAACAAGATTTCACTAACCAAAGGCTCAAAAATACTTTACAATTTATTTTTCAATGTCACGCATTTGCTTTGAGTACTTCTAGGAACAGAATCCTTTCCTATCATTCCTTCCATTGCAACAGTGTGATTTTTAATAACAAAACTGTTAATTGACTTAAGAGATCTGCTTCTGAAAAGGCTACTCTTCCAGAATTAGTTACTCATTTAGGAAGAGAATTTTTGTGTGTGTGTGTGAGAGAGAGATTAGGGTTTTCATAGTCTGTGAAATGACCAGCTAATATTTGAAAGTGGTCATTCTTGAACTAACAAGAATGTGCTTGAGCTTGTCACATTGCATGTGTTTTTCCTTTTATTATTTCCTAATTCTTGGAGCTGATCTTGTATCAAAATAAAATTTTATTTGGCTTTGAAACTGACAAGGGGATGCCTTCCACCTTAAAGCTCAACTCTAAGAGTGTCTCATGTTGATGGGCTGAGGGAAAATTCTAATCATTGTTAGAATTGGTGCTTTGATATATATTCCAATTACAGTTTTTATTAGAGGATTGTCCTTGCTTTTTGTTTGTTTTATTGGTATTTAGTTTTCCCTCATAAGCAATAGCAAACCTGTGGTTGAAATGTGAAATAGAATGATTAGCACACTTTCCCACATAAGAACCACTTTATCTACAGTGAGGTGAACAAAACAAATGAATTTGCATAAGGATGTAAATTTAGTTGCCTTAGAGCAGAGATTTTACCACATCGTTTGCTATCCTACTCTTCCTTGTGAATAACTTTGTTGCTTACCTGGTAGATTGGTTGAATTCAATAGTTTGTTGTTACTTTTCATATTGTAAGCTGCTTTGAGTCCACTTTGGAGATAAGTGGGGGTAAAAATATCCATGTAAGTAAGGTGTATATTCAATGAGAACCTATTTGGGGAAGTCAAAATTAGTTGGACTAAGAGGTGCTAACTCCAGTTGTGTGGGGTAATCAATTCCAAATAGGGAAATTCTGGGAGACTTGGAGGTGGAGCTGGGGAGGGTGGGGTTTGTTGAGGTTCACCTGCAGATCTGCCTCCATTTTGTAGAGACCTGGAGAGCCTTTTGAGAGCATTGTGGGCCCCAATTCTGGTTTGGACCACTGCAGCACAGGAAGGAAAAATGCTCCTGCTTTTTCTCCTCCACTGTTTTTTCAACCTGAAACAGCACTGAGGGTGTTATTTGCTGACACATACCCCAACACTGTTTTGGGTCAGCATTTGGAAAAATGGTATTGGGTGGAGGCAGGAGCCCTGACTGTGGTGGTTCTAAACAGATTTGGGCCCCTATGGCACTCTGAAAAGGCATTCCAAGACTCTACAAAATGGAGGTATGTCTCCAGCGCAAATCCAGGGATGGTGTCTTGTCTAGTTTGGCCCTCAGAAAGGAACTAAAATGTGCTGTGTTGTGGGCATTGTCCTTCATGTCTAAATATAATTAGCAGGATCTGCTCATCTCTCACTCCCTGTGATCAGTGACGTTTGGATACAACATTGCTAAACATGCGGAGGATCAGGGCTTTTTTTGAGCAGGAACACAAAGGAATGCAGTTCCGGCAGGCTAGGCATCAGGGGTGTGTGGCCTAATATGCAAATGAATTCCTGCTGGGCTTTTTCTACAAAAAAGCCCTATGTGAAACAGTGATGACATCATGGGATGTGGCCTAAGATTCAAATGAGTTTCTGTTAGGCATTTTCTACCAAAAAAGCCCTGGAGAGGATGCATATATGCAGCCATTTCCTCTACACTGACACACCTTGGAGATGATCATGTGATCACATAGAGTCAAGGGATGGGCTCGTATGCTTGTGAATGCATGGGGCTATGGTCTGTGGGGCTAGTAATGGAAGAGCCCTGAAGAGGGAGTTTCATTATATTGGCATCATAACTAGTTTTGGCTTGTGAGTTGTACTGGAAATGAAACAAAATGCATACCATTTTCAGAGTTGCCAAGCCAGAGTAAAATTCATTCTTGATACACATACAAAAAATGATGTTAGATTCAGATAGGGTTGCCAATCCCCAGGTGGGGGCAGGGGAACCCCCGGTTTGGAGGCCCTCCCCCCGCTTCAGGGTCGTCAGAAAGCAGGGGAAGGGGAGGGAAATGTCTGCTGGGAACTCTGTTATTTCCTGTGGAGATTTATTCCCATAGAAAATCATGGAGAATTGATCTGCAGGTATCCGGGGCTCTGGGGAGGGGCTGTTTTTTGGGGTAGAGGCACCAAATTTTCAGTAGAGCATCTAGTGCCTCTCCCCAAAATACCCCCCAAGTTTCAAAAGGATTGGCCAAGGGATCCAATTCTATGAGCCCCAAAAGAAGGTGCCCCTATCCTTTACTATTTCCTATGGAAGGAAGGCATTGAAAAGGTGTGCCGTCCCTTTAAATGTGATGGCCAGAACTCCCTTTGGAGTTCAATGATGCTTGTCACAGCCTTGATCTTGGTTCCACCCCTAATGTCTCCTGGCTCCACCCCCAAAGTCTCCTGGCTCCACCCCCAAAGTCCCCAGATATTTCTTGAATTGGACTTGGCAACCCTAGATTCAGAGTTGGCAAGAATGAGCTATTAATTGATGCCATTTCTTCTGCCAAAACTTCTTAACCTTATAGTACAAGTGTACTCTTGGATAGCCCCGTTTTTTTGGCTGTGGTTGCTTCCAGCCTTTCAGACAGAGGGGGAAACAAATTCATAACGCTGATGCGTCTTGGAGGTTGCTACTTTTTAGAACAGGGGTGGGGAACCTCTGTCCCGAGGGCCGTATGCGGCCCTCGAGGTTAGTTGGTGTGGCCCTCGGGGATTGCTGGGCCGAACTGAGCCATGTGGCACCCTCTCTGGGGCCTGGCTGGCCAGCAAGGATTGTAGGGCCCAGCCATGCTGTGCAGCAGCCTTCCCAGGGCCAGGCAGGGATCACAGGGCTCAAATGTACTGTGCGGCAGCCTCCCTGAGGCCTGGCTGGCCGGCCAGAATTGCTGCAGTGCCTGGAAAAGTTACTGTCACCAATTTGCACTTTATTATCTCAGATGGTGTGGCCTAATATGCCAATGAGTGTGTGACCTAATATGCTAATATTAGGGAATGTGGGCTAATATGCTACTGAGTTCCTGCTGGGCTTTTTCTACAAAAAAGCCCTGGACCTATGCATTTGCCTAGGGTGGCGCATCAGATGTGTGTGTGTGTGTGCCAAATTAGGCTCTCCGCACATGACTTCAAATAGAAAAACAGTTATTTGCATAAATTTTGCTGGCCTGAATCATTCTCCCTTGGCGGAGCACTGTTTTTTAAGTTGCTAATTTTTTTATGGTCCACAAATGATGTTATAAATATCCATATGGCCCTTGGCAGAAAAAAGGTTCCCCACCCCTGTTTAGAAAACAGCTACCAACAGCATTGTTTTAATTGCCTTCATTTACATTATTAATGAATTATCTAGCCAGTGTTTTTACTTCCCATATGCTCTGTCTTCTTTACTGTAACTTCTCTCACTGTCTACCAATCCATAATCTACTCTGCAACTAAGTGGTTACCTGTAGGGTTGCCAATCCCCATGTGGGGCAGGGTATCCCCCAGTTTGGAAGCCCTCACCCACTTCAGGGTTATCAGAAAGTGGGGGGAGGGAGAAATGCCGGCTGGGCACTCCATTATTCCCTATGGAGACCGATTCCCATAGGGTATAAAGGAGAATTGATCTGTTGGTATCTGGAGCACTGGGCAGCTGTTTTTTGAGGTAGAGGCACCAGATTTGCAGCATAGCATCTGGTACCTGTCCTCAAAATACTCTCCAAGTTTCAAAAAGATTGGGTCAGGAGGTCCAATTCTATGAGCCCCAAAAGAAGATGCCCCTATCCTTCATTATTTCCAATGGAGGGAAGGCATTTAGGTGTGCAGTCCCTTTAAATGTGATTGCTAGAACTCTCATTGAAGTACTGTTATGCTTGTCACAACCTTGCTCCTGGCTCCACCCCAATGTCTCCTGGCTCCATCCCCAAAGTCCCCAGATATTTCTTGAATTGGACCTGCCAACCCTAGTTATCTGCTTTGTAATAATATGATTGTTTGGTACTGCAGCTGTTTTATGTAATTTGTTGTATGACATGCAAACCCCTGAAGGTAATTGGTTCAGTTAAGTACCTTTTAAAGCATATCATTATGAACCTCTAGGCAGCTCTTTTTGAAACAGTGACTTTCCATATATGGTCCTAATACCAGGAAGTTGCACTGGAATTGTGTCATATAGGGGATTTCAAGACAGAGTGGAGACATCAGTATAAGCAATACTGTATATAACCAGAACCAGGAAAGGTCAGGGCTTTGTGCTATGCTGCAACTGAAACAGATTTCCTTTCTAAACCTCCTTGACATTTGCTTAGCCATTCTCTTCAAAGCCTTTAGTGGGAGAAAAAAATAAAGGCTGCCCTGTTGGTCCTGTAGAAAAAGAACAAATGCAAGGACTCATGATTTTGTGACATTTTTATTGGTAAAAGGTATTACCACATTTGTTCAGAGAGGAAAACTTGGTTGTTTGCCTAGAGAACTTTCCCTATGGTTCCTGCAGCTGTTATGTATTTTTCACAGGATTTATCCAAAATAAGTCTTCCAAGAATTTAAAGCAATAGTCAGTTGCCCTATTTGAAATAAAGAGTAGGTTGAAATGTGCCCATGCCACCACCCCAGGCAGCCTACATTTTTTAAAAACTGAGTCTCAACCCACAGTCTTCTTTCTGGCCCCAATTAAGGCAAGCAGGTAGCTTCCCCCTCTACCCCAAATGCTCATTAAGCCTCTAACAATTCTGTTGCTGATAGTACAGGCTTCCTCCTTGTTACCTGGCTGCACATGTAGTCCTGGGTAAAGCATTTGGCCATAACTTCCTTCATAAGTACACCTGGCAAGAGAATTGGGGGTATGCGGTACACTCTGAGAACTTCCTCAAACATCCCTCTGCCTATGCTAAATGTGCCTCTGGGCAAAACAGCTTGTTGCAGGAGCTGCAAAATCAAGCTTTTCCCATCCAACAAATTAGAAGGTTAATATTCTCAGCATTTAACCCAGACAAGTCTTCTATCTACATAAAGCAACAGCCAATTGTTTCTATTGACAGGGATAATGATGCATAATTGCTCTCTACCTTCTTGAAGGCAGCCCTGTGTATATTTGAAGGCTTGCCCATCTGTGCATATTTCTAAATGTACTTGCATGATGGCATATTGGTTCTGGGTTGTAGACATATCCCTTTAAATTATTTGAATGATGTGTGTGTGTGTATACACATATTTGAATGATGTGTGTGTGTGTGCAGTCTCTCATTGTTAAGCTTGCTGGGGAATGTGTGTGTATACACACACACATTCCCCAGCAAGCTTAACAATGAGAGACTGCATGTTATGACTGTCATCAAATTTTTACGTCCTATTCTTCTCTTTTTCAGACTCCATAGGTGGACCTTTTCCTTCTTCCTCTCACCGATGCCACCACAAGCAAAAACACTGTTTGCCCATTCCACAGTGTGGCACTCTCTCAATCAGTCCACTGTTGTTCCATCCACACACTAAGGGGTCACAGATCATCATGGATACCACACAGAAGGCAGTCAAGCGGCAGGCCAGCTTCTGCAATGCCATCACCTTCAGCAACAGGCCAATTGTTATCTATGAGCAAGTGAGGCTCAAGGTGAGTTGATACTTTGTGAGATGGTGTTCCAGTTTGCCCCAGTATCTTACCAGATATCTATTTCCATATTTGAAGAAGAAGAAGATATTGAAAGAGATATATTTCATTTTGGAACACTAGATTTATTGGGTTAGATTCAACAACATCCTTTGCTGCATCAGAGTACAGCTCCTCCCATTGTGGAAGGAAATCATTGGATCCAACCTGCTGCATCCTTTATTTTTGAAATTCTCTCTCACAAACCTGTCTGTGGTAAGGAAATTACAACAGTTATAATGTTCAGTTTTTAGTGTCTTATTACATGCTGATAAACCCTGCTCCAAAACATTATTTTCTCAGTTTACATATCTTGCTGCAGAATTTGAGTTAAGTATCTGTTAACACTTTACTCCTTTTCTGTGAAACTCATTTATGTGTAACCTCTGTAATGTCACCTCTGTTGTGTTCTGAGGTGAGGTGCCTCCTTGTCTTCCTTAGCATTCCCTACTTATTTTCTCAGAATCCTTAGTTTTGTACCAAAAGAACAGGATGCTTAGTTATAATCAGTAGAATGATAGAATGGTCAGCATGTGGGGGCGGCTCTGAGGTAAAAAGAAAATCTCTATTCAAAATAAAACACTTGTTTTCTCTTAAACATACATAGAGTTTATTTAGAAATTTAACAGCATAACAATTTCAGTATAGTGTCGTAAGTGTAATGATCACAGCTAAGTTACTTAAATACACATAGCCACAAAGGCTTATTTTTCTCACCTGCCACTAGGCTTGCCAATCTCCAGGTCCCAGTGGGGGTTCTTCCACTTTCCCATGCTCCTTCCCACCCCCAGTCAGCTGGCCAGCGGGGGAATCCCCACCCCCACAGCCACCATGTGACTTTCCACCTCTGGAGGCTTCAGTCTCTGATTGGAAATACTTCCTCTTAGGATGGTGTGTCTGTGTTACTTTGAAGAAGCTGGCAGCAACTCGTGAGTAGAGATGCCAGTCCCTCCCTTCAGAGTTGCTAGAAACAGGGGTGGGGGGAGGGAAATGTCTGCTGGGCACTTCATTATTCCCTGTGTGGAGATCGATTCTCATACAGTATAATGGGGAATTGATCTGGAGGTATTGGGGACTCTGGGGGGGCTGTTTTTTGAGGTAGGGATACCAAATTTTCAGTATAGCATCTAGTGCCTCTCCCCAAAATACCTCCCAAGTTTCAAAATGACTGGGCCAGGGGTCCAATTCTATGAGCCCCCAAAGAAGGTGCCCCTATCCTTCATTATTTCCTATGGAAGGAAGGCATCTTAAAAGGTGTGCTGTCCCTTTAAATGTGATGGCCAGAACTCCCTTGGAGTTCAATTATGCTTGTCATACCCTTGCTCCTGGCTCCGCCCCCAATGTCTCCTGGCTCCACCCCCAAAGTCCCCAGATATTTCTTGAACTGGACTTGGCAACCCTACCTGCCACCTAGGCTAAAAATGTGCACAAAGTAGGATTTCCTAACTTACCAGTTAGGCGAATAACTTCCATACAGGTTTATTTTCCTAATTTGCCACTTAGGCTCTTAACCTCCACAGGCAGCACAGATTTCTCTCACTCCATCTCTTCTTTCTACACACACTCAACTATCTCTCACCCATACATTCCTCCCCCCTCCCCGTTTTATTCTATAGGCCTGCATTTTAGCAGCAATATGCATGTCAGACTCCACATCAAAATATAGAAATAAAATACATGTAACATATTAATATAATGAAAACATCAGAATTTACCGTACTTCCACAAATGGTGACATGCTGCATTCTCTGACAAATCTTGAAGGCCAGTTAGCAAGGAAAACAGCAGTTAGTGGCATGACAGAATAAAAGTCCTGGGAAAGAGGGCAAGTATAGCTTTCCACTGAGTAGTTTACTTGAATTCAACCTCTTCAGCTTATTTTATATAACTCAGTAAGGCTGATTTGAGTTTAATGCTGTAAGGCAATAGTTGCTACAGCTTGAAAGATCTAATAAGCAATGCAATAAGGGTTACCAGCCTTCAGGTGGCTACTGGAAACCTCTTGGAATTACAACTGATCTACAGACTACAACAACAACAACAACAACAACAACAACAACAATAATAATAATAATAATAGTAATAATTTTTTATTTCTATCCCACCCTCCCCGCCGGAGCAGGCTCAGGGCGGCTCACAACATAAAATGCACAGTGCATCAGTTATACTTATAAAAACATGGTTAAAACAAATTATAAATTATTAAAATTAACATTAACAATATGGCGTTATAAACATTAAATCTTCAATGGGATTCAGTAAATAAAAAGCATTTTCAGCAGTATTCCTAGCTTTATCACTAGTTGAAGGCCATCTTGAAGAGGTGAGTCTTACAGGCCCTAAGGAATTGATCTAAGCATCGTAGGGCCCTCACCTCCTCAGGGAGTTGATTCCAAGTAGTGGAGCTGCGACAGAGAAGGCCCGATCCCGGGTGGCCTTCAATCTGGCCTCCCTTGGCCCATGGACATTCAGCTGGTTTTTCCCAGATGACCTCAGTGCTCTCTGGGGCTCATATGGGGAGAGATCACTTTCTCTGGAAAAAGTGACTGCTTTGGAGGATGGATTCTATGGCATTATACCTTGCTGAGCCCCCATCCCCGGATCCATGTCCAAATCCCCAGAAATTTCCCAACACAGAGGTGACAACAGATATTTGAAACAAAGAGTAAAGTATTAGACATAATATATCAAACAAAGTAGAAAATGGTTATGTAAGTTTAAAAACAAAGCAGTGAAGGATACATACAGCAAACAGATAATATGTATCGTACATAGTAGTATAGTCCACAGTCCTGTTCCCTTTATTAAAATACTTTCCCAAACCATCCTATAATAATAAAATCAAATTACATCTATAAAAATACCTTCCTGAACAATTCTTTTTTAACCCAATAAACACTTGGGGGACTGTACTTCTGTTGCTATGATCCCACCGTTGCCTTGGGCTCAGTGGTCTGTATTTTCTCTGGAAAGAGGAATACACTGGACCTCTGACAGTCATGTTTTTATCAAGATTCTTGAATTCTGATGTCAGGGCAATCAATTTGAACCTGTTCTTAGTGTTGTCAGCCCTGGAAACATGCAATACATATTTTGTTGATACATGTAACATATTAATATAATGAAAACATCACAATTTACTTCCACAAATGGTGATATGCTGCATTCTCTGACAAATCTTGAAGGCCAGTTAGCAAGGAAAGCAGATGCATTTCTCTGGCAAGCCCAAGAGCTGAGACAGGGCGGGCTGGCCACTGGAGGGAAGAAGCAGCCAAGCCCCGCGCCCCCCCCCCCCAAAAAAAAATCTTGGGACTGAAATAAAGATTTTCAGAAAAGAGTTCATGATTTTAAGGCAGGCCTAAGTCCTGATTCATGGCAAGGTGTGGGTGGGGGCAAACATACTACACAGCCAGTGTCATGTTTTATTCATATTAGCTGAGAGCTGCTAACCATTCTTGGAGCAGAGAGGAGAATTATACACAGACCTATGGCTATGAGAGGTTTTGGGGGGCAGGCCACTCTATTAGCCCCCTTTCCCCATGTAGGGCCCCTCCTGGACCAATGAGAGAGTGAGTGCGGGAGAGTGGCAAAGGGGGGGGCAGCAAGCAAGAGAGAATGGGAGAGCGGCAGAGAGAGGGGGGCACTGCAGGAAAGGACTCCCCCGAAAACAATCCTTGGTTATCGGTGATGGCAGCCTCTCAGATGCAGGGTGGAGAGGGCACTTCATAGTGTAGGAGCACCGGAGGGGGGGCAAATTGCAGCCTGGAACTACTCACCCCCCAAGGAGCAATTGATCTCAGCCTGGCTCCAGAACAACCAAAGCAATCTGCAGCCCCCCCTTCACCCCCATCCGACTGTCTTCGCCTCTTGCCTCAAGGGCAGGCACAGTTCGGGGGGGCATGGGGTGGGGTAGAGAAGGAAGCCTGCTCTGCCCAATGGCCTGGCCCGCACTCCTGCCACTGCCACTCCTTGACTGGCCATTTCCCTGTGGCCTCTTCTGGAGCAAGAGGCCCACCGGGCCCAACCCTCCCAGCCCTCCCTTCCCTTGCCTGTTGCTCGCCTGCCCCCCTTGTGTCCTCCGCCCTCCCAGCGCCCCTTTCCCGCTAGTCCAGGCACCTCTGACTGGCTGGTCCTTCTGGGCAGCTGCTTGGCTGCTGCTGCATATGGCTCCAGCCTCCCTGCGAGGGGGAAGTTGCCTTTCACCAGGCCAGCCCCCCTGATGCCGGCTGAGGCCTAGAGCACCCAGCTTTGCCGCCTTTGGCAGCAAAGTGGAGAGCGGGAGAGTGGGAGAGCGGCAGAGCTGCGGCAGGGCGGGCTGGCCACTGGAGGGAAGAAGCAGCCAAGCCCCGCGGCCCCCTCAAAAAATCTTTTTAGCTCCCAGGCCCCTCCACCCAAAATTTTCTGGCTACAGGCCTGATTATACAGCAACAAAAATGATTGCATTGTAGGATCCCACCCCCCAGCTGTACCTACATGCATTTTTGCTCACAGACAGTCAGGACTACTCACAAAGACTAAAGACATATTGGATAAACTGGTTCCAAATAACCTCCACCAGATATTACTGTATGAACTGGCAACCCTCTTCACAATGTATCAGTACTCAGAACCTCTTCCTCACCCATTATTAGCACAACCTCACCCAATATTAGCACAATTTTTTATACAGCTCCAACTCTTGTAATGCTCTCATGCTATGTCCTTGAACTTCAGTAGCACAATGACAGCTGTCTCAAGCCCCTGTCTCCCATTACACTGAAACCTCATCTCACCATTATAAACTGACAGTGTAGTGTAGTGCTTGGAGTGTCAGACTAGGATTTGGGAATTCCTGGTTCCAATCCCTACTCAGCCATGGAAGCTTGCTGGGTGACCTTTAGGTCAAAGTTGTGAGTATATGATAGAAGAGAGCAGAATGATGTAAGCCAGTTAGGATCCCCTGTGGGAAGAAAGGCAGGGTATAAATGAGGTAAATTAATAAGGAATCGTGCAGCAATCACAACTTTCCTTCTCATTCTTTACCCTCCTCCCTATCCATATGCACAAAAAAGAGCAAGATAATTCTATTGATTCTTTTGCTTGTTTTTCCCCTTCAGATCACAAAGAAGCAGTGCTGTTGGAGTGGGGCTCTTCGACTTGGATTTACTGCCAAGGATCCTTCCAGGATTAATCCAGAAACATTGCCCAAATATGCATGTCCAGATTTGGTTTCTCAGAGTGGATTCTGGGCCAAGGCCCTCCCAGAAGAGTTTGCCAATGAAGGAAACATCATAGCATTTTGGGTGGACAAAAAGGGACGTGTATTTTATCGAGTTAATGACTCTGCTGCAATGCTGTTCTTCAGTGGGGTGAGGACTACTGAACCACTGTGGGCTCTGATTGATGTCTATGGACTCACACGTGGGGTGCAGCTACTAGGTAGGTACATTTCTTGGGGGGGGCGGGAAATTGTGGGAAGCTGTTTCCTTGAATTGTTTTCTATAACTCATGTCTTTTATGAATTAGTCAATGATTGTCCACTGGAGATTTGACATCCTGATTATGCAAAGGATCCAGATCATACCTGTTTCTGATGATGTCACTTCCTGAAATAAGTATAGCTGTGCATATATGACAATCCTGTAATCTCTTTCTAGGTGCAATAAGCCAAAAGGACCCAAAGGACATATTATTCTATCTGTGCTGAGATAACTGTTTGTAAGGGCCAACTACAGATGATGGATTTAGATGACCATCCTAGGCAGTGGGCTTAGAAGGGTGTAACTCTGAATAGAATGACACTGTTGGACTCCCAATGTGATTTTGGAACCTTAAAAGCAGTCACGAGGAGGATATAGATTGAGACCACAATGCTGGGAAATGAAAATAAACTCTTTCCCAGCCTTTTTCCTGTATTGCTCCTGTCTCTCCCACTCTGCTTTTGCCATCAAATTAGAGATAATGAAAAGTTATGAATGGTTGTAAAATAAATGGGTGTTTTAATGTTCAACATATATTCTGGACAAGAGGCTACTTAGGACAGAATATGGGGAAATACAATGGTTTCCAATTGGCAAAGATGTCAGACAAGGATTCATATTATCTTCCTATCCTATCTATATACAGAATATATAAGGAAAACTGGGTTAGATTTAGATGAAGGTGGAGTGAAAACTAGTGGAAGGCAAGGAACATTAACAATTTGAGATATGGATGTGGCACCACATTACTGGCAGAAAACAGTGAAGACCTTAAATGACTAGTGATGAAAGTTAAAGGAGAAACTGTCAAAACAGGATTACAACTGAACATCAAGAAGACACAAATAGTGCCTAATGAGGAGCTACACAATTTTAACGGTTACAGTGAAGATGTTGAAATTATTGTTTTCAATTCCTTCGTGCAATCAATAAACAAAATGAGAAGGAGATTGAGACTGGGAAGGGTAGTGATGAAGGAACTAGAAAAGATCCTTAAGTGCAAGGATGTGTTGCTGGAAACTCGGATCAACAGAATTCATACTACAGCATTCCCTGGTACTATGTATGGGTGTGAAAGTCAGACAATAAAGAAAGTTGACAGGAAGAAAATGGATTCATTTTGAAATGTGGTGTTGGAGGAGAGTTTTGCAGATGCCATGGACTGCCAAAAAGGCAAGTGGGTTTTAGATCAAATCCATCCTGAATTCTCTCTAGGAGCTAAAATGACTAAACTTTAGTCACATCATGAGAAGAGGAGACTCAGTCGAAAAGCTGTAGGAAAAGAGGAAGATCTAACATGAGATCAATTGGCTTAGGCAGCCACAGTTTGCAAGAACTGAGCAAGACTGTAAATGATGGGACATTTTGGAGATAATTAATTCATAGGGTCGGAAGCAACCTGATGGCAAATAACACTGGTAGAAGGGGAAAAAATTAGAACACGCTTGTTTTTAAAAGGGCTACTTGATGCCATCATTGTAAACTTTACATTTGTAACTCTTGCTCATGAGGACTCACTTCTCTAACAGAAACCAGAGGCAAAGAAAACACAGTGGGGTTGGAAGTAATAAATCACTATGAAAATAAATAGCATTAATAAAAGAATGTTTGTTATGACAGACTATTGGTGCATATTCTGAATCATGGAATGTGCTCTGTAAAAATTCCCCTTAATCTTACTCCTCTATCTGGGATGGGGAAATACAATTAATTGTTTATGTATGGCTCATGCTTTGCCTGAATCAAAGGTTATTTGGATGTCACTTTATTTAAGTGAAGTTGCATTACTTAAAAATACTAGGTTACAAAAGTGCAATGCTTCTTAGACTCTAAAAGAACTGTCAGAAAGATGTTTTATTGCACCAAACATTTATTTTATTCTGCATTAAATGCACTATTGCTACTTAGTTGAGACCTTGATGTTGATTCTCCTGGACCTCTGTGCAGCATTCAGTACCATTCACTGTGGAATCCATCTGGAAAAACTGGTTGAATTGGAGTGGAGGGAGTGCAATGCTTTGGTTGTTTTGCTTTTACTAGACTGACCTATTCCAGAAACTGGTATTGTGGGGTGCTGCTCAGGTATATGACATTTATAATTTAGGGTCCCAAAGGGTTCCATCTTGTCCCCCATCTACATGAAACCATTGGGAAACATCATCAGTAGATTTGGAGTAAGGCATCACAATATTCAGATGTCACCCAGCTCCACTTCTCTTTAATATGTGAGTCAGATGGAAATCCTGAACAGTTACCTGGAGACACTAATGGGATGGTTGAGGGCCAGTGAACTGAAGCCCTGTTGAGATAAGACTGAGGTGCTGCTGGTCAGTGACAAAACTTCTCAAGGACTGAGAAGTCAGCCTGTCCTGGTGGGGATGCAATCCTTTGAAAGGCGAGGTTTGTAGCTTGAATGTACGACTGGATCCTGGCCTACAGTTGGAGGCCAAGATCTCCGCTGTGGAATGTAGTGCTTTTTATAGGCTGTGGATGATACACCGGTTATGGCTGTTCCTCGAAAAGCATGGGATGGATAGACACCGTGATCCATGTTCTGTTTACATCTAGGTTATAAATATAATAATTATACATGGGCAAGGGCGGATTAACCATTAAGCAGACTAAGCATGTGCTTAGGGCACCAGGGCCAAAGGGGGCACCACGAAGTTGGGAAAAGGGTGGGAAAAAAAAGAATGGAGATTTGTGTAAAAAAAAAAATTGATAAAACTAGTGCAAATTGATCATGGTGCACCCTAGGGTTATCTTCTATTTTTTGTTGGTGAGGTACAATGTCATAGGCTATGTTTAAAAGTAAAATGATGGAGCCAAATTCAGTTGTCATGACAGTCATTTCAGTGACCCTCTCTGCCCCTTTTTAATTTCAGCCCCATGTAAATGTCAAAAATGAAGTGTGTTCAGTTGAGTAGTGCGCAAAAGAGAAAATGTGCAAAAGAGAATGAGCAAAAGAATCTGTCTGTTGTAGCCAAGACAGGAAAGCTGACAGATTTCTCCTTACAAACTGCAGAGAAAGATGATCCAGATCAAAACCAGTGTCAGTCTTCAGAGACAGGAAGTGAGTCAAATCTATCTCTTTCATCAGAAACAAGCAGTGTTGATGCAAGGCCAGATTTTCATGATGACGTTGCACATGATGAAGTGCCACAACCTGGACCTACTTCCACGACAAGATGTGTAAATGCTTTTGAACTGTCCAAGGAGTTTAGAGAACTGACCAAGGATGAAATGAACAAAGCTAAAGGGTTGTGGGATGAATTTTATGGTGATGATGTGACTTATTGGGTTGCTTGTGGACCCAGTGAATGTCAGCACCACAATAGGCCGTTTGACAAATTGTGTCGCAATTTCATCAGTGGACACAAGGCATTGGTGTAACTATGGGCCACTTTATTAAGCATAATAATAAAAATGGCAAGGAAACCCAAAAGTGCGGCCTGGTCAGGGTAGGGGTCTCAACAGACTGCTCCCCTGCCATTCACGGGCAAGATACCCAGCCCCCAGCAGGAGCTGTGTGACACAGCTCCCGCCAGGCCAGCCCAGCAAGGAGGCACGCCCCAGAGGGCCCAACCACCAGACGCACGTCTCAGTGGAAGGCACCCTCTAGTTGAGCCTCCAGGAAAGTCTGCATTTTCCCCACCTCAGGTCAACAAACCCAAAGGTTGATTATGCCAGACCCCTAACTCGCCAAAAAGGGGATGCTTCATGGTCCTCCCCTAGCCACATAGTACCCTAAACCCAGTAAAACCTGCCACCACTAAGGCCAAGTCTCTACTTAGGGCTTAGCACCTATCGGGAAGCCCAAAGCTACCCGCAGCCCTTGCCGGAGATCCCTCAAGAAAAGCATGTTACCCTTTTCAAAGAGGTGCACCACATCCCCTCTATAGAGATCAGGAAATTCCATAGAAATATCTGGATGGGGCAGATAGTGGGCCCAAAACACATAGCTGTGGCCACAGACGAGAACTCGGCTCTTCTGGCCAGGAACAACACCATCCCTTCAATCACAAATATCTACCAACTACAATTTTTATTCATTTAAGTCCATTTCATAGTGTCATTTTCTGACTTTTAAAACTCAAGACGATTTACCCGTTCCAACGGGCTGAATTAAAGCGCTGGTACTCCAAATGCAGATTCACGAGAAAAGTTCCTATGTTCTCCACATTCTTCTTGGTCGTCCAAACTTATGGCTTCCAATATTCATAGAAGAACTTTTCAGACATAAAGACGAAGTGGGTATGTTATAAGCCTCTAACAGGAACGCACCTTTACTTCTGTTTCTGGGAAAACCCTTCTTCAGAGAGGCATATCCCACTGTAAAGGTTCAATCACCAATCACTTCTCCACAGCACCCAAGCACGGAGTTTTTGTATAGTATTTCTTTCACTATTAATTTCACAGTTTTTTTGTTTTGTTTCTATCTCTTACTGTGATTCTCTAGGTGTTTTGGACCCAGGCACTGGCAAGCCTAACTAGTTGAGATTTACTTTCTATAATAATATCAATAAAATTAGATAAATAGACCAATTACTGCTACAATCTTTT
This sequence comes from Heteronotia binoei, assembly GCF_032191835.1. Classification (NCBI taxonomy): domain Eukaryota; kingdom Metazoa; phylum Chordata; class Lepidosauria; order Squamata; family Gekkonidae; genus Heteronotia; species Heteronotia binoei. The sequence goes on along the minus strand of NC_083228.1, from coordinate 73,948,602 downwards.
TTTTAAGATTACATTTGCTGTTGTTTTGAATGACAAAACTTGTGCGGTTTTACTCTTGGATGTGTTAAGTCTGAATTCCTTTAAATTGCTAATCTGTGCATTTTTTCCTATTGTTAATTTTGACTTTGTAACTTGGTATTGTATCCCACCCTGAGTCCAAGAGATAGGGTGGATAGAAATGTTTAGAATAAACAAAGGAATAGGGATGCTACTGACTTTTGCAGAACCATTGTTTTGATTTTAAAAGCCCTCATTTCAGTCCCACTTGTTGCTTCTGTGAATTAAATCCATGAGTCTTTATTTCTGTACCATTTTTGTTTTTAAAAAGGTAAAGGTAGTCCCCTGTGCAAGCACCAGTCATTTCCAACTCTGAGGTGACGTTGCATTGCAATGTTTTCACAGCAGACTTTTTACAGGATGGTTTTGCCATTGCTTTCCCCAGTCATCTATACTTTACCCCCAGCAAGCTTGGTACTCATTTTACCGACCTTGGAAGGATGGAAGGCTGAGTAAACCTTGAGCCGGCTACCTGAACCCAGCTTCTGCTGGGATCAAACTCAGGTCATGAGCAGAACTTAGGACTGCAGTATTAGGCTTCCCAATCCCCAGGTCCCAGTGGGGGATCCCTTGGTTTTACAGGCTTCCCCCACCCCCAGCCAGCTGGCCGGCAAGGGAAGCCCCTCCCCTACAGCCACCATGTACCTCTAGATCTCCGGCAGGACCTGCAAACAGGTCCAGTTTTAAAATGTGTATGTGTGTGTACCTTTAAATTGGAGCCGGAAACAGGAAGTACTTCATGGGGAAGGGTCAGCAACAGCAGACCTCATCAGAGCGCAGCCCCTCCATTTGTTTTGCTTTCATTTCAGAGCAAGTGAGTGTGTGTGTAAAAGAGAGCAGCGTAACCCCTGTACTTTCCAAACCTTGTTGTGGAGGCACCAGAGACAGTTAAGTGTGTGTGTGAGTGAGAGAGAGAAAGCGGGGGGAGGGGAGGGAACTCTGTTATTCCCTATGGTGACTTATTCTCATAGGAAATAATGGAGAATTGATCAGCGTGTATCTGGGGCTCTGGGGTGGACTGTTTTTTGAGGCAGAGGCACCAAATTCGCAGCATAGCATCCAGTGCCTCTTCCTGGAATACCCCCCAAGTTTCAAAAAGATTGAACCAGGAGGTCCAATTCTATGAGCCCAAAAGAAGGGGCCCCTATCCTTCATTGTTTTCTATGTGTCCTGTCGCAGGACTCAGCCGAGGGGGGGAGTCGTCTCCCCTGCGGCCACCCACCCAGCTGAGCCCCACCAGCAAGGGCCCTCCTTCGTCGGACACCGGGACCACCCAAGGCTCCCCCACTCACCTCAACACCCCGGAGCAGCACCCAGAGACCTGCCCAATGCCACAGAGAGTAAGGCCCTGGGCAGCAGCAAGCCGAGAAGGACCCCCCAAGCCATGGCAGCTGGTGCTGCCATGCCCTACGTTGCAGCCCCCCAGGAAGCCAGCCCAGAACCAGGAAAAGGGAAACGCCCTAAGACGCCGCGGCTCAGTGCCAGGGCTTATAAAGATGGGCTGGGCCAGCCCAGGGAGGGAAGGGAGAGTGGGGGTAGAGCAAGAGGGGGGAATAAAAGGCAGCCAAGCAGCAAGGTCGGGGAGGAAGCAGTGGTTGCAAGGAAAGGGCTGCCTACCCGCAGAGAGAGAGGACGAGGAGCCCAGCACACTACCAGGGATAGGAGGCTTTGGGTGGTGTAACCCAGCCCCTTCCCATTTCTGAGACCTCCGCAGCTGACTACCAAGAGCTGCACTGGGGGTGCTGGCCGCGAGGAGACCCTGGGTGGGGGGGGGTGGCAGGGGCGTGACACTTTCGAAGGAAAGCATTTAAAAAGGTGTGAGGTCTCTTTCAATGTGGTGGCCAGAACTCCCTTGAAGTTCAATTATGCTTGTCACACCCTTGCTCCTGGCTCTGTCCTAATGTCTCCTGGCTCCACCCCCAAAGTCCCCAGATATTTCTTGAATTGGACTTGGCAACCCTATGCAGTACTGCAGTTTAGACTCTGCCATGAGGCTCCTCCATCATTTTTGTTTACTTGCCCCTATATTTTCCCATTAAATTTGCTATGATTTTTATGTTGCTTTCATTAGTAATGTCTAAATGGTGTGTAAATTATATATAACTGGATATGAAAAAGCTCACGATAGTGTAAAAAACAAATACCACCACCCCAAATGGTAAACTCGTACAAAAGTTTTATTTAAAAAGGTAATATAATGGACTGATAGAATGTAGAAAGGCATCTATGTTAAACATTTATATTTGCCATTTTTTTAAAAAAATATCTTTTGGACTGTATTATGCCAATATTTTAGTTAGCTAACTAAATCTAAAATTGTATGTTTGGTGTTCTGATGGGAAGTACATCCTTGTAGCCAACTTGCTATTTGAATGAGTTCTTATGTTTATGATGTAGTTCACAGTGATTGCAACCTATTGAGAAAATTTATTAAATGTCTAAAAGGAGGTCAAAATTCTCAGTTGAAAAAGTTAATTTCAAATCAGGTGCTTGCTTTGAAGACAGAAAGAAATAACTGCTGATAGAACTCTTGGAATTTGCAAATCCCAGAGTAACTTGTTTACCTTCTCCCCTCCCCCCCCCCCAGTCACATAGACTTTAAACTGTCTGTTTCACTATATTTTGAGTTGAAAGCTATCCACCAAAGCTTCTTGCAGTTATTTGTCCTCACCAATTAGCTGAATGCAGTTAGCAAAATGCAGAGCAATGGATTCAGCTATGCACCTGCTGCCATCTTTCAAATTCCAGCGCTTGTTAGAATGTGCTTATGTAATGGGCATTAATGCTCAGACATTTATTTATAGAATTCCTTTGGCAGGCCTTGATCTTGGCAATTGTCTTGAATCCTCTTAATCTTGTTCCTTACATGTCTTGATTCTCCATTATGTGGTGTCAAACCTTAGGTGGTCATTGACATTATTAATCACCACTGGTACACTTGTAAGTGTTCTCCACTTGCTCTCATGTTTCTCTGAATGGGAAAACTTGGATGGAAAACTTTACCAAAATTGAATGGAATTGTGATGGCTGTGGATTTGGGGATCACATTTTAAAAATTTATATACTAATGCCGAATAATATGCTTGAAAGCACACTTTTTTTTATTCCATGGGCAATGAAAATTTGTGTCTGTTTGCTCAGGGGAAGAAGTATTCATAAAGTTGTGATTTACTGCTTCCATGAATTATAGGCCATTTCCCACATTCTACAGAAGCAGCAAAAGGGGAAGTAGCAAGTGACTTGTGTTTCCCTTTTGTTGGTGTATCTTATTTTTATGTGCAATATCATTGTGGGCATGCTCTTTCTCCATACTGGGAGGGCATTTATCTCCCCTTATACAAGATCCAGGAAAGGAAGCAAAGCTTGCCCATACTTCCTCTTGTTTTGTTTTTGGTGGATCTGGTGGTGTTCCATAAATAATCAAACCTCATCCTCAGCTTCAAGGAAACAACCACCTAAACTGATAAACTCTGTGATTCCATTTACATGAACCTTCCTTAAAGGGAGCCATACTATTGACCCATTTTGCTCAGCATTGTGTAATCTTGCTAGAAAGAAGCTTCCCACAGTCTCAGACAGAAAAAAAGTTCTTCCTGAGACTCTTCAACTGGAGATGCCAGGAATTGAACCTGTGACTTTCTGCATGCAAAGCACTGATCACAGCTTTGTCCCACTCTTTGGGTTATGGCTACTTTTAAAGGCAGGAAAGATTTTATTACCGTACTTACATTTTATACTGAATTCCTTCAGAATTCATACTGAATTCTATGGTTGTGTAGATACGTAGAATTCTGCTCTGTATCCTTTTGGAGACAACTCTAGTTCATCTGATAATTCTTCAATGTGCGTCAGTTTTAAAGGGCATAATTAAAATGCAAAGGGATATCAGCTGGATAAAATTGGTTACTAAGAACCGATTACAAAGGATTACTTTCTCACAACAGATAAATCAGTATTTTCAACTCAGTCATGTAGATGCCACTGAAATATTAAAGAAAGAATATCTTGTTCCATTATTTAAAGGAAAAAGTACAACATACTAATTGATTATTATATAATGTGTTTTATTTTAAATGACATTATTTTATTGTAGATGACATTGTTCCCATTATAATTCCTTAAACATATAATTCCTTAAGGAAAATAAATGGAAGGCTTAAAATACAAATACTATTATGTGAAATTAATCTTTGCAATCTGCCTTAATATGCTGTAAATAATTAAGCAATCTGAAAATATTTATTTATTTTATATTCCGCCCTCCCCGCTGAAGCAGGCTCAGGGTGGCTTACAACATAAAATCCCACAAACAAATTAATAAGTATTAAAATTACACATTCAGTAATAAAATAGATATGCAATGATTAAAACAGTTAAAACAGACTATTGAGTTGGTGCTATTCTGGTGGCAATGGCTTTCTTCCACTTCTCTTAAATACTGGTGCCAAGTCAATTGAATTTCAGCCGGAAGAGGATAGTCCTGCAGGCCCTGCGGAACTGCACAAGGTTCCGCAAGGCCCTCACTTCATCTGGCAGTTGGTTCCACCAGCAGGGGGCTACAATAGAGAAGGCCCTGTCTCTGGTTGATTTCAATCGGGCCTCCTTCGACCCGGGAATTACTAATAGATTTTGTGATCCCAATCTAAGTACTCTCTGGGGAACATGTGGGGAGAGACAGTCCCTAAGGTAGGCAGGTCCTAGGACATATAGAGCTTTAAAGGTAATAACCAGCACCTTGTAACGAATCCGGCATACTATTGGCAGCCAGTGCAGTTCCCGCAGTCCCGGCTGAATGTGCTACCACCCGGGGAGCCCCAATAACAGCTGGGCGGCCACGTTCTACACTAGCTGCAGCTTCAGCACAAGGGCAGCCCCATGTAGAGGGCAATACAGTAGTCCAGCCTCGAGGTGACCGTTGCATGGATCACTGTTGCTAGGTTGCCGCGCTCCAGGAAGGGGACCAACTGCCTTGCCCGCCTAAGATGGAAAAATGCGGATTTAGCAGTGGCTGCTATCTGGGCCTCCATTGTCAAGGGAGGCTCCAGTAGCACCCCCAAGCTCTTGACCTTGTGTGCCATTGCCAGTGGTGCACTGTCAAATGCCAGTAGGGAAATTTCCCTTCCCAGACCACCACGACTCAAGCAAAGGACCTATGTCTTCGCTGGATTGAGCTTCAATCTACTCAGCCTAAGCCATCCAGCCACGGCTTGTAGCGCAAAATTTTCTGGGTCACAGTCAGGCTGGCTGTCCATCAGTAGATAGAGCTAGGTGTCATCAGCATACTGGTGACAACCCAACCCATACCTCTGGGCAATCTGGGCAAGGGGGTGCATGTAGATGTTGAACAACATCGGGGAGAGCACCGCCCCCTGAGGCATCCCGCAGTCAAGCACATGCCTCTGGGACAGTTCACCTCCAGTCACCACCCTTTGTCCCCGATCATCAAGGAAGAAGGAAAGCCATTGCAAGGCCAACCCCTGAATCCCTGCGTTGGCGAGACGGCGGGACAGCAACTGATGGTTGACCGTATCGAACGCTGCCAATAGGTCCAACATCAGTATCGCTGAGCTGCCTCGATCCAGATACTGCTGGAGATCATCCACCAGGACGACCAGCACTGTCTCCGCCCCTTGACCTGGGCGGAAGCCGGACTGGTGAGGATCTAGGACGGAAGCATCATCCAGAAAGCTCTGTAACTGTAGCGCTACTGCCCTCTCAATAATTTTACCTAAAAAGGGTAAATTCGAGACCAGCCAGTAATGTGCCAGTTCGGTCGGGTCTAATGTTGATTTTTTCAGGAGAGAGCAGACCACAGCCTCTTTAAGAAGTGTTGAAAAACGCCCTTCTGCAAGGGATCTATTTACGATATCCCATATAGGATATCTGAGCTCCCTCTGGCGGTAACTTGTTGCTCCCAACTTACTATGTAATTTTGCTCACTTTTGGCATTAATATAACCTTTCCAGACCTGGAAACCCCAGCTTTGTTGTCTACACACATGGACCACAATCAATGTGGATACCACAGCTGTAGACAAAAGTATTTTCCTGTGTTGGACATTTGGCCCTTGATTCAACATATACGCTCCAGCTTTCTGGTGCCTATTTTTGTAGAATATGAATTAACAATACTGAAAGGGGACAAGTATTCACAGTCAGAAAAGGGCAACCTACAAAGAGATTGTCAATATATTCATAGTTTGTACAGCAACTTGATTACAGTACCTGGAAGGCTTTTTAAGAGAATTGACTTTTTTTTTAAACAGAAAAATGGAAGGCAGATAGGGTGAAATGCCAGCAGCAGGGCTGGAAAACAGGAATTTAAGAGTAATAATTTTTGATTAGCTTTTAATTAAGACCTCTGCTTCTGCTTTTATCTTCTGCTTTCCTACCTGCTTTTCTATCATCTGGAAGGCTGGAGAATGAACAGTCAAATAGCATCTCCTTGGGGCTATTTCAAGTTGGAGAAACGGCACAGGGGGAGGGCTTAAGCTCCCCTTTTCAGCGTGTTGTAGTTCTGGTCTGAATCAGACCCACACAAAATTGAAAGCTTCCAGACCTTGTCTGTTGACCCAGTTCAGGGATGTACCAGCAGAAAAAGAGCCCACGTAAGGTGGTGATTGATGATGTGATTTGGTGTGAGATTAAAACTGCAATCCTAATGAAACGTCTCTTAGTAGTGAATAACATGTGACTTACTTTGAATAGACTGCTTATGATTGTTGCCTAAATCTTGTTCCAGTCTTTTCAGCATCACTCCAGTCTAGTAATAACAAACTTAGATGTTTCATCTGCTATTCGGAGTTGACATAACCTTCCATTTTGAAAAATGTCCCTGAGCCATTACTGTCATTTCCATTTCAGATTTTGCTTCAGCACTGTGGTAGTTTGCTTCCTTCTCTGGGGGTGCAGCGTTGTATGATGGTACATTTTTCACCAGTCATTTTTTACATGTAGTGGTTAGAGCGTTGGACTAGGATCTGGGAGAACCCAGTGTAAATCTCATCTCTGCCATGGAAGCTTACTGGGTGACTTTGGGCCAGTTACACACACTCAGCTGAATTTCCTCACAGGGTCGGAGAATGTTGTAAGCCGCTGTGGAAAAAAAGAGAAGAATGTTGTAAGCCACTGTGAGTTTCAAAATGTGGTATAAATAAATAACAAAAGGAAGGTTGCAGAGATAGAGGGGAAAACAATTTCTTTTCTCACTGTTTTCCTGTTGAAGATATAGATAAGAAAATTTAAAATAAAACCTAACTCCAAAAATAAAACCTAACTCCAAGGTGTAAGAGGGAAGTTAAGTCAGTACAAACACCCTCCTATTAATGTTCTTTCTTCTGGCAACAAAATGCTATGTGACCATTTTCAGGATTGTGCTGACAAAACATTCAAAGTCATCACATTTGGTGATCAGATGAGCACTTTGATCCATTATTATTGCTTCTCCCTAACAAATTTAAAGTGCTTGTCCAGCCAGCAACATCTTCTCCTGTCCTGCAGTCATCAACCCCCTGTGCTTGCCCAACACCTCAGAAAGTCTGGCATTTGTGTATCTACTCGTTTCACAGTGCTTCTGTGAATGTGTGATTGCTCTTGTATTGTGAAGCCATTTGGGAAGTCAGATTGCTGACTTCTGTTTCGTCACCAATTTTTTCTGCACATAAGCAGATATGCTCTTCAAGTAGTATGCCTCTCCAGCTGGACCGGAGAGAGCTCCCTCCTCAGGATGAGGCTTATCTCTTTCATTCTCTCCTCCCTGGTTTTAAAAAGCACAGTTTTAAAAACATTTCCCCCACACTGAACTACAGATCTCAGCAGGCCACAAGCTGCAGCAATCCTATTGGCCACAGTGATCTCACTGGCTAGAAACAAATATCCTGCCAGGAGCTTGAATCTCTGCTTCCCATAAACACTTATGTGCATGCCCAGAAGACAGATGATAAACAAAAACGTCTTCCATTCCATTCTGTGGCTGCCACATCTTATTGATCAGCCATGGGGTAAACATGTGGTAAGGCAGGTTAAGGAGGAGATGTCTGATAAAAGCTTCCCATTTCAAAGAACCCAGATAAATTAGAGGCAGCTCCTGATCACAAAAGGCTTGATGTCTGACCACAGCCAAAGTCTTTTCACTAAAGATATGTTTCATCAGACCACTGATTGTTTCACAAATATCTAATGATTTTGTGATGTCCTGAGTGCCTTTTCATACTTCCCAATGATGAGGGGACTATTCATAGCAGGGGTGTTGAACTCATTTGTCATGAGAATTGGATATGACATAAATGAGACCTTGTTGGGCCAGGCCATGTGTGTCATAAAATGCAATGCTAGGTAGCAGAGAGATAAACTTTATAAAGGACACAGGCAAACACAATTAAAGATTTTTTAAAAAAATAAAATAAAATATGTTTAAAAGATTAGCACTCCTGCAATATTTTGTTTATTTTACAGTTTCTGATAACTGATACCTCTTGCTCTGAATTAATGCATTAAGATCTGGAAACAATGCCTGTGCTATAGCAATCTTGAGTATGCTATTCAGGTGTGTGTCTGTAAGTTGCAAACCAACTTTTGATTTATTGACATTCATTGCAGAAGTCTCAAGGTCAATGCTTTGAGCCTAAGACCCAGGGGAAAGAAAACATGAAATGGTTGGGCATTGCAAGCTTTTGTACATAAGTTGCTTCATGTGCTGGTCAGCCAATGGAGAAAATAGAGGCTTTGCTCTGTAGCTCCTGTGTGATTGAGCAAGTCTGGCAAAACAGGCTGTGATGCAGAAAGAAGCAAAAGAGAGAAGGAAGCAGTTGACAGTGAGTTGCTTACAGGCCTGATAAGAGCCTTCCAGGGGCCTGATCTGACCTTTAGGCTGCATGTTTGACACCTCTGGCTTATAGTGTCTTCTTCTGCATTGACAGTAATCCAGTGAGTTTTGATGGCCAGTTTCAAACCTGGATGCTAATTAACTCCAGTAATTCTGGCATTTTAATTTCTATCTAAGAATGAGGAAATTTGCAGCACTGAGAGTGTTTGCATCAGCAAACAAATACAACTGACTGGGATTATTTTCTTCCCACTGGTGTTATATCACCATGTAAATAAGCCTTCATCATGAACAGATGTAGTTGTAGTGTGTCTTCCTGAGTCAGCTTGATGAGAGTTGCATGTATGGATTGTACATATGTTAATTTGGCTGAGCATGCATCTGGAACCAAATGTTCCCAAAAGAGCTACTCAAGTCTTGGGGAATGTTTTAGAAGAAATTTAAAAATTATAAATGGGCAGCGGTAGGATAGGACTGGCAATTTAGGGTCAAAATAGACAAGACACTAGAAGTTCCATGTTCAGTGATTTTTCCCCTTTGTAAATAGCAGCTGTTCAGGGGTCCAGTTTAGATTAGGACTGTGGTATGGGGGGAGAGTTAGCTCTTGTGCTGTGTCATTTGCTCAACCTGAAATAGCCCCACAGAACTGTCTTTGTGTGGCAGGCGCAAAGGCAATGTGTTTAGCAGTCCCTCAACATCTGAGACCAAACTACTTCTCACACTTCTCTCACCAGTAGGTGTTCACTTTTCCCTCTAATCAGCTCCTAGTTTCTGCACTGAGTGGGTTTTGTGGGATATCTTTCATCTGATCAAACAGCAAACATGAGATTCTGGGTGTCTTCAGACTTCACTAAATAATGCATTTTGCAACTGGATTTTTACTCTGTAAGTATAGCAAAAATCCACTTTCAAAACACATTATTTAGTGTAGTCTGAACCACACTTTTTTTTAGCAGGAACTCCTTTGCATATTAGGCCACACACCCCTGATGTAACCAGCCCTCCTGGAGCTTACAGTAGGCCCTGTACTCCCTATAGGCTCTTGAGGGATTGGCTACATCAGCATTGTGTGGCCCAATATGCAAAGGAGTTCCGGCTACAAAAAAAGCCCTGGTCTGAATGCACCATTACTTTCAGTGGTTTAACTTGATAGTTCCCACCAACCTGTCATAGGGTTGCCAACAACCTGAAGGGGGGGAGGATGTCCTGTCCCTCTAATAGAGGCTTGGTGTGTGGAATTGGTTAGGTGATACTTTCCTTGGCATGAAGGTAAATAAGATCACCTGGTAAATAACCTCATTAAACCTCCATTAAATAAATAGAACAGTTTTTCCTCTAGGTTGTTGGAACCCTAGCCCATCAGGTCCACCTTCCTCTATAAAGGAGGCAGCAAAACTGTCCCATAATTACAACTTTATGGTAAGGTGTATTTCCTACCTAAAGAAACTAGAAGAATGATCCAAGGAGAATATCCTCTTGGGTTCTTTGGTTCTGGAATTTTGAGTGTGGCACTGGGACCCCTGTTGCAGAACTGTGTTTAAAAAATACACCCAGAGATGTAAGTTGCCCTGTTTACCTCAAAGGGCTCTAAAGTGCCATGGTGATCATTGGTTGCAGAGGTGTTTTTAATCACTCTAGTATAAACAACTGGCAAAGGATAGTCTGAACAGTTTCATACACCTCTCCAAGTGGTGAAAATGCTTTCTTTCCTGCAAACACCATTTGATCAAATCATATGTGTATGTGAGAGATAAGTTTAGTTCTTTTTAATTTTTCTCCTCCTGTGTATGCCAAAAGTAACCAAATAGTACAAGTGTTGGATGGCAAAATGGATAGGTTCTACTTGCACCACACTGTATCTCAACTGGAGAAGTGTATTAGAGCAAAGTTAATGTCTCACCGCACAACGTGCAGCAGTCATGCACCATACAGTTCTAAGTAGTAAATTATGGGCTGGTCAACAGAGAAGCAAGGCACAAAGTTTGTTGGGCTGTCTGAGGTGTTTACTCTTCAGAGTAGTGACTGGTAGTTTGCAACTGTTAGGAATTCCTTGTTTTCTTCTCTATAGTGGGCATTTATTTAGTTATCTTTGGCTAAAGCAAGGATATAGCTCTCCCTACATTGTACAGTTATTTTAGTGGCGGAATTGGCTGCCTAGGGAAGTGGTGAGTTCCCCCTCCCTGGCAGTCTTCCAACATCAGTGGATGAAAGCTTGTCAGGGATGCTCTAGGCTGATCCTGCTTTGAGCAAGGGCTTGGACTAGATGGCCTGTATGGCCCCTTCCAACTCTTTGATTCTATGATTCTGTTCTATGATTCTTTTATGGTTATGCATCCACAAGCTGACAAGCAAGTATCTCATCAAGACTGCAGGAAAAACAACAGGTAATTTAGCACAATGAACTTTAGACATCCTAAACCTTACACCCAAGCACAGTTCCTTAACATCACATTAGAATCATGGCTTTGTTGTTGTTTTTCAGTGTGGTTGCTCCTTCTTTGTGGAACAGCCTTCCAGAATTGAGGAGACTTTGATACAGTTCTAGAAGCTATGCAAGGCTGATCTTTATTCAGTGTGTGCTTAGAACACAAAAGCTCACACCCTGAATAAAACTTTGTTGGTTTTAAATGTGCCATTGGACTCTAGCTTTGTTCTATTGCTTCAGACCAACGTGGCTGCCCACCTGGATAGATCATGTTAGTTCATTCTTTACTGTGGTCACGGGGACTTACGTTTGTCCCAGTAGTAAAGAGCACTCGGCTGTCACTTCCTGGGGAAGTAACATTTGACTTATTATGAATTTTCTTGCAGGGCTGTGGTGGAAGAGTATTCATACTCTTAGTGTTTGTACTGCTGCTTATTGTTACCTCCAATTAGGTGCCAATAAGAAGTGTGATTCCTGGGGGTGACCCCTTTCTCTGTCTGCATGTCCCCCTGCTTGTATGCTCTCAACTTCTGTGCTAATAGCTAATATTATTTGTTGCAGCAGCATTTGTTAGTTAGAGAAGCCATGGTGAGGTTTCATTCTGGGAAAGGCAAGGATTTTGAAATTGGCTTTAGACCTGACTACCTGATGCACTGTTTCCAGGACAACCCTGGAAACTGTCAATTAGACGTGTGTTTAGAGTTCCCAGGTAAAATGTAGATTTCCTGGCATGTGGGACCCTCAATTCCAGGTGCATGGGGATTGTCTTTCCCTGTTCCATTCTCTCAACACAAAACAGCACCAGGGAGCTTCTATTTGCACCATTTTGGAAACCTACATGTACCCCCAAAGTGAGAAACAGTGGCTCCCCAGCTCTGCTTCAGTTAGGGAAGTGGCACTGGGGGAAGGCTTGAAATCCTTTTCCCCACATTCCAGTGTCCTGATGCCAATTAGGACCCTGAGTGCCTTGAATTCAGGCTTTACTCAGGAACTCCTAGGGTACTCCAAGTCCTGAGTCTCCTGTTACTGAGCAAGGAGCATTCCAGTGGTGAAGAACACTGACGTACTACATCCTGGAATGAAAATTCTTGGTGAGGAAAATTGTATTTTGTATGAACTTAGATGTTGTCCAGTTTCACGCTGAAAATCAATTCCCTTTGGTGCAGCCATGAAAATTGGATTTCTCTACTTTCTATGTGTTTTGTTATTTATTGGTACCCCACTTAGAGACCTTGAAACAAAAGGAGCATGAGTCAGACATTTACTGGATGATGTTTTCTCAGGAAGGAGGATTACTCCATTGTCTGCAGAGTTAATATATTTTCTGTGATTCTGTGACCAGTCCAGTCAGCGCACAGCATCATATGCCCTTTTCCTTGTGGGTGGTCCAGCTGAGAAACAAAGGCCATTTTATAGTAATCCATCTTTAGCACTGCATTTTTCAACAAATCTGCAGCTGAATCCTTAGCAATGTTTCCAGATGATTCTGAAAGTCCTATTGTTCAGGAGTTAAATCTTCAGGTGTGACGAAATCACAACTGAGATGGGCAAAGAACTTGCAAGTTTTATAGTGCTATCCAAAGCCCTTCTAAGCACATTGACTTCAGTGAACCTAGAAGAGTTTGACTCTGTTTAGGAATGCATACATTAGGAGTCTAGAATTTTGAACTGTGCATTGTACTAATCACATTATAAAGTAATTTTTTTTAAAAAAATGTAATGTACTTGCATTGGGCATTTAGCTATTGTCTTCCTTTGAGTTAGGGTTGTCAGCTGCCTGGAGGGGGAAAATGTGCTGTCTCTTTAATGGAGACTTAATGGAATATTAAGTCTCTATTAAAGAGACAGCATGTTATTTACTTCCACGTGAAAAATTTCAGCTTTCCATTTTCACAAGCCTCTGTTAAAGGGACAGAACATTTACCTCCAGGTGTGTTAGCAACTCTGCTTTGTCTGCTTACTTAATTGGCTTGTTTGTTGCCTAAATTACATCTGACTCTGTGTAGCATATTTTAAGCCCCATGTGCTATCCTTCTTGTTTGAATTTAAGCTAAAAGATCTGTCTGTTTGTAACATTCTCTTCAGTTAAGAGGAAACATTCATAGACCATTATTTCCACTACTAAGATGTATACTGAGATTATAGCATGAAAACTAATGTTATAGTAATATTTCTTTCAGTCCTGGTTTAGAACAATCTAAGCACTGACATCAATGGGCTTAGAAGGGTGTAACTCTTCTTAGGTTTTCATTGCTCATGAGGAACCTAATGCTAGGTTCAGTTCTGTGCATGTCTGCCACCAGAAAAAACTAAGTAACAGGCAAATGAGGTATTTATACATCCAAATGTAGATGAGATTTGCCTGATATGCACAGTCTTTCTACCTCTGTTGGAAATGGGAAGCATCATGATTTTGGGACAGTTGTATCCACATTTGTGCACATGATTTTCCCATTCACATAGTTTGCTGTTTGTTGTCACTAGCCATGTGTGTGTCCCCAGGCCCCAGCCCAGCCCTCACTAGACAAAGGACATTACCACCTGAATGCCTGACACAGGCCTAGAGAAACAATATTTAGGTGTTCACTTCTCCTAGCAAGGGGTTTTTCTTTAGTCCTTTTAGCATACTACAAATGTTTTTGGTAGTGTGTTATGGAAGTCTTTTTCCCTTCTGCACCTCTCATCCACCAGATAGAAGAAAAATATTAGGTGATATTATCTCTTTCTTTTTTGGAGTGATTTTTCTCTAAAAAACCAACACCCAGGAGTGAGTCAAAATGTAGGAAAGGTATATATAGCATAGTGGTAGACTATGATCTGCATCTCATTTGTCTTTCTTGTTCATGTGAGAAATGGAGGGGGGAAACCCCTCTGAAATTCGGGGCTGCCTTCTACTAGCACTGTTTCTCCACTACCTCTTGTTGCCATTGTGCCCCAGAGTACATTTTATTTGTAAAAATATTTTGTATCTTACCATAAGGTCTTTTCATTAACATGATTTTAACTTGATTACATTAAATTGTGACCCTTGGAGCATTTGTGGGGGTGAGGATTGAAGTTTTATGAGAATATATTATGGGTATTCAATACCATATCTGATATTGGCAAAACTGAATAAACAAATTCACAAGCTGTCAGATTGGCAACTATGATATCTTGGACAGTTATCAGGATTGTGGTGACAGTCTGCATCCTGTTATAGACATAAAACATTTCAAGGGTTGTGGCCTGCACAACCCTGGGGGTTTAACTGATGCATTTCCTTGTCCACCTGAATTGTATACACTTAGTGAGCTAATGTACAACAATAAATCATTACCGGTTTCTCAGTAAAGGAACTACAGAAGAGCAATTCTCTCTAATGAGAATAATTACTTTCAGATGTTTAAAACATGCATCACAAATCTATAGCATCTAAATAGAAAAAGTCTTCTAAAGCAGGTTTTGCAGTGTTAATTACAAGAACCTCCTGTCTCTTGGGACTATTAGGTATGTGCAGATTATCTGAAATGCCTGGGGGAGATCTTTTCTCCACAACTTCCGTAGATACAGTTATTTTGATGTTATTCTCCTCTTTGACCTGGTGAGAATTCAGATTATAGATAAGAGGGCCAGCCATCATGGAAGAAGGACAGAAATCCACACAAATTATGCAGAAGTGATACGTAAGCCCACGACACCATACTTTTTAATAAAGGGAATGTGGTCAGGAGTAGTGGTAGGGCAATCGTTTTGGCCCCTCTGCACTAGTACTCTGCTACTACTCCCTGCAGAAATAAGGTTTATTTATGCCTATGTTACACATTTAACCATTCACATGTCTTTATATGTATATGGATGGAGGTTGTTTATGGAAGAAGCAAGGCATTTATGTTTTCATCATACTTGTGAGTGTGTGTGTGAAAATTATCACATTGGGGGTGTCTCACATGTATTGCATGTGATATGGAGCAGCTTCCACATCTTGGTGCTTCAGACAGCCAACCACACAGGTGATTGTATGTGTGAATAGGACCAGAGTATACAATGTAGAACAGAAAAAGTCCTGGAAATCCTTGCGCAAGTTTGGACAAATATGCTCTTCTGTGTGAACCATAATACAGCCAACATGATGACAGCATGACACATCATTATTATGAGCTAACACAAAGTATTTACATTTGTTTAGGTCTCTAATATTGTAGAATCTTTAACTATCTCAAAGGAATTGATAAGGCAACCACAACTGGACACCATATTTATTCATCCTGTTGCTAGTTCCACCACTTGGCCCAATATTATGCAGAGGAAAGATAAACTCTATGCAACTTCTTTGACTCTATTCCTGTTGCCTTTGACATGGGTTTCCCAGGTTCCAGCCACCCAATCACCCCCAGCCTTGAGAATTCTTCACATTTTGATGATTGGTGGTAGTGGTGGTAGTGCTTTTGTTTTTAAGTGTTTGACAGCTGTGTTGCTCTACAGGAAGTCTTTTCTTCTACTTTGAGTTGCAGCTCCCAGTTGATATTGCTGTTGACCTTGGGGTTCTTATGCCAAAACAAATCTCAGTTCTGAAGCTCTATATCCTTGTCATGATGACAAATCATATTTTCTGATCTCTTTGTCCCTTTCATGTGACTAAGTCTCTCACAGTCCATTTGCTTTATTTATATATCTTGTTTGTGTTTGCTTGAACACTTGTTGTTGATTGACCAGTGAGGCTGGCCATGGCTCTCTGGTGATCATTAGTTCTCCATGCATTTTTACATATGTGGGAGACCATTCTCTGCACTCTCTCCATATCTCAGGCTGCCATCTAGGATGCAATCCTATGTAAACGTATGGATGTAGTGTTGAATCCAGACTAAATTGGCCATATCTGCTTATTTCTCATTCCTGTTGCAGACCTCCCTTCATGTCTTTCTTCAGGTCCCTTCTCCCCCAGGAACAGCAGTTTGTAGGCTGCAGTGGGAAGAGGGAGACAGGAAAGTTCTGTTCTGCTGATGGAATATTTATTCTTGATACAATCAGTAGTGCCTGTATAGGGCTGTTTTTGTAGGCATGTCAACATTGAACTGTTAGCTGCCCTGAGTCCGCTTTCAGAGAGGGCAGGATAGAAATTTAAAGTAATAAAATAAATAATTAAATAATCTAAAAGCATCACCACCCCTGTATTATGAGAGTTCCTATCAGCATCCCATCTTGATGGCAAGGGTGAGATCCTAGCTGAGATCCTGCAAATGTGATGCTCAAGCCAGACAATACCTGACACTGTTCAGATGCAGATTCACAGGGCAGCTATTTCTGATGTCCCCACTGAACTGGAAACATTGACTTGCTTTGCATCCTTCTGAATTCCATGGCATGGCACATGATACAGCTCCTGCATCAGCAGTGTCCTTGTCTGGATTCTGTGCTTTCTAACACAAAGCTGTATTGCAGTCAACCATTGGTTTGTCATACATTGTATCCTTCCAGAGTGGATGATGTTCCTAAAGATGAAGGCAGAGAGCAATGATGTGGTATCAAGTTTCCCTGTGAAGCATCATATTTTCAAACTACCATAGGTTGTTTTGAGAGATCCTGAAAACTTAATATATCCAGGCACTACCTTTTCCCCTTCCCATAACGGCAGAGTTACTAGATCTGAATTATGTGCATTAATGCTGCCTGTAGGAAAGTTTGCCTGCATGAATTAATGTTTCTGCTTAATGAGGTCTATGAATCCCTTTCTGCATATGGCTGGAAATGCTTGGGGAACATACTAGTAGTGAAGACGATCTGTATTTTCTGCTTTCCTGTTTGTCACTTTGAGTTTGAATGTGAGATTAACTACTCGGGCGAGGACAGAGCTTTATGATTCATCATGTCAAGACTATCCTAGGTATATATGAAGTGATTTCTAATGACATTATTCTTTTCTGGGCTGTGGCATGACAAGCTATAGGATATAAGAACAGGAAGACAGTTGAATGCTGGCCAGGGCTCCTGCCAGCACAGATATTGTTTAACCTGAACACCAGTTGGCCCCTATCTGACACAAGTATTTATACTAGGGGATGTACTGGGTTTTCATTGGTTTTTAATTTTATATTGCAGAGGATTTCTTGGGAAATAAATTGCCATTGAAATCCTTACATATAAACACACACATTATGATACCTTATTCTGAACCAGCCCACCAGCACATCAAAGTCAGTATTGTCCACACAGACTGGCAGTGGCTCTCCAGGGTCTCAGGCAGAGGTCTTTCATATCACCTATGACCTGATCCTTATCAGGAGAAGTTGGGGATCAAACTTTGGATGGGGACCTTCTGTGGGCCAAACAAAGGCTCATCCACTGAACCCAGCCCCTCACCTGCTCCCTGGTTTTTTTATTTGGCACACGTTTTCTCACTTAAAAATTCACTGCTCCTTCTATACCCAGTGCAGCAAGTAGTGAGAATAGTAGATGACAGCACAAGCACTGTTATCTACTATTCTCACTACTTTACTAGAAAGTCTGGAGTTTCAGTGCTTATAGAACTATAGTTCCCATCGCCTTTATCCCTGTTGAGTGATATTTCCTTATGTTACTCCTGGCTGATATTCCTCCTTCCCTCCCACTTACCCAGCCATGACCTCCCAGCTCTGCCTTCGCTCTGGTTTGTTTCTTAACAATGTTTCTGGAAGTAATTGTTTCAACGCAGTTCAGCTAGCTGTAAACCAGTGAGGGTGCAGTGTTGTTTGTTCCAACGCAGCATGCTCAGTGCTTGGATTTTATGGGCTTTGCAGAATTCTGGCTGTTTGACTCTAGTATTGCTTTTACAAGACCTCAGCTATTTTCAAGCTAAGAACTTTGAGCTGCTGGACAGCTCAGATTTAAAGCCATGCAAGCCAACCTTCGTATCAAGGATATAGTCGATTTGGCCTTAAAATATGGCAGAATAAAATATACTCAAAACACTTCCTTATTTTGCCTTTTGGAAAAAACTGTGGATGAAGAAATTGTGAAGGGGGATAAGACTAAATAAATTTGTTTTATGTATCAGTGGCTATCATGCAAAGGCATGCTCAGTTTTGCCACAGTTAATGAGCTAAAGTGTCTTTTGTTTTCCAGTAGACCTTACTGCTGTGAGACAATGCAGAAACGAGAACAGAGATGTTATAAAGTATGTAAGAAAATTTCTGTTTTCATCTGTAAAATGTAGGAGGCTAAGTGAAGTGTCTTGATGATGTTTTTCTTTTCTTTTTCTTGGGCATATATTTACAAACATGACCTCAGGGTGCAACTAAACTAAATGGATTACTGGATTTATGCCAGTAAATCCATGATCTTCCTTCTGCTTTTTTTTTACACACCAATTTAGTATGCGGCAAATATGATTGTTGAAGTATCGTGGGAGGTGGGGTTGCTTTGAAATAGGCTGCTTTCTGATCAAGACTGACCTCCAAGTACATCTTTTGATCTGTTCTAAGTCTACTGATCTGGGAGGGAAGGCAGCATAGCATAGCTTGATCTCATTATATCTTGGAAGCAAAACAGGGTTGGTATTTGGATTCAAGCCTGTAGTTATGGGGGGTGGGGTCTTCTGGGGCCCCCAGTCCAACTTCCTCCGGAGGCCTCTCAACTCAGGGTCCATGACCAGCGGAGCAGGAAGGGAGGGTGAGAGGTGGCTGTGGCAGGTCTTCATGCTGACCTTGCCTTTCTCTCCTCTCCTGCTCAGCAAGGATAGGGAGAAACTCTTTGTGCTTCTTGCAACTGCCTGGCTGTGAGAAGCAGGAAGACCCAGCCTGCCAGCCCCACCTTTTTAGGTCTGGAGGATTTTAAAAAATTTAAGTGCCCCATGAATTTTTAAAAAGCCCCCCCCCCAACCTAAAAAAAAAAAAATCCAGCTATGCCCCTGTTGGATGGGAGTCTTCCAAGGAAGACTGGGCAGAGGAAAGGAACAGGATACCAACTCTGTTCCTCACTTGCCCTGAAGGCCCCTTGCAGGGCATGACCATGTTAGTTGTGAATTGATGGCATATGTGTGTGTGTGTATGTGATGTTGATCCACATATATAATCATCACAAGTTTATTTGGACTTCTTTAACATTAAAGATGTTATTTGTTCAAACTTATTTGAATTCTGAATGAATTTTCAGGGCAGAAAGAATATTATTATTGCAGGATCTCCCAGTTCAAACACAAATAGGACAGTTTATTTACCATATATTTTTTGTCACCTAGCGTTTTTTTCTTCTGGAAACAAGCAGCTTTTCTTGTTGCAGGACACACCATTGTGATTAAACCAATCTGTTGCTGTTCTGTCTGAACACAGCCTGGAATGCTGCTTCCAGGTAAACAACTGTCGTATGGGCTGTAAATTTGGCTAGAAAGTCATTCACCCTCATTATGGGTTTTTTTTTTTGCTCCAGGCTCTTGGCCCTTTAGAGCTCGTTTACATGGTGCCAGATGGTATGGGTGTAATTGTTCAGCTCTGATATCTAAGCACTGCTTAGTGTATGATGGTGTTGGGGGAATATGATCCTAGAAACTATTTTATGTGTTGCTTCTTCCAGCATGGAGTTTAATCCTTTCACTAGGAAAGATGATCTGAATAGCAACCATTAAAAGATGAATTTTTGAAAGCTGCTGTAAATGGCTTTTGGGGTTAAAGATTCTGGTGTACATGCTTTTACATTGACTGTTGTGGTTATTACTGCTTAAGAATTTTTTCCTTAGGCTATTGCATGGTGTATGTTATTTACCAATGTTCCATAAAGCTTGAGACCCATTTTGGGAGAATGCAGGGGAATTATTTGGTGGGAAAGCTAATAATAATGTGTTCTCCAGTAATGCTTTTTCCTATCATGCAACTGTGCTGTTAAAAAGCAGATGAAGGTGATGGTGAAGAGCTTCATCATATACACAGATTGACTCTCTTCCCATATTCAGCTGATCTGGCTGATATGCTGATACATGCAATGATAATGTCAAGGCTAGACTATTCTAGTGTGCTGTGAATAAAGCTGCCCTTGAAAACAATCTGTAAAGTTCAGTTGGTATAGAACATGGCGCTTTGTTCTGGAAGTAGCTGCTCTACCTATATTACAGCTGTTTTAAGATTATTATATTGTCGTCTTGGTTAAATTCAAAATTCTGGTTCTTATCTCTTAAGGCTCTTTGTGGCCTAGGATCTATTTCCCTGCAGAATCACCTCTGCTATTATGGACCCATATGGCAATTGTGTTTCTTCAACCAGAATTTGTTCTCTGTTCCCTCATGGAGGCGTATTAAATCTGCCTTAACCTTTGCATAAACTTTTTTGGAAGCAGTGCCTGTATTGTGGAATGGCCTTCCTGACAGTACTATGAAGCATCCATTCTTCTGGACTTCTGTGAGATGTGCAAGGATGAGTGATTTAGACAGGCCTTTAACTGAGGACTGTGTTGTGTTCCTGGTGGCAGTAATAGTTGATTACCAACCTATCTGTCTGTTTAATTTTGAACTATTGGTCTTTATATATTATATTTAAGATTTCATTATAATTTGCTTTGAGTGTCTCATGGGAGGAAATTGGCTTTAAAATGAGTTTTGTAGATAACAGCTGGCTTTCTTAATGTAGTTGTACCTTTTCATTTAAAAATGGTATGTGAAAAGAAAAAATATCCTCAGTGTCCTTGAGGTTGGTGCTGATCTCCGAATCATGCACAATAATTGCCTGAGGTGGCCTCCGTTTAAGAAGGGAGATGCAGTCACTTAGGTATTCAACGGACAAAAGAATTATAACTGAGCATTGCTTTTTATCTGTGAGAAAAAGTGGGTCTTGTAAAATCCTGATGTTGTCCATGCTTGATGTATATTGAGTCTGTTGAAAGACAGAGGGTTGTAAGTTTCTGTATCTATAAATCTGTAAAATGACTGTGATTGCACTCAGCATTTTGGGAAAGTGTTTTAAGAGAAAGAGCTCTAAGCTGGCTATAACAATAGAACAGCCATTGATGTTAAAGCAAAACTATTCTCATCTTATGCTGTGATAATTCCTGCTTCAGGGTCACAAGGATTTCAATTAGGTCAGTTCATTCTTCATTTAAGGACCTTGTGATGCTTTCAGGAATACTTGTTGCAATCCTATTGTCTGATTCAGAGCATTTCCCTCCCATGTTGTCATGAACATTAAAACTGCCCCAAGGCCCCATAACACATTTCTCTGGAGAAGGTGGGTAACCAGAGTTAAGAAAAAATGCAGCCAGAAAAAGGCAGCCATGATCAAGGAAAAGATTGTATGGTCTCAAGTACATAAGAACATAAGAGAAGCCATGTTAGATCAGGCCAATGGCCCATCCAGTCCAACACTCTGTGTCACACAGTGGCAAATTTATACACACACACACACACACACACACACTGTGGCTAATAGCAACTGATGGACCTCTGCTGCATATTTTTATCTAAACCCCTCTTGAAGGTGGCTATGCTTGTGGCTGCCACCACCTCCTGTGGCAGTGAATTCCACATGTTAATCACCCTTTGGGTGAAGAAGTACTTCCTTTTATCCGTTTTAACCTGTCTGCTCAGCAATTTCATTGAATGCCCACGAGTTCTTGTATTGTGAAAAAGGGAGAAAAGTACTTCTTTCTCTACTTTCTCCACCCCATGCATAATCTTGTAAACCTCTATCATGTCACCCCACAGTTGACGTTTCAAGTAAGCAGCTGCTTCTTACAAACTGTCATGGAGAAGGTTATTGTCTTTTTGTCCGTCTTTTAACTGGCCACTGTTGGAAACAGATTGCTAGCTAGACCATTCAACAGCCTCTCCCTTATGTTCTTACATTATTTATTTATTTATTTGATTTATATCCTGCCCTCCCTGCCAAGGCAGGCTCAGGGTGGCTCACAAATTTGAGGTTACACAGTTGCATTGTGTGACCAAATAAAATAAAACAACAATATCAACATAAAACATAAAAACAATTTCTAAAAACATCTACTTATACTGGTATCAAGGTTTCAGATAGCGATCTGAATGGTGGTTAGCCATTCTAAGAGCTCCTAGGATTGCACTAACATAAAAAGGTAGACCATCGGTGATGTTTCTATGGGACAATCCCGCTGCTGCAGATGTTATCATTATAAAAATGCATGGCGGAAGAGTGCCATTTTGCAGGCCCTGCAGAACTGTGAAAGCTCTCGCAGGGCCCTGATCTCTTCCAGCAGCTCATTCCACCAGCTAGGGGTAGCAACGGAAAAGGCCCTGGGTCTTGTTGATTTGAACCTCACTTCTCTGATGCTGGGGACTGTCAGCAGGTTTTGAGACCCAGACCAAAGTGCTCGCTGGGGCATATGCAGGGAAAGGCGGTCCCTAACGTATGCGGGACCCTGGCCATATAGGCTTTAAAGGTAATAACCAGCACCTGTAAATGAATCTGGTACATTATCGGTAGCCAGTGCAGCGATTTCAGCACAGGCTGAATGTGCTCCCGTAAAGGAACTCCCATTAACAGCCTGGCTGCAGCATTCTGCACTAGCTGGAGTCACCGGATTTGGAACAAGGGCAGCCCCATGTAGAGGGCATTACAGCAATCCAGTCTTGAGGTGACCGTAGCATGGATCACTGTTGCCAAGCTGTCGTGTTCGAGAAAGGGGACCAACTGCCTTGCCATCCAGAGGTGGTAAAAAACTGACTTGGCAGTGGCAGCTACTTGGGCCTCCATTGTTAAAGAGGAATCCAAGAGCACCCCTAAGCTTTTAACCTTGGGCATCAGTGTGAGCTGCACTCCATTGAAGGTCAGTAAGCGGACCACCAGTCCTGAACTGCAACGACTCAGATACAGGACCTCCGTCTTCATCGGATTTAATTTCAGTCATGTACTTGATTTCATTTGGAGAAGAGAATCATCTAAATCATCTGTTGTTGAGAACACTAGTAAATATGGAGGACAAGTTAGTAGATTTCTCCTTTGTATGACACAGATCTTCCTGCTGGCAGGAGAATAGTGAAGAAATTATAATAAAAGTATGGTATTGACAACCTGATTGAGTTATACCCACATTACTCCTATAATATCATTCCATTATTTTTCTGGCAGATCATACAAAAATTAATCTAAACCCACTTACATATTACTAAACAAATAGTCCATTTGGGGGTTAAGAGAGGAAGACCATAATCCAGGGTATCAAACATATGGTCTGGTGGCCAGAACTAGCCTGTCCAGGGCTCTTATCCAGCCCACAAGCAACTGGTGCAAGGGACGGAAAGCAAGAGGCTGTTCAGGAGAGGGAGAAAAGAAGCACACAGTGAAAGGTGTGTGGTCAGAACTGTCAAGAAATAGAAAGGAAATTGCTAGGGGACAGAATTATGAGGCTGAGATAAAATAGTATGGCGGGTGTGATGTACCACTAATAAAGTATGTTGCCTTCAACACGTCTTGTCACTCAGTACATTACACTGGCGACGAAGGTGGGGTCCAGCCAGGTAACTCCCCAAGCGGGAAGTCGCTGACCTGGCTGGAGACGAGGAAGGCACGCAGCCGAGAGAGACGGAAGCGCCCGCCGCCATGGTGAACCCAAGTGTAACGACGGGCCACCTTGCTGAGTTCAACCCCGCCAACTCCGAGAGGTGGGAGACCTACACGGAGCGGGTCGAATGCTACCTACGCGCAAACATGATTACCAACGAGAGCCGCATGAGAGATGTACTCCTGAGCGTCTGCGGGGAGGCCACCTTTGAGATTGCCAAAGGTCTCTCGGCCCCCGCGAAGATCACTGAGAAAACGTACGGGGAGATCGTCAGACTCCTTCTTGCCCCAGCCTTCAATCATTGCCCTCCGATTTCTCTTCCACAAGAGAGATCAATGGGCAGGAGAAACGGCAGCTGTCTACCTGGCCGCTCTCCGCCAGTATGCTGGGAACTGTGGATTCGACAAACGGGAGGAAGCCCTGAGAGACCGATTCATCTGGGGCCTCCGAGATGAAAGGCTACAGCAAAAGCTCTTCACGAAGGAGGAGCTCACCCTTCAACAAGCTTTCATAACTCAAATTTTTATTATGGACTCATTGCAATTACTACCTGTTCCAACAGGTAGGTGTACCATAATAACAAATAAAAAACAACACAACTTAAAGATATCTCATGTGTTACCATTCCACACCACTTTATATATATATATATATATATATATATATATATATATATATATATATATATATATATATATATATATATATATATATATATATATATATATATATATGTCTATTTATATTTTCTATTTTTTTATAGCAGAGGAATAATTAAGCTTAACAATGCTAATTTCCCTAACAGATTTTTAAAACTTAGTACCACAAGCATTCAATATAACTTCTTATTTTCCTTCTTCTTCTATATCTTGATTATTCCTTCTACTCTCAAAAAAAAAAATCCATAAAGAATAAATTCTAACTATATATCTCAGACCCTGGAGACCTTAAAATTTAAGGTCAAGAAGAAACTCTTTCTTCTTCACCTGGACTGAATTAAACAAGGAGGGATATTACCCAGGTACTCTCACCAGCTGTCCCCACCCAGCCCTTAATTCTGAAAGAAAAATCAATAAATATAAATTATAAGTTTCTTCAGGTTTTCCCTTTTCTTGTTGCTTCAGTTTCTTTTAAATAGAGTCCATATTTTCTTCCAGATTGACATGAACTTCCTCAATACATGCACGGGTTGTCCTTGAAGGGACGAGAGGAGAGCATTCCTTTCTCTTATTAACTCTTGATGTAGGGGAGGAGGGAGTTAATTTAGAGAGTAGTATCTCACCCGAGGCTGCGTCATATGCTGTAAACGAAGTGGAGCCTTTTTGGACACATAGTTTGCCTGATTGTAGCCATTTATATTTAATTTTTAAGTCCCGCAATTTGGCAGTTGTGTCCTTAAGGTCTCTTCTGATTCTTAAAAATTCAGGAGGGAGATCCGGAAAGACCTGAATCTTTAACCCCTGGTAGTCCAAGCCTCCTCTCTCCCTAGCCTCTTTGCCTCTTCGATAATCCTTAAACTACACCACAGCATCTCAGGTATAAGACGAATTGTCTTCACATACCTTGCCAACACGATATGCTTTTTGAATGAGTGGGAGAATTTCAACCTCCAGGTGGGTTACTTCAGCAAGCCAATTTGCCATGAATATATATAAGTCCATTTCAGCTTCCACATCTGATTTAAAACCTCTAAATTTTAAGCACAGCTCCCGGCTACGTAAGTCCACTGTTAAAACTCGTTCCCTCATCCATGCATCTGATGTTGTCTCTTGAGCTTTTTTTAATGCTTCTGGTGCTGTCTGGGTTGCTTGTTTACAAGAATTCTCTAATTCATCCAGACGCTGACACATTGGTTGAATCATAGAAGTTATGTCCTCTCATATTTCTTGTCTTAACTTAGACATAGCTTGAGACAATAAATTCACCATGAGAGGACTTTCTTCAGCTGGTTCCTCATATCTCTCCAACCTTGCGTGGGAGGTGGAAGGCAGTTCCAAGAAATTAGTTAAAGGCTGAAAGTTTTTTTCCTTCTGCTTGGTCTCCCCCCCCCCCCTTTCAGAGGCATCTTTCAAAAGTTCAAAAAATATAGTTTAAAGGGGTAAAAAAAGATATAACTTTGGAGACTGATGGGAGAGCGTTAGGCAAAGGCTCTTGACCAGATATTGGTCAAAGCCACTCCCCCTTCAACAAGCTTTCAACGAAGCGACCGCATTCGAGAGAACCACCAAAGTGTACAAAAGCCCACAAGGAGACGCAGTCCACCAGGAAGAGGTGGCGCCAGGCGACCCAGAGGACGAAGAGGCCAACCAGCTCCACCGCCAACAAGGAACAGGACCGAGAGCAACCACCTGGCAACGAGCAACAGAGAGACCAGCCTACAGCAAGTGTGCCAGCTGTGGAAATCCCCACGAGAGATGGGACTGTCCCTATTGCAACATGGACTGCAGGAACTGCAGAAAGGTGGGCCACATCATGAGGGCTTGCCGGGCCAAGGCCAATCGCAGACGCCAGACCGCTCACCAGGACTCGACTGATGCCCATACAACAGCATTGACTAGCCTGCAGGTAATGAACTTGGTCCTGACTGCCCCCGACAAGGTCAGACTGTCGGTCCTTATCGAGGGCGCTCCATGCCAAATGGAGTTGGACTCGGGCTCCTCCATCTCCATAATTTTGGAGGAGACCCTAAGAAAACTGTGCCCCCGGCGCCGGCTCAATTTGAGACCGGCTGATTTTATACTACGGGACTTCCAAAAAAACCCCGTCCACGTGTTGGGCTGGGCCACAGTACGGGTAGAGCGTAAGAACTTCAGGGGGCCACTGGACATTCTCGTGGTAAAGCGCCAGCTCACCACATTACTGGGGCTGGCCTGGTTTCGACCACTAGGTATTCAAATAGTGGGGGTGCAGCAGATGCAAATAAATAACTGCAAGAATGTGTGCCGGGAATTCCCCGAAGTGTTTGATGGGTCCCTGGGGAGTTACAAGGGGCCGCCCATCACCCTACCTCTCGATCCCCTCGTTAGACCGATAAGACTGAAGGCCAGACAAGTTCCGTTCGTGCTATAACCTAAAATAGAAGCAGAGCTGGACCGACTCATGGCCCAGGGAGTGCTGGAACCAGTATCTTATGCGGCCTGGGAAACACCCATAGTCACTCCAGTGAAGCCGAACGGGGATGTGCGAATATGCGCTGACTATAAGTGCACTATCAATAAAGCGCTCCAGGACAATCCATACCCTGTTCCGGAGGTCAGCCATGTCCTGGCGGCCCTAGCTGGCTCCAAGGTTTTTGGAAAACTGGACCTGGCCCAGGCATACCAGCAACTCCCGGTAGACGCCAAGACAGCAGAGTATCAAACTATTGTGACCCACAGGGGAGCTTTTCGGGTGTGGCAGTTGCAATTTGGGGTTAGTGTCGCTCCGGGGATCTTTCAGAGCATAATGGACTCTCTTCTCAAAGGGATCCCCAGAGTGCAACTGTTCTTTGATGACGTTCTGATCGCTGCCCCGGACGTGGAGGAGTTCAGCAGCCGTCTGAGAGAGGTACTCCGCCGCTTCCAGACAGCAGGTCTGAAAGTAAAAAAAGGAAAAGTGTTCACTAGGGGTGCCGAGGGTGGAGTTCTTGGGCTTGTGGTAGACGCCGCGGGAATCCACCCGACAGAGGACAAGACCAGGGCCATAGTCCATGCCCTGACCCCCACGTGCAAGGCAGAGCTACAAAGTTTCTTGGAATTATTAAATTTTTATCATTCATTTTTGCCCCACAAAGCGGCCATAGCGGAACACCTCCACAGGCTGCTCAATAAACACGCCCCGTGGGTCTGGGGAAAGCAGCAGGCCGCCGCTTTTCAGGCAGTCAAAGACCTCCTTGTTTCCAACGCGGTGCTTCACCATTTTGAAGAAGCCCTACCACTGATTTTGGCTTGCGATGCTTCCCCGTACGGGGTGGGTGCAGTCCTGGGGCACCAACTCCCCGACGAGAGGGAGGTTTCCGTGGCCTATTATTCAAGAACCCTGACCCCCACAGAGCTCAACTACGCTCAGATCAACAAGGAGGCCTTGGCAATTGTGGCGGGTGTACATAAATTCAACGACTACCTGTATGGTAGGCATTTCACAATTGCCACGGACCACAAGCCGCTCCTGGGCCTCCTCGCCCCAGACTGCCAGACCCCGCAAATTTTGTCACAGCGCGTCCTGAGGTGGAACCAGTTTCTGAACTCGTACACATACACCCTGGTTCACTGCCCGGGCAAAGCTATGGGGCATGCTGACACCCTCAGCCGCCTGCCGTTACCCTCGACGGACCCAGATCCCGCCCCTGCACACCATGTGATGCTTATGGAGACTCTGCCTGAGTGGCCCCTCCACGCCACTAATGTGGCTCGGGCCACAGGGAGGGACCGTATACTCGCATGTGTTTTGGACTGGGTGGGAAGGGGGTGGCCCACGGGCAAACTGGACACAGAATTCAGGGCGTTCACATCGCGCAGAGACGAGCTGTCCACACACAAGGGGTGCATACTCTGGGGTAGCAGGGTAGTGGTTCCCCCCCCCCCACTGCGGAAGCAAGTGTTAGAAGCTTTATACAAAACACACCTGGGGATAGTGCAGATGAAGGCACGCAGTTACGTATGGTGGCCGGGTATGGACGACAAGATAGAGGGGTGGGTGAGAAGGTGCCAACGCTGCCAAGAGTCCCGGCCTGATCCGTCTAGCGCCCCCGTCCACCACTGGGAGTCCAACCGGAAGCCGTGGTCCCGGCTTCACTTAGATTTTGCGGGGCCATACCAGGGCCAAATATTCTTCATCTTGGTTGATGCATACACCAAGTGGTTAGAGGTGATCCCCGTAGCTTCCACCTCCACAGCGGCAGCGGTCCGAGTTTTGCAAAGGGTCTTTTGCACACACGGAATCCCCGATACCCTGGTTATGGACAATGGGACCGCTTTCACCTCCCGGGAATTCCGGGAGTTCTTGAATAGATATCTCATTCAGCACATTCGGTCAGCCCCCTTCCATCCGGCCACCAACGGCCAAGCAGAGCGCATGGTGCGCACCACCAAAGAGGCCCTGGGTCGCATCATACAGGGCAACTGGGACCACTGCCTGACAGCCTTCCTATTTGATACCAGGATCACCCCCAACCCCGTCACTGGGTCTAGCCCTGCGGAATTACTAATGGGGAGGAAATTGATCACAAGGTTAGACAGGCTACATCCCGACAGGGCTACCGACTTCCGCAGTTCCCCCGACGTCAAGGAAGCTGCGCGGGGATTCTTTCCAGGGGATCCGGTCTATGCAAAGAATTTTGCAAGCGGCCCAGAGTGGGTTGCCGGCCGGGTGCTTTGGGTGATGGGATCCCGCTCATACGAGATCTTGTCCGATGGGGAGCAGATCCTAAGGAGGCATATTGACCAGCTGCACCGCCGCACCTTGCCGGAGGAACCAACAGCGATTGGGGAAGCGGCGAGCGGGGGAGAGGTAGCCACAACACCCCCGGAAACGGCTCAGAGGGCACCAATCCTGCCAACCACACGGGCGGAAGAGCAACACAGCGAAGGGCGCGACCCGCCAAGAACGGAGGTTCCAGAACAGCAACAAGAGTCAGACCGCTCTCTGCCGGTGTCAAGTCCCCGAGAGGAAACCTCATTCCTGGCGGCCACTCCAACGCCCCAAATAACCCCGAGGAGGTCAAGCAGGGCACCAGCTTACTTGAAGGACTATGTGTCTTGAATTGGGGGGGAAAGGAGTGTTATGTCTTGCAATGCGGTCCTGAAGTTACTGCGCAGCGACACTACAGAGGTGACCAGAGGAAGTCCACTGGTCGCTCGATGTAGCGTGCGAAACTACCCCGCCAATCAAGATCTGTGGCAGGAAGTTTAACTGGCCAGGATTGGACCTGGCCAGACTGAAGGTTGTTCCGGGGGTTTGTATATATAGCGGGACCCGGCCCGCATTTTCCTCTCTTGTGATGTACCGCTAATAAAGTATGTTGCCTTCAACACGTCTCGTCACTCAGTACATTACAGAGGGAATGGCAGTGAAGACGGAGAAAGTGGAGGCATAGTGTTTTTTCCATCCTGCCTCCTCTGACTGCAGTTCAGAAAAGATTGGCAAAACCACTACATGGGGGGGCAGAGACAAGTGGTTGGCCTTGCCACACCAAGTGGCAACCATGAGGGGAATTGGCAAGAGTGGGTACATGGGCAGTTAACAATTAGGACAACTAGGCACTGGCCTATGGGCCTCCACACCTTTAGGGGCCCTGGGCTGGCTCCCCCCCCACATTTTCCCCGTTTGCAGCCTTCCCAGCCTACATGCACAGCCAGCAACTGAGCTACTCTTTGCCTGGTGCAACTGCTGCTGGCATCATTGCCAAGTTTGCCTCTCTGTGCCTCTTCCGCACAGTTTTGTCAAAGGGGCTTTTGAGAAGGTGCCTGCAGGCTGCAGTGGGGGCCACAGGCAGCGGTGTGGGTGCTCCAATTCAGAGATAATTTGCAAGGGGCCCTCCAAAATTTTGACTGCCTGGGGTCCTCCATAGGGTTTAATGTGGCACTGCACATGGGGGCATCAGTTTACTGACAAAGGGATGGGTCTGGGAAGGAAGAGAAGAGGAGGAAGGCCAGCACATGGATTGGGAGGCAACTGGGCTGTTTTGTGCATGTCACTCTGAGGAGAAAGATGTCCTAGCCTTGACCAAAGGGGGGAAAAGGTGCCATTTTTGCCATCACACATTTGAACAACCACAGAGCCAGGTGGCAGACTGAGTACTGGGTCAGATAGGGGATAGTGACTTCCTTTCCCTTCTCACCCTGACCTGCTCTGAGCCCACGAGGGAAAAAGGGTCATGGAAGGACAGAATGCATCCCTTGAAGGTTTTGGAAATAGCCTTTCTGTCAAACCTTTCCCTCAATCCTGCTGTTTCTGTGGAAAATGCACAAGGGGTGAGAACTGGGGTGAGGGGATCTGCGAAAGCCAGGTTCATACCTTCCCTTCTTGAGCTAGCAACTTGTCATCTGGGTCACCCGGATCCTCTTGCTCAGCCTGGCCTACCTTACAGTGTTGTTGTTAGTAGTGGGGATGGAGCAGTGGAGGGAAGAGTCTGGTGTGCCTCCTGAAGATGATCAGAGGTAGGACAAGAGGAGAAAGAAAACAAAGAGCAAGGGACAGATTATAGCTATGCTTGGCCGTTGGCTGGGTATATGAAAAACTACCTTATTTACTTGCAAGGAAGATGATCCATTTCTTAAAAGAGTTATGTATACAAAAAATAACTAATTTGTATAAAATGCAAGATACTCCCCCTTTGATGGTATCCCTTGAAAAAAACCTAGTCTTGCATATGTTTAAAACCTAGTCTTGCATATGTTTAAATACATTTAGAACAAGAGTTACTCAAAGTTTCAGAGTGGTGTATAATCTCCTTTCCCTTCCCCACTCCACAGCAGCCACCCTGTAAAGTAGGTGGGACTGAGAGAGCTCTTTCGAGAACTGCTCTTGAGAGAACAAATCTGAGAGAACTTGTAACTGACTCAAGGTCACATCATCAGATGCATGTGAAGGAATGGGAAATCAAACCCCATTCTTCCAGATTAGAGTCAGTGCTCCTAACCACTACACCAAACTGGCTTTACTGGGACTTTTGTAGGTTCCTCAGTAATTCAGTTGCTTTCACCCCTAGGAATCAATTGCTTTTGTTTGCATTTTGAGTAAAAAATAATATTACTAATTAGGTTTGCTTGTGTCATTTATATCTCTAGTACCTGGCATTACATTTTATGGTAGTCATGGCCCAGCCCAACAAAGTAGCATTTATATCAGATCCAGTCATTGTAACAAATGAGTTAAACACCTCTGCTATATCCTCCTCTACGTTTTTAGAAACTGGATTTGCAGCTGCAAAAGGTATCCTAAAAATAGTATCAGGCTAATATGGCTCATTCTTGTGAAGGAGTATTAAGAGCTTTTTTATTTATTACAAAGTGGTTTACAGTGTAAATAAATTAACGCGTTCCAAGTCTCTTCCCTGGTTGCCAGATGGACTGCATGCAGAGGATGTTTATGAAGACAGTAAATAATTTCTTTGTATAATACAAATATGACATTTCTAGAAATTAAAGAATCATGGCAGAATGTTGATGCTATTCCTAAGAACTTGATTCTTCCAGAACATGAGAATGAAAACAAATGGTATTTCAGCCATTTTATTGGTTTAATGAAAGTCCTTTTCTGAGGTGCTTATGGGTACTTTGCCTTCATGCAATTAGATGTGGTTCTTTTCTTGTGGCATATGTAACAAAGGAGTCGTTTTTAAAGGTGATACTGAAAAGCTGGAGAACAGTGTAGCAAAGAAAGTTAGATGAGTAATTTAAGAGTATGGAAGCAAGTTTAAATTTCTGTATTTTAGATCCAGTCTAGTTGGTTCTCAGACTTTCTTAAAGGAATGAATTAATGAAAGAATTAAATGAGGTTTACATTTAAAATGCTTGAGCTGGTATGATACTTTCTTACATATGAAGAAAGTAATCCATGGAGATCCACAGTAGAAACCATGATCAAAATCTGCTAGGACATAGAACATTTAAGTCACCACAGTATTATCAACTGCATTGTGAGAGCCAATGGCCAGAGTGCTTGTTTGACTTGGACCAGAGAGAGCTGAATACAGATTCCTGCTTACAAGGTCATAAAGCTTGCTGGTCAGTTTTGGAAAATTCACTATTTCTTAGCCTAACCTATTTCACAGGGTTGTTGTGAGAACAGCAAATTTCCTTGGGGAAAATTATTGTCATTGAGTTCCATCCCACTGATATGGAGTTTTTTCATCGGATAGCTCTTTACAGGCCACCCACTCCTGTAGTTTCAGGGAAATGCTTTGCCAAAAGAGGCTGACATCTATGATGACTAGATTCCTGTGAAGTGTCTTGAGATGTATGTCCTGAGAGAGACTTTGATTGATTCTTGTATTCTACATTTTTTGCTGCATGGAGTTATCCTCTGAAGTGGCTTATGACTTCAAGTGTGTGATGATTCTGCACAAATCCAGAGGTTCGGAGTTCCAGCAGGAGTTGCTTATTGAGAGAGCCAAGTGGAAATCCAAGCAGCGATTCAGGCAAAAATCCAAAGGGGGTCCAGAGAGTAAATCACTTGGGAGTGGATTTGGCAAATTAGTCAGAACCTAGGGTACACAGTCAAGATCAAACCTGAGTGCAAGTTAGAATTAGGGGGGTGTATTTGGCTGTATCCAAGCTGAACCACCATGCCCCCCCCCCCCAAAAAAAATACCTTGCCAGTATTTTTCAGGTATTTTTACAAAGCCACATACCAATAAGAGCATTAAGGATTGTTCAGTCTAGAGAAAAGGAGTCTGAGTGGGGACATGATAACTCTCTTTAAGAATTTGAAGGACTGTCACTAGTCTTAGAGGAAGACAAGAAACTGTTCCTGTTGGCAGCAGAGGATAGGATTCACAATAACGAGTTTAAATTAAGGGCAGAAAGGTACTGGCTGAATATTAGGAAAACCATTTTTACAGTAAGCATTGTTCAACAGTGGAATCAGCTACCTTGGAAGGTACTGATCTCTCCCTTACTGGCAGTCTTTAAGCAGCAGTGTCAATCCCCGTTATTTTGGCTAACCATAGCAGACCCACAGCCCTGCCCAGTCTCCATTATTTACAACTTAGGAGACACGTAGGCACTACCATCTGGCAGCAGAATGTTTATGATACTGAAAGGGCCTGCTGTGTATCAAGGATGTACTCCCCAAATTCACAGGCTCGCTTATCTTTTCACAGTATAGTGTGAGAATGCTTTTGTAGTAGGAAAGATAGTTGTCGCTTTAACCTCTGAACCCAAGATTCAAATGAAGTGCCTTAAGTAACGTTTTATGATACTCTATATCAGGGGTGGGCAACGGTAGCTCTCCAGATGTTTTTTGCCTACAACTCCCATCAGCCCCACTCATTGGCCATGCTGACTGGGGCTGATGAGAGTTGTAGGCAAAAAACATCTGGAGAGCTACCGTTGCCCACCCCTGCTCTATACAGCAAACATGTAACCTTTTGTATTTCAGTAATTCCACTGACTCTGTTAAGTGGAGCACCTTTGAATTCCTGAATAAACAAGTTTTTTTGAAAGTAACAAAGGACTTCATTATTGGGAATATCAGGGCTTGACAAGCAGCTAGACTATTTTCATGTTCTTTACTTGGACTTTGATCTGTTTTCAGCATATTGGGAAGGGAGAAGCCAAGCAGCAAATACTACTAGAAGCTATAGGCTGCTAACCTTATGCACAAATACACTTGAGTCATCTCAGATTCCTGTGTCATTCTCTCCATAGCAACCTGCATTCATCATTAAACTACCAACCCAGTGAATAGCTCTTAGAGTCTATGCTCACTCTGTGGGTGCCCTGGAAACCTGATACACACGCAAAACTGCTATGAATAAGATGGAAGTGTTCGTCAATCGTAAAACAGAGCTATTCAAAGGATGGTTTGTACTTGAGTCAGTTTCTTCTGAAACAGAAATTAGACTATACATTTGATTTCACATATGCGCATGTGTTTCATTTTGGGGGGTAGCCAGGAAAGCACCAGTGGTGCCAACAGTAAACAAAATACTGTCTTACAGTGATTGCCCAGTGCATAGATTTCTTCTGGGAGTTTACTTCTGAAAATGGCTATATGGTATCATTTATAGATTGAAACCATGGCTATAGAAAATATAATATAATCTGAGAATCCTTTTCCTTTACTTCCTTTTCCTTGACTCACCGCCAAGGATCTCTGGCATTGAATGTGGCAGCTTAATGTGGGAGGCCAAGGAGAGTTTGGCTATCTGGGTGGTGTACCAACTGCCTAATGCACCACCAGACACCCTGCCTGCCCTGGTAGATGCTGTATCTGCCTGGGCATTGGACTACCCCAGGCTGATGATCCTGGGGGATTTCAGTGTTCATGTTGATGATGTGGTGTCTCCTCAGGCTCAAGATCTAGTGTCATCCATGAATGCACTGGGGTTCTCCCAGTTTGTATCAGCCCCTGCAAATCAGGCGAGCCATATGCTGGATTTGATTTTTGGGATATATGTGGATCTGGTGGCAGTGGATGCAGTCCTGTGGTCAGACCACTTTGCCCTGAAGGTCTGGCTGCGCATGCAAAACCCTCCTTGTTTAGGCGGTGAGTGTATTTATGCTTGCTCGCAGAGCCAAATGGACCCTGAACAGCTTCAGGAAGCTCTGTCAGATCTGATGCCCTCTTCCAGATCATGAGATGCAGTGGTGGCATATTGGTATTTGTGATCCTCTGCAACCATGGATGACATCACTCCCCTGCATTCTCTCTGCTATCATGCCAAAGCAGTCCCATGCTATACTTTGGAGCTGCAGAGGATGAAGCAGTAGCTGAGACGACTAGAGCAAGTGTGGTGGCATACTCATGACAGAGAGGCAAGAGCTTCTTATAGAACAGGGGTGGCCAACGGTAGCTCTCCAGATGTTTTTTGCCTACAACTCCCATCATCCCCTGCCATTGGCCATGCTGGTTGGGGCTGATGGGAATTGTAGGCAAAAACATCTGGAGAGCTACCGTTGGCCACCCCTGTTATAGAACATGTATGAAGGTTTATGAGAAGGCAATAAAGTCTGCTAAGACAGAGTTCTATGAATCTGCAAAGTTGCACCTGGCTCAA
This sequence comes from Heteronotia binoei, assembly GCF_032191835.1. NCBI lineage: Eukaryota > Metazoa > Chordata > Lepidosauria > Squamata > Gekkonidae > Heteronotia > Heteronotia binoei. The sequence goes on along the minus strand of NC_083228.1, from coordinate 73,913,125 downwards.
TTATTTAGAAGAGTTTCATCATTAACCACATTGCCATCTGGCAAGCAAAATGCTAGGTAATTAGCTATTGGCTGTGAGGCTTTTGTGGCCTATTTTGCAGATATAATCTTTTCTCTCTGCCAGGATCTCCTGGCCATGTTTGAACAGTGTGGGAACTGGAACCCCTTGCCTGTCCAGGTCCAATTTTGGACCACTTCAGCTCACTCTCCTGGGAAGATATTGACAGGATCCTGTCAGCTGTGAAGCCAACCACCAGTCTTTTCAACCCATGTCCATCCTAGCTGATCAAAGTTTGCAGGGATGGCCTTCAGGACCCTATGGGTGAAATTATCAACTTGTCCCTTTCTTTGGGGACTTTTCAAGAGGGCTTGAAGGAGGCAGTGATTTGCCCGCTATTGAAAAAATAAACACTGGAGCCTCCTGGCGAACTACTGCCCAGTGCCCAGCCTTCCATTTCTGGGGAAGGTGGTTGAGAAAGTGGTGACTGAATAGCTCCAGGCTTTCCTGAAAGATGAATCTGTCCTTGATCCATTTCAGTCTGGTTTCTGTCCAGGCCATGGATCAGAAACTGCATTAATCATCCTCACAGATGACCTCTGGAGGCACCTGGATTGAGGTGAGTCAGCTCTGCTGATTCTCTTAGATTTGACAGCAGTATTTGCCATCTCAGAGCCCGCTGCCTCACTGACATAGGAGTTCAGAGGTCCTGTACCTGAGCTGGGGTGTAGTAGCACAGGGTGTCAGGCTACCAGCCCCGGATGGCACACCTCTTGTGCCAGTCCAGATGATGAAGAGCCTGGGAGTGATCCTGGATGCCTCACTTTCTATGGGGGCCCAGATCACCGCAGTTGTCAGGTCAGCTTTTTATTATATCCAGCAAATCAGGTAGCCAGCACCCTACCTCTCCCCTTAGGACTTAGCTTCAGTGATCCATGCAACGGTCACTTCCAGATTGGACTACTGTAACTCACTCTATGTGGGCTCGCCCTTGGGGCTAATCCAGAAACACTAGTAGGTGCAAAATGCAAAGGTGCACTTGTTGATGGCATTGCTTGTGATGGCATGTATCCAACTGGCGCTATGCCAATTACAATGGCTACCTATTGAGTACCGGATTCACTTCAAGATTTTGCTATTGACCTTTAAAGGCCTGCACAGTGTGGGACTGACATATCTGAGTGACTGCCTCTCCCTGTATGTACCCCGAAGAGCTCTATGCTCGGAGAACCAACGTCTGCTGGTTGTCCCAGGCCCTTGAATATCTGCCTAGTCTCAGCTAGAGCCAGGACCTTCTCTGCCCTGGCCCCAGCCTGGTGGAATATGCTCCCATTGGAGGTTAGAGAGCCCCATTGGCTTTGTTACCTTTTCACAGGGCTTGCAAAATAGAGCTGTTCCACCAGGCCTTTGACTGAGGCAGTGGGTATCCAGACTACATCAAACTGGCCTCCCTCACTGAAGCACACTGCAGTTGACCAAAAGTCTGCTGGAGTACACCATCTGATGGCTCACCTGTAACATGATATTGCCTGATTTATTGGTCAGCTACAAATTGTACCACTGTGAACTACTCTTTCATCTGCACTGTATGAAGAGGTTATCTGTTTTAATGTACTGATTTTATTAATTTTAATCCTCTTGTTTTATTGTTTGATTATGTTGTAATCCACTCAAAGCCTGTTTGCAGGGTAGGGCAGAACAGAAATTTCCTAAATCAATTAATCAATCAGTCAATCAATCAATCAAATAACCCAATGAATGAATGTTAGATTTCTGAGAAGACTCTTCAGTTTCAAAGTCCCTTCTGTTCCTTTTAGATATCCCATCTCTACCAACGTGTGATCCCCTAGGCTGAATTTTTAGTAAGTGTACTTATACTTCAATATGTAGCAAGAACTTAAGTACTTGTTCAGCATAATTTATTCACTTACAGAATGTATATGTTGCTTTTGGGAAAGCAAGGAAATCAGTATTCACTATGGAGAATAACAACACTCATACAGTATCTCAGTAACCCTTAACTTGTAAGGACAGTCAGTAAACTACCCTTTTATTGCAACTGAGGGAGAGGGAGGAATGTCACTCCATTGGATCATGACTAGGAAAATTTTTGAATAAGGCTCAATTCTTAACCATAAAATATTATTAAGTAAAAAGGCTATCTACAAAACCCATGCAAAACTGACACTGAAAAAAAGAAAAAATGTGCAGCTTTGTTTTGAACCCAATGTACTCCTAGATACTGCAGAGGATTGTAGCCAACTCGCTGATGATAACAGTAGCTGACTCAGTTGTGAAACGCTGCAAAACTGTTATAAAGCAACTGCTGAAAATACAGTAAGAGACAACAGAGAGGAGAAAACCTGAAAAATTCCCCAGTGGCCATTGCATGCAGTACATTTATACTTTTCCTTGGTCTCATCTAGGGTTGCCTGGTCACCTCTGGTGGGTGATGGGAGGTAAGGTTGCCATATGTAGATTGGGAAACTCCTGGAGATTTGAGGATAGAGCACAGGGATCTCAGCAGGGTACAATGCCATCGAGTCTACCGTCCAAACCATCAGTTTTTCTCCAGGGGAACTGATCTCTGCAGTCTGGAGATGAGCTGTAATTCCAAGGGTCCCCTGGTCCCACTGGAGGCTGGCTTTCCTAGTCTCACCTGATATCTCTCCTCACTGCATTTTCTGTCTAGGGTAGGTTTTGTCCACATGGGTCCCACAATGCCCAGAACATTCCTTTGGGGAATCAAAAGGGGCTTCTCCTTTCTCTTTCATCAGCAATACAGTTGGTTGAATCAAAGCCACAATGCATAACTGTTATCACAGTCTTAATGGCTTCTGTTCCAAACAGTGCTACTCTGTTATCAAACACTGTTTGGAATGGAGGCCATTAAGATTGTAGTGAATATAGACCTCAATGCTATCATGCAGAAACAGACAAAACTTTATTTATGGGGCCCGGGGAGCCATCATAAACTGAACATCCTCAATCATAAATCGCAAATGCGTTTTGGCTAAAAAGTCTTCCTCAGTGGTAATCTAAAATGAGCACTCTATAAGTTACACATCAATATATTTAATACTCATACAGAAAGGACCTAAAAACAAACAATTGTCAAATACAGTGTGGACCTGAAATAGTAAAAAAGAGAACATTAAGTTATCTCTATAACTGAGAAAGGCTTTTTAGCCAAAATGCATTTGATTCTTATACTTGCACACATTTTATACCTTTTAATCTGCATTTATATATTCTTGCATTTGTCCTGATATTTGGATATAGGGAAGGCAATGGCAAACCACCCCGTAAAAAGTCTGCCGTGAAAATGTTGTGAAAGCAACGTCACCCCAAAGTCAAAAATGACTGGTGCTTGCACAGGGGACTACCTTTACCTTTACTTATATACAGAATCTTTGATATGTGGTTTTTATAATGGTTTTACTATTTCCTATGCATAATTAAAATATAGTGTATTTTAATACTAGCACTGCATGTTTAGTTATATTTGATTATTGTTTTCACCCTACCATTTTCATCCCTTAATCTCCAGGAGTTTCCCTACCTGCATCTGGCAACTCTACTCCATTTTTCCCCATCGATGTTCAGGGGGAACCTGGCAACTCTAAGCTAGAGTGATATGAGTCCCAGGTTGTTAAATTACAGATCAGTTTTATAAGAGATCAAGCCACGAAAGATCAAAAGGGCACACCCTTTATCAGAAGAAGAGACATTCTCAGCTAGGCCTGCCAAGATTCCCTCTTGGACATTCGTCATTCCAACATGCTCTCTGAATTCACTGAATAGCTGAACTTTTCAGAGACATCCTTTGGCACAAATAACTACAGATGCCCTTCATAGGGTCCCTTCTAATTTCAACCTGCCCTGGGAGCTAGAGTTACCAAATTAGAGCTGTTGTTTTAGCTTCCCACCTTGCAGCTGTTGCAGATGTAAGGAAAATTTAAATTGATGTTAATACACAAGACTATGCTTTTATCTTTTTTTTTACATGTTGATAATGCAAGTCTATAAAAAGAAAAGAAACACCCAATAGCATGATGTATTAACAAATATCAAATGAATTAAGCTTCACAATAAACTTGTCTGTAAAACGGACAGTTATGCACGACTTCATATGAAAGCATCACTGAAATGCTCCAGTTCATGAGGCAGTGGCTCTAGGCTACTTTGCTCTCCTCTATGAATATTAATAATCTGACCTTATATTTATTTATTAGTTTTTACCTGGTAAATGCTTTTGAGAATCTCAAAAGGGATTTTTAGGAAGCTGTTAAATTATATTGCAAACTCCTTTTTTCAAATCAGAAATGGAGCCAAATTGGCCACATGCCATTGAGGGAACATGAAAACTTATGACATATCCTATAAGTTGACCTTGGCTGCATTCTCTGTCTGGTGTAGGTTTTGTCCACATGGGTCCCACAATGCCCAGAACATTCCTTTGGGGAATCAGAAGGAACCAGTACACCTGAGTTAGAACACTGGCATGGAAAGTGGTTTTCTTGAAGTGGCAGTTGGAATCCTTAATGTGCCATCTTTCATGCAGTTAAAAATAATCAGAAGTACTAACAAACACTGTAGCATCTGATGTGTGTTTTGTGGACTAGATGTTGCAACAAGATTATTTAGCCTAGAAAGTACAACTAGCAAATCATCAGATAGTATCTGTAATCTAAGTATTTTCTTTAATGGGTATTTGTTTTTACGCTTTATTTAATCACTGTGTGATGCATAATGGTGCTGCATTTATTGGTTCTGTTTTCTTTGTTTCTGACAATCTTGGACTTTTGCTTTCTCTTTGGCTCTGTCCTATCTGTTTCTTCTTTCCATTGCTTTGCTGTAATGTTTTTCCATGTTGTTTGAAGTATCTTTAATAATATCTGGTCAGAAAGTTGCTTAATCTTGTATACAAGTGTTGATATCTAAGTTGAAAAGCAAGACCTGACCTAGATGGCCCAGCCTAGCCAGATCACAGCTAAGCAGGGTCAGCCCTGGTTATTACTTGGATGGGAGACCACCAAATACATCCAGGGTCACTATGCAGTGAAAAGCAATGGCAATCCAGCTCTGAATATTTCTTGCCTTGAAAACACTACAGGGTTGCCATAGGTTGACTGTCACTTGATGGCACTTTCCACTACCAAGCTGAAAAGCAGGATAGCTCTAGAGAGCAGCATTTTACAGAACACCAAATTCCACAAAAGGCCAGTTACTTCAATAGTGCTGCCATTGCAAAAACTCCAGAAGGTCAGAGGCAATGTGAGAAAAGCTCTCCTATTATGTGATCCACTTCTTCTAAGTTAAGGGACCTTGCTTGAAGATAGGGTTGCCAATCCCCAATAGGGGGTAGGAAGCCCCCCGGTTTGGAGGCCCTCCCCCCCACTTTAAGGTTATTAGAAAGCAAGGGGGGAGGGAAATGTCTGCTAGGCATTCCATTATAACCTATGGAAACTAGTTCCCCCTAGGGTATAATGCAGGATTGCTCTGTGGGTATTGGGGGCTCTGGGGGGGCTGTTTTTTGAGGTAGAGGCACCAAATTTTCAGCATAGCATTTAATGTCTCTCTTCAAAGCACCCTCCAAGTTTCAAAAAGATTGGACCAGAGGGTCCAATTCTATGAGACCCAAAAGAAGGTGCCCCTGCCCTTCATTATTTCCAAATGGAAGGAAGGCGTTAAAAAGGCATGTGGTAGCCAGAACTCCCTTTGGAGTTAAGTTGTACTTGTCACACCCTTGCTCCTGGCTCCACACCCAAAGTCCCCAGATATTTATTGAGTCAGACCTGGCAACCCTGCTTGAAGATCCAGCACATTATAGAATCAGCACAGATACATCAGCAATCCAAGTGAAGGTTGGACTCTTCTGGGTTCCCTATAGGGCAACAGCTGTTCCATACTTGTCCAAAATGTGTCAAATTCTGATGAAGAATCTTGCATCAACCAACTGTATTAATGAACTGACTGAAGGGTAGGGTGGCCAGACCGTCCCGGTCTCCCGGGACATTCCCGGATCTGGCCACCCAATCCCGGATCCCGGGCTGCCTATACCGGGACCATTAAAGGTCCCGGTTTAGGCAGCCCAGGAGCCGGTGGGCCGCGGGCGCGGGCGGGGAAGGCGGGGAGTGAGGGAGGGAGCGTCCCTGCGCCTGCGCAGGGACGCTCCCTCCCTCACTCCCCGCCTTCCCCGCCCGCGCGCGGGGCCGGCAGCGGTGGGGGAGGCCTCTCCGCGGCCTCCACTGGTCGCTGGGGGCCTTCCAGAGTGTCTGGAAGGCCCCCAGCGACCAGCGGAGGCCGCGGGGAGGCCGCGGAGCACCCGGCGCTGGTCCGGGAAGGCCTTCCAGAGGCTCTGGAAGGCCTTCCCGGGCCAGCGCCGGCCAGCGAAGGCCTCCCCGCGGCCTCCGCTGGTCGCTGGGGGCCTTCCAGAGTGTCTGGAAGGCCCCCAGCGACCAGCGGAGGCCGCGGGGAGGCCGCGGAGCACCCGGCGCTGGTCCGGGAAGGCCTTCCAGAGCCTCTGGAAGGCCTTCCCGGGCCAGCGCCGGCCAGCGAAGGCCTCCCCGCGGCCTCCGCTGGTCGCTGGGGGCCTTCCAGAGTGTCTGGAAGGCCCCCAGCGACCAGCGGAGGCCGCGGGGAGGCCGCGGAGCACCCGGCGCTGGTCCGGGAAGGCCTTCCAGAGGCTCTGGAAGGCCTTCCCGGGCCAGCGCCGGCCAGCGAAGGCCTCCCCGCGGCCTCCGCTGGTCGCTGGGGGCCTTCCAGAGTGTCTGGAAGGCCCCCAGCGACCAGCGGAGGCCGCGGGGAGGCCGCGAAGCACCCGGCGCTGGTCCGGGAAGGCCTTCCAGAGCCTCTGGAAGGCCTTCCCGGGCCAGCGCCGGCCAGCGAAGGCCTCCCCGCGGCCTCCGCTGGTCGCTGGGGGCCTTCCAGAGTGTCTGGAAGGCCCCCAGCGACCAGCGGAGGCCGCGGGGAGGCCGCGGAGCACCCGGCGCTGGTCCGGGAAGGCCTTCCAGAGCCTCTGGAAGGCCTTCCCGGGCCAGCGCCGGCCAGCGAAGGCCTCCCCGCGGCCTCCGCTGGTCGCTGGGGGCCTTCCAGAGTGTCTGGAAGGCCCCCAGCGACCAGCGGAGGCCGCGGAGCACCCGGCGCTGGTCCGGGAAGGCCTTCCAGAGCCTCTGGAAGGCCTTCCCGGGCCAGCGCCGGCCAGCGAAGGCCTCCCCGCGGCCTCCGCTGGTCGCTGGGGGCCTTCCAGAGTGTCTGGAAGGCCCCCAGCGACCAGCGGAGGCCGCGGGGAGGCCGCGGAGCACCCGGCGCTGGTCCGGGAAGGCCTTCCAGAGCCTCTGGAAGGCCTTCCCGGGCCAGCGCCGGCCAGCGAAGGCCTCCCCGCGGCCTCCGCTGGTCGCTGGGGGCCTTCCAGAGTGTCTGGAAGGCCCCCAGCGACCAGCGGAGGCCGCGGGGAGGCCGCGGAGCACCCGGCGCTGGTCCGGGAAGGCCTTCCAGAGCCTCTGGAAGGCCTTCCCGGACCAGCGCCGGCCAGCGAAGGCCTCCCCGCGGCCTCCGCTGGTCGCTGGGGGCCTTCCAGAGTGTCTGGAAGGCCCCCAGCGACCAGCGGAGGCCGCGGGGAGGCCGCGGAGCACCCGGCGCTGGTCCGGGAAGGCCTTCCAGAGGCTCTGGAAGGCCTTCCCGGGCCAGCGCCGGCCAGCGAAGGCCTCCCCGCGGCCTCCGCTGGTCGCTGGGGGCCTTCCAGAGTGTCTGGAAGGCCCCCAGCGACCAGCGGAGGCCGCGGGGAGGCCGCGGAGCACCCGGCGCTGGTCCGGGAAGGCCTTCCAGAGCCTCTGGAAGGCCTTCCCGGGCCAGCGCCGGCCAAGGAAGGCCTCTCCGACGCCTCCCTGGCCTCGCCGCCGCCCCCGCCGCCCGACCCGCCGCCGCCGCCCGACCCGCCGCCGCCGCCCGACTCGCCGCCGACTGCCACCGCAGGTAAGGGGGCCGAAAGCGGGGGGGGGGCGGCCTTCCTTTCTTCCCTCCCTCTTCCCTTCTTTCCTTTCTTCCTCCCTTCCTTCCCTCCCTTCCTTCCCTCCCTCCCTTCCCTTCCTTCCTTCCCTCCCTCCCTCCCTCCCCCCTTCCTTCCTTTCTTTCTTCCTTCCCTCCCTCCCTTCCTTCCTTCCTTCCTTCCTTCCTTCCTTCCTTCCTTCCTTCCTTCCTTCCTTCCTTCCTTCCTCCCTTCCTTCCTCCCTTCCCTTCCCTTCCCTTCCCTCCTCCCTTCCCTCCTCCCTTCCCTTCCCTTCCCTCCTCCCTTCCCTCCTCCCTTCCTTCCCTCCCTCCTCCCCTCCCTCCTCCCTCCCTTCCTTTCTTTCTTCCTTCCCTCCCTTCCCTTCCTTCCTTCCTTCCTTCCTTCCTTCCTTCCTTCCTTCCTTCCTTCCTTCCTTCCTTCCTTCCTTCCTTCCTTCCTTCCTTCCTCCCTTCGCTTCCCTTCCCTTCCCTTCCCTTCCCTTCCCTTCCATTCCCTCCTCCCTTCCCTCCTCCCTTCCTTCCCTCCTTATGTTCTTATGTGGCGCAGAGTGTTGGACTGGAGGGGCCACTGGCCTGATGCAACAGGGCTTCTCTTATGTGACACAGAGTGTTGGACTGGATGGGCCACTGGCCTGATCCAACAGGGCTTCTGTTATGTTCTTATGTGACGCAGAGTGTTGGACTGGATGGGCCACTGGCCTGATCCAACAGGGCTTCTCTTATGTTCTTATGTGACGCAGAGTGTTGGACTGGATGGGCCACTGGCCTGATCCAACAGGGCTTCTCTTATGTTCTTATGTGACGCAGAGTGTTGGACTGGATGGGCCACTGGCCTGATCCAACAGGGCTTCTCTTATGTTCTTATGTGACGCAGAGTGTTGGACTGGATGGGCCACTGGCCTGATCCAACAGGGCTTCTGTTATGTTCTTATGTGACAATACTGACTTTGGTGGACCCAAGCACTGATTCAGTGTAAGGGAGCTTTGTGTTTGTGACTGGAGTGGACAATACTGACTTTGGTGGACCCAAGCACTGATTCAGTGTAAGGGAGCTTTGTGTTTGTGTCTTCTGGTGCAATTTTGTTCTCAGATCCTGTATTTACTTCATCAGTATATGGGATAAGGCACTTTCTCAACTGTGCTGCATAATGCAGCCTATTTATTTTGTCCTGTTGGCTCTGTTGGCTCTATCTGCGCCACCTTCATCACTTTCGGGGTGTGGATCCCCCAGTGGGGTGGGCTCCCGACTCCCTCTGCCGGCTGTTTCTGATAGCCCTGCGCCCCCTCTTTCATTTGATATGTGTCCCGTGCGGGTGCCACCCTCCTGCCGGGAGATGCCGCAAAATGAGCCCCCTTGAGGCTTATGGCGGCAGGGCTCGGGGGAAGCAAGCTAGACTGCTGTTCTTTTGAGGGGTTATAGAGTGTTTCGAGCCCCTCCCTGTGGCATCGGTCCCATCGTTGTGGGACCCAGGGGGCCGGCGCAGCGGCCCGCTGAAGCAGCCTGTCAGTCACTTCCGCATCTCGACCTGTGTTATTAGTGACAGGCTGCTTCGGCAGGCTGCTGCGCCGGCCCCCTGGGTCCCACGACGATGGGACCAATGCCACAGGGAGGGGCTCGAAACGCTCTATAACCCCTCAAAAGAACAGCAGTCTAGCTTGCTTCCCCCGAGCCCTGCCGCCATAAGCCTCAAGGGGGCTCATTTTGCGGCATCTCCCGGCAGGAGGGTGGCACCCGCACGGGACACATATCAAATGAAAGAGGGGGCGCAGGGCTATCAGAAACAGCCGGCGGAGGGAGTCGGGAGCCCACCCCACTGGGGGATCCACACCCCGAAAGTGATGAAGGTGGCGCAGATAGAGCCAACAGGACAAAATAAATAGGCTGCATTATGCAGCACAGTTGAGAAAGTGCCTTATCCCATATACTGATGAAGTATATACAGGATTTGAGAACAAAATTGTTTCCGGCGGTGATATTTGGGGGATTTTTGGGGACGTCACAGGAAGTGCTGTGAAGTCACTTCCTGTTTCCGGCAGTGGCATTTGGGGGAAATGATGCCATTTGGGGGAAATGATGTCACAGGAAGTGATGTCACTTCCTGCTTCCGGCAGGTGGCGCGGGGGAAATGATGTCACAGGAAGTGATGTCACTTCCCGTTTCCGGCAGGTGGCGCGGGGGAAATGATGTCACAGGAAGTGATGTCACTTCCTGTTTCCGGCGGTGGTATGACGTCGCCGGAAGTGACGTCGCCGGAAGTGACGTCACTTCCTGTTTCCGGCGGCGCACGCGCTTTGCGCGCGCGCACTCCTGCCTTCCCCCCCCCAAGGTGTCCCTGGCTGGCCTTCAGACATTATGGCCACCCTACTGAAGGGTATCATAACGCATTGGGATCTGAAGCTTTAAATGATTAATTAGGATTAAACAGCAGTGATAATTTGACAGCCTAGAGCTCTGTGAATAAAAAGTGGATCATGCCATTTCTTCAATGAAAAAATATAGAAGTGTTCACTTTTGGAAAAGATTGGGATGAGGACATTTAAAAGTGCAGTTGCTGAAATGTGCATTCATTAACTGGAATTAAAAGAAAAGGAGAATGATACCCAAAACATATCAAAAAATCCTCCACTTTATTACCTCAGTATCTCTCGTCTATGTGAGGAGGTTTCTCTTAATGATAGCTATATTTGAGTTCAGCTTTTTAAAAATGGTTGAACTATTTGCTTGGGGAGAGGTTGTTCTGCATAGTGCTGTAATTCCAAAAGTGCTTGGGGGGCACACTAGAGTGTCAGGAAAAAATGAAATACATGTCATGAAAAATAAACAAATTTAAGACTTCTGTGGGCCCAAAGTACCCACCAATAAAGAGTTGTGTCTCTGTATGATTTATTCACATCCAAAGAGATAGGGAGACATTCTGCTTCAAATGTGAATGAATTTTTCATTCAGTGTTCCGAAAAGTAACCAGCACACCAAGAACTGTAACTTACACAGAGGTTACAATCAGACAGGCTTTTTGGCCCACCATAGCCACCTTCCACCTCCAGATTTAATGTGCACAGTCACATGCACACATATGTTCCCCATGGCCTGCTCATCCTTACATCATCATAGGATGACTCCAATATTCATTAAATAGCCACCAGGAGCTTCCTGGTGAAACATCCTTGCTGTGCTGGTAGCAATGTTTTTGCTGCACCTCTGTTGTGTATTTGCAGCTGTGTGATCCACCCTGTGCATGTACAGCCCATGCCTGTCTGCTGCTGGGCAGGTCCTGTCCGATTGTCATGGCATGCCTCAACCTGGATTAGTCTTTTTAAAGCTGAGTGGCTGTGGTGGCAACTGGCTCACTTATTCCCAACCAGTGATATAGGAGGGCAGGCTCCTTTTAGGAGGGGGAAGTTCTTTAACTTGCAGAGTAAAGCTTTTTGTGTACAGAGCCTGCGTTCTATTTTGATTCAGAAAAAAAGTATGGCCTGGCTATCCAAATTTTGGGAACGAATTGCGTAATGCATACTGACACAGACTATAGCTATCTCTTATTCTCTAAGTAATGAACGTTCTAATTGCATCCTTCATACAGATTTCTGTGTGTAGTACTTTTTTCTAAACAAATGTGTATCTTGTGTCTAAAGATGAATTATACCAACTGCAGAGGATACAGAACAAGGCAATGCTGTTTAGGAGATCATTGGCAGTGCATTATATTAAAACACTGGCAACTGTTGGGAGATGTCCCTGGCTGTGGAGAAGCACCTATAATGGCACACAAGAGAGCTAAGAACTTATGTGACCAGCTAGTTAGGGCAGACATTTTAATTAATGAAGCACAACAGGATAGTACAAAAGTTTTTTCAAGCGCTACAAATGTGCAGCCTGTAGTAATGCAGAAGAAATTGAGGATACAGAACAAGGCAATGCTGTTTAGGAGACCATTGGCAGTGTTCAGCTGCTGGTCAGCATCCAATGTGAAGGCTATAGTTCAGAGTGCAAATGTAAGGGTGTGAATTGTTAGGAATTGGCTGACTCTAAGAGCTGAGTTTGTAGTTCTGCTAATACTGAGTGGCAGTCTAATTGCTAGCCTTTGGGGCAAACTGCAAGTGTGAACAAGTAGCTGAAAAGTATTCGGAAGACTAATCAAAGACAGATCATTTGCTGTCAGCACTCACTTGTGTTAGGCTTTTATAGTCCTAAGCAAGGCCTTCAGCAAAAACAAAGATACCCTGCAACCTTGTAAGGTAGATTCCTGAATCCCCAACACAATGATGGCAATCAGCTTGACATTACATCATCATATCGGGGACAGTCCCTTCCCCTCCTGGAATGCCCCCCAAATTCCCATGCCAGGAAGAAGATGGGATCTGGCAACCCTACTAACAATTAAGGCCAATAATGCAACCAGAAATTTAAATAATTCCTATGCATTCATTTTTAAAATTTTAAAACTTCCCCCACATTATCAGCAGAGAAGGCATTTTGGACAAGCATATCGGTGGACTTCCACCCGTTTAATAACTATTTGATGTTAGATCAAAATTTCTGTTCAGCAGTTACTGTCATTCTACCTGTGGAAGTTATTCAAGATGTTTTTTTGAGAATATACATGTATCTTTTAGTGGCTTAATGGTAAATCCTGCTAATTTGCCACTGCTGTGCTCCTCCAGGCATTGTTGATTTTTGGTACTGACTCAGAGACTGCCTGGAATGTTGTTTATAACGTTTAGGGGCGACATGATAGGGACATCAGGTCCTTGTGTCCCTTTTAGAGCAATTGATAATAGCCTAGAAATTTTCATTATCCATAGGTCACATTTTCTGTCTTTTGTTTTGTGTTCCAGACAGTGAAATTATTCCTCCTGATTGCCTCCGTCCAAGATCCTTCACGGCTATCCGCCGCCCCTCGCTGCGCAGAGAGACTGAGGACACCCGACTGTCTGTGAGCCTTTGCGACCTCAACCTCCAGGAGGAAAACTTCCACGTCATGGCTGCCATGTGTCCTATCCCTCAGAACTCCCTCAACTCCCAACATTCCCATCTTCTCCCATCCCAGCTTGAAAGTGATCTCCGTTTCCACCAGCTCAGGGGAGCTCATATCAAAATTTTGGATGACCAGACTGTGGCTCGTCTAGAACATGCTCGAGAAGAGAGAACTTTGGTTTTTACCAACAGGCCCCTTAGAATCAATGAGACTATGTTTGTCAAAATTAACAAATCCAATACCTCGCGTACTGGAACGCTCTCTTATGGAGTCACCACCTGTGATCCTAGCACCCTGAGGCCCAGTGACCTTCCTTATAACCCAGAGTCTTTAGTGGATAGAAAAGAGTTCTGGGCAGTTTGTAGAGTCTTGGTGCCTCTTCAAAGTGGAGACATTTTGGGTTTCATGGTGAATTCAGAAGGTGAACTGCATTTGAGCCACAATGGAGCGAGTGCTGGCATGCAGGTCTGTGTGGACTGTTCCCAGCCACTGTGGATGTTCTTCGGTTTACATGGAGCAGTGATGCAAATACGCGTCTTGGGTATGTTTTGTGTTTGAAGTACATTTTGCATTTGGGAGAACACATCAAACAAATTCTCTGAAGAGCAGCACAGAAATGTACTAAATTTCTAAATAATGGAGTGGGTAGGGTAATGATAGCACTTGAAAATAATGTTGATGGAGGAAAGAAAGGGCAAAGTAGATCCTGAGACAGGAAGCTCAGTGTTATGTGCATGAGAGTTTGGAGGCAAGAAATGTGGAAAGTATGTTTGTTTGGTCAGCAAGCCACAGTTCTAGCCATCAGTATCACCAGTGAACTGCAAAGGAGACAAGTAATTTTTTTTGAGCCACCTCCTGTTCTTATGGGGTGGAAGGCATAAAAAGGAAAAAACATAGGGGACTACTTGCTTAATTTAGGCAATATGCACACATTCCTCATCCAAAGTAAAGAAATTAGTTGTATAGGACTGAAGTCTTACCCTCAGCATTGAATTACAGTGTTCTATCCTACCAGCACAAGACTGGTAAGCATGATTCCATTGAAAGAAAGCAATATAGCTTTGTCTCATGTTGCTTTGAAGAACAGAAACCTTTAAAAAATCTAATTATGCAATTTAATATTTAACTAACTGAGCTCAGAGTGGCCTACATGTTTTCCCCATCCTTCATTTTGTCCTTACAACAATGCTTAGAGGTAGGTTACATTGAGAGTTACTGGCCCTATGTCATTCAGTTAGTTTAGTGGCCGAGAGAGAATCTGTTTCATTGATCCTAGTCCAACATGCTAGCTGCTACTCCAAACTAAGTCATGCCATTATAAATGCCACTGCTAATGGATAGTTAGCGATATATGTGTAAAAAAATCAAGTTGCTTATCCTGAAGAATCTGGTCTTCATCATTTGGTAGGGTCTTCCACATAGCAATTTTATTTCAAGAAAGAACAATTGAGCTATCCTGATTTCAGGAACTAAGAATAACTTATTCAGATAATGTATCCACTGTTCTTCCATGATAATCTATAAGGGTCCAGTGTAGCAGCTTGTCTCTTGCAATGATATTCCTGGAAAAATTACTATCCAACAATTGTATAATAGCCCAAAGAGAGCCCCCTCCCCGTTAATTTGTAAAATTCCCAGCTCCTTTAATTGATAAAATCAATAAAATTTAATAGTCAAATCAATTAATTATATCAGTAGTTACTAGCTAAGTAAGTCAGGATATGTAATTTTACATTCATAGATAGGCAGCTCTATTCAAGCAACAGGATGGTTTTGTAACACACCCCTTTCTAATGGTATGAATTGGGGAGCCTTTGCACATGTAGGAGATTGCACATGCAGGAACTCCTGTGTGTGAAAGAGTTGCTGGATTGGATTGGAAGTTCCTGTACTATTGATTTGCATAAGTTTTCAAAATCTATCATCTCCAGAATGTTTTGTCTGAAGATATTTGCTAATATTGTGGGTAGGCAACTTGACTAAGTATAGAATTGTGAGCCAAGATGACGTTTTTGTTATAATTAAAGCTCTGCAGAGTCCAAAAGTCACAATTTATTCTGATAAATTTAGAGCCTGAAAAGTTACCAGGTATTTCCCAGCCCAGCGCTAATAAACAATCTGATTGACATGAGAGTAATAATATATGGACTTCTTTCTGTTTAGGAGCAGGACTTTTTTTTTTTAGCAGGAACGCGCAGGAATGCAGTTCCAGCTGGCTTAGCATCGGGGGTGTGGCCTAATATGCAAATAAGTTCCTGCTGGGCTTTTTCTACAAAAAAGGCTTGCTTAGTATTGTCTTTCAGGAGCAATATCTTATCTTTCAGCTTAAATCTAGGTATTTATTAGCCCCGTGGTGCAGAGTGGTAAAGTTGCAGTACTGCAGTCCTAAGCTCTGCTCACGACCTGAGTTTGATCCCCGGCGGAAGCTGGGTTCGAGGTTGACTCAGCCAGCTCGAGGTTGACTCTGCCTTCTATCCTTCTGAGGTAGGTAAAATGAGTACCCAGCTTGCCGGGGGGAAAGTGTAGATGACTGGGCAAGGCAATGGCAAGCCACCCCATAAAAAAAAAGTCTGCCTTGAAAACGTTGTGAAAGCAATGTTACCCCAGAGTTGGAAATGATTGGTGTTTGCACAGGGGACTACCTTTACCTTTAACTTGGCAAAAGTGAGTAGGCAACATTCTGACCCAGCCCAAGGAAAACTAATGAGCTTCTTACTGGCATACTTATTATATGTAGGACTGTCAGGTCTCACACTTTAGCAAGAACCCTCCAACCAGGAGCCCTCTGACCCTGGCCACTTCTCAGTAGGATAGTTGGGGTGGTGGATGGAGAAAAAAATCAGAGTTGTGACAATGCCATGATGTCACTTCCAGGTAGGATTGCCAGATGAGTTCTGGAGATCTCCCACTATTACAACTGATCTCCAAACAATAGAGATCGGTTTCCCTGGAGAAAACAGCTGCTTTGGAGGGTGGACTCTATGGCATTGTGGTCTGCTGAGGTCCCTCCCCTCCCCAAACCTCACCATCCCTAGGCTCCTCTCCCAAAATTTCCAGTTATTTCCCAGCCCAGAGCTAGCAACCCTACTTCCAGGGTGCCCATAAATGGCATCATCACATCAACATGATGATGTTGGATTCACCAGAAACTCTATAGTAAAACCACAGTTTCCAATGAATCCTAGAGCATTGTGCTGATGCAATAATGTCACTTCTAGTTTTCCCCTGGAAATGACATCTCAGAGTTTCTGTAATGCCACCCCTTGGTTTCCATCCACGTGCCAGCCACTGGATGGTAACACAAACCATATTCACATTTGAAGATGTCAAATGCCATTTCAGGCTTTTTTAGCCACAATACTAACAGTAGCCCAAATCAAGTGTCTGGGAATGTGGGGCCTCCTGCTAGAAGCCTCTTGGCATTCCCTCTTATTGTCCACTGGTGTCTTGGGCACTGATGGTAAGAAATGAGGGAAAAGAAATGCATGTCAGCATCACGCCATGTGCTTATTTCAATTCCAATCAAAACAGGAAGTGACACAGAGTGAAGTCATAGATTTCCTCCCTGAAATGCTAGAACATCCCCTTCTACTCTAGTATCAATCAGATACTCATTTCTAGTTTTAACTGGATGTGACATAAGCACAAGAATGTGATGCTGGTGCACAGGGGCGGGGCGGGCTGGTGTTCTCTTCTGGCAACCATACCAGTTCCAGCTCTCACTGAAGTATTCCTAATCCTTCTGTCATGGTTGGTAGGAAGAATCTTTGCTGTGGTTTTGCTGCAAGGCATAGCAAAAATACATACTCTGCCTTTGGTGGGTTTTTTTAAATCAATGGAAATGTACAATGCAGAGCTTTCAAAGTATTAAATCTCTAAAGATTTTAGAACAAAATGAATTAATGAAGTATTTGGGCACTGCTGCAAAAGGAGGGATTATGTAGCCTTAATAGTGTCAGATCTATTCTTCTAAATGGATTCTCTAGAAAGAGAGAAAGTGAAATTGTTCACCAGATTGGAGGATATGATCTACAGAGGACATTAGGGATGGGCACAGACCTGAACACGAACTAAAATCTGGCCCGGTCTTTACCTTGTTCGAGGTTTGAACAGTTCGGTTCGAAAATCACGTGTTCGGACAAGGAAGTCTCCGAACTTTCTGCCCGGTTCAGAACCTCTTGTGCACTCTTGGCAAAGAAACTCTGCCCATGGAGTTTCGTGCTGAAAAGTGGGTATGAGTGGAATATTTTCAGCAATCGAGGGACCAATAGTGACAGTCTGAAGCTGACAGGCAAGTCTGATTTCCAATGACAGGCATCAATCTGACTTCTTCAGGATGGGGGGGAATGTATATAATCACGGGAGGTGCATTCCTGTCCTCTGTTTGCATCTAGTTTTTGCAAGTCTTGTTCTTCTTGCGTGTGAAAGAATATCTTTTGGTGGACTGAGGGGGGGAATTACTGGGGTGGGCGGAGAAACCTGTTGAATCTCCTGACCTCTATACAAACTGCCAGAGTAAAAGAATCACCTTTTTCTCCTTTCCTTGCATTCAGAGCAATAGTTCTCTCCCCCCCCCCATCTTTTTCTTTGCTGTGAGGAGTGGGGAACATGAATAGATTTTTTTTTTCGTTTAAAACATGGTTTTGATTTGATTTGGGGATGGACTGTTGCGGGTTCTGAAAACTGTCCTTTTCTCTGCATGCTGGCTGTGGGGTCCCCTTTCTGCTCCTCCAAAAAGCACCCCATTTCTTCTTGCATAGCTTGAGTCTCTGCCTGGGGGGCTGGCTAACTGCTGTCTTCCCTGACTGTGGGGTCCCCTTTCTGCTCCTCCAAAAAGCACCCCGTTTCTTCCTGCATTGCTTGAGTCTCTGCCTGGGGGGTTTCCACTCTCCTCTCCCACTCAGGTACCCAAACTACCTACAGATTTCTGGGGGGCTTGGCTAACTGCCCTCTTCCCCGGCTGTGGGGTGCCCTTGCTGCTCCTCCAAAAAAGCATCCTTTCTCCTCTGCCACATATTCCCACACATTCCCTTAGCTAGTCCAGTGCCCCGTCCCACAGCTGTGCAGTGAGTCCTAGTTGCCAGACTTGGTTGTCCCTGTCACCTTTCCAGGTAGGATGGAAGGCTTGGCCTCAATCAGTCATCATGTCACCAGGGCTGGATGGCTAATCCCCAAAAGACACAGCCATCTGCAGTCTTGTGGGTAATCCCTGGGGAAGTACTCTGGGAATCTGATGCCTGTAGCTTAACCAGGTCCACACTGTAGTGTCTCAAACTGACACTGACAACTCCCCCCAAAACAGTTTCCCCCCAAAACAGGATGCACCTGGCTTGGTGGTCTGCTACTTGGATCCCGCCAAATCTAACATGCATGTAACATGTGGGCCATGTGGAGGGTCACCCCAGGGAGGAATTGTGTGCGTTGAAGGCCTCTAGGGGTGCGGCCACACCTCACATTAAAAGCGGGTGTGTAGTGCTCAAATTTGAACCGCTGAATATTGATTCGAAGCAGGGCTGTTCAGACGAGCATCCAAGAATGCGACTCATTCTGTTGTTGAGCATCCAAAACTATCACGCTCTTTTCTTGGAGCATGCATGATCAGATGTTGATTTCTGGAAGGGAGGGGTCCATTCAACATGCGCCCAACTGTTTGGAGGTGGGAAATCAAAAAATGCTTCAGAGGCAGGGGGGGAAGGGGGAAAATTTCTGGAATTAACATTGCGGATTCAAACCAGGGAACTGCCAGGAATTAATTTCCTAGAAATTGGAAGTGATAATGATATCTGGAAATCCTCCACATTGAAAAAAAAGATTTTTTTTTCCTGTTCTGAAGAGTGGGATAACGTCCCCCCCCCCCCCGATCCTGTGTTGATTGGAGAAGCAGAAGCGTCACCTCAGATTCCTGGATAATCTGGCAATGCGCATGACTGCTGGGGCTTTAAAAAAAAAAAAAGGTGGGAGGGGCAATAAACATTCCAAGGGGCAGTATCGCACGTAAGCTGTCCAAATAGGAAAAAGCCGATTTTGTGCCACTGTTTTGAAAAAGGGCCGGACTTTCTGCAGTGTCAAATTAATGCGGCACTGATCCGCAGCAAGTCGGAATGACCCTGGATGACGCTCAATTGCCAGATGTGGATGTCTGAACGAACACATTTTATCCGTCAGCCAGATGGAGCTTTGTCGCCACTAATGGTGCGTCTGGCTGCACCCTATCTCACCTGGGTCAGTTTTTGTCACTTCTGAACCAGCAGAGGTGACATCCTATTGAAAAGCATTGCAGTGAATGACATTTTTAGGGGTCTGTAACTCAGTTCCCCTGAAATCCAATGTGGACCAAACTTGGTGGATACATTGAGGAGAGTGATCTGGAGACAACCTGCCATTTTTGAGCTTCGAAGCCCTGTGGAGGGCTTGCAGCAATTTTGCTATCTTTGAAAAATGCTATTAAAATCAGTTGCTTAAAATGAAGCCCCTGCAAGACAAATTTTGGAATGGCTAATGCAGCCCATGACTGCGCAAAAATATACCAAGTAGATCTCTTCCTTTTATTGGTGATTGCTCTGGGCACCTCTAAATTTTATAAGCCATGTTTTTAATTCTGTTCTTTGGAAAACAAACTCATTAAAAAGACAGAAATTTATCAGGCCAAATTTATCAGGTCAGTGTTCTAAGGCACTTCACTGTCTAAAGTGTTCAGCAAACCTCAAGGCAAATGGCACTTTAATACTTGAGCAGAAATCTGTTTGGAAGCAACTTCTTTGGGGTTTCTGGTATCTGTCTAAATACATTTTTAGATGCTTTCAGCACATCCTGGAAAAACATTAGCTGTGTTAAATATTGTATGAGGTTTTCCATCAGGCTTAAATTGTTTTTTTAAATTTATTTTGCCGTGCACATTAGGCATACATTAGTAATGTTAATTTGTAAGCAATGTCCAAAGGGACTTAATCTTTGCTAAAGGGCTTTGCTCTGATGTTGCATAGTGCCACAAGCGGATTTTCTATTTTAGCATTATTTAAACTGAAGTGAGTGTAATTTGCCTAGTGCCTGGGATGAGAACCATGCTTTGAACAGGCCCTGTTCAGTGTTAGCCTTTCTTCCTAAAGGTATTTTCACAATTCACACTAGGAATGCCTTTTAGTCTTGGGATGTCACTTATGAATATTGTTAATCCATGACAGGAAGAAGAAGCAAGCTTTGCTAGACGTTGCAGGTTCTGCTGAAGAAATGTTGCTGTTTTTAGCTGATCTTGTCTTTTCCCCTGAAGTCTTGATTTATATTGGTGTCTAGATTCTCTCTCCCCCCTAGTTTATTGCTTATTATTTTGAAACAATAGATCCAATCAGCTACATATATGGATGACTACTTCCATGTAAGGATCTCCCATGCTATATGAGGGGAAAACCTGTATTCCAGTTATTGTCATACAATCTAGTATAGGGGAAGGGAGAGCATGGTTGCAGTTTGAATGTATGAAATTGCCTTATACTGAACCAGAAGTACAGAAACCTCCATGTCCTTAGCCATTTGGTAGAGAGATGTGAGATGACAGGCGTGACTACTGAAATTGGACAAATTATGTTTGGTTTTTAAAATCAATGTGAAGGTACTGTGAAATAATGCCACTCAAGTTTCATATAATGTTTATATTATGAGAGAATGAAAATTAAGTGTTCATTGTGAGAATATTAAAATAGCTTTGGATGAAATGAGGTGTTAGTAGTAAGCAGGCCTCAGATTCAGTGGGAGCTCACAGGAGCACAGCTCCTGAACCTTTCTGAGAGTTCCACCTCCTCCTTCTGAGAGTTCCACCTCCTTGTCAATTGAATAGTATGTACAGCTGCATAACAATCCCTGGATGAGCTCCACCACCTATCTTTCTACAAAACAACCCCTGGTAGTGATATATTAGCCCCCTTATCTTATCAGGCTCTTGCATGCCTGTGTTGACTAATCTGGATAGAGGATAATTTACCATTCTCTCTAAATTGTGATGTACCTATCAGGTCAAATAAACCTTTCCTTTCCTTTGTATGAATGCTGGAATGAGTTTGGTTTTTCTGCCTACTTACAAGAATAGCAGAATAGACTAAACTTTCTGATAACACCCAGGTTTGTTCTTCTAGCAAAATGTGGAGTAGATTTCAAAAGTGTGCAGGACATTATCAGGAAAGATTTTATTGCATTTGGATTTCCCTTATTTGTTATGTTATTTTTGGTCTCTAAAACTATGTGGACTGGGTTGCAGAACAGCTTTCTTCTTTTATATATCTGGCACAACTGGATTACAATAACAAAATCTATCAATTAAGAATTAGGTTGCCTCAAGGAGAGCAGAATGGAATGAATTTTACTCTGCTTGGGAATGAAAAAGGGTAATGGGTGGTTAGTCAGCCTTTCTATTGCTCAGAATTTTTGGCTTTATTCTGAAACAAGTAGATGCCAAACATATTCTATTATTCAGTTTTCAGAACACTTTATAAGAGCCTCCCCTCTTCTCACAACAGTTATGCTACCATGTTCCACCTGGAAAATATTTACATATTTCAGTATCTAAGTAAATTATTCCATGTTGCTTATTTACCCTTAGGCTCATGGAGAAACTGGATGAGCTTGTCAAAATGTTCCAGTTGATCCCATTCCTTTCCTGCTTGGGTGATCATCTTTGTTACTTTTGGGCGATTATCTAGGAGCACAGCTGATATGTGGGTACAAAGGGCCAAAGCAGCAAACCTTATTGATCTTTGTTGTGATCTCTGTGCATCATACCTGTGGGAAATGAGTGCCTGTGCCTGATCCAGTCAGTAAACCCAGCAAGGCTTTTTCCTGTGCTCCACCCCAAGACACGTCCAGGAACTCCACTATGCATACCTGCTGGGGTGGGGCTTCCATATCCTGCCAGTTCTCTTCTGACTGCCATACTGATCAGTCATTCTCTGGTTTGGTTAGTGAACACCTTACAGTGTTGTCTGAAGACTTCTTTACCTCTCCTGCCCCGTCTTTCCCTACTTTCTCTGCTTTTCTTTAAAAAACTGGGGACTTAACTGTCTTCCTCTTCCACTCTTCTCTTCCCCCCCCTCCATTTGACTTAGCGGTTCTCATTGCCAGGATCTTTGATTCCTTGGGACCAATACCAATTACAATGTCTCTGTGATGCATTTCTTCTACAGTCGGCACTGCCTAGGCTACCCCCCCTGGACCCTCAAAGACTGCGATCAACAGTCTCTTTACTCACACCAATCCTGATCTCCATAAAGAGCACCCCAAAAAATGATCGGCTCCAAAACCATTAAAGTCAAAAGACCACTCCCACAAATGTAAGAGCCACAAGACCTTACACACTAACTCTGCACTGGCTCTGATACCAAGAGGCCCAAGACACCACCAGCCTCAGCACCTCCACTGGCCATTGACTGACAGTCATCAGTACTTGAATCCTCAGATTCCAACCCTGACAAATTGGACACAGCCTCCAGCAGGGATTCAGACAAGAAAGACTCCCTGCAGCACTCTTCTCAGACTGACTGGTCACCTACAGGATAAGTGACCATGGATGCCACCATCTCCTCATCTGAGGACCTGAGATCTTGTGGCAAACTGATCAAACGTGTGGCAAACTGATCAAACGTATGGCTCCTGGGCCTTTCCACTGTACAACCACAACCAACTGTAACAGACTCGGTCTTTGATATTGTTCAGCTCAACATCTCAGCTGCTATCTCACTGCCTGTGGCCAATGTAATGGTCCAGGCAGCTAAAGCTCCTTGAGACAAGCCTGCATCCACTCTGGTCTCTTTATGAAGACTGGACCATATGTACTGGGTCAAAGACTACTGGGACCCAGTACATATGGGCAGAATTCTTTTCTTTCTACTCAAACACCAGTTTGCTGGTAGTAACATCTGCCTCCAAAAGCAGACACACTCACTCAACCTCCACAAAGAGGGGAAGTAGCTTGATTCTCTGGGTCACAAATTATTCCATGGGAGCCTTAGGGATCAAGACCACTACTTGGCTTGCATGGCCTGCTTTCAATATTCCTTCTGGGAACAACTCTCAGAGGTGGTCCCAGTGCTCCTGGAAGAGAAGTGCTAATGGCCAGACAACTGCAAAGGGAAGGGATGTTGCTAGCTAAACAATAGCTAAACTCATCTAAGAATATCCTTGCTATCTTCACTTAAACAATAACTTCTGAAATTGCATTATGCAGACATTCTTGGCCTCACTCCATGTCCCCTAAGCTGGACACCCAGTCATATATTGAAGACTTCCCATTCAACAGACAAGGTCTGTTCAGCTCCACCACTGACACAGTCCTCCAAGAGATGGACAAAAGCATTAAGACTTGTTGCAACCTTGGGGTAACTGGTCCGTCTTGTTCACTCAAGAGCAGGTCCTGGTCCCACTTGTGGTCCAAATGGCACATGATTAATCCTGTAGGCAGTAGCAATCCTTCAAGTATTCCTCTTATACACCCAGTCTTTGCAACAACCACTTAGATCAGGGGTGGCCATCGGTAGCTCTCCAGATGTTTTTGCCTACAACTCCCATCAGCCCCAGCCGTTGGCCATGCTGGCTGGGGCTGATGGGAGTTGTAGGCAAAAAAAATCTGGAGAGTTACCGTTGGCCACCCATGACCTAGATTGAAAAGCACTAAGACTGACTAAAACAGGGTCTGACTTCTCTGTCCATGCCCCACCAGACCTGTCTCCACCCATAGCCTCCTCACACCAGACACATCTCCTACCACCATGGCTTTCTACCAGCATGGGAGTGAATAACTTTGTACAAATGGGTCCTCTCCACGTGTGAGGTTATGTGATAGAGTTTGCTCAGACACTCTCAACACCAGATTTTGTAACTATCCTTCTGATATATTGCCTTTCAGTGGGAATTAAACAGCACTATTTTTCATGCTCATTGTGTGTGCTCTTCTGCTTTCTTTCGTTTTACATACTCCAAGTCCTATTGTCCCTATATAGATTTTCTGACCATTCCAGACTACAGAAGAGGCTTCTTTTTAGCCAGGTTTAATGTACTCCCTACTGCTGTTCTTAGTGGGTGCTACATGAGAAAGCCCTATTCTGAGAAATGTTGTTGTGGATCCAGCTCTGTTGAAACTGTAGAACATGTGTTTTTTGTTTGCCAAAGGTATATTTACTTAAGAAAACAGTTTATCAACCCATTAATTTTCGATATTGATCTGCCTATGGCAAATAAGCTCCAGCATTTGCTTGGTGGCTTTGATCTAACCATCACAGTTTCAGTTGTAACATTTCTTCTGGAAGTGTTTAGATTTAAGAGATAAAAGGAGGATTTTAAGAAAATGGGAAATGATGTTTTATGTTGTGCACTTTGCTGATTTTAAATGTCTATTTTGTAAAATCTGTAAAATATATATTATTGATGAATTTTGTATTTCATTGTCATTTGCTTATGACCAAATGGTCTGTGAGCAATAAATAGATGGATGGATGGATGGATGGATGGATGGATGGATGGATGGATGGATGGATATATTGCCACAAGAGGCCAAGACCTTCCTTGAGAAGGATACCATAGAATCAGTACCCCCAATATCACAGGGCTTTGACTTCTATTCCCCATACTGTACAGTTCCCAGAAAGGATGGTGGACTATGCCACATTATAGATTTGAGAGCTCTGAACAAATTCATCACCTACTGATGATGTTCCAAATGACTTTGCTCCAAAGTATCCTACCTCTACTCAGGAAAGGGATCTGGATGGATCCCTTCCCTCTACTCAGGGAAGGGATTATGCTGTAAGCCGCCCTGAGCCACCTGGTGGGAAGGGCAGGATACAAATTACAAATAAACTAAACTAAAACTAAACTATTTTGTATCCCCACCATTGACAGTTCCTGAGATTCACAGTGGGAGGGGATCACTACCAATACAAAGTGCTCCCCTTCTGGATTTCCACCACATTCAGAGTGTTCACAAAAATGATGGTGGTTGTGGTGGCATACTAAAGGGAACAATGATCTCTCTGGATATATACAATTGGCCTCTGGTGGTGGACTTCCAGGACAATTTGAAGATATTCAGAAAATCCTCACTTTGTTTCATTCCCTGGGCCTCATGTAAATTACAAAAAAGCTCATCTCACACATGCAAGGAAAGTTCAGTTCATTGGTGCCCTAATTGAATCTACAGCTTGCATGGCATTCCTTCCCCTGGAGAGGGCAACAACCATCATTGCACTGGCTTGCCAGATCAAGATTCACCTAGAAGCAATAGCTCTATCCCTTCAGTGTCTCTTGGGCATGATGACTGCTATGACAGCAGTAATTTTATTCATCAAACTACAAATGAAGGTCCTTCAACTATGGCTTCTACAGTTATTCACCCACCTGCCACTACCATCTTATGAGGCTTCGAGTTCCCCCACCATCCTGGATTCATTCAAGTGCCACCAGTACAACAGTGAAGACAGAGTCACCTCCCCTTGCTGAGTTAGTTGCTCACAGGAGGGATGGGGTATAAATAAATGGAAATAAATAATTATAACAGCAATAATAACAAATAAAACTTCTAGTTTAATGTGAAATATAAGTGGACCACTTAACCAATGAACAGAGTCTTAGACCATCGTGATTTGCTGCCACTTGGGCAGAAATATCAAAAACAAGTTAATCGAATCCTCCTGCCAGTGTGTCCAGGCATCCATAGCACATAGCATATGTCTGTCTGCCAGTCATCAAGGCAAGCAAATAAAACAAATATCAGCTGCTATTTGCTGTGACGGTTGATGTCAAGGTTCAGGGGAATGTTGCCATAATATCCTTAAGCAGGGCTTTTTTGGTAGAAAAAGCCCAGCAGGAACTCATTTGCATATTAGGCCACCCCCCCTGATGTCACCATTGTTCCAGATAGGGCATTTTGTAGAAAAAGTCCAGCAGACATTCATTTGCATATTAGGCCACACACCCCGACACCAAGCCAGCTGGAACTGCGTTCCTGTGCGTTCCTGCTCAAAAAAAGCCCTGTCCTTAAGCAAAGTTGGAGAGGGTCATTCCATGATATGCACTTCTTACACAAAATATAAAACACTGTATCTAGAGATGGTGGTAGCTTATGAGTTTATCTGAGTAGCACCAAGAATAATGATTGATAAACATGGAAAAGTTCATCAATGATGCACTGTTCCAAAAAGAGGGTGCATATTAATATTTCATGCATACTTAGTATGGATTGACTTAGAATGATAATTGTCATTCAGACAAGCACATCTCCTGATTTACAGCTAAGGTTCATTAGGATATGTATTTACCCATGCACATTGGCTTGGTCCTTTGACCGTAACTTTCACCAAATGGTAGCAGGCAGGATCTGCAATAGGATATACTGTCTGGTTAGATGTTCATGTGCTCACCTGCTGTATCCAGGATTTTGGTGGGCAGGGCCACCTGAGTTTTCCTTCGGTTGGAATTAGTATCAGAAGTTTGCCATTTCAGAAACTGCTAAGAGACAGGCTGGACGTTTCCTTGGGGCCCCTGCCCTCTTGGGATTGAAACTAGGGGGGTGTGTTGGTTGGAAGGTATTTTAGAAGGAAAAGAACTCCTTATGCACCTAAAGGCAGGAATTTCTTAGAAGCCTGTAACCTTTGGGGGACAGACTGATCTTTCTATTTTGTCTATAGTTGTTCCTTCTTTTCCTGCCTCTACCCACTTCACAAGAAGTCACCCTTCCCCCTGTGAATCCCTTCTGTTCGGAAGATTTTGTGGGCCACTGATAAGAATCCTTTTTTTCTCCATATAGGGCTTTCCCTTCTCTCTTATAGTTCTCCAGAGTATTGGGACCAATATTCCGTCTGCACCTCTAGGTCCTGTCCTACATTGCATTTAGTAAGGGGACTTGCTTCAGCATGTCTTCTTCCTTTGTCACTTGGTTGCATAGAATAAGATGCTATTGAGTCACAACTGACTTATAGCAACCCCCACATGGGTGTTCAAGGCATGAGATGAATAGAAGTGGCTTGCCATTTATTTTCTCTATGTAGCAACTCCAGTATTCTTTGGCAGTCTGACCATGGCCTGGGTGGAGAAGCCTAGGCTTCAATTCCTGCCAGTTATAATGCTGTACTTATGGCTGCGTGGAACAGTGCTGCAGTGGGAAGGAGCTGTGACATGCACTATGTGACCTTGGATGTCAGTTTTACTTGGATGTGCAGTTACTCCCCATGGTAGCTTCCATGCTGTTAAAGGGCACTTAGGACAATATAACACTTTTATGTGGCAGCCTTACTTGACTGGATAAGCTGAGATCAAAGGTCTGGGAGAGCTGAGACTGGTTGCAGTTTCTTGTGGTGTGGCTGCTGCATATTTTGACATGCATGTTAGCCCTTCAAACTTTACATGTTTATTGTAGGAAACATCAGCAGAACACCCAGGCCGCAACTTTGTTTTTTGGTGCAAGAGGGTATGTAGGTTCTCATCCACAGAGATATAAGCAATACTGTTGATGGAGCCTCATTTAGGCCAAACATATGACAGAAAGGAAGGCTTTTGTTTTGTACACTTCTTGGCTGCTGTTTAATGTCTCTCTTTGTTGTGTGTATATTAACTGCGATGAGGGCTGTCCCGTGACTAGGGTGTTTACAATATACAGTACAATTCTCTTCATCTGAACAGATGCGGGGGGTGGGGTCAGCTTCCAGAACATTCTGATAGCTGTCACTAGGACAAACAGAGGACTATACTAGACCATCCCATAATATTAATGGTGGGAGGGGGGAAAACATAGGTTCTGAAGCAAATGAGAGAGTCTGTGGCAATCCTGAAGCAGTAAAGCAGACACATAGCACAAGGAAGTTGCAGCATCATAGACAGACTATTCAGTCTTCACTAGGAGTGGGTGGAACTGTCCAGTCCCACTTGGCAACGTTTTGACAGAGCCTGGAATGACATATTTCCTTTCTGCCAAAACCCCAGAGTGGATTATGGAAGCCAGGCTCAGCATGACTGGGCTTCTGTGTACATACCTGAAAGGCCACCCACTGCATGAAGGGGTCACACATCCAGTTCCAGGGCGGTAGCTGCATTAGTCTGCTTCAGCAAGAAATAAACAGCATCTTGCAGCATCTTTAAAGCAACACAGTTTTTATTCTAGCAATAGCTTTTATGATCTAGAACCAAGGTGAACTCTTGCTTGGAAGAGTTTGGAAGAATACATGAGATTATGAAAGAAAGAAATTGTGGATGGCAGGGTCAATGAAATGCAGGAGGTACAGGGTATAATGTAATTATGTAAAATTCAAATGTAATCAAGAATAGTACAGAGATCATTTTGAGATTGGCAATAATGCAATTTTGCTAAGCTGATTAGCATCTGAAATTGCTAAGGAATGTAATGGTTGTTTCTGTAATGGCTATTCTGTAGCCATTACAGGTGTTAATCAGCTTAACAAAACTTGGGAAATAACACTTATCACTTATTGTGAATCTTCTCTACTATTTTTGATTAAGCTTGAACTGTACATAATTATTTCTCAGCCTGCACATCCTGCATTTTTGAGGCTGTTTACATTTTTTTCCTTTATAGACTCCCATGTATATCCATACATATGTTAGGTGACACAGTGGTCTGTGATCTACTGTTTATTTATTTAGAACATTTTAATTCCATGACTCTAAGAACCTGCTAGAGGCAGCTTACAAAATAAAATTAATAAAAAAATAAAAGTTATTAATTAAAAACTAGCATCCAACATATGTTAGAATTAAAAGGCTGGTTTTAATGGTGCCCGCCGTTGTACTGGGGTGGCCAGCAGATACAGGGTGGCTTGGGTGATTGCTTTGCTATATGCCCAATAGTCTCTGGCTGAACATGTATTGGGGAAAATGTTGCATTGGGCTCCATGGGCATGTAGCATGGCACCAGAAATGGGGAAGTTTTTTTTTTTTAAATTAACACATAAATGTCCTTTGCAGCTCACATTGGACTGTTTCATAGGGTATGTTCTCTGTAATGTGGAGATTTTCTTTAATATAGGTATTATTTTTGGACAGCAATTTTTGATTTCCAGTCTTCTTCATTTCTGCCAAATTCCAAAGATGTAGTGAACTACTGGCTCTAGTTATAGCCAGTGTTCCCTCTAAGCTGAGTTAGCATGAGCTAGCTCATAGATTTTTAGCCTCCAACTCACACATTTTTGTCTTAGCTCAGGAAGGATGGCCGCAAAGCACAATAATTTATGCAGGAGCTCACAACTTTAATGCCAGTAGCCACGACTTTAATACCAGTAGCTCACAAAGTAGAATTTTTGCTCACAAGACTCTGCAGCTTAGAGGGAACATTGCTTATAGCACATTATGGACAAGACTACTGTAGAAGCACCATCATTGGAGTTATACTGTCTTTGATCATCATTAGAATTGCATTTAGTGAAAGGAGTTTTGCTTTGAGGACAAATTAGCAGATGATGAATGAGTCCATCACAATTTAAAGTTGGCAGCTGAGCGCTTGAAGCCAGTATGGACACTGGGAGACTCAACAAAATGGATAATCAACTCTGCAGTGTCATTTCTGATGCA
This sequence comes from Heteronotia binoei, assembly GCF_032191835.1. Taxonomy (NCBI): domain Eukaryota; kingdom Metazoa; phylum Chordata; class Lepidosauria; order Squamata; family Gekkonidae; genus Heteronotia; species Heteronotia binoei. Next base: position 73,883,585 of record NC_083228.1, on the reverse strand, counting down.
AACCTAAAAGTGATGTCGCTGTGTTGGGGCAAAACTCCAGGATTTACCTAAAACCATAGAGTAATGGGTGAATCTTAGAGCATTGCCCTGACATTGTGACATCATGTACACATTTGCTGTGGAAATGACATCATTGGTGCAATGCTAGTCCTCTTCAAGCAGCACCAGGAGATCTCCTTACTACAGCTTCATGTGACTTGCAGAATCTCAGGCCTGATCTTTCTCATCCCTGCTACCATTCTTATTATGATATAGTATTGATGTTACTATATCAGTATATAGTATATTGCAGGGCTTTTTTTGTAGCAGGAACTCCTTTGCATATTAGGCCACACCCCCTGATGTAGCCACTCCTCCAAGAGCTTTCAGTAGGCCCTGTAAGAAGAGCCCTGTAAGCTCTTAGAGGATTGGCTACATCGGGGTGGGGGTGGGGTGCAGCCTAATATGCAAAGGAGTTCCTGCTACAAAAAAAGCCCTGGTATATTGTATATATCATTAGTGATTTATTATAGCTATATCACCATCAACATGCATGCCCCTTTATGGAGTACAAGCTTACAGTCTGAAATATAACGAAAGGGAAAGAATAATGGGAGTTGAGGCAGATGAGCATGGGTGAATAGGGAAAGAATTTGTGGGTCAAACTAGATATGATAGAGATTACAGATCTCCCAGCATTTTTAAAAATTTCACAATTACAGAAGTTGATTAAAACCCAGGGCATGCATAAATGTGGATTTAACCCATACACATGTGCATGGTTTCATAAGTCAACAAGGTCACCATACTCCTGTTACATACTGGTACTTCCTTTTGCCAAACTGTTTTTTTTTTATTTTAAAGGATATAACAGAGTAGGGATCCTGGTTTAGACTGGGAAAACTGCGCAGGTGGAAGGATTAATCCCACCCTTCCTTACCTTTGCATAACCCCAGTCTGAATTGGATCCCTGCACAGCTATAATTGTGCTTAAAAAGATGCTGGGAAACTCTTATCACTTGGATCTTACAGTGTCTTGTAAATGTGGGCCAGTTATATATATCTAAGGAGCAGGGGTGAAGGACTACCAGTTAGTAGTCAGAGATACCAGGAACTAAATCCGTGACCTTCTTTATGCACCACAGTGGTCTGGCCCTCCCACTCTCTGTTGGCCAAAGGAAACAAAGGATTCTTAGTTCAAAACAAACTCTCTCCCTAGCTCATTGCTAACATTAGAATTTCATAAATCAAACCATATTGGGCAGTTGAAAGGATGAGAGCAGTTTTCCTTCTATGTTTTGTTTCTTTGCAGTTGAGGTAGCAGAGGGAGGATTCATGGAAATGGCGCTATCTAAAACAGATCAATGCTAGCCTTCAAAGGAAAACAAATTCTGCTGTGAGCTTGGTTGGGAGTCGCCAGCCCTGCTGATTTTTGAGCTAGAGGCTATCATTTCCCTCTTCTTCTCCATTATTGAACTGATGGTGATCAGTCTACACACAAACTACAAAAGCTGAACTGCGCCGTTGCCAGGATAAAATAGCCCAGGACTGCCATGATTAGCTAATATTTGCTGTTGAGTAACAACCTATTAGTAACAGCCGCATTTTCTCAGAACATTGTTCTCAGTGATCTTGGCATTTGGAGTGCTACATGGAAACATTTATCATTTTATTACCTTTTGTCTCCAAACTGTAAATTCAAAATTAAGAGACTGTATCTTGCTAAACCAACTATGGCAACAAGTTAAGTTGAAAAATCACAGATGCATTGTTATGAAGTTTATTTCAGGAGAACAAACTCCAGAATGTAACTTGAATACGGTAATGTAAGTCCCATGAGCTAGGGAAAGGAGGATGAGAAAAGCTGTTAGCAGTTGTGCTGGTCCAAAAGTAAAATCTAAAACCCTAAAATACAATCATAATAACACGTATTATGTAATTAGGAAAATCCAAATGAACACATAAGAGGTTGTGGGTTTTCAGAATCTTCAGAATGTTTCCTCAGGTTGGATGTTACTCTTGCTTTCTATTTGTATGTAGAACTGCCAAGTCTAGACTCTGAGAGTACCTTTAAGAGATTCTTCTTTTTTGTTGTCAAGTCATAGTTGTTTATAGTGACTCTGTGAGATTTTCAAGAAAAGAGATGTTCAGAGATGGTTTGTCATTGCCTACTACCATTGCGTTATGACCCTGGTATTTCTTGGTGGTCTCCCATCCAAATACTAACCAGGGCTGACCTTGCACAGCTTATGTGATCTGATGAGATCAGGCTAGCTTAGGCTACCCAGGTCAGGCAAGAAATCCATACAAGGAAGAATTTCACTAGTTGTGGCTTTTTAAATCAGAGTGTGTTTGTGATACAATAACCAGTGCACGGCACACTAGAATTTTCCCTCTCTGCTACTGCTAAAAGGTTAGGAACCCTGTTCAGATTTGGCCTGGCACCCCTACCTGATAAGCTCTGAATGCAAGGACAACTTGTACATTTCCGCACTGAGAAATATGTTAAATTGTTTGCACTGCATGTCCAGAGTTTCTTTGTGTGTGTGTGTGTGTGTGTGTACTTGAAGTTTGTCTTGGCCCTATTGTGTTTGGTTTCCTTAAAAGAAAGCTCAAGCAAGTGTAATAGGTTCCATATAAACCAAAATAAGTGGGCATGGGCCAACAGAAATATAATGTGTGATTGATTAATGTTTTCATTGGAAGTACAATACAGCTATGAGTCCTAGAGATTTTTTAAAATAACTGCGGTCTTTTGAACCTTGGTTAATGACCATCAGCTTTCACTTCCCAATTCTAACTTTGGAACAAGCCATCTTATGACTAGTAGCTTTCATTGCCATGGGGGCAATTTCATAGATGCATGTTCAGGAGATCAGGTGGCTCCCTGCTCAGGAATGATAATCTTTCTCTTGGTCAAATGCTGAGGAAAGTGTATTAGTTACTATTCAGTGGAGGTAAGTGGGATAAATGCAGCCACCAAACCCACCTTCTTATATTTTCTCTTTTTGTAATAATCCTGGGACTTAAATCTCAGCAGATCCAGACTTTACTTATCATGCCACACACTTTCCCTATTTGATTATGATGACACTAGCCATGTTGTGAAGCATATCTTGGAGCCCATTCCAGTAAAACTCAATCAGAGTTTCCCTTTCTTGTGCAGGTTCTACTCTCATGGCTGAGCGACTGGGCCCATCTGCACCAAGTTCACCTACTTCATCTCCAAACTCGCCCTCCATCCTCTGCAGTGGAGTTTCTGATCCCATTCTGAGTACTTGTGGTTCTGGCCCACTTGGCAGCTCAATTAGTGGTAAGTAAGGACTATTCAGATTTGCACCCCTTTCTAGTTTCAATACTACACCCTGGAAGAGACCGATCCTAAATTCTTTTCCTTTCTTTAAAAGATGTCTGTGTGAAAGAGTTAATCAGCTTCCACAAAATTTAAGGACCAGAAGTTTCTCTTGATAATTTTCAAAATTTGAAATCACAATAGCAAACAAAAATTTTATTTATATAGTTTTCAAAATAATCAAATGCCAAGATCATTCATCAAACAACATGAAATTGGCAAAAGAATGTCTATGGAACATGAGGGGTCTGATCTGAGATAATGCACATGGAATTACAGGGAAGAGTGTGCACGTAGTCCTTATAAGAAGGCAAAATCAGCTGTTTGGTAAGGATATTTAGGACTATACTTTTGAATGTACAGTAAATGTTTATGTTTAAGCCCTCCTAGGAGCCAGGCTTGGGATTTTTTGAAGAGCAGGATGGGTATAAACAGTCTTTGCCTTAGGGTTTGTAGAATCTTTCGGGATCAAGTGCTGTGTTCTACTGGAGAAAGTTTTCCTTCCAGACGTTTCGTAGAACACGGCACTTGATCCCGAAAGATTCTACAAACCCTAATGATGTTACCAGCCATGAAAACCTGAAATCTTTGATAATCTTTGCCTTAGTAGAATCCATCTATTGACAATGATCTGATGGATGTGTTCTAGAGTTTAACTAAAAGGGTTATGACAGGTGATCCCCACATTTTGCTGTGCACCCCTAGCATCTGGTGCTTTGGCCCCAGAGTCCTATTTTTAATATCAGAATTGGGTTGATAAAAGAATAACAGCATTTCTTATATTTCAGGCACTGCTCCCAACTCACCAGTCAGCATGCCAGAATCTCCTCTTTCCCCTTCCATCTCAGGGTCCTGGAATGACGAGTGCACCATCTGCTATGAGAACATGGTGGACACCGTGATTTACTCCTGTGGACATATGTGTCTCTGCTACACATGTGGGCTCAAACTCAAGAAGATGGCCAATGCCTGTTGTCCTATTTGCAGACGTGCCATCAAGGACATCATCAAGACCTATCGCAGCACTTAGACAAGCATGTCATAAAGGGTAGGGGCTGGGGAGATCTGCTTTATGACACTGAGACATGGGAAAGGGCTGTTCTAGCAGCCAGTTTCCCCCATCTTCACACAAGTCTTGCATTTTGAACTTTGCAGCATGTGGGCAAAACCCAGAGTTTTGAGGATTACAGATTTCTTCCGCCCCAGTTACCTAGCAGAGAGTTACTGCCAACCCTTAGATGTGCAGCCCCCAAGAAAGAATGGATGCCATGCCTTCCCTTACTTTCCCTGCACCTCCCTACTTTTCCTGCCTTCCCTCCACTGGGATACTGCAAGAAGTAAACAAGGAAGGAATGCAAATATAATTGGATTGTGCTTGGGCATGGTAGCTTGCCCAGTTTGGAAGCCCAATGGAAAAGGAAAAGGTCATTTGAACACTAAAACCACTCTGGGGGCAGGAAAACCCACCTGGAAATATTCTTTCTCAGTTTTCCAGTCTTCTGGTGTAGCAAGAACAGTCACTGTTCTCCCAACAGTCATCAGTGGCAACTGGACCCCCTTCTCCCCCCCATAAGTATCAGTTATATGCATTCTGTGCTGCCCATGGCACAGGGTGTGTGTGTATGTGTACTTTACAACTTTCTCATTCTACTTTCCACAGGTTCTCCCTTCTCTTCCTTTCCAGCCTGCAGCTCTCCTCCCCACCCCTACCTTTGGCAGCAGATGGTTTTATTCCTGCACATGCCATCAATTCCTTCATCCCTGGCTTCCCTTCTATTGCCTCTTTTTCTCCCCTTCACCTTTCTTGAGAATTGCATCAGTGGCTGGATTCAAAGGCTAAAGGGTTCCACTTACACCTGCTGTCTAAAAATCATGGAGATCATTAGAAGCCATAAGGACAAAAGTTCACAAAGGCTCTTCAGTGGGATATTGGGCATTTGCCTCAACTTAGAAGGAAAGTAAATTCACTGGAAATTCAAGAACTTCTGGCCAAAGTGAATGTGTATCACAGAGCTTGATGTATTTAGTTATCAAGAGAGAGAGATCAGAATTGGAAGTGGGGTTTTTTTTGGTTACTTTTATATGCTTACTTGGTTAAATGAAGGATTCTGAAGGCACTCTTCCCATCATGTGAAGGACCATAGACCTGGTTTCTCTTGCCTACACTGTTCTGAATATGTCTGATGTGACTGCATTCTTGGTGTTTTCTTTCAGTGTCTGTTGCAGCAGGTTATACCAGGATGGACAAGCACAATGCCTCATCCTTTGCTGGTCCACTGTTTTCTCCCTTTCATTAGATAAAAGACTAAAACAGAAACTGCAGCTCCATCACCACTTAACTCTAAGCAGATTTACCATGTTTGAAATGCTGTAGATCATCATGGTTGGGAGAAGTCCACAGTTCAACTCTTTGCTAGGGGAGGGGAGAATTTGGGGGGTGAGCTTGATTCTAAGCAACAAATGCACAGTTAGACAGGACACAGGTGCATAAAAAGAGAGGACTGTCAGAGGGACAAGCGTGGTATTGGGTCTCCCCCCCCCCCTCCAATGGCAACCATTTGGGAGGAAAAAAAGGCAGAAAGACTTTGACCTTGTCCACAAAGTTAAGCAGAGTTAGAGAGACTGAGAGGTAATTCCAATCAAGTAACCCAACCCCCTTACCCAAACTGGACTGGGTTTTCCAGTCCCTGCCCTCTAAATACACAAACAACTGCACTCAGCACTGGTTCCCTGGGCTGCATGCTTGGCTTCCCATGCTCACCGAAGGTATTGTCCTGAAGGAAATAAAATTATTTCCTTTCTCAAAAACTCCCAGCTGCATCCTACAGTTTTGCTCTGGGATTCAAGAAGCCACCTTCAGGACAGGCAGTGAAGATGTACATTGGTAAGATATATGTCTCCTCTTCCTATTTGCCACCTATGCTACCAATCTCTTTGATGAAAGTGCATCTCTTTGGGTCTACTCGCATGCCTGCCTGTGTATGCCACATCGAAACAGCAAGCCTGCCCATTCTGACTCTCAGTCCATGGTAGTCATAAACATTTACTGCTGTGGGCTGGATTCAGATTCTGGAGTGTTTCTGTAGATATTCTGAATGGGCTGGATCAAGACTAAAATTTCTACTGATGTAAGGTACTTTTGTCAATGAAACTGAATATTCTCACAGCAGCCCACTGATTTCCTTGAAATGCTGCTTCTGGGGAACACAGGATCCTTAGAAACAGCATGAGAGGCAGATTGGGGGTCTGCAGCAGGAAGTTGTTGGAGATTATCCCAGCCCTTCTGTTAGTGGAAAAATTAGTCTGGATCCAACCCAGTGTTTGCATGTGACCAATTAATGACATGCTGGAAGCCAAGGTGCACAGGCTTTTCAGGCATTTGCTTGCAAATTGCAATTATCATGCCAATAGGCATTTATCAATATAGTCCAGGTTGTGCAAGCTATTGAGACACACGCTTAACAGTTCAGAGAAGGTCTAAGCTGGTGACTTATTAAAGGAGCACTTGCATGAAGAAAACTTATAGCTGGGCTCATTACAAGTCAGAAATGGAAGCCTCGGTGCCTAAGAGTTCACATTGGGCTTCACTCAGAAAATGCCTGAAAAAAGCACACAAGAAGTCTTGCTTGGACTGAGATGTGCATCTGTAGTTGCTCACTACACTCTTTTTCCAGGCAACTTTGCATCTCATCCATAGCTTGTACCTGGCATCCTGTGATGTCAAGTGTATGCAATAAAGCATTTTAAAAGAAAGAATCAGAGCCTAAGCTTGTGTCTGTCCTTAAGAGGACCAGGTGTAGACAGGACAGGAATACATATTTACACTTCAGAATTTAATCAGTACCACTCAGCTAGGAGACCTTTCCTTCTGTTGTGATATTTTAAAACCATCTGAACCTGGATCTAGCAAGGGTGCACTCATGTTCAGTTCAGTGTAGTGACTGCAATCTAAATCTGCCTGAATATACCTTCAGTCTCACTGATGTGCTATAAGTCAAGGGGAGTCAGCAAATACGAGAATCACACTCTTAGGCTGTTGCCCTGTGTATACTTATTTGAGAGTAAACTCTACTAAAACCAGTGGGACTTATTTCTGAATAAACAAGGATAGATCAGATTTCTATACTTTTGTAACTCATTTCATGGAAGTCAGTGACAGCATAAAAACTGCTAGCTATAAAATAACATTAGCGAGATACAGTGAGTATTGCCAGTTATCTGGGGAGGATGTAGGGATGGTACTACTGGAATTTTTGTGCCCATCATGATCATACTGATCCAGTGAGTTATTTATATTCTTGAATGAGCATGGAACTTCTCCCCTGGAACAGCTTATTTTCCTAATAAATGAATGGGGTAGCTTGCAGTCACAGAAGCCTTGACTGGCCTCTGATATACATGTTGGGCTCTGGGATCCAGATTCATATTAATAGCACGGGGGCACAAACATTGGCCATGCCAAGCAGCAAGTGGCCAGAGCTTGGCCCTGGATAAAGAAACTATAGCAATTCAGATAAATTCATGCCTTTTAAATGTTTTGATTGTGACATATCCACAGGTGGTAAATAGGAAGAAGCAACACAATATTTTAGTGGTAGAGGTGATATAATTTGTCTGAAGCTTCTAGTACCAAGAACTTCTGGGCTCACCAGATTGTTGCCATTTGGTATTCACATGTTTCTATAATGTATTTTAATATGAGAAAGTGTTCTGGGGAGTTTCATCCCAGGTTTCTTCTTGGACAATGTTCCATTGAAACTAGCAACCTGAGCCTGTGTGAGATTATGTTTTTCATAATGAAAATGCTGTGTATAGTTGATGCTGCTATTGTGCATGGGGGAAAATATTTCTGCCAGAGGAGATACTTGCTAGCAAATACATTTATTAAAAACCCTTTGGGCATCACTGCTAGGTGGCTATTAAAACAGACTTATCTCAGAAAATACTATCAGGATAAAATGTTGCTTTCTCTTGAATGCCTGATTAGCTGGTCCTGATCCCAAAATTCATGTCAGCCCATGGAGTGCGTGCACCTCTCCACTGAGCTGCTAGATGGCGTAGTCAAAACTGCTAGCCCCAGTCTCCTATTTGATGGGGGGTGGGGGGAGTGGATCTGAAGTTCCTTGTTCTCTCTTTTCCCTTAACTAAAAGGGGTAGCACCCAGGCCTCATTTTGGGCAGGAGCTCACAGGAGCAGAGCTACAGAACCTTTAAGTTTTATTGTGATCCACACCCGCCCCCCCACACACCCAAATACTTGCTTTTGGGCTCCATTGTTAAAAAAAACCCTTGTGAGAATTTTGCTGAACTCTAAGATTTGACAAACTATCTAATATTTCCCCCCACAAAATGACCAAAATATATAAAGCAGACAGATGGAAATCTTCCTAATGCCACTGTGGCCACATAGGAGAAAGTAATTTTAAAAGTATGATGGGAGGTTATATTATGAGAATTATAATTCAAGATGCATTTTAAGTTAGATGCTGAGCTGATATAATTTAGTACACCTTCTGGTGACATCAAGGGTGTGTGGCATATGCAAATGAGCTGTGCTAATAAGCTCTGGTACCTCTCTACAAAATGACCCCTGGTGGCACCAAACACCTATATCAACCTGAACCAGTTAAGGGAAACCACTGTACTGGATCAGAGCTCTTAACTGCAAGGACAAGGGAATTCAGTTATTCCCAGGATCTAGCAAATGGTGTCTATAGGACTTGCTCCATTAAGGGGTGGCTGCTTTCACCCTACCCAGTTGTTGGTAGTTGCACTGACCAGCTATTAGTGTTTGCAAAAAAGAGTAATATTTCAAGTAAAAAACCCAAAATATTCTTCCTCCTCCAGCCGCAACACAAACTAGTAACACCCAATAAAAAGGATGAGGCTGACAAATGTATGTTTGTTAATAAATCAAATCCAAGGTGTAAATTACTTGCTTCACCAAGGTGTTACACTCAGGGCTGGCCCTGGAGCATTTTGCACCCTAGGCAAAACTAATTTTGTGCGCCCCTCTGCAGCAGCATACCAGAGAAGGGGTTTAAAGTTTAAATCTCCCCATGGGTCTAGAGTCATGCAGCAGTGGTGGCCCAATCCCTCCATTTTATCCTGTGGGCCCATGGGAAAGAATGGGAGACTCCTGAGAGGTGCAGGGGGACTTGGAGAGGGAAATAATTCTATCCTATAGGTCCATAGGAAAGAATGGGAGACTCCTGAGAGGTGCAGAGGGACTTGGAGAGGCAGCCACTGGGTTGCTGCCTCACCAAGTCTTATAGGGAGCGGCCAATTCAGAGCCCCCAGTCCACCGGCACCCTAGGCAATTGCCTAGTGGCAGGGCCAGCCCTTGTTACAGTGCACAAGAGATGGCTTCTGCAACTTGTGAATAAAAGAAGGATTTTTCTTTGGCTGGAAAACAGTCAAGCATTTGAACTTTTAAATTAAAAAAAAATTGACTGGCTCTAGAAACCAAATTTGGGTCAGGTGAAGTACTAGGGCCATGTTACCAAACTTTGGATTGGTGCTGCATGAATGACCCTTTGCACAGTCCCTTCTCTTCCTCCCAGTAACAACACGGTTTGTTCTCTTACAGACCACTGCTTGTCTCCCAATTTGTTATCCTTGTTGGCTGAGCAAGTCCATACTGTAGTTGGTTTATTTGGCTTTTGCTACAAAAGCAAAGAGCTGGTTTCGTGTAAAAGTATCAAATTAGGATGAAGAAATCACAAGTTCCAATCTCTACTCATCCATGATTCTCAGTGGACAGTCAGGGACCAGATCCTCCCTTTGAGCCTAATCTTCCTCACCAAGTTACTGTGAGGAAAAAGTGGGGAGGATTAACCATATACTCTGTCCTGAACTTCATAGGCGGATGAGTGGGAGAAAATGAATCAACAAAAAAGATGGAACTAAATAATTAGCTTGTGATGTATATGAAAGGGCGGAGGGAAACAAGAGATCATGCAGGTGAGGCTGAGAATTTTCAAGGTTTGCTTCTACAGCCCCATCCCCCACCAAGCTATAGTGTGGCATTACAGATGATCTAGGGCTATGTTTACGGGCCCTGGAAGTGGGAAATAGGCAACTATGTAGAAGCCTTAAGATTATTAGTGGTGGAATGTGGCTTTCTTTGTTCAAATAAGCTTGGTGGATATAAATGCAAGATAAATACCAAATCCTAGATTCACAAAATTTCATAGACCAGCTGAATTGCAAAAAATGATGCTCAGATTGCTGCTGACATTGACCTGGTCAAGGAAACAGACTGGAATTTGTCTGTGTACACTACAGCCCAAGTCCCTTCATCTAAAGCATTTTTCAGTGCTCAGTCAGAACTATTTTCTCCATTCATTTTCAATAGCACCTTATGTTCAAACATATGTGGCTCAGCATGACACTTGCAGAAGATGGAGAAAGACAGGACCTTCACTTACCTTCTGTTGAGTCTTGGGCTGTCCATACATGTGTTGAGGACCAAAATTTAGGAGGCTAGCAGAAGCTGGAAAGGAAGGCCCTTCAAATGGGAGAGGACCATTAGCATAGCACAGGAGAATTTGGGTTTCATTATTCTCTGTGTTCACATGTAAGATCCAGAGTAATTCATGTGGTTTGATGTCATTCAAATGAGAATTTTATCTTTTAATTGCTTTATTTAAACAGGAAAAAAGTTTTGTGTTTATGAAAAAAGACTATTTCACCCAATGTGAGAATTGGATAACTGTGATTGTCAATAAAGTTGATTTAGGTATCCCATGGAGGTGCATGTGTGAGCTGTGTGAGGAGGGGTGCTTCTCAAAGTCTGAATTTCTGCCTGGTTTTTGGAATCCTAATTCTGGGCAGAGCATTGTGGGTGCTCAGCTTTCATTTGTTTTGGTATCTTTCCACCTCTCCAGCAAATGCACTATGTAATTGTACATTCACTTAAGTGATTAATAAGATAGTATTTAAGGAGCTATTACACTCCTAACAAAATATATTGCAATGCAAGTTTTCAGAGGGAAAGCTGTTTCCCTTTCGTGGCCTTTCTGTTTGCAGCTTTAACTACACAGTACATGAAAATCCTGCATCTGTTAAAATGAGCTGTGGCAGCTTATGCTGAAATAGATTATCTTAGTCTAAAGATGCCACAGGGCTCCTGTTTTATTCTAGTGCTACAGATTAACACAGATCCCCATCTGAAATTATCAACATGAATTTAAAGAAAATATTCCTCCCTGTAAAGATAGGATTTAGGAGAAGTGAAATTCAGGGCATACTGAAATACAGAACAACAAATGAATGGAATGGGGTGGGGGAAGGGAATGATCTCATCTCCACTGTTAACTGGCTAGAAAAAGGTGAATGTAGACCACCATTCAACAGTCCAGAAATCCTGTAGCTGATCAAGTATGCATTGTAACTAAGGCTAATATCCTCCATCCACTCGAGGATTAAGGACCTTATTTCTGCATAATGTTTATACTAGTGTTATGTTATCTAGCATGGGGAAGTTCTTGCAAGACATTTGAAGGCTCAGCTAAATTCTGCTCTGTGTTAATAGTAGCAAAAATGAGTCTTTCTGGAATTTATGATGAATAAGTAGGACCTGTAAGAAAAGGTCTGCTGGGAGAAAAAATAGAGTGAGGACAGGTCAATGGACATTGACTAATAGAAACCAAGATGAAGCATTCTTTAATGTAGTTAATTTTCCAGTTTGGATTTGTCTTAACTGTCAGTAAGATTCAGGTCTCGATGTTCTGGCCCTCTACTGTCTGTTTTATGGTTCAAAATATAGGGAAAGAGGGAGGCAGCAGGTGTGTGACCAACATTTATGGATTAATTGAGTTATAGTGTGTGCTCTGCAGGACAGCTAAACCCTTCTGTAACTTTCAATGCTTCATTTCAACTCTGAGAGTGTTTTTCTTCTCATCTGTCAAAACCCTACTTGGGAGACCCAGTTTAGTTCAAAATGTGGCATATTAAATATGTTATATAAATCAATATAAACTTTGCTCCTACCCTTCAAGCACCAATGCACAACAAAGAACCATTTTAGTTCGGTTTGATGGTCAGGGACACTTATATGAGTCTCCTTGATATTTATCATTTGTGCCTAGTATCTGCTTTCTTGGTTTGCTAAAGTCTGATTCTAACTGCTGCACAACTGAGAAGTTTCATTGCTTTTAAGACAGGGATAATTTTTCCTGTCTCTGCTGGGTGAAAATTGTATCTCAGTTGAATGGTGTCAGTTAGCAGCCTGAAATGCATTCCCCATTGGAGGGGAAATACAGTCAAGGGAAATAGTGAAGCAGAAAATAAAGTTCAAATACTACCATCTAGTGGTGAGTTTAGTGGTTGGCATCCAAACACAGATATTATGTTAACAAAAAAGTCTGGTTGTACTTTACAAAACAAAGGGTTATGTTTCATATAAATAGACCCAACATTCCCACACATGAAAGACCAGCCTTGGAATGTTCCAATGATGATTGTGCATGAAGGACAGGTAAGAAGGAAAGGATGCTGAAATAATGGCTCGTCTTATAATTGCTTAAGTAATTGTCTACCTTTGTTCTTCTGTAATCATAATACAACTGAAACTGTCTACTGCACACTCATCTGTGGGTCAGGTTGCACAAAAACCTGGAAAACCCTACCAAGAACTGCATACTCATGTCAAATGCAGGTAGAACAACTGGTTCCTTCCCCTACTCCCCAAGTAAGATCATCAGTAGTGTACTGGGCTTTATCAGCATTGTTTGGCTTGCACTATGTTTGGTAAGATCAACTTTTCTCGTTACCAAGAAACATCTTCTGAAGACACAAGCATTACACATCCTCTCTGTTTCTTCATGGTGATGTATAAAGCTACTAAATGAGAAGCTCTGCACATTTTTGAAGCCTACAGATATTCTGAATAGGTAATACAAAAATGTTTCTATACATGCAAAGCGCTTATTTCAGTTAACATGAATAAAGCTCTGTTTGTAGGTGCCATACTAATTCTAAAAAACACTTCACACGTTTATGAAAAATCTGGGAAGAGTCAGTGTAAGAACTACACATGCAAAGTTAACCTATGATCTGATACAGCCACCTCTGTACACGTTAGAAATCAAGTGCCCATCACAAGCAGGCCATTTTTATCCTTTTTCTAATGCAATAAAATACTGGTTACTTCCACGCTAGCTATTTTGCCTGCAATTGCCATGCTTGGTTTACCGTTATTACAGTGAATGCAGATGACACCCACGACTGTCCAATGTTTTCCCTTGGAGACATTCAGTCTTTTGTCAGGCCTAGAATATGATTATGTTTTTGGCTTTGAATGGAATTGCAGCAGTGCCCTGACAACTGCAGACTGGCACAGTTCTGGTGATTAGCCTGACAGGAGGATTGGGTGGGCTGGTGACAATTTCCTAGCTGCATTGCAGGACTTGTAAAATGGTAGTAATGATCAATGTCCCATTGTTTTTAAACTGTTACAACTGCAGAGATAAAATGACATCAGGAAATACTTAATTTAGAAGGTTGATCACAGCACTGTGGGAGAGCACAAATTCATAAACTTCCTAATTTGTTTGCAGGGTTATGTTTAACCCCCCTCCCCACAAAAACAGAATATTTCCAGGGGTGAACAACAATCCCACTAACCAACAGTTTTAGAAAATGGTGGGTCTGCAAAAACAACTGGTTGGAAAGTGTAAGTTTGTAAACTCCCGACCTGGTGGAACTCTCTGCCTAACACCGTCAGAGCCCTGTGGGACTTTAATGCAATTCTGCATGGTCTGCAAGGCTGAGATATTCTGCCAGGCTTTCAGTTGAGGACAGTAACAGTTTTTCTATTGTGGCTAGCACCCTCTCCTCTTCCTCACCCCCACACACAATTTTTAATCTGTGTATCTTCTCCCCCCTGCCCATAAAGTGGCCAGGTGGTCCAGAATTTGGGATATAAACCTAGGGATGCCATGTGAGATTTATTTTTAACTAGTCTTTTCAATTTTTTTATAAATTTTGTTTGAATTTTAATGCTTTTGTATATCTGTTTTATGACTGTATGCCTCTATTGTACATCACTGAGAGCCTGGCATAAGTTGGGATAGGGCAATTAAACAACAACATCATTTTGGGATTTTTGCTTGCAAGCATGTACTTGTAAGTTTCAAAAGTGTACAATAGCAGTAAAACTGGCAGATCTCTTGAAACACCACAAAGCACCCCACAAACCTACCTAAAATTGATCAGAATGTCACAGAACAAAGCACTGGATTATCCTATTAGAAACTGACTGGACTGTTGCTTCTATCTAGTTAAAAGGCTTCTGAGAATGGGGACCACAGTGAGGAAAGGAGGCAGCCAGTTGAGAAAACTTGCCTTTCTGTAGACAATATGTTACTGAGCTTGCTTAGATTTAAATGCAATGCAGTGTTTATAACATGAAATTGGAAGATAATTATACCTGAATTTTGTTGGAAGTGTGAAGTCAGTTGAAGATCCCCATCTTTTGCTTTGTTATCCCATCTTATCTTATGCTTTGTCATACTTTGTCATGTTTATTTTTGCCTTCATGAAATGCAAACGTCTTTTCCACCAATTTGGTGGAAATTATAATTTCATTATCCTGACCTGGATAGCCCAGGCTAGCAGATCTTCTCAGAAACTAAGCATGGTTGGCCCTGGCTAGTATTTGGATGGGAGATTTCCAAGGAAGTCCAGGGTCATGACAGAGGCAGGCAATGGCAAACAACCTCTGAACACCTCTTGCCTTGGAAACCCTACAGGGTCGCTATATGTCAGCTGTGACTTGATGGCACTTCCCACCACCAGATAAGGCCACTGCAGTACTACCATTTAAATCCCTTGCAAACTGGACTATGTTAAGGATTGCTGTGCTGCAAAAATACTGAAAATTCTGCTGAGATCACTCTTGTCCCCTGGAGTGAAAAGACAGATCTATAATGCAGACATGGAGGCGAGGTAGGAAAGCTTAAATTCTAATAACTTATAGAAAGAAGCTAGCCAACAACTGGCACACAATTAAAAAGATTAAAAACTTTATTTTTTTCCATAAGACACAGAAGAGACCATGTAAACAAATGGATTTAAAAAAAATTGCCACAAATAAAATCTTACATTTTGCAAAATTATGAAGATAAAGACCTTTTACCCTCCCCCTCACCTGAACTAAAAAAAGTATGTCAACTTTAATATACATTGGAATTCCCAAAGATCTTTTTGTGGGTTTCCAAGAGTCTGATGCCAAAGATAAGATTTTTAGTTAAACAGGACAGTACATCTTTGATTTAAAAACATGTAAAAGTCAACAAAACACATAAATATAAGAATTAAAGTTCATATTAGCACCAACTTTGGTCCATGCAATGAGTAAACTGGGAGATGACTGTGAGGTACAGTTAATTATCAAGTTCTCTCTGCCTGAGACATACTGAATATTATATTGTGGTTTCACATTGCAGGAACTGGAAATAAAACAGAGGCTGAAATCTGAACTTTTGGCAGTTTTTAAAAACACATGCTTGGATATGCATTCAAACGCTTTCAGGGTTTTGCATATCTGTCTATATCTAAGTGTATGCACTCCATAAACCCAAAGGTATCAGAATCCTTTACAACATTCTGGTGAACCCAACATCACAGCCACTGCAAAGGATTCTGAAAGACAAGAATAAAATTGCAGATTGCTTGACTGATATCCTAAAAAGCATGCATAATCCACCAAAAAGCAACTGTGGCTATTGTATTTGCAGTTTAGGCCCCTCCTGGGCATTTTAACAAACTGCAGAAATCCAGCAAGATATTTTACTATGCAGAACTCAAGTGCAGGACAACATCTCCTGCTCCAAGGTTCCTTTTTCAATCCAGAATTTGTCTCAATATTGCCACAGAAAAGCTAGGAGCCTTTTCTTTTTTGAAATTCAATTTATATTGATATACTGCTGTGCCAGCTGCCCCTGTGTCTCTTAATCCATATCAGATCCACCTTGAGCAACTCAGACTCCTCTCCAGAACTTCAGTACTCAAAAGGTCAGAATGTGCCTATACATTATCAGGGTAACCAGGAAACTATTCTGGATTTGACAACCAAATTCGAAATATGCAAAAAAACCCCCAAAACAAAAAAACCCCAACCAACAGCTTCTGAATCCAGATTAAATGTAACAATTTGTATATAAACCAGGACTTTTGTCCCTTTAATTATTAAATAGAGATCTGGCTCTAAGAAAATCCTTCTGACTCAATGTGAAACCTATGATGATAAAAATAATTATTTGTGTAGAATTATTCATGTTTTGAAAAGAATCTGGAATAGAAGAAATCTGGCCACTCTATATAAATTCCAATGTAAAACCCCAGGGACAATGACAAGACCAAGAGTGACTTAAGTACATCAACAGAGTCTTTTTACCCTACAAAGTAAACTTTCAATATTACTTTTAGGGTCTCTCACTGGTTTGAATGCCAGTGTACTCCAAATGTGGCTCAGAGTGGCATTGTTCTCTACTTCCATTTTGTTTTACTACCTAAATACACAGACCACCATACTGTCAAATCTGCTATTGTAGAAATGGTGGAGAGAGCTGAAAGGTAATTTCACTACAGTTGATCTTTTTTATAAGGTGTACATTGGCATAAGGAAATAAAGACAGTTTGGTTAGATGTTATCATTGTAGCCAAAATGTTTGGAGCTACTTTACTATTCAAACAATTTTACATTCTTCCTATAAAATATTACAGTCTTCCTATACGTCCATCATCATCCTTGAGATACAACAGCTGTCCACTGCAACAGGTGCCTTTCTAGTAGAGGTACAAATGGATCAAATGCAACTGTTAACAGTAACCTGTGACTTCAGGAACTGACATCTTAAAAAATTAATCACAAGTCTTATGGACAGTTTCAACCAATAAGTTAATCATGTTTGGCTTTCCCTGTCTTACCAACCTACCTTCTTCCTCTTCTGGCCACAAAAGTATCATTGAGCCCTTTCTGTCTCTAAATGCATACCATTATTTATTCCCTCCTGGATGCTTCCTAAAAACAAAAATCTAAAGACTTGCTGTCTTCACCTTACATTGCAGCAGAAACCAATCCAGCAGCAAGACCTCTTCCTAAGGAAAAACAAGCCAAACAAAAACAAATACTCTGCCACCCATCTCTATCACACAGTTCAAGGACCAACCACACATGCTTCACCATCTCCTTACCAACTTACTCTTTCAGACCTGTAATATTCCCTTATAGCAGATAACAAGACATTTAAAGAGGGCCATTTAGAAGGACAACACACAAGGCTGTCTACTGTTTCTCCCCAAATGCTTTTTGCAGTATGAAATCTGGGCTGACTTTAGTGACAACTTGTTTTCAATTTCAATTAAAATTGTCCACATTTTTTTCTCCTTTAGTTTCTTGCATAGGCCTTTTTGCACCATCAGAACACCTAAACTAACACTCAACTCCCTATTTACATAATAGAACCTGCAATACAATTAGAAAGTATGGCACACCATTCATCTCCAAATGTGGGGTTTAAATCTGTAGAATTTTGCAAAGCTCAGGGGGCCAGTTTTTAAAACGATGCAGTCACAACTTCTGTGTCTCACTGTGTACTAACAGTGGTCTGAAAAGTGGGGGTAGAGCTGCTTGGTAAGAGGCTAGCCTGAACAGCATTAGAGCTTGCTCCAATCATTTCATGAACCTCTACAAAATTTCCACTGTAAAGTGGGAGTGAAAAATATCAACTACATAACACATTGTCTTACCTCTTTGGGTTATGGGTTTCAGGATGTAGATTCCCATATTTTATGATGAACCAGAGACTTTGGCATTAATGGGAGATGCTGTTTAACACAGACCAATGGTGTATTTTAAACATACAAATATGCAAAAAGGAGCTATAGTGATAACTTTTATAATAAATGGCATTATGAAGTTATCCCTAGTTCAATTAGTTGTTATTGTAAAATCCAACCAATTCCTCCCCAGTCATGTTCCAGTTACTTCTTTTTGACCATTACCAAAATTCTTCAGTTTTGTAATGAACAGGAGTCTCAACACAGGACAACAGTGGCTGTTGTGCTCCACAGGGGGGGAAGTGCAAAAAATGACAGTGTGAAGCTTTCAGTCTATTTTGGTTTTAAAGAAATAATTGCACTCACTAACAAAGAAAAATGTGTGGGGCCAGCCCACCCTGTAAACCTCAACTGAAAAAGGGACCCATTTACTGTGTCTTTGTTTATTCTGGGTCCAAGAGAGCATCACACTTAGGACGAAAAACCCTGAACACGAGCTGTATTTTAAATGGGAGTTTTGCTCAAAGTCTGCAAAACATGTCCCATTGTAACAAGCTCAATCAACCTCTTTCCCCACCTTTACACACACACCACTCTCTCTCTCTCTCTCTCTCTCTCTCTCTCACACACACACACATACACACACACACTTAAGGCCCTCCAAAAATGAGGGATATCTTAATTGCTCTTACAGAAAGCTCTGCAAGTTATTAAACACAGAGACACAAAGCTCAGACAATGGCAGCTGAAGCATCTTGCCCTGGGAACCTCAGCAGTAGACCTCATGGAGGTTGAGAAAGGCTTTACATACAGTACATGACTTGCAGATTACTCCGCCCTTCAAATAGTGAATACGGATGGCAGGTGAATGGAGGATACCAACCCCATGAGATCATTTAAAAATGTGAAAATTTTTCTATGTGTTTGTCAGGTCTCTCCATCTACCAAAGAGGAAAAAACCCATGACCTTAACAAAAAACCAGACTTATTTACAAAGAAAACAGTTCTCCCAATTTGTACCTGTTAAATGCTTCAGTTATTTACAGTACCCTGAATGACTGCTAACATGTATAGCAGGATATTCTAGGAGGCATCCTGGGTTGTACTTGATGGATTCTGGAGCATATAACTACAGAAATCCAATAGATATTTAAAACATATAGTGTACTATCAGCAGTGTAGTTTTGTGCTCAAATATGAAATGTGGATGCAGTATTAATCTGAATGAAATCCTGAGGTGATAACTGGAATTTTCCAAAACTGAAGCCTGTAGGATCACTTGACTTTTATGGACTCAGTAGCTTCTTTATCACTAGTGGAGCAACTCAGCCAAATGATGTTCCCTCTAAGATTCACTGAAAAAGATTTAAGAAAGGAGCCCGTGGTGACTTTACTTTGGATTTACAAGGAGATTTGATGAAACTGGCTAAGTGTATGGTGGTTGCTTTGTTCAGCTATTCAGTCTTGTGTGGAAACAAGATACAAATCTACATTTTCAGTGGTTATCAACAAAGCTCCCTGTTCTTGCATTTTCCCATGTGATTTATGTACAAATATCTTGCAATTACAGATAATTAAATTAGAAGAGTTATTGTTAAGGGGAAAGGGGTCTAAACTGATAAGCAGCATTCCAGAGAGATTTGATTAAAGTGTGCGCATTGAAAGCTATAGGCCTTAATATGACCTTCCAGTAGGAAGCTTACAACAACTCTGAAAACAAGTAGCCCAGTTTTTGAAGTTAAGAAGTTTTTTGGGGGGAGGGGGAACATTATGGTTACTTTAAATGATCTTTTCTCCTAACAGCAACTGAATGAAAATGAATTTTTAAAAAGAAGTGTAAAGTGTGCAATTAAACGCCATTCTTTTCATGAAAAAGCAGAAAGCAACATCGTTATCTAACTGCTTCATCTCTTAAGTGGACAAAGTAAAATTGTAAATTTTTTGAGAAGTATAAACAAAATAATTCCATTGGGTCTTCAAAGGTAAAGGTAAGAGAACTTTGCTATTAAATGGGGTCAGGCTGAAATGGCATCTTCCTGTTTAATGGGCTAAAATTCTGAATGGCACTACTACAGCATTATGAGGTAAAAAAACTACTTGCTATACTTTGCTCCTACCATGAGGTGAATCCTAACACTTAAGAGTGATTGTGTTTTGCCAGCGTAATATGACATGGATTCTACAGATAAGCTGCCAAAAGGAAGGAGATGTTTCCCTTTTTCTTTCTTCCTGCAGCCCTGTGATCACCCCCTGCAAAGGCATTGCCGGGATTGGGGGACTCTTCCAGCCATATTGTTCTGCAGTTAGTAGGAGAACTGGGTTGGATCATCACCACCACTCCTCTCTCTTCTACCAACAGCACACCCATAGAATCCAATCCAACTGCATCTATCCAGTCCTGGGAGCTTTGACATACTGCATACAGTGTGTCTAGCTGAATAGATAAGATTCCCCCTGAGGGAGAAATAGTACATATTAGAGGGAAAGGGCAGATGAACAACCAATCACAAACAATCTTTACACTCCTGCCTGAACACGATGCACTCATGCAACAACACTCAGCCACCCTTGACTCACAAATTTGTTTGTACTAGAAATCCTTCACCTAGTGCATTGACTGCTCCCTTCCCCCCCATCCCTACTCTTTCTCCCCGCCCCCCTCCCCAAGAGTGCATGATAAGAAAATGAGAGACTTAATCACACTGTGCGTTCCCCACTTTTGAGTCCTGGATGAGGGCCCTGTTTATGCTCTTTTGCTATTGCACATATCCTTTCACTGGATTTTTTTACTTGAGAATGCAAAATCTTTTTTGGGGGGGAAAGAAACAAGAATGATACAACAAAAGTTTAAATGAACAAAGATTTAAAACTTAAGTACTATTTCTATTTAGTAAATGCTAGTAATATGAAAAGTTATGAATGCGTTACCAGATTCCCTTCCATTTCTCATAAAATGACAGAAAGCAATAACACATTTCTAACAGAGGAAAGCAATGAATATACTTTACAATAAAATATGCCACACTAATATCTGAAAATACTTTAAAAAACACAATTCCACAATGCCTTCGTCAAAACATTCCTGAAGGGAGCTTTGTAACTGTTCAATGGGGCCAGTGCCCATCTATTACTGCAATAGAAACTGAAATCTGGATGCACTTGCTTATGTGTTTCAGAATCTGAATTACCCAGTCTTTGAGCAATTTAATGTTGTTACCTATCAAAAGGCACATATTGATCCAATACTATTTTGTACTTAATCAAGACTGTCATCCTAAACACATTTACTGGGAATTAAATTTCATTTAATCTAGTGTAACTTAATTCCTTGCAAATATGTTAAAGAAACAGAGTGCCCCCCACCATGTACACAGAAGTGGATTTCAGCAAAAATATCAGTCACTGGAAAGTTGGGCCAGGATCCAAAGATCTTTGCAGCTAAGTCCATGAGCTCAAATATTTTTTAGGATTTAGTAGAGGCAAAACGAATTTGAGCAGACTTCGGAGGATGGTGGAAGACAGGAGTGCCTGGCGTGACTTTGTCCATGGGGTTGCAAAGAGTCGGACTCGACTGTGCGACTGAACAACAAAAAGAGGCAAAACAGGAATGTTCCCACCATGCTGCATAGAAAGTTGCTTCAAGAAACAAGCTGAGGTAAGTTTTGTAAGCTGCATGTCACTGGGCCACTACAACCCACAAGAGTGAGCCTAGCTCTTTGGATCCTAGCCTTCATGTACATCATGCCTAGTCATTACAAATCAGTAACTGAGGAAGCAAACCTGTGTTTGAAGTGTATCACTTTATTTTGCAAACAGTGGTCCATAAGATGGAATACTCTGCTATACAAAACACACAAACAATGGGCACATCAGAGATCAACACTGTAGCCTCACCTCTGTCCTTATCATGCTAGCATTCGATGTTGAGAACTAAGGGATATGGGGGCATTCAACTTTTTGGCTGTGAGCCCCTCCTTCAATTTGTAGTGATACAATCCAGACACAAGCTTCATTACCACCTTTATTCACTGCTTGGAAAAGCTAGGCCTATTTGGACAATTAAATGGTGACTGCTCTATGCAGATAGACTGAAATAAGCTTTAGACAATGAATTTAGAAAAATGGATAGAGTATCTCTTCAGGCATTATATAAAACCGCAATAACGAACTCAGAAGTGCTCATTATCATTAAAGTTGCAGTATACAGCAGAATAAAATTTTCAAATTTTAAGATTTTTGTCTAAAATGTAAGCTGTGTTCTGACTTTTGCTGTCACAATCCTTCCCACTTTCAAACTTTTAAAAACCATGAATGGCTAAGGCAATTGCAAACAACCAGGAAGAAAACTTGAAGCCACTCCTCCATCCACAAGAGGGCACTCTGACTTCACAAAACATTTTATTCAGTAGCTCCCTAGTCAATTTTAAAATTGATTTAGAGACTGTTAGGTAATCACAAAAATGGTTCAAAGTGCATTTATGCTTTTAAATCACAAAATTTTGACAAATCTAGTTTTAAAAATTGGGAGTTGGCTTACCTTCCCCAAATAATACAGGCATTTTTGAGTGAGAGTTTAATAGGAATGGGGGGGAAAGTTTCTTATGAAGAGATCTTGAAGACCAGTCACTTAAAATGGCTATGAATGTAGCTGTCTCTACAACAATTTAGTAATTGTAATGATTTAACAATGTTGCCTATAAGAGCAACTTTATGGGCCGGGGAATGTGGAAAACAGTGAATTGACTTTTTTTTTTTAAAAGGTGCTTGCTAGTGCCCTTTACATAATCACCATCTCTCTACTTCTCCAGTCAAATGTTACTTTCATACATCATGAAATCAGCTTCCAGTCAGAACAACATGAGGACTATTGACTTTTTTTGTATAGGCAAGATACAAAAATAATACATAGCCAAATAAGCTCAATTCAGAATTAATCAACTTTGCCATCCCCACAGAAATCAACCACCATAATTTAAAAATGATTACAAGAGTGGCAGCCCTGTTGGCCTAAGCTAGGGTTGTTTAGTTTGATGTGTGAAAGACCCTACCAATTAAGTTTAAGAAATCCTAAGTAATTCTTGATGGGGAACTGGGCTCATAATAAAACCCTTACATTTATGTATCCCATGCTTGTTTTGTACCATGAAGACATTAGTTATGAATGGAATGGCTTTGTTGCTGGGGAGTAATAATGCCACAAAAGAAACAGCCAAGAAAAGCCACATCCATCATCAATGTAACTGTGGGCCAGCCATAAGTCTTAAACGCAGCAAAAGAAATACTTATTTTCTCAGAGACCACTTGAAGAAGCATCTTCAGAATTATTCATTTATTATGCCATGATCCTCCACTCATGTTATGGTTGAAGAACTGTTTGCATTAATCAGAGAAGCACTGGGCACGACAAGAATATCAAAGATGCCTCAACTGGTAGCACATGAAATAGAGGTAGGGAATTTGGGAGAACTTGTGACTCTACTTGTCATGAGCTCCTCACAGGAGATTCTTCAGGGCTATGTGTAGGAATTTATTGAGACTATTTCTATCCCTCCTTATCACCTTGAATATAAGGTAGCATAATTTTTAGGTAGCTCATGGCTCTTCGTTAAGAGATATATGTCTCTTTCTCAAGGCAGCAATTTAATTCTTGCTAACTGAATTAACTGTATTTTGAGAATCCAACAGCTCACTGCAGAATTTTGGGGAGTTACACTTTTAGAACAAAACTGTAAAGTACATTTTTAAATAATCATAAATTATTTTAATAAATAGCTGAGCTTTAAAAAATGATAATTATATACTGCATCTTTAAATAATGCACTTGATTTTCTGCATTTTGGTTTAATGGTTAAAGTGCATTAATTAAAAATAATGAACCACTTCCTCATCATTATTGTTAAAAATAAGCCATAACAACATTAATAAGAATTGCTAAATCACTACTATTAATACTGCAATCTAGCAGATTACTCTAGGTATTGCTCTATTTAATACTGTCCAGCAGAAGAACATAATATTTTTATTATAATCTCACAGCAGCTCTGCCAGTCCTTTAAATGGCTGCTAATATTTTAGCAGGATTGAAAAACGAAGGGAAACTTCCAAGACACAGAGCTGCTAGGCCTCAGGAAGAAAAGATGCTTTGGACTAAATCTGCACCATTGTCACAATGTAGATAATGATTTTCTCCCCACCTACTTTTAGTGAAGTGCCCCCTCCTTGCCCCAAGCCACCTCTTTGTACATGCTAATTGAACTATAGCAACAGAACTTGAGTGGGTCACAACCTCTGATGGTGTCAGATGATCAAAGTGAAAGGCCATTAGCAACATGAGTGGCAGAAATAAATCCCTTGGCACTTGCCATAGTAATTTTAATATAAGTATGCAAATTGTGTGATGGGGGAATCAAACAAAATATCCCTCTTCATAGTATGCTGAAGTCTTTGGAACAAAACCTTAGTTTGCGCTAATTAAAATCTTCCTATCATTTTATCTTCAAATGTGTTAACAGGAATAAGCAATTGATAGAAGACAAGAGAGCTGCATATTGTGTCAGTTACAGTAAAACCCAATAGATGTTCTTCCCTCAGTACACAAAGTGATGACCCTAAAGACAGAACATCAAGCTCTCATCTGACCTCCAGTGTTCTTAAACAAGGTCTTCTGAAGTTTCTTTTATAGATAAAGGGTTTATTTAAGAGCAGATGTTTGAAGCCACATCAAAATAAATACATTTTTGCACTCCAAGCCTTTTCCCCAGTGGTTTTAGTCTTGTTCACGTTGCACCACAAAGTATCATATCTTGAAATCATAAATAAATTAGGAAGGAAACTGAGTGAGAGAGAACAAAATGGGAGACCATATACTTTATGCTTAGCAACATTCTCCACCTAATGGCGCACTCATGCAATTTCCACTCTGTGTGAAAAACTCAGGTGCTTTCCTCCCAATATAGTATCAATGTTGAAGTGAATATTTGCTATAGTTTTCTTTTTTGGGGGGCGGTGGTGATTCAAAACATAGATATTCCCCAGATATACAAAGATGGTGTAGAGAATAAAAATCCATAGCTTCTTCTCCTTCCACACTTCTTTGTAAACATTGATACTTCTCTGCCAAATGAAAAAGCTGCAGTCTGAAAATGTCTCATACACTGTGTGAGCTCCTCCTTCTTCTGAGGTGTGGGCATAACCAATCCAGTATTTTCAGTATCATTCAGGAATGGTTGATAGGTTGTGGAAGGCTGTGATACAGAAACGATATATCTCATTTTCCTTTTTAAGAAATGAAATGTTCTGCATGTACAGCGAGGATTCAATTTCTCTATGCATTCTTTATCGAAAAGAATGGGAAACTCTAGCAATGTGGGGTTTGGACTGCAAATGTAGAAGTAAATTCCAGAGCTTTAACTGAAACTCAGGGATAATTCAATCACTTGAAATTTTATTTATGTGATACATCCTAGGTGCTAGATTGCATTGTGAAAAGAAAAATTTAGATGCCAGGCTCAGCTCTCACTTTCATACAGTGGACATGCAGATCACTGGACTCCATTCCAATAACCCCAAGGGGATGCGATCCTGAAGAAGCTATTGCTACCACAGTGCAAAGAGTGTCAGCTTAGTTTTCCAGTCAAAAGACCTGCCTTTCATCTGTGACAGCTGGGACTGGGAGCCTCTCAGAATTTATGATTGAAGGACAGGAATATAGATGGCTTTAGGAACCTCATACAAGCAACAGGAGAGTCACACTAAGGAGAAATCTTCTGACTCTATGCTCTGTTCAACAAGGAAGAAAAGGAAGATAAGGATGGCCAAGAAACCCTTCCCTTTAGCTAAGGTTATGTAGCCAGTCAGCCAAACCCACCGGGTCTTGGTATAGGAAAGAGATTCATGCAACCATGGCTTCCTCTTCTGAACTATGGACAATGTACATCCCACAACTTTGTATAGAGCTTTCCCACTGCACAGTTCAACTAGGGAAATCTAAAAAGATCTCAATTAGCAATGGAGCATGAGACCCATTATAAATGAAGTATCAATGCTGGTTGTCCAGAAGAACCTAAACACAAAACCAATCAATAAGCACAAGAAGTGTGCACAAAGCATCATTTTAGTGTGTTCATGAACACCTAGAAACCACATATGACTTTGGTACATTTCAAATTGCAAAAAGTTTTGACCCTTCTTGACAGAAAAACTGAACTAGCTGTCACAGGATACCACAAGAGAATAGCTCTATAAATGCTATGGAGGGTTGAAGGGAAGAGAGAGAAATGAAGTATTAATGGAAAAATATGGAACAAGTCAGATACCAATAATGCACAGTGAAAAGGCTTCGAGTCTTCAAACAATAATATGCCAAGAAGGGTGTCATAGTTGAGGACTGGGTTGGATTAGTTTCATCACCTACTCTGTTGCACTCTTGAAATACATATTGGGAAAACATCCACAGCTTGGAAATACTTACAGACTCCATGTGGAAGAAAATCAACAAGCTGCAATTTTTAGCATGTCCAGGTTTGGCACCAACTCCTTAACATTCCCTAGTGGCCACCTAGGTTCAAAAATATACTGAGAAAGGCACACAATTGGTTTCCTATTATTACAACAGGATGGTGGGATAATGTACTCCATTGCACATGGTTTGCAAAAGACTTCACTTCTCAAAAAAGGTATTCATTCCAGCTGCCTTTTCTTGATATTTGCTGAAGCAGCCAACCCTTCATGCATCACATCCCTTCAAAACATGGCCAACTTATATGATCCAAGCAAAGTACAGTTTGAATGTCCCTTGTATACATGACAAAGCAACATGAAATACATAACTGTATCTTTCTTTGCTTCCATAAGTATGTAGTAGAAAAGTATAAATTAGGGAATTTAAAGACATTGTCGTTTTAATTCTTCTTCTCTAAATAGTTTGAGGGCACCCATCCTTTAAAAGGTTTCCCACCATCCATGATCTGACAGTACCACCAGCCATTTGGGTTTCTTTCCAGTACCTCCATGCAGACACCTTCCTGAAATCCAGCAGTTTCTTCATCACCCTCATAATCTGCAATGGAGATATAGAGATCTTTTAAATTATTGTGAATGAACTGGGATTTTTCAATGGGTTTTGGCCTGACTGTTGACACTGGGATTCCATTTCGTTCAGTAGGAAGGTATGAAGTGGTTTCAGATGCCTCAGAGCCCAACCGATCAGCTTGTTTTATCTTAGAATCACTAATCTGTGACTGGGCAGTGCTGAAAGAGGAATTGCGGCGTACTGCCCTCAGGTGGTCTGTGGAAGTAAGAGATTCATTTCTACGCAAGGAACAAGACAAGTTGCTGTCCTTGGGTGGTGGGGAGGCAAATACAGATTGTGGCCTCACTGCTAGCTGTCTAACTCCGTTTCGCAATTTGACAGGTCCAGATGTTTTAGAGAGGCCACCAGGAGGTTTGTTGGGAATAGGTGGTGTTGCTCTCTTGCTCTGGTTGATTGTGTTCAGTGCTTGGACCTTCTTCTCTATCTTCTCCAAGCTATTGGATTTGCTTTCATTTCTTCTGTTCTTGGCCAGTGCAATGTTGGTCTCATTGGATGTGGTTTCTTTCTGCTGGTTATCACAGGGCATTAAATATTGAGAAGGAGCCCATCCTTCTAGGTCTCCATATTTCAAGTACCACCATCCACTTGTTTGCTTTTCCACTACTTCCACCACAATGCCTGCTGTGAAACTGATCTCAGAATCTTGAACTTTCTGGTAGGAGTCAGTAGTTATATAGAGACGTTTCAAGGAGTTGTTTTCAAGTTCTGTTTTGGCTGGCTGGTTTGAGCAGAATATGGTATGGGGAGGAATTGTAATGAGATCTGCAGAGCTTCTTCTGAAGGACTCTTCTGGATTTCCAGAAGCTGTATATGGTGGGCTTTCAGATTCCTCACTTCTAGAACCCTTAAGTCCACCTCTAAGCTGTCCAGTGGGCCTTAGCTGATGGCGTAAAGTGCTAATGTCCATCCTTTCTTGACTCTGAGAGTCTGCTTTGTTCAGAAAAGGTTTAGGCCTCACCATTGGTTTTGCTCTGCTAGATACACTCTCCCCCAGATCCCTCTTTAGGCCCAATTTAGACACACTACTTAAACCAGCGTCTGAGGCTGACCTTGGCTTTGTTTCCTCATTTCTGGAATAGCTGGGCTTCCCAAGGTTTGGCTGAATGCCTTTGTCACTTTTGGGCTTCAGAAGTGAGGACTTGGGAGAAACAGAACATGGTGAATTTCTTTGAATTGAAGATACCGATGAACTTCTTTGAGAATCAGAATCACCACTAGACTCTTTGCTTGACAGACCATCTTCTATGTATGGTCGGAATCCTTCATTTTCATATATAGTCTCTTCTTCATGAGCCACATCCTCAGATGATTCTCCAACACTTGAGTTTGCCCTTTGGAGAGATGACACAGGGGAAAGCTTAAGTAGTTGGTGCATGCCTCTCTCCAGGCTTCCGTCTTCTCCCTGGCTCAGCTCAGATTCTGAGTCAACGCCAAAAGCAGGCACATCATATTCTGGTTCTTCATATTTTTGCTTGTTTGTGGAATCCTGGGTATCTCCAGAAGTTATGATTCCAGCAGATGTTCCTTCATCAGTGTCTTTTTGCTTACTGGGAGGTGCTGGAGGAGGGACTTTGGGTCGAGTTAAAGTACTAGTTCGCCTATTTAAATTAGGCTTCTTCCTTTTATCAATATAGGATGCTGGAGCCCAGCCTTCTTTCTCCCCAATCTGCACGTACCACCAGCCACCAGAGTTCTTGTCAATAACCTAAAGGATGATCAAATAAGATTATTACTTAGAAAAAACAATGCTATACAATTCTTTTTATTCAGATGATATTCTACAAGCAAGCAACCCATCACTTATTTGTGTTTTCATTTCCAGGCTCACCTCTGCCTTTTGTCCTCCATGAAAGCTTATCCCATCAGAAATACAAGACTGAAACTCTGCAATAGTGTAGTATTCAACCTCCACTGATGGTGGCTCCGGGGGTTTAGGTAGCTGGAAACCCTGTCACAAGAAAATATTAGTTTAAAATTGGAGTACTGATGGGGAAAAGAGGACCTAATGTTAATTTTTAGACAATGGCTTGCTCTGAGAGAAAGCAGAGATGGATAAATACCTCCATCCTGCTACTCAGACTTCATGAACCATTACATACATGGACAATATATATGTATGTCCAAACTTCTTCATGTATGGTTTGACTGGGAAGTTAAGGACATTTCATGTGTATAAGGTTTAGGGTTGGATATTGTAGAGGAAGTCTGTAATACAAAACACAGTGGATCAGGGGGCAGGGAAAGGGACCATCTAAGCTATGGTCAGCTCTTATTGAACTCAATACTGAAATGCTTGTAGTGAAATCCACATAATTCAGCAGGTCCTGATGCTTCCAGAAGCTACAGGTCCGTTTTTTAGCTTTCCTCCAAAACCAAGATACTTGAAATAACAGATGGATCTCTCAAAATACATGCAGGTGCCAAGAGTTGTGTGAAAGCTGGTAAGCTTTCCCTGCACCCATATACCCATCTATATCTAGCCCAGTTCTATGATTTTACACTAGACATAAGACTAGGTGGAAAGACCTGTGTGAGTTTCTCTTTTTCCACATTCTGGAGTGGACACTTACAGCTCTGTCTTCAACATCTACCCACTCCTCAGAAATATACTACGACAAGACTATATAACCTCTGTTAAAGCTGGAAAAAATATGTTGGGCTAGATGGAACATATGAAGCTCCTTTATACAAAGTCATGCCATTGGTCCACCTCTGGCAGCAGTGCTCCAAGGTTACAAACCAAGATCTTTTCCCTGTCACTGAGCTGTGCTGTTTCCCCATATTTATTCAATGTAATCCAGTAACACTTTTTCTGATGAAGTCATTCCCACATATAAAATGGCAGTTACTTACTATAAGCTTCATGCTCATGAAGAACCCCATCTTTTTACTGTTCACTTTCTAACTCACTTCTGACCATTCAGATGAGATGAGCAATCTTAATAATTTCTACCTCTGTGTGTTCTTTTTTGCACTCTGGTTTTAAAGGAGCCAATGTTGCGTAATGGTCAGAGGAGGATATGGAGACCCAGGTTTGAATCCTCGCTGTGCCATGGAAGCTTGCTGAATGATCTTAGACCAGTTACAGACTCTCAGCCTAACCTATTTCACAGGATTGTTCTTGTGAGCATACAATGGAGGAGAAAAGAATGGTATAAAGCCATTTTGGATCCACACTGTGGAAAAAGGTGAGGTATAAATAAACTGATCTTAAAGAGGTATAAATGATCTTAGAGGGAGTTCACACATCTTCTGCTATCCAGGTGATGGCCATTCCTAGACTGGTTTAGGTTCCAAAAAAAAGGCAAGACATTTTCAGTCCATTTCCTGAGCCAATCTTTTCAGTTCTAACTTATTTCACAAAAAATAGCAGTAACATCTGATATTTATCTGAATATATTGTGCATACTGCAGGGACAATGTAAACCTTCTGCCTAAAATCCCATAGCCAATCACACTGGAGTAGTACAACTAAAGGCAGACCATTCAGAGTAATAAAGACTGTGATGAGAAGTTATTTGTGGTTAATGTGCTATAACTCTAGAGGATCATGGGAATCAGATGGAACAACAGCCAATAGGTAAGCAACAAAAATAGAACCAGTGTGGCCCAAACTTGTTATAGGATTGACTGCAATTCTGGGAAGTTTTCTTTCCTCCTAGCATCCTTTTTTGCTGGTAGTGGAGCTGATTTCTACACAGAAATCTATTGGTTTTTATTGCTTGCTTCCCAGGGTTTGGGGCAAGGGAATTTGTATGGATTCCACTGATGTACTTGAATTTGGAGAATGAGTGTTGTTTCTTAGAAAACACACTCATTCTCCATGTGGTAGATGTAATATTTAAAAATGTATATATTTTATTGAAAAGAAATAGGAACTTAATGTAATATTGCAATTCAACTGCACGTCCATTTCATTTATTCAGCTCTGAAAATAAACTGGAATTAGTAAAAGTTAAGTTGCCTATGTTAATTCCTATTCATAAACTTAAAGTCACACAGTGGAGCTCTTAAAAGCATGAAAATTTGATGTGTTTCATTTATACATGTGAAATATCCTATTCATTCCAGGCTTTGCTCAGTTTCACCAATTAATGGATATATCAGAGCAAATCAATTATGCATTGCTACTTTATACCCTTCATTCACTTTGAACAGGGTTTCCTACAGAAGGCTTCTTCTGTATAGTAACTATACTTAATTAAATGCACCCATACTATGGAATGAGTTTTAAACTAACAGGGCAGGCTCAAAAACCACCACTGAGAGACTTATTGTAATCCAAGGAACTAACATAAGAGTTCTTAGATTAGTGGATTTAGTCCTGTTAGCATTTGTGATTTATCATTAAGAGACATGTCTGCCACCTGGTCTCTGCTAAAAAGTCATCACAGTCACTAAGGATTAAGTTTCATTTTCCTCACAGCAGCTGATGGCTTTAAGTGAGGTATAAATTAATCACAGCTTCTTACCTCACAAAATTCTATAGGTAAAAGCAACAGAGGCATCAGATCTAATCCTCCAAATTACAGGAGGTACGGTAGGGCTAGAACACTTGTCTGGTCTTGAGGTAAAGTCAGAATTGTCAAGGCAAAGATTCACAATGAAATTACATGTTTTGTGTGCAGAAAGGTGCTGGATAAATCCTAAACATCTCCAGTTAAAGGATCTCAAGCGCTGGGGAAGACATTTTGAGACCTTCGAACAGCTATCAATAAGAGTAAGTAGTACATTGGTCCACCTATTCCAGTCCTGTCAGCAGAAGGCAGAATTTTATACTGCAGACTTCTACAGTTTGATATTTCATTTTTTAAAGTTTAAACTGTAATGTAACATTTAATCCTCAAGAATGGACCCAATGTAAGTGATCCTCCAGATGAAAAACCCACATTTTTTAATATACAGTATATTTCCCCTTTTGTCTTAGCAAATCCGAGCTCTCTCATAGGCTAGAACTGGATGGGACTGTGGTGCATCAACCTTTGGCCCATCAAACCATCAATCAACTGCTCTTGTGTCACACTGTCTGACTCTGCTCTCCCCCACCCACTGACGGCCCCAGGACAGATTAGGATTGATCCTCTGGGGAAACTGCTAGGCAGTGGCTGCTTGTAGGCAACTGATGTTGCTTCTCTTAGTAAAAAACCCCCAAGCTTTTCTCTCAGCAGAAGCCAGTGGGGAAGGTTGTTTCAAGTTCTATTTTGGCCTTTGAGAGAGAACTCATTGGTTGGCTCTACTTCTGTCTCCCATCCGAGTGGCTGTCGCTAGCCAGCCAAGCTGATTATGACAGTAAAAGGCATCCAACCTTGGTTCTGGCAGTTGCTGCCTTTCCCTACTCTCCCATTGGCTATGCTGCCTGTCACATGCTTTGCAGAGGACAGAAAGAAAGCCTTCCTTTCACTGGCTGAGGGATGGAGGAAGAGGGAATCAGCCAAAGAGAAAGCCGTCCCACAATTGGCTGAGGGAGGGAAGTAGAGGGAAGGCTTTTTCTCATTTGGCTGAGGACTCCCTTGATTGACTGAGGACTCCTCCCTATCCTCCTCTGGGAAGGAAACACCCAGTGACAGGGGTGAAAATGGTGTTCTGTCACAGTAGGCCAGATACAGAGAAACAGAGAAGGAAAGCGAGAGAGAGATTGAAGTCAACGCTATCAGAGAGAGTTGGTCTGAAAGGTATCACTAAAGTTCTCTGAGGGAGAACTCACTGGGGCCAGTCCTGACTACGGCTGCCAGTTCCAGGTTGGTGGGAAATCCCTGGAGATTCTGTGGTGGAGTTTGGGGAGGGCATAAGAATCAGGGCTTCAGAGTGGGGTCTGCCAGACCCAGGTTCTTGCTGTGGAAGCTTACTGAGTGATTTTGAACCAGTCACATACTTCCAGCCTTACCTACCTTGCAGGGTTGTGGTGCAGATCAAAGGAGAGAGAGGAAATTGATGTAACCTTCTTTGTCCCCCCCCCCCCCCCATGGAGAAAGACTGTCTTTTTCCTATGTAGAGGCAGCAGGGAGGGGGAAGTGATGGAAAGCTGAAGTCAGAGGGGCAGATAAAGGGAAGGAGATAAGGTTGCCAACTCCGGGATAGGAAATTCCTGGGGAACCATTTTTGCCAATCTCCAGATAAGGACTGGTGATCACTCTATATTACAACTGCTCTCCAGATGGCAGATCAGCTCTCCTTGAGGTGAGGGAGGGGGGACTGAATGCCTTCATTTTGGTGGGTAGGAAGATACCAAGGGTGCGGGGGCCTCTTTCTAGAGCCCATTATATTTTTCTTCACAACAGGCCTTATCCCTAGTCTAATAATATTTTAAATTTTGACCATATACAACATGGAGCATGTAAGTGTCTTAGTATTCAAGTTACTATATCAGTTATTCATTAATTTTCTTCACATCCTGCTCTAGTACTGTTTTATATGAAGTCATTTATGTAAAAGATATCTAGAGTGAAGTTTCCACGGCAGTATTGGTAATATGCCTCACCACAACAACCAGCCGAGATGCACACAATCTTATTTTTCCATTTAGATTTCCATAATTAATGAAGGGCCATTGTGCATGCAAAGAGGGTTAGAAGTGTGGGAAGTATCACCTATGGCTTTTTTTCCCAAGCTATTCAGAATCTTTTGTTTTGTTCTTTCATGAACTTTAGTTCCAGTAGGGCAGGCCTATAAATCATTACCCCTTTAGTGTGCTAAACAAGTCCCCGAATCAGCATCACATCTATAATGACATATGTTGAAGATTCTCTCACTTAGAATATAAGGAAGTGTTTTGTGCAAATTACTTGAGTAAAAATATCTGTTAGTGCCATAAGTGGCAGAAAAAGTCAGTACTCACCAAACTGGATTCTCTTCTGGGGGGAGGCCTTGTTCTCAGATTGGGAGAGCCTAGTGAGGAAGGGAGGAGGAATTCCACATTTAAATAGACCATGTTAATCAAAATACCAACATTCTTTTCAGACATTAAGGATCTGGGATGCACATAATGCAGGGGAGTTTCATGTCCCAAGTGATTTCTTTCCATATATCAGCTGCATGGGTCAAACTATCTTAATGGGGTAAACAGCAGTTCTGGAGAGCTACTAGGTCAGGAAAAGAGTTACGCCCTTCTTCACCCGGTGCAGATTAGGATCCGATGCAGTTGCCCTTTATAAAGAAATATACTCTTACTTTTTCTCCCCTTGTTCTTAGTTACCATTGTGCCTGCCTTCTGCTTGCTGCTGCTTCCCCCCTTTCATCTTTGCTGTCCCTCCCCCCTGCCACAGCTCAGTGTTTTCTTCTCCTTGTCCTAGCACCAGGCCTCGAATTCAGTGGGAGCTCACAGAAGTGCTGCTCCTGAACCTTTATGAGAGTTCCATCTCCTCCTTCTAAGAGTTCCACCTCCTTGTCCATTGAATAGTATGTGCAGATGCATAACATTCCCTGGGTGAACTCCACCACCTATTTTTCTACAAAATGACCCCTGCCTAGCACTGATTTTTGAGGTGGGAGCCTCACCAGCCATTAAGGCTGCTACAGCAACCCAAAACAGTATCAGAACTCTAGCGGTTGTTTCATGCCCTTGCCATCAATGTGTGTGCATATGCAGACTTACTATTAAGATTTTTTTTTTCTTGCATACTGGGCTACTGCGTCTTTATTTTTTTTTTAAATTGAATTTTTGTTGCTGTTTTTTCAAATCTGGAAGGTTTTGGGAGGGCTTGCAGAATGTGCATTTCCAATCCTGGCTGTCCCCTTTCTGTGGATTTTGCTACCCACACAGTGGTCAGGACCTCAGAAATTGATAAAGTGGCAATTCTTGACAGTGCCTGTCACAGAACTCCTAATGTCATGTTCAGCTTGCCCCTGAATTGATGCCACTGAACAGAAGTGATTCCTTTCAGCCCTGAAGGCATATAAAATTCTAAAGATTGCTGAGATATCCATCCAGTTACAGGTGAAAACCTGAACTTTACTGGCATGTTTTGCAAAAAAGCGTGAAGCTCACAGGCAGAACTTTTAAAAAGCAGTATACTTTCTGGACAGTAGAGGGCCTTAAGCACCTTGCCCAAAACAGTGCTGTAATGCTCAGTGTGCCACAGATCCTTCAATCAATCACAATGTTTATAAAATTTATAGTTTTTGCAGATGGGCATTAAACTAGGGGCCTGTCATTGAACATTAGATAGGGAATTGGACAGTATTCATCTCTAGCAGCCAGCAGCATCGCTGCTTGGCTGCAGGGATGTCTTTGCCTCCCTGGAAGGAAAAGGGAGGACTTCTGCTGCTTGTTTGGACGCGATTCCAAGGGGGTGGAGCTTGCTGCTGTAACGGCAGCACCGTCCGCCCCCTACCTCAGTCTTCGACAGACGATCAGCAGAGCAGGAGTGCTTTTGAGTCGCTCCTTACTGATCGTGTCACTTTCGGGCCAGGAGTTTTGAGCGGGCGCTGATAAGACCGGGAGGGAGTGCCTTCCTCGCTTCTTTTCAGCCACGTTATTTGCTGCTGAGTGTGTCAGTTTTGGGCCGGGATTTTTGATCAGGGCCCTGATAAGACCAGGGAAAGCACCTTGCCTCACTTCTTCTCAGCCGCGTCAGTTGCGGGAGATCCAGGCCCTGATAAGGCCGGGAGGAGTGCCTTAGCTTGCTCCTCTTCAGCCATGTCAATTTCAGCTGTGTTGCTTTGCAGGGAGATCAGGGTCCTGATAAGGCTGGCCGGGAGCTCTTTAGGTGGTCTGTCCCTGGCTGGCTTTGGGTGCGGCGGTGCTGGCAGCGCAGGTCAGGACATCGGGCCTGGTGTTTGGCCCATGCTGAATGCAGCATGATCAGAGAGGAGGAAGAGGATCTCCTTTGGATGGCCTGTTGTGACTCTCCCCTCCTTGCCCCCCCGCCCAATTTGAGTTTAATCACCTATCAGGGTAGTTTAAGGAGGTATTTGGGGGTCTTTTAGGCTGTTTCATAGCCTGGAGTTTTCCTCGCTCTCTTCCCCCCCCCCTCAAATGTTTGCTTTATCATTGCAGTTTGTAAAAGGGTGGACAGTGAACATCCCTTCCCTTAGTATTAAGGGATCTTAGGTTTCTTTTTTGGAGAGTCATACTTTGTCGCTCGTAGGCTAAGCTGGGGTGGGGCAGCCATTTTTGCTCCCCTTGTGACTTTCTTCATGAGAAGGAAGGCAGTCATTTTAAGCACTGTAGAGGTAGGGCCATTTTGGCTGTAGCCAGTATCAGGTTTCTTGTGGCCTTTGTTATTCAGGTGGCCATTTTAGGTGTTGTCTAGCAGGGGCCATTTTTATGCTTTTGTGTGGCCTTATTCTTACTTGGTATTGCAATGTGTCAGGTAGGAAAGGGATGGGAGGATCTAAGGGTAATTAGGTCCCTAAGGCCCAGCCTAAAAGGCCGGCCCCACCTTGATCTTATTGGAGAGAGATGGTGGCTTAGTGGTAGAGCATCTGCTTGGTAAGCAGAAGGTCCCAAGTTCAATCCCCGGCATCTCCAACTAAAAGGGTCCAGGCAAGTAGGTGTGAAAACCCCCAACTTGGGACCATGGAGAGCTGCTGCCAGTCTGAGTAGACAATACTGACTTTGATGGCTGAGGGTCTGATTCAGTATAAGCAGGGCTTTTACAGATGATGAGGGTGATGACGGGGTTAATGCAGCTATTTTGCAACGGCTTTGGGCGTTGGAGCAGGCATCTGGCATTTCTCCCCCACAGGGCTCAGATGTTGGGGAAAATCCTAAAGCTATGTTTCAAGCGGATATTTTAACCAGGTTGTCTATCCTTGAGGGCAGGTCTGCTGGAAATGCCTCTGGAGGAGCCTGGGGGTCCGATGGCTCAGACTGGGGTACCAGTCCACTTCATATGGATGCTGGAACAGGGTCAGCATTGGTATTGGTTGGATTGGAGGGTAAGGCTGTAAACACTATGCATTCATACCCTGGGCTGGCTTGGCCATGGGGCCCATGGGGCCCTGCCGCTGCAGCGGTGGCAAGTGTTGCCACAGGGGCTTCTGGTACCTTCCCCTCTCCTGGCATGGGTACATGGCAAGCTGGGTCTTGGCCAGCCAGACATTTTGGCCCCTACGGGGCTTGGCCAGCAGCTAGGCAGCAAGGTATGCCAGGTCCCATGTTGGGGGGATGAGCCTTTTCTTCTCCTTTGAGTGCTTCTTATGGGTCTGCCCCTCCCTTTTACTGCATTGCCTTTTGGGGACTTAGCTTTACCCTTAGGTGATCATTTGTTGCCTGCAACAAAATATAAGAATTTACAGGGTGAATATGTGGTTATCTTTTCCCTCCTGTACCATGACCTGGAGAAGAAAGACAAGACGATTTAGACAATAAGGAGAAAGAGAAGTTGAAAAAGCAGACAGTGGACAGGACCTGGATCAATTGGCTTCCTGGGTTTTTCATATATGGTGGTTTGATAGCATGCTCTCAGCCTTGGAGGGGTGCTTCACTGATCCAGTATGTGGATATTATTTATAAGGAGTATACAATGTTAATGGGCCCACTTGGCTCCAGTATGACTAGGAGTTCCGAAAGCGGGCTGCCTTATACCCTTCCCTACAGTGAGACCACATCCACCAGCAGCTTTGGCTCCAGGTCTTGTCCCATGCGCAACCAAACTTGAGTGACCGCTCTGATAGTGGCCATTTGGTTGCCAGGACATCTGTGACTTCTTCATCTTCTTTCTGCAGTTCGGCAGGGCAGGCGGTTCAGCCCCGCTTGCTTTGCTGGGAGTTTGGGTCCCAGGGAGTGTGCAGTGGGAAGGGTTGCCAGTACAGGCATGAATGCAAGACCGCCGTATGTCTTGAATGTTTTAAGTACATAACTATGTGAATGTTTAGATTTTAATTATGTACATTATGGAATGTCTAATTTTTATGCATAATTTTATATTTTTATGTCAGTTTTTATATGTTGTAAGCCGCCCTGAGCCACCTGGTGGGAAGCGCGGGATATAAATCTCTAAATAAATAAATAAATAAATGCCCTATGTGGGGTGGCTCTCACTTCTTTAGCAACTGCCCAGCCACATAAGGACCAAAAGAAGCAGGACTGGGGGGTGGAGGTAATTACCAAGCTGGAATAGGGGCCCAGTCCGATAAAGGTGGGACCTCTTTATCCCTCTCCATCTGGCTGCAGGAGTTTTTGGAGTCTTTTAATGGGATTTCATTTTGGAGGGCAGACATGAAACTTGAAGCAGAGCTTCAGGTCATGTCTGACGCTGCTGGGTCTTTATTTTTGCAGACATTGGTGAACAGATATATGGCCAGATTCATGGGTTCAGGCGGGTGTGAACCAAGATCTTATGTTTCTTGAGTTCTTTCCCATTCTCGTTGCTGTTTGGTTGTGGGGGAGTTATATGGCCATTCGCACAATTCATTTTTGATGTGATAACATGGCAGTGGTATATGTCATTAATTCCCTTTTATCCAAATCTCAATGGGTTATGAAATAGGTGTGGGCCTTCACTCTGTGTTGTCTGTGGCTTAACATACTGGGGTGAATAATGTGGTGACTGAAGCTCTCTCTCGTGAACAGATGGAGAGATGTCATCAGCTGGCCCCAGAAGCTGATCGAGAGCTGGCGCAAATGCCCCCAGAGCTGTGGCTGATTGGAGAGCTGAAGCCTGCAGAGTGATAGGCCTAGCCATAGTGCACAGCACCAGGAAGACTTACGTTAGGGGTAGGGTATCACATTGTTCGGCCCCTCCCGGTGGAGCAGTTGCTCCACTACTGTTTTTCTTTAAAAGGTAAGGGATGGGCTGTGCAATCCATTAGGGGGTGCCTGTTTGCTCTGGCTTTTGCTAGTAAGGCATTAGGGTCTTCTGTGGAAGATGCTGGAGGGCTGGGCTAGAGAGGCCAGGCCTAATCCTGATGCTAGGAAGCCTATTTCCCCTTTGATTCTTAGGGGCTTGAAGGGGGTTTGGGGCACAGTGTATGCATTCTATTTTGAATCCACCCTGTTTCATGCTGCTTCCTTGGTTGCCTTCTTTGGGGCCCTCAGAGTCTGTGAGCTAGTGGCCCGCTCGTGAAATGATGTTTCTGGTAGTGCTTTGTTGCCACAGGTCCTGTGGTTAGTGGAGATTAAGGCGGGCACTACCGTTCAATGCTCTAAGACTGACTGGTGTCACAGGGGAACCGTTTTGGAGCTGGGCACATGCTTGGAGCAGGACTTGTGTCCTGTTTCTGCTTTGGCTGCCTATTTGGCAGTACGCGGTCCTAGGGATGGATTTTTGTCATCTCAATGGCAGTCCACTGACAAAACATCAGTTTTGGGTTGTGACTTCTTGGGCTTTAGCTAAGCTGCTTTAGTTCCCTAACTTAATCCCTAACTTTGTGTGGTTTGTAACATGAATTTTATGGTTACTGTTTCTAGTTTGACTGTTTTTTCTTTTTAGATGCTGGTGTTCCTGGCCAGAGGAGCCGAGTTCTCGTCTGTGGACACAGTTATGTGTTTTGGGCTGCACATCAGGCTCAGAGAACTTTGGTCAGCTCTTAGCTGGGACTCAACCAATGGGTCACTATTGAGTGGTGTGGGCGTGGGTTCTTCATAGGCTTGGCCTGATGCCATTGTTATTCCGCAAAAATGCTGGCCCGCCTCTCCAGTTTTTAATTATTCACCTCGGTGGGAATGATCTCAGACTATTAAAAGGCAAGGTGTTGGCCTTGCAGGCCAGGGATGATGTTAGGGCCAATAAGGAGAGATGGCCTGGGACCATTATAATAGGGTCAGCTATGATTCCCCGCCTTGTTTGCCATGGTGTTTGGGACCCTGCAGACATTGAGAGGGCCTGTTACAAGGCTAACTAGAAGATTAGGAAAGCCTTAGAAGGCGGGGGGGATTGGGCTACTACCTGCCCCATCTGGGTATTTCTCTTAAATTCCCTTACCTCTACAGAGGTGATGGGGGATCTCTCTGAAAAGGGTAATATGCTTTTCTTGAGAAGCATTCGGCAAGAGCTGTGGGTGGCATTGGGCCTTCTGGTGGGTGCTAAGGTTTAAGCAGAGGTTTGGCCTTAGTGGTGGCAGGTTTTACTGTGCTTATGGTACTGTGTGGCTAGGGGCAGACCATAAAGCTTTCCCTCTTGGGGGGTTAGGGGTCTGGCAGGATCAACCTTGGAGTTCAATGACCTGGGGTGGGAGAATGCAGAACGTCCTTTAAGGCTCAACTGGAGGGGGCCTTCCATTGAGACATGTGTCTGGTGGCCGGGTCCCTCGCCCGTTGAATGGCAGGGGAGGGGTTTGTTAAGACCTCTGGCCCTGACCAGGCCGCAGCTTCAGTACTGGAGGGTGCCTTGCATTGAGACGTGCATCTAGTGGACGGATCCTCTGGGGATTGCCTTCTTGCTGAGCTGACCTGGCAGGAGCTGTGGCGTATAGCTTCGGCTGGGGGCTGGGTTCCTCGACTGTGGAATGAAAGGGGAGGTGTCTGTTGAGACCCCTGGCCCTGACCAAGAAACAGTTTCAGTTAGCCCTTGCTGTTTATTACTTAAACTTAAATAAAGTGGCCCTTAGTTATACCCAATACCTTGCGTCTGACTCTTTATTCCGACTTGGGGGGCAAATGAGTCCTGGAAAGCATAGCAATAACTGCTAAACAATGGTATACTCCCACATCTGTTCTATTCTGGATGGACTAAGAAAAAGCCAGTTACATCAGTTGATATCTGGAGGAGGCAGAAACCCTAACATTTACTAACAACAACCATTCCAAATCCCACATGGTTCTTCTACATCCAAAAACTTAACAGAGCAGTTGATGTCAATTTCACTTTAAGGTAAAGCCCACACGAGACCATAAATTAAACTGGTAGAACAGTCAGTGGTCATTATGAGGTGCCACAATCATATTGCCAGTCGCGGTCCCAAAAATCCAGTAATGTGGTTTGTGCATAAAGGATGCTTCAAGGGATTTTTACTGCATGGAATGTTACTGGAAAGAGACTTAAGAACTACAGGATTCCTTCTATCCATCACTATTTGCAAAAATGGATTGACATAAATTGTATTCACATGTTGTACTAGCAAGCTGCCTTACTGGGTTAAAATTTCTACTGTTTAAATTTGTCCTGTTGTATTCATAACTTGCCATCATAGAACATAGTGAGAGTACATAAGGTGTCTTAATTTTAGCAAGCATCATGGATCTTCTAACTATACCCTTGGACCAAGATTAGAATCAGTACCTTCCTTGCACTTTGGCTGCTGTAATCAGTCCCTGCAATAAACAGGCATGAGAAATAAGCCATAGTACAACAAGAAGTCAACTGTGAGCTTACTTATTTGAGCTCTTTGAGGTGCAATCCGTGCTATGGCAGGAGATCCTTGTGCCAGTTTTGGGACCTGCTTGTCTTGAGCCATCATGGCATTACCATTGGAATCATTGCATAAGATGGGCAAGCTAATTTCCTTCTTAGAAATGTGGGATTCTGCAGTTTCAATTTCTGACTGTGTTTCCTTGTCACTTGAGGATTTCTTGTTCAACAGGTTGCTGATTTCCATGATGTTTCCTATAATTTCCACTGGTCCTGTTAAGTTTTTTTTCCTAGATGAAAGATCATCTTTTATTTTCTTGAGATACGATGCTGGAGCCCAGCCCTCCTTGCCTAAATATCTGAAAGTAAGAAAAGATACCACATTTAGTACTTTGCATCTCAAAAGAAGGATAAGCCATAAACAAGAACCAGTCACTCTCTCAGCCCAAGTTCCTGCATGGTATTGTTGTGAGGACAGGTTGTATTGCAGGAGACCATGTATGCCATTGAACCTGTTGAAGTTGTGGGGAAAAAACCATTTTCAAAACTGTTACCCATGGTTAATTACCAGTACACCCAGATTCCTCTCATTCTTTTCTCACAAACAGAACATCAAATTCTGAAGACTAGGAAATTTTTACTTCTTTAGCGATGTATAGACAAAGCATGCTACGGACTAACTACAAGATACCTTGTGAGTACCTCTCTAATGAGTGCCAAGAAATTATTTCAAATAACTGTTCAGAACAAAAGCAAAACACTATAGTGGCCAGATTTTCTTGTTCTCTATCCAAAGACTGCAAGGTTCATTAACAATGCACAAAAGGAGGACAGTAGTCTAGCTGGGGAAGGATTGTAACCCTCCAGCTCACAAAAGAAACTTCAGAACGGCTAGACTCTGGCATTGTTTTCAACCCACATGATGCTAGCTAGGATCTGATCTTGCTCTAGTGGATGGATGAGAGAGCAATTACTTGCATAAATCTTCCACTATTCAAGAGCTCCAGCAGCACATGATACTGGCCTTGGTTAAATGGAAGATGGACCTGTTACTGCCCCAGTTTAAAAAGGTCTTCCCAGGTATCACGTGTATTCTAGAGAACAGAAAAATTTGAAGGACCCTGTTTTTCCTTACCTCAAGGATTAATGTGGCATCTTGGTAATCCACACTCCACAGGGGTGATTTTTAAACTGTTATGCAAAGACCACTGCTGGTTCCTACTGTGCTATCTGGTACACTCCCCAAGTCCACAATGAAATCAAGAGATGAAAAAGTACTGGTGTTCCAGAGGTTTCATATGCATTTCTAGTACATGTTGGACAGGTAATTCACTTTTTCAGTTTAAATTAGAGCATTCAACCTGAAAAGCAGCTAATTTCTTCAGCAGT
Source organism: Heteronotia binoei (assembly GCF_032191835.1). Classification (NCBI taxonomy): domain Eukaryota; kingdom Metazoa; phylum Chordata; class Lepidosauria; order Squamata; family Gekkonidae; genus Heteronotia; species Heteronotia binoei. The sequence continues at coordinate 73,840,757 of NC_083228.1, read as the reverse complement.
GCAAGCAGATGCACTGGTAATGGTAAAGTTATGTCTAGTTATGTCTATAAACTGTCAAGCATCTTTCCACATGGGCTGAACATTAAGAAAAATATGGTGGTCTGCAAGACAAACAAACACTTCAACAAAATCAAAATAACAATATTCAGTGGAACAAAGTTGAATACAATTTCAAGCACTTAGCTTGGGTAAATTGCCACCTGGGGTCTTAGCTATTGACTCGGCTGCTAACTGAGGTCATGAAACTTCTGGTACTGGTACACAGGTACATTCGTGTTTCAGAGCAAGGGCTCTACCCCCAAAAGAATACCGGTACACTGTTCTAAGGAAAACTCCATGATTAACCCTAGTCAGCTATTTTTTTACTTGCAGTTCTGGGATTTACAACAGATTGTACCATTTCTTTTGCAAGACAGGCTTGTGGACTGCCCATACTGTGTCTATACTGTGAAAATCTGGCAACAGACAATGAAGCTCCATCAGCATTTTGCAGTTATAAAAACCATGGTTTATCAGTTAAAGCCACTTTAGTTGATGACTTATTGTTACCTTCCCAGTCATGACAAGAGGTATTATTCAGGCTTTAGTAAGAGACTATGGCCATTTCATTCAAGAACACAAAACTGATTGTGCTGTCGAACAGCCCAGTTATGTGGCTGGATTTGTGAGGTGTTAGACATCAGTTCAGGATCTCAGTAATGCCAGTAACTCCTACTTACAGCAGGGTGAATGTAACACCATTTTGATTAAGTGAAGACCACAATACAATCAGAGCCCGTTTGGTGTAGTGGATAAGTGCATGGACTCTTATCTGGGAAAACTAGGTTTGATTCCCCACTCCTCTACATGCAACTGTTGATGTGACCTAGAGTCAGTCACAGGTTCTCACAGACCTGTTCCTTTCAAGAGCAGTTTCTGTCAGAGCTCTCTCAGCCCCACCTACCTCACAGGGTGTCTGTTGTGGAAAGGGGAAGGGAAAAGAGATTGTAAACTGCTCTGAGACTCCTTCAAGTACTGAAGGCAGGACATAAATCCAATCTCCACCACCTCCTCTCCTTCTACTACTACTACGGGCCTATGTGCATGCATACTGAGGAGGGGGGTGTTGCTACTCAAAGGTCTATTCGTGTTATGCTGTGTAGTGAAAAAAATTATATTCAAATCATAACAAAAGAGTCAAACTTGCCTAGTAGTCTGAGTATTTGTTTCCCCACCCCCTTTAACATCTGCTTTCCAGCTTCAGAATACTGGAATTACTCCAGAGAGAAACAAACCAGGAAGGGAGAATGGGGAAGGGAAGCAAGTATCAGCACAGAACCATGAATTTTGGAAAATATCATAGCTAAGAAGGTAAATGTTAAAAGATTTTAAGGTGGAATCTATTTGCTTAATTATTAGCGTTGCCTCTTTCTGTGGTACTTGAATCAAGTTTGACAAATGTATCTGTAGCCCTGGATTTAACAGTAACAAATTCAGTTCCATTATTTCTAATAAACTAGTTTGATCTGGAGGGCACAAATTACTCCCCCCCCCCCCCCAGTGAAATCTCAGGTGAATCTGTCATGAGTTTCTGTAACTGACATGCTCAAGGGGCACAGTAAATTGGTAGAACATCTGCTTTGCATGCAGAAAGTCCTAGGCTCAAACTCTGGCATCTTCAGTTAAAAGAATCACATAGCAGTTAATGTGAAAGACCTCTGCCTGAGGCCCTAGAGAATTTCTGACAGCCAGTGTGACAGTGCTGACCCTTGAAAGATCAATATTCATGGGCTGTGAAATGGGCACTTGGAGGAAGCTGGATAAAGCAACAGCTGAAAAACAGGAGCAATTCTTAGAGTACAAAGTTAAGCACTCACACAATTCTCATTGAAAGTCAGCACTTCATGTACATTCAATGCTTAAGTCATATTATTTAAGTAGGGTTTAAACACATTGTTATAACAGACTCAATTTGTTTTACTAATGTTGTTCCAAGTGCCAATCCCCACTCAGCCCCCCAGCCCCAATTGCCCAACCTAACCATTATCTTCCATACCTCCTTGCCCCCAGTTGCATTCATGTCAGCAGAGAAGAGTAGACAACAAATTAAGGGATTCTGTCTTAAGAGTAGACAACAAATTAAAGGATTCTGTTAATTTTATCATTTTAAGAATTAATAACATAACTGTCCTCTGGAGCACATTCATGAGGGCTATCGTGCCTTGAGCTAGTTTACCAACAATGCAATCCAGAGTTGGTGCTCTGCTATTGTTGTCTTCTACAGCAGGGGTGGACAACTACTCTCCAGATGTTTTTTGCCTACAACTCCCATCAGCCACAGCCCTCCAGCATAACCTGCCAAAGGAAGATATACCTCCCATTTTGTGGTGTTGTCTAGTCTACTCTCTGCTATTTACATCTCACTAATACTATAACTGATAGGCAAGAACATAAAAGCAGTCTGCTAGATCAAAGGCCCATCCAATTCAGCATGCCAATTCACATAATGTCCAACCAGATGACTCTGGGACAGTCTATTAACACAGCCTACACACAGCAGCCTCTCCTCTTGTTGTTACTTGCCCCCTCACCAACTGGTATTCAACACTATATTGCCTGAAAAGGACAGGTTTCTTACCTGTAACTGGTGATCTTCGAGTGGTCATCTGTGCAATCACACATATGGGTAATCCGCAGGATTGGCCCCGACCTCGGAGAGTTCAAAGCAATCTTGATCGTAGATCTGGCGCGCCTCCCACTTGTCCTGGGAGGAGACAGCTACTGCGCATGCCTGGACAAGGGGGAGGTGCTTAGCCACTCAGTTTCTTCCCGCCGCCGGATAGGTGGAAATAACTGTGCTTACTAGCTTCCAGCAGCGGGGAAGGCTGGGTGGGTCTGTGTGATTGCACAGATGACCACTCGAAGATCACCAGTTACAGGTAAGAAACCTGTCCATCTTCTTCGTGGTCTCTGTGCATTCACACATATGGGTGATTAGCGAGCCATTTCTTCGGAGGTGGGTGCTGGACCTGTAAGAACATGAAGGGTTAGAGCGTAACGTAATGATAGTGGTACTCACAGTGGTTAGTCGAAGATCGATCGTAGCACTGCTTGTCCGAAGGAGGCATCTCGCCGGGCACGGACGTCGAGAGCGTAGTGCGAGGCGAAGGTAGATGTGGAGGACCAGACGGCTGCAGCGCATATGTCCTCTATAGGGATGCCTTTCATGAAGGCAGACGAGGTAGCCACGGCTCTGGTTGAGTGGGCTCGTATATGTTGAGGGATTGGTTGTTTTGCCAGCTGGTAACAGAGTTCGATGGCAGCAACAATCCATTTGGAGAGTCTCTGAGTAGATATTCTGCTGCCCTTATTATGGGTAGCGTAGGTGACAAAGAGTCTAGGGTCTTTACGGATTTGGCGGGTTCTGTCTATGTAGAAGGCTAGGGCTCTCCGTGCATCCAGGTTGTGGAGTGCCCTTTGTCCCGCGTCCGCGGGGTGCTGGAAGAAGGCTGGTATAGTGGACTGTCTTCCTAGGTGAAAGGTAGAGACGACCTTGGGTAGGAAGGTCGGGTCAGGTCGGAGGACCACCGTACTGTTATGAAATATCGTATACGGTGGGTCTGCTCTGAATGCGCAGATGTCACTGGCCCTCTTGCCTGTGGTGAGGGCCGTAAGTAGTGCCGTCTTCCATGACAGCAGGTGTAGTGGGATGGAGGCCATGGGCTCGAAGGGTGGTTTCATGAGTTGGCTCAGGACTAGGGACAGGCTCCAGGTGGGTAGAACTTGTTTGATTGGTGGGTGTAGGCGAATGATGCCCTTGAGGAAAGCTCTGGTCGCGTGGTGAGAGAATACCGTTGTGCCATCGATGCGGGGGTGGAAGGCAGAGATGGCTGCCAGGTGTACCTTCAGGGAAGAATACGACAGACCCGCTCTGGAGAGCGTTAAGGTGTAAGTTAGTACCTGAGGTATAGTGGCGAGGTTGGGGTCGAAGTTGTGCTGTGAGGCATAGTGTGAGAAGCGTTTCCACTTAAATAGATAGGATTTCCTAGTAGATGGTTTTCTGGAGTTCACTAGGACCTGACGGACCTCCGGAGGGAAGTCTAGAAACTGATTCTCCAGGCTGTTAATTTGAGCGATGCCGGGTTGTGGTGAAGGACCCTGCCGCCCTGTTGAGAGAGGAGATCCCGTGTTTGAGGGAGCTGGATGAAGGTATTGTTGGACAGGAGCAGCAAGGTCGTAAACCAGGGTTGGCGCGGCCACCATGGAGTTATGAGGATGCAGTTTGTGTGGTCTACCTGAATCTTCTGTAGAACTCTGGTGATAAGTGGAATGGCGGAAAGAGGTAGTGGAGTGTTCCTTTCCAAGTTTGTATGAAGGCATCCCCCCTGGAGAGGTGGGATGGAGGACCTCTCATGTAGAAGCGGGTGCATTGGGCATTTGACGGTGAAGCAAATACATCTATCTTCGGTTGTCCGAAGATGCTGAATATCTGTCTGATGTATCGGCTGTTGATAGACCACTCGTGGTTGTTGGTGGAGTGGCGGCTCAGGGCGTCTGCCTGGGTGTTCTCGGCCCCTGGTAGGTGTACGGCCGTGAGGAAGATGCCCTGGCTTATGCTCCAATGCCATAGGGCTAGGGCTCTCTTGCAGAGTCTGACGGAGGCGGTGCCGCCCTGCCTGTTGATGTAAAAGACTGTGGCGATGTTGTCGGAGGTGATCTGGACGTGCTGGTTCCTTAGCGATGGGAGGAAGGACCGCAAGGCCTTGTGCACTGCGATGAGCTCCAGGCAGTTTATGTGGAGAGAGCGTTCGTAGTCTGTCCACTGGCCCTGCACCGTGAGGTCTTCCAAGTGGGCTCCCCATCCCCAGTTGGAGGCATCTGTGGTTACAATCACCGAGGGCGGTGTCTGCTTGAATGGCATGCCCTTGTAGAGGTGACGTTCCTTGGTCCACCATTTGAGGGATGGTACAATGTGTAGTGGAAGGGTGAGCAGTGTGGATTGATGTTGTGTGTGAGGGCGGAAAGTTCTTACGAACCACATTTGGAGGGGACGCATGTGCAGCTTCGCAAACCGCAGAACTGCTGTGGTTGCTGCCATGAGGCCTAGCATTCTCTGGAAGGTGAGCGCTGTTTGGGAGCGCTGGGCGATGATAGTGTTGGCCAGTGACATTATGGCGAGTGCCCTGTCCTGAGGTAGGAAAGCCGTTTGCGAGAGCGTGGAGATGTCTGCTCCTATGAATTGGATCCTCTGGGTAGGGACTAGTTTGGATTTTGAGAGGTTGACTAGGAGGCCTAAGGTGGCCAGGGTGGAGAGGGTGGTCGAGACGTCCAGTTGTAGTTGCTCCCTGGAATGGGCGACGATCAGCCAGTCGTCTATGTACGGGAAGATTGATATCTGCTGCTGGCGTAATGTGGCTGCTACTACTGCCATGCACTTGGTGAAGACCCTTGGTGCTGTGGAGAGACCGAAGGGAAGGGAGCAGAACTGGAAGTGCTGCTTCCCTATGGCGAACCTGAGGAATCTTCTGTGATGATGGTTGATTGTAATGTGGAAGTAGGCGTCCTGGAGGTCTATGGACGCCATCCATGCTCATTCTGGGATGAGCGGGAGGATTGCCTGAAGCGTGACCATACGGAATTTCTTGTAGGTTATGTGTAGGTTGAGTTTGCGGAGGTCGAGAATGGGTCGGAGTCCTCCGTCCTTTTTTGGCACCAGGAAGTACCGGGAGTAGAAGCCGGTGCGATGGTATTGGGGTGGGACTGGTTCTATCGCGCCTTTGTCCAGCAGAGACGCGATTTCCGTCTGCAGGGGTGCAGACGGGGGTGTGGTGAGGAACCGGTGGTGCTTTGGAGTGGACGTAAACTCTATTAGGTAGCCTCTTTGAATGATGGCGAGGACCCAGGCGTCCGATGTTATGGTCCTCCAGGCAGTGTAGAATGGTTGTAGTCGTGTTGATGGGTTTGGCTGATGGAGGGAGACTGGACGGCTCGGGGCAGGGAGGTCAGAGAGACGGTTTGGGTGTGGTTGAAGGTTTCTTGGTTGTTTGGCGTCTGTGTTGAAAGGAAGGTTTGGACTGCGGTGGTTTGCGCTTCCATGGTTCCTGTTGCCGTGGGGATCTGTTCCCTTTGTATTGGTTGGACCTCCAGTTCCTTTGTCGATTGGTTTGGGTCAGAGGTTGGGAGACTCCCAGTCGTCTTGCCCTCTTCCTGCCATCGTCTACAGATGTGAGGATGTCATCTGTAGAGGAGCTAAACAGGCCAAGGCCATCAAAGGGCAAATCTTCAACTTTGTATTTGATGTCTGGTTGGAGGGAGGAGGACCTGAGCCACGCGTGTCTGCGGAGTGCTATGGCTGAGGCCAAGGTTCTGGAGGAACACTGTGCAGCGTGACGGGCAGTGTTGATTTGCTGTTTGGTTACTCTGGCCATCTCCTGCAGGGTGGTGGTGGCTGACTTTTGGGATGCCTCGGGCAGGGATGGTACCAATGCGGCGAGGGAGGTGGTCAGGTTGTGGGTGTATGCGGAGAAGCATGCCATGTAGTTGAGGATTTTGGTTGTGGCTGTAGTGAGGGCGTAAATCTTTCTTCCGATCGTGTCGAGTTTTTTGCCCTCCCGTTCTGGTGGTACCGGGTGTCTAGTCTGCTTCGACTTCGAGGACGAATGTACAATGATCGAGTTCGGAGCCGGGTGGGTGAACAGGAACTTGGAATCAGGTGCGTGTATCTTGTACAGCGCTTCAACCCTCTTGGATGTTGGCGGTACCGATGCCGGTTTGTCCCATGCTTCTTTGAGTGTTTCTAGTAGAACGGGGAGCATTGGGAGAGAAGAGCTGGATGGAAGATCCGCGTGGACTAGATCAAAAACGACGTCCGAGACTCTGGGAGCGTCTGTATTGAGCTTTAGATTTAGCGAGCTTGCCATGTTTGCTACAAGGTCGAGGTAGGATCTTGGGCCTTCAGACGGTGATAAGTCTGCTGGCTTGGCTATGTCGGAGTCTGGGGATTGTAGGTCCGAACCCGAAGAGTGGTCGGAGTCGGAGAGTTCCTCCTCGGATCCGTCGTCGGTTCCTTGAGGTAGGTCGGGCTGAGGTGTTGTCTTGGGAGCCGTGTGTAGGGATTCTAGTGGTGACGGGAGCTTCGGTTCGGCGCCGAGGTCCGTAGGGTCGTCATGGTGGTGAAGCGATTCGATCGATGCAGTTTGGAGTCTGTGTGTGCGATCTCGGTAGTGCGGAGACTCTTGGTAGCTGTGGTAATGGCGATCGTGGGATGGTGATCGTCGGTGCCGTCTTCGGTGCCGTGGGGATGGAGACCTAGATCTCGATGGAGAGTAATAGTAGTGTCTCCCCCTGCGGTGGCTGCGAGAGCGTCGGCGGCTGCGGGACCTGGTGCGGCGGCGACTGCGGGACCTGGTGCGGCGGCGACTGCGGGACCTGGTACGGCGGCGACTGCGGGACCTGGTGTGTCGGCGACTGCGGGACCTGGTGCGTCTGCGACTGTGAGATCGAGGTCTAGTCAGGGGATCTCTCGGGGTCGAGGGTTCTCTGGTGAGCGCGTGGGCGTCTATCGGCTGTGAGAGATCTATGAATTTAGTGGGGTCGAGAGTGTGGGTCCTAACGGATGCGGTAGAGTGCGTATCCAGCAGCTGGTCTGGTGGGGAATTCGGAATGGACGGCGACTTTGATGATATGCGGATGATTTCCAACGGAGTGATTAACGGTGTTGCCGTCGACTTCGACGTCGGAGTCTTCGGCATCGATCCGGAGGCAGTGGCGGTCGGGTTCGGGGCCTTCGGTTTGGTGGTCGGGTTCGAGGCCGAGTCGAGAGGGCGGGTCTTATGCTTTTTTGAGCTAGTGCTACCCGTCGGGTCCGAGTGGGCGGAATCGGAGCGGCGGCGCTTTTTGGGGTCGTCCGACTTCTTAGAGTGCTTGCCGGTCTTAGGCTTACAGGGAGTCTGTGCCACGGAAGCTGCCGACTGCGCCTCTCCCACGAGGTGTGGGGAAGATGGCGCGGGTTGTTGTTGTCCGCCACGCGGCATGGCCGGTCGGAGTGAGGTTTCCATGAGGTGGCTCTTGAGTCTCGCGGCGCGGTTCTTGCGGGCCTGTTTACCAAATTGGCTGCAGTGCACGCAGGAGTCTGGACGGTGTGCCTCTCCAAGGCAGAACAAGCAAAGAGAGTGGCCGTCGGACGAGGGGATTTTGGATGAGCAGCTGGTACAGCGTTTAAAGATTATCTTGTCCCTTCCTTCCATCCGCCCGGGAGGGGGGGGGAGGGAGGGGGAAAGTCCAGAAAGATAGTAAGAGGAGGCTTTTTTTTTTTTTTTATACGATACCAGGAGAAGTAGAAGATGAAGAATTGAAGCGAAGAGAAGGTAGTTGTTGGAGATTGCAATGAAGAAGTTGGAGATCAACGAGGAAGGTGCGATCCGGTCGGCGGTAAGGAAGAAACTGAGTGGCTAAGCACCTCCCCCTTGTCCAGGCATGCGCAGTAGCTGTCTCCTCCCAGGACAAGTGGGAGGCGCGCCAGATCTACGATCAAGATTGCTTTGAACTCTCCGAGGTCGGGGCCAATCCTGCGGATTACCCATATGTGTGAATGCACAGAGACCACGAAGAAGATCATGGTTTCATTCAACTAGCATTAGAACAACCATTAGACAGACTTATATGATGTTTAGAATCCTTATGAAACTATCTAAAGTAAGTGGATGTCGTATGTATTGTGAAAGTGAATTTCCTAAGTTGAATTATGCACTGAATAAAACAATGCTTCCTTTTGCCTGTTTTCCATTTACTGCTGACCACCACCATTAGAAGATCCAGAGTTCTAGTATTACAGGAGACAGAAAACTATCTCCCTACCGACTTATTAAATGATGCAGCATAGTAGTTCTAGATGCGACACTGATATAGTAGCAGCTTCATGACTCAGATTGTGAGTCATTGCACTAGTTTGAATCTCCCAGGCTGTGCCTTAGCCGAATGTTTCCTCATATCACTGAGCAATCCCAAAGTCAGTTTGGTGTAGTGGTTAAGTGTGCAGACTCTTACCTGGGAGAACCAGATTTGATTCCCCACTCCTCCACTTGCAGCTGTTGGAATGGCCTTGGGTTAGTCATAGCTCTCACAGGAGTTGTCCTCGAAAGGGCAGCTTCTGTGAGAGCTCTCTCAGCCCCACCTATCTCACATGGTATCTGCTGTGCGGGAAGAAGATAAAGGAGATTGTGAGCCGCTCTGGGACTCTGATTCAGAGAGAAGGGTAGGGCATAAATCTCCTGTCTTCTTCAAATGACTAACTCGGAAAGGCTGGGGCTCAGCATTGGGGAAGGCATGATCTAAAAGCAAGTTTAAGCATTGCCCCTCCCATTTGCACAACTTCAACACAGTAAAATATTTGCTAAGTTAGTAGGTCTTTTATTTTGGCTTCCTTCTTCAATGAAAATACTCAAGACTGCAAGAGATTTCAGGTCCCTGCTGAGAACAAGATAAAAAGGGTCTGCCAGTAACAGAAAAATCTTTAAAAGACAAAAGGAGCTCAGTCATAAACTGGAGGGAGTGGAGTTTGGGATACTGCAAAGTACTGTACACTCTGCTCCTGAACCTTTGGCTTTGGATTAAAGTCCAGTAAATGATTTAGAAAAAGAAGAATGTGGAGCTGACATTGAGCCAGCATTCCTTGCTCATCATGAAGAGAGTCTGTTCCCCCTCTGTCACTTGCATTTATTATTGATGGAAGAGTTAATGAGGTTGTAAAGGGTGAATGTGTTTATGGAACACACAGATCTCTTTGTGGTTCCATTATTCATTGCTCTAGTGCTTTAAGAATGACCAAAAGTCAGACTACAAAAGCAGATGACCACCTATGGAAAATATCTTGTTTTATATGCAAGCAAGCGAGCAAATGGGATGCATGTAAGACAAAATGGAATCTCTAGGGAAATTCAGTAGAATTCTCTGAAATATGTTGGGTTTCACAGGCCTGTGGTCTCCTTCTGTTTATCCTAGCTCTCCTCATAGCCCACCCAGGGAGCAAGACCCCATAGCATCTTTAAGAAACTTTTTGCCCAATTGTTTTTTACTTTGACGCTCCCCTCCCCAAGCTGATGACTGCAATCCTTTGCATGTTCACTTGGGAGTAAACCTCACTGAATTTAGGAGCATTACCTCCAAGGAAACATGCTCATACTGCTAAATCTAAATCTGGCTTCTGCAGCTAAAATCCAGCAATGACACACTCCTTGTATCTTGGATCTATCTCAAATCAATTAGTAACAGGAGTCTATTTCGCTGAACACTCTAAAGAGATGATGCTTACGTGGCATTTAATGCATACCATTTTCTAAAGAAAGGCCATTTTTTTTAAAGAAATCCAGTTTTTTCTTGGAATTAGCCATTTAAGGATATTTGACAACCCAGAGAGAAACCTTTTGAGTTACTGCTATTCTAGATTGTTTCCAAAAATTCTGGTGGGGTTTTTTTTGGCATTTAATCAAAGACAGATATGTGAATAGAATATATATCTCAGCAAAGTTTCTTTTTTATACAGCATTATATAACACACACAAATACAAATGAGTTAGTAACAACATTCCAACATTATCAACAATTTAAAAACCCCTCATTGAATCTCTTCTTCCCATCTCAATCATTGCGAGGACAGCAAAACACACAAAAAAACAGGTGTTACCCACCACCACCATATCCTTGCAAGAGCGTCTTCACTGGATCCTATTCTCAACCAGATGGATAGAAATTCATCCCAATGCCTTTTTAAAAGCATATATAACTGGTCTTATGCAGCTTCATTAACATTCTCAGGATAAAGAAAATATCTGGAAGTCCCATTTCTCAAGGTATGCTGTGGTGAAGGTGATAATCAAAAGGCTGCAGAGTCCCAGAGTGATTTCCACCCCTCCTTACCTTATGTACCACCATCCTTCCAGGTTCTTTTGAATAACCTCCACAGTGACTCCTTTTTCAAACCCGATCTCATCCTTCCCTTGGCTGGTGTATGACTGAATTGTGACATATTTCTCTTCTAGCAAAGAAAGAAGAGGTAACATCAGTTAGGATCAAAACTTGCACCAGCAGTTCCTCTTCTCTGGTTGCTTTTAACAACGATGTTGCAGCAATTAAATGTGGAAGCACTGCAGAAGGTGGAGTCTTGCTCAGGGGACCCTGTAGTACCTATTAGCTGTCATGCTGTAAGCATGCCTGTATCAGCTCCTCACCACCGCCCTGCTCCTTCCATGCCAACAAATGAGACAGGGTCTCTTGGGGAGGGACTCCCCCAATTCTTACATATGGTATTGACAAAGATCAGACTAGCTGCCAAAGTAGCAAAGCGTCACTAGAGGATCTTGCTCCAGCTGGCTCCATTTAACACACACATGGTTATGTTAAATGCTGAATTACTGGAACCCAAATGCTGATGCTGGAGTGTGACCAATACGCCTCCAATGCAAAGGAATGGACTGACCTACCCTCTTCACACCCCTAGAAACAATACAGCTTTACAGTACTAGGCAGTCAGTATCTGTGGTTTCACGATTAGATCATTGTACCTTTCCCAGACATCAGAGCTCACAAAACAAAGGGAACTGTCATTTTCTATGCATCTTTTAAACAAAGCTAACTTAGGATGTCAACCCTGAATCAACAAATATTCAGGGATAGGGAATTCAAATCCATGCATTGTCACTAAGTGCTTAACATGAACCCTACCCAACACAGCACTATCTTAGTATTAATACTGATGGTTGCACCTCCAGGACTGGAGTCAGGTAAAGAACGTGCCCTGGATTATCCATGGACTCAGGGACTCATCTCCTCACATTAAACCTGCTTCTTTTGATTACATCCCTTAATTATATAAAAACATTTTAGGAATGTGGGTTTAGGAGTAATTCTGGGACAACAGATTACATACCAGGAGCCCTCCAAAGGACTCTGCAGGCTAGCATTTATTGTTGCTGCACACAAACACTCAACATCTCATTGTATACTTAATAAAATGTTCATGCTAGTCCTTCAGCTCCATGTCAGCTTCACTGGACTGCAACATAAGGGCTGCAGTTGCGCTTTGCTCTCAGAGCTGCTGCATGTAGAAGTCATGGTGGGGAAATAGCGGTACAAAATTTCCAGGACCCAGGCTACACTGGGGGCTGAGAAAGCCAGCTATAAAAAGAAGTGTAAGTGTGCTTGCATACATGAAATTTCTGGATTACACATTGGTGTTGGATCCATTCCAATCTACCTTCCCCCACTACCATGAGATGGGGACTGTGTTGGTTGCCCTCACAGATGATCTCCACAGGCAGCAGCATTTGACACAGTAGACTACCACCTACTGATTCACCACCTTGGTGAAACTGGGATTCATGGGGTAGCCCTGCAATGGTTCACCTCATTCCTCTACAGTTGGGAACACAGAGTGGTGTTGGGAGGGACAGTGTCTCCAAGTTACCTGGAATGCAGGGTCCCTCGGGGCACTTCTTTCCACAGTGTTATTTTACATCTTTATGTGATCCCTTACCCAGCTAGTGTGGAGTTTCTGGTTAGGTGTCATCAATATACTGATGACACCCAGCTATTTCTGCTGATGGGTGGCTGACCAGATGCTGCTCCCATGAATTTAGACAAGGGTCTGGAGGCCGTGGATGGATGGTTAAAGCAGAGTTAGCTGAAACTGAACCCGGGCAAGGCTGGGTGGGAGAGAGCCAAGGTTGGGTTGTCATCTCCTAGCTCTTGTCACCAGCTCTGACTGTCAAGAGCTTTGGCACAGCTCTAGATGCCATCTTGTCTATGGAGGCCCAGGTCAAAAGTTTGCCAAGCTGGCATTTCTCCAACTGTGCCAGTAAGGCAACTGGCTCTCTACCTGTCATGCCCTAACCTAGTCGTGGTAATCCATACCTCCAGGACAGACTACTGTAATTTGCTCTCTATGGGCCTATCCTGACCTAGAAGCTCCAATTGATCCAGAACACAGCCATGCAGGTCCTAACAGGGACCCCTTGAACAGCACACATTCAACCTGTGCAGCACAAGCTGCATTAACTTCTAGTAGAGCACAGGATCCAGTTCAGAATTATAGTTTTAACCTTTAAGGCCATCAGTGGGCAGGGACCCACATGTCTTTGGGACCACCTCTCCCAGTATGCCCCTCAAAGAGCATTACACTATGGAAATAGCCTTCTGGTGGTTCCCAACCTGAGAGATCTGGCTGTCCTCAACTAGGTCCTGGCCCCTGCCTGGTGAAACTCCCTGCCTAAGGCAGAAACATTCCACCAGGCATTTGGCCAAGGACAGCAATGGTCTGGTACTCATATCCCTATCTCTCCTCTCTCCATATACTCTCTACTTTGGGGGCAAATGGGCACTAACATTTCCGCCATCTATTTCCACCAGTTTTATTACTGATATTTACGTACTTTGAATGTTCTTTTATTCCTATTATTTATTGTATCTGCCCCTTGATGTAAGCCCTCACCCTCCTCAAGGCCAGGGCTGACTAGCAGACAGCAGATGTTTAGATATGGCTTTGCTACTAGTTGCCAATAGTTTGCATGCTAAGCAAAGGCTTAAAGGGAATGCATTGGAAAAGTCACCATGTTGTTAAGAGGTGTTAGAATGAATTGACTGTGCTAACTAAAAAGGAAATGAAGAAGACAAGAGGAGTATTGAAGACTGTACTCTTGAACTATTGAGACCTTGGCAGGTCTTGGATTCTGTAACATGGGAGCCAGCCCTACTGGTGGTGGATAACTGCTAGTCATTGAAAAGATAGATGAGAAAGAGTTGAAGTGACTGATAACTGGGAGGAGTTAACCATTGTCTTCCCTAAGAGCTGATTCACTTTAACAGAAAAAGAGCAGAAGTCACTGTGAGCTGAACCTAAGCTCCTCATGGGCTGCACTAGGCCCTGCACCCTATCCAAGAGCTGATCCAGTTCTTTGCCTGGCAGGAAAGAGGAACTGCTTCTAGGGCAATAAAACAAGAACAAATATACCTTCTGTGACCTTTGTGGGAAGAACTCCTGCTTGTTGAAGAGTACAACTGTGGCATCTTGGATCACACCCAAGGCTAGAGTTCACTGCAGAACTCACTACACTGTGACTTGCACGTGGTGGATCATCAGTAGTACTCTCCCTTTCTATAATACTCTAACTTGTGTTAGTTGTTAATGAACCAATTTGACATTTTCTTGGATTCTGGAATGTTCTTTGCATTGCTAATTAAATTGTTAGAGTTTCTGAAACACTGAGTGTGAGTCTTACCTTAGACTATGAAAGCCAGCAACTGGGATAAAAAGATGTTATCTTTTTTCCATATCTATAAGTATGGAATCTTGTTACTGTTCACTATTTTAAACAAACTCTCTTGTGCTTGAGGGCCACACTATTCTGCCCCAAAAGAGAACCAAGTGAATTAGCATAAATTGCATCTTTAAGTTTCACCACTTTTTTGGGGGGGTGGCGGTGGAGTATGAATCTAGCACTAAATACTAAGCTTTAGAAGTCTATCAAAAGCAGATTTTTAGCAACAGCAGATTTTTAGCAACAGCTTCCGGCGAAGACAGAGGTCCTTTGTTTTGGTCGCCGGGGACCGGGGGGGGAAACCCCCCTGCCAGCTTTTGACGGTGCTCCGCTGATACCGGCGGGCAGGGTCAAGAGCCTGGGGGTGCTATTAGAGCCGTCCCTAAAGATGGAGGCTCAGATAGCAACCACTGCCAAGTCCGCGTTTTTTCATCTCAGACGAGCAAGGCAGTTGGCTCCCTTCCTGGACCGCGACGACCTAGCAACAGTGATCCATGCTACGGTCGCCTCAAGGTTGGATTACTGCAATGCCCTCTACATGGGGCTGCCCTTGTGCCGGACCCGGAAATTGCAGCTGGTGCAGAATGCCGCGGCCCGGTTGCTATTGGGCCTCCCAAGGTGGGGGCACATCCGGCCGGGTCTTCGGGCTCTGCACTGGCTCCCAATAACATACCGAGTCCGGTACAAGGTGCTGGTTATCACCTTTAAAGCCCTATATGGCCTGGGACCTGCCTACCTGAGGGACCGTCTCTCCCCACACGTTCCCCAGAGAGTACTGAGGTCTGGGACTCAAAATCTCCTCACCATCCCTGGGCCTAAGGAAGTCCGTCTCAAGGCGACTAGAGACAGGGCTTTCTCTACAATGGCTCCAACATGGTGGAACCAGCTACCGGAAGAGGTGAGGGCCCTGCGGGATCTTACTCAGTTCCGCAGGGCCTGTAAGACAACCCTCTTCCGGTTAGCCTATGCCTGACTGGTTAAATGTAGCCTGCTAAACTGCTGTGTTTTATACTGTGTAGTTTTAATGTTATAATGTTATAGTTTTTAGGTTTTTGAATGCTTAACTTTTAAATGTAATAACTTTGCTTCTGTTTTATTGTTTTATCGTTTTGTTGTTGTTGTGAGCCGCCCTGAGCCATTCTGTGGGAAGGGCGGGATATAAATTACGGAATAAATAAACAAATAAATAAATACTAGGCGAAGCACAGTATTACACAGACCCTGGGAAAACATGTCTCTATATTTGAGAGAGAGAGAGAGATGATTTCATGGTCTCTGGCTTCATGTGCCTTCAGGATCACCTCTCACCCTCAGTTCAGCCCCATACAGTCATTCAGGAAGAACTGAAGGGCTGAGTTTGCAAGAGATACCATCCACCAGTATCCACCATCAAGGCCTCATGAAAGTGGACAATGCCCACTTCCACAATTTTAACCTCTCTTCCATTATTACCCCAAATGTGTGGTCCTAAGCACTAGACAGGTTTCCTTAAGCTGCTCCTAGCTCCAGCCACTCTCAGTAACAAAGGCGCCTGCCTATAAGCACTGGAAGAATCCAAAGGGGATCCTCTCTCTCTGTTTATCCCTATGCACCAATTACGGCATTCTAGTTGTGAGTATATAGTTGCTACCTTGCCTAAGCTAGCCCGCCTGGTGTTTACTAAAGCCTATTTCCTCTCATACAGTAGCTAGCAGCTCATGCAACAGACTTCCTCTGGAAAGTGCTTTAAGTACATTAATATTTGTGAGTACTTTTAATGACGTTTAAAGTGCAAGTGGGGTTTTTTTTTGGGGGGGGGGCGGTAATAGGCCTTTATTGCATTTTGTATGTTTTTCATATTGGAATTTTAAGCCACAAGGAAAAGTCAGGCATATTTACAACAAATACAGTTGACCATCAGCTACTGTTCCACCGCCTCACCAATGTGGGGATTTAGGGGTCTGCCCTTCAATGGCTTACCTCTTTTCTCCAAGGCCGGGGACAGAGGGTTGCAATAGGGGAGCAATCATCTCAGAGGCACCCTCTTGTATGTGGTGTGCCTCAGGGGGTAGTTCTTTCTCCCCAAAGTTGTTTAACATCTATATGTGCCCCCTTGCCCAAACTGTCTGGAGATATGGGCGGGGTTGTCAACAGTATGCAGATGACACTCAGCTCTATCTATTGATGGAAGGCCAGTCCAGCTACGCCCTAGAAGATCTGGACCTGGCATTGCAAGCCATAGTGAAATGGCTCAGGCAAGCCGAGTCGACTGGAATTGAATCCAGCAAAGACAGAGGTCCTGTGCCTAAGTCGCGGCAGCCTGGGTAGAGAGATCCCTTTGCCGGCCTTTGATGGGATGCCACTGGTGCCAGTGTTAAGGGTCAAGAGCCTAGGGGTGCTCCTGGAGCCTTCGCTGACAATGGAGGACCAGTTAGCAGCCACTGCCAAAACTGCATTTTATCATCTTAGGCGGATAAGGCAGTTGGTTCTGTATGTGGAGCGCAACAACTTAGCAACAGAGTTCCATGTGGCGGTCACCTCAAGAATAGACCACTGTAACACTCTCTATGTGGGACTGCCCTTGACTCAACTTTGGAGGCTGCAACTGGTGCAAATGTAACAGCCAGGTTGTTATTGGAGCTACCTGATGGGAACAGGTTCAACCAATGCTGGAAACGTTACACTGGTTGCCTGTGGCATTCCAGGTTCATTTCAAGGTGCTGGTCATAACCTTTAAAGCCCTATATGGCCTGGGACCTGTCTACCTTTGGGACCGCCTCTCCCCATATGTACCTCAGAGAGCACTACATTCAGTGTCCCAAAATCTTCTTAAGATCCCTGGACTGAAAGAACTTCAATTGTCCACCACTACAGCCAGAGGGTTTTTGACAATAGTCCCAGCTCTGTGGAATGCCCTCCCCAAAAACATCTGGGCCCTGCGGGACTTGCCATAGTTCCACTGCACCTGTAAGACCGAATTATTTAAACTTGCTTTCAATGGTTAATGGGAGGTGGCAAATGCCCACAGCACTGACAATCTCATTGGACAAATACAGATAATCAGAAATATTGACGTGCATCTTGGATTTTTATGGTTGAAAAATGTATGGAATTGATTTTATTGTATACTCTGTCTTTTAATATGCTATGTGGTTTTTAACTATTCTTAGCTGCCTTGAGCCTGCTAGGGGAGGGTGGGATATAAATTTGATTAAATAAATACATAAATATTGAGGTCTTCTGCCTTTTGTGTACCCAAGCTGCCTATGACTATTCATGCTGGTATTTCCTATTCTTTGGTTCTAGGCTTCAGAGAAATCACATCTATACCACATCTATATACCCATGTTTGTATGCAGCTGACTCTGTGCCTTGCCAGTGAGTGAGTTGCAGATGGAGATTCCCATTTTCAGCATATCACAGGTATCACCACCACCTCAGCACTTCAAGAAAACAACAGATATCCAGCCGTAGGCAGGGAGCAGCTGTACGTGGGGATTGGAAGTGGTCTTGAAGAACATCCCCAGCATCTTAATCAGATCATAGTTCCCAGGATTCTTTAAGGGAAAGCTTAAGTATGACCTTAAAGAGGCTCTGCTTTAGTCTAGTTCATGTTACAACTGTGCAGGTGCAGCCCTCACACTATTATAAGGCCACCTGTGCATTTCCAGTTTCAAGTAGCAATCATGGCATGTTGGCAGGTTATGAAATGAGCCTTGCTTGGGGCTATTGGGATACTGTAGGTTTAGGAGGAGGCTATATTGTGCAATTGTTGTTAACCAGAACTCAGAGACTCACAAGTTGGTAGAAGACTCTTTAGAAGGAATAAAATAGGGTTGGACAGAAAAAGAGTCCAAGCAGTAAACTAGTCAACGACCTCATTTTGTTTATAGGTATTCTTATAGATTTGCATTTTTAGATGATGGAGTAAATGCAGGAAAGCAAGTGACTACAGAAACCTCAGCTACATAACACAACATCATTCCAGAAACATACTGTTGAAGTATCCCACTGTGACTTTTATAGAGAGACCAAAAAAGTCTAAACTCACATATTTACTTAGGACTTGGAGACAGAGCAGCTGACATCACCACTATACAATCAAAGCTCTGCTTTGTGTCTCTTGCACACTAAAGTCTCTTTATGAAAAGAAGTTTCCTGCTACAATAGATCTAAGACAAAAACATATTTATTGAAGCAAACTAGTTTTTATGCACAACTTACAATGAACACACACATAGAAATCTAGCATGTATACAGACAGAACAGAGGCATGAACACCTCACACTTCTTGTTCCTGCAGTGTCTGGAACAAATTGCTGTATCACCATCACCTAGGAAATGTGCATTGGAACATTACATATCTTCTGGATGGGGAAGGTGAAAGTTTTCATTCAGATCCAGTAAAATACACTCAAAGGAGGCTCAGAATAAACAATCATACCCAGCACAATAGCAAGCAAAGATAAGAGCAGAAGAAAGGATTAAGCCACAAACACAAAGACACAATGGATTCCACAACCATGAGGTGAGAATGTCCAGAAATGAAATTTGATTCTATGATGTCAGTTAATAGTTTATAAAAAGAAAGAAAACAAGCACATTCAGATTTAATTTATTCTGATCTGATCCCAAGTAAAATACATTACATTATGCTTTGAAGATCTAAATGTAGTTTGAATAATTTATAAGAAGTTAGCAATAGCCAAACTGTGAAACTATTAGCAACTCTTCTTGATTTTGATACATAAACTATGTGATTGCTAGCCAATGTAGGATGGTCATGAAAGTGCCAGTTTAAAAGAGTAATTGTGTGTTACCCACGTGATAGATTGAGAAAAGTGGTAGTGCTGCTAAAGGTCTGAAAAAATACAGCTGCATAGAATACACATGTGGCATTTTATGCTATTCGACACAAAGACAGCTAAAGTGTGCATTATGTATATACTAGAAGTAAGGCCCGCTATGAAGAAAAATACAAGGAGGCTCTGGGCTAGTGCTCCCACCCTTGCTGCCTTCCAACTCACCCAAGTGAAGGCATTCACTCTCCCCCCTACCTCAAGGGGAGCTGATCTCTGCCATCTGGACTCCAGACAACAGATCTCTCTCCCCTCCTGAAGAAAATAACTGATTTGGAGGGTGGACTGTATGGCATTATATTCTACTGAGGCCTTTCCCTTTCCTGATACAAGCAGTCTGGACTGCCTAGCAACAGCCTCTGGCTAGCACTTCCCAGGGGGCAGCCATGGGCTCTAAGTAAACAATCCCAGCTGGGCCTGGCCTCCTCAGCGATTTCTGTGGCCCATGGAGGCTGCGTGTGCTGGGAGGCCTTTAATGAGGCTGCAGTAGTCTGCAGCCCTTTCTGAGGATGGTTGACAGGGAGGACACAGAGAGGAGTTGGAGATGTGGTTGACTTTGAGGTAAGACTGCTTTCGGCAGGGTGTTCAATGTTCCTGGGCTTACAGTAGGCAGGTGCAGGGGAGTCAGTCGATGAGAGGCCAGAGACAGTGACTGACATGTGATGGCCAAAAGTGTGTTCCCACAGTAACTGCCAGAACTAAGTCTGGTTGTGTTTTACTGATGGAATCAGCTTTGCTGGTTAGTAAAGCCACATGGGTGGGCGAGAGGAGCAGACTCAACCAATTGCATGCAAGTACTCTTGATTGAAAGTCAGATGGCATCCCACTGAGCCCCAACCAATCTGCATGGTCAGATCTGTCACCCCAACAGGAGAATTACTACTAAAAGATAAAATAGCTAATTACTCATAATATCATCACACTTTAGAATGGCATCTGAGAAAACAATATGCAGATTTATACAGAGAAAGGAAAGCCTGGCTTTAAAAGATGGGAAATTCCAAAAGCAAGCATCAAGTTTAGTTTGCACCTCCAATAGTGTCCCTGTATTTCCTCCCAGAATGGCTTCTGGATGATGAACGATGAATTTGGAGATACAGAAAATTCTGCACTTCATCCTGGACATGAGCTAAAATGATTTTCTTTGGTCCACCTGAGAACTTTCATGAACAGAAGGGGAAAATTTTCATCCATTCTTTCTTCTGGCAACAGAATTCTACTGTGCTCAAACCTGGCCAGATTTTGTTTATCATAGCAGCCCACTTAAACGGAAAACTTTCAGGTTACTTCAGCTATGTGTGAGGCACAAATACGCCCTCTTCTAAAGAGGAACAAAACAAAGCTCAACATCTTCATGCTAGTAATGTTACTGCTCCAAACAAACCCATTTGGAAGCCAGTGTGGTGTGGGGATTAGAGTGTCAGATTCAGAACTGGGAGCTTCCATCTGCACTGGAAATTTAGTGGGTAACCTTGGGCCAGTCATACACTCTCTGTGCACTTTCACATGCAGCTGTTGAGGACATAGGGCTGACCCAGCCAAAAAGGGACTCTGCTGTTGCTACACATGACTGGCTCTTGCAGCAGTCCTGGCAGCCTGATTTTGTAAAAAGATTTGGAGAATCCAAATAAGACTTAGGCTTGAAGCCAATTTATGTGAATGCTGAGCAGCTAAAAAGTTTTGCCTATCACTGGTTCTGCTTTCCAAAGATTCATTTCTTTTGGCAGAAAGCCATCCAAAATTGAACATGGATCTTTCTGAAAAATTCCCTTTGTTCACTTAAAGTTGAGAACAGCAAGACGGAAAAGAGACTGAAAGATAAAGAGGACATGCATATAGTGGGATGTTGTACAAGATTAAATCCCTATAGGTATTAGAGCTCCCTTTACAGATTTGTTTAATTGTTCTATTTTTAACTCTTCTATTCTGCAACAGGAAGCTATCATTAAAGTTTCCCTTTGCAGAGTGCTTTCACAGCAAAATATTGTAACATTTCCCAAATTATACTCATTTGGTTTTTCAGTGGTAGAAAGGGGAGACCACAAACACACAAATGGGCTTTATAATTTGAACTGGCACTTGTGAGTATGGATCTGCTTATAACCTAAAAGCAATTTGGGAGAGTCTTCTACTGAGGCTGACCATAGAAAAAATTATAATATCCAATATATGCAAGTCAACATTTATGGGAAAGCACAGCAAACACTTATCATTCAAAAACGCCCCCAAACTAGTATTACATCCAACAGGCCAAAGAGCGCTTCTAAAAGGACCTGAAGGTTGTGGACAATTCAAGTTTTAAAACACAGTCCAACCGAACAATATGTGATAAAAATCCCAAATGGCTTCCATCATCCCACAGTTCTTCCACTTGGCTTTTGGCCAGTAGAGGTAGGCAATCAAAATTTTAACACCCTACATGGCCTCAGACTGGTTTATCTAAAGGACCATCTTCTCCCACATGTTCCTACCTGGGAATTAAGATCACAGGGAGAGGCGTTCCTGACTATCCCATCAATCAAACAAGCCTGTTTGGTGGGTACACAAGAGAGGGACTTTTTAGTGGTAGGCCCACAATTATGAAGCAGCTTCCCCGAGGAGGTACCACTTGAACTCCTCACTTTAAGAACATAAGAACATAAGAGAAGCCATGTTGGATCAGGCCAATGGCCCATCCAGTCTAACACTCTGTGTCACACAGTGGCCAAAAAATTATATACACACACATATATATATATACACACACACTGTGGCTAATAGCCACTGATGGACCTCTGCTCCATATTTTTATCTAACCCCCTCTTGAAGCTGGCTATGCTTATAGCCACCACCACCTCCTGTGGCAGTGAATTCCACATGTTAATCACCCTTTGGGTGAAGAAGTACTTCCTTTTATCTGTTCTAACCCGACTGCTCAGCAATTTCCTTGAATGCCCACTAGTTCTTGTATTGTGAGAAAGGGAGAAAAGTACTTCTTTCTCTACTTTCTCCATCCCATGCATAATCTTGTAAACCTCTATCATGTCACCCCGCAGTCGACGTTTCTCCAAGCTAAAGAGCCCCAAGCGTTTTAACCTTTCTTCATAGGGAAAGTGTTCCAAACCTGTAATCATTCTAGTTGCCCTTTTCTGCACTTTTTCCAATGCTATAATAGTCTTTTTGAGGTGCGGTGACCAGAATTGCACACAGTATTTCAAATGAGACAGCACCATTGATTTATACAGAGGCATTATGATACTGGCTGATTTGTTTTCAATTCCCTTCCTAATAATACCCAGGATGGTGTTGGCCTTTTTTATTGCAATTGCACACTGTCTTGACATTTTCAGTGAGTTATCTACCACGACCCCAAGATCTCTCTCTTGGTCAGTCTCTGCCAGTTCACAACCCATCAACTTGTATTTGTAGCTGGGATTCTTGGCCCCAATGTGCATTACTTTGCACTTGGCCACATTGAACCTCATCTGCCACGTTGACGCCCACTCACCCAGCCTCAACAGATCCCTTTGCAGTTCCTCACAATCCTCTCTGGTTCTTACCACCCTGAACAATTTAGTGTCATCTGCAAACTTGGCCACTTCACTGCTCACTCCCAACTCCAAATCATTTATGAACAAGTTAAAGAGCATGGGACCCACTACTCAGCCCTGCGGCACTCCACTGCTTACCATCCTCCACTGCAAAGACTGCCCATTTATACTCACTCTCTGTTTCCTATTAATTAGCCAGTTTTTGATCCACAAGAGGACCTGTCCTTTTATTCCATGACTCTTGAGCTTACTAAGGAGCCTTTGATGAGGAACTTTATCAAAAGCTTTCTGGAAGTCAAGGTAAACAATATCTATTAGGTCTCCTTTGTCCACATGTTTGTTCACCCCCTCAAAGAAATGTCACAGGTTAGTGAGGCAAGATCTTCCCTTACAGAACCCATGCTGAGTTTTCCTCAATAACTCGTGTTCATCAATGTGCCTACTCATTCTGTCCTTGATAATGGTTTCTACCAACTTTCCCGGTATTGAAGTCAGACTGACTGGCCTGTAGTTACCCGGATCTCTTCTGGAACCCTTTTTAAAGATGGGGGTGACATTTGCTACCTTCCAGTCCTCAGGAACGGAGGCAGATTTCAATGAAAGATTACATATTTTTGTCAAAAGATACAAAAGTTCAACTTTGAGTTCTTTCAGAACACTTTCAATCTTTAGGAGGCAGTTGTATTTAGGACTGCATTTGGTTAAGTTTAGTAGCAGTCCTGAGCAGAGATTTTAAGTTTGGTTTTAGGGTTGCCAAGTACAATTCAAGAAATATCTGGGGACTTTGGGGGTGGAGCCAGGTGGAAGGTTGTGGCAAGCATAATTGAACTGTGAAGGGAGTTCCAGCCATCACATTTAAAGGGACCATACATCTTTTAAATGTCTTCCCTCCATTAGAAATAATAAAGGATAGGGGCTTTGGGGACTCACAAAATTGGACCCCTGGTCTAATCCTTTTGAAACTTGGAGGGTGTTTTGAGGAGAGGCATCAAATGCTATGTTGCAGATTTGGTTACATCAAAAAACAGCCCCCCCCCCCCGAGCTTTAGGTACCCTTGGATTAATTATTTATTATACCCTATGGGAATTATTCTCCACAGGGAATAATGGAGTGCCAGCAGACATCCCCCCCCACACTTTCTGATGACCCTAAAGTGGGGGGGGGGAGGGCCTCCAACGCAGGGGATCTCCTGCCACCATCTGGGGATTGGCAAACCCTATTGGTTTTAATATATCCTGTGTGTTTTATCTATGTTTGTAAGTAATTGTGAACTCCATATAAGGAATATATTTAATGTATTGTACCATAAACGTCCTGGGCAACTTGCTTTACTTAAATTAGATGTATACAAGGCATTTGATACGCTGTCCCATGAATTCTTATGGTCCATAATGAAGAAGTGTGGGATTGGGCCACTATTCTTAAAAGCCATTCAAGAGGTCTATAGGGAGGGGTCAGCAGTGGTAAGAGTAAACAACGAACATACGGATCAGCTCCCAATTGAGAGAGGTGTGAGGCAGGGGTGTCCACTTTCCCCATCCCTGTTTATAATGGCGATAGAGCAACTAGCAGAAAGGATTAGGAATTCAGGGAGAATAGAAGGCTGTAGAATAGGAAAGGAGGAAATAAAAATCAATTTATTTGCAGATGACATAATCATGACAATATGTAACCCGAAAGAAGCCATTAGGGAAACGAAAATTATTTTAGAAGATTTTGAAGCAGTATTAGGTTTAAGAATAAATATGGGAAAGTCTGAAATAATGTACTTTAATGTTGGTTTGGAAGAAAGGAAAGAGATTAATAGGATAACTAATATGGGGATGGGAGTTAAGAAATTTAAATATCTAGGGATAGAAATTTATAAAAATATTAACAGGATAGTGGAGGGAAATTATAATAAAATCTGGGAGAAAATAGAGAGGGATATGCAGCAGTGGGGGAAAAGGACGATGAGCCTGACCACTAGAATAAAGAGTGTATCGATGTTTTGGATGCCAAGGTTGTCGTACCTTTTTCAAACGATACCATTGGAGTTAGATAAGCAAAAAATGACTAACTGGAACACTAAAATAAGGGAATGGATATTTGGTAGTAGGAAACTTAGATTTCAAAAAAAATTGGCATACAATCATAAATCAGAACTTGGATGGGGAGTCCCAGATATAGTCAATTATTATGAAGCATTTCAGCTTAAAGCATTATTAGAAATAGAGAAGGAAGGGGACCAGAAATGGATAAGGTTTGAGAAAGAAGCTAATAATGGGGTAGGAAAACATGGCATCTTTACGAACATGGGGGCGAAGGAACTTAATTTAAACGTGGGACCAAGGAAAAATGGGCTAAATGTTTGGAAGAAATGGCAACCGAAATGGCTGAATCGGGTATCTAGATGGACGCCATTAGAAATGTTGATGGAAGGAGACAAGGAGCATAGGTGGAGCGAACTACTTAAGGCTAAAGGATTTAGAAGGGTAGAAGATTTGTTAATACTAGATAAGTTAAAACCATTACATGAATTTCAAGAAGTCGTAGGAATACAATACTGGCTTAAGGCTACAGGATTGTATACTAAAGTTAAGAAGGAAGTGGAGAAGAGTAACTTAAATGAAGAAGAACCTATGGAAAAGTTTTATAAATTAATGGGTAAAACAAAAAAAGGATTAGTAGGCATCCTATATAGGAGCATGAATTTAGGTAATGAAGGAGCAATAAGCTACCTTCAACGGTCATGGAGTTTAGAAGGCCAAATAACGAAACGAACAGGGGAGAAGATAATGGAAGGTTTAAAAAAAGTTAAGATACATAAGGTTAGAGAAATGGAATTGAAATTTTTCACTAAATGGTATAGAACTCCGGCTACTTTAGCCAATATGTTTCCTGGGTTGAGCCCTAAGTGTTGGCACGGTAAGAAAGAAAAGGGATGGTATTCCCACATGTGGTGGGAGTGTCCTGAGGCCAAGAAACTATGGGATATGGTAGTGGGAATGATAAAGAAATTCTTTCAGGTAGAGCCGAGAATTAACTTTGAACTAATGCAGATGAGTTTATTAGGGAATGAAAAAATAGGGAAGAACAACCAACATTTACTAAAAGCAATGATATCAGCGGGTAAAGCGGTAATAGCGGCAGGATGGAAGGATAAAAGTAAATGGAAGGAAAGTACTTGGCATAACTATCTCTTTGATTTTGTCCAGTCAGATATAGCCGCTATAATGTTGCAAGAAGAATCATGGGAAGAAAGAAGATCAAGAATTAAAGAAAAGTGGCTGACGTATCTGAAATGGGCGAAGGAAGAAAGGAGAGTGGACATTCAGTGGAAGCTTCGAGTCCTTTGTCCCTGGCTGGAAGAAGAAAAGGATGTATAGACTAAGGGGGGTGGGTTGGGGGTAAATGTAAAATGGATATCAGAAACCATGTAGAGAAACGGATAATGTATTAATAATAAAAATATACATATTAAAAAAAATTGTGAACTCCATAAGGAAGAAAGACAGCTAATAAATCTTTTAAATAAATAAATAAATAATAAACAATTGCCTATTTTAACATTTGAAAATATTTTACATTTGCAGTTGCACTATAACTGAAGTTGGTTTTGCCATGCATAAATTTTAGATAACTGTTCTTCTCATCTTGAGTCCCCAGCAAGCTCTCAAAATCCTTTGTCATTCCTGGACTGTATGCATACATCATTGCAATGTTTTGCAGCTGAATTTTCCTTTGTGATTTATCCAGCTGTAAATCATTGTTACAATTTAACAATAATGCAACATCTAATATTGTATAGATGTAGCCCTGTGCTGCCTATTTGAAAATACCAGCCAAACAGGCTGGGAATCCTTAGAAACCCTTTAGCCCTACTCGTCTTTAATCTACTTTTATATCAGCTTCTTCACCATTTCATGCTAGAGTTTAATTGGTACTTTCGTTTTACTTACAGCCTCTTGCAACCAGTGTTCCCTCTAAGCTGAGTTAGTGTGAACTAGCTCACAATTTTTTAGATTCCGGCTCACACATTTTTGTTCTAGCTGAAAAAAAATGGCCACAGAGCAAGCTAATTTATGCCGTACCTCACAACTTTAATGCCAGTAGCTCACAAAGTAGAGTTTTTGCTCACAAGACTCCACAGCTTAGAGGAAACATTGCTTGCAACCTAATACTTTTTTAAACATCTACCAACCATTTTTGCTCCAGGTGTATTCCACAGATTGCAGCTAATGTCAAACTGCATTTTTTGAGGCTTAATTTTTTCTCTCTTTCATTCAGCTGCATATCTGGGGGTTGGTGCATACGAAAGAGAAGTCCATGGAAGCTGCTGTCATTTGCTTCCTAAAGTGGCTGCTTCCACATGATTTCATACTTTCTTCATAGCATTGTTTTAGATTCAACAACCGCCCCTCCCCCTTCTGTTAAGACTCCTATGTCAACAGAAAGAAGCGTTTGATCCTACTCTGGAATTTGTAGTGACATAGAGGAAGTCACCCAATTTTTATGTACAAATAGTTTGCTACAGAGAGGAAGGGACCAGAGGGAGCAACTTCTGTGCAACAACCCTTTCGTAGAATTCCTACATTTGGAGGGAGAAAGGGTAAGGATTGACATTTGGAGTTCTTGATTCTGGTGAGTTAGACAGATTTTACAGAAATAAATATTAAGAATGATCCACATTAAGAACTGAAACTCACAAATTCCAGTTCTGTGTCCTCCTGATCACTATCTGTGACATAATGGCAAGGAAGGTTATTCCACATAATTAGAGTCGCCAAGCCCAAATCAGGAAATATCTGGTGACCCTGGGGGTGGAGCCAGGAGTAAGGTTGTGACAGGCACAATTGCACTCTGAAGGGAGTTCTGTCCATCACATTTAAAGGGACTGTGCTCCTTTTAAATGCCTTCCCTCTATTGGAAATAATGGAGGACAGGGGCACCTTCTTTGGGGCATCATAGAACTGGACCTCCAGTCTAATCTTTTTGAAACTTGAGGGAGGTTTTTTTGAGGAGAGACACCAGGTACTATGCTGAAAATTTGGTGACTCTACCTCAAAAAACAGCCCCCTCCGCCCCAAATACCTACAGATTGATTCTCCATTATACCCTATGGGGACTGGTCTCCATAGGGTAGAATGGAGTGCTCATTGGACATCCCCCCCCCCCCCCCCGCAATTTCTGCTAACCCTGAAACAGAAGGAGGGCCTCCAAACCAGGGGATCCCCTGTCCCCAACTGGGGATTAGCAACCCTATGACATAATTAAATTTATGACCCTCTGTGTATCAGTTATGGAATGCAAGTCTGTGTCCTGATCCTCCTTTGAAAAGCTTGGGACAGACTAGGCACCAAGGCTGGGGAATTATCCTATTAAGGTTTCCTAAGCAAAATGCAATAGCTCAAATTCTGTGTCTTCCAAACCACAGAAGAATTCTCTTTTAAAATACTTTCCTTTCAGTCAGCAGTCTTTCATGTCATCTTTCTTGCCCCCCTCCCCCACACAGAAATAATGTCCTTCAGGACAGAAAGTCACTGTGTGCTTGAGAGCCAAAAAGCCTCCAGCCCTTAACACTGACATTTGAGTCATTTCACCCCAAATGAACTCTTCTTCATATTTTACTACTTCAGGGGTTTTTTTTTAAACTCGGAGACAGCCCGAGAACAACAAATAGTGACCAAATAGTGGCATAGTCACTATGCAGTGCTAGTGATAGCCATCTTCCCACAGGATTGCCAAGGGATTGCCTACAAGTTTAGTTTATTGCAAGTTCTATTCCTCACTGACATATATTGCTCACATTGGAGATGGAGCTTTTCGCCAAGGATTAAAAAGTACATCCCTCCACCCAGATTTTCACTCTCATTCAGATTCTCGCTCTGGAAAGAACCATGCCCGGTTCAGATGTTGTCATTATAATTTAGAGGTAATATCTGCAGAAATAACAATGGGTGTGGAATAAAGTAACAAAGACAAACTTCCTACAGTGATCTGTTTTCTGTGCAGATAAATGGCATGCACCTTGTAGATATACTCACCGGCATGAGGAACATAATATCTAGATCACTTTGTGTACAGTGGTTCAGTTAGGCTCAGATAGTGGTATGTTTCCAAGACAGCAAAAAGAGACATTGCTCTTCTAAAATGCTGCTTTGTAAATGTAAGAAAGTCTGTTCCCTGAAAATAAATAATATTTGTAGGAAACCTTAAGTGTCATTTTGTAAAAGGGCCTTGGTAATGTAAGCTAAAATCCTTAACTACACTGTACTTTTTGCAGTGCAAATTCTACAGGTCTTGCAAGGCTGCTCATCTAATCACCAGCAAGCCCTCATCTAAGCAAAGCAAAGGATACACTGGGGCAATAATGTGATAAATGCAGGCCCTTTACAAATCAGATGTGGGTGAAGACAGTGAGCAAGTCAGGGATGACAGTACAGGCAACTCTAAGCAAAATCCTAGCCTTGCTGACAGGATCAGACCCTTCCTTTCAGCGCCGACCCATGGGTTCCTGGCACCCTAGGCAGGTGCCCCCCCACTGCCCCCTCCATGCCCCACCGAGGCACAGCGCCCACCCGCCTACTCCCTCCCCTTCCTTTCCTGTTTGCTGCATGCATGATGTATCCCTCCCCCCCACGCTGCTGCCGCTGCTAGCCCCCTCCGGCCTGCCCCCACTCCCTCTGGCTCGCCGCTAGCCCCTGCCCCCCGTGCTGGCCGCTGCCGCCGAGCTCTGCTCGCTCTTGCATCCCCTCCCGCCCCGCTCTGCTCCACTCGCCACGAGTAAAACAAAGGCCTGTCGGCTTCTCACAGCCCGCGCTTGCACATTTTGACTCAACAAAACATGCAGGCGCGGGCTGCAAGGAGCCGGCAGGCCTTCGTTTTACTCACTGTGAGTGGAGCAGAGCGGGGCGGGAGGGGATGGGAGAGCGAGTAGAGCTTGGCAACCGGTGAGAGGGTGCAGGGGGGCGCAGCAGCGGGCCAGAGGGGGGCTGGCAGGGGATAGTGGCTGCGGCGGCGGCAGCATTGGGGGGGGGGGAGAGGAAGGCAAACTAAGCATTTGCCTGGGGCGCCGCCGAGGGGGGGGAGCCCAATTTGCCGCCCTCTGCCTCCTGGCGCCCTAGGCAACCGCCTAGTTTGCCTAGCGAGCAAGCCGGCCCTGCTTCCCTGTCAACATTCAATTGCAAAAATATGAGTAACATTGACAAAAGGGATTCTAAGCCTTTTTAAAAGCTGATTTTTAAATCAAATTTTAAAAACCAGATCAAAATGTGTCTTTTTTGTTGCTACCTTAGCGATATTAAGAAACAGGTTAAAAATCACTTGTGAAAATTGGAGAAAAGTCAATCTTTTCCTGTTGGCTCCAATTTCTAACATGCTCAGCAAATACCATCAAAATGCCCTCCAACTCTGCAGAATGTAAGCATGTTTCTATTGTGGGAGAAACAAGAGCCAGTGAAATAACACATCAGCCATTCTTAGCAATGTCAAATAGCAAGAGAAGCAGCAGCAACCATTTTTTGTGCTTTTCAAGGGGATATGTCCCAGGAAGCTATTCACCTCGACTCTGCTGCCTGTTGACCATCCCTCCCAGTGTCCATCGTCGGTCCAGGCGCCTCAGGTGAGCCTTGCGTCTCTTAGAAACTAGGTTGGAAATGGATGAGAACATAAAAGAGGGAAGAAAGGGGGGGGGGAGAAATGATGGATGGGCAAAGAACAAAAACTCAACAAAAACATGATAATTACAAGGACAGGCCTTGGGTTAATATGATGGGATGCAATAACACACTGGAATTAGTTTATGAGATGCAATAAATAGGTTAACTCCTTGAGGCCCAGGCACACAAACATGTATGTTCCTTCCAGGTGGGTAGCCATGTTGGTTTGAAGCAATAGAACAAAGTTAGAGTCCAATTGCACCTTTAAGACCAATGAAGTTTTATTCATGAAAGCTCACACCCTGTATAAAACTTTGTTGGCCTTAAAGGTATCATTGGACTCTATGTATGTTCCTTGATACATTTTGTGGACTTCAGGACACCATATCAGTAAAAGAAAGCATTTATAAAGCATCAGAGTCCATACAAATGACAAAAATATCATGGTGTCTTCACTTGAACTGTATGCTCTCAGACCAGGAAAGGTCTTAAGGATCAGATTTAAGGCACAGATTTATGAATGTTCATTCATGGCTTTTGCAAAGTTTGCAGTCCAGATGATGACTGAGGCTGTGAGACAGTTCAAAGCTGCACCACACAGGCCAGATCTGTCACAAGGCCTCTGCTTGCCAATATACACAAATGACACTGCTAGATTGCTATTGACGAGAGGTCTCCACACAAAAAAAACTTGTACAAGTGGAAGGAGGTTTATTGGAATCATG
Organism: Heteronotia binoei; assembly: GCF_032191835.1. Taxonomy (NCBI): domain Eukaryota; kingdom Metazoa; phylum Chordata; class Lepidosauria; order Squamata; family Gekkonidae; genus Heteronotia; species Heteronotia binoei. The sequence continues at coordinate 73,809,735 of NC_083228.1, read as the reverse complement.
TAAGACCCATTTTTGTTTGTGGGGTGGCAGACCCACAGAAATCTTTAGTAAGAGGTGAAAGATTTATGCAATCTGAAGAGAAACCAGAGTATGGGAGACCCACAGTCTGGAATTCTTCAGAAATCAAGCTTCTCAAATAATAACTGAGTGGTAATTTTTCTAGAATACCTGCAAGATGTGTCTAAATTTGTTATCTATTATGCCAATATATGGTTAACTTGGAAGCTACAGCAAGCACATCTTGTGCTAAGTGATTAATTGTCCAATGACTTAAAAAAAATCCAAAACATCTAAAATCTATGAATTTCACCTTTTATGTCAAAATTGACAATTAGTCTCATACTCTGAACAATGGTTATTCATAACAGACTATAAACAAATAACAAAAAGGAGGATTTATGACTACAAGATTGTTAAGATAACTGTGCACTGAGGACACTGTTTTCATGACAAAGGGTGCATTCCTAATCCTATTTCCAGTTATATTCATAACTGAATCTAACAGCCTTGTCAGTTCATGTGGTCATTCACGAGTTGCAGAACAGATTCTATGACATGACCCAAGATGACAAGACCTTTGGCTGACACTATTGCTAGTTTCTTCTCCCAGTAGAAGAAGTGAAAGGATTTCCACACAAAGACTGTGAACTTGTATGAGCCCCATGGCGCAGAGTGGTATGCTGCAGTACTGCAGTCCAAACTCTGCTCATGACCGGTGGAAGCTGGGTTCAGGTAGCTGGCTCAAGTCTGACTCAGCCTTCCATCTTTCCGAGGTTGGTAAAATTAGTACCAAGCTTGCTTGGGGGTAAATTGTAGATGACTGGGGAAAGCAATGGCAAACCATTCTGTAAAAAGTCTGCCATGAAAACGTCATGATGTGACACCACCCGAGAGTCAGAAATGACTGGTGCTTGCACAGGGGACTACCTTGATCTTTTATGAGCATGCTAAAAAGTCTGGGCTCCCCTCAGTTATTCCAAAATCCAATCAATAGGTTAAAGCACTAGCTGCCTTCAATATAAGGCTCTCTTGCCACCTGCCTGGAATGCAGGTGACCTTAATGCAGAGTCCTTGAGATGGCATAGTGAGTTGGAACAATTGTCAAGGGGATCCAGAAATATGGCCTACAACAGGCACTTACAACTCAAATGGATTGAAGGGCCAAGCCCCCAGTGGTCACTTTTTACCACAGGTACCAAAACCCACTTGTTACTCTAGTCCAAATCTTTCCACAGATTCAAATTCTCTTCTCACCAAAAACTGCCAGTCCTCTGTTATTGGTCTCAGCATCACTTACTTACTTTGCAGAACTCCTTTCATCTACCAGAACAGTTGCTCCTTTCCCCCTCAAAGGTTCTCTTTCCTGTCAACAAGGAACCTTCCTCCGTTGGTTACAAGTCATGCTCCTGCTCCTTGTCTGACAAACTGCAGAGCACTCCCAAAAAGACAATCTTTGTCACCTGCCCAGGTATCTTAATAGAAGAGGGGAAAACCACTTCTGTGCTCAGTCACAATAGTGATTGGTTCATTCCCCTTGCCCTGAAAAGGTCACCAGTTCAGTCATTCACTTGGAATGCCATAAGCTGCACTGAAAACCACAAAAGGGACTGACAAGGCCCCCAGCCTTTATGTTTGGCAGCCTTGGCTTAGTGGTTTGCCACCTCTCCTTCGACTGGTGTTCACTACACTACAGAACCACACAGGTGACATGGGTCAGTCCGGGCTCATTGAGGACTCCTCAGGAGAAAAGGAACCATAGCTAGCTCTAAGCCAGCAGAAGCCAGCAAGCAGGAGGAAGAAAAGGCTGATCAGGATTCACAGCCAACAGAGCCACCTCCAGACCTGAGTCTGCAGGTGAAACTAAGTTGATAGTTTCCAGCCCTCCAGCATCATCCACAGCTTTTGAACATTGTGGGCTATGAGAAGAACTACAGGAGAGACTGCAGAGCTGCTTGAGTACTTGCAGAATTACTCCTGAGCAACTGGCTGCAAATTGGATCCTAACACATATGCCTATGAAAACCAGCCAAGGAAGGCTGTCAGGTGTGGAAGCAACAAGTGAATATATTACTGACTCTGCAACCACAGTTCTGGATCCTGCCTCACCCATGTGACCCTTGGACTGGCTTCTAACTATGGATCTTGGCTCAACTTGACTTCTACTCATGAGCAACCCTTGGACTGCTTGGCGACACCCTTTGGACAACCCCTCGGCATTGGCCCTCTTGGCTCTGAACTTAACTCAGTTTCCATCATTTGGACTTTGATTGCCCTCCAGAAATCCACCTGTGGCTCTGCCTGACTTGTGACAACAGGAAGTGCTGTAGGCTTCCCCCTCATGTAGGAGAGAGATGTGCTTGGAGGGGCCTAAGGATAGAGGGGATGGGATGTGACAACTGAGCATGCTCAAAACTTGAACTTTCAATATTTTTCTAAAGCAACTGCATTAGCTTATTAGAGTAGGGCTGCTTTTTGATATGTGCTTTTATCTGGCTTAAGAGCAGTGATACTGTACTGTCCCTTCTCACCCAGGTTAAAGGGATTCCTTATGTTGTACCTGTGTGTTAATCAGGCCTCAGATTCAGCAGGAGCTCACAGGAGCACAGCTCCTGAACCTTTCTGAGGGTTACACCTCTTCCTCCCCATCTACCTTGTCCATTGAATAGGAGGTGCAGCTGCATAACAATCCCTTGATTAAGAGAGTGGGCAACCAGCCAGCTACCAGCGGCTTTGCCACACTCCCAGCAGCCCTCATTAACCCTTTCTCCACTTCTTATGTGATTTTGGGTGGTGAGTGGCTTGCTGACCTTTTGACTGGGTGTGTGTGTGACCCAGGAGAACCCCAGGTGAGTGAGGCCTGCTTGGGCTGGCTGGATCTCTAGCTAGCACAAGCATGCCTTGCTCACCCAGGGGTCTCCTTTCTTGCATTAGGTTGCTTTTGGCTGGGGGGTGGTGGTGGTGGCATATGCTAATGAGCTCTGCCACTTATTTTTCTACAAACTGACCCCTGGTCTTAATAGTATCTTCTGTACACAGTTATTTTTACGATTTAACTGACTTACTGAATTTGTGGTAGGGTTTGAGCTTCTGTGAGTCACTTCTCACTTCTTCAGCTCATATCCTGTCACAAATTTGGTTAGTCTTTAAGGTGCTACAGTACTCTTACTCCTTTCTATTGCTACAGACAGACTATCATGGCTACTGATCTTGACTTACTGAAGTGAGTGAATAGTACCTTCTGTGCACAGTTATTTTTATGATTTAACTTATACTGAAGTGGCTTTCAATTGACATAATATGATTATTAGGAAGTTTAGACTACAGGGAGACAGTCCTGTTCTCCACTGTCTGCTCTCCACTGCTGAAGTAAAGAGGATTCTAGATTCTGTTAGGTCAACCGCATGCCTACTAGATCTGTGTTCCTCTTGGTTAATTAAAGCTGATGATGAGAGGATATGGGACCCTCTGCTAGACATTATTAACTTGTCTTTGGAGATGCAGTCTATCCAGAAGGCATAAAAGAGGCTGTGGTAGTACACCTCTTGAAGAAGCCATCCCCATGCTGCTAAAACCAACACCTACTGGATACAGGCTATATGTAGGTTTTGATAATACTAGACAAAGTGACTTGGAAACTGGGGCAGAATTAGAACAGCATTTTCATTTGCTGAATTATGGGGTGGTGATTTCTGCCAATTTCCCCATTAATTGCAGACCCACACTTTCTTCCCCATGCTGCTTCTAGGGAGTCCATTCCTAGGGGAAAAATTCAGGGTACTCAGTACAATGCAGCAAGAAAAGGGAAGTGGGAAAGTCCTGCATTGTGAACTCCACAGACTGTTGGATACATGCCAGTTTCAACACGGTAGTGCAGTATTTCCAACGTCTCATGTATATCAGGGTGGAAGGAATTTAAAAGTGAAAGCAGAAGTTTGTAGGCCATCTAAGCTTTCTCTCTCTCCCTTTCCTTCTATAAAAGACATGCAAGGAATATCTACAGGTTCAAGAGAAATGGAGGAAAGGGGAAATGCAGAGTTGGTTTCTTATAAAACAGTATAGATGTCTTGTACACCAAACATAAGCATGAAAGACTGCAAGATGTTTTTCAAGCTTTACAATCATACACTTCAACACAGAACATAAAATTTATTCCTACAGCCTCTACTAAGCTCCTTCCATGGCACACTGTTGTTGGTGGTTACAAGGCTTTGCAGCCTTCCAAAATTGTGCAAAATAGTTACCAGATACCAGGCAAGCCTGTATGCTGAACTTTAATACATTAATGCCAGGTTTTGTTTTGTTTTTTATAAAAGTCCAAGTGGACCTTTAGCAATGCCTTTTTCTAACAAGTTAGCCTCTCTTGGTATTCTTACCTTCCCCTCCCTTCGACATATTAATTTCAGAATCATCTCTAATTCCACTTTGGGATTCCAAGTATGTAGCAGGGACCCAGCCTTGTTCTTCTGATGTGCTTACAAACCACCAACCTGTGAGAAGAATAAGCCAAGAACAGTTAATAGGGTGCAGGAGAAACTGTTTCTCCAGGTCTATCCTAACAATTTATACTTTTCTAAAACTGGTGTTTCATTATTCTTTACAATCAACAGTTATTCTACAAAGAGATCTTTCCATGTCCTAAGTGGCATTGTGCCACTTTAACCCTCCTATACAAACACCCCTATTATATCAATTATGAAAGATAAGAATACGCAAAAACTGTGTAGGTTATAGCTCAACTGTCACAACTAGAACACCATCTAACACCCTGCCAGTTTCTCTGAGATTATCAGTTTTCTTCAGTGACAACAGAAATCTATGTGATTGGATATCTCTGCAAAGGAACACAGAGGAAATCACTACTTCATATTTTTAAAAAGAGGGAAGTAACCAGTCTGGAATGAGCTTTCTGCACAAGCCTGTAAAACTGTCCAAATTCAGGAGTAAACTCTGGGAGCTGGTTCTGTAGACCAGCTAAGATGCTGATAATCCTCAGAATTCACTCAGAAAACTTTTGCTTTCCTTCCTGGCTGAGAAGAAACTGCTTGAAATCCTTATTTTACATAAAGCTCACTTTTACCACTGAAGGCAAAGTGAAAATACGTATGTAAAGCCAAGTGACAAAATTGGTATAGGCACAAAAATAGATAGTGCAAGCACTGAAACAACATTATCATAAACCTGATTATGCAGGTATTCCATATAGCTCAACTTGCTCAGTGTTCACTTAAATACTTTGTGTTCAGTCTCCCTCAATATTTTGAAATTCCTCTAGAGTATTCAGTTGGAAGCAGACAAAAACAAGTTATGGATTCAAGTATTTTCATTCAAATTTTCACATTGAATAATTTTCTCTAAAAATTATGTGACTATGCTCTCACCTGACAAAAAAGTCTGATTCATTAATACTCTGCTGTTCTTCCCTATGGGAACTCAAGGCAGTTTACACCATTCTCCTCTGCTTTTTATCCCCCACAACAGCCCTGGGAGGTAGGTTAGACAAGGAGTGCAAGGTCACCCAAGCAAGCTTACATGACGAATTGGGGACCTAAACCTGGGTCTCCCAGATCATAATATGACCCTCTAATCACTACACTGACTCCCAAATATATATATTTCAATGGAAATATAGATTACTTCCTCTCCAACACTTTGAAAAACTGTTGGTCATTTAGAACAGAAATATAGATTACTTCCTCTCCAACACTTTGAAAAACTGTTGGTCATTTAGAACAGTACTAATAGGCAAGTGCCTTCTTGCATCTTTCCCATTTGAGGAATCCAGTGGAACCAAAAAGTTCTCATGAAATATTGACATTGATATTTAGCATCATATTTAATACAGCATGCCTTACTAAATGCTTCCTTCTGTGTTTGGACAATGAATTTGTGAATTTTGCTCTGTGGTTTGCTCTGTGGCAGATTTATAAGAGTTCAAATAGTACTAAATAAGTGGGCCAGGCATGAATTTGCAAATGCAATCTAGGTTGCAAAGTAAACCTTCTTTGCGGCCTTGACTGCCATTTCATAGGTCTTCATAAACAGCCTATAGGATGTTCTTGACACCTCGTCACAAGCACGCCGCCAGTGCCTCTCTAGCCATCTAAGTTTCATCAGCTGCAGTTCTGGGGTATACCACGGTGCAAGCTGTGAATGGTAGTGAAGGGGGCACCAGGGAATGATCTCGTAAATGGCTGCGGAGAGTTATTGATGCCACATGTCCACTCGATCATCTAACGAGTCGCCAGGTGCCAAGGATCATGCAGTGCCATATGAAACCAAAAGGGTCCATCTGGCTCTGTGGGTGAGCAAAAATAGGCTCACCCCCTGAACAGGGTTGTGGTGAAACGACCATACGGGCCTTCAGGGCTAGTGGTCCGACCATGGCACTGCCATGGCAGTGATCCAGTCCACTGTAACCCCCACTGCAAAGATCAGATCCAGAGTGTGCCCGGCCTGATGGGTAGTGGTTGTTACATACTGGGAGAGCCCCAGTGTCACCATGGATGACACCAGGTCCATCCCCCTCAAGGAGTCCGTGTCATCGGCATGGACGCTGAAATCACCTAGGACTAAAAGCTGTGGGTATTCCAGCACGCAGCCTGCTATGGCCTCCATCAGCCTGCATGGCCTCTGCATTAGGCGGACGGTACACTAGCCAAATAGCCAACCTATCCCCCACATCCAATGACAGGCCAGCACACTCTACCAGTGATCATTGGCAGCGGGAGCAACTGAAAGGATTAAGCCTCCCGTATAAGCAGTGCCACCCCTCCCCCTGCTAGTCTGTGACTGGTGCAGGACTGAGTACCCAGGGGGAGCCACATGAGAGAGAGCTACTGTCTCTCCATCTTGCACCCAGGTCTCGGTCACGCAAGCCAGGTCTGCAGCCTGCTAATGCAGGAAGTCCTGCAAAACTGCATTCTTGTTGTTAATAGACCTGGCATTGCACAGCACCAGGGACGGAGGTGATTAAATTTCCTTGGCTCCACTACCTGCTACCTTCGGGATGGGGTATAGGTTGGAAGGAGAGTGAGCATTCCCATATCTCAGTCTCCTTCCCTTTAACTTCTGCCTATTCCCACTGCTATACTTTCCCCACCCCAGGAGCACTGGAATCCCTTGGCCAGACATCACTGCAAGTTGGTCTTCGCCACAGCCTCAGACCAATTCCAGAATGATGATATCCTCTTACACCTGTGCTTTCTGTATTTCCTATGCTAATACTTGTTCCTAGGGCTTTTTTAATAAAAAAAAGCCAGCAGGAACTCATATGCACACTAAGCCACACCCCCTGACATTACCATTGTTTCACACAGGGCTTTTTTGTAGGAAAAGCCCAGCAGGAATTCATTTGCATATTAGGCCACACCCCCTGACATCAAGCCAGTCAGAACTTCATTCCTGTGTGTTCCTGCTAAAAAAAAAAGCCCTGCTTGTTCCTATATCTGCCTCTAACCTATCCAACCTCCAGCCTAATCTAATAAAAACCTAGTTGGTCCCTACTACTAATTGACAGTCAATCAATTTGGATAAGCACCCCCCCAACCTATTCTACCCTTCCATTTAAGTTCCTACTATTTAACTAGTAGTTATTACAAGGTCCCAATTTACATTTACAGTATAATGTAAGCAAAGAGTTTGCCCCAAAACTAGAGTGTCCCCCACACAATGTCCCAGATGTGATGATGTCACTTCTGCCCACCCCAGAATGCTCCCAAATCCCCCTGCTAAACCTTAAGTTCATGTTTTAGTTGCTCAACCTTTTAGATTCTTAACTTGATTTTCAGGTTGGGTTTCCCCCCTTTTTGTTGTTTCCTGTGTATTATTTACCTGGCCTGAGGATCTCAAAAACAATTACCAAGATAGTTATCAGGTAACACACAACAGGGCACAAAAAACTAGCCTAACTAGATACATATTCTGGAAAACATTCTTTCCTGTTACAGAGGTGAAATTCTCCAACTGCAAAACCACATAGACAACACACATGCTGTATTTCAAGACACAATCATTTGCTATAAACTCAGAACAAACAAAACACACATTCACTGAAGCTGACAAATACTATTTCTCTCTTTGAACAGAACAAAAATTCCATTTACAAGGAGTTCAACAACACATGATCCAAGATTGTGCTAAAGTCACAGCTCTCTCTCAGGAAAAGATACAGATCTAACGTCACAGTACAGACCTTTTCCTGAGAGAAAGCTGTGACTTTAGTACACTTTAGCCTGGAAAATGAAGGTTAAGGGATCAAATACTCCTCATATGTCAACATACTGATTTTTCAGTCGTGGCAAGTTACGAGAGAATGCTACTTGGTCTTAGTGTGGTTTTACCTTTAGCCTACAGAGACAGTGAATAGCCAGCAACATAGCATGGAAGAGGCATATAGAAATAGAGATCAGATTATGCAGACAATAATCAGACATAAGAAGGTCCTCCACTTCTACCCAAGTATTCCATCAACTTCTGTGTGTGCCACTTCCAACACCCATGATATAATGCCTACTTCTGGGCCACTTGTCTACCAAACCACACCTCCCTTATTGAGAAAGCGCTCAAGAAAGACCAGTACAGCTATCTGTACCTCTACTGTAGAAAAGCTATCTAGACATCAAGCAAAATTGCTAGGCTAAGAGCTACATAGTAGGAATCAAGGGTGCAGTACTGTAAAGCAGCATTCCTCCCTCAACTTTCTGTCCTAGATATTTTTTCCTCAGGAGATTTCACTTTTCAAGAGCGAGAACAAAACACATATTTAGGGGGTGTCCCCCCTGCGCTTCATTTCACTGTGCGAGAAGAATCTCGCTTGACTTCTCAATCCATTATGAAACTGCTCTGCAGCAACATCTGTAGGGGATTAAGTAAACTTTGCTCTGTGTGCTGCCAAGCCAGCATGAGGTTCACTTTTGCTCTCATACCATTGGGAACAGCCACGAAAGTAACATGTCTCACTGTGCCCTACACTACCTCACCCAAGCTTCCCAATGGCATAAGATTTCATGATGGCCAAACTAGCTAACTTCATGCCCTCTCCACCATAAATTTCTCCTCCCCTTGTCAGAAGGATGCTTGGAGAAGCCAAATTCACATGTATCCAAAGAGTACATGCATCAAAATTTGCTCATCCAATACCAGTAGTCCACCCTATTCATTCATCCAGGTTTTTTCCCCTTGATGTTAGCCAGATCTCCTTCCCCATATAATGTACAATAGTATGTACTATGGTACATTATATGGGGCTAGGAGGGCTGATACTATGTTAAATCACTCCTAGTTATAGAATCTGAGAATTAGAGTGTCGTCTGATCCATGCATCCCAGGGTTGCCAACTCTGGGTTGGAAAATCTGGAGATTTTGGGGGTGGAGCCCAATAAGGGTGGAGTTTGGGGAGGGGAGGGACTTCAGTGGGGTATGATGCCATAGAGTCCACCTTCCAATGCAGCCATTTTTTTCCAGGTGAACTGATCTCTGTCACCTGGAGATCAGCTGCAATCCCAGGAAGTCTCCAGCCATCAACTGGAAATTGGAAATCCTAATGTATCCTCACATGCAAAAGAGGCAAACCAAACCAACCTGAAAAGGCAAGTTTCTCCCACATCCAGAAAAGATTACAGCAAGTCAGGAAAGCATAACTTGCTGAACAGGTTTCTAGAATAATGTTGCATTACAGATGAACCGCACTACAAGCTACAAAATGATTCAGGTTCAGCAGCCAATCTGGCCTTGGGGTAAAATATGGATGTCAAACCCTAAACCTCATCCAATAAGAAATGTTCTTGAACACAAGTCCATCTCACTATGTTCCTTGTATTAAGAAACATAATGGATGATCCTTATTCAGAACACAACAATCCAAAGAATATTGGTACTGCACTAGAATGTTCAGAGGTTTGATTAGGTAACTCTTCTCTCATACACTATTTAAAATAAAAGAATGAATTATTCTTCTAAAATTTCTGTAGTAGATTAGAAGAAGCCATCAGGTCTGTTTGTAGACTAACAGACAGCATATCTTATAGACAGCATATCTTTTTGCCAACAGCAAAAAACCAAAACCCTTTGACTATTCAGTACAAGTTACACAGCCAGCCTCCTTTGGGATTTCTGCCAGTCATTTTCCATGTGTCAGATGAAATAGCTGCAAAAAAAATACTTACACACATGCCCCAATTTCCATGTTTTTGCTAAAACTGGCTCTTAAGAATAGTGACACAAATACATTCACTGCTAGGTCCCAATAGAATTTACAAGAGAATATGGGAGAGCTTGGTTGAATGCTGCCAGCTACAAATACAATGTTGAGCAAGGGTGCTAAATGGAGCAAGATGGGAGTTGAGCATGGGCAAAAACAAAACAACCCACCTCTAAGAAGCAAAAGTATATTCACCTCTTGCCTATGCTTCTAGAGAATTGGGGAGGAGCAGGGGTGAGGACAACTGTAAAGCTTATTGCAGAGACAATTTTCTACTAATGTAATAAGCAAGCATCAATTCTCTGTCCATTAGGTCCAATACCATTTGCCAGTAGGACTGCACGGGGGAAGGGACAGGGACAAAAGCTGGTATTGGCTCAGTTGCCTCCATTGCAAAAATAAGGTTTTAAAAATGCTTTCAGTTTTAACTGGCCATTTCCATGTACAAATTGGGAGATTACATTTCTGCATCTTGAACTTGGATGAATGACTAAATATTTTCCATCCTGATCATATAACGGTCGTTTCAAAAGGAAACAAAACAGTTTGCAGTACCACTCTACAGACTTGGCATGTAAGCATAAATATACTCTCTTGCCATGCTGTTGATCTTCTATGCCAGCACTACAATATCTGTGCTGAAAAATAGATCTATATATTATACATTACATTTCAAGCCCAGACCTGCCCTAAAAACTCGGTCATTCCAGTTTGGGGAATGAGCCATAGTCTCTCACTCTTTAAATACTGGTATAGAAATATTAACTGGTTGCAGAAGGAGAATACATTTAATGAATCATCATGTGGAGGAAGGAGAGAGTTCCCATCTAACTTCATAATTAGAAAAAGATAATTATCCTTTAATAATCACAGGAGTATTAAAGGATACTTTTATCACTAGAATATGCAGGTATGCCCAAGCAGCACATGCTTCAGATTTCATCCAAATACCCCGCAAGCATGAATGTTGGATAAGACTAACATCTTCTAGTTACTGCAGGATTTCCCAAAAACGGAATAAGCAAATCTAAATTGTGTTCCAATGCAAGCTGATAAGACTTCTAGGCAGGGTGTTGGGCAACTTAAAAAAAAAAAGATTTGTGCATTTTGGTTATAGTATCAGACAGAGAACCCAGCATAAAGGAGACTATATTTTTATTCTCAATAGTAATTGTAAATCATTCCATATGTTGGAGATGAAGAATGAAAATAGTACTGCCTGCCTAAAGCTGTAAGAAATTCTTGCTGTAGCTACTTGCTTGCTTGACTTCAATTGGGCTGCCAACTGGCTGGGTCATCCAAGCTGAGTGGGGGGGCTATGGTTCAAGGGGAGGGAGCAACTGATTCCCACTTCATGTGATAAGCACCACAATGCAGATGTTCTAGTAATCTGCTCAGCACCAGTGGTTCAGAATATGAATTTTTAACCTTAACCTCCCCCACCATTTTTTAAAAAGGAGCTGTAACAAAACCCATCCCAAACATGCTATATTTTTTCTCCCCATGTCCCTTGGAAGAAGTAGAATTAAATCTGTTCTTTTAACAGGAGTTGCATTCCACTGAAATCAAACAGAAACCATAATGGGAGGAGAGGTTAGAAAAATATGGTGTGTTTTAGTCATGAAGGAAACATCCCTTCAATCTGGACAAATCACAGGAGCTGCTAACATTAGGAGGGCATGCCATCCTTTGTGAACCAACAATCTGCAGCCTTTTGGCTGGTGGTAAGTACTGTACAATATGTCTCATAACACCAGATCCGTTCATCGGAAATGACTGGCAGGAAATGCAGTCTGTGCCCCTCTATGCTTGCCAGATTTCTTTTAATAGGCAATATACTTTTTGAAAGATGCTTTTCTGTTCCTGGAAATGTTTCCCACAAAAAGGGTTCAAGTGGGAGTCCTCCTTCCATTTTGGCATGAGTTTTGGTTTCCTGTATCAACCATGCTTCATCCTTGATGACAAAGTTGCTTGATACATCTGTCTTCCTGCAACTAGGAATCTTCCATCCAGCAAGTGATAGAGCATTAAGAAATACTGCAGACATTACAGAACCAGCTTTCATTCACAGCATTTAGCAGCTTTAGACAAGAATTTGCATACGCAACAAAAAAAAAGGCAATGTCTCAATCTGCCAGGCTTCCTGTTTGTGGGGAAAGCCTGAAGATACACAATTTCTCGCACAGCTTCCAACAAAAGATTAGGTATTGTTTCCACTGTTCAGAGGTTAACCTTAATTCTTAACATCTATTTCAAACTCTCCAGCCTTAGCTCCCATAACATTGTCTCCTAGATAGTTATACCTATGAACTTCCAACAGTCAGGATCTCTACCAACTCATCATGAAGATGTAAGAACTTCCTCTTTTTGCAGCTGTACATGGTCTCTGCACATGGAAATTTTGTTTAGCTGTTACTCCACAATGGGAAGCAACCTTGGTGTTAAACCTTACCTTAATTTGTCAACTTGCCTAAAAAATCCAGGAGATCAGGTACTTCAAAGTAAGGAAGTAATCTGTAGCTACCAGGACATAACAATGGTTTCCACTCCCCACAACATCAAACTATTATGACAGTGGTTTTAAATGCAGACATTAAAACAAATTTTTATCTGCTCACTACTTGAAGGAGGCTGTCTAAAGTTCATGGACTAAGCAAACCATATTTTTTAGGGTAGTTGGAGGAAAACAGATGTCCTACAATTGAGCTAGAGGAGAGTCTTCATCGTCTTTTGTACACTTGGTAAAAAAAGGACAAAAGTCAAGAAACCATTTTTTCCACATCCACCAGTTAACTTGAAAAGACAGGCAGACCTTAGACTCAGTGTGAGCTGACTGGGAGATGTATCATTTCAAACACGGAGACTTCAGTTGAAAACAGACTAAGCTATCCAGAGGCAAAGAGATGTCACTTCCATCCTCTGTTCCTACCCATAAAATGATGCACTACACAGGTTAGCTGAGAAGATAGTTCAGACAGAATAGAAATTCAAGATTTAATGCAGGCGAAGTCATTCTAATATTAAACAGAAGTTTCTTTTACAGTCCTTAAATACCATGCCTCTTGCTCAACAATAAGGAAGAAGTTGCACAAAATAGTAAGCAACAACCGGCAAATATTTTTTACATCTAATGCATATCCAGACAACTAAGATGGTTAGTGCAGCATTAGTAGTACCTTGAACATACACTGCAGTAGCCACATCTAACAAGGTATCCCTGTCTCACTAGCTTTACAATTAATGCAGAAGCTACATAATGCCATTAGTATTGTTAGTGATGTCTTCATTGCAGTCATTTTACCAATGACTGAGTAGCATCTTTTCAGCAGGCACAAGAGCAGAAGACAACCTACCAAACTGCCGACGCCACTTCCTGAAGCATCCAGGTGTTCCTTGAATATCCCCCATCCACAACTCTACTTGGCTAGTGAGTTCTAGCAAGATTTACAGGAGCACTTCACATACAAACACTTGGTCAGACCAAACCAAACCAAACCTGTTCTGACAGAGAGTGTTTGCTTTCCCTCCCAAACTGTCTTTCAGGCTTTTCTCCTTAGTCGTATTCAAACATCATTCCTGGCTCAGAAGCCACGCCTTGAGGAACGGAAACAACAGTCCAACCCTCTGGAACACGTCTCCTATAACCAAGCTGCCTGCAGAACAGCCAGCACATTTAGCAAACTGCCAATTAACCAAGTGCATTGCACTGAATAGAGAGAGAGATTAAAGTAGTAGGAGATAGCCACTCCCAAAGCAACTCAGCAATCTGAATCCACAGTTCCTGCAACTCCAAGAATTTTCTGTTTTTCTACTCTTAAGATTATAACTGGTAGAAAACCAACCAAAGCCTACCATTATGAAGCATTCACAATGCAAGGAGGAAGAGGGAGTACATCAGAGATCTAAATTAGAGCATGGATCTTATTCAACACACAGTACAAAACTATGCAGACTGACAATCTATTTCACATAGCTTAAGAGAGTTTCACTGCCAGTGAGTGGTAAAGGCTGCTGGTGATAGAGGGGACCACTCTCCCTTTTGCATGAGCTGATTACTTAACATGCAAGTCTCTGGTAAGCAAGGCTATGGCTGGTTTACATTTCTTTTTGAAAAATCAGATTTTATTCATTTATTTATTTCTCAGATTTATATCCCGCCCTCCCCACCAAGGCAGGCTCAGGGCAGCTCACAACAGTCAAACTAAAACAGTAAATAAACAATTAAAGTTTTAACAATTAATTAATACCAATTAGATAATTTTAAAACAGTTGAAAACAATTTAAAACAATTTTGGTGCTAGTGTTGATTTCATTAAGTTCAGCAATGTTGGGCATCTATTTTTGTTGTATAGAAGTACCTTACTGTAAAAGATGGCGGTACCTAACAAATCTCCTACCTTTAGTTTGTCAGTCAGCCACTGCAAATGTTCACACAGTTAATACTTACAATATTCCAGTATCTATACCACCGGTTTATGACCACAGCAGCAGAAAACAAACCTAATAGTTTTGCGGTCAGAAAACTGTAAGCCCTGGTCTCCTGGTGTTCAACAGTCTGACAAATTAGTGAAATGAGGCATAGGACTGCTGTCACTCTTCATAAAATTCACAGAACAGAGACAAGATAAATATATTACCATGGGAGCTTAGTCATTGCATTTACAAATAAGTCATCTTTGACACAAGAGCTGAAGTTACATATTTTCATCAGCTCATGAATGAAATTGAGATTCTGATACTGTCTGTCAGATGTGCAACAGACAATACCCTACAGCTAAGTGCTGAAATAAAAAAACAGCCTTGTTCAAAAGAGCATATAAAACAGATTCAGTTGGTGTGAAACAAGACTGGAGGGAAAGACTGTAGGCTGGGGGCAATTCATAACTATGGGTCATGTATACTGTGCATTATATATAAAGAAAAATTAGTTTGATTATGTGTGATACACGCATCCCAGTTCCCACTCTTTTTGAAACAGAATCATAGAGTTGGAAGGGACCTCCAGGATCATCTAGTCTAACTCTCTACACACACACCCAGTGACCCCTGCTCCAAGCCCAGAAGATGCCAATTTAAAAAAACAACAACACTTCTTCAGGATCTCTGGCAAAACTGGCCTGGAGAAGAAATTGCTGTTTGTCCCCAAAGTGGTGAACAGCATATCCCTGGACATGTAAGAAGGGGCATACAAACTAAGCAATGACACAACACTTACTGCCTTCCTTCTCATGATCTGCCTAAATTCACAGGATCAGCATTGCTGTCAGATGGCTATCTAGCCTCTGTTTTAAAACCTCCAAAGGAGGAGAGCCCACTACCTCCTGAGGAAGCCTGTTCCACTGAGGAACCACTCTGTCAGGAAATTCTTCCTCACGTTTAGTCAAAAATTATTTTGATTTAATTTGTACCCATTGGTTCTGGTCCAACTTTGTGGGGACAAAGAGAACAACTCCACACCTCTATACCAGAGGCCCCCAACCTTTTTTATCCCAGGGACTGACCCCAAGGCTGGCCAGCCCACCATGGCCCCAGAGCCAGCGGCCACCTCCCCTCCCTCCACAGCGCCTCCTCCCCCCCATTTTCTCCTCTGCCTCCCACAGCCTTGCTGCCCGCCCCCGCACAGCCTCACCGCCTCCTGTTTTTACCACCTTAAGGCCAAGGAAGCTGAAACGCCTTCCAGACTGACCTCCCCCTCCACTGATCAGCTGATCCAATCGGCCAGGAAAACTACAGCAGCACGGCTGTTTCAGTGGTTGCTCACCGCTGCTGCCATGGTTTTCCCCGCTGATTGGATCAGCAGGGGGCAGGGGAGGTCAGCCTGGAAAGCGTTTCATGGCACCTTCCCTGGCCTTAAAGTGGTATAAACGGGGGACAGCGAGGCTGCACGGAGGGGGGGGGACGAGGCTGCGCGGAGGGGTGGGCAGGCAGCTGCGCGGCCCACTCGGAAACAGGCCCTGGACCGGTACTGGTCCGCAGCCCAGGGGTTGGGGACTCCTGCTCTATACAACAGCCCTTCCGGTATCCTATTTCTGTCTTCTACAGTATTTGTGACCCCTCCCAATTTCATACCATCTGCAAATTTATTAAGCATTCTCTCTATTCCTTCATCCAAATCATTTATAAAGATATGAAACAAAACAGGCCTTCCACTTGTCACTCCTCTAAAAGCAGATGAGGAATGATTAACAAGCACTCTTTGGGTGCAATCTGTCACCCAATTACAGATCCATCTAACAGTAATAGGATCCAAACTACATTTTATCAGCTTGTCAACAATACTATATGGAACTTCATCAAAAGCCTTATTGAAATCAAGATAAACCATATCTACAGCATTCCCCTGGTCCAGTAAGACAGTCATGTTGAAGGAAGGAAGGAAGGAAGGAAGGAAGGAAGGAAGGAAGGAAGGAAGGAAGGAAGGAAGGAAGGAAGGAAGGAAGGAAGGAAGGAAGGAAGGCATAGGGTAGACACACGCTGAGCCAGTCAGTGTAGCGCGCATGCAGCCCCGGACATCTAAGGGCATCACAGACCTGTTATTGCTCAATCTTGGGTGGCTGAACGCCATTTGTCCCTCTAAGAAGTTGGACGCCGACCGCTCGGGGGTCACATAACTAGTTAGCATGCCAGAGTCTTGTTCGTTATCGGAATTAACCAGACAAATCACTCCACCAACTAAGAACGGCCATGCACCACCACCCATCAAGCTGACAGGTTGGTAGTTACCCAGATCCTCCTTCTTCCCCTTCTTGGAGATGGGGGCAACATTTGTCCGCCTCCAATCTTCCGGCACCTCACCTGTTCTCCAAGATTTCTCAAAAATAATGGCCAGAGGCTCAGAAATTATGTCTGCAAGTTCTTTTAGTACCTTTGACATGCAGCAATATAAAGATCACACTAACAGTTAAAGGAATATATTCAGAGTTTGCTGCAATAAATAAAAAAGTAGGTAGTTATCACATAAAACCTTTGTTAATCACCTTTATCTTGTTAAGTTGGTGGTGCTTGTTCCCATTTTACAGACAGGAGACTGAACTGAGTGAATGCAGAGTTAAGACATAATAATGTAGTTGGATGAAGTTCTTTCTTATATAGGTTCTTCTTATAGGATGCTGGTTTTAATTATCTATTGTATATTGGGTTGTGTGTTTAGAAACCACCTGGCACTTATTTTAGGAAATGCTGGATATAAATATATTAAATAAACAAATTCAATTTATATTCAGACTGAGGTTCTGAATTCCAGCACTGGCTCTTGAAACCCAAACTAACTACTGAGCTCTATTTTCTACTCTGTTTCATGGCGACATACAATTAGTTGGACAACTATATTTTCGAGAACACAATAATTGTTTCGCAGGAACTAGCAGTGGAAACACATTAGTTAATCCCACTTCTTAGTTGGCATTTCAAACTAGATTTAAAGTTCTGCATTCTGAGCCATGTCCCTGAATGGCTGTAAACATGAACCACCTAGAAAGCAGTGGTGGTGGTGAAGATCCAAACTTGGTGTAAAATCTCCATCCCAGAAGTTACTGGCCTATTTGGAAAACAGTTATGGTTTTCTGTTGCCATGAGATATATGCAACAATACATGTTTAAATAGGACCAAAGAGAAATAGAGATTACTAGCATATGGTTGAAACTGGCTCTGAATCAATTAGAGTGGCCTCCTGTTGCTTACTTCATTGGGTGTGGGGGATTGAATTAGTCAATGGCACAAGGTCAGCGTAGTACACATGGTGGGCTAGAGAGGTGCAAGATGTATTTCCCAGGGCCAGCTCTGCTGTGGCCAAATGGTATGGGTGCCAAGCATGGGGGAGGTTTGCCTTCTTCTGTTAGGAGAAAGGATACCAAAAGTGCAGTTTAAGCACAAATACAACCATCTAAGTCCATTGACTTCAACACCTTTATCATATATATAAATGGGGTCTCAGGTGATCTTTTCAGAGTCTGATAACTCTAAAAGAACCCTAAAAGGGCACCTGACAACCCATTCCCATGATAAAACCACTGGGTTGGATCTAGCACAAGGACCATGTGAGATCTATGTAAGGATCCCCTATCTTCTGAACTTTTTCCTACCTCTGTCAACCATTCCTTACCCTGCTGACTGATCACAGGCTTCAATCCAATATGATGAGCTTGTGGGCAGAGCAGATGCAAGTGCAAGTACTTCATACAGGAGCACAGTGTATATCTTAGCCCAAATTCATTACTCATTTTTGGGTTGTTGTTGTTTTTTTTGTATTTTTCATGTGTGTGTGCACCTGGAGATCATGGCAACCTCTGGTCACTGACCACTACTAGGAACCTGGAGGATACTCAGGGAGGTGGCTGAATAAGCCTTCCCCCACCTCCTGACTAGGTATTTCAAGGACAGTCTCCCATCCAAGTACTAACCACAGTTGACTCTGCTTAGCTTCTGAGATCTGATGAGATCAGGCTTGCCTGGGGTATCCAGGTCAGGGCATTACTCAATATATTTTTGACAGGTTTGCCACAGTGCAGCAAGTATGGGTTGAGCTGCAAGATGTGCCTTCAAATACGCAAGATACAACACAATCACTGGACTACACCATCTCAGGCTTATTTACGTACTTATTTTCTAACACTGTATAGGCCATTAAATGTCAGCAATGCTCTTTGGTTTTCTACACAGGGCAGACAGATCAAACTCTAAGCCAAAGGATAAACGAACACAAATCTACATCAAGAATCACAAGACTGAGAAACCTATATTTCAACCTTCCAGGACATTCAATGGGCGACCTCAAAGTTGCTGTTTTATTGCAAAAGAACTTTAGGAACAGAATGGAAAGGAAAATTTCTGAATTACTAGTTATTACAACACTCAGAACAACACCCCCCCAGGACTTAACAGGGATATTGGTTTCTTATCTCACTACATATGCTAAACTCATTCAGTCCTTATATCTATATTCTCACAGAGAGCTATACATCCTCTTTATTTTAGTGTATTTCTCATGTAGAATAGTAGATTGGAATAGTGATTACAATATAATGCAATTTATATTGGAAAGTATTTCTCTGATTTTTTAAACAGTGCAAACAGTTTATTCAGAAGTGTTTCAGCATACATATAAGAACCAAACAGTTTAAGATTAATTAGCAAGGTAATAAAGAGGTACCAATAGACATGTTATGAATCTCCTGTAGTAGATACTAAGCACATACATACAGATTAATGATAAAGATATATGTCATGGATTGTAACATGCAGCAAATGAGAGGAACTTGGCAAGTTGTCAGAAAATGCATTCAACCACATAGACCACTTGCTCATTAAGCTATTTGTCCTAAATGCTCCTTCATATTGTGAAATCCAATCTGTAACCTTATCAAGGAGAAAGTAGTCCCAAACTTTCAGACACCACTGATGCACATCCAGAATACACGGTCCCTTCCAACGTGAAGCCAAAACATTTTTTGCAGCTGTTAGTAATACCAAATAAGTTCCCTGGTTTCACAAGGGACAGATGTTCTAAGCCATGAATTTAGTAACAAAAGTGCTGGATCATATAGGATGTCATAACCTGAAACCCTTATGATTTGTGCTAAAATGTCAATCCAAAACTTCATGATCTTGTCACAGGACCACCATATATGGCAGAATGAGCCTATATTCCCACATCCTTTCCAGCATAACAAAGCTATAGAATGACCAATGTGCACAAATTTCACAGGCATAAAATACCACCTATAAATGACCTTTATATTCTGTTCTCTAATCTGGTGACAGAGGAGACATAACGCTGCATAACTAATCACTCCACCTCAAAGAAAAGGATGCCATTAGTTACCACCATGCTTGAGAGGAGACGAATGGAGCATAACAACAGGGTCTCAGTTAATTACTCTTAGCATCCCACAATTATGAAGGATACATTTATATATCAGTCTCCTATTTTGACATATTTATTTGCTTCACACCATAATTAAATTCAAACAAATGGTGACCAATATAAACTTAGCTTGTTATTCTTGTTTGGTCTTTGCATCCGTTAAAACAGCGGTCCCCAACCTTTTTGGCACCAAGGACCAATTTTGTGGAAGATGATTTTTCCATGGACTGGAGGGGGGGGGGGTGCGCAATGGTTTCGGATGATACAATTGTGCACTTTATTTCTATTAGTTTGTTGTGGTGGTTAAGTGTACAGACTTATCTGGGAGAACTGGATTTGATTTCCCACTCCTCCACTTGCAGCTGCTGGAATGGCCTTGGGTCAGCCAAGGCTCTGACAGAGGTTGTCCTTGAAAGTGCAGCTTCTTGGGAGAGCTCCCTCAGCCCCAGCCACCTCACAGGGTGTCTGCTGTGGGCGAGGGGAGGTAAAGGAGATTGTGAGCCCTCTGAGACTCTGAAATTCAGAGTGGTGGGCAGGATATAAATTCAGTGTTGTCTTATTATTATTATTACTACATGGTAATATATAATGATATAATTATACAACTCATTGACCAGTTGCTAACAAGCCATGGACCAGGACCAGGGGTTGGGGACCCCTGCATTAAAACATCTTCATTATTTTATATGCTAATTTGCTGTTTACCCTCTGCTTATAAGTATGGACTGTTAACATCCATTTCATTGTATCTGAAGAAGTGTTCATACGCACGAATGTTCATATTTTGAATAAAACGTTGTTCAAGATATTTCACATGTACTGATGAACCAACACTGAGTCCTGAAAAACTACACTTTTTGCTTCTTGCTGACAGACTCTCCTGCATCCTCTTCCCAACTATGCCTCAGTCTGCCAGTGAATATTTGTTCTCCAACTCAACTTTTAAATAATCTGAGACGAGGCCAGTGAAGTGTAATTGTTTTACCAGATGATGTCTTTCAAAGTTAACTCTGGAGATGCTGAAAAAGGAAACTGGAAGGGAAATGATGTTAAAATTTATCTGCAATATATGGATGATTAAGTACAGCAGAATTGATTAACAAAAATTTGACATGATTTGTCCGATATCATCAGATCTTGGAAGCTAAGCAGGACTGACCCCAGCAAGTACTTGGAAAGGGAGACCTCCAAGGAATGCCAGGGCCAGGATGCAGAGGCAGGCAATATCCAAGCCACCTCTCTGACTAGTCCAAGCCCCAACAGAGAGCCAGTTTGGTGTAGTGGTTAAGTGTGCAGACTCTTACATGGGAGAACCGGGTTTGATTCCCCACTCCTCCACTTGTACCTGCTAGCATGGCCTTGGGTCAGCCATAGCTCTGGCAGAGGTTGTCCTTGAAAGGGCAGCTGCTGTGAGAGCCCTCTCAGCCCCACCCACCTCACAGGGTGTCAGTTGTGAGGGAGGAAGGTAAAGGAGATTGTGAGCCGCTCTGAGACTCTTCGGAGTGGAGGGTGGGATATAAATCCAATATCAGCAGCAGCAGCAGTCACCATGACTTCCAGGCACACAAGCACACACACACACAATACTAAAAAATAGCATGTGAAAGTAAAGTGGTACTAAGGATATCTACCAGCATTTAAAACAATGAAGAATTTATTACAAGTAATTCTCTCTGCACAATAATGGACTGAGCAAGGAATATAAAGGTAAAGAGGTAAATGCACAATCCTCTGACATGCAGTCCTGTACAGGCCCTAGCTGATCCTTCTTCCAGATGAGAAGGAAGAACTTCTTCCTCCAGATGGAGCCAGCCAAAATTACCCCTTTCCTTTCATGCCAAAGGATTTTATTTCTTCTGTTTTCTGTTTTTCCATACCCCGCTCATGAGTGTTATGGAATTAAAATGGCTTTGACTATAGACTCACATAGCATAAACCAGGTAAGGGAGGCAAGGTGGGAAAATGGGTTGGTTGTATTGCCTTTTCATGAGAAATCAATCTTTGACACTGATGGATTTAAAAAAGGGAAGAGAACTGTCAAAAACCACATCTTTGCATCTTTAGGATCAGTTTCCCCAGACAAGCCTCTGGACAATGTTTGATGGAACACATTCCATGTGACTGTAGGATCTATTTCAATCCTATTTGCAGACCAGGAAAAAGTCTAGAGTGAGTGACCCTGTGAGATGTAGAAAGAAAGTTGCCTGCTGTCACCTTTTCCAAGGTACTAGACTAGTCCATAGAGGAGGAGGGATCCAGGCATAATATTGTTGTGGCCCTGATCTGCAGATGGGGCCCCACACTTGACTATCAGGTATATTAGGTATCAATAGCCAGGAATTTTTCTTGAGGGGGCAGAGTAAAGGAATGGAGAAGCTGCTCTTGTTTTGATTTGACTGACTGGCCAACATGTGCCTATTCTAGGTCTGGGCTCACAAACAAACATTTATAAGAAACTTCATATTAATTTTACTTGTGGAGTACTCTGAAGGTTTGGATTGTTCAAAACTGTCACCCTCATTTTTAAAAAAGTTTTTCTCTTTTAACATAGTCTCAGCCTCGCACAACAACCCTTTAGAAATGCTAATGAGCTCCCAGCCAAGACAATGATGGTCAAGGAAGGAAGGAAGGGGTATAAATCTAATCTCTTCTTCTTGAACACACTGTACTTCAAGTCAGTGCCATTTATTATTAGTGCCACACAACTCTCACTGTGCAAGAGAAGTCAAACTTGTAGGAAAGATAACTTATGCGTACAGGGATGCCAGCACATGAAGCAGCTCCCCATCACAGAAATTTAGCACAGGTAGCAGAGCACTCACAGCATTAAAGATCCCATTCTCCTACTGAGAATGCAAAACTGTCCCTTTCAAGTGATTCTGAAGCCAAAGAGCCGACTTCACAGCGTAACCATGTGTGGCACTGTTGACTGCCCACTGTCACTTCTTCACGTGTTATCACGGAGACACAGTCTGTACTTGCCAACTTCCCTGAATTGCCCCAGGTATTTTATGCCATAGCTAATTTGAAATTTTAAACTATTGTAAGTCTTGGGTTTTTTGAATCAGCAAAAAGGACACAAAGCCCTGTAGCTTTAAGAAGAAATGAAACCAGCTGGACTTTGCTTTGAATCTTGGATGCCTTTGCATCCAGAATTATTTTGTCACAATGGTTTCCTGCTGCCAAGACACACTCCAGTTCCAAGCACAGGGGGTAACTTGATCCAAACAAAACACATGCACTGCTCAAGAGACTCTCTCTAAAGATTAGATTGCTCTTCAACACAGAAATACATGAAATGCTCTTGGGAAAAACACACACCTCCTCCCTTTTCATTTGTATTAAAGGCACAATGCTGACATAGGCTACAGCCACGGCTAACATACACTGATGTTGCCTCTGCACCATCCTGGCTGGGCCTGTTTGTAAACAAGGTATCATTTGTCAGAAATGGGCTGCTTTTATCTCAGGCACTCAGCTGTGGGCCATTGATCATGGAGAGCCAACTAATGACTGCAGCACAGATCAGAGTTTGATTGGATCACATGTTGTGACGTGGGTACATCAAAGCTCAAATCACATTCAAAGCAATAAAAACCTTGTTTTTGACATATGCTTGTATGCAGCTTTAGTCTAAGGCCCAAACTGGATTTGATTATGGCAAATACACATTTATTTCTAAGCACTGCCTTGTTCCCATATGAAAGCAAGGAATGGACATCTCCTAAGCCAAATGAATTTTGAATACCCAGTGTTGTTATGGCTATTAAAAGCACTTAGGAAACTGATGCAGATTTGGGGAAATAGAGAAGGTGGGAATTTAATTACACCCCCCCAACCCCCCCCCCCTCCAACTTAATGCCACTCTCCCAGGCTGCTTTAAGTATCCATAGGAAAAACAAACTGGGTGCAATACATGTATTATAATGCTTATTTGCTGTTCTATAAGTCTGAATGGTTTTCATCCATTTCATTTTATCTGAAGAAGTGTGCTTGCACATGAAAGCTCATATCGTGAATAAAACTTTGTTGGTTTTAAAGGTGCCACCGGACTCTAACTTTATTCTATTGCTTCAGACCAACACGGCTACCCACCTGGATCAGGTACAACACTAGTACACATCTCCTCCCCTCATGCTACTACCAGAACTAAAAGCAATGAAACACATCTTCAATGAGAGACAGGGCTGGATCTTGGGGGGGGGGGAGGGCAGAGGGGGGTGCTTGCCCCAGGCACCGACGGAGGCGGGGTGCCAAATTGGGTATGGAGTCCTATGGAACCATAATATGGGACCATAATATAGAATGGCCCAAAAGGGGGCATCATTTTTTAATTTTGCACCCCCCTCAAAAAACATGTAGATTTGGTCCTGATGAGAGAAATGGTACAAGTGAAATTATTATCTTCTTCCTCCCTAGAGTAATGGCCCCTAATTTAGATCATCATCCTGCTACTGCTGCTTAAAGATCAAACACTGTAAGGAGTTGCAATCATGGAAGGAGAAAAGCACTTTCCCCCTCCCCTTGCATACCTTATGCACCTCCCCCCCCCCCCCCCCCATGATTGCAGTCAATACTCTCCACTTCCAGTATCAAAGCTGGCTCAAGCAACTGCCTGGGGAGTGAGGTGTGTTAATGAGAATTGGGAGTATTCAATGGCCTGCCTTTGTGTGCTCCTTTCATACCCTACTCCCCACTTCAGATGTGAACAAGGTGGACATGTGAGCTCTGTCACATCTATAATGTCATCTGACTCAGGATTTTGCTCCCACATATTAACACGATCCTGGTTTACAATTCATTTTTAAATCAACTTTTAAATTTCAAAACATGCTTAATGTGTTCAATAGACTTTTGGTTTTCTAATTTCAGAACTATACTGAATATTTAAATTAAAACACTATTTTCTAGTAACTTT
Organism: Heteronotia binoei; assembly: GCF_032191835.1. NCBI lineage: Eukaryota > Metazoa > Chordata > Lepidosauria > Squamata > Gekkonidae > Heteronotia > Heteronotia binoei. The sequence goes on along the minus strand of NC_083228.1, from coordinate 73,784,756 downwards.
TCTTTCCCCAGCTGGCAATCATCTAGTTCTTAAAGTAGAAATGCAAGTGAATGTCTAAGTTAGGTACAGCCAGAAGCATGCTGGAGAATTCAATTTCTTCTCAGCTGAATTCTGGAATTAATCTTCCATTTTTTCCAACTACATTGTCTACATATTTTTTTTTCCTGACGGCCTTCAGATTTACAGCTGTTTCCAGATATTGCTCCATCGTTAAATAAAAAGGGACACACAAGCAGAGAAGAGGTTTTCTAATGTGCAAGTCAATATTAGAAGCAGAACTTGCAAAAGAGCTGGAGCCTCTGAAAGTACATTAGATTAAAACAAAGATTACAGGGAGCATTTTGTGGAAGAGACAGAAGTTTCTCCTTTGGGATGGAAAAAAGCATGCAAGCTGTTCCAATTGGTCACTCTGAACAAGCTGGACAATGGCTCAAGCCATAACAACCAATCAGGGAGGGACCATAAACTGAAGATACATTCTCCAGTTCCCCAGCCTCATCATGCTATGTCCAAAGCAGAGATGCCTACTCTTTTCAGAGGCTCTTGAGGAATCATGAAGAGGGTACACGTGACAGAGAAGAGGTGATACGTGCAGCTATATGTTTAAGACAGGACTAGGGCTTTTTCAGAAGGAAAGTATTTTCATTGGAAAGAAAAACAAAAACTTCACACACAGACCATATGTGGGCAGAAGAGATTCCCACTTTCCAAGAATCTTTCCCACTAGGCGTCTGTGCTATTCAGCTCTCAAGTCTCAGCCTGTTGAATAAGGCAAGCATTCTTTCCAAGGCACCAGAACCACAAAGACCAGAGACCTTTTAATGGTGCATGGAATCACCAGCCTTACACTGAACTTCAATGGTTTTCCACTTGCTTTTTGGTTTAGGATGTCCCGCTTGAAAGATCCAGCACAGAAACAAGCAGATGCCCTCTAGTGAATGAAATGAAAAAGTGCACCTTAAGATCTGTTCAAAGCTTAGTACAGGAAGCCTGCTATGTAGCAAGACTTGATGTTTTAGTTTAGCTAGTTCCCAGCTATAGTTCATTATAGACTGCCAGGTAACCTATACACAAGTAAACATCTGCCTTTCCACAGATCTACCACTTTTGTTTCAATTTTTAAAAAGTAAGAGTTAAAGCTACAGAAGAAATCCTAGTCTATTGCTTTGAAAATCTGGACATCTTCATAAGGACAAGATGAAGTAATTTGTCAGCAACCAAAATGTGACCTTTCCTTCAGAAAGGAATTATCTGAGACAGCAATACAGGGTCTAAAACAACTACTGTAATTAACAAGAGCAGGCTACACTCTACAAGGTGTTACACAATACCTCAAAACTAATGAGGAGACAATATATTTCATTCCTTCCACCTCCATATTTTACCTTGGCAAAAGTAATGCAAGCTCCTAAAGCTGAGGCAACATCCACCTGGATCCCTCAAACCACAGTGTCCATATTTTGCCCAACAGCACTCAGGATTTACAGCTGTTTCCAGATATTGTTCTATCCTTAAATAAAAGTGGCAAACAAGCAAACAAACACAGTTTAACATATGCAAATCAGTTTGGTGTCAGACCTCTCAAAAGAGTAAGAGCCTCTAAAAGAATATTAGATTAAAACAGAGATTATAGGGAACAATGTTTGTGGAAGAGACAGGAAGTTTTTCCCTCAGGAAAAGGGGAAAATCTCTAGCTGTGTCAATTAGTAACTCCGAGCATGCTGGACAATGGTCTCTAAGCCATAGCAAGTGGTAAGGAATAACAAGATGAATACAGTCCCAGGTGTCATCCTGCTGTGGGGCAAAAGAGGTCACAACTGCATTCATGGGATGGGCATTCATTTTTATAAGATTTGTGGGTTGGTACAAAAGGAACGGAGGAAAAGTGTAACATTAAGAAACTGAGCTATGAGCCAAGAATTCCCTGGTTTAAATCCCAACACAGAATTGAAGTTACTAAGCAAATCTCTTTCACTATAGGGAAAGTAATAGTGACATTAAGCCCTAACCTGGATGACCTAGGCTGGCCTGATATCATTGAATCTCAAAAGCTAAGCAGGTTTAGCCCAGGCTAGTAGTTGGATGGGAGATGACCAAGTTGCTATGCAGAGGCAGACAATGGCAAACCATCTCTGAACATCTCTTGTCTTGAGAATCCTATGGGGTCACCCTAAGTCAGGTGTGACTTGATGGTACTTTCCATCACCAAGTTACCTTTAAATAGCTCTTTATATGATTATTGTGACAGAGATAAAGTTCTCTGAACCTTCTATCTATATACAAACAATGATTTATTACTGAATGAAGATAAAGTATGTGAATACTTGTTCTAAGCAAGCAGCATCATTTTATTAAGCTCTTCATCATGAAAGAATACATACATCACTGGAAAGCAGCCAGTGCTCAACTACAGAATGTACCATGTTGCATGCAGAAAATACCAGGTTCAGTCAGAAACACCTTCAGTTTCAGGCTGTGTTATAAAAGATATTTCTTTGCCCAAGATACTAGAGAGCTGCTGTCAGAAAACATCAAATCAGATGAAAAGCTAGAAGCACTTTGAAAAGTTGTTAAATGTAGGATTTGGGATTTGGTTTAGGTACGAAACACCATCACATTCACAGGGAAATGGAATAATGTTCTGAAGAACAGCCTTAGATTATGGGCAAGTCTCTTTGCTAATGCAACAGATAAAAGTCCACAACACAGAAGCTAGGCAAATCAAATTTCTTATTGTGTACATTGTTCTGCATCTTTTGCTGTTTGGGATAATTTGTTCTGTTGTTGCTATCTTACCATTTCGTAACTAGTAAGGACCCAGCTGCTAAAAATTTAACAAAAACAAAAACACCCAGTCTGTGCAGCTACTGCACTGGGTTCTGAGATTTCAGCAAGCATTGTCCACATGCTTTCAAGCCTACTGTCACAGTCATAAGGCTAGAAGTTTTGTTTTTTTTTAAAGCCAAGGTTCTCGGGAAGTTGATTTCTGCATGCAGAACCAGTTGATGGGGCACTCGAATGGGCAAACAGGGCAGCTGCCCAGGGTCCAACAGCAGTTGAGTGACACCTGCAGTACAGTACTGAAGTACTGAAAGCACTAGTCAGTTTGTGCAAACTGCTGCTTAAACCAACTGTTGCAATCAGAAGTGGATGTTGAAACTGTATGAGAAGAGGTGTGTGTGTGTAAGAGTGGTTCTGTGGTTGGTCTGGCCTACAGCACCAGCAATTCCACAAAAGGGATTGGGCAAAGGAGCTTTTGCTCATCACATTCCAGGAAAAGAGATGACATTTAAAAAAAAACTGATAAAGGGACAAACTCCTACTCCATCCCCCTCAAGCAATTAAATAATACAATAACCAATAAAAAAACAACCCCCCAAGAGATTTGTGGAGAAAAAGTTTGTTGTTGGCAGCAAAACCCATCCAATGTATCCATGCATCACACCAGCTTTCATTAACCACCAATGAAAGTGGCTGCCACCTCAAAGCTCTTAAATGCATACTTTTGACGTCCATGTTCTGATTCACTGTCTCACAGTGTACCAGCCTAATCACTATAGAACTCTGTGCTTCTTTCAGCAGTTTTTCCAGGAGCTCCACTGAGAGACTGGAAAGCTTTTCAGCTCAGTCAGCTGATGTACTTCTCTCGACCATGCACACCATGGCATTCAGCAAACCTAGTTCTTGAAAACATCACAGGCAATCTTTAGTTTACACATCATATTATATTAGTAGTGTGTATGCTTGTCCTTACTGCTTGTTTAGTTTGCAGGTCAAATAATTTCCAAATTCCCTGCTGCTGGACCTTTATTCATGGATGGGAAGTATGTATACATCATGTGGCTGCCAGCATCAAACATGGTATGTTTATAGGGTTGCCAAGTCCAATTCAAGAAATTTCTGAGGACTTTGTGGGGGTGGAGCCAGGAGACTTTGGGGATGGAGCAAGGACATTGAGGGTGGAGCCAGGAGCAAGGATGTGGCAAGCATAATTGAGCTCCAAGGGAGTTCTGGCCATCACATATAAAGGGACAGCACATCTTTTTAAATGTCTTCCTTCCATAGGAAAATGATGAAGGAAAGGGCACCTTCTTTTGGGGCTCATAGAATTGGACCCCCTGATCCAATCGTTTTGAAACTTGGGGGTATTTTGGGGAGAGGCACTAGATGCTATACTGAAAATTTGGTGCCTCTATCTCAAAAAACAGCCCCCCCCGAGCCCCCGATACCCGTGGATCAATTTCCCATTATTCCCTATGGGAATCGTGCTCCATAGGGAACAACTGAAAAATGTCTTGACTACACTAAAGCCTTTGATTGTGTGGATCATAACAAACTGTGGCAAGTCCTTAAAGAGATGGGAGTAACAGACCACCTCACATGTCTCCTGAGAAACCTGTATAAGGGTCAAGAAGCAACTGTCAGAATGGGATATGGAACAACTGATTGGTTTAGAATAGGAAAAGGAGTTCGACAAGGATGTATATTGTCACCCTGCTTATTTAATTTATATGCAGAATACATCATGCGGAATGCTGTCCTGGATGAAGCACAAACTGGAATTAAGATTGCTGGGAAAAACACCAACAACGTCAGATATGCAGATGATACCACTCTAACGGCAGAAAGTGAGGAGGACCTAAAGAACCTCTTCTTGAGAGTGAAAGAGGAGAGCACAAAAGTAGGCTTGAAACTCAGCATCAAAAAAACTAAGATCATGGCATCCAGCCCCATCACACCTTGGCAAATAGAAGGGGAAGACATGGAAGTAGTGACAGACTTCACATTTCTGGGATCCAAGATCACTGCAGATGGTGACTGTAGTCATGAAATTAAGGTCGTTTTCGCACTCACCTTAATCAGCAGCGACGACCCTCTTCACCGCGCAGGATCTGCGTGGATTTCGCACTAATTGCCGCGGAGCACCCAGAAGAGCCGGAAAGTCCCGGCGCTTTTGCGGCGCAAACGGAAACCGCCAAAAACCAGTTTCCGTTTGCGCCGCAAAAGCGCCGGGACTTTCCGGCTCTTCTGGGTGCTCCGCGGCAATTAGTGCAAAATCCGCGCAGATCCTGCGCAGTGAAGAGGGTCGTCGCTGCTGATTAAGGTGAGTGCGAAAACAACCTAAAAGACGTTTGCTCCTTGGGAGGACAGCTATGGTGAACCTGGGCAATATAATAAAAAGTAGAGACATCACCCTGCCAACGAAAGTCCGCATAGTCAAAGCGATGGTATTCCCAGTAGTAATGTATGGCTGTGAGAGCTGGACCATAAGGAACGCCGAGCGCAGAAGAATAGATGCTTCTGAGATGTGGTGCTGGAGAAGAATCGTGAGAGTCCCTTGGACTACAAGAAGATCAAATCAGTTAGTCCTAAGGGAACTCAACCCAGACTGTTCCCTGGAAAGTCAGATGCTGAAGCTGAAGCTCAAATACTTTGGCCACCAAATGAGAAGGGAGCACTCCCTGGAGAAGATCCTGATGCTGGGAAAGAGTCCTGGCACTTTCTTGGCTCTCAATTAGCCAAGCTATAGAACTAGATTACAGAACAATTAGGATAGTAGAACCAAGGGGAAAATTAAACAATTATTAGGGAAACTAGAATTTTGCTGGGCTTATGGGGAGAAATCAGCAATATGAAATAAGCACAATATGTATGAAATTATGAACACAAGCCAATTCAGTACATTGGAACAGAGAATTGGCCATGGATCTATTCTTCATTTCAAGTGGGTGGAGAATGTGACCATTCAGTATGTGACTGTTAACTCTTGCCATCATCACAGAGCAAGGCCAGATTAATCTAGATCCTCTGGGAAGGGTTTTTTTGGGTTGCCCAAATTCTTTACATTCAAACCATCCAGACAGATGTTTATCAGAGCTCTCCTTTCAAATACTCCCCAAATGATGCCTCAACTCTTAAACAACTTGCTTCACCTCCCAGTGCTGAGCTGTTGGAACATAGATATTTTTCACAATGTTCACCTTTGATCCTCCTATTGCTGTTTTTCTCGGTACACTTATACAAAGTTTACAACATAAAGATATCAAAATGAATATTAAAGGTGGTGCATCGGGTATGCTGTCTAGTCTGCTGAACCTTGTTCAGTCCATTAATGTACCAGTTTTGACTGTCTGCATTCCCTTAAATAAGGGGGAAAATAAATGTAAAAGTTCTCTTCATTGTCCACCCCACTCTGGCTATTAAGTCACTGGCCCGAACAACAGATTAGTGTTTATAAGTGCTAAATAGCTGCATTTCATGAAGAGAAGCACTACTATATATGCCAAGAGCAAAGTGAGGGGGGGGAGGAGAAGGAATATTTCTGGCTGCAATTGAAACTGGTCTGCTAATGATTGCAGCTTCTATGACTGCCAAGACATTATTGAAACTGCTTATTTGCTGTGCAGCTCAGGGGAAAATAAAAATGAAACTCCACACTTTATTAATCTTGTCCTCATCTGACATAAAAATGCACCATCAGATTTCTGCTTTGATATTTTCAAAGCAATTTGTCAAAACAAGCATACAGTTAAGTCATTAATCACTTCCCCTGATTAAACAAAAGAAGAGGTGGGTGGGGGGGAAACAAGCTGACATATGTTTAAATCAGCTAAGGAAAAAAACCCTTAAGATTTAAACATTTATTTGAAAAATATTAACTGCTCCCCCCAAAAAAGTTTTATGATGTAACAAGAGCCCAGCGAAACAATAGTTTCTCAGCTGCTGTAACTCTAGAAATCTAACCACACAAGGTAATTGCAAGAAGGAATGGGAATCCTGTAATATCCCTCAGATCTTTCCGGGTACTGCTCTCTCAACAAAATTGCTGAGCTGGTGACCTATTTGGCGGATACAGAAACCCAATCATTATAACATTAGAGTGTTCTAATATAGAAAGCAGATTTTTCCTGGGGAGGTTTCAAGGTCCCCAAGCTGGCAATTGCTCCATAAACAAAGGGGGAAAATGCGAAAAGGGATCTAAGTGAGGGGGGTGGGGAGGCCCAGCATATAATTTTTTCCCTTTTGAGCTGCCAACCTGAACTCTGAGCTGTTGTGGGTTTCTGTTTCTCCATGAGGAGAGGGAAGAAAGAGCCAAAAGTTCGACAGTTGGAAGAAGCTGGGAGTAAAATGAAGAGAGAAATTAAAATCAAATAATTACGTTCCCTTTTCATCTTGGCTGGAAAGCAAGCAAGGGAGAATGTGGAAAGATCCACAAGATTCCATACTCCGTGCTGGTGGAGGTCCCCCTCATATAAACATTTGCAGGAGCCTCTTCATTTAGCAGGACATCTTCGGAGATCATTGCCTATGGCAGACAGTCACGACAGTCCCAAGATCACTTTACTGCATTAGGAAACTAGGGATCTTTGAGGCTATTTTTGTTAGCATGTAAAACATTGAAGAAAGTGGATCAAATTTCTCTTTTGCAGCTTACATAATATTATTGTGATCTGCCAAGCTCAGTGATGAATATACAAGTGAAATTTTTTCTCTCAAGAGTTCCCTATGGTCTGCACCCTGCCTATTCCTAACAATTTACACTTCTTTCCTAAAGGACTAGATTAAGATTTTAACTATTCCACAGTTTAAACCTGAAATTTCTATGTTGGTTTTCATGAAGCATTTGGAACAATGATCTATTTCACTTCCTTACACTGTGAGTTAGCTTAAGTCAACTGAAGAGCAATTTGAATCCACTTCTCCCTATAACTAGATATTTATATGCAGTGCTATTATGTGCTTTTTTGCATGGAAATGAGTTTTCTTGCTTTAGGCTTGTGACACAAATAAGATATCTCTGTACAATGTTTATTGTATTATAAGCCTTTTTTGTGATGGGAACCCAAAGTGGCTCTCCTCCATTTTATCATCACCACAGTCTTGTGGGGTAAGTTAGGCTGAAAGTGTGCAGCGACGGGCCCAGGGTCACCCAATGAGCTTCCATGGCAGAGTGGGAATTCAAACCTGCACCTTTCAAATCTGAGCTTGCCACTCTGACTACTACATCATACTGGCTTTTGTTCTAACTTTGATCAGGATCTAGCAAATACAAGGGAATCTGAACTGCGACTAATGGAGAGAGCATTATGTGGGACACCCTGAAAGTTTTATCTTCACTGTCTTTAGATTTAGAACTTACTTGTTTAGACCTAGAGCAGCACACTTTGAAATCATCACTGCACAAAGAAGTTACTCTTGAACAATTGCTTCATTCCAGACTTGAAAGGACCGTCCTCCTTAGTACAATTTAATTAAATATCCCACCCAGAAATCTGAATTGGGTAGGGATGCCAGAATCCAGGTAGAACCCTGGGATCCCCTGAAATTACAGCTCATCTCCAGATTGCAGAGCTCAACTCCCCTAGAGAAAATGGATGCTCTGAAGGTATTGCATCCCGCTGAGGTCCCTGTCCTCCAAATCTCTAGGACTTTCCCAACCTGGATCTGACAGCCCTTCTGCCCTATCCCCTGCCAGTGGCGCCCCCCCCCCCCCCCGGCAATCCTATCACAGCATCATATCTGGCAAGCTAGTCCTTAAGTGCTATAATATTTAGCTCAAGCACTACAGGCTCATAAGGATGACACGGAAGGTTTACAACAACAAGCCAACTAAACAAGCTTACTTTTCTTTACCATTCCCAAAGTAGCAGTCATTCTGCAAGTTTGCCTTTAGAACAAACTTGTGCACCTCTCAGTAGAAATCAACATGAAAATAGCTTGAGAGAAAGGGTTAAAGCCAAGGTTGCCTGAAATCCTATTAAATAGGATTTTGCAGACAACTGGAGACTCCTCCACACAGAGGTCCCAAGACTTCCTATCAAACTATGATCCATGGGTTGTCTTATAAGGAGCCTGATCAAGTGTGTTCTTTGGAAAAAAATCATCCCCCATCCCAAGTAGACCATAGAGATTAGGCAAACTATTTTTGGGGGGTGGGAGGAATGTCATGGTCACACATTTCTACACTCCTATTGTTCATGAATCACAGCAAGTATGGCTCCATAGCTGCTGTAAGGTTTCCAGTGTCCACTGAGTATAGATATTGAACATTTAAAAAAAAAATTAGGTACACATTTCTGTGATTAAGGTATTTTAGTAAAGTGTTCCCAAAGGTCCAATAAAGTGTCTAACATACTATAGTTTTAGTATCACATTAGAAACCTTGTAAAGAAAATAACAGGCTTGAAGAGGAAGAACACCTTTTCCTAAGTTCCTGATATTTAGAGGGTTTTTTTTTAAATTGCCATCAAAGTTGCAGCCAACTTATAGTGGCATTATGGGTATTCAAGAGATGTTTAGAGGTGGTTTGGCCACTGCCTTTCTCTGCATGGAGATCCTGGTATTCCTTGGTGGTGTGATGACCCATCCAAATACAAACCAGGGCCAAACAAGGTAGCTTCCAAGATCAGATGAGATCAGTCTATACAGGTCAGAGTACTTCAGAGTTAGTGGACTTTAAGAAAGATCGCCAATTTCATGTCCATAAATAGAGAGATTGAATCCTAAATGGAACAGACATGGGGAACACAATAACCTCTGGTTAATACATATTGGATCACAGATCAATATAAAGCTTACTAACCTAAATAAACAGAACACAAACCTCATATGGTCCCTCAACCATGAATGTGCAACCAACTCATACTAGCTATAGGATGTATAATATTCTACTTTGCTTCCAGGCTTGGATAGTTCAGCAAAGCCCCCAATCAGTAGCTCAAAAGCTGCTCATACATACTTCTTATGAATTGTCAGCATGTTTAGGGGGCAGGGCAGCATGAATTTCACTTTGTTCCACTACTTTATAGAGCAGTGCAAAAATGGAAAACTGATCACCTGTGCTCCTTGACTCTCTGCAGTATCAAAATGACTTCAACTGATACAATGAAAAACATACTTAGAAACTTACAGTCATCAACTTCCAGAAACATGATCAAACATACTGATTACTTGAGCACCATGCATACATGCATACATAGATTTAATAGCCAGAAACTTGATAGATAAGAGCAACTACTTCCATAGAGCAAGCCTGCAACAACTTATCAAGTGCACCCTGAGAAAGGTTTCATAATGCTGTACTAGATGCTTGTGTAGGACTAGAAAACAAAACAAAGCCATCCATCTATTTTTTTTTATATTTGGCAGACCACTATACATGTCTTATGGACTGAATTCAGCAAGCCTGTCAGTCGTGCATCAGAGAGGTATTAGGTGTGTTTGCAAAAGATACTAGCAAGTTTCCACCTTTTCAGCTTCATCAGCTGGCCATAAGTATAGAATAACCAAGGCTTCTTGAATTAAAGCAAATTAGTGGAACTTTAGCATTCATTTTATTCATTGTGTGTCCTATAGTTAATGCTCCCAAGCATATTTTTTTCATAAAAATCAAAGCATTAATGCATTAAAGACTGACTCTTCCACTTTTAGTTAGTCATCTGCTTTTAGTCATGCAAGTCCCTGCCCAATAACGATCTCTTCAACATTAATCCAAAACAATTCTCTTTATTAAAGCCAAAAATGAATTCCCGTCTGCTGGTGAACTGGGGACAGGAGGGTGCTCCATTCTAGAGCTACAGGCCTCAAAGTCCTGTTTTGTTCTCATTTTGCCCACACTGTATCTGGGCTTTTGTTTTTACAATGCTCAAATAACCCCCAAAGTTCTTCTGTGTTCGACTAAAAACTGGAAATATCACAAGACTCTCTTACGACAACATTTAATGATGAATGGCTCTCTTGCATAATTTGGACATGACCACATTATCTGGGAGTTCCAGTAGTGCTGCATGAAAGTTAGGGTCCAAGATGATACATGCAGCTTAGATGCTCCTAATGATGGCTGCTTCTCAAGAAGGCTTAACTCTGTCAATTGGCTAGAGACAAAAGTGCCTTGGAGTGTTGCAGCGAGCCTAAGCAAGCATCTGAACTCTGCAGAGCCTTGTGAGCAAAGTTTCTTAATTTTTATTGAAAGATGTCACAGGATTCCATATAAAGCAATTCTATGAGCATTCATTGTGAGAGCTAAACTCACTCAGCTTGGCATCTGGCCATACTCCTTAACAGTATTCTACCTGGTTGTCTCCTCTAACCAGATCTTAATGTACGGGATACTGCAGACTATACCAGTTCCCACCTCAGTCCATTCAACTGTTTTTGATTTTCAGGAAGTTTTTGAAACTACTGTACCAAGATGAGATGTCACAACTTTGGTTTAAAAGCAAAAGGAAAGTGAAAGAGTCTTACAGTGGAACTTCTTATTGGGTTAGTCATGGTTCTCGAAAGAGCTGTTCTCGAAAGAACTCTCTCAGCCCCACCTACCTCACAAGCTGTCTGTTGTGCAGAGGGGAAGGAGATTGGAAGTTGCTCTGAGACTCCAAGTGGAGAGTGCAATATACATCCAGTTTCTTCTTCTTTTCACTCTCTTCTTCTGTTACACAAAATAGCTAATTTTCCAAGTAATTATGCTCCACCACTTGTTAACACCCTAACATTACCTCTCTCTGTTAAGGAGCTACTAATTTGACAACCTATGTGAAGAAGGAACTACTTTCATGGCAACCAGACAAAGAAAATTTTGGGAAAAAAAGTTGGGCATCCCATTCTACTCTCACCTCATTCAGGCCACTGACACACCACAAATGATTCATGCAGTTATGATTGGATAGGTGGACTGATAAACTGTAGGTAGGACAGCTGTTAGTCTTACAAAGCACTGAAGTAAATGGGCTTAGTTAGGAGAACAAAAGAGCATAAGAGAAGCCATGTTGGATCAGGCCAATGGCCCATCCAATCCAACACTCTGTGTCACACAGTGGCCAAATTTTATATATATATATATATATATATATATACACACACACACACACTGTGGCTAATAGCCACTGATGGACCTCTGCTCCATATTTTTATCTAACCTCCTCTTGAAGCTGGCTATGCTTGTAGCCGCCACCACCTCCTGTGGCAGTGAATTCCACATGTTAATCACCCTTTGGGTGAAGAAGTACTTCCTTCTATCTGTTTTAACCTGACTGCTCAGCAATTTCATTGAATGCCCACGAGTTCTTGTATTGTGAGAAAGGAAGAAAAGTACTTATTTCTCTACTTCCTCCATCCCATGCATAATCTTGTAAATCTCTATCATGTCACCCTGCAGTCGACATTTCTCCAAGCTAAAGAGCCCCAAGGAGGGTGTAGCTCTGCTTCTGATTGCACTGTAAATTACTCTTTGTGAATCTAGTCATGGTCAAACTTCTAGTATTCTGTCAGCAGTCACAGTGCTGTCATTGGATGAATATAGAAACTTACTGAGAAATGATATGTATAAAGCACAACAGTCCAGCACATATAGATGGAGTTCATTCTCAGCTTTTCCTTCTTCTGTGCTTCCTTTATTTTCTATATGTTCTATTGATTACTGACTGTCATGACATTTCTTTTCTTTGCAAACACCCTCCATTTTGGCCAAGGAGAAAACAAGCTACTTACCTACTTAAATAATACATTATTTCCTGCTTTTAAAATATATGTTTGTATCTTTCTTGTACATGGAACTCAGTGGTCTCCCATCTCCAGTTCTGATCAGATCCACACTGCTTCAGTTTAGCAGTGCTGCAGCCACACATGCCCCCAGGCAATTTACTGGGCTTTTAAAGGTTTTGTAACTTAAAGTTTCAACATTCCTGTACACTACTTCAGTCAGTCTTCCATGTGGACTCAGTGCACAATTTAAAGGCTTACCTGCTTTGGACTATCAACGAGAAGCATTTCCATGGGCTATAAAGGAGCAGCCCAGACTTTCTTCACACCCCAAGTTTTGTAAGCCATGACTTAAGTGTTGTGTGTGTGTGTGTTTGTGCAGGAGCAAGATCAGCCCTTAAACCGATTTTGGACTCATGCAATTACATTACAGCTGATTTGCAGATTTGCTCCTTAGTTCTGCTTTAAACCATGGATAAAGTGGAGAAAACAACATATTCATCTGTCAAAGATGACTAGGGAACAAGTTAACATTGGAGAGAAGTAATGGAACACCACCACCACCACCACTGCCACCTTCAGTTTTATGAGAATTTCTAAGTAGCACCACTTTGCCTGGAGTCAGACAACATTGCTTCTTTAAGATCTATGTATGCTTTGGGGAGAAGACAGCTGTCCAATGTGAGAGGTTAGGATGTGTGACTTCTATTTGTGGTGGAGCTGTGTGTCTGAGTAAGGGGAAGCAATCTGGGCAAACCCAGGTTGTTCTTACAGCACACTATTCTCAATGGGGTATTTAATATCTCATGTCCTCTTCTGCAGTTTCCCCCTCCAATTGGAAAGTATTTTTTTCTGAAATTCTGACCATCTGAGATGTATCAGCTTTCAGGTCTCTGCCCTACAATATAAGTCATAGCTGGAACAGAGCTCTTTCCATCTCTTGCTCTCCTTAGTGATTGTACAGAGGGAAAGTGACAAGTAGAAAGGAAAGAAAGAGTTAATCCCAGCTGGGCTATTTTCAATAGGAACATTAAAAAATTCTTTACTTTTCAATCTTCACTTTTCTACTAATCCTCTGGCACAAGCCAAGGGAGCTTGCCACATTGATCAAACTGTAACCTTGCCAGTCTGATCTCAGCAGGAAGGAGATGTGTGATGAAAATTCAGTTACCTAGCGACTAGCACCAACCATTTCACCCCCAGATGTGATTACAGTATTGCTTTATCCTACTGGCACTCTATGCTGCCAGGCAATAAGCAGCCAAAATAGAAAAACAACTCTTCTAAAAGGCACTGCGGTGGTCCAAATCCTTTACCTCCACAGTTAGTCTAAATGCTTAATTGACTAATCAGCAGTACAGTATAGTTCTTCTTTAAAAACTGAAAAAGGCTTACATGGCATCAAGCCACAAAGAACTTCAAGAATTTGAGAATTGGTGCTAGCCACAAAAAGATACCTCGATGTGACCACTTTCCAGGTTTGTGTAACTGGGAATTCATGGTATTCCTAAAAGGTGTACAGCAGCTTAACAAGATAAGAAAATACATGCAGATAAATTCACAAGAATAACCAGATTGTCATCTTTGAAATGCTGTCTTAGATAGCTGAGTATTAGTTGTAGGAAGGCTGCAAGAGACTAGGAAAGATCAAAACACCAAAAACTGCATGTAGAAACGGACAAATGTACCCTCTGGAGGTCAAGGAATCACTTGATTTCTTGCATGGATAAGATAAGTCATGGAACTACCAGTAATACCAAAAAGTGAAGGTCTTCTTTTTTGTAGCTTCAGCATGGTAAACTGGATCCAAAGAATGTTTACAGGACACAGCTGGGTTAAGGGATGGGAAGAGGGGATTATGATTTCTAAATCATATTTCCAGAAACAAAGCAAAACTGTTAAGAATTCAACCTAAAGAACAACAAACCAAGAGTCAATTCCTGCAGCCATCACTTCTAGGCCTACAATATATACATGCAAAGGGAAAAAGTACCTCATTCACCAATGACCGGTATAAAATCAACTGATGCTAGCTGCCAAAGTGATTGCTGGCCATCCAAAAGTTAGTTGGAAATCAAATGCTCTTGAAAAGCTAGAAAGGATAACGAGATCCAAGATGAGCCAGCAACTGGCAATTTAGCAACAACGGTTTCCATGACTGAGCAGCTGGCTAGGTACTTCATTATATGGACAGATTCTGTAAGCCTACTAATCAAGCTGCTACAGGCTGAGCCACTAGGGGTGAGTTGATCCACGATTCTATTTAGTCTTAACGCATTTGCTCTTCTTAAAAGATACCAGGTAGTTATGCATATGGAAAGTCACAGAGACACCTATGTAGCAGCAAAATAGTTTGGAGAACATAAATCCATTTGTTTTTTTGGAGATACTTAAATACATTAAACCTTCAATTGTCATGATTTTAATAAAAAGTCAAATGCTCTCAAAAGACAACGGTCTGTAGCCAGAAAGATAATCTTGGGAAGGGAAGGATTGAAATCCACCATTTCCTGCCAAAGGCAGAGTGCCATTTTCCCTCAAAAATGCAGACCTCTCTTGAGGTCAGATAAAGTTAAGTGCATTCTAATACAGCATTATAAATAAAATAGGTTAGCATTCACACAATAACTACAGAGTTATTCAGCCAAGATACTACTGCTATCTTATTCTTTCACCATTTCAAGAGGGTATCTAATTGGGAGGGGGGAAGGAAGAGACTCTCCTCTTTGATGCTCTCCTCCTTTCCCTGCATCATTAGGATAACAGGCAAAACTCAAGAGAAGATTATATTTAACAGTATCAAGGTTTCCATTACAGACAGACTAGCCACAATTTATAACTTGACCATTTCAAGCTACATCCAAGTAAAACTTGGCAAGAAGCTCAACTTTAGTGCATTTTCTCGCCTCTTTCTACAAAGGGCCAATCATTTACATTATAATAAAAGCAACCTGAAGGGTGGATGATGAATAAAGAATGCACGCAAATGGTTGGTTAGTATTATTCCTTCATGTTTGTTTTCATTACCATAGTAATCACACTTGTTCTTTTATAAGTAAGGACTGGTTTCAGATGGAAACAACCGTAGCTGTATCTTTTTATTTTGATCCAATTAGTATGGAATTCTCAGGCAATGTACCCCTCACTTAAGACTCTACTAAATTTCAGATACTTAAGAGAAAATGGTTATAGGTTTTTTTTAAAGGCAATAAATATTATCCAGGGCTTTTTCTGAAGCAGGAATTCCTTTGCATATTAGGCCATACACCCCTGATGTAGCCAATCTTCCAAGAACTTACAGTAGGCCCTGTAATAAAAGCCCTTTAAGCTCTTGGAGGATTGGCTACATCAGGGGTGTGTGGCCTAATATGCAAAGGAGTTCCTGTTACAAAAAAAGCCCTGATTATCACTTGCAACCAAGCTTTCCCTCTGTCCCTTAGTATAGGATGCCTGGATAGAACTTTTAAACACAACCAGTCTCCAATATAAGCACACACTGCACTTTGCTACACTTGAAACATTTTTCTCCCAATCAGGCCTTAATGTCTATTTAAATAAGCAGGGTGTATATTAGTTTCAGACCCTGACTTGGATAGCCCAGGCTAGCCCAATCTCATCAGATCTCAGAAGCCAACTGGGGTCAGCCCTTGCTAGTATTTGGATGGGAGACCTCCAAGGGGTGTGAAGTGGTAGGCAATGGCAAACCACCTCTGAATGTCTCTTGCCTTGAAAACCCTATGGGGTCACCATTAGTCAGCTGTGACTTGATGGCACTTTCCACCATCACCACCACATTAGTTTCAGAGAGTAGCCATGATGGTCTACAGTAGTACAGCTAGAAGAGAATCCAGTAGCACTTAAGATATCAACAAGGTTTTCTGGGTATAAGCTTCTGAGAATCAAAGCTCCCTTTGTCAAATTCTAGTGTGTATATTATTGCCTTAGTTGAAGACAAGCAGCAAATACACATACATATAGCTCATCTGCAGACTTGGAGAGGGGCAGATGCCATCTGGGGAGCAATGCCTGGGAAACTTGGCATATCTACTCCTTTGTAGCAGAGGCAGAGTTCAAGGGCTCCACACTGCGAAAGGGTAAATCATGGACAACCATTTACCTCCCTGTGGGAGGTGCTACCTTGATGCTGTTCTCTCCGTCTGTTCCATATCAAACATATATGAACATATATGAAGCTGCCCTATACTGAATCAGACCCTCGGTCCATCAAAGTCAGTATTGTCTACTCAGACTGGCAGCGGCTCTCCAGGGTCTCAAGCTGAGGTTTTTCATGCCTATTTGCCTGGACCCTTTTTAGTTGGAAATGCCAGGGATTGAACCTGGGACCTTCTGCTTGCCAAGCAGATGCTCTACCACTGAGCCACCATTCTTCCCCAAGAACACCATTCTTCCCCAAGATCAAGAACAACTAGGCTCTATAAAAGCCCCAGGACAAAATAATTTGGGCCAAAAATCAGACTCTATATCTATAAAAGATGGATGCTCTGGAGCCCTTCACTGATTGTTATTCTTCAACACCAATAACCAGCAAGGAAGAATCCATTAGAAAGGAAAGAGCAATCCACTGGAAATGCCTAGTTCACTGCAAGATGTCTAATTTTAAAAGAGGTGCTTCTTAGCTATTGCTATAATCTCTATTCTTTCCCATCAGCACTACATCATTTTTCTCTTGGTTTTCATTTTCCTTTGTTTTTAAGGAAAGCAACACGTATATTTTCCTTTGTTTCTTGTTCCATTACATATAAGTTCATTTCTAATCAGCTCACTGACTCCTCATAGTTTCACCTTCCATTATGGTGTTAACTCTGTCTGAATCAGAGTTTCTATTCATCAACCTAATACCCCTTTAAAGACTGGTTCTGACTTTAGTTTTCTTTCAACTATCTTAGGCCTCACCTAACTGTCACTTAACGTTGCCAACTCCCAGGTGGGGCCTGGAGATCTCCCATAATTACAACTGATCTCCAGACTTCAGTGATCAGTTCTCCTGGAAACTATGACAGCATTGCTGAGTTCTGTACCCTCCCAGGCTCTGCCTTAAATCCCCAGGAATTTTGCAAGTGATACTATTTATTGCCATTAAAAAAATTATAACATTTTCTGTTACATTTCGCCATTTCACTTTCCCCCACCTTCACTATACTATGTAGATTACAGCCTCTAACCAAGTGACTGGTATCTCTTCTGTGTGTGGGTAATGCTAGGATGTAATGCTAAACAAATATAGTCAGAGGCCAGTCCCATGTTATTCAGTGGGGCTTACTAAGAGGAAAGTATCTTCAGGATTGCAACTTTAGTTTCCCCGTAATTACCAGTATATTTTATTCTGGAATGAAGTGTTGTATAGAAAATAAAGGAAGTCAGTTATTTCAGTTCCCTAGTACTTGTAAGAATATGCTCTACAGCCAAGAGGCTTTATGTTGTAGGTGTATCTTACTAGCACAAACTATCCAAGCATTTTATTACTGTTCTGAACAGATCAAGTACTGGACATGCTAGTTCTCACTCATTCAATAGATGACTACTTTGGCCTCAGTGCAATTAACAACGCCAGCAGACTGAGGATTACCCATTATTGCTAAATTTACATGACATCATCAAGTTGTCCACCCAGAAACCTAACAGTAAGGAGTTCATGAACTTTCAGCAAAGATCTAAAAGAGTCTCAGAACTATGGGCTGGAGTGTATTTTGAAAATAAAGGGATTTTTTAAAGTGTAGATATCATTATTGAAGAGAGCAGGTTCCACTCAATAATTTGGTTGTGGACTTGTGTTCTTAAAGAAGCTCAGTTTGTAACTTTATAGAACCACTACTGCAATTAACAAGAAAATCTAGTCATTGAGGTATGTTATTAATTTTGACGTTTTCCTGTAAATATAATATGCTCTTAGTTGTTCACATTCCCTAAAACTTCATTTTCAGTTCTAAGAAATACGGCATACATGCAAGTTCTCAGTTGCACTGAAACCGCCAGAAGCAAAAAGGTCTATCTTAGTAGCAGTCACTACTACCTCCACCTAGGAATGCATGTAAGCATGCAAGTTGGAAGAAGGGACAGAAATAAAAACATAGCACAAGCTTAACGAATTTAACCCCTTTTGAGAAATGTTTATATATGCATATACATCAGGGAATTAAAGACTGCTGGAGGTGTGTGTTGTAGTTTGGATAAGCTGTTTTAACTATATTGGAAAAGTTAGTATTCACACACCCTCTTCCAGTTATAAACAACTCTGAAGATTTCCCAAGAAGGAAATTCAATGTTTTTCTCCCTTGGCGAGGATCCCATCTAGGACTTAAAAAACAAAAATTGGAAAAAATTGCACTTTAAGGACCACCTTCCAAGTGACTGCATCTGAAAACTTTGTCAGTATAATTTATCAGATATTGGAAGTGTGGATTTTAAAACTACAGCTGTCTCTTTCCAACAAGGTATCTGGTTCTGATAGTGCTGTTATAAACATTTTAGATACCTGCATCATTGTGGAATTGGATGCAATTATCTATCTGTAAAAGCCACTCAGAATTAATTGCTTCATTGAAAATTTATAGTAGCTCAGAATCAATTGATCTGATCAGTTAAGAGCAACACATACCTAAAAGCTCTTTAAAACTATATATACCCATATCTCTACAGTCCCTAGTGGCTAAGCTAAAGGTTGAACTGCCATGCCAACTTTTAATCTCCAGAGTGAAGTTTTACAGCCCATACAATAAATCTTTCAAAATAGTGGTAAGTAATGGAAATACTGAGATCTTTTCCAGCACAGAAACTATATCATTCTAACAAACACAGAACATACACTCTGAACACACCCCTTCCCTCACAACCCCAAAGTTTTCCATTAATGTACATTGGGTAATTAATGCAGGAGCTTAAAGAGACATTCTTACAGCAGAAGGCAATATTTTGGCCAAAAGCCCAAACCAACAAGGGAGGTGGGGGTTATAGTCTCCACCTCCTGAGTCTGACACTATACCAGATGGAACATAAGATGGCATAAAGGAGATGGAGAGAAAAAGCAACAGAAGACTTTTTAAAAGATACAATTTGAAAACAAAAAAGACTTACCGCTTTCATTCTTCTCTATTACATCCACAACCTCTCCAGCCTGCAGGCTAATCTCAGAGTTCTCCTGTTTCTCATAGTTAGACACCACCACATACTGCTCCAGGATCATGGGTTCAGAGCTAGCGTCAGCACCTGGGGAAGGGAAAAAGCAAGCTGTGAGCCAGCTTCCAGCCATGGCTCCTCGAGAGCAACCTCTGTCCATCTGACTCACGATAGGCCAATTTGTCACCAATGCCAAGCCAATCAGAACACAACAACTTTGGCTCTCGACATATCCCCAAATGGCTGGCCATATAGATGTAGCTTCCTCTGACCCACAGCTCAGCAGCGCAGAGGAACATTGGAGAGAAAGAAGGGAAGAAAAAAAAATCTACAAGCAACAGTATATTGTTAATTAAAACTCAAAGTTGCAGGATGGAGATTGAAAACAAAACCTTGTCCCAACATGGTTTCCACACCATCCTTGTTCCCATTCAGAGAGAAAAATCCATCCCAGCCACAGAATCAGTCCTTTTAAAAGGGGAAAAAATAAAAGATTTCCAGGGCTGCCTCAGTAAATGTGAAAGTCCACAATTTCTCCCCCTTATAGGCTGCACTCCTACTTTGCTCTTACAGGCTCGAGCAGAGAGTCAAAAGGGGGCTGTGGACGCCAATCATATTTGCCTCATGCTGCAGCCCTTAAATAGAAAACACATGAGCTGTGTTAAATAAAAGGAGGTGGGGGTGGAGGAAGGGGAAAGAAGGGAGGGCACAAAAGACTGTTTACTTGAAACAGAAGAAGAAGCGTTACAGAACCAGATTCCTTTTTACAGTTCTCCCTTCTGCTCACCCCTCCCAAACAAGACTCACTCAAATGCTCATTAAAGCAAAGCATACACACACAAAACACTCTGCTTTTGACATGCAACTGTAAACAAAAAATAAAACCCCTTTCTCGAGATAGTAAAACTCACTATAGTTTTAAAGCTCCCCAAATCACCACAAAATGCTTCAACTATTCTCTCCACCCCCCACATACCACACCATAGTTTTCCTCAGAACCCCAGGCCCATTTTGCCCGCTTTACAAATTTTCTGGTTCATTTCTTAATGCTGATCATATGATTATAACCACAAACTCAAAAGGTATGTTATACCACCAGGCTAGAGGGTCAGTTAATTTCCTAGCAGCAGCAAGCTGCACCAGAAGCCCTTTGCTCAGTCACCCAAAGCATAAACAATGGCCCACCCCTGAATACCCACAGGAAGATCTACCCCATGGTGCCTGCAACCAGAAGCCTGCTATGAAAATATTTTCAAGCCAGTGCCTTTTTTCCTCCAGAATTCACCCTCTCTCTTATGAGTGAAAGTCTGGAAACTTCAAGGAAATTGATAGTTACACTTTAAGAGATATTTAAAAGATTATTAGCACCCAATTACAACAGCAGCATGCACTAGTCTTGACAACATCAAAATAGACATTTCTTTCCTAGAGCCAACAACACCATTCTGACATGTAGATGACCTTTTGGGTTCTCCAAGGCAAGTGACAGCTTCTGGATTCATATGACCATTTTACATGCATTTTCAGTCTACAGTTGTAAAATCCTCTCTATAACAACTATTCAGACATTCAAGATACATGTAAAAAAGTTCCAAGGTAGTATGGCCATATGTATGGTATTCATGGCAGGCTTTTTCTCCTTGTTTTCATCATCATGATGGACCTCTGAAGTACTATTTTGTACTCCAACTTCCCCAAGACTTGAGGACCCAAGGAAGTGTAACAAGGTAAGTGTTTACCCATTAACACTTGGATGGGCAACTTGAGGTCCACTAAAAGTCTTCATAGCACTTTAAGTGTACACTGCAACCAAAACACCCCCCACCACAATGCAGGTATCAGTTTGCTCCAATAGGGATGGAGCACATGCTTTTACATACAGAAGTCTCTAGTTCAACTCCTAGTATATCAATTTAAAAGCCCTCAAATGGGGATGAAAGACCATGGATCCTAGGGGGCTGCTACCAGTCAGATTAGGCAATGTAATGAAAGATGGGCCAGTAGTGTGACATGGTGTAGAGCACTTCATATATTCAAATTTGGCTGGGCAGGAAACAATTAAAATTATCTTTCAAATATATACATTGTATATTCCATTGGGCGAAGAATGTGTGTTATGTACCTCCAGAGAACCACAACACAAGAATTCTAAATCATCCCTATTCTCAGCTTTCATGTCTTCATCATTAATGTCTGAAGCTGCATGAAAAAAGTACAAAAAGAGCTCACAAGAATGAAAATAGTCATTATTTGTCAGCTTTTTTTCAAAATTGAAGAACAATGAAAATTTCTCATCATTGGCTGTTAATGATTTCAGCATCTACACATCACTTAGGTGTGACATCACTAGCACTTGCCTGACATCTACTGTTTCCCCTAAGGCAGCATGAAGAGCCTTCCATTTCGCTGAGAATACTGATTCCTTGCCCCTCATCTCTAGGGAGAAACTATGAATTGCCACCTGCCCGAGATTTAAGCCCACAAAGATGTCCTCCACCTCTGAGGGAGAACAACATAACCCCTGCTTCAAAGGAGGCAAGCAGAACTCCTTATAGAGCACTTTCCCCTATTTAAAAGTGAAGAGTTAATACTAGACTAGGAACGGGTATGTGTGCATAAAGGAGAGAGAAAAAAGATTGTGACTATAGTAGAAACTTCCAGAAATTCATCTAGTAACTCTTGCGTAGGTGTCCCTGTGGCTTTTCAAAACATAGAAGCAATGCAGGGCAGGGAACAGTATCAGGCACAAATGAGGGATGAGGCTTAGCCAGAGGTTAAAGTCACAGAGTCAGCCCATGGAGCTCCAGCCTTTACATGAAAAGTCTAATTAGCAATTTTGATCCCTCCTTCTGCTTTTCCCCCCTTTCCTCACAAAGCTCAAAAACAAAGTTATCATGCTAGCTTCTTCAGTGGATGGATGCATTCACAACATCTTTTATTTTGCAGCAGTCCAACTTCTGTCTGCAAGAACACCCCACCATTACAGCATGCAAAAACTGAGCACAGAACATGCTATGCTTGGTCAAATGGATGAACTTTCTGATGAAGAACTTTAACTTCCTTGAGTCACTGGCCTGAAATTTAACAGGCATAAGCTCCTGAGTGAGGTAAAAATAGAAGAGAAGACATGCAGATCCTTTCTGGAAAAGCAAGGCCTCCAAGAACCTGGGGATCCCCTGGAATTACAGCTCATTTCCAGACTACAGAGATCTGGAGAAAATGAATGCTTTGGAAGGCTGACTCTATGGCATTGTACCCCACTGAGGTCCCTGCCCTCCTCAGGCTCTAAACTTCCAGTTTTTTAGCCTGGATCTGGCAACCCTACTCCCTCATCACCTGCTAGTAGAGTGTTCCCAACAAGAGATAAATCAGAAACTTTTCAGAAGGCATATTTGACTCATCTTGGGGTTCAGGGGAGGGGCAGGAAGGGGAGAAACAATTATTTGCCTGCTTTGCCAAGCCCTCCTCCTATTACTGGTAGCCAGCCAAGATCTGTCAATACTGAACCCCCCAGTCCTCAAGCACAAAGAGCTTATGTCTTATATCAAACTCAGAACTGGAAGACAAAGCAGTGCAAATCCCATACTGTTTCTGCTGTTCTAGTCCAGAGTACCATGGAAGCTCCTTCCTGTCCTCCCCTCAAATTCTCAGAGGTTTGCAGAGTTCCCAAAATTTGCTGCTGGGTACCCTGTCCAGGGCAAGGGACATCGTAGAACACCACAGACAATCAGATCTGTCAAAGCTTGAATTTATGTATTAATGCTTGGTAAAACACTCACCCTATATTAAATTACTGCAGGCCACTTCCACGTGCTGGAGTCATACCACTCAGCACTTTACTTTTAGCAAACAGTTTCAATCCTGAACAGTGGCAACTTGCTAAATTTGGAACTTCTAAGGATAGTCACGAAGTCTCATTATGAAATTCTTGTTCACATAACAGCACACACACTGGGTTTGGTCTCTCATGCACAATGGACCCTAAATGGAATGGAGTTTTTGTGTAATTACTATTTTTGTTCCAGTCTTCTAAATGCAGGGAGATTTTGATATGGGGATCCATCCGCACTTCAACCACTCAATCACACACATAATTCTGGTAAAAGAGAATGGAAAAAATATGCAAGCTTTCCTTGCTTGTTCATGGCATTCTTTTGGTTGGAGAAGAGGAAGTGAGAAGACTGGTAGTTGGCTGGCGATAGCTATGTGAGACCTGACTGAATTTGTTTCCTTTCTGCTACAGGTTCTTAAAGCCTGGCTGTGCTCAGAGGCTCAGACCAAGGGACTCTTGGCCTTCAGCTCTTAACCTGAAGGTTGTAGCCAAGAACTGAAAGAAAGATTGGCAAACAGGGAGTGTGTGTGTGTCCTCTATATTCAGAAGCCTCCTTCCCTTTCCTGTTTATTTCTATTATCTGCATTGGGGAGAAAAGTTAGATTGATAAAATAAATTTCTGTTTAGCAATCCCAATTATGAATGGAAAAGATACAGTTATTTTGGAATAATTCAAGGTGTGATCTTGGACAGACATCTATTTTGCCCTTAGCCTACAAAACGTGCACCACTGGTTGTGGAGTGTGTCTGGCAGCAGTAGCATAGGTGGGAGGAGGTGGTCAGATGTAGCTCAGTCCCCCTGTACTGTAGCCAAAATTCTGCACTGGCCCATCTCATCCTGATTATGCCACCCCAGAGTCGGAAACAACTGGTGCTTGCACAGGGGACTACCTTTACCTTTAAAGTAGAGGGCAAAGAAGGTCAAAAACACATTGTACCAAGAGGTTTTATATATATAGGATGCAGACTAAATTCAGTATCACATACAAAAAGAAAGCTAAATGTTTAAAGAAAGTTACCTGCTAAATCCAAACTTGATATCTCATCTGTTCTTAACAAACGGTTCCTCAGAATTGCAGCATCATTCTACCCAATATGAGAGCTATTTCCAGCTGAACCCCAGCAGCTCAAAGGGCAGAAAATATTCCTTCTTCTTGCTGAATTAGTGCTGGCACAGTGACACTGTTTTGTAAGAACCTTCTCCAAGAGTTGTCTAATTGGTTCCATCTCTCAAGAGACTTTATTTATAGAATGGCAAGTTTTTGAAGAGACTTCTTTCACGATGATCCAAATACTAAGCTAACTGAACATTAACTGGGTTCCTTCCGACACTTAGCAGATTCTCAAGAGACATTTCCACTGCCAGTGCCATCACTGCACGGTTATGATACAAAAAGGAAAGGGGGGAGTGTGGACACAGATCTACACTTGCATGTACAGGGATGTAATCAAACATTTCTACTGCACTTACAGAAACAAGCACTATGTAACATTTTTATTTTACCTTTCTTCTAAACACATCATAAGTCTCCCTTCTTCCTTTTCTTCTCACTGAGTAGGATGAACAAAGTGACTAGCCCAAGAACATCAAACAAATTTAATGGGCATGTGGGGTTCAAACATGAGTAAAAGTCATGCTCTCCAAATGTCAGAAATGCACTTCAGTTCCTAGAATGGAATAAGCCAGGGGTGGCCAATAGTAGCTCTCCAGATGTTTTTTGCCTACAACTCCCATCAGTCCCAGCCATTGGCCATGCTGGCTGTGGCTGATGGGAGTTGTAGGCAAAAAACATCTGGAGAGCTACCGTTGGCCACCCCTGGAATAAGCAAACAAAGGATGTGCCCAAAGAAGAAGGAGTGCAGATTTATACCCCACCCTTCTCTCTGAATCAGAGACTCAGAGCGGCTTACAATCTCCTATATCTTCACCCCCCCCCACAACAGACACCCTATGAGGTGGGTGGGGCTGAGAGGGCTCTCACAGCAGCTGCCCTTTCAAGGACAACTCCTGCGATAGCTATGGCTAACCCAAGGCCATTCCAGCAGCTGCAAGTGGAGGAGTGGGGAATCAAACCTGGTTCTCCCAGATAAGAGTCCGCACACTTAACCACTACACCAAACTGGCTCTCCAAAGAGGCACCATTCAACATCATAATGCATAAAGCATAAGCACAGAAATGTACCAGATGGAGCTCTGGTTCAAATCAAGCACTACAATTCCCTTTCTAAATCAGATCATTTACTCAAATACTGTAGGTTGAAGGTACCTGTAAGCACTTAGAGAATAGCTCCTCTTCCTATACAACAGCACCGTCTAGTACAAAGCTCTACAGATAGTGTATATATTGCCAGCATAAACAATAAATGCACAACACCTACCCAACCTCTCTGATCATCTTTGGAGGTCTCACTTCAGGTGCCCCCAACCATCAATGCCAAAACAGATGGTCCTCTTGGTCATGGCACTGACTTTGGAATTCCCTCCTCAGGAAGATGTGTCTATTTCCCTCAGTTATTTTCGACTGCCAGTGGATGAAGATGTTTTTTATTTGTTTGGCATTCCCTCACTAGCTCTTATTAGCCCTTCCTGTGTGTGTATTCATTTGTTTTGTTTTAAATATTAAATTTTAAAAATATTTTTATATATTTGAACATTGTTAGTGTTTAATATGTTTTAATGTCTGCCACCTTGGGGATTCTGAGTTGGATTGAAAGGTGGCACAGAAATATTTTAAATAAATAAAAATAAATGTGTTCAAAAGACATGTGCATTAGTGTCGCTTATGACAATCATGGAGGAGCCTGTATAAGTAACATTGGGAAGCCCCAGCAAAACTACCACATATTTTACTTTAGTATTTCCTACTTTTTAAGCCAGAAGAGCAGCTGTAGCCCTCCAGTTTCTAGACAGAAGAAGTTCTGTTCAATTCTGTACTTGCATACAGAAAATCCAGCATAAGGTATAAATAGATAAGAGATTGTTAGCAACAGGTTATCAAGCAGAAGTAGATTATATGGTACACTGCATATACTCTGGAAAGAGTATGGACCACATAATGAACTGTAGTGTAATGTAAAGGATTGTTAAAAAAAAACTTTTCCCATAGCAAAATGAGTCCTCCCCTCCGAACTGTAGAGGTTCCATATCCCATGAATCATTGCTAACTATCAAAAGGAAGGTATAGAAAACATTATTTTAAGGAAGACTATAGACACAGATAGCTAGATCATCTAGAAGAACTGAGACTTTGTGGAATTAGAACTTCATGGCCAACAGATATTAAAAGCTTCAGGAGTACAAAGCAGATATTCTAACTGCCACAGGCTAAAACAATCACATAAAATCATAATGTAATTTCGGAGGTAGCAAGCCACCAACTCAACACACCAAAGGCACATGTTAACCTTTATAAATGACAAATATGACACGTTAAAATAAAACCTCCCTGTGGTGAGAGTATTGTCTAGAATAGACAAGGCACTATAGGAAGCAGCTCTAACTGGAGGAAAAATGGTACTAAAACAGCAACAAATAGGGAGAATGTTATTCATTCATTTTTTTTACTGGGACTTTCTTTTGATGGAAGTGACAGGAATTCAAGGGAAGCCAGCAGATGAAGCCAGGCCAAAAGAGGGGACTCTAGGAGGCCTGGAAGTTGAGGATTGCAGGGTCAGAAGGAAAAAGGAGAGGCAATTTCTCTTTCGTAGGAGAATCAAGCTGGAGACTCTAGCCTGCAGGGAGCCATTCTATTGCATCATGAACCTCACAAAACAAACTAGTTCCCAGTTCAAACTTCATAAAATGAACATTTTTCCACTTTGTGCCTAATTACCACTGCTCCACCAGCTTCCAAAATGACACACCTACCATATTATAACCTAGTTTCACAGCTTCTTTATCTTTCATTGATTACCATGCAGCTATCCAGTCTAAACAAGGTACTGATCAGAAAAGGATAGGGTCATTTGCTATACTAAACCTTTCCTTCACTATTTAGTGCAGTTCATAATTAGCACATCCAGTGTAGCATGCAAAAAAACCCCCCACTACTGAGTTGTTTGTCTCTAGTACTTTACGGTATAGGTCTTCTTGAAGATATTAGTTTAAGATTACAAGTTTCTAGTTCGCTTTGTAAAATAAAGCTGAATGGATGTGCGTGAAAATGTAGATCTTGTTATAACTGGGGATCCTGAAATCATGACAACTGTTTATTTCCACAAGAGAGGAGAATCAGGGAAAACAGAAACTGGGTTGTGGGTGGGTGGGGGGGGAACCATTTGGCTTACCTGCCAAAGGAGGAGATGAATGAGCATCATAAAAACTTGAGCCAGGGAAGAGAGACAAGGGCTCCATGCCCAAAGACCTCATCAGCAGGTATCTCCCATGAGGGGTAGGATTTCTAACTCTCCCACAAGGGGCAGGATGAGGGGGGTGGTTTCACTTAAGCAGACAGAAGCTTTAAAAGGTGGAATTTTCCTTTGTTATGGATTCAAATGCTTCTCTCAGATGCTGTCACCCATGGGACCCATCCTCCTCTGTCAAGGGGGAAGAAGGGAGGCTGGGGTGTGTTTGCTCCACATAAGGCACTCAGGCACTCAGAGCCCTCTCTGTGGGCACGCGAGCTCCCTCGCACACATCCCCCCCCCCCCCGTGCATGAGGCTCTGGAGTCATATCTCGTTGAAGCTTCTCCTCTCCCCAAATTCAGGCTCCTTCCCCCAAATCTCCAGATATTTCCCAACAAAAACCTGGTAACCCTAAATGGGCCTCGTTCAGAGAGACAACGGGACACTCCAACCTTTTTGAGCTCATGGGCACCTTTGGAATTCTGACGTGGGGGGGTGCAACCACAATGCAGCCCCCAAGCACAACACACAGAGGAAATTTCCTTGCTGGTGTTCCTGCAGTTTTAGGGAGGTGGTTAGATGGGACCCACTAGAGCAGGGGTGGCCACACTTGCTTAACATAAGAGCCACATAGAATAAATGTCAGATGTGTGAGAGCCACCAGACATGAATGTCAGATGTCTGAGAGGAGGAAGGAAGGAAAATAGATGGAGGGAGAGAGGTGGAAAGAAAGCAACTTGAACTTGAATGCATTCACCAAGTCACTGGCTGGCATGGATTGGAGAATTGGTTTAAAGAGACAAATGGTGGGACCTTCAAGAGCCACACAATGTGTGTGAAAGAGCCACAGTTTGGCCACCCCTGCACTAGAGAGATGGGTATAAGGCAGCGTCACGTTTTCATGTGGCCAAGACCTGGTTGCGTTTCATATTTCAAAACTGTTGTGCTGCGGTCCAAGCCAAAGGGAAGAAGAAAGCATGGGTTTGTGTGGGGATGGGGTAGGTGGGGAGGAGAGATCAGGACGAATCAAGCACATTTTTTAAGGGGTGTGGGTTTATTACAGGAAATTTTGGATCCCACTAATCTGGTAGAAACAGTGGTCGGGATCGCCTCTGGTTTAGGAGTGGAAAGGTAGGAATTGCAGTCTTCTTTGCTTTCTGATAGCAATATCTGAGCAGTGCTCTTTCAAGCTACAGGGACCATAAGGCAAATTGTTGATAAGCTGTTTTTGAACTGCTGCACTGCTGTTCTGGTTTCCCAGAGCATCCCTGACAAGTGTTTGTCCAGCTGCTGCTTAACGACTGCCAGTGAGGGAGTTGATTGCACTGTTGAACAACTTTTATTGTTAAAAAGCTTTTCCTATGCCAGTCCTCTCCTCTGCTGCCAGCAGGAAGAGCTCCCTGCCCTCCTCTAATACGTCAAAAGAGCAATCATGTCCCCCTCCCTTCAACCTCCTCTTCTCCAAACTGAATATCCTCAAGTCCCTTAGCCTTTCCTCATTGGGCTTGCTCTCCACTGCTAAGTCCGCGTTTTTTCATCTCCGGCGGGCAAAGCAGTTGGCCCCCTTCCTAGAGCGCCGGGACCTGGCAACGGTGATTCATGCTACGGTCACCTCCAGACTGGATTACTGCAACGCCCTCTACATGGGGCTGCCCTTGTGCCAAACTCGGCGGTTGCAGCTGGTGCAGAACGCGGCGGCTAGGCTGCTATTGGGGCTTCCAAGATGGGAGCACATACGGCCAGGGCTGCGCGAACTGCACTGGCTGCCAGTGGTCTACCGAGTTCGTTACAAGGTGCTGGTCATGACCTTCAAAGCCCTATATGGCCGAGGGCCTGTCTACCTGAGGGACCGTCTCTCCCCCTATGAGCCCCAGAGAGCACTGAGGTCAGCTGGTAAGCACCAGCTGAATATCCCTGGGCCAAGGGAGGCCAGATTAAAGACCACCCGGGATCGGGCCTTCTCTGTTGCGGCCCCACTACTCTGGAACCAACTCCCGGAGGAGGTACGGGCCC
Organism: Heteronotia binoei; assembly: GCF_032191835.1. Taxonomy (NCBI): domain Eukaryota; kingdom Metazoa; phylum Chordata; class Lepidosauria; order Squamata; family Gekkonidae; genus Heteronotia; species Heteronotia binoei. Next base: position 73,754,955 of record NC_083228.1, on the reverse strand, counting down.
TGCGATGTGTAAATCAATTTCGCAGGGCCTGTAAGACATACCTCTTCAAAATAGCCTTCGCTCATACCGAGCTAAGATAATGTCGCTGTGTATGTTTCTTCTCTTCTACTGAATTAAGATCTATTAGCACCTTAATGTTAATTTTAATGTAACTGCATATTAATTTTACTGTTTTATGTGATTTTATTATATTGTATTGCATTCCTATGTTGTGAGCCGCCCTGAGCCTGCTTGTGCAGGGAGTGCGGGATACAAATAAAAAGTTATTATTATTATTATTATTATCCATGGTTTCTCGGAAGTAATCTACAGTGAGCCCTGTGGCACCTACTCTCTATACATGCACAGGATTGCAGTTTTAGTTTAAAGAAAGAAGATATTGGATTTATATTCCACCCTTCACTCTGAATCTCAGGGTCTCAGAGCAGCTCACAATCTCCTTTATCTTTCTCCCCCACAACAGACACCCTGTGAGGTAGGTGGGGCTGAGAGAAGCTCTCCCAGAAGCTGCCCTTTCAAGGACAGCTCTGTGATAGCTATGGCTGACCCAAGGCCTTTCCAGCAGCTGAAAGTGGAGGAGTGGGGAATCAAACTCGGTTCTTCCAGGTAAGAGTCCATGCACTTAACCTCTACACCAAACTGGCCTTCCTTTCTCACATCAGACTTTCTAGTTAATACAATTCAGACTATCCCTGAAGTTTCCAAGGGTAGCCATGCTGGTCCATAGTAGAACAACTAGATTCAAGCCCAGGAGCACCTTAGAGACCAATAAGATTTGGGGGAGGGGACACAAGCTTTCCAGCATTAGAGCTCCCTCGATTAGATAAAAGGAGCTTTGACGCTCAAAAATCTTGTTGTCTGAGGTGCTGCTGGACTCGGATTTAGCCATATAAATCAGTGGACTCCTTTCATCAACTTAATTTATTACCTAACATTATGTATCCCCTGCCTTCCTCCCCAAAAGAGCACTGAAGTGGTTTGACACACTGTCCCCTTCCCTTTTATCCTCACAACGAACCTATGAGGCGGGTTAACTCAGAGTATATTACTGGTCCAAGGTTTCCCAGCCAGCTGCCAGGGCAGAGTGGGCATATGAAGCAGGACCTCTCAGATCTGATTTGGACACCCTAACCACCAGCTCCTACTAAACACACTATATTTTAATGTATTGTTTTTTCCTAATGGCAAAGTAGAATGATGTTTATAATCTATGTTACATGTTCAAAAGTAAATTAGGTGGACAGGAACACCTCTGGGAAACGCATGTTCTCAGTTTAACCCAGACTTGCAAGCAACAGAGCAATGAACAGCCTCCATTTATTGCCTTATGACACTCTCACCATCATTCTCCCATTCTGACATGTTACTATTTTGTTGGTTTCCTAAGCAAATGCTATCCAAACCAAATGTTCTTTCAGTTTGTTAATTTCACTATGAGTTGTTTTTTCTAAACTAAAACCTCAGTATTCAGGTTAAATTGCCATGTTGGCACTGTGATAAATAAGTTTTGGGTTGCATTTTGGGCACTCGGTCTCTAAAAGGTTCGCCATCACTGACCTAAGGTATCTTGTATTGTAACATAACTAGACTCATGGTTTAATTTCACTTTCATTAGCTCCGTATCTCCTAACTATGATAGCTATTTTCCATCTATGTACTCTAATTTAATCTTTAGTAATAAAGTATCTTTCCTGTTTAAGAAAGCAGACTGTGATTCAAATACTATCCATACACCGAAGATTGCTCTTATACACTAAGGCAGTGTTTCCCATTTGCAGGGTCATGACCCATTACCAGGCCACAGAAGCCTCACTACTAGGCCAAAAGCCATAGCTAGCCCCGCCCCCAGCAAAGCTAGCCCTGCCCCGTCTTTGCGTTGTGCAGATTGAAGCTGGGCTGCCTCTCCTTCCTTCTCTCCCGTTCCCAGTGTTTGAGAGAAAAGCTGGCATCCATTAGCACTTTAGACCCATGAAGTGTTCTTCAAGGTATGAGCTTTCATGTGCCTTGCAGTATGTTCTTTTGGGGAGATTTCTCTGGGAGGCCTGGGAGGCAAAGAAGGGTGTGTGGTTTTTTTTCAGCCAGGAGGGGTGGGAAGTGGGCATTCCAGTAGCTGTTTTTTTTTTTTTACCAAATGACCCCTGGGCAGAATTGTTGCTGGCTAGGATCATCTAATGGTGAGGAAGGCTTTTTCCCCCCTTGCCTCCCCACCCTCTTTTTTTCCCTGCAAGTGATGCTCTGTCTGTATTCTCGGTGCAGGGGGGAAGCAACAGTGGGAGGGCTTCTAGTGCCCTGGCCCCATTAGTGGACATTCTGGTGCTTTTGGGGCATTGTATGAGGGAATTTTGGATTGGGTAGTCCACTGGCCTGATCCAACATGGCTCCTTTTATGTTTATCTTCTTTCTTTCCATGTCTTTCTTTTCTTTTCTTTTCATTTCCTTCCATTTCATTCTTTTCCTTTTTTTTTCTTTCCTTCCATTTTTACTGGATGAAACTTTTCTTTTCATCATACTGTTGTTGCAGACATAGCAGTTCTGCCAATGAAAAGTTGGCACCCCCAGTTGTAGCCAGGTGGCCTTCCATGAGATTTCTGTGTGAGTGAGTGAGAGTAAGAGGTGTGGGGCAGAGATTATTGGAGATTACTGCAGTATATCTCAACAGCACTGGAAGAGATGGTACTATGAACTTGGCACCATTTTACTGGTCCTGCTTTTAACAGCTGTCTGACATCAAAATTAAACTCCTCCTGTAGATATTTAAAATGATGAAAGTAGTTCACTGGCTAAGTATCTGCACAACAGGTTGTTTTTAAAGGCATGGGAAATACAGCCAGTAAAAAGCTGCAAGCACCTCATAAATATCTTTTTGGGGATAACTGCAGAAAAGCTTGTATGAACTTCATATAACTTGAAATTAATTCATTAATTGCAGTACAATTCTCTGCTACCTTGTACAGCAATTCCCAGTGTTTCAACCAAAGAAAAGTATGAAAAATAGCTGTCAAAAGATTTTCTTGAAACCAAGCAAGCTTGATTGTAGCTTGAGGCAGGGTACTAGTAGTAGCAGCTGAAGAAAGGGCCTACTAAATGTATCAGCATATTTTGAGGTAGAGCAACTGCCAGGGTCCAGTGTGGGTGGTACACAGTGCTGGCATTCCTGATGGCAATGGCAACAGCACTCACAACTGCATACAAAGGCCAGTGCTGTTGAGAAAGGGGTGTGTAGGTGGTGCAGGCAATTGAATATGGGCATTAGGAGTGCTTGCAAGCTGGAGAAGAGTACACAAACAGATAGGTGCATGCAGGTGTGGGAATGAAAAGAGAGGACCGCCCACTTTCCACCCCCATTTTGGCTCAGCATGAGTTTCAGAGAGATTTTTCTGAAAATGTATTTACTTCCAAAGAAGAGGCAGGTTTGGGGGAGTGCCCTGGAAGTGACATCACAGGAAAAGGTGGAGTTTTGATTCAGTGTGCCCCGGAAGTGACATCACTTGATCCTTGATACCACAGGAAATGACATAATTCCTGTCTCCCGGCTCCACCCCCAAATTTTAGTGGGCCACAAAGGAGAAGTGTAAAAATAACCAGACTATGGGAAAGAAAAGTTTGGGAAACCCTGCACTAAGGACACAGGAGCCAAGTAATTAGAAGTTCTGCCCTTTGTACTTGCTTAGACTCAGTCTTACCACGGTACCACAAGGCACTGCTTATGTGAGAGGCTGGGTTTATATCCTGGGGTGATAGCAACAAAGAGGAAACAATGTTTTACATGCAAGCAAACATGCAACACACATATGACAACACAGACCCAGTGAGGGATTGTGACAGACATCACCTTCTAAAATGTTTCTGTGCCCTGCCTACTTAGTATCTTCCAATGTGTTTTTTATACTGGCTTGCTTCCCAGGAATTCAGACCAATATAGTTCCCCATACATTTTATTCTTACAATAACTATATGAGGTAGGTTAGGCTGAGAGAGAGCATATATGTCTACCCCAAAGTCACCTATTGAGTTTCCTGGCAAAATGAGGAGTGAAAGAGGTGCTCCCAAGTTCTAGGCCAGTACTATAGCTATGTTATATTAGTTCTCTAGTTTCTAAGTTTGCAATCTATGTATACCTTTTGTTATGAGCCATGGCATTCTTCCCTGTAAAACCTCATCTCTTTTTTCCAACAACTCATTTATGAAATTCAGCCAACTCTATTTTAGATTCTGGAATTTTTACATGAAGATTTACCCTCAATACAGTTAGCAAAATCAGGGCCTTAAATACTTGGCTAAAATCAAACAATATATACCAGTTCACTTGTCCTATTGATATTTTGACACATTCTTGCTCATGCAGTATCTGGCCTTGCTTTTTTAAAAAAGATTTTCAACAAGCCATCCAATAAAATATTTGTAGAAATATATATCACAGCTTCTCTCTAGATTGCTACGCTGTCATCTCTACATATGCACATACACACACATTTTACCCCTTTAGATTTGCTGTATTCAAACAAGACATTCAGCCAAGAAAAAGTTGAGACAGAGGAAAGGGTGAAGTCAGATTCCATTCCCCAACTACCTCTATTTCTTGGAAAATTGGCTCACACTCTATTTAGTCCAATCAACTAGGTTACAGGTAGAAAAGTTATTCAGCGCACAGATGTGTGAAACCACCTGGAGAGCGTCCAAGTAGCTGCCAGACAGAGTTCTCCAACAGTTGGAGAGCACCTAAGTACTTTGGCATTTGACCCATTTCAACTTGCTACAGTAAATGTGGATTATTTTTGCTTCTAAGAGAGGGGTGGAGAGAAGACAGAAAGATACACATCTTTTAAGAAGAAAGGAATGAAGATCATTTGTGAAAGGTGGCCATTTGGTTTACAGAAGTTTAGAAGCAAACTGTTAGACATGAGGCAGGGATGCACATTAGCTTAGCAAGTAAATTTTTTCCAAGTTGGCTTGCCAAGATAATGTGGCTGTGAGGCATGGAGGAGTGCTAAATGCTATGATCATATCTATCACTTTTCCCCTGCAAGGGAACCCCACCTCCCAGGAGCTTCCTTCTCACCAAAATTAAAGTGGCCAGGAGTGTTTGTGTGGGACAATTCGTGGGTTGGGAAAAAGGTTAAATCTCTCCACCACCTACCTGAAATAACTTTATTTCTATTAGTGTTAAGAAGGGAACATATACAGTAGTTCCATAGGCAGTTGAGATTTGTTATGTGTATAAAGTGCAAAGGGAGCAGTCATTGCTTCAGATGTTACTATTTCCTACTAATATCCCAACACATGCATTAGGAAGCAGCAAAGAAGTGGCCAGACAGATGTTTTGTAGTGCATGGGAAGTTTGATGGATGACAAAGCTTCACAGTAGACAAATTTCATCAAGGGTTGCCCTCTGCATGCCACAGAAGCAGACAGACAGTTTTATTGTATGTGGCCATTGGCCATTACAATATAAAATCACAGTAAAAAAAATTACATTTAGCAATATCATACTTAAAACCAAATCTTCAGATTAGAACTGTGCATTTCTAAAATTTCATGAGTACATCGTTGATATATTTAAAATCATAATAACTATGCTGAACTATAGAGCTCAATGTGGTGCATTACTAGGAACCATCTAGGATTTAACTTTTTTAGCTGCAAGTGCAAAAAGCGCTATCTTGCATGAGACCAAGCGATTCATATCCAACAGTAAAAAAAAAAAAAACTTTTCATTGTCAGATAAGTTATGCACTTAGCTCAAAATTCCAGATAGGAACCTGCTTCAGGTCTAAATATAAAGGGCACACTATTATATAGTGAAAAAGATCTTCCACAGCAGTTCTGCATATGCCTTGTTCCTGTGATTCAAGATGGTGCTGAGGCTGCAGCACTGATTAACAACAAGTTACTCCACAAGTTACTTTTTCTTTTGTTGCTTCCTTTCTTTCTCTACCTTTACTTCACACCCCTGCTTGATATTGTTGACTGTATTAGGAGTCTTCCAGAAACTTATCACTTAGGCTGACAGAAGCCCATAAATGAACATATAAAATTGCCAGATAGTTAGGTCAATAGGCCAACTTGCTATCTCAGTTCCGTCTTCTCTGACTGGCAGCACCCATCCAGGGTCCTATTTATTTATTTATTTGATTTATATCCCACCCTCCCCACCGAGGCGGGCTCAGGGCGGCTTACAGCACCTTGTATATTATTGGCAGCCAGTGAAGTCCCTGGAGCCCCGGCTGAATGTGCTCCCACCTAGGAAGCCCTAATAACAGCCGGGCAGCGGCGTTTTGCACTAGCTGCAACTTCCGGGTTTGGAACAGGGGCAGCCCCATGTAGAGGGCATTACAGTAGTCCAACCTCGAGGTGACCATTGCATGGATCACTGTTGCCAGGTTGCCATGCTCCAGGAAAGGGGCCAACTGCCTCGCCCGCCTAAGATGAAAAAATGCGGACTTAGCAGTGGCTGCTATCTGGGCCTCCATTGTCAAGGCAGGCTCCAGTAGCACCCCCAAGCTCCTGACCCTGCACACCACTGTCAGTGGCGCACCATCAAAGGCCGGTAGGGGAATTTCCCTTCCTGGACCACGCCAAACCAAGCAAAGGACCTCTGTCTTCACTGGATTTAGTTTCAATCTACTCAGCCTGAGCCATCCAGCCATGGCTTGCAACTCCAGGTCCAGATTTTCTGGGACACAGTCAGGCCGGCCATCCATCAGTAGATAGAGCTGGGTGTCATCAGCATACTGGTGACAACCCAACCCATACCTCCGGGCAATCTGGGCAAGGGGGCGCATGTAGATGTTGAACAACATTGGGGAAAGAACCGCCCCCTGAGGCACCCTGCAGTCAAGCGTGTGTCTCTGGGACAGTTCACCCCCAATCGCCACTCTTTGTCCCTGACCATCAAAGAAAGAGGAAAGCCATTGTAGGGCCAACCCCTGAATCCCCACGTCAGTGAGACGGCAAGTCAGCAACCTATGGTCGACCGTATCGAATGCTGCCGATAGGTCTAACAACATCAGTACCGCTGAGCCGCATCGATCCAGGTGCTGCTGGAGGTTATCCACCAGGGCGACCAGCACTGTCTCCGTCCCATGGCCCGGGCAAAAACCGGACTGGTGGGGATCCTGGGAGATCTGCTTCAGCACCTATTACCTAAGTAATTTCAGGATATAGCCAGTGAGGCCTAGGATCAAGAGCCTCTATGCATGCCTGTGCATTAACTAATGCTGATGTTTGGATAACCATGGGGGAAGAGGAGAGATACTGGGGGAGTGCTGCTGACTCTGTATGTTTTATCATGCTTTACCGCTTATATGAGTAAGCAACAGTTTGCACTGGAAGGGAAAGGAGATTTTCAGGGATCTTATTTTCACCTGACAGCATTAAATAGCAACACAAGAACAGGCAACAGAACAAAGCAGTAGACAAGTTCACCTTTAAGACCAACTAAGTTTTTTTCAGATTAAATGACTTCTACTAAATGCTTTGAATGCAACAGTTTCCTCTTTTTTTCAGAGTTTGTAGAACTGGGTTTGAAAAGTAAAACTTTTGCTGAAGTCCCACTACTAGTTACTCTGTTACTATGGTAAACCTGGCCAGGCTTGTTGTGAATCTGGCCAACATTTCACAGCATTTCTCCTCTTTTACCTCTCACATTCAGAATATATTAGTTCCCATGAACATGTGCACAAAAGGAATCAGATGGCTGAAAAAATTGCTTTCTATTAAGTGTCAAAAAGCATAATTCGATACCTGAAGGAGATTTGAATTCTTTAAACCAGAAAGCCCACCTAATGAAGCACATATGGCCTCCAGTGTAAGGTATGTACAATCCAAGGGCAAATGTTTGCCTCTGGTTTTTCAGACTGTTTCTGCACCCCACCCATCCCCTAGCTATGCAGACTAGCTGCCCACCATGCAAACATGCTTCTTGAAGCTTAAGCAAGGAGTAATTTGCTTCTTCCAGGGGACAAGGCCTTCCAGACTACTTGGCCTTCTCATAATAGGTATTCCGATTCACAGAAAGTGCATGTTCAGGGGTAAGCTCTAGTATAAACCATAAATCCCTGGTTTGTGCTCAAGACCAGAGAACATTATAGGACAGAAGAAGGAACTAATAGCAGTGGTCTTGTGTGTGTGTGTGTGCGCATGCAAGGGAGAGCTGAGCTGGCACAAAACCTAGGTGATACAATCATGTATATAGTTTGATGTGGAACTGTAGTGCCTCTGCAATAATGCCTTTAACAAATAGTTTAACAAAGGTCCTCAGATACACACATCATATAACAAGGGTGTAAACAATAATGCACCATTCTTACTTAGCTGTACCAAAGTTCCAATATTAATAGTCAGCTATGAAGAGTGTGGCTGCAATCACACACACTAAATAATGCACTTTCAATTCACTTTCAATGCACTTTTAAATCCAGTGGGAAAGTAGATTGAAAGTGCATTATTTAGTGTGTGTGTGATCACAGCCTGTCATTCCATGGCCAACTACTGGCAAAAGTTTACCCGAAGGATTAAGCAACTATCATTTACCACATATGTAATATGTTGTATTGTGCAGGAACAATTAATTACCTCACATCACTTTAGATGTTGACAGGTGTATATGGAATTCTAAGCCTGTTCTATCAACCTCTTGTTGAATGAATGCAGTTGATCATTGCTGACCCAGATCGGTAAAAGATACTGCAATTAACAACATCTAGATATATGCATGCCCTTTTATTTGGTATCTGCAATTGTTATGAAAAAGCCTAACCCTAAAATCGAAGAAGCTCTAAACTGTTTTTATTCATCAACTAAAACTTCATTTCAAGAAATGTTACAGTGGAGTCCAATGACTAATTATCTACCAAGGTATAGCAGTAACACGAAAGCACTTAAGTGGAGCCCTAATAGATCAGACCAATGGTCCATCTAATCCAGCATCCTGTCTCACACAGTGGTCAACCAGTTCCACTGGAGGGCCAACAACAGGGCATAGAGGCTGAGACCTTTGCCTGATGTTGTCTCCTGGTTCTACGATTCTTGTTCTAGTATTTTGGGAGAGAAGAAAAAATTCTCTTTGTTAACTCTCTCCACTTTATGTATAATTTTATAAATCACTATCATGCCCCCCCTTGTCCCTTGTCCCAGACTTTTCAGGCTTTCCTCATAGGGAAGGTGCTCCAACTCCCTAATATCTTCTCATCCTATTGGCCTGTCCTACTGAGTGCTCCCTTTTCCCTCAGTGGCTGTTGCTAGGCAACAGTATTCCCTCTAAGCTGAGTTAGTGTGAGCTAGCTCACAGTTTTTTAGCCTCCAGTTCACAGTATTTTTATCCTCCAGCTCACACAATTTTTTTTCTTTTCTTTTTTTTTCATATTCATCATTTATTGAATTTAGTATATGTGGCAAATCCATAATAACAACAAAAATTTAACAGTTAAACAAACAAAAATTGCGTAGTTCACAATTATCAACTCATCCAGCACCCTGTGACCCATCACCCTTGTTACCCTACTTATCTATCACTGCCTATTGTATGCCTAATACTTAATATAGCTCTCTGGACCACCTTGGCCCCCACAGCCTAGAGGGAACTATGTTCAAATTCACCTCCCGGACCCTGTAAGTTATTGACAGCCGTCAAAAACGGTGCCCAAATGTCCTCGAATTGTTGTTGTTGCATCATTCGTCGGTAAACCAGCCTTTCATCCACCGCCAATCGCAGCATGTCCTCTAACCATTGCGCTACAGTTCCTGAAAAATCCGTTCTCCACATCTGCATGATTATCCTCTTTGCCGTCATCAGTGCCCGAAATCCCCAATATCGCTGTGGGCGAGACAACACCCATGCTGACGGGAAGTAGTTTAAAAGAACTTGCATGGCTGTGAATCTGTGCTGAGTTCCCAATACGCGGTTTATCCACCTGAGTATATCGCCCCAGAAATCAAGCAGCACCGGGCATGACCAAATCATGTGGCTTAGCCCCGCTTCATCTCCCTGGCATCGCCAACATGCTGGTGAAGTCAAAAGGTTAAATTTGTGTAGTCGAACAGGTGTCCAGTAAATACGAAAATGAATTTTTTGCTGAATTAATATCAAGCGTTGATCTTTAGAAACTTTTCGGATCGCCCTGTTGATTGTGAACCATTGGAATGGTAGAATGCTAAGGTTCAGTTCATCTGCCCATTTTACCCGTAATTCTTCAATTAGCTGTTGTTGTTGCGTCCCATGTCGAAAGTACGTGTACAGGGCTTGCACTGGGTTATCTTGCTGCCATGTTCGCCTTACTACAGCTAAAAGGGATGGTGGGTCAGGGGCAGCCAAGGCATCCGGACCCAGCAGCTGCGTCAGCGCCGTCTTTATTTGGTAATAGTGTAGCCATTGGTTAGATTCTAGGTTGTACTTGTCTTGAAGCTCCTTAAATGTCCAGAATTCTTCTCTGTTTGGGTCTCGTAGATGATCAAGAGTTGTTATCCCTTTTTCAATCCAACCCTTCCAGACCACTTGGCACCCTCCAATCCTCAATTCTGGGTTTCCCCAAAGAGTCATTGATCCATGTAAGAAGGCGTTAAAGCCTTGCTTGGCACCTATTAGCTGCCATAATCGCCTGGTGGCCTGAACTGCTGGGGGCAATACATCCCCTTGGTACTGCTTCGAACCCAAAACCTCTAGCGTAGAAAGAGGGGCCACTGTTGAAGCCTCGTGAGCCACCCAGTCTGGAGATTCCCTCCCTACATCTTGCCTCCACTTACTAACACTTGCCAACATATAGGCCCTATGGTATACACTTAAGTCCGGCATACCAAAGCCACCTTGATCAATTGGGAGCTGGAGCCTAGCCAAGGAAAGTCGCGGCCTTTTCCCTTCCCACAAGAAGTTTGTCATTAGAGTATTGACTCTTTTAAACCACTTCTGCGGAATATACTGATGGAGACCTCGGAGAACATTAAAAAAGCGGGGGAATGTTACCATCTTGAGGGCATTCACTTTACCCCACAATGACAATGGGATGGGTTTCCATCGGTTAAAGTCAGCTTGTGTTTTCTCCAGGAGCTTTCTAAAATTCATCCCCACTAAGTTTTGACTTCGATTGGGAATTTGTATTCCTAAGTATTGAATCGAGTCCTCCTGAAGTCTAAACCGCCTTCCAACTGCCTCAGGAGTCTTCTTACCGCCCACTTGGAGTACCTCTGTTTTCCCCCAATTCACTTTGTAGCCTGCAAGTTGGCCGAATTCTTCAGTAAGCTTAATAATTGCTGGAAAAGAGGACTCTGGCTCAGTCACCATCAATAGGGCATCGTCTGCATATAACAAAATTTTAAATTCGCTGAGACCGTGCTTCATACCATATATGTTCGTCCTTTGGCGCACCGCCTGGGCGAGAGGCTCAATGCAGATGTTAAACAGGAGTGGGGAAAGCGGACACCCCTGTCTAGTGCCGCATACCAGATCGACTACTCCAGACTGCTCTCCATTGACTCTAATTCTCGAGGTCGCATTCTGATATATCAACTGGGTCCACCGAAGAAATTCTTCCGGAAAGCCCAGATATGTCATCATCTTCCTCAGGAACCCTCTGTCCACACGATCAAATGCCTTCTCAGCATCAATAGAAATTAGAAACGCAGATTCCGACTTGTCATTATAAGTAGCTAGTAAGTCAGTAATTAACCGAACATTATCAGCTCCCGAGCGACCTCGGATAAAGCCTGCTTGAGCTCTGTTCACCACCGAAGCTATTACTGATTGAAGGCGTTGTGCTAATATAGCCGTCAGTATCTTGTTGTCAACATTAGCTCACACAATTTTGTCTTAGCTCATGACAAATGGCCCAGAGCAAACTCATTTATGCAGTAGCTCACAACTTTAATGACAATAGCTCATGAAGTAGAATTTTTGCTCACTAGACTCCACAGCTTAGAGAGAATATTGCTAGGCAACCACAGAATTCCAAGCTTGGGTCTGTTAGTAAAAGGCAGGGGAAAGAGGCCCTTTCCACACCTATTTTGGCTTTTGAAGGAGAACTCATTGGGGCCATTCCTGACGAGGGTTGCAAGGGTTGCAAGCTCAGGTTGGTGGGAAATTCATGAAAATTTTGTGGTGGAGTCTAAGGAAGCCAGAGTTTGGGGAGCAGAGAGGTCTCAGCTGAATATAATGTCATAGAGTCTACCCTCCAAAACAGTTATTTTCTTCAGGGGGAGAGAGATCTGTTGACTGGAGTTCAATTGTGATATGAGATCTTCAGGATCCACCTGGAGGTCGGTAACTTTAGGCCTGGCAGCACCCTCGGTGACTTGATGCCACCTGACTTGCATGATTTAACTAAGCCTGCCTGCTTGCTACTGTTCAGCAGCAGCCCTCCTATGACAGCCAGTGTGGTGTAACAGGATCTACCAGACCCAGGTTCTTGCTGTGGAAGTTGACTGGCTGATTTAAGACCAGTCACAAACCTTCAGCCTAACCTACCTCACAGACTGCAGAGAGGGGGGAAGAGATGGAAAGCTCAAGTCAGATCACTTTCCCTACAAAAAACGACTGTATAGAATATGGTATACCATAACACAACCAGGCCAGTCCAAAAAAGACAGATCATGCCACAAACACACACTAATGCTAAACACCACAAGATTGAATACAACAGGAAAAGGTGGCAACAATACATTACAGACAAAATGAATGCTGAGCTTCAGAGTTTGTGTGATTGTCATCATGCTATGACATCACAGCAAATTGACGCTGAGCTCCCAAGGCTGGGGCACTCACCCAGAGCCTCTTTCTAGAGCCCACTGTATTTATTTTCACAGCAGGCTTTATTCCTAGTTTGTAATAAATACATGTATATTTTTGTACATTTGATAATATTTATGCTTCAGTTTTACACACAGAACTATTGGGCCCTGATTTCCTTAATTACTTTCTTGATTCAGTTCCTTTTGGGCTAAGTTCCCCCTCCTCTTTTCTCTTTGTTGCATTATAGTATTGGCCGTTTTATTTTCAACCCCTTTCCTAATAATCCCTAACATAGAGTCTGCCCTTTTCACTGCTGCAGCACACTGGGTTGACCTATCTAATTCGACCTCGATATGGTTTTTCCCTCTCTGTCTCAACAAGGTCATATCCCATTAGCTGGATTTTTTGTCCCAATGTGTATCATTTTACACTTACCAACACTGAACTTTATTGGCCACATTGTTGTTCACTCATCTAGTTTGCAGAGATCCTGGCCACTACATTACTCACCCCTAGTTCCAGATCATTTATGAATAATTTATGAATGAATTTATTTATGAATAAATTATATAGCACTCATAGCAATCCTTGTGAGACCCCACTGATTACTTCAATATGTTGTTACTTGCCCTGAGGCATGCTGAATGCAGAGGAGGGCAAGTCAGAAATCTAATTAATAAAATAAAATAAAGTCCACTTAAGATGGCCACTTTCCTCCCAAGTGTTAGAGGCGGAAAAGAAGAGAGCTTATGAGAAATCTTTTCTTTGGTGGTGATGTCGGTAGAAGACTCACTTTAATATGGATCAGTCATGTCAACCACTTCTTGGCCCTCAGGCATTGTAATGATTGCCCAGAAGTAGTTACTTATGAAAGGCATGTTGCTTCAGGCTATGCAGCTGCTGAATCTTATTTGAGATTATGTGGTATTACTTATTTTATGTAGATTTATGTGCCACGCTTCAGGGAGTCGTTACTTGGAATATAAGATTTTGGTCCTAAGGAGAGTTTAACCAGGGCCGGTGCATGGGAGTTGGCAAACTAGGCAATTGCCTAGGGCACCAACTCCCGGCAGGAGCGGGGGGGAGTGCTCCCTCCCTGCTCACGCTGTCCCTGAACCTCCCACTTATTTTTTCTCGGCTCTGAGGAATCTGAGCCTCCCACTCATTTTTTCTCAGCTCTAAGGGATCTAGAGGAGCCCTCCAAGCAAATGGGGCCATCTGTGCCCACTCGGCCTTTCCAGGCCATGGGAGGGTCAAGCAGTGGGGTTTGCATGGAGGGCTCCTCAAGAGAGGCCCTCTGTGCAAACGGGGCCCAATTTGGGCCAGCCCTGGAGTCCTTCCCCACTGGAGGGCAGGGGGCAGAGCCTTGTCTGGGGCAGCAAAACCCCCAGCGCCGGCCCTGAGTATGCTTTTACTGCCCTCCCTTTCCCTTTATGGGTATGATTAGTTCAAAAATGGAATCTAATCTAATATAGATATGTACAATATTTTAATATGTGCTGCCTTTAAGAAATAAAAATGAAGGGAAATTCCTTTGTCTCCACCATTGTGGGGATAGTGTTAGCAAGATAACGCTGCTGAATCAAATTGGAAATTTTGTAATACTATGAAATTTAGCCTTGGGAGATGTCCAGTTATCACTCGTACTATTATGGTCTAATTAGCTGTGTGATGATGTACAAGTAAACTTGAGATTATGCAATATTTTGAAACCTGTTTTCCTGTGAAATATGTAGTGAACACTGGAAGACCATGGTCTTTCTTTACAAGTATTGTGCTATTAGTTAGGAGAACAAATTAACTAGAATATGCGGATACCGTTTGGAAACTAGGTTCTTTTGATAGTAATGTTAGCTTGAAACAGTTAACTTCTAAGAAATGGCTACTTGGAAAATTATGCAGGACTTGCAAAATAACATTTTAGAAAGGTACAAAAACACATTTAAGAAGACAGAATCAGGTGAGTTAGTCTGAAGCAACAGAACAGTTTGAATCCAGTGGCAACTTTAAGACCAACAAAGTTTAATTCTGGGTATAAGCTTTCATGTACACACACACTTCAAAGATACATTGCCACACTCATCAGATAGATGTCACACTCTTATATGCAGATGATACTGCCATCCTCTCATATACCAAGGTAGGGCTAAGAAGAGCTTTACAGCATATGGTAATGAGGAACACTTAACATTTCTAAAACAAAAATACTTGTGTTTGCCAAAAGGTACACTAGACATAGATGGCAGATTGATGGTCACAAGACCGACCAAGTTAAAGTGTTCAACTATCTAGATTTTGCCTTTCAATTCTTCAGTACATGGGCTGCTCAACTTTGTCAGGTTTCAGAATACGCTCAAAAATTGGCTCCAGCAACCTTAAGATTTTTTTTTTCACATGAAAGGAGGTTCTCATGTCGTTCACACATTGAAAGTTTTTCAGGGCAAAATTGTGTCCCAATTTATATATAAATCACAAGTTGGTTTACATAGGGATTACCCAAAACTGCAAGCTGTTCAGTCTAACTTTTAAAGATTCGTACTTTGGTGTGTATCTAATGCCATGGTCAGACTAGAAGCAGGGCTGGTAACCTTAGAATCATGGATTTGGCTCCAAGCCATTTGTTTTCGGCTGAAGCTAAATATTTATGCTTCTAGATTAATCTCCTTAATTCTGGTAGACAGTTTTTGCTCAAGGTGATCAGGGGCAAGAGGACAAACTTCAATGTTTAGGTTTTTCCAGCACAGCTCTCTTTCATCTTGGCTATCAAGGAGCTAAAACTATAATCAAGATTATGGAATATCTCCCTCCAATTGGACGGAGCTAAAGCACATCTTGTCCTGGTTGTTGGGATGTAATCAAAACTATATGCTGGAATACTCTAAACATCACAGAGCCTTCATCCTTGCCCAATTGAATGTTCTTCCTTCTGCCTTTCTTAACGGAAAACTTGCTCAAATTCCATAGGAGAAACATCTCTGCTCATGCCACTCAGATATGGTAAAGACAATCAAGCATGTTTTATTATACTGTCAATGTTACCAGAATATTTGAAATATTTCAATTTTATCCAATTTTCCAGGTAGAACTGATCAGTTTTGTATTTATCTCCTTCTTGGAGACAGTTGTAATGAAATGACCCTTAAAGCAGCCAAATTTTATGCTCAGGCATGTTTAATTAGACAGAACTGTACAACCCAGTCTTCATATTTTAACCTAGTATTGCATTGACTTCCTCAAGCTCTCTCTCCAACCATATGTAAGGCTTGAGGAAGTCTATTTCAATGTATCTGATGAAGTGTGCATGCACATGAAAGCTTACACCAAGGGTGGGCAAACTTGTTTAATGTAAGAGCCACATGGAATAAACATCAGATGTTTAAGAGCCACAAAACATGAATGTCAGATGTTCGAGATCCGCAAGGGAGGAAGGGAGGAAAGAAGGGAGAGAGAGAGAGGCAAATAGATGGGAGAGGGAGGAAGAAGTGGGGAAAAAGCAACTTTAACTTCAAATGCATTATCCAAGCTGCCGGCTGGCTTGGGTTGGAGGACTTAAAGAGAGAAATGCCTTCTCCAAGCCAGCTGTTGGGGCAGTGTGGGCCTGGAGAGCCACACAATGTGTGTGAAAGAGCTACATGTGGCTCCTGAGGTACAGTTTGGCCACCCCTGGCTTATACCTAGAATAAAATTTCGCTGGCCTTAAAGGTGCCACTGGACTCAAACTTTTGTTATATTTAAGAAGAAACACCCACAGTCAGTGGTAACTTTAGAAACCTTTGAACTAGGCTTGCCAACTTCAGGGTGGGTGGGTGGGTATCTCCTAGAATTGCATTTTATCTCTGAACTACATAGATCCCCTGGAGAAAATTAAAGCTTCAGGAAGTGAACTTTTAAGTGCAGAAAAGAGTGACTAGAATGATTAAAGGGTTGGAACACTTTCCCTATGAAGAGAGGTTAAAGTGCTCGGGGCTCTTTAGCTTGGAGAAACATCAACTGAGGAGTGACATGATAGAGGTTTACAAAATTATGCATGGGATAGAGAAGGTAGAGAAAGAAGTCCTTTTCTCCCTTTCTCACAATGCAAGAACTCGTGGGCGTTTAATTAAATTGCTGAGCAGTTGGATTAGAATTGATAAAAGGAAGTACTTCTTCACCCAAAGGGTGATTATTTGTTAATGTATTTGGTTGATTTATATTCCGCCCTTTCCCATATGGGCTAGGGCGGTTCACAGTCGTAATAAAACAGTTAAATTACAGCAATGGCTCAATAACATACCAATAAAACAAACACATGGAATCCACCGCCACAGGAGATGGTGGCAGCTACAAGCATAGACAGCTTCAAGAGGGGACTGGATAAACATATGGAGCAGAGGTCCATCAGTGGCTATTAGCCACAAGGTATAGATGGAACTCTGTCTGAGGTACATGATGTTCTTTATTCTTGGTGCTTGGGGGACAGCAGTGGGAGGGCTTCTAGTGTCCTGGACCCACTGATGGACCTCCTGATGGCACTTGGTTTTTTGGCCACTGTGTAACAGAGTGTTGGACTGGATGGGCCGTTGGCCTGATCCAACATGGCTTCTCTTATATTCTTATGATTTTATGGTATTATACCATGCTTATAGGGTATAATAATTGTGGGAATTGAGTATAATACTGGTGGGAAATGGTGGAGTCAGGAACTTACAGTTAGGTGGAAGTACGACTGGCATCCCTGCCATGATGATGCAACCACTGGCATGACCATAAAGTTTGGAAATACAAGAGTATAGACTGATGTGATGATATCACTTCTGGGTGATGCCATTAAGTTGCATGACACCTGTGTTTCACCAGTCATTTTCCTTCTGCTGCCCAGCTGAGAAGCAGGAGGTGGTGACACCACAAGGGTGGATCTCTTGCCATCAAGTGTGAATATGGCACCCCAACCCACTGAGGTCCCTCCAAAAACACTCTCCACAGATTCCACCCCTCCCCCAAATAGCCAGGAATTTCCTAGCCCAGAGTGGTCAACCCTAATAGATGTTGCTATTCAGACATGAAGGCCCCTATAGAAGCCTCCCACCATTCAGAAGAAAGCAGTAGCTGATCAAGGGAGAAAAGTAGGTTACTGAAGATTTTTGAAAAGATGTCTGAGGAAAAGGACAATTAGAAATTAGATGCAAAGATGTCATATTAGCTTCTCAGATTTGAAGCAACTTACAGCAACATTTCATAAAATCAATGTACAAACAGGTATATGTGACAAGAATTGCTCAAGTCTGAGGAAGTAATCAACAGTATAAAGAAACAGAGAGAGTGAGTGAGAGAGCTGAAGGACTCAATACAAAGTATTTCACAGGACTCTTTAAAATTTATCTTGGTTTACAACAGCTGTTGGTTTAAGGCCTGATTAGCTGTTCAGCAGCAATGCAACTACATAAGATGTGTTGCTGGGTGAAAAAGAACAACATGGAATTTAAACAACACCGGAATAAGCAGTTTTAAGAAAGTAAGGGAAAACAAATAATTTTATTCCTGATATATTAACAAGAGGCAGAGAAATGAAAGCTGAAGCAGGCTATGTAATTTAAATAGTTTGTGTGTCAGAGTAATGGTTGGATAGCAACATAAAGATGTGAGAAAGCAGAACGGTTTGATGAGTCACAAGCTCAGTCTTCAAGGTCAGGAACAGTTAATATGTCAATTAACCATTGATTATGTTTTGGCAGTCCCATTTCTCAAGCATACTTGGCAATGGTGTTTCTACCCTCTTCAATTCCCTCAGCTAGTGTGAAAACCATGGACTCCTCCTGGAGGAGGAGAGGGGACACTGGAGAGCAACTAAGTCAATAACTTGTGGAAGCCTGACATTTTCTAAGGGGTATGGACCAATCAGAATAGTCTGTTCCTCCAACCATTTTGAGCAGATGAATCTTTTGATATTCCAAGATGCTCTGGTGATTTTAATACTCTGAATGGTCACAGTGTTGAAGGCATGGCTGAAACTGGTGCCACCTTTATCCATTTGGCCCTTTAAAAGACAGTGGCCATATCTTCAGGCTCTCTTCAGACCACCATAAATCTGCTCAGTGCAAAAAGTTAAATCTGTCACACGTCATTTCTTATATATGAGTCCAACACAACCTGGGACACAAAGTTTTACCAGAGAAGGAGGCCTCTGAATGGAGGACCATCATCCTAAGATTGCACAATATAAGAACATGTCCTCTGGTAGAGAGTGCCATTAGGTCACAGCCAGAGCTGAAAAAGCTCTGGTCCTTGTTGAGGACAGCTGGACCTCTTATGTAACATTCCCATTACAGAATGTGGACAGACAGGGAGAGGGATTTGCCACTACAATTTAGAACTCTGAAGAAAGGGAGGGATTGGCCTATCTACTTTAATTTATTACCAGGCATGCATGTTAGCATCACTTAGGGACTGGGTAGAGTTGAGAGAATAATATTTGACACACAATAAACTATGTATTAAAACATAACTAACATTCCTGGCCCATTTTAGATTCTATGTGGCCTCAATGTCCAACGTATATTCTATCCAAGTTGAACTGATGGGATGGGGTGGGTGGGTTTGTATGTATCATGGTGTAACAGAAAAAAATAGCATGGGCAAGTGATGAGTATCAATCAACTGCAAATTTTATCACATGGGACCTATCCAAATCTAGAAGGCCAAACTAGACATTGTATTTGAACACAAGTAAGCCTTATCTGTATAAGAAGCATGGAGTTTAAGAACATAAGAACATAAGAGAAGCCATGTTGGATTAGACCAATGGCCCGTCCAGTCCAACATTCTGTGCCGTACAGTAGCCAAAATATATATACTGTGGCTAATAGCCACTGATGGACCTCTGCTCCATATTTTTATCCAATCCCCTCTTGAAACTGGCTATGCTTGTAACCGCCGCCACCTCCTGTGGCGATAATGGTTTCTACCAACTTTCCCGGTATTGAAGGCAGACTGACTGG
Source organism: Heteronotia binoei (assembly GCF_032191835.1). Classification (NCBI taxonomy): domain Eukaryota; kingdom Metazoa; phylum Chordata; class Lepidosauria; order Squamata; family Gekkonidae; genus Heteronotia; species Heteronotia binoei. The sequence continues at coordinate 73,735,263 of NC_083228.1, read as the reverse complement.
CCTGCAATTTCCCGGATATCCTCTGGAATCCTTTTTAAAGATGGGGGTGACATTTGCTACTGTGACGGTAATGGAAGGGTTAATAGAAAAACTAAGGACTCATAGAGCCTGAGTCAGATGATCTGAGGGTGGGGGGCCGGAGTGCTCGGAACTCTCAGGAGGAGTGATTGACAGTTAACAGCTGGGGAGTCATCAGTGAATAACTGTCAGAGGGAGGCAGTTGAAGAGAGCAGTTGGGTTTTTTTCAGCAGAGAGCTGAAGAGACAGGGAATTATCAGCGGAGAGCTGAGGAGAAGGAGCTGAGGCAGGAGCTGAGGAGAGATTTCGAGAGAAGTGAAGCTTGCTGCTAGCTCTGTAGAGACAGCCAAGGGGCTGAGTGTGACAAAAGGAGAGTCACAGAGAAAGACCTGAGAGGTCACAGAAACATACACACTTCTCTTAAGAACTAACGAGGTTGATGAGGGAAAGATGTGGGTCTAGAGGAGTCAGAAGAGCTGGGAGTAGAGACACCAGTCGGCTCAAGAGACCAGACACATTAAGCCCAAGAGGCCAACCTAAAATAGTGTTGGAGAGTGAAGAATATATGAACTGTGAACCCTGAGAGACCTAAGTAAAATCTGTACTATAAAGCCTGAACTGTTTAGCAACTGTTATTTATCTGAGATACAATATAGTCCATGTAAATACCTCCCATTCCCCAGTTGGAGACTGTGTGTAAATAAAAGTCTGTGGTTTACTTTTAAGTTCTCTGGTGCCTGTATATTGGGAATAACCATCAAAGCTGCTGTGGTCCCCTACATATTGAGTTCTCCATCCATCTGAAAACAAAACAAAACCCCCGAAGAGACTAGTATTGAGAAACCCATATTATACCCACCTCTTGTGTTCAGTAGTCGTGAGGTAAAATTCAAAAGGAAGAACCAAGGCTGAAATAGGGGCTGGGGTCGCCATATGCTGCCTATAGAAGTGAACAAGACAGTAGGCAAGCTGTCATAGCTACCTTCCAGTCCTCAGGAACGGAGGCAGATTTCAATGAAATATTACATATTTCTGTCAGGTGATCCACAAGTTCAACTTTGAGTTCTTCCAGAACTCTTGGATGTATGCCATCCGGAACTGGTGACTTATTAGTTTTTAATTCGTCAATCAGTTGTAGGACCTCCTCTCTTGTCACCTCAATCTGACTCAGGTCTTTCAACATCCCCTCCAAAATTAGTGTTTCTGGAGCGGACAAACACTTCTCATCTTCCACAGTGAAGATGGAGGCAAAAAATGCATTCAGCTTCTCAGCCATTTCCCTATCCTCCTTCAATAATCCTTTGACCCCTTGGTTATCCAACGGCCCCACTGCCTCCCTGGCTGGTTTCCTGCTTCTAATATATTTGAAGACATTTTTATTGTTGATCTTTATGTTTTTTGCAATATGCTCCTCATAGTCTCTTTTTGCCTGCCTGATCACAGTATTGCATTTGATTTGCCATAGCCTGTGTTCCCTTTTATTAATCTCACTTGGAGTAGCTTTCCACCGCTTAAAGGAATCCTTCTTAACTTTTACAGCTTCCATTACTTTGTTTGTTAACCATGCAGGCCTTCTCTTATACCTGTTTGTGCCTTTCCTAACTTGTGGTATATATTTTATCTGAGCTTCTAGGATTGTAGTTTTAAATAGCCTCCAAGCTTCCCCAAGGGTTTTGACTATATTTTCCTTTCCTTTCAGTTTCCTCTTCACATGCCTCCTCATCTCAGAGAATTTACCCCTTTTAAAGTTAAATGTGGTTATGCTGGTCTTTTGGGGCAACTCCCTATTTATACAAATGGTGAAATCAATAACGTTATGGTCACTGCTCCCAAGTGGTGCGATCATTTTTACATCTCTCACCAAGTCTTGGGCATTACTTAGAACTAAATCCAGGATTGCCCCACCCCTGGTAGGTTCTGTGACCATCTGCTCCACAGCACAGTCATTGAGAGCATCTAGAAACTCAATCTCTTTCTCTCAACCTGAACACATATTGACCCAATCAATCTGCAGGTAGTTAAAATCACCTATTACGACACAGTTTTTATGTTTAGCCAGTATCTTTAATCCTTCCACCATATTATAATCATCCTCTATCTTTTGATTTGGTGGGCGATAACAAACTTCCATTGTTAAATTTCCTTTTGGGCCCTCTATTTCGACCCAAAGCATTTCTGGAAGGGAATCTAATTCTCTGACCTCAGTCTTACTGGACTGTATACCCTCTCTGACATACAGATTCACCCCACCTCCAACCCTTCCCTTCCTATCCTTCCGATATAACTTACATCCAGGAATCACCGTGTCCCACTGATTCTCCTCATTCCACCAAGTTTCTGAAATTCCCATAATGTCTATGTTTTCCCCCAACACTAAACATTCCAACTCACCAATTTTACTTTGAACATTTCTAGCATTTGTGAGTTCTTCTAGTTTGTGAGTTGGGATTGGTTTTCAGAACCTATGGGCATATGAATGAGGACCTCTATCCTTCCTGTACTTGCCATTTGTCCCCCTTGTAACTTTTCCAAATTCCAAACAGCTCCAAAGCAAATACACTTAGGATACTGAGACACAAGCACAAATACATACAAGCATAATATTGTACCTGCAATAGCCTTTGGAGAATCAGACAAGCTGGACATCCAAACTTCAGAGTTCAAGAAAAGGAGCAATAGAGAAATAAGAAAAGCAGAAGAGACATTAGAAATAGGTAAAGTTTTCCTGTCTCATAGAATTCTCACTACTCAAGAAACTACTGACTCACTACTGAAACTACTAAAGGAAGACATTAGAAATTGCAAAGTTATTCCCATGGTAGTAATATGTAAACAGCAAGCACAGAGTGAGGAAATAAATATTTTACACTGGCCTAGACCTGAAGATATTCCATTTAGGATTGCTGCTTGAAATCCAGAACCAGGGCAATCGCCTCTTTTCCCTTCCTATTCCTGGAAAGTCTCCAGAGAGAAGAAGTTCCATATTTGTGAGCAACTACCAAGAATAACTCTCTGTTACTATGGTACAAGAAGATACTCTTGGTAGATTCTACAGATCATAATGGACCTTAATGGTCAAAAACATACAAATCATTCAGGGCTCAACAGCACCTGGGACTGTGCCCTAAAGAAGTTGTATAGATGACAGAGCTTTGTGTTACACAGTCTCAGCATGCAATTTATCACAGGCCATTCCATGAAAACTTGCTGCATTATGATAGCTTGGTGGCCAAATCCTATGCCTCAGTTTTACCAGCCATAAAATGAAAAGTTAAATATACATTCCTGAATAAATTCTGCTCTCTTGAAGAGAAGGCATCTCTTTTACCTGGAAAGCCTTTACCCTCATACTAAATTGTATGACAGCCAACTGGTTATTGAATGGTTAGAGAAAGGCATTTTGCATGTGCTCAAGGGAATTATGTTAGATGATCCAGAGCCAAGCCATGGCACTGAAATCAGCTTCTGGGGCTAAACCTTTTCCATGAGGCTTTTATTTTAGGGGGAGTTCATGCATGGCATGAAAAACAACATACAGACTGCGTCTTGCTATTGAGGTTTCACTGAGTAAAGAGAAACAGAGGTGACAGCATAATGAAATAAAGCCACAAAATAATTCCATCCAGGGAAAATATTTTAGAACTCCCCAACTACCCCAAACAGAGTTTGCAATGGCCATGCCAAACCAATACTGAAAGAGCCAAAAAATAGGCAATGATGAAAAATAGCTGGAATAAGAAAATGCCTTAAGCTTATGGCTCTATTGGAACCATATGCTCTTGCAATGGCACATGATGAGTTTTTAAAAAAATAGTACACAATTGATCTACTTGGTGCAGAGGATTGAGAGAGTAAAATTTTATCCTTGAACTGATTTCCCCAAATACAGCTAAAGTGGAACCAAGCTACTCACACATTTGTCATTTAATCAGATCGCCCTGAATGCTACTTAGTTGTAAATTTTTTTAAAATTAAGCATTTCTCTGCCATCACATGACCTCCCCTCCCCAACAAAAACAAACAAACAGCAGCTGATCTAAGGCACAGCATAAAAGGCAGGGAACTAGAGGGGGAAATCCTGGCAAGTTATAGTGCAGATGTCCAAAGAAAAAGATGAATGTATACCAGGAAGAATACCAGAGCTCCCCTTCTCTGACAGCAGCTAGACAAAGATGAGAAGGGGAAGACAGCTAGCCTATTTAGTTCTAAACATCTAACTAGCATTACTTTAGCACATTTCTATACCACCTTTCTTTATTGTATAGCAAATTTAAGGAAGTTCACATAAAAACTTATTAGATAGATAGATAGATAGATAGATAGATGATAGATAGATAGATAGATAGATAGATAGATAGATAGATAGATAGATAGATAGATAGATAGATAGATAGATAAATTTATTGTCATTGTTCTCAAGAAAATGAGAGCAACGAAATGAGGTGCTCTTCCACAAACATACCAACACATCAACACCCACAAAAGGACATATATATAGACCATTTAAATGCATCTAAAAACACATAACCATTCATAACCCTGCATTTAGCTTAACCACGGCACTTGGATAGAAGCTGCCCTTGAATCTATTTGTCTTTGCCTTCAACACTCTATATCGCCTACCTGACGGTAAAATCTCAAATAGCAAGTGGCTCGGATGTGAAGGGTCCCTTAAGATCATTTGTATCTTCCTTCTACATCCCATATCATACATCCCTTCTACATCCCATCCCATTCCTTCTACATCCCATATCATACAGATCATACATTATATAGTCAGTAAAAGAGATACCAAACACTTAATTTTTATTTTATTTATTTGGATACTTTTACTCTACTTTTCTCCATTGACTGTGGATTTAATACAGCTTCAATTTAATTTTAAACTTGAAAATCCCAATAGTATAAACACAGTCTGAATTCAAAGAAACCCCAGCCAACTCATTTACATTTGAAGCTTTCTTGAAGACCCATTTCATATATGTGGCCGGGAGAAAAGACATCACATGAACCTCCACCAGTAGCCTGTTCCAGAACTCTCATTGAAAAAAAGAAATTGACACAATTAATGCAACAGGCGAGGTGGTGATCCATCAGATATGTAGGCCACAGGCCGTGCAAGAGTAAAACAAGCATCTTACCTTGAGCCCAGAAACAGGTAAGTAGCCAACACAAACCTCCTAGGACTACAGTAGTATGCTAACAAATGAACTCTAGCCACAAGGTGGGCTTAGGGTTGCTAGCTCTGGGTTGGGGAATACCTGGAAATTGAGGCTAGAGCCTGGGGAGGGCAGGGTATGAGGAAAGGAGAGACCTCAGCAGGTTACAATGCCACAGAGTCCACCTTCCAAATCAGCCATTTTCTCCAGGGAAAGTGATCTTGGTCAGCTGGAGATCTCCAGCTCCCACCTGGAGGCTGGCAAGCCTAGGTGGGCTGCTGAGCCAACTGTAGTTTTTGTCTTTAAAGGCAGCCCCACATACAATGTACTGCTGCAGGCAAGCTTTTTCAAACAGCAAGGCTGGATCCATGAACACCCTCAAACTCTTAACCTGCTCTTCCAATGCTAATTCCATCCAAAGTATTAGTCTTTTCAACCAGCATTACTCAGTCTTGTTTGGACTCAGATGCAGCTTGTTCTGCCTTAGCAACCCTAACCCTAACTACTTCAAAGCACTGGTTCAGGGCCTGGGGAAGGATGGCAGCTAAGATGAATAATCGAAGAATAATCAGTGCATATGAGCCCAGCAGCAAGTGTGTTGGTATACATTTTCCCCTAACTTGTTATGAGATGCCTAAATACAGTTCTTATGTATGAAGCATGCCACTAGGTGACCTTGGACACCTTGAACTCTCTCCCTCTCTCTTTCCCCAGCTCAACTTACAGCACAAATGTCTATGGCCTAAAGACTGCAGATTACTTTATATTTTACTGTGCTATAAATAGTGCTATTTTATCACACATTGTCTTTCAATAGGCCTGCAACCTGGTTCACATACAAAGGAAACTGAAGTGGTACAGCAGACGGTACAGTTTCAGACTGCAGGTGGGAGGCTTGCAGTTTGAATGCTTTCTTATTTTAAATCTTTCCCTGTGCAAAGAAAGCCAGAACAGCAAGGGCGGTGGGGGCTAGAACCTTATTCTATGTGCATGGTGTTTTTAAATGGAAATGAATGTTCAGTGCTGGAATCTACTACCTGCACTCTGATGTAGGGCATGCCATTCTACCATCCAAGTGTTCTCTCTCTTTATTCTCCAGAATGTATGAACCAGGCCTAAAACTGTGCAATTATGATTATTATTTTGATTATTATATCCTCCAACAAGATTTTCCAAGCAAAAGATGTACTGATTGCTTGCAACAAAAGAATATTTGGTACACTTTAAACAGATTGTCTGGAAACTCTCCACAGCTTTGCTGTATCTCTTCTGCAGTAGCAGCAGGGAATTCCACAAATCAAATATTCTGTTGCAAGTTAACCCTTCCTTGTATTGAATTTGTTGGGGCCCCTTTCCATTTTGCTGTTAAGCTGAGAAAAATAGCAATTCTCTCTCTACGGATGTTTATATATACACATACAATTTCTCAGTAACATAATGCCCATTTCAATAAGAAATGAGAAGCTCTGAACCCTTGTTTACATTGTTTAATATACCATCCATCTTTTAAAACATTAGCTTGTTACCCTGCTTCTTCTGTCACCCCGCCCCTTTCTCTGTTCCTTCACAGACCAATCAGAATACATTTCTACTTGCCACGTAAACAGAGCTGCCTGGCTTATGCTCTGCACACAAACTGCTTGAAAATATTCACATCTGGCATTCGTGCAACTCAACAGTGCCTCAGAACTGATCACATGGTCTGCAAAGTCCCAGGTGAGGGGGGGGGGAGAACTTCATAATGCCCCACCCCTCTACAGCTACAAGAGCCATTTTTCCAGATTGTAATTTGAGCAGTGGTATTACACATGCGCTGCATAAGCAAGGCACATTCTGACTTTTACACAACTGGTTTTCAGACAATAAATGCAGTTACTCTTCACTAGGAAGTGCAAGAGACAAAATTTCCACTCATGTTTTGTTCAGAGCACAATATATGTTGCCTTTATGCTTAAAGAAATAATCTCATTTAAGACATTAGGAATCTTTAGGTTTATTTTGTTTTGTCTGGACACTTTACGCCCAAGGGGAACTTTCCAATTTCAGGGAGTCCAGATGGATTGCAATTCCAGTCCCCCCCACCCTTCCCATATGGTTACTATATTAAGCCAGCATGCACTCAGGTCTGAAGGAGGCTATAACACTGCTATTTTAGGGTCCAAGTGGTACAGCTGGATTTTAAGAGAGAGTCTGGATAGCTTCACTGCCATCAATAACATTTACAGCTATGCAAGCTAGGAGGAAATGGCAGGAATGTGGGCAAGAGCTGAACGCCTGCCAAAAATGGGGAGGGAACTTTGGCTGATGACCATACACTATCACTTAACTGATTAGGTGCATTTAGAGTCCCCATGAAGAAATACAGATAATCAGAGAGAGAGATTGCAGTATGCAGAGCTGGGGCAACCAAGCCCAGTTGCTTAACCTATTCTTGTTTAGAGTCATCATTTGCTTTCTTCAACCCACACAGCTGCAGAGATGGACCTTACTGCATACCATGCCATTTCCCAGTCAAAGGTATACTATTTTAGAATACATTTCTGTTCAGCCTTTCGTCATAGGATACAAAGCAACATACACACACTTCCTGCAAGGTCTTTCACAGACACAAACAGAGTGACTTAACTTCAGTATGGACCATCTGTCCCCACTTCACAGCCTGGGGCCAGCTGGGAGAGCACTTCTTTGTCATAAGACATTTTTAGGGTGTATAATGAAACCTACACCCACAAGCAGCAGGAAATTCTTCAGCACCAGGAATGACTGCATACCCAAAACATAGGAAAGTTGTTGCCTTGGGGGTATAGATGACCGAAAGGAAGGAATGCCAGAGCTGCAATATGCAGAGAAGCAACAGGCAGATGCTTTTATGACACACCAGTAGTTTATCTTACAGCACCCAATCGGAAGTTACTGGTATACAAATTCCATTTGCTGTAGCACCCAATGTATGCTTGCTAAGCTCTTCCTAGACTATTTTTGCCCTACCTAATCCTGTGTAAATTCTGTTTAATAATCTTAACATTTCTTACGAACCACATCTCAGCCTCCTGAAGGGGGAAGACTCATAATTTAACTTACAAGGCAACTTTCTAGCTGGTTACTGCCTGAGAAGGTCAGAAGTAAGCAGAGATAAGCTCTAATAGCTTTGCCAGTGCTATAAATAAAAAGTATTATTATTATTATTATTATTATTATTACAAGGACCACTTGGCTGGGGCCCTTCAATGGTAACAATGACTGGCATCAGTTCCGCAACTGAACAATGACCCATCCAGTCCAACACTCTTTGTCAGACAGTGGCTAAAACCTGGGTACCATCAGGAGGTCCACCAGAACTCCAGAAGCCCTCCGTCTCTTGCCCCTCAAGCACCAAGAATACAGAGCATCACTGCCCTAGGCATAGTGTTCTATCTATACCTTGTGGCTAATAGCCACTAACGGAGCTCTACTCCATGTTGTTAATTCAGCTTTTTGGGTTCTTATTATTGTATATATGTGATCCAAATAATGCTGACTTCATAAGTGTATTCACATATCTGTAATAAAGTTGTACTTATTTTTAAAATGTTGTAGCATGGCCTGGATTCTGTACCACAGCCTAGATGTACGGATATACCACTTATACAGCAAGAACCTTACTGGACCAAGCATATCCACAATACTGAATGTCATTCAGCACTCTTGGAGGTTTGACCCAAAGCCAAGCAAACAACTCGCTTGGCATTGCCACGGTGACCAGATCTGCTAGGGGTAGAATGCAGAAATGAAGAAAGCCTAGTACTCCTCATTCACAGGCATTGTAGAATCTCACATAAACATCTCATGGCACAATTGCTTCCTATTTCAGCAATTTTTGCCCAACACACTCATCACATACCCAAAGGACCAAGGCACAGAAGAAACACAAAACTAAATGATAAAAAGATACAGATGGAAACCCCCATCCTGTTTTTCAGACTCTCATAGAGCATATGGCAGAATAAGCCCCAGACGGGAGATCCTGCTGGGAGAAGCAAAGCTGTTGCACAGGAACATGGGAGGAAGAGGCAGGAGTCCTGTCGGATCTCTAGTATCTGATTTCTTTTGATGAAGGCAACCTAAGTGAGATTTTGCCACAGCAAAATGTACTTTGTCATCCAGAGTGTAGAAAATCAAGTCAGTCTTCATGCATCTTATAAAAGAAGAATTAAAACCACCGAGAAGGAAACTGCTTCTTTTAGTTACCCTTTAACTTTAGGCCTTTGGCATTAAGTGAAGAAACAACAGCAACTACAGTCTTTATAGCAGAAAAGAGCAAAACCCCAGTAATACCTTAAAGACTAACAAAATTTGTGGTAGGGTATGAGCTTTCATAAGTCACCACTCAGTTCTTTACATACACTGACACTAGTTGTTTGGCTGATATCTTCTACTGTCATTACAAATATAACCCCAGCCTTAATTAACATATGTGTAACAAGGGACAGCTGACTTGCCTTGACCAGGGCCAGGGCTTTTTTGGCCCAGGCCTGGTGGAATCAGCTCCCTGTGGAGATCCGGGCACTACCAGATTTACTTCTGTTTCGTAGGGCCTGCAAGACAGAGCTGTTTCGCCAGGCCTTCGGTTGAGGCAGGCGGACATCCCTTCATTCTACTGCTTATACTATCTATTGCCCTCTCCCACAATGGGCTATAAAACTACAACGAGTCGGAATCTTTGTTTTATCTGAAATATCTGCCTGCCTGCCTAGGTGTATTTTTTGTAGCTTTGTTTTATAGGCATATTATTGAGCCATTGCTGTATTTAGGCTTGCCAATACCCAGGTTCCAGCGGGGGTTCTCCTGCTTTCCCAGGCTCCTTCCTGCCTCCAGTCAGCTGGCCGGCGGGGGAGGGGGAAGCCTCACCCCCACAGCCACCATGTGACTTTCCACCTCCAGAGGCTTCAGTCTCCTATTGAAAGGCTTCCTCTTGGGATGGTGTGTCTTTGTTACTTTGAAGAAGTTGGCAGCAACTCGTGAGTAGAGATGCCAATCCCTCGCTTCAGAGTCACCAGAAACTGGGAGGGGGGGAGGAAAATGTCTGCTGGGCACTTCATTATTCCCTATGGGGAGATCGATTCTCATAGGGTATAATGGGAAATCGATCTAGAGGTATTGAGGGCTCGGGGGGGGCTGTTTTTTGAGGTAGAGGCACCAAATAGTCAGCATAGCATCTAGTGTCTCTCCCCCAAATACCACCCCCCCAAGTTTCAAAATGATTGGACCAGGGGGTCCAATTCTATGAGCCCCAAAAGAAGGTGCCCCTATCCTTCATGATTTCCTATGGAAAGCAGGCATTTAAAAAGGTGTGCTGTCCCTTTAAATGTGATGGCCAGAACTCCCTTGGAGTTTAATTATGTGTGTCACACCCTTGCTCCTGGCTCCGCCCCAATGTCTCCTGGCTCCACCCCCAAAGTCCCCATATATTTCTTGAATTGGACTTGGCAACCCTAGCTGTATTTTAACTTTTATTACGACTGTGATCTGCCCTGTGCCCATATGGGAAAGGGCAGAACATAAATCAGTCAAATAAATACAAATAAATAAATAAACAAGCCCTATAAGGGTTTCCAGAAATCTTGTTTAGTTCTTCCTTCTGCAATAGTTCAGCCATCATTTTTTGTTGCCTGAGCCACCAAAATAATCAACATATCAGCCAGCATGGTGTTAACGATGGAGGCAGTCCAGGATCTGGGAGCTTCAGGCTCAGATTTCCACTGTGCCTTGGAAGCCTGCTGAATGATCTTGGTCCAGTCACATATTCTCAGTCTACCTACCTCACAGGGCTGTTGTGAGGATAAAATGGAGGATAATTACATACAGCTCTGGGTCATCATTAGGGAGAAAGGTAAGGTATAAACAAAGCAAATATTTCTGCCATGGCAAACAAAATGATGTCCAAAGACTCTTATGAGAGTTCAGGAAGCCCAAAAGAATGATTCTTCCATTTTAAGGTGGCTAGAGAGAGGCCAGGGGAGGATTAGCTACAATAGCTTCCAAGCAGAGACAATGAGTGGTCTCAAGTGGCAAGAGGCAGTGAGCCAGGACTGTTGGCATCAGCTGAAGACTTACTATTCTATCATGCATTATTGGTTCATACAGTAAATCAGGAATTCCAAATACTTCAGGCCAGATCAAGTCATAGAAGAAGGAAAGTATTTCAGAAGAGAAGCCTGCCAAATCAATGTACAAAGTGCCAGTCACTTAAAGACTAGAAGGCCTTAATCCAAAGCAATAAGTCTTCACCTGCTTCATTTCTTCTCACATCTCATTATCTTGCTTGGGGCCTTCTTTATACAGTTTTTGTATAGTTAGTGTTAATCATTGGTGAAGGAAGCATATATACACACTACCAAACTGTAGCAAGTATAAGAAGGTTGGACCAGAGCCAAAAGGGTTGAAATTAAATCAGAAGAGTTTTCAATTAAACATTAGGAAGAACTTCCTGACAGTTAAGAATGGTCCCTCAGTGGAACATGCTTCCTTGGGAAGTGGTGGGCTCTCCTTTTTCAGAGGCTTTTAAACAGAGGCTAGATGGCCATCTGACGGCAATGCTGTTCTGTGAACATAGGGAGAGGTATTTGTGGATTTCCTGCATTGTGCAGGGGTTGGACTAGATGACTCTGGAGGTCCTTTCCAACTCTATGATCCTATTATCTGCTGCTAGGTAGCAATTTCTATTGTCTCTTTTCAGTAGCAAACTAAACCATGTTATTTCAGAAATACTATTCATTCCTCACAGCACTGTCCCACCACAGATATCTAAGTGGGTATATCAGAAAAATTTTCTACAGAAACATCTTAACTAGAATGAAACCTTTTAACTAACCTTCCCTCTGAAAAAGGGTCAAGGGCCAATCCAACCACTTATTTTCAGGTATCTATAATGTTGCTTTTCTCCCTAGTGGGGACCCAAAGCAGCTTACAACATCATTTTCTTGTTCTCCATGTTATTCTCATGACAATAACTCTGTGAAGTGGACAGGGAGGCTCAGAGTATGCGACTGCTCCAAGTCACCCAGGGAGCTCTATGGCAAAGTGAGGATTCAAACCTGCGTCTCTTCCATATGAAAACCCTAATACTTTACTGTACATTCCATATGATATCAAAATACATCCATAAAGCATCATTAGAAGCAGAAAGAAGTTGCACAAGAAAGAACATGTCATGCTTTGAGCACAACACAAAGGCTCCTGTGTTTATCTTTTGACATAATCTAATCTGGCAAGGGCCAAGGGAACTACATCAGCCATGCTCTGACCCCAGGGCATCTGGAACAAACCCTTTTCTTCAGGCTATGCGGAGGCAGAACCTCCAGAAAGTGCTTGCTATTGTCACACATTTTCTACCACTCTAGAAGCAGGGAATAGTAATCCTATCTTAAAACAAAGTTTAATTCTAGGTATAACTAAACTTCGTTGTGCATGCACACGAAAGTTTCTACCCAGTGTCGTAGAATGTGCCTACTCTGATCTACAAGCCCCATTCCGTCCTGCCCTCCTGCCTCGCCCGCTCAGCCTCTGGGGTGGAAGTGGAGGAGGGGGTGGAGGCGGGCTGGGGGCGTGGTGAGCCGCGATTCCGGGTCCTAGAAGGGCTCGGATTCGCAGCTCGCCATGGTCCTGGCCTGCCTCGCCCTCCCGTGCGCTGCTGCCACCTCTTGGCTGCTCCTCTGAGATGGGCTCAGCCTGGGCTCATCTCGGAGGAGCAGCTGCGGTGGGAGAGGAGGGGGCAGCAGCGGCGCGGCAGCCTCACCGGCTCCGGGATGCGGCGGCTGGCCATGCTCCCCGGCGCCGTTTCCACCCCCTCCCCCCGCTTCCGTTTTTTGGGGGGAGCGGGGGAAGAGGGTGGAAATCCTGGGGTCCCCCGCCAGGGCGGGAGTGTTGGGAAGCCTAGTTGCAGCACTACATTGTTGGAGTGAGTTCTTGGAGGACATCAGGACCCTGTGGGATCTTTCTCAGTTTCACATGGCCTGCAAGACTGAGTTCTTCTACCAAGCATTTGACTGCTGAGATCTGAGAAGGCCGCACGGATGCCATGGAGCTGACCACGTATGGCATGAACCTGCACTTTAATACCACCTGGTCCACTTGGATGTAACTTGTGGTGATAAAGAAGACCAAGAAAATTTGCCTAGTTACCTTAATATACTAAATTATGTGGTACAGCCATTATACAGCACCCACTATGTTTTATTGTTTTTATAATGTTCCTATATTTTAAATTGCCATTGGGCCTGTGAGCCACCCTGAGCCTGCTTCGATGAGGAGGGTGGGATGTAAATCTAAAAAATAAGTAAATAAAATTGGACTGCTTTTCAACACCACCATCTTACCCCAACTAGGTGACAGTGTCAGTAGAAGATAAAGAAAATATTCTTCTCAGGTGGTAGATCTGCCAGAGTCAGAACTGTGTACTTCATAAAATACAGTATTGATACAGCATTCACTAACCAAAGATGCAATAATAATGATTGGCACAGAGTCAACAGTGAAGGAAGGCCCTTTCCTTCATGCCCAACATATATCCTTCCCGGAGGCATCTGGCTGCCCCCACTATAGGCAACAGAAATTTATTATTTATTACTTTAATTTTCTATCCTGCCCTCTCCGCAAGCAGACTCAGAGCGGTTAATAGTCAATCAAAGCACAATTTAAAGTTACAATTTAAACAATAAAATTAACAATTTCATGGTGCTACTCAAAGTTCAGTATAGACGGGATCAAAAGGCTCTTTTGTTTGATCACTAGAGTTCTTCTTATGCAGATTAACATAGGGCTAGCAGGAGCAAGAACATTTTTATTGGTTAAAGCAATAGAAAACTTTACTATATACTTGCTTTCTTATGGACTGAAGAAGCAACTATTAACTAAGGAACAGGTTAGAAATCGCAGCATTCATTACTGGGTCCGCTGTATTAGGAAGGTCTAGTATTAGAGACACCTTGAGATTAAAAGCAGACCAAATTCCAAGAGCACAGATGGTGTTTTGGAGAAGAGAAAAAAGGATTGGCCTAATTTGTATCCATGTCTGCATAAAACCATAGTTGTTGGATGGATACAACAGATCCTTAAAACTGGTGCTGACTCCCCCCCACCCCCCGTCATTGGTAACAACCCTATTGTCTGGTGAATGAATTCAGAACTTGCTACACATAAGTATTTAAACCAGAGGTGTCAAACTAATTTGTTATGAGGGCCAGATCTGACATACATGTCATTTTGTCAGGGTGGCCACATGTGACATAAAATGTAACACAAGGAACCAGAGATATAACCTTTATAAAGGTGATTTCAGATGTTGAATGACAATAGCAGGCTTGATTGGATTAGGTGTGACATGAAGAGGGTTAGTAGGAGTGGAGACACCAACATTGGTAATGACACTGGAAACTTAGTTCAGTCCTGGAGGATTCAGTCCAGAAGGATGCAAAGAATAAACTGACATAAGTCTGACATTAGAAACCACAACATTCAAAAACCAGCAGGGAACATTTAACCTTCTAGGACAGGGGTGGCCAACAGTAGCTCTCCAGATGTTTTCTGCCTACAACTCCCATCAACCCCAGTCATTGGCCATGCTGGCTGGGGCTGATGGGAGTTGTAGGCAAAAAACATCTGGAGAGCTACTGTTGGCCACCCCTGTTCTAGGACATTCAGTTGCTGACCTGAGAGTAGCAGTTCTCTTACAAAGAAATTTTAAAGGGAGATTAGAAAGAAAGACTGCGAAATTCCATTGCAATTGATAATGAATCAGAGAAGGAAGTAGGAGAGAGCCAGTTGCTCACGAGCCCTGCAGGTCCCAGATCTGATCTGCAGGTCATATGTTTGACAACCCTGGGCTAGAGAATTGTTATGCTTGCTCCTGGCCACTAGTGATCCTCCAGGGCAGTGGCCCACCAGAAAATTTCTCTAAAAGTTAAACGGTCAGTCTGCCCTTGCACACAGTACATTAAAGGCCACTTTCAATCTGTTCTACACACGATATAGTTCAACCCAGTTGAAGGTTTTCCAACAGTATACTGCTTAACTGAACTGCAGAATATAAGCACAGCCAATTAGATAATTAATTAACCAGGAGCTGGGTGTCTTTCCACCTCCAAAAGAAACATGTTTGTAATTCAGACCCCAGTTTGTAATTCAGAAGCCTAAAAAAAAATTTAAAAAAAAAACATCGCACCCATCCTAGTCCTTCTACAAAGTCAAACTATTGGTCAATTTAGCCCAGTACAGCCTCTGTTGACAGGCAGTTTTCTAAAGTCAGTGGTGGCCAAAATTGCTTAATGTAAGAGCCACATGGAATAAACATTAGATGTTTGAAAGCCTCAAGACATGGCTGTCAGATGCTTGAGAGCTGCAAGGAAGGAAGGAAGGAAAGAAGGAAGTAGATGGGGAGGAGGAGGGAGTAAGAAAGAAAGCAACTTTAACCTTAAATGCATTCTCCAAGCCGCCAGCTGGCTTGGATTGGAGAAATGATTTAAAGAGACAAATGCCTTCTCAAAGCCAGATGACAGGGCAGTGGGGGCTTTGAGAGCCACACAATATGTGTGAAAGAGCCACATGTGGCTCCCGAGCCAGAGCTTGGCCATCCCTATCTAAGGTCTTTGGAGATGGCCTTCTCAGCCCTGCTAGCAGAAATATTTGAAAACAAGAGATGAGAAATATTTTAAAACAAGAGATGAGAGCATATCCAAAGATATGCTCTATTATAGAGCTAAAAGCCTCTCCTCTATCACCCCAGCAAAGTCTGCAGCAACACTTTAATACTTCAATTACTTAAGAGATTTGCTAGTAAAAGTTATGGCAATCAGACTAATATGAATGCAAAGAAACTTATGGTTTATACCTGTGCTATGAGAGATTACCCATATGAAGAATAATAGGTTTTCTATTTCTCCAGGATACAGTAACAAAATCCACATAACAGTAGGTAGATAAACAAATAGAATGGCCAGGAACTGAGGATGCTAGGGCTTCTGTATCTTTAACAACTGTACAAGGGGGAGAATGTTAATGTGCAGTTTCTTACTCCTGTACAATAAACCACTCTTATCAAAAATTTCCATAAAGTACAGGCGATCACCCTCTATAAATGGACAGTAAGACCACTAATATCGGGGTGGGTAGAGACAGTGGACAATCCAATCAAGGAAAGAGGGTACAAAATGTGCATATTCTTGTTCCAACATAAATATGCTCAAGTAAGTCTTGGACAGCATATTTGCAAAGCTTTGGTTATGGCAGAGCTAATATCCATGAAGGGTCAGAACTAACTTGAAGGCCATCTAGTAAAGCTACAGAACCTCAAGAGGTTGCTAAAACACCAGTTATATTCTTGAATTGGAGATTTATAAGTACTTATTCAAATCCACAGATTAAGGAGAAGAAAAAAATAAGAGATACATTTTCACCTTAAATACACATTTGATCTTCTCAGTTATAAGAATCTGTTTGATACCATTTTTTTTAAGGGGCAGCAGCACTAAATTAAATCAGCCATTAAACATCCACAATATTACACCTAATAAAGGAACACCTGCCAGAAAACATTTTGATTTTTGGGTTACATGTGAGGTTCAATACCAAGAAAAGATACAAGAACAGAGTCTCTTACCTGACTTCCTTTTTGAGGAGCCATAATCCCTGAAAAAAAGGCAACAACAGATAGACATGATTAGCTCCTGGATCAAAGGGGAAGCAAAAGGCAGATCCCAGGTTCCCACCCACTTGCTCAGAGGCACATTGTGGTCTCCCCTTCTTTTAAACGGGTGTGTGGGGCCACAAAGCATTGACACACACACCCTCCGCTGATCAGCAGCAGCTGGTGCTTCTGCAGCACTAAGGACTAACAAGCCCATGTGATGCACTAGGAAGAACAGACCATCAACGCGAGGCAGGGGGAGGGAGAGGATATCAATATTCCCTCTCTTTAAATCAAGCTTCTAATGGTGTTGCTGCTGACTTAACCCCTTAGCATTTTCCTCCTACATAAGCACAAGTGTGCTGCCACTCCCTGCAAGCTTCTAGCAGCTGCTTCACACAGAAGCATTTTGTGATGCGTGCGGTCCTGGGATTTTTGAAAGCTGTTTGCCATCTGCACAGCCTGCAGCTCCTTCAAGATATCGAACATTTTCTTTCTGTAGAAAAGTCCTTCTTTTGTATAAGGTGAATGATTGCTTTTTTTCCTCTCACTTACTGAAATACTATGCTCCAGCAAGCATAATGATAGGCTAATAAGGGTCTTCTAAGAGAAAATTGTGTTAAAGCCAAGACAATGGTATAGGATAGCAAAGATGGTCCTTCATTAAGAACTCTCCCCCCCAGATTATATTTTAAATATAAAGTCATGATTAAATTAATCAAAATTCACTATATATTTCACAGGAATGTGTTCCAGTTTTGCCCAGAAATATAGTACTCAATACATTCCCCCCCCCCACTAGACCAGAATAAGTCACCATCATAATGCTCAGTAGAATTCGTTCTTTTTCTGCTTGCTATTACTCCTTACAATACTACAAATTCATTTGTGAGTGTGTACTTATTTTTAAAATAACTCCTCCTACTCAATAGGAAAGAAGTGAATGCAGTTTTAGCAAAACATCCATAGGTACATACTTCTTGCCAAGAATCCTAAAGTTCCATTTCTCAAAGCAGACTGGAAAATATCCATGCTACCAATTTGTTATGGCTCTCCCATCTCCATGTCCCAAAAAGTAACTTTTAGCCCTTGGGGCTATTCCTGGGCTTTAATTATAGCCTGATACAGGTAAAGCATTTCATGGTAGTTACTTGTATCCCAAGAACATCACATCTAGGTCAAATGACACCTTATTCAATCCCTTTTCATGAGGTCACTTATTCCCACTAAAAGTCAAATGTAAAATTCATATTTTTTACCTCATATCACTTTTCCTGCCTTTTCCCCACCTTACATCACTTGTAGGTTTTTGTATGGATGTCATAGTGACCCTGTGATATTAAATATTTGTGCTGGTATAACTGGTTGCTTTTCAGCTATGTTGCACTCAACCAAAAGGGGTGGGGAACCTCCAAAACACAACACAACACAACAAAAAACCTCTCAAATTCCTCTTCACGTTTTTCTCAGCACTAAGGGGAAAAATCTTTTCTGAAGATTCACAGGACTTCAGCCAATGACAGTCCCATCCCTCTCTTAATCTCTGAGTGGCCTCTGGCCCTTGGTGTCTTAATAACCAATCCGTTTCTTCTAGGTTCTATGGTATACCACAGGAAAAGTGGAAGCAGAGCATTCACCCTGTGAAGCTACTCTAGGAGTTCAATTTCTTCTTGCAAAGTCGCCATTTCCTGCAGTGATATTTTAGTCTGGAGATAAATTATAATTCTCACTGATGAAATGGTGCATCTATGCACATGATAGATGTTAATTGGCATGGCTGGTGGATTACTTCAGTTAGTTGCTATCACTGCTCAACTTTACTACACCCAGTTCATTCTCAGAATGTCTCTGAGATAAAATGGTATCAAGCTATCTATGCAGTTTGATATATGGAAAAGGAGGCATTTGATTCTTAGATCCTTAGATCCCTGAAAGTATCTAGTGAGAATTAAGCAATAAATTAGGTAGCATTATTTCTAAAAAACTGTATTCACAGATGAAATTATTTCTTTGCGGTCCATGCATTTTTATTATTAATATATTATATTTATATTCTTTCATCATGGAACTCAAGGTGGCTTAAATGGGATTATCATAAAGCCTCCCATCCAAGCACAGCTCAAGCCATTATCTGCTTAACGTTAGCAAGCTATCCTTCAATCATACCATGGGAGATGTAGTTCACCATTCCCACTATTATACCAGTATTAAATAGTTAAACTACACTTGAGAGACTCCTACGGATAAAAAAGGCAAGTCATCTTGGCGACGACTCACCTACCATCCCATTGGCTGAGTCATGTGTCACTTAGTCTCTAAGGACAGCAACCTGACTCTCCAACCCCAGGACAGATGAAGACTAGGCCATGGGAAAAGCTGACTTGGCATTCTATTGGCCTGTCCTGCCGGGTTCTCCGTTTTCCCTCAGTGGCTGTTGCTAGGCAACCATAGTATTCCAAGATTGGTTCTGTCAGTAAAAGATGGGGGAGTAGGCCCTTTCCAGGCCTATTTTGGTATTTAAGGGAAAATTCATTGGGGCCAGTCCTGACTAGGGTTACAGCTCCAGGTTGGTGGGAAATTCCTGGAGACTGTGTAGTGGAGTCTAAGGAAGTCAGAGTTTGGGGAGGGGAGAGGCCTCAGCTAATATAATGTCATAGAGTCCGCCCTTCAAAGCTGTTATATTCTCCAAGGGGAGAGAGATCTGTTGTCTGGAGTTCAGTTGCAATACCAGGAGATCTTCAGGCTCCACCTAGAACAAAGGTGGTCAAAGTTGAGAAAAAGTGGAGAAAGAATGTACTTTCCCTAGGCAGAGGCTGCTGAGAAGGGGGAGGAGATGGAAAGCTGAAGTCAGATCACTCCCCCTACAGAAAACCGCTGCCTTGAGGCACATGCTTTATGGTATACCATAACACAACCAGGCCAGGTCAAAAAAAGACAGATCATGCCACAAGCACACACTGATGCTAAAAGCTGCAAGGCCAAATACAACAGGAAAAGATGGCAACAATGCACTGCAAACAAAAGGAATGCTGAGCTTCAGCGTCTGCATGATCATCATCATACTATGATGCCACAGCAAATAGACACTGAGTGCTCAAGGCTGGGACACTCACTGAGAGCCTCTTTCTGGAGCCCACTGTATTTATCTCCACAATGGGCCTTATTGCTAGTTTGCTATATTTTTATTGAGATAATTTTTGCCCTGTTCTTTTCTCCCTGATGGGTTTCTCTCTCTCTCTCTCTCTCTCTCTCTCTCTCTCTCTCTTTCTCACACACACACACACACACACACACACTCACTCTTACAGAACTGGAGAAGAATTTAATTAAAATAATGCCACCTATAATCAAATACAGTGAATAACATAATTTGATAACGTACCACTTACTTTCTGTAGATACAAGCTCTGACTCATCTCTTTGTTCACAAATTATTAAAACTGAAACATTAAGACATTTTCAACATTCTGATTCCTTCTCCCATTTCCCAGGACAAATAGCCCCATGAAACAACAGTAAGAAGTATCCTATTCATTTCCTGATCTAAATTGTTGTATTGTGGACCCTCTTCCACATGAATCTGTCCCTTCGCAATTTGAGTTGAGTTTTTTTCCATGGACTCAGAATGGTCTCCATTGTGATGACAATGAGTTCACAAGACCAAAATTCCTTGCCTCCAGCAAAAACAGACAGAAATTTCTGAAATCCTCTCTGTTAAACAAGGGAGCAGAGAAGGGAGCCCAAGTTGAAGAAAAGGGGCTGTACAGAAGTGACGCTTCTCTGACAATCAGTGTGGTGTCATGGTCAAGATATGAGACTGAAAGGCTCAAATCTGCACTCAACATAAAGCTCATTAAGGGCTCCATCCATACATTAGCCAATTTTGCATTATAGCAATCATTCCCATGTGATTATCCTACGTCAACAACACAATTCAACCTCACACAATTGTCAAAGTGCAAAAATATGGCCCAACCTACCTCATAAGGTTACTGTGAGGATACCCTCTGCTCTTTAGAGGAAGGCTGGGATAAAATGCAATACTAAGGAGATACTCAGAAGCCAAACTATCCAAATTCTACATTTTAATATGTAGTAAAACCATTACTCCAGAAGACAGTGAGTTCAACTGGATTTATTTCCAGGAGGATTATAGCTTTAGGCTTCAATATATGTATCAGTCAACAGGATAAAATTCAAAAGGAGATACAAATATAAATATGCAAGGAGCGATCCAAGCAGACAGAAAGGAATTATTATACACCCATAAGCCTCCGCTGGAGATAAATGAAAATGATGCTTCATTGAATGGGCTAAAGACTCAAAAAGAAACAAATGCCAGAATGCTGATTGAAAGTCAGCAGTGGCCACTTTTTACTGATGACTTTTATTAATCTTTGGAATTGTATTACTTTTCAGGATGATGGCTGAGCACAGACTTGATGTTCATTAGTGCATTATGCCATAATATATGGCTTTGGTTGCAGGAAATGGAGCCATACCTCATGGGAAAAGTAATGGTTATGGAAAAACAAATCAGGTGGCCATGGTCGGCAGGAGTAATCAATTAAAACCACATGACCTCCTTCTGAACGGTCATCCAGCACTTGGATATGCAACATGGATGTTTACTGTTGGCTTTTTCCTGGAAAGATGAAGGACAAAAAATAAGGTCTTGCTTAAGAGTCCTGCTCCATCTGGTTTTGCTTTTGCCTTGTTTATCCCATCAGTTTGGGAATTGCTTCACAAAAGAAAATTTACCTCAGCAAGGACCTGCCCTATAAAGTAGCCTGAACCTTCTGTGAGCCAATATTAAAATTATGCCTTGTGTCAAAACAAAACATATTTTTATTTCATTATGTCTGGGATGAGCGAGGAGTGTTGCTTTCTCTGAAGTGGCATCTTCCTTATTGAAAGTAAGCAGTGACAAGCAAAGCACAAAAGTAATTCATTGAGGAACAATACCATTTTCCATTATTTGTTTATTGTTTTTAAAGATTCACAGTAAAAATAATGTTTGTTCCTCTTAAAATAATGATAATTGCATTCATTGTTCAAATGCTTATAAGATTACTTTTGGCGTTCTTTGGAGGAACTAGTAATCTCTAGAATTTTTAGTACCCTTACAAAGTTGTAAACCCCATAATTCTCTTGCAGAAACCATGACAAAGTTTGATACCAGTGGAACCTTTCAGACTATTCAAGGTATAAGCTTTCATGTGCATGCAAACTTTTTCAGATACAGTGAAACAAAAATCCTCCAGTCATTAAATATAGCTAGAGAGGGAAGGGGTTTAGTTGCCAGAAAGGGCTAGTCAGAGTCAACTAACTGGATGCATAACTAACTGGGAGATTATAGTTGAGATTGGATTAAGTTGGTTGGTAAAATCTGTGAATAGTAGCAAATTAACATACAAATACAAGAGGTAACAAATAGATGTGAAAACCAAGTTTGAGTCCAGTGGCACCTCCAAGATCAACAAAGTTCAATTCTGGGTATAAGCAAGAACTGAGAAACTTAGCATGTGTAGATGCACACTCCTTCAAATAAACTGAAACAGATTTCCTCAGATGTTAAATGGGGGGGGGGGGGGGTAGTTGCCAGAAAGGGCTAATTAGAGTTAAACTGCATAAGTAACTAGCAACTACATCCTCTACCTATATGTATCATTTGAGGAAATCTGTTTCAATGTATCTAAAGGACAGTGCCAGCCTCTGGTGGGGCCAACACCTCCCAGAATTACAACTGATCTCCAGACTATAAATTCCCCTGGAAGAAATGGCTGCTTTGGAGAGTGGACTCTGAGGTCCCTCCCCACACCCCACCTTCCACACACAGCCTCTGCCACCATATCTTCATGAATTTCACAACCCAGAGTCTGTGTGCCCATGGACTCAGCAAAACCAGGGTTCCCTACTCTGCATGATTCCAAAATGTATGGATACAGGTTCTGTCCCAATGATCAGACTGTTCCAAAAGCAGTGTTCCCCATTATGAGGATAAAGCATACACATATGCAGTTTTGTACATACATAGGCATTATATGCCCGTGAGCAAGGCTGGATCTACATATTTTTTGAGTGAGGGCAATAGTAAATAAATGTGCCCCCGCTCAAAAAATGGTGTGGGGGGCAGTACACCAGCTGTCTCCCCCCTCTCAGGGAGGGGGAAACTCGGGGATGCTTTTCCACCTTTCCAACTTGCAGAGAGGGGGTGAAAGGAGCCAATCTGCCTCCCTTCCCATTTAAAGTCCCCACTGGCCAGCTGGCCATGGGGGTCTTTAAATGAGGAGGGAGGAAGATTGGGGGTGCAGGGGTGCTTTTGCTGCCTCTCTGCCTTGCTGAGAAGGGGGTGAAAGCAGCCGATCGGCCTCCCCCCCCATTTAAATGGGAGTGAAGGGAGGCAGATCGAGGCATAGGGCTGCTTTTACCATCTCTCTGCCTTGTGGAAGGGTAGTAAAAGAAGCCAATCTGCCTCCCTCCTCTCCTTAAATGGGGAGGGAGGCAGATCATGGAGTTGGGCTGCTTTTGCCATCTCTCCGCAAGAGAGAGAGGTGGTGAAGCCAGCTGATCTGCAAGGCTGCTGGCTTGCTCCCCCCACTCACCCCCACCCCGGGGAGTGCCCAATTTGGTGCCCCCCCCCAGGTGGCACCTGGGGCAAGTTACCCCCTCTGCTCCCCCTAGATCTGGCCCTGCCCATGACAGCATAGGTGGGGAGCATGGTTGGCTCAGTTGCGAGAGGAGTAAAGGGTCAATACTCTTGCACTCTTCCACTGCACTCATCATCCTGGCATATAGGTACATTGTTTGCAAAGTGCTTTCACTAAAAAGTGTTGAGTTTAAGGTGGTGTGAGCCGGCGTGGCGTAGTGGGGAAAAGCAGCGGCTTCGGATCTGGCGTGATCAACCGGGTTTGATTCCCCATCTCCCACCCCATGAAACCTGCTGGGTGACCACGGGCCAGTCACGTTCTCGCAGCCCCACCTACCTCACAGAGTGCTTGTTGTGGGGAGAGGAGGTGGTTGTGACCCGCTTTGAGGTTCCTATCGGCGGCGAAAGGCGGGAAACAAGCGCCGACCCTTCTTCAAAAATTGTTAGCCGCCCTGAGCCTGCTTCGGCGGGGAGGGCGGGATATAAATAAAATTGAAATGAAAATGAAAAAATGAAAGTGAGACAATATGTGGTGTTGGAACTTTTCATTTTATCAAACTGATGAACAGTATAACCAGACTTGTTTACATTTGCTGGTTTTTATGTTAAAAAAGTATTTGTTATTGGAAATTCAGAACTCTTGTATCATTCCATTATCTTACTTTGAACTCGTATCCAAACATCATTTCTCTGTGCATCTTACAAACTTCTAGCATACCCCCTCCCCAGCCATCCCACCTGTACAACCAAATGCCATGGAAGAAAAAAATCTATTTTATTTCAAGAATGACAAAATAGATTATATCGTTCTAATGGGCTGGCAGAGCTTCTGATATGGTAAAGTGTATCTAGCAACACCCCTCATGCTTGGGCCTTGCTTAGAACAGGAAATAATGTGTGAGAGACTGTAGTGGTTTAGTTCTACTACAACATAGTATATGTCTTTCTAATAGTTATCTTTTTGGAGTGCTGATCAAAAAAGTTCATTCTACGATTTATTCAAGGATATATGGCCAAAGAACTAGTTCTCAATGAGCTGTGACTATTTTAGGATTGTATTATTTCAGACAGCAGGGGGAGGTTCCCATGATTTCTCCCACAGACAGAATCCTGGTGTCTCAGAGAAAAGGCTAGGCTATACTTCTGTGAAGTCTGTGTAGAGCTCCCAAGCTCCCACAGGGGGTGAGTTTTTTCCCCCAGTTTGGGTCCCCCCAACCTGCCAGGATGGAGTGGGCCACCAGGGGGATCCCCATCCTCAAAGAGCTCCATTGGTGTGTGACATGCCCAATGTAATGACATCACCCTGAAGTGACATCATCACCTTGGGCACATTGTGCAGGGGACGCTCTAGCATTTGGGTAGAAACTCTACGGTACCATAGGGGTTTTTTAACCTGAATCCAAGAGTGTCCCTGGCGCGGTGTGCCCGGCATGATGATGTCAGTTCCAGGTGACATCATCATGCTGTGTGCACGCAAGAGGACACCACCACCCACAGCAAGGTAGGACTTGGTGACTCTTGGTGTGATTTCACAGTAATGTATCTGCCTTGTATACAAAGGCCCCAGGTTCAATCCCTAGTACCTCCTGTTAAAAGGATTAAATAGCAGGTGATGTGATAGAGCTCTACTTAAGACCAGGGGCAGCTATTGACAATCAGAATGGCCAGTGCTGACCTTGATAGTCCAACAGTCTGGCTCACAATAAGGCAGCTTCATGTGTATCTAATGTTCTATGTTGAGGGATTTTATTTTTGAATGGAAGAACATTTATGGATGTCAGCCCACACCTGCAGTCTGAAGTGATACAGCCTAGGCACAGGCTTACCACCTTGGTGAGAAGAAAGCCTTATATGCTGCATGTAATCATTTGATGTAATTCCAGGAAGTCATAGCCCTGCATAGCAATTCAAATATTCAGGGAATACCTATTTAAATGGTGAAAAAGATTAGCACATAATTGAGCAGGAGCCTACATTCCTCTGTGTAAATGCTTGAGACGTATAAATTTCAAACCTCCAGAGCTGAGTCTTAACCTCCCATGTGTATTAAGCTCAGCATTTCAGGCTCCAGGCTGTCTTCTGGACAATGATTTAGAATGGAAAAGCTTTTTATCTAATTGTGAGACAGAATTCTGTGCAGCTTGCCAGACACTTCTAATGGATGAGACACACAGCAGGGCCTGCTGCTGTGGCCTTGCTTTATTTTCTCTCATTTGCAGAACAGTCCTGCTCTTCCATTCCACTGCTTAGACTTGCTGAGTTTGCTTTTTATCATGGAATCATAGAGTTGGAAGGGAACTCTAGGGTCATCTAGTCCAACCCCCTGCACAATGCAGGAAACTTACAAACACTTCCCCCTAAATTCACAGGATCTTCATTGCTGTCAGATGGCCATCTAGCCTCTGTATAAAAACCTCCATGGAAGGAGTGCCCACCACCTCCCAAGGAAGCCTGTTTCACTGAGGAATTGCTCTAATGATCAGGAAGTTCTTCCTAATGTTGAGCTGAAAACTCTTTTGATTTAATTTCAACCCATTGGTTCAGGTCCTACCTTCCGGGGCCACAGAAAACAATTCCACACCATCCTTTATATGACAGCCCTTAAAGTACTTGAAGATGGTGATCATATCGCCTCTCAGCCGCCTCCTCTCCAGGCTAAACATCCCCAGTTCCTTCAACCTTTACTCATAGGACTTGGATGTCAGCATGTCACATGGTGAATGACCCTCACTTAATGATCTTAGCAGTTTTAGATCTGGCAGATAAATATGTATGAAAAGGAACACATACTTGCTCCACATATTGTTTTTTACTCCAAGTGCCATCAGATTCCTCTTCTGAACAAGCCCCAAGTGTAAACACTGGATTAGAGCCTCAGTTGTAGTAATTGCATCTGAACATCAAAAACAGTCTTTCAGCTTTACTAGCTGAATAGGTAAGGATTAACCTCAATCTTTGTCCAATCTGACCCAAAGCCAATTTAGGGTATTTTCTTATATGTGGCTTA
The DNA here is from genome assembly GCF_032191835.1 of Heteronotia binoei. Taxonomy (NCBI): domain Eukaryota; kingdom Metazoa; phylum Chordata; class Lepidosauria; order Squamata; family Gekkonidae; genus Heteronotia; species Heteronotia binoei. The sequence continues at coordinate 73,708,771 of NC_083228.1, read as the reverse complement.
AAATGGCTCTTCCTTCAATCCATTTGTAATGTGTGAATGTCAAAGGTGATTAGTTGTGTGAAGAACAATGTCTGGAAATATACAATAAAATATCAGAAGGATCAAACTGGTTGTAACTTCTCTTTCCAATTGTCATAAATATATGTGGATTTTGCCATTCTAGCTAAACACTGTATATTCCCAACTGGTAACAATATTTCTCTCTTTTAACTTAAAACATTTTGGTTGGAATCTACAGGCATTTTCCTGGGACTAAGCCTCATTGAAGAACATGGGATTTACTTTGGACTAGGCCTGTTTTGCCTTGTTCCTGTAATCTTCTGTTTGGGTTATAACAGACTTTGGGTTGGATCCTACCACTTAGTTCTGTTGGCACCTGAGCAATCCTCAGGTACAAAATGTCTTTAGTTGACATCAAACACAAAGCACTTTATGTCAGCAGAAGGCACCTTGCACCAGAGGGATTTGTAGGCACTGACAGAATAAAATGGTAGGACTCAGTGCTTTATGAGTTTCTATAGAACCCTTACATACAAGTAAGGCAAATTTCTATGGTTGTTCCTATTATTGTGTTAACAAGTATCTCTTGTCAGTATCACACTTATATACTGTCTTCAGCAGGCCTAACCACACATTGCAGTGTTTCTGAGTGCACTGAGTGTCAAACCAGATGTACACTAGAAGTTCCACATTGACAGTGGTTCCAGTGATTTTTAATCATAATTCTCAGGTGCATGGGAACTAAATTCATCTAGGGTTGCCAACCTGGAGATCTCTCAGTATCACAACTGATCTCTAGATGATGGAATTCAGTAATGGCTGTTTTGGAGGGTGGGTTCTGCATCATTATACCCTGCTGAGCTCCCTCCCCTACCCAAATTATGCGTTTCGCAGGCTCTATCCCTAAATCTCCAGGAATTTCCCAAACCAGGAATTTCATCCTGGAACCACAAGAAAAGGCCTTAAAGCCTTATCCCTGCATCATTTTCCTGACTTTTCCCAAAACCCTATTTGCCCCACTGAGGAAAAGGCTACACAAGATTTCCCAAGAGGGCAAACAGCAGCTCCTCAGAGCCATTTCCTGTCAGGAAACAGCATAGGACTGAAGCCCCATCTCTCCATGTGCTATGGTCCCAATCTGAATTGGGATGCCAGCCTCGAGGTAGGGCATGGGGATCTTCCGGTATGACAGTTCATCTCCAGACAGAGATCAATTTCCTTGGAGAAAATGGGTGGTTTGAAATTCCTGCAAGATCCAGAACATGGGACAGATTGAGAAACAGTGTAATGTTGTTAGGCCCTCAGACACATAAAACTGGGAAGTTACGTTCCACTTCCACATATTTTGACCATTTCTAACTGTGCTTTAATCCATCCACTAGATTCTTACATGAGACTCAGAGACTTTTAGCATTTTGGTATGACTTCACACTATAGGTCTATTGTAGGCCATGTTGATTTTATTTTCAAATAGATTCTGCATTGCAAAAAATCAAAGGGCAGCTGATGCCTCTAGGAAAATAGCTTGTTAGATGCATATTGAGGGGGAAATACGGTTTCTTACACAACTCTTCCCTTGTGTTTCTTTTTGTTGAAGGCTTAAATACAGCTTGGGAGGGGTGATCTGCTTTTAGTGGCATATTTTCCATGCTCTGTTCAAGGACATCACAATAGTTTGCTTTGTAAATGACTGAGGCTAGGGAGACAAAATCCAAAAAGGGCAGCAGAAATAAGACAATGACCCCTCTCTTTATGCTGATATGCCTCAAAACAGGGTGAAGTGGGATACAAAGACAAGTTGGCTTGTTCACAAGTGATTTTTCCTTTACATATCTGTTGAGATAACTAAAAAGAAAAAAGTATTGCCAGGAAACAGAGTGGAAAAGGAACAAGAAGCAGTATGTCAGGAGCTGATGTCCTACCCTGCCTCAACCCTGCCCCTGCTGAGGACAGCTGGGGCCTGACAACTGATGTGAGGAAGGCCTGGAGAGGGAGGTAGCCGGGACCCAGGCAGTGTTTAGGGGGTGGGTCAGAAGGCAAGGCTGAGTTGGGACTTGGGGAAGGCTCTGAAGAAGCATTTCAATCTGTATTCTTTGTTGTATATTTTTATGTATGCCAATGAAGGTACTGACACTGAAACTGACTTGGGGAAGTCCAGGATGAGAGAAGCTAAAAAGGTGGCCCCGCGCAGCCAGGATAAGGAGAGAGGCAGGGAAGTCTTCACTTTCCCTTTATAGCCTTCCAAGTGGAGCAGGTGGAAGGGGACTGGATACAGGCCAGGTGTGGGTAAGACCAGGGAATCTCATAAAAGGGGAAGGTACCACACTTGGCCAGAGAGGAGGGAAGGGACTGAGCTCCTAGAAAGAGAGAGTAATTGCATGCCATTGCATGTAGTATAGATAGGAGCCTTAAGTTCTAACTCTTCTAGGTGGTGAGCTAGACTTACTGCAGGGAGCAGAGAGAGTTCTGAAAACTGTGACTGACCCAGGGTCACCCAGCTGGCTTCATGTGGAGGACTGCAGATTTGAACCCAGTTCTCCAGATTAGAGTCTGCTGCTCTTAATCACTAGAGCCAGTCCAAGGAAGGCAGAAAACCAGGGTGCCAGAACCCCCTCTCCTTCCCAATTCTGAGGCCAGAATAGGACCTCCTTCCCACTTCCCTTTCATCTGGGGAAACCACAGATCCCATCCTAGAGACAGGGGAGCCTCACACAGTAATTCTTAAATGCATGAGAAAAGAATGGGGCGGGGGGGGAGTGAAGTGGCTTTGAAGTGGAGGGGAAACTCTAGATCCAGTGTGGTGGTTAGAATGTCAGACTGGGATCTGGAAGACCAAGGTTCCGGTCCCTACTCTGCCATGGAAGCTTGCTGAATGACTTCAGGCCACACTTTCAGACTAACCTACCTAACAGTGTTGTTGTGAGGATAACAGAGAAGAGGAGAATGTTGTAAGCCACCTTGGCTCCCCCTTGGGGAGAAAGTCAGGCATAAAAAACGTAAATCCTTGAAATCCAAACATTACCAGAAATCAAAGTTTTTTAGGGTATGGCTGAAAGGTTGCACTTTCTCCTTCCTGGACTCTGGAGTGATCCAGAATTTTGTCTCCCAATTCTCTCCTTAGCAGGCACAAGTTCAGTCTTCCAGAAGAATCCAATTGTTAGGGCCACTTCTACATAAGAAACTGGATGCTTAAGATCATGTAGTACCTATAAAGGATACTGCTGCTTATTACATGGAAAGTAGCACTTTCAAGGAGCACAAATTGGCTCAAGGTTCCATTCTTTAAAAGAAAAAAAATGTGCAAGGTACTGGAAATGAGGGTGATTCTGTCCCTTGGGGTCAGTTTTCAGAAGTAGCTGTTAATTTGCTCGATCAGGAGTTGAGGGAAAGAAGTGAACAATGTAATTTTGAATTGCCATAATGAACACAAATGAATTGTCAGCAAAAAGATCATCACCACTAAAACTTTCCTTTAGCCAGCATTGACTGGCATGACTGCAAGACAGCCGTTATAAGGCAGTCACCAATCGGGCTGATGCAGCCTGCTGGAACTCTTCAAACCGCAGGAAGAAAAGCTGCCCAACAGCTGGTTTCTATCTTCCATGCTTTGGCCCACGTCACATCTCTGAAAGAATCTTTTGCAGCCCCAGCAAGAGATATACCAGGAACATATCAGCAAGAATAACAGACTGAAAGCAAAACTGCAGTGATCAGGCACTCCAACGAGCTGCTTGTAAATCTACTAAAATGTGGCATGTTTCCACAATAAACAACATTAGAATGGTTTTTGCTCTGTGCCTAGTTCATATGTTGGAAGGCCAGCTCTGTTCTGAATGTGCCATGAGAAAACAAACCTAAAGCTGACACTCCCCCTGCCGGAGAGAAAGCCTTTCTACTGTCTAACAGTCCTTAAGAAAGCCATGAAATTTCAGACAGCATAGAAACACAAGCCAACTCAGGTCACCAGATTTCCTGTAAAGTCGGGTGGAAGAAATATAAAGCACATCTTGAGCAGATGGAAGGAGAGACCTGACACCCCCCCCCATTTCTCCTTTTCCTTGAATCAACTTCCACCCAGTTATTTTTCCCCGTGGAGGAATTACTTCTGGACACAAAGCACACTGAGAAAAAGGAGGGTGAAATAGTTTCAGAGAGAAAAGCACTGGACAGCAGGATAGAGGGGGCGGGGGGAAACGGGAAAAATTGGGGAGGGTTTCAGTTTTTCTGTTAGGAAATTCAAGGAGCACTGGAAAAAATCCTATGAAATATTTTCATTTTATTTATTTATTTAAAACATTTTAATGAAGCCTTTTCACCCAATCAGGGTTCACAAGGTGGCAAACATTAAAAAAATAAACATTTAAAATTAAAAATATAGTTCTAAAAATCAGTGAAAACATATAAACGAACGAGGAGGGCCAATAACCATTATCAAGGGTATGCCAGAGGAAACAAAAATAAGTCCACCTACTGGTGGAAGATACCAATAGAGGGACACCAATAGAGGGAGGCAGATGAATGTCCCTGGGGAAGGAGTGCCAAAGTTTTGGTGCTATAACCAAGAAAGTCCTCTCTTGAGTTAACACCTATCTAATCTCAGATAGCAGGGACAACTGAAGCATGGCCTCTGAAGATGTCTGGACTGACTGGGTAGACAGTGGTGTTTAAGGTATGTTGGTCACAAGCTATATAGGGCTTCAAAGGTCAACACCAGCACCTTGCAGTAAGCCCAGAAGCAATCTGAAAGCCAGTGTAGTTGGAACGATAAGGTCCCTAACACCAGTCAACACTCTGGCCACAGCATTCTGTACCAACTGTAGTTTACAGACAGTCTTCAAGGGCAGCCCCATGTAGAGCATATTGAAGTATTCTAATCTATTACTAAGGCATGCACCAAAGGCATCCCTGGCCACCATTGCCAACTGTTACCCAACGGGAGGCCTGGGTCCAGGAGCACTCCCAAGCTGTGAACATGCTCCTCTAGGGGGAGTGCAACCCCATCCAGGACGGGATCACCCATTTCCTCAGTCATACCTTCTCCCCACCAGTAAAACCTCTGTTTTGTTGGGATTAAATTTCAACTTGTTAGCCCTCATTCATTCCAAAATTGCCTCCAGGCACTTGTTCATGGTTTCCATAGCCTCCCTGGGATCCACTGGTATTGCAAGACAGGTCTGAGTATCATCTGCATATTGGTGGCAACTAAGCCTTAATTTTTGAATGACCTCTCCCAGTGACTTTGAGTAGATGTTGCAAAGTATGGGGGTAAGATGAAACCTTGGAGAACCGAACAAACCAAAGGCCAAGGGGCAGAGTAGCAGTCTCCCAGGACAGCACTCTGAGACCTACTGATGAAGTATGACCAGAATCACCAAAGAACATTGCCTTCCATTATATCCTGAAAGGTGATATAAAATGATACCATGATCAATGGTATCAACAGCTGTTGAGAGGTTTAGGAGAATTTACAGGATCACACTCCCCCATCCATCTTCCAATGCATGTGGTATACTTTTTAAAATAAGGTTCTTCTCAATCAAAATGTGAAATTTTTAATGCAAGATTATCTGCACCAATAGATTATAATAGCTATACAGGCAGAGAAAAAGAGATATATACATATTTTGAAAGATAGATTTATTGTTTAAATATGTATAATTTGGCAGTAATTGATATGCTGTAATCTGATAATTAAAGAGGTTTGTGTTTTCAAATGTTAAAAAGTTTAACTTGATATTCAAATATGCTGGTGCTCTTATTTTGAATATATGAACAGGCTTTAGTCCAAATATTACTCTTTGTTTCGTTTATCACAAAATTCATTTTCTAATTTCAGCTTTCTTTCAATTTTCCTCAAATAGGGATCCAGCCTCCCAGTTCAATGGGGGGGTCTCTCAATTTAGAGAGGGCTTCACCGCTGCCAGCCAACAGGCCGGGGGGGGGGGTGGAATCCCAGTCCAAAATGACAGTTTTGGGCCACTTCCAGTTTTACACGAAAACCCCGAAGTGCTGCCCCTGAAGCAGTAATCTGAGTGGTCCCTTTTGCTTCTCTCTAGGGAAGCAAAAGGAGCCCTGTGGCACAGAGTGGCAAGCTGCAGTACTGCAGTCCAAGCTCTGCTCACAACCTGAGTTCAATCCCAGAGGAACTTGGGTTCGGATAGCTTGACTCAGCCTTCTATCCTTCTGAGGTCGGTAAAATGAGTACCCAGCTTGCTGGGGATAAAGTGTAGATGACTGGGGAAGGCAATAGCAGGCCACTCCATAAAAAAATCTGCTGTGAAAATGTCATGATGCGACGTCACCCCAGAGTCGGAAACGACTGGTGCTTTCACAAAGGACTACCTTTTGAGGGTTTTTTTAAACTTTAGGGAAGCAAAAGGGGGTACTCAAATGTCTGCAAGCCTTGAGAGACCCTGATTGCTGAGAAGGTATGCAGCAAGTATAGGCTAACAGCCTAAACAAGCTGCAAGCCTTTTCAGCAATCAGTTTCACTCACATTCCCCCTGTTAGAAGTGTGTGTGGGGGGGACAAAACTGGCCATGAAATGGCACTTCCCACTTTTACCAGAAGTGGTCCAAGACATCATTTGTGGGTGGGATGTCCCCACCCACCCCCCAGGAATGCCCCCCAAAGGCCTCTGATGGCAAAGTAAGGTAACCTGGCAACTCTATCCTCTAATGGCAAAAATTAAGACGCACATGCTAAGGTACTACTTGTGCTATACCATCTTGCTGAATTATTTTGCTGTACTCGAGGAAAACTGTAATTAGTTTTATTGTGATTTTATTTTATTTTATGTGCTCCACTCTGAGCCCCCAATGGGGGAACGGGCAGAATATAAATAAACAACAACAACAACAATAATAATGTAGGGTGAAGCAACATGCTGCTCCCTATCCAGTATTTGATATATTTGAAATCTTTCTTATAGAAAATGAAGGCATTTATACTTTTAAATTTCATAAATATGCTAAATAGTACAATTTTATATGCTAATGAGTTATAAATTATGCATTTTATGTTAGTAATGCAATGAAAAAAAATGACACTTGATAGGAAGAGTATTTTTCCCAAAATCCCCTCCTCCCAATTTTCCCCATGGCCTCAAAATTTCTAGAAATTGTCATAAGAGAAAGGATTCAACTTCCCATCTCCAGTCCACTTGTGCTGTTTTCTAAATGGTTTGCCACCCACCCATTTAATATGATTTGATATGATTCATAGACCCAGGGTCTTCTGCTGTAATATGGAGTTTAAATCTGTCTCTGAAGGTCAGATGTGGGGCATAGGTTTTGTAAATCAGTCAATAAAAATATGATACAGCAGTTGCTGATGTTTTTTAAGAAGCCTAAAAAAATCTCCTCGGAGACATGGAGGGCACAAAATGGCAACCATGGTAGGTGAAAATGAGTCAAAGGGGAGTTAGGGAAATCTACCATGTGTCTGCTCAATTGCCACTGTACAACACCTCTGGAGCTCTGTGGAGAATCGTTGACATGCTGAAGCAACCCTGAAAAGGTTCTGGCAAAGAGGATCATTGCACTTCACACACACAGTGCAATATTCTTTTCACTTGCCCCTTTTACCTTACTGACTCAGCTGCATCTATCTGTTACCTGACCTTTACATTTGATCACCCCAATTCCTGGGCTTTTTCGAGGATAAAACTGTTTCAAAGCCTTGCACGCAAAAGATTCTAGGAACATTTCTTGGCATTCTCCAGTAAAGGATTTTTGATAGCTAGAAAATACTTTTTTTTTTGCACGAGATTCTGGAAAGGAACTGCCAATCAGAGTAGACTACTGCAGAGGACCAGTGATCCTGAGATTAATATACATTCCCCAGAGCAAACATGGCTGATCAAGAATTTCCCCTTTTCAGTTTATCTTCAGTTGGAATCTTAGCTCAGTGCAACAGTGAGTGAACTTTCAGTACCAATGCACAAATATATAAACCAGCTGTTTGATAAATAGAGCAGTTGCTTTCTGTGGGTTTGTATATGTGTAGTTGTGACGTTATGAATGTCTCCCTTAATTTAATTCTCAGCTGTAGGTTATCAGATTATCTTCCCCTTCCTTTATTCTCTTCTCCTGCAAGTCCTAAAGCTGAATTATTTGAAATCTGGATGGTTACTTGTTCATTTGTTTACTCTTGTTGTATTCAAAGTAGCTTCAGCTATTTTAAAAGGAAACAGACTGAGAAATGCTTTTTGGATACAGAGGCCTACTATTTCCAGACCTATCTATTATTCTAGACAGGTTGGTTAAGGCTACTTGGGCCAAGCCTTGATATTGTGGGACTAAGTTTAGCAAACTGGGCCAAACTGGGAAGTATGGGAAGAATTCCACCTTCAGCCAGTTTTAATATGAATAGTCTCTGAAGTAAAATCTAAATTTTAGGAGGCAGGGAAAGGAGCTGTTGTTGTGGTTATCTTGCCAGCTACACATATCTCAGCTGTGTTTCCTGTCTCCTTCCTGTCTGCAGGTGTAAGGGCTAGGCATGGCCAAAGATGCAAGCTAAGAGCTGAGAGCCTAAGAACTCTTTGCCCACAAAAGGGTCTCTTCATCTGTAGCTCATAGCCTTTGTTTTTGAAGGACTGACCCAAGACTGGAATTACATTTACATTTGTTTATTGTTTTATTTATAATGTGAGGGGGGTTGTATTGTGAGCTGGCTTGGATTCATTCAAGGAGAAAAGAAGGGTATAAATATTTAATACGTCTGCCAGCCCCCCAAGTTAGGCGTCCCAAATCCCCCGCTTTTCCTGGTGACCCCCGATTTGATGCCTTCTTCTCCCGCTAGCCAAAACTCTGGAAAGCGGGAGGGAATGGCGGCCCTTCCCACCCAGCCCCGATCTCAGCACCTTTTCCTTGCCCTGCCCTTCCCACCCAGCCCCGATCGCAGCAGCCTTTCTTCAGTTTTCCCAGGCTGCTTCCGGTCCCAATCAGCTGGCTGGCGGCGGAGGGGGGAGAGAGGGAGCCCCGCCTGCAAAGGACCATGTGCCTTTGCACCTCCAGAGGCTTGACTTGAAAGGCTTCTATTTAAAATGGTGTGTCTGTGTGTGTTTCTGTGAAGAAGCTGGCAGCAAATGGTGAGTTGAGAGGCTGATCCGCTGCTTCAGACTGGCCAGAAGGGGGGGGGGGGGGAGAGGGAAACGTCTTTATTATTTCCTATGTGATCGATTCTCATAGGGTATAATGGGGAATTGTTCTGGAGGTTTCGGGGGCTCTGGGGGAGCTGTTTTTTGAGGTAGAGGCACCAAATTTTCAATATAGTATCTAGTGCCTCTTCCCAAAGTACCCCCCAAGTTTCAAAATGATTGGACCAGGGGGTCCAATTCTATGAGCCCCAAAAGAAGGTGCCCCTATCCTTCATTATTTCCTATGGAAGAAAGACATTTAAAAAGGTGTGCTGTCCCTTTAAATGTGATGGCCAGAACTCTCTTGGAGTTCAATTATGCTTGTCACACCCTTGTTCCTGGCTCCGCCCCCAGTGTCTCCTGGCCCCACTCCCAAAGTCTCCTGGCTCCACCCCCAAAGTCCCCAGATATTTCTTGAATTGGACTTGGCAACCCTACCCCAAGTCCAGGCAGGGAATCCTCCAGTTTTACAGGCTCCTCCCCACCACTGGCCAACTGGCCAGTGGGGAGAACCCCTGCCCCAACAGCCCTGATGTGCCTTTAAATCTCAGTAGAACATTTTAGAAGAAGCTTGCAAAGTGTTTCTCTTTGGGTATGTGTGTGTGCCTTTAAATCTCAACAGGACAAAAGCTGCAGGAGGGGGCAAGCAGAGCCATGTGGCACTTTCCAGTAAGTGAGAGAGGAAGAGAGCACAGTCCTTTTGTTTGTTTTGCAAATGGATAGTAAAGAGTTAATGAAAACCTGATTATGGGATGGAGGAAAACTCCACCTCTAGACTGCTTTTACTTTTGTTTTTCTGTTAGTCTGAAGAAATTGGTTGAAATAAAAGCAAATAGTTATATTCGGCAAGTTCCATGAGTAAAGTGATTTATACCATTGTCCCAGTGAGATCACAAAAGTGTGGGCTTGCAAACTGTTTGTGAGTGAGTGTGTACCTTAATAAAGCCATGCTTGGAAATGCTACCAAAGCATGACAATGGGCTTTGGGGGTATGACAAATTACACTTTCATTTAGTGGAAGTGAACCTGCTGGGGAACACTTTGAAGGCAAAAAAGAGGAAGAGGAAATGAAGACTGTATTCAAGGGAATTGCACTGCTGGATTTTTATTTATTTACTTATTTTAGGGAATTGAAAAGTATCCAGGCTCCATCCTCAAAGTCCCCAGGTATCTCCTGAGATGGACTTGGCAACCTGAATATTTAAAGAAATAAATGACATATTGAATTTAGACATGTTTACTTGGAAGCAAATCTCACTATATTCATTAAAGATTATTTTCAAGTACATGTTTGTAGAGTTTATACCCTGGGTGTAATCCTATAAATTTTTTTCTGGGTAAGACCCACTGAAAACATAAGGACTTCCCTATGTAAATATGTATAGGAAAAGACTGTACCTGGTGGAGGAGCAGGAGGAGGAGGATTTCAATCTTTTGGGCAAGGGAAAGAAGACATTCTTCTCTGAAGTTGCTCTAGGGTGCAAGTAGTCAATATCTGTTTATGCTTTTCATTTTCTCCCTTAAATCTCTAAGCCTAGAACATCTGACTTTATGCTCCTTAATTTTCATGGTATAAAACAAGCAGAGCAATTACATGCAAGCAAGCACCACTGAACATAGTGGGACTTACTTCTTAAGTAAACATGCATAGTATTGGGTTAGAAAGAATATTTAAGGTTGTTGTTATTTTTAATCCACATTTTTGTGGCCAAGAAGACCAGTACATTTTTGTGGACTGACAACTTCTGTGGATTTATAGCAAATTCAGCCTTGCAAATGTTCCAGTACTTGTTAACTACTGCATTTAACAATTTGCTTCACCCAAGTAAACCTTCAGAACTACAAAAAAACCCACTCTACACTTACTTTCCAGAAAACAGGCTATTACTTTTTGTTATGTCTTTCTATTTAATATTTTATTCCTCATTTATTTCTCTGAGGAACTGATTACTCAGATACACTTTCAGGTTTTTTAAACATAGAAGACAATGAAAAATGGTAAGGTATAATTATTTACACCAACAGAGTTTCTTACTCAAGTGTCCTTAAAACAAACAGGTGCATTATCTGAGTTATGACAAAACTGTTCTCCTAATTACATTACAACCTGAATTAGTAGAGTCCAAGAAAATGTTTACCTTTGATTCTATTGATTGTAGAAATCTTTTCTAAAGACACAATATGTTATAGTAAATTGTCTGGAGCCCAATTTAGGTCATGTACTGCTTAAGGAAGAATTTGGGTGTGAAATTAACAAATCTATACACCTTCTTCCTCAAGTCAGGTGGAGCCAGACTAAACTTCCTCAGGCCTTTGCTGCAATTACCTAACCTTAAATTCTCTACTCTTTCTCTTCATGAGAGGACAGGGCAGCTGAGCATACAAATTCTACTTGGCTACACACCCATTCCAAGGAGAAGTCAAGCACCTATGCTGGAACAACCCAGTGATCAAGGAGAAGAAGGCTCTCTGCACTTTCATCCATTCTCTTGGCTATAGTAAAGTTGCTGACTAGGTTAAGCTGACTTTATGACATCTCCCTGGAGACTTGTAACAACCAATCAGTAAGTCTACAAAGGCATCTGCAAAGGATCCTGCCCCCTTTCCCCATTTTGGTGGTACATACGTTATGGTGCAGGAAAGATCTATGCTGCCAGTTCCCTTTGGATCAACTATCTTCCTGTATCTTTCTGTTCTAGGCAGGTGACAAATAAAGTCTTTGCTCAAGGACAATGAGGGTCAGACCTAGCTCCTGTCAAGTCAGGGAAGTGAGCCTCAAGTGCAATACAAAACAAGATTGGACATAGTTTAGCAAAGTCAAGGCAACTCCCTTATGGAACACGAGTAAGATGAATCCCCATAATGCACAACCAAAGCGAACCTGGAAACTTTTAACGGTTTTTACTGCAGAACCGGTGCATCATTCTTCAATTCCTTCAGCCAGAGGCTTGGATGCTCAGGCTAAATCCTGACAGACAGCCATTCTCCCAATTCAAGTTCTGCCATCAAATTTACAAGGTTTTGGCACACATCATGAAGGCCCCACAAAAAAAGATCCTTTGCTAACATGTTATACAGTGAAGGTAGAGATGTATCTGCTAACAGGTAATGCAAAAGCTCAACATTGAACTAACAGGTAATGTAAAAGCTCAACATTGAACTACAAAACTTGAAGAATCATGAATATGGGATAAATTAATCTACACATCAGGTTGTTAACTGGGCTCCAGCATTGGGGAACACTGTTAAAGGAGAATTCTTGGTTACCTGTTAAATGCAAGGGCATGTTCATGATGAAGAGACAGGTGAGAAAAGATGGGGTTGTTAAAACCTAGTAAGTGCACAGTATGTTTGTAAGCAATACTTGAGTAAAATGTTGATATGAAAAAACTGTATTTGCCAAGTATCAGGTTCTGACCCAGACATTTTGCCTTATAACAATGATGATATCAAGTTTACGAAGAAGCCCTATCTGAATAAGAGTCTGATTATGCATTTGCAAAAAGGGGCAAATGCTACCTGCAACTTAACAGTCATGGGAAAACAAGGTATTGCTCATGGTAGCACAGTTGCACATACTGTAGAACACCATATCTAGACCTGGGTTGTGTCAGCCCCCAGCAAAACTGTTGTTCTGAGTTATTGGAAGCCTGGAAAGACCAAGGAACCAGTCCTTAAGGAGGAGCCCCATAAGGATTCTGCCATTGCCCGCCACTCTCTCCTGCCACAAGTCTCCCCCAACTGGAAGGGCAACCCATGGAACAATGACAAAACTGAACAGGGGGAAACCGACTCATTCCCAAGACCTCAACCAGGACCTCCAAGGTAGCCTTCTCAGAAGTGCTACCTGTTCCACGTGCAGGGCTGGAGAGACAGGCACAAATTCGAAGTCTCAATGTGTGGATGAGACGATGGTGTAGGGAGGAAGGGTTTAAGTTTGTTAGGCACTGGGATGCTTTCTGGAACAAGCGGGAGCTATACAAAAGATACGGTCTCCACTTGTCCCCAGATGGAACCAAGCTGCTGGCGCTTAAAATCAAAAAGGTGGCAGAGCAGTTTTTAAACTAAATCTTGGGGGAAAGCCAACAGGAGATGAAATGTCTCTGGTTCGGGAGGACTCATCTCAAAGAGATGAAGGGTTAGCTGTTTCTTTTCTACCGGGTAATGGATCAGAGTTGTCCACTGAGATGGTGACAAACAGTATGGGCTGTCTGCCAAAGTCTCGAGGTAGCAGGAGGAAGGTTGCGAGCCTAACTTGCCTGGGAAATTATAGATGTTTGTATACAAATGCTAGAAGTGTTCGAAGTAAATTTGGTGAGTTGCAATGTTTAGTGTTGGGGGGAAACATAGACATTGTGGAAATTTCAGAAACTTGGTGGAATGAGGAGAATCAGTGGGACACGGTGATTCCTGGATATGTTATATCGGAAGGATAGGGAGGTAAGGGTTGGAGGTGGGGTGGCTCTGTATGTCAGAAAGGGTATACAGTCCAGTAAAACTGAGGTCAGAGAATTAGATCCCCTTCTAGAAATGCTTTGGATTGAAATAGTGGGCCCAAAAGGAAATTTAACTATGGGAGTTTGTTATCGCCCACCAAATCAAAAGATAGAGGATGATTATAATATGATGGAAGGATTAAAGATAGTGGCTAAACATAAAAACTGTGTCGTAATAGGTGATTTTAACTACCTGCAGATTGATTGGGTCAATATGTGTTCAGGTCGAGAGAAAGAGATTGCGTTTCTAGATGCTCTCAATGACTGTGCTATGGAGCAGATGGTCACAGAACCTACCAGGGGTGGGGCGATCCTGGATTTGGTTCTAAGTAATGCCCAAGACTTGGTGAGAGATGTAAAAGTGATCGCACCACTTGGGAGCAGTGACCATAATGTTATTGATTTCACCATTTGTATAAATAGGGAGTTGCCCCAAAAGACCAGCACAACCACGTTTAACTTTAAAAGGGGTAAATTCTCTGAGATGAGGAGGCATGTGAAGAGGAAACTGAAAGGAAAGGTAAATACAGTCAAAACCCTTGGGAAAGCTTTGAGGCTATTTAAAACTACAATCCTAGAAGCTCAGATAAAATATATACCACAAGTTAGGAAAGGCACAAACAGGTATAAGAGAAGGCCTGCATGGTTAACAAACAAAGTAATGGAAGCTGTAAAAGGTAAGAAGGACTCCTTTAAGCGGTGGAAAGCTACTCCAAGTGAGTTTAATAAAAGGGAACAAAGGCTGTGGCAAATCAAATGCAAGACTGTGATCAGGCAGGCAAAAAGAGACTATGAGGAACATATTGCAAAAAACATAAAGACCAACAATAAAAATGTCTTCAAATATATTAGAAGCAGGGAACCAGCCAGGGAGGCAGTGGGGCCCTTGGGTGACCAAGGGGTCAAAGGATTATTGAAGGAGGCTGAGAAGTTGAATGCATTTTTTGCCCCTGTGTTCACTGTGGAAGACGAGAAATGTTTGCCCGCTCCAGAACCACTAATTTTGGAAGGGGTGTTGAAAGACCTGAGTCAGATTAAAATGACAAGAGAGGAGGTCCTACAACTGATTGACAAATTAAAAACTAATAAGTCACCAGGTCCGGATGGCATACATCCAAGAGTTCTGAAAGAACTCAAAGTTGAACTTGTGGATCTCCTGACAAAAATATGTAGTAATATTTCATCAAAATCTGCCTCCGTTCCTGAGGACTGGAAGGTAGCAAATGTAACCCCCATCTTTAAAAAGGGTTCCAGAGGAGATCTGGGAAATTACAGGCCAGTCAGTCTGATTCAATACTGGGAAAGTTGGTAGAAACCATTATCAAGGATAGAATGAGTAGGCTCATTGATGAACACAAGTTATTGAGGAAGACTCAGCATCGGTTCTGTAAGGGAAGATCTTGCCTCACTAACCTGTTACAGTTCTTTGAGGGGGTGAACAAGCATGTGGACAAAGGAGACCCAACAGATGTTGTTTACCTTGATTTCCAGAAAGCTTTTGATAAAGTTCCTCATCAAAGGCTCCTTAGTAGGCTCGAGAGTCATGGAGTAAAAGGACAGGTCCTCTTGTGGATCAAAAACTGGCTAATTAATAGGAAGCAGAGGGAGTATAAATGGGCAGTCTTCACAGTGGAAGACGGTAAGCAGTGGGGTGCCGAAAAGCTCAGTACTGGGTTCCATGCTCTTTAACTTGTTCATTAATGATCTGGAGTTGGGAGTAAGCAGTGAAGAGGCCAAGTTTGCAGATGACACTAAATTGTTCAGGGTGGTGAGAACCAGAGAGGATTGTGAGGCACTCCAAAGGGATCTGTTGAGGCTAGGTGAGTGGGCGTCAACATGGTAGATGAGGTTCAGTGTGGCCAAATGCAAAGTAATGCACATTGGGGCCAAGAATCCCAGCTACAAATACAAGTTGATGGGTTGTGAACTGGCAGAGACTGACCAAGAGAGAGATCTCGGGGTCGTGGTAGATAACGCATTGAAAATGTCAAGACAGTGTGCGATTGCAATAAAAAAGGCCAACGCCATGCTGGGAATTATTAGGAAGGGAATTTAAAACAAATCAGCCAGTATCATAATGCCGCTGTATAAATCGATGGTGCGGTCTCATTTGGAGTACTGTGTGCAATTCTGGTCACCGCACCTCAAAAAGGATATTACAGCATTGGAAGAAGTCCAGAAAAGGGCAACTAGAATGATTAAAGGTCTGGAACACTTTCCCTATGAAGAAAGGTTAAAACGCTTGGGGCTCTTTAGCTTGGAGAAACGTTGACTGCGGGGTGACATGATAGAGGTTTACAAGATGATGCATGGGATGGAGAAAGTAGAGAAAGAAGTCCTTTTCTCCCTTTCTCACAATACAAGAACTCGTGGGCATTCAATTAAATTGCCAAGCAGTTGGATTAAAACAGATAAGAGGAAGTACTTCTTCACCCAAAGGGTGATTAACATGTGGAATTCACTGCCACAGGAGATGGTGGTGGCTACCAGCCTAACCAGCTTTAAAAGGGGATTGGATAAAAATATGGAGCAGAGTTCCATCAGTGGCTATTAGCCACAGTGTGTGTGTGTATGTGTGTGTGTATGTGTGTGTGTATATAATATATATATTGGCCACTGTGTGATACTGAGTGTTGGACTGGATGGGCCATTGGCCTGATCCAACATGGCTTCTCTTATGTTCTTATGTTCCCATCCAGAGCACTTTTGTGAGTTCCAACTGGAATAATTTTTCCTGAGTGTACTACTCTTTATAGGATAACAGAAATACTCCCAATAATGAACAGAAGGAAAAAGAACAAAGTAGCACTCCCTCTAACTTATAAACAGCATAAATTACTGCTTGTTATATTTTTGTACATATATACAAATCAGAAGATATCCTGCACTACAACGTTTCCCCACACGGGGGAGATGGAGACCAAAAAGAACCCAATATAAAAACCAGTCAGGCATCTGACAATTTAACGGATTCAGGTAGAGCAGCCATGTTGGTCTGAAGCAACAGAACAAAGTTTGGGTCCAGTGGCATCTTTAAGACTAACAAAGTTTAAATCTGGGTCTAAGCTTTTATATGCATGCATCTGAAGAAGTGTGCATGCACACAAAAGCTTAAACCCAGAATTAAACTTTGTCACTTTGCCACTGGACTCAAGCTTTAACTTGGCACAGATATGGCTGTATGTGTATCCAGCTGTAGCCTTCTAGCCAAATCTGCTCTTACTGTGGTTGTGGGCCTGCAGTGGCTTTTGTAGTGACAGCACAGCTGATCAAAAAGTGGCATTTAACACTGTTGCCCTCCAGCTTGATTACACCGTGAGTGAAATGAATGACTCACATCTACCTTGCCACCATGTGAGATAACTTGAAACCAGCGTGTTCAGGCTGAAAAGCAGACTGACAGAGCTATCCTAGAAATTATACTCCTCTAAGACTTCAGTGGTCTTAGGATTGCATGGAGAGTAAGCCCTATTGAATAGAATGAGACTTGCTTCTGAGAAGACCATTTCAGGAGGACTCTTCCCTTAACCAGGCAATATCTCTACAGACAGAGCGCCTGCATGTAAAAAAGTTGTTAGCAAAGTCCCTGTTATCAAAGGTTTCAGGTTTTCACGGCTGGTAACATCATTAGGGTTTGTAGAATCTTTCGGGATCAAGTGCCGTGTTCTACTGGAGAAAGTTTTCCTTCCAGACGTTTCGTTCTCAGCTGCGGAGAACATCCTCAGTGGCGTTGCAGCCGGAGCAGGCGCTCTGACCTTCTTGGCTGCTTCGTTTTTGAAATCCTTTGAGATTAGGACAGCCTTGGCTATCCAGTCAGGACAAATGAGAGATGTTCAGCCTATATAAGACACTCACACACAAACACCCAAGGACATGATATGTAGAATGCAGGTACAGAATTCTTTCTCACACTTATTGAATCTACATCAAAAACTCTGGGTGGGAATATCTAATGGCAGATCATGGCAGAAAACCTTTATCCTCATCCAAGTATCCTGATTTCAGCACAGATAAGCAGTTGATGCCTACGTTTTCCCTCATGGTTTAACAGAAATCAAAGTTTTGACATGCAACTGTGATGATGCAGGTAATTACTCCTCACCCCATCACATTTTTAATCACATAAAAGCAGACAGAGCATATAAAAATTAACAACAAAGCATGACAAATCCTCCAGAAATCCTGATCTTTTCTGAAATAATTATTTCAGAAACGTCATTGTGACCCATTGTTGGGTAGTGATAGTTAATACAACAGTTGAGCAGTGATCTCTTTGGAATTTATTAGCACTGTGAAATCTGGACAGCTCAGTCTGAACTTGCATTTCCCTTACAAACCATTGACGGAACTTCCCTGAAAAATTGGGCAAGGGGAAGCTGTATCTGCACAAGAGGGTCCTGCCAACTGCATTGCAGCACAGATTGCCAACTGTCTGGGTAAGAAAAGGCAAAGCCACATCCAAGCATGGAGAGACAGGACAACATCACTCTAAAGGTACTAGCATTGCTTAAAAGACATTCATGAAATGGCCCTCACTGAAGAAAGATGGTTGCCCTTCAGTAGGAATAAGAGAAGTAAGCGTGCCACAGGTTTCTACCTCGCTTCTTCTTTTGATACTACCAGTCATCTACTAGGAGTTTTTGCCTACAGCTTGCAAGCTTGGATTTTAGAATGAGAAATGAACAAGGGTATCTGGAAATCCCTTGAGTACTGCGAAGCACAGGAATGGCAAAATGCTTGGTATCGAGTACATGAATCATACTCTGTCACTCCCTTGTCATTTAAGGAAGTGCAACATAAAAGTCCCATGTGTCAGCTACATATACATATGTAGTTCCTTTGTGGTTGATCAGATGCTTCAACTTTGTCTCCTTCCTGTTTCCTGCAAGTCTGGTCCTGTTAAACTTTCTGCAATGTGCCAACATACCCTGTTCTCATGCAGTTTTTGTATCAGAATCACTATAATTTTTCTAAGCCTACAACTATTGATTTACACTGGAGGAAAACATTTACTAATTTAATGGAATTGGTTCATAAGGACTGTCACTATACCTTGCATGTAGATTTTAACATATTGAATTATAATATTTTTAATTATCATGTTGTTCTGCTTTTATTTTCTTGTGTTTGTGGTATTATGTTTTTAAAATAACAGTTTTGAGCTTTACCCAGAATGATTCAAGAGCTCTGGTGTAAATCCACAAGGGCCTCTACTATTTAACTCTGTACTAAACAGGAGTCTTCTGTCACCTTAAAACTAATGGGTTTTTTTTTATTGTAGCATAAGTTTTGAGGTCTAGAGCTGACTATATAAAAACCATGAAAGTTTATGCTAGAATAAAAACTTGTTAGTTTTTATGGGATCAGAAGTTTTTTGCTTCTACAACAGATTAACATGGCTACTCTTAATACTATGCTGCCTTTAAATTTGTTAGAAGGGGACAGAAAGAGTTCTAAGATTGGAACATCATGATAGGAGTGATTAAACTTGATGTCACAGGCAGAGACTATGAGATATACACACAAGTATATCTTTATGAATATATATTATTTCTTAGTGGATGGAATTGGGGGGCTAAAGATGGCAGGGCAACCTGGCAGATACATACCCATATGATGCATTTGGACATTACATTAACCAACATTAAGCCAGGATGTGCACAAATGGGTTTCTTCCTGGTCTTGCACCTTGTTTTTTTCTCCTTCCCCTGTTACTTTCCATGTGGGAATCTTGGTTGGAAACGGATTCCAGTTATAGATTATTTATAAATACAAGCATACAGCTCAATTGGAGTAAATCCCGCCTCTCCAATAAACTGTGGAATTTAAACCTGGACTAAACTTTGGTTTAGAATCCTGGTTTGTGGGATAAAAAATAAGCCAGTCAATCCAGATGCCTTCACTCATATATCAAAAGTAACTGGCATTTGTTTCAAACCAGGATCCTTGCATGAGAAAGGAAGGAAGAATGAGAGAGGCACATAAGTCTGGCAATCAACTAGCCTTTTGCACATCCTGGGTTAATGCCCTCTAAAACTGACATCTGAATGCAGTCAAACTGGCAACCCATAAAATATTAAATTTTATTATTCCATTCACATGTATTATTAGTCAATGGCTGTTTTTAGAAACGGGTCCAGCAAGCTACTTGCCTGGAAGTCTGCTACTTGCTAAGAAATCACTGCAAGGCTGGCAGAAAGAGGTTGTAAAAGCTAAACAGTTTAGCAGGCAAAATAAATTGTTAATTGGGTGTTAAATCCCAGACTTCTGGGGCCCTAAGCCATTACTATTGAAAATAATGATTTTGCATATTGAACATTATTCCATAATAGTGAAAATGGAGACAATTTCAGTTCCCTTGTTTAACGCCAAGCTTTCTTTAAAGTAGAGTTAAAAATTCATGGCATATCATGACTTCAAAATGTCAGAGGTGGCTACATCAGAGATGGAAAAAGGAAGCTCTGAATCTAATTAAGTGTGATGACAGAAGAGGGGCCCACTTTCTTCCCACTCAGCCCCTCTAAAGAAGAAATGTTCAAACAGAGAGAAGCACAAGCTAAGCATCACAAGAGATTTACTTACATGAGGATCAGCACATGAAGTTATCCCTTCCTAACGGAGCAGCTGGGAAGTACTCTGCTGTTTAAGTTATGCAAAATATACAAAGCAGCTATTTGTCTTTGTTCGAAGTTATTAGGAGGTGGGCCGTGCATCTCAGCACACAGAGAACAAAGCACACATGCAGCATCTTATTCCCACCCACTGGTGGTACTCAGAATGCTGTAGGACAAATTTGCATAAGACATAATATAGAACTGGAGTCAGTGATAACAGCTGGAGAGTACAGCAGAATATAAGGGCTTTGGTAAGTTATAAATTATCAAAAAGGGAGGCCACACAGAGAATAAAGGCAGGCAGTCAACACTGTCAGGGAATTCATAAAATGGATCCTGAGGGAGGATTGCATTCAGTGAAAGGAAAAGTTTAGTAACATACCAGTGACCTCCTACACCAACGGAAAGTTCACTGGAAGAGGTCCATACTAAACCTCTCTCTCTCTCTGATGGGTTACTTTATTAAACACAGAATTATTTTGGGGAGCATTAAAAAAACAGCCCCCCCTTCATCTGAAGTGATACAGTCCAGAATTCTAAGATCACAGAATGCCATCTTATTCTGAGTAAAATGTAGATTAAATTGAGGGCACTGAAAGCAATAAAATCCAGTAATACTTTTTGTTTATCAAAGATTTCAGGTTTTCACGGCTGGTAACATCATTAGGGTTTGTAGAATCTTTCGGGCTCAAGTGCCGTGTTCTACTGGAGAAAGTTTTTCTTCCAGACGTTTCGTTCTCGGCTGCGGAGAACATCCTCAGTGACGTTGCAGCCGGAGCAGGAGCTCTGACCTTCTTGGCTGCTGTGCATTGAGTGAGCCCTTTAAACACTCACTCAATGCACAGCAGCCAAGAAGGTCAGAGCGCCTGCTCCGGCTGCAACGCCACTGAGGATGTTCTCCGCAGCCGAGAACGAAAGGTCTGGAAGAAAAACTTTCTCCAGTAGAACACGGCACTTGAGCCCAAAAGATTCTACAAACCCTAATGACTTTTTGTTTATCTCACCATTCATGGAATAAGTAATCAATGTTCCTCATGGAATAAGTAATCATTCATGGAATAAGTAATCAAGGTTCCTATCAATGACCAGAACTGGGGCAAGTCTATTTTTATCAGGTTGCCATTGCTTGCCCATCTATGCAATATCAACAGCTAATTAAAAGGATGGCATTAATGACTCTCAATTATGTTGAGGTTGCTAAAAGGAAGATGGCTCTCAAGAAAAGTGATGTGCTATATCTAGTAGTACTACTACAACTGCATGAGTCACATCAAACTCTCTTTCCAGTCTTCTTATATTAGGAACAACCCATGGGAAGATTTTGATTCTAGAAGGAGAGGAAAATTGGCAGCAATGCGATTCCCATATGTTTTGTGTGATTCAAAAGGAAACTGCCTGTATTTTATGTGATTTAAAAGGGAACTGCAGTGTTAACAATGTTTTCTATCAGCCTGAAGAATATTTAGCTCCCTTTCAGTAATGGCCTATCCATTTCAGGAATGGTTTGGAAATTTTTCTGGTATCTTTTAAAGCTGTGCTAATATTGTATTTTTCTGTTGAGCACACACGACATCCTGAATACCAAGATGTGCTGGCTAGGGATATTTATAAAAATGTGTGTGTTCGTGTGTGTGTGTGTGTGTGTGTGTATATATAGGTAAAGGTAGTCCCCTGTGCAAGTACCAGTCGTTTCTGACTCTGGAGTGATGTCACATCACAACATTTTCATGGCAAACTTTTTACGGGGTGGTTTGCCATTGCCTTCCCCAGTCATCTACGCTTTCCCCCCAGCAAACTGGGTACTCATTTGACCAACCTTGGAAGGATGGAAGGCTGTCAACCTGGAGCCGGCTACCTGAAACCCAGCTTCCGCCGGGATTAAACTCAGGTCATAAGCAGAGAGCTCCTACTGCAGCTTTACCACTCTGCGCCATGGGGCTGCTCTCTCTCTCTCTCTCTCTCTCTATATATATATATATATATATATTGATTTGGAGAAGGGCATAAATACTGGAGTACAGGTTCCCACCATACCCTTCTGGGATTCAGGCCTGCTACAAGAAAATGGCTCGGAGGCAAGGCAGGGCTCCCCCCACCGCATTCTGAGCCCATTTGGGATCTTCCTTATTTTTAGAAATCCATTCTGCACAGCTGCTGTGTGGCTGCATGGAACCTGGTTTAGGCTCAAATAATTAAAAACCCAAACATGTAGTTGGCCCTCATAGAGAGATATAAGAATCTTCAAGCATTGGCAGGCAGTTCATGGGCTTCCTCTAACTTCAGAACCGTTGCCTGGGGCAGCTGCCTTCCTCTCATTACCAGGGAACTCTGGACTAACTGAAGATTCTGAAAACATTTCAAAGGCAGCCCATGAATGACAACAGGCTTGGCAATAGGACTACAGAAGTTATTATGGGTTATCAGGAAATCCCCATCTTTCAACTTATTTCCTTAAATACTACATAAAAAATTTGGCACCCCAACTAAGAAAAAGCTGGCTATAGCCCTGTTAATACGCATAGATGCAGACAGAATGTGACATAGGAAGAATCTATTTAGTTGGAGTGATGTCCACAAGCTAGGATCAAAAGGATGTCTCTTTACACCCGCACAATCTGCTGATTAAAAAACCCAGCAAAACAGCTTCCTTTCTAAAGTATGGCATCTCCCAACTGGGACATTATAGGCAGAGGTGCACAGCAATTGGGAAGAGTTCAAGTGATTGCCCTTCTCCTAATCTAAACCAACGGACCTTTGCTCTGATGCATAATGTCACCAAGGCAGAAGCTGGTACTAAATATATTTCTTATGATAATAAAAGTGTTTTGCAGTGCCATACTAAGCAGAGTTAACATTCCTCTAAATATACTGACTTCAGATGGCACTGTTAACCACTTCACTTAATTACCAGGCTTGAGAGTAATTATGATTGTCTTATGAATATAAATATTGCAATTTTCTTTTTAGTCACCAGTTTTCAAGCTGGTCAGATGTGACTTTCTCCTAGGTCATGTCCATATGTTGTGAGTAGTTTTCCTTTCAAGAGAAACAAAGCACCTTCTGCTTTCTGACAAAATAATCTGCCAGTTTTGCCAAGCAGAGCATTGAAGTTTCAGACTAAAATGTACTTGGTGGCACTCAGATGAGATATTCAATTTTCTTAAAATGTTTCCACCACCATCATCACATTTCTACCTTAGTTGAAAACTAAAACAAGCATCTGGCTTTCCCTACAGCGCTCCCTGTAAGCTGAGTTAGTGTGAGCTAGCTCACAGTTTTCAAACCTCTGAATTACACATTTTTGTCTTAACCCTAGAGCAAACTAATTTATGCAGTAGCTCACAACTTTAATGCCAGTAGCTCATGAAGTAGAATTTTTGCTCACAAGACTCCACAGCTTAGAGGGAGTATTGTTTCCCTTTGACACAAAAGGTGTTCATTTTCACGCTCTTGGTAATGACCACATTCCCCCCACACACACACGCTGCCACTCAAAAATGGGCTATAAGGCAAGACCATGCTGGTAAGCTTGTTAAAGAGTTCATTTTTAGCAATAACCCTTAAATGTCTCTATACTGACAATGCAAGAGTTGTATTTCCATCTTATGTCATCAGGCGCTATTATGTCTTTAATTTCAGTGCCCACAAATCCATATGGACATCATTAAGCATACATAGCCCAGAATTAAATTTTACTCTGCAAAAACCCTCTCAGAAAAAACCCTGTCCAAGGTCATGGGAAAATGAAAAATGCAGCTTTATATAAAATCTCAGCTTTATATTTCCCTAAAAGTCAGAAGGAATTTTTTTTTCTTCTGTTTTAGACAAGTTGAATATTCAAATTTGAAAGAGTTCTTGAATCAAATCTTAAATATAATGCCTATTTTGGTGAAGAATTTGTTGCCAACCTGGTACATGCCCCAGTAGAGTCTTCTTCTTGGACTACTATAATGCACTTGACATGCAGCTAGCCTTGAAGACTGTGAGGAAGTTATCATTCGTCCAAAATGCAGCAGCCAGATTAATTGCTGCTCTTAGCTGTAGAGAATGCACCACTATATGCTTCAAGGTGCTGCTACTTGCCTCTAATGCCTTATCTTGGATCAGGATATTTGAGGAGTCACCTTTGTTCTTACCACTGACAATCTTATGACAGTCCCACATATTGGGCTGCTGGCCACTACCCAACAGACTTTTCCTGATAGGTTCCCAGAGCCAGGACTGCTCTGGAGGGAGGAGTCAAGGTTCGCCCATTTGGGCGCGCAATGTTGGGGGCGGAGTCTGGCCGTCTTAACAGCTAGCTCCCCGCTGTCAGTCCTGAGGAATGTCGGGACTTTCAATGGCTGTGTGAGGAGGCCTCTGTATCGGCAGCGGCTCCTCCTGTTTTGTCTTTGGCACATGAATCCCGCAGGGCGGCTGTGGCTTCCCTGGAGGGTCCTTGAGGGAAGTGGGGAGCGTCTGTGTGCTCAGCAGTGGCGGCGGCCCCCTCCTTCGGCCGAGTGGTTTGCTGGGCTGTGGGGTTGGCTGGGACCTCTGGCTGGGGTTGTCTGTCCGCCTTGGAGGTGGAGTTTTTCCTGGGAGCCTGGTGTGGTTTGACGGGGCCCTGCCTTTCAGGCCTGCTGTGGCATCTTGGGGGGGTCTGCTTTTTTCATTTGTGCTTGGGGTGTATTGGAGCCTGGGGTGGCCTGCCTTTTCCTTTGGTCTTGGGAGGTATTTGGAACCTGGGCTGGTCTGCCTTTCCCCCCTTTTCTTGGGTAGTATTTTGGGTTGGCTTGAGTCCCTGGGGGTGTTTGGTGCAGCTTGGTTGCTGGGGATTGCCTTACTGAGTAAGGTGTGAGGCTGAGTCTCCATTTTAAGTTGCTTCATTGAGTGGGGTGGCTGTTCTTTGAAGTGAACGTCAATAGGTGGCCATTTTAAGTCCCTTCTTCGTGAGGTTAAGTGGCCTTGGAGAAAGTACCAGTCGGTGGCCATTTTAAGTCCCTTTCTTGGATAAAGGGAGGCAGCCATTTTAGGAGGTTTCTGTAAGTGGCCATTTTGTAAAATGCCAGGTGGTAAAGGGTCAGGTAAGCCTAAAGGCAAGAAGATAGCGCCTAAGGCACCCAAGGCTCCTGCTAAGAGGCCACCACCCCCGTCATCCTCCTCTGGTGAGGAAGGTGATGTAGCAGTAGATTCTAATATTATAAGCAGGTCGAGGGCTTTGGAGCCGGCATCAGGGATCCCTTTTCCTGGAGGGTTGGAAGGAGTGAGGTACTCCAAGAAGGTATCCAGGCTAATATTCTTACCAGGCTGTCTATTCTTGAGGGCAGGTCTGGTGGAGTCGTGCCTGGCAGGGATGTTGGCCTCAGTGGTCCTGATGCGGGTGCAGTGACAGCGGCTGGAGCATTGGGAGTCGGTTTGCCATTGGTTCCTGCTGGATTTGGAGGTAGGTCTGGGGACAATTGGCAGGTTGGGGCAGGGCAGGTTTGGCCATTGGGAACATGGGGGCCTGCCTTGGTGGCTGGGCAAGGTACTTCCGCTGTGGGTTCAGGGATACCTGCTTCCCTGGGAGTTGGTTCAGTGCCGAATTGGGCTTGGCCGTGCGGGCAAGGTGGTCCTTGCGCTTATCCAGGGGCAGGGCATGTTGGTATGGCGGGTTCCCTTATGGGAGGACCTTCTCCTTATGGGATGGTGCCTTTTACAGCTTTGCCCTTTGGGGATGTAGCCTTGCCGTTAGGGGACCACTTGCTTCCAGCGACCAGGGAAAAAATCCTGAAAGGGGAGTATGCGGACATTTTTTCTCTGCTCTTTCGAGAGTTGGAGAAAAAAGATAAAGAGGAGTTGGATGATAAAGAGAAGGAGAAATTAAAAAAGTGGAGGGTAGATAGAACCTGGGCAAATTGGTTGCCAGGGTTTTGTATTTATGCTGGGGTTATTGCCCGGACGCAGCCCTGACGGGCAGCTGCCCTTTTTCAATATTTAGATATAATTTATAAGGGTTACACGGCATTTAGTGGCCCTGCCTGGTTGCAGTATGATCAGGGCTGTTTTGGATGAGGGCTGCCCTGTATCCGTCTCTTCAGTTGATATCCAGAAAGACACCCCTGTACTTATTCCAAAGCCATGCACCCTTGGAATGTGATATTGCAATGTAAATTAAGCCTGCCTAGGCGGGGAGGGCGGGATACAAATAAAATTTAATAATAATAAAAAAAAATTAATATGACACAGCAATGCCCATTTGAATTGGAATGGTCTCTCTTGCACATAAGGGAGAAAAATCCAATTCCTTCTTGGCCCAAGGCAGGCTGGAATGTGGTTCTGGTTCACAAGCCAGAACAACATGGTGGCCAGCTGAAAGGTTAAGAAGCATCCATCTTTCTGCTCCTGGGAATGAAGAGTTCCAGGCCCAGTGAGGTGTACAAATGTGGGCAGAGCTGTAAAAATTCCTTCACTCTTTTGGCGGCCTTTAAAGTCCTGTTATCAAAGCATAAAGAAATAAGTTAACCCAGGAACTCCAACACAAATAAATGGCTTGTATATATATGTTCCGGTATTCTTCAGGGCAAGACAGCAGAAACACAAAGGTTAAGGGTTAAGTGCTCATCTTGTTGTGAATGTGTGGTATAACTGCAAACTGATCTCACAATTTTGACTTTTAACAAAGTTTCTGTTCTTCTTTAATTAACTGCTAAGGCCATCAAAGTCAACCAGTCTCCTGAATACCTGATGGATGCCTATCCATGTCTGACACTAAGGGAGAAATCTATCACTTCTTGGGAGCTTCAAAGGAATCAGTTTTGGGAAAACAGGGCCATAAAGGTCATGTGGCCAGTGTAATTAAAATTCCTATGTTGGGGTATGGATCTATGATACGAATGATCTCTGACTGGATATTCCACATATGACACTCTGATTTTCCATTGGTGTGACACTATGCCCCCTCATTGGGTAATTGAATTGCTTGATGTGATGTAATTTACCCTAGAAAACAGGCCACCCCACCTGTCAGGTTAGGAGGAGGGAGGAGAGGAAAAAAAGGTCCAGAGAGAAGCAGGGTCGAGAGAAAAAAAGAAGGAAAGCCATCCCTCCTACCCTCACCCCCCCTTCTTCTCAAGAGAAATCTCCCTCCAGAGGCCTTACATTTCCTCTGACTGAGCCTACCCTGCAAGATCTAGGTATTGTATCACCTTCCCCCATCCATACTGATTCAGCTAACCTCTTGTATTCCTCTTGTATGCTTGGAATTGTTTGATTGAGATGTAACTATTTGAAAACCTATGCCATAATAAAATCCATTATTAACTAAAGGATTTTCAGTGGTCTATCTCCGTAGACATAGAGATCCTGTTCACCTCACCTCTCGTAGGCCTACCATTATGAGCTAAGAAATATTAATATTAATATTAATGATTAAAGGGCTGGAACACCTTCCCTATGAAGAAAGGTTGAAACGCTTAGGGCTCTTTAGCTTGGAGAAACGTCGACTGAGGGGTGACATGATAGAAGTTTACAAGATAATGCATGGGATGGAGAAAGTAGAGAAAGAAGTACTTTTCTCCCTTTCTCACAATACAAAAACTCGTGGGCATTCGATGAAATTGCTGAGCAGACAGGTTAAAACGGATAAAAGGAAGTACTTCTTCACCCAAAGGGTGATTAACATGTGGAATTCACTGCCACAGGAGGTGGTGGCATCCACAAGCATAGCCACCTTCAAGAAGGGGTTAGATAAAAATATGGAGCAGAGGTCCATCAGTGGCTATTAGCCACAGTGTGTGTGTGTGTGTATATATATATATATTTGGCCGCTGTGTGACACAGAATGTTGGACTGGATGGGCCATTGGCCTGATCTAACATGGCTTCTCTTATGTTCTTATGTTCTTAATATTCCCCAACAAAAAGTTATTTGAAGTGTAACACAGTGGGATCGTATCCATCAACAGCTTTGGCTGCAGGTTATGTCCCCAGCTAGGCCTAACTTGGGTGATCGCTTGCATAGCGGTCACCTGGTGAGTAGGTCATCCGCATCCTCTTCAACTTCATCAGGCTCTCCCCGTGGTTCCCGCTCGCTCTGCTGGGATTTTGGGTCCCTTGGGGTGTATAACAGGAAGGCTTGCCAGTTCAAGCACGAATGCCCCATGTGTGGTGGGTCCCACTCCTTTGACAGCTGCCCCAGAGCTCGGGGGTGTAAGAATGCAAAGAAACCAGGCGGGGGTGCAGGATCGTTTCTGGCTAGAAAAGGGGCCCAGCCCGATAAGAGTGGGACCTCTTGAGTACTGGCTGTCGAGGTATCCTCGAAGGGCTGATAGTTTGTATTTGTTGGAAGGTTTTAAAGTTGGTTTTAGGATCCCTTTTCAGGGGCCTCGAGTCCCCTTTATGTCAGGGAACCTTAAGTCAGTTATTGGTTTGGAGCAAGTTGTTAGAGATAAGTTTGCTAAGGAACTGGCGGAGGGCAGGATTTTGAGTCCCTTTTTGCATCCTCCAGTGAGCTCTCTTAGGGTTTCGCCATTGGGTGTGGTGTCAAAGAAGGCGCCTGGTGAATTTCGTTTGATTCACCACCTGTCTTTCCCTAGGGGGAAGTCCGTGAATGATGGGATTCCTGAGCACTTATGCTCAGTTAGGTATACCAGCTTCGAGCAGGCTGTTGCCGTGGTGAGACGCTATGGGGTGGGGGCAGAGTTGGCAAAATGCGATATTAAATCTGCATTTCGCCTTCTACCTGTACATCCCAATGATTTTGAGCTTTTGGGGTTTTCTTTTGAGAGTCAATTTTACATGGATAGAGCATTGCCAATGGGCTGCTCTGTGTCATGTTCCACTTTCGAGTGTTTCAGCACATTCTTGGAATGGACTGTGCGGGAGAAAGTGGGTTTACAGGATGTTGTTCATTATTTGGACGACCACCTTTTTGTGGGTCCCAAGGGGATGGGGCGTTGCGGGCAGCTACTGTCTGGCTTTACTGAGCTAGCAGAGGAGCTTGGGGTTCCTTTGGCTCCAGAAAAAATGGAAGGTCCAGCCCAAAAGCTGACATTTTGGGGGATTGAGATTGATACTGTTGCGCAGTTGTCCAGGATACCTTTGCAGAAAATAGTTGAATTGAGGGTTAGGATTTTTGCCTTTCTTCTTAAGAAAAAGGTTACCGTATTTTTCGGACCATAAGGCGCTCCAGACCATAGGACGCACCTTCCTCCTGGGGGGCGATCCGCTGCCTCCGCCTCCGATCCCGGCGCTTCCCCTGCGCCTGCCTGCCTGGCTCCAGCTTCTTCCAGCAAGCGCTGGGATCGCTCCACGCTGCCCCCACCGCAAACCCAGCGCTTCGCGAGCGCCGGCTGTGGAGAGGGCAGCGTGCTTGCTCCGTGCCTATCTGCCTGGCCCCAGCTCTGACGCTTACTGCAAGCACCAGGATCACTCCCTCTGCCCTCTGATCCCAGCGCTTGCTTTAAGCATCAGAGCTGGACCCAGGCAGACAGGCACGGAGGAAGCACCCGCCCCCTCCGCAAACCCAGCGCTTCGCGAGCGCCGGCTGTGGAGGGGGCAGCGTGCTTCCTCCGTGCCTGTCTGCCTGGCTCCAGCTCTGATGCTTAAAGCAAGCGCTGGGATCAGAGGGCGGAGGGATCAGAGGGCGGAGACCATCCTGGAGGCTCGACTAGAGGGTGCCTTTCCGTCAAGACGTGCGTCTGGGTTTGGGCCCTCTGGTGCACGCCTCCCTGCTGGGCCTGCCTGGAGGGAGCTGAGTCACTCAACTCTGGCTGGGGGGCTGGGTCTCTCACCCGCTAATGGCAGGGGAGCGGTCGCAGTGACCCCTAGCCCTGGCCAGGCCGCTGGTTAGGTGCCCTTGCCGTTTATTTTGATAGTTAATAAAGTGGCCCAATTTTATACCAATGCATTGTGTCTGACTCTTTATTCCAACCTTGGGGGGCAATATTTGTTTCCAGAACATCAGCTGAAACACAACAATAGTCCATAGGAAAAAAACTTGCTAAAATATTCCTTATTATCATTTTTCCATGGATCATTAAGAACATACCCCAATTTAGCTTAAATATTCTGTGGGTGACATCAAATAAGTTTATAGAGCTTTCAGTGCTCAAAGATTTGAAATATATTATCTATCTATACACATACATACAAATCCCACAAAATGTATTTTTTCAGACATTAGGATGCATATCTTTCTTCCACTCGTGGGTTTTATACCCATTCATCTCTCTCTCTCTCTCTCTCTCTTTCTCTCTCTCATGCACACATGTTCTAGGAAGCTGTCTATTCAAGACTGCAGCAACAGCTGCATGAAAATGGTGAACCCATCCATTAAATGAGGAAAACACA
The DNA here is from genome assembly GCF_032191835.1 of Heteronotia binoei. Taxonomy (NCBI): domain Eukaryota; kingdom Metazoa; phylum Chordata; class Lepidosauria; order Squamata; family Gekkonidae; genus Heteronotia; species Heteronotia binoei. The sequence continues at coordinate 73,678,212 of NC_083228.1, read as the reverse complement.
TTTGAACTATAATAGACTGGGAGTCTCATTCCATAAAATGACAGAGCAAGTTTTGTAACATATTTATTTTCCATTCAGAAATACCAACACAATTAAATGTGGAAGAATCCGTTCCTCATCCCCTGCAAGAATCAAAAAGGACTGGAACAAGTACCCTGACCTGGATAGATCTCTGATGTAGCCAATCCTCCTGGAGTTTACAGCAGGCCCTGAACAAAGAGGCCTGTAAGCTCTTGGAGGAGTGACTATATCAGGGTGGTGTGGCCTAATATGCAAAGATGTTCCAGCTACAAAAAAAGCCCTGCATTGAGGTAAATAATGTCTATATTTTATTTTTTAAAAAAGGTAAAGATAGTCCCCTGTGCTAGCACAAGTCGTTTCCGACTCTGGGGTGCATTGAGGTAAATAATGTCTATATTTTATTTTATTTTTTAAAAAGGTAAAGATAGTCCCCTGTGCTAGCACAAGTCGTTTCCGACTCTGGGGTGACGTTGCTTTCACAACGTTTTCACAGCAGACTTTTTACGGGGTGGTTTGTCATTGCCTTCCCCAGTCATCTACACTTTCCCCCCAGCAAGCTAGGTACACATTTTACCAACCTCGGAAGGATGGAAGGCTGAATCAACCTTGAGCCAGCTACCTGAACCCAGTTTCCACCGGGATCAAACTCAGGTCGTGAGCAGAGCTTAGGACTGCAGTACTGCAGCTTTACCACTCTGCGCTAAGGGCTCCTTTAAATTCTATTCCTTTAAATTTTACATCATGTCATAGATAGCCACTAGCTCATAGAAGTCAACAGGTCTGAAAGACTGGGTGAAACGATCTCTTTAGAAGGTACCAACTGCCTGTCCTGGTTTCATAATCTGTGTTTGGCTTTTCCCATCCCTTTGAGAAGGCACACAATTTAATAACATTAGCATGCTTACAGTCTGAACAACAGAGGCTTGAACTGCGAACAGAGGAGAGCATGAAAACAATGGAAGCTTTTCACTTGCTGCTGCTGGGCAGCCCAAAGGCTGTTTGCAAGAGTAGGCTCAGCTGTGCTTGGTGTTCTCAGTTCTAAGCAACAACAGAACTAGATGTCAAATTGAAGATCTCACTCAACCAGTGTGTGTTTGTGTAAACACATGCCTGTCTGCTGGAATGTGCAAGTCTCATATGTGACTTACTATGACAAAGAGTAGTGGGGGGGCATCTTCCAATACATTTTTAATGTATGTCAAATGGTGATTTTAATCCATATTAATGTTTTTAAAGAGGCAAAACTAGAACGTCATAAAGTATAATGCAGAATCATGAGCTAGCTGTGGATCTCCACTTAGCCTTTTTACAGATGGATGTATGCATGGCAAGCCCTGATCTGGATGACCCAGGCTACACATCTGTAGATCCTGTCAGATCTCAAAAACTGACCACCAAGGAATTCCAAGAACACTATGAAAAGGAAGACAAATGCAAACTACCTCTGTTAGTCTCTTGCCTTGAAAGCTCTACCTGGTCAATGTAAGTTGGCTGAGACTTGACAGCATTTACACACACACACACACACACAGAGAGAGAGAGAGAGAGAGAGAGAGAGAGAGAGAGAGAGAGAGAGAGCGCAAACTGAACTGAGCTCAAGGGTGAGCCAGTTTTTATCCAGGGTTGCCAACAATCTGGAGTGAAATAATGTCCTGTACCTTTAACAGAGACTTTCTATAGGGAAAGAGGCACATGAAGCTTTTCATGGCACAGAAGGTAAATATCACTCTGTAAATAATATCACATTCAGCCTCTGTTAATAATATCACATTCAGTCACTTTTTCTCCAGATTTTTGGCAACTCTATATACTTTGATACTGTGGCAATAAAGAGTTCTACTGACCCAGCCCCAACCAACTGTACTGAATATATTAGAAGAAGACAGGAAAATTTTGCCTCTGTTAATCAGGGGCTAGCCTTAAATCATTTCAAGAACGCTCTATATCAATTATCATAAATTATTTTGAGTATTCTTATCACTGTCTCTTCGTAGGGTGGATCTTGAGCAGATGGTGCTCTCCAGCGTGCCCTTCTCTATTTCAAGTCACCAGATCTTACCCCAAAATCCAACATGTAAATTGCTTTTCGTTTTAAATATTAAACCTACAATTTCTCTCTTAAAGTAATAAGGAGGTCAGATTACAGGCATGTATTTTTCCAGTGGTTTCTTGGCCTAAATGAGCCAGGGTTTTTTCCCCCCAGAGAACCCACAAGACTTTAATTAAAAACAAATGAAATGGGACAGATGTAATACCCTAAGGTTCACCACAGCACTTTGAAGTTAGTATTCTGAAAATGGTGTCGAAACCTTTCAAGTGTGGAGCATACACCTTATTTGATACTTATACTTTATTGGATTAGACTGGCACACTGAAAATCCATGACTCACCTACTACTGAGGAAATAATAAAAAATAAAAAGGCTTGAACTTTGGTCTTCTCATTCCAAGTCAGGTTCTCTACAGAACAAACTTTTGTCTGTAAGCCCTTGAAGTGCTGCCCATGCTTAATAGGATCTGAGTTAACAAAAGGCAGGTATGACTGGCCCCGTGCCCTATTCCCTGATTGATGATACAATAGTAATACCGAGCATTTATATTGTGCTTTCTACATGTTCAAAACACTTCCTATAATCTCAGGATTCCCACCCTTCTCCTTGATATTTCAAGATTCATGCCAATCACTTCAATGAGCCAAGCTGCCTCCTGCCTTCTTTCCTTAACTCTTGAGCTGATTTCCTCAGCATGGCCATAACCCCTCTTTCTGTCACACTGTTTTCAGTCTCTTAACATGATCACAGCAATAGCGGCATTTCCTCTGGCAGTTGAGCCTGTAGTTAAAGTAAGGTCTAGGGTTATCTGTGAAATTTCAATTAAATCAGAAGCTTTGATAATCCGATAAGTTGCCCCATCTTTTTGAGACAAAACATGAGGTTATTTGATCCGCTGTTTGCATTTCTAGGAGCAGTGCCTCAAAGACCATCAGTGAAGACAGGTCAAGAGATGGATGGTGTGGCTATGACTTTACCAAGCAGCCTTTGACAAGCTCACTGCAGACCAGACCATGGTTAAATATCAGTCATTTTGGCACTTTTATCTTTCAGATACAGTATTCTTTCATCCACCTAAAAGGCACTCAGTTATCTTCAAAGAACTGTAGTTAAAACAGTCCTTGACAGATCTTCCTTAGGAAGAAATAATTTAAATACAAAAAGTGCTCTTCTTGAACTTGCCACACACAAATCCTGTAGATCCATGCACAAGGTGAGATATAAAAATAGGGTTCCCACTAGAGTTGCCAGGTCTGTGTTGGAAAATATCTGGAGACTTTGGGGGTGGAGCCAAGAGAGGGTGGGATTTGGGGAAGGGAAAAGCCTCAGTTTGGTACAATGCCATAGAATACACACTTCAAAGCAGCCATTTTCTCCAGAAGAGCTGAACTCTGCCAGCTGGAGATCAGTTGTAAAAGCGGATCTCCAGGCCCTACTTGGAGACTGGCTGCCCTAGTTCAGACACAGAGAAATATTAGCTAACTGAGTGGTATAAGTGGTAAATGATGAATGAATTCATTCTATATACATTTTCAATTTTAAATGCAATTTCAAATAAATACAATAGAATTACTTTTAAAGAAAAATCCTATTTTTTTAGACCATGCACATATGTGTCAGAGCAAGCACCACAGGAAAAGAGGCATTCCTTCATGAGTAAGGCAGATGAGGAATGCCTTTTCTAAGATGTTGTTTACTATCTGTAGTTTTTTTATAAGTGCTTATACCAATTCTGGTTCAAGAAAGGAAATTCAGGATGTATAATCAGAATCCTAGTAGAGAGGGAAATCATCTAAAATGGTCAAAAGAAATTTTTGATGGTCACCCCTTTGATCACCCCTTTTGTCCTCAATAATAAGAGAATGAAGAAAAGAACCCTGTGTCTGAATGTATAGTTGTATCACATTATATACCATTCAAAGCTAGAGCATTAGGAGAATTCCTAATGGAATTCCTCCATGGAAGATCTGACCATGGCACTTCAAGCTGTGGCAGGGTGGCTCAAGCTGAGTTGACTGAAGTTGAATCCGACGAAGACAGAGGTCCTGTACCTAAGTCGTGGTGGTCTCGGAACCGAGGTCTTACTACCAACCTTGGATGGGGCACCACTTACACCGGTGCCCAAGGTCAAAAGCTTAGAGGTCCTCCTGGATTCCTCTTTAAATATGGAGGCCCAGGTGGCAGCAACCGCCAGATCAGCCTTCTATCATCTACGGCTGATAAGGCAGTTGGTCCCCTACCTCGAACGCAACAGTGATCCACACCACAGTCACCTCAAGATTGGATTACTGCAATGCCTTCTACATGGGGCTGCCCTTGTCTCGAACCTGGAAGTTTCAATTGGTGCAGAATGCAGCAGCCAGGTTGTTAATGGGTCTTCCTATACGGGAACATATTCAACCTGTGCTGAAAGTGCTGCACTGGTTGCCCATTGCATACTGGGTTTGTTTCAAGGTGTTGGTTCTTACCTTTAAGGCCCTATATGGCCAGGGGCCTGCATACCTGAGGGACCGCCTTTCCCCACATGTTCCCCGGAGAGCACTTCAGTCTGGATCACAAAATCTACTCACAATCCCTGGCCCTAAGGAGGCCAACTAGAGCCTTCTTTGTAGTGGCCCCAAGCTGGTGGAATGAATTGCCGGAAGAGGTCAGGGCCCTGCGAAAGCTCATACAGTTCTGCAGGGCCTGTAAGACGGCACTCTTCCACCAGGCATTTGTGAACTAGACTGTTGGCCACTACAGTTTAAAGCAACATGTGAACCACCACCAACAATCTGCTGTATAGCAGCTGCAGAGAGGATAACTTAAGATCTGCTATACAGAGAACTATAACATTGGAAAATGTAAGATCATGGCACTGAAACATTTTTTATGTATTTTATGTTTAGTTTTACTCTATGTTTTATGGTTTTAATGTTGTACCACTATGTCGAATCATGCACATGCATGTCTGTGTGAGCTGCCCTGAGCCCGCCTCGGCGGGGAGGGTGGGATATAAGTGGAATAAAAAATAAATAAATAAATAAATAAATTCAAAATAGGCACTTCCATAATGGTAAAACACCAATCAAACACTCTAAGCACTCAGTATAGTGATATGTGGGGGGCAGATATTTGCACAAGTATATGAGAAAGGTGCTGTATGTGGGGAAAGAACTTGGAAGGAACAATACCTCCCACTTCCACAAAGCCCACCATTAAATGGATGGGCCTTTACACAGCATATTACTATATATGTTACATAACTTAGTATGTACTTTTCCTAAGTGACTGACACATACATTATGGTACTATAATAACAAATAAAACAAATGTAGCTTACTTGATGAAATTTCACACAAAGACAGAGAGACTAAGATGCTGCTACTAATTTTTTATATTTGATGTTCACAATAGTCTAATTTTTTTTTTAAAAAAAATGAAAAATAAACCTTACTTTTATGCAACATAACAGTTGTTGATATCTGATGTCCACTTCCTGACCTAAGGTAAAAGAAGGTTATCTGGCTGGACGGTCAGCATAAATCCAATTATAGAGCATGGTAAAACCTTTCAGAGCCAAAGATATCAATTACCTTGCTAGAAACCAGAGAGCAGGTCAATATTCACAAAAAGGTTTTCAAGACATATATATTGGGAGGGGGAGCACGTGTACACACACCCCTTTACTATAAAGATGCTTTTGCTTTAAACAACTCATTGCAGATCATTCCAAATTTACTTAAGAAGAAGAAAGCAAACATGCCATTATAAAGGATTAAGCTGAAGTCTTCCATTTGCCCAGAACCAATCACAGGTCTGTTATAATACCTATAGTTTATTGACCCAAGAGTGGATGCTAAGCTCAATAGACAAAATGCTTCGTTATAATCTCGGCTTTCTCCTATGAAAATGGTTCAGGAGGGAATATTGAAAGTCATGAGTTATAAAAGGTTTCTCATGCTATACATCCCCTGACTCTAAGCCTCCCCCCTCCAGTGTACTATGTGGTGTTAGGAGATGAAGCAGCCCAAATTCACCTCCAAGGTCTGTTTTCCATTCCCCCCTCCCCACCAACTAATGCCCTGGCAGTGCTTGTCAGGCCTTTTCTGAAATATTTTTCTTCCTTCTTCCTTTAAACTTGCAAACAAATATTTTTCTACATGTGTGGGAAGCCCCCAGGTATTCTGAAGCCCCTCCCTCAACTACAGGCTCTACTCATATTCATGGGACTGTCAATTTTAGTATTAGAAAGAGTGACTATATAACAGGGAAGAATAGTTTTCTTCATTTCAGCCTTGGAGAGGCAATGAAGGACATGTTACAGTTCTGACATTTGCCAATACATGCAAAGCTGTTTCCAAACAAGCAGAGATCCATTTACAAAGATGTGGTTTTTAAGCAACTACCAGCCTAGAAACCACAGCCTTGATTCAAAACCCACTGGAACTAATGCAAAGCCTGCATGTCTTTTCTTTTTTGCTTCAGAGTTTGATGCAAAAATGTGGTTTTTTTAAAAAAAACAACCGATTGATGGAAACAGAACATAAATTCATCTATCAAATTATCTCTGCAGCTGCTCCTAATATTTACTTACACTCAAATAAAGTATTGGGAATGCACTAGGTTTGCCAACCTCCTGGCAGCTATTACAGTTGAACTCTCCAGGTGAACAAGATCTGTTTCCCCAAAGTAAATGGCTGTTTTGGTGGGTGGACTCTATAGACAGCTTCAAGAGGGGAATGGATAAGCATATGGAGCAGAGGTCCATCAGTGGCTATTAGCCACAGCTTATTGTTGGAACTCTCTTTCTGGGGCAGTGATGCTCTGTATTCTTGTGGGGGAGCACAGTGGAAGGGCTTCTAGCTCCACTGGTGGACCTCTTGATGGCACTTAGGTTTTTTTGCCACTGTGTGACACAGAGTATTGGACTAGATGGACCATTGGCCTGATCCAACATGGCTTCTCTTATGTTCTTATGGCATTATACCCTGCTGAGGTCCTTCCCCTTCCCAAACCCCACTTTCCCCAGGCTCTAGCCCCAAACTCTGCAGCAAATCCCAACCCAAAGCTGGCAACCCTAGAAGGCACATGGAATGTATAAAAAGGTAAAGGTGCAAGCACCAGTTGTTTCTGACTCTGGGGAGACAATGATTTCACGTTTTCAAGGCAGACTTTTTACAGGTTTGCCATTGCCTTCCCCAGTCACCTACACTTTCCCCCCAGCAAGGATGGAAGGCTGGGTCAACCTTGAGCTGGCTACCTGAACCCAGCTTCCGCTGGGATCGAACTCAGGTCGTGAGCAGAGTTTAGGATTGCAGTACTGCAGCTTTACCACTGTGCACCATGGGGCTCTTATGGAATGTATAGAGTTTAATTTATTTATTTTACATAGTTACATACTGCATTTCCATGAATAGTGTCTGAGATGATACACAATTCGCCAAAATATGACATCATTTCACATTGTTCAATTTCAGTTTAGGGTGATTAGAGGTTAGAGGGAAGAGCAAATTATTATCGCAAGACCATTGTGAATAATAACCATTAATGGGTTTATCTTTCAGGAAGTTGCCCCCATTCAGATTACCTTCGAAAGGCATTCCTCTGGTTCAAAATGAGACATTTCTAAATGCATCTTGAGTTAAATAAATTTAATAGAGCTATAAACAGATTACAGAGTAATTTCACATGCCCACAATATACAGTATGTCGCAGAAGTGAGTACACCCCCTCATATTTTGTAAATATTTAAGTATATCTTTTCATGTGACAACACTGAAGAAATGACACTTGGCTACAATGTAAACTAGTGAGTCTACAGCTTGTATAACAGTGTAAATGTGCTGTCCCCTCAAAATTATGCAACACACAGCCATTAATGTCTAAACTGCTGGCAACAAAAGTGAGTACAGCCCTAAGTGATAATGTCCAAATGGGGCCCAAGTAGCCATTTTCCCTCCCTGGTGTCATGTGACTCGTTAGTGGTACAAGGTATCAGGTGTGAAGGGGGAGCAGGTTATCGCTGTCACTTCCTCATACTCGTCACTGGAAGTTCCACATGGCACCTCATGGCAATGAACTCTCTGAGGATCTGGAAAAATGAATTGTTGCTCTACATAAAGATGGCCTAGGCTATAAGAAGATTGCCAAGACCCTGAAACTGAGCTGCAGCACGGTGGCCAAGACCATACAGCGGTTTAACAGGATACGTTCCACTCAGAACAGGACTTGCCATGGTCGACCAAAGAAGTTGAGTGCCCGTGTCAGTATCCAGAGGCTGGCTTTGGGAAATAGATGTATGAGTGCTGCCAGCATTGCTACAGAGGTTGAAGGTCAGCCAGTCAGTGCTCAGACCATACGCCGCACGCTGCATCAAATTGGTCTGCAGAGCTGTCGTCCCAGAAGGAAGCCTCTTCTAAAGATGATGCACAAGAAAGCCCGCAAACGGTTTGCTGCAGACAAGCAGACTAAGGACATGGATTTCTGGAACCATGTCCTGTGGTCTGATGAGACCAAGATAAACTTATTTGGATCAGATGGTGTCAAGCGTGTGTGGCGGCAACCAGGTGAGGAGTACAAAGACAAATGTGTCTTGCCTACAGTCAAGCATGGTGGTGGGAATGTCATGGTCTGGGGCTGCATGAGTGCTGCCGGCACTGGGGAGCTACAGTTCATTGAGGGAACCATGAATGCCAACATGTACTGTGACATTCTGAAGCAGAGCATGACCCCCTCCCTTCGGAGACTGGGCCGCAGGGCAGTATTCCAACATGATGATGACCCCAAACACACCTCCAAAATGACCACTGCCTTACTAAGAAGCTGAGGGTAAAGGTGATCGACTGGCCAAGCATGTCTCCAGACCTAAATCCTATTGAGCATCTGTGGGGCATCCTGAAACAGAAGATGAAGGTGCGCAAGGTCTCTAACATCCACCAGCTACATGACGTCATCATGGAGGAGTGGAAGAGGACTCCAGTGGCAACCTGTGAAGCTCTGGTGAACTCTATGGCCAAGAGGGTTAAGGCAGTGCTAGAAAATAATGGTGGCAACACAAAATATTGACACTTTGGGCCCCATTTGGACGTTATCACTTAGGGGTGTACTCACTTTTGTTGCCAGCAGTTTAGACATTAATGGCTGTGTGTTGCATAATTTTGAGGGGATAGCACATTTACAGTGTTATACCAGCTGTAGACTCATTACTTTACATTATAGCCAAGTGTCATTTCTTCAGTGTTGTCACATGAAAAAATATACTTCAATATTTACAAAATGTGAGGGGGTGTACTCACTTCTGTGACATACTGTACAAAAAGATGTCTAGCAAGACATGATCACAAATAGAAGCTTAAATACTATAATAATCATTCTACAAAACAGAGATTATTAGACATAACAATTCTGTCGGTCAGGCTGGTGCTGCAGTAGAAGGTACTGCATTTGTGTTGCTGCTCTGTCACATCATTCTGCCTAAGAACCAAACTTGTGCTGGGGATCTCGGATTGGACCTCCTGACATTTTTTTTCAATTACATGCAGGAATCTCTGAATTTCACTGGAACAGCGCTGTACTGGAGAGGGAATATTTAACAGATTGTACCCATTGGGCTATGCTGGGTTTAGGATATTTAAAGGTCCACATACACTTATTTGAGTCCTCCTCTGTTCCCACTTTCAGAGGTCAAGTGGAGAGCTAATGGCACCACAAATTTGGTGCTCCTGTCTTACATCATTTCACTTGGTACCTGGTTTGTTGAGTTACAGGCACCAGGAGAAAGCATTTTCATTTCCAAAACATTAATGGACCAATAAGGTTGGCTCTCTGTTTATGAGTCCATTAGCTGGAGTGGGTTTTCTGTGCTCTTTGTGTAGTTTATTTGCTTAGATTACTTATGTGGTAGCTGCTGTTTTGCTTTGTTTTTAATTATTGGAAGCTGCCCTAGGAGGTTAACTTTTTTAAAAAATTAAGTGGCTATAAATGTTTTAAATTAATGGCAACTAGGGAATGATGTTTAGCTTGGGGAAAATGGTGTGCAGGAAAAGTGTTAAACTTTTCTTCTCACTAGTGCCACTCCTACAATCAAATTCCAGGACCCCACAGACTGATTTAAAGCAAAACACAAACATATCAGGAAACCAAATCAGTGCTCTCTTCAGTTATGCGTAGTTTGTCCTGAAACTTCCCCATAACCATTCTATGCTAGAAAGCATGTATCAAATAGACAAGGCAAGACAACATTTGCAGTTTCTTCCTATACACTTGTAAGCTAATTGCACTTTTAGGTGGGATAGGATGAGAAGATCAACAGAGGTCCTGGGCAGGAAAGTGTACTGGTTGGCCAAAACATTTCTATAGGCCTGGATACTTAGCGGTAGTGAGTATCACCCTAAGAGCCTCCATAGCTGGAAGGTGGATGGGGAAGGGCATGATGTCAAAAATGACATTAGCAGGAAAACCACTCTGATGTCCCCTGTGAAGGTGATGATAAAGCAGCAATAATGGACTGCTGGATGTGTATATAAAACATGCACAATGTAGATATTAGCAGTGTTTCATATGTCCAGAGGTTATAGTTTTACTTTGTCTCCAGCAAGATCTGCTCTCTCAGTGTGACTGATTTTGCTTTCTGCTTCTGGAAATTGTATCTGACATGGATCATAATCAAAGACTTGCAAATACTCTTTTAGCATGAATGCGTCTGGGAAGGAGGGTCTCAATTAAAAGCTTGATATTTATCTGGCATGATTTCCCCACAGCTGATAAAGCCAATACTTTGATGACTTCAATGATTCTTTTGAAGAATGAAATTAGGCAAATTACCTGAGCGAAAATTATCTTCCTTTTGATGTATGATAAACAGATACCAAGTTACTTTGAATTAAACCCCAAACACATACATTGGTTTATATTTGCCAAATTAAACTCTGACTTTTATGGGTTTTATAGTAGTTATTTTGATTGTGTTTTATAATGTGTTATTTATATTGTAAGCTGCCTTGAGTTCCACAAAAGAGAAAGGCAGCTAATAAACTGATCACATTAAACAAACAAACAAACAAATAAATAAATGCTCTCATTTCCTAGGAATTTAAAAGCTAAAGTAAAGTGTTCACCCATAATCTGTTATGTGGTTATCACTAAGCTTTGCTTCCTTTCTTGCTAGCAAAATTACTGCAGTGTAGAAATAGAAGATAACCATCAAACTTACTCTTTAGGGGGGGTTAGGTCTTCTGGTCTAGTCTCAAAGAATCTGAAGACTTCGTCACACTGGGAAATATGAGGGGGAAGCCTCACCAATGCCTGTTGATTGTTCAAATAAATATAAGAAAGGCAAAGTCATATTAGAAACATACCATTTTAAACAAAGAAACAAGGGGGGAAAGGCTGAAATCTTTTGGTTCACATCAACCCACAACTACTAGTGAGGAAAAATCATATAAAAAAATTAATAGAGCTGTAGTGAAGCCATAATTCATTGTACTCAAACACATGAGACTTCTTACTAGAAGTGTTCAGAGCTGTCCTCCTGGAGACTCTTCTTAAATCTACTATGCCACTAACAGCTTCCTAACAGCAACCATACTGGTTCCATATGAATACAAAGCCAATCAGGAACACTGATTGCGGAAATTAGATTGTGGTTATCAGAAAGTGGTAGCAAAACAACACAATGTTGGGCTCCTTTAGAAGCCAACCCAGAAACTTTAAGTAGTTCAGAATGTGACAGCATGATTATTGCCAGGAGTTAGCCTACAGGAACATATTTCATTTCTTTTAAAATTGGTTCCCTACCCCTGCTTTACAGGTTCCCCACCCCTGCTTTACAGCCTAGGATTCACATATCTCTAACTGCCATCTTCTGGCTGAACCCACTTACAGTTGCCTGTTTGGCATCTATCAGAGCTCATCCCTTTTCGATAGTCTCCCACTCTGTAGACCAGGCTCCTGAGGAGGTTACAAGGGTTCCATCCTTAGAAAATTTTAGGAGGTGCTGTTAGGCTATTTATTTGCTAGGGCTTTAAATGGTGCATAGCTACTAGCATTTTGGGAGAAGGTTATGGAATTTTAGGATTGATTTTAACTTAGACGTGTAAATACGGATGGTCACATACCAGGAAAATGTGGTTTGGGTCAGTTCATGGCTGCAAGCCTCCTTGAAAGGAACCAAAGTCCCTTGAAATGGGATTTGCAGAAAGCCTGAAAAACAGCTGAGCAGTAAGGAGCAGCCTGTTCTCCACTGCTCAGCTGTTTAAACTTTAAAGGAACTGCAGAAGACAACCTGAAACAGCTGAGTTTGTTGTTGTTGTTGTTGTTGAGTGGCAGGGAGAGCCTCCCTGCCGCTCAGCTGTTTTGGGGGCTGTCTGGTGCAGTCCCTTTGAAGTTTAAAGGGACTGCAGAAAACAGCCTGAAACAGATGGGCAGCCAGGAGAGCCTCCCAACTGCTCACCTGTTTTTTGTGGATTTCACAGGAAACAGAGATGGGTTTAGAGGGACACAGGGTCTCTTTAAACTCTGCTTTCTGCTCTGCTTTAAAAATTCATGGAAGTTCATGAATCACGGTGTGTGATTTGGTTCGTGCCCATCCCTACTTGCAAATAAAGAAAGCACAGTATATAAATATTTTAATTAATAAATAAAGGTTCTGACCTGGTTATAACAGAAGCATTTTTTTAATTGCACAAAATGTGTAAAGCAGAACTGTTAGAAGGGAATTAGGGTTGTAGTCTTAAGGCTTATGAAAAAATTTAGGCAATTTCATTGCATTGTTTGTTGAACATAATGTGCCATTTTGCACTATTTTCTAATTTTGTGATCTAGCTTTATGACATTATTCTCTATATCATAGTTTTATTGCCTTGTTTTCTAATTTTGCAATCTAGTTTTAATGACTGTGTTACACAATGTTTACTACATTGTTTTTCAATTAGGTAATCCGCCTTGAGACTCCAGGAGAAAAGTGTATTATAGAAGAAGCAAACAAAAGAGATATTTAAAAGCAATCACTGCCATTTTTTTCTGTCTCTGTGCTGACACAAACAATTCATATTTGAAAAAAATGGATCCTTTCCATAACTGCAGTTTGATAAAGCAGTGATTGTGATTACATCAATGGATTTAAGTTTTTCCTGCTTGACATGTATATTAAGTAGGTCTATCCTCAACAGAGGTCTGTATTCTTTTTTTTGTGGTTTTCTGGCTGCATGCATGACTGAAAAATCCCAACACCTCTTATTTTGTAGATTATGATCAGCAGCAAATTCCTCCCACTACTTGTGTGGAATATTGTGTTAATTTCATTTTCATTTAAATTGCAGGAAGGAACTACTGAAAATGTGAAAGATAGTAATCTCTAACTGTATTGCTGCACTCTGAGATTTCTGCAGTTAGTGCTTTAAACAACCGTCTCAAGAGCCCTTTCCAAATATTCAGGATGTGTGCATTGTGTGTGTGTGTCGGGGGGGAGGGGGTGGGACTGCGGCAGTAGACCCCATCCCCTGCTTGTGCACAGTCTGCATGCACAAAATGTAGGATCTCTGAGCACAGCTTTTTACCAGGGGCAAGGCCAACTATCTAACTCAGTCTAAAGCTGCTTCATATGTTCATATTAGAGAATCATTTGGTTACCAATGGTAGATGCATATCTGGCCGCTGCCCCCCCCCCTTTAATCAGATTATACAAGTGCTTCATCACTGGAAAGGGTGGAGACATGATTTTTGAAGGGTTATTTTTTAATGAAAAAAGAGAAAAGTTTATAAAATGCCAATAAATTGCTGTAAGGAAAAACTATAGCTCTGCTCATGCTTGCCACTTTAAAAGGCTAAATGCTCCCTCTAGTACTCCAATAGGGAACGGGAGCACTCAGCCTCAAATGATTTTTTACAAATAAATCTACAGATTTCTTTAATTCACAAAAAGTCATGGATATTGGAAGGAAAAAACTGTCACTTGTAATTTAATGATGTCACTAGCACTATCCAAAAAGCATCCATGACATCTATACAAGCATATTCCATAAGTGTATGTTCATACTCAAATTAGTCATTGTGTCTCTCTTCAGAAAAACTAATTGTTAACAGAGATGAAGAGACACAGTGTGGTGTAGTGATTAGAGCAGGGCTCCCCAGCTTGATGTCCACCAATACCTAAAAATACCAAATGATTTTAGAAAGTGGGTGGGGCCAAGTGGGGCTTTGTCTAGCAAGGCTTATTTTTGTTGTCGTTCAGTCGCACAGTTGAGTCCAACTCTTTGCAACCCCATGGACAAAGTCACACCAGGCCCTCCTGTCTTCCATCATCCTCTGAAGTCTGCTCAAATTCGTGTTTGTTACATCAGTAACGCTGTCCAGCCATCTCATCTTTTGCTGTCCCCTTCTTCTTTTGCCTTCTGTCTTTCCCAGCATCAGGATCTTCTCCAAGGAGTGCTCCCTTCTCATTTGGTGGCTTCAGCATCACAATACCTGATCCCACAGTACCTGATCCCCTCGTCTGATGAAGTGTGCTTAGAGAGCACATGAAAACTTATGTTACAAAACCAGTGTAAGTTTATTGTATAGCTTTACACTTAAATTCTGCTAGCTGATGAAAAGAATCACAATTTTCCTGTGATAAAATATCACAATTTGAGAGTTAGGAAAATATCCACATAGCAGAAATACTATTCTGAAGGCGGAAGGCTGGATGCCCTGGAATAACAACTGTACATGCATTGCACTTAAGTGCCTGATAAACTAGGAAGACCTTTACATTCAAATTAATTGATTATCTCTATTAATCTTCCGAGACAGCTCTTTTCTCAATTAGATGACGGGCATTCCGATAAGAGTCACTCTGATTTCTAACTATGATGTGTGATTATTCAGAAAGGGAAGTAACTTTCCCGCCTCCAGTACCTACTGACATCTAAACTGGGCCTCTGTCATCACATCACCTATCATGCCAACTAATGCAACAGCTTCTGGATTTGGTGCACTATTTACAATGTAATTCCCAGTATTAGGTAACATATTGATGGCATCAATCACAAAAGTGGAAAAGACTGTGACAGAAAGAATTTATTTAATGGCAGGAAAAGAAAAGTGTAAAATATAGTCTTTCCCATTGCTAAAGTATCTTGAGGGTGTTCGTTGTTAAGAAAGAAATATCTGATTTGTATGCATGTGTGACCAGCAACAGAAAGAGACAAAGAGGACAGATAATGGTCACCATAGCACACTATTGGGTTTCCATATAATGAAAAACTTATGCTGTGATATGAAAAGGAAGAGAACTGTGAAGAGCAAAACAGAAAAGGTGGGTAGAAGTAGTAAAAAAATAGTTCTGGAACCCTGGTGGTATATAAACAGAGATGGAAAAAGTATTCTATAGATTAAATACAAAACAAATGCACATTTAGAGGGGCTTATTTTGACTACGCCCAGGGGTCATTTTGTAGAAAAATAGGTGGTGGAGCTCATCCAGGGATTGTTATGCAGCTGCACATACTATTCAATAGACAAGGAGGTGGAACTCTCAGAAGGAGGAGTTGGAACTCTTGGAAAGGTTCAGGAGCTGCGCTCCTGTGAGCTGCCACTGAATCCAAGGCCTGATTAAGACAGACAAAAAGCCTTATTAAATTGTGAAATGTCTCTGACCCAGGGATCTCATGAAATCCTTCGTTATTCTAGATTGGTACAAACTACTTAGATGAAGCTGCTTCAGAGGGGTCCCAGAAGACTTCATTTTACACAAAAATAATTCCTAGGGAAATAGGGAATTTATTTATAATAATCCAGGGAGGGAAATAATCCAGAGAGAAAAATTTCAGTGGGCAACAAATATTTACAAGTGCAACCCACACTATATTCCTGCTTTCCAGGAAACCATCCAGAACCCTGTTGCTTGTGTTTATATATGAAAACATACAGTCTTATTACCTAGGTTTCCTCACCAGGCTTTTTAAAAGCCTTTGCCAGAAAAAGCTTAATTATCAGAGAACAGCTGTTTAGATGCTGCAAAGCTGTAAAATGCTACCCCGTTCTTGGGAGGTCTGTGGAATAGAGATGGCAAGCTCTCCTGTATATAAAACCAGTGGCTCACACTGACTGATCTTTGCCATGATGTCCTTTCCATGCAGAGGTTCATATTGTACCCTCTGATGTGTATTGCTTTTTTGTCCTGAAGACAGAGCCCTAGTCAGATAGAGCCCTCACCTGAGCATTTATGAAAAGACAGCACTTTTCATTCATGGTGTCAGCTGCTATTTACAGTAGGAAAAGTTATAGTTTAGAAAACCAGCAGATGTTATTAACTTGCCCTGTTTGTCCTATCTAAAGTTCTCCCTGATTTAGGATTGCTATCTTTTGTTATAGTGAAGTGAAAACACTGAATGATGTTAGCGTGTGAATAAGATAAGAAGCCAATATCTCTGTTAAACCCTGGGGGTTCCATTGGTTTTTTATCTCACTACATATGCTATCATCATTCAGTTCTTGCATCTATTTGTAAACTCCTTTATTACGCTGTATGCTAATTCACCTTAATCCAATCACAGCTATAGTTACTGCTCAATTGCTTATGCATATTGACTCTAATTGGCCCTTCCTGGCAACATTCTCCTCACCCACTACCTATAAGTAAAGCTTGTTGGCTTCTGTTTCAATGTATCTGAAAAAACGTGCACAGAAGCTTATACCCAAATTAAAACTTTATTGGTCTTAAATATGCAACTGGACTCAAACTTTGTTTTACTGCTTCAAACCAACATGGCTATGCCACCCCCATCTTGGCAAGATAGGCTGCTCTAAACATTTATGGGAATTGTATTTATTGCTATTCAATCAATATCCTTAACACAAATTTGCTGCACATTTTCCTAACAGTGTGAAAGAGACTCAAGGACATTCACATCTTAGTCCCTTCCAAAGACTACTGGTTTCTTTGGAGACAGTCATATTACTCATGAATTTGTGCAAGTAGAAGCTGAAAAATTCTCAGCCTAAGTAGAGCAGTTTGACTTAGGCGATAGACCTCTGCTCTAACCTGAATGGCCCAGGTTAGCCTGATATTATCTCAGAAGCTAACCAGGGCCAGCCCTGATTAGTTTTGGATGGGAGGCAGCCAAGGAAGTCCAGGGTCTCTATGCAAAGGCAGGCAATGGCAAACCAACTCTGAATGTCTTTTGTCTTGAAATTCCTTACAGAGTCACCATAAATTGGCTGTGACTTGATGGCACTTTCCACATGAACTTATAAAGTCACTCTTGTAAATTGTCTCCTCCGTTACTTATGTTTAGTTTATTTAGTTAGATTGCTATTGTTTGGTTTATCAGTACAGGCCACCATTAATATAACAATTTCTCAGACATACCCTCATCCAGTAATGGACTGTCTGCTTTTTAAACAATTGCATCTCAGATAAGTAACCAGCTTATGGTTTCTGGGGGTCAGAGGTTACCCCATAACCCTTGGAGTGAATGCCTGCCTTCTGAGCAATACTTCTGTTCAGTGAACCCATGACACTATTTCTTGTGCACATGTTTTGTACAGTTCCTGCCTGTACAATTAATGTGAAGTCTACAGTGTGGGTGCACATATTTACAGATAACCAGTAAGCTTTTATTTGCCAAACACTACATTAATTGTTCCACAGACAGCTTGATCTCATGAGATAAGATTTTAGTTCTGTTTTCTCATCAGGGTGCAAAATTAAAGCTTCTTTATGTCTCAGGCTCTTAAAAGTCTGCTGAAAGCAGCTATCAATATGCTTTCTACTGCATTGCTTCCTGACTCTATGGGGGGAGGGGGGTGCCAAACTAATTTTAGAATCCCTACTGAATCCTCATTAAGTGAGCAACTGTAAATGTCACTGTGATTGCCTCTATGCAACAGTGTTTAGTGGAACATTCAGAAGATAATTTAATATTGACTGGTTACTTCTTAATGCTCTTTTAACTTACTTTTTGCTCATATAATCAGGATGCTAAGAGATTTTTTTACGTTCTTCTAAAAGACCACTTGAAACAGGAATAAAATCTAATTATATAAATTACTCTGGGATGAAAACACTTTCACAGGACAGTTGTCAGAAGACAGGTAGCCCAAAACTATGTTTATTGGCAATCAAGTCCCACAGAGTCCAAAACAATCTATTCCCCAGTAAGTGTGCACAGGATTGCAGACTAAGTGGTTTTTTAAAAATGTTGTGCAATGCAAAGGGAATTAGGTCTTTGTAAACTGTCCAGGCTAGCCTGATCTCATCAGATCTCGAAAGCTAAGCAGGGTCGGCCCTGGCTACTGTTTGGATGGGAGACCTTCCAAGGAATATCAGGGTCATGATGTGGCGTCAGGCAATGACAAAATACCTCTGAATGTTTCTTACTTTGGGAATCCTATGGGTCCCCATAGGCCAGCTGTGACTAGATAGCATAAAATAAAATAAAATAACCCTGCCCCCTCCAATGCTACAATTTATGTTGAATGTGGCAGCCCACAACTTTACTACAATGCATCTGGATATTCAACTCATGATGTGGGATTTTCCCCAGTTTTCAGTTTGTGTTTTGACCTATAAATCCTCCTAAGGCAGCCTCTTTTCATGTCACTATAAGGAATGCTGGATGAAAACATATTACAAGACCAAAGCAAACTGCGGTATGTAGACAGAAACCAATATGAACAAAACACCATGTGGGAAGGCTAATTATTAAATAACTTGCAATGTTTAAATCTTACTGAAACAAGTGTCAGCTGAATAGACTATTAAAAACCTCTACTCTGTGTAGTCATTTATCAGTGATACTATACTTCTTGAAAGAATTATTATATTAAATAAAACACAATGATAACCTCAAATTACACTGAGTATACAAAAACATTAACACAAAACCCAAAAATATTCAGTCCTTTTTCTAGAAAAGCATATGTGTGATTCTCTTATGAAGCAAACTAGTACTAAATTATAGATCAGGGGTGGCTAAACTGAAGCTAGGGAGCCACATGTAGCTCTTTCACACACATTGTTTGGCTCTCGAAGGCCCCACCACCCAATCGGCCGACTTGGAAAAGGCATTTGTCTCTTTAAATCACTTCTCCAAGCCAAGCCAGCCAGCAGCTTGGAGAATGCATTCAAAGTTAAAGTTGCTTTCTTTCTACCTCTTCCTCTACATCATCCCCTCCTCCATCTTCCTTCCTTCCTTCCTTCCTTCCTTCCTTCCTTCCTTCCTTCCTTCCTTCCTTCCTTCCTTCCTTCCTTCCTTCCATCCATCCATATTGTGGCTTTCAAACATCTGATGTTCATGTGTTGTGGCTCTCAAACATCTGACATTTATTCTATGTGGCTCTTACATTATGCAAGTTTGACCACCCCTTTTATACATATACTGCATTTGAGGTTATCATTTTGTTTTATGTTAATTCATTCAAGAAGGAAAGTATAATTTGTAAATGACTATGCAGAGCAGAGGTTTTTCATAGTTTATTCAGCTGACAGTTGTTTCTGTAAGATTTAAACATTGTAAGATATTTCACTTATTAATTGGCCTGTTAGCTTGCCCACACAATGTTTTGTTCATATTGAATGAGAACACATGCCTGACCAGGCACAGGATCTATATAATTTATAACACAAAAAATATTTTTGAAATAATTTCTTTGAAAAAGACTCATATATAGAATTGAGGAATATATTTTAATAGATTGGGATATCTGAGATCACTGACACACATACTATTACAGAACTAACCAAATGTCACAGAAACAAAATGTTTTCATCTCATTTAAATACAAATCTATATCATATTATTATCTGACAAAGGGAACTTTGACTCTCGAAAGCTTATACCCAAAAATCTCACTGTTCTCTAAGGTGCTACTGGATTCAAAGTTAGCTGTATTATTACAGTTATTTCTACTAGATCTCTGAAATCCAAGGCATTTATTCTGAAGAATAAGCTACTTGTTAATTTTCCCTTACTTATCATGGGTCTCTGTACGAAGGGATCTTTCAGCACAGTCCTTCCAGGGGGCATATTTTTTTTCTGTTTTATTTTGTTCCCATAATCTTGTTCCGCTGTATTATGCTTAGCTGATCATCATTCACTGTGTTCTACTGTCATCTGTCTAAGAAGAAAGTTATTCTTACCCTGCAGTATTCATCAATAGGTTTTAGTCTTTTCACAGCTACATCTCGAATATGACTTCTCCTGAAAAGGATTTTACCTGGGAGGAAAAAAGACAGAGATGATGCAGAGACTGAGTATGCATCTTGACAGAAAGTACTCAAGTCCTATATCATACAAATCAGGGCTTTTTTGGTAGGAAAAAGTCCAGCAGGAACTCATTTGCATATTATGTCACACACCCTGACATCATTACTTCACACAGAACTTTTTTGCAGAGGAAGTTTAGTACAAACTCCTTTGCCCTTTGATGCCAAGCCAGCTGGAACTGCGTTCCTGTGCATTCCTGCCAGCTGGAACTGCGTTCACCACTTGGAATATAATGCCATAGAGCAGGGGTGTCAAACATGCAGCCCATGGGTCTGATCAGGCCCCCGGAGGGCTCCTATCAGGCCCTTCTCTCTGTCTTGCTACCTTCTGTGTTACAGCTTGCTTTGTCAGGCTTGCTCAATTAAGCTACAGAGCAAAGCCTCTATTTTCTCCATTGGCTGACCAGCACATAAAGCAACATGTAAAAAGCTCACAATGCTCAGCCATTTCATGTTTTTTTATGGGTCTTAGGCTCAAAACACTGACCATGATATTTCTGTAATAAATATCAATAAATCAAAAGTAGGTTTGCAATTTACAAACACACATCTGAACAACATCTGACCAGCATACTCAAGTTTGCTACAACACAAGCACTGTCTCCAGATTTTGATACAATAATTCAGAGCAACAGGTGTCAGTTATCAGAGACTGTTAAATAAAATATTGTATGTGCTAAGCTTTTAAGCATGTTTTATTTTAAGGTTTTTTTAAAAAAAAAAACCCTTTAATTGTGCTTGTCTGTATCCTTTATAAAGTTTATATCTCTGCTATCTGGCATTACATTTTATGACACACACAACCTGGCCTGACAAGGTCTCATTTATGTCTGGTCTGGCCCTCATAACAAATGAGTTCAACAGCCCTGCCATAGAGTCTGCCCTCCAAAGCAGCCATTTTCTTCAGAGGTACTAATATTTGTTGTCTGGAGATCAGTTTTAATACTGGGAGATCACCTGAATGTAGGCTTGCCAGTCCCCAGATTCCAATGGGGAATCCCCTGGTTTTGCAGGCTCCTCCCTGCCACCAGCCAGCTGGCCAGTGGGGGAAGCTCATTGCCAACAGCCACCATGTGCCTTTAAATCTTGGCAGGCTTAGAAGAAGCTTGTAAATAATTGCTTGTGTTTGGGAAGGCATGTGTGCCTTTAAATCTCAGCAGAACAAAACTGCAGGGGGGCAGGGTGAGTGTATGAGAGAGGAAACTAGCACAGTCCCTCTGTTTGTTTGACATTCATTTCAGAAGTTGTTTGTATGGATAGTAAAGAGTTAACCAGAACCTGATTTAGGGTTGCCAGCCTCCAGACAGGGCCTAGAGATCTCCCCCTTTTACAACTGATCTCCAGCTGGCAGATATGAGCTCTGCTGGAGAAAATGGCTGCTTTTAAGGGTAGACTCTATGGTACTCTACCCTGCTGAGGCCCCTTCCCTTCAAAACCACACCCTCTCCCAGATTCATTCCCAAAGTCCCCAGGTATTTTTCAACACAGACCTGGCAACCCTAACCTGATTATTTGTGTGGATAGTAAAAAGTTAACCAGAACCTAGTCTGCTCTGTTCAGTACTTTTGTTTTCCTACCACATCCAGCAGCTCCTGGAATAAATTGCCCTACTGAGATCACAAAAATGTGGGGTTGCAAAAAACTGTTCATTGTGCCTGCTTTGTAAGTGTGTATGTGTTGTTCACTTTCATTTAGTGGAAGTGCAGCTGCTTGGGGAATTCTTTGAAGGAAGAAAAGAGGAGGAGAAAATGAAGACAGTATTCAAGGAAACTGCACTGCTGTATTTTTATTTATTTGCTTATTATTGGGAATAGGAAAGTCTCCAGGCTCCACCCCCAAATTTTTAAAGTATTTCCAGAGTAGAACCTAGCAACTCTACCCGAAAGTTGGCAACAATAGCCTTGTGCACTGACACAAGGCATTATGCTGGGTACCTCTCATGCTTCACCAGCAACAGAGTGCTTGGAATTTGTAAGGCTTAATTGAGGAGAAGAACCTTGAACTGACAGTACAGAGAAAACAACAAATGCAATTGATTTATTTACTTTTTACTAAAGATGAATAAAATAGCCCTTTCCCAGCAGTACTACTAAATGGTCTGGGAAAGTTCTGCAGAGCTCTGTAAGTGTAATAAATGTGCTGTAAAGTGTAAATGCAGACTCTTGACCAGTTCTCATTCTCTGATTTCCCTGCTTCCAATCCAAGCCACAAACTATAAGCCAGGCTGGTGGTGACCATATTTTAGAAATTATAAAGCAGCCAAAGTCATAGAACACATGAAAAGTCTCCTGAAACTAATTCAGTATTGCTAAATAGACCATTTACAGGGAAGCTACACTGCTGCCAAGAGCTTCAAAGTACCAATATAACAACAACAGTAGAGTATGGGAAACAAGGCACACATAATAAGGAGATTCATGTGGAACAAGTAAAACAAAAAGGTGGTGAAGTGGGGGTTGCATTGCAGATCTCAGAAAACGTCATATTTTAATTAATTCCCTAAATGGATGTGAAAAATTATCAGCATAATCATTCTGTTTTGAGACAATCCTGGAAACAGATCTCAGCCTTTGTAGTTATAGAAAGAACTGGTGACATTTGTAAAGCAGCTATGGAATTGTTCCAGACTGGTCATGTGGTTCTACTCTCCTCAGAACCAGCTCCTAATTCCATTGACTTGGAAGTGAGTCCCTCTGCTGTTACTGCCAATTACTTCTAAGAAAATGTATCTCATTTTGCACACTGATGTTTATTTATAGCCATGTTCAAACTTGATCCATGTTCAAACTGACAGTTGCACAAGAAAGAAATCAGAAAAACTTCAAAACAGAAAAGGCAATGCGATGGCTTCCCAGAGAGTTTATAGAATATATCCCTATTTGAGCATGTCAAATTTACTTTTTAACATGTAAACATCATTCTAGTTTGCCAAACAAGAATGATGTTTACATGTTAAAAAGTAAATTAGGTGGACAAAAACATCACTATCCAATGTATTTCTCTTTTAGCTGTATTGACATACTCAAATAGGGATGTTGGTTGTTTATCTCATTACATATAATAAACCCATCTTCCACTATATTTTAATGTATTTTTCTTCTCTTGGCAAACTATATGTAGGTTACATGTTAAAAGTTAAATTAGTTGGATGAGAAAAACTTCGGAGAAAGAAATGCCCTCCTTTTGGCCCAGGCTTATAACAATAGAGTGATTAACAGACTTTCTCACAATTTGACATGTTACTGTTTTATTGGTTTCTCACACTCATGTCACCCAGATCAAAGGTTTGCTCAATTTGTTAATTTTACTATTCTGTCATTGGATCTTAAATTTGTACCATTTTGTATTCTAAACCACTGCCTACCAGCTATATGTAGCTCTGTTCACTGTACCTGATTCCTCATCTGATGAAGTGTACTTAGAGCACAGGAAAGCTTACATTCTTAATAAAACTTTGTTCATCTTAAAGGTAAAACTTGACTCCTACTTTGTTCTACTGCTCCAGACCAACACAGCTGCCCACTTAGATCTATCCCCAATTTTGCCATTTGTTCAAATGCACCTTATTCAAAGATTTATTCCAATTAATATTAGAGTATACATAGTCAAAGATGTTAACTTCTTGCAGAAAAATTGCTTCAATCTCAGAAAAACTCAGGCTACAAAGATACCTTGGAAAGTTGAGAGACTGAATATCTCCTTTTATTTCCATGAGATTTCTAGTATTTAAGGGCAGAGTTTATCTAATACACTTTTGGCGGGGGAGGGCGGGATATAAGAATAAAATTTGATTTGATTTGACACTTCAGACAGTCTTGCTGGCTGAATGCTTCCTCATACTTTCTCCTAAAAATATCGTGTTAGTTTCAGCTGGAATTCCTCTTGCCTGTTACCTGTTATTCAATGTTTTTAAGTACCAAAGAAGCACAGATATATAGGTTTTGAGGAATAAACTTCCTTTAGGCTTTACCCCATGAAACCTTATCCAGTCCTCTGCAGGAAAACACTTGTGCCTCAGTTACATACAACAAAAATCATATATGTCTATTAGGCAGCTTGAAGACACGTAGCCATCCACAAAAGGCAAAAGGGAAAAGACAGAGAGAGTATAACGTTTTGGGGGCAAAATAGCAGTTTCACACTTCTCATGAAACCTTGATTGATGATCAGTAGGATGTACAAATATACCCTTTAAATTTGCACTCCATAGATTGCCTTCTAACAGTTTTTACTGATGAAATAACAGAGTACATCAAAGCACTTCTTTGATATCTTTCTGAGGCCATGGAACCAAGATCTGAGTGAAACTTGAAGAACTTTGGCATTTGCTGAAAAAACTAATAAGTAAAAATATCCCTGTATATAATAACTGAGAGCTGACCTTGTGCATATGTGGAAACCAGTGCAATGCAGCCAACCACAGCGATGATGTAGTGTTCTGAAAAGTCAAGTAACCTCCCCACCCCCAAACTGCTGAAAAATCTTGTTTAAAAAAACTGATTTGGTATAATCCCAAATAGTTAACAACAATGTCTGTGAATACACAAGTAGGGTTACCAAGTCCAATTCAAGAAATATCTGGGGACTTTGGGGGTGGAGCCAGGAGACTTTGGGGGTGGAGCCAGGAACAAGCGTGTGACAAGCATAATTGAACTCCAAGGGAGTTCTGGCCATCACATTTAAAGGGACAGCACACCTTTTTAAATGTCTTCCTTCCACAGGAAATAATGAAGGATAGGGGCACCTTCTTTAGGGGCTCATAGAATTGGAACCCTGGTCCAATCGTTTTGAAACTTAGGGGGTACTTTGGGGAGAGGCACTAGATACTATACTGAAAATTTGGTGCTCTACCTCAAAAAACAGCTCCCCCAGAGCCCATGAACCTGCCAGATCAATTCCCCATTATACCCTATGAGAATCGATCTCCACATAGGGAATAATGAAGTGCTCAGCAGACTTTCCCTCTCCCCCCCCTTTCTGGCGACTCTGAAGCGAGGGATTGGCCTCTCTACTCACGAGTTGCTGCCAACTTCTTGAAAGTAATACAGACACACCATCCCAAGGGGAAGCCTTTTAATCGGAGACTGAAGCCTCCGGAGGTGGAAAGGCACATGGTCCTCTGGCCCACATGGTCCACATGGAGGTGAGTGGACAAGCTGGAAATGGGAATGGGAGTAGCCAGAGCTGAGCCAGCTGGGAGGGGAAGAGATGCCAAGTCAAGGCCAGAGCTAATGGGGGTGACAGTGAGCTGACAGGGTGGGATGAGGTAGAAGGACCTGAGCTGGTACCAAAAGTGAGGGAAAGACAGAGGTGCAGCCACCGCAAGAACAGACGGAAAGGGAAAAGGAGATTTTTCCTCCCCTGTTAGTTTTCTCCTATTTTGTAGTCTAATGTACAAGGTCCAAGAATGCTAGATGGAAATCATAAAGTTATTATCATGACTGTTAACTCTACATTATCAGCACATAAAATCACATCTTAAAGCCACCACATTAGGGACACCAGCCTCCATGTGGGACCTGGAAATTCCCCAGAATTACAGCTCATTTCCAGAAGATCTGGAAGAAAATGGATGCTTTGGAGAATGGATAGTACGGCATTGTATCCCACTGGCATCCACTAACCTTGCAACCCTACACTTCGCTTGTTTTTCTGCCCACACACTCCACTATATCTTCACCAACTGACTGTTGACTCCAATGTCAGACTGTTGACAGAAATATTGGCAAAAAATATAATTTTTAAAAGTTACTGTGTAGAGCAGACTATGTTTCTCAAGCCTACAGAAGCAAAATCACAAAACATTCACTGCAAATAACCACTGAAAATTAGAAAGTCAGATCTGCCTTCAGAGACGCTTTAGCTAATTGCAAAGAAGCTGTCAATATGAACCTAAGTGCCCATATCAGAATAAACATAATACATGGAACTGTCACCTTTCAACAGCCCTCCCCCAATGAAAGCAGATGCTTTAACCAGCTTAGGTAGGGGCTGATGTTCTGGCCAATTACTTTCTCCTTCCTGAAAAAGAAAGGTTTCCTAAACAAAAGTGACAGTAGGATCAGCTCCTGCTTAAATATTTGGTCCATGGTTATCTGCTTGGTTTTTTTTAAATTTGTCTTTTTGCTTTTCATGGAGAAGAGCAGGGCTTTTTCATACAGTGGTAACTGAATACCATCAAATCTTCGGAGGAGGAATGTGAACTGACAAGGGTTTATTTGGACCCAGAGCAACTGCATCTGAATCTACTGAGCAAAGGCAGACAAACTGGACAAGCTACTAGAAAAACACTAGCCCAAACAAACTGTGTCTTCTTTCCAAGCACAACCAACTAGTAGCACTAGTTCCCCAAATACTGCCTGCCTTTGTTCCCTTGTACTGCTGTGCTATGTAGAGCTGGCCATCGTTTATAGAATCCTGACACCAGGAACCTCACATAACCTTCGAAGAGTGGTCAGGATTGCAGACTTGTGGTCTCCAGTTCCAACCTGATGATGGATAGATGCCATAATCTTCAGAGGCACATAAATAAAGCATATTAAGAGCTGAGCTCTCCTCTTCAGATCTGAAAAGACTGGAATAGACATGGGGGTAGGATTCACAAATGACTCTTATGCAGAGACGAGAGATAGATTTTAAATAAAATCAATAGGACCCATTCTAGGGTTGCCACTCCCCAGTCGGCCCTCCCCCCCCCCCAATTCAGGGTTAGCAGAAAGTGGGGGGGAATGTCTGCTGGGCACTCCATTATACCCTATGGAGACTTGTCCCCATAGGGTAAAATGGAGAATCTATCCATGGGTATCTGGGGCTCTCTGGGAGGGCTGCTTTTGAGGTACAGGCACCAAATATTCAGCATAGCATCTGGTGCCTCTCCTCAACCCTGCCTCCCAAGTTTCATAGACTGGACCAGGGAGCCCGATTATGAGCCCCCAAAGAAGTTGCCCCCATCCTCCATTATTTCCAATGGAGGGAAGGCATATAAAAGGAGCATGGTCCCTTTAAATGTGATGGCTAGAACTACCTTCAGAGTGCAATCATGCTTGTCACAACCTTGCTCCTGGCTCCACCCCCAAAGTCCCCAGATATTTCCTGAGTTACGCCTGGCAAATCACAGGAATGGGAAGTAGGCGTCCATGTGTAAGCATTCACATCCACTCAGAGGGTGAATTTTGCACTTCTACTGACCCTGGAAAGGGTGCTGAATCCTGAAGGATAACGATACTTGCAACCAGGGATTGTTTTGTAGAAAAATAGGTGGCGGAGCTCATTAGCATAACTCATTAGCATATGCCACCTCCCCACCAGCCAAAAGCAACCTGATGCAAAAAAGGAGAACTCTGGGCGAGTGAGGCCTGCTTGGGCTGGCTAGAGATCCAGCCAGCCCAAGCAGCCCAAGCAGCACCCAAAATCACATAAGAAGTGGAGAAAGGGTGGCATGGGCTTCTCCAGGGGTTAATGAGGGCTGCTGGGGGTTTGGCAAAGCTCCTGGTGGCTGGCTGGCTGGCCGCTCTCCTTATCCAGGGATTATTATGCAGCTGCACCCACTATTCAATGGACAAGGTAGGTAGGTGGGGGGGGGGAGGGGAGTCTGTCAGAAAGTTTCAGGAGCTGCACTCCTGTGAGCTCCTGCTGAATTCAAGATCTGGTTTGCAACTAGGCAACTTTAACTAAGGACTCCCCAGGGTTGAAAGTAATTTAAAGTTCTTGCTAATAGTATTTGTCTCTCAGAAAGAAAGCACCACTGTCAGTACCTTACTGGTATTCATGACGTACATGATGTACTTCATGTATATCCCATCTTTCTTTCAACTGGAGACTCAAAGCAGGTTACATCATTCTCCTCTCCTCCATTTTATTCTCAGAACAACCTTGTGAAGTCATTTAGGCTGGAAGTATGTGACTGGCCTAAGGTCACCCAGCAAGCTGTCATGGCAGAGTAGAGATTCGAACCTGGGACTTCCAGATCCTTGTCCAACATTCTAACCATTATACCACACTGGGTCTCAGCTCAGAACTGGGTCAAACCTGCTTTCTTGTACAATTGGGTATTTCCAAAAAGAAAAAATATGAAAAAATAAGGGCAATGATTTGCCAGGGACAGAAAAATTGGGCCTCTAAGTAGGGACAGCTGGAACATACAGGCCACATTTCTTCCCACTGATCTACCACTGGACCTACCTGACAATTAAAATAATGAACTGGCACCCTATTTGTGCCACATTTATATGGTTGGGAGCAAAAATATTAAGACACTTGAGGCTGCTGTATCCATGGGCAGATATTCAAAAAGGAAACACATGCTGAAAAATATGGAAGACAATGCCTTTTGAAGAAAATACCTACTCTTGAGAGCAATATTATACTGTTCATATAAATCAATATGTGATTTAATGAGACTTTCCAAAATATCATTGTAACAATGATCAAAAGGAACCTATCTTATCCCTTAACTGGAACAAAACCAGTTTATCTTCTGTGTCAATCATACAGCAAGAAATGACAAGAAAGGCTGTTAATATAATTATCTTCTTATTGCTATTTTGGGGAGACACAGATGGAGCTGGTAATAGGATCTCTTATTCCATAATTTATGAGTACATGTGCCTTGAACAATTTTCCACTTAGGATATTAATTGCATCCTGTCAATTCTGAACAAAATTTCCCTCTTGGATTTATTTAGATTCAGTATGGTAAATTGGACATTGTAGCGATCTTGACTTCTTATCTTTTTGATGAAATTCCAAGTATACATGCCTGGAACTACTTCAAATTGAACATTTCTCTCCATTTTGTTATGCTTGTTCATTAAAATACTTAATCTAGTTCCAGATGTTAACTTTTCCAGCAAAGGCAGTTGCAAATCCAAGTCCATAATAAGCTATGTCTCGTTGAAAGGGTACCAGTTATCACCTCTGGTTTTGCACAGAATTGCTGTACCCTCTTCCCCAAGCTGATCCTGTGCTCATAACATTTGAAACAGAACAAACAGAACAGGGATCAGTAGAGCTGAGATCTGGTTTGCTGGTTTCAGCATGCACACACAAACAAATATAGAACCTGGTATACTTTTTTAATCTTAGGAAATTTTTATTAAAACACGGAAGTAGGCCCAATCTCTCTTTTACTCATGAGGCTCACCAGGAGAAAATGACTGTAAAAAAAAAAATGGTATGGAACCCCCTCTTATCCTGATTGCTCAAAAGAAAGACACATCTGAAGGTCTTTAAATACCTCAATGAAGAGCGTTTCAATCCACAGGTTTGTGGAAAGTCCAGTTGACTCAGTTCACCTAAAGAGCTCAAAAAGTGGCATCAGACACTCTGAATTTTTTCTTTTTGAGGGGAGAGCACACATTCCTTATGCCATTGAAATTTCTCAAACCGAAGTATATCCAAACTTTTGTGTGGCTCACAAATTTGTGACATCTGCCCCCAGAAGCCACATAATCCAGATTCCTAAAGATTTGGAGTATATTTGATGTCCCTCGCTGTGCACCAAATACAATCCTTAGAATGGAATTGGGGCAAATATCACTAGAGGCATGCAGCTGGTATCTAGCAATTTGCCTTTGGTTTAAACTAAACTTTAATCCATCTGGATTAGCCCCCTTAATCCTTCTAGATACACACCACTCATGTTCAGTGATCACTGTCAAAAATAAATTGCAACTATGACTTTTCTCCCTCAGCAATCTGTTACCTTGGGCTTTCCAGAGCCAAAGAAATAATAAATCAATGAATTTGGGATACTTTCCTCCAAACTAATAAAGCTTGGGAACACCTCTATCCAATGGTGGGGAATTACACCTGAAACTTTGTGCCAGCAAACTACTTGTATAACACCATAAAGGTAGTAAAGGTAGTCCCCTGTGCAAGCACCAATAGTTTCTGACTCTGGAGTGATGTTGCATCACAACATTTTCACAGCAGACTTTTTATGGGGTGGTTTGCCATTGCCTTCCCCAGTCATCTACATCCCCCCCCCCCACCCCAGCAAGCTGGATACTCATTACACCAGCCCTGGAAGGATGGAAGGCTGAGTCAACCTTGAGCCGGCTACCTGAAACCCAGCTTCTGCCGGGATCGAACTCAGGTCATGAGCAGAGAGCTCAGACTGCAGTACTGCAGCTTTACCACTCTGTGCCACGGGGCTCATACATATACCGCCATAGAATTCCCCAAATACTGCAGGGGCTTCACTTTGGCCTGGCTTAATCTTTTGCCTTCAGTGCTTCTAGAAGAGAGATACAGATGCATACCACACTCCCAGTGCCTTTGCCCCTGCCAATCCAGCACAGTTGAAATGGTTGAGTATGTGTTACTACACTGTAAACTCTACAAGGACATGCACTCCATACATCTCACTCCTATTCTAGCTAAGTTCCCAGAGAGATCAGATACATTTTACACATCCCTCCTCCTTGCAGACCATTCAAATGAGATCTCCATCAAACTAGTTAAGTTCTGTGCTAAGGTTTTATTCATAAAGAAGCTGATAACTCAATGTATCAACATCTAGCAAGTATAGGAAGGTTTGTAAATGTTAAACTTTTCTTTTTCATGTTTATGCTTATTTGTTGTGTGTACTAGATGCAGACTCTATAATGTTGTTCGATCTCTGGATCATTAATAAAGAATGGAATGGGAAAAATGGTATGGAGATCACAACAAAACAATTCAGTGGGAGCATGCTGAAACTCATTGTCATATAAATAGAAGCAAAGCATGTTTCTATGAATGACTGTCCTTGGGGAAATCCTGGTTTTCAGTACCATAATTATAGAAGAAGAAGACCGCAGATTTATACCCCGCCCTTCTCTTTGAATCAGAGTCTCAGAGCGGCTTACAATCTCCTTTATCTCCTTCCCCCACAACAGACACCCTGTTAGGTGGGCGGGGCTGAGAGAACTCTCCCAGAAGCTGCCCTTTCAAGGACAACTCCTACGAGAGCTATGGCTAACCCAAGGCCATTCTAGCAGGTTGCAAGTGGAGGAGTGGGGAATCAAACCCGGTTCTCCCAGATAAGAGTCCCTGCACTTAACCATTGCACCAGACTGGCTCTCTAAAGAGTCCTCATAGGTACTTCTGTTATATGTAGAGAGAATGCCTAGTGTGTGCTTCCAAAGAGGTAGGGCCAGCACTGTTGTCCATACATGCATACAAAAACAGTGCCAAAATGGCTATTTCCATTCACATTTGGTTGCATCACTATTCAACCAATTCTATTTAGTTTTTTGAATGTGTGTGCTAGAGTGCAGAAGGCCACCATGAATCAAAAGAAAAGCTTAAACATTTTATTTAAAAATATGTTAAAGCTTTTGTGCAAGGCTTTTAAAGTTAGAGGGTTTAAATTACTTCTGGTTTTAAATAGAAGCAAGAGGGTTGCTTTTGTAAAAAAAAATCATGTTACTTTAAATGGCATGCTTCAGCTGGCAGGGAGGGTAACTTTTTAAAGTTAAATGCTTCTCTCTTTCCAGATGATTATTAGATGTGGAGACGTTATGGTGACAACAAGTATTTACTCTAAGTTTGACTAATATTTTTGAAGGAGATTTCTTTTAAATGCTATAATCCAACTCAAGTTTGGTCCACTGAAAATTTAGATTCACCTTGGATGTAGACATTTCATAGCACAGAAGTCAATTACTTCTGAAATGCTGCAAGCGGCTGGGAGGTATGCAACAGCTGTGGCATTCTTTGCTCCCAAAATATTTTTCGGGAACTCCCCATAGACTTATCTGCATAAGAGATGTTTTTAGCACCACAGTGTAGCTTCTTCAATGTCACTAAAATCCCCACTGTAGAAAAGCCTTCAAGGGTCTTAACCCTATGCAAAGTCCACTTACAAAGCTGGTTTTGTCCCAGGACCATCTCTTACAGAATGGGTGTAGCTCAAAATGGTTCCTTCAGCCAGGTACCTAACAAGGACCAGTGTACTGCTGGAGTCGCCTGGTCTGGGATCTTTTGCGTACACAAAGGAGTTACTGATGGCCACCTGGTCAGCTTGCCAGTGTGTATCTGTGGAAAAGCACTCCATCAACGCCCACTAAAGATTCAGGGCTAGGCATCTAAGTCATCTTGAGCTTTACAGTTTTTTTTTCTCTATAGCTGAGCTGTGTTCACCACTTCCCCTTGTCCTCATCATAGTGATTTTATGTGCTTATGTGCCTTCAAGCTGATTCCAACCTATGGTGTCACTATGCATTAACATTCTCCAATATGACCTATCGTTAGCAGCCATTCTCAGGTATTGCAGACTGAAGGCTATGGCTTCCCTGACTGAGTCAATTCATTTCATAGAATCATAGAGTTGGAAGGGACCTCCAGGGTCATCTAGTCCAACCCCCTGCACAATGCAGGAAACCCACAAATACCTACCCCAAATTCACAGGATCTTCATCACCGTCAGATGGCCATCTAGCCTCTATTTAAAAACCTCCAAGGAAGGAGAGCCCACCACCTCCCAAGGAAGCCTGCTCCTCTGAGGAATCACTCTAACGGTCAGGAAGTTCTTCCTAATGTTGAGTCGGAAACTCATGATGGGTCTTCTTTTCCTGCTGCCTTCTTTTCCTAGTACTATTGTCTTTCCCAATGATTATTGTCTTCTTATAATGTAATCAAATTACAATAGCCCCAGTTTAGCCAGTTTAATTTCAAGGTAGTAGTCCCACTGAACCACACAGGATTTATTAAGGAGTAAGCATGTTTAGGATTGTGAAGCACAAGGCTACTCCTAGGCAGAACTGAGCCAGCTGGGCTGGGAAAAAGAACTCAGGAGTGAACTGCTGGAAAGGTGAGTGTTTTTGTTTGTGTGTGTGTGTTGTCTTTCCTAAATTGCTAAACTACTGGGGAGCATTAACTGAGGTGAGAGGACAGAGTTGGAAGATGAGTGGATGCTTGCAGTCTGCTAGAGAGTGGTGGTTTTGCCTGGGTCTGTTTACCTGGGGCTGACTGCAAGCCCCATCCACTGCTATTGCTGCTGGAAGGTGAAAACTGTGGGCCTCTGAGCTATAAGGTCCCTCCTAGAAAGAGCCACAAGGGTCAATACAGTTTTGCATTATTGGTAGTTTAGTCATCTATACAGTTACACAATATGAATACATATGAATGCATATACTTCTAGTTCTGGCATGCTAACACAAGCTTTTGGTGTGTGAAGGACCAGCTGATCCTGCATTAACATCTAGCAATAAACCAAGAATTATTTTTTATTGCTGATTACTAGGGATGGGCACAAACCAGTTCAGACTCAGAAGTTCGGACTGAACTTGACCCGGTTTGAAGCTTGGGAGGCGTGGCTAAGGAATTGCATGCTTGGTACAGACCTCTCCATGTGTTTTGCTGCAGCTTGAGAAGCACTCAGAAAAGAAATCCCACCCAGAAACCTTTGTGTGCAAATGTTGTTGTTGTTGTTGGTGGGGTATTTTCCAGCCCAAAAAACACAAACAGAGACCATCCCAAGCTTGATAGGCAACGCTGCTCACAATAACAGACATCTGCCTCTACTCATCCCAATGGGAGGAGGGATGTACATAAGCACTGGAGGAGCATGCATTTTGGAGGAGAGGGTGTCCTTACAATTGGAAAACAGCTTTGCAGGTGAGTAGGGGGTGGGGAGAGAAATGTAGTGGCTTAGTCAGTCTGGGGACTGGGAGGTTGTCTTCCCTGGGTTCTCCTGTTGCAATGCTGGTGGGGCTTTGCAAATGGTGGACAAACTGGCCTAAAAGGAATGACAGGATTTCCCATTGCAAACAATGGGAGAGGCCTGAAGGCCCTTTGGAAATAATGGAAACCAGGAATGCCCATTGATTCTGGGACTGAAATAACAACCCCCAAAGTGGAATGATAGCCTCTGGGAACACAATCTGAATTCTAAGGCTGCAATCACACACACTAAATAATGTTCTTTCAATGCACTTTCCAACTGGATTTTGCCAGTTTACATAGTAAAATCCACTTGGAAAGTGCACTGAAAGTGGTTTGAAAGTGCATTATTTAGCGTGTGTGACCGCAGCCTAGGACTAGAATGACAGGTTGCAGAGTGGAATGACAGCCCCTGGGAATGGCAGAAGTGTTCTGGAACAGGAATGACAACCCC
Organism: Heteronotia binoei; assembly: GCF_032191835.1. Lineage (NCBI taxonomy): Eukaryota > Metazoa > Chordata > Lepidosauria > Squamata > Gekkonidae > Heteronotia > Heteronotia binoei. The sequence goes on along the minus strand of NC_083228.1, from coordinate 73,643,811 downwards.
TGGGAGTAGCAGGAGTGTTCTAGTACTGGAATGACAGGTCGCAGAGTGGGATGACAACTCCTGGGAGTGGCAGAAGTGTTCTGGGACTGGAACAACAGCCTCCAGACTGGAATGACAGCTCCTAGGAGCTGCAGAACTGTTCTAGGACTGGAATGATAGCCCCTAGGAGCATCAGGAGCATTCTGGGACTGGAATGCCAGGTTGCAGAGTGGGATGACAGCCCCTGGGAGTGGCAGAAGTGTTCTGAGACAGGAATGATAGCCTCCAGACTCCATACCATACCAAACCTTTAATGGCATAACAGTTGCAAATAAAAATATGCAGAATATAAAAATTTAAACTTTGGAGAGAAAATCAAAATGAAACCAAGCTTACAGATGCATTCATACATGGTCAGATTTAAATTTAAGGATGTCAGTCAAAAATTTTGCCACAGCCTCGCTAACCTCCCCCTCAGTATCATTCAATAAATAATAACAGGGTGGCAGAATAGACAAATTTGGGGAGAAAGAAAGCTTGCAAAATCTTTACAGAGATTATGATAAAAGGAACAATCAAGCAATATATGCTGAATTGAGTCGGGAACATTCGCTCCACAGGAACAGAGTCTATCACCTAAAGGGACTCGATGATATCTCCCTTGACTCAAATGAAAGCCACTGGGAACTGTAGAAATGTTCTGGGACTGAAATAGCAGCCCCTGGGAGTAGCAGAAGCATTCTGGAAATGGAATGACAATATGCAGAGTGCAATGACAGCCCTTGGGAGTAGCAAAAGCATTCTGGGAATGGAATGACGGCTCCCAAAGTGGAATGACAGTTCCTACAAATAGAAATGGTGCTCTGGGACTGGAATGACAGCCCCCAGAGTGGAATGCAGTCCCTGGCAGTAACAGAAGAGACTGTTAGGACAGGCTGCAGAGAGGGAGGATAGTCCCTGGGAGAAGCAGAAATGTTCTGGGATTGGAATAACAGCCTCTGAGAGTAGCAGAAGCATTCTAGGGATGGAATGACAGGGCATAGAGTAGAATTACAGTCCCTAGCAAGAGAATCAGAGCACTGCAACTGGAATTACAGTCACAGAGTGGGATGACAGCCTCTGGGAGTAGCAGAAGTGTCCTGGGGCTGGAATTACAGCCCCTGGGAGTGGCAGAAGCATTCTGGGACTGGAATGACAGGACACAGAGTGGAATGACAGTCCCTAGCAAGAGAAACAGAGCTCTGAAACTAGAATTACAGCTCCCCCCTCCATGAGATTGTGTCCAGCTCCTCTACACCATGTTATTCACCCTCACTGCATGTTGCACACCTCAAGTCCAACATTGTCTCCCACTACATCATCACTGGCTCATGTGTGATGATTAATGCCAGGCAAGCTGCACAGGGACTGCAGAGAGGACTGCAGGCCAGCAGCATAATGGGTTGCCAATGACCACTGCCTTCCTAAAACAGCATGAAGGTAGAGTATGGCCTGATACAGGACAGACACAAGCTGGGTGGGTGGAGTTAACACAACCAGTCATCATGTTGCAGACAGAGGGAGGATGCCTCTGCAGTAAAATTTTAAAACACATGTATAAAATATATCTGTAACCTTGTAAGAGTGTTCCAGTTGGTTATGGGGTTTCAGCCTAGAAGAAATTTTTGTCATTGTCAGCCTAGAATAAATTTTTGTCACAGGTACTCAAAGGTAACACACAGTTGCATGGTATTATCAGAATTGGTCTTTAAAATTTCAGTCTTTTGCATAGGGCAATTGTCAGTAAATTCTAAGAGGTTTTTGCATTCAGGAGAGGTATAGAACTGGCCTGCTTAAAATCATACACTTCAGTGGCTTTGAGCTAAATTGCTGTCAAAAGAATGACTTGCTTGAAATTAAAATTAAGAATGAACAATTAATTATAAAGAGTATAAGAGTAACTGGCCATCTAAAGAACAGCTTGCCATTAGTAATAAATCGTAGAGAGCTATAGGCCAGCAAACTCCAGAAGGCTTCTGCATCTGGACTATCTCAAGCTCCTTAAACAAATATATGCACTTCTGCCATTGAGACCCAGCCACCCACAAATGTGTGGGTAGCTTCCGGGCCCTAAAGAGGGTAGAAGGGTCAGCAATATAAAAACTTAAGAATTTTCTATTTCCATTCAGTTTTGTGATATGTCTTGTTGTTATTATCTTGGTTTATTCCAGAATGAGAGAGAAGATGTTGCAGAAGTACTTTAATATTGGGTTGGTACTAGAGGCTGGTAACCCCGGAAGAAACATAGGAAGGATTATTCCTGAGGAAGTCCATTGACAAAATGAGCCTACATCCGGGTGCTCATAGGACCTTTTTTTGTAATATGGGAATGTGAGAATTGCACCTCTGTTACAATATGGGGGTGCCCTGATTATTATGGTTTTATATGTTTTATAGAATTGATTGTTTTTATGATATTGTAAGCCGCCCTGAGTCCGCTTGCGGAGAGGGCGGGATATAAATGTAAAGTAATAAATAAATAAATAAATAAAATATGAAGAATAAAAAGATATGGTTTTAAAATGGTTTTATTAAACATTCAGTCAGCATATCACAGTAGTTGTTTCTTTTGTTGCTTGTGTCATTAACTGTGATTCCCTTTTTTGTTTATTATATTCCCATGGATGACACATACAGACAGCTGCCTGCCTAGGCCCCCATATTCCTGTTCCTGCTCCCAATGGTGTCTGTGCAGGGGTAACCCATTTGGAGAGGGAACTCTTCTTCCTCCTTCCTTGACCTTTGGGGTATATCTTCCTTGGCCATTCAAGTTCTCTGTGCCTAGCACCAATTTTTGTTTTATTGCGGATGTGCAGGGGGAGATGCAGCCACCCTCAACAGTGCTGGTGGCTTGTTTACTGGGCAGAAGGGTCAGCACTGCCTGATAATTATGTAGTTGGGGCAGTGGGAGTGTGGGCCTGTGGAGATAAAGCCACCTAGAGCCCTGCAGATGGCTCCTGGGCCCAGGGCAGCGCAGGAGGGTTAGTCCTTCCCATTTATTATATTGCTGGTCAATGGAGGGTGGGCCCAGAGAGACACAACTACCCACAACTGTGTGGGTGGCTCCCAGGCAGGGTGGTAGGGTCAGTCCTTCCCATTTATCATGTTACCAGTCAATGAAAGTGGGTCCAGGGATACCCAGCCACCCACAACTGTGTGGGTAGCTTCCGGGCCCTGGAGAGGGTAGAAAGGTCAGCCCTGCCCAGTTATCCTACTGCTGGCCAGTGGATGAGCACGGAGAGACAGAACCACCTGCAACTGTGCGGGTGGCCCCCAAGCCACAGGTAGGGCAAGAAGTTTGGCTCTATCTGTTTATCATATTGACAGCCAATGGAGGGTGGACCCAGGGAGACATATCCACCCACAACTGTGCAGGTGACTCCCAGTCCTGAGCAGGCAGTCTTCTCCTGCCCAGTGATCACATTTTCAGTTGTGATCCTAAACCCAAGCATCTCTCCAAAATGCACATTCCTGGAGGCACCTTGCTTGGTCATTTCCCCCACAAACCTGACCCACATGTTAACTTGTAGGGCATTTTGAGGGGCATCCTTGGGAATTACTCTGCAAGTTGGATGCCTCACCCAGTGTCCATTCTGTACACTCCTGAACCGGTGCCTGACCTCTCATTGAAAAGCACTGTCCTGGAGCACCTTGTTTGGGGGTCCATAACTCGGGCCTCCAAAATCCAATCTTCACCAAACTTGGTGGGTATGTAGAGGAGAGTCAGCTGGAGATCCCCTGTGATTTTGGAGCCTCTAGGCACGTGGGAAGCATTTTTCACTCAAAGTGGATGGTGAATCACTTCATGTTCAGTTTGCAATTAGGGCTGGGATTTCCCAGTCTGTGACCACCCCTACTGGTTACACCATATGGGGGTGCCCTGATTACATAATATGGGGTGAGCAAAATGTGAAGCCCTACTGAGTTTTTTATATGGCTTTTAGACTCTGCAGTCTCAAAAACCATGGCTTTCATTCATTAAACAAGCACCTTCTAGCCTTAGTTAGAGATACCTTGTAAGTGAGGCTTAGTAACCAGAATAGAAGTAAAATCAGAATCGACTTCCGGGATCGGAAAATGGCGAGCTGAGCAGGCTGGCACTTCTGTTTTGGGTAGTAAAAGGCATATTAATGCCTTCTGCCTACTTTTCTCAGCTAGAGAATCGTCCAAGATATGCATAGATACTTTGAGGAGACTTACCTTGGCTGAAAGGGAGTCCCGGAGGGGGCTCTTTTGAGGCTCTGAGGGATCTCTGGAGAGAAGTTGCATATTCATCATCTGCAGAAGTTTCCAGAGTCATTTATTTGACTTAAACTCAACAGGATCCGAATCTTCTTTTACAACTTTAAACATCTAATCTACAAAAGACTGGTGTCGTACAAAAAAAAAAGGTATCGATTGCTATCTCTTTACTCTGGGACTATTTAAAGCTAAACAAAACGAAATTAAAGGGTGGGAGTTGCATATAATGGAAGCTTGAGAGGAGGAGAAGAAAAGGGGCTAAATTTGAACTTTGTAAATTTAAGAGACAGTGCTAAAAGGAGAAAGGAATTTATTGTTTAGTCTATCTGCAGTTAAGGAAGTTGCCCCATCGTCATAGATCTGCAGCACTCATAGTCAACACAGGAAGTACGTCAGACATAGCAAGATTTCTCTACCAGTGAAACGAGACTTGGTGGCAGGAAAAGCAGGAAGTACCAGAGGAAGAAGAAGGAAGTAGAAGAAGTAATCAGCCTACTCTAGGATTACAGAACCAGAGAGAAACATCGGCAGCCATTGCTGGGAGGACAAAGTTTTAACAACGTTTTTAAAGTGACTGGGACAATAAACATTGGTGAGTTAATTGAACTGGCAATTTTAAAATAAGGACTATTGGACAGTGGTGAAGAAGATTTGAATTGTGGGGTACCAAAGATTTGGGACTTATAACAAAGAAGATAGAGATTTTACCCAAAATAGGAGCTGATCATAACCCAATAACGTGGATTACAAAATTGTCTAAAAAGTTGAGAAGATGGAGATTACATGAAGATCTACTGCAAAATAAAGAAACAGTGTCATCTCTTGAAAAGGAAACTAAAGCTTATTTCCAACTCAATGATAGAAAAGATATAGAATTTCAGATGGTATGGGATGCCTACAAGGCAGTAATGAGAGGAATATTAATAACATTGAATAACGATAAGAGAGCAAAAGATAAGCAGATGTTGGACATTCAAAATGAAATTAAGAAGAAAGGTGAATTAAGAGACAGGCCAGAAAAAAGAAAATTATAAGGGAGATTACAATATTACAAACACAAGTGAGATATTTGTTAAATAAGGAAATGGAATGGAACTTGAAAAAATTACAAAGAAATATTTTGAGCGAGCAAATAAACCTGGAAAGTATTTGGCCTGGCAATTGAAGAAAAAGAGAGAAAGTAAAATTATTAATAAAATTGTGGCTGACGGAAAAGAGTTGGTAGATCAAGAAGGAATAAAGAGATTTTTTTTAAGTATTATGCTAAACTATTTAAGGGTGTTAAAGTAAAGAAAGAAGAGATTGAAGCGTATTTGCAAAAGATTAAAATAGCACCCTTAACTGAATATATGGAAAAGTTCAGAAGTTACGTAGAAAAAGGACATTGGACAATTTTTGATAATGATTAAGTTTAAGGGGGGGAGGAGTTTAATGGTTCTTAATAATTAAGGGTACCTTTAATATTAATATTTTAAGTTTAGTACACCGGCGGGGGTCAAGTAACGGGGAGAGGGGTGGGTGGAAAGTAATATATGGGATAGAGGGGAAAAGTAGTTATTAATAATGTAAGAAATTGAATTTAAAAAAGAAGTAAAATCGGAATCAAGAGTTGTCAAATCATCTGATTTTTATGATAATATGTTTCTTAACATCAGTTTTATTGAGTCTTCTTTAATATTAGGTTTATTTAGTCTTTTTTATATCTATTACCCCCAAAGCCCAAACCGAATATACACATACTTGTTTTAAAAATCATCACTATTGATAGTATCACCCAAACAGGAACAATAGTTGCTGCCTGTCAGTTGCTTCTGTATCTCCTGACCAGCTCAAAGTGATAAAGTTCCACACCACTGAATCATTGCATACCTCTCCTACAACTGACAATGTTTGAAAAAGTCCATAGAATTCAACTGGTTTGGACAGAACAAAAGTAACTCAAACACAGCTTAAATAAGAAAACAGCTGGCTTGATTCCATTAGACAACTTTGTTTAGACTAAATGACACCAGCAAGCCCCAAATACCCAATTTTACAAATAATTTCTACCTGAATAGTCTCCATTCCAGAGGGGTAAATATGTTCACGTGTTGCAGCAAAAACAAACAGTTGTGTGATGCTTTAAAGGCTAATCACTTTTTATTCTAGCATAAAGAAAGAATCTAAAAATATGGCAGGATATAAACTGCTCCATTGTTAAAGTGCCACAAGGCTCTTGTTCATGAATGTGGTTAGTGTGTAAAAATATTTTCCTGTCCAGATACCTGAAACCAGTCTATCCCCCCCACACACAAATATCACTTGGTTATATATTAAATGATCAGTAGCATATAAACAACCAAACAAAACTTATACCATCTATGGCTCCCTGTCACTAACTGATGGGGTTGGGACACAGGGAGGGGGGCAACCATCAGCAAAAACCCAAAAGTGATGTGAGTCCCTCTCTAGTAATTGCCCTAAGCCAGGAGTGTCAAACTCATTTGTTATGAGGGCTGGATCTGACACAAATGAGACCTTGTGGGGCTAGACCATATGTGTCATAAAATATAATGCCAGGTAGCAGAGATATAAACTTTATAATAGACACAGACAAACACAATTAAAGATTTTTTAAAAAACTTAAAGTAAAAGATTAGCACTCTTTAACAGTTTCTGGTAACTGACACCTCTTGCTCTGAATTATTGCATCAAAGTCTGGAGACAATGTCTGTGCTGTAGCAATCTTGAGTATGGTGGTCAGGTGTTGTTCAGGTCTGTGTCTTTAAATTGCAATCCTCCTTTTGATTTATTGACATTCATTACAGAAATCTCATGGTAAATGTTTTGAGCCTAAGACCAAGGGGAAAACATGAAATTGCTGGGCATTGTGACCTTTTGTACATAAGTTGCTTTATGTGCTGGTCAGTCAATGGAGAAAATAGAGGCTTTCCCTGTAGCTCCTGTGCAATTGAGCAAACCTGGCAAAGCAAGCTGTGATGCAGAAGGAAGCAGAGAGACAGAAAGAAGTAGATGACAGTGAGTTGTTTGCGGGCCTAATAGGAGTCATCTGGGGGCCTGGAGTCGGCTGGACATCTGACACTCCTGCCTTAAGCAGTATGTTTTTACCAGAGGCATGGGTTTTTTACGAGAGGCATGATGTCACATCAAGAGGCATGATATCACATCTGGGTTCTTCTTAGAAGTGACATCATGCATTTGTCAGTAGCCATACCCCCATGTCCCCACCCATCCCCAGTCTCCTGCTTGTTGTTGTGCAGTGGCCACTGCTAGTGTCACAAGGACCAACAGTTCTTGTAAGTTTTATATGCTACTGCCCTTTTAAGATATAACCAAGTCACATTCTAGGAAAATGGAAGGAAGAACATTTTTTAAAAAATGGAAAACAACAGACAGGGGATGAAAGGAAACTGAATTCTGAAAGGAAAATTGAAAGAAAAAGAATTCTACACCTCAGGTCTCTTTTACTAATTCCAAAAGTCTGCATATAGCTAGGATTCTTCTATTTCAGCAGCATTTTTAGTAACATTTCTTTAAAAGTAATGATGGGCTTGGCTATACATTTTATAGAGTCAGAAAACTTCCAACTATCTCAGTATCTTAAGTATTTCTGTTTCATAAACTTCCATACATGCAGTACAGTATATGGTTACCTTTTGTTTGATCTGAACATTGTGAGTGTGTTTTTCCTCTAATTATATTCATTACCTCTAGTTACTTATATGTGTGGATGTGTGGTCCTTCCTACTGAAAACAGATCAGCTAACCAGGACTTGCATAGATGTTTTGGGTCTCCTTTCTAGTTTCAAGTATGTCTTGAACACACAGTAAACTCAGTCTTCTAATACACTTTTAAACAGAGATCACACTGAATTTCATTTAACTTTTATTAGTTTTACTGATATTTGAACATGCAATGCCAAAGAAGACTGATAACCAACTGATTATTTTTAACTGCAAATAGTTACAATTTACAGAAATTTGATACCTTACTTCATCAATAAAGATGACTATTATAATCTAACATGAAGAAATAACTAAGAAAAAGTTCCAAGATTACAAGGCCATTTAAGAAATGAGTAGATAAAAATGTAAAATAAAAAATGAGAATTAGGTACCAAAATTCTTTAAAAGAAGATTATACATATTATCGGGTGCGGTCACACTCACCATTAAATCCATCTGCAACGCGCCTCTATTATAATCTGCACAACCAATTTCCCAATCAGACAACAGCCAGGATCCCGTTCTATCCCATGTGGGTCCCGTCACTGGTCGATCAGAGTGCTCTACCGGACCTCATTTCATGAGACGTCAATCTGCATTAGCACAGGCGCAGTGATGCCCGCTATCTGCACTATCGAGCTGCAGTTAAGGTCTTTAAGGCCAAGGCCCTCACCCAAATTCTATATGGGGCACCCTTGAGTATAACACCATATCAGCATCTCTGGTATTTAGCGGAGAAAGTGCAATCAAAGTTCCTTAGGCATATACTACAAGTCCCTCTTTGTGCTCCCAACTCATTTATCAGAGTAGAAACGGGTATGGTCACTGTGAAAGCAAGACTATGGATTGCTGTTATTCTTTACTGATAAAAAAATAAAAATAATTTTTTTTAAAAAAAATCGAGCAGATCTAGCGTCTCCTCCCTTCTCCACGAGAGACCTCGCACACCCACCATGACCTCTTTCTTGAGGGCAGGGATGCACGTCGCTTTTAAATGGGTTGGACCACTAACAGTTTTGCTAGTCTGTTGGCACTACTTTTCCAGCACGAGCACTAAGCGTGCAGAAAAAACCCAGGAATTCAAATCAGTTCACATCTAGTTCACATCTAGTTTCAAAAGTGAGTTTTGTTTCCGGACATAGCGGTGGGTAAACGATTTATCGAGCCAACTTTCGCTCACTCATCCACTGGCGCAGTGATATCACTTGCAGGGGGCTTTGGACGGGAAGTGGTGGTACGTTTCCGACGAGTCGCCAACAATGGAGCGTTCAGACAGAGAAATTCCGCTCAGGAACCATCAGAAGAATTTTGTTCCAGATTTAAAGCAGTATCAAATTAGCCTGCGCCCCAGTCGTCTCAACGCAGGACTCAAACGAGCTAACCACCATTCACAAATGCTGACATTTGGACAACTGCTTAAAATCCAACATGCTTCCAGACTCCACTCGTGCCCGTAGTGGGATTTTTTGAACGTCTGACCTCACCCATCATTTGGCCATAATCAAAGCAAAAATTAACACAGCATGTATGTATGTGCCCATATATAAACCACGTATTAGAGCTTTAGTGACTCAGACCATTAAATCTCTCAAACCAAATTATCTTATTTAAAACCTCTCCACAGCTGTGTATGAGATAATTGGCTAATTTACCCATGAGAAATGAGAAGGGCTAATTAGGGTTGCCAAGTCCAATTCAAGAAATATCTGGGTACTTTGGGGGCGGAGCCAGGAGACTTTGGGGTGGAGCCAGGAGACATTGGGGTGGAGCCAAGAACAAGGGTGTGACAAGCATAACTGAACTCCAAGGGAGTTCTGGCCATCACATTTAAAGGGACATCACACCTTTTTCAATGCCTTTCTTCCAAAGGAAATAATGAAGGATAGGGACACCATCTTTTGGGGCTCATAGAATTGGACCCCCTGGTCCAATCATTTTGAAACTTTGGGGGTATTTTGGGCAGAGGCACTAGATGCTATACTAAAAGTTTTGTGCCTCTACCTCAAAAAATAGCCCCCCCAGAGCCCCCAATACCCACAGATCAATTCCCCATTATTCCCTATGGGAATTGTTCTCCACAGGGAATAATAGAGTGCCCAGTAGAAGATGAAAAAGAAGATATTGGATTTATATCCCGCCCTCCACTCCGAAGAGTCTCAGAGCGGCTCACAATCTCCTTTATCTTCCTTCCCCACAACAGACACCCTGTGAGGTGGGTGGGGCTGCAGAGGGCTCTCACAGCAGCTGCCCTTTCAAGGACAACCTCTGCCAGAGCTATGGCTGACCCAAGGCCATTCCAGCAGGTGCAAATGGAGGAGAGGTGAATCAAACCCGGTTCTCCCAGATAAGAGTCCGCACACTTAACCACTACACCAAACTGGCTCTCCAGTAGACATTTCCCTCCCCGACCATGCTTTCTAAAGTGGGGGGAGGGCCTCCAAACCAGGGAATCTCCTGCCCTCTCCCTCTCTCTCACACACAAATACTTACTGGGTCTTGTTCCTGCAGAACTTTACTTGCTCTGAAAACTGAAAGCAAAAGAAAGGGAGGGGCCGTTCTCCTACGAAACTGTTAATGACCCTTTCCCATGAATCCCTTCCTGTTTCCTGCTCAGCATTAAAGGCACACAGACCTGTTTGCAGGTTTCTAAACCTGCAGGAGCTCTAAAACTTCATGGTGACTGTGGGGGCGGGGCTTCCCCCGCTGGCCAGCTGACTGGGGGAGGGGGGAAGCTTGTAAAAACAGGGGATCCCCCGCTAGGACCTGGGGATTGGGAAGCCTAGGGCTAATACTAATGGGGTGACATCACTGAACTACATCTGGTTCCATATATGCCCATAGGTTTAGCAAAGACTCATGAAACTCATCTCCCTTACCTAACCATTACAGCAACTACACATGTACGATTTTGGATTGAATGTTCTGAAACCTGCAATTGTGTTCAGTGCTAATAACTATGAAGACTCAGAATTCTTCTCAGAGCATGATTCCTCTTACCTCTGGCTGCCACTTTCAAACTTCAGTGAATCAAAAGTTACCAGTACAAGATTGCTACTCTGGACACACACACCTCTCAACGGCTGAGCAAAACTGCTGGATTCAACAAGGGTTATATTCTTCCTCCCTCCTCACAGCTGCTTCCAGAGTCTATTATAAATCTTCTGTGTTTCTGTATGTTTGGACAAGTTCTATATCTAGGCAATACTGCTACTGTTTATAAGAACATGATACAACAGACAATATATTCTTTTGCACTCCTTGCTGTTCCATGCCCTCTACCCAGGAACCTTTCCTTGTAAGAGCATCTACAAAAAGACAAAATTCAGTTCTAAGCTGAATGTGTAAAATGTATTTCCTAGTTTGTAACAAGCCATTTCAAATTTACACACCATCTGCATTGCATTATAGTAGTTGCTTGGGCTAATGACTGCTAACAGTAGAGCAACCCAAGATCTTTTATCAACCAAATGCTTTAATCACTTGCTACAGTGGAACATTTAATTAGCTTCATAGAACAAGGGCAAAACCAAAAACAAACCAACATAGACAGACCTAGTGATGACAAGGAACATCTGCCCAAAGCAGTGAAATCTTTTTAAAGTTATTTCTTTGACTTACAATGGTATTGTTATCTATGCAGCTAAACCTGTACAGCTCTGGTCCTTGAGACAGAGAAGCCCAGAAGAAAGCAGAAGTGGCGGCCATCCATGTGCCTTTATTAAAACACAAAAGATCTATACGATCTGAAGAAAAATGAGGGTATGCAATCCATGTGCCTAAACTAGAATTTGTGTTGCCCGAAACAAAAAAAATAATAATTCAAGCTCTTTGTGTCCGTTTTGAAAAACCAGCTTACTTGAGGATGGTGAATACAGCCATACACATTATAAACAACATGAACAAGTCATTGCTTGATTTTATGCTGTTGAGATCTTATTGAAGGTGTGACTGAATTTCATTAATAAAATCCCTTAAACTGTATGTAAAAATCAACAAGCATATGGATAGATCGCCAACCTCCCATAACCGATGTCAAAATGGACAAAAAGTTTCCTCTCTTCAGCACACTGTATAATTTCACATCCTATCCATTATATCCTTTCATGGTGGCAAAATGGATCATCCTGATTGGTGGGACTATGCTGCATCAAAATTTGGCTCATCAAACCATCAATCAAGAGTACTTGGATGCCACTGGTTGCCCTGCTTTGCAGAGGATGAAAACAAAGCCTTCCATCAATTGGCTGAGGGAGGGAGGAGGAAAAGAGTCAGAGAAAGCCTTCCTTTGATTGGCTGAGGGATCCTCCTCTGGAAGGGAAACAGCTAGAGGCAGGGGGAAGAATGGTGTCCTGTAGCAGCAGATTACATACACAGAGAGAGAGATAGGGAAGGAAAGCGAGAGGCAGAGAGATTATTATTATTGTTATTTATTTTTAAATAATTCTGTCATAGTTCCAAAATTTGAAGTATTGTGATAAAAAAAAAGTGGACATCGAAACACGTGATTATCTAGAATACATGTTATCCCATATACTTCAACACAGTCTGTGAGTCCTGTCTTCCTTTGAGATTCAGCATATCTTCGGAGAACTTTTAAACCTTGTTTCAGCCACAATTGACATTTTGCAACATTGTTGCAAAGTAACATATCAACACAAACAACATTAACAGATGAAACAAGTAACAAGCAAGAGATTTATTTACAGGCTTTTTGCCTAGGTGGACTCGGCAGTGTTCTCTTTGTTTATTTATTATTTAGTGTTTAAAATATGAACTGTTTGTATAAATACGATTTTTTACCCTAAGACTTTATATATATGATGATATAAGCAAAAAATTATAAAAGTGAAATTAATTGAATTAACACTAGGCTTGCATAGCAAATTCTTTTGAGAAGCAGAGTGTTTTTGTAAAAAAACTCCTTGTAAGATTGTGGAACACAGGTGTCTCCTATTCACCAATGAAATGGTAATAAGCAGGGCTTTTTCTGAACAGGAACACAGTTCCGGCTGGCTTGGTGTCCGGGGGTGTGGCCTAATATGTAACTGAGTTCCTGCTGGGCTTTTTCTACAAAACAAGCCCTGGTAATAAGGATAGTGCCAACCATGCTTCTTAGGGGAGGCTATTTTAGTTGGCAAGGAACCTGAAGAAGGGCTTCTGTAGACAACCCTCCAGATTAAAGCCCTGTCCACTGCATCCCACTTGCTCCCAAGACTCTCTCCCTCCAAAATAATCTTGTATGACAATGTTGCCAACATTTAACAATTGACTGTTCTCCTTATCAATTTATCCATCTCTCAGAAGATAAAAGGTGCAAAGAAAGCAAGATACCAAGAGTAACAACATATGTTCTCTTTAAAAATTTGTAAGTTTTCTGTTGCTTTTTCAGGCATAGTTCTGGAGATGGGTTATTCAGCAAACCAGGATAGCATTAGAGTTAAACTCTGGAAAGCTACAGGAGGCAACACTGTAAAAATGTAAATATTTATGTAGTTTGGGCCTTCCTTCCTTCCCCCGCTTTTGTTCTGCCTCTTTCCCTTTCTTAAAATGTTACAGATCAGCTGTTTTGATAATTGGGCAGGAAACAAGTTCCCCTGATGGCTGGCAGCTTAACACCATTTTGCTGTGTTTTGGCTTCTGAAGGGACCCATATCTCTCCCCCACCCCCCAGCCTCCTATTACTCTGTTCAATGGGATGGAAGTCTGAAAATTAAGAGTAACAATTTGAAATGTTTTAGCGGAGTACAACCTGACTGTGCCAAGTCTACAGTAACAGCAAACAGTGTTAGATCAGACTGAAAGCCTATTATGTATAAAATAAAAAATGGGACACAGAGATCTCAGTAGATCCTGACCTAGATCCCAGAAGATCCTGGATAACCCAGGCAAGCAGGTCAAAACTCAGTAGCTACACAGGGCCAACCTTGCCAAGTACTTGGAAGGGAGACCTCCAAGAAATACCAGGGCTGGGACATGGAATCAGGAGTCAGGAGGTACAAGTCACCTCTCTGAAAAAATTTCCTAGCCCCAGTATGGGTCACCAGAAGCCACCATGACTTCCAGGCACACAAGCACACACAGAAAAATACTTTAAAAATTAAAAAAAAAGTTTCTTTAGGTGCCCACTGGAGAGAAAGGCAGGGTATAAATGAAGCAAGCAAGCAAGTAATGAGGCTGCTGCTTCCTCAAGAGACAGACCCATCATCATCTTCTTCTTCATAGAAAATAAGTCCCTAATGGTGGTGGCCAAATGGAGTGCTCCCACTGGCTGATGGGTGCACTCAAGCCAGCTCCTGGTTTCACAAACAAAGCAAGTTAACATGAGCCATAGTTTTCACAATATGGTTCTTCAAAGGAGTATAACAATCACCACTCTGGTGAGCTGACATGAATGGTTATTTGTTTTTAGATGCATTTAAATGGTCTATGTATATGTCCTTTTTGGGGGGGGGGGGTGTTGATGTGTTGGTATGTTTGTGGAAGAGCACCTCATTTCCTCATTTCCTCATTGATCAGTTCCACAGGGCCTGCAAGACCACCCTTTTTAAATTAGCTTTTATGAACAGCTGAATTATAATTTTACAGCTGAGTTATAATTTTACAACGAAGAAAATCCGCCATCAGCACTAACTAGAATAGCGTCAATGATAGTGTTATAGTTTGTTTTCATTAATTGTTCTAACTGGTTTTTAAGGTTAATTAATGCTTAATTTTAATGTTCTTAATGTAATTGTTTTATTAATGTACCATTGGTCACTATGTGGTTTATTACTGTTTTAATTAATGTACCATTGGTCATCATATTGTTAGCCGCCCTGAGCCTGCTTCGGCGGGGGAGGGCGGGGTACAAATAAAATTTATTATTATTATTATTATTATTATTATTATTATTATTATTATTATTATTATTATTATTATTATTATTTCGTTGCTCTCATTTTCTTTTTTGAGAACAATGACTATCAATCAATCTATCTATCTATCTATCTATCTATCTATCTATCTATCTATCTATCTATCTATCTATCTATCTATCTATCTATCTATCTATCTATCTGTCTGACATGAACAAACAGTTCAGCAGTCTGCACTTCTCTTTAAAGGCACTCCATACACTGGCTCCCTCTTCTCTGTAGCAATCTCTTAGTCCAACTTCTGGATCACCACTTCTGGATCACCACTTACTGCAGGCTTGGGAATACTGAACAAACCACTGTGGAGACAAACACATCTCTGACACTTCTCTGTGTCCTCTCCATCAACCAGCCTCAGAAAGGGTTGCTGCTCTATTGCGGCCTCAAGAAGCATTTCCTCAGAGGCCAATGGTGGCCACCTCTTTCTTGTCACTCTCTCCCTCCCTCATCCCATCAGCCTTGCCCCAGAACAGATGAGAACTGGGCCACTGGGGAAGCTGCTAGCCAGAGGCTTTTACTAGGAGAGCCCTCAGCTGAATATAATACATAGTGTCCACCCTCCAAAGCAGTTATTTTTTTCCAGGGAGAGAGAGATCTGTTGTCTGGAGTTCAGTTGTGATCCCAGGAGATCTTCAGGATCTACTTGGAGGTTGGTTACCCTAGTCTGGCAGCACCCTCTGGGTGACTTGATGCCACCTGAGTGGCATGACTTAACTAGGCCTGGCTACTTGCTCCTGTTCAGCAGCTGCCCCCCAGTGACAGCCAGTGTGACTTAACAGTTGCCAACTCTAGGTTGGCAAATTCCTGAAGATTTGAGGGGTGAAGCCTCGAGAAGTTTATTTAACCAGTAAAAGGGAGAGATAAAAAACTAAACTACAGCCAGAAAATGCCAGGTGCCTTAATCAGCAAAAGCCTGGATGAATAAACAAGGCTGGCTTAGATCCAGCCTCTGGTGAACTACAACAGGAAAGAGGTTTAATGGAGTTAGGATTACTACGACGAGAATCTATTCAATGGTGTCCACCAAATTAATATAAGGTGTTGGCTACCAGAATATTATCAATGATATATCTTTGTTAGTGGGATGGCACACTAGGGAGAATGTACTGCCTCAGATATTCTGGGCCAAGATTGCAACTGAATTTAAAGATAAGAATCATTAGCACCTTGAAATGAAGCATGGAAGCATAACTATAATCAACACAGCTCATACAGTATCGGCATCCGGGCTTTTCTTGACAAGGAACACACAGGAACACAGTTCAGGCTGAATTGTCCAAGACTCTGGCTCAAAAAAAGGTCCCTGGCAGAGGGAAGGCACTAGGCAGCCATGTGCTCCCAGATCAACCGCTCTGTCCTCTCTGCCGCCTCCAGCCTTCAACAGGCTTGTGAAGAGAGTGGGAAATGTGGAGCCACCCATGAACAACCCCCTCTTAAGAGAAGCTGGGCCTGCCACTGCCCACGCTGCTGCATGTGGCTCTCTCTCTCCAGCTGTGTTGGGAGGGGAAACAAGGTCTCTCATAGGGGTGTGTGAGAACACACATCCATGAAATGCAGCTGATGGCTCTGTACTGTTCTGTGTCAATATGTGAAAAGTAACCTACTGAATGGGTGACATCACTTGTGGTGACATAAGAGTGTGTGTCCTAATATGCAAATAAGTTCCTACTGGGCCTTTTCTACAAAAAAAGCCCTGATCAGCATTGTATGGTCCTTGCAACAAACACTAAAAATCAATTTAAATGAATAGTAAAAAGGTCAAGGTAGTCACCAGTTGTTTCCAAATCTAGGGTGACGTCGCATCATGACATTTTCATGGCAGACTTTTTTTATGGGGTGTTTTTTAATGGGGTGTTTATGGGCAGACTTTTATTTATTTATTTATTTATTTATTTATTTATTTATTTATTTTATAAAGTCTTGTCACTCCACCGTGACCTCCCGGCCACCATGAAAACAGTAAATGAACTCGAGGCTCCAAGCACGTCTTCTAGTCAGGTTTTGGATTATTTCACTCCACTCAGCTTGGAGCAAGTTGACAGAGTACTCTCCACTGCACACCCAACTACCTGTAGGTTGGACCCCTGCCCCTCCTGGCTAATAAAAGCTGGCCAGGAGGAGCTACTGGTTCCCCTGCAGGAAATCATCAACAGGTCCCTTCTTCAAGAAACCTTTCCTCAGTCTCTTAAGGAGGCTGTGGTTTGTCGCCTTCTAAAAAGGCCATCTCTGAACCTACTACCAGCCGGTATCTAACTTGCCGTTTTGAAAGGGCAGTATTGGTGCAGCTTCAGAGTTTTCTGGATGATGCTTCTGTGCTTAACCCACATCAATCTGGCTTTCGTCCGGGTCATGGGACGGAGACGGTTCTGGTCGCCCTCACAGATGACCTCCAGAGGCACCTGGATAGAGGTGATTCGGTGGTGCTGATGCTATTGGACCTGTCAGCGGCGTTTGACACGATTGATCATCTGCTGCTAACCCGTCGCCTCACTGATACTGGGATTCAGGGCTTGGCCTTGAAGTGGCTTCCTCCTTTCTCCAGGGTTGGGGACAGAGGGTGGCGGTTGGAGATGAACTATCCTGACGACACCCACTTACGTGTGGTGTGCTGCAGGGAGCAGTTCTTTCCCTGATGTTATTTAACATCTACATGTGCCTCCTTGCCCAGGTTGCCCTGAGGCATGGGCTGGGTTGTTACCAGTATGCAGATGACACCCAGCTCCATCTGCTGATGGGTGGTTGGTCCAACTCCAACCCGGATGATCTGTCCACAGCACTACAAGCTGTGGCGGGGTGGCTCAAGCTGAGTAGACTGAAATCCGATGAAGATGGAGGTCCTGTATCTAAGCTGTCATGGTCCGGGACCAGAAGTCCGTTTACCGACCCTTGATGGAGCGCAGCTTATGCTGGCACCCAAAGTTAAAAGCTTAGGGGTGCTCTTGGATCCCTCTCTAACAATGGAGTAGCTATCACTGCCAAGTCAGCTTTCTACCATCTACGGATGGTGAGGCAGTTGGTCCCCGTTCTCAAACATGACGACTTGGCAACTGTGATCCATGCTATGGTCACCTCGAGGCTGGATTACTGTAATGCCCTCTACATGTGGCTGCCCTTGTCCCAAATCCAGTGACTCCAGCTAGTGCAGAATGCTGCCACCAGACTGTTAATGGCCACCAGACTGTTAATTCAGCCTGTGCTGAAAGCACAGGCTCCCGATAATGTACCATATTTGCTTCAAAGAGCTGGTTTTAACCTTTAAAGCCCTATATGGCCAGGGTCCTGCATACCTTAGGGACCGCCTTTTGCCTTATATGCCCCAGTGAGCACTTCGGTCCGGGTCTCAAAACTTGTTGACAGTTCCCAGCATCAGGGAAGTTAGGCTTCAGTCAACTAGAGTCAGGGCCTTTTCTGTTGCTGCACCTAGCTGGTGGAATGAGTTGCTGGAGGAGGTTAGGGCCCTTTGAGAGCTTCCACAGGGCCTGTAAAACGGCACTCTTCCACCATGCTTTCCTATAATGGTAACTTCTACAGCAACGGAATAGGCTCATAAACCAGAAATTTAAACATCACTCTGGATTTCTCACTATGCTATAGCGATCTGGGGTCCCATGTAACATCTAATACCGACCACCCAGTTTTATTGCTACCATCTAAATTTTAATTGTTGTATGAACTACTGTACTAGCACTTATTGATACTGATGTTCTAATAATTGTTTTTATGTTTTATCGCTGTTTTATCTTCTTCAGTCATTGTTTCACCCCAACCTGTGAGCCACCCTGAGCCTGCCTTTGGTGGGGAGGGCGTGACATAAAATAAATAAATAAATGGGGTGGTTTGCCATTGCCTCCCCCAGTCATCTACACTTTCCCCCCAGCAAGCTGGTTACTCATTTTACCAACCTCAGAAGGATGGAAGGCTGAGACATCCTTGAGCCGGCTACCTGAAACCCAGCTGAGGATCGAACTCAGGTCGTGAGCATAGAGCTTGGACAGCATTACTGCAACTTTTCCACTCTGCGCCACGGGGCTCCTAAATGAATAATAGTTTCCAATTTAAACCAACAGTAGCTTCCCAGCAGTGAAGACTTGAAACGACTACTGATGAAGGTTAAAGCAGAAGGTGCCAAAACAGGATTACAGTTGAAGATGAAAGTTATGGCTATTGAGGAATTACAATGTTCAAAAGGGAGACTGCAACCAGGAAATCAGGAGACTGGGACTGGGAAGAGCAGTCATGAGAACTAGAAGTTTTTTTTTTGCAAGGATGTGTACAGGTGACCGAGACCAATAACACTATGAAAAGCTGAAGGCAGGAGGAAAAGAGGAAGACCCTACATGAGATATATTACTTTATCTGATGTACATCACTTAGAACCCAGCCTTGCTGTGAAGGGCATTAATTCATAGGGTCACTATAAGTCAGAAGCAATTTGACAGCACTTAACACACACACACACACAGAGCTCCCAGACAGTAAACATTAGGTTGCTAGGATACAGTAGTCAACTCTGTTTCAGGAAGGGGGTGTGGTTGGTGAGACATCCTAAGGTAATTCAACACCTCTTTCTCAGGTTGGACATTCAGGAGCAGGCCGGGATCCTAATGTACTCCTAAACTATGAACTTGATCTTTCTGTGGTAGAATGACCCCCCACACACACTTCAAGACGTATATTTTTACAACTTGACCGATTCTAGGATTACCCACTATGGGCAATTCCAGTTTATCTTAATTGCTTTATTTCTTCTCATCCAGTCCATTATTGATATGTTCTGGGATGAAGCAACCCCTGTGGTTTAGGTGAAAAAGAAAAATTGAGCTAAGTATCCTCTGCACACATATGACAACCTCCTCTGAAATTCTAAATTACATATGTAAATATAATACTACTACTTATCATACTACTACAGTCCAATTAATATCTTACATTTTTTTAAAAAAAGTTGGAGTCCAGTAGCACCTTTAAAACCAACAAAGTTTTATTTACATTGTAAACTCTCATATGCTACAAGTGTGCTTTTAGCACACGGAAGCTTACATTGTGAAAACTTTGCTGGTCTTAAAGGTGCCAAGGTCTTCAACTTTCTTCTACCTGGATTTACCTATGTTTTGTTTTACCACTTGCTGGTCCTTCAGAACTCTCACTCTCATATTAGATATGGCTTTTGGAAGGAAATTTCAGAGTGATCAGCTTAAAGTGAACAAGAAGAAAGGGGCTAGGGAAAAGGCTTATAGTGTATATAAAGACTCACGCTCTAAGGAGGAACTCATTTGCATTGAAGAGCTTCCATGTGCTTTCTCAAGAACAAAGACAACTCATTTGTTCTCAGGGTTCAAGAGTTTCTTTGGATTTGCCAATGCTTTTCTGGAGCATTAGAACTCACCTTTGGAGCCATTTCTGTTTCTCTAGCTGAGGTAAAACAAACATCCATCCTCAAAGACAGACTGCTATGGCTACCCCTTCTTCCAAGAGCTTTGATTAATGTCACATACCTTGTGAAAACACAACTTTAAAAGTAGAACATTTCAGGTTATTTAATGTTTCTTCATATGTGCATGTGTAGAACTTCATTTTATGTCAACCAAATGGTATTTATGCTAGTTCTTATATTGCCATGTTGTCAGTTTTCAAGTGGCTGAAGGTTGCAATTTTTTCAATGATACTTGAAAGAGCACGCAATAAGATTCCTTTGAAGAAGAAAACTACACCCAGAAATGACAGAAAACAAAACACAGAGAATGAGAGTCACACACATCCACCCAACTACAAATTTACAAGGAACAATCCAGTCTTGATTACAGGCTAGGATCTGATTAATTTTTAAGGAATAATTCTGACAAAAAGCCATACTAATTGAGTGTGGACTTCTTTAGGAAATTCTGATTTTCTGCAGCTCATGCTGTCTTCCCAGGCCTACAATCTTGTAATTGCTGAAGTGAAACACGTACATCAAAACGTAAGCCTATATCCAACAGAAAAACCTTTCCTCCATTTCCATGACTCATTTGCCAGTTGGAAGTCTCTGTTCCTAGGTTTTAAAATCCTATGTTTAATTCATTTGCTGCTTAAGGAGCATCCCCATTAGCTGATTTAAATCTTCAGAGGAATCTGGGTGTGTCTGAATCAGAGCCAAGAGATGGCTATAAGGAATTATAGCTGAAAAACAAGATGTGAATGACTAAAGGCAGCAGCCTTGGGATCATTTCCATGCCACTCATTACTCATTTATGATAACACCCTCCCCCATCATGCTGGATAGTAGCCCTCATACACCCATTTCACTGTAATATGTGGCGTGATTCTTCGCACATTTCTTAAACATTACATCTGAATGCATAAACCATGCCCACTGATGAATTTACAGCCTCTACTATTTGAGTTAGCTTTATGGCATTTTATTACAGATTTTAGGGATGTTTAATATTGTTAATTATAAAGGTTTTTGTCTGTCACCCTGAACTGGAGATGGAAGCATTCCCCACCAACTAGCACTGACACTGTGATATAATGAAGAAAAAAAATCAAATGAGCTTGCAATAAAGCTAGCTTGCAAAATGGAAGCAGAGAAGGCCAATCAAAGTGCTAGAGGATCACATGTCAAAAATAATAAGTATATTTGCAAAGGTACACAGGAACCCTAGCTATTGATGACCAATGAAACCCTATTCAATTCACCCAAAGTACTGAAGAAAAAAGAACAGTAAAGGTGTTGGAAGCCATTTATACAATCAGCACCCAAGTTCAATTGTATGCTTTGGTTTTTTTGATGCCACTTGTTACCTATTTTCTTTCTTTTGGGATGGGTCTCTGACTGTATTAAACTTGACTTGACAATCAGCATCTAAATCCCATCCTAGTACCCCTCTGTTAGATCCTAGGGTTGCCAATCCCCAGGTGGGGGCCCTCCTTCTGCTTCAGGGTCATCAGAAAGTGGGGGGGGAGAGGAAAATGTCCGCTGGGCACTCCATTATACCCTATGGAGACTGATTCCCATAGAGTATAATGAAAAATTGATTTACATGTGTTTGGGGATCGGGGGGGGGGCATGTTTTTTGAGGTAGAGGCACCAAATTTGCAGCATAGCATCTGATGCCTCTCCTCAAAATACCCTCCAAGTTTCAAAAACACTGGACCAGGGGGTCCAATTCTATGAGCCCCAAAAGAAGGTGCCCCTATCATTCATTATTTCCAATGCAGGGAAGGCATTTAAAAGCTGTGCAGTCCCTTTAACCCTCAAAGTCTCCTGGCTTCACCCCCAAAGTCCCCAGATATTTCTTGAATTGGACTCGGCAACCCTCTTAGATCCTAGCACAAGGCTAAGTTTTTGCACCAAAGAACAACAGGATTGCTTAATTCTTGAAATGGGATCAAAAATACTACCACTCCACACTTTTCTCAGTACCTTAGCTAGAATAAGCCAAGCAACTCAGATGCATACTTGTTTCATGTCAAAGCCTGAAGCTATCCAATTCCTTAGCAAGCAGTCTCAAGGTTTCATGTGATGAAATGCACAACAGTTTAATCATATGACAACTCAAACAATAATACATCCTTCCAAATGTACCAGATTTGAGATGCAGTATCTTCTGCAGTAAACAGTCCAACCTATTTATCTAGTGCTCTTTCTCTCTCTCTTAAAACTTTTTATAGGAATAGGTGAAAATGAAAAAAATTAGCCTAAATACGCCAAAAGGACCCACGCTACACATTTTCAGAAGTATTAACATACACAAGATAGTATAAATGTAGATCATAACTGAGAATGAATCATCCAAAATTTGTATCATGGACATTATCTAATACACTACACTAGTTTTTTTTATTTTTGAAAGAAAATTTAGTGTTGTCTCATTTCTTTAATAAGAGCCCCATGGCGTAGAGTGGTAAAGCTGCAATACTGCAGTCAGAGCCCTCTGCTCACGATCTGAGTTCAATTCCAGTAGAAGCTGGTTCAGGTAGCCAGCTCGAGGTTGACTCAGCCTTCCATCCTTCTGAGGTCGGGAAAATGAGTACCCAGCTTGCTGCGGGGAAAATGTAATGACCGGGGAAGGCAATGGCAAACCACCCCATAAAAAGGTCTGCCGTGAAAATGTTGTGAAAGCAGCATCACCCCAGAGTCAGAAACGACTGGTGCTTGCACAAGGGACCTTTCCTTTCCATTTCTTTAATACTTGCATATCAGTTTTCAAAGGTCAAAAATGAAACTTAGTGGTAGAAATTACCTTTCTGCAAAAGAGAAGCATTCCTAGCCACATATACTATTTGAAAAAAAAACATATTTAGCATTAGCCTAAAATTATGCATATGAATTTTAAGCTGCGCCTTGCCAAAGGCGCGAGCGCTAAAGGGCTCTTGGCCTGTGGCTCTTTGCCTGGGGGCTTCCTAAGGACCAGGAACCCAGATCCCTGATTTCCTTGTTCTCCCAATAAGGTAAGTTGACCTTCCAGAAGGGGAGCCACGTAAACAACAGCATTTAAAGAGGACTGTATATTTAATATATATATCATGAAGGTAGAATGCCAGCAGGGGGGTGGGGGATTTCCAGTGTTTTGCACTGAGTGTCACATGTATGACTATCTGCCCACAGGACAGAAATCTTGGGTGTGTGCTGGATGCAAGGAGCTCCTGGTCCTCAGGGAACGAGTTCGTACCCTTGAGGCCGAGGTGACTGCCCTGGAGAAGCAGAGACGGTCAGTTAGGCAATTGGGGAAGACTCTCCGGGGCGTATTAGATGAGCCCCACTCTGAATGTGGCAGCCCCGTTGCTGCCAGAGAGCGTGAGGGTCGAGAGGGAACAGGGCACCTTGCTGAGGATAAGGGGAATGCGCCCTCAGAAGGGACCTCTTCTTCGGTTGGTGAGCAGGTATCCTTTCGCGCCAAGGAACCATCCCTGGGCAGGGGGAGAGGGGGGGTCTTGGTAGTTGGTGATTCGATCCTTAGGCAAGTAGACAGCTGGGTGGCAAAACCGCGTATTGACCGTATGGTGACTTGCCTGCCTGGTGCGAAGGTAGCGGACATTACGCGTGTAGTAGATAGGCTGATAGACAGTGCTGGGGAGGAGCCTGTGGTCATGGTGCATGTTGGCACCAACGATGTGGGGAAATATAGTCGTGAGGTCCTGGAGGAGAAATTTAGGCTGCTAGGTGGGAGACTTAAGGCCAGGACCTCCAAGGTGGCCTTCTCGGAAGTGCTACCTGTTCCACGTGCAGGGCAGGAGAGACAGGCGCAAATTAGAAGTCTCAATGTGTGGATGAGACGATGGTGTAAGGAGGAAGGGTTTAAGTTTGTTAGGCACTGGGATGCTTTCTGGAACAAGCCGGAGCTGTACAAAAGAGACGGTCTCCACTTGTCTCCGGATGGAACCAGGCTGCTGGCGCTTAAAATCAAAAAGGTGGCAGAGCAGTTTTTAAACTAAATCTTGGGGGAAAGCCGACAGGAGATGGAATGTCTCTGGTTCGGGAGGACTCGTCTCAAAGAGATGAAGGGTTGGCTTCTATTTTTCTACCGAGTAACGGATCAGAGTTGTCCACTGTGATGGTGACAAACAGTATGGACTGTCTGCTAGAGTCTCGAGGCGGCAGGAGAGAGGTGGCGGGCCTAGCTTGCTTGGGAAATTATAAATGTTTGTATGCAAATGCTAGAAGTGTCCGAAGTAAAATTGGTAAATTGGAATGTTTAGTGTTGGGAGAAAACATAGACATTGTGGGAATTTCAGAAACTTGGTGGAATGAGGAGAATCAGTGGGACACGGTGATTCCTGGATATAAGTTATATCGGAAGGATAGGGAGGGAAGGGTTGGAGGTGGGGTGGCTCTGTATGTCAGAGAGGATATACGGTCCAGTAAGACTGAGGTCAGAGAATTAGATTCCCTTTTAGAAATGCTTTGGGTTGAAATAGAGGGCCCAAAAGGAAATTTAACTATGGGAGTTCGTTATCGCCCACCAAATCAAAAGAGAGAGGACGATTATAATATGATGGAGGGATTAAAGATAGCGGCTAAACGTAAAAACTGTGTCGTAATAGGTGATTTTAACTACCCGCAGATTGATTGGGTCAATATGTGTTCTGGTCGAGAGAAAGAGATTGAGTTTCTTGATGCTCTCAATGACTGTGCTATGGAGCAGATGGTCTCAGAACCTACCAGGGGTGGGGCGATCCTGGATCTGGTCCTAAGTAATGCCCAAGACTTGGTGAGAGACGTAAAAGTGATTGCGCCGCTTGGGAACAGTGACCATAATGTTATTGATTTCACCATTTGTATAAATAGGGAGTTGCCCAAAAAGACCGCCACAACCACATTTAACTTTAAAAGGGGTAAATTCTCTGAGATGAGGAGGCATGTGAGGAGGAAACTGAAAGGAAAGGTAAATACGGTCAAAACCCTTGGGGAAGCTTGGAGACTATTTAAAACTATAATCCTAGAAGCTCAGATAAAATACATACCACAAGTTAGGAAAGGCACAAACAGGTATAAGAAGAAGCCAGCATGGTTAACAAACAAAGTAATGGAAGCTGTAAAAGGTAAGAAGGACTCCTTTAAGCGGTGGAAAACCAGTCCAAGTGAGATTAATAAAAGGGAACACAGGCAGTGGCAAATCAAATGCAAGACTGTGATCAGGCAGGCAAAAAGGGACTATGAGGAGCATATTGCAAAAAACATAAAGACCAACAATAAAAATTTCTTCAAATATATTAGAAGTAGGAAACCAGCCAGGGAAGCAGTGGGGCCCTTGGATGACCATGGGGTAAAAGGATTACTGAAGGAGGATGGGGAAATGGCTGAGAAGCTGAATGCATTTTTTGCCTCCGTCTTCACCGTGGAAGATGAGAAGTGTTTGCCCGCCCCAGAACCACTAATATTGGAAGGGGTGTTGAAAGACCTGAGTCAGATTGAGGTGACAAAAGAGGAGGTCCTACAACTAATAGACAAACTAAAAACTAATAAGTCACCGGGTCCGGATGGCATACATCCGAGAGTTCTGAAAGAACTCAAAGTTGAACTTGTGGATCTTCTAACAAAAATCTGTAATCTTTCATTGAAATCTGCCTCCGTTCCTGAGGACTGGAAGGTAGCAAATGTCACCCCCATCTTTAAAAAGGGTTCCAGAGGAGATCCGGGAAATTACAGGCCAGTCAGTCTGACTTCAATACCGGGGAAGTTGGTAGAAACCATTATCAAGGACAGAATGAGTAGGCACATTGATGAACACGGGTTATTGAGGAAGACTCAGCATGGGTTCTGCAAGGGAAGATCTTGCCTCACTAACCTGTTACATTTCTTTGAGGGGGTGAACAAACATGTGGACAAAGGAGACCCGATAGATGTTGTTTACCTTGACTTCCAGAAAGCTTTTGATAAAGTTCCTCATCAAAGGCTCCTTAGAAAGCTTGAGAGTCATGGAGTAAAAGGACAGGTCCTCTTGTGGATCAAAAACTGGCTGAGTAATAGGAAGCAGAGAGTGAGTATAAATGGGCAGTCTTCGCAGTGGAGGATGGTAAGCAGTGGGGTGCCGCAGGGCTCGGTACTGGGTCCCATCCTCTTTAACTTGTTCATAAATGATTTAGAGTTGGGAGTGAGCAGTGAAGTGGCCAAATTTGCGGATGACACTAAATTGTTCAGGGTGGTGAGAACCAGAGAGGATTGTGAGGAACTCCAAAGGGATCTGTTGAGGCTGGGTGAGTGGGCGTCAACGTGGCAGATGCGGTTCAATGTGGCCAAGTGCAAAGTAATGCACATTGGGGCCAAGAATCCCAGCTACAAATACAAGTTGATGGGGTGTGAACTGGCAGAGACAGACCAAGAGAGAGATCTTGGGGTCATGGTAGATAATTCACTGAAAATGTCAAGACAGTGTGCGTTTGCAATAAAAAAGGCCAACGCCATGCTGGGAATTATTAGGAAGGGAATTGAAAACAAATCAGCCAGTATCATAATGCCTCTGTATAAATCGATGGTGCGGTCTCATTTGGAGTACTGTGTGCAGTTCTGGTCGCCGCACCTCAAAAAGGATATTATAGCATTGGAGAAAGTTCAGAAAAGGGCAACTAAAATGATTAAAGGGCTGGAACACCTTCCCTATGAAGAAAGGTTGAAACGCTTAGGGCTCTTTAGCTTGGAGAAACGTCGACTGAGGGGTGACATGATAGAAGTTTACAAGATAATGCATGGGATGGAGAAAGTAGAGAAAGAAGTACTTTTCTCCCTTTCTCACAATACAAGAACTCGTGGGCATTCGATGAAATTGCTGAGCAGACAGGTTAAAACGGATAAAAGGAAGTACTTTTTCACCCAAAGGGTGATTAACATGTGGAATTCACTGCCACAGGAGGTGGTGGCGTCCACAAGCATAGCCACCTTCAAGAAGGGGTTAGATAAAAATATGGAGCAGAGGTCCATCAGTGGCTATTAGCCACAGTGTGTGTGTGTGTATATATATATATATATATATATATACACACATACATATATATATATTTGGCCGCTGTGTGACACAGAATGTTGGACTGGATGGGCCATTGGCCTGATCTAACATGGCTTCTCTTATGTTCTTATGTTCTTATGAAATTTCTAAGGTCTAAGGTTGCAGTTCCCAGTATTTTACTTAAGGAAGCATCAATGGAAATCATAAGGCAATTTATGAATGCAGGAAGAGATGTTTCTTTGTATAAAGAATATATGAAATCAGGTGGCCAGAGAAAAAAAATGTAACAAGACCCGTGATTGGATGCTCCTAGCATTTTATCTTTTCTTTTTTTGTTAAAAAAGGTAATAAAAATTGTGCAGATGTTTAACTTCCCCTGGTCTGGTTCTGCAAATTAAACCAACCGCTCTACGTTGTCTATAGCCCTCAATGGAAAAAAGGACAAGCAAACTATGGGCTAATAAGAACACAGAGATGTGTGGCGGTAGTAAAGAGTTAAGGCCCTACCTACCTCATTGAAAAAGCTCAGCTCAAATCTCTGCCCTGCGTGGTTTCTATTAAGACAATGATATTCAGTGGCTAAGAATCTACATGTGGCTCTTTGGTGCTACCTGTGGCTCCCAATGTGGCACCTTACTCATGTTCCAAAAAGGCAATGTCATTGCCCAGTGTGACTTGAAGTTGGCACATGCTTTCATTACAAGTAAGCTGTGATGTTGGCCTCAGTCCAAGGATACCAGTAAAGGATCTGTTATCTCCAGCACCCCACCCTTCTGTGCTCTTATCCCAGCACCATGATAACTTCCAAAAGCAGAACAAGCTGAAAAGAGAAGGGGGGAAAACACACCACGTCAGCCACTCAAGACAAAGCTAGTCAGAATGAGGTGATGTGGGGTTTATTCTCCTTTCTTAAGATTCTCTCTCTTTCTTAAAATCTTTCTCTAATATTGAAGGGTTAACCTCCCCTCCCCCTTTCTTATTTCCTGATTTTTCTGCAAACTTGGGGCTTTTGTCATGTTTGTAGTAATATCTGTCTTGTCTGTTCATGGGTCTAATCTCCAGATTGGCCATGTTAAGAATCAGCTATATTGATAGTAGAAAAATTCTTGCCAGAATGTAAATGTATTTGGGTTAATGGTGAATGGAAGGCTGAGGGCAAGAAAATTACTTCCTTTTTAGTACAGTATTTTTTTTCTTACAATATTCCCATGTAGGGTGACCATAATGTCTGAAGGCCAGCCAGGGACACTGGGGGGGGGGGGGGGCGCGCCGGAAACAGGAAGTGACGTCACTTCCGGTGACGTCACTTCCGGTGATGTCATGCCACCACCGGAAACAGGAAGTGGCATCACTTCCTGTGACATCATTTCCCCCGCGTCACCTGCCGGAAACAGGAAGTGACTTCACAGCACTTCCTGTGACGTCCCCAAAAATCCCCCAAATATCACCGCCGGAAACAATTTTGTTCTCAAATCCTGTATATACTTCATCAGTATATGGGATAAGGCACTTTCTCAACTGTGCTGCATAATGCAGCCTATTTATTTTGTCCTGTTGGCTCTGTTGGCTCTATCTGCGCCACCTTCATCACTTTCGGGGTGTGGATCCCCCAGTGGGGTGGTCTCCCGACTCCCTCCGCTGACTGTTTCTGATAGCCCTGCGCCCCCTCTTTCATTTGATATGTGTCCCGTGCGGGTGCCACCCTCCCGCCGGGAGATGCCGCAAAATGAGCCCCCTTGAGGCTTATGGCGGCAGGGCTCGGGGGAAGCGAGCTAGACTGCTGTTCTTTTGAGGGGTTATAGAGTGTTTCGAGCCCGTCCCTGTGGCATCGGTCCCATCGTTGTGGGACCAAGGGGGCCGGCGCAGCGGCACGCCGAAGCAGCCTGTCACTAATAACACCGGTCAAGATGCAGGACAGGAACCTGGAAGTGACCGACAGGCTGCTTCAGCGTGCCGCTGCGCCGGCCCCCTGGGCCCCACAATGATGGGACCGATGCCACAGGGACAGGCTCGAAACACTCTATAACCCCTCAAAAGAACAGCAGTCTAGCTCGCTTCCCCCGAGCCCTGCCGCCATAAGCCTCAAGGGGGCTCATTTTGCGGCATCTCCCGGCGGGAGGGTGGCACCCGCACGGGACACATATCAAATGAAAGAGGGGGCGCAGGGCTATCAGAAACAGCCGGCGGAGGGAGTCGGGAGACCACTCCACTGGGGGATCCACACCCCGAAAGTGATGAAGGTGGCGCAGATAGAGCCAACAGAGCCAACAGGACAAAATAAATAGGCTGCATTATGCAGCACAGTTGAGAAAGTGCCTTATCCCATATACTGATGAAGTAAATACAGGATCTGAGAACAAAATTGCACTAGAAGACACAAACACAAAGCTCCCTTACACTGAATCAGTGCTTGGGTCCACCAAAGTCAGTATTGTCACATAAGAGAAGCCCTGTTGGATCAGGCCAGTGGCCCCTCCAGTCCAACACTCTGCGTCACATAATAACATAAGAGAAGCCCTGTTGGATCAGGCCAGTGGCCCATCCAGTCCAACACTCTGCATCACATAACAACATAAGAGAAGCCCTGTTGGATCAGGCCAGTGGCCCATCCAGTCCAACACTCTGCGTCACATAACAACATAAGAGAAGCCCTGTTGGATCAGGCCAGTGGCCCATCCAGTCCAACACTCTGCGTCACATAACAACATAAGAGAAGCCCTGTTGGATCAGGCCAGTGGCCCATCCAGTCCAACACTCTGCATCACATAACAACATAAGAGAAGCCCTGTTGGATCAGGCCAGTGGCCCATCCAGTCCAACACTCTGCGTCACATAAGAACATAAGAGAAGCCCTGTTGGATCAGGCCAGTGGCCCATCCAGTCCAACACTCTGCGTCACATAAGAACATAAGAGAAGCCCTGTTGGATCAGGCCAGTGGCCCATCCAGTCCAACACTCTGCATCACATAAGAACATAAGAGAAGCCCTGTTGGATCAGGCCAGTGGCCCATCCAGTCCAACACTCTGCGTCACATAAGAACATAAGAGAAGCCCTGTTGGATCAGGCCAGTGGCCCATCCAGTCCAACACTCTGCATCACACAACAACATAAGGAGGGAGGGAGGGAAGGAAGGAAGGAAGGGAGAAAGGGAGGAAGGGAAGAAGGGAAGAAAGGAAGAAGGGAGGGAGGGAAGGAAGGAAGGAAGGGAGGGAAGGGAGGGAGGAAGGAAGGAAGGGAGGGAAGGAAGGAAGGAAGGAGGGAAGGAAGGAAGGAAGGGGGAGGGAGGGAGGGAAGGAAGGAAGAAAGGAAGGGAGGGAGGAGGGAGGGAAGGAAGGAAGGGAAGGGAGTGAGGGAAGGAAGGAAGAAAGGAAGAAAGGGAGGAGGGAGGGAGGGAGGGAAGGAAGGAAGGAAGGGAAGGGAGTGAGGGAAGGAAGGAAGGAAGGAAGGAAGGAAGGAAGGGAGGGAGGGAGGAGGGAGGGAAGAAAGGAAGGCCGCCCCCCGCCCCCCCCCCGCTTTCGGCCCCCTTACCTTATTCCAGGGCGGCGGATCCAGCGGCGGCGGGGAGTCCTCCGGCGGCGGCCTCGCGACGAGGGAGGGAGGGAGCTGCCGGGGCTGGCCTCTGGAGGCCTCCAGGGACCAGCGCCGGGCCTCTCCGCTACCGGCGCTGGCCTCTGGAGGCCTCCAGGGACCAGCGCCGGCTGCTCCGCGGCTTCCCTGCGGCCTCCGCTGGTCCCTGGAGGCCCTCCAGAGACTCTGGAGGGCCTCCAGGGACCAGCGGAGGCCGCGGGGAAGCCTTCGCTGGCCGGCGCTGGTCCCGGAAGGCCTTCCAGAGGCTCTGGAAGGCCTTCCGGGACCAGCGCCGGGTGCCCCGCGGCTTCCCCGCGGCCTCTGCTGGTCCCTGGAGGCCCTCCAGAGACTCTGGAGGGCCTCCAGGGACCAGCGGAGGCCGCGGGGAAGCCTTCGCTGGCCGGCGCTGGTCCCCGAAGGCCTTCCAGAGGCTCTGGAAGGCCTTCCGGGACCAGCGCCGGGTGCCCCGCGGCTTCCCCGCGGCCTCCGCTGGTCCCTGGAGGCCCTCCAGAGACTCTGGAGGGCCTCCAGGGACCAGCGGAGGCCGCGGGGAAGCCTTCGCTGGCCGGCGCTGGTCCCCGAAGGCCTTCCAGAGGCTCTGGAAGGCCTTCCGGGACCAGCGCCGGGTGCCCCGCGGCTTCCCCGCGGCCTCCGCTGGTCCCTGGAGGCCCTCCAGAGACTCTGGAGGGCCTCCAGGGACCAGCGGAGGCCGCGGGGAAGCCTTCGCTGGCCGGCGCTGGTCCCGGAAGGCCTTCCAGAGCCTCTGGAAGGCCTTCCGGGACCAGCGCCGGGTGCCCCGCGGCTTCCCCGCGGCCTCCGCTGGTCCCTGGAGGCCCTCCAGAGACTCTGGAGGGCCTCCAGGGACCAGCGGAGGCCGCGGGGAAGCCTTCGCTGGCCAGCGCTGGTCCCCGAAGGCCTTCCAGAGGCTCTGGAAGGCCTTCCGGGACCAGCGCCGGGTGCCCCGCGGCTTCCCCACGGCCTCCGCTGGTCCCTGGAGGCCCTCCAGAGACTCTGGAGGGCCTCCAGGGACCAGCGGAGGCCGCGGGGAAGCCTTCGCTGGCCGGCGCTGGTCCCGGAAGGCCTTCCAGATCCTCTGGAAGGCCTTCCGGGACCAGCGCCGGGTGCCCCGCGGCTTCCCCGCGGCCTCCGCTGGTCCCTGGAGGCCCTCCAGAGACTCTGGAGGGCCTCCAGGGACCAGCGGAGGCCGCGGGGAAGCCTTCGCTGGCCGGCGCTGGTCCCCGAAGGCCTTCCAGAGGCTCTGGAAGGCCTTCCGGGACCAGCGCCAGGTGCCCCGCGGCTTCCCCGCGGCCTCCGCTGGTCCCTGGAGGCCCTCCAGAGACTCTGGAGGGCCTCCAGGGACCAGCGGAGGCCGCGGGGAAGCCTTCGCTGGCCGGCGCTGGTCCCCGAAGGCCTTCCAGAGGCTCTGGAAGGCCTTCCGGGACCAGCGCCGGGTGCCCCGCGGCTTCCCCGCGGCCTCCGCTGGTCCCTGGAGGCCCTCCAGAGACTCTGGAGGGCCTCCAGGGACCAGCGGAGGCCGCGGGGAAGCCTTCGCTGGCCGGCGCTGGTCCCCGAAGGCCTTCCAGAGGCTCTGGAAGGCCTTCCGGGACCAGCGCCGGGTGCCCCGCGGCCTCTCCGCGGCCTCCGCTGGTCGCTGGAGGCCCTCCAGAGTCTCTGGAGGGCTTCCAGCGACCAGCGGAGGCCACGGAGAGGCCTCCACCACTGCCGCCGGGCCCCGCGCGCGGGCGGGGAAGGCGGGGAGTGAGGGTGGGAGCGTCCCTGCGCAGGCGCAGGGACGCTCCCTCCCTCACTCCCCGCCTTCCCCGCCCGCGCCCGCGGCCCACCGGCTCCGGGGCTGCCTAAACCGGGACCTTTAATGGTCCCGGTATAGGCAGCCCGGGATCCGGGATTGGGTGGCCAGATCCGGGAATGTCCCGGGAGACCGGGACGGTCTGGCCACCCTATGTCACATTGTACAACCCTCAGGTGCCAAAGGAAAAGTAGAAACCGAAAGCCCAAAATTCAGATAGAGCTCACCACCTCTTTTTATTGTCCATGGGAATGTAGAAATTAATTTAGATGTCTGATAACGCAACTTGAAAAAGCCTATTTTAGAAATTATGGAAAGCTGAACATCACACACTAGTAGTGCCATCCTAAACAGAGTTACACCCTTCTAAGGCAATGGTCTTCAGTGGTCTTAGGAGATTGAAGGTCTGCTTAGTATAGTACTGTAAATCAGTTTCCTTTGCCAATTTCAGTGGCTGGTTTGCTATGAATACCATGAGGAATTCTGCCTCCACAAGGTGTTAATAAGGAAACTGAGGAAAAAATGCTTTGAAGAGTTCACAAAAATGCACAGTAGGATAAAAAGAGCAACCCACTCCTCAGTTATACCACTGTGGGACAAACATACAACTGAGCACAAACCTCCATCACCATTATTTAGTGCTTCAGAACAATTAGGTATCCAGCTTTCAGTTCTAGCAATGTATTCAGAAAACCATCCAAGTCATCCGTATGGAGATAAAACAGCATCAAGCTGCTTGAGTTCCTGAGTGGTTGGCACAGTTACAAACCTGCTTGCATTCTTCCCAGGCACAGTCCCCATCCCCACTATGTAAAATATATAAATGTTTTATACATACACACACACATAAATATATATCCACCTGAGATGCAATTCATTGGCAGAAGGTCTGCTTTTCTTGGGAGCGAGACACAAACAGAAGCAGAATCCAGGGACGGCTGACAAAATTCTCTGTGTGATTATTTCCGCTCTTCTAGCATTGTTCAAATCTGGGCAGATCCTAGCATCATCAAAAATATTCCCCGCCTATTGCCCTCACTTGTCAGATACAAGAATCTAGGTGGAGTCTCAAACAAAAGCTGGCATAAAGACGCAGGTATAACTTTCCAATGGAGCTTCCTTTTCCCCATAAGGTTTGGAAGTCTTCCAACATTATTTTAAAACTACTGCCAGTGTTAGCCAACTGGAAGCAAGGAAGTGAGAGAAGACTGAATCTCTCTTGTCTCTACCATAGATCTTTCTTTTGTTTTCCTACCACAATTCAATCTCATTGCCCCTAATTTTGGCTTCTGTCACTTTCATTCCACACTAAAAGAAAACTCCTTTTAGAGTTGTGTTTCGCTAGAACCTCCCCTTAGACCTATTTGTTTTCATTCCATCTGACACAAAGAACTCCCTTGATTTTTATATTATTATTGTGGTTGTTGCCTTTTAAGCTCTTTGTGACTAGAGATCCATATTTCTGAAATACATCTCCTGGAAAAACCCAAAGTGACATCAGTCATCTCTTGGAATCACTGATAATTCTGGTAATTTCTATAACTGTGATGTCACTTCCAAGTTTTCCCCGGAAGTGTTGTCACACCATTACTGACATGCTTCCATTGCCCTTCAAGCCTCCTGCTGGTTGCCAACCAGGCCTGGCAGTCCTAATTCCTTTATCAACAAAATAACTTTATCTCCTGCCATATTAACATCCCTCTAAGTAACATAAGTATAATAAAAAACTGGTACAAATCTTAAGTATATATGGACAAAATTTCAGCCAGCATTATAGCTTAATTTTTTCCTCTAGATTCCCTGAATTCTCTGAATGAAAGAGGCTAAATTCCACCCTGGGCCTATTCTTCCACAATGATGATGCCTTGGCCCAGATCATTCCACACCACTTGTAATCCAGTAGCATATCTTTTTTTCCTCCTTTCTCTCTCTTCATGGCCTTTTCTTTTCCTCCATCTCTCACATTAATTTGTTCTCAGCCACAGGGTTGCCAGGACCAACTTAGGAAATATCTGGGGACTTTGGGGATGGACTCTGGAGACTTTGGGGGTGGGGCTTGGAGACCTTCCCATTCCCTAAAATAAACAAACAGATAAAAACACAGCAGTGCAATTCCTCAGAATACAGTCCTCATGTCCTTCTCTTCTTTTTTTGTTTTCAAAGGGTATCCCAGCAGCTGCACTTCTACTAAATGAAAGTGAACACACACACACTTTTGTGATCTCACTAGAGCAATGGTAAATCACTTTATTCATGGGAGTTGCTGAATGTAACAGTCTGCTATATTTCAACCAACTTTTTCAGACTAACAAAGGAAAACAAAAGTAAGGACGACAAAGGTCTAGGGAGTGGAGTTTCCCCCATCTCATATGCAGGTTCTAGTTAACTCCTTACTATCATTTTACTATAGAAACAACTTCTGAAATGAATGCAAAACAAACAGAGGGATTGTGCTTTCTTCCTCTCTCACACATTCACCAGTAAGAGCCACATGGCTCTGCCTGATCACCTCTCCCCATGCAGCTTTTGCATCCTGCTGAGATTTAAAAGCACACACACATTCCAAAACACAGTTTGCAAGCTTCTTCTAAATTTGCCAAGATCTAAATGCATATCATGGCTGTTGGGACATGGGGCAGTCTGCAAAACCAGACCTGGGGGCTGGCAAGCCAGCTCAGCCAAGGTTCTCTTGTGTTCCCAGCTGTCTCACCCTTTCTCCCTTGTTCATTCAAAGCCCTTCTCTCAAGTGATTCTCTCTTTTGGTCACCTACTCCCTCTCCCTTCTCTGTTCACTCCAGAGCTTTATGCCATATCTCTCCCCACCTTCACCTCCTAACTTCGCTCAGCTAAGCCTCAAAAGTCCCATTCTGCACTCTTTTCTTTTTATATCTGCTTCTTCCATACAATGTTTGGCTTGGAACCTCCCAACATTCTGTAATTGGTCCAGCCCGTATGGTAGCCATTTTGTTTTCAAAATACTAAAACTAACTAAAGGTTCAAGAAGGTTGGGAACTCCTGTCTTAGAACATCACTCATTGACATTCCTATTAAGAAGAGCTAAGGGAAAGTCACAGACTATGGAAATTAAGCACAACTGTTCTGAGGGAAGCATATGACAATTTACTGCTTGGGGACAACCCTTCCATAGGACCACTGGCTGGGAGGTGACTCACCAAGGAAGTAGGGGATGAAGAGGCATCAAAGAATGAAAAACTATTTCAGACAGAGCCTCCAAAAGGCATTACAGAGAAGCAGAAAGTGGGGCAGACTTTCCCTTTTATTGTAAACAATTAGCCATCTCTTTGCCTACAGCTCTAGAATATTTATATAAATTAAGCCTAGACCTTCTCTTTAACTACAAGCAGTAACAGCAACATGTGCCCAGTTGTCATGAATAATAAAATTATGTGGTATGATCTGTCATGACTCAGCATTCTTATGTTCTAAAGACATGTCATGTTGACTGACTAGTTTGTAATTATTTGGGGAAAGGCTGGGAACTTTAAGAGACTGACTGTCTACCTCCAGGCACTCTGCATTATTGTTTCTATTATTCATTTTAAAAGTACTTTCAGTGTTCCAAACACTTCATAAATCTTAACCTCATTAACAACCTGATTCTATGCAGAAGAAGGTGTGCCTAAGTTCACAGATACGACTTAGGCATGAAGAACTCAGCATGGTACTGGCTTTCTTACAACAATCCTGCAAGGCAGGCCATTAGTGATTATTTTTGTAGGAAAGGGATCAAAACTGCGAGTGTACTATTTATCCCAGGACTGCACACAGCAAGTTTAAGCCAAGTTTTGGATCTGGCTAAGTTCATAAATATTTCTACTGTTGACCGAAGAAAGCCTTCCCAGAATAAATAGGTCGTATTTTTCACCTCTCCTTAAAACAGCAATTCCCAAAGAAAGTGCTAGAGAGAACTAGGGCATCTCAAGACCAGCAGAATTGTCAAAATATCTAAATTCTCAACAAGGTCCCATGCATGGATACTTAAATCTAGAGACTGAGGCCATGGACAAACCTGATAAAAGATTCCAGTTTGCAGACAAATCTAAACAAAAGCAAAAAAAATACACTAGGGGGCTTAACTTCCCAATAATAGAAGCTGCCCCTGTAGTTGAAGAAACAAATGCCCTCAGTGGCCATTGATGGGCAGCCACATCAGTACTGCCAAAAGTCAAGCCTTGACAGGGCCCTATGCAGGGCTGTTGGACTTTTGAGGGAGGACTCACTGGGGCCAGGACTAGCAGCAATCATCAGGCAACTTGTAACGTACTGAGACAGGAGACGTTGGTAGGGCAACATGCTTTAATGGAGGCACGTTACAAGAAGAAGGAACACGCGGGCCGGGTCCCACTTATGTACAATCCCCGGTCCAGCCTTCTGGACAGGTCAGCCCAATCCTGACCTGTTAAACTTCCCGCCACAGCTGGTGATTGGCGGGGGCTCTTGCGCCCTGTGCTGGGCGCCTGGGACAGCCCAGTCGCCTCTGCGCATGGGTGCGTATAGCTTGGTTGTGTGCTATTGCGTTGTTCCGGTGTATCGTTGTGATGATACACTACACCCCTCCCCCCTAGTTATTGTACATAGTCCCTGAGATATGCGGGAGGTCAGCGCTCCCTGGTTGACCGCCTTAAGTTGTCCTGGAAAGGCGCAGCTTCAGCTGCTGGCGCTTCTGTGGGCAGTGGTGCGGCCGGAGGCGGCTGGTCTGGCTCCGCGGGTCTTTCGAGCTCCGCCGGCCCCGGCGCTTCGTGCGTCAGTAGACTGGGCGTTGGGGCCACGTCCTCTGGCCGGCCCCTGGTTGGCTCTTCCCCGGGTCTTGCTTCATCTGTGTCCGCCGGCTCTTCCGGAAGCGTGCGGCGGCGTAGCTGGTCTATGTGCCGCCGTACGACCTGGCCCCCCTCGGCTGATACATCATAGTGGCGGGACCCTGTTACCCGCAGCACATGGCCCGCCACCCATTCGGGGCCCCTAGCATAGTTCCGGGCGTATACCGGGTCGCCCGCAAAGAAACCCCTGGTGGCGTCCCGGACCTCGGGGTTCCCCCGAATGTCTGAAGCCCTGTCGGGGTGTAGCCTGTCAAGTCGGGTTATGAGCTTCCGCCCCATGAGGAGTTCCGCCGGGCTTACCCCCGTGACAGGGTTGGGAATCACTCGGTTATCGAACAGGAAGGCCGCTAGTCGATGTTCCCAATCCCCCTGTATGATTCGGCTAAGGGCTTCTTTTGTGGTGCGCACCATGCGCTCTGCCTGTCCGTTGGTGGCCGGATGGAACGGGGCGGACCTTATGTGTTTGATCAGGTACCTCTGGAGGAACGCCTGGAATTCTCCAGAGGAGAAGGCCGCTCCGTTATCCGAGACAATGGTGTTGGGGATGCCGTGTGTGCATAATGCCCTGCGCAGTGCTCGGATTGCGGAGGCGGAAGATGTGGACGCTACGGGAAAGACCTCCAGCCATTTGGTGTAGGCGTCCACCATGATCAGGAAGGTCTGCCCCTGGAATGGCCCCGCGAAGTCGAGCTAGAGCCTCGACCACGGCTTCCTGGTGGACTCCCACCGTGTGGCGGGGGCGCTGGGAGGTTCGGGGCGTGACTCCTGATACGCCTGGCACCTCCGGACCCAGTTCTCGATCTCCGCATCCATCCCCGGCCACCAGACGTAGCTCCTGGCTAAGGCCTTCATTCTGACCATGCCGGGGTGGGTCTCATGTAGAGACTCCAGAACACGCTTTTGTAGCGGGGGCGGGACCACCACCCTGCTTCCCCATAAGAGGCACCCTTTGTGGGCTGCTAGTTCCTCCCTCCTGGTTTTATATGGTTTGAATTCTTTCCCCATGTTCCCTTCTGGCCAGCCCCTCACCACCCAGTCGAGCACCCGTGCCAGAGTCTTGTGTTTCTTAGTGGCCTTGGCGACCTCCATGGCATGGAGGGGCTGCTCCGGGAGGCTCTCAACAAGCATGACATGGTGTGTGGGGGCAGGGTCCGGGCCCACTTCGGGTAGCGGCAAGCGGCTGAGCGCGTCCGCGTGGCCCATTGTCTTGCCTGCTCGGTGGACCAGTGTGTACGTGTACGAATTCAGGAACTGGTTCCACCTCAGTACCCGCTGGGACAGTATTTTGGGAGTTTGACGGTCCGGCGCTAGCAGACCCAAGAGCGGCTTGTGGTCAGTGGCGATCGTGAACCTCCGCCCAT
The DNA here is from genome assembly GCF_032191835.1 of Heteronotia binoei. NCBI lineage: Eukaryota > Metazoa > Chordata > Lepidosauria > Squamata > Gekkonidae > Heteronotia > Heteronotia binoei. The sequence continues at coordinate 73,604,912 of NC_083228.1, read as the reverse complement.
AAAAGTAATCATTGAACTTATGTACCCCCGCTACGATGGCTAGGGCTTCTTTATCAATTTGAGCGTAATTGCGCTCTGCCGGCGCTAGCGTGCGGGAGTAATAGGCTACTGGCACCTCCCTCCCGTCCGGGAGTTGGTGCCCCAGGACCGCGCCCACCCCATATGGCGATGCGTCGCAAGCCAGTATGACCGGAAGGCGCTCATCAAAGTGGTGGAGCACCGCGTTTGAGATCAACGTGTCTTTAACTGCCTGGAACGCGGCGGCTTGGCGTTCGCCCCATACCCAAGGGGCATGTTTGTCCAAAAGCCGGTGCAGTGGTTCGGCAATGGCTGCCTTGTGCGGGAGGAACGTGTGATAAAAATTTAACAATCCCAAGAAACTTTGGAGTTCTGCTTTGCAAGTGGGGGCCGGGGCCTGCACAATGGCTCATGTCTTCTCTTCCGTCGGGTGGATTCCCGCAGCGTCCACTGCGAACCCTAGGAACTCCACCCGCGGAACTCCCAGTAAGCACTTTTCCCGCTTGACTTTGAGCCCCGCAGACTGGAACCGGCGGAGCACTTCTCTGAGGCGGTTGTTGAATTCTTCGGGGTCCGGAGCGGCGATCAGAACATCGTCGAAAAACGGTTGGACTCCGGGGATCCCTTTAAGAAGAGCATCCATTATGCTTTGGAAGATCCCTGGAGCCACGCTGACCCCGAATTGGAGCCTCCGCACCCTGAAAGCCCCCCTGTGTGTGACAATGGTTTGGGCCTCCGCCGTTTTTTCATCTACTGGGAGCTGCTGGTAGGCCTGTGCCAGGTCCAGCTTCCCGAAGATCTTTGACCCTGCTAGGGCTGCCAGGACGTGGCTCACCACCGGTACTGGGTACGGATTGTCTTGAAGTGCCCTCTTTATGGTGCACTTATAGTCAGCACAGATCCGCACCTCCCCGTTAGGCTTGACCGGTGTGACTATTGGGGTCTCCCACGTGGCGTAGTCTACTGGCTCCAGTACCCCTTGGGCCGTTAGCCGGTCCAGTTCCGCCTCTATCTTGGGCTTGAGGGCGAATGGAACCCTTCTAGCCTTGAGCCTGATTGGTCAGACTGTTGGGTCCAGCGGTAGGGAGATGGCCGGCCCTTTGTAGCTCCCCAGGGACCCGTCGAACACGTTGGGGAACTCGCGGCATACCTCCCCGAACCCTCTGGAGGATAGGATTTGCCCCACCCCTTCCAGCCGTATTCCTAGGGGTTTGAACCACGCCAGTCCCAGCAGGGTGGTAAGCTGGCGCTTGACCACCAGGATGTCCAACGGCCCCTTAAAAGACCCCCGCTCAACATTTACCTGGGCCCACCCCGCGATCTGAACCGGGTTCTTCTGAAAGTCTCTTAGGACGAAGTCCGCCGGTCTTGTCTGGAACCGCTCCCCGGGACACAGATTCCTCAGGGTCTCCTCCGATATAATTGAAATGGAGGAGCCCAAGTCCACCTCCATCTGGCATGGGGCTCCCTCTATCAGGACCGCCATTTTAATTTTGTTAGGGTCGCTCAGGGGCAAGTTCAGTACCTGCAAGGTCGTGGAGGCTGTGGAGTGGAACTCTGCCGACTCTTGGTGGGTGGCCGGCCTCTGACGGCCAGGCCTGGTCCGGCAGGCCCTCGCGATGTGGCCGGTCTTCCTGCAGCTCCGGCAGTCCCAGGTCCGGTACTGGCAGTCTCTTCTGTCGTGGGGGTCGCCGCAGCTGGCGCACTTGGTGGTGGGAAGCCTCTCCGACGCTGGGGATCGTTCGGGCGCTCGGGGGCGCTGGGGTGCTCGGTTGGGTGGCCCGGCTGGGCGGCGCAGCTGGTAGGCTTCTCCCTCTTCCGGGCGGTCATGGTCCAGCTCCTCGTGGTGGACGGCGTCGGTCCGGGCCTTGGGAAAAGTCCTCGCGGTCCTCTCGAACGCCACGGCCTCACTGAAGGCGTTCTGGAGGGTGAGCTCTTCCTTGGCGAAGAGCTTCTGCTGGAGCCTCTCGTCGCAGAGGCCCCATGTGAAGTGATCGGCCAGGGTCTCCTCTAGCTGAGGAAAGTTGCAGTTCCCTGCGATCCTGCGTAGGGCTGCCAAGTAGTCGGCAGCCGATTCCCCTGCAGCCTGGTCCCTTCTGTGGAAAAGGAACCGGCGGGCCACCCGTGAAGGCTGTGGCAAGAAATGGCCAGTGAGGAGTCTGGTGATGTCCGCGTAGGACTTCTCCGTGAGGCGGGCGGGGGCCGAGAGACCCTTGGCGATCTCGAAGGTGGCCGCCCCGCAGACGCTCAGGAGAACGTCCCGTTTCATGCTGTCCTCGGTGATCTTGTTGGCCCTCAGGTAGCATTTTACCCACTCCGAGTAGGACTCCCAGGCCTCGGGATTCGCGGGGTTGAATGGCTCGATGTGACCGGTGGTTCCACTCTGTTGAACCATGCTGATGGCGGCGGCGGTCGTGGCCTGTGGGTTGCCCTGTCTCCTATGTAGCCGACGTGGCTAAAATCCCACCTTCGTCGCCACTGTAACGTACTGAGACAGGAGACGTTGGTAGGGCAACATGCTTTAATGGAGGCACGTTACAAGAAGAAGGAACACGCGGGCCGGGTCCCGCTTATGTACAATCCCCGGTCCAGCCTTCTGGACAGGTCAGCCCAATCCTGACCTGTTAAACTTCCCGCCACAGCTGGTGATTGGCGGGGGCTCTCGCGCCCTGTGCTGGGTGCCTGGGACAGCCCAGTCGCCTCTGCGCATGGGTGCGTATAGCTTGGTTGTGTGCTATTGCGTTGTTCCGGTGTATCGTTGTGACGATACACTACACAACTTGAGATCATTCAACTTGCAAGACTTACCTAGGTCAACCTGCTTCCTACTGTTCAGCAGCAGCAACCCCACTAAAGCCAGTGTGGTACCAAAATTAAAATTTTTAGGTTAGGGTCTGGGACACCCAAGTTCAAATCAGCACGTTCCACAGAGCTCAAGGATAACCTTGGGCCAATGGCACATGCTCAGCCTAACTCACCTCACAGCATCATTCTGAGGATAAAATGGAGGGGATGAGAAGGATATAAGCTGTTTTAGGGTCCTAGCTGAGGGAAAAGGTGGTGTATAAATGAAGTAAATATAGCTATAGATAGCTGTGAATGGGAGGTAGAAAAAAGCCAGGTTGATTGGTGGGTCGAAAGAAGAAGATGATATTGGATTTATATCCTGCCCTATATTCTGCATCTCAGAGTCTCAGAGCAGTCACAATCTCCTTTACCTTCCCCCCCCACACACAACAGTGAGGTAGGTGTGGCTGAGAGTGCTCTTGCAACAGCTGTCCTTCCAAGCTATGAGAGCTGTCCTATGAGAGCTATGGCTGACCCATGGCCATTGCAGAACTGCAAGTGGAGGAGTGGGGAATCAAGCCCAGTTCTCCCAGATAAGAGTCTGCGCACTTAACCACTACACCAAAGGGTAGAAGGAAACAAGGAAAGGGAAGAGGATATGGGAACTGTCAGGAAGAGTGTATTTGCATGAGGAGGGGGATATAGGGGAAGTAAGGTGCCCCACCCCAAGTTCTTGTAGGTTCCCCACCAACTAGGTTGGCACTGTAACTGGGCCAGACTCCCAGGCAGAAGCTGTCAGAGGAGGGAAGGAGGGAAAGCTGAAGACTGGGGGGGGGGGGGGCAGATAAAGGTAGGCCAGCTGGAGGGTAGGAGGAAAGAAGGAAAAAGGGAAAGGCTATAGGGGTTTTCAGGGAAGGAAAATGTAAAATGGTGGGGGAGGGAAAATGAGGTGGTCCTGCAAGACCTTCCAGTTCTTCTGCTTGTAATTCTGTATTTGTATTTGTTTTAAGCATACTTGTTTGCATATTTTAATACACATTATGGCTTAGACTAACAGGAAAAGGAATAAAAGCAGTTATATTGAGAAGGAAGTGCTCTCTTTTTGCAAAACCAAGGGCTGGTACTGCAACAATTGCTGTACTATTATTGCAAGGCTTCAAACAGAATGCAAGTGGAAAAGATGTGAACACTAAAACATCAACATAAAAAAATGATTGGTTTTAGGCTGTTGAGCTCATATTTCAGGTCAATATTGTTACTTGAAAAATAATCTGTTGTTCTTATTTTATTCATTCATTCATTCCTTGTTTTTGTCCCCAGTGGGGAGGGATTCAGAGAAGCTTACAACATCATTTTCCCCATCCTCCATTTTATCCTCAGAACAAAAGTACTGAGACAGAGTAACTGGACAAAGGTTTGCCAGCAAGCTCCGATGGCAGTAGGGTCTTCCAGATTCTACTCAGACACTCTAATCTTACACCATACTGGCCCTTTACAATGCAGTTTTATTTCACTTCATTATATTTAGATACTGCCTGCTTTTTATCATGGAATTCAAAATGGTACAAATAGGGTTCCTATATGTTCCAAATGTATTCCACAAACCAGAAACAAACATGCTTAAATTCAGTATAGTTGCTACATCATATGCCTTCCACCTTGCCCTGGGAGTCTGCTAAACTGGAAACATCATATTGATATTAAATTTAGGAACCCATTGGGAAAACACACATGCATGCTATTATCATTATATCTAATTCAGATCTGGGCAACAGAGTGTTGATCAAAAAATCTACCCAACAGGGTCAGGGATAGACAAAGGGCATTGTTCTGCAAACCTGGGGAAAGCCCCATATTTGCAGGAAAATATGAAATGGAAAAAAAGGAGGGATATACAAGAAACCAGAACCATAGATGCTATGTCTGTTGCTTTACACAAAGAATGTCACTGAGATCTTGCAAAGACTATGTTGTGAAATCTTGGTGGCCATTTCGAGATTTGAAAAACAACCCTAACCAACATTGCTGAGGATTCCAAGCCTTGGTTAGTGCTGGGAGGGCAAAGAGACACAGACTAGAAAAGGTAAAATATAGGATGGAGAAAAGGGGGGGGATGAATAAAGGGGGAGAAAAAGCAAACAGGAAAAACTGAAGATGGGCAAGGGTAGCAGAGAAAGATGGGGAGGTGAACAAGGAAGCCAGCAGAGAAAGAAACAGAGAAAAGTAGGTAGGTAGATAAGTAGGTAGGTATGTGGGTGAAAGAAAAAGAAATGGAGATGCTGCAGGCACTGCCGGGGGTGGGGAAGAAGGAGGAATAGAGGTAATATGGACATTAGATTCTCCTGTGAGTCTCTGTTGGTCTTAGGGTTGCCAATCCCCAGGTGGGGGCAGGGGATACCCTGGTTTGGAGGCCCTCCCCCCACTTCAAGGTCATCAGAAAGCGGGGGGGGGGAAATATCCACTGGGCACTCCATTATACCCTATGGAGACCGATTCCCATAGAGTATAATGGAGAATTGATCTAAAAGTGTCTGGGGACCTGGGGGGGGGGGGGGTTGAGGTAGAGGCATCAAATTTGCAGCATAGCATCTGATGCCTCTCTTCAAAACACCCTCCAAGTTTCAAAACCACTGGACCAGGGGATCCAAATCTATGAGCCCCCCCCCAAAGGTGACCCTATCCTTCAATATTTCCAATGGAGGGAAGGCATTTAAAAGGTGTGTGGTCCCATGTGATGGCCGGAACTCCCTTCAGAGTTCAATTATGCTTGCCACAACCTTGCTCCTGACTCCACCCCCAAAGTCCCCAGATATTTATTGAATTGGATGTTGCAACTCTAGTTGGTCTTTTATTTGTGTGTATATGTAGGAAGAGAGGTTGCCTTCAGTTTGAAGCCAGAAAAAACATGTGTACATATATCAAAACTTAGTGAAAATACATCTTTAAAGATACACAGCACACTTTCAAAGCAACTAATTAACTTGCATAAATAGGGAAAGCACTGCTTAAGGCATGAAGCTCAATCTCAACAAAGCAACGCATGAAGGAACCAATGGGTAAGTAGTCTGTAGGACAGTCACAACAAATAGAGCAGAATAAAATCAGCCCTCCTCCCAGGTTTAGCCTTCTTCCAATTTAACACTGCTCCAGGCAGCATAGCAAAAAAGCAAACACGGAGAGAACTTATTTAAATAAATAAGTATAAACTGCCAGTATGCTGGGAGGCTCTGTCTGAGCAGCCCACACTTCACATAACAAACACAACTGGTGCTTGCAAACCAGTGTTCTTTTTCTGCAAATAAGTAAAGCAAGAATTATCTGTCTGTCTGCCTGTCTATCGACACACAGACAACACTTTTGTATCCTTGTGGGAACTGCCTTCATCAAGTTTCCCAAATGCTTGCACACAAACACTGAAAGATTTCTGCGTGTCATCCACGCTGTACTGATTTCTTACAAGTAAAAGTTTTATCACATTCACCCAAAGAGTGTCTCTCAGAATGAAGCATACAGATTGCTTGTAAAGCGTGGATCCAACCTGCCCAACCTTCTTCCACAAGAAAAGAGCCTGATGCCTTTAACAGAGACCAGATTTCAACCTAAAGTCTCGTCACTTGGTTTTCTGCTCACGGTTATTACCAAGCATATGGTTCACAAACAGAAAGCTTTGGCTGTAACAATACAGAGAGTTTTCTAATTAAAGAGGTCAGTTAACTTAGTACTGTTTGATGATGTCTGACATGCAGTGAAGACATTTTCCAGAACAGTCTGTATAAAGGAACATGGCAGAATGATCCACAAGTAGTTGAATAACTGTAACATGCTGTCTGTTGGGCTGCCCTTGAAGACAATCTGGAAACAGTTTGATTACACAGCAGCTTGCTTGATTATAGTCAGAGGCTAGCCGATGAGAACATATCTTGCCTATCCCCAAACCCAATTCAAGGTGCTGCTTTAAAGCCCATAATGGCCTAAAGGCAACATATCTAAAGGACTGTCTCCTCTCATGTATCGCTGTATACAACTGCTGTCCTTCAGATGCCACCTACTGGCTGGTTGCTCCCCCACTGAAGGGGCTGTTCTCCACTAGCCTGGCATTTCCATTGTAGGTCCCACTTTGTGGCATGGGGGGAGAGGTCTCTGAGAAGTGAGAAGGGAGCTGACTTCAAAAATTTCCAGGAGGCGCTGCAAACCGATTTTATATGCTACATCTTTTGAAGGGACATAGTACAGGCATCTTTTGGGGATTATGTTGGGGTTATAAAACATTGTGTATATTTAAAACTGATGTTTTAAATTGTGATTTCTAAACTGTCCTGAACAACATGGAATGACAGGATTAAAAAATCTTAAATAAATAAAATAAACAGAAGTGCCTACTGAGGTTATGTGTGTGGTCTCTCTGCTCTTTAGTTCTGACTGGACTGGCTGATTTTAATGCTCTGATTTTTTGAACAAGATCCATTAACTGCAAGAGACTTTTGTATAAGGATGGCTAAAAAGAAGGCTGACTAAAAAGCTTAAAATGCAGTTTAGAAGTGCCTTTTGCAGAATGTTTATTTACAATCATTTTTATGTTAATCATTTTGGGCATTAGATTTCCCCACCCCACTCATGAAAAAAATAAATCTAACCATTTATCTCAGTTCAAGTTCAGCAGATATTGAATAGGTCTTAGCCCTTGGCTATATGCCAGTAAAATACAAAGTGGACTTTCTGGGCTCTGCTATTATTTCTCCAGGCACAGGATTCTGTGCCTTTGAGAGATGCATGAGAAACAAATTTTAAAAGGTTTCCACCATATTGTCCAGAGTCAGCACCTCTGCCCCTGGCCTTCTTGCCCAGAAACTTACCATCTCTGGTTGTGTCACGAAGCTCTTCGGCTGCCACAGGAGCTGGGACTACAGAGGACGTGAAAAATTGTGAGCTGGCTGAATGGATGACAGAGACTGAGGGGATGATGAGCCCGGAGGCACTCATCTTGAGTCCATCAGCTCTACCCCACACCAAGTTGGGGGCAGTATTCATGCTGGCCTGAGCCAAGGCAGGGAAGAATGGTTGCTGCAGGAGAAGGTGGGGCCAAATGGCCCCATGGCAAAAGTCCACACTGAAGGCAAAACAGAGGGGAGGAGCCATGAGGAAAGCACCTGACTGGGCACAAGCCAGGGGTACCTAATGAGCTCTTATGAGGGAAGGACAGGATTGGAGGGCTCAGGGGTGTGAGTTCCCCATTGGGTGCTGATTTATGGAAGAGACTCCAGGCTGGCCAAAGAGGATGAGTGTGTGACTCTCAAATGAGTGACTGACTGGAGAGAGAAACTTAACACCCCTCTCCTGCAACATCTGAGGCCATTAGCTGAGCTGACCTGTCAGAAGTCACATCCTGGAAGAGCCTGACCCCCCCCCCCCCCAAGCTAGTATCTACCACTTCTATTGCCTGTGACCTATTCTGGTACTAGCTTATTTTATTTATATTGTTTCATTTATATCCCACTTTTTTACCCACTAGGAACTTAAAGGTTCAGTCTGCCAAAGCTGGTCCTAGAGCCAGAGGGAAATCTTACATCTGTGCAAAGCCCTATCAGTTACCTGAGTGATCTGTTTGTTACAATGTTCAAAGGCATCATTAGGTTGTTACCTGGAAGAAACGGGATGATTCTCTGCTTAGGATCTTTCTGGCCTCCTTCAATAGGGAATTTATCCAGGAGCTCCATCTACAAAAGAAAAAAATATTTTGGGTGAACACAATAAAAAGGTAAAGGTGCAAGCACTAGTCATTTTCGACTCTGGGGTGACACTGCTTTCACAACGTTTTCACGGCAGACTTTTTACGGGGTGGTTTGCCATTGCCTTCCCCAGCCATCTACACTTTCCCCCCCAGAAAGCTGGGTAGTGAACACAATACCCACTCTTTATTTCTCTTCACTAGCATTCTGATCAACAAGATAGGATGTACCTTGGAGTACACTGGCTAACAAATCAAGAAAGAAGCTATGATTAAAGGCAGGTAATTTAAAGGGTGAAAAAGACCTCACTCTGTTGAACTCTAATGAAGATTCCTGAGTGGAATGAGAGAATTAAGTCAAAGCTAGAATAGGACCAAAGTCTGGTATTCCAGCAATTCCCACTTGAACTATCTGTACTTTACAAAACAAATGAATAAATGTTCTGGGTCCACCTACAGACCACCCACCTACAGAAAAATGCTGCCTCATTACAGCTAGAGAGGTTATTTCAATGAAGCATCGTGTGGTTATTGGCAGAGTTCACCTATCTCCCACACATTACTGTACTTCTCCAAGCATCTTAATAGACAGGCACATATGGAGCAAAAGAGTTTGGAAATGTTTTCTGAATATGTTAAAACAAAGAGAAATCTTATGAGTGGAAGGTTGTGTCAACGTTTCTGGAAGACTCCTCCCTTCCTTACTGACCACACACTGCTCCTTTAACCTGGTGTATTATCCTCAAAAATCTGGCACAACAGTCTAAAAATAAGATTAATAAATACCAACTCTTTAAAAACTTAACATTCCTAATCAGCCAGGAGGCGGAAAAACCCCCTCTGTACTCCTCAATAATGAGTCCAAATTAAATTTTTCAGTGGTTGCTTTTATTTTCAGTCATCACAATGACCCAAACACTGAAACTACACAAAAGTTATGAGGTCACAATTTTTTTTTTTTGCAGAAGGCTCTGCTACTGTTTTAGATATATACATTCATGTGGATTCATGTGCCCACTGATGACAGTATAAGATGCATTCTGAGCCCTATAAGAACAGGTTTCCCAGGATGTGGATGAAAATCCTTAGAATGAGAACTGTGAACACTCTATGATTTGAAATGCAAAATCTACTAATTTCTTATACAAAGTAGGTTTTTAGCTGTTATGGCTCTGCACAGTTTCAGGTGGACAGCCATGATGGTCTGCAGTAGAAGAGCAAGGTTTGAGTCCAGTCGTATCTGAAAGAAGAGCAAGAATTTCCAGGGTATAAGCTTTCAAGAGTCACAGCTTGCCTTGTATCTGAAGAAGAGATCTTGAAGTTCTGTGCCCTGGGGAAAAGGTGCTACTGGATGTGAATATGGCTCTATACAGAAACCAAAACACGAATGGGAAATTTTTAATTGAAGAGACAGAACAAGAGTTCTCAACCTTTTTTTGTGCCATGGATTGGTTGTTGTTTGTTTGCATGCAAGTTTGTATACAAGTCCTGGAAGAGAATGCTGTTAAGATATATTTTCATAAACTTATAACATTAAATTTATAACAACCTGCCACCCCAAAAAATCTGATGTCCTGATTTTTCTCCAGGAAACCTGTTAGTGAAATTGACAGATCCTATAGTTTTAGCTTCAGAGTGGACTGCATTATAGAGCAGATTATTGTGGAGCACCCCCAGTAACAGGCAGGTTTACAAAACATAATCGATTAGGATGGCCCTTCTGACCCCAAGGCTCTCCCACTCCCATTGCTGCTTGGTAGCATGAACAGCTCCACAGCCAGAAAATTTTGGGTGGAGTGGCCCAGGAGATTAAAAAAAATTGTTGAGGGGGCCACAGGGCTTGGCTGCTTCTTCCCTCCAGTGGCCAGCCCTCTCTCTCTCACACTCACTTTCTCTCTCTCTGCCTCTCGCTCCCTGTTTCTCTCTCTCTGCTGCTTTCTCCCTGTCCCCCTTGCAGTTGCGCTCTCTCTTGCTCTGTCACTCTCTCATGCTGTTTCTCTCTCTCCCTCCCTTTCCCTCGGGTACAACGGAGGGGCCCTACAGAGGGAAGGGGGGATTAAACAGAGCGGCCTGTCCCCTCCTGCCCCCCACATCTACAGGCCTGAGCATGAACAAAATCAGAAAGGGGAAACCTTTGTCACATTAATGCCATGACATCACTCCCAGTGCTAACTTGAAAGTGACATTACCACACTGGGGTGATGCTCTAGGATTCACCCATAAACCAGAGTTATGGGTAAATCCTAGAGCATGGGTGTCAAACATACAACCTGTGGGTTGAAACGAGCCTACTGAGGGTTCATATCTGGCCCCCAAGCAACTGGCTCTCTCCTGATTCTTTTCCTGGGGCAGCTGCTACCATTGCATCACTACTCACTTTTGCCCATCTCCTTCAGTCCAGGGCGGAGATACAAAGCCAAGTCTCCTTCCCTCCATTGGCTGAAGTCTCCTCCCCCCACCTCCTGACAAAGATAGGAAGGGAGAGAGAGAGAGAAAGAGTGAGTCTGGTGGCACCTTAAAACCAACAATTTTTTTCAAGGTATAAGCTTTTCTGCACATGTGTACTTCTTCAGAGAGGGAGGGAGGGATTGTTGCTTACTTTGAAACCTGATCACACACAAGTGCCAAGTGCAAAGTAATACACATTGGGGTCAAGAATCCCAGCTACAAATACAAGTTGATGGGGCATGAACTGGCAGAGACTGACCAAGAGAGAGATCTTGGGGTCGTGGTAGATAACACACTGAAAATGTCAAGACAGTGTGCGATTGCAATAAAAAGGCCAACACCATGCTGGGAATAATTGGGAAGGGAACTGAAAACAAATTAGCCAGTATCATAATGCCCCTGTATAAATCGATGGTGCGGTCTCATTTGGAATACTGTGTAGCATTGGGAAAAGTCCAGAAAAGGGCAACTAGAATGATTAAAGGTTTGGAACACTTTCCCAATGAAGAAAGATTAAAACGCTTGGGGCTCTTTAGCTTGGAGAAACATCGAATGCAGGGTGACATGATAGAGGTTTACAAGATTATGCATGGGATGGAGAAAGCAGAGAAAGAAGTCCTTTTCTCCCTTTCTCACAATACAAGAACTCGTGGGCATTCAATTAAATTGCCAAGCAGTTGGGTTAAAACAGATAAAAGGAAGTACTTCTTCACCCAAAGGGTGATTAACATGTGGAATTCACTGCCACAGGAGGTAGTGGCGGCTACAAGCATAGCCAGTTTCAAGAGGGGATTGGATAAAAATATGGAGCAGAGGTCCCTCAGTGGCTATTAGCTACAGTATATTATTGGAACTGTCTGGGCAGTGATGCTCTGTATTCTTGGTGCTTGGGGGGTGGCAAAATGGAAGGCTTCTAGACCCACTTGTGAACCTCCTGATGGCACCTGGTTTTTGTTTTGTTTTTTTGGCCACTGTGTGACACAGAGTGTTGGACTGGATGGACCACTGGCCTGATTCAACATGGCTTCTCTTATGTTCTTAAACACACACATAAAAGAAAGGAAGAGGATATGAGAAAGAGATGCCTTGTGATAACAGGAAAAGGAAATTAAGAGGAAATAATTTTTGCTTATTCTGAAAAGAGTTTTTTTTTAAAAAAAAAAATATTAGATTTCTCTGTGCCTGTCTGGAATTTTTTCTTTCGAAATGACCCTGATTACAAAGTACAGCACTTGGATTGGATTCCAGTGTTTAATGACTGGAAGTAGAAGGCTAAGTATTTAAAATACATTTGTGGTTCCATACATTCCAGTTCAACGTGTCTCCCTCTCTCCTCTCCCACCTCCCTGGCTTCCTTTCTTCACATTAACTCCCTTTGCTTTTTTAACTGTTTCACTACCATCACTAGCATTGAGTGGATTTCACCCATTCTGAAATCAACACATTATTTCACTTGGAGAGATTCCTTCTCCAGTTCTAACAGATGAAGTGCAGGGTAGAAACCTAACAAAACAGCTTGCAATCTTTATTACTGGAAAGGAGCAAGAGTCCAGTAATAGCTTAACAAATAAAATTTGTGGTAAGACTTGAGTTTTCATGAGTCACTGCTCACTTCTTCAGATACAGCTAGAATGTGAGTCCATCTGTCCTTGGACAGTGGAGTGATTTCAGATGCCAAATGATAATAGCAGGCACTGGTGACAAGAGAGGAAACCCAAGTCTCAGTTTTAGGGCTAGGATCCAAATTAACATTTCTGAGGGTGAAAGGACTTCCCCACCTTGGAGAATAATTTTCCCACCTACCTCTCTCAAGGCAGCTGGAAATGTTCCCTGTGATGATCTCTTTACAGTCAGGATTGTTTGTGATAGAAATCTCACATGATGGGGTTTGAACTAACTTGACCCATTGGCTGATACCAAATCTGTTATAAATGAAATGAAGGAATGAACTAACATGACCCAGATTTTATTCTGATGGCTATCCCTGGCTTCCTATTCTGCCTTTAACATCAGGCTATCATCCTCAGTCACACATGAGGGATAGTCATCCCTTGGATCAGAAATATCAAAATGTGCTTCAGGTGCCAACTATTTGGTATTAATAGTATGATGGAAATTGTTTTAATAACTAATTTATAATTATTGTTCATAGTTATTGCTTTTACTGGTTGTTATGCATCCTGAGCCCTGCTGTGCAGGGGCGAGAAGAAGAATTGCAGATTTATACCCCACCCCTCTCTCTGAATCAGATACTCAGAGCAGCTTACAATTTCCTATATCTTCTCCCCCCACAACAGACACTCAGTGAGGTGGGTGAAGACTGAAAATCCTATAAAATACCGTAACATACCACACACCTTTACTGGCATAATAAAATATAGAGTGACATATCAATCCAATAAAATAATAACTAGGTGTTACTATAGCTTTGTACATTCAAATCCTGGCATCATGGGACTGGTACATGACTCAAAGAAGGATAAGACAGCCAACTGTTCATAAGACAAGCTGAAATACTGTTCCTGGGAGAGGAATGTGGGAAAATTACACTCCATGGTCATTAGTCCTTTGCACTTCAGGAAACATTATTCTACATCCAACTCTATATTTTTAGTGCCCCAACTGACTTGGGGGACAGGTGAGATCCCCACACAGATTTTGCAGGTATTAAAATCAGAAAAGCATCCTCCATTCCAAACAATGACATAAAATGATTTTTTGCTTTTCAGCTGACACGGGCTAGTAATGTGACCTGCTATGATCAGTGCAGGATGAGAAAGAGCCCTCAGACAGAAAAGCTTCCTCATCGGTAAGAGATGTTTATTAAAAACAAAACAAAACACTATGACTTTAGCACTTCGTTGACCATTTACTGCCCTGTACTTGGCTGATTTTGAAAATGAGGTATTTTGCTTTCCTGTAGGGAGAATGAAGGATGCCTGGGGTCAATCAAGGCTAAATTGCTTTCTTCAAAGGAAAGTGAGACTATATTTCAATTCGAGGTTTTGCTGTCACTACATTTCTACCAGGATGTGTCTCATTTTACTCTCTCTACGCAGCTAGAGCTGAGGCAGACACATTCTTAAAGTTTTTCTTGGAGGCAGTCTTGTTTGGCTGATATGCTTCTTTTTAACCACATCAAAGTACTTGTGGGCATATAACTAAGGTCTGTTTATCCACCAGGTAGATATCAGCAGAACGGATACAACAAACTACAGATGTAGAAGATTTTCTATCAGTACAACATTCATAAGATACAAGTGAAACAGACTGACTATAAACCAGTATGATTTGCAAAATACAAATCAGACTGGAGCACTGAAACATTTGGGAGAGGGGAGCTTGCACATGCATTGTTAATGCGAACATATGCACATAGGAGCAGGGAGTCAAGCAAAGGTTATCTAAGCTTTCTGCTAAATATCAAGTTGCAGCCAGGCACCTCATCCACCCTCAAAATGCAGTCACTTTTTTTTCTTTTTTAGTGGAGGGGTGTGTGTGTAGAAAGATATCACCAGCAAACGTTGCTGCCTGTCTATAGAATAGATCTTTCTCCCATAAAAATGACCTAATTATTTTGACAAAAAATGTTAGTAAAAGCAAATAAGAAATTATAGCATATAGTTTAATAAGGACAGGTTTCTTACCTGTAACTGGTGATCTTCGAGTGGTCATCTGTGCAATCACACATATGGGTATTCCTCCGGAATGGCCCTGACCTCGGAGAGTTCAAAGCAATCTTGATCGTAGATCTGGCGCGCCTCCCCCTCGTCCCGGGGCGGAGCCACCGTTTGCGCATGCGCGGACGAGGAGGGAGGCCACTCAGTTTCTTCCCGCCACCGGACAGGTGGAAGACGTGCTAGGTAAGTGTCCAGCAGCGGGGAAGGCTGGGTGGGTCTGTGTGATTGCACAGATGACCACTCGAAGATCACCAGTTACAGGTAAGAAACCTGTCCATCTTCTTCGTGGTCTCTGTGCATTCACACATATGGGTGATTAGCGAGCTATCCCTTCGGAGGCGGGTGCTGGATCTGTAAAAAGTATGCAAGGTTAGACCAGAATGTAATGAGAGTGGTACTTACGGTGGTCAGTCGAAGATGGAGCGAAGTACAGCCTGTCCGAAGGAGGCATCACGCCGGGCACGAACGTCAAGAGCGTAGTGCGAGGCGAAGGTAGACGTGGAGGACCAGACCGCGGCATCGCAGATGTCCTCTATAGGGATGCCCTTCGTGAAGGCTGACGAGGTGGCGACGGCTCTGGTAGAATGAGCTCGTATGTGTTGCGGGACTGGTTGTTTCGCCAGTTGGTAGCAGAGTTCTATGGTGGCAACGAGCCACTTAGAGAGCCTCTGAGTAGATATTTTGCTGCCCTTATTATGGGTGGCGTAGGTAACAAAGAGTCTCGGATCCTTACGGAATTCTCGAGTTCTGTCTATGTAGAAAGCTAGTGCTCTGCGCGCGTCCAAGTTGTGGAGAGCCCTCTGGCCTGCGTCCGAGGGGTGCTGGAAAAAGGCTGGTATGACTGACTGTTTCCCTAGGTGGAATGGAGAAACGACCTTTGGTAGGAAGGTCGGGTCGGGGCGAAGGACCACCCTGTTACTGTGAAAGATTGTGTAAGGTGGGTCCGCCCTCAGGGCACAGATGTCGCTAGCCCTCTTGCCTGTGGTGAGAGCCATGAGTAGTGCTGTTTTCCACGATAGCAGGTGCAGTGGAATAGATGCCATGGGCTCAAAGGGTGGTTTCATGAGCTGGCTGAGCACTAGAGAGAGGCTCCAGGTTGGGAGGAGTTGTCTGACTGGAGGGTGTAGACGAATGATGCCCTTGAGGAATGCCTTCGTGGCATGATGAGAGAAGACAGTTGTTCCCCCGATGTGGGGGTGGAAGGCAGAGATAGCTGCGAGGTGTACTTTCAGGGAGGAGTATGAGAGGCCTGTCCTTGAAAGTGCTAAGGTGTAGGTTAATACCTGAGAGATGGTAGCGCAGTTAGGGTCAAAGTTGTGTTGAGAGGCGTAGTGAGTGAAGCGCTTCCATTTTAGTAGATAGGCTTTCCTAGTGGATGGTTTTCTAGAGTTCACTAGGACTTGGCGGACGTCCGGGGGAAATTCTAAAAACTGATTCTCCAGGCCGTCAATTTGAGGGATGCCGGGTTGTGGTGTAGGACCTTTCCGTCCTGTTGGGAGAGAAGGTCCTGTGCTTGTGGGAGGATTAGGAATGTCCTGTTGGACAGGGACAGGAGGGTGGTGAACCAGGGTTGGCGTGGCCACCATGGGGTTATGAGGATGCAGTTCGTGCGGTCTGTTTGGATTTTCTGCAGGACTCTTGTGATGAGTGGGATGGGGGGAAACAGGTAATGTAGTTTTCCCTTCCAGGTTTGGAGGAATGCATCCCCTCTGGAGAGCTGGGATGGTGGACCTCTCATGTAGAAGTGGGTGCACTGGGCATTTGATGGTGAAGCAAATACATCTATGCTCGGGGTTCCGAAGGTTCTGAAGACTTGTCGGATGTATTGAGTGCTGATAGACCACTCGTGGTTGTTGGTCGAGTGGCGGCTCAGGGCATCTGCCTGGGTATTCTCGTTCCCTGGTAGGTGAACGGCCGTGAGGAAGATGCCCTGGGTGATGCTCCAATGCCACAATGCCAAGGCCCTCTTGCAGAGTCTGATGGAGGCGGTGCCTCCCTGCCTGTTGATGTAGAAGACCGTGGCGATGTTGTCGGAGGTGACCTGGACGTGCTGATTCCGTAGCGATGGGAGAAAGGATCTCAGCGCTTTGTGTACTGCCAGGAGCTCTAGGCAGTTGATGTGGAGGGACCGCTCGTAGTCCGACCATTGGCCTTGGACTGTGAGGGTTCCTAAGTGGGCTCCCCATCCCCACCTGGAGGCGTCCGTGGTGACGATCACTGAGGGAGGGGCTTGTTTGAACGGCATGCCCGTGCGGAGATGATGTTCCATCGTCCACCATCTGAGGGATGTTACGATGTGCG
This sequence comes from Heteronotia binoei, assembly GCF_032191835.1. Taxonomy (NCBI): domain Eukaryota; kingdom Metazoa; phylum Chordata; class Lepidosauria; order Squamata; family Gekkonidae; genus Heteronotia; species Heteronotia binoei. The sequence goes on along the minus strand of NC_083228.1, from coordinate 73,587,953 downwards.
ATGGGAGGGTCAAGAGTGTGGACTGGTGCTGTGTGTGAGGATGAAAGGTCCTGACGAACCACATCTGCAGGGGTCGCATGTGAAGTTTTGCGAAGCATAGGACTGCGGTGGTTGCTGCCATTAGGCCTAGCATCCTCTGAAACGTGAGAGCTGTCTGGGAGCGCCGGGCAATGATGGTGTTGGCCAGAGACTGTATGCTGAGTACTCTGTCGTGCGGTAGAGAAGCTGTCTGGGAGACTGTGGAGATGTCTGCTCCTATGAACTGAATTCTCTGAGTAGGGGTTAGTTTGGATTTTGATAAGTTGACCTGGAGGCCGAGAGTGGCCAAGAGGGAGAGGGTAGTGGAGACGTCCAGTTGGAGTTGTTCCCTTGAATGGGCGACGATCAGCCAGTCGTCTATATATGGGTATATTGATATGCTTCGTTGGCGTAGTGATGCGGCAACTACTGCCATGCATTTGGTGAAGACTCTCGGGGCCGTCGATAGGCCGAATGGGAGAGAACGGAACTGGAAGTGTTGCTCCCCGACGGCGAATCTGAGAAATCTTCTGTGATGGTGGTTGATTGTGATGTGGAAGTAGGCATCCTGTAGATCTATGGATGCCATCCAGGAGCGTTCTGGAATAAGTGGAAGGATTGCCTGGAGTGTGATCATACGGAATTTCTTGTAGGTGATGTGGAGGTTTAGTTTGCGAAGGTTGAGGATCGGGCGGAGGCCTCCATCTCTTTTCGGCACCAGGAAGTAGCGGGAATAAAACCCGGTGCGATGGTATCGGGGTGGGACTGGTTCTATCGCGTTCCTGTCTAGCAGGGACGCGATTTCTGTCTGTAGAGGTGCGGACGATGGGGTGGTAAGAAATCTGTGATGTTTCGGGGTGGATGTGAATTCTATTAGGTATCCTCTCTGTATGATGGCGAGGACCCAAGCGTCCGATGTTATGTCTCTCCAGGCGGGGTAAAACTGTTGTAGACGGGTGTATGAGTGGGGATTTGGCTGAAGGAGGGGAACTGGACGTCTCGTGGCAGGGTGGTCAAAGAGACGGTTTTGAGGTAGCTGCGGTCTTTTTGGAAGTTTGAGTGCGTGGTCTGTATTGGGATGACAGTTTGGGCTGGGGGGTTTTTCGTCTCCATGAGGTTTGCTGTCTGGGAGACTTGGTACCCTTATGGTAGGTGGACTTCCAGTTCCTCTGCCTGTTGAACTGGGGTTGGTGTTGGGAGACCCCCAAGCGTTTCGCCCGTTTCCTGCCGTCATCGACTGATGTGAGGATGTCGTCTGTGGCCGCGTTAAACAGGCCAAGGCCGTCGAAGGGTAGGTCCTCAATCTTATATTTAATATCCGGTTGGAGTGACGAGGACCTAAGCCACGCATGTCTGCGTAAGGCTATAGCTGAGGCCAAGGCTTTGGAGGAGCACTGTGCAGCATGGCGAGCTGTGTTAATCTGCTGCTTGCTCAGTCTTGCTAATTCCTGAAGGGCGTTAGTGGCTGGTTTTCGTGATTCCTCGGGTAAGGAGGGTATCAGGGTGTTGAGATAGGTGGTTAGATTGTATGCATATGCTGAAAAGCATGCCGTGTAGTTTTGTATCTTTGTTGCAGCTGTAGTGAGCGAATATATCTTTCGCCCTATAGTATCGAGCTTCTTGCCCTCTCTTTCCGGGGGTACTGGGTGTCTCGTCTGTTTCGATTTCGAGGAGGAGTGAACTATTATGGAGTTGGGAGCCGGGTGGGTGAACAAGAACTTTGCGTCGGGTGCGTGGATCTTGTAAAGGGCTTCGACTCTTTTGGAGGTTGGAGGTACCGATGCCGGCTTGTCCCAGGCTTCCTTGAGTGTTTCTAGGAGGACGGGAAGCATAGGAAGAGAGGAGCTTGATGGGAGGTCTGCATGTACGAGGTCAAAGACGACATCAGAGACCCTGGGTGCGTCTGTGTTAAGCTTCAAATTCAGCGAGTTCGCCATATTGGAGACTAAGTCAAGGTAGGATTTCGGACCCTCTGATGGAGACAGGTCCGCTGGCTTAGCTATGTCGGAAGCCGGAGATTGTAGGTCCGACCCCGAGGAGCGGTCGGATTCGGAGAGTTCGGCTTCGGAGTCGTCGTCGGTTCCGTGCTGCAGGTCTGGTTGGGTTTCTACAGGTGGCAGCTGTTTGTTGGGCGCAGTGTGTATGGAGCCCGGTGGTGAAGGCAGTTTCGGTTCGAGGTCGGGGCGACTGCGTTCGTCATGGAGCTGAACGAGCCTGTCGTAGTCGAGGTGGTGTGCGCGCGGGGACGCTTCGTAGTGTCGGGTTCGATCGCGTCTATCCGCGCGGTCTCGGTATCGAGGGGAGTCGTGGTAGCTGTGGTAGTGGCGTCCTCTCGAATCCGAGCGGTAGCGGTCGTGAGAGAGGGATCGTCGGTGCCCTCGTCGGGTCCGGGGAGAGCGAGATCTAGACCTCGACGGGGAGTAGTAGGAGTATCTCTCCCTGCGGCGGCTGTGGGAACGGTGACTGCGTCGGCTGCGGGAACGTTGACGGCTGTCCCTACGGCGGCTGCGGGAACGTTGCCTACGGTGGCTGCGGGAGCGTCGGCGACTGCGTGAGCGTTGGCGGCTGTGAGCTCTTGGTGTGGGTTGCCGGGGTAAAAGGACTCTCGGAGTCGAAGGTTCCCTGGTCAGGGATTGGGCTTCCAGCGGCTTAGAGAGGTCTATGAAGGCGCTGGGGTCGAGTGGTTGGTGGCTCCTTGCAGGGGAGTGGGCCTCGAGTATTTGGTCGGGTGGGGAGTTCGTGACTGACGGCGACTTGGAGGAGATGCGCACAATCTCCAATGGTGTGATGTTCGGTGTCGGTGTCGATTTCACTGTTGGTGTCTTGGGAGCCGAGGCGGAGCTCGTGGTCGGGTTCGATGTCGATCTTACTGCGGTCGAGCTCGTGGTCGGGTTCGAGCTTGTGAGTTGCCCAGATTGGTCGGAGGGTCGATGTACAGACTTGGTTTTCTTTATGCTGGCGGTGCTCGTCGTATCCACGTGGGCGGACTCGGAGCGGTGACGCTTTTTGGTGCCGTCCGACTTTGTGGTGTGTTTACCGGACTTAGGCTTACAGGGACCTTGAGCCACGGAAGCTGCCGGCTGCGCCGTTCCCACGTGGAGTGGGGAAGATGGCGGATGCTGGTGTTGCGCGCCATGCGGTCGGAGGGAGGCTTCCATTAGATGGCTCCGGAGTCTCGCGGCGCGATTCTTGCGGGCCTGTTTGCCGAACTGGCTACAGTGGACGCAGGAATCCGTGTGGTGGGTCTCCCCAAGGCAGAAAAGGCAGAGGGAGTGCCCGTCAGACGATGGGATCTTGGCAGAGCAGCGCGTGCAGCGTTTGAAAGTGACCTTGTCCCTTCCTTCCATCCGCTCGCGGGGAGGGGGGGAGGGGGGTGAGGGAGAAAGTCCGAAAGATAGTGAGGAAGGTTTTTTTTTTTTTTTTATACGATACCCGTGAAGATGAAAGACTGAAGTTGGAAGATTTGAAGAAAGAAGTAGGTTCGCTGGTAGATTGCAATGAGGAAGTTGGAGATCAACGAGGTAGGTGCGATCGGGTCAGCGGTAAGGAAGAAACTGAGTGGCTAGACGCCTCCCTCCTCGTCCGCGCATGCGCAAACGGTGGCTCCGCGCCGGGACGAGGGGGAGGCGCGCCAGATCTACGATCAAGATTGCTTTGAACTCTCCGAGGTCAGGGCCATTCCGGAGGAATACCCATATGTGTGAATGCACAGAGACCACGAAGAAGATTCTGGGTTCTGTGACTGATAGGATACCAGACTGTATTTTTTATTGTGACACTGTGTTTTAATTACTGCATTTAATATAATATGGTGCTGCATTTATATTAATTTAAACAAATATGATGGGGGAAACTTCTTAAATCAGTAAATGCATACATAAATAGCAACGCCAGGCTATTGTTGACAGCCAAACAAGGAATCGTTACAAGCAAGGGTTTGGAAAGGTTAGTAGTTCTTTGCTTTTCTGTTTTAAGCAAAGGTCTCATGTTTATGCATGCCTGCTTTTTTTTTTAATCACGTTTCCAGCTCTTTACTGAAAAAATATATTCGGTAAAGGGTCTTCATCTCAGAAACTGGGAAAACAGAAATATTCCCACCTGTTTCTTAAATGAAGACCTAGTCTGATTACCATCTCAGTCTATATCCAGCTGATTTTTCAGACTGTCTGGACTGAACTCCTACCACAGGTAGATCCATTCATGCCATATGCATCTGTCAGTATACACTGCAGTGCAACAGCATACCTAAAGTTGGTCAATGCTGAGTTCAGCCCACAGCATAAACATGACAAGTATAGCTTATTCACAGCAGGGCATCTGGAAGTCTCCATGGACTAAAACTGCTATTGCTATGAGTTAACACAATTACCGTCAGAGGTCCAAAATCATGACATTCTTTGATCTGTAATCACCTTTCTGTTGGTCATTTGTTTTTGACTTTGTGCAACATTGGGGTCTAAGCAGCATAGCTCAGAGCTTGGCAACCAACTGCCTGAAAGCTGATTGTGCCACTCCTGCCACCAGCAGTTATATGACCCGCTAGCTTCTGCTACTCTCCCCTCTCCCCATCAAGAGGTGAGTGAGGATAAATACCATTTCCACACAAGAGCAAACTCCCACATTCTGTTGTTATTCAGTCGCACAGTCGAGTCTGTGACCCCATGAACAAAGTCACGCCAGGCCCTCCTGTCTTCCACCATCCTCCGAAGTCTGCTCAAATTCATGTTTGTTACATCAGTAATGCTGTCCAGTCATCTCATCTTTTGCCATCCCCTTCTTCTTTTGCCTTCTGTCTTTCCCAGCATCAGGGTCTTCTCCCACATAGGCATTCTTAAATAATCAAACTATGCAAAACTGCTTGCACAACATTTTGCCTCCCCAGAAGTAGATCCGAATTTTGCACCCGCTTACCCTGAGTGTTCTAAATAATACGTTTCTGATTTTTTTTCCCCTTTCGATCTTAACTCTTAGTTTTTCACTGAGGAATTCCCTAATTCAAATTTTGTTTCCTGCTGCGCTGCCATTTTGTGTCATCATTGTTATCCATCATTTTTTAAAAAACATAATATTGATTGCATTGTGACAAAAAAAATTTCATTACAATACAGCGATATTATAACATCATGACAAAAGCAGTAGTTTTGTGGTCATCTGGAGATTAATTGTAATAGCAGGAAAACACCAGATGCCACCTTGCGGTTGACAACCCTCCACCCACTCCCATGATACATCCAATACTTTTTGTCTTAAAACACAAATAGTAGCATCGGAGTTACAACTCAATTTTTGCCCCTTTATAATACAGCAATGTTATAATGTCTCGACAAAATGGGCAAGAAAGTTTCACGTAGCCCTTTCCATGCAACTGTCCATTCATGAAGTTCCTCTCCTTTTTTTCCAATCATCGTTTCAGTTATGGGTTTTTCTGTGGGTGGATTATGCCACCTTGCAATTGTGTTGTTTCTGTTCCTGCCATGGCATTTTGGATGATGGTTCACTCCTTCATTATTTGATGGTAATGAAGTAATGTGACACATTCTGGATTTTTACTGACGTTTTATGAATTGATTTGCTTGGTGTGAAAACAGAAATGTGTTTATTATCCATTTTCAAGGAACTTTTGGAACTTTTCACAGCCATTTAGTGCTTATGCAGCTAGGGGAGCTTGTAATGGTGGTACAACCATGCTATCCCTATTGATTTTTAGGCATGCAAGGTGACTAAGCACAGAACAGAGAATCACAATGTCACAAAACCTTTCCAGTGCACTGGCTAAAATTCAAGCTCTCACCGATAGCAAATGCTGCTGTTTGTCAGCATCCTAATTCTTCCAAGTCCCTTGCAGGGCAAGAATTACTACTGAATAAACACAGAACCTAAGCTAACAAATTTCATGGGTCAAAATGGAGACAAGCCACAGCTTCAAAATTTTAGTGGAACTTTAAATGGATGTTCAGAAGGCATATCTAGTGGCAGGAATCAAAACAGCAACTCAATACAGAGCCTTCCCCCATTTCCAACCAATCCAAGAGAGCCAGTTTGGAGTAGTGGTTAAGTGTGCAGACTCTTATCTGGGAGAACCGGGTTTGATTCCCCACTCCTTCACAAGCAACTGCTGGAGTGACCTTGGGTCAGTCTCTCTAAGTGCTGTTCTGCTCAACAGCAGTTTTGGGAGAGCTCTCTCAGCCCCACCCACCTCAAAGGGTGTCTGTTGTGGGGAAGGGAAAGGAGATTGTAAGCCACTCTGAGACTCCTTCAGGTAGTGAAGGGCAGGGTATAAATCCAATTTCTTCTTCTTCTTGACAATGTAATAACATTGCAATGTTACTGCACATGCACAAAAGTTTTTTTAAAGGAAGGCTCTGCTAATAACGAAGTGCATGACAGAAGGCGGCATGGCCTCATTTCAAAGTGAATGTAAAATGCATGGGGCAGGTCTGATCCTGGATCAAATACAAAGTAAAAGCCCTATTGTGAAAGGAGTGCCACAAAGTTGAAGCATTAAATGGGAATTCAACTCACTGGTAAAATACTGACCATACTGAGGAAATGGTCAGAGAAGAGGTGATGGAAGGCACAAAGAGTGGGATAGAGGAAAGAAGGAAGTGTTCATATATTCTAGAATTTCTTTCTTTTACAGGAAACTCCTATTATGCTTTCTTGAGAAGAAATTATGTCATCAGCAGTGCAGAAGCCTTTTGATCTGGAGTAAATTGCTTCCTATGCACAGGAAATTCAGGACAAAGGCTGTGTAAAAGACACATATGCACTACTGCTTTTCCATTTGTGAACTGTGCAGAAGAACACCTGGTTGTGGGCTTCTTGAAAGTATCTGGCCAGCCACTGTTAGCCACATAATATTAGAGGTGAGTTTTTTGTCTGATCCAGCATGGCTTCTTTATATGAAGCAGGGTGCTCAATTTTCAGTTCAATAAACTGAAGGATTATTTCCATCCTTAACTTCCCATAGAACCTAACCTAGGTAGTTTTCTCTCCATGCCAGACAGGGGACTCCTTCAGCTCTCATTGTTTACCTTCAACCTATATCCTCAGTTCAGGGAAATAAGATTGGCCATTTTGAGTTTCTAAAACCATATTCAATTGCCAGGAAGGCTGATATTTTAGTAATTTAGTTGTTTGCTCAAAACATTAATGTAGCATTAAGTTCTACTTCAATACATTCACCAGGTGAACGTGATGAAACTAGTCAACACAGCATCTACTTCCTTATCTAAGCCAGTACAGAAAAGGAAGTCGGATGCAACTAGGTGTGTCTTATAGGTAAAGAGATAACATTGGTGTTATTAATAGCAGGGTGCGTTTTCCATATGAATTCCACTCCCAATGCTAAGCACAGCCTGAGATTCAAGTTAGGTTTCTTCTGTCCATGAGTTGCTCCCTCCCATCATAAAATAATGAAATGGTTTACTGTTGGCAGAGGGGAGTATTCCCGTTAAGGTAGTCTATCGTAAAGTAGCTGATTTTCCAAAGATTTCTACTGTAAAAATTTTTATCAGAGAAGCTAAGTGAATAATTTAATGTAGGGGCTTAAACAGTGTTGGACTAGGATTTGTAAAACACATGTTCAAATTCCAGGGTGCCATGAAGCTTGCAGGGTGACCCTGGGTCAGTCACTCTTTTTCCTTAGCTTAACCTGTCCCACAGGGTTGTTGTGCAGATAAAACTGAAGATGGGAAGAAATATAGTAAAAAATGTGCTAAATAAACAAAGAAACAAGATTGGGCACCTGCTGTTCTACAACCTAAAATCCTACACATTCGAACACCCACTTTCTACTAACAAGATATAATCACAAACCAAATCTGCCCTTTAGCATTAGATTGTGCCTGACTGAGGCTCATGTGGAAACATAAGAGATTATTTTCAGTTTCTGCTGCCTGATATCAATTTCTGTCTGACTGTATTCTGTAAAACAAAAAACTGCACCATTTTTAATAATTAATTAGCTCAGTAATAGGTGTTACTTGATGCTTTTGTAATCAAGGTAAACTTTGTAGAACATCATCTCTTGAATAAATATCAGATTTTACAAACAGAGAATCCCTTGCTGAAGTTTAAAAATATATTCAAAAGTAACTTAGGGACACATTACATTAATGGCAGGGCTGGCGCGTAGGAGTAGGCCAGGTAGGCAGCTACCTAGGGCACCACCTGGCTGCAGGGGTGGGCACCCCCTCCCAATCCCCGTTTGCACTGGCCTGCACCGTCTTTCCTTGGCTCCAAGGCATTCAGAGCTGCTTCGAATGCTTCAGAGTCAAGAAAGGAGGTATTGTGCCCTGCCCAGCCCCTTCCAGGTCCGGAGAGGGCTGCGCAGGGCATGTGACAAGGCATCTTTTCTCTGCTCTGAGCCATTCTGAGCACCTCCAAATGCCTCAGAGCCAAGAAAAGAGCCCCCTCAAGGTCCAGAGAGGACTGAGATGGCCATGTGATTAGGTGTCTTTTCTTAGCTCTGAGCCATTCAGAGCACCTCTGAATACCTCACAGCTGAGAAAAGAGTCTGCACACCCCACCCAGCCCCCTCTGGGTCTGGGTCCAGAGAGGGCTGAATGGGGTGCATCTTTTCTTGACTCCAAACTATTCAGAGCACCTCCAAATGCCTCAGAGCCAAGAAAAGAAGTCATGTGCCTTGGCCAGCCCCTTCCAGGTCTGGAAGGGGCTGAGTGGGGCACGCAACAGGGCATCTTTTCTTGGCTCCGAAGCATTCGGAGCACCTCCAAATGCCTTGGAGCTGAGAAAAGACGCTGCTTGCCCTGCCCCACCTCCTACATCCAGAGGGGGTGGGGCGCGCATGTGCAACTTGCCTGGGGTGCCAAAAGCTCCAGCACTGGTGCTGATCAGTGGATAGGACTAGTAAATTATCTGGCATTTTACTGCCATATTGTGTTATTTTTTTTACCATATATCCACAATGGCACACTAAATTAGGATATGGCAAGACAAACACTTCAGTACCACAAAGAAAGAAAAACTATACTGATAAAAGCTTCACCTCTCCAACAGAAAATTCTTTATGTGGATCAGTCCATCAACATAGATACATTTATGTGAATCAACAGGACAGACTCCATTGGAAAGTACTTCCAAATATGTATATGTATTACAGTACAGGGATGAGTACGTAGTTGAGTAGATATTACAATACCTCAAAAAAGTGACCAAACATTTTTCCGTGTTGGAATTTGCAGTAAGCAGGGGGGAAAGTAATAAAAAACCTGGCTCTAGACAGTACTAATGGGTTATCATGCACTTCCCCATCCAAAGTCACTTTATGTCACACATCAGCTTCAACATGGATGACCAAATTGTAAGTATGAACTGCAAAAATGTGGTTGTATTTAATTGTAGGTGTTGTTCATTGAGTGGCCTTCTGTGCAAGCACACATAGGACAGTATGACTGCAGGCCAGTCACGGAGAAAAGCTTCCAAGTTTTTCTGAAGAAGCTTCTAGGTTCTGGAGTATTCCCCCTCCCCTCTGTTTACAGAAATCTCTTTTCCCGCCCAAAGAGTCAGCTCTTTCCACTGACTGGCCTGAAATCATACAGTCCCATGTGGAACCGCATGGAAGCCATGATGATGAACTGCATGTCACACATAAAAGTGTATCACAAAGCCTTTATTTAAAATGAAATGCAGACCTGAAAAGGTGTCATCTTGAAGGAAAGAGAGGCAGAGTGTTTCTGTGGAATCCTTTCCCATCCAGCCTCTCACCCCAGTCCATCCCCAGCTGCTTTTCCACTGTGGGAGGGGGCTTCAGATATGTGCTAAATATATGCATGGAAGCCCACAAAAGCACAAGGAGTCAGCAGATCCTCTACAGGGGAAAGATAAAGCACCCCATGCTGCCATCTCTGCTGCTTCTCGTTTTCCAATACACATTAACTTCTAGTTTGCCCCAAGAGTCTTTCTGTATAATCAGTGTTTGAACAATACAAGTAAGTTTGTATCACATTGATTTTTTAGTCTTCAATCCAGGTTCTGGAGAATAATAAGGACACATTGTCAGTATAGCACAACTTCCATCAAGGTTGTTCATCCTTTACAAAGATATTGTTTCCCCATACACTCAAGACCTTGACAGTCTACTATTACTTGTGATTGCCTATCCCTCCTCTGCCAAACCAGGAGATGGACCCAACTCCTCTCTGTCACTGGATTTGAGACTCTTAGATGCACCAATAATCATGCTGCTTCCAAGTCTCTTGTATTTTTCAACAGATAAAGACTAATCTTTCATATGCTTTTCATAAACAAGTGGAGTAGAATTCATAAACAATGTTCCAGCAGGAACTACAATGTATAATCACCAAGTAAAGAACAATCTCTTGTATACTTCCCAATGGTACTTTGTACTCTAAGGCTGAGATCACACATGCTAAATAATGCAGTGTCAATCCACTTTCAATGCACTTTCCAGCTGGATTTTACTGTGTGAACCGACAAAATCCAGTTTGAAAGTGCAGTGAAAGTGAATTGAAACTGCTGTATTTACCATTACCGTTTTTGCACACAGCTCACCTCGCAGTCACAATCCTGTTCCCTCCGCAGTGTCTGGTTGGATTTCCCACCATCTGCGCCGAAGTTACAGGAAGTGCCGCAGCTTTTGTGTAGCAAATGTAAACCGCTAAAACCCAGTTTACGTTTGCTACGCAAAAGCCGCAGCACTTCCTGTAACTCCGGCACAGGTGATGGGAAATCCGACAGACGCTGCGGAGGGAACAGGATTGTGACTGCGAGGTAAGCTGTGTGCAAAAACGGTTCATGTGTGTTCAGTCTAATAGAGCCATTTCAGATGAGATCCTTTCTCAAGAGAGGTATAAACCTAACTGTGGTGAAATAACACTGAGCAGCAGAAATGTGTGAATACATTGGGAGGCTTATGTGCTCCATCTGATTTTTCTGCTGCTCAATGGTTATTCTACCGCAATTGGATTTATCTATTTTTTAACATTTGGAAACATCTTTATTTAAACTTCAAAATTTCAAAATTAGGATTTATACTTCTTGTGAGAAAAGATCTAATCTGAAACGGTTCTATTACCATACCAAGTACCATTGATAAATATACAGGAGACTGTTCTTTGATAAATAAACAGGAGACTGAGAGCCAGTTTGGTGTAGTGGTTAAATGCGTGGACTCTTATCTGAAAGAACCGGGTTTGATTTCCCACTCCTTCACTTGCACTTGCTGGAATGGCCTTGGATTAGCCATAGCTCTCACAGGAGTTGTCCTTGAAAGGGTAGCGTCTGGGAGAGCTCTCTCGGCTCTACCCACCTCACAGGGTGTCTGTTCTGGGTGGAGAAGATATAGGAGATTGTAAGCTGCTCTGAGTCTCTGATTCAAAGAGAAGGGGGGGGGTATAAATCTGCAGTTTTCTTTGTTTGGTGGATTATACATTGTAGTTCCTGCAGGAACATTATTTATGGACTCCAGCTAACTTGTCTATGAACTCGACCTGTCAGTTTCTACCTGCAACTGGAACAGTATCTGAAAGACTGGTTAAATTTTACTTGTTAAATGTTCCATGATGGTGGCTGGGGATTATACTGGCTCGGTAAGTATGACTGAAAAGAGCTGCCAAAAAAAGCAACTACTAATTTTGATGACAAGGTGGAACATGAACTTTGTTTTATTTTATACTTGGTTTATTTCAGTCTTCAAGAGCCTCCAAAGCACAGTGAGTTGAGTCAATGAACCCACTTTCCCCCTGCATTCAAGAAGAATCTGGGGCCTAGAGAAGTTCTCTCATTTCCACAATGACCAACTATTTTCTGAATTAGCTGTTCTCCCAGCCCCATCTATTATACATTTAAAAGGTACCATATTATCTCTTTCAACATGAACATGTCAGAGAATTGAGTGCATCTCAAATGCAAAAAAACGGGCTGAGCAGAAAGGCTCTAAATCCACCTCTGCCAGATTCAAAAACATTGATGTGTTAGTGCAGTGTATGTCAAATTGAGCAGCCTTTTATTTTAGTTTGAGCAGTTCCCAACTGAAACTGCAGCTGACATTAGAAACTGTAAACAATAGCTGAGAATACAACAGCACATGAATATGGCAGTTCTGGCTGAAATGCTATCTAATAATGATGACTGGGGATTATACTGGCTTGGTAAGTATGACTGAAAAGAGCTGCCAAAAAAAGCAACTACTAATTTTGATGACAAGGTGGAACATGAACTTGTTTTTATTCATAAAAACCTTGAGCCCTTTTGCCAAAATAACTTTTTCCAAGCACAACACACTTGCCTCGATTTTGCAGGGAATTCTAAGTGCAAGCCACTTATCTGGCATGTGAAGAGATGGATAGTGGCAAGCATAACGGAAATCCTGCTTGAGGAGCCCTTGTGGGAATTTAGCCAACAATGCAGCTGGCACAGTCATGGTTTCAGAGACCTAAATTACAATTGCCAGCTTTTATCTCTGTAGTTTTACTAATCTTTCAGCTTTGTGTACTTCTAAGAACTGGTTTAGGCTGAATTCACACATGCCACTTTCAGTGCTTTTCGGCCATGGATGGTGTGCGTGTGCAGAGGAGTAGTTTTAAGTGCATTTGTATCAGATTTCCTCATCAACTGATCACCATGGAGGAAGGGTTATTCACAACCACATGCCAATCTCCCTGTGCTTTAGTGTGCATATGTGATTTCGGCTTCAATGGATTTGGGAGAAACCTTAAGACTGTTGTAGCTGTCTACACCATGGAATAACCTCTCAAAAAACCACAATAGCAAATGGTCAAAATTTCCTGCTAAGGTCTGAAAAAAGACTATACTTTCACCATCCAAAACTGGCACCTTATATAAATGGATTTAACTCACCACAAAAAAGAAAGGCAACTTTTCACTGGATTGGGAAACAAAAATGTAACATAATTTGTCTACAAGAAGTACACATCAAACAAACGGATTACAAATTTTTATGGAACAAACAACTTGGTGTGGAATTTTTTTCATTGGTGAAGGAGAAAAAAAGGGGGGTAGTTTTTTATTTCAAACAAGAACTAGACCCAAAATTAATTTTTGAAGAAGATGATGGCAGATATATTGCGGTAGAAGTGACACTGAATTATAAAAGAACTTTGTTGCTGGGATTATATGCTCCAAATGGAGCAAAAGACTCTTTTTTCAAAGATATAATGCAACAATTGGACCAAGTTGTGCACGATCAAATTATGATAATGGGAGACTTTAATGGAACAGTGAAAAATACTCTGGACAGAACTGGGGAAAAAAATAATGAAGGGAAATTACTGAAATCATTCTTTGAATTGGTAAAACAAGAGAGTTTAGAGGATATATGGAGGGAACTAAACCCCAAAGAACGTGATTATACTTACTTTTCAGCAAGGCACAATTCTTTTTCGAGAATTGATATGATTTGGACCACAAAAGATCTTGGACTTTTAATGAAGAAAATAGAGATACTTCCTAAAATAAGAGCAGACTACAATCCAATATCGTGGTCTGCAAATTCAGGGGAAAAGACTCTAAGGTGGCGGATAAATGATGATTTGCTACAGAAACAGGAAATAGTGTTTTCTCTGGAAAAGGAAACTAAATACTTCTTCCAAATAAATGAAAAAGAAGATACCCAGTTTTGAATTGTGTGGGATGCATATAAAGCAGTAATGAGGGGTATTTTGATTACATTGAACAACAAGGATAAAAGAGCCAAAAATAAACACATGATGGGCATTCAGAAAGAAATTGGCAAAACAGAGAAAGAGCTTAAAAAATAACCTGGGAAAAAGAAGATTATAAGAGAAATTACAACATTACAAAGCCAATTGAGCCATTTGCTGAATAAAGAATTGGAATGGAATTTAAAAAGACTACAGCAGAAATCTTTTGAAGGTGTGAATAAACCTGGAAAATATCTTGCATGGCAAATAAAAAAAAAGAAGGGAGAATAAAGTAATTAACAAAATTGTATCTGGAGAAAAAGACATTGTTGAACATAAAGGCATTAAAAGGGAATTTTACAAATATTATGCCAAGCTGTTTAAAAGCCAAAGTGTAGATAGAAAAAGAATTGATGAGTATCTACAGAAAATTAAGGTTCACTCATTAACAAAAAACATGGAGAATTTGTTGAATAAACCAATTGAGAGAGGAGAAATAGAAGAGGCGATCAACTTAATGAAATTAGGAAAAGCACCTGGCCCAGATGGCTTTACAGCAAAATTTTATAAAGTACTTGCGGAGATGCTATTACTAAAACTTCAGATATTGATGAACACTATAAGATTAGATGGGAAAGTTTCTAGTACATGCAAAGAAGCAGTAATTTCTTTGATACCAAAAGAGGATGGAGACACCACAAATGTGGAAAATTACAGACCAATTTCATTACTAAACAATGACTATAAAATATATGCAAGGATTTTAGCAGACCGCCTTAAACAGCATTTGAACAGTTTTATTAAAGAAGAACAAGCAGGATTTCTTCCCAAGAGACAAATCAGAGACAACATAACAGTTATAGATATTACTGAATATTATGAGAAACATCCTGAAAAAGAAGTAGCATTATTTTTTGCAGATGAAGAGAAAGCATTTGATAATGTGCACTGGGACTTTATGTTTGCAGTGATGGAGAAATTGAGATTGGGAGAAGACTTCATTAGAATGGTAAAGGCGATATATTCTGAACACGCAGCAAGGCTCTGCATTAATGTAGACTTAACAGAAAAAATGAAAATAAATAAAGGAACAAGACAAGGTTGCCCTCTATCTCCACTGATATTTGTAATGCCTTTAGAGGTTTTGTTAATACAAATCCAAGACGATAAAGAGATACAGGGGCTAAAAATGAAAGGTTTTTCCTATAAATACAGAGCATTTGTAGATGACGTGATATTTATAAATGAAAATCCCACTCTAACACCATTGCTGCTTCGTAACATACAAAAATATGGAGAGTTGACAGGCTTTTATATAAACAAAGAAAAATCAAAAATTTTGTGTAAAAATATGTTAAAGAGTAAGCAGCAAGAACTACAGAGATTAACAGAGTGTGAAATTACCTCAAAAGTAAGATACATAGGTGTAGAAATAACAACGAAAAATATTGATTTGTATAAAAACAATTATGAAAAACTCTGGCGCAAGATCGATGGAGATATGATTAAATGGAACAAATTGAACCTATCTATGCTAGGCAGAATCTCTGCAATTAAGATGAATGTTTTACCGAGAATTATGTTCCTGTTTCAAACAATTCCAATAGTGAAAGACAACAAACAATTTAATAGATGGCAAAGGAAACTTTCAGAATTTGTATGGGCTGGGAAAAAACCAAGAATTAAAATGAAAATTCTGACTGATGCCAAAGAAAAAGGTGGATTCCAGCTGCCTAACTTAAAGCTGTATCATGATGCAGTTTGCCTGGTGTGGATTAAGGAATGGATGGCATTATCAAATAGAAAGTTATTGACATTAGAAGGACATGGAAGTGTCTTTGAATGGCATGCTTATATGTACTATGGGGAAAATAAGATGGATGGTTTCTTCTCACATCACTATATCAGAAACAATCTGTTAAATACTTGGTCAAAATATTAAAAAAATGGTGACGAGAGGAAACCACTTTGGATTGTACCAACAGAAGTAATAAAATTGTATTCAGACATTAAAGAAGAGAAGTGGTTAACATATACACAACTTTTAAAGATCCAAGGAAAAAAGGTGGAATTAAAAACAGCTGAAGAAATATAATATAATTATAATTTGTTTCAATTGCAACAAATAAAGAGCTTGCTTGAACAGGACATTAAGAACTATGGAATAATACAAGAACAAACAGAACTGGAGAGAATGTTGTTTGGAGAAAATGAAAAGCTGATCTCAAAGACATATAAACTATTACTGAAATGGTCTATGGAAGATGACGTAGTTAAATCACAAATGATAAAATGGGCGATAAATATATATAAGGAAATACAGATGGAGTCGTGGGAATACCTATGGAAGAACTCTGAAAATTTCTACATGTTATAACATTAAAGAAAATTGCTTTAGAATGCTATATAGATGGTACATGACACCTAAGAAATTGGCAAAAATGAGCAATCAGTTGTCGGATAGATGTTGGAAATGTAAATGTCATGAAGGATCTTTTTACCATATGTGATGGACTTGTGAAAAGATGAAACAATTCTGGCAAATGATTCAGCAGGAGATCTCGAAAGTTTTGGGATATAAGATTAAGAAGGCACCAAATATTTTCCTGTTGGGATTACAAATGGAAAAATTTCAAAAGCAAGATAGAACAATAATTTGGCTTCAGCTGCACGGACATTATATGAGCAAATGTGGAAACAAGACAAAATACCAGAAGTATGGGAATGGACTCTGAAAGTTATGCATTGGAGTGAAATGGACAAATTTACAAGAATCTTAAAAGAACAAGTTTTAAAGAAATTTAAAAACGACTGGGGAAAGTTTCAAAAATACATTGAATAACAATGGAATGTTAAAGGACATTTGGTGATCTTTGACAATGGTTAATTTTAAAGAAACGATACATGGATTACAGTTTTAAAAAATATGATTATTGGATTATAACTTTTTCTCTTTAGAAGAAATACCATGAAGAAGGATTATAGTTATAACTTTTGAGTTTTTTGGAGAAAGATTTTTTAATAGATAGAGTTTATTACCTTATAACAAATCAGATTAAATAGTAATACGGGACGTTTGCTAAAGGGGTATGCACTGCTGGGGGTCACAAAAGGGGAGGGGTGGGGTGGAGAAAATGTTATATATGTTTACTAACATTTAATGACAAATGATGACACGTTATTACAATATATTACAATAAATTGTTTTAAACAGCAAAACTTGCACCTTATTCCCCTTTTCCTTGCTGGACCAACAGGTCATCTTATAGCTCGGTTGATGTGGATCAGAGGAAGTGAACTCTGACCCACAAAAGTTTATGCTGGGATTAATTTTGTTAGTCTTTATGGCGCTACTGCACTTCTATTGAATTTTGCTACAAAAGACCAACACAGCTGTTATTCTGGAATTACAATCTCATATTTTAAAATCCCAAATGGGATTAAAGTCTTGTTTTAAAGTCTTTTTTTTTTTTTACAGATACAGACTACAGTCCAGCATGATCAGAAATTGAACCTTAAACCCAGAAAGATATGGAAATTGCAAAGCGGATGCCAGCTGCTTCCCACCCAAACAAAAATGGGTTGTTAGGAAAGCACTCTCTGTGGGTGTATCACCAGGGAGAAAGCTGCTGGCTGGGCCAGAATGGGAGTTCAGCTATTATAAAGCCATCTTGTATTAATAGAGGGAAGAAGGAGCAAAACTGTCTAAAGTTAACAAGGCAGACAACACAATGACCACAAATTAAAAGCAAACCAGCCCATTTGCAGGCAGTTGCTGAATAATCTGCTGTCACAGGCCTGTCAAAGTAACCATATGTCTCCACTGCTTTGGAAACAATTAAGAAATTATCTTGTATACACACATTTTTAAAAGATCACATCAATGAGTTTCAGCTATACATTACATCAGCTGGACATGCTAAAGTTAGTCTTCCACGTATAGTAGGGAAGCAACTAATGCAATTTGACTGAGCAGTGTTATATGCTAACTCCAGTGAGAAGAAGAAGAGTCAGCTTTTATACCCCACTTTTGTCTGTTCTAAGTGGCTTACAATTACCTTCCCTTCTCCTCCACACAACAGGCACCATGTAACATAGTTGCGGCTGAGAGAGTTCTAAGAGAACTGTGACTGACCCAAGGTTACCCAGCTTCATATGGAGGCGTGAGCTTCCAATAGAACCCTTGAAACTGCATTTTGGACAAAATGAAGCTTCCAGATGTCTTCAAAGGCAGTACCAAGACAAACCAAATGTGCAAAATACACTCCTGAGTCCTGACTACCACCACTGGATTCTTCAGTATCAGAGCTGGGTTCAAGAATACTCCCAAACTGCAAAGCTACTCCTTTAGAGCAAGTGTAACCCTCTCCATAGTAAATTGGGTATTTAATCTCAGATCACCTATTCCCTGTCAATCATACCTGAACTGTATTTATTATCATTATCCAATCTGTTGAATACAATCAATTTTATCCAAAGAATGGGTTTTAAAAGAATAATGGGTTAAAATAGGCTTGCCAGTCCCCAGCAGGGGATCCCCGGGTTTTGCAGGCCACCAGCTGGCCAGTAGGGGGAAGCCCCTCCCCAACAGCCACAATGCACCTTTCCACCTCCAAAGGCTAGGAAGAAGCTTGGAAGCTTAGAAGAAGTTTGGAAACTTGGAAAATGTATGTGCCTTTAAATCTCAGTAGAAGCAAAGCTGAATGGAGGCAGGGCAAGCTTGCAGAGCCACATGGCTGTTCTCAGCAAGTCTGTGAGAAAGGAAGAAAGCCCAGTCCCTCTGTTTGTTCTGCATTCCCTTCAGAAGTCATTTGTATAGTAAAGAGTAAACTAGAACCTTTTGTCTCCTGTGTTAGTCCGAAGAAGTTGGTGGAAATACAGCAGATGAATACATTCAGCAATCCATGAGTAAATGTCCACTGAGATCACAAAAGTGTGTGCTTGCAAACTGCGTTTATTTTGGTTGCTTTCTGTGTGAGTGTGTTCACTTTCATTTAATGGAAGTGCAGCCAGCTGCAAAGGGACAAGGAAATGAAGACTGTATTCAAGGGAACTGCACTGCTGTATATTTATTTATTTATTTTAGGGGGTCTCCTCACTCCACTACCAAAGACCCCTGGTATTTTCTGAGTTGGACCTGGCAACCCTAGTTTAAAAAAAGCTAAGTTAAATAAAATACAGCATTAAAACTGTAAAAAAAAAAAGCACCCTTGTATGGTTGATGTAGTTATATAGTTCTCTTGAGCTAATATATATAAATCCAATATCAATATCTTTACACACACATACATATATGAAGATATTGATAATTAGAGGTGTATATTTTGTCTATGAGATGACTCTGAATGATTAATGACACTGGCAAAATAAATGCACATTTTATTATTCATAAGCAAATTCAAGTCCTGAACTCGCATTCAACATACCTTTGAAAGAAAAGGAAGTGGGGAAAAGAACATACGGCTTAGAGGAAAAATTCTCTTTAACAGATGCTGAGATACAGGCAAGTTTATTTCAACACTTCTAGCTTTTTCTGACACTGAATGGCAAGCTGTAGATAACAGGCAGAGAAAGAAAGAGAGGCTTTGAATTTTCACCCCACACCTGGAGCCTAGGAGATTAACACTAGTGTATGAAAACGGAACTAGTAAAGCAGCAGCAGCAGCAGTATAGAAAGTGTGGGAAAGGGAAGAGATTATTCTCCCTACATTCTATCTGTAATTCAGATGTACCTCTGGGAAATCAAGTACAGGATCTGCTTGGGTGATGAGCCATGGTTATTAAAATTAAATCAATAACCTATGACATAGAAAGTAGGGTATATAGATGAGAAAGACTCAGCAATTCTGTTCTATGTGGAGGCAAGGGGTGAGGTGAGGGGGTAATAAGAGTACAGAGAAGATGACCAGGGGCACAAAATTTTGGGTCCCCCAGGGAACCCAGAAAGTTGAATAAGATTCTAGGGGGGTGAGTAGCAGCAGTAACTATTTCTATTTCTGTGCACTCTTTTGAAGATACTGAGGCCCTGTAGAATCTTTCTCAGGGTCTGTGGGGGCACTTGGTAGCCCTGGGTTTGGAGTAGGGTTGAATTCTTAGGCCATGTTCTAGTGAGCCTCTCTTTGCTGAAAAAAATAATTTAAGCTTTCCAGCAAGTAAATAAGTTTTATATTGTAGCCACCACATGGTGGCCCCTTGAATCATTTTCAAAGTGAGGCATTTGTGGGCAGTGGCTCACCATACTGATTGGACAAGTTTCACCACACTATTACAAGCAACCCATAAGAAAGGTCAGTAGCGCTACTGAAACTTAGATGGAAAGCTGCTCAAAACAGAGAAATGTTCACCAGATGTTGCAATTTAAGTTGCCTTCAAAGTAAGGCTTTATGGTGCAAACCAGAAAGGACAAAATAAAGATGGAAAATGTATGGAGGTATAATGCCTGTCCTTGATCCGCGAGAGCTAAGGTTGCCAACTTTGGTCTTTCAAATTCCTGGAGATTTGGGGGGGGTGCCTCTGAAGGGGAAAATTGGGAAGGGTAAATAATAAAATCTGCCCTTAGAAGCTGACATTTTCTCCAAAGGGATCAGCTAGAACTGCAGGCTCCACTTGGAGGTTGGCAACCCAAGCTGAAGCAGATTTACCAAAGAAAAATGGAGGAAACAGGGTGGGGAGGGGACAGAAGTCGGAGATGTTTGTCCCTTCTCTATTATTTGTGCGTTATAGCTAAGGAAAGAAACCTATTTTGACAGTAAACCATGTATACGAATTATAAATAAGCAGAACAAGAATGCTTTGCAGTGAGCCAGGCAAGCACTATTCAGAAAAGATGGTGAATGTAGGAAGCTGTGCTGATCTACAGAAATATCCAAAAACTAAACACCATAATGTATCTTTCATGCTGACCATCCAAACTAATACACAGTGCCATGGAAGCTTTTGAGCTCTTCAGAGCTGTTCATCAGGCTGGATGTTAACACATAAAAGTACAAAGTTCGAGTCCAACGGCACCTTTAAGACAAAGTTTAATTCAGGATATAATCTTTATACCCTGAATTAAATGTGTTGGTCCTAAAGGTGCTACTGGACTCAAAACTTTGTTCTGTTACTTCAGATCAACATGGCTACCCACCTGAGTCCAACAAAAGTGTCTTTGAGACAATTAACTGCTGGCTTTTATATTCTCAGATGTAGACTGCTTTTTGTTTCTTTTTTGATCTCATAAGGTTTTAGCAAAACTTGAAACCACTTACACCCAGCACTGCAGTAAGTCTACAACACACCCTCTACAAGCTGCAGACCAGGAAATGTTTGATTACAGCCTGAAACACGTACTTTTAAACAAACATTCAGCCTGATCAAGAATTCTGGAGAGCTCAAAAGCTTGCACTCTCTTGCTTTGATTAGTCCTAATAAAATATATTAAACATTGTTTGATTTTGGATTTTCTATTACTTCAACCTTGTAGAAAAGCAATGAGAATTCCCCCCCGGGGTGTGTGTGATGTCATGTCCTTGTGATTTCACAAAGGAAACAGGACAATAAATGTAACCACATCCCCAGGCTACAGTGACAACACATTTGAATTGCCTCCAGATCATCATAAAAATATTTTAAAATCCTGTTTACCAGAACAGTCCTGGGGCAATAAGGAGAGCTTATGACAACTGGACTTCACACAAGTGAAAGTACAGTTTGTATCATGCCCCACTCATGGGATTTCAAGAGAGCAAAGGGGAATGATACTGTACATGTGACTCTTTCTTTCAATTAATTCCTCCGGAAGAAGCTGCAAGAAATTTGCCTCATTAAAAGGAATATTTTGTACTTATCTATCAATCAGTATCAATGGCAGAATTCATCCCTTCCTTTTGCAAACAATATGCAACAGATGGAACCCCAGCACAGGAACTAAATTCAATATACTTGAAGCTGAGTTGCCTCTCCCCTCCAAGCCTTCATTTGGTGCTAATTAAAGAAAACAGCAGCTGTTCTGAAAACAAGCTCAGCAGTCCAGGATTCAATGGAATGATTAACACACCTCGGAGTGCCTTTTTGGGAGCATGATGGCTTTCCAAGACTTTCCTTATTCAGACAAAGCAGATCAGATGCAAACTGGTGGTTGGTCTACACATGAAACTGCCTTATCCCGAATCAAATCCTTGGTCCTACAAAGTCAGTATTGTCTCCTTGGACTGGCAGAGGTCTTCAGGGTCTCAGACAGAGAGAGGTTTTTCACATCGCCTACTACCAGATCCTTTAACTGGAGATGCGGCAATAGAACTTCTGCATGCTGCTTTACCACTGAGCCACAGCCCCTTGCCTAAAGCTTGTTTAAAGCCACTTTGTAGGCTTGATATGGGAGGGTATTTTGGTAGTACAGGTCTCCTTGGCGGGGGTGTGGGGGGGGGGGAATGGATGTCATACAGTTAGCAAAGGATTGATTCATTTCTGCAATTCCTAATCGGCACTCTCCATCTAAAAAGTCAGCTTTTTAGTCACCTACTGATAAAGATACACAAGTGATGAAACTATCATCAATAGCTGTACTTTGATTCCAGCTGCATGCTTCCTGATCTGTTGGGAAGCATGCAACTGGAATAGTATGGGAAGTCGGTACTAGCCTGGCCCTCTGTCTCCAGCCCAAGTGAGCCATCAACTTCCCACTGCTGCAACACTTGTAGCACCTGTCCTGCAGGCCAGCCACTCATGCTCTACACTTCTGCAGAGCTCATTTGTCCCTGCTACTACTTCCTGGAGTTATGCTACTGTTTCCACTTTCTTCAGGTGGAGTTTCTGTAGCTCTTATAGCGGCTAAAATTCAGTGGGCCAGATTTTACCAGCACTAGGCCTAGAAAAAGTACCCTTCTCGTTAAGTGTCAGCCAGTATCCCTCAAGTTCCACTCTTTGGCAGAAGGGAAAGAGAGTCTGTTTTCAGCAGCTAAATCCCAGTTGCAAGGGGCTTTTGTATTTGCAAAAGCTGGCTTTTGTCTAGCCCTCTGAGAGTGGGGAAAAGTCAGTAAACCAGTCCTTAAGCTGCTATAGGGGGAAAGTAAATGTAAACTGCCCCTACTGAGGGTGTAAATGGAAATGGGTGTTGTACTGAAATAAACATACCTCCAGCACACACACAATAGGGCAGACAAACTCTCAGCATGATACAGTTTATGTGGTTTCAGAGATTTCAAACTAAATCACTCTCATCCTATTCCTTCCCAGATTATTAAGACTGTTCCTTTATTTCCTGACAGAACAGCAGGAAAGGGTCACAGGGGTGAGCAAACTGCGGCTCAGGAGTCCCATGTGGCTCTTTTGCACATATTGTGTGGCTCTCAAAGCCCCCACAGTCCTGGCTTGGGAAATGCATTTAAAGTTGTTTTCTTTCCCCTTCTCCCTCCCCCATCTATTTTCCTTCCTGCCTTCCTTCCTCCCTTTCCTTCCTCAAACATCTGATGTTCATGTCTTGTGGCTCTCAAACATCTGACGTTTATTCTCTGTGTCTCTTACGTTGATCAGGTTTGGCCACCCCTATTTTAGACAAACATGCCACAATTCAAGTATTCTGCACTACAAAAGTGGCACTTTAATTCTTCAGCACCCCATGCCCTTATATAATAGTTTTGCTTCTCTACTAATGTAAGGAAGCATGTAACTGAAACAGTACTGGAGATGCAAGCAGACTCTGTACTAGCCAGGCCCTTTGCCTCTAGCCCAAGAGTGTCATCAACTTCCCACTGCTGCAACACTTGTAACACCTGTCCTGCAGGCCAGCTCTAAGGCATAAGCTTTGGTTCCAAAACAGTAAGTCTTCCAGGTATTTTGTTTTGTTTGGCAGCGGAGAGCATGCACAGACAAGCCTTCCAGTTCAAACAAAGCTGCCTGAGCTGCTGGTTCTTTTGCTGGGGCTGTTTTTGCTTCCAGTGTGCGCTTTGCTATAGTCAGGCCTGCATCATCCTGCCTCATGGACTTTGCTATTAATCATCATTTGAATATTTGCATTGCTCACACTTGCCCAGAGCTGGGAGAGGTTTCTAATTGTACTGCTACCACAATCCTACTGCATTAAACATATCCTTGTGCCGAAATAGGGCTGTACTGTTGAATTACTTTGTCACCATCTTGGCTATGAAAATAGTGGAGTACAATGGACAGCATCTTGGACTTGGTGGGATTTGGGTACAAGCCCCTGTTCTGCTATAATTCTCACCAAGTGGAGTTACTACAGCTGTGTAGTGGGTGACATGTGAGTGAACTGGAATACTGAGGCACTCAGAACTGAATAAGCTGATCCTTCCCACAGTTTACATGTGTTCACATTATGCGGGGACAACATCTATCCCCATACAACTACAGATACTTAGTATGTACACATGTATGCAATGCATCCTAATGGAGTGAGGATGCATAGCTAATAGCAGGGCCAGCATATACAGGTGGAGGCAGGATAGTGAGTTCACAGAAGCCTCACTGCTTACATGTATTGTCTCTTAGCCTAAGCTACATCACGGGATTGCTTTCTAAACTAAGCTGCTCTTTGGTTCTGCAATGTATATTTAAAATACTACCACCTTTTCAAATACTCTTGTATCTTATTTTGAACCAGGCTTACTTAGTAACATATCTCTCTCTGTCTCTCTCTCTCTGAATAGATAAATAGACAGACAGACTCACATAAACTTATGCTATGTCTTTGATGTTCCCCAGAGAGCACTGAGGTCAGGAACACAAAATCTCCTCACTATCCCCGGGCCAAAAGAAGCCCGTCTGAAAGCCACCAGGGAAAGGGCTTTCTCCGTTATGGCCCCCGTATGGTGGAATCAGCTGCCGGAAGAGGTGAGGGCCCTGCGGGACTTAGCGCAGTTCCACAGGGCCTGTAAGACGACCCTCTTCCGGCTAGCCTATACCTAGCCTACATTTAGCTAGGATAACAACTTGAGGAAACTGGCCAGCCATCTGTTCATAGGAAACTGAATTACTCTGTTTTAATGTTTTAACTGCTTAAATTATTTAATTGTTTTATATTTGAAATTGTTTACTTTTAAGTTTGATTAATTGTTGGAAGCCGCCCTGAGCCATTCGTGGGAAGGGCGGGATATAAATCCCAAATAAATAAATAAATAAATAAAATGTTGCTTCTGGAGTCCTGTTTTTTTCACCTCCCTTTGCTCAGACCTCCTGCCTTCCCTTTAAGACATCTATGTCAATATTTCTGGCAACCAGCCTAATGGAATTACCAACCCAGTCATTCCCTTCATGTGTGCCTCTCATGCGCAGGTGTTACAATTCTCCCCTCTGCATTGTCCCTGTCTTACAATGTATGCCCATATTTCAGCACTATCCAATTAGCCTAACACTTTTTGAATAAATCTCTTTTGAAAGAGAGAGTTCTTTTTTGAAATCACTTATTTCAAAAGGAATCTGTAAGACTAGGTGTTAATAATTACTGTGGAAGGAGATATCAGGTGTC
This sequence comes from Heteronotia binoei, assembly GCF_032191835.1. Taxonomy (NCBI): domain Eukaryota; kingdom Metazoa; phylum Chordata; class Lepidosauria; order Squamata; family Gekkonidae; genus Heteronotia; species Heteronotia binoei. Next base: position 73,562,825 of record NC_083228.1, on the reverse strand, counting down.
CAAAGTTAACAACACATATTTACTCGCAAAGGCTAGATCATCCAGGACCCCCGGTGGGAGCATTCTGTCAGATTGGCCCCCTTTCTGTATTTCCTCATCCCTTCTTCACACCCCCTTCTAGTAACCACTTAAGCCAAGGAAGTGGGAGTTTGAAGGACCCATTTACCTAAAATTTACGTTAAGTGAAAACAGTCTTAAAATTAACATGGTTTTTATTCAAGCATACGTTTTCATGGACTTAAGCGCGCTCAATTATTATTACCACGTTAAATTAAAATAAACATATATAATTAAAATAAACATAAAGACTAGCAAGTTTAAAAAAAACAGCATAAACCTTCAGGACCAGAGACTACTTCATCAGAGAGACATAGTGGATCCACACTAGACAGACATATATAGGGAAAAGAAAACTACCATATTTTTCGGACCATAAGACTCACTTCCCCCCCCCCAAAAAAAGTGGGGGGGAAAGTGTGTGTGTCTTATGGAGCGAAGGGACGATAGGACGTACCTTCCTCCGGGGGGGCGGGGGCGATCCGCAGCCTCCACCTCTGATCCCGGCGCTTCCCCCGCGCCTACCTGCCTGGCTCCAGCTCTGCTTCCAGCAAGCACTGGGATCGCTCCACGCTGCCCCCACCGCAAACCCAGTGCTTCGTGAGCACCGGCTGCGGAGGGGGTAGCGTGCTTCCTCCGTGCCTGTCTGCCTGGCTCCAGCTCTGACGCTTACAGCAGGCGCCAGGGTTGCTCCCTCCGCCCTTCGATCCCGGCGCTTGCTTTAAGCATCGGAGCTGGAGCCAGGCAGACAGGCACGGAGGAAGCACACCGCCCCCTCCGCAGCCGGCGCTCGCGAAGCGCTGGGTTTGCAGAGGGGGTGGGTGCTTCCTCCGTGCCTGTCTGCCTGGCTCCAGCTCTGATGCTTAAAGCAAGCGCCGGGATTGGAGGGTGGAAGGAGTGAAGCATGCTGCCCCCGCCGCAGCCGGCGATCGTGAAGTGCTGGGTTTGCAGTGGGGGCAACGTGGAGCAATCCCAGCGCTTGCTGGAAGCAGAGCTGGAGCCAGGCAGGCAGGCGCGGGGGAAACGTCGGGATCGGAGGCGGAGGCAGCGGATCGCCCCCCAGGAGGAAGGTGCGTCCTATGGTTCGGAGCATCTTATGGACCGAAAAATATATATAAACAACAGGGGTCACTAAAAATACAGGCTGAGCTGTAATTATATAGACTTCAAATGTAATCAAGAAAAATATCGAGATCATTCACAAAGCTGAATCTGGCAGTCTGTCTAGTTTTACTAAGCTAGTCAACACTGGTAATAGCAGAATTAAGTCTGAGTATAGCGGCACCTTTAAGACCAACAAAGTTTAATTCTGGGTATAAGCTTTTGTGTGCATGCACACTTCATCAGATATTGGTAATGACAGAACAACTTGAGCTTCAATGCGAGGCTCTTAATTTAATGTCTTCCTGAAACAAGAACCAGTGCCTAGATTGGTTCTGAAAGCTATATGAGACCACCATGCAAGCTCCTGTGCGTACTGCCTTTAAAATACAGTGGTGAGGGGTAAAGTTGTTGTTGCTGTTCTTGGAATGATGCAGACTTCTGAGAAAATTATGTCTCAGATGTCAGTATTCAGTTTCTGCAGTTCTACCGCATCATTAAGTTTTTCATAAAATTATTTTGTGGCATTCATCTGCACAAATGGCAGGCAAGCAGTTTATACAGCTGAAGACCCTGGGAGGTATCACCTTTGGATCTGCAGGAACAAGGCTGGCTCGCCCACTAGGCAAACTAGGCAATTGGGCTCCCCCCCTGCCCAAGACAATTGCCTGTTTGTCTCCCCCCCACAGCTGCCACCACTGCCCGCCCCCTCCCTTCCCCTGCACAGTGCAACACTGCATTCTGCTCCCCCAACCATGCAATCAGAGGAGCAACGAGGCTCAGCCCTACCCACTTCACAAGAACCTGGGCTTCTTCTAAGTGGTTTGAAGAGCACGCTGGAGGAGTTCCAGAAGTGAGGGAGGAGAAGCCTTCTCCAGCGCGCTCTTCAAACAACTTAGAAGAAGCCTGGGTCCTTGCGAAGTGGGTAGGGCCGAGCCTCGTTGCAGCATTCCTCTGATTGCACCGGGGGGTGGGGCGGGCTATGAAGCATGACACTGCATTGCTGAGAGCGTGCAGGGGTGGGGGGGGCAGCAGGCAGGTAGCCTGCCTGGGGCGCCACGTGCCCTAGGGCTGGCACTGTGCAGGAAGAACAGATTTGGAAATGGCTGCCCCCAGTATAGAAGGATATTGGCTGAAGATCTTCCAATGTAATACCACTGTCATAAATCCACACTCACCAAAACCCAAGGGTGCATTTTTTAAAATCTGAAACAACCTTCTATTGAGAACACAAGGCTTTCACGTGGGCTTGGTAGTAAAAGATGGTCAGTCACAAAAGTAGCACCAGCACTGCACACCAACAGTCTCCTATGAATTTGCACTGTAACAGAGAACCTCCTACATGTGAGGTTTGCAGTGCTCAGAGGTAGGGAACTTACCTGTAATTTCATACAGTTCTCTTTTCTTCACATCTTCCCTCTCACTGCTTCCCCACTGCATTCTGCTCTGGTTTGCTAGGCTCCAATTAAAAAACAAAATTCAGACTCGGCCTAAGGATGAAGCAGTTATCCACATCCAGACCAGTGATCTGTGGTCTTGCATGCACAACGAAGCAAAGGAGCTCTTTAATAAGAAGATATAAGCTTGATTCAGAGATGCCTTATTGTTTTTTTGCTGTGTTTGAATGAGCTGCTTTCTAACAATGAGAGAGGCTATGAACAACCAAGATATAAATTTTTAGTTCTGATCTTCAGGAGTCTGGCTTCTTTACTGCCTTTGCAGAAAATGTGTCAATGCTGGGGACTAATAGTTACACCTAACTCTAATAAAAACTTGCAAACCTCACAGAATCTAAAAACAACAGTATTGCAAAGCTGAGCAGAAAGAATAGCTCATCCCTGTTTCTGGAGAAAAGAGAGGAGGTTGTCCAAATCAGTAGGTGGACAAGAAAGAGATCACAAGATGGGTACTACTGGACTCACCTTTGCCCTCCGGAATAATTTCTTTCCCTTCATCATTTGTTGTTGTTCTCAGGAAGATTCACAGTGCAATCCTAAACAGGTCTATTCAGAAGCCTATTCAGCTCTAGGCAGTGAGGTTTACTCCTGGGAAAATGTTCTTGGGATTGCTTCGTTAGAAGCCTTTTTAGTACCTAAAGATACCAGAGACAGATCCTTCTGTCCTCACACACAAAACCTTTGTTTACCCTGTAGGGCTTTCTGCTACTTACACTAAGGAAGACTAAAGGCGGTGGCTTTGCAGGTCACACTGGTTTTCTTTGCACACCCTCACTGACAATGGAAACAGAAATTGGGTGTCAGCCTGATCCTCAAACCTGCAGCACTTGGGAGGAGCAGGCAGAAACATATTAAGTTGTAGCTACAAGCATAAGGAAAACTAAGGGACCAGAGAAACCAAAGCAAGATGGGAGAGACAGGAGAGCAAGCAAAGCAACACACAACAGCATGGATAAAAGGCTGGGCTGCTTGTTGGGTTTGTTTAGGAAGCACAGGAGGCTCTCTCCATGTTCTTCATCTCAATGACTGCACCACTGAAGCGCGCTAAAAATCCAATTATTATAAGCAAAAACAGTTAAACCAAAGAGCAAACATGCAAAAGCTGAAATTAACCAGCTCTGGAAATGTTGAGTATAGCTGCATGGTAAATAAAGGACTGACGATAGGGTATCAGTAATTTGTATGTTCATAAAAACTAAACTAAGAAGCAGGAATTGTTCTGCACATAATATATTTACATTAAACCAGAATAAAATGCTTCATGCCGGGTTCGGGAAGGAAGCATTAAAAAAATAAAAACTGGTCCCATTTGCAGCAGATTCTAAGTGAGGTCACTAATCAGTGCTTCACTACAGGTGTGGCTGCAAGACAGTTCCTCTTTAGAGGGGAACATCATTTTATCACTAGGAATAAGGCCCGTTGTGGAGGAAAATATAATGGGCTAAAAAAAGAGGCTCTGGGCAAGTGCCCACCACCCTTGCTGTCTTCCAGCCACTCAAGTGAAGACATTCACTTCCCTTCCACCTCTGTAGAGCAGTTGTAATTCTGAGTGATCTCCAGCCCTCACCTGGAGATTGGCAACAGTGGTTCCACAGGAGGAAATGACTGGTTTGAGGTGGAGTCTATGGCATTGTACTTGTCTGAGGTTCCACCCCTCCTCAAACCCACCCTCTCCAGGCTCCACTCCTCAAACCCCTAGGAATTTGCCAACCTGGAGCTGGCAACTGCTAAGTCACATTGGATGCTATGGGGGGGGGCTGCTGCTGAACAGGAGCAAGCAGCCAGGCCTAATTAAGTTATGCTATTCAGGTGGCATCAAGTCACCCAAAGGATGCTGCCAGGCGTAGGGTAGCCAACCTCCAGGTAGAACCTGAAGATCTCCTGGGATCACAACTGAACTCCAGACAACAGATCTCTCTCCCCATCTTTTACTGACAAAAGTTGGTGGCTAGGGGCAAGGCTTAGGGGAGAAGGGAGAGAGGGAATGAAAGGAAAGAGCCATGGCCTGTGACGAAACTCTCCTAACAGGGCCAGGTCTTGCCACCTAGTCACATTGCAGCGGCAGCAGCAGCTCCCTGACTATTTCTGTGGCTTTTGGGGGCTGCATGTGCTGGGAGACCATCTGTGTGGGCCGTTGATGGGGCAGCAGTGCTGTGTTGCCAGTGACACTTTTTGTGAGGCTGGTTAACAAAGAGGACACAGAGAAGAGCTGAAGATGTGTCAGTCTGTGATAGGGCTGCCAAGCTCCCGGGTGGGGCAGAAGTTCTCCTGCCCTGGATGTCCCCAACCAACTGGTCCAGTGACTTGTGATTCTCTCCCGATGTCAATGACATGATGATGTTGCATGCTGGCCGCTCTAAAAGCTTCTGGAAAGATACTATGGTTTCCCCGGACGCTCTAGCCATTTGGGAGCAAATTCTACTCTATAACTTTACCTCCCAAATTGCTAAAGCATCTGGGAAAACCATCGAGAATAGGGAGAAATTGAGTGAAGTCTACCTTGACTAGCCTCTGTTTCAAAATAGCTTTGCTTGTAACTTTTTGCCCAGAAAGAAATGTTGAGGTAAAACCAGTGACTTATACAACCTAGTTAGCTTAACAGTTTAGTTTGTTTTTTATTAGTTTCTGTAATATTTCTGCTAATGTTTTGATACTAGTTTCTTGTTCTTCTGTATTCTTAGGGAAAATATATATACATTAGTGAATAAAAATCTTTTTTCCCTTTTGAAAGATCTCAGACTGTGACCAAAAGGTCTTTTTTAGGTTTTAAAAATTTTATACGTGCAAGTGTGTGTGTGTGTGCGCGCGTGCATACGTGTTCACCTGGAAGTCATGGCAACCTCTGGTGACTGACCCCTCCTGGGGCCTGGAGGATATTCAGAGAGGTGGCTGAATAATGCCTGTTTAGCTTCCAAGATCTGATGAAATCAGACTTGCCTGGGCTATCCAGGTCAAGGCACCAAAAAGTTCTTAACCATCAAGCCATTTATTCACATACAGATCAAAGACTTGACTGAGCTAGAGAGTTAGCAGATAGTTAGAGAATGTGCAGCAGCTAGCACAAGCACACAGATTGCCTCTGCCAGTGCCTCAAACTGTCAATGACAAAGAAACAGCATGTAATATGTTGTTGAAGACTTTCACGGCCTGACTCCATTGATTTTCTGGCTGTGTGGCTGTGGTCTTGGCATTGTGAGACCTGATGTTTTGCCAGCAACTGTAACTGGCATCCTCAGAGGTGTAACCCAGAAAACTGGAGTTCTCTCTGGGTCAAATTGAGAAGAAGTTGGTAGGCAGGTAATTTATATCTACTCAGGCAGGTGGGGAAGGGCTGAGTTATTATCTTGTGGGAGCTTCCTGGGCTGTGACATGCTAATGAAGGAGCTTACCTGAGGGGGTTCTTTTGTATATGAATTGGCTATTGAAATAGGGCATGGCTTCCATCCTGAAAAACACAAAATGCCCTACAACTTACAACAGCACTACAGATAATTTCAATAGCCAACTGTGTTGTGGAGGTTTCCTCCAGCAGTGGACAGAAGCAGGGGATCCCCCAGCCTGGTGAATGGGAACTCTAACAGACACAGATCCCCACCACCCCTCAGGTACCTGTGGGCAAGGAGAATGGGTGAGAGGGCAGGATCCCTACACCTATGATCCACTCCAGTCAACATTCTGGCTACTACACTCTGTATACCAACTGTGGTTTCCAGTCAGTATTCAAAGATAGTACAATGTACAGCCACTGCAATTGCCTAATCTAAATATTATCAAGGCATGTGCCACAGTGGCAAGATCTTTTTTGTCCAGGAAGGGCTGCAGCTTGCTAAACAGCCAAAACTGGTGAAAGATACCCCTGGCTACTGCTGCTACTTGTTTATCCAGACTCAGATCCATCAGCACCCTCAAACTACAAACCTGCTCCTATTGGCAGAGTGCAACCCCACTGAGAGCAGGACACATCCCTGGGCAGACCTTTCCCCCTACCAACAGCATCTCTGTTTGTCAGGATTCAGTTTCACATTGTTTAGCCTCATCCATCCCAAAACTGCCTCCCGGTACCTGTTTATGGTTTTTACAGCCTTCCTGTCATCTACATATTGGTGGCTACTCAGCCCAAATCTCCAAATGACTTCTCACAGCAGCTTTACATAGATGTTGAAAAACATGATGGACAATAAAGCACCTTGTAGGACCCTCTCAGCCAGAGGCCAAGCAGCAGTCTCCCAGCACCACACTTGGAAAACTGCTTTCAGGATAGGACTGAAACCACCACAGAACAGTGCCTCCCAACCTCTAAAGGATTAACAGGGTCATTCTCCCCCCCCCCCCCTCCAATCTCCCATGACACATCAGGGCAACCAAGGCAATTTCAGTCCCATTACCAGGCCTGAAACCAGACTGGGGTAGATCCAAACAATCCACTTCATTCAGGAATCTTTGAAATTGCACATCCACCACTTGTTCAATCAGCTTGCTCAATAATGGTAGATTTGAGACTAGATGATAGTTATTAAGCTTTCCTATGTCTAGAGCAGGTTTCTTTAGAAGGGAACATTACACTGCCTGCTTCAAAGAAGTTTTGCTCTCCCAACTGTTGCCATCTCCCCAACAGCCAGTTTTGTTATTAGCCATACACTGTAAAACAACTTTTTAACCCAGGCCTATTAAAAAGCACTGGCTCCATCTCTTGGCCCTCTTTAGGCTCTGCTTTAGAGCACTGTTTCCCAGGTCTCCCTTACATACCAGAATTTAAGATCCCACTACACATGTACGCTTTTGAGTAGAACTACTGGAAATGAGGAATCTAGCTTGGAATCTTTCCAGCTAAAAGAACTACATAGAACGAAGGGCTGCAGTAACATATATGCTTGTTGAAAAGACTTACTTCAAGCAAGGCACTGGAATTATCAAGGACAGAATGAGTAGGCACATTGATGAACACGGGTTATTGAAGAATACTCAGCATGGGTTCTGTAAGGGAAGATCTTGCCTCACTAACCTGTTACATTTCTTTGAGGGGGTGAACAAAAATGTGGACAAAGGAGACCTGATAGATATTGTTTACCTTGACTTCCAGAAAGCTTTTGATAAAGTTCCTCATCAAAGGCTCCTTAGAAAGCTCAAGGGTCATGGAGTAAAAGGACAGGACCTCTTGTGGATCAAAAACTGGCTAATTAATAGGAAGCAGAGAGTGAGTATAAATGGGCAGTCTTCGCAGTGGAGGATGGTAAGCAATGGGGTGCCGCAGGGCTCAGTACTGGATCCCATGCTCTTTAAATTGTTCATAAATGATTTGGAGTTGGGAGTGAGCAGTGAAGTGGCCAAATTTGCGGATGACACTAAATTGTTCAGGGTGCTGAGAACCAGAGAGGATAGTGAGGCATTCCAAAGGGATTTGTTGAGGCTGGGTGAGTGGGCGTCAACGTGGCAGATGAGGTTCAATGTGGCCAAGTGCAAAGTAATGCACATTGGGGCCAAGAATCCCAGCTACAAATACAAGTTGATGGGTTGCGAACTGGAAGAGACTGACCAAGAGAGAGATCTTGGGGTTGTGGTAGATAACTCACTGAAAATGTCAAGACAGTGTGCGATTGCAATAAAAAAGGCCAACGCCATGCTGGGAATTATTAGGAAGGGAATTGAAAACAAATCAGCCAGTATCATAATGCCCCTGTATAAATCGATGGTGCGGTCTCATTTGGAATACTGTGTGCAATTCTGGTCACCACACCTCAAAAAGGATATTATAGCATTGGAAAAAGTCCAGAAAGGGGCAACTAGAATGATTAAAGGGTTGGAACACTTTCCCTATGAAGAAAGGTTAAAACGCTTGGGGCTCTTCAGCTTGGAGAACCGTCGACTGCGGGGTGACATGATAGAGGTTTACAAGATAATGCATGGGATGGAGAAAGAAGTACTTTTCTCCCTTTCTCACAATACAAGAACTCGTGGGCATTCGATGAAATTGCTGAGCAGTCAGGTTAAAAACAGATAAAAGGAAACACTTCTTCACCCAAAGGGTGATTAACATGTGGAATTCACTGCCACAGGAGGTGGTGGCGGCTACAAGCATAGACAGCTTCAAGAGGGGGTTAGATAAAAATATGGAGCAGAGGTCCATCAGTGGCTATTAGCCACAGTGTGTATATATATATATCTCTCTCTGTGTGTATATATATATATTTATATATAATTTTTTGGGCCACTGTGTGACACAGAGTGTTGGACTAGATGGGCCATTGGCCTGATCCAACATGGCTTCTCTTATGTGCTTATGTTCTTATTAATTGCCGCAGTCAGATTTATTCATAATGTTTTTACATGGCTGAGGGGACTCCCTATGTTCTTTATTACTCCTTGTAGGCATGAATTCCATGCCTTCAAAGAGCAGCAGCAGTAGCGGAAGGTTCCCAGAAGACAGAGATCAATGAGAAGAAAAATTCCTTCTCCTCCACCAAACTGCCTACCATGCACACATCCAAAGGAAATTTTATTCCAATACTTCCTTCCAACCCACAGAGCCAATTTGTCGGGTGTAGCCTCTTAGTTTCCAAATAAGCATTTTCTTAACCTTTATGAGTTTTCTTGATACAAATCGAGGACTGCAACACAGTTGCATCGCCACAGGCTTTAAAGAATGGAAACAGACCATGTGGTATATCATGAATGAACCTGATGGTTGCTCACTTTTCTCCTTTGTTTGTGGCTATCAACTTAAGGAACAATTTTCAAATGAAATTGTAGTTTGTTGTTATGGCACAAACAACAGCCAATGATTTGCTTATTTCCCTTTAAACCAGGGATTCCAAACAAGGATTAGATCAATGTTATTTGGATGGTTATTTCATTACCAGAAATAACTGCCTTTCCCTTTCAGGTATTCCATCAATATAAGGCCACTCTATCTTTTCTTATTCATGATTTTGGCAACTGCTTTGCATTTACATGCCACTCACTTCCTACGTCCACTCCCCCCTCCCCTTACCACCTATATATCTCTGGCCAGTTTCTACATACCCTCCATGCAACTGACAAAGAGAGCTGTGTTCCTCAAAAGCTTATGCTACAATAAAACTTGTTAGTCTTAAAGGTGCTACTGGACTCTTTACTTCTATGTACTCTTTTCAATAAAATGCATTGTTTAAATTTGGCCACATATTGTAAAAGGACAATCAGTAGCTGATTAAGGATGCAGTAGTTTTATTCTTCCATAATGTCCCCCAGTACCGGTGTCAGTCAGGTAAATGTGGGGGGGGCAGCAGGAGCTCCACCTCCCCCCATGCAGTCATCCTGATCAGAATTAGGCCCCTGTGGTGCTTCTAAATTGAGTTCCCATAGGGAACTTGCAGCCAACCTCCTGCTGCAAGTCCTTGTGGTGACAACTGGAAAACATACTGTTTAATTTGGCCTTCAAGTTAACAGCGCGCATTTCCTTGCCCTCATTAGTTACAAACAAATTTACAGATGTGAATTGTCCTTCACTCCCAATCAACTGTATTCACTTTTTTTTGCTAAGAATGAATGGTAGGTCCAATAACCTGAACACTAGAGAAGGAAAGATGGGATGGAAGATCATAGTTTCAATTGGTCAGACAAAATGACCTTAATAGCACAACCAAATTGCGAGCTCTGACCAAACCATTCAACAGGGTGACCCCAATGCCCTACATTATCGCTTAACAAATAATGAATATAGGAGAATGTTTACTCTCATGAGGTGGAATGTTCTCCCTTCAGCGGTGGTGGAGGGGAGATACAAAAAAGTGCCATTCCAAGAACAATTATGTCGCTGCTGCAATGATGGTATCAAATCTTTAGTCCATGTCATATTTGACTGTGAGGCTTATATGATCATCAAGAAGTTCTTCTATTTTCCATGGCCATACCTTTTACCAGTAGCCAAAAATTGCAACTCCTTAAGAATCTTCTTGGTGATAAGAACCCTGAGGTTACATACAAACTAGCAAAATTTGGCTGGCTTTCCACAAGAATAAAGAAAACTTTAACAATTCAGTCAGGAAATGGCTAAACACCTTTGCCAATCTGTTTGCTGTAACTGCCATGTTCTGTTATATTTGTAGTTTACAACAGTATTTTATGCCTTTTTATGTATGATTTTATGGTCATTCTGTTTTAATTTTGTATGATTTTACTGTTTTAAATGCTGGCTTAGGCTGTGAATAAAGAAATCATTACTAGTTTCAATTGGGAGTTTCACCCTTGGCATTTCTCTGCATTTTCAATCTATTTTAACACTAGATTATGAAGTCATTGCACAGTTTGGTGTAGTGGTTAAATGTGTGGACTCTTATCTGGGAGAACCGGGTTTGATTCCCCACTCCTCCACTTGCACCTGCTGGAATGCTTGAGTCAGCCATAGCCAGGGCCGGCCAAAACAGGCAATTGCCTAGGGTGCCAGCCTTCCAGGGGTGCCCAACTAGGCACCTGCCCCCCACGTGACTCACGTGCTGCCGTTGGCCCGCTTCCTCCTAAGCCGCGCAGCAGCAGCAGAGAGAGAGAGAGAGATGGCAGGTGGTCGCTGCCAGCAGTGACTGTGAAGCGGAGCCTGCGCAGAAGAGCTGCAGCCGCAAGGAAAGGTGCTAGCAGGCTGGCTTGGCAGACTCCAGTCTCCCTTTCCCCTGTCACATCTCGATTCCAAAGTCTGGTTGAACCTCTTGCTAACCAGAGCTTTTCCTTCCTCCGTTGCCTTCACACCAAGCCCTCCTGCGTGCGGCACCCCCCCCCCTTCTCCTCTTGCTCGCCGCCGTTCTTAAAGGCGATAATCATTGTTGCTGTTGAGCTGGTACATTTTCTTCATGAGCCAGGCAAGGAGCAGCCTGTGAACTTCTACAACGGCTGCTTGCCAGGGAGGTTGGGATTTTTTTTAAGAAAAGGGGGGGAGTTGAAAGGGGAGAGTTGGAGCCAGTATTGCAACTCAAAGGGGAAGTGGGGAAAAGAGGGATTGAGGCAGCAATCCATTGATCCGCTCAATCAACCACTGCCCCCCGCCCCTTTTGTTTGTCCCTCCCTTCCAGCCCCAAGAAAGTTTGAGTAGCAGCCTGGGCAAGAGAGCAGCTGCTGCCACCAGAGCAACGTCAGAGTTCTGTTGGGAAAGGCACGGGTCGCCTGAGTGAGTGAAGGTTTGGATTGATAGCTGCGGGGCCGGGTCTAAGAAGTCCTTTCCTGCCAAGTGTTCAAACAAAGAAACAGTGAGGTTCATCCCTCTCCCCCTGCCCCCCACTTCATTCAGATCGCTGTAAAATTCTGCATTGTCACTGTATTCTAGCCTTACACATCTTGGCAAGGCTACTGCGATCTGATGAGTATGGACGGGAGGGTAAACTGCACTGAATGCAGACCTGGGCCTTTCAGTGGTTCTGTGACAATTTTAGGGTGACATGGATTGAAATTGCAGCCTTTTGGCACACACGGTTAAAAAAAATTGCACCTTGTTTGCTGATGTTCCAGTGTTTTAGATACAATCTGAATTGCTTTTATTTTTAAAGGAATAGGCAGAACTATTTTAATTAAATATGGGAGATCAGTTAATTCAAACTAGTCAAACAAACGAAACATTGGGTTTTGATTAGTGCAAGACTCCAGTTTTCTAATTAAATACATTAATTGCTCTTTCTCTCCCTCCCACCCCCCGCCATTTACTGTCAGCAAATTCAATAGAACTCAATATAATTAAATTCAATAAATTCAAATTCAATAGAACCCATGAGATCTGGCACATTATGCATGGATGGATTTTAAAATCTGAGTGCCATTAAAAATGTTGAAGGGGCAATTTTTTTGTCTGTCAGTATATCACTGGGATTTTTTAAAATCCAAGTCTGCATACAGCTTCATTATTTGGGGGATAAGGAGGCATACTGCACAATTTCCCAGGGCTTTTTTTAAGGGGGGCGGAAATGTTCAACAGTTTATCTTCCTTTCTAATATTTGCTTCTGAATTCATTTCTGATACCCCTTCCCCATGCTTGGTGAAAAAAGTCAGTTTGTGGTTGCTCACTATTCAGAGAATGGCTGCACTCTGCACATGCTTCTGTTATTCCGTGTGGGGGTGGGGGGGGCACCAGAAGTTTGTCTTGCCTAGGGTGCTGGATGGTTTAGGGCTGGCCCTGGCCATAGCTCTCATAGGAGTTGTCCTTGAAAGGGCAGCTTCTGGGAGAGTTCTCTCAGCCCCATCCACCTCACAGGGTGTCTGTTGTGGGGAAAGAAGATAAAGGGGATTGTAAGTTCCTTTGAGACTCCGATTCAGAGAGAAGGGCAGGGTATAAATCTGGAATCTTCTTTTTCTTCTTCACTAGGAAATTGAACATTAAAATATAAGAGAAGCCATGTTGGATCAGGTCAATGGCCCATCCAGTCCAATACTCTGTGTTACACAGTGGCTAAAAAACCAGGCACCATCAGGAGGTCCACCAGTGGGGCCAGAACTCTAGAAACCCTCCCACTGTTACGCCCCCCCAAGCACCAAGAATACAAAGCATCACTGCCCCAGACAGAGAGTTCCATCAATATTCTGTGGCTAATAGCCACTGATGGACCTCTGCTCCATATGTTTATCCAGTCCCCTCTTGAAGCTGTCTATGCTTGTAGCTGCCACCACCGCCTGTGGCAGTGAATTCCATATGTTAATCACCCTTCAAGACAGCAATGTAGTGCTAAAATGGGAACCCAAAGGAACACTGTGTGTCTGCTTTGGTCATCTAGGCAACACCCCACCATAAAATTAGAAGAGGTGGGGACAAACAGCAAGTGACAGGTCCATCTGTAACTTATCCAGTCTTCTTGGGGCAATTTTCCATCAGCACTTAAATGCAGTAACATAAATAAACTCCTCATAACCCTATGCTGGCTATTTCTGCAAGCAAAGAGCTCTTCTCATCACATGCCAAGAGATGTGAGCACAACAGGCATTTCTCATCTCATTCTCTCTGCACCCTTTATAAAAGTGAATGACTGTATTCACTGTACAAAAGCAGAATTGTGTTTTAGGGATGTGGGCGTGAACTCTATGCTGTTTTCTAGTACCATAAATAACTGAACACACAGTAGTTAGCTGAGCAGAGGGGTGTGTGATTTACAGTTGGGAGGTGCATTTGCACTTTTACCATGCCATGAAGGAGTTAATACATCATCATAATTCCCTGGCTGGAACCATCCTTCTGTGGTTACTAACTACATGTGTTCATTTCCCATCTGATGTAATTAGCCTCTGGGCCGCTTCCAAAATAACACTGCATGCTCACTGATTGGCTTTTAAAAAAGAGATTGTATGAGCATCTACAAGTGGGAATGCTATGTGGGAACTTGTTTATTCATATGATTTCTTGTGTGAAACCAATGACAGTTATTTTCAAAACCTAGGACATTGTTCAACAGATCAATCTGGAGAGGAAAATATAGTTTCCACATACTATTTCTGCAAGTAGGTTGTCATAGTAGCAACCCTGTGAATAGCAAACATGAATGCAAACTGTTACATCTGACGTTAGTTTATTATCATTATTAAAAACATTTCCCAAGGTATCTTTATTCTAATATAGGGGTGGACTCTATACAAAGCAAGTGGAGCTGCATGTATGGAATGCAACTTTCCCTTTGCAATCTGCTGTGCTTCCTGAATATTCAGGATTACCACAGGGCAAAACACAGGAGTACAGTGGGAGACAGGGAAATCAGCAGAAATCTCACATGAAAGCAAGTACTACATGACTTCCAGGTGTGACAACAGACTATACCAACACTTCAAATCCCTCCCAGTCTGCATGCACAGCCAACAACTGAGCCACTCTTTGCCCAATTTACCTAGTGTGGCTGCTGATGGTGTCATTGCCAAGTTTGCCCCTGCCTCTCCCCCGCAGCTTTGTCAAAGGTGCTTTTGAGAAGGTTCCTGCAGGTAACAGCGGGGGCTGCGAGCGGTGGGGTGGGCGCTCCAACTCTGAGATAATTTGCTAGGGGGCCCCCAAGTTTTTGACTGCCTAGGCCCTAGAGGCCTCCACAGGGTTTAATCCAGCACTGGTCAGTTCCTAAGTCTTTCTGTTCAACCACATTAACCAATTAAATTCCTTTGAGCAGCCATCATTCAAGGCTCTCTGACTCTGTGAGGCATTAACACTTCATAGTCCATCACATGGTTATGCAGCACTTATGAGCTTTTAAAACACAGTCCATCAAACACAGCTTCCTTTACAGAGTCCATCCATCTCATGTTGGATCTTCAGCTTTTCCTGGTGCCTTCAGCTTTGTTTGGACATAACTTTTGTCTTCTTAATGTTCAGCTGTAATCCTGCTTTAGCACTTTCTGCTTTAACCTTCACCGTTCTTCAATATTTTCTGCCAGTAATGCAGTATCATCTGCATATCTCAATTTTTTAAATATTCCTTCCATCAATTTTCATTTTACTTTCATTTAAATCTAATCAAGGGGTTGTTTTGTAGAAAAATAGGTGGTGGAGCTCATCCAGGGATTGTTATGCAGTTGCACATACTATTCAATGGACAAGGAGGTGGAACTCTCAGGAGAAGGAGGTGGAACTCTCATAAAGGTTCAGGAGTTGTGCTCCTGTGAGCTCCCACTGAATCCAAGGCCTGAATCTAACCAAGTTTTCTTTATGATAAATTCTTCATACATACTGATGAGACATGGAGATAAAATACACCCTTGTCTGACACTTTTGCCAACCAGAAACCATTCTGTTTCTCCACATTTTGTCCTAACTGTCCAGGCTGCACACCAAAACAGGCAGTTGCTGTGGCATACCCTTTTTTAAAAAAACAAACAAACCAACATTGCTTATGATCCGCACAGTCAAAAGCTTTGCTGTAATCTATGAAACCAGACCTCCCTGACCTAGATAGCCCATGCAAGCCCAATCTCAGCAAGATCTTGAAAGCTAAGCAGGGTCGACTCTAGCAAGTACTTGGATGGGAGACCTCCTTGGAATAGCAGGAGTCAGGAAGCAGAGGCAGGCTTTATTCAGCCACCTCCCTGAATATCCTCCAGGCCTCAAGTGGGCGTCAGTCACCAAAGGTTGCTATGCCTTCCAGGTGTACACACACACACACATAAATACAAGAAAACCCCAGAAGCTTATTTACTTCTAAAATTTCTTGTATGCTCCAGGAGCCAATGTGAATTTGCTTTATGATTTCTAGTGCCTCTTCCTTTTCTGAACCTAGCTTGAACTTTTATCATTTCTCATTCCAGTTTTTGTTGAAAGATTCTGAGCATCACATTACTCATGTGAGAGATTAATGCAATGATTTGATAGTTACTGCAGTCTTTTTCCCCCCTGGAATTTAAATGTAAATTGACTATTTCCAGTCTGTAGGCCATTGTTTTGTTTTATTTTCCGTATTTGTTGGCATATTGTGGAGTGTGTTTCTGTGGCTTGGAAAAGAATTCCTAGTAATTTGTTTCTCCCAATTGTACCAATTGCTCTCCGTGCATCTTTCATTTCACTTTCTAAAACTTCAGGTTCTTCCTCAAAATATTCTTCTTGAAAAGAATCTGTCACCTCTTCATCTCTTTTGTATAGTTCTCCAACTCATAGTACATAGTGTATATAGGGTACTTTAAAGATACATTACTACAAAACACTTTTAGTGAGGATGTTAGGCAACACCCAGCATCTGTGAAGAAGAGTGGCATGTCAGACTATTTTGCCTGGCTCTTAGCCAGTTGTCTTCCCAAGCAACTGAGAGTCACAGGCTCAAGTTACTCCCAGTGTCCAGCTAAGTACTGCACAATCCTTGTATTTTATCCACCTCCTTTGTTTGCCAGCACATAAACACATTCAAAGGCAGATGTTCTCTTTTACTAGCACTTAAGCTAAAAAGGTTGCCTGTCCTTGCTCTAATCAGTCTGTCAGGCAGAGCAGACGAATAAGCCTTGGAAACCTCAACACTGTTGCTTTATATTTCCACAAATGGTAATAGTTTCCATGGAACAAAATTATTTCCTGTACTAACAACAGCAAATACATTAAAAGAAGAGAAATACTACTGAAGATGTGACCATAACAAGGCCCAGTCCTTTCTCATTTAAAAAAAATCATAATAAAATAAGACTGCAGTGAGAAGATCATACACCTAGCACGTATTTAAATACCCTTGTCTATTTCAGAATCTATCTAAAATGCATATACTGAGTATATTTACTTTTCAGGAAGCAAAAAAAGCCATGCCTAAGGACACAGTTTCTGGCCTCCACATGCCTCCATACTTCTCCTCCCTAGAGCTCCTGCCCCACTGATCCCAATACATTTGTAAAAGGAACACACTGAAAATATTGGACAATGTGTGTACATGTATTCATTAAGAATACTTCATAATACAACAGGTCAAGGAATTCAGATACTTAGGAATTGTATTCCAGCCAAACCTATCATGGTCCAATCACATTCAATATCTTAAATGGAGGATTGATATAGCCCTACTAGCCTTGAAGAAGTTCTTCTACATCCAAGGAGCTCAATATGTGCCAGCATTCTTGAAACCATACAAGACCTTAATACTACCCTGCATACTGTATGGCTCCCAGATCTGGTTCTTAGGCCCAACAGAGTAACTTGAAAAACTTCAACAAGCTTTCTTCTGTAAAAAAAGAGATAACTTTACCATCATGCATCGCCTCTGCAGTTGTATGGCTTGAGCTAAACTTCCCAAAAATTTCAACTCTGATCTGGAAGGCTATAGTCAGTTTCAAGTATCAACTATCAAATGCTGAAAGTCTCCCAACCTTTACTATATTGACTGCATGTGAACACTGCTGATGAATATGGTATAGGGTTCCAAGTCTCCTGCAGTCTCCAGCGGGGGTACCATAGAGTGAAACCATAGTGTTTTCCTCCCAAATTGTAAGAGCATCCAGGAAAACCACAGAGTTTTCCCGGAAGCTCCTAGAGCGGTCGGTGCATGATATTGCCAGTGTGATGACATCACTTTCAAGTGACATCATTGTGCTGGTGACATCGGAAGGGAATCCCTCCACCGGCCCACTGTGGGCCCACTTATTATGGATGCACAAAAAAGGGAGTTCAGCATTTTAAAGCAGTCAAATAGAAAACTGCAGAAGGAACAATTTATATACTCAAACAATTATATATTTATACAATTTAAATCAGTGTATACAAATTCAACATCACTTTTCTCGTTGTTTGTTTCAGAAGCACAATATTCCGGACATAACTGGTATGGTATGGTACATAACTGTTGAGCCTTGCTTACAATATTTAATTAATTGCTATCTGCCAGCAACCATACTAAAAGACAGTACAGAAAACAGAAAACATAACTGTGATTTATATAGCCTACTATACTTTTTTATAAAAATACTTTTGAATTTACAAGTATCATTTACACAAAAAAAACCATTTTCAACAGAGCTCATTGTTGTTTAGTAATACAGCATACAAGTAACTAGTTATTAATAATAGACACGTTTTGTGTTGCCACTCCATCATATAAATCAGAGTTATGTTTTCTGTCTCTTGTAGTGTATCTCTACTGTGAGCCTATTGTTATTGCTTTTTACTCCAGTGCTGGTAATTATGGCACCACAAAACAATAAGCAAAGAATGACATTCATAAGATGTTCAGGATGCATATAGACCATTGGGTTGACTCCACTATAGGCTAAATAGAGCAAATAGTAAAGGAAAAATAAATAATAATAAAGAAAAAATCAACTTTTCAAGCTAGCTGGTTCTGTATCAAACATGGACCACATAAAATTGTTAGGTTGCCTCTGAAAAAAGGGGGAAAAAGAAAAAAATTAAATTGCCATGATGTTATAAAAGCATAGTAAATAAGTAAGTTGGCAACCTTGACTAAAGTTTGGATTGGTCTGTGCACTTTTGGGGCCATGAGACTGTTTGGCCAGCTGCATGTAATTATGGGAAACATTCTCTTAAGAAGGATCGGTAGTATCTTTAGAGCTTTTTGGCCAGTGATAAGAAGAAAAGGCTTTGTTCCTGCTTAAAATGAAGAATGGCTTACTCTTTATAACAAATTTATAAATATTTTTCTCTATGAGGTCTCATTGCTGCATTGCTTGCATTTTGAAGAGCATTATGCAAGAGTTTTTTGGCCAGCAATGAAAAGGAAGGCTTTGCACAGGTTTTTAAAAAGACTGGCTTACTCCTTCATTACATACAATTCAACAAGAAGAAGACATTAAGAATACTGATGAAGTGGCAACATGAAACGTGTTTATTATTATAACTAGATACTTGTATGCTGTATTACTAAACAACAATGAGCTATTTCAAAAATGGTTATTTTTGTGTAAATGATATTTGCAAATTCAAAGGTATTTTTTATAAAAAAGTATGGTAGCCTATATAAATCACAGTTGTTTTTCTGTTTCTTGTAGTGTATCTCTACTGTGATCCCATTATTATTGTTTTATACTAAAAGACAGAGCAATCCTGAAAGTCATCATAACAAACAAAAGCAAATTCAGAAGACCTCAAAAGCTTTTACTGCTCTGCTAAAAATACTTCCTCATTAATATATAAAGACTTGCTAATGAGGCCACAGATGACAGCCTGCTGAGAAGCGGAGAGAGCATGAGCAGCACTTCTGCAGGCATCTTCATAGACAGAATTAACGTGTAGAGTCCCTTTTAAGGTTTCCTGTTACAAACATTTGCAGATTCAATGCTGGCATACTTTCCAACTGCATTTATTTAACAGGCAGGGTGCTCCTTTTTTAGCTGTTCATTCACACCAGTTTTTGGGGTATAAAACACTTGTACTTAATGCTGGAGGATCTGCTCACAGCCAGTTCAGTTAACAACTTTGCCATGTTGTACTCTAGCTAGGTTGCTACTACTTTTGTTCAGGCTCCTATGTTTGCATGGCAATCAAATTTTAAAATGAAGCTTGCCCTACCACATCTTTGTGTTGAATTTCTGCTAGAATAAAGCAGCAACACTAATTCTAGCCTAAGCCTCCATAGCTAAGATAACCTCTGCACTCCCTCCCCATTTCCCTGCTTTCCTGTGCCTTTCCCCAACTGGAAGCAGCACGGAATGCGCATGGCTTGTACACGCTGGCTGGAGAAGACATGTCCTGGCTGCCCTCCTCCCTCCCTCCCCAGCCTAAAAGGACTCCAGGTGTCCTTGCAGCCAGTGCAATCTAGGGGCTTCTCCTCCCACCCACCCAAGAACTTACCGGTCGGACTCATGGTGGTGGAAAACAAGGCAGCACATGGAGTCCCCAGCTCTTCATGGTCAGACTAAGGGCTGCTAGGAACAGGGGGTGGGGCTGCCTGCCCACCTACCCACCCAACTCTGCTCAGAGTACTTCAGGGCAGTGCTTGCCGATGCTGCTACTTGCTTCATGTGCTGAGGCAATTGGGCTGAGGGGTCCCAAGGGGGAGGGGCCCCGTAAAATTTACAAGGAGGCTGGGCATTGTGGGCCTGATTCCATCCCCTCCATCCTTACAGTTGGCTACTCTCAGGACTGGTTAAGGAATGCCTCAGTATAGCAAATAAGCACCTCTATGTTTCATAGATGAGAAAAAGGAGATATTGCACTATTAATTGATTTA
Source organism: Heteronotia binoei (assembly GCF_032191835.1). NCBI lineage: Eukaryota > Metazoa > Chordata > Lepidosauria > Squamata > Gekkonidae > Heteronotia > Heteronotia binoei. Next base: position 73,542,636 of record NC_083228.1, on the reverse strand, counting down.
AATGTTACTCCTGGAAACAGCCTGCAAAAAGCCCTGCTCCTGAAGGAATGCTGCACCACACAGGTGTGATATTTAAGCACTTCTTACCTTGGTCCAGCCCTCTTATTTGGTTAGCAGCATCTCCAGTACCTTTTATAACCAAGAATGTACACTGTTAGCATGAAGATAGCATACTATTTTGTGATGACACACTGGAAAGTTCTTTTTTTTTTTTAAAGTGACACCACCTGCATAACATTTAGAAGTTTTGGGGAGGTATCACTCTCTTCACATGGATTGTAACTTTGAGGGATGGAGTGTCCTCCTAGGTAGTTTGGACCTAGATTCCCAATGATATGTAGCTTCATAAATATTGCTGTTTGCCTCATGTAAAATGTAACGTTTCGCATTTAGGTAGGAAAAATCCAATGCATGGTTTTAGGATGGGGGAGTCTTATCTTAGCAATAGTATGTCTGAAAAGGATCTAGGTCTTAGTGGATCATACGCTGAACATGAGTCAACAGTGTGATGTGGTGGCTAAAAAGGCAAATGCAATTTTGGACTGTATCAACAGAAGTATAGTGTCCAGATCACATGATGTGATGGTATCGCTTTACTCTGCTCTGGTAAGACCTCACCTGGAGTATTGTGTTCAGTTTTGGGTACCACATTTTAAGAAGGATATAGACAAACTGGAACGGGCCCAGAGGAGGGTGACGAAGATGGTGAGGGGTCTGGAGACCAAGTCCTATGAGGAAAGGTTGAAGGAGCTGGGCATATTTAGCCTGGGGAGGAGGCGGCTGAGAGGTGATATGATCACCATCTTCAAGTACTTGAAGGGCTGTCATATAGAGGATGGTGTGGAATTGTTTTCTGTGGCCCTGGAAGGTAGGACCAGAACCAATGGGTTGAAATTAAATCAGTTTCAGGCTCAACATTAGGAAGAACTTCCTGACCGTTAGAGCAATTCCTCAGAGGAATAGGCTTCCTTGGGAGGTGGTGGGCTCTCCTTCCTTGGAAGTTTTTAAACAGAGGCTAGATGGCCATCTGACAGCAATGAAGATTCTGTGAATTTAGAGGGAGGTGTTTGTGAGTTTCCTGCATTGTGCAGGGGGTTGAACTAGATGACCCTAGAGGTCCCTTCCAACTCTATGATTCTATGATTCATGTGGTCATTGTGACTGCTCAGTTAAACATAGGGAAGGAAAAAGGAAAGGTCCCCTGTGCAAGCACCAGTCGTTTTTGACTCTGGGGTGACGTTGCATCACAATGTTTTCACGGCAGACTTTTTTACCGGGTGGTTAGCCATTGCCTTAGGAGCAAATCAAATTAATGGCATCACATTGGTGCAGTTATGGACCTAGGTGCAGAAAAAGCACTATAATCTACTGCTTCAGCAGCTAATTATTCCTTTATCAGCTTTCTCTGATCTCTATCTGCTGAAGGGTTCAAGTGCAGCTGCCTTATCTCAAAACAGTGGCTGTTAGCATCTAGTCATAGGATCTGTCACAATCTACATGGAGATTTCATACTCCAGAGCAAGTTCTTGTTTGAAATGTGCACTGCTCTGTAATTTGTACTTCAGTTCCTTACTAGAGCTTCCCACATTTCCTAAGGAACCAGACTTTGGTTGCCCTGCACAATCCAGTTTCTTGGTTTAACCCTATCCCTCCAGAAGGTGCTATTACAGAATCTAAATGGTCGTTTTCGCACTCACCTTCCGCCGGCGCGACCCCCCTCTTCACCGCGCAGGATCTGCGCAGATTTCGCACTAAACGCTGCGGAGCAGCCAGAAAAGCCGGAAGCTCCCGGCGCAAAAGCCACTCAAACTGAAACCGCCAAAAAGCAGTTTGGCGTTTGCGCAGCTTTTGCGATGGGAGCTTCCGGCTTTTCTGGCTGCTCCGCAGCGTTTAGTGCGAAATCCGCGCAGATCCTGCGCGGTGAAGAGGGGGGTCGCGCCGGCGGAAGGTGAGTGCGAAAACGACCAATATGAATGTCTAGAGATGCTTAGAGTACAGTCAAAAGACAACCTAGCTTACAATATTAGTGTATTTGGTATTAATGGATTAAGTAAGGTAGTTGGTGAGAAAAACTCTGAATTCCTAAAAACATGTTAACAACCTTCTCCACCATAATAAGGCCTTTCTTCCTTCTTTCCTTCCTTTCATCCTTTCTTTCTTCCTTTCCTTTCCTTGCAATAATGGCTTGAGCATGTTTTAGAACCTTCTCTCTCATTGCTAGAAGATGATAATTAAAACCCTTATTGCTAAAATATATGTGCCAAATTCTAACTTTTAAGACTGCTTAGTATTAATAGTTTCCACATGGAGTTAATTTCCATTTTGCAGGTGGAAAACCAAGGCTGTGAATCGTTACATATCATCTATAAAACACAATAGTTTGCATTTAAATAATGCTTCAGAGCAGTGGTTCTCAACCTTTTTATTATTAGTAGTAGTAGTAGTAGTAGTAGATTTATTTAATATATTCTGTCCTCACCCAAAGGGCTCAAAGTGGTTGAACATCATTCAATAAATACATATATTAATCAGTTATGATTAAAGCAAATTAATTTAAATTTAAAACAATAAAAGCACTAACAAGTCACAGACTAATTCAGATGGTGTCGCATATCAATTTTTTACCCTTTTCCAAAGGGGGAGAGGAGAAGTAGAGAAGGCCAGGCTCAATGACAGATCATTGCTATCTTCAACCATAGGCTTGGCTTCTATCTTACAGACCCTGCGGAACTGCATTAAGTCCAGAGGGTATGGATGTTATTAGGCAGAGAGTTCTACCAGGTCAGGGCCAAAAAGATCCTGGCTCTGGTCAAGGCCAGATAGATACCTTTTGAGCCAAGGATCAACAGGACATTTTCTCACCAGCGTATAATGCCCTTCAAGACGTATATCAGGAGAGACAGTCCCATTACTAATTTGGTCCCAGAGCATTTAGGGCCATAAAGGTTAGTACCAAAACACTGAGTGTGATCTAGTGTTCAGTCTGGAGCCAGTGCAGCTAGCGAAACACCAGCTGAATGTGTGTTCTTAATGGCATCCCAGTAAGGACCCGGGCTGCTGCATTCTGAACCAGTTGTAACTTCCAGGCCACTCTCAAGGGTAGCCCTGTGTAGAGTGAGTGACAGTAACCTGGAGGTGACTGTTGCATGGATTTCTGTGGCCAGGTCAGCTAGAGACAGGAAGGGGGTCAGTTGCTTGATCTGATGCAGTTGGAGAAACACTAGTTTGCCAACATTTGTGATCTGGGCCTCCACTGATAAGGAGGCATCCAGAACCTTATCTTATGTACCTATCACTCTATCGAAGTCCCACCAGGATAAAAACAAAAAAATGCTATTTTTCTGGAAGGACATTTATATGTTCATTCATTTTTATTACTACTAGAATACCAAAAGGTCACAGATAGATAATCCATGGCATGTAGTGTTAGTGGGAGACAGCATGTCACACCTGCAGGTAAAAATAGGGACTGAAGGTGAGTGAATTTTGAATAACTATTTTGAAAACTCTGCCACACAACTTGACTATTTGTGTCCCACTAGTGGTATGCATACTACCAGCTGAGAACCATTATTTTTCAAGTGATGCCCTTTGATAAGCCTCCAAAAAATCCTGGCATTTCCCAGAATCCAACTTGAAAAAAACTGTTTTCAGTCATGAATAAGCAGTTTTCTTCTAGGTCCAAGCAAAAGTAACATGTGGTCCAGGGCTTAAGGGGTATACTTCACCTTGGTCTTGAACTTGAATAATTTCTTGCAGTTCTTTACCTATAAACTTGAAATTCCAGCCTATATCTCACAAGTAAATTATGAAGAGGAAGATTTAAAATGGAAAGCCCTTCTAACAAATTTATTGGTAATAGTTTTAAAGGTTACTATAACTGAAGCATGGACATTTACAACAAAAGTGTGCTGCAGAACAAGTTCCAGCAACTGGCTGGTGCTATGTTCATACATCAGATCAACTTTGGCAAAGCAGCACTATGGCTAACAATTACAACTCTTATGCTAACTTTTTTTTTGTTTGATGTGTCTTTTAATGCTTAGTTGTTCTTCAGTGCTCTATAAATAATCAAGGCTATTTTAGGAACAACATGCATAATTTGTGAATTTCATATTCATTCTCAAAAAAACAACATAAAACACTTTAACCCCTCCTGATGCCCAATAAATTTCTTTTCCCAAACATTTAAAGAGGATATTAGTGAATGGCTCTCTGCAACTGTAATGGACTGTGTTTTTAAGCTTAGAAGTGCTATATAAACAGCTGAAAGACTGTGAAGGGTTAATTCTTCACAGAAACAGAAAGCCTTGCGTGCCAGGTTGCTCCACGCAATCTGATTGGATAGCATTAGCTGAGCAGAGAAAGTTTGGAGAGAGCTGCAAGCTGAGGAGCTTTTTACCCATTATAGACAAGCAGTAAATGCGAGTATCAGAGGCACCACCTGTGAAGAGACTCCTTTATCAGAGTTAATGCATGAAAGGGATACCTCCAAGGAATAACAGGGCCAGGCCACAGAGACAGGCAACACAATTTCAACCTTCACTGAGTTGAGTACTGACAGTCTGATTTCAGCCCTAGCTGAGAAGAGTTGAGTACTGACAGTTTCAGAATTCAGCCCTGACTGAGAACAGTTTAATACCAACAGGAGAACTGGTTGGCAAGGAAGTCTGGGAAGTAGGCAAAGACTCCCATTCAGGCCAAAAAAAGGGGATAGGTCTTCTAGTGAGAAGTCAAACAGGGAGTTAGCTCTAAAGAGTGCAGAGATTCCTAGTGAGCGGAGAATCTCCCTACCCAGCCCAACAGTGAGTTAGCTCTAAGGAGGGCAAAGATCCCTAGTCTGGTGTGGTTACAAACTGCCTTTGGAGACCTTAACAATCAGTTAAAAACTCAAGACAAGTTCTGGTGTTTCAAGAGAAGGTGTCTGGGTGCTGGAAAGAGAGCACCAGCTTTCCAGTGGGAGGGGGAAGAGTCAGAGAATATTCAAACAAAGTATATTAGAGTGTTTGGGAAAACACTGGAACAAAAGCCTCTCAACATAAAGGTTTAAATAAATGTGAATAACTTAAGAAACTATCATTGGCCTGAAACATAAGAACTAAAGTGTGTGTATGTACAGATTTTATCTCAGAGTTATCTATATTGAGTTACCTCAGAATTTTTCAACTCCTGATTTCACCTGACCTTTCCCCTCCATGTTAAATAAAATGTTTTGTCATTCTTTAATTTCAAAATGCCTCAAGTGCCATTGAAATTGTTTAAGTTAAAGCAGGCTCCGAGTCCTGATCCTTCGCTCAGGTTCCTGGGCTAAGCCAACAGCCAAAATGTCATTCTGTGACATAGTGAGGCACCCAGAGTTCTTCAGCAAAGAATAAAACACATTACTAGGGAGGCTCAGTCAGTAAAGGGAAAGAGAAATTAAGGGAAAATCTTGCCTCTGAGGGAGGGAAGGGGACAAGGTTGTCATAGCCACTTATAAGAAAGCCCACTTGTATCAGCAGACTGCATCCAAAAGGTCATTTTCTGCAAAACGATACACCAACAGAATGTGCAAACTAAAGCTTCATTTATTTGGCTTTGCAATAGTCTGATATTTCAGATGGCTCTTTGTGTCCAAAATGTCAACATGGGATAATGTGCAGCATGGTTAAATTTCATGTCTGCCTACCTAAAATTTCTCCTGCAGTGTCCAGCAGGCATAGGAGGCTCCTTCATTTAATCACTGACTGGCTGTAGAGTATTTTCTAGAAGGCTGTGAAAATCCCAGGTTGGAATGCCCCTCCCCCCAAATAGTAGTGTGACCCATATTGAAAACTGCTATGAAAAAAATACTATCCATAATCAGGAATAACACTAGTGGCATTTTTGTTTTACTAGTATTGTACATACTTTCTAAGAAATCGGAATGATTCCACTTTTTACCCATTACAGACAAGGGATATCAGAGGCAACGGCTGTGAAGAGATTCCTTTATCAGAGTTAATGCTGGAGGGAAAACCAATAATAATGTCTGATACTATCCCTGAAGAGATGTAAGCATCTGTACTATCTATCTATCACATTTTTATCCTACCCTTCACCCAAGGAACTCAGGACAAAATATATAATTTCCCTTTTGTCCATTTTATCCTCACACCTAGCCTGCAAAATCAGGATAGGCTGAAAGAGCCCTGACCTGGATAGTCTAGGCAAGCCCAGTCTTGTTACATCTCAGAAGCTAAGCAGCTCTGATCCTGGAAGGGAGACCTCCAAGGAATACCAGGGCCAGGAAACAGAGGGAGGCAATACAAGCCACCTCTCTGAAAAATGTCCTAGGCCCACTAGGGGCCACCAGAAGTCACCATGACTTTTAGGCACAAAAGAATATACACACTGGGGGGGGGGGACTTTTTAAAAGTCAGGATAGACTGAAAGAGAGACTAGTGCAGGGTTCTCTAGTAACCATCATGGCTGAACTCAGGTCTTCACAATTCTACTCCAGCATGAACACATTTTTCCTTGTACTGCAGTAGCCTTAACCACTGTAATAATTGAGTAGTGCTTATAGACCTTAGCAATCCATGTTTTGCTGAGCTACATTATGCTTTGCTTAAGACAACCTGTCTAGGTCTTCACAGATGGGCATTTTGTCAGCCCTACAGAAGGTAAACATATGCAAAACATTGGAACAGAGTTGTTCCAATGGAGCCTATTCAAGTCATTAACAAGGCTGAGAGCTCCCTTCCTTGAGCTCTGGTATGGACTATGCCTGCTGTCACAATGACATGTGAAGTTATGAGAAACAAACTCCATTATCATCGTATAAAACTTCTAGCAAAGTTGTAAAGTATACACGCCTCCCGGTCTTTCCTCGTGCAGTTATTTGATTTTTTTGGTTGGCTCTCCTAACCCTTCCCCCTCTCCAGGACATTTGAAATCAGCTCAAGACAGTGGATGCAGCTCCCACAGAAAAGGGACACAGCCAAATCCAGCATGGAAAATAATGATGCAAGCTGCTGACAGTAAAATAGCCACACGTGGCCACTGTCTTGCAATAATCACATAGGACTCCATCAGATGACCACACCCTGTTCTATTTCAAAAAGCCAGACATCACATTCAGCAGACAGACAGCTCCTTTGTTAACCCACTGCATGCAGAACCATCCGTATGAAAGCACTACTGGTCATACAAGGAGAATTTCCCATTCATCCCAGCTCTTTCCTGTAGCATTTTTCTCAATATTCAAGCATTTCAAATTCACTCTATTAGAGAGGAGAGTGGCCAGAGAGTGTCATGTACTGATAAAATGGTTGATAGGGTTATAAGGCATAGAGTAAAAACACCATATAGCCTAATGATACAGTGCTTTTTAAAATTCAGAGTTGTTTAAAACAAAACATAATCATAAGTATACATTTAAAAATTAACAGTAGGAACAGAAGCTAAGGTTAATCTCTAAAATGAAGCCATGACATATGCTCTCTGAAACAGGAAAGTTTCAATCAGTTTTCTAATAGCTAACAATTGGGGGCATCTGTACACCTTACTAGAAAAATCAACAAAACCAAAGCTGCGACAGAAAGGCCATGGTAACTGCATAGATTGAGAAGAGCATAAGGGAGCAAACTGTGGAGAAGAATGTGGAAGAAAGTGTTAGAAAGTGGACAGTGAAGGACAGGAACCAGGGCAGGCAAAGAAAGCCACAGTAACACACTGCTCCTTCTCTAAGAAGGGGAAAGAATCCCATGACCAGTGTTCCCGCTAAGCTCAGTTAGTGTGAGCTAGCTCATAGTTTTTTAGCCTCTGGCTCACACATTTTTGTCTTAGCTCAGGAAGGATGGTCCCAAAACAAACTAATTTATGCAGTAGCCAAATCGCTCACTCACAACTTTAATGCCAGTAGCTCACAAAAAATAGTTTTTGCTCACAAGACTCCACAGCTTAGAGGGAACATTGTTCACAATACTATATTTCTGTAGAGACTGGATTCTTGACAGGCAAGCAGATACTGACCCTCAGAGCATGCTGCTTTTCTGGAACTCCGCTAAAACATCGCTAAAGAATTTCTTTGGAAAGATGGTGATCCTTTCTGCTATACTACTAGGCATTAATTCTATGCCACCAATATGACAAAACAAGATAACACATGCTGCATTGCCCTTTGGATCCAATATGTACATCAACAACATGATTTACTCCTTTTGAGGCTTTTTTGGAGTATTCTTAAAGTATTGTGTTCTGATATACATGTTTTCAATAATGGTGCAAGCTAGCTTGAGCAACTGTGGATACATGGCATTAAAAAATATGAAAGGAATAAATGTGCTTTAAAAAACATGCAGATTGCTAAACATGACTGCTTGTCACTAAACTTTTTACTGTGAATGCTGTAGTTTTCTGTGTGCCAGTGGTGCTTAGAGAACAAAGGCACCTAAAGTGCCCAGGGACAACGGGACTGAAAAAGGGTGGAGAGAGGGCGGGTTAGTTTCCTGCAATGTTTTCAAATGAGAAAGGGAGAGGGACACATGTTGTTCAACAGACCTTTTCCACTGGTGTTAGCCCCCCTTCCCCTTCCACTTATCAATGGGACCTTTCAAGACTCTTGCTCCCTTGATTGGAGACATCATTTCCTGTGCAACACACTAACCCCATTGATAACTTTAGCTTGATGGGAACTTTTCAAACCTAACAGGAAAGTGCAGCAGACTTACAAGAACACAGACAAGGCAATAGCTGAAGTTTAACAAATAAAGGAAACCAATTACTTTTTAAAATAGCTTTGTATACAAACATCAGATGCAGACAAATCAAGTAGCTCAAATATTTCTTTTTCACGTAGAAAAACAGAAGGAAATACAGAAAATATTGCAAAATTGCCACTGCAGCTTTATGCAAATTCATGCTATCTATATAAGAAGTTGTTGATATAACTCATAAAGCTAGTTGCCATAACATGCATTTATCAGAGATGTCAGTGGAATGAGTTGCCCATACACTAAAGCAGATGGAATTGCTGGGTTTCCAACTTTGGACAGCTGCTTGCAAATGAACGTTGTTTATTGGACAGTGACAGAATGGACACTTGTCAATCTTTTTTTAAAAAGAGCTGAGCCAGTATTAGTCTGCTCCCTAAGTGCTCAGTATGAAACAAAGAATTGATGTTGTCTGTCAAGACATTCCTTTGAAGCTGTCATCCATCTATGTTAGCAACTGCAACTACTGTGAATTCTGAACAGCCAAAGCAATATGACACAAGCTTCTGACAGACATCAAAGTTTTCCCCAAAGCATAATCAAGCCAACCGTATACTAGCAATCCATCACTTCTTTCTCATGACTCACATCTTAGTTATTTCCTGTTTCCGATGAAAGAAATAGCTACAGTGACCAGATTAGAACACATAACCCACTGGTTTCACCAATGACAATTAGCTCCTTTCACACAAAAGCTACTGCCATTAGGAAGGAAATTTTACACCAGATGAGAGGGAACTTCCTGTGCCAGTGGTCCACCTGACCTGTGATGATGCAAGGCTTACAATGCTGTCTGAAACAGGATTCCAGCATACAATGTATGATGGCAGGAAATGTGTCCCCAATAACTACACTCAGGGGATAGTTGCACAAACACCATACGAATAGCAAAACAATGTTGCTGAAAACAGTATCTGAGAAATGCAAATATAAGAAATGGGAAATGCATGAAGAGACTTCACAGTTCCTTGTCATTTTCTCAGGCTACCAGAAGTTTAGGACTCAATGAGCAAAAGATTACTCTGGGGGATGAGGACTATTGCCACTTGCCTGATGAACTTTGAGGAAGACATGAATGGATGAATATATCATGTTCAAGGAAGAGTAACTGCAGTGAAGTTGGAAGGGATAATATTATGACAGAACCATAGGCAAATAAGAAGCTAACCCACAATAGAGAAAAGCTTCTGGAATCCAAAGAATTGTCATGAAGGAACTACTCAGCAGGAAATACCACTAAGTAGCACATTAGCATAAGAAATCCCCCCAAAATATATCTAAATAGCTTCCCCTTCGTCAATTAAATTGCCATTGCATCTCCTGAACATTCTAGATGCAAAGCGTGCAATATGTTCAGAAAGCATCTGAATGGAACTGTTAGGCAATGCAGGAAATCAAGAATATGCATATCTCCCCCATAGCAGTAACAGGAAAACCCGTCTGTTACCTGGAGATCAAAGAACTTGCTGTATCTGCGGTAGATGGTATGGCAAGTTGAGTCTGACCACGTTACTTTTATGATATACACCTGCAAAGACATAGTAAAGAGATGTTATTTATTTTATTAGCTGCCTTTCTCCCTTGTAGAACTCAAGACAGCTTGCAATTATACATAAAAAACACAATTAAAACAGCCATTATAAAAATGCATTAAACATCGTAATTTAAAAACTCCACTTAGGATTGCCAATAAATAAAAACTAAATCAGTCAAATGCAGTCCTAAATAAAACTGTATTCAACTGCTGCTGAAGATCGATAGTGAGGGCCCAGGCACACCTCCCTGGGCAGGTTGTTTCATAACTGTAAGGGCTGCCACTGAAAAGACCTTCTAATAATGTCCACCAGACAAGCGTCTTCAATCAACTGGTCAGGCTATCTTCATTCATGGGCAGGAACATATGAGAGAAGATGGTCCTTCAGATATCCCTATCTCGAACTATGCAGGTCTTTAAAGGGCAAATCCAACACTTTGATTTGGGTTTGGGAGTAGATAGGTAGCTAGTGTAATTGCTGTAATATCGGGGTCACAGGTGCCCAGTACTTGGCCCCAACGAGCAGTGCAGCCACAGCAGTCTGCACTAGCTGCAGCTTCCAAACCCTCTTCAAGCCCCAAGTACAATGCATTACAATAGTACAGGCTAGATGTAACTGAGGCATGGATCACTGTGGCTAGGTCTGACTGAAGCAGGTGCAGCTGGAACACCAGCCAAAGCTGGGCAAAAGCACTCTGAGCCACAGTAGTCACCCAGTTTACTAAGGTGACCACTGTGTCAAGCAGTACTTCAAGCTGTGTACCTGGCTTTTCAAAGGGAGGAATAACCCCATCCAAGACAGGAGAGATCTCAAGTCTCTGGTCTGCCTGTCTGCTAACCCAGAGAATCTCTGTCTTATCAGGGTTAACTTTCAGCTTCTTCACTGTCATCCAGCCCATTACTAACTCCAGTTCAGAACATCAACAGTATTATTGGAATTAGCTGGAAAAGAAATGCAGGGTTGTGTATCATCTGCATATTGGTGACATTGTAGCCCATACCTCCTGATACATCATTCTGATACCTAAAACACAGGCTGCTGTTCAGAGGCAAAGCTAAGATCTGTTTCTTGTAAGGATGGCTTAAAACTTTGGAATACATTTTGATAATCTAACTTCAATCACACATACAACAAGAAGTATGGTCATAAATGTACAGCAAAAATTCAGACTGGCACACAGGAAGGAGCTACCAAGAGTTTGGGAGGACTGTCAATGATTCCACAACTACCTAATAACTGCCTTGTGGGACTGGGACCGATTTCGCACTAGGCTTGTTCTGGGTGGAGAGCCCTTTTGCTCCCAGGGCTTCTCTCCATTTTCACACAAGTTGCCCCAGAGCTGCAAGTTGGTGCACCGCTATTCCGCAGCAAGCAGCATTCACTGACAAGTGGTTTCTGCTTGCTGCAGGAAAGGCAAAGCAGCCCGCCAACTAGCAGCTCCATGGCAGCTTATGCAAAAATGGAGAGAAGCCCCGGGGGCAAAAGGGCTCTCTACCAGGTACAAGCCCTAGTGCAAAATCGGTCTAAGTTCAAAAGTCCAGAATGCTGTCTCCAAGGTGGCCCTGAGAATCTCATAGACTGGTGAAAATAGGCATGTGTTGACATATCTATTCTCAGTATTTTAGCAGTAGACTACCTCTTATGCAGGCTCCCTCACTGTTCATAAATAGCTTGCATGCATGCAATTTGTATGTACACCATCCTTTTCTTGAGTTACAGACAGTGATTGCATCTAAGGAGGCAGAAGGAGGGTAAGAAGACACAAGTGGAACGCTCCAACCCACTGTTCTAACTAGCCACATTAAACATACATAAGGGTAACATGTACATTGGTTGTTGTATATTTTCCAGGCTGTGTGGCTGTGGTCTTGGCAAGTCAGGTCTCACAATGCCAAGACCACTGCCACACAGCCCAGAAAATCTACAACAACCAATGGACTCTGGCCATAAAAGCCTTCAACAACATATTGTAACATGTACAGTTGCCCTACCTAGATAGCCCAAGCAAGCCCAATCTTGTAAGATCTTAGAAGCTAAGAAGGGCCAACTGTGGCAAGTGTTTGGATGGGAGACCTCCAGAGAATACCAGAGGTGGGAGGCAGAGGCAAGGCTATCCATCAACTTCTCTGAATGTCCTCCATTCTCCAGTAAGAGTCACCAGAGGTCTCCATGACTTCCAGGCACTGGCACACATCTGTGCACATGCGCACAAAAAAACAAAACCCAAATAAAAAGATAATATGTACAGTTCTTTTGTGAGCCATTTCAGATATCAGAACCCCCCACCACAGATCACCACCACACAGAAGCATTTCTCAACAGTTTTCACATGGCAGCCATAAAGTCTGATTCATTCTTTGGACTTCAACTGAAAAAGCATTGGGTTTTATTCCGGAAAGAAAAGCAGGGGGGGGGGGAATGCAGTGATGTGCCTATATGCCGAGGACCAGTTTTAAAAATAAAGGCTATCACATGATTAAAGAAATCCTAGTTCATCAATCTGTGTCTTTTCAAAACAATAAATCAAAGCTCTGTTACTACAACAATTTCTACCAGGGCTTTTTTTGTAGAAAAAGTCCAGCAGAAACTCATTTGCATATTAGGCCACACTCCCTGATGCTAAGCCAGTCAGAACTGCGTTCCTGTGGATTCCTGCTCAAAAAGTCCTGATTTCTACAGAAAAGATTGCTCTGCCAGTTTAACATTATAACAACAAGGGTTCTAGTGCAAGATTTAAAAAAAAAATTTCATTCATGGTCATCAATACCCTAAAACAGGGGTGTCAAACGTGTGGCCCGGGGGACAAATCAAACCCCCAGAAGGTTCCTATCAGGCCCACAAGCAAGTCTGCTTTCTTCTCTCTCTCTCTTGCTTCCTTTTGTGTCACAGCTTGCCTTGCCAGGCTTGCTCAATCGTACAGGATACACAGAGCAAAGCCTCTATTTTCTCTACTAGCTGAGGCTCCTCACTTGGGGAGGAGTGGGGAAGGAAGAGCTTGCTTTTCCAGACTCTCTCAATTGCACAACAGAACTACTGAGCCAAGCCACTTTTCCTTCTATTGGCTGAGGCTCTATCCCCCCCATCCCCTGTGGAGGGAGGGAAAGAACCAGAGCTTCCTTTGCCCAGTTCCCTTGAGATATTCGAAATCTTTAATTGTGTTGGTCTGTGTCCTTTATAAAGTTTATATATAATGTAATGCTACCTGGCATTACATTTTAACAAATATGGTCTGGCCCAACAAGGTCTCATGTATGTCAGTTCTGACCTCAAAACAAATCTGCCCTAAAACAATCATGTTGATTTGACACCATCAGTACATCAACTTCTGCAATATTCAATGCCACAGTGAACCATTGTTGGTATCAGTGCAGCTTTCCATTCTCTGACCCAAAGTATTTTTCAGCTAGAGAAAGATTCCCTATCAATATGCAGAACACATTGTTTTTGCTGTAAAATAGTCAATAATTAAGGGCTCAATTATTACCAGTAATTTGAAGAGTTACTTTAATTATATTATTTCATTACATATGAAATAAATCTGAATGATCCTGATGTCACTTCCAGCATTTTAATTAGGGATGGGCATGAACAGATTTATGGACCAAAATTCATCATGGGCCTGGTTCATGGTTCATGAGCCTCGGTTCATGTGATCAAGCTGTTCACAAACTGCCCACAAACTGCCGTATTTTCCAGCGGTTTGTGTGGCAGATACATTGATGCCAGCGTGGCTTTCAAAAGCCATTTAAAGCATCATTCCCTTTGAATGGCTTTTGCAAGCCACAAAGTGCACAACTGAAGTCCAAATAGTGAGTAAACACACTTCCAGGTTTACTCGCTCCTTGGTCCTCACTCAAACATGCTAGCAGCTAGCAAAAGTAATTCCAAAGGAATGTTCCCTTTAAATGGCTTTTGCAAAATCTTGTGATGATTTGGCAAAATTGTTTGGAGGCTCAAGAGGTGGCTATTTGAAAGAAGGAGAAGAGTATCCAGGATGCTGAGAAGGAAGTGGAGAGGGGAGACAGACTCTGCTGAAAAAGTGGAGCCTTTCCAGGAGCTCACACTCAAAATCTCTGAGAGGAGACAGAATGGTGGAGGGAAGATCAATGAACTTCACAAACCCAAAATGGTTCACAAAAGGGGGGGGGTCATCCCAGTTCTCGGTTTGTGGGACCTCATGAACCACAAACTGGGACTAATCTCCATTTTCCCAGTTCATGTCCATCCCTAGTTTTAATCAAGAGAAATCAACATACATTTCTATATGAACAGGGGTGGAATTCTAGCAGGAGTTCCTTTGCATATTAGGCCACACACCCCTGATGTAACCAATCCTCCAAGAGTTTACAAGGCTCTTTTTTGTAAGCTCTTGGAGGATTGGCTACATCAGGGGTGTGTGGCCTAATATGCAAAGGAGCTCCTGCTAGAATTTCACCCCTGTATATGAATAAAGTTGTAGTTCAGATGCCAAAAAAGTGTGACATCTATTTTAAAATGGTGTAGGCATGTGTTACATAGTCTCAGAAGAATAAGAGAAGCATTTATTTATTCATCTGAAGCATTTATAAGCTTTTCTCTCAAAATGGGACTTGAGGTGACACCACTAAAATGGCACCAGCTTCTTGCTGTTTGCGTAAAATTGTAATAGCCTTTTAAAAAAAAAAAAAATCCAGCACCTTGTATAATTGAGGGCTCATTTTAAAATCAATAAAATATTTTAATCAATTGACCTGACTGATTACCAAAACACTGCAATTACAGCTTCTTTCTTTTTCTCTCTCTGCAGAGCCCTGTGCTCTAAGGGTGTGAGTGATGCTGGAGGGCTAGAAAGGATCAACGGAGTTTCACCTCTGGAATCAGGATTGGAGGGTATTGGTGATTCTGCTGGCTTTGAATTCTGACAAGTCTGCAGCTCATCCTTCTGTCTGCCAGCTTCTGCTAACTCAGAGCTGCCTGCACAGGGCTCTGCTTCTCCTAAGGAGTTCTCGGTATCACAGGGTGTGGCAGACCCTCGACAAAGACAATACATTAAAACATGTTTGGTCTTTTATGGTAGGCATTAATGGTGTGCAAAGGGAATGTTCTGCAGAGTACACATATCTATTTAAGTATATTTTATTTGTTCAGATTGCATTGATTCTAAAGAGTAGAGTATATTTTTATTTATATTTTTACTCCTCCTTTTCTGGTTTGACTTGATTTATCTGTTGGTTACAAGTTAAAAAGTGGCAAAGTGGAAGGGCTTCTAGCCCCACTTGTGAACCTCCTTTTGTTTTGGCCACTATGTGACACAGAGTGTTGGACTGGATGGGTCATTGGCCTGATCCAACATGGCTTCTCTTATGTTCTTATGTAGCTATAGTGTGTACAAACACAGGGATGAATGACTGCAGGGAGCCCTATGTATATACACACACACTGTGTATTTTGTATATTCAATCCAGCCCCAGCTTTCTGCAATGTTTTTGGTATACCTGAACCCGCATTAGGCTCTCTGCAGATATGTGGGCATCCAAAGGCAAGGCCAGTGGACATGGTCCCACTTTCCCCTTCATGCATAAGTTGTACATGTTTCGATCAACCTAATAGGGATGTCTTCCATTATTTTAAACAGTGTGTTTGCACAACAGTTAAGACAGACCCTGCACAAATACAATATTATCTGTTGTGGCTTATTATTTCTTTATGAATGAATACTCCGAAAACTAAATCTATGGGAATATGAACATCATTCAACAGCGATTCTTAACCTTGAAACTGACCTCCAAATGCAATGCCCTGTGTAAACCCAGGGCCTGGGAAAGAAGTATAGTCTCAGGCTGTCACAGCCACTGTCAAACAATGCTAAGTCTCTAGGGACCTCCACACTCCAAAAAGTGGAAATTTCTCAAGGGGTGCTAAATGAGGGCATGCTCCCCCTTTTTTCTGAGTAGGAAAGAAAAGAAAGTTCACATAAGTTTCAAGACCCCAAGATTCACAAAGCTCAAACTGTTGGCTCTAACATTTTTAATTTTGGTTAATTTGGGAGGGAAAATGTAGCAGTGTATTGAATTGTTCTTGAGTTTGCTGCGATCGCAAAAGGGGGGCTTTAATCAAGCTGCAAATTGCAACAATTGATCCTCTTCCTCAAACATAATCTATCTATCTGGCAAGTCAGCTCTAAACTGTTAAGACTTTTACATTCAAAAACCAACTATCCCCAAACAGTGGATCCAAGGACTCACAGGGCAAATATCAGTAGATTAATAATTCACCTGGATAATCCTGTCCAGATATGGCAAATACTTTCAGAAAATAACTCAATGAATGGAAATAGTAACATTGAATTGGCTTTGGGTTAGAGACAAGGACTGACAAACATAGGGCATTTATTAATAATAATCAGTGTTTATGCCTCCCCTGTGTGAATGTTATTGGCATGAAGCATTCTTTTTAACCCAAAGGCTGAAATTAGTAACATTTGCTGTTAGCTCTCTCATTGAGATGGAAGACTCTGCAATTCTACAGATACCCTTAATGAAATAAAACTTAAAGACAATCAAAACTTACAAAATAAGGAAAACACTTCTCTTATCACAGGTCAAAAGCAAAACTTCCCATAGGTATCTTGCTGCAACATAAGACGTCAAATAGTCCTTACTAGCACAAACTTTGCTGCAAGACGTAGTTTGTCCTTGGAGGATCAACAGGATTACTACTAGGCTGATAACAGACAAAGGGACTCAAAATTGATTCTCTATACTGAAACAGTGTATGTAGGTGTTATTGTTGTAGCCTTTTGTGGAAAGAAAATCCCAGTCACCTTAATGCCCTTTTATAGCTTTGCTTGAAAGATTAATTCCTTCTATGGATTAGAAATAGAAATTCAATCAGTTACATTCAGAGAAAGGTTTAGAAACCTCAGCTTTTTCTGAAAATTCTCTAACTTAAACATTTATTCTCTTAAATTGTATGTGCTCATTAAAATCCAGCAAACCCCTGTCATACACACACGCACTCACTGCAATTAAGACTGCCAAACTGCATTTAGGGCCCTAAACTCCCATTTTCAGTTGTGGTTCTGAGCAATATCAAGAAGAGAAAAATACCAAAAAAAAGCCATGAGGATGATGTGACATCACTTACAAAGAAAACCCAGAATCTCTGGAAACTGAGCTGAAACTGGAAAAAAATTACCATAGAGTTTCTGCTGTTTCCTAGAGAGGTGTGATACCACGTCCTCATTTTTCCCAGGAAGTGATATGCCAATGGCATCTCTGCTCCAGTCTCTTGCTGGTTACCAGTCCATGAATGCCACATGAGTGTTGCTAATCAATCCCTGAGACTCTGTTTCTTAGAATACCTAATGGAGGGGTTAGAACATTCCAGGGGGCTGATTAAACTACCCCGAACACGTTGGATATCTGGTAAGGTGCTGCTGCATTCTTATCAAGCATCTTATAGCATTCTAATAAATGTAAGGAAGGCCGAAGGAAATCTTTGTCTGCGGGCTCATGATATCTCCTGACAGCTTTTCTGAGACAACTCCCTCCCCATCTTCCCACAAAGTGTCCCAGATTTGTGAGGCAAAACACTGAGATGGAATCTGGAGCAAATAACTTGGTGTAGGCAGGAGGGGAAAACAGTTGTAAGGCAAGAGTTAAACATCCTCACCATGCCACTTTTGTACTCCAAATTTCCCCATCCTATTTCTGCTTTGTAACAATGAAGGGGGCATGGGGAATTCTGTCACACACATTAGTATGTAGTGCTTAGGGCACAACTAAATGTGAGGGCTTCCCCAAGTGAAACCTGGAGATGCTGCCACCATTCTAGATTCTAATGGGAGGATTTAAAGATGCCAAATCCTGATTGGGTCTGAAGTTTAGCAGGCCAAACACTCTTGTCCCCTCCTCATGACTTTTCAAATGTCAAAATAGGTGCTTGGGGGTGGGGGGTTGTTTCAGCACTTGAAAAGATGTGGTGAGGAACAGCACCTGGTCCTGCCATGCTGCAGCCCCTGCAGCATTTTTAATTGCCTGCATTAGGTGCTAAAGTGGTGTCATTCACAGGTCCAGCTCAGGGATGCCACTATGTCTACTTGTGTCCATAGTTATATATTTAGGGATATTTTCTAGAACATTCATTAGATAAAGTTGCCTCTGGAAGGAGATAGTTTGCAAGACGAGACATTTCTGATTGATATTTCACAATTATAGACAAAGGTTGAAAGTAGCAGTCTAGAAAAACTCCAAAATCAGAAGTCATGCAATACTTTTCATAGACACCAACCAATATAATACAAAAAAGTATATAAACATTCAAGATTAAAAATAATAAAGGAGGAAGGAGTCAAGGCATGATAGCAAAGCCTGCAATTCCATAACTCTGAAATTTCCTTTTCTTGCAAGACGTGCCAGTGCCCAAGGGGAGCCATCAAATTGGACTTTCGGTAGCTCAACTTATACCAGGCCAAGCAAACCTAAATGTAGAATCATGGCTCTCAGACTTAGCAATTCCTCAAGCCTCCCCCCTCTACTAATGTCTGCCATGCACTCTTCAGATTGTCTCAAATGAAGGCCTTTGTGTTCTCATGCCCTCAAAACAATGCAAGAACCATATCAACAATGCTAAAAGGCAAGTTTAAGCAAAATATGTATATTGTTTCCAGTGCCACCAATCAAAAGGCCTTAACTCAAGTTCTATTCAGTCTCACCCCTTGATTTCAAGGGAATTTGTACAAAGACAATCAGAAACTTCCTTAATGGCTAATAATTTCTAGCCAGAAGCCAAATGAAGGATGGGAAGGGCTTGGAAAAACTTTCCAAAAAATTCACAGAAAGAGACAAAAACCAATGTTACAAAAAAACCTGCCACTGGCTGTTAACTGTCCACATATGCAGAGTAGCATCTCTGTATCTTAGTGATGAAATCCTTGCACCATAAAACACTGAAAACCTGTTCAATTTTAAACCCCTAGTAACAATGACAGCATTAAGACTATACCTTCTTGTGGCACTCAACAATTAGGCTAAATTACTGGTTAACAGAGACCAATTAGTACATTTGCTAGCTAGTGTTCTGAGGTAATCTGGAAGCTAGGTGACTGTAGACAATAACAGCTCTATAAATTCAAAATCCCCAGTCGTCTGCAGAGGAAATGTGCTGGGTGAACTTAGTATGGACACACTCTCTCAGCCTAATCCACCTCACTGGCTTGTTGTTATTCCTCATCTAAATAGTTCACATTGCTTTTCTACTGAGAAGACTGTTTCATGAATACACTGGAAGACTGGATCATGAATACAGTGAAAAAGAGGAGGGGAACCACCCAGATGCACTCAGAAGAGCCCTGGCATAACAACCCAACAAAACTCTCTCTCTTTCTAGCAAGGCAAAAAGCTCATACTTTGAATAAAACTTCACTGGTCTTAAAGGTGCTTTCTTTGTATATCTCCTGTGCAATTGAGGGAACTGAGCAAAGTAAGCTGTCACTCTTTCCCTCCCTCCCCTTCTCTTCCTCTCCAGGGGAAGGAGCCTCACCCTCAGCCAAGGGAAGGCAGAGAAGCTTGACTCAGTAGCTCTGTTGTGCGATTGAGAGAGCCTGGCAAAGCAAGATCTCTTGTTCTGTAGCTCCTGTGTGACTGAAAGATCCTGGCAAAGCAAGCTGTGATGCAGAAGAAAGCAAGAGAGAGGAAGAAGGAAGCAGATGACAGTTGCTCATGGACAGCATACAAGCCCTGTGGGGGCAGCACAATTGACACCCCCACTTTACAGTATTATTTTCTGATTCCAAACCATTCAGATGATGTAGATTAGATATCTAAATTTATTTATACTGATTTCCCACTTCATTATGATCTGCCAGAGAGTTTGTACAAACTTAATTCCATGTTTTCTGCATGAGTAAAAACAGCATAAACTGAATACAACCTATGATCTGGATTCACAAAAAGAAAATACCTTTGCCCTGATATAGGAACATCTGCTATGCATGTAAGCCCCGTCCACTCTTTGGGCATCCTCCTTTCCTTTTTCACTTCAAAGTCTATTCCAACACATCATTGGCTCACAAATCTCCTTGACAAGGAAAATTAGCCAAGCATGATTTAAAAGAGAAGCCTGTAGCTTAGGAACTAAGCCAAAGGCTGCATCTGGCTGCAATATTGAATGTCAATTCCCCAGTTAATCAACGAGAGTCTCCACTGAGGTGTGACTTTAATAAACAACCCACAATTGAGCATCACCATGTTTTTTCACACAGGGCAACTGGCAATCAAAGACTGGGTTTTCCTAAACTTGGCAAAGTACAGTCCTCCATCTAAAGGGAACTTTGACTCAGCATGCCTTAGGAAAGTGCCTAAGAATTTCCAATTAGGGCCTAATCTTCAATCTCGCTCCAATTACTGCATATTCATCATGCACCTAGACTTTTTAAATTACTGCTTATACTACATACATACGCACAGCATTGCTGCTGATGGACAGGGTGCTACTCAAGCTTGTTTAAGGGCCATAAAAACATTTATTTTTACTCCAGTCTTGCCATGGTAACTTGAAACTATGCAAAAGATCTTGGAGGGAAAAGTGTGCCTCCTTATTGAAGGAGAAAAATCCTGATTCTTCCTTCAAGTGAATAAATTGGACAGGTGAGATGTGAGGCAAAGGAAGTGTACATCCTTCAAAGTGTTCTATTCCAGCATTGTTTCTCAAGTCCATTGTATTTTTCAGACATTACAGCACCAGGAGCCCACTATTTATGCACAAAAGCAGTGCATGCTGCTGCAATATACACAGTCACCATGTTGAGTAAAAAGAAGTAACACATGTATGTACCATGCATATACAGCCTTGATATGCATGAAAACTTTGAAAAACCCAGTAGCCACTTCGTACATACTGAGCGGAACATACATTATAAATAGCATTGCTCCTGTTCACATAATATGATGACTACACATTTTGTAATAATAGGCACTCCAGTTATACCCATTTGTATACTCCCAGTACACAAGATCATATAGGCTTCCCAAATCCCCCGCCTGGGCTGGGGACCCCCGATTTGGAGCCTTCTCCCCCCGCTTGCAAAAAATCTGGAAAGTGGGGGGAATGGCAGCCCTTCCCACCCAGCCCCGATCCCAGCAGCTTCTCCTTGCCCCTTCCCTTCCCACCCTTGAGGGCAGCCCAGCCAGCGGCTCCAGAGGTGGCACCGGGTGCACCTCACTCCTGGCTGGCTGCCCACTGCTGCTGCTTCTGAAAGCATGGCCAGAGCTAGAGTCGAGCCGCAGCGCTTCCCTGGGGCCCTGCCTCGCCCTCGCCTTCAGTGGCTGGAGGAGCGCCGGTCAGGAGTCTTGGGCGCTGTTGGGGAAGGTGTGCGGGGACCAAGCGGCGGCCTCCCTGCAGCCTTCGCCGCTCAGCCAGACCGGGGGGCGGGGACCGGAGAGAGACAAGGCGCCGGGAGCAGAGTCCGGCTGGGAAGGTGGCACGCAGCTGGAAGGCTCTTGTGGCGCTGTAGAGTGAAGGTGCGGCGCACAGCCGGCCCGTTTGGAGAACCTTGGTAAAGGGCGGCGGGGGGACGGGGAGGTCAGCTCCAGCCAGGATGGGAAATGCCTAGAAACACGTGGGGGAGTTTGATTCGGGTGGAGAACAAAAGACCTCCTTGGCCGGACCTAAGCCCCCCCCCCCCTCCGGGAATCTGGACTTTGGGAATTCATTGTAGTTCTAGGGGACTGCCTGCATGCCCTCACTGGCTGGCCTGC
Organism: Heteronotia binoei; assembly: GCF_032191835.1. Lineage (NCBI taxonomy): Eukaryota > Metazoa > Chordata > Lepidosauria > Squamata > Gekkonidae > Heteronotia > Heteronotia binoei. Next base: position 73,520,628 of record NC_083228.1, on the reverse strand, counting down.
GGGACACGATGAAGATTTCTACAGTTGGGCGGGGGGGGGGGAGAAGGGCTTGGAGGAGAATATTCCCTCTTGGGGGGAGGAGGTTGCCAGCTGGGCGAGGAAAATTTCTGGAGATGTGGGGGGGTGGGAGGCTGTTTTTTGAGGTAGAGGCACCAAATTTTCAGTATAGCATCTAGTGCCTCTCCCCAAAATACCCCCCAAGTTTCATAAAGATTGGACCAGGGGGTCCAATTCTATGAGCCCCAAAAGAAGGTGCCCCTATCCTTCATTATTTCCCATGGAAGGGAGGAATTGAATAGGTGTGCTGTCCCTTTAAATGTGATGGCCAGAACTTTCTTTGGAGTTCAATTATGCTTGTCACAGCCTTGATCTTGGTTCCACCCCTAATGTCTCCTGGCTCCACCCCCAAAGTCTCCTGCCCCCACCCCCAAAGTCCCCAGATATTTCTTGAATTGGACTTGGCAACCCTAAGATCATAACATCTGAAAATTACTTAAATAATGTCCGGATTAGACTACTTTAACACACGCACTGCATGGTGGAATGGCCTTGTTTGGAAACTATAGTTGGTTCAAAATGTCAGAGAAAGAATCCTAAAGGAAACAAACTGGAAATGAATGAAGACAGTACATAATACTGGAGTAATATACCTTAAGTAGTTTCTCATTAGTTTCCAAACCCAATTCAATGCGCAACTGATGATTTTTAAAGTTCTGAGGTTGCAATCCTAACATCACTTTCCTAGGAGCAAGTTCCACTGAATATCATTAGACTTATTATTGAGCAGACCAGCTGAGGATTTTTCCTTAAATGTCTTAAGGCCAGGGTATCTCAAGGACCACTTCCACTCAGTGAATCTGCCCTGTCTTCTGCTAAGGCCATTCTAGCCTAAAGCCCTCCAGTCTCTATTCCCAGCTTGGAAAATGGAAAGAGTTTGACCCACCCATTATCTCTCCTTCTAGATCTATTAGCAATTGTATGAAGGCAAGTTGATTTATGTCTGGAAAGCAATTGCACTGACTTCTCTCCCTCCAGCCTGTTCTCTGTCCAGAAGTTGCAAGTGGTCCACAATGCAGCTGCCAGATTGCTGACAGGAGTGTCATGGTCAAGAAGAAGAAGAAGATATTGGATTTATATCCTGCCCTCCACTCCAAAGAGTCTCAGAGCGGCTCACAATCTCCTTTACCTTCCTCCCCCACGACAGACACCCTGTGAGGTGGGTGGGGCTGGAGAGGGCTCTCACAGCAGCTGCCCTTTCAAGGACAACCTCTGCCAGAGCTATGGCTGACCCAAGGCCATGCCAGCAGGTGCAAGTGGAGGAGTGGGGAATCAAACCCGGTTCTCCCAGATAAGAGTCCGCACATTTAACCACTACACCAAACTGGCTTTAACGCGTATAACACCTATCCTACAACAACTATACGGGATCCCAATTAGTTTCTCATGCCAATTCAAAGTGTTGGTACTTATCTTTAAAGCCCTAAATGGCCTGGAACTCATATACATTTGAGACTGCCTCTCCCAGTGTCTCTGGGTCCACAAACAGCCCACCTTGTGTCAACAAGGGCAAAGGCATTCTCAGTAGCAGCCCCTGTCCTGTGGAACCAGCTACCTGAAGAAGTGCATACCTTGCAGGACCTCCCTAGGTTCCGCAGGACATGCAAGGCCACTCTTTTTCAGGTGGGCTTTGGGTGATTGTGATCCACCAGGCAGCTAGTATACTTCAGCTGTGTCTTTACAATCCATGCATCCTACACTGTTTGACAGTGGACAGATTTTAATGGGAATAGATTTTTAAGCATTTTATATTTTAAGATTTATATTTTAAAGATTATTTGATATTGTAAAGATTATTAATTTAAAGATTATTGAAAAACAACATGGATTTTTTGAGGGGGTTGGGTTCCTAATGCCTAAGAATCCAGGATTTACATTTACCATTCTGGAAACCACAGTACCTAACCAAAACAGCAATTTGTATTTGTATTTTTAGCTCTGGAACGTTGGGATGCACACCCCTACCTGTTGCTATGCAGCCTCAAATGACCATGGCTGAGATACATTTGGCAAGAGTGTGTCACCCTCCCAATACAGAATAGATGCATATCAACCAACCAACATGCTTTAAATGCATCAGTGAAATTTCTGCAAAATCCAGTGGAACAAAAAAGTTCAGCTTTAATTAATCAGGTTGCCTTTCAAAGAGGCTTCAGCCAGAGGGCTTAACCATGCAGAAATCTGTTGACAGTCCAGTTGAATGTTCTGCAATATGAAAAGATAGTTGACCTACATGGCATGTGGAGAAATCAGCTTGATCATGTCAGAGGATCTTGTTACTAGAACCTCATCTCTGGCTTTCTGTTCTCTCCGATTCATGTACTTCCCTGCAAACCCATCTGTGATCAACACCCTAATAATAGAAACTGCAAGCTGTCATATGGAATGTAACTAGGCATCTTAACAGCTCAGAATGGAACACTGTTTAACAGTAGTGCGGAAAGAACCAAGTTTTTGCATCAAATGTATGACCACCATAACCTAAGATTCATTCTATGTGAATGACTGGGATTCTACAATTCACCATAAACCAGGAACTCAAACTAGGAAAATCTAGAGAATCTGGGCTACTTGCTGGAACACTGAAAGCTTTACATGGTTTCTTGGGGCAAGCAGATGTACCCTCAATATTGTAGAACATGAAGAATCTATGTTTAACAGAAGCAGGGGTACATGGGTGAAAAATGTGGAATGCAAGCAAGGCAGTATTCTGTACCACTCATTCATGCACTTCTTTTGCTTTAAAAGATGTACTTTCTGTGAACTGAGATCACAAACAAAAATGGCCTTATTTGCATTGTTAGCATTTTACTGCCCCAGGTAGTTTGTCTTTTGTGAGCTGATTCATTACATTTGAACACAGACTTGCAAAAAACAAAACCTGTGGCTTCTCAAACTTAGCTATTCCCTTCTAAGAACCATAATCAAGGGCATCTAGATTCTTCAAAGTAGAAACAAGTGCTTCCAACGAAAATCTCTAAATTTGATTACTTGACATGTGGTTACTTTTAGCAACAGAAAGGAGAAAAAGCTAGCAGAAATGTGCCTTTCATGACACGTGTGGTTCCCTTTCATTATCTAGAGCTGGCACGTTATTTCTCACAGTTCTAATACAAAGTTTTCTCCTCGGCATACACAACAGTCTGTTGGGGCTTGGAAAGCCTGGATAACATGTGATATAAATGCAACTTTTCCTCAGGGGGCACAAATTTCTGCTACCGAGAAATAGGTCAAACCCTCTCGGCAGCATTAAAAAAATAAAACCCAGAAACTTTCCCTGTGTTTTGTGAGTGATTTTACTGATCCAGTGACCTACAGCAAAAATATATCTTAGAAGAGCAGTGAAGCATGCCCACTGGAGTTTTAGTTTTAAATATGTATTTTGGGCTTTTTTAAATATGAAGCTCCAAAATAAAATTCTGCAAGGCTATTGTGCAAATACCACTGTCAATAGCTATGTGGCAACAGGAACACCATAAATAACAACAGTTTTATAAAGTTGTTCTTACAAAGCTGCCTGACTTTATGAGCAATCACATGAGAGATTTGGTCTGACCTAGCCACACCTCCCCTCCGGATTTAAGGTGCACAATCACACACAAACATCTGCCTCCCCCCAAGTTCCTCCCATACCCACCTCATCTGAAGATGGGCTGGGACCAGATTAAATAACTCCCAGGAACTTCCAGGTAGCAAATCTCTAAAACTAATGCAGGGCACATTTCCTGCCTGTCTGAATGGCCAGGCACACGTTGCACCCACCTGACATGTGCATGAACAGTCTGAATATTCCTCTTGTATGTATGCAGCCCGTGCCTCTCAGCAGAGTGGGGGCTGTGTGATTGCCGCAGCAAGGGTCAAAGAGAACTGGTTCCAAATCTCACCCATTGAGTCAGATCACTGATCCCCCTAGGCCAGTATTGTTTGACCCAAGAGGCCATGTGTGTCTCTCTACAATCACATATCTAAAGAGTGCTTGAACTCCTTTAACTAGACATGCCATGGATTAAACATGGAACCTCTTGCAGGCAAAGCACACATTCTGCTACCGAGTCATGGGCCTTCTCACGCCTCTTTCTGGAATCTGCATGAGAAGCTATTGGACAACAGCTCTTCACTCACTGTTGGGTTTACAGTTGTTATGTCAGGAAGCTCAGAGCCCCAGCCACTCCGGCCCATGTAAATTTACAGGTAGAGATGAATGAATTCATCTCTAGGCAGAGATGGGATAAGGCAGAAGGGGAGGGAAGCTTCACATCTTACTGCAGTTCCATTGGTTACTTTGTGGTAGGCCTGCAGCAGTTGCAAAAGAATAAATCAGTAAGAACAGACCATTTGTCCAGTTTGCTACAATGATCTGATGGAATTTTAGAGGGCACTAGGCCACAGATCAATTTGTCTTCTTACACATTCTAAACATTTTAACCTTGCAGACAAATTTTGTTGTCAATAGTTTATAACAGGGGCAGTTCAACTCCATTTTTATCCTCCCCTTTTAGTCCTCTTCAGGACAATCTGGGAATAATAGTTCTCCAAGTACCTTCCATTAATGATGAAGCGAGGCCCCTACTAAAATCATAACAGCCTGAGTCTAAAATTACCTAGCTGTACCCCATGGGCTTAGGCAGATGCCTATCAGAGAAAAGTATTTTTTTGTGGCAACACAGCAGCTTGGAATGTGCTCCTTGGTGATCTGCCTGGCAGCAAAACAGTTATCTTGTCAGCATAAATTATAGGTCTGAATTCTATGCAGTGCCAACATGGCACTGGTGGAACCAAATGTTTCCAACCTATCCTTTCTTCTGGCAGCCACCTGCAAGATAGATAAATGCAACACCAAGGGTTGGTGAAGACACAAAGACAAAAAGCCATATCTTCTCAATGCAGCCAATCACAATCCATGTAATCCCTTAAATTTCTTCATCATTGTCTTTTTTTAAAGCCCATAGGGAGCTAGGGAGGAGAGGGGAGGTGGGGAAGATCTGATTTTGAATCAATCTTCTGAAGCTGCACAGAATTCAGCCCTCAGTTTGTCGGATTCTCCAAAACTTTAAGCAAGTTTATTTCATTTAATCTCCAGTTTAATGCGCTTGTTGGGTTTTTTTTTTAAGTTTGTGGTATTTTGCTGCAATTTTTAACCAGATGTTGTCAGCCATCCCAAAGTTCTTTATAAAAAGTAATAAAGCATGATGTTCATTTTTTACAACTCCCATAAGCTTTTTTTAAATCAAGACTTGAAGCATAGACTATAATTAAATCCACATTTACACCATAAATTGACAGAATTACACCCTTCTAAATCCACTGAAGTCAATGGGCCTAAGAAGGATGTAACTTTTAGGATTGCCTGTCAATCACTAGGGTAGGCTAGCCCATGCCAGGGAACAACCCTTTTTCTCTCTCTCTTGGCAACAGAGTCAGTACAGGAACTTCAGCTGTTTAGAAAGAGCAACCCCAACAGTGACATCATCTGAAAGTAAGTTGGAACAAAGGTTTGTATGCTCCACAAAAGCTTTATCAAAACAAACTTGTTTTAGTTACTTTCCCTGCACTTGGCTCCCATTCCTCCTCCTCCTCCCCCCACAGGAAAGAATGGCCAGGAGAGCTGCAGTGCTTTATCAGCATTGTTCAGGGTTGGCTCTCAAAATCTAAACATTAGAAATGGACCTTTAAAAAAACCCTTGCTTAAAGGGGGGGGGGGGAGACAGTTTATTGAGAAAAAGATTTTAAAAACTCTACATGGAAAGAATGAAGATGTTAGGATGCTTTGGAGGAATACTGGAATCTCTTTACTTTCAACATGAAAAAGTTAATCCTGTTAGTTGACATTTGGTCCAGAAACCAGAGGGAAATGGTGTAGTGGAACAACTATCCCAGATTTCTAACTACCCAAATACACAATATCTGGGTATGTGGCCCTTTAATTAATTAATTAGATTTTTTTTTATTCCACCCCTCTCTCAGAATGCATTCCCAAGACAAGATTCTTCAAAATTCACACTCCCAAAACTGATCCTGTTGACTTAAAATGCAGATGTGAAAGCCCAAGCAAGGTGTCAAACATAAAGGCTGTTCTTTATCACTAAAAAAACACTACATGTTGTCATCATAATTCCTAATTATTTTCAAGCTTCTGTACAGAATTCTGACTACTTTTCCAAAGATTGGGGGCACTGGGAATCTCAGAAAGGGACCTAGAGGAAACCTGATATGCTTTCATTCAAGATTCCATAGAGAAGAAGGTTGACTCTAGAACTGGATTTGGAGGTATGATGCGGTGAAAATTCTTCTGTAGCTGGGAAGCTCGTGAGGTGACCCTATCAGTATAAATGGCTAGGTTCAGTTCAGAGATAAAATGGGGTTTAAACTGCAGGCACAGGTGGTGGGAGGGATGTGGTTTAACTTTATTGTGTATGCTTTAATTTCTGGAAGTGTGAGCTGCCCTGAGCTACAAGGGAAAAGGCGGAGGTTAAATACTTAAATAAGTAAAACAAGACATGAAACCATTAGTTTATTGTAAATACGGTTGGTTTGTGAAACCAAAATTTAGTTTATGGATGATCATTCAAATCCTAGTTTACCTTGACAAATTGTGGTTTCATGGATTGAGATGAGAGCAGATGGCCAAGCATCTGGGAAATTCAGTGGTGGGGAACAAGCCAGAATTCATTACCTTAAGTAACCACAGACAGTGGAGTGGTTCACATTCAGATCATAATTCCAGATGGATAGCCATGCTAGTATGTAGTTTCTAAATAAAACAGGAGTCCACTGGCACTTAAGAGACTAATTTTGTCTCTAAATATATATTGTCAGTCTCAGAAGTGCCACTGGACTTTTGTTTTACTTTATTACACCTATAATTGTTAGCAGGGCTGGCTCGCCCACTAGGCAAACTAGGCGGTTGCCTAGGATGCCGATAGGCAGGGGGGTGCAAACTGGGCTCTCGCCCCCCCTGGTGCCCCAGGCAAGCGCTTAGCTTGCCTCCCTCCCCCCCCTTGCTGCGGCCGCCACCGCCTGCCGCCCCTGGCACCACCCTCCCGCCCCACGGTGCTCCACTCACCTGCCCGCCACCGCTAAAAGTGCGGCACTCTGCTCGCTCCCTTCCCCCTGCTTGCCGCGGCTAAAAGGAAGCTCTGCCGGCTTCACAGCTCACGCCTGCGTATTTTGTTAAGAGACGGAGATATAATAAAGAAATAATTTTGTAAAAGAGATAATCATGATGCTCTGGGGGAAATAATACTGCTGACCAACTCTAATTAACATTTTGCCCATCACGGATAGCCAGAGTTAGTTTTTATCTGAAATTCCTTCACTGCACTCATGAAAGAAGTGAGGAGCAAGGTGCACATGTCAACACATAAACAAACAGAGTTTGCATATGTGGCAGAATGCACCTGTAGGCTGTATACCACCCAACTCTCCTGTTTTTTTTCTCAACATCTGGACAGACTTTCTCTCTCTCTCCAGTAACTCACTGCCACCACCTGACCTAGGGTTGCCAGGTTCAGTTTAGAAATTATCTGGGGACTTTGGGGGTGGAGCCAGGAGAATTTTCATTCCTTAAAATAAATAAATAAAAATACAGCAGTGCAGTTCCCCTGAATACAGACTTCATTTCCTCATCCCTCAGCAGCTGCACTTCCACTAAATGAAAGTGAACACACACACTCACAAAACAGCCAAAATAAACAGTATTGCAAGAACACACTTTTGTGATCTCACCGGGGCAATTTGCTCATGGGAGTTCCTGAATGTAACCATCTGCTGTATTTCAACCAACTTCTTCAGATGAACAGGGAAACAAAAGGAGAGCCTAGCGGGTGGAGTTTTCCTCCATTCCATAATCAGGTTCTAGTTAACCCCATTTTACTATACACACAACTTCTGAAACAAATACAAAACAAACTGAGGGACTGTACTGGCGTCTCTTCCTTTCTCACATGGTTGAACATATGAACATATGAAGCTGCCTTATACTGAATCAGACCCTTGGTCCATCAAAGTCAGTATTGTCTTCTCAGACTAGCAGTGGCTCTCCAGGGTCTCAAGCTGAGGTTTTTCACACCTATTTGCCTGGACCCTTTTTTGGAGATGCCAGGGATTGAACCTGGGACCTTCTGCTTCCCAAGCAGATGTTCTACCACTGAGCCACCATACCTCCCCATGTGGGGCCTGGTTCACACACTCAACAGGAAGAGTCACATGTGTCTGCTTGCTTTCCCCTTCCCATGCAGCTTCCTCCTGCTGAGATTTAAAGACATACCCACAGTCCAAAACACAAGCAGTTTGTAAACTTTTTTAAAGTCTGCCAAGGTTTAAAGGTCCACTGTGGTTTTTGGGCAGGGCTTCCCCCCACCGACCAGCTGGCTGGCAATGGGGAGGAGGCTGCAAAACCAGGGGATCCCCCACTGGGACCTGGGGACTTGCAAGCCTATCCTGACCATTGTATGGGTTACCCACTGGGAGGGTTAGGATTCTCAGCTTCCCTTATAAGTACTGAGGCCTTGTCTCTGTGTCTCCTGCTGCCCAGTACCTAGTCACCATGGGAACAGTTTTCTGCCTTGCACACCCCTGGAGGAATAGCCATTTGCCAACTGCTTACCTTTGCCCTGACACAACTTTTACAATAGTGGGTCTGAGACAATGGAGGTATATGCAGTACAGAGAACCACTGCCAGTCTCACTCAAAAGTTATATATTTATTAAAAAGAAAATGTTTACAAGCATACTTTTGGCACAGCACCAGACTGAGCAAGAGATTTCAAAAGAAATGGATAAAACACATATCCTCTGTCCCTCTCGCTATAAATGCCCTAAAAAAAAGGTAGTCCCCTGTGCAAGCACCAGTCGCTTCTGACTCTGGGGTGACATTGCTTCACAACATTTTTACAGGGTGGTTTGCCATTGCCTTCCCCAATCTTCTACACTTTCCCCCCAGCAAGCTGGGTACTCATTTTACCGACCTCGGAAGGATGGAAGGCTGAGTCAACCTGGAGCCGGCTACCTGAACCCAGCTTCTGCCAGGATCAAACTCAGGTCGTGAGCAGAGTTTAGGACTGCAGTACTGCAGCTATCAGATTTAAAATATATTACAGAACATAGGGTTGCCAGCCTCTAGGTATGGCCTGGAGCTCTCCCACTTTTACAACTGATTTCCAGCTGGCAGAGTTCAGCTCTTCTGGAGAAAGTGACTGCTCTGAAGGGTGGACTGTATGGCATTGTCCCATGCCATCCCCTCTCCAAACACCACCCTTTCCTGGATCCATCCCCAAAGTCTCCACGTATTTCCCAACACTGACCTGGCAATCCTAATACGATAGGCTCCTTCAGTCTAGGTGTCCATCAGAGGTCCATCAGTGGCTATTAGCCACAGCATATTGTTGGAACTCTCTGGGGCCAGTGATGCTCTGTATTCTTGGTTCTTGGAAGGGGCAACAGTGTGAGGACTTCTAGTGTCCTGGCCCTACTGATGGACCTCCTGATGGTACCTGGGTTTTTTGGCCACTGTGTTGGACTGGGTGGCCCATTGGCCTGATCCAACATGGCTTCTCTTATGTTTTTATGTTCTTAGGTGGTCACAAATTCCTACAAAGTTGCAGTTACCTTGAAGTTTCCTCTAGTTCTTCAGGTGGTCAAAAATGGCTGTCTTCCTAGAGGAGGTCTGTGCGTGCTCATGGGGTTTCACACAGTGACTGTTTGCAAGAAGATTTTGCTATTCTTACACAGTAAAAAATCCCGTTGTAAAGCATATTATTTGGTGTGTGTGTGAACGCACCCATGACTCAGCACCCAAGGAAAATAGACCTCCTTCCTGTTGCAAGGAGTTTTTATTATCTCTGTTTCTCCATTCCCTGACCTCAAAGAGGTATTTCCTTCTTGGAGTCCTTCTAGCATTTCATTCCTCCAAGCCTCTGCTCCCTGGCAGGAGGAAGGGTGAGATTTTGACCCACCCATTATCTCTCCTGCTAGATCTATTAGCATTTGTATGAAGGTGAGGGGAGGTACATCTAGGATGCAATTGAACTCATTTCGCCCCTCCTCCTGCCTAGTCATGATCTGTTGTTATGTAAACACAATGAGCACTTTGCCTATTTAAAATGATATATAAATTATAACAATTCAAAGAAGCAAAAATTTATCTGAGGTGCATCACTAAGAGGGACTCAGCTCTACAGCCCTTTCAAAAAGCAAAATGATTTAGCAATGGCTGCTGGTTGGTGTGTTTTAATGAGCACCATGATTCTACAAAGTCACTTTAAGGGTTAAAATAATTAACAGGCATAAGACACCTTTACAGCAGGAGTTACACAATCCTGGGGAAACTTGGCAATCATCCTTGCTAAAATAAACAATTGCTCCTGGCAATCACCTTTGCCCCTCCTGTTAATTCCCATCTGTTCTCTCAAAAAACAGCACAGGGGAGTTCAATGGGCTATTATTTATATTGTTCTTCCCAGTGGCTGTATGGGTAATCCCAGGCTTGACTAGATGGCACAACAACCTAGAAATCAGATACCAGTCAGGAATTTGATACACCTACTGTGCACCCATTAACAGGCCCTGGATGTAATGTAACCTTTTCTTTCTCACATCTAAGCAATGGGAGCTACCAAATCGTACTCTTTCATTTAACTACCATCTTGTCTGATGTTACTTTCTTCACAAAAATGTAGCAAAAGTGCAGGAATGCCAGGAGGGCTCATAGGCCAGTGGCAGAGCAGAATCTTTGTGTCAAAGAGTTATCAGACATCCTTGGCTTCTCCACTTAAAAATATAAGGACCAGGGAAGATCCTGTCTTGGCAGCCTAGAAATATGCTGTTAGTCAGAGTAGTCAAGAGTAGACCTGATGGATTCATGGCCTTTCTCAGCACAACACAGACAGGAGAAAGAAGTGAAGCACCCATCCACTCGGATGAGGGATAAGGCAGAAGGGGAGGGAAGCTTCACATCTTACTGCAGTTCCATTGGTTACTTTGTGGTAGGTTTGCAGCAGTTGCAAAAGAATAAATCAGTAAGAACAGACCATTCGTCCAGTTTGCTACAATGATCTGATGGAATTTTAGAGGGCACTAGGCCACAGATCAATTTGTCTTCTTACACATTCTAAACATTTTAACCTTGCAGACAAATTTTGTTGTCAGTAGTTTATAACAAGGGCAGTCAACCCCAGGAATGACTGCCCAACAGCAGCACAGCAAACTATTTTGCTTGGCATGCAAGTCTTGTTCTCCACCCAGACAACCAAGGGGAAACCAATGAAGTGCTGGTGGTCCAGCTGGGGCTGGAGGCATGGGAAAAGGCAATGGACATGGTTTCTGCCTGCCATTGCCTTCTAGGCCCATGCAGTAGCTAGCCCCATCCAAGATAGCACTGATGAGGTTTGGGTTGCTCCCACAAGTCTGATCAAGTTATGACCCGCATCTCCCCCCCCCTTTTTGTTTCCTGGCACAGCAACATCTTCTCAGGCAGATGTTACTTTATTTTTGGCACCCAGGACAAAAAAGATTGCTCAACCCTAAGCCAGAAGTGTGTTGCTGAGCTGTTGGCATGATGCAACATCAATAACCTAAATGATTAAATAAAATAAAAAGATTTACTGCATATATTCAGTGAGTTAGATCCGCTAAGTGTTTGTGAGCAGCACTGGATGTAATCTATTTTATTAAAAGGATAGAAGCAGCCAGATTGCTATGAACAAAAATATTTGTACAAATAAGTATTCAAATTGGCAAACAGTGCATGCAAGCAAATCATTCTGAAATTGAAAAGGAGTCCCACAATTACATACTGATTCTCATACTGCTTCAGGGTTAGTGGATTTACCCATAGAGTACTGTATTTTTCGGACCATAAGATGCACTTTCCCCCGCAAAAAAAGTGGGGGGGAAAGTGTGTGCGTCTAATGGAACGAAGGGACAATAGGACGTACCTTCCTCGGGGGGGGGGGGGATCCGCTGCCTCCGCCTCCGATCCCAGCGCTTCCCCCGTGCCTGTCTGCCTGGCTCCAGCTCTGCTTCCAGCAAGCGCTGGGATCGCTCCACGCTGCCCCCACCGCAAACCCAGCGCTTCGTGAGTGCCAGCTGCAGAGGGGGCAGCGTGCTTCCTCCGTGCCTGTCTGCCTTGCTCCAGCTCTGATGCTTACAGCAAGCGCCAGAATCGCTCCCTCCGCCCTTCGATCCTGGCGCTTGCTTTAAGCATCAGAGCTGTAGCCAGGCAGACAGGCACGGAGGAAGCACGCCGCCCCCTCCGCAGCCGGCGTTTGCGAAGCGCTGGGTTTGTGGTGGGGGCAGCATGGAGCGATCCCAGCGCTTGCTGGAAGAAGCTGGAGCCAGGCAGGCAGGCGGGGGGAAGCGCCGGGATTGGAGGCAGAGGCAGCGGATCGCCCCCCAGGAGGAAGGTGCGTCCTATGGTCCGGAGCATCTTATGGACCAAAAAATACGTATATGGGATAATTGAATTTAATAATATGCAAAGTCCAAGCAAACTCTACTATTAAGTTTAAAAGCGTCATGTCCCCACCTCCAAAAAAACTGCAGGAGATCCTGAAGCTACATACACATGTCCCTCCATAGCTACAACCTGACAAAATTTGGGAGGCGACACAGATCAGTGGTCAAGCATCTGCTTTCCATGCAGACTGTACCAAATAGACAAGTGATGTGAAAGATCACCCCACCACCACCACCACCAGGAATCTGAGACCCTGGACTTCTGCTGGTCAGAGTAGAAAATACTGGCCTCAATAGACCAATGGTTTGATTCAGTATAAGGCAGCTTAATGTGTTGAAGTCACATTAATGGTGCATAAAATAATTCACAAACAAAAAAAAATAAAGAATGGCACATTTCAATTTGACTCCCAATTCTACATGCAACAGATGACCATTTTAAAAATAAAATAGCAATTTATATACACATTTACAGCTGTAATAATGAAGGAAGAATTCTTCTGATTTTTTAAAAGTTGAACACAACCTTTACAAACCCCACATGTAAATTTTGTATGTAGGTGCGAACCATAGTAAAAGTAACAAACCTGCAGGTACTGCAAAACTCAGTCACCAAAAATGAAACAATTATGGTAAAATACTCATTAAATAACAGCTCAATTCCAACCTTTCATTTAAACCACAGGGACACGCAATGGTTAACTTCTGAATTCAAAAGACATCACAGATCTTGCTAATTAAGCTTCTGGGAATTGATCTTTTGAATTCTCATTTCCATGTTTGCCATATAAAAACATCAAACAAGAAGAGCAAGAATTTCCTAGCCTCAGTGATCCAAGCAGCCACAATCAGGCAAGCATGCTACCACCAGTTGGTGGCAGTGCAGGAAAGGCAACAGATGAGCCCATCACCACCTCCTAATTGTGCCACTGTTGGCTGGGTACAAGATGAACCCTTAAATGCCTACTTGCTACTAGGGATCATCTGGCTCCTACCTGGAAGCACCTGCACTGCCATAGGCTAGGTCCAAAGTGAGCCGCAGATGGCACTCACAGCACCCCTGTAGATTGTCTAGCCCATGACAGTACACCTGCAGCACAGGGAGAGACATGTTGCCTCTTGAAGCCACAGTGCCTCTGTTATTTAGGGAGGTGGATACCTTGAACCAGCCCTGACTACACCCCATCCATTCAGACAGACCACAAATCCTGCCCTGCAGTAAAATCTGTCTGGAGTAAGGACTCTCTGCCAATTTAAGGAGACGGATATCCTTTATCACACAAAAATCTATTTCTTTGAATGCTATACTACTATACTGGTTTCAATTTTGTTTTAAATTATTGCTTCTACAGTGACACAGCAAATCCTTATCAAATCCTTACAGACAGAACATGAACCCAGTTTAACAAACAGTTGTATCCAAAAACAGTACAGAACAGAATTAAAATGAGAGTAAAATGTGTGAGTGCAGGTGACTGGTCCACTATTCCCAAAAGGGCTCAGATCCTTCTGGTTACTGAATACAAATAATATGTCATCAATATACCATTTTTAAAATTTCCTAAAGAAAAGTTCAAGTAATAAGCAAGAATAAGCAACAATCACAATACTGCTGTTTTTGCTTCTATCTTCCAAATTCAAACCTCTCTAAAAACATCAAAGCAACAAAAATTATATAGCACCATAAACACTAACAAAATGTATTCTAGTATAAGCTTTCATGAGCAGGAGCTCCCTTCATCAGATGCTTCTAAACAACAAAGTAGGGTTGCCAGTTCCTTGTTGGGAAAGATAAAGACAACACTGTGTAACAAAGTTACAACCACTATCCAATAACGTATATGTTTTTCAAAAATTATAGCAATCTCATTTCTTCTCAAATTTCACTATATTTACTATTTCAGTTCAATTTATATGTCCAATGAAAAACAATCATCAGCCTACTACAGTTCACTGTGTTGACAGGAGCTTTAATGTTGTCAGTTTCGAAGCAGTGCCAGTGATGATATCCACAATATCAATTTCTTTTACATACAGAAGTGTCAACATGCATCCCAGGTTGACAAAAGCATTTTCTATAATAGTATCTTCTTCTGGTCACAATTCATTAACCAAGGGAACCAATGCTTTTAACAATTACATATGCAGTCAAAGCTGTCCACATATTTTCTAGGCACAAGAAGTTCTCATGAGAACTTGGTTCCCTTGGTTAATGAAGATGGATGGATTTTTCTGACAAGCACAATGCACATTGAGGAAATTATTTTTACTTATTCTAAAAAGTTATTTTTTAAAGGAAGGATTGGATTTCTCTGTTCCTATATATATATATATAATTTTTATTGTTTACTAATTAGAATGTATAATTTTCCGTTGTCCCAATGTTCTGTTATAAATTTTTCTCCCCCGTCCCTCCCCCCCTCGATCTAGACTTCTTCTTTCAGCCAGGGGCATGGGGCTTGAAGCTTCCACTGAACGTCTTCCTTCTGTTCCTCTTTTATCCAGCTCAGGTAAAGCAACCACTTTTCCTTAATCCTCGATGTTCTATCTTCCCATGATAGATCCTGGTTTGTTATATCAATTATGTCTGACTGAACAAATTCAAACAAATAATTATGCCAGGTTCTTTCTGTCCATTTATTTTTATCTTTCCACACTACTGCTATTACTGCTTTACCAGCTAATATCATCGCTTTTAATAGATCTTGGTTCTTTTTCCCTATTATCTCATTACCTAGGATGCTCATTGACATAAATTCAAAATCTATGTTCAGCTTTACTCGAAAGAGCTTGTTTATTATTCTTGCTATATTTTCCCATACTATTTTAACCTCATAACATTTCCACCACATGGGAGTATACCATCCTTTCATTTTTTTACAGTGCCAATAGTTTGGGCTTAATCCTAGAAACATGTTGGCTAAGGTGGCTGGGGTTCTGTACCATTTGGTATAGAATTTTAGCTCCATTTCCCTAAACATATGTATTTTTATTCTCTTAATTCTTTCCATTTTTTTTTTTGCTTTTTGTTCTGTTATTTGTGTTTCTGTACTCCATTTTCTTTGGAGATGGGCTGTTATTCCTTCTTCATCTGAGGTCATTTTCTTATAGATACCAATCCTCTTTTGGTTTTTTGCATTAATTTATAAATCTCTTCTATCGGTTCTTCTATATTTATGTCGCTATTTTCAATTATCTTTTTAATTTTTGTGTATAAGCCTGCAGCTTTTAACCAGTATTTTGCACCTACTGCTTCCTCTAAAGCTTGAAATGGTTTTAAGATATTTGCAAATAACAAATCCTGTACTCTACTGTATCCTTTTTGTTTAAGAAGTTCCCCCCATCTATAGTCTATGCCTTCCTCTTCCAAAGGCGACCTTCTAGATATTCGTTTTAACCATTGTGACTGCCACTTTCTCCATACCATTAATGTACTTTTCCTTTGTCCTGTATCCAATTTAAAATCTTTAGTCCATTTATTTGTAAAAATACCAAATTTCCCTACCCCTTTGTTAGCTTCATTTTCAAACCTAACCCATTTCTGATTCCCTTCTCTTTCTATTTCTAGCAATGCTTTAAGTTGAAAAGCTTCGTAATAATTTATTATGTCCGGTACGCCCCATCCTAGTTCAGAATTATGATTATATACTAACTTTTTTGCAATTCTAAATTTCTTAGTACCAAAAAATCCATTCTCGTATTTTTGCGTTCCAATTACTCATTTTTTGTTTATCCATTTTTAATGGTATTGTTTGGAATAAATATAATAATTTTGGTATCCAAAACATTGTAACACTTTTTACTTTAGCAGTTATACTCATGGTTTTCCTCCTCCATCCCTTCATATCTCTTATTTTTTCCCATACCTTTTTATAGTTTTTTTCCACTATCTTATTAATATTTTTATAAATTTCTATTCCCAGATATTTAAATTTCTTGACACGCATTCCTATTTTAGTTAACCTATTAATTTCCTTTCTTTCCTTCAGATTCACATTATAATACATTATTTCTGATTTCCCCATATTAATTCTTAATTCTGATATCACTTCAAAGTCGTCTAATATGATTTTCATTTCCTTAATACCCTCTTTGGGATTTGATATAATCATCATTATATCATCTGCAAATAAGTTAATTTTCATTTTCTCCTTGCCCATCCTGCATCCTTCTATTCTGCCTGAATTCCTAATTCTTTCCGCTAGTTGTTCCATCACCATTATAAATAAGGCTTACCTTGCCTTACTCCCCTTAAAATTGGAAACTGTCCCGTATATTCATTATTCACTCTTACAACTGCTGTACCTTCTCTGTAAATTTCCTGAATTGTATTTATAAATGGCTGGCCTATTCCATATTTCAACACTATGGACCACAAAAATTTATGAGACAATGTGTCAAATGCTTTATATACATCTAATTTAAGTAATCCTAGTTTCTTGGCCTGACTATGACATATTACATTTAATATATTTCTTTTAGGGTGTGCTATACTTCTACCTTTCACAAACCCATACTGATCTTCTTTTATTATATCAGGCTTTACATTTCGCAGTCTATTTGCCAATATTTTGGCAAAAATTTTATAGTCTTGATTTAATAGACTTATTGGTCTATATGAACCCACTTCTTGAGGATCTTTTTGAGGTTTCACTATTAAAGTTATTTCCGCTTTCCCCCAAGTATTGGGAGCCCTTCCTCCCTTTAGGATAGTGTTAAACACTGTTTGCAGTTCCGGGATCAATATTCCTTTCATTTCCTTATAGACTTCTGCTGTAAAGCCATCTAATCCCAGAGATTTGCCAGTTTTTAAATGCTTTATTACCTCAACTATTTCTTGGGTTGTGATTTCTTTCTCTAAACTTTCTTTATCCTGATCTTTTAAACTTATTCCTATTTGCTCCCTGAATTCAACTATGTCTTTTTTTGCATATAAGGTTTTAAAAAAATCCAGGAAGGCTTCTCTAATCTCATTCGGGTTCTGCGTTGTATTTACATGTGTTCTTATACTTCTCACCCTTTGCTTATGCCTTCTACCCTTCAAATAGTTTGCCAATCTCCTCTTTGAGTTTATTGTGATCCTCCGAAATTCATTCCTTACCATAGTTTGTTTTTTCCATAGTGCCATAGAGTCAAGAGAATCTAATTGTCTCTTAAATTCTTTAATTAATTTTTGCCTATCTGGGCAAAAAATTTTTGCCTGATGTCTCTGTAACATTTCCAGTTCTTGTATTTTTCCTGTCTTATTAGAAAACCATTCTTTTTTATTTCCTTTTCCTTCATTATGCATTGCCCCCTGATTATTACTTTAGCTGCATCCCAAAGAATGTCTGTGGCGACTGTCCCTCTATTTTCCTTAAAATATAATTTTAACTGATTTTCCATGAATTTTTTATCTTTTTCTTTAGACATAATCATATTATTATATCTCCATATTCTTTTAACCTGTTAACCTTTTATTTCTATTTCTATACTCAATGGAGCATGATCAGAGATCCATATTGGATGAGTTGTTATTCTTGTCAATTCCCAATTATTTGATCTTTGAAAGATTATGTGATCTAAACATGAAGCTGTTTTGTGCTACTAGAAAAGTGAGTTGGTTGGGGGTTCAGACCTAAAGCTTCATATGCTTCTATCAGATTCCACTTTTTCCACCTAATTATTTTGTCTTTAGTGACATCAATGTTAAAATCTCCTGTTATTATCACTTCTCCTTCAGAAAACCTCTGTAGCTTTTGTAATACCTTTACTAAAAAGTTTTCCCTCCTTTGTTTGGGGCATAAATATTTATCAGTGTTATCAATCTATTTTGAAAGGGGCA
This sequence comes from Heteronotia binoei, assembly GCF_032191835.1. Taxonomy (NCBI): domain Eukaryota; kingdom Metazoa; phylum Chordata; class Lepidosauria; order Squamata; family Gekkonidae; genus Heteronotia; species Heteronotia binoei. The sequence continues at coordinate 73,502,294 of NC_083228.1, read as the reverse complement.
TTTAGCCAAGAGATATCTTCCTTCCCCATCACTTAATACCTCTATCAATTTAATGTCATTCCTTTTATGTGCCAGAACTGCCACTCCCCTTGCTTTGGCAGTACTTCTTGCTTCAGCTAACACTTCCCACCGTGGGTCATTAAATAATGGTTTAGTATCCTTTTTGGCTTTGTGTGTTTCCTGTAAACACATAATATCTATATTTTGTTGCTTTATAAATCTAGCAAGTCTATACCTTTTGAGATTAGAACTTAGACCATTGACATTCAGCAAAAGCATCTTCAGCATTCTAACCATATTCTTTTACACTAAAATTCCCCCATCCCTCTGGCCGAACATTTACTTTTGTTATCCTTCCCTTCTTGCATCCCAACATCCCTTCCTCCCTACTCCTCCACCCCCTCCCTCCTGCCCCTGACATAGAGCTTGTAGCTGGGGGTGATTCCTCATCCCCTCTCTATGCCTATGGGTATGCACATCCTTCCCCTCTTCCATACTTAATTATATCCTTAACTTATGACCTCTTATCTTATTTTATGGATACTTCCCTTTTCTTATGAGAGCATCCTTTGCCGTTTGTCCTGGTGTGTGGTAGATTCTTCTTCTTCTTCCAACATTGAAGTCTCCTCCATCTGTTCGGAGTCAGTGTCTCCTGGATCGATTCCTAATTTTTCTAGTAGTTTCACTGCTTCAGCTGAGTTTTTTGCCATTAGTCTCTTCCCCTCTCTGAAAATTACTATAGAAGCTGGATAAGCCCGTGTGAACTGTATTTTGTTCTGGAAGAGTCTCTCAGCATATGGTTTCATTAAGCTCTTTTGTTGCAATGTTTCCTGACAAAAGTCTTGCCTTACGAAAACCTTTTTCCCTTTATGCTCCAGTTGTTTGTTCTTCTTCAGAGCTAGGAATACTTGTAATTTCTCCCTCGCAAATTTAACTATCACAGGGCATGGTTCCCCTCCTCTCCTTTTACTCTGCAGTCTATGTACTCACTCTATCTGCTCTTCATTTAATTTTATTCTCTGCTCTGAAATCATGCTTTTTTCTAGCTGTTTTGCATCTACTTCTTCTGAGATTCCATGTACAATTAAATTGGCCCTTCTGTTCCTGTCCGAAAGCTCAGTGATTTGTTTTTTCAGCTGACTACTCTGCACCTTATTTTCTTTTGTGGCGTTATCAGCTTTCAGAGCCAGTTCTTTGACCCCTTTTAACTCCATATTTAATTGGCAAACCTTTTTTATTTCTGCAATTTCAGCTCTAATCTTCTCATTAGATTCTAACACTAAATTTTGAAATTGTGTCATTTGCTCAGATAGCCCTTTCACTGTAGTCGCCATTTTAAGCAATCAATCATGACTAATGTCGACTTATCTTGAAAGTTCAATAACGTTTCCTTACCACACACAGCAGTTGAGTTTTCAAGTCAGACTGTTCTCTATTTCCCTAGACACTCTCCTATCTATTTCTCACACTTTAGTAGAAATATTTACATTCCTTTTAGGTTGTAATTCTTTTTCCTTCTCGGAAGGGGGAAGGCGTCGGCTTCTTACTCCTTAGAGCATGCGCACACCTCAAATCTGCAGTCTCAGATTTCTCTGTTCCTATCTGGATTTATTTTCTTTCAAAAAGACCCTGATTAGGAATTAGAACACTTGGGCTAGTCCTTATATCTTAGAGAGCAAAGTGATTTCAGATGCCAAATGATAGTAGCACACATTGGTAATAAGACAGGAAAACTAGCTCTCAGTCCAGTCCTGGATGATGCATTGTCTTGAGCTTCATTATCAATTGCAATTCAGCAGTCTCTCTTTCTAATCTCCCTTTGAAATTCCTTTGTAAGAGCACTGCCACTCTTAGGTCAGCAACTGAATGTTGTAGTTTTTAATGTGAGACTTATAGTCCATTTATTTTTTACATCCTCCTGGGCTGAATCCTCCTGGATGGAATTGAGACCCAGATTTCCTGTCTCATTACCAACACTGGTATATCTGCATCTACTACCTCTCTGCATATCACACCTAATCTAAGCAAGGCTGCTATTGTCATTCTCCTATTGCTGCCATTCAACCTCTGAAAGCTTCTTTATAAAGTTTATATCTCTGGTACTTCATGTTACATTTTATGGCATGGATGGCCAAGCCCAACTAAGTGACATTTATGTCAGATCCAGCCCTCATAACAAATGAGTTTGATACCTCTGCCCAATGGAGATCGGTTCCAGGGTATATAGGAGAATTGATCTGTGGGTATCTGGGGCGCGGGGGGGGGCTGTTTTTTGAAGTAGAGGCACCAAACACTATGCCCCCCCCCCCAAATATTTAATTTAAAAAGTTTTTTTTTTTCTTCACACTTAAGGAAGATCCTGAGTTTGCAGAGACCATGTACATTGGTGCTTGGTTGTATGGAAGAGGAGGAGGAGGAGGAGAAGAAGAAGAACAGCAACAACTGGATTTATACCCAACCCTTCACTCAGAGTCTCAGAGCAGCTTATGATCTCTTTCCCTTCCTCTCCCCACAACAGACACCCTGTGAGGTAGGCGAAGCTGAAAGAGTTCTGAGAGAACTGTGACTGAACTAGGTCACCCAGCTGGCTGCATGTGGAGGAGTGGGGAATGAAACCCAGTTCTCAAGATTAAGAGTCTGCTGCTCTTAACCACTATACCAAACTGGCTCATAGGAGCCAGCCAGTCTACTATTTGACAGCATGATAATAAACAAAGACATTCCTAATTATTTTATTATATGTTTAATAATGGGATAGGTGCACACATCAACATATATGACTTACTTTGGCTGTTTTAACTAGTATACAGCTGAACTGCTGTCATTAAAAGAGCCAGTATGAAAGTTCAATCTGTAGTTGCACATTTGTGAAGGTCCCATGAACATAGGCAAGTGATATACTTGGCCCTTGGCCGTACCAACCTGATTCAGAATTGGAAGCGTGTCTTGTGAGAGCACATATGAGAAGAGGAGCTCCCTAAGGTAACCTGAACACCTGAACCAAGTCCATTTACAGCTCTGAGGTTAAAGTCAATACCTTGAATTATGTTGGGAAATCAGGCCATTCTTTCAACAAAGGGTTTGGTATGCTTCTGCTGACTCAGAGTTAGTGCAATCTGGGAGCACGCCTCACTGAACAGACCTCAGTAGAATTATGAGCAGTCCTGATAGGATGGTACTGTGTGACTGATAGATACTGATACATTTTGAACCAAGGGAAGTTTTTCAAGTCTTCAAGTAGTCCCACATAGATGGTGTCACAGCAGCCCAGTTTGGAAGTATAGAGTCTATTACGACTTACTGTGGCTTCATTCAGGAGTGGAAAGCAAAACTCTTCTGCCAAGTCATTAAAATCAACAATAATTCGGCATGTTTCCACATCACTCAACATCCTGTAACTGATTTTACCAGTTCCAGATATTTCAGAGGATGTGGTTAGCAAAATATTATACTGAATTGCTTCATAAAGACAATGCTAAGGCTTCATAATAAAGTATGAATAGCTTGAGATTACAAACCAGAACTATAAGGTTCAAATCATAACTCCTGCCTCCATCACATCCCACAAAATAAAATTACCTTTTGATAGTGGGGCGGGGGTGGGGGGGTGGAGAGAACTGCTGACAACCGGATGTGTTACCACAAGCCTTTCCAGGTACAATAATGTCAGAGTGAAAGGGATATTCAAATTGAGGAGGCAGCTGGAAGTGACGGGGCAAAGGTTACTTCCTAAATGTGTGTCAGATTTTCTGTGAAGTACAGCTCCTAGTGATTCAGCAGGACTAATATTGGTAAGAGCCCTGTGGCGCAGTGTTAAAGCTGCAGTGCTGCAGTCCTAAGCTCTGCTCACAACCTGAGTTCAATCCCTAACAGTAGCTGGGTTTAGGTAGCCAGCTCGAGGTTGACTTAGCCTTCCATCCTTCCGAGGTCGGTAAAATGAGTATCCAGCTTGCTGGGGGGGAAGTGTAGATGACTGGGGAAGGCAATGGCAAACCACCCCGTAAAAAGTCTGCCGTGAAAACATTGTGAAAGCAACAACACCCCAGAGTCAGAAATGACTGGTGCTTGCACAGGGGACCTTTCCTTTCCAATATTAGTAAAAGGCAGCCAAGTGACACCTCTAAAGGCATTTGGCAAGGCAACATTTCTACCTACCCCACTATGGCTCCATCCCATTCCATCATTACAGATGCAATTGATTCTCTTGCCTTTTCATTATTCCCACCCCCCACCCCCAAAAAATGAATACAGAAAGATGCAGGAACCACACATACTCCCTTAAACTGTGTTGCCTTGAGGAAAGATAGGCTAAAAATGAAAGCTGTTCTTTCAGTTGTTTTATGTGTACATTACATAGATATCTATACCTCTGCTTTTTTCCCCAATGGGGACCCCAAACAGCTTACAAACATAATTGTCCACTTCTCCATTTTATCCTCACAACGACACTGTGAGACAGGTTAGACTTAGAGACAGTTTATGACCCAACGTCATTCATATATGAAAGACATATCCAGTGACCTTCCAAGCAGTGCAGGGATTCAAACCTGGCCCTCCCAGATCCTAGGCTATACCCAGAGCCTAACCACTATACCATGCACAGGGTTGCCAACCTACAGGTGGTAGATGGAGTACTCCCAGTATTCCAAGTGATCTCCAGACAACAGAGATAGTTCACATGGAGAAAATGGCCACTTTGGGAGGTAGATTCTATGGTAATATACTAAACTGAAGTCTTTCCCTCCCCAAATCCCATCCTCCTCAGGCTTTACCCCCAAATTCTCCAGGTATTTTCCAACCCAGAGCTGGCAACCCTAACCATGCAACACTTCCTCCTCATCGACCCTGTCCAAATCTCTGATATTGGAAATCCTAGCAAATTTAGCTGAAGAACACAACCAGATGGCTCAATTAATGTATGTCCAGAACCTGTTCAAAGAGCTGATCAAAAATTTTATTTCACACCAATAAATTTGTCTAGGTTGAGGGGGTACTTTTTGTCTGGCAGTCCCCACACATTTAGAGATCATCCTGACAGCAAGAATGACAGAGGTGACATGAGAAAGTCCTTTAGCTGACGTCTTTGCTGACTTGCCAGTGACATCAAACTAATGGAGGATCTCCAGCACAGTCTGGCCCTTCCCCAGTGATAACAGCTCTTAATCTCTTGGCTTGTCAGAAAATCTTGTGACTGACTTTTTCACAGCCGTGTTTCCAGCTGTTAAGATTTCCTGGCTTGTAACAAAGCAGAAGCCTGGCTCAGAAGTCAGCTCAGCTCTAGATGTTGTCAGAAGAAGGCTGCTCACACAGGGTCATCAGTTTGCATTCCCAGGGTAGTTCTAAACAGTGCCCAAATTTTACACTAACGGCTGTTTTCTTTATTTATAGTCATGGAAAAGCCCAACGAAACCTCCTGGGAAAGTTCTGGAACTGCCAAAGGAAAACTAAACGTTGAACTGAAACACCTTGAACAGAACTGGAGAGGTCTTAGGGATGTTTTTGTTGGGTTTCTGATGCAATTTCACTTCCTGTTGCCATGAGTTAATTAAGTGTTTGTATATGCATGCTGATGTTTAGCCAGTGAGTAGGTAGAGCCAATGAGAATGTTTGCATGTACTTCCCGCCAAGGCTAGGTGTCAATATGCATAGTGACCAACGAGGGAGAGCCCTAATAGGCTAATCCATATATTTGGGTGGTGGTCTAAGGGAAACCATTTGGTCAGTTTTATTGCCCTTTGTGTTAAGTCCTTAGATCTCCATGCAGTTGAAGTTAGGACTTGAGAGAGTCGAGATGTAGCCTAGAAGCTAGACAGGATATTAAATCCTTCTTTGTTTTCTAGAAATCCCAGTCATACCTTTTCCTCATTAGTAAAGTAAACTACTTTTATTCTTAAGCTAAACCATGTGCCTGGCTGTTAGTCGTGGTTCTCTCCACATTACTCTGCTAATCGTATATTTAAACCCCAACAACAGGTTATGGGCCACAGAAAGCTTCACAGCTGCGAGCAAAAAGCCAAGGTGGTAATTAGCTAAGAGAGAGGCATAGAGAAGTGCTCAGGTCAATTATCCGGGAATTTGCATCTGAAGAAACTCCTTCCCATCGCTTGCAGTCGCCGGCTGACTACTTGGGAACAACAGGAACAGATTCTCTTTGATGTCCCCTTGGAGGCACAGACCCAGAAGACCCAGAGAGAGGCAATCGCCTGCTGGTTCTGGGACAGCATCTTCGCCTGCAACTCGTGAGGAAAACATGACGTTGCAATCGTCTGAACAGGTTGTATGCAATATGGAAAATTCCCCCAAGTTAAGCATCCCTAAGTTGAGAAGGGATAACTTCCTTTTATGGAAAATGGGAATTGAGTGTGCTCTTGGAGTTCAACGGATAAGATATGTGTTGGACTTTGATATACCAGATGATATGTCCCAAGAGGAGAGGCAAAAGTTTGATGCAGATGAACTTAAAGCTAAGCTGCTGATTCTAAGTTCAGTCTCATCTCAGGAAACGGCCATTGTGGTTAATTGTGATCACATAAAGGAGATTTGGAATAACCTTAATTTGAAATATGGCCAGCGCACGTTTCTCCAATGGAAGTACTTGCGCAAATGCCTGTACTCCCTCAGTCTTGCCCCAGGGGGTGATATCTCAGCTCACCTCGACAACATCCTGGCCCTTGTCACCGAATTAAGATCAGCTGGAGCTACAGTATCTACCGAAGAGCTTCAAGCTGTGATTGTCTCATTGTTTCCTGAAAGTTATGAGAGCATTCTAGCCCCTGTTGAATCTAGAAAAGAGACTGATATCGATTTTACAATTGCATATTTAAGAGACTTAAGTGTTAAACGCAAATTCTCTAGATTGTCAAGTCAAATGCAAGCATTGGCTGTAAAGGAAGAAAAAGGGAAGCAAAACCACAGAGTCTGTTATAAATGTTTGAAACCAGGCTACATAGTGAGGTTCTTTGACTCGAAGCAGAACAGCCCTAAACGCAAGAGCCCCAGCTCCTCAGACAAAGGAGAAAGAGCCGTGTCCCAGCAGGGGGCTGCTAACTCACAAACAAAGGCAATGCCTCATGGTGAAGTCTCTTACATGCTGAGGTCTGGTGATGTAGATGCCAAGAAAGCTTTTATGCTTGACTCTGGGTCTAGTAGGCATAGATGTAGATTTTGCCAATGGTTGGTTTGTTTGGATGAAAGCCAGCGGAAAACTTTGAAACTTGCTAATGAGGATACTTTACAGACAGACGGAGTAGGATCTGTGAAGATCTCAGTTTACTCAAAGGCTGGAGAGCTAACTGATGTATTGTTGAAGGATTGTGTTTACTCTGAGCAAGCAGATCAGAATTTAATCTCTGTAATGAAATTGACAGATCAAGGAAATGTGTTTTTGATTAAAGATAAACAATGCACCATTGCCCATCCAGAAAGTGATGTGCTTTTTGAAGCAGTGAGATTTGATGGTGCTTACTATCTGGACCCTGTAGAAATGGGTCATGCCTATCAGGCAACAGCAAGTTTGTATTCTCATAAGGAATGCCTTTATGCCTGCCATAAAGGGCTTGGACACAGGAATGTGAGATCTGTTAAGAAGTTGCTGAATACATGTGAAGTTTGCAGGATGTGACCAAGAGTTGCAAGCTTGTAATGTATGTGTAAAGGGGAAAGGCACAGCGCCACCCTATGGCAAGAGAAAGCCAGTGCACAATGAGAAGTCTCTAGAGATTGTAAAAAGCGATGTGATGGATCCAAAGACTCTGTTATCTAAAGAATGCAATGTTGTGCATATTGATGAGAGCAGAATACCCCTGATATCTGAGCCCACAGTGCAGAAAGATCAGGAAACTGATGCAGGAATGTCCCTCACTGAAATGGTTGATTGGCTGACTGCCAGTAGCACCGACCCTCAAGGTAGGCCAGAAAGCACCCCAGAAGCAGAAGGAGAGGCAGATCAAGCTGGACCAGAAGGGGAGACAGGCAGTACTGTGAGGCAAACTCAGAGGAGCAATAAGGGAGTACCACCTGCCAGATATGGACTTTGTAATGTTCTGCAAACTGCAGAAGAATCCTCAGACAATGAAGAAATCCCAAGGGAACTGATTGTAAAGTATGCCACTCTCAGAACCCTACTGAGTATAGCAGCACAGAAAGGAATGCATGTGCAGCACCATGAGATTGAAAAGGCAAACCTCAAGGAAAACTTACCTGATAAAGGACTGAATGAAGTGCTAACTGCTTTTCTACAGAAGCAAGGGTTCCAGCAAGGGAAAATAGAACCCAGCCTGTTCTTCAAACTGAAGAATGATAAATGCCAGTATGTACTGATGTCAACTGATGGACTGTTGTTATGTTGTCAATGTGAATCTGATGTGCAAGAGATAGTTGACAAGCTGAGTGCAGAAGTGGAAGTAAAACGTTTTGGGACTTTGAACCACTATCTTGGAATACAGATAGAAAGAACAGAGAATGGAGGTTTTTTTCTGAGTCAAAGAACCAAAATCCTGAATCTTGCTAAGGCACTGAGCCTAGAAGATATCAAGAGAGCAAGTTTCCCACTTGACCCATCTTATCTCAAGCTGGAAGATGGAGTGCCTCTCAAGGACAATCGTCTGTACAAAGAAACTATTGGGAAACTACTGTATCTAGCTCAACTTGCCCGACCTGACATAAGTGCAGCTGTTGGAATCTTGAGCAGAAAGACAAGCTCACCTAATCGCCATGATTGGAATGCAGTGAAGAGACTTGTTAAGTATCTTATTGGGACAGCTGATCTGAAACTGAAGATTACAGCTAATGACAACCCAAGATTGATTGGATACATGGACACAGATTGGGCCGAAGACACTACTGAGCGCAAATCAGTAAGTGGGCATCTGTTTTTCTACGGAAGCAACCTGATCTACTGGACAAGTCGCAAGCAGAGTATAGTAGCTATGTCCACAATGGAAGCTGAGTTTGATTCTGCAGCAGGTGCCTGCAATGCGCTTGAATGGATCATACACCTGCTGAGAGACTTTGGAATAGAAGAGCCTATTCCAGTAACCCTGTTTGAAGATAACACACCTTGCCTAAGTTTGATCAAGAGTGAAAGTGTCAAAGGCAAGACCAAGCACATTTCTGTGTGATACCATAAGGTGAGGGTGTTACAGCAACAAGGAATGATTGAAGTAAAGTTTTGTCCTTCGGAAGAAATGATTGCTGACATCCTGACCAAGCCGTTCACCAAGAAGAAGTTTGACCACCTGAGAGAGAAGCTGAAACCTCATGACTTCAGTTCATGAACTTGAGAAGGGGATTGTTGGGTTTCTGATGCAATTTCACTTCCTGTTGCCATGAGTTAATTAAGTGTTTGTATATGCATGCTGATGTTTAGCCAGTGAGTAGGTAAAGCCAATGAGAATGTTTGCATGTACTTCCCGCCAAGGCTAGGTGTCAATATGCATAGTGACCATTGAGGGAGAGCCCTAATAGGCTAATCCATATATTTGGGTGGTGGTCTAAGGGAAACCATTTGGTCAGTTTTATTGCCCTTTGTGTTAAGTCCTTAGATCTCCATGCAGTTGAAGTTAGGACTTGAGAGAGTCGAGATGTAGCCTAGAAGCTAGACAGGATATTAAATCCTTCTTTGTTTTCTAGAAATCCCAGTCATACCTTTTCCTCATTAGTAAAGTAAACTACTTTTATTCTTAAACTAAACCGTGTGCCTGGCTGTTATTCGTGGTTCTCTCCACGTTACTCTGCTAATCGTATATCTAAACCCCAAGAGTTTTAGCCTGCACAATTAGGAAGCATGTGTTGATGATAGCAAAGATGCAAGCAGACTAGAGTAGCTAACCTCCAGGTGGGATTTGGAGACATCCCAGAATTATAGCTGATCTTCAGATGACAGAGATTAGTTCCTTTAGAGAAATGGCTGCTTTGGAGGGTGGACACTATGACATTATACCCTGCTGAGCTCCCTCCCCTCCCAAATCTCCAGGAATTTCCCAAACCAGATGTGGCAACCCTCCAGAGACTTGCAACATGATCTGAAGCACATCTGTCTGAAAAACTGTCTTGTACATTTAAGGGAAGAGCCCACAGTTTCTACAGCTGCTATAGTTAGGAGGTTTCTCTTTTTTATTTTCTACCATATGAATCACCCCATGCATTAGTATCAGAATCATGTGCTGCCAAGTGTACCAAGTGTAAGGTGGATAGACTTGAGAGACTGGGCCTATTTACTTATTTTGCAGGATTTGTAGTCCACCTTTCTCAAGAAGACTTGAATATTTTGTTTTCATGTGGTGGTACCCTGTTTGTAAGAGTCCCTGTTAGTATAAGCTTTGTACCTTTGTTGTTCAGTTTGGGTTAAAAATTATTATCCCAGATTTTTAATTATGAATATAAGTGTTTCTTTCTCAATCTGGAATAAACGCTCTCTGGAATAAAACTCTCTTACGCACCTTCTTAAATGCAGAAAGTGAAAAGTGCCCTGCACACCCATTCTGGTATGCCATTTCAATGGACTGGAACCACTCTCAGCATAGAAAACATCCGTGACCTCACTGTTGCTTTACAGAGTGCTACAGCGGGGCAGGGCACCATACGGAGAAGGAGAAGGTTTTCTGAAGAACCTAGCTGGCTCTTAGGTGCATGAAATGTGGTTCAGTAAGTAAGGGCTCTAGGCTGTGGAAGGCTTTAAAGGAAATAACCAACACTGTGAATTGAGCCTGGAAGCTAATACATAATTAGAGCAGTTAATGCCACACTGGATTTACATGTTCCAAGCAGCTGAGTCCAGGCAAGAATATTACCTTACTGCAGCATTTTGTACCAATTTTGTACCTTTTAAGGCAGCCCCAAATAGAGCATATTACAGCAGTTCAATCTGCTTGTCTGTCTGTTAGTCTGTCAGTACCTTTATTGGCATAAATTAAAATCAAATGAAACCAGTATTTAAATATACAGAATACAATCAAAACCCAATAATTTCTCCAGACCTTTATATTCCCTGATTCTCTGATAAAAATAGCAATCAGAAGAAACCTCACTACTGAGAAGGTAATATGGGAACACTGATCTAATACAAGGAGTGAAACAAGCCTCACATCTGGGAGGCTATGCCATCCAATCTGGTTGGTTTATTGGTATACTATTGTGCTTTGTCTCCAGATAATTATTATACACCAGTAGTATTTAAGGAAATTCCTGCACTGTGCAGGGGGTTGGACTTGATGATGCTGAAGGTCCCTTCCAAAGATTCTATGATTCTATGAAATAAACATTAAGTAAATAAATATGTTTAACCCTATCCATACTGGTTGTGCTTGAAAGTTGGTCTGTGTTTTCGACAAGTTTTCTATAAATCAAGTATTCCTACATTTAACCATTTTGGCTTAATCTGTGCATAATCTGTGCATTCAAGTTCATTGGATAACTTGTTTTACAGACTTTTATCTTTCTGGTAACTCTTTCTAGTAATAATACCATGACATTTCTATATTTCAATCTAGAGATAAGTACTCCTGAAAAAAAATTCTGGCTTATTATAACTATTGTTTAACATCTAAACTAAACATTTACTCTAACCAGAGTGCAACTAGAAATGCAGGATTTTATTATTGCCATTCCACCTAATCATTTTCCCTGTTTCAAAAAGAAAACAATATAACAAGACTGATTCCACTTTCTTATCCTAAACACTGCAAAAGTGACTTTTATATTTGCAAGTTCAATACTTACACTCATTTTATAAATGTTGCTGTTAGATATGTACCACACATCAAAATTGCTGAAATAAATTTTTAAACAAATATTCTCTCAAAATATGCTGAGCTTTTTTTTTTTTGGGGGGGGGGGGGAAATCCACTGAAAAATCAGATCTCTACAGCTAAAGACAGCACACTGAACATGTTTGGCATCAGCTTGACAGAGACTTTTATTTCAAGATCTTTGCTCTCACATCGTGTTCCTACACTCTCATTCTAATAATTAGATCATCTAATTAATCATCATGGCAGCCATATGGGAGAGGGACCTAGAAAGCTTACTTAGACAAATGGGGATCACATCAGCCCAGAATTCTGACAGTATTTTGCCATCACTGTAGGCCATCACTCCAGGATACTACAGTAATTGCCAGCCTGCAGGTCATTTTTTCCAATAGTCTAGCCTTTCTCTCTTCCTTTCCTTGAACCCAGCTCAGAACTTGCAAAGTAGTACAAAGTAGTAGTTAGGGTATTGCAAGCAAGATAAACGACCTTCCCCTCTGTTAATTTCTCTCCCTCTGTTCCACACGTTTCTCAATCATTTTTGTCTCCCTTCACCTAATTTTTCCTCCCCCCATTTTCACTTCTTGGTCTTAAGACCTCTGTCACAGGCTGGGTGCCGGCCTGAGCAAAGTCCAAGTCCAGTCCACGGTCAAGCCAAAAGTTCAAACAAAAGCCAAATCAAAAAGTCAAGTCAGAATGCAGAAAGAGAGGTCATCTAGAGCTGGAAGTCAGGAAACCAAAGAGTCTAAGCGAGAGTGCAAGAGCCTAGGTGGATGAGCATTGTACCAAAGTAACTTGTTGCTTCCACTGAGAGCCCAACCCTGAGCAGGGAACTAAATGGTGATGCTCTTATAACGGGGAAGCTCCTGCTAATACTCAGGGCTCAGCAACCGCCTTCCCTGTAGGTGTGCATCCCTCTGCCAGGCTGCTAAAGCATGACGTAGATATTCCCTCAATCATGCTACCTGCAGGGGTGAATCAACTGCTTGCTGCTGTGCCTCCTCCTCTGCTGCCGGGTCAGGTGCGGGGATTGCTGATGGCAAGCTGTCAACCTCAGAAGCACCAGCTATGGGCTCAGATGTCAGCTCATCCTCGTCACCCATGACACTCTCATCCCTATCCTGGTGACAGAATGTATTTAAGAGTAGTATAGTTGCAAACCTTTGTTAATATTATGAACAGAAGGCACTGGGTTTGCTGGGCTTCCAAACCCCACATCCCTTGCTTGGACTATGATTCTGTGCTTGACATCAACTGTCATTGCCACAATGGCACTGGTTTTGCTGGGCACTGTACATTGCACTGGTTTTCCTGGACATCCACCGCCCCCCCTTGCTTAGGCTATGATTCTGTGCTTGATATCAGCTGGCACTGACATAATGGCAATGGGTTTGCTGGACACTGGACACTGCAATAGCTCTGCTGGGCTTCCAACCCCCCTCCCCCCGTTTGGACTGTGATTCTGTGCTTGATATCACCTAGCATTGCCACAATGGCACTGGGTTTGTTGGACACAGTACACTGTGCTGGTTCTGCTGGCCTTTCAACCCCCCACTTGCTTAGGCTGTGATTCTATGCTCAATCCTGTTGATCTGGCATTGCCACAATAGCACTGGGTTCTGCTGGGCACTCTGTGACTGCACAGGTACTGCTGGGTACTCTGTACTTTGCACTGGTTCTTCTGAGCTTGCAAAAATGCTTCCCCTTCACTTTCTGCTGAAGATTCTGTGGTTTTTCTTGAGTTCTTTGGAAACAAAGGAGGATGGGGGCACCTTCTATGGAGGGTAATGTGTTTCCTAGCATCCAGTCTGGTGAAGCTTGCATTAGAAACTGAAGATGGGTGAAGGGCATTTTTTGCAAGCTCAGCTGAACCAGTGCAATGTACACAGAGCAATGTTAATTAGTAGAAGTTTGTACACAGGAAGACTCCTAGCTTTCAAAAATGCCTAGCAGCTATTTGGGATGGTCAGCTCTTGGGCTTCAAAATGGAGAACAGAAGCTGTAATGTGGCCTCATTTAGAATACTATGTACATTTCTGGTCACCGTATCTTAAAAAGGATCTTCCAGTGCTGGAAAAAGTACAGAAGAGGGCAACCAAGATGATTAAGGGATAAGGAAACCTTTCCTATGAGAAAAGACTTTTCAGTCTAGAAAAGATGACTAAGAGAGACATAATAAAAATTCATGAAATTATGCATGGGGTGAAGAAAGTGGACAGAGAGCTTTTTCTCCCTCTCCCATACTGCTAGAACTCCAGAGCACCCAATGACATAGATACGCAGTAGGTTCATGACCAACAAAGTACTTTTTTACTCTAATTAACATTTGGGATGCATTAATGGCAACTAATTTGGTGGGTTTTAAAGGGAATTAGCCAAAATTATGGAGGATTAGTCCATCCTCAGCTATTAACCACAATGAGTAAATGGAACTTCCATGTTCAGAGGCAGTAACCTACTTAATACCAGTGGAGGGAGGACAATGGTAGGGCTTTCAAGGGTATCTGGCTAGCTAGGATGCTGGACTACAAGGTCCATTGCTCTGATCCAACATAACTGGTTTTATCTTCATGTGAACCACTCTGGGATGGATCACAGATTCCAGAAATAGCAGTTCCAGCCCTGATCTGGATGGGGTGAATATCAGCTTCATTTCAACTTTTCACTTAAAGTATTAAAGTTAAAAAAAAAAATAAAGGCAGTGCTACTTGTCAAAAAGTATGTTCTTTCTCTAAATTTTTTCTACGAACATATCATCCTGCAGATTTCAGATTTACTCAGAACTTCTAAAAAAAGATAATTCCTTTTCAAAAACAACAACAGTAACAGCAACTTTAAACTCTGCTCTGGGAAATTACTTCATGACTGCCGTAAAGGTCAGCCAATCAGCACTTTGCACAGGCAATTTTTAGCGGAAATAGACTCAGAAATAATGAATTCATCAGTTGCTATTTAGATTAGTTCTCAATGGTAAATTCACAGCACAATCTTCCACTGGCAAGTTTACTAACAAGAAATTAGGGTTGCCAGACCCCATGTAGGCCCTGGAGTTCTCCCACAACTACAACTGTTCTCCAGAGTACAGAGATCAATTTCCGTGGAGGAAATGGCAGCTTTGGAGTGTGGACATTATGTCATTGCTTTCCTGCTGAGCTCCTGCCCTTCCTTAAACTCCCCAGGCTTCTCACACTTCCCCTGGCTCTGCCCCCAAATCTCCAGAAACTTTTCAACCAGAACTAGTGGCAACCATACTGAGAGTATGGAGTTGGTTTTAATTGAGAAAGTATTACTCCATTCTAAAAAGGCAGTTTCAGTGCCTATGTGGATGTGTTTGATTTTGGAGATAGGGGTATAGCATGGGAATACAATTCCTGATTTGCCTAGGACCCATTCCAGGCATCTCAAGTGAAAAGTATCTCAGCTAGCAAGGCTACACCTCTGACTGAGAGCCCGGAGAACTGCTGCTTACAATTGACAATATTGGCCAAAATGGGCCAATAGTCACTCACTATTAGGCAGCTTTATGCGTTCATATATTCACACAATACACATAGTTGAAGCCTGAGGCAAAAAACAAGATGTCAGCTTTACCGGCACACATCAAAGCACTTTGTTAGATGCATTAACACAGAATTGTGAACTGCCTTCTAGCACCCCTGCTTTGTGAACTGTTTCCTTTTTTCTATGGACACATGGTTGTGAAGAGGAAACGACATAAATGGCTGCTGACAAAGAAGCAGACTATAGATGGTGTAAAAGCCAGCTGTTTCCTGTTAAGAAGGCCTATACATCAGAGTACTAAATATCATTAGTTAAACCCTGTTTGAGAATTACCTAATTGGAAATGGATTTTAGATGGCAAATGATATCATCGAAGGTTGGTTACATAAGTTTGCTTCCTTTGGTTCCAGTGGCTGTTAAAACAGAGGGTAGCTCTAGAATGCACTTAGATGGAACAAAAGCAGACAGCACAGGCCCCTTTTGTGGGATTTATTCTGAGAGATTTGCCTTACTTCTGAACTATCTCCGCCACATGTTTAGAGATGTGAGGGTATCCAAATTTTTCTTCTACTTTGCTTTCTAGGAACATACTTTTATTAACTGTTTACTTGTTAAAACCATTTTTAGCCTACCATTTCATCCAAAATCTAATGTGATATAAAACTAAATAGTACATAGTAATATACCATACTCTGAAATAAAAACAGACCACAGTTACAGAAATAAAGCCAGCATGATAAAAGCACTTTCACATTTCTTGTAAGCAGTTTGGCTATATATATATATATATATAGAAAAGGTTCTATATATATATATATATATATATATATATATATATATATATAGAACAAGAAAAGGTTAAAAAGTGATTTGTGGAGTAGGAAAAAATTCCCTTTCATATGTGTGAAAGCACAAGTCACTTTTTTTTTTGCCTTTTCTTGTTCTGGTTGCTACTGTGACCTTTCCTTTTGGATTAATGTATATATAGGTCAAAGGCCCTCCCGAAAAGGATAATCTTTTAGAAGGCAGTAAGGTGCTGGCAAGAAAACAGAAAGGAAATTATCCCTTTCTGCAATACAGGCACTGTGTGGCTGAGCCGAGACAAAATGTTAAACCATAATTAAACTACGGTTGGCGTGATCAAACACAGACCACTCCACTAACAACAATTTCTGTTGTTGTTGTGGTTCAGTCGCACAGTCAAGTCCGACTCTTTGCTACTCCATGGACAAAGTCACGCCAGGCCTCCAGTCTTCCACCATCCTCCAAAGTCTGCTCAAATTCGTGTTTGTTACATCAGTAACACTGTCCAGCCATCTCATCTTTTGCCGTCCCCTTCTTCTTTTGCCTTCTGTCTTTCCTAGCATCAGGATCTTCTCCAGGGAGTGCTCCCTTCTCATTTGGTAGCCAAAGTATTTGAGCTTCAGCTTCAGCATCTGATCTTCCAGGGAACAGTCTGGGTTGATTTCTCTTAGGACTGTTTCTAAAGAAGGTCAAACCAGAATCTGAAACCATAGTTTGAAGTTCGTTTATTAATCACAGTTCATCTTTTTAATCACAGTTCATCTTTAAGGTTCTTCAAGATATACTGATGTAAACATCCTGGCTCAATCCTGGCTTGTTCCTCTGTGTAAAACAGGATATCAGCTAGATCTCTGCAGGTCAAGTAGAGGAAATTGTGATGGTGATGAAACCCGCCTTTGTCAAGAGAGGCATACCAGAATCTGAATGATTATCTGCAAGCCAGCTCCTGGTTTCACAAACAAAGTACAGTTAACATGAGCCATGGTTTTCACATTATGGTTCTTCAAAGGAGTATAACAATCACCACTCTGGTGAGCTGACATGAACAAACAGTACAGCAGTCTGCACTTCTCTTTAAAGGCACTCCATACACTGGCTCCCTCTTCTCTGTAGCAACCTCTTAGTTCAACTTCACATTGACCATATTTATAACCAAGCTTCCCCACCCATTGATTAATGTGGCATACAAAATGCTGTATTTACCCAAAGGAAGACTAGTTTTTTTCCATGTGTTTGGTCAAGAAAAAGAGGGTTATCCTACATTTCAAGTCACAAGTATGTACAGTAATAAAAATGTTTTGTGTATAACATTTTTAGGGGGCTCTTCTTGCATTCAAAGTTTCTTCCTTTCAAGAAATACAGTAAAAAAGAAGAAAAAATGACCTGGTAACATGTACAAGGCAGGGGAAACTGTTCATATGACTTTATGAGACACCCCTCCCCACCAATTTTGTTTCCAGTCTATTTGTTACTCAGGCCCTATTCTTCAAAGCACCTTATTTGTTTATACACTATAGATGTATGTGGCTCTTAGCAGCATAGTTTTAAAAAACTTGCCACAAAGAGACTACAATGTAAACTTTGACAGAGGAGAGAGAAAAGAGAGGAATGGGAGAGGTGAGAGATGAACTGGAACAAGTGTAGATACACACACTTTGGTATGTTCTGGTCAGGGATGTCTCCTGTATCTCCTGGAACCATGAAACTTAGCATATACCCATATTTTTGTGGGTGCTGTTGAATCACACTCACAAATATTTGAGCATGCTGCTCCCTATATGCATCCTCCTCCTCCTCCCATTCTCCAAACATCTGAGAGAAAGTGAGAGATAAGAGCTAGCAGTCATCATGCTGAAAATAACCCCATTGCAATGCTGACCTTGGGTGGAAAAACTGCTACAGACTGTTCTCTCCCCCCCCACCCTCTGCCACAAAGGCAAGATTGAGTTTTGCACATTGAAGCAGTGAGACATTTAAAACCAAACTGAACAAAGCACATGAAAAAAGCCTAAAGGGAATCATATCACAATGACAGCTGGATTCACTTAGCCAGTGCTAATGTACAGAAGTGGGAGAAAGATACAAGAAAATGTATTTGGCCTGAGGCTGTGGATGGGTTTTGATCAATCCTTCTCAGTGTGAATTTTGAAGATCACATTAAAATGCTGCACATGAAAGCACTCCAGAAGGAGGCCAGGCAGCCAATGCAGACTTGATAGATCAACCTGGTAGGAATAATGGAAATCAAATGGCACACTTCAGGGAACTTGAGCAGGAAGAAGAGGATCAGAAACCCAAATCATGTTGTAACAGTGTACACTAATTGATGTTGAAGTATGAAACATTTTTCAACATACTAGTATCACAGGGGTACTACATTATTGGCATGAGTCTAAGGAATCTGCATGACCATTAAATCAGAATCTTCCCACAGAACTTGGAGATGTGTAGCTTTCATTTTGCTAATGCAGCAAGCTTCTAGTTCCCATGGTTACAGACAATTAATATAACAGATGGATTAAATTCCCATAGTCTCTCTGCTCCAGAATTCTGTTGTCCCCAAAGAGTTCTGATCTTTTTTCACCTAGTCCTTGGGAAAAAAAGACAAACAGATCTTCCTTACACAGATTACTAGGGTAATCAGCAATAGCTTGCCACATGCTTTAAGAATGCTCACTGCATCCCAGTTGTGCAGAGCTGATAGCTGTATGGCTTTTGGTTCATACAGCCTGTATGAACCAAAAGCCTTGCAGCTATCAGCATTTGTATATATAGCAAGATATTCAGGGCTTGGTCCACTCCTACACAGAGTTCTTCCATCTAAGCCCCTTTGGTTTAGACTGAAATATATAGGATTGCGCTGTTAAATTATTCAGCGCAGCAATTTTGTTTGAGCATCACTGCAGCCCACACAGAAGAAAAATCACCTGCAATGTGCATATGCTATGGCAAATAAATAAATGGCTGTATGGTAGATTACTGAAGCCCTCTGTTCTTTATCATGTACTTCAGTATTTCTGCCCTCTAAAGTTGAGGTTACATCTTGGACAAAAAAGTACAGCATTCTGGGCTGCTTTTCAACCTGCTATGATAGCTGCAGCTTTAAGCCTCAGAACAATGATAACTTATCCTGTGACTCTGGCATTCTTGGGAGCATCTGTAGAAGCCTTCCTCATGTTTTGTTGGCAAACATATGTGAGTACAAGATCAAGTTCACACATTAGCCTAGTTAATTTGGCAAATCAAATTTGTGGAAACCAACGTACTTGAAAGGTATATGTACAAGAAGCAAACCCAAGATGTGGGAAAGACAACAGGACCCGTGCTCAGTTCTGCACTGAGATGCCCAGTCTGTGAACTGGCACTTGTGAGGGTCACAGCTGGTACAAAAGTCTCTGTTCCTATTTCACCCATCTCAAAGGAGTGTATGATGTTTTTCTAAGGATGTTTTTCTAGAAGTAAGTATCACTGAATAGACTTGAATAGGATTCTGAGTAGACCTGCTTAGGTCCACTCTTTGTCTCCTTGACTATTTCAGATCAGTTCAGCTTAAAGCATAACAAGATACAAGGCTGAAACTCACAGAATTAACACAATTCCCAGCTACCTGACTGGAAACTCACAGAATTAACACAATTCCCAGCTACCTGACTGAGGCAGGAAGCTTTGAAATCTGATTCCAAATGGGCAACCTCTCTCCTCTCTTGAGATCAAACACAGTTATATGAGAAATAATGCATTCTTTGTGGGCATCTGAACTACCTTCCACAGATTCCTGCAAGAAGGCATAATTGCTGTTATGGCACAGAAGATTCACCTTCACTGACAAGTCAGTCTCATGTCAACAGAGGTGTCCTCTTGCAGGTGCCCACAGTATCTGAAGTGAGGTTGGTTAGGAGCTTTCAACCACTGCCCTCCCCCTGGAAATGACAGTGGTACCATCCTTACAAACCTTTCATACTAATTCACAGTCGTTGCTATTCTGGAATACCTATAAATTGAACTGATGGAGATGGTGCCTCTCATTTAGTGTATCTGATGTTTTTAGAGGTAAACACTTCAAATAATGTTTGTTTTAAAGTTGATTTGGGATTGTAAATGTTTGGTTTTATTGTTAGCTGCATTAGCTAAGTAGAGCACTAAAGCAATCAATCAGTAATACCAATTACTGTCTCATTCCTCATTGGGCCCACAGTGACCTGTGTTCCTGTCATGTCAGTGCTGGTGTCCTGGCCTGCTCCCCACAGGAACCCAGCAAGCATTGCACATTGGCTGAGCTGGCTCAGCTAAAGAGAAGCACTGAAGGTTCGTGTAGGGTCATTGCCCAGAATCATTGATGAGTGAGTCAACTACCAACCAGAGGTATACAAAACAACCAATCCATCTACAACAATGGCAAGGTCCTTAAAGAAATATTCCAGTGTCCTACAGAAAGAGAAACTTGATTTGTAAGGCTCAAGAAGTTGTTCAGGAAACATTCTACTGATTCTGGTGAAGCAAAGAGAAATACGCATCCTAGAGTGCCATGAGAGAAGAACAGAAGAAACTTAACTGCATACATGCCAGATGTGCCTGCAGGCTAAAAGAATACATTGACCAAACAAACCCAGATGGTCCAAATAAAACAAGATACGCCTCATACACATCTTGTCACGACTGATGGGAAAGGCAAAAGATGACTGAGAAAATATTCTTATGTAGGAACAAACTGATCACTGCCATTGTAAACACAGAGAGTGTACTTAAAGATCATCTAGTCCAGCCTCCCAACCAAACATGTCACCCAATCCCCTGCACACTATCAACCCAGTGCTAGAGGGAAAGCATTATTCAGCACAGCTTTCTATGTGAACCTATATAATTATCAGAAGAGGTCTGTTCAACACCCAGCTTTTGTGCTTTTAAGAGAGTAAAGGGAAGTGTCTTGTCCTCACTTGACACGCAACCCAGATGAATTTCAGCTGCCCAGAGCACATATTCTGTTACTCAGACCTGTACACTAGAGAGGTGATTCCACAGTGTCAGCATGCTTGCAAAAAGCCCTTCCCCGCTGACCTTTTTGCCTGGCTATAAAGGTGTTCCCTGAGGGGAAGTACAGTACACCTTCCGGAAACCCTATCCCACCTGCCTCACTTTCTAAGTTATTTCTCACACATTATGACGTTGAAGTCATAAATCCCACAGCTCCTGGTAAAACGCGTCCAGAATTACACCCGCTGCTAGGTCAGGCAGCATTGCACAAACGCACAGCTGACCACCGTGCGGGCCTTAGTCCACCTTCTGTACTCACATAATGCTTGGAGGGATTTCGCCTTTTTTCCACGTCTACCACATTTGCATCCAGCACGCCGTAGGACAGCATCTTCGTCCCCAGGAAAGCCAGGAAACGCAAACAGAGTCCAGATGTATCCTTCTATTATGATGAGTGTGCTTATTTTTTCAGGATGGCTCCTTAGCACTCAAGGAGGATTTCCTAGGAAGCTGCTCTCCACCCTCCCCCTTTTCGCTCCCTGCACCAGAAAACAATCAGAAGTTTCCAAATCTTTAGAGAAGAGACGTTTTTCTTTTTCAGTTGAATTATGCGGGGAAATACACAAATAGCCAAGAGTGGTCACATGCGCGCGCGCACATGCACACGCCTGCTCCTTCTTTTCAGTGGCAAGGAGGGAAGAGGTGCCGTCCGTCCCTTCCCTAAGATCCTAACTCTTTTATTCAGGTGCAATACGACTCCGCTGATTCAGGGCGCATCTATGCTGTGAGTGGAGGGGGACTCTCTATCCCAGCTTTGGGAGCGGGCGGACCACCTTCTGCAACTGCAAAGTCCCTGCTCGGCTCTCTTGTGCCGCGTCTCCCTTCTGTTTGATTCCTTCGTGGAGGCGCCGCTCTGTTGTTATCTTCGGCCCCAGCTCCTTGCCTAACCCTGGGCAGATCTTTGGCAAAGCTCCCTGATGCAGCTGCTACTTCTGCAGCCGCCCCCGGGGAAGGAAGGAGGGGAAGGCGGGCGGACGAGCGAGCTGGCTTGGGCAGAGAGAGGCGTGCGCGCGGCTCCTTTCCCCAGCCTCTCCTTTCGCCTCCTGCCGCCGTGATCTTCGCTCGGCCCTGAACAAGGCAAAGGGAGCGGGAGGAGGGGCGGGCGGGAGGCAGGGGGGCTGGGCTGGCGCGGCTGCTGGCCGAGGAGGGCGGGGAGGGGGCCTTCGTCTTATCCGGCCAGGAGATCAGAAATGGGAGTGGGCGATCACCTCTCCACACCCAAGCCCCCAGGGGGCGCTGGGCAGGGGAGGAGGCGGCCCGCGGCGGCTCCTCCTTGCCAGAACGACTTGGGCTGGCTGGAAAAGTTCCTCGGGGTGTATAGCTAAGGGAGAAAAGCGCCCATTGCCGCTGGAAACCGCCCAGGCTGTCAGCAGAAGGGGAGATCTCCTGTTTTGGACATGCTCCCTTTTTGGGACTGCAGTAGTCAGAGAAGGGAAGGCGGCGTGCGGGATCTAGGCTCAGATAGCCTGCCGGTTCTTTACACTCGACCCCCGCGCAAAGTATTGTTAACATTTTTGCCGGGAAAGGGAAGCATTCCCCCCCACCCCCCACACACCTTTTGATTATTTAAATATATGTAAATTCAGTTTCCCGTGTTTATAATAGATGCTTCAGTTTTCACAGCTACCCCCTATCCCGGAAGGTGGTAAGCAAATGTAATCTTAGATTCTGTCCCGTTCTGGTTTCCCTGGCCTTGAGATTGGCCAAAGACAAGAAAGTCTTTTGGAGCTTTCTGCAGACCCTTATGATCTGAAGCTCCCCTATATCAAGCTATGGTGTTCAGTTAAGAGGCAACGTCTTCGGTATTTCACTACAAACTTACCATTTAATAGAGAAAGTTGCAGCGTAGCCAAAGTGTCTTTCAGGTCGTTCAGTATCGTTTGCAACACAGAGGTGAAAAGGGTTGTTTGCCTCATTTCCACTGCAATCGTTACTAAACACTAGCTTTTTAATCAGAAGTGACTTGAGGATTCATAGTTCACATCCAAAAGGCAATCTGTTTATGTAATATTTATTACATTTCCATCCCACCCCCTCCAGCATTTTATCATCATCCCTGTGAGGTGAGTTGGTTGAGAGCATTTCTTTTGTGGAAGAGTGATGATTTGAACTTAGGTCTCCCAGTTCTGGTCTTGTCCTGTAAACTATTCTCCCCATTCTCTCTCACACACTTTATTTTTCCAGCAACTTGAATAACTCCTTCTGTGCTGGGCTGTCCTTGAGAATGACCAGGAAACACCAGCTGGTCCAGAATGTGGCGGCACAAGTTCTGAGGAGGATGCAATGGACAGCACATATGCAACTGGTGCTGCACCAGCTGCACTGGCTCCCAGTGGAGTACCAAGTCAGGGTAAAGGTTTTAGTATTGGGCTTCAAGGCCTTGAGAGGTCTAGGACCAACATATCTTTGGGACTGTCTCCTCCAGTACGTCTCCAGGAGAGCTTTGCTCTCTACTGAAAACATCCTTCTGTGATCCCTGGCCCTAGGGATGTCTGGCTGTCCTTGACCAGGGCCTTTTTGGTCCTAGCCCCAACTGCCAAATGACACCAGTGCCCTGTGGGATGTCATGCAATTCTGCAGGGCCTTTAAGGCAGATGTTCTGCCAGGCTTTTGATTGAGGGCAGCAAGTTTCTCTTATGCCTGGCACCAGGGGTTGTTTTGTAAAAAATAGGTGGTGGAGCTCATCCAGGGATTGTTATGCAGCTGCACATACTATTCAATGGACAAGGAGGTGGAACTCTCAGACGGAGAGGGGTAGAACTCCCAGAAAGCTTCAGCAGCTGCGCTCCTGTGAGCTCCCACTGAATCTGAGGCCTGGCTGGCACCCTTCCTCCCTTCTTCCCTCCCCCGACTTAGATATTGTGTTTTAAGTCCCCCCTCTCTCCTTCAAAAAACAGCCTGATAGTCCAGAATTGGTATGTAAATTAACAGGACACCATCTCAGACTGCCTTTTATCCCGGTTAACTTTTTATCAAATTGTTTAATTTTAAAGTTGTATGTTTGTTCTATGGCACTATGCCCTTGTACATCACCCAGAGCCCCAGCACAAACTGGGATGGGGTGATCAATAAATCTAATAATGACAGATAACAGTAATAACGATGATGATGATGATGTAATAGTCAGTTATATTTGTAGGAGAATGTAAAGACCACTTGACACAGTGGCCCTACAGCTGATGACTAAATTGAAAATTGGCTGCAGAGTTATAGAAACTTGAAATTTATGGGGTTTTGATAGGATTGCCAAACTCTAGGTGGGGTCTGAAGATCTGGATTTATGTTTGATCTCCAGATGACAGTGACGCCTTCCACTGGAGAGAATGACTACTTTGGTCTCTATCACATTATACTTCACAGAGGTTTTGGAGGGAATAAAGCACAGAAATTGTGGGGTTTTGAAATACGCAAGGATTCAGGACTGATTTCAGAGAGCCAATTGATGGCTGCAAATGAATGCAGGGAGCAGTCTCTACTTCTGTTTGATCACAGCAATGAAGGTCTTTATATGGGATGGCAGAAGGAGCAAAGGCTGATGGGAGGTTGTTGAACTATGTAGCAAAACAGCTAGGAAACATCTAACTGGCTTAGCTGTATATAAATGCCTTTTTACAATTCACCTGGCATTATTAAACTCATTTCCTTTGCCTCCTCTTTCCTTGCGAGCAGGGGTCAGATCAGGCACAAAACAGTCTGAGAGATCTGTGACAATGAGCAATACAAACGCAGACCTGGATTCATGTACAAACCAAGTAAAGTACGGTTTCAGGCCTTAGATTATGAGGCCCTTAAATCATAATAAAAATAGTAAAAATTGCTAAAGTGCCATTTTGGTGGGTAATGTGATGGGGGTCTCTTAAACTTGACATAGCTTAGTCTGACCCTGTTTCATGGAATTCTGCCATGCAGCAGAAAACTGTAGGTAGCAGTACTGAAACAGTCATGTTATAATAGCAAAGGAATTAGGATTAATAGTAATCATAATATCATCCAGGTAATGATAATTTCTTTTGGGGAGGAGGGAAGAGTCTACATCAATTAAAGCGTTGTGTAGCTAAGTTTCAAGATGCTGCCTTGGGCATCATTGGAAATTTAGGCAAGAAGCATTACAGGGAGTTGTGCCAAAACACCCCCTCCCCATCATTTTTTCATCATTGATTTTTAAAGTAATCCACACCACTTCCTCTGGTACCTTGATTTAATGAAGGCATAAAACACTTCAGAGCTGAACTGGACATGCTTATCCTCTGTTAGAAATTAAACCTACATGGTCCCTCATAGCCAAAATAGGGTGGGGGAGCAGAAAGAACATCTCCTCCAACATAGGATGGAAAACTGACCTCTCCTGAAATGCTGCCTTTCTTAGTTCAAATTGCTATTGCATAGTTGTACAGTTTTAAAATCCTAAGACTATAGGTCCAGGAAGAAAGAGATATTCAAACCAGATTTAGGTAATTATATCACTGGGCAATGTCTCTAGTCTGACTGAAGTAGGAGATAGAACAAAGCAGTAGACGTGCACCTTTAAGACCAACTAAGTTTTATTCAGAATGTAAGCTTTTGTATGCTCTTATGCAGACGTCATCAGACAAATGGGAATGGAAGCAGCAATTCTTAATATAAGTGGGCAGTGTAGAATCAGGGAATGCTTTTTGTAGTGTAGAATCATGGGAATGTAGAAGATAAAAATACTACCACCACCAAAGTTAAGCAGACTTTAACTTTGAAGAGAAGCTTGGACCCAAATTTTCTATGAGGGATTAGAGAACACCTAAGAATCTTTTTTAAAACCCCCAAGATCTAATGTTTCCCCCACTATTCTTGACCTCACACGTTTGCTTCTTCATCTGGAACTTTAGGGAAATAATAACCTATCTGTACAGATTATTGTCAGGCTGAGTAAAATGAACACCATGAATCTTTTAAAATGACAAATGTATTTTCAAACTTCTATCAGTGGATGATTTTACATGATGGGGAAACGTGCTAAGTTAACTGATGATAAAGAGCCTAAAGACAATCTGTGTTTAAGGCAACATTTATGCCAGCATCTCCAAATCATAGATGTAGCAATCAGTTAGTTCTTCATTTGTGGATTACCAGATGTCTGCTTTTCAGAGGACATGTGTTCTTTTTTAGTATCTGTCCTCTATTATCAATTAAAATAACTGTTGTTTTAATTTAATTTACTTTGACTCAGGCAGCAAGATCCCCACCCCCACTGCCCTTGGAGCAGACGTAGTGGAAAGAGAGGAATAGCTCCTTACTCCATGCCTTCTTGCTATGAAATCACTTTGGGCTGGTGTGGCAGCTGTATGGCGTAAACAGTACCTGGCCCACTAAGAAGCAGAAAGAGCTGGTGACTGCCCCCCACTGCTGGGCATGGGATAAGGAGCTTAAGCAGCTGATTGAGGAAGATTGGAGTATAGGGCACACTTCAGAATTGATAGGGCATGTCACCTGCTGTGTCCACCCTGCTGCCTATGGCCTTGGTGTTCTGTCTAGGATTGGGGGATAGGGAGAGGTATGCTGGCATCATACCAGCATGCAATGTCACTTCCAGGAAAAGAACAAAACTGATGCCAAATCCATTTTTTCTCTGGAAGTAAAACTGTCCACTGGAAACACAAGATACAGCTATGTATCATTCACATATTGATAACCTAGCCTAAATCTATGAATGATCTCACCCAGGGCTTTATATATGTGTTGAAAAGCATGGGGAGACAAGATACGACATGCCAGAGGCCAAACAGCAGTTCCCCAGCACCACTTTCTGAAACCTACCTTCCAGATATGCTAGGCCTCAGGCCACTGCAAGTTCAGTATGGGACGAAGAGAGTCCAAGCTCCTGATGAGAACTTGGATTCTCAAAAAATCTTGTTGGTTTCTAAACTGCTACTGGATTTAAATACCTTTCACACTGATTTTTCTAGTCTTCAGTTTATAATTCATCCAACTGAAGCGTTCAGGAGGGACAACAATAAATACTGTTTGTGTAAACAGTCTTCAGGGACATATTTCTGACACACAAGCTATTAGAGGATTCTTTTCCATGCCACAAGATATCTATTCAGCAAGGAGGCTTCCCAGACAAGTTTTGAGATGTCATACATGTTTACAGAATCTACCACAAATGGAAGTCGGGTAGTAGAAAGATGTTTCTCTTGAGTATTCTATTAATGGAGTGAACATGCAGATTACTCTGTGCCAAGTTATTGTGGTCTAAATGCATTGGATTCAGTGAGCTTAGACTGGAGTAGCTCTGCACAGAATTGCACTGCCAGTTACCCACTTACTAATGTGGACTACTTCACATATAATCAAATCAGCCCAGTTATCTTGGTCACCCTTACGGTACGCAGAACTATACTTTGCGACTAATGTATTTAATGTACATTATGGCCGTTTGGGGTGCAATGGGGGACTCTAGTTTGCTTATAGTACAACTAGAGATTTTCCACCAGAATGAATAATTTCTACAGATACCCCTTGATACTGTAGACATCCATGTCATGTCCAGTACTGTTCCTATGGGTCCCATGAACCCCAGGCACAGTATTTAGAGGCACAATCAGCTTCAGCTGAAGGATAATTTATTTTTTAAAATGTATGCCACTTTTTCATCCAATCAGGGTCCCCAAGGCGCTGCACATAAAAACATTAAAATATTTGAACAATTGAAATAAGAATTGAACAATTAAAATTATAATTAAATAAAAACACAAATACCAGAACCAGGGAGAAAGGCCAACAACAGTTATGGGGGTATTCCGAACAAAACAAAAAGACCTTCACCTGCTAGCAGAAGGCAGCAACAGAGGGAGATGAGTTAATCTCTCTGCGGAGGGTGCCATGACCAAGAAAACCCTTTCTTGAGTCACCACCTGTCTAGGCTCAGATGGCAGGGGCAACTGAAGCATGGCCTTTGAGGATGGCCTGAATGAACAGGTAGGTTCATATGGGAGAAAGCTGTCCTTAAAGTGTGTTTGTCCCAAGCTATTCAGAATTTTAAAGATCAATACCAGCACCTTGAATTTAGACCAGAAGCAAATTGGAAGCCAGTGTAAATGGAACAAGATTGGAATGATAAGGTGTCTACAACCAACTCCAGTTAATAGTATGGCCACAGCATTTTTTACCAACTGCAGCTTCCTTTCAGTCAAGGGCAGACCCACATAGAACATTTTGCAGTAATCTAATTTATTAGGGCATGCACTATAGTGGCAAGATCTCTTTCCACTCAGGAACAGTCACTGTTGGCTCATCAGCCAAAACTGGCAAAAGGCAACTGGCCACCACTGCCACCTGTTTATCCAACAGGAAGGTTGGGTTCAGGAGCACCCCTATGCTGCAAACCTATTCGTTTAGAAGGAGTACAACCCGATCTAGAACAGGGGGTCAGACCCACCCCCCTCCTCGAGCACCTCCATTTTGTCAGGATTAAGTGTCACCTTGTATGGGAAAATTCTATTCTATGAGCAGAGCTCCACTGATGGTTGGCTGGATGGTTGGACTTTAGAGTACGTGTTAGGGAGCAGTTGAGGTTTTTTAGTATATGTAGACTTGTGGAAAAAATCTAATATCCAAGGCATAAAAATTAAGAACAGCTAGCAAAGTCCCTATTTTACATGTCTGCTACATTCTTAACTAAGAGTTCTGTAAGCAATCTACATATTTACTGAGGGAAAAACAGCTTTGTATTAACATATCAAACAAAAGCATCTATGGCAACATTAGTAGCTTTATCCTAATTTGCTCCATTCTCAGCTTCCTGTATGGATCCATAGAGAAGCTTGGTTTGCTTCTAGTCCTTCTTTCTTTTCTCATTGTTTGAGTAAATGGGTTTCTCTCCTGCTATAAGCATTACTTTAGTAAAACCAGAGAGATTATGGTTTTGCCAAAGATTGCTGCTGTAAGTGGGCTGTGTGTTTACCTTGCATACAGTTGAACTTTGCACGGCAATGTCACAGACTAGGCCTCATGCCTTCTATTTACATTCCCGCCCTGTATGTGTATTTGCCAACAAGAGACAACTCCATGCATCCAATAAAGTGGGAAAAACTTACAACACATGTGCTGAAGTAACCTTCAACTCAAAACATGCTAGAACCCATTAGTCCAGGGGTGTCAAACATCTGGCCTGGAGGTCAAACCAGGCTCCCGGAGGGCTCCTATCAGGCCCCTGATCAACTGGCTGTCATCTGCTTCCTTCTCCCTCTCTTTTGCTTGTTTCTGTGTAACAGCTTGTTTTGCAAGGCTTGGCTCAATCGCACAGGAGCTACAGAACAAAACCTCTATTTTCTCCATTGACTGAGGCTCCTTCCTTGGGGAGGAAGGTAGAGGGGAAGAAAGAGGTTGCTTTGCTACGCTATCACAATTGCACAGCAGAGCTACTGAGCCAAGCCTCTCTTCCTTCTATTGGTTGAGGCTCTTCCCCCTCCTGGTCCCCTGGGGAAGGCAGGAAAGAGCCAGAGCTTCCTTTGCTGTTTCCTGGATCCCATGAGAGAAATTCAAAGAAAGCACTGTTAAGACCAATGAGTGCTAATGTTTTAAGAATGCTTTAAGTTTTTTAAAAAATCTTTCATTGTGTTTGCCTGTGTCCTTTATAAAGTTTACATCTCTGCTATCTAATCTTAAACAGGAACACATATGGCTGGGCCCAACAAGGCCCAGCCTGACAAGATCTCATTTATGTCAGATCTGGCTCTCATAACAAATGAGTTTGACACCTCAGAATTAGTCTTTAAGGCACTATTTATTTAGCTATGACCCACTAATGTGGCTGCCTTTCTGGCATTCCCATAATTAGCATCCTTCAAAGTACCAGAAGACTCTGCCTTGCTTTGAATGCAGCAGCCTAGCATAGCCACCTCTCAGGAAGTTCTCTCCAAGGCTCAGGTGGTCTTTGTAGTGTTGGCAAACTTCTTGACTTCTAGAGAACAATTTGATCAGGAAACGGCTGAGAGAAAACAAACAAGGACAGGCTTTCACTAAGCTAGTTTCACAGAGACCAATTTTGTGAAGAGACCAATTTTTTTATGTAGAAAGAGTACTCTGAAAGGGACAAATACAGTAAAGCCAATCACAACACAGTAAATTCAAGATAATACCACCTGTCAGCCTATAATTTTTAACCTGTTTTCTTTATAGGGCCTTGTGTAAACTGGATCATGTTGACCACTTTATTTCCATATGAATCCCAACCAATACTCCAAGCTGTGGAGTCTTGTGAGCAAAAATTCTACTTTGTGAGCTACTGGCATTAAAGTTGTGAGCTGGCATTAAAGTTGTGAGCTACTGCATAAATTAATTTGCTCTGGGGCCATTTTTCATGAGCTAAGACGCAAATATGTGAGCCAGAGGCTATAAAACTGTGAGCTAGCTCACACTAACTCAGCTTTGAGGGAACACTGATCCCAACACCTTTTCCTTGCAAAACTATGGAACTTGAACTTGAACATGCTGAGCACCTTCATGCTGGTACATCATGTATCTTTACATTTAAACCACTGTACTCAGGCTAGCACATGGCTTTGTGATCTCACTTATGGCAACAGGAGTCTAATCCAGTCAGCTTTGATGGAGATACAAACCCTCATGGCTTAGGCTCCAATTTGCCATAGGAGCGAGTGGCACCTAGCCTTGGCAGAGTGCTCCAAGGCAGCTGTTTCTATAGAAATTATAATTGTTTCTGAACCCTTTTTCCTTACCATATTTTTGCCCAAAGTGTTCAGGATGGTGTAAATGTATTTCTCCTGTCTCAGAATGAACACCCTGTGAAGTAGACTACCTTGCTACTGACCGGCTTAAAGCCACATACTGAGCTTCATGGCTATGTGAAAACACTCTCTGGTCCTAGTCTGATTGATCTTCTACATCGCAGTGGTTCTCTCTTCTTCCACTACTGTTTCAATAACTGCTAGATCCATCCACTGAAACAGAGCAGCAGAGGAAGGAGAATACTGCAGTCTTTCTCTGAAAGAACTGACTACCATTATTTATGATTGCTACAAGCATCTTTCATTGCAGATGTATGCAGAAGTCTTGATTTAAATCCAATACTGACTTTAACCTATTCAAGTGCATTCTCTGTGGTGGCTTCTACATTGTAGCAGTCTTTCTGAGGCGATTAGAAAACTCCCCATGCTTCTATCATTTTGCAAAATGTGCAAAACTGAACATTTCAATAGAACATTCTTATAGAAAGGGCAAAGCTGTGGTATAATGGTACAAATAGGAAGCTTTTTTTAAAGGAATAAAGTCTTTCCTATGTTGCCTTAGGAGCCCCATGGCACAGAGTGGTAAAGCTGTAGTACTGCAGTCCGAACTCTCTGCTCACAACCTGAGTTTGATCCCGGCGGAAGTAGGGTTCAGGTAGCCGGCTCAAGGTTGACTCAGCCTTCCATCCTTCCGAGGTCAGTAAAATGAGTACTCAGTTTGCTGGGGGGGGGGGGGAGAAGTGTTGATGACTGGGGAAGGCAATGGCAAACCACTCCATATAAAAATCTGCCATGAAAACACTGTGATGCAACATCACCTCAGAGTCGGAAACGACTGGTGCTTGCACAGGGGACTACCTTTACCTTTTTTATGTTGCCTTAACAGATACAATTGCCTTAGTTGTTCAGGGGTTTCCTCCCTCTGCTCTGCAATGTAAGCCCAACTACATTATTTTGTCTTACCAGGAATCGTTGCTGTTACATTCAAATGTTATATCTTATAATCTATTTACTGCCTGACTGGAAATTTTTTTAAAATACTTCTAATGCACCTTGGGTTTCAGTGAAGAAAGGCAGACTATTATTATTAACAACAACAGACTTGACAGTGTAATTATCTGAAATGAACTTAATGAACTTAAGACTAAGATTCAGCATAATCAGGTGGTAAAAGCTGTATTGAAGCTTATCACCTGGAGCTACTAGTATGTCTGAACATTCTTCGTGTAAGGACAAAACACCCCTTCACTGCACATAGATTGCAAGGGGAAAAAATTGTCTGAACCCATTCCTTGGGTGTGCTGCTTTTATGTGCAAAAGGGTTTTTTCGATTGGACATACACAATCTGATTCATACTTGCACATTCCCTGATATTACTTTCCAAAGGGACTAGCATACTATGAGAATCGCTTAGTGATGCTGGCAGTCAAAAGAATTGTATTCAGGGTGGGGGGTGAGGAGATGGGTTTAGCAAGGGAAACTTCTTATTAGGGTCTACTGAAACACATTTTCAGGGGCTTTACTTCCTTACATACACAAAGTGTGTCCTCATTTGGTAGATTATATATACACAAACAGAGGATAGATTTAAAATGAACAAGCAATGGAGTCAAAAGGCAAAGAAAGCAAGAGATACAACGCATGACACTTCTATGTGAAGCCCAATTGTATATAAGGAAGGGCAGTGACTATTCAATAGCAGTAATAGGTGACAATGCAATCTTCGTAGATATGCTAAACAAATTTGAGGATATGCTAAACAAAAATGAGGAGGAAGATCCTGACCTGGATAGCCCAATCTTTTCAGATCTCAGAAGCTAGGCAGAACTGGCCCTAGATAATATTTGTATAGGAAACCTCCCAAGGACTACTAAGGTCAGGAAGCAGAGGCAGGCCATGGCAAACCACTTCTGAATGTCTCTTGCCCTGAAAAACCATAAATCAGCTGACTTGATGGCACTTTCCACCATCACCAATGCGGCAGGAATTCATTGCTCTTATCGAGGCCCAATTAAATAAACTTCCAAATTAATTCTTACATGGATTCAGTAGTTGCATGCAGTCTTTGTTATCAAGGCTAAAAGAGATATTGCCCTTTGTACCTACCACAGCAGATCTGCTCAACTGCTGATGTGATAATTACCCACAATTTTCTATCAGGGTATTGAGCTAAAACATACACTATTTTGTAGATTCTGGGACTAACTATTGGCTGTGAAGTCTGACTTCCCAGTTCTGATTCACCATTAACTTGCCTTTGGATGAGACTTCAGTAACAGTCAATTATCCAGCTCCCATCCAGTCCTTCCTACATCTGGTAGCTTGAGCTCTATTGGCCACAGTTATAATCCCTCTCCTTCACTCTGGGCATGCCATGAAACATCTATTTGCTTAAAATCTTTCCAATACTTTAGAAACTTCTTTATAGAGCAGGGTTGCAAGTTCCAGTTGCTTTTCAAGTTTGTGTCAACAGCTCCACATTGTGGCTAAATACATACTAAGCAGGCACTTTTCCCCATGTGTCACAATGTGAATCAGATCAGCAGAGGACCAGGAGATCCAAAGTCTGTCCTACAAGTATTAGTGGTGCCATGAGAAAATATGTTTATTTTATTCCATGAGATTCCAGTTTTTCTGGGGAAAATGTGCTAAGAAGAATAAAAATCCAGAAGACATTTTAGCATTGCTAAGATGGAGAGATTTTCTGGCACCAAGACAAGGAGGGAAGGATGGGACAGGCTTTTTCAATTTTCACAGCATGAAAGGTTTTCTCTAGCTACAGTTCTGCTGTGAATTAAGACTGTTAAAGACAAAAGAAAAGAAAAATTCAAAAATCTCTTCTTCCTCAGTTGAGCTAAGGAACCACATTGCAGGATCCCACAACTTGAAAAGCCTGTACCTACAGCCTCAAAATCATGGAATTTTTGCCCAAGGCATAGGTCTATTATATAGCATAAGAACAGGTCTAATTTTGTTTGCTTCACACATGTGAATATGATAGTAATGCATTTACAAATCAGCCCACGTGGCAATCAGAGTAACAAAGGCTTTCTGTGCCAAAACCACAGAATGCTGGAGTGAACAAGAGGCTCTTGACAGACAGCATCTCTAGGAACTGGGCTGTTATCTACTGGAAGTTTTCCCCATGTGTCACAATGTGAATCAGATCAGCAGAGAACCAGGAGATCCAAAGTCTGTCCTACAAGTATTAGGTTATCCAAATGCATAACCTAAACAAGACCATTTGTAGATCATGTGGCATTCTGAAGGCATTACAGAACATAAGAGAAGCCATGCTGGATCAGGCCAACGGCCCATCAAGTCCAACACCCTGTGTCCCACAGTGGCAAAAAATTTTATATACACACATACACTGTGGCTAATAGCCACTGATGGACCTGTGCTCCATATTTTTATCTAAAGCCTTCTTGAAGGTGGCTATACTTGTGGCCGCCACCACCTCCTGTGGCAGTGAATTCCACATGTTAATCACCCTTTGGGTGAAGAAGTACTTCCTTTTATCCATTTTAACCTGTCTGCTCAGCAATTTCATCGAATGCCCACGAGTTCTTGTATTGTGAGAAAGGGAGAAAAGTACTTCTTTCTCTACTTTCTCCATCCCATGCATTATCTTGTAAACCTCTATCATGTCACCCCTCAGTCGACGTTTCTTCAAGCTAAAGAGCCCTAAGCGTTTCAACCTTTCTTCATAGGGAAGGTGTTCCAGCCCTTTAATCATTCTAGTTGCCCTTCTCTGGACTTTCTCCAATGCTATAATATCCTTTTTGAGGTGCGGCGACCAGAACTGCACACAGTACTCCAAATGAGACCGCACCATCGATTTATACAGGGGCATTATGATACTGGCTGATTTGTTCTCAGCAGCAAAGAGACAAGTTTCAGCATCTGTTTAAACAAAGCATCTCTTTTTTTTTTGTTAAACTAAGATATAACTTTACTGGCGCTCTTAGGCATTGCTGAACATTTTCTGGATGTTTTAGAATATAACACACTTTACTGTAAACAGATATATACACATGTGTAAAAAAACATTCATGATTTCACTGCAGGGTTAATGCATGGGGAACTTTCATGGGGCTTGCTCCTCTATGGTTGGAGTTGCTGGAAATACAACACACACACTTTCTCCCCTCCCATATCGAGGACACAGGTCATTGGTGCTTTTCCTTCTCTTGATTCCATAAATACATTCCTCTTTGCTTTTAGAGGAACCACAGCTTGGGATCTTCTCTCCATACATGACTTTACTCAACGTATCTGAATAGAAAAAGATTGGGCAGTGGTTCTGTTGAGACCTGGAGACTTCTTGCTGGAGGTAAAGAGGCAGATCTGATGCAGCTGGGAGGACTCCCCTTACAGAGAGAAAACCTACCTTGGGTGTTCCACTACCTCTCAGTGTCGGAGCGGGAGTAGCAGAGTGAGGGAGATGACTTGCCCGACACAGGGCTTCAGGAAAGAAAATCAGGCAGACGCGTGCAACTAGTGCCAAAAGGTGTATTAACATATATACACGACAAGTGCTCTCTTGTGCAGTCTATACAATATCACCTCCACGGACAAAGTGCTTCGCCTAACCACCATCTCACAGGGAGAGACCTGTGTGATGCACACACAGATCATATATAGTCCAAGCAGCCAATCCTGGCCGTGCTGACTCAGCAGATTGCATCACTTGGCTTCTGCCGGCTCAAGCCGGTCTGCTGATCAGGTCACTGTGACCTAGCCTGGCAGCTAGATCACCAGCTGTCATACTGTGGCTGTCAGACTGGGTTTATGTAGATTCTTGCTCCAACACACCTCCTAATCTATTTAAACCCAGTGCACCAAAACACTTCACACAGTTTACATACATGTCCACCAGCAACATTACAGTTCATATTTACGTAGCTCGGAACCCTTTCCGGAATTCGTTCAGGAACTCATCATGATTGTAAAACACATCATCGTGTTCCTGTTCAGCCAGCTCTTTCAGACGCTTGGCTTCAGCCTCCTTCTCCCTTGCCTCGCACTCTGCCACCCAGGCTTTCCATTTCTTAGCCTTTTCTTTTAACATTTCCTCAAATCCGGGTGGGTCTGGATTGACAGTCAGAGTGACATAGGGACACTTGTACCTAGCGGGACGTTGGCCTTTGGTGGACCTGGCAGACACCCGTGGCCCTGTGCTTGGACCAGCTTTGTCTTCTTCGGGTTGCTCTGTTCCCACCTCCTGGGCTGGTTGCTCTGCCCCTGTAATTGGGTGTTGAACCTCCTGACTCTCACACTTTACCTCCAGTTCCTGCATTTGAGGCTCTGCCTCCTGACTCTGCTCGTCAGGCTCTGTGCCAGCATTCGGCTCACCTTCTCCAGCCCCACTGGGTGCCACCTCCTGGGCTGGAGTTCTGGGCTGCGCTCCAACATCGTTATCGCTACTTGGCAGCAGGACAAATTGTTTCTGCAAGGAGTGCAACCTTGGCCAGCTGCTTTCTTCATTGAACTGGGCACTCTTACTAAGTGTTATCTTGCTTTTGCTATTGCAGAAACGATAACACCTGGCCCTTGGCTTGTAGCCCAGAAAAATTAGGCTCTCTGCCCGGACATCCCCCTCCCCGCTACTCGTGGAGTGGATGCCAACCCGAGCCCGTGACCCAAAGACTTTTAAAGAACTCAAATCTGGGGTCTTGTTCAACAGTAACCTGTAAGGCACATTTTTCACAGTATTACACCAAACCCTATTTTGCAAAAAAACAGCTGCATGTATGGTTTCTGCCCAATAGGTCATTGGCAGTTGTGCATCCTCTAACATGCAATACATCACATTCTGCAATACAGCCCCATGCCCATTTTCTCGGGGCGTTGCCGGGTTCGTCAGACGGTGGGCAATGCCCTTGTTCTCCAGCCAACGTTTCATCTGGTTAGATAAGAATTCCCCCCCTCTGTCGGTTTGTACAGCTAGGAGATTAACCCCTAATTGTCTCTCCACTGCTTTGACCCACTTGGTGAATGTCTTATACACCTCAGACTTATGCACCATGGTGAAAACCCACGCGTACCTCGTGTGGTCGTCGGTGGCCACCAAGCAGTATCTCCTCCCCGACAGACTCTTTGGCAATGGGCCAATAACGTCTAAATGGACTAGTTCCAGGGCTCGTGTGCTTTCCCTTGAGCTTTCTTTAGCAACAGCACACGCCTTGCTTTTGGTCTTCTTGCAGACCTGGCAATCCAAGTAACATTTGCAAGGATTTACTTTCAAACTAGGCACAAGCTCCAGGGTTTTCTTTAACGCCCTAAATCCGCAGTGCCCAAGTCTCCTATGGAGCAAATGTATACAATTATTGTGCACAGGCTCATTCGACACCTGAGCCACCTGGGCACAATCACTCTGGACCACATACAGTTTACCTTCCCTCTTTCCTGTCACAAGCAACTTTCCCCCACCTCCCAGGATTTTGCAGCAGGTTTTCTCAAATCTCACCTGGTATCCCTGGTCAAACAGTGTGCTAACACTCAACAGGTTAGACTGCAGTGAGGGTACATACAACACATTTTGCAACATACATTTCAGTGCAGGAAATTCCACATTGCCTGAGCGAACAGAATTGGCAGTGGTCCCATCAGCCAATCTCACATACTTATGCTCAGGACTGTCAATGTTTTTCAACAACTCCTTCTCGCAGCAGAGATGGCTCGTTGCCCCGGAGTCTAAAATCCAAGCAGACCCTGTGCTCTCTACTGCAGACGTGACCAGCCGGGTTGCTTCCTCACACGGGCTGGCGGTCCTCCGCTCTCGCCGCACACGCCCCCGCCTCTTCTCCCTCTCAGGGCAAGCTCGGAGCAGGTGCTGCGACGACCCGCATCCATAGCAGCGACGGACTGCGAACGCAGTCGGCTCCACTTCCTCCACCTTCGGACGCCTGCCAGCAGCAGAAGCTGGCTCATTCTTGGCTGTCTTCCCGGACACACCGATAACAGCACGCTGCCCGGCCGACACCCCCGGACAGCTCACGGCCGCAATTCTCTCTTGGAAGTCAAGCAGGTGGGCACAGACGTATTCCATGGTCAGGGTCGCTACGTCCACCGTCTCCAGAGAAGTTATCAGGGGAGTGTACTCAGGTGGCAACGACGACAGCAAAATGTACACTCTGTCGTCTGGAGCTACAGTCTTGCCTCTTGCCTCCAGCTCAACGAAACAGTCCGTTAGCCGTTTGATGTGATCTTTCACACACCCTCCAGCCGGCATAACGGTGCGGAACATCCTCCTTGTCAAGGCCATGAGGGAACCAGCAGTGGTGCTAACATGCACCGCACTCAACGCGTCCCAGGCAGCCTTGGGAGTGTCCTTCCCTCGCACATAAACCAGCTGGTCATCTCCTATAGACAGCACTATGTTGGCCAGTGCCTTATCCGATAACACAGTCTCGGCAGGAGATAAGTCAGCAGGGGGGTTACTCACGAACAGCCATTGCCCTTCACGCTTGAGGCAGTGTTGCATTCTCAGGCTCCACACCGCGTAGTTGGCTGAGGTGAGCTTCTCAACGGCTACTCCAAGCTGTTGCTGAGCCATCGTGCCGACTCCTCCTCACAGCTGGCTGCCGACGTCCCTCTGGCTCTCAAACAGAGAACGGTGGTGCTTCTGTGTCCTTCACCGGCGTTCCTCGCCTCCGGCTCTTTCCAAACTCACAGTCAGCTCAACTCTCAACTCTCCCCTCCGCGCAGCGGAAGCGCCCTGGGCCCATAACCCTGTCGGAGCGGGAGTAGCAGAGTGAGGGAGATGACTTGCCCGACACAGGGCTTCAGGAAAGAAAATCAGGCAGACGCGTGCAACTAGTGCCAAAAGGTGTATTAACATATATACACGACAAGTGCTCTCTTGTGCAGTCTATACAATATCACCTCCACGGACAAAGTGCTTCGCCTAACCACCATCTCACAGGGAGAGACCTGTGTGATGCACACACAGATCATATATAGTCCAAGCAGCCAATCCTGGCCGTGCTGACTCAGCAGATTGCATCACTTGGCTTCTGCCGGCTCAAGCCGGTCTGCTGATCAGGTCACTGTGACCTAGCCTGGCAGCTAGATCACCAGCTGTCATACTGTGGCTGTCAGACTGGGTTTATGTAGATTCTTGCTCCAACACTCAGACCTGTGGTGACAAAGTGTTTGTTCAATTTATTGAAAGGCAGCATTTCTATGCCTACTCTGCTATGAACTCCACTTGCCTCGATATGACTCCAGCATGCATATGAGGAACTTATACACTGCCTAGATCAGAAGCAGCAACCAGGAAAAGACCACCATGCTGGAGGTGGTCTATAAGGAGCAGCAAGCAGAAGGGTAGCCTCTAGTACACAGGGAGGACCTATGGAGGTAGCCTGCCAGATGGAAGCAAACCCTTAACAGCTGGTTAAAGTGAGCTTCAATTTAAAGACTTAAATTAAGCTGAAACCTGAGCATTCCAGTTCAAATGCTCTTTCCATAATCAAAACCAGACAGTATAGGTTAAAATTAGATAACAAGACTCTGTCAGTTTGTTGAATCCTGTTCTGCTGGACATGCTGGGCCTCAGCAGTATGTTCATGTTCACACTAATAGTGTCACGGGTACTATTCAACACATGCGTCTCAGTCTAGCAGAGGGAATGACAATATTTTAAAACTTTCCATAACACAAAAGAATATTTTTTTTAGAACTCGGGGAATTAGAGGGCTTATTCTTGATTTTTAATGGCAACATTTTTCATTTTTT
This sequence comes from Heteronotia binoei, assembly GCF_032191835.1. Classification (NCBI taxonomy): domain Eukaryota; kingdom Metazoa; phylum Chordata; class Lepidosauria; order Squamata; family Gekkonidae; genus Heteronotia; species Heteronotia binoei. Next base: position 73,462,743 of record NC_083228.1, on the reverse strand, counting down.
TTTCTAAAAAGAACATAAGAGAAGTCATTTGGATCAGGCCAATGGCCCATCCAGTCCAACACTCTGTGTCACACAGTGGCCAAAAAAATTATATATATATATATATATATACACACACACACACACACACAAACACACACACATATATATACACACACACTGTGGATAATAGCCACTGATGGACCTCTGCTCCATATTTTTTATCTAAACCCCTCTTGAAGCTGTCTATGCTTGTAGCCGCCACCACCACCTCCTGTGGCAGTGAATTCCACATGTTAATCACCTTTTGGGTGAAGTACTTCCTTTTATCTGTTTTAACCTGACTGCTCAGCAATTTCATCGAATGCCCACGAGTTCTTGTATTGTGAGAAACGGAGAAAAGTACTTCTTTCTCTACATCCCATGTATTATCTTGTAAAACTCTATCATGTCACCCCGCAGTAGACATTTCTCCAAACTAAGGAGCCCCAAGTGTTTTAACCTTTCTTCATAGGGAAAGTGTTCCAACCCTTTAATCATTCTAGTTGCCCTTTTCTGGACTTTTTCCAATGCTATAATATCCTTTTTGAGGTACGGTGACCAGAATTGCACACAGTATTCCAAATGAGACCTTACCATCGATTTATACAGGGGCATTATGATACTGGCTGATTTGTTTTCAGTTCCCTTCTTAATAATTCCCAGCATGGCGTTGGCCTTTTTTATTGCAATCGCACACTGTCTCGACATTTTCAGTGAGTTATCTACCATGACCCCAAGATCTCTCTCTTGGTCAGTCTCTGCCAGTTCACAGCCCATCAACTTGTATTTGTAGCTGGGATTCTTGGCCCCAATGTGCATCACTTTGCACTTGGCCACATTAAACCTCATCTGCCACGTTAACGCCCACTCACCCAGCCTCAACAGATCCCTTTGGAGTGCCTCACAATCCTCTCTGGTTCTCAGCACCCTGAACAATTTAGTGTCATCTGCAAACCTGGCCACTTCATTGCTCACTCCCAACTCCAAATCATTTATGAACAAGTTAAAGAGCATGGGACCCAGTACTGAGCCCTGAGGCACCCCACTACTTACCGTCCTCCACTGTGAAGACTGCCCATTTATACACACTCTCTGCTTCCTATGAATTAGCCAGTTTTTGATCTACAAGAGGACCTGTCCTTTTACTCCATGACTCTCGAGCTTTCTAAGGAGCCTTTGATGAGGAACTTTATCAAAAGCTTTCTGGAAGTCAAGGTAAACAACATCTATTGGGTCTCCTTTGTCCACATGTTTGTTCACCCCCTCAAAGAAATGTAACAGGTTAGTGAGGCAAGATCTTCCCTTACAGAACCCATGCTGAGTCTTCCTCAATAACCCGTGTTCATCAATGTGCCTACTCATTCTGTCCTTGATAAGAAAGAGGGTATTGCATTGGAGTATGACCTCAGGCTCATACAGTAAAATTTGGTATATCACACCAAGGATGTGGGAGTGGGTATCACAGTTCTTTCAGGAAACAAGAATACCACATCTTTAAAACAGGCTCCTTCTCCTTCAAATACCCCAAGTAGCGACACTGGTCAAGGCCACACAAACCCTGGCCATTTTTGGTAGGCACTCATGGCTGTATGCCTTCCAAAAGGAGTCCAAAATAAGGCAGGGCTCAGAATAGTTTGTTCTTAAAAGCTGAAAGGGTCATATTAGAGGCATTTCAGCATAAAAGATATGAGCAATCTTATCTTTAGCTCACTATAATTTCTAAAGCATAGCTTATTAGAGAACAGAGAAATGATTCTACATAGTAGGAGCAGAAGATGGATTTTTCCTCTCACCTTCTTCCCCCAACAGCTCCCCAAGAGCCTCAAAAAAGGCAGTACCAAGGGGCTCATGAGGACAGAAAGCTATGCAACTTGTGTGGATGAAATGAGGAAAGAGAAGCAAGTGAAATCATCCCTTTTTGCTTCTTCCAGAATCAGAATCTCAGAAATGCCACTGGCAGAACAATTTCACCCACTTTCCCCTCCTAACTGCCCATGTTGAGTGTCCCCTAACCCTCGGTATCAGCTTTCCAAGGCTCACAGGGAGGCAGGAAGGGGAGAGTTGTGAAAAATCCACTTATTTCATGACCTTCTATTGACATTGCACAGGATTCAGACCTGTTTGGAAAACACTGGGCACAACACAACAGCTTGATGCTTATAACTACGAAAGGCTCAAGAGCAACAGAGTGTTTAAAAATGAAGGTTCCATAGCATTCATTGTACTCATCTCTCTAGGCTGTTAATATTCATCACATTATAGAGCCCAAATGCAAAGTTCGTTTTTTCTCCTATGCAGCCACAAGAGGGCATTCACAACATGACAACTCATTTAAAAAATCCCCACAGTTCCTGGAACATCAGAGTTTTATAAGCCAGTTGCATCTTTTGAAAAGTGAAAAAATAAAAATTTAATGATTTAGCAACTTCTAACTTTTCTGATTTAGAATAAGAATTCAGCCAAGTCTTTGAGAACTGTTGTCCTTACTGTTCATGGCCACTGGATAAAGTTTCACCTCTACAAGTCCATGCCTTAAAAGACAGTGTAATATTCCTCCATGGTAGTGACAACATCACTGTTGCTCTCCATCAGATCCAGGAGGTAACGAATCACAGGTTCAGTGACAAAACAGCTGTAGTTCTGTTGAACGCAGCTAAGAATGTGGCGAAGATGGCAGCCCTTTTCAGCATCTAGAGGAATAAAGGCAAATGGGAAAATGGGCAGATGGTCACTGTAGGTGATCCCACACAAGTGAAGTCTCATGATCCCCACAGCTTGTAGTAGAACAAGGAGCAAGTGTCAAAGGCTGTAGGATATGAAGGCTGCCTCCTAGAATATTACGGGCAATCCAACACTCATGTCTCATTGTGGTAAACAGAACCTGAACTGCACCTTGTTTAACCAGGTCACATCATTTAAAATCATTTAACACTTTCAAGTAACTTAACAGGTTTCACACTTCCAGATACTATGCATGAAAACTGTCTTTCTGGAACTAGAAAGAACAACTGAAATGTACAATTTATATGTCAGTTATGAATGCTGAAGCTAAAGTCTTGCTGGCTGTGCTAAGCATCCTCATGCCACATAAAGACAAAAGAATTGCCAAGTCTTCAGTCATTGTGAATTGCCAGGTCTCCAGTCAAGTTTGCTTTTGTGTTTCTGACTCTAGAGCAGTTTTGTTAGATATGGGGTTTCTTAGACTGCCCTTTGCTAAGTTGTTTTTAATCATATTTTTATCTTGCTGCTTTGTGCCATCGTTTTAGATAGTTTTTAAAATTAGTATTAACTAGAGTTGCCAGGTCTGACTCAGGAAATATCTGGGGACTTCGGGGGTGGAACCAGGAGAAAGGTTTTGACTAGCATGATTGAACTCTAAAGGGAGTTTCAGCCATCACATTTAAAGGGACTACACTACTTTTAAAGGCCTTCCCTTCATTGGAAATAATGCAGGATGGGGACACTTTTTTTGGGGGGGGGGCTAATGCTTAGAAGGAGATGGCTTAAATTCTTCCTTTTATCCTTAGTTGGGATAGACTGATACTACTCAAGACCTGTCGGAGGGAGAGTGAGAGACAGATAGATAGATTTCAGGTGCAATACCAGACTAATATCCTATTAGGTGTAGAACCAAGTCTGACACCCTTGTAGTCCTCTAATAGTGCAGGCACAACACGCCCACAAGAAGGGAAGGCTACACCCGGATAAGCAGGAAAAACTCCATTTTCTCCTTTGAATCCAGTTTGGCAACTAGGTCTTTACTAAGATGCAGATAAAGTTCATTGTTTCTACCAATGTAAGTGTACCAGGGATACATTTACTCTAAATTGGAATGATGCTTTTCTTAGAATCCCCCTCTCACTTTCCCAGAGAGATACCAATTAAATACATGTACACAATAAAATATCCAAAATACTGACGGCAAGGACAATAAGCAGTATGGAATTATCAAGAACCCCTGAAATACTCCTAGTTAGAAGCCACAAGAAGATAGATAGCTAACATGTATATTTGTTAAGCAGTTTATTATAAGACAGGGGTATGAAGCACCCTTTTTTAGCTGCCCAAAGCCCCCCAAATGCAACACCTACCATGAAGATGTGACAGCAAACATAATGATGGAGGAGAGAAGGGTTGTCCTTGGCCAAAGATGCGGGGAACAAGTCAAGCCCCAGTAGCATGGCCAGCATCTCAGGTATTCACCTTAAGAGTAGGCTGGCTGCTGTGCATATCTGGGAGATGATGGGCATAAGCCATACCTACTACCTTCTCCTGTACCACTGGCTCCAGAAGTGATGTTGGTTAATATGGAGTAGATCTGGCTGTAGGGAGATCTGGCCCCAGGAACCAAACAAAATGGTCTGGTGTGTCACTGCTGGCAAGTATGCCAGGGGGTGTTGCTTAAACATGATTTAAACTTTTACTCCCACTACACATCCATCCAATGTAGTTTCCCATTCTAATTTGCATATGCCTACCACAGAATGTCTTCAAATTTTACAGGAAGAAAGGTAGGTCAAATGACAGAGAAAGGAAGGCAGAAGGGAAAGAAAAAAGGAAGGAAATGTGACCAGCTCCATATTTACTGAGGTTAGGAAAAGAAACCTAGCTTCTTCCATCCAAGAAATGGATTGAGTAAAAGATGTGCAATCACCTTTACTTCAGAAAATCATCTTTACTTCAGAAAAATAGCATACCCCTTAGTAATTTCAAAAGTGGGTTAGATTCTGTTCAAAATTTCCACTGACAGATGGAAATTTCATCAGCACAACAGGGTTCTCCCCCTGCAGCTCAAAAATGCCCCTCCCCAAATGCTGCCCCTAAGGAACAGAGCCTCCCAGGAACAACAGGAGGGGAGGGTCAGAGGTCTGCTGTGAAAAGGGGGAATTAGTGAAACCATCCCATTTTGTTTGTTAACACTGGGTTTACTTTCTTTGTTTTATTTGTATAAAGAGAGCTGTCAGTTTTATTACAAATTGTTGCAACTTGGCAATATAGTTTTACAACTCTTAATATTTTAACTTTCATATTGACAATAGTTTGCACCTGTAATTTATATGACTTTCATTACTGGAAGCCACCTAGAAGCTTTTAGCTGAGAGGCAAGGTAGAAATAATTTAAACAAAAAGTAGTCTCAGGTACCTATGGGATAGCATCTCTGGCTTCCTAATGAGCCCCTGCCATCCTACTCCCTAGTCAAGTTTTAAAAGTGAGAACTTGCTTCTTTTATCCCATGAGACTGATGCAGGCGTTTACATGAAAAACAAAACCCACAGCTATTTCTTCTGTGTCAGTGTTGTGCCTTTTCAGCAGCCTTTCTTTTGATTTTTTTTTCTTCAAAGGATGTACACATCTCTTTCCAGCACTAGAATTCATCTTCTGCCCTTCCCAAAGAGACCCCCTGAGCAACAAGGCTCCCACACTCCTTTCCATTTGCACTGGTATTACACTACTGAAGCAGGAAGAGAAATAGCAAAATCATAACACTAAAGTAGGTCCTGTTGCTCCTGTTTATGGCTGCTCAGGGTGGGAAGTCTCCCAGAAATTATATCCTGACTAGAGCGACTGGGGCCTAGGAGAAATATGGCAGCTATAGGCATACACAGCTCAGAGAAGAGAACCTCTAGGTGTTCTGTCCCACCCAGTATCAATGACACAGTCACAGAATGCTAAGAGTGTCTGTGCATTGTGGTTGGCCTCAACCAGTCAGCATGACTCCTCAGCCTTGTTCTACAACCATTTGCTGCAACTGGAGATGGTAAGAACCCGGCTGCATCTGTTAAACCATGTGATCTCCTGGCTGCCCAGTAGCCAGTCGCAATCCCAGGTTGGGTTTTTTTTTTTTTTTAGTTTAAAACAATTTATTGTAATATATTGTAATAACATAGCTTCATTTGTCATTAAATGTTAATACACATTTTTTCACCCCACCCCTTTTGTGACCCCCAGCAGTGCATTCCCCTTTATCAAATGTCCCCGTATTATTATTTAATCTAATTTGTTATACGGTAATAAACTTTGTCTATTAGAAAATCTTTCTCCGAACAACTCAAAAATTATAATCCATCTTCATGATATGTCTTCTTAGTCATTAGGAATAAGAAAAAAAGGTTATAATCCAATAATCATGTCTTTTAAACTGTAATCCATACATCGCTTCTTTAAAAATTAATCATTGTCAAAGATCACCAAATGTCGTTTAACGTTCCATTGTTTTTCAATGTATTTTTGAAACTTTCCCCAGTCATTTTTAAATTTCTCTAAATCTTGTTCTTTTAAGATTCTCGTAAATTTGTCCATTTCACTCCAATGCATAACTTTCAGAGTCCAATCCCATACTTCTGGTATTTTGTCTTGTTTCCACATTTGCACATATAATGTCCGTGCAGCTGAAAGCATATACAAAATTATTGTTCTATCTTGCTTTGAAATTTTTCCATTTGTAATCCCAGCAGGAAGATATCTGGTGCTTTCTTAATATTATATCCCAAAACTTTCAAGATCTCCTGCTGAATCATTTGCCAGAATTGCTTCGCCTTTTCACAAGTCCCCCACATATGGTAAAAGATCCTTCATGACATTTACATTTCCAGCATCTATCTGACAACTGATTGTTCATTTTTGCCAGTTTCTTAGGTGTCATGTACCATCTGTATAACATTTTGAAGCAATTCTCTTTAATGTTATAATATACAGAAATTTTCATAGAGTTCTTCCATAGGTGTTCCCACGACTCCATCTGTATTTCCTTATTTATATTTATCACCCATTTTATCATTTGTGATTTAACTACTTCATCTTCCGTAGACCATTTCAATAATAGTTTATATGTCCTTGAAATCAGCTTTTCACTTTCTCCAAAAAGCATTCTCTCCAGTTCTGTTTGTTCTTGTCTTATTCCATAGTTCTTAATGTCCTGTTCAAGCAAGTTCTTTATTTGTTGCAGTTGAAACCAATTATATTTATGTTGTATTTCTTTATCTGTTTTTAATCCCACCTTTTCCCCTTGGATCTTTAAAAGTTGTTTATATGTTAACCACTTTTTTTCTTTAATATCTGAATACAATTTTATTACTTCTGTTGGTACTATCCAAAGTGGTTTCCTCTCGTCACCATTTTTAAAATATTTTTTAAACCAGGTATTTAACAGATTGATTCTGATATAGCGATGTGAGAAGAAACCATCCATCTTATTTTCCCCATAGTACATATATAAGCATGCCATCCAAAGATATTTCCATGTCCTTCTAATGTCAATAACTTTCTATTTGATAATGCCATCCATTCCTTAATCCACACCAGGCAAACTGCATCATGATACAGCTTTAAGTTAGGCAGCTGGAATCCACCTCTTTCTTTGGCATCAGTCAGAATTTTCATTTTAATTCTTGGTTTTTCCCCAGCCCATACAAATTTTGAAAGTTTCCTTTGCCATCTATCAAATTGTTTATTGTCTTTCACTATTGGGATTGTTTGAAACAGGAACATGATTCTCGGTAAAACATTCATCTTAATTGCAGAGATTCTACCCAGCATAGACAGGTTCAATTTGTTCCATTTAATCATATCTCCATCGAACTTGCACCAGTTTTTCATAATTGTTTTTATACAAATCAATATTTTTTGTTGTTATTTCCACACCTAAATATTTTACTTTTGAAGTAACTTCACACTCTGTTAATTACTGTAGTTCTTCCTGTTTGCTCTTTATCATATTTTTACACAAAATTTTTTCTTTTTCTTTATTTATATAAAAACTTGCCAATTCGCCATATTCTTGTATCTTACAAAGCAGCAATGGTGTTACATGAGTGGGATTTTCATTTATAAACACGTCATCTGCAAATGCTCTATATTTGTAAGAAAAACGTTTCATTTTTAGCCCCTCTATCTGTTTATCATCTTGGATTTGAATTAACAAAACCTCTAAAGTCATTATAAATATCAGTGGAGATAGAGGGCAGCCTTGTCTTGTTCCTTTATTTATCATCATTTTTTCTGTTAAATCTGCATTAATGCAGAGCCTTGCTGAGTGTTCAGAATATATCGCCTTTACCATTCTAATGAAGTCTTCTCCCAATCTCAATTTCTCCATCACTGCAAACATAAAGTCCCAATGCACATTATCAAATGCTTTTTCTGCGTCTGCAAAAAATAATGCTACTTCTTTTTCAGGGTGTTTTTCATAATATTCAATAATATCTATAACTGTCTTTATGTTGTCTCTGATTTGTCTCTTGGGAAGAACTGTTCAAATGCTGTTTAAGGCACTCTGCTAAGATCCTTGCGTATATTTTATAGTCATTGTTTAGTAATGAAATTGGTTTGTAATTTTTCACATTTGTGGTGTCTTTGTCCTCTTTTAGTATCAAAGAGATTACTGCTTCTTTCCATGTACTAGGAACTTTCCTATCTAATCTTATAGTGTTCATCAATGTTTTGGTAATAGCGTCTCAGCGAGAACTTTATAAAATTTTGCCGTGAAGCCATCTGGACCAGGTGCTTTTCCTAATTTCATTAAGTTGATCGCCTCTTCTATTTCTCCTCTCTCAATTAGTTTATTCAACAAATTATCCATGCTTTTTGTTAATTAGTTGACCTTAATATTCTGTAGATACTCACCAATTCTTTTTCTATCAACATTTTGGCTTTTAAACAGCTTGGTGTAATATTTGTAAAATTCCCTTTTAATGCCTTCATGGTCAACAATGTCTTTTTTTCCAGCTACATTTTTAGTTAATTACTTTATTCTCCCTTCTTTTTTTGAGTTGCCATACAAGATATTTTCCAGGTTTATTTGCACCTTCAAAAGATTTCTGCTGTAGTCTTTTTAAATTTCATTCCAATTCTTTATTCAGCAAATCACTCATTTGGCTTTGTAGTATTGTAATTTCTCTTATAATCTTTTTCCCAGGTTGTTTTTTAAGCTCTTTCTCTTTTTTGCCAATTTCTTTCTGAATGTCCGTCATTTGTTTATTTTTGGCTCTTTTATGCTTTTGGTCAGTGTAATCAAAATGCCCCTCATTACTGCTTTATATGCATCCCACACAATTTGAAACTGGGTATCTTCTTTTTCATTTATTTGGAAGAAGAATTTAGTTTCCTTTTCCGGAGAAACCACTATTTCCTGTTTCTGTTGGAAATCCTCATTTATATGCCATCTTAGAGTCTTTTCCCCTGATTTTGCAGACTACAATATTGGATTGTGGTCTGCTGTTATTTTAGGAAGTATCTCTATTTTCTTCGTTAAAAGTCCAAGATCTTTTGTGGTCCAGATCATGTCAATTCTTGAAAAAGAGTTGTGCCTTGCCTAGAAGTAAGTATAATCACGTTCTTTGGGGTTTAATTTCCTCCATATATCCTCTAAACTCTCGTTTTACCAGTTCAAAGAATGATTTCAGTAGTTTCCCTTCGTTATTTTTTCCCCCAGTTCTGTCCAGAGTATTTTTCACTGTTCCATTAAAGTATCCCATTATCATAATTTGATCATGCACAACTTGGTCCAATTGTTGCATTATATCTTCAAAAAAAGTCTTTTGCTCCATTTGGAGCATATACTCCCAGCAACAAAGTTCTTTTATAATTCTGTGTCACTTCTATCGCAATATATCTGCCATCATCTTTACAAATTAATTTCGAGTCAAGTTCTTGTTTGATATAAAATACTACACCTCTTTTTTTCTCCTTAGCCAATGAAAAAAATTCCACACCAAGTTGTTTATTCCATAAAAAGTTGTAATCCGTTTGTCTGATGTGTACTTCTTGTAGACAAATTATGTTACATTTTTGTTTCCCAATCCAGTGAAAAGTTGCCCTTCTTTTCCTGGTGAGTTAAATCCATCTATATTCCAAGATATTAATTTGTAATCCATAATGGTTTTTATTCTTGATCTAATTCCCCAAAGTTTTTATGCTCACTCAAAAAGTTTGCCATTTGCTGAATGGTTGTGATGGTAAATCTCTGTCCTTTGAATTCAAAACTCAAACCCTCTGGAAGTTCCCATCTGTATCTTATTTCTTTTTCTCTCAGCTTTTCTGTCAGCCTTTTGTAGTGTCTCCTGTCACTGATGACTTTCCTTGGCAGTTCTTTCATGATTCTTACTTTGCTGCCATCCACCTCTAGTAGGCTCTTAAATTGTTTACTAAGACTTTCCCGCCATGTTGGATACAGTATTGGAACCCGAGGCTCCGTGCCTGTCTTCTGATTTTAGTTTGGATCACTTCGACGCACTTAGCTTAGGGGAAGTCGATGGAATTCTCTCTACTGTGCGCCCTACAACTTGTGATCTTGACCCATGCCCCTCCTGGCTGATTAAATCTTGTCAGAGGGAGCTAAGATATCCTATACGGGATATCATAAATAGATCCCTCTTGGAAGGGCAATTTCCAACATCTTTGAAAGAGGCCATGGTCTGCCCCCTCTTGAAAAAAAGTACAACAGACCCGGCCAAATTGGCGAATTACTGACCGGTCTCGAATTTACCATTTTTAGGTAAAGTTATTGAGAGGGCAGTGGCGGCACAGTTACAGAGATTTCTGGATGACACTTCCGCCTTAGACTCCCACCAGTCCGGCTTCCGTCCAAGCCATGGGACGGAGACAGTGCTGGTCGCCTTGGTGGATGACCTCCAGTGGCATCTGGATCGAGGCGGCGTGGCGGTGCTGATGTTGTTAGATCTGTCGGCTGCGTTCGACACGGTCGACCATCGGCTACCGGCCCGCCGGCTTGCCGACAAAGGGATTAGGGGGTCCGCCTTACAGTGGCTTTCCTCCTTCCTTGATGGTCGAGGACAAAGGGTGGCAATTGGGGGAAAGCTGTCCCAGAGGCACCCACTAGTGTGCGGGCTGCCACAAGGTGCAGTTCTCTCTCCGATGTTATTTAACATCTACATGCGCCCCCTTGCCCAGATTGCCTGGAGGTTTGGGCTTGGGTGCCACCAATATGCAGATGACACCCAGCTCTATCTACTAATGGACGGCTGGCCTGACTGCGTCCCGGAAAACCTGGACTTAGCATTGCAGGCCGTGGCAGGTTGGCTCAGGCTGAATGGGTTGAAGTTGAATCCAACGAAGACAGAGGTCCTTTGCTTGGGCCGTGGTGCCCTGGGGGGGGGGGAATCCCCCTTCCAGCTTTTGACGGTGTACTGCTGAAAGCGGCCCACAGAGTCAGGACCTTGGGGGTTCTTCTGGAGCCTTCATTGTCAATGGAGGCACAGATAGCGGCCACTACCAAGTTCGCGCTTTTTCATCTTCGACAGGCGAAGCAGTTGGCCCCCTTCCTTGGGCGCCAGGACCTAGCAACGGTGATCCATGCTACGGTCACCTCGAGACTGGACTACTGTAACGCCCTCTACATGGGGCTGCCATGTAGAGGGCGTTACAGTACTCGGCGGCTGCAGCTGGTGCAGAACGCAGCGGCTAGGCTGCTGTTGGGGATCCCAAGATGGGAGCACATACAGCCGGGGCTGCACGGACTGCACTGGCTGCCGGTGGTGTACCGAGTTCGTTACAAGGTGCTGGTTATTACCTTTAAAGCCCTGTATGGCCGAGGACCTGTCTACTTGAGGGATCATCTTTCCCCGTATGAACCCCAGAGAGCGCTGAGGTCAGCTGGAAAGAACCAGCTGAATATCCCTGGGCCAAGGGAGGCCAGATTGAAGTCCACCCGGGATCGGGCCTTCTCCATAGCGGTTCCCCTACTGTGGAACCAACTCCCGGAGGAGGTACGGGCCCTGCGATGTTTAGACCAATTCCGCAGGGCCAGCAAGACCCACCTCTTTAAAATAGCCTTCACCTAATACCGAGCCAAGAAAGTCCTGCTGGATATGTTTTATGTTTTAGTCACTAGATTTTATGAAAGATCGTAACTATAGCACCATAATCTTAACCTTAATGTAATTTTAATGATTTTAAGGATGATTTTATAACTGGAATTGTAATTATTGTATATGGTTTTATTGTACACTGTATTTACGTGTTGTGAGCTGCCCTGAGCCTGCTTGCGGGGAGGGCGGGATACAAATAAAAAGTATTATTATTATTAAGAATTCTTTCCACCATATTTCTTGTCACAAATCTTACCACCACATCTCTTAGTAGTTTATTTTTTTTTGCATATTCCAAATTTACTATGTAAATATAATCATAGTAATGATCAGTTTCTTCTGGGTCCTCTCCTAAAAATTCAGCAATAATTTTAATTATATATGTCCTTAGATCAGTAGTAGTAGACTCAGGCACACCTCTTAGCCGTAGTTGGTTCTCCATAAATTTACAGTCAACTAGTAATGCTTTCTCCTGCAATTTTGTATAGTGGAATCTGCATGGTCCATTCTCATATCTAGGTCTTTCACCTTTTCTTCTATTTTCTGCAAAGCTGCTTGTGAATCTTTTCTAAGATCTTCAATATCTTTTTTCAAATCTTTTTTCACATCTTCTGCACTTATCTCAATATCTCTTTTTAGCTCTGTTTTTGTTTCTCTAATTATATTTGCCAATCTTGCTTCCATAGCATCCATTGCTACTTGCCATTCTGCTTTATCTATCTTGTCTGGTTTAGATTTAGCCATTCCCTCTCCTTCAAGTGATCCAGCCCTCATACGTTGCTGCCTTACTGCTGATCTCAGCTCCGTCATAACTGTTTGGCTGTTGTTTTAAATAGGTTCAAAAGTTGACCTCTCAAATTCAAATTTTGAGCACACATAGATTAGGTTATGCCCTGTTAAAAAAGCCCAAAACCGCCGTTCTCCGATGCTCCTAAGTCAAGATATTAATTTTTTAAAAAAAAAAATTGAAGTTTTTCTATCAGTTTAAAAACTTTTTTCCTTTTTACTCCGAAACAGCACCAAAATTAGTTTTAAGTATATAGTCCAATAGTTTTTACCTTTTAATGATGATATCTGCAGGTTCTGCTATTTTTCAATGTCCAAATTTCTTTTTATTAACTTTTAAAATTTTGACCTTCTTTTAATGGCGTCTGATACTTCGCTATGGTTTTGGGTCCTAGAGAGGGCTGGAGGACTTATTTTTCCCTTCTCATAATGGCGCCATCCTTTACCTTCCATCCTTTCTTGACACAAAGTCTCGTTTTCTATGGTTATGAAGTCTCACGTTGTTTAAGTGACAAAATTTCCTGTACTGTAGTCACCAGCTCAGCTGATCTTCTGGGAGGAGCTTTCTGTTCAAACCGCAGGTATGCCAAACAAAGTCTATTTTTCCTCTTTTAAGCTTGTTTCTCCCAATTTTCAAGTCCCAATTTCAGCCCCACCTTTACACTCCTAGATATATTATTACTTTTCTGGCTCCAGACCTTTGCTTTTAGTTTTATTTAGTCTTTTATTTGCCCCAGAGTGATAGATATAAATCTATTACCTTCAGTTCTTTTATCCTTCTTCGCACTGCTCCGTAAGTTCTCTAATGTTAATCAGTCTCATAGAAGCTTTGTATCTTGGTGGATTTAAGCAAATTAATGGCCTCAGAGATCCTCTGTAGACAATGGAATGCAATCCTTCTTGGGGGACTCTTCAAAGCCAAAAAGAAACCCCACTGGAGTTCCTCGTCAGCCAAAATAAATCCCCTCAGAACTTCACATGCATTTCTTGGCCCCCTCCCTACCTGGAAGGGGTAGGCAGCAGGTGTTGAAGTCACCTTCTCTGCCCAGAACAGAGGTTTTGATCTGCCCATCTGCTGAAGAGCAGCTCAATCCTCCATGACCAAAACCAGAAGCCCCCGCACTCCCAGGTTTTGTTCAGATATTAATAAACAGTTATGATTTTTAAATGGTTAAATGTGAGCTAAGATTTTGGACAGTATGGTATTCCTAATTCATGGCAATACGATAAAGAACAAGCAGCTCATCTCAGAGCTGGCTTCCTTTCCAAGAAAATACCATATCAGTGTAGCTTTCTTAACAGCTGCAGCTATAAAACAAGGCAAGGGATTTTGGTAGCTGGGATCACCAGCCTTATCTTTAATGAGTTACTTCCAGGGCCTTTTTTGAGCAGGAATGTACAGGAATGCAGTTCCAGCTGTCTTGGCACCAGGAGATGTGGCATAATATGCAAATGAGTTCCTGCTGGGCTTTTTCCTACAAGAAAAGCCCTGGTTACTTCTGATCCTGAGCAATGGAAAATATCCCAAATTTATATTCCCTCCCCAGAGCATGTTATCAAGTTCTGTTCTATGCTAGAAACAAAGCATGGACTAGTAAGAATACCAGAAATGAAGCAATGAACTAAGTGGCATTAAGAAGAATCCTATGAAATAAAAGCTTTTTAAAAAGGAGCTTTAAAAGGCTTAGAGACTTTTTTTTTAGATGCAAAAGCTACTCTTCTGCACCTGGTGAGCTACCAGTTGGTAGGGTTGCCTGACTGCCAGCAGGAAATGGGGGAGGGGAGAACTTACCAAGGGGAGTGGGCGTGATCGTTGCCCCCCTACACTGATGTAACTTCCAGTGCAACCAAAACTCTAGTTTGGGACTGAGTGCTGGACTCTTGCCCCCAGTGTGACACCATTGCTTCCAGGTTATGCCAGAAGTTGTATCATTGTGCATGGACAACTATTACACCCCTTTCACCATTTGGAAAATTTCTTTCTATCCATCAACCACCTGTATACTGCCAGGCAACAACAGTAATCCCCTGGAGGTCTTCCACCAGGAGCAGGCAAATGGTAAGCCTACCTGTTAGAGACCCCTACCCTAAAGAATTTTGTTTGCACAGAAAATTAATAAAGATATGTTACTAATTTATGTAAAGCTTGCAACCGAGTTTCAAAGAACTCTGCAAAATTGCTAAATATATTCCACAGCCTGCTTTTTATACGACCAGTTTCTTTCTGTGGAGAGAGAACAGAAGATTTACATGTACGAACTAAGCAGAGAGGGTGCAGTCCCTCAGGCAACCAGACAAACAATGCTAGTCTTTAAACCAACTTCAGTTCCCCCACAGCAACAAGCATACCCTTTGTAGATCTGCCAAAAAGCTGCAAAAGAACATGATAGAAGCCATGTAACCCCCTCTTGAAGCTGGCTATGCTTGTAGCCGCCACCACCTCCTGTGGCAGTGAATTCCACATGTTAATCACCCTTTGGGTGAAGAAGTACCTACTTTTATCCGTTCTAACCCGACTGCTCAGCAATTTCATTGAATGCCCACGAGTTCTTGTATTGTGAGAAAGGGAGAAAAGAACTTCTTTCTCTACCTTCTCCATCCCATGCATAATCTTGTAAACCTCTATCATGTCACCCCGCAGTCGACGTTTCTCCAAGCTAAAGAGCGCCAAGTGTTTTAACCTTTCTTCATAGGGAAAGTGTTCCAAACCTTTAATCATTCTAGTTGCCCTTTTCTGCACTTTTTCCAATGCTATAATATCCTTTTTGAGGTGCGGTGACCAGAATTGCACACATTATTCCAAATGAGACCGCACCATCGATTTATACAGGGGCATTATGATACTGGCTGATTTGTTTTCAATTCCCTTCCTAATAATACCCAGCATGGCGTTGGCCTTTTTTTATTGCAATCGCACACTGTCTTGACATTTTCAGCGAGTTATCTACCATGACCCCAAGATCTCTCTCTTGGTCAGTCTCTGCCAGTTCACACTGGCAGGAAGGGAGGCGCCCACTTGATTGTGGTGTGCCCCAAGGGGCGGTTCTCTCCCCGATGTTATTTAACATCTACATGCGGCCCCTTGCCCAGATTGCCCGAAGGTATGGGTTGGGGTGTCACCAGTATGCTGATGACACCCAGCTCTATCTGCTGATGGATGGCCAGCCTGTCTGCGCCCCGGAAAACCTTGACCAGGCACTACGGGCCGTGGCTGAGTGGCTCAGACTGAGTGGGCTGAAGTTAAATCCTACGAAGACAGAGGTCCTTTGCTTGGGCCGCCGCGGCCCGGGGAGGGGGATCCCCCTGCCGGCTTTTGATGGTGCGCCGCTTATGGCGGCGGACAGGGTCAGGAGCTTGGGGGTGCTATTGGAGCCTTCTTTAAAGATGGAGGCTCAGATAGCAGCCGCTGCCAAGTCCGCATTTTTTCATCTTAGACGGGCAAGGCAGCTGACTCCCTTTCTGGAGCGCGACGACCTAGCAACAGTGATCCATGCTACGGTCACCTCAAGGTTGGACTACTGCAACGCCCTCTACATGGGGCTGCCCTTGTCTCGGACCCGGAAACTGCAGCTGGTGCAGAATGCCGCGGCCCGGCTGTTATTGGGTCTCCCAAAGTGGGAACACATTCAGCCGGGTCTTCGGACCCTGCACTGGCTTCCAGTGATATACCGAGTCCGGTACAAGGTGCTGGTTATTACCTTTAAAGCCCTATATGGCCTGGGACCTGCCTACCTGAAGGACCGTCTCTCCCCACATGTTCCCCAGAGAGCACTGAGGTCAGGAACACAAAATCTCCTCACTATCCCCGGGCCAAAAGAAGCCCGCCTGAAAGCCACCAGGGAAAGGGCTTTCTCCGTTATGGCCCCCGTATGGTGGAATCAGCTGCCGGAAGAGGTGAGGGCCCTGCGGGACTTAGCGCAGTTCCGCAGGGCCTGTAAGACGACCCTCTTCCGGCTAGCCTATACCTAGCCTACATTTAGCTAGGATAACAACCTGAGGAAACTGGCCAGCCATCTGTTCATAGGAAACTGCATTACTCTGTTTTAATGTTTTAACTGTTTAAATTATTTAATTGTTTTACATTTGAAATTGTTTATTTTTAAGTTTGATTAATTGTTGGAAGCCGCCCTGAGCCATCCGTGGGAAGGGCGGGATATAAATCCCAAATAAATAAATAAAAAAATAAATAAATAAAACCCCATCAACTTGTATTTGCAGCTGGGATTCTTGGCCCCAATGTGCATTACTTTGCACATGGCCACACTGAACCTCATCTGCCACGTTAACGCCCACTCACCCAGCCTCAACAGATCCCTTTGGAGTGCCTCACAAGCCTCTCTAGTTCTTACCACCCTGAACAATTTAGTGTCATCCGCAAACTTGGCCACTTCACTGCTTACTCTCAACTCCAAATCATTTATGAACAAGTTAAAGAGCATGGGACCCAGTACTGAGCCCTGCGGCGCTCCACTGCTTACCATCCTCCACTGCAAAAACTGCCCATTTATACTCACTCTCTGCTTCCTATTAATTAGCCAGTTTTTGATCCACAAGAGGACCTGTCCTTTTACTTCATGACTCTCGAGCTTACTAAGGAGCCTTTGATGAGGAACTTTATCAAAAGCTTTCTGGGAGTCAAGGTAAACAATATATTTGTTTGTCCACATGTTTGTTCACCCCCTCAAAGAAATGTAACAGGTTAGTGAAGCAAGATCTTCCCTTACAGAACCCATGCTGAGTATTCCTCAATAACTCGTGTTCATCAATGTGCCTACTCATTCTGTCCTTGATAATGGTTTCTACCAACTTTCCCGGTATTGAAGTCAGACTGACTGGCCTGTAGTTACCCAGATCTCCTCTGGAATCCTTTTTAAAGATGGGGGTGACATTTGCTACCTTCCAGTCCTCAGGAACGGAGGCAGATTTCAATGAAATATTACATATTTTTGTCAGGAGATCCACAAGTTCAACTTTGAGTTCTTTCTGAACTCTTGGATGTATGCCATCCAGACCTGGTGACTTATTAGTTTTTAATTCGTCCATCAGTTGTAGGACCTCCTCTCTTGTCACCTCAATCTGGCTCAGTTCTTTCAACACCCCTTCCAATAGAAGTGGTTCCGGGGCAGACAAACACTTCTCATCTTCCACAGTGAAGACAGAGGCAAAAAATTAATTTAGCTTCTCAGCCATTTCCCTATCCTTCTTCAGTAATCCTTTGACCCCTTGGTCATCCAAGGGCCCCACTGCCTCCCTGGCTGGTTTCCTGCTTCTAATGTATTTGAAGACATTTTTATTGTTGGTCTTTATGTTTTTTGCAATATGCTCCTCATAGTCTCTTTTTGCCTGCCTGATCACAGTCTTGCATTTGATTTGCCACAGCCTGTGTTCCCTTTTATTAATCTCACTTGGACTAGCTTTCCACCACTTAAAGGAGTCCTTCTTACCTTTTACAGCTTCCATTACTTTGTTTGTTAACCATGCAGGCCTTCTCTTATACCTGTTTGTGCCTTTCCTAACTTGTGGTATATATTTTATCTGAGCTTCTAGGATTGTAGTTTTAAATAGCCTCCACGCTTTCCCAAGGGTTTTGACTGTATTTATCTTTCCTTTCAGTTTCCTCTTCACTTGCCTCCACATCTCAGAGAATTTACCCCTTTTAAAGTTAAACGTGGTTGTGCTGGTCTTTTGGGGCAACTCCCTATTTATACAAATAGTGAAATCAATAACGTTATGGTCACTGCTCCCAAGCGGTGCGATCACTTTTACATCTCTCACCAGGTCTTGGGCATTACTTAGGACCAAATCCAGGATCGCCCCAACCCTGGTAGGTTCTGTGACCATCTGCTCCATAGCACAGTCATTGAGAGCATCTAGAAACTCAGTCTCTTTCGACCAGAATACATATTGACCGAATCAATCTGCGGGTAGCTAAAATCACCATCTTTAAGCCTTCCATCATATTATAGTCGTCCTCTGTCTTTTGATTTGGTGGGCGATAACAAACTCCCATAGTTAAATTTCCTTTTGGGCCCTCTATTTCAACTCAAAGCATTTCTAGAAGGGAGTCTAATTCTCTGACCTCAGTTTTATTGGACCGTATACCCTCTCTGACATATAGAGCCACCCCACCTCCAACCCTTCCCTCCCTATCCTTCCAGTATAACTTATATCCAGGAATCACCGTGTCCCACTGATTCTCCTCATTTCACCAAGTTTCTGAAATTCCCACAATGTCTATGTTTTCTCTCAGCAATAAACATTCCAACTCACCAATTTTACTTCGAAGACTTCTAGCATTTGCGTACAAACATCTATAATTTCCTAGGCAAGCTAGGCCCGCCACCTTCCTCCTGCCGCCTCAAGACTCTGGCAGGCAGTCCATTCTGTTTGTCACCGTCTCAGTGGGCAACTCTGTTCCATTAACCTGTAGAAAAGTATCAGCTAACCCTTCATCTCTTTGAGATGAGTCTTCTCGAACCAGAGACATTTCATCTCCTGTTGGCTTTCCCCCTAGATTTAGTTTAAAAACTGCTCTGCCACCTTTTTGATTTTAAGCGCCAGCAGCCTGGTTCCATTCGGGGACAAGTGGAGACCGTCTCTTTTGTACAGATCCTGCTTGTTCCAGAAAGCATCCCAGTGCCTAACAAACTTAAACCCTTCCTCCTTGCACCATCGTCTCAACCACACAATGAGACTTCTAATTTGTGCCTGTCTCTCCAGCCCTGCACGTGGAACAGGTAGGACTTCCGAGAAGGCTACCTTGGAGGTCCTGGCCTTAAGTCTCCCGCCTAGCAGCCTAAATTTTTCCTCCAGGACCTCACGACTGCATTTCCCCACATCGTTGGTGCCAACATGCACCACGACCACCAGCTCCTCCCCAGCACTATCTATCAGCCTATCTACTACACACGTAATGTCCGCTACCTTTGCACCAGGCAGGCAAGTCACCATACGGTCAGTACGCGGTTTTGCCACCCAGCTGTCTACTTGCCTAAGGATCAAATCACCAACTACCAAGACCCTCCCTCTCTCCCCGCCCAGGGATGGTTCCTTAGCGCGAAAGGATTCCCATTCACCAACCAAACCAAACTTGTTTATTCTTTGGTGGTTACATTCAAGCAGAAAAACTTCAGCTCCCACCCAAAACAGGTGGCATGTAACTTTTGTATCTCTGGTACAGTGGTGAGGGTGTTGGTCTATAAATGGAGGCCCTATTTAAATCCCATCTCTGCCATGAAGCTTATTGAGTGACTGTGGTACAGCTACTCTGTATCAACATAGGGTTGTTGGGTAGAAGGGCTGTTAGGTAAAAGAGAACCTCTCCTACTTAAAGAAACAGTGGGATAAAGATTTAACAGTCAAGCAGCTGTTGGCCAACAGAGTGTAAACACCATTAACTAAAAGATCTCAATTTAACTAATTAATACATACCTTTGAGAGAAGGTCATTTTACTTATCCACAAAGCATTTATTTATTTGATTTATATTCTGCCCTTTCCCATGAGCAGATTCAGGGCAGGTCACAACATCGCAATAACGCAAAATAAAACAAAACATTACAACAGACAATAATTTAATGCTTGCAATAAATTCTGCTTGCCAAAATACCATGTAGGAACAGGTTTACACTATTGATCTCATCTGCAAAATACAGTTATTCCAAGCAAATTCTGGTTCAAGTTGTCTTGTTTGACAATGTAAAGTACAAGGTTAAATGTTTTCCTTATATATATTTAAGGGATAAAATGCTAAAATTCTGAGAGAATATCATATGATAGAGATCGAATGTAGTGTAATGCTTTTTCGTGAAGAGATGTAAGTTTTAAAATTATTTTAAACAAACTGCTTTCTCATGAAGAATGAATAAAGCAATGTAAAATCAAACAACATCACCCCAGAGTCGGAAATGACTGGTGCTTGCACAGGGGACTTCCTTTACCATTTTTTTTTACTAGGGATGTGAATTGGGAGGAAAAGACTGGGGGACTGATATATGGTGGGAAATTTAAATTTAAAATTTTCATTTTCATTTCATTTTATTTGATTTATATCCTGCCCTCCCCACCGAAGCGGCTCAGGGCAGCAGGGTAAGGGAGCTCACAGGAAGGGGAGGGTCTGGAGGAGTTGATCTCTGACCTGGAAGTGACACCATAAAATGACATCATATTTCTTGCTGAGTTCTAATCTGCTTGAATGACTGTCTTCAAAAGGCATATCCCCAAAATATGCAAGATTTAGCAGGCAGGGTGTGGACTGCGGACCTGTGATACAGCATCTTTTCTAAAGTTAAGTTAAGTAAGTCTGGGTTTGGTCACTGCCAGAATGGGAAACCTCCCAGCAACTTTACATATGATCTATTGAATTTCATGATGAAAGAAAGGGAAGATATAGATTTAATAAAATCAGAACATAACTTTTTTTCTGCAAAATGTCTGGTTTCAGCATGACGCAGGCAATTGTTAGAAAGTAAAAAAACCCTCAGAGCTCAGGCCCCTGAATCCCTATCAGATGGATGCTTCACTTTCAAAGAAACCCACAGAAGAAAAATTCAGTGACGCTCATAATGGAATAAAGCACAAGCACTTACCCTACCAGAGGTACATTATTCAAAAGACTCAAAACTTTTTGAAGAAAGAAATTTATCAGATTCAAAAGTAGAAGTGCGCACAATCTGGGGAAATAGAAGTTTGTCCCAGTTTGTAAGGTCACACAAATCATGAGCCTCCCTGAACCTCTCCATTTACTGAATCAGTTTGGTTTGTGAGGTTCAGGGAAAGATCTGAGATCTTCCCTCCCTTCTACCCACTAGTGGCAGCTCCCTGAGGCCAGCAGAATGAACCAAGGGGAAGATCTTGCAAAAGCCTTTGAAAGGGAATGTTTCCTTTCAATGGCTTTTGCAAGCGAGCTTTCATGAGCATGGCACCTGCTTGCTAAATCCATTTAAAGGGAACCCTTGGGAATGGGTGGGAGCGAAAGGGATCACTGAAATGGCTTGCATTCATTTTGGTCTAACAGAATGAAATGGATGGAAGACATTTCAGCAATCCCAATCTTGACCCCACTCCGCTTCCCCACACAAGCCCCACGAATCTCCCCAAAACCACATGGAGCATTGTGGGAGAGTCATGGATAAGGGATGGGCACAAACTTCCAATTTGTGAACCACAAACTAGCAATGTTCATCATGAAATAGGTTCATGATGAGATGTGTGCCCATCCCTACTCAAAAGCAAACAGGATGATGATGATGATGATATACATTTCTAAACTGCCCATAGTCAAAGCTCTCAGGGTAGTTTACAACAAAAATCAGAGATGAGCCTTGATCAAGCACACAAGTCAGACCTCCCCTTTGGTCTGTGACAACACAGGCCTTTTCACTCATTCTTACCAGTGACAGCAAGTTTGGGAACTATTCCAAGGATTAAGCTGTTGGAATGTTGAGGATAAAGAAAAGGAACACTTTGTTTTGTGTGATTCCTTCATTTGGCTTGAACAGTAGAAGAGAAGCCTTTTTTGCACCTGATCTACCAGGGCTCTTCTGGGTTCCTTAGCTGGATCAAGTGCTTGAGTGGATTCCAGAAGTTTCATTTCCCTTTATCAAGAAGACCCACCTGTATTCCTGTAAAATGTTTCTAGGCTATATGGGGCTACAGTTGTGGGAAGACTAGAGATTAAGACTGAATCACAGTTACTAGGGAGCAAGCCCCACTAATTTACTTCCAAGTAAGCATGCATTACATGTAAGATTATGCATAAGATTACACAGGTATCTACTTGGGAGGAAGCTTTAGTTCAGAAAGTGAGATTTAGCTCATGAATGAGGACTGGACTGCATAGCCAAGGAAAGGTGCCAAGGAAAAGCACATGTGGCTGAGCCCGCCTGGCGGGGAGGGCGGGATATAAAAATAAAATATTATTATTATTATTATTATTATTATTATTATTATTATTATTATTATTACTATTATTACTAGATGAGAGTAGCAACGTGCCTGGATTCCACCAGAAAGTATAAAGCTGCTTACCATGAGCAGATGGAAAATCTTGGAAAGAAGTCACAATACTGGGTTAAACACACCTTACCTTTGTTCCTGCAGACGTTCAACATTATATTTTCAAAAAATGTGCCAATTCTCTACCCTATCCCCACAATCAATGTAATGTATCCTCCAGAAGAACCCAAAATAATTTTGACTGCAGAAACCAAAAATAAGTAGCAAGGTAGACTACATACTTTTGCACACACTCCCCTGCTCAAATAACTGCAGAGGATTCTCTCTTCCTAAAGCAGCAATTTTGTTTTGGTATCATTCAGAAAAAAATTGCTAACTGAAATTAAATTTTAATGTGAGTCATTAGGGAATTGAAAATACTTACACTTTGGCCTCTTACAATCAGCTTTGATTATTTCAAGGGTCACTCTGTACAATTCGTTATCCTGCTTGGTTACCTAGAGCAAATGAGAGAAATCCCATCAAAGGATTCTTTTTTGTAATGGATGGAACATGGCAACTCTTCTATTTGATTTCTCTCAATTAATACAGAGCTTGAAAGGAAAACTTGAGAGTAGCTTCAAAATGGGAAAAAAAAATCTAGAGGCTACACCTGTCATATTCAAACCATCTTGCTTTGTGGAGATTAAAGAAAACAATCTATGTCCTAATCCATGGCTTCCATTTACTAATTCCTTTCTTTTACACTGAGGCTTGATTTAAATATAGTGTAAGACCCGGCTGATGAAATCTATCCATGTCTATGGTACATCCCTTATTGTATTTAAATGTAATAGGAGCACACATAGCACAAGTACATGATAAGGGGGTTTACCAGTAGTCTCTCTCACTGTCAATTGGGGCTTAGGTACTTACACAGTAGACATCATTGGGATTCTTTGACTTCTGGAAAAGAGCACCCTTTTCCTGGAGCACATTTATTGCTTCAGTGAATGAACTCCTAATTAGCTTAGAGTTGAGGTCAGCTTTGAAATCCATCTGGGTGGAAACACAAACAAAAGATGACATATTTATGGGTGCCACCACAAAGCAGGGAGAAGCAGACAAGTCAAATGCAATAAAAGGTTGAGTCTAGTGGCACCTTTAAGACCAGTGACCAACAAAGTTTTATTCATGGTATAAGCTTTCATGCGCACAAACACTTCTTCAGATACAGTGAAATGGAAGTTATCAGTCCGCACTTCATTCTGCTGCTTCAGACCAACACAGCTAGCCATCTGAAAAGTTGTTTATTCAGATGTACACAGAGAATTAAAGCAACCTAGCTCTCTCCTTCAAATACCAGCAAGAATGCCACCCCCTAGATAAAAAAGGATTTGCTGCCAAAGTAATTGCTTCATGAGAGACTGATCCATTTTTAATATGGAAGAAATGAAACAGAGGATCTAGGAGAGAATAAAGCATGATAATTATTCGCTTTGGTCTAATGCATCAATCCTGTCAGATGAGAGGTTTAATTAAGTATGCGCTTAGTGTGAGCTGACATACTGCACAGCTTGGATGGCTCCTCAAAGAGAATTGCTAATGACAAACTCCCTGATAATGACAGAAAGAGCACAAGAGCAGATGTTAGCCAAAAAATACAAACAAGGAGCTTCTTGGGCATCCCAACAGTCACCTAAGTTTTATGAATCTGTAAGCACACTACAGTTTGGAACATTCATTCTGAATTCTGTCTCAGGAGCAGAAGGATGGCATTTGAACCTTTGCCTCTTCCTGCCTTGCTGAAAATGATTTGCAATTGCCCTAATCCTAAAAGTCAATCCACAGTCCTTGCCATTTGCTCTCCATATCCTTTACAGTTTAGGGACAATTGTAAAAGGCTGAAATTCACCCTGACCTGGATAGACCAGGCAAGCCTGATCTCATCATATCTCAGAAGCTAAGCATGGCTGACCCTGGCAAGTTTTTGGATGGGAGACTTTCACAGAATACTAGAGTCAGGAGGTGGAGGCAGGCTTTCAAGCCACTTCTTCTCCCCAAAAAACCACATTTGATTCAATTGAGTCAAAAAGGTGCTAGCACATAGGACAGACTGTATTGCTCTATTAACTGAAGCTGTATTAGAAAACCAGGTAGCAAAAAGTAGGGATAATTCAGCTGTACTGTAGTGTGCTCCCGTCTGTTATTAAAAATAATTACCAGTCATGCATTCCATAGTGCAATAGCAGTGAATGCTCTATCTGAGGTGGGGCAACTCACAATTTCCTAAGTACAACCCCCCAACAGAAGTGCAAAGGGGGGAAAGTTGTCTGAATAGCGGTGCAAAGAGGGAATAAATGGATTGCACTAAGAACTAAAAGTTTGTAAAGGTTCCCAAATTTTACCCATAATGAATCAGACGCATTAACCAACTGAATGTGATCAAAGGGCTTTTCATAGGGAATATGCAAGTTAAGCAAAAAGCAAGTTTTAAAATAGTAGTATGGTAGCAGATGAGGAACATTACCTTGGGAAAACTGAAAACTGATCTCATTATTCTCTCCACATCCTAATCACCATCTCACTTCGTGTTTATTGATGTGTAATGAATGGATTAAGAACAAGCAATAGTGTGCGTGAAATTACATAAACATAGTAAGAGCTAACACCATTAGCACTCATCTGGCAGAGGATGTGGATTCCGCCAGTGCACTTGAAGCATAAGAAAGACAAACAGGGTGGTGGTGGGGAGTGAAGCACCACTGAGAGTTGACTTCTCTAGAGGCACCTCATAAGGCCATGGCAAAGGTGAGATTTTAACCCAGGATGACTAAGCATCTCAAATATATTATCATAATAACTCCAAATTAATACTTGATACACAGAGCTGGGGAAATCAAGGATAGTTAACATGGTAGTAGCAATACTGTTCCTTTGTGTGTCCATAGTAAGGGGTCTGCATTTAACCCACCAAGCTGTATTAGTAGGAAGAATCTTCAATTTATATCATTATAGCCTTGAAGAAGTTAATTCCTTTCTGCTGTTTGATTTTTTTAATTTGTATTTTTCTGCCACAGACCAGCAGGGTACTTGTTAAAATCCAGGCCTATTTGCTTTATTAAAGTTCAATGACAAGCATTTCTTTTATGAAAACAAATGGTTGCCAGGAAGCAACCACCAGGAAGGAGTTCACAGAGCCCAGTATGAATGGGAGACAGTTTTGTTGTTGCTTTAATTCACTGAACAGTTCTTGGGGAATTTAAATACCCCCCTACAGTGCTGAGAATCTAAAACATCAGCCTTAAGGCTGAAGTAAAACTGTAGCATGCCAAAAAAAGTTTTTCCCTTCTTTTCTTTTCCAAGGTAATGAAAGGCAAAGCCTTTTGTTAAAGAGACACATATTTAAATAATATTCAACTGTTGCTACTAGCACAAGTAAGATTTAAAAATAAATATGCACATTTGGGTCAGATTTGCATCTGATGAGGATATAAATAACTTGATCAGCATTGGAGTCATTCAAATTTACTCCAGGTGCATATCTGGCACATGAATGTAATCTCTGCATGGTACAAAACTTTTATAAACAGAATTTTTATTTAACCAGAAGCACAATAAAAGACAGAAATCTTATGCTATTGAAAAACAGCCCACATCTCAAACAAGTAGTTTCTTTATGTACAACTCTGATTTCAATTAGAATTTTGGACATGGAGCCCCTCTCTCCCCCACCTCAAAGTTTTGCTCTGAAGTGGCTGAAATATCCAAGAAGAGGAATGTGTAACACAGAGCAGATGTCTGCATTCTCTTGACAATTTCCTACAATAAGCGCCATCTATTTAATATGTTGAGATTAATTTATCTTGCCCTTGACTAAATTCAGAGCTACTCAGGCCTGTCACTCAACTGATGCATTGTCTGTGAAAGACCTCCCATGTTCCAATATAGCTATCTAACACAGCTTTGAAAGTTTTCAAGTTGGAGCCATTAAGTTGCATCTTCCAGTTGGGTTCCAGTTTCAATAAGCTTACTCCTCTAAGCAAATACTGAGGCATCTAGTCACTTGCTGTATGTAAAAAAAGCCCTGTATACTTCATCCTGTTCCCTGAAAACCTCAGTTTTCACTAGATTTTTGGTAGTCAAATCTAGCCTTAATGATTGAGAATAAAAAGCTGAGGGGTTTGAAGCGGGCTTACTATTTATGGCTGCAGGTTTTATTGTCTCCATCTGGCAACAATTATGCAAAGATTTAGTTCACTGTTGGTGTTGCTGGATTAGCACTTAAGTGACCTAAGGTGCTCCCAGAATAAGTCGCTATTACTTACATGTTCAGTGGCGGTACTTGGCCCACACTGCTTGATTAGTGATACCAAAGAAGCCACAGTTTCTAATTCCTGCTGATAGAAGTTCTGAGTTTTGTTCTTCGATAGGAAATCCATTATTTTTTCACTCAGTACAGTGATGGAGCCCAGCATGGCTGCTGAACCTGGACCACTATCAACAAAGAGAAGGTAGAATCAATCATGAAAATTATACTGGACTGACCAGACTAAAAGACTATCTGAAGTTTTGTACCTAAGAAAACTGTTAGTTTTCAGTGGCTTAGCATGTTGACCTGAAGCAGAACCAAGTTTGAGCCCAGTGACGCCTTTAAGACCAACAGCATTCAAGGTGTAAGCTTTCCGAAGAAACATGCATGCACATGAAAGCTTATACTTGGATAAAATGTTGTTGGTCTTAAAGGTGTCACTGGATCTGTTAGCTTTCCAGTACCACTGAACACCCAATCAACCATTATAAGGCTGGATCAAGACAGGCACAAAATCATGTAATTGTTTAAGATCTTTTGGACCCAACCATAAATGACAACTCCAAGATTACAATGCACATGTCCTGGAGCATGGACACCATATCCTCCTTGGCTGCAGAGTTACAAAGTATCAGAATGAGGCAACCTTAACCTATGGTCCGAAAACTACTTAATTACAGACACTGCATGACAAGTTTTCAAACTCTCATAGTCCATTTATGCCATAAATAGGCCATTTGAATCTCAGGATCAGGGC
Source organism: Heteronotia binoei (assembly GCF_032191835.1). Taxonomy (NCBI): domain Eukaryota; kingdom Metazoa; phylum Chordata; class Lepidosauria; order Squamata; family Gekkonidae; genus Heteronotia; species Heteronotia binoei. The sequence goes on along the minus strand of NC_083228.1, from coordinate 73,435,106 downwards.
TTTTGGGTTAGTCCAGTGGCTGAGGATGATGACAGTGCAAGTGAGGGACATAAAGGAAGAATTCCTGTCACCCTGCCAGCATACTGGTGATTCTCAAATCCAAGGTCGAAAAGAAATCGCATATGCACACACATAGAAGTGTTTCATTGTAAACATCCCAAGCTCTGTGAAACGGGAGCAAGGTTGCAGCAGAGCATTGTCCAGAGTTCTTGCAAAATGAAACATTTATCTATAAATAGTGAAATCAGTCAAATTTTAAGATAGTTCAATTTGGTGACTGGAGCTAGAAACAGGCAAAACAGATCTCTCTACAAACCTGAAAAGGGGCCCCAGGTTTACAGGTAAATATGAAATCTTTTTAAAAAACAAGGTTAAACCCCCCAAAAAACTGCAACTTTAAGCAACAGACTCTCTCAGTGATTGCTGATAGGCAACCATTGTATTGCAGTAGATGACAGAGATAAGTTCTCTTGGAGAAAATGGCTACTTTGGAGGGTGGACTCTATGGCATGATATTCTGCTCACGTCACTTTGCTTTTGATTCATTCTGATTTAAGAACCACTTTGCTTTTGATTCATTCTGATTTAAGAACCACTGGTGTACATGAGGATGCAGTTGTAGGTAACTACCCATGTGAGAAATGTGCAGTATGTCCATTGGCACTGAAGACCAAAGAATTTGTACATCCCAATGGCACAGTTAGGATACCCTTGAAGTCCTTCAACAATTGCAACATGCGCTATTGTGTATACACGGTGATATGTGGGTGTGACAGTGTTTATGTAGGAAATACAACCCATTCTGTCAAAATTAGGATTTTGGAGCACCAGTCCCGCATATGGAACCAAGTTCTATAGGCTCCTTTCATGGAGCACTTCTTGTCCAAACATCATTCTATAGACGATATGAAATTCTGTGTTATTTATAAATATCAGAATGTCCCTAATTACAATTGGGATGCACTTAAAGTGATTCTTCAAGAAGAGAGCTTTTGGATTTTTAAACTCAATTCCATGGCACCTGTGGGCCTGAATTCTGCCACTGATTCTGCTTGTTATTTGCAAAATATAATTGACATAGCCACCATTCGATGTTCTGCTTTATACATTGCACTGTGCTGTATCGCTTGAAGAGCTAGCACAGGTGTGACTGATTGACTGCATATAGTAATGGTATGTGCATAGCTCTATTGAGATACTTTTCTCCAAAGAATGGTGCCTGAGATGTTGCTGCCCATTTTGGAATGGTGATGAGATGAGAGATTAGAAGTTGGTTACTTTTGTATTGATTAATTTTGAAAGGATTTATACTATGATGTATTGACTTTATACCTCCTGTGCTTTTGGCAAGTGTGTTATTGTGAATTATTGATCTACTAGTAATAAGGCCCATTGTGAAGAAAATATAATGGGCTCTAGAAAGAGGCTCTGGGTGAGTGCCCCCCCAATCTTTGCTGTCTTCCACCCACCCAAGTGAAGGCATGCACTTCCCCCATACACACCTGAAGCTGATGTCTGTCATCTGGAGAGCAGTTGTAATTCTGAATGATCTCCAGCCCTCATCTGGAGATTGGCAACAGTGGTTCCCCAGGAGGAAATGGCATTGTATCTGTCTGAGGTCTCATCCCTCCTCAAACCCCACCCCTTAAATCTCCAGGAATCTCCTAACCTGGAGTTGGCAACTGTATCTCCTCTTTATCTGTTCCTCTTTCAGCTTTCCTTTGCCTTCCCCCTACCTGCAGCTTCTACATAGGAAAAGGACAATCTTTCTTCACACTAATGGGGGGAGACCAAAGCAGCTTACATAATTTTCATCTTCCCACTTTGATCTGCACAACCTTGTAAGTTAGGTTAGGCTGAAAGTCTGTGACTGGCCTAAAATCATCCAGTCAGCTTCCATAGCAAAAACCTGGGTATGGCAGACTCTGAAGCCCCCTCCCCACCCCTAAACCTTAGCTTTTACTCACCTCACCAATGTTCCCTCTAAAGCTGTAAAGTCTTGTGAGCAAAAATCTACTTTGTCAGCTACTGGCACTAAAGTTGTGAGCTACGGCATAAATTATTGTGCTCTGGGGCCATTTTTCCTGAGCTAAGACAAAAAGGTGTGAGCTGGAAGTTAAAAAACTGTGAGCTAGCTCATGCTAACTCAGCTTAGAGGGAACACTGCTCCTCACCCTTGCTGTCCTTCCATCCACCTGGCAGCTGAAACAGACACTGGCTTTCCATCCCCTCCCCCACATGTGTGTGTATGTGTGTCAACATGTCTGTGGTGGCTCAAAGCCCTGAAACAGGTCCAGAATGCTGAGAAGGAAGAATGGGGAGGGGGGAGTGCAGGGGGAGCATGACGATGGTCACACAGATACTGAAGCACATCATTCCTTTTGTTTGCAGTGCATTGTTGCCACATTTTCCTGTCATATCCAGCCTTGTGGTGTTTAGCATCAGCATGAGGTTGTGGCATTTGGGGGGGGGGGGTCTGGCATGGTTGTGTTATAGAGTATGTACCTCAAGATTTTATCTGATTTCAGTTTTCCATCTTCTCTCCCCTCCCTACAGCATCTCCCTAGTAAAAGTACAGTCTTTCTCCCCAATGGAGACAAAAGCAGAACGTGACCTCATCAAGGTATAATGACACAGCCCTCACTAGCAGATTGTGTAAACAGAAAAGAGCTACGTGGATAATGGAGCAGGGAAAAGGGTCAGAAAAACCTCTGCGAAAGCCAGCCTCCAAAGGCAATAATGCACGCAAAGTATTTGAATAAGTATCAAAAGAGTTTGTTGCAATACAAATTCAGAGAATAATACATAAGACGACCACAAACCCACACCCAAAGTCACTCTGAAACAAATTAATGTCCAAACATTTTAGGAAAGAGATGCAGGCAACAGTTCCATTGGTAAAGTTGTCCACAGAGAACAAAAGCTCCAAAACTTTTTTCTTCCGCACAACATGGCACAGTAAAAAGAACACAACGCGGTAGTACTTGGACCATACCAGACAGTAATGATTGTAAGCATATTGGATACAAGTGATTGCTAGCATCAGCATGTAAACTGCTTGAGACTTTCTGTAAGCTCGTAGAAGCCTTTGCGAAATGTGGGATCAAGTACTACCGCATCACGTTCTTTTTACTGTGCCTTGCTGTATGGAAGAAAAAAGTTTCTATGTCTTGTTCAAAGGTGAGTGGCCTTCTGATGGGGTTCTGGCCTGACAGGGCCAGCAGTATGTGGGTCATAACAGTACATTATTTCCTTATATTCATGGCTCTCTGTTTTAGATTCCCACCTGAAAGCTGGCAATCCTGGAAGAAGAGAAGAAAGCAGGAAAAAGGGAGAGGCAATGGGGGTTTCAGGAAAGGGAAAGAGAAAATAGTGGGGGATAGAGATGCCTCCTGTAAATCCTTGCAGGTTCCCACTTCTGGTTGTGATCACACACACTAAATAATGCACTTTCAATCCACTTTCAAACTGGATTATACTGTGTGAACTAGCAAAATCCAGTTGGAAAGTGAATTGAAAGTGGATTGAAAGTGCATTATTTAGTGTGTGTGAACACAGCCCTAGTGTTACAATTTCCACTGCCATATAAGCACTGTATTTTGCACAGAATATTGTTTTTGTGGTATCATTACCAGAGTAGGTCAGATTTCCTTTACTAATAGTCAGAGGTTTTAATACTATTTCACCACAATACTCAAGTCATAAGACATGTTAGCTGCATACTCCCACAAGGCAACTACTTTCAAAGGAAACTGTTTCACATTCAGCTGTGGCACACACCTACTGTTCAAGTAAGCATGCACCTGAGAATACTCGGCATCTCCTATTCACTGACCTCTGTCTCTCTTCTGGTAGATGGAATGTCTTATCATAAATCTCTCTGTATAGATGGGGAAGTTCTAGCATCCTTGAAATCTGAGCTTCACAGATAGGATCATCAATTTTGTCTGAAAAGATGAGAGATGCACAAGCATAATCACATTTGAGTTTCTAGGAAGGAAAACTTAATCTGTAGTTTTATTCAATGTATATATTACAAGCCTTTTTATCCATAACTCAATACAGTGTATGGCCCACATAGAACCCCTATGACAGCCAGTGATTAGAATGCTGGAAGAGGGTCTGAGAGACCCAGGTTCAAACTCCCACTCTGCCACAGAAGCTTGTGGGGTGATGATGGGCCAGTCACACACATCCAGCCTAACCTACCTCGTAGGGGGTTTGTGAAGATAAAATGGAGGAGAAAAGAATGATGTAAGCCACTTTGGATCCCAACTGGGGACAAAGGAGAAATATGAATTTAGAAAGTAAGTAAATAGTAGGGCTATGCACACTGTGTCTGTATTTGAAGCTGAGTTTGTAGCTTGCTCCTAGAAAGTGAGGGGAGACTAGCTGCTTTGCTCGGCTACTGGCATAAAAAAGCCCCAAACTCTTGCTTGTTGTATAAGGTAGTGTGTGTGTATGTGTGTTAACTGCTGCTCAGCTTATGCCAACCCTATGATTAATGTCCTCTCAGATGTCCTCAGGGCCAGATGAACAATTAGGCAAATGAGGCAGTTGCCTATGGGTCCCCATGCCTTTAGGGGCCCTGGGCCAGCTTTCCCCCCAGCTGTTTCCCCCCACGGCCCGCAGCTAGTTTGCTTCTTCCTCCGTCGGCCCCTTCCCCTCAGCTTGCCTGCCTCGTCTCCTTCCCATCGCTTCCCCCTTCCTCTGCCCGCCCCCTCCCCCCCTTATTGTTGCTTCCCTGTTTGTTTGCTTCCCTCTTCACCTGACCCCTCCCCATTGTTTCCTTCTTTGTCCGCCTGCCCCGCCTCCTCCCCATCTGCCAGCCCAGCCCCAGGGAAACCCATCTCTGGAGCGAGAAACCCGCTTCTGTGCTTGTGCAAGCCGGCTCCTTCAGCCTCGCCTGCTCTTCAGCAGCTCCTCAGCCCCTCTTCTGCAGTGCCAGGCCAGCCAACACTGGCTCTCACAGAGCAATGGGATAGAGAGAGAGAGCCAGCAGGCTCCCTTCGCAGCCGCCTGCTGCCGTCCCTTGCCTGCACCGTTCACCTCCCCGCAGCCGGCCGCCACTCTCCCCTCCCTGCGGCCACCTGCCAGCTGTCACCATTTACTTGCCCGCTGTCATCCCCTGCCCACCGCCATCCCCGCCCACCCTCTGTGCCAGCTGCCGGCTTGACAAAGTCGGGGGGTGGTGCGTGCCAATGACAATAATGATGTCACTGCCACACGACCCCCCCCCCCCGGACTTTGCCGAGCTGTTGCAGGGGGTGGGCGGGGATGGTGGCAGGCAGGGGACGGCAGCAGGTGAGGGGAAGTAAATGGCGGGCAGTAACGTTATTATGACATCATTGGGGCATGCGCGAAAATAAAAACATAGTGCGGGCGGAGGTCAGGGATTCCTCCTAGGGGCGCAGGCACCCCTAGCCCTGGGCCTGTGTGCAGCCAACAACTGAGCCCCTCTTTCCCTGAGTTGCCTGGTGATGCTGGCATCCTCACCAAGTTTGCCTCTCTCTGCCTCTCCCCCACAGCTTTGTCGAAGCGGCTTTTGAGAAGTTGCCCGCAGGCAGCATTGGGGCAAGCGCTCTGTCTCTGAGATAATTGGCAAAGGGGCCCCTAGATTTTGACTGCCTAGGGTCCTCCACAGGGTTTAATCCGGCACTGGATGTCCTATTGTTAACAGCCTTGCTCAGGTCTTGCAAACCAAGGGCCTTGACTGCCTTTATTAAGTCAGTCTGTCATCTTACGTTGGGTCTTCCTCTTTTCCTTCTGCCTTCAACTTTTCCAGCAACTCCTGTCTTTTCATGATGTGACCAAAATACTAACACATACGGTCATATACAGTACCATTCAAGAGTGTGGAGATCAGAAAGTGACTCAGTTGTGACAAATCTATATAACGATAGACCCTTTGGGTATGGCTTAGATGTCTGATAAATGGCTGGATAAACACACATACTGTTGAACAATTAACTGCTCACAATATATGGAGGCGCTTATTTCTCGCTTCTGTCTATAGGTTCTAACACAACCACGGACTCTCACAACATCACCAATATCCAGTCTACTTTTCAGCCGAACCACTTCTTGGAGCTTCCTCATCTGTTCAACTAGATCCAGGCTACTTGAGGTACTAGGATTAGAGTCATAATCTGTGACAAAAAAGAAATAACTTAGTTGGCACTGCTTTATTAACAATATTGGATGATATTGGATTTATATCCTGCCCTCCACTCTGAATCCCAGATTCTCAGAGCGGCTCACAATCTCCTTTATCTTCCTCCCCCACAATAGATACCCTGTGAGGTGGGTGGGGCTGAGAGGACTCTCACAGCAGCTGCCCTTTCAAGGACAGCCTCTGCCAGAGGTATGGCTGACTCAGGGCCATTCCAGCAGTTGCAAGTGAACAGCCAAATAGATTTTGAGATCTTATGTCAGATATTGCCTAATATACTATAAGCACTGAAGGCAACATCCCAGTCAGTATATTATTTTTAAACTGCAAATCCATGAAGGGTAGGATCCAAGCTCCCACAAATGGAGGTACAGAGTTCACAGAAGTATACATTTCCTGCTGTCTGCCTGCTTTCTCCTATAAAGCCACTGCAGAGTTCCTTCAGAACAATATGCTATGTAACAAAGGGGGCTGCAACAAATGGGGGAAACGTCAAAAACCATTCTGCTCTCATTGCTCTGTGAACTTCATTTACACAAGAGGGATACTACTTGAATACAGATACAATTCAAGAGAACAATATGTTACATTGAGTATTGCTTAGGTCACAATCAGACATTACATTAACTCTGTTTCTCCATATTTTAGAATCTCAGTTTACATTCAGTTTGCTGCAGCAAACTGGGGGCTTCAGTGTTCAATCATATTCCATACGAGGAGGGGAGGGGAATGCGCAAGCATGACAACAAGCTCCACTCATGCTCATCATGAACATAGATTTCTCTTGTTTTTGAATGTGGTCATAGTGAGTCCATAGCAGTGGCAAAGGTTGAACTGCAGACCTTCCTGATTCACAGGAAACAAGGGGAAACAGGTGATAAAAGGCCAACCTGGCAACAGCAGTAACCTGGGCCTCCATTGAAAGTGAGACATCCAGGATCACTCCAAGGCTCCTCACCCTTGGTGCTGGGGTCAACAGAGCCCTGTCAACTCCCATGATTCAAGTACAGGACCTCTATCTTCACTGGATTTAATCTCAGATGGCTCTGCTGTAACCATCCAACCACAGCCTCTAATGCCCTGGCCAAAATATCTGAGGCAGAGTCTGGCTGGCCATCCATCACCAAATAAAGCTGGATGTCATCAGCATACTGAGGGCAACCTAACCCAAGCCCCCAAACCAACTGGGCAAGGGGGTACATGAAGATGTTAAACAACATTGGAGAGAAGATCGCCTGCTGCAGCACTCCACACTCCAGCAGGTATTGCCAAGACATCCTCTCCCCAAGTGTCACTCTCTGTTCTCAACCATGAAGGAAGGAGGAGAGCCATTGTAAAGCAGTCCCCCATATTCCTACATCAGTGAGGCAGTGGATCAAAATGTCATAATCAACTATGTTGAAAGCTGCTAAGTCCAAAACCAACAACAGCACTGACCCGCCTTGATCCAGTTGGGGGGGGACCAGCACAATCTCCATTCCATGGCCAGGGCAGAAACCAGACTGGAATGGATCCAGGAGAAAGAGATAATGGAGGTGACTTAGAAAATATTGTAAAACTGGGTGACTTCAACTATATTCACTATTTAAACATGTGCACAAAACATGAGGTTCCCAGACATCATGCATGACTGTGCACTGGAGCTGTTGGTTATAGCCAGCCAGAAGGATAGTGATCCTAGACTTTGTTCTCAGTGGGGCTTGATCCTTGGTGCAAGATGTGCATGTTGTTGCACCAGCTGGAAACAGTGACCACAATACTATTAAGCTCAGCTTTCATGTCAACAGAAACTTACCCCTAAAGTCCAAAATACTTGATTTCAAAAAAGCTGAACTTCACAAAAATGAAAGGACTATTTGAAGGAAGATGAAACCAACACTTTAATTGGTTAGCCAGCTGCTGCCTTTCCTGAGCAGAAAGGATATGGCCCTGGTACATTCCCTGGTTACATCTAGATTATATTACTGCAATTCACTAAAGATTCCTGAGTAAGTTTAGGAATCAAGGATAAGAGGACAGGTGCTTTTATGGAAATTAATTAAAAGAAGGGAAAGACTAGGAATAAATGGACAGTTCTCTTAATGGACAGAAATAAGCAGTGGAGTTATTGGGGCTGTTATTCGGGCTGGCACTATTTAATTTGTTCATACATAACCTGGAACTGAGAGTGAGCAGTGTAGCCTGCAAATGACACAAAATTATTCAGGATGGTGAAAACTAAGACTGTGAAGAGCTACAGGAGGATCTCTCCAAACTGGGTGAGTGAGCAACCACATAGCAAATGAAGTTCAGTGTGGGGAAATAATAAGTTGATGCACACTGGAACAGAAAGTCTCAACTTTATGTGTGTACTAATGAAGTCTGAACTTGCCAAGACTGAGAGGAATAGGGGATAATTCAATGAAAATGTTAACTGAGTGTACTCCAGCAGTGAAAAGGGCAAACTCTATGCTGGGGAATATTAGGAGATTGAATGAAAATAAAACAGCCAATATTATAATACCCCATGTGAACTAATCTGTGTGCAGTTCTGGTCACCATATCTCAAAATGGGCATTGCAGAGCTGGAAAAAATACAGAAGAAGGCAACCAAGATGATTAGGGGGCTGAAGCACCTTTCCTATGAGGAAAGACTGAAAAGTCTGGGGATTTTCAATTTAGAAAAGAGATAACTAAAGGTCAACATGGTACAGGTTTATAAAATTATGCACATGGTACAGAGTGTGGATAGAGAGAACTGTTTTATCCTCTCCCCAAATAGTCTTGGGACATCAACTGAAACTGATGGACAAAAAATTCAAGACTGACAAAAGGCTTCTTTAAAATATGGAATTTAACTGAGGATATAGTGATGGCCATAGGCATAGATAGCTTTAAAAAGGGATTAGACAGATTCATGGAGGATAGGTCGATTACTGGCTACTAAAGACTAAAGAGAGCCTCCATGTTTTGGGCAGTAAACCTCTGAATACCAATGTCATGAGACAACATCAGAGGAAGCCTTGGCCTCTATGTCCCATTGTTGGCCCTCCAGAAAAACTGGTTGGCCACTGTGCAAGACAGGAAGCTGGACTAAATGGACCACTGGTCTGACTCTTATGTTCTTATGATTCTGTCAGGTGCCAGCACCTGTTCCTTGCCTGTCCAGGCTCCCAGAGCCAGGTTTGGACTTGCCTGGGCTACTGGGGAACCTGGCAACCCCAAACAAAGAGCCCCAGAAGCCTCAAGGGAAGAAGACCCAGCAAGCTGTGGCCAGGCCAATGACTGGGAGTGTCAGCTGCTTCAGTAGCCCAGAGCTGGCCTCAGCGCACCACAGAGAAACAGCCTGGCAAAGAGAAGCCAATGATATCATCAACCAGCACTGTGGAAGAGAAACCTCAGCTGGCCCCAACAATGACCTCTGCCTGGCCTAAGGGCAACCACCATGTCAGTCCACACCCTCTTGACAAGGACAAGGGGGAACTCAGTGGAGGAGGCAAGGGAAGTGTGCTGCCAGGCCAGAGAGGACCATCTCAATCGTGGACAGGCAGTGTCATGATCCCCACTAAGCTGGCTTTGGAATCAAATTCAGAAGCCTCAGAGGAGCCAGAAACATGGCCTGGGTCAGCAGAGATCTGTGGAAGATCTGCCCCTGGCTCATCTGTTCCAGATCCAACTTCATCCAGCAGGATCAGTTGAGACAGAGGACTTGCGCCCAGATAGCCTACTGAAGATGCAGCACCAGACCATGGTTTTGGTGGATGTAATCCTTTACAGGAATCTGGCCCCAGTTAAACTTGGACATAATGAGTCCCAGGTGCTGCTGCTTTCAGAACAGGTGGAGCTGCTTTCCTCTCAGCTTTACTTAAGACTTGGGTTGAGAAGGGAAACTCGCTGGATCAACGTGTCCACTAGGCATAAGCCTAATGTTTCCACCTCCAGCGCCCCAGGGCTAAGAGTCTGGTACCACCTGAGGAGACCATGCTGGCCCTGTCTGCAAAGAACAGGACAGGTGGGACAGGAATTGCGGAGGGACTGGGAATCCAGGGAAGCAGGGGCAGAATGGAAAGCTGCCCAGCCACTGGTTAAGGACAGCAACGGTTCCATCATAACTGCCATCTTCCTCCTCTCTTCTCTTCCCCCACCTCCATCTTTGCTTCAGCCCTCTCCTCACTTGCCTGAGAATTTACAGCACAGTCCAGAACAGGGTAACAAAGACATATCTGATGCCATCTGAAATAATGTAGTGTCTATTTTGGATTTTGTTTTTAATTTGTTTTTATTGATTGTACATCACCTAGAACCTTACATCATAGGGAATAAGCAAATCATAAATGGAATAAGTAAATAAATTAAAATGAGGTTTCAAAAGCAGGCCAAGAGGAAGGTGGAGGACACAACACCCAAGGTTGGGGAGAGCCAATGTTTCAGGGAAGAGTGAAAAGCTGTGTGCTGCAAACCCCTCCTCTTCTCATTCTGAAGCCTGTGGATGTCTTTTTTTGAGCTGATGTCAGAATGGTGGAGCTGCAATGGGTACAGCCTGTTGTGGGGAGGAGAGCCTTCCAGATTCATTTATGATCCCCGTGTGTACCTCTACATGAAATGAAGAATTCTTCATTTGGAGACACAAAGATTAACACAACTCACATATACTATATCTACATTTTGTTATAATCAGAAAGTGATTATGTGCAATCAGAAATGTGAAAGGTAAGCTAGAGAAAACTAAAACAGAACAAGACATTCGCACAAAGGGAAGGTAGTGAAGAATATGGCAGGGCCTGCTACTATGTGAAAAACAACCAAGATTCCTTAGATGAATGAAGGTTGATTGGGAGACACAGCTGTCTGCAGAAAACATCTTTTCAGTCTTCCCTTACCATGGTGGGGAAATCACATCAGGAGCAAGAGCAAAGACTCCTTTGATGTTTTCAGTTGCTGGCTGCAGATTTAATCAAGCAGGAACAGGTACTGTTTGGTTGTCAACAAAGAGATCTTAGAACTGTGTTTTCAATGGTAATCACAAAGCTAAACGAGTATCAATGTCAAGAAAAATGAGATTAGCATCTCATAATGATCCTGCCTCATTTCAGTATCAGGAAATAATTTGAAATTTCAAGCAGAAGGCAAGCAGGGGTTAATACTACAGTAAAAACAGTCAGACTTAAGCAACTACTGGTCTGAATGTTACCTGACAAAGATTTCTGTTCTGCCGAAGGATTTTTCCAACAGATGCAGCTTATAACTCCTGTGCCATCGTCCACTAGAAGATAATAGTAACATTTGCCATTATGTTGGTTTTGCCATTTCCAAATACAAAAGTATAAAATTCAAACCTTTGGCGCTAAAAATCTTTTTGCCCAGCAATGTCTGTCCTTCTGGGGGAGGGGAGCGGGGGGGGGGGTAAAAGGAAGCAAACCATTGTCCAGTACCTCACCAGCATTTTCCCACTGGCTTCCCTTTCTCAGAAAAAACTACTTTCTATTGCAACAAATCAATAGATAGAATCTGGGTGGCCAATTCCAGACACTGAAGTGAGCCACACACACAACAGCTCACCCTCTAAATTCCTTCACTTACAGCCCTTGTCTGGTGGTGATGGATTGAAGGAGAGCAAAAGCATCTTAAATTTGAAGAGATAGGGAGGATGATCAAAGACAGAAACTGTCTGAGGCTAAAGTGTGTTTTTTCAGGGAAAGAAGGAAAGGGAATATCATTGTTACAAGGTTGGGTTGTAAAGATTTGAAGGACAGCTTCCTTATTACAAGAAAAAAAGTGTTCCATTGTTCATTTGTGGATACTGCTAATGTAAGTCAAATCACTGCAACAAGCAGATTTTTAATTCCAGCAGTCTCACTGCTCCCATCCTTCCTGCTCTGTTATATGCAAAAACATCCTATCTTTATACAAGCCCTTTTGTAAAATGGCAAACATTTTGCATGCCCTGTGAAATAAATATGAGAGATATATAAACTGTGCAATAGGGAAAGGACAACATTCATTACCAGCAACAACCAGAAAATGAGTTGCAGAAAGTAGCTGAATGAGGGCAGGGGATGCCCTTTATACAAGTATATCAGCTTTTGGTAATTCTTGAACCTGATATTCATAAATCCTAGTCCCATAATTTCTATCCAAGCACCTCTGCTTCTTTCAGGTGATTTATATTCTTTACAGTTTTTCTGTCTCTTGAATCAGTTGCTGGCTCTTTTAAACAACAGGACAGTTAGCTAGAAGAGCCACTGTTCTACCCTTGCACTTGGAAATTATCACAGCAGACAATCTATAGTTTTCATCATGCTGAATGTGGTTTTTAACAGGCTGCTTTTTAACTTTGTGCTCTTTATCTAGAATATAGGGACATATTTCACTGACCTATGGCCCCTTCCTCTTATTTTTAAACTTACTGTAATTTGCCCTGGGAAATCTGCTTTAGAATAAAAAGGCAGGATGTTAATGCTTAAAAATATGAATATTTGTTTTTCTGCTTAAAAAACCAAGTTTCACAACAAAGCCAACTTTGAAAAGAAAAACCCCAACCACATTTTTTGACATAGAAGTAAAGTACCTATTGATCTCTCCCGCCCCCCTTTGCTATTTCTTTCCACACCAAAGGATGCATAATTTCTAAGGTTCCCAGTGCAGCTGATGCAATCCTTTCTGATTCACTCCCCAGCTAGTAAAGCCTCTTTTTTAAAGCTGCTAGACGCAAATAGAAGTTACAACTTATTTTGGTCGAGTCAGCCTGACTGCGGCTGAAGGAAAGACAGGGAGGGGTAACCTGGCAAGAAGCCTGGAAATTATACTGGGAGCAGTCTGAAAGTGTAGGAGAAAAAGGAAATTGATGCAATGGTAAGCAGGAAGGCAGCCCTAAGCAAAGAAAAGAGTGCAGCCCTTTCAGAGTTTATTTTATTCGATTTTATTCAATTTAATTTTTCGAGTTCACTTTGGAGTACTCAACGTTTAGCTTATGACATTACTTTTCATTTGAATTTGAGGTAATAGAGTCTCTGTGATAAGAAACACGAAGTAACTACAAGGTACTTCACAGCTACAGTTTGGTGTGGTTGTTAAGTGTGCGGACTCTAATCTGGGAGAACTAGATTTGATTCCCTAATCCTCTATGTGCACCTGCTGAGTGACCTTGGGTCAGCCACAAGTTCTGTCAGAGCTCTTCCTTTCAGGAGCAGTTCTGGGAGCACTCTCTCAGCTCCACCTACCTCACAGGGTGTCTGTTGTGGGGAGCAGAAGGGAAAGGAGATTGTAAACTGCTCTGAGACTCCTTCAGGTAGTGAAGGGCAGGATATAAATCCAATCTCCTCTTTTACTGCATTTGTAAGAGAGAAGTCGCAAAGCTGCCATTAGCTGAGTTCGCTTGGTGCCTACCATTGCTGTACCAGCAAACTTCCTAGCCATCTAGACATTTCGATTGGGTGGTAAAAAAGGATATTCAGAGGTAGTTTGGAATGCATAATAGTAGCATCACTCCTCAATGAACCACTTTCTTTATAAGGCAAGGATACCCAAAGCAATATGGACAATCATGTACAAATCCTCCTCTCACTCTACTCTGGGACAGCAGAGAAAACTGAAACCTTAAGCAAAAGGAAATAAGACCACTCAACTGCTATCCCTCAGCATTTCACCTGAGAGCCAGTTCACACATTATAAAGACTGCATGTCCCTCACATGGCTGCTCAGAATCCTGTAGGTGGGACATTCACTTGGAGGAGTGTGGTTGGAATTGGAACCATGGCACGTGAGAAGAGGGAGTTCAAGTTCTCCTAGAGCCACTGTTTCTGACCAGAAACAGGTTCAATGAACTGTTGTTTTCCCAACTGAGGAAACTAGCAGTTCCCTAAGGTATTCACATTTGGAAAATGGCACTGACAGGAAGACTGAAGGCCCCTCTCCCTGCATGCTATAATCCAAATCATCCCCTCCATACACAAACACCCCTGAGAATTAAGTTCCAAGCACAGAACTCGAGGTGCACATCTGATCAACAGGGCTTCTGGGAGACATGAGGGATTTATAATGTGTGAACTGGCCCCAAGAGACAGCTGTTACATCTGACTGTTTCCCATCTGCTACAGGGCAATGAAAATCCCTAAACTCCTAGAAGCAAAATCCCAGAAGCAAACTATGGGATTATTTGACATATTAAAAACTGTATTAGAATATAGCCTTTTCATGGCTTACTAGACAGTGTGAAAGGAAGGCTACTAGATACAAGAGGTGCAGGACTTTTCCAAGTGAGAAGTATGTGTAAAATATCATGGGAGTGCTAAAGGGCTGTTCCTTAGAGGGGTAAAATATGGGTGGGCTGTAAAAGATAAAGAAAGGCAAATTGTATGAGAGAAGGCAAAGTGTATGGGGTATGCAGAAGAAAAAATGTGCCCATTTTTTTTTTGTAAAAGTGAGATTCACAACTAAAATGCACATTGTTCCACACTCTTCAAAGAGAAAAGCTGCCTTACATCATATTGGCTTAATGGTCCAACTTAGCAGTGGCCTCCTCCATTCTCAAGCAAAGGGAACTGAACCTGGGGCCTTTTCCTCACACATCATGCTTTCACTTTATCATTATGTTGCACCTAAAGTGCTTCAGTTGGCACAAGCCCCAATAAGCCTCTTTCCAATGCTCTATAAAACTCAAATCCAAAAAGCCAGGAGTGTGCTTCACTGTCCAGAGAAGATAGATGACCTAGGTTGCCTTTTAAAAGCTGGAGGCTCCTTAATAAACTACTTTTAAATACCTGAAGACAGAATCTACCAGTTTTGACATCTGTGTAAGAGGAACGAGGGTCAAACTTACCCAATTTCCCTCTTCACAGCTGTTCCACTTTTTTGTAGCTATTTGTTCATGCACATCCTGTTATTCCAAACAACCTTGGGGGCGGGAGGTGATCACAACAGTACTCCTCCTTCTTTCTTCTAGCGAAAAAGCTAATGGGATAGGACTCATGGAGTCTTGTCCCTAAAAGTGCAGCTGCTGTGAGAGAACTCTCAGTCCCTCCCACTTCACAGGTTGTCTGTTGTGGGGGAGGAAGATAAAGGAGATTGTGAGCCGCTCTGAGATTGTGAGATTTGGAGTTGAGGGCAGGATATAAATCCAATATAATCTTCTTCTTCTTAAACAAACTGAGATTGTGAGTCCAAGGCTGTTATTGTTTACTGTATGATTTTAAACGATGCTAGACCCAACTGCCACTAGAAAAGTTCAGAATGAGGGAGCGGCAATAAATGGGCATTTTATATCCAGCCCATGAAGGAAAGTTTTTTGTTGCTCATGATGATTAGCATCTGGATAGATGAAGCCCTTTGTTCACATGTGTGAAGGGAATATAGTTGGCAATCCTAATAATACTGTCCTGGAAGTGGACCCCTTTAAATAAAATGGGAGTTACATCTGAGTAGATCACTTTAGGATTGCTCTTATGGCACTCACCACTATTTCAGGCTCGTGATCAATTCTGAAGTCATTCCTCAGGTAAACTCATATCAATATAGCTGTATAACAGCATGCCCAATAATGAACGTTTTGAGCATTTTACAAACACCCCTAGAATACTTGGAAATATGTATTGGTATTCACTTACATTTCTGGATTGTAATGAGGGGAAGTTTCATGCTATAATTCACTAAGTGCTAAGGACCACCCCCCCCCACCACCAACAGAACACTTATTGTCTTGTCAAAAATATTAACTTTGAGGCATTAATAAAACGTTGGAAAATGTTGATGAGAAACAGATGTTCTCTTACCTCCATACATATGAAAGGCATCTCGTTCTTTGGTTAGAACCACAGTTCCAAGAACATCCACTTGCCTTATTGGATGTCTATTGTAAAAGAATATACCTAAGAAGGGAAGGAGCAAAATAAAAGGGTCTAGGTTTTTAATAAAGATACATTTTCATTTTAGCCAGCCACTAACTGCAACAACTCAGTACCTCCATTTTTTCATCACCATAAATTTGTTCCATCTCTGAAAGTTGTGAGTATTATCTATGAAGACTTGGGTCCCTTAAGAACCAGTTGGAAAAGTTTTAATTTAATGGATCCCATAAAACCCAATAAAATTAGTCTGGACCGGTGTTCCCTCTAAGCTGAGTTAGCGTGAGCTAGCTCACAGATTTTTAGCCTTCACCTCACACATTTTTGTCTTAGCTCAGGAAGAATGACCCCAGAACACAATAATTTATGCAATAGCTCACAACTTTAATGCCAGTAGCTCACAAAGTAGAATTTTTGCTCACAAGACTGCAGCTTAGAGGGAACATTGGTCTGGACACCACTGTTTTTATAGATTAGATGTTACAATTTTTAATGTAGTTTAAATATGAATTTTATTGTTATGATTCTATTGTTTATTACCATGTTGTAACCAGTACTGAGCTTGCCTTTTGGGAAGAGTAGACCAGAATAAAATAAATCAAATAATAAGTATTCATGGGCACTGATTTCAAATCTTGATCAAGATACTGCATTGGCCCATCTCATTAACATTTTTTTTAATTAAGCCAGCAAGCCGTAGAACTATGAATATTTATTTTACTGTATTTACAGTAAATCAGGCAACTGGTTCCCTATCTCACTTCTCAGGACCCATTAACCCATGCAATGGTCACTACCAGACTGGATTATTGTAACTCGGTCTATGTTGCAGCTTTCCTTAAACTTGACCTGGAAACGGTAGCTGGTGCAGAATGCAGCAGCATGGATGTTGATGGTGACATCTGTGCAGGCAGGCATCACTCCTTTGCTGCGCCAGCTGGCTACCAATAGAGTTCTGGATCCAGTTCAAGGTTTTGGTCTTAAGTTTCTAAGCCCTATGTGCCCAAGGAACCGCATATCTTCAGGGCTGCCTCTCCCCATATGTGCCTGGCAGAGCTTTATGCTTTAGTGATCAACATCTCATAGTCATCTCTGGTCCTAAGGACATCCAATTAGCCTCAACCAGAGCTTTTTTGGCCCTGGCCCCTAGCACTTCAATAAGCTCCCACTTGAGATCAGGGTCCTGTGGGACTTGTTACAATTTTACAGGGCCTATAAAACAGAGCTATTTTGCCAGGCTTTTGGTTGAAGCAGAAATAAAAAGCACAATGTTCACGATTAACACAAGCTACATACCGTATTTTTCGCACCATAAGACACACTCCCCCCCCCAAAAAAAAAGTGAGGGGGGAAAGTGTGTGCGTCTTATGGAGCGAAGGTACCGGTGCCTACCTTCCTGGGGGGGGCGGGATCCGCTGCCTCCGCCTCTGATCCTGGCGCTTCCCCCGCGCCTGCCTGCCTGGCTCCAGCTCTGACGCTTACAGCAAGCGCCAGGATCGCTCCCTCTGCCCTCTGATCCCGGCGCTTGCTGTAAGCATCAGAGCTGAAGCCAGGCAGGCAGGCACGGAGGAAGCACCTGCCCCCTCTGCAAACCCAGCGCTTTGCGAGCGCCGGCTGTGGAGAGAGCAGCATGCTTCCTCCGTGCCTTTCTGCCTGGCTTCAGCTCTGACGCTCACAGCAAGCGCCAGGATCGCTCCCTCTGCCCTTTGATCCCGGCACTTGCTGTGAGCGTCAGAGCTGAAGCCAGGCAGAAAGGCACGGAGGAAGCACGCTGCCCCCTCCACAGCCGGCGCTCGCAAAGCGCTGGGTTTGCGGAGGGGGCGGGTGCTTTCTCCATGCCTGGCTTCAGCTCTGATGCTTACAGCAAGCGCCGGAATCGGAGGGCAGAGGGAGCAATCCTGGCGCTTGCTGTAAGCGTCAGAGCTGGAGCCAGGCAGACATGGAGGAAGCGTCGGGATTGGAGGCAGCGGATCGCCCCCCCGGGAGGAAGGTGCGTCCTATCATCCGGAGCGCCTTATGGTGCGAAAAATACGGTAATAAATTAAAGAAGAATAAAGAATGATGTGACTGTAAATTTCTTAAACACTACAAATCCCATCTACACATAAGACAAAGTACAATGCAGACTCGACAAAAGAGCACTTGCATAAGAGCATACAAAAAGTTAATCCATTTCTGAGGACACCATTTCCCTCCCCCCATATGGCTGTTTCCCTTCCAGAGGAGGAGAGGGAGGAGCCCTCAGCCAATTGAAGGAAGGATTTCTCGGGCTCTTTCCTTCCTTCTCCCACCCTCAGCCAATCGAGGGAAGGATTTGTTTCTCTCCTCTGAGAAGCAGTGCAACAGGCAGCTCAGCCAATGAGAACGGAGAGTCAGCAACTGCCAGAACCAAGGTTGGTTGCCTTTTACTGACAGATTCAGCTTGACTGGCTAGCAAAAGCCACTCAGGCAGGAAAGAGGAGCAGACTCAACCAATGGCATGCAAGTACTCTTGATTGATGTTTTGACAGGTCAAAGGTTGATGCAGCACAGTCCCAACCAATGAGGAAGCTTGGTTTTGCCAAGACAAAACAGCTTATATATAATGATTATGACTTAATGGTTTACAGCATGTGAAAATTCTGAACTCAATTATCCACCTATTGTCAATCCCACCCTTGTCAAAAAATAATTGAGATTTATAAAACCTGTTCAACAACATTCTTTCCTTGATTAGGGCAATTTATGGACCAGAAATCTCTTTCTCAAGCTAACACCCTGTGAAAAACCTGATATATCAAGTTCCTCAGCCTCTTTATTTTTGACTGGCATGAATCTTATTCACTTCTGATAGGCCACTTCTTACAGAGCACTGGCCATCTTACTTGACTAGCAAAGCTGATTGCCTGGATATAATTGTGTTCCATTTATAGCACACAGTGAGTCCTTAAGAGCATGTGGAGATTCTAACCTGACAATTAAATTGTGAGAAAAGTCCTCCCCTATATGTAAACTCATATTCTGATGTAGAATTGACAGACCATTCAATATCATATCCAAGGAAGTACAAGATTGTAAGTTAGAGTTCAATTCTCCAGTGGTCTATTTCTGACACAAGAAAATGTATGCCAAACTGAATATTTTTTTTCTGACTGCAGAATGTGTTTAGTGCCACAAAATTTGACTTGTGTCAGTGCACATAAAATGGATGTCATCACAGATGTTACTTTAAGTTCTTCCCAATGGTGGATGTCCACACATAGCTCTCAACATGGATTAGTCTGTGTGTTAGCAGGAGCTCTTAACATGGATTAGTCCCTCTGTCAGCCATTTCAGCATGGTTTGGTGGTCACAGTATCAGACTAGGATCCAGGAAATGCAGGTTCAAATCTCCATACTGCCATGGGGATCTTGGGCCAGTAAATCTCCTTTTGAGCCAAAACTGTCTCACAGGGTACAGAAGATAAAATGGAGGAGGGGAGAACAGTGTCATTGGAGAGAAAAGTGGGATATAAACATCTGAATTAATTAATGTGAAACAAACACAATTCAGACATTTCAAAACAATGCTGAGAGGCTTTGTGATGGCAGAGGCTTCATGACTGTTTGACAGCAAGATGCAATTCACTTTCCTCCAACTAAACTCTATTTTTTCATGCTTTTTGCCTAGCCATGCCCCCATGTATGTTTATTTTTCAGGGCAACTTTGCCAGACAAAGATTGTTTTGTCTGGAAATGGTATTAACTTCTGCCCATTATTTCTGATCAGTCTCATGCAGTTTAAGATTTGCCCACTAATCCTTTATGCTTGAAATGACAAGATTCTGAAGACAATAACCAAAAGGGTAGTCTCAGTGCCATTAAAGAAATGTGGGCAATGCTGGCTAGAACACAACAGAAAGTTTAAAAAGAGGTGTGGTGTAGGGTGACACACAGTGACCAGACAGTTTAATGTGAGGCAGTGCTCAGGCATTCCTTTTCTATGGCATGGAGGGAATTATGAAGAATTAGTGGGTTTAAAACTATATATAATTTTGTATTTGTTTAAAGCAATACATGTTCCTGTCCTATCACAGACACATTTCTTTAGCTAACTGTATTTATTAAAAATGTGGTATTTACTTGGCAAGCCCCAGCACCCTTAGGAAACCCTGGTCAGTTTCATTTCCTTGTCGTTCAAGCTTTGCCTTCAGCTTGCAGAGGGTTTTGATACAGTAGTTAAAGGCATACAAGATTTTGCTACCTTTTGCTTTTAGACTGTTGAGGTAGTGTTTCCTACAGATGCCCTTACTGATGAAATTTTCACTGCAACAAGCCTGAGCAAAAGGAAAATGTCCAACCTCAGAAACAAAAACGTTTGCTTGACAGAAGATGTTTGAATCCCCTGCTGCCACAACTGCTCAGTTTCTTGCAGGATAAAGTTGAAAGGTTATTATAGGTTAGGAGCTGAGGGATACGAAGACATTGAACTTCAGTTCCAATAATCCCACAGTTTATTTGTTTAAAGGTCAAGAAAGTTTATGCTAGAGTTGAAGGACCAAATCTAATAAAGTTCAGGACACAACTGGGAATATTCAGCATCATTTTTTATCAATATGATTAGACACACAAAATAAGAATTGGCTCTTGAATTACAACTAAAAAAAAAGATATCTGAAAAGTAAAGTTGCAGTTTGAACCTTGAATTATTCCAGTCAAAAACCTGTATCTTATGCGGTAACAAAATTTTGTGCATTAGCTCTCAGAAAGCGAAACTGTCTAAGGAAAATGTTAAATGATGAAATATGAATTTCCTTTTATCTGTGATCCTACATTTGTGTCAGTTTTAGAAACTTTCTTTTAATCTGTTTTTAACCTTGCTGGTCTTTTAACCATAATAAACTTGATTGAATTATGCCTGCCAAATAAGGATTAGACTAGAACTAAAAACTTCAAACTACAGTTTCATAAGGTAGTTATGGGTTTGGAACTCCAGGTTCCTGTGGTGGAACTCTATGGTGTCACATCCTTTAAGTCAGCTATAACTATGCCTGGTTAACGAGGCAGAAATGGGAGGAGTGCAGCATGGTCAGTTGCATCTTGATGCTGTACTCCCTGAGAGCAAAGTCCCATCTTCCCCTAAGACTGGAAAACACTTCTTCTCAAAATGTGCTGTGGCAGAGCTAGTGTAGTGCAATGATTTCACAGTGCAGGACTAGGACCTAGGAAACCCAGCTTCAGATCCCCAATCTGCCAAGAAGCTTCAGGCCAGTCATTCTCTCTTAGCCTAAGGGACCTCACAGTGTTGTTGTGAGAATAAAAAGCAGGAAAACAATGCATGTCATCCTGAGCTAGAGAAGACAGATAAATATGTAATAAACAAACAAACTGCTAAGGCACAACAAACAGCATAGCTGCTGTCTGCACTTATCCTAGGAAAGCTTCTGCTGCTCCCTCAAACTCCCTGAGCTTTCAGTCTTCCCATCCCATCTCTGACTGGTGAGGACTCATCTGTCCTACAGGTAACATTATAGCACAGGTAACTGACAGAGCATGGACCTACCCCCCAACAGTGAATGCTTAGTATCTTTGTGCATACAACAATGACATGGCTGTTCTATCTACGCTTATGCTACTCAGCACAACTTCCTGACTGCCTGCTATTTTTAGTTATGCTTGTATGACTCATGCATTACAATTACATGTGTTTCTCCAACATGGCTCCCTATACCACTATGAGAATTCCAAAATGTTGTGTGATTCTGGTTTCACTTATTAAAATGATACCTATGATAATTCATAATGTTCACCGGCTTTCTAAGCACAACACACATGGCACATGCTAGATGCATCCAAAACAGGCCTAAATAAAGAAATTCAGAAATAAGGCAAGAAAAAGTGATCAAACCAGAATATTAATGAACCCAGAGTTATTAGAAGAAAGTGTACTAGACAGATGTTTTTGCTACACCTAGTCACTCCAAGAGCTTACAGTATGCCCTGTAAGAAGAGCCCTGTAAGCTCTTGGAGGATTGGCTACCTCAGGGTGAGTGGCCTAATATGTAAAGGAGCTCCTGCTACAAAGTGAGCCCTGACATTAGTTATCTGTGGCTCAAAAGACAGGGTAACATTTACCTGCCTGGTTCCTTGAAAGCAATTTTAACTACAGCAGAGTTGAAAAGAGAGGTTCCTTTTTTGAAAGCTTTTACCAGCTAAAAAAAGCATATCCTTTGGCAATCTGGGATGGGTGAAAACAGTGCAAAACTGTTTACCCATTCCCAGCGAAGGCATTACAAAATCAATGTCCTCATTCTTAACTGATTTCAGGACACTGGCCATTTAGTATCAGGACATATTACAATCCATGTGGATTGGAATCAATTAACAGAAAAATCATACGTTGATGTTAGACAATCCTTATCAGGAGCAAGTTGCACTGATGGGTCCCCCCCACCCCGAGGAATATGTTTAAAGAGATACTTTCAACAACCTACTGGTTAATCTAGCACTGTATTCACTTCCTCACCACCAGCGTCAGTCTACATGTAATTGGATGGAGAAGAAAGGATTCAAGCACATCAGTGATAGAAAAGACATTATTCTGGATAGTGTGGTCCAAGCACTTCATATTTTTCCCAACTTCTTGCTGGGTTAGGTGATTAGAAAGCACAACAAGGCCTGGCAACACCAGCAAAAGGTGGGATCCTCCTCAGGCATGTGTAAAGAAGGAAATACTTCTTTACACATAGAGTGCTTAAACTGTGGAATTTGCTGCCAGACAATGTAGTGATGGTCACAAGAACCGACAGTTTTAAAAGCGAAGTAGACAGATTCATTGAGAATAGGTCTATCAGTGGATACTAGCCACGGTGACTGAGGAGAACCTCCACATTCGAGCACTAAACCTCTGAATCCAGAGCCAAGAGGCAACATCAGAGGAAGGTCTCGGCCTCTATGCCCTGTTGTTGGTCTTGCAGAGGATGTTGGAATTGCAGAGGATGCTGGTCCAGTGAGGCTCTTTTTCTGTTTTTTTAGATTCTTCATGGAAGGCAAAATAATCTGGCACCCCAGTAAGAAGGCCATTCTCATTCACTCCTGCCTGTCTCATCATCTCCTCTGATCTTCAGTCAAGAAAAGGGAAAGACAGTGGAGGTGACAACACTGGCTATACTGCTATGATGCCAATAACACCACTACTGGTTTTAATGAGAAGACCTGCATTATTGTGCTTTAATGGTGGGCAATCTTATCACTCACCTGGCACCTGTTTCGATTCTTTCATTTCTTGTATATCTTTAATGTACATTCTTGCAGAGGCTGAGAAAACAGGGTCCAAGCCCCATAAGAATGAAGGTACCTCCTCTTCCAATTCCATGGATGTGATGAACTTTCGGAAACTCCCCCACAGTCATAGATCAACCATCCACAAGTAGAGCAAAGCAGTCTGCAAGGCTAAAAAATAAAAAAATGCATAAATAAAATCCTCACAGTATCCTAATAGTAGTATTACAGCCTACAGCAGCTGAATGGCAGTAGCCAGTATAATACAAAGCAACTGCTGTCCTGACTATAAGATAATGCAGAACCATTCCAGTTAAGTATGATAAGAGGAAGTCCAATCAAGTTTGACTTTCACTGATTGCCAAGGTCCTGACTTGGCCCAGCTAAAATTGCTCCCAGTGACCAAACCCTCTCAAAGCCTGGATAATGGAAGAATGAGGTGGAGAGAGCAAAAGGAAGCTGATATAGCAGCAGAGAGATCCAGGTGTGCCAGAAATGTCTCCGAATGAACAAGCAACATGTACAGTGGCATTTAGGAAGTTGAGAAAGACTGGTCCCTGAGACCTCCCTTAAGATGGCAGATGGGCCATGAGGGAGAGAAAAGTGTAGCTTAACTTCCTCCTCCCTCTGAAGTAGAAAGGGACGATACTCCACATAAGCCATGGCACTAGAGTATCAAACAATGCCACCTTTCAACTAAAACATTCAAATTATACAATCTAAAAAAGTACTGTTATCATGCTTTTTGTTGTATTAGGTTTATGTACTTTTCTTTCTCATTTTACTGAACAATTATTTGATGGGAACCAATTTTGCATGGTATGTATTATGCTGTTTTGTTCTTTCCTATCTCTAAAGCCCCTCTTTACAACCAAGGAATCCTAAATGGGTGGTGTAGCCCACTCAAGAACCTTGTAAAAATCCAAGTCTCAAAAAGCTTCAGAGTTAATTTGTTGTTATCAATACAAAAGCAATGTTGATGGAAGCAACAGGTCAAATTGTTTATGCAAACTGTGACAGTTTAGTTTTGTATGTAATTATTTGAGTGCAACATCTTATTACATCACATGCTGCTTCCACAAGCATGTCTAAAATGTGCATGACACAGTCTGATTCCTCACATCCAGAGCCCAATGGAACTAAACTGTACAAAATAAGAATGCATTACTAAAAATTAACAGCTGCTATCTTCCTTGCTGATGGCATTTTGCTCTAGTAGCAATTAGAAATGCTTTCTATTCTAACAGGAGTAAAGATCTGCACGTTTTGTTTGAGCGAAGTCTATTCTGACCTAGTCTTAACAACTGCCTGTACGCTCTGTTATGGCCACACCTTGAGGAATAGCCTTCCTGAGACGGTCAAGAGGGTTTCCACACTCCTGTCATTCCACAAAATATGTAAAACAGAGTTGTTCAGGAGACATTTTCTATAAGTTAATGGGGCTGTACCATAAGAAAACAGTTCAGGAAGGTGCCCATAAAAGAAAAGGGACTGTTGATTATACTACAGTGCATAGAGTATATTAATTTGCACATGACGTAAGGTCTCTTCAGCACAAAAGGTGATAGCTACATTACTGTGCAGTCTGATTATGTTTAAAAATAAACATCCTGCAGGCAAATAACCCAATGTACTTTCAAAACTACTGTCACAGATAAGTAGGGCAATAATGTGATTTTTACAGGGGGCAGCAGGGGGAGAGAAACTGAGATATCCAGGTTGCTGAATTCTATAACTCACATTTTAATATGGCTTTGCCATACACAGCAATAGGGTTACATTATTGTTCTGCATTAAAATTTTGGAGCTGTGGACATCTTTTAAGCCTTTTACGACTTGGGAGCCATTTAAAGGATCATCACTGAATCTGCAACTCCAGCCTTACCAGTAGCTCTTCCTTCTGTAGATATGCAAAAACTGCCACTGCCCAGGCTCAGGATTTTATAGTACCAGTCCTCAGTCTTCAGAACAGTCTTATTCAAAACGCCAAGAAGGCATCTACCCACTAGTCCTTTAGGGCAGTGGTTCTCAACGGGTGGTGTGCATGCTACCAGCAGGATGCACTAGAATAGGTGGGATGCAGAGTTTTCATAATACTTATGTGGTGTACTGTTTAAAGTGTCAGACTAAGAACTGGGAAACCCAGCTTCAAATCCCCATTCTGTCATGGATGTTTGCTGTATGACCTTAGGCCAGTCACATACTCTCAGCCTAACCCACATCACAGGAGAAAATAGGATAAAATGAGGGAGTGAACAATGTAAGCTGCTTTGGAGAGAAAGGAGGGATATAAGTAAATTTAAAAAACAGGAATTTGCTGTTTCTCCAGCTCTATGTCTACCTACAGGTGTGACATGCCATATCCTGCTGAGTCTGCCTGGCACAGATTATCCATCTGTGTCCTTTTGGCATTCTAGTAGCAATAAAGCCTGTAAACACTAAATGTCTTTCTTGTGGAAAAAAGCTTTTCTGTTTCTATCGTCCTGGGACCCAGGTTCTTTTGCTAGAGTGCCTGGTGTGACATAAGATATGAAAGACTGAGAAGTACTGTTTTAGGAGATCATGTGAGGGCATGACAGGGAGTGCAATGCAAAACATTGTCAATTGTTCTGGCATTCTGTTTTCATTTCTCAAGCATATTACTTTAATGACTGTTTATTTATATTATGTTGTAAGGTTCTTTGAATTCCTTTGGGAGAAAATAAGAATAAAATGTGTTAAGTAAATTAAGTCTGTAAAAATACAAAATAGGTAAGGGCATCAAGAACTGATATGCATCTCCACTATGTAAAGAACAAAGAGCTGTTGTAGTAACTGAGGAGTGAAAGGTAGCAAATGTCACCCCCATCTTTAAAAAGGGTTCCAGGGGAGATCCGAGAAACTACAGTCCAGTCAGTCTGAGTTCAATACCGGGAAAGTTCGTAGAAACCATTATCAAGGACAGAATGAGTAGGCACATTGATGAACACAAGTTACTGAGGAAGACTCAGCATGGGTTCTGTAAGGGAAGATCTTGCCTCACTAACCTGTTATAGTTCTTTGAGGGGGTGAACAAACATGTGGCAAAGGAGACCCAATAGATGTTGTCTACCTTGACTTCCAAAAAGCTTTTGATAAAGTTCCTCATCAAAGGCTCCTTCGTAAGCTTGAGAGTCATGGAGTAAAAGGACAAGTCCTCTTGTGGATCAAAAACTGGCTAATTAATAGGAAGCAGAGAGTGAGTATAAATGGGCAGTCTTCGCAGTGGAGGATGGTAAGCAGTGGGGTGCCACAGGGCTCAGTACTGGGTCCCATGCTCTTTAACTTGTTCATAAATGATTTGGAGTTGGGAATAAGCAGTGAAGTGGCCAAGTTTGCAGATGACACTGAATTGTTCAGGATGGTGAGAACCAGAGGGGATTGTGAGGCACTCCAAAGGGATCTGTTGAGGCTGGGTGAGTGGGCGTCAACATGACAGATGAGGTTCAGTGTGGCCAAGTGCAAAGTAATACACATTGGGGCCAAAAATCCCAGGCAAAAATACAAGTTGATGGGTTGTGAACTGGCAGAGACTGACCAAAAGAGAGATCTTGGGGTCATTGTAGATAACTCACTGAAAATGTTGAGACAGTGTGCGATTGCAATAAAAAAGGCCAACGCCATGCTGGGAATTATTAGGAAGGAAATTGAAAACAAATCAGCCAGTATCATAATGCCCCTGTATAAATTGATGGTGCAGTCTCATTTCGAATACTGTGTACAATTTTGGTCACCACACCTCAAAAAGGATATTATAGCACTGAAAAAAGTCCAGAAAAGGACAACTAGAATGATTAAAGGTTTGGAACACTTTCCCTATGAAAAAAGGTTAAAACGCTTGGGGCTCTTTAGCTTGGAGAAACGTCGACTGTGGGGTGACATGATAGAGGTTTACAAGATTATGCATGGGATGGAGAAAGTAAAGAAAGAAGTTTTCTCCCTTTCTCACAATACAAGAACTCATGGGCATTCAATGAAATTGCTGAGCAGTAGGGTTAGAATGGATAAAAGGAAGTACTTCTTCACCCAAATAGTGATTAACATGTGGAATTCACTGCCACAGGAGGTGGTGGCAGCTACAAGCATAGCCAGCTTCAAGAGGGGATTGGATAAAAATATGGAGCAGAGATCCATCAGTGGCTATTAGCCACTACATATTATTGGAACTGTCTGGGGCAGTGATGCTCTGTATTCTTGGTGCTTGGGGGGGAGGGACAAAGTGGAAGGGCTTCTAGCCCCATTTGTGAACCTGCTTTTTTTTGGCCACTGTGTGACACAGAGTGTTGGACTGGATGGGCCATTGGCCTGATCCAGCATGGCTTCTCTTAGGTTCTTAGGTAACAACAGTGAAGATGAATTAGGCTGTAGTGGCAGGACTCAATACTTTGCCATGCTCAAGATGGAAGAGTAGGTCCATGGATAATATAAAATAATATGACAAAATACCTAAAATAACATATCATGGTTGTTATTGTTGTTTTGCCGGCACAACTGACTTATAGTGACTCCGTAGCATTTTCAAGGCAAGAGATGTTCAGAGGTGGTTTGCCATTGGCTGTCTCTGAGCAGTGCAGCAACCCTGGTATTCTTTGGTGGTCTCTCATCCAAATACTGACCTTGTGTAGCTTCCAAGAGCTGACAAGATCACACTATACAGGTCAGGGTACAGCATGCTAGAGAGCTCAAAAGGGACTGAAGTGAACTGGCAAGTATAGAAACATATTTAATTTATATCTTTAAATAATCTATTCAAGATGCAAAGGTTAAAAGAGCCAGGAACATTTAGTCTTGCTATTACACTGCTGTGGAGGAAAGGATGTTGTTGCTTAAACATTTAGAGGCTATCAAAAACATAACTGCTCATTACCCCTGATTACAGCTTTGATAAAACAGCATAACATTGGCCAAAAATCAAGATGGTCAGCCATGTTAATCTGTAGGTGGCTCTAGAAAGGAGCAAGAGTCCAGCAGCATCTTAAAGATTAACAAAATTTGTGGCAAGGTATGAGCTTTCAAGAGTCACTGCTCACTTCTTCAGATACAGCAAGAATGTGAGTTATTGGAAAGTGGAGTGATTCCAAATGCTGAATGACATCTCTTACAAAGGAATTTCAAAGATAACTTAGACTGCTGAATTGCAGCTGAGAATGAAGCTCAAAACAATGCATCCACCTGGACGTAATCAAGATCTAGGTTTCCCATCTTATTTCCAATGCTAATTTTCCATGTCTACTACTCTGCATATCACATCCAATCCAGACACACCTGCTATTGCCATTTACCTGCTCTTGTCATTTGAGATCTGAAATAACTCCCTTCTACAAATTTTGTTAGTCTTTAAAATGCTATTGGCTATACATTATATTATCAGTAACATGTTGAAGCTACAACTGTTATATATACATATGTATAATGCCATTTTTTATTTAATTTTGAACAACTGGAATAAATGCATAACAATGATCTTTCTAACTGCTTATGAAAATAAGCACTGTAGGAAAGAGCCATCAGGGACAAAAAAATAATACCTTGCACCATACTTCTGGATCCAGATGTTTAAGTGTTTAAACCTGTATGGGACTTTTGTTTCTGACATCTCTCTTCTTCACCCCAAATAGGCAGTTACCGTCTAATAAGGGCAAAAGACCACATACAGGTTACAATTTATTAGAGAATAAAAGTAGTAATTGAATGATGAAAACTGAAGACCTACACATATATAAAGAATGGAAAGCATATGCTTTCCAGTAGGTCTGTGTTAAGCCCTGTCCACAAGTCACAGTGAGCACATGTACAATCCATGGACAGTGAACATTTGATTTTTCTTTATGCACACAGAGTAATTCTGATGATACTTCAACATGAGTACAAATGAATATGTTGTTTAAACCTCACATTTATCCAGGTACTGGTCCCCAGTTTTATTTGTAAAGTGAACATATACTAGCTCTTGCCTACAAACAGGCAGGCTATATAAGCTAAAAGGAGGTAGAGTTAAGAGGGAAACTGAAGTCAGGAAACATTTTTAAAGAATGAAATCAAAGGCTTCAAATTCATGAAAATAAAAAGGATATTCAACCCATTTTTGATAACAGTAGCTGAAGGGTTTTCCAGAGGAAAGATATTTTACACAAGAAAAAACTTCAAAAAAATTAAACATGTCAGTGCTTTGATCATCTCACGTAAACAGTGACAGTATATATCTGCCATCTCTCAACCCTACCAGTGAGGATTTACAGTAGCTAAAACTCCTTACTCCCACAGCAGCGTGCTTTGATACACCAGCTGGAACAACAAAGCCAATAACACAAGCCTTCCCTTCCCCCCTCCCCCCCCCCCCCAAAAAAACTAGAGCAGCCAGAAGTGCGTGCCACTGACTTCAACGGCACTAGCACCAAGGGAACTGCGCACAGAGCTGGAGACTTTTACTAGCTGCCTGTAACGCATTTACTTGAGAGGACGGAACAAACTAGCAACACATTCTTCCAAGAAAAAGTGCGCAGGGCGAGGCTGCACGAAACATACGAAGGGCCAGACGGAAAACTTTCAACAGAAACCGGCACGAGGCACTTTAATAACATTTTATGAATATGTTATATGAGACAGCTCCATTTCTGATACTGAAAACTATATTCGCGTAGTCTACCGTAAAAAAAATCGGAGATGCCCATTGATACCTACAGCACCACTTTATTTAGTTCAAAGCAGCTTAGCGAAGGGGAGAAAAGCCTTCTCTTTATTTTCACACACCAGTTTTTCTGACAAAAAATTCAGAATAGCCGCCACCAAAAAAGAGGGGGCAACCGCTCTCTTACCGCTCCCGTTGCGCAGACTGAACCCCTTCTTATCAGTGCCACCAAGGCCCTCAATAGCAGTCGTCTCATTCCAGGCACCGCCAACTTGCCCGCCAGAGCGTTCGGAACAATCCTATTGGCAGTTTTTCTGTAGACCCGCCCTCTGACATCATACGCACGGCGAAAGAAACGGAAGGAAATCCACTGATAACCGCAAGTGGGGTTTCGAGTGCTTCCTTACTGCCGCCCCATTTTTAAAAACTTAAGCTTCGCAGAGTATCATAACCGTCTAACTGTATGCTGAGAGGGAGAAACTGTTGAATGCGCTAGCCTGGGAAAAGAACATCAAAGGCGATACTCGGAACTAATGCGCATGCGTAACGGGAGGGAGGGGTGGGAAGTGTTGCTCGGCGAGAGCTAATTGGGAGCGGCTCGATTTGGGTCCTGTCGAGAGCGGTGGTGAGGGGCACGCGCGCACGCGCTTGCGATCGTGGTTGGAAAAGACGCGAGGTGCGCTATGAGGAACTTGGGTGGGGGGAGGAGAGGAAGTCGGCAGAAGCGGCCTTAGCGCTCTGCCCCGCCCCCCGACCCGGAGGAGACGGAGGAAGTGGGAAACTGAGGGACCCGGGGGTTGGCGGCGGCGTCTTCAGCGTCCACAGGTAGTTAATTCTTTCATTTGCCTATTTTCCGCACCTTGTTGGTGGTGACGGCACCTCTATTATAATTATTCGTGTCGGGTGGTTCTTTAGAGATCTCAGATGGGGGCTGTTTTCCTGTTTTGTAGCGAGGAGTTTCTCTCGCCGCTCCCCGAAATAGGCTGATTCCATTTTACTTCAGTAAGCCTGAGAAAGCCGCTTCCTAGTCGTTTAGGGCAGCGCCCACGTTTCTTTTTTACTCTCCCACGGTGAGGAACATTCATGAGCTGAGAAGTAAATTATTTCTGTCCGCCCCTCCTCCACAGGTGAAGAATCGTTTCCAGTCGATGAAGTTTTCTTCTCTTCCCGCTCCCTCCGTGTGTCCTTTCTCACAACTTCGGACTACTGAATCTCTTTTCCCGAAGAAGTGGCTTGTCCCTGGGAATGATGTCTATAGTCTACGGTTCTAAATAAGTACTGTTGGGACTGGATTTGAGTATAGTCATTTGCCTTTCCATTGTTTGGCGCAAGTACTCTCTGCTGGGTTTTGGCATTTGTTAAACAAACAAATAAACATCAAACCGGAGGTGCTGATGGGAATCGTACTTTATCTGGGCCTTGCCACGTGTTGAGACATTATTAGAAGAAACTAACAATCATGTAATTCTTAAGATGCTAAAGCTGGAGTGAGATGCTTGCAAGAATCAACTCATTACTTTTATGTGCCCTACTTGAAGTTTGATGATTCTGCACTAAGTCCAGAAACCTGCTATGAGAACCTGTGCTGTTTTGGCACTGTCTACAGAGTTGTCAAGTTGCAATTAAGTGCCTTGCCTTTGGATCATAACGTAACAAAAACAAAACTGGCTGCAGCAAACCGCTGTTTATTTATTCTGTATTTGTGATCATTCTCAAACTACATTTAAAAAGACAAAAATGTCGTTCTTTAACTTCCGGAAGATCTTTAAGTTGGGAGGTGAAAAGAAAAAGAAGCAGTATGAGCATGTCAAGAGAGATCTGAATCCAGAGGATTATTGGGAAATTATAGGAGAACTTGGTGATGGTGCTTTTGGCAAAGTATTCAAGGTAAGAAATGTTTTTGCTTTATGTTGTCGTGAAATACTTGTCTTTAAACATTAATCTGTACGGTTTGTCACTTGTTGATTTCATGCTATGAACATTTCATAGTTCAGAGAAAGTTTTTGATGATGTATTGATTTAATTCTACAACTTGGTGCTGAGATGAAGGGTTTTTTTATTTTTCAGTCATAACTATTTTTGTCATAAATGGGCATAAGTCACAGTCCTTAATCACTGCCTATAATAATAGAAACAAATATGGCTGGTAGGTCACAGGCCCACCCTTTTCTCTTTGACTATTGCAAAGCTTTTCCGTTGCTGCGTTAGTTCTTTTCTGGAGTTTTATCTGTTTTTTTCTGTATACTAGAAGAACAGGGAACTTTATGTTTGAGGGTATTATATGTATAGTTGCAAGCGTTATAATTTTTTAACTGTTTTGTTGCAAGGATGTTAGCTTACTGTGTTCTTAAACAGTGTACACTGCTGGTGCTTGAAGTGTAAAGTCCAGGAATTTTTTTCTAGGTTGACACTTCTAAGGGGTTCATATAACCTTTTGTATGATATCTATTTATCCATATGTCTCCAACCCCCCCCCCCCCCCGAAGCAACTGTCAAACAAAAGATGTTAAGGGAAGAAGGCTGTGTCTTGAAATGTTATCAATTGTGTTTTGATTTTCACGTTTTTGTTTTATTGGGTGGGGAATGTGTCTTCTCATTTTAAAAAGAAGTAGTTTAAAATACAAACTCATCAGGGACAGAAATGAATATCATGGCCAGGCTGCTAGAAGAGATAAAAGTATTGAGGGGGCGGGGAGAGAACTCAAGTGTTGTTTAAAAGTAACACAAGGTTTCAGACAGTATTCTCATATCTTAGGGTAGCGGTGCTGAAGGACATCTTTTGGCTGAGGCATGATGTATTTTACCTTTCTGACATGTTTTCTTAGTTACGTAAAAGAAAGTTTGATATGGTACTTTCTTTTTTGATTGAACACTTGGATTTAAATAGCTTTTCTGGTTATTTCTCTGCTAGCACATTTGCTATGGTAGATGCAGATAACCAAAGATGATAGTTTACAAGACAATATTTATGTATTTTTAAATGGAAAATATTTTTGGTATCATACTGGAAGTCAGTGCGGAAGGTGTATCTGAAAAACATCTTTAGGCTGTACTGTAAGAGTTCTATATATTTTGATAGCCTTGATGCCAGAACAATTAGCAGGGCTTCTTCAGTGACATGTAAGCATTGCTCACAGTTGCTGTTCATGGAACTTGTCCTTGTTGATTTTACAGTGTGTGCAGAAGGGAGCCTTAGGATTAATTTATAATTCACACACCTTCCTGTGAAAAGCAGGTAGTTCTTCATCACTATGTTGCATATATGTTAAATAAAACAATTGTCGGTCTCCAGTTGGTATAGGAGAGAAAACATCTGGTTCCTGTGATTGATGACTGTTACATACAAATGAAATTGTTATCATATCTGGATGTCACTTAGATCTTGATTCAGAATTTTAAAAACCATTTTTCTTACATTGTCACTAGCTTTCAGAGTAGAATGATGTGTAATTTCTTAATGAGACTGATGATACCTTTTGCTTTAATTGGTTGTTGAGATTTTTTGTTTTTAATTCTGTCAAAATTTACCTTTGTTTTGCAAACTTTGTTTGCTTAATTTAAAATGAGATTTGTACATGCTTCATTTATACATAATTATAAATGTTCATTTTATACGTAGTTATAAATGTCTATTTCTTGATCAAATTGTATAATAATTTGAAAGCTTCTAGAAAGTTATTTCATTTAGTGTACTTCAGAGTCTAACTGCTTATAAGGGTTAAGCTTTCTTGTTTTTATAGGTAGCATTAAAATACTGCAACAATGTCACCAGCAGAGATTAGTTTTTAAATACTGGGCATAAGGCATTTTGAATTTCTTTAATGAGTTAAATTGCAAGTTAACTTTGAAATCTTCTGATTTGGGTTCATCTGTATTTTGACATCCAGAAAGTTATGGGGTACAGTATATAAAAATGGAATTTATGTTAGGCACTTCGTTATGTCCATGTATAGAAATTTTATTATATTTTTTAAAATTTCATAGAATCATAAAATATGTGCATGTTGAACAAGATTTCAGTGCTCAGTTGGAGGGTCTTTTGTTTTGATTACTTAAATAAGAATCAGGCCTTAAAAACTGTTAAGGCTTGCTATCCTACCTTGGTGTCCTTATGGTTTCATGTTTATGTTAGGAAGATATTAATTGTTTTTTTGCGCTGGTTAATAAGACTCACAGTTGAGTTCTAGTCAAAGGTTAGAAAATGAAATAGTAGTAGTATACTGAATGGCAAATGCACAGTCACAGTAATTATAATTGTAAGCCAAGAATTCGTACAAATGGTAGAATAGTTTTTCATGCTTTTAGATAAATATACTCATTCACTGTATATAACAGAAAGGTAATAATTTAAATTCCTCAAACCAAGATGGTATAGTATGCAAGCTGATTCTTGCTTTGCTCTACATTAGTCACTTGTGAGCCAGGTACTTCATGAGTAATCCAGAGACTTTTTCACATGTATGTGTACCTTGTGCTGACAAGTACATGTTGTGTAAATGTTGAATGTATTCATGATCCTCCCATTCCTTTACAGAACAGTCATCCTTTTTCAAAGTATGAATAAAATAATTTGAATTATGAGTACCTCAGCTTAATTTCTCAGTTAACTTTGGGGGCCAAACTACACATTGTGCCAGCCACATCCAACCTGTGGTGGCTGACACAATTTTAGAGGAAAATTTAGCTGTTTAAAAATTGCTGTATGCACTGCATATGCATGCACTTACTCTCCCTCACCCCTGGTGTGCTCTGGGGTTGTTGTTTTGGCACTTGAAGGGGTGGGGGGGGACCTTGCTTGTTGCCACTGCAGGGTGGGCTAATCAGAATTGTACCCTTATGGCAATTTTTAAAAGGCTAAATGCTTCTCTAAAATAGTGTTAGTGGCCAGAGGTTGGACTTACAGCTGCCATCACATGTAGTTTGGTTCTGAGTGTATGGATGCATTAGGTTTCCCAAAGCTTAAAAAATGTTTTTGAGCACAGAACTGTTCAAATACATGCTGGATTTGTATCTCTGAGTTGCATATGGAACTAGGAACCAACTATTTAGGTTCTTTGTCATTTTTTCCTATAGTTCTTGAGGTGTAGAGGTGATTATCAGTTATATGAAGTCCCAGAATTTTTTGAGAGGTGTTTAAAACATCTTCAAGTGTTGTTGCCATTCCCCCCCCCCAGCCATTCATCTTAAGTTTTCTTACTTTCTATATACAATTCCTTGTAGGCTTGTGAAATTCTGTGGCAATGGATCCTTGATGTAGTGGTTATGAGTGGCAGACTCTAATCTGGAGAACCGGGTTTGATTCTCCACTCCTCCACATGCAGCCAGCTGGGTGACCTTGGGCCAGCCAGTTCTCTCAAAGCTTTTCTCTCAAGATTAGTTTTCTCAGAGTTCTTTCAACCCCACCTGCCTCCCTGCTGTGCAGAGAGGAAGGGAAGGAGATTGTAAACCGCTCTGAGACTCCAAGTGAAGGGCAGGGTCTATATCAAACTCTTCTTTTATTTGCAGTTTAATGTAAATTGGTGATAAATTTTAATGGATATTTGACATTTTTCTATGTTTAAGCACTTTCAGTCTTAAACATAACATTTACTTTTGTTCTATTATTACAATTTGTTTCATTCATGTATTTAACTCAATACAATTATTGAAGCAAGACTATGTGAAGTTCTGTCTTTGGTTGTCCACTTGGTACTTTCATTGCATTACCTTGCAAATGTAACATCTTAACACTGGCTGCTTTTGAGGTCTGCCCAGATATTTTAGAAGAATGTTTAGAATGGATGATTGAAATGGTTCATTTTTTTAACATCTGGGGGTCATATCCTGGTGGTTGCCTGCCACTGTGAGTATGTATGATTGCATACCTGAAAGTTAAAACAAGTTATGAGCTCGGCTATCTCTGCTCTTTTTAAAATTGCATACTTTTTTATAATCCACCTTTTTTGCAGAAATGCAAGGTGGAGCACGTAATGTCAACAGAGCAGCAGACATACAATCAACAATATAAAATAGAATTACAAAATTAAGAGTGCACTAAATTGTATACTATATGCCATAAAATAATATGCATACAATGTATAGTGAAACCTGCTTTAGACCATTTGGTCCTTGAAGCATCCTAAGAAGCTGAAATCATCAAGGTTTTTTCTTCTCCTCCACACATATCCAAGGTATCAGCACTAGGCTGCTCTGCCTCAGGTTGTCAACAAGCCATCAACATGCTGTGATCCTGCTGTTTTAGTTTGCTGTCTCTTTCCTTATCCAGAAGATAATGCATACTGAAATGGAAGCAGTCCAGTGGGATTTATCATAGTAAATAATCAGAAGCTTACTAAAAATGTTGAAGGCTGTACTGTAATAAAAGGAGGCTTGGAGGGAGAGACTGAAATGCACCTCAAGTGTATTTCCAGTGTTTAGCTCTCAAATAGTAATTTAGAAACTTTCTAAAAACTAGGCATGAAATGAAGAAGAAAAATGTTTTGATACTTATTTATTTCAATTTCTATCCTGCCCTCGCATAAGGCTCAGGGCAGATTACAACAAATTAAACAGCTTAAAAAGGCAACAAAACAGATCCCATACAAGATATAAACAGAATGATCCCAATTCAAAACTCTGCCTCAACAGCCAATCCAAATCCCCAAACTGGGAAAGCGGGAGGGGGGGAGGTCAAATTAAAAGAACTGCCGCCTCCTCAACTAAAGGCCCAGTGGAAGAGCTCCATTTTGCGGGACCTGCAGAACTGTAATAGATCACGCAGGGCCCTGATCTCCAAGGGGAGCTCATTCCATCAGGCAGGGGCCAAGGCCAAAAATGCCCTGGCTCTAGTTGAGGCAAGCTGGACATTTCTGGGGCCAGGAACCACCAGAAGTTGCAGTTGAGTTGCAGATCATAGGTACCAATGGGGGCTCATATGGGGGAGAAGCAGTCCCGAAGCTATGCTTTAAAGGTAAGCACCAGCATCTTGAAATGGATCCAGTACTCAATGGATAGGCAGCCAGTACAGTTTGCAGAGCACAGGACGGATCCATGCCTGTACAGGTGACAAAGTCATTATCTGTGCAGCCGCATTCTGCACCAGCTAGAGTTTCTGGATAAGAGCCAAGTGCAACCCCACTGAGAGTTACAGTAATCTAGCCTGGAAGTGACTGTCGCATGGGCCACTATGGCCAGGTCATGAGGAGTGAGATACTGGGCCAGTTGCCCTACCACACTATTTGGTTCAAACAGGATGAAATGATAACATTCCAAAGCCAATTGGTCATAATCATGATCAATAAACAGTGTTTGAACTAAATCAGTCTTGTAGTGTAATGAAAATAATGTATTACTTTATTACCTGTTTGCAGATAATAGGCAAAATTCCCTCCTTATTTCATTCTAAAGCATCACCTTATATGACTTGACAGAGTATTTCCTGAGCTAAGGCAGGCAAATATTCTACTGTTATTGTATCAGTTCTATGCACATTTAGGTTTTTGACTTGACATTAGTGGCAAGTAGTCCATTAGAATAAAGCATTGCTCTTAGTGATCACATTACATGATTGAACTTTTGTGGGTGAGTTTTTCACTTCAGTTCACAGAAGGTCAGCCATTTGCTTTTCCCAGAATGAAATGCTTATATCAATATGTTTTTTTTCCAGAAAATGAAAAAATAAGCCATTCAGTAAACAATTGCTATGTTGCATGCAAATGGTAGCCAATGCAAAGCAAATAAGTTTTGTATATTGTCTGAACTTTGGTGTTGGTAGCAAGCTTTGGTGTTGCATAGAACCTCTTTATTAGGTAGAATTAAAAGTAAATAATGTTAGTACTGTTTTACAGCATTATTTTTCTCTGTTCATATACTAGGCACAGTGAAGGAAGGATAAACAGTCTGAAAATAATACAAAGGGGGGAGGGGTCTTACCAGCTATATTGACATTCTGCTCTTATTTTGTTTATGGTTTCACACAGTACAATAACTGCATTTCAGTATAATAATAATAAAATTTTATTTATATCCCGCCCTCCCCGCCAAAGCGGGCTCAGGGCGGCTAACAACATTTTCATAAAATTATACAAAGTTTAAAAACACATTAACTTTACAACGTTCCAGTTACCTAAATACAATACAGATTTCCAGGTGCTAATTCCGTTTATAAATGATAGTAGCGAAAGTCACCCAACAGCACTCTCAGTCAACAAAGGCCATCCTGAAAAGGGTAGTCTTGCAGGCCCTGCGGAACTGGTCAAGGCACCGCAGGGCTTGCACTTCTTCCAGGAGCTGGTTCCATAGGTGTGGAGCTGCGATGGAGAAGGCCCGTGTACGAGTGTTTTGAAGTTTGGCCTCCTTTGGTCCAGGGATAGTCAGCTTGTTCTTCCCTGCTGACCTCAGTGCTCTCTGGGGTTCGTATGGGGAGAGACAGTCCCTTAGGTAGGCAGGTCCTCGGCCATATAGGGCTTTGAAGGTAATAACCAGCACTTTGTAGCGAACCCGGTAAGTAACTGGCAACCAGTGCAGTTCGCGTAGCCTCGGCTGTATGTGCTCCCATTTCAGGAGCCCCAATATCAGCCTAGCCACCGTGTTCTGCACCAGCTGCAACCTCCGGGTTCAGCAGAGAGGCAGCCCCATGTAGAGGTCATTACAGTAATCCAATCTTGAGGTGACCGTTGCATGGATCACTGTTGCTAGGTCCCGGCGCTCCAGGAAGGGAGCCAATTGCTTTGCCCGCTTCAGATGGAAAAACGCCGACTTGGCAGTGGCTGCTATCTGGGCCTCCATTGATAATGAAGGCTCCAGTAGGACTCCCAAGCTCTTGACCCGGTGTGCCGCCTTCAGAGGCACACTGTCAAAAACTGGGAGAGGTATTTCCCTCCCCAGGGCGCCACGACCCATGCAAAGAACCTCTGTCTTTGTTGGGTTCAGCTTCAGCCCACTCAGCCTAAGCCAAGTTGCCACGGCCTGCAATGCCTGGTCCAAATTCCCTGGAACGCAGTCAGGCCGGCCATCCATTAGCAGATAGAGCTGGGTGTTGTCTGCATATTGGTGACACCCAAGCCCATACCTCCGAGCAATCTGGGCAAGGGGGCACATATAGATTTTAAATAGCATCGGGGAGAGAACTGCTCCCTGCGGCACCCCACAATCAAGTGTGTGCCTCTGGGACAGCTCACCCCCGATTGCCACCCTTTGTCCCCGACCTTTGAGGAAGGGGGAAAGCCATTGTAGGGCTAGCCCCCCAACCCCTATGTCGGCGAGGCGGCGGGTCAGTAGCTGATGGTCGACCGTATCAAATGCGGCCGACAGATCTAATAACATCAGCACCGCCACGCCACCTCGGTCCAGATGCCGAGTTGTATAGTTGTTCAGACTGCTGCAGACATTGTAGTTAATGTGTTTTATTTTCTTACATTTGTAAGTAACAGTCAAGTATACCTGTATAGAAAACAGACTAAGCAAAGTTTGTACTGCTAATAAAGGACTGATATTAAGATAGTAGTCTTATTGCAAATTAATTTATAGTACTAGGATGCTGTACCAGGCTCACAAATTGAGTTGGTTGTCTGATGCAGCAAGCTATTGAGAGTGAAAAATAAGCAACATTGAGGCAGACAGCACAGGATCTACAGTTATCAGGCTTTTTGTGACATTAAAGAAGCCTTGACAATAACTTCAGAATCAGACTGTACTACTTTATCCCTTCTGCAGACCTTCCATGTTGCTGCTGCTCTTCCCACCGTATAGTTGCTATATAATGGTTTTGTTACAAAAATGATAGTGCACAATGCCTTGGAGATGAAGGGTCATGCTAATATAGTGGTGCAGCAAACGCTGCATTCTGATTTGGGGAGAATATGCATAATTCTTATAAGGCTGTTTTCTGTTAGGGAGATTTCGATAACTTATTTTATACTTTTGCAGGTCTCTGGAAAGGCAGCATACAGATTCCATGAATAAAAAATAATACCCAAATTTCTCAGTCAACAAATTACATGATCAGCCAGGATGCCTGAGAGCCATCAGGACTAGTTGGACTAAAGTTATTTTAAAATGATGGCAGGCCAAAGTAATAAGAGGAGAAGAAAGAATAAGTAGTTGGCATATACTGAAAGGTTAACTGCTCTGGCTGTTGTCCCTGTTGCTGATAACATAATTTACTGAATGTTTTGTTGATCTAGCAAAACTAGATAATGCAATGAAAGAGAAATAGACTGGTGTTGAATGTGGAAATACAAAATAGGCTGTTTATTCTGGCTGTGGAAAATGAATGGTTCTGATAGAGATGAAGGACTGGAAGGATATATATGAGACCAAAAAAAAGGGATGGGGGAGATTGTAGTCATGGAACCTGTCTTTAAAAACATACAGAATCTGATTTTTATTAACTTAATCTTGTTGAAGTTCCTCATTGATAAAAGATATTAAAAATGTAATTAAGAGGGGGATTTTCTTTTTGAAAGAAGACATTTGGACACACTGAAAAATTTATTTTTTTATATCCTCCTTATGTCCCCAGTGGGGACCCAAAGCATCCTGTAACATTGTTCTCTTTTCCTCTGTGCTGTTCTCACAACAGCAACAAATCTGTCAGATGGTGATGGAGCAAGGTCACCCAACATGCTTCCTTGCAAAGTAGGAATTTGAATCTGGTTCTTCCAGATCCTCATCTGATACTGTAGCCCAATGTCACTTAAGAGTGATGATTACATTATATTAAAAAAAATCCTAACATATTTTTAAAAGCCTTAACATTGGCAAAATATACTTGGGTATACCTTATTTGAGAATATAGATATAAAACTTTCAGTCACTTTTATTTAGAAAAGCTTGTGTCTTGTAATATCTAAACGATGACAAAAGTATCTCTTTTGTTTGTCTTCATGGATTACGCATTACTGACAGTTTAATCTGTGTAAATGTGGTATAATAATACCAATGTCACTATGTAGGCAAAAACTGACAGGTTAGTTTTCTCCCAAATGGAGATGAATGTGATACAGCCTTTTCAACCCTTAAGCCAGGATATATTAGAAGAACTGAATTTGTAAGAGATATAGTAATCATTCAAGAGGTCAAATTAACTGACAGGATAAGTTGCATCTGTACTGGACCCAAAAAATCATGGCAGAATAAATGAAACATGAAGATAAATGAGGAGAGGGA
This sequence comes from Heteronotia binoei, assembly GCF_032191835.1. Lineage (NCBI taxonomy): Eukaryota > Metazoa > Chordata > Lepidosauria > Squamata > Gekkonidae > Heteronotia > Heteronotia binoei. The sequence continues at coordinate 73,394,083 of NC_083228.1, read as the reverse complement.
CTTTAATGAATAGAGCTGGTTTTTGGCATGGCATCACCAATGTCATTGTTCTGAACTTGGATACCTCCCATTTAATTACTGACCTGGATTGACTCCACATGTATCTCATGACGTCCTGCTTTCGTACAGCACAAAAGCCTTGTTTGCACATTGAGAAAATGTCAAAATGAATTTGGGCATCATGATTGGGCCTTTCTTTCACCTTGTCTTCTTGCCTCCACCCGTTGGGTACAATGTGCAAATGATGTTTGTGGATTAGAGTCCTTGTAAACTATAGTCCTTACCAGACAAAATTGGGGATTAATGGCCATTGCTTGCTAGACTTGTGCATGGTGGAGCAAGTTTGGTGTAGTGGTGAAGTGTGTGGACTTCTGGGAGAACTGGGTTTGATTCCCCATTCCTCCACATGTACCTGCTGATGTGACCTAGGGTCAGCCACAAGTTTTCTCAAAGGTGTTCTGCTTAAGAGCATTTCTGGGAGAGTTCTCTCAGCCCCACCTACCTCACAGGGTGTCTGTTGTAGGCTGGGGAAGAGAAAGGAGATTGCAAGCCACTCTGAGACTCCTTTGGCTAGTGAAGGGTGGGTTATAAATCTAATCTCTTCTATTTGTGTATACATTTTTGGTTTGTGAATGTGTGAAGTGTCTGTTGCACCATTCTACAAGTTTTCACGTCTGGATAAAATGTTAATCTGGGAAGCAAAATAATGCCAATAGATTCAAGTGAGACATGAAGTTCAAGTCTAGCTGAATCTCTTCATATGAAAGTTAATAAGACATGATAGTATATAATAAGAGTTAAACATTATTGGGAAGACATAACCAATTTTATACCACATCGCAAATTGACTCAGCTTATGATAGTGTTTGAAAATAAACATGAAGTGTAAATATGCATCACATATCACAGCAGGAACCTGTAGAATCAGCCTTTCTGGCTATGGAATGCCATGTCTGATATGACCTGTGCATCCAAGATTGAATCTAAAACAAAACACCGGTACTCAGAAGTGCATTCAAGATTGATAATTGATACATTTCAGCCACTTTGTTAAAGATGCATACCCATATTGTAGCTTTAATTTATAACATGGTTAGAAGCTTAGAACAACATTAAGCAGCTTTTCTTATTACTTTCTCCTCCTCTTGTTGCTCTTATAGCTGATATTTCGTTAATGTGGATGGCAATTTGAATCAGTGATAAGCTTATCTAATAGCAAGCATTGTTGCAGGGAGCCTTTTTTCCAGCGGTAAAGGGGCTATCTGATAAACCAAGAATATGACATCATGGTGCTGAAATATAAAACAGGTTTTTAAAAGTTCCTGCAGACCCATAGGCTGTTAGCTCGCTCACTTGGACATGAGTAAGAATCTGTCACATTAAAATTAATGTTAATGATTAGTTTGAAATTTCTGTAAAATAGTAGCATAATAACTGAAATATACTATGGTTTGATTAAGTACAAAGAAACAGTTAATGATAGGTATTTGGTTCCATGTGACATTGTCTTTAGCTTTCTACATCTGCCATCACAATTTAACCTCATAATCCTTTAATCTAGGTCATATTACAGCATGATTATAAATTATTACACAATTATCCGCACACATGAGTGCATGCAGTTGCTGTTAGGCTAGACAGAACAGCTTTACTCAAAGATTATTTGTAGAATCCACCTATTCTCTATAGTGAAAACAACCCACTATTCATATTCATTGTGTCTATAAATCCTTAAGATACATAATTCTGACTTAATATTTGTACTTAAATATTTGCTAACTTTTTGCAAAATGAAAGGGCTAAATAAATTAAGTCATCTTGACCTCTGAAAAGGAGGGACCATTACTCATTAGAGTGTCTACTTTAGAAGTAAAAGTCCCTGGTTTCTGTTTTTGGCATATTTTATTAGGCTGTAGGCCTGGTAAAATGTTCTCCCCGTGTTTGTTAGTATAAAACACAGCATAATGCTCTTAACAATGCAAGTATATTCTCAGTCTGTTTAGAATGGCTCTTTAAAAACTGTATTTATGTTAAGCGTGTGTGTGTAGTTACATAGAGAAAGAGTCCAGTTATTTGTCAGGTTTATGCTAGGAATTTTAAGTCATTATGACACTGCTTTAATGAGCTTTCCATAATTTATAAAAAGAGGGGTAGGGAATCCAAGCAGTTTGACAAAAATAGATGTTTGAGTTATGGTGATCCATTTTTGTATGAGGATTTGGAGGAACTAGGTTTAATTGGAGGGAAATACTAATTAATTGGAGGGAAGTATTCAGGTGTTCAGCCCATATTACACGAATGTTCAGATCTTGGTACTACTTTTCCATTTCTTTCTAGGTCCATTCAGAGTGCTGGTTATTGCCCTTAAAGCTTGCCATGGTTAGTATGATTGAATCTGAGCCACTCTATTAATTCATTAGAACAATAGAGTTGGAAGGGATCTCCAGGGTCATCTAGTCCAAACCCCTGCACAGTACAGGAAATTCACAAGTCCCTCCCCTCCCCCACACACTGCCAGTGTTCCTTGTTCCATGCCCAAAAGATGTCAAAAAACTTTCAGGGTCCCTGTCCAAACTGGCCTGGAGAAAAATCGCTGTCTGACCTCAAAGTGGCAATCAGCATTTCCCTGGGGATGTGTGACAAACTGCAAGGCTTTTATCAAAGCAGCAAGGAGTCAAGAGAGCTGCTGCATCACATGACTAAGAGCTGTGACATCAGACTGCTTAGAATTCTGAGGAACTGGGGGGGAAAGAAGCAGTGAGTGAGTTGAGAGGGTCGGTCAGAGCATTCAGACCTAGAGAGCAGATTTGTGAAGAAGCAGCCAGTTTGAGGGGAAACTCTTGCTAGAGACTAAATTTGTCTGATTACCTCTAGAGAGAGAGGGTAGTTAAATAAAAGGAGCCTCAAACAGGAAAGCTCCTTGGTGTTAAAAGAGTCGCACACACTTCTCAGAGAAAGCTTTTACCCAGTAGAGAAAAGACTCAGAGTCTGGAAAGGCTTGCCAAGGAGCCGGAGTAGAGACAAGGACAGTCTCATGGGTCAGGCAAAACAGAGACATCCTTCTGGCTTCAGAATACTGCGCAATTCTTCCCTGGCACAGTTCCAACCCCTTTTTAACTGCTCTCCTTTCCAGCCCTCTCTGCCTAACGAACCAGCCCAACCCCATCCCTTTTCCAAGTTGTCTTCAGCTGTGCTCATTTCCTGGCCACAGCTGGGTGTGGGGTTCTGCCAAGCGACTTCGGCCTGGGGCATTTTTTTCTCTTTTGTTTGTTGGGGATACTCCTCTCTTGAGTGGCTTCTGGGGATGTGTGGGTTTGAATGAGTTTTCAGTTTTGTTGTTTGACCCTTTGAGAGCCCACCACTCTGTGCTTGGTGATTCAAGATGGGCACAGTCCCCACTTATAGGACTCTCTTTTTCCTTCGGTGACAGGACAAATCCTTGAGGCACTCCACTTGTCACTCCTCTCCAAGAGGATGAGGTACCATTAACAGGCACTCTTTGGGCTCAGTCTGTCAACAGTTATGGATCCCCACCTAATAGTAATAGGATCCAAACAACATTTTACCAACTTGTCAACAAGAATATTATGTGGAATCTTGTCAAAAGCCTTATGATCAGTTAGGGTCCATTAAACCATGGTTTGAATTATCTAATCATAGTTACTGTTAATTATGGTTTCATGTGATGTATATGTTCTAGTTTTTGGTTTTGTGTTTTTGTATTTTAGCTTGGTTTTAATTTTTGAATGATGCATTTTTGTTTGGTTTCAGTGATTTTTACCAATCACATTTATTATGTATGTTTTAAATCTGTTCGTTGCCATGGTGACCTCGATAAGATCAAAGGCGGAGTATAAATTTTATAAATAATAAAACAAATGCAGGTATTTTAGATTATTCCATAGTACCACCCTCACTCACTCCCTGGATCCATTCGGATACCATGCAAAGCCAAGATTTATTTTAAATTTAGTTAAGCTTGTGGAACAGACCCACTCAGAGTCACAAAAACGTGTCTTGTCTTGCTAAATCCTGATTTCATACTTGGTTGGTATCCAAGCTTGCTTCATGGTGTGCATCAAAGTTCACCACATTGCCAACTCCCTTACCATTGACCACTGAGAGTGTGAGGGTGCAGATGCACAGGATGGGGAAGCTGCTTGCCAAATTTGAGGTTGTTCTGCAAAGGTGGTTCTGAGCACTCCTTGAAAAGCATGCCCATTCTTCACTTAAAGATGCTATATAGGGTGCAAAATACCACCAGCACTTTCACCTCCAGGTCTTTGTTGAGAACAGCAATGTTAGCACTTCTTTTGATGGCTGAATATACACTTTATTGGCATTTGACTTTGGCTGTGATGGTAGTAACATTGTAGGGAATCATGTAGAGATATGGTGTAAAAATATTTTTTCATGGAATTTTTTTCTTCGGGGATGTCCAAAAGATAACTATACCAAGGTAGTTCCAAAGGCACTTATTCTAGATGGCCTCCTTCCTCACATCCATGATCAATAGTTTGCTTGGTTGACAACCAATATTCCTCCTCATTCACTTGGATGTACCTACTGCTGTCCAAGATGCTTCCCAGTTATCAGCTGCACAGACTTTTTTCATACCCAAGGGTTGAAATTCTTAAGCTGATGGCCTCTGGAAAAGTAGAGCAGCCATTGAAGCCATAATGGCAGGATGAGAGAGGGACCTTCAGGAGTTCCAGCTTCCTTTTTGTGCCATTGGTGAGGTGGATGCAGTTGTACATCCTTTTAACTGGTGAGCCTATTAAACACTTTATGATCCAGGTTGCTGAGTTCCACCTGGATGCACCACCTTAGCTACAATTAAATTAGTGACTCAGTCTTGACCATCAGTCTGTTCATTGGGCTGGTTTTTCTTAGATTTGAGGTCATTAACTAAAATCAAGAGTGTAACTAAAGCCAACTATGTTGGCATGGTGTGGCAGGTCAGACCTCTGATTCTCTGTTCAGGTACTGATCCTGGAAGTAACGTCTCCGTTACTCATGTGAGTCATATTTGTATTCTGGTGTTAATTGATGAAATGAAATCTCGGTATGATTTATATGTTATATGTTGGTGGAGTTGAAGAGGTCATGTATAACTATTTTTGTGTGGGAAAGATTGATATAATAGTTTTTCCTATAGATCTTTTAAGATGAATTGGAAACATTACATTTACCTTAGCAACTGCTTGTCCTTCTTTAAGGAGGTCCTTTTAAAATGTTGAGAACTACAACTTTGTGCAGAAGCTGGGTTTATTTTTAGCTATTTAAGAACAATTAAAATGCTCATACAATGCCCTGAGATGATTTTACTACATGATGGTTATAATTTGAGTCCTGCGTTCCTCTGGAAAGGCAGATACACAGATGAAAATTAAATATATACAAATAAGAACAGTCACCTAGACCTTTTTCTATACATGCTTCTTGGGTTTTAGACAGCATGCTCTACTTTATGTAAGTAGATCTTCAGATTTTTTTTCCCCCTTACAAGGGGAATAAATCAGTTGCTTCTGCCCAAAGATACCTAATGGTAGGGCATCAGGGGTGGTCTTAGTGGGTGGGGCTGTGGACAAAAGAAAAGGGGCCCAACATCACCCCCAATCAGGGGACGAGTACTTTGTGTTAGATAGGAAGGAGCCATGCTGTTGCCGGAAGTCAGGTGCCTGAGGCCTGAGTCCCAGATGGAGCAGGTGTAAGTGGTGGTGAGAGCATGTTCTTTCCCTGTTAATTAAAAAGAGTGGAATCATGGACATTTGGTGGCCCTCCCATTTGCAGGGCGTGGGGCAGCTGGCCCTGTTGGACTGTGCCCTTCCTCCCCTGTTCACGCCATATGACATGTTTTACAAACGCGTACCTTTTTTGCCCCACTGATTTCCATAAAATGCAAAGTAAAGTGGGAGTGTTGTATCTTGCCCTAGATAATGAATATGAGTAAAGCCATAGACATACTAAAAATAACAAGGGAAATAACGTGGTTCAACATAGATGGAAAAAGTAGTCATTGCCATTTTGCAAATATAATTTTTTGGATGGTATGCAATCATGCTTGAGAGAAAGCAAAACAGCAGCAATAATTGCATTGGCAAATATGTTGCTGTTGTTGTGGATATTCATATGGAAACATCACCAAAAACAGTTGAGGCGAGAAATAATTGTGAAAGCAACCATGGTTTGTAATGAGGTACAAGTTGAAAAGTTGAATTCAGTCCTACTTGCATTATTGTTGCAATTCTTGTAATATATCCTCCATCCAGATCTGAGGTGCAAAAAACATTGATTCTCTTTGCTGTTCATTAATGACTTAAAGCAGGAGTGTCATACATGTGGCCCGAAGGCCAAATCAGGCCCACAGAGAGCTCCTATTAGGCCCGCAAGCAATTCTCTGTCATCTGCTTCCTTCTGTCTCTCTTGCTTCCTTCTTCATCACATTACCAGGCTCACTCAATCACACAGGAGCAATAGAGTAAAACCTCTATATTCTCCATTGGCTGACCAGCACATGAAGCAACTTATGTACACAAGCTCATAATGCCCAGCCATTTCATGCTTTTCCCTGGGTCTTAGGCTTAAAGCATTGACCATGAGATTCTGTAATGAATGTCAATAAATCAGAAGTAGGTTTGCAACTTACAGACACATACCCGAACAACACCTGAATAGCATACTCAAGATTGCTACAGCACAGACCATTGTCTCCAGATTTTGATGCAATAATTCAGAGCAAGAGATGTCAGTTATCAGAAATTTAAATAAACAAAATTTTACAAGAGTGCTAATCTTTTAAGCATGTTTTATTTTAAGTTTTTAAAAAATCTTTGTGCTTGTCTGTGTCCTTTATAAAGTTTGTCTTTGCTACTTGGCATTACATTTTATGACACGCATGGCCCGGCCTGACAAGGGCTTATTTATGTCAGATCCAGCCCTCAGAACAAATGAGTTTGACATGCCTGCCTTAAAGGCGAACAAAATTTGTTACGAGTAAGAGCTTTTGTGAGTCACTGACTCATGAAAGCTCATACCCTGCCACAGATTTTGTTAGTCTCTTTAAGGTGCTGTTGGACTCTTGCATTTTTCTGCTGCTACAGACAGACTAACAAGGCTACCCATCTTGATCCATCTCCGAAGTAGTGGTAATTACCTACGAAGTCAGGTTTGGGATCCAAAGTATATTTTAAAAGTATATTTACATATGAGCCCGCCCATTAATTTAGATTTGCATGAGATGTTCCTCTACATGCATTCAGTCTTTGGAGGTAAGATAAGTGGGCATCATAGGTGATTTTTTTTCCCTGTTGTGATGACAAAGTTATTGAACTCCCTTCCCCATAGAAGTTAAGCATTTGGTGCTTGGTGAAACCATTTTTATTTTCTCAGGGTGGATTTCTGTTGATGTGTTGTAATGAGTAATCTCTCTTTTCTTTTCTGTTTTGTCCTCTCATTTTATTTTAGCAGAATGCTTCTGTAAGCTTTAAAATTAATTTTAAAAGAAATTGTTCCACATGTTTATACTGTTTTTTCCCTGATATTTCTTTTATTGATTTCTTTATAACTTTGATTTTTTAAAATAAGAGCAGTAGTGATAAATGTGAAATATTTTAATATGTATTGTATAGGTCAACACTTTACTGTTAGGCAGTAGTTTCTACACTCCCTAACTCACATGACTCCCACTTCTTTCCCATAGTAGCCTTTATAATGGAAGGTCACCTTAGCAAAGGTAAAAGAGCCAATTTAGAAATCTTTTCAACCTCAAGGAGAGGGGAAGGGAAGAGAGGAGTGTACAATATGGAAGTGAGGGAATTCCTTTCTGCATGTCTTCTCAGTTCATTGTGAATGCCAGCAAGCTTTTGCTAGCTACTATATACTTTCAAGGTTGCCTAAAGAAGGGTGAACACTAAAGATAATGTAAAAACATCAATCTTACAACTTTTTTGATTTTTTTCAGGCTCAAAACAAAGAAACAAATGTCCTGGCTGCTGCAAAGGTGATTGATACCAAATCAGAAGAAGAACTTGAAGACTATATGGTTGAAATTGATATCCTAGCATCATGTGATCATCCCAATATCGTGAAACTTCTAGATGCTTTTTATTATGAAAATAATCTTTGGGTAGGTATCTACTATTGTCCAGAGCTGCATGGTTTGGGGAAATATTGTGGGTTAGTCCATAACTGATCATATTTTGTATAGAAGTTGGCTATCACTTTTAGAGAACAAATTTTTATGCTCTTGTGTTTGCAGACTATCTTATAAAATATCTGTCGAGTACTGTATTGAGTTAGTAAATATTTAAACAATTGAGATGTTTGCTACTGGTGTTGAAAAAGGGTTTCTAGTCTTGTATTCTGAAAGGGATAAGTTACCTGCATATTTCAAAATGTCAGACAGGAATGAAGACATCCAAATTGACCTGGTGAGACTTCACTGAGGGAACTAAGTAGCCTGCTGTTTAAGAAGTATGTGGTTCTAGGGACTTGTTGAGGTGGATGAGCAGCTTTCCTTCCTCAGACTCAGGGAAGGGTTGTTCTGCCAGGCTGAGTGAAGGTATAGTCCTTCCTCAGGACCCTCTGTTATACATATGGGACTTGGAGGAAGGGTGGAAAGAGTCTGCTTCTTGCTTCATATGGGACTGGTCAGTAGCACTCAAACGAAATTTAGTACAAGATGAGAATGTGATCTTTTCCATTGGAGTCAAGAGGTGGTGATTGCAACTGGGTTGGGATGTACTTGGAAACAGAATTTTTCTTGTAGCTTCTGATCAGTGCCAAGTGAGTGTGCAGTGCTGAGTGTGCAGTGCTACTCCTCCCCTTCATACCATGTTTTTTGGGTATTGTTAAGTCCAATGTAAGGTAAGTAGATAACCCATTGCTTTCTTCCTTTCCCCAGTCATCAGTCCTTGGAAAATGAATATTGCTGACTTTCTGTGCTTTGAGCTTAGAGGTGCGGAGAAGCACTTCTGTTTGGTCCCAGTTTAAAGTGGGCTACCATGCAATTAAAATTATCTAGAAATATTTCTTGCTACTTTTTAACTTGTCGCTGCTTAGATTAAAATGAGACATGTTTGTCTGCTGTTTTGTGCATGACGAAATACTGGGAAGGTAGAGGCAGCACCTATAAATGAAGGCTGGTTAAGGCCAGCCAGATCTGTGGTACTCCAAGACAATTGGTAGCATTTGAGCTGTGACTGTAGAATGCCTGGAGAAACAAGCATCTCCTGAAGAAGATTGGCTTTGCTTCATTGTCATCTGTAAACATAACACGGGGCAGTAGTTCCATGCTGCTTTCCTCAGATAGTGGAGTGAAGAAAACACATGTTAGGGAGAGCTTGTCTTCCTAGGCAAATGCTACTTTTTTCTTAGGAGCTGTGAAAGTGCCATGAAGAGCCATGAAAAGTGTAAGGGAAAATGACTTTCCATTTAAGCAGAACAATACATATTTTTGTAAGCAGAAAATTTGGTATTGAGAACAGAACGTGGGAGCCTCAAAGCCTCTGGTATTTTTGTGTGTGTGTCTCCTTGTCGCCTTACTTAACAATTTAAAAGAGTCATGTAAAGGAAGCAGACTTTGTGAGGTTAATTAATCTTCTTCACTTGCTTCAGATATTGGGCTTTTCTTGATGCTGAGTTGCGTCTACCTTTTGTACTTTTTTCTTTGAAGGTATATACAGCTCTACCCATAGGCATTAATTTATGGTTTTCAAGCCTAAATCTACCTTAGAGAGAATGCCTGGGCAGAGGGGAAAAGAATTGCAGTGGGTTTTGTTCTCTGAGATTCTGGCTTACAAAATATCAGATATAAATTTCATCAGATTTCATCTGTAGGCTCTAATCTGATCAGGAAAAAATAATGGAGGGAAGGTAATTGATTAAGCAATGATCAGAAACCTTTGCCTGTATAGATAGCATAGGTTTGTTTGTTTTTTTAAATTAAGTTTCTGTGTACTGCTGATAAGCCAAAAGTTAATCTCAGTTTTAAACAACTGAATGTTTTTTTCTTATGCAGATCCTGATTGAATTCTGTGCTGGTGGTGCAGTGGATGCTGTAATGTTGGGTAAGTGCAATCAGTGCATTACCTTGCGCTATAAATTGTCTTATGCTGTATATTACAGATTTATTTAGTATATGTATATTCTGCTTTTCCATTCATGTTCCACAGTTTATGTAGCACAGTTTAAATAGTAAATGAACATTTTTACAAGGCTTACATTTAATTTTCTGATGTAAAAATAAAGTATATTAATCGTATGGGATATAATGCAGCAATTTCTCAAAGACTAAATCTCTTGCTTTAGATAAAGTTTTAGGGGCACTTTTAAGACCAACAAAATTTTGTTCAAATTGTTCAAAGTTTGAATAAAACTTTCATGGTCTTAAAGGTGCCATTGGACTCAAACTTTGTTCTACTGCTTCAAACAAATATGGATACCCACCTGAATCTATGACTTTGGGTGTTATGTTTAATTTCTCATTGGATTTTTGGATAGATGGAATTGTGTCCCTGAAAATATTTAGTGTGTTAGAAGAAGGTTACATAAACTTACATGACTGTATTGTGGTGGCCGCATATCTGGAAACAATCCTCAAAAATTCTCATGCATTCATGCACCCTTTTCCTTTTATGTGGCTGCTGGACTAAGGATTGCTTGGTTTGTAAGAAACCATAAGTTGTTGTGGCATCTGGATTCATATGCAAGATGGTCCAGTTTTTTATTGGGTTGAGACATCACAACTGCAGCTCATTTCAAATTTTTGGGGGGAGGGGGCACAGAAATGGACTGTTTCATTTATAGCTATTTTTAAATACCTTCCAAAGCTATTTTACTTTGGAGGTATGAAATGCCATAGTAAAACCTTATTTAATGTATATAATAGTCAGATTACGTTTGATTATCCGTATAGTAAAATGAGGCATGATTTGAATTTTGTTGCATGCATTAAGGTATTTAACCTTTATTTGTTTGCTAAGCTGTTTATTTTAGAAGTACCAGTCAATACTAGTTGCAAAGATAATTTTTGTATCTAAGTACATTTGTATTTCTTGTAGAACTTGAGAGGCCGTTAACAGAACCACAGATCAGGGTAGTTTGCAGGCAGTCTCTTGAAGCACTGCATTATCTACATGAAAATAAGATAATCCACCGGGATCTAAAAGCTGGCAATATTCTTTTCACATTAGATGGAGACATAAAACTAGGTGAGTATTGTACAAGTTACTCACCTGCTATCTCTGTTTTGAATTGTACCAGTGTAAAAGGAAACCTCCTGGTTTATATTATTTTTTGGCAGTACTTGCATATCATGCTGCCTAAGAGGCGTAGGTAAGTTTTGTTGACCTGGAAAATAAGTAACTGAAGTGACTATACTAATTAAGCATAGAAGAATTATGCTGAGACTTCAGAGAGGCAGCTCCTGTGTCAGTATTCGTAATTGTTTGAATGTGTGCTGAAAACTGGCAAGTGGCAAAGCTTTTGGTGCACACATACAGGATACTTTTGCATCTAGCTCACTGTTCTAGCACCTGCTCGAGGAAGATTGCCAGCAGTCACTGTTTTTAATTTCATATGATTGGGCAGTCAGTTTAGTCCTAATGGTGTAGCATACGTGCAGAATCTGGTCAAGTCCTATAATGCCTTGCTCAGAAAATGTCATGAGGCTGATTGGCGGTATGGTTAATAAGTCGTCATATCTGCCCATCAAACATTGGCTTAACCACTCAGAAGCAGCACCCACTCTGCACAGAGAGCATATGAATAGGCTCTCTGTATCTTGAAGTTGAATGATACTGTGACTGTCATAGCTTGAGATCTATAGTAGATCTATTTGTGTTGATTTATTCTTTATAAAATTGCTTATGCTATTAACTTGATATTGTAATTAATAGGCAGGTAATGCACTTTGTATAAGTATTATACAAAGGCATTAAAAAAGGTAAAGGATTCCCTTTGCAAGCACCAGTTGTTTCTGACTCTGGGGTGATGTCACATCACGACATTTTCATGGCAGACTTTTTAACAGAGTGGTTTGCCATTGCCTTTCCCAGTCATCTACACTTTGCCCCCAGCAAGCTGGGTACTCATTTTACCAACCTCGGAAGGATGGAAAGCTGAGACAATCTTGAGCCGGCTACCTGAACCCAGCTTCCACCAGGATTGAACTCCTATTGTGAGCAGAGCTTGGATTACAGTACTGCACACTACGGGGCTTTAGGCATTAGGGAAAGCCAAAACAGATTTCAAAAGCAGCAGAGGTAGTAGGGATAGATAAGCAGAAAAATGTATTAACTTTTGACATTTATTTTCACTGTTGCCATTTTTAGGGAGGGATTAAAATCCTTCTGCCATAATAATTGGGCTCATTTTTTTATTTGCGATAGTATATAGAGCTTCTTTATTGAGGGCATACTTTGAAACATTTTGTAATGGATCCAACACAAAATTTCCACTTGCACTAGAGCTCTTGTGCAAGCAGAAATGAAAAAGACTCTAGTAAACATGTGTGCTGTCAAATGTATTATATCCCTTTTTGAGTTTCAGCTTGCATAAGATCATGTGTAACCAATTTTGGGCACCATAAGATATATAGAGGAAAGTGCTAGATGTTGCATAAGATGTTACACAAGTGGAACCATACTAAGCCCAGAGCTTTTTTGGGTAGGAAAAAGCCCAGCAGGAACGCATTTGTGTATTAGGCCACACCCCCTGACCCCAAGCCAGCAGGAACTGTGTTCCTGTTCAAAAAAAGCCCTGACTTTGTCCATTCATTTGCATTCACACATCTTTTTATTCATGCCTGCATATTGGAGCCCGCTGGAGATAGGGATGAACAACTGGGTGATTTACCTCTTGCATACACACATCCACCCAGATTTTTTCTTCCAGGATGTAAGCTCTTTAGTGGCTTGACAAGTCCAATTTCCCTTTCTCCTACATTGCTCCCCACCCCTTAACTGATTCTCAACTGTTTTGAATTTTCAGAGGGCAATAAGTATGCTCAGTTCTGATTCAGTGGTTTTTGGCATGGATTTTTACTTTAATTATGACTTTTCTATTCTTTTCTATGGATGGGCCTTTTGTGGCCTTTGTTATTCATTCAGCTGTGCAGCTTGCTGTAGATACAGTTGTGGTCTGCATGGAGTTGTGGAGGGTGAATGGTTATACAATTTGGAAATTCACACAAGTATGCATAAGAACACAAGAGAAGCCTTGTTGGATCAGGCCAATGGCCCATCCAGTCCAATACTGTGTCACACAGTGGCCAAAAAACCTAGATGTCATCAGGAAGTCCAGGATGCAAAACTCCCATCAGGATTTGATAGGCTCTCATGGGCTTTAGCTCAATGTGCTCCATCTTTTTCTGCTTTTCTCCCCTTTCAGAAGACTCAACTAGAGATGTAGGCTTCAAAAATTTGCATAGTTTCAGATCCATATTTTGAGTAGGATACTGTTTCATTATCCAGTTACCTGTTCAGGATTTGGGTGGGTGGCTGGATTAAGAACCATTGTTTTTGTCATTATTTCCCCCTCAACACTTCAGGAGCAGTGAAGAAGGGATGGAAAGCGAAGAAGGTAGTCCTGGATGTGGAATGCTGGAATTGTCCAGGCTGGAGACCTGGTGCCAGCTTAGATGGCAGCAGAACTGACTTGATGGCTAGGAAAGGGGCAGGCATGCTCCTGGATTCCCACAAGTCTTGGCTGTTGCAGCAGCCATTTCTTCCCCTGCCACTGGCTTTTTGTTTATTTTTTAATCAACAGTTGAAGAGCATTATATTGATATGTGTACCACGTTCTCTGAATTCTCTGCTTTCAGTTTTTTTAAAAGTTTTTAACTCCTTTTACTGATGTGCTATATCAATCAATCAATTTATTTGGCCAATGACCAGTGCAAGTCAATAGCAAGAACTATTCAATAAAACATTTAAGAATAGAATTGGTCTAAAAATAACAGAAATATCTCTAAAATGTAACATTTAAAATCCATATGTAAGAACTTAAGATCTGCACCAGTTAGATATATTTAAAATTTAGATGTACATAATGTACATGTACATAAATTTAGCACAGCTAATAGTGACCTGTGCGTTCACAGCCATCAAAAGCTTCTTTAAAATATCAACATCAGAGCAACCTAGGTAATTCTTAAGCAGAGGGGAAATTACATTAGACCGGACTTGGTGATAGAAACAGTGACAAAATAGTACACATTCTACACATTCTACCTCTTTACATGGACACGTTCTCTCCTTGATTCTAAAACTGTGGATTGGAGGACTTGCCATCACTGCTGTGCTATAAAGAAAGAGTGTTGATCAGGCTGATCCCTTCTACCCTTGCTTTAACTGTCTCTCAACAGCATTGAACATTTCTATTTCCAGAAGCATATTTTCTTAAGGTTGTTTGGGGGATTATTTATTTTTTGTTATTTTACAGTCACGGGTTCCCCCCCCCCCCCGATACCTAAGGAAGTCCCTCAAGTATATAGAAAGCCTTTCTTTATTACTGTGTGGTTGGAAGAGGAGACAGCCCATATAATGTTTGATATAGTGATGATGTTAAAACTGTATCCTAACCTGGAGTTGGCAACGGTGATTCACCAGGAGGAAATGGCATTGTACCTGTCTGAGGCCCTACCCTCTCCTGGCTATACCCCTTAAATCTCCAGGAATTTACTAACCTGGAGTTGGCAACCTATCTCCTTCCCTTTATCTGCTCTGATTCCAGCTTTCCATCACTTTCCACCTCCCTGAAGCCTCAGTGTAGGAAAAGTACAGTATTTCTCCACAGTGGAGGGGGAGGGGTGGCGGCAAAAGCAGCTTACATTATTCTTTTCTCTCCCCCCTTTGATCCACACAACAACCCTGTGAGGTAGGTTAGGCCAGAAGTCTGTGACTGGTCCAAAATCACCCCATTAGCTTCTGCAGCAAGAACCTGGGACTGGCAGATCCCACTGCTCCTGTGTCCTCCTCAGACTGCACCACAGAATCTCCAGGAATTTCCCACCAACCTGGAACTGGCAGCCCTAGTCAGGACTGGCCCCAATGAGTTTTGCCTCAGAGGCCTTTCAGACCAACATCTGTCTGATGATGTTGTTGGTCTTAAGCACAGGACTTCAGTCTGTCTCTGTGTCTTGCTTTCCCTCTATATCTCTCTCTGTGTATCTGGCCTGTTGCCACAGGATGGCATTTTTCCCCCTTTCCAGAGGAGGATAGGGAGGAATCCTCAGCCAATCAAAGGAAGCCTTTCTCTGGCTTTTTCCCTCCTCCTTCCTCCCTCAGCCATCTGAGGGAAGGATTTTTCTCTCCCCTCTGTGAATCAGTGCGACAGCTCATGGGAGGGTAGGGAGAGCAAGTAACTGCAAGAACTAAGGTTGGTTGCCTTTTACTGACAGCTTTGCTTGCTAGCAACAGCCACTCGGGCGGGAGAGAGGAACAGACTCAACCATTGGCACACAAGTATTCTTGATTGATAGTTTGACAGGCCAAAGGTTGATGCACCATGGTCCCACCCTGTCCCAACCAATGAGGGAGCTTGAATTTGCCAAGATGAAAAGATAGCTCAGTGAAAACAGCGCATGTCTCTTAGGTTTGCTCTTAAGATACAATTAACATGTTTGGGCTTCCACGATAGACAGCCAAAATTTGTGGTCACTGATGACAATGACCCTTCACTGCCTCTGAAGAAAATAGTCCCCTTCGGACAATTTGCTAGGCTTCAGAGATTTCTGGAAGCAGTAAGAAGTCTTGTTACTTTAGAATGTGTCTAAAGTTCAGTACAACTGTAGGAGTAACTTCTCCTACCTTGTTCCTACCAGGAGAAGGCTTGCCACAGCACACACGTGGGTCTTCAGAGGTCATCAGATGACAGCTAGTTTTTACTACTTTGGAGTGCATCCAGAGCTGAATATTGCGTTTCAGATTTGCCTGCACTGCTTTCATTATACTTTTGCATGCTTGCTAGATTAAAAGATTCTTGCACTAGTTCTAAACTGATGAGTGTTCTTGCTTAAAAATTCAAAAGTTATAAATATTATAAATGTCTTCAGACTAAGTAGTAGTAAGCATATGAGGAGTTGAGAGTTTTCAGTGATGCAGCTTGGCAGGTGGTAATGAAAAAGAATTTTTTCTGATTTGAAAAAATTGCATGTTATCAAAGTAATCTCATGTTATGAACATAAAATTCTTAACTAGTTTTCTCTCATTTATCTGAAGCCGATTTTGGTGTGTCTGCTAAAAATACAAGGACAATTCAGAGGCGGGATTCTTTCATTGGTACCCCATATTGGTAAGAATGCCACTTCATAGCTGTGTCAGAGTAGACTATTTAATATTATTTATTCATGAGTTATTCAGAGAACTTTTCTATGCAGGCAGTAGTTGCACAATACTAAATGATTCACAAAGTTACTTAGGTAAGTTATTAGGGACTGTGGTCTATACTACTGTGTTTAGTTTACACAGTACATGCTACTATGTAATTTTTGTATAATTTAATATGTCATGTTAAAACTTATGGTTTCCTTCAGTTCTATTTTTAGATTTCTGATTGGCTCTACAACCCTAATCCTGTTGTATTAATATCCCATCCTGTCAACTCTGTTGATTCACTCTGTGTAATCTGCCTTGTGTCCAAGTGAGAAAGGCATACTGTAAATGATATAAATAATAAAATGGAGGGCCTACAAAAAATGCAAGGGGGATTCCACCTACCTCCATCAGTGTCTGGCACAACTCCCTTGGACTTCAGCCACAGCAGTGGTGGTGTCTGGGAGCTCCAAGCCTAGAGCAGCTCCCCACGTCTTCATCTGAGCTCTGAGTGGTTCCTGGGTCTTGCTGCTGCAACTGAGCCCACCAGCAGCTGTCAGGCTCTATGGCCAGGCCCTCCAGTAGCTCCGAGGCGGTGTTAGTAGCACAGCTGTCTCTGTTGCAGCATCAACCACCCAGACCCTCTCTGGCTGCTCCACAGTAGTGCATTGTCTGTGCATGCAGAGACAAGCTTTTTATTGAGGGAAGATTTAACACACCCCATTTTTCTAAACTTTTCAGATTTTTCTGCAAATCTAGGGTGTCACCCAGGTTTGCAGAAAAACCCATTTGGGGTAAGTGTGGCCGCATCTGCGGATTTAGGTATCCACAGATAGGAGGCACACTTGAGAATTAGCTATATGGATAAATAATGCAGTGTCTTGAATACAATAAGCAATTTGAATGACTGAGAACACTTAGAACTTCTATTATTAGTATGTGTGTAGTACCTAATTGTTCAAATGTTGCAGAGTAGTCTTTAACAATCTTATGTAATATTTGGCTTTCTTTTCTTTTTCTTTTTTTACCTTAGGATGGCTCCTGAAGTGGTAATGTGTGAGACATCTAAAGACAGACCTTATGATTATAAGGCTGATGTTTGGTCTTTAGGCGTTACCTTAATAGAAATGGCTGAAATAGAACCACCTCACCATGAACTGAACCCTATGCGTGTTCTGCTGAAAATTGCCAAGTCTGAACCGCCTTCTTTGGCACAACCTTCAAAATGGTTAATTTACTATTTTTTTAACTTTTAATTTCTCTGGACTAGTTATTGAAATAGCATATGCTTTAAATAGAGTTCAAAAGTAGTTTTCACTGAAAAAGCCAACTAATCATATTAAACTTTGCTTGATATAGTTAGAGGTATATATTTCATTTGAAAACTTTGGCAGATGTGGTGTTACAAAGCAGGGGGAAACTGCATCTACTGAAATAACATCTTACATTAAAAAACTCTCACCTTCTTTCCTCTTTCTTTTCCCCTTACTTTAAAAAGAAGCCCAATCAAACATAAAGAGTATAGTAATAGTGACAATGACATTTTCTACCTTGAATCTTCACAAATGTTACATATGAACCAGTTGAAGATCCCTGTTCTAGCTTTCAGTTGAACATGTGCACACTGAAGAAAGGATCTTCTTGTCTCAAGCTGGGAGCATGGTTGTCTGTCTTTAACTATGGAAGCAAACTAGCATATCCAGCGCATCAGGTTTCATATAATGATATACAATATAATTATTATCCTATAGGACAGCAGATATGTGTGACAAAAGGTAAAATTTCTGTTTTGAAACATAATTAGATACATTTGTTACTTTTTTCTTCAAGTAATCTGAAAGACCCCACTGAACTTTGCCATTGTTCATCCTCTTTCTTGCCCTGTTTTTGTGCTAGTAGGTCAGTTATGACAGACCCAGACAGAGGAACAAAATGCCTTTATTCAATTTGCGTGTAGCTGTGTTAGATTTAAGTTTCTTTTATGCAGGTCAGCTGACTTTAAAGACTTCTTAAAAAAATGTTTGGAGAAGAATGTAGATGCCAGATGGAGCACTGCTGAACTTCTCCAGGTAGGAAGAATGAAATGTCTCCTGTGTTTATTCCTTGAGCGTCTACTCATAATGCATTAATTTTACTTAACAAATTCAATTGAATGACACAGCATATGTTCAGAGTGCCATCAGACATGGCTTACTAGAGGGACAGGAGTCTTCATCAGCTGGTGAGCTGCTACAATGTTTATGTATTTACATTATATAACTATTTGTATCTAGTTATGTTTGGATTTGTTATTGAAGTATACATATGAAGTATACAGCCAGGACTCAGCCAACAGAGGGGCTATCGCTGAGTGGCACAGCATCTGCTCGGCTTGCAAAATGTTCCAGGTTTGATCCTGTGCATTTCCAGTTAAAAGGAACCAGTAATAGGTAATATTAAACCCTCAGCTTGAGTCCCTGGAAGGCTGCTGTCAGTCTGAGTAGACAATACTGACCTTGATGGATCAGTTTTCTGATTCAATACAAGACAGCTTTGGGTTTCATGACCCGAAAAAGGCAGCTTGACAACTATGCATAAGGGAATTCTCAAAGAGACAGAGATATGGCAGTTTGTGCTTTCCCCCACCATTATTGCCAAAACCCTTTTTGAAGTTGAGTTTTCAAATATAATTGGGGTGTGTGTGTGAGAGAGAGAGAGAGAGAGAATAAATCACAGTGGAAAAGATATTGGGCATACATGTGACCCTGGGGATCTCAAACCTTGTTGCTACTCATGTTGGGAACCTTTAATGTATGCCTATCTGCCTTTTACTTGTTTCATGTTGTAAGCCACCTTGAGCAGTTTCTGGAGCAGTGCTACATACACTTGCTGCAAACCCCCCCAAAAACTGCTAATTTGAAGAGCCACCAGAAGAAAATGTGGTAGGGTGGATAATTTTTTAATGTAGCTGCATTCTTACTTTTGTCCAGAATGTTGAAAGACCTCTGAAAGAGCACAAAGCAGAACGAATAGTTTTCTGAAAGAACAGCCTTTGTTCTGGCAGTGTAAAAAGCACAGAACTGTTGACCAAAAAGAGCAAATAAATAAGTGGAGTTCGCACTTGCAAATATAAAATGCTAATTTGTTTTTAGAAGTATAATTGGTGTAGGTTGTTCTTAGAAGTCTCATTTGGATTTTAAGTTAATAGATATGATGGACACCCAGATCTTGAAACATAATAACAAAGTCAGTTCCTATTAGGGGAGCAATCCTGAACAGGTCTCTTCAGGAGTCCAGTTTTATTCACTTACTACCAGGAAAGTGTCCTTAAGATTCCAGCCTGAATTTCCTTTAATTTTAAGACTGTGGTCTTGTGATGAGCTCTGCATGGGTCTAACTTTAAAGACTGTCTGGAAACTTAGCTGGTAACGAATGCTGCAGCTTGTCTGCTTGTTGGGAGCCAGAGAGAAATATCCATATTACACATATTTTGTGAGCACTGCACTATCTACCTGTTTATTAACAAGCACAGTTCAAGTTGTTTTTACCTTTAAAGATCTGCATGGCCTGGGGCCTTCATCTCTAAAAGATCATCTCTCCCTCTAAACTCCCCACTAGCAGTTGCATATCAAGGCCTCTTTTAGTACCATGCTTCAGGCAGACTTAAACTTCAGCTGCTCAGGCAGGTTTTCTTCTGTGACAGTACTGTGGGACAGCCTTCTTGCTGAAGGTGGAGAGAGGTGCCTCCTTTGGCTTTGCAGAACTTTTATTGGACTGAACTGCCCCTGATGAGGACCCAAAGCAGCTTGCAACAATTAGAAAATACAATATAAACAAAATAGCAAGCTATATAGTGGGCCAATTTGAATCCAGTGAGACACCTCATCCAAAAATCACAGTTTGAGAGCCAAGGACCAAGAGACCTCCAGACTGAATACTCCTGTCCTTAGCCATGCCTACCTTTACACTTCTAACAAAAAAACAAAAGCTCACCTACAATGTCATGCACTTGGCAGTGAATTGCATTAAAATGTAACTTGATTTAATTTACACTTAAAATAATCTTATTTATGGTTTTTAGTCTGGTTTAATTCTGGTTTAAGAGTTAGAGTTGCTGTTCATATGTTTTGGTTGAACATATGAACAGCAACTGCCACAGGTCCTCTGGGAGGGAGGTGGCATAGGCATAAGCAGACAATACATGTTTGTGTTTGAGATTTTATTCTTTTTACCAGCATCCATTTGTTACTGTCACTTCCAATAAACCAATCCGAGAACTGATTGCAGAAGCTAAGGCTGAGGTTACAGAAGAAGTTGAAGATGGAAAGGATGAAGATGAAGAGGAAGAATCTGAAAATTCTCTGGTACTTTAAAACAGATACTCTTTAAAGTATATTTTAATCTACATCACAGACTAAAGCAGTAAATCCTATTGATTTCCATTGACCAAACTTCCCTGTAAATTAGCTTCAGACTTGAACTTCAGTCATGTTCATGAAACTTTCTGAAATGCCTTCATTTTGATTAAGATGAAGTAAAAGTGCAAAACAGATTAAACTTCTCCAGAGAATATATTTTATATTATACAAAATATATTCTGTAACTTTTTGATGATACCTAGCTTTCAAATTATCATATGGTGAAAATAAACCAAAATATATTAGGTTGGATTCAAAGTGACCGTATGCAGGTGAAGAGTGCTTCCATTATGCAAGGGAGAAGTTTGTGGTTTCCTTGGGCTTAGTCCTGGGAACTGTCTCAATTTTATGGTATTTCCTATGGTTCTCTGAACCTTCAGGAGCAGCTTGTTTTGTGGCATGTGAAGATAGCAAAGATATGGTCTGTGAATGGAACTCTATGGATCACACCCAGAGCATTGCACAAAAGATGGACACACAGTTTTGTTGGTGGTTGTGAGGGAGCTGGTCAGAGCCTACTTGCGGGGGTGGGGGGGGGACAACCACTTTAAATTTCTCCCCAGTCACCTTTCCTCAGTTCACACTCACAGAAATCCTGTCAGACTCCCAAAATAATAGGCACCAGATGGTTTTAAAGTTCAAAACCACAAAAATATTTATTAGATAACAAAAGGCAAGGGAGAAGAATAAAATAATATTGAATAAAACTAATCAATAACAAAGAATCAGTTGACAGGCAGGTGAATGGCAAATAATCAAATACTGAATGCAGAGATTTTATCAGGCTGAGGTAAAATAAATATCTGGTAGAAGATCTTTAAATCTGCCAAACAGGCAGGCTTCAGAATTCTACTAAATTCCACTTCAGGCAGGCTGTGCCTTCTGGGTGCTTAGAGTGCTGTTAGTTCAGTTGTAATAGCCCTATTCTCTGACTACTTAAATCATAAAAATAACAAACCACAATCACTCCTCACACACACACATAGAATTCCTGACTGGTGCCAGTATATTCTCCCTCACAGACACTCCACTAGCTAACTTCCAGGACTTGCACCCCTCAATACTGATGCATCTCAGCCCCACAGCTAGTCTACTGGTCTGAGTCTTGGGTAACCCTGCTGACCACCAGAATCCAGTTCTCCCTTCAGTGTGTCTTTGTGTGATCTAGTTTGTACACGGAGATTGCCTGAAGTACTGGCAACATCTCCCTCAGAGAGCTTCAAACTGCCTGAAAACTCTCTCTTTCAGACAGAGAATACCTAGCGCTCTGGCTGCTCTCAGCCCCCTTGTCCAGTTGCCTTTACAACTGACCGGCCTAAGCCCCACAGTTTTCCCTTCAGACTCCTCCTCTGAAGACCTAACATGAAGACTCCTCGGCTAAGACTCAAATCCTGAGGTGTTCCACTGCTAAGCAAACCTCATATTGTTACTTTTTCGTTGCTAGAGCAACGTTCCAGCCAATAGCTGCATGTCTGTTCCCCAGCTCTCAGGCTAAGTTCCTGAGTCCGTCACAGTGGTCTATAGACATTTTTAATAAACTGGCAAAAGAGGCATACATATTCATTA
Source organism: Heteronotia binoei (assembly GCF_032191835.1). NCBI lineage: Eukaryota > Metazoa > Chordata > Lepidosauria > Squamata > Gekkonidae > Heteronotia > Heteronotia binoei. The sequence goes on along the minus strand of NC_083228.1, from coordinate 73,371,804 downwards.
TAAAACATTTGGTAAGAAAAAGAAAACCAGAAATTAGCTTTCTATTTTTGATTTGAGAAATGTTCTTTTTAATGCATTGATGGATTATTTCTGTTGGCAATGTGAATCATGATACTCGCTGAGTAAAAAGCCTTGTTACTTTTTCCCTGTGATTAGAAAACGATCTAGTGTGAAGTAGTGACACAAAACTTTTATTCTCTAACCCAGGGGTGGCAAACTCATTTGTTATGAGGGCCGGATTAGACATAAATGAGACCTTTTCAGGCTATGCCATGTGTGTGCCTATTTAAGATTAGGTAGCAGAGAGATAGGACAGAGACAAACACAATTAAATTTTTTAAAAACTTAAAACATGCTTAAAACATTTGCACTCATTGGTCATAAAGGTACTTTCTTTGTATTTCTCCCATGGGATCCAGGGCACTGGGCAAAGGAAGCTCTGGCCCTCTCCCTCCCCAGAGGACCAGGAGGCAGAGGAGCCTCAAGCAATGGAGAAAATAGCTCCTGTGCAATTGAGCAAGCCTTGAAAAGCAAGCTCTTCCTCCCCAAAGGTGGAGCCTCAGCCAATGGAGAAAATAGAGGCATTGCTCTTTAGTTCCTGTGCAATTGAGCAAGCTTGGCAAAGCAAGCTGTGATGCAGAAGAGAGAGAAGGAAGCAGGTGACAGCCAGTTGCTCGGGGGCCTAATAGGAGCCCTCCAGGGGCCTGATTCGGCCCCTGGGCTGCATGTTTGACACCCCTTAACCATTGTGACCCATTTGAAAAAATACTATCAACATGAGTTTATCAAAGTATTTGGCATTATATTAATATAATTTTGCTGAGGCATTTATAAACCTTGATATTGTTGATGCTTTATAACTTGAAGAAACTAATCAATTTTTCAATGCATATTTTAGCAGTTACCCACAAATAAGCGAGCCTCATCTGACCTCAGTATTGCTAGCTCAGAAGAGGATAAGCTTTCACAGAATACCTGTCTTCTGGAATCCGTTTGTGAAAAAACAGAACATGCATCTTCAGTAGAGACTAGTACTGATACACCTGTAGATGAAAAAGTGACAGTTGAGGCCAACAGAATTAAAATTGAAAAATCCAATGAAAACATAGCTGATTATACTACCCAAGAAAATACTGAAAAGCTGCAGAATGGAACCATTTTACTGGGAGAAGATGTGGAAGCAAAGGAAAGTAGAGTTCAAAGTACAGTGTTGATAGAAGATTTTGTATTGCAAAATGAAGGAAAAGAAATTGATGCTGTTGTAACTGAAACAAATATTGACCCCAAGAAAGAGAATGACTTTGCAAATGAACAAAAAATAACACCTGAACCTGAAAGCAGCAATGCAGATTTTATAGAAGCAATACCTAAAGAGACTGAGAAGGAAGAAGAAAAATGTGGTGGTACAGACTTTCAAGGAAATGAAGCCAGGAAAGAAATGAAAGTAGAAAGAATTGAAAAAGTTAAGGAGTTGCAAGACAGCATATGTGAAAAAAGTGGCCTGACACAATCTGAAATTCAGATAAGTGAAATCATTACTGATGCTGGTGAGTCTCAGGTGAGAAATACAGATTATTCAAGTGAGGAACTACAGGAGCAAATAAAAGTGGATCCCAGCAGTGCTCCAGAGACTGCTGGGAAATCTTTGAACAGTGATGTAGATGAGATGCTTGAAAGTGTACAGAAGTCAACAGAGAATATTGCTGTGGAAGCTCAGGAAAAAGGTTCCTCTGAACCAGTTCCTTTTAAAGAAGGCCAAGTAACTGATTCTGTTCAGCAGCTAGTTGAGAGAAATATGGACAGGGCCACTGAAGTAAAGGAAACAGACATCGAAGTTTCAACAGGAATGGAAGACAAGGAGAAGCAGTCTGTAAAATATGACAGCTGGCATACTGATGAGAAAAGCAAAACTGAGGAAAACAGCATTGGTCACCAAACTGAAGAATCTGACCATAAATTAGAAAGAGCTGAGGAAAATCACAAAGCTGACCTTCAGATAGACACCGAGCTTCCAGTGGTTTCCAGTGACGTAAAGACTGATACAGTCATCAGACAGCCATATACAAATGAGTTATTTCCAGTACCCAATATTAGCATTAGCGATGTTGAAGAAGTGAAAGATCAATTAGGCATCCAGTGTAGTTTTCAAAACTCACGGCATCTTGTTCATGAAAACTCTAAAGAAAATGATACTGATTCAGGCACTGGTTCTACAGCTGACAACAGCAGCATTGATTTGAACTTGTCCATTTCCAGCTTCCTTACTAAAAACAAGGATAGTGGCTCAATGTCTTTACAAGTAAGAGTCAGTAATCTTGGTTTTTAAACTATTCACAGTTAAGCCTTTTGTGGGTGTGTATTCATATATGTTGATAATCAAGTGGGGGAAACCATTGCTAGATTCATTTCCATATTCCAAAACGTTTAAATGTTAATGTACAATGTCTTGATGTTTCTTGTAAAGGTATTTTTATACTGCCTTATATATTGATGAGTGCAATAATCAAATGATGCTTTGAACTACTACAGAACAAGTCTAGGCCTAGGCTAAAGAGGTTTAATGGAGCTGAACTGTTTTAAGATCAGTTCCTCAGTTCAGTTTATCTTTTCCTATCTAGTGAAAATAAGTTGAATTAAGGGCTTCAGGTTGTTTTGTGATTGATAATTCTGTTATTGCTTAGAAACATCATTTAAAGAGTTTTCATACACTTAACAATGAGCAGTTGGAATAATGTGTCATCTCTTATTTAGGAAACTAAAAGACACAAGAAAACTTTAAAGAAAACACGCAAATTTGTTGTTGATGGAGTAGAAGTAAGTGTGACTACTTCTAAAATAGTCTCTGACAGTGATTCTAAAAGTGAAGAATTGCGGTATCTTCGGTAAGTTTGAAAATCTCATTCCAATTGAGAATTTATTTCACTGAGTTACAGCAAAAATTATCTGAAATCCTGTTAAGATTTTAAAAATGATTTGGACTTTTTAAAGAAAGAAAAGCGTTGTTTCTTAAGTAAATGTAAAACAATGGATATGGTGGCTCTGATTGGGCAGAAGGGCAGCATACACATCTTATAAATAAACAGAAAGGTTAAAACACAAAATCTGACTATTTTGCTCATGAGTTTAATCTGTTTCCTTATTTGCTTCCTTCTCCCTTATGATATTAATCTCCTTCTTATGCCCCCAGGCGGCAAGAATTACGGGAATTACGACTTCTTCAAAAAGAAGAGCAGCGAGCTCAACAGCAGCTCAGTAATAAACTGTTACAACAACGAGAACAGCTGTTCAGGCGCTTTGAACAGGAAATGACAGTAAGCGTTCATATTTTTTCCTGCTAGAATGTATTTTGTAGACTCATCATTTTGAGTGCATTTAATGATCTTATAGCATTGTGCAAAATTTTCACACTAATATCTTTGAGATGAAGATTAAGATTTTAAGGAGTGTGAAAAGCCCTTTAAAAATCCTGTTGGTGTTGTTGTGTGTGAATGCCTTTTCAGAGCCTTAATATGCTGGAGTTTCGGTGCCATTTTCAGTGTTCTTCACTGTAATTTTCAGCCAGCCAGGGATCAGATGCCATGGTGCTGTGGTGATGCCACGGTGCTACAAACCAGTCAAGTTTACCATTGATGGCACTTTACTCTAAAGCAGAGTGGATTAAGGGCTTGTGTCACTCTTGCAGAAGGCACCAGTACTGGCACTCCTTGTCTTCTTGTACTGGCAGTTTCATTGCCCATCGGTGTTACGAGGTGCAACATTTACCCTCATCCAGTACTAGTCAGGAACTAGATGAGGATGTGAGTTCAGATATTCGGCCACTAGCTGGATGATTCTGAAAATACTTGATGTGACCACTTATGGACAAATAAGTACAGAAATTCTGGTTTTGCTGGCCTTATTATGCCAAGTATAGCCTTGCATATCATCCTACGTACTTTTGAGTGTGGCTTATATATCAAAAACTTCAGCTTATTTATCAAAAGCGTCAGCAGAAATAGTAATGCTCTTTGTAGATAGTAGATGCCAACAGTGGGTGAGTGATGAAGCTTTGCCCTTGTTTCATAGTGTGAAAATGTCCTATTAAGTCAGGGGCAATACTCCCTCTAAGCTGTGGAGTCTTGTGAGCAACAATTCTGCTTTGTGAGCTACAACCATTAACATTGTGAGTGAACAACTTGGCTGCTGCATAAATTAGTTTGCTCTGGGTCATCCCCCCTGAGCTAAGATAAAAATCTGTGAACCAGAGGTTAAAAAACTTTGAGCTAACACACACTAACTCAGCTTAGAGGGAACATCCGTCATAGGTATAACTGCAGATATATGAGTATGGATATAATTATGGGTATAACTATGTTTAGCAGTTGGAAGAGTCTGTGTTGGTCCTTCGCACACAATACCTTCATTTCCAGTGTATTTCTATAAAGGATTTTGGAATTGTCCCATGCTTGGGCTTCCTGTTAATGGCAGAAACATTCCAAAGTACTATAAACTGTTCCCAAATAAACTGAGACTCGATTCTAGTGGACAATAAAGGAAACCCTGTTGTATTCCATTGTTGTCCACTAGTGCTCTGGATCAGGGGTGGCCAAACTTGCTTAACGTAAGAACCACACAGAATAAACATAAGATGCCTGAGAGCCATGAGACATGAACATCAGATGTTTGAGAGCTGCAAGGAAGGAAGAAATCTGGAGGAGGGAGTGAAAGGTAGAAAGAAAGCAACTTTAAATGCATTCTCCAGTTACCTTGGCTTGGAGAAATGGTTTAAAGAGAGAAATGCCTTCTCCAAGCTGGCCAACAGGGCAGTGGGAGCTTCAAGAGCCACTCAATATGTGTGAAAGAGTCACATATGGCTCCCGAGCCACAGTTTGGCCACCCCTGCTCTGGATCATGACCTATATGCAGTTCTTTTCTTCTAGCAGTGTAAATAGGAGAACCACAGTTTAATGAAGAAGAGTTCTGTGTGCCCATTTGTGGGAAGCTGAGGAATGGCCTCTTCAACTAGAAGTCACCTAAAATACAAAGACCAATAAATATATCTATAGTAAAATAGGTAGGACGTGTTCTCTTCTGCACCTGAATTTCAGATTAGCTATAATGTATATATTCTGAAGAAAAATAATTTCTTGCAATATTAGGCCTACTTGAGAAGCTGAAGAATTCTGCCATTCTTCTGAACTATATAAAGTTATATCTCTGAGTGTTGTAGATGGGGAAATATTGTTTAAGCATTGACCTTGAGGAATTAATGAAAAATTCAGAGAGCAAAGCTGTCACCTAAGTTCTCTCTGGAATGGTATTTCCAAGAAATTTTGGACAGAAAGCCACAGCCTGGTTTGTTTGTTTTTTTTGGCAAGTTCTGTCGCCACAACTTTCTTAAACAGCATACAGATTTAGGCAGTCTTTACATATGGAAACTTCAGTCCCATCAAATGTAGCTCTAAATAAGTGTCTAATTGATTTTCAGAGTAAGAAGCGGCACTATGACCAAGAAATTGAAAACCTTGAAAAACAGCAGAAACAGACAATAGAACGCTTAGAACAGGAACATACAAATCGCTTACGTGATGAAGCAAAACGCATAAAAGCAGAACAGGAGAAAGAGCTGACCAAGTTCCAGAACATGTTGAAAAACAAAAAAAAAGAGGTAAAGACTACTAATTTAGTAGGGAAATATGGCTATGTCTGTCTTCCACAAGAGTTGCATTAAGCCATTGGTTATCAGTTTCAGCATTTTTCCATGGTCACAGCCAGGCTTCACAATTCATCGTAAATTCTGATGTTGTAAAAAATGGTTATTTCCCCATCAAATTGCTGAGTGGTACTGGATTCAGAATGCTTCAAGCAGAGTGGGAGTCTTGGAAAGCATCTTTGTAGTCTTTCTCTTTCTGCAGCTCCTGCAGAGCTGCTCATGAAGGTCAAAGTGCCTGTGAATGGTTTGGGGTGCTGAATGGGGAAATTGGCAATGACTGTCCCTTTCTCTTGTGCAAGCACTGGCTACAGTGGTGCAAGAATGGGATTGATTTCTACTATTTCCTCCTCCTACAGCCCCATGCCTGCATCTCTCTGTTCTCCAAGGTCTCCCAACTTTATGTCATTCTGTATGTTTTTTAAAAGAAAGAGAAGAGCAGCAAAGATAGCTTCCACAAGTGGAGCTCTGCTTGCAACAGTTTTGATCCAACCCAGTGTTTTTCAGCACTGGGAAATATCTTGCTGTTTGGAAGACCGTCATGTGCAATTAAAACAGCAAGTCTAGATACAAAGAAAGTACAGTGACAACTTAGACATATGCTATGAATTCTAGTATGTGAGTGAGAATAGTAGCTATTATCAGCCTTAATTTCAAAGTTCCTTCCACCATAGAAGCATCACTATTTGTTTTGAGTGTTGAGAAAAGTAATGGCTGAAGATCTGTAATGAAGGGAGTGTTTAAAAATAGATTTAATGCAGAGAAATGGTGGACAGAATATTCTCTAAATCCAGTACATGCAGATCTGACAATGGTGCTTCTTCAGATTGTGACGAGTAAATCTATTGAATGAATAAGATAAAAGTGAATGAGAATTTTAAGTAAGTATTTCTTTAAAAATACTATACAGCAAAATGTTTTACTTTGCTTTTCTGAACAAGAACTATTTTGCTTTACTTTTGTGCGTGGAAGCAAAAGATAATTTTACAGTAATGTTGGGTCTAGAACTCTGTGCTGTGGCACATTACTTTTCTGTGTCAGAAAATCTTAAATCAGCAGTTTTCATTTACATATTTTATTCCATTTGTGAAATTTATAGTGATACTGCCTCTGAGTGCGGTGCCTGAAGGCTTGAAATACAATACATATTAAACATTGAAACTGAAGCAAATTTAAAGGAGCAAAACCAATTTGATTTTGGTTTAGTTAAGGTTCGGTAAAGAATGCATAACTGACAAAATATGTTCATTAAAACAAAGGCAAATTGGTTTGATTTACACTGGGTTGAGGCAGACTGCTAGGCAATGTGAAAAACCATGTTTTGCAGAAGCTTCCTATGTCCTGTTTATTTTTGCTTTCAAACAAAAACCATTCTAGTTCTCAGTTGCCAAACTGAGTGACTGATATGGCATTGTTGGAGTTGGGCAGACTTCTAGACCCTCTGCCTGTAAATATCTCTTGAAACATTTTACTGTTTCCAGTGCTTTGATACCAAGCACTATATAATTTTGCTACAGTAATGAAACTCTCTGAGATACATCAACTGTGTATGTGTGTTTTTTAATCTGTACAATATTAACTTTTCTTTTGCTGAACTTCTTGCACTTTGAGCCTCTATTGGTGATTGGGCCTTAACAGGGAAACTGGTGAAATCATTTGATGTCCTTATATCTTTTCGTACAAACAGGAATAGCATGTGGTGATTTGGGCTGTATTTTTCCTGAGGGTTCTTCCATTGATAAACAGTTGTTTGTTCTTGAATGATTGTGAGCTGTAGTTATTGTGAGGAAAACACATCTATAGTATGTAATCTCTCCATAAAAGTATGGAACAATGCAATCAGATTTTTATTGTCTATTTAATCTGCATTATCAACAGACCAGTTGATTTTTCCAGATTATCTTTGAGATTCTTCAATTATTATATATCAATTGCATATTTCTGAAACATAATTATAGTCTTAATTGACATTTTCTTGAATGGCAATATCTAGATAACCTGAAACTGAAAATTCAGTCCTGTGTGATGTAAAATGTCCCTTTGAAGTGGTTATGGCTTTAATGAAAAAAATAGTGAAATTTTTGTTGATAAACTTGATTTCAGCTTGGCAGAAATGTCAGCAGTAGCTGTTTTTTTCTAGTGGTATTAATCCAAACATACAGCAATTTTTTGGAGCTTTTGCCATGACAGTAAAACCTTTTCTGTTACCACTGCAAAATAGTTCATATTTTGGTGACTGTCCTGATTTAGATCTTGTACATACTGTTTACCCTTCTGTAAAAATTGTTTGTGATTGCACATCATGAGTATTTGCATGAAACCTGAATTTAGTGTCTAACCTCTTTGGAATGCAATTAGCACATGCTTCATTCATGTCTGCTTATTCAGTCCACTTACTATTCAGCTAACTCTTCTGGCTTTGATGCATGCTTTTGATACCTTTTAGTGCTTGATCTGCTTCTCTCGTATTTACCATACATGCTTGCTGTGGAGAAAAAGGGTTCTTTTCCCCACCTTCTGCATGCTTGTGCACTGTAGGTTTTTAATGAAGTGGAGAAAGCACCAAAAGAGCTGAGAAAAGAGCTCATGAAACGCAAGAAAGAGGAGCTTACCCAATCCCAGCATGCTCAGGTAACAGCAGCAGCTTCATGCTTCTAAAATCCCCAAAGCCGCTTTTGTTCACATAGCTTTAACCATTTTTTCTATGTGTTGGAGTGAATTTGATATTTTCTTTTCATGCAACTTAGTCTACATAGTGAGTATTGTATAAATAGAAGCACAATACTATAGCTGTTTAGTTGCCTTTAGCTATAGACATATATCCAAAATGCATTAAAAATGTCATTGTGTTAAAGAAGGGCTGATGAAATTAAATATGCTATATAGAGGGAAATACGTCCTCTTTATTCAAAACATTTAGGAGAATTTTTATCAAACATATAAAATCAGCCAATCTCATGATGAAATGCTCAACATTTTACAGTGTTTCAACTGAATCCTTTATTTCAGACAGTGCAAGTGTCTCATTAAGTACTGAAAAACTGTTCAGCGCCTTTTGTATTCCAGGCTTGTACTAACGGATAACAGTGCAGGGGTGGCCAACGGTAGCTCTCTAGATGTTTTTTGCCTACAACTTCCATCAGCCCCAGTCATTGGCCATGCTGGCTGGGGCTGATGGGAGTTGTAAGCAAAAAACATCTAGAGAGTTACCGTTGGCCACCCCTGATATAGTGCATTTAATTTTTTCCACTTGTACTAGGATACAGAGCAGGTCTGGAATATATAAGGATGTGCAGGATTTGTATAGTCCACGCATGTTCACTTTTTGTCAAGGCTGCTGTTATATTAATTTAATCTTGGATTTCATACAACTTCTTGTATCCAAACAATGCCTTTGTATATTCATGTACAGTGGGCTAGTAATGTCTTGCAGATATGCTTGTAAAACAGATTTTGTCTTAGTTTCTAGTTGAAGAGGAAACAAAAGCAACTGAGCCAGGGTGCTAGAGAATAAAACCTGAATGTTTGAGAAAGAAGGAGAGGAAGCCAAACAAGTGATAAGCTTCAGTATGTGGCACTTTAATCACAGCAGCTTGCTTTCTTGCACATAATTCCCCTTAAGGTTGGAGATCCTTACAGAAATCCCACACGTTTACATCAAGCCAGCATTGAGGGTTTGAGGTAGGGTTTGTTTGGGTTTTTTTGCAATGGAGTGACTACAGTGAGCTGCAGTCCTTAAATGGTTCAATACAAGAACAATTTCCACTATGTGCAAGTTTTGGTAGTTTTCTTAAGTCATTAGTCCTGCAGTCACATTATTAATATTCTGTTACTGAGTGCAAGACTTATGCTTACATTCTGACCTGGGAAGTGCATTGTATTCTGCTCCACAGGGCGTTGCTCAGGTTATGATTCAGTCTTTTCAGTTGTCTTCATGCACACTCTTCAATGCAGTAATGCAGGATGTAAGTTCAACATACCAAACCATGGATATTTTCCTCTGTAGTTTTAGCTTGTGTTCTCTGCTTTTTCTGTTGCTCATATGTGCTGAGTAATCTGTTTTAAACTGATTTCTAAAAGTGAGCTCAAATGCTCTTAAAGAAGTGGATGCTGTAAACAAATTGTATAAACTTATTTGTTGATTTTCAGCACATATGCAAATCAAGAGCTACATTTTTGCTTTTTTGTGTGCTGTGAAACTTGGTCATTTTCCAGGATGTTTCCTGATGTTATTTCACAATGAGTTTCCCTTTGCTCTGCCTCATAGGAGGTACCATCCTGAATTTTGATCCATGAGGCAGCGATGGGAACACCACCTGTGTTTGTGTCTTAAACAGTAACATAAGACATTGTCAAGGCACCTAGTTTTATTTCTTTTTTTCCTTTGATGAGTGGCAGTTGGGATTTTAAGGAAAAAAGGGTAGAATCTTTCCCATCCAACAGGCTTTGCTTTGCATGGTTCTCCCCGCCTCCCCCCCTTCCAAGATTGGCAGTGGGTACAACAATCTTTATCCAGAATTGCAGAGTTTCACTTAAGATGCCTAATCATATCTCATGCTTTCTGATCAAGTAACATTAGTGATCCTATATAGAAGGCAGATGTCTTTTGCTTTATTATTTAAGCTGCTTTTTGTTCAACAAAACCATATAATAGATTGTTTCTCATGACAGTAACTTTCTAAATCTTCAAATTGAAGAAATCTCCATCTGTAATATTACTAATCCCCATTTCAGTTAAAAAGTTCTAAATCCAGTTCATTTTGCTGAAAATTACTCCTTGAAAAAGGCAGACAGCTTTGAGAACTTAATCAACGCTATTAAGATACCTAAAGTCTCCTGAAGCTCAGATCATATCTGATTTTTGCTTACAGAATTTCTTTTCATTGCACTTTTGATATTGCTGGAGTGATTTGAGGATTGGGTTATTATCCTGCAGCCCGATGTTTTTGTTAACTTTTATTCACTGGAAAAATAGTAGTTTGTAAGTAGTTTGAGATTTATTATGTAATTAATAGAATGCAGAATCATATTTTTTATTTCTGCATTATAAGCAAATTGATTTCTGTTATGATCCTTTAAATGTGCTATAAAAGTAACATTCCATAAATAAGTTAATAATGTAGGAGCCCCAGTTATTTAATATAATGTGTATGTTACACAAGCACATATTCCATTTATGTTATTATTCAAACGAATTGGTAAACATCATAGCTTCTTTACAATTTTTAGACAAGGCAGTAATTTTCTAAACATTGGTTAGATTAGGAATGTTCAACAAGCTCATACATTTCATCCCCCTTCTTAAGTATGTGGTTACTGTCAAATATGCAATGGACTTCCACCTTTTCAGATCCAGGATCTGCTTTTAAACTATAGATGACAGCATGATGACCTGTGGAGATGCAAGCACATGGCAGGAAGTTCTGTGGCATAATAGCCATAGGACGACATAGTCATGTTTGCTGTAAGAACCAAAATAGTGACATCACCAGTGTCAAGCCCAGGACAATGGGCAGCAAACCAATTTAAGGCATGACACCCTTGCTCTTGGGTCAGTCACAGTTCTTGAAAAAGTTGTCAAAAGAGCTCTCTCCTCCCCACCGACTTTACAGGGTATCTATTGTGGAGAGAGAAGAAGAAAGAAGATCGTAAGCCACTCTAAGAATCTTGAGTGAAGGGCGGGGTATAAATCCAATCTCCTCCTCCTCTTCTTCTTCAAACACGGGGCCAGCCCTATGGTGCATAGCACCCCAGGCAGCCTCACTGCCCGCCATCCCCTTCTGTGGTGCTCCCCACACTGCTGCGCCACATCCATTGCCCCCCTCTGCAGTGCTGCCTCCTCCTCCCTCTCGATTTTAACGCCTGGGCGGGAACCGACGGTAAAGTGCTGTGTTCCAGGGCTCTTTAAAGGCCTCCCCCCACCGATCAGCTGATCGGCGAGTAAAACCATGCCAGAGGCTGGCGGCTCCTATGCCACCCCTCTGGTACACTCACGATCAGTGTGGGGGTGGCGGCGGGAAGGACGAATGAGCTGCTGCCTTGGGCGGAGGCTCGCTCACCCTTCCTGCCAGCGCTCCTGCGCTGATCGTGAGCATGCCAGAGGGGCAGCATAGGAGCCTCCAGTGCAGTTTTACCCACCTATCAGTTGATTGGCAGGGGGCGATAGCCTTTAAAGAGTCTACGGAACACAGCACTTGACCGCAGGTTAGCAACTGGGCATTAAAATCAAGAGGAAGGGAGGGAGGAGGCGGCTAGGGAGGCAAATAGGCATTTGCCTAGGGGCGGGAGGGCAAGGCCGAATTTGGCGCCCCCACCCTGCTGGGGCCCTAGTTGGCAAGTCGGCCCTGTTTAAAAAAGCAGCCTGCAGTGTAGCATATGAATATTGTTAACATGTCCTTCCATGCGTGTGTGTATATATATATAGATCTTCCTTTGTAACTATGGATGAGGAGGACTGATCAGACAAATAACTGCATTGAGTACAGATGTTCTTCTTTATGACAGGGTAATTTAACCAAACAGACTTTTCTAGATATTGTAAGCAAGTAAAGAATTTCCACCTCTGTTGATAATTTCCCTGCAACCCAAGACAGTGCTAGAATTATAAACTTATTTGATTATTTATGTCTTGAAACTGCATGTTTCTTCTGTGTGGACCTTTGAAACCTCACGTACACACATGATTTATATCAAGTAAGAAAAACATGGGTCTGTTATAATGAGCTCATAATCCTTTCAGTATGAACTCAATTGCAAATTTAATTGATTTAGTCATATACATAAAAGCATGCACATATTTAAAAGGAAATAGCATTGAATAATCAGGCATATAGAGTGTTGTATACCTTGCTGGCCATTTGCTTAGCCTGTTGTAAATCTGCAAATGGTAGACTAAGCCTATAGAGTTCTGTCAGCATTTCTTCTTTTATTCTGAGCTTGACATGATTTGTTCTTCAGTCCTGTAGATAAATGTTGATGTGCCAATTTCAACAAGTACAAAATCAAATTCCAGATTAAAACTTGTTTTCAAATTCCTTAATCCTGTTTGAAGGGTACACTTATCTTTTAGAACTGTGGTTCCCAAACTTTCTTGAGCCACCACCCCCTTAGTAGTTCTGTAAACTCAACACCAGTGCCCTCCTACCCTATAGAAAGCATTATTCAGAGTATCAGTTTGCGCTACCTGCAAAGGAAGATAACAGTAAAATTCAAAAGAGTAATGGTTAATTGCACATTTATTCAAAATCCAATTAAAACATTTTAGTTTAATTTATTTGACAAAATTGATTAATTTGATCCAGTGTTACCAGCTTTTCAAAGACCAATAGTTACTTAACAAAAATCTTGGACACCACATTTAATAACTGCTTCACTGTTCAGTGAATTCTTAATGTGATGAGTGGACTTGCTGGATATGAGTTTCTCAATGTCTGATTTAAAGTAACTTAGCAGGAGTATTAAATCACCATGTTTAGTAATTTTTTTTGTTTGTTTGTAGAATGGTTAGATGACCACACTAAAATTGTGCTTCACCAAATATGATATTGAGAATGCAACAAGGAGCTTCTTAAACACTGTCCATAGTACAGAATAGAGATCAGAAATTTCCTGCTGTAACCAAAACTCTTGGTAAAATTTCTTAAACTTTAGCTGTATCTCATTGTCATTTTGCAGCTCAGTTAGTTCTTTCTCCACTACTCCAGCTTCCTCAGTGTTTGAAAACGGATTTATCACCCAATCTGGAATTTCCATTGAAAGAAAACTCTCAAATTGCTCAGATGTATTTTCATGCATCCTAATGGTCACAAATAGCTTTCAGATCATCATCTTGTATTCCACCTTTCTCTTCCAGCTCAGATAGGCCTTGGAAATTGATATAACTTGCAGTTGAATGTATTATGTTTGAATAGAGTTAATTCTGAAATTAACATGGGAGATAGCAGATTTGGCTTTAGTAAAATTGTCCTTCATTTCATTGAATTTTAGATAGTTCTGATAAATAAGCAGTGTGGTGCCTGATCTTTTTCAGTTCATCACTGAACAAAGCATTTGTGTCTTAAAAAACCTCCACACAGCAGATAATAAAAGCATCACACAGTTGCCTTTTTTGATAGTCAACAAACTTCAATATGAACCAGCAAATGTTCAAAATCATTGTCATTCTCAATACAGAGCTCGTGGAATAGCCAAGCTCTGGTAGTGTAATTACTAAAAATTCCAGTAGTTTCTGCCAGAGCCTGATAGTTTCCACTATGCAAAGACAGAAACTTGGAGTGCCATTTGCCTGCAAGGTGTTTTAGCGTGGTCAGTTGTAAATAAGTCCACAGTGTGATTGAAGGGATGCACCTCTAGTGCAACTATGAGGATGAAGCACTATGGCCATCATAATTCCTTCTCCAAATACTTCCCCTTTTTTAGCCTAGGGTTTTCCAAACTCCCCTGCCCCCCGTGGCCTGGTTATTTTTGCAGTTCTCCTTCGTGGCCCACTAAAATTTCGGGGTGGAGCTAGAACACAGGAAATGATGTACAGACAAACCTAAAACTCTTGCAATTTATTTTTTAGGAGAAGTAGGAGATGGTGGAATTTTGCAATGCAATTTTAAAAATAAAAAAATCAAGAAGCACAAGGATCACACAGCAGAAAACTAAAAATATAAAATGCTCTCATCCTGGGAAAACATGAAATAGCAGGACATTTCAAGCTTCTCTCCCCCTCCCCCAGGTCTACTCAGATTAGCAATGGCAAGCAAGGAAGGAGAGAGACGGGGGGGAAAGTCTGACAGAAAGAGAGACAGAGAGAAGGAAGGAAGGAAGGAACCAACCTGAAATGGCAGTGCTGGGAAAACATGAAATGGCAGGGCATCTCCCCCCCATCCCCAGGTCGACTCAGATTAGCAATGGGAAGGAAGGAGAAAAGACTGACAGAAAGAGAGAGGGAGGGAGGATGGGAAAGACTGACTGACAGAAAGAAAGAATGAATGAATGAAAAAGGGAGGGAGGGAGGGGGAGAGAAAGAGAAGGGAAATGTGAAGGAAGGAAAGGGGAAGGAAGGAGTGAAAGGAGGAACAAAAGGAAGAAGGAAAAAAAGGAAAAGAAAAGAAAAATGGGGAAAAAACGTAATGGGAGCAACTCACTTTTAGAAATGCTGACTCTGTGTAAGCGCCTCCTTCTCCCTCCCTTCCCCACCGCTGGTACCCCACCACTGGTATATTAATGGCTTTGTAAAGCTCCCCCTCCCCACCTCCTCGGCGAGGAAAATGGAACTGAGATAATTCAGTGCTGAGGCACGCTGCCGGCATTTTGAAGGGACTGCGCCTGGAAAGGGCACATGGCTGATCCCTTCCCCACTGAAGTGTGTGGGAGGGATCAGCCATGTGCCCTTTCCAGGCACAGTCCCTTCAAAATGCCGGTGGCTTTATCTCAGCTCTGTTTTCCTCGCCGAGGAGATGGTCGGCCGGGGGAGGGGGGGGGAGAAGGGAAACTTTACAAAGCTGGGAATTTACCAGTGATGGGGAAGGGAGGGAGGTGGAGGCGCTACGGCAAGGGGGGGGAGACTGATCACCCGATCGGTGGGAAACTGGCGCTGAGCTCATTCCGCGGTGGGCCAAGCCAGCCGCAGGTCGAACAGACTGTGGCCAAAAAGGGTGCATGGCTCCTCCCTCCCCCGCACTTCTGAAGGATTTCCCACCGATCAGGTGATCAGTCGGGGCGGAAGGGCTTTGCACAGCATGAAACTGACCTGCCAGCGGTGGGGAATGGTGGGAGAAGGAGGCGTGCGACCTGGGGGAGGGAGGCGCAATGTGGAGGAAGGCGGATTGGAGGCCCTGCGGCCCAGCATTGAAGACTCCGCGGCCCAGTGCTGGGTCACAACCCTGCCTTTGGGAAACGCCGTTTTAGCCTCTTGGTGAGCAGACTCATCTGCACTGCCACATCATGCTTGTTTGCGATTAAAGTTCTACATCACTTTTGTTTCTTAAAGTGTTTCTAAAAGAGTATTGTATTTTTGAACTTATAAATGCTAAAAAAAATGTTAAAAATGAAATAAATGGTTCTTATAGCAGTGGTTCCCAATCTTTTTGAGTATGAGGACCCTTTTTAATGTCAATAACTTTAGAATCCATTGATTGAGAAAATACATAGTGACAAAAAGCTACTGTGTATTCAGTTTTAAATAAGCATGTATTGTATTAATCGCAACAGCATCTACAGATATTTGAAAAATAGTATTGCATTTATCTGTGAGACATTTACTTGTTCTACAGAAGGGATGTTTGCTTATTTATTAAACAGAGCCATTTAATGAGCTAGCTGGTTCAGTTTTGCAGCTTTCAGAGATTGGAAGTCTGGTTGAAACATACATAGCACAGACCAATGAATTGACATAGTATAAGAAAGATTCATGTATTTGTATAATTTGAAGTTACTGGTGTAGCTGACCCCTTGCCAACAGCAGGTAGTCTGCGCTCATGGGAATTTGCTTGGATGCCCAATGAACTTTTAGTACTTGACCAAACAGTTGGTGGATGTTTATTTATTTTGATCTTAACTCTGGTTTTCAGTGGTAAGTTTCCTCCAAAAGGTAACAGGAATCTAGCATGAAATAATGATTAAAGGGTAAAATGTGATTCAGTGCTAGAGCATCTCACTGGCATGCGGAAGGTTCTAGGTTCAATCCTTAGCATCTCCAGTTGAAAGGACTGTGTAGTAGTTGATGTGGAAGACCTCTGTCTGAGACCCTGGAGAGCTACTGCCAGTTTGAGTAGACGTTACTGACCTTGATGGACCAAGAGTCTGATTCAGAATAAGTCAGTTTTGTGTATATTCATGTTCCACCCCCCCCTACACACACACTATGATCTTAGTGATGACGTTTGGATTGGAGGAAGAGAGACCATATCTCCAGGAGTGCTGTCAGATCTCTGGGCACATGTGTTGAGTTGTGGTTCTTTTCAGTAGCTGATAATGTTGTGATTACTAATCTAAGTAGCGAAATAAAGGGGAAGCCCAGGGGCACCTTAACAAGCAACAAAATATATCTCCGCTTAAATTTTGAGTTAGATCTCAGTTCATATGCATGAACTATAAACATGAGAACCAGTTTGATGTAGTGGTTAAGACTGGTGGACTCTAATCTGGAGAACTGGGTTTGATTCCCCCACTTCTCCACATGCATCTGCTCAGTGACCTTGAGTCAGTCACATGTCTCTCAGAGCTGTTCTCTCATGAGCAGTTCTCAACGAGCTCTCTCAGCCCCACCAACCTCAAAGGATGTCTGTTTTGGGGTGAGGAAGCTAAAGAGATTGTAAGCCACTTTGAGACTCTGAGTGAAGGGTCGGGTATAAATCCAATGTTGTTGTCTTCCTCTTCTTCATAGAATCATAAGAGTTGGAAGGTACCTCCAGGGTCATCTAGTCCAACCCCCTTCACAATGCAGGAAACTCACAAATACCTCCCCCCAAATTCACAGGATCTTCATTGCTGTCAGATGACTATCTAGCCTCTGTTTAAAAACCCCCAAGGAAGGAGAGCCTGTTAAGGAAGCCTGTTCCACTGAGGAATCACTGCAGCGATCAGGAAGTTCTTCCTAATGTTGAGCCGAAAACTCTTTTGATTTAATTTCAACCCTTTGGTTCTGGTCCTGCCTTCTGGGGCCACAGAAAACAATTGCACACCATCCTCTAGATGACAGCCTTTCAAGTATTTGAAGATGATGATCATATCACCTCTCAGCTGCCTCCTCTCCAGGCTAAACATGCCCAGCTCCTTCAACCTTTCTTCATAGGACTTTGTCTCCAGACCCCTCACCATCTTCATCATCCTCCTCTGGACCCATTCCACTTGTCTATATCCTTCTTAAAATGTGGTGCCCAAAACTGAACACAATACTCCAACTGAGGTCTTACCAGAGCAGAGTAAAGTGATACTATCACTTCATGTGATCTGGACACTATACTTCTGTTGATACAGCCCAAAATTGCATTTGCCTTTTTAGCCACCACATCACACTGTCGACTCGTGTTCAGCGTATGATCCATTAAAACCCCTAGATCCTTTTCGCACATACTACTGCTAAGACAAGTCTCCCCCATCCTATAACCATGCATTGGATTTTTCCTACCTAAATGCAGAACTTTGCATTTATCCCTGTTAAAATTCATTTTGTTGGTTTTAGTCCAGTTTTCCAGCCTGTCAAGGTCATCCTGTATCCTGTTTCTGTCTTCTGCTGTATTTGCAACCACTCCCAATTTAGTATCATTGGCAAATTTAATAAGCATTCCCTCTGTTCCTTCATCCAAATCATTGATAAAGATGTTGAACAAAACAGGTCCCAGGACAGATCCTTGAGGCACTCCACTTGTCACTCCTCTCCAAGAGGATGAGGAACCATTCACAAGCACTCTTTGGGTGCGATCCGTCAACCAGTTACAGATCCACCTAACGGTAACAGGATCCAAACCACATTTTACCAAGTTGTCAACAAGTATAGTATGTGGAACCTTATCAAAAGCCTTACTGAAATCAAGATAAACGACATCTACAGCATTCCCCTGATCCAGCAAGATAGTCACTTTCTCAAAAAAAGTGATCAGGCTAGTCTGACATGACTTGTTCTTGAGAAACCTATGCTGGCTTTTAGTAATCACAGCCATCCTTTCTAAACGTTCCAGGACTGACTGATTGATGATTTGTTCTAAAACTTTTCCAGGTATGGACGTCAAGCTAATGGGTCTGTAGTTACCCAGACCCTCCTTTTTCCCCTTCTTAAAGATGGGGACAATATTCACCCGCCTCCAGTCTTCCGACGTCTCTCCTGTTCTCCAAGAATTCTCAAAAGTAATAGCCAGAGGCTCAGAAATTACATTGGCAAGCTCTTTTAGAACCCTTGAATGCGGTTCATCTGGCCCTGAGGACTTAGTTTCATTTAAAGAAACTAGATGTTTATGTACTACTCCTATGCTGATCCTAGGTTGGAAATTCATACCCTCCTTATATGTTTTGTTTTTGCCATGTTGAGCAATGTTTCCGTCAGAAGAGAAGACTGAGGAGAAAAGTAGGAATTGAGCAGTTCTGCCCTCTCTTCATTACCTGTTACAATTTCACTTTCCTGCCCTCGCAGTGGGCCTTATCTTCTTATATGGGGGCAACTCCTCCTCCCCTGCACTTACTGAGCTATGTCTTGTTGAAGCTTCCTAATGCAGCTCTGAGGCTTCCTGGCTGGCAGAGAGAACAGGAGAGATGTCGGAAGACTGGAGGCGGGTGAATATTGTCCCCATCTTCAAGAAGGGGAAAAAGGAGGATCCGGATAACTACCGTCCCATTAGCTTGACGTCCATACCTGGAAAAGTTTTACAACAAATCTGGGAAGGGCCAGAAAAGGCAGCTGATGGGCCCACAAGGAAGCTACAGGCTGATCAATAGCTCCTTGAAGGGTGTGAGCATTTCCTCTAGTCACCAGAGATAGTGGGTGGACTCTGGGACCCAATATGCTCCTCCCCAGCCTCTGACGAAGAGCACTTCTCTTGAGTAGTCAAGCAGCCCAGAATGAACTGGTGCATACTTGGGGGCCTCAGTCTGAGGATGGGGTGGGGGCTAAGAGTAGGCAATCCCAGTTGGGGAGATGGTGATTGTTCTGCAGCAAGGCATCTGACAGATGAAGACTGCCCATTACGCAGACTTGGGGAGCATAGCCACTATGGAGGCAAAATTGGGAGAGAGAAGTACTGGTGAAGATAGGCCAATAACCTTCCCAAGTAGGATGGATTCATGGGCCCCTCGTAAGAGCTCCAAGACCCCCAAGGGTCCCTCGCCCACAGGTTGGGAACCACTGTTGTAGACTATGACTACTAAATACAATTTTAGAAGGTAGGTCCAGAAACAATAGTTTGAAATTAAATCAGAAGAGTTTCTGGCTCAGCATTAAGAGAAACTTTCTGACAGAGTTCCTCAGTGGAACAGGCTTCCTCAGGAGGTGGTGGGCTCTCCTTCCTTGGAGGTTTTTAAACAAAGGCTAGATGACTATCTGACACCAATGCTGATCCTGTGAACTTAGGGGGGTGAGGTATTTGTGAATTTCCTGCATTGTGCAGGGGGTTGGACTAGATGACCTTGAGGTTCCCTTCCAACTCTATGATTGTAAGTCATTTTTAATTATAAACATGTTCTCTAAAACATAGATTTGTATGTTTTAATCATACTTTTCTCCAGCATTTTGTATGTGAATTTGACTCAAGAAGCTCTCCTGTGTCTATTAAAAGCTATGAGAGAAACACTATAATTTGTTCATTGTCAACATACAGCAAAATAACAGAACATTGCAAACTCTTTATTTTATTTATTTTATGTCACCTTTCTATCCAACTTAGGGTCTGCAGGTACAAAAATCAGTATCTGACTGTCCAAACAGCAAATATTCCTGTTTACATTGGGCAGAAGAGAAACAATGATTTAATCTTACATATTGAGACAGCTGTTTTTCGGATTAGTCAAAATAAGTAGTTGAGGAGCTGTTTCTTATCCATCCTCAAATTCTCAGGCTTATCTTTTTTTTCCACTAGTAGTTTACAGTGGCTTTTTTTCTTTGTTGCTGCTTTAGCTGTTTGTTCCTACTGTTAAATTATTCCTCAGAACATCATTGGAGACCATGTGTGAATATGAGAACATTTCAGTCCTTTGGCTGATTTCACTAAGGGCAAAACAGAGAGAGCAGTTCTTCTAGTACGTATCATGTGGATCATCCTAGTGGAGCAGGGATCATAAACAATCAGGGGAATCACTAAAGCAATACATCTTCATTTCCTTTGCCACAGTTGCCAAAAAGTAGCTAAAAGGCACACAGTTCCCTAGTGCAATTCTGAAGGTTTTGTGAAGTGGGGTGGTTCTTTCAGCTCTGTCTTAAACCTTTGTATGTTTTTGCTTTCCACTTTAACAGATCTTTAGATGGAAATGAAATCTTAGTAAAATTGGGGGGGGGGGGGTGTTTTTCTTTTGACTGAATAGCATAAGGATATTTCAGCCTGGTGTTCAAATACATAACAAAGAAGATTGAGCCATGGGTTTGGCAAAATGGTTACCTGTGGTTGTCCCTTATTCAGTCATATAGAACATCCAATAATAAATATGGAGAAGGGAATGCTTTGATAGATAGGCAGTGAATATCCTTGGCCAAAGATACAGTGGAATTCACATGTCCAGTGTGTGTTTGTGGCTATTCAGAAATGCATGTGTATGATCTGAATTGGCCCTTAGCTAGAAAGTTAGGTTTCTTTGCAATGATCCTATATTCAAACTGCTCCTCAGCTATAATACATACTGAAGGTCTTATTGGAAAGTGTGCCACTCTTTCCCTGTGTTCTTATAACCTACCTCACATGACAGCTGTGAGGCTAACAGAGCAATTGTAAGCGGAGATGCACCCGTCAAAAGTTTATTTAAAAATGGGCTCAGAAGGGTGCAACTCTGCTTATGATTGTGCTATAAAACACTGTCCTGAGTTTCTTGAAACTAAGGATTTGTTACAAATGACAATGCCTGAGTGTTGATTTGATGTTGACTGATTCTTGATAGGAACAAGAGTTTGTGCAGAAGCAGCAACAAGAACTGGATGCATCACTAAAGAAAATAATTCAACAGCAAAAAACTGAGCTAGCCACTATTGAACGGGACTGTCTTAATAACAAGCAACAACTCATGAGAGGTACTTTTTCCCTATGAACTAACAGAGAAGTATTTAAGGGTTCATGCTACACAGTAATGCTCATATGCAAACACCATGGAACATAAGTAATAGTTTTGTGTAAGAAATGTTTGTAGAATAATGTCCAACATTTGTTTGTCCCCCCCACAAAAAAGCAGGAAATCCTGTTAAGACTGTACTCAAATTTTATTATATGAATATATAATGGCATACAGGAGCCATTATATTTTATGAAAACAAAATCCGGTTGTGTCTAATTTTTGTCACTGTAATGGAGAAAAGACCTTGAGCAAATTATTGCTTCACCTAGATTAACATTGCATTTAACAATACCTTATGTGTATCTTCAGGAGAATGTTTTGGAGTCACTTCACTTGAAAACTTGAGATGTATGTAGGCATGAGTGAAATATACAGTGCTTGGTTTAACTTAAATTTGAACTCTCCATTAAAAAAAACATTTCTCAAGAGGTCCTTAAGAAACTTTTCATTCTCTTTAGCCCGTGAAGCTGCAATATGGGAGCTTGAAGAGAGACACTTGCAGGAAAAACACCAACTGCTCAAACAGCAACTGAAAGATCAGTATTTCATGCAGAGACACCAGCTGCTTAAACGTCATGAAAAAGTTAGTGTGATCCCTGTTTGCAAGGCTTTTAACTTGGGAAAAATCTTACTTTAGTACCCTTCCTTTTGCCTGTTTTCCTTTTTTTGTAATGTAATAATACTTGGAAATGTTTTATGTAACCTTGAGGCTCTTAAATTCACCAATATGGAAGGACACCCCTGGAATTACACCTTATCTTACTTATGTTATAATCAAGTGAGAACAGTAAACAGTTGTGGTAGTTGAACAGGGAGTAACAGACTTTAGAAGACCAAATTTCATGACTGTGTGTGTACTTTCCATGGCTGGTGCCAAATGACTATACCATCACCTCTCTTTTTGTTCTTATTGTTATATTGTTTTACCACAGCAAAATTTTAATCACTATTAAATATGTGAATTGGTGAAAGCTTATATGGATATAACAGGAGCACCACCGACATGGTATTTGTTCTCAGGCAGCTCCAAGAGAAATGCAGGGAACAGAACAAGGCTCTGTATGTGACTTTTGTCGACCTTACCAAAGCTTTCGATACCGTTAGCAGGAAAGGCCTGTGGCAAATCTTGGAACGTTTAGGATGTCCCCCAAGGTTCCTCAGCATGATCATCCAGCTACACGAAGACCAGCGAGGCCAAGTCAGACACTGCAACGACCTCTCGGAGACCTTCCCAATAGGCACAGGTGTAAAGCAAAGCTGCGTTCTCGCGCCAACTCTCTTTACGATCTTCTTTAGCATGATGCTTCAAAGAGCCGCAGTAGATCTAGATGATGACGATGGTGTCTACATCCGCTATCGCACTGATGGCAGCCTGTTCAACCTGAGGCGACTAAAGGCCCACTCCAAGACAATGGAAAAACTCATCCGAGAGCTACTGTTTGCTGATGATGCTGCACTCGTCTCCCACTCGGTATCAGCTCTGCAGCATATGACGTCCTGCTTTGCAGAGGCTGCCAAGCTATTCGGCCTAGAAGTTAGTCTGAAGAAGACAGAAGTTCTCCACCAGCCTGCACCCCAGGCAGATTATCACCCTCCCTGCATCACTGTGGATGAATCAATTCTGAAGACAGTCCAGCAGTTCAGCTACCTGGGGTGCATCATCTCCTCAGATGCTAAGATCGACAAGGAGATCGACAACAGGCTGGCAAAGGCAAACTGTGCCTTTGGCTGACTGCACAAAAGAGTGTGGAGCAACAAGCATCTGAAAAAAGGCACAAAGATCAATGTTTACAAAGCGGTTGTGATGACAACCCTCATCTACGGCTCCGAATCGTGGGTTTTATACCGTCATCACCTGCGACTTCTTGAGCGCTTTCATCAGCGCTGCCTTCGCACCATCCTCAACATCCACTGGAGTGACTTTGTGACCAACACTGAAGTTCTCAAGCGGGCGGAGGTTACCAGCATCGAGGCACTGCTGTTGAAGACGCAGCTGCGCTGGGCAGGGCATATTTCTAGGATGGAAAACCACCGCCTTCCCAAGATTGCCCTGTATGGCGAACTCTCCACCGGCCATCGAAATAGAGGGGCACCAAAGAAGAGGTACAAGGACTCCTTGAAGAAATCCCTTGGCACCGGTCGCATCAACCATCACCAGTGGTCTGACCTAGCCTCAGATCGCAAAGCATGGAGGCACACCATCCACCAGGCTGTTTCTTCTTTTGAGAACGCACGCATAGCTGGTCTTGAGGACAAAAGGAGATTGAGGAAGAATCGCACTGCTACAGCACCAACCCTAAATCAGACTTTTCCCTGCAGCCACTGTGGCCGGACCTGCCTGTCCCGCATTGGTCTTGTCAGCCACCAGCGAGCCTGCAGCAGACGTGGACTATTGCACCCTTCTTAAATCTTCGTTCGCGAAGCCAAGCCAAGAGATATGGATTAAAATGTTATAATTCTGAAGATGAGTTAACTATTTCTATAAAATGTTTTAATGTGAATTGGATAAAATTTGTATTAATACTTTATTGAATCAAAGTCCTAAATGCTAAATAAATGTCTTTCTCTCCAAAACACTTTTTAAAGGAAACAGAACAAATGCAAAGATATAACCAGAGGCTTGTTGAGGAGCTAAAAAGCAAGCAAACCCAGGAAAAAGTCAGACTGCCCAAAATCCAACGCAGTGAAGCAAAAACTAGAATGGCAATGTTCAAAAAAAGTCTAAGGATTAACTCATCAAGCACTCCAGAACAGGATCGTGAGAAGATTAAGCAGGTGACAACTAACAGAAAATTATTTTAAATAGAACTAAGGCTTCTTGAACAGCATTGAGCTTCCCAGGGCTTTTTTTGAGCAAGAACACACAGGAACACAGTTCCGGCTGGCTTGGCATCAGGAGGTGTGGTCTGATAAGCAAATGAGTTGCTGCTGGGTTTTTTCTACAAAAAAAGCCCTGCAGCTTCCCACCAAGATCTTAATCTGTGCAGTTCTGAGAACTTGCATACTCCTGAATTGGCTTCATGACTTTAGGTGTTTGAAAAATGTATTTGTTTTGCTTGTGTGATGCTCTCAGCAATGAAACTACTTAATCCATTGGGTCATTAGAAATGGTTTAGAGCCAAATGTCATAGTTTATGTGGCTTGCATATTAAATAGCTCAGGAAAGATTAAATTTGATACATGCACCTGAAATGAATAGGAAGTGCTTGCAACATTTAGCAGCCTATCCGTGCTCGTTTGGCCAACATTAGTAATTTTTCCCATTAGTCAAATGTTTCATTACATGTATTTGTGAGCACCGCTCAGCTTTAATTTATATTCTCCTGACGTTCTAAAAGTTTGCTGTTCAAGAAGAAAAGAGGCATAAAAATGAAAGACTGGCTCAGCATCAGAAGCATGAAAATCAAATGCGGGACCTCCAACTGCAATGTGAAGCCAACATTAGAGAATTGCACCAGCTACAGGTAAAAATATAGTGTGTCCAAAAGAAACATTGTTAATCCAGGTTTGCCTTTTAAGGCATTAGGTTATGGGCCTGTCTTGCATGTGGTATGTTTTGTATGGAATTCTAATGTATACAGATTCCTTATGCAGCTATGGCATTGAGCATACTGACATGTAGTATAGTTAGAAAAAGAAAATCTTACTCTCTATGAACAGGTTAGATTTTTTTTTTATTGATGCACTGAACTCAGTGGCATTCCTGTACTGCATATTGCATTTGTCATAAGTGGTAACTAGCCCTTCACATAGGTCTGTAGGTGATGTGGGTTTCCTTTTATGCAGCTGATTGTGCATGGTAGCTGAAACCAGCCATTTATCGGTAAACTAGTCACTTTTGTCTGCAATAGCAATAGTTTTGTAAAAATGGAAGCTATACCAAAGGTGTTAATGCCATTTCTGTACCCCTTCTAAACAGCCTTTTGTGAGGAGAATGGTAGAGAGGGTTATACTGTATCTGCCTAGCCAGCTAAATGGGTGGTGGTTTGAGAAAGCAAGCTGTATCTGAATGACATCCTGGCCACCTAGAGAACATTGTTGTTTTATGGTAGCTGCTTGGAGGTAAAACTGGAGAGAAAATAGCTTGGGAAATATGGGTGGGTAGGAATGCCTGAATCCACATTTATAGCTGGCAGAATAATTGTTTTGCACCACTGAGGCAGTAATTTTGAGTTAAGTACACGAGCACGTTGAACTCATGGGCTTAAATGCACCTAACTGATTAGAATTTGGCTGTACTGCTTTGTTCAGATGAAAACTTGGGTCACATCTCAGTTCATTTTTGTTCCTTGCTGTCCTGTGTGTGTCTTTTTTTGTTTGTTTTTTATGTTTGTGCTAACCTTCCTCTAGGATGTTCTGCTTGAGAGTGTTTGTTTGGTTATGAATGATGAATTTATATACCTGATACAATTTGCTGAAATAACTCTAGCCAGAACTGTAAAATAGTAGCATATAGCTTCTGCTGGAAGGAATTAGCAGATAGACTAGAATGGTACAGAATTGGCTATATATTTACTATGTGAAAATAAGGCTCCCATAGTGGACTGTGGTTGTAAAGCAGGCAGCATGTGATCTCTACCAAGACTGCTGACATGCAAACTGGTCCTTTTTTATGATAGAAGAGTTTGTGAGAAATTTAAAAAGAGTGCTGACAGATTTGTTGCATTGCGTACAGCATTTGTTGCATTTTTCCCCATGCAACAGAATGGGCAAAATCTGCCAGTCTGCATGTATTAATCAGTTCTTGGACATGCTCATAGTTTGATTAGTGTTAGTGCCCCTGTAAGGGTGAAAAAACATCATTTGTATTTTTAGTACTGTATTTACAGAATGCAAGTTGTAGTTGCTGCTGCAGACCTAAAATTAATAGAGTACTGTACTAGGATGGTATGTAAGAATTAACTTCCACAGACTAAGCTAATTAAAGAATTAGGTCAACATATGCTGCTATGGTTAATTATCTAATCTGATTTAGTTTTGCTAAGGGATTATTTGTATCCCAATTTCAGAATGAAAAATGCCATCTACTGGTTGAACATGAGACTCAAAAATTAAAAGAGCTGGATGAAGAACACAGCCAAGAATTAAAAGAATGGCGAGAGAAACTGAGACCCAGGAAAAAGGTAATATCTGTATCAGTAGTTGGAAGATGATACAATTTAGGTGAAATAGAAACCCAAGCAGATTGAGGCATCCCTGAATTGATGATAAGTCATTCCCATGTTTCCCTTAATTTTTTCTCCTTCTAAGCTACTCTCTGTAGTTGAAGTATCTCCTAGTACAGCCATAAACTGAGATGCAATGTAGAACTCTACTGGTCACTTCAGAACTTCTCATAAACATAGCAATATCAGGCATCACAAATTTAGAATTATTTTGCAGGCGTATATCTAAGTAAATTTTTAAAAACACCATGTATTTCAAAAAATACATTTCTTACATAAAATAAAATTAGCAAAAGGCAATATTTTAGTTTATAGGACTTAAATGTCATAGATGTCTTCTTAGCATAAAAGCCCAGTGTTATGATTCTGAGACTCTATACAGTCCTGACTGGCAGTTAATTTTTGCTGATACTTTCAACTTGAACAAGGCCTAAAGGAGCAGCACTTTGGGCTCTACCCAGCAACTCATTCTACCATGAACTGGGACCCAAGTAAAGGACTCTGTAAGGACTTTATAAAAGTTTGAATAGCAGCACAGGGTTTATCTTAGGAACCCCCACTTAAATGTTCACCTGTGGCTTTGCAAGTGCAGAGGAGGAACAACTGAGGTCTATTATAAAGGCTCTGGAAAGCCTTTTGTTTTGCTATTCATACATCAAGAGGACCCTAACCCTGTATCTCTGTTTAAGAGAAAATGTCTGAGGCTCATAAGAATGTGTGAGTGACAATCCTTGGAATTTAAGACTATACCACAGGCCAGAATTTGGGCTGCAGTTGCTGTTGAGGGTGATACCTTAGAAATGACTGTGGACATTTCCAAATTAAGTGACACCTTCCCTGTTTTTGCCTTGCAGTCTTGCACATAGAATTATAAGAGCTTCCAGGCCACAGATTCCTGGAGAATATTTCAAATTACTTACATTTGTTTCCTGTAGATTATTTAGCTTTTTTGATGCCTTGCCTCTTGCAAATTAGAAGAAAAACTAGAACAATTTCCATCATGTTAACTAATTGCTTTATATCTTGTTATCAGACGTTAGAAGAAGAATTTGCTCGGAAGCTTCAAGAACAGGAGGTTTTCTTTAAAATGTCTGGAGAATCTGAGTGCCTTAATCCATCAACACAAAGTCGGATTTCTAAATTCTATCCAATCCCTAGCCTGCACTCCACTGGATCATGAATCCAGGAACCTCTGCAGGGTTTTGTAGGGTTTCTTCTGTGGTATTTTAAGTTTCCATCTTCAGCTTCTGCAGTGATGAAATCTGCATCCAAGGACCTTTATCCACTTTCAGTGGAGATAGTTGATGGTGTAATTTTTTTTCTTGTTTGTTTTTATGCTGGGAGACTATCTAACATAGAAGCACAGATGCTGGTCTTGAATTGTGACATGGGATCTTTCCTGTAGTTTAAGAATAGATAGCCTTTAGAAAACTGGTCTCAAAGATGTGGTATCCAACTATGTTGGTGTTGAAAAATCATCCTAAATTATTAGTGATAAACTGTAATACCCCAACAATAAATGAATATAAAGGATTCTTAGGCTAGCATACTACTGTTAATTTTAATCAGATCTTCATTATGCCCATTACTTTGTGTGTGAATTGGTTGCCTCATTATATTCAGTGCCTGAAACCCTTGAACATGTTGGGTATTATTATTATTATTTTTTGCAAGAGGGTCATATTTCTTTGTTGTTACAGAAACCCATTTTAGTGTTATTAATATATCTGGAAGAGAAATGCTTGCTTCCTCTTCTGTCAGATCCTTATCCTATAATATTTTGTACCTAAATATATAAAAACTAATTCTGCCAATATTAAAAGGCACGGTACAGTGTTTTTTTCTTCTTCCCTATTTCAGGCTACTTGTTGTCTGCAAACTGAAATGAAACAGCAGAATTGATTTATCAAAATAAAGTGTGCATAATTTACCTATTCTTGATCCTACTTTATAGAATGTGGACTGAATTAGTTGTTAGATTCTCTTCTAATGAAATCCAGTAGTTCAGTGCTCTAGAGCAGAAAATTATCAAAAATGCTTAAATCAGTGCTGACATATCTGGAGCAAGGGGTGCAGTTTCACAGGTAGCAATTTCAAAACATTAATTGATTTATAGATGGGTTTAAGTTAAATTATAGACACATAGCTTAAACTGATTCATGGTTTGGCTATGGTATGACTAAAATGTTAAAATTTTATTTCAGACATTCGTTGTACTGTAACTTATTTGTTGTTGGGGTGGGATGGAAATATTTATCACACTGTTGACAGGGGATGTAACTGCATTTGATAAAAACTGCAGCCTTTGAGGTATCTGATTTGAGTCATATCAAATACAGTATTGTAACTGTGTTTTTGGTATGCCGAATTTGTAATATAAATATCGGTTACTTCTCCTTTGAGGCCTAATCTTTTAGTAGATATGATGATGATATGTAAGTTTTCACATTTTGTGATCTCCATTAAATGCAAAAATAGTTGTTTCTTTAAAACAATATTATGTCAGCAACATTCCTGCATGTGAAGGAAATGGATCATAAAATTAAATAGTCCTTTTATCAGGTTTGGCCAATGGTAGGGTTATAAAACACAAGTACTGAACTTCATATTATCCGGTCAGGTTGTTTAATGGTGATAGTATAGTAACTATAGTTTTTTTGACCATGCATGTTTTAAGTTGCATTTTGTTTTTCCTAAATTATAGTTTACTTAAAAATACTACTTAGCTAGCCTTTAATATCTTGCATTTCATTTTATCAGTACCTATTGTGTAGCAGGTTGCAAATTCACAATGTTCATCACTAAAAATGTTGCATTTTGTTGTATACAACGTTCTGATATTTGTTTATCTCAAATAGCTTAGATAGGATGAAAAACTATTCAAAAGCTTTTACTTTTTTTAACTGCATCTTTACAAAGTAACCAGTATTGATTATAACATTAAATACTATTGTCTGTCTAACAAACAGATAATCTGTTTACAAATCTCAAGTTCATTGATTCATTTGGGGCATTCTGTATATAGATTTTCTCTTGTAAACTTTCTGTTCTTTCAGAAAGACTGCAGGTCTGCAGGTTTTATATCCTCAGTGCTACTATTCTGTGGGAATTCAGAACATCTGTCATATCTCTCAATAAAATAAATGCCAGAATGGAAAGCATCTCTTCCCTCTTCCAGCAACGATGGTATCTGCTGTAGCATGCCCTTCAGTAAGAGATATTCTATACTGTACATAGACAACTTCCTTCAAAGAATATTTCTTGTCTTGCAAAATTGTCCTGGGTTGTCCAAACACAGTTCAAATTTCATGACATATAAAAATAGAATAAGATGACTGTCAGATAGTAGGCTGATATCACTCCTTGTCTATCTCCCTCCACACCCCCCAATTAATGTATCATCTTGCACCTTCCATTAAATGATGGAGAACAGCATTTTAAGCAAAATTAGCCTAAAATACCATCTCAAACCACTTGAAAATCAAGAACAAAAAACTATTCCCCCAGGCAAATTTCAGATGGTAACAACTGTAAAAGTTATGTCTTTATTAGTACTCTGTGGAGGTTGTTCTCATGTAGTTGTGCTCACAGTATAATTACTCCCCTGGCAAAGAGTAAATTGATGGTTTCCAGTTTTGAAAATTAACATGATTAATTCATCTTGCCAGCATCAAGATATCCAGGGTTAGTGCTCCATGTTGCAAAATCTCTGCAAGAGTAGCCATATATTCATAATTCAGTGGTTGCTGTTCCTCAGCCTGAATTGACCCAGGTAGCTCCAGTGTAGCTCTCTTGGTAAGTTTGTACAGCTTTAACACTTCAATCTTTGAGAATTTAGACATAAGTAAATTCAGAAATAAAAAAGTTGTGCTGGTTGGCAGGCACCTTGTATGTGAAATAGTGTTACCAGAGTTCAGCCTTTTGTTACATCACATTATGAATGGCTTCACAAATAATTTTACAAAGTATAATACTGATTCTATTCAGTTATTTCCTTTTCCAGACCAATGCTACTGCTATGAACTACACAGAAGTTCCTTAATCTGACCTTTATTTGTATCAGAATGGCAACACTTTCCCTCAGTTGCTGTTTGACTTTTGATATCAGTAGCTCAGATTGTGCTTCTGAATCAGTTTTGAGTTAAGTTCAGTTCCTAATCTTTAAAATCAGTGAATATGTCAGAGTTCTCCTACATTGAGAAGTTGGCCTCAGTGGTTTAAACCACATCCCAAAATGTATTCCCCTTCTGTTCTGTGGAAAGTGTCCCTTTAATGTTCTGTAGTTTTAAAAAAGTGGAGCTTGGTTTCTTTTCTCTATAAAAATGCATTAAAGTTTCAGTAAGCAGTATTTTAGTTCAGTGCTGTGCTTTGAAGCCTTTGATGTAGTGAGAAGTGTATTTTTTGTTGTTTTTTTTAAGCTGAGGCAGCAGTATCCTGCCCCCACCTGGCTTTCAGCAAGCTTTGAAAGTTAATTAACATTTCCAAGTACCATCATATCTCCTCATTTCTCACAAAGACTTGCTATTTTTTGGTGGAATAAGAATCAGCTTCCCTTTCCTGTCTTGTTGGAATGAATATCTTGCTCCCTATAACTCTGTTTCACCAGTTTATCAGAAGAAAGGGCCTGCACTTAAACAAATGTATGGTGACATGCCGTTTCTTTATCTCGCAAAATGGGTCCAAGTTCCATATAAACCATCTAGTGGACTTGAGTACTTATTACTTTTCTGGTGAAGAAACCTCAATGTGGTATATTTATCATTTACCCTACCACACCTGAGCTCAGAGATAAAATGAGAAGTTCAGGTTTTTTTGGACTGTTACTAAATACACGTGATCTGTTTTGTACTTTGGAGTCACGGGTAGAATAGGTCCTGCAGCCTCCCTTTCTATATCAAGGCCATTTGGATCTGCCCATCTACCTTCGTTTCTGTGGGTCTGTTTAGTGCCTCTGGAAACAAAGTTCTTTGTCTCTTTAAAGACTGCTGCTCAGATAAAGAACTCCAGGGTTTTGTTTTTAACCACATTCTTTGTCCCTTGGTTAGGGTAGATCAAATTTATCCTGCTTCTGCAGCAGGATGTCTGCAGTAAAACACCAAATTTCATAAAAAAAAACTAAAATGAGACTTTGCTTATAATTACGGTAAATCCATTGATTATAGAAAGGAAGTGTTTAGTGAACAAAAGTTGTCTCAATAGCTTAGATAGGATGAAAAACTATTCAAAAGCTTTTACTTTTTTTTAACTGCACCTTTACAAAGTAACCAATATTGATTATAACATTCAATACTATTGTCTGACTGCTGAGCAAAAGATAAGAAATATGCTCTTCTTTTTCTATAAGTTTCTCTCTCTAGTATAAATATATAATAAACCACTTACAATTTTCAGTCTCCTCCTTTTTGTGCTGCTTCAATCCAGGTAATATTCTTGAATCAAATGTTCTTTTCTTTGGCTGGATGATAGCTTTCCAAGATGAATGACATCCAGTCCCTCAGACCTCCACCCTACTTATCTGTTGGGAAATTGTAGACTCTTGGATCCCAAAAATGACTAGGAGTTTATTGCTTTTGTGACGGAACCAGCCCGATTCTGCCTTCAGACCCAGTCCCGTCAACTCCCTATTGAGTCGCCAACTCCTGGAGGGAGCTATTTCTCCTCCGGCCACTTGGGCTCGCTGCCACCACCTGCTCAGTCTAGGGGTTCAGAATGAGAGAAACAGGACTCCCAACCCCCCTCTCCAGCTCTGAGGCCAGGCCTCAAGGTCCTCTGCCACCCTGTACTTGGGTATCACAGAGACCACAGCTCTTCTTCGGGGATCCCCTGGAGGATTGGCACCTTATCCAACTGCATGCCTTCCCCCTTCATAAAGCAGTGTGGTCTAAAGTGGTTGGGGATCTAGGTGGTACAGAGTTTGACTGCCAGCATTCAAAACAGTAAAAATGTTTAATAAGAAGAGAAAGAAAAAAAATAAAAACAAAAACAGTTACATGAGGGACAAATAAAGCTGGATATAAACGCATCCTCTCGTCCCTGGTGTAAACTTGCCCTACCTTGTGAATGACTACCTGGGTCCACTCCGCCTCTCCCACAGGCAGGAGCCCACAGACTGGCAACCTCTTTCCTTGAGCGCCAGCCGAGGATTGACCTTTTCCCGCCTAACTCAAATAATAAAAAAAAAACTTCCTGCCCCTCTAGGAGGCTTTTCCCCTAGAGTTGCTGGTTTAACTCAAGAAGGGAGGAGGGAATGAGGGGAAGGCTAAAGAACTTCCTGCCCTTCTAGGAGGCTTTCCCCCTAGAGGCGCTGGTTTAACTTTGGAAGGGAGTGGGGGGGATGACGGGAAGGCTAGGCCACAAAGCCTGCTTTAGTAGTTTCATGTTCCCCTCCAACCAAGCACCAACATTACCTAAGATGGCGTTTCTCCACAGCCTTCACTAGGGTCCTGAAGAAATTATTTTGCTCTATACTACTAACCATTTATCTGTAAATTGCAATTCAAACACACAAAAAACCCCTGAATACATTGAGCGCCCCAAACAATAGACAAAGATGTAATACCCTAAATGCAGTTGTGCTGTTATTCAAGAACAGCATAGCAGAAATAGGAGTGGTAGTCAAACACTGAGTTAGCTTGGGGCTAGAAAATAGAAGGTCCTTCATAAATTCTGCCTTGAATACCCTGTCTTTGCACAAATACTTTCACAATCGGTTCACTTCATCAGAGAAACGACTCTTAAAAGAGAATTTGCTTGGCGCAGGTGACATGTTTTCAAGGAACAAAGATTTCTACTATGCTCCATCTCTTGACTGCTGAAGAGAGATGGTATGTGTACATACAGGAGACATTTATTTGCTTCATTCTGTGAGAGTGTATATACTGTTTCTTCATAGCATCCCACTGTTCCATGTGAAATTAGTTCATAAGCTCCTCTGTTGTAGCCTTTTATACACAGATGGAAGTGAGGCATTTTCCAGTAGAAGATATGGAGAAGTAAGTGGGGATCCCTGAGAATTGTGGTAACTCCTGCCTCCCTGCCCCCAGCTTTGCCACCTCAGTGATGGTGGCTGCTCCCCCACCAGTCTCTCTACAGCAGTGGCTTCCCTGCAGCCTGCTTGACCCCAACTTAACTGTGGTGGCATTTCTTTCTTCCCCACTCCCTCAACAACCTGGTCACAGTAGGAGTTTTGGATACACTTGCACAAAAAATGCTCTTGTATTTGGGGGGATTTGAACTCCCCCTCCACTTTTCAGATTTCTCTGCAAACCTGGGGGCCTCCTCAAGTTTGCTGAAAAATCTGCCTTCTGTCAGTGTGGCCTTGATAGATGGATTTAGTATTTGCAGATGCAGCGACGCTTTTGCTATTAGAACCCAAAAATTTTTGCAAGGGGAAATATCCTTGCCTCTCCTCCACTCTTTCTTCTTTCCTTTCCTTGACATCTCCCATAGCATTTCCCCCTTTTTTGCTTCTATTCTTTTCCATCCACTAGCCAGCCTATCTCTATTTTCTCCCCATCTAAAAGTTTCTGCCATCCCCTTCCCCTTGCAACCTCTGCCCAGGAAAACTGTGACCCAGGTGCATGGTGCCAGTTGCCAGGGCTGGCCCAGTTGCACTGTGGAAACCTGCAAGGGCTTGTGGAGAACAGACCATTTTCCCTTGCCTCAACTTCCCCACACATATTCTCTTTCCCTGCACATGACAAGATGTGAAAGATTATGGCCACAACGGAGAATCAAAGCATCTCTTCTCCTTCACTTTATCCTCAGAACAACCCTTCGTTCAGGGGCAGACAGAAGTGAAAAGCCTTGTGAAAGGGCCCTTTACCCAGCCCACCATAGCCCTGACCCCAGGCAGAGGAGAGGAAGGGGCAGCCTTCCTAACCAATTGGCCAGGTGTTGCTTTCCTCACATCAGGCAGGCCAAGCACTATTTCATTCATCTCCCATGGGCTGGGCACTGCCTCCTGGACCAGCTCAAGGTTCTCAGGTGGCCTGAGCCAGGCATTGTCCTCTGCCTTACCTCAACCAGGTGACACCTACTGCCTTTTCTTATGTCAGGCCTGGCCTGGCCACTGCTCTCTGCCTTGTCTTTGGCCGAGCTGGGAGACCATTTGCTTAGCTTTGCACAGACCAAGTCAGGGGCCATAACCTTTCACATCTTGCCCCCTTGCATGGGATGCCATTTCTCCCACCTTCTCCAGGACTTTGGTAGGTTGGGCTCAGCCGTCTTGTTTGGTCCCAGTGTGGTGGTTGCAACTGAACATTACTAAGTGGTCAGACCTAGGTGAGTCATGTGTCAAGTTGGGAAGGGATAGACTTCTAAGTTTGGAGGTGTGGAACTCGAGCTTTGGCCAACCTTCTCTTCACTTACTTCATAAAGTAACTGTGTAATATGGATACATTTTAACCCTTGGGAGATAGAATAGGAAAAAACTCAACTTAAAAAAAAAGATTTATTTTTTAAAAAAGCAAATGTCTCTAACATTTACAGAATTTTAATGCACAGCAAGCTCCTTGTACATAGAATGTTGGGTTCTCATAAACAAGAAAATGGCAATTGCAAGATATTCATCATATCCTATTTACATTCATTAGAACAGTTGCTTGAAAGTCTGAATTAGAAGCAGTCATGGTTTCAAAGTGTTTCAGTGATTCAGGATTTTAACACTTCCAGCAAAGTAAAATTTTGAGTTTCACAAGTTCCATTTATTAAGAGCTGAAAACGATAGAGTTTTATTCAAAACTTGCTTTGTAAAAAAAATACTTTAGTTATCTGCATATTGCTGTGCTTTTAGTATGGCCTAAGTTAGGAAGATTATCAGTGTGTCATAACTGCACATTTGTCAAAAGCAATTGACCATGATTCACCACCACCCAATTGCCACCATGGTACATGTATATTTTGTGGCTGTGGAAACCACAGCATGCAGATTTGCTTATGTGAAAGTGAGCTTTAATTGCCTTGTTGGAAACCTCAAGACAATGGCCCAGACCTGTAGCCCATATTCCCCTAAGTGCATATCAGTCCTTGCTAATAGAAGTGGCATATCAAAGACAGATGGCACTTTAGAGAGTGAGTGCTGATCTTGTAAACAAGCGAAAGAGGGCAAAGTTATCCCAGATAAAACTGCTAGCTTTGTCAGGGAGTGACTGAGCTCAGAATGAGAGAGTAAGCCATGTATCCAGTGCTTACTGACCCACAGCACACATTTGACTGTGCTTGCTTGCCCGTACCACCATTCATATCTGTCTGCCATAATACTTAATGTCTAGTTTCTGCTAAAGTCAAATAAAGCTTTGATTGAAAAGCTGTATTGTAAAATGGATTTCTTTTTTACTTAATGCAATATAAAAAGCACCACAGCAAACATTTTTGTTTTTAAACAAGATTCTAGGGGAAAGTGCTTAAATCCTAACAAGCCCCAAGGTCCTTCACATTTTTGCAATGCAGTTAGTGATTTGGCTTAAATGGGGAATTGGTTATGTCCATTACAGCCATATATTAGAGTATAGCCACATCTCTTCTTTAAATCTAGATCTTTGGTCATTTTGGATACACATTTTACACAGTCCTCTCATCAAGGCAATTTATGCAAACTATGAATCTGATTTTTAGTTTCCTCTAAAGAATTCTCATTCTGATTTTCATTTGGAAAAATTAGGTGTGGATGTATCCTAAAGGCTAAATTAAAACACAATGCTATAAAATGCTTAGGCTTAGATACTGGTTGTACTTAGACCAAGTTCTAATCCTTTACAAATCTACTGGCATTAACAAAGAAATAAGGATTTTTTTTACGTCCAGATTTTAGACATCATTGAAATAAAACCATGAGTATCATTTTTCAAATGCCAAGTCTTAGAATAAATTTATAACTGGAAGTCACTGGAAAATAAGGCTTTGTCTCCACTGGGAGGGGAGAAAAATTAATCGTGAACAATTTAGGAAGCCTTTATGTTAAGCCACATTCTTAGGTTAGACCCCAATGCTTCTCCTTTTCCGTCGTCCATATGCATGTTCACCTAAGAAAAGATAAAGAAAAGGTTATTTTACTAAAACTCAACAAGGTGAAACTATAATTGCCAGGAATTAGTGGAATACTGCATTTTTTTTGTGAAGAAACTGAAAGCCATGTATGCCATTGGTATGATCAAATGCAATGGTAAACTATTGTTACATCAACAAAATTGACAGATCTTTGTGCTTGTGGCCCCGCCCCTTGTGTGCTGCAGCCTAATTAGAGTTGGATGCTTTTTTCCAGAAAATCACAGTTCGTTCATTGTTGCTGCACGAAATACTATATTTGCAATCTTCCTTACAAACTGGAGTGTGGAATCTTGGTTTGTAAAGAAAAGAGCAAAGCACAGTTTAGGGTTTGGACATAACTTTAAGCTACTGTTTGCCTTCTAATTTGATTGTTAGTCTGTGGGGACAGGTGAAAAAGCATTCAGTCTTGAGAATCCCTCAGTCATGTCCAAATACTTTAAACCATGTCATTTACTCATGCAATAATCTGCATGTTTCCATTGTGGAAGCAACATGCATACAGGAATTTTATGCCATATAACACATCCTATACTCTGGCCTAAAACATGTGACTGAGAGGGCTGCTTTTTCTACCTTGTCTTGACTGTTGTCTTCACTTGAAAAAGGGGAAATGAATGATTTCCTCAAGGCTAATAATACAGAAGGACATGTTGGAGACATGATGAAAACCAGCACTCTTATATTGTTGGGTGTATATTATGGTTCTCTGTCCTAAACTATATAAAGCATTTGGAAATGACAAACACCTTTCTCGCCTTTTTCACCCTTTGGTCCTCTTGGTCCTTGGCGGCCTGGTGGCCCCATTTGTCCAGTATCACCTGCGAAAGCAAAGAAGATAATTTTATTATGACTATCTAGCCAGGAGTAACAGAGCTGCCTGAAGAACATGCTTTTGTCCCACTAAGGGAGACAGTAAGGTTGGTCCAAATAATTTTTCCATGTCAAACACCTTCATGCCCTGATTTAAGAGAAAGCAGTGTGCCCCAGGACTCCATGCAACATCTGAAGAAGGGTGGGAACACTTCTCAGATTACACACTACTTAATGGCACTAAATATAATACCATTCCAATTAATAACTTGAGTTTGAACCCTTGCAGATGTGTGAATATATAAAAAGCAGGCCACCAAGATCTTTAAATATTATCAATCCATAAGAATGCAGTTTTACCAATTTCTTCAACAGATTAAACCCCAGCCTCCACTTTATGGTATGTCAAATCAAAGTTTTCTAAAGTGACAGTAGTGGTTGTTTTTTTTAATCTAGAATTGTAAATAAAAGCATACCGAACAGAATGGGTGTTTGGGTTAAATTGGCTTACTTCTTCATTTAATCTTTTACAAAAGCTTTTACAAATAACATTAAAGACGGCATGCTGTGAAAATGGCCAGAACCTATGAATTAAAATGAGTTACATCAATGAGATGATTTTGTGGATTTCAGTTGAACTGAGAAACAGAAACCTGTTGCATTTCTGCTATCAGGATGTCCTTCTGCTGCAAATTCAGACTAAAACATCTATGTGTGTAAGTGAGGGAGAGACAGGGAAAGTTAGCCAAAGAGCTTTACTATTCATTTCATGCATATGATGAAGTGAACTGCTTTGTGCTAATATTGCTTTTAAGGTACCCCACCTCTTTGCACTCCTTGGAGGACAAGAATTAAGTTTAGAAACACCATGTCAGGGTTTTACATCTTTTCCCTGACTGTCTTTACAATGCATGGGAGTAAAGCCATTACTTCTGAGCCAAGGACTCTTTCTCAATCACTGTTACTAATCTTTACTAGCCTACATGAAGAATAAACACACACATCCGCTGCTGCCTGGCTGTAATATGGAGAGAAAATGCATCTGAGGCAAAAAAGATAATTTCTAATAACATCAGTAATGGTTAAGGTTAATATTAAGGCTATTAACCTCAACCATTACTAATGTTATTAGAAAATGTCATCACTTTACTTTTGACTCATCCACTTTCTTGCAGGATCCTGATGTGATCCAGATATTTAGTAAAAAATCCACAATTGGCTGTTGAATCAACCAAGTTAATTTGCAGGGGGGCTAAAAATCTTACTGTTCATGACAAAAATATAACATGTTCATCTTTGTAGCTTCTGGACAATCCCATACGCATGTCTTCACAGAAAACTTGATGACATGTTCTTTAAATGCATATTGTTAAATGTATTCTGAACACTAAAATACATGATGTAACTTTTCTAAGTTTCCATTCAGTTTGGGTCATGTGGGGAGGACTGTTGGGCATCCATCTCTGTGTCTTGGATTCTCTAATCTTGGCAGGCATGGCAACCAAATTCTTACCTTTGGGTCCTGGGAATCCCATCTCTCCTTTCTGTCCACGTGGGCCTGGAATAGTTCCATAAGCTACAGAAAATAAAATAGTATGTCTATGAAGATCTACTTATTGCAGCTTTTAATAATGTTGTAACTTCAGACAAGAGTCCTGGCTAACATTCCCTTGATAAGCTCTGTTCTCTAGGGCTGTTAGCTGTGCAAACTAAGAAGTTCCAGGACCCAGGGTGAAGGATTTCAAAGAATGAACAGACACTGAGCAACTGCATTAGCCTCTTTCAGAGGGCTACAAGGTTATGTTAGTCTATTCACAGCTAGGTTACTTTCTACCCAACAAAAGCACAGCACAGCTGCAGGTGGAGATATGCAGTAGCGCCCTATTCTGAGTGACAATCCAGATTCCACTTACTTCTGAAGAAATCCATGAGGTCTTCAGTGACATTTCCATAGGATGCAAACACTCTACTGATGCCAGGAGGCCCTGGAGGCCCAGGTGGTCCTTGCATAGTGTAAGTCATCATGTCCTGGAGGAGCCCTCTGTCTGGGACATTTAAACACAAGTTTGAATGCAACAGCAAAACATGAGAGTGGGTGATTTTTTCATTTTCTAAAGGGTCAGTATAGAAAGTCATTCTTCTTAGAGATTGTTGTTTTCCCCTGTAAGTTAATTGCATCCACAGAATTCTGAAGGAGTTACAATGCATAGCTGATACATTGCGCTTAGCATGGGCACTAATTTGAAGCTAAGTCTGATGTAATGTTTGGCATTTATGAGGTGGGTTTTTGAAGCAATCTATCTGGGCACATACAGAAAAATGACATAAGACTGGACTGTCAACAACAAGAAAAAACATTGCAGTAGCAATCCCAGCTTCAAGAATCTAGGCTTCTGCTCCTGAGACTGTCCCCAGAAAAGCAGACAACTTATTCCAATGTAGCCTCACATGGCTCAATTACATAAGATTTCTTCAATGCTGATATTAAATGACCCTTTTCTGGTGCAAATTTAGCTGCCAGGATTACCTTAACTGGGGAAAACTAACAGGTACCTGTAGTTTTTTCCCAGTGGGGTGATAAGCAGCTAGGTGATGGTTTTCCTGGTGAGAAAACTGGAGGGAAGGAAAATTTTAAGGCTCTGTCTAGTGTCTTTGTTAAAGCTGTCCTGAAGGTAAATTTGCAAAATTAAAAAAAAGACATTTAAAACAAATGCAGAAGAAATCATAACTTGTAGTTGAGCCTTTAAAAAGCCCCCAAGAGTGAATATTGCATATCAACTCAAGTTGCATCCTTACATCACTGAATGTTGCACTGTCATTGGGCTATAGCAATCATTTGCAAATGGATGATCCTGTAGACAAGCCAGTTCAGTTGCAAATGACTGCTATAGCTCTATATCTAGCAATGTGCAGAAGCAGCCTGCCTCTGAAATTCTGTGGAATGCCAGTGCTGATAATATTAGGGCACATCAAGTACAGGACCACTCCTCTATAACCCTTTGAATATGGCACTATACAATATCACCACTATTGTGTTCTGATTCCCTTTTTAGGTAATGCAACACCAGACTGCAGCCCAAGGTCTGTTTTTTTGTTTCGTCTATGGGCTGGTTTATAAATTTAGTCCAATTGTTGGAACTCAAGAGCCATAGCTCTTAATTTTAAATCCTGGTGGCACATTTTCACATTTGCTAAGCATGTAATCCAACCCTGAGAGATTATGTGAATTTGCCTCCATGTGCAGGATTTAGCTTTCAGCAGGTTTTGGCAAACACTGTACAAATGTTTGATGTGCAGTACTAAAAGCTGAATCCTAGACATAAGTAAGAGCATAACTGATGCCCACACCACTGGCAACAAAGATATGCAAAATTTCCAGGCACTTCTTCCACATATAATCCATCATTTTGAGCCTTATGGAAACTTGTTGCACTTTGTTTGCATTGAACAGCTGAAACACAACTTGGTTGTTACTCAAGCTCCGTGTCCCAAATCAATCCACCATCGCCAGAGATTGTGAAAACTGATTAAAGAACAAGATGAGTATCGAGTCCATACAACAAGCTTATCAAAAATAAAACTCTCATCACTTCTCCATTATCTTCAGTAATTTCTCTATACCATCACTGACTATTTTTCCAGAAGCATGTATCTTAATGAAACTGGAAAAATTGGTAGGTTTTAGAGTATGGTTATTGTTTAGATATTTATTTTTAATGAAAAGTATAGCTGTCCAGTCTGAACATTTAAGATAGCAGAAGAATAAACTTACTTTGTATATTTTCATACACTCGAACTGCCAGCTCATTGTAATCCAATGGTCCACCATATGATCCACTATAAGATCCTCCAGCCCCTGTTGACCTCATCTGTGATCCATCTGTGCTCAATGATTCACCATAAGATCCACCTGCTCCAAGTGCACCACTGTGTGCTCCATTGCTTCCCACTGAACCACTGTATCTCCCTGTGGCATCATAGGATACGTCTGAACTCATGGACCTGCCATATGATGCTTCTGAATTTGCAGACCCTCTGTAATATCCAGACATAATGCTTCCATCTCCATATGGTCCAGGTGGCCCTGGTGGCCCAGGGGGACCTCTGATAAAACCACGGATGTCATCACCTACAATAAAAAGTGGGTGTTAATGGCACTGCACTAATCATGAAGACTCTGGTGACAGAGATAGTTTGTTCGGTTGGAGTATGGACAGTCATGAAAGGTAGTAATATTCCACTGCAGCAGGAAGGAATCAGCAGTGCTAACTGCCAAAGGCTGGCCATAGTGCACTGATTGAGGTTGAGTTCTGTCCCACTTGGGTATTGTGGATTACTTGACTAGTTTACAATGATCCATACAACTTCGTAATGTTCAGTTCAATCTCTGACCTCAGAGCTTAGCAGCAGAGCATATACTTCGCATGCAGAAGGTCCCAGTTTCAATCTCCAGCAACTATATTTAAAAATCAATTTCAAGTAGCTATACTAGGAAATATCTCTTTGCCTTAGAAAGCTGCTGTCAGAGCTGATGGTTGTGGGCTAGATGATCAATGGTCTTAATATCTTCTAGATGTGCTGTTGAAGACCCAAACCCTACAGATTGTCAAAATCTGCAACATGTAGAGCTTGTGAAGAAAAATATTTAGCTGGGGGCCAATTTATACGATAGAAAGCATTTGTGGCCAGCATGTATGTGTACTAGGAACCCTGTACCTCCCAGGTATATAAAGGTTTGTATTCCAGTCACAACAGTGGCATACTGGAGAAGGGGCTTTAACCCCACCCCCCACCCCAGTCATTTTCATAAATTTGAAATGGCCTCAAGGAGCTGCTATTTCCTCTGATGGGGAGCTTGCATGTAGTCTTTATTACAACTAAGTTTCACAGCACAGCAAATAGCTCCCCATAGCCATTTCAATTTGTGAAAACAGTGCAAGGGGAAGGCCGAACCCCCTTCTCCACATACACTGTGGCTGTAGCTGCAAAACAACACCTGCATACCAGGAAGGTGTGAAACTCCTGATGCATGTGTTATGCAAATTCTTGTATTGGCCATGAGGGCTTTCAGTCATGTGAATTTACCCTGGGAACATGTAGGAAGAGGAGGATGGTTGGCTTGCTCTTGGATTCCTCCCTTTCATTCTATTTATTGGACCAGTACAAGCAGGCTGCATATGCATGCATCTATCTCTATCACATCTTTATCCTTCCTTCAAGGAGCTCAGGGTGACATACATGGTTCTCCCTCCTGAATTTCACACTCATTACAATGCTATAAAATAGGCTGAGAGAGAGTGTCTGGGTCAATGAGCCTCAGTACAGATTGAATAATAATAATAATAATAAAATTTTATTTATACCCCGCCCTCCCCGCCAAGGCAGGCTCAGGGCGGATTGAGGATTTGAACTTGGGTCTCTTAGATCCTGGTCTGATGCTCTAATTCTTACACTATACTGGGTCTTAAGTACTGAGGTCTTCCAGAAGATTAGCAGTGCCAGGGAGCTTAGAATAACTTCCCAGGATTCTCCTTGGAGGCAAACAACAAACTAGCAGGGATTTACAAAATAAATGTGGTCTGTTATATACAATATACATGGCATGTATGTTGTTGCACAAAAATAACCAGGTTTAGCTCTTGCTTAAACATATTATCCCAGAGTTTACAATTAATGTAACCATGCCCCATAGGAGCAGCATTTCAGGGTAATGTCCAAGACAGTCCCCACAGAAGAGTCCGTTTTTGGAACTACTTTGGGGGGGGCATTCTGAGGAGGTGCAGGTACCCCAGTTCATGTAACCTTTTGCCTCCCATTAAAGAAGCACAAATTAAAATGGTCTCTTCCATAAATGTTACTTCCAAATTAAGAAACCTTATAATAATAAATTTATTTTTGTATCCCGCCCTCCCCCGCCAAAGGCAGGCTCAGGGCGGCTAACAGGCATGGTAAGTACCATGGTTACAATAAAATACAATCATTACTATAGACAGTTAAAATAATTTAAGTTACAGTCATAAATTAAACTATAACTTAGATACAAGAGTTCTCCTTAAGCTAAAACCATAA
Organism: Heteronotia binoei; assembly: GCF_032191835.1. Lineage (NCBI taxonomy): Eukaryota > Metazoa > Chordata > Lepidosauria > Squamata > Gekkonidae > Heteronotia > Heteronotia binoei. Next base: position 73,328,289 of record NC_083228.1, on the reverse strand, counting down.
TGAAAACTTTCAGTTTTTCAGGGGACTAGGATAACAGCTGGTGTACGTATTTCTCAGCTGCTACAAAACAGTATGAGATCACCCCTAGGCAGACAGCCAGAATGAGGCCCATACCTAGCATTTGAGGAAAAGCAACAGCTGGTTATAGCAGAATGAAAAGGGTCTTACTAGTAAGGTATTGGATCAATTCACTCCTAAACTCATCGGTCCAAATCTTGTTACCATAGGACTCAAGGCCAGTTCCTGAAAAGCCTGGGGGTCCTGGAGGTCCCTGTGGCCCGGGGGGACCAGGAATTGTGGAGAACCCTGCACCTGAGAGCAAAAAGAAGATATTGTGTTAATTAAACAACTTTTGGAAGAGAGAGACTACACTTTATATGCAGATAGAGCAAGGTCCCTCCCTTAGCATATCCAGCTAAATAATTTTGGGTAGCAGGCACTGATAAAAGCTCCTCGTTGCCTTTGATTTTGAAGAGCTGCTACCAGCCAGAGCAAACAACTCTGAGCTAGATGGACCAATGGTCTGTCTTAGTGTGAAGATAGCTATATGTTCAACATTCAGTAAGGATCTCTCAAGGATAATTTTAATTAGTACATAGTCTACTACACTCTGTTAAAAGCCACCATTGTTTCTTAATATGATTTCCTTGAAATGTTATGATAGTATTTGCAAAATGGTTGGACAGACAAAATTATAAAATAATGGTCCTTCATATGCTCCAAGAAAGGATTAGGCTGCTGATGGTTTTATTGGCCCAGTAGAATTCTGAACAGTTGATCCATCATGCTACACTGCTCCATCTTCCTTTCCCATCTGGATGTCCTAATGTTGGGGAGCACTAGGTTGCTGTGTAAGGAACAGCATGTGGCTAAATTTCCTTATTCTGTCCTAGGATGCCATGCAGATCTTCCCCCTGTGGTGGCTTAGGCTGCTACCTGGCACTACAGGAATATAGCATATGGCAGACTCCATTACTCCTTACTTTGCAAGTATGTGAAGATATCCTCTGCAGTGAAGGTAGAAAGAGAGCTTCCTGGAACTCCTGGTGGGCCTGCGGGGCCAGGTGGCCCTACGATGCCACTGAACTCTGAGGCTGGAAGAACAAAGGAAATAAATGAGTGTTTGAAACACCAACTGCTTTTCTCTATGCCATCTAAGACAAAGCACTTCTGACTCCCATACCCCAACCCGCCCCACGCCTCCCTGGCAGAATCACCATCCTTTACACAAAAGGCTCACTCTGTTATTTGTGTGTATGGGTATGAAGATTGAGCAAATGAAAAAAGCCACAATGAATAGTTAGAATTATCCATCTTGTACATCTGGATTATGTTTCCGCAGTTTGTAGGTGGCTAAAAGCAACCATAAGGTACAAATGTCCTTTGAAAGATGGGCTATAGCTTTCCCCTGGGCAGGGAATCCACTCTCCATCCTGAATTCAATTGCCCAGTTTAATCTCTAGTCATCTGCTTCCAATTAGTGAGGTGAACCTGAATTAAGGAGACCTAAATCTGTGCATCTATACCAGAGTGGGAGAGAGGTGAAGAATGAAACAATGAACCATCAGTTCTTGCTGGCAGCTCCAGTGTGAGATGTCTTATGTTGGCCTGTACATATACATGACCCACCAAGATAGCTTGATAGCACTGCAAGGCATACCTTGGAGCAAGGCTACGATGTCACCATAAGATGCTCCTGGCAGACCAGGAGGACCTGCAGGGCCAGGAAGTCCAATGCCAATTCCTGAACCTAGTATATTAACAAATGAAAGGGTGTAAGAGATCTAGAAAATGAAATGTTTTATAGATTTCAATAAGAAAAATGGAAAAGAAAGTTATATGTTGTCCATAGTTCATACATTGTAGACAGAATGTTAACAACATAACAGTTCTATTTACTACTCTAATTCAAAGCCTTATTCTGGGAATATATGCTGATTAGTGCACTGAAGTAGTAAATGTGATAGAAGAAGCTCATTGAGAGCATCTTTGTAAAATGACCAGCAGGGTGAAATGGCCATTCAACTTATAGGGAAAGTTCCCACTGGGCCATTGCCCTGGGGCCTACTGGCAACAGGAAAAAGCAGAGTCAAACTCCAGTAGCTTTGATAGCACAGCTGGGGCCACTCAGTTCAGCAGACTGGCAGCGATGCAGGAGATGATGGCTGAACTGACACACATTGTTCACCAGGTTGGAGCCAAGTGGTCCCTACCAATGGTTCATGGCACTGCATGTGCCACTCAGCCTAGTGAGTTCCTAGGTCATTTTAACTTCCCAGTCCATTTCTGATGTCCATTTTCAAAGCACTCCTGTAGCACCATGGACACTTGCAAAATCTAATTTATGAGTGACTCTTAACACTATCATGAGCCACAATCCCAAACTGATGGACAAATGTTCTCTGGATAGGGTACAATCTCTATTTTATTCTGACAAATACTGTGAATTAACAAGTCAAGATACATCCATAATTTATGGATTATTCTGTGCAGATGGAAATCAAGAATTGTCTTATCACTGATTATCTTATGGCAGAACATGCGTTATGATTCATAGTCAGAAACACCCTCCTGGCCCAGTAAGGGTGGGAAATAAATAGTTGGGCTTGGATCCCATTAACTGCTAGAAGAACGTGCTGATGATCCAGCATCTTCCCCAACCTCCCCTCCCCCAGAGCCCTTTCCAAGGCTGGGAAAATGTATTCCTGGGGTCAAGTGGCTAGCACATCCTAGCAGCTACAAAAGTCAGATGACTGCAATGAGGAAGGGAACAAGATAATCCTTTCTGCTTCATGCATGCGTGGAGCTTTGCTCATGAAAGAAGAAGAAAGGAGCAATGTTGCCTTTTCCCCTCCCCATTGCAACCACTCAACTCACATGGGCTATTAGTACATACGAATTCCTCCATTTTGGGAATAAACTTCCCTGGTATTGAAAAGGAATCCTGGAAGAGGGGAGGGCAGACGAAATTGTATGATCACAGACAGCAGAATACAACCCTTAGAAAGTTTCACATCAAATGTTGCTGCAGTACAACATCACAACCAGTGGATCTATGCTGATGCTGTAAGCCAATTCTCAATACAGCAATGAGGGCCAGCCAGGGCACACTACAATGAGATACAGCCAAACTTTGTAACGTAAAAATACTAAGTAGCATCAGATGGGTGAAGTATAATCATTGCATGAGTGAAAGCCCTTTACATTTTCAGCATTCTGAGCATTTCTGCACCAAGGAGCCATCAATGCAACTGTACACACAATATCTGGTAGGATGGATAGCATAGCAGGACTGATAGAGCCATACATGGATGCTAGCAGGGTTTTTGGCCTAAATCACAGAATAATAGCTATGCATATTTAAAGGAATGAGTTCTAAAAGGAATTTTTACTAGTCATGTAGCTGACAACTCGTCTGGTTAATTCATCATAGTCCAGTGACACAGATAAACCATCTCTTCCCATTCCAGGTGGCCCAGGAGGACCTGGAGGTCCAGTTAATAGCTGACGAACATCTTCTCCTTAAAAAGATAAGAAAAATCAAAGTTTCACTTGTCTGATTTGCTGGTTTGAATCAAAATTAATTAGCAGAAATCCTTCCTAAAATGCAAGGATTCAATTCTAACCTAATAAAGCAACTCTTCATGTGCTTTTATGTGTATTTAACTTCTAACAAGGCTCACCCAAGCTTTCAGCCATCATGTTGGTACCAAGAAAATTAATTAATTCAGAGAGATCTCCATTGCATGAAGCAGCTTCTTCCTATCTGAGAGCATGGGGATAGAAAATAGTGAAGCACTTTCTAGAAGCCATTCCATAGCCAGAAATGCTATAGAGGCGTTCCCAAAGGTACATGAGACAAGGTCACTATACAAAAAATGGAAAATAGCAAAAATTTGGATGTAAGTAGTCAAATCTTCTTGAAATTATATTACATTAAGCAAGTGTCCCCATGTGCCAAGTATGCTTATGCTGGAGAAATGAACCATGTGTCATGGGCATACAAATATATTATCAAACTGCAGCAAGTGCATGTTGCTAGCCAAGTAAATATAGATAACCATGAGTATAATCCAGCAACTGGAGCAAACAAATTCTAAAATTGCCCTGTCACTGGCTGGTACATGCAGTGTCAGGAAAGTAAAGGTAATTAAAACTGCTTCCCTTGGCTGTCAGTCATCCTAGTATCTCCCTCTTTACTGACCAGAATACTGGAAGGTGGGACTAGGCATCCTTCTTACTTAGAAATATGCTAGCAAACTATTCTGCCTAACAGTAACTTTATAAATACAACCTATAAAATAAATTTTCCTTGTATCTTTTTAAGCATGAAGAATCTTGCATGATGCAAAATCCTTGCCATCTTTGAGCTACCCACTTACTCTGTAGCATGGCAAGAAGATCATCATAAATTGTTGTTGATGAGGATGAATGGGAAGATGTCCAAGAGGCACCTAAAGCTAGAAGAAGAAATGTACTCAGAGAAATGACATCCAAGAGCACAAACATAAAGGAAGACTGGTAGGGAAATTTTAAACTTAAAAGACGTAAATGGCCAAAAATGTTACAAGTTGATAAAAGAGTTTAAGTCCAGAATTTTGCTCCACCATGGTGGAAAACATCACAGTAGTACCATGGTTCTGTAAGTGGATTGATACCTTGCCTATGACCGTGGTGGAATTCTAGCAGGAGCACCTTTGCATATTAGACCACACACCCCTGATGTAGCCAATCCCCCAGGAGCTTACAAGGCTCTTTTTTGTAAACTCTCGAGGGATTGACTATATCAGGGTGTGTGACCTAATATGCAAAGGAGCTCCTGCTAGAATTCCACCACTCCTATGACACTGAAAATGTTTGCTCTATAAACAAAGTGATGGGCTATATGACCAATTAGTGGATTTGAACTTTTATTTGTGGCCTTCCTAATCCAAACTATTTAGTCCCCAGTGGACAACTTTGCCATGTATCTTCCACTCAGTAATGTAATGTAATTCACTAAAAACTTGTGTTTCCAAGGCCTTTAATACATCTGGCCACTGAGTATGTCCAAGGGCATAATCCAGCAAAGGAAGTTGTTAGTTTTTATTGTTATCAACAGAACTAAAGTTTACAAATACATGATTAAGACTGCAATCCTACTCACATTTCCTTAGGAAACAACCTCATGAATTCAGGGGGACTTTTGAGACACATAAGATCAGGCTTTTATTTCAATTAATATTATCAGATTGTATCAAACATATTGCACCTGGTTTGCCAACCAAAGCAACATGGAATGGCTCCAAAGAAATTGTGAGGTATTCTTCTACAGAGCAATTAGAGCTTTTCATACAAAAAGTAGCCTTTTCATTATTGAACATGTGCTTTGACTTTTTTTAAAGCATGGAGAGTCCACAATTAATCGAAAAGCAGTACAGAAGTGTTATGGATTTCAGGGGAATATGGTGCAGAAGGAACCCCTACTGGAGTCTGGCACCACACCTACAGAGAAGGTTCACTAACACCAAAAGCCTATGTCTGCTGCAGAGCAAGACAGCAAAAAGACTGGAAATGTTTAAGATGTTGCTGATGGCCCAAATCTCAAATGAAAGGACACAAGACTGTGACACAACTAGAGGCAAAGGCTGGTAAAGGCTGTTCTCAAGAAAGTGACATTTCTCATGAACAGGAGAATAGTAAATCGTGTTTTCTCTTATGCTCTGGTTTATGGATGAAGGCCTAACTGGAGGAACAGAAACTTGGTTTGTGGAAAGAGAACACTTACCAGACATGTGGTTCATAACATGACGGGCCAGTTTGCCATAGTCTAATGAGTCTTCATCAATGGTAACAATTCCTGGAAGACCTGGAGGACCTGGTGGGCCTTGAGGTGCAACCAGATAACGCCCATCCCCTAAGTAGAAGGATGAAGTTAACTCATTAAGGATATGGATGTGTGTTATGGTTTCATTGATTCCTGATTCTTCAGCAGCACTACTGGAATAATATTGGTAAACCATGCACATTCTTGTTAATTCCCCACACCCCTTCATCCTCGAAGAATTATGTGCCATCTGTTCTCAGAGAAAGGCATGGGTAGAATATTTTGAGAGCCAGACTGAACATCAAACCAATTGATCACTTTGTTTTATTTCATTGACTTTATCTGAAAATTTCCTAAACAATAATCATATACTTATACCAATAAAATAGTCTGTAACACACAGACTTTAGGGGGAGGGGTTGTTACCCAGTGGTTTAACACATGCTTTGCAAATGCAGTATCCTGTTTTTTTTATTCTGGCACTTGCCCTTAGCAGCATCTTAGGTTGGTAGCAGGACTGGAAATTCCTTTGTTTGAAACACGGAAGAACCACTGTCTCTACATAAAGTATTGGGCTAGATTTAATGCTGCTGTTTTTTGTAATTTTCAATAATATAAACAGATGCAAGACACTAAGGAGCGACTTTTCCATTTTTCTGAGTCTTTAGCGTTTATAGTACCTGAAATTACAGTGTTGGACCTACATTCTCAATACAAAGTGGTATAGAGTTAACAATAAAATTAGATATATAATAAGTGCTTTAAAAAAACCCAAATCGTTGCTCTACAGGTATAAACACTTGGAATTCTTTACAACTATTAGGGTATGTTTTGCTAGTTCTAAAAGATAAAAGTTTTTTCCAGCATATTTTAAATGTCTTTAGTTTATTTAGTTTATGTATGACAATTTATCTTGGCAGCCAAGTTAAAATATGATAGCCAATTAAATGTGACAAGAGATCACCATATCTTAAAAGAAAAACTGAACAAATGGCCTTCAGCCTCCCAAACTAGTGGAGCATCAGCTTCCTTGCTACTGAGAGGGCTCAGGAGTGAACTGTGATCTGGAACTTGTGAAAGGCAAACCAAAACCAGAGTCTGTACTGCACTGTACTGTATTGCTTCAGTCAGCAGGTGTTGGGGTCACCTTTTTAAAATACAATCTCCATTAAAAGCAACTTTTTGCACATAAAAAATTAGAAGACAATAATGAAAAATTTAGTAAAGCTTTTTCACGAAGTACCAACTTATTACATACTGGGTACTTTTTCCTTAAAGGAAGTTAAGATGTGTAACACTCCTCACCCCACACTCCAGAATTCCCCTATCCTCATTTTGCATAAAATGCTGATCAGCATACTCCAGACTGACCTACATTCTCCCAGCTATCCCCAGAAGAATTTGCTGCTGCTGCCCCCAAGTAACATCAGGAGCAGAAGGCACAAAACTTTGTGGCTTTGTGAAAATTAGGCAAAAATCTTGTTGGTACTCACTCTGCAGGTAGTCAGCAACATACTGCTGCATCTCATGCACTGAACCAATTCCTAGGCCAGGTGGTCCAGGAGGGCCTGGGGGACCTGGAGGGCCCTGAGAAACTCTTGATCCAGCTGCAGAAGTAACCCATGTTTTAAAAAGCAAGAATATAGCCTGACCTTTGCACTGAAAGCACATCCTGTTGGCATGTATGGCAAAACTACACATTGCAAAGAAAATATACTTCCACATCCCATGTTTGCCTCATTAGGGTCATGTGTATAATGTGAATAAGGGTTTGGTATTTGTAGGGAAGAATCAATAGATTGATAAGCATGAGGTATGTTTAACTTTTCCTGAATTTGCCAGTTCTTCCCTTCCAGTGTTGCTCTGGCATTAGGGTTTGTAGAGTCTTTCGGGCTCAAGTGCCGTGTTCTACTGGAGAAAGTTTTTCTTCCAGACGTTTCGTTCTCAGCTGCAGAGAACATCCTCAGTGGTGTTGCAGCCGGAGCAGGTGCTCTGACCTTCTTGGCTGCTGTGCATTGAATGCACAGCAACCAAGAAGGTCAGAGCGCCTGCTCTGGCTGCAACGCCACTGAGGATGTTCTCCGCAGCTGAGAACAAAACGTCTAGAAGAAAAACTTTCTCCAGTAGAACACGGCACTTGAGCCTGAAAGATTCTACAAACCCTAATTATGCTACCAGCCGTGAAAACCTGAAATCTTTGATTCCTCTGGCATTCTTTGGTTGAGTGGTTTTCCCTGAGCCATGCTTGGAGACCTTATTGCAAAGGAAAATGACTTGGTGGGGGCAGCCACTTTGAATCTGCAGGGTAGAATCAGTTCCTCAAGAATGGTTAAGCATTCCTTTTACCTATTGACTCCATCTACAAATGCATCTCCGCCTCTACAATTCATGTTAACGACCAGACAGGTGATCATCATATCTTAAGAGAGAAACTGAACAAATGGCCTTCAGCCTCCCAAACTAGTGGAGCACATTGTCCACAGATGGTTGTTTATTTGCTAACGCACACCTAGTAATTGCAGTGGTCCAGGCTTTGAAATTGTATGATTGTTAATTGAGGGTCCCACCAAACATATAATCCAAAACAGCACTGCACCAAATTTTCTGACCATTTTCTTTTCAAAGATCCATACAACAACAGAGATTACAAGGATATACTGCAGATGCAAGGGCTACTTACCTTTTATTGCTATCCAGACCAAATGGTCTTCCAATTTATTACACTATATTGCCATTTGATCCTAACTTTGTTTCAGTTTACACTCTTAACCCACCAGCTACATGTATTTCAGCCTACTGTACCCTATCTCCACATCTGAAGAAGTATGCATGCAAACAAAAGCTTACATTCTGAATAAAACTTTGTTGGTCTTAAAGGTGCCACTTGATTCCTACTTTGTTCTATAGGTATACCATCTATAACTATAGTTGTCCCAACATACTCAGCGGTGTCAGTATTTTCCACATCCACAATCACAAATGTTGAAAAGTATTTGACAGAGAAGAGAGCATCCTGGGAATTTTCTCTTTCATTTTTTGGTGGAGAAAGTAAGCATTCTAGCCATTATGGTTTAATAGATATGCTTCTAACAATGCATGTAGCATCTGGTGACATTTGACATCCAACTATGTATTTTAGGATCACCAGCTCTGGATTAGGAATCTCCTGGAGATTTGGGCATGGAGTCTAGGATGGAACCTCAGGGGAATATAACCCCATAGAGTATAATGTCAAAGTTGCCATTTTCTCTAGGGGAACTGATCGTTGTCATCTGGAGATCAACTGTAATTCAAGATCACACCTTGTGGCTGGCATCCCTAAATTGTGTCTGCATGCATCACGTGACTGCCATGGGGACTTGCAGCAAGACATAAGCATTCAGTGTATGTGCAGCACCTTGATGGGTCAAATAACACCCTCCTGGGCAGTTTCAGGCTGGGAAAAATGACACAGGGAGGAAGGCAGAAGCTCCTCTTCCCTGCACAGTCCTGATCTAAGTCTGCCCCTCTTAATACTTCTGAATTGAGTTACTATGGGAAACTCATAATCAGGGGTCATTTTGTAGAAAAATAGGTGGGGGAGATCATCCAGGGATTGTTATGCAGTTGCACATACCATTCAATGGACAAGGAGAAGGAACTCTCAGAAAGGTTCAGGAGCTGTGCTCCTGTGAGCTCCCACTGAATAAGAGGTCAGCTCATAACTATTGTACAGCTACAAGTTTCCATGGCATGTGTGCAGTAGATGCAACATCAAGTCTGGTCCTCAAAGGTCGGGGGTGGGGGGACAGTCTGAGCAGAACTCTGGGTAGTCACCAGGCAGGGCTTTAGAGTTTAGCATAGCTCTTCATACCCCCTTGCAGACAAAACAATAGAATAAACTATGACAACTAAAAAAATGCGTGCAAATTTCCAAAATGCACTCAGGCCACAAAACTGTTTTTGTTAAAACAGAATTTAGTATGCACCTTATAAAATATATAACATGGACTTAATCTTCCAGCACTACCTCCTATTCCTTAGTGCAATTCTAGGCTACAGCCTTCCTTCAGAAATGTGTCTGTAGAACTAAGTGGCTTATTTTAATGGCCACCTCTTTGAAAATTAATCAGATATTCATAATATATTTGCCCCACCTTTCTTCTAACATAGTACTCAAAGGATTTTATACAAGATCCCCAGCAGGTGTCCCATCCAGATGCTGCCCAGGCCTAAAACACATTAGCTTCAGCAAGCTTTCTGAATTATATGCCTCTGACCCCACACTATCCTGGGAAATGGTGTAAATTCATTCACACTGTTAATGGATTTAAGTTTTTTAAAACGGAATTTATACCCAGTCTTTCTCTCCAGCCAGGGACCCAATACAGCTTATATCATTTTCCTCTCCTCCATTATATCCCGTGAGGTAGGTTAGGCTTAGGCTTGCCAATCCCCAGGTCCCAGCGAGGATTGCCCAGCTTTTGCAGGCTCCTTCCCACCCTCAGTCAGCTGGCTGGTGGGGGGAAGCTCCTCCCCCCCCTCCATGTGCTTTCAAACCTCAGAAGGCTTAAGAAGATACTGGGAACAGCTTTCTTCTAGAAAGGTGCTCGTGCCTTTAAATCTTAGACCAGGCTGAATGGGGGCAGGGCGCGCCAACAGAACAACTTGCCTGTTGGAAGGGAAGGAGCCCAGACTGTTTGTTGGTTTTATAATCTTCTCAAAAGCTGTTTGCACAGGAAATGGTAAACTAGAATCTTTGGTTTCCTTTAGAACTTGGAACTTCAGCAACTCATGAATAAATTGCCCTGATAAGACCACACAAGTGTGGGATTGCAAACTGTTTAATTTGGCTGACATGTGATGTGTGTGTGTGAGAGAGAGAGAGAGAGCACACAGGAGGTGCAGCTGGTTGGGGATGAGGAAATGAAGACTGCATTCAGGGGAACTGCACTGCTGTATTTTTACTTATTTCTTTTAGGGAATGTGAAAGTCTCCTGGCTCCACTCCCAAAGTCCCCAGATATTTTCTGAGTCAGATTTGGCAACCCTAGTTAGGCCAAGAGTGTGTTAACTGGCCCAGAGTCACCCAACAAGGTACTACGGCAGAGTCAAAGCTTTGTCTCCCAGATCCTAGTTCAACATTCTAACCACTATACTACAATGGCTGTGAACTGCACCTCTGCTCCTTGACTTAAACCTCTTATGCTATTTTCTCATGAAGGAGTCTCATAATACTTCAGTGTGGTTTAACTGTAAGGAAGCTCTGATAGTTGCACATTATGCAAAGGTGTACATTACATAAATCCAGTGTTCTCAATCAAACAGCATCCTTTTATACATATTCCCTTACCTCCTCCAGGAATGCCAGGGGCTCCTGGAACTCCTGCATCACCTAAAGGAAAGATGAAATAAGTTTCACCAAAATCCTGTTGAACAAATGAGACCATGGTCCATTCTGCAGACAGCTTACTTCTGATTTTCACTGAAGTCAAGTCACTTGGGCTTACTTCGAATGCTGTGCCTGCATTCTACATCTTTTTCTCTCTCTGATTTCTATTGAGAGTTGCAGTGTACATATTCTACATACCAATGAGAAAATCCAGGTAGTGTTCTGGATTGGTTTCTCCTGACTGGTTAGTTTCACATTGGGCACGCTGTTTGAAATAGGAGACTCTCCCAGCTGAATTTACTGTGGGGCTGCTACTAGTCCTATCAGTAGTCAAGGAGTTTGCTGGAAAAAAAATAACACTGCCATGCACTGCTTTAAAAATTTAGTGAGAGTCAATGCTGATCACTTAGCTGGAGAGGAGGCAGAGACACAGTGCTTTGCAGTCTGAATTCTCCCCATTGTTATTTAGAAATGCGTTGACAAAAGGAGATGTTGAGATGGACCAGACTTTTTTTAAAAGGCTGCTGCTGCCACAAACTAGGTTCCACAGCATTATTCTCACATTTGAAATGTTTGTGGTCAGAGTCAATTTAAAAGGAAACTTTTTTTTCCAAATACAAAATATTAATTAACAAATACAGCATCTTAATTAACCAAGCTAACTTGATGTCAGACAAAGGCAATTACTTTCCTAATCTCCTATTTCAAAAGACATGCATAGTGTGAAACTGACCAATAAGAATAGACCAATTAGCCTGCCAGGGGAGGGGTGGGGGAAAGTCCAAGGAAATGTTTCTACTTTTTAAGGCTTGGAAGTAAATTAAGGGGAGGAGGGGGAAATACTCCTCTGAAAAACCACTCTTGGAAACTATGAAGATACAGTAGAGTGACAGCATAATGCTGGAAAAAGGATGTGGAAGGAATTTAAAAATCCAATGGAAGAGTGAGGTGAAAGCGCATGTGAATATGGAAGCAGGTTTTTAAAGAGACGGAGGTGGGAGGTGAGAGTCGTAGTAAACACAAAAGCAGAAAGGGCCCATCTTTCTAGTTAGGATCTTGTAGAAGATGAAAATCCAAATAGGTGTTCAGCAAGACTGTAAGACCTACTTTGTTCTTGTTAAGTGAGATAAAGGAAGGAAAAACTTTTTCTGAAAGGACTGACCATAATTATTTCTATCACTTTAAAATTATTGAATCTCCAGCTATTGAGAACCATTGTTAGGCATATAAGATCACTGAGTAGCAAGTTTCCTCACAGCAAGCCAGAAACACCACACAATTTTGTCCAGAAGCACTCAGCAGTAGTCCAAGTCACAAAATTATGCTCTGTGGGAAGAGGAACTGCTCTTCACAAACCTTTGGGACCAGGTGGTCCGGGCAGTCCAGGTGGTCCTTGGATGGCAACTCCAGAACCTGCTAACAGAGAACACGAGGAAAATGAACCATGAGGAGAAATAAAGCTTTTCCATATGTGATTGTATCAGTGTATATCTAAGATATTTTATGTAAAGGTTTTTAAAAATGTAAAATGTGTATATAACAAACACATTTGAAACCAAATGCATCATACAGGTATCAGGGAGCTGGGAACGGCTGGTTCTTCCTGCCAAATGGACATTTGATGGCAGTCCTGGATTTGCTAACACTCAATGTGAGAAGTAAAGCCCTAAATAAATGTGTGTAGACTCACCATGTGCAGAGGCTCCTGGAAGACCAGGCTGCCCTGGTTCACCTGTGAGGAAGACAACAAGTTAAACAACCAGCTGATTCCCACAGTGAACTCCTGCTCCTTCCACAAGGAAAAAATGACCATGTGTACCTGTGAATCCTCGTGGGCCTGGCAACCCTGCAAACAAGGAGATCTGTTAAATCACTGGTGGTCACAGGGATGGTCCTAGTAGGATATGCTATGACCAACAACAGTACTAGCAGATATGCTAAATCAATAGTTATGCCAAACCTTTTTCACATATGAACTGGATAAATACAGTGTGATGGAAACTCCTTCCATCATATGCAGTCAGGACAACATCCACTGTGATCAAACAGTATTTTACATTAGCACTGCATAAGCACAGCCAGAGCTTGGCCAGTCAATTCAACTCTCTTGTTTGGGCAATTATAGCCCCTGTTTTCTCAACAGCAAGAGACAGATGGCAGATTCTTGTTCTGAAGGAAAGAGAGAACAAAGCTTCCTTCCCAGCAGAATGGTGAATAAACTCCCTGGCATTCTGCAAACTATGTCATACCAACACAGCAATGATCAAGAAGCACAATTCAATCAGCCACATATAGAAAACGCTCCCAAGGTTGCCGTGGGCTGCAAAAAAAGGGATATTTAAAATCATCTGAGAACCACCATTCTGGTCATCACTTCTTGGAGATCAGATTGCTACAGAATTAGGTTAAAGAAAGCACCTGGTTCTCCTTCTGCATCATTACTCTGAACAAAAAATCTGCCAACTGCATCTCTTTCATGCCTCTTGCACAAACATGTTTTTGATTCTGAAACAATTATTTATTATACTATCCTTCTGCCTTGGGATTACAACAGGCTTGCCACCCAGGTTTCTCATCAGATTCTTAGCTTCAGATGCTCCAGACAACTAAAGGGGCCACAGCGGCCCACTCACCTTCTTCTCCTTTTGGCCCTGGAGGGCCTGGTGGACCTGGTGGGCCAGCAAAGAAGTTTCCTGTATTGAAAAAGAGAACTCATCAGAGAAAAGTTTACTTACAGGGGTAACACATTTGGTTGAAGTAGTCATTTCAGCTATTTGATTATTACCTGATCACATTCTCAAATACTAAAGCAAAATGGGAATCCAAACCTAGCAAGCTAAACAAAGCACCTACCATTTGTGGGCACAAAGGATCCTGGAGGGCCTCGAGGTCCTGGTAAACCTTCTCCTGAGGAATAGAAACATTAACATATTAGAGGGAAGAACTGGGAATATATACCACACACATAAAAATTATTTGCAGGAAAAGAATTTGTGCTTGTGATGACTGTTGAGGGAAAATTTTTCTCTGAATAATTTGTGCTTGTGATGACTGTTGACTGCTCTTAAGTGGCTTGGAGCAAATAAGAATTTGTGGGACGATATCAACCCCTCCATGAAGAAGGTCTTAAATAGACCAGAAAGCTGAGGTGGTTTTTGAGACATCCTTCTATTGAGGTGGTTTTTGAGACAGTTAACCTCCAGGTAGGACCTGGAGATCCAAGCTGCAGAGATAACTCTTGGAGGAAATGGCTGCTTTGGAGAGTGGATTATATGATACCCCAACTGAGGTCCCTTAACTCCCCAGACCATCTTTTCCTCAGGCTCTACCCCAAAATCTCCAGGAATATCCCAACCTGGAGCTGGCAACCCTGGTTGCCAAAACAACAAACATAAAATAGTGAGGAATGGATGTCCAAAAACTTCAAACAAAAAATAAGCATTTTTTTTCTAATATATCAGGAGCAGAAAACCATCTGGGGAATAATAAAGCTTTGGATCCATTTTTGGATACTATCATCCAGCTTCGGATGATAAAGATATAAAATGATTGCTTAAGGAAGAAGGGGAGATGGCAGAGAAATGTAATGGATTCTTTGCATCTTTTTTCATACAGAATGAGTAAATACAATAAACAATGAATAGGATTAAGGTTGTAGATCCGATCAGAAATCTAAAAACAGAGCTGAAGCAAAGCAGAAGTATTAACATGACACATTTCCAACTTGGAGTTTCCAAGTTGAATTTGAGGAGAGGCCATTGCATAGTGCTTTACAGTAGCCTAGTTTTAGTGTTGTGTGAATCTACACAGCCAGATCAGCTGTATCTAAGTAACGGGCCATCTTACAGGCTAGGACGAGTGCATTAAGTTGCTTCTCCAGCAATAATTCTGGGTCCAGCATAATCTCAAGGCTCTTAACTGAGTCAGCAAGGGAAAAACTTCTTAACAAGTAATTAACTGTTAAATCCATTGCTGAGGGAATAGTGATGGCCATGAGCATAGATAGCTTTAAAAGGGGGTTAAACAGATTAATGGGGGAGCAGGGTTGCCAGCTCCCACTTAGAAATACCTGGAGATTTGGGGGTGGAGACTGGGCAGAGCAGAGTTTGGATAGTGGAGGGACCTCTGAGGGACATAAAGCCATAGAGTTCACCCTCCAAAGCAGTCATTTTCTCCTGGAGAACTGGAGATCAGTTGTAATCTCAGGAGATTTCTAGACATCATCTGGAGGCTGGCAACGCAATGGAAGACAGATGTGTCAATGGCTAATAGCCATGGTGAATGATGGGAGCCTCCATAGCCAGATGCTGTAAGCGAGGGAGGACCTCTACATCTATGCGCTGTTTGCCCTCCAGGGCAACTGGGTGGCTGTTGTGTGAAACAGGATCCTGGATTCTGTGGACTACAGGACTGCTGGTCCCATCCAGTAGGCGCTTATTTTATTACATTGATTGCAATCCTGGTGAATCTATACCTCAGTAATTCTTTTGACATTAAATCTGTGCATTAGGCAGCAAGAGATCTGTGAACTGATATCCTGTATGTTTCTGGAGTGTTGGTAGCTATAGCATTGAGCTCCTGTTTTAGATCAAACCCATCACATTTATGAAGTGGATCAAGATGAGTAGCCATGTTTGTCCATTTGTAGCAGTAGAAAACAGTAAGAGTCCAATAGCACCATAAAAATTAACAAAATTTGTGGTAGGGTATGAGCTTTCATGAATCACTGTTCACTTCTTCAGAGGAAGTGGGTTAACTGTCTTCCTGATACAAATCTCCCACCCCCACCCTGGAGCTGCTATTTCCATGGCTTGGGAAAACACACAGGGACATATTTCTCTAAAATAATAAAGCAGCTTGGGCAGCTCTCCCAAGAAACAAGCTCTGAAATGACAGAAAAGCTTTACCTGGTGGACCAGGGGGTCCTGGGGGTCCCTGAATAGAAGCTCCTGAAATGGAAAGAAAGGTATTACCTGGTTGTTTAGACGCTGGTTCTTCTTGGCCAAAAAGGTTTCTGCCCCACCTAGTCATACTTACTTGGCCTGATCACATACAGGCAATGTATTTGGAAAGTTTAAAAATATTTTTATTTGTTTAGATCACATTCCTAGATGACTATTAAATACATACTGTGTTTTGTTTCTTTTGATTTAGAATGTACTTCTTGTTAGGGTTGCCAGGTCCTACCTGCTTCCCAGCAGGGGAATCTTTAGGGCTTCCAGGGAGAGCACACAACATAATGACATCACTCAGAAGTGACATTATCATGCAGCCAATGCTCTAGTTCTGGGGCAAAACTCTATGGTTTGAGTCCAAATTTACCACAGAATTTTGCCTGAAAACCAGAGCATTGCTGCATGATATCTGAGGTGTGCTGACATCACTTCTGGGTGACGTCACTGTGCTGTATTTTAGGACATTTGCAGGTGGGGCTTCCCGCTGTCAGCCAGCTGGTCAGTGGTGGGGAGAAACCCACAAAAGCAGGGGAACCCCTGCCTGGACCAGGGGCTGGTAACCCTACTTCTTATGAAGCCAAGTAACAACTCATCTCTTACAATGTTTATGTCCTTTTATTCATTTCCACAAGCATCATTAGTATGTACTAGCAGCTCAGGAAAGATGAATCCCCTCCCCAATCAGTATGATTTTAAGGTATTCAGTGAAGAAATGAATAATTTGCTTCACTTAATGTTAAAATTGGCCTTCAAAGAGCTACAAAATCCTAGATAAAACTGAAAAGCAGTAAAGAGCTAGACTACCTAGAAACCATTGATTTTCTGCCAAAAACATTAAGCAAGCAGGTGTTTATCTCTGAAGTCCAACATTAGAAGCAGTCAAAAATATTTACTTTTATTTTTAAAACATTTATATGCCACCTTTCCTTAACAATCAAATGCAGCTTACATCATAATTTTACAAGGCAAAAGTGCATAAAGACTTAAAGCAATCTCCAGACCTATTATTCCAATATAGCTCTGCCTCAGCTAATATTTTTTATATATATACCTGGTGGGCCGGGGGGTCCAGGTGGTCCAGGTCGTCCTGGCATTTCTGGCAAAGGTAGACAGAGAGTGGAAATGGAAATACTGTTTACAGGCAATAATTGGAGCAAGGGGTGGTTTCTAATAAAAGTCATGAACTAAAGGAGCCCAGCAAACAACTCTTTTCAAAAGTAATGTTGAAATAATGTCCTGTATTTATAAATCAAAGCAAAAAGCAACAAGAAAGTATGCACCCTATCAATCATTTGCAAGTGGTGCAGTCTGCAGTTCTGTAGCATCACTTGTGAATACACTTGGAGAAAGCATTCTGACATGCTGAAGGTTAAGGTCTATTATAGGAAGAGAGCAGTGGAGAATAAGGAATACCAGAAAGCGGGGGAGAAGGAACTTTAGCAGGATACTGAGTTGGAAGAATGTAAGAGAGCATGAAAGACATAAGTAAGCATAGATGGACTGAAAATGAATCATAGTCTGCATTACATCATTGGCAAAATAAATTCAAAATCTCAGTCTCTTTAAATCAAATCAGCAACTCCAGACACAAGCATGTATGTGTATCAATTAAATAGTGATTTAGGATATTACAATTCAATTTAATTTGGTTATAAAATTAGTAGAATAATAAAACAAAATATCAATTCCTATTGCATTTTAAAGATATATAGGGTTACCAGGTCTGTGTTGGATAATACCTATAGACTTTGGGGGTAGATCCGGGAGAGGGTGGGATTTGAGGAGGGGAAGGACCTCAGCATGGTACAATGCCCCAGAGTCCACCCTTGAAAACAGCCATTTTCTCCAGTGGTCAACAATAATAATTCACACGCTCATTGTAAATTTCAGAGAGTTCTGAGAGAGAGCAGAGAAACTCTGAGATAGAGCAGAGAATAACTGATATAAGGATGAGCAGCTGGGGAAGTTGCTGAGAATTTCTGAGTTTGTGTGACTGCTGAAAATTTTGAGTTTGTGGTTGCTGGGGAATTGCTGTTTGTTTGGTTTGAGTGGACTGAAATTGAAGGTGATTGTTGCTGATCGTGACGGAAAGCAATGGGTTAACCATAAGCTGAAGACGCACAGGGCTGCGTCAGGTGACCTGAGGGTGGGGGCAAAGTGCTCAGAACTCTCAGGGAGGGAAAGGAGTGGAGTGAGAGAAACTGCTGAGGCAGGGGGGCAGTCAGTTGATGTCTGACAGAGTGGAGGCCTGTCAGAGAAGTCTGTCAGTGGGGACCTGACAGAGACTGAGAGGATCAGTTAGTGCCGGCCAGAAGGGCTGAGAGGGCAGCTGATCCTGTGAAGAAGCGGGAGACAGAGATGGGGAAGTCTTCCAGAGACTGCCAGCTGGACAAAACCAGCCAAGAGGGCTGTGTGTGTGTGAGTCAGTTAAGACCGGAACGGTCACAAACACCTAGGAACCACTCTGAAGATCTAGTGAGGAGGTTGAGGGAGTGGATGTGGGTCTGAGACACCAAGAAGGGCTGAGAGGAGAGACTCCAGTCGAGGGGTGAGAATAGACACATCAATCCCAAGAGGCCAGACCTTGGTTAGAGGAGGAGAGTGAGTGAAAGGTGAACTGTGTAACTGTGAAAGAAGCAAAACAAAAGAAAAAGTGATTGTAAGCTTGAAACAACTGAACAACATATAAGCCTGTGTAAATATCTCCCATATCCCCAGTTTAAGACTTTTTGTTACAATAAATCTGTGGTTTAAGTTAAAGTTCTCGTGAGCCTATATATTTTGTGGGGAAGAATAAACAAGGCTGCTGTGGTCCCATCAACAGAACAAGTAAAATACCCCGAAGAGACGAAAATATAGAGATCCAGTGAGGCCGTGAGGCAGGCGCTGCTATAATTATTGTAACAAAAAGTCTTAAACTGGGGATATGGGAGATATTTACACAGGCTTATATGTTGTTCAGTTGTTTCAAGCTTACAATCACTTTTTCTTTTGTTTTGCTTCTTTCACAGTTACACAGTTCACCTTTCACTCACTCTCCTCCTCTAACCAAGGTCTGGCCTCTTGGGATTGATGTGTCTAGTCTCACCCCTCGACTGGAGTCTCTCCTCTCAGCCCTTCTTGGTGTCTCAGACCCACATCCACTCCCTCAACCTCCTCACTAGATCTTCAGAGTGGTTCCTAGGTGTTTGTGACCGTTCCGGTCTTAACTGACTCACACACACACAGCCCTCTTGGCTGGTTTTGTCCAGCTGGCAGTCTCTGGAAGACTTCCCCGTCTCCGTCTCCAGCTTCTTCACAGGATCAGCTGCCCTCTCAGCCTCTGTCAGGTCCCCACTGACAGACTTCTCTGACAGGCCTCCACTCTGTCAGACATCAACTGACTGAACTCCTGCCTCAGCAGTTTCTCTCACTCCACTCCTTTCCCTCCCTGAGAGTTCTGAGCACTTTGCCCCCACCCTCAGGTCACCTGACGCAGCCCTGTGTGTCTTCAGCTTATGGTTAACCCATTGCTTTCCATCACACTGATTGATTAGAAGTGGCTGTGTTCCCCACCCTCTTTGCATTGTTAAACTGAGCCTTGCCAGAGAGCTAAAGGGCTCTTGGCCTGTGGCTCTCAGCCTGGGGGCTCTGTAAGGACCAGGAATCCAGATCCCTAATTTCCTTGTGCTCCCAATAAGGTAAGTTGACCCTCCGGAAGGGGAGCCACATAAATCAACAGGATTTAAAGGAGACTGTATATTTTTTTAAAAAAGCTATCATGAAGGTAGAATGCCAGCAGGGGGGTGGGGGCTTTCCAGTGTTTTGCACTGTGTCACATGTATGACTATCTGCCCACAGGACAGAAGTCTTGGGTGTGTGCTCGATGCAAGGAGCTCCTGGTCCTCAGGGAACGAGTTCGTACCCTTGAGGCCGAGGTGACTGACCTGGAGAAGCAGAGACAGTCAGTTAGGCACTCGGGGAAGATTCTTGAGGGTATATTAGATGAGCCCCGCTCTGAACATGGCTGGTGTCTGTAACATAATTACTGTGGCTCCGAAAAACACTGAGAAAAGAGGCTGATGAAGTGTGACGGTCAAAACTGTGAGGACTCCTTTCTATACGGTCCCTCCTTTTTCTCTCTATTGCAACGTCACAGAGGAACATTTAAGGACTCCACCCTAAAGCACTTACTTATGGACTTGGTTAAGGCTGGTTCCTGTGTAGAAACTTTTAAGTGTACATTCGGGGGAGTGCAAATACCTTATTGTTCCCTTGTTCTTTATTTTGTCTTATATTTGCACTACATCAATAGAAGAGGAAGAAGAGGAAGAGGAAGAGGAAGAAGAGGAAGAGGAAGAGGAAGAAGAGGAAGAGGAAGAGGAAGAGGAAGAAGAGGAAGAAGAGGAAGAGGAGGAAGAGGAGGAAGAAGAGGAAGAGGAAGAAGAGGAAGAAGAGGAAGAAGAGGAAGAAGAGGAAGAAGAGGAAGAAGAGGAAGAGGAAGAGGAAGAAGAAGAGGAAGAAGAGGAAGAAGAGGAAGAAGAGGAAGAAGAGGAAGAAGAGGAAGAAGAGGAAGAAGAGGAAGAAGAAGAGGAAGAAGAAGAGGAAGAAGAAGAGGAAGAAGAAGAGGAAGAAGAAGAGGAAGAAGAAGAGGAAGAAGAAGAGGAAGAGGAAGAGGAAGAAGAAGAGGAAGAGGAAGAAGAAGAGGAAGAGGAAGAAGAAGAAGAAGAAGAAGAAGAAGAAGAAGAAGAAGAAGAAGAAGAAGAAGAAGAAGAAGAAGAAGAAGAACAGATTTATATCCCGCCCTTCTCCCTGAATCAGAGACTCAGAGCGGCTTACAATCTCCTATGTCTTCTCCCCTCACAACAGACACCCTGTGAGGTGGGTGGGGCTGGAGAGGGCTCTAACAGCAGCTGCCCTTTCAAGGACAACCTCTGCCAGAGCTATGGCTGATCCAAGGCCATTCCAGCAGGTGCAAGTGGAGGAGTGGGGAATCAAACCTGGTTCTCCCAGATAAGAGTCCGCACACTTAACCACTACACCAAACTGGCTCTACATAGCATGTACACATAATAGCATGTACACACAATGAGAGTTTGAATTATTATTGTTGATCGGTGATTTTATTATTTCCTATTTACACACTGGTACCAGTTATTTATATTGCATTTTCTCCAGAGGAGCTGATGTCTGCCAGCTGGAGATCAGTTGTAAAAGTGGGAGATCACCAGGTGACACCTGAAGGCTGGCAAGCCTAAATATATATGATTGTAGAATTAGGGTTGCCATGTATTTGGCTGAGAACAGGTGCAGTTTACATCTGGCACTCCCACTTCCACTCCCTTCATATTAGAGTTGTCAGGTCTGTGTTGGAAAATACCTGCAGACTTTGGGGGTGGCTCCGGGAGAGGGCAGGGTTTGGGGAGGGGAGAGGCCTCAGCATGGTACAATGCCACAGAGTCCACCCTTCAAAGCAGCTGTTTTCTCCAGGGGAGCTGATTTATGCCAGCTGGAGATCAGTTATAAAAATGGGAGGTCTCCAGGCCACACCTGGAGGCTGGCAATGCTATTTGAGAGAGCAGCAGCACCACCTAATCTTGACACCATCTTGTTTTAGGGAATTGTAATGCTTTTAACTGTTATTTATTTCACTTTTATCATGTTTTTGAAATGTAATTTGTTGTGAACCACCCAAAGCCCGGCTACTGGGAAGGGTGATCAAAAATTCAATTAAGTAAATAAATATTCAAAAATATCTATAGATTTGAGGGTGGCACCTTGGCGAGTGGAGCTTTGGAAGGGTATTATTATTAGTAGTAGTAGTAATTGTATTTATAAATCACCCAATCCCTGCTACTGCAGGGCACTGGGCGATACACAACATATATAAAACCACAACAAACTAAAAACCAGTTAAAATCAATTTACAGAACATTTTAACAAGTAGGGACTTTGGTAGGGTATAATGCCATGCAGTCCACCTTCCAAAGCAGCCATTTTCTCCAGATGAAGAGGAATAAATCTTTCAAATAGAGCAATGAATAATAAATAAGCAATGTATGTAGTCTGGAGAACAGTTGCAATTTTGGGAGATCTGCAGCTCCCATCTGGAGGTTGGCATACCTATCAGAAATTTATAGTGTGATTCAAAGAACACTTTCCTGGAAACAAGCTCTACTAAATAGACCTGAATTGGCTTCTGAGTTGATGAGTTTGGATTACTCTCTTAATCCGTTTCTACCAGTCCTGGTGTGATTCTTTCATATTTCAGAGCTGAAAAGCTAAAAGAGAAAGTGATGATGGCCCTAAAAAGCATTTCTTAATTAGAAACAGATTTAAGATTTTATAGTTCATTATTTCTTCAAGTTGGTGGGAAGGGTTCTCCAGAGTCAAGAGTTGTGGAGTATAATAAACAAATTATACTGTTTGACATTTTAATTTTTTCCCCCCAATGATCAATTGGGTTCTGAGAAATGGATAATGATGATGATAGAAAAATCTGGCGCTCAGCTACTGTAGCATTTTGGGAGCCCTATTTAATATTTCAAAGGCCTCCTTGGTCGTTGTTAAGAGTATTTGAGCTGACTTCACGAACACTGAAGGAACCATCAACCCTACCTTGAGCAGCAGAAGCAGCAACTTCAGGTCTTATTTCCACAACAGTACTTTCACCTGGGGGTCCTCTCTCACCACGAGGGCCTGTATGGAAGACAAGATTGCCAGACTATTTAACTGTCAGGGTAAGTTACTTGCGGTATCGCCTCTACTGGTATGTCCCCCAGAAACTGCTACACTCAGGAGAACAACATCTATTGGAAGTCCCTGGCCCAAGAAGTGTTCGGTTGTCCTCAACCACAGACACAGGCCTCGGCTCTGACTTGGTGGAACTCTTTGCTAAATAACGTCAGGGCCCTGTGGGACATTACAATCCTGCAGGGCATGCAAGGCAGAGATATTCTGCCAAGCATATGGTTGAGGACAGCAACAGCATTTTAACAATGAATCTATCAGTTGCCTTCTCACTGTCCTCCCCCCATGTTAATGTTAATGGGGTCAATTTCTACTTGCCGCCCTGAGCCCGTTAGGGGAGGGCAGGATATAAATCTGATAAAATAAAATAAATACTGTGGCAGCATATAGGCTTGTTTTTATGATAGTTTATTTGATTGTTCTAATTTTTATTTGTTTTAAACTGTTGTACACTGACCTGAGCCCACTTTGGAGGAAGGTCAGTGTAGCAATTTAATAAAATAAATAAGTACAACACTCTGGAGAAATCCAGCTTCTGGAATTAGTAGACACTACAGATGCTGAGCTCCAATTTCCATGTAATACTGATGCCAGCCATGGCACCAAAGCTCTGGAATGCTCTCCTTCAAGAGAGTCCCCAGCTGCCTTTAGTGGCCCTGTGAGGGCAGAAAGGCAAAAACAAATTCTGTAATTAAAACAAAACAAAACAAGTAAAATAATTATTTCTTATCACAATGAGGATAAACCTAAACTAGATTAGATTTGAACTGTTTCCCAGTGTATATCTCTCATACTACAATGGTGCTCTTCTCTTTAGGAATGTGATGGGGCAAAAAACTTTGGGTTTTTGAAATCCGTAATACCAGGGTGGATGAATGCAGAAACACTGGAAACATAAACTGGGTTCAGATGAACAAGCCTGTCACTAAAAGCAGATCATCTATGGCTGCTTGAAATGTTATGAATCTCTTACATATGTTATTTCTTTCAGAAAACAGTTTGATATCCACTGTATGTATTTTTTATTTTATTTTATTCAATTTTTAGCCTGCCCTTCCTGTAGGACAGGCTCAGGGTGGGTTGCATCATAAAAACAATCAACAATAAAAACAATAAAAGATCAATTTAAAATATATAACATCTGAAACTACAGAATGACAATAGACTAAAATGGCAGGTTCTGCCTCACAGACATGGCCTATTGTCCAGGTCCAGTAGATCTTATAGCACTGGGATGAAACGAAGGGGGGAGGCCGGTAACAAGTGGCGTCCACTGCCTCAGCTGAAAGCCTGGCAAAAGAGCTCTGTTTACAGGCCCTGCAGAACTGGAGCAGATCCCGCAGGGCCCAGATCTCCAGGGGAGCTCATTCCACCAGGCAGGGGCCAGGGCTGAAAAGGCCCTGGCCCTTGTCGAGGCCAGATGGACATCTCTGGGGCTGGGTATTACCAAAAGTTGTTGGGTCGCTGATTGTGAAGACCTCTGGGGCTCATACAGGGAGAGGCGGTCTCGAAGGTATGCTGGCCCCTAGCCGTATAGGGCTTTGAAGGTAAGTGCCAACACCTTAAACTGGATCCGGTACTCAATAGGTAGCCAGTGCAGTTCACGCAGCACAGGATGGATCCGTGCCCGTACAGGCAAAAATATCAACATCCATCTATCACGGCATACACACGTGTATATATAATCACTATGCACCACATGCACACCCACAATGTGAGTATCAGCATGTCGATTTTAGTGTCTTCCACAGATATAACGGTTTCTCATACTAAACAATAACCAAATTGAAGGATGGAAACAATACCATGAAAGAAGAAAAAAGTAAGACAGTGGCTGGGATTTTTTGCAACAGACAATGCCCCTCCACAATTTATCCACTGGCCTGTATTGCCTGCATTAATGCTGTTAGCTCTCTAGTCTAGCATATGGATTAGAAAGATTCTCTTGGAGATTGACACACTCCCCAATGTGGTGTCCAGGTTCCTGGTGTACACCATATATAAATGCTACTATTTAACACCCAACATACACCAGCTGCTGAACAGAAACAACTTGGTTCCAGCTCTGAGAATTTACAGTGTAAAGGGAGATGACATGGTTTGCTAAAGGAATGACAAGGGTCAGTAGAAGCAGTGCATATATGCAGGCTTGTGCAGGAGATGCTACACACACACAAAAAAGTGTTTTACAAAGAGTGGGATTTCCTGTGGAGGCCAGAAGCTGCTCCAGGCCAAAACAGCACAAGGCAGGAAAGGGGGAACCAAGGGGGCTGAAGCTAGATTGGCTACTACAGAGCTAAGAGAAAAAGAAAGGATGGAGGGAGATGGTACATAATAGGGGTGTGTGGATAAAAAATGAAGCAGAAGGCCAAGATTGTATGTATTACCTTGAGCTCCAGGAAGACCAGCTGGGCCCACAGGACCTGGATTGAAACGATAAAGCAATAAATAATTGGATCATACCTTCTTACAGGTTTCAAGAAAAGCAGAACATATCAAATAATATGCTTGTCTGCAAGGCTGAATGACATTTCAATCTATGATGCTACATAGTCCTCAAAATGGATGATTTGCAAGTAAAGAATTTATGCTTTCTCCCTATTTCCCCCTAGTTTTTGTCCATATATTTGCTTGACGAGACTGTTCAGAGACTCAGTTTTGACAGATTAGTGCCTCTAACAGTCCCATAACCTCTTTTATTGAGAAGAGAAACTTGGAAGAATCTAAATTTTAAAAATACTGGTATGCACAGATAGTTTAGGAACAACTGTATCTCTGCTAGGTATGGGGATAAAAGGGTAAAGTGTGGATTTAATTCTTTCCAGAAAAGATTTCTTCCATCCACAATGCTGAACTAGTTGCTGCCCATATGACATTATACACCCATGGATACCATTCTTTATGAAAATCGAATTTCTGAAGTGACAATAAACAGCAAGAAATATGACCACATTAGGCTGCTTTACACTGAGGCAGATCATTGATGCATTTATCCATTATTGTCTGTGGGTCTCAAAGGTCATACCAAAGTCTTTCCCAGCTGTGCTACTGAAATCTTTTTAGATGATACTACTGGAATATTCTGCATGCAAATATGGGCTTTATAACCGAGCATGCAGAACATGCACATTGCCAGTTTTGTCTCTTTCCCAAATTTTGCTCCACAGCAAAAGGGAAGGAACGATTTGCACTCAAGATCCCAACAACATATGCTGAAGGCAATGACTACCATTTTCAAACTGCATAATTAAATATTAGGACAAAACAAGTCAGCAACACATAGTATAATGGATTCCTTGCCTGGGACACCAGGTGGTCCTGGAGGTCCAACACTCCCTGGAAGTCCCGGAGGTCCTGGGAGAGCAACAGTTGATGCTCCATCTGAAAACATAAACCATGAAAAATTAAACCAGAGAAGCTGAAATCATTTTATCAGGCAACATAAAGGTAATCAGTTATACATATCCTCATGCTCCTGCTTTGATACATACCTGTACTAGTAATCCGGCCTGGAGCTCCAGGTTCACCTGTGCACGCAAGTAAATAAAGGAAAAACTGATGTTATCAGAGCCTCAATTAACAAACAGGTCAACTGTGGACAAAGTCTATCATTTCATTGGATATCTGTGCCAGTTTCTTTGCTATAATGATTGTTATGATTGGAAATGATTGGAAATGGCTCCTTTGAGAGACTTCTGATCCATGTATGCATCTTGTGTTAAATTAACAGATACCTGTAGTATTATTAGAAACCAATTATGTATATATAGATAAGCATATCAACCAATGTATGTATATGTATTTGAGACTGGAGAAGATGTTGACATTTTCCCTGGACTCAATGCTGTTGGGAAGTGAGTTCTGCAGTGGTCTGGGGGAGGAACAACAGGAGCCACACAACGATGCCAATAGCAGGAGCTCCACTTCCATGTAAGTCTCACATTGGCTCCTTTTCATGCTCTCTTCCACTTTTTTTGTTGGTGATGAATCATTCAGATGGAACCTAATTTATTTATATGTTTTGTATATAATCCAGGACCCCAAACCAAACCAGTCACACCTTGGCAATGCTTTAAGCATTATTTACCTTTAGGTCCTGGACGGCCTGGATTGCCTGGGTTCCCTAGAAAGAGTGAAGATAACAGTTTGGAATGAATAATGTTGTAGATCATAGTAAGCTATCTACATCATAGTTTTATAGATCTGAATGGCAGAGAATCATGCATCCCACCATCTTTTACTTGGAAAGGACCAACAACCTCCATTTGTTAAGGAGATCCCTTTTCTTTAACAACCCCTTTCTTCTTATAACTGTCGGTCCCATCTTACCTCCCATAGCAAGTGTGCAATCTAAATCCAAATAGAAAGAATGTGGATGGATTTTTAATACAATATTTGGAAGATGTAACTGCATGGAGAGGGAGTTGCTTGCAATCTCCATTCATATCACATTCCTAGAATTTCTAGGTTTCTACTTGATTGGATTTCCATAGCCAGGGGCTAAAGGTGAATTCTTCTTCATGCAGTGATGGTGATTTTCCCATCCTATGTACAATTTGGAGCAAATTCATTGAATTCAACAAAATGGGCTGGACTATAAGGCTCCTTTCCTTCTGTGGCAAAATCACCATCACTCATATATAGTAAAGCCCCTTCCATTTCACTTAATTTCTGTTGGGCTGAAGACTGGATGAGAGAATTTGCCACCTACTGATAAAAAATTAGGACCCATCTCTGAGCCTCCTAATTAGACAGAAAACAGAGCTTGGGAGGCAGATCTTAAATGGTGGGCTGGGCAGTATGGGAGGAGACAATCCTTCAGGTAACCTGGCCCCAAGCCATTTAAGGCAAAAAAGCAGTAATTTGAATGTTTGTTTGTTTATATCCAACCCTTCCCAAAATGACCTCAGATGGGTAATGCGTAATGTCATAGTATTGTGCTCAGGAACAGATGAATAGCCAGTGCAGATCTTTCCGCACAAGGATGGTGCAGTCACTGCAATCAAACTCTGACATACTCTGGTTGCCACAATTTGGGCTAAGTTTCTGAACCATTTTCAAAGGCATTCTCATGTAGAACATGTTATAGCAACCTAACCTGGATGTCTTCAGAGCACGGATCACTATGGCCAGATCATGCTTTTCAAGGAATGGACATAGCTAGAGAACAAGCTGGAGCTGATAAAAAGCACTACATGCCAAAAAAGGGAACAAGAGTCTTCAGATCTAAGCCAGGATCTAGTAGCACCCACAGGCTATGAACCTGATAATTCAAAGGGATTGCAACCCCCTCCAGGACAGACTGGCTCTGCAATCACTGTGCAGTTTCTCCACTGACCAACAGTACTTCAGTCTTTTCTGGACTGAGCTTCAGGTTGTTGGCCCTCATCCATCCCAATACTTTCTCCAGGTACCAGATCAGGGTTTCCACAAACCCACCTGGCTTTGCTGTTAAGAAGAAATAGAGCAGGGTGTCATCCACATATTGTTGCCACATCAGTCCAAATTCCTGAATGACTTCTCCCAGCAGTTCCATGTACATGTTCAATAGCATAAGGGATAAGATGGAACCCTGTATGACTGCATAGCATAAATGCCATGGAGCCAAGTAGCAGTCCCCCAGCACCACTGTTTGGAATCAGTTGGTCAAGTAACAGCAAAACCACTGAAGCACAGTGCCTCCTACTCCCAACCCAGTCAGCCTCTTCAGATGGATACCATGGTTGATGGTATCAAAAGCTGCTGAGAGATTCAGGAGAATCAACAGGGATGCACTCCCTTTGTCACATCCTCACACATAGAGGTATTTACTACCTCCTGGACCCAGTCAACCAACCCATTTCAGCATAATAATATTAGCCATGAGGGGCAAAGGTCAAGATTTGGCATGGTAGGTTGTACATCTCACAGCACCTTGTCCATTTCATCAGGCCTCATCATGAACACAGCTAAGTCTAGACTGCACTCCAATAGCATCCTGAGAATGAACCAGTCCAACTGTATTTTCTAAGTCAAAATGCATTGCAATGATATCGCGACAGGCTTGTATGTTTTCCAGGTCAACAACATAGTAAAGCTCCACTGGATGGGATTACTCAGGCAAAATGGTGGCACAAAAATGAGTACTGCCATCAATAATGTGCTCTCACCTGTGTTCAGCTGCATTTGCTTTTAATTTTTTTCCACTTGTGCTCAAACCATCTGCCCAACCATTTCATCATCCAAAACTCCTCAGTAAATCAAGAAGCATTCTGGACTCCATGGAAGGAGATGCTCAGAGGCAATCATGTTCACAGCCCACATGTTAACCAGGCCTGCAACACCAATCTTGCTGACTGAAAAATCCTCAGGAGACATCAGGAAACTGTCTGGGTCCATCAACCTCCTGGAGTGGACCATTCTGAACAGCCATGAGATGCCCATGCTTTTGGAAAGAATATTCATACATGTAGTTTGTACCTAGGTGGTTAGCCTGCTACCCAATCCCTGCTGAAGAGTGAATGTAGCTGTTGAAATTGGCTTAAATTCTAGCGATTTGCAATCTCTTAAGAGATATAGTGCTTTACCTGGTGGTCCTTGAGGTCCTGTGAGACCTAGGCAAATAATTACATGTTAGGAATTTTCTTCCAAGAAGAGGACAAACGTGTAAAGACACACACACACAAACCCTCAACTAAGTAAATACATAATGGAAGGAAGGAAGGAAGGAAGCAGTGGGATTCCATAAGGGTTGGTATTGGGCCCCATACTATTTAATTTGTTCATAAATGATAAGGATCTAGGGGGTAAGTAGTGTAGTGGCCACGTTTGCAGATGACAGAAAATTATTCAGGATGGTGAAAACCAAGGGCAACAGTGAAGAGCCCCAAGAGGATCTCCACAAATTGGGTGAGTGGATGATAATGGTGGTAAGTGTAAGGTGATGCACATTGGGACAAAAAAAAAAACACAATTTCAGGCATAGGCTAAACATAAGAAAAGCTCTACTGAATCCAACTAATGGTCTGTCTAGTCCAGCATCCTGTCTCATATATTGGCCAACCAGTTCCACTGGAGGGCCAACAACAGGGCATAGTGGCTGAGGTCTTTCCCTGATATTGCCTCCTGGCTCTGGGTTTCAGAAATTTAGTACCTCTGAATGTGGAGGTTCCCTTCAGTCACCATGGCTAATAGCCACTGACAGACCTATCCTCCATGAATCTACCTAATCCCCTTTAATTCTGCCATGAATCTATCTAATCCGCTTTAGGCTAATGCGGTCTAAATTTGCTGAGGTCTTGGTATTGTACTGGATGGTTCCATGGAAGTGTCAATCCAGTGTGCTGTAGCAGTGAAAAAGGCAAACTCTACGTTAGTGATTATTAGGAAAGGGACTGAACATAAAACAGTCAATATTCCTGTACAGGATGTTGCAATTCCACATAATCTATAAAATGGAGCTGTTCTGCCAGGCAGCAGATGGTTGAAGCAGCAGATGTCAAACAACATTGGCCTCCCCTGCCTTAATTGTCTCAACTGCCCCAATTACTCCATAGTACTATTCATATTTATTGGTGCCAGGAGCTGTTATGAGTTATTCCATTAGAATGATCCACTGCCTTTCCCTGGCATAAACTCTGAGTACACTAGTAATTTAAATTCTAACTTTGTTGGCATTAATGTTGTAATGATTCTATGTTTTATGGAATTAATTGTTTGACATGATGTAAACCACTCTAAGCCCAGTTGAGGGGTAGGATATCAACATATAAATAAATCTATGGTGCAGCCTCATTTGAATACTGTGTACAGTTCTGCTCACTGTATCTCAAAAAGGTCATTGTAGAGCTGGAAAAAGTGCAGAAGAGGGCAACTAAGATGATTAGGGAGCTGAAGCACCTTCGCTGTGAGGAAAGGCTGGAGAGTCTGGGACTTTTCAGTTTAGAAAAGAGATAAATAAGTGGTGATATAATAAGAGATTTATAAAATTATGCATGAGGGAGAGTTGTCAAAAATAAATTTTTCTCCCTCTCCCAAAATACTAGAATTCAAGGGCATCAGATGAAGTTGAAAGACAGTACATTCAGAACTGTCAAGAAACTGAGGTCCCAAGGTATGAATCTTGGCAGAATCTATGTTGTATTGTTTTAACCCTGGTCTCTAAGTGTTTGTTGGGTTAGTCTTTATCCTTGTGTTAGTGAAAACTTTGTTTTAAGTGTGAGCACCTGGTGAAGTAGAAACGCCTGGTGCTGTCAAAGTCTACTGACAGTACTTCATCTAGCCAGACAGAATGACAGCTCTGATCAGGAAGATCTAGATCCTACGGGCTAAATTGCATGCCAACTGCTATTGGCTAGTGCCTAATGGTTGATGGCTAGTCAAAGATAAGTAGGCTGGGAGTGACCACAGTAAGGAGGGTGTCTACGTCTGAAGAAGACTCTCCAGGGAGCAGACAACCTTTGATGCAGGAGAATATTTCCAGGAGAACATTGGAGAGAGGCAATTGTTCTAGTTACTCCAAGGACAAGGAGGCAAGTTTTTTCTTTTGAAGGTTTGTACAATTCGCCTCAGGAAATCTCCATTCTTCCTCACCAAACTGTGCAGCAGCAAGAGTACTCCTTTTAGGAGCAGCCTTTGAGCAAGTAAGTATTTTGCCAAGTATAGCCCAGGCTAGTTTACACAGGTTGTTTTTGTGTGTGTTATCTGTATGTTGTTTGTATATCCATTTCTGTTCTTTTAACTCTAAACTGTCTTTTGTAAATTCTGTTTTTACATTTTAATTGGAATCTTTCTTTGTTGGCCCTTAAGCACTGGCAGGAAGTTTAGCTGCCAGATATAAACAGCATCAGCAAACAAAAAGAACTCAGGTATTCATTTTGGTTAGTGCAACCCTGTTTCCATATCTTTTTGGGTTGGTCAGAGGGTTAAATTTGGCAACCCTATAGGGCTGGAAAGGTCCTGTGTCTTAATAGCAGTAGCTCGGACATGCCAGTAAGTACTGTAATATTTTCATATATTGACAGGAGCTGCTTGATATTTTCTCAAGAACAGACAAAAGGAAATAGTTCTTCATACAGGGAGTGATTAAAATGTGGAATTCACTACCAGAGGAGGTAGTGATGGCCACAGGAATAGAAAACATTAAAAGAGGGTTAAATAGATCCATGGAGGATACGTTTATCAGTGACTATTAGCCGTGGCAACTGAAGGAAACTTGCATGTTCAGAGGCAAACAACCTCTGAATCCCAGTGCCTGGAGGCAACATCAGAGAAAGCCTCAGCCTCTATGCTCTGTTATTGGCCATTCAGAGGAAGTGGTTGGCCACTGTGTGAGACAGGATGCTGGACTAGATGGATCACTGATTGGGTTTAGCAGGGCTCTTATTTTCTTGACTCGTATTTTCAACAGATTCAGATGTGTCATAGTATTCCTCAGCATGTGTAAAATCTGCCTTTTCTCTTTTGTATCTCCTGTGAAAACCTGAACTCATTAAGTGTTTCTATCTATAACCTCAGTTAATGCAATATTCTATGTATATAGATCCAAGCGGGCAGCCGTGTTGGTCTGAAGCAGTTGAACAAAGCAGGAGTCAAGTGGCACCTTTAAGACCAACCAATTTTTATTTAGAATGTAAGCTTTCGTAAATATTCTATCTATAACCTCAGTTATTGCAATGTTCATCTCCTGCTTAATCTTTGCTTTTGTTAAGATTATTTGAAATGTCTTTGTTAAAAATGTTTTCTTGTCCACTACTCTGATGGTACCACCCCTTCAGAAGTCTCTGCACTGACTCTTTTTCACTTTGTACATCAACTTCCCAGGCTTCAAGGGCCAGTTCTCAAATATCTTCAGAGAATTAGGCCTTGCAATAAAGCAAATACTTAGGTAAAAATGTGACCTCAAGGATCCACATGTCAATCCATCACTTTCCTAGGTTGCATTTCAACAATGAAATGATCTCCCAGTTCCCTGAGAATCTTGAATACCTTCCTAAATCTTACATGTAAAGTTCTATACCACTAACTAGTATTCCCAACCTCCTTTGTGTGAGCCAGCTTCATCCTCTCCATGCCCTTCTTCTCTCTATCAAACATCTCTGTTCTTCTCCGTACACTGGTAAGTCTGATATGACTGCAGAGTCAGTACAAAGATTTAGTGTTTCATCTGCCTAGTCTGTTTCCTGACTGCACCCCCCACCACAGCCTAAAGACAAAACCAAAGTTCTTTTTACTTCATCTTGAATTACCTGGCTGCCCAGCATCTCCAGGGGGCCCAGATGGACCTCGTGGTCCTGCCATTCCCATAAGACCTTGCTCTCCTAGAAAACAGTCAAGATTAAGAAATGGTTTGCATGTAACAGTAAAACACCCACTGTAGTTGTGGAAACGGTTGCCATATGTGAGTAGCATTCTTAGGCCAAGAAGTTTAAATGTTTCCATCAAAATACTATGATGTATCCATTACTCATCAATTTATTTCAGAAATTCCTTGATATCATCCAAAATAATTTTGAGAAATTTAACAAAAATCTTCATCATAATGTTCACATATGTTATTTATGGGAGCTACAAGGATTCAAAGTAACACTGAACACCAAATCCATAAATACGTCTATGATCCTATGCAATGTTGCTTTTACATCACTGCAGTTATATCACTGGAATCCTTGATCCTATGCCACATTGGATAGAGATAAAAGTGGCATTTACAGACAATGTGACCCTCCCAACCTGCACTGCATCCCACCCCCATCCTGCACGGCTTTTTGTCCATGCAGGTCTTCTGATCTCTGGCATAGTTTTTTGGGGAAGCAGATGCTGGGGAGAGGAGAGGAGAGATCCACTTCCACCAACAGAAAGTTGCTAGGAAGGATCCTACCCAATGTAAACAAATATTTGTTATATTCTCATTATGCCAAGGTAGCCATATTCAGATCCATCTAGTGTTATGTTTCTCAGGGATTTGTCTGTCATGAGAAGAAATAGCAAAGTAATATTAATAACTTACCTCTGGGGCCTTGGTGTCCATCTGGCCCTGGTGGACCTATGGAAACATAGTTCATTCACTGTTACTGAAATTGTTCCACAGTATTCCAGTACTTTGCTTAATGCAAAGCTACATGTAAGAACTTACTTTAAAAATTATACCATGGACATGATTAGGGCTCAAGTGCCTTTGGCTGAAGCTTAAATAAAAGGACCACATTTATTTTATTTAAAATATTTAGGGCCCATCTAAAAGGTCTTCAAGCTGGAGTTTTATATAAATCTGTGCAATATCTTATAGTCTAATAGTGAAGTCAGAGAAAACTTTGGATATTTAAATCCAGTAACTGGAGCTGTAAACAGGCAAGACAGATCTTTCTAGAAACTTGAAAAAGGCCCCCAGGTTTTCAGAAAAATGTGAAATCTAATTGGGTGGTTTTAAAATGCAAAAATGATAAAAGGATTGCCTGTAACTTTAAGCAACTGGACTTCCTCAGTGGCTGTTGCTAGGAAACTACAGAGTTCTAAGGTTGGGTTTCAGTGAGTAAAAGGCAGGGGGAGGGGGAAGGGCCTTTTCCAGCCCTATTTTGGCCTTTGAGGGAGGACGTATCTGGGCCAGACCTAAGGTTGCCAACTCCAAGTTGGGAGATTCCTGGAGATTTTGTGGTAGAATTTGAGAAGGGAAGGGAGAAGCCTCAGTCAGATATAATGCCATAGAACCAACCCTCCAAAGTTGACATTTTCTCCATGGGGACAGAATCTGTCATCTGGAATTCAGTTGTAATTCTAGGAGATCTCCAGGTCCCACCTGGAGGCAGGCAATCCTAGGCCTGGCAGCAACCTCTGAGTGACTTGATACTACCAGATTTGCATGACTCAACTGGGCTCAACTGCCTGCTACTGTTCAACAGCAGCCACGCTATAAAAGCCAGTCTAGTGCAGCAGTTAGAGTATGAAATAGGGTCTGGGAGACTTGGGTTCAAATCCCCATCTTTCTGTGCAAGCTCTCTCGGCTTCGCGAACGAAGATTCAAGAAGGGTGCAGTAGTCCACGTCTGCTGCAGGCTCGCTGGTGGCTGACAAGACCAATGCGGGACAGGCAGGTCCAGCCACAGTGGCTGCAGGGAAAAGTCCGACCTAGGGTTGGTGCTGTAGCAGTGAGATTCTTCCTCAGTCTCCTTTTGTCCTCAAGACCAGCTATGCGTGCGTTCTCAAAGGAAGAGACAGCCTGGTGGATGGTGTGTCTCCATGCTTTGCGATCTGAGGCTAGGTCAGACCACTGGTGATGGTTGATGCGACAGGTGCCAAGGGATTTCTTCAAGGAGTCCTTGTACCTCTTCTTTGGTGCCCCTCTATTTCGATGGCCGGTGGAGAGTTCGCCATACAGGGCAATCTTGGGAAGGCGGTGGTTTTCCATCCTAGAAATATGCCCTGCCCAGCGCAGCTGCGTCTTCAGCAGCAGTGCCTCGATACTGGTAACCTCCGCCCACTTGAGGACTTCAAGCAAGCTCACTGGGTGACTTTGGACAAGTCACATTTGTTCAGTCTAACCTACCTCCCAGGGTTGATGTGTGGATAAAAGGAGAAGAAAAAATGTAAACTGTTTTGCTCCCTGCTGTGGAGAGGGATGGGGTATGAATGCAGTAAATAAATAATAAATACAGCTGAAGATGGGACACAGATAGAAGGTAGGCTGGTGAATCACTCAACAGAGAAAATGAGGCAGGGAAAGTCCCCACCTGGAGGTTGGCAATCCTAGAAGGAGAGAAGGAAGTCTGAAAAGGGGATAGGCTAAGGGAGGGGGGTTCAGGAAAGGGAAAGAGAAAGGGTTCCCAGCTCCTAGGTTAAGAAATTCCTGGAGGTTAAGGGTGTGGAGCCTGGGGAGGGTGGGGTTTGAGGTGTGGACTGCCAACCTCCAGGTGGGGGCTAGAGATCACCTGGAATTACAACTGATCTCCAGATGACAGAGACTAGTCCCCCTGGAGAAAACAGCTACTTCAGAAGGTGGACATGGTATTATATCCTGCTGAGGTTGTTTCCTTTGCCCTCCCAAAGGTCCACCCCCAATTCTCCAGGAATTTCCCATCCTGGGACTTGCAACCGTAACAGAGAACTGATATCTGTAGTTGGGAGATCTGTTGTAATTCCAGGAGAACTCCAGGCTTCACCTGGAGGTTGGCAACACTAGAAGGAAAAAGAAAGTAGTAAAAGAGGAGAGGCTATGGGGGTTTCAGGAAAGGGAAAAAGGAAATAGTGGGGGAGGAGGAAGTGAAATGCCACCTACAAATTCTTATGGGTTCCTACTTCTAAGGTCTATAAACTAACAATAAAACACTTAATGATTAGAAAGAAAGCCTACCAAAAAGAACACAGCAAGCAGTGGCCCTGGCAAAAACAAACTTAACCAAATGCCCCAATTGAAACTATATAGTTTTAATTAGTTCCCTGAGAGGTCACAGGACAGGCATCAAAAAGTATTACACAACTTTTGTGCAATTTCTGAAAAAGCCCTGTATTGGGCTGCCACCCACCAAACTGGGTGGGTGTGGAGTGCATACAAGGAGCAGGGTCTCATATGGTGACCTGAGTATTTGGGGAATTTATATGACAAGAAGCATTCCTTGGATACCATGGTCAAAGATTATTACAGTTCTAAAGGTCAAAACCAGCACCATGAATCAGGCTTAGAAACCAGGCGGAAATTAATACAGTTGCTAGGGTTACCAGCAACCAGGTGGAGCCTGGAGATCTCCCACTTTTACAACTGATCTCCAGCTGGCAGAGATCAGCTTCCCTGGAGAAAATGGCTGTTTTGAAGGGTGGACTCTGTGGCATTGTACCTGCTGAGGGCCCTCCCCTCTCCAAACCTCACCCTCTCCTGGATTCACTCCCAAAGTCTCCAGGTATTTTCCAGCACTGACCCGACAACCTTATGCTTCAGCACTGGAGCAAAATGCTCCAAATGGTTTGCCCTGATTAGTAACCTGACCAGGTGGAGTTCTAAAACATTATTTAGAGATAGCCTATTTGAAGTACATTGTGGTAGTCTCATGTGGAGATCACAAGGTTGTACATAACTATGGCAAGATTATATTATGATTAGGAATAAGGCCCATTGTGAAGAAAAATACAACAGGCTCTAGAAAGAGGCTCTGGGCAAGTGCTCCCCCACCCTTGCTGTGTTCCAACCCAAGTAAAGGCATTCACTCCCCACCCCACCTCTGCCATCTGGAGAGGAGTTGTAATTCTGAGTGATCTCCAGCCCTTAGCTGGATATTGGCAACAGTGATTCCCCAGGAGGAAATGGCTGATTTGGAGGGTGGAATCTATGGCATTGTACCTGTCTGAGATCCCACCCCTTCTCAAACCCTACCCTCTCCAGGCTCTACCCCTCAAATCGCCAGGAATTTACAAACCTGGAGTTGGCAACTGCTAAGTCACACTGGCTGTCATAGGGGGGCTGCTGCTGAACAGGAGCAAGCAGTTAAGTCATGCCAGTCAAGTGGCATCAAGTCACCCAGAGGGTGCTGGCAGGCCTAGGGTAGCCAACCTCCAGGTGGAGCCTGAAAATCTCCTGGGATCACAACTGAACTCCAGACAACAAATCTCTGCCCCCATTCTGCAGAAAATAACTGCTTTGGAGGGTGGACTCTGTAGCATTATATTCAGCTGAAGGCTCTCTCTTTACTGCCTAGCAACACCCTCTGGCTAGCAGCTTCCCCAATGGTCCAATCCTTGTTTGTTCTGGGGCAAGGCTGAGGGGAGTGACAGGAAAAAGGCAACCACCATGGCCTCTGAGGAAATGCTCCCAGTGGGGCCAGGCCTTGCTGCCTAGTCGCATTACAGCAGTGGTGGCAGCTCCCTGGCTATTTCGGTGTCCTTTGGAGGCTGAGTGTGCTGGGAGGCCATCTGTATGGGCCACTGATGGGGTGGCAGAGGTCTGTTGTCGGTGAGGCCTTTCGTGAGGCCACAGTAGAGCAGCAGCCCTTTTTGAGACCAGTTGACAGAGGACACACAGAAGTGTCAGAGATGTGTGTCTCTCTCTGACGTAAGACTATTTTGGTGGTCTGTTCAACATTCCTGGGTCTGCAGTAGGCAGGGGAGTCAACTAATGGGAGGTCAGAAACGCTGACTGAGCCGTGAAGGGCCAATGGGAGAGCTCCATTTGGCCACCACCATTGAATGTATATAAGATCCTATACACAACAGAATATTTTGAGTGATAAAATGAAAATAAGGCCAGCATTAAGATTCATGTCCTTACTAGCCTTCACCAAGCTACAGAAATGGGCCATTTTCAAATGAATATGCACATATATGCAAAACACTCCTCCTGATCCCTCCCCCCCCCCCAATACTGTGAGGAATATCTGACATTTAAGATCAGTTCTGAAACTTTCTGGGTTTTGAACACCATTAAGTTTCACTGTCAGACTGTCTTTCATTTGGAGACCTATACTTCAGGGACCCTAGGAGTTGCATGGTATGTTGCAAATATATTCTGCAATGCCATTATGTTACACTACCACTCACCTGCTGATCCTTTAGCTCCAGGTTCACCTGTAGGACCAGCTGGCCCTCTGGAACCAGATTCACCTGCAAATCAATGAAGATGAGTAGCTTTCAACAATGTGTTCAGTTCTGCTTGTGTCATATGTAAGAACAAAAGGGAAAAATTATGTGCCCACCTTGCATCTGATTGTTCAACTATGTGTTACTTCAGACAACTAAAGCCTAGGTTGTACATAGGACTATGAATATTTAAGATATGTATAGTAGACCCTGGCAGCACCCAATCTTCCCAGGGAGACCAATCTCCCTCTATTGTTGTCTTCTGCCAGCAGGTAAAAAAAATAGTTCTGCTTGGCGTTCCCTCCCTGTTATTGGTCTTACTCCCTGGTTGTTTTATGTGTCTGTAAATTTTAAATGCTGTTTTAATGTTGAAATGTTTTGATGTTTCCTGACTGTGAGACCCTATTTGGGTGGAAAAGTAGCACAGAAATGTTTAAACAAAATAAGAAAAATAAAATGTACAAACCTGTAAGACCACGAGGTCCTTTCTCTCCTTGATCACCTAAAAATGTAAGCACAAAGATGCAAAACTTTTTCATTTTAATGGGGTAAGCATATGAACCCACTCGACTACTCTGGTCATCTTTGGTGGCCCTGCTTTGGGTGCCCACTATCTAATGCTGGACAGGTGGCAACCCAAGAAAACACCTTCTCAGTTGTGCCAGCCAAACTTTGGAACTCCCTCCCCAGGTAGATTAATTCATCTGACTCTATCATTGTCTTCTGTTGACAGGTGAAAGTTTTTGGCTTTGTTTGGCATTCCCTCATTAACTTATTAGCCTTCCTCCCTGTTTGTGTTTCTATGCATTTATATTTGTATGTGTTAAATTGTTTTAAATATTTTATACATGGCTATATTTTAATGTCTTTTAATGTTTTCCATTACATTTTAATGTCTTTTAATGTTTTTTAAAAACTTTTTAATGTTTTCCAGGTTTTAATTTTTGTCACAGTGAAGATCTGAAATGAGTGAAAAGGCATCATAGAAGCATTTCAAATAAATGAGATAAATAAAAATTTCATACACAAGTAAAAAAAAATCCTCCTGATAAAAGTACAAAGACTCCTTGCTGATCTGAAGGAAGGAAAACATGTTCAAATAATAATCAAGTCAACTGGTTAACATACCTTTGGGTCCGGGTGTTCCCACGGCTCCTTTCTCACCTATATGAAACAGAGGCAAATGCTTAAAGTAGACCAACATTAAGAGAGAAAATTCTTTACATGCATTCATTTGGAAAGAGATCATCGAAACTCTTTATCCAAGGAAGGATTCCTTACATAAAAGGCAGCCCTAAACTAACCCAGGTGGGCAGCCATGTTGGTCTGAAGCAACAGAACAAAGTTGGAGTCCAGTAGCACCTTTAAGGCCAACGAAGTTTTATTCACAATTCATATGCTAGAAAGCTTACATTGTGAATAAAACGTTGT
Organism: Heteronotia binoei; assembly: GCF_032191835.1. Classification (NCBI taxonomy): domain Eukaryota; kingdom Metazoa; phylum Chordata; class Lepidosauria; order Squamata; family Gekkonidae; genus Heteronotia; species Heteronotia binoei. The sequence continues at coordinate 73,288,462 of NC_083228.1, read as the reverse complement.
TGGTCTTAAAGGTGGTACTGGATTCCAACTTTGTTCTAATCTAACCCAGTTATCTTCACTGGAGTATGCCACGAATTGGAGGAATCCTGTGCCTCATATTAAGGTATTTTCTAATATATTTCAGTTCAGTTTGGAATTATATCCCCTTTTCTTCTATTTGCTGTATCCAAGAACCAGTGTAGTGTAGTGGTTAGAATACCAGACTACAGTCATGGAGATTCTGGTTCAAATTCTCACTCTGCTGTGAAGCTCACTGGGTGACTTGGCTTAGTCACTCTCCCTTGGCCTAATTTACATGACTGTTGCGAGTATAAAAGTATGGGAGTGGACCATATGTGTCGCTTCAAGAAGGATAGGATAAAAAAGATCAAAGGAATACATAGAAATTACATCACTCCATAAATGCATAAACCCAGTTTTTAGAATAGTCACTCTCACCACTTACTTACTTATATAACTGCTTTTTTCCCCTAGGCATTTAGTCTGGGAAGATATTGCCCAATCTTCCTCTGTCTATTGGTCCAGCAACCTTCTTATACTCGGGAATGGTAGAAAAACACAGTAATAGCAACACCAACAGGAATGTATGAAGTGCTGGAAAGTCATACCTTTAACACCTGGAGTACCTGGTTCACCTCTGAATCCTTGATTCCCAGGAGGACCTAAAGAATAGCAAGATCAAAAGGAGTTAAGCATTTTATAAATACACATCTTTTCAAAGACAGAAACTGGACAGATTGTTTTATTTTTATATCCCTGTCTTGGTTCATTATCCATTAAGCCAGAAGAATGTAGCACAACAAAATCAATACTGTGGTTTGCTGTATTTTATAACATATCACATATTGAGAACATGACACTTACCAGGGGGACCATGGAGACCAGGTGCACCCATCAGCCCTGCAGAAAAAACACATTTTAAGTTTTTAGAATTTATGTTATTGAAAAGTCAACATCATTGGGCTTGCCACCATGTCAGGGCATATCCTTGTACATTTTGTAACTTTACCCTTTGTATTCTATTATTTTTTATAAAGTTGAACTAGGAGTCTTGGAATCTACCTTAGTGTTCACACAACTAGGTAAAGCAGATCTCTTGCATTTGACATGGGAGTTCTTGAAGGGACAGGTTGTTTTTTTCAGTTTACATTACTTTTGCCCTCAGTTGTTTAGGATAATCACATTTTCTGCATGTAAAAATACATACAGAGACATACAGAGAGTTAGGGCTACTGATTTTCTTAGACACAGATACAATCAGAAAGCTATGAAAGATAGTTGGTATTTTTACAACTGAAACTATTCTGTGATGTCACATCTGAATGAGATTTGCAACTCTGAATACAAAATACTGAGAAACAAAATGTTGATAACACATTTTTTGAGTGACTGTCGCCCCCTCAAATTTGGGCCCAGAAACACAAGTATTCAGAGACATGACTAAAGTTTTGGCACTGAAACATTATCTCCCCTGCCGCCACCACTAACATTAGTTTCATAAAACTTTGAAGAAATGATAGATCAAAATGAATGCATTGGTCTTGACACAAGACAATTTAATTCATCCACCCAGACCACCAGTTCCCATTCATGCTTATGCTACCTTTTAAGCCAAATTCCAAATTTACCTTTGGGGCCAAAAGGACCTGCAGGACCAGGAGCACCTTGTGGTCCTTGATCTCCAGTAGAGCCTACAGAGGAAAAAATTAGACATACTCATTTAAAAAAACCTGCTGAAGCTTGCTTCCTTCTGGCTTCAATTTATGCCCTGAATACTGAATGTCAGCTACAATGCTGTTATTATTCCATAAAGCATTAGTGGAAAGGTACATTGCTACCAGACCCCTGGAAATTGTTAGCTAACATGGAGGTCAGCTGGAGGTCATGTGGTCCATGAGGCAGTCAACTGACCCAACTCAAGGATATTAGGACTTGGCTGAGTTACAGTTAAGCAGCAGTGTGGAAAAGCAACTTAATGGTATTTTACACACTTCTTTTTCCATCACCCATCAGTTCTGTGTGGTGGGGATATATGATAGCAAAAAGAACTCTATAAACATGTAATGTATTGTTTTCACTTCCACAAAAAAACCCCACCAGATACTTGTGTCTTACTGTAGCCCATTACTCATCTGAATGACTGGGGTTGGCAACCTATTTATTAGCGTCTGAATAGGATACAGTTTTAATTCCCAACCCATTTGTTTCTATGATTAATGAATAATTAAAGAGCAACAGAGAAAGAATTATCACAAAACAAACCATTCTTTTGGCCGCGAGTTCCATCCAGACCTTCTGACATGATGTCAGATGCACACATGCCACAAGCTCTTAGTGTCTTTGGGAAAACAATATCTCAGTCATCTTTTTAAATGCTGAAACTAAGGGGGCCCAAGCACTTACATCACAATGATAATTCTCCTGCCTTGTGTAAGACAATGGTTTTCAAACTGTGATTTTGGAAACCCTGAGGTTCCTTGGAGGTGTATAAAAGTTTCCTTTGCAGAAGATTGGTAACGACGGACAAGCCTTCCTTGGAAGTGAGCTTGCCCACAGATAATGAACTTGTCCAGTAATGTTTAGATGCACAAGAGAGCCAGATGTGTTCTGGGGTGCACTCTCAGTCCATGTGGAATTATAGGGAGCGCCAAACGGCAGGCAGTTCCTGACAACTTGCCCCAGAGTCCCTTGCAATGCTCAAAGAATCCTTGGAAGACACTTAGTGTTCCTTAGCAGACAAGATAAATTGGAAAGTGTCCCTGAATATATAAAATTTAAAAACACTGATATAAGATTTTCAGAAACTTGAAAAAATTCTTACTTGGAAGAAAAACCAACAATTCTGCAGTCCTCATGGCTATCATCATGTTCTGTGGACAATAATCTCTTACCTTTGTCACCTTTCTCTCCAAACCCAGGTGGACCAGGCTCCCCACGAGGACCTGGAAGTCCTTCTCGTCCTCTTTGTCCCATGGGTCCCTCCACGCCAGATTCACCTGTAGAGAATAAGAATCTGACAATCCATATTCCAACCTATGCCCTGCTTAATACAGTTCAGTGCTTTCCCTGCTGAAATGCAGTTGTCAAAGTCACATCACATATTGATGAAAGAATCTAATTTATGTAAAGGAACCAGGACACTTATAATGGTAGCCTTGTTCTGCTTACCCATGTTGCCTTTTTGTCCTTTTTGGCCTTCAGGCCCAGGGTGACCTATCAAGCCTGGAGCACCTGTTAAGAGAAAGTATATTTTCAAAGAGCTGTGTCACTTCCTACATACTGCTACTTGGCCACTTAACAAAGCTGGTCACAGAGGGCCATTGAAAGTGAGTTACATGCATATTATATCTATTTGGATCCTAAAATATATTAAATATCTTGAGGCAGCTAAACAACTCCCATGAGTGTTTGGGAAAATGCTAACTGTGTTATCATTCCCTCCATTATCACCTTTCACATCTGCATTCAAGCACCAGCATTAACAAATTGAGCTTAAAAGTAAACCATCTCATCAACAGAGACTAGATTAAGATCTTAACATGACTGATCTACTATTTGCTTAACTTGAGGATTCAGCACCAAGTCAAGTAATAGCCAGCCTTTTCATCTTTTTTTACACATAGACCTTAGGAATAGGGGAGAGCGGTGCAATCCTAAAATGGTCATTGCCCCCTGATTGTGTCCCAGACAGTTAGAAAGCCCACAAATATTGGCCCTGCTGACTGTTTACAAGCTTTGTCTACCTGCCATGCCAGGAAGTCCTCGGTCTCCTATAGAAACAAATAAATAGAGAGTTAGTGATGGCACTTTGTTGTTTCCACATCAACTTTCTATGGGTGACTATTGTTCCACAGGCACCTTCTGCACCAGAGAGTCAGTTTGGTGTAGTGGTTAAGTGTGTGAACTCTTATCTGGGAGAACTGGGTTTGATTCCCCACTCCTCCACTTGCAGCTGCTGGAATGACCTTGGGTCAGCCATAGCTATCACAGGAGTTGTCCTTGAAAGGGCAGTTGCTGTGAGAGCCCTCTCAGCCCCACCTACCTCACAGGGTGTCAGTTGTGGGGGGAGAAGATATAGGAGACTGTAAGCCGCTCTGAGTCTCTGATTCAGAGAGAAGGGCAGGGTATAAATCTGCAGTCTACTTATTTTCATTATTGGTATTTGTAATGTTCAGTAAACTACCTCTTGATAAATTAAACTCCCTACTAGCAGCATACCATCCAATATCTGACAAATTGGGGGGGAGAATACATATATCAGAATCCTCACTTCAAAATGTAAATTTCTCTACTATCAGAACTGATTGTTGGTGTGTTATACAGATCTTGGCATCCACAACTGTATTTCTAAACTCTTCGCATACAACCCACTTTAGCTCTGGTGGGCTGCACAGGGAAGAGTCACCATGCTTATTTTTTTACCTTGGAATGATTAAAAATACGGTACATTCTGCTATTCAGACTAGTTGATCTTTGTTCTACAAACATTCATACAATCAGGTATGCCTATAAAAGTTCATTACACTAGTGATGGCTATGGAAGTTTTGGACACACACAAACTAAAGGAAAATTATTTCATATCTGCTGTTAGAGACCACAGGCATTGGAGCATATGGAAATCACCTTTTGATCCTTGGACGCCCATATCACCTGAAGCAGAACAAAAAGAAAACACATGAATAAGGTTTGTGAAAGTTATTTCCAGACTTTGCTCATTCTATCTTCCTCCCCATCCCACTCATACAAAGGGTGCTTATGGAAAGCAAAACTAACTCCTTTTCTAAAACAAACGACTTCCCTTCTAAAGCAAGCTGGGCTAGTTTGTTCTCCATAACAATCCTCTCTGTTATTTCTGTGGAGAAATACAAAATTCCCCAATCATTTTTCTTAATCTTAAACAAAAGATCACATCTGATCAAGAAATGTAAGGCCATTTGAAACTGTTTTTGAAATTGTCCTGACTGTTACAACTTTCCCTGAAAAAGAAGTCAGTCTTGAGACTATGTTAACAGAACTACAGATCTCTGATTGACAGTTATGGCAGTTTGGGGTTCCCCCCCCCCCCACAAAACAGATTTAAACTTGTAAACAACAAGCTAAAGAGCCACTCACAAACATTGGCTCAGTGACAATGTAACAAAAGGTAATTAAACATGGACGGAGACCCACATCAAACACAGATGTGGTTAACAGGTACCTTTTGGTCCTGGCTCGCCACGGAAATAACCTGTAAAAAAGAACATAATACTATTCAGATTTTATTGTACAAATTATAACAATAGCAAAGCTTTTCATCACTCTTCCAGTGTTCATTGAATTTCACAGAGTGGCTTGTAATAGTCTTTGCAACATCCCTATAAGACAGCCAGTTTGGTGTAGTGGTTAACTGTGCAGACTAATATCTGGGAGAACCGGTTTAATTCACCACTCCTCCACATGAACCTCCTGATGTGACCTTGAGTCAGTCACAAGTTCTTGCAGAGCTGTTCCTCTCAAGAGCAATTTCTGTTAGAGCTCTCTCAGCTCCACCTACCTCACAGGATGTCTGTTGTGGGAAGAGGAAGGAGATCGTAAACTGCTCTGAGACTCCTTTGGGTAGTGAAGGGCAGGGTATAAAGCCAATCACTTGTTCTTCTGTAAATCAGTCTAGTATTATTGTCCTCATATTACAGATAGGAGTGGGGATGAGAATAAGAGAAAGAAGGTTGCCATCTAATGGGATTTAAATCAGGAATCACAGCTCATTCTCTTAGCCACTATACTATGCAAGCTCCCTAATGAGGCAAAGCTATTCCTGGCACAATATGATGGGGAAAAGCAATGAAATGGAAAATAATAGCTTTGGAAAGAGACATATTTGTACCATGGGTCATATTTATACCATTTTCCTACATCACAAAATTAGAGGGTCATGTACTACACAGTCTTTATCCACAATTTTTTTAAACAAGACACATGAATCAAGATGGCATCTAGGACTGAGGAACATGGTAGCCACATTTGCTTTGGATTTGCTGTTCTGAGACTCTCTTATACTGTCTCATCACCTCCCTTCTTTTGTGCAACAGTTAGATAGGTTAAGGCAGGTCTTTTTTATGTAGAAAAAGCCCAGCAGGAATTCGTTTGCATATTAGGCCACAGACCCTGACATCACCATTGTTTCACACAGGGCTTTTTTGTAGAAAAAGCCTAGCAAAAACTCATTTGCATATTAGGCCACACCCTCTGATGCCAAGCCAGCCAGAACTGCATTCCTGTGCGTTCCTGCTTAAAAAAAGCCCTAGGTTAAGGTTGGACTGAGCTCAAAGCTCATCTCCTCTTCTTTTTCCCTCCATAAAGATTCAGGGCTGGCCCTAGACTGTCTGGCAACCTAGGCAAGGCTAACTTCTGGCACCTCCCCCCCCCCCCGCACTGATAACGCCACTGAGTCACATGGGAGGGGTCAATCTGGTGCACCTAGAAGGCCAGCACCCTAGGCAATTGCCTAGTTTGCCTAGTTGCCCTGTAAAGATTACTTTCTCAGACAACACAGTAGCCTGTTTCGTTAATCAGCCTAGTTCCTGATAAATGCGTCTTTACATTACCTGTCCTCATGGAATTGGGTGTGTGTGTGTGTTTCTCACCTTGATTTCTCTCTGCATCCAGCCTCCTCTTCATGAGTAGCCATAGCTGGTCTTCATTCATATCACTCAGAGCTAATGAATGTTTGGCAAACTGCCCAACCTTGCTGACATGCACATTTTCCACAGTATCAGGATTAACCTGCCAGTAGCTGGCACGGGATTCAAGGCTCTCCACACGGGATTTCAGCTTCCTCACTTCATCCGCTGAAAGTTTAGATTTTTAAAAAGGCTTAAATGGTCCTTGGTCAAATCCACTCCCCCTAGTTAGCTCTGTTTGCAGACTAAATATACTGCTTTTATCCCTCTATGCCTTCAGTCTGTCCAAACTAGAGTTGAATTTCATTGAACATAAAATGCCTTCAGAGAGAAGGTACAACAGAGAATTCCTATGAATATTGAAAAACTCAGGAAAACTCTTACAGAGCTGGCTGTTTACAAGTCTACAACCCAATTAACTTGTGTGGATAATCGATCAGATGAGTCAACCGACTACATGAAGTAAAATTGCATAATTAGTTCAACCAGGGATGGATATACTTCCAGCACTGTTCACTAGGAAAAAACACACAAGCACCTGGTTGTCCTAGGACTTTGCCCATCATGAAAAATCCTAACTAATAAAAAGCAGAGACTTTAAACTGGGATTGTTAAACTGGGATTGTTAATATCCCAGTATTCTCATTTTCTTTGATCCCTCACTAGTCACTAGGAGAAGGCATTAAGTTACACTCTTCCTCAGCCATAAGTTATTCTACACTTGGCCTTTTGTAACTTCTTACCTAGAGCAATAAGCCCAAAAAGCAGACCAAGTAGAAGGAGCCAGGCCAGGAGCAAACCGAGGAGCCATTTCCACCAGCTACAGCAGGAGGCACAAGGGCACCAGGCTGGAGCAGCACCTGCCCCTCCGCATCCATCATCACGCTGGATTTCTGTAGTGGAAAAGAACAAGAACAGTGGAAGTATTTATTCACAAAGACTCAAAGTTGGAAGAAAATCATGCAGCCTTTAAATATGTTTCTATTTTTTTAAAAAACCATAAAATAAATTATCATCACCTGTCAAATTGTATTCCTATCATTCTTGAATTACCCAATTTGGAATCCAGCTTACCAACTTCCAGAAGTTGTAATTGTACAACTTCCCCAACCAACTATTAATTATACAGGGTAAGCATTACTAAGAAAATGCATGAGAAGTGCTTTAAACACATAGGAGAAATGCTATGATGAATTCTGCACGTTGATACTATTGCTATAACGAATGCTATTTCATCTATGTATTAGATACACAGAAATAATGATTGAGTACCATGTTATTTTGCAACACATACATTTCATTTTTAATTTTCCAAATGATAAAAGCTTCAAATATCTTTCTAAGTAACTTAGGACTTTCAGTTTCAAGAGGATGATGTCCCCACGCTACCCCAGCCTCTCTGCAGAAGGGTACTGCCATATTGCAACAGACTAACCTGGAACTTCTGTTATGCATTTTCTGATTTCTAGAAACATTATGCATGGAGGCAGTGGTTGGAAAATGGGCAAATGACTAACAGTGCAATCCTCAATGGAGTCAAAGGGCTTAAAAGGTTTAACTCTGCATTGTAAGAGAGGCTCCACTTTTTATGCAGTAATTGTGTTCACTACAAGTTCACCAGGGTTATACCAGGCAAAAACCTGAAGTGCAAGCAACAGTTGCACAAATGTAAACTGCCACAAAAGCCAGGGAGTCTTGATTGCAATCTAAAGGAAACCTAACTGCTTCATCAATTGTGGAGTCACTCTAAGAAAGCAGCTCCAACAGCTGTTTGACAGAGAGGTGCCTGAAGATGGTTTTCTGAACTCTTTCCTAGTTCTGTTGTATTGTTTATCAGATGTCTTAGCCTTTTTGATGCTATTGTTTACACTGTGTAGTCTCCCATGAGAATTGGTGAAGAAGGTGGGCTATAAAAAGAGAAAAATAAATATTCAACATGGTAAACAATTTTTTGTGCATCTGTTCATTTTAAAAAATCTTGGGCAGGAGTCCTGCAGGATTATGCCCCCCTGGCTCTAGTCCTTAGTACATTAGAATGCTTATACTGGAGAGTATCATATTATTTGGAGGAAAGACAGCATGATATAGCCCAATCTTGTCAGATCTCGGAAGCTCAGCAGAGTTGGTACTTGGATGGGGAACTACCAAGAATGGCTCCCCAAAGGAAGGTAATTGCAAAACACTTCTGTTTCTCACTTGCCTTGAAAGCTTCTTGCTGTGACTTGATGGCACCTAATGTACGTATCATATTCTTGAATAATCCTATTGTGAAGTAAATGTGCTTTTGGCTGTAGCCCAGCTATGCACACCAGCCATTAGTGCACCATTCTCTATAGCCACATAAAGGAGGCATGTGGGTACTTTTCTAAAAAGACCATCTTTTATTAATAACCTTTCATTAAAAAGATTTTTAAAAATCTAACAAGTTTTTTTGCTAAAAAAATCTGTTTTCCAGCTAAAGGAAAAGTGTACTCACCTGCATAAGTTGCTTTATCCTTTGTTGAAACAGACTGTAGTCCTCCTATTATAATAAGAAGAACAAAGGAGTTTGTGTCTTCCCACACAAAGCCACACTATTCGCTCAAAATGAATTTTAAACAGAAGCAACAGCTGTCAGTCCAAACAAGGACACTGAGAAATAGCTGAAGTCTGGTTTCACTGGTCCAAGAGGAGGGACACAGACTTGCAGTTTCCACTGTCAAGCATACATTCTCCACTCTACAGTGAAATTTTAAAAACCTGTTAACTGTTTGAGACTACAATGAACTCTCATGAGAGGCACAGCCCTGTAAAATGTAGCCAGGAGGTCGGAAAAGAAGAAGGGGGTGAATGCAGAAGTCTTGTTAGCAATTAGTAGCAGAATACATGACATTCTATAGTGTTCTCTTATGTAGAAGAGACAATCCCGCAAAGATCAATAGGTTTATATCAGGGGTGTCAAACATGCTGCCCAAGGGCCAGATCAGGCCCACAGAGGGCTGCAATCAGGCTCTCCAGCAACTGGCTGTCATTTGCTTAATTTTCCCTTGCCTGCTTTTTTTGGTCGCCATTTTGTGTTTCTCCCCCAACAGACAAGAGCAGCAAAGCAGCCTTTCCCTCTCCCCCTTTTTCCAAAGGGAGGAGCAGCCTCAGCCCATACCATACCATACCAAACCTTTAATGGCATAATAGATTCAGATAAAAATACACAGAATATAAAAATTTAAACATTGGAGATAAAATCAAAATAAAACCGAGCTTACAGATACATTCAAACATGGTCAGAATTAAATTTAAGGATGTCAGCCAGAAATTTTGCCACAGCCTCACTAACCACCCCCTCAGTATCACTCAATAAATAATAACAGGGTGGCAGAATAGACAAATCTGGAGAAAAAGAAAGCTTGCCAAATAAATCTTTACGGAGGTTATGGTAAAAAGAACAATCAAGCAATATATGCTGGATTGAGTCAGGGGTATTCGCTCCACAGGAGCAAAGTCTGTCGGCTAAAGGGACTCGCTGATATCTCCCTTGTAAAACTTTGGAGGGAAACGCGTTTAGTCTGGCCAACATAAATGCCCTGCGATGACTTGGAGTGGTTAGGTCTGATAGATAATTGGGCATTTTGCCACAAAAAGCATAAAGACCTAAGGAAGCTGGAGAGCAAGTATAAGGGAGAGTTGGCCGTAATTTCGTTTCCTCCAATTCCCACAGTCTCAGTTTAATACATCTGAAGATATATGAGTCTTCAGAGGTAGAAAAATCATCTACCTCTAACCCCAATTGATTGAGTTTAGACAGAAGCACTGCTGTCCAGGACGAAATATATGGGTCTCTTTTCATACAATCAAGAAGGCTGTTGGGATCTGTTCTAAAATGAATTTTGAGCCAGAATTTAAACACTGCAATCCAGGCTTTTGTCTCCACCAAAGACTGACCCACTTCAGAGCAGAGAGCAAAGTAGGACACGCATTTTGGCAAACCAAGAATTTGTCTAAAGAATGAGGCTTGAATGCCCTCCACTTTCCTGGTAAAAGCTGAGATCCATATAGGGATACCATAGAGGATTTGGGCAAGCGTTTTGGCTTTGAATACTTTAATAGCTGCTGGAACTAATTGGTTGCCCCTTGCAAAGAAAAACTGTTTAATTTGAGCAGCTGAACACTTAGCCAAGTTGATGGTGTTGTTACGATGTGAAACCCAGCTTAACTTGTGGTTAACTGTTTGAGACTACAATGAACTCTCATGAGAGGCACAGCCCTGTAAAATGTAGCCAGGAGGTCGGAAAAGAAGAAGGGGGTGAATGCAGAAGTCTTGTTAGCAATTAGTAGCAGAATACATGACATTCTATAGTGTTCTCTTATGTAGAAGAGACAATCCCGCAAAGATCAATAGGTTTATATCAGGGGTGTCAAACATGCTGCCCAAGGGCCAGATCAGGCCCACAGAGGGCTGCAATCAGGCTCTCCAGCAACTGGCTGTCATTTGCTTAATTTTCCCTTGCCTGCTTTTTTTGGTCGCCATTTTGTGTTTCTCCCCCAACAGACAAGAGCAGCAAAGCAGCCTTTCCCTCTCCCCCTTTTTCCAAAGGGAGGAGCAGCCTCAGCCAATGAGGGAACTTGGCTCTATAGCTCTGCTGGGTGATTAAGTTTGCCAGGCTCAATTAGTCACACTACAGAGCTACTGAGACAAGCCTCTCTTCCTTCTAATAAATGGCTGAGGCTCCTCCCCCTCCTGTCCTGGGGAAGGAAAGAAAGAGCTAGAGCTTCCTTTGCCCAGTCCTAGGCTTGCCAATTCCCAGGTCCTAGCAGAGGTTCTTCTGCTTTCCCAGGCTCCTTCCCGCCCCCAGTCAGCTGGCCGGCGAGGGGAAGCCCCACCCCCACAGCCACCATGTGACTTTCCACCTCCAGAGGCTTCAGTCTCTGATTGGAAAGGCGTCCTCTTGGGATGGTGTGTCTGTGTTACTTTGAAGAAGTTGGCAGCAACTCGTGAGTAGAGATGCCAATCCCTCGCTTCAGAGCCGCCAGAAATGGGGGGGGAGGGAAATGTCTTCTGGGCACTTCATTATTCCCTATGTGGAGATCGATTCTCATAGGGTATAATGGGGAATTGATCTGGAGGTATCGGGGGCTCTGGGGGGGGCTGTTTTTTGAGACAGAGGTACCAAATTTTCAGCATAGCATCTAGTGCCTCTCCCCAAAATACCCCCAAAGTTTCAAAACGATTGGACCAGGGGGTCCAATTCTATGAGCCCCGAAAGAAGGTGCCCCTATCCTTCATTATTTCCTATGGAAGGAAGGCATTTAAAAAGGTGTGCTGTCCCTTTAAATGTGATAGCCAGAACTCCCTTGGAGTTCAATTACGCTTGTCACACTCTTGCTCCTGGCTCCACCCCAATGTCTCCTGGCTCCACCCCCAAAGTCCCCAGATATTTCTTGAATTGGACTTGGCAACCCTACCCAGTCCCCACCATCAGGAGAGCTACAAAGAATGCTTTTAAGACTAGCAACGTTTTAGTGAAGGTATGAGCTTTTTGCCTTGCTACAGAGAGAAAGAGAGAGAGAGAGAGAGTTTTGTTGGCCTTCTAACTGGGCTCCCCTCCTCTTTTTCACTGTACTCATGCCCTCCAGTCTTCCTTAATAGGAAAGCAGGTGAACTATTTAGAAGAGAAATATCAGCATTAGGCTGAGAGTGTGTTCCACCCCGGGTTTACCTAGCTAATTTTCCTTATTTTTTTCTTTCACATTTTCCTTTGATTGGGGGTCTTGAATTTAGACTTCCCAGATAATAGGCCGACACTGACCACTGTACATGGCTGTCTCTCTGTTCTTGTGGTTGTTTTTGGGAGGAGGAGTTGTATTTTTTTTTTTAGTTATAGTCATTTTTCTGGGGAAAATGATAGTTTTGTAGACAAGCACATAGCCCTCAGTCTGTGCCATGGTGCCTTCACATGTTCTTGACTAGCACTTGAAGCAACTTCTGTACTAAAGCTCACAATGCCCAGCTGCTTCATGTTCCTCTGGGTCTTAGGCTCAAAGCATTGACCATGAGATGTCTGTAATGAATGTCAATGAATCAAAAGTAGGTTTGTAACTTCCGAGGTTGAGTCATGGAGGACTGAACTGCTTTTCACAAGAGGAGCAGACCAGAGCCTCTGTTCTGGACAGAGAAGGTGATCCTAATGCCTGCTGCCTACTTCTCCTAGGTAAGGAGAAGGCCAAGACATGCTTATTAAATTCTGAAGGGATTTACTTTGGCTGATGAGGGATCCCAGAGGGGTTCCTTTTTGGCTTTGAAGAGTTCCCGGAGAAGAATTGCATTCCAACGTCTTCAGAGGATTACTGGGGTCGTTAAATCGACTTAAATTCATCATGATTCAAAGCTTCTTTGGAACTAATTAACATCTACTCTTGAGAAGAACGGTGCTTGAAAGGATCGTGATCTAAAGGTAAAAGATCTTTATCTATCACTCCAGGACTAAAATAAGACTTATTTGAAGTAAAAACGAAGGTCTGGATTAATCTATATTAGTGTAAAGTAAAGAAGATAAAGGAGGGGGTAAATTTGGGACTAACAAAATCAGAGAAACAAGGTTAAAAGAAGAAAAATAACTATTGTTATGCATACCTGTGGTTGGGCTAGACAACCCCCTCCGAAACAGAACTGCTGATCAGAAGGACGTCACAGGAAGTGGCATCATAGAAATAACGTGAGACTTCTCAACCACAGAGAAGGAAACTTTGTGGCAAGAAAGGAAGGAGGTCATTGAAAGAAGGTCAAAAGTTTAAAAATATTTAAAAAGACAACGGGACTTTAAAAATTAGCAGAGCCAGCAAATATCTTCATTAGAAGGCAAGATTTATTGGGCTATATACTTTGAATCAGTTTTGGAGCATTTTAGAAGAAAAAAGAAAAAAATTTTTTAAAAGGGACAGAAAAGCCACAAATGCCATTTTGAAGAAAATAAAAATTTAAAAAATTAATATCTCAACCTAGGAACTTCTGGGAACGGCGATTTTGGGCTCATCTGAAAGGGCATGCTTTAATCTTTAAGACTGATTTGGTGAGGTCAATTTTGAAGCCTATTTTTATAATGGGCAGGCAGTGATGTCTATCCATAAATCAGGAGCAAAGCAGATTCATACGAGGGCTAGGTTAACTTGAGGAAGCAAAAATGTCCAAAATGCAGGAACAAATAGAAGCCATGGAGGCAAGATTGGTTAAAGTGATAAAAGACTCAGTAACTGAGTGTAAGAAGGAATTTTAAAAAAGACACTGAAGAGCTCAGAAAAGATTCCCAAGCAGTGTTAAAGAAAGTGCAGGAGGTAGAAGAAAAGGTGAAAGACCATGATGCAAGAATTGAAACAGTGGATTCCACTATTAAAAAAATCCAGGAGAAAGCAGTACTACAAGACTGTAAATTAATGGAAAATCAGATACGTTTGAGAGGGGTGCCTGAATCTGCTAAGACTGATTTAAGGACATATATAATAAAAATCATTGCTGAATTTTTGGGAGATGACCCTGATGAAACCAGTTATTTTTATGATTATATCTACAGGGTTAATTCAGACTATGCTAGGAAAAATAAACTACCAAGGGATGTGGTAGTGAGATTGGTGACAAGAGATATGGTGGGAAGGATTCTAAGTAAACAATTTGAAAATACACTGGAGGTGGATGGCAGTAGTGTAAGAATCATGAAAGAATTGCCAAGGAAAGTTATAAATGACAGAAGATTGTACAAAAAACTGACTGACAAGCTGAGAGAAAATGAAATGATATACAGATGGATACTTCCAGAGGGTCTAAATTTTGAATACAAAGGAAAGAGATTTACAATTACAAGTACTCAAGGAATGTCGAAGTTTTTGGAGGAACATAAGGAGTTTGGGGGTACAGATTAAAAATAAAAAACCATGATGGATTACAAATTAATTTCTTGGAATGTAAATAGACTAAATTCACCTCAAAAAAGAAGGGCAACTTTTCATTGGATTGGGAAACAAAAATGTAATATAATTTGCCTACAAGAAGTACACATCAAACAAATGGATTACAAATTTTTATGGAATAAACAATTTGGTGTGGAATTTTGTTCATTGGCTTAGGAGAAAAAAAGGGGAGTGGTTTTTTACGTGAAACAAGAATTAGACCCAAAAATGATTTTTAAGGACAATGATGGTAGATTTATTGCGGTGGAAGTGATGTTGAATAATAAAAGAACTTTGTTATTGGGACTGTATGCCCCAAATGGAGCAAAAGACTCTTTCTTTAAAGACATTATGCAACAATTAGATCAAGTGACATATGAGCAAATTATTTTAATGGGAGATTTTAATGGAATGGTTAAAATATTCTGGACAGATCTGGGGGAAAAAATAATGAAGGAAAACTACCAAAGTCATTTTTTGAACTAGTGAAACAAGAAAGTCTGAAGGATATACGGAGGGAATTTAGTCCCAAAGAACGTGACTATACTTTCTTCTCAGCAAGACATAATTCTTTCTCAAGAAACCCGACTAATTTGATGAATGGACAACTAGTCATCTTGTGGATATCACGACTACAGCATTTAGCACCTATTTTATTATATATTTAACTTTTAAATAATTTTTACTGTAACTGATATTTAAAACTGTTTATGTTGTTTTATGATTCATGGGATTCCCATGTCTGTCAGCCGCCCTGAGCCCGCCCCGGCGGGGAGGGCGGGATATAAAAATAAAATATTATTATTATTATTATTATTATATGTTATGGATTACAAAAAATTTGGGACTTATAACAAAAAAAATAGAGATTCTTCCCAAAATAGGGGCAGACCATAATCCATTAATGTGGCCTGCAAAACCCATGAAAAAGATTTTAAGATGGCGGATAAATGAAGATTTGCTGCAGAAAAAGGAAGCAGTAGAGTCTCTGGAAAAGGAGACCAAATCTTTTTTTCAAATAAATGAAAATGAGGACATTCAATTTCAAACGGTGTGGGATGCATATAAAGCGGTAATGAGGGGCATCCTAATTACATTGAATAATAAAGATGTAAGAGCCAAAGAAAAACAAATGATGGATATACAAAAAGAGATTGGAAAGAAGGAAAAGGAGCTTAAAAAGAGGCCTGGGAAAAAGAAAATTATAAGGGAGATTACAATATTACAAAGTCAATTGAGACATTTGTTAAATAAAGAAGTGGAATGGAACTTAAAAAGACTTCAACAGAAATCTTTTGAAGGAGCGTATAAGCCTGGAAAATATTTGGCATGGCTAAAAGAAAAAAAAAGGGAGAGTAAAGTGATTAATAAAATTATATCTGGAGGCAAGGAAATTGTTGATCATGAAGGAATCAAAAGAAAATTTTATAAATATTATGCTAAGTTGTTTAAATGTCAAGAGGTGGCCAAGGAAAAGATTGACACATATCTATGGAAAATTAAGGTAAATCCTTTAACTGAAAATATGAAGAAGATATTAAATGAACCAATTGGAAAAGAAGAAATAGAGGTTGCAATTAATTCAATAAAATTAGGGAAGGCACCCGGTCCAGATGGTTTCACAGCAAAATTTTATAAAGTCCTTGTGGAGGCCCTACTACCAAAACTGCAGAAGTTGATGAATACTATAAGAACAGATGGGAAATTACCTAATACTTGGAAAGAAGCAGTAATTTCGCTGATACAGAAAGAAGATAGAGATGCCACGAACGTAAAAAAATTACAGACCAATTTAATTACTCAGTAATGACTACAAAGTGTATGCTAGAATATTAGCAGAATGCCTTAAACAGCATTTGAATAACTTCATTAAAGAAGAGAAGCAGGATTTCTTCCCAGGAGGCAAATTAGAGACAATATCAGAACGGTTATGGACATTATTGAATATTATGAAAAACACCCTGAAAAAGAGGTGGCATTATTTTTTGCAGATGCAGAGAAAGCATTTGATAATGTGCATTGGGACTTTATGTTTTCAGTGATGGAGAAATTGAGATCGGGAGAAGATTTTATAAGAATGGTGAAGGCGATATATACTGAACAACAAGCAAGGCTCTGTATAAATGCAGATTTGACAGAAAAAATGATAATTAGTAAAGGAACAAGACAAGGTTGCCCTCTATCTCCACTGATATTTATAATGACTTCAGAAGTGTTGCTTATGCAAATCCAAGAGATAGAGGGACTGAAATGGAAAGGTTTTTCTTAAAAATACAGAGCGTTTGCAGATGATGTAATGTTTATAAATGAAAATCCCACTCATGTGACATCACTGTTGCTATGTAAGATACAAGAATATGGAGAATTGGCAGGCTTTTATATAAATAAAGAGAAATCAAAAATTTTGTGTAAAAATATGTCAAAGAATAAACAGAAAGAACTACAACGTTTAATAGAGTGTGAAGTGACCCAAAAAGTAAAATATCTAGGGATAGAAATTACAACAAAAAACATTGACCTGTATAAAAACAAGTATGAGAAACTTTGGCAAAAATTGATGGAGACGTATTAAAATGGAATAAGTTAAACCTGTCTATACTGGGCAGAAGTTCTGCAATCAAAATGAATGTTTTACCAAGAGTTATGTTCTTGTTTCAAACAATTCCAATAGTGAAAGACAATAAACAATTTTATAAATGGCAAAAGAAACTTTCAGAATTTGTATGGGCTGGAAAGAAACCAAGAATTAAAATGAAAATTCTGATTGATGCAAAAGAAAGGGGAGGCTTTCAATTGCCGGATTTAAAGTTGTACCATGATGCAGTTTGTTTGGTGTGGATCAAGGAATGGATGGCGTTATTAAATAGAAAATTATTGGCATTAGAAGGTCATGGAAATGTTTTTGGTTGGCATGCTTATTTCTGTTACGGGAAAAGTAAGATGGACGGCTTCTTCTTACATCATTATATAAGAAGTAACTTGTTAAATACTTGGTCGAAATACAAAAGATATGGGGATGAGAGGAAATCGCCTTGGATTGTGCCAACAGAAGTAATAAAGTTATACTCAGATATTAATGAAGAGAAATGGTTATCGTACAAACAATTGTTAAAAATACATGGAGGCAAGGTGGAATTAAAATCAGCGGAAGAATTAGAATATAAGTATAATTGGTTTCAATTGCAACAAATCAAGAGTTTGCTTGAACAGGATATTAAAAATGATGGAGTGAGACAAGAACAAACAGATTTGGAAAGACAATGAAAAATTGATTTCAAGAATTTATAAATTATTATTGAAATGGTCTACAGAAGATGAAGTAGTTAAATCTCAAAAGATAAAATGGCCGATAAATATAAATAAAGAAATACAGATGGAACAACGGGAGTATCTATGGAAGAATATGAAGATATCAACATGTAATAATATTAAAGAAAATTGTTTTAAAATGCTATATAGGTGGTATATGACACCTAAAAAACTGTCAAAAATGAACAATCAGGTGTCAGATAGATGTTGGAAATGTAAAAAAACATGATCTTTCTACCATATGTGGTGGAATTGTGAAAAGGCAAAACAATTTTGGCAAATGATTCAGCAAGAGATTTCAAAAATTTTGGGTTACAATATTAAGAACGCACCAGACATTTTTGTTGGGATTACAAATGGAAAAATTTCCAAAACAAGATAGAACGATAATTTGGTACATGCTTTCAGCTACACGGACATAATATGCACAGATGTGGAAGCAAGACAAAATACCAGAAAAATGGGACTGGATTATAAAAGTTATGCATTGGAGTGAAATGAACAAACTTACAAGATTCTTAAAAGAGTATGATCTAGAGAAGTTAAAAAATGAATGGGGAAAATTCCAAAAATATGTTGAAAAACAATGGAAGGTAAAAGGTTATTTGATGATTTTTGACAATAGCTAAAAAATTAGACTATGTAATTATATATTTTTTGTTTTCAACTTATTTTGACAAGGATTATAGTTAAAAATGAGACTACGGGAATATATTATCCCTTCAGTTTTATTTTTATGATAAGGACTAAAGGATCATAATGAAGATGCATTATAATTACAGTATATGGTTTTTTCCTTATTTTTATTATACTTTGGACATAAGACTTTTTATGAAGATTCTTAATTGGATAAAATTACCTTTTACTTTTTTATTATTTTAATTAAAATGCACCGTCGGAGGTCACGAAAAGCAGGAGAAAAATATAATGTATTGGTACTAAGTTTTTAATAATAGATGAGTATTATTACAATATATTGCAGAACAATAAAAATTGTTTTTTAAAAAAAGTAGGTTTGCAGCTTACAAATGTGCACACCTGAACAACACATATTCAAGACTGGTACAGCCCAGACATTGTCTACAGTTTTTGATGCAATAATTCATAGCACGAGGTGGCATTTATCAGAGACTGTAAAATAAGATATTGCAAGCAGGCTAATATTTTAAGCATGTTTTATTTTAAGCAAAAAAAATCTTCAATTGTGTGTCTGTGCCCTTTATAAAGTTTATATGTCTGCTACCTGGCATTACATTTTATGATACAAATGGCTTGGCCCTAGGCTTCCCAACCCTCCCGCCCTGGCAGGGGACCCCAGGATTTCCACCCTCTTCCCCTGCTCCCGAAAAAAAAGGAAGCGAGGGGAGGGGGGAAACGGCGCCGGGGAGCATGGTGAGCCGCCCGATCCTGGAGCGGGCGAGGCCGCCGCGCCACTGCCGCCCCCTCCCCGCCCACCGCAGCTGCTCCTCCGAGATGGGCCCAGGCTGAGCCCATCTCGGAGGAGCAGCCAAGAGGCGGCAGCAGCGCAGGCAAAACCAACGAAGCAAAACCAGAGAAGGGGAGGGCAAGGCAGGCCAGGAGCATGGCGAGCCGCGAATCCGGGCCCTTCTAGGACCTGGACTCGCGGTTCGCCACGCCCCCGGCCCGCCTCCACCCCCCCTACGATTTCACCCCAGAGGCGGAGCAGGCGAGGCCGCCGTGCCGCTGCCGCCCCCCCCACCCCACCGCAGCTGCTCCTCCGAGATGGGCTCAGCCTGAGCCCATCTCGGAGGAGCAGCCACGGCGAGCGGAGAAGAGGCGGCAGCCGCACAGCGGCGTCGCCTGCTCCGAGACGGGGCGGCTCGCCACGCTCCCCGGCACCGTTTCCCCCCCCCCTAGCTCCACCCCAGTGTCTCCTGGCTCCACCCCCAAAGTCTCCTGGCTCCACCCCCAAAGTCCCCAGATATTTCTGGGATTGGACTTGGCAACCCTACTCGGCCTGACAAGGTCTCATTTATGTCAAATTCGGCCCTCATAACAAATAAGTTCGACACCCCTGGTTTAGATGGTTGTAACTCAGCTTAGGACCACACTTAAAAAGAAAATTACACAGTTGGGCATGGTTTTACAGGGGATATACATCAGAAGGGAGAAAAGGAAATGTAAAATGGTGCAGAAGCAACCACACAGAGTATAGGCATAAGGGGACCTTTTAGTCCTTCTGTTGTCCCCCAAATGCATTCTAGCATGCACTTGGCAAAGCCCTGTTTTCAGCACATGTGTTTTCTTGCACAGATATCCATGAACATAGAGGAAAAAGTCTCTGACCGTTTTTGCACTAACCTTGCTTGGATGTTGCTCCGCGCCAGGCTTCTGTTTCTCTCCGGAGCAAGCTAGCAATTTTGCACCAGCTGCTCCAAGCCACCATTTTGTGCCGGGGCAACCTGTGATTTGCCATGCGGAAGAGTAAATCTGAAAAAACAGGTTTACGTTGCCATGCGGCAAGTCACGGGTTGCCCCAGGGCAAAATAGTGGCATGGAGCAGTTGGTGCAAAATCGCTAGCTTGCTCTGGAGAGAAACAGAAGCCTGGCACGGAGCAACGTCAGAGCAAGGTTAGTGTGAAAACGGTCTCTGTGTGTGTGTGTTGGGAAACAGAAAGTATCACTGAGTTCCCAGAATAAATAAAACAAATAAACTCAACTTCTTGGGCACGATGGCACACTTAAGTGCATACATCTATTTCTACACAATGTAGGAAAAATCTTATGTGTGAAGGACCCCTGATTTTTCACTTTAAGTGGAAAAACAAAGATTTACCATTTGTTTCTGATTTGAGGAAGGAATCTCCAGTGTAAGAGGAAGAAATAGCCTGCTTTTCTTTCTTCAGGGTGTCTTTGGTACAATAACCTGTAGAGGGCATAAAACAGAAAACTTCTTTGGTGCTTAACAGACCTCACACTCAGCTTGCGTAAACTGGACTCTTTCCATTGACAGTAAAACAAACTTCTCTCTTATTTATATTGGATTTCTTATTCTAGGCTCACATCACTAGTCACCAGAAATGTTAATCCACTATTTATCAGGTTCAGGGGTGGAGTTCTAGCAGGAGCTCCTTTGCATATTAGGCCACACACCCCTGATGTAGCCAATCGTCCAAGTTTACCAGGTTCTTTTTTGTAAGCTCTTGGAGGATTGGCTACATCAGGGGTGTGTAACCTAATATACAAAGGAGCTCCTACTAGAATTCCCCCCCGATCAGGTTTATCAGTACATATATCCCACATTTATTAATCTGTACCAAATTAGCTAAATCTAATGTTGATGCAACAACTGGATGGCCCAGGCTAGCCTGATTTCATCAGATCATGGAAGCTAAGCAGTGTCAGACCTGAATGGGAATATCACTGGATAGGAGACCACCAAGGGATGCTATGCAGAGGCAGGCAATGGCATACCACCTCTGAACGTCCCTTGCCATGAAAAGCCTATGGGATTGCCATAAATTGGCTATGCCTCGGTGGCAGTTTCTACCACCAGTATGTTGAGAGACATGATCAGGTTGAATGCTTTATTTGGGAGGCATAAGGAAATGGTCCCATTCAAGAACAGCAGTGATGTTGCCTTATGACAAATGCACAATTAATAGAGGGATAACATGAAATATCAGACTGAGAGCTATCACATGATCATTTAGGAATGTGGTAGTCAGAGTAATGTTTTGCCCATTGGAAAGCTGGCCCACCATGTGCAAATATACCTTCAAGCAGGGGTGGAAATCTAGCAGGAGCTCCTTTGCATATTAGGCTACACACCCCTGATGTAGCCAATCTTCCAAGAGTTTAAAAGGCTCTTTTTTGTAAGCTTTTGGAGGATTGGCTACATCAGGGGTGTGTGGCTTAATATGCAAAGGAGCTCCTGCTAGAATTTCACCCCTGCCTTCAAGTACTCTGAAAGATGAATCATGCACATAGCAAAAAATAAGCACAAATGGTTGTCCACAGGCTGAGAACCAGCATGTACAAGTTTATTAAACAATATTCATATTACTAACACAGTTGTATGAATAGACCCTGAGAACATATCTCAATGGGAGCTTTCAGGTTAGGGTATTTGACAGTTAACCAGATGTTGTATAAGAGGATATTTTGTTTGATCCTTACAACACGTCTATGCATAATAACAAAAAAACTTTGATGGGAATCCTTATGTCTTGAAACTTGTGGGATGAGGCTAAGTAAGCACAACCAAACATAGAAAAGTTCCTCATGCAAATTTACAGTATCATCAATGCTGTCACAGTTATGCAGGAATGTGCCAGAGGGGGCAAGATATGTATGGGAAGAAATCAACTGAGAAGAAATCATGGTTACCTGAGTGAGCAATTCTGCCTCACTAGTGAAATTCCCTCACTGAAACTGTTCAATGGACATTTACCTTTTTGAGTTTTAGATGCCAGGTGAAGGTTTATTTTTGCAGGCATTTGGTGATACTTAAACTTTCAATTTTGTTTCTGTTGCCCTCCTATCTGCTGCAGCTGTTATTTAGCTGAAAAATTTAGTGCTGGAATTCTAATGATATTGGTTTTCATATTTATTATTAATGAGTTGGATATAATAACACTCTTCAACTAAATGAGGCTCAACCCAGAGGAGGAAAAGAAAGACTCTTCATTTATTTTCACTCATCATCTTCTTCTTAGCTGAAGGGAGTTGCTGGGATTTCACCTCTTGAATATAATTTAATTTTTATTTCTTGTGACTGATGATGATGAGCTGCTTTGAGGACTTTTTATGATAAAGGTAAGATATAAATTCCTTACAATAAAAAGTAAACAATCCTATCTTCTTTTAGACCTTCCTGAATTGCCATGAGAATGAGTTACTAGGATGTGACTCTGGGAAGTGTGTCTGATGCCACAGTGGTGCTGTGTGAATTGAGCATAAGTCACCAGTATGGTCATGTGACAGTGTGTCATGCGACAGTATGTGCCATAAGAAAACAGACCTCCATTGAGACCAGTGTTGGATGCACTGAAGACTTTCCCACTGTCTTTTGTCATGATCAGCAGCTCCACCTCTTTCTTGGGGGCCACATTCTCTTTCTCGAGGAGCAAAAATTTGCAGTCCTTGCGGAGGATGTCATCATTCTGGGAGTTCATGGTGGTGGCAGCTATAAGACAGGCCAAAAGCAGAAGATAAATCAAGAGAAATGAACATATGCACCTGAAGTGGACACAGCCTGTCATATTTGTAGCAGAAAGAAATCCTGCTAACTTCTTTTGAGCCTGAAGATGAGCCTCCTATATTAGAGGAAAGCTCCTTGCACCAAAGGAACACACCACCATTGCCTTAGTAGAGTGGAATTATATACTTGGGACCTGAACATTTTGGGTTTCAGCATTTAGTTCCCAGAATGTGATTTACAACTCCACAAATACTGGATTAAAACATATTTTAAAAATAGGATTTCTAATTTTTGTCTAGCATAGTTCCTATGACTTTAAAAGAATAATAATTAGAGACTGGATTTATACCCCGCCCTTCACTTAGAGTCTCAGAGAGGTTTACAGTCTCCTTTCCTTTCCCCTCCCTACAACAGACAGGTAGGTGTGAGGTAGGTGTGGCTGAGAGAGCTTTTGAGAGAACTGCTTTTGAGCAAAACTGCTCTGAGAGAACTTGTGACTGACCCAAAGTCGCAGTTGCATGTGGATGAGTAGGGAATCAAACCCAATTCTCCCAGATTAGAGTCTGCACACTTAACTACCACACCAAACTGGTGTAGTTATATGAAATGTTGAAGGCAGCATTCATAAAGATTTCCATAACAATATATCTCTGATTGGAAAAGCTACACCCACTGAATCTTGTCATTGGTTAAAGTACTAGAGCCTTGCTGAGGATTAAATGCCAACCTGGTCCAAAACTGTATCCCAATTAAAGTCTGCTGAAGTCACTTGACCTTTTCCTCCAACTGCTCAGCTCAGGCTAATATATACACTTCAGCATTTGGTAGTAAATTTTCCTCTGTATTAATTTTGTAGAGAATCTAATACTTTTAAATTAGAAACAATAGAAAAGCCATTGTACATATCAATATCAATAATGCAGAAGCAGAAAAAAGGGTTACAACAGGAGGTTATACAGAACTGAAAGAGTTATAAATCTTGACAAAACATTTCCCTAATGTTGATCAGCCAGAGATTTTCATTTGTACTGAGAGTGCTTGGGAACTATAAAGGAATTCTGCTATCTGCTACATAGGCTTGTTGTGCAATCAGATCAGAAGTGGAAAAGATCTCTGTACTTTGATTTATTCACTATGTAAGCCCTTTATGTAAAAATTTTCTAGCACAAAGTTGTATTTAAAAACATTGCATTTGGTTTTGCAACTAGATAGCCTGGTGGAAATAGATGTTGCTCCACTTTGAGGGAAATTGTTACAAAATTGGCATTGGCAAGAATTATATCTGGTCCTGCCGCCCTGAGCCATTCGTGGGAAGGGCGGGATATAAATCCCAAATAAATAAAAAATAAATAAAAATCTCCAACCATTTGAACATGCAATGCCTTTATTTTATTTTTAAAATTCAAACAGCAACAGCTGCATCTAGTGGACAATATGGTTAACAACATGACCAATGGTGGGACTTTCTTTTTACACCCAGCAGATGGAAGACCTTCTAGCCAAAACCAAACCCAGCTGTAGGGCAGTAATAAAAATGTTACATTGTAATGAGCAAGCATCTTGAGTTCCCCAGAATTCTGCTTCAGGCTGGAGGCAGTCTCTGTTTAGATTAGGCCATGTTGGGTACAAAACAGATTTCTAGTTGCACCAGTGGCTCCCGGGCCAGAGAAAAAAAGGGCTTTTTTTTAGCAGGAACTCCTTTGCATATTGGGCCACACACCCCTGATGTAGCCAGTCCTCTTGCAACTTACAGCTGGCCCTGTACTAAGAGCCCTGGAAGCTCCAGGAAGATTGACTACATCAGGGGTGTGTGACCAAATATGCAAAGGAGTTCCTGCTACAAAAAAAGCCCTGCCAATACATTATGTATGTGGACTCAAGGGAAGACTTTAGTGTTTCCGCCTGGCTCATTGGAGCCATACGGACTGAGATGGGGGACTTGGGAACAAAGGGCTATAGGATTCAAACCCCCGCAGCCCACGACCAATCACAAGCCCCCACCAATTTGAATTACCCAATAACGTGCTTGCGCGGGAACCCCGAGATGTATATAAGTTTGGCCCATGGGCCCCAATGCCAGTCTTGGGCTGTAACCTTTTACTATGTGATCCCTATTAAAGAGCTTGTTATCACTTATTTCGAGACTCTGCCATGCATGGAACCCACTGTATTATATAATGCCAGAAAAGTAGACTGGTAGGATCACCAGAGGCACTTTTTTCAGGGGATAGCTTTAAAATAATAATTAAAAATATGTTAATGATTGAAAATTAACATAATTCTAAAGATATAAATTGGGTTTAGCAGGGTTAACTCTGCGTAGGATTATACTGCCAATATCTGACCGAAACAATACATGTAAATGAAACTTTTACAACATATGATCATTTTCTTAAACATTCTCTTTTTTAATTAATTTAAATTAGCATACAGGGTATTAAACAGCAAAGCCCTTAATGGAAAGTTTAGATAAATTGGGCAAAATAAGAATTTAATTATATTTTGCATGATAAAGAAGCACATATAAAATTAAAACATATTATACTAATGACAGGAGCCCCGTGGCACACAGCGGTAAAGCAGCAGTACTGCAGTCCGAGCTCTCTGCTCACAACCTGAGTTTGACCCCAGTAGAAGCTGAGTTCAGGTAGCTGGCTCAAGTTTAACTCAGCCTTCCATCCTTCTGAAGTCGGTAAAATGAGTACCCAGCTTGCTGGGGGTAAAGTGTAGATGACTGGAGAAGGCAATGGCAAACCACCCCGTAAAAAGTCTGCCGTGAAAGCGTCATGATGCGACATCACCCCAGAGTCAGAAACGACTGGTGCTTGCACAGGGGATACCTTTACCTTTTATACTAATGATAGTTAATCATTTAGGTCAGGATCCTACCATACCTCAGCTAAACCAGCCCCATCTCACACTGTAATTATTCTATCAATGCAAGGTTAGAATTATTTATTTTAGTTGTATTAATTTGCAGATGTGATCACTCAATGAAGAGCACCTTAGTACAAAACAAATTATTATCTGATATTTGCCTGTTAAAGAAACTCAGTGATAACTTTTTTTTTGGGGGGGGGGGGGAGTCTCTGTCATATTGATGTTACATTTTTTTAAACTTTGAAAAACAGGCCCTGGTAAAATGTGATTCCCTACAACTACTGATAAGGGTTGAAGCAGAAAGTGCCAAAGCAGGATTACAGCTGAAAATCAAAAAGATAAACGTAATGACTATTGGGGAATTATACAGCTTTAAGGCTGATGATGAAGAAATTCAAATTGTTCAAGATTTTCTATTCCTTGGCTCAAACATCAACCCAAAGGGAGACTGCACCCAAGAAGTCAGAAGGAGATTGAAACTGGGGAGGGCAGCCATGAAGGAGCTAGAAAAGATCCTTAAGTGTAAGGATGTGTCAATAGCAACAACCAAGATCAAGTTAACTAAGTGGGCCCTAGACCAAATCAAGCTTGAAGCTAAAATGTCTAAACTGAGGCTATTGTAGTTTTGGTCACATTATAAGAAGACAAGAATCACTGGAAAAGACAATAATGCCAGGAAAAGTTGAAGGTAGCAGAAGGAGAGGAAGACCCAACATGAAATGGATTAACTCGATAAAAGAAGCCACATTCCCCAGTTTGTATAAACTGAGGAAGGCTGATAATGTTTTGGAGAATGTTAATTCATAGGGTCACATAAGTCAGAAGTGACTTGACAGCACTTAACACACAAACATGCTTCTCCTCAGCTAGCAGAGCAAGTAGAATAATAGAATCATAGAGTTGGATGACCTCTAGGGTCATCTAGAAGCAGAAGTCATCTTGGTAAGCAGAAGGTCTCAGGTTCAATCCCCAGCATCTCCAACTAAAAAGGGTCCAGGCAAGTAGGCGTGAAAAACCTCAGCTGGAGACCCTGGAGAGTCATGAATGGGGCTGTGGCTCAGTGGTAGAGCATCTGCTTGGTAAGCAGAAGGTCCCAGGTTCAATCCCCAGCATCTCCAACTAAAAAGGGTTCAGGCAAATAGGCGTGAAAAACCTCAGCTGGAGACCCTGGAGAGTCATGAATGGGGCTGTGGCTCAATGGTAGAGCATCTGCTTGGGAAGCAGAAGGTCCCAGATTCAATCCCTGGCATCTCCAACTCAAAAGGGTCCAGGCAAGTAGGCGTGAAGAACCTCAGCTTGAGACCCTGGAGAGCCGCTGCCAGTCTGAGTAGACAATACTGACTTTGATGGACCAAGGGTCTGATTCAGTATAAGGCAGCTTCATATCTAGTCCAACCCCCTGCACAATGCAGGAAACTCACAAACACTTCCCCCTAAATTCACAGGACCTTTATTGCTGTCAGATGGCCATCTAGCCTCTGTTTAAAAACCTCCAAGGAAGGAGAGCCCACCACCTTCCGAGGAAGCCTGTTCCACTGAGAAATTGCTCTAACGGTCAGGAAGTTCTTCCTAATGTTGAGCCAGAAACTCTTTTGATTTAATTTCAAACCATTGGGTCTGGTCCTACCTTCCGAGGCCACAGAAAACAATTCCACACCATCCTCTATATGACAGCCCTTCAAGTCCTTGAAGATGGTGATCATATCACCTTTCAACCTTTTCTCATAGGACTTGGTCTCCAGACCCCTCACCATCTTCGTTGCCCTCCTCTGGACCCGTTCCAGTTTGTCTATACCCTTCTTAAAATGTGGTGCCCAAAACTGAACACAATACTCTGGGTGAGGCCTTACCAGAGCAGAGTAAAGTGATACCATCACATCATGTGATCACATCAAGTACTGTTACTGCAATGAATAATGTGGGCTGAGATTATCAGGTGCACCTAACCCAACAGTGTCTGTGAAGCACTAGTGACAGGAGATACAGCTCCTTCCCATACATGCAACATACATGTGTATGGCTATCTATTGCAGAAAAGCTACTATCCCCTTGATTATGTGGAGCACAAGATAATGTGGAACACTTACCTGTTGTAACTGAAGTAGAAATGCCAGTATTAGTCACACCAGAGCTCTGGGTAGTGTTTTTCTTTACTCCATATGCTGCTAAAAGGAGTGGGGAGAGATAAGGGAGGAGAAGACTTCTTAAATTCACTTCTTCAAATTACTGGAAGCCAAAGGGAGAGTTTAAGATGGCTGCCTCCCCCAGCACCAGGAGTGCCAAACAGGAAGTACAGAGACATAGAGAAAAATACTAATTAAAAATTATAATAACATTTCAATATTTTTGTAGCAAAAGCCCAGGAAGAACCTATTTACATATTCGGCAACACCCCCTGATGTCACCATTGTTTCACACAGGGCTTTTTTTGTAGAAAAGGCCTAGCAGAAACTCATTTGCATGTTAGGCCGCATCCCCTGACATCAAGCCAGCCAGAACTGCATTCCTGTGCATTCCTGGTCAACAAAAGCCCTGCATGTTCTGATTGTTGAGGAGACAATTATTAACTGTTTTGATTGACTGGAATAAAAAGGGGGAATGGGGTACTTCATAGCAAAATATAAGCCAATATTAACATATTTTTTTTTAAAAAACCCTGACAATCAGTAAGTTGAACATGTCTAGCAATTATGATTTTGGCCCTTAAAAAAAGACACACTCAAATTATAAATGTCTTAGTTGAACCAGTAAACATAGTTCTTCATGACTTTCAGGACCAAACTTGATGTAGTTGGAGGAATCCATATTTATCTGTATATGTGTCCATTGGTTCATGTCTAAAGCAGGTGATTGGGGGTTGTTTTTAAACAAACAGCTTGTTAGTGAGGGAAACAAAACCATTTTCCTGCTCCTCCTTACTGAACCATGTTCTACAGCTTTAATTATTTTCTTCTCAGCACACCTCTGGTACTGAAAATGAACTAAGATCCAGAGTGAACAAGATAAGGATGGAAATGGCACAGTTATTAGGTACTTTTTTGTTTTTTAAAAAAGCCTCAGACTTATCCAAAACCCTATAATGAATTCTGAACCTGATCCCTGTGTGGATTGATAGAGCCCATGAATGGGGCTAGGTTCACACAGGGGATATTTTTCTACAAACCTCGAGAGAACCCCCAGTTTGTAGAAAAACCACAAACATTTTTTAAACAATTAGGGTGGTTAAAAGATTTCCCCAGACTGCAGAAGCACTGTCTGTGTAAGTGCAATGTCCAATGTGAGCATTGGGGGTAGGCATGCACTGAGCAATGGTGATGTTTGGGCTGCTGTAACTGCCCTTCCCTCCTCCTTTTTCATCACTAGGAGGAAAAGCTGATGGTGGCCAGGGATCAGTGTTAGACATGCTGCCACTATCTCTACCCCTCCTTCCACTCCTTCCTATAAGGAAGGAAAGAAGTGGGTAGATGGAGATTGCAGGTACTTGGTGCGAGTGGTAGTTATGCTGGAAGAAAGCCAAAGCATCTGTGACCAGGCCCCTTGTTTTGTCAGTCTCCTCCCTCATCTGGCATGGCCCCTCTGCCACTGCATTAGTTAGCTAGGGAGGAGAAGCTGAGATCCCACCACCACCAGCAGCACTACAGACAAGTGAGTAGGCAGGTGTGGGAGAGTGAGAGGAGTAGCGGGAGCCAGTGGTAGCTGTGTTTAAAGTGGGCAGCTCAGCTGTGCGTGGCCAGCTGGAGAGTGGGAGAGTGGATAGAATTCTTTCCCCTCTCTCTTTCTCTCTCTCTCACATGCACACAAGCAGGGCAGCCAGGGATGCTGGGTGGTTGATCTCACAGGTCCCTGTTTGTAGGCTCATAATAGGAGTTACTGACCTGTTGAGGTTGTAGTTCCACTGTTGGTAGCAGCAAATGTGCTTGGAGCCAGATTGTTTTGGACACCAAACACTAAAAAGCAAATGTCTTAGGATGAAGTCCACACTTATTAAAACAGCAATCATAGTCACAGTAGTGTCTCCCCTTAAGCACCATATTCAGATACTGAAAGTCTTCGCAGCACTGAAGTCAGCAAACTGGCTGATTCATCATGCTTTTGATATACAATTTAAATTACGCTCTCAGATGCCTATAACCATCCAGCTAGCATGAGCAAGCCTGTTTAAAAGAGACACAAATATGGAGTAAATCCATTGAAACAAACTGGATTACTTCCAGTGTTCCTGTTCTTTGGTGCCACAAACATAAGGGATTGATAGGATTGCCAGCTCTGCACTAGGAAATATTTGGAGATTTGGGGAGTGGAGCCTGGGGATGGAGGGGTTTGGAGAGGGGCAGGATCTCAATGAGGTATAAGGTCATAGACTCTACCCTCCAAAGCAGCCATTTTCCCCAGGGAAACTGATCTCTTTAATCTGGAGATGATGAGTTCTAATTCCAGGAGATCTCCAGGCCACACCTGGAGGTTGGAAACCCAAGGGATTGGAGAAGGAAAAATAATCTTATCCAGTGCACACTTCTAATGCTCCAAGCTTCTTGAAAAAGGTGAAGAGGAAAGACAGAGAAAACACACCTGTTGAAGAAGTGCTGAGGCCTGTATTCAGAGTGGGAGAGCTGGGAGCCAGATTGTTTGGGACTCCAAACACTGTAGAGGAAGGTGAAGAATAAAGGAAGAGAACATTGAAAAGTACAGTAATATCACAGCAGCAATGAGGCAGAAAACAGCCTGTTACATTGACAGCTCCAGTAACACAGCCCCATTTTATACAAATTATTTAATAGCCATGAAAGAAAAATTTAATCTAAGTCATTTCAGAAACAAATTGAATATCATGGTAATGAGGAAGCAATTTGGATCAGCCCACCTAAAAGGCCTTGGTAAAATATGTACATTCCCTACTCCCCAAGCTTGTGTGCTTGCCTCCCCATCCATCCTGATAAGTTAAAGACACAAATTTTCCCTTAAATGAACTGTATCAATCTCCAGAAATCTGTATCTATCAATCACATAATGTAGTATATTTTCTCACGCTGACACTTTGAAATGATTTCTACTGTCATTTGTACCATATGAGAGTGTTTGTAAGAGTTGAAATATGAGAAATTAGCATGTTAAATCTGTAGTTCATTACAAGTGGTTGCTTATTTGGTCACTTACAATTCTGTTTCTGCTATCATTTAATCATATTTCAAGTGCCATTGACTTATTTATCTAGAATATTTGTATGCTGCCTTTCCAGCCACCTGCTAGAGGTGATCAACAACAACAACAACAACAACAAAATAATCTAATTCACATCATTAACAAAGTTAAAAACTCAATAAGCCCCTAGCTATACAACCATCTAGATATATAAAACTAGAAGCCAATAAAACTTAAAGCATTAAATAAGTAGATCACAAAAATATGGCCAAGATCATAAAAATAAAACTACTAAGATATGAGATAAAACTTCTGTTAAAAGCTGAGATAAACAGCAGTGTTTCAGTCATGCACCTAAAAGACAGTAACATGGCACAAGGCAAACCTCAAGGTTGAGCATTCCTAAGGTGAAGTGCCACCATTGAGAATGCTTTACATCCCCATATCAGAGAGGAGGGCTAGAGTGGATTATCTTAACGTGTGAGCAGAACAGTACAGCAGAGGTGTATGCTGCAGGGAAGGTAGTCTTTCAGATGCTCTGCCTTCAAGCATATAACCTTAAAGATATCTCAGCATTATGAAAAGTGTCCAGAAACAAATGGGCAATAAATGCAGCAGATATTTCAGCACAATGATAATATGATCTTTGTATCTAGTCTCCATCAATAACACCCTGGCCACCACATTCTGAACCAACAGAAATTTCTGGATCACTTTTAAAGACTGTTCAACTAGTTGTAATCAGAGCACAGAACGTTGTGGACAAATCAAACTCTGTGAAGGTCAGCCAAAGCTGATAAAAGGTGCTATGTGCTACAGGGGGGGAGATATGAGCTCCCAACAAACAGACCAGGATTCAGCACCACCCCCCAAACTGTTATCTAACTCATTAGAGTTTGTAGAATCTTTCGGGATCAAGTGCCGTGTTCTACTGGAGAAAGTTTTCCTTCCAGACGTTTTGTTTTCTGGAAAGAAAACTTTCTCCAGTAGAACACGGCACTTGATCCCGAAAGATTCTACAAACCCTAATGATGTTACCAGCCATGAAAACCTGAATTCTTTGTTATCTAACTTCTTCAAGCCAGTCCAGGACAGGCTGACTCCTCAGTCCTCTAGTGGCTTTGTCACTAACAACCACCACTTCTATTATATGGAATGAACCTGTTTAGTGGCCTTCATCCATCTTATTCCCTTCTTCATGCATGTATTCAGGACTTTGTTAGACTCACCCCCATCCCCAATTCAGCTATTAGGGAAAATAAGAGTGTTATAATGGTAGCGCCTCACATCAAACGCCTGGATAATCTCTCCCAGATGCTAAGCCACATGGCGAAAAGAGGTACCCCTGCAGAATCTCATAGCCAAGTGTTCCAAACCAACTTCAAGAAATGACCAGCCAAGTAGGAAGAGGATCACTGATGTATGCTGCCTCCTTACTCCCAGTTCAGCCAACTTCTCCAAAAGGATATCATAGTCAATGTTAGATCCAGGTGGGCAGCCATGGTTTGAAGCAGTAGAACAAAGTTTGAATTCAGTGGCACCTTTAAGACCAACAAACTTTTATTCAGGGTATAAACTTTTATGTGCAAGCATAATTCTTCTATCTGAAGAAGTGTGCATGCACATGAAAGTTTATAACTAGAATAAAACTTTGTTGGTCTTAAACTTAATTCAAACTTTGTTCTATAGTCAATGTTATTGAAAGCTGCCAAGAAGTCTAGGAAAATCAATGTCTTCAGCATACCCCCCCTGTAATTCTCCTTTGAAGAATATCAGTCAGAGTAATGAAGGCTGTTATCATCATGAATCAGGTATGAATCTGGATTGAAGTGGGTGTAGAATAGTTTAATAATGATAACAAACTTTTAACAGTTATTAAAAGGGAAGTCTGAGTTTAGTAAAACATGTCTCTAGTAAGAGATGTGAGTTGCACACTCCTGAGAATGACAACTTTTCTTCCTATTTTCAAACTCAAGAATAACAAAAGCAATTGGGCTTGAGGGAAGGAAACATTTCCTGCTTATTAGCAATTATAAGACCCAGAAAACAAAAGCAAACTGTGAAACTAATTAGGGGCAGCTGAAAGGGAAAAATAAAATTTATTTAGATGCTTAACCTTCTCATTTTCATTCTTCCTCTGTAGCCCTTAAGACTTCTTATGTCCTTCATACAATTAGTCATTCCTTGAGTCTGAGAAAAATGATACCTAAGCTTGTGTAACATCCAAAGGGTACTGCAATGCTTGTGTACCTGATCCAGTAG
This sequence comes from Heteronotia binoei, assembly GCF_032191835.1. Taxonomy (NCBI): domain Eukaryota; kingdom Metazoa; phylum Chordata; class Lepidosauria; order Squamata; family Gekkonidae; genus Heteronotia; species Heteronotia binoei. The sequence continues at coordinate 73,255,134 of NC_083228.1, read as the reverse complement.
AATGAGCTGCAGTGTTGATCAGTGATGAGCTCTGAGCCATGTTGTTGTGATAGCCACTAAGAGATGACCCTGCAGGCAGGGTGGAGGACCACATATATGGTGGGAGGGCAGCATTCAAGATGGTTGTGTCATATGTCCCTGACACTGGAGGAAAAGCAATAAGGAAGGTCCAAAATTATATTTGTATAGTATTTAATAACTATGGTGTATTCTGCACCTCTCACATTAACTGTAAAACATAAAATTCTGGTATTCTAAAAAATGTTTTAGGGGTGATTTTCATAGTCCACACAGAATCTGTCATCCACACTGAAGCAGGGTTTATTTTCGGGATGGGTTCTACATTATATTGTCCCTGATGATGATATTGGATTTATATCCCGCACTATACTTTGAGTCTCAGAATTGCTCACAATCTCCTTTATCTTCTCCTTCCCCCACAACAGACCCCCTGTGAGGTAGGTGGGGCTGAGAGAGCTCTTGCAGCAGCTGCCCTTTCAAGGACAATTCCTACAAGAGCTATGGCTGACCCAAGGGCATTCCAGCAGGTGCAAGTGGAGGAGTGGGGAATCAAACCCAGTTCTCTCAGATAAGAGTCCAAGCACTTAACCACTACACCAAACTGGTTTATTATTCAACATTTCCAGCTTTTCCCCTGCTTTGATGTAATCTTGGTTTAATACAATCTTTTTGAAAATATAGTTGAAGTACCTTTGCACACTGTGTGGATAAGAAAGTTCATATTTTTAAAAGTTCTGCCCACAGTGGCACCATTTTCCTTACTTCAGCCCCTCCCGAGTGCTTTTTAAAAATCTACATCTGCAAGATCACTGAAATATAATGAACCTTTTACACAATCTGCCTGGTAACTTTTTAACTTTTAAGTAAGTCTGTAGCCCTTTATGCTGCCCAGTTGTCATATAGCAGATACAGAGGGGGGGGGGGGAGATGATCTGATAGGGAAAATTTACATAACTGAAGCTACCTAGGGGTGTTTCGATTTGCATAGGGAAGGGAAATTGCTGCAGCTGCATGCCAAACTCAACGAAGTAGGCTAATTTCTACTTGTATTGATTGTACTATTTGCTCTTTACCTTGGACCTCCACACAGACAGGCTCACCGGGTGTTACCATCTGCCCTTGCTTAGATCCCTCCACTAAGGTCCACTTTAATCCCACTATACTCCACCTACTGATCTATCAATCACCATCTCTTGGTTTTCAGGATCCAACTCTTGTCTTTAACACTGAAGAAATCTGTCAATTTGAGGCAGTAGAGTATGTTATAGGAAGAAACATTTGTAAAGCTGACACCAGGAAGACAGCTTCAGTGTAGAGGAGAGGGATTAATAAACCAAGGCTGTGCCAATTTATTAAGTACTGGGGATGCTTCACTGGCACTGAAAGAAACTGATCTATTCCTGAAGAAGCCAATGTAAAAAAAAGGCTTATCATGGTGTCACCAGTTCCATGTAAAGACCGTAAATGCTATGCCTTGCTCCAGTTTGGGAGTTTTAGCAACAATTACTGGCCTTTGGGCAATCCTGTAATCAGCTTTCACCTTCTTTGTATTGTTATGGCCTAAAAGTAAAACACCAAGCTCTATATGATATTGAGAATCAGTGTTCAGTTTCTCAAATGTATAATTTAACTGCAAAAAACAGCTGGGGGAAGTGGTGGTATCTGTCAGAGAGATTTAAATCTTCCTTCATTCACTGTTTTCCAATTTGAAATCCTTGCTTCACTAAGCACTATATGGGAAAAAGGCAGCTACAAAAGCAAGCTGTCCTTTTCTCTGCTGGTGTTTAATGCAGCCTGGATGGGGCATTTCAAGTCAAGGAAATGGAACAGAGGGAAGATTTAACCCCCTTCTTCCCAGTGCCATGACCTTATCCATATGGGGGCCCCCTCAGCAGTTATTTCTGGAATCAGGACATGGACCCCGGAATTATATGTAGATTAATTCTTAGGGTTGCTTTTGTAGCATCTGATACTCAGACTAGTCACTAGATTGTTCTGTGATTGGGCACAAAAATGACAGAATCCTTTGAGTACTTCAGTATTTCATTGGTCTTTAATTCCACAGTCTACCAATGACATACCTGACTGGGAGCTCTCTGTAACCATTTTGGTTTCCACAACAGCTTTCTTGGGGATAGGAAGTGTGCTTGATGATGATCGTGTTGGGCTGGCGCTTGCTGAGCGACTTCCCCGAAGAAGTCTCTTAACATCATCCAGTTCGGTCCCTAAAAGAGACAAGGGATATTGAGACATAACTGCAAACACTGTTTTCCAAACACAAACCGCACCTAAAATCTCAATGAATTATTTCATCTCTTAAAAATATGATGATGTCAGTAGGGACTGGAATGCTTTATTGCTTTGCATCTTAGAAATAACTGATGGATGGTTCTGGCAGCCCTGTTTTAACACCAGGAGTCTTGTTCTCCAAGACCACATATGTGATATTAAGGATAAGTGTTCAGCTTCCCAAATATATAATTTAACTACAAAAAGCAGCTGGGGGTCTTGATAGCTGCCAACATAATAGGATGGTTCAAGTGTAGGACCAAGAGCAGGTCTCACAGGGGTACCTTGTGCCTGACAATCCCCCTCAGATTAATGTACCTTACAGGGTCATTACAGTGATAAAAGAATTGAGAACCATATATGCTACACTTAGCTCCTTATACAAAGGATGTTCTACACATTTATAGGTGGGGGAGGAACTTTTTTAACTGTCAGACTGGGTGACCTTCACTTCTCTATCCATATATATTTTTGTGACTGCTCAGTTACGAATTTACAGCATAGGAAAATATTTTATGACATCATGGAAAAATAAGACGACTAGCAAATGGTCCAAAGGAAGAGGTTATTGCTGAAACTCATAGATTATTAATCAAGAGGAGATCCAGCTACCTTTGTTCAAGCCCAGAAAAACAACTGTAACACTTACACCTGGTTGATGGAGAAGCACTTTGTAGCCTCACTCGGATTTCACTTTCTGTGCAGGACAAAAGGAAAGAAATGGTTCATTGTGAAGTGGGTAATGTATTGGTAACTCAAGGTCCTCTACGTGAGCCTTCAGATCTCCAAATTTCCATTACTGTTGCTGTTCATATTACTACTCCTTCATCTCTTACACCAGCATCTGCACCCTATTCTGATTGTTCACTCTACACTGCATTCTGTTTTTATTTGGAAATTTGTCTAAAATTAATCCTGGCTTTGGAACACATGACATTTTTCAACCCATGCCTTTTTTTTTCTTAAAGGATGACAGTACACTGCATGATATGTTTGTATTGATTAAATTAAGGCAAGCAATATGCGATTGTGATCAGTAATCTTTTTTTTTTGGTATTGAGATAATCTAGAAGAAGATGATGATATTGGATTTATATCCCACCCTCCACTCCGAAGAGTCTCAGAGCGGCTCACAATCTCCTTTACCTTCTTCCCCCACAACAGACACCCTGTGAGGTGGATGGGGCTGGAGAGGGCTCTCAAAGCAGCTGCCCTTTCAAGGACAACCTCTGCCAGAGCTATGGCTGACCCAAGGCCCATGCTAGCAGGTGCAAGTGGAGGAGTGGGGAATCAAACCTGGTTCTCCCAGATAAGAGTCCGTACACTTAACCACTACACCAAACTGCCTCTCTATATATACCAGAGTACATAAAAGCTCAAAAATTCCACCCACCCCTTCTTGGGCACATTTTCCCTGGATCTAAGAATTGAAGCAAAGTCATATTTATTTAGAAATTTAGAAATACATAGATATTATAGCTTACCTCGGGTTTGGCTTCGCCCTCTGGTAGCAGAGGAACCTGTGAAAACAAAAGTAATGTTGAATTCCATTGCTTGAAATATATCTTGGAAAGTTGAAAACAAGACAGTTGCAATTATTACACAAATTTAATTTATTGCAATAAAAGGCTCTGCAATGAAACTAAGAATGACAAGTAAGCACATCTATTTAGTTCGTATAATTTATTCCAGTCAAAGATATGGTGATTTTTCGAACACTGAATTTTAAACTACTTGATCATAAGGCATTCATATTTATGTGACCTCAAGTTGACCTTCACAGTATTAGTAATAGAGAAACATACCCAAATCTTTTCTTGGAAACTCTGGAGATGAATTTGCACTGGAGCTCCCTATGGAAAAAGAGATGATGTTTCTTAGTTAGCATTTCTACAGGGCTTTCAACTGTTCAGACTATTTTACATACCTTCTTGTAACCCTTACAACAGCCCTGTAAAACTTTATCCCACACCATTTTCCTGATATAGTTAGTATATGTGGTTCTGTAGAGCCATTTAGGCCAAGAAAATGGTGCAGAGAAAGGCTTAGACTAGAGTCAAAGAACACATTACAAATGACATGAGTTGAGACACAGGTGTCTAATCTGACTCACTGTCACACATAACAACTCATAAAAATAGGTTTACTTACCTAAAAAGAGTTTTGTAATTCCATTGGGTTCTGGAGTGCTGTGAAAGAGGAGGAAGGGCTTCCAACTTCCCTGCCACACCATTTTCACCAGTGGAAATGACCTCAGGAGGGCCTGTTTGTCCCTTTCCCTAAGTCTACATGGAAATCAAGTTTCTCCTAGAAACTCAGCTCCCTAAGCACATGTTCTTGACATTGCTCTGGCCAGAGATGGGGACAGACCCAGGAACAATGTATTGGGAAGCAGGCCATTAGCCAAACTGGTACTCTACCTCTTACCTTTTATAAACTTTACTACCTATTTTATAACACAAGGCAGGCCTTTTATAAACTTTACTACCTATTTTATAACGCAAGGCAGTCCAATATATTGTATATTGTGTCATGTCTTGAATATATAATATAGACCATCAAATGTTTTGTTTTGGATTTAAAAACGGCACCTGGAGGATGTATTCAGAACATCTGTGGATTAATTTGGAACAGGTGAGGAAAATAGCTTATCAAAAATATGATAAATATTGCTGTTGCTGTGTAGAGTGAAAAAGAGGGGCTATAAATGCTGTACAAGAAATAAACAAACCTCTACAATGAAGCATATTGACATTCTAAAAGGGTCCTGAATAGACACACCAGTATTTTGTCTTTTTTTCCCTACAGGACACAGCAGGATGTTGAAAGAGTAAAAGGATCCCAAATGGCTGAGACCTAACTAGTGTAGATGGCAAACTGCAGACTAATAGATTAGGACACTTGGGATAATTAGTTAATACATTCCTATCCCTCTCCTATTTCCTTGTCACAGTTTATGATACCTTCATATGTTGCATGGCGGGTGGTATAGGTTTTTCGCTCAAAGGTTGATCCAGGTGATTTGGGAAGAGTAGAGGAAGGACTGATGGCTTGCTTGTAGGAGGAAGAGGAGGTATTCATTCTAGCATTTCCACCTGCTGATGAAACATAGCCTCCTCAGATATATGAGAGACATGTACAATGCATTGGACTATTGTGGAAAAAAACAATGTCTGTGGCTGAGCCACAAAGCCTAACTCTGTCTTTTAAAATATCCAAGAAGGGATGAATTTGCAGCCCAATCCAATGCATGTTTACTGACCCCCGCTGACTTCAGTGGGGCTTACACCTAAGTAAATGCATACAGGCTAGCTGCTCTATGGTTAGTCTAGAGGAGATGCTGGAATGGAGATCTATTACTAAATTGGTCTACAGCTTTTTACAACTCAATTACCTTCATGGTCCTGATTCTAGGCCCTTGCAGTTAGGGAAGGGGGATCGCCCTTTCATCCTTGCATGGTTTCATGTTATTAAAACTGCCAATCTCACACAGTCTCGAGAGAAACACAAGTCACTCTGCAGTTTTTTTTTCTTCCTTTTGAAGACTAATACCAGTATGGAAAAGGTGGTTTGGATAAATGAATCTGCAAAGGATTAAAGACACTCTTCCTTCTCCACATTGCCTTAGTCTGCACTGGGGCTGCATATGTTTACAGCTTTGTTTTACAAAAGAATACTGGAAAGATCCAATCACATCTCATCTAGTTACTCAGCCAAATTCTACAAAGACCATTCTAAATCGCTGTTGCTGAACTTAGAGTTGCGTTTAGCACCAGTAGCTCAGAAGAGGAAGCAACATTGTCTTCAAAATATGTATTGTCACTTCTAAATTAAATACAGCAAACAGGAACTATACATTAGTCATCAGTTGGTCCCTTCCCACTCTTCCCTCCAGATGGTTTGTACGTTTTTCTCCTGTCCTCCCTGCCATATGACGCCCTGGTAGTCCACAATATATACAAAATGTTGTAGGGCAGCATCTGGGATTTTTGACAATTTTTAATCTAATTTATGTGTTGCTTTCAACTTTATATTGTTTTATGATGCATGTTGTACATCACCCAGAACTGGTATGAGCCAGGATGGAGCAATTAACAAGTCTAAATAACAACAATAATACACTTAGTTGTGTGATTGTTTTAAAAGACAGATTTTCATCTTTTTTCCCAACTAGAACTCTTTTTTTGAGGGAGAGATTAGTGCGGAGGGGGGCTTTTAATCCTTTTTCTCCCCTGTCCTTTTCAAACTGAAAAATGCTACCCATGAGCGACTTTCACCCCTACTGGGGACAAATACAAGTACCAGTAAGTTTCCTTTTACTGGGTAAATGTTATTTACGAGCAACATTTTTCAGTTAAAAATGACATTGGATGACTGTGATCTTCCCTGTGCCATCTTGTCCCTTGAAAAATCAGCCCCAGCAGCTGCATTGGGAAAAGAGGGGGAAAGTTCATTAAAACCATCACAGAACTAAATGCAATATCTAGTTCTGCGAGTCTTAAGTAAAATATTTGAAACCACTTTCAAAGTGGAACTTCTAGACTTTTGAACATAATGATCAAGATGGTGCTTATTCCAGGAGAGATAGAGCACAAGAGCCCAATGGTGCTTTTAAAACAATTCCTTCTTTTTACAAATATACAGGTACAGCCTAGTAGAGACACAGAGGCATTCCTACAGGGCTGCACATCAGATCCACTACCCCAAGATCTTTTTCATACAGAAAGATCTTGTACCTCCATCAACATTACATTGCATTGCATTTAAAACATTGGTCTCATCTATAAAGCAAGTTAAGGCTGCAACTTGCTTCCTATTGAACTCAGTGGAACTTTTTAGAGCGCATGCATGTGATCAGGCCATTATAAATTTAGACTCTGTTGACTTACTGGCTAGCAAGAGTGAACTTTAAACTTCATTGGAAGTCAATTATTTTGGAGTCTACTAAAGTTACAGTGGAATTTTGATACTGAGCAGAGTTACCTTAACTTTGAACATATGAACATATGAAGCTGCCTTATACTGAATCAGACCTTTGGTCCATCAAAGTCAGTATTGTCTTCTCAGACTGGCAGCAGCTCTCCAGGGTCTCAAGCTGAGGTTTTTCACACCTATTTGCCTGGTCCCTTTTTTTGGAGATGCCAGGGATTGAACCTGGGACCTTCTGCTTCCCAAGCAGATGCTCTACCACTGAGCCACCGTCCCTCCCAAAAAAATAGCTCTTGGACATATGGACATATGAAGCTGCCTTATATTGAATCAGACCCTTGGTCCATCAAAGTCAGTATTGTCTACTCAGACTGGCAACGGCTCTCCAGGGTCTCAAGCGGAGGTTTTACACACCTATGTGCCTGGACCCTTTTTTGGAGATGCCAGGGATTGAACCTGGGACCTTCTGCTTCCCAAGCAGATGCTCTACCACTGAGCCACCGTCCCTCCCCTTTACTTGTAATGTAAACTAGTGGGAGAGAAAGTGAATCAAGGCCCTCAGTGTACCTGCATAAATAATAGAATTAGGTATGGATTTTATCAATTACAACAAACTTAAATCTGCAGGTATGTTGTATGAACAGGGAGTGGTCTTGTGTCTGCCTTCACAATACAAACATGAGGACATAAAACCTAAGAGCAGCCATGCTGAATCATACCATTCTCCAGCTTGTTATCCTGTTCTACTCAGCAGTCAACTAGCTACCCCCAGTTTGCCTGCAAGCAGGGAAAGGAAAGAGAAGCCATGCTGTCAATAATTTGGTGATGGGTTATGGAAAGAACTGACCATTATGTGCTTTCTGACCCTGGATTTTTATCAGCTCTCCTACAAAAAGAAGGATGACTATGATCTAACACGAGCAGTGATGGATACAGTGCTCAAATTTATGAAGAGAGGATGTTCTCTTTGTAATATCATCAGGGAGCTGTTCTCATACATGCTGTCCCTAGTTCCTGTATTGGTTTCTCCATAAAACTTAAGAACAATAAGCTTGTGTCATGGGACCCTTGCTTCCCACGCACCCCTGGCCTTTCAAGCCAATTTGTAAGGCACAGGGTTACACACTCACATCAAGTGTTTATTAACTCAAGTACCTCTGGTACTTTTAGGGTTACTGTGAATATTATACACTTAAAACTGATCAGTGAGGCTTGTAGAAAAAGTGAAGGGATGGATTTTTTAAATACTCTTTTATTCTAGGTCGATTAACTCAGGATGCTACTCTCTCTCTCGGCTTGGCTTCGCGAACGAAGATTTAAGAAGGGTGCAATAGTCCACGTTTGCTGCAGGCTCGCTGGTGGCTGACAAGACCAATGTGGGACAGGATGCTACTACAATAGGCCTTAAAGGAACAGGAAGGCAGCCATCTGGCCTATAGCAAATGATACAACTAGAAGGTTTTAGGAAATGCCATGGGATCTGTCCTATGGGGGCCAAATCATAAGAAATGAAAGTTTATTCCTTCAGCTTTCATCATTTGCTAAAGTGATAAAAGGCCTTGGTTCTGATGACTATGACTGAGTCTATACTATGTGATAAGATGTATAGTAATGTTTCTTGTAGGGGCCCCATGGTGCAGAATGATAAGCTGCAGTACTGCAGTCCAAGCTCTGCTCATGACCTGAGTTCAGTCTCGATGGAAGCTGGGTTCAGGTAGCCAGCTCAAAGTTAACTCAGTCTTCTATCCTTCCGAGGTCGGTAAAATGAGTACCCAGCTTGCTGGGGGTAAAGTGTAGATGACTGGGGAAGGTAATGGCAAACCACCTCATTAAAAAACTGCCAAGAAAATGATGTGGCATCGCTCCATGAGTTGGTAACAACTCAGTGCTTGCACAGGGGACTACCTTTTAAAAAAAATGTTTCTTAACTATTGTGGAATATCCTCTCAGTGGTCCTCTGTTTAAGCAGCCATCGGGGACTGGAAGAAGTAAGCCCAGCTCGCAGCCAAATGAAGCAGACAGGTGAAACTAAAAATCATTCTTTTTAAGATGATGGAAAATCAGAGACAGAAGCAGACAAGTTCTGCTTTCAGTTGGCTGAAGTATCAGGGGGTGCAAGATCTTTCTGTATGAGGAGAAAGATCTTGGGGTAGTGGATCTGATGTGCAGCCCTGTAGGAATGCCTCTGTGCCTCCACTTGACTGTACCTGTATATTTATAAAAAGAAGGAATTATTTTAAAAGCACCATAAGGCTCTTGTGCTCTATCTCTCCTCAAAGGATCCAATCCAGGCAAGGTCTAGCCCTAGAACTTCTTATTATTCAAACAATTAGAAATATAAATAAATATCCTAAAGTAGTGGGGTGAAAATAGACACCTTCTGCCTTCTGTTTGTCGGCTGCTTGGAACTTTACCAACCTCAGAATATAAAGGCCATTCCCTCAGCAAATGCAAGGGAATTATAGAGTCATAGAGTTGGAAGGTACCTCAAAGGTCATCTAGCCCAACACCCTGCACAATGCAGGAAATTCACAAATATCTCACTTGCACACCCAGTTACCCCGCTCCATGCCCAGAAGATAGTAAAAAAACAACAAAAAATCCAGTTAGCATTGATGCAACCTTCTTACCCTCCCTCTCATGATCTTCCTAAGTTAACAGAATCAGCATTGCTGTCAGGTGGCAATCGAGCCTGTTTTTAAACCCTCCAAAGAACGAGAGCTGATCACCTCCAGAGGAAGCCTTTTCCACTGAACAGTATCCATGTTGCTAGTTGCAGCATAGCTAGGATTACTGTACCAGAAACCAGCACATATGGCACAAAATGCCTACACATATTGTGAGATATGAATAATGGTCCAGGGAAAGACAATTTCTCTACAGCTAGCTCTGCAAGCCGGCATGAGTTCAGGAAGAGGAAAGTGTGTGGCATATGGATCAATAACAAATATTTACTTTTTATATAGCATTTCCCAGTATTCAGAGCAGTCCTAAGCTCTGCTCATGACCTGAGTTCGATCCTTGGTGGAAGCTGGGTTTTCAGGTAGCCAGCTCGAGGTTGACTCAGCCTCCCATCCTTTCAAGGTCGGTAAAATGAGTACCCAGCTTGCTGGGGGGAAAGTGTAGATGACTGGAGAAGGCAATGGCAAACCACCCTGTAAAAAGTCTGCCGTGAAAATGTTGTGAAAGCAATGTCACCCCAGAGTCGGAAACAACTGGTGCTTGCACAGGGGACCTTTCCTTTCCTACATGCTTTTAGTGAGTTCAAGGTCAAGACAAAAGTTTACCAGAAGTCTTCCTAGTTAACAGCTCAGTCTCTGAACATTGATCTTTAGAGTGGCACAGGGTTTCAGGTTAAGATTCAACATAGGGACTTCAATCTATCATATGTGTTTCGAGTTATCTGGAGGACTGGTAGGTAGACAAATCAAGGTTGAACACATATCTTTTACATTTGCTAGAACATTAGGTTTGCTTTGCCGTCCCAGCACAAACCATATAAGGGTGGGTATATATACATCTGATTCTTCTGTGCTGCTTTTGTGCTGAAATCAAGACATAATACTGAGAACTAATTAACTGTGGACACATTATAATATAATCTTGTGGGGACTTTTCCTATAATGATGGATTGTATTAATTCCCACCTTAAAAAATCAGCCTTAAAATTTTGCAGTGGGGTCTCATTACTATTTGTGACCTGTATTCTCTTGTAAATATTCCAGTTAGAGATTCTACATCTTCTGCTCATTGTCCACTTATAAAATTCTCTATGATTCACTCTTCCTTCTGCTAATTCCCATTTATGTTTTCATTCATGTTCTTACTTGCTGTTGGTTTAAGGCTCACTTACTGGATGTGACGTAACTGCTGCCATGGGTATACGTCCTCTTTTCCACTCCACTTCCTCCACTGTAGGCTGTTGTTTTGAGCCCACTGCTACCACCTCCTTCTGCCAGACAAATGCCAAATAAACACTTTACATAAGGAAAGGTCAAAGAAATATTCCACTTGAGAGCACAGAGGTCTTTAATGTGGTTCTACAACTTATCTAGAACTCATGCATGTGCGATATTTAGAAGATGTCTCAAGAGAAATACCACAGTACTGTTATGACTGATTCTTGTCAGGGGTATAACTGCTACTTGATCAGTTTTTAAAAGGCCACAATATCCTCTGCTATTTGTTTTTGTTTTCAGCAATTTTAATTTATTTAAATTCAAGTGAGAAACAGATTTTGGGGGATGGAAAATGGTTACGGACCTATTAAAAAGAGCACTGAATAACAGTGCAAGCAATAGCTCTGGTATGAGAATCTCATCAGTGGTATACATTAAACCCCCCAACAATGGAAACAGCCCTTGTAATTCCAAAGCAACTGCTACTAGCTAGTAGTAGAAAACAATTGTTGGTACAGTTCTCACATGCTACCACCTCAAAAACTGTGCTACTACGGCCACCATGCTAATGCTTTGACATTTGAAGTTGGGAGTTATTATATAGACAAAGATTCTGATAACTTGGTCTCAGCTGTGTTTGCCAGCCAAATGTACTGTTCTTGACAGCCACAATCTAAGTTGAGCCATGCCCTACATCTCTTCGCCTTGGCACCACAAAGTTTGAGCAGCTGCCAAGCAGATTTATAGATGCCCTGGTATTACTGACTTTGGAAGCTGACTCTCAGATGATCTCAGCTGAATTTCCCCCCTACCTTGGGAAATTTTGCTGCATCTCTGCTGGGATACTGTTATGTTGCCTGGGCTGAGGATAAGTTGATCACCCAGTCAGCTGATACGTGGCTTCTGATTCCCACCCTCTTTCTTTCTGCATTCCTGCAAGGCTGGGATTCAGTGAGAACTTCCCTGTTCATGACAAATAGGCATGAGCAAGCAAGCAGTCTTTTGATATATTAGCTCCTTGACTGAGCCTAGCAAACTAAACCAGTGCGTCTCCAAAGCATCCCTGTATACAGATTGTTTCAGAACAGAGGAAATGATTTACAAAGGCATCTGCACCAAGCCTCATTAAACCAGTCTATCACTGGTCATAATGGAAATACTGGACACAGAGTATACCAGGTGTCAAAGTCAGCCAAATGCTTTAGTCAGTGCCATATCTCATTGTAGTTTCAGATCCTTCTGAGTTGTGAGAGGAAAGTTAAATTTCCCCAAACTAGAGATTATACCATTCCTATCAACTGTCTGAAGTAAAACATAGTCTAAATGTTCCAGGAATCATGGAATAAGGAGATTAAGGGGAGGGACAGTGGCTCAGTGGTAGAACATCTGCTTGGTAAGCAGAAGGTCCCAGGTTCAATCCCCAGCATCTCCAAGTAAAAAGGGTCCAGAAAATAGGTGTGAAAAACTCTGCTTGAGACCCTGGAGAGTCACTGCCAGTCTGAGTAGACAATACTGACTGTGATGGACGAACGGTCTGATTCAGTATAAGGCAGCTTCATGTGTTCATGATTGGTTTTTTTTAACCTTCTCATTTCTTATATTATTTTGAGCCACATCATCTTCTATGAGCCAAGTGAAGTACAAACTCAGTATCTTTATTCATAACTGGGTAGTATTTGAAAAGACCATTTAAAAGCAATAATATGCTATTTTCCCCTTGGATTTATGACCCTGGGGAAATGCATGGGAGACTTATGCAAAGGAGGCACAGATAGATAAAAATAAAGTGAATGCTTGCAACACACATTTACTAAATTCTGAACACTTGCTACTTACTTGGGGGAAGAGATGTCAGTCTGGTGGTAACAGTTTCTGTGATAACTGTAAAAAGAGTAAAATGAGGTTCCCTCAAGATAAGCACATGAGGTGTAGTACATCATATAATTCTCCTGCACAAGTCCTATTGAACAGATATTGTGAAACAGATTTTTAGGTGGAAACTTCAGCATTCTCCCCTCCAGTTTATCACCTTCAGGTAGTAAACTGGTTTTATCAAAAGTTCACTATGTGATAAAATCATATGTTACTACATGATTTTTAAAAATTGGAAAACAATCACATTTTAGGATATTGTAATGTCATAGAAGATTATTAAAGTGCATGAGCATTAACAGGGGAAGTGACCATGTGCTATCTTTTACCCTTACATGGGCTGAGAGAACTAGTTTAAAGATCCAAGCATTTCCAGAAAGTACTTTACTTACGTCTTTCTGTGACTTCTGTTCCATCCCGTTTGTTTTTCTTTACAGCATCCATATCATTGCTATCTGATGATGAAGACAAGAGTTACTCTTGGACTCCTGATTGCTGCTGAGAAGTGGAGGCTAGGAAGGATCATAGGCTTTCCTCCCTTGTCAGCCAAAACCAAGGGACCAGAGTACAAAGTAATAAGGTAGGTTTGAACTGCAGATTATATACATTCAATGAATCCTAACTATATAAAATGTTATAAGAACCCATTAACTGTATAAGGACTGTAGACTGTATTGACAATTAAAAACACTTTACTTATAAACAGGCCTCAGATTCAGTGGGAGCTCACAGGAGCACAGTTCCTGAACCTTTCTAAGAGTTCCACCTCCTCCTTCTGAGAGTTCCACCTCCTTGTCCATTGAATAGTATTGCAGCTGTATAACAATCTCTGGATGAGCTCCACCACCTATTTTTCTACAAAACAATCCCTGCTTATAAGGATTTTAAAAAACCAACAGAAACTGGTTCCTCTCATTCAGCACTTGGTATATTTTCAGAGGCACTGTTTGTTTAGGTTCTTCCCTTGTCTTTAAATATGCTCAGAGATACTCTGCCTGGGAGCCAACATTTTTGAAATAAAAATACAGCAGCCCTCTTAATGACATTTCTAAACTGGCTTTATGGAACAAATAGAGAGGGTCTACCAAATTTAGACATCATAGTTTTATAAAGTTTAAGAAACAGCATTAAGCAACAGTGTCATCTAGTGGTAAATATTTTGCCAGACCACTTTTTTTTTAATTTATTCTTCCAAAATGTTTCTATAACACAGGGGTGGCCAAACTTGTTTAACGGAAGAGCCACATAAAATAAAAATCAGATGTTTGAGAACCGCAAGACATGAGCATCAGATGTTTGAGAGCCACAGGGAAGGAAGGAAGGAACACAAATAGATAGGGGGAGAGGTGGAAAGAAATGCGTTCTCCAAGCAACCAGCTGGCTTTGCTTGGAGAAGTGATTTAAAGAGAGAAATGCCTTCTCCAAGCCAGCAGGTGGGGTGGGGTGGAGGCTTCAAGAGCCACACATTATGTGTGAAAGAGCCACATTCGGCTCCCAAGTCACAGTTTGGCTACCCCTGCTATAACAGAAAACTAAAACAGTTCTGATGTTAATATAAATTGTTTTTATTAAACTCAAACAAATTTCTCGATTTATTTAAAGGATTATTTATAAGATTTGTATCCTGCCCTTCTACTTAAAAAGCACTTAGGTAAGTTTGCAATAAGCAAAAAAATCAAGAACATTTAAATAACTACATACAAAAATAAAAAAAGGAAAAAGAAATGACAAGGCTCAACCCACTTTAGCTGCAAACTTTTTAAAAGCAGCAAGAATAGAATTATTGCCATGTAATGGGCAAGAGACCTCAACAGAATATATTTCTACAGAGTCCACTCTCAAGACTCAAAATATGCCATTTTCTCCAGCCTGACTCTCTGGAGGTTAGCAACCCTGTCAAAATCTCCACAGTATTGCTAATCACAAAACCAGTCATGTTCTTGTTTGCTTCTAATGGCAGTAAAAGAAGAACACATGTATGGTTTTCCTAGTAAATAATGACTGCTTTAGGTGAAAGAAAAAACTAATGGAGGAAGCAGATACTGTAAGGAGGTGTAATTCAAGGCTCAACTTCATGTTATACGATTCTTGCATGATGCTCAGATCTGCTCCAGGAATGTCTTATCAGCTCCCAGACACACATAATTTGGAGCAGGAGCATAACCTGCTTAAGGTTCCCCTGCATTCCATTTTCTGAACCTAAAACGGCCCTAGGGAATGTATTTGCCCCACTGGAGAAACCTACATGGAGCCCATCAGACCTCTACTGCAAACTGTTGTTGTGACTTGATTTTGGGTTGCCAACCTTCAGGTGGCACCTGGAGATTCCCCACTATTACAATTGATCTCTTCTCTAGAGGAGCAAGGTAAGTTCTGAAGAAAATGGCTGCTTGGAGGGTGGACTCCATGGCATTAAACTGAGGTCCCTTCCCTCCCAAACCCTGCCCTTCTGAGACTCCACTCCCAAAATCTCCAAGTACTGCCCAACCCTGAACTTGAATCAGGCCCTTGTGCACTTGGGATCTTGGGTGTTGAACTCCAGGTGGGGCCTAGAAAACTCACAGAATTACAGCTGATCTCCAGACTACAGAGATCCATTCTCCTAGAGAAAATGGCTGCTTTGAAGTGCAGACTGTGGTATTAGACCCTGTTAAAGTCCCTCCCTTCCCCAAGCAGCACTCTCCCCAGGAACTACCCACAGCTATGTTTGGGTGTGAGAGTAAACCCTTGTGGTGGACCAGGACACAACACAATAGGCTTCCCAAATCCCCCGCTTGGCCTGGAGACCCCCGATTTGGAGCCTCCTCCTCCCGCGCGGCAAAAAAGGGAAAGCGGGAGGGGGGGAGAATGGCAGCCCTTCCCACCCAGCCCAGATCGCAGCAGCCAGAGCTCTTCCGTTTTCTCAGGATGCTTCCTGCCCCCAGTCAGCTGGCCGGTGAAGGGAGGGGAGCCCAGCCCCGCCTCCAAAGGACCATGTGCCTTTGCACGTCCGGAGGTGAGTGAGTTCTGCCGGCTTCCTATTCCATGCCATAAAGTGCCCAGCTGGTGTGCCTGTGTTGCTGTGAGAAGCTGGCAGCAACTCGTGAGTAGAGAGGCCAGTCCCCTGCATCAGATTTGCCAGAAACGGGGGAGGGAAGGGGGGTGAAGAGGGAAACGTCTTCATTATTCCCTCAGCCGCCCTGAGACACCTAGGTGAGAAGGGCGGGGTATAAATCTTAATATAAATAAATAAATAAATAAATAAATGTGAAGATCGATTCTCATAGGGTATAATGGGGAATTGATTTGGAGGTTTCGGGGGCTCTGGGGGAGCTGTTTTTTGAGGTAGAGGCACCAAATTTTCAATATAGTATCTAGTGCCCCTCCCCAAAGTATCCCCCAAATTTCAAAACGATTGGACCAGGGGGTCCAATTCTATGAGCCCCAAAAGAAGGTGCCCTTATCCTTCATTATTTCCTATGGAAGGAAGACATTTTAAAAGGTGTGCTGTCCCTTTAAATGTGATGGCCAGAACTCTCTTGGAGTTCAATTATGCTTGTCACACTCTTGTTCCTGGCTCCGCCCCAATGTCTCCTGGCTCCACCCCCAAAGTCCCCAGATATTTCTTGAATTGGACTTGGCAACCCTACAACACGAGGACTGTATAATGAGTAGCTAGGCCCGCAGTATAGGCTTGCCAATCCCCAGGTCCCAGTGGGGGTTCTTCCACTTTCCCAGGCTCCTTCCCGCCCCCAGTCAGCTGGCTGGTGGGGGGAAGCCCCACCCCCAAAGCCACCATGTGATTTTCCTACTCCGGAGGCTCCAGTCTCTGATTGGAGAGGCTTCCTCTTGGGATGGGGTGTCTGTGTTACTTGGAAGAAGCTGGCTGCAACTCATGAGTAGAGAGACCAATCCCTCGCTTCAGTCGTCAGAAACCAGGTGCGGGGGGGGGGACGTCTGCTGAGCACTTCATTATTCCCTATGTGGAGATCGATTCTCATAGGGTATAATGGGGAATTGAGCTGGAGGTTTTGGGGGCTCTGGGGTAGCTGTTTTTTGAGGTAGAGGCACCAAATTTTCAGTATAGTATCTAGTGCCTCTCCCCAAAGTACCCCCCAAGTTTCAAAACGATTGGACCAGGGGGTCCAATTCTATGAGCCCCAAAAGAAGGTGCCCCTATCCTTCATTATTTCCTATGGAAGGAAGACATTTAAAAAAGTGTGCTGTCCCTTTAAATGTGATGGCCAGAACTCCCTTGTTCCTGGCTCCACCCTCAAAGTCCCCAGATATTTCTTGAATTGGACTTGGCAACCCTACCGCAGTAGTATGGTTACTAATGGGTCCTACTAGAAATTGGGGTAGAGTAGATAATAAGAGAGATAAGCTCAGTCCTTTTCAAGCTGCTGAGATGGAACTGAGAATTTAGAAAATTAATTGGACCTATCCAGTAACTGCAATGGCAATTGATGGTGCCTGCTTTTTGGATTCAGTGTTGCTCTGCAATTAATTTTACTCATTGTAATAATACTAGTACAAACTGGTTAAAGAGAACTGTTAATGCAAGAAATATCAGCTACAAATTAAATGTTAACAAACCCAAGTAGCGAAATCAGATGGGGCTCTATCCTGAATTTATAGGCTTGCCAGGTCCATCTCAGGAAATACCTGGGACTTTGGGGGAGGAGCCAGGAGCAAGCTTGTGCCAAGCACAACTGAACTCCAATGGGAGTTTTGGCCATTACATTTAAAAGGACCACACTTTAAAAATGCCTTCCTTCTATTGGAAATAATGGAGGATAGGGGCACCTTCTTTTGCGGCTCATAGAATTGGACACATTGGTCTACTTTTTTTTGAAACCTGGTGGGTGTTTTGAGGAGAGGCACCAGATGCTAAGCTGAAAATTTGGTGCCTCTGCCTCAGAAAACAGCCCTTCCACAGCCTCAGATACCCATAAATTCTCCACTAGATCCTATGGAGCCCAGAATAATGGAGTGCCCAGCAGTCATTCCCCCTTCCTTTCTGATAACCTTGAAGTGGAGGGAGGGCATCCAAGCTGGGAGATCCCCTGCCCCCAACTGGAAATTTGCAACCCTATTGTTATAAACCTCAATTATCTTTGTCTTTAAATCTCTGAATAAAAAACGCAGGGCTTAGAGTTGTTTAACTTTGGTTGGTCTATCCCATGTTTTTTAACAAATCCTAAAAATGCTCTTGCAAAACAGCTAAAGGAATGAAGAAACCAGGGCTTAAAATGTTTAACTTAGGTTGGATTGTGCCCTTGATTTTAAGGATTAAATAGAGACATTAAAACAGTTTTGAACAGTCTCACTTAAGAGAAGAGAAGCCATGTTAGATCAGGCCAATGGCTCATCCAGTCCAACACTCTGTGGGCGTTTTCGCACTGACCTTAATCAGCAGCGATGCCCCTCTTCACCGCACAGGATCGGCGCGGATTTCGCACTAATTGCCGCGGAGCACCCGGAAGAGCCAGAAAGTCCCGCGGCTTTTGCGGCGCAAACGGAAACCGCCAAAAACCAGTTTCCATTTGCGCCGCAAAAGCCGCAGGACTTTCCGGCTCTTCCGGGTGCTCCGCGGCAATTAGTGCGAAATCCGCGCTGATCCTGCGCGGTGAAGAGGGGCGTCGCTGCTGATTAAGGTCAGTGCAAAAACGCCCTGTGTCACACAGTGGCAAAAAATTTATACACACACACACTGTGGCTAATAGCCACTGATGGACCTCTGCTCCATATTTTTATCTAAACCCCTCTTGAAGGTGGCTATGCTTGTGGCCACAACCACCTCCTGTGGCAGTGAATTCCACATGTTAATCACCCTTTGGGTGAAGAAGTACTTCCTTTTATCCGTTTTAACCTGTCTGCTCAGCAATTTCATCAAATGCCCACGAGTTCTTGTATTGTGAGAAAGGGAGAAAAGTACCTCTTTCTCCACTTTCTCCATCCCATGCATTATCTTGTAAACCTCTATCATGTCACCCCGCAGTCGACGTTTCTCCAAGCTAAAGAGTCCCAAGTGTTTCAACCTTTCTTCATAGGGAATAGTTAAAAAAATGCTCAAGATACAGTTGAATAAATTGATGAAGAGTGTCTTATGATTTGTTCCCTGAGGCTCAGAAACATGATTTGGGGGAGGGGGCGAAATGCCCTCACCCACTCTGTCTTGATTTATGCCCTTCTGCAACCTGCATGTACACATCACTGGGAACATTAAGCAACATGTAAAGTTAGGTTATTAGTTGGTAGCCCAATACAGTTGGGTCTGGAATGATTTTATAAGTGAGTTTTGCTCATGTTGATTGATGGCCATATGTAAAGTTGAGGAGGAATTTCCCCCTAGGTCACATTGACTAAAAGATACCCCAAACAGCTGCTTCATTCATGTGATTGTGGCAAAATCAGACCTCTCACTATGTTTCACATCTGATGGCATGCACACATTTCCCTAGGTGATAACTGTGAAGTGACATGCAGGGTAAATCCACCCAAATTGCTTGTCTAAAACCACATAAGGCTCTTTCCAGCTCATCACTGTGCTCTCTTTCTCAGGATAAGTGATGCCTGAAGCTCTGGCAAACCCACAGCTTCTTAACATATGATTCATGAGTAGAGTCATAATAGGACTTCACGCCGAACAAGCACTGACATTGACGGAGGATGCTTGAAAGATGCAGCCAGAGGGGCAGAACAATAAAACCCTGGAGCCAAACCCAACCCAGTCTTTGGGAAGACTTTGGCTCTGGATTGGCATCCTAACCTTGCTATTTTAGCTTCTGTCTTGTCTTGTTTAAGCTTATTATATACATCCTTTTATTTGCTTGATGTGGGCTTTCACAGTTTCAGACAGTACCTGGCCATACATACTATGATGAGCTGGGAAATTCTCTCTGCCTCCTCCCTACCAAGCCCAGCACTGCTAAAAGTTTTAACAGACTAAATTCAGGTGCTAATTTTAAAACAAATTACAATGGTATCCTAAGCAGAGTTATACCCCTCTAAGCATATTGGTTTAGGAGGGTGTAACTCTGTTAAAGATTATATGATTAATGGAGCACAGAAATTGAATCTGCCTCACAATCATGTTCTGTGGCCAGAAACCTTATACCATAACTACAGGTATGGTTAATGAGGTAAATATATCACACAGGCTCAGAGATAATCTCTTCAAAATTATTATTTGGCATGTTCCTTTATTCAAAATGGATTCTATGAAATGATCAATCTATCTGAACTATAAGCATTTACTATGGATTACAAGAGTCTATAATCCGAAGATTTTGGCAAAGCTTTGGAATCATTAACAGTTGATCAACCTGAACAAAACAGAAACTTCCTAAGTGCCCCAGTTTTCCTTTAGAACATTTTGACCTATTATTCCTACCTGCACTAAAACTAACTTTTACATCTTTCCAGCATCACCAACTTTACAAATCAAAATCACCCTCACAATTAAGTTAATACAGCTGCATAGGCAGTCTTCTCTACCTTTGAGCCCTATGAGACATTCCTTCATATGTTTGGTACCTAATCAAGAATTTGTTGCCATTAGATTGGCAGTTCATTGACTGGTTATGTTTCAGTCATCTGGAGCACTGAAGATTGTCATAGCTGACACGGGTTTTGGCAGGTAAAAGTGCTAAGAAAACTTTACATGGGGACAAGACATTGTATATGGGACACAAAGAATCAGTTACTTTTCTATCACACATGAATGGTGTTAATGCAGGAGATAATCCAGAAACAAAATTGAACTCAGTCCAGTCAATGTTGGCTTTTGTTTGCATATAGCCAATTTAAATCAAAGTGTCATGGGTGGAAAATTACTGATTTCCACGCTATATTAACAGCAGGATTTTATTTTGGGATGACTAGAGTTCAGGATTTTCAGAGTCAATTTCAAGATTGGGAACACACAAAATAAACATATCCAGAAAACAGTGTGCAGAATGTCATTCTAGTTACCAACTACAGCCAGCTTCCACAGTTTTTGGTTAGACAATGAGGAAGTATTTTAGGTCAGAGGGCGTAACACCCAGGCCAGCTTAATGTCCAGCATCTGGCATTATAGAAACTAAATGCTGTTTAAATTAAACAAAGTAAGCTTTGCAAGAGGTTAGCTGCAAGACATACATACTATAAACAGACCTAGACCTAATGCTTGTTTCTCCATATGCAGCTAGTAGTATAGGTTAATGCACACATAAACATGCCATGGTCCTCTATGCCCCTTAACAAGGTCAAAAATCATGCCTGTAGTGGCAGAGTTCCGATGCAGATAGTAACAGTTTGTGTGTCATCCGGAACTCCTATGTTTCCTGAAAAACTCACCTAAAGTAAATTTGAAAATTAAATGGAATAAAATTCATTCAATTCACTGGAATGACTTTTATTCATTCTAAATGTCCCTATCTATAGCTAGGATAGAATACAATATCATTTTAAGACAGCAATGGTCTTTCCTGCCCCCCAGCTCAATGAGCCATCACAGAGCCTATGTTTATGAGAAGCAAGAAAAATGTTATTTTCTTTACATAAAAATAGTGATCAATAAGTAGATGATACAGAATAAGTTTCAAGGCAGGTGAGTTTGTATGCAAATGGATAGACATGGGTGCCAGCTTTTATACTAAGATCGTTGACAAACACTTTTTAGCAAGAGCCAGTTCCAGTTACAAAGCAACCAGTGCAAAGGGTGGCATAGGCAGACCCTCCTCATTCACGAGGATTGGGCATTACAAGCACATGCTATAAACGGGGGTGGGGGGTGGGAAAAGCCCTGCAGGAACTTATTTCCATATTAGACCACACTCCCTGATGTCATTGTTGTTCCACATAGAGCTTTTTTGGGAGAAAAAGTCCAGCAGGAATCATATTAGGCCATACCACCGATGCCAAGCCAGCTGGAACTGTGTTCCTGTGCATTCCTGCTCAAAAAAAGTCCTGGCTATAAGTGATGGAAGGCAACAGGCTCAAGGGGCTATTAGAGTACACTGACTTTGATGGACAGAGATAATTTGCTTGTAGCAAGGGGCTGTACACATAACTTAGCTCCCTCCAGCTGAAGGGGGAAGACCTCTTACTACTTCTTTGACTGGCAATAAAGAGTAATATTCTTAAAGAGCAGCTTTCAATCCCCAAAGATCAGATTGAAAGGCTTGAGGTGTTTGCTCAGGGAATGCCAAGAATGGGACTTTTAATTTCTTGCCTCTGTGAGCAGCATGAATGAGCCACATTTTCAAAGTTCCTCTTTCACTTCTGTGTTGCATTAACAACATCCACAGCTGAAAAATCAGAGACCAGCAGTGCACTGCCAAGGTACCATATGTTGTACTAAGAAGCTCACAGGAACCTCTCTAATGCTTTTTTCTGTCCTCTGTGCATGTTGTCAAAGAGTGAGAAGGAAGAAGTTGGCTGTGTGACCTTGATCCAGTTACATAATCTCACCCTAGACTACCTCAAAGTGTTATGTGGATAAAATGGAGGATAAAAGGGGGGCATAATTGAAGCGAACAAATAAATAAGAGGATTATAAGCATAGCCAAGTGCTTTAACAGAGTAACAAGTAACTCTTCACTCATTTAAGAAAAGTGTTCATTATGAGTGGATTAAAAATCTTGATTTTTAAAACAATTTATCTTATCTAGCATATAGATTCAAGGTTGGCAAGTGGGTAATAGAGCATTCTGCTGGTTAAGACCAAATCCATTATTTTGTCTCCTTTAAAAAAGATAGCTCTATCTTCTTCCATCTAGGCAGGCTAGCTGCTGCAGCTCTTGCTTAAAGGCTTATTTGGCCCAAGCCCTGCACTGAGAAACTATTAACCATACCTTAAAAATAACCCTAGATAGATTATAGCCTCTGCAGTAGAGACCTGTGTCCTGTAATCAGAGTAATGTGCAATATATAACAGAGAGCAAGTTGGACTAATGTCTACAGTATCTCTTATAAGGAGGGATAAATAGGATTAATAAAACATGCCCAAGAGCCCTTAGTCACTGAGAGATGCTATCCAGTGATGCCAGTGCTATTCAGAGATGAAAACCTCTAACCAAAAAAAGTGCTTTCCTGTCCCAAAATATAGTGACTGATTCTATCTATGCTACAACAGTAAACTTGCTAGAAATTGCAATGTCCAGGCACTGCTATTTCATTCTGCTGCTGGTAGACTGCCACAGAAGTAGCATAGCTGCATGGTCCATGTAGCTGCTTCTGATGTTCACCATGAGCTGCCATGAGGAAAATGTACCTGGCTTTCTCTGAGACACTTTCTTCTTTCAATGTTTTGTACCCAGCTAGGATTGCCAAAACCACCACTTGGACAAGCCTTTGGAATACAGCATAAAACATTAAGTGATGTGGAATAGTTTTCTATGGCATTTCAGCTCCTGAACTTTAATGTTCACCATCCCTATATTTATAGACTCTCCAGAGAGCAGGGAGGAATAGAAGGGAGTCTATACTTAAGGCTAGCCCTGACCTGGATACCCCAGCCTAGCCCAATCTCATCAGATCTTGGAAGCTAAACAGAATTCGCTCTGGTTAGTATTTGGATGGGAGACCACCAAGGAAGGAAGTCCAGGGTCATGATGCAGAAACAGGAAATTGCAAACCACAAGAGACTGTTTGTCTCTTGCTTTGAAAACCCTGCAAGGGTTGCCATAAGTCAGCTGCAATTTGACAGCACCATTCTGAAAGGAGGACCCTCAACAACCAATTCTCCTAGCCCATTATCTCCTGTTGCTCATGCTAAACATGCCATAAGTAAGCAGCAAGAACATGTCAGATGTATTATGCCAGAAATGCCTGTAGGGCAAAAAATATGTCCTGTTATGATACATCTAGCCAGCTCATAGAATTTACCTGTGCCGCCTAATATCCTTCATAGACTAATTCGTTTAAATTTTTTGCTCTTTGCCCTGACATATTCTGGGTGATTATTTCAAAGTTTTACTACTAGAACACTCAGAAAACTTCTTTTTAAAGTATTCTTGCATGATATTATCTAGCAGTGTTGATTAAAGTATTTCACTGTTATTTTTGCCATTTCACACATGAGAAGGATGAGTGAAAACATGCCTAAGGTCATGAGCAATGTTAGTTGCAGGGGCCAGTAGGCATTTGATTTATGAAATAACCCTCCACTGAAAATTAATAATAACTTTCAAATCAGCCTTGTGATGTGTACATTAAACTAATTTTTGAATGATCATAGCCCAATGCTAGCTTCTTCACAGTATACCCGGTGGGGGGAGGGTTTCCTGGTAAATTACTGCCTTGAAACAGCTAACTGCCATCTTTCTGTTTTTAAAAGCCACATACAATTTCTTTGCTGAAAAGGAATTGCAAACATCACCTGCATCCACCATCCACAGAGCCGACCCACCATAATTCCATTTTTGGAATGATGGTCCAGTGTCTACTTCCTCAGTCCTTACGTAATTCATTCTGTCCTGCAGTGCAATTGGCACTGTTTAAACTAGCATTCTAACACAGGATATCTATTCATGGTACTAACCGTCATCATCCAGGTGTCTTTCTAATGCTGCATTCCTATGCAAACATCCTAAATCCAATTAAATTTAGTGGAGATTATCTCCAAGAAGATAACCAGAAGATGCAACTGTATGCATTCAGAGGCAAAGTGTTTATCTGGCTTTATTGTATTTCTTTTGTTTCAGAGCCCAAAATCAGCACCAGTAATTTGTCTGGGACTATCATTTATTTGCAGTTGGTATTAGTAATAGTTTTCTTCCTGCATCCCCCTTATTCTGCAGTACATACCTGAAGAGCTTCTGTTGGTATTTCTTGTTTTTGTTTGCTTTCCACCCTCAAACTCTAGTTCTTCTTCCAAGACCCCTTCTGCAGCACCCCTTCAGTAGTATGTTGTTTCTATGTGATCCCCAGAGAATGCTGGGTTTGTCTTCTATTTAATCTATTTTATCTCCGCCTCCCTGAACACGCATGTTCTCTTTCCCAAAACTTTTCATCCAAACAAGTCCAGACAAAGGTGTGTCATGGTTTCCTGCCTTACTCCACCCTATCAATTATCTGACACAGCAAGAAAAAAAATCTGCCTCCAGGAATCAAATTTTACTGTTGAGAACAAAGCTTCAGCCTACTAGCTCAGAGAGATTAACTATATAGAGGCATGCCATCACAGCAGTTCCAAGTTCCAAGGGACAAGTGAGGTCATATATTTTATTTATTTATTAGCTTTCTATTCCATCCTTTCCCAGAGTCTCAGGGTGGATTACAACAATAAAACAACAATTGCATATAAAATATATAATATATAATATATAACAGAGGTGGCCAAACTTGCTTAACATAAGAGCCACATAGAATAAACATCACATATTTAAGAGCCACAAGACATGAACATCAAATGTTTGAGAGCTGCAAGGAAGGAAGGGGTGGAAAGAATGCAGCTTTAACTCTGAGCCATTGGCTGGCTTGGCTTAAGAAGTGATTTAAAGGGAAAAATGCCTTCTCCAAGCCGGCTGATGGGACGATCGGGGTTTTAAGAGCAACACAATATGTGTGAAAGTGCCACATGTGGCTCCGGAGCTACAGTTTGGCCACCCCTGATATATAAGATAATAAAATCATTCAGAAATAACCTATAAAATATTTTTAAAATGAATGAGTAGATAAATTCCAGAAGGGTCAGCAGAACAAGATCAGGAGAGGGCCTCCCCAAACAAGACCGACATAGGCCTTACAAAAGCTCAGAAGGTCCTGCAGGGCTTGAACCTTGTCTGGCAAAGCATTCCACCAGGATGGGGCCAAGGTGGAAAAGGCCCTTGTCCTCGATAGCCAAGTGTACTTCTTGAGAACCTGGCACCACCAACAAATTGCATAGTGATGCGCGCAGTGTGCTAAGGGGATTATATTGACTGAACCAGTCTCTCAGATATGACAGTCTCAGACCATATATTAAATAAATTCCCCTCCCAGGGAAAGAAGCCTCAGTATCTTCACAATATGGGAACATCATTGAAGACAGAATAAATCTGAGGGTCATCTAGTCTGGCCCTCTCCACTTCTAGTGAATTGTCCCATGTTATCTACATTACCTATTCCAGGGGTGGCCAAACAGTTTGCTTGGAAGCCACATGTGGCTGTTTCACATATTTTGTGTGGCTCTCATAGCCCTCACTGTCCTGCTGGCTGGCTTTTCTCTTTAACTCACTTCTCTAAACCAAGCCAGCTGACAGCTTGGAGAATACATTTAAAGTTGCTTTCTTTTCACCTCTCTCCCCCATCTAATTGCCTTCCTTTCTTGTCTTGCAACTTTCAAACATGATGTGACTCTTACGATAAGCATATTAGACCACCCCTGACCTATGCCATTAGCAGACAAGACCAGCATATACTATGTCATAGGTGCATAGGATAATTCATTGCAGTACATATCATTCTACTAAGGAAGGCAATATGGTAGAGAAAGGCAAAAACAAAAATCCATCCTAGAATCAAACTATATGTGATTCTGTGATTACCTGTCAAAACATTTGTGGAATGTTCTGCTTTCCTATACCAGGCAATAAACTCACAGACTGCACTTAGGGTTGCCAATTTCCACCCTCCTTCAAATTCTGGTGTGTATTGTATGAGGTGGAACATAAGGCATGGCAGGAGACGCTCAGGAATGTGGGTGTGAGAAGCCTGACAGCTGCTGCCATCATCCATCTTAACACCTTTGACTCGATAGAGTCTGTGGGGAGGAGCTGTGGAGAAACCATACACACAAACCTTGCCACCTCATAAGCAGTAATCTATTCAATGATTATGGGGGCTGAGGTTAGCCACCTGTGTGCACTAAGTGAAACATTTGTTAACTAGGACCCCTATTTTGAGCATACGTATCTGATGCTGAGAACTCAGGACAGAATGTGGATTCTATTGGTGTACTGCTCATCGCACTGCCCAACCATCTTCATGACTGAATTGACAGAGGTAATCTCAGACTTGAAGCAAAGGACTCTGAACTTTGTTGTCCTCTGGGACATCAATGTTCATGTCAAGACTGCCCTAGCAAGAGCACCTCAGGACTTCATGGCTGCCATGACAACCATTGCACTGTCCCAGAATATTCTGGCATCTAAGCATACAGTGGGTCATACACTTGGAGATAAAGTACACTGAATGATGGGTATCACTCTCAGTTCTTTTCTAGTGTAGTCCTGGTTAAATTTTGTTGATGTTTTAAATTTTAAATTTAGATTGTTAAGGTTCTAAAAGTTTAGAATGTATAGATTTTTAGGTTTTAAAATTTTTATTGACATTTTATTCTAGATATTTTAGGATTGTATGATTTTTTATCGCAGTATGGAATGAGGTACTGGATGCTGCCTTGTGTTTTCTCTTCATTCCCTTTCATCTTATTGCTGTACTTGGTTGGTTGCTATGGCAATACTTTTGCTAATGCAATAAAGATATTGATTGATTGAATGATGGGCAGAAGGTTAGAGCACACTAGGCCAGTGTAATTCCTTTGCAATGCATTTTGCAAATAAAATTGCTCACATTTGCCATAACTTAGACAACTGGTTCAATCTCAGGATGTTACTGGTGCACGGTCTGGTCCTAGTTGTATGGATGACATTCAGTGGTGAGGCCTGATGAAGTGGAGAATGTGCTTCAATATGTGTAGCACACAGAGCCCAGTCTTAACTTTTGTCCCTCATGCTAATAGTATCATAGTGGGCTGGGTTGATTGATTGGGTCCAGGAGGTAATAAGTGCCTACCTGTGGGAGAGTTCTAAAGAGGTAGTTGTGAGAACCCTGAAGAAGGCACCCCTGGTTCCCAACAATCAAAATAACTACAATCCAAGCATTAATATTCCATTCTTGGGCAAGGTACTTGAGTGGGTGGTAGCTACTTAGCTTCTGGTCTTGGATTAGATGGTTTATCTAGACCCATTTCAGTCTGGATTTAGGCCTTGGCTTTGGGATGGAAATGACCTTTGTCACTCTGATTGATGACCTTCATCAGGATAGGAGAGTGTGTCTCCGTTGATCCTCCTGGACGTCTCTGAGACTTCTGATACCATCAACCATGGTATCCTTCTGGCTAGGGTGGGAGTAGGGGGCACTGTGCTTTGATGCTTCCACTCTTACTTGACCAAATAATTCCAGAAGAAAGATGGTACTGGGGGACTGCTGCTTGGCCATGTGGCATTTATGCTATCTAGTCCTGCAGGGTTCCATCTTGTCTCCATGCTATTGAACATCTAACTGAAACCACTCGGAGAGGTCATCCAGGATTTTAGCGTGAGGTATCGCCATTATGTGGATAACACCCAGCCCTATTCCTCTTTAACTGTTACTCTGGGTAAGTCTTGAATAGATGCCTGAAGAATGCAATGGAGTGTATGAGGGCCAAATAACTGAAGCTCAGTCCAGATAAGATCAAGGTGCCATTGGTCAGTAGAGAAGCTGCTCAGGGACTAGTCAAGTCAATTCATCCTGGAGAGGGTTGCACTTCCTGTGAAGCAGGTTCATAGCTTGTGGGTGCCACTGGATCCTGGACTTTGGGTGGAGGCTCAGGTCTTCTCTGTGGCATGTAGTACCTTTTATTTGCTACAGCTAGTTCATCAGCTATGACTATTCCTCAAGAAGATTGATTAGGCCATAGTGCTCCATGCTCTGATCACATTCAGGTTAGATTACTATGTGCTCTTCTTGGAGCTGCCTTTGAAAAATGGTTCAGAAGCTTCAACTGATCCAAAATGCAGCAGACAGGCTATTGTCAGGGGTTGGTTATAGGGACTGTATCACTCCTGTGCTGAAAGATCTGCACTGGTTTTCCAGGCATAGTTTAAAGTGCTGGTTCTTACCTTTAAGGCCTTAAACAGCATGGGTTTTAAAGACTGTCTCATCCCATACTGTGAGTTAAGATCTGTCAAGTTAAGATCTGCCTCTCAAAGCCTGCTGTGTCCATCTTAGAGGTAAGGCAAGTGGCAACTAGACAGGGCATTTTCTGTGACACTGTCTCTGGAATGCCTTCTGCCTTGAGACTTGCTTGACACGATTTATTTTCTTTTAGGTGCCAGGCCAGAACATATCTTTTCACCCAGACACTGAATTATGGGTTTTATTTTATCCACGTTTTAATGATCTGCCTTTTGTTTTATGGATGGTTTTTAGGCTGTCCAATAACTTGTTTTTTTAAAAAAAAATTTCAATGTTGTTTTAATTGAAAGCCACCTCAAGCAGGACTCTGAAGCAGCAGCATGGAAATATGTGAAATAAATAATACTCACAAAGGTTTGGCTAACCAGGTGGACTTCTTTCTGGTCTGTTGCCAACCCTACCAATATGACAATCCACATTGCAATTACTGTGGGAGATATCTATATTAAACCATTGTTTCCTTGCACCAAGTAAATTGTGTGTAACATACACAAACATGTGCCTTTAAACACCAATGCACATCTGTCTGGGAAAGTGGAATGGGTCATTTTCCCAAGATGTGTGTATATACATACATTATGGCCGTATTTCCAAATGCGACAACAGCATTTCCTGCAGCAATTATATTTATTATTATCTATTCATTTATACCTCATCTTTCACCCCAGTGGGGACTCAAAGAAGCTTACAACATTCTCTTCTCCTCCATTTTATCCTCGCATTAACCATATAAAGCAGGTTAGATAGGTTAGAATGTGTGACCAGTCCAAGGTCACCTAGCAAGCTTCCACAGCAGAGCGTGGATTCAAACCTGACTTTCCCAGATCCAAGCCTGACATGCTAACCACTATAACACTCGTTCTCATAATATGTAGGACTGCCTCAACACACAGAAAAATGGCTTTAGAAATTGCCTAGAAATTGCCTTTGTGACTCTCAAGAAAACTGTCTCATATTACAAAAATTGTGGAATCATTCATTAGTATCAGTCCTTTACAGCTTGTGGACACTGCAGTTATAGCTGTCCATATAGCGGGCAGGAACAAGAGAAGCTTGCTATCTCAGAGAGTTGTCTGAATGCAACCAATAATCAGTATGGTCAGTACTGAGTCTGGAGATCCAGTTAAGGCAAGTCATATTAAGCCATGCTGTTTGGAGTGAATGAATGTATTTCATTGTTTAAAAATCGAGGTGGGGTGGGGGGGGGGTGGGGTGGAATTCTTTCCAGACTTCAACAAGACACCATGTAGAAGTAAGCAAGGCTAGTCCCTGGGGGAAATAATCCTAGCACTTTAGCATTGGTTCATCCCATTCAAAAGCCATCTTCAGTTATGTATATATCTGAAATCTCCAAGGATGAATTTGAAATGATCAGTTTGTGAGTAAGACACCGGATAGGTGTTTCTTGGCACACACTATTTAGGATTCCAGTTTAATGACTGACTTTGCCCATTTCTATAGAACTTCCATGATTTTTTCTTTCTTTCAAGTTTTCTTCTATAAAAGGAAACATGATGATAATGATGACTCAGGACTTCTGATAAAGGATGTTTATTTCTTGACTGCAGATTTATACCCTGCCCTTCTCCCTGAATCAGAGACTCAGAGTGGCCTACAATCTCCAATATCTTCTCCCCCCACAACAGACACCCTGTGAGGTGGGTGGGGCTGAGAGGGTTCTCACAGCAGCTGCCCTTTCAAGGACAACCTCTGCCAGAGCTTTGGCTGAGTGAAGGCCATTCCAGCAGGTGCAAGTGGAGGAATGGGGAATCAAACCTGGTTCTCGCAGATAAGAGTCTGCACACTTAACCACTACACCAAACTGGCTCTCATGACTAACACTCAACACTACTTTTATTTATAGCCTGCCTATGGAATAAAATCAGCGTCTGGTGCCCTGCTGAGTATGTTCTCAGCAAGAGAGGTTATTTAACACATGGGGCAGGACATTCTTGGTGGTGGCATACAATTACTGGAATTCTGTACCCTAAGAAAAGGCTGCAGGTAGCCATTTTGATTCATAGCAAAACAAAAAACAAAATACCTTTTTTGAAGACCAAAATAGTGTGAAAACATTTTTGCTCTCTGGAACCTTTTGTCAGGCTGCATATTTTAAAAGGGGAGGTGGAGAGGGAGGGGGGGGAATTCAAGCCTTGCTAAGGCCTCCTGCTGCAACTTGCGCAAAATGCCAGGCAGGTTTGAATAGATGAGTGCTGCTGGGTATAACTGGTATCAAGCTGTACTTGGGGAGGAGGAGGGGGCATCTTAAATTGCAAATATAAAGCTAATTACATCTATATATCTAATTCTCAAGTCTCCACTGCTTGAGGATACGTACTTCTGCAAACAGAGGGCACTCTCTTCCCCAACACCCCCCCATCAGTGGCCTCTCCGAGGGAATGCCTGAGAGGGTGGGCAGACTTGGTTTGGGGGGGGGGACGGTCTATGAGCCGCCACACTGCCCCCTGCATGGCTGGACAGGAGAGGGGAGTGCCACCCCTCAGCCTGCCCGGACTGACAGCCTACCCGACCCCACAGGGCTGTTGTGTGCAGGGCACTGGATGGGGGGGCTGATGAAGTGGACTCAGAGTTCTGAGGCTGATGCACCCGCACTCTGAGTTCTGTGGCCCCCGGGGGACGTGTTCTGTGCACATGGCAGGGGGCGTCAGGGCAACACAGGGGATCTCTGGGTGGGGGGGGGTGTCTGCTGCTGGGCTGCTCACTCCCAGACACACATTCCAGCCGCTATGACAGTGAACTCCTGCACTTGGTACTTCCTGCTTGCCTGCATGCCATTGGCAGAGTCTCTAACAGCGGGAAGGTGTGAGGGGATTGACGGCTTCTCAATGGTCCCATGTGGCCCTGTCTCGCCCCCGCCCCCGCCCCCCACCTCACCATCAAGCCAGGCTTCTCGTGCGCACATGCCCAGCCTCACTCCTGTTCCCTTCCTGTGTTGGTGGGACATCTCTCCTTTGCCTGTGATGGTCTGCCCATCATTGGCTCTGTTTTCTGTTTGGGGGCGGGTTGGGGATGGCTATCATCCTCTCTGGGGCCGCCTCTCCCCATCCCTGACTGTCATGAGCCGCGGCGCATGCACCAGGACTGGCTAATGGGAGGGTGGGCTGGCCCTCCCCTCTGGCTGCCTCCGCCTCCCTTGTGCCTATGCCAGCGGTGTTGCCATGGCGACCATCTTTCTCATGGCAAGTTACGCCTCTCCCCTCCCCACACTCCAGCATGCCGAAGTCCTCAGGAAGTCTACTAGTGGCGCAGCAGCTATGCCGCGGCTGGCCGCCACTTATGTCTAGATTGGGCTGCCCATTTTCTAATGGCCTCAAGCTTGTTTCTGAGCACAATTCAAATAGTTGTTGAAGTCCTACACCCTACATGGTTTAGGATCAGCATGTCTGAAGGAAAGCCTTCTCTCACCTATGTAAATCTTCCTGTCAACTGAAATTATACACACACACATACACACACACAGAGTAAGCCAGCCAACAACCTTTTTCCATTGTATCCCATTTGTGGAACTTAATTAATTAGGGTTTTGGAGCTAGTTTGGCCCAAATTTTTGGCAATGGATATTTTAGTATTTTTTTGCTTCTTTGGTGCTTTACATGCCCACTTTGCATGCTTTTAAGGGCCACTGTCTCTTTCATTAAAATGAGCCTTAAATATATGATATAATTTTTTTTAAAAAGTAACTCACCTTAAATGCCCAAAGAGAGAAAGTTGGCATATAAAATTTTCAAAATGGCAATGCAAATAAATAAATGCAGGCAGTCTGCAGCCTGTACCCATTTAAAGCTGTTAGCTGCCCCAGATGGCACTAACACATTTTAATCAAGGTATATTAAATGCTTCTGCTCCATTTCATTTTTAGAATTAAAAACTTCAAAATTTGCTTCCAAGGCACAAACTCCCTCGTGCGCACATACACACACACAGCAATAGCAAGCAGCTTTGGAGCAGGCAGAAATGGTGTCCCCTGTCCACATGCCCCAACTCCCATGCTGTTTGCTGCTGCTGCCAATTCTCTTCCTCTATTACATCTGGGCAAAAGCAAACATGAAAACTATGCTGCTTCTACCTAGCAAACCCCCCTTCCCTTCCCTTCTGCTTTGCGAGTTGTTCAGAAGAAAAACATACCCCCAGATATTTTCCCCATTGACTATAATAGTCTCATAGGTTATAATTGAGCAGGAAAAAAATCAGGATTCCCCCCCCCCCCCCAAAAAAAAAAAATGAATCTGAATACCATATTGGTATAGGAATTCTTTTCAGGAATTTCAAATTTTCTGGGTCCAATATATCTGAATTTTTTTTAAAAAATCCCCAATTTCAGTGTAGCTTCTAGTGCCTCACCTCAGAAGATTTCCCCAAGTTTCAAAAAGATTGGACCAGGGGGTCAAATTCTATGGGCCACCAGAGAAAGTATCCCCAGCCTTCATTGTTTCCAGTGGTGGGGAAAAAACAGTCAAAAGGAGGGGGGTGTTAGAATTTTGCTCTGCTTCTTCCTCTATTGACTGTGGATGAAGCATCCACATGACCATTTTTCCTATAGCCTCTCTGCAGTTCCTCCTTGAACTGGATCAAAGGGTTTTTAAAGGGGAAGTCCATGAGTCATGTTCAGGATTGAGGGCTTCCTGCATCCCATGCAGGGGAAAATCCCTGTTTTGATGCAGCCAAGGAAATTTTCATGTAAATTTCAAATATGTTCTGGAAAAGCAAAGTGAAATGGCTAATTTTCCTCTAAAGGGGGCATATCAGGAAAGATATTCAGTTGTGACCCTCCTTTCTGCTCCTGCAGTCAATGAGCTCACATCATAGGTAGGGGGGAAAAGTCTGGCTTGACAGTGCATCTGGTTGTATGCAGAAATTCCCAGGATCAATCTCTGATATTTCCAGTTAAAAGGGATCAGATAATAGGTGATGTGAGACCCTGACACCCTGGAGACCTGTTACTGGGCAGAGAAGACAATTCTGATCTTGATATACCAATGGTCTCACTGGGCAGAAAGCCCCTTCATGTGTATTCAAGTGGGATGCTGATATTGTATGTCATACCTCAGCTCAGATATCTTGAAATATTCTTCTTTATTTGCCATAACATGTCCGCATCCTTTAAAAAATCCATGCATGGGTGGCCAACAGTAGCTCTCCAGATGTTTTTTTCCCTACAACTCCCATCAGCCTCAGCCAGCATGACCAATGGCTGGAGCTGATGGGAGTTGTAGGCAAAAAAAAAATCTGGAGAGCTACCGTTGGCCACCCCTGCATTACAGAATAAGATTTCTCCCCCATGTAAATCTGTTGACTCTGAGAACTTTGAAAGGGACAAAATTGAGTAATACACTAAAGTTAAGGGAGCTACTATTGCCTTTCACAGTCTCAAAGAATACCATGCAGACCAGCAATATTTGAAGCAAAAATATCAGTGATGCTATTCTTACTGATGCATGACTCCAGCCCATAGTGTGCGACAGTTGCCAAGGACACACTTTGATGATAATCTTAAAGGTTCGTAGAAAGATTAAAGACCACACCCTAAGCATTGTTGTTTTGTGAATAGGCTCAGCCATGGCAATAGTTAATATAAAGGGCTTCCGTTGTTGATTCATCTAGTTACTCAGAAAAATCACCACCATCAGCATTTACACCTTTCTTCATCATAAGTAGTTTACCAAATGAAAATAATATGCAACTGATTAACTACAGATAGGGCTGCCTGTAATCCATGTGTTCACACACTTTTCACAGATAACAGCTGCATGGAATCTGGTACAGAAACAAATTTCATCTGAATGTTATTTTTCATTCAAATAAAAATCAACCCTCTAGTTCCCATGGTTGTAGAGAAAATTACAGATTTGTACAAGCACTCTATGACAAATTCTAAAAGACAACAGGCTTTTTCTAAATACCCATAATCTTGCTGATTAGGTGCCATCTACTTCATTAGTTTATGTAATTGACCCAACTGAGTAAGGCTTTTCATTAAATGAGGGAAAGGGATTGTGAAATGCTTTCAGTGAACATTGATGAACAGGCTTAAAATGGATAGAGGTGAATTCTAGAATAAGAATGGATGCTACAATTTGAGAGGGAAATGGGATTTGTTAAAAGAAAACAATTTCATACACAGAATCTGTACTTTTAATAACTGTTGTATAGTTGGTCCCAGATGCCTCAAAATTTCATTAGCTATACAGATGGAGGGATTGCATCAGGGCTTTTTTTGTAGAGAAAGCCCAGCAGGATCTCATTGGCATATTAGGCCATACCCCCTGGGAAAAATAAAGGAAAGGTCCCCTGTGCAAGCACCAGTCGTTTCCAACTCTAGGGTGATGTTGCTTTCACAATGTTTTCATGGCAGACTTTTCACGGGGTGGTTTACCATTGCCTTCCCCAGTCATCTACACTTCCCCCCACAAGCAAGCTGGGTACTCATTTTACTGACCTCAGAAGGATGAAAGGCTAAGTCAACCTTGAGTTGGCTACCTGAAAACCGGCGGAGCCAGGGATCGAACTCAGGTCGTTAGCAGAGCTTAGGACTGCAGTACTGAAGCTTTAACACTCTGCGCCATGGGACTTATACCCCCTGACATCACCATTATTTCAAACAGGGCTTTTTTGGTATAAAAAGCCCAGCAGGAACTCATTTGCATATTAGGCCATGCCCCTTGATGCCAAGCTAGCTGGAACTGCATTCTGTGCATTCCTGCTCAAAAAAAGCCCTGGGTTGCATTATAAACTGGAGGGAGTCAGGTAGTCTCTCATTTTTGCTTTTGTATTTTTATTAGGACTGAACTGATTACTTCATTCTAAAAAGGCTTTAATTTTTCCTGCTGGCTCTTGCCTGCCATTGCTACACCTGTTTTCCTTGGGGCACACAACATTTGTCTACCAAGTGCAGACTTGCAACAATGGCGGTCTTTTACTAAAAGGCACATTCCAAAGATATAAAATATAACCCTCTGATTCACATGGGCAGAAGAAACTATGTACAAGATGGGGCATGAAAGGAAAATATCAAGAGACTCTCTTCCTTGTGCCTGTCTCTCACATGGCACCTCAGTGCACTCTGGCTCTGTATTTGGAGCCCTCTGGTGCCTTAGCAGGTAATTAAAAATAAAACAAAATATTTTTCCTCAGCATATCAGCTCTCACTACGGAGAAAAGCAATGGAAACATTAGGAGGTGCAATATATGTAAGAAAAAGCCCCCTACTTTTCATACACATGGACATCGTGATCACCAGTATAGTTGCCAGGGTGCCTGGAGTTTTGACTCGCACACATCTGCTCTAAGAAATGGACTTTGCCCATGGTTTCTAAGGCTTATGTAGATACTATAAGCCTCAGCTTTGCAGCAGCATTCTGAATCTCTGGATGGGTGTTAGCCAGAACTACAGACGAGCTTCCATCTGCTCCTTGTGTGCCCAGTCTTGGCCGCTGCAGTGGAAGAAGCCACGCCACCATGAACTGTACAGGCAAACAGTTTCCAGCCTGTTTCCATGAACCAAAGGCTAACACCACCAGAATCCATCTTGTTTTCCTGACTCCATATCCAACAGCTGCTTCAACTTCTGCATAAGGCAATCAAGCTTATCTTAGGCGTGGATCCTGCCAGACCGCCTAAGCCTTTGTCTAACGGAACTCAAGACAAAGGCTGGTGCCAAGAAGAAGACTGAACAAGAGGAAAACCATCTTCAGCCAGTGCCAAGTTCCTTTGTGTAAGCCGGGTGTTACCTTAGGTAGCAATTTGGCCATCTATTGTCACCTTTTTAGATAAGTTTAATAAACTCAAGCACACCTCCACCCAGTAATTTCCCCCATTCTTTCCCCCATTTTGGAGCCTCACCCTGGTCCATTGCAACCTGAAAGTCCAACCAGGTACCCCTGGACCAAGCTTGTTCATTGGTCAGTCATGGGCATCCAATTAGGTGCCACCAATTAACTTGCTATTGGCTACTCTAGAAGTCCAGCCCTTATGGTCACTGCAGAGCCTCCCCTTTTCTGAGGTCATGTACCAGCTGACCACCTGCCATCCACCCCTGTGCCTCCCATCCCCTAAGGGCTCAAGGTAGTCTATATAACCTGTAACACAGCTCCCCACATGTGTGCTTCTAGTAGTATCCCAATTCCGCTGTCTAGATCCATCCCCGATTCTAAGGCCAAGTTTCAGGTCCCCTCTCCCACTTCCTCGCTCATCGCCATTGGAGCCTTCCTTGAAGACTACAATCGGTAAATATCACCCTGTTCGTCTACCCAAGTGTTTCTCTATCTCTCTCTCTATTTTTCTTAGGACTGTAGTATGATTTTATGAGTATTTTATCTTGTATGGAAGCCTATATTTTTCTGGAATAAATTTTAATTGTTTTACTTAATTAGAGTCCCTAATATTTTTAAGCATTAATTTCTGGACGTGGAATCCTGTATACACAGGTAAAAGATCTTGATTAAGCTAGGTGTCCCCCTGACAATTCCCCAATCTCGTTTTGAGGGCATTTTGGCTTACATACAATGCTGTGATAAAGCAGGAAAACAACTTGCTTCCCAAGAACACTGAACATGGGGCAGGTAACCTGTGTGGAAATAGCCTAGCTCTGATCCCACACCACAGTGTTATATCCCATCCCCATATAACAAACTGCATAGACCTGATGCGTACCATTCAATGTGGCTCTAAAACAAAACATTGATAGACACATGCTCCAGCACTGGTGAGGCAAAGCGATACATCATTTATCACCTTTGAGCAAAACAAATTCAAAGGGAGGTTTCACTGTAAAGTTACTGAGCTGGAATTTATAAATGGATTTGATGCTATCAGGCTTGAGCTCAGTTGGGTTTCTTTTTATAATAATTTTCCCTCCCTCCTTCCTGTACCTATTTCACGTAGCAGATGAATGAAGAATGAAAAACTTGTACCACAGTAAATATGTTAGCCATTAAGGCTCTTTGCTGTTTTATTATCTTATGATTCTCAATTCAGTATCTTCATGGGTTATGTTTGACTGCCATGATCAACTTCAATAAAATCCAACATTTACCACCATTAAACAGAATTTTAAAAACCCACTATGACTTGCAAACTAAATATATGAGCAAATATTAGTCTGTTAAATGGTTATTATCAGTCATTTCAGCTGCACATACTGTTTTCCGTTCTTCAGTTTCAAAACAACCAAGTAAGTTACCTTACGTCTCTGTGTGCGTGCACAAGTGTGTGTGTGTGTGTGAGAGAGAGAGACTGGCTCAAGGTCACCAAGTAAACTTCACAGTTGAACAGAGATTTGAACCTGGATCTCCTTACATTATTATACCACTTGGGCTTACAACTGTTTTCACAGTAAACGAAAATGAATGTGGGATAGGCAAGCCTGACCTCTCTGTAGAAGCTAAAATGACTAAACTGAAGCTATCATGCTTTGGTCACATTTTGAGAAGACAAGAGTCACTGGAAAAGACAATAATGATAGGAAAATTTCAAGGCATCAGGAAAAGAGGAAGATTCAACATGAGATGAATTGACTCAATCAAGGAAGCTACAGCCCTCAGTATGCAATACCTGAGCAAGGTTGTTTAGGACATTTTGGTGGACATTAATTCATAGAGTTAGCAGAAGTTGAAAGCAACTTAATGGCACTTAACACACACACAGACAAAGATATAATTTGCTGCTAAAGACATCCCAGTGAGCTTCATACCTGAGTTGAAATCTGAATCCCACAGGTCCATCCAAAAGTCTATTTGTAATCTCATACTGGGAAAGAGAAAGAAAAAGAGGGGAAACAACGATAAAATCAACACTTTTACTGTCAAAATAGACATTGGTCAACAAAATCTTCACAGTGCAAAACAGAATTTTCCAAAGCAATTGATTTTCTTGCTTATTTCCTGCCTTTACATTTTTCAAGATAGTTTACAAAACATTAGAAAATCAGAACAGAAACACTAAACAATCACTTAAAAAAACCCCTATCAAATACGCCAGAGAATAAAAATAGCTTGATGGGTATTTTAAAATGAATACTATTTCTGGTGGGGATGTTCCATAAATGACATTATCACAGAAAAGGCACTGTCTCTGGCCAGAAAACATAAGTACATAACAGCAGCCATCCTGAATCAAACCAGTGGTCCATCTAGTCCAGCATCCTATTTCAATAGTGGCCAATTAGATACTGC
Source organism: Heteronotia binoei (assembly GCF_032191835.1). Classification (NCBI taxonomy): domain Eukaryota; kingdom Metazoa; phylum Chordata; class Lepidosauria; order Squamata; family Gekkonidae; genus Heteronotia; species Heteronotia binoei. The sequence goes on along the minus strand of NC_083228.1, from coordinate 73,216,022 downwards.
AGAGAAATCCACAATCCTACAAACAACAGTCTTCACAGCTCCCTAGGATCCCACAATCAGAGCCATACTGCTTCTGAACCCAGAGGTTCCATCTACCTACCAATGACAGATCTTTGTTCGGTCACACAGTCGAGTCCAACTCTTTGCGACTCCATGGACAAAGACACACCAGGCCCTCCTGTCTTCCACCATCCTCCGAAGTCTGCTCAAATTCATGTTTGTTACATCATCTTTTGCTGTCTTCTTCTTTTGTCAGCATCAGGATCTTCTCCAGTGAGTGCTCCCTTCTCATTTGGTGGCCAAAGTATTTGAGCTTCAGCTTCAGCATCTGACCTTCAGGGAACAGTCTGGGTTCCCTTAGGACTGACTGATTTGATCTTCTTGCAGTCCAAGGGACTCTCAAGATTCTTCTCCAGCACCACAGCTCAAAAGCGTCTATTCTTTTGCACTCGGCCTTCCTTATGGTCCACCTCTCACAGCCATACATTACTACTGGGAATACCATCACTTTGACTATACGGACTTTTGTTGGCAGGGTGATGTCTCTACTTTTTATTATACTGCTCAGGTTCGCCATAGCTGTCCTCCCAAGGAGCAAACGTCTTTTAATTTCATGGCTACAATCACCATCTGCAGTGATCTTGGATCCCAGAAATGTCAAGTCTGTCACTACTTCCATGTCTTCCCCTTCTATTTGCTAACGTGTGATGAGGCCAGATGCCATGATCTTAGTTTTTTTGATGTTGAGTTTCAAGCCTACTTTTGTGCTCTCCTCTTTCACCCTCAACAAGAGGTTCTTTAGGTCCTCCTCACTTTCTGCCAATAGAGTGGTGTCATCTGCATATCTGATGTTGTTGATGTTTTTCCCGGCAATCTTAATTCCGGTTTCTGCTTCATCCAGGCCAGCATTCCACATGATGTACTTTGCATATAAATTAAATAAGCAGGCTGACAATATACATTCTTGTCGAACTCCTTTTCCTATTCTAAACCTATCAGTTGTTCCATATCCCGTTCTGACCGTTGCTTCTTGACCCTTATACAGGTTTTTCAGGAGACATGTGAGGGGGTCTGTGTCAGACCCAGAGTCAACGAAAAGACAGTTGAAGTTCAAGATTTTTATTCCAGCTTCATAGGCATACACACATGTTGTCAAAACTGACCTTTCTTTCAGTTCCCCCAACTTATAAACCTTTACCCTGGCCGTTATAATTCAAGCCAAAGTGCGCCAAGCAAAAGCAGGGGTTTTGCGTGGGGTTTCTGCTAAGCTCTCATCACCACAGGTGCCCACTATCAGTTCATGGTTCTCATCTCCTCCAGCTTTGACCTTGGTTACCTAGTAACAAACCAATTCCCAGATGTGCCATCCTCCCTCCAGATAAACAACAAGTTACAGTTATATCAAAGGCATAGCAAGTACAGCATAGAATTGAAGCACAGCATACCATTGTACAATTGAATACACATGACAAGAGGAATAAGATGGAGTGACTCCTGACAGTCTGGTACTCCCATCTCTTTAAGGACTTGCCACAGTTTGTTGTGATCCACACAATCAAAGGCTTTAGCATAGTCAATGAAACAGAAATAGACCTTTTTCTCGTACTCCCATGCTTTCTCCATCATCCAGCAACTTTTGGCAATTTGATCACACTCTAGGATGTCTGGCTAAAGGTCAGCGATTTCACTGTCATGGTTGTCAAGGACATTGAGATCCTTCTTGTATAATTCTTCTGTGTATTCTTGCCACCTCTTCCTAATCTCTTCTGCTTGTTAGGTCCCTACCGTTTTTGTCCTTTATCATGGCCATCTTTGCACAAAACATTCCCTTGATTTCTCCAATTTTCTTGAAGAAAATTATTATTATTTTCCGCTATTGCTTTGCATTGTTCCTTCAGGAAGGCCTCCTTATCTCTCCTTGCTGTTCTCTGAAAATCTGCATTCAGTTGGGTGAATTTTTCCTTTTCACCTTTGCCTTTTGCTTTCCTTCTTTCCTCAGCTAGTTGTAAAGCCTCATCAGGCAGCCACTTTGCTTTATTTCATTTCTTTTTCTTTGGGATGGTGCTGATTGCTGCCTTCTGTACAATGTCACGGACCTCTGTCCATAGTTCTTCCGATACTCTATCAACTCTAGTTCCTTAAACCTATTCTTCACCTCCGCTGTATATTCATAAGGGATGTGATCAAGGTCAAACCTGAATGGCCTGATGGCTTTCCCAGTTTTCTTCAGTTTAAGCCTGAATTTTGCAATGAGTAGCTCATGATCTGAGCCGCAGTCAGCTCCAGGTCTTGTTTTTGCTGACTGTAAGGAGCTTCCCCATCTTTGACTACAGAGTATATAATCAATTTGATTTCTGTGATGTCCATGTGTAGAGTTGCCTTTTAGGTTGTTGGAAGAGGGTGTTTGCTATGACCAGTTTGTTCTCTTGACAAAACTCTATTAGCCTTTTCTCAGCTTCATTTTGTTCTCCAAGGCCAAACTTGTCAGTTGTTCTGGTTACCTTTTGACTTCCTACTTTGGCATTCCAGTCCATGATGAGGAGGACATCTTTTTTGTGTGTTAATTCTAGAAGGTGTTGTAGGTATTCATAGAACGGAAGATTGGTATCACTTACCGTGAAGCTTCCTTCTCGGTGGACTGGCAGTGGGTCGGTCCGACTACTGGGTATAGGCTCCTCCTCCTCGTCACAGGGTCGGGTGCTCCAATCGATCCGGAGGGGGAGTGGCCTATACCACCCAGGACACGCCAGTTGTATCCAAGCCGCATCCCCCTAATAATAAAAATTTTCACCACCTCCCCATTCACGTACAGAGACGAATAAATGAGAAGATTAGTTTATTACAGTTCAACACACCATACAAATGGCAGATTGAAAGAAAGTCACTGTTAAACAAAGCAAAGGTAACATCCTCCCCACAGGGAAAGCACCATTGCTCCAGGATCCATCTCCAAAACTCAGGAAGCCGCTCAACCTTTAACGGGCGGGCCGGACCGACCCACTGCCAGTCCACCGAGAAGGAAGCTTCACGGTAAGTGATACCAATCTTCTGTTCTCCGGTGGTCTGGACAGTGGGTCGGTCCGACTACTGGGACGTAACAAAGCTGAACATCCCCGGGCGGGACCAGCTTCCCTGTTTAGAGTGCATGCTGCAGCACACGCCTCCCAAAGGCCGCCTCCGCTGAAGCCCATTTATCCACTTTATAGTGCCTGGTAAAGGTATGTACCGATTTCCAAGTCGCTGCCTTACACACAGCTTCTAAGGACGGAAAGGACCGGTACACAGCTGATGTTGCAGCACCCCTTAGAGAATGGGCCGTGATCCCATCTGGAGGGGTTTGACCTTGGGCCTTGTAAGCCAAAACAATACACTCCCGTAGCCACCTGCTAAGGGAGGAAGTGGGACCTGTCGTCCCTGCGACTACTTGTTAAATGAAACAAACAATGCATCAGACTTCCTCCAGTCTTTTGTGCGATCAATGTAAAAACTAAGTGCCCTCCTAACGTCTAAACAGTGCAGCTCCCTTTCCTTGGGAGACTGGGGGTTGGGACAAAAATTTGGAAGAACCAACTCCTGGGACCTATGAAAGACAGAATTAACTTTAGGAATGAAAGATGGGTCTGGCCTCAGCACCACCCTTTCATTATGGAAAACACAAAGCTCCTAGTCGACCGACAGGGCCCTTAACTCAGACACTCTCCATGCTGTAGTGATACCCACTAGAAAAATTGTTTTTAGAGTCAGTTCCTTCAGTCCACAGGAAGCCATAGGTTCGAAGGGACGCCCACACAACGCAGTTAGTACTATATTCAACTTCCACGAGGGGAATCTATGTACCTGTGGGGGCTTAAGGAGAGCAACACCCTTCAGGAACCGTTTAATGTGCAGATGCGCTGACAAGGACTTACGTCCCCGCACCCCCTGTATAGACGATATGGCCACCACCTGACGCCGTAGCGTGCTGGTAGAAAGCCCCTTGTCTGCCCCTTCCTGAAGAAAACCTAGAATATCATTTACCTTCACCTTCATCGGATCCCACCCCCGTAAGGTAGACCACGAAGCAAAAACCTTCCAGGTGGTATTGTATATCCTATTAGTGGAACACTTACGCGATGCTAACATAGTGTCCACCGCTCTGGTGCTACAACCTAGTTCCTTGAGCTGTAACCGCTCAACTTCCAAACTGTCAATTGCAACATGTCTGGTTGAGGATGAGACATGCTGCCCTGTGTCAGAAGGTCGTCCCTCCCTGGCAGCCGCCAAGGAGGCTGAATAGACAACCTCAGGAGCTTCTGGAACCATGACCGTCTCGGCCAGAAGGGAGCCACCAACACCATCTCCGCCTTTAGTTCCACCACCCTCTGTAACACCCTGGGTAATAGAGGAAAGGGCGGGAAGGCCTACACTAGTCCCGTCAGCGCTGAGGGCATCAGTTCCTTCTGCCCTTGTGTCTCTGACCTTGGCAAAGAACCTGTCCACTTGGCAATTTTCTGCCGTGGCAAACAAGTCCACCGACACAGGTCCGTACCTGTCCACTATTAGACGGAAGGTGTCCCTGTGTAACATCCACTCTGTTTGGTCCAGCCAGCGTCTGCTGAACCAATCCGCTAGCAGATTGTCCTTCCCTGGAACATGCACCGCTTTGATTGAAAGGAGATTGACTTCGGCCCACTCGAAGAGAACCTTCGTCTCGGCATGAAGTGATTTCACCCTGGTTCCTCCCTGTCGATTTACATATGCTTTGGCGGTTGAGTTGTCCGTTTTCACCAGGACATGGTGACCCCTCAGAACTGCCTGCAACCCTAACCGGATCGCCCTGAGTTCCAGGAAGTTGATACTGCGCTTCATCTCGTGAGGCTCCCACTGACCCTGGATCATTTGATCCTGTGAGTGAGCCCCCCAACCCCATAAACTGGCATCTGTAGTCATGCAAACCCTCTGAGGTTCGCGAAGCGGGTAACCTGGACTGAAAAGACCCGGGTTCAACCACCACTGTAACTGGGACGTCACCTCTAACGGTAGTGTCACCAGTTTGGGAATTTTGTTCCTTATAATCTCCTGAAAAGGCCGCAGAAAAAATTGTAGGGGATGAGTGTGGAATCTGGCCCAAGACAGTAGATCCTGAAAGGATACCATCATCCCTAAGACTTGTGCTAACTTCATGACTGGCACCTTCGGTTGCTGTAACACCCCTTGCAGAAGGAGGCAAAACTTCTCCCGTCTCTCTGGGGTTAAGAAGACTCTGTCCACCTTTGTATTTATTTCCACTCCCAGATGCACTAGTATCTGAGAGGGAAGCAGATTGCTCTTCTCTAGGTTCACCACGAAGCCGTGAGAGCACAACATGGTCACTGTCTGCTGCATGCCCTCCAGGCATTGCTGGTGGGACCCTGCCTTCACCAGAATGTCGTCCAGGGAAGGAAATAGGGCCACACCCCGCAATCTCAGCTCCGCCACCAGGGTCACCAGAATTTTTGTGAATACCCGGGGCGCAGACTGCAGACCAAACGGCAGGGCTCAATATTGAAAATGCTTCCCCCCGTAGGAGAAACGTAGAAACTTCTGTGTGATTCCCGAATGGGAACATGCAAGTAGGCCTCTGACAGATCCAAGGAAGCCAGAAAATCCTGAGGCTGAATGGCTAGCAATACTGACCGTAGTGTCTCCATCTTGAAATGTTTTGTCAGGATGAACTTGTTGAGCCATTTCAGATCCAGAATGGTTCTGAACTCCCCGTTCTTTTTGGGAACTAAAAATATCACCAAATAGACCCCCAAACCCTGTTGAAGTACCGGGACGGCCTCCACTGCCCCTATATTCACCAAGTGCTGAATGGCCGACAACATTGCTCTGTGAGCAGATAAATCTTTTTTCCGGGGAACCCCTCGAAAATGGTTGGGGGGAAGAGAGTGGAATTCCAAGGCGTAACCTTGTTCCACTACTTCTAGAACCCACTTGTCCTGAATTGACTGATTCCAAATGTCTGTGAAAAGGGAAGGACGACCCCCTATTTTGTTTGTCGGCTGGTGAGAGGCATAGTCACTGGGATCCTCCTTTCTTGGAGGGATTTTTGGAACCCTGATCTGCCTTCCCAGAGTAATATGGTTTGGGATCACGCCCCTTCTGCTGCCACTTGCCTCTGAAGGGACGAAAGGAACCTGGTCTGGATGGTTTCTTCGAATCTCGAAAGGAAGGAAAGGACTTCCTCTGTTTCGACTCTTTACTCTTGGAAGGTAAAACCTTCTTTTTATCCTTGTTCTCAATGAGGTATCTATCTAGACCCTCCCCGAACAACAAGGCTCCTTTAAAAGGCACCGCTGCCACCCTGGCTTGGGCTGCAGTGTCTACCTCCCAATTACGCAATCAAATGTTGCGTCTGGCAGCTACCCCACATGCCATGGCCCTGGCCACCAGTTGCATGGTGTCTAATGAACTATCTGCCACGAAGGCAGCGGATAAATGTTTAAATGTTTTAAACTGAAGTTGTTTTAATTATTATGTTGTAAGCCGCCCTGAGACACTTAGGTGAGAAGGGCGGGGTATAAATCTTAATATAAATAAATAAATAAATAAAGCAATCTTTTTTTTTTTTTAAACTCGTCCTTGAACTCCTTAGGAGCTCCACTGTCTGCTGCTGCCAAGTTATTAGACCACGTGCACATTGCTCTGGCAAACAATGAAGACGTAGTGGCTGCCTTGATGGCCCAAGATGTCGCTTCAAACTCTTTGCGTAAGGCCTGCTCAACCCTCCTATCGCATGGATCCCTGGGTAAACCATCTGCGTCCATAGGAAGGACCGAATTGGAAATCAGGCTAGTTACAGGGTCATCCACTGTTGGTAACTTTAATCTCTTAGTAGCCTGTGGAATAAGCGAGTAAAGTTTGGAGAGAACCTGTTGGTTTGCTTTAGGCTTAGTCGGACGTTCCCATTCCGCTTTGACTAAGGCAAAAAAGGCCGCAGGCAAAGGAACCCCTGTCTGAGCACTGCTCAATTTTGGCATCATCTCCCCTGAACCTGTGGGGAGATCAGGATCCAACTCCTCATTTTCTTTAGGAGTGGTACAAAGTTATGGGTCCTCAGTACTTTGGGAAGCAATTTTGAATAGTATTCAGAAGGAAAGAGCCTAGATTGAACAGTGTCAGTCTGCTCCTCCTTGTCTGACAGTTCACCCTCCTCCTTATCTGACTGCTCAGAGTTTTCTGATTCCTCAGCTGAGCTCAAGAGGGGGGAATCCAAACCCAAAGGAGGCTTGATCTTAGAGCGTCCTTCCATAGTGTCACTGGGACTAGTATCTCTGCCCCTTTTCCCTCCATCCTTCTTTTTTGGTTGTAGGGAAGCAGGGGAGTCCAGCTGCTGACGAAGGTCCTGTCCCAACTCTTTTAGCAGCTCTTTCTTAAGCCAAAGGACTAAATTTGACTTGGCATCCTCTCCTGTGAGGTCAAGATTCTGAGCCTCCTGTTGAGGAGTCAGAGCCCCAGACAGAAGAGGTAGATCACATTCGCTGTGTGAGTTGCTGTGTGAGCTAGCCGCCATTTTGTAGCTTCTCACATCCCTATAAGGGAAGGAAAGGCAAAAGCAACTAAAAAGAAGCGGGAAAAGGCTCAGAATGGAAGACAGGATGTCTCCGTTGCACCCTCTATTGGGCCTTTTGGTATCTTGCCTTCCAGTCAGGAACAAACCCCCTCAGAGGCCTCTCTCTCTCACTCCTTTGCCAAGCCTATACGACTAGGCAGTCCGAAGGCGAGACAATGCGGGCAGCCTGGGGACCCATCTGAAGCCCCGTGGACTCGTACGCAGCCCTGTTGCTGTAGGGCGGCTTACCGCGCTGCCTCTGCGCTTGCCGCCTCTCTTTCCTTCCGGCTTGGTTCCAATCGCGACTGCGAGGGAACGAAGCGCTGCGGGCGTCTGCCGTTCGCTCAAGGTCTACTCGTGAGTAGACCCTGCAGACTGCCGCCACCGGTGTTGTTGGGACCGATCCCAACGCTTCCGGTCTGTTTTGTTTCAGTAATCCGGATCTTCTGCGCTTCTCAGCAAGCGCCTGGAGAAAAACCGTCCTGCCTCGTGCAGGGCCGGGAGAAGAACTGGCGTGTCCTGGGTGGTATAGGCCACTCCCCCTCCGGATCGATTGGAGCACCCGACCCTGTGACGAGGAGGAGGAGCCTATACCCAGTAGTCGGACCGACCCACTGTCCAGACCACCGGAGAACTGGTCCACTTCAGCATCTTCTGCATCAGTGGTTGGGGCATAGACTGGGATTACTTTGATATTAACTATAAAGGCCACACCATTTCTTCTACGGGACTCTTGCCCACAATGACAGATCTACCACCCCCACTTAAATACATCTAAACCAGTGGCCACCTAAGCCATTGTTACATCTTGTAGCACTTAGTTCCACAAGAAGAGTGGTTTAGTTACAGCTTCAGACTAGGATCTAGGAGAACCATAGACTAGGATCTATTTGAGTAAAAGCTGTTGCTTGGCTCAGGGGCGCCAAATTTCATTTTGGATTGGCTTAATTGTACAATGCTTGCTGATAATAATTATAGTCCTTAAACCTGTACCCGCAGGTACCATGTACTCTATTTTCATGGTAAAGGGCAAGCTATGTGGAGTTCTAGCAAAACTTTTTCCAGCTCAGAATATATTTTTTTTACTTTGCAGGAGTTTGTTTAATATCACAAAGCTGATTGTGTTGTGGATGCTGGATTTAACTAATTAGCCTTGTGTACATTGGTTCTACAGAGACAACACATTCTTAATCTCTGACAGATCCCCAATGCTCTAGGGTTCCAGGTGTACTTTCTGACACCAGGAAAAATGAAGCTGATCCTGAAGGTCAAACTACATGTTCAAGTTTTTAAAGAGCTGGGTCCGGGTTCCCTGAAGATTACTTGTCTCCTAAAAATACTATATATACAAAAAGTAACTAATTTGTATGGAAATGTACCCCCTTTTTATGGTACCCCTTGGGAGGGGGAAACTAATCTTGCATTTGATTAAATATGTTTATTGGGGCTTTTGTGGATTCCTCAGTAAATCAATTCACTCTTAGGAATCAATTGCTTTTGTTAGTATTTTCAGTATGTGTGTGTGTGTATGTATATATATATTATATATATATATTGTTAACTGGGTTTGACTGTGTCATTTATAAAGTTTATATCTCTAGTAACTGGCATTACATTTTATGGCACACACGGCCTGGCAAAGTAACATTTATGTCAAATCCAGCCCTCATAACAAATGAGTTTGACTCCTCTTTCCTTTTAACTACTTTATTCTATAAAAGGACTCTGTATCCTTTTTGGGTGCTTGTATAATCTGCTCCTGCAAGCATCAGAATGATCATCCTTAATAAAGACTATATGCTATGTTAGCTAAAAGCCTTTGGTGAATTTCTCTTAGATATGTTCTTGCGGGGGGGAGCTGCCTATTCTAGGGTCTCCCATAACACAGTTTCTGCCCTATGGGATTTTATACAGAATGCAGGTTTGTATACAAAGGTCTCTGCTTCCTGATTCCCCCCATAAGTTCTGTGCCTTGTGATAGCTTATATACATTAGTCAGTGTTCTTGTCATTACACATCTTGCTTGGCAACAGTCCAGCGACTAGTTTGGACAAAAACCTATAGACTTTCAAATATGTGTGACATTTTCATTGTCCAAAAATTACTGTTGACAAGATCTCCACCTTGTAATTATTTGGACCACACAGTGATCAACATGCATGTTATCAGCTGGTATTTGAACAAGTTCTTTGTTGCAATGCTGTTTCCATTTTATTGTCCCCTCCGTCTTGGTGCTGACACCTTTCCTATATGATTCTGTAAGCTATGAAGTCTAGGGCCATAACAGAAAGTCAAGAACCAGCTGAGGCAAGAGTACGCAGGCCTGTAATTACAATAGGGCCCCTGGGGGCCTAGCCCCCCAAATTACTGCCAACGCTGGGCTCCTAAGTTACTGGCCCGTGCTGAGTGAGCACCAAGCCAGCCTCTCCCCTTCCACCGGCCCCTCTCTCTACCTCCTATGCAGTCTGTCAGATGGAGAGTGGCAGGGCAGTCATGGGAGACAGCAGTGGCATCATCAGCCCAGGGAGCAGCAAGTCCAAGCCAAGCCAAAAGGCACCGAGGAGGCAGCAGTCAAGCCCAGTGCCCCCTTGCTGTCCTCTGCCACCTTCTCCACTTCTTCCTCACTGCCACAGCCCTTCATCAGCCAAAGCACCAAAAGCAGCAACAGCAAGCCCATGCCCAAAGTCCAGCAAAGTCTGCAGCACTTCCAAAGTGGTGGGGGAGGTGGCAGCTGCCCCGGTGTGTGGGGAACTCCTGTCCCTTTGTCGCCACCCTGGTTACTTCCCTCCAAGTCCTCTGGCCTCACCAAGGCACAACTGTTGCAGCCAGCTCAATCACAAGCTGCGCTGCTGCAACTACTACAAGACCAGCAGCAGCCTTGGGGCTTTTTTTCCTTACTGGGGATCCAGAGGCCTTGGCTTGAGACCCCCATGCAGTCATCACTCAGTTTTTCACCTCCCTCTTCGTCTCTCTAATGCCTCTGGCCCATTCTTTCTGCCTCCTATGCGGCCTGCCAGATGGAGGATGGCAGGGCCAAAGGCGAGGGTGGGTGGCAGCAGCAGCATGGGGAAGAAAGCAGGCTCAATGGGGCAGCTGGTCGGCAGGTTGCCTGCACCCATAAGTCATCCAAGCTGGCCATGATGCACTGTTCCTACTGTGTGAATGAAGGCAGCATTATATGCAGAGAATTTTCCTTCCCCCTTTTAAATTTTATTTTTGTGCACTCAATCTCTTTTTTTGGGGGGGGGGGGTGCCCCATTATTTTCCCCAGGGTCCCTTTAACTAAAGATGTTATGGTTACAGGCCTGGGAGTACACCGTTGGAGATCCTTGGAAAATCCATATCTTGCCCAGTAACTAGCATTCTGATCAGTCAAGGACCCCAATTACTAAACAGAGTGCCACCAGCTAAGCCTGTTGTATTTGTTGATTAGCATTTCTACTACCTTAACACAGGAGTTATGTCCATATTGGTCCTATCTGTCTTCTATTTGGTCATCTTGAAACATCTGCCAAATCCTTTTTTTCTGTGCAGCCTGAACCTGCTCCTGAATACATATCCTCCATGCCCAGAATATACTTTATTTCCCCAGAACCCCAAACCACCATCCTTTTCCTTTGTCCAGTCAGAAAGCACACCATGCTTCCTCTGTTCTTTCTAAGCCTGGAAAGAAAACAATCTTTTGGTCAGGGTCTCTGTTGCTTGCCCTCTAACTGGGTACAAAGTCCTTCCCGAAAATATATATTTTGCTGCTCCAGTGCAATGGCTAAAGAAGCAGATGTCACTGATTCTGTGACTTTTAAATTTGCCATCTAGAGTCTACCTTTCGTTAGAAGAATTTTATCAAGAATTTGGCAAAAAAGTAAGACCTTTGCAAGAACTTTCATCAATGAGCGGGAAAACTGGTCTGTTATCATGTGAATTGATTTGCTATATTTTAGAATGTTCCTGCCTTTATCTTTACCCTCACCCAAAATCTGTTCTTTGACTTCCTTGTCTCTAACCAACTACATCTTACTCAAGGGCTGGTGCCATGTTATCTTGCTGGGAGAAAAGTATATAAGGTTTATTTTCTTTATATTCCTCTTAGGAATGTAGAATGTATTCTAAACAGAGAGTAGGGTAAATTATGGTTAAGAACAAAACGGTTAAACCTTTTTCTGCCCCAAATACCAGGCTTGTTTTATCATATAAAGGAAGAACTTTGAATCTTGTTTTGTATGCCAGCTTGTTTGAGTCTTGAGCGCTCAGATGAGCTTGTATGAGAATTATCATTTTAAGTAAAACTGCCTACTTTATTAGCAAAAGAAAACCTTGGCTGACACCATTAATTAATAAGAATTAACTTAGACTAAAATCATTAAAATGAATAAGTAACAGTTATATGGAAAAGAGACCTTGGGGTTTCATTAACTAAGAATGATTGGCATGAGGTCTGGACATTGTATGCATTCACCTCAGAGGCACTGATTACTCAAACTATCTTTCAGCGTTTGGTCAAGATGGTAAAAGTTGCACCATTTCTGTAGAATGATTCCAACTGTCTGTTGAAAAAATATATACAAGTGGGATCTTTCTATCATTGTTGGTGGGAATACCCAGCCATTCAAGGGTTTTGGAACAAAGTACTTATGGTGATTCATAAAATTTGTAAAGTAAAGTTGGAGCTAGATCCCAAATTGCTGTTATTGGATTTACCTTCCCATAAGGATATTGATACACAAAAGGTGGCACTCATTTCAGTTTTATTGGCAATGGCACGTTTGCATATTGCAACAAACTGGAAGGATAAACTTCCATCTTTAACATCGTGGAAGGTTAAAACTTGGGATCCTATGATTATGGAGAAGATCTCTTTAATGATTAACACTACAGATTCAGATTATAAATGATCTCATTTTTTGGACAAATGGATACCTCTCATTTTTTATATGGAGAGAGTGAAATGTCATAAAAGTGAAGAGATCTCCAATTATAGGTTCCTTTTTGCGTGACTGATATATCTGTATCTCCTACAATAAACCTATAACTCTGTAACTCTAATAAACTTATAACTCTACATCTCCTATAATAGTGTATTGCATTTATATTAATTGCTAGGGAGCTGTCCATTAAACTTTCTTGTAAAAGAGTGTGGGTTAAGTGACAGACTCTAAACTGGAAAACCAGTTCTATTCCACACTCCTTCACGTGAAGCCAGCTGGGTGACCTTGGGTCAGTCACAGCTCTTTTAGAGCTCTCTCAGCCCAAAAAATAAGTCTAACTTGCCGCTTAATGATGCATAATGCTAAAAAGAGCAAGAACTTCAGGCTGCCACACAATCTTAGGATCTCGACTATACTACACACAGTGCCATACAATAATTATTAATTATCTTGTATAACAGTTTTACTCAATAGAATATTTTTTCTCCCATGCCCAAGCAGCAGCACTGATGGTTGCTGGTGTCCAAAGGTAGACATGGATTACAACATGGAGCAATGACACAAATAATCATTCTGTGCCTGCACAGATGATAGGTCAGTGGGGTACAATGATTCTCAATTCAAGACGCTCTTTTGTTGATATAAAATACTCTTTTCTCTTCAGTGATGTTTTACTCAGCACTGCTGACCCATTTTGAGAGGAATATAATGAATGCTAGGCATCATAGTTTAAAAATGCTGACAAATATTTAGCGACTCCTACCATCATGAGGACAGAGACTCTTGAAGTCAATCATATGGATAAAGTTTGATGGAACAAGGTGAAAATGTACTGGCAAATTCTAATTATTAAGGGTAGTCGATGGAAAACGTCCTGCCCAGTAAAGACACGAGTATCACTGGCTTTCTTAGTTGTCTCCCATTCAGACACTAAACAGGCCTGACCCTGCTTAGCTTCCGAATACAAACTAACACCTACCCCTTTGCAACTTCGATATTTCCTCCTAAGCCAGTCTTTCCACAAATTAACTCAGGCTCTCTCTTCTTCCCATCTCCGTCACTGTGCGAATGAGAGACTCACTAGCCCCATGCTATTTCTCTACTCCAACTGTTACTAGCTTATTACTGCTCAGCCACCGTTACTCCCCTCTCTCCTTTAAGAACTAGCTATCCCTTGACGCCGAGAAGTTGTGAAATTTCCCGCCGTTTTATAACACTTTTTAAAATAGATGCAAAGAGGTATATAACTCTTTACCAAACTCCAGGTACCCCTATATATTCCACCAACGAGGGAAAGGACATTCATATGCGTTGCTCATAAACTTTTAAAAGACACATGGCTGCTTTTAAGAGTTTTTTCGCCTGAGTCCCCATCCCATTGCTTTCGCTCAGGGGCGTCTTCTCGCCTGTCTTTCAATACTCCTCAGCAACTGCTTTTCCCGCCCTCTATCCGTTCCAAGAGGAGAACGCGCGCACATGAGAGAGAGCACGTAAGAGATCGCGAGAAGAGACCTTTCTGGAGGCGTTTCCACCATCCCCCCGCCCTCAGAGGCCGAGTTTTGAAATGGTTGTGTTTCCTGATGCAGCTGCGGGTTGCGTGAGAGAGAGTGAGTGAGTAGCTGTACGACGTTGAACTAAGGATGGGCTTCGAGTTCTCCTGCGGCTCCTTGTGAATCCATCAGTGGACGCAGGTTTCCCCGCCGGTCCTTTTCATCCTCACCTTAGTTCATGATGCTAAGAAAGTCTCCAGGGAGCTTTGACCGAATACATTTCACAGCATGATTGGTGTCCGTATTTACGTCGATAGTGGACGATCGTAATCGATTATTCCCTCTCACTCCCACACTCCAAGGAACCTCCTTTAAGAGCATTTCTGCTAAATCACTCCCTTAAGTCCTTTAAGCGCCTTAAAGCCTTAAAGGAAGACTCTTTGATCACAGACCAACCTACCTTACAGGGGTGTTTGGAGAACAAAATGTAGGATAAAAAATTGATTGTCCAGCACACATCCAGGTCAAATACATTCAAAATATGGTAGCATGTTTTATTATTGTAAGTAATAATGCACAAATTAAAGTGCATAGTTGTTACCTATATGACTTAGCTAATGTCTGGATTTGCCATGCTGAAAAACTGAAGGCTATTTATATTCAAAGGGTTGAATGGGAGCTTTTTTTTATTAATATTCAGTATATTTATAGATTTCATTTTATCTGTACAGCAGATTAGTCCACTCAAAATGGAAGCACCTTTATTAAACAGCCCTACATCTGAGCCTCAGAGCACCTCTAGCTCAGGAAAACAGGTATGTAAATTTAATATAGCACATTTAATGGCCACTTATTCCTTATGTGTTCCTCACAATAAGGAGTTCATTGTGAGGAGAGGAAGGGAAGGAGATTGTAAGCCACTATGAGCAGGGTATAAGGTCCCAACTCTTTTTAAACTGGATTTGTGTAGAATCACCTGATCTTTGAGTATACTATCATAAAAAGAATAAAGAAGTCGTAAGTTCTGCCCCCAAATAGTCTGCAAAGGTAACATTCTTAACTGAATTAGGTTCTTGCTTCTGTCTACTAATGTGAGTAAGTGTTGTGTATGTAATTGAAGTTCTGCATTGTAGTGGAGCACAAATGCTTTAAATATGCTAAAGTTTTCTACAAATAGCTTGCTTTTGTTTTTGTAGCATAATGTACTGCTTACTAGTTAAAACAGCTAACGTGTTTTTGAAATGACTTTCTCATATTCGTTTTAGCCAATGAGTGCAACCCTTCGAGAACGGTTGAAGAAAGCAAGGCGGTCCTTTAATTCAGCTTTCACTGTAGCAAAGCATCTTAAAATTAGTGAAAAAAATGAATGTGTTACTAATGAAGAGATGACTTTATCTAAAAAAGAACCATGTTCCATATCACAGTATGAGGATAAACACTTGGGAAAAGCATTTGACAAAATCATGAATAAGAACAGTAATTTGCAAGATAGAGAGCTTTGTGAGTCTGACTATAATAAACACAGTAAAACTGGACAAAATTCTCCACGAGTTTTGTTAGAAAGTAACTGCAGTCATTCAGAACTACTGGAGAAGAAGATGAAACTGGAAAAGCAGATTCGGGAAAAGGAGGAACTTCTTCGAAGATTGAAGCTGGTCAAGATGTACAGATCCAAGGTGAGATAACTACCTTGTGATTGAAATTAATGTTTTAAAAATTTAAATCTATTTTAAATAAATGCTTGTATGAATGTTTTAGTCTCAGTAATTCCACTGCTTTTAGAAACAAGTCAGTACTGCAAGAAAATGTAAGTAATCATTTCCAAACAAAAATGAATTAATTCATATTTATAGTATTCAAGTGCACTAGTGTAAGCACTGCACCAGTCCAAATGTGGATCAAATTTGGCATTGTGCACTGCCAACACATGCAATTTTGAGTAGTGATGAATTATAGACATGCAGGATATAGAAACCAGCTCTGGCATGGAAAACCTTTTCAAAGCCATAATATTTGTGTCTGTTGTCCACTGTCTGACAGATAAGAGTCTGTCCTTTCTGTGTACTTCAGCAATATTTGTACCTCTGGTCGTGGTAAACTAAGCTAGAAATAAGCTGAGGATTGCTCTTGTATAGCACTTATGTTTAATGTTAGTTTGTTTCTGGTTCCCTGAACAAAAATAATGTCCCTGACTTTAAAAATCTGTGAAATGCTGTGTTTTCTGCTGGTTCTGTATAAATAGTAGTCCATTGATCTGCTTCAAAGCAATGCTATTTTTGATAGAAATACTACCATCTGTCACATTGGTTTCCAGTTACTATCAGTCATTTACTTACCCATGTTAACTATGCTTAAACGTTTGGAGGAGTGGGGTGGGGAAATCATGATTTACATTTACTGAAAGTTTCTGTTTGAAAATTAATTCTAGAATTTTCTTGTACAAGAATATGTGACATGGCTTATGTTCCACCTACAGTTATATACTGACTATCTCTAATTAGATCATTTTCTAGTTAATTATCTTTTGTGTTTCAGAATAACCCGACAGAACTGCATTCACTGATAGCAAAATGGCGAGAAAGTGCCCAAATAATGCTCTATGAGCTACAGTCTGTATTGTCTACAGATGGCAAGAAATTAAGTATTACAGAGCTGATAGACAATTTTGGACTAGAAGACCAGCTGCTACATTATATCAGAACAGAAGAAGATTTTAAAGATAATATCTAGTATCTCCCCAAAACAGTTTGAAGGTTTACATCTGGTTTTTGTATTACATAACTGGGCTAGTTAAAAAACTGAGATTTTGTGTAGCAAACACTAATCTTTTTGTTTATATAAGAAAACATTTTAAAATGGGGAAGAAGAAACTGGCTGTGTTGTAGTAGATTTGCATACTTTCTGTTGGTTAGAACTGTGCTGTGTTGCTTACCATGAAATGGAAAACTTGCATGCATGTTTTAGCGTAAAATATATACAATATTTAGTGCAGTGTTGTTTTAATTCTGTTTGACATATAGGGATTTCATACTGTGTAAATACTTGTAATTTTCAACATGGGGTTTCCTTTCCTGTTCAAGCAGAGCCATCTGGGAACTGAGTATCTATTCAATATATATTTAAATCAAAAACCTGAATGTAACTTTATGCTTCTCTATACCTCAAGATTAGATATATAGGAAATGGCCAGCATGGAACCAAGCACCCAGATTTTTATACTGCAGGTTGTTTCAAGGTTTTGTTTAAGTGATCTTGTCAGCGGTTTTTCCTGCTGGCTGCTACACTAAAGTAACCAGGGAGGCAGTGGGGCCCTTGGATGACCAAGGGGTAAAAGGATTACTGAAGGAGGATAGGGAAATGGCTGAGAAGCTGAATGCATTTTTTGCCTCCGCCTTCACTGTGGAAGACGAGAAGTGTTTGCCCGTTCCAGAACCACTAATTTTGGAAGGGGTGTTGAAAGACCTGAGTCAGATTCAGGTGACAAGAGAGGAGGTCCTACAAACTAATAAGTCACCAGGTCCGGATGGTATACATCCAAGAGTTCTGAAAGAACTCAAAGTTGAACTTGTGAATCTCCTGACAAAAATATGTAATCTTTCATTGAAATCTGCCTCCGTTCCTGAGGACTGGAAGGTAGCAGATGTCACCCCCATCTTTAAAAAGGGTTCCAGAGAAGATCCGGGAAATTACAGGCCAGTCAGTCTGACTTCAATACCGGGAAAGTTGGTAGAAACCATTATCAAGGACAGAATGAGTAGGCACATTGATGAACACGGGTTATTGAGGAAGACTCAGCATGGGTTCTGTAAGGGAAGATCTTGCCTTACTAACCTGTTGCATTTCTTTGAGGGGGTGAACAAACATGTGGACAAAGGAGACCCAATAGATGTTGTTTACCTTGACTTCCAGAAAGCTTTTGATAAAGTTCCTCATCAAAGGCTCCTTAGTAAGCTCGAGAGTCATGGAGTAAAAGGACAGGTCCTCTTGTGGATCAAAAACTGGCTAATAGGAAGTAGAGAGTGAGTATAAATGAGCAGTCTTCGCAGTGGAGGATGGTAAGCAGTGGGGTGCCGCAGGGCTCAGTACTGAGTCCCATGCTCTTTAACTTGTTCATAAATGATTTGGAGTTGGGAGTGAGCAGTGAAGTGGCCAGGTTTGCAGATGACACTAAATTGTTCAGGATGGTGAGAACCAGAGAGGATTGTGAGGCACTCCAGAGGGATCTGTTGAGGCTGGGTGAGTGGGCGTCAATGTGGCAGATGAGGTTCATTGTGACCAAGTGCAAAGTAATGCACATTGGGGCCAAGAATCCCAGCTACAAATACAAGTTGATGGGTTGTGAACTGGCAGAGACTGACCAAGAGAGAGATCTTGGGGTCGTGGTAGATAACTCACTGAAAATGTCAAGACTGTGTGCAATTGCAATAAAAAAGGCCAACGCCATGCTGGGAATTATTAGGAAGGGAATTGAAAACAAATCAGCCAGTATCATAATGCCCCTGTTTAAATCGATGGTGCAGTCTCATTTGGAATACTGTGTGCAATTCTGGTCACCGTACCTCAAAAAGGATATTATAGCATTGGAAAAAGTCGAGAAAAGGGCAACTAGAATGATTAAAGGGTTTGAACACTTTCCCTATGAAGAAAGGTTAAAATGCTTGGGGCTCTTTAGTTTGGAGAAATGTCAACTTTGGGGTGACATTACAAGATAATGCAAGAACTCATGGGCATACAAGAACTCATGGGCATTTGATGAAATTACTGAGCAGTCAGGTTAAAACAGATAAAAGGAAGTACTTCTTCACGCAAAGGGTGATTAACATGTGGAATTCACTGCCACAGGAGGTGGTGGTGGCTACAAGCATAGACAACTTCAGGAGGGGGTTAGATAAAAATATGGAGCAGAGGTCCATCGGTATCTATTAGCCACAGTGTGTGTGTATAATTTTTTTTTTTGGCCACTGTGACACAGAGTGTTGGACTGGATGGGCCATTGGCCTGATCCAACATGGCTTCTCTTATGTTTTTATGTTTAAAAGCAGTGAAAAGAAAACATTTTCTTGAATATTTGCGTGAACCCACAAGATGGCTTTATTTGAAGTGGAAACAAAAGACAAATGAAAGCAGGTCCTCAACTACTAAAACAAAGGGATTTGAAAAAAGTGTATTAATTATCTCAAAGAAAGCATGTCATAAAATATGATAGTTATCAGATACAAGTCTAATATCACAATGAACAAATGATAAATTAACAGCATAATGATGAGAGCCCCAACTGATCTTCATTTTGTATGTTTCCAGCAGACTAGTGTAGGGGAAAAAATTGTATATCAGAGACTGGGCAACAACTTCATCTCCATAAATTCTGAATAATTCCAAAGCAAAGAAACTATCAATAGGAATGTTTCTTCTAACATTTTGATAGTAGAAGTTACACGGGGCAGAAAAAACATATACTCTGATGATGTTTCTGTGGGTTACTTGTTTTCTCTGCTCTGGAACTTCTCACAATTTATAGAGATGCAGCTACCTCTTGTGGTGTTTGGTGAAGACATATAAAATGAAAATCTACCCAAGGCCTATACTCACCTGACATTATATTAAACTTTTATCTGGTAACTAATGGTATTTGATGACAGTCTTCAATATAATACTGCAATTAATAAACCTTTTTCAAGGTCCTTCAGAGCACCACCTTACTAATATTCTTGCACATCAAAGAAAGCGGGGAATGTTCTCATTCTCAGTCTCTCCACTTCAGCCTGAAGGATGGACAGCTCCTGAGCCTGTGCTTTGGCAAGATCCACAAGTTGCTGTCGCTGTAAAATGTCTTCATAATGTTCTTTATGAATCTTTTGTTTGAGTAGTTCTGAGTCTACAAAACATGAAGTCCAGAATATATTAACTGGGTTGTATCCAACATTCATTTTCCACAGTACCATTGTGATTTTTGCTGCCCTCTTTCCACTGTAGGGCCCCCCCTCCCCCTTGTGCTCAGCACTGTTCCTGGAATTCCCTGACTACCAATAACAGAATTTGTGGGGAACTAAAGTGGAGAGTGAAAAATGGATTGGTATGGCTCATTACATACATCCCAATAACAATGGTGTATAATGGAACCAGAGCTGCCCACATGATCTACTTTCTTTAAATGGTACTAGTCAGGGCTTTTTTTGAGCAGAAATGCAGTTCCAGCTGGCTTGGCATCAGGGGGCATGGCCTAATATGCTAATGAGTTTCTGTTGGTACTAGTAACACCATGGAACAACTGCTGATGGTAACATGAAGTGGCCCTAGTGGTGCAATTGGTAAAATGTTTCGTATTGGTTGATCTTTTTGCTACTGTCCTGATCAATAACATAAATTGTCTGCAGTCATCAGTGACGGATCTGATAACATTCTCTGAAAGTGGAGGAATTCAGAGAACATAAAGGAAGAAATGCTAGGATATTTGGGTACAGTTGATGAGTGCTATGGTAATCATTTATATGTGTAAATTGATTCACATATCTAATGTGAAGATGACCATGTTGGGAAAATCATATTTTTATATGCAGAATGGCACAAGCATCAATGGCTACATTTCATGGAGCACTGAACAGGTTTGCTCATTGGATTAATCTTTATGTAAAAAAATAACATGAAGTGGCCAAGCAGTTTTTAGAATGTGATAGACATGGGCGTGAAATGAACTACAAATTATGTTTTGTGCTCAAAATGTCTGATTTGTGGGTCATTCCAAACCAGATTGTTTGCTCACTGCTTGCCTGAACTAAAAAACAATTCGTTTTTTTTCTTGGCAGTTCATTGGGTTGTAATCAGTTTTTCAAGATGGCCTAATACCAATGGAATCAGTGTTGTGTGCCTGTTTTGTTTTTGCTGCATGCTAGAGCAATTCCTTTGTCCTCCAGCCCCACACTGTGGGACAATTTTAAACACCTCTCCCAGCTGGGAAGGTGCTGCCAGTGGTTCCTTTGCGTTTTAAGGGACTTTAGCCCCAAGGGGAAGTGTAAACCCCCTATATGGATGCTTTCAACTTGTAGTGGGGGTGTTCTAACACACTCCCTTCTTTGAGGTCTGGATAAAAGATTCTCACGAATTCATATGATTTTTACATATGTGATTCGAGGGTGAGTTTGGGGGGAATCCAAAAACCCTGAGGATCCATGAGGGTCTGTGGTCAGGAGCCCTGTTTTTGCAGCACGATGTTGCCACAGATCTATGATTTTTGTGGTGTAAGCTGTGGTCGTGGACATGATATGTGATTTGATGGTGAGGTAACCCAATGCAAAAACCCTGGGGACCTATGCTTTGGAACCATGTTTTTGCTGTTGTGGTGCCATGAAGCTGTGGATGTGTGATTTTTGCTATCCAGTCTGTGGCTATTGACATTATAGGTGGTCTAATAGTGAGTGTTGGATGACCTAGTGCAAAATCATGAGGATCCTTGAGGAATGTGCTTTGGAATCTGGTTCTGCACTGCTGCGGTGCCATAAATCCGTGCAGGTGTGATTTTTGTGGTGCTGCTGATAAACATGTTGCTACAGTAGGTTTTCTTTTGTTTTGTAAAAATTATGTAATTTGTGTAATCCATGTAGATCCGACTTTCACTTCTCTTTCTGTCTTCTGTTACTTGGCTCTAAGAATGCATGAAAGCAGCTGTGCACTGTGCTGGGGGCATATGCTTTGGGGGGCTGTAGCTTGGCTTCACAAAATCCATCAACTTGAGAGCAGGTAGAGGAGAGTCTACTGAAGAATTTGCTGCAAGTTTGGTGTGTCTAGCCCACTTGAGGGCCGTTTTACCCCTCCCCAAACCAAAGAACTATGAATCAGTTTAGGAAATTAAAAAAAAAAATGAACAACCTAATCAGGGGAAACAAACCATGAAACGAAATGAATTACCATTTTTCTGGTTCATCCCCATCCCTAAACATGACTCACCAGAAGCCTCAAAAATATGTCGCCTTTCTGACACGGAAACAAGCATTTCTCGTATCTCCTTGCTGACTTTCAGGTTTGCTGCCTTTTTCTGATCAATTTGCTTCTCCAGCTCCATGATAAGTTTTTCCCGTTGTTGCACATTTTTCTTATGAACCTGGCCATTGAAAAACAATTTGTCAAAGCAGGCTATACTTCATAGGGACCAAGATGTTTTTGTTACTTTTGATGCAACATTTTGTACAGCTACTTCCCAGTATAAAAGATTGCAAAGGATATAGAGAGCATTCAAATAAAGTATTTAATGGAATGCAACTGGTAGCAGATAATGGATTTTATATTGAAAGGCAGTGCCAATGAGTACAGAATTATTTCTATATAATTTTGCTTTGCTTTTCAGACAAGAGCTGAAAGATTATATTTAAAAATAAATCCATAGTAATAATGGCACTGAAACAAACCAAACAACAGTATCCAGAAACTCGAATTTAAATAAATTCACAAGTTTATCTGAAGAGAAAGGATTTTGTCCACTGAAAACAAGACTAGCAGTGTACACGCTATTGCATGTACAGGCCCAAAGAGCATCGAGGGGAATCACAGCAAGTACACCAGTCTAGCCCTCCTCATGATCAGATACAAAGGTCCCATACCTCTTGCCTACACACATTTGTCGAACATGGTTACACATTCAATTGCATTCATGTAAATTTTGTATATGTGTTTGGCAATGCTGCTTTTCATATTTCTCACCATGGGTACAGAAACTATGGAAGTACATGCATAGATACTTTGCTAACATTTGGGCAAAAATGTAAGAGGAATCAAGTTCAGCGCCTGTAGTTGTGAGCTGGGGGCAGGGCCAGCACACAACATTTCATGTTTTATTGTACAGGGGCACAGTTTTTTTACAGCTCTAGATGAAAGTAAAAAAGATGATGAGATATGTCATAGAGAAGTGAAATTCTGCAGCCTGCAAGTCCCACTGATTTAAAATAATCACTATCAGTATGACCCTGTGCATGGCTAGAAACGTCACACTGGGTTGAATTCGACGGCATGCTGCTGCAGATGAATTTCTGCCTGTAGAGTCTGCCTTTCTTGTCCTACTTGCACCGTAGCCCAAAATGTTCCCTGAAATGGTGTTCCTGAGGGTCCCTTGTCCCCTAGAAACAGCATTGTAGGGGCATTTATGGTGCAGCAGGAGGGGGAGGCAAGTAAGTTCCACTGGGAGGGTAGAAATCCTGCCCACAGAAATGCTCCAATGGATCTAAACCATTGTATTTTCTAGAGCCAGCTACCAATCATGTTTATATTACTTTAGCCTAGTTTAATAATTGGGGGATGGGGAATTGCACACATGAGCTGGAAGAGAAAATTGTCCCAAGTATATCAAGTGACTAGAGAAGAAGCATTAAGAGGTCATTTTACAATAACATAGTCTTCTGTGTAAAAATCCATAGCTTTTTTGGAAGGGTGGGGGTAGGGGGGATGACATTCAGGAGCAAAGTTTGAGGCTCCTCAGGAATCAACACCAGCAGCAAAATCTGCTGCTCTATAAAACAAAAGGCACTAGGTAGTTTTCCAAAACTGGCAATGTCCATATGAGGCAAAGTCAGACCCAGCTAATTGCTGAGTGAAATCCTTCCTGTCTCACTACAGATATGTATATGTGGAGAAAGAAAATTCAACTTCATGCTACACTCAGCAAAACAGCATGACCCTAATCCTGCACTTTCCTAAATGGGGTGAGACAGCCCAAAAACATAGATTATTTTTCAAGTGTGACAATTTAAGTAAATAATGTAGTAGCAACATTAGGAATAAGTTAATGCAATACAGTAGTCAGCTTTTTTGAGTTCATTAGGCATGACAAAAAGGCGGGCGGATGTTGCAGAGCATGAAGTGAAAGCCCGAGCCTAAGCCTGCAGTTTTTACAACAGAAAAAACTTATAGATTTACAATATGTAGACTCAGAAGTAAGCCTCACGGTGTTTAATGGAGCTTACTCCCAGGTAAATGTGGACAGGACTGTAACATGAATTAGTTGCTGCAACAAGATGTCATGTTGCATCAAAGTATGCCTGGTCAATGAAGTAGTACTTCAACTACACAAACCAGGTAATTTGGATATGCCCAGCTGCTAATTTAATAACAGTGTCTTGGAAAACAGAGTAGGAGCAAAAACAAAAAACCCCACACAAACTGGTTGTCCTTAAATAGTAATGGAGATTAATATTAATATTAGGTGAAACATTCAGCGGACAGTCATGTGATTTGTTTTCTTGCGATGACTGGTTTAGATCCAGGTGGTATGTAGGGTGCTGATGAAATCTTTGTTGTGTTGTGTTTTAACAATTTATTGATAACATATGGTTACAAAACTTAATTATAAATTTTCTGTACTAACCCATATGATATTTCAAACCCCCCTCCCTCCAATGTTGACTTCCCCGAAGTTATAGATTAAGTTCAATACTAAAGGTACCACTAACCAATCAAAGTTCAATATTTTTTTTTCTCATTAATACTAAAAAATTGTCCAATGTCTTTTTACATTCCACTCTTTCTCCATATATCCTTTAAATTTCTTCCACTCCTTTTTGAATATATCTAAATCATAGTCTCTTAGAGTTCTAGTTAGTTTATCCATCTCACTCCACTGGTGCTGATGAAATCTTTGTTTGGGGTCCTATGAAGCTCTTAGTAGCCTAGAGCAGAAGAAACAACACTAAGGCTGAAGACAATAAAGGCAAACGTGAACTCAGAACTACCAGCATGTTGAACAGGCAGAGTGTTCCATATATTCAGTGACAATACTAGAGAATTTACCTTATCTAGAAAAATAAGTGTTGCCTCCATCACCGAAACCTCACGATTAATTCGGCTGTCATAATTTAGCACCGTTAAGAACTGTAGGATTAAAAGCAGAGAGATAATCAGCCTAACAGTCATACATTAAACCTTAGAAGCATCCAATAGAAACACAGTCCCAAAAGCAGTTTTGGGTTGGTCTTTAGGATCCATGGCTACCTGACAATATCCTTTTGTTAGATCTATAGCGGAAATGAAATATGCAGGCCCAAGAGTTTCTACTAGCTCATCCACCCTTGGGATTGGGTATACATCTGGCACTGTAACCTTATTCAGCCTTCAATAATCAACACAAAATCCTACTGTTTGACCGTGTTTTGGGACTAAAATAACCAGTGAGGCCCAAGGACTTTCTGAATGAACAATAAGCCCAAGGTTCAACATTCCTTTAACCTCCTCCTTGATACTGATCACAATTGGAGTAGTTACTCTATAAGATGGAAGAGCAACAAGCCTGCTATCTCCAGTATTGATCTTGTGTTGAGCTAACTGGGTTCTCCCTGGAAAATTGGGAAAGATGCTCTGATACTCTGTTAAGACAGCCTTAATATGCCATTGCTGGTCTTTAGTCAGGGTTGGTGCCAAATTCACCTAACCGTGCTACCTTTGGTTATCTTTCCCCAACCCGTCAATGTCATTTCCTCTTTTTGCCCTCCTCTGTCCATAAGGACCAGATACTTCTATCATGGTAATGCCTAAGCATGTTTATATGAAACATTTTACACTGCTCCTCTTCAGAATTTACGGTTGCCAAATAGTTTACATTTGAAACCTTGTTTGCAACTTTGAAAGTTTCCAAGCTACTTCCAGCTTGGGCTTTCTCCAAGGTTTCAACATGAGAACTTGGTCTCCTGGCTTGAAGACTCACTGGCTTTGGCATTGTACCAGGTCTTCTGTTTCTGCTGTGGTCTTTGCATGTTGTCTGCTGCAGCCACCATAGTTCTGGCAGACAGGTGACTACATCTCTGCTTGTGTTCTTTCGTCCCATCCGCGCTTCTTTAAGGATGTCCATTGGCCTTATGACTGAGATCCAAAAAGTGACTTGAAGGGACTAAAACTAGAACTCTCCTGTAGCACTTCATGATAATCAAATAACAGATATTGTAGTTGTTGATTCCAGCCATTAGGATGTTATTCTATATAGCTTCAGCATGTGGTTCAAGCTGCCACTGAATCTTTTATTGTGTTGTAAGGTGTGATGATGAGGTGTTTGATTCCACAAGCTTGCAACAGTTCTTTCATCACTTAGAACATGAATGTGGTTTCCAAATCTGTGACCATTTGTTGTGCAAAACTTAGCCTGGTGCACACTGCAGGAGGGCTTCAGCTACATTTTTTGCTTCAATGTCCTTTAAAGATATTGCTTCTGGGAACTTTGTTGCATAGTCCACTATAGTCAAAATATATTTATTTCCCACTGGGTTGCCCTGGAGATTAGCCCTACAATGTCCACTTTAATTTTAGAGAATGCTTCTGAGAATCCATTTGTTTAGTCTTGTAGCTGGCCCACTAACTGAATCCTTAAGATCTTGCATAGTGTGATGGAACTACTTTCACAAAGCATGTAGGACTGGCCACACTTTTGAGTGGCTTTACCGTACAATGGTTTGTAGAAAAGCTAACCAAGGACTTCAGGTATGGCTGTGTCTCAGTGGAAGAGCCTCTGCTTTGCATGCAGAGGGTCTCAGGTTCAATCCCTGGCATCTCATAAGAACATAAGAGAAGCCAATGGCCCATCCAGTCCAACACTCTGTGTCACACAATGGCCAATATATGTGTGTGCGTGTATGTGTATATATATAATTCACACACGCATATATATACTGTGGCTAATAGCTACTGATGGACCTCTGCTCCATATTTTTATCCAATCTCCTCTTAAAGCTGGCTATGCTGGTAGCCGCTACCACCTCCTGTGACAGTGAATTCCACATATTAATCACCCTTTGCATGAAAAAGTACTCCCTTTTATCCGTTTTAACCTGACTGCTCAGCAATTTCATTGAATGCCCACAGGTTCTTGTATTGTGAGAAAGGGAGAAAAGTACTTCTTTCTCTACTTTCTCCATCCCATGTATAATCTTGTAAACCCTTTATCATGTCACCCTGCAGTCAACGTTTCTCCAAGCTAAAGAGCCCCAAGCATTTTAACCTTTCTTCATAGGGAAAGTGTTCCAAACCTTTAATCATTCTAGTTGTCCTTTTCTGCACTTTTTCCAATGATATAATATCCTTTTTGAGGTGCAGTGACCAGAATTGTACACAGTATTCCAAATGAGACCGCACCATCAATTTATACAGGGGCATTATGATACCGGCTGATTTGTTTTAAATTCCCTTCCTAATAATTCCCAGCATGGCGTTGGCCTTTTTTATTGCAATCGCACACTGTCTTGACATTTTCAGTGAGTTATCTACCACGACCCCAAGATCTCTCTCTTGGTCAGTCTCTGCCAGTTCACAACCCATCAACTTGTATTTGTAGCTGGGATTCTTGGCCCCAATGTGCATTACTTTGCACTTGGCCACATTGAACCTCATCTGCCACGTTGACGCCCACTCACCCAGCCTCAACAGATCCCTTTGGAGTGCCTCATAATCCTCTCTGGTTCTCACCACCCTGAACAATTTAGTGTCATCTGCAAACTTGGCCACTTCACTGCTTACTCCCAACTCCAGATCATTAATGAACAAGTTAAAGAGCATGGGACCCAGTACTGAGCCCTGCGACACCCCACTGCTTACCGTCCTCCACTGTGAAGACTGCCCATTTATACTCACTCTCTGCTTCCTATTAATTAGCCAGTTTTTGATCCACAAAAGGACCTGTCCTTTTACTCCATGACTCTCGAGCTTACTAAGGAGCCTTTGATGAGGAACTTTATCAAAACCTTTCTGGAAGTCAAGGTAAACAACATCTATTGGGTCCCCTTTGTCCCCATGTTTGTTCACCCCCTCAAAGAACTGTAAGAGGTTAGTGAGGCAAGATCTTCCCTTACAGAACTCATGCTAAGTCTTTCTCAATAACTTGTATTCATCAATGTGCCTACTCATTCTGTCCTTGATAATGAGTTAGAGGGACCAGGCAGTAGGTGATGTGAATGACCTCCGCCTGAGACCCTGGAGAACTGCTGCTAGTCTGAATAGACAATACTGAATGTGATGGCTAAGGTATAAGGCAGCTTCATGTGTTTCAGATCTCTCCTGTTATGGAAAGCCAGGTTTGAAGCTTAGGAATGCCACTTGACACAGAGATCACCCTTAGAAAACCAGGTAGACATGGTAATTCAGAGTGCTTTTGCCCTGTATTAGTGGATACACAGCCGTGTCCATTCCTGGGCCAGTCAGATCTAACGACAATTATCCATGCCTTATTTAGACTGCACTACTGCAATGTACTCTATGTGGGGCTATCCTTGAAGAATGTTTGGAGGCTGTAGCTTATGTAGAATGCTATGGCTAAATTACTGGTTGAGGCCAGCTATTGGGAGCATGTGACCCCAATATTCCAGTAATTACACTGGCTCTGATCCTCTCCTGAGCTGAATTCAAGATGTTGGTTTTCACCTTAAAAACCTTATTTGGCTTGGGACTGGGGTATCTGAAGGAATGTCCTTTCCCATATATTCCTGGCTGGGAATTAAGATCACAGGGATAGGCCCTCTTGACTGTCCCATCAATCAAAGAAACTTGTTTGGTGGGTACATAAGAGAGAGCCTTTTCAGTGGCAGCCCTTGAGAGGTGCATGTGGCCTCCTCACTTGCAATCTTTAGGAGGAAGTTAAAGATGTTTTTATTTATTAGCACCACATATGGTTAATTACAGTTATGCAATAGTAATCAATTTGTGTTTCAGTTAGTTAACAGAAACCATTCATGGGATAAAAAGCCACTTGACATCACTATAGTTTATGTTGAAAACAATGTAATAATAATAATAATAATAATAATAATAATAATAATAATAATAATAATAATAATAATAATAATAAGTTTTATTTATATCCCGCCTGTGAGGAAACCCCCCCTACTTTTCATACATGTGGACATCGTGATCGCCAGTGTGGTTGCCAGGGTGCCTGGAGTTTTGACTCTCACACATCTGCTCTAAGAAGTGGACTTTGCTTGCAGTTTCTAAGGCTTATGTGGATACTATAAGCCTCAGCTTTGCATTCTACATCTCTGAAGAGTGTTAGCCAGAACTACAGACATGCTCCAGCTGCTCCTTGTGTGCCCAGTCTTGGCCACTGCAGTGGAAGAAGCCAGGCCACCATGTTTCCAGCCTGCCTCCATGGACCTAAGGCTAACAACAGCAGAATCCATCTTGCTTTCCTGACCCAAGCATACCCTGCCAGGCTGAACTCATTCCTTCTTAGTGGGAAAGTCACATGTACACACCCTAGCCTGCAAGCAACCCATTTACCTCATGAATGGATTAATAGCTCCACTGTTGATCCTAATTGCTCAGCAATACCAGAACAATAACTCTTGCCCAGGAAGAAGATAAGGAAGAGGAAAACCATCTCCTGTCTCAACCAAGTGTTTTGTCTAACCCGGGTGATACCTAGGCCAGTATTTGATTCCCTATTGTCACCTTCCCAGATAATCCCATTTAACCTTAAGTATCCAGCCATTTCCATTCTCACCCTAATCTAATACCTTGGAACCGCCCCAGGCAGCATTGCAGCTTGGAAATTTCCAGGTTCACCGGACTCAGGTGAAGTTCATTGGCCCAAACTGGCATCCAATTAGGTGTCAGCAAGGAGCTCCCCATTGGCTCTGATAATGTCCAGCCTCCTTGGTCATCACAGAGCCTCCCCCTTGCTCCTCCCCAAGACCTCCCAGCCCCTAAGGGTCTAAGGGAGTCTATTTAACCTCTGACCCAACTCCACTCATGTGTGCATCTAACAGTATCCCAGTTCCACTGTCTAGATCCATCCCCAATTCTGGCCACAGTTTTGGGTCCATTTCCCCTGTCCTCTTATGTCGCCATTGGAAACCTTCCCTGAAGACGACGATGGTAAATATGACCCTGTTTGTCTACCCATATATGTTACCCCTATCAATCTATCTGTATTTCCTTAGACCTGTGTGAATGTGTGAGTGTTTTGTATTTTTACCTTGTATGAAAGAACTATTATTCTAAATAAATTACAATTGGTTTTTATTAAATTAGAGTCCTTTTATTGAGCATCACTCTCTGAATGGTTGAGCCTGGTATACATTGATAAAAAGATTCCTATTAAAGCCAGGTGTCCATTAAACTAATTCCCCAACCTCATTTTGAGGGCATTTTGGCTTACACGCCCTCCCCGCTGAAGCAGGCTCAGGGTGGCTAACAGGACATGGTATATACCATGATCAGTTATACAATTAATAAAAGATACAGTTAAAATACAGTTAAAAAGTTACATAAAAATTATAAAACCATAGTAAATTAAAGGTGCTACATTCAGTGGGATGTCTATCCAGATGGCTAGATGTCACATTCAGAGTTCCCTATAAGCTTGTTGGAAGAGGGTAGTTTTGCAAGCCCTGCGGAATTGGTTAAGGTCCCGCAGGGCTCGCACTTCCTCCGGTAGCTGATTCCACCAGTGGGGAGCCATTATTGAGAAGGCCTGCTCCCGCGTTACTTTCAGTGTGGCCTCCTTTGGTCCAGGGATTTTTAGAAGACTTTGGGAGCTGGATCTCAGTGTTCTCTGGGGAACATATGGAGAGAGGCGGTCCCTAAGGTAGTCAGGTCCTCGGCCATATAGGGCCATATGTATGTAGCTACTAATAAGGAATGAGGAAGAATGTGAGCATAAAACTTATTCCTCATGTAGAGAATTGTGTAAGAATATAAGAAACGCCTTGCTGGATCAGTTTGGATCCCATGATGCATGAGTGCAAAGATATGGGATCTTCCACTTCTGCCTGCAGCCCATTCCAACAATGGAATGGGATGGAAGGACTTGATTGATACAGATTAGGTAGCTGCAGTGGGAAGGGGGGTGAAATTGCTTCTTTCTTTCTCTTGTGTGAACACACCTACATGCACAAAAATCAGGAAGGGCAATCTTGTTTCTATCCTCTCCCCACTACAGCTGCCTGACCTGCCCAACTGTTGATACACACAAGTCCCTTGATCCTGGGAATAAGCTTACCCTGTGTTGGAACATTTCCAGGGAGAAAGGAAGGGTAGGGAAGATCCAGGAATGTCACCACCTGTCACAAGCAGGGGGCCAGGAGGGCCTTCTGCTAGCTGCCACCACTCAGGTAAGGGTCTGTCTGGGAGAGCCCAGAGCACCCACCTGACCCCTGTCTTCCTTCTCAGCAATCACCTTTTATCTGTCACCAAAGTGGTATGCAGACCCAAGCATTATAACAACAATAAGTTTCAAGAACAAACAAGTGGGTTGTACCGTTTAGTGCACCAGTGAACATGGAAAAACAGTAAAGGTGGTACAAAGAAAAAAATAAAAGCCCTGACATGACTAACTATACATTCCCTTCCTCTAATTCCAACTGACTCACCACTCTTTGGAGGAGGTAACTTTCCTGACTTCAGCCTTCTCTCCAGCCCAGCCTTTCCAAAGAGAACTTTCCTGACTGCAGCCTCCCCAGACAGAATGCCCTCCCTCGCTAACCAGACCTATTTATTCTTTCTTCTCAGGTCCCACCACTCTGGTCTCCGCTGGACAAGTTGTCTCTCCAGAACTTCTGCTTACCCAATCAGAGGGAGCAAAAAGATCCTGAGAGATGTAGGCCTGGTTGCTACTCTAATACAGACTTCTCTGGAGCCTGTAGGCCACACTAGGCCTGGGACCATGATAGCACCTTTTGCTGGTGGACAACAACTTTATATAGCCATAGCAAAACCAACATTTAGGAGAGTAACTTACAAGTTGGCGATCCTTTGTTACATTCAGTTTTTGAATATCTCGGGCCTTTTGGTTGAGATCATCAATCTGCATCTGAATTTTTTTATGCTCCCATTCCAGCTGAAATATCCCTTTCCGAAAATCTTTGCTTTCCACCATGCTGGCAACTTTCCTTTCTCCCTGAGCCTAGAAGAAAAAGAGATCTGTCTTAATCTAGAAATATCTTTTATATTTCTCGAAGAAGGTGGCCAAACTACAAAGTTTTGTAATAAATGGGGCCCAGACATGGACATAACTCACCTTCTAGACATAACTCCCTAGACATAACTCACCTTCTCCACAGCCATACCACACTTGTGTGGAAGGGCATTTTAAAGGTCCACAGGGACATGATCCAACTCTGGACCATAATGCTGAGAAGGAGCTCTTGATTCCCTTTCCCCATGCCATCTTCTTCAGCCAAAACAGGGTGTGATTTGCCTCATTTTGTAAATAAATGGATCCATAAGGGTTCAGCTTGTTCCAAAAGCAATGTGGGAAGGAGAAGCAGCAGCAGCAATGTGGGGGGATATGCAATTTCCCTCACCAGGGCTTTTTTGTGTAGAAAAAGCCCAACAGGAACTCATTTGCATATTAGGCCACACCCCCTTATGCCAAGCCTGCCAGAACTATATTCCTGCTCAAAAAAAGCCCTGCCTCCCACAAGTCTTGCAGGCTCTCCCTTGTTCCATAATAAATTCAAAGGGAGTAAATCTACTAGGAAAGATCTTCAGAAATTCAGTTCCTTTAAAAAAAAAACATAGCTACCCGGATAGTGCTGTTCAGTTCCTCAATGATGCTCCTGTTGATAAGAATAGCATCTGTGTAATCGGGTATTAAATTGCTACTGTCTAGCTCCACTTGGCCTTGTTTTAAAAGAAACTGGACCATCAGATCTAATTGAAATTTCATCTTCATCTCTCGAAGCCTAGAAATGCAAAAAAATTTTTTTATATGAAAACATTTACCGTACCATGATCAGAAAGAAATAAAGGACACCACTTATTAAATTTTGAGGTTGAGAATTTTTTTAAAGTCTATGGTTGGAGAATGTACATGTATTTCTCAGTGGAAAATTCCAAGATAATTATATACTTAACACAAAAGTATTTAGCATAATAGTTAATCAGAGCCTGGAAATGAGATTAAACATGGTACTGGTGGTATCAAATCATAGTATACCCCTCAGTGACAGAAGATGATGGGCAATTTTAATTTCAGAAGGCTGGAGTAAACTTGGGTTTGGTGAGTTGTGCATTCTGTACGGCATGTATATTTCATGTCTGGAAAACACTTCTCCACATCT
Organism: Heteronotia binoei; assembly: GCF_032191835.1. Taxonomy (NCBI): domain Eukaryota; kingdom Metazoa; phylum Chordata; class Lepidosauria; order Squamata; family Gekkonidae; genus Heteronotia; species Heteronotia binoei. Next base: position 73,183,015 of record NC_083228.1, on the reverse strand, counting down.
ACCACAGTACCACACTGGGAACACAGCCAGCTGTCCTCTGGATATATGTCCAAATACATTGGGTTGGATCCCAATGCAGACAGAAGAATTTCCACATACAGCACAACTTTCTAGCCTTCTCCCTCCTGCTGTAGTCCAAAATGTCCTGCATGCTATTCATAAGAACATATGAGAAGTCATGTTGGATCAGGCCAATAGCCCATCCAGTCCATCACTCTGTGTAACACAGTGGTCAAAACCCTTTTAAGAGCCAATAAATCAAATAAATGTTTCTTCCATCCTTCTCTCTCTTTTTTCCTTATGGCTTTTTATCTTCTTTTCTCTCCCAATACAATTGTTTATAATACTGAATATATAATACAAAACTCAATTTTTTTCTTTATTTTTTCTTCTGTTGTCCATTTGTCTTTCCATTTTTCTCTCTTTCCCCCTCCCTTCCTACTCCCGCTTCTCTTATTATCTCTCTAGGTCTGCCAGTCCGTGACTCCCAGCAAGGGATCCCCTGATTTTGCAGGCTCCTCCCCATCATCTGCCAGCTGTCCAGCAGGGGGAAGCTGCACTCCAGCAGCCACCATGTGCCTTTCCTCCTTGGAAGGCTTAAAAGAAGCCTGGAAATTCCTTGTGTTTTTGCATTCAGGAGAGGTATAGGACTGGCCTGCTTAAAATCACACACTTCAGTGGCTTTGAGCTAAATTGCTGTCAAAAGAATGGCTTGCTTGAAATTAAAATTAAGAATGAACAATTATTTATAAAGAGTATAAGAGCAACTGGCCATCTAAAGAACAACTTGCCTTTAGTAATATATTGTAGAGAGCTATAGGCCAGCAAACTCCAGAAGGCTTGTGCATCTGGGTAAAAGAATAAGTTTGGACTGACTCAAGCTACTTAAACAAATATATGCACTTAAGTGTCATTGAGTGAATGAGAGAGAAGATGTTGCAGAAGCACTATAACATTGGGTTGGTACTAGGGGCTGGTAACTCTGGAAGAAACATAGGAAGGATTATTCCTGAGGAAGTCCATTGACGAAATGAGCCTATATCCAGGTGCTCAAAGGACCTTTTTTTGTAATATGGGAATGTGAGAATTGGACCTCTGTTACAATATGAAGTATAAAAAGATATGAAGGTTTTTAAATGGTTTTATTAAACATTGTTAGTCAGCATATCACAGTAGTTGTTTCTTTTGTTGCTTGTCTCATTAACTGTGATTCCCTTTTTTTGTTTATTAATGCCCAGTTGGGGGCAGAGGGCCCTCCCCCTGCTTCAGGGTTATCAGAAAGTGGGAGAGGGGAGGGAAATGTCTGTTGGGCACTCCATTTTACCCTATGAAGACCAGTTCCCATAGGGTATAATGGAGAATTTATCCATGGGTATCTAGGGCTCGGGGGGGCTGTTTTTTTTAGGTAGAGGCACCAAATTTTCAGCATATCATCCTGTGCCTCCCCTCAAAACACCCCCCAGGTTTCAAAAAGATTGGACCAGGGGATCCAATTCTATGAGCCCCAAAAGAAGATGCACCTATTCTTCATTATTTCTAAATGGAGGGAACGCATTTAAAAGGTGTGCGGTCCCTTTAAATGTGGTAGTCAGAACTCCCTTCAGAGTTCAGTCATGCTTGTTTCATCTGGCTCCACCCTGAAAGTCCCCAGATATTTTCTGAGTTGGACCTGGCAACCCTCTCTCTCCCCTTTCTTCCCTTTCCTTAGTAAATCCAAATCCAAATAGATTATAAACTGTTTTGTTGGTAACATAACTACGTGTGACAGACTGCCCTTGACAACAGATTCCCTAATGCAGCAATTTCAGAAGGCTGGGAGGTGAAGAGTTAACTCTTCACTGGAATTGAGTGCTTTAGTGACAAGTGCTCTCTTTCCTCTTTTCTCTGACTGGCAATCCTAAGAAAAGTTACACACTTCTAGCATTTAATTTAATTAGTGGAGCCCTAGCACACGCCCCTCCCCCCAAAAAAAACCCCTTCTGGCTACAGGGCTGGTTACCCCTTTATCTCTTAGAGATGAGCCACCCTGCACCAGAGACATTCCATTTCCTGTTGGCTTTCCCCCAATATTTAGTTTAAAAACTGCTCTGCTACCTTTTTGATTTTAAGCACCAGCAGACTGCTTCCTTCTCAAGACAACTGGAGGCTATCTCTTTAGTACAGGTCCTGCTTGTTCCAAAAGGCACCCCAATGCCTAACAAACAAACCTTTCCTCCCTACTTTATCATCTCATCCACGCATTAAGACTTCTAATTTGTGCCTGCCTAACTGGCCCCGTGGCGCAGAGTGGTAAAGCTGCAGTACTACAGTAGGCGCCCTCTGCTCATGACCTGAGTTCGATCCCAGTGGAAGCTGGTTCAGGTAGCCAGCTCAAGGTTAACTCAGCCTTCCATCTTTCCAAGGTTGGTAAGATGAGTACCCAGCTTTCTGGGGGGAAAGTGTAATGACTGGGGAAGGCAATGGCAAACCACCCTGTAAAAAGGTCTGCCGTGAAAACGTTGTGAAAGCAGCGTCACCCCAGAGTGGGAAATGACTGGTGCTTGCACAGGGGCCTTTCCTTTCCTTCCAACTGGCCCTACACATGGAACAGGTAGCACTTCTGAGATGGCTATCTTGGAAGTCCTAGCCTTGAGTCTCCTGCCTAGCAGCCTAAATTTTTCCTCCAGGGATACATTACTACATTGCCTCACATAATTTGTGCCAACATGTACCATGAACACTGGCTCATCCCCTGTACTGTCTATCAGCCTATCTAGACTATGCATAATGTCTGCTACTTTGCACAGGCAGGCAAGTTACCATGTGGTCAGTACATGGGTTTGTAACCCATCTATCTACATGCCTAAGTATCAAATCACCAACTACTAAGAGCCCCCCTCCCTTCCTCCTTGCCCAGGGATGGTTCCTTGGTGTGTGAAAGGATACCTGTTTACCAACTGAAGAGTGAGTCCCTTCTGAGGGCACATTCCCCTTATCATCAGCACAGTGACCTGTTTCCCTTTGACTCTCATACTCCCTGAAAGTGGTAGGGCTGCCATTCTCGGAGTGCGGCACAAGTCCCCGAGAGCTAGTCCAGGGATGGCTAAACTTGCTTAACGTAAGAGCCACATAGAATAAATGTCAGATGTTTGTGAGTCACAAGACATGAACATCAGATGTTTGGGGGAGGGAAAGGAAGAATAGATGGAGAGATGGAAAGAAAGCAACTTTAACTTCAAATGCATTCTCCAAGCAACCAGCTGGCTTAGCTTGGAGAAGTGATTTAAAGAGGAAAATGCCTTCTCCAAGATAGCCAATGAGCAATAGGGGCTTTGAGAGCCACACAATATGTGTGAAAGAGTCGCATGTGACTCCCGAGATGCAATTTGGCCACCTCTGGTCTAATCCATGTGCCTAACTAACTGTCTGCTTCTCCAGGTCAGTTACCTCAGCCTGGAGGGTGCAAATTCATTGCTTGAGAACCAGGAGCTCCTTGCATCAAGCATAGACCCAGTAGGAGCTCACAGGAGTGCAGCTCCTGCATCTTTCTGAGGGTTCCCCCTCCTCCTTCCCACCTTGCCCATTGAATAGTAGGTGCAGCTGTATAACAATCCCTGGATGAGCTCCAGCACCTATTTTTCTACAAAACGACCCCTGCATACACCCATTACTTCTGTCCACTCAATGCAATATAATGGAAAAAACCCAACCCACTGCTGGCATTCTTCCCTCATAATTGCCTTTTTATTATTTGTGGATTTATCTCCCTTTTAACATAAAACTTTATGCAGATCTGTTTGTGGAAAGTGTGCTTACCCTATTAGGGACAGAGAGATCAGTGCCCTGGCTTCTTCATGTTGTTGTTGAACTCACACATCTGCTAAACTCGCCTATTTACTCCTTCATTCCAGAAACTTTGTCACTGGAGCAGAGCATCCTACCTCACAGAAATGGAACTACTCATAGGAACCCTAAGTAAATAGTTTGGGTCAAAAACTTCACTGCCCACTGGAGCCAGTTTGGGCCAAAAATTCTGCACATAACCATGGGTAGACTGATTGGACACTGATTGGGAGCTAACCAATCTAGGAAGATGAATGAGTCAGACTCTGGTTGATTAACAATAGGTCTTGCTGAAAGGGAGCTGCTCATACCTCTCCTTCTCTGGCTGTTTTTTAGTCAAAATGCTAATTTAATTTCAAATGTTAATTTAGCCCTTCTAGGCTGGATTAAAGGGGACTCTAGATGAATAGTCTCAGCAGTTACATGAGGTACATAACTGTTTGTTTTCTTGTGCAGAAAAAAACCCATCTTTAAAGAATGTGAGAATTAGACTAAAATGTTAGATTTAATATTGGACCCCTTGTTTTGTGTCGAAGCCCTAGGTTTATTTAAACCCTATCTACGGTTTGTTTTATTTTTTTTCTTTTTCTGTTACAGAAGGCCTAAGGTTTAGCCTTATCTGTGAACTCACTATCCCTAGGGGATAATCTATAGGGGTAGTAAAGCTCCAAAGTTATATTAGAGTTTATCTGTGGCCTCAGTTTTAATCCTTGGGCGTTTTCGCACTCACCTTCAGCCGGCGCGACCCCCCTCTTCACCGCGCAGGATCTGCGCGGATTTCGCACTAAACGCCGCGGAGCAGCCTTTTGCGCCGGAAACTCCCGGCGCAAAAGCCGCTCAAACGGAAACTGCGGAAACTCCCGGCGCAAAAGCCGCTCAAACGGAAACTGCGGTTTCCGTTTGAGCGGCTTTTGCGCCGGGAGTTTCCGGCGCAAAAGGCTGCTCCGCGGCGTTTAGTGCGAAATCCGCGCAGATCCTGCGCGGTGAAGAGGGGGGTCGCGCCGGCTGAAGGTGAGTGCGAAAACGCCCCTTGTCATTTGTTTGGCCCTCTGTTGAACCTTTCCCCATACAGCAGTAAAAATAGCCAAGAACCTCTGAGCCTGTTTAGAACTAAATTAGCTACATCTGAGTAGCATGAGCAGCTACAATACTGAGATGTTGCACAATGTTGCTACCTAAAAGTATTTTTAAAACTATTTGTCTTCTTTACTACTGCAACAGAACCAAATTAGAACTAAAATTAGCTACACCTGACTGCTTTGAGCAGCTACAACACTGAGATGTTATTCCTGTGGGTTTTTCAACTGCAGCAGAAAGGGGAAGCAAGAAAGTTGTGCTCTACAGGTGCAAATCCTTCCATCTGAAGAAAAGCTCTGCTGGATCAAAGCCAATGTATTTAACTTTAATGCCCTTTGCACTGAAGGCATATATGGAACAGTTTTACATAAAGAGGGGCCAGGGCTTTTTTTGTAGCAAGAACTCCTTTGCATATTAGGCCACACCCCTGATGTAGCCAATCCTCCAAGAACTTACAGGGCTCTTAGTACAGGGCCTACTGTAAGCTCCAGGAGGATTGGCTACATCAGGGGTGTGTGGCCTAATATGCAAAGGAGTTCCTGCTACAAAAAGAACCCTGAGGGGTAATTCTAAAATGTCAGTAACCAACACAAATGATAAAGCCAACTTACAGATTAAGTTCTGTGAAGATTTGCTCAATGTCTTTCCGTACTTTCTCATCATCCTCTATCCTCTTCTGAAGGAAAGTCTGCATCTCTGCAAGTGTCAGTGCTTTCTGTTTAATCTAAGCAAACAGGGAAGACACTATTTTAAACATATTTACTTTGCAGGTGATGCAGATTTATAACCTCATTTATTTAGCATACCTGCCTGTATCATACACACTTCTGAATGTTTACATGTTCATATGCTTTCTGATACTGCTCTGTATCCAATGAATCACAAGTGGTGCAAAGCTCATGGAATGGGGCTTTCCCATCCACCCCCTGCCCACCTCTACTGTAGCTCAATTAGTGCCTTGAAATTCTGCTTCTGAGAATCTAGAGGACCTTCATGAACAGAATGAAGGGTGAGGTGGGGTCTGCAGTGGGAGAGGAGAAAGACATGTATCCGGTCAGCAAACTTGTGTGTTGAGTATCGGACTCTGCACCCGCGCCGCGCAAGCCGGGACGTCCTCGGGTTACCTGGCGCAGCGCGGGAAAAGTCACCGCCAATCAAGACCAAGCGCGGGAAGTTTAACTGGCCAGGATTGGGCTGGCCAGCAGGGGGGTTGATCCGGGGTGCATGTATATATTAGCGGACCCGGCCGCGTGTTTCTCAGTTCTGTAATGTATCAGCGATTAAAGACCAATGCCTTTACCACGTCTCGTCTCCCAGTACATTACACTGGCGACGAAGGTGGGATCTAGATAGGTCCGGCCGGAGACGAGGAAGGCGAGAGACCGCAGGATCGGGCAGCCCGCCGCCACCATGGCGAACTCGAGCGTAACGACGGGCCATCTTGCGGAATTCAACCCGGAGCACCCCGAGAGATGGGAGACCTACACCGAAAGGGTCGAGTGCTACCTGCGGGCGAACCTGATCGACGATGACGAGAGAAAGAGAGACGTCCTGCTGAGCGTCTGTGGCGAAGAGACCTTCGAGATCGCACGAGGTCTCTCCGCTCCAGCTAAGCTGACGGAGAGGACCTACCGGGAAGTCGTGAGGCTCCTCACGGGCCACTTTTCACCCCAACCGTCCATCGTCGCCCGCCGATTCCTCTTCCACAAGAGGGACCAAAAGTCGGGGGAGACAGCGGCGGTCTACCTGGCGGCCCTTCGGCAGATCGCCGGAAATTGCAACTTTGACAAAAGGGACGAAGCCCTGCGGGACCGTTTCGTCTGGGGCCTCCGCGACGAGCGATTGCAGCAGAAGCTCTTCGCGAAGGAGGAGCTAACGCTACAACAAGCCTTCAACGAGGCAACGGCCTTCGAGAGGGCCACCAAGGCGTTCGGCCAGCCACGAGGTGAAGCAGTCCACCAAGGGGAAACGGAGCCAGAAGACCGAACAGAGGAAGAAGCGTTTCAACTCCGGCGGCCCCAAAGAACGGACACAAGGGCCCCCACTAGACAGCGAGCGACGGAGAGGGCCACCGCCACCACCGGTCCCAGATGCGCCAGCTGCGGCGACCCCCACGAGCGCCGGGACTGCCCGTACCGCAACCTGGACTGCCGCAGCTGCGGAAAGACGGGCCACATCGCTCGGGCTTGCCGGGCCAAGAACAGCCGCCGACAACCATCAGCGCATCACGACTCCCTGGACACCCACACGACGGCATCCACCACTCTGCAGGTATTGAACTTGCCCCTATCGGCCCCAGACAAGGTCAAAATGTCGGTCCTAATCGAGGGCGCCCCCTGCACCATGGAAGTGGACTCGGGTTCCTCCATCTCCATCATTTCGGAGGAAACCCTCAAGAAACTATGCCCCCACCGCCGCCTTCAAACGAGGCCAGCGGACTTCGTACTGAGGGACTTTCAGAAGAACCCAGTACACATCGTGGGGTGGGCCCGGGTGCATGTGGAAAGAAGGGGTTTCAGAGGGCCCCTGGACATCCTAGTGGTCAAGCGCCAACTGACCACACTTCTAGGGTTGGCTTGGTTCAATCCCCTGGGGATCCAGCTGGTGGGGGTGGACCACTTGCAGGCAAGCAATTTCGACGGGGTCTGCCATGAGTTCCCCGAGGTCTTTGATGGGTCTTTGGGGAGCTATAAGGGTCCGCCCATCACCCTACCGATTGACCCAATGGTCAGGCCCATAAGGCTTAAAGCGAGGCGCGTCCCGTTCGCCCTTAAGCCTAAAATAGAGGCAGAACTGGACCGCCTAACGGCCCAGGGCGTCCTAGAACCGGTAACATACGCGGAATGGGAAACCCCCATAGTAACGCCCGTCAAACCCAATGGGGAGGTGAGGATCTGCGCTGACTACAAGTGCACGATCAATAAGGCGCTACAAGACAACCCCTACCCAGTCCCGGTGGTCAGCCACGTCCTAGCAGCGCTAGCCGGGGCGAAGGTTTTTGGGAAGCTGGACTTAGCACAAGCATACCAGCAACTGCCGGTCGACGCTAAGACAGCGGAGGCGCAGACGATCGTGACCCACAGGGGCGCGTTCAGGGTTAAACGGCTGCAGTTCGGGGTCAGTGTGGCTCCGGGGATATTCCAGAGCATAATGGACTCTCTCCTTAAAGGGATCCCCGGAGTTCAACCCTTCTTTGACGACGTTTTAATCGCCGCCCCCAATGAAGGAGAGTTCTGCTGCCGCCTGCGCGAGGTCCTCAGGCGGTTCCAAGCGGCGGGGCTGAGAGTCAAAAAGGAGAAATGTTTGTTAGGGGTCCCGCGAGTGGAGTTCCTGGGGTTCGCCGTGGACGCGGCGGGGATACACCCGACGGCGGACAAGACCAGGGCCATAGTCCAGGCTCCGGCGCCCAAATGCAAGGCAGAACTACAGAGTTTTTTAGGATTGTTGAACTTTTATCACACGTTCCTACCGCACAAAGCCGCCGTAGCGGAACCGTTGCACCGTTTGCTGGATAAACAGGCCCCGTGGGTCTGGGGCCAACGCCAAGCCGCGGCGTTCCAAGCGGTGAAGGACCTCTTGGTCTCTAACGCGGTACTTCACCACTACGACGAAAACCTACCCCTGATCCTAGCTTGCGACGCCTCCCCCTACGGAGTAGGAGCGGTTTTGGGGCACCAACTCCCGGACGGGAGGGAAGTGCCAGTCGCGTACTATTCACGGACTCTATCTCCAGCGGAGCGGAACTACGCTCAAATTGACAAGGAGGCCTTGGCGATCGTGGCGGGGGTGCACAAGTTCAACGACTACCTCTACGGTAGGCGTTTCACCATCGCCACGGACCACAAGCCGCTCCTGGGCCTCCTAGCTCCAGACCGTCAGACCCCCCAAATCCTATCCCAGAGGGTCCTGAGGTGGAACCAGTTCCTGAACTCCTACACGTATGAACTGATCCACCGCCCGGGTAAAGCCATGGGACACGCCGATGCCCTCAGCCGCCTGCCGCTCCCCATGACAGAACCGGATCCCGCCCCGGCACATGGGGTAATGCTCATTGAATCGCTCCCCGAGCGCCCCCTGCACGCGGCGGAGGTGGCTCGGGCAACAGGGAGGGACCGCATCCTGGCACGGGTCAGGGACTGGGTGGGGAGGGGGTGGCCATCAGGCAAAGTCGAAGACGCGTTCAGGCCATTCGCGTCCAGGAAGGACGAGCTATCAACCCACAAGGGGTGTGTGCTTTGGGGCAGTCGGGTGGTGGTTCCCCCCCCCTTGCGCAAGCAGGTGCTGGAAGACCTCCACGAGACCCACCCGGGCATCGTGAGGATGAAAGCCCTGGCCCGTAGTTATGTGTGGTGGCCGGGCATGGATGAGGAGATAGAGGGGTGGGTGAGGAGGTGCCAACCCTGCCAAGAATCCCGGCCCGATCCCCCATCAGCCCCGGTCCACAGATGGGAGTCTAACAGGCGACCATGGTCCCGCCTCCACTTAGATTTTGCAGGCCCGTATCAGGGCCAAATCTTTTTTATACTTGTGGATGCCTACACAAAATGGCTGGAGGTGATTCCAGTAGCCTCAACCTCCACAGCAGCAGCCGTCCGGGCACTCAGGAGGGTCCTATGCACGCACGGGATCCCAGACACCCTGGTGACGGATAACGGTACTGCATTCACCTCCCGGGAATTCCGGGAGTTCACGGAGAGGTACCTCATACGACACATAAGATCCGCACCCTTCCATCCGGCCACCAACGGCCAGGCAGAGCGGATGGTGCGGACCGCCAAGGAAGCACTGGGGAGAATAGTACAAGGGGATTGGGACCACCGCCTCTCAGCCTTCCTGTTCCACAACAGGATCACCCCAAACCCTATAACGGGATCCAGCCCCGCAGAACTGCTTATGGGGAGGAAACTGACAACACGCCTAGACAGGCTGCACCCCGACCGGGCCCCCGAGGTCCGCGGGTCCCCAGAGGTCCGGGAGGCGGTGCGGGGGTTCTTTCCGGGTGACCCGGTATACGCGAAGAACTTCGCAAGCGGTCCCGAGTGGGTCGCGGGGAGAGTCCTTAGGGTGACAGGTTCCAGGTCATACGAGGTGACCACCGAGGGGGGCCAGGTACTAAGGCGGCACATAGATCAGCTGCGCCGCCGCACCCTACCCGAAGAAACAGAGGAGGTAGGGAATAGGGATCCGCGGGCAACCGAAGGTCCGGAAGGGCGCTCGCCAATACAGGAACTACCCACTTATGACGCCCCCAGAGACACCGAACCAGAGCCGGAGCCTGAAACAGACCCCAACATCCCGCAGCCAGAAGCAGCATCGCCCACAACGGAACCAGCCTCCGCACCAAGAGCGACCCCGAGGAGATCGACACGGGAACGGAGAGCACCGGCGTACCTCCAGGACTATGTGGTTTAAACTAAGGGGGGAGGAGTGTTGAGTATCGGACTCTGCACCCGCGCCGCGCAAGCCGGGACGTCCTCGGGTTACCTGGCGCAGCGCGGGAAAAGTCACCGCCAATCAAGACCAAGCGCGGGAAGTTTAACTGGCCAGGATTGGGCTGGCCAGCAGGGGGGTTGATCCGGGGTGCATGTATATATTAGCGGACCCGGCCGCGTGTTTCTCAGTTCTGTAATGTATCAGCGATTAAAGACCAATGCCTTTACCACGTCTCGTCTCCCAGTACATTACATTGTGTCAGCAAACAATCACAGAAGGACATACACAAGTCTTTAAATAAAACGTATTTTGAATGAAAACAGCTCAATTATTTTGACTTCACCAGGCCTTTTCTGTGTAGTTGTTCATATATTTCAGCCTGCTTTCAACAATAGTGATGATTCACACAAAAGGGGTGAGATCCAATGGAGGATTCTACAAATAAAAAGTGTGTATGTGTGTGTGGGGGGGCTTTTACTGATTCTCTCCTCCAGCTACAAACCTTTGAGTCCCCATTCACAATGCTCCTGGAGGGGTCTCCTGACTCCCAGGATCAGCATTTTGTGCTGTGGGGGTGGGATGAGGGTCAGTTCCACTGATAGAAATCCCTTCTTTCAGCAGTATTTTCCACAATCCATGCCAAGTAAGAGTAGAAACAGTGTAAAGAAAAATGAATTGGAAGGCATGGCTCCTCCCCACTTTGCCTGCTATGTCCAAGCAGTTAGCCTGAGGGAAGGAGAGCTTGACTTTTTCAGATCCTGTGCATGAAGGCTGCAAAGCCCTTCAGTGTAATGCACAGAGACCATGAAGTAGTACATCAGAATGTACATTTCAAATATAAAAATAAAAAAAAAGTATAGTGGAAATAAATTTACTTACCTGTTGCTCACTTTCTACTTTGGTCCGTCTAGACATACAGAAACGGTCCCAGATGGAATAGTCAAGGCCCTCTGGTTTGTTTCCAAATTCATCCATTTCATCGATTCCTTTCATTAATTGGGCATAAGCATCCTGCAGTGCTTTGGCAGAGCCTGGCCGATCTCCATAAGGGTTACTGGTGTCCTGTACAACCTTTGCCCTCTGAGCCCTACCATGATGGATTAAAGCAGACAAAAAAAGAGTTACCGTAAATGTTTTCTGTTATGTTGTTTATATATGCACCAACAGAATAAGGGCATGTGTCAGTAGGTCATTTTATGACTGAATTTACTTGGAAAGTTTGATATTTTTTTTTTGTACAATCAATTACCATTTTGTTCCCTTGTTTATTCTTACACTCTCCCTTTGAAATTCTGCATACTGACAGGTCCACATGCCTCTCCACAAGGAAATCAAATATTAATATAAGCCTTTAAGTTGAAAGTGGTAGAACAAAGTGGCATAATCTGATGCTGGTACTTCCTATTCATGTTTCATATGACAGGAGGGAGGGGTGTCACTTCTGCTCAGCAGCAACTCAACCAGAAATGCCACCTATGACCGCTTCCCCCACAAGTGGTAGGAGTTCCACCTTCATTTCCAGACATCCTGAAACACAAGTTTGGCAAAGCAATGCAAACCCTGTTAAGCGTGCCTGACTTAAAACACTATGTTTCAAGGCACCTGATGACCAAGGAAAGAAGGAGAAGATGGAATTGAGATTGTAGTGGAGGATGCCACCCACTCCCAACCTGCCTCACTTCACTGGTCCTGCTCTTAGTGGTCAGTCATATCTGTAGTTTATACAGCTTAGGGTATGAAGATCTTGTAATGGTTTTTAATTCTCCTTTACTTTGGTTGAGTGATATTATAGGAAGGAAATGGAAACATATCTCATTGGCTATTAATATCACAGGATTTCTCTGAATACATTCTGTTTAATTTTAGAGCATCTTGCTCAGGTCTTGCTGGCTGAGGGCCATGGCTTCCTTTATAGAGTCAATCAATCTAATGTTGGGTCTTCTTCTTTTCCTGCTGCCTTCAGCTTTTCCTGTCATTATTGTCTTTTTCAGTGACGTCTTCTTATAATGTGACCAAAGTACAATAGTCTCAATTTAGTCATTTTAGCTTCTAGGTAGAGTTCAAGTTTGATTTGTTGTACTACTCACTTGTTTGTCTTTTTGGTAGTCCACAGTATCTGTAAAACTCTCCTTCAACACCACATTTCAAATGAATCAACTTTCTTCCTATTACCTCTCTACATTGTCCAACTTTCACATTGAAGAGGCCATTAAGTCATAGGGTCATCATAAGTTGAAAATGATTAACGTACACAATTTTGATTTTATTTTATAGTTATCTTGCAACTTGTTATGTACCCACATCTGAAGCACATTCTTCTTCCTTCTCTTTTTTCCCTGAGTGCCAGATTATACATAGATCAGCGTTGCCATGGATGACACCAGGTCCATCCAATTGGCATGGATGTTGAAGTTACCCAAGACTATAAGCTGAGGGTGCTCCAGTGCCCAGCCTGCTACAGCCTCCATCAGGGACAGTAAGGCATTGGCTAGTGTGTTAGGCCAGCTAGATTACTAAACTCTCTGCAACATCTCACATCAGGCCAACACACTCAATGCCAGTGATCTCTGGGGATGGGAGTGCCTGGAAGGAGTAAGCCTCCCAGTATGAAAAAAGCCACCCCTCCCCTCCCCGCCTGCTAGACAGTGTTTGGTGGAGGACTGAGGAGCTACTTAGGAGAGAGCTGCCTTCTCCCCATCTCACACCCACAAGCCAGGTACACCTCCTGCTCAAGCAGAAAGTCCCATAGAACAGCAGTCTTATTATTTATGGACCTGGCATTGCACAACACCAAGGACGAAGGCAAGTGATTCCGCTTGGCCCCCATACCTGCCACCATTGGGATGGGACACAGGCTAGAAGGGGTGCGAGCTTTCCTGTATCTCAGTCTCCTTCCCTTATGGTTATGCCTGTATTCACTGCTATACTTTCCTCTCCCCAGGAGTACTAGAATCCCCTGGCCCAACCTCACCATAGAGCTAATCTTTGTACAGCCTCAGACCTGTAATGAGATGTAACGAAGTCCTGAGTATACTGCACACTCAACTAAACTCAATACTACGCCAACCAACACACCATACTAATCCCTCTAATCGAATTTTCTAGACCAATGGATAATATACTACTCAAAATTGATCCCTACCACTAAATTAAATAGAAAGTCTACAGCCAATTAATTCAGCCCTAACCACCCACCTAGCTAAATTCCCCAATTAATTAGCTAAATAATTTATCTCAGTCTAATAAATTATTTAGCAGCTATCACAAGGTCTCAAATATAATTATGCAATTTAAAATCGATATAAACCTAGAGCCTATCAGGGGAGGGTGGGCTATAAATCTGATGATAGACAGACAGATAGATATAGAGTCAACTCCAAATTCTCCTAGCTACTTAGATAAATTTCATCATAAATAACATTAATAATTAATTCTCAATCCCAAATTCAGTCAGCAGCAAGACTAATTTATCTGTGGGTTAGCAGCTTAAAACAGTAGTGTACATGGAAAATGCCCAGCTAAAATGCACCATGATGGAAAGTCCAATGTGGCAGAAGACATCCAGTAAAGTACTCAGTAATGTAATAAAAACGGTCAACAGCCCAAGCAAAATCAACCAGTGAAATAGCTTGCTGCCATTTAAACCTAAAAGATCAGCTGATAGGTTTAAATGGCCTGAACAGACAAACCAAACCGACAAAAATCCAGTAAATGTTCAAGGAAGGCAAACATTGGTGTCCGAGGGTGCAGACAGACAGAAGCACTAGTCCGAAGTATCATAGCCAACAGTCCAGTCCAGAGATCACTTATCAGAACGATGGAAGACTGAGTCCAGATGGTCATCTGAGAGGCAAGGTCTAGCACTCTGAAGTCATTCACAAACCAGGTCAAGGCAGGTCCATAAGTCAGAATCAGTACAAAGGTCACAGGAGCAAGGCAGAGTCCAGTGCAGTGGTTGCAGAGTCAGAGATATAGTGACTTGTTGTTTCCATGCCTAACAGCCTCCCTGGACTGGTTTGTATAGCCCTATGCTGAAAGGTCATGATAGCAGCTAGCTGCTTGAGATTACTTATCTTTGCTATCAGCAAGCAGCTGGCATTTGGCCAGGAGGCATGCACTTTGTCATCTTTCCTGTAGCTCTAATCTTAGCCTCTGTCTTTAATGCTCTAATGGTGTAGGTCCTACACCATTAGAGCTTTGCATACTGCAGGGCTGGAAACAGCCAGCTGAGATTCATCTGTTGATTTGGGGCTGGAGGGTGTCAGGCTCTGCACTAACAGTTGGTTTGAACTTTGACAGGCCTGCAGCTCCTCTTCGTGTTTGCTGGCTTCAGCTGATTCAGGGCTGGCTACATGAGGCTCCCCTTCTCCTGAGGACCCCTATCACTGAGCCCTAACTGACCCACAACAATTGATTTTGGGGCTCTGAACTGGCCCAAGTTTGTGCAGAATTTTGGCTCATGAGTCAGTTCATGCCCATCCCTAACCCTAAGGTTTCACTGTGCAGTTTGAGGTCTTTCACCAGCCTAAAAAGCCTCCCTCCAACTTTCTCCCAAGTGGAACAGGTGCTTAAGTTGGAGGAAGGCTGGATTCATATTAGTGTTCTTAATAAAACTGTGTGGACTGTATTTTGTTCCTATGGCAGGAAAAGAACTTTTTGGATGTGGATTTTTGGAGTCAAAGAAAAATCTTACCTAGGCCGACGTTTGTAAAGTTTGGATAGTTGATCAACATAATGAGCTGGAACATCAGAAAATTCCTTTCTAAAGCCACGTTCCATGAGCTAAGAGCAAGAAGGAAAGCACAGCTGTATGTCAGTTAGGTCTGAGCATTAGTATGTATCTGTCCCAATTACGAAAGGCATGAAGAGAATAAAACTGAAGTAGCTTTAGACCAAGAAGTAAAGAATGAATCCACATAGGCAATCATAGTGTGGGCTGACAGTTGAGTAAACTATATATTTACAGAACTCAGAATGCTAGGTAATCTTTCTTTAAAAATCATATTCTAAAAATAATGTAGTATTTTTATTATTAAACTATTTATAGTCTGCTTTTCCCTGCACAATCGTGATTTAGAAACACCACCTTCCAGTTGGAAATGATTTCTGGAGAGATTTTGAGCAGGATTGATTGGCAGAGGAACAGAAAAAGACTGGTAACTTTTGAGGAAGAGGGACAGAAAGGAAAATGCCTGAGGGTGAGAGAGAGCTGAAGTATTTTCTGAAAAGGTGCTGGACTATTGTAGACAGGGCTTTTTTTCTCTCTCAACAGGAACGCAGTTCCAGCTGGCTTGGCATTTGGGGGTGTGGCCCAGTATGCAAATGAGTTCCTGCTGGGCTTTTTCTACAAAAAAGCCCTGTGTGAAACAATGGTGATGGCA
Source organism: Heteronotia binoei (assembly GCF_032191835.1). Taxonomy (NCBI): domain Eukaryota; kingdom Metazoa; phylum Chordata; class Lepidosauria; order Squamata; family Gekkonidae; genus Heteronotia; species Heteronotia binoei. The sequence goes on along the minus strand of NC_083228.1, from coordinate 73,167,302 downwards.
GAGGGTGTGTCCTAATAGACAAACGAGTTCCTGCTGGGCTTTTTCTACAATAAAAGCGCTGATTGTAGACAACGTAGAGTAGATGATTGGATTCAACTGACTGGCTGAAAAGTGGTCATCTTGTGGTTCCTTACTGCTTATAGCACTTCTCTGGCCCCATAAGCAATAAGCAAATCATCTCAACACTGGCCACACTAGATTTGACAGAGGCCACGGCCAACCTGTGGTCACTGATGCCATCTTAAAGAATTTAGCAATTAAAAAACTGTTGTGAGGGCCCAATCCTGCTTGGGATGCAATGCAGTGGCAACTAGCAATCTTGTTTCCTCTCCCTACCTTTTAAAAATTGATAAAATAACTGTGGGCAAGCTGTTTCAGCACTTTAAAAGAAACTAAGGAAACAAGATTCTCTGTTGCTGCCATGATGTATCCAATCAGGATCAGAACTGTGTGGCAATTTTTAAACAGCTACATTCTTCTCTAAAATGGCACTGATGGCCATGGGTTGGCCTCACAGTCATAGTCACATCTTGTTTGGCTCAATTACTCTATTTGCTGTCAACCAGCAAAAGCCTTCTGACCTTCCTGGACATTCTAAATAGGGCCCAGAGACTAAGGAGACATTTTGTCCTTTACAGTGATTTTAGGATTACTTAATGTATTGTTATTAATAATTCTGTTTTGTCCAAAACTTCCAGTTCTACACTCCTTTCCCTGCCTTTAAATACAAGCTGTGTTTTGTTTAGCCATAATTTTGTGGCAACCACAACTCTGTGTTCATTACAGACCTACAGCCCCTTCCTTTTATATCTGAAAGTGTCGTATTCACTAAGGATTGTTTTAGTACATACATAAAGCAAGACAAAGTAACCAATTTCATCTTGCTATACTTGAAGAAGGGGTAGTGGATTGTATCCTACCACAGGTTAACTAAGGGTGGAACTTTCCTCCAGCAGAAGAGGTACTTGTAGAAGGCTCCTTGCACTGAAGTATGGCTGCTTACTTAGCTCAGCAAAGTATTAGGAAACAACCTGGCCACACAGCCTCCATTTTATGTGCAGGGGAGGGAAGGAGATTATTTTGAGTTTTGGCAACCACTAATCTTACACTTCATTTTTAAAGGAACAACAGCATAATAATATATTTGTTGTAAGCTATCTATGTCTTGTAAGCAGAAAGCTGGGATAGTAGTATAATGTAAATATCCTATAGAAACCACTCCAAAGATCACATTATCAGGGGGGGGGGGTGTTAATTAAATCTCAGCTCATCTGTTTATTCACCAATCGTCAAAATATTACATGGGCCATTTAATACTAGCATAGCTCTTAAAATAACAGATGAGTAAACCACAATTTAGTTAAATTGAAATATTTGAGTACAAATCAAATTAGTTCCATGGAACAAAAAAAAATTACTACAAAACCTTAAATTCGTCAACTTTAACATTTTTCTTACTTTGTCTTCAGCAACTAAGATGTCATAGGCCTCTCTGTAAGCATCCACTTGTGCCCTGGCTGCCTTGACTGCATCACTAGTCAACATCTGTAAAGAATAAAATAAAGTGAAAGTGCTCTTGGGATATAATGGACCAAGAGAAAGCATGCCCTGACCTTCCATTAAAATTGCAATCCTAAAGTCACTTTCCTGGGAGTAAGCCCCATTAAATAACATGGGATTTACATCCAATAGACTTGCTTAGGCCTGCTCCCTTATACTGCTGGGAACTGCGATCAGTTTATATGTAATGTACACTATTTTCTATACAGTGTATTTATGATTATTAATTTCATAAGGTACAAGTCTGGAAACTCAAATATCAAAAATTGATTTTTCCGTATTTTTTTTAAACTTATGATGATCCAGGTTATAGCTGGCAATGGACAAACAGCAACAGGGTCCAAATTGCATTTCCAAGAATCTCTCTATTGAGCCCCACTGGCAGTATGTTACATAAGGGCCAAATCAACTTGACACTAGAGAGATCAATGAGCAGACCTCCCAAGTGCTTTTTTTTTTTTACTTAAAGAAGCTATGCTGAGCTGCTAATTTGACTAAAAAGTGGTACTTGGAGAAAGGGGATATTTAACTTTTCTCCTTGTGCTACAGTTCTCTGAAGCTACTAATAGCCTAGTGAGTGAAAAGGCAGGCATTGTACAATTGCCTGTAGTTTTCTCCAACAGGACAAATATCATCAAGGAAACAATTTACATTGGGAAAATTACCCAGGGGAAAAAAGGAGAAATCTGATTGCCCCTCAGTGTTGCTTCCCATATCAAATTACCAGTTACACACAGCTTCTCTGAGGTACATACATTAACATGTCCGATCACAGATCTCATGTGCCACATTTTTATTGACCTAGAGATGAGAGATCTTGGGAGTAATTTGTTTGTAGATGGTTGAGATCTTTAATCTCAAAACTAGCTACCCTTTCAAATTCAAAAATCATAATTACCTTTTCTTTCCTCTTTTTTTCAAGATAATGATTGAGCCCAGCTTCTCTTGTGCTCAGTTCTTCATCCAAAAGCAATGAGTACAGAAGGTTGGTTATTTTGAGTTCTTCCTAGAGGATTTCAGAGGGAACATTCAGACCACTTTTTGCAGGGAAAGTGAGCTGGCAAATAAGAAATCTCAGGCTTACCTGATATATAACCATTTCTGACTTGACTTTTTTCTCAAACAGCCTGTTCATAATTTCATCAAATGTTTGTGTTGTTTCCTGAACAGAGCTTTGAAGTTTTCTCAACTCAGTTTCTAGAATCTATGGGACAGAAATATTCAGTGTCTTCATCATGAGTGGATTTGTGTAGACCACATCAAAACAGGGAATCCAATTCTCCTATTTATTGTAATAGCCCTATGATTTTAGAAGGCTTTAAGGGGTGTACAGTTCTGGTCACTGTGCCTCAAAAAAAGATACTATAGCAGGAAAAGGTGCCTAAAAGGGCAACTAAAATGATTACGGGGATGGAATACCTTCCCTATGAATAAAGGTTAAAGAGGTCAGGGCTCTTCAGCTTGATGGAATGATGACTGAGGAGCAACATGATAGATGTTTACAATATTATGCATAGAATATGGACGGTAGAGAAAGAAGTGCTTTTCTCCCTTTCTCACAATACAAGAACTCATGGGTATCAATTAAATCAATGGCAGTAGGCTTAGAACAGATAAAATAAAGTACTTCTTCACCCAAGGAGTAATTAACACACACAGCCGCAGGAAGTGGTGGTGGCTATAGCTTCAGCAGGGGATTGGATAAACATTTGGAGCAGAGTCCATCAGTGGCTATTAGTTGCAGTGTATACATGAAACATTTATGTTTGAGGCAGTGATGCTGTGTATTCTTGGTGCTTTGGAGGCAACAGTGGGTGGGCTTCTGGAGTTCTGGTTTCGCTGGTGGATCTCCTGAAGGCACCAGGGTTTTGGCCACTATGTGACACAGAGCATTTGACTGAATGGGCCACCAGCCTGATCCAACATGTTCTTAATCTCAGCTGATACTCCTTTCCTGGGTCTAGCATAGGGAGATGTTTTCCATTCTGGATCTCACGTCTCACAAACAGCAAGAACAAAGGGGAACAGGATTGTTGCTGCAGGTTGATGCTATGTATTTTCATTACGGAACGTATTTTATGTAAATATTTCTGAAGCACCCTGTAGGATAACAGCTAGGAGTGTCATTTTATGAGAATCAGTGTGAGGGACTAAGTTGAGAATCTGGTATAAGGTCCCCTCCCCACCTTTCCTCATAATGTGTGCATCAGGCTCAAGGTACTTTTATTTAGTCCCAGTGCTTTTTTAAAAATAGGAGAGACTATTTTTTTTTAAAAAAAATTATTCTAGATGGTTCTTTTGTAAGAACAAGTGACGTTTTACTATTTAAATATAAAAAACCCAGAGCCAAATTATATGTAAACATTCATCACCAGGGATGGGCACAAAATGCATTTCTGCGGTTTGATTTGGTTCATGGCTGAACCACAAACTGATAGGCTGGTCTTGAACCACACAAGTTTGTATCTGTTTGTGAGCCATTTACAGTTTAAACCACTGCTTCCTACTCTCCGCTAAAACTGGCAGGGAGGAGAAAGCAAGGATTTAAATGGCTCCAAGCCACTTAAACCAAACATCTTCCGCCACTCAGGTGTTTTTTGTGAAGAGCAGAAAACAGGGGGTTAAATAGCTCATTTTATTTCTGTTTTACCTTTCGGTGTTTCTCTCTTTCTTCATTTAGTTCCTTCACTTTTTTTTCATATTCTTTATATACTTTTTTCTCATCTTCATTCCAGAGAGCCTCTGGTTTTGATGCAAAAGGAGGTGGTGGAATCTCCTAAACAGGAGAGTTTTAAGTAGCAAAATCACATGCATAAAAGCACTACAACAGTTACAGACTTTGTAGCTGGAGCTTCTAAATGTTATTTTATAGCAACAGTCAAGGATATTACATGGATAATTTCTGAAATACTACTGAATATATATCCAGACCTTCCCCACTTGTGGAAAGCATCAGAAGAAATGACAAATCAGATCCTATGTATCATTTCTACTTGCAGAAGACAACAGTAGAAAAAAGGAAGGATTTTTTTTGCTAATCCTTCCTTTCCATTGCAGACTCCCTGACCCATCATTGTTTCTGGGATCCCCTGATCCCTAGAGACATAGTTTCAGGGGACATGGCAGGCTGCTACAGTGCTTTGCTTAGACTATGTAGTTAGGATTTTTTTTAAAGTTGGAGGGTATTTAAATTTTTGAGGGGGCACCGGCTAATCAAAATAACCGTAATTTATTAAATTAAATTAAAAGTAATTAATGTGATTTAATTAAAGTTATCTGCCCCTGCTAGACTTGACTCCCCTCTCTCCCTCCCACCTTCTGGGGAGCACCCCCATGCCAGTCCTCCCCCCACCATGAGCTGCTACCCTGAGGGTGACCAAATGGAAAGCAAACACATTCCAACTGTTCTCTCTTGCATCCACACACAAGAAGGGTAGAAACCTTGGTGAGGGGAGGATGCTCAGATAGTGTGGCTGCTGAGGGGTAGCAAGGTGAGGCGGTGCAGGCCAGTAGGTGAGGTGGTGCTCAGATGGCGCAGCTGCTAAGGGGCTGGCTAGTGAGGTGGCACAAGACAGCATGGCTGCTGAGGGGCCAGCCAGCTTGCCAGGGCAAGGCAGCACACAACAATGCAGCTGCTGAGGGGCTGGCCAGTGAACAATGCTGTGCATGGCTGTGAGGGGCTAGCCAGCAAGCAAGGCAGTGCATAGTTGGTGTGGCTGCTGAGGGGCTGGCTGGCAAGGTGAGGCAGCACACGATGGTGCAGGTGCTGAGGGAAGGCAGGCAGTTTGGGATAGCACCAGATGAGGGTGACTGAGGAGGTGGAGGCAGCAGGCAGGCTGAGTGTTACATACTGGGTTCGATGCGTGAGGAGGCTCATTGCATAGTGATTAAAGCTCTTTATTAGTGATACAGCATGCTTCTTAAGTGACTACAAACTACAACCAAGCACTCAGAACATGCGGCAATATATACAGTTGGGTCAAGATATACAGTTGGCCCCCAGGAAGCAGAAAACATCCTGTGATTGTACCCTTTTTGGATCCTTCATTAGAATATGCATACTCATTGGCAGATCCTAAGATCCTCTGATACTGCTTCCTCATTGGCCAGCTTGAATTATGCAGCCAATCAGGATGCAGATCTTTAGATGTTGAGCCTCAGGTTCAGGACGCAACAGCCAACATGTCCAGGCATGCCTTCCCATACACAACACTGGGTCTTCCCGCTTATGCAGCTGGCTGATTGCAAGCGCATGAAGACCCACTGCAGCTGCCTCTAACCCTGCTCTGCTCTTGATGGGGGTGGGAGAGTGTGGCCGCCGACTGCTTGAGTGCATGGGTTAATGTAAAGAGTGATTAAGCCAAGGTGAGGGTGGGAGAGGGTGGCTGAGGGTCCACCTAAGATTGGCAAACGAAGAGGTCAGTGGATGCCAGCAGTGCGAGGTGAGGCAGTGCAAGGCACGGCAGCAGCAAAAAAAAGTCAGGAGGCCAGGTATGGCTTGGAAGTCAGGGGTCCTTGCACACAAGTCAGGAGGCAGTGCCCCAGGAGGCCCCCAGTGTCTATGGGTCTGCTACATAGGATTAATTCCATGGCACTTCTAGCACAACACCAGCTCTTAGCCTGCCTGTAATCTTGGGAGGTAATTCCAGTGCTCTTATACTCTGTTTTAGGAGAAATGACAGAGAACAGTATCTCAGTCTGAAATATATAAGGGAAGGAGTATTCAGGAATTTCAGTCTGGCTGAATTATAGCCATAAACAGATGGAGTTTCCAGTAGACAGACACAAAGACTCCATATCTGGGTGCCCTCTCTAAGTACATGCATACAAAAGACAGACAAATGGCAAATCAGCTGCATTTATAAGTTATTTGTTCTCACAAGATCATCTCACAGGACAGTTATTTTGTATTGATTGAACACCAGACTCTGATAAGAGTGACACCACATTTAGTGCCAATTCCATTTTCTGCCACACATGGGTGTAATCTCTGTGTTAATTTATATGGATCAAGTTGCCCTTAATATGTTTTCATTAGTCTCTTGTTTCTAATCTGGGTGACTGAAGCAGTGTGAAGAACAACATCTGTAATTCAGGCCTATTTGTATGGCAGAGTAGACAGGCCAAATGCAATTATTCTCCTGGTATAGTAATAAGAGTTCTGATTATAAGGTTAGCATTATATTCCTTTATAGCCATGTCAATTGTCCCCTTAACTGCAATAGGGAAACATAACTCACCATCTTTAAAATGTCTTCCTTTTTGATCTCAAGGACTCCATTCATCATGTCCATAAGTCCACGTTCTCTTGCATTGTCCCCCTGAGAATAATGGCAAAATTAAAAAGACAGCAATGAAAAGATAAAGCATGAAATCAGAGAAGAAGAAAACCATATAGGAATCAAGGCACCATTTTATCACTTTACCTGGGCAGCAAGACGTCTTTTATAATTAATCCTGGCCATAATTTTTTCCTTTGCTTTCTGGAGTGGAGTCAAGTACTTCTCTACTTTGATCTGTAGAGATAAAAGAACCACAGTCAGTTTTTTTGTGAGTACATATTAGAATTCACTATTTTTCCTAATACGCTTCATAGCAATGCAGGATTTTCTCAGGGCTTTTGGATTCTGCAGCCCAAAAGAACCACGTTCTGCAATTACAGTTTAGTTACCCTGACAAACAATTTAAACCCTCTCTTGTACACACCAGCTGCAGGATCAACAGTGGTGAAAGGGCAGAGAATAATGTGAAGGCACAGATTATTTCACCTCTGAATCAAGATAGATCTGGGTCTAATACTTGGATATGAGACCACTTTGTAACCTCTTAATGGTATCCTTTATCTGAAAGTGGAATCTCATGGTTGCTTTGCGTTCATGAAGCTGTAGATTTCCATATGTATGATGAATTTCTTCCACACACACACATTCTTTCAATCATATGATGGGAATGAACCTGATTTATGAAAGATCCTAGATTCTTGCATGAGAAAGGAATGGCTGCAGATTCCTGGTGTTGTTGGTCACTGAGTGTCATTTCCAAAGAAATACCGCAACCCACAAAATGCAGAAACACCAGCAGCATCACAGTATAATGGCATGTTGCCCTTTCCTGTAACTGCAGCGACTCATGTCAAGAGCTTAGCTCTCTTCACTTCACTCTTCAAGCTGTCAGTTTTTCCGTGCTTTGAACACTCCATTATATATTACATCTGGACTTTTCGTTTAAGAGGAGGTACTTCTTTCTTACTCCTCAGTAGGAATATTTCCTTGTCTCACTGTAAGGTGGTAAGATGATACAAACTTTTTAACAGAAGCACTTTGAGAGAAAAGAAAAACAGGTTACTCACCTGTAATTGATGATCTTCGAGTGGTCATCTGTGCAGTCACACACATGGGTTTTCCCGTCAGGACGAACCCTACCTCGGAGATTTTAAAAGCTAGCCTAGGCGTTATTTTTGGCGCGCACTCCCTTTCGCTCTGGGGAGCAGGCATCCACTGCGCATGCCTGGAGCGAGAGGGAGGCGCCCCACCCACTCAGTTTCTTTCCCCGCCGCTGACATAGTAGATGAGCGGTAGTATAGGACCAGTAGCCAGCAGCGGGGACGGCTGGGCGGGCGTGTGTGACTGCACAGATGACCACTCGAAGATCATCAATTACAGGTGAGTAACCTGTTTATCTTCTTCGTGGTCTCTGTGCAGTCCCACACATGGGTGACTGATAAGCTGACCTGCAAGGTGGTGGGTGCTGGCACTAGAGTTGGAGAAAAGAATAACACAAAGGTTAGTGCAACACAGTCAGCACATAACAGGCTACAAGGCAAGCAATTACTCACCAAGCCGAGACCGCCTCCTTAGTCAAAGATGGAGCGGAGCACTGCCTGTCCGAAGGATGCATCTCGCCTAGCACGAACGTCCAAAGCGTAGTGCGTGGCGAAGGTCGAAGGGGAAGACCAGGCGGCAGCGGCGCAAATGTCCTCCATGGATACACCCCTGGCAAGGGCAGATGACGTTGACAAAGCTCTTGTGGAATGAGCTCGTATGGCAGATGGGACTGGTTGCTTTGCGAGTTTGTAGCACAGCTCTATAGCAGCAACCAACCATTTTGACAGTCTCTGTGTAGATATCTTTTTGCCCTTATTAAGGCGGCCGTAGGCCACAAAAAGTCTGGAGTCCGTACGGAACGATGCTGTTCTATCTATATAGTAAGCGAGTGCTCTTCTAACATCTAGACAGTGTAGAGCTTCTTGCCCCTTGTCCGTAGGACGTTGGAAAAAGGCAGGTAAGGTTGTGATTCTGTGTAAATGAAATGCGGAAACTACCTTGGGTAAGAAGGCAGGGTCTGGCCGCAACACCACCCTATCGTGGTGAAAAATGGTGTAAGGTGAGTCTGCTCTGAACGCACAAATATCACTTGCTCTCTTAGCAGAGGTGAGTGCGACTAATAGTGCTGTTTTCCATGAGAGAAGGTGAAGCGGTATCGTAGCCATAGGTTCGAAAGGCAGTTTTACTAGTTGGCTTAGCACTAGCGATAAACTCCAGCTAGGATACATTTGCCGCAATGGTGGGTGCAAATGTAAGATTCCTTTTAAGAAGGATTTCGCAGCAGGGTGTGAAAAGACAGTCCGACCCTGTACATGCGGGTGAAAAGCTGAGATTGCTGCAAGGTGCACCTTTAAAGATGAGTACGTGAGGCCCTTTTCTGACAAATGCAGTGTATATGCCAAGATTTGAGGTATGGAAGCCGAGAAAGGTCTGAAGTTATGCTTGGTAGCATAGATGGAAAATCTTTTCCATTTCATGGAGTATGACTTTCTCGTTGATGGTTTCCTCGCATTTAAGAGAACATGTCTTACTCCTTCAGGAAAGTCTGAGAACATATCCTCCAAGCCGTTAAGCGAAGCCTGTTCGGGTCGTGATGGAGAACCCTGCCGTTCTGCTGAGACAGGAGGTTCTGTGCTGGAGGAAAGGGATGGTAAGTATTTTTCGACAGAAAGAGGAGGGTTGTGAACCATGGCTGGCGTGGCCACCATGGCGTCACTAAAATGCAATCTGTGTTGTCTAGTTGAATTTTCTGTATGCATCGTGTTATCAGTGGGAAGGGTGGGAAGAGGAAGTGTAGTGGACCGGTCCATGTCTGTATGAAGGCATCCCCTGCAGACTGTTGTGAGGGCGGACCTCTCATAAAAAAGATAGCACACTGTGCATTGTCTGGTGCAGCAAACGCATCTATTGAGGGGGTTCCGAATTTCCGGAATACTGGCAGAAGATATGACCTGTGGAGGGACCACTCGTGGTCGTTGATGAGATATCTGCTCAGCCTGTCCGCTTGAGCATTCTGGACGCCAGGAAGATGTACCGCAGTGAGATGGATCTGGTGAGCAATACTCCAGTGCCAAAGGTGCATTGCTCTTTTGCAAAGACGGGTGGAAGCAGTCCCTCCTTGCCTGTTTATATAAAAAACCGTCGCCACATTGTCTGAGGCAATTTGTACATGTCGGCCTTGAAGAGATGGGAGAAACGATTTTAAAGCTCTGTGAACAGCTAGAAGCTCTAAACAATTGATGTGGAGCGACTGTTCGTACGGTGTCCATTGCCCCTGGACAGTGAGTATGTCGAGATGGGCTCCCCAGCCCCACCTCGAGGCATCTGTTGTAACTACTGCTGATGGGCTTGGCCTTAAAAATGGCATTCCTGCAAGCAGGTGAGCTCGTACTGTCCACCATTCGAGTGAGGGGAGGATGTGGTTTGGAACAGTGAGGATGGTTCTTTGAGACTGGCGTTGGGGCCGAAACGCACGGACGAACCAGATTTGCAGGGTTCGCATGCGTAGTCTCGCGTGTGTTAAAACTGCAGTCGTCGCTGCCATAAGTCCTAACATGCGCTGAATGTTGAAGGCCGTTTGTTTGGGTTGTTGTATTATTTGTGTGGCCAGTGTCTGAATGGAAGATATCCTGTCTACAGGAAGGTATGCCTTGTGGTCCGTGGTGCACAAGCGAGCCCCTATAAAATGGATGTCTTGAGTTGGGGTCAGGTGTGACTTTTGATGATTGACCTGGAGGCCCAGTTCTGCTAAGAGCGCAAGTGTCATAGAAATGTCCTTCATCAACTGTGCCTTTGAAGCTCCCACGAGGAGCCAATCGTCTATGTATGGGTAGGTTGCAATTCCGCGTTGTCTGAGGTATGCCGCAATTACCGCCATACATTTCGTGAATGTCCGTGGTGCTGTGGAGAGTCCGAAGGGTAGGGCTCGGAACTGGTAGTGGTTGCTGCCCACGGCGAAACGCAGGAACTTTCTGTGGCATTGGTGTATTGTCAGGTGGAAGTATGCGTCCTGTAAATCTACCAGTGCCATCCAAGAGTTTCGGGGGATTAAGGGCAGAATCGATTGTAAGGTGATCATTCTGAATTTTCTGTGACGGATGAATTTGTTTAGGGCTCTTAGATCCAGAATCGGACGCTGTCCCCCATCCCTTTTGGGAACTAGAAAGTACCGGGAATAAAATCCGGTCCGATGGTACTGGTCTGGGACAGGCTCTATAGCCGCTTTGGCAGTTAAGGTGTCTATTTCTTCCTGAAGGGAAGGGGATGGTGGAGTTGAGACAAAATGATGTTTTGTTGGTGGTGTTTGAAACTCTATCGAGTAGCCTCTCAAAATGATGTTTAAAACCCATTTGTCCGTGGTTATTTGTTGCCAGTTCTCGTGAAAGGGAAGAAGTCTGGAAATGTGTTGAATTGGTAAAGGTAGGAAGTCAAAGAGACTGCTTTGATGAAGACGCAGCCTTTTTAGGTGGTTGTGGTCTCTGCTGTCTCTGGTTAAAAGATTGCTTCGGAGGAGGAGCCTTACGTTTCCAGTATTCAGATTGTCGAGGAGATCTGGAACGTTTAAACGGCGTTGGTTTCCATGGTCTGGGCTTATAGCTCTGCTGTTGTTGTTGTTGCGCTACTCCGAGCCTTTTTGCTCGTTTGCGGCTGTCGTCCACGGTGGTCAATATATCGTCTGTCGTTGCATTAAAGAGACCTTGGCCGTCGAAGGGAAGGTCTTCGATTTTAAACTTAAGATCAGGTTGCAACGAAGAGGACCGAAGCCAAGCGTGTCGTCTTAGGGCAATTGAGGCAGCCATCGCCTTTGAAGTGCACCCCACAGAGTGGCGGATAGTATTTATCTGTTGCTTTGAAACCCTGTTGAGCTCCTGTAGCAGCTTGCAGGCTTGTTTCTGGGACGGTTCAGGTAGGGCAGAGACGAGCGTATTTAGTTGGGAGGAGATATTGTGGGTATACGCGGCGAAGTATGCTAAATAATTGTTGATTTTGGCATTTGCCGTAGAAATTGAATACATTTTCCTTCCCAGGGTGTCTAATTTCCTGCCTTCCTTCTCAGGAGGTACAGGGTGACGAGTCTGTTTCAATTTAGAAGAAGAATGAACTATCAGAGAGTTCGGGGCTGGATGGCTAAATAGAAATTTCGACTCCATTGCTTGGATCCTGTAAAGAGATTCAATTCGTTTTGAAGTCGGGGGAATAGATGCTGGGTTGTCCCAAGCTTCTTTGATGGCCTCTAGGTGTACCGGTAACATCGGCAGAAAGGAACCAGCAGGTAAATCTGAGTGCACCAAGTCGTGTACCACGTCTGTTACCTTGGGTGCATCTGAGGTGAGGGTAACGTTAAGTGCAGAGGCCATGTTGGCAATCAAGTCCAAGTATGTCTTTGCCCCTTCGGAAGGTGACAAATCCGCGGGCTTGGCGATATCCGAGGCAGGGGATCCAGGGGACATCGACTGTATCGAGTCCGATGATTGTGCGTCGGATTCGGCATCCGAGTCAGGTTCGGGTGCCGGTGGGTCCGGTCTGGTTGGAGTCGTGCTTTTAGGTCTGGTTGGACTCGTGCCTTTAAGCTTAGAAGTCGAAGTGGAAGGAGTCGGAGATGGCTGTTTTGTTAGTTGCTTACTCCGTTGGACAGGAGTCACTTCCTTGGATTGGTTCCTGTGGTAATCGGTACGGTACCGAGAATGGTGGTAGCCGCAACAAGCATGGGAATCCATTGATGGAGACCTCGAAGCGTAGTGGCGTCGTCTCGGGGACATAGATGGAGACCGAGACCTCGGGTTGTAGCGATAGCGGTCCCTCCCCCTACTAGGGGATCTCTCCGGGAAACGCGTACGATGGAACCGATGTCTCTCGATGCTGGGAGACCTGGCTGGGAACCGATGGGTATCAAAGTACCTATAAGCGTCATGTCTGTATTGGATGGGATTCGACATATCGCGGAACGATCTAGGGTTGATGTGCTGTTGAGTCCACTGCAGCGGGTCTCGGATCTTCTCCAGCGAAGGGTCTGGTATGGATCCTTGTAGAGAAGGGGATCGGGACGGAATCGGAATAACCTCTTCCGTCTGCTGATGCGGTGATTCCGTAATCGGAGTGGTCACTTCCTGGGTATCGGTTCCAGGTGTGGAGGGCTCACATTGTCTGTCAGGCTCGTGGGCTTTTTGTTGTTCCGAAGATTTGTTCGAGTCGGTAGGTTTTCTCGATTCCTTCGGGTCGGTAGATTTTTTCGGGTCCTTCGGATCGGTAGGTTTCCTCGAATCCTTCTGGCCCTTCGGATCGGAGTGCTTGTATTTCTTAGTGTGCTTCCCACTTTTCGTTTTAGTAGACGCGGCCGTTAGTTCTGACGTTCTCGCGCCGTCGCCGACTTTCGCGGCATCGCCGGGCTTATGCTTGCTGGGAACAATGGCCACTGAAGCTGCCGACCGTGCGCCGTCTCCTTGGGGAGTCAGGAGGGGAGGCGACTTACTCACAGAAGAAGATTGAGACATTTCAGGGTGAAGCACAGACTCCATAAGATGGCTTCTTAGTCTAGCGGCTCTGTTTTTGCGCGCCTGTTTGCCGAATTGAAGGCAATGCGCACAGGCGTCCACTTTATGGGTTTCTCCCAAGCAGAATAGGCAAAGCGAATGTCCGTCTGAGGTAGGGATTTTCGCCCTACAACGCGAACACCTTTTAAAGGTTATTTTACTGTCTCTTCCTTCCATACGCCCGGGGGGGGGGGGAAGGGAGGTCTGAGGTAAAAGCAGGGAAGATATTTATGCTTTTTTTTTTTTTTTTTTTAGAGAGTATAAGAATATAAGAAAAATAGCGAGGGAAATAGAATAAAGAGGAAAAGTGAAGAAAAACGGAGGCTAGACGTGTGAGGTAAACGAGGAGCGCAGCGAGGTAAGACTATCCCGGGCGGCGGTTGGAAAGAAACTGAGTGGGTGGGGCGCCTCCCTCTCGCTCCAGGCATGCGCAGTGGATGCCTGCTCCCCAGAGCGAAAGGGAGTGCGCGCCAAAAATAACGCCTAGGCTAGCTTTTAAAATCTCCGAGGTAGGGTTCGTCCTGACGGGAAAACCCATGTGTGGGACTGCACAGAGACCACGAAGAAGATCAAGTGGTCATGACCTCTGAATCGGAGGGGTAACAGAACAATTAACTCGACAATAATAAAAAGATCCCTTAAAAACTAACAAAATGTTATTCCAGTTTAAACTTTCATGAAAGAGGAGCTCACTTCGTTAGATACGCTATACTATGAAATATTTTACTGGAATACCAGCTGTATTCTGTGAAGGATTTCTGCTGATGGAAGTGGTGATTACTTTCACTGATTCTATACTCCCCTTGCAGATGGCAAATCCCTCATCATTCTGTTCCTGGAGGGAGAGTCCCCTGTCCTCCAGGGATGGGAGATGCAGCAGAAGGGAGCTGACAAGCCTTTTGCAAAAATGTTTGACAGGATCCAAGCCAGCATTTTATTAATTTATATACTTCGTTTATACCTAACCTTTCTCTTCAGTGGAGAATCAAAATGGCTTGCATAATTCATTTCTCCTAATTAGTCTTAAGGTGACAGAACTTCATTTTTGCTACAGCACAGTAACAGAGCAACCTCTATGAATTATTACTGTTCTGCCTCCTAGAACATAGAGATTCCTACCACCATCACCTCCTCCGCTTTGCTTAATGCAGTCCTACCCTACTTCTTTCAGATTATCATGTTACAGTAATTGGTAAGTGTGATGAAACCGGCCCAATTTGACTTACAGACCCAGTTCTGTCAGCTCCCTCCTTCTTGGAGCATGCTACCTCCTGCCACTAGGGCATGCTGCTACCACCTGCTCAGTTTAGGGGTCCTGATTGAGAGGAACAGGACTCCCAATCTCCCTTTCCAGTTGAGGACTGTTCTTAAGGTCTCCTGCTACTCAGAGCCTGATTCCCATAGGGACTAAATTCCTTCTTTGGGGGGCCCCGGAGAATTGGCAATCTGTTGTCCTAGGCTGCTTGCCTTACATCTTCGCGCAACTCTCCCTGGTCTAAGGCAGCTGGGGAACTATGTGTAAGCCAAAATGCCCTCAAAATAAGATTGGGGAATTGACAGGTGGACACTTGGCTTAAAAAGGATCTTTGAATCTATGTATACAGGATACATGTCCAGAAATTATTGCTTAAATTTGCCAAGGACACTAATTAAGTAAAACAATTAGAATTTATTGTAGAAAAATATAGACACACATAAAAGGTAATAAACTCATAAAACATACATACAGTCCTAAGAAAAATAGAGATTCAGAGATAACACAAGGATGGACAAACAGGGTGATAATTACTGATCGTAGTCTTCAAGGAAGGCTCCAATGGCGACGAAGAGGACTAGGGGGAAGGGACCCTCAACTGGCCAAGAATCGGGGATGTATCTAGACAGGCGAACTGAGGTACTGCTAGATGCACATCTGTGGGGAGCTGGGTCACAGGTTATA
Source organism: Heteronotia binoei (assembly GCF_032191835.1). Classification (NCBI taxonomy): domain Eukaryota; kingdom Metazoa; phylum Chordata; class Lepidosauria; order Squamata; family Gekkonidae; genus Heteronotia; species Heteronotia binoei. The sequence goes on along the minus strand of NC_083228.1, from coordinate 73,151,949 downwards.
AGCACTACCTTGAGCTCTTAGGGGATGGGAGGTGCAGGGGCGGAGGACAGTGGTCAGCTGGTACATGACCTCAGAAAAAGAGGAGGCTCTGCAATGACCATAACGGCTGGACTTATGCAGCAGCCAATAGCCAGTTAATTGGCGGTCTCTGATTGGATGCTCATAGCTAGCCAATGAGCAGACTTGGCCTTAGTTACCTGATTGGACTTCCAGGTAACAATGGGCCAAGGGGGAGGCTCCAGGATGACCATTAAGGGAAAGAATGGGAAAAATTATTAAGGTGGGGGGTACTTAAGTCTATCAAACTTATCTAAAAAGGTGACAATAGATGGCCAAATTGCTACCTAGGTAACACCCGGTCTATACAAAGAAACTTGGCTCTGGGTGAAGATGTTCTTCCTCCTCTTCAGTCTTCTACAGGCACCAGTCTTCATTTTGAGTTCCATTGGACAAAGGCTTAGGCGGTCTGGCAGGATCCACGCCTAAGATAAGCTTGATGCATAGGTGACATCTGTTGAGTACGTGAGCCTCCCACTTCGCTGTTATGGAGTCTGGCACTGCAGGAAGATAGTTGCTGGTGGTGTTAGCCTCCCAAGATGGATTCTATGGTTAAGGCTGTAAACAGCTTGCTTGGATAGTTCCTAGCTTCTTCCGCTACGAAGGCCAAGATGGGGATCGCACGGAGTGACTAGACACCATCTGTTCTCCTGGTCAGCCCTCCTTGAAAGACACAGACAGCTGCTGCAACGTTATGGCTGTTAGTACTCATAAGTCCCTTCCAGTTTGGTAGACAAAACCCACGTTCTTTGCCAGATGTGTGTGAGTTGAGTCTTCAGGCACCCTGGCAACCAAGCGGGTGACTATGATGTTCTGGAATTAGGGGCATTTTTCTCACAATTCCCCCCCTTCAAGACCTACGTCACCGGATGGAGACAAGGTCTTGAATAACACAACAAAAGTCCACAGCTGATCTTGACAGGCGGAGAGTCCGCGGAGAGTCAAGTATCAACCGGGGTGTACCTCCTGTCTAAAAGGATGGAGCCACTAAGCTACAATACTCAAAAATCAATTTGAAAAATACAGTATCCAATGGGCCAAAGGCTACTTCCTCAAAAACTATGACATGTCAGTAAACAAAATACAAAACATCCATTACAAAAGGTTTCCCATTATCCAGATCCTGAGGTTCCATTTTTGCAGTCAGTCAACTGTGCACACTATGTTCTTAACGCATATCAGTTGGTATGCCCAAAGCCTTAGTTGTCACAGATGGTCAAATTTCCTGAGAGCAAATGGCTGCCGGACTGGCACTCCGAACCGAGGAGTCTGCACCTGTATGACGTCCCTTCCCTTGTACTGGGTTCAGAGAAGCCAACCTTGATTGCCTTCTCTCTTTTTAATCTAGAGCCTTTGGGGCAATGAGGGGTCCGGTGTCAGCCTGACCCCTTTTTAGGGCCAGCTTGGAGTCCTTCACCAGTTGGAGGACTCCCCCTTTATAAAGTAAAAGATAGAAAAGTCCATAATCAACATAGCCTGTCACTCACTCTGAGGTCCGTCCCTCAACAAGCCTCTTGTTCGTTTGAAGGGGGAGGGGCCATCACAGTCTTGTGCCACACAATTCATTGTACACGTGCACATATCCCTCGGATTTGCTCGGGCAAATTCGGAGTGTGGGCTGACTTATGCAGATGGACCCGATTGTATGCAGTGCATGATGGTATACATGTTTACAAACAACAATTTAAAAACATAACCATAAACATTGAAGACTCAGTTCTAATGAGCACTAGTTCCCAGTAGACCCACTGCGCTTATGTGTTGGTCATTTACTCCCTGGGTCCCTCTGAACACCCAGATCTAACAACATATCAGACTGGATGGGCTACTGGCATGTTGGAAGGAAACACCCATGTGGAGGTTATCTTCTCTGAACCCATAGACAAGAGCAGGGGCTCGCCCCTCGTTTCTGCCATTGATGGCCTTGTGCTGGGCTCCATCAGGGTCCTGATACAGGCTCAGACTCCCCGGGTCGGCTGCTAAACTACCTCAAAGCTAGCCCTTTTAGGGCTGGCTCACCTTCCCTTGTAAAGAATAGACTGGAAAATACATGCACCTATCCATATCTAGTTGCTAACACAATTTTAGTGACATCTCCCACCCGGGAGATGGCAACTGTCAACAGGATACGTCACATGTTTTACCTAGTGCTGAGGTGGTTTGCAAGAGGCAGGGGAGGGAATGTAAGCACGGGTTTGACTAGGAGGAGCTATGTAAATTACCCTTTTTAATGGAACAGGACTTCCAGAGCTTTGTGTGTTGTTTTCCCCTTGAACACATGATATATTGACATTGGCAAAACACAATATACAATAACATTTTTGTACTGGGTTGCAAAACATACAGTTGAATTCCATTACTGTAATCGACAAGCACTTCCTATTGCGTGCCTCGGTCGGGCCGAGACAGACCCAACCGTTCCAGAACCTCATTCAGTCCCGTTTGCACGCCTAGTGGAATAATGGGGTGCACATAGAAAAATCTTTTTGCATGAGGCATCAGGAGCAGCAGTCTTAATTCCTGAGTCTCTGCTAGGAAATAAGTGTTTACCAGCGTCCACCATGGTTCTAGTTCCAATTCAAGGTCTGAAATTTTGGGTCTGATCAGCTGCTTAATTTCTAAAGGAATATGTCCTTCTGTGGCCTGCCTGATTATGCCCATAGCCATGGCTAAATTCATAGACTGATACTCATAAGTCTCTTCCAGTTTGGTAGACAAAATGCAAGTTCTCCTGGCAGTTGTGTGTGGAGTCTCCAGGCACCCTGGCAACCAAGCGGGTGACTACGATGTTCTGGAATTAGGGGTATTTTTCTCACATATGTTGCACAGAGATTTACTGCCAGCATTCAAAATTGAAAAGGGAAAAAAAGGTTACAAGCATACTTTAAGCACAGCACTAGATTAGCAACCAGATGAAAAGTTGGTTTTAATCGCAACCTTCTCTCCCTGGTTCTAAAAACATGCTCTGCTTACTAGATGTTGAAATACAGCAGGCAATGCTAAGCTTAATTACAAAAAGTTCTAAAGGTATCTCATGCTTCCTGCATCCACCCAGACAGACAGGCCAAACACATGGTCAATATGGCCATTGGTTGCTGTCCAGAGCTCAGAAGTCTGTTCTCTTCCAAGGATGAGTACCAAAAGAGTGTCTTCCTGGGAGAAAGCATTTTTATTGAACTTCTGACTCCACCCATTTTATATCACTCTCCATCCCTTGTTACCTGGCCCACCCAGGTCCCAAATGCATCCTAGGATCACCCAGGAGCATCTTGATAGCTCTTCTGGAAGGCATTCTGGGAAAACCTGCATGCATTCTAGGAAATCTCCAGTTGCTGGAGCGTCTCTCCAGTTCCTGGAGCGTCTCAATGCCCTCCCCACTCTGTTTCCTGCCTAGAGGAAGGGGATAAGCTGACTCATCCCTTTGTCTCTTCTGTCATATCTATAAGCATCTCTTAAGAGGTAGCCCAGATGCTTCTGTAATGCCATGGCTAATTCCCCCGCTTCTGCTTGTCTCTGGGCTCAGAGACAGAAACCTTTAAAGCCTGCTTGCCACCTCTCCCGGATGCAAGGGATTTCTCCACACTAAGTACTGGTTTCAAAAGGAACTTGAGAGAGTCAACAGAGACAAATTTATTTGTGTGTTTCCATTACCATCTGGGGCAAAGCATGCATTTCAGAGTACTTAAAATGATATTTTTCATAGAATCCTAGAACTGGAAAGCCATCTAGTCCAACCTCCTGCTTCTTCATCCCATTTCTCTCCTTCTTCTGCCTTCTCCCCTCTTGTTTACTGTTACATTGCATAATAGTTACATCTTTTATGATGACACAAGATTTAACAGAAGAACAGAGGTTCTCAAATTACATTTCCACTACCAATACCTAAGGTGGAAAAGATCTTTTTTCCAAATACCTCTGAGTCTAGGACTTTTAGATCTCGATCTGGTTTCTCATTATCTGTTAAAGTTGCCTCCCAGATCTCTTCCTGGATCTCCAGCTGGTTCAGGATCTCAGAGATCCTCGCATTTCTTTCCTTAACACGTGCAATCTCCAACTCCTTCATTCGAGCAACTGAGTCAAATTCCTTATTAAAAGCAGTTTTCACACTATAAATAATGTCCTGAAATATCAGACAAGAAGATGGCAATGTTTCAAGGAGTACTCGTAAAACCCAAAGTCATATATTACAGCTCATACAATGATTAACTGCAGAACTAAAAGTAACAGGACAGTCTTATGTGCACTTATTCCAGTGTAAGTCCATGAAGGCAATTGGCTTGGATTGGGGTACACGGATCTCATGCGCTATGACTGACATTGTTTCTAGGAATCCTGTTACACTGATCTCATGCACTATAACTGACTAATTGTTTCTAGGAATCATGATTTGTTGGCACCTGCTGATTACCATCTGTTGAAAAGATTGAGGAGGTAAGTTTCAGAATGGAAACTTGAACTTAGACAAAATAGGTGCCTGGTCTGTCATTGACTGAGCTGATATGTATAAGGTGATATTTGGCTAGGTCTGATATTTGGCTAGGTGTCATGGGTGCTGGGGGCCCTGCAGAAGAAGCCGAGCCTGCAGAAGAAACTGTGCCCCTGCCACCTGCACCAGAGCCCCTTCCTCCTGCTGGAGAAGATCCAAGCCCCCCTGCCTCGCCCTCTCAGGTGGCTCGTGTGCGTGACCGCCTTCGTCAGGACCTCAGGGATCGGAGGAGGGCGGCACGCTCACGAGCAAGACGCTCCCTGAGCCCTGAGTTTTGAAAGGATTCTGGCCCTTCTAGGAGTGAGGGTGCTTGAGTCTCAGCAGGATCCTGGCTGCCCTCTGAGTCAGCAATTAGCCCAAATGGGCAACAGACAGCAGAGGGCTATATAGCTGTGGGCTTTGAGAGAAGTCTTTGTGGAAGCAACTAGTCACTTACCTGACGTTCTAGCATCCACTTCGGCTTCTGACTTCGGCTTCTGGACCCCCTGACTCTGGCATTGACTTCTGGACCCCCTGACTTCGGCTTCTGAACCTCTGACCTACGATACCCGGACTGTGATTCGGTTTTGGCGCTTTGGACCCTCCTTGCTACCCAGCTACAGACCTTGGACTGCCCCTGGACTTCGCCTGACCTGGCCCCAGCCCGTGACACTAGGTGCTTTTTGAACCCAAGAGATTATTTCTTTCAATGCAGACTCAATATTTGTAAAATTCTTCAGTCTGCTTTAAGGAGAATATTATGAAGCTTATCTCTATCAACAAGACTTGTCAGTTGCTGTTGTGCCCTCATTGCATTAACGAATGCAGAAGCAATCACAATGGCAACAGAGTATCTCACAGAGTTATACTGTGAGTACACTATTTTCCTCCTCCCACACTGCCAGAGAGCTCCTTTGCAGGCTGTTTTTTTAAAGTAATAGATATGGACCGATTTCCCACTCAGCCTACGCCGCTCTGACATTCCTCTTTTCTGATTTCCCACTATCTGCCCCAGGGCTTCATCTTGCATCACTGTTTTGTATAGTAACAAGAAACTGGCTTTTAGCGGTTTCTGTTTACCATGCAAAAACGGCGATGCAAGATGAAGTCCCGGGACAGATAGTCGGAAATTGGAAGGACACCACACTGAAAAGAGGAATATCAGACTGGTGTAGGGTGAGTGGGAACATAAGAGAACATAAGAACATAAGAGAAGCCATGTTGGATCAGGCCAACGGCCCATGCAGTCCAACACTCTGTGTCACACAGTGGCAAAAAAATTTATATATACATACTATGGGAAATTGGCCATAGTATTCTAGTGCAACCATAAATAGCAAGTACTGGTAGGAAGAAAAGACTGAGTCAGGAACAATGGATACAATCAAATATAGAGAAGAAATGGTGCCAATGTGGTTAAGGAGGTACCCTCTTGCCAACACAATGGATAAACTTTGTTTGACTATGATCTCTCCATAAAGATCAGAGTAAAGCAGGTTTGGGAAACACTGAAGCAAATAAGGGGAAACAATAGAAGGAGATGATTGGAAGAAAACATTGTGTGAACACTCAGGAAAAATCCTGTTCCAGTTTGAGAGCCAGAGCAGAACAAATCCTCAATGAAGAAGCAGTCATTATATAAATGATATCTGCATCCTAATGTTCCAATATTACAGGGGGTGACTACATATAGCTAACAAGTACTTATGAAAAGGTACCCGTAATAATACAATCTGATTAATTTTCTCTTCCCGAGTGTGCATTTCCATTTGAGGATATAAAACAGATGTATCTGCACCAAAGTGGGAACTCAAGCTCCCTTCCAGAGCATTCATTGTTTCTTCATCCCGTTTCTCTCCTTCTTCTGCCTTCTCCCCTTCCTCTTTAGAGACTGGAATGTGAGACTCGAAATCAACAATTTCTCTTCGAAGCTGCATAAATATAAATATATGTTAAAATACATGTACATAGGATGTCACATAAAAGGTTAAATAAATGTACACAGGATGTCACAATGAAAATATTGCACATGGAATAAACATTTGCATAAAATAATTGCAGGTATTGGGGATTTAAAAGCCATCTTCTGTGAGGACAGTTTATTATGAAATTTATGTTTGGGCAAATTTGATTCATTTACATAATACAGGTTGGAAGAAAAAAAATACTAATTTTTTTAAGCATGCATTTTCATTGGAAACACTTACTTCCTCACATGCATGGCTCAGTTTGCAGGTGCTATATGCTTTGGTGGTAGAATACAATAATGGGGAAGTATCACAATCATAGTGAAGGGAAACTGAAAAGGAATTGTGGAGAGGCAAAGCCCTGTTCACAGTAGACATGAACACAAGAAGCTCCCTTATAATGAATCAGAGCATTGGTTCATCACTGTCCGTACTGTCTGCTCAGACTGGCAGCAGCTCTTCAGGGTCTTATGTAGTGGTCTTTCAAATCACCGACTATCAACTCCTTTTAACTGGAGATGCTTGGGACTTTAGGACCCTTTGCAGTCAAAGCAGATGGTCTACCACTGAGCCCTCCACATGCTGTGCTAGTGTTCATTTTGCTACCATAAAATTCTGTTGGAACGGTCACACTTTAAAAAAAAAAATGCTGTAATCCCATAATGATCATAATCCCAGCCACAGATGGGTTTAAGAGGCTAAATTCTAATTAAAACAATAATCAAGACAGAAAGAATGATGATGAACTGATAAAAGCATTTATGGATGAAGTTACTGATCTTGCTGCTATATATTGTCTGTTTACAACAGGACGTGGAAGAGGTTTATGGTTTGCACTGGTATCGCAATGACCTTTGGCTGATACATGAAATGAAATTAACTGAGAGCACAGGACAGAAACTAGCTATAATTTAGTGCCATGAAACTGAATTTAATGAACTCAGCTGTTTTATATGGCATCAGGGCTTTTAAATAAGTTTTGTTCAATGTACCCATGTCAACACAGAGAACATCTGTGAGAATGACCTTGCAGTATAAGAATACTATTAAATGAATGCGTATGGATGGGGAAATTTCTGAGAGGGAAAAAGATTTTACCTTCAGATCTGCCTTTTCAATCTTCTTCATATGCTGAATTTTCTCCAAGAAGGCCAGTTCTTCAGGAGTCCGTTCTTTCATAGGATAATTCTGTGCTTCACATGATGAGTGGAAGCTCTGTAGAAAGAACAAAGTATTATCCAGGTAAGGTATCCTATTATCCTCTTCTTAAACAGAATATGCAAGATTTACATGGACGCCTGTTTTAAAATGTAAAATCAAAGATAATGACAAGTGATATAAAGAACTGAAGATGCTTCAGAACCCAAAATTGGCTGAATGCTGCAATCCTCTGGGAACATCTTCAGCACTCTCTCTCTCTCTCGGCTTGACTTCGCGAACGAAGATTTAAGAAAGGTGCAGTAGTCCATGTCTGTTGCAGGCTCGCTGGTGGCTGACAAGACCAATGCGGGACAGGCAGGTCCGGCCACAGTGGCTGCAGGGAAAAGTCTGATTTGGGGTTGGTGCTGTAGCAGTACGATTCTTCCTCGATCTCCTTTTGTCCTCAAGACCAGCTATGCGTGCGTTCTCAAAGGAAGAGACAGCCTGGTGGATGGTGTGCCTCCATGCTTTGCGATCTGAGGCTAGGTTTGACCACTGGTGATGGTTAATGCAACAGGTACCAAGGGATTTCTTCAAGGAGTCCTTGTACCTCTTCTTTGGTGCCCCTCTATTTCGATGGCCGGTGGAAAGTTCGCCATACAGGGCAATCTTGGGAAGGAGGTGGTTTTCCATCCTGGAGATATGCCCTGCCCAGCGCAACTGCGTCTTCAACAGCAATGCCTCGATGCTTGTAACCTCCGCCCGCTTGAGGACTTCAGTGTTGGTCGCAAAGTCACTCCAGTGGATGTTGAGGATGGTGCGAAGGCAGCGCTGATGAAAGCGATCAAGGAGTCGCAGGTGATGATGGTATAAAACCCACAATTCGGAGCCATAAATGAAGGTTGTCATCACAACCGCTTTGTAAACATTGATCTTTGTGCCTTTTTTCAGATGCTTGTTGCTCCACACTCTTTTATGCAGTTGGCCAAATGCACGGTTTGCCTTTGCCAGCCTATTGTCAATCTCCTTGTTGATCTTGGCGTCTGAGGAGATGATGCACCCCAGGTAGCTGAACTGCTGGACTGTCTTCAAAACTGATTCACCCACAGTGATGCAAGGAGGGTGATAATCTTCCTGGGGTGCAGGCTGGTGGAGAACTTCTGTCTTCTTCAGACTAACTTCTAGGCCGAATAGCTTGGCAGCCTCTGCAAAGCAGGACGTCATATGCTGCAGAGCTGATACCAAGTGGGAGACAAGTGCATCATCATCAGCAAATAGTAGCTCTCGGATAAGTTTTTCCATTGTCTTGGAGTGAGCCTTTAGTCGCCTCAGGTTGAACAGGCTGCCATCGGTGCGATAGCGGATGTAGACACCATCGTCATCATCTAAATCTACTGCGGCTCTTTGAAGCATCATGCTAAAGATCGTAAAGAGAGTTGGTGCGAGAACACAGCCTGGCTTTACACCTGTGCCTATTGGGAAGGGCTCTGAGAGATCGTTGCAGTGTCTGACTTGGCCTCGCTGGTCTTCATGTAGCTGGATGACCATACTGAGGAACCTTGGGGGACATCCTAAATGTTCCAAGATTTACCACAGGCCATTCCTGCTAACGGTATCAAAAGCTTTGGTAAGGTCGACAAAAGTCACATATAGACCCTTGTTCTGTTCCCTGCATTTCTCTTGGAGCTGCCTGAGAACAAATACCATGTCGGTGGTGCTCCTGTTAGCTCTGAAGCCACACTGGCTCTCTGGGACGAGTTCTTCTGCAATGGTGGGCACCAGTCTGTTCAGGAGTATTCTGGCAAGGATTTTGCCTGCGATGGAGAGCAGGGTTATCCCCCGGTAGTTGGAGCAGTCTGACTTTTCCCCTTTGTTCTTATGTAGAGTAATGATGATTGCATCGCGAAAGTCCCGTGGTAGTTTGCCTTGTTCCCAGCAGGTGACAAGTAGTTTGTGAAGTGTGCTATGTAGTACTATGCCCCCATGCCTCCAGATCTCTGGTGGGATTCCATCAACTCCCGCTGCCTTGCCACTTTTCAGTTGCTTGATGGCTTTAACAGTCTCTTCTAGGGTGGGGATCTCATCCAACTCTGTTTTCACTGGTTGAAGTGGGATTGCTGAATCTTGAACTACGCAATTGGCACTGAAGAGAACCTGAAAATACTCCGACCACCGGTTCAGTATGGATGCCTTGTCTGTGAGGAGCACTTGGCCGTCTGCACTATGCAAGGGACTCTGAGCCTGATATGATGGGCCATATACTGCCTTCAGGGCTTTGTAGAACCCTCTTAAATCACCAGTGTCTGCACACAGCTGGGTTCTCTCTGCAAGCTTGGTCCACCACTCGTTCTGAATGTCTCGAAGCTTGAGCTGGAGGTTGCTACATACAGCGCGAAAGGTTGCTTTTTTCCCGGGACAGGAGGGCTGAGCAAGATGTGCTTGGTAGGCAGATCTCTTTTTCGCCAGTAATTCTTGGATCTCTTGATTGTTCTCGTCAAACCAGTCCTTGTTCTTCCTTGTGGAGAACCCGAGGACTTCTTCAAAGGTCAACAGGATGGTAGTTTTTAGGTGTTCCCAGAGTGCTTCTGGAGAAGGATCTGTGAGGCAACTGGGGTCCTCAATTCTTGTCTGGAGTTTTGCCTGGAAGGCAGCTTTAACTTCGGCTGACTGAAGGCTGCCAACCTGAAACTTCCTCCGGGGGATACTGCCTCTCCTGGGTGTAGATTTAAAGTGAAGACGGAGATTGCAGCGTACAAGACAATGATCCGTATGACATTCTGCACTGGGCATTACTCGGGTGTGTAAGACATCTCGAAGGTCTCTCTGATGCACCAGAATGTAGTCAATAGGGTGCCAATGCTTGGACCGTGGGTGCATCCAGGTTGTCTTCAGACTGTTCTTCTGCTGGAAGATAGTGTTGGTAATGGTGAGCTGATGCTCCATGCAGAATTCTAGCAGGAGGCGCCCGTTATCATTGCAGTTGCCAATGCCATGTTTGCCAAGTACTCCTTTCCAGGCTTCCGAGTCTTTACCTACTCTGGCATTAAAATCGCCAAGGATGATCACCTTGTCCTCCGTAGGGGTCTTCTGTAGGAGGTTGCGTAGATCAGCATAGAACTTGTTCTTTTCTGCAGGATCTGCTTGAAGGGTTGGAGCATACACACTGAAGAGTGTTGCATGCTGCTTGTTTTGAAGTGGGATGCGCATAGACATGATGCGATCTGAGTGACCTGTTGGCAGGTTTTCGAGTTTAGAGGCAATGGAGTTCCTGACCATGAAGCCAACGCCAGAAAGGCTCTCAGCCTTTGACTTACCCGACCAGTAGAGGGTATAGCCAGCACCGTGTTCTTGAAGACTACCTTCCTCAGGGAAACGGACCTCACTGTGAGCTGCTATGTCGATATTCAACCTGAGAAGTTCGTGGGCAACTAGAGCAGAGCGTCATTCAGGGCGACCACTGCCTACTGTGTCAAGCATGGTTCTGATGTCCCAACACGCAAGCTTTAGTCTTTGCACACTTTGTGAGGCAGGTGCATGCCTTTTCTTTGTTGTTATTTTTCGACCGCAAGTAAGGATGCCCGTTGACCGTGGCTAGCCAACTGGGGGGGGAGGAGACAAGCTTTGTTTAGGCCACCGTTTCTAGGCCCCTCTCCATATGGAGCAAGCAGCGCTGTCCCTAAATAAGGCTGCTTGGTAGTTCAGGGTGCTGCCGAAAAATGCTTTCGTCTCCGGGTCAGCATCAGGCAACCAATACCCTGAACCGCCTACATGCAGAATCGGGACTGCAGCTTCCAGTGGCTTCTTCCACCTGCCGATTCGCCCCTTGCCCATCGCTGCAGGACTTGATATGTTGTGGGTTGTGGATGTGGATACCCTTCAGGCCTGCGTAGAGGAATTTTTAGGTGAAGCACAGTGTGCGCAGTACTGGCTCCACCCTTTCACCATGGGGTCATCTGCCATGGCCCAGTAAGCCGAGACGCCGGCAGCGAGTCCTCCAAGTGGTAGATGTTACATTAACAAGCTCTGTCTGTCCGGGCTTGATGTTAGAGTTTTCCTTCTCTTGGCTGGTGAGGTTGGTGAGCCCAGCCTGCCCATCTGATTATACCGCTGGACATTCGGTTGCACCATAACGTGGCAAACTCTGTGAAAACGGGGGGGGGGGGGACCAGCAAGAAGGTGTTGCCACGGATGCAGTAATGTAGGAGAGGCCATTGCAGTGACCATCTGCCAGGCATAGCCAGACAGTGACCACGCAGCGTTCACTACACCGGGAAAGGAGAGGTGATGTATTGCACATGCACTTTCCCTGGGGGGGCAGGACACCCGAAGGGAGCCCACCTTCCCACCCACCTCAGCACTATCCAATGGATATTAAAAAGCACTCATGCCCTTGTGATGTTCTCATGCATTTTAGTAGTGTTTGAACTGAGTATATTTGCATTATTCTACAAACTGTTAAATACAAAACCAAAGCTGAACAAATGTCCTGAGCCACCTGCTTAAATAGGGCTTAAAACTGAGTCCATAATGTTCATAGTTCCCTCATTTAAAGAAGTTAATGTGGTCACAACCTTACTGGTAAAGTGTCCATGGGATTGCCATTCACTCCTTCTCTACTCCTTCTCAATCTTCCCCCATATAGAGCATACTAGATTTCCTGAACTGGGTATTATTGTAGTGGATGATGGCAGCTGGCAGTAGTGTTCTTTTTCTTCTGAAGCTAAGATTAGATGAGAGAAACAGAGCAAGAGACACACAACCACTGATGTAGTGGCCAGAAGAAATAAATAAAGTGATAATTGCCAGCCCCTTGTTCCTTTTGTCTCATTACTCTTTTTACTTAGCACAACAGTTGTGCCAAAATTATGCTTAGATGTTAAATTTACGATTGATTCCAATGATAATTTGCCAAAGGAGTTCTGTGGCTGTTCAGACAGCAACAAAATCCCACTGATATTCCAATGTTTACAGAATATACATACTGTAAATTCAGTCCAGTGTTCTACAGATCCAAGACCTTTAAAACTTTATGAGTTTTAACTTAGGGCAAAAAAAAAGTGTGAAAGAAAGACAACAGAACTTACCCTAACTGAGCGACCTTTAACAGACATAGCATCCCAGCAATCTTCTTTGATGATTTCACGTAAATAGGCATTGGCTAGATTTTCCATCTCTATATCCTTCCTTACCTTTTTTTTTAATACCAAAGAAAGCAATGGGGAGAGGGAAAGAAATTAGGACACTAGTTTTCAGTAAATTCAGTGCTCAAGTAAAGTGCTCAGGGCTTTTTTTTGTAGCAGGAACTCCTGTGCATATTAGGCTACACACCCCTGATGTAGCCAATCCTCCTGTAGCTTAATAATAATAATAATAATAACAATTTTTAATTTATATCCCACCCTCCCGCCGAAGCAGGCTCAGGGCAGCTTACAGCATAGTGAGGCAAATATTTTGAAAATATGGCTTATAGTGGCAATTTTCTTTATATACACACTCCTGTAAATCCTACAGCTGAAGTCCAGATACATCATCAGGCAGTGGATGGAAAGGTGCACATTAGCCAAGGTCCTGCCCATATCAGCTCCATTTTTCTTCCCTCAGGCCCTTGTGGGTTCCATTTTACTTGTTGTACCACTTTAAAAAAAATTCAAAAACCCAACTGGTGGAGTGGGAGGGAAATGACAGTGGAGGAGAGGATGCTTTGTGGATGGCTCAGTTGCTATTGCAAATACTTCTACATTTGCAGTACTGACAACAACTACATGGAAAATCATCTCTGTGTGGAAGCAGCCTAGGAAACCAGCCCCTAGCCTGGGCCTTTGAAAACTGCAGCAGTTACTACACAGTCAATAATAAAGGTACAACACCAACATGCAAAAGTATTTTACCATTTTCTCTCTCTCTCTCTACTGAAATGTCTTCTCCAAAATCCTAGTGAAACAATAAGTTATATACAGGGCTTTTTTGTAGAAAAAGCCCAGCAGGAATCATTTGCATATTAGGCCACACCCTGATATTGCCATTGTTACACACAGGACTTTTTTGCAGAAAAAGCCCAGCAGGAACTCATTTGCATATTAGTCCATACAGCCCTGTTGCCAAGCCAGATAGAACTGCATTCCTGTGTGTTCCTGCTAAAAAAAAAGCCCTGATTACACATATAGTTCCTGCCTCTCTCTACCACCACCTCTCCAGCCTCTCCCATGGATACAGACATTCAAAAATACAATACAGTTATACAGGAACCTATAATTTATGCAATCATTCCTTGTTCCATTAATTAACAATATTTTAAGAAGCGGATTTAGATTTCCTTGTTGCTTCTTTTTGGAAGTTTTTCATGTAGAAACCATGGTTATTTCTTTGTAGAGATGCAATTTATATATCACATACATTTTTAAAGTAAATAAATGTAAAGTCTGAGAAACTATAGCTACAAAGAAATCAGAACTGCACATGTCTAATGTCTCAGTGATGAATTTTAAAAACTGTAAGCAACCTTATACTATTACTTGCAAAGAGAAATTTTCACACATTACAACTGACTAATAGCATTTTTGCAGCATTTTGCTTCCCTGGTTCTCTCCCCTCTGCCCAGTGCTTCACTCAGTTGTATGTGATCAAACAATTTAACAAATTAAGCCCCCAGTGCTTCATTCAGTTGTATGTGATCAAACATTTAAGCCCCCATCTCCATTCCCCATGTGTACCATACCCGTGCCACTTCTTTTCCACTTTCTATTTGTTGCCTCTCTTGTTCTTCTGTGTCCAGGTTGAATTCCTGTTGGTCCAGTTTCTCAATTTTAGGTGCCTTTGCATTTTCATACATCATTTCCTGGATCTGTTTTTTAAAAGTAAAAAAGTATCAGTGATGCAGCAATATACAACTAAGAATTGATTCACATTTTACACAGAACTGCAGATACTTTATTGTTCACGGAATAAGCATACACACTCAGACATGTATTTCCAAAAGTGTGAAAGAAAGTAGGAAAAAAGAAACACAGATCCCAGAGTGTGCCTTCTCTGTAAACTTTGTGTTTATCAAGTAAGAATCAGTATACCCATGATACTACATTAAGTGAGGCTTCTACAGAAAGCCAGTGTAGCACAGAATGCTGGGCTTGGATATAATAATTAAAACTTAACCCTTCAAAAATGAATTAAGAACCTGAAGGTTACAATCATTCTACATGCAGGCAGTTTTATTCACACAGAAAACAAGCAGGCAGGCACACAGGCTTATCTGATTTCAAAGGTCCCACCTTCACAGAATTCCTTCTAGTAAATTTCCATGACGTGGCTCCCTTTATCTATATACAGCAAGTCTTCTGTAGGAGGCTGTTCCCTTATCTAATCTTACAGCTGGAGCTCACACCCACTGGACAGTAGAGTCAGTTTCTAACGGCAGTTTTACAACAGACCTCTTTATTTGAAGACAAAGCATATTTTTACTCAATATGACAAATATTATTATTATTGGTGGTATTAATTAATTATTCAGAATCAAGTCCAAGATAGCAGTTCCCCTTGTTTCCCTCTCCACTCTCTAGAAAATGAAGCTGTCAGCAAGACAAGTCAGGAATTTATTTGACCTTTCATTTTTAGCAGAGTTGGACTTCCAACATACATCCAGGTAACTGAAATTTCCCATGACCACTGTGTCCTGTCTCTTTAAGAACTTCATAATCTGTTCTAGGAGTGACTCATCCAAGTTCTCTGCCTGGCCTGGTGGTCTATAGCAGACTCCCAGCATAGTATCACTATTATTTCTTACTCCTTTTATTTTTATCCAGAGACTCTCAACCGCTTTCATGCTCAGATTCATGTATTTCCTCACAAGTATATACCTCCTTTACATATAATACAATTCCTTCACCCTTCCTTATTTGTCTGTCACTTTTAAATAAGTTGTGACCCTCAATCCTAATATTTCAATTGTGAGTGCCATCCCATCTCTCTAGAGAGTACATAGGCTAAAGAAATCATGATGCAGATAATAATAATAAAGCAAATAAAAACACATGAATAGAAAATCTGGGTTCTGGGTCCTGGCTGCACAGGCTTGCCAGAAAGGAGCAGCCAAAGCCAGATGCTTGCACATTGGAGGAGTTCTTCCTTGCAGGAACCCATCCAAAAAAATCTTCCCTGAAGGATAGAATGAGGATTTCCCAGCCTCATTGTCACCACAAGCACTACCCCCATCTCCATAAAAGTCAGCCATTCTTATGAAGGAAGGTTTTGTCTTGTTCTCATCTTACGCTCATCCATGACATTTGCTAATTCCAGCCTCTTCTTACAATTTCATAGCCATTGCATATAATGTATATTAGAGAGAAGACAACCGGCCTGGCTGAGGATCAGAGAATACCATGGAAGTTGATCTTCACAGCTTTGAAGAACTTCCACAAATCTCCCATGTCCTACTTGGGTAACATGACATTCCCTTTGAGAATCATTATTTTAGAATACATTGTTTGCTCTGTTCAATCAATGAAACTACATCATGTGCACAGAGAAGAGTGGGACATTGCCTTGTGGTTCCATCTCCATGCATGAAAATATTTGTTAGGAGCTTTATGTGTGTACAAGAGTACATATACACATTTTGTATGCGTGGTTGGGAGCTGATCATGCCTACAACACAAAGTGATCCATGAAGACACTGGTCTCTAAGTGTGCATATATGGGAATGGAGCCACTAGGCACAATTCTGCTCCCCACGATGCACATAGAACTGTATATGCTTTGATCAACTGAACTGTCATTATATTATTTTTAACATTTACAGGTGAAATGCTTTCACATGGTGATGGCTCCATGCAGCAGCTCTTGTAAAAACTTATTGTATGAATTGGTCCTACCTTCATACTAGGACCATCTATTGCCATTAATATCATACACAACCCAAGGACAATGAACTACTGTGCACAAGATAACTGAAATATCTAGTCTCACTTCTGGTGACTCTGCAGACATATAGGTAAAAACAATGTCAGCACATGAAAAGTATACTGTTGTTAGATGTGCAGCATTTTGCATTTTATACATGTGTATAAAAGTGTCTGCTCTGAAGTAAAAAAAATGCCACACAAACAAGGCATGTTGGGCCATCACCCACATATCTGCTCTTTTCACATATTAAAAATTCGTCTTGCTTCAACAGAAAAGGAGCATGCAGAATGCTTCCCACATGAAACCTTTCACTCCCCCCCACACTAGCTCCAACAACAGAGGTAAGCACAGAACAGAAAAAAGTACGTAGCTGGAGATGAGGGGCAAAATGAAACTCCTTTCTTCTGTGTGCTCCTGTTGTATTTTAAGACAACCTAAGCCATCCTTTACTCAAGAACACGGCAGACACATGTGTCACACTCCACAACTGGCACATCTAATTTGGGACTAAGCCACACACTGGTTGCTGGTCTGCTCTTAGAAATCCTTCATGTGCAGCTCTTTGGAGTCTTCTAGGGTGTCAGGGAGAAAAAAATCCAGACAATCTTCCCTGCCCAACTGACTGCATCATTTTCATCAATTCCCAGCCATGTATGATTATATCACAGAACAGCAGCTCCCATGTGGCTCTGGCCACTACAAAGGGCACCAAGGGGAGGCCTACATATAACTATTATAAAAGCCACAATGAAGTGAGCCATGTCATCATGATCTCCTTATGACTACAGGCAAGCTGAAGAGAAAGTATCTTTACCATGCCCTCAGCAACAGCCTGAAAATTCTTCAACTCCTCACCTTTTTACGGAGCTTTTTAATTCCATGTTTCACTTCTTTTCTCTTATCGGCAAACTTGGCAGTTTCTGCCTTGATAGCCTGGTTTGTATCAGAGAGACAGTCAGCAGAAAGAAATAGAGAAGAACAAAGCACTAGTTTATAATGCTAGCCTAGGCCTCAAGACAATATTAATAATAATATTAATCATCTAAATTCCAAGCAGACAGATATAGATTAAAATGTTCACCATTGTATTTGTTGATTTATATCAATGTACAGATTTAATATTTTTAACATGAGTGTTTTTAGGGGGGGGGGGGGTTGTATTTTTTGTAATTCTGGTCGTGGACTATAATAAACTCTACTCTGACTCTAGCGTGGGTCTGAATTCGTGAAGCAAAACACAGGTAATAATGTGAAAACAATCTTGCAATCTATTGCTTTCATCAAGAAGCAGTTTTGCAGCATCTTTCTTTAAGTCTTAGAATCAAAGCCGTGTCTCGTAGCAGACTGGGCCCTCCCACCAACAGAGCAGCACAGGAGTTAACTGGCACAAAGGCGCAACTGATATAAAAAGTGGAGCAGCAGAGATACAGCCTCAGCAGCTTGACTTCCCTAAGCAGCTTACAACACTGTTCTCCTCTCCTCTGTTTTATTCTCTCTGCTGCAATGCTATGAGATAGATTAGGCTGAGAGAGATTAGGCTAAGAAAGAGAGCCAAAATAAGTGGTACTGTACCCTCACGTCTACTACAGATACACAGCACCATTTTAAAGCCTGGGTTTGTTTGTTTTTTACTTTTAGAATGGCTGTGGGTACGCGATTCTGCAGGGAGATGAAAGGCATCTGTTCCTCCAGCTTTGCCATTTTTCAAGATACATGGTATTGTCTACTTTGGCCCAGAATGATTGGCTCAAGGACATCTAACAAGCTTCCATGCCAGAGCGGAAACTCAGACCTGAATCTTACAGACCCTAATCTGTTATTCTAACTGCTACACCATGCTGGTTTTTAAAAATAGGCTTCTTCACAAGGCATGACAGAAAATGATAATTCTATGTCCAATTGAAACTTCACTGTTGCAATGGTAGTACCTTCTCTGCTTTCTGATCTAACCACGTTGGCTCAGAAGATTTTTCTTGAGTCAGAAGGAAATATTCACTCTCCTCTTCAATTTCCACAGTTGATCCCTTCTTAAACTTTATCTGAAATAAATGTAAGGAGATCATGATATCTTCTAACAATTCCCTGAGACCTAATACTTTTCAATGTCTGATATTTAGCATTTTAATAGACTGAATTTTAATGGGATTTGATTTTTGGTTTTTTAATTTTTGTTACAAACACCAAGATTTTGAAATAAATGCATATGATAAAATAAACTAACTACCACAATGATAGAACCTACGGACACATGCCTTGGAAACAGTGTTGTCAATTCCAAAGGGATTCTGACCAACATAAAAGTGCTGCATCTAGCAACATCATCACAACAACTGACACTTTCCACTCAAGATACATCAGTGGTGTCTTAAACATGGGGACAGGCTTGTGTAGTTTCCCCATTACTGCTGTGGCTGCCAATTCATCACAATACTAAAACTGATTCCATATGGCAGGTTTTGCCATAGTTTCCCTGCCCTGTCCCCCAAAGAAGCCATTGCTTTCTTCCCCCTACCACTAGGGCTTTTTCATTTAAAAAAAAATAATCAGTTGAATAGTACAACAGGTTCTACAAATTCCCAGTTTTTAAAAAAGTTCTAGCCCTTTTCAGGGACAAACGGGACAAGCCGACAATTCATATTTTCTGTCTTATGTATACCCTTATCTCAAGGAGCTCAGGATGCCTAAAATGGGGTTATCCCATTTTATCCTAAATAATTCTGTGAAGTAACTAAGGTTGACGGTTATTATATCCTTTACAAGAAACTGCTTATCCAGTTGTTTTCCATCTTCTAAGCTCTCAACACATTTTCACTGCACAATCTGATACATTCAAAATGGTAAGACCTGAGAATCACTTTGAAAGAGCGCAGACTCTAATCTCCTTTCAAATATCATTGCCCATTCTGGCATCTTCCTTAGAAATGTGTTTTCCTGGAAAATATAGTTGTTTAATCTGCCAAGAAGATAATTCCCAAAGTCAACTGCATCCTTCAGTTTGCGCTCACTGATCTTCCTGGAAAAACCAAGAGAGCAAAAATCTGATAGAATTGCACTACCACGACTAATAGGACAAATAAACATTTTTACGCTGTAATCCTATTCCTGTTTACTCAAAAACAATCATGCACAGGATTGCATCATTTCATTTCATTCATTCATTCATACCCCAGTATGGACCCAAAGCACCTTACATCATTCTCTCCTTCATTTTAGCCTCACAACAACTCTGTGAGGTAGGTTAGGTTGAGAGAATGTGACTGGCCCAAGGTCACTCAGTGACCTTGTTAATCCTTCATCTCCACTTCTGTGGCACAAGTGGTGCAGAACGCTGCTGCATGGATGTTGACGTCGTTCCCTGTACGGACACGGATGCATCCTGTGCTGCATGAACTGCACTAGCTACCTATTGAATACTGGATCTGGTTCAAGGTGCTGGTACTTACCTATAAAGCCCTATACAGCCAGGTGCTAGCATACCTTTGGGACCACCTCTACCTGTATGAGCCCTGTAGACCTTTATGACCAGCGACCCAACACCTTTTTGTGGTACTTGGCCCCAGAGACATCTGACTTGCCTCGTCATTTGACTTCCCTGGCATATGGAATGAGCTCCCCCTGGAGAGTCAGGCCAGGCGGAACCTACTCCAATTCTGCAGGGCCTGTAAACAGAACTCTTTTGCCAGGGTTTCAGCTGAGGCAGCAGACATCACTTGTTATTGGCCGCCCCCATTTAATTCTACCTCAGTGCTCTAGGTCCTGCTGGACCTGGACAATAGGCCATGCCTGTGAGGCAGAATTTGTCATTTTTAGCTTTCAGTGTTTAGTCTGTAATTTTAGATTTTATATATTTTAATTTTGTTTTAACTGCTCTATGGGAAGGGTGGGCTATAAATGGAAATAAATAAATAATATGGGAACTCCTGCTGAAATAAAACAGAAGTCCAATGGCTCCTCAAATATTTTTTAAAAAACACATTCTAGTTTAAGCAATCGACTCCTGCAATATTTTAGCTAATTATTTAAATTCACCTTTAGAACTATACACTATACCACATGGCCCAAATAAACAAGCACACAAATTTCAACACACATACCACTATATGCAAACATATATAATACATTTTTCCATAAAAGAAATCCAGTGGGACCTGCATATTAAATTGTATCAGTACCATGTATTACACGTCACAAAATATAATGCAAAAAAATTCAAACATTTAGTCATTTAGTAATTCAGTCTTGATGGTTGTTGCAATTCCATAATGTACTGCCTTGTTAGTGCAAGCAACAACATTATACTTTAATAATGCAAAATTTTACCAAGGTTGACATTTTTGTTGTTTCTTATTAAGCACAAGAATTTTATGCCCTTAATAGTTAGGCATCCTTCATCAATTCATACATACTTCCATTTCAGCAAAACAACTGCTCCATCCAAACCACTGACGAGTATAAATTGACCATCCAGTGAGAATGCCAGTGACCTGATTCCATGTTCATGATACGAATGACAGTGCTCACGAGCTAGAATGTCCTTTGAGAGAGAAGAGAGAGGTGGAGAAATAGCACTGACTGCCAAGGGAAGGGAGATAATTTTTGCTGAAGAGGGATGATGCCAGAGAGAGGAAATATGAGATCCTGCAGACTGTTCTCCTGCTCTTATCCATGGTTAACAGATTAAGAACTTAATATGTTGGCACTGTCCCAATTATTTTCATGCAATGTAACTCATCTCACCAAAGAGTTTGAGAAGGCTTGCAGTTAAAAACAAAAATACATAACTACTTAGAGTAGCTCTGTTTTAGGGGATACCTGACAACTATATTTATGGTTAAGAAAGCAACATTCCATGGCAGATGGAAGTCTATGAACAGACAAAACTATCCTTGAGTTACATCTTGCTCATAAACTGGCACCTTATTTAGACTCTGCCAACCTAACCATGATGACCCAATGCTACTGTGATCTCCATATTGGACTACTGAGTTCTATGTGGCACTGCAGAGATTTAATGCGAACTACAAACAGAATTACCATAGTCCCAGCATCATGGATAATTAATATTCCACTTTCAGCTACTGAAGCCAGCCACTTGCCATGGGGTGACAAATGCAGGAATGCTCTTCCAAACTGTTTGCTTGGTATCCTCTTCTCTGATTTAACAATTGGTGAATCTTTCCAGCTTATCTGTGAACCAAGCAGATAATACTTTGTAATAGATGTAATAGCCATAGTATTAAAGGATGACAAATTGAATGAAAAAGCCAAAATAAACTTTATGAAAACTAGCTAATAACAGTTTGCGTAATGCTTCCTATTCATACTCACCATGCCTACAGAACTAAGAGTTCTCTGACCCCTTAAAGGCTAATGAGTTTATTGTAAGCTTTCATGAGCTACAGCTCACTTTATCAGATGCAAGCCTGACACTGGAGTAGCTTCTCCTCTCCCCATCTAAGAAGGTAGCTCCATTCTTTCTTTTAAATTCTTTCTTGAAATTCCACTTATGTACAATCTATTTAAATCACCATATCCTCAGATTTTCCAACCTACATGTTCCTTATTAACTCTTCTATTTACCCCCATTCTTGTTAATCCTTTATCAAACCCTTTCTTCTCTCTTCAGCTGTCCAATGAGAGAGACAGATTATGCCCCTTCTGCGTTCCTTGTCCATTGTTATTATTACATTAATGTAAAATGTTTATTTAGTCGTAACAATGGAATCCTCTCACCTGTGATTCACATTTGGCACTGTCCCACTTTTTGTAACCTGGTGAAGACTGTTTTGTTGAACAGGGATTTTAATTTGTTGTTGGATCTGATCCTCTGCCTCTAACACTATGAGCAATTGCACAGTTTTACCTGATTGTATGTGATGTACTTTAATCTGCTGATGCAAAATGTCACTGCATTTAATTGGTTTTATTCTGTTTATTATTTTTTGCTGTTGATGGATACTTTAAATTTATATTATTCTGTAAGCAGCAGGGATGTGTTGTGTCACCGCAGAATAAAAATGTGGCATGGGCCAGGACTCTGCCCCCAACCTGCTGGCAAGAAGGAAGGAATCTGAAGACTCCAAGGCAGAGGAAGTCAGGATTCTGGAGTGAGAGCAGGAGGAAGCTACTGCCTCTTCAGAGATCCCTTTGGGGAACAAGAAGGAGCACCAAGAGGCAGTTAATATCACCTACTCTTGAAGAAGTAGCTTGACTCTACTGCATTCCTTGGATTCTGAGGAGACTCCTCAAATACTTGGCAGCTCCAGCAGTGCCTACTGAGCCCTGGGACAACAGAAGCAGCTTCACTTCCACTGGAACATTAACTCTGATGTCTGACACTTTTTAATTCACCAATAGCCCTTTTCTACGTTCAGTTTCAGTTCATTTATTGTAATTAGCCAATGGCTGTTACAAATCTACAAAAATCTCAAGAAAAAGGAAAGTAAATTAGAAGTTAAAACATACAAAGTATTGTGTAAGGTATAACAACAGATGCAATACAATGGCAATAGCAATAAAGATGTAGACATAAATCTAAAAGTTATCCCTTCACATTGACACCTTGGCATGTATTTTCTTTGTTGCAAGAGCAAAGACTGAAACTTTCTGGGAGATATAAGCATCAATATCAGATAAAAGAAATACTATTTTTTCCCCAACCGAATAAGCGCTTAGGCCTGATAGAATTCCATCTAAAAATTTAGCCCTTGAACTGGAATACAGCGAACAGAAAAGTAAATAGTGAAGTAAGTCCTCAATTGCATGAGAACAGCAAATGCATAAACGTTGGGCCACTGGAGTTTGATTAAAATGACCTTCCATGACTGGAATCATAAAGAGGTAAAGTTTGCTCTAAGAACATAATTAGAAATGTTAACTAAGTATGGAGATCTTGTGTGTTCCAGTTTAATTAATTTGTACCATGGTGCTGTTTTTGATTTTAATATTAAGGTATGATCTAGTTGGGCATCAGAGTCAAATATCCATTTTCTAAGATGGGATTTGTCAGTTGTAGGTCCCAAGAGGACATCAGGAATAAGGTGTCTTGAGGATATACTATTAATAAACTCAAGGCGCTGAGGGTCTTTAGCTAACAGAAGATTAAAAGACTGATGTCCCACAGATGTTTACAAGGCTTTTCCAGATTGGTGGAATCTTATGTTAGCGAGAGTTTTTTCTCAAATTAATGATACTGGCCTGTTCCCTAAGGGATGGAAACTAAGTATTATTGTCCCCGTTCACAAAAAAGGGACTAAATCTCCTCAGAATTACAGACCCTTTTCTAGGAGGCAGGGCATGAAATATACAATTACCTGCAGAAATATTTAAATTCTCATTTGGCTTCAGACTAACACTGAAGCACTACTCTAAGCTACAAGTGGTTCTGCATCCCACCAGCACCTCAGCAAGTCACAGGCTTTACGTTTGCTAGCTGCCCCTACACTATCTTGTCCTGCTTTACACTGCTTGGCCTAGCTCACCCTGCTCAGCTTTGCCTCCCTTTGCTGATACTATTCTGCTTGCCCCTGCTTTGGGATAGCAGTATTTTTGCATGAATTCTGGCTGCAAACAGGAGAAAATGTTATAACAAACAAATTGAGAATAAAGTAAAGGTGAAGTAGTAGCTATTGATTAAGTCTGAGCATTCTTGCCTCTGTTCTGAAGGTCCCTTGGTCTAGGATGCACTGTGCATATATAGGTCTCCAGTCCCCACTAAAGCTGCTACTGCTACAAATGAAGTCTTCCTACCTGTCCCCTCCCACTTCTGTTAATACAAAATTGGGAAGGAGTGAAAAGAACCCCATTTGTAGTATGAATGCCATGCTCAGAATGAGAATTATGGCAGTGATGTCACTACACCAAACCAGGGACTGAAGGACTGACCTACAGCCAAATTAATATCCTGGACACTGGGCTTCCTCACAAGATGTCCAGAATGGATTTTTGTGGGAGGGGGGAGATCTTTGGCTGGTCAATAGTAAGCAAGATCCTTCCTTCTTTCAACAGAAGATATCTAACATGTTGAAAGAAGAAAGAATCTTGTTTCAGAAAAGGGTTTTGGTTATTTGTGAAAGAGGCAAAATTAATTAACTGTTCTCTTATGCCACATGATCATACCTTTGAAGCAAAATGGTATTTACAGATGAAAGGGGCTTGGCTAGCATAGCCATACACAGTGGTGTCCTTCCGTTTGACCACAGAACTCAGAGGGAACTCATAGTCATAGGTATGCTTTCGAATGACCTGGTCCTTCAACAACCCCCTTTCATTGATACATTCCTCATTATCTGCAGAGTGAAAAAGAACCACAGTGGGGAGGGGAGGTGGAAGACAGCATATGTTTCTATATTAATATTTTTATCCTCTTAAAATATTATTTGGGATGAAAATATAGAAGCCATATTTTTAAATATATCAGTAACACTGGATAGGAAGGAAGTGCAAGTGATCATGGATAATCTGCAGAGAGGGCAAGATTCTCCATACCCACTGAGCACCATGCACCATAGTAGCTTCTTTAAATTCAACACTCACACGTTCTACATGAGGACAGGTCTGTATGATTTCCCCCTTGCTGCTGTGGCTGCCAATACAGTGAAGCACAGGGGGAAAATACTGTTTGATCACTGAACAATAGAACTTTTAAAAAATTAGACTCCATTCTACCATGTTACCACATCTACATATCTGAAAGCAATGGGTCAATAGAAATAAGTATACATTAAGTCACTTTGTCACTTTTCATCCTTCATCCAAGTGCCCTGTAAATGCATCAGTGTTGAATGGTGACCACAGTGTCAGACTTTTAAAAAAACACAAAAAACAAAACAAAACTTTCCTCCCTCCCTTGCTTTCCCTTTATGGGTTCTATTATGCAAGATAGTCTAGTTGTCTAAACTCAATTATATACTGATATAAGAGAAATAAAAATTGCTATTATGGGACATAACTGTGCTATATTTACCCAAGATGATTTTTGTAGGAAGGCTGAACACTTCCGTTCTTGCTCTTTTGGTCTCTGGTGGACAAAGGAGTGCAATAACTTCAGATACATCTTTCTCTACATCATAGAGTGAAGTCAAGTCAATAATCTCATGGGATAACTCTACAATGAAAAAGAAACTTTTCAAACTAGGCATTAGTGTATTTTTTCTTAATGAGTATAGGCACTCTGGGATTCTTTGGAAAGTCAGCTGCAGTAAGTTAAGGTGTGTTTCTATCTGCTATAGCTGCAAGTTTGCACCCAGTTTTGAGCATGTACTATTGGACTATATTTAAAAATAGAGTTTCTTTACATATGATAATTTCCTTGCAGGGATTTCACTTAACAAAACAAGCCCAGTTATATATTAAAGAGCATTCTGGTCCTAATGAGGACAACCCCTAGTCAACAGAACATCTAGGTATGTCACAGCATAGCCTCTTTGTTATACAAAGCAATGCTGAAAGCTGGCCTGTAGCCAGGAATTTTTCTGTGGGGGGGCACAGAGGGGGCATGGCATCACAAAAATAAAATTTAAAAATAGCCGTATGCACCCTTTCACGCTCACTCCAATAAAGTTCAATCAGCTCTCTACCGCCCCCACCCCCATGCCTCTCCACCCAAAAGGCCAGGAATGCCAGCCGGGGGAGCAAGTGAGCTGAATGGGCATGAGTAGTAGGCTGATTCAGGCACTAAGAAGTCATGTGACACAATCATGTGAGCTGTGTCACATGATTCCTCAGTGCAGACACATTGCAAAGAGAGCTGCCTGCCTGGTTCATCTGTTTCCCTGCCTGCTAGCTGGCTTGCTCGCTGCCCTGGCAGCACAAGCTGGCCTTCTGGGAATGGGGTGAGATGTTGGAGCAGGGAGAGTCAGCCAGACTTGACTGGAGCAACTGAGTGCAGCTGGCTCCTGGACAAGCTGTCCTTTTGGCTGGAGTGAGGTGAGGGGCAAGAAGAGCCAGCTGATAAGCCCTTGGTGTGATGGGGGCACTGCCTGATATGCCCACCCCCCGGCTATGGTCCTGGCTGAAAGCCTCTGAAAGAGAAACTAGCTGCTCATGTGGTATAGAAAAGGAATCTTGTACAGAAAAGTTAGGTTCAGTTTTCAACAACCACAACAATCTGAATTGACTTGGTATACACCAGTACAGTTAAGATACATACAGTTCTGCTATTATGAATATCAAAATACTGTGCTTATAAGACAGCCCCACAACATCCTGCCAGCAGCATACAAAACATTTGGAATGTATGAGTTATTCTATTTACCTTATTCCATAATGTTCAGGCTCTCTTCTAGGGCTAAAGCAGACAGGTAGCTAGATTTAATTTTTAAAATTTCAAAACAAAGATTATAAGGTTCCCAGGAAAAATCCAGAGCCTTAAGAAATTGCCTTTAGGTAAAGGTAGCATCAGATGAGATATTACTTGACCTTAAACAGAAGTACTTGCAATAAAATCTATGGTTGCTGAATAGCATGATTTTTAATGAACAAGAAATCTTAACTGTTAATATAAAAGAAGTTTGCATATATACCTATGTATCCAAGAACTTGAAATAACTTTGAAGGCAGGGCACTTAAAATAAAGATATAACCATTTGAAGTTCCCGTTATAAGAAATCGACCACTCTGTTCGTAACTTAAAAGAAGAAAAAAGAGCAAAAATAATATATTAAAATGTAACCACAGTGTTTTACTTGAAATATGTGAACAACACTCTATCTCCAAATCTAGAAACTAGGGACTTAAATTTCACACCCTACCAACTTCTTTTGCTCCCCCCCTCCAATTTTAATTTTTATAATTGAGTCTCTGGGTACCACTTAGTCTTCTGAATGAAGCCAATGCTCGGACTCAGGGTGACACTCAGCATTAAATTGGCCTACTGCAAGGGGATTACAGGCTTGAAGGAAGCACACAGCAGGCTTGATGAAAAAAATTAAGAAACAGGTTTATTTCAGTGGTTATGCAGGGCTTGGTTGTTTCTGTTTTCCTTTTCTTCAGCTCTCTCAGTATTACAGTAACAAAACCGTTACATGTTCTCAGTTGCCTGAGAATATGTAACAGTTATAAAGTAGGTTCTTGTTTGTCTTATTCAGACTTATAATATGGAACAGAAAGGTTTTTTAACTTTTAACAGTTTTTGACAAGAACAGCACCCAAATCCTACCTATGTTCAAAATACATAAAGTCCCATTGGAATCCTTGACTAACCAGCAGAACTACTAACCCTTTTCTCAGCAAAACCCAATAATCCTCAGTTCTATCAGCTGGACAGCAGTTAAAGTAACAAACTTCTCTTTTTTCTTTTCACCATTCTAATCCATTCTTTGAAAGCAATCATTTAAAGTTCCTGGAGCAGAACACATGGTAACCTATTTATTTATTAACTTCATTTATATCCTACCCTCCCCACTGAGGACTCAAAGCAACTTACATTGTTTTCCTGTCCGCCATTTTATGCTTACAACCACCTTGTGAGGCCAGATTAGCCCAACATGCTTCCTTGGCAGAGTGAAGATTCTAAACCTGGGTCTCCCAGATCAGGGCCATAGCCAGGATTTTAAAACTCAGGGGGCTTTTTAAAAAAAGTTGGGGGGCACCCTTTCCCATTCACTGGGATGCTTGCCACTTCTCAGAAGCTTTCTGGTGTAGGGGCAAAAGCTGGAAGCTCTGGAAATGGCCAAGTTGAGGCAACCAACCCAAAAGTTTTGCTGTCAAGAAGGGGTTGCACCTTGCATGCAAGGAGGGGGGTTTCCTTCCACCTCCCTCTCCCCCACCCCGGCACTTTGCAGTCAGCAGCTCCATCCGTCCCCCCTCCCCAGCCCATTCCATGTGGCTTCCTCTGCTTCCCGCTCCTCTGCCTCCCTCCTCTCCGCGTGCTACTTTTGATGCTGCAGTGCTCTGTACCCTGCTCAGTTCTCCCAGCTGCAGCCGCCCTGAGCCCGCTTCGGCGGGGGAGGGCGGGATATAAAAATAAAGTTATTATTATTATTATTAGCTGCTGCTGGCTTGCTGGCTCAGCCATGGCAAAAAGAAAAAGAAAAAAAAGCAGGCTGTGCTTCGGAGGACCCCCTAGGAGTCGGGGGGGGCACCTGGAAGTCAGGGGGCAATGCCCCCATGTGCCTCCCCATGGCCATGGGCCTATCCCAGATCCTAGTCTAACACTCTAACCACTGTCCCACACTACAGTTGTTAATGCCTTCTGTGGTGGAATCAGCCCGATTTGGCCTTCAGACATGGTCCCATCAACTCCTTATGGGGTTGCCAACTCCTGGAGGGAGCTAATCTTCTTCCTGTCACTAGGGTGTGCTGCCCTCACCTGCTCAATTTAGGGGTTTCTGATTGAGAGGAACAGGACTCCCAATCCCCCTTACTAGTTCTGAGGTCTGGCCTCAAGGTCCTCTGTCAACCCAGCACCTGGTTATCACAGAGACCAAAGTCCTTCTTTGGGAGACCCCTGGAGGATTGGCACCCTTGCCTACTGCATGCCTTCCCCCTTCTCTGGACTCCCTTGGACCAGTAGCATGGTCTAAGGTGGTTGGGGAAACTATGTGGTACAGATGGACATTTTTAAACAAACATAACATTTATTTATAACATACAGTTATAAATACAGTTGTTATTTACAGGCATTTTTTAAAAATGAACAACAAATCATAGTAGGGAAAAAACGCTCCTTCTCTCCCTATTTCAATACTTGCCCTGACCATACCTTCCAGAACAGACAGACTCACCAACTCAACAGAACTGACTGAACTCAAAACCAAACTGAAGGCTTCCCGCCCAAAATCTTCAATATAAAACCCAGTTCCTGCCCAGGAACTGGTTTTTCCTCCTGCAGCCTTCTGGGAGACCAGCCTGAAAGACTTCCTGTCTCTCTAGGAGGCCTCCTCAGAATTGCTGCTTCCAGAAAGGAGGGGAGCGGGGAGGAGGAAGAGACTAGACCGAAACCTGACCCCTGTTTGACAGACTCCTCCAGCCAACTCCCAGACAAACCCTAACCTAAAATGGTGTTTCTCCACACCTCCCCCTCCTTAGATTCTAAGCTGAAGGGGTTTCCTCCTACAGAGGTGACCCCGTAGCAGAATCCAAAATAACTGAGGAGAAAGCCATTAACCAAAACATAATATTTATACAGATTGGGAATTTCCTCAACATACAAAGTCCGACACCCTAAATGTCCACACCCTTCCTGGACAGAAGGTCTGCAATCCCACTGTTGCATTCAGAAAGAATGTCCAGTCTTTAGGATGTACTCCAATGTCTCCCAGGACCACCTCTGGAGCTTGGTGCTCTTCCTTGGATGCAACTGTTGTTGGGTTGAGTGGTATGTCAAAGGAGGGAATTCTTGGCCCCACACATGAGGTTGGAAGTTGCCCAGTACCCACACAGTTGCTTCTCCTTTATCCCTCATTGTCCCTCATTATCCACTCTGTCCTCCCAGAAAATGATCTCTGATGTTCCAAACAACTGTTGTTCCAGCTTGATGCTGAGACCGGTCCCCTGGATGACACTTAGCACTTTTGCTAGATCCTCCATGTGCAATGCCAAGTCCCTACAAAAAGCTGTGTTGAAATCTATGGGAGCGACTAGCTGCTGAACTGCTTCCCAAGACACTTGCCTATCAGGTGGCAATCAGAGCCTATACAATTGACCCTGCTTCCATACCACTTGCTCAGTAAGAGCTTCTGAAAACTCCACTTCCTGGTCCCTGGCCACCTTATGTAGTGGTTCCAGACTAGGGTCACTTTGAACCTCTGACAGGAACATTTATTTCTGGATCCCCCAGACTTTTTGCCATTTGTTCCTCCAAGCCACCCCTAGTCCCACTGTTTCCAGGACACTCAGCCAAGGTTTGGTTTGGATTCTCAGTCTCCTCAGAAGGTTCCACAGCTTCTTGCTTCTTGAAATGGCACCCCTCTTCCCCTTGGTAACACCCTCCCGCAGGGCTTCAGATGGGCTGGTTCTCCCTCTCCTGGGTGACTGCCCTCTCTCCATCCTCAGTAACCTGAGCCACTTCTCCCTCCCTGGTTGGTGGTGAGTCAGCTTCCTTGAAGTTGCCTTCCTCCTCTCCCTTTCCTCTGAGGGTTTGGCTGCTTGTTACTATGTTACTAGTGTACTGGCCAGCCAACACATCCTGGCCCAATAACACTGGAACTGTCTGTTCCTCCATTACCCCCCACCTCTGTGAGACCTACTGACCCTAACCATTCCGCTGGTAACCAGACCACAGGAATTATAGCAGGTGGTCCCAGAACCCCCTGGACTTGGAATGCCATATCAGGAACAATATCAGCTTCTGACACAAGATCTGATCTTAGTTTAAACCTTTTAAAGACGGTGGCTTTAGAGGCTGCAAAAGTTATCCCCACGGGCATGCTGTGATAAATGGTTGCAAGTTCTGCAGTCAGGTTGATACAGAGGTAAGACATGTAGTCTTCCTCTGCAATACCCCACTGCTTGGCTGCCTTCTCAAAGTTGGAAAGGTACACTGAGGGGTCTTCTCCCTCTTTGTATGCAGCAAAGTCCTTGGGGGTGACTTTGATTTTTTTGCCTTGGGCTGCTTTCAGACACAGCACCTCAAGCTCATGTTTCCATTGCTCTTCCTGTTCCCTTCTGAGGATCTCTGCATGTCTTTTGTCCTCCTGTCTGAGGATTTCTGCTTGTCTTTCATCCCTCTCTCTCTCTCAGTCTGGATATGCATTCATTCCAGTTGGAAGCTCACCTCTGTCAGGCTTGGTTTCATTTCTGCAGGAACCCCTGCATGCTGGTTATGATCAATTAGGAGGGCTTGCATATCTGGCACAATCATATTTTCACACTCCAGTTTATGCTTTGCACGCTCTTCCTGGAGCTGTGGCTTCATCATTTTCAGGATGTCTTGGCAGGCTCCATCCTAACTAAACTAAACTTTCCCTACTCCAGTCGACCCGAGAAAATAAAATAACACTTCTGTCACTGCCAGGTGGGTACACCAGCTTAAAATGCCTATTCAGACCCTTGCCTATCCCACCCTCTGCCTAGCCCACCCTCTATCAGACCCTCTGTCCGTCCTATCCCACCGCTGCTGCCAAGTGATGGGACCGGGTCTGAAGGCCAAATCAGGCCGGTTCCGCCACACCTTCTAATTCCAATTCTTTGTAAGATGGTATGCAAAGATTTGAACTCAGACTTAACTTAGAAATACATGATGGAGATCCCATGCCCCTAGGAATTCACAGAGTGCTTTCCAGCCCAAATTCCTGTACTTCAAGTTCAACTCTCTCTGACCTCACTGATGGTTTTGAAAAGTGTTTTAAATCAATAGCTGCCATAATCTCTGCTGCTAACTGGAACGACTCTATCTGGATCTCAAAGGCCCAGAATATATTTCTGTAATCCTCCCCAAGAAACCCCAATATCAATGGTCCAACACATTAGTTAATGACCCAACACAGACTACAATATTAATGGGGAATAAATCTAGATAGCATAACTAGAATAGTCAAGGTACTTGTGTGTGTAAAGCATTGTCAAGCCACAGCTGACTAATGGTAACCCCAGCAAGGGACTTTCAAGGCAAGTGAGAAGCAGAGGTGGTTTGCTGTTGCTTTCCTCTGTAGCATCTTCTTGGTGGTGTCCCCTCCAAGTATTGACCCTGCTTAGCTTCTGAGATCTGGCAAGACCAGAGTATACTATGCCACCTTTTTTCTCAATGTACTTAGCAGAGTGGGAAAACTCTTCAAGAAATACACTTTTTCCA
Source organism: Heteronotia binoei (assembly GCF_032191835.1). Classification (NCBI taxonomy): domain Eukaryota; kingdom Metazoa; phylum Chordata; class Lepidosauria; order Squamata; family Gekkonidae; genus Heteronotia; species Heteronotia binoei. Next base: position 73,119,692 of record NC_083228.1, on the reverse strand, counting down.
GCTATACCTTATAAAAGGAAAGACAGACATTTACATAACATTTTAAAAGGCAGAAAGCATAAAAAGCTAAAACTAAACACAACAAAATGGGAAAGTATACAAATATTCCTCCTTTTATTGGAACTCGATACAAAGCCAGGCAGGTTTTTAAAAACGAAGATGACCTTCAAACCATTCCTCTGTTCAGGAAATTGTTCAAAAACAAAGTCCATGCCAGCCATGTGACTGTGAATAGGGAAGAAGCAGGAAGTTTAATCATGTTGGATGGACCCATCGCAGAGCCCTAGAAGGTCTGGTTCACTACCAATGGGATAATTTGGGTTGCCAAATTGGCAGAGGGTAGCAACTTGTGATAGGCATGGTTTATGCCTGTTGCCATTTCATAGATCCATACCACTTCTGCCCAGGTCAAAAGAGGGCCACAGAAGTGCTGCATTTGGAGCCTGCCTGTGACTCTGCTGAGTAGCACTGTCCTTCCCTTCATATATATACCTTGTTCCAACAAAAAACACAAAAGGCTTTTGGAGCTTGTCTTGGACCTAGCATGGAGGGAGGCACATGGTCTCCACACCAGTGCTATTGCCTGCCACCCTGATCCAACATGGTTATCTCTGGTCCAACATTAGGGCATGCCTGGCCATATTTTGCAATTACCATTATCCTATAACTAACTATCAATATGCCAAGTTATTAAAGTGGTAGCTGCAGTTCTTAGCATTCTCTGGCATCATATATCGTATATGCACACACTCTTGGAGTGAAATGGAATAAAGACAGTTCCAGTTTCAAACACTTATGAAAATGTGTTCGGGTTACTTCGTCTCTCCTCTTCCCTCTCCTGCTACTTACTGCAACAATTGCACAGGACGTTCAGTAAGTAGAACCCGATGAATCACCTTAGGAAGTTCAACATTCGTAACATCTATGAAGAAGATGTGGCCTCCTTTAGTTCCCACTGTCACACAGTGAGAGGACAAACTGCAAGCCATCGCTGTGGCCTATGGAATGAAGAGATGACAATGAGCTTCTTTGTGATAAGATCTTTTGGAAAATAAAATAAGGATGGTAGCAAATTGTATACAAGGATGGTGGCAAGAGCCAGTTTGGTATAATGGTTAAGTGCACGGATTCTAATATGGGAGAACAGGATTTGATTTCGCACTCCTCCACATGCACTTGCTGAATGACCTTGGGTGAGTCACAGTACTCTCAAGAGCAATTCTCACTCTCTCAGCCCCAAATACCACACAGGGTGTCTGTTGTGAGGAGAGGAAGGGAAAAGAGATTGTAAACTGCTCTGAGACTCTAAGTGAAAGGCAGGGTATAAATCCAATCTCTTCTTCTTTTATTATGTTCTCAAAAACAATTGGGAATATATATATTTGGGAACATATATATTTGGCCCTCATGTCACAGCTGATACGGCAATGTCATATGGTTTTCAAGGCAAGAGGTGCTCACAGGTAGTTTGTCTGCCTCTGCGTCATGATCCTGGTATTCCTTGGTGGTCTCCCTTTCAAATGCTGACCAGAGCCAACCCGCTTAGCTTCCAAGATCTAACAAGATCAGCCTAGCCTGGACTACCTAGGCCAGGGCTTTAAGAAATAACTCCTATAATAGGCCATTGCTAGATCATCCTCAGTTATTTCCACAATGCTTTTGTTTTTAAAATTATTCTATGCACATTTTCCTGAGAAAGTGTTTCTTGGAAAACCAAAGTCAAGCATGAACCAAAAAACTGAGCTCATACTACATTTCAAAAAGAGTTTACTGATGTATATGTCAAAATAATATGAGTTCGTTCTAGCTCTGCATTGAGCCAACTGTCTTGATGGCACCCCATAAACAAACAAATTGCTTTAAGTCCTCTTATTATAGCTGCAAACTCCACTTGTGCATACCAGGGTGTGTAGAGATATCTTGCTGATACAAGTTCCATCCTCTGTCTGCCAAATATGCATCTCCCCTGACTCTGCTACAGACTATGAGAAAGAGAGAGAAAAAGAAAGAGACTGTAAACAACAAGAAGCCTAGCTATTATGAAACATGAAACAAAGAAACTTGGGAGACAAGTTACTCTTGGCACACTAGTGTACTCTACTAGTTTTGTGCAAGCTTACTTAAGGACCAAGACAGATGTAACAGTGGCACACCTGTAATTAAAAAGGGGGCCAACCATTTTAATGCAAATGAGTTGCCAACTTCCAGGTGGGGTCTGAAAATCTTTTGGAAATACAGCTGATCACAAGACTATGGAGATCAATTCCCCTGGAGAAGATGGAAGGGAGATTTTATAGCATTATATCCCAATGAGATCCCTTCCCTTGTGTTATATTATAGCAAGTTGTGAATGTGGTGATGTTCCCTTATTGCACTGTTTGGTTATTTTTCCCTGATCCCAGCTGAAGCATGTGCTGAAGTTTAGTTTCACTTTTCTCTGCTGGTTGTTGGCTATTAGATTTGGTTGAAGCAGAGGCCAGAAAAACTTTCAAACCATCTGGCATGGTGTGCTTGTAAAAGTATTACACCTCTCCAAACTCCACTCTCCCCAGGCTCCACCCCAAAATCTCCAGGTATTTCCAACCTGAAATTGGCAACTCTGTTCTCCCCATCCAATCCAACTCTATTCTACCAATCCTTACCTTCCCACAACCCTTCTCATCAAAACAGTTTTCACAGCCAGGACTGCATTAATGGAAGTGGCCCTAAATGAAGAAAATGGGCTGCAGAAGGCAGGCCACAATTACTACATGATTAAGGCAATTCCATGTTTGCTACAACCAACATTTATACAGCCTTCTTATCCAAGCTGAACTCAGGAGGAAACAATTCTTCTGGTCTGCAGAGAAATGCAAACTTGCAAGGATTAGCTAGTCATTTTGTTTCTTTTTCCCAGTAGGGCTGTGCACAACATAAATTGTTCAGTCTTTGTGTCACTCACATAGCCACCTTCCTCTTGGCTCTGAAGGATTCTCAAGTTCTGACAAATAATATTTTTAAAAACCCTTAAAACAGTGACAACAAAATATTTGATCAAGTAAACACAACATGTGCTTGATATCAAGAAAAATAACAACAACAAAGTGCGCAGTCTACCTGAAGCATGGGTGTGGGAGTAGGGGAGAAACATGAAGAATACAGTCCAGAGGCTGAATGTGTGTTTTTGCAGGCGTTAACAACACAGTTCACACTGTAACCCCAAATCCAACACTTGCTCCTCTTCATTGGTTTGCCTGCTTTCACCCATATAAGCTTAAATGTTGTAGAACTCAAGCAGGTGCATAATGCAGTACTGCTTTTTACATCCTTTCTTCATTTTGGAGAACTTCCATTTTCAGATGCACATTTTTATTCAACCCATAAAAATCATTAATATTTTATCTGGTAATGACATTCAACAGATCAAATCATGTATCTGACATTGCTACTGAAATATGAATCAAACAAAGGCTATTCATTTATAAATCTTAAGTTATCTATAAATCTTAAATTTATAGCACTTCCTCATCCAATTGCTCCTGAAGCTGGTGAGAAAGTACTGCTTAGGTCAGAATGTCTGCAAAATAAATGAACTAAAAAGCATTTTGAATATAAATTATACTCAATAAAGAAATTATAATCAATAAAGAAAAGGCTGTATTTACAAATGGGGCCTGTTATGACCTTTCAGAGATAAAAGTGCAACAGAATAACATAATAAACCCTGAATATCTAAACTTCTCTTATTAATAAGAGTGTCAGTTGCTCACCACCCAGTGCTTGGATCCTGGTACAATAAAATCAACCCCAAGGAATTGACCTTCACTTGCATCCAGGAACTGGAGCACATCTTCATTGCCATTAGGATTAAAGACATAGAGAGATCCCTGCCAAATGGAAATAACTCGTTATGGGAAGAATGGAGGAAGTATTTGCTATATCCTTGTTTCAACAATAGACCCAATTTTTCCAACTGTCCCTTTCCAACTTCGGCTACTATCAGAGCTTTTTTTGGTAGAAAAAGGCCAGCAGGAACTCATTTGCATATTAGGCCACACCCCCTGATGCCAAGCCAGCCGGAACTGCGTTCCTGCTCAAAAAAAAGCCCTGGCTACTATATTTTAAATAACTATTATAATATAGTGGGTTCTATGCATTGAAGAGATGAGGTGGTCGTGATAAACAGCTCTTTATTAGATACAGCATGGTAAGTGGCTGTACTACTAAGACTGGAGAATTGGACCAACGGGGCCAGCTATCTACAACACTGGGTACCTGTGCAAGCACGTTATTGGGTCATTCAAACCAGCCGGGAGTCTCTGATTGGTGCAGGGCAGCAGGAATTTGGATCCTGCTGCCCATTGTTCCTGAGTCCCCAAGCTCCGCTCGTATGGCTCCAAGGAGCCAGGCAGGAACTCCTAAAACAGCCTTCCCTTGAGTCCAGTACACAACTATAAAACTGCACAAGTCTCATAACAACTTGAAAGCTAGCTGGCTAGGCTGATCTTGTCAGATCTCAGGTTGGCCCTAGCTAGTACTTGGATAAGAGACCTCCAAAGATGTCCAGGGTCATGACACAGAGGCAGGCAATGGCAAAAAACCTCTAAACACCTCTTGTCTTGAAAACCCTACAGGGCCACCATAAGTCAGCTGTGACATGATGGCACTTTCCACCACCATAGTATTCACAAGCAACTGTACTTTAATTTAATTGTTCCTAAGTAGTATATAAACTGCTTTGTATGGTGCAAAAACTAGTGTGGCTATTTCCTTCCAATGACTAAGCTAGAAAGCAGGATGAACTCCTTATTTTTGCGGTGTCCAGAAAACCCATGTTAAAAGCAGAAAAGAAGGACCAAAAATTTGATGAGGAGCAGAATGTGCGGAACTCTTCACTAAATCCAGCACACAATCCTGACCTGATATTGAGTAGGAGACTCTGCGGAAAAGGCCTTATTACTATTTTAAGAGTTTGACCCTGAAAAAGGCAGACACACGTCCAGTGGCACTGCCACTGGAATACAAATACTGAAGTATTTCTGTGTACTACTACAATAGTATAATCTGTGAAGTGCAAAAGAAATTTGGTTGGGGCTGCTACACAAATCTTTTTCCTAGAGCTTATAATCAGTTAATTTTACATATACAAATTAATCTACTGAATTTTATAAGTAAGTTTTCATGGGCATTTCTTAAAACAGAAATTAAAATCAGGAGGAGCTCAGCCAACTGGTAACATCATTCCCCATTTTCAGAATTTTCATATAAATAAACTGTACATGGGAGGTCCCATGTTGTACTGATTATGGGCTTGTTTTGTGATGCATGAAAGGATCCCAAAAAAACATAAATTAAGCTAGGAATCTAACTTAACAGTATTTATGCCTTGCACAACTTACTTTCTCTGTTTCAACTAATAAGTAAGTATAGTCAGGGGAAAATAAGAGATTTGTTATGGGCTGCTCCACTTCCAGGCAATCTTCTATAGTAAATTGTGTGCCTTTGATTTGATAGCAACGAACAACACCATCCTAAGCAGCAAAAACATAAAAAGCACAATTAGTATGGCCCTATGCATTGCAATTAATTGTCTCACAATGACTCTAGGAACTTCAAAGAACATTTGGGTCAGTTTCTGCACTTGTTTCCAGTCAATTCCAGGATTATGGAATGGGATTCCTAAACTGAGGCCTTGCATGGTCATTGAAATAAAAAAAAATAAGGGGTAAGAAGAATCTCTGACTTCATACCACAGAACTCTCTTGTCCTGTCAAATTGTTACACTTTAATCCAATCTAGACAGATGTGAAATCATGGGTATATAGATTACACTTTGAAAATCCTGGCTTCTGTATTTTCCTAATCAATAAAAGAGATAATTCCCCACAGTACATAACATATTTTACAGAACAAATCAGCCACTAGCAATCATTTACTACGTGCATCCAATTTTGCTGGATAAACCTGTTGCAAAATGCTTGAAGTCATTTTCATACAGTGCTTCAGCAGGTTTTCTTGATAGTGATTTACCTATACCTTTGAAGACTGCCTAGAAACTTCAATTGCTACAAATGTAGCAGGTAACTATTGACATGAGTTATGGAGAACATATTATACCAGTCTTAGAAGAACTATATTGGATGCCAGTTAGTTTCTAGGCACAATTCAGGATGCTGTTGTTAAAATGCCCTGAATTGCCTGTAACACAATTACATGGAGTACTGCCTTTTCCTATAGCAACTTGCCCACCAATTAGGGCTGCATTCACATAGTGAAGATTCATAGTTTCCCTGTAATTGCTGCCATGAATGCACTAGGGATGTGCACCACAGGAAAAAAAAATGGTATTTTTTCTGATCAGGATGTCAGGGAGCCAAAAAAAATCAGTATACCCAGTTATTCAGCTCCCAGATACTGGCTTGTTATTTTATAGGCCTTATATGGTTTGGTATCTTACTGGTAAATACTACTTTGGTATTTTATAGGCCTTATATGGCTTTATATAGGCAGGCATATAGGCAGGCTCCACCTGGAGGTGGGCTCTGAATTCCTATAAAAGCCTTCAGAGCTCACCCTGAGAGTTCAGTCCAGCTGGCCCAACCTGGATGTGGGCTCTGAAGATATTTAAATACCTTTGGAGGTCACTTCTGGTCAGGTGGCCCAACCAACCCAGAACTAAGCTCCAAAGACAATCTCTGGTTTGGGAAGTGCAAACTGGCCCAGTTCATGCTCAAACCATGGTTCGGTTCATGCCCATCCCTAGTGTCATGTCTTCTCTGATACTCTTGTTCCCCAAACACCTTGGGCTCTCAAGCTAGGCAGAAGGAATCTGATTAGCAGCTATTCATAGCAACACTGAGGATCTACTGAATTGTGCCTTACGTTTCCAGCTGCATACAGTCCATCCTTGTGTAGTGCCATAGCAAAAAGGACCACATTTTGAGCTTCAGAACATTCAACACCTAAGAAAGAAACAATACCAATTGATACTTTTAACTAGGGGTCATTTTGTAGAAAAATAGGTGCTGGAGCTCATTAGCACAACTCATTTGCATAACTTATTTGCATATGCCACACATCCCTGACACCACTGTAAGGGGTACTAAATTACATCAGCTCAGCATCTACCTTAAAATGCTTTTTGAATTATAATTGTCATAATCAAACCTGACTCCCATCCTACTTTTTAAATTACTTTCTCTTTACTTTTTAAATTACTTTTTCCTATGTGGCCACAGTGGCATGATGAAGATTTCCATCTGTCTGCTTAATATATTTTGGTTATTTCCCCCCCCCCCCTTTTTGTGTGTGGAAAAAGAATGTTTAACAAAACTTAAGAGTTCAGCAAAATTCTCACAGGGGATTTGAACAATGGAGCCCAGAAGCCATTTTTTTTAGGGGTGGGAAGGTAAGAAAGAGCACAATAAAATGTAGAGGTTTCAGAGCTCCTGCCCAAACTGAGGCCTGCTTTTAACCCATATATTTTATCTAGCAGAGCAAAAGCAGATCTTGTGGGAAGATTGTTGTCAGTAGGAGATTGGGGGGGGGTATTGAAAAGTGGTGAACTTCTCCGTTAAACACTAAACGTACCATTCTGTTAAAAGAATGATACCCTCCAAGAACTCTATCTTTTCTGATTTGTCTTATCTTTATTTATCTTCTTCAGGGTGGTACCTCAGACTCAGTGGTACAGATTGTTTTATATGCAGAATATCTCAGGTTCAACCCCTCAAATCTCCAGTTAAAACAATCATGCAGTAGGTAATGTGAAAGACCTCTGCCTGAGACCCTGGAAAGCAGCTAGCTGTTAAGAGTATACAGTGCTGATCTTGACAGACCTATGATCTAACTGAGTCAGGCAGAGTCATGTGTAGGGGTTCAAAAAGTTCCTAAAAGAATCTCCATCACCTATGGCAAAGACCTCCATAACTAAATGGTCCTGGATGGTCTCAAAATGAACCATGACTAACCAAAGTACTTCATACAGGCCAGCAACTTTCTACATCAGATTTACACATCTTGGGTCTCAAGGTTGACCTGACAGATATTTGAAAGAGACCTGAACTGGATTTTGTTCAGAGCTATCAATTGCAAATTGTATTTTTGGCATAAGGTCCAGTTTTGATAACTAGAATAAAGAAAGTGCCAAATCTTGAGGAGAGAGGATAATTATTGTCTTCAGCATGCTCTTGAAGCTAGAACCCCAAGGGTCAAAATACACATACTTTTCTGGTTGGGCAGATAATATGATCAGGGAGTTACATGTTTCCCAGGCCTGCACAAGCATGTCTGCATTAGGACCACAATGGCACCACCTTCTACCCCATGCCATTTTCCTGACCGAAAACAGCAAGTAATGCCCCACTCAGGAAAACTGAAATGTAGCCCTTCACAACTCATTGTTTCCACAGTAACAAGCAGCTTCCCAGGCCCACCTGGGGTCAGGAAATGGCTATGGTGGGGGGGGGGAGGCTTTAAGCCCCTCTCCCTGAACACTATGGTCCCAATCTGAGGGCCCCTGCAAGTCTGGGAAGTACAGAACTCCGAGACCATGTCTGTCTCTCTGAGCCAGGGAAAGACCCTTAAAAAGTACAACATGTACAATTTAGTCTTTGAGTTATATGTGTCTTGGATAAAAAATAAGGGTGTGCAATTTTTTTTCCTTTTAAAAAAATTGGGTCTATGGGACCCCACCCCCCAAAATTCAGGATTTCAGAAAAATCCCAGAGCCCAACAGTAACAAAGTATTCGGATGCAGAATTTTTCAGATATACCCTTCCCCCCCACACACAGGTCCAATAGACCCGAGATCGGAAGAATCATGGGGAGGGGGAACCCAGGAGTGGTAAAACCACAAAACACAGCTGAATGGTAGGAGCAGGCCTTGAATTCAGCAGGAGCTCACAGGAGCACAGCTGAACCTTTCTGATGACCCCCCTCCTCCCCCCACCTACCTTGTCCATTGAGTAGTAGGTGCAGCTGCATAACAATCCCTGGATTAGGAGACTGGGCAGCCAGCCACCAGGAGCTTTGCCACACACCCAGCAGCCCTCATTAACCCCTGGAGAAGCCCACACCACCCTTTCTCCACTTCTTATGTGATTTTGGGTGGTGGGCGGCTTTCTGGCCTTTTGACTGTGTGGGGGAGCAGCCCAGGAGAGCCCCAAGCAGGCCTTGCTTACCCAGGGCTCTCCTTTCTTGCATTGGGTTGCTTTTGGCTGGTGGGGGGGGGGCAGCATATACTAAGGAGTTATGCTAATGCGCCACACCACCTATTTTTCTACAAAACGACCCCTGGATCTCTCCTCTCAGATGTTTCCCCTGATTTTTTCTGTAGTCTCTTTAAAAGTTGGTTTAAAGGAACTGCAGAGGAAGCTGGGGCTAAACAGCTGAGAGGGGAGGAGTAATCTCCCTGCCTCACAGCTGTTTTTCCCAAACTTCTCAGTTCCCAAAAATAACCAGGATTATGCCATGATTTCCCCCATGGTTTTCCTGAAAAATCCCAGATACTTTTGGGGTGCTGAAATATACCCCCAAATACGAATAAGGTATTTTTCATGTATATTTTTAGCTTGGGAAGATCTGAATACACACCCCTAATAAAAAGAGGAAGTAAGACTGAAAGGGAAATGGGGGAAATGGGAACTTCAGCCTTTGCTACATCCATTTCAAACACAACCAAACAGAAAGTCTCACTGTCACAAAATAAGTAAAAACTAACAGTGGCAACAGAAATGTTTTAATAAAAAAGACCAAATCCTGACATGTTTTGTACAATATTTAAGCAATATTTGTTTTTACGTGTGCATCAGAGGATAATACTACTAATATTATCTACTGATACACACCTTGTCAAAACCCATCAGGATTTGGTACCACTTATTAAATAGTTTTAGAGCTTCCTCCTGCCTTGCTTGAATCTTCATTGTATTTCTAATAGGATGGAGGAACGGGAAGAGTAGTAACTCTCCAATGCTTCATTGCCTACCCCAGTAGTGATTGCTGATCCCTCATCCTCTTGCTTCCTTGGCAAATATCTGGGCAAATGCATGATTACCAAGAGAAACCATCTCTACACCAAGCTCATTTTCTCCAAGCTGCTTTCCTTTATACATGGCTGCACTGCAGTATATGCATGTGCATATGTGTGTACATGCAAATGTTCTCTCCATATTACAGAGAAAGGGAGGATTGCTCCTTTCTATGGCGCTATTATTCTAATCTACCTATTTACACATCTTGGATCTCAAGATACACAGTTTAGTGATTTCAGAGTGGAAAACCAATCATAACAGCATTATAGGTTGAAAAAAACATCTGAACAATTCAGTTTGGCTGAAATTTATAATGACTGCCCAGTTATATTGCTGGTTCTGGGAGCTTTCTGATGAAGACAGTAAAAAAAGGTAGTCCCCTGTGCAAGCACCAGTCGTTTCCGACTCTGGGGTGACGTTGCTTTCACGTTTTCACAGCAGACTTTGTATGGGGTGGTTTGCCATTGCCTTCCCCAGTCATCTACACTTTCCCCCCAGCAAGCTGGGTACTCATTTTACCGACCTTGGAAGGATGGAAGGCTGAGTCAACCTGAGCCGGCTACCTGAAACCAGCTTCCACAGGGATCAAACTCAGGTCATGAGCAAAGAGTTCAGACTGCAGTACTGCAGCTTTATCCTGTGTAAGCACCAGTTGTTTCCAACTCTGGGGTGATGTCACATCACAATGTTTTCATGGCAGACTTTTGAAAGGGGTGGTTTGCCATTGCCTTCCCCAGTCATCTACACTTCCCCCCCAGCAAGCTAAGCACTCATTTAACCGACCTCAGAAGGATGGAAGGCTGAATCAACCTTGAGCAGGCTACCTGAACCCAGCTTCCGCTGGGATCGAACTCAGGTCATGAGCAGAGAATTTGGACTGCAGTACTGCAGCTTTATCACTCTGTGCCACAGGTCTACTACTAACCTTTAAAATACATCCTAACAAACAGGAGTATACTTGAAGAATTATATTACTGTCTGCAAAATCAATTAAACGCACACAAGCACACGAAGAAATACCTTCAGCTTTCCCAGGAGAGTGGGACACTGACCGAAAAGTTGCACGTCGTTTTGCTGGAAAGGAAGTGAGACAATTTCAGTTATGGCCTATACAATTTACTGACAACTTTACTAGAACCAGATGTTCTCTAAAATAGAATAAATGCTTCACTTTACATCATCCTACATGCAATGAAAGCCAATTAATGTGTACATTGTGCAATCTAAATATATTGAATTTTTAAACACTTAGGAGTGGTTCAAACACTAAAGACCAAAGGAAAATATTACACATGGTCAGGCACATGTCTTGGAACTATATGCCCCCAGTATCGTGTGTTGGAATGTTACTGTGATTTTACTGGTTGTGAGCTGCCCTGAGCCTACTTCAGCGGAGAGGGCAAGATATCAATCCAATAAACCATTAAAATGCAGTTATGCAGTGACTAGTGGGGAATTGGCCACTTGCTCTGAGGAAAGCAGAAGCCGGGGGTGGGGGGGGGCAGAATGACTGCTAGTGAGGAATCAGTACAGGTAGGGTTGCCAAATCTAATTTAAGAAATATCTCGGGACTTTGGGGGTGGAGCCAGGAGCAAGGCTGTGACAAGCATAATTGAACTTCAAAAAGAGTTCTGGCCATCACATTTAAAGGGGCCACACACCTTTTAAATGCCTTCCCTCCATTGGAAATAATGAAGGATAGGGACACCATCTTTTTGGGCTCATAGAATTGGATCCCCTGGTCTAATTCTTTTGAAACTTGGAAGGTGTTTTGGGGAGTGGCACTGGATGCTATGTTGTAAATTTGGTTACTCTACCTCAAACAACAGCCCCCCCAAGAGCCCCAGATATCTATGGATCAATTTTCCATTATACCCTATGGGGATTGGTCTCCATAGAGTATAATGGAGTGCCCAGAAGACATTTCCCTCCCCCCACCCTGCTTTCTGATGACCCTGAAGTGGGGGGAGCACCTCCAACCCAGGGATCCCCTGCCCCCACCTGGGGATTGACAACCCTAGGTACAGGTGTATTTAAAATAAAAGGAATGTATTTTGGAAGCAAATAGGTAAGACAATCATTTTATCTTTAGTATATGTACAGCCCTGTTTAATTGTTTATTATAATAGCCAAGCAGTGTGCTGTACCCTTCTGAGGACAGCGGAACAATGTAAAGGAAAGATTCTATAGGGGAATAAGGTGCAGTAGTTGGGATGCATTTCAATTATCCATTATAGTCTAGGTTTGTATGGGAGATTTTAGCTGCTTTCATACATCATTTTTTTCTGTTTTGGGTACCAAACTGCAGCAGTTTTTTGTACATTCACATTACACTGTGATCTTATCATGCACCAACTGTCCTCCTCCTATATGCTCTGACCTAAATCTGCCTTCCTCTGATCTTTTCAGGAAAGAGCACAGTCCAAGTATTTTATCTAAACAGGAAGGTGAACATTACTCCCGGTCCCACTCATCCTCCAAAAAATCTTGGGACATCACAGCTTGCAGCCAGTTCTTACCTTTAGCATCTGGTGAAAGTTTCTGGTGGACAGTAATAGCCTTGAATGTGTCTGCACCAATTTTCAAAAAATATCCCTCTTCACAGCCCATATATAAGTCAGAGGTTGGAGTCCAGCAGTGGACAGTAGGATGAACTGTAGGCTGAGTATCATCTTTAGGCTTCATAAAAAAAACAAAAACTTTTCAGTTGCAAGAGTCAATAATGATTGTGTATATTATATATGAACAATTGATTGGGCCCACAATTTTAGTCTCAATTATACAACAAACTTGTCATCTTCCAGACTTGTTGCAGGATCTGATTCCCAAGTCTGTGCCTCTGTTAGGTGGCAAATTATTGTAGGTGAGAAGTTGTTTTATGTTTGGAACTGCCTTTAAGCAAGGAAAGGCTTGCTACCCAAGAGAAGCATCATTCTCCAGGATAGGCTGTAGATAATTATAAATGCAAGCAATATAATCACAGAACCAAATAACATCAGCTATAACACCTCAACCCCATTCACTTGCTCATATTCCAATTAAATATATGCCATAAAGCATCAACAATGCCTTTCTGCACTCAGTGCCTTTCTATGCTCTACTGCCCCCTCTATTGTAGTGTTTATGGAATGCATTATCTTGTGTTTACTACCTTGAGTCTTATTTTTGTAATTCATTCTCTGCATCATTTATGACATGTAATATCTTTTATGATTATTTATTTATTTACTTTATTTGTAGTCTGTCTTTCTTACTGAGACTCATGGCAGATTACCCAGCATAAATTAGTGCAATCAATAGGTGAGACATCTCATATGCAACATAATAGGACTAGGATTACAGAAATCTGAAACACAAATTTTGTTGCATTATTAAATTTTGCAAAGCCCAGGCTATCTTGATCTTATCAGGTCTCAGAAGCTAAGTTTTCATACGCTATTTTATGTTTTTGGCCTCTTCCACAATCACATATTGCCATAATTACTCTATCACAGTTTTGTTAATTAATGACAGCTGTACCCCTCCCCTCTTATTCCCTCATTCACAACATTCTTTTTTATGTATATACAACACAAACAAAAGTTGCCCTTTGGATATGAGCCACACTGTAAATTGTTATGAGTTTCTGTTTTTTTTATATTGTCATCATAAATGAGTTTATTGAATTGATATTGTGTTTAGAAATCTTACAGGTTTATTTTTGAAGCTACAGAATACTATACACTATTAATCTGTTTTTTGAATCTGGTACAGACATTTATTTCATTTAACATGTTTAAAATTAATGGTTTGCTTTAACTAGGTTAGAATTCATCATCTACCTACAACTGTTTACAACAGGCTTTCAAATTTACCAGTGCAAGGTTGTTCACAACCAATGAAGATTGAACCCATAATACTTGTTCTTTGAAATTACGTTGTACTGCATACTATCAATTCGCTTCAGAATTTCTGTCTTCTAAATTAATTTGCACAAGGTAATTTATGACTGATGAAGATTCATACATCGAAACAGGAATTTAGCCAGCATCCTGTCTTGTGCATCTTTTTCTAGCTTGTAAATTCCTCATAGAAATGTAATTTTACTGTATGTTTTTTCCAACTTACTATATTTTTTGGATATGCTGTTTTAGTTGTAGATGATATAACTGTAATTGTTATCCTTGCAAAACACTTTTGATACTGATCCTGTTTACTGCTATTGTGGGCTTATTGTGTTCTTTTGTAAATTTGTAATTAAAATGTTTTTTCAAACTTTTGTAATTCTTTAATCATATATACACCTTTAATATTCCTTTCTAAAATTATTCTATAATTACCCTCAGACCTCTGATTTTTAGTACCCCCTTTTTAACACTTGATTGAGCCACCTCACACACGAGCGAACGGATTACTCTTATTCTAAACAGACCTCTCCTTGTAGCATCTCCCCCACCTTCTGCCTGATATGAATATAAATCAACAACCCAATAGATGTACAATTCAATACATCTGATGAATTGAGCTTTTAAGTCATGAAACCTTATGTTGGAGTAATTTTTGTCAGTTTGTAAGATGCCACTGGACTCCTGTTTGTTTTGCTGAAACAGACTAATATGGCTACTCCTCTGGAATTAACATGTAGAATTGGACTCAAATGAATAAGCCAAGAACAGGAAAACTTCCAATTCCACACAAAGCAGCAAGAACAATCTAGAACATAGGTGAGCAAATATTTTGGCCTGAACTTTCTAGACATACTGTGAGATTTTGGGGACTGCTGTCTGCTATTAGCAGAGACCCAGATGTGACACTGTCTGTTACTCTTCATGGCTTTGATGGCCTACTACAGCATTCATTGCAACATCTTCCAACAGATCGGTGCTCCTTCAAAACTTTTCCACCTGGAGGAGGCTATCAGTATAAGTAGTCCAAAGTAAAAATGCTGGAAATTATAGTGGTCATCCACAAATTGCCTTTAGTTTTTCTGCCCACTTGAGGCTACCTTTGCTTACTAATCCCACCACAAATAATACAGTAGCATATGCACAATAGAGTGAGATTAAATGCCTAAGAACTTCTACACTACTTTTCCAATGCTAGCTGCATTGTCTGTTACCACTTTTCTTGGAAAACTGCTCAGTTTATCTGCTAGGGTTCCCAGCTTCCAGCTGCAGGCAGGGTTCTCCCCAATTTTGGGGCCCCCAACCTGCTGGCACGCAACTGGCCAGTGGAGGGAGCCCTGCCCCCAAAGAGCACCAGCATGCCGCAACATGCCTTGTGCGATTACATCACCTGGAAGTGCCATTATTGTGTCAGGCACGTTGCCAGGGGGGCACTCTGTCACTTGGGGGAAAATTCTATGGTTATCATAAAGTTTTCCCCCAACTGATAGAGCATCATCCTCCCGGCACCTTGTCTGGCATGATAACATCACTTCAAGGTGACATCACTGCACTATGTGTGCTTTGCTTGCATGAGAAAGATACCCCGCAGGAACCAAGGTAAGACCTGGCAACCCTATCACCTGCCCAGGTTATAAGTGTTGTTGCCCAGTATCAGTGCTAGTGCACTGAAGCCATCCACCACAGTATACACCCAGTACGCACAAAACAGAACCCACTTTAAATGTTTCTGCTTCATCCCCTATGAGGCCAGCAACAGCTGAAATAGGCAGCACAGGACCAAAATAAGGATCTTGAGTATTCGGACAGGAGAAAAAGGTATTTTGCTCATACATTGTAGATCCATCTTGAGCAGGGAGACTGACTGGCCTGTAGCAATGAAAGAAACATTCCATTAGCAGAAGAAAATGAGCTTTTAAAAATATTGGTTGAAACCCAGAAAATATGTTTTCCAAGCCAGGAAACCATATGAGTTATGGGGTAGCACAGAGGCATTTTCTATCCAGGAAAATGGCTTGAGCAGCTGATATGCATAACAGCTCCCCAATTTTCATATTCTTTCCAGAAATTCTACCATTTGTACATAGCTAAAGACATTCTTGTTGGCAGATAAATTAATCTCTCAGTGTCAAAATATTAAATGGCTATGACTCTGTAATGACTTCACTTACTTTGATTTCAAAAGGTGTTCATTATCACTTCTTTCAATATTCCACAGAGTAACAGAGGTTCCACTATGCAAACACAACTGGTGCCAGCTCATCGGATTAAAACTCATTGCAGTCACATCTACTCCTGGCTGTGACTGACTGCACAATAGAATTTTTTTGCTCCAGTCCCTAACCAACGATATGTTTAAAAAAATCAGTCAAAATTATTTTGTTAATTTATATACCATCTTCCAGCGAGATTACAACACAATAAAGGAATAACACAATGCAATCTATAAATAAAACAATGCCAACAAAAAAGAGAAGCAGCATAGTGCAGAGATTATTGTGTCAGACTAGCACCTGGGAAACCATGTTCAAATCTCCACTGGGCAATGGAAGCTTGCTAGTTGACCTTGGGCCAGTCATTCTCTCTAAGCCTAGCCTATTTCAGAGAGTTATTATGAGAATAAAATGGAGGAGCACAGAGCAACATACATTGCCTTGAGCTCTTTGGAGGAAGGGTGGGATAAATATTTACCTAAAACAAAGAGGATATCTGAAAACAATGAAAGAAACAAAAAGCCAAGGAAAGATTAATTTATCTTACTCCCTAATGCCTCTTGGAGCTTGTGGGCTTTAGACAGCTGTGACAGACAGCAAATGGGTAATGCTTTAACCTGGTCTGAGAACCTTAAGTGACAGGCCATTCAAACAGAATTCTACAGCTGAGAGGGTCAGTTAGGAGTGGCTGTTAAGAACTGGTGGGGAAGAAAAGATAAGGGAGTGAGAGGATCAAGAAGCATCCCCATTCAAGCCTTAGGGAAAGAGCTCCTAGAAAAAGGGGTGATCCCTGTCAAGTGGTTAAGAAGGGAAACAAGAACTTGTATGGATGTTCCTGCCTTCATCAGTTTAAGTGTCTGTGAGACAAACTATATTTCATTTATATTTATACAAAATTACCTCATTTCTGTTGCCTATTCACCTCCTAATGTCATGAGTGCTGGGGACCCTGCAGAAGAAGCTAAGCCTGCAGAAGAAACTGTGCCCCTGCCACCTGCACCAGTGCCCTTGCCTCCTGCTGGAGAAGATCCAAGCCCCCCTGCCTTGCCCTCTCGGGCGGCTTGTGTGCGTGACCGCCTTCATCAGGACCTCAGGGATCGGAGGAAGGCGGCATGCTCACGAGCAAGACGCTCCCTGAGCCCTGAGTTTTAAAAGGATTCTGGCCCTTCCTGGAGTGAGGGTGCTTGAGTCTCAGCAGGATCCTGGCCGCCCTCTGAGTCAGCAATTAGCCCAAATGGGCAACAGACAGCAGAGGGCTATATAGCTGTGGGCTTTGGGAAGAGGCTTTGTGGAAGCAACTAGTCACTCACCTGACGTTCTAGCATCCACTTCGGCTTCTGACTCTGGCTTCTGGACCCTTTGACTTTGGCTTCGACTTCTGGACTCCCTGACTTCGGCTTTGGAACCTCTGAACTGTGATACCTGGACTGTGATTCGGTTTTGGCGCTTTGGACCCTCCCTGTTCACCAGCTACAGACCTTGGACTGCCCCTGGACTTCGCCTGACCTGGCCCCAGCTCGTGACACCTAAGCCCTAAACCTGACACTTCATAAATGAAACTGTGTATTAGCCTTGAATTACCATCAGCCTCCGGTGTGCCATTATCAAACAAAAAGAAAAGAAGGATAATCAAATTAGTCGGCCCCTCAGAGCCCTGGCCTAGTTCAGCATATATCCATATAGATTTAAACAACTGGGTGGGACAGACATAAAAAGAAGGGATGGGGAAAGGACCTGGCCAGTCAAGAAGATCATTAAGGGATCCTGGGGGGGGGGGGGGGGATTGTCATTAGCAAACAGACACAGCTTCTTAGGGTCAAAATAGGTGTGATGACATTATCGTGTTCACCATGACATGATTAATTGAAAAATGCTGCAAAGGTGTTATCTTGATCGAGACCATAGGGCAGTAGACTGAGGTGCTCTTGTTCTTCCCTCCCCACCTTTTCAAGAGTCCAAACAGGCACAGGGAAGTGTGGCCATTTTGACACTTGGCAAGGTTTATTTGTGGGGGAAACAAGCTGAGCCAAGCAGCTCTTCATGCTATTGGTAGTACACAAGGGCAGCTTGGCTTGCTACCTGGGTCATTTTAATTTCACAATCAATCCCCAAAGCCAAACTACAGACCCAACTACAAGCAATACAAGGAATATAGCACAATGTATTTAACACTTACCATACTGAAAGGAAAAATTCTGGAACTGAGGAGTAACTGGCCAGGTAAGAGCCTGCATGACTTAACGCAAGCAAGGAATAGTCCAAGCTAGCCTGTCCTAGAATATAAAAGAGCAAGGACTTTAGATCTCAGGAAGCTTCGTTCTAATGGCTGTTTAATTCTATTTCTTCCCATACACTGTTGTGTTCTTTCTTTTCTGAGTAATGAAGCCTCATTTTTGTTCAGTGGAGAGTTACGGTGGCTCTAGAGGAAGATCTGTGGAATTTTACATCCGGAGAAAGAATGGGTACAAAGTAGCAAAGCAACCATGCAACTCAGGCCAATATCAAACAAAATCAGAAGCTTGACTGTTCTTGCCTGGACTCTACTATCCTTGTACATCTCCTATGGCATTTGTTTTTTAGCAGGAATGCACAGGAATGTAGTTCCGGCTGGCTTGGCATCAGAGGGTATGGCCTAATGTGTACATTAGTTCCTGCTGGGCTTCTAAAAAAAAAAAAAGCCCTGTGTGAAACAATGGTGACATCAGGGGGTGTAGCCTAATATGCACATTCTACAAAAAAAGCCCTGTTTTTGTTTAACTTATTATTTTTTTACATTATTTATAGTTCACCTTTCTCATAGGAACTCAAGGAGAATTACACATGGTTAGCCAGTTCAATCAAAAAACCAGCACATTCAATAACCAATGGATTAGGATTTTAGAAATCACCAGCAAAAACTGAAGCAGAGCATAAGTATTCACATGACATATTAAGCAGTACAGAAATTACATAAACTAGGATTCTATTTTTAAGCTACACACAGTGGTATAGATCACAGTCCCCAACCATTTATCAAAGCAAGCTTGTAAAATCATTTTATGCAGTGCAAACCCTATTACCTGTACAGAAAACTTGAATATTTGTGGAAGATCAGGAGAGTGAGAGCTTTTCTGACCTTCTCAAGCAGGCCATTCAACGTCAGGAGCCACAATGGAAAAAGCATGTGCATGGGCAGTGTTGATTTTGCTCATTTGCAGGCTGGCACCTGCAAAAGCCCCTGTTGACTTGAGCAAAGCTGTTGTGGTAAAGCATAGGGAGAGATGCAGTCTCACAAATAAGAGGTGCCAAGGCCATGAAGGGCTTTGTATGTGATAGCCAATACAGGGTTCCCATTCCCCCAATGGGGGAAGGGTTTTCCCCACTTTCAGGGCCTCCAACCCACTGCCACAGAGCTGGCTGGTGGGGGGAGCCCACCTCAAACAGCCTGGCACACCCAATGCAATTATGTCACCCAGAGATGACATCACTGTGCCAGACTCGTCACACGGGGGACACTCTAACATTTGGGTAAAAACTCTATGACCATAAAGTTTCCTCCCAAATGATAAAGTGTTCCCTTTTCAGGGACAGGATTCCCCCCACTGGCCAACTCCAGACAAAGAATCCAAGTAAGAAAAAGAACTCAAGGAAGAGGACTGCAGTCCCCCACCGGTGGCCAGGTAAGACCTGGCAACCCTAAGACAATACCTTAAACTGGTTTATTTCAGAAAGGTACATTTTCAGATATTCTGTTGCTAGCTCATGTAATTGTGACACTGCTTTGTAACAATCCCTGTTCAAGGAAGTATACCTCCACAGGATATTCCTTTGCACATTTATTTGGAAATGTTCATCTAAGTTTGAGTGGTTTTTTCCCCCAAGTAAGCATTTTTAGAATTGCAGTCCTACAAAATGTACTTCATTTGCTTGTTTTATTCAGTTTATAGCCCACTCATTATTGGTTATCTATATAGTACCTGTGAAGATCTTTCTATTTAAGCATTACTAGATGGACCACTAGTCTGATCCAGCAAGGTTTTTCATGTTTCCATGTACAGTTTTTCCAGTCAGAATATTTAAACTAGTATTACTACCAGGGCCAATGGAGGATTACAAATGCCCCATGTATGTCCTTTTTATTTGCACAGTTGGCTGCATGGTTGGAGGAATGCTCTGAAGTAAATGAAGAGCCCTTCCTGTTCTGTTTTGCATCTGACAGAACTGTTGCTGGCCAAAACATAAGCTTTGCCACACTTCCACTTTTACTGCATGGGACTCACTCCTGGTTCTCACATCAGTGTTTTTTTACATTCATGAGATGACATGGATAACCTCTGTAAATACGGAGCTCTGTCTGCCCTTGCTCCTTGTCTTACAGTTTTTACTCTCCAGGCCTTGCCAAACATTCAGTTTCCTCATAAGGGAATCATTCTTCTCGTGACTTGGTCTTGGAGATACCCCAGGCTTCTCCTGGTGGGGGGGGGGTGTTTAATGGGAAAATAAGTACACTGTGGAGATGGCTCAATTATATGCTCTGATTATTCATCATTCCTTCCCTATGTATCCACCTGCCAAAAGGTTAACTATTTGCAAAGGAGAAACTGAATACATATTTGCATGGATCAATGAGTATGAAAGTTGCAGGGCTCCTACTGGATACACTACAGTCCTTCCTATAAATGAGATAAATAAATTCTATAAATTGTATTAATCCCTTCAGTGTTCTGCTTTGTATGTGTATGGTAGGACATGACAATGTCATATGAGAGAACCAGATTGGCCCTTTTCATTTATGGCTAGGTGGCATTGTGGGCATGTCAATCCATGATAACAGATGTTAGCAGCATTGCCATGTATTCTAGGATTGTCACTATGTTCTCACTTCTTTATATTAATAAGGATATTTTTGTAGTATCTCTGTTAGGAGAGCACAGACAATATCCTAGAACTATGTTGGCATCAGTGGGATGGGGTGCAGTACATTCTTCAGATTGGCCTGCCTCTGCATGTGAAAACTTACGGTAGAAAGTGTTCCATTCAGTAACCAGGACCAAGTCATCAAAGGCAGACCCACAAAGAATGTATTAAAACAGTTCAGCCTAGAAACTATCCAACCATGTATCATCATACCTCAGTGGCATTTATTCCTGATTTTTCTGAAAACTAAACAGGAGTCTTGTGGTGCCTTAAAAAGCTAACAACTATTACTGCTTTCATGGACTACTGCCCATTTTGTTAGTCCCCTATCTCTCCCATCTTGTTCCATGTTCATGGAGTTCCATACCACAAAACTACCAGGCATCATGCTGTGTTGATTCAGCAATTTTTGTTCCTTTACTTTGATCCCTTTGTACTCTTACCATGGTTATTATTCTCAAGCCCTTCTATCTAAATTTATTTAGTTAGTAAAACTTTAATTTATGTGGGATAAAGATCTGTGGGCTACTTAAGGTGTAAAGCAATTTAGAATGTATATACTGATCCTTTACTAGATTGATCTTGAACATTTTCATGTCATATCACTTTCACCAAACCCTCTAAAACAGCTTTTTATTTCAAGACTGATGATCAGATTAAATATGGCTCAGGAAGGGCACCTTCAGATCTACCTTTTAATTTAGCTTGTTTTGCTAGTCCTGGAAAAGCGTAGACATGGATTGTAGGTTTCAGTTGCCGGTCGGAAAAAGCTATTATTCCCTGGTTCCTGTTCACTGCAAAGGCTCCTATGCTTCCATTTCGGCACCGTAAGACTGCTCGCTCCTTTGTTTCAATGTTGATAAAAATGATATAATTCCCACAAGGGTAACAGATAGTCCTGTTGTTCACAAAGCCAAGTTTCCTTTTGGTGAATCCCTGTACCCACCTTGGGAGAAAAAAAATTAAATATTTTAAAAAATACATTTTAAAATATTTTTCTTGAGAGGACAAGTTGGGATAAAAGTTTCTGCTAAAGAACTATGTGTATCTGTCTATCCACCCATATATGTGAATACACAGAGACTGACAGAGAGAGGGAGGAGACATTTGTTGTATTATTATTATACTTAATAATAATGATGTAGTAAAGAAAATAATGAAAAATGGTGGAGGAAAGTCCCAATAGGAGAACATTTGGGGATATTTTTTTCAAAAGTAAGCACTTTGTTCTAATCAACTATGAGTCACATCTATCCTTTTTAGAAATATACAAAACATCTTAACCTCTTGAACAAATCAAAATGAAACCATGGTACACATCACATGTACCCCAGGGTGAGAAAGAGCTAGCTCTCACATACATTTTTGTTGTCAATTTTTGGCAGAGTGAGGGAGCCATCCCTGAATCTATCTGCATCTATACAGAAAATGTGTTAGAATAGGTGAGGGCCTCTGCTTTGCCAGGTTCCCTCCCTGGCATCTACAGTAGAAAAGGACCAGGCAGTAGGTGATGTGAAAGGCCTCATCCTGAGACTCTGGACAGCCGCTGCCAGACTGACTGTCTGGTTGAAGTCGCCAGTGAGTGATGCTGGGTTTGGATTGATCAAGGCAGAGGCACAAAGACATGATCTTATATAAGGCAGGCCAGCCAGGGGTATGTTATATGCAGTGTTGCCATTTCGCCTCCAAGAGGCACCTGGCAATCTCACACTATTATAGTTGATCACCAGACAATCAATATAAGTTCTTCTGGAGAAATTGTCTGCTTTGGAAGGTGGACTCTACCGCATTGTACCATATTGAGTCCCTCCCCCCCCCCTCAACCCCCCCCCCCAGTCTCCACCCCCCCAAATCTCACGGTATTACCCAACCCAGAGATGGCAATTCTCTCTGTAAGGGGGGAGGAGCTAAAGAGAACCAAGAAGAGGATTTAGGTGGGAGACTTAAGAATAGGAAAAGACGTTTATCCTTTAATACACATTTGACCTTCCCGTACAACAAAGGCAGAGGCGCTCGTAGCTTGCTGAGGAGCAGCCGTTAGGAAAGCATTTTCCGGGAAAAGAAAGCAAGAAAGAATCCCAACCACTCCTCCCGTCCTTCCCTCTGCACCTCAGTTCTAGCTCAGCTCTATGTGCCGCCGATACCGGACGGCGGGAGCCTTTTGTGGGCTCCATTGCCGTTGCAACATCGCCCGGTGTTCTCCGTCCGGGCGTCTGACGTTGTTTACGTCCGTCTCTTAGCAACGCTCCATCGTTCTTCCGTTGACTAGAAGCATATTTCCTATTCTTTTCTATCCGTTCGCTTCCATTTACGTCCTCTAATTCCGTGCCATGGATTGGCTGTTGGCTCGAGAGGAAGTGGGGGGAGAAAGGCGGGCTTAATTAAAACATCTAGGCGTGTCCTTGGGGAGTAGCTTGGTCCCTAGATTGCTAATTCGTGTTTTGTTGTTGTTCAATTGCACAGTCAAGTCCGACTCTTTGGGACCTCATGGACAAAGTCAAGCCAGGCCCTCCTGCCTTCCACCAGTCTGCTCAAATTCGTGTTAGTTACATCAGTAACGCTGTCCAGCCATCTCATCTTTTGCCATCCCCTTCTTCTCTTGCCTTCTGTCTCTCCCAGCATCAGGGTCTTTTCTAGTGAGTGCTCCCTTCTCATTTGGTGGCCAAACTATTTGAGCTTCAGCTTCTGACCTTCCAGGGAACAGTCTGAGTTGATTTCCCTTAGGATTGACTGATTTGATCTTCTTGCAGTCCAAGGGACTCTCAAGATTCTTTTCCAGCCCCACAGTTTGAAAGCATCTGTTCTTCTGTGCTCGGCCTTCCTTATGATCCAGCTCTCACAGTCATACATTACTACCGGGAATACCATTGCTTTGACTATATGGACTTTAGTTGGCAGGGTGATGTCTTTATTTTACTGCCTAAGTTCACCATAGCTGTCCTCCCAAGGAGCAAACGTCTTTTAATTTCATGGCTACAGTCCCAGAAATGTGATGTCTGTCACTACTTCCATGTCTTCCCCTTCTATTTGCCAAGGTGTGATGGGTCCAATGCCATGATCTTAGTTTTTTTGATGTCGAGTTTCAAGCCTACTTTTGTGCTCTTCTCTTTCACCTTCAACAAGAGGTTCTTTAGGTCCTCCTCACTTTCTGCCATTAGAGTGGTGTCATCTGCATATCTGAGGTTGTTGATGTTTTTCCTGGCAATCTTAATTCTGGCTTCTGCTTCATCCAGACCAGCATTCCGCATGATGTACTCTGCATATAAATTAAATAAGCAGGGTGACAATATACATCCTTGTCGAACTCCCTTTCCTATTCTAAACCAATCAGTTGCTCCATATCCCGTTCTGACAGTTGCTTCTTGACCCTTATATAGGTTTCTCAGGAGACATGTGAGGTTGTCTAGTACTCCCATCTCTTTAAGGACTTGCCACAGTTTGTTGTGATCCACACAATCAAAGGCTTTAGTGTAGTCAATGAAGCAGAAATAGACATTTTTCTCATACTCCCGTGCTTTCTCCATAATCCAGCGAATTTTGGCAATTTGATCTCTAGTTCCTCTGCCTCTCTGAAACCCATCTTGAACTTCTGGTAGTTCCCGATCTACATACTGCTGAAGTCTAGCTTGTAGAATCTTTAACATGACCTTGCTGGCATGTGAAATGAGTGCAGTGGTGCGATAGTTTGAACATTCCTTGGCATTACCCTTCTTTGGGATTGGAATATAAACTGATCTTTTCCAATCCTGTGGCCACTGTT
Organism: Heteronotia binoei; assembly: GCF_032191835.1. Classification (NCBI taxonomy): domain Eukaryota; kingdom Metazoa; phylum Chordata; class Lepidosauria; order Squamata; family Gekkonidae; genus Heteronotia; species Heteronotia binoei. The sequence continues at coordinate 73,094,926 of NC_083228.1, read as the reverse complement.
GCATTTTCCAAATTTGCTGACATAATGTGTGCATCACTTTAACAGCATCACCCTTAAGGACTTTGAATATCTCAACTGGGATACCATCATCTCTGCTCACTTTGTTTTTAGTAATGCTTTCTAAGGCCCATTTGACTTCACACTCCAGGATGTCTGGCTCAAGATCAGCAATTTCACCGTCATGGTTGTCAAGGACATTGAGATCCTTCTTGTATAATTCTTCTGTGTATTCTTGCACCTCTTCCTAATCTCTTCTGCTTCTGTTAGGTCCCTACCGTTTTTGTCCTTTATCATGGCCATCTTTGCACAAAACATTCCCTTGATTTCTCCAATTTTCTTGAAGAGATCTCTTGTCCTTCCCATTCTATTACTTTCCTCTATTGCTTTGCATTGTTCCTTCAGGAAGGCCTCCTTATCTCTTCTTGATGCTCCCAGGAAATCTGCATTCAGTTGAGTGAATCTTTCCTTTTCAACTTTGCCTTTCGCTTTCCTTCTTTCCTCAGCTATTTGTAAAGCCTCATCAAACAGCCACTTTGCTTTCTTGCATTTCTTTTTTTGGGGATGGTGCTGATTGCTGCCTTCTGTACAATGTCACGAACCTCCATCCATAGTTCTTCAGGTACTCTATCTATCAACTCTAGATCCTTAAACCTATTTTTCACCTCCACTGTATATTCATAAGGGATGTGATCAAGGTCAAACCTGAATGGTTTAATGGCTTCCCCAGTTTTCTTCAGTTTAAGCCTGAATTTGGCAATGAGTAGCTCATGATCTGAGCCACAGTCAGCTCCAGGTCTTGTTTTTGCTGACTGAAAGAAGCTTCCCCATCTTTGACTGTAGAGTATATAATCAATCTGATTTCTGTGTTGCCCATCGGGTGATGTCCATGTGTAGAGTTGCCTTTTAGGTTGTTGGAAGAGGGTGTTTACTATGACCAGCTTGTTCTCTTGACAAAGCTCTATTAGCCTTTGCCCAGCTTCATTTTGTTCTCCAAGGCCAAAGCTGTCAGTTCTTCTGGTTACCTTTTGACTTCCTACTTTGGCATTCCAGTCTCCTATGATGAGGAGGACATATTTTTTTTTGTGTTAGTTCTAGAAGGTGTTGTAGATCTTCATAGAACTGGTCCACTTTAGCCTCTTCTGCATCAGTGGTTGGGGCATAGACTAGGATTACTGTGATATTGAATGGTTTGCCTTGGATACGGACTGAGATCATTCTGTCATTTTTGAGATTGTATCCCATTACTGCCTTCCTCACTCTCTTGTTAACTATAAAGGCCACACCATTTCTTCTATGGGACTCTTGCCCACAGTAATAGATGTAGTGATCCTCTGAGTTAAATTCACACATTCCCATTCATTTTAGTTCACTGATTCCCAAGATGTTCAGTCTTGCCATCTCTTGTTTGACTATATCCAGTTTATCTTGATTCATAGATCTTACATTCCACATTCCAATGCAGTATTGTTCTTTGCAGTATCAGACTTTCATTTCACCATCAGACACATCCACAGCCACTTCACTTTTTCTGTGGCTACTTATACTCGCCCTCTGCTCTTCCCCAGTAGCATATTGAGCACTTTCTGACCTGAGAGGCTCATCTTCCAGTGCCATATCTTTTAGCCTTTTGTCCATGGGGTTTTCTTGGCAAGGATACTGGAGTGGGTTGCCATTTCCTTCTCCAGTGGATTGCATTTTGTCTGGGTTCTCAGCTGAAGCCTGTCCATCTTTTGTGGCCCTACATGGCATAGCCCACAGCGTCACTGAACTTTGCAAGCCCTCTCGCCATGTCAAGGCAGCAATCCATGAGAGAAAGTGAGCTGCTACAATCACAGAAAAATTGGACATCCAATAACCAATGCATTAAGGTTTTAGAAGTTTAGAATCGCTAGAAAGAACTGAAGTACAATGTAAGTGTTCAGATGTTTATTTGGGGTTTTTTGGTGTGCAGATGGGAACCTTTAAAATGCTATCCTAAATGAAGTTATAGCCTTCTAAATAAATTAATGACAATTGGCTCAAAAGGGTATAACTCTTTTGCATTGTTTGGATTGCATGTTTGTTTACATCTTCTATAGTGAGCCTTTTTTCTTTTATTGTTTTTTAGTGTTATTGCAAGAGCCTTACCTTTCTGCTTAAACTTAAGACTTTAAAACACACACACATAAACACACACAACTAGAATCTAATTTTACCTCACTTTCACCCTTCATGACATAGTAAAGACAAAAATCTAAATAAGTAGCCAATACAGCAAAATACCCACCAGACTGAAACATGATGGTATATAATCTGCCTCTTTTGAGCCTTCTTAGTTTTATACGTTATATGAATTTTCTTCCTTCCTTGTGAAATTATGTATCTACAGCACACAGAGCTTTATATTTTCTTTCTGCCTTGGCCATAGCTCAAGCCAGTTATGCATAGCTGTGTGTCTTTTGTCACTGAAAGGACTTGTTAGATCTCCTCCAATTACGTTTTTCTCTCATGGGCCACCATGCCATGGGATGAAAGTGGCTAAGTTAAAAATAGCTTAGATAAATAATAATGAGGTAATAAAAAGACTGTGGAACACCAAAATTAGAATAGATATTGGACTGGGCAGGGGTGGACAGGGTATTTTTATTTATTTTATTTTATTTATAGCCCACAATTCCTGCAAAGTAGGCTTGGGGGGGGGGTCCATCAGAAAACCATAGGTCAAATAATTACAAACAAGTTAAAATTATCATATATACAGCTAAAATTATAGATTAGACTTAAAAACCAAATTGACAAACTCTGCCTCAACAGGTCCATCAGATCCCAGCTTACTGGAATAGAAAGGGTGAGAGGCCTAATAGCAGGTGATGCCTGCTACCTCAACTGAAGGTTTGGTAGAAGAGCTCTGTTTTACAGGCCCTGTGGAACTGGAGCAGGTCCTCCAAGGGCCCGGATCTCCAAGGAGACCTTGTTCCACCAGGAAGGGGCCAGAGCCAAAAAGGCCTTAGCCCTAGTCGAGGCAAGTCATTTGTTCAATTTTAATATGTTACAACCAGCACAAGTCAGATGTCTCTGGGGCTGAGGGCCACCAGGAGGTGTTGGGTTGCAGTTCTTAAAGACCTGCAGGGCTCATATGGGAAGAGGCAGGCCTGGAGGTACGCTGCTCCTGGTTGTCTAGAACATTAAAGGTAAGCATCAGCACCTTAAACTGGATCTGGTACTCAATAGGTAGCTGGTGCAGTTCATGCAGCACAGGATGGATCCATGCCTGCACAGGCAATGACATCAACATCCATGCACCTGTGTTCTGCACCAGCTGGAGTTTCTGGAGCAGAGCCAAAGGCAACCCCATGTAGAGAGAGTTACAATAGTCCAACCCTGAAGTGACCATTGTGTGGGTCACTGTGGCCAAGTCATGGGGGGTGAAATATGGGACCAAATGCCTAACCTGCCTCAGATGGAAAAAGGCAGATCTGGCAGTGGTGGCAAACTGTGCCTCCATAGACAAGGAGGCATCCAGGAATACCCCCAAACTCTTCACACTTGATGTAGACACCAATGAAGCCAGGATGGGAGCTTGATCTCTGATCTCAGTCCTCAGCAGCATAGACCTCCGTCTTTGATGGATTCCGTTTCAACTGGCTCTGTTGCAACCATCCAGCCACAGCTTGTAGCACCCCGCCCAGTTTCTCTGGGGTGGAACCCAGGCAGTCATCCATAAATAGATAGAGCTGGATGTCATCTGCATACTGGTGACACCCCACCCCACATTTCCCGATGATCTGGGTGAGGGGGGCACATGTAGATTCACTTAACCACACTGATAGTAGCAAACTTAAATGCATCTGGAAATGCAGTTTGATAGAATTACTATAGATTTGCAAGGGCAAGTAGGGTTGCCAACTACCAAGAACAGACTGGAGATTTCCTGCAATTACAACTGATCTCCAGACTACAGAGATCAATTCTACTGGAGAAAATGGTTGCTTTGGAGGGTAAACATTCTTCCTGGGATTGCCACCAACTCCATGTTGGGAAATTCCTGGAGATTTTTGGAGGTGGAGCCATAGAGTACAGCCTTCAAAGTAACCATTTTCTCCTGATCTCTCATCTGGATATGAGCTGTAATTCTTGGAGATCCCAGGCCCCATCTGGAGGTTGGCAATGCTCATTATACCCTACTGAGGTTCCTCTCCAACCCCAGAAATTTCCCAGATCAGAATTGGCAACCCTAAGAGGACAGTAATATGCTAAAACAGTGATCTGTTTGTTTTTCTCTAATACCTTTAGAACCATTCTGGAAAGAGGTCCTTCTGCAATCAAATTTTCTAACTGAAACAACCTGAAAGGTGCAGTTTAAAAAATGCTTTAAGCCACAAGGAATCATTAACTCTTGGGGAATTATAAAAGCAAACAAGTCACTCCCCTCAAAGGTACAAGTACAATATGAAGATATGAGTCACTTTTGTTGCTGCTGCCACTTCTGCAAGAGAAATAGGTTTCTATTGTCCTGGCATCTAAGCCAAACATAAGTCAAACATGAACTGAATATGGGGGTTCCCAGATCTGCCAACTTCTCTGTTGCTGGCTTTTCCCCCAGTACATTCCCATTGCCCATTACAATGATCCAAAAGCCTGCTTGGTTGTGTTATTTCTTTTGCTCTTGATGTATTGCTGTAAAACTTAAGAGGAAAGTCAGGGGAAGATTCTAAAAGGGGAACAAAAAGTGTAAACTGACCTGGAAGAACCACTTACAAAGAGCCAATGTAATTTTGGGTAGCAGAAAGGGGAAAGAAAATATGTTGCTTATCAGATATCTCGCCATATTGATGGCATTGATTTAGAGTTGCCTGCCTCCAGGTAGGGCCTGGAGAACTCCCAGTATTACAACTGGTATATAGATCAGTTCTTCTGGAGAAAATGCCTTCTTTGGAGGGTGGATTCTAATTTCGATGTAATTATTAAGGTTGCCAACTCCAGGTTGGGAAATGCCAAGAAATTCAGGAGTAGAGCCTGGGGAGAAGGGAACTTCAGAAGAGTATAACGCCATACAGTCCACTCTCTGAAGTTGCCATTGTTTTCCTTGGGAACTAATCTCCATAGCCTGGAGATAAATTATAACCTCAGATCTCCAGGTCCCACTAGGGCTGCCAATCCCCAGGCAGGTCAGGGTAAAGAGAGCCGGTTTGGTGTAGTGGTTAAGTGTGCAGACTCTTATCTGAGAGAACCGGGTTTGATTCCCCACTCCTCCACTTGCACCTGCTGGAATGGCCTTGGGTCAACCATAGCTCTGGCAGAGGTTGTCCTTGAAAGGGCAGCTGCTGTGAGAGCCCTCTCCAGCCCCACCCACCTCACAGGGTGACTGTTGTGGGGGAGGAAGGTAAAGGAGATTGTGAGCCGCTCTGAGACTCTTCGGAGTGGAGGGCGGGATATAAATCCAATATCTTCTTCAATATCTTCTAAAGGTACAAAAACCTCCGCAAAAACCAACTTCAACAGTAAAGAAATTAAAGTGTAATTTACAAAATACTTATAACACAACTAAACATATCAAAAGTGAAATAAATCACAATTTAAAGTGACAGAACACTGACCACACCTGTATCCATAGTACTGAAGTCTTTAAGCATGAAATTTCTTGAACTGAAGATCTGGGCTGTGGTGAAAAAAGGTCGATATTCAGAGTGCAACGCTCCAGTCTTTCTGGTGAACAGATGAGCAGAATGATGTAATGCAGCAAGGCATCAGAACGTGACAGAGTTGCACTATTCTCTCTGTTTCACATAGTGCTTCAACAAGTTGCATAAACAATTATAAGCTTTAAACATCATTCATAAAAAATACATGAATACTTCCAATAATTATAAAACTACTTACAAACCTTCAAGAGTACATTACTAAAATTCTTTCCTAGGAGAGCAACGCTTCAATATTCTTAGAGATGTTATCGACACTGATTACAAGAAATCACATGATTATATGTAAAACATTACAGTGTTCTTTAAAGTTACAAATGGTAACAAAATGGTACAAAAAATCTTTAATGCATGACAGTTTAAAGAAAACACAAAAGGTCCCAATCATTATTTAACCCATTTGGCATTAAGGTTTGGAGTTTAAAAATCCAGCGCATTTCTTTTCTAAGAAGCCACTTGTTCATAACTGTTTTTCCTTGTAGCCAATTGGGGAACCTTTCAATTACAAAAAATCTCAGGGACTCAGGATCATGTGCAGATTTGTGAAAATGGTCAACAAGAGGCACCTCAGGCACAAAATTCTTGATGCGAGATTTATGCTCCAAGGTGCGTGTCCTAATGACACGTGTCGTACTTCCCAAATAGATTTTTAAACAGGGCATAAAATCGCATAAATACAATGTCAGGTCGAACAAGCAGTAGTGTCTCAAAGTAATTTTATAGTCAGTAGCAGGATGGATGAACTCTTTCAGATCAAGAGACAAATCGCAGGCAGAGCCTGGTGGGGGCAGGGGATCCCCTGGTTTGGAGGCCCTCCCCCCATTTCAAGGGGTGGGGGAGGGAAATGCCTACTGCACACTCCATTATTTGCTATGAAGCAGATATTCCCCATAGGGAATAATGGAGAATAGATCCACGGGTATCTGGGGCTCTGGGGGGTTGATTTTTGAAATAGGGGCACCAGATTTGCTGTATAGCATCCTGTACCTCTCTTCAAAACACCCTCCAAGTTTCAAAAGGATTGGACCAGGGGGTCCAATTCTATGAGCCCTAAAAGGAGGTGCTCCATCTGTCATTATTTCTAATGGATAGAAGGCCTTTAAAAGGTGTGTGGTCCCTTTAAATGTGATGGCCAGAACTCCCTTTGTAGTTGAATTATGCTTGCCACACCCTTGCTCCTGGCTCCACCCCAATGTCTTCTAGCTCCACCCCCAAAGTCTCCTGACTCCGTCCCCAAATATTTCTTGAATTGGACTTGGCAACCCTAGGCCCCACCTAGAAGTTGGCTCCCAACCCCAATCATACCCTGCTGAGTTCCCTTCCAAACAGGGCCGTAGGCAGGATTTTAAAAGTCAGGGGGCCTTTTAAAAAGTCAGGGGGCACCCTTTCTCATCCACTGTGGGGTTTGCCACTTCTCAGAAGCTCTCTGGGGTAGGCGCAAAAGCTGGAAGCTCTGAAAGTGGCCGAGTCAACGCAGCCAACCCTAAGACTTTGGAATCAAGAAGGGACTGCGCCTTGCATGCAAGCAGGGAAAGTTCCTTCCATCTCCCTCTCCCCAGCAAATTCCACACAGCTTCCTCTGCCTCCTGTCCCTCTGCCTCCCTCCTCTCCGCCTGCTGCTTTTGCTGCTTCAATGCACTGTGCCCTACTCAACTCTCCTTGATCTGGCTGCTGCTCATGACAAAAAAAAATGGCTGCACCCTGGAGAGCTTCCTGGAAGTCAGGGGGCAGTGCCCCCACAGGCACCCCTGTGGCTATGGGCCTGCTCCCAAATTGTGCCCTCCCCAATCTTCACCCCCAAGTCTCCAAGACTTTGCCAACCAAGAGCTGGCAACCCTATTTTACACCATGTAATCCGTTTTTAGCCTTGGTGAGAAAGGTAGACTGTGACTGTCCACTTCAGGTAGATCCAGATGGGCAGCCGTTTTGGTTTGAAGCAATAGAACAAAGTTGGAGTCAAGTCTCACCTTTAAGACCAACAAAGCTTTATTCAGAATGTAAGCTTTCATATGCATGTACACTTCATCAGATGTTGTACCCCATTTCATCATCTGACGAAGTGTGCATGCACACGAAAGCTTATTCTGAATAAAGCTTTCTTGGTGTTAAAGGTGATACTGGACTTCAACTTTGTTCTACTCAGGGCTTTTTTGGGAACAGGAAAGCACAGGAACGCAGTTCCGGATGGCTTTGTGTCAGGGGTGTGGCCTAATATGCAAATGAGTTCATGCTGGGCTTTTTCTACAAAAAATCCTGTGTGAAACAATGGTGCCATCAGGGAGTGTGGTGTAATATGCAAATGATACTGGCTGATTTGTTATCAATTTCCTTCCTAATAAATGCTGGGAATTATTAGGAAGGGAATTGATAACAAATCAGCCAGTATCATAATGCCCCTGTATAGATCGATGGTGCGGTCTCATTTGGAGTACTGTGTGCAGTTCTGGTCACCGCACCTCAAAAAGGATATTATAGCATTGGCGAAAGTCCAGAAAAGGGCAACTAGAATGATTAAAGGGTTGGAACACTTTCCCTATGAAGAAAGGTTGAAACGCTTGGGGCTCTTTAGCTTGGAGAAACGTCGCCTGTGGGGTGACATGATAGAGGTTTACAAGATAATGCATGAGATGGAGAAAGTAGAGAAAGAAGTACTTTTCTCCCTTTCTCACAATACAAGAACTCGTGGGCATTCGATGAAATTGCTGAGCAGACAGGTTAAAACGGATAAAAGGAAGTACGGTACTTCTTCACCTAAAGGGTGTTTAACATGTGGAATTCACTGCCACAGGAGGTGGTGGCGGCTACAAGCATAGCCAGCTTCAAGAAGGGATCGGATAAAAATATGGAGCAGAGGTCCATAAGTGGCTATTAGCCACAGTGTGTGTGTGTGTGTGTGTGTGTATGGATGGATGGATAGATGATAGATAGATAGATAGATAGATAGATAGATAGATAGATAGATAGATAGATAGATAGATAGATAGATAGATAGATAGATAGATATAATTTTTTTTTGGCCACTGTGTGACATAGAGTGTTGGACTGGATGGGCCACTGGCCTGATCCAACATGGCTTCTCTTATGTTCTTAAATGAGTTCCTGCTTGTTTTTTTCTACCAAAAAAAGCCCTGGTTCTACTGTCCACTTCAGTCTTCTTCAGAGGCCTTAGTACAGGTTGCCCTGCCATCTGAGACGGAGGCTAGACAGATAGCAATCAGAGAAAAAGGGCTTTCTCCATTGTGGCAAAACTTCGGCACTCCCTCCCCAGGGAGATTCATATGTCTTCCTCTGTTGTGGTCTTCTGCCAGCAGGTGAAGGTTTTTTGTTTTGTTAGGCATACCCACAATAATGTTTATTGGCATACCTCCGCGGTTTTGGTGTTACATGTGTAGATATGTTTTTGCTGAATTTTAAAAATGCTGAAATGTTTTCATGCTTGAATGCTTACTGCCTTGGGGACCCTCTTTGTCCTCCCACCAAAGCATCCTCTTTCTCCAGGGGAACTGATCTCTATGGTCTAGATATGAGCTGTAACTCTAGGGGATCCCCAGGCCCCACTTGGAGGCTGGCATTCCCAGCATGGGATTTGGGGCTGTATTTCTCCCCGCCCATCTCGTCCTGTTCCGCATATGCTCCTTTCCGTTTATTTGAGAGATGTATCATAATGAAGGGGGAGGGGGACAGTGAAAGGGAGCCGGCGAGTCGTTACATGAGAAATGACAGGGAGGAGCCAAGCTCTGGCAAAACTCGCAATCCAGCAGGCAGGGGCTTATTTGAGCAGAGTCCGCTTGCGGCTAGGGCTTTTCTGAGGTTCCTACAGGCACGATGGCTGGGGAGTTTGTGAGGAGTTTAGGGAAAGGTGAGACGGCGTCCAGGGGGCGTTGGGTTCGCCTCCCCTCCCCCGGGCGCGGGTGTGTGTTTGCCTCTGCCTCTTTTTCTTCGGGCTGGCGCGGGGATCAGCCTCAATGGCTGGAGCGAAGCGTTTGCTTTGAGCTGTATTCGCCCCTGGTTTCGAATGGCTAAATGATGATTGACGGTTCCTCCGCCTCCACCACCCCGGCCACTTTCCGCTGATAGTTGCCTTGATTATTTTACATTCATACTTTTTTGTATGTTGTTGGATTTTAGCTGGAAGCCTTTTTTTGTATGTCGTTAGAGTTTAGCTGGAAGCCTTTTTTGTATGTCGTTAGAGTTTAGCTGGAAACCTTTGTGCCTAACTGCTGGTGGGAGTCGTTTGCTCAGTGTAAATACTCGTGTGTTTACTTTTTAAAAAATCCTGCCAACTCTCCAAGGTCAGAGAGGTGCACATGGATTCCCCACTACCACCAATGTAGTTTCACAACAGCCCTGTGAGACAGGGCAGGCTAAGAGAAAGTGAGTTACTCAAGGAAGATCACCTAGAGTGGAATTTGAATTTCAGCCTCCCCAGTTTGCTAAGGGGTGTCTGATGTCTAACTTCTGGAATTGGTACCCATGGCAAATTACAATGGCCTCTGGCTAGGTCAGTTAACTGTTGTGAACACTTCTCCCATGTGTTCCCATGTCCTACGTTCATTCACACGTGGAAGAACAAAAGGTATACAATCTTTCTAAGCATAAAATCAACACTGACTTTAAGGCCCTATACTGCAGACACAGAATTTTGTGTAACTAATAATGTTCTTTTCACTGAAATTGTCACAAAGCTGGAAAAGAATTCATGCTGGAGAAATCTGGTGGAGACCTAACCATCACAATTCTACTGAATGCATAAGGATTACTTTGAAGTTAAGTAACTTAGAATGGCAATGTATGTTGGATAGCCTTTCCCTTCCTAAATTATGTAGGTGAAGATAAGATGTATTCATCAGCAGGAATGAATACTGGGTTGTGATGACTAAGCACTATGAAATAGAAACAAGAACAACTGTTTTGAGAAGGCTTCCTATTTGCTCAGTTGCCCAGTCTTGGTCATCTTTTGGATTCAGTGAAAAGCTGTAATACTTGTTGGTTCTGAATCATTTAGTTCTGTTTGTCTTCCAGGAAGTGCTGCTCCTGGGCCTGTGCCGGAGGGAATGATCCGTCTCTACAGTATGCGCTACTGTCCCTTTGCACAGAGAACATGGCTAGTCCTGAAGGCCAAAGGAATTGAGTAAGATTATATACCTCTCTAATTCAGTAGAGTGGAAAGTCCTGTGCTGTGATTCTATACCAAACATTGTTATAAAACTGGTAGATGATCACTGTGTGTCACACTGTATGGAAATAGTCTTCAAACTGGCCATGTATGTATCTGTTCTTAAGGTTGCATTATGTTGGCGTTGGCATTTCTGTACTTTTATTTTCAAGTGTCCAAAGTACTTCATATGTATTACCTAAATAAACCCTGCAACAGCACTGAAAGACCGCTATGATCATCCCGTATTGCAGAATTAAAGCTTGCCTAAAGCTGGCACCTGTGTGAGTTTGTGACTGAAGCAAATTTTTAATTAGGAATTTAATGTTCTTCTGAATCTCGTACTTAGGAACCCAGTGAATAAGGTACCCTTTCATTTAAAAAGTTTCACCAATGTTGTGTCAAGTGAATTAGAGGGAAGCAAGGCTTATGATGATTAGAGCTCTGCTTTTATGTACCTTTATTTCTCAAACTTATTTTTTAAAAAATGGTTTTCTGTTGGGAAAATATAATTAGGAAGGGAGATGGAGACAGAAGTATATACAAAGGGGGACCATGTGTTTGGCATTTTAAGACATAGAGGTATGTGATAAAATTATTTAAAAGAAAAATGTCTAGGTAAGCAGTTTGAGAGAAATTCTAATTTTAAACAAAAAGCAAGATGTTCAAAGGTTTTTATGCAGTTAGTTTGCTTTCTTCTGTTGCTTGTATCAGCGTAAACCTTACATTACATGAATGTACCCATCAGATGGGACAGAGTCTCTATCCCAGGGGAAGGGGGTAGCATTAGCTTCTCCTTTTTGAAGAACAGGAGTTTGTAGAGTTGCTTTCTTCTGCTAGAGACTAGCTTTCAGATTACTAGCCACAAAATGCTCTGGTTGGTAGTGAAGATCAATTAGCTCAGATTGGAAAGGAAAGGAAAGGTTCCCTGTGCAAGCACCAGTCGTTTCCGACTCTGGGGTGACGTTGCTTTCATAATGTTTTCATAGCAGACTTTTTACGGGGTGGTTTGCCATTGCCTTCCGCAGTCATACACTTTCCCCCCAGCAAGCTGGGTACTCATTTTACTGACCTCGGAAGGATGGAAGGCTGAGTCAACCTTGAGCCGGCTACCTGAAAACCCAGCTTTCACTGGGGATCAAACTCAAGTCATGAGCAGAGTTTAGGACTGCAGTACTGCAGCTTTAACACTCTGCGCCATGAGGCTTTTAGCTCAGATTGAGGGACTCTTTAATTGTACTTCCTTGATACTAGTCATAAAAGTTTAGGTAAATAGTTTACAGTTTATTATTTAGGCACATTAGTCTGCACCTCAAAGCCGTTTTCACTGGAAAATATTCACCAATGGCAATTTAATGTTATAACATGTAGAAATTTTCATAGAGTTCTTCCATAGGTATTCCCAAGACTCCATGTGTATTTCCTTATTTATATTTATCGCCCATTTTATCATTTGTGATTTAACTACTTCATCTTCCATAGACCATTTCAATAATAGTTTATATGTCCTTGAGATCAGCTTTTCATTTTCTCCAAACAGCATTCTCTCCAGTTCTGTTTGTTCTTGTATTATTCCATAGTTCTTAATGTCCTGTTCAAGCAAGCTCTTTATTTGTTGCAATTGAAACAAATTATATTTATATTATATTTCTTCAGCTGTTTTTAATTCCACCTTTTTTCCTTGGATCTTTAAAAGTTGTGTATATGTTAACCACTTCTCTTCATTAATGTCTGAATACAATTTTATTACTTCTGTTGGTACGATCCAAAGCTGTTTCCTTTCATCACCATATCTTTTATATTTTGACCAGGTATTTAACAGATTGCCTCTAATATAGTGATGTGAGAAGAAACCATCCATCTTATTTTTCCCATAGTGCATGCAAGCATGCCATCCAAAGACATTTCCATGTCCTTCTAATGTCAATAACTTTCTATTTGATAATGCCATCCATTCCTTAATCCACACCAGGCAAACTGCATCATGATACAGCTTTAAGTTAGGCAGCTGGAATCCACCTCTTTCTTTGGCATCAGTCAGAATTTTCATTTTAATTCTTGGTTTTTCCCCAGCCCATACAAATTCTGAAAGTTTCCTTTGCCATCTATTAAATTGTTTATTGTCTTTCACTATTGGAATTGTTTGAAACAGGAACATGATTCTCGGTAAAACATTCATCTTAATTGCAGAGATTCTGCCCAGCACAGATAGGTTCAATTTGTTCCATTTAATCATATCTCCATGGATCTTGCGCCAGAGTTTTTCATAAATGTTTTTATACAAATCAATATTTTTCGTTGTTATTTCTACACCTATGTATCTTACTTTTGAGGTAATTTCACACTGTTAATCTCTGTAATTCTTCCTGCTTACTCTTTAACATATTTTTACACATAATTTTTGATTTTTCTTTGTTTATATAAAAGCCTGCCAACTCTCAATATTCTTGTATCTTATGAAGCAGCAATGGTGTTACATGAGTCGGATTTTCATTTATAAACATCACGTCATCTGCAAATGCTCTGTATTTATAGGAAAAACCTTTCATTTTTAGCCCCTCTATCTCTTTATCATCTTGGATTTGAATTAACAAAACCTCTAAAGTCATTATAAATATCAGTGGAGATAGAGGACAACCTTGTCTTGTTCCTTTATTTATTTTCATTTTTTCTGTTAAGTCTGCATTAATGCAGAGCCTTGTTGATTGTTCAGAATATATCGCCTTTACCATTCTAATAAAGTCTTCTCACAATCTCAGTTTCTCCATCACTGCAAACATAAAGTCCCAATGCACATTATCAAATGCTTCCTCTGCGTCTGCAAAAAATAATGCTACTTCTTTTTCAGGATGCTTCTCATAGTATTCAATAATATCTATAACTGTTCTTATGTTGTCTCTAATTTGTCTCTTGGGAAGAAATCTTGCTTGTTCTTCTTTAATAAAACTGTTCAAATGATGTTTAAGGCGTTCTGCTAAAATCCTTGCGTATATTTTATAGTCATTGTTTAGTAATGAAATTGGTCTATAATTTTTCACATTTGTGGTGTCTCTGTCTTCTTTTGGTATCAAAGAAATTACTGCTTCTTTCCATGTATTAGGAACTTTCCCATCTACTCTTATAGTGTTCATCAATGTCTGAAGTTTTGGTAATAGCGTCTCCGTGAGTACTTTATAAAATTTTGCCGTAAAGCCATCTGGACCAGGTGCTTTTCCTAATTTCATTAAGTTGATTGCCTCCTCTATTTCTCCTCTCTCAATTGGTTTATTCAACAAATTCTCCATGTTTTTTGTTAATGAGTTAACGTTGATTTTCTGTAGATATTCATCAATTCTTTTTCTATCTACACTTTGGCTTTTAAATAGCTTGGCATAATATTTGTAAAATTACCTTTTAATGCCTTCATGATCAACAATGTCTTTTTCTCCAGATACAATTTTGTTAATTACTTTATTCTCCCTTCTTCTTTTCATTTGCCATGCAAGATATTTTCCAGGTTTATTTGCACCTTCAAAAGATTTCTGCTGTAGTCTTTTTAAATTCCATTCCAATTATTTATTCAGCAAATGGCTCAGTTGGCTTTGTAATATTGTAATTTCTCTTCTAATCTTCTTTTTCCCAGGTTGTTTTTTAAGCTCTTTCTCTTTTTTGCCAATTTCTTTCTGAATGTCCATCATTTGTTTATTTTTGGCTCTTTTATCATTGTTGTTCAATGTAATCAAAATGCCACTCATTACTGCTTTATATGCATCCCACACAATTTGAAACTGGGTGTCTTCTTTTTCATTTATTTGGAAGAAGCATTTAGTTTCCTTTTCCAGAGAAACCACTATTTCCTGTTTCTGTAGCAAATCCTCATTTATCTGCCACCTTAGAGTCTTTTTCCCTGATATTGGATTGTGGTCTGCTCTTATTTTAGGAAGTATCTCTATTTTCTTCATTAAAAGTCCAAGATCTTTTGTGGTCCAAATCATATCAATTCTCAAAAAAGAGTTATGCCTTGCTGAAAAGTAAATATAATCACGTTCTTTGGGGTTTAATTCCCTCCATATATCCTCTAAACTCTCTTGTTTTACCAGTTCAAAGAATGATTTTTGTAGTTTCCTTTCATTATTTTTCCCCCAGCTCTGTCCAGAGTATTTTTCACTGTTCCTTTAAAGTCTTCCATTATCATAATTTGATCGTGCACCACTTGGTCTAATTGTTGCATTATATCTTTAAAAAAAGAGTCTTTTGCTCCATTTGGAGCATATACTCCCAGCAGCAAAGTTCTTTTATAGTTCAATGTGACTTCTATCGCAATATATCTGCCATCATCATCTTTAAAAATTAATTTTGGGTCTAGTTCTTGTTTGATATAAAAAACTACCCCCCTTTTTTTCTCCTTAGCCAATGAAAAAAATTCCACACCAAGTTGTTTATTCCATAAAAATTTGTAATCCATTTGTTTGATGCGTACTTCTTGTAGACAAATTATGTTACATTTTTTGTTTCCCAATCCAGTGAAAATTTGCCCTTCTTTTTTGTGGTGAGTTAAGTCCATTTACATTCCAAGATAATAATTTGTAATCCATAATGGTTTTTATTCTCGATCTGATCCCCCAAAGTCTTTATGCTCATTCAGAAAGTTTATCATTTGCTGAATAGTTGTGATGGTAAATCTCTGTCCTTTGAATTCAAAACTCAAACCCTCTGGAAGTTCCCATCTGTATCTTTTTTCTTTTTCTCTCCGCTCTTCTGTCAACCTTTTGTAGAGTCTCCTGTCACTGATCACTTTCCTTGGCAGTTCTTTCATAATTCTTACTTTCCTGCCATCCACCTCCAGTGGGCTCTTAAATTGTTTACTAAGAATCCTGCCCACCATGTCTCTTGTCACAAATCTTACCACCACATCTCTTGGTAATTTATTTTTTTTGGCGTATTCTTTATTTACCCTGTAGATATAATCATAGTAATGATTAGTTGCTTCTGGGTCTTCTAAAAATTCAGCAATAATTTCAATTATATATGTCCTTAGATTGGTAGTAGTAGACTCAGGCACCCCTCTTAGCCGCAATTGGTTCTCCATTAATTTGCAGTCAGCTAGTAATGCTTTCTCGTGCAATTTTTGCATAGTGGAATCTACATGGTCCATTCTCATATCTAGGTCTTTTACCTTTTCTTCTACTTTTTGCACTTTCTGCAGAGCTGCTTGTGAATCTTTTCTGAGATCTTCAATATCTTTTTTCACATCTTCTGCACTTGTCTCTTTTTAATGTCTCTTTTTAACTCTGTTTTTGTTTCTCTAATTATATTTGCCAATCTTGCTTCCATAGCATCCATTGCTTCTTGCTATCCTGCTTTATCAGTCTTGTCTGGTTTAAATTTAACCATTCTCTCTTCCTCAAGTGATCCAGCCCTCATACATTGCTGCTTTGCTGCTGATCTCAGCTCTGTCATGTCTGCTTAGCTGTTGCTTTAAATAGGTTCAAAAATTAACTTCTCCAATTCAGGTTTTAAGCACACAGTCTTATAGATTAGATCATGCCCTGTTAGATAAGCCCAAAACTGCCGTTCTCCAATGCTCCTAAGTCAAGATATTAATTTTTTTTAAAAAATTTTTCCATAAAATGGCAGCTGCAGCTTTTCTGTCAGTTTAAAAACTTTTTTCCTTTTTTCTCCAAAACAACACCAAGATAGTCCAATAGCTTTTACCTTTTAATGATGATATCTGCCGGTTCTGCTATTTTTCAATGTCCAGATTTCTTTTTATTAGCTTTTAAAATTTTGACCTTCTTTTAATGGCAGCTAATACTTCTCTATGGTTTTGAGTCCTAGAGAGGGCTGGAGGACTTGTTATTCTTCCCTTCTCATAATGGCGCCGTCCTTTACCTTCCTTCTTTTCTTGACACGAAGTCTCGTTTTCTATGGTCGTGAAGTCTCGCGTTGTTAAGTGACGACACTTCCTGTATTATAATCACCAGCTCAGCCGATCTTCTAGGAGGGGTTTTCTATTCAAACCACAGGTATTCCAAACAATATCTATTTTTCTTCTTTTAAACTTGTTTCTCCCAATTTCAGCCCCTCCTTTATACTCCTAGATATATTATTGCATTTCCGGCTCCAGACCTTTGCTTTTAGTTTTATGTAGTCATTTATTTGTCCCGGAGTAATAGATATAAATCTTTTACCTTCAGTTCTGATATCCTTCTTCGTACTGCTCCATAAGTTATCAGATGTTAATCAGTCTCATAGGAGCTTTGTATCTTGGTGGATTTAAGCAAATTAATGGCCTCAGAGATCCTCTGTAGACGATGGAATGCAGTCCTTCTCGGGAGACTCTTCAAAGCCAAAAAGAAACCCCACTGGAGTTCCTCGTCAGCCAAAGTAAATCCCCTCAGAACTTCACATGCATTTCTTGGCCCCCTCCCTACCTGGAAGGGGTAGGCAGCAGGTGTTAAGATCACCTTCTCTGCCCAGAACAGAGGTTCTGATCTGCCCGTCTGCTGAAGAGCAGCTCAATCCTCCATGACCAAAACCGGAAGCCCCAATGTCTCTTGTCTTGAAAACCCTACAGCAGGGGTAGCCAAACTAGCTTAATGTAAGAGCCACATAGAGTAAATGTCAGATGTTTGAGAGCTGCAAGGAAGGGAGGAAGGGTAGGAGGAAAGAAGGAAGGATGGATGGAAAGTAAGCAAATCGATGGGAGGAGGGAGGTGGAGTGGAAAGAAAGCAACTTTTAATTTTAAATGCATTCTCCAAGCCCGATGAGAGCCACACAATATGTCTTGAGACAGACAAGTAAAAATAAACAAGGGATGAATGGAAAAATTAGATGGATCCAAATGGGCAGCCGTGTGGGTCTGAAGCAATAGAACAAAGCAGTAGACAAGTTTCACCTTTAAGACCAAGTTTTATTCAGAATGTAAGCTTTCGTATGCTCAGACAAAAATGGAATGGCAAGTAGCAGTTCTCAATATTAAGTGGGCAGTGAGTTGGTATGTAGAATCATGGGAATGTTTTTAGCAGATTAAAAGAATAACAAATTGGGGTCTGTGTTTGTTAGTTAGTGTTGTTAACTGGGCTGAAACAACATTGGAGGGTGATAAAAAGCAGATTGTTGTTGTAGGTATGAAGTGCCATAAATATGGGTAACATTCTGGCTTTGTTAGTTTTGGGTTTAAATAGAGGGCATAGTTACTCAAGAGGTTATAACATCATTGTAGTTTGCTTTAGAAAAAAAGGAATACATTAAAATACAATGGAGGGTGTGTTAGTATATGTAATGAGATAAACAGCCAATATCCCTTATTTGATTATGTCAATACAAAAAAAAAAAGACAACGCAGTCACTGGACATAACAGCATTAACTACACCATCTCAGGCTCATTCACTTGTTCATCTTCCAACGTTATATATGCCATTAAATGCCAACAATGCCCTTCAGTTCTCTACATAGGGTAAACAGGACAAACCCTATGCCAAAGGATAAATGGACACAAATCTGACATCAGGAGTTACAGAACTGAGAAACCTGTTGGAGAACACTTTAACCTTCCTGAGCATTCAATGGGTGACCTCAAAGTACTGCAAAGGAACTTCAAGAACAGAATGGAGAGAGAAATTGCTGAATTACAAATTATTATGAAACTTGGAACAAACACCTCCCCAAGACTGAACAGGGATATTGTTTTTTATCTCATTACATATGCTAAACCAACTCTCACTGAGTATAGCTATACATCCACAGTATTCCAATGTATTTCTCTTTTAGAACAGTGTATCAGAATAATGTTTTGGGGTTTTTTTGTATTGACATTTTCAAATAAGGGATATGGGCTGTTTATCTCATTACATATACTAACCCACCTTTCACTATATTTTGATGTAACCTGTTTTTCTAATGGCTAATATGTATTTCTCTTTTAGAACAGTGTATCAGAATATTGGGGGGGGGGGTTGTAGTGACATACTCAAATAAGGGATATTGGCTGTTTATCTTATTACATACACTAACCCATCCTCCACTGTATTTTAATGTATTCCTTTTTTTCTAATAACCAACTATAATGATGTTATAACCTCTTGAGTAACTGTGTCCTCTATTTAAACCCAAAACTAACAAAGCCAGAATGTTACCCAGATTTATGGCACTTCACACCTACAACATCAATCTGCTTTTTATAACCCTCCAATTTTGTTTCAGCCCAGTTAACAACACTAACAAAGATCCCAATTTGTAATTCTTTTAATCTGCTAAAAACATTCCCATGATTCTACATACCAACTCACTGCCCACTTATATTCAGAACTGCTGCTTGCCATTCCATTTTTGCTTAGAGCAGGGGTCTCGAACTCATTCGTTATGAGGGCCGGATCTGACATAAATGAGACCTTGTTGGGCCAGACCATGTCAGGCCAGGCCATGTATGTACCTATTTAAGATTAGGTAGCACAGATATAAATTTTATAAAGAACACAAAAACAAATATATATTTTTTTAAAAACTTAAAACATTAGCACTCATTGGTCTTAAAGATGCTTTCTTTGTATTTCTCCCATGGGATCCAGGGAACTGGTCAAAGGAAGCTCTGGCTCTTTCCTTCCTTCCCCAGGGACTGGGGGGGGGGAGCCTCAGCCAATAAAAGGAAGAGAGACTTGGCTCAGTAGCTCTGCTGTGCACCTGAGAGCCTGGCAAAGCAAGCTATTCCTCCCCCCCTTCCTCCCCAAGGGAGGAGTCTCAGCCAATGGAGAAAATAGAAGTTTTGCTCTATAGCTTCTGTGCAATTGAGCAAGCCTTGCAAAGCAAACTATGATGCAGAAGGAAGCAAGAGAGAGGGAGAAGGAAGCAGATGACAGCCAGTTGCTCGGGGGCCTGATAGGAGCCTTCTGAGGGCCTGATTTGGCCCCCAAACTGCATGTTCGACACCCCTGGCTTAGAGCATATGAAAGCTTACATTCTGAATAAAACTTAGTTGGTCTTAATGGTGCAACTTGTCTACTGCTTTGTTCTATGGAAAAATTAGGTGAAGGGACACAGAAATGAATGAGAAACATGTTGAAAAGAGGGAGAGAAATTAAGAGAGTGAAAAGTTGTTTTATCACTGCCAGTCTTTAAGCAGTGGCTGGACAAACACTTGTCAGGAATGCTCTAGGCTGATCCTGCATAAAGCAGGGGTGCTCAACTCTGTGGTTGTAAGATTTCATCTTGCTACAGTATCCTTAGAACTATTTTGGAAGATCTGGCTGAGCTGGGTGCAAGGAAGGCAGGATTATTGAAGAAAATGGCCTGCAGTCTGGCAATCGGTTGTTGTTAAGCAAGTTTGCTTAAAGTCTTGGGGAAAGCCAGGAAGTATAGTGGATCCTAGCATGCTCTTTGCTGTGCGCAGACTTTCCTGAGCCCCTACTGGCTCCAGCCAGAATTGCATTTTTAAAATAAAAGGAAAGATGTTCAGCAGGACATAAACGACTCTGTCTTTGGGGGCACTCTTCAAAGGTCTTAACCTCAAGCTGTACTCAGGGTGGACAGCCCCTTTTGACACACCATCTCTTATGCTTTGGTTTCCTGAGTCAATACCAATCAGAATGTGGAAATACATATCTATCTGCCTGTCTAATTTCCAGCTGTGCCCCCTATCTGCAGATATCTAAATCCATAAATAGGGGACAAGCTTACTCCAAATAGATTTTTCTGCAAACTGGGGTAACTTCCTAGGTTTGGAGAAAAATCTGAACATTAAAAAAACCTGCAAAAATACATTAGGAGGTTTGAATTCCCACCTCCCCCCCCCCCCCCCAAAATTAAAAGTGTGTGTTCAGGCACGTACAGTACACTTACCTTTGAAAGTCCCCACAGTGAAGAGTGGTGCTGTGGTGGAAGCATAACCTGGGAACCACTGCCAGGCCTGGCCTACCTGAAGCTGTGCCAGACAAGCCGCTGAAAGCTTTGATTGGCCTGCCTGAAGCATCTCCAGGCAAGCCAGCAAGGGCAGGGCGGGAAAGTCAGATGGCTCATCCGGAGTAGCTCCTGGTGAGCTATTGAGAGCGGGGCAGGGGAAGTCTTAGCAGGCTGGCTGGAGCAGCTCCAGGGTGAGCCACTAAAATTAGCAGGGTGGGGGGAGGAAGGTGAAATGGCTCAGCTGGAGTTGCTCTAGGCAAGCCTGTGAGGAAAGGGAGGGAATGTTAGCTTGCCTGCCCAGATCAACTCTAGAACTGCCAAGAGCAGTGGGGGGGGGGGAGGGGGGGAGCTTGGCAAGGGTGCGGGCCATCAGAAAGAAAGAAAGAGTGCTGGGGTAGAGAGGTAGAAAGAACATTGCGGCCAGTGAGCATAGAGACAAATTGATGGGGCTAGAGAAGCAGAAACAGAAAGAATGACAAGGTTGGGAGCAGAAAGAGACATTGGGGCAGGGGGCAGAAAGAGCAAGAAATAGTATGATGAGGTAAGAGGCAGAGAGAGTGACAGCCATGGGAGAGAAAGAAGGGGTTGCAGTATGGAATAGTGAGAGGCAGAGAAGGAGGGGGAGGGGGAGGAAAGAACTTTTGGAGAGAATGCCCTATCCTCTTTTCACAGCTCACCAAGCAGTATTAAAACAGATGGAAGTTAGTTCTACCTCTTTCAATAAGGTTCCATGCTGGAGATCAAAGGGATGGTCATGTGCTTTTTTGTTGTCTAAAATCTTTGATATCAATCCCCTAGACTCCTAGAGGCATGCATGAAGATGCCTTATACTGAATCAGACAAATCAGTTCTTCAAGGTCTACTCAGATTGGCAGTGGGTCACCATGGTCTCAAGCAGAGAGAAGTCTTTCCAATGGCCTACTGACTGTTGAATGCCAGCTACAGTGGGTCTGACATCTAATACATTGGTCATGTTGTGGTCCTGGTATTTAAAACTGCATATGCAATTACTAGTAGAAAAATTAGTTCAACCTACAACCCCCAAACAGTGCTATTTGACCCAGTGGTTTCCACAGTTGTATATATGCCGTTTGAATTATATAATGTGTCTACAAGCAGCCACTAAATCTTTGCAGAACATTGGTACTCTCCTTATATGAAGAAATGAGCAGTGACTCAGGAAAGCTCATACCCCGACCACAAATTTTGTTAGTCTTTAAGGTGTGACTGGACTTGTACTCTTTCTGTTTTCCATATTGTGTTTTCTTCTTTGACTTCATTGTGTCATGGCCAAACAGAAAGATGGAGAGAGCCTTGAATTACCAATTTCTGCTATATATATATTTTGGAATTCTAATGGCCTACTTGATGACATGTGTTTCTTTTGGCTTGTTGTAGACCTTTGTGTTCTTGCCTCCTGTTTGTAGGCCTGATTGATTTTTCTATTAGAACTGTATTTGAAGAATCTTAGAGAGGCTGATAAAATTGTATCCAGGATATCAGAGGTGGAGTTGGTGAGGCATAGAAGGGAAATGAACTGTATTTGTATTTGAACAGGTTGAGATGGACTGGTTATATTCCAGATTCCTGGTTACATTCTGTTTACTGGACTGTGGTGCAAATAGTAGATTTGATTTTTAAAAGTGTGTATAATATATCCAGAGAATGTTTTAGAATCAATATTAATGTGATACTAAGCAACTTTGTTCTTGTATATGCAGTCCTATAAGATGGAGCCTCAATATGGATTGCAATAAAATAAAACCAATCATATTTTGTGAATATGTTTTAAACTTTGTTAATCTAGTCACATGTGATCAGGGGTGGAATTCTAACAGAAGCTCCTTTGCATTTTAGGCCACACCTCCCTTATGTAGCTGCCAATCCTCCCAAGAGTTTACAAGGCTCTTTTTGTAAGCTCTTGGAGGATTGGCTACATCAGGGGTATGTGGCCTAATAGGAGCTCCTGCTAGAATTTCACCCCTGCATGTGATTAATATAATCTGGTTCCATGCAGCCTTATGGAAATAGAGATCTATTCTCCAAGTTCTTCTCAGGGGTTGGACAGTGAAACAATCATGTCTGCTTAGCATCACTTTTTGTTAAAGGAATCGTGTCCAACATATATTTGTAGGTTTCCTCCTCTTAATGGTGTGTCTTCCAGTGGCTATTAGGTTGAACTTTTATTTGTAAAAAACTTTTTACATATGAGCACTTCTATCGTAAGTTGGTTGGTGATGCATAGAACACAAAGTTGAAATTAGGGTCTAGACATTTCCAAAGGTATGCGTTGGATTTCTACATTCTTCTTGGAAATTGCTACTGGGTATCATGAAAACATGAGTGACTTTATAGTTGGCTTAACTACTAGCAGAAGGCTGACAATAACAATGTCTTTGTTTCATGTCATATCTTTTAGCCATGAAATTATTAATATCAACTTGAAAAACAAGCCAGATTGGATTTTTGAGAAAAACCCATTTGGACTAGTACCCATACTGGAGACAAGCAAAGGTCAACTGATCTATGAATCTGCAATCACTTGTGAATATTTGGATGAAGTATATCCAGAGAAGAAGTTGTATCCTGAGGACCCCTATGAGAAAGCTTCTCAGAAAATGCTCTTTGAATTCTTCTCCAAGGTGTGTGCTGCACAGTGTCCCCTCTAAGCTGAGTTAGTGTGAGCTAGCTCACAGTTTTTTAGCCTCTGGCTCACACATTTTTGCATTATCTCAGAAAAAATGGCCCCAGATAAATCTAATTTATGCAGTAGCTCACAACTTTAATGCCAGTAGCTCACAAAGTAGAATTTTTGCTCACAAGACTCCACAGTTTAGAGGAAACTTTGGTGCTGAATGAAAACAAGAAGCTTTGCTTGTTTCAAAATCTCTTTGGAAAACCAAACTCTTTATCTGAAAAATCAAATTTTCCAAAGCACATCTCTTCCCAACCCAGAATATGTGGTTTGATGTTGGCAGTAGCTGGCCAGTCAAGGGGTAGACAGGAAGAGATTCCTTTGCCCACTGTTTCTGTGCAAACTGTAGAACTTACCCAGGCTCCATAAGGACTGCCTTCCCCAGGGTGGCCTTTGTCACAGCGCCTTAGAGGCTGATGAAATTGTTTCCAGGATATCAGAGGTGGGATTGGTGAGGCATAGAAGGGAAATGAATTTCTGCCCAGCTGACCAACATTATCTTGGTTTCAGTAGCAGCCAGAGCAAATTATGCGAGGAAGGGGCGTTCTCCAGTTTGGATAGACAATACATGCTACCTAGAAAGTTGGAGCTGTCATGCTTGCCTGCATGCTGAATGAAGGCAAGTGTAACAAGCTGCCAAAAGCTTCTGTTCCAGGCTCAAGAAATAATAGTTTTGGAAGCATCTCTAGTACTAAATGTTACAAGAAACATATTTCAGTGTATAAGCCTACAGATGCAGCAAATGGTGTATTTACAGACAACTACAGAAATCTGTTTAGTGGTTCTGCTATCCTGTATTCATATGGTTTCTCCAAGAAAAATTAAGAAATGCAAAATTATAGAAGGAAAACAATGATCTTAAAATGCCCAAAGGAAATCTGATGATGGCATGACTCTGAACTTTAAATTTCTAGGAACTGGATGCTGCAATCCATTCCATTTCTTTTGTCACCGACTTCTAAGGCATCTTATATAGGTTGTGGCTTGAGATAGTGGTCCTGTACTAATAGATAGGGAATGCATATGGATATAGGAAATAAATTACAATGCTCTCCAGGTTTGCTAGTATGAGGGACAGAATAGGAATGCATGATAACTGGCTCAGTGGTAGAGCATCTGCTTGGGAAGCAGAAGGTCCCTGGTTCAATCCCCGGCATCTCCAAAAAAGGGTCCAGGCAAATAGGTGTGAAAAGCCTCAGCTTGAGACCCTGGAGAGCCGCTGCCAGTCTGAGAAGACAATACTGACTTTGATGGACCAAAGGTCTGATTCAGTATAAGGCAGCTTCATATGTTCATAACTGTAATGTATTCCAACAGCAAAAGGTGGCAGTTGGCCACCATGTAATCTAGTATGTGTTCTAGTATAAGTATGTATGCTGGAGACAGAAGGACTGCTGTCGGTTATACTGTCATGTAAAGGATGAACTTCTTTGTAAGTGAGGCATTCTTTTTTAAATGGATACATGGAAACAAAAGGTCTCTTTGGCTATGCCAAAGCAACTCAATAACCACAAAATCGGGTGGCCAACGGCAGCTCTCCAGATGTTTTTTTGCCTACAACTCCCATCAGCCCCAGCCAGCATGGCCAATGGCTGGGGCTGATGGGAGTTGTAGGCAAAAAAAACATCTGGAGAGCTGCCGTTGGCCACCCCTGCACTAAATCATGGAACTATATTGAGATAGCTATTCTCTTCAGTACCCATTTTCTATAGGTTATAGCCCTATGATTGACTGAGCAGTCAGAAGTTTATTTTTTCTAGGTGTCAACCTAATCATTCTCGTAATGAGTAAATATGATAGAATCACAATGCTACGAAGTAGAAGAAGAAGAATTGCAGATTTATACCCCGCTCTTCTCTCTGAATCAGAGACTCAGAGCGGCTTACAATCTCCTTTATCTTCTCCTCCCACAACAGAACCCTGTGAGATGGGTGGGGCTGAGAGGGCTCTCACAGCAGCTGCCCTTTCAAGGACAACTCCTGCGAGAGCTATGGCTGACCCAAGGCGATTCCAGCAGGTACAAGTGGAGGAATGAGGAATCAAACCCGGTTCTCCCAGATAAGAGTCCGCACACTTAACCACTACACCAGACTGGTGTACTTGCATATTTAAATGAAACCAGAAACAGAAATACATACATATCATCACTTATCCCCTTTCCTTTCAAAGATAAAATATAGTTTTTGAGATTCTCACCAAAGCACTTTCACAATTATATAGTCTTACACAGTCCACATCTGAGAGATTCAGGGATGTTTTGGTTGCGACTTATATAGGCCCATTTACATGATATCCAAACCTTCCAATTTGTCACTTATGATGGTATGAGGCAAACACTTCTCGGAGCTTAGAAGAAATTTCCCATAGCAGTTTTTGAATCAAAGCTGAACTATTAGATCAACTATTAGATCAAAAAAATCAACTGGAGATTTTTTTAGGCATCTCTTCTCCAAGGATGGAATAGTGAATACATAACTGAGAAAGTAAAACTTACACATTTTGCAAATTTGAAAACTAAAGCAAATTGTTTGTTCAGTTAGTACCTGTGGTCAATTAATACCTTTGTCAAAAGGTCTAGGATAGTCTGGAATTCAGAGTGCTTCTCCAGCAGGCCACTCTGAGGAGTAACTAACATCCTTTTATTAACACGGTTTTATAAGAGGTAGCAGCTGTCCTCAGTATCATAGGTGGATACAGGGGAAATATTGTTTTTTGGATTGCATATTAGTCCTTCAACAAAAATGCTGAACATTTTTATGCCTGAATAACATTATAGTCTCTACTATTTTTAGCTAACTCCTGTGCCCTACAAGTACTTTCTGACAAAAAGAAATGGAGAAGATGCATCTGCACTGCAAGAGGAATTCACTGAAAAGCTTCTCAAATTTGAGGAGGTGAGAATTGGGATTCCTAATCCCCCTTAGGGAAAGTATAAAGTATTCTCTCATAAGGTAGAGAGGCTCCCCTGGTTTGTGACTATGTTAGTGACACCTTGGGAGATATATATATGTCTTGGGTTGAGTTCCAAGTTAAAAGGGTTGTCAGCAAATGATGTGAAAGACCTCTGACTAGAAAGCTGCTACCAATCAGAATAAACAATACTGTCCTTGATAGAGCAGTGGTCTGAACTCATGTAAAGCTCATGTAAAGTTGTTTCATGTGTCTAAGCTTACAACACATAAAAGCAAAGCCAGTACAAACAAATTTAAACTTGCTTATTTTAAGAGAAGGATGATCCTTATTTGGCTTTACTTCCATCAATTTTAGAGCAATGCAAATTTTATAATTCTGATCTTGAGTACATTGAGTTGGCCATTTCACATAACTGGTGCTGTGTCATTTGTGTCTTATTTGCTGCTGTCCACTAGAGGGAGGCATGTTCACACTTGTGTAGATCTGTCTTACTGTCAGACACTTGGGAGTCTTGTTTTTTTTCATAAAACCCCGGGCTTGTCCCCAATGATGATAATATGGTTCCAGCTGAGAATAAGATAATACATGTTTCAATGGTAAGAATCATAGAATCATATTTGCAGCAGTTCATGGAATCATAATTGCATATGGTTGGCTCATAATTATAGTTGCATATGGTTCACTCATGCATGTTTGAAAGATAGCCTTGAGAATAAGTTACATGGCCCTGATGATTTTTTTTAGTTAATAAATGTGAACAATTAAGAAAGAAGAACACAAAAAGAAGCACACAGATCAGAAAATTAATTTTTAAAACCTTTACAGTTCATGGAATAGTAGGGCAGTGAACATACAGTGAAGCTGGGGAATAAGGGGGCGAGATGAGAGTATCTAGGGCTGGATATTGGGTGAGACAGGCAAAGAGTGACTTTTTTTCTATGTGAGTCTCGATATCAGAAATTAAAATGAATGTGCTGGGAGGTGTGTGGAAGCAGAGGTGTGAGCATTCCAGATCTTTGCACATTCAGTGAGGTCAAGCAATTTGCCAAATACCAACACAGCTTGAAAGCATCACACAGGTCTACAATGTGGGATTAGAGGTGCTGTATTTAAAGGTGCTCAATTGCATCCTGTTGCTTTCCCTTTGCCATCTAGGTATCTGTTTCTGCAGGCTTTCATTGTGTGCTTCTGTTAATCTAATTTCTTGATGTCCAGTGTTTGTTTCTCTTTAGATTCTAGCCAACCACAAGACAAAGTTCTTTGGTGGGAACTCTGCCTCCATGATTGACTATCTTATGTGGCCTTGGTTTGAGCGTATGGAGGCCTTCCAGTTACATGAGTAAGTCTTTGGGATTTCTTACAGCACTCAGATATTTGGGGAACGTTTTTCCATCTAACTACCTGCCACTAGTCCTTGACAATTACTTCCAGTTAACTGTGGGAGTTACTGACAAGAGAGACCTGCCTTTGCTTGTCCTGTCTTTCTCCTACTTGTAATCTTTAAATTATGCATGTAGGGGATGAATGCATGTAGGGGATAGGGCAGTTGCCTTTCCAGTTGTTCAGATGTCTCCCAAAGAAAAGAATTATTAGGATGGTAGACAGATGGACACACCTAAAGGATGGGTGGGGTCAGTAATTTCTCTTGAATTTACCTGCAGATTGTTTAATTAGGGGGATAAAGACTCAGCTATTACAGGTATTAAAGTAGCATGGTTAGAAAGGTACTTTTAGGACCTGTGACTGCTATTGTGACTAGCAGAGCAATCCAGAGGGGGGGGGGGGCGAAAGTCTTTTGGAAGCAAACGAGCCGCTACGTGGGCGCAGGAAGGGTTTGCGCCAACGTACGACCGGCACCGCCACACCGTCCGAGGGCAGTGGCGCCTAAGGGCTGCGCCCAAGCGTGGGCGGAAGTGAGGTGGAGCGCGGTGTTCAGGTGGAGGAGGGGGTGGAGTTGGGGGTGTGGCCAGGCTTAGGCGGTTTCCAGAGCAGGTTGGCCCATGACACGCCCCCCACCCCCCGAGAAGTGCAACTTTACGCCTGCAAAAATGGCGGTGTGCCCCATAGGCATTTTTTGAAACCAAAACCAAAGGTCGTCTGCGCCACTGCGGAAGCTCGAAACCCCTTAGGGAGCGGTGTGATTGCCTCACCGATCCCCTTGTGCCTCGGGCTGATGAGCCCCCTCCCCAGCACCTAATTGCGTCTCCCCCCTCCTAGAAATACTTCCTCTCTGGCCTCACACAACTCAGTTGTTAGGGAGAGGAGCGCGTGGCGGGGAAATCTGCCGGTGAGCTCCCGGCCATACGGACTTAGAGTGAGGGACAGGTGAGGTGACAGGTTTTGCACCTCGCAGTTGCTTCGACAGTATCTTTGACTTGCGAGGGGGAAACAAGAGCTAACTGCTCTTGTTTCCAGGTCTCCGCATGGCAACAGGTTCTCTCTCGCTCATTGGGCCCCGTCTCCCCTTTGGAAGCCAACTGAGCGTCCGCCCACCACTTATGTCTGGATTGGGCTATAGGCCACTCTTTTCTTACATTGGGCAGTGAATAAGTATATCATATTTACATTGCCTTTATGTTCCATTGCCTTTTCTCTGTGCAGACTTTTTTGTCTGTACTTGTATGCCTGAACTAGACCTCAAATCCAGCTCATTCATTTAGGATCAATGGTTCATTTGTTGGAATTACACACTTATAGAACCACCTCCCCTTTAGTGAACTTTTCCCACTGCTGAGCAGAAGGCAACTACTGTGAATTGTATGCCCCATGCTAGAGATGGGCCTCTTAACGGCTATTAGCCATGATGGCTGAATAGAACCTTGTTGGTCAGCCAGATGTGGTTCCGAGTATACTGTAGATAAGCAGGGGATAATCTTCTGGGGTAACCTGAACATTAGCCATCTTACATAGGGAGGCAAAATCCCACTTCCTTTCCTCTTCTGGTGGGCCTGTTTCCCTTCTCTTGCTTCATCTCTACTTTCCTCCTGTCATCTATCATGTTTGGGGTGTTTTTTCCCCTTTTCTTTCTAGTTCAGTCTTCCTTCCTTGCACACTCAGTTACCTGTGTTGTTCATCCACCCACTTTCTCCCCACCCCCTTCTGCCCATTCACCTTGGCAGTCCTGTCCAGCATGGCAAAGGAGGAGGTGGAAAAGCAAGCCTGTGGTGGAGATAAGCCTCCCTGTTATCAGCCTGAGATGACCATTTTTCTTCATGTGTTACTATTACTGGGTTTTTTAAAAAACATTTCCTATCTTCTATAGGGCTGGCGATTGCCCAGGGTTCTCAGAAATAAATATCTTAGCCCATATTTTAGCTAACTATCCTTGTTAGTTTTTTGGTCTCCACAATGGGGCAACTCATTCCTATTAGGTAATATGATATAGAAATATTGGATAATAAATGTGACTTGGTAACTTGGTATATAAATCTGGACTAGATGGATCATAGTCTGATCCAGCAAACTATTTCTTGAGTCAGTGTGAGAAGCCAGTCATTTCAGGCTGTTCAGCCCTCTGCTAGTCTCTGATAGCAATGTAGGCTGTGGAAACAGTGTGATATGAACTGCTGCAATTATAAGTACTGAAATAATGATTTGATCTCTTAATAGTTACACTTAGTCACTTTAGTGCACAATCTCCCCTTCCCTTCTTACAAAACAGATATAAGACATTTAAAAGTTGTGAGTTTCACAGTTAGCCTTTCTGTTTCTCCATAGGTCTCTGAACCGTACCCCAACACTAAAACATTGGGTGGAATCCATGCAGCTGGATCCTGCTGTTAAGGCTACGAAAATAGATACACAGATGCACAAAGGCTTTTTGGAGCTGTATGCAAAGAACAGCCATGAGGCCTCTGATTATGGTTTGTGAGTTGGTGGGGAGCCTTCAGTGCATGGCCTTGTTAATTACATGCTAATTGCTCAAGTGCACAAGATTAGACCTGAACTAGATCGCAAAGCTTATTGTGAACAAGGTCTGTGATTGCTGTACCATGGGGATATATGGGTGTACTGAAATGACAGGCCCACTTGCATAAAGCCCTTCTTGAAAGATGCATAAAATTGGGATGTGAGGAAAGTTTGGGGAGTTGATTGTTTCTGAGTGTCTAGTATTTAGTTGCTCTTGTAACTTTCTTTGTTTGTCTTTTTCAGTTTAGGATAGTTTCCCTAAACTGTACAGATGAGTACTTTTACAAGAATAAACATAGTTCAAATGCAGAAACTTCCTGTTTCCTTTTCTTTGTAGCAGCAACAGCAAGCAGAGTAACACAAGTGGGGATTTGTGCAATCAAGCTTAGCCTGTTTGTGCTGAACAGTTACAAATGCTGTGCTGTTGAGTACCCACTCTGTTTAGCTTTTTCTTTTCAAACTAAGAAGGAAATATATTGGACTGCAGACACAAACCGTCACTTCTCTGTTACTTTCCATCATATTCTGGTTACTCAGCAACCCTAAAATAGCAAAACTAATAACTGTATTTGAAAAGGGAACTTCTTGTAACTGTTTTACATCATGCAGGGAAGTAATTCAAACCTGATTTTTAAAAATTACTTTTCAGTCTGGCAGGGATTCAACCCTAGATTATCTGTTAAACTAGTAGCTATAGATCTACCCTGTGCCCGATTTATAATTTTTTTTCACTTGCACTTATAGCTAATTATTTATGTATTAGATTTGTACATAACACAGTTTGCTTCCATCGATAAGCTTTAGGTGCAAGTACACCTTTTAAATTGTGTCTTCTAAGCTGCCATTGAAGAGAATGATGCATATTCTTTTGGGACAGTATCAAATGAAACAGCGTTGGGAGTTCAGAATCAGAGGACTATACATATAAGAACATTATTCCATTTTATTTATTAGCCACAAGCTGAAGTCTTCAAGGCCATAGTGACTTGTAAGTAGTTTCCATTGTGTTCCTAGAACACTTTTTTAGTTCTTCAATGTACTAGGATAAACGTGCTTCTGCAACAGCAACAAACAGAAGAATATTACTTCGTAATTTACTATTAAGTATTAGCCATCATTCTGTTTTCAATTTCAACAGGATGCAGTGGCTACAAGAGAAGGGGGAGACAGTGGGGAATGGATTGATTCTTCTGTGTCTCTGTCTCCAGTTAGATCAGTGTGGAAAATGCACCATATTGAGCTTGCTTAAACCTAATCACCTTTGCCTGTTCTAGTCAAAACAAGGGGAAGTTACAAGATCATGAATATTTTTTATCACATGTCTCTGCCACTGTGAATAACAAATGAAGCACAAGTCATGTAGTATTGTGGACCAGTGCACACAAAGTGGCCATTGGGGTTGGGGTGAAGAATAATGGAGTCACTTAGCTCATTGGTTGGGGATGTCACTTAGCTCATTGGTTGAGGTCTGTATCTTTTCCTAAGATTGACAACTACCTTGTAGAATGACTTTATATTTAACTAGGAATAAGGCCTGTTGTGGAGAAAAATACAAGAGGCTATGGTTGAGTCCCCCCCCCCCCTTGCTCTCTTCCCACCCATGCAAGGTGGCCATTTTCTGTAGGGAAATTGATCTGACTTCAGCTTTCCATCTCCTCCCCCCTCCCTGCAGCCTTTACCTAGGAAAGGTACAGTCTTTCTCCACAGCATGGACCAAAGCAGCTTACATCATTCTCCTCTCTTCCTTTTCATCTGCATAACAACCCTGTGAGGTAGGTTAGGCTGACTGGTCCGGAATCACAGAATGGACCAAAGCATGAGGGAAGTAACCTCAGCCAGGGTATAATGACACAAAGTCCAGCCTGCAAAGCAGCCATTTTCTCCAGGGGAAGTGATCTCTGCTATCTGGAGAGCAACTATAATTCTGAGTGATCTCCAGCCCTCACCTGGAGACTGGCAACAGTGGTTCCCTGGGAGGAAATGGCTGGCTTGGAGGGTAGAGTGTATGGCATTGTACCTGTCTGAGGTTCCACCCTTCAAATCTCCAGAAATTTCCCAACCTGGAGTTAGCAACCCTATCTCCTCTTTATGAGTTCCTCTGCCTTCAGCTTTCCATCTCCTCCCCCCCTTCCCTGCAGCCTGTGCCTAGGAAAAACACAGTTGTAAATCAGGAGACTTCCTCAGGAACACACTCTTGCCTGTCATAGATTCTCCTTTTCTTTGTCAGCCTAAGTAAGTTTCAGCTCAACCAAGCTTTGCAAATGTTCTCCGGATCCTGTTATATGTGAAATTCTGGCTCATGTTGACTACTTTTTAACTGCTAGACTTTGAGAGCTGTGTGTGCTTCTAGTTCCCTGTCCAACTTAGGCTAATTGGAGCAGCACTGATGCCCCCTGCTTAATATAATGCTTATCAATGGCAAGATAACAAAAACAAAGTTCTTCTGGAAGAACAAGGAGGCATTGTTATATATGGTAGATCCCTGTCGGGATGATACAGGTGATGCTATGGAATACTGTTCAGTGAGTGTGTGACTTTTCTTTTAAATCCTTCTGCATGTATCCAGTACAAATAGCATCTTGCTTGAAGTTTTTTACCTTTTTACCTACCTTGTTCCTCAGCTAATTCCTTGACAGATATTATCATGGGCTTAATGTTGGTGACAATGTTGGGTATTTATTCTGCATGTAGCGTCTGAGTATCTACTGTGTTGATGCTGTTGTGGTAGGAGCAGCACAAGATGGTTTCATTGTCAGTCACCTACATAGGATGCCCTCAAACAACATTCATAATGTTGGCGTGTGTGCAGGCTTTTGCTCAGGACTGCATGGGGGCAAGTTCTACCAGTCTGAAGCTAAGGAGGCTGGGTTGCCTGTGTTACCAAGAATATCTTCTCCAGGAAGTGGTACTATTTATAAACCTTTAAAGAATCTAGCCCCCAAATGCTGTATTAATAAATATGCTTTAAATAAAAAGCCTATCAGAAGCAGGAAGAGGAGCAAAGCTGATAAAGCAACTGGGGCTGTGGAGGTAGGAACATGGCTTATTTTGAAGAGTGACCTCACTGCCTGCTTGCTCAGGAGAGTAGGGTGACTGGATTATGAAGAAGAGTAGGTTTTTATGCCCCACTTCTTTCTACCTTAAGACCTCTCAAAGTAGCTTAAAATCACATTGCCTTCGTCTCCCCACAACAGAGACCTTGTCAGGTAGGTGGGGCTGAGTTCTGAGAGAACTGTGACCTGCCCAAGGCCACCCAGCAGGCTTCATGTGGAGGACGGGGGAATCAAACCCAGTTCTCCAGATTAGAGTCTGCCACTGTTAACCACAACCACACTGGCCCCCACCATGTGGAGTTCTTTTCAGAGTGGGAAGCACAGAGCCCTGAACAAAGGGTGCTATTTGGGGGAGGAGGGGGAAAGAAAGTACTAAACAGAAGAGTAGCTTTTTAACATGAGAGCAAGAATGAATGAAGCAGCAATCCCTTCAGTGTAAGTGTATATTATTTTTAAGATATGTATTTTATTTACCAATACATTAAAATTAAATGAATCTCCACTTTAGGGAGCTCAGAATCAGGTTATTAAACAATGAAATGACAGCCGCCCCCCTCCCCAACAGCATTTGGGAACTAAACATAGAAGCAATAGCTCAGAAGCATTAAATGAATGATTAAATGCCCGTGGTAATGATATTACTGCTCTCAAGTAGTGGCTTCATCAGACTAACTGAACCCTGGCTTGTCTTAGTAGCTATTACTAAGACTCATTGTGCTGTAGTGGCTAGAGCAGGGGTGTCAAATGCATTTGTTATGAGGGCTGGAATTGACAAATGAGATCTTGTCGGGCCAGGGCATATGTGTAATGAAATGTAATGCCAGCTAGCAGAGATACAAACTTTATAAAAGACACAAACACAATTAATGATTTTAAAAAAAACTTTAAATAAAACAGGCTTAAAATATTAGCACTTTTTGTTTTTAAAGGTGCTTTCTTTGTAACTCTTGCATGGGATCCAGGGAACTGAGACAAAGGAAGCTCTGGTGCTTTCCTTCTTTTCCCAGGGGACCAGGAAGGGGAAGAGCCTCAGCCAATAGAAAGAAAAGAGGCTTGGCTCAGTAGCTCTGTTGTGCAATTGAGAGAACCTGGCAAAGCAAGCTCTCCCTCCCCAAGGGAGAAAATAGAGGTTTTGCTCTGTAGCTCCTGTGTGATTGAGCAAGCCTGGCAAAGCAAGCTATGATGCAGAAGGAAGCAAGGAAGATGGAGAAGGAAGCAGATGACAGCCAGTTGCTTGGGGGGCTGATAGGAGCCCTCTGGGGCCCTGGTTTGGCCCCCAGGCCGCATGTTTGACACCCATGGGCTAGAGTGACAGATAAAGATCTGGAAAGCCCAGGTTTCATTTCGTGCTGTGCCATAGAAGTTTGCTGGGTGGCCTTGGGCTAGTCACAAACACTCAGCCTAATCTACCTCACAGGATTGCTGTAAGGATAAAATGGATGAGAGGGGAATGATGTAAGCCACTTTGGGTCCTCACTGGAAAGAAGGGCAGGGTATAAATGAAGTAAACTAAAATAAATTCAGAATGCAGCAAAAAGAATTCTACTTTTGCTCTTTCTGAATGGGAAAAATATGGCTGTCTGAAAATTACTGTGGCTCAGAAAATAGGTTAATACTTGTTATATGTGTCTGCCCTTTCTCCTCGCAGTTGTTCTGGGGCAATGTCCTTATTAGAGAAGTGGTAGTTTCTTGCTTGGATCACTTCAGTTTGGTTTTTCTTAAGGATATCACCAGGTGATCTTCCTCACTCATGAGTGGCAGCTTGGCTTCTTTCTTTTTTTTAGCAGGAACACACAAGAACACAGTTCTGACTGGCTTGGTGCTAGGGGTGTGGTCTAATATGCAGATGAGTTCCTGCTAGGCTTTTTTCTACAAAAAAAGCCCTGCGTGGCAGTGACAGGTGGATCAGTTAAGGGAAATTATCAGTGCCTCTTTGAAAGAGAGTAGATTGCTGCCATCTTTTACAGAGGTGGTAATTAAGCGCCCCCTTCAGAAACCAGGGTTATTTCCTCAATTTATGGAGGAAATAATGTGTGGTGGCAGACACACATCCTTCCTTGGTCCTCTTTAATCTGGCTTCTGATCTGGTTATGGGCCTCCAGGAGCTTTAGTGGCCATTGGATTTCAAGATGCTGCTAGTGCACATCCTATAGGGATTGAATAATCTGCTCTTGAAATGTTATGCTTTCATAATGAAACATTACTAGAGGGGAGTCATTGATGCCACTGCTTCTTGGGTGCTGTTATGAGGTGCTTGCAAGAGATCTGATCTATCACTGTTGTTGTTTGATATCTATATGAAACTACTGGGAGAGTCTTGCTGGAACTTTGAGTTTGGATCTCATTTGTAATGTTGATAATGCTCTAGATTTTATTAATACAGAGCTGAAGGACAGCACAGCTAGATGTGAAGGTCTGCCTGTCCTGGAAGAGAAGCATGCAGCTTCACCATATCTCTGTCTCTTCATCACAGCCAATCTGACTGTTTTGAATTAAAAAATTGAGTCCATTTGTCATCTTTTTAAGTGAACATGCTTGGGAGTGTGGGGAATACAGAATTCACAGTATGTCACCTGCTTTGGCTCTAAAAGCAATTATGGAAGATGCAAGCAAAGCCACACACATATTCAGACTGGCACTGGAAAGCAACTGGGCTAGCATACGTGCTTTTAAAGAGCTCTTTAGGTCAAAAGCCATCCATTCAAAGGGAAAACTGTTGCAACCATCTTATGAATGCTCAGGCAAGTTTCATCAGTTCCTGCCTCAGTCCATTTGTTTGTACTGCATACAGGGTTGCTGGATCCTGCTGCTGAGAGAACTTCTGTACCAATTAGGTTTGTGTAGGAAGTTGAATTTAACCAGGTGTAGCTTTTTTCAACATCTGAGACCTCTGGAAGACAACTGAATATGATACAAGGATTAAACTCATACTGTTGCTATAGACAGCTATGTGAGCTCATCTTTTGTGACATTATCTCCCAAATCTACTTCTTATGCAAAAAGTAGAAAGATAAACAACTTTCCTTCTGGAAATATTCAGCCAGCTGAATCACACATTTTTGTGTTTTGTGTGAGCACTTTAGTGTATCAGTGTGTGCTGACTAAATTAACATATGAGATCTTTCAGAAACTTAATACTAAAGCTGCAGTTTAATAAAATCTCTCATGGATGCCTGATAATGTCCTTAGTACAGAGAATTCCTATGAAAGTACTATTTGAAAATCCACTGCTTCAAAAGTTTTATACCATAAACATTTGGATTTGTTTCTCCTCTGAGAAATACTTTCAACACTGTAACAAATCTAGAAATACTGCTGACTGCAAAAGAAGATAGGTATTTTCCACTTCAGCCATGTAATTACTTAAAATAAAATAACTGAAGTTGCAATGGTTTGTTTAACAAGCCTATTAACTGGAGCCAGTATTTTACAAGGAGTCAATTATATAGCATGTAAGATGGAAGAAACATTAAAAGTTTAAATGCAGAAGTTGCCTATAAGAAGAAAGGAATTCCAGTGAGATGTCTGGCATCTCTTTTTATGGCCTCAGAGGATTTTTAGGCAGTTTTGCAAAACCAATTTTCCAGCAGTTTTAAGGTGAAAAAAGCAGAGGCTTTAACTACTCTTTTCTGTCTTTACCTTTAAGCTCCTTACTTTAGAAACTAGATTTATGTCTTTAGTGTTGGTTAACAAAAGCAGATTACAGCTGATGTGATAAGATCCCAGCATCCTTTTCTGCTGGAGAGTGTACTTGCTCTGCTTCCACTTCCTCCAGAGATAAGCATGCAACACCTGCGAGTGGAATGACACATTACACACAGTTTTTGAGTATTTTAAAGTGAACTTTATTGCAGGCAAGTCACTGAAGCTATGACTTGAAGCGGAAGACTGATGCTAGGGGAAGAGGGGCTTAGGAGATAGTGCTGGGGAGGAGTCTGTGTTTGTGGTGTATGCTACAGAACCAGTGACCTGGAGTTGTTTAGTCATGGCATCCTGGAAGTCAAATTTAGGTTGCAAGGTAAGAGACTTAAAAGTCAGAACCTCAAAGGAAGCTTTGATTGAAATGCTGCCTGTTTTAAGCATAGGGCCAACTAGACAGGCACAGTTGGGGAGTCTCAATGTATGGATGAGATGAAGAGATGAAGGATTTAGATTTCTTAGGTACTGGGAAACACTTTGGCATGAGTTAGGCTTATATAAAAGCAATATGCTCCACTTGAATCAGGATGGGACTAGACTGCTGGTACGGAACATGAAAAGGTGGCTGTAGTGAGATGAGAGGGACAGGAGATGCTTTGAGAACTATGATGTTGGAAAGAGATCCAGTTATCTTCAAAGTTAAGCTCTTTGCCGGAACAGGGAACATTTTCCTACTGGGAGAAATAACACAACAGGTCTTTGGTGTGTTAACATGTCTTGATTGTAGGATGTGGGCTTGGCAGGCTGGGGACTAAAAGCATAGCACCCAGATTGGCTAAAGACCCAAGAGCACAGAGGTGGCATCTGAAAAGGGGAGCTGTTCCTTTGTTTGAACTGACCAGAAGGCAGGTTTCCTTTGAGGCTCTTTTTGGCTGAGTAGGGTGTGTTTTGCCTTGAGGATGACAGAGGGGAATGATGTGAAAAGGGGATGCAGGTGAACCAGGGTGGGGGCATCCTGCATCTATCCAGATCAGAAGCATCATAGATTGCAAGGACTTTAATTAGAATCTGTCTTTTTAGTGTGTCTAGATCTTGGCCTTGCAGTACCTTTCACTTCTGCTTTGTAGAAATACAGTTCTGTTTGAACTGAGGGAGTCTGCACAAGTCCTTATCACCTGTCTGCCTCCTTGGCGTGCTACTGAATGATACCCCTGCAAGATTACAGGGAATTGTGCTGTGGGTGGGTTGGATTTTTTCTGAAGTGGTGGCGGCAGTGAGAAAGGGGACAAAACAATGGCTAGTCTTGCCCACAGCATGATGGAGACTACAACAGTGGCAGAGCTGCTTTTAAACTGAATCCAGGGAGAAAGCTGACAGGAGCTGAGAAGCATCCAGTTCAGACATATCCCAAAGCAGCAAAGGGTAAAATGCTTCCAATTGACCAAATCAGGATGGGTGAAGATGGAAAGTGAGGATAGAGTAAACCAATCACGGTTGGTAACAATACTGGGCCCCCAAAGTAATTTAGTACTGGTAACATGCAATTGGCATCCTGACCAAAACACACTCAGGGGGATCTTGATATTAAGAATGAAATCAGGGAGGCATCCAAAGTTAGGCAACTTTAACTGATCACGTTGACTGGATAAATGCATGCCCAGTCATGCCAAAGAAGTAAAACTTCTAGATACTCTAAATGACTGTGCCATAGAACAGCTGATCTCAGAGGGGAGGTGACCTTGGATTTAATCCTCAGTGGTGCTGCCCAGTGCCTAATGCACGATGTGGATGTGGTTGAACAGGGAAGTGGGGGAGTTGTCTGGAAAATTACAGGCTGGTTAGCTTAATATCTGTGCATTGGAAATTAACAGAAAGCATTATTAAAGATGAAATTGTTAAGTATCCTGAAGTGCAAGCCCTGCTGAATAAAAACCAACATGGCTTCTGCAAAGGTAAGTCCTGTCTCACTAGCCTTTTAGAGTTTTTTATAAGTGTCAGTAAACATATAGTCAGGAATGAGCTGGTAGATGTTGTGTATTTGGATTTCCAAATGGCTTTGGACAAGTCTTGTTGCTTAGAAACTGGCTAAAAAGCAGGAAGCCGAGTAGAAATAAAATTATCAGTTCTTGCAGTGGAGGGATGATAGAAGCAGGGTCCCTCATTTGTACTGGGACTGGTGCTTTTCAGATTGTTCACAAATGAATTGCAGCTAGGGATGAGTAGTGAGGTGGCTTAGTTCATAGATGGCATCAAATTATTTAGGGTGGTTAAATCAAAAACAGATTGCAAAGAGTTCCAAAAGAGGGTTACAGTCCAGTAAGATTGAGGTCAGAGAATCAGATTCCCTTCTAGAAATACTTTGGGTCACAGAATTAGAGTTGGAAGGTACCTCCAGTGTCATCTAGTCCAACCCCCTGCACAATGCAGAAAACCCACAAATACCTATCCCAAATTCACAGGATCTTCAGCACTATCAGATGGCCATCTAGCCTCTGTTTAAAAACCTCCAAGGAAGGAGAGCCCACCACCTCCTGAGGAAGCCTGTTCCACTTAGGAATCACTCTAACGGTCAGAAACTCTTTTCATTTAATTTTAACCCATTGGTTCTGGTCCTACCTTCTGGGGCCACAGAAAACAATTCCCCACCATCCTCTATATGACAGCCCTTCAAATACTTGAAGATGGTGATCACCTCTCAGCCGCCCCGTCTCCAGGCTAAACATCCCCAGCTCCTTCAACCTTTCCTCATAGGACTTGGCCTCCAGACCCCTCACCATCTTTGTCGCCTTCCTCTGGACCCAGCTTGTCTATATCCTTCTTAAAATGTGGTGCCCAAAACTTAATACAATACTCCAGGTGAGGTCTTATCAGAGCAGAATAAAGCGATACTATCACATCACGTGATCTGGACACTATACTTCTGTTGATACAGCCCAAAATTGCATTTGCCTTTTTAGCCACTGCATCAGACTGTTGACTCATGTTCAGCGTATGATCCACTAAGACCCTTAGATCCTTTTCGCACATACTACTGCTAAGACAAATCTCCCCCATCCCACAACTCTGCTTGGGATTTTTCCTACAGAAATGCAGAACTTTACATTTATCCCTGTTAAAATTCATTTTATTGGTTTTTGCCCAGTTTTCCAGCCTGTCAAGGCCATCCTGTATCCTGTTTCTGTCTTCTACTGTATTTGCAACCCCTCCCAATTTAGTATCGTCAGCAAATTTAATAAGCATTCCCTCTATTCCTTCATCCAAATCATTTATAAAGATGTTGAACAAAACAGGTCCCAGGACAGATCTGTGAGGCACTCCACTTGTCACTCTTCTCCAAGAGGATGAGGAACCATTCACAAGCACTCTTTGGGTGCAATCTGTCAACCAGTTACAGATCCACCTAATGGTAACAGGATCTCATAATACTAGGAACTGGAATCATCCACGGGAGCTGGAATGTGGGAGATTCAAGAAAAGGAAGTACTTCTTAACAGCACATACAACTGGAACTTGATGCTGGCAGGATGTGATGGTGATAGATCATGGCTGCTAGTCATGATGGATATCCACTCCTTGCTTCTTTATATCAGTTGCTGGTTGTGGGGATGCTGTTGGAGTTATACTCCTTGTGGTTTTGATAGAGACAATTGGTCAGCCTCTGCAGAAACAGAATGCTGGACTTGATTAACCCTTCAACTGATCCAGTGTGGCTTATTTGTTCTTGAATTTTTGAATTAGTACATGTTCTTCTTTCTCTCTAATATTACACTCTCTCTTTCCCCCCCATCAAGTCACAACTGACCTATGGTGATCCTGTAGAGTTTTCAGTACAAACACGTTCAGAGCAGGTTTTCCATTGCTTTTGTCTGCATAGCATCCTTCTTAGGAATGGGCACAATGGTTCACAAGCCAAAATTCATCGTGAAGGTGTCTTCCCTGAACATTTACTGAACTTCTGCCTGGTTCAGTACAGTTCTTTGGGCCATTTAATCCTAACAGCAGATGGGCGCAATCACCCACTGTTAGGTTTAAATGGCTGCAAGCCATTTCAGTAATCCATTTAGCTTCCCCCACTTGGAATCAGTAGGGGGAGCAAAACAGATCACTGAATTGGCTTGAAGCTTCAAAGTGGGAGGAAGTGAAATGGATGGGTTAAATGGCTGCCAGCCATTTAACCATTCCCAGGCAATCTCCCCACTTTCTTCCGGCTGCAGTAAACAGTTTGAGGATTTCAGGGCTCAGTTCTGGGTTTGCAAGGTTGGCCCTGAACCAAATTTTTCTGGTTCATGTCTATCCCTAACCCTGGTATTCCCTGCTGGTCTCCTACCCAAATACTAACCAGGGCTAACTAGCTTCCAAGATCTGACAAGATTGCACTATCCATATCAGGGCACTTTTTATATGTGTGCATGTTTTGCTTTGTTCTTAATTTGGTAGCTACTTTAAACAGCTGATTAAATTGTTTTACCTAGAAGTGCGCCATAACTTTTGTTAGAGCAATGTATATTTTTCTTAGCAAAAGATAGAATGGAATTAATAAAATACAGATTTCTAGAGTGGGGGGGGATCTATTTCCATCCAAGGATGTAAGTATGCATATGAGGAATCTCTCAGGTATACTGGTGCTATAGGCAGACATGGTTCCTGCTATTACCCGAACCAATCCAGCAGCCAGAGCTTTAGATTTGTAATCTCAACTGTAGCAGTAACAACACCTGTTTGGAGCAGGAATGTTGGCTCTGAACTAGCAACCAATTAACTCTTTTCTTTTCACTCCACTTCCAGTTATGAGCACCATCACAGATGATCTGACCAAGTATAGGTATAGTCCAGGATGCTAGATGGGCTTAATGATGTTAGAGAGATGTGCAGTTAACCTTGTACAGGAGACAAAACTTCACCATGCAGCTCAAAGATCTTGCTTACTGCATCTAAGTCTCCTGTGCAGTGAAGGTATTTTTAGTTCCCATGTGAATTTGATTTTCATTTTAAAAGACCATTGCTTCAAGTATGTTTTTAAAAAAAGCAATTCAACATACATTATCCTACAATAGTAATATAAACTCTTTTCTGTTTTCCGGCAATAAGCACTTCCTGTCAAAACAGGAAGTGGCAAAGCAAGTATTTGAGCTATACTGAAGAAACAGCGGCAAATGCTGCAGCCCAGGCAGTAGAGACAAAGAATGTTAGCATGTATTACCCCTGCCCACTGCCACTGCCATTTAAGGATGTCTTGGCTCTGCATACTAATAAAAATTCAGCAAGAGGCTGAGAATCACATCAGACAAATAGTTGTACTGGCTTTTTAAAAACGGAGCTGCAACTATGCCTTAATACAAAGTACGGTAATCTTTAAAAATATACAATTGTTTTATTTTGCCCCCTTTCCTCTGATTACACCAAACATGAACTTTTGCCTCCCTGTCCAGGATGTTATTCCTTGTGGAACCTGGGGCACACATTCTGGTGCTTTCAGCACACTAAATTTAGACCCTCTCAGGAAATATGAAACACTGTTTGTTTTTCTCCTGTGATCTGCCTGTAAAACTAGCATGTAAAAATAGGCTGCAGGATGGGAAGTACATTGCAAATTCTGCAGTCTGGAAGCAGACTAGTGAATGCTTTATGCCACTCCTGCTTTTTTAGTATATAGCCAGGTAGTTCTTTGTGCCAAGGAAGAGTTTTGCCTCTACCCAGTTTCTTTTTAAAAGACATAAGCAACACAAAGTTGCTTAAAAGAAACCTGAAAAGATATTTTAGTCAAGAAGCAGGATGAGGTAAAAAAAAAAAGGGCAGTGAGATGTCAGAATGTGGACTGTATTACTTCTGACTGTTTTTAAAACTGCAAGTAGAGAACTACTTACTACTGTTGTGCTACTTCTATTTGCAGGGAATGTTTAGTGTTAGATGGGCTTTGTTATTAATTATCCCCCACCCCCCCACCAGCTCTCTTCTACCACCTCAGACTGAGCTCAGTTTTGAAAGAAGTAAAAATTTATAACAGGCAGAAAAAACATGCTTGAGTCCATTCTGGTATGATGCATCACTGGTTGGTTTTTGGAATTATCCCTATAGATTAATAGGTAATTAAAGATCAATAGGAATTACAGCTGTATTTCAGGGATTTTGAGTGCAACAGTACATGGAAGCAGCAGCATACATTTTTATATCCTGCTTTTCTCTACTTCATAGCGTCTCAAAGCAGCCTATAGTTAATTGCCTTCCCTTCTTCTTCCCACAACAGGCACCTTCTGAGAGAACTGTGCTGGCCCAAGGTCACTCAACAGGTTTCACATGGAGGAGTGGGGAGTCAAACCCAGACCTCCAAATTAAAGTCTACTACTCTTCACTACACTACTCTGGCTCTTTCTTTTTATAGACTACTACAGATAGTGAGGTAGCACTCTTGTAACACTTTGTCATTCATTTAAAGAATTCCCCCACAAACTCATACAAAGAAGGTTCATTTGCAAAGTATAAACTTGAAACCTGTCTGTCAACAACATAAAAACAATGTTTGTCCCAACAATCAAAACAATGTTTGTCCCAACAATGTTTGTTCCAGGCTGCTACTATTGGGAAAGGAGTCTTTTTGCAGAGATGCCATGACCCCCTACCTTAAACAAAGCACATACCTTCTAGCCAATGCCCAAGCAGATAGAATAAATTAAAGGCTTCTGTCTTGTTTCTTACTATCCCTGCAAACATTCTATTCATAAACATTCAAAGCTGCATTACATCATCCAGCAATACTGGTAGAATAGACAGATGGTGCTCATGCACTTTTGAATCTTTGGAATCATTTGCAGACCAACACCCCCCCCCCCCTCTTTCTAGTATCAGTCTTTCATTAAGTGGGGAGATCTGCTTGTGTTGTAGTTTTCAAAGATTTGGGGCCAAGAACAA
This sequence comes from Heteronotia binoei, assembly GCF_032191835.1. NCBI lineage: Eukaryota > Metazoa > Chordata > Lepidosauria > Squamata > Gekkonidae > Heteronotia > Heteronotia binoei. Next base: position 73,051,100 of record NC_083228.1, on the reverse strand, counting down.
CCACTTACTACAGTGGTTCCTTGTTTAGTGGAGTTGCCCTTCCCATGGGGACATGCACAGTGTACTCATTTATTAAAGCAACTGTATTTCTCAGCATCTCGTGAAATGTGTCCATTGCTTTTCTGTAAGCACTTCGTTGCAATACGAAGGGACGAAAAAGGTTCATAGGTTCCACCTTCTGAAACATCACTGGAATGCCCAGTTCCTCTGGCAGATTCCTGTTTCCAATGAAAAAATGGTAAAGCCTCTTTTCTTGCAAGCTTTTCTCCAAAAATTTGAGCATGTCTTGCAACCTGGCCTCCAGGAAGTCAGAAGCCCAGTTTGAACTGGGATGGGTCTGTAGCAAATGCAGCATCACTGTTTTCAAATGGTAGTTTGTAAGACTGCTTGGACCTGTTAGACTGCACTGCTTTCCATGAAGGAAGGAGAGTATCTGGAGACAGCTAAGGTGGCAGGAGCTGGCAGGCAGAATTTTTGAAACGAACTGAATGTACCTTTTCTCATACACTGCAAATGTGAGAAACCAGTGAATACTGGATGTGGAACTCTCTGCCAGGCCACTGCATGGGAAATGGGAGATAAAGTATACATCAGAATCAACAAATTGGACCACAGGGGTAAGGTTGAATGCAATGGTCTTTCCAGACCTGAACTTTATTTTTAGAGCACCAGGAGAGTCTAGGAGACTGAAAGTGAGATTGAATTCATACTTGTGTGAAATCTTGTTCCATGCCTTGGTAAGTGCAACCTGGAACCATGTCATAACCTGGTCACCATCAAGGTATCGAGAGTCTTTGTAGCAAAGCAAGTCCTCCATATGGTTATTGTGTCTAGCCTGGTTCATTTTGCTATGAAGGAGACACAATAGGTCTTCCCCCAGCTTTGTCTTGTCACAGATACAGCCTGTTGAGTTCTCATCTGCCCAGCAGATCTTTATCATACCATAACCTTGTCTGTCTGGTGGAACAGATTCCCCTGAAAGCCACGTCTCTAATTTGAAACGGTATGGCTCTGGAGGAGAAAAAGGGACAATAAAGTCACAGGCCAGGGGTTTTTGAACTCTCCAGTTTTCATACATGCTCCCAACTCCTATGGATTCCTCTACTTCCATGTCTGCATCCCTGTTACATACACTCCTTAGAGCCTCTAGCAAATCATCTGCAAATCCTTCCACAAGCTCTCTGTTCCTAGCAATTTCACTAGTCACACTGTGGATGCATCTTTCATAGAAATTAGCCAATGTGACTTTATCTGGTAGGACAACACCTCTGAATGCCTTTCCCAGAACTGCATTTTCATCTTCCTCAATGCTGTAGTCTTGCCATGTCCCTTCTTGGTAGTCCTGCCTCCACAGTTCAATCAGCAGGAAAACTACCAAGGATAGAGCAGTCCAGAAGTTCCAAGAGAGTGGATCATGGGTGTACTGCTCTTCTGGCTGTGTGACCTTTTCTGAAAACTTGGTTAAAGTCTCCTGCACCATCGTCTCCTGCTCCAGTTTAAGCCGTTCTAGCCTCAGGCTCTCCTCCCGCTCTTTCATTTTCTGGATGATCTCCTCTGTGTTTTCAGGGATTGTAACATTCTCCTTGGGGAAGAGGAGTGGATGGTTGACAATAGCTGCAATCACCACAAAGCATACCCTGAAGATTCCTGCTGGCATGGCAAAGCTCCGTCCTATAAGAAAGAGACATGTGGTCAGCCTTGCTTATATCTAAACATGGACACAAGAGGATTAAGTCTTGGGTTGGAGCAGGAAAACCCCCCCTAAGAATCCTCTCTACTTTGAAAAGATATTTAAACTTCCAAAAGGACATACATTTTCTTAAACAATGTATTATTATTATATTTATGTATTATGCAAGGTTGAGTATTTCAAGAATATGTTCTTAGACAGATAAAGGTAACAGGGTCATTTAATAGAAAAAAAAGGTACTGGAGCTCATTTACACAACTCATTTGCATATGCCACACATCCCTGACATCATCAGAAGGTGTACTAAATTTTATCAGCTCAGCATCTATCTTAAAATGCTTCTTGAATTATAATTGCCATAATAAAACCTTACTCCCATCATACTTCTTAAATTACTTTCTTCTATGTGGCCACAATGGCATGATGAAGATTTCCATCTGTCTGCTTTATATGTTTTGGTTATTTTCCCATTTTTTTGTGGAAAAAATATTAGAAAGTTTGTCAAATCTTACAGTTCACAAAATTCTCACAGGGGGTTGAACAATGGAGCCCAGAAGCAATTATTTGGAGGGGGGGCTTAAGAAAGAAAGAGCACAATAAAATGTAGAGGTTCTGGAGCTCCGCTTCTGTGAGCTCCTGCCCAAAATGAGGCCTGACAGTGAGAAAGAAAACTTTCCCTATAAAGGGGTAGGAAAGCATACCTGTCTAACTTTTGCTTTATTAACATCTGCAATGTAGTCCTGCTTTATCAGGAAGTGATCTGTTCTGCTTTTACTTGCAGTTTATTATCTCACTGCTAACATGACTGTTGGCCTCAGACTTCTGCAATCAACGGGGGATTCCCTTTTCAATGAATTTGAGGGGTAGGATAAGCTTCTCTCCTTTCATGCAGCATATCATCATGGTGAATGCTGGGATCTGAGAAAACACTCTGGTTAATGTTATATGGGGATCCAATTTGAGAAGGAATTCTCTCCACAAACTAGCGTGTCATAACATCACTGGGTCTACTAGAGGTTCAGTGGGATGAGCCATCTTCATGGCAGGTAGAGAAATGCACATTTATCACATGCATGGTAGCAAGAAAATGTAGTCCAGCCCTAATATGTTTTGCATTAAATTATTTAGCTATGGCCACACAAGTCTACCAGGCAGAAACAGATGGTAATTCTCACTCCAGCAGCATTGTTCATTATTTCCATAGAAGGACATATATCAATTGCGCTCACACATGGCTGCTAGGAGATGGTATTAGCTTCTAGCTTTTTACCTAATGAGATACAAATACCTGCCTCTAAGTAATTTCAAACACAAGGCACCGGCTTAACTGAATCAATATCTTTAATAACCTAAAATTAGTATTTTTATGTGCTGCTGATTGGTCTTTCAGCTAAGTATAATTGCAAGATCAAAAACTGGTATGACAGCTCCCAAAATGAGAGTGAGAAAAGGGTTTTCTTTAGATGACAGAAATGGCACCCGATAGAAGGAAAAAATAATGTGGAAACATGCAAACAGATAGAAATTTGTAAAAATAAAAGTGAAAAGGGATCACAAAAGCCATTTAAATTTGTCACTAGTCTTTTATCTATAGTACCAAATGCAATATAATGCTATGCAAAGGGGGGGGTTGTTATTTGGGGGATTTCATTGTATATTTTAAATTGGAATTTGTAGGTTATCTTGAACCACAGGGAAAGGTGATTGTATAAAGCAGTTAGACAGATTCATATTCACTGTCTTTTAATATTCCATCTTTATATTAACATATTGCATTTTCAAAAACTCATCAGTTGTGATAAAGAATACTTGGTATTTTCCCCTCCATCTAGAAATGCTGCCACACCTATTAAGTGCTGGGGCACGCATAGATCACTTGATAACTGATGGCCAAATGTGTGAACCAGCTAAACTGAAAAGCACGATCCTTTTAAGCTTAATTAAAGTTTGAATTTGTGGCAGGTGATCCACCTTGGATCATTCACACATGCAGCTGATGAAGATACACATATAAACCCCAACTTTTAATCTTCAAAACACAAGGAAAAAACCTCACAAACAAGTTTCAACATGCTTAAAGTTTGTATTACACATAATCTACAGTAATGTCTACAAAATGGCCCAAACCCATAGTACTTTAAAAAGGAGCTGCACCGTTAGTCAACAGCATTCTCCGCAATGTGTCAAAAAACTGAAAAGTTCCAGAGCATTAAGAATAATTAACTATAAAGTCAGGTTACACTGAATTTACTTTTATTAGAACTATTTGTATTGGCTGTTTTGCCAGTGTATATTTCTTTAGTATGTCTTTCAATATGCTGAGGAGGGGAGAAAACTGTAGGTAGATTGAATGAAGTTATGCCCTTAGTCATCCATTTCTGATGCCTACTCGAAATGAGATGCAACATCTTCTACATGTACCAGGACACTGGACATACATTAACAGTAGCTTTTTGTGCTTTAGCAACCATTTATGAAAACACCACAAGAAAAACATAGGATACAGTTATGTGGAACAACCCTATACTAATATCATCCTGGTAATTTCTGCACATGCCAATGCACATGCCGATCAGCTTGGCCTGCAGATGTGGAAATGAATGCAAAACGCATGAGGTCTGGCCTTGTTGAGTAAGTGCATCCTGTTCCTGGAGGAAACCCCCAAAAGCCACGTGCTTCTTCGCATCAGCATATTAAGCCTGTCAAGCGCACTTATTTCTGTACCAGGACACTGAACATACATTACACATGTTTCTTAGACATAGAGCAGGTCACCAGCTCTCTACTGCACCCCCCTTATTTACAACCATTGGGTAAATAATAAATCCATCTGGCCCAAGGATGTTTAAGCTATAGCCTGGCTGGTAACACTTTCAAGTCACTTCTCCCACAGGTTCACACAGACAACTCTTATCTTCTGCTAAAGGAGTGTGAGAAAGAGAGATGTTTTTAATAGCCTAAATTCCTTAGTAATAAAAAAGATAGTGTTTAGCAATCTTTGAACCCGTGACTCAAGTATGCATCTGTAATGTAACCTTTGAAGATATCCTATATAGCAACTGTGTACCTCTGTATACGTCATGGTGTCCTTGGTACAGCTTCTGAATTTCTAACAATAAAACAGCTTTGATTTAAAACAAAAGACTGCTTATTGAGAAATATCAGCGCTTGACATTTTGGGAATAAACCTACTTGGGGACGTAACCAAATTGGAAACTTTCTACCCAAATGGCGGCGAGAGCTCCAGATAATGGAGAAGCCCCCAAAAACCCAGAACGACCAATTGGCGAAGATCAAGGACCCGACACAGCCCCGAGACAACCTCCGTGGCACGTACTTGATGCCAAGAGGTTGGCCGGGTGAGGGTCTCCGCTGCACATACAGCAACTGTTTATCACTCCAATGGATTGGGGCCACAGGAGGTCCACCAGCCTAATGGACTAAGCACCCGCTCAGAGAGAGGTGATCTTGGTGCTGCCCCCCTATGCATAAAGGGGGGGGATGAATGGAAGACAGTGTTTAACACGCCGATGGGACAATTTGAATACTTAGTCATGCCATTGGGGCTACAAGGGGCCCCAGGAGTTTTCATGAACTTTATAAATGAGGTCCTGCGGAAACATTTGTACCGAGGGGTAGTGGTGTGCCTGGATGATATAATTATTTATTCAAATGACCTCCCCTCCCATATGAAGTCTTAGCAACCCTCTATGAAAATCAACTATATGCAAAACTGTCCAAGTGTGAATTCCATAAGACCGAATTGGATTACTTAGGTTACAGAGTGTCGGGGAGGGGTTTGGCAATGGACCCCACCAAAATACAAGCAGTACTAGATTGGGAACCCCCGAGGACACATAAACAGCTCCAATCCTTCATTGGATTCACAAATTTTTATCGTAATTAATAATAATAATTTTAATTTATATCCCGCCTTCCCTGCCGAAGCAGGCTCAGGGTTCCCGCATACCATGCTCAGGGCAGGCTCAGGGTTATACAAGGGTTCCCACATACCATGCTCCCCTTGACGGACCTTCTCAAAACGAAGGGGAAAGGTCCAGAGGCCAAGCGGCCAGGAGCAAAATTAAATTGGACAGAAAATTGTGAGGAAACCTTCAACAAATTAAAAAGGTTGTTCACGAGCGAACCTATCTTGATTCACCCCAATTAATTAAAACCCTTTGTGGTCCAATGTGATGCCAGCAATGTGCCATTCTCATGCAACCAGATGAGGGGGGGGGGGGTTCCCTAAAACCGTGTGCTTACATCTCTAAAAAATTCTCTCAAGATCAGAGGTATTGGTCAGTATGGGACAAAGAGGCTTTTGCTGTAATGTTCGCACTAAAAACATGGCGATCTTGGCTAGAAGGGGCGAGGGTCCCATTTGAAATATGGACAGATCATAAGAATCTGGAAGCTCTTACTGGTTGCAGGAAACTGACTAAGAAACAGATCCCATGGGCGGGATTCTTTGCTTAATTCAATTTTAAACTGAAGCACATCCCGGGATCTAAGAATTTTCTTGCTGATGCATTATCTAGACTCCCCCAGCATAACAGCCAAAGGGAGGAGGTGATCGATTCACTCATCTCCCCCAGCCAATTAGGGGGAGTGGTAACTACCCGCTCACAAGCAAAGTGCGAAAAACTAGAAGAGAAGTGGGGGGGGGGGGAGAAAGACTGATTGCCGAAGTGGAAAAGGAAGGAGATGCAATACCTGAAGGGGTAAAGAAAGGGGAGGGAGGTTTCTGGTACAAGGACACTAAACTTTATGTACCAGGGAGCCTCCGAAAAGAGGTGCTCCAATTGTGTCATGACAGCAAGCTATCTGGGCACTTCAGATATGTAACAACTCTGCATCTAGTGAATAGACAATTTTGGTGGCCATTTATGAAAAAAGACATCTCTAATTATGTCGCTTCATGCCCAATATGCTTGTTGGCTAAGAGACGGGGAGGAAAACCTCCAGGGTTGTTACAACCACTGGAAACAACAACCAGACCATGGTCGATAGTCTCATTGGATTTTATCGTAGAGCTTTTCCCCTCTCAGGGGAAGACCGTAATTCTTGTAGTAGTGGACACTTTCTCTAAGCAAGCCCACTTCATTCCATTCTCTCAAATACCCATGGCTAAAAGACTAGCTCAACTATTCTTCCAACACATGGTGAAACTACACTCATTCCTGGATAAGTTAATTAGTGACAGAGGAGTCTAGTTCATTGCCAACTTCTGGTGGGAGATTTGTAAATTAACCAAGATTGAGCAGAGATCGAGCTCTGCGTACCATCCCCCAACTGACGGACAGATGGAAAGGATAAATGCGCTGCTGGAGCAATACTTAAGATGCTTTGTGAAGTATCAGCAATCTAACTGGGCAGAATTGCTTCCATTTGCAAAATATGGATATAATAACAGCATACATAGCTCCACCAAATCATCCCCCTTTTTAGTAGTGAATGGTTATGAAGGGAAACCTTTTCCACAACTACCACGGGGAGCGATGCCTGAAATACCCTCAACTTTTGAACAATGGTGGGGAAAGTTGGGGAAGGCTTGGAACAACATCCAGGAAGATTTGGAATTGGCTAAGGAGAACTACAAAAAGCATTATGATAAGCATCATTCACCCGCTTGGGACTTCAAAGTGGGAGATACAGTGTTCCTATCTACCAAGAACTTGCCTCTACCACAAACTTCTAAAAAACTGGCATACAAGTTTTTGGGACCATTCCATATTAAACGTGTGATTAATAAAGTGACTGTAGAACTCGAATTAGCAACCTTTGAATCCATGACTCAAGTATGCATCTGTAATGTAACCTTTGAAGATATTCTATATAGCAACTGTGTAACTCTGTATACATCATTACTCCCAAGGCTCGTGTCCTTGGTACAGCTTCTGAATTTCTAACAATAAAACAGCTTTGATTTAAAACAAAAGACTGCTTATTGAGAAATATCGGTGCTTGACAAAGCCACATATGGTGACAGAAGATTTCAGCCTTGAGATTTACTATGCTAGGATCTACTCCATGAAGCTACTTAAACTCTCTTTGGAAGTTTGTAAATCTCTACTTTCCACACAGCTTATGTCCTATGATATCGATATGTAGGCGCTTTTCACCTCTACATCCATGCCTGTAGAATATTTCACATGTTGGTTTTTCTCCTCTAGCAGTGCAGACCATCAGTATTTTTAGTTTCCATACAACTGAGACTATGGTTTGTTCCTTTTCAGTCATTAGAAAAAAGAACAGAAACTAGGTTCTGTGTTGTGTGAAGTTTTTAAGATGAATTTTGACCTTTGTAATGAGCACCCTGCTTTTGCTGGCATACTGCCTTCTACGCATGAATGCTTCTTTAATATGTTTCCTCTCTTACCATTGAGATCCTAAGATGGTCAGTGCCTCTTCTACTCATTTGTCAGTTATCCCCATTCTGTCAGTTTGTTACCACAGCAACAAGAGAGAATATGAAAGTAAAGTAAGGTATTCTTTAACTCAGACACATATCACATGCAGATGTGTACTGTGGGTGAGGAATGAAACCCTCTACACCTAAATTAGAATTCATCATACAGCCCCCCTCATAAATACATCTAACTCATTTAAAAACAAACAAACAGTTGTGAGACTTCAGAATTCCCAGGAGTTTAAGAATAGCGTTTTACTCTCTGGGATAGTAATCCTTATGCTAATTTCCTGCTTTAAATGTATTAATGGTAAAACAGATATCTCTGTAATCTTGGAATCACATTGCCTGATAACTGAAATAACTCTGATGTTCTCCTCTGAAAAATTAAGTCTGGATATTCCTACATTTATTAAAATGTGGGTAGCATGTTTTGCTCCTTAAGAAGAACTCAAAGCACTGTGGTGATGCTGTAAATTCACAAGGCCTGGAGATTCTGAACTGTGTGCCCTTCCAAAATTCTCAAAATCTAACTAAAGCCAAAATTCTCAAAATCTAGCTGAAACCAATTAGAGTCTTTACACATGACCCATAAGCACATGGTGGTTTCTGATGCTACTTGAAACCTCTACCTAGGAAGTCTTTGTCAACAAAGCAGCTTACATCATTCGCCTCTCCCCCTTTGATCTCTGTGAGGTAGGTTAGGCTGAAAGTCTGTGACTGGTCCAAAATCACGCAATCAGCTTCCACAGCAAGAACCTGGATCTGGCAGATCCTGTTCTGAACCCTAACTCCTATGCAGTCCTCAAACTCCACCATAAAATCTCCAGGAATTCCCCACCAACCTGGAACTGGCAGCCCTAGTCAGGACTGACCTCAAGAGACCTTTAGTGATACCTTTCAGATGAACACACTCTCTGATAATGTTGTTGGTCATAAGCACAGGGTTTCAATCAATCTCACTCTGTCTTGCTTTCTTTCCCTCCCTCTCTGTATCTGGATTGTTGTCACAAGAAGCCATTTCTCCCCCTTGTCTCTGGCTGTTTCCCTTCCAGAGAAGGAGAGGGAGGAGTACTTGGCCAATTGAGGGAAAGGTTTCTCTAATTTTTTTCCTCCTCCTCCCTTAGCCAATCAAGGACAGGCTTTCTCTGGCTCTTTCCCTCCTCCCTCAGGCAGGCATCTTCTGTGAAATGCAGTGGAGGAAAGGAAGACACTGCAGAGATTTAAAGAGAGGTGTCATGAGGTCTGAACAAAAAATATATTAATGAATGGTTATCAAGCATACACAGAAAAAGGAGATGGGTGAGCACTCCTTTTCTGGAGGCTAGATGGCTGACAGCAATACTGAATCTGTGAACTTAGGCAGATCATGAAAGGGAGGGCAAAAAGAGTTGCATCTGTACTTAGTTCTCATAGCCTTTCTTATATGCCCAGGGAAATGCTGAATGCTACTTTGGGATCAGGAAGTAGGGCTGGCAAGTTCCTGTGGGGGTGGGTGGAGTTTCCCCTGGTTTGGAGCCCCCTAATCCACTGGCATGGAGCAGGCCATTGGGGGATCCCCTCCCCCAAAGTGCTCCGTTGTCATGCAGCATGCCCGGTGCAATGATGTCACCCAGAAGTGATGCCATCATCCTGGGCATATCACATGGGGGATGCCCTAACATTTGGGTAAAAACTCTATGGTACTAAAGAATTTTTACCTGAATCCTAGAGTGTCCCCAATGCAACATGCCCAGCTTGATGGGGTCACTTCCAGGTGATGTCATCGCACCTCGTGTGCAAAGCGTGCATGAGAAAAATCCCCTGTCCAAGCCAAGGTAGAACTTGGCAACCCTATCAGGAAGCAATTTTGCTCTAGGTCAGTTTTGCCAGGGATCCTGGAGGATTTTTTTGGTTTTTTGCCATCTTCTGGGTATGGAGCAGGTACTACTTTGGAGTGTGTGTGTGTGGGGAAGTATTTGTGAATTTCCAACATTGTGAGGGGGTTTGGACTAGATGACCCTGGAGGTCCATTCCAATTCTATGATTCCATGCAAACTATCTTCAATATAAAGAACAGTTAAGGCAACTCACGTAGAAAAGAGACAGCAAAGAGGGATGATTCACATTTTTGTAATACTTCAGACAGAAAGCAACCAAGTGAAATGAAAGCATACATAAAAATAAAAAGGAAAACATTCTTCTCCAAGCCCTTGTTCCACTGAAGTTGTTCAAAAATATCCCACTGAGATAATTCAAAAATAAGCCATAAGTCACCCTACAGATCACTGATGCTATTCAAGAGAGCTTCAGAAAGTGCATCACATTGGTTCCCCCTCCCCAACCCTGTGCTTTTTAATGAAGTTCTAAGAGCATGGTAAGGTGTCCATTATTGTGTTTTGTTCAGTAACACCAGCAAGAGGCTTCGACACAGAAGTAAGCAGAGAAAATAATGGTTGGAGTCATCCAGGGACTCTTCTTTGTGTCTTGCTTGTGTCCACATTAAATGGATGTGGCTTTTGTGATCTATCACTAGCAATCAAAGAAGAAGAAGAATTGCAGATTTATACCCCACCCTTCTCTCTGAATCAGAGACTCAGAGTGGCTTACAATCTCCTTTATCTTCTCTCCCCCACAACAGACACTCTGTGAAGCGGGTGGTGCTGAGAGGGCTCTCACAGCAGCTGCCCTTTCAAGGACAACCTCTGTGATAGCTATGGCTAATCCAAGGCCATTCCAGTAGGTGCAAGTGAAGGAGTAGGGAATCAAACCTGGTTCTCCCAGATAAGAGTCCATGCACTTAACCACTACACCAAACTGGCTCTCCTCTGTAGAAGATGATACTGTATTTATACCCCACCTTTCACTCTGAATCTCATAGTGGCTTACAATTTCCTTTACCCTCCTCCCCCACATTAGACATCCTGTGAGGTAGGTGGGGCTGAGAGAGCTCTTTCAAAAACAGCTCTAAGAGCTATGGTTGACCCAAGACCATTCCAGCAGCTGCAAGTGGAAGAATGGGGAATCATACCCAGTTCTCCCAGATAAGAGTCAGCGCACTTAACTACTACACCAAACTGGCTCAAAACACAGTGTTTTGAAATGCTGAGTTGCAAAAGAAAGAATGTGCTTCTTTTAATGTAGTAAATAGCAGGGCTTTTTTGAGCAGGAGCGCACAGGAATGCAGTTCCGGCTGGCTTAGTGTCAGGGGGTGTGACCTAATATGCAATGAATTCCTGCTGGGCTTTTTCTAGAAAAAGCCCTATGTGAAACAATGATGACATCAGGGTGTGTGGCCTAATATGCAAATGAGTCCCTGCTGGGCTCTTTCTACCAAAAAAGCCCTGGTAAATAGTATATTATATGTAGAGGAAGAATCAGCAGAACAACTCAGTGCTGAAAAATGTGAAGACCTTCATCTGTCTGGCTCGTTTGTTTCCCAGCTGAGATCAGCAAAAGCTAACGGTAGAGTTGGGTGTGTCTACTGTTTTAGTTTTCAGTTAATTTGGTGCAATTCAAAGGGAACATGAGCTGTCAACACTTTAAGCTTCCTCAGACTAACCTATCTGGGTTTTTTTTTCCCAATAACATTTTTTATTTTAATCAATCAAACAAACAATAAAGAAAAATAAATTAATGATACATACAAAATAGGTACTTTCTCATACAAAAATGTTAATAGATTAACTATATGACCATCATACTACATTATATAAAAGTTAACTTGTCTTGTGGCTTACATAAAATATTAAAATAAATGCTAATACAAATCTCATCTTAAGCCATTAGATATTCTAAAATAGGAAACCAAACTATTTCAAAAGTATTAACTTGAAGAGGATTCTGTATTGATTCTATATTGGATGTTATTTTGCTCATTAAATAAAGATTCCATCGTTTTTTATGCCATAAATGTAAGGATGGTTGTCATTCACTTTTCCAAAGGAGAGCAATACTTGCTTTTGCTGCATATTTATTTTATTTTATTTATTTTATTTTATTGGATTTATATCCTGCCCTCCCTGCCAAAGCAGGCTCAGGGCGGCTCACAACAGTAAAAGCATTTATAGGTTAAACATTAACTAATTAAAATCTTACAATAAAACAATTAAAACATTTTAAAAACAGTTTGGAGCTAATAATAATACATTTCAGTAATTTCAGTCTTCTTGAGTACCCTCATATGTGGCTATCCATTAAAAGCAAGTTGAAATAAAGCTGCCTTGCAAGCCTTGCGGAACTGAACAAGGTCCCGCAAGGCTCTTGTTTCTTCTGGCAGTTGGTTCCACCAATAGGGGGCTGCTATAGAGAAGGCTCTCTCCCAAGTGATCTTCAGTCTTGCCTCCCTTGGCCCAGGGATCGATAACAGGTTCCATGTCCCTGATCTGAGTACCCTCTGGGCAACATATGGGAAGAGACGGTCCCTAAGGTTGACAGGTCCTCGGCCATATAGGGCTTTAAAGGTAATAACCAGCACCTTGTAGCGAATTTGGTACACTATCGGCAGCCAGTGCAGTTCCCGCAGCTCAGGCTGTATGTGCTCCCACATGGTTATTGTTTCATAGGTAAACTTAAGATACTATATGTTGAGGCCGTATATTCAAAAACAATGTTTCTGGCTCAAATTCCAATAAAAATCCAGTAATTTCTTTTATTTTTTGAAGGATTATTTTCCAAAATTGTTTTATTACTGGGCAATCCATCCAGCAGTGCATATATGTGCCAATCTCTCCGCATTTTCTCCAACACTGTGGTGAATGCTTTTTTGTTATATAAGATAATTGCTGGGGAGTGGTTTACCAAAAAGTTATAATTTTTAAAGTCTGCTGCCTAAATTCTAGTATGGAAGTGGTTGTAGCATAACTATTCCAAATTTTATCTTAAATCTCAGATGTAAGATTAGAGCTGCATATTGTTTGTCATCTTTGTTGATATGATAACCTTTTAGTTTCTGTATTAACTAGAATGGCTTGATATATTTTGGAGAGTATTCCTTTAGAAACACCTGTTTCTGACTTTAAAATCTTTTCTAACATTGTTAATGGTTGTTCTTCTATATTTTTTAGTTTAATAGACTCTTGGAGATGTTTAAGTTGGTAGTATTCTAACCAATTAATTTGAAAAGATAACTTTGTTTCTAATGATGTTTTGTCTATAATTTTTTTATTCTTAATTAGGTCATTGAGAGTGTCAACTTCATAAAGATGCCATTTTTTATATTGTTGCTGAAATTTTGCAGATAAGTACCATGTTTGTCCAATAAAAGAAGTGAATCTTGATGGGTTGGGAAGTAGTTTGTATCTCATATTATCCCAGACATCAAGGATAGATTTTAAAAAAATATCCTGTCTTATTTGGATTGGTCTTTCAGAGGCTTTTTTGCCATATCATGGATGTGAAAAGGCATTGACAAAATTGAATATATATTTGCCCAATCAGGTAAGTTGTCTCTTCTTAACATTATCACTATTTTATTCAATTGGGTAGCTTTATAATAATTAAACAAAGATGGATATTGCATACCCCCTTTCATGATTTTTTGTTAGTATATTAAATTGTATTCTTTGTCTTTTATTGGTTCACAAAAAATTATTTAAAATAGTTTGCCAAGATTGAAAATATTTTCTGGGAACTATCAAGCAGCATTCTAAATAAAAATATAAATGTTGGTAAGATAAATGATTTTATTAAATGGTATCTTTCATACCAAGAAAATAACCATATGTCCCATTTCTGTAACTGAAGTTTTTACTCCTTTTGCCAAGTTAAATAATTTAAGTTAAACAAATTATTAGTATCTACTGAAATTTTGATTCCTAAATAGGATATTTGATTTAGAGATCATTGGTAATTTGAAAAACTTTTTATTTCTTCTTGTTGGTTTTGAGATAAATTCACTGGCATTATTTTTGATTTTGATTGGTTTACCAACAAGCCTGAAATTTCTCCGAATTCCTGTAGGACCAAATGAAGTGCTTGGGGAGGTAAGTAGTAGCAGCATATCATCTGCGAACAAGGTAAGTTTGTGTTCTGTTTTACCTACTAGTATGCCTTTGTTAAATTTGTATGCCTAATTTGTGAAGCTAATGGTTCAATAGACATCGCAAATATAAGGGAGATAACGGGCACCCCTGTCTAGTACCTCTCTCCAATATTAGATTGTTAGAAAGTTGAGTATTAATTTTTATTGCCGCAGATGGAGTCATAGATAGCATTAACTGCTGTCATAAAATTTTTCCCAAATTCCATTTTTGTTAAAGGTGTCTTGAGATAATCAATTTCTAGCGAGTCAAATGCTTTAGCTACATCAAGTGATATTAAAATTGTTGGCAATTATTTTTGTTTAGATACATTAATAAGATTAAATACCCTATGCATGTTATCGATAAGATCTCGTCCTTTGATAAATCCAACTTGATCAGAAAGTATATAGTTCTGAATAATCTTACTTAACCTTCTTGCTAATGTTGCTGTAAAGATTTTAAAATCCACGTTTAATAATAAAATAGGTCAATAAGATGTTAAATCTTTTTCCGGTTTTGGAATTACTGTAACTACTGCTTGCTTCCAAGATGGTGGTAGGGCGCCTTCTAATAGAATACAGTTGCATACTTTCAATAATGGATCAATTAACTCTACAGCAAAAGCTTTATAAAAACCTGCTGGAAACCCATCAGGTCCTGGAGTTTTGTTGAGTTTAAGTGCATGGATTATTTCTAAAAGTTCTTGTTTAGTGAACAATTTATCCAATTGATCTCTAATAGTATTTGCTTCTGAAAGTATTTGTCAATAGCAATTTGAGATGGTTTAGTAGAGGTATATAGTTCTTTATAATAATCATGAAAAACTTGACAAATATGTTCAGTTTTAGTTAGTATTTTGCCATATTTGTTTTTGATCATATTTATATATCTATTTGAACGAAACTGTTTTGCTCTTTTTGCCAAATTCTTTAATAATTTTGAGGAGTTACGCCAATGTTCTTGTTTAAGGGTTAATAAATCTTTTTGAATATTTTCACTAACAACTCTAGTTCCTTTCTTTTAACAAGTAATTGTTTATAAATAATTTTACTGCAGGTCTGCTTATGTTTTGATTCTAATAATTGAGAAGAAGACACCATTTGTTGTACTAAGCCTACAGAAATAAGAACATAATCTATACATGTGTGTACCAAATGACGCATAGAAAAAAAAGCAAAAGCCTTCTCATTGGGTGAGTTTATTAAATTATATTTTCCAAACAGAGAGCTTAATTTGGTGCTATTATTATGTTTCGGCCTCCATTTTCCACATAAATACGTTCTATCAAGGCTATAATTGGAAATTAAATTGAGGTCATCACCCAAGATGCATTCACCTTCTTTAAATTTTTCTAGAATTTTAAAGGTTTTGTTTAGAAAGTGTAGTTGTTCCAAATTGGGCACATAAATTACTCCTAAAGACATTTTCTGATTCTCAAGCATACCTTTAACAAATAAATAATAGCCCCTAGGATCTTTCAAAATATCTTGCAGTCGAAACCGAACATTTTTAGATAGTAATATAGCAACTCCTCTGGACTTAGATGATACACTAGCCTGTATTTGAGTATTAAACCAATTAGTTTTAAAGATTAATTTGCCTTTGTCCTTCAAATGGGTTTCTTGGAGAAAAAGAACTTCTGGGTGTAGCGATAATAAATTAGAATATACACGCTTTCGTTTAACACAATTATTTAAACCTCTTACATTCAGAGAATAAACTTTCAAATGGTGAGGCATAATAAATCAGAATAATACTTCTTCACAAGTTATAACACTAAGTAAGATGGTCACAAAAAAATACAATCGCCTTAACAAAATACCTAAGCTAAACTAATAACTTTCCACTATTTCGTATTCTAAAATTAACCTATCTAGTCCTATAAATTTATTTATTAACTGATATAACCCTATATATAACCTACACAGTTGTCTAAACCTAGAGTAATACTATCCTATTATCTATCAAACTAATTACCTATTCCTATCATTATATATCAACTCTAATCAACAAATTTAAACTACCCTAGGGCTCCTAATAACAGGAGAGTGAAACCAATGTCACAACCAATCTTGGGTGTAGTATGAAATGGGGGTTTGTTATTAACACAAAACTGTTTTACTAATAAATTATAAGGTAAAAAAAAAAATCTTTGACACCCAGATTGCAACATCTCCTCCAAACCGCCTATCAAATATATAAAAAAGAAACATGTCATAAAGAACATTTTCGTTCCAAATGTTTACATCAACTTTTGTCTAGTCCCTCATGTGTCAGCCCATCCAGGAGAGGCAAGTACTGGGATTTTACTGTATTTTGTCTTCGGTAGAGTAGATTGTTGGAACAACTTTCTCTTAGTATTTTTCTTTGTCAAGTCAATCGGTTCTTTTAAGCCTAGTTTTTTTAGCAGATTGAGTCCTGTTTCTATGTCTTGTGCTTGAAGTCTTTTGCCGTTATGCACTATTTGTAAAGTGGCTGGTCCAACCCATCTATATTTCTGTTGGGCCTTTTGTAGGTGCTGAGTCGCTGGCTTAAGTTCTCATCACTTGGAAATAGCCTCTGGGGGCAGATCTGTAAATATTTCAATTTTTGTATCCTTGTATTGGAAATAGCCCCGTTTTTGTGCCTCCAAAAGTATTTTAGTTTTGACTCTAAAATCAAGAAACATCAGTACAATGTCTCTAGGACCTTGTCTTTTAGGATTAATGGGGGAGCCAAGTCTATAAGCTTTAGTTATGATGGGTACAACATCCTCCTCTAGATGGAGTTGTTTTGCAAGCCAAGTAGCCACGAAAGCCTGCAGATCACTCATTTCAGGCTGATCCTCCAAAAATCCTCTCAATTTAAGATTATTCTGTTTCTGGTCCATTTCTATGGTAAGTAGTTTTGATGCCATAATTTCAGAGTCCTTTTGCATTGTAAAGATTTCCTCTTGCAGTGCTTCAGCTAAATTTTTTGCTGAGTCTGCTATTATTTTCACTTCAGATAGAGAAGTTAATTCCCACAACTGACTTTGTATAGGTTCCAGCAGTGTTTTTATTTGGGACAATAAGTTGTACTCCAGCTCATTTAGGTCAGTCTTTGTTACGACTGCAACATCTACAGGAACATCCATAGAGCTGGCGGCCATTTTAAGACCGCTAGAAGTCCCGTTCTCCAGCCTCTCTCTCTGCCGCAATTTGGAGAAATAAAAGCTTACCACTTTGTTTTTTGACTCAGGTTTGAGTGCCTTTGAAGCAGAGGGTCTTCGTTTCGTTGTGTTTCCCATAAAGGATTGGAAATGCTCGTTTTGTTGAGTATTTTCTGGCAGTTTGGGAAAGAGCTCGCTTTTCAGGCGTCCATTCCTGTCAGTGCAACGTCCCACCCCACCCAATCTATCTGTTTTTCATGTGTGATCCTAGGCCCTAGAAGGTATCTGTCCTGTTGCCATTCCAGTCAGTACAAACAAATAAACACATCTAAATGTCACAAAATTGGAATAAATTTGAACCCCCCTCCCCCAAATTATTCAGTACAGCCAAATTTATTCCAAGCACTGAACTAAGCATTTTTGGCTACTTTCTTTTCAGCATGAACTGTGTTTCCACATCAGTGGAAACACAGACTTTCCCACATCATCTGGCTGCCCTGCTTTGGTTTCTGTGCTATCACTACCTTTAACCATTATTGGCCTTTTTTCCCAACCGCCTTATGGCTTTTCTTCCCATAAGCTCTGTTCAGATATCCCACCATACAATAGTAAAGAAAGTTTACCTATAGTGTGGGGTGACATGAAAACTGACAAACCATGGCTTGCAATCTGCCCACAAAATGAGTCTGTAAACCATGATTTCTGCTAACTATCATATAATATAATGCTTGAATTGGCAAGCTATACCTCCTGAAGGCCCTTATGAGAAAAACTGAAGGAATGAGCAGACAGAAACAAAAACCAGACAAGCAATACTAAAACTGGATCTGCCTGCACATTTGGATGCTCAAACCATAGTCTGGGGGTGCTATTGTTATTAAGTCAAATGCACTATCTATATGAGGGGTCTTCTCCGCTATTGTAACACTTGGTTTACTAACTTATTGCTTTTTCCATGTTTTCCATTTGCCTATCTCATTTCTTTCAAGAGTTTGCTTGTGGCATTTTATTTGTTATCAGACATAAGGACAGCACTAGTGGACTATGATTGTGCCATTTTGTCTTCCAGAAAAAAGAGAATTAATTGCTAGTAGCAATGGCCATACCAAACTACTTTCTTTTCAGCATGAACTGTGTTTCCACATCAGTGGAAACACAGACTTTCCCACATCATCTGACTGCCCTGCTTTGGTTTCTGTGCTATCACTACCTTTAACCATTATTGGCCTTTTCCCCAACCGCCGCCATTCTAGTGAAAAGCACGTTAAGTCTCTCTGTTTAGCTGTTTTTATGCATCTTTCAAATCTCTGTAATTAATATCTAAAACGCAGATGTTTCATATTGTAATTATTGGCTGCATACAACAAACAGGCTTGCAGGTGTCATGCATTATTCTGCTTGAGGGGGGAAAGGACAGTGATGGTTTACCAACTCCCACCCACAGGTGACAAACACCACCCATCACACCTTCTCCAGTCTATGCAGAAAGGAAATGCTAGATATAATGCTGCATTAATTGTTATGTGGAATTACTATGGACAATCCACTTTCATGTGGAAGCGAACAGCAACAAAGCTCAAAGAAGTCCTCATATGGATTTTCGCCTTTCTAGAACCCTGGTTTGTTATTAAATTTTGGTGTATGACCATAAATATGTGGAAAGTCCTATTGATATATCCCTTCAAAAGTTCAGCACTTTGTTTTTCATTGATAGTTACAAAAAATATTTCCTATTGAAATAGAAGTGCTTAACTTTTAGTTTGCATCTTAGAGTAGCATGGTCTGCAAATCAGCCTATAAAACCAAAGCCTGAATTCTGTGCACACTGGAAAAGCTGCACATAGGAACATACTGAAATATGGTGAGAGGTTTTGCCTTGGAGACTTGCCATTCCATTGAGAAGCTATAATAGGGCAGTCCTTATTCACAAGCCTCGGAGGTGAAAGGCGTGGTTGCTTTTCTTACATGTGCATGTTTAGATGCCAAATAATCACAGTCCCAGCGTTGACACACACAAAAACCTTTTTTTAATATTTATAAATGCTTTCCTACCCTGCCCATGCATGCCAGCTGGTTTACAGCATCAGTTCAGAACAAGGCAGCAACAACTCATGCTTTGTACATCTAATTAATTATGAGGTGTGTGTTGAAAACAGAGAAATGGTAGCTTTGAGCACAGAGATCCCCTTAGGGGGTGTTGGTCTGGCTTCTGTTATTCAATGATTAAACTGTTTTCATTGAGATGCCAAACATGAAACAGAAAAAAACCCTTCAAGGATTATTTGGAGCCATACAGCAGAGTTTTCCTCACTTCTGTTCTCTTTTCATTTCATTCATAGAGTCACTAACAAACATCACTTTGGGAGGAGCAAAGTTGGCAGGAAGCTCAAACAGGTGAAACAGAGCTGAGATAAACCAGTCAAGAAAAGAGCACAACCATTTTGATTTCCACACCCATACCACAGGATTTTCCCATGCCACTTCAAAGTGGTGCACTGTACTAACGATGCAGCTTCAACTGGAACATTTTTATGCTGAATCTTCTGCAGTGCATAAAATATTTAAGAAGGACCAAGAGTGAGTTTCAAAACTTGAAAGGGTTTCTCCATAAGAGCTGGCAAAATAGGGGAGCATCTCCAAAACAAAAAGAAAGGACTCTTGGTGAAAACTTTTGGAATAATGAAGATTATTCCTGATTAAAGAGGTGAAGGAGGGCTCGCACAAGGGCTAGACTGGAAATTAGTACAAAGAGTTTTTTCTCTAGAAACAAGACTAGTATTCAGACAAATCATATAACTCCAAAAACATGGTAGCATGCAAACTACATGGGGATCAGGCAGAAATTATATATCAAGTATACTCAGGGCTTTTTTAGAGCAGGAACACACAGGAATGCAGTTCTGGCTGGCTTGGTGTCAGGGGTGTGGCCTAATATGCAAATGAGTCAATGCTGGGCTTTTTCGACAAAAAAAGCCCTGAGTGTACTGCTTCAATAAAATCTACTACCTCTTTAAAGCCTGTGCTATACCTGGTTATTTGAGAATTCTTCAAGCAATCCCTGGTATTATGAGCCAGTTTGGTGTAGTGGTTAAGTGTGTGGACTCTTATCTGGGAGAACCGGGTTTGATTCCCCACTCCTCCACTTGCAGCTGCTGGAATGGCCTTGGGTCAGCCAAAGCTCTGGCAGAGGTTGTCCTTGAAAGGGCAGCTGCTGTGAGAGCCCTCTCCAGCCCCACCCACCTCACAGGGTGTCTGTTGTGGGGGAGGGAGATAGAGGAGATTGTGAGCCGCTCTGAGAATCTTCGGAGTGGAGGGCGGGATATAAATCCAATATCTTCTTCTTCTTTACAAAATATGATGAAAGTTTTAAAAGATTAGGTCACTCCAGTTTAGAAATAAGATAATCTTCTTTGGTTATTACATGGGAAAGATAACAAAGGAATCAAGATTACAACAAAAGAGATGCCATCAGCTCTTTCATAGTCTTCATTAACATCAACAATTGATACCTTGTTCAGTTCCGCAGGGCCTGTAAGACGACCCTCTTCCGGCTAGCCTACACCTAGCTAAGATGAGAACTCAATGTAGCTTGCTTGACGTCTGTTCTATATGTAATTGGAATGTTTACTGGTTTTTAAGGTTTTAACTGTTTTAAATGTTTAATTGCTTATATATTTATATTGTTTAATTGTATGTTTGACTAATTTCTGGAAGCCGCCCTGAGCCACTTGTGGGAAGGGCGGGATACAAATCAATTAATAAAATAAATAAATAAATACCCATTGACTCAAAAATATTAATTAGGGATGGATACAATCCAGCTCATGAACTAAAGTTTATGATGAATTATGACCAATTTGTGGTTCACGAACTGATGTTCATGGCAGGTCAACTGGCTTGAACTTTCCATAAACTTTCAAGTATTTTGTTAATGAATATATTTGATTGAGTGTCTCTGCTCAATGAAAGTGTTTACCAAACGTCAAAGCAGGTGGCAGGGTGAGGTTCCTATGCATTTGGTGTATGTAGCTTGCAAGGGGTTCATTTGATACACTTTTGAACTTGCTCCTGACATTTCCCCCAAAAGCACTTTCCTGGGGGCATTTTCTTTGGGGGGGGGGGGTGGGGCATAAGTCAGACTCTCTAAATCCAAATTGTGCATAACTTGAAAGGCATTTAAGAGGAGCATCAGGGAGAGGTCCCCTGCAAGTTTGATGTCTCTAGCTTGCACAGGGTCCATTCTATATACTCCTGAAAGCACTTTCCTGGGGCACATTCTTTGGGAGGCCATAACACAGACCCCATAAATCTACTGCTTACCAAACTTGGAGGGCAGGTTGAAGAGTCAGCTGGAGCACCCCTGTGAGTTTGGTGTCTCTAGCATGCTGGGAGGAGCATTCTACCATATCATGAACCTCACCGGTTTGTTTCGCACCAAAAAGTTCATGACAGTCCATGGGTCATAATAAACTGGGCATGCCACAAACCACAAACCAAAATGAACCAATTTTTCCTGATTCCTGCCCATTCCTAGTACTAAGAAGTGAAGTAAAGCCTGTTGAATGGGATTTCCTCCCTTCTCCTGCAGTCCTCTGAAATTCTGCTTCTGGAGATCACAGGACCCCTATTTACAGATTGGAATGCTAAGGGATGATCTAAAGTACGCACATGCGGGGGGGTTTTTTTGCTGCAGGAACTCCTTTCCATATTTGGCCACACACCCCTAATGTAGCCAATTCTCCAAGAGCTTACAGTGCTCTTAGTACAGGGCCTTCTGTAAGCTCCAGGAGGATTAGCTACATCAGGGGTGTGTGGCCTAATATGCAAAGGAGTTTCTGCTATTAAAAAAGCCCTGTGCATATTCATGTAGCAGAAATGGCAAAAAAAACCCCCCAACCTCCCCAAAATCACTCCCTCCTCTGCCAGTGGAAGTGCTTTATGTGCCATTAGACCAATAGAGAAGCACTTTTGCTGATGGTATTAAATATAGACATGCTATTTCTTGTCCCCATTATAACTACTGTTGCATACACTGCTAAGCATAAATGCCATCATTGTTTTGCTACTTTATGGGTCTGACTTGTGTGTTATCCTCCATGAATTTTTATGCTTAAACTGTAGAAAGTAAACAGCATCAGTGGTGGAAAAGACCCAACAGATTATCTAGTTCAATCCTTGCACTTGTTGGAAATTATTTGAGTGTAAGACTCATCAGTGAGGGATGATATAAGGGTCACTAGAAGAAGAAGGGGCAAAAAAATGAGTTATGTCATTTTGCAACTTTAGAGTGTCTATGAGTCTGATTCATGGGCACCAGTATCATTTTAAAGAAAAACCTAGCCATTTAAAAATACTGTGAGGATGGCACAGAAGGACTAAGTGATCTTGTTGCTCCTCATGCATATTTTCATGTGTCAAAACAATATGGGAAGGCACACAAGGCAGTGAGGAAGCACATGATCTCCTGGTCCAACCATGCAATGGGATTGGTCCCTTGCAGCATTTTTAAATGGTCAAAATGGTGTTGGCATCCATGGGTATTACCCATGGCCACTTTAACATGTAGTTTGGTCCATGGGCTTTCAAGGGAGCAAATACTGTCCCTGCATTCCATGTGCTTTCATTTATCAGTTACATCCTCCCAGTTTTCTAGCATATTTTCTAGATCATAACTTGTTTGTATATTCATGAAACAGGAAGAATAAAAGGATCTTTACTTCCATGTTTATAATCGCCATACTTCTGTGGTTTGGTTGCTCCTGTGACTTTAATAGCAGGCCTATATTCAGCATAATGTAGTGGTTAAAACTGATGGACTCTAATCTGGAGAACTGGGTTTGATTCCAGACTCTTCCATATGAAGCCTGCTGGGTGGCTTTGGGCCAGTCACAGTTCTCTCATCCCCACTTACCTCACAAGGTGACTGTTGTAGGAAGAGGAAGGGAAAGATATTGTAAGTGCTCTGAGACTCCTTAAGGTAGAGAAAAGTGGGGTAAAAAACGCAAGCTCTTTTGCTTCTTCAGCAAGAAAGGAAGGAAAGCTTTCCCAACCACACTTTCTCCAGATCAGGATAAACCCTGCCTGCTTCATTTCTGATGTCAGACTGAAATTCAAGTCCCAGGAGCACAAGAAAATTGATCAGGGGCACTCCCACTTCCTGCCCTCTACTAGAAAACTTTATTTCAACAGGTTATGGTTATTTCTTACTGCCACAAATTATAACAGTGAGAAGGCAGTTAATATATCCTCTTGAAAAGCTGAGACATCATTTAGGAATAGGTCACTACAGACAGAATGGGCCATGCTATGTAGCTTTTTTGGAAACCTGAAAGAGAAAGCTATGAGACAAATGGCTCCTGCCTGTCACAAACACCAGGAACATCCTGCTTTTGGTAGTGCAGGGCCAGAGGGGTCAGTCATGTTGTCCACAATGGATATCCTTTCCAGCATGCTTGCTAAGAACATTTGGGAAAGGACCTCCCTTTCAAATAAATGAAAAAATAATGTTAAGGGAAATCCTGACGTTCTTCCTGTACGGAGTTCAAAGTGGCCTCTCCCTTACCAGCATAATGCCTGGCAATGCATGTTGAGACAGGGTCAACAGGGATTGTTCTAAGAGAAACAATACAACCTGCATAATGTTATGTTGTTGAATTTTCTCTACATCTAAACAGAAGTAGCACTGCATTACTACTGAAGGAAGATACATGGTCCCCCTACCAAATTCCAAGTCATTTCTTAACTCATTAGCTTTTAGATCAGAATTATATTGAAAGGGATGTTGTGCCACAAAGCCCAACAGTGAAATTTATGAGCATGGCAACATGTAAGAAAATAAAATGCTCCGCTTTGCTTTGTTATAGGGATATACTCATTGTGTTTGAAAACTTCCCTGGCTACAACAAAAAACATTTACAAAACTTTGCCTCATAGTTGGGGTGATTCAATGGTAAAGCATCTGCTTGACATGCAGAAGGTTCCAAGTGCAATCCCTAACATCTTCAATTAAAAAGATCAGGTAGTAGGTGATGTGAAAGAGTTCCACCTGAGACCCTAGAGAGTAGCTGCCAGTCAGAGTAGACAGATGGACCAATGGACTGATTCTTAGTAAGGCAGGCAGCTTCATGTGTGTAGGTGATGTGAAGAGCTTTTAGAAGCATCTGTGAAAAACTGTCACATGCACTAACATTTCCAGCTTATGTGAACATCAATTATATATTTTTGTTCTGGCCTATTCTTCTGACCAGTTCTACTCTTATCAGCAGACAACGAATGGAACATTTTGCAAGAAGAAGCAGGATTTGAAATATTATAGTGCAGTGGGTTTTTACAGCATTCAACAGGACTGTAACACGCTGCTCAAGTGGAAAACTGTATGCAATGACTTCCAAATAAACAACAGATGAGGCTTGTTATTGTAGGATCACTGCCAGGTTTAATGTTTCTTAATCAACAGGTCCAAATAGTTTTTGTACAAGCCAAATTATTTGCTCCTGGAGCCACCCCAGTTTCTTTAGTATGATATGTGTCCAGTTAGCTATTTGTCACACAAGTCATTTTTACCACTTTCAGTAACATACATAGGAGGCAGTCTTAGCCAATGCATTTTATGGCTGGAAACAAAGGGCTGAAGTGAGTATCTCCAACATATACAGATGTCCCATTTCTAGCTTAAGAACTTTGCAGAGATCCATTCTTAGGATTTCCAATATAGTCAGTTGCTCCTGCTTTCCACCACCATTACATAGATTGGAAAACGGCAGCAGAGTTCAGCAAAAATATAATCCACTCCTGGACCAAAATATCCACCAACTGCTAAGAAAGGCAGAGAGGGGAATTAGATCCATTGTAAAAATAAGTTCACTTCTTCATCAGGCATCATCTGTTTGTAACACCTCGAGCAGCAACTTCATGAATTATTCAGTGTTTACCTTGTACTTCTTAAATTTGGCATGCTGTAGTAGTGTGGGACAAGACAACCAAGTACCAACAACTCAGTTGCCAGTATGCCATCGATGCTGGAAGTTGCCATTCTTGGAGGGGAGGGGTCTGGAGTATTCCTGAATTACAACTGAACTCCAATCTCTAGATATCAATTCCCCTGGAGGAAATGACAGTTGTGGAAGGTAGGTTGTATGGGAACCACATACCTGCTAACGTCCCTCCCCCTCTCCTCCTTCCACAAACTCTGCCAACAAAGCTCCAAGATTTTCCCAAATGATAATGGTCATGGTTTCAGCCTGCAGCTATTAGGGCCAACATTTTCATTAGCAAGGATATATCATAGGACAGTGATCTTGATCCTGGATTTTTCATATGTTGAACCCTCAGATACCCATTCAAACAGAAGCAGTGGGATAAAATGGCCAGAAATTGACTAGTATAGAATCACAGCAAAACATTTTATCTAAACATTAATAGCTAAACATAGAGTGCCCATATAGCATTATAGGAGTTCTGGCAGCATGCTTGATTCACTTTCATTATAGAAGAGCTACTTTGCAGAGGCATACTCTGACTATGCCAATATTACCAGAAAGCATGGATGCTTCCCCTTTAAAATCAGTTAAAGGACACTCAGCTTCTTCTTTCCAAAAAACAAGAAAGAATTATTAGTTGGAAATAAAAGTCATGACACATGCTACCATAGCAGAAGTACCACATATAAGGCAATTATCCCACACATTACTCATTTGGGACATGTCTGTGGCAACCATGAAAGTTTGCTTAGTTTGCGTTGTTCATAACCAGAAGGGCAACAAAGCATGGCTTTGTTTAAAAGCCAGATGACAGGCTCCCTCAGCCAGTAACATGCCAATCTGTATCATCATGGGAATGATGCATCAGCCCTTCAAGGCCTCACAAGTGGCATAGACTTTCCATGCCTGTAACTTCTGTATGGAGATACTTTTACTATTGTATTAAAAGACAAGCAATTTCCCACTTAGATTTTTTATTAAAGAACAGGTGTTAACTAAAAGAAACCCAGAGCACACACAGGCATTGTAGTTCAATGCCTTTCACATTATGGGTGCTTTCACATGGCGACTGTTTGCAACTGGATTTTGCTATTCTTACACAGTAAAAATCCAGTCGCAAAGCGTTATTTAGTGTGTGTGGATGCACCCATTGATAGGCACCTCAACAGCTGAATATTCCAAGGGCCAAAAGACACACTGTCACGGAGGGCATTTTCTTTAAAAAAAATCCCACTGGCTGCTGGAGTCTAAGTGGCAAGGCCCATGGCGGGCAGAACCTCCAATCCCCAGCAGGCCATGGCAACCTTGCAGGGTTCCTTAGCTAGTTCAATTTGTGTACTTATTTCATTTTTATGCAAGAAAACATTTTTAAACACTACTTTCATTTTAAAAGGCATCTCAGAGCTTTTGCTGAAATTGTGAAGACCTAGTGTTATGTTTTGCTTTGAAAATATCTTGTGTTGTGTGTTTTATTCCTGTGTTTTAATGTGGGGGTTTTATGTGTGCACTACAGCAGTTTAAAATGCAAGCTTCTAGAGCAGGGGTAGCCAAACTTGTTTAATGTAAGAGCCACATAGAATAAACATCAGATGCTTGAGAGCTGCCAGAGATAAACATCAGATGTTTGAGAGTCATAAAATGAAGGAAGGAAGGAAGGCAAATATATGGGGAGGTGGAGGTGGAAAGAAAGCAAATTTAAATGCATTTTCCAAGCCACCAGCCTGCTTAGCTTGGAGAAGTGATTTAAAGAGACAAACACCTTCTCCAAGCTGACCAACGGGGCAGTAGGGGCTTCAAGAGCCACACACCATGTGTAAGAGAGTCACATGTGGCTCCTGAGCTACAATTTGTCCAACTGTTGGAAACCCTAACCCCTGCTCTAGAGTAAGAAAGAAGAGGGCTGGATGGTGATGTTATGATTGAGTGGTAATTGTACCCTAGGGGGCAGAATTGACTTGTTTTGAATTGGTTTGTTCAGAGGGTTTGTGTGAGAGACAGGGGAAGGAATTGAGTGGGTGAAAAGATTGAGTGAGGCAGCATGGAGAGTCAAAGAAACCTGTTCTTTTTGGAAGTTATTAGCCTAAGTGGCAAATGAGAAAAATAAGACTTTGTAGCTAGGTCTATTTAAGGAACGTCAGAGAAAAAAGAACTGTACCTATCTGAAACCATTATACTTAGGAACCTTAATGAAACCCTTTATGCTGCTATACATCTAAATAAATTCAACTTCTGTTTAACAGAAAGCAGCTGTTTTATTTAAAGTAAAGGATCTTCTTCTACCTCAGAGCCACCCCCATGCAGTGACCATTATGTAATTCTACCAATAACAACCAAGCCATCCTGTTTAACTATGGGTTAATTATGGAGTTTAACTATGAACTCTAAGGCAAGAGCTTTTGGTAGCAGAGAAAATAAGTAGGAAATGCTAATGAAGATAAAGAGGTGTCATAATATATATCTCCGAATACTACAGAGAGGTCTATAATGAATGTTAAATATAAAGGGTCTCAAAATAGAAGCAAAATGTCGCACCTACTATTAGCTGTGCATAACCTAACATACTATGTCTGGCACAGCTCCCCCATAGCCTAGTGAAGAGAAAACCCCCAGCACGAACTCATTTGCATATTAGGCCACACCCCCTGACATCACCATTGCCTCACACAGAGCTTTTTTGTAGAAAAAGCCCAGCATGAACTCATTTGCATATTAGGCCACACCACCTAGTTGCAAGCCAGCCGGAAATGCATTCCTGTGCGTTCCTAAAAAAAAGCCCTGCCCATAGCACCTATTTTGTGTTTGTACCCGCTGCCACCCTGTGTCAAAATTCCAAGGGTGCCCACAGACTGAAAAATTATGGGTTACCCTGCTGTATGATATCACATCCCTTTTGAGCTCCCTCTCCATTCCAAGCTCCATGCTCCTCAGGCAGCATCTCTGTATCCTCAGGAAGCCAGGGAATAGCAGTTAAATTGTTGTATATGGAACACACCAGCATTAAATCCATTTTCTGCTGTTCTGCAAGGGCCTATTGTCTATCCTATTATTGAAGACGGAAATACTGTGCTTGTTTACACAGGCTAAATATGATCCCATCAAACCTATATAAGGGTTTGCATTGTTGATCCAAACAGCATGGCTTCTGCAGAAACTGAATTTTAAGCTGTCTATCTTGGTATTAAAAATGACCTAATTCTCAGTGAGGAGTAGATCTTTCAAGCTACATTTGACGTTTTGCAACTGTATTGCTGCATTTATGCTAAGGTTACCAACCTCCAGGTGGGGCCTGGAAATCTCCTGGAATTACAACTGATCTCAGAACATCAGTTCCTCTGAAGGAAATGGCAGCTTTGGAAGGTGAACTCTATTGCATCACATCCCTGCTGAACTTTCTCCCCAAACTCTACCCTCTCCAAGTTCCACCCTCAGTCTCCAGGAATTTTCCAAGCTGGAGTTGGCAACCATAGTTTATGCATATAATTAAGGTGAGCAACAGAAGATTGCTCCAACAGAATTATGGAACTGGTTAAACAAGACTGATTGCTGACAGCAGTAAAGAATAAAGATCATCTCATGTTTTTCCCACCAGGTGACTCAAGTAAAATGACAAGTGATTCAACTCATAGCTTTGAGCAAGACAGACAGGAGTTACCTGCCAAGAAACCTTTCATAAACAGTCTTTCATGGCAAAGGAACACCCATTTCTACCAAAGATAGAAAGAACTACTTCTAAAAAAACTTACTTTATGATACAGTATGGGAGAATCTAGCCTATAAAATTTCAGAGTTTTAAAACACCCTCAGCTAATTTCCAGTTTTTGGTAGGCTTCTGTGCATATGTTCCATCTGAATTTAGATAAATAAACAAAAATAAAAATGCAATAACTTACTAAACCCTCCTTTGTCACCAACATCATTTAATGCATTTGTTTGATATAATCTTAGTGTTTTGTTTGAAAAAATGTTTGCAGAATGCTTCTAGTATTCAGGGCTAGTATTCTAGTATTTAGAGGAAATGCCATTGTCTTTTAAAAGGCTCAGGTGACAAAATAAAGAGTATCTTGTTACATTTTAAGTTTAGTGATTTTTAGGTGTCTCAGTTTCTGACAAGTTGAGGATACCTTGATTTTATATATGATTTTATACCAACATTTTATACAACCTTGTAGAATAAGAACAACTTTCATTCCATAATACATCATTTTGTCTAATATAACATGACATCTACTTCTCAAATGTCTTGGATTCGCACCTCTATTTGTTTCTGATACTACTCAATTCTTAGTCATTTACCTCACATCCTGTTGCTTAGCTAAAAATGTGGGCAAGGAGCTTTGCTTATACAGCTGAGCTGGCACTGATTGGGCCAGGAATCCTCATATACAGTGGAATTCCTGCCCGTTCTACACCCTACTGTGCCAACTCCCACCTTGAGCTCCTAAAACTGTAATCTCCACCTTATAGAAACTGCCAGCTCTTAAATCTGAACTGGAAAATAAGCAGCTGAGTAGAGATTCTGTGTGATTTAGACACACAAACGCACTTTTTAAAAAGTGTTTAAATTATTTTGTTGACTAAATAAATATAGAAGATAAATACCCCACCCCATGTATGAGGAGCAGGGCTTCCACATGGCAAGTCACTCTACAGACTGCCTGCCTAAGTCCCCTAGCAACTGCTCCCACCTCTCTCCTTACCCCTCCCACCCCCTGGGGTTTTAATTTTATTTTAAATTGACACTAGAAAACTGAACTATCAGTAGAACGTTGTGTGCCAGGTTTTTTGAATGCCTAGCTTTCACTTTAAAAAGTCTCTGCCCTTTCCACTGCAAACATGTAAGAAAGAAGGTGTATTTCTACAAAGCTTAGATATTTACTTTTTAAAAAATGTAAGCTGGGAGTCCAAAAAAACCTGGTATACATATTGGTGTAATATCGTATCAATATATCCAGGACTGATTTTCTTAAAAATAAAAAGCTCTCCTGGAGGCAGGGGCAGATAAGGGCAACAGAAAAATGGCTGCCATGTGTGGATGGCAAAATCTAAATTCTTTCACCCATACAAAAGCCATCCAGGCTTGGCTGAGATTTTTCCTAAAACTTTGGAGCAAATCAGGTTTGAGAAGAAATGGAGAAAAACTGGGGAATGGCCAGAAGATGCATGAATGCACTATGACCCTCTGGGGAAGCAGAGAGAAAAAAGCTTCCTGAAACACTGGATCCAGGGTTGATAATCCATGCGCAAATGGCCACATTGAAGATTTTATTCACTCTTAGTCAGAATGGACACACTGTGTATTGACATTCTGGAGGAGATTTACCATTAGTCTAGAGAAAGCTAAACTTCTCTCCTCATATGCTGAGATGCATGGCATTACATTCTAATTACTTGCTTGTCTGTCAGTCATGGATAATACAATAGAGCAGGGGTGGCCAACGGTAGTTCTCCAGATGTTTTTTGCCTACAACTCCCATCAGCCCCAGCCAGCATGGCCAATGGCTGGGGCTTATGGGAGTTGTATACAAAAAAAATCTGGAGAGCTACCATTGGTCACCCTTGCAATGGAGAGACAAGAATGGACTAACATGAACGTAAGAACATAAAAGAAGCCATGTTGAATCAGGCCAATGGCCCATCCAGTCCAACATTCTGTCACACAGTGGCAAAAAAATCCAGGTGCCATCCTAACCTGCAGTATATATTTTATCTGAGCTTATAGGATT
This sequence comes from Heteronotia binoei, assembly GCF_032191835.1. NCBI lineage: Eukaryota > Metazoa > Chordata > Lepidosauria > Squamata > Gekkonidae > Heteronotia > Heteronotia binoei. The sequence continues at coordinate 73,020,164 of NC_083228.1, read as the reverse complement.
GTAGTTTTAAATAGCCTCCAAGCTTCCCCAAGGGTTTTGATTGTGTTTACCTTTCCTTTCAGTTTCCTCTTCACATGCCTCATCTCAGAGAATTTACCCCTTTTAAATTCTCTTGTTGTGCAACTCCCAATTAAAAGTGGTTGTGCTGGTCTTTTGGGGCAACTCCCTATTTATACAAATGGTGAAATCAATAACGTTATAGTCACTGCTCCCAAGCGGTGCAATCACTTTTACATCTCTCATCAAGTCTTGAGCATTACTTAGGACCAAATCCAGGATCACCCCACCCCTGATAGGTTCTCTGACCATCTGCTCCATAGCAGTCATTGGGAGCATCTAGAAACTTAATCTCTTTCTCCCAACATGAACACATATTAACCCAATCAATGTGTGGGTAGTTAAAATCACCTATTACAACACAGTTATTTTGTCTAGCTACTATCTTTAATTCTTTCATCATTTTATAATCATCCTCTATCTTTTGATCTGGTGGGCAATAACAAACTCCCAGAGTTAAGCTTCCCTTTGGGCCTACAATTTCAACACATAGCATTTCCAGAAGCAAATCTAATTATCTTACCTTTTCAGTTTTACTGGACTGCGTACCAGTAAAACTTTCTGACATATAGAGCCACCCCACTTCCAACCCTTCCCCCCTATCCTTCCAATATAATTTATATCCAGGATTCACCATGTCCCACTGATTATCTTCATCCCACTGAGTTACTAAAATGCCCACAATGTCTATGTTTTCCCCCAACACTAAGCATTTCAGCTCCTCAGTTTTACCTCAGACACTTCTAGCATCTATAACATAATAAAAGCTCTTTTGTCTTGGCAAAACTGGACAACCTGATTGGTTGGGATTGGGTGAGACTGTGGTGCATCAACCTTTGGCCCATCAAACTATAAGTCAAAAGTACTTGTGTGCCATTGGTTCACTCCTCTCTCCTGCCTGAGTGGCTGTTGCTAGCCAGAAAGTTGATTCTGTCAGTAAAAGGCAACCAACCTTAGTTCTGGCAGTTACTGGCTCTCCCATTGGTTGAGCCACCTGTTGCACTGATTCACAGAGGAGAGAAAGAAATCCTTCTCTCTGATGGCTAAGGGAGGAAGGAGGAGGGAAACAGCCAGAGAAGGGCTTCCTTTGATTGGCTGAGGACTCCTCCCGATCTTTCTCTGGAAAGGGGAAAAAATGGCATCCTGTGGCAATAGACCAGATACACAGAGAGAGAGAGATACGGAGGGAAAGCAAGACACAGAGAAAGACTGAAGTCCTGTGCTGAAGACCAGCAACATTCTAAGAGACAGACTTCCTCCAGCTGCCTTGAGACCTTGCCAGGCAGTCCATATTGTCTTTGAGATGAGCCATTCCGAACCATTCCATTTCCTATCAACTTTCCTCCAAGATTCAGTTTAAAAATTGCTTTGCCATCTTTTTTATTTTAAGCGCCAGTAGCCTGGTTCCTTTTCGGAACAGGTGGAAACTGTCTCTTTTGCACAACTCCCGCTCATTCCAAAAAGCATTCCAGACTGATCCTTTAGGCGTCTGCCATGCTTCATGCCCGCCTAACAAACTTGAACCCTTCCTCTCCACACCATCGTCTCATCCACTCATCAAGATTCCCAATTTTTGCCTGCCTTTCCGGCCCTGCGTATGGAACAGATAACACTTCTGAGAAGGCTACTTGGAGGCCCTGGCCTTGAATTTCCTGCCTAGCAGCCTAAATTTTTCCTCCTGGACGTCACGACTGCATTTCCCCACATTGTTGGTGGCAACATGTACCATGACCACTGGCTCCTCCCCAGCACTGTCTGCCAGCCTATCTAGAACACGCGTAATACTAGGCAGGCAAGTCACGATATGGTCAGTACATGGGTTCGCCACCCAGCTGTCAACCTGCCTAAGGATTGAATCACCAACTACCAACCAACCCCCCTCCCTCCCCGCACAGGGATGGTTCCTTGGTGCGAAAGAATACTTGTTCAACAAGTGAAGAAGAGGTTCTTTCTGAGGGCCCATTCCCCTTGTCCTCATCACGGTGCCCTGTTTCCTCTCAACCCTCATGCTCCTCAATAGCGGCAGGGCTGCCATTTTCAGAGTAGGACACATCTAACAAGTCCCCAAGAGTCTTCTCCATGTGCCTAACTGACTGGCTCTGCTTCTCCAGGTCAGAACCAGGAGCTCCTTGCACCAAGCACACATGCCACAGCTGTCTTGTTCATCTTTTGGTCTTTTCCCTAGCTGTCAGAAGACCATGACAAAGTGCAACCTCCAGAGTGCAATCTGCTTGTCTCACCAGAGACAGAATGTACAAAAGATTTTAAAGCAAATGGTTCTCTGCCACATTGCTAAAAGTTTCTTGGTGGGTTCTGCCTCAATTCTAGCAAGTCAAAATTGCTGTTTTCAACTATTGTGCTGTCTCACACAGAAGGCATTAAGTGGTGTAATAAAATAACCAAACATCATCCTTGCCTAGCATGTTTGGAGGGACAGAAAGAAACATAGAGAGGTCTGATAGAGAAGGAAGAGTCTTGGCTCTGCCAATGTAGTAATATTTCAAAATGATATTCCAGCAGATAAATTCCCTCTTGCAGCTATAATTCAGATTTCCTGCTTATTTTCTTCAGCTGACTTCCCTTGTAGTCTTCTTTTTTGGGCCAGAATATACTAGAATTCCTAAGTCAGAGGGAATTCAGGGTCTCTTCAAAATTTTGAAGGCACAAAAATTAATTGTATATCTCCCTAACAATACAGCTTGTTACTCTAGGCCCTATACATGTGGATCCTCTCCCATTAATCCTTTCATTATCTTTAGCATCATTTCCTTGTCCTCTAACTGTTTCACATCAACACTACTACTTTCCCCCTTTATAGACTACATACCTTGTTCCCTTAGCCTTTATATGCTGTATTGTCCCAAGATGAGTTGATTGGCTTCCTTAAAGTTACACATAATTTTCACTGCAACTCTGGTACAAATTAATATCTATGGTCATTTTGTTCTATCTTGGCTTGCAAAGTGGAATGGTGTTTTCTGGAACATCTATATGGTGTCATGATGATTGTCCACTTCCAAAGTTTCCCCCTGCTTTCTTCCAATTTTTCTGGAAAGAGTGTTCTCTTTAATGGGCTAGAACATCAGCAAGACTAAAAGGTGCACATTTTTGAAACTCACACCCATAGAAGTGCCATTTTACTGCTTCCAAACCCTCACATCCATCATTTCTTCCACTGTACCATCAGTTATTTTTTACAAAAAGCCTTCCACTGATGCAGCAGGGAAAGATGGCCATGAGGGAATGACTAAGGAAAATGAATATAAAACCTTGTATTGACAGTAGGGTTGCCAAGTCCAATTCCAGAAATATCTGGGGACTTTGGGGGTGGAGCCAGGAGACATTGGGGGTGGAGCTAGGAGCAAGGGTGTGACAAGCACAATTGAACTCCAAAGGGAGTTCTGTCCATCACAATTAAAGGGACCTCACAACCTTTTAAATGCCTTCCTTCTTTCCCTCCACCCTCCCCTTCTCTGATTTCACCTCAGAGGCGGAGCGGGCGATGCCACTGTGCTGCTGCCGCCTCTTCTCCGCTTCACCGTAGCTGCTCCTCCGAGATGGGCTCACCCTGAGCCCATCTTGGAGGAGCAGCTATGGTGAAGCAGAGAAAAGGCGGCAGCGCAGCGGCGTTGCCCGCTCTGCTCCGTCTCTGAGGTGAAATCAGGGAAGGGGAGGGTGGAGGCAGGCCAGGAGCGTGGCGAGCCGCGAGTCCGGGTCCTAGAAGGACATAAGGCCAGCTCGGCACACGCAGCAGAACATAAGAGAAGCCATGTTGGATCAGACCAATGGCCCATCCAGTCCAACACTCTGTGTCACACAGTGGCCAAAAAACCCAGGTGCCATCAGGAGGTCCACCAGTGGGGCCAGGACACTAGAAGCCCTCCCACTGTGCCCCCCAAACACCAAGAATACAGAGCATCACTTGCCCCAGACAGAGAGTTCCAACAATATGCTGTGGCTAATAGCCACTGATGGACCTCTGCTCCGTTTGTTTATTCAATCCCCTCTTGAAGCTGGCTATGCTTGTAGCTGCTGCCACTTCCTGTGGCAGTGAATTCCATGTGTTAATCACCCTTTGGGTGAAGAAGTACTTCCTTTTATCCGTTCTAACCTGACTGCTCAGCAATTTCATAAAATGTCCACGAGTTCTCGTATTGTGAGAAAGGGAGAAAAGTCCTTCTTTCTCTACCTTTTCTATCCCATGCATAATCTTGTAAACCATCATGTCACCCCTCAGTCAACATTTCTCCAAGCTAAAAAACCCAAGCATTTTAACCTTTTTTACAGAGAAAGTGTTCCAACTCTTTAATCATTCTTGTTGCCCTTTTCTGCACTTTCCAATGCTATATCTTTTTTGAGGTGTGGTGACTAGAATTGTACACAGTAGTCCAATGAGATGGTATTGTTTCTGAATGCTCCTCCTTGCACAGAAAAAGGGACTTTCTGCAAACACAATACCAGCAGCCCAGGGAGAAGAGACTGAAACCCTCCAGTCCAGATTTTTGTGTGTAAAGAACCCCCTCCACTTTTTGTCTAGGCTATCATCCCCCAACTGCTATCATGCACCTGTTCTCTGAGGTGGTACAGCCCTCCCCACAAGGCACCTGAGGACTCTACCACCACCCGCACGCACTGGGTCAGGGGTGGCCAAACTTGTTTAATGCAACATCAGATGTTTGGGAGCTGCAAGCCATGAACATCAGATGTCTGAGAGCTGCAAGGCAAGGAAGGGATGCAAATAGATGGAGGGGGAGGGAGGTGGAAAGAAAGTAACTTTAGTTTTAATGAGGCTGTGGGGGCTTCGAGAGTCACACATACAAGAGCCACATGGGGCTCCTGAGCCCTAGTTTGGCCACCCCTGCACTGGGACAACCCAAGGAAGGCCGCTCACCAGCTGCTTAAGGTCTTCCTCCAAGAGGCCAGCGAAGCTGCTCGAACTCATAGCAGGTGGGCTTGGCCACCACCCGAGAGGGGCGGAACCCCCCGCCGGCGGCTTTCGAGGGGAGCTCGGAGGAAGCATCCGCGCTGAGCTGCCGTGGCTTCCTCAGCGGCGGCTCTCCCAGCGCAGCCCTCCGCTCCCTGTTTAAATCCTCTGGCCTCTGTCTGTAGCGGCGCCGGCGCCCGCAGGACGTTCCAAAGCCCTCGGGGCTATGATCTGTCTCCCTGGCTTCCTCAGCGGCGGCTCTCCCTGCGCCGCCCTCCGCTCCCTGTTCAAATCCTCGCGTCAGCGCCAGCAGCATCATCACCATCAATGGCGCTTCACATTTACGTCCAAGCTTACCCTCCTCGCCTCCGCCGGGCGGTGAAGCGCCGTTGATGGTGATGATGCTGCTGGCGCGGACGCGAGGATTTGAACAGGGAGTGGAGGGCTGCGCAGGGAGAGCCGCCGCTGAGGAAGCCAGGGAGGCAGGTCATAGCCCCGAGGGCTTTGGAATGTCCTGCGGGCGCCGGCGCCGCTACAGACCGAGGCCAGAGGATTTGAACAGGGAGCGGAGGGCTGCGCAGGGAGAGCCGCCGCTGAGGAAGCCAGGGAGGCAGGTCATAGCCCCGAGGGCTTTGGAACATCCTGTGGGCGCCGCCGCTGCCACAGACCGAGGCCAGACAGCTGCGAGCCGGCTGGCCCGCCTTCCCTCAGCCTGCGCCTCAACGGCAATGCGTGCACTCTCGAACGGAGCCATTGCGCATGCGACAGACACACGCACGCACACCTCTTCCTCAGAACCGCCTAATGCAGATTCAGATTCGCGGCTCGCCACGGACCCACGCTCCTTAGCGCCGTTTCCCCACCTTCCCCCGCTTCCGTTTTTTTGGGGAGCGGGGGAAGAGGCTGGAAATCCTGGGGTCCCCCGCCAGAGCAGGAGGGTTGGGAAGCCTAATTGACAGCTACTTCATCGCTGTGATCGCCTCTGCATTTACAGAGGTAATAAATTCACAGCACAGAATCATTGCTGTGTTGATGCTCCCTCTGACTGTCACATTGTTTGCATGGCTTTTGCACATTTAGCAACTGCTTAAGAGGCAAGAACTCAAAATAAAGCCCCCATTGGAGCAACTCCATGCTCCTTGCTTGGGGGAAAGCTGCAGCATAACATCACTGGTGCAATGACGTCACTTCTGGGTGATGCCATCATGTTGGCGACGTAGGGGAAGGTTCCCCTCGCCAGTCCAATGTGGGCCGATGGGTTGGGAACCTCCCGGGCGGGGGAATCCCTGCCTGGACTGGGTGCATGGTAGCCCTACTCACAGCCATTGCCCATGCAAAGAATGATGTTGTAAGCTACTCTGGGTCCTCACTGGGGAGGAAAGCAGGGCATTCATATCTTTAAAAATTTAAAACTTCTGCTGTTCCAAAACTCAGTGCAAAATAATCTTTAACCAAGTTCTTTATAACCATTAACTACACAGGATCCGTGGGTTTCTAGACTTCTTGGCCAGAGACTGAGGTTACCCCTGGGAACAGGATTTATGGAACTTTGGTGATAATATTATCATGCATAACTAACATGTCTTTATTATGAATGTATGAACTGCCCTAACTTCAGTTTTTGTAAAGTAGTTTCTAATCTCTCTCATATTATGGAAGAAGACAATTTGCTTTCAGAAAGCGGCTTTCTCCCACAGAATGCCACCTACCCCAAATTATCAGTATATACCTGAAGTTACAATCTTTTTCATGTTGGCATGGAAATAATAAGGACTGATGTTGGTGGGAAGAACCACTAAATTGCAGCCAATTTATAACCCTGTAGGGCTTTCAAGGCAAGAGATGTTCAGAGGTGGTTTGCCATTGCCTGCCTTTGTGTAGCACCCCTGGATTCCCTGTGGTATCCCATCCAGATACTAATTAGGGTCCACCCTGCATTTTAAGCTTACTAAGTGGACATAATAATAATATTTACTATTTTGGGGTATTCAAAGCACATCACATACCAGGCTGTTAGAAAAATTACAAGATAAGGTTACGGGAAGTCAGCACTACCATTACTATATGTTGTGCTGGGTGTAGGGAGTCCTACTAGGGATGAATCTGAGAGATAGTAGCTTGCCTCAGCCCATGTGGTAAGTTCATGATTGAGTCATGATTCAAATCAAGGACTTCCTGATCTGTAGCTCGATCAGTATGTTACACCAGCTCTCACACATTTATCAAAGTATCTGTTACTAATTTAGTGCATGTTCCAGAATGAAAATGTAGGCTTTAGAAATCTCTGCTGGATCAGTTTCTAAAGACAGGCAAATTTCCACAGTTTGTGAAGTCTTTAAAAATTAATCAGAAGATTCAAATAAAACAAGAATCTTCATGTTTAGCTTTCAACAGCTGAACAGAAAAACTTGAAGAAATGGTTGTCATGAAAACAAAGTTACCTGACATCCAAGCACAAATAAAATCCCTTTGCATTTGTACAGATATGTCTTTTGACACTACGCCCAAGACATTTGCATATATTGAAACATTCTGTTTGCTATATGAGGAAACAGTGGTACATTTGCAGTATGTATCATCCTGAACTTTCACAAATATCAATAGGTTGCTTAAGGTAGTACAAGTACTGGCCCAAGGCTTCCAAAGATCAGGACCATACAATAAGCATATGATGGGTGTTCAGACAACAATGGTTTCACCTAAATGGTCTGCAGAACATAGCAATAGATCAGAATGAGGGTTTAGCTTGAGAAATGGAGTTAAAGTCCACAATTTTTCATTCCTACAATTCAAAGCAAAAACTGTCCTTCACCACTTAACAATAATTGTGCTTTCAGAATAAGCAAATCAAAGACTGAGCAGAGTTAAACCTTTTCAAGTCCACTGAAGTCCATGTGTTTGGAAGGGCATACTTAGAATCATAGAATAAAAGCGCTGGAAGGGACCTCCAGGGTTATATAGTCCAACCTCCTGCACAATGCAGGAAATTCACAAATACCGCTGAAGTGCCAGGGGTAAGTTTTAACATGACTTAAGTTTCACAGGATCCCTTCCCTTCTGCTGTAAGCCACAGGGTGGAGCCACCAGCTGCAGGGTATCAGTCCCTGAGGGCCAATTAGAGCTGGTGGGTTAGAAAAGGAGATTTTTTTTTCTCTTAGTCTGAGCCTTCTGAGGACTTGCTGAGGCAAGGTGTGGCAGTGCTCTGAGGTTCAGCCAAAATACTTTGGAACCCTGGTGGACATGGCCGGACTATCCCAGGAGGGAGTGCCTGAGGGACTTTGGAACGTTTTAGCTTCCAACAATCAACCTAAGGGTTGAGGTACTAGTTAGCTTTAAGTTTTGTTATTTTTTATCACATTGTGTTGGGGGATTACCTGCACTGTTAAAATAAAACTTTGTTTAAACCCTTTTTTGTGTCAGTGGCTTGCAAGGTACCAGTGCCTATTGGCCCTACTTTAGAGAATGTAAAAGCTATAACCAGCTTTTGGTTAGCTGGAGAATTAGGGTGGATTGGGCCCTGTAAAATAAACCAGTCTGGTGGCAGCAACCCGGGGGAAGGTGGAAGAGCTTGGCCTCCTCCCTGTTATTAGACATAAGTGTCCTGGGAGTAAGTCTATGCTGACCTCCTGCTGGGGAGATGGCTAGAGGGACCCCTGGGCACCACAACGGCTACCCCCTAAATTCATAGGCTCTGCATTGCTGTTAGATGGCCATCCATCCTCTGTTTAAAAACCTCCAAAGAAGGAGAACCCACCACCTCCCAAGGAAGCCTGTTCCACTGAGGAACCACTCTGTCAGGAAGTTCTTCCTAATGTTGAGCCGGAAACTCTTTTGATTTAATTTCAACCCATTGGTTCTGGTCCTACCTTCTGGGGCCACAGAAAACCATTCCACACCATCCTCTATAATAGCCCTTCAAGTACTTGAAGATGGTGATCATATCACCTCTCAGCCGCCTCCTCTCCAGGCTAAAGGTGCCCAACTCCTTCAACCTTTCCTCATAGGCTTTGGTCTCCGGACCCCTCACCATCTTTGTTGCCCTCCTCTGGACCCGTTCCAACTTGTCTAGATCCTTCTTAAAATGTGGTGCCCAAAACTGAACACAATACTCCAGGTGAGGTCTTACCAGAGCAGAGTAAAGCGATACCAACACTTCCAAGTGATCTGTACACTATACTTTCGGTAATACAGCCCAATATTGCATTTGCCTTTTTAGCCACAGCATCACACCGTTGACTCATGTTCTGCGTATGATCCACTAAGACCCCTACTTCCGATGGCATTGACAGTAGGGGAAATGCTTAAAGCTCTGACCTTAAATGCACCTTTAAACATGAATCTAGAAATCAACAGAGCTTATTGTTAAGCAAAAGTCAGTTGTTGAAATTCCCATGATTTAAAAACTTTACACAATGCAGAGGCTGAAACAAAAGGCAAACTTTGACAGCTTCATTAGAAGTGATCCCTTCCCTGGGTCATCCTGTCTCTTTGGAAGATGTACCCTATTTTTAGCAAAAAATACATCTACCACAAGTTAAAGAGAAAGCAGTTCAGAATGGCTTCCTTCACAATGTGCCTCCCCCCACCCCGCCCCCAATTCCTACACTAGCTCGAAAATTTGTTCTTTTGTAAAATAACTAAGTCTAAGACCAATTTCCTCTCCGTCGAGAGAACAAAAGTTCCCAGTGACTCGCTAGAGGATATGGTATTAATCCCACCCTCTATCCCACCGCACAGCCTGGGACAAGGAAAGGGGAAGGGGTCGACTTGTTGCTCTCTACAGAGCAGGGGATCTCCCAGGTCTCCTTGCAGCAAAGGGCGGGGAAGGGGGCAGAGAAAAGAGAACAGGAGAAGAGTCCTTTCATACCCCCTTTGCCGAAGATGGAGCTGAAGCACCCGCAGGAAACTGAAGAAGCAACGAATATAGCATCAAATCCATTTCAGAAAGTTTGAGCTGGCCACAAGGTTCAGACCCACAGAGAAAACCCACATCCGCTTGATGGTCCTCTGCCAAGGCAGAACGGAGACATTTGTACTTACTGCGTCCTGCAACAAACTTCTTTGTGGGAGTAAACAGTTAACTCAGGTCCCGTTGCTCTCCCCCTCCGTCGCAGATCATGAGAGTTCAGTTGGAGATTCTTCCTTTTTTTCTTAGCCGCATCCTTCCCGCCTGGGTTTTAGCTGCGACACTTCGTACGAGCACTTTCTAGTTTACTCATTTCCTGGCGGTCTGTGTTACACTCCGCGGATGGACCCCTCTCCCCCGAAAAGCACTCTCAACTTTCCGCCGACTCTCGGGGCTTTTTAAAGGTGGAGGACAAAAGGGACAAGAATGTTAAAAGTCGCTCTTCGTCGCCTAGCCTACCGAAGCCCTCACATTTTTGCAAATTCACGCAAAACAGACAGAGGAAGTTAGGTAATTTGTTCCGCCGGGATTTCCAGCAAGGCAGAACTTTGCTGAGAAAGTCTTGGACGCCCTTAAATGCCGACTGCTGTTGCGCAACACGCGAGGATAGTAACATCTTTCCGGAGTTTGCTCCTCGTGGCTTTTTGTAGTCACATGAAATGCAGCGAGCGAGTTCAAGCAACGCCACCGGCAGATGCGGGGTTTTAAAGATGAAGAACTTCAGGAACGCGTTTCCCACCCCCTGTCAATATCATTCCTTCATCCCGATATAAATCGTTAGTATTTAAGGTGCTATTGAAGTTATGCACATAAATGTATTATCATATTTCTTTCTGCACAGTAGCTCTTAGTGTTTGATTTCCATCTTTAATAAAGAATGTTAAATGGCAGCAGATAAAACAGTAATGTTAGACGGATAAGCACAGGACAGGGAAATCTATATTTAAGGAAGTTTCCCCGTGCCAGGAATTTATTTGCGGGCCTCTGGGGGAAGCCAGACGGGTTGCTGAGACAGAGTTGCTTTGGCTCGTGTTGTGTCCTAGGCTCAAATGGGAGAACTGTTACTTTTGGAGGGAAGCTGAACAAGCCAAAGCTTGTACTCCACACCAGGGTTCCAGAGAAGGCCTAAGCGTGCCCAATCAGGGGAAGGATTGAAACATAAGTAGCCAATCAACATCTAGGCTCATACTGTACCCTGATAGGCCCTTAGGGCCCTGTAAATAGCCAATCCATGTACATAGTTAAGGACCAATCAGAAGGGGGCAAAAATTGTATAAAGGAGCGGGAAGTTTGAATAGAGCTCAGTCTGTGTGTGTGTTCCTGAAGTAAAGCTTGTTGAAATCACTCTCCGACTCTGGTCTCTTACTGCGCCAACCCCAGTACTTTACAGCTGGGTTTATAGATCCAATGGCTGTGCCAATGTAGTGTAGTGACAGAGTGTCAAACTAGGATCTGGGAAAACCAGGTCAACATACACACTTTGCCATGGAAACTTGCTGGTTGGCCAGTCACTCTCCCAGCCTAATTTATCTCACAGGGTGGTTGTTATGGGGAAAAAATGGAAAGGGGAGGGATACGGATCTGAATATATATTTGAAGCATAAATGTTAGTTGATGAAGGAGAGAACATTAATACATCAATTGTCAGGTTCTATGTAGTTAAGCAACAGTTTAAACACACTTATCTAGGGTACCCCAAACCTGGGTTCCAGCACCATCCAGCCAATTACACAACACCATCTGAGGCTGGTGCCATTGCTCAGCCACTGCAACACCCCCAAGACAGGACTGCTAGCCCACAATACCCCCTTTCCACTCTGAGCAGTTGCCACAGACCTGACTAGGAGCTGTTTATGACATCTGCAGGCTTCAAGGCCATGACTGGAACAGCGTTATTATACAACTAAATATGCACAGTGTTCTTTTTGCAGAAAGTAATGATTTTGAAGGGGAAAAAATGCTTAGATTCTATGCATGTTTTGTCTCCCCATCTTAGAAAATGTGTTCTTTCCTGTGCCTGAGAGGAACATTAATGTTTCTTCTTTAAAAGCATCCATGACCTCCAGTTTTAGAAATATTTATATGAAAAGCAATTTATACTAATAATTCACATTAAAATAGCTTGCCTAAATAATGGGGTGCATCACTATAATTAATTGGAAATTTTATACCTTCATATTTTGACCTAATAGATCTTCAAAGCAGCTTATGGCATGTCTATGGTCATATTTTATCAAATGTCCATTAATTATATTGAGTAAGAAAGATCATTCATAAACCAACCACAATAACCAGTTATCCATTCAATCCCAAATGCATTCCAAACTCTTTATCAATGTCGTAACTGAAAACAATGTAAAGTTTCCCTTCAGAAGTGCCTTACACTGCTGGGACCAATTAGGGTTGCCAAGTCCAATCCCAGAAATATCTGGGGACTTTGGGGGTGGAGCCAGGAGACACTGTGGTGGAGCTAGGGGGAGGGGGGAAACGGCGCCGGGGACCGTGGCGAGCCGCCCCGTCTCAGAGCGGGCGACACCGCTGCGCAGCTGCCGCCTCTTCTCCGTTCGCCGTGGCTGCTCCTCCAAGATGGGCTCAGGCTGAGCCCATCTTGGAGGAGCAGCTGCGGTGGGGCGGGGGCGGCAGCGGTGCTGCGGCCTCGCCCGCTCTGCCTCTGGTGTGGAATCGGAGGGGGGTGTAAAGGCGGACCGGCGGCGTGGCGAGCCGCAAGTCCGGGTCCTAGAAGGGCCCGGAGTCGCGGCTTACCATGCTCCTGGCCTGCCTCCGCCCTTCCCTTCTCTAGTTTTGCCTGCGCTGCTGCCGCCTCTTGGCTGCTCCTCCGAGATGGGCTCAGCCTGGGCCCATCTCGGAGGAGCAGCTGCGGTGGGCGGGGAGGGAGCAGCAGCGGCGCGGTGGCCTCGCTCGCTCCGGCATGGGGCGGCTCGCCATGCTCCCCGGTGCCGTTTTCCCCTCCCCCCGCTTTCGTTTTTTTGGGGGAGCGGGGGAAGAGGGTGGAAATCCTGGGGTCCCCCGCCAGGGTGGGAGGGTTGGGAAGCCTAGGACCAATGCTTCCTCTAAGCTGTGGAGTTGTGTGAGCTGCTAGCATCAAAGTTGTGAGCAAGCGATTTGGCTACTGCATAGATTAGTTCGGGGGGGGGGGTTGGTAGAAAAAGCCCAAGAGGAACTCATTTGTATATTAGGCCATACCTCTTACATCACCATTGTTTCACATAGGGCTTTTTTGGTAGAAAAAGCCCAGCTGGAGCATATTTGCATATTAGACCACACCCCTGACACCAAGTCAGCTGGAACTGCATCCCTGTGTGTTTCTGTTTAAAAAAGGGCCCTGGATTAGTTTGCTCTGGGGCCATCTTTCCTGACCTAAAACAAAAATGTGTGCGTTGCTGGCTAAAAAACTGTGAGCTAGCTCGCACTAACTCAGCTTAGAGGGAACACTGGCTAGGACTGCTACGCAGAAGGTCTGATCCCATATTGAGAGCCTCAGATAATAGGGACACATGGAACAGAAAAAGACCTGAGTGGTTGTAGTAGGCTTGCCTACTTCTAGGTGGGGCCTGGAGATCTCCTGAAATTACAACTGAACTCCAGACCATAGTGATCAATTCCCCAAGAGAAAATGGCTGCTTTGGAGGCTGAATTCTATGACATTATACCTTGCTGAGGTCCCTCCCTTCCTCAAATCCCACCCTCCTCAGATCTTCCCCCCAAATCTCCAGGAATTCCCAACCCAGAGTTGGCAACTATAGTTTGGTATGATCTGAGACAGTTCTGAGCCTTGCTGAATGTTAATCAAAAGTCTTTTAATTGTTAACCAAGCTGATTAATCCACTAGATGTTGAAGACTTTTTTTACAAGGGTGCTGAAATTTTTTTTAACAATCTAGTAAGCATTACATATTTAGAGCTGGATTTTGATGTGGAAATTTGATCTCAAAATAGAAAATTTGAATTTCAGGCCTGAAATTTTACATCACTACTTGGAAACTCTGCTCTCTCCACATTACTAGTTATTTTATATTCATTACTGTGTCATGTCTTTCTTTAGTTGAGTCCTTTTGAAATGAAAATATCCCTGATCCTTTAATCATCATTTACAGGGGCCATGCTGTAGTTCCTTGATCACAATGGTTGCTCTTTTTCTGTATTCTTTCTATCACTGTATATCCTTTTTTGAGATTTGGTGCTTGAAACTAGTCTATAGATTACTTAAAATGTGTCTGCAATATAGATGTATATTGAAGGTATTATAACAACTGACATATGATTCTCAATTCCTGAACAGTCCTTAAGAGTGAGTGAGCTACCAGTTTTCATTGCTATTGCACACTGATGTATTTAGTAATTTCTGAGCCACAAAAAAGTGTGGTGGGAAATTACTAGGATTTTCTGTGCTGTGGCACCTCCCTTTCCCTTTCTATAAGCTCCTTTACCTAACATTTTGAACCCATGAGCAGTCCTACTAAATTGGATCAATGGACCATCTAGTCTGGCATCCAGAGTGACCAATGAGATGTCCCAAGGAGGCTTATAAACAAGGTATGATAGTTACAGCTTCCAACTGTTGTTGCCCTACAAAAAACTGTAGGGCAGGGGTGTCAAACATGCAGTTCCAGGGGCCGAATCAGGCCCCTGGAGGCAGGCCCACTGCTAGGGATTCTGCTGCTATTGGCAGACCCCTGCACCACGCCCCCCCACATTTTTTTTTCTGCGTGTGCATAGCTCGTGTGGCATGATGACATCACTAGTGACATCAATCATGCAGGGCAATGGGCAGCACACAAGAGTGCAGGGCGACATGGGGGAGAGAGCGACGGGCAGTGCACAAGAGTGCTGCCGCACCGCCGCTTCCCCCCTGCTGCACCTGGCCACTTTCAAGCAGAAAGCGGCCGCCGTGCTCTTTGGAGGCTTCCTTGGAAGTCTTTGAATAGTGTGGCGGCCACTTTCAGCTTGAAAGCGGCCGGGCAACACTAAAGCACTCTGCTCTTCGGAGGCTTCTAAGGAAGCCTCTAAAGAGCGTGGAGGCATAGTGGCACCTGGGAAGGGGCAAGGGGACTAAGGGGGTGCCTTGTGGCACCCCCAGCCGGGGTGGTGCCATAGGCAGCCGCCTACCTCGCCTGCTCCCATGCACTGGACCTGACTGGAGGGCTCCTATAAGGCTCCCGAGCAACTGGCTGTTATCTGCTTCCTTCTCCCTATATCTTTCTTCCTTCAGCATAACAGCTTGCTTTCCAAGGCTTGCTCAATTGCACAGTAGCTACAGAACAAAACCTCTATTTTCTCCATTGGCTGAGGCTTCTCCCTTGGGGAGGAATAGCTTGCTTTGCTGGGCTCTCTCAATTGCACAGCAGAGCTACTGAGCCAAGCCTCTCTTCCTTCTATTGACTGAGGCTCCTCCCCCCCCTCCAGTCCCTGGGGAAGGAAGGAAAGAGCCAGAGCTTCCTTTGCCCATTTCCCTGGATCCCATGGGAGAAATACAAAGAAAGACCAATGAGTGTTAACATTTTAAGCATGTTTTAAGTTTATATATATATATATATGTGTGTGTGTGTGTCTGTGTCTGTGTTCTTTATAAAATTTATATCTCTGTTACCTAATCTTAAATAGGTGCACACGTGGCCCAGTCCAACATGGCTTGGGCCAACCAGACATGTCCCAGCCTGACATGGTCTCTTTTATGTCAGATGTAGCCCTCATACCAAATGAGTTTTACACCCCTGGTACAGTATTTAAAATCATTCTGCCTTTGAAGATGGCAACTGCATTTAGCCATCATGGTTAATACCCACCTGGTCCTCCAGGAATTTGTTTAATTTCCTATTTGAGGCTCTGCAATCTGGTAGATGTGTTAGTGCAGTGGGTATGACTTTTCTACTATTTGCAGTGTTTCAAATCCAACACTCTGCATATTTACCCAGATATGTCTCACTGAATTATTGGGCTCCTTCACAAACTACAAAGCATTGGATTGCATCTCAACTTACATTTTCTAGATTTAAAAGGTTGCAATATGTGAAATCCCCCTTACCCTATATAATAAACTTGCGTCAAATGCCTAACACTGTATCATCACTACTTGGGCCAGAATCACAAGCTGCATAAACACAAATGCATCTGCTGGTTAATAGCAATTCAGGATGCTGGAAACATTTTCCAGGGAGAAGCCTTTGGTGAGAGAGGAGGCATTTAATCCTCCCCCTGCCCTCTTCAGTGCCTCCAGCAAGTCTCCTTTCATTGGATTTCTTTGCAGCCATGAAACTGACTGGAGAGGGGAAGAGAGAAAATCAGCCTGAGGGAAAGTGTGTGTGAGTGAAAAATGAGTAGAGAATGGGTCATTTCCACCCACTGATTTTTTCCATAAAGCTGCCCCTCTTAGCAGTAACATCACAAGACAGGCCCAAGCTTCCTCCTGTGCAATGCATAATACCATCCTGAAGCAACCTGATTCTAAGTTGTACTGTGGATTCAAGTCCAGTAGCATCTTAGGGACCAAAAAGGATTCTGACAAAAGGAGATTTGACTCTTGAAAGCTCATACCCTGAACATCTTGTTGGTCTCTAAAGCTCTGCTGGACAAGTCTAGCTCTTCTATTGCAGATCAATACGGTTGCCCTCTGAAACAAACTAATTTGCTTCATCTTAACTGTTTTGACTGTTTTAATCATTGTATATCTATTTTATTATTGAATGTGTAATTTTAATACTCATTAATTTAATTGTTTGTGGGATTTTATGTTGTGAGCCACCCTGATAAATAAAATTCTAAACAAACACTCAGGATTTCTTAGTCTTTTTTCTTTATCATAGATGGTCTGATAGGTATTTCTGTTTTTAGGATCACAAGCTACCTGTGCCTACCTCCTCTACTGAGACTGTTAAGATGGTAACTTTCCAGTAGAGTTTTGACTTTACCATCTTCCTTTGATTTACCTCAGAAATTAACATATGCCAGTGTTTTTCTGTTTTAACAATGAACTATATTTACCTAAGTTGTATCAGCTCCCTCTGACAAAAGCAGTGAATTCTTAACACTGAGAGAAATTGATTTACTGGGGAACCCATAAAAGCCCCAATAAATATTATGCAAGACCATTTTCTCCCCAAGGGGTACCATAAAAGAAGATATTGGATTTTTGGATTTTAGGGTGTGTGTGTCTTGCATGTCCATACAAATAGCTACTGTTTGTATATATAGCACTTGTAGGAGATCCATCCTCTATCCGCTGCAACACTCACTCTGCCTCCTGGCTCTGAGTCTGATCAGAATTGTGGTGGTGACATCAGCACCCCTTTTACCCTTTGCCCCTCCACATGCTTCCAAGGCCAGGAGGTCTTTCCCCTCAGAGCGGCATGCACAAGACAGCATAGTTGTCTCCCAATCCATGTTCTGGCCCTCTTCCTCTTCTCTTCCCGACTGGTCCTGTTGCTTCATTGGCTAACTGCTGCTCTATGTGCCTGCTCATGCAACCCCCTCATGGTCACCATTTGAAAAAAAGTCAAGCCAGCTGGTGCAATGGTGGCAAGGCCAGCCCCTTGACTCTCAACCCCACTTAGTGGCTTCTCCAATTCTTGCTGAGCTGCGGTCAGAAGTGGGAGGGGGAAAACCACTCCTCCTCTTTCTCTGCCTGTGCTTCCATAACTCCATACTATTTTACCTTAGCCTCTTAGCCCCGCCCCTGAGATATTCCCTTTCTGTTTCTTGATAGCTTTAACCATATACAAACCTTACTGCATACACCTGCTTGCCCACTCACCCACCTAAGCGGTCTCTTGCCTTCTCTCCCTCACACCAGTTGCTGGTGGGCCAGGTAAGAGCCTTGGACAGGCTGGTTCCGGCCCCCAGGCCTTATGTTTGACACCCCTATCCTAGTCCATCCTATTGCTTACTGGGTGACCTTGGGTCAGTCATACGCTCTCAGCCAGACCTACCTCACAGGCTTGTTATATGAAGATAAAATGAAAAGGAGAATGGTGTAAGCTGCTTTGGGCTTGCATTTGGGAGAAGCCAGCAGATACAGGAAGAGTGGACAATATCCCCTCCTTTATAAAACAAAGAGGAAGTTAAGAACTTCCCTGAGCTAGCTGAGTGAGTGCGTTGTAGTGGTTAGAAAGACTAAAATCAGAGGCCCATATTCAAATTCTCAGTCTACCATGGAAGGTTGCTGGATTACCTTGGGCCAGTCACACACTCTCAGTCAGACATACCTCATAGGGTTGTTGTGAGGACAAAATGGAAGACAGGAGAATGATATAAGCCTCTTTGGGTTCCTACTGGATATAATAGCAGGGTATGACATTTGTTATAAATTTAATTTTGACTACAGTTCACACACAAAAAAAAGGATGATTGCTTTCGCTGTTGCTGCAGGAGGCATAACAGCTCATTCATTCTTCAAACCACTGTTAAATATTGTGAGTGCAGCAAAACCTAAGTGAGTGGAGTGGAGTGAGAAGGGTGGGCCCCTAGTAATTGAATAATTTCTGTAGGCTAGAAGCAAAGATCAGTGGTAGGATTATGTTTGTAAAAAGCTACTACAATTGGGTGTGTTATTCTGGGTGTGTTATTTTAACTTGTGAGTAGGATTGCCATTTCTCCAGTTCCCATCCTTACTCTGGGAAGTGGTGGGGAGGGAATGCAGAGGTTGGAATGGTGTCCTGTGCATTACTTCAGGCTGCACAACTGGAAATGATGTAACCAGACTCCCTAGGATTCACACAAAACTCTATTGTTACCAGGGCTTTTTTTGTATCAGGAACTGCTTTGCATATTAGGCCACTCTCCCCTGACATAGCCAATCCTCCAAGAGCTCACAGAGCTCTTAGTACAGGGCCTACTGTAAGCTCCAGAAGGATTGGCTACATCATGGGTGTGTAGCCTAATATGCAAAGGACTAGTTCCTGATAAAAAAGCCCTATTGTTAATATAGAGTTATAAAGTCACAGGATGTGGTCATGGTGAGTCTCCATTCCCAAAGCCACCTGAGAGCTGGCAACCCTAGGATCAGTCCTTATTTGCATATATTTTTATGCCACTCTTTCCTTTAGAGCAGTGGTCCTCAACTATGGGACACCACAGGCACTTTTGGAATTTTGAGAAACTGTAGCGTACACCATTACAAAACTGTCACCAAATTCAAAGGCAATGCTTCCTGTACTTTTATAAAGCGCCTTTTGTACTGAGAAGGGGAGGAGCTTCACCCTTGTACGGTTGCAGGGAAAAGTTAGCAAGCTCAAATACCTGAGCTCTGTGTCTATGGCAAGTTAAGGGTCATGAGTGGTGAACCTGCTACTGGTTTCCTGCTACTGGTTTCCTGGTTTTCCATAGCAACAAAGCATCTGTTAGCAGTTTGTACTTAGTGTTTTCCTGTATATAGCACATGGACTCAGTCCCACCCAGATTTATTCAGAAATAAATCCCATTAAGTTAAATGGAATTTACTCTCAGGTAAATGTGCGTGACATTGCTATGAAAATGGGGGTGGAGAATGCAATTATGAAACTTCTTCAAAGACAAAACAATGATATGCTGCAGATATATTCAGGTAAGAAGGATATTTTCAAAAGCATGAATGGTCCCTTAGCTATTCTTTCATGGACAGCATGTGAATAAAATGAATTCACCTTTCCCCATTTCATTTCAAGCTGGCCATCTGGCATCTCCTTCATCTCCCTTCATCTGAACAATTTAATCGTCTTCAATTGCTGTGATTTTATTATATCCTTTAAATATTAAACATGGAAGTACTTCTCTCAAGAGAACCCAAGTGTCAAAAAGCAGGAGGATTCAAGTACATCAACGGTTTCAAAAAGGTTTTAAAGATATGAATTAATTATAAGACATAAGTATGAAATATACATATGAAAGTCTGTAAAGGCAATTTTTGAAAATTTATTTAAAACTTTTCTGTCCCATTTGTCCCACAGGCTCAAGGCAGCTCACAACAAATGCCACAGGCAGAATATAAGCATAAACCCATTAAAATAACCCAAACTACAAAACTCTCAGAGTAAAAGAAAAAAGAGTACACACAGAGAGAGCCCAATGGACTCAGCCAAAAGCTCTTTGAAAAACGAAGAACTGTCACTGCCTATTTGGCACCCAGGGTGGATGGTTTTTTAACACCCCCTCCTCCTCCTCCTTTTTTTGCCATCAAGTCACAGCTGATTTATATTGACCCCATAGGGTTTTTAAGGTAAGAGATGATCTAAGGTGGTTTGCCATTGCCTGCCCTGCTTAGCTTCTGAGATCTGAGGAGATCAAACTGGGCTGGGGCTATCCAGGTCAGGGCCCCTCCTCTTCCAGTAATAATCATGAAATAAAATGAATAATAATGGCCAGAAAAGAAGCACAGACAGTGATAATTTTCTTTTATTTAACTTTCTATATATCATCATGCCAGTTAACCCCCCCTTCCCCCCAAAACCAAATTCCAGCACTCTATTCCATCACAAGAGCCAGTGTGGTGTAGTGGTTGAAGTGTCAGATTAGGATCCAGGAAATCCAGGTTTGAATCCCCACTCTGCCATGGAAGCTTGTTGGGTGACTTTGGGCCAGTCACATTGCTGACGTGGAGGCAGGCAATAGCAAACCACCTCTGAACATCACTGGGCGTCAACGTGGCAAATGCGGTTCAATGTGGCCAAGTGCAAAGTAATGCACATTGGGGCCAAGAATCCCAGCTACAAATACAAGTTGATGGGGTGTGAACTGGCAG
The DNA here is from genome assembly GCF_032191835.1 of Heteronotia binoei. Lineage (NCBI taxonomy): Eukaryota > Metazoa > Chordata > Lepidosauria > Squamata > Gekkonidae > Heteronotia > Heteronotia binoei. The sequence goes on along the minus strand of NC_083228.1, from coordinate 72,999,549 downwards.
AGACTGACCAAGAGAGAGATCTTGGGGTCGTGGTAGATAACTCACTGAAAATGTCAAGACAGTGTGCGTTTGCAATAAAAAAGGCCAACACCATGCTGGGAATTATTAGGACGGGAATTGAAAACAAATCAGCCAGTATCATAATGCCCCTGTATAAATCGATGGTGCGGTCTCATTTGGAGTACTGTGTGCAGTTCTGGTCGCTGCACCTCAAAAAGGATATTATAGCATTGGAGAAAGTCCAGAGAAGGGCAACTAGAATGATTAAAGGGCTGGAGCACTTTCCCTTTGAAACGCTTGGGACTCTTTAGCTTGGAGAAACGTCGACTGCGGGGTGACATGATAGAGGTTTACAAGATAATGCATGGGATGGAGAAAGTAGAGAAAGAAGTACTTTTCTCCCTTTCTCACAATACAAGAACTCGTGGGCATTCGATGAAATTGCTGAGCAGACAGGTTAAAACGGATAAAAGGAAGTACTTCTTCACCCAAAGGGTGATTAACATGTGGAATTCACTGCCACAGGAGGTGGTGGCGGCCACAAGTATAGCCACCTTCAAGAAGGGTTTAGATAAAAATATGGAGCACAGGTCCATCAGTGGCTATTAGCCACAGTGTATGTGTGTATATAAAATTTTTTGCCACTGTGTGACACAGAGTTTTGGACTTGATGGGCCGTTGGCCTGATCCAACATGGCTTCTCTTATGTTCTTATGTTCTTAAATAAATAAATTCCATCACACCACTCGTGTTCTGAGCAGGCATTTGGAAAGGCTTCTGTTCTCCATTTTGAAGCCCAAGAGTTGACCATCCCAAACATCTACAGGGCATTGTTGAGAACTAAGAGTCTGCCTTTGCATATATTTTTACTAACACTAGCCAAAGCATCACAAAATAGTGATCATAAGCTTCAACAGACTGGATGTTAAGAAACATACTGGCCCCCCAAGAAAGTGCCCTCATCCTCCATTGTCTCCAAAGGATTAAAGTCAAACTAGAAAATCTCTGCAGTAGAAACTAAAGGAGGAGGGCTGTGATGGACTCAAGCCCTTAGCCTGAGTAGCTGAGAAACAGGCTTGCAGCGATGGCTGGAGCAGTATCCTTTTGAGATTTGCTCAGCAAAAAATCACCTCAGGATTTTTAGTCGGAGCCAGGGGGTCTTTGCAAGAAGTCTTCAGTATACCAGTCTGGAGTAAAGACAGTGGGCTTAGGCCAGGCAGTTGTAAAACCAACTGGCCAAGGGGCTGAGAGCAGCCAGAGCGGCTGAGCTCCTTGTGGCAGAAAGAGCTGAGTGGACTCTGTCTGGAAAAGGGAGTTTTCAGATTGTTTGAAACTCTCTGAGGGAGACTTTGCCAGCGCATCAGGCAATCTTCAAGTACAAACAAGATCACACAAATACACACTGAGGGGAGAACTGGATTCTGGTGGTCAGCAGGGTTGCCTAAGACTCAGACCAGAGAACTAGCTGTGGGGCTGAGACTTATTGGAATTGAGGGGTGTGAGTCCTGCAAGATAGCTAGTGTGAAAGGGTCTGTGAGGGAGAATACTGACACCAGTCAGGAGTTCTCTATGTGTGTGTGGAAGAGTGATTGAAGTTTGTTATTTATATGATTTGGCACTGCCTAAGTTAGGGTAAAACCTCTGAAGAGACAGCATTCTGAGTGCCCAGAAGGCACAGACAGCCTGTGTGAAGTAGAGTCTAGTGGGACTCTGAAACCTGCCTGGTTTATTGTTTATTTTAAGGATCTTCTACCAAAGTCTTGTTATATTTTGCCTCAGCCTGAAAAAGTCTCTACTCTCTGTAATTATTTTATTCTGCCAACCAGCTGCCAACTGATTTGTCTCCTGCATATTGAACAGTTATAATCAATATTATTTCATCCTCCTCCTTGCCTTTTGTTACCTAATAAATATTTTGTGGTTGTTAACGTTAAAACCGTCTGGTGCCAATTATTAAGAGTTCTGACAGGATTTCTGGGAGTGTTACTGAGGGACTGAGGGAAGGTGACCGGGGAGAAATTTAAAGTGGTCACTTTCCCGAGTAAAGCCTCTGAGTGGGTTCCTCACAGGGGCATTTTTGCAAGCCTAGCAGAACCAGTGCAATGTACAGAATACCCAGTAGTACCAGCGCAATCACAGAGTGCCCAGCAGAACCCAGTGCCATAGTGGCAATGCCAGCACAGAATCACAGTCCAAGCAAGGGTGGTGGTGGTTGGAAGCTCAGCAGAACCAGTGCAATATACTGTGCCCAGCAAACTCAGTTCCTTCTGTTCATAATATTAACAAAGCTTTGCTACTATAGAACTCTTAAATACATTCTGTCACCAAGCAGGATAGGGATGCAAAGGTCTTGAGACCAAGAAGTGAAAATAAAGGGGAAGGGGCATGGAAAAATTAGGTGAAAGGAGACAGAAATGAATGAGAAAATGTGGAAAAAGGGAGGGAAATTAGGAAAGGGAAAGGTTGTTTTATCTTGCTGCAACACCCTAACTCAGGGGTGGTCAAACTTGCTTTATGTAAAAGTTACATAAAATAAATATCAGATGTTTGAGAGCCACAAGAAATGAACGTCAAATGTCTGAGAGCCACAAGAAATGAACGTCAGATGTTTGAGAGCCACAAGATGGAAGGGAGGGAGGAAATAGATACGAGGGAGGCAGAGGTGGAATGAAAGCAACTTTAAATGTATTCTCCAAGCAACCAGATAGCTTGGCTTGGAGAAGTGATTTAAAGATATAAATGCCTTCTCCAAGCCGGCTGATGGGGTGGTGGGGGATTTGAGAGCCACGGAATATATGTGAAAGAGTCACATGTGGCTCCTGAGCCACAGTTTGGCCACCCCTGGCCTAACTACTGCTTTGCAAGTTCTGGCTGAGCTGGGTGCAAGGAAAGGAAAAGAGAAAGGCTGGACTATTGGGGAAGATGACCTACATGTTGGCAATTACTGTAGCAGCTATCAGTGTGCTGGCTCTATTGTTGTTAAGCAAGTTTGCTTCAGTCTTGGAGAAGGGAAATCTACCTGATCTGAGAGTGCTTTTAGCTATGCCCAGACTTCCCTGTGGCCCTAAAGGCTGCAGCCAGAACTGCATGTGAAAAATAAAAAGAAAACTGTTTGGCTGGATGCAGCCTGATGCTGGCTTCAAGGGCCCCCTTCAAGTGCCTTCGTCAAGCTGCACCCAGGGCAGACTGCACCCCCATACCCTTGGTATGCCACTGGTTTCCATGACTTCATGAAACCCTCCCAATCCTCTCTGGCAAGCATGGTTGTGTCCAAAACCATTCCTGATCTTCCATCTGATATCCCACTGACAAATTTTCCACGGCTGGTATGTCGTTTTGTTCTATAATATTGTCTTTCCCAACAATCTTCATCTCTATGTGATGTGAATTTAGTTCCAGTTTATTTCCCTTAAACCATTTCTATGGACACTGTTATGTAGTGGTTTGATTTAAGAACTGAAGAGCACAGGAAAAACTGAAGAGGGACTTCACAAACTCAATTGTTTTCTGCTGGTTTAGTATCTCTGATGAAAACTCTGTATAAGATACACACACACACACAGACAAAAACCATTAGCATAGTATATCTTTAACCTCCTTCTAGCAAGGTCAGCTGTTGGAGTTAACAACATTGAGATTTATAAACAACATTGATAAACATGATTATTTACCAGTCACAAATCTATCTTTGAAGCTAGAGTGAGGTGGGTCAAGGACAGGTGTCGAATAAGGTGCCTTAAAAAGAGAAAAGGGATGACGACAGTTTATTCATAATAAACAATATGCAGGAAAATCAATTCAAAACTAAATTTTCTAATAATCCCTCAGCCTCAAATGCCTATTTAAATAAATAGATTTCATCACTTTCCTAAAGACCTGTAGGGAGGAGGAGGAGGAGAAGGAGAAGAAGGAGAAGAAGGAGAAGAAGAAGAAGAAGAAGATGATGATGATGATATTGGATTTATATCCCGCCCTCCACTCCAAAGAGTCTCAGAGCGGCTCGCAATCTCCTTTACCTTCCTCCCCCACAACAGACACCCTGTGAGGTGGGTGGGGCTGGAGAGGGCTCTCATAGCAGCTGCCCTTTCAAGGACAACTCACCGAGAGCTATGGCTGACCCAAGGCCATTCCAGCAGGTGCAAGTGGAGGAGTGGGGAATCAAACCAGGTTCTCCCAGATAAGAGTCCACACACTTAACCACTACACCAAACTGGCTCTCTTTTTAAAGAGGTCTTTTTAAAAAGCAAAATGTTTCAAATGATTGGGGCCACAACAATAAAGGCCTTGCTTTGAACCCTGGGAGATCTTATGTCTTGAAAAGGGGACTCTGTGAAGACTTTTCTAGATGAGTTCAAGAAAGTGGCATCTTGTGGGAAAGGCATTCTCTGAAGCAGGTTTAATCCAGACTACAGAAGACTTCAAATGACAAAACCAGCAAACCTACCTGAGAACTAGTAGTTAATGCATTTGTTCCAACATTGAATGGTTATTTTCTTCCTTTCTTGTTTTCACCAGGAGATGAATGGTAATTAGGGTTGTAAAGAGCCTGGAGAAAAAGTGTCCGATTCCTTTAAAGGGGCTTAATGCGTGGAAATGAGCAGGTGAAGCTGTTAATGGCACAGAGGTAAATAACATAATCTGGTAAATAACATCCCATTAAGCCTCTATTAAAGAGACAGGGCACTTACTCCAGGTTGTTGGCAACCCTAGTTGCAACATTTAACATCTCTTGCAAGTTTCTAAATTGTTTTCAGTGGTAGTTCCATGTAAAGTCATTTACAATAAATACTCTCTGAGTTATAAAGAAAATTCCTATTAAGATTTTTCAGAAAGGGGCAAATCAGATGTAGCTGGTGAAAAGCACTTCTGGCCAGAATGCTCAACAAACATGCAGACTAGTATATTAAAAGTACCAGCTGTGACTTTAATAGCAGTAATCAGGTGATAAGGTTTATCTCCATGCTGTGAAAAGCTTGCCTAAATTCTGCACAGCAAGTGCTACAGAGGCACAACAGCAGGTTAGTGGACAGAAATAAGTTTTATCACTTGTAAAGAGAAATGTGATATACAGGTCCTTTGTTTTGTTTGTTATCTGCCAGCCCTACATTACACAGATGTGAGAAATTCTATTGCCACACTATCTAATTCTCAACTTGGTCCCATTTGTGGATACTGAAATTCAGAGAGTGGTGCTGTGAACAAAGAAAATCAATGTTTCTACAAACCCAAGAGAGGCCCCAGAAGCCCCAGTAAAATTTGAATTAGAAACCAAACCAAAACAAGTGTGTATGTGTGGGTGTGCCAACTCTCCCAATGATAGTAGTGCCTGTAATGACATGTACAGGGCAACCACAGAAATATTGCCAGCCTTCAAACACTGGTTTCTGTCAATAAAAGTCCTGGGGAGAGAATCTGCCAGCACTTTTTTGCCTTTCCGGACCACTCTTGCTTGCTTTTTTTCTGACCTGGATGGAGAACTCATTAGGGCTAGCAGCAACCACCAGGAACTTGCTGCTGTCCAATTTGTAAACTCAGGCAGGTGTGGCTAGGTCCGGCCCTGCCACTAGGCAAACTAGGCGATTGCCTAGGGCGCTGGCATTCTGGGGATTTGATGCCCCCCCCCTTATGACTCAGTGACATTACTATTGCAGGAGGGGCCTTGCCTAGGGCGCCAGACAGTCTAGGGTCGGCCCTGGGTATGACAATGGCTACTAGACAATTCCATTAAATTTGCCAGAGCATTGCAGCAGCTTCAGTGCAAGTGGTAGGACTTGGTTGGTCTGGAAGTGGCCACCACACAGCTCACCTGAGAGACTTGCTACTGCATAACCTTTGCAACTTGGCCAGACTTTTCCCAAGAAGAGGCTGCCAGGGGGACAGAAAGAGGGAAAGCTGAGAGTTCATGTAATATAGTGGTTAGAGTGTCAGACTAGGATCTGGGAGGCCTGGGTTCAAAACCTGACTCTGGCATGGAAGCTTCCTGAATGATCCTGGGCCAGTTACTCTCTTTTAACCTAAGGAAGATAAAACAGAAGAGAAGAGAATGATGTAAGGTGGTTTGTGTCCCCCTTGGGGAGAAATATTGAATATTAGTTGATAAATAATAAAGGGAACAGATAAAAGAAATGTTGGTTGGTGAGTGGAAAAGAGAAAGAAAAACCAGAGAGGATATGGGGGCTTCCAGAAGGAAAGAAAGAGGAAATAGTGTGGGGAAGGGAATATGGGAAAATGAAGCTACCTCTCCAAGTCCTCAGGGGTTCCCTGTTGATAGATATATTCACATGCACTGCTTCTTGACTGATTGATTAACATTTTCTTTATTTCTACTTGAGTTGACTTGATACATGAAGATAAATAAATAATGAGATAAAATATGTTTGTAAAATAGCCGGTTTGAGGTTGACTCAGCCTTCCATCCTTCCGAGGTCAATAAAATGAGTACCCAGCTTGCTGAGGGGAAAGTGTAGATGACTGGGGAAGGCAATGGCAAACCACCCCGTAAAAAGTCTGCCTTGAAAACGTTGTGAAAGCAACGTCACCCCAGAGTCGGAAACGACTGCTGCTTGCACAGGGGACTACTTTTACCTTTATACACATGAACTGTCAATGAGGTAAGTACTTAGCACAGCACTGAACTGTTACAAAAACATGTAAAGAAATCGCACCAAGCATTTAGTGGTCAGGCAGCAGCGCCACAACAATAATATTGTGGTTGTATACCGCCACCTAGTGCTTTTCTTTATTATAGTTGTGTTTATCTTTTCCTAGCCGTAACAGAAACCTTATTTCCCAAAAGGCATATGTGGTGAAGCTTCTGAGTATTGGTTTATATCTTAGAAATAACTCATGAAACATGTTAAAAAAAATTTTCATTAATTTTGTGACTGCCATACATCTGAAGCATTAAACTATCACCTTAGAGCTCTGATTTGTGGTGTAAAGTGCTGTCAAGTTGCAGCTGGCTTATGTTGACCCCATTTTCAAAGGTGGTTTGCCATTGCCTACATCTGCATAACAACCCTGAGCTTCTGTGGTGGTCTCCCATCCGAGGACTACTCAGGGCTGATCTTGTTTAGCTGCCAAAATCAGGCTAGTCTGAGCCATCCAAGTCAGGGCTCAGCTGCGATTACAGGCCTGATAAATAGACTCATTAGCCAAAACTACATGCAAGTGTCTTGTACTCTGTTGGTTTCATCTGCACTGTAACATAATTTTATGCAGGGGTCGTTTTGTAGAAAAATAGGTGGTGGAGCTCATCCAGGGATTGTTATGCAGCTGCACATACTATTCAATGGACAAGGAGGTGGAATTCTTAGGAGGAGGGAGAGGAACTCTCAGAAAGGTTCAGGAGCTGTGCTTCTGTGAGCTTCCACTGAATCTGAGGCCTGATTTTATGTGTGCTTAATTGATGTGATTTATAATACACTATGCACCATCCATTTATGTGAGCCCAGTATGCGTCAGCTTTGAAAAAGGCAAACTCCTTTTAAGGCAAAGGACTGAAAATGAAACAGTCGTATAAAGCTATGATATGGCCTCATTTGGAATAATGCGTGTAGTTCTTGTCACCATATTTCAAAAGATTACTGTAGAACTGGGAAAAGTACAAAGCAGTGCAACTGAGATTATTAGAGTGGTGGAGCCCCTTTTGCATGAGGAAAAGCTGGAGAGTCTGGGAGTTTTCAGTTTAGAAAAAAGGGGCACATATCAGAGGTTTATAATCGGGCAGAGAGAGCAAGCAGATAACTTTCTCTCTCTCTCCCAAAATGCTAGAACTTCAGAGCATCTTATGAAATTGAAGGCCAGTATAGTCACAACAGAAAAGGAATTACTGTTTTACCAAATGAGTGATTAAAATATGGAATTCAAGGCTAGTGGATTAGGGTTGCCAGCTCCAAATTGGGAAATACCTGGAGATTTTGGGGGTGGAGCCTGAGGAGGGTGGGGTTTGGAACATAATGCCATACAGTGAACTGACCTCTGTCACCTGGAGATCAGTTGTAACAGTGGGAGATCACCAGCCACAACCTGGAGACTGCCAGCCTTACAGGGGATGTAGTGATGACCACAAGCATAGATGGCTTCAAAAAGACAATTTCATGGGAGATAGGACCGTTTGTGGCTAGTAGCCATAGTGACTAGGGATGGGCACGAACCAGGAAAATGTGGTTCAGTTTGTGGACTGTCATGAACTTTTAGACAGAATGCCCCTCATGGACACAGCACCCAAGGAAAACAGACCTCCTTCCAGCTGCAAGGAGCTTTTATAAACTATTTCTCCACCAGGTCAAAGAGGATTTTCCTGGAGACCTCCAGGACATTTCCTTCCTGGGGTCCCTCTAGCATTTCATTTCTCCAAATCTCTGTTCCTTGCTTGGAGAAGGGTGTGTGTGGGGAACTTGACACCCATTATCTCTCCTGCTAGATCTATTTAGTATTTCTTAAGAGGTAACTGAGGTCAGCCTGGAAAGCCACTGACTGACCTCCCCCCTCCTATCTTGCGCTCTGCCTAGAAGGAAAAAAAAACCCTTTTAAAATGCAGTTTTTCCCCAGGAAAAAAATGCATTTCTTTACAAGCAGCATGAAGGTTCATGGAAAGTTTGTGCCAGGTACCCTGCCATGAACAGCACATCACAAAGCACAAATTGGTCAAAGTTCAATGATAAACTTTAGTAGTGACTAAAGCAAACCTCCACATTCAGAGGCAATAAACTTCTGAATAACAGCACTAGAAGGCAACATCAGGTGCAGGCCTTGGCCTCTAAGTGCTGTTGTTTTTCCCTCTAGAGTAACTGGTTGACCACTGTGTGAGGCAGGATATTGAACTAGATGGACTGGTCCGATCAACAGGGTTCTTCTCATATTCTCATGTTATCTTCTGTATTGCCTGTATGACACAAGTTTTACTTGTCTTACAGCAGGGGTGTCAAACTCATTTGTTATGAGGGCAGGATCTGACATAAATAAGACCTTGAAGGGCTGGGCCATGTCAGGTCAGGCCATGTGTGTACCTATTTAAGATTAGGTAGCAGGGATATAAATTTTCTAAAGAACACAGGCAAACACAAATATATTTTTAAAAAAACTTAAAACATGCTTAAAATGTTAGCACTCATTGGTCTTAAGGATGCTTTCTTTGTATTTCTGCCATGGACTCCAGGGAACTGGGCAAAGGAAGCTCTGGCTCTTTCCTTCCATCCTCTGGGGACTGGGGGAGAGGAGTCTCAGCCAATGGAGAAAATGGAGGTTTTGCTCTGTAGCTATTGAGCAAGCCTTGCAAAGCAAGCTGTGATACAGAAGGAAGTAAGAGAGAGGGAGAAGGAAGCAGATGACAGCCAGTTGTTCAGGGGCCTGATAGGAGCCCTCCGGGGGCCTGATTCAGTCCCCGAACAGCATGTTTGACACCCCTGTCTTACAGACTTTTAGCATAATCTTCATTAAACCAAGACAACAAAAAACCCTTTCACAAGGGTTGGATCATTGCACACATGAATACTTGAAACTCACAAAAGTACCAGTTTGGTGTAGTGGTTAAGTGTTGTCTCTTATCTGGGAGAATTGGGTTTGATTACCCACTCCTCCACATGTACCTGATGATGTGACCTTGAGCAGGGGTTTTTTTGTAGAAAAAGCCCAGCAGAAACTCATCTGCATAGTAGGCCACATCCCTTGACATCGCCATTGTTTTACACTGTTTTACAAAAAAGGCCATCAGGAACTCATTTGCACATTAGGCCACACCCCCTGGTGCCAAGCCAGCCAGAACTGCATTCCTGGGCATTCCTGCTCAAAAAAAGCCCTGAGGTCCTTGAGTCAGTCACAGGTTCTCACAGAACTGTTCCTCTAAAGAGTAGTTTCTGTCAGAGCTCTCTCAGCTCCATTTACCTTACAGAGTGTTTGTTGTGGGGAGGGGAAAGGAAAGGAGATTGTAATCCGCTCTGAGACTCCTTAGGGTAGAGAAGGGTGGGGTATAAATCCAATCTCTTCTCAGAGAGCCAGTTTGGTGTTGTGATTAAGTGTGCACAGACTCTTATCTATGTGCACTGAGTTTTATTGCCTACTCCTCCATGTGCACCTGCTGATGTGACTTTGAGTCAGTCACAAGTTCTTGCAGAGCTGTTCCTCTCAAGAGCAGTTTCTGACAGAATTCTCTCAGCTCCACCTACCTCAAAGGTGTGTCTGTTGTGGGGAGGGGAAGGGAAAGGGGATTGTAAACTGCTCTGAGACTCCTTCAGGAAGTGAAGTGTAGGGTATAAATCCCATCTCTTCTTCTACCTAATATATATGAATAGAAATAAGCTTTCATAAACTGGAAAAGGGAGACACCAAGTTTTTTGCAGTTCTTTAATATGAAGAATCAGATTTTACTTTTTTTAGACTGATGCAATTTAATTTTCAATGTGTTAAAGGCAGTGCATACACTGATTTCCCAGATAGTTTCATGTTGGACACAGGTTGCAATAAAGACATGCTATGCAGTTTTATCAAATTCAGAAAGATGCCTACACAGAATCATAAGAACTGCTTTTTCTACAGTGGATTCAGAAGTCTGACAATAAATACACCTATGAAATAGCTAATTATGACACATCTACCAGGGAGCAGGGTTTCAAAAGGAAAAAGGAACAGAAATAGGAGGATATGTCTCTATTAACAAAATGATATCTTGCTCCATTAATGGAATTCAATTCATTAAGGTCAATTTAATTCTGGCTGAAAGGAAATGGAAGCAAAGAGTTAATTGAAGATAATAAGAACAAACATATAAAACTAATATAAATTGACTGCCTCCCCTGATTCCTCTGTAATCTTCCCATTCTTGGCATGATTCTACAGTATTCCCCTCTCAGTTTTTAGAAATTCCTGGTCAGTTCTGTCTGCCCATTACCTAGTTATAGAGTTACCAACCTCAAGGTGGGGCTTGTAGTTCTACAGATCCGTTCCCCTGGAGGAAATGGCAGCTTCAGAGGGTGGACTCTTTGGCAGCTTCAGGGGTGTCAAACTCATTTGTTATGAGGGATGGATCTGACATAAATGAGACCATGTTGGTCCAGGTCATATGTGTACCTATTTAAGATTAGATAGAGGAGATATAAACTTTACAAAGGACATTAAAAATACAATTAATGATTTTTAAAAAAATAGCTTAAAACATGCTTAAAACATTAGCACTCATTGGTCTTAAAAATGCTTTCTTTGTATTTCTTCCATGGGATCCAGGGAACTGGGTAAAGGAAGCTCTGGCTCTTTCCTGCGTTCCCCAGGGGACCAGGATGGGGAGGAACCTCAGCCAATAGAAGGCTTGGCTCAGTAGCTCTGCTGTGTGATTGCAAAACAAGCTCTTCCTTCCCCCACTTCCTCCCCATGGGAGGAGCCTCAGCCAATGGAGAAAATAGAGGTTTTGCTCTGTAGCTTCTGTGTGATTGAGCAAGCCTTGCAAAGCAAGCTGTTACACAGAAGGAAACAAGAGAGAGGGAGAAGGAAGCAGATGACAGCCAGTTGCTCGGGGGCTTTATGGGGCCCTCCAGGAGCCTGATTCAGCCCCTGGGTCAGATGTTTGACACCCCTGGGCTAGGAGAAACAGAAATCCTAGAGTGGCTACTCTGGACAGATGTTCTTTTCCTATTGTATCCATGAAGACTCTATGAGATACCATAGCAACTAGCGAAAACTGATTGATTTTTGCCTGTAAATATATTAAAGGTCAGAGCTTGTTTGAGGAATGAGAGAAGGACGGGACTGCTGTGGTCTGGCATCTTAGAGATCTTCAGTGTGGATTTTTCTTAACACTGATAGAAATCTGAAAGATTCTGAGGGTCCCCCCCCCCCCCATGCTGACTGGAACATGATAGCAGTCAGTTATTATCAGCCCAAATATTTAAGATCAAATACTTAATATTACCTCCTTTTTTGAGGTTTTTAAACAGAGGCTAGATGGCCATTTGACAGCAATGCTGATTCTGTGAACATACAAATTCACAAGAAAAAAATAGTGTAACAGCACTCAATAATTCAATCCATATATTCAGAGGCAGGTAGAAAATGGCAGCTGCAGTTTACCTTCATTTACACAGTGAAGATCCTTGCACTGTGGTGGCAGCTGTCGCCAAATGATTAAAAAAAATCTGCACAATCAAATTTCCTGTGATTGATCACAATCCTTGCTGGTCAGAAGCTCCACCTGCTCCACCCCCTTTCTAAATGCACTAGGCAGGTGCCAGGAAAGGCATGGCAACCACAGGCATCATATTGGTGACCCATGAACTAATGAGAAATTCATAGATACCATGTGGTACAATTCCTAGAGGTGTTTGAAAGTACTAGCATCAGTACTCCTATTCAATAGGACATCATCAGATCCCATCCCATTAATAGGGCGACAGATGCTGGTCCTATAAATCTTACACCTCTGGGATAAGGCGTGTGTGTGTGTGGGGGGGGGAAGGCTCTGTTAGGTCAGAATTTCTAGTCAGAGCTTAGTCTTGCTTAGTTTTTTAAAAAAATGAATGAAGCACTTAGATCAGTGTCAAAGAACGCTGCTGGGGTCAATCAAGACCCTTTTCTAGATAGTGAACTTGTGTCCCCGTGTGTGTCAGGGGAGGGAAAGACTTTGGAGAGTTGCTGCCAGGCGGGAGGGGAGGGCAGCGGGACATAAGCTAGCACTTAAACGAAATAATGCTTTTTCAAGAAAGCCTTTTTATTCATTCATCGCCTCGTGTCGCCCCCGTTTAATAAAAGCAGCTCCCTCACCCTTGCCCCTCCGGTCCCCGCAGTTTCCTGCTAACCACTCCCAAGCCCAGAACGCGGGATTGGAGGGGCAGGTGTTGCTAGGCAACGGGAGCGCCGGCTGATATACACAGCGGCGGAATCCAGCAAGGACGCAAAGCCCTCCCCGCCCCCTTCAGCGGGGTTCACTTTCTGCTCCCTCCTACGCCACGGCTCTGCGCCCCCCCTTCCTCCACCGCAAAAATGGCTGAGGTGAGCCGCCCCCCCCCCCCGGACAATGCATCTTCTATTTCTGTATCCGAAGGCGCTCCGGTTATAGGCTTCCGGGCTCCTCGTATCTGTGTGGCCTCTGCTGCCCAGCAATATCGGTTTCTCTCCCACCTCCTAACAGTCTTGAAAGCAAAGATTCGTGGGCAATCTAAATATTTGCACTTTCTCCTTCTGTGAACCTACCTGCTGAGGGGAAAGAATAGCTTTAATTTGTCAGTTCTCAAACATAGCTTGAATTAATTTAGGATCAACTTTTTCAGGGAAGTCACATACAGAGGCTAGGGTTTCACACAAAAGTAGCTTACTGCGCACGATTTGCACCGTTAGGCAGAAATCCTAAGAATACTTTCCTTTGGAGTAAGTTCCGCTGAAGAAAATGGACCTGTTGGGATGGCTTCCTTTGTGACCTAAACCGACCTTTTTGTGTACTGATGCTAATGACATGATCTTCTTACGTTATAGATTTAAGAGGGGGGAGGGATTTTTTCTCCCTGAAGGTGCTTGCCACACCTTTATATTTTGGGTGTATATTCAAAATAATAATAATATTAAGTACTCATAATGTTCTTGCATATGCACAAAGAGGTAGTTAAGGTGCTTGCCACACCTTTATATTTTGGGTGTATATTCAAAATAATAATAATAATATTAAGTACTCATAATGTTCTTGCATATGCACAAAGAGGTAGTTAAGGGAGGAGGTAGGTGGGAAGGAAGGGGAGCCACTACTACTATCCAACTGGCTGCAGGTGAGCAGATTCAGAATAAGTATTTGTATGTCCGTATTTTAAATATTCTCTCTGTTTTACTTCCCTTTCTTACTCCATCCTTTTGGCCTACTTGTTGGAGTATTAGACAACTGCCCTCCATGGATTTGTGTATTTCATTTCATTTCATTTTTTTTACAACTGTTTCTGACTATTCCCCTTTGGTTGCCTTGCAGCTGTTGCATTTTGTGTTCTTAGTCACTGGCTTTTCATCTCATTCCATTCCTTTTTCTACTCCTTCCCCTTCTTTCCTCTAGCCCTGTTCAGAATTTACAGTGAATGCTTATACATCCTGCATATACACACCTGCATTTGTTTGTAAGAAAGAGCCAGTGTGTGTTCACTTTACAAATGAAACCAGGGACAAGTACTGTACCTGGATAAATGTGTGTGATTTCAAGCACAGGTTCAGCAATACTTGTGTTGAATATAACTTGAGCATTGCTCAATGTACCTATAAAGAAAAAAAAAAACAATTTATACACTATACATGGATTGTATATCTGTTCAGTGTAACTAGTGGATAAAGCTACTGTCTCAACTTTCTTTCTTTTCTCACAGTTCCTTCTTTTCATACATCAGTGATTTTAAGCCTCTTTTGCTCTTTCCTCACATTCAGCTCCACATAGGCTTGTCCAGTTAACTGTCACTCACTGATGGTGCTGTACCATAGCATTGAATGAGAATTGGGGAACAAAAAGAGGCATGAAATAGTGGGTTGGATTTCTACTACAGTAACTTTTTATTGTGGAACTTGTGTGAATCCTGTTATTCTCACTGTAACAGAGGGCAACATTTTGTCTTATCCTAACATGTCTTGTGGATGAGAGGTACACTGAATCAGCAGGCCAGACTTGTAAAAACTCCACCTGGAAGCATCTTGGTCACCCCTCTTGCTATAGCTTAGGGTTTTTGGTTCATATTCCTTGTCCTTATTCTATCCCCCTATTTGTTACCTCTTGACCTCTTTTTTGTTTTTTCCCATCATCACTTCCTATCCCCTCCTCCACTCCTTTATCCTTCTTTTGCTGTTTGCTCTTCCTGAAATGCTACCGTTGGCCACCCCTTCTATTGCTATTCCTTTGCCTTCCTTTACTTCTACCAATATTTTAAGTCTTCCACATCCTGCTTTCTCCATCTCTCATTTTTTAAACCCCCAAATTACTGTCTGCGCAGGTCTGCTGAATATGGGGGGTTGGCTTGGTCTTTTGGAATTTGTTTCAGAGAACCCCCCCCCCCTTTGTGTGTGTGTGTGATTTGTAATGCAGTTTTCCTCTACATCATTCTGCAAACAGTCCTTCTAGCCCTTCTAGCTTTTCCCCTTTGCTTTGTCCTTTATTAATTGAAATGTTTTCAGCCTGTGTTTCTTAATACTCTGGGCAAACCTGGGGACAATAAACCAAGCTTTTATGGGTTGAATAACTGAGTCTGGCATGAACTCTAAATGGCAGAATAAAGTAGAGGCAGCCTCACTAGCCTCCTTAGCCCACAAAACATCTTTACCTCCATTTAATTTTGCTCATATTTTTCTGTCAGCTAGCAGTTTATCATATGTAGAGAACAGCATTAAATTTTAAGCTATTATGAATATAAATGGCTTTATTGTAAGGTATTGTATTGTTCGTTGTATAATCTGGTGGTGGTGTAATTGTATAAGAGTGATATATTGACCTATACTTGGAAAGATATTACTTGAAAGAATAACACAATCAATTTGTTAAGAACACAGAGGAAAATAGGATGATGATTAGTGGTCAGGAAGGTGTTATTAGGCACACTTTTTATTGCAGACCAATCTAGGTTTTTTTAGAAAGTAAACAACTATGTTGGTAGACAAGAATAATGTAATTCCTCCTTTCCCAGGTTCAAGAGGGTTTTTGATCTGATTCTATACAATATTCTGACAGAACATTGAGAAGGGATCGAGTAGGAGCAGTGGTTTTAAGAGAATGGATTTAGCTACCAGCTATGGAAAAGCCTTTCAGCTGTAAAACTCCTCAAGATATTTTAGAATTCTCCACACATCTGAAATAGTCTAGCCATCTGATATGCTGGGACTACATCCCCAAAGAGAGCAAACTTAATCAGAAATTGTTCATGGAGCAAATTGCATTATGTAACTGGTTCAGCATCAAGGGCCATTTACCATGAATCGTAGGATTGATTTGCATTCTCCCCTATAGCAATTAGGAATTGCATACACTTGCATGTATAAGAATATAAGAGAAGCCATGCTAGAACAGGCCAATGGCCCATTCAGTCCAACACTCTGTGGCACACAGTGGCCAAAACACAAGTGTCATCAGGAGAGGATTTTGGAGAACATTTCAGCTATTCTGAGAGAGGGAAGATGGGAAATATTAGTTTGAATCCTAGTCAATGCACTTTAGGTACATTTATTTATCATACCGTAATGTAAAATTGATACAAGAAGTAATGCAGACCAACTGGACAATCCCCCTAAATACTAATATCTAATTGTTCAATCCACTCAATTGCAGCTAGGGAAAGTTCAAAGAGCTCACATTCCTGTGACAGATGGAAAATAGTTTGACAGGCTGCACCACAATTGCATTTGGATCCTGGTACTTTGCCCCATTTAAACAACAGGTCTGCACAGATGCGAAAGCCTGTTTGTATTCTATTAGCTGTCTTCCATACTTTATGTGGCAAGTGAAACCCTACTGGCCTCTTGGTGGTGTTTATCAGGCTATGGGTATTGGGTGGAACTGATTGTATCCATGTTTGCAACCATTAATTCCCTACATTGAAATTTTGTGACTGCAGGCGTTGTGCAGATCGTATTGCTGGGATCTTAGTATATTTTCCATAGAGATAAGTTGCTCTGGAGAAAATGGATGCTTTGAGGGGTGGTGTGAACTGTATGGCATTGTATGACAGGAGGTCCCTGTCCTCCCTAGGTTCCACCAGCAAATTTCCAGTTATTTCTCAATCTTGATCTGGCAACCCTATCTCTCCCCCCCCATCCCCTAGTGGTGGCCAGGGGGACTTGGCAAGCCCAGCTGTTAGGCTGGAGACTTAAGTGACACCATGGATACTCCATAGGCCTAGGAACTAAAGGGACTTCACAGTTCTTTAGTTAATTTGATTGAATTTTCTATTATTTGTTAAATGAGTGAGATTAGGAGTAGATGTGGGTAAAATTTGCAGTTTCTTCCTGGATATGCAGGAGTTAAGAATTTAAGATCAGCTTTAATAGTTCAGACTACTGGTCCACCAACTGTAGCTTAGCATCCTGCTGTTTTAGAGAAAGTGTACAGAGGTGTAGAACAAAATGGAGGCCCGTTAAATAATTATGGTCCCACACAAAACCTGTAACACACCCCTATGTAGCCTGATGAAGAATTCTGATGAGCTCAAAAGCTTGCACAATGTTTTTTTGTCATTTTGATTGGCCTGAATAAAAGGTAACTGATTTTTTTTCTGGTTCTGGGTCTTGCATGAGCCAGTACAACTGTTTACAACTTTCATTAGACTTATGCCAGCCATTGATGCATTATGTCCTGTCAGGTGTTTGGACTTCTTAGAACTGCAGAATTAGCCGTGTTGATAGGACTTTAAGGCTGAACAGATATTTGACTGCTCATGTGAAAACATAATTTACTTTGCAGCTTTAGAAATTATCAGGGGTTGTTTTGTAGAGAAAGAGGTGGTGGCGCTCATCCAGGATTGTTATGCAGATGCACCTACTATTCAATGGACAAGGTGGGGAGGAGGAGGTGGAACTCTCAGAAAGGTTCAGGAGCTGTGCTCCTGTGAGCTCCCGCTGAATCCAAGGCCTGGGAATTATATAAAGGAAGGTTACACCTGTGGTGGTACAAACAAGTTGGGATTTTAAAATGTACTTGATAACTGGACACTTTGTTTAATGGTAAGACTTTTTGGATGGGCTGAACCTATGTTTAAAAACGCTGTCTCTTTAAAGTGGAATTGTATTTAAAATAGAATTATCATAATGACTGTTTTCAAGAAAAACGTTTCCTTGGAGCTATTATGCCTGTATCTTGGTATATGTCATTATTTTTATCAATATGCCTTTGGTGACTGTCCAATAAATTCTTCTGCTCCTTTCATCCAGGAAAGGTATGACAAGCTTGCAATAGAAGAAAATGCCTTTGAAGCCTTGGAAAAAGACTTCCAAGAAGTCATCAATGAACTTACAGGAGATCAAAGCTTGGAAAAATTTCGTGTGGAATATGAGAAGCTCCATGCAGTTATGAAAAAGTCCTATGAGAATGAAAAGCGTCTCATGGCAAAATGCAGAGAACTTAATGCAGAGATTGTGGTGAATTCAGCTAAAGTGGCTACTGCTCTGAAGCTCTCTCAGGATGATCAGACAACAATAGCATCACTGAAAAGGGTAAATGGATATTACATAATAAATACATAACTGGTAGACTAAAATTTGCAACAGCTCAACATTTTTGGTTTTTTTTTAATAGAGACATTGTTTAAAAAGTCACAGTATATACTGTATATACTGTATATACTGTATAATGTATAATGTATATACATTAAGATTCAGTTACATTATTTAAAATCCAGAATTTTTATTTGTAGCTTTGTAGAATAAATCTTGTATTTTCTTCAAAGTATCAAGGAGCAGGGAATACAATCAATTGATACTGTTTACCGTAAGATAGTTGTTTTCCTTTTTCAGGCATATCTGAAGGGGAGATGTAAAGGAATGAATTCCGAGAAAGATGGAACTTTTTATTAAGTTTTGGAAGTCGTAAAGTAGAGCAAGTTCAGATGTAGAATCCGAGTGAGAAACATAGTTTTAAGGTCTTATATAGATGGATACCCTGAAAGCTTATAATGCTGCAAGGGTCAAGCTATAGCAGATATTAAAATAAATATTTATTATATGGTGTACATAGTAGTAAAATTAAAATCATAGGACCTGAATATCAGGCTGAATTAGAATCAGAACAAGCTTTACATAATCTGTAATAATTGCTCATACAAAGTTGATGAACATATCAGATGACCAACACAAGACCATATGTGTTTTGGACTCAAGGGCCTCAGTGGTCAATAATACATACTTTAAACACCTCCCCCCTCCAAAGAAACTACTATATCTCAATCCTGACCAGGTATTGTTATCTGAAAATACACAAGAGAAGAGAAAAAAAGGAAATTGTTATACTGGAAATAAGTATTATCAATTTGAAATGATCTAAATCTAAAGTGAATTTTTTGAATATAGAAATCAGAAGGGAGGGCAGTATCCTGCAGACAGATGTTTATAGAAAGTCTACAGATGCCAATTCATACCTAGCAGGAGAGTTTCCACCCAGGTAACTTACAAAGAAACCTGCCATATTCCCAGTTATTAAGACTGAGGAGGAATTGTAGAACCTATTTCACCTATTCAGGATGCAACAAATGAAATTAATCTATGTCACTGGGACCTAACTGTTCTCCAGTAACATTCCGGTGGTGTCTAGCTTGCTTAATATAGACTGTCCCTGCAGTTTCTGTGGTGCAAACTACTGATTACAAAACTGCAGTTAAAGTTGAACTTTAAGACTTGAATGTCAGAGAGTATTTGACAATTGGCTACTGCAGGGATAGTGCACAGTAGGTATTGTCAAGATTTATATAGATTTTTTTTTCATTCTAACTAGGTGACCCAGTCCATGACATCCACAAAAACATTCAGTCTAAGCATTACAGTGATTCTTTTCATGAAATGATCTAGTTATGCTTTTTTGAAAACTCTTGTTTCTATAGAGATTCTTCAGCCTACAAGGTAGTGCTTGAAATCCTGTGCGAATTTCAGTGTGGAAAACAATTCTGTCAAAGATAGTCATTTTGCTGTATTTCACTAACTCATTGCTTTGGGAAAGAAATGGTTTGTTACACTATGCATTGTGAGGCAGCTGAAGAACAGAAAGCTGAAACAAATCTTCAGTCATGCTTGGGCTTCACATGCAGCAGAATGAGATGGTGGTACATTTGAGAGGGCATAGAATGGATTGTATGACTTAAGATAAGAGGTGTGAGGACACATTCCTGAGTGTTCCCTTCCTGCAAGGAGAAAATAAGAGCAAGAAAAAAGAGGAAAAAATAGCAAGATTCTAGCCCCTTTTTCTGCATATGTTAATTTTTATTTACTTGCAGGGAGATTTTCACATGAGGGAGCATTCGAAACTGGGAACTTCCCCCTCCTGTTCGATGTAGTACAGTCCATTCTGCCACCTCAGGATTCTTCCACCTCATTTACTACATGCGTAGTAGTAGATCTCAGTTAGTGAAGTGGAGGACCTATGAGACTCTTGGAGGGGGGATTCCTATCTTCACCCCCCACCTAACTCCTTGCATCACCTGTTCTGCAACAGTGGTGGCAGCTCCCACTTGTCCTCTCACCCCCTACTCCTCCCATCCTCTTGCCTGCTCACCTGCAGCCAGTTGGATAGTAGTAGTGGCTCCCCTTCCTTCCCACCCACCTCCTCCCTGGCCAACCAGCCACTCACTCACCTGTTGCACCTATTCTCCAGTGGTAGCAGCTCCTGCTTCTCCTTGCCTTTTCTCCTCTTTCTGGCCTGCCTGCTTGCCTGTTCTGTGGCAGCAGTGGCAGCTCTCACTCTGCCCTCCTCCTCTCCTTCTGGATCTCCTGCAGCACCTGTTCTGTTCCTGTGGTAATTCCTGCTTGTCCTCCCATGCCCTATCTAGGATTTATTCTCTAGAAACTTTCCAAATGATGTCAGTTCATCCTACCAAGTTGGCATTTTAAGAAAGTGGGTTGAGTGAACTCATACTGAGTTCAGCATGTAGTGAAGCAGTTAGGCGATTTTTCACAACATGCATGTGCAGTAAAGTCTCCAGTAAAGTCAATTTTCCTATGTTAACATAAAGATACTGAAATGACTCGAGAGATCAAGCAGAGAGTATAGGTTTTGTTTTAAGCTAGATATGTGATAAAATAGTCACTACTGGTGCATTATGTCAAACTGCACATATGCACTTAATCCATAGTCACATGTTCTAGTTTGATGTGGATTGACCTTGAGACTGGTCATGTAATTGGATATTTAATCCTGTAGATTACAATGGCTATTTATATTCCTGATTTGTGTTATAATTATCTAGCAGGTTTTATGTCTATTTAATGCTTAATTTTTGTTGTAATTATCTAACAGATTTTGTAATCTCTGTGTTTCATATCACTGATGAGTCACAGTTTTAAAAATAAGGTTACCATTATGGTAACACTTTGTCCTTTTATCCTGATTCAGGAAGAACCTACCTTGTTTGTCTGTCTAAATAAGAGCAAACATCGACAGGACTCTTGAATAACATTGTATATAGTTGTACTATGGTCAAAGTCAATGAGAAAGTCCCATTTAAGCAAAAGCCTGTCCAGCTATTAATATATTGTCCTTCATCTGAGTGTGCAGTTCTCATTGACTGTGTCAATGAGAGGTGGAGCTGTATGCAGTGGAGCTGAGTAATCATTATGTATCAAAACATTCCAGTGATACCACCGGGATACCTTTGACAATATGGATCCAAATAAAATTGTAAACTGAAGGTTAAACAATTTGACTAACTTTTAAGGTCAGTGGAAAGTCTCCCATTGATTTTACTGAGACTACCTACATAGGATTACCATGCTGTAAAAAAAATAAGAGAATCTGCGGTGTTGTGGGAATCTGTTACAGAGCTGCAATGTTTAGAAATAAGGAACCATTAAATTCTGAAGGATTGTAATGTCATGTTTAAAAGTATTTTAAAGAAACTTGTGAGGTGACACTTCCTTGGCCTGATTGACTTCACAGGGTTGTTGTGAGGGTAACAAATAGAGAAGGGAAAACTCTTTGTGCAGATTTGAGCTCTGTGAAGAAAGGGCAGGGAAATGCATGAGGGGAGAGCAAAGAGGGAGGTCAACTTTGTTGCGGGCATGAACGCTGATTCCAAATGCTTTTCCAAGAGATGCCCCAAGAGACCATGTTGCCCTGGGCTTGGAAGGAGCCACAGTGATCACACTCGATCATCAAGTTCAAATGCTAGTCTTACAATAGAAAAATATTCCTCTAAAATATTCATTCTGCATTCATTTGGTTTATTTTTGATTTAATTAAATTGTTTACTTGCCCTCTGTTTCCCTCACTAAGTCAGGATGGCTTTTGTGTTTGAATCCAAGTGGAACCTGGAAATAAAATTCAATTTTAAAAGCTGAAGCAACTTTTGGGTACTGCAGTTGTTCCTGGAATTCTTAATAGTTATTTTAGTTTTGTTTTTGCCCTTTACTTAAAGTGTGGAAACAAAAAAACATGTCGAAAGAGAATAAACTCTGTTTCAAGAAACATTTAAGCATCCATCAGACTTTATGCAGAAACACAGTTAGTAGGCCCCTCACACATTGTACATACCTCCACTTTTTTGGGGGGGAAAAGTGAGTCTTATGGTGCAAAAAATACTGTACTTGTTTAGAATTGCTATATCTGTCTTACCTATTTATTGTGCACACACACACTGATTTTTCATAATGTAATGACTTGGTTCCTAAGCCTTGTTTCCATTTGTGCTGTGTCATGTAGGGCAGGCCTCCACTGTGCGTTCTCTCCCTAGAAACATCTTTCCTTGAGCTGAAAAACACTTCACATTAAAGAAAAATGCTGTGCAGTGGATGGACTAAGGGATGCGAATAAAAGAAAGCCAAATAATTGCAATGAAATAGAGCTGCTAGCTCCCTCCCCTGGGGGATTTTCTACTCTTAGCCACTGTTCCCTGCCTCTGCTCAGCTGGCCAGTGCGTGTGGGGAAATTAGGGTTGCCAATCCCCAGGTGGGGGCAGGGGATCCCCCGGTTTGGAGACCCTCCCCCCACTTCAGGGTCATCAGAAAGCGGGGGGAGGGGAGGGAAATGTCTGCTGGGAACTCTATTATTCCCTATGGAGATTTATTCCCATAGAAAATCATGTAGAATGGATCTGCGGGTATCTGGGGCTCTGGGGGGGGGGCTGTTTTTTGGGGTAAAGGCACCAATTTTTAAGAATAGCATCTAGTGCCTCTCCCCAAAATACCTCCCAAGTTTCAAAAAGATTGGACCAGGGGGTCCAATGCTATGAGCCCCAAAAGAAGGTGCCCCTATCCATTATTTCCTATGGAAGTAAGGAATTGAAAAGGTGTGCCGTCCCTTTAAATGTGATGGCCAGAACTCCCTTTGGAGTTCAATTATGCTTGTCACAGCCTTGATCTTGGCTCCACCCCTAATGTCTCCTGGCTGCACCTCCAAAGTCTCCTGGCTGCACCCCAAAGTCCCCAGATATTTCTTGAATTGGACTTGGCAACCCTAGGGGAAATGGTGGGAAAATGTGGAAGAATCAGCAGCTTCTAGACTCACTGATGTAACTCGCCCTGAGCTCAAAAGTGGTATCCCTGGAGAACACTGGTGACTTGCTGACATCACTTTTGACAGGCGTTAGAAGTGATGTCAGTGCATTGCCAGCAACGTCAGTACATTAAAGGCAAGGGACTAAAAAGTTCCCACCCACCCCCTGTTCATTGCTAAATGGGGGGAGCTGGCAACCCTACGTTGAAAGCAGAGCTGAGTCTTCGCACAGTGGAATGTTACAGTCTGGCTGCTTGAGAAGTAAGTTCACAGTGAGGCTTGTTACTTAGAAAAGAAATAAGTTCTTTACAATAAGAAAACTCCATACTAGATAGGAAAGGCAGAAGAAAACTATAAGAATAGCATTCTGGGTAATGGAGCAGCTAGAGGAGTGAGCAAAGGAAAGGGCAGGAGGCACCCTATCTAGCCCTTTATTGATGCTCTGCTGCCCACCCCTGTGTTTCTGATGTCTGTGCTATCATTAAGCCACATTGCACAATCTATTCATTCCAAAGTGCATACATTAAAACAATATAATATATTAAATGCTTAACTAAATATAAAGGTAAACTAATTAAAGCTGATATTCGTAAATGAGTTATCAGTGCAAAAGTAATAAAGCCAAGATTCAGTTCTCACATTCATTTTTAATATGACGTCTCTAGTGAATTTCATCCCTGAATGAGCTTCCATTCCTGATGTGAAGTTTTCCACATCCTGGAGAACAACAGAAAGTTAGAGCTTTACAGGATGTGATAAACCTTATTCTCATGTGTAGACTCACTAAAAAATAACATTCATCACAGTGTAGTGGTATATAGAATATCTCATGAAAACTGAACAAAAGAATGCAGTGTGGTTCCAGGCAGCTCTTTAAAATCAATATTTTGTAGAGAGAGCAGCACATAAATTGGAAAGCTAAAATATTTTGAAATTCATTAATACATGAATTTTGGCAGTAATTATGAGGGGAGTTTTGACTATGGGTAATTCCAGCATGTTTTAACTGAGATTTTGTGTAACTTTAAATACTTTGAACTGTAAAATGCTGTAAATAAATTTCCACACTCCTATATATAACCTGAATGTCTAACAGTACTTAACATTCACTGGCCACAGGGTTAGGACACTGTTAGAAATAGGAGCATGAAATAAAAGTGGAAAATTTTCATTCATTCAATTGCTGCAAGATATCTTATAGTTCATTTTTAAATCAAGTATCACAAAATTTTCCTCTCCTAATATCCTTAGGAAATTGAAAAGGCCTGGAAAATGGTGGATGCGGCCTACGAGAAGGAGCAGAAAGCAAAAGACACCATCTTGTCTCTTAAAGAGGAAATTGTGAATTTGACTAAATTAGTGGAACAAGGATCAGGATTATCTCTAGGACAAGAACACAAGTGAGTGGGGGGGGATTTTCTCATTGATGGTATGCTTGTTTAAAATGATGCAAATAACCCTTAACAAAATCTACACATAACTTTGAAATTTATCTGTGAAACCTGTATGTTTGCACTTTGAGAATCTGTGTTTATCTCTAAACATTTATTGCATATCTAAAGCACTATTTTAGTATTAATATGTTTTACATCTGTAAACAAATATGTTCAGTAAAGGCCAGGCTGCTTTTACTATTTGCAGCAATATATTTGAAACAGGCCTGAACTATGTAAGCAACCAAGAGGGGAACTGTATCTAGTTCAGATTCTTGTTGGATCCTTCTGATAGGCCACAGGAATGTGTGGGACCATAACCCATTTGGAATCTCTTTTCAGTGCTGTTTAAATCCAGCATCTTAAACTGGATGCATTTAAATGTTGTCTCTGCATCTTGCCTCTTTCACTTATTCTTTTTTTATTGCCCTTTCCCATCTGTGTTTTCTAGTATGCATGACCTTTTGCTCTGCTTTGTTCTGTTAAGCTCATAACAATATAAAACAAATCAAAGTCACAATATGTGAATTTTCAGTATTAAGTTCTCAATAGTGAGGTATTATACATTGAATAATCAAAGGTTCTTGATTTTTAGTATATGGATCACACATTGACTTGGTTCTCATTGGCATGGTATATCTCTGTTTGGGTTGACTGTAGCTCCTGTAATTCAGGCAGACTCTTTCCACTTGCATTTCTTTTCCCTCCAAAATAAGCTGACCAGATATAGAGGCTTGAAATTTTAGGGGACAACTAAGCCAGGACCCTTTTCACAGACATGCTAGTTTTCTATCCAGAGGGTTTAATTTTTATATTAATTTTGTTTACATTTACTTCATTTATACCCCACCTTTTTCCCCAGTGGGATGAGAAGCAGCCTGTATCATTCTCCTCCATTTTATTGCCATAACAACATGTGATGTAGAGTGTGTGATTGGCCCAAGATCACTCCTCAAGCTTCTGTGGCAGAGTGGGGATTTAAACCTGGGTCTCCCAGATCCTACTGCCACACTCTAATCACTACACTATGCTGGTTCTATATAAAGGAGCATTGAATCATGTGAGTTCTCATTGCAGCCTGTTTTATTTATTTCCAAATTAACAAATTCAGATGACAGCCAAGTATAAAACCTAAACCCTGGCTGACACAAAACAAATGATAGTAGACAAGTTTCTGCTCTAAGTAGAAGTCACAAATGGGCCTGCATGCAGCAGGAAATATGTAGAAATACAGTCCAATCCAAGTTTATCAACAATGAGAATTAGACGTACATAGTGGGGTAAGTTTTTATTGAGTTGATAAATGTGTTTCTGGGCTGTACTACTACAGATTGCACATGAGGGCTCAAATAATTGAATGCTTCTTTATTAAAAATGGGTTTCACATAAAGTACTAACCAAACATGCATTACCCAGTAGGTCTTGGCAGTTGGCAGTCAACCAAATGAACATCTGGAAGTGTGACTGGATAACAGTGGACTGGAGAAAATGACAGGCACTGTGAGGCATGTCTGATCTAGGCAATTACCTAAGTTGAATCATTGGTCCATGCACTGTACTGTTTGATTATCTGTGGCATTATGCTCTCTCATGTGTGTTCGTGTATTATATTAATTAATTAGTTTATTAAAACATTTATATTCTGCCTTTCCTTTTGGTTCAGGGCAGGGCTGCCAGATCTATGTTGAAAAATACCTGGAGACTTTGGGGGTGAAGAGTGCAGGGTTTGGGGAGGGGAGGGGTGTCTGCATGGTACAGTGCCATAGAGTCCACCCTTCAAAGCAGCCATTTTCTCAAGGGAAACTGATCTCTGGCAGCTGGAGATCAGTTGTAAAAGAAGAGGTCTCCAGGCCCTACCTGGAGGCTGGCAACCCTAGTTCAGGGTGACTTAAAATAATGATTAAAATATATTCAGCTAAAACAACAAGATAAAACAACAAGTCCCAAATTCCCCTCTCTTCCCCCTTAGAATGTCTGCTGTTCAAACCTCCTCAAAAGCCCTGGCAAACAGGAAGACCTTGCAACACCTCCTGGATTACTGCAACACATATTATGTGGGGTTGCCCTTCCAGACAATCCAGAAACTACAACTGACCCACAGTGTAGCAGCCTGACTGCTGTCGGGCTAATCAATGGGAACATATATTGCTCATTTTGAAACAGCTTCATTGTTGGTCAGTCTGTTCTCTAGTTCAATTCAAGATACTAGTTATGACCTTTAAAGCTTTTCACAACCTAGGACCCTTCCATATGTCTCTGTGCACCAACTATGGTCATCAGACGGTTTATCTATTGGCAAGACAGAGTCCATGACACCCCAAAGCTCTTAACCTGCTCTGAAAAAGCCAGTGCTATTCCATCTAGGACAAGGAGATTCAATCCCTCTAAAATGTTGGCCAGTATAAAATGCCAACCTTCCCAACTAGCATTACTTCTGTCTTTTCAGGATTCAGCTTTAGTTTGTTTCTGCCTTAGCCACCTGTTATGTATGTGAAGGCATGCCTGGACATGTCGGGTATTGCATCCTGAGCTTGAGGTGCAACACAATAGACAGAGACGATTCAAAAGATCTGCATCCCAATTGGCTGCATAACTCAAACTGGCCAACTGGGAGTATGCATATTCTAATGTAGGATCCAAAAAGGGTGCAATCACAGAGTGTTTTCTGTTTCTTGAGGGCTGGGTTCACTCTGCCCCAATCATATATATTGCCGCATTTTCTGTGTGCTTGCAGTAGTTTTGTAGTCACTTTGTAGACATGCTGGATCACTAATAAAGAGCTTTAATCACTAAGCAACAGCCTCCTTGTGCATCAAACCCAGTATTTAACACCATCTGACTGCAGTCTCAAAACACTGATTCAGAACCAAGACAGGTGTACCTGGAGGCTTGGATAATGAAATAGAGAGCTAGGTGTCCTCTGCATATTGGTGACACCCCACCCAGGCCACACCAGGGCTTGAAGTAAAGACTTTGCATTTGCTAAATCTTTACTACAAGTCCTGGTGCAGCCTGGAGCTTTGGGTTGGGAGTCAGCAATAGGCAGAGGACACTTAGCTCTCTGTTTCATTATCTAAGCCTCCAGGTACAGACTTATTTGTCTTTCTGGGCCTATTTTTACATCAGTCTCTTGAGGAGTGGGTATGTAGTGCAGATGTACTGCTTACTGGCAGGATTGCCATCACTGACTTGGGAAATTCCTGGAGATTTGAAGGAAGGGCCTGGGGAAGGTGGGGTTTGGGGAAAGGAGGGCACTCAGCAGGGATATGATGTGATACAGTTCATTTCCCTTCAGGGGAACTGATGCCAGTAGTCTGGAGACCAGGTATGATTCCCAAAGAACTCTTCCTGTTTAGTTCTGTGAAAAAGTTGTCTATTACCAGACTGATGCTGTATTGAGAGCCAGTTTGGTGTAGTGGTTAAGTGCATGGACTCTTATCTGGAAGAACCGGGTTTGATTCCTCCACTTGCACCTGCTGGAATGGCCTTGAACATATGAACATATGAAGCTGCCTTATACTGAATCAGACCCTTGGTCAATCAAAGTCAGTATTGTCTTCTCAGACTGGTAGCAGCTCTCCAGGGTCTCAAGCTGAGGTTTTTCACACCTATTTGCCTGGACCTTTTTTGGAGATGCCAGGGATTGAACCTGGGACCTTCTGCTTCCCAAGCAGATGCTCTACCACTGAGCCACCGTCCCTCCCCTTGAGTTAGCCATTAGCTCTGCCAGAGGTTGTCTTTGAAAGGGCAGCTGCTGTGAGAGCCCTCTCAGCCCCACCCACCTCACAGGGTGTCTGTTGTGGGGGAGAGAGATATAGGAGATTGTAAGCCACTCTGAGTCTCTGATTCAGGGAGAATGGTGGGGTATAAATCTGCAATTCTTCTTCTTCTAGGGGATTCATAGAATCATAGAGTTGGAAGGGATCTCCAGAGTCATCTAGTCCAACCCCCTGCATAATGCAGGAAATTCACAAATACTTTCTTCCATACCCCCAGTGACACCTGCTTCATGCCCAGAATATGGCAAAAAGCCTCCAGGATCCCTGGCCAAACTGGCCTGGAGAAAATTGCTTCCTGATCCCAAAGCAGTGATCAGCATTGCTCTGGGTGTGTAAGAAGGGGCTACGAGAACTAAGCACTGATGCAACCCGTCCTGCCATCTTTCTCATGGAAGGGATTCAAATTCCCATCTGCAGACAGGTGTACAGTATGTGGCTGCAGATATTTATTGTGGTCCTTCTGTCCTGTATATCATGTGGCTTGTGCAACGAAGGATGCCATGTACTGATTGATGCCTTCCATGAACAGGTGGTATTAGACCTTGCTGTATGCAGCATTGCTATTGAGTGGTGGCAGAGTTGCCATGAATGCTATCAAATGAATGTCAGTGTTCCCACATTAGCTCTGGTTATTACTGCTATTCTTGTGTTTAAAGACCACACAACCACCCAATCTACTTGAATATCACAGTGATTTCAGTGGCAATAATGTGTACTTTCTCTGAATTGTATCTTTTGTCTGTACAGCCCCCAGATCATAAATCATCATTTGTATATAATATGATGTCCTAATGTCACCAGAGTAGCTGAACTAATCTATTCACATGCAGTGACTTGAATAAACTACAAGATAAGAGTAGGAGGAATAGGGCATTCAAACAACATACATGTTTCAAGGCATGCCTGCTAGAGAGCTGTGATGATTAATTTTTTTCCTGTAAAGGAATGACTATTTTTTTAATCTGAATAAAAACGGTCTATTACGGTATTTATAATACTAGGAGTTATATTTCTGTCATAAGGGGGTGTTTTTAGTAAATGTAACAGACATATAAGTTAATTGACAACTTTTGTGGGCTTAATGGAAGGGGAGTTCAATGCCAAACACTTTTATTCAAACTCCCATTCTCCACAAAGCACATTTTCCTGAGAATGCCAAGTAAGCTGTGACATAGCTGACTCTGATCTCTTTTCTTCCAGCATGCGGGAACTGCTAAGATTTAAGGAAGAAGTAACAAAGGAGCGAGACCAGCTTTTGTCAGAGGTTGTTAAGTTACGAGACAATGTAACAAATATGACAGACCAACAGACAGAGGCAGAAAAGACAAAAATTGAGGCAGATACCACCATTGCTCAGGTGTGTGCCACTACCTGGGATGCTGTCATCATTGTCTTTGTTAGGAAGGCTTCTCCACCTTTGCAATTCACCTCTATTAACTGCCACCTGCTATTTCACTTTCCAAATCTTTTTCAGGCAGCTCAGCAAGAAGTCATCAGTGACAGGGCATCATCAGTGCTTTCATCTCTTCCATTGATTTCTGACATATCTCATTCAGAGTGTCTTGCATGTCATCTCTGGGCCCTTTCCTATCTGCCAGATTTACTTGCTGAACCAGAGTGGGAATTCTTTTTTGGAAAATTAATCTTTTGCTTTAATTCACATCCATTGCCATTGTCATCACTACAACTATCTTAGTAGTGTCATACTGCAAGGGTGTGCACTTGGCCATTTCTGTGTGTCTTAGATTTTAATGTTCATTATCTACTACCATTGTTGCTTTCCCTTGGTTTTTGATTGATACTTCTTCAACATGGATGTTTCATACCACCTGTGCTTTCAAACTGGTTGGGGTTATTTTTGAGCATCCACACATCACCACCTGTTGATTTCCCTGATTTTCCCCAGCTCTGCTCCAATCTTTCCCAACTTTTGATATGTATATTTTTGTAATAATGTGGTGGAGACAGGAAAGTGCACATTTTAAAGGTGCCCATTGTGGCACTATTTTTCTGCTGTCAGTCATTCACACAAACCGTTTTCTTCACTGTGGTAGAATCTATTGCGACAATCTCCTAGTTCCTCTGACTCCCCAAACTTTTATATTACAAAGATATAAGGGGAAAGGTGCAGGCAGTTTTGGTCCCTGTTGCCTGTAAAGGAATGGGGAGAGAAAGCCACTAGATGCCTGGAATGGGACAGGAAATCTCTGCTCAGCTGATCATGTGGTTGCTGTACTTCCCTCAGCAATGAAAGCAACACAAAGAATCATCATCAGGTGGATGCAGCTTGAGACAAATTATATTTTAAGCAGGGGTTTTTGCATCATGTACAGTCAATTTAGCAGATCCTTTGCTGAACCACCATAGTCTCATCTTTTTATACTGGTCCTTGAATGTTCCTGACATGTGCCCATTTTCCAGAAGCCTTTTTCAGGTGGTACAAACAATCCAGTGTCACAGGTATCAATCAGTAAGTATATACCTTATTTATTCCCCTAAAATATGGACAAGACTTTGATATTTTCCTTTTTGTCACTGCTGCAGCTCAGTCAGGAAATCCAGTTGCGTCAGAATGAGGCTTCCCGTGAGTCCCGAAAGAAAGAGAAAATGGAGAGGGAACTGAAACAGCTTCACCTTGATTTGGACAACAAAATGGCTGAAATGAAAGCAATGCAGCAGGGGATGCATAAAAACAAGGAGGAACTGCTGAAGCTTGAACAGCAACTCAAAGAGCAGAAGGTATAGGAGGGTATTCTGTCAAACCAGCTCAGGAATATTCACAAACAAGACTGAGATTTGATTTAGGAGTACAGTAGGGAAGACTTTTCTTTACTGTGTCTGTAATAGAATTAAAATACTGGAGGAAACCATTGGCTTTCCAATGTAGATGTTTCTCATGGCAATAGCCTTCATTTAGCATATTTTCAAAAATCTCACCCTTCCTCCAAGAGCTTAGGGTGGTTCTTCACATTTTATCTTTATAGCAACCCTATGAAGTAGATTAGGTTCAGAGAGAAAGACTGCCCCAAGGTCACCCAGGAAATTTGAGGACAGATGCGGATACAAACCAGGATACCCCTGGTTTCAGTCCAACAACACTGGCTTTCTGCAGAAAAAGCTGTCCCTGGCCAACTTTTATGTTGAAGTCAACTTAGAATCCCTTCTAAAGTTTTATGCTAAGATAGCACACCCTTGAACTTTGAATGAAAACATAGTTGCTGATTATTGGCCTTTGGATTACTGTCTAAAGTACCAGTAGACTCTTCACACTCTACCTGAAAGGGGTAGGCAGAGACATACATTTGTGCAACAATTCACAGTAGATAAAGTCAAGACTTCCTTTGCCTTTACCTTCCACCTGCGAGCTAGATGGTAGCAGTCATTGCTGCCACAGCAGCAACTCTGCACAAGCAAGGAAACTATAACTAAAGTTGCTCTAGCTCAGGGATTGCCAAACTTGCTTAATGTAACAGCTACATAGAATAAATGTCAGATGTCTGAGAGCTGGAAGGAAGGAAGGCAGGCAGGCAAACAGATGGGGTGGTGCCTTCTCCAAGCTGGCTGATGGGGTGGTGGGGGCTTCTAGAGCTCCACAGTTTGGCTACCCCTTCTCTAGCTACACATTTCCCTGTTAACAGTATTTGTGGAGGTTTATGGCCAGGGGAGCAGAGAATGTCTCAGCTGCATTTGCCATCACAGCAATACTACTTAAGGCTGGGCTTTCCTAGCTGGAGATGAATTATCAGCAATGGTAGCTTCTCCATGGCACAAATGGAGGTGAAGAAATCAAGAACTGACATCCCTGGATGAGGTGAGTTGTAGTGTATCAAGAAATGTCATGCGACCCGACGGGGGGGGGGGCAACTGGGCAGTCCCAGGAGCCCCAGCGCCGGGAGCCTGTCCCCGCCTATCTCCAGCTGTGGCGGGAAGTTCAACGGGGCTGGATTGGCCCGACCAACCCAGTAGGCTGTACCCGGGATTGTACATAAGCGGGACCCGGCCCGCGTGTTCGCTCTCTTGCAACGTGCTCCTAATAAACCATGTTGCCCTACTCTCGTCTCCGCTTCGAGTACGTTACACTGGCGACGAAGGTGGGATTCTAGCCTCAGCGGCTACGACGGAGATCTGGGCAACAAGCGACTGCCGCCGCCATCATGGCCAACCAAGGCGGAATCACCGGCTACCTCGAGCCCTTCGACCCAACCAATCCAGAGGGATGGGAGTCCTACGCGGAGCGGGTCGAGTTCTACCTCCGGGCCAACAAGATCACTGACGCCGGAGCAAAGAGGGACGTTCTCATGAGCGTCTGCGGGCCTGCCACGTTCGAGATCGCCAAGGGTCTCTCGGCACCCGCCCGTCTGGCAGAGAAATCCTACGACGAGATCATCCGACTCCTCACGGGACACTTCTCACCACAGCCTTCGCGGGTGGCTCGCAGGTTCCTGTTCCACAAACGGGACCAGATCGCGGGCGAGTCCGCCGCGGACTACCTGGCGGCCCTCCGCAAACTCGCCGGGAACTGCAACCTCCCCCAACTGGAGGAAGCCCTGGCGGACAGATTCACGTGGGGCCTCCGCGACGAGAGGCTCCAGCAGAAGCTCTTCGCCAAAGAAGAGCTTACTCTCCAGGCCGCCTTCAGCGAAGCGGTGGCATGGGAACGAACCGCACGAACGTTTCCCCGGGCCAAGATGGAAGCTGCCCACCACGGAGAGCTGGACCACGACGGCCCCGAGGAGGAGGAAGCCCATCAGCTACGCCGCCCAGCCGGGCCACCCAACAGAGCGACCCAACGCCCCCGAGCGACCGACCGACCACCAGCGTCGGAGAGAGCCCCGGCCACCAAGTGCGCCAGCTGCGGTGGCCCCCACGAGCGGAGAGACTGCCAATACCGGACCTGGGACTGCAGGAGCTGCGGAAAGACCGGCCACATTGCCAGGGCTTGCCGAGCCAAGCCCAACCGCAGGAAGCCGACCACGTACCACGAGTCCGCGGAGTCCCACGCGGTAGACTCTACGTCCCTACAGGTACTGAACTTGCCCCACGATTCCCCCGATAAAATCAAAGTGGCGGTCCTTATAGAGGGGAACCCCTGCCAAATGGAGGTGGACTCAGGGTCCTCCATTTCCCTTATTGCGGAAGAAACCCTAAGAGAACTGTGTCCCCGCCAGCGGCTGCAACTTCGGCCGGCAGACTTCATACTCCGGGACTTCCAGAAGAACCCGGTGCAAATTGCGGGGTGGGCGTGGGTACAAGTCGAGCGGGGGTCCTTCCACGGCCCGCTGGACATCCTGGTGGTTAAGCGCCAGCTGGCCACCCTGCTAGGTCTGGCCTGGTTCAAACCCTTGGGAATCCGTGTGGAGGGGGTGGGCCAGACCATAACGCCCCGGGGGTTCGGGGAGATTTGCAAGGAATTCCCCGAGGTATTCGATGGGTCCCTAGGGAGCTACCGGGGGCCGCCCATCTCCCTGCCCCTAGACCCCACGGTCAGACCGATTCGGCTCAAGGCCAGGAGGGTTCCGTTCGCCTTGAAACCTAAGATTGAGGCAGAGTTAGACCGCCTCACGGCACAAGGCGTCCTCGAGCCGGTGGACTACGCCACCTGGGAAACCCCCATCGTTACCCCCATCAAGCCAAACGGGGAGGTGCGGATCTGTGCCGATTATAAATGCACCATAAACAAGGCACTACAGGACAACCCCTATCCAGTGCCGGTGGTGAGCCATGTCCTGGCCGCCCTAGCGGGGGCTAGGATATTTGGGAAGCTAGACCTGGCCCAGGCCTACCAGCAGCTCCCAGTAGACAATAAGACGGCGGAGGCCCAAACGATCGTGACCCACAGGGGGGCTTTCCGGGTAAAGAGGCTTCAGTTTGGGGTTAGCGTCGCTCCGGGGATTTTCCAGAGCCTAATGGACGCTCTCCTTAAAGGGATCCCAGGAGTCCAGCCGTTTTTCGACGACGTTTTAGTCGCCGCCCCGGACCCCGATGAATTCGGCAACCGCCTTCGAGAGGTGCTCCGCCGGTTCCAGGCAGCGGGGCTCAAGGTCAAGAGAGAGAAATGCTTGCTGGGGGTTCCACGGGTGGAGTTTCTGGGGTTCGCCGTTGACGCAGCAGGAATCCACCCCACGGAAGAAAAGACCCGAGCCATCGTGCAAGCCCCGGCTCCCACTTGTAAAGCGGAGCTCCAAAGCTTCTTGGGGGTGCTCAACTTTTACCACTCCTTCCTCCCCCACAAGGCAGCCCTGGCGGAGCCCCTTCACCGGCTGCAGGACAAAAAAGCCCCTTGGGTTTGGGGCAAACGACAGGCCGCGGCGTTTCAGGCGGTCAAGGACGTCCTGGTGTCCAATGCGGTGCTCCACCATTTTGACGAGGCCCTCCCCGTCATCCTGGCCTGCGATGCGTCGCCGTATGGGGTGGGAGCAGTCCTGGGGCACCAGCTTCCGGACGGGAGGGAGGTACCGGTCGCATATTACTCCCGCACGCTCACTTCAGCCGAGCGCAACTACGCGCAGATAGATAAAGAGGCCCTGGCAATCGTGGCAGGGGTCCGAAAGTTCCATGAGTATCTATATGGGAGAAGGTTCACCATTGCCACGGACCACAAGCCCCTCTTAGGTCTACTGGCCCCAGACCGACAAACCCCCCAAATACTCTCACAGCGCGTGTTGAGGTGGAACCAATTCCTCAACTCATACACGTACACACTGGTTCATAGGGCCGGCAAGGCTATGGGACACGCGGATGCGCTTAGCCGTTTGCCGCTGCCGGAGACGGGTCCGGACCCCGCACCCGCACACCAGGTCATGATGATAGAGAGCCTCCCAGAGCCGCCCCTCCACGCAACGGAGGTGGCCAAGGCCACCCAGAAACACAAGACACTGGCACGGGTGCTCGACTGGGTGGTGAGGGGGTGGCCAGAGGGAAACATGGGGGAAGAATTCAAGCCTTACAAGGCGAGGAGGGAGGAATTAGCCGCACACAAGGGCTGCATACTTTGGGGCAGTAGGGTAGTGATTCCACCCCCGCTCCAAAAGCGTGTTCTAGAATCCCTACACGAGACTCATCCCGGCATAGTGCGAATGAAGGCTCTGGCCAGGAGCTACGTCTGGTGGCCGGGAATGGACGGGGAGATCGAGGGCTGGGTCCGCGGGTGCCAGACCTGCCAGGAATCACGGCCCGAGCCGCCCAGCGCCCCCGTCACTAGGTGGGAGTCCACCCGGAAACCATGGTCGAGACTCCATATCGACTTTGCGGGCCCATTCCAGGGGCAGACCTTCATCATAATGGTGGACTCCTACACCAAATGGCTGGAGGTCATCCCCGTAGGGTCCACCTCGTCCACAGCCGCGATCAGAGCTCTGCGCAGGGTCCTATGCACACATGGCATCCCGGACACCATAGTCTCTGATAACGGGGCCGCCTTCACCTCAGCCGACTTCCAGGCGTTCCTGCAAAGATATCTGATCAGGCACATAAGGTCGGCTCCCTTCCATCCGGCCACCAACGGCCAGGCGGAGCGGATGGTCCGCACAACAAAGGAGGCCCTCGGCCGAATTGTACAGGGGGACTGGGACCACAGGCTGGCCGCGTTCCTCTTCGATAATCGGATCACCCCTAACCCGGTCACAGGAGTCAGCCCGGCTGAGCTCCTCATGGGACGCAAACTCATAACCCGGCTGGACCGGCTGCATCCCGACCGAGCTTCAGACACCCGCGGGAGCCCCGAAGTCCGAGACGCCGCCCGGGGCTTCTTCGCGGGCGACCCAGTTTTCGCCCGAAACTATGCAAGGGGCCCCGATTGGGTGGCGGGGCGGGTACTGAGGGTAACCGGGTCCCGCCACTACGACATATCAACGGAGGGGGGCCAGGTACTACGGCGGCACATTGACCAGTTGAGGCGCCGCACCCTTCCGGAGGCCCCCACAGACACGGACGAGGCTATATCCAGCGAGGAGCCTAACGGAGACCGCCTAGAGGACGCGATCCCAACATCCGTGATGCGGGCGCCGGAGGTACCGGAACCGACCGAGCCCGAGGGATCCGCTGAACCGGACGGGCCGCCCCCGTCCACTCCAGGACCTACCGAGGCACCATCCTCGGCGGCCGCGCCGCCGCCACCGGGACCCCCCAGACGGTCCACTCGGGAGCGCCGGCCCCCCGCATACTTACAGGACTTTGTACATTAACCAGGGGGGGAGGGGTGTAGTGTATCAAGAAATGTCATGCGACCCGACGGGGGGGGCAACTGGGCAGTCCCAGGAGCCCCAGCGCCGGGAGCCTGTCCCCGCCTATCTCCAGCTGTGGCGGGAAGTTCAACGGGGCTGGATTGGCCCGACCAACCCAGTAGGCTGTACCCGGGATTGTACATAAGCGGGACCCGGCCCGCGTGTTCGCTCTCTTGCAACGTGCTCCTAATAAACCATGTTGCCCTACTCTCGTCTCCGCTTCGAGTACGTTACATGAGTCATGTAATGTTCAAACCTGGGAAACAGTAGGCACCAAAAGAGAAGGCTGAGAAGCAGGAGAAACATACAGGAAGATGTGAAATTTCAGAGAGGAATAGCAGAGGTTTCAAAGGGGAATCCTATAAGGCAAGGCCTTTTCCTGTGTTGCCTAGAAACAACTACAAGAACATTACAAGGGAAGATTCTAGAGATGGGGCTAGTCCCTAGTTTGCAAAATTCTCCACTGGCCCCTTAGGTAGAGTTTCTGGTTTGGACCCAGCAGTTCCTTATTTGAGTCCAGTGGCAGTTCCTGATATTTAAGCTTTCCCTGTGTTGGATTATATCCAGGACTATCTAGCTGAGTTGACAGCCCACACAGAATGGGTGTGGGTTAGCAGTTGCATTGGTGGAATAGCAAATGGTTCACTGCCTCTGCATTGAAGAATTTTGTGAGCTTGGGCCTCCAGTTCCTGCACAGATGACGTGAGGATGTTCAGTCTTTCAGCCTGTTTACAGAAACATTTTCAGCCCATGGCTACTTTAGAAAGAAACTCAACTTGTGGTGGGCTGGTTGCCTTGCACAAAATCTGTGAGCATCAATACCACATATACAATGGCAACCCAGTAGCAAATTCTCTCTGAATACAGCCTGTGAGGCAACAGCATGTGTAAGACTGACTTGGTGTGAATTGGTACCACATGGATCAGCAAATGTTTGTTGCTTGCAGCTGTTTCATTATAGTACAGGAATGTAAATAGGCCCTTCCTTTCTGGCTAAGTCTGTGTTCATACTCAGACACACTGTATCACTGTAGCTGATTTTTTTACTAGCATTTTTCTTTACCACTGCTCAAGTGTCACTGAAATACTGAAGGCATATAAATAACAAAACGTGGCAATAATACTTGCATATCTGTCATGTTTGCTTTTGAGGTTACCTAACAGAATTCTGGTAATGGCCTTTTGATAGAAGTTGCTGCTGGTGTGCAAAGTATTTTTTAAGGCAAAATATTTTGTAGCACTTTTATGCTCTGGATTTAAAATGGTCCTCTGAAACTAGTTTATTTTTTCAGGTCATTTCCTCTCATGCTGCATGGCCCTCAAAGAAGTAATTTTAGCAAACAGCAAAAAAAGACTTGGTAATTGTAGAACAGTTTTTCCTGAAGCAAAACTCTTTAGGAGTTGTATGTGTCATGCAAACTTATGCTCCTTTTCTCCTTTCTAGTCCCAGAGTGGATATGGGTAGAACTGTAACAGTTGTTAATTCAGTGGAAAGTTTTAGTAAAATCAAACACAAATTCATTGTTTATACAGCACTAGAAAAAAAAAATACTTGCTTTTGGTAGAGACAGACCTTTTTTTAACCACTGCAAGGAAGACAAAATAATACAGTGCAGGCACCAGAATGGTGCCATTTATATGTTATAAAGCCCTTGCATCCCCCACATGACTACTTAGGGAGGCTTTGGCTTTGGTCCTCTGCTGCCATTTGGGGAATTTGGGCACCAAAACAGCATCCTGTGATGCCACAATGTCACTTCCAGTCATGTAACCGGAAGTGACATCACCCTGTCATGGGATGCTTTAGGGTTTCCATAATACTCTGAGATTTTTAACAGTAGAATTGGGGGAAATTCTAGTGCATCCCACGATGCTGCGCCATCACTTCTGGTTATGTGACCAGAAGTAATTGCATTATGGGACACCGTTTGGGTAAAGTTCTGTCCCTCCAACTTTCTAGGGGTTGCCACCCTGGCAGTCTTACGACCTCTACATGTGTGTAGACACGGTTTGGGAGTTTTGCATTCAGAACTCAATTCCCAGGAGTGTGCAAGCTGGATTTGGATGAGGTCCACAATTCATGGGGAGAGAGAGCCTCCTCCAGTGCCCCTCAGGAAAGGTCATGAGGAGCTGCTGAACTTCCACAACTGGTCAATTAATAGTTTCTTGGAGCTGTTTCAGGTCAGGAAAATGATAAGCCCCTTCTCCCCACATGCTGTCGTCTTCATCGGAATCTGGCCTGTATGTTCTTGAGAGTTAAGTTCTTAGCACAGAATCCCCCGTTCTTGGCTGTTGAGCAGACATGCAGGAGATGTGAGGCGTTCATATGTGAGGAGTTTGAATTCTCCTGAACTTTGCTCTATTAATATGCTAGATGCTAGCATCAGAAAATTATGCATACAAGCAATTACTACAAGCATATGGAGCATATGAAGCTGCTTTATGCCATCTGCCTGAGGTCTGCCCCAGGGGCCCCAGACTTCACCTTACCCAGCTGAAGTCCCTGAAATGCCCATGGACCACCCCAAGTTAGAGGCTTCAGGTTGCCATTCCCCCCACCATGTGCTGCTGTAGTGGATGCAGCAAAGAGTCCCACAGTGTGTTTGGGCATCATAGAGCAGGCACAGAGCTAGCTGCTAGGGCCCAACAGTTGCAGTGGCTCTCCTTGGGAAAGGAAGACAGGGATGGCATGGCTGACTCCAGCAAGGTCAGCAGCATTTCCTCTTCGGGCCAGAAGGGGCCATGACAACCATCTATGGAGAGGCAGGATTTCTCCTTACAGGGGCAGGCCCTCTTGTGAGCCTGGGTGGAGTTCTGAGCCTAGGTGGCTCCAGGGAAGCTTCTGTAAGAAGAAGAGGAAGAATATGGTGGTTTTGAATTTATTCCCTGCCATTCACTTGAAGTCTGAGAGAGGCTTACAATCTCCTTCCATTCTCTCCCCACAGCAGACACCCTGTGAGGTAGCTGGGGTTGAGAGCACTCTCAGACAACTGCTCATGAGAGAACAGCTCTGAGAGTACTGTGACTGACCCAAGGTCACCCAGTTGGCTGCATGTGGCTGCATGTGGAGGAATGGGCAATCAAACCTGGCTCTCCAGTTTAGAGTCTGCCATTGTTAACCAGCTGAGAAGGAGGTGGGTGACTGTTTGCTTCTGAAGCTTCAGAGGAGCCAGCTTAGGGAGGAGGATGGGGAGAGGGTAAGGTTCTGTGAGTGGTGCAACCTGATCCTGCCAACAAGTCCTCTCCCACACTGAGACTTCATCCTTTCAGTGGAAGCCAGGCCCTGGAGTCCACAATAAGGACTGAGAGACCCTCACCCATTCATTGATCATTCACATAATGTAGCCCAATGTGGTCTGCTTTGGTTGGCACTGACTTTGGGGTCTTAAAATTTCCCTCCCTAGCCCTGTTACCTGTAAAAGTTTAACTGAATATGCTGGAGACTCAACCTGAGTATCTGCACGCAAAACAATTGCACTATCACTCAGCTATGGTACATCCCTTTTATTAATTTAGCATTTGTTTATTACCAAGCATACTGAGCTTCTTTTTGCTACTACTGATGAAACATATTTTACTCCCCTACTCATTTGCAGTTATTACAATATGTGTTGTTATATGCTAAGGCTGCCAAATGGCAAAAAGGAATTAAAATATTTATCTGTCACCTGTTGGGTATCTTGCAAAGATACTGGAAAGAAAAAAAAAATACTGTGTTGTTCTTTATGAGTTGTCCTCCCCCCAACTGCTAAACATTAAGCACAGCTCTCAGTGTCTTACTAATTTAATTAATGATGAAAATGATAAAATAAAATGTGAAAGTGTTCTCTTCATATTTAAAATCTGGAAAAGCTTGAAGTAATGTGGGTTTATTTGAGCACAGTAATCAGATTGTAATTTATTGGGTTGTATCACAATCTCACAGATCCTGAATGAAAGAGCCACGAAAGAACTTGAACAGTTTCAGTTGAGAAATTCCAAACTCCAGCAAGATAATGAACAGCACAGCTTGGCCATTGAACAACTCATGCAAGAAAACCAGCAGAAAACCACAGAGCTGAGAGTAAGTTCAAGGATACCTGTTTGTCTCTTGCCTAGAAAAAACTATGGGGTTGCCATAAGTCAGTTGTGACTTGACACTTTCCACTGCACTGTGGATTGCACTGTGAGTGTGCATTTAGACCAATGCTGTGATGTATGTGTTCTGTCTTGTTGGTATAATCTCACTTTATATGACTGTTTTGGAATAACTCAAAGTAAAGGATGAAATGTCTTGCTAAGTCAAAGCTGGAGATGTGAATCAGAACGGGATCAACCAATGCAACTTAATTAGGAAAGCTCACAATAGACATTTAAACTTTATATGTATGGAATGTGTTCATCAGTTTTCTGCTCTACAAAAAGGTTCTCTTTCCGTAGCTCATCCACTCGAGACCCTTTTCAGTTTTGCTTCAGGCCAGGCTATGGGACAGAGATGGCACTGCTTAGTTGATGATCTCTGCCTGAGTA
Source organism: Heteronotia binoei (assembly GCF_032191835.1). Classification (NCBI taxonomy): domain Eukaryota; kingdom Metazoa; phylum Chordata; class Lepidosauria; order Squamata; family Gekkonidae; genus Heteronotia; species Heteronotia binoei. The sequence goes on along the minus strand of NC_083228.1, from coordinate 72,958,481 downwards.
CAGACAGAGGCCATGGCTCTCTTGGCTATTATCAGGAGCCAGATGGAACATGCATATTTCTCCCATTCTGCTGACACTCCTCTGGCAGCACATCTGTTTCTGGGTTCAAGTTAAGGTATTGGCAATTGCATATAAAACCCTTCATGCCGCTGGACTCAAACTTTGCTCCATGGCTTTGGTAACTCTACCCCTGTGCTCCACCGTGACAACTTCACTCATCTGAGCAGGGCCTTCTGCAGGTGTCAGCCTGTAAATGGGCAAAATCAATAACTACTCATACATGTGCTTTCTCTGTTGTGGTTCCCATCTTCTGGACTGGCCTGCCCAAGGAGGTCAGGAAGGCTGCCACTTTCCTGGGTTTCCACAAACTATGCAAAACTGAATTATTCATGGTGGCCTTTTGCACAGGTAATAGGGTTGAACGATGCAAAATTCTTTACAAACTTACTTGGATAAATGATTAGAAACTGTGGTCTATATTGCTGTATATAGCTTACTGTATATAGCCTCCAGTGGCCCTTTAGGTATGCTATTATGTAATTTTTATACTGTTTAATGTGTTACGTTGATACTTATGCTATGCTTCAGTTCTTTCTGGTTGGTTCCAGACTGCTATAATGTTAATGCATTGTATATTGAAGGTCCCCTTTGGTCACTATGAGTAATCAGCCTTGAGTCCCTGTGAGAAAGGAAGACAGTAAACAAACCCTAATATATTGCCAGTGTTCATCTGTTGCATCAAATCTCCTTAAGCTAAGAGGATAGCTTTGGTCACTACATGGCTTATGTTAAAGAACGGGGCAGAAAACCAATAGTGTATTGAGCTTTAGTAAAGTACAACCTATTCTCCTAAGTGGATGAAGTCACAGCTATCTTTTCTGATAAATAATTCTCTTTCAAGGAGCACTGCTGATTATAACAATGAAAACAACTTACTAGATACATGCAAAAAGATTTATCAGGTAAGATCTGGTGATTCGGTGTAAGGCAAGCACCAGTCGTTTCTGACTCTGAGGTGACGTTGCTTTCACAGTGTTTTCACGGCAGACTTTTTACGGGGTGGTTTGCCATTGCCTTCCCCCAGTCATCTACACTTCCCCCCAGCAAGCTGGGTACTCATTTTACCAAACTTGGAAGGATAGAAGGCTGAGTCAACCTTGAGCTGGCTACCTGAGCCCAGCTTCTGCCGGGATTGAACTCAGGTCATGATCAGAGGTTAGGACTGCAGTACTACAGCTTTACCACTCTGTACCACGAGTCTCTTGATTCGTGTAGCATAAGAATTTAATTCTGGAGCTGCATATTGTCAAGATTACAAAAATAGATCAGAAAATGACAGATAGAAAAGATGTTATTACAACATATTATAAAACCAGCTATTTCCCTTTGGATATACTGAATATAGTGCGGGGAAAACCCCCCAATATTGTACTACATTAAAGACTAAGAAACTGGATTGTAGCAAAAGTTTTAATAGGCAAGAGGCTATTAGTCTTCAGGGTATCACAGAGGTCAGAGACAGAAGACAGAGGTCCTTTGCCTAGGTCGCAGTGCCCCGGAAGGAGGGATTCCCCTCCCAGCTTTTGACGGGATGCCATTGGCACCAGTGCGTGAAGTCAGGAGCTTGGGAGTGCTATTGGAGTCCTCCTTGACAATGGAGGCCCAGATAGCGGCCACTGCCAAATCCGCCTTTTTTCATCTTAGACGGGCAAGGCAGTTGGCCCCCTTCTTGGAGCGAGGTGACCTGGCAACAGTGATCCATGCAACGGTCACCTCGAGATTAGACTACTGTAATGCCCTCTACATGGGGCTGCCCTTGTACCGAACGCGGAAACTACAGCTGGTGCAGAACGCAGCAGCCAGGCTGCTAGTGGGACTACCCCGGTGGGAACATGTGTGGCCTAGGCTGCGGGAACTGCACTGGCTGCCAATTGTGTACCGGGTTCATTACAAGGTGCTGGTTATCACCTATAAAGCCCTATATGGCCAAGGACCTGCCTACCTCAGGGACCGCCTGTCTCCATATGTTCCCCAGAGGGCACTGCGTTCCAGTTCACAAAATCTTTTGGAAATCCCTGGGCCTAAGGAGGCCAAACTTAAAACAACTAGGGAGCTGGCCTTCTCCATAAAAGTGCCCCAATGGTGGAATCAGCTACCGGAGGAGGTGCGGGCCCTGCGGGACCTCAACCAGTTCCGCAGGGCCTGCAAAACCGTCCTCTTCCACGAAGCCTTCAAGACGTGACCAGACTGAATATTACGCTGCCTGTATAAATAGAGACTGTAGCACCACCATATAGTTTTTAGCTTTTTAACATTAATTTATATTTGTATCTGTATTTGTATTTATATTGTGAATTGATTTTACCTGTATTGTCATATCATGATACTATATCATGACAGATTGTAAGCCGCCCTGAGCCTGCCCCGGCGGGGAGGGCGGGGTATAAATAAAACCTTATTATTATTATTATTACAGACCCCTTTGTAATTTTGTTGCAAAAGACCAACACAGTTGCTCTTCTTCATTATCATATCTTTCTCCCAGCCAGTGGCACCATGAATTTTGGGGAAAGTCTCATCTTCCCTTCTCTACTTCTTTGCTCACACCTCTTTTCTGCCTGCTCTTGTGTCCTGTCCTGGTAGTTTACCTTGCCATCTTCCTAAGACTCATGGAAGTAGAGGAAACTGCAGCATCTTTGACATCTGTTATTTTTGAGGAGTACGTGTTGTGCCGTCTCCTTCCTTGCTTTGTGCTGCTGCTAAAACTCTAGAGTGCTTGCACACCTGAGGTGCATTGGCATGAAAAAAACATGCATGCACACATGCTGCAAAGATAACTGTGACTTAGCATTCCCACTTTGATTTTGTTTTTGTTCCCCTTCACTTGCATGCTGAAAATTTACATGAAGAAAACTCAGTAGCCTTTTCTCATGGAAAGACAGAGTAGAAATCATCTGCAGGAAGATAGTTGGCTAGCTATATTAGCAAATATGTCCTTGGGAGTAAGAAGCCCATGAGCTTAGAGATAGAAATGGAGAGAAGATGACAAACAAGAGCAACCCTAAGCAGGTCTACTCAGAGCCCTACTCAGATCTGGGGATTACTCCCAGGAAAGTGTTTTTTCAATTGCGCCATTTATGTACTTCTTGTAACTTGTCTTTCATTGTAAATGACAATGGCTGTTAATGTAATTGTTCAGTTTATCCTAACACAAGATGTCTAAGTGGCAGAGAGGCTAGATGCTGATAAATTCTGTAATGACTGTTGCATTTCCATTGCTTGTTTTACATAGGCAAGAGAAGATGAGGTGTCTCAGATGCGTCAAGAAATTGCAAAGCTTTCCAAAGTAAGAGAGCTTATGCAGCGAAAACTACGTACTGTGGAGGAACATAAAACACAGGCAGAATCTGAAAGAGACACCCTTAAAAATCAGATCAGTGGGCTGGAGAAAGGTAAGAAGAGTCATACTCAGAACAGTGGTGTAAACTTTTTATCGAATGAACAGCAGGGTGTTTTTTTTCTTCTTGAACATCTCTGTAGCAGTCAATACCATTGGCCATGATGTGGAAATCCTGACAGGAATAAGTTTAGGTAGTATGGACCTGTGCTAATTTAAATCTTCCTTTAAAGGTAGATTTCAGAAGGCTTTTCTAGGGGACTTAAGTTCTGTCCAGGGATGTTTGACATAGTATTTCTCAAAGATTAATCTTGTTACCTGTACTTTTAAAGCCACTGGAATGAACAGGCCTCATTTTGGGCAAGAGCTCACAGGAGTGGAGCTCCGGAACTTCTAAATTTTATTGTGCTCTTTCTTTCTTACACCCCACCCCCCAAAAACCCCTTGCTTCTGGGATCCATTGTTCAAACCCCCTGTGACAGTTTTGCTGAACTCTAAGATCTGACAAACTTTCTCATATTTCCCCCCGCAAAAAATGGGAAAATAATCAAAGCATAAAGCAGAGAGATGGAGATCATCATGTTGCTGTGGCCACATAGGAGAAAGGAATTTAGAAAGTATGATGGGAGTAGGGCTTTATTACGACTATTCTAATTCAAGACGCATTTTAAGGTAGATGCTGAGCTGATATAATTTAGTACACCTTCCAGTTATATTGGGTGTGTGGCATATGCAAATAAGTTATGCCAATGAGTTGTGCTAATAAGCTCCAGCACCTCTTTTTCTACAAAATGACCCCTGGGAATGAATAATCTGTAAATTTGAGGCAAAATATAATCAATATGGCTTAATATCTTCTTTCCACCTAAATCCAGGAAAGCTGTGCATATTCCTGAAGGAAGCAGACCTGGCCGCTATAATATATGCTTGAGTAACATCCAGAGTAGACTACTGTACTATAATGCTGTATTTAGAGTTGCCCTTGAAGACAGCTGAGGAATTTTATCCAGTTCAAAACACAGTTCTAAAGAGAATTCACTGCAAAGAACTAATGTAGCCCATGTTCTTATAATTGCTTTAACTCCTATAACTGGATATAGACAAGCTGGAATGGGTCCAGAGGAGGGCAATGAAAATGGTGAGGAGTCTGGAGACCAAGTCCTATGAAGAAAGGTTGAAGGAGTTGGGCATGTTTAGCCTGGAGAGGAGGAGGCTGAGAGGTGATATGATCACCATCTTCAAGTACTTCAAGGGCTGTCATATATAGAATTGTGTGAAATTATTTTCTGTGGCCACAGAAGGTAGGACCAGAACCAGTGGGTTGAAATTAAATCGAAAGAGTTTCAGGCTCAACATTAGGAAGAACTTCCTGACCGTTAGAGCAGTTCTTCAGTGTCTTCAATGGAACAGGCTTCCTCAGGAGGTGGTGGGCTCTCTTTCCTTGGAGGTTTTCAAACAGAGGCTAGATCTGACAGCAATGAGGATCCTGTGAATTTAGGAGGAGGTATTTGTGAGTTTCCTGCATTGTGCAGGGGGTTGGACTAGATGGCCCTGGAGGTCCCTTCCAACTCTGTGATTCTGTGCTTTGTCTTTCAGTTTCTTTCTGGCTTCAATTTAAGGTGCTGTTTTTGACTTTCAAATTCTAAATGATGTGGTGAGGGTCCAAAGTATCTGAAGAATTTTCTCCACCCTTATCAGTGGGTCTGAGCCTTGAGACTGAGAGTGTGGCATTCCTATAGAAATCTGCCTTATCTGAAGTTAGCTTTTTGGAGTCCCATAGGAAGGCCTTTTCAGCACCTGCCCTAATGCTACAGAACTCCCTCCTGAGAAAGTAAGACTCACCCCATCTACAGGAGTTCTGTTCTCAGAGAACTTTTGAATGCTGTTTTACTGTTGCTCCTTTGTTTTAAGTGGTGACAGTTTAATTGCTTGTGGTTTGTCTTGAATTGCTATTTTAGGAGATGATAGCTCTGGTATGTTTAACTTTGTTAATTGATTTACCTTTTTAGTAATAATCAATTTAGATACTCCTGACCTGTATAGTCCAGGCTAGCCTGATCTCATCAGATCTCAGAAGCTAAGCAGGATGGGTCCTGGTTAGGATTTGAATGGGAGACCACCAAGGAATACAAGGGTCATGACACAGAGGCAGGCAATGGCAAACCTCCTCTGGATGCCTCTTGCTTTGAAAACCCTGCGATTTCATAAGTCATCTGTGAGTTGATGGCAAAGAAAAAAAGTGGTCAGAAATGGGGTAATATAAATGAACACTAAAAGTAAACAAACGTTCATTCAATATATGTTCTAGGGCATTTTACATGTATAGGAAAATACAGGTTCTACATTTTCATAATGAGACAACCCTGGGTTTTAAAAAAATGAATAGCAGATTTGGAAGTTCAAACTGACTAGGAACTAAGTTGCAGTGACAGCAACAGGCCACAGCTTTCCCATTATGCTTCACTTTCCCAGGGAGAGGCAGTGAGAAAGCAGATGCCCATCATCTGGCTGGTCCAGCTCTGATGACCTCACCAGCATCAGTGGGGCTTGGCTTGTTCCTGGCTGCTAGCAGACCTCCAGGGCAGGACAGTGTAGCATTGAGAACTTTTCTAGTAAATTAATGATCTGATATGGCCTGCTAATAGGAGGCAGATATCTGTCTGTGAAACTCTGCCCAGTACATCCCCAAGGGATGTTATTTTCCACATATTTACATGCCTAAGTCTCCCTTTTAACTTAGTGGGGAAAAAATTACTTTACATGCCTGGAAAAGGCGTCATTGACAGACCCTATCTCCTGAGAATGTGGACACTTTTGCAGAATATGGTAGTGGTTATAGAATTCTGTCAGAAAATAATGTACATAAACAAGCAAGAATTCTGACTTGGCAGCTACTCTCATTTGAACTGAGAAAAAAAAATAACATCAACTTTACAAGAGCAGCTATAACTATGTGGCTACAGCCAAGGTCTCCTAAATGCAGGACTCTATTGAAAGTCTTCAGTTTTGAGCTCTACAGTGAAACAAGAGCAACAGGAGTACTGAATAATAGTGGCTGAACTGAGGTTTAGATGTCTGATTTGTAAATATCAAATATGTTGATTGAGATTCCTGATGAGTGTTTTATAATTATGAACACATAACTTTCTGTTTCCAGTCCTGAGGAGTTGAAAAATAATCCCAGAGTTCTGGCACAACTTTGGGTGCCCCTGCCTTCTGAGGTTAGACGGTGACAACAAGAGAAAGGACCTTCTTGATCATGGCGTGGAATCTTTGGAACTTCCTCTCAGGGAGATTTGTCTGTCTCCCTCTATCGTCTTCTACCATTGGCATTCCATTGTCATAACTCTTAACTGCCCCCCTCCCTGGTTGTGGGTTAAAATGTGTTTTGTTTCATTATAACAAAAATTATATTTAATATGCTGCTTTTAATATTTGAAATGTCTTAATGCTTTACATGTTTTAATGTTTGTTTCCTTAGAGATACTGTGTTTGGTCAAGGGGGCCTGCACAGATATGCTTTAAATTCTGCATTGTGCAGGGTGTTGGACTAGATGGCACCCTAGAGGTCCCTTTCAACTCTATGATTCTATGAAATAAATAAATAAACTTGCCCCACAGCTTCTCCATCATGTAGCTACCACACGTTTCTAAAAAGGGGCCATCATGACTTGTGCAATCAAATGAGTTTTTAAAACCCCATAGTGCCTTGATTGGTTCAAGCTATGCAATCTGACTTTTTCTTGTGTTTTAGAGTTGGAAGCAGCAAGAAAGCAAGGAGAAATTGATAAAAAAGCTATAGATGAACTTGTGAGAGAAAGGGATATCTTGAACAAGGTGAGTGTAGTGTCCTTTAGGGGCAAGGGGACATTATACCTGGAGATTCATGAGCCCAGTCATTGTTTCCTTATGTAGTTTGCTTCCCCCCCCCCCAATCCAGACCCCTGAAGGTATGATTTACTTCACCCACCTGAGGGTTACACTGCATCGCACAGCAAAAAAGCCATGATGCTGCAACCTGCTGCCTACTTCTGCTTTCTTCTCCTGCCAGCTTCCTCCTATTTCTCCTTTGTCCCTCTTTATAGCCTCAGCTTCACACCTGGCCCTTGAGTTAAGCTGTGCCCTGTTCTTCACTATCATCTGCCTTGCCTCAAAAACCTGGGCTTGCTCACTGCTTCCACACCCTTTGAGCTTCCTTGGGCCAGCTTGCAAAGACCACTGCACCTTTTTGTCCTTGCTTCCACCCTATTGCACCCAGGTGAGTCTTGCTGCTGGTCCCTGCCAGGCAGTTTCTTTCTGGGTAGCCTGCCACAGAGAGCTTGTGCTTTTGTCTCTGGAAAACAGATCTATCCTCTCTTTGTACATAACTAAACAGGAGTGGTGCTTTAATTTTCATTTCAGTATGAAATGTGATTTAAGTAAGGATACAAACAATAGCCACACATGTAGTTGCAGTTTTTATTCCAAATTTTTCTGCATCAGTTTTCACTGCATTGGGACATTGGTGAACAGTACTTGATTTAGTCCTGAAAGCTTTAATGTTTGTCTCACTGGTATTATTCAGTAGGGAAGTAGTATTTTTTTTCTCCAGAATGAATTACCTTAGATTTTAAAAGGGTTCCTTTGTATTCATTAAAGCATATCAGTAGGCTAATATAAACTCAATGAAATCTCATGATAAGACTAAAAAGGGATCTTGTGGCCCTAATTGCTGCTAATCATATAACAATATGAGGTTCCCTGCAGTGCTGCTTACTGGGGCTCCACTGTCCTATACCAGGGTCTCAGGTGGTTCCTGTAGGCCTTAGATTTGGGGGTGGAATTGTGCCATCTAGTTCTTCTTCCTCCCTGCTATGCTGAGCTCCTCACCCATGGTATGAGCTGGCCAACAACTTCCTCCCCAGTGTGTTCATAATTCCCCCTTTTAAAGGTGGTCATCCCAACCCACCCTAGACAGCCCTTCAGTTCTCCCCCAGGTCCTTCCCCCATCTCTCCAAGGGCAGGTGTGGCCTTTCTGGTCTGGCTGACATCAGCTGCCTGTCTTCCTCTGTTCCTTCCCATTGACTGCTCCTTCCTTAAGCCTGCTATGCTGAAGGCCTGCCATCCTGCCCTGCCCCCCCATCCTGTTAGTCCTTGTAAGGTGGGTGTAGGCAGGAGCCTCTTGTTGCACTGGGGTTGAGCTGTCTGAGGGCATCTGAGCCAACTGGGGCTTACTCCAGACTGGTATTGTGGCAGCTTTTTTGTGCTGCCTGAGCTGTCTAGGCCAACTGGGGCATACTCCAGACTGAAATCACCAGCCAGGACATCTTTGCAGAAAGTTGTGGGGCCAACTTCAGCTTGCTGGCACTGACTCCACTTCTCTCCTCCATGGTGGTATCCCTCAACTCAGTTGTGTCCCACCTCCTTCTTCCCCTTCTGGTTGCATTTGGGAGTGCTTTTGGGGTCAAGTGAGCATATTCTTCTTAGACCTGGGTGTTTCCAGGCTGAACGTTATGATCTTGGCCATCCCAGACTCTCAAAAAACAACATGTAATGTAAATATGCAGCTGCATTGGTCAACTGCATATATTCTATCAATTTCAGTGGAATTTAAGGAGCACAGTTGAGTACAGGCTTACAGACCTTGCCATTCCTATGTAGAAAAACATTACTTGTTTCTATTCATTGTGAATCATTTTCTGTAGTAAATGCACATACTTAAAATGAAGCATCTCCTATCATGGGAGTGAATATTTTCTAAATGTGACACTAGGTATAATGCAGGAGTGTCAAACATGTGGTCTGAGGGCTGAATCAGGCCCCCGGAGGGCTCCTGTCAGGCTCCCAAGCAACTGGCTGTCATCTGCTTCTTTCTCCCTAAATCTTGCTTCCTTCTGCATAAGTTTGCTTTGCAAGGTGTGCTCAATGGCGCAGGAGCTATGGAGCAAAACCTGTATTTTCTCCATTGGCTGAGGCTTCTCCCTTGGGGAGGAAGGCGGGGGGTGGGGGAGGCAGCTTGTTTTTCCAGACTCTCTCAGTCACACAGCAGAGCTACTGAACCAAGCCTCTCTTCCTTCAATTAGCTGAGGCTTCTCCCCCTTCCAGTTTCCTGGGGAAGGAAGGAAAGAGTCAGAGCTTCCTTTGCCCAGTTCCCTGGATTCCATGGGAGAAATACAAAGAAAGCACCTTTAAGACCAACGAGTGCTAAGGTTTTAAGCATGTTTTAAGCTTTTAAAAATATATATATTTAATTGTGTTTGTGTCCTTTATAAAGCTTATATCTCTGCTACCTAATCTTAAATAGGTACATACATGGCCCAACCTGATGTGGCCTGACCCAACCCGACATAGACTGGCCCAACAAGGTCTCATTTATGTCATATCCGGCCCTCATAACAAATTAGTTTGACACCCTTGGTGTAGTGTATCAGTGCCAAATACTTAAGAATGTAAACTAGATGTTACACAGGAACTGTATCTCTTGAATGTTTGTGAAATAAAAACAGCTATACAAGGCTACAATTGTAAATGGGCATACTGTGGATGGAATTGTTGCATAACCCTTTCCCTCTGGCCACTCCCTATTCACATTGCCCCAGTCAGTTTTCAACTTGCAGAGAAAGTTGGAGTAGAAAAGCCTTTGGAGCAGAAAAGAGCGAAGCAGCCTCCCTGTCCTCCCCTGGAAGTTCTTCCTTTCCCAGTCAGGCTCACACAGCTCCATTCAATAAAAATAAATATCAGGATGCTTATAAAATATGTATTGTGACCACCTTAACCTTATGCTTACAGAATTTGCTCAAAGCTGCCAGTGTCACTCAAAAGCAGATGAACCTTGTTAAGCTCCATGAACAATCAAAGAAGAATCTGGAAGAGGAAATTCAAAATTTTAAGGATGAAGCTCAGAAACAGAGAAAGATTATTTTTCAGCTGGAGAAGGAGAGAGACCGCTATATCAATGAAGCTAGTGAGCTCACACAAAAGGTAAGGTACAAGTATTTGTGGACACAGTTATTTTGCTTTTCAGAACTTATAAGAAAATCCTGTTCAGTTCCTGACTTTATGGATTGGGTTGCTAAGCTCCACATAGAGCCTGGAAATCTCCTAGAATTACAGCCAGTCTCCAGAAAACAGAGATCAGTTCTGGATAAAACAGCAGCTTTGGAGGGTAGCCTATGTGGTATTATATCCTGCTAAGGTTCCTCCATTCAAACCTCACAATTCCCCAGGTTTCATCCCTCAAATGAGGGAATGAAGTTGCCTCATTCAAACCTCACAATTCCCAAGGTTTCATCTCTCAAATTACCAGAAACTTTCCATCTCAGAAATGGCAACCCTATTTACTGATGGAGTTTTTCAGCATATTCTTGATAGTACAAGGATTTTAATGATATTCCTAAGAGTTATTATCAGGCTTCTGTGTCTTCAAGAGTTCTGCCCAAGAACAGAATCTGGTCTGAAAAATTAGGGGGGGGGGGGAGTTTTTAACCCCTATGTCAGCGCAGAGAAGTTTGAAGGTGAATAGGCAGTGCCTTGTGGAATTTAGAACCCAGAGGGGATGAGTAAGGCTGCTGTTCAGGTCAGAATCATTATGGTGCCTAGTGATTCATAGGTTCATACGTTGGCAATTAGCAAGAAGTTTGAAGTCTGCACAGAATATTTCAATTGTTTGCTTGTTTATTTAGAAATATTTCTGTCTTCCTGTTTTACATGCCTTTTATAGCAGCTTAGCAAGTAAGCATGAAGTTCATTCAAAACAATGAAAAGGCATCTAACATTAACAAATAAAGGTAAAATTAGTCCCCTGTGCAAGCACCAGTCGTTTCCGACTCTGGGGTGAAGTCGCATCTTGACATTTTCATGGCAGACTTTTTACAGGGTGGTTTGCCATTGCCTTCCACAGTCTTCTACACTTTACTCCCAGCAAACTGGGTACTTATTTTACCAACCTTGGAAGGATGGAAGACTGAGTCAACCTTGAGCCGGCTACCTGAAGCGACCTTCCACTGGGATCGAACAGAACTTGGACTGCAGTACTGCAGCTTACCACTCTGTGCCCTGGGGTGCCTAACATTAACAAATACCTTTGCACAAAAAGAAATCAGTAAAAAAAGTTATCACAAAAACATATTAACACAACAGCAAAATCAACAGAATTACAGAACTAGATTTTAACAGCAGCAAGAGCCAGTTCCAGAACAGCAACAAAAAGTCTAATTCTGTGAGGGAAATAAATGAGACAAGGAAATTAGCATCTGTTTATGTAACTCTCATGCTTTGCTTGGGATGCAAATTTATTTAATTTTGTCCCTTATTTAATCATTGTATCATTTTGCTGAGATATATGGAAAAAAGCATATCTCCCCATTTAAGTGGGCTGAAGACTCACTTTTTATAAAATGGAAGCTGGTAACTCCAAGAACCTGATACATATTTTAATATAATCATGTATCAATATAATACTATAAAATCACAGATCTTTAAAAAAAATCAGGGAAAATGTGCTGTGTGGAAGCCCTGTCACTGTGGCATGGTATTAGCCACTGGAACAGAAACAGGGAAACTACACAAGCTGGTCTCCATGTGAAAAATTTACCTCAATTTGGTAGAGAAAGCTTGCTGCAGTGCTCTGTGTCATTGAAAGTAGTAGTAAATCTGTTATAACTCAAAATATATTTGCTTTCTTATTTCACAATTGCCTTTTGTAACTTCTTCTGATCAGTAGATTTTAAATCTTCTACACATGCTAAACACTTTTTATGATTTAGCGTGCATGATTTCTTTGGAATAATATCACATATAAGTGAGATTAAGTATCTTGCTCTTTGCTGAGAATTCTCACAAATATTATGTTCATCAGGGAGGAAGGGAAGGATAGATATGTGTGAGAGGGCAGTCAGTGCTTTCACATTCCTACAGTTGTTTAATTAAGCAACAGAGGAAGGAGAGAAAAGTGTATGTGACAGCAACATTTTAAAATTTAACATCGACAGGTTCTTCCTTTCCATTTACAAAGAATACATCCAAAACTATTGGCTTCTGCCACTTACTAAGGGACTAGCAGTGCAATCCTAAGAAGAGTTACTCCAGTCTAAGCCTATTCATTTCAATGGGCTTAGAATGGAGTAACTGTCCTTATTCTAACTAAGGGATGAGAGCCTGCAAGTGTATGAAGTGGGTGAATAGCTTTCTGTGTTCAAAACATTGATAAGACCATTGGTTCCTCATTATAAGGTGACTTTGATAAAGAATCTTTGATTTGAAATGGTCTTAAGATTCAGATGAGTTTGTTGCTGCACTACAGTTTTTCCCCCTGTGAAATTAACAAAGGAACTGCATATTGATCTCTTATTTGATAGATTTTATGAACGTTCCTAAACAAATTGTGACCTCGTCATATTGAAATTGGTCAATTAATTTGAACTTTGCAAGAAGATATTACAGTGTTGGTTTTTTTTAAAACTTTCTAAAGGACAGCAAAACAGGTGACTGAAGTTCCTGTTTAGCTAATCAAGTATAGTGTAATATGGTCAGGGACCAATCAGATAGAATATACATTCTAAATAAAAACATACATTCAAAATAGAACGTGTAAGTATAAAAAATGCTCCAATGATATACATCGAGTTCCAGCTTTTAAGACTTAAAATTAATAAACAAGTTAAATACTTCCCCCTGTGAGTTGCTTCTGGGATCTTATAGCTTGCACAGCAAATTTTGCCACATAGGGTGATTTTTTTTTTGTCTCTATCAGCTAGAAGCTTATCTAAGTAGAATTTGATATTTCTCCCCAGACAATAATTACAGATCGGAGTTATATAGGTGACTCTAATATTTTGGTAAAACCTACACTTAAACAAAACATGTTCCCTGGATTCCAGCTTCCCACCCCCACAAATACAGCCTTTTCTCATGTGACTGCCTCATGTATTTAGCCTCCAAGGCTGCTGACAGTAGCATATCCAATCTGAGAAGGGTAAATGCCCTCCTATTCTTGGCTTTATCCAAGTTTTGCAACTGTGGCATCAATGTTTAGATCTCCTAGGTAACCTTTTACCTGATTCAGTTTGTGCTGTCTTTCAATGACCAGGATTCTTTGTTTGGGAAAAGTCTAACAAGGTTGTACTCCATACTCAACAAAAACTGTTTGGAAAGGCCACAATAGCCCCAATTTAAGATTATTTTCCTTAATCCAGAATGGTACAGTGGAATCCTTCACTATTAGATCAGCTAAACTGGTGGGGTTAGTCATTAATTTGTACCAATAGAGGATAGCAGCGATCCACAGCCCTGGAGAAAGCATGGAATCCCTTCTCTCAGTAAGCAATGTAGGATGGACCCATAGACTTGGACCTCTTGATTCAATTATCTTGAAATCTGAGGTTATTTAAGGGATAGGTACCAGCAACTGTGCTGAAATTTTGATGTAGTTTGGTCAAAAATACCCCACCCCCCGCCTTCTGGAAACATTTTTAATATGGAATTAATGAAGCTGAATATCAGAATTGTAGGGACTGGGTGGGTGAGTGTGATCCAAACACCAAGACAGTATTTAGAGCCTGAAAAACTTTTATGTTTTAACCCATTTGAGATATGATGATGTGGGTACTCGTGAAAAGTTAAATGTAATCATCTGGTTTTGTTTACCTTACCTGACAGTCTCACTAAACTATTCTGTGCTCTGTACCATGGATTGGTGCACTGGATAGCCAATCCTTAGCAAAGAATATGTTTAATGCAGACTTTTTACAAGTGGCAATGACCAACAATATTTATTTACATACAGTTACATTGAAACACAAACTAACCTGAGTTTTGTTGAGCTCTGATTCTGTGATTCAAATTTTGGCTAAAGAGAGAGATCTCCAGTGGCAGTTTTGTGCTGATCCATTTGAAATCTTTGATGGCTGCCTGAGAAATGAAGTTCGCTTATGATGTTTGCAATAAGAAAGTAAGACAGTACCAAAATCAGCTGCTGCACAGTTGAAGTTGTTCTGAAAAGAAAAAGAATGACTTATTTAATAAGCTTTCATGATGGGTTGTATAAGGACCTGCCCAGTGGGGATAAATACTTTTCAAACTATTTGATTGGAATATGAACCAAATATAATTTAAATTGATAACTTAAAGGGAAACCTACAATATAATTTTATATGAGTAATGATAAGAAGTTAAATGCCTATTAATAATGATATGATAGAACCTCTTGTATTCGAGGACATAACAGCATGCAGAATGTATTCTATTTTTCTGAACAGATGTTTGCTTTTTTACTTTTCTATATCCACTTTTCCTTTCCCTTTTCTCATTTGAAAATAAAAATCTTTATACAAGGACCTGTCCTGGCCCAAGTGTGACTGGGGAGGAAAACTTCTCAAGGGAGTGGGAGACCCCCCCCACTGCACCCCAAGATTCCTTGCAGCTGAGAGCCTTCAACCCAAGGCTTTCAAGGAAGACCTCCTGTTTCCTCCACCCACAGCAGGATCCTGTTCAAGAGCCAATGGAACAAGCAGACCAGAAAGCCTGTGAATTGACTCACTTACCTGCAGCACTGCCACAGTCTCTCTCAGGACTAAAAAGGCAAAGAATCCAAGCCAAAGCCTGGACCAGGTGAAGAAGTGCATGCCTGGCAACTCAGGGCATCCCACACTCCAGTGCCATGCACAAGAAGAGCACAGCTCTCTTAATCTTTTCAGGATGCAAAGCCCAACTCTGTCTACAGGAAGAGATACAATTATCATCTCTTTCGCTGTCTCCCACTCTCTCTCTCCTTCCCTCTCTCTCCCTCTCCCTCCCTCTCTCTCCCTCCTTCCCTCTTCTTTTCTCCCTCTCTCCACCCCTCTCCCCTCCATCTCTCTCTTTCTCCCTCTCCCCAAGTGCTCTTCAACCTAGCTCATGGTAGTCCTGGATAGCTGCCTGTTACCAGCTTTTATTCAGATCCAACCCTTTCACTAAAGGTTGCTTTAGCTCAATCTGATTTTTGACTACTTGCTAGAGATCTTGTGTCTTTTTTTTAGGCGCTTACCTTACATGACCAAAACAATAGCAACTGGCAGCTGGAGCTTAATTCCCAAAGAAGGACTGAAATTCCCTCTTTTAGTTTGCGTTTGTGGGAGAAATTTAGATTATAGGTAATCTTAAGTAGCCCCATTTTCACCAAACTACATTCTAAACATTATCCTTGGAGAAATGGAATATTAATAACAATGTATTTAATTTGACACATATGTATTTCAATTGATGTAAAGACCTCTAAAATGCCAATAACAAACATAGATCAAATGTCATACTACTGTAGAAGAATAAATCATGGTTGAATTTTAAGAAAACAAATAAGGAACAGATGGAACCAAGATATTTGCAAACTGGCAAATCCCAAAAGAACCAGAATTTTTCTGTCTCATCTATTCCTGGGTGAAACTTGGTTCACTTTCCTCAGTATCCTACCTTTAGCTGTGATTATCCTCAGTGTTTTAGAAAAAGAAAAAAGAAGACCTCAGCCTTTTAAGTGGGAATGCTGTTGTCCTAAATTTTGTCAGTAGGCTGTAAATTTTAATTTCTTATAAATTCTTCATAAATTTATGCTTCCCAGTTTGAGAGGTGAAGAACCACGGGCATGTGTTGTTCCCTTAAAACTGTTTAAAAAAAGAAAGGCAAAGGCAGCCTCAGATGTACAAGTGCCACCTTAGAAAACATAGCCACGTTTATTATTGTACGCTTGTTCATCAACTCCTGAGCTTCATGGTTACACATTCAGTGACCTACTTTCTAATTTTGATCCATTCTAAATGATTGCTGAGCTAGGCTTCAGCTTTGAAATACACATTATTGATTTTGATCTCACTTTTATTACTATTGGCAACTTGTTTTTAACAAGAAAAAAAGAAAAGATAGGCAGTAGATTATAAACTGGGTCTCTGCTTTCATTTAAACCTGTAAGCAGTTTTTAAGCATCTCTGGTGTCAGCGACAAATACTTTGGAGCGCCATCTTCACTGCTGTAAGAAAACTTTCTATATTTAGATGTGCTTTATCTCCCAGTTTGGTCAGAGGTACCTAGTAGAGTAATCAATTAATTAAGCCTTTGCCCCAAAGCTAGCACACAAAAAGGCCCTACTATATATCAGCTCTGCTTGAATTCTTTCATTAGGGACAACTGTGCTGACTGCAAGCTCTGCCATTACAAAGCAGCTGTTCTTAAACATTAACACCCTCTCTTCCTTGGAAGGGGCCTTAATTCATGAATCCAGATACTAGTTCTGAAATCCAAATACTAGTTCTCACAAAAAGGATAGCAAAATGGACAAATTCCAGCAATTATTGCCTATTCTATCACTGTTCACAGTCATGAAACCATTTCCTGTACTTCTTTTATCCGAAATGGCAGGTCATCAGAGTTTATGATGTTTGTCTCAATTAGTGCTGTGACACCACTGAAAGATCACTCCTACTTATTTGAATTCTTCATTACTCAAAAGTTTTGTTCAGTCTCCACACACTACTCAGATAAATGGAATTGAACTGTGCATAGCATGTGTTTAAATATTTGTGAAAGATATTTTTGGAAAGCACTAAATACCTTTTTGTTAGCAATATGACTCGCCACTTTGCTTTCTACTATCTAGCTGTACATAGAGCTAGGTTCAGTGATAAATATTTTGTAAGCAAAAGTTGTAGTTTTAATTTTTTTTTTGCTATGCAAAGAATATACATATACTGTAGAACTGTAGTTTTATTTGTGTTATACTTTACTTCTGGTTTCCTAGGTGAAATTCTTATTTTTCTATGCATAGAGAAATACATTTTATTTTGGGATTTGGACTTGACAGAACTCCTGTATTTATTTTTAGAAAATTTTCTCACTCCTAATAGAAGCCAGGCAGGAAGGCGGAAGCCAGTTGTTTCAAAACTTTGCAAAGTACCAACCATCAAAGCATTGGAAATGCTAATGGTCTTTCTGTTTGGAGACAATAGAATTTTCAGTTTACACTTTAACTGGGAACCTAATACTTAGAAGGGATGCAGAGACTTTGGAGGTGAGAGCAGGGCTAGATTGTATCTTTCTGGAGATTTCAGGAAAAGATTATTTGACTCACAAGGAATGGGAAAACAAAGATAATAAAATCTTGAGGTGTGGAGGGAGATGGATCAATTTTTGCTGGTCCATTTTGGTTGATTCCATTGGGGGATGGAGCTCTCAGATCTGAGCTCCAGCTGAAGGCTGCCATTGCCATGTGGAGCAGATAAAGGGCTGGTTGCCTGAACAGAGACACCAAGATGATGGGAGACTTTTAAATGTTCTAACTTCTGAGCTTAACAAGCCTACCTTAGAACAAGCCCAGCTAGGGCATGTACAAAGTAAAGTGGGTAGGACTTGTGTAGAGTAAAGAATTTTCTCCATGAGATGAAGTGTTATTTTTTGTAGTCAGTAAGACGTGGATTAATCTTTATAAATGTGGCCAGCTCTGCAGTTTGAGCCCGACCTGTGCTTAAGGAATGCTGGCTTAGGCTCTATGCTTGTTTTAGAATGCTCCAGTCTAGGCAGTGACTGACACAAATGGCAGAAATTATCTGATAAAATGATGTTTCTTTTGCAAGCCCTGAAAGGACTGCAGTGAATGAAGGGAAATCAGAAATAAGCTTATTGAGAAAAATAAATACCTTTTAGCAGTCTTGGTAATATTATGAACACAGCAAAAATATTGTCAGCACACTGCCCAGGTTAAGGTTCAGATATTCAAAATATCCACATTTGCTGTGCAATATGTTTAATGCAAGAAGAGGAAGGCAAGAGTCTAATGAAGTAGAGCAAAAGGTTAAAAGAAGGGTGATACCTACCTATCCATGCAGATCTAGAAAACTTCTGATTCATTATTCAGGAGTCCAGGCATCAGCACATGAAAACATAAGCCACTATGTGCCTTGAAGCAGGTTTAGAAGCACACGTGGAAGTAGCTGCAGATGCAAAGCACACTCAAGTAAAACATGGCCGGTGAGAGGCAGAACAGAGTAAGGGCTGGTGCTAGGTTTTCTGGCACCCTAGGCGAGTCACCCCCTTCGCACCTCCTTCCCTGACTATAAAAATAAAATTGAAGGGAAAATGAAGAACACCAAACTTGAAAATTGTCACATTTTTAATTTCCTGATATTTAATTTTAATTTTTTTATTTTAAAAAGTGATAAGTTGTTTAAAAATGTGAGAATAAGTGCTTGCTGGCCAGGCCAGGAAGGAGTGGGCCAGGAGAGGACAAAATGTGAGCCCAAGTTACACGTTGGGAAGAGGGGGGCAGCTTTGCTTTGCTGAGGGCAGCTTGGTGGTGGGAGAGGATGAGGTAGTAGTGGTCAGGAGCCAGAGTTGCATGTCAGGGAGGGTGTGTCCAGCGGTGACCCTACATTGCCTACTCCCACACACTGGCCCTGAGCAGAGTATAGGCAGGGCCAGGCATGGTAAGATTCTATACTCAGGATGTATGGAGAATTCTGGCTGCAGTCCTGAGGACTGAGCAATGGACCGAAGATTTGTTTCTCTCCCAGCCTGAGATGAAGGGAGGGACAAGGTGAGATAGGCCATAGAACTGTACAGAGATGAGGAAGAGGAGGCCCTAAGAATATTTCCTAATAAGGAACAGAGGGAAGACATGCGGTTGGGGAGGAGGTATGTGTTCAGGTAATCTAAGACTGAACAAAAGTTAAAGTGAGAGATTCTTGCAGTTCAAACTAGATCAGAGTGACTTCCACTCAATGAAATTCTTATTTCTTAATGGGAAATACTAATGTGGCTGAGTTCTTCGTAGGGCTTGAGTTCTACGGCAACCAGATCTTTTATGCTAAATGTACTCTAATTATTAAAAATTGATAATTAAAAATCTGAGGCAAGATAAAGGAGAGGGTTTCTCTCTGTAGTGATGAAATTTCTTTTGGCTTGTGAATGGTGAGAAACTTGTTTTATGGTCTTCTCGGGGCCAAGATGTAGAGAAGAGAGAAAAACATTCCAAATTGGAGGCTTGATGGCAACAGAAAATGCCTATGTTCCCTGAAAAAATAAATAAAATAGTAACAAAAATATGATCGTGAATAAAGACCTGATCAGGCAAATAATTTTGATTGTTTTTATCCTCTCAATGAGGTGTATAGTAAAACAGAACATAAATGTCTTTTAATCATTGCAAAGTGCATATACACTTATTGGCATCTCCTCATATGTTTGACTGTTATAAGAGCAACTGTTTCTTGAATTCTCTGAGCTTGGTTTGTATATTTATTCTGTTTTTGTATTTGTTATAGAAACCTCTTTTCTATATGAAATGTTTGATCTGCAGATATCTGTATATAATCATCATGAGAGAAGAAATTTTTTGTGCTAATTTTATGATTTTCTAACAGGTCCTTCATCATATGGAAGATATCAAAGTGCGGGAAATGCAGATCTTTGACTACAAGAAGCAGATAGCAGAATCTGAAACAAAATTAAAACAGCAGCAAAATCTCTATGAAGCTGTGAGATCAGATAGAAACCTCTACAGTAAAAATTTGATTGAAGCACAGGTACTAAAATCAATTTCTATTTCAAGTTCTTTTGGTTGAGCCATTCATTCAGTTAACGTTTGAAATGGAGAGATGACAAAAGCAAATGCTGACACAATGTTGCCCACATTTTTCTTCCTTATGTGGAAAGAATTATATCAGAAACATGACCCACTGTGGCCTGAATTTCTGTTTCCATAAATATCTTCAATGATGTTTCTAAGGGGGCACCCACAAGACAGTTTTCTCATATGAATTCTTGAAAGGTGAAAGGACATCTTCAGGCAAGTTAGGTGAGTGATAATTTGGAGATGGGTATGCAGTTGCTGGAGGACTTCAGGGGTCAGGATGTTCTCCGCCGTTTTCCCTGGCACATGTGCTTGCATTGATTATTTTTCCACCCTATTGTCTCTGGGTGCCTTCACATCTCTGGATACATATATTCCTTGCCTGGAAATGTCCCTGCTGCAGGCTGCTTTAAGGATAAAACCCGCACAAGCTCATTATGGGTACCTATCATCATTCCCAGCCGCAGTGTGTCTGCCTCCTCCAATGCGCCTACTGCCACCACCCGCCCCTCCTTCCCTTCCTGTCCTGTTGCCTCCCCCCAGGCCCTGCCGGCCGTGGCGTGCTGTGATTGTGGGGGTGGGGTGGGATGGGACAGGACAGAAAGGGAAGGAGGGGACAGGCAAGCGCTGCAGCACGGCCCCGGGGGTGAAGGATGATGGTTGGGGCGGTGGGGGGGGGCACCTGCCTCGAATGCTAGGCGCCCTCGGGCCGCCACTTGGTGCAAATAAGTGGCAGACATGAGGGGGGTTTGAGGAACCTATATTTTCTTTACTATGTGCCTTAACTGCCAAATTCATGGGTATGAGAACACATCTGAAGTTAATACATTCCTTTTTATTACAGTCAAACTATACTATAGCAATAAAGCAGACATTCATAGTTCAATAACAAGTCTGCCAGCCATGAAAACTGTTATGTCTTGCAATTTAGTCTTAATGTTACAACACAGCGAACGCTACAGAGGCGACCAGTGGAAGCCCACAGGTCCCCGGATGTAGTGCATGAATACGCTCCGCCAATCAAGATCTGTGGCGGGAAGTTTAACTGGCCAGGATTGGACCTGGCCGGACAGAGGGTTGTTCTGGGAAATGTATATAATCGAGACCCGGCCCGCGTGTCTCCCTCTTGTGATGTACTCGCCAATAAAGTATGTTGCCTTCAACACGTCTCGTCACTCAGTAAATTGCAAAAACAAAGATTGTCTCATCTTAAAAATTATGCAAAATTAGCATCCCTTGAGAGGAAGGCTTAAATTGGCAGAATCTTGTTTGAGAGAGAAAAGCTCAGGATAGCATTTTCAGTTTATTTAACAAGGTCCCCCATTGTCCTGCCCTGCACAGACTGTTTCCAATCTCTAAGGTGTCATAAACTCAGATGCAATAAAATCTTTTGATAAAAGAGTTCTTGGTTATATTTCATAAGAATTATTTTCTAGGATGGTGTTAGGTTTTTGTATCTTTCTGGTCCTGGGAATCCAGGTGCTTGTTAATTTAATTGAACATAACTTAGCTGTTGCAAAATTCATGGAGACATTTTTTCCCCATTAGTATAGAAGTATATCCGGAAACAGAGCCCCGTTGTGCAGAGGGGTAAAGCTGCAGTACTGCAGTCGGAGCCCTCTGGTCAGTCATGACCTGAGTTCAATCCTAGTAAAAACTGATTCAGGTAGCTGGCTCCAAGTTGACTCAGCCTTCCATCCTTCCGAGGTTGGTAAAATGAGAACCCAGCTTGCTGGGGGGAAAGTGTAGATGACTGGGGAAGGCAATGGCAAACCACCCCATAAAAAGTCTGCCGTGAAAACGTTGTGAAAGCAACATCACCCTAGAGTTGAAAATGACTGGTGCTTGCACAGGGGACTACCTTTACCTTTTTTTTGTAACCAGAAACATGTATATAACACTTCTAAAATAGCTGGCTTGCTTCCTGAGCCTTTTTGTAAGCCATCTAGAAAAATTACATTTGGTTTTCTCCTGTTACTCTTATGTGAGTGATGGTATGTGTATCAACTTGACACGTTTAAGTTCCAAAAGTATTTTTTAATCTGATACATTTACCTGAGTGAGAACCAGAGTTCTTACTTTGTAGTTGTATTATATTATACACAAGCAGAGAGTTGCCAGCTCACTGCACACAAGCCTATATGTCTTTAACTGAATTCATTGCAAACAGATTCAGCCAGCGATTCTTTTGCATTCTAGCAGTAACTCAGCATGGCTACTTAGAATGGATTGTCCATCCCAGAATTTTCCATGCCATTTTTGAACAGGGGCTTATTTACTATACTGTTCTTGTTTGTGAGATTGTAGTAGAAGTGATATCTCAGTGTCAGAAAGCTGAAAGGTAAGTTTGAGAAGGCTGTAATCCTGGCATAATCCTTTCATTTGCTGTGTTTTTGTTATTTTCCTAACAGCTAATAGGTTTTTATTATGGTAAACTGATCCTGCTCATTTCTATCCTTTTTGTGGGATTCTTCTATACCTGCATTTTGTGGGCCTAGAGGAAACTGTTCTGATATCTGATATCTGTTCCCATAACATTTAGAAACAACTGTGTTTTGGTTCCACTGAAATAATACAAGGAGATGCACATATGCTGTATTTTATCTTTTTCAGTTTAAGAATTTGCAGCCTACAATACATAAAATCTTGAAGGTTTTAGAGCTAATATTGGGTTGTGAGGCAATTCAGGCATCCCCCATGGCTTTGAACAATAAATTGGTCAAGGAACCCTTTCCTGGAGGCTTTCCACCAGAATAGCTGCCTGATTTGGGGGGGGGGGGCTGAGATGCAAAAGGAGTGGGGTATCCCTGTTCCAAACAACTCCAAGCTCAGCCTGACCTCAGAATGATATTCTCTTCAACAAACATGCTGCAGATGTAATTCAAACTTGCTGTTGGATGGCCTAGTCATTGCTCTAGTTACTAGGGCATTAGTCCTCAGTGCAGATCACAACGTTGTGTTTGCACTTCACAAAACACGAGTCATCACCATGTTCATTAGAGTGTCTATGGCCACATCTGCATTCACAAAAATATCCTGCCATTAAGGTCAGAAATATCTGCAACATGTCCTGGAAGGCAAATCAGAGCTGAAGGAGATACTTCAAATGCTGGTAGAATCAGCTTCCTTCCTTGCTGATGCCTATTCAGACTCTTAGATCCTTTTCATAAGCATGTCTACTGGGGTGGTAACCAGACATAGCCTATGGCTAAAGTACTAGTATGTGGACAGCTTCTCAAAATCTGATTACCTTACCTGCTCTTGGGACCATGATTTTAGAGACAACCTTAAGGATATCTGAGTATGAAGTAATGGAAAGAAGCAGGCCATTCTCAGGAGGACCACAAACATTCTTGCTATTTCATTTCCAGCAGGGCACCTTTCCTTCTCAAGAATCCAGATGATTGTGGTACAGAAATAGAGAATTCAGTGAACCTTCTACTTCATTTTCTTTCATGCAGTCAACTCGGCAATAGCAGTCTTTCTCTTTATCCCCAGTGCAGCTGATGCCAGGGAAACATGACTGTGTTTGTGGACCATCTGTAATTGTTCCAATCAGCATGGTTCCATTTTCTTAGAGGTCAGAGGCACTGTTTAAAGCGCTTCCATCAGGCTCATTTTGTTCCTTTTCATTGATTTATTGCACCTTGTCACATCTTGGGGCGCAGGCAAGAGGAAGTCTAAAGCTGGTCCGAAGTCAAAGTTCAAGGAGTCAGTCAGGAGCCGAGTCACCCCAGCAAAATCTCAGAAGGAGAAGTCAGTGTCCAAAGCCAAAGGGTCAGGGTGCCAAGGAATTCAAACCAGTCAGGAACTGGAATCAGGAAGGAGCGTGGATGCAAGCCAGGGAATCGACTTGTTGCTTCCATGAGGTTGCCAAGTTCTGGGCTTGAGTTATATGGGCACATCAATCAGCCTACTTTCTGGGTGGCCGTAGTTCCTCTAGTAATCAGGGCTAAGAGATCTGAAGCATCGGAGGGCGTCAAAGTGCTCGCATTCTTGAGATGGGAAGGGTAGAGTTTGGAGGAGACTGTCAACAGCCAGCTTAAGTGCCTGGAATGTGGAGGGTGTGATTGACGGACCAGCTTCCTGGTCTGTTAACCCTTCCAGCTCCCCCTCCTCAGGGCTCATCACACACCTTCAGGATCATCCAGGTCAGAAAGTTAGCAGTCTGCAGTGGATACCACTCAGCACTTCATGAATATAAAGATGATAGAATTAGTGCTAGCAGTTCTTCCTCCCTCCACAGCAAACAGCCAGGTTGTCCAAAGTGGCAGTGCAAGTAAGCAGCTGATTTGATGTTCTTGGCTCAGCTCATGGGATCCATGATTGCCTACCGAGAGATATCTGTGACTGAGACATCAGTCAAGACCACTATAAAGGTTTCTGCTCCCATTTCAGTAGCACATTACTTTGAAACATCCCATTTAGATGCTTTTCCCTATGCTGGCCAGACAATGCATTGGTGGATTAAAAGTTTGTGTTTGCCCTAAAACCTTCCAAATCCAACATATGATCCCAATAATCACAGGCACAAGTCTACAGGGATAGGCAGCCCATTGCTAGGTTCAGTCTGCCTAAGGTTGATGGTCAGTTTGTGAGCAGCAACACAACATAAATTGGTTAGAATTGAGAGCAGTTTCACTGGCATTCATTACCTTCCATACAAGATGCTGGTACCAACACATTTTGGTTAAGATATATGAACAGACTCTGTTGCACCTGCAAATCAATCACAAATTTCCTTCAGGCCCTTACTTTAGTGCCATTTGAGCCAACTCAGGAATGCTTCTTGAATGTTCTTTCCTGAGATCTGTCTTCAGTTCACTAGGTGTTGAAACTGGGATACTTTTTCTAGCCAGGTCTCTGTGTTACACAAAGACAAGGTTGTTTTAAGAAGTGATCCCATTATTCTACCAAAAGTTGTTTTTCCATCACTTATGTCTACTGTCTTTTTGCCCTAAACCAGCTCATCACAGAGAAAGGAACTGGCGCTGTAAATTTATGTAAGGGCACCTTGTCGCTTAAGAAAAGTGAATCTTTATTTGTTGTCTTCCCCCACTTTGTTCAGGTGTGCAAAGTGTCCCTATCCAATTTAAGTAGATGGGTTAAACAATTTGTACTGTACAAGTTTCAAGGCAGATCAGTTCCTCAGGGAACAACAGCTCATTCAGTCAGCAGGTTTTAGACCTCAGTAGCCTTCAACAATTTACTAGAGGGTGTTTGCAAAGCGGCTGCTTGGATTCCCACACTAACAATTATTCACCATTAAAAAAAATGAATGCCATTACCTTGGCTAATGCAGTCTTTAAGTGAAGAGTTCTCCAATAGAAGGTGTGATTCCACATTTATCAGTCAAGTTTCCAACCTAGATGGAGCATTGCTTGAATATCTCACATCAGTTTGTTCACATAATCCCAGAAAGAACAGATCTTTGAGTATACCTTTTTCTTGGAGTCATAGAGGATGTTGGCAGGGAAGATTGGTCTCATGACATCAGAATCACACCATAACCTATTTAACAGAAGGTGGTACTTCTTTATTCCATTGAATCTGGTTTAATCGCTTTGAATATATAGTTTGTTTTTATGTGCATTTTAGGAGGCTGAAGGATATTAGTTATGTTTAAAAAGCTTGCTCACAACTTTTCTTCTCTAGCGTTAGAAGTGTTGACCAGGCTGTGTGGGATCATTCATCCTCCTACACAGTACAGGGAAACAGGAGCCCTGTCTCTAGAATGCATAAGGGGAATCACCCATCAATAAGGATGATCTCACTACCTTTGAGCGGCATGGCCAATACTCACTTCCTTTGTCTGAGGTTCAGGAGGTGGGGGAGGCTGAAGAAGGCATGGTTTTCCCACATGGTTCCTTCCAGCAAAAGACAAGGGGTCCAGCCAATTCACCCACAGTCTGCCATATCAGGCTGCATGTCCCATCATAGGCATGGGCTATGGGAGCTCAATGGACTTTTTAATTGAGCCTGCACAAGCCTCTGGCCTCCTCTGTTAGTTGGCTCGCTGGTTTCCCTATCCACCCTCCTTCATACTGTGGTTTGATTATGGTGAATGTTTTGTTCTCTTTTCTGCCACAGTTTGGTGGTTTGGGCATTGGAACAGATCCTTTGTGGAGAGGTCATGCCTGTGTGCCTGCCTTCCCCATTTGGGGGGCTTCCACAAGGGGCCTTAGAGCATGGAGCCAATCAGCCGCATGCCCTGGTGGGGGCTGCCAGCTGGCTTCCACCCCCAGGTGGCAGGAGGACCATGTAGAGGCCAGCACTCACATGGGTCCCAGTATGTTGCCCTTCCACTGTTTATCCTCCAGCAGACAGGCTAGGTAGGGTTGGTTCATCAGGCGACAGGTGAGTCGCCCAAGCTTGGATCCATCCCTATGTTGTACTATTGCTTCTTGGTCTGTGTTCAATAAAATAAGCTGTGGCCATGTTTTTACTAAAATTGGTTGTATGTGTCTTTATCTCTTTCAAATGCAATACTCTCTATCCATCCTTGAACCCCTCAAGAAGGAACCTTCACAATAAATCCAAAGCTATTAAAAAGCTGCTAGAGAGATTTGTAAATACAGCAAGTATCTGGAAAGGTCACAGTCCTAAATGGAGCTATGAGGAGTAGTCTGCACCCCAAATTTTTAGATGCTTAATTCTCCTGTTTCTGCAGTCAGGAGTCTGTTTACTCAAGGATAAAGAGAAGACAGGCTTATCCCTTGTAGCCTGCATTCACTAGAAAAATTATGATAGTAATGCTGCAAGGTATCTGAAGAATGTACAGTGACTCACAAAATCTCATATCCTACCACAAATTTCATTAAGACTCTTACTCTTTTCTACTACAAGTTCCTGTGGGCCACATAGATCAAGCCTATACAAGTCACCAAATCACCTTTTGGTAAACCTTTTCCTCCTTTCCTGTCTGATGGTGGTGATGGGTCATGTGGCTGTAGTGGCTCAGTTCTAGGGTTTATATCTGCTGCTGCATTTAGACCTTGTTTACATACCAGTAGTGATTGTTTAATTCATTCCTATTAGGATGAGATCAATGAGATGCGAAAGAAGTTGAAGATTATGACACATCAGGTGGATCAGCTGAAAGAAGAGATCACGGCTAAAGAAGCAGCCCTTGTGAAAGTGCATTTGGATCACCAGAGGATTGAAAAAGAGAAAGAGGCATTAAAGGTAAGGCCATGCCTTTTAGAAAAAGATCACTATTTGAGTGGTTATGCTGGTAGGCATCTACTAACTGACTGCATTTATATTTCCTTCTTAAGCAAACCTTTTTCATTCGCTATACAAAATCTCCCTTTTCGCAGGCACCTGCCAAAGGAAAACATCAAAGCAGAGTATCTCTTTGGAATGGCTCTTGAGAGTGGACCAAAGGCAAGGGCAGAAGTTACTGCCCCAGTGCTGTTGTGGAACTTGTAGAATTTAAAGGCAGTTTAAGTAATAGCAGTGGTGTCTTTGCCATCCAAATCTACTGTTGAAGATCACTGGAAAGCTGTAAATATGTAGTAAATCAAAAGAAAAGGGAAATTAATTTCAGTACTGTATTTGTGTTTTTAAAAAGCAGCACTGAATGTGGTCAATTCTGGATGTATTATTTATGATTTTTCTGACTTTTAGACAATTTGTCTTTTAAAGATCAAGAAAAATGGTGTTCATGGCAAGTCATTTTTATTTTTACTAAAGGGAGAGAAATCCCTTCCTTGCCGCTTTTTCTTTTGCTTTCTTTGTGCCAATTTGTGCTATGCTCAAGTGATTCTGTAGGTTTCCAGCTATTGTCAGCATATTGCTGTTATGACAGGATGTCTATAGAATTCTGTAAAAAGGTGATGGATTTAGGTTCCTGATCTGTCTGAGACTCAATGTATCAGCTATGGAGAAAGCATTCAGAACTTCATTTTCTGCTGCAAAACCTTCTGCTTTAACTAGTTTCTAATGCTGCCTTGTCACCTAGGAGTCATCCTCCATCATTTTGATGGGAGTTTGATTGCTGTTCTCTGTTACCTGCTCAATTATTCAGTAACAAAGGTGACTGTGGCCTGCCATTATTTTAGTGACTGACTTGAGGACATTGTGCTCTGACACCATCAGAGCTTCTGTGGAATCTTGGGAGTATGTCACCAAAGACTCCAATTACTACTGTAGAATGAAGGGTTTAGTTTGCATTGATGAATTTGCATTGATGAGAATGAACCCTTGAACAAGTCAGTATTTGAGGGCACTTGTATAACCTAGAGCAGGGGTCCCTAACCCTTGGGCCGGGGACCAGTACTGGTCTGCGGCCTGTTAGTAACCGGGCCATGAGTTGTATAATTATTGCATTATATATTACAATGTAGTAGTAGTAGTAGTAGTACATCGGATACCCTCCACTCTGAATCTCAGAGCAGCTCACAATCTCCTTTATCTTCCTTCCCCACAACAGACCTCCTATGAGGTAGATGGGGCTGAGAGAGCTCTCCCAGAAGCTGCTCTTCCAAGGACAGCTCTGCAAGAGCTATGACTGACCCAAGGCCATTTCAGTAGCTGCAAGTGGAGGAGTGGGGAATCAAACCCAGTTCTCCCAGATAAGAGTCCATGCACTTAACCACCACACCAAAATAAAGTGCACTATTGTATCATCCTGAAACCATCCCACTCCCCCCCTCCCCACCCCCTCCCCAGTCCGTGGGAAAATTGTCTTCCGCAAAATTGGTGCCAAAAAGGTTGGAGATCACTGACCTAGAGGAATAAGGATACATGGATGGTGGCTTTGGAGTGGTTTTTCTGTGTGGTAAAAATCAGATATCCCATGAGAATTATTATGGAAGGCAAAACATTTTACAAAAATTGTGAGATCTTTGGCTTTTGGATAAAAAGCCATCTTTTCTGCTTGAATGCTGTGAGAAGCCCAGGTAGCGTGCTAGTTTGGTCCTTAGCAGCAAGGTATGAGAAGTAGTGGTGACCCTGACCTTGACATAACAAATGGAATTATTTTAATTCTCCTGCTTTAAGACCACATATGCCCTACATTTTAAGTTTTATAATTTTTTATTGATTTTAACTACAAAGAAAAGAAGCGTAAGCATAGAGTACAGAGGAGGAAGGGTAGATACAGAATGGGAAAAACAGAAACCATATTGAAAACACAAACTTATTAATTTAACACTATCAGCATTAGAGTAAATATATGAAATATAGTGCAGGCACAAACAGACTTATTAATTTAATAGTATCATCCTAGAATAAACATACGAAGCCCATATCTTTATCCTTAACAGGCTAAGAATAAAATATTATAATTTATCTGTCTCAATATGAGCAGTTTCTCCAAACAAACATACTAACAGCAGATCTGCCGAATAAAAAATAATTGTATTGCCTACCCTCCTAACCTATTGATCCAAATTAACTGTATATTTATCTAACATTTTAACAAAACTTTTCCATCCTTCGAATCTCCCTTGACCTTTTACAATCACATGTCAGTTCTTATTAACAATTCCATATTTAATTACCCACAGAGGAAACGACAACTCAGAAACCCTTCTTCCCGGGGAAGTTTTTACATCTTGATTTTTACTACTTAACAACCATATAAAAAGTACAAACTTGCTTTCTAATGAATTCTGTTAAAGAACCAAGATCCTGTCTCAGAGAAGTAATACTCCATAGTATCTCTTTTTTGTAAAGCATTTCGCTTGGCAGTGCCATTTTCTCTGTCAGCGGACTCAGTCTCTTAATCCAGGTTGAAAGGTAGTTTAAAGATCTGGTTAGTCCATCATTCCAAATCTCCTCCAGCTGTGATTTTAAATGTTATCATTTCAATTGTAATCAGATGGCAGGGACAAATCTCTCTAAATATATCTCGTGTATATTTAAGTATTTACATTCAGTCCAATTCTGATTGTTGCCAATACTTAAAGTTGCTCTTTAACTTTTCAAGGCCTCATTCACAGGAAAAGTAGGTGTGTAACCGACCTCGTTCCCTTCCTTTGAGCTGCCCGCTTGTTGTTATGTAAAATGACCCATTAGCCAACGGTATTGGAAGCACATTTACTTGCCAGGTAGAGTTGTCATGCTTAGGGTAGAGAGGTGATACATCAAAAGCTTACTGAAAGAAGCGAAAAAAAGCAGTTAGGCGTTCACCTTTTTCTGCAGCATCAGCTATCATGGTGGCGAAGCTTCGGGACATGCAAGAAGGACAGGAGCAGCTGCCACTGTGCCCCTAACTTCCTGCAAAAGTCCCATTCCAAAGGAAAACCCCTCCGTGTTCTCCCTATGGGGGTGCCACATTATATTTCTAAATATTGACGCCCACTCACCCAGCCTCAACAGATCCCTTTGGAGTGCCTCACAATCCTCTCTGGTTCTCACCACCCTGAACAATTTAGTGTCATCTGCAAACTTGGCCACTTCACTGCTTACTCCCAACTCCGAATCATTTATGAACAAGTTAAAGAGCATGGGACCCAGTACTGAGCCCTGCGGCACACCACTGCTTACCGTCCTCCACTGCAAAGACTGTCCATTTATACTAACTCTCTGCTTCCTATTAATTAGCCAGTTTTTGATCCACAAGAGGACCTGTCCTTTTACTCCATGACTCTCAAGCTTACTAAGGAACTTTATCAAAAGCTTTCTGGAAGTCAAGATAAACAACATCTATTGGGTCTCCTTTGTCCACATGTTTGTTCACCCCCTCAAAGAACTGTAACAGGTTAGTGAGGCAAGATCTTCCCTTACAGAACCCATGCTGAGTCTTCCTCAATAACTCGTGTTCATCAATGTGCCTACTCATTCTGCCTTTGATAATGGTTTCTGCCAGCTTTCCCAGTATTGAAGTCAGACTGACTGGCCTGTAATTTCCCGGATCTCCTCTGGAACCCTCTTTAAAGATAGGGGTGACATTTGCTACCTTCCAGTCCTCAGGAACGGAGGCAGATTTCAATGAAAGATTACATATTTTTGTCAGGAGATCCACAAGTTCAACTTTGAATTATTTCAGAACTCTTGGATGTATGTCATCTGGACCTGGTGACTTATTAGATTTTAATTTGTCTATCAGTTGTAGAACCTCCTCTCTTGTCACCTCAATCTGACTCAGGTCTGTCAACACCCCTTCCAAAATAAGTGGTTCTGGAGCAGGCAAACACTTCTCATCTTCCACAGTGAAGACGGAGGCAAAAAATGCATTCAGCTTCTCAGCCATTTCCCTATCCTCCTTCAGTAATCCTTTTACCCCTTGGTCATCCAAGGGCTCCACTGCCTCCCTAGCTGGTTTCCTGCTTCTAATATATTTGAAGAAATTTTTATTGTTGGTCTTTATGTTTTTTGCAATATGCCATAGCTATCACCAGGCCTCAGATTCAGCAGGAGCTCACAGGAGCACAGCTCCTGAACTTTTCTGACAGTTCCACCTCCTCCTTCCCACCTTGCCCATTGAATAGTAGGTGCAGCTGCATAACAATCCCTGGATGAGCTCCACCACCTTTTTTCTACAAAATGACCCCTGGCTATCAGAGAACTGTCCTTGAAAGGGCAGCTTCTGGGAGAGCTCTTTCACCCCCACCCACCTAACAGGGTGTCTGGTTTTGGGGAGGAAGGTAAAGGAGATTGTGAGCTGCTCTGAGACCCCGAGATTTCGAGTGGAGGGCAGGAAATAAATCCAATATCATCATCTTCTACACCATTCCAAAGAACAGATGCAGAGGTAATGCCAGTGACTGAATAATCTAGTTAGCCTCAAATGTTTTATGTTCTTTTTCTTAGTATATAATATTCCCTTTAGTATTTTAATATAGTTTATCCATGCCTTGTGTTGTAGTTAATTGGAAGTTTATTTTTGTGAATAAAGATCTTTTATTTTAAAGATTTCAGATTGTGGTAAAAAAAATCAAACCCATGCACAGACTAGAAACTTGTGGCTGAGCTACAGACAGATACCTGGCCAGGGTATGTGTGTGGGGGGTGGGGTGGGGAGGGAAACGGCGCATGCACATGCTCAGAGCTTGGACGGAAAGAGGAAGGTTTTATCTTGAGTGGTGCTATCCCATACAAAAGGAGGGAGGGGCCATGCATCCCCATTTATTGGTATCAGGTTGGGTTACTTGCTGTGCAATCCTAAATAGAGTTACACCCTTCTAAGCCCATTTACTTCAGTGAATTTAGAAGAATATAACTCTTCTTAGGATGGCATTGAAATCCCCTTGCCTCCCCAAACCCCACCCTCCTCAGGCTTCACCCCCAAACCTCCAGGAATTCCCAACCTGGAGCTGACAACGCTAGCTGAATTCAGCGTTGTGGTGCTCCAGTGCAAATGTTGAATCCAAGGTAGAGCAGCACACTAAATTAAATAATGCTGCAGAGATTTACTCAAAGTATTCTGGCTTTACTTTAAAAGACCTGGCAATCAGGCCAATGTTTTAAACAAATAAATATTATAGTAACTGTTATATAAATATTATAAATATAAAAATGTTTGACTTTTATTTTTTAAAGATCAGGCAACTTGTTCAACAGTGAACAAAAGGCCAAGCTGCTGTTTTGTGTGTGTGTGTTTTGTTGACAACCAAAACAACTCTTGATTCTAATCTGGCTATAGTGTTTATAAATATGTGTTCTTCATATGTATGCACCATATGTTTGCCTACAGCTGTTTGCCCGGGATGCAGTGTTTCAGAAGTGTACTATATATACAGTGGTTCCCCCCCCCCCTTGCCCCCTTGAGCAAAGAATGCTTGTATATGTAGTGGGAAATCTTCATTTACACACTGTATGTTCCCAATCTGAGAAGAGCATGTAAAAGCCTTGTGTGTTAGATCCTGCCCTTTATATTTAGTTTTATGCCAGGCTCTAGACAAACTGGAATATCTGTACCCCTCATACCTCTGGCAGAGTCTTGGTGCTCCTGGGTTGTCTGTCATGGTTAGAGTTTTTACTTCATAAGACAGCTTCGATTTACATGCACTTAATGCATGTGAACCAGGGAATTGGTTTATGTCAGTGGCTTCTGCCAACAATTTAAACTACATCTTGTTTATTGCTTGTATTTGCTCTGACAAAGAGAGCAATACAGTTTGGGGTATGTGTAGCTATCTGTCTGTCTATGGAGTTATACAGCGAGGCTGAACACATGAGCAGTTTAACATTCTCAGGCAATCACTTTTACGTACTGTTAATTGTATTTTAATATCAAACAGCATACATTTTTATTTTGCTGTTGGGATTACCGGTACCTCAGCAGCTAGCACTAAGTATGTGAGGTACAAATAGTATGCACATGAGAAAATAAAAGTTTTATTAAAGACAGCAGTGGTGGTACAAGGTATTTTATTAGTGCGATAGAATAGTTGTTTGTGTCTTCTTACATTTCTTTTGCCACATATACTTTGTCATGCTTTTATCTTTTTGTTTATTGTAACACTTTCTCTCAAGAGACAAAACATGTATCCCCATTTATTGGTATCAGGTTGGGTTACTTGCTGTGCAATCCTAAACAGAGTTACTCCGTTCTAAGCCCATTTACTTCAGTGAATTTAGAAGGATATAACTCTGTTTAGGATGATATTGTCTTTCTCAGTATAACTTATCTTATAGGGAATATAAAATGGGGAGGAGAAAATTTTGTATGGAGCTCTGAGCTCCTTGAGGAATGAGTGGAATAAAATGTAATATCTAAGCAGATAGGATGGTTGTGAATTGTTTCTTTATGCCACTTAACTGTCCGGCTTTTCTGCAGCAAAAAAGTAGTTGAGAATTATATATTGAAATATAACCACAAAGATATTTCTTCCATGTAAGACATATAATGCAAAGATATTGGACTTATTGTTTACATATTTTCTTTATAGAACTTTGTTTGTGCATTTGCACGGTCCTTCAGTTTTGCTGCTGAGATCCAGCAAAAACGGAATTGAGCAAAACCTGAGAAATGATACAAAAGTGCAAGGCTGTGTCTAAATCGTAATAATTCTAAATTCTCAGGTTTATGAAGTGGGAAGCTGTTACTAAACACAATTTGTTTTCCTGTTTCTTTTGTTTCAATCAGAGTGAACTACTTAAAATGAGACAACAAGCTCTGGAGACTAAACATTTTATTGAAAAACAAGAAGAGGAAGAAAGAAAACTCTTGAAAATTATTTCTGAGGCGGATGCAGAGAGAATGAGGCAGAAAAAAGAGTTAGACCAGGTAGATAGCAGGGACATGTTTTTAGTGGAATAACTCTAATATGGTGGTCACTGTTCATTTTCTTTATCCAGAATTAGCAAGCTAAAATGGCATCAACTCATTGAAAATGTAAAATGGAGTGATTCCACCTTAACCCTAGGTAAGGATCTGGTCAGCCCTCATTAGTAATTTTTTTAGACCAGATGTAGGCCCTCATCATTAATTTTTAGAAATTTACTGATGAAATACAACTTTTCAAGGTTCTGCTTTTTGGTAATGAAGATGAAGCCAGTAGTGTTTTATGACTGACAACATGCTTTCATTCCATCTTTAGAATTTTGCCTTGGCATGCTTCATTTCTAGGTTATTAGTGAGAGAGACATCCTGGGGAGCCAGTTGGTTCGCCGCAATGATGAATTGGCTCTTCTGTATGAGAAGATTAAAATTCAGCAATCAATTCTGAATAAGGGGGAAATGCAATATCGACAAAGAGTAGAAGATATCCGGCTGCTTAAGCTAGAGATCAAGAAACTGCGACGAGAGAAAGGAATACTTGGCAAAAGTGTGGCTAACGTGGAAGAACTCAGGTAAAATGACAGAATGAACTTGGCTTCTGGCTGCATCTGTGACATTGTATTTGAGACACAGGGGAGCCCTTGTATTCTTGCATGGCAGATCTGGGTTGGCATATAAATTATTTCAAAAAAGGTTTTGCTTCAGCTGACCTCATACATATACAAGATTTTTTTAAAAAGAAAAATCAGCCACTTAGTAACCAAGAAAAAAGAGAAAATTTTTGGTAACAAATTATCAAATTTCCAAATCTTACCTTGCTCTATTAGTTACTGACAGCACAAGCTTGATAGACAGTTGTGGGTAGAGCTGCCAAGTCTGATTCAAGAAATATCTGGGGACTTTGGGGGTGGAGCCAGGAGCAAGGGTGTGACAAGTATAATTGAACTCCAAAGGGAGTTCTGGCTATCACATAAAGGGACTGCACACCTTATACATACCATCCCTCCACTGGAAATAATGAAGGATAGGGGCACCTTCTTTTGGGGCTCATAGAATTGGACCTCCTGGTCCAATCTTTTTGAAACTTGGAGGGTGTTTTGAGGAGAAGCACCAGATGCTATGCTGAAAATTTGGTGCCACTACTTTAAAAACAGCCCCCTAGAGCCCCAAATAACTGCAGATCAATTCTCCATTATATCCTATGGGAATTGGTCTCCATAGGGAATAATGGAGTGCCCAGGAGACATTTCCCTTCCCTCCCCCCGTTTTCTGATCACCCTGAAGCGGGGGGAAGACTTCCAAACCAGGTTATTCAATGTACATAGTTGTTGGTGTTCTTACCCATGGTTGAAATTCTTTATGAGAAGCTTGAAGAAGCTAATGCGAAACAGGGGAACTAGTACAAACCTGTTGCCTTAAGGATTGCTGGCTGCACATATTTAAGAATATTGAATGTGTTGAACACTAGTCAATTTCACTAGAACTTTCCCAAAGAAATTACAACCTTAAGTTGCAGGATAAGAAGGGACTGGTGTTCTGGTGCAACCGTTCCTTGGATTGTATAAAAGTCTATATACCTTTTGGAACTTAATACACAATATATTTCTAATTACTAGAATAACTTTTTGATTTATTGCTGGTTGAGGCTGGATTTCATGGTAGCTTGTGCTTTTGATTTTTTTACTCACCTGGGGATTGGCAGCCCTAGCTGTAGGAGAGGTGTTCACAGTTCACTGAGCTTCTTTGTGGTGTCCAGGGTCCACATTAGTGGAACTACTTTTTATTAGGCAATTCATATTGGAAACAGAATATTTGACGTATTTATAGCAAGCTCTAATACATTCTCAGCTTTCTGCCTGTCCAGATTTATAGGGTGGCTTGATCTAGGAGAAAGATTTGCTTAAATTTTCATTGAAGATTGTGTTTACCTGAGAGCCAAATTTTATGGACCTTACTAGATTTATCCCTTCTTTCTTTGGAGTGATATGCGGTTTTTAAAAGAAAAAAAAGATCTTGCTATATGTAAGACTTATTTTGTTCTTTTGGGAAAACATTGTTATATGGTCACTGTGGGCTTGTAAGAAAACAGACTGAAGAAATGAACTGTGAGGTTTAGTACTTTAGTGATTTGGCAAAGGAGGATTTAGTTCTGTTCTGGTAAGTAAGATTTATGCTTGTGGCTAAACTTTACAGACATTAATACGGTCTGCTGGAAAGAGTTGTTCTGTTAGTTCCACACTATAAGAACAGTGAAACAGTAAGGAGTTACAGTTCTGCTGATAAAGTAGTGCAAAATTTCATGGAACTATTAGAATGGAAATACTCCTCATTATCAGCTATGTACAAATGCAACCTCCCTGTATGTAGGTAATTTCTTAAAAATGTGATCTTAAGCATGTTTATTGAAAAGTAGATCTCCATTGAATTTCATGGACATTGCTCCCTAGTGAAAAAACATAGGGTTTCAGTCTAAGGTAATTATGAAGTGCACTGTATAGCAAGCTTGAAGCTAGTAGTAGTAGCTGTAGAAATCAAAGTTGTTTTCTTCTTGAAAATACCTTAGGAGATGTGATTGGTAGCTGGATATTTTTTACTGTGGATTTATATTACAGTGCTATGAATTTTTGTTTGTTGGCTTATTATATTTAGGTAATGTACAAATCATCCCACCACTCCCCCCGGAATCAAATTGGCTAATGGTGCCCATCATCTATAGGAAAGGTAGATGTATTGTTTAGAGTTAACTTATAAAAGGTTCTGTCGGTGCAGAAACTTGTTAGATGGCTTTTCCAGTCTCTTCCAGGCCTAATATTCTGTTATTCTTTGGGGAGTCTGCTTCTCAGGATGTTTAAAAGTTGTGGCATATATTTGCTGGTTGTGATAAATGCTCAGTAATGTTACTGCTCTAATGTATTGGGCTAGTTGACTGATTGGTAGTGGAAAGTGCTGTCAAGTTGCACCTGACTTATGAAGACCCCATAGGGTTTTCAAGGCAAGAGACAAAAAGAGGTGATTTGCCATTGGCTGCCTACTAACCTAGGTTGACCCTTCTTAGCTTCCAAGATCTGGCAGATCAGAAAATGTGCATTTGTTAGTGCAACAGAGACTCACAGCCAGCTCTGTGGCATCTGGCCCTATAGGAAACACATGATTGAAAATGTTATTTGGACATTAAATTTTCATGTGTACATGTAACATGTTTTGGCTTATTTTATGTCATATTGTGTGAAGCACCTAACTGTAATAGAAAGATATGTGATGTGGAATTTTTTCCATAGTGCTTAGTTGGAAAAAGAAATATGTTGGTGGCATTCTCCAAATATCAAGTGGAACAATTCATTTTCTGTTTTCTTTATTACGTTAGACTTCTAGAGTGTGCTTATTTTGAAACAACCTGAGTTTTCTGTCCTTTGATGAACATTCTGTGCTGCAATTTCATAATTCAATTAGATGGGATGTTGGGCAAATTCTCAACAGTAAGATCAGTTAGGTTGCTTTTAAGACACTGTGTTTGCTTCCTTGAGATAACAGGTGCCATGGAATAAATATGACATCTGGACAGTTTATTGCTATTTTATCATCACAGGCCACTCATCTGACCTCCACTCAGATAATACTTTCTGGTCTTAACAGTTTTCCTTTTACTGCATGGCAGTTCCAGTTTCTAGTTGTATAAACAAAAATTCCTTTGTGACAAACCATTGTCCTGTTCTGCATATTGGTCTTCTGAATGACTGCCTTGAATAGATGGGAAAAAGTTACCACCACTTTTTTGCAAGAAGCAAAATGTGATGTCTGAAAATAACATTACGTTGTGAAATGCTTCTAAATGGTGGTCTATTTGACTTGAGTGATTTCAACTATTGTTAAAAATAGAGGAAAAAAGAATTTGGCTGAGAGAATGATTGGATGGTTACATGAATATCTTTCATTTAACTGTAGAGTTAATACACTACTGTGAGCTTTGTTTGCAGATGTCATGGTGCTTTCTCTGTGTCACTGTCTTTGAAGGCAGGAGGTTTATCACATGCAGAAAGAGTTGTTGAAGGAAAGGACCCGCTGTAGAGCCCTGGAAGAAGAGCTGGAGAATCCCATGAATGTTCACAGATGGAGAAAACTGGAGGTACAGTGTTGTGTTAGATGTCAAATAGCATAGATCTTCAAATCAGTAGCATGGTACAAAGTGTATTTTGTTTTAATGCTATGCAAATTGACCTCAAGGAGGGCAGATAGGTTAAAATTTCCATAAGATATATGATGGTTAATGAGAGAAAATCTTTGTACTCATAGTGCATTTGGGGTTACTTCTGTATTGTGATTGCAGAAAGCTTTGTGAAATGAGAATAGAGAGGTCTGTAGGTAAGATACAGATCTGAGGGTGAGACTGAAAGAAAAAGAGCTGATTAGCTTCGATATAGAGATGAAGAAACTGTTCAAAGAAGGTCCCACATAAGAGAAGGAATGACCCTTTTATTTTCAAAGATGAGAATGGTAAAGAGAAATGTTCAAATAGAGCAGAGTGGGACAGTGTACTTTCCAGGGGATGAACCTAGGTTAAAAAAATCTAGCATTGCGTATGTTGAATTATAAGCCTTGTAAACTCCTTAGCTGCCAGACTGAAACCAAGAAAAAAATCTTAACCGAATGTATCTTCAGAATAGGTATTTTTGATGTTACTCAAGCAAGATCTGTTTTGCACACATTTTGATGCTCTGGGTCAGCTGACCTTCCAAGTTAGTGATAATATTCACGTTCTTGAAGAAATCCAAGTAAATGTTTTGGCTGCAAGGACTTGTCTGATAGCCAAGTCTGATATATTTATGTTAAGTTTGAAACTATATTCCGGCACATTCTCTTTGAAAGTAAATAGAATGTTGGATGCTGAACTGTAATACCCATAACTTTTATTTAAAAATAGTATTATTTAATTAAAAAAATGAAATGCTGAGTGATTGGGTGTACTGGGTACATACTTACCTTGACCTGACTTGAAAGCCTGTAGAACAGGCTATCCCATAATTTAATAATAGAATTGTCTCCTGTCATAGATACTGGGGTTATGAAGATCAGGTTTATTCATGGGGATCAGATTTAGCCTCCCTCACTGCTTCTGTGGTGCTGCTGAATTCACCCCTTTTCTTTTTATCATATAAATAAATGCTTATTATTCACTGTTAGAGGAAACAGTAAGGCACTGGTCTTGGGTATACCACTGTAGTGGTCAGCAGCCTTTTATAATTAAAGAGACAAACTGTTAGAATTCAGAGCGAGAGCTCTACAAAGAACCAATATAAGAAAGGCTGTTTGTATGATTGAAAATATACAATAATGTTACTGATAATTGACATATTGATTAATAATCCACCAAACATGGGTTTCTGTGAGTTCTTTATTAGTAAGTGGCATGCATACAATCACACAATCTGTAATAAACAAGCAGGAGACCTGTGTGGACTTGTGGGGGAGCATCTCATCTCCCCTGTACTATTTCCTCTTTCTCTTCCCTGAAGCCATTATAGCTTATCCCATTTTCCTGCTTTCTTCTCTACTTCCCCCACACCAGCCAGCCTATCTTTGTCTACCCCTCTGTCTTTAGCTTTCCCTTCTTCACTCCCACTGGAAGCCTGTCTCCAGGAAATCTCTGGCCCAGTTGCCAAACACTAGACCCAGTTGCATGGTGAAAAACCTGCAAGAACTTGTGTGATCATCATACTTCCACTGTTTTCCCCTCTGCACTATTTCCTCTTTCCCTCCTTTTGACAAACCCCATATCCTCACCTTGCTTCCTTCTCTCCTTCCCAGCTACCAAAGAACCAACCTTTTATCTGTCCCTCATCTTCATTGCGTACTATTTATTCATTTATACCCCACCCTTCTCTTAAAGCAGCTTACATTATTCTCCTGATCTCTTTTTTATCTTTACATGACCCCTATGAGGTAGGTTAAGCTGTGAGTGGCCTAAGGCTTCTATGGTAGAGTGGGGATGCTAACCTGCATCTCCCATATCCTAGCTGGATCCTCCAGTCATTACTGCATAATTGCTTTTGCAGTAATGTTGAACAGTAATGAGCATCTGGGCCTGAGTTAGGGTTAGGGTTAGGGTTAGGGTTAGGGTTAGTTGAATGTAATGAGCATCAGTAATGAGCATCAGAATGTAATGTTGAACAGTAATGAGCATCTGGGCCTGAGTGAGCCATGCAAGTCAGGTGGTAGCAAGTCACCTGATGGTTGCTTTCACACTAGACCATAATGAGTCCTTCCTCAAAGCCCAGAACAATTCTGGAAAGGGTCCTGCTCCTTTTACTGACTGAAACCAAGGCTTGAAGTGCAGCAATACTGTTGTGGTCACCTAGGAACCCTGGCAATGACCACTGAGAGGATATTTGTGCAGGTGCTGCTTATATTATTTTGGGGGTATGCCCAAAATATCCCCAGTGCTTCTCAGGTTTGTAGAAAGATTTGCATTGTCTGTTTATACTTCCCATCTGCAGCTTTAAACATCCACAGATGGAGCTTAATTGAGAATTAGATATATTGATATTCATAGGAACATCCTTCACAGTTGGAACATCCTTTCATAGGAACATCCTTTCATCCCTTCACATTCATAGGAACATCCTTCACATGCACACCTGTGCATGACTTGCAGCTGAATTACTGGTAATTGTTCAAGTCCATTGTTTCCCTTTCTATAAAGCATCTTTAGTCCCTTAAAACATTTGCTTTCCATTCCCTTCACATACTGATTATTGTTATATCCCTCTTACCCCTCCAGTATACAACAACTTAAAGATTTGACTTTCTTTTTTAAAGAGGTGTATTTAGCTCTAGAGCCATAGGTTACAGAACACTGCATTGAGGGTTGCTAAGCTGACACTGGTTCCATATATAATGTGTTCCTGTGTGTGAGGCATGTGTTCTCTTACCACATCTGAGACCTATGTAGGCCCTCACTTCAGTCCTCCATCTGCCATGGTGGACATTTTGGTACTCTGTATGTGTGTGTATGATCAAGAAAATGATACCTTTGACTTCTTACTAACTGGAGCTTGGACATCTAGTACGTAGCAAAAAAAAAAAAAGTGAAATAATTTGTGACATAGTTCAGATACTGGTAGGCCTTTGGATATCTCCTTCATTTTCCACAAATCAATAGTTTGGCACATTTTTTTCAGTTCTTAGCAATTCTTTATAAAATTGGACAAATCAGTGTACAGAGATAGAAGGATTCTAGGAAACTTGCATCAGTGTGACCTTGACAGTTCACATTTTTTGTTTGTGGAACACTAGTAAGGTATCTGTATAAATGGTTCATGTATTTTTTTTAAACTGTGAAACTAGCATAGCATAAATAAGGAAAATATAATTTCCTGTTTTCCACTCCCCTTGTAAGGGCTTTCTGTACATGCTAGAGGACCCAATAGTTGTCTGCATTATTATATGAATGCCTTTGCTTCTGGGACCTTACTGTCACAGGAGATTTGTCTTACAGTGAGTTGCAGTGGCTAAATTTTCAGATTGAACAGGCTGCCCTACAGCTCATTGGCAGATGCTTCAGGGCAAACAACTCTAATGTTGATGGTTGTTGATACTGTGCTGGGACAATGTGCATGTCAACACAGTTTTCCAAGCAAGTGCCACCTCTGGTACTAATTGATGAAGGTAGTAACTTTGTAGTATTCTGATAACATAGCCACTTTCCTCTTATGAATTCTGTAAGTACCAAAGTATAAAAACATAGTTTGAATGCTACAATCAGTTGTTATGAGAACTGGTCAGAAGACGAAGTACCTAATGGGGATAATATACTGTGTACAAGATATTTCATCATCTGTCACTTACCTATTCAGCATTGAAGCAGTGATACTAAAAGTCCTAAAGAAAGTGCATATGCAGACTTCTGTGGTCTATATGGGAACAATTTGAGACTAATATTGTCCAGGTTAGTAGCATGAACAATGCTAGATTTCCTCACTGATGATCTCATTATTGCCTTATGAACTTCTTTCTTCAAACTAATCTGTCCATGTTGCTAGGGAAATATATAAAACTTTTTAAATCTAGCTACATTCTGTAAGAAGACTGGTCACGCTTACTACAAAATCTGTTCTGCTTTTCAGTTACAAATAATTAGGCACATGCTACAAGGCAGCTTACAACTAAAAATTATATTTATTTTATGCAGGCCAGTGACCCAAGTACCTATGAACTGATTCAGAAGATACATGCATTGCAGAAACGGCTTATCAGCAAGACAGAAGAAGTGGTTGAAAAAGAGTTGCTTCTTCAGGTACTGTGGGCTTCTCTAATTAATATATCATATGTGTCCTGTTCACATTTATATGCATTGCTTTTTGGGCCCCTTTCAAATTACTGCAGTTTTAGCATACTAATCATGTAACCCTAAACAAAGTTATACTCTTCTGTGCCTATTGACTTAAATGAGCTCTGTTTAGGATTGCACAGTAAATGTATTTGCTGACTGCACAGTAAATGTATGAAAAAGTGCAGAAAAGGGCAACTAGAATGATTAAAGGGTTGGGACACTTTTCCTACGAAGAAAGGTTAAAACACTTGGGGCTTTTTAACTGGGAAAATTTGATTATTTACCAGGTTAGTTTAAGCAAAGGTGACTTGATGTCTTGTAGAAAGTGACTGTGTGAATTGCACAAGCATCTACTGGACAGAGGCTTCAGTATGAACGACAGGGGCCATTTATCAGTAGAAGTCTATTCAGATTAATTTTTATTTGTCATGAGCAAACCATTTGTGAGCCTGTCTAATTCAAATAGACTATCTATTGCCTTCTGACACATTCTTCTTAAATTTCTTCTGCCTTCTGACACATTCTGGCCTCTCTTTATAAGCCTGCTTGCAAGCTCCAATCAGCTGCTTTTCCCCTCTTTTCAGTACCCCTTCTGCATCTAGCCCATTTTTTTATCAACATGCATAGAAATATTCTCTCTTGTTGCCTCTCCTTATGGCATGGGCTCCCTGACAAGATAAGGAAGGTCTTCTCCCTACTAGCCTCCAAAAGTGCCTGCAGTGAGGACATTCAGCTAATTCTGGTTAAGATAAATTTATTTTAATCACTGAGTTACCACTAGCTTTGGTTTTGGATTTTGTGAATTTTTCTTGTACTGGGGACTAAGCTTTTATTGTTGTATAAAATGTTATTTTGCTTTTAGTTGGTCTGTATTGAACATTGAACTATGGGA
The DNA here is from genome assembly GCF_032191835.1 of Heteronotia binoei. NCBI lineage: Eukaryota > Metazoa > Chordata > Lepidosauria > Squamata > Gekkonidae > Heteronotia > Heteronotia binoei. The sequence goes on along the minus strand of NC_083228.1, from coordinate 72,915,126 downwards.
AGGGTGGGGGCATGAATGTTTGAAATGAATAAACTTTAAACAAATGTTTGCTTGCCATAGAGTCCAAGTGTGGTCCCCATGGATTCCCAAGACTAGCTTTAGACAGTAAATCAGACTCTGATAAAAATATATATGAAGTTTATTAAATATTTAAATAATAAATTTGTTACTAGGCAACACAAACTCTTAAAACCATACAGCTGAAAACAAAGAAGTGAACTTTCCTATATAATACAGTGATACCTGGTATTAGATGGCACAATCTTAAAGTGTCAGAGTTCAAGACAGAAGCTTAAACATTTTCTACAAGTCTGTTCTTTGCAACACAAGCTTAACATAGTCCAGGTCTCAGTCCATTGAAATCATGAAGTTACTGTAGTCTCTCTCAGGCTTCTAGCCCACCTATAGACTTAAGCCATCTAGTATCAGATGATGGTCCAAATTCAGTAAGGGTACATTCTCATTGGACCCTTCTAGAAGATTATGACATTACTTCTGCTTCCGCCCTCCCATCCAGTGGTCCACAGGTTCCCAAGCAGAGCTAATTACCACATTATTGACTCCAGCCTTGTAAGAACAGTGTAGGCAGAAAGGTCTATTACTGAGACCTGCAAGCTGGAATAGGCCTGTTACAATTCACATTAACCCTTGGAAGGGAACACATTGCTGGATTAGCACTCACTTTACAACAGCAGTGCAGGGCTAGTCAGCAAGCAATTCATTGGAACTGATGCAGTGTTCCCTCTAAGCTGAGTTAATGTGAGCTAGTTCATAGTTTTTTAGCCTCCAACTAACACATTTTTGTCTTAGCTCAGAGCTAACTAATGTATGCAGTAGCTCACAAAGTAGAATTTTTGCTCACAAGACTCTGCAGCTTAGAGGGAGAAGCTGTCTGAGCCTGGATAGCCTATGTTTGATTTAATCTTCCAAGATTCTTTCAAAAGTTAGCATACTTCTCTTCTTTTGAGCTCATGCACTGTTGTTATTAAACAACATTGCTGTCTCCTACAGAAAGCCTGTACTCCCACTGTAGTGCTTTTCCTCTTCCAGATGCATTTGTTAACTAGAAATTTCTTGATTAACTATATGATGTCTAATAGTGTGAAGAGGAAAATTCTAGGGCACTCCTCGATTGAACTGAGCATGCTGCATTCCTTATAACTAACTATAGATGGCAGCACTAATTCACATATAGAGAATCTATATTACTGCAATCTGCGGTCTCTGGGTAAGTCAGGAAAAATGTAGGGGATAAACCTTCCCATTCCTTACACTTAAAACTAATATTAAGAAGTCACACAAGCCAGATTTCAAGACTATATGATTTCCTTGGTCAGGCTTTTCTTGATCATTGTGATTATCAGAATTGTAGAGATTTCACTTTTGCTTAATTTGATTTTTTGTAGAAGAATTTAGTGGAGGTTTTTTGTGATCTTGGTAGTGTGTTCTCCAGGGCATATTTCAGCACCACTGTTTTTGTAATGAACTGTAATAAAATATTTTCTCTTTTATATCTTTTGACTAAACTATGAATACTGGCACTATTGTGAGTATTGTTAAAACTTTAGAGGTAGGGTTCTTTATCTTTACAGTATACTCCCAAATGATTTGTGTGTAATATTTTAACAGTACTGAAGTTCATTGAATATCCTGTGTCACAAAGGATGCCTTTTTTCCCAGCACAACAAAACAAGACATTAAAGGCAAGATGGTGCTTTGATCTGATGATAAAATCAGCCTTGAGTTCATCCTTTTTTTTGTATTTTTCTCTAAATAGAGTTATTTCTTTCTTATTGATCGCAAGTATGTATGTGGTGCACACAAAAGTATCAGGTACATGTGAACATTGCACTGTCTGAATAACATATTTCTTACTCAATACCCTGAAACAAGTACAATTTTTTCATTTATTTATTTTCTTTTATTTATTTAATTTATATCTCACCCTCCCTGCCAAGGCAAGCTCAGGGTGGCTGAAATATGCTTAGTTTCTCTTGCATGCACAATGCTTTGGAACAGACTCTAATTAAAATATAATGGAAATTGGGGTTTGTTAAAACTATTTCTTTTCAAAAGTTCATATGACAAAAGAAAAACAATGCACAAGTACACTTAGAATTCCCTCTTGTAAGGTAAATATAGATAGTTGTATTAAAGTTTCTCAGTGTTATGTCACTTGATGGGTACAAGAAACCAGAGGTCTTATTTCAGTACATCTGCTAATGAAGAGATAGAAATTTTCAGTAATTTCTAAGGGTGTACATTTGATTCTGCCCAAACTGGAAAAAATACCCGAAAAGACACCCTATCAGTGTTTAAAGGGACTGCAGAAGAAAGCCCACGGATCAGGATTGGCTGTGCCAAGGGGAATAGACTGTTCCTGCTAGCTTGACTTAGGGCTGGCTTCTTGTGCAATCCAGTTTTCACCAGACTTCAGGAGAATTTGTCCCAGCCAGCGATCTCCCCAGAGGCATGCAGATTCTGGGTATGGCTCTTTCTGCAGCGTAGTTTAAACCTTGCTAAAGGAGAGGCCATCCCAGCTAGGATCTATGTGCCTCAAAAAGCAATCACCAAGAGGCATGCAGATCCTGGGCCTGGCTCCTTTGCAATATGGTTTACACCATGCTGCAGGAGAAACAGTCCCAGCCTAGATCTGTGTGCCTTAGGGATTGATCTCCCAGCGGCACACAGATCCTGGAGCTGGCTTCTCCTGCAGCACAGTTTACACCATGCTACAGGAGAAGCCATCACAGCCAGGATCTGCATCCCGGGCAGCCTAATCCTGAGAACTGCAGTGTAGCTGCGCTCGAGTGTAGAACTAGCATAAGTAGCCTCAGTCGGCTCCCAAAGAGGAGACTTACACCAGGCGGGGAGGGGGGGGGACCGGCGGTTGAGTGAGAGAGAAGCCGTCGCCATGATGATTCCACCCATGGCCACGCCATTGGCCTGCTGCCAATGCGGGGGTAGGGGGAGGGACAGGGTCACACTGGGATTGGCCAGCCTGTTGCATGTGACCGGGAGAGGGGGTGGAAAATCTGCGCCTGAGAGGCCGTCAATCCCCTCACACCCTCCCACTGTCAGAGACTCTGCCAATGGCACAGACAGGAAGGGCCATGCGCAGACATACAGGAAGCACAAAGTGCAGGAGTTCGCTGCCATAGAAAGCAGCTGGAATGCGTGTCCGGAAGTGAGCAGACTGCCAAATCCAACAGACACCCAGAGACCCCCTATGTTGCCCTGATGCCCCCAGCTATGTGCACGGGACACTTCCCCGGGGGCTGCAGAACTCAGAGTGCGAGCTGCTGGGCATGCATCCACTTAATCAGCCCCTGCCCCTTTGTGCCCTGCACACAACAGCCCTGTGGGATCGGGTAGGCTGTCAGACTGGCCAGGCTGAGGGGTGGCGACCCCCCCTCCCCTGACCAGCCATGCGGGGGCAGTGTGGCGACGGACCAGAGTTGTCCACTGTGATGGTGACAAACAGAATGGACTGCCTGCCAGAGTCTCGAGGTGGCAAGAGGGAGGCGGCGGGCCTAGCTTGCCTGGGAAATTATAGATGTTTGTATGCAAATGCTAGAAGTGTTCGAAGTAAAATTGGTGAATTGGAATGTTTAGTGTTGGAAGAAAACATAGACATTGTGGGAATTTCAGAAACTTGGTGGAATGAGGAGAATCAGTGGGACACGGTGATTCCTGGATATGTTATATTGGAAGGTTAGGGAGGGAAGGGTTGGAGGTGGGGTGGCTCTGTATGTCAGAGAGGATATACGGTCCAGTAAGACTGTCAGAGAATTAGATTCCCTTTTAGAAATGCTTTGGGTTGAAATAGAGGGCCCAAAAGGAAATTTAACTATGGGAGTTTGTTATTGCCCACCAAATCAAAAGAGAGAGGATGATTATAATATGATGGAAGGCTTAAAGATAGCAGCTAAACGTAAAAACTGTGTCGTAACAGGTGATTTTAACTACCCGCAGATTGATTTGGTCAATATGTGTTCTGGTCGAGAGAAAGAGATTGAGTTTCTTGATGCTCTCAATGACTGTGCTATGGAGCAGATGGTCTCAGAACCTACTAGGGGTGGGGCAATCCTGGATTTGGTCCTAAGTAATGCCCAAGACTTGGTGAGAGATGTAAAAGTGATCGCGCCGCTTGGGAGCAGTGACCATAATGTTATTGATTTCACCGTTTGTATAAATAGGGAGTTGCCCCAAAAGACCGGCACAACCACGTTTAACTTTAAAAGGGGTAAATTCTCTGAGATGAGGAGGCATGTGAGGAGGAAACTGAAAGGAAAGGTAAATACGGTCAAAACCCTTGGGGAAGCTTGGACGCTGTTTAAAACTATAATCCAAGAAGCTCAGATAAAGTACATACCACAAGTTAGGAAAGGCACAAACAGGTATAAGAAAAGGCCTGCATGGTTAACAAACAAAGTAATGGAAGCTGTAAAAGGTAAGAAAGACTCCTTTAAGCGGTGGAAAACCAGTCCAAGTGAGATTAATGAAAGGGAACACAGGCTGTGGCAAATCAAATGCAAGACTGTGATCAGGCAGGCAAAAAGGGACTATGAGGAGCATATTGCAAAAAACATAAAGATCAACAATAAAAATTTCTTCAAATATATTAGAAGTAGGAAACCAGCCAGGGAGGCAGTGGGGCCCTTGGATGACCATGGGGTAAAAGGATTACTGAAGGAGGATAGGGAAATGGCTGAGAAGCTGAATGCATTTTTTGCCTCCGTCTTCACTGTGGAAGATGAGAACTTTTTGCCCACCCCTGAACCACTAATGTTGGAAGGGGTGTTGAAAGACCTGAGTCAGATTGAGATGACAAAAGAGGAGGTCCTACAACTAATAGACAAATTAAAAACTAATAAGTCACCGGGTCCGGATGGCATACATCCGAGAGTTCTGAAAGAACTCAAAGTTGAACTTGTGGATCTTCTAACAAAAATCTGTAATCTTTCATTGAAATCTGCCTCCGTTCCTGAGGACTGGAAGGTAGCAAATGTCACCCCCATCTTTAAAAAGGGTTCCAGAGGAGATCCAGGCAATTACAGGCCAGGCCAATTACACTGCTTCCTAAGGGGTTTGCAAGCTCCTATGGCGGTGGGGGCAACCCTTGTTTTCAGTTTCAATGAGTGTCTATACGATATGCTGCTGTTTTCGCAGATGTAACTTTACGCCTCTCGGAGGGGGCGTGTCATGGCCCCAACTCCTTAGGGAGGTGCCTAAGCCTGGCCGTGCCCCTGACCCCTTCCCCCTTGTGATGGAGTGCCTTGTTCCGCCGCACTTCTGCCAACGCTCAGGCGCAGCCCTCAGGCGCCACTGAGGGCTAACCCTAACCCCACGTCAACGTAAGTCCCCTCCCCCGTGGCGGAGCTGAACTTATGCCGGTGCAAATGGTACTTGCGCCAATGTAGTGGATCGTCTGCTCCCAAAACACTTTCCACCCTCACTCCCCATTAGAATTGTGCTCTTAGGGAGTGATCTCCCCAAAGTGTGCAGATTCTGGAGCTGGCTTCTCCTGCAATATGTTTTAAACTAAGGTGCAGGAAAAACCAAGCCAGCCCCAGGATTGGTTTGGTTTTTTAAAAATCCAGTACTTTTCTTCTTGAGTCTACTGGACCTGGAAAAAGGGATTGGGAACCACTGTTGTAGATTGTTCAGAAGGTTGTAACACCTTAGAGCTTATCTCTGATGATGGTAGTTTAAACATGAAATCAAGTTGATGTAACAGATATTTGACTTGTCCTGTCTATAGCTCATGTCTCAGGGCTGATTCACCACGTTACTCTCCTGTTGCATAAATGTGTGGGCTTGATTTCTCCCCCACCTCCTGTTCTGGAAATATGTGTGCTTAATTGTTGTAGTGTGGGCTTGATTTCTCCCCCACCTCCTGTTCTGGAAATATGTGTGCTTAATTGTTGTAAAGACCCACAAGGAGTTGTGACTGAGGAAAAATTGCTCCTTCTGCCATCTCTGTGTGTCCTTGCTCCTCTCCCCAGCACACTGCTACCTCTAGTCCCTACTTCCCTCCTCATCTCCACTGTCGTTTCTTTATTGTGGCCATTGCTGAGGTGGTATTCTGGACTGCCACAAAGCCCCCACCTTGCATTGAATTTTGAGGAGCTGGATGTAAATTGTTGTTCCCTGTCTCAAGGGTCAGGCAAGCTACTTAAAGTGGATGCTTAGCAGAGGGCACTAAAACCTAGAGCTGATTTTGCAAAAAAATCAGACCATGAGGGATTTCAGATTCATGATTATACTTATAAATATACACCAGGAACTCTGCAGAGAGAACAACAACTTGTGGGTAGGCTAAATTTCATTTCACAAAATCTTTTTATTTTTGCACTTCCCTCCTAACTTTCTAGCTTTAGTTGGGAGTCTTATGACAACCCTTGACATCCAATCTTCTTCAATTCAGCATGCATAAATAGAAATTATCCAGATTTGTTTCTGAGAACAGCATCTGAATCTTGTTTGACTCACTAGGGTTTGGTTGTCTAGGTTTGTGGTACTAGTTATTTGTTATATCTTGTTATCAGACAACCAGACCATACTTTGCTGATATGATGAGTTGTGTTGTGAGTATAGTGCCATTTATGTAATGTTTAATGTGACTGAATAACTGAGTTATCAGACATGAATCAATGTTATATATGTGTTTGCTTACAAAGAATCTATGATTGGGTATTAGAAAACAATTGCTGATGTATACTGAATCATCTTTTTAAATGCATGATGAAATGACCCATATTGCTAGCTCTAAATATTGAGAATAGTCAGAGACTAATTCTTTTTAGCTTCAAAATACTGAGAGTTGGCCAGTTTTGTCCAGGCTGAGCTTAGCCATTGTAAGTTATTCTTGTTGTATCTCTTGTTTCCAAATTGGTGTGTACCAGCAGAGTCCTGCAGTACCTAGTGTTTCTTTTTTTGGGTGGGTGGGGGGTGGGTGGGAAGAGAACAACCTAGATAATGGCCGCTATGTCCACTGATCCTTGACATTTCCCCACATTTAGCTACTGTCTGAATTGCCCTGCTCTCCCAAGAGCTACTCTGCCATTGCAGGAAGAAATGAGATCTTTTGTTGATTCTTGTCACTCTGAGTCTTTTATGCTGCTGTGGGTGGAAGGTGATAACCTGGAAATAAATGGGTCTCTGTACACCACAGCTGTAAATGCTACAGGAAGATTTGCTGCTTCCAAAGGAAGGTGAATTTTTATGGGTCTTTCATTACATTTGGGTCAGCTTGGCTCCCAAAGCCTAGGGAATTTTGGGTAAGAGTAAGATTCTTCCTGCCATGGTGCTTTTATTCTCTAGAATGCATCAATTTATGACTGCAGTAGTTTGATAGAGAAAGAGTATTCATTCAGAGAGCTGTTATGCTTTTTAAATAATAGGGATATATGACAAGTAGAAAGCATTTTCTTTGTATATCTGCCTACTTTGAGGGCAAATGCTATGTGTGTCATTAGTGGCAAAACAAAGAAACTTTAGCATTTGATGTCTGATACTTCGCATAATAAAAATGACTACTAGCAATAGCTCCCTTCTGCCCACTGCTCTCGTTATGATTACATGCAATGTGTAGAGTGTGTCGAATTTGCTGCATTCTCAGAGCAGCAATAAAAGCTTTGCCTGCAAAAAATTAAAAATCTCTAGAATTAATACTGTACTTCTGTCTCTTATCCCCAACTTCTTATTTAACTATAATAACTCCTATTAATTTTAACTGCCCCATTATTTCAAAAAGTAACATTTGGTTTAACTCCATGGACAGACTGCATTACTGCTTACATGAGTGATTTGTTGTGTGGTGTAGGGGGTGAAATGGAAGGAACCAGGCCAGATGGTCAGTTGAATTGTTTTTGTGCCTTCAGCAGAAATCAAAGAGCAGGGGTTGGATTTCCTTTATGACTGCTCAGGAGATTAGAACTTTCAAATTCTGCTTTTAGGGTTTGTTTTTTTATAAAAAGAAGGCAAGTTGACAGTTATTCTGGTAGTTTTGTTTTGTGGTTGGGGAAAAAAGATTCAATTCATGTGGAAAGTAGAATGCCATTGCTTCCTTCCTCATGGAGCATTCTAACATCTGACATTAATGGTAGAGAGGTGCAGTTATAAAAGGTGCAAAACTTGTACTAGAAAACATCCAGGCACTGACAGTTTGTCATGGAAGGAATTCCGTGACACAGTTGCAAGTTGGATCCAAGTGGGCAGCCGTGTTGGTCTGAAGCAATAGAACAAAGCAGTAGACAAGTGCACCTTTAAGACCAACTAAGTTTTATTCAGAATGTAAGCAGACTTGAAGTCTGCTTAAGAGCATACGAAAGCTTACATTCTGAATAAAACTTAATTGGTTTTAAAGGTACCACTTGTCTACTGCTTTGTACAGTTGCAAGTTGACTCTCTTGCTTGAATGAGAGACAGCCTGTGAAGTTTTGTAATAGCTGATAATTTCACTGGGATGGCATCCAAAGAATGCACCAGCCAAACCTTTTGAGGGAGAAAGCATCCTGTCTAGCCACTCTCCCAGGAGTGATCTGTAATGAGTATGACTCAAGTTTCCACTGTTTTGTTTTCTGTTATAATTCTCTTTGTGACTAAGATGACCCAGGACTCAATCGTTCACATATTTTGTGCAGGGCCCAAGTCTTTTCCTAGCAGATGAATATTCTTAATAGGCCCTGGGCCAGTGCCTTGAGGCTGTAGGTAAGAGGCTGAGAATAAACAAACTGAAGCTTAATCTAGATGGTGCTGGTTGGGAAGGCATAATGTTTGGGTGGTGATGATTTTGGCAGATCAAATTAAAAGATGTTTTGAATAAAATAATGGTAACAGTGGGATTGTCCATTGATAACTGTCTTAAGTAGACCAAGAAACCAACATCTTTGTACTCTGCTCCCTGAAGAGGATGTTTTGCTCCCCTCTGTAGTGTGCATTTCCACTTGATCTTGAGGAAAATGCTATTTTGACATTGTCTCTGTGAAGTGGGAAAAGCTTGCATTTAATACCTCACTTGTGTTGGTAAACTCCTCCAATCTTTCAACCTCAAAAACCTTAAGAAGTGTCATGAAAGTGATGAGAATTAAATAGCTGTGAGCAGGGGTCATTTTGTAGAAAAACGGGTGCCAGAGCTCATTAGCATAACTCATTTGCATATGCCACACCCCTGACATCACCAAAAGCATGTCAGAGGGCAATGCCAACCACTCAGGCTCCACCCCCAAAAACTCCAGGTATGGGGCAGGGGGAGGAAGGGGAGGAGGGAGAGAGGATGGAAAGAGAGAAAGAGAGAAAGAAAGAAAGAAAGAAAGAAAGAAAGAAAGAAAGAAAGAAAGAAAGAAAGAAAGAAAGAAAGAAAGAAAGAAAGAAAGAAAGAAAGAAAGAGAAAGGGAGGGAGAAGGAAGAGAGAGGAAGGGGGAACAGTAGGGGAAACATAGAGAAAGAAACAAAGAAATAGATGGGGAGGGAGGGGAGGACGGGAGAGAGCGAGAAAGAAAGAAAGAAAGAAGATGGGGAGGGAAGGAAGGCAGGCAGGGAGGAAGGAAGGGTAAAGAGAGAAAGAAAGAAACAAAACAAATAAATGGGGCAGGTAGAAGAGGGTAGGAAGGAAGAGGAGGAGCAGGATCTGCAGGCAGCAGGGAGGTCTCTCCCCACTGCAAGCAGACCGCTCCTGAATGCTTCTCTCACCGGGTGGCTTAAGCTACTCGACAAGAGAAGCCAGCCTCAGTCAGAGGTTTAGGAGCGCTGTTCTGGTGTGTTCCTGCTCAAACTGAGGCCTGGTTATGAGATGTCAGCTGGTTCAGTCTCCCATCATTTTAGAACAGAAGTTTGTAAGATGCTTGTCAGGTACTGCTTGGCTTCCTACTCTTGGTCTCTTTTGAGACTCCATTCTCTGTTGTGCCTCTGTGGGGGTTAGTGTATCCATACCCTACTCCTCCATAGAATCCGTGTCCATTATGCCCTCCCTTGCTGCTCTGAGGACTTCAGGGAAGAGATGCCAGCTCCCAGGTCTGGTCACAGTTCCCCCCCCCCTTTGGGGGGCTTTGGCCCACCACTGGCCAGCTGGCTTGTGGGGGAAACCCCACCCCAAACAGGGACATGCAATGTCGCTGACATGATGACATGACTTCTGGGACATGTCATTGCACTGGGGATGTTGTGTGTCGACACTCTGGTTTTTGGGCAAACTCTATGGTTTTGAAGCAACCCCCCATAGAGTTTTGCCCAAAATCCAGAGCATCACCTCTGACATTCCCTGGCTACTCTACTTCTGGAGCCTCAGAATTGGAGATGGGAGGGGAGTTCCTCCTGCTCTGTACTGGGCCTCTCCTGTGCAGCCTGGAGAAAACACTTAGCTGCAGGACAGTGAAGAATTGGCTAAACCCCGTATGATGCCAGCTATGCATTTTCCATTGGTTTTTCCCCAACATCTCACAAGACTCACCAGTCTTGTCAGGGGAGATGGAAGCCATATACGTAGCCCTTTCTCTGCCTCACTCCCTTCCTGGCTGTGCCAGGCCACTGCTGGCTGTTGGCTGCTACTGTGCTCACTGAAAATGTCGAGACAGTATGCGACTGCAATAAAAAAAGGCCAATACTATGCTAGGGATTATTAGGAAGGGAATTGAAAACAAATCAGCCAATATCATCATGCCCCTGTATAAATTGATGGTGCGGTCCCATTTGGAATACTATGTACAATTCTAGTCACCACACCTCAAGAAAAAATAGCATTGGAAAAAGTGCAGAAAAGGGCAACTAGAATTATTAAAGGGTTGAACACTTTCCCTATGAAGAAAGATTAAAGGGCTTGAGGCTCTTTAGCTTGGAGAAACGTCAACTGAGGGGTGACATGATAGAGGTTTACAAGATTATTCGTGGGATAGAGAAGGTAGAGAAAGAAGTACTTTTCTCCCTTTCTCACAATACAAGAACTCATGGGCTGAGCAGTCAGGTTAGAACTGATAAAAGGAAGTATTTCTTCACCAGAAAAGTGATTAGCACATGGAATTCACTGCCACAGGAGGTGGTGGCAGCTACATGCATAGATGGCTTCAAGAGGGGATTGGATCAACATATGGAGCAGAGGTCTGTCAGTGGATATTAGCCACAAGGTATAGATGGAACTCTGTCCGGGGCAGTGATGCTCTGTATTCTTGGTGCTTGGAAGAGGGCAGCAGTGGGAGACCTTCTAGTGACCTGGCCCCACTGGTGGACCTCCTGATGGCACCTGGTTTTTTTGACTACTGTGTGACAGAGTGTTGGGCTGGATGGGACACTGGCCTAATCCAACATGGCATCTCTTATGTTCTTAAAAAGGTAAAGGTAGTCCCTTGTGCAAGCACCAGTCGTTTTCAACCCTCGGGTGATGTTGATTTCACAACATTTTTTGGCAGACTTTTTATGGGGTGGTTTGCCATTACTGAAAACTTAAAGGGCCCAAATCTTTTCACCACTGTCATGGCAGGCCTCTAAGCAGCCATCTCACAGCCACTGAGTAAGTCAGGGGATGTCTCTGGCAGTGGGGACAGACCCAGTCCCCTTTTCTCTATATCTCCTCTGTGTTTAATAAACTAGCACTGGATTGAATGTTCTGTGCTAAGTCATTGCTGATCTCTTCATGAGCTGAGAAGGCTTTAAACCTACATTGCTTAAACACAAGTTCATAAAAGCAGGGAAGCAGCTTGACTTATAGCAAAAAGGATGCTAGATTTGTTTTCATTCCCATGCAGATCTCTCTCCTCTTGATAAATGCTGACCTATAGTGGCAGTTCAGAAGAAATAAGAATTCTAGAGGTGGTGGCAGGTAACCTGCAGTAACTAAAATGCCTCATCATGTCATCTGCATTGTCTACTCTGTTCTGAGCTGTGAGACGTTGTCAGCTTTAAAGAGTGAGACCGATTCCCCACTTGCCTTGTTCCAGTCTCATTGCTCCTTTTCCCGCAGCTCTTCTGCTGGATTTTGCACAAGCTGCCCTGGGGCGGCGAGTTTGCCCACATCTTTTCAAGTTCCCTCCATGGCAGGCAGGATCATCTGAAAACTGGTTTCTGCCTGCCATGGAGGGAACTTGAAAAGAGGCGGGGCAACTCCCAGGGCAGCTTGTGCAAAATCCAGCAGAAGTGCTGCAGGAAAAGGAGCAACAGAGGTCAGAACGAGGCAAGTGGGGAATCGGTCTGAGTTTGTCATACTTTCCACTATTTGGACAATTTAAGCAATGTTGAGTTGTTGAGATGCAAACCTAATCCACTATGCTGGCCAGAGTAAAATAATTTGATGGCCTACTGTGGGTCTGAGGCTAGGAATGCAGACTCCTCAAGTAATAAAACAGTGTCCACAGCTCCATCATTTCACCACTGCCTGAGATACCTTATTCTATTCTACTTTCCTGAAATAAAACATAGAGGTTACCCCTATGGAGTTCCCCCTGTTGCCACTGAATTGCATGGCTCCACACATCTCCCTGACTGAGCATTAACTGTTCCCTGAGAATTGATATGAGCATGAGAAGGAGCCTTAGCATGAGTTCCTCCATTGTTCATCTCCAGTGTGGGCTTCTCACTTTATTCAACAGTTTCTGTGCTGTCAAGGTAGTGTGAATCCCATGTCTGACAAAACAAAAAGCTTTACAGAATAGCTGTTAATGACCATTTTGAATTATGTTAGCTAACACTAGAAGTGGGAAAATGATCTTCAATTAATGCTTGGCTTAAGAATATTTTGTTTGCTATGGAAATGAACACATTGGCATATTATAAGCAGCTGTGGAAAGTGAAGCAGCTTAAAGTCAGTTGGAGACCATATGGAAAACATTTGCCACATTTGGAACTGTACGGTAAAACATAATTTTATTTCTATGAATTTATATGGCAAAACTTTTAAAATAGACTGATATGGAGTCATAGAAAAGCCTTTAACAGAACTAATAATAAGAAATATCTATAATGAAGAAAATTGTTTCACTTGGACAGACCTAAGTGATAATGTAATCTGTCTTATATGAAATCAAACCATTGGTCTATCAAAGTCAGTACTGTCTGTTGACTGGTAAGAGCTCACCAGTGCCTCAGGTAGAGGTCTTCAACATCACCTGCTACCTAAGTCATTTAACTGGAGATGCTGAAGATGGACCCTCGGATCTTCTGCTGCAAATGAGATGTTCTACTTCTGAATTAGAATCCCTCTCACATAACTTTTACAGCAGTTTCATTAGGTCACTATAAAGTTTTGCTTTGCACTCTTTTCTACAAGTGTCATCTTCATAATTTTGAGTGCACTGGGAGCTGCTTAAAGAAGAGCATTTCAAGATTCCACATGGTGCTGCCTTCCTTACTTAACCTGAGAACCTTTTGGGTGTTTTCAAGGGGAAATGATGTTGCTTGTTTCTTGTTCTTTGAAGGTCCTGACCAGTTCTGGTGTACCTGTGGTTATCTCTGGGTGTACCAATACTGCCGCAGCCGGTGTTTCACCTCAATGACATAAAAATATATCCAAAAATGTACACAAAGCCATCAGTTAAAAATACGCTGGGTCAAAAATTAGTTAAATGGTGTTGAGTCTGGGAGGCTTCTTAGTGATTTTGCACTTGAGGACTGGCATGTGTAGTCTTCTTATTGCTACTGCAGCTGCCACTAGTACAGCAGCAAAAGGGTTTTCGCATGGCACATTTCCCTGTAGTTTCCCTGCCCCAGTCCCCCAGCAATAACCTTGTGCCAAAATAGCTTTTCCAGTTTTTTTAAATCAGTAACTGAGTATTATTACATCCTTCAATGTTATAACAATCTGTGTATCAAGTCCCAGCTTTCATTTTTTTTTTAAAAAAAGAGAAAGTCTATATCCTCTTTTGTTGTGGAGATAGCAACTATTTTACTGGGAAATCCACAAAAGCCCTCATAAATGTATTTAATCAACTACAAGACTAGTTTTTTTTCCCCAAGGGATACCATACTCACCCTCTAACTATTTCCCTTTATTTCTTGATCACTTCAACCACATACACCTCTCCATGTGCCCCTGTGCCCCCCCTAGCAACCTCTTACCTTCCCTCCTTCATACCAGTTGCTCATAGGCCAGATAAGAGCCCTGGGTTCTTTTGGTACTATACCCAATTATAAATGTTAAAAACTAAATTTTGCAAGTCATACCTCACAGTAGTGGACAAAAATCATTCCAGTTATGTCCTATGATAACAATTATACCGTGGATCTCCTATGGCAAAAGGTGCGGTAGAGCCAATTGTATGTTACTAGATATTTGCTCATTTGATGTGTGTTATTTTTGATATATAATAACTGTTAGTGCAATTCTAAATAGAGTTTTTCCTTTATTTTTTTTTAAAATCTAGCCTTCTCCCTTCAAGGCATACCCCTTGTCTAAATTTGATTTTCTGTGTAACTAGCTAAAAGTATGGTTTACTTAACTGTGTATTCACATTAGATAACAGCAGGATGGCTTCATATTACCTGCTGGTTGCCAGTCATCTTCTCTAAATACCTCTAAAGACCCACGCTGTGGTCCTTTGTTTTGACTATGAACATGAAGAAGGCATACACAGAGAAAAGTTTCAGCTGAGAGGAATTGTAAAAAGAACTGTCTGTATTTGAGACTAGATTGTGAAATCTTTGATGTATTCAGAGTTCTCACATATTAAGCACTGAACCTGCATTCACAATCCACCTCAAAAATCTGTGCAGTCAAATCTTTCTGTCCCATACCCTTAAGTCATATTGGTTTCAGTGGGGATTTTGTGCAAACGTGGCTAATCAAAACAAATATTTGTGGTGGGATTGCTAATCAAGAATGAAAATATCAAACCACCCAGCAGCAGTTTTATCCTGAAGTTGATATTTAACCTTAATGTCTGCTTTTCAGTCTCAAGCCAAAGGTCATCATGGGGTATGATCTGTATTGGCTCGATATGATGAAGATAGGACAACATAAGTTTTTAGGTTTTCCCTTGACACTCAGTATTGCCTAAAACTATAACATTTAGTCATGTTTCTAATATTGGGTACATTTTGCTCTAGTCTGTATTCTTCAGAGGAGATTTGAAGGGGGGCAGGGTAATGGTCAGCAGTGACCAGATACTGGAACATTGCAGATTTATATTTTCCTTACAGAAAAAAATAGACTTAAAGGAAAAAAACAACATGAAAATCTAGGGAAGAGAGCCCAAACTATTCCTGAAGAGGCTGACTCCTTCAACTCACTCCCACCTCTTGTTTCCTGCCTAGCGGTTGAATATGCAGACGCTCTATGGAGTAACAGCCATAGCATGATGTAACCAATTTAGCAAAAATTATTAGTAAGGATTAAACAAACCTGGGAAAGTTCCTGTCATAATCTGTTGCAATGACCAAGCAGTGCGTAATCGAAGTTTCTCTCTAAGTATTTTCTGAGAAGAAAAATTGTTTGTCCCATGTCCTATCCATAAATATTTTAGGATGGTATAGGAAGGATTTCTGTTCATGCTAAGATCAAATGAAATGCTGCTTACATTAGCTTTCCATTGCTACAAGAAGTCCTAAGCAAAATAGAATGTGTGAGTACTCCATATTGCATGTGACTCTAATGCACCTGTAGTAGAGCGACTCATAATTTCAGTGTGGTACTTCAGTACCAAACTTGGAAATACAGGATAAAGTGTGTAAAAACAGATGTGAGGGCAGGAGAATCATGTGCTGCAATCTCACCTTGTTTTTTCAGGTTAAGTGGCCTGTATTGGCTCCACTTTATTCCCTATCCACTTGCAGTTCTCTGCACTGTAGTACTGTCTGGAGATGAGAGTGCCAGTTGAATGGCTGTTGGAGTGCTACATACCTGTCCTCAAAGAGTGGGGTAAAGCGTACAATTTTTATACCATCACTGTCTTGCAGGGGCATTTGGCCAAGCTCATAGCTATTTTCCAAAACTAAGAACATGGGGCAAGCACAATTGGCTTGTCATTGGGGAGCACAAGTTTGGTACACTGAGAAACATTTGAATACACACTGTTCTCTCTCTCCAACAAACATGACGGTATTCCATTTCTCACTCTATTTAAGCAATCTGTTGCTGCTTTTAAATGAATAATAAGGGATAGAAGAACAACAATGGACCTTAATAGTGTTCTAATTCAAATCATTACTAGTGCCCCAATATCAATATGCACACTACATACTCTAGTCCTATTATTTTTGATTCTTTGTTGAATACTTGTAATGCCAAGGAAAGTGAAAGGCAAAGGTGAAAAGGAAAAATTCACCATTGAATGCAGATTTCAGAGAACAGCAAGGAGAGATAAGGAAGTCTTCCTGAAGAAACAATGCAAAGCAATAGAGGAGAATAATAGAATGGGAAGGACGAGAGATCTCTTCAAGAAAATTGGAGAAATCAAGGGTACGTTTCATGCAAAGATGGCCATGATAAAGAACAAAAACGGTAGGGACCTAACAGAAGCAGAAGAGTTCAGGAAGAGATGGCAAGAATACACAGAAGAATTATACAAGAAGGATCTCAATGTCCTTGACAACCATGACAGTGAAATCGCTGACCATGTGTCAGACATCCTGGGGTGTGAAGTCAAATGGGCCTTAGAGAGCTTTACTAACAACAAAGTGAGCAGAGATGGCGGTATCCCAGTTGAGCTATTCAAAGTCCTAAAAGATGATGCTGTTAAAGTTATGCACACATTATGTCAACACATTGGGAAAACGCAACAGTAGCCACAGGATTGGAAAAGATCAGTTTATATTCCAATCCCAAAGAAGGGTAATGCCAAGGAATGTTCAAACTATCACACCATTGCACTCATTTCACATGCCAGCAAGGTCATGTTAAAGATCCTACAAGCTAGGCTTCAGCGGTATATAGATCGGGAACTATCAGAAGTTAAAACTGGGTTTTGAAGAGGTAGAGGAACTAGAGATCAAATTGCCAACCTTCGATGGATTATGGAGAAAGCACGGGAGTATCAGAAAAACATCTGTTTCTGTTTCATTGACTATGCTAAAGCCTTTGATTGTGTGGATCACAGCAAACTGTGGTAAGTCCTTAAAGAGATGGGAGTACCAGACCACCTCACCCGTCTCCTGAGAAACCTGTATAAGGGTCAAGAAGCAACTGTCAGAACGGGATATGGAACAACGGATTGGTTTAGAATAGGAAAAGGAGTTTGACAAGGAAGTATATTGTCTCCCTGATTATTTAATTTATACGCAGAGTACATCATGCGGAATGCTGGCCTGGATGAAGCAGAAACCAGAATTAAGATTGCCGGGAAAAACATCAACAACCTGAGATATGCAGATGTCACCACTCTAATGGCAGAAAGTGAGGAGGACCTAAAGAACCTCTTGTTGAGGGTGAAAGAGGAGAGCACAAAAGTAGGCTTGAAACTCAGCATCAAAAAAACTAAAACTAAAATCATGGCTTCCGGCCCCATCACACCTTTGCAAATAGAAGGGGAAGACATGGAAGTAGTGACAGACTTGACATTTCTGGGATCCAAGATCACTGCAATTAAAAGACGTTTTCTCCTTGGGAGGACAGCTACTCCCTTCTGGAGTGATCTCATGGTTGTGTTGAAGAACCACTGTTGCATCTTATCTTGAGTGAATGTATGGTTCCAATGTCCATGAAGGTATCTGCATATTATTGGAAGCCAAAAGAGACTGTGCTTTTGACTTCCTCAGAACGATATCAGCTCTTCAGTACATTTTGCCCCCAGCAAAAGATAGGTACCCAGTTTATATTGTGACTTAGAGACTGAGGGTCATTCCTTTGTAGAAATTGGTTGTGGTGCTTTTGCTTTCAGGCTTAGAACAGATATTCATCTTTGTGGTTTCTGTACAGTCGCACATGAGGGCTGTACAGTCACAGGCCAGTTGTCAAAAAGATTTCCAAGCATTCTAGAAGACTGTGAGCACCCCTCCTCCCTCTGGCACTTTCCTGCCAGAATGATCACATGACCAGGAGTGGTGCTACTCCCTCAGTTTTCTTTTTGCCGCCACGAAGAGAGGATCTCCACTGCTGTTCTCTGTTATTTCCCCTCATCATATTTGGGGCTGAGGATTTTTTCCCTCAAAAGCTTTCCTTTTAATCATAATCACTGATATTTATTCTAGTGAAGAACAGCGCTGCCTGTTCTTCCTGTTAGGCATATATGGCTAGAGTGGGGCTTAGAAGAGCTCTTTTCAGAGGCTTCGGCTGTACACCAGGCTGATTAAATGCACAGTGCCCCTCCACGGTGAGGTGTGGTGAGACAGAACCTTGGACTTACTGGCTCATTTCAAAGGCCAACCTGAATAAAGGCATATACCCCCTCTTTCACTTTGTCTGCTCTGAGGGGAGGAACTTAGAGGTGTTGCCAGATGGAGCCACTGATGTTGTAGCACCAGCAAAATGACCTGATGTTGAAACTACCTAACCAGGACCTGGCTCAGTGCTGTCAGTCTTTCTCTTTGGAGTCATAGCAATCTCCATTCCAAAAGTTGTTGCCGGGATATTCACAATCCCATGATGTCAAAGTGTTTCTTCTTCTTGGTGTCATTCACCATCATTGACATGGAGTTGACTTTTGGTGTCTCTAAATCAGTCTCCAGTGTGCTCACTCCAAGGCTGATGGTTTTAATCCCTTCAGTGTTGAAGTCTTAAGGATTGACATCACAGCCCTTCCTCCAACAGAAGTAGAGCATACTTCTGGACAACCCACTCTTTCTCTTGATTCCAACCAGAAGCCTGGAGATGTGGCCTGGCAGGCTTCCTGACTAAAGGATTTCCTCCCACCTCCCTTCTCTTGGTTCAGAGGGAAGAAACTTGAAGGTGTGGCCTGGCAGAGACTGTCTGACTGATCCAGAAGAAAATACATTCCATAGGTGTACCCCTGGACAACCTCTGTATACTAAGTTAAACGCAGGCATTCAGAATCCTGAAACAGAGGATCTTAGATATTGAGAAACAGTCCCTTTGTTCTTCTGGACATAAAACTTGTTCCCCTTTAGCATTTGGTATCTTCCCAGATCATGGGCTGTCTGCTGCCACCTTTCCCAGATTACTTCACCCCAGTTACGCCGCTCTTTTATGTCAGCAAGACTTAGCATTCTACTCTCAGCGGTACTGTCTGGGAAGTTTGCCGACATCCCTTATCAGGATAGAGTCTGCCCATGTAATGGAAGGCACCTTGCAATGGTCGCCCATGTGATTTTTATGGGGAAGTGTTGGGACTGTATAATCAAACCTATTCTGTCTCATTTTTATAGATTACCTGAAGCTAAGTTAGGTTTTTTTCTACTATCTGACCAATGTTCCCATATCACAAGCCTAGTTGCAAAGTACCTTTTGGCTTCCATAACAATCTGGTTTTTATAGCTGAAACTCCATTTAAATTTGCTATGCTGTACTTTTTATTTCTCTGCCAATAAAGGTATTTGGAATTTGGACTGTCTGACTGGCAGATTTCCTCCCCTCTTGCTTCCAAAGAAAATAGCCTGGAGGTATGACCTGACCGACACTGCCATACAGAAGGAACCTTTCCCTGGCTGCTCTCACTTTTAAAGTGAAATTCTTGGAGGATGGGTTAACAGAGCCTTGTCGAAAGAGTATTGTGCCCCTTTCATGGGGGTTGTTTGGATCTCTTCAGCCTTTGTAGTTTTGGAAGGTGGCTGAAATGGGTGGAGTTTCTTTTTCTTGTTGTTACTTGCATTAAGAGACAACAGGCTACTTACGCTTACAGCCTGCTGTGCTTTATTTTTGCCACTCACTGTATTGTGAATGCCAAGTTTTGAAGGTTGACACAGGAACCGATTCCCCACTGGTTTTATGCTGTTCTCACTCTCCTCTTCTCCTCAGGGCTTCTGTCGAATTTTACACTATCTGCCCCTGGCTGCAACTCACTCCGCCTCTTTCACACAGCAAACAAGATCCTCTAAGGAGAGCCAGTTTGGTGTAGTGGTTAAGTGTGCGGACTCTTATCTGGGAGAACCAGGTTTGATTCCCCACTCCTCCACTTGCAGCTGCTGGAATGGCCTTGGGTTAGCCATTGCTCTGATAGAGGTTGTCCTTGAAAGGGCAGCTGCTGTGAGAGCCCTCTCAGCCCCACCCGCCTCACAGGGTGTCTGTTGTAGGGGGAGAAGATATAGGAGATTGTAAACTGCTCTGAGTCTCTGATTCAGAGAAAAGAGTGGGCTATAAATTTGCAGTTCTTCTAAAAACTGGTTTCTGTTTGCTGCATGAAAAAGGTGAAGTGAGTTGCAGCCCCAGGGCAGATAGTGTGAAATCTGATGGAAGCCCCACAGAGAAGAGGAACGTGAGGGCAGCATAAGGATAGTGGGGAATCAGTCAGGATCATAGCAGCCCTGGTCCACCAGCTTGCTGCTATGTCTTGGCACTGATACTTAGCCCTAAGGAGTTTTCCAACACCGGTGTTTCAAGCACAAGCAATGCTTACTGTTCTCATCTCCATGATGAACCAGAGGTAATCAGTAATAACACTTCATGAGTCAGTCTTATGAGACACAGTTTGTAGCAAAAGCCAGTGGGCTATACCGATTAGAGTGATGGACTGGATCTGGCACTGTATTTCAGGTCCTATCCTGATGATATACATGACAAATATATTTCTTTAATCTAGATCAGTCTTTTACAGTGTCCTAGTCTACTCTAGGTATTAGTTTTTGTTTTGTTTTTTAAAAACAGCTATGCAGAGAGGCTATGAATTCTGAAGTCTAGTTGAATAACACTGTGAGGAGTAACAGGTTTACTGTTAGATGTTTGAGTCTCTTCTTCCCCTCTCTCACTTAACGTGATGTCTCAAGGTTGTGCACGTGTTTTTTCCATATGTGAGATGCCAGGTTCCATCTGCGGCATCTCCTACTAAAAGAGTTTCTGGTAATCAAAAATTCTGTAAATTCTTTCATTGGCTATAGCTTGATTTACTTTACAAGAGAAAAGCAAATAAGCATATTTGTAAAAAAAAATTCTTGGTCTGCTGGCTTGTCCACCGGGCTTCTCTTCACACCTATGTTTCTTGGTGGACTCAGACCCAAGATCAGCCCTGTCACTCCTCTAAGGGAGTGCTGCCTGTCTCCCATTAATTAGATTATTGATATCAGTGATACATCTGGGACAGAAAAAAGAGTGCAATTTCAAATGATTATTAGATGTTAAGGTGTACACTTGAAGAGGTTTATGCTCAGGCTCAGATCAGATGGCTTATAGTCTAGATTTTTATTTGACTGTCTTGGACATTGACCTCTCTATTGCTCCTGTGAGCAGTCCCTCTGCCACTGTGGATGGAAATTCCCAGTGGTAGAATTCCAACAGTCCCCTTTGTTTGGGATAATGCTTTGGCTGTTTTACAATATACGCTACAATTCAGGTGACCCATGTGAGGCCATTATTTTGTGTTTCCTGGCTCTGTTGCTGCTCCTTTCCAGGGAAACCTGACTGAGTGTTCTTTTGCCTTTTTTGATCTTCTGATAGTCCTTATTTTACTAAGATTGTCAGCTCATTGTGGCTTCCACCGCTTTTTTCTGGTGATCTTGTGTATTTATTTGTGACACCATAGCAGAATTTGTATTTTTTAGAATATATTTTACCCTTCTGAGAATGCCCAGACTTGTTCTCTTTCTGAGGTAGACCTAACATGCAGTCTTCTTGTGGTCTCAGCACTTCATTTTTCTTAAAGCATTTTTTCTGACTTTGAGCCTCTGGGAGTCAAGTGTCATCTCAGATGTCTCCTTCCTTATGGTGTGGGGACCCTGCTGTAGGCATATGTTTCCCAGTGGCTCCTGGTGTTCTGTAAAATTAGGTTGCCATACCACTAAGTAAGCAGTGAAGTGGCCAAGTTTGCAGATGACACTAAATTGTTCAGGGTGGTGAGAACCAGAGAGGATTGTGAGGCACTCCAAAGGGATCTGCTGAGGCTGGGTGAGTCGGCATCAACGTGGCAGATGAGGTTCAGTGTGACCAAGTGCAAAATAATGCACATTGGGGCCAAAAATCCCAGTTACAAATACAAGTTGATGGGTTGTGAACTGGCAGAGACTGACCAAGAGAGAGATCTTGGGGTCGTGGTAGATAACTCACTGAAAATGTCAAGACAGTGTGTGATTGCATTAAAAAAGGCCAACGCCATGCTGGGAATTATTAGGAAGGGAATTGAAAACAAATCAGCCAGTATCATAATGCCCCTGTATAAATTGATGTTGCGGTCTCATTTGGAATACTGTGTACAATTCTGGTCACCGCACCTCAAAAAGGATATTATAGCATTGGAAAAAGTGCAGAAAAGGGCAACTAGAATGTTTAAAGGTTTGGAACACTTCCCCTATGAAGAAAGGTTAAAACGCTTGGGGCTCTTTAGCTTGGAGAAACGTCGACTGCGTGGTGACATGATAGAGGTTTATAAGATTATGCATGGGATGGAGAAAGTAGAGGAAGAAGTACTTTTCTCCCTTTCTCACAATACAAGAACTCGTGGGCATTCAATGAAATTGCTGAGCAGTCAGGTTAAAACGGATAAAAGGAAATACTTCTTCACCCAAATGGTGATTAACATGTGGAATTCACTGCCACAGGAGGTGGTGGTGGCTACCAGCATAGCCAGCTTCAAGAGGGAATTGGATAAAAATATGGAGCAGAGGTCCATCAGTGGCTATTAGCCACAGTGTGTGTGTGTGTGTATATTTGGCCACTGTGTGACACAGAGTGTTGGACTGGATGGGCCATTGGCCTGATCCAACATGGCTTCTCTTATGTTCACTACGTTGGTGTATATTTTACCCTTCTGAGAGCCAGTTTAGTGTAGTAGTTAAGTGCGTAGACTCTTACCTAGCGGAACTGGGTTTGATTCCTCACTCCTCCGCATACACCTGCTGATGTCACCTTGGGTTCAGGCACAAGTTCTCTCAGAGCAGTTCTGAGAGAGCTCTCTCAGCTGCATCTACCTTACAGGGTGCCTGTTGTTGGGAGGGGAAGGGAAAGGAGATTGTAAGCTGCTCTGAGACTCCTTTGGGTGGTGAAGGATGGGGTATAAATCCAATCTCCTCTTCTACTGTTTTCCCCTAGAACACTGGATATACTTTCCTTTTTGTCTTTTTTCTTCGTATAGGCACTCAACAATAATTAGGTTTTCATCACCTAAGGGAGACCAACTCCCTGATAATCTGATGGGGAGGGTCTGGGCTATTTTGTCTTGCCCCATAATGGGCCTCCCATGCCCTGTATTTGCATTTCCTTCCTGACAGGGACCCCTGTCATTGAGGGATACGATCCTAACCCGTTGCCGAGACAATCTGTTTTTTTTCCCCTGGCTATATTGCTATGCAGACAGGGCCAGCACGTGGGAGTAGGCAAACTAGGCAACTGCCTAGGGCGCAAGCTCCGAGCAAGGGCGGCACGGGTGTCCCGCCCTGCTTGCACAGTCCCCGAGCCTTGGACTCATTTCCCTTCTGCAGCACCCTCCAAATTCAGCAAGTGCTGGGGAGGGGAAGTGCTGTGTTTTTTCTTGAGGCTTTAAGGGGTTGGGGGAGTTTCCCCAGTCCCTTAAAGTCAAGAAAGAATGGTGGTTCCAGTCCACAGTGCCCACTGAATGCAGCGGGTGCTGAGTGGGGTTTTTTTTGCTTTAAGAGGTTGGGGGAGCTCTCCCGATCCCTTAAAGCCAAGAAAGAACAGCACTTCCAGTCCACAGCGCCCACCAAACTCAGCGAGCGCTGGGGAGGGGACGTGCTGAGTGCCCGAAACAATTGTGTCACCTCTGAGTGACATCATAATGCCATGCCAAAAAATTACTTGGGGAGGCATGTGTTGGGGTTCTGCCTCAGGCAACAGAATCCCACACACCAGGCCTGTGTGCAAATTGCTGTGTAAACTACACAAGGTTCACTTAGGACACCTCCTCCAGTCCATCTTTCTTTGGCCACATCATTCCTGTTTTCTCTGCCTTCATTATCATAATGTAGATCGGCTTATTCTCAGTCCTGCTGATGACTTGGTACTTTGATCAGCTCCTTTCTTGCATTGTATCAGTAGCCTCCCATTTTTCTGACTGGCAAGCACCTCTCTTACGTTACCAGATCTTGTACCGCTTAAGTGACAAAGAATCTCTATGGAAACTGTAACAGGGTTTTGACCCTGCTTCTTTTGCTGTTGATTATGGTTTGGCTATTGATTAGGACAAACACTGTCAAACCTTTCCTCTCCCTTTTTAAATTTCTGATTATGCTAAACTGAGTTAGTGTGAGTTAGCTCAGTTTTTTAGTATCTGGCTCACACTTTGTCTTAGCTCAGGAAGGATGGACCCAGAGCAAACTAATTTATTCAGTAGCCAAATTGTTCGCTCACAACTTAAATGCCAGTAGCTCACAAAGTAGAATTTTTGCTCACAAGACTGCACAGCTTAGAGGGAACATTAATCAGGGGTACAACCCATTGTTTTATTTTTGTACTTCCATTGTGCTTCATTTAGAATATGGTTTTGAGGCATGCAGCGCTTTCAACTGGGGTATAGTGACATTGGGTTTTTTCTTTCTGTGACAGACCTATCATGCACCTTTCTTGTGATCTCCATTCATGAAGTTTCACAATGTGATTCCCTGGCTCTCACACTCTGTCTTGAGTGCATGGCTGTTAAGTGCTATTTTGTGTGACATGGCTCTCTTCAAAAGAATGATTTTTTCCCCCTTGGCCATGTTCACACATATATGTCAGTTGGGACACATAAAATAAACATCAGATATTTGAGAGCTGCAAGACAAGAACAAATATTATACACACAGATTAGACACATGTCTTTATTAAAACTCTTAATACTTTCTTTGCACAGAAAGATAAAATACATGTGTATGCACTTGACAACACAGCCATGCTAGAAGGAGACTTCTTAAAAAACAAAAGCTGGAAATAACAGCCTCCATAAGACCAGCATAAGGAAAGGTTAGGGAGTTAGTTTTTGGTACCAGCAGGAGAAGGAAACACACATATACCATATAAATCAGGGGTGGCCAACGGTAGCTCTCCAGATGCTTTTTGCCTACAACTCGCATCAGCCCCAGCCATTAGCCATGCTGGCTGGGGCTGATGGGAGTTGTAGGCAAAAACATCTGGAGAGCTACCGTTGGCCACCCCTGATATAAATCACTGATCACCATTTGCATCATTATGCATCTCTCTTTACCTTGACACCAAGGTTAGTAAATACAACTCCTTCTACAAGACCTATGAAATTAAAAGGGAACCCTGCACCACCTTCTTTAATTCCACCCCTACTTCCAGTGGCTCCCTTGGCTCTTGCGCTCTCTTTCCCTGTTCTGTGTCTCCAGGTGACCTCTGTGGTGGAGAAGAGCTTGCAAGCCTGCCTGTTCACCCCTCCTTCCCCCCTTCACACATTGCAAAAATAGTCACTTACCTATAGGTCAGTGCTCAGAGGCTGACTGAGGTCCAAAAGCTAAACATGCTTACTAGAGAGTAAGCTTGCATTCAATTCCTCCTTGACCTCTGGGAGCCACACAATATGTGTGAAAGAGCCTCATGTGGCTCCCGAGCCACAATTTGGCCATCCCTGCTGTGGAGTTAATTGAGTTTACTACTGTATACTGCATGAAATGACTTTGACACAAACATAATATAGATTATTTGCCAGCATCTCTCTCTCACTCACACCCCCCCGCACACCCCATCTTAAATTTTTTTAAGGATGGGAAGAATGATAATTTACTTAAAATATATTGGCATTTGTGACTTTATTTTTTCCTTCCAGTTCAGCATGTAACAACCAAGCCTTCAGAGTGTGGGGGGAGCACTTAAAAAAACAGATAAGAATTGTAATGATCATTTTGATTGCCCCTGTTGGTGGTAATCAGCTGGATTTAACAACAGGAAAATTGTTTTTCAATAAAAGCCAATTGTGATAATCCCTCTGGTATCGGGAGGTGGAGCAAAATAAAGCTAATTACTTTATACGCGAAGAAAGTAGTTATTAAAAAATCCTTAGTTTAGGTCTTACTGATTCTCTGTATGTGTATTTTACATGCACAAAGAAAGATTTTCTTTTGGTCAACAGAAAGATGCATGTTTGACAGAGGAATTAGGCAAAATTGGATCAAAATTACCATCCTGAGGAGTCCTTGCCATTTTAAGCTATTTTGATGGTATCTCAGTTTGAGATATTTTCAGGCTAAAGTTGCCAGTTATAAAGAGGAGAACATTGCAGCCAGAACAGCAACTTTGAGTGTATTATTAGGATATTAACATGAATATTTAATCCCTTTTATGTTTTAGGGGAATTTAAAAGATCCCCTATGGCTGAAGTACAATTCTGATCAGGGCTGGCTCTAGACTGTCTGGCATCCTAAGCAAGGCTAACTTCTGGCACCCCCCCCCCCCCAAAAAAAAACACACAACAACAACTGGTAACCAGTTTTCAAAAACAGATGAATTGTGGGAAAATGAAAAGCGCAAAATTGCTCCCTGACCTGAATAACCCAGGCAAGCCTGATCTTTCCAGATCTCAGAAGCTGAGCAGGGCCAACTCTGGCGAGTATTTGTTTTGGGAGACCTCCATGGAATACCAGCAGTAGGGAGGGCAGGATCTATTCAGTCCCCTCTCTAAATATCCTCCAGGTTAGTAGAGGTCAGTCACCAGAGGTTGACATGACTTCCAGGGGGACCTGTTCCTGCTGGCTAAAAGGGGTCTGGGCCACGTTTTGCACCCTGTTCCCAGGTCTGCCTCATGGCCTGTGGGAGCTGGGAGCCGCTGCTGTTTCTGCTCTGTTTATTGAGTACTCTTGTCCTGGTATCACTGTGCTGGCATGGAGGAGGAGAGCACTTGATCATTGTGATGGTGGCAGGCGGAGAAGCAGCAGGCAAAGCAGAGCACTAGGTTGCCTCTGTAGCAGCTTGGTGGACAGCTGGTGAAAGACTTCAGTGAGCGACTTTTTGCAGATCATGCCCCAGATTGTTCACATGTTGACTCCCCCCCCCCCCAGCTTGAGGATTTGGGTTTTTTATGGCCCTGTTGAAATACAACTGGGCAGCTAAAATACTTTGGAAAACATGAAAAACACTCAAACTTCCCCCCCCCCTTTCTCCCCTGGAAAGAAAACACAATAAGAAAGTGACAATGCCTGTCTTCTGATGCTGAGAAGTTGTGTGTGCGCGCACGTGCGTGCCCACTGGTGTCTGTGTGTATGTCTGTGAGCATGTCTAGAGAAGTGTGAGCATGGATAGATCGCTCTCTATGAACACATGTGGGTGCGTGATTCTCTCTCGGTTTTAATACATGGGGGAGACTAAGAGGGTTTTCAGTCTAGATATTGCTTTGGAAATAATGAATTATTAAAGAGAGAGACACAGAGACAGAAATAAGGTGTGTGTGGGAAGACCGCTTTGAGCTCTCCTCCCTGGAGTTTGCTCAGTTTTGTTGGGATTCTTTCTGTGTTTGTTGATTGTCAGGTGATAACCTTGCAGCACCACCTTCTGGGATTTGTTTTAGGTATATTTTGTTCCCCCCTCCTTCCCTCTCTGCCAGAGAAGATCTACAATCGAGGATGAGAAAGCGGGGCTTTGAAACCCAAGCTGCCCCTGACATCTGCCTGGGCGCATTGTTTCCATAGCCTGCTAAAGAGTATCCTGTCAAGAGGACCCTCATGTTTGTGTCTGGTCTGCGGTGCCTGCATATCAGAGGAGGAGGGAGAGTTCTTCCAAAATAGTGTGCAGGGGGAAAGGGGTGGGGGATTTTCCACTTCTGCTGCTGTCACGAATGACAGCAGCATTTGCCTCAACAAGAACCTGGTATATGACTTTAGAACACTCCATGAGGGTTTTAATTAATGCATATATTGAAAAACAAAATATTTAACCACAGTATTTTCCAGATATTAATTTGAAAATATTTTACAGTCCATTTTACAAAGACAATATGCAATTTTCTTTATATGTTTGTAGGACTTCCTGAAGTCCAATACAGGTGTGTCTGCAATTCCCAAACTGGTGTGGCTGCAACAGGACTGCTGCTTCGGTCCACTTTCAGAGTTAATTTTTCTTCAGGCAGCTCACCAAGGGATACAGTACTTCAATTGGCACTGCTCTGTATCTCCAATGGATCTAGCACGGCTCTACACTTGTATTTGTCCTGGGCTTAGCCTGTATTGGACTTCAGGAAGTCCTACAAACAAAGAAAGAACATTGTTTATTGTCTTTGTAAAATGGGCTGTAAAATATTTCCAAATTAATATCTGAAAACTACTGTGGTTAAATATTTTGTTTTTCAATATATGCATTAGTTAAAACCCTCATGGAGTGTTCTAAAGTCATATACCTTACTCATACCTGTGAATGCTCTGGTTTGATAAGCAACCTTGATGGGGCCGTTCTTGGCATTACTAGCGCTCCCCGTAGCCCTCATTCTGGTAATAGCACTCTTCATAGGGGAGGTGGCATTACACATGTCACCCACAATCTGCGCAGTGACATCACTGGTCACGGGGGTGTGTGTGCCCAACTTGGTGCCTTTGAAGGCTGGTGCCTTAGGCAGTTACTTTAGTGGCAGGGCCAGCCCTGATTCTGGTGGTTCATTAAACTATATCCATGGCATCAAATGAGATGTATTTAATTTAATATAATTTATCTTTGATGGATGGTTGTCCATGGAAGTCTCTATTTTAATCAATGTACTCAGTCTGAATGAATTTTATGATTCATGGCAGAGTGATCTCCAGATATTTTGTAGTATACTCTGCTCACTGTCTGGATAGACTTCTGAATTACAAATATAATATTCCCATCTAATGTTAGAAGCTGGCTGAAATGATGGTGGATGTTTGCCATTCATCATGGTTTCATGATAGAACTTAGCATGTAAAAGGTCCCAAGCTCAATCTTCCTGTTAAAGTTGCACAAGTTGCAGATGTTGAGAAAGATATTTCTCTGCCTAAAGCCTGGAGAGCTGTCCCCTACTAGACAGTCCTGATGTAAAACAATGGCCTAATTCAATATAAGGTAGCTTTATATCTTTTTAAGTATAGGTCTTATGCAGAGGTATTCAGAGACATGAAATCTTTTGTGGGATCATATTGACATGTGCACTTTAATTTCAGCAATTCTCTTATAGCTGAGAGCATCATGTGTTTTTTTGGATTCTGCAACAGGGTACTACAATATAGCTGAATCAAGCAGGAGTTCAGTGTTAGCAAGCAAACACTGCAAATTCATTTAAATGCTTCTGCCCTGGTTTCAGTTAAGAACCTTAAAGAAACAGATGCTGTCTTGAAAAAAAAATCTCAGCACCTTCACAAAGCTATAGATTCCAATACTTGTTGTTGGATGTTGTCACTGAAAATAATATAATCTAAACAACACAATTTTCAGCATGTTTTCTCATAGCCTGCCCCTGGTAATGAATGGTAAACAAAATGGTCCTCTATTGCAGGAGTGGCCAATGGTAGCTCTCCAGATGTTTTTTTGCCTACAACTCCCATCAGCCCCAGCCATTGGCCATGCTGACTGGGGCTGATGGGAGTTGTAGGCAAAAAACATTGGAAAACTACCGTTGGCCACCCCTGCTCTAGTGTGTTACGACCTCTCCTAGGTTGAGATCTCTCTTCTTACAAGTATTCAATATATCATACGTTCAAAAAATGTTGGAATGATATGGACTCTTTCTGTTGTTCTAGAGGGGAATCAATATGGAGACTGTTAAACTATTAATTAAAAATGGGTTTAAAAATGCAGCTAGGCCAAACAATTTATTAGCCATACTTTTCTCATCCATGATTAGTTCTCATCCAGTCCTGTTCAGAATGCCTCATGCTATATGTGAGTTCAGCGCAAAAGAGAGATTGTTTTGGGTGCATATTGATGATGTACTAGAAATCTACAGACTGTCTTTCCCAGCAGTTCATATAGATATTAAACAGCATGAAAGATAACATGGAAGCTGGCATCCCAAATAGCAGTTGCTATGGTGTAGAGCTAAAGAACCACCTTCTGAAACATCCTGACAGGAAGGAAATGTTTCTATTCTCAAGACATCTAGTAAGACACAGTCAGATCATGATAATAAGAGCCAGTGTGTTATGTTTTGTTGTTAGAGTGTCAGAATAGGAACTAGGAAACCAAGGTTTGAATTTCCACTCTGCTGTGGAAGCTTATTGGGTGATTTTGAGCCAATCGCACCAACTTAGTTGAACTACTTCACAGGATTGTTGAGAGAATAGAATGGAGGAGAGCGGAACAATATAGGCCACTTTGGGTTCCCACTGGGAAGAAAAGAGGAGTATAGATAAGAAAATAAGTAACACAATTAAATAGATGTTATCAAAACCTGTCAATAGCTTCAAAGGAATCAACAGGTTTGTTCTTCCTTTGACTACTAGCATAGGTAATCCACCAGGAAGCCCAGAACAGAAGAAGAAGACTGCAGATTTCTACCCCACCCTTTTCCCTGAATCAGAGACTCAGAGTTGCTTACAATCTCCTATATCTTCTCCCTCCGCAACAGACACCCTGTGAAGTGGGTGGGGCTGAGAGAGCTCTCCCAGAAGCTGCCCTTTCAAGGACAACTCCTAAGATAGCTATGGCTAACCCAAGGCCATTCCAGCAGCTGTAAGTGGAGGAGTGAGGAATCAAACTTGGTTCTCCCAGATAAGAGTCCACACACTTAACCACTACACCAAACTGGCTCTACACTACACCAAACAGGTGTAATTCAGAACCCAGCCTGAAAGCTGGATTGAATTTGATAGAGATGATATGGAAGGAACTGGATTCCAGGGCTGATTGTCTTTAACACATAGATTGCTTTGACTGAGAAGTTGTATAGTAAACAGAGTCCAGGATATGTGCCCCTCACACCAGGATCAATTGACTCATGGCTGCTCTTTACCTAAGAGTGCTGATGGTCATACATCAGGCTGCAGGCCAAAACTTCCTATGAATTGGATGTTGGCAGTATCATGGTTGTTACTCTTAGAAAGCTTAACACTGGTGCCACATCATACCTTTCAAGTGTCATTCATTAGGTCCTTCCATATACCATTAAAGCAGCTCAAAATGGCATCTATGAGAGCAGATTTCACCACTGAGGACTTACACATCTTTAAAGTTGACAATGAAGTAATTGAAATGGTTAAAGATTTACCATTCCTAGACTAAACCAGAAGGAAGACTGCAACCAAGAAATCAGAAGGAGATTGAGACTGGGAAGGGCAGACATGAAGGAGCTAGAAAAGATCCTTAAGTGTAAGGGTGTGTCACTGGTCACCAAGATCAAAATAATTTACTCTATAGCCAGGCTTTTTTTGAGCAGGAAACCACAGGAACGCAGTTCTGGCTGGCTTGACTAGGGCTCCAGCTCAAAAAAGGGTCTCTGGAAGAGGGAAGGCACTAGTCAGCCACAGGTTCCCAGACCACGTGCTCCATCCTGTCTGCTGCCTCCAGCCTCCAATGGGCTTGTGAAGAGAGTGAGAGCCACAGAGCCACCCACCCTTCCAGTGGAGAAGTGGGCTTGCCACTGCCCCCTCTGCTGCACGTGGCTCTCTCTCTTCAGCTGTTTTTTGGGGGGTGAAACAAAGTTGTCTCTCATTGGGCTGTGTGAGAACACACATCCATGAAATGCAACTAATGGCAGTATACTGTGTCAATATGTGGAAAGTAGGCTACTTCCGGTGATGTCAGGGGGCATGACCTAATATGCAAATGAGTTCTTGCTGGGCTTTTTCTACAAAAAAGCCGTGCTTTATAGTATTCCCCATTACTGTGTCTAGATGTGAAAGTTGGATAAGGAAGAAAGCTGACTGAAAGAAAGTGACTCATTTGAAATGTCGTGTTGGAGGAGAGTTTTACAGATACTGTAGATTGCCAAAAAGACAAATAAGTGGGCTGTAGAACAATTAAAACTTGAACTGAAAAGGTGAGGCTCACTGGAAAAGACAGTAATGCTCGGAGAAGTTGAAGGCAGTGGGAAAGAGGAAGACCCAGTATGAGATGGATTAACTCAATCAGGGTTTGAACCCTCACTTTGCAAGACTTGAGCAAGGCTGTTAATGATAGGACATTTGGGATATCATTATTTCATAGGGTCGTCATAAGCTGAAAGCCCCCCCCCCTCCTCTCTCACACACACGGTGGATGGGCAAATTTTCTTTCTTTTGTTTAAGGTGTATGTGTTTGTATGTATGAATTATTGACCTACTAACAACTCAATTAAGATTTTGGCCATGTATATCAGTCTTTTGTGTTTAAAATTGGTCTTGTATGCCCGTTTTCCTCTACGGAGGGACAGGAATTTCCATTTACAATGAAGAAAGGTGGAACAGCTTTAAAAATGAAATGTCAAATGGCATGTACATTGTAAGGAACAAGGAAAATGGACTACTGATTTATACATACCTTACTGCTTTAGGAAGCTGCATATATGAACACCTTTTTAGAGGTGTTTGCTGACATATATGAAATTTATCACAAAAGAGTAGGACCTTTTAAGAAGGGTTTATTAAGCACATTCATATTGCAAATATCTTGGAGAGCTTGAGGCGACTTTCTTCCATTGTTGCAACAAAGGAAAAGAAAAGTGAAGGTTACTGTATGCTAATTTCTCACATGCCTCATAAAACATTTCATCACAGACATCCTGAGCTAAAAATGATTGTATTATGCAAAAACTTAAAAAAGTAAAACTATAACCCCACTATGCTTATGAAAGTAAAATGAAAAGGACGATATAGTCTTACATTAACATCTTGCAAAAGGGTTCTTAGACCTCTTGCAAACTTTGCTGTTTCATGACATCGTAAACAAAATGGTTCTGGAGTTCAGTGCAATTGACATTTTGGTTATAATGCCAATAAACATGAAACCCCCAGAGCAGATTGACTAACTTTCGTGTTCCTCAGTAATGCTGTGTTAAACTGAGGTATATTGCTAGACTCTCTGAGATGTTCCCCTTTTGCTGCTTATTGCAGCTAAGGCCATTGTTAGGTTAAATGTTTTGGACTCCTGTTGGTGCAATACACTCATCTTTTCAATATTTCTCTTGTGTTCTGATTAGGACATCAGTCTGATAAATGGCTGCAGTTCATGGTGTCATTCTCTCTAAATGTCTTTGTCTTTAAATGGTCAGAACTGCTCCATAAGTTGTATCAAACTCCAAATGGAGTATCTGGAAATAACTGCCTGGTTTTGTCTTGATAGCTGCAAAGAAGAATGAGAAACAGTTTTGGTTTTAATATACTCTAAAGTAGTGAGGTTTTTTGGGGTGGTGATGGTGGTATTGAACTGATGTTGTGGGGTAACTATTATCCAGCATGCTTGCTAGCACACCTCAATAATGTGCAGTGGCATGTGCATTTTGATTAACTGATGAAAGGATACTATTAGCTAGCTGTATAAACAAAGGCTTTCTTAAATGTCCCACACAAAGGGAAGAGAACAATAATCCAGTTGTTTGCTGAGACTTAGGGATGAATAAGAACAAATAAGATGGAGTTTTCTTTCAGAGAAAT
Organism: Heteronotia binoei; assembly: GCF_032191835.1. Taxonomy (NCBI): domain Eukaryota; kingdom Metazoa; phylum Chordata; class Lepidosauria; order Squamata; family Gekkonidae; genus Heteronotia; species Heteronotia binoei. The sequence continues at coordinate 72,881,643 of NC_083228.1, read as the reverse complement.
GTTTTATGCTGTTCGTATTTATGGATGAGAAGCAGAGTGAAAAGTCTGGTGTGTATATGGGAATGAATAACAAGAATGCATAAAGTACATTGAGGAAGTTCTTGATGTGTAACAAGGATAGTAGTTATTTATGAAATATGTAATCAAGCCAACACCATCTGAGTAGTGGAAATGTAATATCTGCTTTGAATAAACAGATATATCTTTATCCTCAGATAATAAAAGCCATTCTGTGGTGGCAAATCTGAGGATTTTCATTGGTAGGATGTGGGCTATACAGAATTGGTTTGCACTCTGTCTCTGGCATGCCATTGACTGATTCTGCTCTCCCCCGCCCATTGCTGGTCCTGTCAGGCAAGAACCCCACCAGATGGCTACTGATCTCTGAAGGAGACAGTTCTCTGCTGAAATTTCTCCTGGGGGCTTACTGATCACTACTGCCTCTCCTCAGGCCTCATTGCAGTGAGAGACATGTTCATGAGACAAACAGTAGCAGTTACTTCTCTTCAACTGACACAAAAGGAATGTTCATTCACAGCAGGAAGGGGGCAGTTCAACAGCAGCAGATAAACAGACTGACACCTTACTATGTATCAAGCCCCTTTCCCACCTGCAAATACTCTTCACTCTTTCTATTCAAATTAGGCTACAGTGGGCTAATCTAACAAAATGAACTCTATTCTGTCCTGTGGTCCATAGGCCACAATGGACTCCATTCTATCCTATCAGCCCATAGGAAAGAATGGACTCCAGTCTATCCTATGGGTCCATTGGATACATTGGAGTCCATTCTATATTATGAGCCCATTGGACAGGATGGACTTCATTCTGTCCTATGGGCTCATTGGATACAATGCAATCCGTTCTGTCCTATGGGCTGATAGCATAGAATCGATTCTATTTTGTCCTGTGGGCCCATAGGTTACAATGGAGTCCACTTTGTTTTATGGCACCATGAGATGGAATGGACTCCCTTTCGCTTTCCCACTGCCTGCAAGTGGGAGGGAGTGAAAGGGAGGCTTGCAATGGCTCCCTACAGTTACAGCCACCAGTGATGCGGGTCCATCTGCCAGCTTCTTCTTTAAGGGGCAGGGAGCCATTGCAAGCCTCCCTTTTGCTCCCCCCCCTCGGCCTGCAAGTGGGAGGGGATGAAAAGGAGTCTTGTAATGGTTGCCTACATTCCTGCCTGTCTGCCTGTCTGTCTTCCTGTCATTTTTCTGTCTCCCTGTCTTCCTTCCTTCATTTCCCTTTCTTTTACTCCTTTCTCCCCAAATTTTTCATAACTCTCCCTTCCATTCCTTCCTTCTTCTTATTCTTTCTGACTTTCTGTCTTTTTTTCATTCTATCATCCTACTTCTCATTTTTCTTTCTCTCTCTCCTTTCTCCCCCTCTTTTTTTACCTCTACTGTTCTTTCTCTCATTTTTTCTCTGTATCTTTTCTTTGTTTTATTATTTCATTTTGTCTGTCTACCTTCCTTCCTTTCATTTTTCATCTCACACTCCTTTCTCCCCATCATTTTCCTACCATTCTTTCTCAGTCTCTGTCTTTCTTTTTCTTTCATTCTGTTTATCTTCCTGCCTGCCTGCCTGCCAACCTACACATCCATCACCCCCCCCCCAATATTTTTCTAATGCCCATTGTATTTCTTCTTACAACAGGCTTTACTGCTAGTTATGAATAAAACCATTGATTATTTCCAGTTAAGAATGACAGCATAAGCTTCTGAATGACACTGTTAGTACTTGTGTCATCCCCCTGACTACTTCATCCTGACAATCCACCTCCCCCCACAAAAAAAAGCCAAAAAGTTAACTCTCTGGTGTGTTCAGAGCTGTTGTGTTGATCATTCCCTGAGCAGCATTTCCATACCCTGTGGAAGGGATAGAAGAATATATAATTCTACCTTGAAATAGTAGCTTTTGAAAATCAACCTGACTTGAGGATAGAGAATGAAATAAAGCAGAAGCATTTCAGTGTGAGATTCCTCAAACTTTTGAATTCCCTTTCCTCCATCAAAACTTACACTGGCCCATTATGCACAGGTGTGTTCCCTTGCTTTCATAGTGCATGTTCATTGGGTTTTCTTTGTCATTCTGCATTGATTTTCCTCTCCTCAGCATTCAGTTTGCTTTCAGGTAACTGTTTCCATGAGTTTTCAAAGAGTGCTTTCATGCCAATTTTAACTTGTTTCACTATCCCTTCCCCCCTATTTTTTATTTTTTAAAGATCTTATTGCGTTTACTATAAAGTGGGAAAGGGAAGGGATAAGGAAATAAAGGTGAATATAAGAGTATTACATTCTGCATATCAATATATCAATAAGAAAAATTAAAATTAAAAAAGACTCAAGAGTTTGGAATACATTCAAAATGCATTGAAATAAGAATACTGTAAGTCTTTTAACTTATATACATCTGAGTCAGAGAATAGCATATACAAATAGCAAAAGGTAACAGTTATCATTTGGTGTCATCATTTGGGAGTTCAATCAGAAGAGTCAAGCCAAGCATATAATGGTTTCCAATGTTTTTTAGCTTCTTCCATAGTCCTGCCTCTCAGTAGGGTGGATAAATAATCCAATTCAGGTGTTTCTAGTACTTTTCCTATCAGTTCTTGTCTTGTAGGTAGACCCTGGAATTTCCATTTTTGCGCAATCAATATTCTTGCTGTTGTATTAATATGTGCCATCAAATGTTTTGTCTCTTTTGTATAATCACTAGGATATATGTTCAATAAAAATAAATTGAATTTGCATTTTCAATATTTTCTGCAATAACTCATCTACCATCTCCCAATAGCCTTTAATAACATCACAAGACCACCACAAGTGGTAAAAAGTTCCAATGTGAGATGTGCATTTCCAGCAATTATTAAATACTTTAAGATAAATTTTAGACAGTTTTTCAGGAGTTACATACCATCTATAGAACATTTTATAAACATTTTCTTTGAAAGCAACCGATTTAGTTAATTTAATATTGGATTTCCATAAAGCCTCCCACTCATCTATCTCAATATTACGACTTATGTTCTTTGCCCATTTAATCATACACTCTTTTATGATTTCATCTTGCATTTTCATTTGTAATAAGTTTGAGTGTAACTTTGCAATCAATTTCTCCTGGGGTCCTAAAATTATTCTATCAAAATCATATTGTTGAGTGGAGAAACCCAACTGTTTTGTCTTTAGAGTATCTAGATTCAAGTTGTAACCTCAACCACCAGCTCATAGTAATATTCAAGAACTCCAATTCCTCCTTAGATTTCAGCTCATTATTGTGTTTCAATGAATCTTCATACCTCCAAATCATACTTTGATTTAGTAATTTTGGTTGAACAAAAGCTTCAGCTGGTGAGACCCATTTTGGAATCTTCTGATTAACCTTCGACTTCAGCCAAACCCACGTTGAGTAAAGAGATTTCTGCAACAGATGATTTTTAAAATAAGAATGACCTTCTAGTCTCACCTTCTAGTCTCCAATACCATAAATATGAGTGCCATCCCAAGGTAAGGTTGTGTCCTTCTAAGGACAGCAGTCTTTTATCATTTAACAACATCTAGTCTCTCACCCAAGTCAGAACACATGCTCTGTAATATAATTGCCAATCCAGTAGTGCAGAGTCCACTCTTTCTTTAGAGTCCTGTAAAGCTTTCAGCATAATTATTGGTTTTTTATTCTGCCAGATGTATACGGAGATCAATTTATGTAATTCTTGGAAAAAGCTGTTGGGCAACCAAATTGGAATAGTTTGGAATAAAAATAACAGTCTCACAAGTATACTCATCTTTATTGAAGCAATTCTTTCCATCAAAGTTATATTCAGGTCTTTCCAAGTTTCCAGTTTCTTTTTGATTTCATTAAGTAATTTGTCATAGTTATCCATCTTTAAACTACTGCTTTTATTTGAAATATAAATCCTGAGATATTTAACTTTCTTTTCAAAAGTAAATCCTGATTTTTGTTGAAAAATATGAATTCGCTCAGTTGTCATATTTTTAATTAAAAATTTTGGTTTATTAATAGTTAATTTTCAGTGCAGCCACAAGTCCAAACTGATTCAGCTTATTCATCAAATGGTCGATAGAGTCCAATGGCTGTTCTAGTATAAAAACAAGATTATCCACAAATGCTCTTAATTTATGCTGTTTCCCTTTGATCAATGTACCTTTGATACTTTGTACCTTCTCTGTTTTGATTGTTCAATATTTCCAGAGTAAGAATAAAAAGCAATGGAGATAGAGGGCAGCCTTCCCTGGTTCCCTTTTGGATGTCAGTTGGTTCTGATATTTCATCGTTTACAATAACCTTTGCACTTTGAGAAGGATAAATGGACTGGATTATCTTTAAAAAGTCGTTATCACATTCCATAATGTTCAGTTGTTGTAGCATGAACTGCCAATTAACATTGTCAAAGGCCTTCTCAGCATCTAAGACAATTATTGCTAATTGTTTCTCTGGAAGAGCTTCATAATATTCCAATATATTACATATTACTCTAAGATTATTTTTCAAATATCTTCTTGGAAGAAAGCCTGCCTGTCTTGATGTATGATTTCAGAGAGAACTTTTTAAAAACATTGTGCCAAAATTATGACAAAAATCTTATAATCCACATTTAAAAGAGATATAGGTCTGTAATTTTTTATATTTGTCAGATCTGTCTCTTCTTTGGGTATCAAAGATATAGTAGCTTCCTGCTATCTTAATCTCTGAGAGCAGTTATGATTCTTTTAGCATTTTCTTTTTAAAGTCTATATGCCTCTTGTTTATTCTGTTCTGAAAATCCAACTTTGAGGGCTGTGATTTAAGATCATTTTCTGCCATTTTTATTTGCATAATAAGATCTTTAATTTTTTTTTATCTTTCCCTTTTTCTCTTTGCACTACCAGTCCTCTAAAATATGCTTTGGCTCCTCTAAAATATGCTCTGTATATAGTAAAGCCCTTAAACTCCTAGTATGAGTGGGAGGGTAGGAGGTGGTATGGGTGAGGGCAGTTGGTTTTTATGTTTGTATCTCTATTTCTATGTATGTGTGTTTTTCTTATAATAAAGAATTCAAATGTTAAAAAAAAATGCTTTGGCTGCATCCCATACTATTTGCTTCTTTACATCTTAGGTTATATTTTGCTTAAAGAATAGTTCCATTTCTGTTTTCATTTCCTGCACAAAGTCTTTATCTCTCAGAATTTGAGTACTGAAATGCCATCTTCTTCTTTTTTTGGAAATTCCTTTAAAGTTATAGTCAGGGGACTGTGATCTGAAATAACTCTCAGGTGTATCTCCGTTTCTGCTAAATCCTTCACCAGACCAATAGACAACCAACACATACCAATTCTTGACCAAGATTGATGTCTGGATGAATAAAATGTTGGTGGGTGGGAGGGAGGGGGAGGTGCCATGCAGAGGGGAGCAGGGCTGCCAGAGTGGCAGAAAAATCGGGGCAGCCAGAAAAGTGGTGGTGGAGAGAGTGCAGGCCAGAGAAAGGAGGGACCATAAAGGTCCAAGGGGGGGGGGGGTTGGGAGGGGAGCTGTGCGCCCCCATGGCTATGGACCTGCATCTCCTCCTCTTGCAATTTCCCCTGTGAGAATCCCCCCCCCCAATAATTTCCTTTTCATATATCTTAAGGGAGCTCCTAAAATTCCTATTGAAATAAATGCCAAGGAGCCAGTGGATTTTTGTTTTGCCTTGAAGGAAAACCAAACCAAAGGCTCATAGCAAGCAGTCCAAGAAATGAAAGGTCCATCCTTGCAAAGTATAAAATGAGGGCCTTGCATTTGACTGTTGTTGTTTTTAAATTAACCTTTCTGTTTCTGTGCTGGGACACTGTGCAATCTGTTGCGAGGCAGGTAACAGAAGTTAATTTATGCATATGATCAAATGGATTTCTGCCATCCGGTTTGGCATTGTGTTGATCAAATTGGCTTTTGGTACCTTTGAGGCAAACTCCATGTGTGGAAATACAATAGTTTAGCTTTGCTTCCTTGCCTGGTTTAGGCTTTCACAAAATGATCCATCATACTGAGCTGGCATTCTTAGTAAAGTTTGCAAGAAACACAATTATTTCATGGCAGAAACATTGTTTAGTGTGTGTGAGGGAACAAATAATGAAATCCTGGCAGTGGCTCTAGTCCTAAAGCTCCTCCACCTGTGAAGGTTATACTGATGACAACAACTCCATCTAAAGCCTTCTGTAACTCAGGTCTTATTACAAGGTCTTATTACAATTACCACAAAGGGCCCCCCAACAAATTCTCTCAGAACCCAGTTGAATCCATCTCCAAAGTGTTAGGGAATTCTGTTTGAAATTCTGTTTCTTTATCTCAAACAGTCGGATGGATCACTGGATCAAATAATCATTGAGAGGCATTTAACATGAAAAAGCAAACACATATTTATTTGTACAGGGAAAGGGTACTGGGAGGTGAAAATAACAAACACTATAGAACTACATGCTTACGCTAAAAGATCATGTGTTTAATGGAAGACCACTTCCTCCTCCTCCTTGACCTCTCTGCCCGAACAAAGGAATTCACCTGACTAACTGACCAAACAAACAAAACCTTGATTGACAGCAGTCAGTATCTTCTTCCCAGGTCATGTAAATGGGGAATCAGGCACAGTGTTAACCCTATAATGACTGGAACTTTAGAACATTGCAAAGGACATACATTGCAAAGGACATTTCCAACACCCCTTCTAAATGCCCAATGTCCAAGTCATTATTAGGGGTGTGCAAAAAAAAAAAAATCGGAATTAATCGGATTTGGAAATATACGGGGTCAAAATATTCGGAATACCGTATATTTCCAAATACCGGTATTCGAAATAGCCGTATATCCTAACTGACCAAACAAACAAAACAGGTTTTCCCGCTTCTAGACCTTGATTGACAGCAGTCAGTATCTTCTTCCCAGGTCATGCAGACAATAGGGAATCAGGCACAGTGTTAACCCTATAATAACTGGAACTTTAGAACATTGCAAAGGACATACAAAACAGATACATATTTCCAATACAAAGGTGGATCATTCTAACTAGTCCCACACCCTCATAGAAAGGAAGTGTAACAGCTATCAATGTTTTTAGCAGGTAACAATCTGCCCAATCCAAAGGCTGTGATTCAGTCCCCTAACTCAGACCATGAGAAAAATATTTTGTGCAGAGAATGACCATTTTCTTTTCTACTTGGGCTTGTTCAAACTTTGTCCTGAGGCCCTGTCCAGGTACGAGGGTTTTTTCCCTTTTACCTCAAGAGCTGATAATCCTTGATGGATCAAGTTGGGTAGACCCTCATTAGCCCAGTGTAGAACATACCATTACTTTGGCATGGCTTATGTTAGCCTCTGTCAAGCCTGTTTAAGCCCACTTTAGTGATTCCAACTCTGAATCTGAATGTGTCTCATACAGGGCACAAAACCAAACCGAATTTGAATGTCAAGAAGTTCAGAAGATTTCTCTCCTGGAAACTTTGAAAATAGTGAATCTGTCTTTTTAAGAAGAGCCAATTTCCTACTAGCCAGCTGCTGTTTAACAAGTGCACTGAGAGAAGGCAGGAGTCTGATTAAGATGGTAGCTAGTTTATATTCAGAAGAGGGAAGCACAAAGCACTAAAATAAATGGAGTGACAGGTTCAGAAATATGTTGTCATGGTTTAGCCTAGAGGCAGATCCGTGGGCTTATTCAAGCACTCCTGGAAAAACAAATTTCACAAGCTGGAAGAATTGTTCTAAAAATAATCCAGAACTTTATGTGTACAAATTATATATAAGGCAGGCACAGGCATAAACACTTGAATTGGCCATACCCTCACTCTGTACTGCCATTTAAAGTGGGGAAGTAGCAGCAGAAACGATCTTGCCCTTGTGCCTTCAATTGGCAAAGAAGGAGGGCATTTTCTATGGCAGGTACTTCTGATGTCATATTTCCACTAAGCCCCTACCTTTCTCCTTTTATCTAGTTTTTGAAAATAATTCATAGATGTCTTTTTTCCCAGGTGTTGTAAGGGAACTTGCTGTTTTGCATGTCAGCTGCCAGAGAGTGTTATAGTAGCTTGCCATATTTACAGAAGGAAGGATTCATTACAAGCATTCAGTAAACCAATGCGTCATGCTATGGTTCTGCATAAAAATCTAAGTCTACTATGGTAACAGATTTGAAAACCATAGAATTGTGCAAGATGTGCTTGGACAAGCTCAGTATCCAGAAGAAAGAACCCAACTTTGGGTTCCTCTGCCATCTGGATGGGTAGCAAACCAAGAAAGGGCCTTCTCAGTCATGGCACTGAAACTTTAGAACTCCCTCCCCAAGAAGATTTTTCTGTCTATTGCTGTGTTGTACTAGCAAGTGAAGACTTTTTTTGTTGTTCTGTTTGGCTCACCCCCAATAACTGTTGTTGGTCTCCTTCTTGGTTTTTGGTGTTATGTTTGCTTATATGTTTTATTTAATTATTCTATATATAATTTATTTTAAATGTTGAAATGTTTTAATGTTTGCTGCCTTGGAGAGGACCCTGTTTGGGTGGAAAGATGCCATATAAATGTCTAAAATAAAATAAAGGGGTTTGATTATTTTTCCAGTGCAGCATAAGGTAAGTACAATGATGGACACTTCTATACTTAATTGTAAAATATTTATTAACCGGAGCAACCATCTACAACATTGCAGCAAAATGTTAAAATCCAGCATAACTATGATCAGCTTGATTTGATGTCAAGTGCATTCCTGAGTACTGCAGAGGATTGTAGCAAACTATCTGAAACAGAAAGCTCTCTATCTCTGTTAATTCATGGTGTTTCAATGATGCATAAAACAGTTGCTGAAATTAAGGCTGCTTGATCACCTGCTGGTTGGGTAGGTAGCAATCACAGAAGCCAAATGTTCAACACACTGCACTCAAACAGTTCACATGTGTCCACCTCCTGGGGAAAAAAAGATGACTGTGCATGTGTGATTACATGCTGCTTGGTTGCAGCTGCCATGCTCCATGCCTTCTGTCATTGCTACCTCCTACTTAAAAGATGAGATTTACTAATCTGGTGTATGCATCTGCATGCCTTATGACACTGTAGCTCAATTTCCTTCAGTGGCTACTAAGTTTTCTAGCTCTGGATCAATTCATGCATGTGTGTTCAAGCACAGACTCATGGAAATTATACTTTCCATCATGTATATGCAAAAAACTTGTTAAAACTTTTATGTAGCTAAACAAATTATCTCAGAGTTTCTTGCAACATGGTATTCCTGACATGCAGCATCTGCATTGACACCTAAAAGGAAAAGTGACAAATATTACAACGAGTTCTTACAGTCACAATAGATGCCACAATAGATGCATACATCCAAAAAGAGGTGGTATATCTACTACAAGTAATTGAAACGATGCATCAGACTTCAGAAAAGCAAAGAGAGTGCTAGACAAGTGGGTCATTTTATGACTCAGCCATCTGACTCTTCTCTGGTCTTCCTGAAGAGAGTTTGGAAAGTGTGCAGGTTCCAGACTTAGTTACTTAATGCTACTTATTTACTGAGGTATAATTGGGCCACAACTTGGAACATTAACAGCTACTGCACAGGCATAAAAAAGTTTGGTACAGCATTCAGAGCAAATAAAAAACAACAACAATAATAATAATAATAATAAATTTATTCTTATATCCCGCCCTCCCCCGCCAAAGGCGGGCTCAGGGCGGCTCACAGGCATGGCATTCCATGTTTCAATAAAACAATACAGTGCAACAACAATTTTAAATAATCAATTACATAATAAATTAGTTAAAATAGATAAAAATAGGTGCTAAATTACTATGAGTCATAATATCCACAAGATGGCTGGGTGGCTTGATTGAGATGATCTGGCAAAAGGCCTTGCTGTCATGGAAATTTAATGGGTAACCTTGCGCCACTCACACACACTCAGAGAATTGGAGGAGATGAGAACAGTGTAAGCTGCTTTGGGTCCTTGCTGGGGAGAAAGGTAGGATATCAATGAGTTAAGTATGTGAATGTGAATGTCACATACCTGCTGCATCCTGCATCTACATGGTTTACAGAGAGAGACAGGTGTGGTTCCAGGACGTTTGCAGTACAGTCCTGAGGAGAGAGACACATTTTTGAGCCCTTTGGCTTCAGTGAACTAAGACTGTAACTTTGCTTAAAATGTCAGTGTTGGGCACCAAAGGTGGAAAAACCAAGAGTACCTTCCATTCGTTCACTACCATTCTGCTTGTGGTTGGGCTGACTCTGAGTTTTGTGCTGGGGAATTTGTGGCTCCATATTTCTTTGAATTATCAGCACCCTCTCACAAAATATCTCTCTTCAGTTTTAAAAATGCATTTTCCCTGATAACTATCAACAGCTTTCTGAAATAAATATGCTTTGTTTTGATGTGCTTTTAAACTGTTCTGAGAGGTAAACGCTCATAAAGGATGCATAGTTCCTATCTCCTAGTCCTGGCCATTGCCTGCATATTGAGCTAAAAATGCAAGGAGAGAAACTGAAGCTGACAACCTGTCAACGCAAAAATTTGCTGATGCGGAAAAAATGAAGTATCCTGGATTCCCTTTTGATACTTCCCTGATGTATGGTGCTTGTAACCTAGTGACAAATTAATTGACAAGATTTAAAATAAGTAGGTGGCATTTAGTGGAGAGGGACAGAGGATGTAATGCAAGACAGGTGGTTCTGCTATGTCTGGATTATGGAGACAATATATATTGGACAGGTAGCCAGTTTCTGCTGAATTATACAGATTCTTGTTTTAACAGAAATGCATTATTTGTCTCTTAATGGGGTTATTATACACCCAATTGCACAATGTTCAAAGAGCTTGGTTGGTCCCTGCTGAGGCTTAGGAAAGAAATAAATTGGAGACCAATTGCAAATAAGACCTTCAGTCCATCAACTGCTCCATATCTACTCTACTTAACAGTACTGTCTCACAAAATACAAATCTGTGTAAAATTCAAGCTTAATACATGAAGGCTGCCTCTGAGCACAAAGTTTTTCTATATGCATCTGTCTTTTAATCTGGGAAATAATGGGAACTCCAAACAGGTTGAAAAAAATTCAATCTTACATTGAATGTGATCATAAAATTTCACTTGCGAATAAACCTGAAAGAAAATAGTGGTTGGTAGATTGCCAAATGGAAATTATATAATAGTGATCTCTGTAATATTCATGAGGTAGACTTTTGGGGGCGGGGACTCTAGTGACAATAATTTCAATAAATTGTTTTTTTTATTTTAATGTCTTTATGGCTGCTTAATTTTAGATTCTTTTGTAAATTCTAATCACAAGTGCAACTGTTTCTGGCTCCAAACCACCAAATCATGACTTGCTTTTGAAAATCTTGGCCTCATTCCATGCAATTGAGCGATGATTAACTATATGTACAGTAGCTTTAGGTTGTTTTTTACTTCTCTTTTTGTCTACACCCAGAATCTTGACAGAAAGAGTTATGGCTTTACATAGCAGCATGAAAAGCAAGCACAAAGGATGATCAGCAAAGACAGCTTAATTGTTAAGCAAAATATTTGTCTACACAGATATTCCATCATCTTTCTTCAGCATTTTCCCCTATTATTATACATACCTCTTTTTAGTTGCTCTGAAGAGTAAAAATAACGTATTGTGAGGTAAATTTTATACCAGAAATAGTTGAAAACTTACAGACAGTTAATTTTATGGAAAGTTATACCATAAATTATTTGATCAAGGATCTCTCTTCAAGTTTACGCTTTTCTCACTTTTTTTGAGTCTTTAATTTGATATAATTTCACGTTTACTAGCTAGAGAAAGTATTTATATCATCTGGGTATTTGTCTCATCTGTTTGCACTGTAGTACTCACTCTATTAAAGGTAATCCAGAAGTGGTACTTGTTGACTTTTTCCTAATAGCAAATTGTAATAGAACAGAAATACTTTGAGCAAAGACTAAGTCTGATCAAATATAGCCTATTTTAATGGAAGATCAGAAATTCCTCACATTCTCTTCAGGTTATAAAACTGGAAGGACAATGCAAAATGGTAAATGCATGGTGAAAATGATTAATATAAAGTAAAACAAAATATTTTCAGGTAAAAATATCCAGTGTGAAAAAGTGGTGTCAGGAGACCCAAAGTAATCCTAGAGACAGCCACCCCAAACCACCAGTACGATCCTTTTCATTCCTCTTTGCTAGGGATTAGAGCCTGATTGGCACCAATGTTTGTGCTAAACTTGTCCTCCCTTCACAGTAACAGAGATGTCAGTATGCTGATAGTAGGAAGAAGGTGACCAACTTTATTTTTTTAAAAAAATGGCCCAACTCCGATTTGCTGTATAATGAAAGCCAAACAAAGCTAATTTAGAGTGAGAACAATGCCTACTCTCATTGGTTTTTTTCCTCTCAGAAAGGTCCTCACATAGCCAAATATGAGTACTGTGTGGCAACATCTTTATTGCTTGGGAAAAGGCCAGTGTGAACAAAAAATTTGGCACCAGTGTTGCCGCTGATTTGGATGGTGAAGAATCTCATAACAGAGTGCTGTTCTTCCCTGATTTGTAAGTATAGGGACTTGGATGTCTCAGTTTGTGTTGGGGTGCCTTCTCTCCCTGCAGCCCCCATACAATATTTGACAACACACAGGTTTCAAAAAAAAGAGAATATGCATTTTTAAAAAAAAATCAGGGAGAGAAAACATGCACAAAGCCCTACCCCTTCCTTTGACTCAGCAAAGGCTTTTGAAACCCAGAAGATTAATACTGGGATGCAGGTGAGGAAGTGTAACATGCTTGTTTTTTTAACCTGAATTAAATTTATTTGAATTGTTGCTTCCTTTTTCTGATTGTAATGAAAGCATCAAGGTACTGTGTTAGGACAAGCTATAGGATGCTTGGGGAAGGGTGGGTGGGTTGTGCCAAATGTACAACTAGTCCATGAAATTCTTTCTTGTGAATGTTGTAAATATGAATAGTACAGCAAACAGAGAAAAATAACAATAATGGTAGATGGGACTCTAATTGACTACTAGACAAAATGATCATGGAATGATAATCCTGGCCATTAAAATGTCCTCATCTCTGGCTTTAATTATCTAAGATGGAGGAATTACAGAAGGACTGTTCCGTATGCTGTGTTGCTGAATGTTTCTGCTAAATAACCCAGCATTGGTCACTATCCAGAAAAAGGCACAGGGCTAGACATGCTACTGGTCTGATCTTGGAAGGCTGCTGCCCATCTGGTAGACAATACTTTGATGGACCAAGGGTACTTCTTATGAATTTGTTGGATGCAGATAATACCCCATCTGTTATAAAAGAGAATTTTTGGCTCTGGCAGCAGGACTCAAGGGTCCTTTTAATTTTTTGAAGATCTTATAAATGGAACAAAGCTAGGTGAAGAGGCATTCTGAAGCAACTGACAGTTCCTGTTTCTTTGCCACCTTAGCATCTAAGTTGGCTGTGGCTCAGTGGTTGAGCATCTGCTTGGCTTGTAAAAGGTCCCAAGTTTAATCCCAAGCATGTCTGGTTGAAGGATCTGGCAGTAGGTGATGTGAACCACATCAGCCTGAGATCTTGGAGGGCTGCTGCCCATCTGGTAGACAATATTTTGATGGACCAAGGGTCTGATTCAGTATAAGACAGCTTCAATCATGTGTGTTCATTTTTCCTAAGCTGTGCCCAAGTCAGATGCCAGTGTGCAGACACTCTCCCTATATGCTTGCCTTTATTTCATTAAAAAATGCAGATAGGAAGAGAGAAATCCAATCTTTGTTTTAAAGCAACAACTTTTCATAATAAGCCAACATAATTTCCTCAAAGTACATTGTGCTTTTCAGAAGAATCCATCCACCCATCCTCCCTCCTGCTCTCCCTCCCACCAAAGAAGTGTGCTTGCACACCAAAGCTTGTATCAAACCCCTTTCCCCAACCCATCTTTGAAACCTAATAAAACATTTATACCCAAAAAAGCTTGCATCTGGAATAAAACACGGTTGGTCTTGAAGCTGCCACCATGGGACTCCAGCTTTGTTTTCTCTCTCTCTCTCTTTCCTCCCCCTCCCTCCCTCCCTCTTCAAAAGAGGAGGAGCAGTCCTAGGAAGCAGAAGCTCTGTGTGCATGTGTGTGCATGTGAGCAGCTTGGCTTTGTATCTCTCCTACACAAAGCAGGAAGCAGATAATCAATTACAGGCAGGCTTCGGATTCAGCAGGAGCTCACAGGAGCACAGCTCCTGAAATCTTCCGACAGCTCCACCTCCTCCTTCCCACCTTGTCCATTGAATAGTAGGTGCTCCACCACCTTTCCCCCTACAAAACGAAGCCTGGTTACAGGTAAGCAACCTGTTTGTCACCAACAAGAACTTTCTCACATTTTTAATTTTGGCACCGTTACTATCCAGCACAAACATTTTTCTTAGCCTTTCCCCATATAATTTGCCTTCAGGACTGCTTACTCTTCTGAATCTGTTCCAGTTTGTCAATATCCTTCTTCAGTTGTTTCACTGCAAATGAAGCACAATAATCCAAATGACATTTTATCAGAGCAGAGTGGTATTCTTTTTTACTTTCAGCATCTTCAATACAAAACTTCTGTTAATACAATCTAAAATGGCAATGACCTTTTGTACCACTGAGTCAGACTGCTGACATGTTCATTTCATGATTTAAAACTCTTGAATTTTCCTTCTGATACCACTTCCTGGTTTCTACCAGTTATAATTTTGCACTTCATTTTTCAGCATTTAGGAAACGTTACATTTTTTTCCTAAGGTGAATTTCCTGTTATCATTCTGGAAGCTATTGACGTGAGCCTACTGTCTGACAGCTTTAGTGTATCAGTAGAATGGGTGTGGCTGCAGTACAGGAATAGGTAGTTGGCATCAGTCAAAGATGGAGTTAACTGAAATAAATCTGAAGATTTTGATTGGGGTCTTGCAATAATATTCTAGCCTTTTAAAATAGTATTTTAGCTTAGCATTGCAAATAAGTCCGTAATACTTCCTAGGCCACAAAACAAATTACTAATGTGCCACAAATGTCTGTGTTGGTCATGTGTTGCCAAAAGGAACAATGTACCAAATTTTGTAAAATTTGCCTGTTTGATTGCTTGGAGACAATTCCTATTTGCTACAAGCAACCAGGCATGCCTATTTACAAGACTGTTTCAGGAAAATATCTACTGGGTGTGTATAGTGGTGTTTGTGGTATGAATGACAAGTAACTGGAAATGGGTAGCAAGAGCTGGGCTTCTTCTCATATCACATTGTGTCCACTGTAAGCCCAGAGATGCAAGGAAGGCACATATTCCCCCTCCAAGAAATGAAGATGTTTTTCTTCTCACCGTTTCTTCTGATGTTGTGACAGACAGGCGAGGTTCCATCTCTTCCTGAGAGCAGCCAGTGAGAGCTGATCGAATGTTGAGAGAGGGAGACTTGAAAAAACAACAGTTAAAGGGTTATCAGCAGAGAGAAGCTAACAGCTTAATTGTGAGAAAAAGACACCTAATTTCAAAACATTGTAGTCACCTGTTTGGTTGCCAGGGTGCCTGGAGATTCAACTCACACACATCTGCCAGGAAAACATGGGTTTTGTCTACCAGAATGTAAGGGACTTATGTGAGTACTAACAGCCACAACGTTACAGCAGCACTCGGTATCTCTAGAAGAGTGCTAACCAGGAGGACAGATGGATTTCCAGCCGCTCCGTGCGCGCACCATCTTGGCCATTGCAGCAGAAGAAGTTGCGCCGCCAGGAACTGTCTGGGCAGGCTGTTTCCAGCCTTGACCACGAAATCCATGTTGATAGGCTAACATTATCAGCAACTATCTTCCTGCAGTGCCAGACTCCATGACAGCGAAGTGGGAGGCTCATGTATTCAACAGCTATCACCTATGCATAAGGCAATCAAGCTTATTTTAGGCATAGATCCTGCCAGACTGCCTAAGCTTTCGTCCAACGGAACCCAAGATAAAAGATGGTGCCAGTATGGGAATACAGAAGAGGAAGAACATCTTCACCTAGAGCCAAGCTTCTTTGTATAGATCAGGTGTTAGGCCATCTATTGTCACCTTTTAGATAAGTTTTGATAGCTTGTTCAACCCTTCCACCGCAATAATTTCACTCATTCTTTTCCCTAATGGTCACCCTGGAGCCTCCCCCTTTTTCCCATTGTTACCTGAAGGCCAATCGGGTAACCAGGGCCAGGTATGCTCATTGGCCAGGTATGGGTACCCAATCAAGTGCCCCCAATAAACTGGTCATGGACACTGCATAAGTCCAGCCCTTATGGTCATTGCAGAACCTCCCCTTTTTCTGAGGTCACCACCTGTCATCGGCCCCTGCACCTCCCATCCCCAAGGACTCAAGGTAGTCCTTATAACCTCTGACCCAGCTCCCCACAGGTGTGCATCTGGCAGTACCCCATTCCTGCTGTTTAGATAAATCCCCGATTCCTGATCAGTTGAGGGTCCTTTCTCCCATCGCCCTAGTTTGTCACCATTGGAGCCTTCCTCGAAGACTACGATAGATAATTATCACCCTGTTTGTCCATCCTTATGTTACCTCTCTCTCTATATATATATTTCTCTGTTTTTATTAGGTCTGTATGTATGTTATATGTATCTATTGTCTTGTATGTGTGTTCTATATTTTTCTGTAATAAAAGCATAATTGTTTTACTTAATTAGTGTCCTTGGTAAATTTAGCAATAATTTCTGGAAGTGGAATCCTGTATACATAGATTCTAGGTCCTTTTGAGCCAAAGTTGCCCAACCTCTTTTGAGGACATTTTGGCTTATATAAGGGTTGAGTGAAAAGGGTTTTCTGACTGAGGGAAACTATAGAAGAGCTGCTTGGAACAGGCTGAAAACAGTAAATTTGTAACTAAAGAATTCTAGTTGTAGGTATAGAACCCCAGTTCAGAAGTTCAGTAGAAGCAAAACATGGTTCTTCTCATATCCCTTTGTGTCCATTGTAGGCCCAGAGATACAGGAAAGGAAAGGTCCCCTGTGCAAGCACCAGTCGTTTCTGACTCTGTGGTGACGTTGCTTTCACAAAGTTTTCATGGCAGACTTTTTACGGGGCAGTTTGCCATTGCCTTCCCCAGTCATCTACACTTCCCCCCCAGCAAGCTGGGTACTCATTTTACCAACCTTGAAAGGATGGAAGGCTGAGTCAACCTCGAGCCGGCTACCTGAAAACCCAGCTTCCACCAGGGATCAAACTCAGGTCATGAGCAGAGCTTAGGACTGCAGTACTGCAGCTTTAACACTCTGCACCACGGGGCTCTTCCAGAGATACAAGGAAGGTGCATATCCCCCTCCAATAAATCCAGATGTTTTTCTTCTCATTTTTTCCCCTGAAGCTTATCTCATTTTGAAATGAAAACAGGCTTTGAATAAATATATCTTGTGAAATCCTGATTACAATACCTATCTATAGAGCCATCCTTTTTTTTTTTCTGTTGCCTTCTTTTAAGGATGATGCACAGATAATTGGCTTTTAGATTTCAATGTAGCCCTTTCTTGGTTAACTTTTGCTACTTTTCTTTCCTGGCTGGCATAATCATAGTATTAGAAGGTAATTCATTGATTTCTGTGGGGACAACGACTGTATAAGTTGTGAATGGATCTTAGTGCAGTTCTTTTAAATAGTTATCCCTCTAGTTAAATGTCCATTTACTAAGTTATATGGAGCCCAACTAGCAGTCTATCTACATAGTGATAACCAAGATTTGTGGGCTGAAACTTCATTTCAAATACTTAATTGTGGGTGACTGGCTGAACTTAAGGATCTATCCAGCTACTCTCCCAAATTTTAACCAAGCTACACTGTCTTATGTTAATCAATATTTGCCAGTTTTGAATAGGAAAACTGAGAGCGAGAAGGAGAGAAAGGGGAGGCAGGAACAGAAGCCCCCCAAATCCTCTGCCCTTCCTAATGCAGCCCCACCCCCAACTGTAAGTGTTCAAGAAAGCCAGAAAAAAGCATGAGGGGAAGTTCTATTGACAGTGACAGCTTTAACTACTAAAGGAGTAACCTCTGAAGAAAAGGGGTGGGTGGGAAAAGAAAATAGTTCTTTAAATAATTAGATCCTCTTGATTCTTGGTCTGTTTTGTCTCAGAGGATGAAGACGATGGTTGTGACATGGTCAAACAAATTCATGGCATTCTTTTATATTATTGCATAAACAGAAAAGTTTCATTTCATAGTAACAATGGCTGGAAGGAGCTTGAACATTGGTTGGAAGGAACATTTATGTATTTACAAAATACAGGACTTACCAGCAATACAAGTTGTACGGCATCAGCATACAAGTTGGATGACACCAATACTCTACTTTACTGACTCAAAGCTGGAAAAAGGACCTTGACGTAGCCATTGATGGCTATGTGGCACTTGCTGCTGCTGATCCTATTATAACAGCTCTTCTCTTGCATCCTTGGCAATGCACAGAGGCTACCATTGGACTTAAAGACGGCAGTGCTCCTATGGAGGCACTATTTGTGGTGCTGTATATATTGGTTGCCATGACTGGTATGATAGGCAACACTATAGGAAACCACCACAGATGGATAAAGCAAACCTAATTGTGAATGAAAAAGTCTTAAAGATCACTTATATGCTTTCCGAATAAGTTCTATTATTTTAATAGAATAAATCTTATAAATATTTAACATTTCTCTCTCTTGTTTCATTCATACAGTAATGTTGTAAAAAACTCAGTTGAAAATCCTTGCAGTCCCATATATAAGTCAGCACATACTGGATATATCACCACTCAATTCCTTGTGGTCGTGTGTGAAGCGTAAGTTTGCTGGTGATGATGCCCAGGTAGCGCTTGAAGACTGCAAGCAGCTGTATTGCTTCCAGAAAAAGGTGGCGACATGAATCCTAGGTTAACTTCATGTTTCTATAAATTATTCTTCCAGCCGCAACTTAGATCGGAACTGTCACAAAAACTGAAATTAACACATGGCTAATTTGCTCAAACAAACACATGAACAAAACAAATCAAAACCTCACCCAGTGCTTCAAAATTTCCTTATTCCGGCTAGAAAGCTCTCAAACATTTATGTCAGCACTTCAGTTCTCCTTTGCCTGCATCACAGCATTGTCATTTACATAGTCTTGTTCCCTCCTGACAATCATTATGAGGTGCATCACCCTTTCTTAAACTTACAGCATGTTATTAATACCATATATATTAACTAGAGCATTATACATTTACAAAAACCAACTTAATTACAGTGTTCCAGTTGACTAAATATTGATTTTAAATTAACATTGATAAGTCTAGTGAGGCATTTAATCTAGTGAGGCACTGGTATGATTGCAGTAACCCCTTTTTGGTTTGCTGAAAATGCCCAACCCATGGAAACTGTATGTAGCAGTTTTCACAAGCAGTGCCTTCACAGGAACACAGCTTGGCTGTCATTATGCCACAGCTCACATGCACTTCTTAGTTGGTAACATGGTTGCATCCATGTGTGAACAAGTCCGTAGTGATAGACTGAAATGATCAGTAAGAAGAGCCATAGCATTGCAGTCAAAAATGAAAAAGAGGTCATTCTTGTTTTTTCTTTTACTGTTACATGTTGTGATTCTCTAACATTGGGAGTAGTTGTACTGTTCTGTTTTGAGAATGGGAAAATATCAGCTAAACCATAAAACCCACTGGATGGCCTTTGTCAAGACATACTCTCTCAGACTGCTTTGCTGCCCAGGGTTGTTGCAAGGGTAGATTGGCATGTCCTTGACTTTCAGGTAGGAGGACTTTGTTTGGGAAGAGTAAATCAGTGGCATTTGAGCAAACATCACCTCACATTTGATATACTATGTTGTTCTACTGTGTGCTAATGTTAATTACTAATTGCAACTGGATACAGAATGCTGGGGTCTTTCCATGGAAGGATTTTGGAAATACAAATCCTGAACACACTCCAACATCAACATTGCATGAAGAAAATCTCTGCAGTGAGGATTAAGTCTGATATTGCATAATTGCCATCAGTGGTGAATACTACACAAGCCACTATGTCTTTATCAGTTTACATTTCAGATGTGTTACATAGACAGTAGTTTGAATAAAGGAACAAATGAGTGGATAGCTACAACCAGGAAACCTCCTCCTGCACTGAGCCCTGAACCTCCCTCCACACTGATAATGAATTCATATAATCTGCAAAATCAGATTGTAAGAACTGCATGGTATGATATGCCAAGGTCCATTAATGGCTTTTTTGTATAGGGCTTTGTATAGTGTTCTGAACAAGCAAGAGTGAGGATTCAGCAGTGATGTTTACATTAAGTCATCATTATATGACAGAATATCTGCTCATGTAATGCCGGGGGGGGAGCATATTCACTGATTCCACCCTCTCATGGAAGGGCTCTGATCCTCCACAAACTATTCCTGGAGTTTCCCATCTCCAGAGGAATAGCATTTCAGGTTAAAACAATTGTATTGGTTCTTACATCTTTAAAAACTTCTTTTATCTACCTCATTTATTACTTTCTATCCACCCCTCCCCCCGTTACTTGACCCCCGCCAGCGTTATTTACTTAAAATGCAAATATTTAAAGGTACCCTTAACTATTAAACAAAAATTTATATTCTTCTTCTTTTTAAAACTTAATCATTATCAAAAATTGTCCAATGTCCTTTTATTTTCCACTCTTTTTCTACATATCTTCTAAACTTTTTCCACTCTGTCTTAAAAACTTCTAAATCATAGTCTCTTAATATTCTTGTTAATTTGTCCATTTCACTCCATGTCATAACTTTTATAATCCAATCCCATTTCTCTGGTATTTTTTCTTGCTTCCACAAGTGCGCATATAATGTCCTAGCAGCTGAAAGCAAGTACCAAATTACAGTTCTATCTTCTTTTGGAAATTTTTCCATTTGTAATCCCAATAGAAAAGTCTCTGCAACTTTCTTGAATTCATATCCCAAGATCTTAGAAATTTCTTGCTGAATCATCTGCCAATACTTTTTTGCTCTTTCACAAGTCCACCACATACGGTAGAAAGAACCTTCATGTTTTTTACATTCTCCAGTGGTCCCAGGAGTGGGCCAGTCCTCATTCGTGGGATCTCAGCTCCTCCTCTTCCATTGCAGGGCTTAACAAACTTGACCCGAAGGGGAGGTGCTGGATCCTCAGCAGTCAGTTTTGTTAGCTCTGCAATCCAAGCAGGACGTGCTTTAGAGCCCCCTTGAGGCTCTTTGACCCGAGACAATAATAAAAAAAGAAAAGAACAGAAAGAAAGAAAGAGAGAGAAAGAAAGGAAGGAAGGAAGAAAGAAAGGAAGGAAGGAAGGAAGGAAGGAAGGAAGGAAGGAAGGAAGGAAGGAAGGAAGGAAGGAAGGAAGGAAGGAAGGAAGGAAAAGAAGAATACCTGGAGTCAGTGGCAGAAATCACCCAGCAGGGAGATTAGGACGAGCCGCTGTTTTTTCTCCTCAGGGAAAGCGGGGAGGGAAAAATCCCTCCCACGCTTGAACGACGCACCGCAGTAGCCTCTCTGTCGAGGCACGCGTTCGCGCCTAATTGCTCTTCCTGGCCTCTTCCCAGCCCGACGGACGCACGGGGCTGTGGATAGGTCTCTCCCAGCCGCTCCCAGCAAAGGCACACCGGCAACCCCGGGGGCCTGCAGGGCAGCAAGTCGAAGGGAAGACCAGCTGAGGCCAGGGAAAAAGGGAGAGGACTCGTGTGCTTCACGTTGCCCTCCCGAAGCGCCGTGGACAGTGCGACGGCGCGGTGGTTCCCAGAAGCAGCGGTAAGCTCTATGGGAAGGGGGGAACCCTTAGGGGATTTCCAGGGGGAGAGGAGATCTGTAGACTCCCAGAGCCCCTCTTGTCGGTGCTGGCAGCTTAAGCTCACTGGGCTGTAAAGGAAGCTGGGATCAGACGTCACTATTCAGCGCTCCCCCCCATCCCCTCCCCTCATTCCCTTCTTCCCTCCGGCTTCCCTGTTTGCCCCTGCATCCAGGAGGGGTGACCTCGGCTGGAAGGGGTCCCTGAAAAGGGAAAGGGAGTTTTAAAAAACCAGTCAGGAGCTGGTGAGGGGGGGGGGAGGTTTTTGGCGGGAATGGAAGCCATTTTACTTATACTACTTGTGTCTTATAGGGCCATTCACTCTAAGATGGCCGCCCCCACTAGATTTCCTATGGGAGCAATGCTGGAGGAGGGCACATGCAAGTTGGAGCTGGCTGATTCACCAGCACAGGAAGAGGGGACAGAAGTGCATCAGGCTGATCTTTCAGCAGATGAAGCTAAGTCTAATCTTCTTTCTTGGATCCAAGAGCTGGTCAAAAAAGAGGTTCAAGCTGCCTCTGTGGCCACCCCAACCCCGTCACTTAAGAGGGCAGCCAAACAGAAACACAGAGAGGTAGATAAGGAAAAGGAAGGGGTTTCCTCCAGGCCTCCCAAGCGCAGTAGGTTAGAATTGCATTCAGCTCCCTCTGATCAAGAAGAAGAGGATTCTGACTTGTCTGAGGGCTCTTCGTCACCTGACTCAGGAGAACTCTCTGAGGAAGAGGAGGGGCCGGCCTCTACTCATTCCAAACTGTTTCCAGCAGACGTGTATCCACGCCTACTGCCAAAAGTGATTAGGACATTGCAGATACAGTATACTCCAAAATCCAAGGATGAGGAGGATGCTGAGTTTCCTGTTGCAATGGAGGATATTATACCCAAATCAGGTTCAAAACCACTACAGGTCCCGTCGCCCTCTGGGTTTTTCTCAATAATTAGATCTGAGTGGGAACATCCAGCCAAGCCTAAGACGGTGTCGTCAAACTTCTCTAGGTTTTTCTCCTTCATCCCAGAGGCGACCAAGAGGCTTAAGTTGCCAGTAGTTGATGACCCAGTCAACAGCTTGGCTTCTAATTCCATTCTACCGATGGATGCGGATGGGATGCCAAGGGATCCAACGGACAAGCGCATAGAGCAGGCCTTACGTCGCAATTTTGAAGCCTCCGCCAGTGCTCCAAAAGTGTCAGCTACCACGTCTCTCTTCTGTAGGGCTTCGTACATGTGGCTTTCCGACCTAGCTAAGAGAGAGGATCTGCCTAGGGATGTTAAGGACTCACTTAAGAAAATTACGCTAGCCACTGCCTTTGCATCAGATTCGACCCTCAAAGCAGTTCAACTCTCTGCTAGGGCTATGGCCTCTAGCGTTACAGCTAGGCGGAATACCTGGCTCCGTAATTGGGATGCTGATCCCTCAGCCAGAGCAAAAGTGGCTGCAGTTCCCTTTAAAGGGGCCTCACTCTTCGGGGAAGGTCTAGACAGATATCTCATAGAGGACAGAAATAAGAAAAAAGTCCTGCCCTCCAAGAGACGTGAGAACAGGACGAGGCAGAGGCCCCAGTCCTTTCATGGAAATAGGAGAGACTCAAGACAAACCTCCTTCAAACAATACAGGGCAAAGTGGCAACCAAAGGCCAGAGACGGCAGACCTTCCTTTGGAGGAAAACAAAGTCAACCAATTAAGGGACAGAAGAAGTCCACCTCAGCATGACTGGGCGGTCCCAATGGACCACGATTGGATAGGGGGACGGCTTCAAAGATTCTCCCACGTGTGGCATCAAACGGTTTCAGACAGATGGGTTTTGGACACAGTTACCAACAGTTACTCCCTAGAATTTTCTTCTCCTCCACGTCATCGGTTCCTGGAGGTACAGAGAGCTCAATCTCTCGAGAAACATCGTACACTACTAAGGGCCATCGATCATCTAGTTCAGATAGGAGCCATCGAATCGGTACCGGTGCTGGAGAAGTTTCAAGGTGTTTATTCCGTCTTCTTTGTAGTGCCCAAAAAGAACGGAGATGTTCGGGCGATTCTGGACCTGAAGTGGGTAAACAAGTCGGTCGTTACAAAGAAGTTTCAAATGGAGACTCTGAGATCCATACTGCTAGCTGTTCAAAAGGGAGACTTCATGGCCTCCATAGATCTGTCGGAGGCCTACCTTCATATTCCTATAGCCAAGGGGCACTGCAGGTTTCTTCGCTTCTCCTACGACGGGCGTCATTACCAGTACAGAGCTCTGCCTTTTGGCTTAAAGTCCTCGCCCAGAGTGTTCACAAAAGTATTAGTCACCCTCGTGGCAGTCCTCCGGCTACAGGGGGTTTTCCTGTTTCCGTATCTGGACGACATTCTGGTCAAGGCCCCGTCGGAGGAGCAGACGAAACTGGACCTAGAGTTGACCATAAGGACCCTCAGATTGCACGGATTCGTAATAAACGTTCAGAAGAGCTGGCTTCAGCCGTCCCAGTCTCTGACACACTTGGGGGTTCAGATCAATTCCAGTCTGGACAGGGTTTTTCTGACGCCAGAAAGACAGTCAAAGATCTCGCAGCTGATTTTGGAAGTCCAGCAACGGAAGCGGGTCAAGCTGATGTTACTGGCAAGGTTGTTGGGGATGTTGGTGTCGTGTCAGGACATAGTTCAGTGGGCACGGTTCCACACGAGGCCACTCCAGAAATTCCTGTTGCCCTTCCAGAAGCAAATAGGTTCCAAAAGTCCGATTTCACTGACATTACCACCTGGCCTGTTGAAGGATCTCGGATGGTGGCAGGTGCCCGACCGCTTTTCCTGGGGTCAGGAATTGCGGGAACCCAAGAGGGTGGTGTTGACCACAGATGCCAGCCTTTTTGGCTGGGGAGCACACACGACTGGAGCGGTGACACAGGGTCAGTGGACCGTCCAAGAGGCCAAGGAAAGCATAAATCTTCTGGAGTTGAGAGCCATACGTCTAGCCTTGCTTCAGTGGAGACAAAAGTTAACAGGAGCTCATGTCCTGGTCCAAACAGACAATATGACGGCAAAGGCCTATGTGAATCGTCAGGGAGGCACCAGATACAGGAAACTTCAGGACGAAGCTCAGGTCCTGTTCAGATGGGCAGAAGCCCATCTTCGATCCATCAGAGCCATCCATGTGGCAGGAAGGGACAATGTAGTAGCAGACTGGCTGAGTCGGCAATCCTTGGACCAGTCGGAATGGGCTCTTCATCGCGAGTCGTTTCAAGAGATCTGCCAAAGATTCGGGACCCCGGAAGTGGATCTCTTCGCCTCGGACGACAATCACCAGGTGCCGCAGTATTTTTCAAGAACAAGAAGCAGAGGGGCGGCGGCTGTCGACGCTCTGAACTCAGACTGGCCGAGAAAGCTGTTATACGCCTTTCCCCCGTTCCAGATCATCCAGAGATTTCTGCAGAGGGTTCGGGAGCAGAAAGCGGAGGTGATTGCAGTGGCCCCCTTTTGGCCCAGGAGAGCCTGGTTCCAGGACCTTCAAAGTCTGTCAGTACTGGAGCCGTGGCGAATTCTGTTGAGAGGGAATCTTCTAGTTCAAGGCAAACTGCATCATCCACGACCGTAAATGCTGCCGCTCACTGCCTGGAGATTGAGCGGCAACAGTTGATTAGTCTGGGTTATTCAGATAAGGTGGTAGACACCATGTTGTCCTCAAGGAAGAGCTCCACTAACAGGAGCTATAATGTTACCTGGCAGGTTTTTCGTATCTGGTGTGCGAATAAGGGGGAGGACCCGTTGCATGCCTCAGTTTCCGTTGTGCTATCCTTTCTGCAGGAGGGGCTAGAAAAAGGCCTTAGCACTAGTACACTGTGGAGGCAAGTGGCCGCCATAGCAGCGGTCAGAGGGTCTAGGAAGGGCAGGTCTATCTCCACACACCCGCATATCAGGAGGTTCCTGAAGGGGGTGTCCTTGGTTAATCCACCGCAGGTGCATAGGTTTCCTTCATGAAATCTGAACACGGTACTAAAAGCGCTTTGCGGCAAGCCTTTTGAACCCATGGCATCGTGTAGTCTCAAGTTGCTGACCTTTAAGGTGGCATTCTTAGTGGGCATCACCTCGGCACGCAGAGTGTCGGAGCTTCAGGCTCTATCGATTCATAAGGATCTCTGTGTTTTCCATCAGGACAAAGTTGTGCTTCGCACTGACCCTGCATTCATCCTGAAGGTGAACTCACGCTTTCATAGGGCGGAGGACATGGTGCTGCCTTCCTTTTGCCCCAATCCAGTCCATGAGACAGAGAAGCTGTGGCATTGTCTAGATGTCCGTAGAGCCCTTAGTTTCTATCTGGACAGGACCAAGGGGTTTCGTCAGTCCGACTCTTTGTTTCCTTTAGGGTTTCAAACAATGGTCGCAAGGTGTCAGCCTCCACCATTAGTAGGTGGATTAGGGGGTGCATCTGTGAGGCTTACAAGGCAAGAGGTTTGGAGCCCCCGACAGGGGTGACAGCTCATTCCCTCAGAGGAACAGCCACGTCAGCAGCCTATAGGGCTTTTCCTTCTTTGGAGGTAGTGTGTAAGGCAGCGACCTGGAAGTCAGTTCACTCCTTTACTAAGCACTATAAGATCGATAAGGCGGCCTCGGCCGAGGCTGCGTTCGGTAGGAAGGTGCTCCAACACGTGGTCTCAGGACACAGCTGAGGTGCCCGCCCAGGGACTCGGCTTTTTTATGTCCCACGAATGAGGACTGGCCCACTCCTGGGACCACTGGAGAACGGAAGATTCTGTTCACTTACCGTGAAGTCTTCCTTCTCTGTGGTCCCGGAGTGGTCCAGTCCTACCCACCCAGTTGTGTGAGGGGGTAGGGGCTTTGTCCGGAGACTTCGGAGTTGGAGGTGGACACTGTGTTGGTTACTGGGTCCCTCGCTAGAGCCCCTTGTGGAAGGGTTCAGGATAAGCTCTGGAGGGAGGGGACGGTTTTGTTTCCCCAGAGATGTTCTCTCCTATTGTTCTTGGAGTTGTTATTAGGGAGGTAGGATAGCTGGCAGAAGAACTGACTGTTGAGGATCCAGCACCTCCCCTTCGGGTCAAGTTTGTTAAGCCCTGCAATGGAAGAGGAGGAGCTGAGATCCCACGAATTAGGACTGGACCACTCCGGGACCACAGAGAAGGAAGACTTCACGGTAAGTGAATAGAATCTTCCGTTTCCAGCATCTGTCTGGCATCTTATTGTTCATCTCTGCCAATTTTTAGGAGTCATATACCACCTATACATCATTTTAAAACAGTTCTCTTTAATACTATGACATGTCGAGAGCTTCATAGAATTCTTCCACAAGTATTCCCAAGTTTCCATCTGTGTTTCTTTATTTACATTAATTGCCCATTTAATCATTTGAGATTTCACTACAGCCTCCATAGACCATTTCAAAAGTAATGTATATATTTTTGAAATTAATTTTTCATTATCTCCAAGCAGACCTTTTTCCATTTCTCTTTGTTCTTTTCTTATTCCTTCAGTTTTTATATCGTTATCCACCAAGCTCTTTATTTGTTGCATTTGGAACCAATCATATTTATTATTCAACTCTTTAGCAGTTTTCAATTCTATTTTGCCACTTTGTATTTTAATAATTGATTATATGACAACCACTTTTCACCTATCTCAGCTGTTATTTTTACTACTTCAGCTGGCACTATCCATAACGGTCTTCTCTCATCTCCATATTTCTTATATTTCATCCATGTATTTAGCAAATTATTTCTTATATAATGGTGAGAGAAAAAACCGTCCATCTTCTTTTTTCCATAATACAAATACGCGTGCCAGCCAAATTTATTTCCGTGACCTTCTGGCACTAAGAGTTTTTTGTTTAACAGTGTTATCCATTCTTTTATCCACACTAAACAAACTGCTTCCTGATATAATTTTAAATTCGGTAGTTGAAATCCACCTCTCTCTTTTGCATCTGTCAAAATTTTCATTTTAATCCTTGGTTTCTTCCCAGCCCACACAAATTCTGACATTTTCCTTCGTCATTTATCAAATTGTTTACTATCTTTCACAATGGGAATAGTTTGAAACAAATACATTATTCTTGGTAGAATATTCATTTTAATTGCAGCTATTCTACCCAGCAGTGACAAATTAGTTTATTCCATTTTAACATAGGAATAGCATTTCAGGAGGAAGGGAAATTGCACTTTGCAAACAAAAATCCATCAGTCCATGGAAATTGTAGGTGGGATCCAAGTCGGTGTGTTTGCACTTGTAATTTCTGTTCTTGAAAAAAATTATGAATAGCTCCTATGAGGTATAGGTATGATTATATACTGTTAAGTCTCTTGCTTGCTCTCATTGATTATTCTTGGTTTTCTTTGGGATGTTTTCAGTTTTTATTAGTTTTATGGTTGCAAACTGCCTTATGAGGCCAAATGCGAGAACATAAGGGTTTTTTTTTAAAAAAAATACAATAATATTTCCTTATAAAACTTTCTGCACATTAGGAATCTTAAGTTAAATTATTTTCTTTTAAAATTGTCACAACTTTTTATGAAAAGATGAGAAGTTTACTTCATTATCAACTTAATAGCATGATTAACATTTTCCATAAAAATAGTATAAAAAGATGTGGACAGCTATATTATTTGCATACAGTATGCAATAGTTGTATTACCCGTTACAATGTAAGGGAGTGAAAGTTGATCCATGAAGAAAGTGACTCATTTGAAATGTGGTGCTGGAGGAGAGTTTTACAGATACTGTACACTGTGCAAAGAGAGAAAATAAATGGGTTCTAGATCAAATCAAGCCTGAACTCTCTCTAGAAGCTAAAATGACTAAACTGAAGCTATTATACTTTGGTCACAATATGAGAAGACAAGAAACGCCGGAAAAGACAATAATGCTGGGAAAAGCTGAAGGCAGCAAGAACAGAGGAAGACCCAACATGAGATTGATTGACTCACTCAAGGAAGCCACAGTCCTCGGCTTGCAAGACCTGAGCAAGCCCCTTGACAATAGGACATTTGGATGTCATCATTTCATAGAGTTGCAGCAAGTCAGAAGTGAATTGATGGCACTTAACACACACATACACAGTAGACTGACTTATAAAAATAATTGTTACCATTATATATTTATATCCCACCTTTCCTCGATTATGGGAAAACCCACACATCGGTGTTTCAGGAACTTCTTCATCTGACCACACTTAGACCAGCCTAGCTTCAACAAGGTTGCTGTATCATTATATGTTTCCAACCTTTGCTTGTCTACTAATCTAAAAAAGAGAGAGAGATGAGATTTGAGGTTTGAAATGGAATTAAGCACCATAATTGTTTAGTTAGCTTATACATGTCTTCATTATCTGGCTTCCTATGTTCACTCCCTCCCTTGTATTTTTCCTTCCGTTCCTTATACCTCAAGATGGGAGCAAAACAGTTGTGACTTATAAATTGGTTTCATTCTACCTTTCTTGTTTCCTAGGAGAAAGAGAAGCTGTACGTAGAACTCAAACATATCTTAGCCCGGCAGCCTGGACCAGAAGCAGCAGAACAGCTGCAGCTATATCGGCACACACTACGGGAAAAAACTAAGCAACTGAAGGTATAAGATCTTCTCAAGAATTTATTATAAAAACAAATCTAAATGATACTGTTCTAAGACTTATGAGAGAATCACTGTACAGCAGAAAAGGAGATGTGTTCTGAATTTTTTTTGAAGGTGAGGTGTAGTGACAGGGCCAAATTAGATATAACAAGGGAATACGTTATATTTGTGTCTATCCATTCACTTCTAAAACATAAGATAGAAGTATTTTTAACACCGGTAGAGCATGCTGGCAAGGAGATTTAAATCTTGCCCATCTTATGTTAAAGTGCTCTGTTTTTAACACATTTCCTGTAACTTGGCTCACTTCAGTCCTAAGCTGGAAGAAGAATGCTGAAAGCATCAGAGCGTAGCAAGGTAAAGTGGACAGAGGCAGAATGTTTAGCTTCTCCCAGTTTGACATGTAAATGTGAATCTGTCTCTCATAGTTCTGTGCTGAGTTTACTGATAAGGACTATGGAAAGGATTACTTTTCCACCTAAAGAAGATTTACTGGGGATAAAAAAAGCCTGTCCAAAAGGGAGCTTGATTATATACTCTGTTGCTTCCACTTCCTTATTGGCCAATACCATCTGGTTCCCCAGTTCTTGTTTTCTGTTTGAAGCCTAGGGACTGGGCAAACAGTTACCTCGCTATAATGTTGTTAACGCATCCTTTTATGTGTGATTTATCCAACAATACTATAGTACAAGAAAGGAGACGAGATAAAAGCATAGCAAGGTAACATCTGGTGACAGAACAGGCTTCTTCAAGAAATGGGTGTAAATAATAATTCATTAAGTTTATACACACACACACACATATGAAAACCAATTTGTGGACATGAAACCAATTTGTAAGTCACAACTGTTCTGCTCCCATCTTGAGGAACAAACATGTGGACAAAGGGGATCCAATAGATGTTGTTTACCTTGACTTCCAGAAAGCTTTTGATAATGTTCCTCATCAAAGGCTCCTTAGTAAGCTCGAGAGTCATGGAGTAAAAGGACAGGTCCTCTTGTGGATCAAAAACTGGCTAATTAATAGGAAGCAGAGAGTGAGTATAAATGGACAGTCTTCACAGTGGAGGACGCAGGGCTCAGTACTGGGTCCCATGCTCTTTAACTTGTTCATTAATGATCTGGAGTTGGGAGTAAGCAGTTAAGTGGCCAAGTTTGCAGATTACTAAATTGTTCAGGGTGGTGAGAACCAGAAAGGATTGTGAGGCACTCCAAAGGAATCTGTTGAGGCTGGGTTGATATCCAGGAAGACATCCCTGTACTTATTCCCAAGCCATGCACCCCTGGAATGTGATATTGCAATGTAACCCTAGAATATTAATATGACACAGCAATGCCCATTTGAATTGGAATGGTCTTTCTTGCACATAAGGGAGACAAATCCAATTCCTTCTTGGCCCAAGGCAGGCTGGAATGTGGTTCTGGTTCACAAGCCAGACAAACATGATGGCCAGCTGAAAGGTTAAGAAGTGTCCATCTTTCTGCTCCTGGAAATGAAGAATTCCAGGCCCAGAGAGGGACAAATGTGAGCAGAGCTGTAAAAAAAAAATGCCATCACGCTTTTGGCAACCTTTTAAATCCTGTAATCAAAGCATAAAGAAATAAGAAATGACCCAGAGGCCCTGCAACACAAATAAATGGCTTGTATATATACGTTCTGGTATTCTTCAGGGCAAGACAGCAGAAACGCAAAGATTAAAGGTTAAGTGCTCATCTTGTTGTGAATGTGTGGTATAATTGCAAACTGATCTCACAATTTTGACTTTTAGCAAAGTTTCTGTTTTTCTTTAATTAACTGCTAAGGCCATCAAAGTCAACCAGTCTCCTGCATACCTGATGGATGCCTATCCATGTCTGACACTAAGGGAGAAATCTATCACTTTTTGGGAGCTTCAAAGGAGTCACTTTGGGAAAACAGGGCCATAAAATGTCATGTGGCCATTGTAATTAAAATTCCTATGTTGGGGTATGGATCTATGATACGAATGATCTCTGATTGGATATTCCACATATGACACTCTGATTTTCCATTGGTGTGACACTCTGCCCCCTCATTGGGTAATTGAATCGCTTGATGTGATATAATTTACTCTAGAAAACAGGCAACCCCACCTGTCAGGTTAGAGAGGAGCAACAGAAGAAAAGGAAAGCCATCCCTCCTACCCTCACCCCCCCTTCCTCTCAAGAGAAATCTCCCTCCAGAGGCCTTGCATTTCCTCTGACTGAGCCTACCCTGCAAGATCTAGGTATTGTATCACCTTCCCCCATCCTGCTTATTCAGCTAACCTCTTGTATTCTTCTTGTATGCTTGAAACTGTTTGATTGGGATGTAACTATTTGAACCCCTATTCCTATAATAAAATCCATTATTAACCAAAGGATTTTCAGTAGTCTATCTCTGTAGACATAGACAGAGATCCTGTTCACCTCACCTCTCGTAGGCCTACCATTTTGAGCTAAGAAATATTAATATTCCCCAATAAAAAGTTAGTTGAGGTGTAACAGGGTGACTGGGCATCAATGTGACAGATGAGGTTCAATGTGGCCAAGTGCAAAGTAATGCACATTGGGGCCAAGAATCCCAGCTACAAATACAAGTTGATGGGGTGTGAACTGGCAGAGACTGACCAAGAGAGAGATCTTGGGGTCGTGGTAGATAACTCACTGAAAATGTCAAGACAGTGTGCGATTGCATTAAAAAATGCCAACACCATGCTGGGAATTATTAGGAAGGGAATTGATAACAAATCTGCCAGTATCATAATGCCCCTGTATAAATCAATGGTGTGGTCTCATTTGGAATACTGTGTACAATTCTGGTCACTGCACCTCAAAAAGGATATTATAGCATTGGAAAAAGTCCAGAAAAGGGCAACTAGAATGATTAAAGGTTTGGAACACTTTCCCTATGAAGAAAGGTTAAAATGCTTGGGGCTCTTTAGCTTGGAGAAACGTCGACTGCAGGGTGACATGATAGAGGTTTACAAGATTATGCATGGGATGGAGAAAGTAGAGAAAAGTCCTTTTCTCCCTTTCTCACAATACAAGAACTCGTGGGCATTCGATTAAATTGCTGAGCAGTCAGGTTAAAACGGATAAAAGAAAGTACTTCTTCACCCAAATGGTGATTAACATGTAGAATTCACTGCCACAGGAGGTGGCGGCGGCTACAAGCATAGTCAGCTTTAAGACGGGATTGGATAAAAATATGGAGCAGAGGTCCATCAGTGGCTCTTAGCCACAGTATATATATACACATATACATATATTGGCCACTGTGTGACACAGAGTGTTGAACTGGATAAGGAACGGGAGGAAAAATACAAAGGAGGAAGTGAACATAGGAAGGCAGATAATGAAGACATGTTTAGCTAACTATACACACGCACACATACACACACACACACACACACACACACACACTATAGTACTATCTAGACCTTTTGTCTGATCTCATTACTTACTCCAAATACAGTACAGACGTTTCATAAGAAATCATCTTCCTCTTGGTAATGATACTACTACTAATAAATTAATTATTGTAAGACAGTGTATGTAGTATAGCCAAGAGATCCTAAGATTGACTGGCAGCCAGAAGTTCTAGTTCTTTTAGTGTTATGCACCACTAGGTAGCGAGCTAGACTTTTTTTTTTTAAGGCAAGAGATGCTTCAGAGGTGGTTTGCCATTGCCTGCCCATCCAAATACTGGCCAAGACTGACCTTGCTTAGCTTTTGAGATCTGATGAGATTGGGCTAGCCTGGACTATCCAGGTCAGGAGGTAATGGTACTAAACCACATGAACTGTACTTTTTGGTATATGTCTACGAATTCTTTTCACACATGCTTTCTTGAGAAAAGCTCGTGTGTAAATTTTCTAACTGGGTTGAGAGTCACATTTTGTGGTGTAATGTTTGTTTATAAAAATAAAGGAATGAAAATCTAATTAGAGCATTAATTTACAGCCCATTACTATAAATGTGCATCCCACTTGGGCTTTTGGAAACACTGCCAGAATTTTGTATGAGGTTTAATTTCCTTTCTAAATGAGCGAGATTTTCTAATGTGCCAGTCAAAACCGTTTTTCCTTCTGTCCTTAACAAGCAAGCAGAAACGGATTGAGAAAAACATTGCTAAATCCTTCATCTTTCCCTAATGCTACATCCATATATATTAGTCTCGCATCTTATTAGGGGGCTGACAAGAGTAATCTCTGTTAACCCCTTGTCACTTTAAAGCAGGATTTCCTTGGTGAGAAAAGCTTGTTTGTGCTTTTTGGAACTGCTTGAAGCATCATGCTGAACAGCAATTTGGCTTATGTGCAAGATGGTGCTGCTCTCCCCCCCCCCCCAATTGGCATGAAAATACAATATAGTACATGCTGCTTTTTATATTTGTTTTCTAAGGGCACTTACAAGAATAAAGTAGTATCCATTTGCCATCAATGGCAGCAAGAGATACAGAAGAAAGCTGACTGTCAGGGAGTTTGTGTAGACTTGCTATATTTGGCAGGCATTCAGAAGGTTTTTGGAACAAATTTTTAAGTTACAAAACTGATAGATTAATAAAGTAATGGCATGTGCTAAAGAGAACCAAAAAAAATTCTAAATGAACTCTATGAATTCTAAACTGGTCATGCCCAGTAGTGTCACAGTTTTGGGAGAAACTTTTTGCAGAAATGGCAAAGATTACACATTAAACCATTTGTGCTGCACCAGCCAGGGCAAGCCCTAGACTGTCTGGCACCCTAGGCAAGGCTAACTTCTGACACCTCCTCCTGCACTGATAATGTCACCAAGTCACTTGAGGGGTGCCCAGTTTGGTGCTCCCAGAAGGCTAGCATCCTAGGCAATTGCCTAGTTTGCCTAGTGGCAGGGCCAGCCCTAGCACCAGCTTTAGTTCTATTAATATGGGAGAAACAAAATTAAAAAGTGACATCTAAAGGATTAATTGTATTTATGTTAATGGCAGCCCGTAAGACAATAGCCAAAAGTTGAAAATCTGTAGAAGTATTAATGTTACAGTTCTGGTATACTGAAAAATTTGGTATGGCTGAAAAATTAATGAACCAAATCAGAACAATTAAAGATAAAGCCAAAACTTCAAACTTTGAAACATGGCATGATTTTATTTTATACATAACTCAGAAGAATACTCAAAGCACATTTAAGCCCTTCCTCAGATTATGGGATAAAATTAAGTAAGACTCTCTCGGCATTTTAACTATATTCGTTTAAAAGTTTAAAAAGGCTGAGCTCTCTATCAGTGCTCCAGTTTGCTTAACTAGGGTTTTTTTTGTGATGTTGTATGTTCATCGCAGTTTTTATTTTGGGGGGGGGGAGTGTGCTGCTTTTTTGTGCTTGTGTCTGTATATTGCCATTATGTCGTCTTTAAAACCAATAGAATTTAATTTCTAAAAAAGAAAAAGATTTCCCTGAACTTTCGCCGAATTTTTGAGATTAAAGACTAAAAGTAATAGAATTTCACAGAACAAGTGTAATGTGCCCACAACAGCTGTACCTTGGCCCTTATCACATTCATGAAAATAGTATGTGTGCAATAACTTTTCTAATTAATGAAGTCCTTTTACATATTTACTAGCAAAGCCAATAACAGCTTCAGGAGTGTGATTTAGATTAGGAAAATGGCACAATGAAGGGTAAACACCTTCTACCTTTTGCACAGTTGTTTTGATCAGAATCAAAGCCATCCCACTTTTAAGAAAAAATGGGAACACTGAGAGATCCACTCAAGAATTACCTATATTTCATGCAGTTTGTCCCTCAAATGCAAGGCCACTGGGTGAGGACTCTGGGAGAGATTAGGAGAACAGAATTCAGGGGCTTGCATCATGCTATATTAATAGATGCATTTATTTTTTTTCTAATGTAGTTTTGACTGTAGCCACTAGGGACTCATGGAAGGCAGGGCACAGTAAAGAGTTTGGCCTTTTTGCAAAGTTTACTCTGAGGGTGCATAGATAGCCCTTGCTTCTCTGATCCTGCTAAACTCATCACCTAATCCTTCATTGAATCAAGGCAAGACCAGCCAGGACAAGCTACAATAATTGCCAGCATTCATCCTCCTAAAAAGGTCATAAGCTACAATAATTGCCAGCATGCATCCTCCTAAAAAGGTCATAATCTCTATCAGAGTATGGTTCCTCTCTTCCTTTAGTTCTACCCAGCTCCTGCAAAGCCAGATCCTGCAAAAGGGCAGCACTGTTAGTGTACGGTAGTGAGTTTTATAGTGTTATTTTCTACTTTCCTCTAACTCTTTTCTACACTTTTTCGCCTTAGTAGATGACCTCCAGCGGCAACTGGATCGAGGCGGTGTGGCGGTGCTGATGTTACTAGATCTGTCGGCTGCATTCGATACAGTCGACCATCAGCTGCTGATTCATCGCCTCGCTGACATAGGGGTTAGGGGGTTAGCCCTACAATGGCTTTCCTCCTTCCTCATGGGTCGGGGACAAAGGGTGGCGATTGGGGGTGAGCGATCCCAGAGGCGCACACTAGACTGTGGGGTGCCTCAGGGAGCAGTTCTCTCCCCGATGTTATTTAACATCTATATGCACCCCCTTGCCCAGGTTGCTCGGAGGTTTGGGCTGGGTTGCCATCAATATGCAGATGACACCCAGCTCTATCTGCTAATGGACGGCCGACCCGCCTCCGCCCCGGGGAACCTGGACCAGGCTTTACAGGCTGTTGCAACGTGGCTTAGGCTGAGTGGGCTGAAGTTGAACCCGGCGAAGACAGAGGTTCTCTGTGTGGGTCGTGGCGCTCTGGGGAAGGAAATATCTCTCCTGGCCTTTGACGGTGCCCCGCTGAAGGTGGCACAATGGATAAAGAGCTTGGGTGTTTTACTGGAGCCTTCATTATCAATGGAGGCCCAGATAACAGCCACTGCCAAGTCAGCATTTTTCCATCTGAGGCGGGCGAAGCAGTTGGCTCCTTTCCTAGAGCGTCGGGACCTAGCAACGGTGATCCATGCGACGGTCACCTCAAGACTTGACTACTGTAATGCCCTCTACATGGGGCTGCCTCTGTGCCGGACCCGGAGGCTGCAGCTAGTGCAGAATGCGGCGGCCAGGCTGTTGTTAGGTCTCCCAAGATGGGAGCATATACAGCCGGGGCTACGCGAACTGCACTGGCTGCCGATTGTACACCGGGTCCAGTACAAAGTGCTGGTCATTACCTTTAAAGCCCTATATGGCCGAGGACCGACCTACCTGAGGGACCATCTTTCCCTGTACGAGCCCCAGAGAGCACTGAGGTCAGTAGGGAAAAACAGATTGACTATCCCCGGGCCAAAAGAAGTTAAACTTCAGAATACCCGAGCACGGGCCTTTTCTACCGCGGCCCCATACCTTTGGAATCAGCTCCCAGAGGAGGTACGGGCCCTGCGGAGCCTTGATCAGTTCCGCAGGGCCTGTAAGACCACCCTCTTCAAACGGGCATTTGGGAACTGCTGAAGTATAAATGTGTAACAAAGGAAAACGCCAAAATGGTCCAGCTTAGGGATCTTGCTATTATTATCTCAACTGACAGGGATAGCGTCAAACAATAATGTTACTGTCAGATTTAGTAATGTTTAACTAAGTATTGATTGTTTTTAAAATGTTAATCTTAATGTTTTATTTATTGTATTGTTTATTTATGGATACTGTTAGCCTCCCTGAGCCTGCTTCGGCGGGGGAGGGCGGGATACAAATAAAATTTTACTTACACTTTTCTCCTCCTTCGCTTTGCTCTGTTCCTTTCATTATTTGCCATTTTGTCTATCCCCATTTATAAATGAGGGACAGAAGTTAGAATTTATTTATTTGTATCCCACGTTTCTCCCCAAGGGAACCCAAAATGGTTTATAACCTTCTCTCCTCCATTGTATCTTCACAACAACCTTGTGAAGTAAGTTAGGCTGATGGGCAAGCTTCCATGGCAGAGTGGAAATTCAACCCATGTTTCCCAGATCTTAGTCCAACACTTTAACCACTATGCAAGCTTAGTTTTTATAGCAAATAGCATGGGGGTTGTCTGGAGATAACCTCAGCAGGATATAAAATAAATAAATACAATTATTCCAATCCCTTTCATTTTGGAGCCTGGAATTCCCATGCGCATCCTGAAGCTGGTGGTCAATTTTGTGTTTCCTAGTTTTATTTTCTGATGAATTATGCTTGCTACAAATGGACAGACAGATGAACATGTGGAGCCTTTTATTATCATAGATATGTGGCAACAGCCAGCCAAGTGATTTGGTTTGTTATAATATTTGGTTTGGATCAGGGTCATATGGGAAGTCCAGATGGTGGCTCTGGGCAGCCTGCTCAAATGTCAGTAGATTTCAGTCTTCCTATACATAGTTTTTGGTTAGTTTAGTGCAGGGATCCCCAGCCTTTTTCAGCCTTTGGAATTCAGACACAAAGTGGTGGCCACAACCACAGAACGGAGGCTTTGGTAGGGGGATCCAATCACACCATGTCAGGGAGTGAGGTGATGCCTCAGTATTTCAGGCAGACGCTGTTTATCAAGATTAACATATTGCTTTAAATATTGTCTTGCATACACACAAAATTAGTTTACATACTGGGCTAGCTAAGAAACTTTTCATCTGGCAGTATCTGTCTTCTGGTTTCCACAGAAATTATATCATACCAACAGTGATTTTTTTTAAAAAAAAATTCTCCTGCCAGTTGCTGGAGTTTGAGCAGGCAAGACTCATTAGAGCTACACGATAACCCTGCGTCTACCACATTTATGCAAAAGGAAAAAGTGCTTCTTCTTCTGGCTGTCCCTTTATGTGAGCCCAGCCCTTTTTAATCTGCACTACTAATTGTAGCAGTAACAGTTAGTGCTGATGGGCTGGTGTGAGCTCCTTGATGTGTACAGTAAAAGTGATTTTGTCTAGATTTTGGTAAATTTTGTCTAGATTTTGAAAAGTGAACAAATTTTGGTCCAGAGGAGCTATCTGTGTTAGTCTGTAGCTGCAAAATAGTAGAGTCCAGCAGCACCTTTAAGACTAACACATTTTATTGTAGCATAAGCTTTCAAGAAACACAGCTCTCTTTGTCAGATGCATGGAGGGTATGTAGAAACTGGCCAGAGATATATAGGTGGTAAAGGGAGGGGGGAATGGATACAGGAAGTTAGTGCCATGTAAATGGAAAGCAGTTGCATAAGAAAAGGTAGAGTGCGCAATTCAGACTGGGTGTGACCACTTCCATCTATTGATGCAATACCTGAAAGGGAAAGGTAGTTACTTCTGGTTATGAAATAACCGTCCAAAGTCCCTATTCAGTCCATGTCTGACTGAATCAAATTTACATATGAATTCTAATTCATCAGCTTCTGTTTGGATTTTGTTTTTAATTTTTTTTTTGTTGAACTATGGTGACCTTTAAGTCCGTGACAGAATTTCCTGGTAGATTGAAGTGTTCTCCTATTTCTGGATATTGCCGTTTTTTATGTCAGATTTGTGTCCATTTATTCTTTTGCGTAGAGGTTGGTTGGTTTGTCCTATGTACAGAGCAAAGGGGCGTTGTTGGCACATGAGAGCCACAACTCTACCCACATATCTACCCAGAAAATACTATTACAAGACTCAATGGCATCAACTACACAATCTCTGGCTCTTACAGCTGCTCATCCTCCAATATGATATATGCCAGGGGTGTCAAACATATGGCCAGCGGGCCTGATCTGCCCCCCAGAGGGCTCCAATCAGGCGTGCTAGCAACTTACCATCATCTGCTTCCTTCTCCCTTGTCTGCTTTCTTTGGTCGCCATGTTGTGTTTCTCCCCTGCAGTAAGCCAGCCAGTAAAGCAGCCTCTCCTCGTTCTTCCCCTCTTCCCCCTCCTTTTTCACAAAGGGAGGAGGAGAGAGGAGGAGCCTAAGTCAATGAAGCAGCTTGGCTCTATAGCTCTTCTGTGTTAAGTTTGCCAGGCTCAGTCAATCACACTGCAGAGCTACTGAGCCAAGCCTCTCTTCCCTCTAGTGGCAGAAGCTCCTCCCTCTTCTTATCCTCTGGGGAAGGAAGGAAAGAGCCAGAGCTTCCTTTGCCCAGTCCCTGCCATCGGGAGAGATACAAAGAAAGCACTTTTGAAAGTATGAGCTTTTTTGCCTTGCTACAGAAAGAGAGAGAGAGAGAGTCTTTTATTGGGCTTGTTATGAATGTAACTGGGTCCTCCTCCTGTTTTGTACTATATTCATGTCTTCCAGTCTTTCTCAATAGAAAAGCAGGTGAACTATATAGAAGAGCAATAACAACAAGTCAGGATAGGCTGAGATTGTGTATCCATCCAGGCTTACTCAGCAAATTTCCTTTAATTTTTCTTTCACATTTTCCTTTGATTGGGGAACTTGATTGAACTTAAGACTTCCCAGATAGTAGGCTAATACTGACCACTGTACATGGCTGTCAGGCACCATGTTGGGGGGCTCTTGGTTTAGTGCTTTGTATTAACTTAGCGATTTGTGGAAGTTATAACAATATCTGGGCAAGTGGATTTGTCACTTTAATGTGCAAGCAGAAATATAAAATACCAGGAAGGATTTAGTGTTATTTAAGGTTTTGTGATTTATACTGGAACCATTCAGTTATTTATATTGTTCTTCTTACAGGAGGAAAATATGTTAGTTAGAAAATCAGTTTCCATTAATGACACTTGATTTAAGACATGGTCAAGCTCATGTTTATTATGTGCCATGCATGTTTTTTTGGACGTAACTCCCACTGAATTCAGTGGAACTTACTATCAAGTAAAGGTTAGCATATGTTGGAAGCCACAGATTGTTTTCTTTGCAATCATGTTTTCAGATAAATTTAGTAATAAAGTTTTGTTTCTTTTGTTAGAAAAACTCATAATTTATAAAGCACTTTTTTCAAACATTTAGAAAGGTTGTCTAAAATTGATTATATATTGTTTAAAATTGTTTATGTATTGAAAGACACTAACAGCAGAAATCTTGTTAATATTTCTGAATGTCTAGATCTTTGATGGCTATTGGGGCACAGGGTAGTTCTTCCACTGGTGCAACACCACTGAGAATGGCACATATTGGTGAAGAAGGGGGGTGATTTTTGCTCTTCTCATTAGAAGAGCAAAACCCTCACATCTCTCTCCCAATGGCATTTGTGACAGTCTCCATCAAATTGTTCGTAGTCTGGATCTTCCCTAACCCGTCGCTATTATACCCCGCAGCTTTTTTACAACAAATTTCCTGATCAGACATCCCTCCATCCTTCATTTCTAAGCATCGTTGGTCCCGTCGCTGGTTGATCAGAGGTCTCAACCGGACCTCATTTTTTGAGATGGCATTCCACACTTGTGCAAGCACAGTACGTGGGATATTGTGCTTGGCTTTTTTTAAAAAAAGATGCCAGAAAAGGTGGGCGATCTGCCCCCCCATTTAAACACCCAGAAAGGAAGGGGAAGCCCAGGAGTTCTCTTTGCTATCTCTCCGCCTGGCAGGGAGACAGCAAAGGTGGGTGATCTTCCTCCCCTTCCATTTAAACACCCCACCGTGATGTTTAAATGGGGGGGGAGCACGGCAACTCTCTTTGCTGTCTCTCCGCCTGGCGGGGAGACAGCAAAGGTGGGTCATCTTCCTCTCCTGGCAGGGAGACAGCAAAGGTGAGCGACCTGCCTCCCCCCCCCCCATTTAGGAAAGGTTCCCTGTGCAAGCACCAGTCATTTTTGACTCTGGGGTGACGCTGCTTTCACAAAGTTTTCATGGCAGACCTTTTACGGGGTGGTTTGCCACTGCCTTCCCCAGTCATCTATACTTCCCACCCCCAGCAAGCTGGGTACATATTTTGCCGACCTCGGAAGGTTGGAAGGCTGAGTCAACAATTGCTGGTGCAATGATATCATTTGGAGTGGGCTCTCGCAGGGAAGCGGATGTGCGCTTGCGACGAGTCGGCTACAATGGAGCTTTCAAACATAGAAAGTACACACAGGAGTCGTCGGAAGCATTCTTATTCCGGATTTAATGTACTATCAAAAAAGTCCGTGTCTCAGTCGTGGCAGTTCAGGACACGAACGAGCGGCTGACCATTGCCAGATACTTATGTTTGAACAACCGCATAAAATCCAACATGCATCTGACTTTCATCCATGCCCATCTCATCAGTTTATGTGCGTCTGACCTCGGCCAGAGAGAACAAATTACCCATGTCATGAATTTGTTGTATTTTTTTAAGGTTTTATCTTCTGAGCTGAATATGTATGAATCACAGAGTCAAGAATACAAATACGAAATTGAAAGGCTTGCCAATGAGCTTCTGAATGTCAAGAAGAAATATCTTACTCAAAAACGGAAAGAACATGAAAACAAGTAAGAGATACTGCTAGTGCTGCTAGTAACGATAATCCTGTTTGATAACAATATTATTGTCTGGCTGATCTCCATTTCTGAGATGATGCTTGTTCCGAGAATGAGGCAGATGAAACTGGCCATTCTCTCCCTTGGCCCCTGTGTTAAGTGTCATCAAGTTGCTTCTAATTTAAGGTGACTGTATGAATTAATGACCTCCAAAATGTCCTATCATTAACGGCTATTCTCAGGTCTTGCAGACTGAGGGCTGTTGATGAAGTTAGTCCTTCCCATGTTGAGCATCACTCTTTTCATGCTGCCTTCAACTTTTCCTAGCATTATTGTCTTTTCCAGTGATGGGCATTCCATAAGCACAAGTATAAACCTCCTGTAAGTGGAGTTGCTTTAAACACTTCATGACTTGAACATAAAACATCATATATCCTAAGCTGTTTTTCTTAGGGTGTGCCTGCAAAGATATTTCTGTCTGCAGCTGAACAATTCTGTGTAAATCCAGGACTGAGCAATTCTGTGTAAATCCAGGACTGTCAGAGAAGTATAATTATAATGTTAGGGTGTGAGAAACTTGCATTGCTGTTCTTGGTGCTGCATCTAGTTTAACACTGTCTTCATAGGTTGGATGAAAAGAGGGAAGGGAACTAGAGTTGACTGTGCATAGGAAGAAAACCAGATGCACTGAAAAAGTTGTATTGCATCTGCAAAAACTTCATGCAGATGTATATTTTTTTAATGAGCTGCTTAATTAATTAACTTTATTTATATGAGTCCCTTCTCCCAATGGGGACCCATAGTGTCTTACATTGTTTTCCTGTCCTCCATTTTATTCTCATGACTACTCTGTGAGATAGGTTAGGCAGAAAGTATGTGATTGACTCAAAGTCACCCAGCAAGTTTCCATGGCAGAGTGGGAATTTGAACTTGTGTTTGACACCCTAACCACTACCCCACCCTGGTTAAAAAGGATCTTTAATGAGTAGGAGTTCTTTGCCTAGTGATCAAATCACCTGGAATCACGCAGATATCATAAGAGAAGATATGCTCAGCAAGCTAGGAGAGAATTGCTGAGCCTCCATCATCATGTATTTTCCCCTGTCTACCTATATCTGCCAGACTTTTCCCATCTCTTATAAAACTTTTTTAAAAAATTAATCATTCCTTATTTCTTCTCTGCTCCAATAATCTATTCTTAGATTGGATTAGGTTGTTTTAAGATTGGCAGGGCTACTTCCAAGCTTGTGCTCATGGTATGCGGTCACATCCTTGTTCTTACCCTGATTAGTTGAAATGGTTTCTTTGTTATCAAGAGATTGTGGAAATGTGTTTCCTCCCTTTTCATGCCAGTGGAGATAGAACAAGATGGGTAGCTGTATTAGTCTGTCTGGAGCAGTAGAAAAGAACAATAGCTTAGTAGCCCTTTAAGAACTAACAGAATTTGTGGCAGGATATGAACTTTCCTGAGTCACTGCTCACTATTGGACTTTTGCTCTTTTGTACATGCCACTGGAAAAGACAACTAATAAATTCCTCAGACTGAGCCTATTGCTTTGAATATCTTTGCAGTGTATACTGTCAGCTTTTCCCCACTTTACCTATCTGTACAGAATGTTTCTTGTTTCTGGATATTTTCAAGATCACAGGCACTCATTGAAACATATTGAGAATTACCCTTAGCCTAAAGCAGTGGTTTTCAAATTGGGTCACAACAACTGACTCATAGGTGGGCTGCAGCAACATGTGGTGTGTAGTCCACAGTCCCAACAAGTGAGCCAGGCCCCCCACGCTACTTGCATTGAAATCAGCCAGAATTCTGAGTCCCAAGAGAGGGGGCAGCATTTTCTTGTACAGGCCAAGGCACTGCACTATTGTTTGCCAAGCACACACTGACTGAAATCCTTTGACAGCTACTGCATCTCTGTTTTGTTTGTGCAAGTCAGTCAACAGCTTTGCACCTTTATGTTCGTGTGGGTCTCCCAAATGCTTCTGCACTGATTTTTAAGCAAGCTTCCAATTGCTTTGGCCCTGATTTTTAGGCAGGCTTCCAAACTCTTTGATGCGAGTTACTGACAATATATAGTCTTTTTTTTCCTTTTAAATGAAATGTAAAAGTTTAAAATGAGTACCCAGCTTGCTGGGGGTAAAGTGTAGATGACTGGGGAAGGCAATGGCAAATGACCCCGTAAAAAGTCTGCCATGAAAACGTGATGTCAGACTGGTGCTTGCACAGGGGGAATTACCTTTACCTTTTTATTTATATCTTACCTGTTTTTAACCAATGCTTGCAATAACAGTCATTTCCAGGGAACTAATGGTATAGGGGCCCTGACCTGGATAGCCCAGACTAGCCATCTCATCAGATCTTGGAAGCTAAGCAGGATCAGCTCTGGTTAGTATTTGGATAGGAGACCACCAAAGAAGTCCAGGCAAATGATGGCAAACTGCCTCTGAATGTCTCTTGCCTTGAAACCCTATAGGGTCTCCTCATGTCAGCTGAGACTTGGGAGCACTTTCAACCACCAAGGAGATAATGAAGGAAACTCTGGGCTTTTCTGGGTTAAAGATTCCCATTACCAGAGTGGTGGCAGTAGTTTTTGTACTTGACTTATTCTGGAGTTAACAGGTATGGTAGGCTGGATTAACAGGTATGGTAGGCTGGTGAATGAGTGCAAGTA
The DNA here is from genome assembly GCF_032191835.1 of Heteronotia binoei. NCBI lineage: Eukaryota > Metazoa > Chordata > Lepidosauria > Squamata > Gekkonidae > Heteronotia > Heteronotia binoei. Next base: position 72,837,288 of record NC_083228.1, on the reverse strand, counting down.
TGCTATCATCCCAGGAACAGCTCCTCTGCCTACACCACCTGCAACCAGCTTCTGTTTCATAAAGCAGTTAGTGTCCAAGAGCAGCAACAGCTAGACTGATGCTTGCAGAGAGATATGCAGAAATGGAGGCAAGGTGGCAGGCCACTAAGTTCCTAGTGAGCTACATGCCTGCTACATTCTGTGGCTTTGACAGTGGGCTGTCTTTATTATATTTAGAAATACGTATAGTAGTATTGCATTTCTTGTTCTTTATATTGTGAAGGGAGGAAATAGCAAAGGGTTGCTTTACAAGTGGGTCCTAGATGGTGAAGTTTAGATACATTGGTCCTGTTGAGCAGAAGGCTGAATTCCATTTGTAGCCTTGAGGGTAACTTATTTTCTCCTTCCTTATATTACCATAATATTCTGACGAAACAGTTCTTTGTCTTTGCCACTTGGAAGCCTGCTAGATTTTTTTTTGACTAGATTTTTGCAATCATGCCTTTTCCTTCTATATGGATTAGATGTATACTGTACAATTCATGACAATGAATCAAATATTACCTCCCTGACTTCCTACTGTCCCAGAACCCTATTTAGAAATCAGTTTCCTTATTTCTCTTAATCATATTTTAAGACTGTGAACAGTTCTGATGACAGAATTAGCAAAACAGTCAGTGATCAAATATGACCTTTGCCCTTCAGCAAATGGCATAATGCTGCCTTGATGTTTGGAATTAGCAACAGTTGTTCATGGCTAATGGCTTTCCTGGAGCTTTATGATCAATATACAATGCCACTACAATGTCTAGCAATCCATTTCCAGCAGCTAAGTGTCCTTTTGAAAACAGCTATAATCTTTAGAATTTGAACTCTGGGTTTTGCTTTCCATTTCAGCATTAGAAGGGAAACAGTCTTTGTTGCAGTATTTTCAACTCTAGAAAGTACCATTATATTTTAAAGGGCAACAGATTATAAGGAATAAGGAACCAATCTTTATAGAAATGTATGTGCTATTCACATACAATACATGGTTTCTGTTATTTCTCAGTTTTATGCAGGGTCTTTCTTGATGTTTATAAGCACAGAATTTTTGACGTAAATTCATCCTGTTTAACTTTCTCTCTTTTTCTGACTTTCATCGAGGTGGGGTGCATATTTGTAGGTAAACAGCATATTCATAATATAATTCAGTTTTTGTTGCAACATGAACAAATTTGTGACATAAATCTGTGACATAAAAATTCAGTTTTGAATGACATTGAGCAAGTTTTTCTTGCTGCTCCTGCAGAGGGGATTGTCATGGGGTCATCCTTTTTCTCTTGCCTTCCTTGGATACAGTCATAGATCACAGTGTGCTATAAAAAAGATCAGTACACACATCTCTTATAGTGGTACTGCCCTTCCTCTCTTTCCCCATCACCTGGCCTTGAAGTTATTGTTTCCCAGAGCAGGATTATTATGTGTGGTTTTTTTTTGTAAAATAGAGTTTATTGGGCAAAAGATAACATCAACTCCAGGGAAACTATTTAATTATTTGAACAGTAGATAGCTACAGGAATGTTTGTGGCTTTGATCTGCTTTACACAAAGTCTTAAAACATGTTTTCAAAATCCTGTCTTAAAAGAGACATCACTGTACTTACAGAAAGTTACATTTTACAAAGGCCTGATTACTCTATTGGAATGTTTTTTACATTAGTGTAGCGTCTTGATGCACCTCAGTTCATAAAAAACATCCCCCTTGCATTGCTCTACCAGGGACTCCTCTCTTGTTTCATCAAATACCGTAGCTGAGTGAATAGTGAAACTGTCCTCTGTTCTTCCTGTGGCCACTCAGTTCCAGCTGTGATTGTTCATCCTGCAGTGCATGTTCGAGAGGCTGTGGCTGTTGGTTCAAAGTCATATAGGCAGTGTCGCTTTTGTGAAAAAAAGAACAAACTGGATAATTATCACTAGAAGTCTGTTAAATGTGGGAAATGGCTGACACGATTTATTCATTAAAATTCAACAAAGGAAAAATATCTCCCCTTTTTGCCTTTGATGATGTCAGCCTTTCATATGAAAACAAATTATCGTTTGGTGCAGCAGAACTAAGATTAGAAATTCCGAGTGACTAACCTAACACTTATTCTGCTTTTAATGAGAAACTGTGGCCATTTTGAGAGGGTAGCATTAGGGGAGCTCATTTAGTGTTAACTTTTAATAATTCTGCATACCATCAGCAGTCATTTAATTAGATCCAAACAGATATGTAATTGTGGCTGTTTAATGTAAAAGACTTTAATCAACTTATTTTTTAAAAAATGATCCCTTGATAGAAGAGTTGGAGCTATGAAAACTTTAGGAACTTTTGGAAATAATATAAAAATTATACAGTGTAAAAATATGTAATATTCCTTTCCTTATCTCCCCCCCCCCCCCCCCCGCACCCGGCTTCCAAAGGGAAAAGGAGAGAGCCTTCAGTAACTTAGAACGTGACTTCTCCGGACAGAAGACCAGAGTTCCACGTTTCACTGGAGGTGGTTTCCCACTAAGCAACCCACCTCCCAAAATTGTGGCCTGAACAATTGTACAATCACACTTCATCTTCTGCCTTAGCATCTCCATCTGAACTGAAGTAACATTTTTGGATATATGTGATAGTACTATTGCTTTGAGGGGGGGATTTACAGCAAAAACATTGACTTGAGATCACTGTGGTTTTTTAAATCAGAGGCTGGAGTAGGCAAATGCTGTTCTTTATACTGTCTTAGTCAAATGCTGCCCTATGGATATCAGTGAAACTACACAACATGAGAGAGGTGCTCATTTTGAAGAAAACGTTTTATTTCTGAGCATCTTTATTGAAGGTAAGATGTGTTGAAATCAGTGTGGCTTACTTCCAAGTAAATACTTTGAGGACTTTGTGTTAAACGTGTAATCAAGCAGTTTCTAAAAATGCATAGCTGCATTGCCTCAAACTACTTCTTCCTAAATATACCTCTTAAAACCTTGTGAGAAAAAAAAGGACATCACCAGCATAGCCATCTTAAGAAAAATAAAGCGCTGAGAATTGGTCTACATTAATTTGTGGAGCTCTAAGCTCCTGTGTATTATGCAGTTGCAGGAGACATTAGGAAGATCAGAAAAGTGTGTGGCAGTGCTAAGCCTGCACAAATCCCATGCTGGGGAATGTTGTTCTTTTTTACAATGAGCAGGTATCAAGTATGGTGGTAACTACTGAACAGTACCCAGAGCTTCTTTGTTGGGAATATGCCTTGCTTTCATTTAATTTGTTTCTTGTATTCCAAATGTGGATGCTAAATGTAATCAAGCTTAAAGGAAGACAGATCTGCAGCATTTAAAATGGTTCATATATGGCGCCTCCCCACCATGATAACTTTTTCAAACCTAAGAGACCTAATTATTTTATTTTTTAATCAAATTTATATCCTGCCCTCCCCTGGATATTATTAGTCATTAGCACAATATGAGCTCCTGCAAGAGGGGGTGGGTGGGAGTACTCAAGCTGCACAGAATAAAATGTTTTGAAAGTGGCTCTGGTGTGAAATGTTTACTGTCTGCCTCAGGAGTGAAAAACTAGTCCAAAGAGAGATCCTGATGAATATTTTATATTTTAAAAATTCTTTGCAAAGATACTGATCTTTGCTTTGGTGGAATAAATAATTAAAAATTAAAGCTGGTATTGAAAACTATCAATGTAAGTGTTTAATTTTAAAAGGAGCCCCATGGTACAGAGTGGTAAACTGCAGTACTGCAGTCCAAGCTCTGCTCATGACCTGAGTTCAATCCCGGGGGAAGCTGAGTTCAGATAGCCAGCTCAAGATTGACTCAGCCTTCCATCCTTCCGAGGTCGGTAAAATGAGTACCCAGCTTGCTGGGGGCAAAGTGTAGATGACTGGGGAAGGCAATGGCAAACCACCCTGTAAAAAGTCTGCCAAGAAAATGTCATGATGTGACATACCATGGGTCGATAACAACTCGGTGCTTGCACAGGCGACTACTTTACCTTTTTTAAAATTCTAAAAATCAAGTAAAACTGATGGGGGGACTCCAGTTTGCTGTTACATCAGGGATCAGGATACTGAGCTATTAGATGTAGTGTTTTCTTTAGCTTCCCAAACAGCTATCAGTCTTATTAGATCTTCTGTATCATGTGCCTTGTCTCCTGAAGGAAGACGTTCTTTTTTCATGACATTTCCTTATAACCATAACAGTCTGTTCACTGTAAACTAATGATGGACATAATAATGACTAGATGAGACAAAGTATTAATGGGAAGTAGCTAATACGATAGACTTCAGGGGGAAATTGAACTGAATCTACAGAGCAATTTCAGAATCTGCTATTGGGCACTGCTGATTTTTAGACATGGCCCAATCTGCCACATTTAGTCATGTCACTGAAGCTTCTGGGCTTGAGACGTCCCTTTTATAGTTATAAATAGAATCCCTATGGGATAAAAGTGGGCCAACCTCCCCTTGTTACCAGTTATAGAACTGAGACAAAAGGAGCTTAAGGGACTACATAGAAGTGGCAGCCAGTGGAATAATTTGAATCTTTGAATGAGACAGAAAGCTGGACTTTTCCATGTACAATGATTTCTCCCCAACCACACTTCTTATGGCAAGTTTTGCTTCCTTTCTTACACCAAGCTGGAAGAAATGTGGTTGGAAGTGCAGTTGCTGGGAATGACTCAGCACCTACTGCATCTCAACTTCAAACTCACTCCACGCGCTTTATGTATGGCAGACTTACATGGGTCACATCTAGTTAGCCCTTAGGGAACTGAACTGATGGTTTTGCCTATCTATTCTATTTATATATTTTTCCAGATGGCTCTTAGAATGTAAAACAAACCTAATATAAAGAAACTACAATAGAGACTGCAATTTTTAAATACTCCTTTGATGCTGCACGTGTATACACAAGCTACAGTATACACAAGCTACAGAAACTTCTATGTGTGATGCTCAGGTTAATGCTGGAAAAAGTACACTGAGTGCTTTCACTGTTTTCTTACACATGCCCAAAGGTCAATGCAAATGTTTTATCAAGCTATGTATCATTTGCGGCTTTTATGCTATTGATTGGTCTCCCCCCACCCCGAGAGTTCAGTGTTATATTGCAGAATTATCAGGACAGATAATTCTGGTACTAGAGTTTTTATGAAAAAAGAGACTGCAGTGGACTTCCAGATGTCATCAGCTTCCTCTACTTGTTTGGATTACTATAGAAAAAAAGAGAAATGAAAAGTACCTGTTTTCGCTCCTTTTTTAAAGCTCTCATCAAATTTTACCTGACTGTGGAAAAACTTCACAAGAAATTTCAGCTGAGTCTTATTAAAATGAGTAGGACTTGAGAGCAAAAAACACATCCATGTGACAGGCCTGAACAGCATTGTTATTCTGTAGGTCACTTTTAGAAGATATACAGATGGCTGCAGCAAACAAGTGGGAAGTGATCCAGGGAAGACTAGGTCCCTCCTCCTCCCCCCATTACAAGCTTTTAGGCAACTAAGAGAAGGCATAACAATAAATCAACCCTATATTTAATACAAAGTATGTCATGCATGCATGGGGTGATGTGGTGTAAGGGTGTCACAAGGCTGTTGCAATTAATGCCCGAAGAAGAAAAAGGTATTGGTTGAGATGTGATGTCACTGCCATGTGCTCACTTCTCTGGTAGAATAATTAAGGATATCACTGTTCAGTAACTGCAGCTCCACTTCCCTGCTTTTCACTTTTTTCATGAGAACATTTCAGAGGGTAGCTGTGTTGTTCTGCAGTACGACAGTTAGATTTGAGTCCAGTAGCACTTTAGAAACCAACAAGATTTTCACGCTTCTGAGAGCCAAAGGTATCTTGGACAAAGGGAGCTTTGACTCTTGAAAGCTTATATCCTAAAAATCTTGTTGGTGCTACTGGACTCAAATCTAGCTATTTCATGAGTCCAACATTCAGCTTACGTAGCTATTCAATTGCAGTAATGTGCTGTGTCTGTCAATAAAAGGACCTTTTTTACTCACTGCCTTCCCAGCCTCAGGAGCCAAGTCCCAGAGGAAAGTGGCTGGTGGGGCTGCAAGACTGGCAATCTCAGACTCACTGCAGCTGGTAGGGGCTCCAGTGTCGCAGCACCAAGAGAAGTAGGCATTAGGCAGCAAGTGGGGAAGAAAGAGAACCAACAGCATGAACATTCCTTGGGACCAGGCAGGCCCACAGAAAGCTGGCCTGGCCCAGCTATGGGAATTTGCACTCTGGCTGGCTTCCTGGGTCAACCGGTCAGGGGCCAACAGGCTGACCCTGATGGGACCTATCATGGGGAGAACAGGAAGGAAGGAACTGGTTCATCCCTTCTCTGGCAGTCTAGGCCATCCAGAGGACAGGAAATTGAGATGGGGGATGGGGTACAGGCAGGGCCAAACTTAACCCAGCCATATAAGGCAGCTCCCACAAGCTCTAGGATTGCAAGACCAAGCTGTAGGATTGCAAGACTAGGCATCCTGGGGAATGAGAGGAACCAGTTGGCGCACGCTCTTCCTCTCCCCAGTTTGAGGCCTGTGAAGCTCAGGGTCTGATGCCCACATGATGGCAGAAGGACAGGCTTCAAGGATGGCCAGGGGCAGCATCACACAATGGAAGGTATACCTTACACAGGTAAATGAGCTGTGTTTACGATGTGGTTAGGATACCATGTGATATGTCATATTTGTGAAGGGGAGTACATTCCAGAGTGAAAAATTGTAAGAAGGAGAAAGGGAAATTTTAAACTGTGCCAAATTAGGAAGACTAGGTATTCAGGCTTGTTTTGTAGTAGTCACTGTCAATTTCTTAGATAAGCAGGAACCAATATAGGTGGAAGCATCCTGCAGTTTGTCTACTTCACAGATTAATGGCATAGATGTCCACAGGGGCAAGGGGCTACTTGCCTCCTCCAACTAAATGTACTGATTTTTAATAATGTACTCTGACACATACCTCCAAATTGTCAGCAACAGGTCTAGAGTGATCTCTGAGATGATAGACAACTTCTAGTGAGATAATAACAGGCTCTAGTTGTCAGACCTGGACTCTGCACTGTTCTAGAGGAGACGTTCCTGAGCCAGCAGGCAGCTTGGATGAATACTGCTTGGCCAGTCTGAACAATGCAGTGTGCCCAAACTTTACATATTTTATCATCTAAGCCATTGGTCATGTGGGCTGGGGCTGATGGGAGTTGTAGGCAAAAAACATCTGGAGAGCTACCGTTGGCCACCCCTGATCTAAGCTCTCTGCACTCAGAAGAACCTTGCCAAAATGGAGAAAAGGAGAAGAAGATCTGAGTGACAGCGGGAGAGAGAATGGTAAGACTCCATTAAACACTGAAGACTTCTATCCAGCCATTCCAACCTAAAACTGTGATCTAAATCATGTCTGCTTTGAAGAAAACATCATGGAACCCAGAAGAGTGTGAAAAGATGGTGAAGAGCAATGTTGGAGGGTGGAGAAAAAAGCAGGTGATCTGTAGTTACAATTAATAAACCTTATCCCTCCCCCCTAAGGATTATTTCTGTGGATAATTTGAGTGAGGGATAAGGTTATGAACTTTGAAACTAGTCTCTCTAGCTATCATCTGAATGTGTTTGATCTGCAGCAACTGTTTGGTGATGTTATGCCATGAAAACCTTCAGCTGCTCATTTTGACATTAAACCTCTATTAAATGAAAGAACTCCCTCCCCCCGAGCAAGTTGATAAATTTAGTGAGGGAGAAAGTCTAAGCTAGTCTAGTCAGAGGTAAGTATCATTTTAGTCAGTGAGATTTATTCCCAGAACAGTGTTAGGATTACAGCTTTAATGTGCTGAGGGTGAATGCTGAGGCCCACAGGGGCTATATCACTCTAGTCTTATTTCACCTACACTGGCTTCTGGTCCCAGCTCAAGGTGCTGGTATTGACCTTTAAAGCCCAATACAGCTTGGGATCACTGGTATAATTCCATTGTAACCTACCCAACCACTACAGTTATCTTCAGAGACCTTGCTGTACCATCTGAGGATAGAGAAGTGGCAGCCTTTGCCTTAGTTGTGGCACCAAAATTATAGAACTCCCTACCCAGAGAGATTCACCTGTTCCCTTCTGTCATTACTTTCCACTAGCTGGAGAAGCTTTTTGTTTTGCGTGACATTCCTTCAGTAATTCTTTTTGAGCTTCCCTTCCCATTCATGCAGCATTGTGTTTTGTTTTAGGCATTAAAAATATATTTTAGACATAGCTATATGTGTTTAAAACCTTTTAAACAGGTTTTTATTATTTGCCTCCTTGGGACTGGATGGAAAGTTGGTTTTAAAATGTTTCAGGTAAATAAATCAGTTTTTATTTGGCTAAGTATAAATGCCATCCTAACAAAGTCTGTTCAGAGTCCTACTCTATGCAATGAGGCTTACTCTCAAGAAATTATTCTTTGGATTGTATTGTATAGGCTTAGCTATGCTTATTTATGGGGGACTGTGGTTTTAAAAATTGTTTGTTTAAAATAAATTGGTTCAGTGTCTATTCAGTACAGATTATAAATATACACAGACAGTGCTGAAGGCATAGTTGAGTTAGTCTGGCATTGTGCCATCAAAGTCAACAGAGCTACATTTATTTATCTCAGCAGGCGATCTGGCATGCTTATGTGTAGACAGGTGGCTCCTCCTAGGATAAGAGGACATACACTGACTTTAGCAGAATAATTTTCCTCTCCATGGCTTGACCCTTTTGCTAATGAATACTACAAAAACAAAACTGAAGCATCGCAAGTTTCTGTTGAGCTCTTATTTTCCATGCAAGTTTCAGTTGTCCCATTTGATGTCAGCTAAAGTTGAGCATGTGCTAACTGAGAGGGACTCTGATGTGCAACAGACAGTCTTTGGGCAGGCAGAATGCTTTTTGACAGAAAGTTCCTCTACTCCAAGATGGGTTGTTTCTCCTGACAAAGCCAGGGGTCCAAAGCCTTTTTTAAAATTGTATGCTGCCGCCATGTAGTTTTGGATACCTAGGATATCTTTCTTTAGTGCCTATACCTATTAAAACGTTTTAAAAAAATCTTTCTCTAAAGCAGCAAATAAAACTCAATATTAACAGGAGAAAAATCTGGGAGGTGTAACTAAAGCACAGTATACCAGGGGTGGCCAACGGTAGCTCTCCAGATGTTTTTTGTCTACAACTCCCATCAGCCTCAGTCATTGGCCATGCTGGCTGGGGCTGTTGGGAGCTGTAAGCAAAAAACATCTGGTGAGCTACCGTTGGCCACCCCTGCAGTATACTATTAAGCAAAGACTGAAGGCAGAGTGTAGTCAAAGGGACAGCCTCTGCCCAGGAATGAGGAGGGAGCAGCATAGGTGTGTGCAGCAGGCTGGGAAGGGGTTGGCCCTCCTTGTCTTCAAGGATGACCAGGAACTCCATAAGAACATAAGAGAAGCCATGTTGGATCAGGCCAATGGCCCATCCAGTCCAACACTCTGTGTCACACAGTGGCCCCCCCCAAAATTATATATATAAATTAGTATATATATATACACACACTGTGGCTAATAGCCACTGATGGATCGCTGCTCCATATTTTTATCTAACCCCCTCTTGAAGCTGCCTATGCTTGTAGCCGCCGCCACCTCCTGTGGCAGTGAATTCACATGTTAATCACCCGTTGGGTGAAGAAGTACTTCCTTTTATCGGTTTTAACCTGACTGCTCAGCAATTTCATTGAATGCCCACGAGTTCTTGTATTGTGAGAAAGGGAGAAAAGTACTTCTTTCTCTACTTTCTCCATCCCATGCATCATCTTGTAAACCTCTATCATGTCACCCTACAGTCGACGTTTCTCCAAGCTAAAGAGCCTCAAGCGTTTTAACCTTTCTTCATAGGGAAAGTGTTCCAACCCTTTAATCATTCTAGTTGCCCTTTTCTGGACTTTTTCCAGTGCTATAATATCTTTTTTGAGGTGCAGTGACCAGAATTGCACACATTAATCCAAATGAGACCGCACCATCGATTTATACAGGGGCATTATGATACTGGCTGATTTGTTTTCAATTCCCTTCCTAATAATTCCCAACGTGGTGTTGGCCTTTTTTATTGCAATCGCACACTGTTTTGACATTTTCAATGAGGTATATACCACGACCCCAAGATCCCTCTCTTGGTCAGCCTCTGCCAGTTCACACCCCATCAACTTGTATTTGTAGCTGGGATTCTTGGCCCCAATGTGCATTACTTTGCACTTGGCCACATTGAACCTCATCTGCCACGTTGACTCCCACTCACCCAGCCTCAACAGATCCCTTTGGAGTGCCTCACAATCCTCTCTGGTTCTCACCACCCTGAACAATTTAGTAATTTGCAAAGTTGGCCACTTCACTGCTCACTCCCAACTCCAAATCATTTATGAACAAGTTTTCAATACTCCTTTATTATGTGCTCCAGTCAGGCCCGATTCTTCCATGCAGGAAAGTTGTGCCTCCTGCTGTAGCTGTCTGACTCTCTTCACTTACCTGCACTGTTGAAGCTTTCCTGTTCTGTTCCCCAGATTCTCTTAGTGACTGCCCTTTAAGTCCTGCCCCAGAATATGTTGTCATCCTGGGAACCAGGAGAGTGGGCCTTCCCCCCCCCACTCCAGTGCTGCCCTCATCAGTCCTGAGGCCAGTCCTCCAGCTCCACGGGCTTTCCTCTCCAATCACACAGAGGTTTACATTTTTTTTAAAAGATATTTATTATAAAAGGAAATCAGAAACATACATTGCATTTTTAAAGGTAGAAAATACATACAAATAAAAAGGTTAATGAGTGAAAAAGTTTAAAATATTCATTCACTAAACTGGTGTCAGAGGTAACTCCAATTTTCAAAAGTTTATTTGAATTCATAGAATCATAGAGTTGGAAGTGACCTCCAGAGTCATTTGGTCCAACTGTCTGTACAATGCAGGAAATTCACAAATATTTCCTCCAAACATCCCCAGAAAGACACTTGTTCCATGCCCAGAAGATGGCAAAAACAACAACAAAACCACCTTCCAAGATCCTTGGCAAAATTGGCCTGGAGAAAAATCACTGTAGGACCCTAATTGCAGTCCTTTGTTACGTAAAAATATTCAAAATGGTTTCAACTATATGCCTTCTGCCACTTGGGAAAAAAAGAAGGAAGCCAATCATACTGGCAAGGACACCTCTGATAACTCCAAGCATATCTAGTATAGTTAGCAATTAACTACAAAGCCATTCCAAGCTTTTTCAAAGCTATTCTTTTGGATAGATGGAAACCTTACACTTTGGATTGCCTGATACGTGTTTCTTTTTTTAGCTAATGATAGTAAGAGTTGACAGCCAATCAGAAGGGTATAGAAAAGAATTTCAAACCACATGAGTTTGATGGAGCACATAATAAAGGTCTGTTCAGCAATCCCAAGGAATATAAAATAAATTTTAAAATGCCTATTGCTGGGTCAATCCATTCTTTATTGTATGCACTATCTTGTTCTTACTGCATTTTCTTCCACTTCTGTAATTCCATGTTTAACATTGTATTCCATATCTTGCACTAGTTTTGATTTCACTGTTTTTCTTTTGTAACCCTAGTCCTATTGCTTTGTTTATTGGTCATATTGTGCTGTTGGATTGCATGGTTTTATATTTTCTAATACGTTTTGAGTCTCAGCAATAAATAAGAAAGTACATTGCAGTAAGCCTGTATGACAAGGGAGGATTTTGAATCCTGACCGCTGCTGCCAATTATGTGACAGGCATGACAGATTTAACCAGCACTCCACTAAAATTGATCACCCTGTCACCATTTCTGATTTAAAAATGTACCCCTCAGAAAATGGCACAGTAGACAAAAAGAAGGATTAAACAAAAGTTGGTTTATTAAAACAAACTGGCAGGGAAAGAGGTTTAATATGTACACAAGTGTTTGGGCAGACGGAACAGACATTTAAAACTGCACACAGAACTCATCTGAGGTGACTGGATACACACGATGCAGTGTTTCCCTGAAAGTTGCTTCACTTTCCCTAAGGGTTTCAAGTATCTTTCTGGTTTAACTTTTGATGACTGGACTATATTTTTAGTTAACATTTCCACTTTACAATTTCACACAAGCTTGAGTGCCCTATGCTTTGTCCCAATAGATATAAGACCAAGGTCCCTGCACTAGACCTTCTGGTGGCACGATCATTACTATCTGCCCATTCAGACTAGTAACCTGGGCATTTGGCTCCTTTTGAGGACCTTGTACTATCATCTCAAAATCCTTTTTCCAAAGCCTGATCTGCCAGCCTGTCAGTCTTTTCCGCCTTTGGACACTAAGCTTCATAAAGAGACTGCTTCCCCCCTCAAGATGTGCTTATTTGTTTGACAAATGTGATTCTTCACATCTGAGAGCAGTCTCTCATCAGATTCTCTAAGATTTAAAATCCACTTCATGGACTCTGCACTAGCCTGTGTCTTTTGACTTTTGTCACATTCTCGAGAGCATCTCCAAAAGACCTCTGCTCTCTTCTCCAGTGAGTCTTCAGTTCCCCTCAACTCCATAGCGGACTTTCTCAACTACTTAACTGCCACTCTCCTTTGACTGTTTGAAGCAGTCCACCAATGAGAGTGAGTTCTATCAGCTGTTCTATCAATGAGAGTGAGTTCTATCAGCTGTCACTCAGTGGTCCTTAGCATGCATATTGCTGCTATTCATCACAGCCTGTTTAAGATATGTCTATAAAGTTACAACTGTTAAAAGAATGCTTAATAGAAGGTATTGACCAATTGTACACAACCTAGGATAGGTATCATTAGCACCTTCTCATGTCAGGATAAATGTCTCAGTCCTTTATTATGTAGATATAATAAAGTGTTACCACTAATTCATGGATGATTTCCCTCAAAATAACTTTGGAGAGGCAATGAACTTGTTAAAAAGGAGTAAATGATTTTCAAGCAGTTTAAATAGCGAGGTTTAAATTAGGAATTTCACTTAACATTGCTTAACATTGCTATTTTTCTACCAGTTTGCTTTCAGGTGCACTGATTAAGCCACCTCAAAGGAAGTGAAAAAAAAATTGTACATGTATCCTTAATTTGAGTTTAATCTGAGCATCTGTTTTTTTTCTATGGCAGCTAATGGAGTCAGATTTGAAGGACACTACCTGGATTTAGATCTGTAAAATGAAATGCTAGGCCAGACTTGCATCTTGCTTTCAGGAACACAAAGATAATTGACCTCAGGAAACTGCTTTTGGCAGTCTCTATTATTTTTATAGGGAAGTCCCACAAACCAATTACTTCTCACAATGGGCCTTTTATGAGGCTATTTTATTTAATATGGCTTGCAGAAAGTCTGCTCTTCAGAGACACTAGAATCTCATGGCAAGCTCAAGAGGGTTTTATTTGGGGGGAGGGGTGTGGATTAAGAGCCATGATGACATATCCATTCTGACATCTCACAGACATCTCACATTGAAAGAAGTTTGACTGTAGTAGATCCACCAAAGTGATTACAGAACTTTTTTTTTTAATCTGTGAGGGGATGCTACATTTTGTTTTCAAATATGGTTAAGTTTAATGGTTCTTTATATAAAACAAATCTTATGCTAAGCAGATGCTCTGCCACAGAACCACAGTTCCTCCAAAGTATCCCTTAACATGTTGCATAACTTGTATGCCATCATAGCCTAGTGGCTTCTGCTGAACTGGAAACTTGAAGAACAAAGCCAAGTGTTGGAGCCTAGTTTTTAAGTAGAATCAAAACATAAGTGCCATCTGAAGAGAAACAAACTGGGTGAAGAACCCAAGACCTGCTGCTTAATGACGAAACATGGTTGTTAAAAATGCAGAGAGAGGCACTTCTTGCTTTTAACTTTTCTTGCTTAAAGATCACTCAGCAGGCTTACTGGTTTCACAATAATATTCAAGTTGCCCATCAACAACCTCCAAAGTAAGTGTGGTATTTGGTTAGATTATAATACAGCCACATCAAACCCTCATTGTTGATGTATGTACGTCTTTAATGTGTTTTAATAAATGAATCTTGTCTTCTAGCAGTTCACAGTGTCTGTGCAAGATGGCTTGTGGGAATTAAATACATTTAACATCTCCCTTTAATAAACACATTGCTGCTTCTCCTTCACTCATCCAGACAGATAGAGACAAAACAGTAGAGATAATTAGGGAGATAGAGTGTCACTAGCGAATGCTACCAACACAGACTATTTCCAGAGACAGATGGAGTATAACTCCCCTGTAATTTCCCTTGAATTATCTTTAAAGTGGTGTGGTATGAAAGCCAATTCAGAATGGGGAATGGCATGGGAGAAAAAGCGTGTTGGATTGGATGCTTTTTTTTTTTTTTTAAAGAAGAACTTGTACTTCAGAAAATTTCCAATCTTCAAGGGGCAGGAAAATCCCCCAAATTCAGAAACAAACATCCGCAATGGAGATTTTTTGAATGCAAGATTTTATTAAAGTGAACGGGGGATGGAGGTTGTATACTACATCCTGGGGGAAGGAAAAAGGATGAAAATACTGGATCATAGAAACAGCAGTATCTCTTACCTGTCCTCAAGGGCATGTGCTTGGAAATTTATAACATACCTTCAAATAGATCATTTATTCCTTGATGTTATGAGATATTTTCCACATATTCAGAACTATCATTAAATACTAACAGTTTTAAATGGACATTGTTCAAGGAACATTTGGATCAGGTGACTAGGGTCATGCAGTAGCTACTGGAAATCTTACCAGATTTGAAATTATACTTTGCTGCTTGCCATGTAGTTTAGATGAAACAGTGGGTATTGCTGAGAAATAAAAGGTTATTGAAATTAGGTCACAATCTGAGATTTGGTACAATTTGGTACAATCTGGCTATTTGTTAAAAAAGTTAAAGTGAATGGAGATTTCAAAAACCATTATGTTAGGCATACCATTTTGAGAATATGGAAGGTTGTACCTGAAAATACCTTTGTGGCTCTCAGCACAAGAAGTATACTTTAGACAAAAATGTTAAACATAAATGGTTAGCATATCATGATACATTAGAATTTTCTCTAGGTAAATGTAAATTGAAATTAAGAGAACATTTGATAACAGGATATACTTGCCAATGGTTTTCTTATATACAGTTATCAGAAAGGTTTAAAGTAGATAAAAGATTTTATGGCTTTGAACAATTCAAGACTAAATTTGAAATAGAACTATGTACAAATGATGAACATGTTATTGACAAGATGCATAATTTGAGACAGAGGAAGAACAAGTGAAAAAAGCTATAATAAAATGGGCTAATTTTATTTTTGCTACAATATACAAATGGAACAATGGGGAAATATGTGGCTGAAAGGACTCAAAATTACCTTAAGATCTAATCAGGTGGCACCCCAGGCAGACTCACTCTCTGCCACCCCACGCCCCTGGGGGCCCTAGGTGCATGCGTGCACACCCCAGGTCAGGTCGCCCCCCCAGTGCTGCCACCCTCCCTCCCCCCTTTTTTTGTGGTACTGTGTTCCACTGCCCCCTGCCCCTTGCATGCTCAGAGGAGTGCTACTAGAATTGGCTCTATCCACTTTGATGTGGGCATATGAGCAATCTCTCTTAAGAGAATGCTGGAGGAGGCTTCGCTCTCCCTTCTTTATGGAACCAGAAGTGAGGGGGAAGTGAAGCCTTGTCGAGTGCTCTCTTAAGAGAGAATGCTCAGATCCCTGTGTCAAAGTGGGTGGGGCCAAGCCTAGCAGTGCTCCTCTGAGCACGCTGGAGGAGGGGCGGCAGCAGAGTGTGGTGCTACATTGCGTCGCTGCAGAAGGGAAGAGGGGAGGAGGTGGGGTGGTGACAACAATGACAGTGGTGGGGTGGTGATGGGGGGAAGGAAATTAGGCATTTCCCTTTGATACCGGGGGGGGGGACCCAATTCAGTGACCCCTTCCTGGTGCCCTAGGCAAATGCTTACTTTGCCTAGTGGGCAAGCTGGCCCTGGATCTGATCTTAAAGAGAATTTCTATAAAATGATGTACCATTGGTATATGTCACCAGAGAAATTAGCTAGAATGTATAAAGGTATTTCAAATTATCATTTATGGTGGATGTGTAATAAAGTTTAAAAATTGGGATACAAATACATTCATTAATTCAGAAGATCTTAAAGAGTAATATACAATTGAAAACCAAGGTTTTTCTTTTGGGTCTAATGGATAGACAATTGGAAAAATGGAATTCTGTTTTTATGTATGACAACGGCAGTGAGATTATTATATGCTCAAAAGTGGAAAGGTATGACATTACCTACAACAGCAGAATGGTTGGTGAAGATGACAAGATTGGCAGTGATGGCTAAATTTACTTCTTTGATTAGAGAAAAGACTACATCATTTATTGCTGATTGGAAACCTCTTATAGACTTTCTCCATGAAACAGAAGAAAATGAATTGATGACTTGTGGACTTGATGATTAAGACAATAGGGAAAAAAAGCTTTTGTAAGAAAATTTTTTGTCACCTTAGTTGTATTTATCACAGAGAAAATTAGAAGTCTCTTCTTTATAATTTAATAATAAAAAATAAATCTTATCAGATGTGGAAATTGCCTGTCACCTCCAGGCCTGGCGTGTGGGAGTAGGCCATATAGGCGGCTGCCTCAGACACCGCATGGCCTACAGGGCACCACAAAGTGCCCCCTCCCCACATGCCAGCTGGCACAGCTCTGCCTCTTTTCCCCGCCTGAAACTTGGGCAGAGGAAAGAGGCAGTTCAGCCTCACTTCCAGGCTGCCTCCCAAGAGCAGACAACGAGCCCCTGCGCCAGCTCTTTCCCCCACCTGAGACTCAGGCAGAGGAAAGAGGCTTGGCTTCACTGTCTGACTGCCTCCCTAGGAAAGGCAGCCCAAGAGTGAAGAGGATGCCCCGCACTGGCTCTTTGCCCCACCCGACTCCAGCGGAGGAAAGAGACGGCTTGGCATTGCTCTCAGGCTGGCTCCCCTGCAGGAGAGGCAGCCTGAGAGCGAAGAGGATGCCCCGTGTCAGCTCTTTCCCTCGCCTGTGACTCGGAGGAATGAGGTGTGGGAAGGTTGAGGGGGGGTGTTAGCATAGAGGGCTCTTTGAGAATATAATGGAGGGGGGACAGGCACCCCTAGCACCATGCCTGGTCACCTCTAACCATACAGTGAAAAGCAGCACTACAGTCTCTTAGAATGTACTGGGCTATTTGTGTAAGAAGAGAGATAATGATGTTTTTCACCATACAGTTACCAGATCATGGAAATATACTTTTGGATGGGTATTTTCTTGACTGAGCCACTGTATGTTTGCTTTTATTTATTTATTTGGTTAATTTATATTCCACCCTTTCCCATGTGGGCTCAGGGCGGATCACAGTCATAACAGTTAAAATACAACAATAACTTAATATACGAGTAAAAACATAACTCAAAAATATACACAGGCGGACAGGCACATATTTCAGGTGAAAAAATATAATATTTTGGCTCATAGTTTTCTAGCCCATTGTGGGGGAGGGCAATAGATGGTATAGACAGTGGAATGAGAGGATGTCCACTTGCCTCAACTGAAGGCCTGGCGAAACAGTTCCGTCTTGCAGGCCCTACGAAATGGAAGCAAATCCGGTAGGGCCCGGATCTCCACAGGGAGTTGATTCCACCAGGCTGAAAAAGCCCTGGCCCTGGTCGAGGCAAGCGGGGCTAAGATCGGACATCTGTCTCCCCACCCTGGATGGTGCTCCTCTTGTGCCATCCAAGAAGTTGAGGAGCTTGGGCATGACACTGGATGTCTCCCTTTCTATGGAGGCCCATGTCACAGCAGTTGCACGATCTGCATTTCATAATCTTCGGCAGGTCAAACAGCTAGCGTCCTATCTGACCCTCCATGATTTTGCTATAGTGATCCATGCAACGGTCATTTCCAGGTTAGACTACTGTAACTCGTTTTACATGGGGCTGATCCGGAAACTCCTGAGCTCCAATATCGGCAAGGCGGTGGGTCATTAGATCGTAATCGTAATTGACCATGTCAGACGCTGCTGAAAGATCTAACAACAATAGCAGCACTGACCTGCCATGATCCAGATGCCTTCGAAGGTCATCAGTGAGGGCAACCAAGGCAGTCTCCATCCCATGGCCAGGATGAAAGCCGGACTGGAAGGGATCGGTAGAGGTATCCTCCAGGAAAGCTTGGAACTGCTCTGCCACCGCTTTCTCAATTACCTTATGCAGGAACAGTAAATTCAAAACTGGGCGGTAATTGGCCAGGACCATTGGGTCTAAAGATGGCATTTTAAAAAGCAGGCAAACCACTGCCTCTTAAAGTTTTGCTGGAAAAGTCCCTGTTTCCAGAGACAAGTTAACAAAGTCACTAACATTTTTCACTAAGAGCCCATGTAGGAGACCATTTTGCTTACTCTCTAGGTTTATATATATATGTTTTCCTTATCTTTTTTTCTGCCTTAAATGGCTTTTGTTCACATATAAGGTTTATGAAAAAGTGAGGTTTATGAGGGATGTTATAAAGCATTGCATGCTAAAATAAAGCATTTTCATTTTCCAGCAACTGCAAAATGCACAAACTAAGTAGTAGATCTCACTGAACTCAGTTCTAGTTATGGACTCCTCAATTCTAAGACAGATGCTCAGATCCAAGAAAACTCTCAAGTTGCAAACCTGCTCTTTTAAGGAAGTGTGTCCCAGAACAGACATTCCTAGTGCTACCATTACCCAGTATTAGGATCACCCACCATGAGCAATTCCACCCAGAATGGACTGAGTCCCAATGTATACTCGTTCCACCCACTGCCAACATCAGGCAGCCACTCAAAAATCTTCAGATTAGTTCAGATCAAAAAAGCAACAGACCTGTGGTTATCAGCATACTGATGGCCACTCTCTCCAAAACCTTGGGTAGCCTTTTCCATCCATTTCATGTAGATCTTAAAAGAATGCGAACCAGGGAAGGTCCTTTTGGACTTCTGTGGGGAAGAAGAGCAATCTCCTAGAATTATTTTCTGGAATTGTTCAGTGAGACAGGAGCTGAAGCACTGAACAGCTATGGAAATAGCCAGGGCTTTTCTGGTAGATAACTCCCAGCAGGAACTCATTTACATATTATGCCCACCCTCTGATGTCACCATTGTTTCACATAGGGCTTTTTTTTCTTTTGTGGATATGAATTTTTTTGTAGAAAAGGCCCAGCAGGAATTCATTTGCACATTAGACCACACCCCCTGATGTCAAGCCAGCTGGAACTGCGTTCCTGCTCAAAAAAATGGAAATAGCCATTATGTATTGCTTGTGAACTTGTGGAGATATTATAGTTTGTGATAATGCTGGACTTTATCTAAACTCTCAAAGCAATGTTTATGGTGTCCTGTATATATAACACAGAAAGAAAGCATAAATTCAGGTGATGTTATTGTAGTGGATTGTTTTGCAAAAAACAAAAAAAAACAAAACCCAGAAGATGTTACATTTGTAAGTAAAAGGAGGTCAGTTGGCTAATGAGGAAGAGCTGTGGATGCAGAAAAAAGGACACTTCGGAAGCTCACTAGGGATGTCTGCATAATCTTAATGTCTCTGTACTGCACAAAATTCTCTGAGGCTCCTTCTCAAAAACTTCACAAGCTCTTAAAACCCTAATATAACAATAACTTTTCTCTGTTCCTAATTCTCTCATGCAGTGTAATTTTATTAGAAGTTCCATAGTTCATTAACAGCATGACCATCCTAGCATATAAAACCCACCTGGTTTCGGTCTAGGGGGGCTATATGTATTTCTGTATCCTCCACAGTGAGCAGCCCTTGCCATTGATTCAGTGGTGCATGCCAAGGTCACCCATAACTGCTTACCTCCTGCAATCCTGGTTTTCAGAGCACCAGAGACAACAAAACACTGAAGTTAGGCCTGCCAGCAACATGGACATAAAATGACTTGCCCCTTTAACAGAAGCTTAATGTGTGGAATATCCCTTTTAAGGTTAATGTTGCAGTTACTATGTCAACTAAAAAAAAACACTCATTCTTATTTTGGAATGCCACAATATACCTATATATACAATATACCTTTATACTTCATACTTCTATAATGTAAAACACCAGGCATCAATAGTTTCAGAGTCTTTCCATCACATAAAATGGTCTTCTCTTATGATGTGATTGCCACTGATGCTGTGGTTAATTTATTTTCCAAGGACTGCAGCAAATAGCACAAGTGCTTCCAAGATAATTGAGCTGATGATGGACATCTAGGGAAAGGATGTGCTGTACATAATGAAAAGGCATTGAAAGTAGCTAATGGGTTGTCTTGGGCTGTGCAAGGTACAAATGTCGACATGCAGGTTTTATAGTCTCCTGGTTATAGGTTTGTGCAGCATGCAGTTTAGGCCTGCTGGTGCCTATGGCTTGGCTTTCCTGCTCCAGTCTAGCAACTTCACTCTGTACTCCAATTTCAGATGTTTCTTATGCCAGAGTCATTCCCCCTACAGCTACTTTCCTATCTTCTGATCTTACACAAATTCTTTTTAAAAACTGTAACTGCATTGCTTGTGATATTCAGATAAAAAAAGAGTTAAAGGGAGCCATCCATCCTAAGAGGATCTATTCAGAAGTAAGTCCCATTTCATTTGCTGTGACTCACTCCCGCAAGTGTTCTTAGGACTGCAACTCAATTTCATTAAAGCAATAGCAAATAGCAAGTTGATTTAATTCCTAACCTTTGGTCTGTGGAACCTCCCTACATTCATTAACAGTGAACTACACACTAGCCTTCAAAATCAACCTTTATTTGGCATTTTATTTTGAGCAATGGCTTTTCCAGCATGCATTCAGCTAAACACAATGATTGTTGGAAGCAGGCCTCAGATTCAGTGGGAGCTTACAGGAGCACAGCTCCTGAACCTTACTGAGAGTTCCATCTCCTTCTGAGAGTTCCACCTCCTTGTCCATTGAATAGTATTGCAGCTGCATAACAATCGCTGGATGAGCTCCACCACCTATTTTTCTACAAAATGACTAGTGGTTGGAAGAATTTCTATTTTCTTCCTCCTCCTTTTCCCCATTCTGCTGCTGTCGAAGAATGAACTCAGAGGACCATCACTGGCAATAGAATTAGCCTCCAGAAAAACAAAATGAGGCAGGATATGTCTCTCATAAATAATGATTTTACAGTCAACTATAGGCAAACTTTATTAAACATTGTGCACCTATGTGGTGATTGCCAAAAACAGTAACAGTCACAACTGTAATAGTGAATATAGACTCATGGAACTGAAAGAGGCTTTAGAGCAATTCAGTACACCACCATGCATGTATGTGGAATTCTTTGATTTCACCTACTGAAGGGCTCTTCATTGTCTCTGCAGATGTTCCTTTCTGGCTTTGCAAAGTCTTGCATGCTCATATATCTCAGCCCAAGAAACAAGAAACAAGATATTCCCTAAAAACATACATGCCCGCACACACATACAACAGAGAAGAAAGAGACCATCATGACATAAAAATACTTATATGTAACATCCAATCACAAAGCCAATTCATTTGGATCTATTTATAGCTGGTTCTGAAATGTATAAGCTACTAGAGAACAGATGTTTGCAATTTTTCAGTCTAATTCTTGTAGCCATCTAAATCTATTGGGAGCCTGGGATGTGTGTATATAATGGAGGTTACGATCTGCTTTTCATTTTAGCTATATTAGAATAGTCTACTCTGAATGCATCTTAAGAAGAAGGCACCTACAGACAACATTGCCCCACTTTATACTCCTGGTCCTTCCAAACCTAGTAGTATCTCTATTGTTGCAGTTCTTGCAAAATATTCCAAATACTTGTGGCAACAGAAATAAATCGTTGAGTAAATAAAGTAAAACATCACATAGTATTTAGTGTCAAGAGCTTCCTTGGTGTAAGTCTTGAATATTTTGGGTTGCAGAGATCTTGAGCCCTAGCTATACTGTCTTCCTTTGTTGCGCGAGTAAAAACTCTGCCATCCTGAACATGAGGTACTTCCGCCAAGCCAAAGGTTCTCTGGAACACCACCTTCTAGCAAGCTGATACTGTTTCACTTTCTCTATATTTTACAATTACCAGCAAAGCCCTAATTCAATTATACCTGCTGGTTTATTTTATTGCGGCCTTAGCAGATCTCCTGCTTTCTGCTCCCTTTTCCATCAGGACTTTTAGCAGGCCAGACTCCATAGCAGATCACAAATCCTGTATGCAGGGAAGCTATTTCCAGGGGGGTTATCCCAGGATGCTCACTCCAGCGTAAGAAGTAGAATGTAGGCCCTGTCTCTTTTTTTCAAGGGCTGATCACCTAACAGATGCCTGGAGCCCATGCCTCATCAGTGCACTGAGCCACAGCAGTGAAATTGTTAACATCAGATTTGTGAGGAGACAAAGCTGCCCCAGAGTAGTTATCATTCCTTCTAATAAAAACATGGAGCAGCTTTTACACAATAATGGAGCTTTTATGATATTTGTGCATGTAACTTGCAAAGAAAAGCACCACAGCCAGCATTTTGTGTCTATTTCACCATTTTTCACTCTCTAATAACAGCAGTGCTGAATTTTATTTCTTTTCCTGCAAAGCAGTGAGCAGCTTTCCTTTTTCTTTGTAGTGGCCCTGTCTTAGATTCACTAGAAAAATTCCCTGTAAATTCCCTGTACACAAGGGAAATATTCAATTTTTCTTGATTTGCGGAAAGACTAAAGAATCTAGTGCTTTTCAGCTTAGAAAAAAAAAGACTCCCAAGCCATGATTAGTTTATAAAATTATGCAAGGGGTGAAGAAGGTAGATGGAGAAGACTTTTTCTTTCTGCCATATGCACCCAGGGGCTGCGGTAAAGAGGGGAAACCAGACCAAATTCTACTCTAGACCTTTAATCCTGGTTTAGCCCTGTCCTCAAACTGACATTCTACACTAGAATAATAGAAACCAACTTTATGATTCTATTGTAGAATGTCAGTTTGGGAACAGGACTAAACTAGAATTAAAATTCTAGTGTGGAATTGGTCCAGGTGGATACTGATCCTGTGCCAATGGAATTTCTTGTGTCAGCAGAAGAGGTGAGTGAAGGCAGTTTCATCCACTTCTCCCTCCTAATTGCAATTCCCTCCTCATTGCTGTATAGCTTTTTGTGCACAGTAACTCCCAGCATTATAATTTTGGAGATCTTGGAAAGGCTACTGTAGGAAGGTGGGAGCAGGAAAGAACTGTGTCATTGATGTCTTTAGGCGCACTCTGGGGAAGGCAATGGCAAACCACCCCGTAAAAAGTCTGCCATGAAAACATGAAAGCAACGTCACCCCAGAGTCAAAAACGACTGGTGCTTGCACAGGTGACTACCTTTACCTTTACCATAGTATCCAAACCTATAATAGTAGTACGTTTGCATCATTTTGTCAGCTATTTATCCATCCATTCACTCACATTATCACTTTTTAGCAAATAGTTCTTGAAGCAGATCACAACAAAACCATAAATACATTGTAAGTAGAAAAAGTTATTTTAAAACATAAAATTCATCCAATTATTCAATGTATGCAGCAGAAGTAGATTATATATTCTATACCATGCAGTCCTAAGTAGACCTACTTAAATGGATTGTACTGACAGAAAGGTGTTAATGGGATGGCAGTCTGTTTAAATAATTAAAGATTTTTCATGCACATGTACAGAAAGATTTGAACACACTGAACTCTTAGATTTGGTACAGCTCCAGTGGCAAGGAGTTCCACAAATGTGGGACCACTACTGAGGAAGAAAGATCTGTTAGTAGCAAAGCTCAATTGTACTTCTGGCAGTGGAACACACAACAGTATTAGAATAATAGAATCATAGAGTTGGAAGGGACTTTCAGGGCCATCTAGTCCAACCATCTAGTCTTTCTGCACATGTACAGAAAGATTTGAACACACGGAACTCTTAGATTTGGTACAGCTCCAGTGGCAAGGAGTTCCACAAATGTGGGACCACTACTGAGGAAGGAAGATCTGTTAGTAGCAAAGCTCAATTGTACTTCTGGCAGTGGAACACACAACAGTATTAGAATAATAGAATCATAGAGTTGGAAGGGACTTTCAGGGCCATCTAGTCCAACCCCCTGTACAATGCTGGAAATTCACAACTACCTCCCTTCCACACCCTCAGAGACCCCTGCTCCATGCCCGAAACTGGCCAGGTTTCGCTATGTGATCTCAATGAATGGTGACATATATATGGGAAAAGACACTCCCTCAAGTGTTCTAGATCGAAATGGCATAGAGTTTAAAGATAAGACGCACCACCTTGAATTTTTCTTAAAAAGACCTGGAAACCAGTGGAACTCCTTCAGAAACAGTTTTAGTTTTCTGGCAATTGATACCATCAATTAGTCTACCTGCCTTCTTCTAGACCAGCTGAAGTTCCTGACCTTTATTCAAGGACAACCTCACATTTGGCATATTAAAGTAGTCCAAATGAGAGGTTGTCACGGGATATTCAATGGTGGTGAGGTTGTTCTTTATCTTTGGCATAAGATTAAAAACAGGATTTACTCATTTGTAAAGACCTGTAGCTACTATAGAAGCAACAAACCATACCATGATCCATCTGTGACAAAGGTACCAACAATGATGCCCTTACCCATTGATCACCACGTACCTGTTCAGAATGAAAATCAAATCAAGAGTGTAATCAAGACTGTGGTGCTCTGAACTAGACACATTGTGACAAGCTCATGGTTGCACACATTAATTTAGCTGTAGTTCTCCTTCTAAAACAATGAACTGGGAAGAAACCAAATGGTACATTCAGCCATGAATTTTGTTAGGCAACCATTCGATGGGTAGAATTAGAGAATTCCCAATCTATCCTATGAACGAAGCTAAAAGTACATATACTTAGGGGCTTGAATACTGTAGGATATTTCTGCTGATGAAAGGATTTTTTTCAATGGATCATGACCCCCCCCCCCCCTTCTGCTTCTTGGGGACAAGGGACTGCAGGAGCAGCATGAGAGGGAAGTTGAAGTTCTGACTCTGACACAGGAGAGGATAATAGGCAAACATCACCCCTCTTCTGTCAATGGAAATCTTCCACTAGATCCAACCCCAAATTGACCATATACTAAACTGAGTATCTTCTAAAGGTAAACTCATCTTTATGTACCACCCACCCACATTCTCAGCAACTGGAGTTGCAAGAGCCATGCAGCTTAAGAAGTGGG
Organism: Heteronotia binoei; assembly: GCF_032191835.1. Classification (NCBI taxonomy): domain Eukaryota; kingdom Metazoa; phylum Chordata; class Lepidosauria; order Squamata; family Gekkonidae; genus Heteronotia; species Heteronotia binoei. Next base: position 72,812,104 of record NC_083228.1, on the reverse strand, counting down.
GGGGAGCACATGCCTTCTCCAGCTATGCTCCAAGTATCATCCCTCCTTTCCTCCAGTAATTGGCAGAATCTATTAACAGACCTCCTTAATTCAAAAGGTTGAAACAGTGAGCCCTCCCAATGGATACAGGAAAAGTATGCTGCTTTCAACCAACGCCTGTCTGAAATTGGCAGCTCTGACCTTGCACACGCTGCCTTGACAAGCACCCTTGCAGCCAGCTGCAGTGGCAGGAGCAAAACAGGGCAGCTGGAAGCTCTGCTGTGTGTGTATAAGATTTCACATTTTCCTGCCAACCATGGGCCCTTTTCAGGTTTTCTGAAAAATCTGCCTTGACCCTTCATAGCCCAGTCTCTGGATTTAAGTATCCAAAGATCAGGTGATTTCACTATTAGAATATAAAATGATTACCAAAAAGCCAAAATCAGCAAAAACAGGATATCCAAAACAATATAGAGTCAGATTTAGTTTATTCCTTTCATTTGGATCAAAACGTGTAACAAATAGGACTTTTGGATAAGTGGATGAAATGAATGAAGATTAAAATTACTTAGCCAATTTGAAAAGCAGTGTTCACTTTAGATCTAATAATAGAATCTTTTCCATCTTTGTAGAAGGTGTACCTTATCAGCATGTAAGATTTTTACTGACATTATCAGAAGAAGAATTATTGAATAAAAGGATAAATCCTTGACTGGCCCTTTTAATGGCACTTCAAACAATCAGTTTTGAAACAGGGTCACAGCACGCCACTCCCCACATACGTATGCACATATATGAGATACTTAAATTTTCATATCCTTGAAATCAAATCAGTTACGCTAGAACTGAAAGATAACATATTTTTAAATGGTCTGATCATTTACTTCGATCAAGCTCCAAGAAAGTAGAAATATTGGTTTGTGACAATGAGTTATAGTAAGAAAATATCCAGTAAAATGAAATATAAAGATCCAGAGCCCATGGATGTAAACAGCTCTATGAATTCATCTCATATGAATGATGAGAATTCCAACTAATTGGGAGTATGTTCTCTAACCTTCCCTAAGGAACTTGGCTTTATAGTGAAGGAACTCAATGCCTAGTTGTTTATACTACGGACAAGGTGTTTTTAAGAACTAGTTCAAATATTCAGGAAAAGTATTAGATAACATACCTATTACTGCTTCCCAGTACACATGGGACTTACTTATTTGAGTGCTCCTGGGCATTATTTTTTTCTTCAAAGATTTATTTTTGAAGTGTGAGGTGGGTGGGAATATTGAAAACAAAAAATCACAGCTGCTTCCCTAGAGAGTGTTCACTTTGGAAAATTCCAGCTTGATAGTCTCAGTATATGATTTTAATGTGGAATACAGTGAGATAGAAAAATATAACAGCACAGATGTTGATGGTAAAAATGTTTTTAACCATGTCCAAAGTAAGCTATGTAGTGAGTAATGCAGCTGTTATGAATGAGAAAGGTAAACGATGCAAAAAATCTGTATTACCACGAAGTGCTAGGACTTTGCACACATGACCAAAACCCCCCAAGGTTTTAAACACTGCTGATATCTAATGCTATGCTGAATTTTTGTTTTGATGAATCTTGATATGAAAACTGCCCCTTGAAATGGTAAGAAATGGTCTCAGAAAACCCATCCAGCCATATATTTTTGTGTGTACAAGTATGAGACTCACAATGACTTGTGGGGGCCATCTCACCCCCCCTTCATTATTTCCTTTTCTCCTTTTTTATTTTGTTTATTTATATTCTGCCCATTCCCCACAGGGGCTCAGAGTAGAGTACAATATAAATAATAAAATCACAATGAAATCACAACAGCATGACAATAAAAACCAATTACAATGTTCAGTCCAACAGAATGGTTCAGCAGGACTATATAATAAGATGGTGTAACAAGACAGTAAAGCAAATCAGCGCAGTAAGTTAGTACAGTATGGGAGGCCAACCGATCTAATGGATAGATGCGGAAGTTGCTCAGCCTGTGAATTGGTGTGGTGTACGAGTGAAATAAATTTGCCACATTTCAGGAAAAAATCAACATCCTGGACAACATGTGGAAGCAAAAGGACTGTGTATTTATTGAAATGTAAATGTTCCAAATTGTATGTGGGGTCCACGATTAGAACCATACGGACTAGAATTTGTAACCGTTCATGACTAAGAAATTTACAAAACGATGTTCCTTTATGCCAACATTTTGCTGAAGCAAATCATTTAGCTACGGATTTTTCTTTTTTGGTGCTAGAAAAATTTGAATCACATCCCTATGTCAGGACTGATATAGAAAAACACCTCCTGAGACGTGAAAGTTACTGGATACACACTTTAAAAACTATGACACCAAGAGGCTTGAATCAAAGTTTGGATTGGTCTGTATTTTTGTAAATTAAATGCTGCTCCTGATGATTCAATCATCATTATTATAGCAAAAATGGCAAGCGTTTTATATGGATAGGATGTTTGTTGAATGCACGTGATTGTTAATATGAATGTCTCTTTAAGTGAACACAGCTGTAGTGTTTTAACGATGTTCCTACTGTGGCTATATGAGGATCAATGGTGACTATGGAAGCTTAGGGATGTAACCAGCTGTAGAATTTGTGCGAGGCGATGCCCGTTAACGTAGTAGGACTGGGTCCCAATTAGTGAATGATCATTCCAATAAGAGGTAGGTGAAGGATGTGGATGGTCTGATTTTATATTGTTGTTCATATTCTCTTGGAATATTGTGTTGTGTTGTTTTCTATTTTGTATTAGGAGAAGGTGCACGCAGTAATTTGTGTTGTGAGTGACGATTGAGAAAGGCGTGGCCAAAACTGGTCTCTTCTACTTTTTTCTTCTCCAACACTTCTTACAAGAAATTGCATCTCAAAGCAGACTTTGGAATATAGCGGACTTTTGTGGACTGGGACTTTAAGAATATGCTTGTATATATTGTGTGTTTGGAATAAGCAACTGAATACAATGAGCAATTGAATATATGGTGTACGTTTGTGCTACCCGAACTCTGTTGTTTTTGATGAATTCCCAGTTGGGGGCAGGGGAGTCTCCCACTTTGGAGGCCCTCTCCTCCGCTTCAGGGTTATCAGAAAGCAGAGGGGGGAGAGAAATGTCTGCTGGGCACTCCATTATACCTTATGGAGGTCAATTCCCATAAGGTGTAATGGAGAATTGATCCATGGGTATCTGGACCTCTGGGAGCTGTTTTTTGAAGTAGAGGGACCAAATTTTCAGCATAGCATCCTGTGCCTCTCCCCAAAGTCCTATGCTTTTCAAATTGGCTAAGCAATTTTAATCTTCATTTCATCCACTTATCCAAAAGTCCTATTTGTTACATGTTTTGATCCAAATGAAAGGAATAAACTAGGGAAGCCTAATTTGCATCCACATATTTGGCCATGTTGACAACTAGATATATTGATGATCTGCAGCTGCTGTTTCCTCCAATCTGCTACTGCTTTGGTGCCTTTTTGTTTTTTGCTTGAAAGGACATAATCTGCTCTCTCTTCCCCCTCCATCCCCATTGATGTGAGTGGTACACAAGCTGGTGTGCACACTAAAAGGCTTTCTTTTTAAAAACCCAATAACTTTGGTGTGCAATCATGCACTTAAACACCTGGCTTTGAAAGCAGTTGCAGAACTAAAGACTCATTTTAAAAGTCCATTGCTGTGGACTCATGTGCACTAAAAGGCTCTTAAAGTCCTGTTACTAAGAACTGATGAGCATAAGAGTTTCCCTCCACCAGATCTGGACATCTCCCCAACAATCATGAACATTCTGTAGTGTTTCTAGATTTTAGTGAGATTGCTTGAACTATGAAAGCATATTTTTATTTGGTTTCTCAAAGGGTTGCTTCATATCCAGTATTGTTAGATTAATACCTTTATGTTCAGTCTATTTAAATTCAGCATGAGAATTTGAAGCAGTGCATTTGCTAGTGATGTGTGTGTGAGGATTGGGCTTTAATTTTTAGTCCACTTCTCCATTTCTTGTCACACAACATTACTGCAGAAGGCCAATGCAAGTCCTGTTTGGGAGAGGAGAAGGGGAAAGAAACTTTCCTCTGATTCGGGTCAGTAGTGGGTTTCAGCATACATTGAAGCGAAGCACATTTGTGAGTTCCGCTGGAGGCAATGTGGAGCTCAGTGACAAGCACTAATTTTGAGTGATTGTTTTTTGCTTGTGGACAATTACACCCCAATCGCAGCAGGAATCTGAGCATGGCTAATCTAAATGGCCTGGCATTTTGCTATTCAGTGAATAACGTTTTTTGATTTGTTAAAGTTATCGAACATTTAACCTGTACAATAAAAGTTCAAGTGTTTTGCTGCAAATTTTGTTTATTTCTCACCATGATGAAGCTAAAGGCAGGAATGAGACACCTGGGCATCTGTGGTGTTTACCTGCAATGGTAAATTGGTCTTTTATACTTGTAGAAAACTATGCCTCTTCAGGTAACACAGGAATGGTATATTTCCAAACAGATAGACTCTATCAATCCCTGAGACTCCTGACACATGGTTTATTGTGATTCACAGAGCATGTCCTATCCCCAGTGTAGATAACACCAATTGTTACATGAAACAGGTATATCTGTATACCTTGAAGGGCTCCTAACAAAATAGAGTTAGACCCAGAGAATGAGGTGTTGGTGCATAATTTCCAGAAATGTTGACATCAACTGCAATCTTGTGTTACCTTTCCCCCACCTGTCATCATTGCAGGGCAGATAGCCTTCCATGGCTGCTATAGATGACATGGGCTGATCCATTGTGGTGGTATCCAGTACTCAAATGGAGGAGTGTGGAAAAGCAATAGCATTGCAGGAAGAGTGAGAATGTGCTGGATTAAAAGCCTGAGGATTCCCTTTTGCAACCCTACCCATCTAAGCCCATTGGAGTCAATGAACTTGGAAGGGTGTAACTTTGATTAGGAGTGCATTGTTACCCTCCAGATCCTCCATTTGTGGCTCCAGCGCCGAGGGGAGGGGCAAAGGAGAACATCAGGGCAAAACAGGGCTTTTAGGCATGTTGAAAATGAATCCAGTAACCCCACATAGTGCCAGCATTCCTCCACAGCTGTTTGGTCACCTTCCAACTTGCCAATTCTGGCTTGGCCACAGAGCAAGCCCCACACCAGCTTTCGACGCTGCAGCCAATCCAACCAGAAAAATGTTGTAGCTGGAAGCCTCAATGCCCGTAAATCTTCCACAGACCTGTGCACAAATCAATGCTGAAGTGGGCCCCCAAGTCGTTCTCACCAAGTTGCATAACTGGGTTGTCAAGAGGAAAATGACCAAATCAGGCAGCTAATGGAGAGGTTATCCATTTCATCTCTTGCTCACCCGACCACGTGACTCCCACCTTATCCTGCAGGATGAGGTTACTTTCCCAGACAGATGTAATAACAAATGCTTGCCCCAATGCACAATGCTGTATCCACAGATCCGGACTGACTGACTCTGTTCCCCTGAAACTGAGGATGTAATGGTAGAGGAGTTAATGATAAATGCTTGCCCAATGCTGTGCCTGCAGATCCAGGCTGACCACCTCCGTCCCCCTGAAACTGAGAAGGTGATGGTAAAGGAATCAAATGTAACGAGTTAATGTTACACGGCAGGAGCCAGATGCAGCCTCACATAAGTCTCGTCAGCCATCTCCCAACTCCCTGGACACCTGCAAGTCCCATGCCCAGACTGGAGTCTGTTGCTGCCACCTCAATTCAGAAAGAGCAAGGCCTGAGACCCTGTGGATGAACATGGGCCTGTTTTGTTTTGTTTTTCCCAAGGATGTATGGCCAGGAATGCCCAAGCAGCTTGCACGGGACCTCACCTGGGAAACCTGGAGAGGCTAAGCTGCACCCCAAACTCCTTGACCAGTCTTGGAGCACCTGATTGCCGCCCTGACTCCTGACCTACTCATAGAAGGTCACCTATCCCCAAAGGGTCTTTACTGATGTCCATCCTAGAGCCTGCTGCTCCTGAACCTGATGACTGGTGCCACTCCTCATCGTCTCCCTGGCATAGTTAACTATCAGAAGCAGTGTCCTGGGCCAATGCAAAGCCTGCACACCTTGGAGCACCATCTCAAACTGCCATGCCTGCCAGACTTTACCAATTGGCACTGTCTTCCTGAAATGAATAAGACATTGTCAGCATTAACAGAGATGTGTGTCCCCCAGCCAGTCCTGTTTGACCCAGCCATATGTGTCCAAGGGCACCAGCTCCAGTGGCCCATATGCATTGCATAGACCTTTGCCCACCACAGCTCTTTAGTACAGCCACAACTTGCATTTCTCTGTAATTTAATAAGTTATCGTTAACAACTGATTGCCCTGGATTGTTAACAACTGATTGCCCTGGATTTGGGGCATAGATTTTGATCCCAATTATGGAGGCGCAGATTTTGCTCCCAATTACCATGGCATCCCTGGAAAATAAATTGAATGGCCCACCAAAATGTTGCAGGACCACTGGTCATTGTTCTTCTGATACATGCTCCTGCAGGCTTAATAATACTGTCAAGAGCGCCAGTTTGGTGTCATGGTCAAGTGCGCAGACTCCCATCTGGGAGAACCAGGCCCAACTCCCCATTCCTTCACTTACACCCGTAGAGGTGACCATGGGTCAGCCACAAGTTCTCTCAAAGCTGCTCTGCTCTCCCAGCCTCACCCACTCCACAGGGCATTTGCCATGGGGTGGGGAAGGGAAAGGAGATCTGTAAGCTGCTCTGAGACTCCCTCAGCCAGCAAAGGGTGGGTTAAAATCTAATCTTCTCCTCTCTTCATCTTAACCACTGGCCTCCCATGTGGGACCTGTGGGACCCCAGTTCAGGGCACCCTCTTCTCCTGTCCCCATGCCCCAGAAATGAGTCAGTCAGGGAACCAATTAGGGCTGTTTCCTTTAATGCCCAATCATGATGCCACCAGATCCCTGAATGTCCTACCAACGTACACTTTTCTGAAACATAATAAAATGTAGTTAACGACCATCCACCCATGAGCCTTGCATGTCTCTGAATGCCAACTCCTAAGGGCCAGATGCATGTCCCTGGAACTGAAAAGATATTGTTAAACAAGCAGCAGTCATATGCAGTCCGATGTCAAGTCCTGTCTGTTCAAAGAAGGCATTGTTGAACAAGCAGTAGTCATGTTGTCTCAAAAAAGGTAAAGGTAGTCCCCTGTGCAAGCACCAGTTGTTTCTGACTCTGGGGTGACGTTGTTTCAGACTTTTTACAGGGTGGTTTGCCATTGCCTTCCCCAGTCATCTACACTTCCCCCCAGCAAGCTGGGTACTCATTTTACTGATCTTGGAAGGATGGAAGGCTGAGTCAACCTGGAGCCGACTTCCTGAACCAGCTTCTGCTGGGATTGAACTCAGGTCATGAGCAGAGGGCTCCGACTGCAGTACTGCAGCAGAGTTGTCTCAGAGCAACACCTCTAATCCCCCAGTGTGCATTGAAGCCGCCCCCCGCCAAGGTAACCACCTGACAGGTAACTGTGTATTGGGCTTCAGTCATGCAAGCTCCCTAGTTAAGGCCTGAGATACCTGCAGTTGCTCCACCCGAGCTGTACTGCTAGTAGCCACGACCTCCAAGGCAGGGACTAAATGCCCCAACTGCTGCGCATGGTGCTATCTGCCTGTGAGCATAACTGTGCCTATGCATGCCTTCTGTAACATAACCCTGGCATCCTCTAGCACCTAATCCTAATATCTATGAAGTACACCTGATGCAGGTGAGAATACAAGCCATATATCATGCTGGGCCATGAGCACTCAACCCCACCACATGATCTAAAGGAGCAGATTTTTCAGAGCAAAATTACCCTTGGGCATGACCAGTGGTGGAATAATCCAAAATTGCCCCAGTTCATGTGGGCTGTTTCCCACCACTACATAAATGAAGGAGGTGGATATTACCAAGCAAAGTGCATGGGAATAGTCTAGCTACACAAAGCTCCCTCCAGGCCTGAACCATGGCAGATGAATCTGAGTTCACCTAGCACTCTGAAGAGGTGCTGAAGGGGCCTGTAATTCAGCTTCCCCTGTGAGTCAGTCATGCTCCTTCGTGATTCTTGTTGCTGTAACTTTGAAGGAGAGCATGCAGCTCTGAAGAGGGAGTAGCTAGGTATTGGCTGAGCATGAGCAAGATACCCTAGGCCCCCACAGCTGATGCCCTGATTAAACTCCCAAAGCACCCTGCTGCTGGGTTCTGCCCTAAATCCCAACATGGTGTTGCAAGTTCTCTGTTAAAACAGGTCCCTTTAAAACTGGCCCAGTGACAGCGTTAACTCAGCAAAGGAAAAGGGGCTGGTTGGTTAACAAGGCTCATGAAACCAGAAACAAAAGCACCAAAGAAGCTGCTGGGAGAAGACGCTATGTAATTCCTGTGGCCTGCAGAATATGAGCATTGAGGCCCTGTTCTCAAATGAGGTTATGAAGGGGATTTTTGTGGCCCCAAAGGGACCCACTTGCTCCCCCAGACTAGGCCAGGAGAGCCAGTTTGGTGTAGTGGTTAAGTGTGCGGACTCTTATCTGGGAGAACCGGGTTTGATTCCCCACTCCTCCACTTGCACCTGCTAGCATGGCCTTGGGTCAGCCATAGCTCTGGCAGAGGTTGTCCTTGAAAGGGCAGAGGCTGTGAGAGCCCTCTCCAGCCCCACCCACCTCACAGGGTGTCTGTTGTGGGGGAGGAAGGTAAAGGAGATTGTGAGCCGCTCTGAGACTCTTTGGAGTGGAGGGCGGGATATAAATCCAATATCTTCTTCTTCTTCTTCTTCTTCTCCTCCTCCTCCTCCTCCTCCTCCTCCTCCCTGGGAGGCAGCAGCCAAACCTAGTAAACTAGGAACTACTGACTAAAAAGACAGGAGCAGAGTTCATTGTAATGGAGCTGTTTTGGCATGACATGCTAGAGCAAATGCTACCTGTGTTCTCTTGTGTACTAACAGGCCATGCCAACTCAGGTTCCATGAGCATAGAAGGTAAAGTCAACCAAGCTGGATGCCCACTGGTAATCACTGTAAATCAGCATTATACCAATTCTGAGATATCTCCATCACACCATTGAAGCTGCTTTATACAGGTTCTAAGATCCCCATCTGCCACCTGGAGGTTGTCAGCACATGAAGTTACTGTGCACTAATTCCCCAGCCACCAAAGGTAAGTTGGCAGCATGTGAAGCACCTTTATGCTGATTCCGGGAGTTCCACCAGGATGTTGGGAAACCATGAGCGTTTTTCCACAGAGCTTACAGCGGAGCGACGTCCCTCTTCACCGCGCAGCGTCTGTGCGGATTTCCCACCAACTGCTCCGCAGAACCAGGAAGTGCCGGGCCTTTTGCGTTGTAAATGTAAACCACTAAAAACCAGTTTATGTTAGCAATGCAAAAGCCGCGGCTCTTCCTGGTTCTGCGGAGCAGTTGGTGGGAAATCCGCGCAGATACTGCGCGGTGAAGAGGGACGTAGCTCCGCTGAAAGCTGTGTGGGAAAACACTCCATGACTCTGCTGTATATAATCCTGGGGGATACCTCCCAACTGCTCCTTGGAGGTTGGCAGCACTTGAGTCCGCTTAATACTAATTTTGAACATTTTGGCAGTATGTGACATTGGGCGTTTTCGCACTGACCTTAATCGGCAGCGACATCCCTCTTCACCGCGCAGGATCTGCGTGGATTTCGCACCAATTGCTGCGGAGCACCCGGAAGAGCCGCAAAGTCCCGCGGCTTTTGTGGCGCAAATGTAAACTGGGTTTTGGCGGTTTACATTTGCGCCGCAAAAGCCACGGGACTTTGCGGCTCTTCCGGGTGCTCCGCAGCAATTGGTGCGAAATCCGCGCAGATCCTGCGCAGTGAAGAGGGACGTCGCTGCCGATTAAGGTCAGTGCGAAAACGCCCATTGCTTCATACTAATTCTGATCAGTCCCCATTCCCAAGCCATCACCTGGAGACTGGCAGCCCATGGAGCTGCTCTATACCAAGCCTGTGGAAGCCACAGGTGCCCCCCAGAGGTTGGCAGAGTTTGGATCTGCTTAATGTTAATTCAAGACATTTGGCTGTATATGGAACTGCCTCATATTAATTCTCAGAGATCCCCAGCCACCATCTGGAGGTTGACAACCTATAAGGTCACTCTATACTAAGTCTGGGAGATTCACAGCTGCATCTTGGTATCTGCTTAATACCAATTCAACGCCCTTAGAAGCCCATAGAATTGCTTCCAACTAATTCAAGAAGACTCCCAGCCAGTGTTCCCTCTAAGCTGAGTTAATGTGAACTAGCTCAGTTTTTTAGCCTCTGGCTCACACATTTTTGTCCTAGCTCATGAAAAAAATAGCCCCAGGGCAAACAAATTTATGCAGAAACTCATAACTTTAATGCCAGTATCTCACAAAGTAGAATTTCTGCTCACAAGACTCCACAGCTTAGAGGGAACATTGCTTCCAGCCCCCTCTGGAGGTTAGCAGTCCACTTACCTGCTCTATACTACATCTGGGGGGTCCCCCGCAACCACATAGTGTTTAGTACTTGAATTCTAGGAGATCCCTAGCTCCAGTTGGAGGATGGCAGTCAATGAAGCTGCTTTATACTGATTCTGGAAGATCCCTGATCACCATCTGGAGATTGGGGGCACGTGGAAATGGCACTATACTAAGCCTGGGAGATTACAAAGGTGAGCTGCATAGTTCCATGGGAGCCTCCTTCCTTATTCTCCAGCTGTTTACCAAACTTACTGACTGCCTGCTGCCTGTCTGTCAATGGCCACTGTGTAAGCAGTTATGGAGGCATGCTGGCCTAAATTCAGAAAAGAGTGAGTGCAGCACCTTTTCCCAAAATACCACTACCACAGCCTTAATTCAGCAGAGCAGACAGCAACTTAATGACATGACCCAAAATAATTACCTGAAGATTTAACATGAGGCTCCCAGGCTTATATACCCTGGCTAAAAGAATACACAGTTTAAATTACCCTGGAGCCTGTTTGTGGGGAAGAATGCTTTCCCCTTCTGATGCTCCCCTCCTACCCTTACTTGAAGGGAAAAGTGTGTATGAGTATGCGCGTCAAATAAGATGTTTTCAATAGTGATTGCTTCTGCCTAAAACATGTGGCTGGCAGCAGCTTCTCAGAGTCCCAAGTGTAGATCTACTCACCTCACCTACTGCCCAATCCATTTTAGTGGATTGAACCTGGGCTCTCCAGCATGCCAAGCAGATGCTCTGCCACTGAGCCACAGCCCATCCCAGCTAGGGACTTTCTGCATGTCTAATAGTGCAAGACATGCTAGTGAGAACCACCAGCAGCTGTTATATTGCTCTGTCTATCTTGCCCTACCTAATCCTTCTCCAACTTCCAAACTAACCCCCCCCCCTCATTTCCCTAACCATCTAAGTGTTTTCTTTCCCCACCTGAAACTCACCAACTGGCAACTTTTGTTATCAGAGCAGCCCTCTGCATCCGAGGCTGCTCCCAAAGAGGCTCCCTCCCAGTATCTTGGGTGCTGGGAGCCATGCAGCAACCATACATCATGGGGGGGGGGGGGGAGCAATGGGGCTACTGCCTGGTTACCTACGAGTATAGCTGCCACACCTAGGAAGTAATGCAAAGAGCCCCAAATGGCCAGCAAAAACTGTATGGGGTGCAAGATGCTGAGTCTTAGCTAGGCCCCAAAGCAGCGGTGGGCTTATGAATTATCTGGGGGGAATTCCCCCCCACAACGGTTAGCCTACTGAGGAAAACAATAGCAGCCAGCAGCTATTGCTGAGAGGAGCTGCTGGGGGAGTTGAGGCAACCTGCAAAAGTAGCAGACACGCTACCCTGGTCCCTGGAAAAGGAAACCAAATGGGTGGCTCCACCTCTCTCCAGCGCCAGCAAGCTGAAAGCAGGGAAGATGCTCCCCTTCCTGACCCCATGCAATCTCTCCGGACCCAAGGTGAGGGCATTCCACCCAAAAGAAATGTAAAAAGAGAAAAGGGGGAGGGGGTTTGAAAAAAACCTCCTAAGTGTTTCTTTCTCCGCTTCTGAAGGCTTTTAGCTGCCTTGGCTCTGGACTCCCACGGCCACGTGTGCTGTGCAGAGAGACGAGGTATCCCCAGTCGTCCAATGCTGAAACCAAGCAATCCGGAAGCAAGAGAGAGGGAGTGGCAGTTGTGCAGTGCCTTAAGTATCCCACAGGCACACCCTGCCCTCTGTCCAAGACACCCCATAGACTTGCAAGGGGGAAAGGGTGGGCAAGCATCCAGCCCCCCTCCACCTCACAACATGGCAGCAATGGCTGCCCCCACTCCCCCCCCCCACGCAGCGCCACAAATGGAACCCAGGTGAGTCTGGATCCTGACTTTACAAATTCATGGGCCTTGCTAGCAGTCTTCATCAGTGTCACAGAAAAATCTTGCCTTTGTGCCCATTTCATAACTGTATGTATCGTTGCTATGGTGCAGATTTCTCATGCATGATTTGGCATGTTCTCCACAGCTGCTAGTGGGCTCTCAAAGTGCTCCACTTCATGATATTTTGAATCCTCGCTGTGAAACTCTGATAGGAAATGGATACCCAGAACTAGACAGAAACTTGCCTGTAGTGTTATTGCAGAGGATAATCATTGTCATCTTTAAGTCTTCCTGTGTTCCATCCAAGAGTGAATGAGTTTACATGGCAGAGTTTATCATATCAGAAAGGAAGAGTCTAGCCCAGTTCCTTGGGCAAATGTACGTGGCCTCAAAATACAAGCTTGGTGCTGATTCATACTAGCAAAAGATCTGGATCTTGGAAATCTCTGTTCTTCAGCTAGCTGCTCATTATTGGTGCTCAGATAATTGGGAATCTTTAAATACTGAAGGCAGACATAATATTACCAGGTAAGATCCCAACAGCCTTCTTGATTGTATGAAAAGAGACCCATATATTTCATCCTGGATAGCAGTGCTTCTGTCCAAACTCAATCAATTGGGGTTAGAGGTAGATGATTTTTCTACCTCTGATGAGTCATATATCTTCAGATGTATTAAATCAAGACTGTGGGAATCGGAGGAAACAAAATTACGGCCAACTGACCCTTATATTTGCTCTCCGGCTTCCTTAGGTCTCTATGCTTTCTGTGGCAAAATGCCCAATTATCTATCAGACTTAACCACTCCAAGTCATCGCAGGGCATTTATGTTGGCTAGACTAAATGCGTTTCCCTCCAAAGTTTTACAAGGGAGATATCAGCGAGTCCCTTTAGCCGACAGACTTTGCTCCTGTGGAGCGAATACTCCTGACTCAGTCTAGCATATATTGCTTGATTGTTCTTTTTACCATAACCTCCGCAAAGATTTATTTGGCAAGCTTTATTTTCCCCCAGATTTGTCTATTCTACCACCCTGTTATTATTTATTGAGTGATACTGAGGGGGTGGTTAGTGAGGCTGTGGCAAAATTTCTGGCTGACATCCTTAAATTTAATTCTGACCATGTTTGAATGCATCTGTAAGCTCGGTTTCATTTTGATTTTATCTCCAATGTTTAAATTTTTATATTCTGTGTATTTTTATCTGAATCTATTATGCCATTAAAGGTTTGGTATGGTATGGTATTACCAGGTAGTGTCATCAATTAGCCAAAGACAGCATCAGAGAAATGTCAGTAGAAAAGCAACCTTGAATGGCATTAATCCCCCCTTTAATTCCTCTTTCAAGGAAAGTGCTGCATTGGAAAGCCTCTTTTTTTAAAAAACGATCATTTACTAGGGATTACTTAGCAGGTAGGATAGCTATGAAGTTTCTTTCAGTACATCAAGGGTGTGGTTTTGACTTTTGACTTTTCAAATTATGATGGAAGCTCAAGACTGGTTCACATAGTGAAATTAGGATATAGGCATACATGTGCATGCTTCCCAGCAAATCTGGAATTTTTCATGTAGAATGAACTGATGAGTTTACTGGCATGTCCATAGTGTTGATTGTGACAGCTTAAAAAGGTTCTGCTACAGTTGTGGAAATCAGTGTCTGGTTTCTACAGTAGTATCTATTGATAGGCTGATTTTGCATGTTATTATGGGCACACTTTATATAAAGCTGTTTTGCATTGTAAGTACTATTTTCCTGTTTTCAGTCATTCTGAATATTAAGGACAATGCAGTTTTGGGTACAGTGTCTTATTGACAAAGGAAGACTGGCTTTTTAAATAAGTTGTTGATTTATATAATGGTTTTGTCATTAAAACCTGCTGAAAGAAGAGCTCACTCAAAGTCTTGATGGCCAATGTTCTAGATTCCTGTTGACACCTGCAGATAAACAAAGTCAAATACAGAAACTGGATTTAAAATGCAGGCTTGTATAAATGTGCTTACGTGGCACAGATCTTTTAGACTGTGATAATAGGATTATTACCATTACAGTGGCCATTTTAAAATCCCAAAGCAAGATGAGATGAATGGAGCAAAACCGAATTGACACACTTAAGGGGCTGTACCAGCCCCGGCATCTCCCACCTATAGACAGTGAGGTGCCAAAGGACTGGAAGATTCTTCCCAATTGATGGGAAATAAAGATCTAACCCAAACTATTCAGAACTCTTAGACAGATTTTTAATCTGATTTGATCAGATTAGAAATCTGTCTAAGAGTTCTAAATAGTTTGGGTTAGATCTTTATTAGTAAATTTCCAGCTACCTCTTTCAACTGGCCATGGAGAGCTGAAATTTGACATCAGTAATTAACCAATGAATTTGTTCTGCTGGAGACTTCAAGAAAGCCCTTTCTCTAGTGAATTCTCAGAAGTAAAACAATTGTGTAATCCATCTTGGGGTTTTTTTTAAATGGTCACCATTTAAATGCCTCAATTTGAGCTGAGGATCAGATCCAAGTCATAGCTCTAGAACAGTCCTGAGGAAGACATTAGAGGTGAGATAGATACTGGGTATGTTGCCACAGGAAACAACCCTTCCATCTCTGCTGCTTTCTATCCGGAGTCTAACTGTAGAATATCCTTTAAAACAGCAAGAGGGATGAGTGGAAGACTTCGCTGCTCTGAAAATCTGCAGTAAGATGTGTGTGTGTGTGATGGGCCATTGACTGACACTTTGTTAGTTCATTTCTCTTGCCAACGCTAAATTTTTTCCTCTTTGACCAAGTACAGAAGCTAGCATACAACAATTGTGAATTTCTTAATTATGAACTCATTGTGCAATCACAATAATTTAAGCTGGATAGAAGCTATAGTCATAAAAGAAAGTATAAAATTTTGTAAGGAGGGATCTGTAACCTGCTAATAGATTTCACCTGACCCACCAGCTGCCATGGATTGGAATCATGCAGCAAGAGGATGGAAGTGGTACCAGAGAACTCTACTGCCTTGACAAACAATGCAGGTAAGGAAAGGAAGATTTTTTTCTCTCTCATCTTATATTTTATCTTTTTTTAAAAAATTGAAGTCTTCAAGATCTGATCCCTATCTTTCCTTCCATCTTCTATCAGGCTGCACAACTCTTCTCCAGGATCAGGTGATACCTCATGGAGCTCAACAAAGAGGTGGTAAGAAGTCAAAGCAGAAAACAAAACTTCACTGAACAAAAGGCTAAGGCTAAACTGCAAACACCAGCATTACAGTACAAATGTGCTGAGGAGGCATCCCCAAACCAGAGAAGTTCCCTTTTCCTCTTGCGGGAGGCTGGTCTGTGGGCATGGGGCAGTCACTGAAATAGCTGATGCCCAGGCCACTGCAGAACATGCCATAGTCAAGGAGGATACTGACCTTGCTGGGAAGAAAAAAGAGAAGAGGCAGTCCTTTAAATATGTGAACTCAGGGTCATTAAAGCTTTTCAAGGTGAGCATCAACATCTGCAGTTGGCAGCTAGTGAAGAACCCTGCAAACAGGTGTGATACAACTCCACCAGCTAACCCATGATAAAAATGGGCTATTGCATTTTTCATCTACAGAGTTTTGAGGAATCTTAGAGTGGCACACCAATGTGATTACATTACTTACAGGTGTGCATCAGAAGTTACATTGGAGCAATACTGATTAACAAGTCTATACCACCAAAAGGTCTCACTGGTTGCCAACACTGGGCTGGCAACCCAAGTAGAGTGTGTTATAGTAATCTAGTCTTCAGGTTAGTGAAGCATGGACCAGATCTGAAATCTGCAAGTAGGGAGCCAATTTCCTAAACAGATGTGGCTGGAAACTGCATTTTTAACTGTCATAGACATCTGTTTTTTCCAACAGGAGACCAGGACCTGACAAGACTCCTTAGCAGCACTTTTCAACAAAAGCTATCAGTGGTAGAAAAGCAGGGACACACCCAGCAAGCAGCACCTCTGTTTCATCTGGATTCAGGTTCAGTTTTTTTCTCTTGTCAGTTGCACTATATTCAGAGAGCGGCCAGAACAAAGGAGCACCTGAGCCAGTGGCTTATTCAGAGTAATATATAGCTGGATGTCAACATCATATTGATGAAAATCTGCTCCAGATGATCTCATTAAAGGACTTTTGTAACACTGTGGGTGAGGTCACACTTACATTAAATCCATCAGCAACCCATCTTTAAAGCGCCGTTATTTCGTATGTCAGATAATCCGCCGCATCCTGTTTCCCGATCAGACAGCTGCTGTTCCTTTACTGTTCCGATGGCATGCCGTGTTGATCCCGTCCCCTGCTCGATCACACAGCGCCCTCCGGAACTTCTTTCAGATGGCGGCAATCTGCATTTGCAGTAGCGGGGGTTCTGGCTATTTAAACCTTTTTTTTTTTTTTTGTTTCCCTGGCAGCTTGACATTTTGGATGCCTTTGAGACCTGAGTTCCAATCTTTCCATAGATTTAGAAGCCGTCTAAGACAACTAATTGTTTGCCTGGGGGGAGGGAGAGATGTGGGACCCGGAGCTTCAGGCAAGCGTGGCTCCAACTCCGGGGGGTGCGGGCAAGAGGGCTCCCCCGGGCTGCCGCGCAGGGCTGAACTAGCAAAAGAGCAGCGGATCTCTTCATATCTGCAGCTCGGCGGCACTGCTGATCCAGCCAGAGAAGGCAGAGGGGAGGGGGGCGCGGGGAAGGCGGGGTCTTCAGGTGCTGCTCAGCGCCGGCAGCTCAGCGCCGGAGGAGCGGAGGCGGAGGGGAAGCAGGGGGAAGAGCGTGTCCGGCGAGGCGAGCGAGGCGATCCCCGAGTGGAGGGGACCAGGCGTCGGGGAAGGCTGGCCGGCCAGTCCCCAGCCCAGCCGGCAGCGGGAGCCCTCCAGGCGAGCCAGCCCCTCCGAGGCGGCGGTGGTGACGCATGGATTCCCTGCGTGCGGGGAGAGGCTCGGCTGAGCTCCTGCGAGATCCTTCCTCCTCCGGGGTTTCCGGCTATTTAAACCTTTTTTTTAGTTTGTTTCGATATATCGTTGTATCGAATTAGCGTTGCCTCTGCCTTGCGGGGCGTGTGTGGGGTGGGATCTTTTTGCAAGCGCCGGTTATTATTTTATTTTATTTTATTTTGCAAGCTCTCTCTAGCGCTGCTCCCTGGGCGCCTCCTGCCTTTCCTCCCGTTGCAAAAGCCGGGTGCAAAAAGTTGGCTCAGCAACGTTTGCCGATTCTCCGGCTTGGGGAGGGCGGCTCGCCCTGCCTGAGCAATGGACCATAAGCCCCTCTTGCAAGACAGACCCCCCCCCCCCCCGCCTACAGCCCGGCCGCCCAGGGAGGCGGCTACGAGTATGGGCGATATATACGAGATTTCGATATATCGCTATTACGCAATAAACTAAAATATAAAAAAAAAAAAGGCCGGGCACGCACGTTTCGGAAGCTCCCCCCCCCCCCCAGTTAAGCTTAGGAATACAGCCGCTAATAAACAATTTTTTTGAGTTCCTTCCTTCGATGGCGCAGTGATATGCATTTTGTTTGTGGCGGGAAGCACTGCTGCGACTCAGCAACGATTGCCCGTTCAGATGCTCCAGAGCGCTCAGGAAGCGCTCAGGAAGCGTCTTGTTCCGGATTAAAAGCACTAGCAAATTAATCCGCGAGCAAGGCGCATCAGCGTGGAACGGGCACGGGCTAAGCACGCTTCACAGATGTGGATGTGTGAACGTCCGGGTAAAATCCGACATGCTTGCGGGCTCAACTCATGCCCGTAGCGGGGTTTTTTGGACGTCTGACCGCACCCTCTGTCTATTTCTTTTGCCTTTCTTATTCCTGTGCACTGCAGCTGCAGTCTATTCACCGTCCTAAACAGTTCTACGAACCCCTAATTTGTCTCTTTGGGCAATATCATTGGCAGATCACTGTCACTAGTAGTTCTTCTGTCCTCATTAAATAAATATTACTTAGTTTGTATAAATAGGTTCTTTTACCCTTGCCAAGGTAAGGTTCACCTTTATGGAAAATCCATGTGTTGTCATATTCACAAGATATGGTGATTGTGCATATCATGCTCCTGAAATACTTGAATGGCAGGCTCCCATTTAGCATGAACCTGTTCCACCACTACTACATCTGCAGAGGGCTAGGGACATCCTCTGACTCTAAGACTTTTTGCCAAATAATGACAGCTGTATTTGTATGATTTCACCTTCAATTACAGAGCAGATCTTACCTGTAGAACTGTTGCTCAAACATTATGAAATCTGCCTCTCTTGTTAAAATGAGTGGATCTCCCAAGCACTTGTACTTTGCAAAGAACTCTTCGCTCTGTCAGCTCTTCCTCAGAGTTAGATCCCTGATTTCCTGGATGTAACATGCTGGATTCAACATGCGCTCCCTTAGCCACACAGCAGCTCCAGGTAACAGCTTCTTTGTACAAAAGGAGTGCCTAAGCAGGCTCAGAACACTGCCACAAGGTGAGGAAGGACTCCTGCCTCTATCTCAAGATGTTTTCCTGCCTATAAACCATACTGTGGGGGAGTTATTTCCCTGATTTTGCTGCTCCATGTGCACAGATACTTCATGTAGAGCAGTGAACTTGGGGAAATAAACTCCTCTGCACAAAAATAGCTTGCGGGGGAGGAGGCAAGAGGCCTTCCTGCTCCTGGGATGCCATACCAAGTCTATTCGGGCTCTTCTTTTTTTTAGCTTGCTGTGCAACTGTGGGGAACACAAGCAGCATTCTGGGAACATTGATCCAGCTCTTTAAAAATAGAAATGTGTAGTTTGGCTGTCATTGTCACAGTACTTCCTCTGCAAGTTGGTCTGCTCTCTAGTTAATTTCAGTGGGATAGTCTCACATTTTAGAGGATGATGTCAGAGGCTTCGCAGAGGCACTTGACTGGCTGATGTCTTGAACAGGACAGTAGTCAAGGTGGACCTTTAATCTAAACTGGTAGGGTGTTTGTTGTTGCCTGGAATTCAACAGTGATAATCCTGCAAGATATGCAAAATTGGATCCCCCTGCCCAATAGTGTCCCATGCCCTTCTAGGGATGAACTGTCTTCTGGTTTGAGAAATACTGAACTACAGAATAAATAGTTGAATTTGGATAAGAGAAAAATGGAAAGATGCAGTCTCAGAATTCATTGTCATGGATTATGAGTGGGATGTAGGATCCAGTTATAGCGTTGCACATGGGCAAGAGTCCTTAAGCACTAGAAGAGAAGATCCCAAGTAAGCCATGCAAAAATATCAAATTGTGAGAGCAGCTGAGAGAAGGGGTTGGAGAGAAAGAGTGTGGGAGAATTGCATGGATGTTAAGTTTTTACTTAAGTTAAGTTTTTACTTCTACAGGAAGAATAAATCTGTTTTCTTTCACTGTTATCTTGCTACCTTTAAACAAAGAACAAAAACATTCACTATTAATGACTTAAGCCTTTTTATAGAATATGGCATAATTTTTAAGGGATAGCATTAATAGTTATGGATATTTCCAGCTTCACAAAAACACTGATCTATTTATAACTGGTAGTAATTACTGTCTCTATTTCTACCTCTTTTCATTGAAAATATACACAAAACCCTTTATATCGTTCATTTATTTATTTGTGTTTAAAATATTAAGTTGGACCATCTGCATTACCTCCAGCATCATTTTAAGAAATAACTGCAGAATGGGTCCACCACTATACCTCTAATAGAAGTCTCCCATACAAAATATTTTCCCTTTTTTAACATCCTACCTGAGGAAGAGTTCTGTGAAACTCGAAAGCTTACATAATAGAGAGTGAATGATAATTATTCCTAAGTATTAGGGTATTATTTTTTCCTGCTTGGATTTCCCCCCTGTAAGGTAAAGGAGCCCTGCTAGATCAGCCCATCTATGTAGACCAGAATCCTGTTCCAACACTGCTCAGTTAGATGCTTCTGAGAAACCCACAAAGAGGGCATGAAGCCCCCTCTCCTCTAACTACCACCCAATTGTTGCTTTTGAACATAGTTCCATTGAGCTCATAGTCATTGATAGAATATGCTGCACTTGAATTTGTCCAACCCCGAGGTTTTTCTAATGGACCAATGTTACTATCTGTAGGTCTGTTTTGTACATAGAGAGCTGATAATGTTCAGACAATTTCTGATTTGCTTTCTGAAATGTGCCTGTTTATTGTGCATTTTCTGGACAATTGGCTTCTAGACACAGGAATAGTCATGGGCATTGCCATATAATCAACCATTCCATGTGAAAAAGAATGCAAGACTGTGTCATTTGCTATAAATTAATGAGTGATGAATGATAGAAAGGCACTCTAAAATGGATCTGTTATAATGAGTTTCATTGAAACAGAAAATCATGTGGTTGGCTTATTATTGCAATATGTGCATTGGTCCTAATTATAAGATTTCACAGTACTGCAATCTACTGACTGTAGTACAGTCTAATTTGGACATTCAGTCACTGGATAAACACTTGGAGTGCCATAGTAGTCTGTTAAGAGTATTTTGACAGAGTCATGAATTCGTAATAATGATGAGGAATCCTACTGAATCAAACCATCTAGCTCTGTTTCCCTGTATTTTGCATATCAATCGTCCTTAAAGTATGATATTAATTGTATAAAAACCCAAGGAATTACCCAAACCAGCTCATCACATCAGCAGTTCAGAATCTCATTCTGAACCCTAAACAGTCTGTGTCCCTATGGAGGGTGGTGGTGGTGGTAATTCATCTGCTTCCTCTTCCCTGAACACCACTTTCAGGTTTTGCTATCCCTTAGGGATGGCATTCACTTCCTCGATTGTTAGGCAAAGTTTCTCGTTCATGGGGGAAGGAGCAGGACCCCAGGTATTTTTCCAACGATGTGTATCGCATAGTGGGTCTTCAAAGTCTTTCGTGTGCTCCCCCCATCTAATATGAGGCTCGTGCTTGGCCAGCCAGCCCACCCTCAACACCCGATCAAAGAATGAAGAAGGGACTATCACAAATATCTCTGAGTCCCAATGAATCCCTATGCCCATTGGCACGAGTTGTGTCTGCTCTGTGCAGGGCTCCCCCTTCATGATTGTTCCATCCATTTGTTCAAACTGGATGATTTGGTGAAGGGGGGAAGTAGCAAGACCTAATGTCTCCACCATTTGGGGAGTGATTTTGTCCCTGGTGCACCCTGAATCAAGTAGAGCCCTCACATGCATAAAGTGCTTGAGATTGGGGTTTAATAAAGTCAAAGGGATGAAGAATAGAGTCCTGGTTATTCTCACCCGCAGTGGTGCCGATAGTTCCTCGACCTGCTGCTCTGTGCCACTCAGGACAGGTCGCTCTCATTTCCTGCCGGCGCTTCTCCCTCCAATTCTCCTCCAGAATCAGGATGCATTCTTCCTCCTGTTGGGCATTAACGGCTACCTTGCTGCTCGTTGGCTTCTTGTGGCTTGCGGCGTCCTTCTTGGATTTGAGAGCACTGGTGGTCTTTGGAGTAAGGGGGGGGAGGGCCTCGAGGTCCCTCAGGGTACTTGGTAGCTAAATAACCCACTGCATTACACCGGAAGCACCGTCTGGCCCCTGGGGTTTTCTCTTTCCCCCCTACGGGGTTGGGTCTCTTTCCCTCCATCTTGGCTCCAGACTGAGACTCACATCTCCCTTTACCCCCTTGCTGCTGCTTTCGCTGGAGTGCAATGTATTGCATTTGGGTTTCCACTTCCCCGGCTAGCTGGATCCACCCCACCAGGGTGATTGGGTTGACCTGGTTCAGGGCCTGATCCAAGACGCTGGCATTCAGGCCCCTCTGGAACTGGTCGATTTTCATCTGCTCACTCCACCCTCTGACTTTTGCTGCGTTGCCTCGGAATTCCATGGCGTATTCACGCACCAACTGGGATCCCTGTTGCATCTCTCTGAGGGTCGTCAGGGCCCTTGTCTCTTGCAATGGGCCCTCATATTGTACTAGGAGGGCATGGAGGAACTCTCCCACCAAGTCAAATTCAGCGGCTTGGGTCTCATAGAGCCTCATCTTTTCGTGGCTCCTTGCAGTTTAGACCCCAGGTAGTCTACTCTACTGAGCTCATTGGGGAAGGCATCCCCCCAGGAGTACATGAAGCTGTTCGGCTGTATCACAAAGTACTCCACTTCTTTGGGATCCCAGTTGAAAGTGGCAGTCAGCTCCCAGGACCTTCCATGGTCTGGTATCGGAGGTGGCGGTGAAGCTGGTGGGTTCAGGGCTCTGACTATCTGTCGGCCCAAATCTTGCACCATGAATAATAATAATAATAATAATAATAAAATTTTATTTATATGAAAGTGAAGTTGGCTCTCATCTCCTCACGTAGGTTTCACGCCAGTTCCACCATCTCAAATCACATCACTTGGAGGAGGTCTCTCTCGTTGGGTTTTCCTCCTCCCCCAGCTCATTTGTTGAGGATTAGGTCAGGGGGTTCCTCTCTCACCTTGGGTCCCCCTTCCTGCTCACCATCTCCCCCATTCATGTCCTGCTGCTCCTGGTCTTCAAGGAAGTCTGTCTTCGTCTTCTCTGGCTCCCATCGTGGAGGGGATTCCCAGGATAGTTTCACGTCTGGCTTGGCTCGCATCCATAATCTCAGTTGATCTGCAAGGATTCCATTCCTGGAGGGTGATGAATAATCACTGGATGTGCAGTGGGGAGCCTCTCCCTGCCGGCCTGCGTCAGTCCATTATATGCCATGGAGGTTGCTTTGAGGTGGCTCCAGTTCCTTTCTCCCTTTGAAGGGGTGTCTCTGGAAGGTTTTATGCTTGACTGTTATCTGGAGCCTTGTCTGCCATAGTGCTAAGGTTCTCTAGTTTTTCAGTTAAGCACTTACATAGGAATCTTCACACTATGTCAAGTCACCACGTCTTGCAATAATGAGACCCTTTGTATTTCCAAATAGATTTGTTTATTGCAGAAGAGTATGACATCTCATCATCACGTTCAATGTGAAGATTGAGCAGCAAAAGCAGAGCAAGCATTATATAGCTAGTTACCAGCCCTTAGTAACTGTTGTGCATATTTCAAAACTAAAGGCTACAGGGTTAGTATAACATGCCTACAATACTACAAAGCGCTTAGGAACTGATAAGGGGAAAAGGAGAGGAAGGATCAGAGGCTTTATCACCTCACATTCTTCAGAAGACATAACACAGGCCAAGCCATAAAATCAGAGTTACTGCTGAAAACCTGCTAGGGAGAAAGACAGGGGACTTGACAATACCAAATCTTACTTTACTTTAGATTTAAATCTAGGCAAGACCTGGAGTTGGGGGTCCGCAACCCCTATTGGAGGCTTGGCTCCCCTATTGTAAGACATCATTATATTGATTGTTTATTGCTGACTTCATTATTTGGATATGCCGTTTAAAGATAAAATAAAGATCTTTTAAAAATTGGCGTACCATGGAATCTTCTTGAAATTCTTTACTGGCAGCCCTACTTTGAAAAAAAGAAATTTAGTTCTTAAAAGACTGGCTGAGCATAAAGCTCCTCTGAAAAATATGGACAATAGTTTGAGATCTCAACCAGCCAAGAAGTTCATTCCTAAACAGAGCCCAGAACCAGATGTTTCTGAAATTTAAAAAAGTATAGGGCATTGATGGAGACATTTGACTCTTGCTGTTCATTTAGATAGTTTAGCTATTGGAGATATACTAGGCATTATGATGGATATCATGCATTATCTGGAAGAGCTACTGCTTTCACAAATAATCACATCCTTGTTGGCAATAGCAAGATCAACAGGACATTTTGAAAGTCTTTTCAGTGGCAGACCTAAGTCTTCCAAAATGTCTGTCTTTCAGCCTCTGAAAAGGTGATACCAAAATACCTGTTAATTTTCATCTGTCACTCTAAGATTTGGAAATGTGCATTGCTTACTACATTGCTGGGTTGAGTAAATTTTGTTTAATAATTTCAGTCCAATAAATCATGTATTTTAATATGGAATAATGCTGGGTTAGGTAGAATTTGTTTAATAATTTAAGTTTAACAAATCCTAATGTATGTTAATATCGAATAATGCAACTTTTATTTACAAAAAGGGAAGATCAATTTTCCCCAAAACAATATTTTATGTTTCATTAAATTGTCTCTTTTCATTTCTTTGCCACAAGCTATATGATGTACTTTTTATTGTCCCATGCTAAAATTGAAGTTTTTACTTCATTGATATTATCTGTTGTTTAAAATTATGTTTCACTGACAAATTCTCCCTTCCTTCTCTATCCCCAAGGGAATAAATAACTTATAATGAAAAAACACATTTTTGTCAGTCAAATAAGTCTGTGTTCTTTAGATACAGATGCTTTTCTCCATGCAAATTGTGTTGGTGACAGTAATAATTGCCTAAAGCTTTTTTTTTGGGGGGGGGGGCCTTTTTCTCCATGGAAAGAGTCCTAGCCAAGAAAATAAACAATGAGGCATCCTCTGTAGCAAAACCTATTATGCATAGAGAAGCAATAATCATTTAGATATGCACATAAAAGGGAATAGGTTATAGCAACAGTATAATTGCTTAATTTATATTATGTGGGAGGATTATCTCTTTGCATTGACAAAATAAGGTTTTAGTTGTAGGCCAGGCAGCTAGTGAATAGCAATAGGCAAACCACTTCCATAATAGAAGGCGGGGTACATGGAAAAGAGAAGTATGACCATCTGTAGGTCTGGGCCCTTCATTCTTTCCTATGTTCCTGCTCACTGTTGCAGAACCAGTTTCAAACCTAAGTGCAAACAGAGGGAACAGATTAATTCATTTTAATAAAATAACTTTCACAATTCTATTTTAAGCAGCAGCTGGACAAACACTTGCCAGGGAGGCTGTAGATACCTCCTGCATTGAGCAGGGGTTGGACTAGGCCTGTATGGCCCCCTCCAACTCTGTGATTCTATGAATGCATGTTCTTCAGAGCAATTATTTAACTAAGAGAAGGGTGATGCTAAAATTTCAGCTCTAGAGTTTGACTGCAAAATTTCAGCTCCAGAGTTAGCACTAAAAGTGCAACCTAACAACAATTTCCTGCAACTAAACCCCACTTAAATAGACCTGAGTAGTATTCTGATTAGAACTGTGTAAGATTGTTCTAGAAATTATCTGGTGCAATCTCATTTCTGTCATTGTCTTGGAGGATCTCAAATATTAAGATCCACCAACACCTGCCAGGTGCTTGATAATTTGGGCTGTGGCCTGATTATAAATATCTTAGTAGTTCATTCATTACATGAATTTAAATCAATTAATTTCGCATGTGAATAAAAACAGTAGTTCTGAAAAGAGTATTTTTTTTAAAGGATGAATTATTATTTGATAAATAACCCTGAAACATAGGGTTGCTATACTTAGGTGTCACTCTGCAATCAGGATTACAAAGATATTTGTTCACATGTGCAAAGGTT
This sequence comes from Heteronotia binoei, assembly GCF_032191835.1. Lineage (NCBI taxonomy): Eukaryota > Metazoa > Chordata > Lepidosauria > Squamata > Gekkonidae > Heteronotia > Heteronotia binoei. Next base: position 72,786,405 of record NC_083228.1, on the reverse strand, counting down.
TGGTTTTGGGTAGTGATAGTAGTGTACCCACTTTCTGTGTACTCTCTGATGCCCTTCTGGCTGGTGAATTTTCTTCCTCCTTTCTGTTCTCTCACTTGCCAAGTGAGCGAAAGACATAATTGTGGGAGAACTGAAGAGATATCAGGCAGTGAGGGTAGTGGAATATTTCTGTTTCTTTCTGTGGACCTTGAAAATTATGGAGTTGGCCCTCATGACAATGACAAAACAGAGAGGATGCTGGTACATGGCACATAAGCCCAAAGCAGCAGCAGGCAGTAGATGTCATGTTAAACATCTTAAGCATGGTATAGTATCAGACTAGGATCTGGATGATCCAATTTTGAATCCCCACACTACCATGGAAAGTTGCTAGTGTTAGGGACAACGTGTCCGCCTCTCCCAGCCCCTCCAGGAGATTCAAAGAAAAAGAGCTGTCAGTCTCCTTTAAAATATACAGCTTTATTGATATCAAGAAAGAGGGCAGTCGCTTTGCAACGAGCTCCCTGATCAGTTCCATACATGTCCTTTTATCCTCTACTCCTGGCCGATGAGTCCCTCCTCCTTTGCCCATAGGCTGAGGTACTCTCACTAGTGACCTTTGACCAGTCACACCCTCTCAGCCTCACAGGATGGTTGTGGTGAGGATACAGTGGAGGAGGAGGGAAGAATAGTATTGTGAGCTGCTTTGGGGTATACATATCCAAATAAATAAATCGTTATGAATGTATGGTGAAGGAAAGAGAAAGTGAGAGAGATTGTAAAAGTACTTGGGGAATTTTGAATGGAAAATGTGACAGAGAAACAGTTGATAATTTCTACCTGGAATAAATTGGTGCTCCACTTGGTGGAAAGCACCACCAAGTCACAGCTGATTTATGGCAACACCGTAGGGGTTTTCAAAGCCAGAGATGTCCAGAGGCAATTTGCCATTGCCTGCCTCCAAGTCATGCCACTGGTATTCCTTGAAGGTCTATAAGTACAACAACAAAAAAGGGGGAGGGACTACAACCCAGCATGAGAAAGGTAACCAAAAAGGTTGGAACAAAGAAAAAAAAAGTAAAATATAGCTATGCACATAGTACAAATGTATAAAACACCAGCAAGTAATTTAATAATGCAATCAGAAGTGCTAAAATATAATTTAAAAACAACCATCCCGTAGTTCACATTCCTGATCCCAATATAAAGACAAATGTCCATTTACATAAATAAGGATTTGAAAGCATATTGTTTCCATATGCAAGAACCAATATAAAATGCTTTTCAATACCTGGCCTTCCTTAGTGGTATAAGTCAAACTGAGCACTCTATTAATTTAACAATAACATACAGAAAACTGATCATACTCCAAACTGACCTGAAATGAAGGAGGAAAAAGAGAATTAATTATATGTCTGATGAGAAACAATTTTTTTTTAAATACATAGAACTAGGATAGCTACCTTACTCACTAAGATGTTCACCTGTGGAGTAAGCGGTATCAAACATAACTCACCCAGCTGACTTAAAAAAAAAAGATTGGGGGGGGGGGAGCTGGAAAAACATTCCCTCATATCTTACAAGAGGTCCAGAGCCTCATCTTGTGGAACCGTTATGTATAAAGAACAATACGTATAGTAACAAAAATAACCTCCCATAATATCTCCACAATGTTGTTAATATGATTTTAAAACCCCACTATCTCTCAAATAAGATGCAGTGCAGCTTGATAGGTACGTCAGCCTCACCAAACAAGTGGAAATCAGAGTTTTCCATTTTTAGTGATGCAGTGACAGAAAGGCAGATGTGACTATAGGCTTCCAACAGGGGCTCCCCAAAGTTATCCCATGAGGGCAGATTGAAGGGCACTCCAGCTCAACCAGACAAGCAAGGTAAACAGTCCCAGTCCCCAGAACTCTCATAGACCCTGCCACCTAAGGACTGACACAACCCACGGCAAATTCTTCTACTCTGGAGAGGAAAAGAAACACCTATTCATATCATGCTGGCTGGGCAACCCACAATTCTCCACAGGCAGATTTGAAAAGACAGAAAGGTAATACTTCTGACAGTGACCCCATGACAGTTTGGTGAACACCCCAGTCCCACTAGATGAGTGTTATGGGTCAGTAAGAATTCAGTGAGGACTCCTCGGGAGAAGAGAAGTCATGTGTAGCCAGCTCTGAGTCAGCAGAAGCCAGCAAGCAGGAGGAAGAACTGCAGGCTGATCAGGATTCACAGCACACAGCTAGAGCAGAGCCATCAAAGGTCCTTAGACCTGAGTCTACAGGTGAAACTAAGTTTATCATTTCCAGCCCTCCAGCATCACCCACACCCTTTGAATGCCAAAGACAGAGGCTACAAGCAGAACTACAGGAGAGACAGCAGAGTGTTCACTTCCTGGCCTGATGCCAGCTGCTTGAGTAGTTGCAGAATTATTCCCAAACAGCTGGCTGCAAATTGGATCCTTAGGCACATGTCTACAAAAACCAACCAAGGGAGGCTGTTAGGTTTAGGAGCAACAAATCAATCTACCACTTGTGACCGCAGCCCTGGTTCCTGCCTCACCCTTGGACCAGATTCTGACTATGGTTTTTGACACTGCTTGACTTCTGCTCATGAGTAACCCTTGGGCTGCTTGATTACGCTTCTTGGTAATTGCTCTCTTGGCCCCTGTCAAAACTCTGGGGATGTCTGCCTTTAGAGATGGGGGGGAGGCTGTGAGTGTAAGGGGGATGCTTGTCTTGCTTTGAGTGACTGCTTAAGGGAGGTCAGCACAGGTGATGTCTCCCTGTGAGTCTGGTGTCACTCCCTTGTTCCTGAGCCATTCCAAAGTCCCCGTGTCTATGAAAAGAGCCAACAAGCAAACAAAAGGGTGTGGAGCTGAGCAGAGCATATATATAGCTTTCTGATTACATACAGCAGAAGGAGAACTCTCTTATTGGCAGCCAGCAATGCTTGTTAAGCTTTGGAGGACTCCTATTGGTGCTTCCAAGGCTGGAGAATACCACCCCCACCCCCCAATTGTTTTAGTGTTTCGTAAACAGTTTGAGTAGAGACTGTCTGGAAATGTATCCATTTTCAAACCGCCATAAACATTATCAAAGTTTGTGAAATATTTGTGCCAGATATCCTTCCATGAACATAACTTTGTGAACCACGAACTGGCCAGAATTCATGATGAATTTTAGTTTGTGAGCAGGTTCGTGCCAGCCCTGCTTATCTTTTGAGATCTGATGAGATTGGACTAGCCTGGGCTATCTGGGTCAGGACTGCTCAGCCCTAAGGGGTTATCCAAACTGCTATTTCTGTAGAACTGTAGTAGTAGAAGTCCATATGCTTTGCTTTTGCTCTGATACTATATTTTTGTGGAAAGCAAAAATTAAGATACTTTCTGTATCCAGTAATTCTGGCATGCAATGGAAACTCAATCTGGTAGCACTGCTTCTGGAACTTCTTCCTGAATGAAAAAAGAAAACACATAATTTTTTTTAAAAAAAAACTTTAGACAAGTTCTTCAAAAGGTGTGTAGTTATTTAACAGGATCACTGTGAATGAATATTGACATGAATTTCATATACCATCCTATAATTGAGACAAATCAACTGAAATATAGGTACCCTACAGGACACTTTTGACACTAAATTCAGATTTCTCATTTGTCTGTGGCTTTTAAAGATCTTTATATTTGACAATGGGGGAGAGGGGTGGGCTCCCTCTTGGGTATCCTGCCCCCCCAGGGAAAGTGTATGCGCAATACATAGCCTCTCCTTCCCGGTGTAGTGAACGCCGCGTGGTTACTGTCCGGCTATGCCTGGCAGATGGTCACTGCAATGGCCTCTCCTGCATTACTGCATCCGTGGCAACACCTTCCCGCTGGTCCCCCCCGTTTCTCACAGAGTTTGCCACGTCATGGTGCGACCGAATGTCCGGCGGTATAACCGGATGGGCAGGCTGGGCTCACCAACCTCGCCAGCCAAGAGAAGGAAAACTCTAACATCAAACCCGGGCAGATAGAGCTCGTTAATGTAACACCTACCACCTGGAGGACTCGCTGCCGGCGTCCCGGCTTACTGGGCCATGGCAGATGACCCCAAGGTGAATGGGTGGAGCCAGTACCGCGCACACTGTGCTTCACCTAAAAATTCCTCTGCGCAGGCTTGAAGGGCATATCCACATCCACAATCCACAACACACCAAGTCCTGCAGCGATGGGCAAGGGGCGAAACGGCAGGTGGAAGATGCCTCTGGAAGCCGCAGTCCCGATCCTGCATGTAGGCGGTTCAGGGTATTGGTCGCCTGATGCTGACCTGGAGACGAAAGCATCTTTCGGCAGCACCCTGAACGACCAAGCAGCCTTATCTAGGGACAGCACTGCTTGCTCCACACGGAGAGGGGCCTAGAAAAGGTGGCCTAAACAAAGCTCGTCTCCCCCACCCCAGTTGGCTAGCCGCGGTCAACGGGCATCCTTACTTGTGGTCAAAAAATAACAACAAAGAAAAGGCATGCACCTGCCTCACAAAGTGTGCAAAGACTTAAGCTTGCGTGTTGGAACATCAGAACCATGCTTGACACAGAAGACAGTGGTCGCCCTGAACGACGCTCTGCTCTAGTTGCCCACGAACTTCTCAGGTTGAATATTGACATAGCAGCTCTCAGTGAGGTCCGTTTCCCTGAGGAAGGTAGTCTTCAAGAACATGGTGCTGGCTATACCCTCTACTGGTCGGGTAAGTCAAAGGCTGAGAGCCGCCTTCCTGGCGTTGGCTTCATGGTCAGGAACTACATTGCCTCCAAACTCGAAAACCTGCCAACAGGTCACTCAGATCGCATCATGTCCATGCGCCTCCCACTTCAAAACAAGCAGCATGCAACACTCTTCAGTGTGTATGCCCCAACCCTTCAAGCAGATCCTGCAGAAAAGAACAAGTTCTATGCTGATCTACGCAACCTCGTAAGGAAGACCCCTACAGAGGACAAGGTGATCATCCTTGGCGACTTCAATGCCAGAGTAGGTAAAGACTCGGAAGCCTGGAAAGGAGTACTTGGCAAACACGGCATTGGCAACTGCAATGATAACGGGCGCCTCCTGCTAGAATTCTGCACGGAGCACCAGCTCACCATCACCAACACTATCTTTCAGCAGAAGAACAGCCTGAAGACAACCTGGATGCACCCACGGTCCAAGCACTGGCTCCTTATCGACTACATTCTGGTGCGCCAGAGAGACCTTCGAGATGTCTTACACACCCGAGTAATGCCCAGTGCGGAATGTCATACGGATCATCGTCTTGTACGCTGCAATCTCCGTCTTCACTTTAAACCCACACCCAGGAGAGGAGGTATCCCTCGGAGGAAGCTTCAGGTTGGCAGCCTTCAGTCAGCCGAAGTTAAAGCTGCCTTCCAGGCAAAACTCCAGTCAAGAATTGAGGACCCCAGTTGCCCCACAGACCCTTCTCCAGAAGCACTCTGGGAACACCTAAAAACTACCATCCTGTTGATCTCTGAAGAAGTCCTCGGGTTCTCCACAAGGAAAAACAAGGACTGGTTTGACGAGAACAATCAAGAGATCCAAGAATTACTAGCGAAAAAGAGATCTGCCTACCAAGCACATCTTGCTTAGCCCTCCTGTCCTGGGAAAAAAGCAATCTTTCGCGCTGCATGTAGCAACCTCCAGCGCAAGCTTCGAGACATTCAGAACGAGTGGTGGACCAAGCTTGCAGAGAGAACCCAGCTGTGTGCAGACACTGGTGATTTAAGAGGGTTCTACGAAGCCCTGAAGGCAGTATATGGCCCATCATATCAGGCTCAGAGTCCCTTGCATAGTGCAGACGGCCAAGTGCTCCTCACAGACAAGGCATCCATACTGAACCGGTGGTCGGAGTATTTTCAGGCTCTCTTCAGTGCCAACCGCGTAGTTCAAGATTCAGCAATCCACCTCACCCCACTTCAACCAGTGAAAACAGAGTTGGATGAGATCCCCACCCTAGAAGAGACTGTTACAGCCATCAAGCAACTGAAAAGTGGCAAGGCAGCGGGAGTTGATGGAATCCCACCAGAGATCTGGAAGCATGGGGGCACAGTACTACATAGCACACTTCACAAAGTACTTGTCACCTGCTGGGAACAAGGCAAACTACCACAGGACTTTCGCGATGCAATCATCATCACTCCAAGAGAAATGCAGGGAACAGAACAAGGGTCTATATGTGACTTTTGTCGACCTTACCAAAGCTTTCGATACCGTTAGCAGGAAAGGCCTGTGGCAAATCTTGGAACGTTTAGGATGTCCCCCAAGGTTCCTCAGCATGATCATCCAGCTACATGAAGACCAGCGAGGCCAAGTCAGACACTGCAATGACCTCTCGGAGCCCTTCCCAATAGGCACAGGTGTAAAGCAAGGCTGCGTTCTCGCGTCAACTCTCTTTACGATCTTCTTTAGCATGATGCTTCAAAGAGCCGCAGTAGATCTAGATGATGACGATGGTGTCTACATCCGCTATCGCACTGATGGCAGCCTGTTCAACCTGAGGCGACTAAAGGCTCACTCCAAGACAATGGAAAAACTCATCCAAGAGCTACTATTTGCTGATGATGCTGCACTCGTCTCCCACTCGGTATCAGCTCTGCAGCATATGACGTCCTGCTTTGCAGAGGCTGCCAAGCTATTCGGCCTAGAAGTTAGTCTGAAGAAGACAGAAGTTCTCCACCAGCCTGCACCCCAGGAAGATTATCACCCTCCCTGCATCACTGTGGGTGAATCAGTTTTGAAGACAGTCCAGCAGTTCAGCTACCTGGGGTGCATCATCTCCTCAGATGCCAAGATCGACAAGGAGATTGACAACAGGCTGGCAAAGGCAAATCGTGCATTTGGCCGTCTGCACAAAAGAGTGTGGAGCAACAAGCATCTGAAAAAAGGCACAAAGATCAATGTTTACAAAGCGGTTGTGATGACAACCCTCATCTACGGCTCCGAATCGTGGGTTTTATACCGTCATCACCTGCGACTCCTTGAGCGCTTTCATCAGCGCTGCCTTCGCACCATCCTCAACATCCACTGGAGTGACTTTGTGACCAACACTGAAGTCCTCAAGAGGGCGGAGGTTACAAGCATCGAAGTACTGCTGTTGAAGACGCAGCTGCGCTGGGCAGGGCATATTTCTAGGATGGAAAACTACCGCCTTCCCAAGATTGCTCTGTATGGCGAACTTTCCACCGGCCATCGAAATAGAGGGGCACCAAAGAAGAGGTACAAGGACTCCTTGAAGAAATCCCTTGGCACCTGTCGCATCAACCATCACCAGTGGTTTGACCTAGCCTCAGATCGCAAAGCATGGAGGCACACCATCCACCAGGCTGTCTCTTCCTTTGAGAACGCACGCATAGCTGGTCTTGAGGACAAAAGGAGATTGAGGAAGAATCGCACTGCTACAGCACCAACCCCAAATCAAACTTTTCCCTGCAGCCACTGTGGCCGGATCTGCCTGTCCCGCATTGGTCTTGTCAGCCACCAGAGAGCCTGCAGCAGACGTGGACTACTGCACCCTTCTTAAATCTTCGTTCGCGAAGTCAAGCCGAGAGATATTTGACAATCCAAACATGATGTTTTTAGAATGTGATAATGTTTGAATTTAAGCTAAAGTTTTGTTTTAGTGAAGAGCCCCGTGGCGCAGAGTGTTAAAGCTGCAGTGCTGCAGTCCTAAGCTCTGCTCACGACCTGAGTTCGATCCCCAGTGGAAGCTGGGTTTTCAGGCGACCGGCTTGAGGTTGACTCAGCCTTCCATCCTTCTAAGGTTGGTAAAATGAATACCCAGTTTGTTGGGGGGAAAGTGTAGGTGACTGGGGAAGGCAATGGCAAACCACCCCATAAAAAGTCTGCCGTGAAAATGTTGTGAAAGCAACGTCACCCCAGAGTCGGAAACGACTGGTGTTTGCACAGAGGACCTTTCCTTTCCTTTGTTTTAGATGGAAAAAATGGGCTACTGCCTGGCCAGCTTATGGGAACACTGCACATCTCCATTGCCTTATATTAGCTTGCCAAAGTTTTAAATAACAGCTATGAGAATAAACTCTGACATCTTGAAGATTCAAAATCAATGATCTCTTATTAAGGCTGGCCCATGTCACTACCTATAAAGAATCCTGATTCATTTGTAAATAAACCTTGGTGTCAATATATCCTGATTCCAAAACCATGTGAACAGCACTGTAACCCAAATTTATTTTACAGACTGTCTCCTTAAATAAGAGTTCTAGGTTCCATTCTCTCATCCACTGTTTCTATATATAGGAATTTAAAGAGATCATTTCTTTATCTTGTTACCTTAGTGTCTAATGCAGACACTGCCTGCTTTAGCTGAGTGCCTGGCAGTTCTTCTCTTCTCAGCTATGTAACAAGGTAACAGAGGGCACAGCATGAGAAAAATGTTGTCAATTGACCACGTGTCCTAGAGTCTGGTATATGAATACTCCTTGTGCACAGCAATTGCTCAGCTTCAAGCATAAAAGCAAACCTATTAATGCCTTGCTTGCAAAAGAGAAAAAGAGAGCCTTGCTGAAAATGGTTAAGGCGACAGATATAAAGGCAATAACACTAAAAATTGATGGGGAAATCAATGGATATAATTCATTGAAGTTTGGCAAGCTAATAGAATTTCTCCTATTAAAACTTTGGCTCCATTCCCTCCCTTTTCAGTACCAGGAGGTCTGAGTGAGTTTCTACATTTTTTCCTGGCTGATGTTTACAAGGCCAACAAAGTGAGAGATTTCAACTTTTGCTGAGGATGGAGAGACTAGTCAGTATGCACACCAACACAGGTCCTGCCTAACCTGGTGGTGGTGGTGGTTATTTCTTTCAGCTAGATGGCCAGTTAGGCTAGAAAGAGATATCCAACATTGCTTGTGGTACATACTCATAGTGCACACTCACCGTCATAGGGTTTTGCAGGGATTCAGAAGCCTGTATGACCTATTTGACTAAAGGAAAACAATGCTTTTATCTTACCTTCTTCAGCTCTCAAAATAGGTTTACAGCTCTAGCAATAAACTCTTCACCTGGGAACCTCAGCACGGTATATATGCAGGAGGCTTGAAGCTGAAATGAACAACAATTTTGCCTCCATCTCAGCTGCACAGCAAGAAATAGAGGTGGCTCTGTGGGGTGCCAAATGCAAATCATCTTCTAGGTCTGGCATTGTGAATATCCAGTGAGTTTGGCAGTCCAGCTTAATTTCAGAAGATGCCTCAGGCAGCAATATTATTATATAGTAAATGCTCTGCTGGCACATAACTAAAGCCTGAAATAAACATAAACAACAAATGCATTTGCAATGAGAATGTCTACTGGCCATCACTTTTTGTGCCTCCTCCATAATTATAGTTCTTTTCATGGCTTTTCTCTTTGGCTGCGATTCTGAGCATATTGTGTGGTAAGACAAGACTGCGTTTTACAGCACAATTCTAAACAGAGTGCAATGGACTTAAAACGGGTAACTTTGCCCTGTGAGAGACATTAAATAGAAACTGGATGGTGAGTAGAGAATGCTTTTGCTTCCTTATTCTAGGAATGTACCTGATACTTCTGCACAAAATAATTCACAACTGGGGCTTGTGAATAACTGCACTTTTAGTTGCTTCTAGCACCATCATAAATATATGGGACATGCTGCTACACAATATTAATGTGCTAGCTGGAGGAAGTATAGCATTTTCTGAAGACCTTCACTCAATATAACGCAGTTCAAGTATTCAGGTGGTTAAAAATGGGATATCTCTGGTGCATAAATACAACTCTGATGGAAGGTCATGCACAAGAAATATTAAATGTGCATTTATTGTGCTAAAAACAGATTGTGAGGAAAGGACATCACCTCAGTTATTCCCACTGAATGTCAGTGAATACCGCTTTCCAATATATACCATCAGATGAGCAGCATTGACAATAATATAGTCCTTGGCTGAAGCATGTGGAACATCTCTGGGTGCAGGAAGCTTGAGCAGGAACAAGGGATGGTCAACACCAGGAAAAAAGGACAAGTGAAGCCTGAAGCCGGTCCTCTAAAGTAGTAATTTGATATTATATACAAATTTCTCTGTGTTTTCATTCCTTGGGAACAAAGAGTCTTCATGTATCTTCGTTTGGTAAATCACTTAAAACAGACTGGGATCTAGGTACGAGCAGAGCAATCTTGAGCTGTGCCAGCACTGTAGTGCCTAGCTGCAATGCAGCAGCAGTGGTATTGTCAGTTGCCTCCCTAAGGGGATAATTACATGGTGGGTGAACAGGAAAAAGGTGCCTCAACAGTGTTTCAAGGTGCTGCCATTGCTGCGTCCATGGCAATCCCTCTGGAAAGATTCATTCTGGCACTGGCAGGCAGGGGTGCAGTGATAAGAGGGCAGACAATGGGACCAATGGGAGTCCCAAATGGAGGTCAGAGCCAAGTGTCTTTCAGTGGCAGGGGCTGGAGAGGGACAGGCCATAGGAGCAAGGGGGGCATCCCCTTGGGGATCCTCCTTAAAGAGACCGGCTCCTGTAATGATGATTGGCCAGTTGTCAGTGTGGAGAAGGCATCACTTGTCAGCCCCATGGACACCCCAAGGTAGGCCATAGTGGGCACACTGAGTACACAGGTCTCCAGAAGATAAGGAACAAGAATGTGGATGTGTGGGTGCTCCCTGTTCACCTACAAGTGAGGTGCCCAGACAAGCATCCACACCACTGAAGGCATCCCTGTGGCAACCCTCATTTGACCTCCATGAAGAAGGGGTGACAGGTGCAGGGCTCCTTGGAGAGTCTCATAAAGGTCCCTCAGCAGCCTCTTGATGCACCCCTGTCCCTCAGCCCAGTCCCTTACTAGGACAAGAAGGGCCTCCACGTGCCTGGCAACCCCCATCACAGATGCTGCCAGCCCTTCATCCATTGCTGCCCCTCACATAGGCTTCCTGCCACTTGCTATAGCTCCCAGCTGCTCCTGCTTGATGGCCACCCACATGGAGGAAAGGGTGGGCAGAACTGGGCTGTGTCAGATGCAGGCCCTGTGCCTGGAGACCTGGCAGAGGGCCAGGATCCCCTCCCTCTTCCAGGCCACCGACATTTGCTGTACCTGGCCCAGAATGGCTGTTGCATGCACCATGCTCCACAACATCACCATTTGCCAGCACCTCCCCCTTCCCCTTGGTGTGGCCCTGGGCAGAGGAATGGGACCCTGTGCCATTTCCACTGGCTCATGTGAGACAGGATCTCAGGGGCCATCTGGAGCATGAGCATGTGTGGGAACACATATGGTGCCAGAGGCATTCCAGTGGCCACCCTGGCAGCTGGGGGGCTCTCTTACCCTGAGCCCAGTTCAGAAGTTAAGGGCCCAGTGGTGCCCCTCCTGTGATGGCTGTAGGTCATCATGGGACTGATTGCCATCATGGGCCACCACAGGCTGCCCCAAGGGCATCAGCATGTGTCCCCTTTTGCATGTCATTGACAATGATAGGGTGGTCTGCCAGCCAGAGCACAGTGAGCCCTCCATGGCTATTGCTAGCAGATGGTCTTGGCTTAGTCCTGATGGGGGTTCCAGCACTCCTTGTGGTGCAATGCTCAGACCCAGGGGCCCAATGCCTCCCCTAGGACTACTCTAGGAGAGTGCACTTGTGGCACTGCTGCCATGAAGCCATGACCTCCCTAGATATCCCCTCCCCTCCATTGCAGAAAGTGAGTTGGGCAACCTGCTAATCATGTTTGTGCATTTTGTGGCTGCAGCTGGGGGAACAGAGACCTGTACCCTTGCAGTTCCCTCACACCCATCTTTCTCTATGGCTGTGGCTGCAGTCTTGGCAGGATGAGACCCCCCCACTGTTGTGTCCACCAGAACCTTGTTGCCTCCTTGACACCTTCCTGCCGTTCCCTCCCCCAAGGGGTTCCCAAAGGAGACTAATAGCTGAGAATGCCATAATGCAGGGGTGGCCAACGGTAGCTCTCCAGATGTTTTTTGCCTACAACTCCCATCAGCCCCAGCCATGGCCAAGCTGACTGGGGCTGATGGGAGTTGTAGGTAAAAAAACATCTGAAGAGCTACCGTTGGCTATCCCTGCCATAATGGATCAACTTTATTAAAGGGAACTAGGGAAAACAGAGTGATTGTCATGGGATTGTGACCCCTGTGCCTGTGAGTCCAGATGGTTCTTTGCCAACTGGGGCACTTCCTTGATGATAGTAGTCTGAGAACACCCAGGTTGGCATATGTGTCTGGCTATTTCCCTGAGGTGGCTTCTGCTGTGCTGCTGAGAGATGGTGGTTTTTGGCATAGCAGATGAGGTCTCAGCTCTCCCCATTACATCAGCACCTGCAAATAGGCCTGCAGGGACACACAAACAGTCACAGATGTTCTCTCATTGCAGCATGGAAGTTGATCAGCAGTTCCACAAGGGCCTCACTACGGTGACAGAGACATCCCTACTGGCACTCTGATGCTGTTGGGAGACCCCTCTGGTGGCAGTTTCTGCAAATCTTTTAACCTGACTCTGCTTTCTGTTAGCACCTCCCTGTAATTGATGCCATTAGCACCTTCCAGACATACTCCTGGATGGGGAAAGGGTGTGGCCATCATGCAGATTTGGCCAGCACACAGTTTTGTGGAGCCTGCTGTTTGCAATATGCTTTCAGGGGGCGTCTTCCCACTTGGCCAGGTGAGCAGCCTGTTGCATGACCATCACAGTGCCTCCCTTGGCAGCTGCCTTGGGTGGGCCCCAATGTACCGGTGTGCATCTGGAAGCCCACTGGTTTCCCCTTTGGCTTCCAGGTTTGAGACGCAATGATGCCATGTCCACTGTGGCGTGGTGTCACCATGGTAGGCCCAGGGTAGGTATTGGGGTTTTGGACTGAGAGCCTGGCTTTCTGTTGGGGTCCTGATGGATGGCCTGCTGAATCTGCATGGTCCAAAAACTGGGAAAGCTCAGGCACAAAGTGTGAATTTTGCTCTCGCTGTGGTGTGTTCCCCCCAGGTGCTTGCCCTGCAGTGCTAGGTGCCCTGTCTGTGTTGTGGCTGCCACTGGAGTGCATGTTGTGAGCTCATGCTACATCCCTTCAGCAGGGAGCTGTCAGACAGCTTTCCATGCCACAAACCCTACCTATGGTATTCTTGGGCATCCTCCTGAAACCATTTGTAGGGAGGGGGGCTGTGATTGAGTCCCTTGGGAAGGTGTGGCCAGAGCAGGGGAGTGTGCTGATTGGGTGGACAATTAGTCAGTGCCCTGAGCTGCTTGGGGTCCTGTGGGTATTGCCACAGGTGTGTGAGTGTGAGTGAATGTTGAATCATGATGACTGTCAATGGGCTATGACACCATTTTTGCCAGTGCAACTTTGTGCCTGCTTGGGAGGGGGGCATTCCCATGCTAAAAATGCTTTAGAGGCTGCCTAAGTGCTGTCACACTCCCAGGAATGCCCACATCTATGTCAGTGGTTTGGTTAATGCTGTTCCTTTGCCAGCACCTCACTATCACACTCCTGTACTGATGGGACTCAGTGTTGCAGTGCCACTGGTGCTCTGTGTCAGCATAAACTGCCTTTATTGCAAAGGAACCTGTAGTTACTCCAGCGTCTTGGTCAGTGGCCCCCTATACCGACCCCCCCTCAGGATTGCACTGTTAAAGTGACACTTCTTCTACATGAACCTAACTGTATCTGCCTCAGAGGCGCATGCCTCCATTATTGAAGGGAAGTGGAAGGGGGTACAAGAGAAAGGAGCCTATATTCTTTTTAACCTCAAGGGCATTTGAATTGTCTTAAGATGAGGTTTTGATTTTTACTGATTCCCCATCTTACTGCAGCCCACCACTATGATATCCCTGAAAATCTGTTGACTTTTTCATTGTTATTATTGCGTGTTAGAAGATGTTGGAGTAATGCGAAGAGGATGAAGGATTTGGCTATCAGGAGACACCTGTTTTAATTTTGGTCTTCCAGTCTATTCCTTGTGCAAAGAGTCTTCACAAAGAAATTAACTAGATAACTTCTTTCAGACAGAGGACTTGTAACTCTTTTGATTTTGTAGAAGACCCTGTTTAACAGTGACATAAGAACAGACTGTTGGTTCAGGAAACATTATATTCCTGTAAAATAGTTGCTATGAGGAAATCTCAGATGATGACAGAATCTCAGAGAAACTGCAAGGTTTGAAGGGTTTCTTTTGATCTGGGAATTTAGGAGATTTTCAAATGGGAAGTAGTCACACTTCTCAATGTTCTGTTGTACTCTCTATCATATCTCCAGAATAGTGACCAAACCCAGGTGTTCTGGAGTGCGGCCACACCTCACATTAAAAGTGTGTGTGTAGCGCTCAAATTTGAACAGCTGAATATTGATTCGATGCAGGGCTATTCAGACGAGCATCCAAGAATGCGACTCATTCTGTTGTTGAGCGTTCAGACATCCAATACTATCACACTCTTTTCTTGGAGCATGCGTGATCAGGTGGTGATTTCTGGGAGGGGGGGGGTCCATTGAACATGCGCCCAACTGTTTGGAGGTGGGAAATCAAACGTTACTTCAGAGGGGGGGGGGGAGTTTCCAGAAATCCTCCACATTGAAAAAAAGAGATTTTTTTCCTGTTCTAAATAGTGGGATAACGTCCCCCCCCCCCCCCCGATCCTGTGTTGATTGGAGAAGCAGAAGCGTCACCTCAGATTCCCGGATGATCTGGCAATGTGCATGTCTGCTGGAGCTTTTATTTTTAAAAAAAGGTGAGAGGCAGTATCGCGCGTGAGCTGTCTAAACAGGAAAAAGCTGATCTTGTGCAGCTTTTTTGAAAAAGGACCGGACTTTATGTGCTGTCAAATTAATGCGCCATTGAGGCGTAGCAAGCTGGGATGACTCTGGATTACGCTCGATTGCCAGATGTGGATGTCTGAACGAACACATTTAATCCGTCAGTGAGACGGAGCTGTATCGCCACTAATGGTATGTCTGGCTGCACCCCTGGACTGGAAAAATATACCTCTAAGACCCAAGAAAACCACACGTAACATTCTCAGAAATCAAAAGTGGATATATTGTTAAAAGCCACATGTAATAAAGAAATGTAAAGTAATAAATGTGGCTTGTTTTCATCTGACAGAAAAAACCCCCAGTTGTTTTCTCTTCAGCTGGAGCTATACATAGGCACAATCTACTGGGAATTTCTTCTAAACAAAAACCCATTTAAATGAATGGACGCTTGTTAGGGGATGGAACAGGGGCTATAAGTTCAAATCGTTCTGCAAGCAAATGAGATGGAATGCAAGAGATACTGGAGAAGGCTCCAGCAAATGCTGACATATGTGCTTTTATTCAATTATAAATATAGATTTTTCTCTTTTCTCCTTTGTATTTCCTACAGTGGCTTTGAACTTGCCTTTCAGATTCTCCTGCAAACCTTGGTCCCTGACTTGTAATTTAAAAAATTAAAAAAGGAAAATTGCTCCAAATGACTTATTTATTCCCAAGAGAATCACTAACACTAACTACCTAGAAGAACAACACTGGAGCTGAAGTGAACTTTCTACTACAAGACAAGGAAGGGAAATTAAATATTGTAATAATCTGCAAAATATGATCTAATTTACTGATCCTTAAGGACGAAGAAACTCTAAGCAAAACTACAAAAGAATCTCAGAGTTATGAAGGGTTTGAGTATGGGGTGGTGGTGGTGGTATTTACATTATTTACATTATGAAAGTTGCATCCTCATCATTTGTCTTGAGAAGCCAGTTGGGTGGAAAAGACCTACATGACCAGCCCATGCAGTTGTGATAGTTTATACGGTGACATGGAATTGCATCAGTGTCTGAAAAAAATGACCACTTTAGTATGATGTGTGTGTGTGTGGGTTATGTCAACTGAGTGACTTGAAAGGTGAAAGCATTTTAACTATATAAACCCAGAATCAACATTACAGAAAATGTTGTCCTCTATGGGAGAAGACCAGGCTTCTGGAGAACAGGTCTACCCTCCCCTTTCCACTGTATTAGTAGACCTTAGAAAACATACCAGCACTTGGGGTGGGGGGGGGTAGGGACTCTTGCAGTCTACTTTGGGTTTTAAAAAAGTTAAATATGACACATTTACAGGTCAAGTATAACAGAGATGGAACACTCACTGTCAGAACCCTGCCTAACCTAACAAACAGGAAGTTGCTTAAATGTTATCAGCTGCCCAAACTATTTATTCAAATATTTACCTCCCACTTTTATAGTAATTCAAGACAGCTTACAAATCATACTGGAAAGCATAATAGGGGTGTGCAAAAAAAAAAAAAAATCAATATATTCCTGCTCCATTATAGCCTACAGAGGCCATTATAGTCAATGCACCCCAAGGACTATAATCAATCTGGGGGTTTATGAGTTTCTGAAAGAGGGATATTTTTTAAGGTAGAGGTACCAAACTTGCAGCATGGTGGCTGATGCCTCTCCTTACCCCTCCCACAAAGTTTCAAAATAATTGGCTCCGATTCTATGGGTCTCAGTAGGGGGTGCCCCCATGCTCCATTGATTCCAATGAATGAAAAATGCTTGTGAGCTGGAAGCTAATGTCCCTGAGCAGCCAGCTAATTTTTTGTGCACCAGTACCCCCTAGTGCAGCTTAGAGGGAACACTTTCATAGTGGGATGCTATTCCTTACCTAATGCTAGACAGTGATCCAAATATCAGCTGCTAAATTCCTTCTAATCATATTTTCCTTTAGAAAATAATTTAGGATTCTTCTAGTTATTGCTCAAGATCTACTGATCAGAGCAGCTCTGAAAAGGAAAGGAAGGCCACCTGCCATTGTCCAAGCCTTCTGTGGAAGAAAAGGCACAGTTAACTTGCTTTAATTCTCAATAAACAGTTTTAAAACTGAAAAAAGTCATGTTTGACTGTTTCTCTGGCCTCTCTGCCCCACTCCCTCCAAGTGTTTCAGCCAAGCATGGGCTTTTACTACAGTCTGCTCAGGTGGAAGGGGTTGATAATCAGCCACTCCTGTTCCAGTTGTATTTTTGACCAGAATGCCCCAGCTTTTACATAGTGAAAGGAAGTGTAATTGTCTACTCCAGAGCCTATAGTTTAGCCCAGGGGTGGCCAACAGTAGCTCTCCCGATGTTTTTTGCCTACAGCTCCCATCAGCCCCAGCCATTGGCCATGCTGGCTGGGGCTGATAGGAGTTGTAGGCAAAAAACATCGGGAGAGCTACTGTTGGCCACCCCTGGTTTAGCCTATTAAACTGACTTTTATATAATTTGAAGTATGTAATTTGAAATATGTAAGTTTTATGTGTCTATTCAGGATGATACAAAGAGCCTGCACCAGAGCGATAATCGATATTCAGTTTTCATCTGTGTTCAATAATGAGGTCTACTAATCAATTCACAGTCAGGGCTGAAGCCTGACTGAAATGGGTCATGGTTGCCATTATCCAATAACATACGGAGTCTGACTGCCACCAGTTTTAAAGATTTTTTTAAAGAAAGGAAATGGCTCCAAATTGATTACTTATTCCCAAGAGAGCATTGATTACACAGAGCTGAAGCAGGACTTTTAGTACAGAAGAAGGAAGAGGAAGTTAAATATTGCAATACTTTGCAAAAATACTGATCAGGCTAACTGATCCTTAAGGATCAGGAACTTGAAAGCAAAACTGCTTTTCTCTTAACTACTCAGTGATACCACGTCTATCTATAATGAAGACTATAAAGCTGGGATAGATAGACTGACGGCTAGACAGCTACCTAGCTACTCTAGTGTGTGCATGTGTTTATACACACACATAGCCATGCGCACTTACACAAACATAGGTCATAGGATTTTGTATACCTATTCAGGATTATACAAAGAACCTGCATTATACAAAGAACCGGCGGGGAGGGCGGGATATAACTAAAAAAAAAAAGTATTATTATAATATTCAGTTTGCATTTATGTTCAATAATAAGGTCTACAAATCTGTCTAGTACTAAAGCTAAGACTATGACATCTAGCTGAATGCTTATTTATGTAATATATGGATGTGGCTAGGTTCTGTCTTGATTGTCATCAACCATGAACAGAGCTTTTTAAATAGTCACACTGCAGGCTATCAGCTCTGGGTTGGGAAATAGCTAGAGATTTTGGGGGTGGAGTTTGAAGAGGGTGGGGTGTAAAGAATTATGGTTCTCTACAAGTTTTGCTCAATGTAAAAATCCTGGTTCAGGCTTATGGCCTACAACATTCTTTCTCATAGAGATTGTTAAAACAGCAGAACTTTGACCTTCAGGCTAAACTGCTTGCATCTGACCAAGGGAGGTTTCTTATTTGGCAAATTCCAAGCATCTGAGAGATGGCCTTGTACCTGAGAGACAGACAGCTAATCTGCAGTACAGTTGTCACATGTCTCAGTAACAAGAAGAGAGTTACATCACCTCTCAGATTCTGATTGGCTAATTTGGGCCCAAGGCCCATCAGAATCTTTTCTGTAAGTCAGTTGCACTAGCTTGGTGGCCATTAGGCAGAAAATATGTTAGTGGTTGCCTATCTCAGCCTTGCTTGGGATCCATCTTGAGCTGCTGTTCCTGTCTGGGCTAAGGTCCTGACTTGTTTCTGAGAACCAGAGTGTTGATGCTAAACCTAGCAACCTTGTGGACTATACTGGTAATTAGTAACTATTGAATACTGTATTAGCTATGGTGGTTATGCTTTGATCTATTATTTTTATCCTTTATGCATTGTCTTTTAAAAAGACCTTTTAAAAAATACCTTTGCTAAATTCAGAAGTCTTGGACCTGATCATCTACTGGTAGTTTGGAAATTCAGACTGCAAGCCAACCTTGCAGAGCTGACTTTCTTGTTAATTCCCTGAGAGGCCCAGATACTTGTCTTTTCACTGTGGTGCTGTTGGGAAATAGTCAACAAAAGGTTGGTGGCAAATACCATTTTAGGCTGGAGTTATAATTAGTCTCTCTAGTATTTTGTAGCTTGTTTTGCTTTGTGTACTTAACAAGAGTCTTCTCATCCCAGGCTTCGGGTGAGAGGAAACCTTGACATTGGGCTTGGAAAGGGGAGGGACATCAATGGGATATAGTCCACCCTATCTTCCTTCCATATGCCAGAGCTGAGCCATTGGATTATGCAGCCTACAACCAGGCCCACCATCAGAACCTCATGGTCATCAAGATGTATTTCCATTGCCTGCACCACATTGGGCTGGCTGGTGGTAAAGGTTGTTTTTCTGGACACTGTGAGCACTATGTCTACACCATGGGTTTTGCATGTGTAAATCTGTGTTGTTGCCTGGGGTAGTGTTGCTATCCCCCTAGTGGGGTGGGGGATCCTCTGCTTTGAGCACCCCTCCCCTGGTTTGGAAGGAGCAGGCAATAGGAGAAAATTTCTTCTCTCCAAGTCTTTATGGAAGGCACAGTATGAAAAAACTGGACTGTGCAGCCTCTGTTGCCCACTCTCAGTTAAATTCTCATGTGTTTGCCACATAACTGGTTCCTTGAGCACTCTTATTCTTCTTCCCTGATTGCACAGGCATATAGTCAGAGGTCTGTGGTGCACAATCTCTTTCCTGTCCCATCATTTTTTTTAAACATTAATAATAATAATAATAATAATAATAATAATAATAATAATAATAAATTTTATTTCTATCCCGCCCTCCCCACCTCAGCAGGCTCAGGGCGGCTAACAACATAATTTAGGCTCAGGGGCATTTTAATCTAACCTGCTTTTAAATGTATAGCAGCTTGAGCTGCCTCTTTTGCTGCCATCCTGTGTGCATGCATTTGAGCTGCATTTTTTGTTCTACAACATCTTTTGTGGGGTGTGGGTTGGAAAGGGACAGCCTAGAGGAAGGGAGAGGGCTGCAGAATCTCAGCCAGATCGGATGGAAGCTTAGTAAACAAATGGGAGGGTGTGTAATTTTCTTTTGGATAACTCCCTAAACATTCAGTGTGTGTGTGGTGGGGGGAGAAGTTGGGGTTCTTTTAGAAAATCAAGCTGCAATCAAGGAAGAAGACATCTTAATCTAATCTGTTTATTACACTTATCAGTCCTCATTCTGGTGATAGTTTATTTTTGTGCAAGTAAAAATGTAGAAGTTAGTAATGACTTTTAGGACAGCAAGTTAGAGAGCTTTTTTTCCTTTCCTTGAGGCCACCACCACCTATCCTCATCCCCAGAGTTGAGCTGAGAGGTCACACACACACTCCCCAACTGCATGTGTAAGAACTTCTTGGTGCAGGTACATGCTCCACATCCGAGGGCTGTAAGAGCAAGTTTGATCATTGCTCTGGTTTTCTACAAAGGCTGGCTGAGAAGCCACCACCAGTCTCAGGGGCTCTAAAGTGATTCAGCTGCAGCCTGCAAGCAACAATAGGTAAACATAAGAACATAAGAGAAGCCATGTTGGATTAGGCCAGTGGCCCATCCAGTCCAACACTCTGTGTCACACAGTGGCCAAAAATATTTTTATATATATATATATACACACACACATATATATACACACTGTGGCTAATAGCCACTGATGGACCTCTACTCCATATTTTTATCTAACCCCCTCTTGAAGCTGGCTATGCTTGTAGTTGCCACCACCTCCTGTGGCAATGAATTCCACATGTTAATCACCCTTTAGGTGAAGAAGTACTTCCTTTTATCCGTTTTAACCTGACTGCTCAGCAATTTCATTGTATGCCCACGAGTTCTTGTATTGTGAGGAAGGGAGAAAAGTACTTCTTTCTCTACTTTCTCCATCCCATGCATCATCTTGTAAACCTCTATCATGTCACCCCGCAGTCGACGTTTCTCCAAGCTAAAGAGCCCCAAGCGTTTTAACCTTTCTTCATAGGGAAAGTGTTCCAACCCTTTAATCATTCCAGTTGCCCTTTTCTGGACTTTTTCCAATGCTATAATATTCTTTTTGAGGTGTGGTGAGCCACCTTGAGTCTGCCTTGGCGGGGAGGGCGGGATATAAATAAAAAGTTATTATTAGAATTTCACACAGTATTCCAAATGAGACCGCACCATCGATTTATACAGGGGCATTATGATACTGGCTGATTTCTTTTCAGTTCCCTTCCTAATAATTCCCAGCATGGTGTTGGCCTTTTTTATTGCAGTTGCACACTGTCTTGACATTTTCAGTGAGTTATCTACCACAACCCCAAGATCTCTCTCTTGGTCAGTCTCTGCCAGTTCACACCCCACCAACTTGTATTTGTAGCTGGGATTCTTGGCCCCAATGTGCATTACCTTGCACTTGGTCACATTGAACCTCATCTGTCACGTTGACGCCCACTCACCCAGCCTCAACAGATCCCTTTGGAGTGCCTCACAATCCCCTCTGGTTCTCACCACCCTGAACAATTTAGTGTCATTTGCAAACTTGGCCACTTCACTGCTCACTCCCAACTCCAAATCATTTATGAACAAGTTAAAGAGCATGGGACCCAGTACCGAGCCCTGCGGCACTCCACTGCGAAGACTGCCCATTTATACTCACTCTTTGCTTCCTATTAATTAGCCAGTTTTTGATCCACAAGAGGTCCTGTCCTTTTACTCCATGACTCTCGAGCTTTCTAAGGAGCCTTTGATGAGGAACTTTATCAAAAGCTTTCTGGAAGTCAAGGTAAACAACAACTATTGGGTCTTCTTTGTCCACATGTTTGTCACCCCCTCAAAGAACTATAACAGGTTAGTGAGGCAAGATTTTCCCTTACAGAACCCATGCAGAGTCTTCCTCAGTAACCCGTGTTCACCAATGTGCCTGCTCATTCTGTCCTTGATAATGGTTTCTACCAACTTTCCTGGTATTGAAGTCAGACTGACTGGCCTGTAATTTCCTGGATCTCCTCTGGAACCCTTTTTAAAGATGGGGGTGACATTTGCTACCTTCCAGTCCTCAGGAACAGACGCAGATTTCAATAAAAGATTACATTTTTTTGTCAGAAGATCCACGTTCAACTTTGAGTTCTTTCAGAACTCTTGGATGTATGCCATCCGGACCTGGTGACTTATTAGTTTTTAATTTGTCTATCAGTTGTAGGACCTCCTCTCTTGTCACCTCAATCTGACTCAGGTCTTTCAACACCCCTTCCAAAAATTAGTGGTTCTGGAGCAGGCAAACACTGCTTGTCTTCCACAGTGAAAACAGAGGCAAAAAATGCATTCAGCTTCTCAGCCATTTCCCTATCCTCCTTCAGTAATCCTTTTACCCCTTGGTCATCCAAGGGCCCCACTGCCTCCCTGGCTGGTTTCCTGCTTCTAATATATTTGAAGAAATTTTTATTGTTGGTCTTTATGTTTTTTGCAATATGTTCCTCATAGTCCCTTTTTGCCTGCCTGATCACAGTCTTGCATTTGATTTGCCACAGCCTGTGTTCCCTTTTATTAATCTCACTTGGACTAGCTTTCCACCGCTTAAAGGAGTCCTTCTTACCTTTTACAGCTTCCATTACTTTGTTTGTTAACCATGCAGGCCTTTTCTTATACCTGTTTGTGCCTTTCCTAACTTGTGGTATATATTTTATCTGAGCTTCTAGGATTGTAGTTTTAAATAGCCTCCAAGCTTCCCCAAGGGTGTCTGTATATGTGTGCCCACCTGTCTCACTCTCCCAACTACCCTCACCACTTCTGCCTCCCCCTCTGGCCTGTCACACTTGCAAGTGGTGCTACCATTGAGGCCATTTCCTTTGTCTTCTTGGATGCCTGCACCTTCCCTCCCAATCCCATCATATCTTGTTATTGTTGGCAGGGCCACAGACTCCCACTTTGGCCTGGCTGGGCTTCCCCCATGCTCACTGCTTTTTCAGGCAATGCCAGGATCCGTAAAGGTAGTCCAGCATTACTGAATCCAAGCAGTACTGGCTGCCAGCAACTGTGTGGTATCGAATGTCTGCTGATGCTATAGCTGCCTGGGGTTAAGGTTTTGGCTTTTCAGTAATCCCAGGTATAGTCTCTACTTGATCATCCCTATCTATATACCTCTTAACACTCTAAAAGTGCCACAAGTCTCCAGTTATCCAAAATAATATAGCTATACTATAATACTGAGTATAATAGCTATACTCAGAAAAATGAGATGCAGATAACCATATGGAAGATTAATCAGTGAAAACCCACTTACTAACTGCAAGGCAGACTTGAATGAACTGAGAAAGTCTATATATTGTTCATATGTAAAATGTTTAATAATATTGTTACAATAGTTTACACAAAATAGTTATTGCATAAATTTATTGGCAATCTTTCCTGGCCTCACAAGAGAATATTCCCATTTGTCTGAGATCTGAGGCTATTAGTGAACACCCAGTGAACACCAAGGCTGAGATGGAATCTGTTCAGTAAGTACCAATCTAAGCTAAAGTTGAAGACACTCTAAAGTGGGTCCAGGATAGAGGAGGCAATGCCCCTGAGGCAGAGTAGAGTGCCTTTCCTTGGCATCTCATTCCAATGCCAGCAGGGTCCCCATCTCTGAGCAAGTGTAAAAAAGGCAAAAAATGTATTCCCCCCCCCCCCCCCCGCATCAGGTCTCCATCTAAGCATAGCAGAGACTACACTAGGAGTTTATATTGTGTCCCAGCATCTCTCTCTCCTATTTTTATTTTATTTTGAAACATCCAGTCAGAAGAATTCTGAAGAACTCAAAAGCTTGCACACTGTTGTGTTATTTAGTTGATCCTAATAAAAGGTATTATGTGGATTGTGTACTGGTTTAAAAAGCCCATGACATTTACGGACAGTATCATCCTAAACAGAACAATACCCTTCTGAAACCATTGACTTCAATGGGCTTTCTCCATGAAGCTACTAGTAGCAGACACTGCACACAGTGACCTTGGCTAGTCACACTCTCTCTCACTTTAATCTACCACTGAGGAGGGCTAAGTGTACTGTAGGGTTGGCCATGAACCAAATCACAAAGCAAAATGCATGATGTTTGTGGTTCAGGAACTGAAGTCTGTGATGTGTCATGGACTTCCATGAACTTTTAAGGCAGTTTGTGGGGTTTGTGCTGGTTCCTGGACATAGCAGAAAGCAGGGATTTAAGGAACTCTGAGCCCTTTAACCCCTGCTTTCAGCTCCAACAGAAGGCTGAAAAACAGTTGAGCAGTTGTGAGTGCTCCCCACAGCTTAGCTGTTTCAGGCTTTCTTGTGCAGTCCCTTTAAAACAGAAAACAGGGAGCAGCCTGCCTGGGATCAGGCTTTTTTTGAGCAGGAATGCACAAGAACTCAGTTCTGGGTGGCTTGGTGGCAGGGGGTGTGGCCTAGTATGCAAATAGTTCCTGCTTATCTTTTTCTACAAAAAGCCCTATGTGAAACAATGGTGATGTCAGAGAGTGTGGCCTAATATGCAAATGAGTTCCTGCTGGGCTTCTGCAAAAAAAGCCCTGTCTGGGATTATGCACTGCTGCATCAGGAGAAGCCCCCATTTTTCGCCTGGTGATCCGGGAGAGCCTGGACACTCATCCACCAGCCCCTGTTACCTGAGGATGCCCCCCAAACCTCCCATCAGGAACTTTCAGAGGAGGCCACTGTAGGAGGAGGCTGGTGCCAGAGAAGTAGCTACCAGCTGAGATGGTTGGCAAGCCACACAATGGCAGCAGGACTGCAGACATAGGCTGCAGTGGCAGTAGAGCAGCTAGGCCCACCCCAGGAGCCCAGAGTGGGGGAGGTGACAGCAGCAGAGAAGGAGACTGGTCTAGCCTGGGGACCGTGGGGGGTTGGGTGTTTTCTGGCAGTGGCAAAGCTGGGCCCAGCACAAAGCAGGCCAGCCATGGGAGAATTTATCTTGGAGAAAGTGTGGAATAAAAGTGTACTAGACATAGGGTTGCCAATCCACAGGTGGGGGCAGGGGATCCCCCGGTTTGGAAGGCCTCTCCCCGCTTCAGGGTCATCAGAAAGTGGAGGAAGGGGAGGGAAATATCTGCTGGGAACTCTATTATTCCCTAGGGAGATTTATTCCCATAGAAAATAATAGATAATTGATCCGTGGGTATCTGGGGCTCTGGGGAGGGGCTGTTTTTTGAGGTAGAGGCACCATATTTTCAGTATAGCATTTAGTGCCTCTCCCCAAAATACCCCCCCAAGCTTCAAAAAGATTGGACTAGGGGGTCCAATTCTATGAGCCCCAAAAGAAGGTGCCCCTATCCATTATTTTCTATGGAAGGAAGGCATTCTAAAAGGTGTGCTGTCCCTTAAAATGTGATGGCTAGAACTCCCTTTGGAGTTCAATTATGCTTGTCACAGCCTTGATCTTGGCCCCAACCCCTAATGTCTTCTGGCTCCACCCCCAAAGTCTCCTGGCTCCACCCCCAAAGTCCCCAGATATTTCTTAAATTGGACTTGGCAACCCTAACTAGACAGGTAGGTGAGTTGAACACCTGAGTAAGTTCATCAATAGACAAGAAGGACATTTGGCTTAGGGGAAACAGATAGGAAAACCCAAACCAACTACAAAGCTTTTCTAAATCTTCAGTGCTGTCATATCAAAACAAAAACAATAAGAAGGCCAAACTGTTAGGCTACAGTGTAAACACCTCTTTTAGGGTATTTTTATTATAGAGATGCTCTGTGCCTTTGGTTGGCTGCATTTGATGCAACCCAGCTTCACTGGGGGGGGGGGGGGGCAGAAATAGTAACTCCCTTGCCTTTCTCCAGGGAAAAGGTCATTAATTGCGGATGACAGCAGTGTTTGTTTAAGGGGCTTGTTCTACATTTCATATTATTGCAGGTTCACAAGCAGTTCAAATACTACACCTCATTTCCATCCTGAAGCTTTATAGAGTGGACATGTATTCCTTCTTGACTCCAAAGCCCTTTGTAGAAGAGTCATAAAGCATGTGTCCTGCCAAAATTTAAATATTCCTGAGCTGTATAGAGCCCTCTCCAGAACAAAACTCCCCAAAGAGATGAATCGAGACTACCTCTCTCAACTGGTTCTAGACTTGCCAATCCCCAGGTCCCAGCGGGGATTCTCCCACTTTCTCAGTCAGCTGGCCGGGGGAGGGAAGCCCTGCCCGCATTGCAATCATGTGACTTTCCACCTCCAGAGGCTTCAGTCTCTATTGGAAAGCCTTCCTCTTTGGATGGTGTCTGTGTCTTTAAGGCTGAAGGGGAGTGGGGGGGAGGGGAGGAGGCAGAACGACATGGCTGTGAAAGGAGCCCAGACCCTCTGTTTGTTGCACAGTCTTTGCAGAGGTTGTTTGCATAGTATGAAGGTAAACTTGAACCTTTGGTTGCCCTGTGTTTCTGTGAAAAACTTGGAAGTTCAGCAACTTGTGAGTAGAGTTGCCAATCCCCAGGTGGGGGCAGGGGATCTCTGGTTTGGAGGCCTCCCAGAGCTTCAGGGTCATCAGAACGGGGGAGGAGGGGGAGGGATGGAAATGTTTGCTGGGCCATAGGGTATAATGGAGAATTCTGGGGTATCTGGGGCTCTGGAGGGGCGGTTTTTTGAGGTAGAGGTACCAAATTTTTAGTGTAGAATCTGATGGGTCTCCTCAAAATGCGTGCAAAGTTTCAAAAAGATTGGACCAGGGGGTCCAATTCTATGAGCCCCAAAAGAAGGTGCCCCTATCCTTCATTATTTCTAATGTAAGGAAGACATTAAAAAGGTATGTGGTCCCCTTAAATGTGATGGCCAGGACTCCCTTTGGAGTTCAATTGTGCTTGTCACAACTTTGCTTATGGCTGCACCCCCAAAAGTCTCTTGGCTCCACCCCCATAGTCCCCAGATATTTCTTGAATTGAACTTGGAAATCCTAGTTGGTTCTCCAACCAAGTTACCTAGGAAATTGTTTGGAACAGCACAATGAGAAGGGTGCTGATGCATATGTTTTGCAGATGCTTCTCTGCCTCCTAAGCATCAGTAGCATGGGAGGTGCCAGGCATAGTTCCAGGCTGACAGCAAGTTCAAGCAAAGCCCCTGTGTCTATGAGATCCAGGTTCAAAACCTCAGTCTGCCATGGAAGCTTGCTGGGAGATCTTGGGCCAGTCACACACTCTCAGCCTGACCCACCTTGCAGGGTGGTTTTATGAGGATAAAATGGAGGAGAGTAAGATGCTGAAGGTTTGAGGGGCAGAAAGCAATGTAAGGGAAAAAATTAAATTTGGAAGGAGGAAGTGACCTCACAGGAAGGGGTGAGTTTGGAAAAGTGATATCATGTGCTATCACTTGACCTTGA
The DNA here is from genome assembly GCF_032191835.1 of Heteronotia binoei. Lineage (NCBI taxonomy): Eukaryota > Metazoa > Chordata > Lepidosauria > Squamata > Gekkonidae > Heteronotia > Heteronotia binoei. The sequence continues at coordinate 72,759,271 of NC_083228.1, read as the reverse complement.
AGGGACATTATAGGTCATGATGTGACAAAATGACAGCACATCCTTGTTAAACAACACCTCCAAAATCTCCAGGTGTATCTTGATTTTGACCTGGGAACCCCACCTGGGGGACATTCTCAGGCTGAGATGGCTTAAAGAGCTGTCTAACTCCTGCTGTGCCCTGGGCCTGCCCCCTCTCATGCCAGTGCAGGAGGTTGTGCTATGGTACTCTGGTGAAGGGAGTGGCATTGCCATGCCAGGCTTTGGCACAAATTAATAATTATTGTATGGCAGCGTGTGTTGTATAGCAGGGAGATCTGAGGATTGTCTGGCACCCAAAGTTCTAACCCTTTAGCACAGGGGTGACAAACATGCAGTTTGGGGGCCGAATTAGGCCCCCAGAGGGCTCCTATCAGGCCCCTGAGCAACTGGCTGTCATCTGCTTTCTTCTCCCTATATCTTGCTTCCTTCTGCATAACAGCTTGCTTTGCAAGGCTTGCTCAATTGCACAGGAGCTACAGAGCAAAACCTCTATTTTCTCCATTGGCTGAGGTTCCTCCCTTGGGGAGGAAGAGGCAGAGCTTGCTTTGCCAGGCTGTCTCAATTGCACAGCAGAGCTACTGAGCCAAGCCTCTCTTCGTTCTGTTGGCTGAGGCTCCCCCCCAGTCCCCTGGAGAAGGAAGGAAAGAGCCAGAGCTTCCTTTGCCGTTCCCTGGATCCCATGGGAGAAATACAAAGAAAGCATCTTTAAGACCAATGAGTGCTAATGTTTTAACCATGTTTTAAGTTTTTTAAAAATATATATATTTGTATTTGTCTGTGTTCTTTATAAAATTTATATCTCTGCTACCTAATCTTAAATAGGTACACACATGGCCTGGCCCGACTTGGCTCAGCCCAACTCAACATGGCCCAGCCCAACAAGGTCTCATTTATGTCAGATCCAGCCCTCATAACAAATGAGTTTGACACCCCTGCTTTAGCATATGTATCACTAGTATGCCAAGCTAGACTTGTTGGTGGGCTGAGAGGACTTTGAGAGCTATGACTGACCCAAGGTCACCCACCTGGCTTCATGCATTTAGGAATGGGAACTCGAACCCACTTCTCTGGATTAGAGTCCTGCTGCTCTTAACCACTACACCAGACTTGACCTCTGAGGTGCTATGTCTTTGGTTTGCTCTGCTGTATCTCTACACCAGCATAGCTATTGGTCAGCCTACTTGAGTGCTTTTGTCTTACTTCTCAGGAGCATGCTGTTATTTTGTGTGTCTTCTCTAATTGATTTGGTCTATCTCTTTCTCTGTCTTGTCTTACCCCCTCCATTTCTCTTTGCTGTGTCTCTATCCATCTAGACTGTAAGCTCACAGGCAGAGTTCTATTCTGTTTATTATAGGTCTTTTATGCAATCTGTCTTGTTTTTAGATTTTTAATTATAATGATGATGTAGCTGCTGCTCCAGCAGAAGGTTCTGTAAGCATGTAGTCTCTCAGAAGTCACTTCCTTGTCTCCTGCTTTATCATTAGAGCTTCTGTACCTTTAAGAAATGCAAATAAGAGAAAAATCTCACATGCAGCTTATCTTGTCACAGAAGCATTATGATGGGGAACTTGGGTCCCATTATACTTGCTTTCTACCTTGTTCTTAAAAATGAAACTTGCTAAAGATGAAGCCTTTCAGTTTAGACCAGGTAACCCTATATGCAATTAACAACAAGCAAGAGTTTGATATTTATAATATACAATAGGGTTCACTCAAATGGAGAGTTTCCCCTGAATACAAACACTAAGGAAATAGTCTATTGTACTTTCATAATAGGATGTATCTGATAAAGCCACAGTAGGAGCACTTTATACTTGCAGATCAAGTTGGCTTTGTGATTATGAAACATACTTGTTTCAAGAATGATGGCTCCCAAATGAAATATATGGCCAACTTGAGCCAATAAAGACAACTTGACTGTATTGGAACACAGCTAGAGCTGTTTAGGTAGATAAAGGAATCCAAATTGCTATTAGCAGAGTGAATAGCATGGGGGCAAAATGAGGATCTGCAGTTGGAAGGGAGAATCAGCAACTAAATGTCCTCCCCTCCACCAGCAGAAGTACTATTCTACTAGCGTGTGGTATTGCACCAGTGAAACAGCGCCTTTGGATCCAGCCCAAGAAACGTACTATATTTATCAATGTAAATCAGATAAGGGAGCAATTGACCTAAACAAGATGATGGGATGTGGTGATGGTGGTGGGATAGATTTAGCCCAAAGGCAAGGAGAATGCTAGAAATGGTATTGTTCAGTTTTGTGCATTTCAAGCTGTGGGGCCAAATATCTTCCTCTTTCCTTAAAAAAATCCCCATTTAAATTTGTTATATAAAATTAGCAAGGAAAACTACTCATACAGGCTGGCATGTACCTTTTATCTGATCAGCCCTTGCATTTCCCCCTGCTGTCTGAGAGACAATTTTCCTCCTTATGTAACTACTTATCTGATTATGACTGCCTAAGGAAGGTGAAAAACTTCTGAGTTTCATGCACTCTGGTTTCTCTTCATTTTCCCATGTCCTTGACCTGTATGCATGAATGGTAATACCAGTATGTTCCCTGTTCTAATTGAAGTTACTGCTTCCTTAAACGGGAAAGAAATAATTTGTTGTTTGAAACAGTGAAGAGGAAGAAAAGAACTAGTATAAAATAGTTTTTGAGAGTCAAAGCTCCCTTTACTAGATACCAAATTGTGAGGTTGGTGGATTTCTACTCCATGCAGCGGAAGGTGGTGCTTTCCATGGAGAAACTTTCAGAGAGTAACCATGTTAATCTGCACTAGAACAGGTGGAGGAGTCCAGTAGCAATTTAGAGTCAACACAGTTTTCAGGGTAATAAACCATCTAATGAAGGAAGCTTTGACTCTTGAAAACTTACACATTGAACATTGTGTTGGTCTCTAAAGTGTTACTGGACTCAAGTCTTTCTCTACTACTGCAGTTCCAACATGGCTACTCTCTGAAACAATAGCTGTGAGTAGGGTGGCCATAATATCTGCAGGCCAGCCAGGGACACCTTGAGGGGGAAAGGAATGTGTGCGCGCGCAGAGTGTGCGCGCCGCCGGAAACAGGAAGTGACATCACTTCCGGTGACGGCACTTCCGGCGATGTCATGCCACCGCCGGAAACAGGAAGTGACATCACTTCCTGTGACATCATTTCCCCCGTGCCACCTGCAGGAAGTGACATCACTTCCTGTGACATCATTTCCCCCAAATGACATCATTTCCCCCAAATGCCACTGCTGGAAACAGGAAGTGACTTCACAGCACTTCCTGTGACGTCCCCAAAAATCCCCCAAATATCACCGCCGGAAACACCAAGATTATTTATAGAGAGGGAAAGGGGGAAATAAAGTTAAATAAAACTCTTTTTTTACTTTTTTCAAAGTGAGAAGACTAGAGAGAACGGGTTCCACGCTGATAAGCCAGTCAGATTCCAGTGAGATTCCAGTGAGACTGTGCTGCATAATGCAGCCTATTTATTTTGTCCTGTTTGCTCTGTTGGCTCTATCTGCGCCACCTTCATCACTTTCGGGGTGTGGATCCCCCAGTGGGGTGGTCTCCCGACTCCCTCCGCCAGCTGTTTCTGATAGCCCTGCGCCCCCTCTTTCATTTGATATGTGTCCCGTGCGGGTGCCACCTTCCCGCCGGGAGATGCCGCAAAATGAGCCCCCTTGAGGCTTATGGCAGCAGGGCTCGGGGGAAGCGAGCTAGACTGCTGTTCTTTTGAGGGGTTATAGAGTGTTTCGAGCCCATCCCTGTGGCATCGGTCCCATCGTTGTGGGACCCAGGGGGCCGGCGCAGCGGCCTGCCGAATCAGCCTGTCACTAATAACACAGGTCGAGATGCAGGACAGGAACCCGGAAGTGACTGACAGGCTGCTTCAGGAAGGAAGGAGGGAGGGAAGGAAGGGAGGAAGGAGGGAGGGAAGGAGGGAAGGAAGGAAGAAAGGAGGGAGGGAGGAAGGAGGGAGGGAAGGAAGGGAGGAGGGAAGGAGGGAAGGAAGAAAGGAAGGAGGGAGGGAAGGAAGGGAGGAGGGAGGGAGGGAAGGAAGGAGGGAGGGAGGGAAGGAAGGAGGGAGGAAGGAAGAAAGGAAAGAAGGAGGGAGGGAGGAAGGAAGGAGGGAAGGAAGGAAGGGAGGAGGGAGGGAAGGAAGGAGGGAGGGAGGGAAAGAAGGGAGGAGGGAAGGAAGGGAGGAGGGAGGGAAGGAAGGAAGGCCGGCCGCCCCCTCCCGACAGCCGTCCCCCCCGCTTTCGGCCCCCTCCCTCCCTGCCTGCCTGCTTACCTTCTTCCAGGGCGGGTGGCGGCCTCCCCTCCGGGCGGGCGGGCTGGCCAGGAGGCGCAGCGGTGACTGGTGCTGCTGGCGGGGCTGGCAGCGGCTGAGGAGGAGGCGGCCGAGCCCACCGACCCGGGGCCTCCTGCTCCGGCCGCCGCCGCCTTCCCCCGCGGGCCTCCAGCGACGGCCTCTCCGCCACCTCCGCTGATCTCTGGAGGCCCTCCAGGGACCAGCGCCGGCCTCTCCACTGCCTCCGCTGGTCTCTGGAGGCCCTCCGGGGACCAGCGCTGGCCTCTCCGCCGCCTCCGCTGGTCTCTGGAGGCCCTCCGGGGACCAGCGCCGGCCTCTCCGCCGCCTCCGCTGGTCTCTGGAGGGCCTCCAGGGACCAGTGCCGGCCTCTCCGCCGCCTCCCTGGCCTCCGCCACCGCCGCCGGGCCCCATGCGCGGGCGGGGATGGCGACGAGTGAGGGAGCCAGTGTCTCTCCACGTGCGCACGGCGTTGTGGCGGGCCCCGCGCATGCACAGAGCCCGCCACACCACCGTGCGCACGCGCAGGGACGCTGGCTCCCTCACTCGCCGCCTTCCCCGCCCGCGCGCGCGGCCCGCCGGCTCCCCGCTGGCTAAACCGGGACTTCTAATGGTCCCGGTATAGCCAGCCCGGGAGGCAGGAATTGGGGGCCAGAACCAGGACTTTCCCGGGTGACCGGGACGGTCTGGCCACCCTAGCTGTGAGTGAAGGAGAACAATAGCATATTAAAATGTAGGCTTGTTATGGCCTAGTTATTCTGGAGAAGTGCTGATTCCACAGCAGAGAGTAATATAATTGGCTCCACCAGTCTGGTTGAGTCTTGTAAACATTCTTCGGCTATTCATGGGAGCAACTCATAGATAAACAAGTCCCTTGTGGCTGGGAGAATGCTGTCAGAGCACCAGACTAACGCAAGAGTATGAGTCTGTGCCTGTCCTAATATTAGAGATCTAATAAGGGGGCTTTGAAAGAAGTAGATGTTGAGCTATAAATGGGGGGGAGTAATACAAGTAGGGTTGCCAACCCTTGTCTGGCAATCCCTGGGAGCACAGGGGGTCAATAGAGTCTGCTAGACATCACAACACTCTAAGAATTTACAAATCTCTATAGCTTAAAAGCAACTGAGATCTGAAAAATCCCAGAGCATCGGGCTGTCCCTTCCTGAACAGGAAATGATGTCCCTACTTTGTTTCTCCCCCTTCCCTACCATTTCAGTGAACAGGGGCAGGGCATTATCAGGAGGTTGCCTGCTGTAGCCTAAGTGGTAACTCTAAACAATGAATGCAGGACTTGACCTTTTCCAGTGCAGAGGCAGAGCTGGTGTTCATTTTGCCCTTTCCCTCCACGGTGTTCTCCCTCCCCTGGAATCTTGTTTGTAAAAAAATTAAATAAAAGTAACTTGAAACAATTTAGAATATCTTATCCCTGTTTTTTGACTCTTAAATCCCCATTTTTATTTGGTTTCTCCCTTGTGCAGATGGAAGCTGTGACTGTTTATTTTGTTTCTTTGCACTATTTCCCCATAAAATGTCAATAAATATTTTATGCATCATACCTTTGGTTATGTATGTTATGCATATAAATACTATATCAAATGACTATGAAAACCATATAATATGCTTGCATAATGCAAACAAATCTACTATACTAACAGCAAAAAGTGGTAAACTGAGCCTGTTGAAAAATATAAATATAAAAAGTTAGGACAGATGCAACATCTGCTCATCTGTACATACAGGAGATGAAAGCAGGTGACAGAATCTTGAGAGGTGAGAGGTCCCCAATTGCCTGCTTTGCCTCCTTTGATGCGGTACTATTTTAAGGTTCAAATCCAAACTGGTAAACTTGAAATCAGCCCAAACACCAACACAAATTAAAATGATTGTTTGAACTACTGCTTATTATTAGTGGTTGGATACTACACATAAACAGACATCATGCCAAGGCAGAAATTTACTGTAGGTGTAGCTTGTCCTGAGACTGCTTCCATAAGCTTGGGGGGCGGGGGGTGGTGGCAGTGGTGGATGTTTCTTGGAGATCGGTCTGTCACCACTCTCCAGTGTTCTTCGTCGTGTGCAGGCTGTCTCAGATCAGTCTGCCTCCAGCCTCTAATCTCTTTGAATTTATCTTATGTAATTGCATTGTGGGAAAGTTGATAGAAATTGATAAGAAATGGTGGAGTAGCCTGAGATAGGACTGAGGGAAATTAGAAAGAAGCCAACAAAGAGGGAGACCAAGATACAATTACACTGTATGATCTGGAAACATTAAAAAAAATCCACTTTAACTACAATTTCATAAGGCTATCTCTTTAAGGTTAGGGCAATGGCTTAAGGGTGAGATTTGTGATTTTGCACTGTTATTACATTTTCTGGTGTAAATAGGAAATTGCCTTTAGTGGCTTAGAAAAGATTTTCCTCCTAAAGTAATTCTAAGTTCTGTAATGAGGAAGTTATGTAAGAGAAAGGAATTTATTTAGTATTTTCAAATATGTAATGTAATGTTTATATGTCAATTTCAGAAGTTTCTGTAGATCGCTATGAATGAATGAGAATTTCAGGAACAATTTTAATAGAAGCGCAAGAGGAAAGGGAGGGAGCATATAGAAAGCATTACCGAAGAATACACACTACATCTGTAGGATTCCCAACACTGCCTAGACAAATGCCAGGATATTGGGGTGGGGTGGGGAATACCTGAGGAAGGTGGAGTTTAGGGAAGGATGTGATGTCGATTTCAGGTAATGTACTAACAATTTCCACTAATATCCATGGTAAAGACCATATTGACTAGGGGAAACTCCTAAATCATCACTTTCACTCCTGCCTCTTTATTTCTTGAGTGCAGGAGACTGAAACTGGGAGCAGGAATTCCCTGCTGGTCCCAGACAGCTGGGAAACATACATGCTCAATTCCTACTTTTCCTTGGTCTTCTCTTGTAAGGGAAATGGTGCTCAACAGCACAAAAACAATGCACGATGAAGGAAGGGAGTTGCAGCCTAGGATTGGCATTGGGGTAGTACATAAACACCTAGTTTCTTTAAATTAAACTAAGTTCTCAGGGCCAGATGAACTGTATCCAAGGGTATTAAAAGAACTGATGGACATAATTTCTGAGCCTCTGGCCATAATTTTTGAGAATTCTCAGATAACAGAAGATTGGAGGCAGGGAAATGTTGTCCCTATCTTCAAGAAAGGGGAAAAGGAGGATCCAGTAACTACTGACCTGTCAGCTTGACATCTATACCTGGAAAAGTTTAGGAACAAATAATCAGTTAGTCCTTGAGCATTTAGAAAGGACAGCTTTGATTACTAAGAGCCAGCATGGTTTTCTCAAGAAAAAGTCATGTTAGACTAACCTTATCTCTCTCTTTTTTTAGAAAGTTACTACCTTGCTAGATCAGGGGAATGGTGTAGACATAGTTTATCTTGATTTCAGTAAGGCTTTTGATAATGTTCCACTTAATATTCTTGTTGACAAGTTGGTAAAATGTAATTTGGATCCTGTTACTATTAGGTGGATCTGTAACTGGTTAACAGATCACACCCAAAGAGTGCTTGTTAATGGTTCCTCATCCTCTTAGAAAAGAGTGACAAGTGTCCTGGGACCTGTTTGTCCTGGGAAAGCCAGTTTGGTGTAGGGGTTAAATGCATAGACTCTAATCTGGGAGAACAGGGTTTGATTCCCCATTCCTCCATATGCGGCTGCTGGTGTGACCTTGGGTCAGTCACAACTTATCTCAGAGCTATTCTCTCAAGAGCAGTTCTTGAGATAGCTCTCTCAGCCCCATCTACCTCACGGAGTATCTGTTGTAGGGAAGGGAAGGGAAAGGTGAGCTGCTCTGAGACTCTGAGTGAAGGATGGGGTATAAATCCAATTTCTTCTTCTTTTCTTTTTCTTCTGTTTTGTTCAACATCTTTATAATTATTTGGATGAAGGAAGAGGGAATGCTCATTAAATTTACAGATAATACTAAATTGTGAGGTGTAGCAAATACAATAGAAGACAGAGTCAGGATAAAGAATGATCTTGACAGGCTAGAAAACTAGATTAAAACAAATAGAATGAATTCTAACAGGGATAAATGTAAAGTTCTATGGTTAGGTTGGAATAATCCAATGCATCATTATATGATGGGGGAGACTTGTCTTGGCAGTAGTATATGTGAAAAGAATCTAGGGGTCTTAGTGGACCATACACTGAACATGAGTCAGCAGTGTGTTATGGTGGCTAAAAAAGCAAATGTGATTTTGGACTGTACCAAAAGAAGTATCTGAGTTATGGACCCCTGAAGAAGGTGCCCCACCCCTCATTGTTTCCAATAGAAAGGAAAAACGGGGGTGGGGGGAAATAGCAAGGGCAATAGAAGCCCTGCAGAACAGAATAAAAGTCCCTGAGAATCTCTGTAGTAGAAACTGAAGGTGGGGGACATTGTTGCAAGCCCAGCAGAAACAGTGGAATGTGCCCAGCAGAACCAGTGCCCCACCTCCATATGCAGGGATGGGCATGTGTCACTGCAAACCCAACAGAACTAAGGTCAAACCAAAGAATCTCTACAGTAGAAGCTGAATGTGGAGGGAGGCATTTTTGCAAGCCCAGAAAAACCAATGCAATGTACTACTGCCCAGCAGAATTCAGTGCCAAGGTGGCAATGCCAGCTCAATCACAATCCAAGTGGTGGCATTTTTTATGCCCAGCAGAACCAGTACAATGTACAGAGTGCCCAGCAGAATCCAGTGCCACTGGCATAGCAAGCTTAGAAGGACTGATCTCAAAGCACAGACTAACAAATCCAAGCAAGGGGTGTGTGGGGTTTTGCAAGCTCTGTGCAAGAAAATGGGAAGTGAACACAAAAGAACCCAGGCAAAGGAGGGGAACTCTTGAAACTGACATGACTAGTTTTCAACTGACATCAGTGTTTCCAAGGCTGGAGAATTTCACACATCCCCCCCTTGCCTTGAAGTTTGGTAAGCATCTTGTTAGAGTGGAGACAGTCCACTTGAAAATTCATGGAAAGTTCATGCCAATTGACCTGCCACAAACTTCAGTTTGTGAACCATGAACCAGCCCAAATTTGTCATGAACTTCAGTTCATGAGCTGGTTCATGCCCATCCCTAATCTTAAGTATATGAATCCAATCAGCATATCTCTAATGTTTGTAGTACATACTTTAACAAATTTTAAAATATCTCTTTCAGATTGTTTCCATTTATCAGCCTTTCCAAAAAATTCACTGATAACAAGTAACTGAAAATAATAATACACTATGATCACTTGCTTACAGGTCCTCACAGACTTCCAGTGTGGCAAAGTGCATAGAACTTTGCTTCAAAATCTCATAGTGTGTGCACAAACTGCTTTGGTTGCTCACTGATACAGAGTCATGTTAGAGGACAGGCTAAAAAAAGTGTGTACATCGACTGCTTGGACTGGCTGGGAACTTGTAGACAATGTGTTTGCATGGTGTTCTCTTTACTTGCTTAGCTACTGTTGTCTTTTCATTGACCTAATTTATTTTGTTGTACCAGGTCTGGATTCTTTTCTCTTCATGTCATGCAGCCAGACAAAAGCTTGGACAGATGGTAAGCTTATAATGCTACATTCTTTAATAAGACAGATTAATTAAAGGTGCTACATTTCAGAAGCAATATTAATGTCTCTAATAACTTGGTCCAGAATAGGAATTTACCTTGCTTGTAGGGATGCCACATTGAGTGGCTTCCACAGGTGAGCATGTTGTGCTTGGGTGCATTGAGGTTGCAGTGATCCAGCCCCATGTATGTCTTGGACTTGAAACACATCCTATCATAGTTGAGAGGTGGGCATGTGAAAACCTTGTCATAGTTAGAAAAGCCAGCACCAGTCAGATGTTTTGTAGCCCTGATATTTTTGCCTGTGGTCTTCCAAGGACTATAAAAGGAGGGTGTGGCCTTAGGCACTGATTGGCCCTGTTCACACAGTGTGTTGAGTTCGTGTTAAACTGACCTGGTTCTGTTCCGAATATCTTTGTTCCAGATATTATTGATCAGACTGCCATTCTGCAGTTTGAATCACTCCACGGTGAAACTGTCTTCTGACGTTCTCATGATGGCACTATGAAGTTCTTTTTTTTTTGTTCCCCCCACTATTATGCACATGTGGTTATGTGGTTATGCGCATATTGCTAAGTAGTAAAAAAAAAAAGGTGACCGTAAACTGGATGTCTGAGGCTCCTTTTGCTTTGGGACTTCCAGAAACTGGTCGAGAACTATCCAGATGGAGAAAACTACGAGGTGAAACTGGACAACTCAAAAAACACCGCAAAGGAGCAGGTAACAAAATAATCCAGTTTGGAGAAGGATAGAAGGGGGGGTGACAACGATTGACTACTGGAAGGCAGATGCTGCTGTCTGATCAGCCATTTTTAATCCGGTAGGAAACAGCAGCGACAACTGATTAAATTGAACAGGCCCATTGTCTTCCTAACCTTTTTAGTCACAAGCTGAGGCCTTCAAAGACTGGGCCTGGCCACAGGTGTGCATATATGAAGTGCTGCTAGTAATATTGTACTCTACAATGCTGTTGCCTGGAGTGATCTGACAAACAGGATTGGGCCCCTTGAGGACAGTAGAACAGCCTACTGAGTGGGCAGAGCATGGGGCAAACCAATAGGTGTTAAAGCACCCCTGCTTGCTTGTAATGCTCAGCTAATAGAGTTTATTTACCCCAAAGCTTATTCCTCAGCTTGGAAAGGAAAAGAAAATTCTGTTCATGTGCCCTTAGCCTTCATTGTAGGCATGCAATACCAGACCTTTATAGGCACATATAGAAAGGATGTCAGTGCTAAATTCCTTACTCATACTGAAACTTTCACTGATATTTGTGAAATGTCAGGAACTATGTAGCCAGCTGCTGTCTAAACCCCCCCAGAATTTGCTTAATATTGAGCCTTCCTTTTTCTGAAATTACTGTGAATTGTATGACCAACCCAAGTTCTCTGCTATTTGGTGAATGTCTTTTATATTTAGGTCAGTTCTCTAGTCTGTTCTTTGCATATATTTTATGTGTTTTTTTTATAAAATCCTGGACCCAGTTCTAAAACCTTCTCACTTTCCTGGAAATGTTGGTTTTGAAGGAGATTGGTTGAATTTCCAAGTGGGTCTCTGTAATGTCTCATTCCAATACAACAGGGGAAATGCGGTAAGGTGTATGTGCACAGCACAATCAGGACACATATACCCACATCAGGAGCTGAGAGTAAACTCTTGGAAAACAGATAATTTGTTTTTTTCCCCAAAAGCTGCCTGAGAAATCTTGTGGTTACTGAACTGATTCTGAATTGAACTAAGGGGAGTTCACCTACTGCCACATCTCAGGGTGACTAGAGTGGAACATATTACACAAGAGGGACTGTGAATTCACATTCTTAAGACTAGTTTTTGTGAGCATCTAAATAAGCCACTGAATCATTAGTGATTGGCAAAGCTCTCTGTGTTTGACCTAAAAATATCTCTATGTTTCTCAAAAACATTTCATGGGCATTTGTAAATGTTTGATTGGATGCTTGCAAAATGCATAAACACACATGTGCATGCTTCCTCACCAGTTCTCCCTTGTCTATGAGATACATATGAGACTGTTTTATACTGGATCTGACCATTTGTTTATCAAGGTCAGTATTGTCTACTCAGACTGGCAGTGACTCTCCAGGCTGAAAGGCTGAAGTCTTTTACATCACCTACTGTCTGGTGCTAGCTGAAGATGCTAGGGATTAAACCTGGGACCTTCTGCATGCAAAACGGAAGCTCTTCCACTGGTCCATCCGCCCATGGCTGTTTAGAAATGGTTCAGGCCTCAACTGGGCATGATTTTCCTATAAAGTGCTCTTTTCAACCTTCCCCAGCATGACTTCCTGCACTGACTGACAGAACTATGTAAAGTTGCCTCCTAATCTGAATCAGATGGTCTAAACAACTACAATCTCCATAAAATCTAACAATTCAGTAAATACTGGGTATGCAGCAAGAATGCCTCTTGGCTAGGAAACTGAACTTATAATAATGTCTGATCATAACACTCTTATGTGTGCGAATATATATGCATATATATTATGTGTACTTACGACTGGAGGCAGCAGTTATAATCAGTATGTACAATATATAGGTTGAACTTACATTGCCCCTTGTCTTCCAGTCCCTTGGATTTCATTGCACCGATAGCTCTCTCCTTTGCTAATTGTTAAGCCATATACCCCGTGATGATTACAAATTCTGGCTAAAATGACAGGCTCCCTTCATCACACCCTCTATTTTTTTGCAATTAGATTCTTTTCCCCCCTTAAAGCAACCTTTGTCCCTAGATTTACTGAGCCCAATGCAATCATCTAGTTTCATAATTTTGTTGCAGAAGGCCTGCTGGCAGGTTTATTAAGTAATAAGGGATGACAGGTGGTGCATTTCTTGGTGGTTATAGCATGTCTTGGGTGGTGTTGATAAGGCACAAGGTCGAAGACTCATGGCTTTAACAGCTCAAGAAGTACACTCTGGAGATAGAGTATCTTATTGGTCTAATGAAGTGGAATTGAAACATAAAGAAAAATGTTATAGTAAACTGCCTGTTACCTCTGCCCAGCAAAAACGAAATGCTGGGAATGTAACAGTCTTCAATATATAGCATGCGTCAGTGATTCCACATGTGTATCAGGCAATGGTTATGGGGCAGAGTGCTAGAAATCAAGGAACAGACCTGTACCCTTAATCTAAAAGAAATAAGCAAAAATTAAGTTTAAAAAAGATTGTTTTGGCTGGTGCAGCTTGTTATAGTGTTGCAGAGGGAAAAAAAGATACTGTTAAACTTCCCCCTTCTAAATAATTATTAGGGATGAAGAAACATTCACTGTATCTGATCACATGAGCTAGTAGCCCAGTGCACATCTGGACCCCTGTGGGTGAAATAGTTTGATATAAGGAAACAACTCCAGGGGCTGAAGTATATCATAACTCTCTCTAGCCCCTGGTTCCACTGGCTAACTGACACTTTTATAGTCAGGAGGAAGGTAGACTTGGCTACCGCAGAGTAATGTTGAGTGAATTTCTAATAGGAATCTCTATAAGGCAGAACTGGAGAGAAGTCTGAGAAAGAACAAGTATCAAATGTACAGTCTTCCTAGGAGAGTAGCCCTAGCTTAATTTTTGGATTATAAAATGTAGGTTTTCCACTAATGGTTACATTTAAGAGTTACCATAGCCTGTTTTACAAATACTCATTATTGTGCCCTGATGTCATGAGTGCTGGGGACCCTGCAGAAGAAGCTAAGCCTGCAGAAGAAACTGTGCCCCTGCCACCTGCACCAGTGCCCCTGCCTCCTGCTGGAGAAGATCCAAGCCCCCCTGCCTCGCCCTCTCGGGTGGCTCGTGTGCGTGACCGCCTTCGTCAGGACCTCAGGGATTGGAGGAGGGCGGCACGCTCACGAGCAAGACGCTCCCTGAGCCGAGTTTTAAAAGGATTCTGGCCCTTCTAGGAGTGAGGGTGCTTGAGTCTCAGCAGGATCCTGGCCTCCCTCTGAGTCAGCAATTAGCCCAAATGGGCAACAGATAGCAGAGGGCTATATAGCTGTGGGCTTTGGGAGGAGGCTTTGTGGAAGCAACTAGTCACTCACCTGACGTTCTAGCATCCACTTCGGCTTCTGACTCTGGCTTCTGGACCCTTTGACTTTGGCTTCGACTTCTGGACTCCCTGACTTCGGCTTCTGAACCTCTGACCTGCGATACCTGGACTGTGATTCGGTTTTGGTGCTTTGGACCCTCCTTGTTCACCAGCTACAGACCTTGGACTGCCCCTGGACTTCGCCTGACCTGGCCCCAGCCCGTGACACCTGACATGTTTTGTGGCCAAACCAGTTACTTAGTAATCCAGTAGTATTTCAAGACATCCTTAGGAAAACAACCTCCAAGAGGTGTAACCAGAACTATAAGAACATTATGATGTGACTATTGTAACTGGATAGCACGGACAGTATCCATGATAGGTGGTCATGGCATATTTACTTACTCCCTATGCCGTAAGGAGTTCTGTAACTTTAAAAAAAGGACCTGAAGCAATGCCTTCATTCAGCTATAATAAACAAAACTCAGTTTTTGTTCATGATGAGAGCAGGTCAAAGTCTTTGAGCTTCAACTTTCCCCCCTCATGTTCAGCACTGAAACTGCAAACCAAGAGACTGTAAACTACAGTTTGTTGGTCACTTTAGCAAATATTTACTTGCTACAGCAGGATTCTAAATCAGAATTTCAACCTAATTTGGAATCCTGGTTTTTAAGCAAGAAACAACCTGACATTTGTTAAAGCACCTGATTAGGGCATCACAGAACTGTATGGTTTAATGAAGGCTTTCTGGTTGGCAATTTTTGCACCACATTCAAGGAAGTGGAAAGAAAGGAAAGAATGCAGAAACCTGATGATTCTGGCTTTTCTCTTCACAAACAAACTGAGCTTTGTTTGTTACACCAGTGGCTGTACTACATTTTTTAAAATAAAGGGCTACACAAGAAGATATATTCCATTTTTAAAAGCCCTACACAATAAATCCTTTAGCAGAGAAATTGAATAGATCAAAAGTATCTGGTGCAGTTAAGTTCAGGACTAAATTGGTGGAAATTGGCTGCAATCGGAATTTGGGAAAACTGAGACTTCTTTCCCTCTCCTCCAAGTAGTGAGGTTTCCTCCCTTAATTCTCAATTCAGACAACCCTGATCCCTTATATAATGAATGGTATCACTTGATTGCTCCTGGACTAGCATTAGCACTTCTGTAGTGCAAAGCATAAAAGATATTTCTTTGCTGTTTGGGACAGCGCTTTGCTGCCAAGCATTAAATGTTTATATCATTATTGCTTCCCTGTGGATATTATATCAGATGTTGAAATATGTTGTCTGTGCAATAAAGACATTAAAATAGTCTAAGACCCCAGTCTTGCTTAGCAATCCAAACACAGCTGGTGCTGCAAAGACTGTTAAATCTCAATCTCTGTAGAGAAAGAAAGGAAGGAATTAATGTATCTATACATAGCCTTGGAGATTGATAGCTGTAATTTAGCCCTGGATGCTCAGCACTTCTATCAGAAATGACAAAGTGTCTTGCAGAACTACCTGTTTCCTAATCAGTCACTCACTTGCTATTCAGGAAAGATGAGATCTGTTATCTGAGGAGAGGAGATCCTAGAAGAAAGTAGAGCAGCCACAGCATATGGATGGCCATATGGGAAATACAACATCTGTAGAAACCTTAGAAAGGCATATTTGAGGAAAAGCTTTTCCCCATCTATTTCATTATGCAGGGGGATTGGATTAATTATGTAAATCATATCCATGGCAGAGCCAAAATGCACTTTCACAAACCTTACATCAGTCCTAGAGTGGCACTGTAGGGGCCAGTTTCTCACTATAGTGTATTTGCCAAACTCATTAACATGACAATCAAGTGGGAGATACCCAAAAATATGCTGCAGGAAACTGGAATCTGCAGAAAAATAAATTTTACTTGACACTACAACAGTTGTTACAACAGAGCTCAAAGTGGCTGCTACTCTTAATTTCATATCTCTGTGAGAATTTCCCAGAACACTTTCCCGCCATGTATCCACTCACTGAACAGTTTTGCTTCTCTGAAGGTTACAGTTCTCTTTTAGGTGGCTCATAATGCTATGTAGTTCTCTACACAGAGAACATTTTAGTTTCCTTTTACCTTCAGAAATCTATTTCCTTCTTATCAGAAATCTCCTTTTCTTCTTTTGAGTGACCTCCAACTTCTGCTCAGGGACCAAATCCCGTTGCCTTAAAAAAAGGAAAAAATCTACCAAAGGCCCAAAATACAGAGAGATACATGACAGTAGGACCAGTTTTAGGCATTATCAGTGAGACATGATAACTGTCAGAACATTCCTTGTTTCTGAAAAGTTATACTAACATAGCAAACCATACCCAGTTTTCTAGATTGTAATATGTGCCAGTGATGTTAAGCAAAACAAAATGGTGTTAGATGTTCTGGATTACATATAAAATTCATAACTGAACCACATGATCATTAAGATACCTGTTGCTGGACTGGATTATAGCAATTTATAGTACAGGTGTATGTGCCTCCTTATAGAAACCTCTGTTCTTATCTATACTACCTTTTCTGGGAGAAGTGGTCATTCCTTTGAAATCCAAATTGAAATGCTACATTGACTTGGTGATAATTTCACCTGAAGATCTTATTAATCTTTAAGGTTTTATCTGTTTTATCTGTTTTAAATGTTTAATCCTTTACATGTTTAAATATTGTTTAATTTTTATGTCGGATCTATTATTGGAAGCCGCCCTGAGCCACTCGTGGGAAGGGCGGGATATAAATTCTAAATAAATAAATAAAAATAAATAAATCTAGTCCACAAAGCTTATGCTAGAAAAGAAATGTTAGTATTGAAGGCTCCTGTTTGTTTTTGCATAAACATGGTATACTCCAAATCTTATTCTCAGCTTCCTGGATAGTTTTGTTCATGAGGTTCCCTTTTATTGTTTTTTTGCCTATGACATAGAGTTATAGCAAAAAATAAAGTAGAATTACCAGGCCCCCCTCTGCTCATCGCAAAAGTGGGAGAAAGTTTTTTTTAAAAAATGGCTGTCAGGCCAACAGCATAATATTACTTCTGGGGACCCCCCCAATGGAGTTGTTTCATATAGACTTAAGTTCAGTTTCCTGCCTGAATCACTTCAGTTTCCCCCCTGAAAGCTCATTTGTGCCATTGCCAATGGTCAAACCCCATGTTTCTGACCCTGGCATCTCCCACTGATTGCTGGGCTTGGCAACCTTGAAATAAAACTCCTGTTAGGCAGAAGTTACGGTGTGTTCTTTGTGCATTTCAGACCCCATTTTACAGTTGTCTTATCAGCTCAAGTTGGTAGGTCAGATGGTGAAAATCAGCGTGCCTCTTTAAACTCCATTGGGATCAATGACTATTTATGTCAGCTGAGGGTCCATTCCACTTACCTTACATTTCTAAATGTAATTAATCAGGAAGTAGCTCTAAGAACAGAGATTTTCACACATCCTGGAGTCAACCATATTGATTTTTAAGCACTCCAAGCCAACTTCTCTTAAGTCAGTTGAAAAAAAACGCCCTTGTTTTTTGGCCCTGAAGCATTTAATTCATAATTGATCTCCTGGGGCTCATTTGCATATTTGCTGTATTTACATCAATATCCACTATTGCTGTATCACCTGAAGATCACTGTGACAAGAACAGTGTGATGATCATGGATAGTTGCTCATCTTTTGTAGGGATGGGTATGAGCTGGGAAAATGAGGTTCATTTTGGTTCATGATGGGCCTGGTTTGTGAGCCGCAAACTTTTAGGTACCAAATGAACTGGTTCAGTTCTTGACACAGTAGAATGCTCCCAAAGTGCACTAGAGACACCAAAGTTGCAGGATATCTCTGGTTGACTCTCCATACAAAACCTTTAATGGCATAACAGTTGCAAATAAAAATACACAGAATATAAAATTTAAACATTGGAGATAAAATCGAAACGAAACCGAGATTACAGATGTATTCATACATGGTCAGATTTAAATTTAAGGATGTCAGCCAAAAATTTTGCCACAGCCTCGCTAACCTCCCACTCAGTATCGTTCAATAAATAATAATAGGGTGGCAGAATAGACAAATCTGGGGAGAAAGAAAGCTTGCAAAATAAATCTTTACAGAGTTATGATAAATGGAACAATCAAGCAATATATGTTGAATTGAGTCGGGAATATTCACTCCACAGGAACAGAGTCTGTTGCCTAAAAGGACTCGACGATATCTCCCTTGTAGAACTTTGGAGGGAAACGCATTTAGTCTAGCCAGCGTAAGTGCCCTGCGATGACTTGGAATGGTTAAGTCTGATAGATAATGGAGCATTTTGCCACAGAAAGCATAAAGACCTAAGGATGCTGGAGAGCAAATATAAGGGTCTGTTGGGCATAGTTTCGTTTCCTCCAACTCCAACAATCTCAATTTAATACATCTGAAGATATATGACTCATGTAAAAAAATGATGTAAAAAAATCATCAACCACTATCCCCATCTGGTTAAGTTTGGATATAAGAACTGCTGACCAGAATGAGATATATGGGTCTCTTTTCAGACAATCAAGAAGGCTGTTACGATTTGTTCTAAAGTGAATTTTGAGCCAGATTTTAAACACTGCAATCCAGGCTTTTGTCTCCACCAAAGACTCACCCACTTCAGAGCAGAGAGCAAAGTAGGACACACATTTTTGCATACCAAGAATTTGTCTAAAGAATGAGGCTTGAATGCCCTCCACTTTTCTGGCAAATGCTGAGATCCATATAGGGATACCATAGAGAATTTGGGCTAGCATTTTAGCTTTGATCACTTTAATTGCTGCCGGAACTAATTGGTTGCCCCTTGCAAAGAAAAATTGTTTAATTTGAGCAGTCAAGCATTTAGCCAAGTTGACGGTGTTGTTACGATGTGAAACCCAGCTTAACTTACGATTAAAAGTGATCCCCAAGTATTTAAATTTTTTTGTTTGCTCAGTTGTTGAGTTGCCAATAAACCATCTCTGTGGGCGCCAGCAATTTGAAAAGACAACTACTTTAGATTTGGCATAATTGATAGAGAGTGAATTACAATTACAGTAGTCATAGAAGGCATTCAAATACCTTTGCAGGCCCATACTTGTGCAAGAGAGGATGGGTAGTATCACCGGCATAAAGTAATAAGGGGACCGCTCGGCCTGCTAGTTTAGGCGGATGTCCATTAATAGGGTTCAAAAATTGTGCCAGGTCAGTTAAAAATAAATTTAAAAGATGCGGTGCCAGCACGCAACCTTGTTTAACCCCCTTTAACACTGGGATTTTACTAGTCAGGTTACCACTAGAAGAAAATTTCACTTGGCAAAAGGTATTGGAATGAAGTTTCCTCAAGAGAAATAGCAAATGAGGGTCCATTCCCAGGTATCCTAGTTTAATCCATAGTTGGGCTCTATGGAATCAAATGTGCCCTTCAGGTAAATGAAGGCAGCATATAATTTTTTTGTCCTGATATGCATATATTTTTCAGCAAAGAAGACCAGAGTACAGCAATGGTCCATAGCAGATTTAACTTTGGAGAAGCCAATCTGTTCAGGACCTATGATATCCCTTTTTGTAAATTGGGATAATTATAGAATCAAGCCAAGAGTCTGGGATGGAACCATGCAGATCAATGAAAGAGAACAATTTTGCAAGGGGCAAAAGCCACCGATCGGCAAACTTTGTGAATACCTCAGTGGGAAGGCCATCGGGGTCTGGTGCTTTACCCGCTTTTAAATCCTTCAATAAATCACTGATTTCCTCTATAGTTACTGGAGGCCAGACCGGCATATCAGTAACTATGGGGTTTACTAAGATGGGATGGGATACACATGGAGCAGTAAAAATGTTAGAGAAGTAATCAACCCATGTTTGCGCAGAAATAGTTGGGTCAGTAACAGAATTGTTTTTTTTGATTACCCGAAATGATTCTCCAGAAAGCCTTATTATCATTAGATTTTATCAAGTGGTAAAGTTGGTCCCATTTATTCTGAAAGAAAACTTTCTTTTTGGATATTATAAGCTCCAGGTAGGCTGTCTTACAAGCAATATAGGCCTTGATTTTTGTTGGGTCTTTGGAGTGACAGGACTCTTTAAATAGTGCTCTCGGTTCTTGTTTCCGAGCTAAACAGTCTGTATCGAACCAGCTAGAGAAACTGGACCTAGACAAAATCACAGGTTTAGCTTTAGCACTACAGTAATCAATTAATAATGATAATCCTGAAAAGATTGTATCATCTGAATTGCCATTTATGATGAATCCCTTAATCTGCACAGAGCTTCAGAGCCAAAGAGGGAAGAAATCTCCCTTTCTAGGGCCAGGGATCACTTGATTTTTTTTAGAACATTCTCAGAGGCCTTCACAGATTGGGAAGATGATACCATATTAACCTCCTGATCCAATCTTAAAGAATTAGGGGCAGGTGGTCACTTTCCATGCACGAATCAATGTTAATGTTATCAATAGATGATAGAAGGTTGGGTGAACCCAAACAAAAGTCTATCACACTGCAACCCCATGTGGAAAAAAAAGTAAAATCAATTGCAGCCAGAAATTTGGAGAGACCATTAAATATTATAGCATTGTGTGCTATGCATAATTCAGTTAGTCTAAGACTTGCCTTATTCGTTAAAATATCTTTAGAACAAGGGGACAAACATAATTGTAGTGGAAGAGATTCAGCTGCTTCAAAGCCATTTCTGATTATTACTGCCTATCCAAGCATTAAAATCACCAAAAATCATAAGCTGAGCAGTATGGAATTTCCTAGACAAAGACATCACATATTCAGAAAATTTCTCCCAGACAGCAACAAACTCCAACTCTCCATTAGAAGGAGCTAGATAAGCATTAATCATGATTAGAGTCAGTGCTGGAGAGGACAGCAATAAAGCCTGGGCAAATGGTGGGCAAGCATCCAAGAGGACCACCTTAAATGGTAAGTTGGATTTCACCAAAGCAGCCAGGCCTGCTTTACTGCGACCTTTAGAGTGAGTTCTATAAGCAGGGAGATTAAAAACTTTAAAATGCTTCAGTCTAAAACTGTCTTCCACCCATGTTTCTGAAGGAAGACAGAGCCAAAGGATTTCAACAAGTCCAAAAAATCTGAGTCATTCACTTTACTCTTCCACCTAGTTATGTTCCAGGAGACAATATGGATATTCCTTGTGGCTTCCCTAGCTGGTAGTCAATCAACATTGGATATCCTTTCTAGCACCCTGGCGTCATCAGTGAAAATTCAGCCATTATGTTTGGGCGCCCTTGAGCCAGTTAGAGAGACTTCCATAGTCAGATCAATTAAGTCAGTCGATGGGGGACAAGGAGACGGGGTTGCCTGCAGGATCCAGGTTGTTTGAAGGAACTGATTTCCCCAGCTCTGAAGACCTGTTCTTTTGTGGGAAGGCTCCCAAATGACTGCAGAAGGTCATCTTCTGTTGAAACATTGAGGGGACTATGCATCACATCCATAGAGGGCTTACTGATGACTCATTATCCAACTCGAGGTTTGATTGGGATTGACCAGAGCATGCCCTGAATTCCTTAAAACACATTGAAACCTGATGTTTTGCTGCTGAAGTTGATGCCTTCTTCAAAAGATGAGGATTACTTTGCGTACTGTCCCTTGACGACAGGTTAGGCAGCAGAGCATTAGAGAGTTAATAAAAGACCGTACAGGGAAAACCCCCTTCGACCACAAGTAATTCTTTCACCTCAGAATTAGAGAAGGAATGTTGAGGGATTGAAAGGTAAGCAGAATCCTCTGCATTTGAGACTGATCGTTAAGTGATTCGATGGTAATCAAGTCAATTTTGTGATAGTTCAGATGAAGAAGTTCACAGAGATGAGATTTAACTAAAAGTTTACTTCTCCAGCATGGAGTCTTCCCGCCATAGGAACAAACTGTGATGCATACCTTATTGGGCTGTAGAACCAATTGTTGCATGTTCCTTTCATGGCCCACACTGACCTTAGACTCCCTAAAGGAGCTCCGGGGATCCACATCCTGTGTTGCAGATGGACACTGCTTTAAACGGGCTAAAGCTCCAATAGAGGTATCATCCAGCTGGACTAAATGAACTTTATCCATTGACACTGATAGTCTCTTTATTTCCGAAGAAAGGTCAAGAATTTGATCTTCTATACCCTTTAACTTTTTAAAGGTACATTCAACTGTGCTTGCAATCAGGGTAATTGGGGGGAGCTCGTCAGAAGACATAGATCTTCATTATCACAGCATATTTGTGACTCATGCTGTCTCTGCTGTGCCTTTAAAGCCCCCACACCAGACTGGAGTTGAGAGTCTACGACATCTTCATGGTCAGACTCATTAGACAGTTCCTCCTTTTCGCTGGCTCTAACTCGTCTTCTAGACGGGAGAAGCAATTTGATATTTTAATAGCAAATGACGGCAGAGCAGATTTGGACTTCTTGTTTAAGGTAAAAAAGTCCTCTATCCTAAACTGTTTGCAAACTGGCAAAGAAGCAGATTCCTCCTCCACTTCTCTTGGCCACTTGCCCGAAGCCATTAGGAGGGTTCTGTTGGATGGCAATTGGCACTGTTCTGATAAAAAATATATAAATAAAATAAGTACCAGACAGCTACGGTCTTAAAACTTACAGATAAAAGCCGCAACGTCTGCTAAGAATATCTTTAAATGTCTTTAAAAGCCAAATTTGTCAAAGCCAATGCTGTAGCCGACTGCACTCCGCCATGTTGTTGCTTCTCTGCTCAGCTCTTTTTCCTGGTTGACTCTCCTCAACCTATTCTCCAAGTTTGGTGAGGATTGAATTTATGGGGGTCTGAGTTATGCCCCCCCAAAGAAGGTGCCCCCAGAAAATTACTTTCTAGGGAAATGACAGGCACAGGTTCAAGAGTGTATAGAATGGACCCCATGCAAGCTGAAGATATCAAAGAGGACCTCTTACTCATGCTCCTCTAGAATCCCTCAAAGGTATGTGCAGCTTGGACTTAGGGGGTGCAAGTTATGACTCCTCAAAGAATATGCCCCTAGGAAAGTGCTTTTTGGGAAAATGTCAGTTGCAGGATCAGAAATGTATAGAATGGATCCTCTGCAAACTACACACACCGAATACACAGGATGGAGAATTCCACCCCCACCCTTTGTTTTGAAGTTTGATAAAGATTTTGATTGAGTAGTCTGGAAAACTATCCATTCATGAACCACTGCAAACTGCTTGAAACTTGGTGGAAAGCTCATGCTGGTTGATCTGCCATGAACTTGTTAACTTTCGTTCATGAGCAGATTCATGTTCATTCCTAATCTTTTGTCAGGGTTTCACAAGTGGACAGGATGCATATTTGAAAAAAGTACAAAGTACTTACTGAATTGTAACAAGAGCACAAAAATGGACATTTGTAGGTAACTATAAATATATATTAATTACATAAGAACCTAAGAGAAGCCATTTTGGATCAGGCCAGTGGCCCATCCAGTCCAACATTCTGTGTCACACAGTGGCCAAAAAAAAAGTATATATATATATAATACACACACACATATATACACACTGTGGCTAATAGCCACTGATGGACCTCTGCTCCATATTTTTATCTAACTTCCTCTTGAAGCTGTCTAATTAAAGAAACTACATTTGTGTTGCAGATAAAAAAAAGCTCTGATCTATATCCAGTTTCACTTGGGTGCCAGTGATGGTTGACAACTCTGGCTTGGAAAATTTCTGGAGATTCTGAAGCCCTACTGGGGAGGGACTTCCATTTGTATTAAACTCTATAGTATACCACAGAGTTGCTCTCCAAAACTGCCATTTTCTCCAGGGGAACTTATTTATGTCATCTGGAGCTTGGTTATAATTCTGGGAGAACTCCAGCTGCCATCTGGAGATTGGCAACCCTAACACATTCTTGGACACTGCTTAAGACTGTAGCAAGTTGACCGAAATGGAAACCAGCATCGTTTTACAGACTCCAAGAGTTGCAAAGTGTGGCAAATCATCCATAAAGTAACTGGAAAATGTGGGAAGACACAACAGAGGATCTCAGCTTATCAAACGAACAGTGGGTTGTAACTACTTGCTTGTTAGTAAGGCCTTCTAAAATGCCAGGATGATGGGTATACTGCCAATGCTTGGCCAGATGCACTAAACGCCTTGTGTTTAGCTGTATGGTAAATGGTTCATAAACTCCCGATAGTATAGATTTTACCCTCAGGTTCTCTATAAGTATACTCTGCTGGATTGCATCAGTCGGTTGTGCTGAAATGGTATTGACTGAAGGTAAAATGTAGGTATTTATCTACTCACTTTTATGTGTGGGTACTTTATAGCCTGTTCTTGAAGCAATTGTTTTAAGTACTTCCCCATGAAGATTTGGTGTTTGCTTGCTTTAAAGAGCCCATCATTACTCCCTTGCCCTTTCAGGATTAGGAAAACAAACAAAGGAAAGAAGGATTCTAGTAATCATTTAGAACAGAGCTAACAGCTGTACTCTCTGTCCTGTTTAGATACCAGAAAGCAGAAAAAAGGCAAACACCATACTTGAAATGTAGATCTTGCCATTTGCACAAAACTTTGTCCCCAGATTTGCTTGCAAATTAAAAGAAGGATAAAATAAGGATTTTTAAATGATGCATAATAATCCACAGGTAAAGGGATCTCTGCTTCTTGAGAAAATTGTACTGTTGTTTAAGGTAAACGTGGACATTCCTGCTAATTTCCAAGTGTATCAAAACTATATTTTGCACATGCATTTTACAGCTAATTTAGAGGCCTGTTTCATCACATTCTCAAGTCCTGCCTCTTTAACCCAGAAGTCCTTTGTGCCAGCAGGTTTTGTAGTAGGGAATCAGTTTAGCTTGCTGGTACCTGCAGGAGTGTTGATCATACTCAGGCCAAGACAGTCATAGCTTGATGAATATAAAACTGAAAAGCTTTTAGTTAAGTATTGTGTTTCCTTTTCCAAGCCAACTAGTGTGCCCCAAAGTTTTTGGTGTGAAAAAAAATAAAGTACTAAGCAGGGTGTTAACTGCTGCTCCACCACACCTAAAGAGTTTTACCTTTTAAAAAATCCTGTGGCTTTGTTCAAAGAATGGGCAAGAGATTGGCTCTTGTTGAGTGCACTGATCACAAGGGCAGAGGCGTAAAGTGGGAAGGGTCAACCAAACAAAGAGCAAGCATAGCTCAGATAGATGACAATGGACAGGCATAAAATCTTGCACAGCCACTAGGCTTGCCAACTCCAGGCTGAGAAATTCCTGGATAGCAACAGAAGTACAGGAAATAATCAGGGGGTCACAGTTTAAGGGAAAACCAAGATAAACTACACACAATACTGTGAGCAAAAAACTAGAAGCAAATGATAAACATTTAGTATAATGAAGTTCAAAATAGAAGTCATCCACACAGCGTATTATTAAAATCATAACAAAGTAGAATGTTATGCCCAACTGAAATTGATTAGAAGACATGTGACTGTGAGAGGTAGCAGCGTTCTGTTATTTATTTAGTTTTCCTCATTCAGACAAATTATTCAAGTGTTGAGCAGATCTATCAGCTTTTGAGAAAGAGTTCTCAAAACTCAAAACTGGACACATTTTGTACTGGTCTTTGACTGTAATAAATATTAATTGATTGATGAGAAAGAGTTCTACTTGAAACAGATTGTGTATCAATTGCCTGTCCAGCTGATGGTAACTTCTTCTTGGAGCCCTCCCAGATAGCCTCATATGAATTTTTGTGGAAAGTATTTTCCTGTGGACTTTGTAATTAGCTACATCGAAGGACTTCCATTATACTTGTATTTTGCATTTGTCTCCCATTGTTGATGCTGAATTTGTCTGTCATTCACTGATGGTTATAATACTTTCTACTTTGTTATTACTTTAATATTATGATGTGTGGATGACTTCAAGTTTGTACTTTGTTATACTAAACATTTATCATTTGCTTTGAGTTTTTTGCTCACAGTGTTGTGTGTAGTTTATCTTGGAAAATTCCTGGAGCTTTTGGGGGTAAAGCTGGAGAGGGCAGAATTTGAGGAAAAAAGAGACCTCAATAGGCTATAATGCCATATAGTCTACCTCCAAAGTAGCAATTTTCTCTGGGCAAACTGATCTCTATTGTCTGGAAATCAGCTGTAATACTGGGAGATCTCCAAGCCCTAACAGGAGATTGGCAACTCTAATACTGGCCACCCATATCAGAAGTGGCACCTACCTAGTGAGTAATGTTTATTTGTTAGATTTATATCCCACCCTCCCCACAAGCAGGCTCAGGGCATGTAACAACAAGATAACTCACAGAACCATTAAAACAAATTGTCACATTACATTACTTAATACCATTTAAAAGATGGCAAAATTATACATTAATTTATAAGGTTCCAAAAAGCTGGACAAATGACAGAACAAAGAGCCACAGCAAAAACAATAGTCGCTTCATGCTATTGATGTAGTACCTTCATGGTACTAATAGATGCTTCGTGGTAGGGCACCCTTTTGCAACTATCAAAATGACTGCTAATGATGACTGTATGTGATTTAAATCTGTGTCCATCTAAATAGGATTATGAAGGGGTCACCAGCCACAGGCAGACTGTGGGACTTCCATGGAGGCCTAATACTTGAGCTGCTGCATCTCGGTCAAAAGCCTGAGGCTTAAGTAGTTTTACTGACTCTTTGCTTGTTATACCTCTTCCCACTGTGATTGGTCATTACCCTTTCCTTATGTCAACATCTCCTTCTGTTAGCAAACTTCATTCTAACAAAGCACCCACTGTGCACAGCTGACAGCATCTGCTCTTTGCCTGTTTCTGATTTGCTCTGTGGCTCTGCAAGCATTCCTGATACCTGCTTTTCTCCCTGTAGCTGCCTCAACTGCCTTCCCAGAATCAACCTGCAGTTGTTTTTCTTATCTATAATGTCATTTCACCCATTTTTAGCCTGCCTCCTTCATTGAAAAATCCCAGCCTCTGAAGACCAAGGGCTTCTTCCTCTCTTCCTGGGAAGCTTTAACCTTGGGGGAGGGCATGGAATTCTTCTAATCTGTAATACCTTGAGGCTGATCTGAAGTATATCACAGGTAGAAAATAATGCCAAGAGGTGACCCGTGGAGGTTAATGTCAGCAGGCTATTCAAGGAAAGACAGGGATGGGATCCAGACAAGTCCCAACATCTGCGGGTACCAGAGAGCTTGGAATTAAATAGTCCTAAATGTGAGCATCTTGTGCTGGCTTGTGGGAGCATGTGGCTCTGTTTCTTAGCCCTGGCAGCTTGGCATCTTTTAGTAGCACTACATTCCCTTTGTAAAAGACTGGCTGCCTGCCACTTCCTACAGGTTGTAAAATCAAATGACTCTTCTGACAGAGAAGAGCAGCAAAGAAATGAGCGCAGGTGTTCAAAGGGCTGCAACCTGCTTCAGTTCCCCATCTCTGCCAAGGAGAGCAGGTGCAGAGTGTTACAAATTCGGGGCAAAGAGAAGGAGAGCAAAACATCTTTGGAGTATTGCATAAATCTATGTGACATTCCTAAAATCTACAGTAAGCACCCGAAGTGTGCATGTCTATTTGTCTCTGAGCCTTTTTCATGTTTGCTTCACCATCTTTTAGCATGTTTATTAATGCCTGCTTGTGTGTTTCTATTTCAAGCTGCTGGGTCAGATGAAATATCTTTGATGAAATCACCCCATTGATTGACAGGGACAAACCTTGTGAATCCCTTCACTAAAGATGATTATTTCACTGTCTGCAGAACCTGATCTAATAGACATAACAGTTATTCACCAGTAAATTAGGAACCTGTTGATGGAGGGGGGAAAGATGAGCAAATTACCAGTCTGCAGACACTGGGGTCTTGCGGGGGAGAAATGAATGGGGGGGAGAAATGAATGAGTGGTATAAATGGACCTGGATGAACTGACTCAGAAGAGCGGCAAAAGGTTAGGGAGTTTGGCCAGACATTTCACTCAGATTCATCTCTAGATTTTTAAGTATAATATCAAGTGTAATATGAGGGGAGTTGCAGCCAAATGTGTCATTTGCATTCATCACTGAAGAGGAGGTGTCACACATTTGTACTTAATTTGCAGTCTTTTACATGTGCAGTTATGAGTTGTTTTTCAGTTTTATCTGGTTCTACATCAGGGATGTGCATTTGGCTGTATCCAAGCCAACCCCCCCCCCCCCGCCAAACCCACTCCCCCCATCCTTACTGGTATTTTCCAGGTATTTTAAAAGCTGGATACAGATCAGAAAATCTGACCAATATAGCCGATCCCAAATAAAGCTGATTTTTTTCTGGCTTTTTTGGGATATATTTGGTTATACCAAATAGCTGCTGGTGGAGAGGTTTAAAGGACTACAAAGTTAATTTTCAGTTCTCCTCTAGGGCTCTTTCCTGCCTTTTACTCTGGGAAAGGGGCATCTCTTCAGCAAAAGCACCTTAGGGGGAGCTGCAGTGCCTCAGAGCAGGCATGTCCAACTTTGAACAGGTCGTGATCTATTTTTTCTAAACAAAAGTGCTGGTGATCTACCACCATGAAAATTAAGTTTCAAATTAGTTTTGAATTAGATTTTAACCCACCAAAGTTGGGTTCCACCCCCCCCCCCTTTACAATGCACCTTCTGCCATTTACTAGTAAGCAGAATAAGCAAAAACAAAACAGAGAGACGAAGATCCAGAAAGAACAGCTAACAGTTTTTCTTAAATTTTTATTGTTATAACTTTTTTTAACTTCTATTGAGTAATTTGTGTTAAATGTAGGTAAAGTATTGATCCAGGCTGATATTGCACAATCTTTAAAACTTTGCTCTTGCTAATTAGTGAGGCATCTGAACCTGCATTTCATCCACCAGCTTTTTGAAGTTGGGTGAATATTGCGTGAGGGCCAGTCTCAGGGAATCCTGGATATGTTCATCTGTCATGTTGGAACCCTGTGTACTCTGCGTCATTTTCAGATGGGAAAACACAGATTCACACAAATAATTTGAACTGAAACAGGAGTGTACAGCTTCACTGCATCTTCTCAAGTTGGGAAATTTGTTTCTAGGCACTAGCTTCCAAAACGATTCTTGTTCAGCACAGGTCTTGAACACGGGGCTGCTGATCTACCTCTGACCCCTCCGTGATCTACCGGGTAGATCACAATCTACTGGTAGATAGCAATCCACCTGTTGGACGTACCTGCCTTAGAGCCAAACATTGCAATGCTTTTGCATATGGCATTACATTGCAGTTTTGCAGCTTGCAAGGCTATTGACGTCAAATGTGAAGTCCAACTAAAGAACTATCGGACTTTCCCCCACCCATTTCCCAGGGAACAGGTGGCAAGAGGGAAGGAGCAGTGGCAATTTGGCAAACAGGATTTCAGTATAGGGGGAACACTGGTCTTTAGCCAATCACAGAAGTTTGTTCTTTTTTTGAAATTCTTCTATGCATTGACAAATACCATAAAAGCAAGGGTTTGGCTGAGCTAGACTCCATTGCTGAGAGAGGTTTGGAGAGTGTGGGCTGGCTTTGGCTTCAGCTGATGCTCTGAGCCTGACTCTCTTTGTGTGAGAGACTCTGTCTGCCTGGAGAAGAGTGAAGTCAGCCTGGTATGACTGAATAACATTTGAAAAAAAGTTTTCTTATTTTGCTGTCAGTTGGTCTTTGGGCTTGGCAGTGGTGGTCTTTGGGCTTGGCGGTGGATGCAGGGGGTGAGGCCAAGGGCCTTATGTCTTTTTTTGGGTTCCCTTTGGTTTTATTCTTAGGTTTTAGTTCCTTCTGATTTTGTAGCTTGCAGTTATTTTCATGGAGTTTTGTTGTTATTGGGACCTGGTGGTAGATTGTGTGTGTGTGGGGAGGGGGGGGGGACAAGGGTTCCTTCCTTCTGTTTTGGTTCTTCAGCATTTGTTAAAACTTGGTTAACATTCATTTTTGGGTTCTTTTTGGAGGCTTGTGTGTGTGGGTTCTGCTTGATTCCTTGCAACCCCCATCCCTCTTGCTCAGATTGTGATTCTGTGCCTGATATCAGTCCTGTTGAGCTGGCATCTGCCACAATGGCACTGGTTTCTGCTGCTGGGCACTAGTAAGTTGGCACTGGGTTGTGCTGCTGGACACTGTTGTACTGATTCTGCTGCCCTTGCAGGAATCCCCCCTCCTCAGTTTCTACTTCAGAGATTCTCAGATTTGACCTTAGTCCAGTTGGGTTTTAGCACTGCCAGAGTGGCACTGGTTCTGCTGGGCACATTGTACGCCTTCTGCTGCTGGCCTTGGAAAAATGCCCCCATTCACTTTTTACTGCAGAGATTTTCTGGAACATTCTGCTGAGCTTGTATTGCCTTGTTATCCCTTCTTGGAAATAATAGAGGATGGGGCACCTCCTTTGGGTGCCCATAGAATTGGACCTCAGGTCCAGTCTTTTTTAAACTTGTGCGTTCTTTTGAGGACAGGCTCCAGCAGCTATGCTGCAGATTTGCAGCCTCTACCTTGCCCTCCCCCCAGCCATTGAATGTAATCCAGGATAGGTTTGCCATTGACTTTAATGATCCCCATAGGTTATAATGGACCCCAAAAATTCAAGATTCCTGAATATTACAAAATTTGGGAATATCAGGAAATACCAATATTTTCCAGGTCCAATATACCCAAATTTGAAAAAAGAGTTATTTTCCCTTGCACATCCCTGTTCTACATCACTGGGTGTTGTATAGTAAACATGGCTCTCCTTCTGCTATTCAATTAAATATTGATGTTGTGGGTATTTTCTTCTCTTTTGGATGTACAGAGTGTCATGAACTTTAATTTAATGGATGCTCTTGGAGATCTGGCCATGCATTCCTCAAGACAGCAAATGTAGCCTAATAGAGTGGCAGTGCAATCTTATACAGAATTACTCCTATCTGTCCACTAAAATGAACGAACTTGAACTGGACCATGACTCTGGAGAGATGACATATAATTTTTCTAAATAAATTCTGATTAGGAGATTGAGATCAGAACTGGGATTAGGAGACTGAGATTGAATTCCCAGTTCCACCAAATGTCCATCCAGAGACTCAACACAGGCCCTGATGCCCCAATATCTGAATCACATCACACCAGTTAATTTCTGCCAGACTGCCAAAATAGGGGTGGTAGTGGTTTAGGGGACAAAATTCTGGGTTACCTGATCATTCTGGAGGCCCATACAGACAGGGAAATAATGTGATTTGCTTTTGTATGATATTTATGTTGGGTCAGGGTAGTAGTGATGGTCGCTCACAAGGAGTCTTTGACCAAAGAACCATGGTGGCTCTTGGTAACCCTAGAGGCAGGCAAGATGACTCTATGAACACCAGCAGCTGCCTTGCATTGAGTGAAACCACTAGTTTATCTACTCTAGCATTGTGTACTCTCAGCTAGCAAAATCTCGCCAAGATTTCTGCTCCCTGATCCACCCCACCCCAGAGATCCCGCCAGTACCCTTCATACAGGATGTATTCTTCCACTGAGCTATGCCTGGGTGATAGGAGAGCACAGAGCAATGCTGCCTTCATTCCACATATGCCTTATAGGCTTCTCCAGCTTTGTTTGCATTCTAGTAAAATTCTTGACCCAGATATTTTCATGCTCTTTCTCTGTCTCTTTTTCACACTGAAAGCGCAATAGAAATAAAATAACCTAGTTCCTGTACTGAAATGCTTGCTGCCTTTGCATAAAGTCTCTATAGTACCTTTTCTATGGAGTTGTTGTTGTTATTACTATTATTATTAGATCTTCATCATGGTCTCTGTGCAGTCCCACACATGGGTTTTCCCGCTGGAATGAACCCAACCTCGTAGAATTTAAAGCTAGTCTAGGCATTTATTTTGGCACGCATTCCCTCCAGCTCTGGGGAGCAGGCATCCACTGCGCATGCCTGGAGCGAGGGGAAGGCGCTCCACCCACCCAGTTTCTTTCTAACCGCTGCCCGGGATAGTCCTTCCTCGTTGCATCTCCTCAACTTTGCTAGCCTTCTTACCTTTTACCATCGTCCTTCCTCGTTCCACTTCACCTTCGTCTTACTCTTCGTTCTTCTATTGGTATAGTAAAAAAAGGAAAAATCTTACCTGCTTTACTGTCGCCTCACCTGTTTTCCCTCTACTTCCCCCCTCCTTCCCAGGCGTATGGAAGGAAAGGATCCAAAACCCACTTTAAAAAAGTGTACTCGCTGCGGGACAAAATCCCCTCAACAGACGGTCACTCTCAGTGCTTGTTTTGTTTGGGGGAGGCCCACAGAACCGACGCCTGTATCCATTGCAGCCAGTTTGGGAAACAGGCAAGAAAAAACCGCGCTGCGAGGCTGAAGAGTCACCTTCTAGAATCTTCATTGCGGCCTTTGCTGTCGCACGCTTCTGGGTCCCAACGTTTGCCGCCTTCCCTTCCTGCAAAGGGACGTGGCGAAACCGGCAGCTTCAGTGGCATCGGTTCCCAGTAGCTTAAGTCCGGCAAGCATACTAAGAAGTCGGACGACTCCAAGAAGAAGCATCACTTGGAACTGTCGTCAAAGCGACAGCAGGAGTCGAAAACATCGAAGTCGACTTTGAGGACCCAGCCAGATCCTAGAACTTTGGACACCATGACTACAAGGTACCGAAAACCTCGCAATACAAGAACTCGTGGGCATTCGATGAAATTGCTGAGCAGACAGGTTAAAACGGATAAAAGGAAGTACTTCTTCACCCAAAGGGTGATTAACATGTGGAATTCACTGCCACAGGAGGTGGTGGCGGCCACAAGCATAGCCACCTTCAAGAGCGGTTTAGATAAAAATATGGAGCAGAGGTCCATCAGTGGCTATTAGCCACAGTGTGTGTGTATATATAAAATTTTTGGACTGGATGGGCCATTGGCCTGATCCAACATGGCTTCTCTTATGTTCTTATGTTCTCGGTATTGAAATCTACAGCACCAATTGTTCCACCAGAACTTTTCGATGCCCACTGATGTGATTGCTGACGAGATCATATGGATTCGATCCTGGTCACCATCCATTCATGTGTCCCTGCCTGAAGACATCTTAGCCACGGAGTCCATGGAACCATCACCTCGACTTCAACAAAGAGCCAACTTTCTCGAGGTGCATTCATTCCATGAGGTGTCGGTGCCAAGAGCGTTTAAGGATTCTGCTGTTTCCCCGCTGTTTCCCTGCTCCATCGGGAATCTCCGGCCTGTCGGTACTGAGAGAGGTCTCCGAGTCGACGTAGAGATCGATACTACTATTACAGCCAGTCCAGATCTCGGTCGCCGTCTCCTTACCGGCATAACTATTACAGGCCTTCTAGATCTCCATCCATTGAATACCGACATAGGTACCGTGACCAACCTCGGTACCGTGAGGATGACCGTGACCAACCTCGGTACCGTGAGAAAGACCAATCTCAATACTGTGAGGAATCTTATCAACCTCGCCATCGAGAAGAAGCTCATTGTTACAAGCACGTTGGAGACCCTCATCACCGGTACCAGGACGAAGCCTACTATCAACACCAACAGGAACCAAAACAGACATCGCTGGCTCCCTCGACATCCAAACATACCATACATTCAGACCAAGCTACCGCGGTGACAAAACCTCTAACTGTGACAACACTGGTACTTGACAGACCCTTGACTCCAGTAGAAGTCCAAGAGGACTCCAAAGCCAAAAACTCTGAGTCATCACATTCAGTCTCGTCTCCAACATCACCAGCATCTGACATTACAAACCAGTTGACCTATCTCCATCTGAGGGATCCAAGGCGTATCTGGATCTACTCACGAACATGGCAAACACACTCAACACAGGATCCTTCTTACCGATGCTACCTGTCCATTTAGAAGCATTGAAGGAAGCTTGGGATAAGCCGGCATCAGTTCCACCAGCGTCCAAACGTATTGAGTCCTTATACAAAATACATGTACCAGATTCGAAATTTTTGTTTAGTCACCCTACTCCAAATTCGATGATTGTCCATTCCTCTTCAAAGTCAAAGCAGACACGTCACCCTGTTCCGCCAGAGAAAGAAGGAAAGAAGTTGAATACATTGGGCAAAAAGCTCTACTTTCCATAGCTACATCCAAAATTCATAATTATTTAGCCTATTTTACTGCCTATTCTTTCAATTTATCATCCCAATTGAATACACTAGTTCCATCCTTCCCTGAAACGTCACAAAAGCAAGCTTCAAAGATACTGCAAGAACTTAACCGTGTGAGTAAGCAACAAATCAACTCAGTACGGCATGCGGTGGCTTGTTCTTCAAGAACCATGGCTACTTCCATTGCCTTACGCAGACATGCTTGGCTTCGTTCATCATCACTTCAAGCTGATATAAAGTTTAAGATAGAAGATTTGCCTTTTGAGGGCCAAGGTTTATTTAACGCAACCACTGATGACATCTTAACCACAGTAGATGACAGCAGTAAGAGAGCCAAGAGATTAGGGGTTAACCAGCATCAATCTCAAACTAACAGGCAGGGAGGATGGAAAACACCCTTTTACAAGTGTCCCCGTTCCCCCAGGCAAGCTGATTATTGGAAACGAAAAGCTCCTCTGGCCAAGCAACCATTCCATCAGCGTCTACGACCACAGTCGACCAAAAAAGTTGCTACAGCCACGAAACAGTCTTTATGACTTGCTGATGCCACCACCACCACTGATACATCGTCTTCATTCCCGTACAACAAGGCTGCTTCCCTTTTACCCCATGTGGGAATCCATAACAATGGATTCATGGGTCCTGGCAATCATCCACAGGGGTTGCACCATAGAGTTTGCTTTGCCCCCGAAGCACCATCACTTCATACCTACCCCTCCTTCACTACCTCTTCAGGAAGAGATCGCTACCTTGCTGGCCAAGGAAGCCATAGAACCAGTACCACCTCAATACCATCACACAGGGTTTTACTCCCGATACTTTCTGTTCCCAAGAAGGATGGAGGGCAATGTCCAATACTGGACCTTCGCAAACTCAACCATCACATCCGATACAAAAAATTCCGCATGATCACCCTGCAGTCTTTCCTCTCTCTAATTCCCAGAAACGCTTGGATGGCACTCATAGACCTCCAAGACGCCTATTTCCATCTTACCATCACCCATTGCCACAGAAGATATCTAAGGTTCTCTGTTGGGAACAATCACTATCAGTTCCGGGCTCTTCCCTTCGGCCTATCAACAGCACCAAAGGTCTTCACCAAGTGCATGGCGGTGGTGGCGGTGTCACTACGTCAACGGAAAATTTCTGTATACCCGTAAATAGATGACTGGCTCATTGTAGCTCAATCCCAAGAGCAGCTTCAAAAGGACATTTTGACCATGCTTACACTCCTATCTTCTCTAGGCCTATAAGTCAGCCTCCAAAAATCCAATCTTGTCCCGACACAGGACATCCAATTTATAGGCTCACGCCTATCAACGATAATGCCCAAAGCCTATCTGCCAGCAGACAGAGTTCACAATATTCAGACCTTAGCCAATGCCATCATATCTCACCCAACCCAGACAGCTCTCACCTTCCAATGCATGCTGGGTCTTATGGCAGCTACGACTTCTGTCCTCTGTCATGCAAGGCTTCGCATGAGACCCCTACAATTGTGGTTCGTTCGGTCGTTCCATCCACACTGTCAAAGTCAGTGAACCCTACTAACAGCTCCACATCTCACTCTTCCAGCAATGGAATGGTGGACAATAGAAGATCACCTTCTGGCAGGAATGCCATTCCTGAGATCACCTCCATCAGCCATTGTCACGACAGACGCTTCGAGATGGGGTTGGGGAGCCCATTTTGACACCCTAACAGTGCAGGGACAGTGGACAGCCTATGAGAAATTCCTCCATATCAACTGTCTGGAACTCCTGGCGGTCCACAGAGCACTCAAATCTTTCCTGCCATCTCTTCACAGTCTACACATTCAAGTCACATCAGACAATGTTGCGACTATGTTCTATATCAACCGACAAGGAGGTACTGCATCTACCCATCTGTGCAGGAGAGCTCTAGCTCTTTGGCATTGGAGCATTGCCCACAACATACATCTGACAGCTGTACAACTACCTGGGATCCAGAATATCCAAGCGGATACTCTAAGTCACCAACTTGTGAACGATCACGAATGGACACTCAAACGATCTTATCTCCAACCAGTCTTCAAAATGTTCGGAGTTTCAGTCATAGATGTATTTGCTTCACCGGACAATGCCCAATGCACACGTTTTTATATGCGAGGTCCGCGGGAGATACTTTTCTCCACCAATGGAAAGGACCGCTTCATTACCTCTTTCCACCCATTCCATTAATAACGAGAACGCTCTAAAAGATTCAATTAGATCAGACCAATTGCATACTAATAACACCCTGGTGGCCCCATCAGCCATGGTTCACCACACTTCTTCTCTCCAACAGCGTAATTCATTGCTTTCCTCAAACTCAGGACCTTCTTTCTCAACAGAATGGCAAGGTGCTACATCACAATCCAGGACTCCTGCGACCAACTGCTTGGAGGATCAGTTTTTAGATTTTCCTGCAGAAGTCTGACACGTTCTATTGAATGCCAGAAAACCATCCACCAGAAGGTCTTATTCTCTGAAATGGAAACGATTTACTCAATATGCTGCCTAGCACAATTTCTTACCTACATCATCTTCTATAGCTCAAATTCTGTCATACACCTTATCTCTCTCCAACTCCGGCCTCGCTTACTCCTCTTTGAAAGTTCATTTGGCCACCATTTCAGCCTTCCATCTACATATCGAAGGACGCATGGTGTTTTCTCATCCTGCTGCAAAATCATTCCTCAAGGGCATTCTGCACCTAAGACCTCCAATTCGACAACTTCAACCGACATGGAGTTTATCTCTTGTCTTAAGTCAACTAATGAAATCTCCCTTCGAGCCAATGGCATCTATACCACTGCATCTTTTGTCATGGAAAACAGCACTGTTGGTGGCACTTACATCTAGCAAAAGAGCAAGCGATGTTTGTGCTTTCTGGACAGACCCACCTTACACTGTCTTTCATCATGACAGAGTGGTTCTGCGTCCCGATCCAACCTTTCTCCCAAAAGTCATTTCACCTTACCATCTAGGAAAACTGGCCACTTTACCTTACTTTTTCCAGAATCCTAGTGACATGGGCCAACGGACTTTACACAATCTTGACGTACATCAGGCCCTTGTTTGCTATACTGATAGAACAAGCCCTTTTCGTAAGGACTCGAGACTTTTCGTAGCCTACGGGACTCATAAACAAGGGCAAAGAATTTCTACACAGAGACTCTCGAAATGGCTTGTGGTTGCTATTAAGTTATGCTATCAACTAGCTAAACAGCCTATACCTGAACATTTACGAGCCCATTCCACTAGAGCTCTCTCTACGCCCTTGACTTTCTCCAGGGGCGTACCGATTGAAGACATCTGTGCTGCTGCAGTCTGGTCTTTTACATTGACATTCGCCACGCACTACGCCTTAGATGTCCGTGCACGGCGAGACGTGTCCTTCGGACAAGCTGTACTTCGCTCTATCTTTGATTGAAACCTGCAGTCTCTTCTCCTGTAAGTACAATAATTTTTGGGGTGTCTATATGCATATTTAATCTATGCCATTCCTTTACAGAACCAGGATGCACCTCCATGCACTTCAGCTTACCAGTCACCCATGTGTGGGACTGCCAGAGACCATGATGAAGATAAACAGGTTGCTTACCTGTAACTGATGATCTTCGAGTGGTCATCTGTTCAGTCACACACACCTGCCCAGCCTTCCCCGCTGCTGGTTTTTCTGCTACGTTTTACATTTAAGATTCCTCTATGTAGCAGCTAGAAGAAACTGGCTGGGTGGAGCGCCTTCCCCTCGTGCAGACATGCGCAGTGGATGCCTGCTCCTCAGAGTGGGAGGGAATGCACGCCAAAATAAACTCCTAGGCTAGCTTTAAATTCTCCGAGGTTGGGTTCGTTCCAGCGGGAAAACCCATGTGTGTGACTGCACAGATGACCACTCGAAGATCATCAGTTACAGGTAAGCAACCTGTTTTTTATTTATATTCCACCTATTCCCCCATAGGAGCTCAGGGTGGAGCACAACATAATAATAAAATCACAATAAAATGATATAATAATAAAAGTCAATTTCAGTATTCAATAGAACAAAATAGCCCGGCACAACAATATGATGAGATGGTGCAGTAGGACAGTGCAGCAAATCAGGACAGCAAGACAGTACAGTAGAGGAGGCCAACCAATCTAATGGGTAGATGCCGCAGCCTCACCTGAATGCATAGCTGGCATTCTGTAGATGGGAATGAGGTACACGTCCACTTTAAATTGTGTATGTTCCTTCTTAAAGGTTTTCTGTCTTTAGGAAGGATACCATCCCACTCCCATTATACCTTCAGTGCCTTTTCTTCTGGTCAAAGCAAATCCTACTCTGGATTTTCCACTGTTTTGAGCCAAGAGAGGTGAGTCCCGAATAACTTATGTTGTTTTGATTCCATGTGCATAAAGTCAAAATTATATGGACTGGAAGGCATGACGGTGAATTAGTGTATGGAGTGTGCGAGCCCTGGAGGGATCACGCAACAGGGATCAGCTAGTGCAGCGGAGATGAACAAATGTATTCTGACAATGTGAGTGAAGATTAAACTGTGAAGAGAATGTGGCTTCAGCTATCATTCATTAGATTAACAGCTTGCATGTAAGCAATCAATTTAAAGCCGTGCTTATCACGCATCTTAATAGAAGCTTGACTCCTCAAGGTGTTATGTGTAGCCATAAAGGGTTGAAAGTCAATAGGTATTGTGTGATGGTGCAAAGTGAAGATAAGGCATTAATGAACTCTTCCCTTCTCGAAAACACGGGGAGAGAAACATCTTCCCTGATTAGAAGTGGCAGTCACTGTAAAATGTGTTTTCTCCTTACAAAACGTTCTAAAAAGCAGACAAATAATGTGAAAAGTAGGTGCATTCAAACACAATTTTTTGTTTTTGCAGATTGTGTTTTATGCTTCCTTCAGTTCCAAGAAGCATCCTTTAAGCCTTCCCTCCCTACACTAATAACACTTAATAAAGGAAATCCTAAATCCTCTCAATTGACAAATCCATTTCCAGGGCCGTAGCCAGGATCTGGAAGGTCGGGGGGGGCATATAATTTTTTTGGGGGGACTCACACAACCTTCCCTTTCCTTACTCCCCCCCACCCTCCCTCCCTGCTGCTCTCGTCGCCTCCCTTCCCTGCCACTAAAATAGTGAGTGGGGCTGGGGGTAGAAGCAGCCCCCAGCTTCTGGCATGAGTTAAAGGGATCACAGATCAGCCAAGACATTAATGCATGGGAGACTAGGGGCTGCTTCTGTCCCTGCCCCGCTCACTATTTTAGTGGTGGGGAAGGGAAAGCTGCTCTCTCACCAGGCTTCCTTCCACGCCACTAAAATAGCGCATGGGCCAGGAGCAGAAGCAGCCCCCAGCCAATCTGTGAGCCCTTTAACAAGACTGGGGTGCTGGAGGCTGGTTCTGTCCCTGGCTTCACTTGCTATTTTAGTGACGTGGAAGGAATGCTGGTGAGAGAGCAGCCTCCCTGCCACTCTGGTCACTGCCCTCACTTCCCCGCCACTAAAGTAGTGAGCAGGCCGGGGACAGAAGCAGCCCCCAATCTCCAGTGTGTTAAAGGGCCCGTGGATCAGCTGGGGTCTGCTTCTGCTACTCCCACCAAATGCTATTTTAGTGGTGTGGAAAGAAGACCGGTGAGAGAGCGGCTCTCCCTGCTGCTCTTGTTGCTGCCCTCCCTTCCTGTCACTAAAATAGCATGCAGGGCTGGGGACAGAAGCAGCTTCCAGCCCCCAACTGCTCCGTGGGCTTTTTAATTAAGGCGGGGTGCTGGGGGGAGTCGTTCTCGCAGAAGTCACAGGTGGCCCACTCGGAGGCGCCACTCAGGCTGGCCACCTGCTCCACAAGCCCTGCATCACTCCTGCTAATGCCGGCACCATACCTGGTGGCGACGAAGATGAAAGGGAGCCCCAATGGAACGTAGTGCCTCCAACGTTCGATTCCCGGCCAAAAGGATACAACCTGACGGCCGTTGCCGGCACTGTCTCCTCGGTGTCTTAAAAGGGCAATGGCTCTCTGAGGGGGTCCCCAGCTGGGAATTCAAGGAAACACGTCTCGAAGCGAGCTCCCGCACTCAGGCCGTGCGCAAGACCCAAGCTGACAGAAACTGTCGGTCTCTGAAGAAGTGACTCAGGAAAGCTCCTACCCAATGGGGGCTGCTTCTGCCCCCAGCCCTGCATGCTGTTTTAGTGGCAGGAAGGGAGGGCAGCGACAAGAGCAGCAGGGAGAGTTGCTCTGGCTGCTGACCTTCCTTCTCTGCCACTAAAATAGCGTGCCGGTGGGGGGCAGAAGCAGCAGCCAGCATTCCCCCTTGAGTTAAAGGGCCCGCCAATCAACTGATTGGCGGGCCCTTTAACTCAGGCAGGAGGCCCCGGCTGCTTCTGGTGCCGCTGGCCAGCGATCTCTCTATCACCTGGGGTCTCCTTGGGGCCCCGGGGTCAGGAGGCCTTGGCAAGAAGTTGGGGGCTGTGCCCCCACAGGCCCCCTCGTAGCTACGGGCCTGTCCATTTCTTAGTCAAATCCAGACAGTACTTTCTATGTTGCAAACTCTCTTGCAGGTAGGAGTAACTGCCAGCTACACATCAGGCAACCCTTTTTTGTTGTGTTTTCTTGTTTCTTTCTTTGCAGATAGGATGAACACTTTGCTGACCAGACTAGCTGTTCTTATTACCAAAACTTGTTGTAACAAGGCTGGCATCTGATCACTGTGGGTCAAACTATCTTACATACAGGGCTTTTTTTGTAGAAAAAGTCCAGCAGGGACTCATTTGCATATTAGGCCACATCCCTTGACATCAAGCCAGCCAGAACTGCGTTCCTGCTCAAAAAAAGCCTTGCTTATATAACAAAAATAATGGTTGTATTTCTCAATTATTGCAGCTACCCCCCTCAAAGGGCCTTAATGGCTCTGATCAAGGGAGGTGACCCTGCTCCTGAACTGAAAACCCCATAAAGATCAGGCAGGCTGACAATGGCCACATTGGCCTAGGCTTCCCAAACCTCCCGATCTGGCGGGAGACTTCTGGGTTCGCAGCCTCATCTCCCGCTCTTCAAAACTCTGGAAGCGGGGGTGGGGGGTGGAGAGGGGGGGAGAACATACCTTTAGGCTTCATGTTGTAGAGCTCCTGAGCCGTTTGCAAAATGTCTGCCCCTTTAAGGCTGGGCAGGAAGCAGAAAGGGCTTCTGAGAACGGCCCCTCCCTTTCTTTTGCTTTCGTTTTCACAGGAAGTAGAGTTGTCCAGAGGAAGATCTGGTAAGTGTGTGTGTGTGTGAGAGGGAGGGGGCAGGGGATTCCCTAGTTTGGAGGCCCTCCCCCCCTTTAGAAAGCGTGGGGGGGAGGGAAATGTCTACTAGGCACTCTATTATTCCCTATGGAGAAGAATTCCCATAGGGAATAATAGGAAATTGATCCGTGGGTATTGGGGGCTCTGGGGGGGCTATTTTTTGAGGTAGAGGCACCAAATTTTTAGTATAGCATATAGTGCCTCTCCCCAAAATACCTCCCAAGTTTCAAAACGATTGGACCAGAGGGTCCAATTCTATGAGCCCCAAAATATGGTGCCCCTATCCTTAATTATTTCCTATGGAAGAAAGGCATTTTAAAAGGTGTGCTGTCTCTTTAAATGTGATGGCAAGAACTCCCTTGGAGTTCAATTATGCTTGTCACATCCTTGTTCTTGGCTCCACCCCCAAAGTCTCCTGGCTCCACCCCCAAAGTCCCCAGATTTTTCTTTAATTGGACTTGGCAACCCTACATTGGCCTGTTCCTATTTGAGTGGTTGGGAAAAATCTGTGATTCATGGAACCCATGGATTCGCCCCAGTAGAAGTGGCCCTTTCGTCTTGTAGAAGGAGGCTGCCCTGAAGCAAGAGGCTACAACAGTCTCTTGCAGGTAAAGTTTCCTAGTGCCAGAGGAAAGTGTCACCATTAGTGGAAGAACTACCACTGTTATTTATCCCAGTTACATTTGTATTTGGAACTGATACTGTTTAAAATATCCTGAAGTTTCATTTGGTCATTACTTGAGTTCAGTTGAATGTAAGAACAATGAGTGCCACACAGGGTTAATATCAGCCACAATGAAATATATTTGGTCATATTTATTGCATCTCTTTTGTTGCTGTTGGTCTGATATGGCAGGAAATGGAAGGAAGATTTGTGAGAGTTACTGTAACTTTTTTAAAAGCATACAGTGCGAGGAGGCCTGACCTCCTAATAGTGCTAGACTCACCTGGGGTGCTTATCTGTCAGCTTGGTTGCTCATTGGTGTGCAGATGATGCTCCCTGGATTTGACTGGCCAATGGCCCAGGAGATTTACTTGCCTTCTGCTTGACTCAACATGGTTGCTTGTCTCAGTCAGCTCTGTCTATGCCATTTTTATCCTGTTCTTCCTCTAGGGTGTTCAGAATATGGTTCTCCCCTCCTTACTTTTCTTAAACAACCCACTGAAGTAAATTACACTAAAAACAAGTAATTGGCCCAAGGTCATCCAGCAAGAGTGAGGATTTGAAGCTTGGTCTTCCCAGTTTTTAGTCAAGCAACTACAATGCAAGCTGTTTCTCTAAAAAAAAGAGATACTCCTTATTTGTCATCACATCTGACAACAGAAAATAAACCTAATTACCGTAATTAATTAGTTGGAGTAATAGCCAGCCTCCATTCAAATAAAAAGGATAATAATAATGCTGATTTTACCTATTTTATTATTCATTGATTAAATTGGATTTTATTATTAATTTATTAAATTGGATTTAAACTGCCATCCCTTGTAAATTTAATTAACACATTTATTAGGCACCAACATTTATTAGGCACCTTTCTACCCTGTGGATCACAAGGTGGTTTACAGTGTAATTAAAAGAATCATAAAAATGCTTAAAACCCAACATTTTTTAAAAAAAACTAATTACTCAAATGCAGTCCTAAATAAAACTGACTTCAGCTGCTTCCTAAAGACTGAAAGTAAAGTGGCCAGGTGCACCTCCCTGGAGAAGTTGTTCCATAATTGTGGGGCTGCCACCAAAAAGGCCCTCTTTCATGTGCCCACCCCAGATGAGTTTCTTTGATTGGTGGGATAGTCAACTGTATCAACATGGTGATAAGATGGGAATAAAATACACCTTGTACTGTGAGCTTCACTGATTCAAATTGCCAGTGCTATTTGATTCCACATGACTTGGAAATTGCAGTAATAACCCAACAGTGCCATAGTTGCATTGTAGTGGCAGCATTAAGAGGACATACTTTATCCTGCCCTGTTAAGAATCCTGAGCCTGGGGAAAATGAGAATCAAGTGAGAGTATCCCAAGGGCTCTGGTAGGATGAAAGCATTCCTTCTAAATACTCAATGACATTTCATGTTGCATGTACAATACTTGGGACATTGTAGAATGCAGAATGTTCTACAATCCCTTAGGATTGAATTCATGACATTTCTCGCTTTATTCTGCAAAGAATGCTGTAAAATAAAGTTAGTAGTAGTTAACGTGGGAGTCCAAAATCTGCTTTATTAATTGGAGCTTTTTGGGTGAAATTCTTTGACCAAAGACATCTTTTGCTGTATTAAAATCTTTGTAGACTCTTTTATTCTTTCCTACCAAAGCAGCAATTGGCAGCAGTGTATAATCATGTCCCCCTTTCTCTTTCCCCATATCTTCACTTGTTTAGCTGGTAAAACTGTGCTTGCAGAAGAGGTCATTTGCTGTAGAAAGAAGGGGGAAAAGACATTTTGTGAAAGCTGCTTTATAAAGGGCAAGCCCAAATTCACCCAGAGAGAAAATGCCAGAGTAATTTGTATCATTCACTAGACTGCTATGTTGCTTCTGTTCCTTTGCTTTTGGTAGATCAGTGCCCCCAAATCAGTGTTTTCCTTTCATGTAAAGCAGAGTGACAGAACACATTGACAAACTGGAGGAAGTTCAGAGATGAGCTGAAGAAATAATGAATAGGATGGAGCCAAGAAGCTAGAAGGCAGGGATGAAAGAGCTAAGTGACAGCAGAGTGGCCACAGTTTTGCCCAGGGAGTGTGCTTGTGTGGGTGGGTGTGGATTAGGACATACACAGGAATTTTGAGTTCAGCTCATTTTGTTCTTTTCTTCTTTTTTTGCAATATACATTATGACATCTGTTTAGAGTTATTGTGTTGGGAAGATGCTTATGTAGCAAGCACATTTTCACCTGTAACTCTCTCTGTGTGTGTCTGTTTCACTCAGTTCGGATGCAGTTCTTGGGGACTGTACCACTCACCCAATAGACTCTTCCTCCCAGCTTTAAATCAGGTAGAAGAAACTTTCCCCATTTTAGAGGCAGTTAAAGATTTCACTTGCAGTCTGCGCTGGGAGGAAAAAATGTCTGAAGCAGCCACATGCTCAGTGCAGTCAGGTAAGGGCATGGGGGATTTGCCCCCTCTCATCCATGTGCTCAGATTTATAGAAACATAATCTTCTGCTTTGGACACCTGGATTTATGCATAATCTGGTCTCTCCAGGGCTGCTTTTAGGCAAGAGAAAGATCTTCTCACATAGAAGGAACTGATCTTTCTCTCACCTTGCCTTTTTTGTGTATATGGTTTATTGTTAGAGGGTGGAAGATTTAACCTCTGTAGTAATTTTAAGACTATTCACCTGATAGCTTGAATAGTTGCTACAAAGTTTGCCTCTGCCAGTGACCTAGCAATGTGATTGGGGGGAAAAGCTATGCACAGAAACACTATTAGGAATGACACTGTGATGTAAGAACATGTGCTAAATATTCTGATTGCATAGCATGTCTGCCAGGTACATATGCTGGTCATTATCTCTTCTTGCTGCCCCCAGGAAATGGAAACTTAAGGACAGCATGTGAAAAGAAAAACTGAAAGCACAGACATTACTGTATGTCTGAAGAACAGTCAGGTCTGGC
Source organism: Heteronotia binoei (assembly GCF_032191835.1). Lineage (NCBI taxonomy): Eukaryota > Metazoa > Chordata > Lepidosauria > Squamata > Gekkonidae > Heteronotia > Heteronotia binoei. Next base: position 72,714,383 of record NC_083228.1, on the reverse strand, counting down.
CTAGCCGGTTTGACTTGAAAAGTTAGAGAACATTTGATTTGGATTAGGTAGTAGTTACTCTTCTGAGGTATGTATAAATAGAATCTGTTCAGTTCACTTTTTGATTAGGTATGTTTGGATTGCACATTCCTAGTGCATGTACACTGAGATGAGAAAAAATAGTCATGCCATAGAGCATGGTAAAGGGATTATCTTGTTTCAGGGTTGCCAACCTCCAGCTGGTGGAAGAAGAAAGCAAAGCAAAAGCTCCCGTGAAATCCAGCCTCCAATAAGTAAAAAATTATTTTCACTGTGATGAATACAAATGTAAAATATATTCAGGTTCCACAGAATAAATGAATAAATTCAGTCCTTTATACAGTCCAAGGAACAAACCAATCAGAACACCAATCCCTCCTCTTTCAGCAAATCAATGCTCCGACTTCTTTGGGAAAGTTCCGATAAAAATAATAGATGTTCAATCAGTCCAATTCATAAACAAGTGCAGCCAGCAATCCATAAGGCAACAGGTTTGTACTAGTGCCCCTGTTTCGCATTAGCTTCTTCAAGCTGTATAAAAATGAACTATTACAATATCATTGATTTGTTGAAAGAGGAGGGTTTGGTGTTCTGATTGGTTTGTTCCTTGGACTGTATAAAGGACTGAATTTATTCATTTATTCTGTGGAAACTGAATATATTATATGTTTATATTCACCACAGTGAAAACAATTTTTTTATTTATTGGAGGCTGGATTTCACAGGAGCTTTTGCTTTGTTTTCCTAAGTCTTTATTTGCTGTGATTCTCTTTTTTGGTTACACAACCTCCAAGTGGTGGCTGGCAGCCTAGGATTACAACTGATCTCTGGGCAATAGAGATAGTTCACCAGGAGAAAATGGCCACTTTGGAAGCTGGGCTCTATGACATTATACCCCACAGAAGTTCTTCCCTTCTCCAAAACTTGCCCTCTTCAGGCTCCACACCCAATATCTCCAGGTATTTTCCAACCTGAAGCTGGCAACCCTGTATCATTCTGAAATGTTGCTGGTAGAACTGCCTATTACTGTGCTTCTATGAAAGGCATAATGAGTTACGTGGAGATCAGAGAAATGGCTGTTGACTGGGCATACAGAGGACCTAACTCGTGGAATAGATACAGGCTTTGAGATTTCATGGAATTTTTATACATCTCTTTAAACTTGTGAACACCTAACTTTTTTCAGGGCCTTCACTTTTCTATAAGGGATCTGTCCATACGTTGAGCATGAACCTTCATGCACAAGACACTTCAAATGTTTTCTGATGACCATGTTCCATTGCATTTCTATGCTGCCAAATTCAGCTTATCATTCAAGATTTACCTGGTTTGGTCTGAGTGCATGTTTTCACACAGCCTGATGATAGGCCAGGTAAGTGACTGGGTATCACCTTTCTGGCAAACAAATACTCCTAATTTGGCTATTTCTAGAACTGCAGTAAAGGAGAACTGTGCTTTAATGGCTGACTCATTATACTCTGCTTGCTCATTTCCCATGGGCATCTCAAGGCCTGATCTAGTAAGGCTATGCTTAATGGTGTGGGTAGCTGAAAGTTTCTTTACTTTCTGGTAGAAAGGATGACTTGTTTGGATTTTCATTAATTTTTCACATCTGACATGGGTGCTTGGAAGCTAGTCTTTTCAGTTGTCCACTCTTGTAAGAGAAACTTTGTGGTACAGGAAGAACTTTAAGTCCAGTGTATAGCATGGGAATGTTAGTGTTGTTTGGAACTGGCAGTGTGCATCTCATGAACTTAAAAGTGGCTATTAAAAAAAAAAAAGATGGTATTGAAAATCAATTCTCTCCTTGCAGGCACTGAGCAATTTTATAAGGTATAATAAGATGAGCAATCTAATTCTAGCAGTGAAAAAAATAGATGGCAAGCTATAATTTCCTTTCCCCAGAAAGTGCTGCTGTGAGGGTCACTTTGTACAGCAAAGAAAAGAAGCACCTGTGCCATAGTTAGCGCCTGAAGTCTTCTAAAGGCTGCCTTAGACTTTTCTTTTATAGTCTTTCAGTGTTTTGTCATGTTCAGTCTTTCTGAGTGAGGAAGGATCTAAAAATGGGTCCCATTCAGAAAACTAGAAGCCCTACAATGGGCTCATGCAAAACTATGGCTTGGCTTTATTATGGCAACTTGTGAATGAGTATTGGGTATAAGTATTAAAAAACGATGTGGGTCAGTATTTTACATACTAACTTTAGATAGCTGACAATAACCTTTTTCTGAATATTGTCATGCTGCGTCTGAAACAGTCCACAGTTCCTGATAATTGCCTATGGTTGCCAATCCCCAGTTGGGGGAGGGGATCCCCTGGGTTGGAGGCCCTCCCCTCACTTTAGAGTTATCAGAAGGGGAGGGGAATGTTTGTTGGGCACTCCATTATACACTATGGAGACATGGTTCCATAGGGTATAATGGAGAATTGATCCACGGGTATTTGGGGCTCTGGGGGAGCTGTTTTTTTAGGTAGAGGCACTAAATTTTCAGCATAGCATTTGGTGCCTCTCCTCAAAACAAAATCCAAGTTTCAAAAAGATTGGACCAGGGATCTAATTCTATGAGCCCCAGAGGAAGGTTTTCCCATTCTCCATTATTTCCAATGGAGGGAAGGAATCTAAAATAAGTGCAATCCCTTTAAGTGTGATGGCCAGAATTCTCTCCAGAGTTCAGTTGTGCTTGTCACAACCTTGCTTCTGGCTCCACCCCAAAATGTCCCAGATATTTCCTGCCCACCCCATAATGGCCCCAGTGCTGGGCACCTAGAATAGATTTTGCATGTTTTAGGGAGTGGCCATAACAGTTTTGTACAGCATTTTGTGCTTAACTTCAATAGTTGTAGACCACTTTGCTGCAGAAATTGATGCCAGGTGAACACACTGTTATAGTTCAATTGACTTCAGGGACTGCAGAGTTCCCTCAACTCTCCACCCTTGTTCCAAACTAGCTCCATGGTATTCCTTGGAGTTACAGAGGATGAGATGAGAGCTGAGGCGGCTAGAGCACCAGCATGCTTGCAACAAAGCCTCAAGAACATTTTATAGGATGTTTATGAAAGCCTATGAGATAGCAGTGAAAACTTTCTACATGACCTCCATTGCGTCTGCTAGCTCTCACTCAGCCCAATTTAGAAAATTCAATCTTTAACTTTAAAGGCAAACCAAATGAAAAGGAATTGACTATATGCTGTGAGACATTTGCACGAAAGATTCTACAAACCCTAATGATGTTACCAGCCGTGAAAACCTGAAATCTTTGATAACATGCCTCTGCGGGGAGGGTGTCTGACAGAGCTTTGTGCTCAGTTGCCCAATATCTTCTGATTGTTCCTGGCCTGAAGGATGTCCGGCTAGCATCAACTAGGGCCAGAACCTTTTCAGCCCTTGCCCCAGCCTGGTGGAATGAGCTCCCAATTGAGATTAGGGTCCTGTGGGATCTTTTACAATTCTGCAGGGCCTGTAAGATGGAGCTGTTCTAGCAGACTTTTAGCTGAGGCAGTAGGCGTTCAAATTCTTCCATTCTTGGCCTCCCCTATTGGCAGCCCTGGCCTTGTAGTCCATGGCTAATACCTATCAGTACTGTTTAGAATGTCCAACAGAGCACTGCTACTAAGGCAATGCCTTTCTCTGGTTCTCTATTATCATTTTAATTTTAAATTCCTGATTTTATATGGTTAAATTTGCTGTTGTTTTATTGTCACAATTTATGTGATCTTGTAACCTGCCCTAAGCCTGCTTGGGGGAAGACGGGATATAAATTGAAGATAGATAGATAGATAGATAGATAGATAGATAGATAGATAGATAGATAGATAGATAGATAGATAGATAGATAGATAGATAGATAGTCAAGGTTAATTTATAATTTCATTACTGATGAAGATTTTGTAGAAAGGGTCGGTGATTAAATTACCTGTCAGCTATCATTGAGTATGTCTTCATTGAATTCTGTTGATTTCCAGATTTATTTGTTATTTGGCAGGAATTAACCTGGGTTTTCATACCAATATATTGTGACTTTGTACAATTTTCCTTAATAATTATGGGCATCAAGCTTTTGTGTATTGTTTTTTTAAAAGACTAATTTTGTACTTTGCATAAATGCATAACTTCCCCATTGCCAGTGGTATTTTTAATCAGCAAATTTGAACTCAGGTTCAGGAACTTCTGGGTTCCATCCACACATTTCTGATGGTTGCACTCTGTTTCAAATGCATTCCTCCTTAATGAAACTTTGAAATAATGTAAAGGGGAATGAGGATTTTTTAAATGGCCATATTTAATAATAGAAACGGCTTTTTATATTAGAATGTCATGCTCTGTGTTGTGTGTGTTGCTGAATATGTAGCATAATATACAAACCCTGTCTCACCAGCATTATTTTAAAGCATAGAATTTGGAATTACAAGCCACATAAGCAATGAGAGAATAGATCCTCTTAAACCTGTTTCAAGAAATTGCTTTTCTCATCACAAAGAGTTTCAAGCGGCTCAAACATCTCATTATTGGGAACCAGTGTAAAAGCTGGTAAACTTTTATTACAGACCTATTACTGCAGTGGCTTGAACGCTCCTTCTTAGCCCTCCTCCCCAATCATGCACATACCTTGGGGGATAGATTGAGTATTCAGTTTGGGGCTTTGTTCTGACTTTGGCCTGTGGAAGATGGCCTCTTGCTCTGAGATGCCTGGAATCTTAAGAGTTCATCAATTCTCATTTGCCTGCTTTACTCCCTTTCCTTGTGTCACTGAAAGCGAACTAATGAGACTTTCTTCCAGCAAATGATTAGCTGATCTTGAATTCTTGGCTCAGCAGGTGATGTTGAGAGGTGTTAAACAGTAAAGTGTGTGTCTGTTAAGGCAGAAAGACAGAAATTGCTATGGGCACATCCAGGTGATCATTTACCAAATGGCAATTTGCCGTGATGGGTAAACAACCAGGTGGAAAGTTGGTCATGTGTAGCAGATGCCCAGCTGGAGCTTCCTCAGAATTCTAATCAAGGGTTCTCTTAGGGTCTCATTGCACTAAGATGACTAGATGCAGAGGAATTCTGAACCTTTATGAGTTGTGTAGAGCAATGGCCTTCAGCCCATGGGTTGTTGAGCTCCACCTGCTGGAGTTGCTATAGAACAATAATTTTTGCTGTTTTTTGGAAGGAGCTGTTGGTAGTACATGTATGTGCATTGAGAATGAGGGTGCCACGTCTTCTGCCTGCCTTTGCACCTATCCTGAGAGGAATAGCAGAATGGTAAGGCAAAATTACTTAGTGGTGGAGAGGACTCTGCCATAACCCTTGGCTTGCTCCTATCTATAGTACACATCTTGATACTAAGCTTGCATTTCCTGGCCCCAGCTTATTATTTGTTCGATTTTGTTCGATTTATATATATATAGCTTAGGGTTGCCAGGTCCAACTCAGGAAATACTTGGGGACTTTGGGAGTGGAATCAGGAGACTTTGGAGTGGAGCCTGGAGACTTTCCTTTTCCTTATTCCAAAAATTGAGGGATTCCCATACTGGGACCTGGGAACATGCAAACCTAACCTAGCTTCTTTAGGTCTGCTGCTCCTTTTCCTGGCATATGACTATGATGCTAGGTCTGGGGTGGCCAAACTTGATTAACATAAGAGTGACATAGAAAAAACTCAGATGTTTGAGAGCCGCAAGACAAGGAAGTAAGGAAGGAAAATGGGAGAGGAAGGAGAGGTGGGAAGAAAACAACTTTAAATGCATTCTCCAAGCTGCTGGTCGGCTTGGCTTGGTTTGAGATGTTTTAATAATTTACTGTGATTTTATTGTAACAATTTAATTCTATGTTGTTTTAATTGTTGTTAGCCGCCCTGAGCCTGCCAGGGGAGGGTGGAATATAAATAAAATAAAATAAATAAAATAAAAGCGATTTAAAGAGTCAAATGCCTTCTCCAAGGTGGCCAACAGGGCAGTGATAGCTTCAAGAGCCACACAATATGTGTGAAAGAGCCACAATTTGGCCACCCCTGCCCTAGGTCATTTACTATGGAACATGAGCAATTTACTCAGCTGTCCCAGGTCTCAACCTGTTGTTGTTCAGATGCACAGTCGAGTCCGACTCTTTGCGACTCCATGGACAAAGTCATGCCAGGCCCTCCTGTCTTCCACCATTTTTTGAAGTCTGCTCAAATTTGTGTTAGTTACATCAGTAACGTTGTCCAGCTATCTAATCTTTAGCCGTCCACTTCTTCTTTTGCCTTCTGTCTTTCCCAGCATCAGGATCTTCTCTAGTAAGTGCTCCCTTCGCATTTGGTGGCCAAAATATTTGAGCTTCAGCTTCAGCATCTGACCTTCCAGGGAACAGTCAGAGTTGATTTCCCTTAGGACTGACTGATTTGATCTTCTTGCAGTCCAAGGGACTTTCAAGATTCTTCTCCAGCACCACAGCTCAAAAGCATCTATTCTTCTGCGCTTGGCCTTCCTTATGGTCCAGCTCTCACAGCCATACATTACTACTGGGAATACCATTGCTTTGACTATACAGACTTTTGTCAGCAGGATGATATCTCTACTTTTTATTATACTGCCTAGGTTCGCCATAGCTGTCTTCCCAAGGAGCAAGCGTCTTTTAATTTCATGGCTACAGTCACCATCTGCAGTGATCTTGGATCCCAGAAATGTGAAGTCTGTCACTACTTCCATGTCTTCCCCTTCTATTTGCCAAGTTGTGATGGGGCCAGATGCCATGATCTTAGTTTTTTTGATGTTGAGTTTCAAGCCTACTTTTGTGCTCTCCTCTTTTTTATTATTATTATTAATTTATTTCTATTCCGCCCCTTCCCCCTTTTGGGGGACTCAGAGCGAAGTACAACAATTTAAATTAAAATCACAATAAAATCATAATAAAAAACAAATTCAACATTCAGTAAGTTCGTTCAGCAAGGTGATATGAGCAAGATGGTCTAGCTCCACAATACAGTGATGTAGTGGGCTGTAAAGGCATAGGGGGAGGCCAACCGATCTAATAGATGGATGCCCACTGCCTCATCCAAAGACCTGGCGGAACAGCTCCGTTTTACAGGCCCTATGAAAGGCCAGTAGGCCAGATAGGGCCCGGATCTCTATTGGAAGCTGATTCCACCAGGTCGGGGCCAGGACCAAGAAAGTCCTGGCCCTGGTAGAGGCAAGACGCGCATCCCTTGGGCCTGGGACTGTCATAAGATCCTGGGAGGCCGAACGAAGCGACCTCTGGGGGGTATAAGGAAGGAGATGGTCCCGTAAGTATGTTGGTTCCAGGAGATTGTAAGCCACTCTGAGTCTCTGATTCAGAGAGAAGGGCGGGGTATAAATCTGCAATTCTTCTATTCTTCTTCTCTAGTTCCTCTACCTCTCTGAAACCCAGCTTGAACTTCTGGTAGTTCCCGATCTACATACTGCTGAAGCCTAGCTTGTAGGATCTTTAACATAACCTTGCTGGCATGTGAACTGAGTGCAATGGTGTGATAGTTTGAACATTCCTTGGCATTACCCTTCTTTGGGATTGGAATATAAATTGACCTTTTCCAATCCTGTGGCCACTGTTGCGTTTTTCAAATTTGCTGACATAATGCATGCATCACTTTAACAGCATCGTCTTTTAGGACTTTGAATTTCTCAGCTGGGATGGTGCTGATTGCTGTCTTCTGTACAATGTTACAGACCTCCGTCCATAGTTCTTCAGGCACTCTGTCTATCAACGCTAGTTCCTTAAACCTATTCACCTCCATTGTATATTCATAAGGGATATGATCAAGGTCAAACCTGAATGGCCTAAAGGCCTCCCCAGTTTTCTTCAGTTTAAGCCTGAATTTTGCAATGAGTAGCTCATGATCTGAGCTGCAGTCAGCTCCAGGTCTTGTTTTTGCTGACTGTAAGGAGCTTCTCCATCTTTGACTGCAGAGTATATAATCAATCTGATTTCTGTGTTGCCCATCAGGTGATGTCCATGTGTAGAGTCGTCTTTTAGGTTGTTGGAAGAGGGTGTTTGCTATGACCAGCTTGTTCTCTTGACAAAACTCTATTAGCCTTTGCCCAGATTCATTTAGTTCTCCAAGGCCAAACTTGTCAGTTGTTCTGGTTACCTTTTAACGTCCTACTTTGGCATTCCAGTCACCTATGATGAGGAGGACATCTTTTTTTGGTGTTAACTCTAGAAGGTGTTGTAGATCTTCATAGAACTGATCCACTTCAGCCTCTTCTGCGTCAGTGGTTGGGGCATAGACTTGGATTACTGTGATATTGAATGGTTTGCCTTGGATGCGGACCAAGATCATGCTGTCATTTTTGAGATTGTATCCCATTACTGCCTTCCTCACTCTCTTGTTAACTATAAAGGCCACACCATTTCTTCTGTGGGACTCTTTCCCACAATATAGATGTAGTGATCTTCTGAGTTAAATTCGCCCATTCCTGTCCATTTTAGGTCACTGATTCCCAAGATGTTGATGTTCAGTCTTGCCATCTCTTGTTTGACCATATCCAGCTTACCTTGATTCATAGATCTTACATTCCACGTTCCAATGCAGTATTGTTCTTTGCAGCATCGGACTTTCACCATTAGACACATTCACAGCTGAGCATCCTTTTTACTTTGGCCCAGCCACTTAACGCTTTCTGTGGTTACTTGAACTTGCCCTCCACTCTTCCCCAGTAGCATATTGGGCACCATCTGACCTGAGGCACTCATCTTCTAGTGCCATATCTTTTAACCTTTTTGTTACTGTCCATGGGGTTTTCTTGGCAAGGATACTGGGGTGGGTTGCCATTTCCTTCTCTCTCAACCTACTAGATCCCAATGAGGTGTTTGCCTCTCCAGCTTTATCCCACTCATTTCTTTAACAAATAGCGGTTACTCTGGAGGTCATTAATAGTATTGCAGCCTGATGGCATATAGTCCCACGTTTTAAATAAAAAAATAAAAATAAAATCCCCTCCTTTAATTCAGCTAACATAGAAGGGAGGGGGGGGAGGAATTCTTGAAATCTAGCATGTTAGAGATGTGCCAAACTAGGCAGGCCCTTTCTGCCTCTTTTTTATATCCTGATAAGTGTGAGACAAAAACATGAAGTATTCTGTGTTCAGTTACAAAGACCAAATAATTTCAGTAAATAAATTCAGTAAATAAATATGTGCAAATGCTACAATGACTAAAAACATGCAGTTGAACAGCAAAAGCCTACAATTATCTGAGCATGGGAAAATCAAACAGGATTAAATACATTCTTCTTGTTCTAGGTCTAAAACCTAAGAAATATCTTAATGGTGCTAGGCTTGTTGTTCAGTTCCACCTTCTTCTCCATCTGGCTAGTCACCTGTCTTCAGACCTTGTACCAGTGTGTGTTTCCTGCAAAGCCTCCATGAAGGCTCTAGCATGTCTCTGTGTGTCTCAAGCACTTCTGTTTGCTAGAGTCTGTCAACTCCTCTCCAAGAATGACTGGTTCAGAATGGCCTCTTCTCCTCAAGGGAGAGTTTCTTTTACTGCGCAGAAGATTCTACCCACAGAACCTCAAAACTACTCTCCTGTAACTTTACTAGGGAGGACAAAGAAGGCTAGAATCATTTGGTCCCTTTGAAGCTGGAGAGTTTCTCCTGTTTACATGCGGTCAGGCCACTTGTTCTTGCAGTGGAGAATTCAGAAGGAATTGAACTCTTCCTTTTGACCAGATTAGCAGTAAAGGCTGTTTGAGCTCAAACACCTGAGCATTCAGTAAGCAAAATAGAAAATTCTTACACTTGGGTGAAGTGTCATTTCATCACAGATGGGGAAGGGCTTGTAATGCCACGTGGCTTCCTGGCATGTGCTTGCAGCTAACAATGCCCCATGCTGCTAACTGGAGGTTAAAGCTGTTTTCTGGGTGGGGAAGTTTGAATACCACTGGTGTAGGAAAAAGCATTTGAGTAAGCATGGCTAATCATGCACAGAAGACAAAAGAATCACCTGCAGAAATTTCCTCTTTTACTAAAAGAGGAGCATTGCCATTTGTGGACTTATAGGAAGAGCATGCTTCAGTGCTTGGCTGTATGTAGAATGGTGAGGAGTGCTGGATGGGATTTAGTCCTCTGCATGCACAAGTCCTTTATCTCTTTCTCTTGGCAAATGTGGCTTACCCACCCATCTCATCCTTTATTGAGCTGTGCAGTTGTCACCTTGAAGCTGGGTGAGATGTTTTCAGACTGCCTGGGAACTTAGAGGTCTTATCTCCCATTTTATATAGCCCTTTGCACAGGATGTATTACAGACTGTGACGTATTACAGACTGTGCTGCTCCTACAAACCCTGGGTGCTCAAAATGTGGTTAACGCTACTGCTGACTGAGGGTGTATGCCTTTCAGTATCACCTTTCACAACTGGTGGATACTATACTGGTAGAGGCTGTTGATTGATACTACACTTCAGGAAAAGGCATTTGGGCTTCATTAGGAGGACAGTTACATTCCAACACTTTAATGGGTCCTAACAGACTCAGGAAGCAGCTTCCTTTCTCAAGGTTTTGTAGTTGGGTAGGAATGAGCTAAATTGCAGTCCTATAACAAAATTCCGAGTCATGTTGTATGGTCCTTGATTTGTGGGTCAAGCATAATAGGTTGTTGAACAAGCACCAAATTTTTTCTCATATATAACCCAGAAGTCATTGGAATAACCTTCTCGCTGGTCCCCCCCGTTTTCACAGAGTTTGCTACGTCATGGTGCGACCGAAGTGTCCGGCGGTATAACCGGATGGGCAGGCTGGGCCCACCAACCTCGTCAGCCTAAGAGAAGGAAAACTCTAACATCAAACCCGGGCAGATAGAGCTCGTTAATGTAACACCTACCACCTGGAGGACTCACTGCCGGCGTCCCGGCTTACTGGGCCATGGCAGATGACCCCCAGGTGAAAGGGTGGAGCCAGTACCGCGCACACTGCGCTTCACCTAAAAAATTCCTCTGCGCAGGCCTGAAGGGCATATCCACACACACAACCCACAACGCATCAAGTCCTGCAGCGATAGGCAAGGGGCGAAACGGCAGGTGGAAGGTGCCACTGGAAGCCGCAGTCCCGATCCTGCATGTAGGCGGTTCAGGATATTGGTCGCCTGATGCTAACCCGGAGACGAAAGCATCTTTCGGCAGCACCCTGAACGACCAAGCAGCCTTATCTAGGGACAGCACTGCTTGCTCCACACGGAGAGGGGCCTAGAAAAGGTGGCCTAAACAAAGCTCGTCTCCCCCACCCCAGTTGGCTAGCCGCGGTCAACGGGCATCCTTACTTGCGGTCGAAAAATAACAACAAAGAAAAGGCATGCACCTGCCTCACAAAGTGTGCAAAGACTAAAGCTTGCGTGTTGGAACATCAGAACCATGCTTGACACAGTAGGCAGTGGTCGCCCTGAACGACGCTCTGCTCTAGTTGCCCACGAACTTCTCAGGTTGAACATCGACATAGCAGCTCTCAGTGAGGTCCGTTTCCCTGAGGAAGGTAGTCTTCAAGAACACGGTGCTGGCTATACCCTCTACTGGTCGGGTAAGTCAAAGGCTGAGAGCCGCCTTTCTGGCGTTGGCTTCATGGCCAGGAACTCCATTGCCTCCAAACTCGAAAACCTTCCAACAGGTCACTCAGATCGCATCATGTCCATGCGCCTCCCACTTCAAAACAAGCAGCATGCAACACTCTTCAGTGTGTATGCCCCAACCCTTCAAGCAGATCCTGCAGAAAAGAACAAGTTCTATGCTGATCTACGCAACCTCGTACGGAAGACCCCTAAAGAGGACAAGGTGATCATCCTTGGCGACTTCAATGCCAGAGTAGGTAAAGACTCGGAAGCCTGGAAAGGAGTACTTGGCAAACACGGCATTGGCAACTGCAATGACAACGGGCGCCTCCTGCTAGAATTCTGCATGGAGCACCAGCTCACCATCACCAACACTATCTTCCAGCAGAAGAACAGTCTGAAGACAACCTGGATGCACCCACGGTCCAAGCATTGGCACCTTATCGACTACATTCTGGTGCGCCAGAGAGACCTTCGAGATGTCTTACACACCCGAGTAATGCCCAGCGCAGAATGTCATACGGATCATCGTCTTGTACGCTGCAATCTCCGTCTTCACTTTAAACCCACACCCAGGAGAGGAGGTATCCCTCGGAGGAAGTTTCAGGTTGGCAGCCTCCAGTCAGCCAAAGTTAAAGCTGCCTTCCAGGCAAAACTCCAGTCAAGAATTGAGGACCTCAGTTGCCCCACAGACCCTTCTCCAGAAGCACTCTGGGAACACCTAAAAACTACCGTCCTGCAGATCTCTGAAGAAGTCCTCGGGTTCTCCACAAGGAAGAACAAGGACTGGTTTGATGAGAACAATCAAGAGATCCAAGAATTACTGGCAAAAAAGAGATCTGCCTACCAAGCACATCTTGCTCAGCCCTCCTGTCCTGGGAAAAAAGCAACCTTTCGCGCTGCATGTAGCAACATCCAGCGCAAGCTTCGAGACATTCAGAACGAGTGGTGGACCAAGCTTGCAGAGAGAACCCAGCTGTGTGCAGACACTGGTGATTTAAGAGGGTTCTACGAAGCCCTGAAGGCAGTATATGGTCCATCATATCAGGCTCAGAGTCCCTTGCATAGTGCAGACGGCCAAGTGCTCCTCACAGACAAGGCATCCATATTGAACCGGTGGTCGGAGTATTTTCAGGTTCTCTTCAGTGCCAACCGCGTAGTTCAAGATTCAGCAATCCACCTCACCCCACTTCAACCGGTGAAAACAGAGTTGGATGAGATCCCCACCCTAGAAGAGACTGTTAAAGCCATCAAGCAACTGAAAAGTGGCAAGGCAGCAGGAGGTGATGGAATTCCACCAGAGATCTGGAAGCATGGGGGCACAGTACTACATAGCTCACTTCACAAAGTACTTGTCACCTGCTGGGAACAAGGCAAATTACCACAGGACTTTCGCGATGCAATCATCATCACCCTATACAAGAACAAAGGGGAAAAGTCAGACTGCTCCAACTACCGGGGGATAACCCTGCTCTCCATCGCAGGCAAAATCCTTGCCAGAATACTCCTGAACAGACTGGTGCCCACCATTGCAGAAGAACTCCTCCCAGAGAGCCAGTGCGGCTTCAGAGCTAACAGGAGCACCACCGACATGGTATTTGTTCTCAGGCAGCTCCAAGAGAAATGCAGGGAACAGAACAAGGGTCTGTATGTGACTTTTGTCGACCTTACCAAAGCTTTCGATACCGTTAGCAGGAAAGGCCTGTGGCAAATCTTGGAACGTTTAGGATGTCCCCCAAGGTTCCTCAGCATGATCATCCAGCTACACGAAGACCAGCGAGGCCAAGTCAGACACTGCAACGACCTCTCGGAGCCCTTCCCAATAGGCACAGGTGTAAAGCAAGGCTGCGTTCTCGCGCCAACTCTCTTTACGATCTTCTTTAGCATGATGCTTCAAAGAGCCGCAGTAGATCTAGATGAGGATGATGGTGTCTACATCCGCTATCGCACCGATGGCAGCCTGTTCAACCTGAGGCGACTAAAGGCACACTCCAAGACAATGGAAAAACTCATCCGAGAGCTACTGTTTGCTGATGATGCTGCACTCGTCTCCCACTCGGTATCAGCTCTGCAGCATATGACGTCCTGCTTTGCAGAGGCTGCCAAGCTATTCGGCCTAGAAGTTAGTCTGAAGAAGACAGAAGTTCTCCACCAGCCTGCACCCCAGGAAGATTATCACCCTCCCTGCATCACTGTGGGTGAATCAGTTCTGAAGACAGTCCAGCAGTTCAGCTACCTGGGGTGCATCATCTCCTCAGATGCCAAGATCGACAAGGAGATTGACAACAGGCTGGCAAAGGCAAACCGTACATTTGGCCGACTGCACAAAAGAGTGTGGAGCAACAAGCATCTGAAAAAAGGCACAAAGATCAATGTTTACAAAGCGGTTGTGATGACAACCCTCATCTATGGCTCCGAATCGTGGGTTTTATACCGTCATCACCTGCGACTCCTTGAGCGCTTTCATCAGCGCTGCCTTCGCACCATCCTCAACATCCACTGGAGTGACTTTGTGACCAACACTGAAGTCCTCAAGCGGGCAGAGGTTACCAGCATCGAGGCACTGCTGTTGAAGACGCAGCTGCGCTGGGCAGGGCATATTTCTAGGATGGAAAACCACCGCCTTCCCAAGATTGCCCTGTATGGCGAACTCTCCACCGGCCATCGAAATAGAGGGGCACCAAAGAAGAGGTACAAGGACTCCTTGAAGAAATCCCTTAGCACCTGTCACATCAACCATCACCAGTGGTCTGACCTAGCCTCAGATCGCAAAGCATGGAGGCACACCATCCACCAGGCTGTCTCTTCCTTTGAGAACGCACGCATAGCTGGTCTTGAGGACAAAAGGAGATTGAGGAAGAATCGCACTGCTACAGGACCAACCCTAAATCAGACTTTTCCCTGCAGCCGCTGTGGCCGGACCTGCCTGTCCCACATTGGTCTTGTCAGCCACCAGCGAGCCTGCAGCAAACGTGGACTATTGCACCCTTCTTAAATCTTCGTTCGCGAAGCCAAGCCGAGAGAGAGAGCGAGAGAGTCCCATTGGAATAACAGTTTTGAAACCACAAAATGTAATCCACATTCCAGTTTTTTTGGGAGGGAGGAAATATTAGTTATACTAAAATGATAGTGATATGAACTAAAGCAGACTAAAGACAAGAAAATAAATGAAAAGGGAACATAAGGAGTCAAACTAGGTACTCCACTCCTATCCATGGAGCAATTCTCCATAGGTGAATATTGCTTTGTTGTGTCCCCCCCCCCCTCCGGTTAAACCACTGCAAAACCTCTTGCTTTGTTGCTGTCTCTCTAATCTGTTTGTGGTGAAGCACTCATTTGACTTTTGTGTTCAACAAGATAATAACTAATAATTCAGAGCCCTTTACCTCTTGGGTTGCTGTCTTGTTTGTAGAAAAGGAAGGCAAAGGTCTTATGTTGAAACAGAGGGATCAAGAGAGACCTGATATAATTACTAGCAACTGGATAAAGAGCAGGGCTGTTTCCTTAAATGCCAAGGCAGTTGTATAATTAGCTGATAAAATACAAATGAATACATTTCTAACAGTAGAAAGACTGATGGAAAGGGAGGGGATATGCCAGCTGAAGGCTTTCTCTTTCTTCTTTTCTATTCATTTTTTTTGTTCCTTTCTATCAACAGTGCTCTCCACAATCATTCATTAAAATGCTGGCCCTTGAATTGAATGCTCTGCCAGGTGTCTGAGGGAGGCAGAGAGTTACTTACTGGTCCTGGTGGGAGAAAAGACATCCTGCTTTCCACATCAACTGGTACCTGATGTCTTTTGGCTGATTGGCATCTCTTACAAACTTCATTTTATGTGCTTATGTGTGTTCAAATCCCATACCTGGGACCAAGAAACAAGTTCAGGGAAAGTTCTGATTCAGAAACATGTCGAGTGGAGGCCATTTGCAAAGGCTCCTTTATATTGGCTGGGAAGAAGATCACTGGGAAACTTTGTGGCAAGATCCAGATCTTGCACGATCCTGCATATTGGCCAGTTCTGATGTCATCAACCTATCAGATAATAAAGGAATCCTCCATGACAGGAGTTTAATATTAATATCCAGTTTAATATTAAAGATTATGCTTATAACTGCAAAGTCATGAAGATATTCTCACCCTGAATGCAGTCTGTTACCCTTTCTGATTTGGGGAACCAGTGATATGTATAGAGAATTGAAGAAAGTGCTGAGATGACCTCCAAGTTTCCTTCCAACTCTTAATACTCCAGGACTCTGTTTCAGTACAGCATTTTCAAGGTGCCAGATTAAAAAAAAATAATTATGAGGGCAATGAGTTTATTCTCAAAGATTTGCTCCTCCAGCAGTCTAATGCCCCTTTAAAAAATGGTTGAACAGTAGTTTAGAAATTTCCCTCTTATGGAATTATCAGCAGCACTGAATATTGCAAAGCTTTCTGATCCTGCTCCATTGTTAACACAAAGTGATCAAATCAGAGCGTGATCAGGCATGGCTCTGAGCATAATGTGCTCCCTTGTAGGCAACTTTAAAAGTTCATAAAGGAAAGTAAAATAAAATCCTTTTCCAACATTGCCTGGAATACTTTTGTATGTAAAACAACACATTGTTCAGAGCCAGCATTTATCCTCAGGGTTCTGCCTCCTTTTCTTGAATAATAGCAAGAGGGGAAAGAAAGATCAGCCACCCTCCTAAACTATCTATCAAGGCTCTGTCTTGCTTCATGTATATCATTACCATATAAAAAAGTAGCAAATTGGAGGCAAATGCATTGATACAGGAGGAGAGTTAACTGTGTGAAGTTTTATTGCAAAACCTCCCACAACTTTTGAAGTGTGTCCAATTAAGCTGCAGAGGAGACCCAGTTTTATCCCATTCTAATAACATTGGTAATATTCAGAATGGAACAAAATGTCCTGTCAAGACTTCATAGTTTAAGGATAAGGATACAGGCTGTTACTGGGTGCAAATGTGGATGGCATCCCTTGCTTTTCTAGGGTTGCCTTCTTGGAGTAAATTTGCTCAATTTCCTTGGAAATAGGGCAGATAGCTCTACTGGAAATAAGATTCACAGTCTCTTGTGACCTCCATTGAACCTGGTTATATTATATGGCTGTGAATGTAACTCAGCAAGGGTTGTCAGAGCTAAGTTTCAATCGGAAGATGCAGTTCATTGTTTTATAGTAAGAATGGCCAGTATGTTCTAGAGTCAGAACAAAGAGGTGTCTCTTAATAATGGAAACCTGGCATGCTCAGTAGTTCTGTACTGTGAAAAAGAAGAAGAGCCCTCATTATTTCCTCCTTTAACATGCTATAAAAATTATCCTTTGGAGTTTGATTGCACAGACAAAGGTAATAGCAGTCAACCTGAAAAAGATGGAGTGGCTGTAAAAGGAGTGTATGTGGTATTTGTGTATGGTATGAGAGAAAGGTGGAAAGCTGAAAGAAACATCTGATGTCTATACAGAAATGCCCAGAATACTGGAAAACACTAGAGGTCTTCATTAAATGAAGGCAGGGGGAGCTGAGGTGTGACACAGATCAAGGGCTGATCCTAATGCCAGTGGAGTTACTGGTTTCCTCTTGTTCTTTGTTGACATAAGAGCTAATTTGGGTCAGATCTGCTGATCTTTAGAAGACTCTAGTTTGTATGCAGTATAAAGAAACAAGATGGATTTCTGCCTTGTATCCCACTCATTGACCGATTTCACACACAGCTTACCCCGCAGTCACGTTCCTCTTCTCTGCACAGCGTCTGTTGGATTTCCCACTATCTGTGCTGGAGTTACAGGAAGTGCCGTGGCTTTTGCGTAGCAAACGTAAACTGGGTTTTAGCAGTTTACGTTTGCTATGCGAAAGCCGTGACACTTCCTGTAACTCCAGCGCAGATAGTGGGAAATCCGACAGACGCTGTGCAGAGAAGAGGAACGTGACCGTGGGGTAAGCTGTGTGCGAAATCGGTAATTGTATTGCACTTGTTTTTCAGATCTTTGATTTTGCTCTTTCTCTCTTTGTGTGTCTCACAAAAACTCATGTATCAGAGAGAGAGAGAGACCCACACACACACAGAATATTCATGCATAAATTTCTTGGGTCTGTGTGACCTTTTGATTCAGTTTTGCAGTGGGGGAAGAAGACATAGATTTTTTTTTTTAAATCTTATCTTATTTTAGACCATTCCAGCTGGGCTTTGTAGCCACTGTGCCATAATTAATTCCCCAAACAGTACCATTTCTCGCTGACAGCCCTTAACTTCTAGGTCTCCTAGTCCCAGCTCTGGGATCTGAGCACAATAAGGATGAAAAAGATCACCTGTGAGGATTACAGTCTGGAATGATTTCTTGTCAATCCAAACTTGGAGGAGCTTTAAAAACTAGGCCCCATGAGGATAAAAGGTATCATGCTCCAAGGTATTGGATTAGTTTAATCTGAAGCCCTCAGTCAGGGAACATGAATCTTGGAGCACAGTCTTCCTGCAGGCAACAGAGCTAGTTCACAGATATACAGATTGTGTGATTCATAACTGGAGGCAGACAGACAGACAACCTTTATTGGCATATCAAAGATAAAGGTACGTTAAAAGTTTAAAATACAATGAAAGAACAAAGCACGGAATAAACAAAATACATCAATTAATAGCTTCCCTGGTTCAAATTGCAAACTGAAGGAAACAGGCAACATTAGAGGTTATACATAACTGGGGGGTCCATTCTGGCTATCACCACAGATTTCCAGGTTGGTTTTCTGTTGCAAGATCCCCTCAGGACACAAGAACAGATATTCTAGTTGACTACATGGCCCTTTCCACCTCACTATCCTATCTAGAGATAGCAGCCAGATGAACACAAGTGGTTTCACAAGTATACAACACTATTTACACAGTCTGTGTTTTTTCCTCAGGAGTTTTGAGAATCCAGCACAGCATTGCAGCATGGAGTGTATGCCATAGTGAGAGAGCCAAGTGATAGTCAAGATTGCTAGGATTGCCAGGTCCAACTCAGAAAATATCTGAGGACTTTGGGGTTGGAGCCAGGAGACTCCCATTCCCTAAAATAAATAAATAAAAATACAACAGTGCAGTTCCCCTGAATAGTGTCTTCATTTCCTCGCCCCACCCCCTGCAGCAGCTAAACTTCCATGAAATAAAAGTGAACATGCACACACATGCTCTCACAAAGCCGTCAAGATAAATACAGGTAGCAAGCATACACTTTTGTGATCTCACTGGGAAATTTGCTCACATTGCTGAATGTAACCAACTTCTTTGGACTAATAGGAAAATGAAAGAACAGCCTAGGGGGTAGAGTTTTTCTCCAAACAAACAGAGGTACTTAGAGTAAGATGGCTCTGTCTGCTTGCCCCACTTCTCTCCAGGTTTCTTCTTCCCCGATTTAAAGGCGCGCACACACATTCAAAAACACAAATAGTTGCAAGCCTCTTCTAAACCTGCTGAAGAAACATGGTGGCTGTTGGGGTGGGGCTTCCCTCTGCTGGCCAGCTGACTGGTGGGGGAGGAGCCTGAAAAACCGAGGGATCCCCCACCTGGACCTGGGGGCTGGCAAGCCTAAAGATTGCTGATGTGCATATGTTGGTGTAGGGCCCTCCTGGACCCTAGCATTGGTCTTTAAGGGTGTATAAAGTACTCTCTGACTCCTTTGCTTGCATTGAAGTAGCAACAGTTAGGGGTACATAGAAGCCGTAAGAGAGCACTCTAGTGCCTGCCAATTATTTCTAATATGTTTTGGCAACCTTTCTAAACAGATGTATATTCTGACTCTTAGGGCTATCACATCCAGTGTTGCCTTTTTATCCATTTAGCTCTTAAAACTTCAGGTTCATTGTCCCTTTTAAAGGATGCCAGGGGAGTGAAGTGGACATAAGATACACCTAACCAGTCAAAATACTACCCAATTTTAAAGATTTTAATTTTTATTTTTGGACTGTGCGACTGAACAACAACAACAACAAAAAATGCCATGGCTGGACTTTAAAATGTTTTTTTTGATGGATTACTTATTACTGGTCAGTTTTATGCTCTTTTGTGAATTGTGTTGCTTTCCTTTGTGAGCTGCGTTGAGGAGATCTTTGGAGGGGCAGCATCTCAGTTTTCAAAATAAATGAAGGAGAAGCAGTTCACAGGAGCAGGATGCGAGTCATTGCCCAACTCTTGCTTTTCCCTCTGCTTCCTGCTGTCCAGCTGCTTCTCTTCCAGCAGGGCTCAAGGATGGAAAAGTTAGAAGGAACTATGAGTAGAAAAGAAAACATTTAGAACTTTTCCTCCCACCCATTGCTTCTCTGCTAGTACTCTGTCTCCCTGTCGCATGTTTTACTGAGTTTCATGGTGGCAACCTGAATTTGATTGGGGAGAGTGTTACAATCTAGTCGTAGAGCACTTGCTTTTCAAGAAAGCTTTAGTCCCTGGCATTTTTAAAAAAGAGAACTCAGGAAGTAGTGAAGGGAAAGATCTCTGTACTGTGTGTCAAACAGATATGAGGAAGCAGAACAAAGTTTGAGCCCAGTGGCATCTTCAAGACCAATAGAGTTTTATTCTGGGTATAAGCTTTTGTGTGCACACACACTTCTTTAGATAGCTCCTTCAGACATATCCTTCAGATACCTTCTTCCTCAGATATCTCCTTCAGGTATCTGTAGAAGCAGACATGCGCACAAAAGTTTATACCCAGAATAAATTTTTGTTGGTTGTAAAGGTGCCACTGAACCCAACTGTTGCTTTAGACCAACAGTTACCCACCTGAAGATATGAGAAAGGTTATTAATCTCCACCTGTCTCTGTATAGCTTCAATTTACCTTAGTGCCATGCAGGGAAGGGGAACTTATTCAACTCCATGAATTGAAACAGGGTTCCCTGCTTTCTTATTTGCATTTTAAAGGAAAAAATGTTTTTATTGGACATGATAATAGCAGTTCAGGGGACCTGTTTTTTGATTGTTGAAAGTGAATGGAGGCTGAAGGGTTTGATTGTTCTTTCTTCTCCACCTGGCCCTGAAGCAAACGGAGGCTGTGTGAGCTTGAATTTTGCATTTTATAGATAGAGGGAAATGTGAGGTCTTCATCATGCCTGTTTCAGCACTGAGATTGTGCAAAAGTATTGCTAGTCAGAGAAGGCTTGCCCAGGTGCAGGAGTTCCACCCCTGAACTTAACTGGACCTGAAGAATCTCCTAGGTCATGTGGTACAAGCCTCACCAATGATTGGAGCAACTATAGCAAGCTCCAAAGAGAATTCCAGCCCCAAGAGGAGGCAAGGGAGGGCCAGGTGGACTACAACATAGGAAGGCATGGATTGTAGGCTCCTTGGGCTGGCCATATCCACCATGAAGCCCAGAGAAGATGTGGGGCTGTAGCTGCAGGTGATCTCATGGATGAGGCCAGCATAGGCCAGAGGAGAGGCCTGGCCTTCTGAGGCCGAAAGAGAGGGAGAGGTGCATGAATGTAAGGCCTGGGCATAACAGCTCTGTTATTCACACCCAGAAGTACCATGGACACTTTCATGTTTAAATGAGCTGGGGGGAATGCCCTGTCCACAGGAAGTTCTTTAAAAGTCAGAAGCAGGACAACCATGGAGGGAGAGCTGGACCTGTCCTGCAGCACTAGGCAGTCAGGATGGAAGAGCTGGATGACTCCTGCAGCATCAGAGGAGAGGATAGAGAAAGGAGGCTCCCCACTTCTTGTCCCTTCTGCTCTGCCTCCCCCCCCCCCCCCGTGTGATCAGAGTGCGCAGCATCTCTGCTCCACTGGCTGCAACGTGGCATGCATCTTATCCTTCTAAGAATGCGCTGGAGGAGGCTTGGCTCCCCCTCCCTCCCAGTTTCAGAAAGGAGGGGGGGAGAAGTGTCCTTCAGCATGTTCTTAGAAAGAGAAGATGCATGCCCCGTTGCAGCCATGGAAGGGCCAAGGCGCATCACAGCCAGTGTGGGGGGAGGTGGGACAGGGCTGCTGAGCAGGGGGCATGCTGCGCACCAATAGACGCTGGGGTGTGTGTGTGTGCCGGCTCAGGGTTCTGCCTCAGGCAGGAAAAACCCTAGCGCCAGGCCTGGCCATCACCACATCCTGTGGCAGTGAGTTCCACAATTTAACTATGCACTGTGTGAAGGAATATTTCCTTTTATATTTCCTGAATCTCCCAGCTTTTGGCTGCAGTGGATGACCTTGGGTTTTAGCAGTGTGTGAGGGAAAAAGCTTTTCTGCATCCACTCAATCCAAATCATGCATAATTTTACAGACCTTGATCATTTCACCCCCTTTTTTACCCTTTTTCTAAACTAAACACTGCTAAGGAATTTAGCTGATCCTCATAGGGCATTTGGTTGCTCTGTCTTGGACCTTTTCAAGCTTTACAATATCCTTCTTCAGGTGCAGTGACCAGAATTGTACTCATTGTTCCAAATGTGGACTCACCATAGATTTGTATAAGGCCACTCTGATAGCAGTAATTTATTCTCCATTCCACTTATGGTCAGCCTGGAATTGACATTTTCATTGAGCTATCCAGTACCACCCCAAGATCCTTTTCTTATTCTTTTGCTGCCAGCTCAGATCCTATCAATGTATCTGCAAAGTTGAGATTTTTTTGCCACTTCACACTTGCTCACATTGAATCTCATCTGCCTTTTGAATGCCCAGTTCCTCAACCTTATCCAACTTTACTGAAGGAAAGCCTGCATGGGTCTGTTCAGTGCCTTAGAACGCTGTGTCTTCTGCCTTGAGTTTTATGCTTTTAAGATGATGAAAAGTGCATGCGCTGCTACCCTCATTCATGACACCACAGCGCAGAGGGGGCGAGGACAGGGACACTCTTTCTGGTGCCTGCGCAGTACCTGGGTCCTTGCCAGAGTGTCTCAGGCTGGTGGCTTTTGATAGGTGAGGCAGGGCAAGAGGGGGTGCAAAAGAAGGAGGCAGCAGCTTCCCTCCTGCAGGAGTGGCAGTGGCCCGGTTCCCCCCGCCCCCCGCCTGCCACTTCAGACTCCAGTGCAAAAGTCCTCCTCCCTGGCTCACTTCAGATTGACACTTAGAAGAAACCTGATGGGAGGGTTGGGGGGAGGAAAGATGGGGAAGGTGGCATATGGGGAGGGGGAGGGAGCTCCTTCCACCCCTGTGGCCAGAGGCACCCCAGGCAGCTGCCTGCCTGGCCTACTTGGTAGTGTTGGCCCTGCTTACCCTTAGGGTTGGTGTATTTTCTGTTTTTGCAAAGCTTGTGGAATATGAAAACTGAGTAGAAGGGTGTTTAAGCCTGTGTTCCCAGATGCTTGATCTTTCTCCAGTCAGAGCACAGAAGGAAGTCAAGTTCTTCTTTGGGTTGGATTCATGCTAGATGTTTATACACATCAAATTTCTTCATGTACTGTGCTGGGCATTGATTTAATTAATTAATAACAGTATGGGGACATGTTTTTCCTGTAGATGCGGGCTGTGTTGTTGTTGATATTTTAAAGTCTGAGGGATACACAGGGAACTAGGCTCTGAAGTCACTTCTGTTTCTCTTTTCATTCTCTTCAAATTAATTGCTGTAAGTAAGATACCAAAACTTTCCTCACTGAAGAGGACTTACTGAGTCTCACCTGTTCATTGTGGATTATGTGGCCACCCAAGGGGAGGGTGATTTACAACTGGAGCAGTTTATTCTGCTTGGATTCCATCCCCATAGCAGCTGCACTGTTCAAGTCCTCAGCCCCATTCTCATTTTGTTCCCTTGGGTAGCACTAAACGTGGTAACAGTTCCAGATCGTTTTGGTTATAGCAAATAAAAATTGACATCTGACTGACTAAACGCTGCATGCAAATGTGTGCAGCAAAAACCAGATGGCTGTTTCTGTTAGAGAAAAAGCCACTTTGCAGGGGGAGGTTAGATTTAGAATGGTGAAACAGCCAAGGGGAAGACAGTTTAACAAGCTACCTTATACTGAGGCAGAATATTTGTCCACCTAGCTTGGGACTATGCACTGTGGCTTTTGATGCTCTCAGGTAGAAGACAGCATTTCCAAACCCCTGCTGCCTGAAATCTTCTAGTGAGACAAGACAAAGATTAAACCTGAGCCCTTCTGCACTCAAAGCATATGTTCTGCCACTGACCTGTGACCCATTCCCAGGCTGTGCCTCTCTTTCTTCCATGTGAGGTTTGAGACATGTGTCTGCTAAAGAAGCTGGAGAAGGATTGTGAGGTGGTGCACTGGACATCATAGTCATACATTGGACTTTCCCAGCATGGCTATGTGCCACCTACTGTAGTTTTGAGATCATTAGCTAATGTAAGCTCTCCATTTTGAGAAACCTGTGAATGTACAGGAATCCATGATATTTGTCCTGTTTTCCTCCTCCAAAAGTCTGTGTTCCTCTTGACTGTTGTGCACCATTGGAGGCTCGTAGATCCAGAATTTGTAGCCAACCATGCTGTTGTCCCCCTTGTCCCCATGTAGAGCTGTTTTCTTGGCAGGCTGGGGTCTAAGGAACAACATCCCTTGTGAATTGTACATTTACAGCAAAGAAGACCATTCCTGAGTGGGTTTTTTACTCCCAGGAAATAGCTGCATTTAAAAAATACATTTTTTCAGTCCGGTACCCCAAAAATACAGGATGTGAGTTTTGCCTGGAATAAGTTTTGTATATATTCTTTTATTTTTGCCTTGGTTAGGTATTTCTATGTTTTGCATTTTGTAATGTCAACATCAGGGCTCTGGAATTCAGCAAATACAACTCTGAAAATTTTATTTAGTAAGTAAATAAAAAAATACAGCTTTGCTTTTCTCTCTATTCCTTCCTTCTTTAACTAAGACGGTGCCTTGTTGTCTCCTCTGTTTTCACACTGTTTCTATTTATTTCGTGTAGGAATGCACTGAATAATACATTGTTCCCAGTAGAATATAGGGCAGAGTTTTTATGTCATAAAAGCTGCCAAGAATCCTTAGATTAAATTATACAGTTAGGACCAAAGCCATAGGGAGCCATATTCCTGATTTCTGGCAGTTTGCTGAAGAAAGTAGTAAGCTTACTTACAGCCTGATCCTATGTTTGTTTATTCAGAAATGTTTAACGGGGCTTACTATCAGGGAATTGTGCATGGAGTTGCAGTCTTAAGCCTATTAAAACTCAGTTGTCATCTGTTCCTATTTCTTTTAAATGGATGGCTGTCATCCAGCGAATGGAAGAAACCACTCTGAAAAGGAAGAAGATCATGAGTTGAAGATAGACAACTGGTCTATTTATACAGAAGCAAATCAATAAGTAGAATTATATAATAAATACTGGAATAGGATCTCCTGTAGCTTATTGCATTTTTCAGCAGCATGCAGCTTTACAGAATGGTAATTCAGCAATAAAGGCACTGCATGCAGGTAGAAGCTAATGCTTCTTTCACTTATTCATTTAGAATATTTCTTTGTTGCCTCTTCCGAATCCTGCTCAAGGTAGTTGACAATGAAAAACCACAGTATATTTTTAAAAAGCCATTAGACAAAAGCAACATAAAAGCTATCCAAAAAAACAAAAGCAGATTGTTAAAGCTGACAGAAAATCCCCCTAAGGATTGGGGGGGGGGGCGGTTTGAGGACCAAAAGATAACAATGGAATAAGGAAGCTTCCAAGTGCTTTGCTTTGTAAATAGCAGCTGAGTATGACCCCAGTTCAGCTTGGGATCACAGTGGAAAGGTGTGGCAGTTTCATACCTTCCTCCTGTGCCATTCTTTTAAGCTAAAATTACCTTGCATAGCTGCTATCTGCCACATGGGGAAAAATGTAAGGCCTGCGTGGTGTCCCCAATAACAGGCCCTTGTGTCTGTTATTGGGGACACCATGGCCGAGGTC
Organism: Heteronotia binoei; assembly: GCF_032191835.1. Taxonomy (NCBI): domain Eukaryota; kingdom Metazoa; phylum Chordata; class Lepidosauria; order Squamata; family Gekkonidae; genus Heteronotia; species Heteronotia binoei. The sequence goes on along the minus strand of NC_083228.1, from coordinate 72,689,013 downwards.
AGATGCACATAAACTGATGAGATGGGCATGGATGAAAGCAAGATGCATGTCAGATTTTATGCAGTTGTCTAAACATCAGCATCTGGCAATGGTCGTTGGCTTGTTCGTGTCCCGAACTGCCATGACTGAGACGCGAACTTTTTGATAGTACATTAAATCCGGAATAAGAATGCTTCCGACAACTCCCACGCGTACTTTCTATGTTTGAATGCTCCATTGTAGCCGACTCGTCGCAAGCGCACATCCGCTTCCCTGCGGGAGCCCACTCCAAATGATATCATTGCACCAGCAATTGTTGACTCAGCCTTCCAACCTTTCGAGGTCGGTAAAATATGCACCCAGCTTGCTGGGGGGGGGGAAGTATAGATGACTGTGGAAGTCAATGGCAAACCACCCCGTAAAAGTTCTGCCATTAAAACTTTGTGAAAGCAGCGTCACCCCAGAGTCGAAAACAACTGGTGCTTGCACAGGGGACCTTTCCTAAATGGGGGGGGGGAGGCAGATCGCCCACCTTTGCTGTCTCCCTGCCAGGGGAGGAAGATGACCCACCTTTGCTGTCTCCCCGCTAGGCGGAGAGACAGCAAAGGGAGTTGCCGTGCTCCTCCCCCATTTAAACACGTCGGGGTGTTTAAATGGAGGGGGGAGAAAGATCACCCACGTTTGCTATCTCCCCACCAGGCGGAGAGATAGCAAAGAGAGTTGCCATGCTCCACCCCCATTTAAACACCACGGGGGGGGGGAGGAAGATCTCCCACCTTTGCTGTCTCCCCGCCAGGTGGAGAGACAGCAAAGAGAGCTCCTGGGCTTCCCCTTCCTTTCTGGGTGTTTAAATGGGGGGGGGGGGCAGATCGCCCACCTTTTCTGACACCTTTAAAAAAAAAAGCCAAGCACAATATCCCACGTACTGTGCTTGCACAAGTGTGGAATGCCATCTCAAAAAATGAGGTCCGGTTGAGACCTCTGATCAACCAGCGACGGGACCAATGATGCTTAGAACTGAAGGATGGAGGGATGTCGGATCAGGAAATTCGTTGTAAAAAAGCTGCGGGGTATAATAGCGACGGGTTAGGGATGGATTTAGTGGTGAGTGTGACCGCGGCCCATGAGTACCTTGGGTCAAGACAGTGATACTGTGAGGCCCTTGGGTCACCACCTGTGAGGCCCTTGGGTCAAGACAGTGGCACTGTAGTCTTGAATTGCATCAAGACCCTGTTTGTTTGCTATTTACAAAAAAAAAATACTGGAAGAATATGACCACATCTCTCCTTATATCTTTGCTAGTGAGGTCCTAAGATAGGTTGTTATTCGATTGCGCTAGTGTAAAGCCTATTACATATGTACAGTTTAATGTAGATTTTCAGAGCAGTAAGCCTTTAAACTTGACTTTGAATTCTGTTCCTGCTTTATGCACCATTATTTTTCCTTCATTGTATTAATTCTGCAGCTACAATAATACTCACCCCCCCCCCTGCAGTTTTTCTAAATCTGGGTGGAATGTTACTTGTGATGTGTTGGAGCTGGTGACCAAAGTGGTTTTTTTATTACACAGTTGCCCTATCGCAGCTGTGCAGTAGCATCCATCCTTGTGGTTCAGGTTTTACGCTTGCATTTTATTTATACCCCACCTTTCACTACCTGAAGGAGTTTCAGAGTGGCTTATAATCTTTTTTCCCTTCCCCTCCCCACAACAGACACCCTGTGAGTTAGGGAAGCTGAGAGTACTGACAGAAACTGCTATTTCCAGAACAGGTTCTGACAGAATTATAACTGACCCAAGGTAACTCCCACAGCTGCAAGTGGAGGAGTGGGGAATCATACCTGGTTCTCCAAGATTAAAGTCCCCACACTTAACAATTTACACAAAAATGGCTCTCCAAATTGGCAAAGTTTTGAAAACCACTGTTGAAATGGACCAGACATTTTCTGCAACTGACAAGCAGCTGCGAAACCCTATTTTCCATATTGCCAAGCACTAGGGGATTCTGGACCTTGCCTGATGATGGGGGACTGAGCAGACAGAGCAGCTCTGTAGATGTCAGTCACTTGACTAGCACACACACACTGCCCAGTAAGGGTCACTCCAGGTTAGACTCAGATTCAGCTCAGGATTTCTTTTTAGGAAGGAACATTCCTCAGGAAAGACAGACCTGTGGCTACAAAGGGAGGGAATCAGCAAAGTCCCGGAGTTGCCATGACTGTAAGAAGCAAGAAGGTGCCCAGTTTAACTAATCTCAAAAGCCCAAGCTTTCTTAAAACCCCAGGATCTGTGTAAACCAGTCACATGAAACTGTCCAACTCAGGCAACTGGCACATCTATTTTGTTGTGTGTGCAGGGAGCCAATGCACTGCCACCTCCTGCTGCCCAGTTTAAACAAGGCAGCAGAAGAGGGCAGCCCAACCTGGAATCATTTCCTCCTTTTTTATTTTTTACAGAGATCTGAGACTAGCACTAGACTTGTGTCACTTGTAATTTTTTTTAAATGTGAAACAATGAGGGACACACTGATGAAGTGTGGAAAATACAGAGTGAGCAGAATGACCTGGATGTGGGCAGGGGAGTGGCCTACATGTGGCAGGCAAAGGGCAGGGGGGAGACTCCATGGAAATCTGTATGCTTTTGAATTACCTTCAGCTTGGAAGTGAAGCAAGAGAAAAACTAGCATAAAAGCACTCTCAGAAAATCTAAAGAAACAGTGAATGGAAAGCAAACTGAGCACTGAAGGAAGGAAAACCAATACAGAATGAAAAAAGAAAACCTGGAGAATGTGCACAATGAAAGCGAGGCAAAACACCTGTACATAGTAGGCCTATCCTATACTTCCACAAAGAGTTGGACGGTTTTTTTGGTAGACACTTAATAGTTAAGCACAGAATTGTCTCAGATTGTTTCTGTTCCCTCAACATATGTTGTAAAAGAAGTCCCAGTGTGAGTAGTGTTTCAGAACAGGATAGTATAAACAGAGACCATGTGCTTTTCAAGTTATCAGATACACAGTAGTTCTGTATCATATTTCTTGGACTTTTGCCCTTGAAGATCTGCATTTGTTAAGTGCACTGGTCCCTCTGCCTCCTTCATTCCAAACAGTCATTCTTTCTAAACAGAACCTAGCAACCATCTGAAAATACTTCTGCCAGGTTCAGGAGAATCCGTGTAACAACTCTATAATAATGAACCCTCAGAACTTGGGTTGCTAGATGGCAGCAATATAAAACATGGCCCTGCCAAGGCAAATGGGGCCCTACAATTAAGCTGCTGTGAGAACCATCTCTCTTTCTAATAACTTATCTTAAAGCACTGTTGGAATATAGCTTTGCATTGTTAAGCTTGAGTGAGTTCTTTAGTAGCCATGGCAAGGAAATTCAACACACTTCCACGTAGGGCCTGCTCTTCATCTGCCAGTGAAACAACCTAAATTAGCTTCTGTTTTCTTTCCAATTGTGTAGCTGGAAGGAATTTTGATAAATCTCTCCTGAGATTTTCACATTGTAATTTTCTACTTGGCTTCCCCTTAAGAGAATAAGCATTCAGTAAATACAAAAAACTAGCCAGTGAACAGTTCTGTGGAAAGTTTTGAAAAATTACACTAGAAAACCATGGGACATGCTAGGGTTACCATATTTTGAAAAGTAAGAAAAAGGACACATTTCCCAACTAACTACTTCAAATAAGTGATCAATATGACAAATCTCATTTTAAATACCCCCTACTATTTAAGCTGTGGCAATTGGTACTAGAATATTCCTAACCTTCCAACCTAAAAAAAAAAAGAACATTTTCATCAGTTTTTTAAAAGGAGCCCCCCAAAAGACATGTCCTTTAAAAAGGGGGCATCAGATAATCATAGATATACTGCATGTTTCCATTAGATGTCCACAAGATGGCTATCATTGACATTTCCTTGTGAATTTCACAGTCTTAAGTCAAACGCTTAAATACTTTGAATACTTTGAGATTTAATATTGGGCATTTTCACAGGGCATATCTTTTCTCATCACAACAATCCCACCATGAGCAAATGAGATCCAGAGTTTCTTTCTTCAGCTCTTGGGTCTGGTTCAGAAGTATAAATCACAAAATGAGTTCCCACCATTTGTAAACCAGGCCTCTGTAGTAACAGTAGGAGCAGACTGGTTGTCATACCAGCTGAGAGAATAATTATATTCAATTTCATAATAGTTGTATAAGAAAAGGTCCCAGGCAGCTAAGGGCAGAATTCTCATTCTGTCCAGTAGGGGGTATTTTCTACATACAGCTCTGTTAACCAGTAAAGGAACAGTCAAACCTTATGCATTTTTGAGGTTAGAAGTATCTAGGGAATATTTCCAGGAGGACTTAACCTGGCCTCTAAGCCCCTAATTGGTGCAGAAGTTTCAGAAGTTGTGCCAGAAGAATAATACATGAGCACAAAGAAATTTTGTGGCCCAAATACCTTACTGGTGACAGGTGTCACTGGGTTTTCGCCTTCAATTGTATTTGCAGAATTGCAGGCAATATCTTACAGGCTAGTTTTCAAAATTGTGTCATTCTCAAAATAAGGCATGTGTCAGGCTAGGTGAGCCAGATATTTTTCACAGCCTCTTGACAGTGGCTAAAGCAGAGCAGCAGTTTCAAACTTTTTGTTCAGGAGACTCATCACAGAAGTTTGTCTTTTGTTCAGAGTACGCTTTGTCCCATGCCTGGGCCCCAAAGTTGTGGACTCCATTTTCCTTTGTGCCTGTTTATTGGGGTTCCTACACATTTCTTCCTGGGGAATCAGCCTGGGAAGTTCTCACAGCTAAGCAGTGTTGACCAACTGACCATTTAAAATCTTCTGAAGCAGATAACTAAATGATGGGCAATGGCAGGGGTTGTTCTCAACAAGAAGTGAGCAGGCTGGTTAAAAAAGAAGCACATTCTTATGGGGATGCTTCAGTCCTTTATATATATCTCACTATAATAATCTCTTGTCATATTCCTTTGAAGTATCTTGATAAAGGGCAATAAGCTCATATAGAATTCCCCCCTCTAGATCTGCTGCTCGAAGCAAGAGCTTCTTGTTACTTCATGCTAAGATTGTCCTTTATAGGATTTGTATTTTTTAACTTGGGCAGCCTTTTGCAGTTATCTATTTCCTTCTGAAACTGCAGCTTGCCAAAACCGCCTGTAGTTTAATGGACTGTTCTTTATTCCAGAGAATTGCAGCTCCACAGATGACAAAAGATGTACTTTGTTTCAGATACTGCAAGTCTGAAAGGTTTTAATTGTGAAGTGTTTGTTATCTGTGGTGTGATTATTATCTGTACACAGTACTGTAACTGTGACTCTCCAGTGCTAAATAGAATGAAACAGTTTTTTCTTGGGTCTCACTTTCATTGCTCCACTTAATGAAAAAAAAAAAAGGCAACTAACCTTTTATCTCAGCAATTACCTCACTCTATTTGATCATATTTCGTTCAAAGCAGCCCATTAAAACCCTCATAATCATTTTGTAATTATCCTTCACCCAAAACACATCCTGAAAATACTCTTGCAATGTACTTAGGTAGGCCATTCATTTCCCCACATGTTTATTTGCCCAGGTGAATTTGACTAACTTCATTTTCCAGGACTTGAATCTTGTTTTGCCTTGATCCATAGGTAAAATTGGCCATTTACCTTCTAACATTTCTGCGTAGCTCTTTTCTGACTATTTGATTAACTGCTGTCATTTTTTAATTTCTTTATGAGACTGAGAGAAAACACTTAAGGTTGAACTTTAGTGAAAAAGGAAGGTGCTGTGTTTCCAAAGAAAATTTCCTGTTATCATCTTATCTGTATGGCAAATACTTGACATATTTACTTGGCAGGGCTCTTTCTGAGTGAATGAAATATATCCCTGAACTCCATGAGTGCACTGTGCTAGTACATGATCTTAATTCTGGAGAAATCAGTGCATGGAAAAGGGGGTGAAGTCATGCCTACTGGCCCCACACCCAACCTTTATAAGTTGACCGGCTCTTCTGCACACAGATCAAGAAGGGAGCTACTTGGTCCAGTCCTATTATTCGATGTATTGATTATCCCAGAATAGAGACTCTGTGTGTATCTGTGTTGAATCTTTTTACAGTGTTCTCAGCATATATTTCTGTGTGCAGCTCCAAAGCAGAGAATACTCAGGGTGGTTGCTGTGATTATAGCAGGCCCTCCAATATTTCATAGAGGACAGTCTGTCCTCATACCAAGGATCATAGCAATTCCTTTCCATCTTCATCTCCTACACTATTAAACATCTTAGCCTGGGGTTCACTGTGTTAGTAAGATATATGAAATGCACTGGAAATTTGTGTTCATTAAAAAACATGTTAAAAAAAAAACTTTAGAACATTCAGTTATTCAATGGATCTGGTTGTTGCTGCATATACATTCAGTGGCATTTACTAGGTATAAGAACAAAAAAGAGCAGTCCTTGGTAAACAGGGGAAAGCTTTGTTGTGGGGTCAGTTGAAACAGGACATTAAAGACTTCTAGGCTTGTGAAGAACACACCACCCAGCAACTGCCAGTCCAAAGCTATCAATGGAACAACATTTCTCAAGAGTGCATATGTGTGTGTAGGGGGGTGTTAATGCACTGGGGATTGGAGAGCAGATGAGAAGAAACAAATATTGACTTTTTTAAAATTGCTGTGGTGGACCTTATGGTAAAAAAAGAGAAAGAAATATAAATCTAGTAAACAGACAAACATATATTTGGCATGTAATTGAGAGGCTAATCGCTGCTCCAGTGCTCTGCCAGTGCACCTGTTTTCCTTCTAGTTTTGAACTGCTGATTCATTAGTCTTCCTGTGGAGGAACACAATCAATTAAGAGAGCCAAAAACAAGGGGCGTGGCAAAACTCTTCTGTCTTTGGGGTTTGCAAACAGTATAGTTTGGTGAAACTGAAACAAAGATCAGAGTAGTGGACTATAAATCAAGTGATGCATCTTAATTACATATGCAGACAAAGATCTATCACATAGCAGATGCAAAACCAGTGTGCCTAGGTTGGGAAAAAAATGAAACAGAAATATTGTTGTAATGGTAAGAACTTGTTCGGAAAGAAAAGCTACCCTTTTTGTTTGTTTGCTTGTTTCCAGGGAGACTTGTTTTCCAACATTTCGGTTTCAAAAATTACAGTAAGATGACAAAGTCACATAAACAATGGTTTTGAAGAGATTTGACTACTCTTGTGGCCAGCAAAGCCATCAAACAACAGCAGTACCTTATCCAGAAAAGGCCTGATTGAACAATTGGTTCTTAAGGGCCCATTAAAGTCAGCAGCATTCTGGATTTCACAAATTATGCCAGCTACTTGGTTTCACAATTTGGGGGGAGGCACTCTAAAAACTGCCTATTAGTGATCATCAGTTGAATTAAAGGCAGGCCCAACAATGAATTATCAAAGGCTGATCTTGATGAGCAGTAAGGACACTCTTTGGCTATGTGATTTATTCACATACTTATTATTGAAGGAATAGAAGATACTCTCACAAGCAAAGCATCAGTGATTAGGGTCTCGTGGTAACATTCTGCCAGAGTTGTCTGGTTCCAGGCTAGGGTTGACTGATACTTGTGACCCAGATGGAATGATCTTGTCAAAACTCATGAGGCTTAATCTTTGGAGAATGGCAGCATGTCTTTTTTTTTTCTGTGGAAAGACAGATTGGATCCTTTTATGCCTTTCACTAGTTTTTCCTCCAACTGAGAAATAGTTCCTTCAACAAAGAAGGATTTTTTTTCCACCAGAGGAAACTTTTCCATCAGAAAAAGTCACCCTCCATTGGAAGAAGTCCTTCTGTCTTGAAGGAAAATTAGCAAAAACAGTCATAGGATCCAATTTAGGATAATGAATTTATAGGATGCTGCCCTATAGATTTGTTTTCTGGAGCTTGTCAGAATCTCAGTTTGTTGACTTGCAGGAAATGGTGTAAGTATAATCAGGATATGTTTGGGATGAAGAGCTGGATCTATGCAAGGTCTTTAAGCATACATTAGTAGGGATAATATATACGACACATATGATGTTGTCCTGTATTGAGTCACATCATCGGTCCATCTAGCTCAGTAGGTCCATGTACTTCAAGAGAAAGGCCTTTCCTCACTTCTGCTGTCTGAGATTCTTTGAGCTGGAGAACCTTGAGAATGAACCTGGGACCTTCCACATGCAAATTGGATGCTCTACAATATACAGCAGTGATACAAGTTCAAATTTTGTGTGTTCTGTGTTGGAGCACCAGTTAGCTAGTGGGTTTCCAAACTGTTCAGTTTAGTACTACAAAACTGGCCATTGTGAGAAATTAGTTTCTTTTGCCAGCATGGTGAACTTTTTAATTTAAAAAAATAAATAAAAATGTTAACACAGTCAAGTGGCAAGCAGAATGTCCTGTTTATAGAGCAAAGGCAATTGTCTAGGTGAGTTCTCCTGGCTATACAAGAATTCTCTTAATGCCACCAGTCTTCTGCCTAAAGACAACACCATAGCTTAAGTACTCAGAGTCTCTAGACCATAAGCTTGCATTTAAAATAAACTACTAGAATATTTAATACCACACTTCCCTTATCAAGATAACTTGCCTGTGGAAGACATCCCTTATTCCCAAGCTTTCATCATGTCTGCTCTTTGCTGGCAGAGCTACCTGGCTGCTTGTTGCATCCAAGTTACAAGATCTGTTTATGCCTCATGCCCTCGTCTTATTATCCTGCATAAAAATGTCTGCTGTGCCATTATTTTTCTTTAGTGCATTTTATAAGCTTCATGCAATGGAGAGCTCAGCAGAAAATGCTTTTAATCAAACTCAGAGGAGTAAAAAAAATGAATTGAATTCCAATCTTGTGTTTCCCAAGCAACTTTAGGGAAAGTGCAATGTTGTACAATACTTTTTGCACTATTATCCTCAGGTATGAAGTTAAAATCCAGTTGGCCCAATAGCTGACAGTGGAATAGTTATTGAGGCTTACTGTTTTCTTAAATAAATCCTTCAAAATAAAAAAGAAATCTAGACTATGAAAACCCTTAAAATCTTAGGGCTGGTTCACACATGCATCAGATCCCTTGATTTGTCATCAGTTGATAAAGTGTCACTTGATTACTCACAGCTGATACATAAACTGACATGATTAAACTGTCACTGGGTGAAGTAAATATTCTGTTTGCAGTGTCACACCTAAAACGGCTCATTCAAGTGTTCAATTCAGCATTCGTTTCTGCAGTGAGCAAGTGATGAGCATGACTGTTTGAACTAGAACATATATGTGGATGTTCAAAGATATTACATACATTGTACATGCAAAGTTGGGGAATAGAATCATACCTGTTTGCCTTATCCTCCAATATCTGTACATTTTGCCAAACATCTGAGGAGAACTCTACATACATATGAACATATGAAGCTGCCTTATACTGAACCAGACCCTTGGTCCATCAAAGTCAGTATTGTCTACTCAAACTGGAAGTGGCTCTCCAGGTTCTCAGGCTGAGGTTTATCACGCCTACTTGCCTGGACCCTTTTTAGTTGGAGATGCTGGGGATTGAACCTGGGACCTTCTGTTTACCAAGCAGATGGTCTACGACTGAGCCACTGTCCCTCCCCCCAAAAAGATATTGGATTTATATCCCTCCCTATACTCTGAATCTGAGCGGTCACAATCTCCTTTATCTCCCCCCCCCCCCACAACAGACACCCTGTGAGGTAGGTGTGGCTGAGAGAGCTCTTGCAGCAGCTGCCCTTTCAAGGACAACTCCAACGAGAGCTTTGGCTGACCCAAGGCCATTCCAGCAGCTGCAAGTGGAGGAGTGGGGAATCAAACCTGGTTCTCCAAGTCTGTGCACTTAACCACTACACGAAACTGGTGTACACATGTAGGCTCTTACATCCAGCTCAGACCTTTCTCTTTTTTTGCAGCATTCCTAATAACATGGAAGAGTCCATGAATGTAAGATTCTCTTCAGATATTTGATTGAATGTATGTATATTGGTGTGGTGTAGGAATGAAGACTCTCGACATGTGTATTGAGGAAGTGAGGAAAGCTTGCTCTCTGCAAGTCCTGGTTTTATTTATACATCTCAGGCAGTTAATGAAACAGGAAGCATGCATGAGGTTATGTCTTCATAGCCCCCAAGATTCGATACAGCCAGCAATTTATCAAGAATACATGTGTCAGCAAAAGGAAGTGAGAACATGAGTGTAAGATGTCTGTGCCCTTTTAGCCTTTCAGACACAATGTGGGCGGCTCAGGCTGATATGCCAAATGCGTGATCCACCCACATTTCTGTCTTCAGGTTTGTGGGTTCTGGGGGCTCAAGCGCGTGAGCCCCAAAGTGTGGAGCTAGTGGGCACAATCCTATTCCCCTGTCAGTGCATACTCTATATGCCAGGGGTGGCCAGTGGTAGCTCTCCAGATGTTTTTTGCCTACAACTCCCATCAGCCCCAGCCATTGGCCATGCTGACTGGGGCTGATGGGAGTTGTAGGCAAAAAAAAATCTGAAGAGCTACCGTTGGCCACCCCTGCTATATGCACTTTTGAATGTCTGTATGACCTTACCAAGTTTGGGCAGAAATTGGCAGAAACAATCCATTTGCTGATAGTATACATATCAAAACTGTTATGGGTACATCTAAGTGCTGTACACTGCACTGAATCTAAGAACTCAATCTGTTAACATATTTTTATTAAGACTTTGTCTGTTAAAAATCCCATGCTGGAATCTTATCTGTTTTAAATAAACTTTAGCTCAACGTAAGTGCCTGGTCAATGACCTAGGGACTAATCTAGTTGAGTCAATGTGTTTAAACTGAGAAGTTATTTTCCTATTGGAGCAGTTGTTGTAGAGACTTCAAAGGCACTTCCTGATGCATGTGCAGTTCTCTCCCCACTTGCTACCACACACACACACACCCCTTTAAAGTGTGAGGAGGGAATTTCTGCAGATAAGGGTGTGTGTATTGTAAGTTTTAAAGTCGTACAGAAGGAAAGAGTCGGAGTAGGAGAACTAGGCCCAGGATTTGAACAATTCATAGATGAGATATTAATTTCCATTTAGAGAAACTATTAAATTTTGTCAGGATCAGGACTTGTGGTTGTTTATTTTCTTGCAAGGAGTTCAGAGGCACATACACAAGATTATCCCTTTTTAGAACCCTTTGTAGAATGTTAGGCTGAGAGATAGTTGCACCAGATTCTTCCCACTAGGGACAAGGGGCACCTGTCTGGACCCTTCTGAGCAGGATCTCCTGCTGGAATCATCCCTAAGAGCTGGTTGTTTAGATCATACACTCAGCTACAGGAATGCTCTTTATATAGACAGTGATTCACACAAGTGGCATCCAAGGGGTCTTTAACAAAATGAGGAGATTTCCACTGCAAGTTCGGAAGAACTGCTGGGTCCTTGAATATGGCAAAAGTAATTGCGGCTTTATTCAGAAAAATTATTAATGCACTCAGTCAGTCACAGAGAAATCAAGCTACATACTCCACCCTGACCCGGATAGACTGAATAGCCCCATCTTGGAAGGTGAGTTGTGTTGGCCCTGGTTGGTAGTTGAATGGGAGACTACCAAGGAAGTCTGTGGTTGCTGTGCAGAGGCAGGCAATGTCAAACCACCCCTTAACTTCTGTTGCCTTGAAAACTTTACATGGTCACCATAAGTAGTTTGTGACTTGACATCAAAAACAAATGAAAAGGAATAATGTCACACATTGGCATGGCTATGCTGAGATGCTATGAATGGTTGAAGACCGAGTGCATGAGTATCTTGAAAAGTAGTCTGTGGGTATGGGCTTGCCAGGGAAGTATATCAGAATATAAATATAAGCTTGAATTTGCAGCATTTAGTATTCTGTAAGGAGCTGGTGGTTGGAATGAAGTTCTGGTGAACTTTATGGTGTGGATGATTTGTGGTCAATAGCAATTTTGGAATGACATTACAACAGTAAGTAGAAGTGTGAACAACCCACCCAAATAGCTTATTCTTTGATTTCTAGGTTGTAAATAGTGGTATTCAGCTGCTTGAGAGGACCCTAAATCACACATGCTATAGTGATTCTATCTAAAAGAATCACCCTAAGTCCTACTGAGCTGGCATCTTCAATAAGTGCAGTGCTTTTCTTAGGATCACAATATACCATTAATGTGTCACAAAGCTGCATGGTGTACAGCTCTCCATTCCCAAATTTTCTCCTTGCTGATTTCTCATGCGGGCTGTGTTAAAGTAGCAAGAATGGGGATCAAATGACAATAGTATGTTTGGATATTTCATGCACATGTGAGGTACCTTATTGGGTTTTGTGGGATTTTGTGAATTCAGCAAATAAGCACAGAGGCCCAAATGCTCCAGACATGTATCTACTTATCATTTTCTCCAAAATTCTGGCCACTGTTTGTGTGGACAAGAAGGGAGACAAATATGTCCAGTAAATGGAAGCTTATAAATGGAAGCACATTTGTGTAAGTCTGTTCACACAAAGTTGCAGTGGCTGTTAAATCTATGATGGACCTCACTAACATGAACCACTAGTCTAGTATTTGTCATGCTTGTGGCAAGTGAAACATTTTGCTTATATAATTGTGACATCATATTAGCTATTGATTTGTCTCTACCAGAGGGGAATTTTTGCTGATATACCTCCCATGGCAAACTCCCGCTCCTCCTCATGCTGGTTTTTTTTTGTGGGGTGTGGGGAGGAAGATGCCCCTGTCTCCCAGAAGCAGCATTTCAGAGGGTATTATGGACTGCAATAGGAGGGAAGAAGTGGGAAAGTCACTCTCCATAAGCAGAAATTCTATCTGAAAAAAACTTCCATTGGATCTAAGCCTTTGTATAACAGACATAATCTGAGAAACAAACAAGGAACTATTTATTTGCAGATCTACCTGGAAGAATTAGGACAAATTCATACTGCTGAATTCAAACAAGAAAATGTATATTATTTCAGCTTGTCTTTTGGTCCAGCTCCTCCTGTGCCCTTTAAATTAAAGCAGCACTGACTGGCTCTCTCGAAAGCTGGTATTCATGCTGATTATTCATACTGCTGCAAAACTAATATTCAGAGCACTTTGCTGAAAAATGCAGTAAGTCTCAACAATAAGCTTTGGGGAAAAAGTCACTCATACTTTCCCCAGTTTATAACATTTAATTTACAGTATGTTTTATCCCACCTATTTTTCAAAGAATTCAAGTTAGTGTACATGGTATTCCATCTCTTATTTTTTTATCATCACAACAACCCTATCAATAGGTTATGCCAAGGGGCAATGATTGTCCAAAGGGCATATAGTAAGCATATTGATTTAATGGGGATGTGAACCTTGCCAGGCCTAGTCTGATTCTCTGCTCAGTACAAGAGAAATAAAGGGTGTTGTTTTTTTTAATACTCCAGAAAAGAGAGAAGCAGCACCCTCTGTCATTGGAATACCTGCAAATGTAATGGAATTTTTTTCCGGACTTGCCTGTGGTAGGTCTCAAGTGGTAAAGCATGAGCAGAAATATCAGATTTGAGCTTTGCAGAAGCTTTTTTTGGTTGTTTAGATTTTAAATATTTAAATTTATGCCTGCAGTATTAGAGATAGAAACAATTGCACTTGTGCATGAAAAATTGGGTAGAATGGGAGGATCAAAATTAAACATGACATGCTAAAATATTCATGGATGATATATGCAAATTATGTACCAAACACACAAAGATAATTTGTTTGGGGAAAGTTTCAATTGTGGTAGAGCTGTATGTTGGAACTCAGTGGATTCAACACATGACTGCCTCATAAGTTATACACACCAGAGCCAGTGTGGAGTAGTGGTTAAAGAGTTGGGACTAGGATTTGGGAGACCAAGGTCTGAATCCCTACTCTTGCCATGGAAGCTTCCTGGGTCAGCCTAGTTTACCTCACCAGGTTGCTGTACAAAAAAAATACAGGGGGCTTACAAAATAGCAACAATTAAAACATTGTTAAAACACATGTTAAAATACATCAAAGTTAAAATTGTAACTCCTGCAACATGTGCTACATATAATTGCACTTAAATGACATAATGGCAACCATTTAATGACTTATAGGGGATCCATATGTGATGTGGAACTGTCAACAGTTATTAAACAACTTGTACATTTTCTTTGCATACTTTTGGAGATGCGCATGCTGTTCTCTCGTCAAGAACACAAGCATCTCCCAATATGGGAGATGTCTGACCTTTTCCTTCACATGAGACTACAAAAATATAGAAAGAGGATATATGCATCATTCATTCAGACTCTAGTATCACTGCCACATTATATATTGTGGCTGGGGAAATATGGCATTTTAATCAGTAAAGGTATCATCACTGGAAAAGCTGAAAAACTGCGCAACTGTATTTCTAGAGGAGCGAGTCCACATTGCTTCCACATATGAACTTTTTAATTTCTTTTTCTTTTTCTTTGTTATTACTGTGAGTCACTGCTGGTGTTTCAAATTTGTTTATTTTGTGCCATTTTAATATCATTTTTACATAATTTTTATGCTGCTTATATATTATACACCATTTGTGAGGCAAAATATTGCATTGATTTCTTTGGGGAAGATGTAATATGAGAAAACACAAAATGGTGCAAAAATACTTTTATTTAAAGAAAGGAGGTACCAATTACTGAAACAGGGATCTTTTGAGTGGAAACAGTAGGGCTGCAAAGTTCAGCAGCATTCCTAGTGCTGGATGGGTAGGATCAATGAAAAGGATCTAGTACAAAGATGCAGTATAGACTGAATTATCAGGAATCAAAAAATTAAGCTGACTCAGATATCCTGCTGATATCGTAGAACAGAACACTTAGTTTTCAAAAAGACATGCAGGAATTGGGGTGAAATACAGGACAATTAACAAAGCCAAGGTCAAGGAGCTGGGTACAAGTTCCAAGGAAGAAGCAGTGGGGCAAGATGTAGTCTGGTTCAAGATTGGAAATTTTGTTCTACTATGAGTTCACTCCCCTGGCAGTCAACACCCCTTGAATTCCAATTTAACCAGGAGAATTTTCAAAATTGATTCCAGAATAGTATATGAAATTTGTGACAGCTTCCAGTTCCTTTAGTTGGTGTATGTTCTTTTTCTCTTCAAAATTGCCAGTACATGCTGTTTTAATAAAAAGTCATTCTTGATCTGATCATATGATTATACGAATTGTCTTTGTATGTCTTTTTTACTGTTGCACCCATAGCTATTGCTAAAACACCATGTCAGAATCTTAATACAATACAACTGCTTGTGCAAATCACACAAAGAATGCTTTTCTGCAGGCGGGGAGGCAGTGCTTTTTCTGTACATGCAAAGGAGTTTGTGCATTGATAAAATACTGCACAAAAATTAATTCTTTTGAATTTATATGTACAGTTAAACCAAAACTGCTTTCTTGTGTGCATTATTAAAGGAGAGGGTGGAAGATGTTGATAAATAAAGGAATTGGGCACTGCAGCAAATTGGAGATATGTAGGGCTTTATATGAAAAGTAAAAAACCATGGAAAATCCTTAATGCATTTATTTTATTTTGTAAATTGGAGCTCCAAGATCTCTGGAGATATATATCAGAGAAGACTGTTGAAAGTATTCCTGGGGGGAAAGGTCATGGAAATAGAGTTGCCATTTATGGTCAAAGCTTGTGTATGTATCCATGGTGCTGATCATGGGGAAAGCAGTTTATGTTGAATGTCTCCATTTATACAGCTGCACAAGATCTACTACTGGGATTCACTACAGTTCCTGGACTATTGCTCTGTTGAGGAGCTGATTGCTACTCATTTTAATTTACAAAGAAAAGGAGCCAAATAAGGTTTGAATCTCTGAGGGTTTTCCTGCAGTAGATGTTCTTCCAGAACTGCGAAAGAGCGTCCTCCTAGTAGCCTCTTTTGTATTCTTTATTTGGATTAAGCTTTTAAGAGCAGAAGTGGAAAGACAAACTTTCCCCCATAGGGGAAAGTTTATATGTTCATGCAGCTGTGAAGCAGGTAACTCTTTTCCCATCACTTTTCTCCATGCATGAAAAAGCCTCACTTGTTGCATGCATATGCAGGAAGCTCCTGGAAAAGCTAGTTTAAAAAGGTAGCAGCCAACTTCTATCACTCCATCTCTGTAGCACCTGTGCCCAGAGGCAAAGGGATCTGGAGCTAAAACCACTGGAATCTCAAAACCTCTGATATCAGCACCATTTGTAGATTGATAGTTTACACTTTTTGCCCTCTCAAAAATGTCTACATTTCCCAGACAGGTGTGGATGGTTGGCTTTACAGCTTAAGTTGTAAAGATTTGTGCTATGTGAGTCCAAGGTCCCTGATGTGGTGCTTTTGGATGTGCTTGCATGCAAATTGTATAGATCTCTGCAGCCTTCTGAATTGGTTCCTTTGCTGAATAGAATGATACTGTGTTTTAAGCTCTTTTCATGGCAGAGCTTTAAAATGATTTACAATTATTGGTTGTAGCCAGTTTAATGCGCATCTTTAAACACTATATTGTACAAAGTGTTTAAAGTCAATTCAGTATCCATATTGTACTTTATAGCAGTTTTAATATTTGGTAACACATAACAAACTTAAACAGGACAAAAGCATTAACATCTCAGATATGAAGTGAGAGTTGAATTCTATCATGCAAACCTAGAGGGTGCAGAATTCAAGAGCCTTGTTTCAGATTACAATCTCCTCCTGTGCGTTTGAAGAAGAAGAATTGCAGATTTATACCCCGCCCTTCTCTCTGAATCAGAGACTCAGAGCAGCTTACAATCTCCTATATCTTCTCCCCCCACAACAGACACCCTGTGAGGGTTCTCACAGCAGCTGCCCTTTCAAGGACAACCTCTGCCAGAGCTATGGCTAACCCAAGGCCATTCCAGCAGGTGCAAGTGGAGGAATGGGGAATCAAACCCGGTTCTCCCATATAATAGTCTGCACAGTTAACCACTACACCAAACTGGCTCTCTAACCACACACTTAACCACTACACCAAATTTGAGCAGCTGAAACCTGAAATGAAGAATTATATCAGAAATATACATTCCAGTTTTCATTCCTATTTTTCCGTCTGCAAGGCACCTATCACCTTGTGGTATATTCTCTCTCTTTTTCTGGCTTCCTTGTAAAGAGGTGGGGGTCAAGATTGGGTTTGGTCTTCAAAAGCAAAGTGGTACTCTTAACATTGACTCTGACTTTCATGATAATATCTCCGTCTTCAGGGCAGAACTTGTGATATGACAATGTGATCTGTATTTTCCTTCACTTTGAAATTGAGTATGAATGAGTCATGTTAGTATATGAACTTGAACTGAAGATTTGTGTCCTGAATATGCATACCAAATTTAATTTCAGTATCAGCATTCTGGAGAGCTATCATATAGCCACACGGAATACCAAACACAGTATGCAAAGAAAAGGCTAAGTTTATTAAGCCAGTCAGTGTAAGGAATCAGTGGGATGATTGGAATCTGAACAGTCCAAATAATAAAAAATATTCAGTAGCCAGCATTTACTGGAAATTGTCACAAATGAAGAGGATGACTTAATTCAAATTTAATGATATGAAGGCTTGTGTTCCATAGTCTTATGAGGAAATGACTGTCATTTTATGGCTGATTGGGTTTAATTTTATTTGGTGATGCTCATGGAACAGTACCTTGCATGTAGACTTTTAAAACTGAGTTTATGTCCATAATTACAAAGAATTATCTTTTATAATGACTTAAAGAAAAGCAATGAATGAATCACGTTAATAGTGCTAAGCAGTTACAGTGTTTCTTTCCTATCATTCTTTTAACATGGAAGTAGAGATGTGCAAAAAAAAAAATTTGGTAGTACACCGATTCAGAAATATACGGGGGAAGAAAATACGGAATCCCGTATATTTCTGAATTCTGTAGTTGGAATAGCCGCATATACGGTAGATGCGTGGCTACTTCCGAATATACGGCCCCATCATATCCTATGGGCCATTGAGATCAATGGCAAATAAGGTATATTTGAAGCCATCTGGAGGGGAGGGGGTTTGAGGGAGAGCCCCCAAATTTGCAGGGGACCTGCAGGGGACTCTCCCCTACAAACCCCCCAAGTCCCAAAAAGATTGGGCCAGGGGGTCCAATTCCTGGGGCACCCAAAGCCAAACCTAACTTCACACCATAGAATCTCTATAGGACCCAAATGCACTATATACATCTATGTACTCTATGAACCCTGCCACACAAAACACAATCTGCTCAAGGTCTGCTCTGCAGACCTGGCTGCAGCAAACCCAGATGCCAGCTCTCCAGCCCTGCCCCAAAGAACGCGGGGAGAGCTGGCCAAGCACAACAAGCCTGCTGGCTCTGGGTCTCTCACCCAGGTGCCAGCTTCCCTGCCACAGAACACACAATCTACAGATGCCAGCTCTCCAGCCCTGCCCCAAACAACATGGGGAGAGCTGGCCAAGCACAACAAGCCTGCTGGTTCTGGGTCTCTCACCCAGGTGTCAGCTTCCCCCCCTCAAAACCAGAACCAGGAAAAGGGACAACAGGAGAAGGCCAAGAAACTCAACTGTTAAAAAGTGACCTTTTAAACAATGAAAATTAGGCCAAACAGCCCCCCCTCCAAGAACCAGAAGAGAAAAGGAACAACAGCAGCACAACACAGCAGCAACAAATCAAACACAGAATCCTTTTAAAACAGTAAAAAACCTTAACTTTTAACAATACAGAAACTTTACCAACCCCTCCCCCCCCCAAAAAACCCCCTTCACTCTAACCCCAAGAAATCCAAGCCACCCAAACCAGGAAAAGTAAAAGGACACTGCACTTTTAAGAGTCCTCTCACTAAAGTAAGATATGGGCAAATTGGCAAAACCCCCCCACTCCAGGCCCCCTCCCCCAGCAAAACCCCCTAACCCTAACCCCAAATAAGCTACCCACCACCCAAATCTGGATAAGTAAAGGGACTCTGAGTCTTAAAAAGTCCTTTTACCAACTCAAATAAAAACAAGAACCTCAAGACTATCTTACCTTAGACGTCTTTTATACTCCAGGCAAGGCTGGTAAGGCTGAGAGAGAGCAGCAGCAGCTGAGGCCAAGGGCCAGCACAGCACAATCTCTCTCTCACACCAACACAGCAGCAATGGAGGAGTCCAGCCAGGCAGACTCCTTAAAAAGGTTCTCTGGCCCTACAGAGAGCAGTTTCAAAAAATAGCACTGCTCTGTGATTGGCCATACAACAGTGCTTACTTGGATACCCAAGTAAGCAAAAGATCAAAAGAACAACAATGTTTCTGATGGCTGGGGGATCAGCTACACAACAGCCCTGCAAAGCATGCATTTGCAATGCATTTTGCAAATGCATGCTTTGGATTGGCTGCTGGGGCTCCTCTTCCCCTCCCCCCTCCCTGATCCCAGGGAGGCTATGGGAGAGGTGGGAAAAGGCTACCAAAGGCGGGAAAGGAGGCAAGCAGCTCTCCTGAGGCTGCAGAAGCCCCTTTCCCACCTTTTGCATTGAATTCTGTATACTTCCGAATATCTATATGGAAGTATATGGGGAGCCATACTCAGCTCCCGCATAATGGGTCCCAATTGGATTTGGATGTGAATTCCCCAGCAGTCCTGACATGCAAGTGCTGACCTGACCCATAATTTTAGCAAGTAGCATTGGTTCTGCTGGACTCTCTGTATATGCACTGGCTGTGCTAGACTTGCAATAACAAAAAAAACCACAACCCTCTAATTTCTTGGATTTGTTGAGCTGGCATTGCCACAGTGGCACTTGATCTGCAAAACATCCTCCCTTCAGTTTCTATTGCACAGACTCTA
Source organism: Heteronotia binoei (assembly GCF_032191835.1). NCBI lineage: Eukaryota > Metazoa > Chordata > Lepidosauria > Squamata > Gekkonidae > Heteronotia > Heteronotia binoei. The sequence continues at coordinate 72,669,234 of NC_083228.1, read as the reverse complement.
ATTTGACATCAGTCCCTGCTTTTTTGCTGTTTTCTTCTCCATTGAAAATAAAATTGGACCTCCTGGTCCAATCTTTTTGAAACTTGGGTAGTCTTTTGAGGAGAGGCACCAGAAGCTATGTGGAAAATGTGATGCTGCTACCTCAAGAAACATCCCTCAGGCCCCCACATACCCCCAGATAGATTCCTCATTATAGCCTATGGGGATCATTGAGTATAATAATCTCCATAGGCTATAATGGAGCCAAAGGCTAAGGATGTTGTGGTTCCTTTAAATGCATTCATGAAGTTGCAGCTTCACCAGGAATACCATTTAATGGGAATTCAATTTCTTTAAATGTCATTTAATTGTGGCCATCTTGTTTTCTCAGATAATCCCAATTTTTTTCCAGGATTATCTGGGATTGGCTATGCTTGATATCTGAAAATACACATGCACCCACTCTATATATGAGTGAAAGAATAGCCAATAAATACCAATAAGGTGCTTTCCTGTTTTTTCAGCTGGGTATAGAGGGGAGTGTGTGTGAATATTTTCAGCAATCAAACTGAAGGAGATGTGAGCCAAAGATTCCCTGAGACATAGTTCAGTCTCTCGGCTAGGATGTTGCGGTAGAACTGGAGGCATGTAGATGGAGAAGCACACAGTTTCAATTGTGACCACAGAAAGCATTCCAGGAAAAGTGACACCTCTCCTGCCAGGTTATCATTGTCCTGGTGGGCTCTGGTCGATCTGAGTCCAAGACATCCTGGCCTGCTCCCTCCAGGACAAGGACTGGGGAAACCTGAGTTCAAATTATTGGGGTTCTTTGGAGTGATCATCATTCTATTTCAGCCTAATCTACTTCACAGGGTAGTTGTACGGATAAAATGGAGGAGGGGAGAACCACGTATGCACTACTGAGCTAATTTGAGGAAGGATGGGGTAAAGTACAGTCAAAATAGGATGACCATCTAAAGCACTATATAGTTACACTACACTAATGGCATTTTATGTTAGAGTGCACAATACTAGATGGCCATAAAGTGCTTAAAATAAAAGAAGTGAGAACACTTGCAAGTGTTAAGGCAGTTTCAGACATTTAAAATGTTGAGAGCCCTCCTTTAAAGAGCTCATTTGATCCTGGTGTCTTTATCTTGTTTTCAGTTTCCTCCCTGCTAACTAGACATGAACACAAGGGAGCACCAGAGAGTTTCCTATTACTTCAAATACCTTTTTAGAGAAATTCTCAATAGATGCTGTTAATAATCAGCCAAAGGAAGAAGTAAGCTGTTTATTATTAAGAAAGCCCCCTGTCTGTCTGAATATTTGAAGAGGAACTGGTGAATGACAAGGATAGAATCCAGTATGTACCTTCCCATCAGGGTCAGTGGCCTGAGCCTGTATTTGGGTCCAGAACTCAGGCACATTCCTGGGAAGCTTTGTACTGATTGCCTGTTCTCTGGGTGCACCCTGAATCCAGGTTGGTTTCCAGTGTGGAGGACATATTTGTTTTTTATCTGTCTCCAAGGATTAAGGGCAGTTATCAGCTTCAAAACAAGGCTGTCATTGAACAGGCTGAGAGACAGTTGGTGCGTTCACACTACACTATAGAATGCATTTTACATCCAGATTTTACTATATAAGAATAGCAAAAATCCAGATGTAAAATGCATTATTTAGTGTAATGTGAATGCACCAAGTGACTTGGCCAAGGATTTCTCAGCTAAGCATCATACCCTCTACTGTTTCATAGGTGAAAATGGGGGACACTGTTCCTCTATTCTCACATCAGGGATCTCTGCCTGAATGACATTCTCCTCCACCTTTTCTGTTGTCGCGCTCTGGGTACCTCCCCCGGTCTCCCGGCGCCGCCGTCGCCCCTCCCGGGCACTCTGGGGCGTTCCCTGGAGGTCTCAGAAACAGGGGTGGGAGCCAGGTTACTTCACCTCAGGCCCCCCGTTCCCCTCTGGCTGTGCATGGACTCCTTTCTCTCTCTCAGGAGGCAGCCCCACTGTGCACTTGCCAGCTTCCTCCCCGACCTCCTCCTTCCCTCCCTTTATCCCCCCGTCTGAGTCCTCCCCCCTCCTGGGTTCTGCCCCTCTCTGGCTCCTCCCCCCCTTCAAAGCCCCAGACGCCCGGGAGAGGCGCGCCGGGGCTGGGCTGCCTGGGCGTGCCTCGGGTGTCTCGGACTTCTGCAGTGTGCTGGGGTGTGGCGTCTCTCGCCACCACGGGTCAGGCAGCTCTCCTCCTCTTCGCCCAGCGCTGGGCTCAGCTTCTCCCTCCTGCTTCCCGACGTCTCCCTCTGGCCGGGCTCCTCGGACCCGGAGATGGGCGCGGTGGCTGAGAGGCGCCGTTCGGGCGGCTGTTGGCACTCCGTCAGCCCAGGTGAGGGGGGGCGCCGCGGGGGCTTGGGAAGGCGTGGGAGGCTCTCGGGGCGGCGGTGGGGGCCGGGAGTGGCTGGCAGGCGCTGGGGGGTCCCCCTTGCGTAGTCCTCGCCCGGGCTGGGCGGGACATCTGTATTACACTAGGGTTACTGGACTGTCCAGTTGTCTGTTTGAAAATACTTTAGAATATTTAATCTTGTGATGGATCCAATTATTTTTTGTTTCCTTAGGAAATTTCTATGCTACCTGTCCAGGGAACCTTTCTGAGACAGCTTATAAAATAAAACAACACAAATTATAAAACACCATTAAACCTAACCAAGCATAAAAATATAACATATCAAAACAGCTTACATTTAGGCACATAGTTCTCAGGCTAAAAGATCAACATGATTAAAACATTGGGTAAAAAGAAACATTTTGACCTGGTGGCTAAAAGAGACTAGTGTGGGTGCCACGTGATGGTTAAGGGAAAGGCTATTCTGTTGGCTGGAAAAGCCTTGTCTTTGGTTGTTACACATTTCACCTCTGCAGGCAGAGCCACAGAGACCACGCTTGTTATGAGGATCTTAGTATGGGAGAAGGAAGTCCTTCAAATACCTAGGTTCCAAGCTATTTATGATCTTAATGGTTAGAGCCAGCATTGTGAATTATGCCTGGAAATAGACTACTGGTACAAATCTTTCAGAACTGGAGTAATACAGTTTTGTCCCTGACAGTAATCTGGCTGTTAATACTTCTGTTTTGGGATTTTTCACTTAAGTTATCTTTTATTTACAAACTGACTGTCTTTGGATTTTTTGTAGTAACCGTTATCAATCAAATCGCTTTGTGCATTTTTGTATCCTCTGGTTCTGAGTCCAGTGGTACCTTTAAGATCAACAAAGTTTAATTCTGGGTATATGAGGGTGTATGCATGCACACAAAAGGCAAAAGCTTTATTCTCTGGTTCTGTGTACCTCTTCTTTTCCAGTTTTCAGTGTTTCCCTTCTTTCTTTTGCTACGTTTTGAACCAGCTGAAATTTCTGGACAGTTTTCAAAAGTAGAGTGCATTACAACAATGTAATCTGGATCTAATCAGAGCACAGATGACCATGACTAGATCACACTTTTTGAGGAACGACCATAGCTGGTGTATCAACTGAAGCTGATAAAAGTCATTATGTTCCACAGAGGAGATCTGAGCCTTCAACGGTAGCCCAGGATCCAGCAACACCCCTGAGTCATGAATCTGTTTCTGCAAGAAGAGTCCAACCCCCTCCAGGACAGGCTGATTACTCAGTCCTCAAGCAGCTTTCTTATTGACCAGCTGTACCTCAGTCTTGTCTAGACTGTGCTTCTGTTTATTGGCATTCTTGACTTTTACAGACCCACGTGACCCAGCAGTTAACAAGAAACAGAGCTGGGTGTCATCCAAAGTTCCATCTAAGCTCCACAGTGTTGTGAGCAGAAAATCTACCTTGTGAACAAAAAAAGCTAGTAGTATTAAAGTTGTGAGCAAGTCTACATTTGACTATCACATAAATTTATAAGAGAAAACAGAATCAAGTCACATTTCACCCACCCCTTTCCACTATATTGGTAGACTTGTCCTCTGGAGGACTAGGGTTCCCAACCTCCCAGTGTGTGTGTGTGTGAGAGAGAGTTCCCCTGATTTCAGGGCCTCCAACCCAGTGGCACAGGATTGGTCAGTGGGGGAACCCTGCCCCCAAAGAGTTCTGATAGCGCCTGACGTACCTGGTGTAATGATGTCACTTGGAAGTGACATAATTGTGCCAAACATGTGGTGCAAGGATGCTCTAGGATTTTGATATAAAATTCTATGGCACCATAGAGTTTTATACCAAAATGCTAGAGCATCCCTGCTTGGTGTGATTACATCACTTCTGGGAGATGTCATCGCACCACACATGCTGGCAGCTACGTAGGACCTGACAACCCTATGGAGAACAGGTCTGCCCACTCCTTTTCAAATATCTTGGTAGATCTGGCTCCAGAAAACAGGTTTACCCACCCCTTTCTACTGTATTGGTAGACCTGGCTTTGGACCGTCACCTTGTACTGAGTCTTAGAAAACATGCAAGCACTTGGGGGGGGGGGGCTTGCAGCCCACTTTTTTTTTTAAAGTGAAATATGTCAACTAGCATTACAGGTCAAGTATAACAGAAGAGGAACAACCACTGTCAGAATCCTGCCTGACCTAACAAACAGGAAGTTGCTTAAATGTTATCAGCCTGCCCAAACTACTTATTTATTCAAATATTTACATCCCACTTTTACTGTGACTCAAGGCAGCTTACAAATAATGCTGAAAAACATAATAAGGTGTGGGGAAAAATAGCTTTTTTCCAGTTCCAATATTGCCCATGGGGGACCATTATAGTTAATGCACCTCATAGGCTATAATGGAGTATCAATTGGGGATTTGGGGCTCTGGGGGGGCTATTTTTTGAGGTAGGTGCACCAAATTTGCAACACAGCTGCTGGTGCCTCTCCTCAAAAACCTTTCCAAGTGTCAAAAAGATTGGGCTAGGGGGTCCAGTTCTATGGGCCCCAGAAGGAAGTGCCCCCAGCCTCCATTGTTTTCAATGGAAGGAGAAATGTGAGCAGAAAGCAGAAATCTGAAAGTAGCCTTTAAAAATTTGTGCACCAGTGCCTCCTACCATAGCTTAGAGAGAACTGTGGCTGTCATCCACATATTGACAACACCAAATGTCCTGATGATCTCTCCTAATGGTTTCATGTAGATGTTATCGGGGCTTTTTTTGTAGCAGGAACTTCTTTGCATATTAGGCTACACATCCCTGATGTAGCCATTCCTCCTGGAGCTTACAGTAGGCCCTGTACTAAGAACCCTGTAAGCTCTTGGGGGATTGGCTACATCAGGGGTGTGTGGCCTAATATGCAGGGCCGGCAGGTGGGAGTAGGCAGGGTAAGCGGCTGCCTTGGGCACTGCTCTGCCCTGGGGGTGCTGCCAGGTGCCCCCTTACTCATGCAGACTGCTCTGCATGAAGGCAGGCTCAGAGGAGCACTACACAATGCAGTATGCTCTTCAGAGGCTTCCTTGGAAATCTCCGAAGAGCGCACTGTTTTAGTGATGCTCGGACACTTTGAAGTTGAAAGCAGCTGAGGGGCGCCTTCCCATTGCACTCATCAGTGCAATGGGAAGGTGCTGCTCAGCCGCTTTCAACTCCAAAGTGGCTGGGCACTGCTAAAACAGAAATGTATCTAAATATATCTCCTTCTAGACCATTTGAGGCTAGGGTTACCAGGTCTGACTTAGGAAATACCTGGGGACTTTGGGGGTGGAGCCAGAAGCAAGGTTGTGACAAGTATGATCGAACTACAAAGGAAGTTCTGGCCATGATATTTAAAGGGACCACACTCCTTTTAAGTGCCTTCCCTTCATTGGAAATAATGGAAGAGAGGGGCACCCCCTGGTCCAATCTTTTTGAAACTTTTGTTTTTTTTGAGGAGACATACCAGATGCTATGCTTCTACAAAAAACAGCCCCCACCAAAGTCCCGGATACCCCCAGATCGATTCTCCAATATACCCTATGGGACTGATTTCCATAGGGTACGGAATGCCCAGCAGACATTCCTCCTCCCCTCCACTTTCTGATAATCCTGAAGTGGGGGGAGAGCCTCCAAACCAGGGAATCCTCTGCCCCCAACTGGGGATTGGAGAGAAACACAAAGAGTAACATGGAAAAGTCAAGTAGGAATGAAGTCCAAAGGCATCCACGCAGAACCAACCTCAATTATGAAAACTTTATATAAATAACTTATTGCATAACAAACAATTCTAATAAATACAGTAACAAAGTGCCCCGAACACACAGTCCTCTCATTCAATACACAGTATGTATCTTGATAATGGACGTCCAAGGAAAACCTTATGAAGCCATGAAGTGAAAGTCCAAGGTTGCGGCGATTCTTTCAGCTAGGAAGGTATTGATGACAAGCGATGCATTGTTATTTCGCATTAACGGCACAGCGCAATTCCATAATCCTTTCAGCCAGGAAGGTGTATACACGAAAAGTGGTAAACCGCTATTTCGTATGGGCAGCACAGCTCAATAAAGCAACAGGGAAGCACATATCACCCGGTTTCACCTGGGGCTTTAACAAGCTGCATAAAAGATAATATCAAAAGATCACCAGCAAACTAAGGAACAGAATACAATAAAATATAGCAAGCAAAATTACAAAATTGCAAACCTTCACAATTCCTGAAAAATTCATACACAGCCATAGCTGAACTTTTTTCCTGGCAAATTGAATGGCACCACACAGCTGCACCATACATGATATATATACGAACAGGTGTTAAACATTAACTCAACTCTTAAAGAAACATACTTCGACACTTAAGTCACAGAATTACAGACACAATATCCACAGAGATCCACAATAAAACTTGCATAGAATAAATACTAACACAAAATTGTTGCTATAAGAAATCATTGCTACAAAAAACAAGAAAGATCCCAGTCATTGTTCAATCCATTTGGTGTCAAAGAGTTCAATTTAAAAATCCAGTGCATTTCTTGCCTAAGCAGCCATTTCTGCAAATCTACTTTACCCTGAAGTCGTAGAGAAAATTTTTCCAAAACAAAAAACCTCAAATCATTAGGATCATGTGCAAATTGGCGAAAATGCTCTGTGATAGGAGCTTCAGAAATTAAATTCTTCACATGAGACTTGTGTTCCAAGACCTGTGTCCTGACTGTGCATCTTGTACTGCCACAATAAATTTTATAGCATGGACATAAAATAATATAAACACAAGCTTTGGTAGAACAAGTTGTAATATCATGCAAAATGACCTTAAAGCCTGAAACAGGATGAATGAACTCTTTCAAGTCCAAAGATAATGAGCAAGCGGAACAAGGCCCGCATTTATGATGTCCTCCATTCCCTTTAAACAAAGGTGTTCTCTTAAAGTCAGATCGAATCAAAGAATCCAATAAATTCCTAGTCCTCCTATATCCAATTTTGGGAAAGTTATCACATCCAGGAAGATCTCTCACTAAAACCCAATTTTTCTAAAGAACATTCTGAATAGGATAAGCTAAAGGGGAAAACTGAAAAGCACATGTCAATCTATTTTGTACTGTCCCTGATGTATCTGCATGGCAGCGTGGTTTGGAAAACATAGTACTTCAAGACATACCATCAACCCGCTTACAGGCTACATTAATTATGTGTTTTGGGTATCCACGTGAAGCAAATTGGGTACAGAGGTGGGTTTTTTCTATCTCAAAGTCTTCCCCATTAGTGGAATTACGTTTAGCCCTTTTAAGCTGTGAAATGAGCAAACTCTTCTTTAAGTGAGTAGGATGACAACTATTGTATCTTAATGGGAGAGATTTATCAATAGATTTCCTATAAGGTGTTGTCCTGTGATTTATACACTACAGTGTCTAAAAAGGCCATAGATTGAATGTCCGCCTTGTGACTGAATTGAATAGATGGATGGATGCTGTTCATCCAATCAATCCAGGGACCCACTCTATCACAATCAAAAACATCATCTATATAACGACGAAACCAAATAACAGAAAAAAAATGGATTAGCCATCAGATAGCAATAAAATTCTTTCTCTAAATTGTCCATAAACAAATAGGCAACTCTAGGAGGAAAGGGGCTACCCATAGATACCCCTTTAACTTGAACATAAAATGAGTCCTGAAACTGAAAAAAATTATGCTCAAAAATAATATCTATGAGCTCAAGTAAAAAATGAGTAGGAGGCAGATGTTCCTCTCTAGACTCTAGGATGTTTTCTAACACAAGTCTCACCTCATCATGAGGAATATTAGTATATAAAGCGTTGACATCAAGAGACACCACTGCATTTTCTGGCATCTGAAGACCTTCTGTTTTAGTGATGAAATCAGTAGTATCCTTAATGTAGGTAGGTTACAACGCCACAAATGGTTTGAGAAAAAAATCCACATACTGACTAATGGGTTCTAAAAGGGAGGCAGAAGCCAAAACAATGGGTCTACCAGGAGGAGGATGACCAGCTTTGTGGATTTTAGGGAGTATATAAAAAACTGGAGTGCGTAGAAATTGGTTACAAAGCCATTCCTTTAGTTGATCAGTAATATACCCCATGTTGTTTGCTTCAACCGCAACAATTTGGATTAATCTCTTAACTTTATCAGTAGGGTCAAAGTCCAAAGATTTATAAAAAGTGTCATCATTCAGTTGACGATATATCTCCTGAAGGTAATCAGAAGTATTAAGGACAACAATACTCCCGCCTTTATCAGCAGGTTTGATTGTAATTGTATCATTGTCAATAAGGGACTGTAAGACTTGTTTGTCCTCAATTGAAAAATTACATCATCTAGATTTGAACTGTCTTTCCATACGTTCAATCTTGTGGAGAACTAACTTCTCATAAACCGAGATTGAAGAATCAAAATGTGCAGGAGTAAAAGTGGACCTAGTCCTGAAAGGTACGCCAGAAACAGCCATGTTGTTCTCATTCCGAAAAAAATCTTTAAGCTTTAACTGCCTAGTAAGTTTATACAAGTCAAGTCTGGTCTGAAAAACATCATAGTGGGGTACCCTAATTTCAGCTGCTGATAGGGGGTAAAAGGACAAATTGACAATCAAGTCCGTTTCCTGACCTTCTGTGGGCGTTTCCGAAAAAAAGGAAGAGGATGAGGCTAAAATAGGTAGAGGAAGCCCTATCGGTCTAGGATGCCTCAACGCATAATTCTTTCCTTTTTGTAGAAAAAGCCCAGCGGGTACTCATTTTAGTTTATGTTAGGCCACATCCCTGATGCCAGGTCAGCCAGAACTGCATTCCTGTGCATTCCTGTTTTGTTTTTGTTTTTTTAAAAGCCCTACTGAGGAAGCAGTGAAACACAGTTTTCATGCTCCATGTAGCCTGGTCAACACTGATGGAGCTTAATGGAGCATAAAGGAGTTTTGTGCCATTTCTTCTACTGGAAGGTTGTATGTATACATATGAGTGAAAAGGAGCAGTGTACTTCATGGGAGGGCATTGAACATTATCTTACCCATGATCTCCCAGACCCTGGGATTTTGAGAACCCCTCCTATATATTAAGAAGATACAGTTGAAGCATTTGGGGTTTTTTTAATGTAGAGTGTGAACTTTTGTACTTCATTAGATTCTAGTGTAAATGTTAGCGACAATCAGCTTTTATGATGTAAGCAGAAACCTTATAGGCCTTGATAGATGCATTCTAATATCTGATGGTCTCTGATGGAATTACTTGGGAGAATGGAATGTTCACCACAGACTTTTAAGGTTTTGTTTTTTAAAGATTTTTGACGATTCATTCTTTTTCTCAATACCACTGCCTGTCTAACATGGATTGCTGATGGATATTTTCTGCACAATCTTGCATATACAACATAGGCAAATTCTATGCGTAATCACTTCTTGGAGTATCACTGGAATTATCTTTGAGGTTTGCTTTGGCAGTTTGTAGGGAATGGGTATCAAGGTTTCCAAACAACATGATCCTGAAGAAAATATTCATGTGTATTCATGGAAGCATTGTAGATACTTCCTATTGAAACACTTATTTAAAGCCTTGGGTGTTGTAATTAAACTTCCTGGCGTTCAGTTTGCAAGCTGTTTAATCACACTGAATTATGAAAAAAGCACCTTCCTTCACATTTAGTCTTTTGTTCTTATTATCACAGTTTTCCTGCACTTTAATGACATGATAGGAAGACTGGAACAGAGGGGGGCAGGGAAAGGAAAGTGTATTGTTGTGCCTTGTGCCACAAGGCCTGTTGGACAGTTTGCACTACCAGTTTCTGATCCCAGATAACTTAAAAATAAATGGATAGATTGGCTGGGTGACTCTTTGTAAATACACTGTTCTTCCTTTTCCTGCTATCTATGTATCATGATGTATCATGATGTCTTGAAAGGAAAGCTGATAGCATCTGAAGGCTGTTAAGCTATCCACAGCTGTCTGGAATTTTTCAGAATCATTCTGTACATTCAGAATGGTTCATGTATTTGTTAGTTGTTTTCATAATATATTGTAGCAGTGTACAAATTAGCACCAATTAATACATTAAATGTGATTTGGGGCTGTATCAACAGAAATATAGTGTCCAGATCACACAGTGATGGTATCGCTTTACTCTGCTCTGGTTAGACCTCATCTAGAGTATTGCGTTCAGTTTGGGGCACCACAATTTAAGAAGGGAATAGACGAAGTTGGAATGTGTCCAAAGGAGGGCAACAAATAGGGTGAGGGGTCTGGAGACCAAGTCCTGTGAGGAAAGTGTGAAGGAGCTGGGTATGTTTAGCCAGGAAAGGAGATGACTGATAGGTGATATGTTCACCATCTTCAAATGCTTGATGGGCTGTGACATAGAGTGTGGTGCTGAGATGCTTCCTGTGGCTCCAGAAGATTGGACTAGAACCAGTGGGTACAAATTAAATCAATTTTTTTTACTAAATATTAGGAAGAACTTTCTGACAGTTAGAGTGGTTCCTCCATGGAACAGGCTTCCTCAGAAGGTGGTGGGCTCTTGGGAGCATTTTCAACAGAGGCTAGATGGCCATTTACAGCAGTGCTGATTCTGTAAACTTAGGCAGATCATGAGAAGGAGGGTGGAATGGGTTGCATCAGTCCTTAGTTCTCATGACTCCATGCCCAGGGAATGCTGTTTACCACTTTTTCTCCAAACCAGTTTGGCCACGGATCCTGGAGGGGTTCCACCCCAATCTTCTGGCTGTGGAGCAGGTGTCACTGGGTGGGGTAGATACCGGTATTTGTGAGTTTCCTGCATTGTGCAGAGGGTTGGACAAGATGACCCTTGAGGTCCCTTCTGACTCTATGATTCTGTTATATTCTAGTTTAAGAAGGATTACATCTGATAGAGCATGAAAGAAAAAGAATGAATTGCTGTAATAGCACCTAATAAACTTTTTTACACCAATTCACATATGTGTGCCTATTATTTTTTTCTCTCCAAATATATTCTCATAATACAGATTCAGTGGGAACTCACAGGAGCGCAGCTCCTGAACCTTTCTGAGAGTTCCATCTCCTCCTTCTGAGAGTTCCACTTCCTTGTCCATTGAATAGTATTGCAGCTGCATAACAGTCCCTGGATGAGCTCCACCACCTATTTTCCTACAAAACGACCCCTGTTGAAAGGCATAGGCCATTGCTTGTCATCTCTGAAATAAGGTCTCTGTGTGGTCCATTTTTCGGAGTTGGTATCCTTGATGGTCCCTTCTGTTTATTAACTTCTTCTCTGAGCACTTGTACCTGTTTTGTATCTATTACATTAGGACTCAGTTGGTGTAAAACCAGCATGAAATCATGATTGGCATGAGATTTCTTCTTCTTCCCCCAGTTGACACCCACTCTCCCTCCACTCTCCAGGTGTGTTTTGAATTCCTGACAGTTTTCAGATATAGCTAAATTACTAAGGGCATTTTCAATCCTTGTCACTTTTATTGTGTGTGAATACCTCTTTCTCATGACCCTTTCCTCCCACCTGTTCCTTTCTATAGAACAGTGTTACACATGCTACAAGCTCCAAAAAAAGATCTAAGTCACCCATCTCACTCACGGCTGCGATATGACTCAGTCACTTTAACTCAGGGCTCAGATGTGTCATCCACAAATTATGACATCTCTCAAGCAATGTAGCAGACATGAGGAATTGTAAGAGGAGGAAGAGGAGGAACTGGGGGAAAGTGAGATTGTCTGTGGGTGGAGGTGGAAGGGAGAGTGTGGTGTGGGAGGGGGTGGAAGGTGAGGAAATGTTCAGAGGAGTCTTTGTACATAGTGATGATTAAGTTAGATTGGTAACCTATTCAGTTCCCAGAAGTGATCGTCCAAAAGTGATCCAGCTTGCCCATACATTCTTCATCAATAAAAATAATTCCTGGATGTCAATTTCATCTGGAGAACACTGTGTTCACCATTGTTCCAGACTGACTGTCTGTCTGTCTGTCTATCGTTGGCTTACCCTCCTATCTCCTCAGACACTGGCACTTAGCAGTTACTACCTACAGCAGGGCTGTCAACCATGTGGCCTATGGACTAGATTAGGCCCTTGGAGGACTCCTATCAAGCCCACAAGCAACACACTGTTTCCTGCTTCCTTTTCCGTCTCTTGCTTCCTTATGCTTGCTTTACCAGGCTTGCTCAAACTACCGAGCAAAACCTCTATTTTCTCCATTGGCTGACCAGTACATGAAACAACTTATGTACAAAAGCTCACCAATGTCCAGCCATTTCATATTTTCCTCTGGGTCTCAGGTTCAAAGCATTGACCATGAGATTTCTGGAATGAATGTCAATAAATCAAAAGTAGGCTTGCAACTTACAGATACACACCTGAACAATACCTAGACAGCATACCCAAGATTGCTACAGCACAGACATTGTCTCCGAATTTTAATACAATAATTCAAAGCAAGAGGTGTCAGTTATCTGTTAAATCAACGAAATATTGCAAGAGGGCTGATCTTTAAAGCATGTTTTATTCATTTTTTAAAAGAAACTTTTTGTTCATCTGTGTCCTTTATAAAGTTTATATCTCTGCTACCTAGCATTACATTTTATGACACATATGTCCCAGCCCCAGAATGTCTCATTTATGTCAGATCAGGACCTCATAACAAATGAGTTTGACACCTCTGACCTACAGAGAACTGCTCCCTGCCCCCAAGCTAGGCTTCTTTATGGAGCACAAAATTTTGTTTTGCAGGATCTGATTTACCTGAGTTTGAATAATTACTCAGCCATTTTTTTAAAATCTGATGTTGCAAATGCTCTCTAAAACTTTGTCTGCGCTCATTCATTTCTGCATGTTCTGCCTCTGACAAATTGTACAAGAAGTAGTTTGTATATCATCCAGTGTCTTGTTGCTGATTGATTTTGATTAGTGATCCGCTTCATGGTTTCTTCCTGTGAAAATACCTCATTAGAGAGGTACTAACATGATTAGTTTCAACAAATATCTCACAATGCACCCCCCATTTTATCCAGGATCTTGACCTTCCTCCTTTATTATCCATCTTTTTGATTTATTTTTCACAAGCAGACCTTGCACATATTGTCAATTCACCACAGGCCCATTGCTAATTTATTGTTTCTGAAGGGAAACCATACCTACTCCCCTTTCCCTCAAAATGTCATCTATAGATGGCAGATAAGAAATGATGAATGCAGCTAGAGAAGCCCCTATGAACTAAGGCTATGAATTATGAGTGAGGGACTTGGTGATAAAAGTAGGGGTTCCATAGCAAAGTAGGGGTTCTTCTTGTTGTTGCTATCCTCATTCATCAGGGTTGCTGGTCTTCAAGCTCCTTCTGCCACTCTTCTTGTTTCCAACTAGGCTTGCCAGTCCCCAGGTCCCAGCAGGGGGATCGGATCCCCCATTTTTATGGGTTCCTCCCCATCACCAGACAACTGACCAGTGGGGAAAACCCCACCCCAACAGCCACAATGTGCTTTTCCACTTTGAAAGGCTTAGAAAAAGCTTGGAAGCTTAGAAGAAGCTTGAAAACTTGGAAGGTGTGTGTGCCTTTACATCTCAGAAGCAAGTCTAAATGGGGGCAGGGCGAGCCAGTAAAGCTTTGTGGCTGTTCCCAGTGAGTCTGCAAAACTGTGAGAAAGGAATAGAGCTCCGTCCCTCCATTTGTTTTACCTTCCTTTCAGAAGTCATTTGGATAGTAAAGAGTTTTGTTCCCCACATCATTCGTGCCAACATGCACCACGACTACTGGCTCCTCCCCAGCACTGTCTATCAGCCTATCTATTACACGCGTAATGTCCTTTACCTTCGCACCAAGCAGGCAAGTCACCATACGGTCAGTACGTGGTTTTGCCACCCAGCTGTCTACTTGCCTAAGGATCAAATCACCAACTACCAAGACCCCCCCTCCCTGCCCAGGGATGGTTCCTTGGCGCGAAAGGATACCTGCTCACCAACTGAAGAAGAGATCCCTTCTGAGGGCGCATTCCCCTTACCCCCAGCACGGTGCCCTGTTTCCTCTCGTCCCTCATGCTCCCTGGCAGCAACGGGGCTGTCGCGTTCAGAGCGGGGCTCATCTAAGACGTCCCCGAGAGTCTTCTCCGAGTGCCTAACTGACTGTCTCTGCTTCTCCAGGTCAGTCACCTCGGCCTCAAGGGTATGAATTCGTTCCTTAAGGACCAGGAGCTCCTTGCATCAAGCACACACCCAAGACTTCTGTCCTGTGGGCAGATAGTCATACATGTGACACTCATTCCAAAACGCTGGAAAGCCCCCACCCCCCTGCTGGCATTCTACCTTCATTATAGCTTTTTTAAAAATATACAGTTCCCTTTTAAATCCTGTTTGTTTATGTGGCTCTCCTTCTGGAGGGTCAGCTTACCTTACTGGGAGCAGAAGGAATCTGGGTTCCTGGTTCTTACAGAGCCCCCAAGCTAAGAGCCACAAGCCAAGAGCCCTTTAGCTCTCACCCTTCAGCTCATGCCTCTGGCAAGGCGCAGCTTAAAATACAAAGAGGGTGGGGAACACAGCCACTCCTAATCCATCAGCAACAATCACCTTCAATCACCTTCACCTTCAGCCCACTCAAACAAACAAACAAACAGCAGTTCCCAAGCAACCACAAACTCAGAATTTTCAGCAGCCACACAAACTCAGAAATTCTCAGCAACTTCCCCAGCTGTCTCAGCTTATCTCAGAGCTTCTCTGCCCTCTCTCAGAACTCTCTGAAATGTGCTCAGCCTCTGGCAAGGCACAGCTTAAAATGCAAAGAGGGTGGGGAACAGCCACTCCTAATCCATCAGCAACAATCACCTTCAATCGCCTTCACCTTCAGCCCACTCAACCAAACAAACAGCAATTCCCAAGCAACCACAAACTCAGAATTTTCAGCAGTCACACAAACTCAGAAATTCTCAGCAACTTCCCCAGCTGTCTCAGCTTATCTCAGAGCTTCTTTGCCCTCTCTCAAAACTCTCTGAAAAGACTGGCATGCTTTGTTGAACCTGGCAACCCTAATCTATCAGCAGGTGGAAACACCCAAGCAAAGTAGGCATGTCTAAGTAGGGAAAGGAGGCAGTGGGGTGGGGGCAGAAAAGAAGCAGATAGAGATGAGACAGCTAAATATTAATAAAGCTGGAGAGAAAGAGGCAGTTTAGGAATGGAGGTGTAGAAAAAGTAGATCCTGTAGGAAGGGAACCTTGGGCAGGGCCAATATGGCATGGGGTAGGGAGAATGGAGATGGGAATGGAAGTTCCATGACTCTGAATAAAAATGGCAAATGGGATGGAGTAAGTGAGATATGTGGTAGACATAAGCGAGCATTGCTCAAGGGTCAGGCAAGTGGAATTAAAGAAGTGAAGATTTTGTGCACATTCTCTGTTATAGCCCATCTGTATTTCTATGTTTCTATTCACATCCCTCCTATCGGGTAGGCATCTCATTAATTTTTCTTAATTTTCATCATCTTGATCCAATAAGATTGAATAAGTATTCACTTGTTCATTTCTATAATATACCACACATACATAGAAAATGGAAAGTTGGAGTGATGAATTTCAGTTTTCTAAGGATATTTTCCTACAATATTCAGTATTAATTAACTTTCTTTGCGAATAAGAACATTTAATTTAATGAGAAAGGCGGACTATAAATAACATAAATGAATATATAAATAATAAATACCACCCTGAAGCTTTGCCAGCAATGGCTACTGGAATTGGACATCTCTTAATTAAAGCATAGCAGTGTGGAGAGCCTGTCTCTGGATGTGTATATTGTTTTAAAGATCTTTACATCACTAAACATCATTTTAAAGAAAGCTGATTTGAATGCAGTATGAATAGCTGTTTTCTGCCTGGCAAGTTTAGCAGGGACAACAGTTAGAATTGGTCTGTGTTTCTTTTCCTTCCAACTCCTTCTCTCAGCAAATTGAAAAAATTAAGTAGCTGTAATTTTCCAAGTGCCTAAGCAGCTTAATTTAAGGAAAAGGCAGATGTTATCAAGACTGGTGATTTGGCTTCATCAAACTGCAGAGGGTTCGCCCTCTTATTTATCCCTGCATGCATGCATATGTATGTGTGTGTCACCCACCAAGAGTGACTTGCCTGTGGAGGATTTCCCATCTGGCTCCATTCGTCATACCATGTAGCTCAACAAATGCCAGCCAGATGGAAAATTCTGCCCTGACAAAGCAGCCTTGAGGCGCACACTTCACTGGTGGCTTATATAGCTTAAAAGCTGACTGGAAATGTTGTGTTCTCAGATCTAGGATAGACTATTTGAGCCACCAGAGAGCATCAGTTGTTTGTTCTCTCCCTCTTTCTCTGCCTCACTCACACACACATGCAGGGTCTGCTGGCATCTGTTTCTTTGGAGGAATGTTTTATAGGCTTGGGAATTCTTTAATAGACCTTATCCTCATGTCAGTACGGGCTTCATTTTATGAAGATGTACACAATTACAAAAATGTAAATGAGATCAAAACTAAATGGAGGAATTTATGGGAGGAAGCAGTATTAATGGTTGTTGCCTTAGGTATGAAAGGCATGCCCTCTTATGAAGTATGTACCTAAAATCCAATTCTTGTACCCTGAAAATAATTGATTTTTTAAAAATACCTCTCTGTATTAACTTTCCATAAATTTGTAAACAAACAAATGCTTTGTGAAAACTAGATAACATTTTCGGTGGCACCTGTATGCATGTCGCAGTGAACTAAGACCTGCCACTGATTTTAGTGCAAAATGACTGCCCAGTGGCCATTGTTGTGTGCAGCTGTTTATGTCCAAGCTCAGCATAATTACTTCAAGTTTAAAGCATGGTAATTGAGGCAGAGGTATTGGGTGCTACACACAGCAGGGCAAGCAAATTCTGGTTGCTTTAGTTACATAAAAAATTCATAAAGTCACAATTCGCTTTCTTTTGTGCATCTGTGTGTCCACTGACATATGTGAACTGCATGAACTGTGCTCCAGTATGGAGTGATCCAGTACACAGTCTTAGTTGCTTTGCTTTCTTTCAGAGAGAGAGAGAGATTTATAGATAAAAAAACTACAAAACTTGCCACACAGAGTTAGTCTTTAGCAAACCTTGTATTGTTCGGTAGTCTATGTTGTTTATAAGCTTGCAGGCTAAACTGGGGAATCAATAATATGTACTGCCACTGGACTCAAACTTAGTTCTCACATCTGTTTGTTAACTCATGTATTTCTATGCTAACTTGATGAAGAAGAAAAGCAGAAGATATTGGATTTATACCCCACCCTTCACTACCAGAAGGAGTCTCAGAGTAGTTTACAATCTCCTTTCCCTTCACCTCCCCACAACAGACCCGCTGTGAGGTAGGTGAAACCGAGAGGTCTCTGACAGAAACTGCTCTTGAGAGGAACAACTCTGCAAGAACTTGTGATTGACTCAAGGTCATATAAGCAGGTGGAGGAGTGGAAAATCAAACCCGATTCTCCCAGATAAGAGTCTATGCACTTAGCCACTATACCAAACTGACTTTCACAGGTATACCATTCACAAGGTATACCAACTGCTTTAATCCAGTCTCAGCTATACTTATAACCCAGTTCCTTATGAATCTTGACTCTAACTAGCCCTTCCTGGTAACTACCCTCCCGCCCTCTCCCTACCTGTATGTAAGGCTTGAGGAAAACTGTTTCAGTGTATCTGATAAATGTGCATGCACACAAAAGCTTATACCCAGAATTAAACTTTGTTGGTCTTAAAGGTGCCACTGGACTCAAACTGTTCTGTTGCTTCAGACCAACACGGCTACCCACCTGAATGTACTGAATGGTTAGCCCAAGGCATTTTTTTCACCCATTTACCCCCCTTTCCTTACACTCAACAGCCAAATACAGCATTGAACAAATGATGCTGCTCATTATGGGTGTTTTTGTTTTTCTATTCGGCTATCTAGCACTGACTGTTAGCTGGGGCACAACTATAAATTGGCAAGTCTGCAACTGAACACTTACTTCAAATTCCACACTACCTGTGAAGAATGACACCTCAGTTCCAGTAGCCTGTTTCTCTCTAGCACCTGGTTCATTGGACAGTCTTTCAAGGACCAAACTTTACTGCCTCCTCCTCTACTTAGGCCCCAGGTGTCTTCTAACAGCTATCCATTTCTATTTTGCTTTCTGGCTGGCAATTGTTGCTGGCTTGTAGCTTTGCCTTAGGCTGTTTCTGGATTCAGGTTTAATGAAAGTACACAAAATATTTCTTCCATCCCAAAGCATGCTGACATTGGAAAGATTCCTTAACTCCTGTCTGAAAAGTCCATGCACTGATTTCAGGAAAGTGTTTCCTGTAAGCTAATTGCTGGATAATACATATAATTTGAGCTAATAATAACAGTGTATGGAACCAAGTATGCATTCTTCATATAAGAGTCATGTGGCTGATGGGATTAAGTAGGAAAACTACTATTTACCTTTCATGGGTTACATGACGGTTGCAAATACCTGGTGGATGAGTTCAAAGCATGACCTGGATAGCCTACCACATTTTGGATCAGCTCTCCCATTGCTTCCTTCCTATGTCGCGTACAATTAGCAGACTGAAGAAGCAATAATTCCATAGAGGCACTTCCACTTCTTTCAGTAGTGCTAGCTGGCATTTCCAAAAGCATGGTATTTGCATGTAATTGATAAAGGCTGGGGAAAATAAAACCCAAGGAGACTGCACAAAGGCATTGATTGTAAAAGTTTCTAGAGCACCATATCTCCCAGTCCTGTGAGTGGTGATATTAGCTGGGGGAGGAGGGCTTCCTTCTTCTTCTTGTGCAGCTGTAATAATCTTTTTTTGTTCTGGAAAAGCAAAGCAGTAATAGTGTTGCTGTTATTCACCTGACTCCGCTGAAGAAGAAACTGCTGAAAAATTTGGAGATGAGGCTGCTTGGACTTTCTTTTTATTATGTTCTGCTGACCAAAGATCTTGAGGAAAGTCAAAACAAATGTAAGATAAAATGCAAAACAGTAGATATTAAAATACAACATGGTGAACTAAAACCCATCTCTGTAACAGCATAGAAAAATGGCTGTCTGAACTTGAATGTACATAGACTGCCAGTTGTGAGCTGCCTGGAGTAGGCACATTGGTGGAAGAGTATGTGGGATGCAAGACCCAGTTTTAAAAATGAACCTCTTTGTAGTGAAGTTCACAATGTAAAACATTGAGACAACCTCATTTGGTTGATATACATGATGGATGGTGCAAAAAGATGCTTTAGTCATTGCTATCTTAACAGACAGCATGGTTTCTGTCTGGTATAAACACTGCAGCTCTCTGTATCTGTTCATGTATAATACGAGTAAAGTGTACTGAGTTTGATTTTGCATGGCACCATATAAAGAAGAGTAACAATGATATACCCAAGAATTTGTTAATCTCACCAATAAATTTTGTCAAGTGAGGCATAGTGGTTTCTAAGGAAACAATGTACATACGTATATTGTATTCCTGGACAAGGAATGTTAAGTTTCAAACAAGTCATTAGTTTGCATGAAATACCCCGAGCCTCGATTTTCATTGCTTAAGTACATTTCAGAGATGTTTTGTTATAATGTGTAATTTGATGCTATCCATCATGCTGTGCCTATCAGATGTTCAAAGTGAACGATTTGCCATTCCAATCTGCCTGCAGACTTATGCTGCTCACACTGTAATGGGAACATATCGTTATGCTATAACTGTGAAAAATCATGAAAAGTGGGCCTTATTTTTGTAAACTGTTAATGTGTTTGCTCCATATATCTTATAAAGCCCATGCCATAATTTTTTGTGAAGCGTATAAACATAAATATAGGTTTTCTCATGTGAGCAAGTCATATGTTTTTGCTCTGAGAAGAGTTTTATTTATGAAGTGGCTAGGATTACAATTATGCTGAATCTGGCAATTGGCTCTTTATTTAATGCCCTAATTTTTCAAAACATTAAAGATGTGAAAAATATTAAAATTTAAATGCCTGGAATCCAATCTTCCATGGATTCATGAAGTTCAGGCAATGGTTGGGAAACAGTTGCTTCATGCACTTATTTCTTAGTAAGTCTAGTGCATTTAAAGATGTCATCATTCTGGAAAACTCGATATCAGTGTGATTAATGTGTTTTCCAGGGAGTTTTTAAATGCTGGAAATGGTTATGAGAGACGAGTCTTCTAATTCTTAATCAAATGCAACAATGTCTTCTGGTCCTTGGAGTTGTTGTGGTGTAGAAAGTAATCTGATCATGAAATCATAAAGAGATGTGTTAATATTTAAGGGAGTTAAATGCATGTGAATTAATAGGCTACATTTCTTTCACACCACTTGAAATGTTGAGGCTGTTTTTTCCTTCTGTTTTTTTCAGGTCAGCAAACATTAAGTGAAATATTTCATCTTTCATTCCCCAAAGAGTAAGACATAGACCAGTTATTTGTGTCCCCCAATGACCTCTTAAAAAACAACAAAAAACCTTTAGGCACATTTGTTCTTAACTTGATTTTGGAGTTAAGAGAAATAGGAACTGGTTTAAAGTGACATTGCCTTAAAATGACAGAAACTGATGGGTTAGTAGTATACTGAAAGAGAATAAATGCCTTCTGAGTAACTCATCTGTCTTTGCTATGAAGGCTACAGAATTTTCAGTTCAACTTGGCGCAATTCAGATTGCTAATGCTAAGATGTGCCCGATGTGCTTTCTGGATTGTCTGAATCGAGCATCTTTTTGGGGAATTGTTACATTATGCCTACATGTGAAGAAAAAGTCCCCAAGAATTTAAAAACAGTTCAAGTGAAGTGTATATTGTTTACTTCCATGGGGTATATCATTTGCTTTCCATGGGACTGGACTGATGTGCATTTTGCCCATGCCACCAACCTACAGAACCCACCACAAACAGTGGCAGGTCGTGAACCAGTCAAAGGGAAGCAATTTATATCCTGTTGATTTCCATTACTACATGTTGTTTAGCTCCTTTTAACTAGACCTCATGGGGCATACCTGAGTTTAGTTTGGGCTGGATGATGTCCAGAGTTTTTATTCTGGCATATGGTGCAGAAGATGAGCTAAGAATACATCAAAATGGAAATAGCTGAATAATGCAAGCCATGATTTTGAAAATGCAGAGAAGAATGCACCATGGCCCAACCTCTCTGCAAGAACTAGAGGGAGATTAGCATGGTGCAGTGATCAGAAGATTGTGCTTGGACACAGGAATCCTTGTTCCTATCGCCATTCAAGGAGATTAATCTGTAACTGACTGTGAACAATCAATTGAAATAACCCACTACCTTTGGACTATCCAAGGATAGTTAGGTGCAGTAGGGGGAAAAACTAGTCAAGTGGAGTAGTCCTCATTCAGCTATGCAACTCATTTTATGATCACAATCTCATGGTAACTTTACTTAAACATAAAGTCTAACTATCATGATGGTGGTGGCAGACCCATGTGTTAAAAAGGTAGTGGTAGAGCATCTAGTTTGTATGCAGAAGGCACAAGTTAAATTCCCTGTGTCTCCAAAGGATAAGTTCATAGGTGGTATGAAAATCTTCTGCCTGAAACCCCAGAAATCTGTTTTCAGTTACAGAAGACAATTCAGACTTTGATGGATCAATGGTCCAACTCAATCTAAGGCAGGTTCATGTGTAAAGGAGAAGAGAGTTGGGTTGGAGAGGCATACTGAACCACTTTCTGCCCTCTGGTTTTTGCTCCCACATGCCCTTCCCTGGCTATGTTTCTTGCAGAGTGCTCCTACTACAAAAGTAAGCCTGAGTAGAAAGATACAAAAGAGAGCAAGTTCAGAACCAAAAGCAATGGATGGGGGAAATATCAATACCTCCCTCCTGTCCAGTGCTCCTCTGCTTTATTTTCCTCCCTTCTCAGTTCACAGCTTCTGGAATGACCCACATTCTAATCTATGGGTTGTGGTGCCATTGCACTGATTAATTAGGTTTGCTACAAGACAGGCATTACAGTCCTAAGAATGGATATTTTGTTGTGTTGATTAAACTGATATGGCACTGCAGTTGCTAATCAATATCCTATGCTTTCCCAGGAAGGAAAGGACATTTTTAAAGACCTAATCCCAAGGAATGAGAACACAGCAACAGTATTGGAGTCCATAGTGACACCATCAGCACCTACTTGTCATAGAACAACATGGTGACAATACCTCTATTTAGGAAGATATAAAAAGAGCCAACCAATACATGCTGAGGAAGTCTCCATGCTTCACCCTGTCTACAGACTGGAAAAAAGGAAGAACCAAGGGCAACACAAGCACTTTTCACAGTGTTAAGCCCCAGAGGTTTCTCAGCAGGTCCCCTGTAATTTCAAGTCTCTGGGAAACTCTGCAGATGGGATTTGAACTCCCCTTCTGAAAATAGCTACCCTTTTGTTATAGATTACCACAAAGGAAGGAAGCTTGGGCGGTCTAACATACTATCTAGCCCATCTCTGCAGCTCACTTAGGGAAGGCAGTCAGCAGTGAAAACCAACTACCTCTCCTAGGTCAGAACTTCAGAACTACTGGGAGGATGATGCCCTTTGGAGGGACTGGAGTTGCAAGGTAAGGGGAACGGACAGAACAAAGACAATTAGGAGGAGCAAAAAGAGGGCACCTAACAGCACATTCACAGAATACATCATTATCTCAGTGGGAAAAAAAACCCACAGGTCTAGGGATGGGGATGAATTGGCTCACAGACTAAAGTTTATGAGAAATTCTGACTAGTTTGTGCTTTGCAAGGGACCTCCCCCAGATGTTTCTCTACCTGCCCTCCAATTTTGGTGTCTCTAGCTTGCACAGATTCCATTCTATACCCTCCTGAGCCTGTGCCTGTCATTTTGGCAGGCATAGGCTCAGGAGTCTCAAGAGTGTATAGAACAGATCCTGTGCAAGCTAGAGACAACAAATTTGCAGAGGATCTCTGTGACTGCCTTTCTTTTCTCCATAAAGTATATTTATGGAGACACTTTCGGGGGGGGGGGCATAACTCAGACCTTGTAAATCCAATCCTCACCAAACGTGGCAGGTGGAGGAGAGTCAGCTGGAGATCCCCTCTCTCTTGGGTTCAGTTGGCCTCACCCTCTTGTTGGTTAGATGTTGAGCCTCTTTGGCTGTTGCTTGCCTTCTGTTTCATCTTACATAGTTTGGTGTCTCTAGTATGCCAGGGGCTGATCTAGTGAATCACAAACTGAACTAAACTGGTTCATTTGTCTGCTAAAAGCTTGTGATGGTTCATGGTTTGTGAACTGGGTATGCCAAGAACCAAACTGCATTTCCCATTTTGTGCCCATTCCTACACAAATAACTGCAATTATTGATCGTATTGTAGGTTTAGTAAGTGATTTCCACTACCCCGTGCATGGGATCTATCATGTTTTCTACATCTGCTGCAGAGCCATTGAATAGAGGTAAAAAGTGGCAGTAATGAGTGATGTTCCACTCTAGTTACAGATAGCGATATGGGCTTAGGAACTCTGAATAGAAAGGTATACTATAAATTTGAGAGAATGGTACAACTTAGGAACCCTTCCAGTTTCTGTATCTTCCTCCCATACCACTGGTGTTTCCCATACTTTGGGATTCACAAGCTGGGGAGAGAGCATTGTCACTAAAACCTACCCATTCTCTGTAGGGAGCAGCACTGGAACTCTATCTGCAGGTGCTCATTGGCCGTTTCATGTGGTGACCATTATTCCAAAGGGGTAGTTATGTCAGTCTGTTGCTGCAAACATAAATACTAGGTACCTGATTTGATTTTATACTAGCATATCTCCAATTAGAAACTTTCAGCAGTGTGAATACTTACTCTGCACCCATTGTGTGAGAGACTTTACTAACAACTGACATTTGCAGCTGCACGAGGCATGGGATCTCCCTTGCTTTCCTATGTAGGTTGTTATGTGTTAGATATTGTAACTCTGCGTGCAAGAGGATCTGGGAGGGAAAGTGTTAAGAAAATCCTCTCTCTTGGGTTCAGTTGGCCTCACCCTCTTGTTGGTTAGATGTTGAGCCTCTTTGGCTGTTGCTTGCCTTCTGTTTCATCTTACATAGGATCTTCTTTCTCAGACTTGGGCTTGAAGTTGTAGCAAGTTAACTTTTTTGAAGTTAATCTATTCACAGTAAGTTAAATGTAACTACATGAATATGTCATGTAAGATATGCTTCTATTTTATAAGTATAATTTCTTTCTCTTGTTACCATTGGAATCATATAATCTTTGTAATTTGTTTGAACAGAATTTCCCCCTTAACTGGGAAATGTGTAGAATCAGGGATACTGTGTAAAACTTCTGTGCTTCAAAGTTAAATGATTTTTTTTTACATTTAACTTAATAGTATAAAGGATGAGTGGGGCAGATCCCATCCAAGATGTGGAGAATGGCTTAAAAAAAACAATCCTACCACTCCCTATCTGACAAATTTATCAAATCTAATATCTGAACATTACCTTATTTACAGCTTTTAAATCTAACTCATAAACTTTACACTGGATTCTAGATGCTTTCCCATAAGGTATTTTGTACTTGCATCCCCAGCTAGATGATGCAGGTGGGGGGTTGTGTCCCGAGATGAGCATAGCAGTGTTAACAGTATGCTGTAACAATCTCTGTTCTCATCCTTAGCGCTAAAATGTTTGCTCATAATGTTGTTACTCTGGAGTTCCATCACCAAAGATCCCACTTGTACATTCTAAGCTATACAATGTGAGGGCAAAGAAATGTAGCCCTTCCCTAACATCTTGTTCATTCATTGTGATTTTGGCAGTTTAACTGTGTGTAAGGGGAGATCATGCTCTGCATGATCCTCTCAATACAATTACCATTTTGTGTGAATGAGGGGGGAGGAGGACAATATAAGATAAAAATCCCATTTTTTTCAGGACACATATTTGCATATACCAAATCTGGAAAATGTACATGTTGCCCTGTTCACAGAAAATGGCAACTATGCATTCTGGGAGGATTGTAGTCTTCTTATTCTGGTATTATGTTGGAGAGCTAAAGAGCCAGTTTGGTGTAGTGATTAAGAGTGTGGACTCTAATCTGGGAAAACCGAGTTTGATTCCCCACTCCTCCACATGCAGCTGTTGGTGTGACTTTGGGTCAGTCACAGCTCTCTCAGAGCTGTTCTCTGAAGAGCAGTTCTTGAAGAGCTCTCTCAGACCCACCAACCTCACATGATGTCTGTTGTGGTGAGAGGAAGGGAAGTAGATTGTATGCTCTGAGACTCTGAAACAAGGGGTGGGATATAAATCCAACTTTTCTTCTTCTGCTGCTGCTGTTGTAATGGCTGAATCAATCTTGCTGCTATTGCTGGAATTTACAAACTAATTAGGAGATGGGTGAATGGCTCTAGAATTCAGTGCTGAAAGAGTCACACCCTTCTAAGTCCACTGAAAGAATTTGGAAGGTTTCAAGAATGCTTAAGATTGCATTTTGGTTCTGTGAGCATGTTGGGAGGCAGATCAAGAGGGAACAGTTGTTTTTTTTTACCACTGTTGAGTTTAGTTGAAATATTTGTACTTGAATCGCCTTTTTTCCTGATGTAGCATTGCACCAGAGTCAGGGGTGGGATATGGGCAGAGAGGTCTTAGGATATCAACTAGGTCCTGTTTCTTCCCTGTCATGTTCCAGGTCCTTTGCCAATCTTACACCACTGTGGCAGGTCCTGCACCAATCTTACACCACTGTGGTGTTTGCCCAGTTTTATGCTGGCATAACTCCAGATATGCCAGTGAATCTCCAAGTAGGGTCTTATTTGTTTGCTGTCCTGAGCCATTCCAAAATAGCTTTAGAACTGTACCCTAAGAATTGGACACAAGTTAATAAAGAATACAGCATCACAAAAATGTGAATAATACAACATTTAAGTATTGAGGAATGTACATAATATGACACATCAAAACAACCTGCAACAGATATGTAAGAAAAAACAAAAGCAGTTCTGTAGAAAAGATAGCATAGTTTATTCTGAATGGAGTTTGAGTTAATTCTTTTTCAAGGAAAATGGTCTTTGCAATTAAATAAAGGTAGCAAGTTTGCTCATAAATGGTGAATGATTGGAAATTAGTGGACTGGTCAGGTCTACTGCCTTTATTTGTAAAGACAATTTCCCTTGGGGAAATAAGAGTTAACTCAATGGGTTAGTAAATAAAGGATATTAACCTTTCAATACAATTGCTTCCCCCCTCCCCGCCCTCCACATTTAATATTGAGGGAGCTCCTAGATCTCTTCTTTATTAGCCAATCAACATTTAGCAAAACTTGATAATCTTCTTACTAACAAGACATAGGTGCCTTTGAGTGCCCTCTATATGTGCTTAAGTTTCCTTAAAAGCTGGGAACTTGAGGCTCAAATTATTCTATACCAAATACTACAAGCAAACTTCTGCTTTTACTACTGACAACTGTGGTTAACATTTCAATGCTTTTACTAACCATGGGCATAATTTTTTTAAAAAAGACCAACTAAATCAATCTATTTATCACAGCCACATTAAACAAGGCAATCATAGAACAGATTTAGAACATATTAATTAATTGTAATAAAGCATGAATGCTGAAATAAACAATGCACCTCTCGTGGTTGTTTGAGACTTCTCTGGGTTACGCTTCTTCCATGTTTAGCTGTTCTGTCCCCATTGTTAGGAGCTAGAAGTTGCTGATGCAAGGGGCCTAAACCAGCTCTGGCTGCTTAAAACTGCTTACTGGGCTGTTGGCCTTGATCTAGCTTTTGCCTATGCTGGACAGCTCCTATGCTGAACTGTGCTCTGGTTGCTTGCCATGCCCTATTAGCAAAGTTGACTGGGTTGTATTTAGACTGAGTAAGAAACGTGACTGTCCTTTGACAGGAATGGAGATTGTCTCTGACCAGGAACTTTCTAAGCACAGGAGGTACATACCATTTATCATAAAATTAAGTAACCAGTCTCTGCAGCCATTTTTCTTCCATTAGGCTATTGGGGACAGGATGTCTGTATCAATATAGCTTCCAACACATTGCATCTGCACAGCCCACAGTTTACAGATTAAGCAGTGATTATGGCTCCTGGAATCACTTTGGTGTGATAAGAAGATGATTAAACTGCTTTCTTCCCCTTTTTTAGATGATGCATCATAGAATTGTGGTTCAACATGTGATCAGATGATCGGATGTCTGAAGCAATTCTTGATTCTGAAGGCTTATGAACACAGGTTTGCTCATGATGAGAATTAATGTTGAATGATGAATCACAAAACTAGAATGCACTCCAGTATGAAAAAAAATCATATCAGATCCCAAATGTGTTATTTATCAAGAAAAACAGTGGCAGCGAGACCTCCTATGAATTGGCTCTGTGACAATGGCAAAGGGTAGATTTAACTGCACTGTTCCCAAATTAGAAACTCTTCCTCCATGGATTACATGGTATCCATGTCGTTTCCTTGTTTTTCCTTTTTTAGGCTTAAAGACTCTTGATGGGCCTTTTCTGCCCTATCCCTAGATATGTGGTCCCAGTCCATATAACCCTTCACCCATGGCTGATTTTTATAATTCAGTTAGACCTTTGATAATTTAAACATGGATCTCCAGTGTTGTGTGTGGTTTGGCTCACAGCAGAAAACATCTATCCTATGATCCTCTGTCCAGCACCTAAAAACTAATAGAACTGCACAGGACTATCAATTGTAATTAACATTTTATTAATTTTGAAATATATAGAGAAATAAATGCAGCTATATGCTTACAGAAACAAGTTAAGAAAAGCACAAATTCTAACATACATATAATAAGATAAAATAAAATAAGCCATATAAAACTGTGTAGATGTACAGATACAGGCAAAATTTAAACAGCATGTAAGAAGCAGATGAATTAAACTAAGTATGAAAATAATCTTTACATGGAGAGAGGTCAGAATTTGTGTAAAAGTAGAATTATAGAAATAATTTATGTATCAAATAGTCAGCCATTCAAATAAAAATATATTACTATAAAAGAAGAAAGTAGGGTTTTCAATTGTGAACAGAAAAAATACTTTTTAGTATCTTTAAATGACACTTCACATCTAACATCTTTGGAGCATCATTCTATCTCAATAGTGTTAAAAAACCTGTTGATTCCCCCCAAAATATGTCTTCAAAATAATGTTTCAAAAATCCCTTCTTTCTAATGTAGCAGTGAAAAAACAGCTTCACATTATATTTTTTATCATCAACTCAATGTCCATAACTAATTTAAACCAATTCAGCCTGAAACAGATTTCAGCACAATTAAAAATACTTCAATCCATTGTTACCATTTAAAACTCTTTGTGGATTGAAGATTAGAAGGTTAAGCATCTCAATCTATTGTAAATGCTTTACAATTCATTTGGAGAAAGACGGGTTTCTTGGTTCTGACTTGGCCACCCACCAATTTGATTAAACTAGGATATTATTTCCCAATGGAGAGAGGAAAGTTGTTTACTTGGAAAATATCATAAGCAATGGAATATTGAGAATCGATCAATCATGATGTGCAGACGCAAAACAATGATCCTGAGATGATTAGAGCTTCAGCGTTCAGAAACACAAGTTTTGCTTACTACTCAGAAGCGTTTGATGGGTTGATCTGGAGCCTAAGAGCTGTGGTAAGAAAACACATTAAATAATAAATTCTGCTGTTTGAATTGGGATATTTGAAATTATCCAGATAGCATTTAATAGTGCAGTGTTATAATTCTTTACTTTTTCATGGTTTTGACAGCTCTGTGAAGGAGGCTTAAATTCTCCTTTTTAAAAAAAGAAGGGAATTGCAGCCTGTGGTTTGATTGGCATAGCATCACCCATTAAGTCAGTGGATGAGCTGATGCTTGAAGGTCATTTAGATTGCCATACTAAGTGGAGCTGCACCC
This sequence comes from Heteronotia binoei, assembly GCF_032191835.1. Classification (NCBI taxonomy): domain Eukaryota; kingdom Metazoa; phylum Chordata; class Lepidosauria; order Squamata; family Gekkonidae; genus Heteronotia; species Heteronotia binoei. Next base: position 72,639,981 of record NC_083228.1, on the reverse strand, counting down.
TTTTAAACCCATGGGCAAAGCAGACATCAGAAGAAAACAAAGCAGCAAGTTTGTATAGAAGGCACAGTGAAAGCAGGAAGTACATATTATAGTATAGCAGTACTCTTCAACTGAAGAGAGCCAGTATGGTGTAGTGGTTAAGAGCAGTGGGCTCTAATCTAGAAAACTTGGTTTGATTCCCCATTCCCCCACATGAAACCTGCTGGGTGATCTTGGGCCAGTCACAGTTCTCTTAGAACCCTCTCAGCCACACCTACCTCACAAAGTGCCTGTTGTGGGGGGAGGAAGGGAAGGGGATTGTAAACCATTTTGAGACTCCTTAAGGTAGAGAAAAGCAGGGTATAAAAACCAGCTTTTCTTCTTCTTCAGGCCAATCATAGAAGGCATTGACTTTTTCTTTTCTTCAGAGTCAGGATTGACTAGTTGGCCAGCAGCAGGAATAGGTACTTCTTTTTATGTTAGTGGGGTATAATGGTTAGAGCAGGGGTGGTGAAACCTGCTTAACATAAGAGCCACATAGAATAAATGTCAGATGTTTGAGAGCTGCAAGACATGAACATCAGATGTTTGAGAGCCACAAGACAGGGAGGGAGGGAGGAAAGAAAGCAAATAAATGGGAGGAGGGAAGAGGGAGGGGGAGGTAGAACTTTAAATGCATTCTTCAAACCATTGGCTGGCTTTGCTTGGAGAAATGTTTTAAAGAGATATGTGCCTTCTCCAAGCCAGCTGATAGGGCAGTGGGGGCTTGGAGAGCCACACAATGTGTGTGAAAGAGCCACATGTGGCTCCTGAGCCGCAGTTTGGCCACCCCTGGGTTAGAGTATTGTCCCAGGACTGGAGAGACTGAGGTACAGAGCTCATTCCACTGTGTGACCTTAGTCTTAACCTAACTTGTCTCACAGGGAAGGAAGGTGGCATGTTATAGCCCAGTCTCATTAGTTCCCAGAAGCTAAGCAGGGTTGGTATGTGGATGGCTACCTACCTCTGCTTTTCACTTGCCTTGAAAGCCCCTAGCTGGGTTCACCACAAATTGGTTGCAATGACAGCACTAATATACACACTCTATCTCATAAGGTTGTTGTAAGTATAAAGTAGAAGATGAGAGAATCCAGCATGCTGCCCTGAGCTCTGAGGAACAGCAGGATAGAAATTTAATAGGAGCGCTGTTTCCAGTTTGGATAATAATTACCATCCAGGACATAATTCCATCAACACCAACTTCACCTGACAGTTTTGTGCTATCAAAACAAAGCAGAAAAGGAAAAGTTAAAAAGGAATAGGTCTCCATGCAAAGTGTATTTGGCTTACAGTGAAGCACGAAACTCTAAAGCTCTCTGAAGACAGCAAACATGCCATGTATCACTATGGTGATTTCTGCAACATACGCGCTAATAGCTACATTTTCATGCAAGTTGTGTCCAGTGGAAATTAATGTAGGCAGGAGGAAATATGCACAGTGAAATGCTTCTTGCAATTAATTAAATCCTTCTGCTGGACATAAGTTTGTGCCAGAAATTCACAGTCCATCTAGATCCGTCACTAATAAATTAATTTTTAAAAGTTAATTTTATCCTGGGTCTTATTCAAATGTATTGACCAAAATGAAACTTGAATTAATGCAAAGTTAATTAAAGAAATCATATTTTGTCATAAAACTTCATTGACATTTGGCTTTGTCCTGGTTCCTTCCAGAAAGCTTTCAAGAGGCAAAACCTAGGGGTGAGGAAATTATATATCTCTTTCTAGGGATGGGCACGAACTGGCAGATGAGCTAAAGTTCATCACAAACTTTGGTCTATTTGGTGTTCACCAATTGCAGTTTATGAACTGAAGAACCAGAATGAACTATCATGAATTTTGGTGCAATTTGTGGTGGCTTGTGATGGTTTATAAAGAGCAGAAAACAGGGGTTTATCTCAACTTTCTATTCTTTGCGAGAAGCAGCTAAGTGGCTGGGGGTTCACTGCTGCTCAGCTGTTCAGTTTAAATGGCTTGGAGCACAGTGGCTGTTTGGTTTAAATGGCTTGGAGCCATTTAAACCCTACTTTCATCTCCCTGCAGCTTTTTGTGGGAGCAGAAAGCACAATTAAAATGACTCAGAGCCATTTAAACCATGGCTGCTTTCTGCTCCCTGTGACTTTCCACCAGGAGCAAACAACGGGCTTAAATGGCCCTGCTTTCTGCTTTTTTGAAAAAAACTTCAAGAAGCAGAAAGGAGAATTTAAATGGAAGGGGTGAAGTGCCTTCCTGGGGGCACTTCACCCCCATCTTTCTGCTGGCTGTGACTGTCTGTGGCCAGCAGAAAGGTGGTAGGAAAGTGCTTACCTGAGAGATCTCTCCCTCTTTCTGTTGACCCTGTTTTTCAGGCTGTCTTCTGCAGTCCTTTCAAAGTTTAAAGGGACTGCACAAATAGCCCAAAACAGCTGAGTGTTTTGGGAGACTTTCTGTAAGGCCTGTTTAAAGTCACTGTGGGGTTTGCAGGGCCACAAACTACACAAATCCATTCAGTTCAGAAATGTGCTTCCCAGTTTGGGGTTTGGTTTTCCCGGTTCATACCTATTCCTATCTTTTCCAAGTGTGACCTCTATCTGAGGATTTCAAAATCTGTGGATCAGGACCACATCCACACATGAAATAAACAGATACTTTTGCAAACTTGGGGGACCACCCAATCTTACAGAAAAATCTGATAATCTACAAAAACACATGGGGGGTTATATCCCCCCTGAAAACAAAAGTCTTGCCTGCACATGGGCAGACAGTGCAGCTGACTTCTTGTTTAGCAGTGAGAGGGAGACTGGGAGCCATAGCAGTCCCAGCTGCATCACTTTTTTTGTGCGTGAGGGGAGGCCAGGAGCCACAGCAGTTCTGGATGCATTGTTCTTGAGGGGGGTGGGGAGGAAGCCAGGAGCCATGGCAGTTCTGGCTATCTTGTCCTTCATGTGGAGAGGAAGAAGAAGAAGACTGCAGATTTATACCCTGCCCTTCTCTTTGAATCAGAGTCCCAGAGCAGCTTACAATCTCGTTTATCTCCTTTCCCCACAACAGACACCCTGTGAGGTGGTTGGGGCTGAGAGAGCTCTCCCAGAAGCTGCCCTCTCAAGAACAACTCCTATGAGAGCTATGGCTAACCCCCAAGGTCATTCCAGCAGGTGCAAGTGAGGGAGTGGGAAATCGAACCCAGTTTTCCCAGATAAGAGTCTGCACACTTAACCACTACACCAAACTGACCTGGGTCTTGTGGCAGTTCTGACTGCATCTCCAGGCAACTATCAAGCAGTTACTAAATGTCTCAAAGCAGATCAAAGTGGTCAGCAACATAGCTCAAATGCAGAATGGCAATATATGCTTATTGATACTTGCTCACAGAGGAAGGAAATATTTTAGCCGCTGGCAGTGCTGCAAATGTATCAAAACAGAACATGTATCAGTTGCCAAATGTATCAAAACAGAACATGCCTCACATTTAGATGGCTGTTTCATGTATCAAATGTCATCAACTGTCTTGTATATCTTTCTGCTCAGAGGTTAATGGGAAATGCTAAGGTTATTGAAGGCTGAGTCTGCATAAGAAGACTTTATTCTCATTGGGTTCCATTTAAGATCAAGCAGAAAGAAACGCAAGACAGTTGATGAAGTTTGTTACACAGAACAGCCATTTAACCAGGAGGCATGTCCTGTTTTGATCTGCTTTGAGAAATTTGGCAACTGCTTGACACAAGAAAGAAGAACCACATTCCAGCACTGTCAGCTACTGAAATATTTCCTGCCTTTGTGAGCAAGTTTCAGTAAGCATATATTGGATTGTGCATTTGATTTGTTACTGTGCATATGAGGATCATGGTTGCATTGTATATGGGAGCAGACGCCCACAACTTAGAGACCCTAACTGAGATTGCATATGTGAATATTGCTGTTGAACTTTTCAAGGGAAGAGACTCCCATAATCTGGAGTCTTCAACTGAGATGTTATTTTATATTGCTACATAGCACTATTGTATATGTATACTTACAGACTTTAGTGTTCTTTGACCATGGACCATTTATGATATTGTAAAATAACAATATTTGTTATATTTGTACTTTAATGGGCACTCTCCAAGTTTGCCGAAAAATCTGAAAATTTTAAAAAAATACATGGGGAGTTCTAAACCACCTTCAGGCAGTTGGCAGCAGGACAAGGGAGCTTCACTGAGTTCAGAGGTGGTGGTGCAACCAGGGAAGCCTTGCTGAGCCCAGTGGCAGTGGTGCAGCCCAGGAGCTGCTCCAGTCAGGCTGCAGTGGGCCCATCAGCAGCAGAGGAGCATGCTGGCTGCTGCTCTGGGCCCAACAGCAATGGAAGACATTGCCAGCTGCTGTTCAGGACTTGGCAGCAGTGGAGGATGCTGGCTGCTCCTTGGGTCCTGGAAGCAACAGAGGAGGCTGCTCCTTGGGTCCTGGAAGCAACAGAGGAGGCTGCTCCTTGGGTCCTGGAAGCAACAGGTGCTGCTCTAGACCCGGCTGCAGCAGAAGATATTGGCTGCTGCTCCAGCCAGGCTGCAGAGCTCAATAGCAGGTAGTGGTGCCTGGAGCTGTTTGCTGAAGGGGGGAGGGGTTTTCCTCCCCTGTAAGTCTCCTCCACTGAGCCACAAGAAGGGAACTGGCAGCAATGGGGTGAGGGATTTGCCCCCCAGAAGTATTGCAGGTTCCCACTTCTAATACATGATAGTAATTTAGTAACAAGTTGGGCCCCATAAGGAATCACAGGAGAAATTGATCACTGGGGAATTTCTCCCTGCATCACATCTTTCCCTATAAGCCATAGTGGTGTAGCATTTTGAGTATTAATCCAGGATATGGGAGACCCAGACTCTGCTATGGAATCTCACTGGCTGCTCTTGGGCCCATCACTCTCTCTCAGCTTAATCTACCTCACAGGGTTATTGTTGTGAAGATAAAATGAAGCTAGAGGTAACGATATTTCAAGCTGATTTGCGTCTCAAACTGAATGTGATGAACGTGTCTCTCTGAATGAGCCACCATGACCATGAGCACACATTTGAATCCTTAATTCAACAAACCTTCTGACAATTCAACCGTCTCATTTGGGCACCCTGCTCTGCTCTGACTGTGTGTTGGCTAAAACACATGTAAGCCAGTATGCTGTAGAGTTTAAGAGTGGTGAACTCTAAACTGGAGAACCAGGTTTGATTCCCCACTTCTCCCTGTGAAGCCTGCTGGGAGACCTTGGTCCAGTCACAGTTCTCTCAGCGCTCTCTCAGCGCTGCCTACCTCATAAGATGCTAATTGTGGGGAGAGGAAGAGAAGGCAATGGTAAGCTGCTTTGAGACTCCTTAGGGCAGAGAAAAACAGGGTATAAAAAAAACAACTCTTCTTATTTTCTACATGCAATGAGTGTTCATTCATAAGAAATTGAGTGGTCTTTGGAGCACTTGGTCTCTCTCATCCTAACAAACCTCACAGAATTGCCATGAGCATCCAAAAGAGTTATGCTGTTCTGAGTTCATTTGAGGAAGAGTGAGATTATAACACAATATTTGTATGTTTCTCTCCTGCCCCTCCCCTTTTGTGCCTGCAATGAAGTTTCTTGCTTCATATTGTGCTTTTCTGCTTATAACATGTAACTCAAATGTTTGTTTCCATTTGATTTGCTGCAAAAAGCTGTGGTTATTCAGAAGAATTTATGATGGAATGCTTTCATAGCAATTCTCATGCTGGTGTTTGTCTGCAGAATAATAAAGGTATGTCATATTTTCCCAGGACTCAATATGGTTTTGCTTAGTAGAATGAGATTCCCTCCCGTCCTAGTTAGTTCTAGTATTGCTATTTTGGTTGTCATCTGGAAGGTGGCACATTCCACAGGCCTGTGTATGTCACACTGAGCTTGTTGGAGAAAAGATAGGATAAAAATCTAATAAATAATTACATCTGTGGGATGCAAATTGTTGTTGGCAGCTCTCTTCTTGCCAAGAAAGAGGGGCAAACAACACTACAATAAGATTATCTCTCCAAGGCAGAAAAGGGGGTGTATATGGGAGGCAGCATAGCTGTTTCTGCACCATTAAGTCTTTCTTTTATGTAGCCAGCAAGGCTATTCCCTGTGCAATGAACACAGGATGGATGTCACACCATGTAGGCACATTGTGCTCATGGTAAGAGGCAGGTGGCGCATATATTGATGGTTCATCCAGATAATCTTTTATTAACGGAGAACACAGCTGGGGTTACTATACAACATCCACACCTTTGAACCTCGGGACACTTAACCAAGGATAATTAACAATCCTGCCCAAATATAATGCACTCTGTAACCATGCACTTCACCTAAGCTAAGGAAATAGAGGTTAGACCTACCCCATGTTGTTTTCCCTCAACGTGCTATTAAATCTCTGCATCAGTCCCTGTGGATAATTAAGCAATTGCAGCCTATCCAGGAACAATCCTCTGAAAGATTCCATTAGCTTGCTGATGTTGTATGAGCTCCTTGCAACAAATCAATGCAAACTGTGTTAGGCTATAATATTGCAGTAACAGAGTAGGGCTCCTTGAGTAAAATGGGCAGGCATCATTGAAAGCTTCAGTTTCCTATAAATACACCTTTTCATGCTGCATTTTAAAAAACTTTCTCTGCTTGACTGATGAAAGCAAGCACTGCAAGGAACCTACAGCTAGCTGGTTGGATCCCAGGCAACTTGAGTCCTCCCAGCTTTGGTGGGTAGACATCCCCCTTTCCTGGCTTGTGGCCAAGAATGCTACACCAGGATTCCAGAAATGTTACTTATTCAAGTCTACAAAATATGGATTCACCTCTTCAAGTCATTTGTCAACATGGGTGCAGCCCCTGAAGTGACTACAAACAGTCATCTTGAAATAAGGAATTAAATTATTATATCAATATTTAGGCCAAAAAATATGGAGAATTGTCCCTTTTTTAAAGGAAAAAAGGCTGCTATGAAGAAATATCTTATCAGCTTCTATGGCATGTATTGTCATGTTGCCATCAGTGTTCTCTCTAAGCTGAATTAATGTGAACTGGCTCACATATTTTTAGCCTCCAGCTCACACATTATTGCCTTAGCTCAGGAAGGATAACCCCAGAGCACAATATTTATGCAGTAGCTCACAACTTTAATACCAGTAGCTCATAAAGTAGAATTTTCGCTCACAAGACTCGGTAGCTTAGAAGCAACATTGATTGCCACACTTTATTTTCCATTTGAAATTTGTGCATTTGGCATTAGGAATGTGCTGCACACATTGTTAAAATTTCTGATGCCAGCTGATACTTGCTGCAGATGATGAATAATATGTTGGAGTTATTTCAGTTGCAATAACAAGTGATATCCTGTCACTTTATCTTCTGGGCCTGGGCAATAATACTGATCTTACACAGTAACCTTGGGTAGTAGTCAGTGTGGTGTAGTGGTTGGGCAGTAGGACTAGAGTCTAGGAGAACCAGGTTTGAATCCTCACTCTGCCATTGGGAGCCCACTAGGTGATGTTGTGCCAGTATCTCAGCCTCACCAATTCACTGGATTGTTCTAAGGATAAAACAGAGAGGTGCTTTTTTGAGCAGGAACACACAGGAACGCAGTTCTGGCAGGCTTGGTGTCAGGGGTGTGGCCTAATATGCAAATGAGTTCCTGCTGGGCTTTTTCTACAAGAAAAGCCCTGGGCAACACTAAATATCACACACAGCTTCTTGAATTTAGAATCACAGAGTTGGAAGGGACCTCCAGGATCATCTAATCCAACCCCTTGAACAATTCAGGAAACTCACAAATACCTCCCCCTAAATTCACAGGATCTTCATTGCTGTCAGATAGCTATCTAGTCTCTGTATAAAAACCTCCAAGGAAGGAGAGCCCACCACCTCCTGAGGAAGCCTGTTCCACTGAGGAAGCGCTCTAGCAGTCAGGAAGTTCTTCCTAACGTTGAGCCGGAAACTCTTTTGATTTAATTAGCAAATTTTCCTAATGTTGAGCTGGAAACTCTTCTGATTTAATTAGCAACCGGGCCACAGTCTGGCCACCCTGCCCCCACCCACAGCACCGTGCAGCCTCGCTCCCCACCCCCCTTGCGGCGCCTTCTCCTCCCTGGTTTTTACCATTTTAAGGCCTGGGAAGGGACTGTAAAGCACTGCCTTCCCCGGCTCTATAAAGGCCGGAATCCTCCCGGCCGATCAGCTGATCAACGGGGAAAACTGCCACAGCAGCAGCGGTGGGTGACCCTGAAGAAGTGGTGCTGCCCTGAAGAAGTGGTGTTGGCAGGAAACCAGCCAGGGAGGCAGTGGGGCCCTTGGATGACCAAGCGGTAAAAGGATTACTGAAGGAGGATAGGAAAATGGCTGAGAAGCTGAATGCATTTTTTGCCTCTGTCTTCACTGTGGAAGACGATAAGTGTTTGCCCACTCCAGAACCACTAATTTTGGAAGGGGTGTTGAAGGACCTGAGTCAGATTGAGGTGACAAGAGAGGAGGTCCTACAACTGATAGACAAATTAAAAACTAATAAGTCACCAGGTCCGGATGGCATACATCCAAGAGTTCTGACAGAACTCAAAGTTGAATTTATGGATCTCCTGACAAAAATATGTAATCTTTCATTGAAATCTGCCTCTGTTCCTGAGGACTGGAAGGTAGCAAATGTCACCCCCATCTTTAAAAAGGGTTCCAGAGGAGATCCGGGAAATTACAGGCCAGTCAGTCTGATTCAATACCTGGAAAGTTGGTAGAAAACATTAGCAAGGACAGAATGAGAAGGCACATTGATGAACACGGGTTACTGAGGAAGACTCAGCATGGGTTCTGTAAGGGAAGATCTTGCCTCACTAACCGGTTGCATTTCTTTGAGAGGGTGAACAAATATGTGGACAAAGGAGACCCAATAGCTGTTGTTTACCTTGACTTCCAGAAAGCTTTTGATAAAGTTCCTCATCAAAGGCTCCTTAGAAAGCTCAAGAGTCATGGAGTAAAAGGACAAGTCCTCTTGTGGATCCAAAACTGGATAATTAATAGGAAGCAGAGAGTGAGTATAAATGGGCAGTCTTCTCAGTGGAGGATGGTAAGCAGTGGGGTGACGCAGGGCTCGGTACTGGGTCCCATACTCTTTAACTTGTTCATAAATGATTTGGAGTTGGGAGTGAGCAGTGAAGTGGCCAAGTTTGCAGATGACACTAAATTGTTCAGGGTGATGAGAACCAGAGAGGATTGTGAGGCACTCCAAAGGGATCCGTTGAGGCTGGGTGAGTGGGCGTCAATGTGGCAGATGAGGTTCAATGTGGCCACGTGCAAAGTAATGCACATTGGGGCCAAGAATCCCAGCTACAAATACAAGTTGATGGGGTGTGAACTGGCAGAGACTGACCAAGAGAGAGATCTTGGGGTCGTGGTAGATAACTCACTGAAAATGTCAAGACAGTGTGCGATTGTAATAAAAAAGGCCAACGCCATGCTGAGAATTATTAGGAAGGGAATTGAAAACAAATCAGCCAGTATCATAATGCCCCTGTATAAATCGATGGTGCGGTCTCATTTGGAATAATGTGTGCAATTGTGGTCACTGCACCTCAAAAAGGATATTATAGCATTGAAAAAAGTCCAGAAAAGGGCAACTAGAATGATTAAAGGGTTGGAACACTTTCCCTATGAAGAAAGGTTAATACGCTTGGGGCTCTCTAGCTTGGAGAAACGTCGACTGCGGGGTTACATGATGGAGGTTTACAAGATAATGCATGGGAGGGAGAAAGTAGAGAAAGAAGTCCTTTTCTCCCTTTCTCACAATACAAGAACTCGTGGGCATTCAATCAAATTGCTGAGCAGTCAGGTTAAAACGGATAAAAGGAAGTACTTCTTCACCCAAAGAGTGATTAACATGTGGAATTCACTGCCACAGGAGGTGGTGGTGTCTACAAGCATAGACCGCTTCAAGAGGGGGTTAGATAAAAATATGGAGCAGAGGTCCATCAGTGTTTATTAGCCACAGTGTTTGTGTGTGTGTGTGTATATATATATGTGTGTGTGTTTGTGTATAAACATTTTTGGGCCACTCTGTGACACAGTGTTGGACTGGATGGGCCATTGGCCTGATCCAACATGGCTTCTCTTATGTTCTTATGCCTCTTCTCCACTTCCTTCTCATACCCAGAAAGGAAGTGGAAAGGAGGTGAGGGCAGTGCTGCTTTTTCAGCGGGTCATCCACTGCTGCTGCTGCATGGGTTTTCCCCGTTGATTGGCGGCGGGGGGAGAGGGGGTTGGCCTTTAAAGAGTTGGAGAAGGTGGCGCTTCACCGCCCCTTCCTCAGCTTTAGAAGTGTAAAAACGAGGGAGGAGGCACCATTGGGGGGGCAGGGCAGCGAGGTTGCATGGAGCCGCAGGGAGTATGGGGCGGCAAGGCTGCATGGTGCCGCAGAGGAGGTGAGGCAGCAAGGCTGCACAGCGCCACAGGGGAGGTGGGACGGTGAGGCTGCATGGAGCTGTGGGGGGGGGGCAAGGCTGCACAGAGCTGTTGGGGGCAGGGTGGTGAGGCTGAAATGAGCTGTGGGGGGCGGGGCATTGAGGCTGCACGGCACCGCGGGGTGGGGCCAGATTCGGTGCCCCCACCCTGCTGACCCTGGGGCCACAGTGAGTGGGCTGACCCTGGTGCCGGTCCCCGGGGCCAAAAAGGTTGGGGACCGCTACTCTATATGACAGCGCTTCAAGTACCTGAAGATGGTGATCATATCACCTCTCAGCTGCCTCCTCTCCAGGCTAAAACATGCCCAGCTCCTTCAACCTTTCTTCATAGGACTTGGTCTCCAGACCCCTCACCATCTTCATCGCCCTCCTCTGGACCTGTTCTAGTTTGTCTATATCCTTCTTAAAATGTGGTGCCCAAAACTGAACACAATATTCCAGGTGAGGTCTTACCAGAGCAGAGTAAAGCGATACCATCACTTCATGTGATCTGGACATTATACTTCTGTTGATACAGCCCAAAATTTCATTTGCCTTTTTAGCCACCATATTATACTGTTGACTCATGTTCAGCGTATGGTCCACTAAAGCCCCTAGATTCTTTTCACACATGCTGCTCTTAAGACAAGTCTTCCCCATCCTATAGCCATGCATTGGATTTTTCCTACCTAAATGCAGAACTTTACATTTATTCCTCTTAAAATTCATTTTATTGATTTTAGCCCAGTTTTCCAGCCATCAAGATCATCCTGTATCCTGTTTCTGTCTTCTACTGTATTTGTAACCCCTTCCAATTTAGTATCATCTGCAAATTTAATAAGCATTTCCTCTATTCCTTCATCCAAATCATTTATAAAGATGTTGAACAAGACAGGTCCCAGGACAGATCCTTGAGGCATTCCACTTGTCACTCTTCTCCTAGAGGATGAGGAACCATTCACAAACACTCTTTGGGTACAATCTGTCAACCAATTACAGATCCACCTAAGGGTAACAGGATCCAAACCACATTTTACCAACTTGTCAACAAGGATAGTATGCGGAACCTTATCAAAAGCCTTACTGAAATCAAGATAAACTTCATTCATGGCCTTTTGACCCCACTGTGGACAGCTTCCCCCTCCTGCCTGAAGGTACTCTTCTTGTATCTAATGGAAGTTGGCTGTAACCTGTGAAAGTTTATGCCACAGAAAATGTTAAGAGATTGTCTTTTTTATTTTTTTCTATAAGAAAGATATATCTTTGGAATCTGCTACTTTATAATATTGTGTGTGTGTGTGTCTTATATTATTTTGAAATCTTAATTTTTATTGTGCTGTGACAATGAATTGTTGCCCCAAACAATGCATGGGTGGGTGAGGGGCTGGAGACAACATTGTGGAGGAGATTCTTCTACAGTCTGTTAGCAGGGAGCCCTACGTGTGTAGACATTTATTAGCCAAAACCTTCTGCACACTTTGAGTGATGAGTGAGACAGCTCTGGAGTTGAAACGGATTCTGAACTCCCCTACAGCCAGGTACTAGTGGATTCCTTTAATTGTTTTTAATCCATTCTGCTTCTCCTCCACTCTTGTTAAATGTGTTCTCTTTTACCTGAGAGGTACAATTTTTTCTCCCTGTGTACCTGCTGTGCTTCTCTTTTCTAGGAGGCCCTTCTTAAGTGAGAAAAGAAATAGCCTGAGGTGGAAATCTTTAAAAGGCTGTGTTTGTCATATGAGACAAAACAACACATTGTAGTGGAAGGTTGAAATGTCTCCTGGCAAACTCTGCCATCAAAGCTAGGAGAGCGCAGCTTGGATGTAATACCTCCTAACTTGCCAAGAAATTCTGCCTTCACAGGGAAAATGTTCTTTTGAATCTAGTTTCACCAGAGAATAGGAAACAAAAACAAAAAATCACACCCTTCTAGGTATATTTCAGATAATTTGGGGAAGCTAAAAGACATTTTATTAAACAATGTGGGATGATGAATGTAGATAGGGTCAGTTTTTAAATAGCATTCACCCACCTGTGTTGGACCATCTGATACTTCATTCCTCACAGCACCTCAACCCACTTAGAATGAACTATATTCTTGTAGAGTGGGTTGTAAAGCATAAAAATCCAGCCATTTTAGGGATTTCTTTTCATATTTTCCTTTTCTCATCTTCTAAAAGATTTTATATTTGTGCCTATCAGTGGAAATGTTTGTATGTATTGTGGCCTTAATTGGCATTAATACAGGAAACTCTGTTCTGCCTATAATATCTGAATATCCCTCATTTCAGATCAGACCGTGGTTGCAGTTGCTATGTGCAGGAGTGTCTCAGATTAGAGATTTTTTGTACAGAAGGTATATATATATAAAAGCCTAACATCCAGGCATTTTCCAGCTCTCCCATTGGCTGTGGTGCATACCACATCCTCTACCCCGACTACTGCCGGCTCCAGGACAGACAAGGATTGGGCCTAGGATTGGGCCACTGGGGAAACTGCTAGGCAGTAGCTATTCCTAGGCAATTAAGTTTGTTTCTGCTAGTAAAATGAAACCAACATTGATTCTTTCACTAAAAGGTGGGAAGGGGCCCTTCCTAGGCCTCTTTTGTCCTTTGAGGGAGAACTCATTGGGCCCAGTCCTCACAAAGGTTGCCAGTTCCAGATTGGTGGGAAATTCCTGGAGATTTTGTGGTAGAGTTTGAATAGGGCACGATTTGGGGAGGGGAGAGGCCTCCTGAATATAATGTCATAGAGTCCACCCTCCAGAGCAGTTATTTTCTCCAGGGGCAGACAGACCTGTTGTCTGCAGTTCAGTTGTGATACAAAGAGGTCTTCAGGCTCCACCTGGAGGTTGGTTGCACTAGGTCTGGCTGCTTTCTACTTCTGCTGGGAAGGAAATAGCATTGCCAATTCCTGAAGACTTGAGGGGTGGATCTGGAGAGGTAATTTGTTGTGTACAGGGTTCCATGAGCTCTGGTGCTCCTACAGTGGCTCAGTGGAGCCACCATGCTGTAACTGTAATAAAAGATGCTGATCACTATAGCTTGGAACTTAGCTTGGGACTTGCATAACAATGGGAACAGGATCCTAGTTCCTGTGCTCCCCAGACCTATCGTGGTTTCCCCTGATGGTTTAAACAGGCCAATGGCTCGTCAGTGCAGGAGCCAGATGTGTATATAGTTGGCCAGTAGGTCCCGTGTTTCAGTTCAGTTCAGTTACCACCATGCTGTAACTGTAATAAAAGATGCTGATCACTATAGCTTGGGACTTAGCTTGGGACTTGCATAACAATGGGAACAGGATCCTAGTTCCTGTGCTCCCCAGACCTATCGTGGTTTCCCCTGATGGTTTAAACAGGCCAATGGCTCGTCAGTGCAGGAGCTAGATGTGTATATAGTTGGCCAGTAGGTCCCGTGTTTCAGTTCAGTTCAGTTACCACCATGCTGTAACTGTAATAAAAGATGCTGATCACTATACTGAGCATCAGGACTTTTTTTGAGCAGAAATGCACAGGCACTCAGTTCTGGCTGGCTTGACATCAGTGGGTGAGGCCTAGTAAGCAAATGAGTTTCTGCTGGGCTTTTTCTGCAAAAAAAAAAGTTCTGCCGAGCATTCTCCTCTGTATTGAACCCAGTATGTAACATAATTCATTGTGTAAGGTGGCTTGTGGGTACATATTAGCATATCTTGTAATGACTGAGAGTAAAGGGAGCAAAATAAAGGCAGAACTAGGAAAAATCAGTCTCTAATATGAAATTGATGTTTGACAAATTACGTAGTTCTAATGCAATATTGTGTATGCCACTCTTCTTGCAGTCTCTCCATTCTTGTTGGAAGCCCTTTATGTACCATGATATCAGATTAAGGGCCAGTTTAATTCTAGTAGTGACCAAATTCTAGTAGTGATACTTTTCATGGATCAGTGCAATTCTTGACACATTTTGAAGAGGACATGTGAATCCTTGACCCTGAATCCTTGTCCTTGAATCCCTGATCCAGAATGCCACTCATACTTCCTGTGCCAGGAAAGCTACTAAAACCAAGCTATTTAAGGATGGTTCTTTGACAACCAGAGTGGTGGGATTGCCTCTTCCATGTAGCTACCTCCCATAGTTATATGCTGGAGAGAGTCTGCTTCACAAGTGTTTACATTATAGAGTCCATTGGCTTCTAGGGATAGGAGCTGTAGTTATCACATGAAGTAACCACATAGTATGATCCTCCCACATGCCTTCAACTTTGCATACATTACTGGAATAGAACTGTGGAAAGTATGTGCAGCCAATCACTTCTAACATGATATAAGAACACCACCACAGAAGCACAATATTGAGTCAGTGCTAGTGACTAGTGCTAGTGAGGCAGAGCAAGTGTGGTGTAGAGATTAAGGTGCTGGACTGACCTTGAGGAGACCTATGACTGAATACTCCATCTTCATGAAACTTACAGGGTGTTCTTGGGTCAATCATTTTTTCTTAGCCTACCCTAACTCACAGGTTTTTTTTAAATGAGAATATGGCAGAAGGGAGAACTGTGCGTACCATTCTGAGCTTCTTGATAGAAACATGGAATAAAAACGTAAATAAGTCAAATGCTTTGCTACTTTTTAGCCTTTGCACAAATCCATTCAGTCCAAAGTACCAACATGTCAGTGTTTGCGTTGGCCTAACTTCCATTCTCTGGCTGTATCTGCATGCTGTTCCATTAACAGGAGGCAGTGAAGGGAAGCTTCCATATAACAAACATGTGTCAGTGATTTTTGAATGCCCATGGCATGATTAGTAAATGAAAAAAAATATCATAATGTTTTGCTTATAAGTAGTTGCAATTGGTTGGTCCTTCAAAACTATTTGCATACTATTATAACAGTCATGAAAGGAAGATCAGCGTTATTAATATGTCTGTATTGCAGAAGGGGTGTTGAGGTTGAGAAACAATGACTAACTGCAGGCTGCCTAGGCTGAACTGGCAAGCAAAGTTCTGGATCAAGCTCTTTAGCTGCTGCTCAGCATCCATTCATGGACCATTTCCAGCTATACGTTTATGATTTTGCAGTAACACCCCTTACCGTTAAAAGGATAATGAAGTCTCAGCTGAAACCAGATTCAGATTTAGGCTTTGCTGTGTATACACAGTTTCAAATCTGCAATGAAAAATAAAAAGGTGATTGAGTAACAAGGACATGACTTGTTTGTTTAAACCACTCCTGGTTAACCCAGAAGTAGGCTCTGTGCTCATGATGAATAGATCCCATCTGTGTTCTGCACCTCCTCACATTAAATTGTCCATAAAACGATGCACACAACATAAACACTACAGGAAGCGCAGAACTTCCAGCTCTAAATGAAAATCCATATTAAATCCCCAATGCTCCTGTGTGCTTTCTTGTTGTGCAAAACCTCTAGCATATTCTGTCTCTCTCTCACTTTCGTATTAGAACATGAAAAAATAGTGGTGTGCATATGTGTGTGTGTGTGTGTGTGCACCCTAAATTTGTTGTTTCTGTGCACAATTAATCAGGCTACTCCACTGGAATTAATCAAGGGTTGACCCTCTCTCCTTCTCATAGAAATTTAGTACTATTCATACATTTCTGGGTATTATGCATTTTAAGCCATGCTTATGCATGCCTTGATTATATCTGGGATATTGGATGACCTTCCTGTTAGGGAATTCTGTTTGAAAATCTATTTCTTTATCTCAAACAGTGCGATGGATCACTGGATCAAATAATCATTGACATGAAAGCAAAAAACATATTTATTTCTACAGGGAAAGGGTACTGGGAGGTGAAAATAACAAACACTATAGAATTACATCCTCACACGAGAAGATCTTAATGGAAGACCACTTCCTCCTTCTTCTTGAACTCTCTGCCTGAACAAAGGAAGACACCTGACTAACTGACCAAACAGACAAAACAGGTTTTCCCGCTTCTAGACCTTGATTGACAGCAGTCAATATCTTCTTCCCAGGTCATGCAGACAATAGGGAATCAGGCACAGTGCTAACCCTATAATGACTGGAACTTTAGAACATTACAAAGGACATACAGATACACATATTTCCAACACTTCCAACCATGAGGATTTACAGTTGAGACAGAGGAGAGAGTTTAAGTTCAAGTCTGGTGTTTTTTTTACAGCATTTATATGGCCAAGAGTAGAGTTGAGAGTGAAAGGTGAGGAACTGGGGAGGGTTTTTTTCTCTGAAACAAATCATGGTGGGGGGGCCATGATTGGTCTTTTTAAATATTTGAAGAGCTGTCACTCAGAGGAGGACAGGGAACTGTTCCTGTTGGCAGCAGATGAGAGGACTCCTAATAATGGGTTTAAATTAAAGGTGGAAAGGTACTGGCTGGATATTAGGAAACACTTTACAGTAAGAGTTGTTCAACAGTGGAATCATTTACCTAGGGAGGTGGTGAGCTCCCCGTCACTGGCAGTCTTTAAGCAGCAGCTGGACAAACACTTGTCAGGGATTCTTTAAGCTGATCCTGCATTGGACAGGGGGTTGAATTAGATGGCCTGTATGGCCCCTTCCAACTCTGTGATTCTATGATTCTATGTGGAGAAGAGACGGATACTCAACACAGTAGCCTCAATGGAAGAGCAGGGGAGAATGGGGATCCGACAAGCAGCTGAGATGCTTTAAAACTTCTGCTGCCTGGAAATTTAGCCCTGTGAATACCGTTTAGACTGTTTAAAAAGCTTGCTCACCCAACCAGGCTAACCAACTGTGAGTGAGGTCAGCTGGGGATGGGAAGCAGGGCAGAATCAGTAGGCACATGAGCAATTAAGTGCTCTGCCCCTGCATGCCCATTATATTCTTGAAAATGCAGGATTGACAACATGTTCAGAATCCTGCAAACTGTAGTACTTTATGAGAAAGATAGCAAGTTTCTTTTTTCATATATATATTGCTCACAGACCATTTGGTCATAAGCAAATGGCAACGAAATACAAAATTAATCAATAATACAGATTTTGCAAAATAAGCATTTAGAATCAGCAAAGTGCACAATATAAAACGTAGCAAGTTTCTAGCTCTCATGTTTGTGAGGAAGAAATCTTGAAATTATATTATGAGCAGTGTCTACTTTTTGCTTTAAAGAGAATGGAATCCAGAGACTGAGCAAAGCCTCCAGTTATCAGGGATAGAACATCATCACTCTACACATTGCACTGTTCCCCTCCCCCATGCAATATGTTTACAGCCCATAATGTTCCACTGGTTATATTCTTGTCTATTATAGCAGTGCCTAGCAAAATAAAGCTCCCAGGATTAAGAGCTGGTCTCAGATAGGGTTTATAGGCATGATTGCCAGCTTGGGGGAGGAGGCTTCCACCCAGTCAAACTGCACAGGGGCAAAGATACAGGAGACTGGCTTTTCCCTAAATGCCTGGTAAATTTGCCATGAGGTTTGCAGGAATCCTGCTAAATGTGTTTCATACTGGAAAGCCTTCACATGTTTATCCCTTTACCTTCTTTTCAATTACCCTTTCATCCTGGATTTCCTTTAGTGTTGCTTGCTTTCACTATCTTGAATTCCTGCTTCTGATCTACCTTTTGCCTCCTTTTAACATTCTTACCTGCCGTAAAGATCTGCACAGGCATCTGTTGCCTCTGCACTTTTATACCTTACCTCAAGGGAAAGATCAATTAAAAACCACCATGATCCAAAACAAAGCAGTGGATATTTGCAGCTGGCAAAGGATTAAGATAGATTATGCCAAGGATCATAGCAGGGATTAGGGTTGGTTGTAATGGATATTGTGATGGATTAATAATTGCTATTCTTGGAAACATATTGTAGCAAATCCATGGCCATCTAAGCATTTCATAGTTGTTGCTCCAGTGTTCAAGCAAGCCCCATTAGCAGCAAGTTTAGAAGTCAGTACTTTCTTTTCAATTTGAGTTTTAAAAAGGGGAGGAGGGTTACTTTTAGAAGCACATGATTTGAATGGTAAACATCTGTACTCAGTTCACATCAGTAATCATGATCAGTGCTGACAACCCCCGAGTGCCCTTTCCTTCATTGTGTACACTTCACATACATGTGAAACATCCTTTTTTTGATGTGGACCCACAGAACTGTACATGCACATATGTGACAAGTGTGTTTCTCCACTTCCATCCAAAACACATACAACAAAGGCTGTATCTCTTTAACTTTGCCCAGCAATCCTTTCCTGGCCTTAGCTTGCTGTGTCGCTCCTGTGTCTGATGCTCCTCTGCCCTATTCTGTATACTTAAGTATCAGCCCCATCATCATCTTACCTGTCTATTGTTCTTCGCAAACCCTTTGGACAGGCACCATATCACTTTGACTGTCTGTGTACCATTGTAGATGAGGGAGGGGGATGTCTCATAGAGGGGTCTTGGTTAGCTCAGCCCTAGTGACAGACTAAATGAAAGCCAAACAAAAGAATAAAGCAACTGTGTAGCCAAAAGAAATCACTTAGTATCTTAAACAAGTTTATTTGAAAAACTTTCTATAACAAAAGTGTCCTACGCAGTTCAAAGTGCCAAAAGGCACCACATAAATAGTCTTGAAGTCCAAAAACTTGTAAAAAACCACTAAGGTGTGGTCAAACCAAGGCTGTTTCAAACATGAACGGAATTCCGGTGGAAACATATTCAGAGGATGCCTGTGACGCGGTGTACTGCAGCACTCCGTTTGCCTTGAGCGTGAGCCACTAGAAATGTTTTCCTAAATGCAGTACAGAGAAGGATGTTTTCATTGATTTGCTCTTGAAAAAGCTGAAACTGCCTTCAGGCGGTTGTTCGAAACGCTCAGCAAGTCAAGTTGACGAACGCGTTGAGAGCTTCTACACATTTATCTTCGTGCTTTGGAAGGTGGAGAGGAGGGAGAAGGAGTGCTGCAGTATGCCGTGGCATCCTCCGAATACGTTTCCTCCGTTCTGTTCATGTTTGAAACAGCCTTGGTTTGACCACACCTTAGTGGATTTTACAAGTTTTTGTACTTCAAGACAATTTTTGTGGTGCCTTTTGGCACTTTGAACTGCTTAGGACACGTTTGTATAGAAAGTTTTTCAAGTAAACTTGTTTAAGATACTAAGTGATTTGTTTTGGCTACACAGTTGCTTTATTGTTTTGTTTGGAATCTTCTACTGTGTTCTACTTTATTTGTGTTTATAAATGAAAACCAGCTGAAGAGGATATTTATAATACTCCTGCTATGCATCAATGCATACGTTCTGTGTTCTCCTTTGGCCATTCTGCCATATGGTTATAGCTGTTAGCTTTATAGTAAAGAAAAGGTACCACCTTCATCAAATGGGTCAGTAGTGCCCTAGAATTTCTTAGGGCCTGGTCTCCAAAGGCCTTACAGCCTGATCCTAATAAAGTTTATTCAGACGCAAGTCCTGTTGAATGCAGTAGAACCTTCCCCCCAGTATGTGTACTCAGAATTGCAGCCTTAGCCGAACAGACACAACTTCTAGTTTCTCAAGACATGCTTTCTCATAGATGTTCGTTGACTCATTCCTGAGAATTGGTTCACAGCTGCCAGAAGGGTGATAAGTTTGGGATGGTCCCATTCAGGTTGTCTGAGGTAAGATGAACTTGAAGCAGAAGCTGCAGTGGTAGCTCCAGACTCTCATGATGATAAGTGACAAGCATTACGAGCATTTCCTATGGCAGGGGTAGCCAACGGTAGCTCTCCAGGTGTTTTTTTGCCTACCACTCCCATCAGCCCCAGCTATTGGCCATGCTTGCTGGGGCTGGTGGGAGTTGTAGGCAAAAAACATCTGGAGAGCTACTGTTGGCCACTCCTGTCCTATGGCATACTTTTGCTACTGGCTTGCTGCTGCTGCTGCTGCTATGGAGGTAGCTGACATCTGGAAGTGCCCTTAAATTATACATATTCAATATGGAGCTGAAGATAATCATGCCAATTCATTCTGGCCTGCAAAGGCAGCATGGTGGCACCATCCCTTGGCCACTTCTGCACTAGTTCTAGTAATGTATGCAGCCTGACTCAATTGGGCAGATGTCATTAGTGAGATATGATCCTCAAATATGTGACAAGCATTATGAGCATTTCCTATGATAAGTGACAAGCATTATCAATGGTAGATGGTACTGAACATATGAAGCTGCCTTATACTGTGTCATACCATTCATCTATCAAGGTTACTTCTTCTGTCTGTTCTGGTAGCAGCTCCCTAGGGTCTCAGCAAGCAGAGCTCTGTCTACCACTTGATCCTTATAAACAGAAATGCTAGGGATTGAACCTTGGAGCTTTGGCAAATAAAGTGGAATGGATGCCGTACTGCTGAGCCACAGCTAGGGCTGCCAAATGCCTGGAGGAAAAAAATGTCCTGTCCCTTGAATGGAGGATTAATGGGATGTTATTTACTGTGTGATATTAATTATCCTCATGCCATGAAAAGATTTATTTGACCATTTTGACACAATAAACCTCTATTAAAGGAACATGTTATTTTTCTCCAGTCCTCTTGGCAACCTGTATCACTGTTCCTCTCAAAGGTACAATCCCAGACTTGTCCAGGAGCAGACACCATACTGGGAAGTGTCATGGGGAGAACAACAAACACACAATCTATAATATGATGGCCCTCAGTGACTCAATTCCGCCCTTTGAAAATTATTGGAGTTCAGATAACTTAGGCAAGTTCAATAGATATGTTGTCTGCAGTGTTTGACATCTGGTCCATATACACCAGTCACTTGACAGACAAGCACCTGTAGTTCTCAGCTGTCTTTAATTTGGGGAAGATGTGAAGTATTAGAGCTCCTAATTATCACATGGTGCCTTGTATTTCCCCTCCCTGTCTACATAACTGCAATCTATCAGCACATCTTACTCCATTCACATGGCTGCTTTCCTGCAGTGAGTGGGAAGGTGTCCCAAGAAAAAAGGAACCTGCTTCTTGAGTGCCAGCACGATATGTTACTGAGTGCATGGGAAACTGAATACGTGCTAATCGCCGTAATCATAGTATATCTTTCATGGTAAAAGAAAAGAATGCCCTGTTAGAAATAAATATTTACACATTTTCTCAAATTAGGCTTTTTCTCCTGGGAATTGATCTGTTTTGCAATCTTGTGTATGTAAAAATGCCCTGGAGGCCAGCCAGCACATTTGGATAATTGGGTATTCGGATAAACAAAAGTACTGCTTTGCTTGCAAGCTATATTAACATGCAAACAGGATACAAATTCCAGACGGGTAGCCATATAAATCTGTTATAGCAGAGCAAGAAAAAGTCTTGTGGCAGATTAAAAATAAACTGTTATATTATAGCATGAACTGTGGTTGGCCACTGCATCTGATGAAGAGCGTAGATCACCAAATCTTATGCCATACTAAATTGGTTACTCCTGAAGATGTTGCAAAACTTTTTCTTATGCTAATAGTATTATCTCTCTAAATTTGGACAAGTACATTTCTAGATTATTTGAAGTCAGAAAACAGGGATTTAGGACAACATATAGCACTATTAAAATTCTTTTAAGTGAGAACTGGCCTTATTAAAATGATCCCATTGTTCAAGTGCAAACTGCTATATCAAAAAACATTATTTCAGAGTTCAGGATGTTTATTTGTCCTCCTAACTTACTTTTTACTTGCAACCACCATCTTGTTCTTTGCTCGTGACATATCTGATTTCTAACTGGGGTAATTTTAGATGGTATTTTTCAGACTAATTACACTTTTGGAGGAACTTGGTTGGCCATCTCAGTGTTACATTATGTCATAGCTTCGTGACTTCACGTGGGAGTACTTTAATTTACACTCCTGCTTTTAATGACACAATGTTATGGCTTTGCAAGGGGTGGGAAGAAGCTCTGATGGAGCATTTATGCCATTCTTATTCTCCCATATCTCTCAATCCACCCACTTTCCCCTCTTGTGCTTGTGGAGTGCTTCCAGCATAAGGGTTCAGCCAGCAATTGCTTTCATTGGTGAAATGGTGTCTGAATGCTAGTGTCTCTGTGTTTGTGGGTTTCTTAGAGGTAGTTGGTTGGCTCCTATGCGAACAGAATGTTGAACTAGATCCAGTATTGCTCTTATGTTGTTACATTCAACATGGCAGCATATTTTTGAGCTCTGCTGGCATGAGAGGCTTAAGGATTGATCCTAGAAGAGTTCTGAGTGTTAGAGAATAAACTCAAATATACCATTTTTAAGTGGAGTGAGTTCCCATGTCTGAGTCAATGAGTAATGTACATGTGTGAGAAATGCCATCTATGACTCATCTATGACATTATCTGCTCAGAGAAAGGCTGCCTGTTACTTAGCCTGCTGTGTTCTGTGAGCTCAGAACTGCTTACAGCAATATCCACAAATGTTCCCCAAAGCACTCACAATATAAATAATTTACAATAGTTTAATATTAGTCTGAGAAGAGCTCAACCCCCTGCAGGGTGGGGATAATGTTGCTGGAGCTCTGCTCAAAAGGTAAATGGGTTTTGGTCCTTTCTCTTAGGCAGCATCACCAATGGTCAATGCAACTCATCCAAAAAGATGCAACAGAATGGAATGGGATAGGATGGACTGGGAGGGAGACAAGGTTCAGTCCCAGGTATGATGGTGCCTCTGTAGATGGGGTAGATGAGTCTTCATTCCCATGATGATAACCACAGTATGTATTGGCAACAGATGGAATGTGTCAGAACTTTGTGGGGCTCCATACTATGGATCATGGTATTAAAGGGCTATTGGGCTTTGTGTCTGCCTGCATACAACTTCACTTATCTTGGAAATGTAATCCAGTGTGACAAGATTAAGAAAATGGCAGGGTTACAAAACCTTCAACAGGTAGAAGATAGGTAGAAATCAATAAGAGCAACTTTTTCTATCCTTGCATCCCACAGTGAGGAAAAGGTTGGGGAAAAGCTTCACATGCTGAATAATGCAGTTTCAATCCACTTTAGCAACTGTTTGCAAGTGGATTTTGTAATTTCACACAGTAGAATCTCATTGCAAAGTGCATTGAAAATGGATTGAAGGTGCCTTATTCAGTGTGCGTGAAAGTGCCCCAGGCTGTTAATATTGCATCTCATGCAGTAGTTAGAGGCAGGGTTATTACATAAGAAAAAGGCAGTATTTCTAATTGTCAGTGGTTACACAGTGGTGAGACAATAGGTATCCTGCATATGTGCGGAAGTACACTTGTTTTCTTCATTAATATGGCTATCAATCCAAACTACTTCCGTGTTGCTATCTCAGTTTGGTGTAGTGGTTAAGTGTGCAGACTCTTATCTGGGAGAACCGGGTTTGATTCGCCACTCCTCCACTTGCACCTGCTAGCATGGCCTTGGGTCAGCCATAACTCTGGCAGAGGTTGTCCTTGAAAGGGCAGCTGCTGTGAGAGCCCTCTCCAGCCCCACCCACCTCACAGTGGGGGAGGAAGGTAAAGGAGATTGTGAGCCGCTCTGAGACTCTTCGGAGTGGAGGGCGGGATATAAATCCAATATCTTCTTCTTCAACAGAAAAATGAGGAGCAACATGTAAGAGAAATGGCTCCCTCTAAATACTGAAACTTTGTTTAATGTAGTACTTCATGGGCTAGGCCAGCTTCCCATCCAAAATGTCTAATGAGTTGTGGCCAATCAGAGGAGCTCCTCATCGTGAGGCAGGAGAAGAGTCACACAGTAGTCTGGGGAATGCTAGGTTTCCCCTGAAAGAAACTACTGTTTCCATGAGGCAGTGCAAGAACATACATTTTCAGAGTATTGTCCATCTGGATAATTTGCTTGGCTTTTCTTCACCAAATATTAGGTCATGCAGAGATACAGAGATAACACAAGCTATGTTGCTCCTAGTCTCCTCTGGTATTAATCATGCAAGTTTAAAGGAGTTTGGCAGAAGATTGGGGGTATCAGAAAGTCTTTCTGAAGTCTCATGATGCCAGTTGAGAATGCATATGAGCATATTGTTCCAGATCCAAGCAATTTGTCTCTCTTTGCAATAAATGAACACTGAATCAGACAGCTGTAAGGAATAGAGGGAGACACCTCACAACTGGAAGTTACTAACTGGGAAATATTTCTATATGGGGGTCTTAAAATGTGGCCAAAAAAGTAGACCGTCTTTCTCACCCCTTGAAATGTTATGGCTGCGGGGGAGAGGAGCCACTGTGGGAAAGCAGTATGAGAACATGCATGCATAATCAGCTTTGAGGGGGGGCATGGCTCAGCATATGCATACTGTTTTAACACAAGTGAACAGTTTGCTTAATATTCAGCAGTGCCGATTGGAATGCATATAGGTTATGAGTCAAGCTAGTGGGCGATCTCATACCTGTTTCTAGATCTTTCTGGATCCTTTGAAATGTCAGTGACAGTGAAAGAAGTGATAGTGCAGATGATAAAGTGAGGCGGTGCTCATTGAGAAAGATCAGAAGGTAGAGAAGAGATCCATAGAAGGGTTAAAAAATCATATTCCAGTCCTAAAGCTGAATATGTGTATTATTGTGTACTGTTTGGGAGTAAATCCTATGAACTGCATAGAAGTGAATTTGGATTAATCCTTTTTTCAGAGTAATTCTGTGAGATTTATTTAAGTGTTCCAAGTAAATGTGTGTAGCGTTTTAATCTAGTGGATTACAGTTCTACTTGTACTTGTAAGGTGACCAGTGGAGGCTTCTTATTCAGTGTCAGTAAATTTAATGAGTGGAAATGGTCAGTTGAAGCTTTTCATGGCATGAAACTAAATAACATCAATAGCTATTTGTGGACAGATCAAGCTGATACTAAAGAAACAGCTAGAGTTTAAAAAAACCTGGCAACCCTCAGGTGTGCGGCTTCACATCCACCATGTTGAATAAGGGAAAAGACATTCATAAAACAACATGTATGCATGCCCCACTGATATTTTTAAAAGGTTTGTTGAGAATCTGAGCTAGAGCTGGTGGTACTACACCAGTATAAGAATGCAAGCAGTGCTTGCAGGGCTCATTCACTGACTGCTACATTTAGGCACTGAGAATCACACAGTGAGGGAGAAATTAGTGGTGAAGGCAGACTGGCTATCTAGTGGGGTTGCTATTTAGGCAGCAGTTGCCCAATTGTAATTGTTGCACCTCCTCATTAGGCTTGGGTTGTGTGCAAGGGGGAAGGATGAAGAGAACTCCTTGCAGCACCTGTTTCTGAACAGGTTAATGAAAAAGGGGGACCTGGTTCAGTGGATGAAAGAAAACAAGTGACAAACATGGTGACTTTTAGTTCTTTCAGAGTGGGGGATAAGAAGGAAGAGTTATTGGGAGGAATTCAGAATGAATTTTGGGTAGTATTGAGGGGAGGCAGAATTCCAGGTAATTCTGGGAAGAAAATGCATTGAGAGAGAGACCTGGACCAGACACTGCAAAGAATACTGTTCAACACAGATGAGCTCTTCAGTAAGTGCTCATGTATTTGTGCCCTAAGTTGATGGCTATCACAGTTGGTGGCAGTGAAGTCTGGAAATTAGGTAGTGTGTGAAGAAGCAATGGGGGCTGAATGGCTACCTGAAGCTGCTGGAATTCAGTTCTCACTTCACCTCCCTCTAGTGCATGTGGGGATTTGCATGGGAAAGAGTAATTCAGAGAATGTCTTGCATCAAACGTTGGATCAAAGGACTGGTACTAATTGATAATAAGGGAAATAAATGGTGCTTGAGTTTCAAATCCCCCCTCCCCTTCTCAGCTTGTTGCAATGGGGAAGTCCCTTGTCTCCATCCAGCAGGCACCCTGTTACCAGCTTGGACCTTAACCAGCATAGGGGGGGCGGAGGCACTGTTTGTCCCCAGCATTTTCCTTTCTTAAGGTTGCTAACTGCTTGGAGAAAAAAAATGATTAGTCCATTTAATTAAGGCTAAATGAGATGCTGTTTACCTCCATTTCATGAAAAGCTTCAACTGTCCATTTCCACAGTTTAAGCTTCTGTTAAAGGAACCAGGTGCCTTTATTTTTTATTAGACCTGTTGGCAACTGTGGGCATACTGCCTCTGAACAGGGCACTTCCACTTAGCTCTCTCTCTTCGTTTATGGAGGCTGCTTTGATCAGAGGACCTTGAGATGGTGCTGAGAGGCAATGAGAGTGGGCATTGCATGTTCATAAGGAGGCATTGCCTTTTCTACATGCGGCAGGTCCCTCCCCTTGAAATCAGAGGGATCTACTTCTGACTAAGGCTGGTTCGCTTTCACTTGTTATTTTAAGTTATTTCCTGGCTGCAATCCCCGGGGGCGGGATGATGAAGGGAGAGAAGAAGAATGGATGATCCAGGAGAAGGGCAAAAGAAACCACTATAAAATAAATTATTGGACTTCCTGGAAGTGAAAACGGGCGATATGGGAGCGGGGAATCCACCTGCACTGAAACTGCCTTTCATCTGCCTGTTAACAGCCCGCACAGCGGATGTAGCTTCCCCGAGACTGAACGTGACCGCCTGACGCTCAAGGCAGGGCGCAGAAAAGTCGCCGTTCTGTCTCTCGTCCTCATCCCCTCCCCCATTCAAGCGGAGAAGTGAAGCCTTTAGAAGCTCTCCCTGGAATCTGCGACGGAGGACAGAGATCCCGCTCCTCAGGAGCTGCCCAGGTGTTTGGTGACGATGCGAAGGGCTATTTTTATTTATTTATCTATTTACAAAACAACCCTGACTTTGGAGAGGACGGGTTCTTTCGCGGGAAGGGAGGTTTCTGTAGAACTGCAACCACGAGAACTCTAGAAACGATGTATTTAAATACAGATACACTTTATTGACCTGCCCTGCACATACAGACCCTATGTTGCGCTGCATAGGAAAACCCACCTGTTCTATGCCCCCCCTTTTTTCTTGAGCACTTCCGGTTATTTGGTTTGTTTCTTTGCTATTGTTTCTTATTTAAGATCCACCCGCCCCGCCCGGCAATTAGTTTATCCCTTTCCTGGCCTTTTTTTGCATCCCGAAGTCCAGGCAGACTTCGTCTTTCATTGGTCACTTGTAGCTCCGCGGGAAGGACGGCGCTACTCGACTCGGAGCCGCGAGGCAGAATTGTGTGGGGCTCCCGCCAAGGTCCACCAGCGCAACTGCAGTCCTATGCTGACTGCTTACTCGGGCTTAAAGCCCATTCAATTCAGTAGCACTTGCTTCCGAGTAAAGGTCTTTAGGCTCGGGCTGCTGACGTGCCTGGGAGCGGCGGAGATGCTCGCGAAGAATTCTTATATCGCCTTCGCATCCACAAACCGCCGGGAATCCGGAACTCGGATCCTATCTAAGCCTGCAGAATAATTCCTATTGAAACTAACGGGATTGATTCCAAATACGCCAGAGCGGAGGTTCCTTGCCTTCTCTCTCTCTCTCTCACGCGCGCGCACACACGACTGTTACTTCAGTGATTTACGTAGTAGAGACTTGTCAAAGCGGGGGAGCTAGAGGAGATCCTTTGCTGGGCGCCGCTGCTGGGAAACCTTTCGCGCCGGCTGTGCCGGCTTATTTCCAGCTCCGGTTTCGCGTCCATTCATCCACCAGGCGAGGAGAAAACCCCCTCCGGGCTTCTCTTTGGCTGTTGTTGTTTTGCTGCCCACGCCCGCCGCTGTAGTTCCTCCCCCGGCTGGCCGCACCGAGAGACCCACACCGAGGCGCGCGCACGCACACACACCCGTCCGGATGCCGCTGGAAGTGCCGCGTGGTTGGTGACTCGCCTGGTATATTTCACCCGTCGCGTTTGGCTCGGGCGCAGCAGCTCCTCCCCTTGGTGGTGCTATCCTCTGACTTGATCAAGTCCTCGAACGTGAACCGTTTCACTGAAAAGCACTTTTTTTTTCCAAAAAAGAAAAAAAAAAAGACAAGACACACAGAGAGAAAATCTACCAACAGTGAAAGAGCAGAATCCAACTACAGGAGTTTGGTATTTTTTAAAAATTAAATACAAACTGCTCGGCATCTCAGAGGCTGAGAAAAAGGTGGAAGAAGAGACCTTTGGCTGCGAAATAAGACTAATCCAGGCGGCTGTCCCCTCCCTCCTCCTCCTCCTCCTCCTGCTGCCCGGGATCCCCCTCGAAGCCCTTCAGGTCTCTCTGCAAGGCATGGAGAGAGGCGCTGGCTGGTCCTCCGGCTGCTGCTGCTGCTACATCGCTTGGATCGCCTCGGCATGGCTTTTGCTCGGCGCTTGGCGCCTCACCGGCGCTGAGATAACTTGCCGGTCTTGCTTCTCGGCACCTCCGTCTCCGGCATCTTTTCGGGTGAAGCTGCTGCAGCAGCCCTCGCCGCTGGAGGTTCCTCGGGGAGCGTCTCTCGGGCCAAGCGGCGGCGAGGAAGGGCCAAGCCGGCAGGAGAAAGCCTGCGGAGGATGGGGCAAAGGGGAGGAGGGAGAAGCCGTGGCCGGGCTCCAGGAGGCTCGGAGCTTGGGAAGGGGTCAGCCAGCGGCCGGGGGTGGCTCCTCGGGGGGGCCCGGGCGGAGCCGCCAGCCGGGCCGATCTGGCCACCTGCGGGGCAGCGGAGGAGCCTTGGCTCTTGGCGAGCAGGAGGCGCAACTGTTGCCCGCAGGTGCCGGACGCCGGGCAGCCACGCCGGGCGGCCCCCCTCGAGCGCCGCGGGCCAAGAGGAGCAGCGACGAGCAGCAGCAGCGGCCTTTTGCCCCGGGGCAGCTGGGGGCCGCGTCCTTCGCGGATGGCCAGAAGGCGACCCGGGCGCAAGGGCGAGGCTCGAAGGAGGAAGGGCGGCTGGGCAGGCTGCGGGGCGGCGGCGACGAGCTGAAACTGACCAGCACGACCTTCGCCCTCACCGGCGACGCGGCCCACAACCAAGCCATGGTGCACTGGTCCGGCTACAACAGCAGCGTGAGTCGCCGCGGGCGCGGAGGGCGAGCAGAGACACCCCGCGGCGGCCTCGGCCAGAAGGCGCTGCTTTGGCTGTCTGGGGGGGGGGGGGGAGAAAAGTTTGGGGCTGGGGGGGAAGTACTGTCCGGAGGGGGGGCGCCTCAGGGGCCACAGAAGAGCTGCCCGAAGCCGTCTAAGCGCTGAGCTGGGCTGGCGACCAGGGACGCCCCAGAGAGCCCCGCTCTGCCTCCCTTTCGTGAGCGGGAGTTAAGAAATGCAAGACGAGCTGCAGGAAGAAAGTTGGATCTACCGACTTGTCAGTTTAGCGCTTGTTCTCTCTCTCCGCCCCCCCGGCCGCCGCTCCGTTTGCTGCATGTCTCTTTTGGTCGTGCAGAAGACGCTTCGGCACTCTTGCATTAGAAAACGAATAACGCGGGGTAGGAGGGGCTGCGGGCGGGGGGGGGCAGTCTGTTCTCTCGGGAGAGGCCCCGCGTTTGGCTTATGAAGAGGTGGAAGAGCCACAGGCGTAGCTCGCACATTCGCGCCCCCGCCCCGAAATGCCACAAGAGAGGAGGAAACTCCGGGAAGCTCCATTTATCATCCATATATTAATCAAGGGCAGTTCCAGACCTTCCCCGCGTCCCTGCCCCCGCACAATGTAGGAGATCCATAAAACGAGTTGAGGCATCCCTGAAAGTTTGCATTGAATTGAAGCTCTCGATAGATATATTTTTCCTGGAACTAAGTTTTATCAAAAGGTGGCGCCCTTGAAGTTTTATTCTGACTAGCTGCGCAGGATGTAGCTTTATTACAGGAATGTGTCTGCTGGATAGAGCAATGAAAGGGACATTGTTAGGTTAGGGACACTTCGCTAGCTGGCGTCTCGCTTTATAATGGTCCTTGAACGGCCATAAGAAAGACTTCTAGTTTTGTTTTATTTTGATGGAAGAAATGGTAAAGCCTGCTCTCCCATGAAGGCTGGAAGCAATCCAACTTCTCTTTAGGGGGCTGGGGACAGCGTGTTGGCCACACTGTTCTCATTACTGTCTCCTTATTTATTGGTGTTTTTTTTTTTCCATATTCTACAACCAGGTACAGAACAATTAGAAGCTCAAAACAGAATGTGTGGCTCTGAAAAATGTGTTTCCCAGTCAGTTAGAATTAACACTTTACCCTCCATTTTATTGGCCCTTTACCACCCAATCCTTTCATGTCTAGGCTGCCCGCTAGAATGTGGGGAGGGATATGTTTACAGTTTGGTCATACTTTATGATCTGGAAGTTTGATCCTTGCTGGATTATATTCATTTACTTAGCAATAGGTATTGTAACATGAACATAGATGCACATTGATTTTTGATTGGGACACACTATGGTGCCTCTGTAGTTATTTGAAATGAAAGAAATCATTACTGCCCTTAAAAATGTGTCAAATCTTGGAGTGTTGTAGAATCCTAATGTTTTCAAACAACAACCTTGGTCTATTTAGTCAGCTATTCCTGCTTTCTCGTCTTGAGCATTAGATGCTTAGTGTTCCACCAAAAGAGCTAAGTTGCTGGTATGGATTTTCAATACTTTTTTCAATTGCCTGTAACAAGTGTTCAAAATGGCCCTGATACTTTGATGCAATAAGGATTTTGCTTTTCCAAAGGTAGGTGAATCTCAGAAAAGGATGTAATTTCTTTCTTATAGTAGTGTCATTCAAAACCTTATTTTATGCTAGATAATTCTCATTAACAGTGGTTAGATGGTCTAGTGCAGTGTAGTAGCGTTCTGCTTTTTCTTAATAGCGACGGATAGAAAGATTTGGCTGCAAAATCACATTAGCAGGTATCTTTCAGATGTGGAATGAACTGGATAACTGGGGTGTTTGTGGGAAGTGAAGCAAGTCATCATGTTATTAAATAAGTGATATCCATCCAGGTTCTGGGAAGACTTACATTTTTTCTTCCTTTCTCATAGGAGAAAGCACATGCTCTGGCTCCTGACTAATTAGCTTTATTTTTAAAAGCCTGCCACCACTGTGAACCTACAGGGAAAGTCAAATGCTAAACTTGACTTTGCCTTCAAGGGGGAAAAATATCTGAGATAGTAGCATCAGGCCTTTTCCTCCTCACTGCTGCAGTCTTGCTTCTACCCAATTTGACAGTGGACTTGATTGTGGTGTAAGGAGGTCAAGCAATTGGCCTAAGGGTGCACAGTGAAATGGTGATTTGGGCTCACATTAGAGCTCAAAGCTATTACAGGCCTGACTGCAAGTCTTTTATTACTGCTTGCTGCCTGGGAACCTGTTTCCTGAACACAAAGATGATGCAGAGTTTTTGAGAGGAATGGGGTGTGTGGGGGAAGCTACAGTGGCAACATCCCTTCACTGTGTTGCTTCTCTTTTGCTCTCAGGACAGGTTTCCAGTTCTCAGTTTATTCAGCTAATGAACACATATGGGCTATATCCACACTGGTGTTTTCTTTAAAAAAAGATTTGACAAAGTCTCCCTCTTGCTTTTAGTAATAGAAACTGGCAAAAGTGGTGGTTTTGTATACATTTAATTCTAGTATAGAAATCTCTCCTGGGGCTTTAAAACCCTGCCCGATAGGAGAGAAAATAGTGGATTTTCTTTTAAAAAGCTAATGGAAGGTACAAGGCTGCATGTTGTTACAGGGAAACAAGCAGCTCCAATGCAGAATTTAAACGCATTTAAAAACCAAAATAAGGAATCATACTTGATAAAAGAATGTTGGATCATAAGTCATTTGCAAATTAAGCTAAGAAGTTGGATGATTGTGTTAGGGACAGGAAGTATGTGTGTGTGTGAATGAATGAATGTAGGCAAATCCCTTAAATTTTTTCACTCCTGTTTGCTGGGTATAACAAAGAGACTGCTGCTTCAGCACCGCAGTGGGGGGCTATGGAGCAGCATCCACTCCTGCTCTAATAAGACATTTATTTGAAATTATTTAAGCCTCATGCTCAGTTTTTCTCAACACATGTCTCAACCTGAGGATGGCTTTGGAGAGAACAAGAAGTTAACTTTAAAAGATAGAAGATGATAGTTTAGTAGCACGCTTGTGGTGATCATATTGAAACATCAGATACACATGATGGTCCCTTCTGGTGTGCAGAGTGGCTGTATCTTTTTAACTATACAAGAGGACACTGGGATTTTCTAGTACAAAGGAATGAACTGTTAGCCTCTCATCTCCTGCTTTTGTTATGTGTTTTGGCGGTGTGGCTTTAGTGGTTAGAGTGTTGTACTATGATCTGAGACACTTTGGCTGTGATCACACACACAAAATAATACACTTTCAGTCCACTTCCAATACACTTTCCAACTGGATTTCATTGTGTGAACTGGCAAAATCCAGTTGGAAAGTGCAATGAAAGTGTATTGAAAGTGCATTATTTCATATGTGTGATCACAGCCCCAGATTCAAATCCTCTTTCTGCTATGGAAGCTCACTGGGTGACCTCAGGTCAATCACAGACGTTTAGCCTAACCTATCCCATTTGCTTTGGGATCACATTGGGGAGAAAGTTAAAGTATAAATGAAGTAAATGTGTAATAGTTTCTGTTCATTTGTGTTCAGCTTCCTTTTCTTCTGCCAAGTTCCTCTTCTAGTTCCATTTCTATTTCAAGGCTTTTCTTAGCCTTGTTTTACTCCTCCACTGTCAACCCATTCTCTCTTTTCTCAGTATTAGTTTCTGGTCCATTTCCCCTCTTCCTGTGTTGTATTTCAGCAGCCTTCGTATATTACATTACATGATAAAATCCAAGCCTTTTCACTAGTTGCAAAGTGGCCCTCAAAGCAAAGGGAAATCTAGGTTAGGGGTGTCAAACTCATTTGTTATGACTGCTGGATCTGACATAAATCAGACTTTGTCAGGCCGGGCCATGTGTGCTGTAAAATGTAATGGCAGGTACTGTAGCAAAGTGCATAAACACAATTAAAGCATGTTTTACTTAAAATAAAACATGCTTAAAACATTAGCACACTTGCAATATTTTGTTTAACAGTCTCTGATAACTGACACCTCTTGCTCTGAATTATTGCATCAAAATCTGAAGATGATGTCTGTGCTGTAGCAATTTTGAGTATGCTGTTCAGGTGTGTATCTGTAAGCTGCAAGCCTACTTTGGATTTATTGACATTCATTACAATGCTCAATGCCCTAGAACCCAGGGGAAAACATGAAACGGATTGACATTGTGAGCTTTTGTACATAAGTTGCTTTGTGTGCTGGTCAAGAACATGAGAAGGCACCATGACACAGACTGAGGGCTGTGTGTTTATCTACAAAACTAGAGTCTTCCTTAGAGAAATAACCGCGACTCCTATGAGGCAGTGCAAGAATAGAAAGAAAGACTGGATCAGGGTGACATGAATACAGTGCAAAAGAAATAGTCCACATTGCTTTCCTACTGAGAAAGGCTGGATTGGGAGGGGAACCCAGTTGCACTCTGGCAAAACCAGCTAAACACACACACACACAAACACACACAGAGTAGCAAGGCAAAAAAATCTCTTACCTTGAGTAAAACTTTATTTTAAGGTGCCTTTTGTATTTCTCCTATGCTATGCAGCCAAGCAAAGGAGCCTCCCGCTCATTCACTTTTCCCCCTCCCTCTTGTCCATGGGAGAGCTTGTCTCTGTAACTCTGCAGTGCAATTGAGAAAGCCTGGTACAGCTCAAGTTTCTATTGAGAGAACTCTAGCTGTGCCAGGCTCTCTTAATCACATAACAGAGCTACAGAGCCCAGCTCCTCCATGGACTGAGGCTCTTCCTCCCTCCCCCTCCCTTGGAGAAGAGGGAGGGGGGAAGAGGGAAAGAGCAAGAGGCTGCTTTTCTGGGCTGCATTGCACAGCAGAAATACCAAAATGATGATAGAAGGAGGCAGGAGTGGGAGAAGGAAGCAGATAATGGTCAGTTGCTGGTGGGCCTGATTGGAGCCCTTTGCGGGCTGGATCAGGCCAATGGGCTGCACATTTGACACCTCTGATATAGGCACAAATCTGAGTAGGTTAGGGTTGCCAACCACCATGGAGTGGCTGGAGATCTCCCACTATTATAACTGACTCCAAGTGAAAGAGATCAGTGTACTGGGAGAAAATGGCTGCTTTGGAAGGTGGACCCTATGGCATTATACCCAACTGAAGTCCCTCCTCAAACCCCACCTTCTTCCCCTCCCCAGACCCTGTCTTCCTCAGGCTCCACCTCCCCAAATTTCTAGGTATTTCCCAGCCTGGAGCTGGCAACCCTAATGCAAGTGCTAATTAAGTATTTCAAAGTTTATAATATGAGGTGGAAGTGTGCCAAAATCCTAATTATTCGTTTCCATGAAAGATAGTTGCTGTGAAAAGAAAGGAATAGCTATATGTTGCCAGAGGGCAGTTGGCCAAGGTTGTTCAACCATAAGGCTGTTCCAGTTAGGAGGGAGGTTCTTGTTGTTCCTGACTGGTCAAGAATGATCTTCTCCAACTTATCCTTCAGCCTTTACAGTCATGTAACTGAAAGGCCTGGAGTAATCACTTATAACCTTATTGGCAGGGGAATCCACATTCAAAACACTGGAGAACTGATTGAGGTATGGGGGAGAAGCTGTGTGGAAAGAAAGAAGGTATGTGTGTGTGGGGGGGGGGGGCTGAACATGCCTATGGTAAAGGAAGAATTCTCTCCAATGCTGAATGACCTTGCTTCATTGTCTTGCTGCTCTTTTCAGCATGTATATAAAAACAGGCAGCAGAAGTGATGCCCTTGCTCTTTACACATATGCATAAGCTGTAAATGTGCAAGAGAGTCCACAGTCTTTAGTGGGCAGTCACAGACACGCTGAGTTGCAGGGATACCCAGGATACAGCCCTTCATCTGTGCAGTCAGAAGTTCATTACAAAAGGCCATCATATATACTCTTATTAATATGGGAGTAGTCAGCACATATAGATAGAAAGTTTGTTCAAATTTTGCTGAAAATTGGAACCCTAGATGAATTGGTGAGCACATATATTTTTTCATTGCCCTAAATTTAAAACAGGAAAAGAAAATTTTCTGACAAAATGGTTATCAAAATTTTCACCCTTTTCTAAGCTTACAAGACTGTCTCTTGTAAACAGTCTCTGTCATGACTATATAGTAGATGTGGCAAATTTCTGTTTTACTGTACTTTTAAATTTGTAATTTTATGGGTGTATGGCTTATGAGCTTTTAAACCTAATAAATGATTGATCTTGCATAAGCTGTAAACTCTTCCAAAAAGAAGCATTTTTTTTTAAAAAAATGTTCTATAGGGGCTCAAATCCAACAGATGGGGCTCTGTAATTCATGTGTGGGTTCTGGCTTTTGGTTTGAGACCACTGATTTAACTTTACAGTTTAACTTCCTGGATAATTTACACACTTGAAATAAATGGCTACTGCTTCTATTTGAAGGAACTAGGGATGCCAGCCTCCAGGCGGGACCTGGGGATCCCCCAGAATTACATAATCTCCAGACTACAGAGATCGATTCCCCTGGAGAAAATTGATGCTTTGAAGGGTGGCATTGTACCCCACTGAGCTCCCTGTCTTGTCCAGGATCAACTCCCAAATCTTCAGGAATTTCCTAACCTGGATCTGGCAACCCTACTGTCCCATTCACCACTGGTGGCCCAGTGGGATCTGGCAACCCTAAAAGGATACTTCATTTTGTCAACAAGTATTTGATTCACAGGCTATGGATTAATGCCCACAGGAAGAAGTTTCTAAGAATTACCAATTTAGGAAAGTCTCCTTTTATATGACCCCAATGAGTTTGCAGAATTGCTGGCAGGGCAGTATGTATTGGTTTGTAATACCAATCTTCAGTATTTCTGTATGCCGTACATTTCACATGTATTATATAACCTTTTCTCTCAGAACTACCATTCAGCCATGATGACTGTTCTCATTGGATGTTAACGGTATTGAGATGGAAGAGGAACAATGTTCCCTTTAAGCTTCAGAGTCTTGTGAGCAAAAATTCTACTTTGTGAGCTACTGGCATTAAAGTTGTGAGCTACTGCATAAATTAGTGTGCTCTGGGG
This sequence comes from Heteronotia binoei, assembly GCF_032191835.1. Lineage (NCBI taxonomy): Eukaryota > Metazoa > Chordata > Lepidosauria > Squamata > Gekkonidae > Heteronotia > Heteronotia binoei. The sequence goes on along the minus strand of NC_083228.1, from coordinate 72,603,729 downwards.
TCATCCTTCCTGAGCTAAGACAAAAATGTGTGACCTGGAGGCTAAAAATCTGTGAGCTAGCTCATGCTTACTCAGTTTAGAAGGAACACTGATGAGGAAGCCCTCTACTCTTTGAAATTAGATAGTTCTCTACCTTCTGTATATTGATACTTTTGATTATAAACATGCACTTCAACTGAAATTAAAAAGCGTATAGAAAACATTACTAGTTAGTTGAATAGAGATTCAGATTTTCAGCTACCTTTGTATCTTCTATAGCAGGGGTGGCCAACGGTAGCTCTCCAGATGTTTTTTGCCTACAACTCCTATCAGCCCCAGCCAGCATGGCCAATGGCTGGGGCCGATGGGAGTTGTAGGCAAAAAACATCTGGAGAGCTACTGTTGGCCACCCCTGTTCTATAGGGCTTCTGCATGAAAGATGTCAACAGAATGTGCTCAAACCCTGATTTTAGCTGTATTTGGAATGGAAATGTATTTCCCCCCATGAATGTGTACTTTGTCTCTAGATTCTCAGTCATTATGAATAGGCTCCATGGGTGTTGGGAGGGCATGAGGAATGTGGGAGTGGGGGAGACCTGAAATTTCAGAGTAGAAAAAAACTGTTCTGTAGGTGAACTTTTGTTTTTCTTCCTAGAAGAATATGGCTTGTTTTAAAGGGGTCGTTCTATGTTTGGCATTAGAAGGACAGTTCTAATGCCGGTTTGGTGTAGTGGTTAAGTGTGTAGACTCATCTGGGAAAACGGGGTTTGATCCCCCACTCCTCCACTTGTAGCTGCTGCAATGGCCTTGGGTCAGCCATAGCTCTTGCAAGAGTTGTCCTTGAAAGGGCAGCTTCTGGGAGAGCTCTCTCAGTCGCACCTACCTCACAGGGTGTTTGTTGTGGGCAGGGATGGATCTAGGAGGGGACAGAGGGGGGTGCTTGCCCCGGGCACCAACAGAGGGGGTGCGCCAAATTGGGTATGGAGTCCATTGTATTCTATGGGACCACAAGATAGAATGGTCCATAAGGGGGCGCCATTTTTTTAAATTTGCCCCCTCTCAAAAACGCGTAGATCTGGTCCTGGTTGTGGGGGAAGAAGTTAAAGGAGATTGTAAGCCACTCTGAGACTCTGATTCAGAGAGAAGGGCGGGGTATAAATCTGCGGTTGTCTTCTCATCCCAGGGTCCACAGGTCTTTGTACTCAGCAATGTACAACTTAGCAGAAATGATAGTGTGTGAATTAGGGAGGCTCAAATAACATATAAGTCTTCTTCAAATGGTGGTTTCTGTATTAGTATGCAAATAATGGCTGCTTCACACAGTGAAATGCATCAGGGTATGTATTGTGAGTAATTTTCAGCTGTTCATGTGGTATCTATGAAGAGCAAGGTCCATAGATATAGCCACAATTATCCAGCAGCAGCAGTTCCTGCAGTGGAAACAGTTGGAAAGATGTGGCTGTAGTTATGCTCTGTCCCTTGTTAAAAGGGTTTGTGGGATCATGGACATGCAAGCACTTTGATAGCTCCAAGTGCATTGTATGTAGCCAGTTTCTACCGGAATCTCTCATTAGTTCACAAAATTACCAAGTCCTAATTGCTTCTTAAAGATGTGTGACAGCTAAGTCAATGATCTTTCAAAATTCAGCTATTAATTGATTTTGGGCTAGTAAATATAGATATAGGATTCTTGCCAGCATTTCTTCTCACAACCACTGGCAGTTCAAATAAAGAATGAAAAAAGTAAAACTACAGAAACTTTGCTACACAATGTGGCTGTTTAGTTATTTAAAAAGCACTGGGTGCTGGGGATCCATTGCACCTGCACGGCTCCCCCCCCCCATTTGTATGCCATTTAGGGGAGGGACGGTGGCTCAGTGGTAGAGCATCTGCTTGGGAAGCAGAAGGTCCCAGGTTCAATCCCTGGCATCTCCAAAAAAGGGTCCAGGCAAACAGGTGTGAAAAACCTCAGCTTGAGACCCTGAAGAGCCGCTGCCAGTCTGAGAAGACAGTACTGACTTTGATGGACCCAGGGTCTGATTCAGTATAAGGCAGCTTCATATGTTCATGTTGGACTTCATCTGTGCAGCACTGTATTTTTTAGTACTTGGGGTATTTTGTTGGTTATGACTTTTCACAAACAACCATAGGAAAGACCAGCCATGGAATTCTTCTTAATTGTTCAAGAATTTAATTTCTGATGAGCTAACAGAGAGTGTATTGTCCATCAAGCGCTTTGGAACCCTTTGTGTGATTTTGGCTTGAAATCCTTACTTGCATCCTGCTGAAAAATCACTGGTAAAGGTACGGTAATTAGTTTTGGGATGGTTACTCACAGTCTAGGTTTGCTGGCTTTCACAAAATGCTACAAGGTCAGCTTTCTTTCTTTCTTTCTTTCTTTCTTTCTTTCTTTCTTTCTTTCTTTCTTTCTTTCTTTCTTTCTTTCTTTCTTTCTTTCTTTCTTTCTTTCTTTCTTTCTTTCTTTCTTTCTTTCTTTCTTTCCTTCCTTCCTTCCTTCCTTCCTTCCTTCCTTCCTTCCTTCCTTCCTTCCTTCCTTCCTTCCTTCCTTCCTTCCTTCCTTCCTTCCTTCCTTCCTTCCTTCCTTCCTTCCTTCCGTCTTTCTGTCTTGCTTGTTGGCTTATTGTACTGTGAAAGGAGCTGAATCCTTTCCCTCCAGCACTGTCTGGTTGCTTCTCCATTATTTGTGTTAATTCTGTATTGTGTTTATATACATACAATTGCCTATGACAATATAATTAATTATATACATGCATCAAGAGGTCTGGGAGAAATCTAAATAGTAATTAATGTTCCTCTTCCTTGTGCATCTGATACCTTTTGTTCACGGAACTGGAAATTATTGAATAGAAAGGTGTGGAGGTACATGCCTCTCTGCCTGCTCCGTCTAGATAATAATGGCTGGGAATACTGTTGGCAGCATTCTGATGAGACTGCAAGGCTTCTAATGTACAAATTGTTAATCAGGTGCTGTTATTTACCTCTCACCTTGGTGAGCTGCAGTTTTGGGAGCCTGATGGGCTGTAATGTGTGGCTGGTGTTTTTTAATTGGGGCCTCTACCAATGCAGGATGTGAGAAGTGGAATTATTTATCAATTTGAATGGATAGTTTTGCAGAGAGTAGGGTTTTTTTTTTAAAGAGGGAAATTCTGACTTCAGCAGGCAGCTATCCAGAAAAGGGTTCATATAAGCTTTTTGCTGAGTAACTTACTCCTGTGATACTGAACGACCCTTGGCACTTACCGTGAGGGGTCCTTCTCCTAGGAGGAAAGGAGGACATCTTGGGTGCTTTCCCACCGTCCAATCAGGGAGGCAGGAATCAAAACTTCCTCTTCCTGTGGCTGTGGGGAACCACCCATCTTCAGTTCGGGTGACTCCGAGCAGCAGTATAACGTTAACTGTATCTATAAAAATAAAAAACTTCTAACAAGTGAAACAGCAACAACTATTAGTCTGTCGGTGCCCATAAGGGAGATGGGCGATCGACGAAAGTATAAATTTTATAGATAGGAAAAGTAGGGACCAGGCCCGAAGACCATCAAATGTTGGTAGAGATGTAGTTAGATACAGTGGAGAATTCAGCTGCCCAAGGTAGGGCGATAGATGGGAGGGCAAGATGTCCTCCTTTCCTCCTAGGAGAAGGACCCCTCACGGTAAGTGCCAAGGGTCGTTCTCCCTAGGAGGCGGAGGACATCTTGGGTGCTCCTAGAGCAGTAGGTTACTTAGGGAGGGATCGCCCTACTCAGGCAGTACATGCTGTAAGATTCGTCTACCGAAGGCCGCATCCGCCGACGCGTAAGAGTTCAGCTTGTAGTGTCGAACGAAGGTGGAGATTGACGACCACGTAGCTGCCTTACACACTTCCTCGACTGAGGCGTTCCTGCTGAAGGCTGCGTTAGCGGCTGCGCTTCTGGTCGAGTGTGCTGTGATCCCAGGCGGAATCTCGAGGTGCAAGGCCTTGTAGGCCTCCGCTATGCACTGCTTAATGGCGTAACTAATGGCCGACTTGGACATCTTTTGCCCTATTCTGGGTGCAGAGATATTGATGAACATAGAGTCTGACTTACGTAGTGACTCTGTTCTAATCAGGTAGACTTTGATCGCCCTCCGCACGTCCAGGGTGTGCCAGGTTCGTTCCTTGGGGTGTCTGGGATCCGGACAAAAGGATGGTAGATTGATCTCTTGATTTTGGTGGAATCTGGATGACACCTTTGGTTGGAAGGTAGGATCCGGGTAGAGTACGACCTTGTCCTTGTGGAACACGCATAGCTCCTTCCTAGTAGACAGAGCTCCTAACTCGGAGACCCTTCTGGCCGATGTTATTGCCACCAGGAAAATCGTCTTCATGCGAAGCATCTTTAAGGGCACTTGCATGAGCGGTTCGAAGGGTGGACCTGTTAGGGCGGTCAGCACTGGGTTCAGCCTCCAGGTCGGGAACCGATGAGTCTGCGGTGTGGAGCTTAAGGAAGCTCCTCTAAGGAACCGTCGGATGTGAGGGTGAGACGACAGGGATACACCATCCACCTGCTGAAGTACTGACGACAGTGCCGCGATCTGGCGTTTGAGGGTGGCTGGCTTCAGGCCGGACTGCAGCCCATCCTGAAGGAATTGTAGCACCCTAGGAACAGTAGGGTGTAATGGATCCACACTCTTTCTCCGGCACCACCTGTGGAAGGCTTTCCAAGACATGTTGTAGATCCGCGTCGTGGATTCCTTTCTGGATGCTAGGATGGTATTCGTCACTTCGCTGGTGTACCCTAGGTCTAGTAGCGATCTCCTCTCAACCTCCACGCGGTCAATCTCAGCCATTCTGGGCGGGGGTGCCACACTGGTCCCTGCAGCAGCATGTCCGGCCCGGTTGGAAGGTGGAGGGGTTTCTCCGCCGACAACTGCTGGATTGAAGAGAACCAGGGACGCCGAGGCCACCAGGGCGCAACTAAGATGACTTCTGCCCCCAGCGACCTGATCCTTCTGAGAACTTTTGGGATGACCGGGATTGGCGGGAAGGCATACAGGAGACCTTGAGGCCACGGGGATGTTAGGGCGTCTGTGGCCTCCGCCTGACTGTGAAAGTACCTTGTGAAGAACCGGGGCAGCTGGTGATTCTGTGGAGATGCGAAGAGGTCCAGGGTTGGCGGGCCGAAGTGTTAGGGAAACTGCTCTCAAAATGAGATTGGGGAATTAGATTGAGAGACAGTTAGCCCCAAAAAGGAATCTTTTATTATCTGTGTATACCAGGCTCAACCGTTCAGATAGTCAATGCTCAATAAGAGACTCTAATTTAGTAAAAATCAATTGTAATTTATTTAGAATAATATTTCTTTCATACAAGGTAAAAATACAAAACACTCACACATTCACACAGGTCTAGGAAATATAGATAGATCAATAGGGGAACATATATGGATAAACAGACAGGGTAATATTTACCATCGTAGTCTTCCAGGAAGGTTTCCAATGGCGACTTAAGAGGACAGGGGAAATGGACCCAACACTGTGGCCAGAATTGGGGATGGATCTAGACAGCGGGTAATAGGGGTTGCTGAATAGAAAGCACACATGAGTGGAGTTGGGTCAGAGGTTAAATAGACTCTCTTAGACCCCTCAGGTGCTGGGAGGTCCAAGGGAGGAGAGATGGGAGGTTCAAGAAGGCTGGACATTCCTTACTGACACCTAATTGGATGCCTGCTTTGGCCAATGAACTTCACCTTAGTCCAGTGAACCTGGAAATTTCCAAGCTGCAATGTTGCCTGGGTTGGCCCCAGGGTACTTAGACTGGAGTAAGAATGGGAATGGCTGGATACTTAAGTTTAAATGGGATTAACTAGGAGGGTGACAATAGGTAATCAAATGCTGGCCTAGGTACCACCCGGGTTAGACAAAAGACTTGATGAAGACAGGAGATGTCCTTCCTCTTTCTCATCTTCTGCTGGGCAAGATTTATTGTTCTGGCATTGCTGAGCAATTAGGATCAACAGTGGAGCTATTAATCCATTCTTAAAACAGATGGGTTGCTTGCAGGCTCAGGGTGTGTACGTGTGACTTTCCCACTAAGAAGGAATGAGTTCAGCCTGGCAGGGTAAGCTTGGGTCAGGAAAGCAAGCTGGATTCTGCTGTTGTTAGCTCTAGGTCCATGGAGCCAGGCTGGAAACATGGTGGCTTCTTCCACTGCAGTGGCCAAGACTGGGCACACAAGGAGCAGCTGGAGCATGTCTGTATTTCTGGCTACCACTCTTCAGAGATGTAGAATGCAAAGCTGCCATATAAGCCTTAGAAAGTGTAAGCAAAGTCCACTTCTTAGAGCAGATGTGTGAGAGTCAAATCTCCAGGCACCCTGGCAACCATGCTGGTGATCATGATGTTCACATGTATGAAAAGTAGGGGGCTTTTGCTCACAGTTCCCCCCCTCAAGACCTACGTCACCATCTGGTGGCGAGGTCTTGCAATAACACAATGTCCATATCTGTAGTTGACAGGCGGCGAGTCCACGTAGCTTCAGGTGTCTATCGGGGTGTACCGTCTATCTAAAAAGGTTGGAGCCACTATCTAAACTACTCAAAAATCAATTTGGAAAAATATTCCAATAGGCCAAAGGTTCCTTCCTTTGAATACTACGATGCAGGGATAACAGGCATTGGCAACGTTGTAGGGCATACAGTATTAAAACACAGGGTTACAACCATTGAAATAAAAGTTGAGTTCATAAAATCATTACTGCCATTTAAACCAGATAAATAACAAGAATTGATCTATAAATCACACACAATCATGACAATAATTGATTAGGAAAACACACAGGTACATTAGAGTTCATGGTTACAAGTGAATCCATATCTTAATCTTGAGTCTTCTTTTCTTCTTCTCCCCCCCTTGATAAGCTTCTTATACTGGGGTTTGAAGAGGATCTTCTTCCATGTACCTATTGGGTATGTGAAAGTCCTAGTGGAGGGTGAACTAAAGAGTCTTCCCACCCCCCCTAGCACCCAGCGAAATCTGTCTTTATTGTTGCTAAAAGGGAGTCTTCCTGTAACCCAGCATGTAATTGGCAATGGTGCTTTTCTGCCTGTATCACTGATGGTCCATAGAGCAACCGTGGGCTTTGAGGAAAGAACCAAAAAGGAACCAAAAACATTCACACATGACAACATGGAGATGATTCTGTACCATTGTAGGGAGCAGTGAAAGCAGATCAAAAACGCATACATTCAACCATGAAGAAAGGAGTCTTAAAAAGCTATTAGTGAAGTGTCCTCCTGTCCAGAGTATGGTGACCAGTGAGCTTTTACGTCACAAGCTTACATACGTCATGTTAGGGGCCTGCATTGGGCAGGTTTGCCCATTACACTAATCATTCAGGACTTTAGGAGGCTTTTTCCTTGTCAAGGAAGGAAAGTAACATACACAATTCAGAAAACACAACCCCAAATATACTTTGTTGCAACATAAAACTTAAAATAAAACATTGTGCACAATCCAGGAAAATGACCATAGTTTGGGGCGTCCCCCATATGACGAAAATAGTTCCATAAAGAAGAGACAAAAGAAAACCTTTGCTATAGCTTTGGAATATAATGAATTGTCAAAACAATATAAAAACTTCAAAAACAAAAACTGAGGCCTCAATAGAACAATGCTAGCTAGCTTTATATGAGAGGGATCATACCTAAAATGGCAGGTGAGCTAGAGCAGAGAAATTAAAAACCTGGACATAAGTGAGGTGATCAAGTCCCACTACATCCAGTTTTTCTCTGGGCTAGTTCAGCTGAAACGATCTCACATGTGAGCACAGATTTCAACAAAAACTTAACAAAACAAGAATTCTGAAAAGCAACATAAGGGTTACACATACATAAAACAATTCTTAACAGGACTATCAACAACTCTTAGAACTACTGAGCATGCATTAGATTTGATTTGCAGGTCCAGATTCCCTGCACATCTATATTGAAAGAAAAGATGAGCAAACTTAACAAAACAGTTACAACATCCTAGAAATCAAATTATGGTTAATTCACCTTGACAAACACATTAAACAATTCATAACAAGAGAAAAGATGTGGCAAGGCATCTGTAGTACCAAGAGAAAATGCTGAGTAGTTGCAAGGACAAGTCAAAAGAAAGACTTGAAGCACGAAAGCATATCCCTTGAAGAAGAAACCTTTTATGGAGTAAAAGGCAAAACTAAAATGATGGCACAATGCTCCAGGTTTAAGGCTTGTGCCAGAGAACAATTTTCCTCTGTGCATCCACAGAGTGCAAAGAATGTGTTGCTGGAAGGCAACATGCTGTCAGAAATACCAAGTAGACCAAAATTTGAGCATAATACAACAAGACTTAAATTGGGGAGCCTTGATAGGCTCAGTCAGCTGGTTATAGATGCAAAAATAACACAAAGGACATTTAGTAGCAAGAAGAAAATCATGATCAGAAATGGACCCTGAGGAATCTACATTAAGAATCTAACAGGTTATTGCTCATTTCCTTGAGAACATGGAAAATAGAAAAGGGTTTTCGCTCAGAGAAAGTCTAGCTCTAACAAGATATATATTATAGGTGGAGGCAGAACCATCCATTGGTCATTATATTGCTTAAGACCAAACACAGATATTGAGCCCACAAGGTGGGGCCTTTTAAGAACATGCGGATACCTTTTTCCACAGGCAGACTGGATTAAACTAGAGTTAAAACTCAAGATTCACCAAATAGCTAAAAGGGAAGATTGATCATAGATGGAACATAGCTATAAATGACATTCAGAGAGCAAATGAAGATACCAATAGTTGAAGCACATTTGAGGAATCCAGATTTCTAATGGAGACCAAAAACCTTCAGGAATTCTGCCAAAACAAGAGTATTAGTTCTTGAGTCTTAAGGGAGAAAAAGCACAGGGAGAGGGTAATTTTACCCCAAGGAAGTGTACAGATGTCCTATACTTCTTGTAGGAACCAAAATTTGTGAGATAAAATTTTCTGAGCTCCAATGCCCAGCAAAGGGCCCACAGATTGCAAAGCAAAGCACTGGGAATGCCCAATAGACTTTGAGGAGCAATTTCTTAAAAGTGTTTCCCTTAAAATCAAAGCTACAAAACCTGAGTATAGGGGAGATTGGTACCAGTCACTAGAAAAATATTTTAAGACTTAAAAGGTACAGCAAAAATAAATAACAGAAAGAAAGCTGTTAATCTAGGAGAACTCTTAGTATTAGGGCAGTTTACAGGTAGAGGATTTCCTCTAGCAGAGAAGGATTGGCTGTAAGTAGAGCTTTGGGATGCCAGCTCCAGGCTGGAGATTTCAACTGTATTTCCACCCCCCCTAGATGAAGAAGGCGGGGAGGGTTTTAACAGACAAACCAAAATTCCTTCCCTCTTGGGTAAAGTGAATGCTTAGCTTTAACAAAAGGCTAAAACAGACACAATGGATTTGGCCAGTACTCTTATCTGACCCTGATAAGTTTTTACAAAGAAAGGTGGAGGAGGAGAATAATGAGCTTTCTGCCTGGGTGGGGCTCAAAATTGTAACTCTTTTCCAGTTTCTTTAACTCAAGCTGAATTTGGCTGAGTTTATTTCAAGAGGGTCTGCATGAGATTTGCCAATCAGTACTACATTAGTTGTTGCTGGAGGTTCTCCTTTCTGTACTTTCAAATTTAAATGACAGACTTGCCCATTTGAGGTTAGCTGTCTTGTGTTGCTGTGACCTTTGAGAAGGAGAGGCAACACCTCTTATATTACAAACACTGAATTTGATCTCTTCTGAGGCTCTGCAAGAAAACTTTCCTAGCCAGCCATCCACTGGAAGATACTGGGACAAAAAGTTCTTTACAAGAATGGTGGCAAACAAAAACTGTGGTTCCTCTTGCCACTGGCTAGTTATAGGTCTATAAGAAAATGAGGCTTTCTCTCAAAGACACTGAGTTGCTTGTACCTTAAGAAGACCTGAGATAAACAAAAATTTAATTTCTCAGGGCAATGCATTTAAAACTCTATTCCTTTGCCTTAGTTACTTATCAAATCTTTACTGCTATAGATTTCCATTGAGCAAGAGGGAGAACTATTAGCATTTTTTTTTTTCCTGATGGCAGGAGTGCTGAGCATTTGCAATACTTTAGCCAGCTCTATTTGGGTTAATCTGCAGGCACTCTGTACAAGCTCAGAGGCTATACCATTTAAAATTCATAGAACTGAGGCAATAAATATTTTCTGACTTTATAAGCAAGAGAGAGGAAGATGAACTTGGGAGTTTCACAGATTTTCATTCAGCCAATTTGAAAGTTAAAACAGTTTCTTACATCTTGCTCTGAAAGCTTTGAATTAACAAAAAACTAGTTCAGTCTCTCTTTTTCAGGTACTTGATGCTGGCATTTTTAAAGGGTTAGACTAAATACATACTACATCAAGCTCCCATTACCCTGCAGAGAAACTAACTGCAGGCTGGAACCCTTGCTGGGATTCCAGGAGATCTCCAGGCCTCACCTGGAGAAATGGCCTGGTCTAATTGTAGTCCAAGTCATTGCTTGTATGTTTTCTTATTTAGTCAAGGGAAAAGGTGCCCTTGTTACCTTTAAACCTAATAAAGCCAGATCTCTCTGTTTTAAGAGACATTCAAGTCTAGATGTTAGATTTTCCTTTGGGTGGGGGGAGGTTCAGAGACAAAGGAACCTTGCCTGCCCATGTGGGATTACCATTCTCTGAAGTTCCACAGAATTCTGGCTTTCAAATTCCCCAAATGGGATGAGCTAAAGACAGTAAATTTCTAGCCAGAAGGGCTGAGACTTGCTCATGTAGGAGTGTCTGGAGCAAGTCCTTGCTAAAATGAATACCTTGTGCCATGATTGTGGAACTCTGCATAGGCTCAGAGACCACATTTCCTTCATGATTCTGGGGTAAGAGAACTGAAATAGGGACTGTTTTCTCATTTTCATGGGGGAAAGAAGTCTGGGGCTGCACAGCTGGGTTTGCCCCGCCATATTTCCTTTTATCCTGCACTTCCAGAATTTCCAGTCTCCTCTCTGTGGCCCTGCAAGACTCCAGGACATGTTGCAGGAGACTGGCAGTTTCCTTTTCTTTACTAGCTTCTAACTTTTGCTGAAGTTCCTGATTTTTCTCAGCAAGCTTTTGGATTTCTAAATCCTTTTCATGAGTAGGATTTGTAAGTTTCCCTACCCTTTCCTTATTAGGGAAATTTTCCAAAGCAGTAGCTTTGGGGAAGCTACCTCCATTTTCTGCAAACCCTGTGGCATTGGGAGCCATGTGCCCTGGTGGCTTCATGGCTTCTGAAAGTGCAGCAAGTAGCACATGTGTGGGCTGCTTATCAAACTGCCTCATGTCTGCTCCAGTGGCTCTAAGCTGGGACCAAGCTGCCATTCTGACTTTGTCTCGAGGAGTCCGCCGAGGCCAGGGTTGCCCAGAGGCTGACTGTGTCTGCCTAGGAGCATAAGCCTGCTTGTGAAGGGGAACCTTTGGGGCAAGCTGGGGATGGCAAGAAGAGCTGGAACCAAAGCCAGTGTTTTGGAACTTCCAGTTCTGGCTTTCTTTTCCATGCCCGTCCTGTTCCTGATTATATTGTGCCTGAGTGAGCTGTGTTTCTAAAACAGCAACTCTTTGTTCAGAGACTTGGGCATGCTTTAAAGCATTCTCCAGTCTCCATTTGACCTCATGGAGAGAGTGGGTTAAATTTGCTATCTCCTTCTCATGAGCACTTAATCTAGCTGTGTAGTCTTCATGAACTATTTCCCTTTTTGCATAGTCAGCTTTCATTCTACTCTCTCTTTCCATAAAATTGCCAACTCTGTCAAGATTAGCCTCTAGATCTTTCCAGGTGGTGTTTACCAGGGCTGTTATGCCATAGCACCTCAAGGTGGGTATATTGAGACCTCTGATCACATCGGATATGAAATTTTGATTCTCATAATCTGGTTCCCCATTGTCTTTGGGTAATACTACCTTAGCTGCTTCTGCTAGGAATTTCTTCCTTATTAGATAGCTCACTGGACGCTCATCATGACCTTGTAAGGTCTGATGGTAGAGATCTTTTATATCCTCTCCATCCCAGGTGGCAAATAGTACCTCAGCCATCCATTCTAAGATGGTGGCATTAGACAGGTTCAGGCGATACATTACATTTCTTACTTTGTCTAGTTCAGGGCCTGAGGCGCATAATCTCAGCACATGGTTTAATTCAGTTAAGGAGGCTTCTTTGTAGTGAATTCTAGCGCTGGCCATCCACAACACTGAGGTGTCTATGTTATAGGGGCCAAGGAAGCTGGCAGCCATTTTAATGTCCTCTGCTCCCCAAGATCTGGTTTCCTTCACTACTTTTACAGATTCAGCTCCATTCTGTTTTCTGGCTGTGGTCTTTTTAGTGACCACAGGACGGACTGGGGCTGAGCTGTTTTTATTTCCTTCTACCACCTGTACTGTCTCCTTGCCGTTCCCATGTCTGGTGGTGGTCTGTCGAGTGATTACCGGACACACCAGGGCGGGGGCAGTTCCACTAACTTTGGTTACCTCCTCATCCTCGCTTTCCTCGTCTGATGTGAAATCATAGAGGTCAGGGGCCGAAACAGTGGCTATGAAAGTTTTCTTAAGGTCTAATTTCTTTCGTAGGGCCGCTATCTCCCTTTTACATGCCTCATGGCTGGCTGCGTCTCTCGCCCTTCGGCTCTTTTCTGAGGCATATTCTATGGCATGTTGCAGTTTTTCATTTCGGGCTTTTGTTTGTTCCAGCTCTTTGTCCAATGCTTTTAACTGCACTTGGGCCTTTTTCAGAGCGGACATGGTGTCTTGATGCACTAAGTTTAAGGTGTGTTTCTCTGCCTTAATCTCCTCTATGGTTCGACTTGCATGTTGCCAGTCGAGGTCCAAGCAATTGTTTTCCGCCGCCAGGCGTTCCTTCTCTGCCTCATAGTTTTGGAATGCTTGCTCTAATGCAGCTGCATGACTTTTAAGATTATTTTCCAGCTCCTGCTCTTGTTTCTGATTTTGTTCCCTAAGTAGTTTGATCATAGCCGAACTCTCCTGTAAGGCCATGAACAAGCCCCATGAGGCGAACAGGTCTGTTTTCCCTGAGCTGAGCTTTTTAGTTTTACATAGTTCTTCTAGGGTCTCTCGGAAGCTAGCAAGGGGGTCTGAGCCTTTACTGAAGGCCCCCTTCTTCCAAGGGTTATCTCCTTTTTTTTATCAACCACCTCTCTAGTTTGGGGAGTTCTTCCCTTGTGGCTAAGCGATCCATTTTAGTTCAGGGGTGGATTCTTTCTTAAGTTCTAACTTTACTTGCAGGGCTGGTTTTCCTGTACTGTTAGGTGCCTAACCACAGGCCACCAAAATTAACTGATGCAGGGGCTTTCCCTAGCCCTTTTCCTGCTTATTGGGGAGCAAAGAACTTGCAAGACACCTCTGTGTGTCTCACAAGGAAAGGAGGGAGTTGCAGGACCTTCCTTAGTTCTCTGCAACACTAACAAATGTTTGTGGCATGGGCTTATGGCCTTGCACACATTGTTGAGCTCCTCAGGAGGGGCTTTTCTCTAGCCTCTGCCTCCAAACAAATCAAAAGTTTTAAAAGTCTCAGAGCCTGAGCTTTTCCTCTGTTGGCCCTAAGCAAAAGGGAAATTTTTCGGCTGGGAAGATTGCCTATCTCCTCAGACCCGGGACAAATTTTTAACCCTAAAGGAGAGCTTCCTGCTCCTTCCACTAAATTCTCTTAAAGGCACAGCCAAGTGTAAGAACTAGCAGCATATTTCCAGATGCTTTCTGGCTCCTATGTGCTATTTTAACACTTGGGTTGGTTTCTTAAGTTCCCTTTTTGTTTTGCCTACTGCCAATCTCCGATTGCGCTTCGGCTAGGGGGTTTTAACTTGTTGAGCCAGCCGCCGGCTGCGCATCAACCAAAGGAAAAGTGTGGTGAGCCAGCCGCCGGCTGCGCGTCAACCAAAGGAAAAGTGTGGTGAGCCAGCCGCCGGCTGCGCGTCAACCAAAGGAAAAGTGTGGTGAGCCAGCCGCCGGCTGCGCGTCAACCAAAGGAAAAGTGTGGTGAGCCAGCCGCCGGCTGCGCGTCAACCACAGTTAGGGCAACGAGCCAGCCGCCGGCTGCGCTCGGCCAAAGAAATGCCTTAGACTAGCCTTGGCCCAAGTTTGTGTAAGGACTTAGCGTGTGTGTGTCAGTGTATGTGTATGTAGTGTGTGTGCGTGTGTGCACTAAGCTCTAAAGAAAAGGGAGAAGGGAAGGGTGCTCTATCCAGATCTTAACAGCTCTGACCTATCCTGACATTCCCTCCCACGATAGACGCGTTTAGAAAGGCCTCGGGACGGCGGCCAGGCTTCACGGGACTTCCCCCTTGCATTCGATCGGGCTCAGTCCTCTTGCGAGGTGTCTGGCCTCCTCGGGGCGGCTGAGAAGTCCAACGCTGAATGGTAGAAATGGGAGTAGCCCAACCCACAATTATATAGAGATGCTCGCTAGAGCCGTTCACACAGAACTCATTCACTCAATCACTCACACAATAGCCTCCCTAGCAAGACTGTTTGAACGGTGCAACCCTACGTCTGTCTGTATGAAGACACGCGTGTCGACTCGCGTGTGTTCCTACAAACAGGATAATGCCAACGCTTTCTCCACCAATTTCTGTTAGGGAAACTGCTCTCAAAATGAGATTGGGGAATTAGATTGAGAGACAGTTAGCCCCAAAAAGGAATCTTTTATTATCTGTGTATACCAGGCTCAACCGTTCAGATAGTCAATGCTCAATAAGAGACTCTAATTTAGTAAAAATCAATTGTAATTTATTTAGAATAATATTTCTTTCATACAAGGTAAAAATACAAAACACTCACACATTCACACAGGTCTAGGAAATATAGATAGATCAATAGGGGAACATATATGGATAAACAGACAGGGTAATATTTACCATCGTAGTCTTCCAGGAAGGTTTCCAATGGCGACTTAAGAGGACAGGGGAAATGGACCCAACACTGTGGCCAGAATTGGGGATGGATCTAGACAGCGGGTAATAGGGGTTGCTGAATAGAAAGCACACATGAGTGGAGTTGGGTCAGAGGTTAAATAGACTCTCTTAGACCCCTCAGGTGCTGGGAGGTCCAAGGGAGGAGAGATGGGAGGTTCAAGAAGGCTGGACATTCCTTACTGACACCTAATTGGATGCCTGCTTTGGCCAATGAACTTCACCTTAGTCCAGTGAACCTGGAAATTTCCAAGCTGCAATGTTGCCTGGGTTGGCCCCAGGGTACTTAGACTGGAGTAAGAATGGGAATGGCTGGATACTTAAGTTTAAATGGGATTAACTAGGAGGGTGACAATAGGTAATCAAATGCTGGCCTAGGTACCACCCGGGTTAGACAAAAGACTTGATGAAGACAGGAGATGTCCTTCCTCTTTCTCATCTTCTGCTGGGCAAGATTTATTGTTCTGGCATTGCTGAGCAATTAGGATCAACAGTGGAGCTATTAATCCATTCTTAAAACAGATGGGTTGCTTGCAGGCTCAGGGTGTGTACGTGTGACTTTCCCACTAAGAAGGAATGAGTTCAGCCTGGCAGGGTAAGCTTGGGTCAGGAAAGCAAGCTGGATTCTGCTGTTGTTAGCTCTAGGTCCATGGAGCCAGGCTGGAAACATGGTGGCTTCTTCCACTGCAGTGGCCAAGACTGGGCACACAAGGAGCAGCTGGAGCATGTCTGTATTTCTGGCTACCACTCTTCAGAGATGTAGAATGCAAAGCTGCCATATAAGCCTTAGAAAGTGTAAGCAAAGTCCACTTCTTAGAGCAGATGTGTGAGAGTCAAATCTCCAGGCACCCTGGCAACCATGCTGGTGATCATGATGTTCACATGTATGAAAAGTAGGGGGCTTTTGCTCACAGAAGTGATCCACTATCTGTAGGAATATAGTCCTGTTGAGAGACCACTCCCCTGCCTGGATGCTCTCTCGACTGAGCCAGTCCGCCTGCACGTTGTGCGCCCCCTTGATGTGTTCTGCTCTTATTGACTTTAGATGAAGTTCTGCCCAGCCGAACAGTTTTCCGGCCTCCCTGTAGAGGGAGCTGGACCTGGACCCCCCTTGATTGTTTAGGTAGGCCTTCGCTGCTATGTTGTCCGTTCGCACTAGGACGTGTTGGCCTGAGACTTGGTCCTGGAAGTGTAGGAGGGCTAGACGAACTGCCCGAAGCTCTAGTAGGTTGATCGGGAGGTTCGATTCCCTGGTCGACCACTGGCCCTGTGTTGGGATCTCGTTGAGGGTTGCCCCCCAACCGGAGAGGCTGGCGTCCGAGAACAGTTGCAGCTCCCCCTCTATGAGGAAGACTCTCCCCTGGCGTAAGTTGCTGGCCTTGGTCCACCACCTGAGGCTCTCCTTCACCGCCGGGGGCAGTGAAAGGGATATGGAGCGTCTCTCCATGATGTGTAGTTGGTGGGGGCGAAGGAACATCTGGAGTTGTCTGGTGTGGTGCCGACCCCACTGTAGTGCCTCGAGGTTTGAGATGAGGAGGCCCATGAGTCTTGCTAGAGTCAGTAGTGATGATGATGACGCCTGGATCACCTGTTGTGCCAACGTCATTGTCTTTAAGATCTTGTCCTCTGGGAGAAAGATGGCTTTGAGGTTTGTGTCCACTATCATGCCCAGGTGCTCTAGTCTCTGAGTCGGTCGAAGGTGACTCTTGGCTGTATTGATCAGGAAGCCGTGTCTTTGGAGGCAGTTGATTGTGCTCCTTAAGTCCTGTTCTGCTTTCTCCCTTGACGATGACCTCAGCAACAGGTCGTCGAGGTACGGATGCACGTGTATGCCCCTCTGTCTGAGGTGTGCAATCAGGTTCGCCAACACCTTGGTGAACACCCGTGGAGCCGTTGCAAGCCCGAAGGGTAGAGCTCTGAACTGGTAGTGAGAGCCCTTTACGCAGAAACGCAGGAACTTGCGGTGTGAGGGTAGAATCGGGATATGTAGGTAGGCCTCTGTCAGATCCAGCGATGCCATGTAGTCCCTGTGGTTCAGGGCCTCTGTTATGGACTTGATGGATTCCATCCTGAAGTGTCGTAGTTTGATGTTTCTGTTCAGGAATTTTAAGTCCAAGATTGCTCTCCAGTCCCCGTTCCTCTTGGGAACTGTGAAGAAGATGGAGTAGACACCTTGATATTTCTGTTTCGTAGGGACTTGTTCTATGGCCGCTGAGTCCAGAAGGTGGCGTATTGCCTTGAGGGTGATGTCCCTCCGCTCCGGGTTTGAGCGGAGTGGGGAAATGATGAAGCGATCTGGGGGTGTACGCCTGAACTCTATCGGGTAGCCCCGGGAGACAATCTCTAGAGTCCAAGAGTCCGCCTGCGATTCCACCCAAGCCTGATGAAAGTGCAGCAGGCGGCCCCCTACTGGGATGTGGTCCCAGTCATGCCTGGTTGGGCTTGGGGCCCTTCTGGAATCTGCCCGATCTATCGGGCTGGTTCCTCTGAAATCGGTTGTGGGAGGGGTTCTTCTGGAAACCCTGCTTAGGTTGGCTCCAGGTTGACTTCTTGTACTCCTGCTTCGGTTTGTGGAAGTTGGATGGGGTCCGAAAGGAATTGGAGCTGAACCCTCGCCTGTCGGTGCGCCTCAGGAATTTAGGCATGGCCTTCTTCTTATCTCGCGTCTCCACGAGGATCTTTTCTAGTGTGTCACCGAATAGCTTCTCACCCTGAAAGGGATATCCTGAAACGATCGACTTGGAATGGACGTCGGCTGGCCAGGCTCTAAGCCAAAGCCCCCTTCTGGCTACCGTGTTAGCTGCCATCGCCCTGGCGGAGAAGGTAAGAGCGTCTAAGGAGGCATCTGCTGAGAACTCAGCCGCCCGCATTAGTCTGCTGGTGCCCTCCAGGGTCCTTCTATCTGCCTCCGGCAAGAGCTGAGACAGACGTCTGATCCACACTATCCCCGCCCTAGAGACTATAGAGTTGGCGGCAGCAGCTTTGATTGCCAGGGCCGTAGCCTCATGGCTCCTCTTCAGGGCCAGGTCAATCTTCCTGTCCCAGTTGTCCCTAATCGACCCCTGGCCATCTTCTGCTAGTAGGCCATGGGACTGTAGAGCTGCCACAGGTGCATCTACTAACGGGACCTGTAGCATGTCATTAGCAAAGGCAGGTAGTTCATAAAGCTTCTTAATAGAGTTGGGAACCTGCCTGCTGGTACTTGGCTTTGCCCACTCGGTTCTTAGCTGGCGCTCAAAGAACTCTGGGAAAGGGAAGATCCTGTTAGAGGATCGGTGCCTAGGGAAGAACTCTGAGTTCCCCTTGGGTTTGTTCCTGGGGTTAGTCAGGGGGTCGGTAGCCTCCTGGTCCTCTGGAGACCCTTGGAGGTCCAGTGCGGCCAGCACCTTGGGTAAGAGGGATTGAAACTCCTCTGCCCTGAAGAAGCGTGAGGAGGGTTCTGGTGCAGGCGCACCCTCTATCTCCTCGTCCGAGATGAATTCGCCCTCCTCCCTTTCCCCCTCTTCTGATTCTTCTGACTGATCCCCATACTGGGATCTCTCTCCCTCTAGGAAGTCACTGACCAGGGAGCCCCTTGCGGCCCTAGAGTGGAGGCCGTGCTCCCTAGGCCTTTTGGGTGAGGGTGATCTGGAGGAAGGGGATGGGCTAGGGTGTCTTGGCCTCTTAAGAGTGGCAGCCTTAACTGCAGCCCCCACAGTCTGTTTAATTGAGTCTAGAAAATCAGCAAATAAAGAAGATCCCATCATGGGTACGTTACCCAAGCCCGTCTGGGGCTGAAAGGTCTGTGCAGCCTCCCGTTGTGGTTGATCTTCGAAGGAATCGAAGTCTCCCGCCTGGAGGTTGGTATCCGAGGATCCCTGTCCCTGGAGGCTGTTATTTTGCTGGTCGCCGTCTTTTCGCGCCCTTTTGCGCTTTTCAAAATGGCCACCGGGGGCAGGGCGGCGCTCTGAGGAGGCCTCCTCAGCTGCCGAAGACGACCAGCGCCGCTTTCTTTCACTCCTTGGCGTTCTGCCCCTACAGGGCACGTTGCCGGCAGCCGAGGCAAGCCCTGCGGTCATGCCGGCTCCGGAAAGCGGCCTTTCGGCTCCGCGCGCTGCGCTGGTAGCCGAGTCCTCTTCTAGGAAGGCGTCCCTCGCCCTGCGCGCCATCTGTTGGCTTCGGGTGCTGTTGCTGCACTCCACGCCGCGGCTTGTAACACAGCCCGGGGCCGCCGGCGCGTCGCTCCTCTTCGGTGCGGGGGAAGGAGGGGGGGGGAACAGAAGAGGAAGCCAGAATCGGGCTGGAGAAAATTAAAGGCGCAGAGGGGGCTGCAAAGGTTGAAATAAGGGCTGGAGTTCACGTTGAAGGTAAGGAACAGCTCAAGGAGCAAAGAAGTAAAAGGGGAAAGAGGAAGAAAGGATTTTTTTTTTTTTTTTAAAGAGCAATCAAAGGGATAGAACCTATCCTAAGCACATGCTCTCCCTGTCGAGGCAGGAAAGGAACTGAAGATGGCTGGTTCCCCACAGCCACAGGAAGAGGAAGTTTTGATTCCTGCCTCCCTGATTGGACGGTGGGAAAGCACCCAAGATGTCCTCCGCCTCCTAGGGAGAACAGGAACATGTTTGTCAGGACTTCATAGTGCCGCAGTTGGAAAGAGTCCCCCCCTCCACCTCTTAGAGCTAACTATGTGGTTTGAGTTATGACCAGGGCTTTTTTTGTAGAAAAAGCCCAGTAGGTACTCATTTGCATATTAGACCACACCCACTGGTATCATCATTGTTCCATACAGAGCTTTTTTTGTAGAAAAAGGCTAGCAGGACCTCATTTGCATAGTAACCCACACCCCTTGACGCCAAGCCAGCAAGAACTGTGTTCCTGTGCATTCCTGATCAAAAAAGCCCTGGTTATGACTACTGCAAAGATCCTGGTGTGTGTGTGTGATTTCATAAGTTAAATGAATGTCTCTTATTCCATAGTTTTGCTGCATCAAATGTCTATTCTGGCCATCCTCTATGAACATTATTGTGTGGCTGAATTTGCTGTATATTTTATAGATGCCTTATACTTATTGGCTGTGTCCTGTTATCTGTTCCTTCAACATATTTCCATCTTGATGATACATATCCAATGTGTAACCTACCCCCCACTCTGAAGTCCAAAATACACCACTGGAAAATTGGTGACAAAAATCACATGCAGTTTCCATTCCACAAGATAGACAACTCAGAACAGCTTATTCCAGAGATAACTCCTATTACGGAAGGATTTGGAAACACCCCTAGTTCTAATCAATATCTTTCTTAACCAAGAAACCACAGTTCAACATATATCAAATTCATTTAATTCTGTGCCAGCCTATGACCAGCAAAAGGGTTTTTTTCAGCATTAGGTGACTTGAAGTTTTGTCAAAAAAGAGTTTCATACAGTGGCTCCCTCCCCACCAGATCCCAGTAGAAGTAGGATTCCATTTAAGTTTTCATCCAACCATGACAATGTACCATTAAAGCCTTAGCCATAGTATATCAGGTTGCATGATACAAAGCCACTTGACTCTGTTTCAGTGTCTAAAGAATTAGACGCATGTAAATGGCTGTTTTGCTGTTGGGACTGTGGGTGATGGAGCACCATACACTAGGGGAGAACAGACACAAATGGAGCAACAGAACAAAGCAGTAGACAAGTGCACCTTTAAGATCAACTAAGTTTTATTCAGAATGTACGAAAGCTTACATTCTGAATAAAACTTAGTCTTAAAGGTGCACTTGTCTACTGCTTTGTTCTGTTGCTTCAGACCAACACGGCCGCTTACTGGGATCTATATACAAATGGAGCAGGAACAGGAGAAGGACATTGGAGGGTACCCAGGTTCAGGGGTCCAACTTGGCAGTCTCCTGACCACACCCTCCCATGAGGCAGTGACATGCTTTGGCAGTGTTATCACAATCGGATTGGTAATTATTATGAGATTTTAAAAAATGATTTTCAGGCTTTTATTGCATTTATGTGGAGATTTTTCCCTGATGTTCACTGCCCTGAGCCCTGTTTTATGGGGGAGGGTGGTCTAAAAATTGAATGAACGAATGATCTCCCCAACAGGAAAACTTTCCCATACAGACATTAGAAGACCTGCTAGAGGGAGACTGATGGTGATAGCATCTTTTTAAAAATTAACTTTTCATTTGTCATCACATGTGTCTGCATCTGTGGCTTTTTATAATGGTCACCTGGTCATAGAAATTATTAGTTGAAGCTGCCCATTATTCATTACAATGCTCTTGTCTCTGGTAGGTAGCTGTTTTAGAGAAAAGGATTTTCCTTGCCTCCCTAACAAGCAGACCACAAGTGAGACTACAACAGCAGTTACCAACTGGAAGCCAGCTGTTTCATTGCTGGATTTCTACATTTCTTCTTGTAAGAAGGTGGAACTGCCAACCTCTGAACCTGGGTGCTCTCCAGTGTCCTTTGTAGGAAGCTTTTTGTGGCCTCAGTACTGGGAGAGTAGGAGGTTAAACTTAACATTTTATCCCTTCTGTTGCTGACTGTATCCTTTCTTTTGCACTCTGGGCTTTTTTACAGCCTTGCAAAGAGAGCCCCAAGGTGCCTTTTAAAGGAGACACTGGAGACCCACCCGTTATTGCTGTAGGTCCTACCTGGCAGCCAGTGAGGGACTCTGGGGTCTTCTCTGAGTTTATCCCAGCAAGATGACATCACCCAGAAGTGACATCATCATGTCACCAGCATCGTGGGTTGATGCTGTAGTTTTTGGGCAAAACTCTATACTTTGTAGCTGATTTTACCATAGAGTTTTGCCCCAAAACTAGAGTATCAACCACTAATGATGGTGATGTGATGATGTCACTTCTGGGTGATGTCATCACATTGCATTTTGGGCCAGTTGGGAGTGGGATTTCCCACCTGCCAGCCAGCTGGCCACTGGTGGGGAAGCACCCCCCCCCCCCCCAAAAAAAAAAAGCAGGGTTATGGCAACTCTGCCACCCACCCAGGAAGTGTCAGGGAAATCCCATGAGAGAGTATTCTTCCAAGACTTGAGATGAGAATGTGGCTTTATTTCTTGGCCATATTCCAGGCCTGCTGACTAGCTGGCTATAGGCCAGCTATTTGGTGCAATTCCTTAAACGAGCCACATGACTTTATTGGCACTGCTGACCTTTTGAAGCCTGTTGCTGTTGTAGGGCCTGTCAGCTTCTTCTTGAGGCATAGTGCCAGTGGAGCCACATTGCTGGACCTGCTGGGGGTGGCAGATAGTTGCTCCTCCATCCTCAGTAAGTGCAGGGGTGGGCTCCTCAACCCCAGACATTGTTCTTGCCAGGCTCCTGCCCCACAGAGTATAAAACAACTATTCATGTAATGGAGTAGTAATATACTGTGCAAAGGTGCAATAAATGGGAACAGCTGCATGTGTTTATCTGGTGTGTGCTGTATAGCTTTCAAAGGTACAGGAATGCTGCATAGGGGTAGTACATAAATACCTAGTTTCTTTGAATGAAACTAAGTCCTCAGAGCCAGATGAACTGAATCCAAGGGTACTAAAAGAACTTGTGGACATAATTTCTGAGCCTCTGGCAATTATTTTTGAGAATTTTTGGGTAACCGATGAAGTGCCAGAAGACTGGAGGTGAGCAAATGTAGTCCCCATCTTCAAGAAAGGGAAAAAGGAAGATCCTGGTAACTATCAATGTGTCAGCTTGATGTCTGTGCCTGGAAAAGTTTTAGAACAAATAATCAAACAGTCATGTCTTGGAACATTTAGAAAAGATGTCTGTGATTACTAAGAGCTAGCATGGGTTTCTCAGGATCAAGTCATGTTAGAGTAACCTGATCTTTTTTGAGAAAGTGACTACTTTGCTGGATTAGGGGAATGCCATACACATAGTTTATCTTGATTTCAGAAAGGCGTTTTGAGAAGGTTTCACATACTATTCTTGTTGACAAGTTGGTAAAATGTAGTTTGGATCCTGTTACTGTTAGGTGGATCTATAACTGGTTGACAGATTGCTCCCAAAGAGTGCTTGTGAATGTTTCCTCATCTTCTTGGAGAGGAGTAATAAGTGAAGTGCCCCAAGAATCTGTCCTGAGATCTGTTTTGTTCAACATCTTTATAAACAATTTGGATGAAGGAATAGAGGGAATGTTTATTAAATTTGTAGATGATACTAAATTGGGAGTAGAAGTTGGAGTCAGTATACAGGATGATCTTGACAGGCTGAAAAATTGGGCAAAAACCAATAAAAAGAATTTTAAGAGGGATAAATGAAAAGTTCTGCATTTAGATAGGAAAAACCAAGTGCATCATTATAGAATGGGAGATGCTTTTCTTGGCAGCAGTATGTGCAAAAAGGTTCCAGGGGTCTTAGTGGACCACAAATTGAACATGAGTCAGCAGTGTGATGCAGTAGCTAAAAAGGCGAATTCCATTTTGAGCTGTATCAGCAGAAGTATAGTATCCAGATCATGTGAAGTGATGGTATTTCTTTACTCTGGTCTGGTAAGACCTCACCTGGAGTATTGTGTTCCATTTTGGGCACCACAATTTAAGAAGAATGTAGACAAGCTGGAACATGTCCAGAGGAGGGCAACGAAGATATTGAGGGGTCTGGAGATGAACACCTATGAGGAAAGGTCGAAGGAGCTGGGTATGTTTAGCCTGGAGAGGACACTATTGAGAGGTGATAGAATCACCATCCTCAAGTACTTGAAAGGCTGTCATAGAGAGCATGGTGCAGAATTATTTTATGTTGCCCAGACCAGAACCAATGCGTTCAAATTAAATCTAAAGAGCTTCCAGCTAAACATTAGGAAGAACTTTCTGACAGCGGTTCCTCAATAGAACCGGTTTCCTCAAGAGATTGTGGACTCTCCTTCCTTGGAGGTTTTTAAACAGAGACTAGATGGCCATCTGAAAGTGATGCTGATTCTGTGAATTGGGCAGATCATGAGAAGGAGTGCAAGAAGGGTGTATGGGAGGTATTTGTGTAGTGCCTACATTGTGCAGGGGGTTGGACTAGATGACCCTGAAGGTACCTTCCAACTCTATTATTTTATGATTCTATGAACAAAAAAAGCTGGCACCTCTATATCTTTGTAATTCTGCTAGAACTCAGCATGTGATGTTGTACAACAAAATAGTTGCAACTGGCCCAGCTATGTCTCTTCTCTTGTGATGGTTAACAAGGAACACCCACCTACCTGGTAACTCTCCTCAGATATCTTCATAGCACAATGGGAAGGAAGGGCACTGTATTTGTCACCAACCTGGTGGTGAAATAACCAGCAGACACTGGATATCAGCCAAAGGAAAGGGGGAGGTATAGAGGAAGGAGATGAAGAGTGGTGGACAATGCAAGATGATTACACGAATGAGACCTTTGGTCTGTGAAAGTAGCTCTAATTTGTTATTACGTTGGCCTTTCGAGTACATTTATAGGGATCTTTCCAGCTGTCTTCCCTGGAAGGTTATAGCTGGAGATGCAACCTTTGGCCTATTGTATGTTAAACTGTTGCTCCACTCAGCCACACTTGTTCCTTTGTATTATGAAGTGCTTTCAGTTCTGGGCTCCGTGGGTCAGTGGAGGGATGGACTGCATTTCATGAGGCTGGCTCCTGAGAGACTTAAAAGCAATCTGTTTTTGTCACTGTGTGATTCTCTGTGGAGAACAAAGTTTGAATCCAGTAACATCTTTAAGACCAACAAAGTTTAATTCTGCGTAGAAGCTTTTGTTCTTTTGTTTCAGACCAACACGGCTACCCGCAGAATCTGTTTCTGTAGAGAGGGAGACTTCAGTCCTGCTCCTTTCTCCTTTTTTGTTTTAAAATCATTATTAGTTGCAAGACCTACTTTTGAAAGAATGTGATTTTGCTTAGTGCAGATTCCCCTTGTGGGGCCTGTTTTTAAATCTCCCAAGTATAGGATTAAACACACATCTTCCATTTTCATCTCATTGTCATGGAGCTTCAAGCAGCCTCTTGTCAACTTGCTTTTGCAGTATGAATTCTACCTTATCTGTATGACTCCACATTCCCTCCTCATATGGATACCAGCACCAATGTGAATTGACCTTGCTGATGTGTAATTACTGGCTTCACAAGAGAACTTGAATACTTTTCCTAGGAGGTCTCTAGGTTCTCATTGCATATCTTCTGACCAGGGGAGGCTGTGATGAGAAAGGCATTGCACTGCTGAGACCTGTGGGTCCTCAAGGTCATGTGCACACAAGAAACCAGACCTTTGTAAAATATATGAAGGTTTATTAAATACTCTAAGAAATAGGACCTCACTAGACAACACAGTCTCTGCAACCCTGCAGCAAGAAAACAGTAGAAGCTAACTTTCTGTCTAATGTTTTGATACCTGGTATTAGATGGTACACCTTTTAGAATATCAAAATCTAAGTTAGAGGCTTAAGCACTGTCTATGTAGCAATCCATCATGACGAAGTTTAGCTAGTCAGAGTCACTGTCTATGGCTCTTGTCTATGGTTTAATCTGGTTCCAGGTGGTCTCCAAACCCGATAAGGGATGTTGCTTAATAGAACCCTCCAAGAGATGACAACATCCACTCCTGCTTCGCTCTCCCGTCTTGTTAAAGAACTGAACAATTACCACATTCTTGAAGGAGATATGGATGGTATAGGAAGGGAGGCCCAATTGCAAATTGAAGCAGGCCTGCTAATATTTACATTAACCCCTGGGGAGAAATCAGGGTGCTTTGCCTCACATGTCGGGGGAGGGTGGGATAGATAGATAGATAGATAGATAGATAGATAGATAGATAGATAGATAGATAGATAGATAGATAGATAGATAGATAGATAGATGAATGTCCTCATGGAGCTATCAGTGCCATTGAATGTTGATTGGTGCCTTCCATGCGTGGGTTAAATATGGTGAATTTTTCAATGAGCAGCTTCATGATTGTTGAGGGATAGAGGCATTACTATAGGGGCTGTACAAATGTTGGTGAGTGTTGCTGTGTTAGCTTTAGTTTCTAATGGTGTGATTCTGCTGCATGGAGTATAGCGGATTGTGACTATAATGCTGCTTTAGCTATGGTACAGCAGCCCACCTATACTTTTGCTTGGCTATATTTTAACCTCAGTGGGCCTAGAAAATTCCTCTCCTGAAAGTTCCTCTCCTGACTCCTTTAAATGGTATTTTTAAAATGAAAATGACTGTCATGATTTGGTCCTCTGCCACTTGGTGTTTTAGCCCCTTTTCCTCCATCTGTGCTAATGTTATGTTGCTAGTAGAGCTGAATGTAAGCTCTTTCTACACTTTCCCCTTTATTCTGTCACCTCTTCTTTTTTTGCTCCACAGAATCTCATCTTCTACCAACCCACCTCCTCATTTTATTTTCTTTTTCCACGGTATTCTTTGTGCCTTCTGCCATGTTGCCTCCTGTCACAACCTCCTTTCCTTTATATTCCCTTTTGAGAGTCTGCCTACAAAGCTCTTCTTGAATTACATTAGCTTTACCTTCTCTCAGTTTATGTCTACTGGACTTTTTCTTTTCACTATTTCAGTGACTGATGTATTAATCCCTAATTTTTCCATCTACCTGTCTTGTCTGCCTAATGTAAATTGTGGGTGATATCTGCAACCTGTTTATTTTGATTGCAGTAACTAGCAAGCTGTTTGTGCTAAATGGATACAAAATCATTCTCAGGATGTTTCTCTATGCAGTTGTCACTGCCAAATCTTTTTCCTGGGACACATCCGAGGAGTAGAGGGAGCAGCTTGCCTTACATTAGAGTTGCCAGGTTGCCACCTCTGTCATTAAATTCTCTGCTCTGAGACAATTCTGCCTTCTCCCACATGTTATTCCCGATTTGAAAATATGATGGGTTGCCTATCTATGGATAAGTAAAGCATTCTTGCCAGGTTGCAACCCACCGACTGGGCTAACAAAAGCAACTGTGCATAGAAGGATTAGAAATAAATTACTGACAAAAGGCAAGTCTCAGAAATAGTGAAAAGAAGGGACATAGGAAGAAAAGGGCCCCTGTGCTACTCTGAAACAACTGATTTCTTCTGGATATGTGTACACTTGACCCCCTTACTATCATTCTATTCCTGTCTACAATGTATTGTTAGAAGAAGGGAAGGTAAATGTTATGTTTCAGTATCTATCAAGGCAGGGATTTCAAGAATGAAAGGTTATTCACCATGGTTATGCCAGTCTGCAGGTTAAGTCTTAAGATGGTGATGGAAGAAGTTCCCTGTGGATTAATTAGGTTAAAATTAGGCCTTCACTGATTCAAGTGGCCATTTTAGTTGGGAGTAAAAGTAGTATTTTTCAGGACTAAAATGAATGCCATAACCCGTTCACTTAGCTTAGTTCCTGTTCATTGCACTGGTCTGCTGCTACTCTAGCAAAAACTTAAAACCTGAGTCATCTTTCTGGCCATTGTCATCCTAGCCAATATTGTGTGCCATGTAGTAAATGTGATTGAAGGCACTATGACTGCAGTCCCTAAGTTAGTCTACTCAGAATCCCACTCAGGTCCATTCAGTGGGGCTTATTCCCAGGAAAGTGTTCTTTGGATTGTTCTTGGAGCAGCGAATCAGATCTTTCTTCTTGACAATGTCCTGAATACAATTGAGAGTGAGGGCAGTGTTTTCTGGATTACAAGAATGGCCATATGTTTTTGTACCTTACAGAGACACCCTCAAAAAACCCCCCAGCCCTGAAAGGCAGCAACATTTCCCACCAGATCTGTTTTATACCATGTCAGACCTTTGCTCTATCTGGGTTATTATTGTCTTCTCTGCATCTCCAGGGTTTCAGGGTTCTGATGGGAAAAGATCCTGTAACTGGAGGTTCCAGGGGTTGAACCTTAGACCTGCTGTGCTGTACAACAGAGCTGATAGTAGGGTTGCCAAGTCCAATTCAAGAAATATCTGGGGACTTTGGGGGTGGAGCCAGGAGACTTTGGGGGTGGAGCCAAGATCAAGGCTGTGACAAGCATCAATGAACTCCAAGGGAGTTCTGGCCATCACATTTAAAGGGACGGCACACCTTTTCAATGCCTTCCTTCCATAGGAAATAATGAAGGTTTTTTGGGGCTCATAGAATTGGACCCCCTGGTCCAATCTTTTTGAAACTTGGGGGGAATTTTGGGGAGAGACACTAGATGCTACACTGAAAATTTGGTGCCTCTATCCCAAAAAACAGCCCTCCCAGAGTCCCAGATACCTGCGGATCAATTCTTCATTATTTCCTATGGGAATAAGTCTCTATAGGGAATAATAGAGTTCCCAGCAGGCATTTCCCTCCCCTCCCCCCGCTTTCTGACACCCCTGAAGCGGGGGGGAGGTCCTCCAAACTGGGGGATCCCCTGCCCCCACCTGGGGATTGGCAACTATAGCTGATAGTAGGAAAAGAGCCCTGCTAAATCAGAATAAATTCTGTTTAAGCCAGCATCCTGTTTACTGCAGTGGCTAATCTGAAACCCACAAGCAGTTTACGAAAGCTTATGTTGGTACTCAGATACACTGCCTTTGGATCAGAGACTTTTATGAATTTGTCTACATTTAGGCCCGTCTGAAGTATTAGTCATTGCCATGAAGTGTTGGTCAATCCTGTAAACCAGGGCTGGACTGGGAAGACTATAGTTTGCTGAGTCTACTGTTCTATTTGCAAGAATTACAACATCCACTAGTTAGAACCAATTGCAAAATGGCTATCCTAAAGGGCAAAGCCAGTCTCAATTGCTGCACCACTTGAGCTATATCTGTGTAAATATAAATCCACGTTTTAGTCACTAAGCTCCAAGGATTCCAACAACAAACCCTAAAAATGCTGTGCAAAGACCAGGTGAGAGGCAGACACTTCGTATTTCTTACCGGTAACATGAACATGAGAACATAAGAGAAGCCATGTTGGATCAGGCCAATGGCCCACCCAGTTCAACACTCTGTGTCACACAGTGGCCAAAAAAAGGTTCACAAGTGGGGCTGGAAGCCCTTCCACTTTGCCCCCCCCCCCCAAAGCACCAAGAATACAGAGCATCACTGCCCCAGACAGTTCCAATAATATGCTGTGGCTAATAGCCACTGATGGACCTCTGCTCCATATTTTTATCCAAACCCCTCTTGAAGCTGGCCATGTCCTGTGGCAATGAATTCCACATATTAATCACCCTTTGGGTGAAGAAGTACTTCCTTTTATCCATTCTAACCCGACTGCTCAGCAATTTCATTGAATGCCCACGAGTTCTTGTATTGTGAGAAAAGGAGAAAAGTACTTCTTTCTCTACTTTCTCCATCCCATGCATAATCTTGTAAACCTCTATCATGTCACCCTGCAGTCGACATTTCTTCAAGCTAAAGAGCCCCAAGCGTTTTAACTTTTCTTCATAGGGAAAATGTTCCAAACTTTTAATCATTTTAGTTGCCCTTTTCTGGACTTTTTCCAATGCTATAATATCCTTTTTGAAGTGCGGTGACCAGAATTGTACACAGTATTCCAAATGAGACCACACCATCGATTTATACGGGGGCATTATAATACTGGCTGATTTGTTTTCAATTCCCTTCCTAATAATTCCCAGCATGGCGTTGGCCTTTTTTTATTGCAATCGCACACTGTCTTGACATTTTCAGTGAGTTATCTACAATGACCCCGAGATCTCTCTCTTGGTCAGTCTCTGCCAGTTCACAACACATCAACTTGTATTTGTAGCTGGGATTTTTGGCCCCAATGTACATTACTTTGCAATTGTCCACATTGAACCTCATCTGCCACATTGACGCCCACTCACCCAGCCTCAACAGATCCCTTTGGAGTGCCTCACAATCCTCTCTAGTTCTTACCACCCTGAACAATTTAGCGTCATCTGCAAACTTAGCTACTTCACTGCTTACTCTCTGATGGTTATAGTTGGTTCGGGGGGGGGGGGACTTCCTGAAAGAACAGGATGGGGAGAAGGCTGTTTTATTATAAGAATTATATTTAAGCTAGGGTACACAGTGCACTAAAGCAATTCTTGCGGCTTCTGAGTTGGGAGCTTTAGGAGAACTACCATGATCTAATATAGAATGTTTCAGTCCTGTATATTACTATTTACATTCTGCTCTTATATTATGAGGATAAGTGCTTTCTTTTTGTCCATGGTGTGAACAAACTTTTCTTGACTCAGATTTGCACCCTGGGTGCTAAAACCACAACAGAGAGAACTAACTACAGGACTAACTATTGGGCCTGAAGCTAGCACTGAAAATATCAAATTATACAGAGGCATGCTTAGCTGGAGAATCAATGGGAAAAAAATCCAATGAAACCAACTCATCAGCTTTTGCCTTTGGTATTTTATTATCTTCTTTCTCAGACTCAAGGCTTTTAGGGTTGGTGTAATGAGTGCAAACTATGGATCAAAGCATAATCAAGACACAATATACTTTAGGTTAAGGATCTGCAGGTTGGTAGATAGGGGGGAGGAAAAGGAAGGACATCACAAATTCTGCATGTCAGTGAGTATTGTAATGTTGGATTTGTAATAATTGCAAATTTCTCTGAGTCACTCATCACACAAAGGACATATTTTTTCATGCTAACAACCATCCTCTGCCTACACTGATGCATTTACATTTTCATTACAGGCTCTTGAGTTTAGATGTGCATTATGGATGTTGCAGCTTAGCCCTGCTGCACAGTATCCATCAGTTCAGGCAAACTTTTATGCTCTTATGTTTGTCTGAATTGTCAGTCTCCGGTTCTATTTTTTCTCTTTTGAATATTGTAGGAATTACATGTGTTTACCTATTTCAGATCCTTGGAGGATAGACTGATTAAACATGTGTAATACAGTGTTCAGAAACCAAATGCTAGGGATTTATTCTGATGCATAATTGGTGTTTGGTGTTCCAGATGGCAAAGAGGGCAGAAAAACCAACAGATCCATAGCCACACTCCTGCAAATTTCAAAAATAATCTGTTAAACCTTAGTGGCTAAGAACTTGCTCCAAACTGTAATTGTTTTTATTCCCCTAGAAATTATGGATAGTTGTAGTGAGGCTTTGCAACTTGGTAAGAAATAGAAATGAAAGCACAACTTGTTTTGTTGGGCAGATAAGAGAATTGCCCCAAATAGCATCCTCCTTAATTGGTTCTGCTGCCCTTTCCCTTTGATCTCTCTTTCAGCCTTGAAGCAAAAATGCTGGTAAGGACAGAGTCCTCATACTGCCTGGCAGGCCTTTATAAAGCATGGAGGCTAACACTAGAGGAAATGTGCACATTTTATAACATAAAAATGATAGCACAAAACAAAATGGAGAGTATGTTATATTAAAGTATGTTATGAAAGATTGCTACAATATTAGACATTAGAATATTAAACACTGACTAGCAGGTGATTCTCTAGCAGGTGATTGCTATGAACGGCCTCTTTCTCAGGGAGATAAGGTTGCCAGGGTAGGGTTGCCAGATCCAGGATGGGAAATTCCTGGAGATTTGAGGATTGAGCTTGGGGAGGACTCAGGGACCTCAGTGGGGTACAATGTCAGAGTGCCTATTAGGGATGCCAGCCTCCAGGTGGGACCTGGGGATCCCCCAGCATTACAGCTCATCTCCAGACTACACAGATCAGTTGCCCTGGAAATAATGGGTGGACTCTATAACATTGTACTCCACTGATGCCACTTTAAGAAGATGATGATATTGGATTTATACCCCACCCATCACTCTGAATCTCAGAGCAGCCTACAATCTCCTCTAACTTCCTCCCCCACAACAGACACCCTGTGAGGTAGGTGGGGCTGAGAGAGCTGTCCCAGAAGCTGCCCTTTCAAGGACAACCTCTGCCAGAGCTATGACTGACCCAAGGCCATTCCACCAGCTGCAAGTGGAGGAGTGGGGAATCAAACCCAGTTTTCCCAGAGAACAGTCTGCACACTTAACCACTACACCAAACTGGTTTTAGGGTTGCCAACTCTAGTTTGAGAAATTCCTAGAAATTTGGGGGTGGTGGCTGTGTAGGGCAGAGTTTGGAGAGTGGAAGGAAGCTCAATAACACTTTTCCTGGTGCCATCAAATATTTTTCAGAAAGTGGACAGGGCCAGGTGAGGTTTTTGCAATGCAGGACTTTTGATTGGCCACTGGAGAACTGATTGGCTGCATTAATTAAAAAAAAATATTGCTATAGTAGTAGCTGCCACCACAGGACATGGATCTTTGCTGTGTAATTGAAGGCAAGCTATATGTAAGCAAGAAAATATCTAAACAATATGTTGATTTAAAAGACTTTCTAGTAATCAGGGTTTCTGCCTGAAATGTTGAAGAATTACTGTTAGAATTACGCATAACCTCTCTCCCTGACATTTTGTGGCTGGCTCTGCCTCCTGTGGTAGCCACTTTGTGGCTAACAAACAGAACTAACTAAGCAGGGAGTCCATCCTGTGATACTAAACCAACCCACACAAATATCAAGAGGGAAGCAGATCATTCTGTTGTAATTTACACAATATACAACATAGAGGCTGAACTGGAATGGTTGCACACATCTGCATGCCTGTCTGGCTCCTGGCCTGCCTAGCCTCTACCATTCACATACACTCAGTGAGTCCTGTTCTGTACCTGTCAGTGAGAAATATATAAAATTGTGAGTGATATACACAAGATACCAATTCCGAATTTTGCTTTAATTCCTTTCACTCTTTTACCTTTATTAGTGCCACCACTAATGGCAAAGTTTCTCTATTTGTGTGAAGCTGTTTCCACACAGATGCTCCTTTTTATCAGAAGTTACTATTGCCAGCTTTGTCACAATTATGTCAGTGTGTTACTAGAGGTCCCTTTGTTCCAGGCTTCAGTTTTACAGCAAACCATTTTAATTAATTTAAGTTTGCCCTCATCACTTGTTCTTCTCTTGAATGATTACAAACAGCCAGAACTGCATTTCCAGGTGACATTTCTGTGCTCCTTTCTGCCGATGTTTGGCTTAATTTCTTTTTCAGAAGGCAGGAAGACCCAAACAATAAACTTGTTAATTAAATTTTACCTTATACTGGGTGTCGAGAGAGAAACAAAGGAGAAGATCAAAGTGTAAATAAAACTTTGGTTAAATTTGGCAGCAAATTCCCCTGTTTGAATGACAGGTAAAAATTTTTACCTCTGATGACTGCTGTTCAGGAGTTTTGATAAATGGGTTGAGGAGATGGAAATCCATTTCTGAACAGGTGTTGCATGCAAGGTGGGCTCTCTCCCATAACATTCAGTGCATTCATAAAACTGTGCCAAGAAATACCCAGATTCATTTGGAGGATGTGATGTCATCAACCCACCAATGGAGATGATACTTCATGTGATCTGGGTGCTCTACATGAATGCCCATTTGCTTGAAGGTCCAGTTGTATGATTCTTCTGAAAAATCAGGTGAATCGGTATTAGATTTTTTCATAAAAATGTGGCATCCTGTGTACCCTGAGCATTATCATCATGGAGTGGTAGGGAGGACAAGGACAGTAAAGAGTTCATTGCTCATCAGTCATAATCTAAGCCCCTCTCTGAAAATATAATCCAGGGCTCAGTTTATTATTTAAAGTACTAATATCCTGTACTTTTGACTTCAAAAATTCCTGAGGAGGTTATTAAGCACAGTGTAGTTCATTTGCTATGGGCCAGTGTGGAGGCAGTTAAAATCCTATGGCTGAGATCATGGGCTTGGTATTTTTGCCTCAAATTGTGTGGATTTGGCTCCTTTATTATATTTGTGTCCCTTAATTTATGGGTTCACATCCTATAGTTCTAAGAAGGAACAGGGCATTTTGGAACCTTCCTTTTAAATGATTCTTGCAAGTTGGTGTTGAGGGCACCTTCTATGATGCTGCATCCCCAACATAATGACATCACTTCTGTGTGATATTATGTTGGGGATGTCCCCATGTCTTCCAGGAATGCCCTCCAAAAGGCCCCCACTGGGAGGGGGCAGGACCTGGCAACTCTAGTCAAACATGTTTCATAATTCAATTGTCTTCAAGGGAATGATTGCCAAAAGTGTTCCTGAGATTTTATGCGAGATAGATGTAGTGAACAGTGCATCATCAGCCAGCAATAAGACAGTTCCAAGCATGCAGTAGGCTTCATGTGCTGAGTTCAGCTCAGCCCTTCTTTTGGTGTACTATCATAACCATACAAAAAACTGATATAGACTGAATTGCTGCATTTACCATGCTCTGTTGTTGCTAGAAATTGGCATGCGCTAAACTAGTGAGGAAAATAAGATATAACAATTAATCATGGGGATTGAGTGCTTTTTGAGCTTCAGGTAGATTCATGGTTCCTCAGTAGGAATATTGAAGAAGAATGTGTTTGAGCATGCATCTGATGAAGCTGGGTCATAAGGCAATAAATCTGTTAAGCTTTAGAGGCCCTCAAGGCTCTTTGTTGTTTTGCTTGCAACAGAGTTAAACTTGTTACTTTCTTAGAATCTGAGCATGTGCAGTTTGTGTTTCATCTGAGCCACCATAGCTTAATTTAATTCATGTGAGATTCAGAGGCATGCCTTCCTGAAACGAAAGTTTGGCTTCCAGGAAACCCTGAGACTGGGATGTCTCTTTTCAGAAGATAATCTGCTGGGACTAATCTATAATTCTTTTGTCCTCTTGTGCACTTTCCCTGTATCATCCAGTATTGATTCGGAGACTGGCTTCTAAATCTAAACTGTTCATGATTCAGCAACACTGTTCTTATGTCCTTGGCAGCTGCTGGTTGATGTACTCATAGTAGTGTTAATTGTAGTTATGTGTATTTAGGTTTTGCAGTTCTTCTATGTAATGAAGAAGCCACTGAGTGAACTCTTATCCCTCCAAGAAGAATTTACTTTTTGTATAGAAAAGTGTTGTAGTTTAGAAGTGTGTGTATGCTTCGGAAGCACCACTGTATACCAGTGTGTGTATTATACATTATAAGTGCAAGAAACTTGTGCTGAGGGGTCATTCATCCACCATTGCTTCCTTCCCTTCTCCCCTTTTCTCCCTTCACCCCTTCTGTGTCAGTCTTCCCCTCTCTTTCCCCCACCCCTTTATCTGGTAATCTTTCTCACTCTCTTTTTCTCCTCACCCCTAGTATGTCAATCTCCTCCCTCTAATCCCTCCAGCCCTTCTCAATACCCCCCTCTGTTTTTCCCATCCCTTCTCTTTTCTCCGGTGGTCTGGACAGTGGGTCGGTCCGACTACCGGGTATAGGCTCCTCCTCCTCGTCACAGGGTCGGGTGTTCCAATCGATCCGGAGGGGGAGTGGCCTATACCACCCAGGACGCGCCAGTTCTTCTCCCGGCCCTGCACGAGGCAGGACGGTTTTTCTCCAGGCGCTTGCTGAGAAGCGCAGAAGATCCGGATTACTGAAACAAAACAGACCGGAAGCGTTGGGATCGGTCCCAGCAACACCGGTGGTGGCAGTCTGCAGGGTCTACTCACGAGTAGACCTTGAGCGAACGGCAGACGCCCGCAGCGCTTCGTTCCCTCGCAGTCGCGATTGGAACCAAGCCGGAAGGAAAGAGAGGCGGCAAGCGCAGAGGCAGCGCAGTAAGCCGCCCTACAGCAACAGGGCTGCGCGCGAGTCCACGGGGCTTCAGATGGGTCCCCAGGCTGCCCGCGTTGTCTCTCCTTCGGACTGCCTAGTCGTATAGGCTTGGCAAAGGAGTGAGAGAGAGAGGCCTCTGAGGTGGTTTGTTCCTGACTGGAAGGCAAGATACCAAAAGGCCCAATAGAGGGCGCAACGGAGACATTCTGTCTTCCATTCTGAGCCTTTTCCCGCTTCTTTTTTAGTTGCTTTTGCCTTTCCTTCCCTTATAGGGACGTGAGAAGCTACAAAATGGCGGCTAGCTCACACAGCAACTCACACAGCGAATGTGGTCTACCTCTTCTGTCTGGGGCTCTGACTCCTCAACAGGAGGCTCAGAATCTTGACCTCACAGGAGAGGATGCCAAATCAAATTTAGTCCTTTGGCTTAAGAAAGAGCTGCTAAAAGAGTTGGGACAGGACCTTCGTCAGCAGCTGGACTCCCCTGCTTCCCTACAACCAAAAAAGAAGGATGGAGGGAAAGGGGCAGAGATACTAGTCCCAGTGACACTATGGAAGGACGCTCTAAGATCAAGCCTCCTTTGGGTTTGGATTCCCCCCTCTTGAGCTCAGCTGAGGAATCAGAAAACTCTGAGCAGTCAGATAAGGAGGAGGGTGAACTGTCAGACAAGGAGGAGCAGACTGACACTGTTCAATCTAGGCTCTTTCCTTCTGAATACTATTCAAAATTGCTTCCCAAAGTACTGAGGACCCTCAACTTTGTACCCACTCCTAAAGAAAATGAGGAGTTGGATCCTGATCTCCCTACAGGTTCAGGGGAGATGATGCCAAAATTGAGCAGTGCTCAGACAGGGGTTCCTTTGCCTGCGGCCTTTTTTGCCTTAGTCAAAGCGGAATGGGAACGTCCGACTAAGCCTAAAGCAAACTAACAGGTTCTCTCCAAACTTTATTCGCTTATTCCACAGGCTACTAAGAGATTAAAGTTACCAACAGTGGATGACCCTGTAACTAGCCTGATTTCCAATTCGGTCCTTCCTATGGACGCAGATGGTTTACCCAGGGATCCATGCGATAGGAGGGTTGAGCAGGCCTTACGCAAAGAGTTTGAAGCGACATCTTGGGCCATCAAGGCAGCCACTACGTCTTCATTGTTTGCCAGAGCAATGTGCACGTGGTCTAATAACTTGGCGGCAGCAGACAGTGGAGCTCCTAAGGAGTTCAAGGACGAGTTTAAAAAAAAAGAAAGAAAAAAGATTGCTTTATCCGCTGCCTTCGTGGCAGATAGTTCATTAGACACCATGCAACTGGTGGCCAGGGCCATGGCATGTGGGGTAGCTGCCAGACGCAACATTTGGTTGCGTAATTGGGAGGTAGACACTGCAGCCCAAGCCAGGGTGGCAGCGGTGCCTTTTAAAGGAGCCTTGTTGTTCGGGGAGGGTCTAGATAGATACCTCATTGAGAACAAGGATAAAAAGAAGGTTTTACCTTCCAAGAGTAAAGAGTCGAAACAGAGGAAGTCCTTTCCTTCCTTTCGAGATTCGAAGAAACCATCCAGACCAGGTTCCTTTCGTCCCTTCAGAGGCAAGTGGCAGCAGAAGGGGCGTGATCCCAAACCATATTACTCTGGGAAGGCAGATCAGGGTTCCAAAAATCCCTTCAAGAAAGGAGGATCCCAGTGACTATGCCTCTCACCAGCCGACAAACAAAATAGGGGGTCGTCCTTCCCTTTTCACAGACATTTGGAATCAGTCAATTCAGGACAAGTGGGTTCTAGAAGTAGTGGAACAAGGTTACGCCTTGGAATTCCACTCTCTTCCCCCCAACCATTTTCGAGGGGTTCCCCGGAAAAAAGATTTATCTGCTCACAGAGCAATGTTGTCGGCCATTCAGCACTTGGTGAATATAGGGGCAGTGGAGGCCGTCCCGGTACTTCAACAGGGTTTGGGGGTCTATTTGGTGATATTTTTAGTTCCCAAAAAGAACGGGGAGTTCAGAACCATTCTGGATCTGAAATGGCTCAACAAGTTCATCCTGACAAAACATTTCAAGATGGAGACACTACGGTCAGTATTGCTAGCCATTCAGCCTCAGGATTTTCTGGCTTCCTTGGATCTGTCAGAGGCCTACTTGCATGTTCCCATTCGGGAATCACACAGAAGTTTTCTATGTTTCTCCTACGGGGGGAAGCATTTTCAATATCGAGCCCTGCCGTTTGGTCTGCAGTCTGCGCCCCGGGTATTCACAAAAATTCTGGTGACCCTGGTGGCGGAGCTGAGATTGCGGGGTGTGTCCCTATTTCCTTCCCTGGACGACATTCTGGTGAAGGCAGGGTCCCACCAGCAATGCCTGGAGGGCATGCAGCAGACAGTGACCATGTTGCGCTCTCACGGCTTCGTGGTGAACCTAGAGAAGAGCAATCTGCTTCCCTCTCAGATACTAGTGCATCTGGGAGTGGAAATAAATACAAAGGTGGACAGAGTGTTCTTAACCCCAGAGAGACGGGAGAAGTTTTGCCTCCTTCTGCAAGGGGTGTTACAGCAACCGAAGGTGCCAGTCATGAAGTTAGCACAAGTCTTAGGGATGGTGGTATCCTTTCAGGATCTACTGTCTTGGGCCAGATTCCACACTCATCCCCTACAATTTTTTCTGCGGCCTTTTCAGGAGATTATAAGGAACAAAATTCCCAAACTGGTGACACTACCATTAGAGGTGACGTCCCAGTTACAGTGGTGGTTGAACCCGGGTCTTTTCAGTCCAGGTTACCCGCTTCGCGAACGTCAGAGGGTTTGCATGACTACAGATGCCAGTTTATGGGGTTGGGGGGCTCACTCACAGGATCAAATGATCCAGGGTCAGTGGGAGCCTCACGAGATGAAGCGCAGTATCAACTTCCTGGAACTCAGGGCGATCCGGTTAGGGTTGCAGGCAGTTCTGAGGGGTCACCATGTCCTGGTGAAAACGGACAACTCAACCGCCAAAGCATATGTAAATTGACAGGGAGGAACCAGGGTGAAATCACTTCATGCCAAGGCGAAGGTTCTCTTCGAGTGGGCCGAAGTCAATCTCCTGTCAATCAAAGCGGTGCATGTTCCAGGGAAGGACAATCTGCTAGCGGATTGGCTCAGCAGACGCTGGCTGGACCAAACAGAGTGGATGTTACACAGGGACACCTTCCGTCTAATAATGGACAGGTACGGACCTGTGTCGGTGGACTTGTTTGCCACGGCAGAAAATTGCCAAGTGGACAGGTTCTTTGCCAAGGTCAGAGACACAAGGGCAGAAGGAACTGATGCCCTCAGCGCCGACGGGACTAGTGTAGGCCTTCCCGCCCCTTCCTCTATTACCCAGGGTGTTACAGAGGGTGGTGGAACTAAAGGCGGAGATGGTGTTGGTGGCTCCCTTCTGGCCGAGACGGTCATGGTTCCAGGAGCTCCTGAGGTCGTCTATTCAGCCTCCTTGGCGGCTGCCAGGGAGGGACGACCTTCTGACACAGGGCAGCATGTCTCATCCTCAACCAGACATGTTGCAATTGACAGTTTGGAAGTTGAGCAGTTACAGCTCAAGGAACTAGGTTGTAGCACCAGATTGGTGGACACTAGGTTAGCATCGCGTAAGTGTTCCACTAATAGGATATACAATGCCACCTGGAAGGTTTTTGCTTCGTGGTCTACCTTACGGGGGTGGGATCCCATGAAGGTGAAGGTAAATGGTATTCTAGGTTTTCTTCAGGAAGGGGCAGACAAGGGGCTTTCTACCAGCACGCTACGGCGTCAGGTGGCGGCCATATCGTCTATACAGGGGGTGCGGGGACGTAAGTCCTTGTCAGCGCATCCGCACATTAAACGGTTCCTGAAGGGTGTTGCTCTCCTTAAGCCCCCACAGGTACATAGATTCCCCTCGTGGAAGTTGAATATAGTACTAACTGCGTTGTGTGGGCGTCCCTTCGAACCTATGGCTTCCTGTGGACTGAAGGAACTGACTCTAAAAACAATTTTTCTAGTGGGTATCACTACAGCACGGAGAGTGTCTGAGTTAAGGGCCCTGTCGGTCGACTAGGAGCTTTGTGTTTTCCATAATGAAAGGGTGGTGCTGAGGCCAGACCCATCTTTCATTCCTAAAGTTAATTCTGTCTTTCATAGGTCCCAGGAGTTGGTTCTTCCAAATTTTTGTCCCAACCCACAGTCTCCCAAGGAAAGGGAGCTGCACTGTTTAGACGTTAGGAGGGCACTTAGTTTTTACATTGATCGCACAAAAGACTGGAGGAAGTCTGATGCATTGTTTGTTTCATTTAGCAAGTAGTCGCAGGGACGACAGGTCTCCACTTCCTCCCTTAGCAGGTGGCTACGGGAGTGTATTGTTTTGGCTTACAAGGCCCAAGGTCAAACCCCTCCAGATGGGATCACAGCCCATTCTCTAAGGGGTGCTGCAACATCAGCTGTGTACCGGTCCTTTCCGTCCTTAGAAGCTGTGT
Source organism: Heteronotia binoei (assembly GCF_032191835.1). Taxonomy (NCBI): domain Eukaryota; kingdom Metazoa; phylum Chordata; class Lepidosauria; order Squamata; family Gekkonidae; genus Heteronotia; species Heteronotia binoei. Next base: position 72,563,790 of record NC_083228.1, on the reverse strand, counting down.
GTAAGGCAGCGACTTGGAAATCGGTACATACCTTTACCAGGCACTATACAGTGGATAAATGGGCTTCAGCGGAGGCGGCCTTTGGGAGGCGTGTGCTGCAGCATGCACTCTAACCAGGGAAGCCGGTCCCGCCCGGGGATGTTCAGCTTTGTTACGTCCCAGTAGTCGGACCGACCCACTGTCCAGACCACCGGAGAACGGAAGATTGGTATCACTTACCGTGAAGCTTCCTTCTCGGTGGACTGGCAGTGGGTCGGTCCGGCCCGCCCGTTAAAGGTTGAGCGGCTTCCTGAGTTTTGGAGATGGATCCTGGAGGAATGGTGCTTTCCCTGTGGGGAGGATGTTACCTTTGCTTTGCTTAACAGTGACTTTCTTTCAATCTGCCATTTGTATGGTGTGTTGAACTGTAATAAACTAATCTTCTCATTTATTCATCTCTGTACGTGAATGGGGAGGTGGTGAAAATTTTTATTATTAGGGGGATGCGGCTTGGATACAACTGGCGCGTCCTGGGTGGTATAGGCCACTCCCCCTCCGGATCGATTGGAACACCCGACCCTGTGACGAGGAGGAGGAGCCTATACCCGGTAGTCGGACCGACCCACTGCCAGTCCACCGAGAAGGAAGCTTCACGGTAAGTGATACCAATCTTCCGTTCTCTCTCCCTCAGATAATCTACTCCCCTTCTTACTCCCACCTTTGGAGTTGCATGGGGCTGTGATAGGGCCCCTAAAAGTCATCATGCTAGCCACAGGGTCCCCTGGAGCTAGTGCAGTAGGGACCCTGAGAGCTACTGTTGCAGCTGCAGGAACCTGGAAGCCCCACTGATGGTAGGTATTCTGCATCTGTGCATATGTTTTTATTTTGGGAGCATTTAAACTCCAGTATGTTTTTTAAAGTTTCAATATTTTTCTGCAAACCTCAGGATCCCCCAAGTTTGGAGAAAAATTTCCTTATTGCCAGTCTGGTCCCATCTTCAGATTTAGATATCTGTAGAAGGGGACAACCCTTAAGAAATAGATGTATAGAAACTTCCCATTTATAGAAGAGATGACTAGTTCCTACAAATGGTGGTGGCTGTAACCTTTTGTGTTTATTCCCACTGCACATCAGTGCTAGTCTGCATGAAGGTTCCCCTTCTGTGTGTGGAACACAGATAGTTTACATGAAGCTGGAGGACCCACCAGTTTACATGAACAATTTCTCTTTTCTAAATTGTCTTACTCTCCCCCACCCCACCCAGTGCTCGTCACTGGATTCAGTAGTGTCATTAGTGTCAGTGCTAATGATGATGATTTGAAATAATAACTTGATCATATGCTAAAATGACAATGTTCAAAAACCATTCAGAAAGCAATCTTAGTATACAGACAGCACCAGAACTGGTCTATTTAATGAATCTTTGAAGTAGCATCACTAATACAAAGTACAACACCCATGTAACAGAGGCATAACTCATTAGGCTTAGTAGAGACAAAGGTACATGAAGCATGGAAAGGAGACATGCCAATTATGGCAGCCAAAGTCTTCATTTGTAAATTTAAATATCCTGCATTTCTTATTGACTCAAAGTGGCTTACAAAAGGCATGTTTGAAGAGTAGTAATAGCAAAATGGCTGCTCCTCCGAGATTGGCTTAGGCTGAGCCCATCTCGGAGGAGCAGCTGCGGTGGGGCGGCAGCTGGGGTCCCCCGCCAGGGCGGGAGGGTTGGGAAGCCTATGCCATAGATTCACTTTCTTTGAATGTTTCAGCATGTGCTAACACATGAGGACAGGATGGGAAAGTGACAACTTTTTACCTTCTTGTGGCTCTGAAGATAGTGTTTTGTGGAGTGTTTTGTTTGCTCCTTGAAGTCAAGCAAAGAGGTAAAAGAAGCAGAAGGAAAGGGAGCTGGTTGGCTGTATGTTGTCAGCAGTACTGCATACTGGAACCCAGTCAAGTTGGAGGCAGGCTTGAGAGACCTCAGACACAGCGGTATTGTTGGGAGGATTCCACTTTGCTTATTTAGGTCAATAGAGTTGAACAGGTCATCTCTACCTGCCAAAACTCATAAATTCCAGTCAGGAGAACTAGCACTTTCAAGTATTGCTTAAGTCATCCATCCTGTCACAAGCTGAAGGCAGGAGAGAAATGGTTTGGCAGAACAGTTGTGTTATAGTTTAAAGGGATATTGTCAGACTAATGGAAGCTGAGGGACCTGGAGTTGGAATACACATTTTTCACTGACATATATTCCTTTGTATCCAGATTTCTGCTTCACCAAGTGCACAGGATTCAGGATCATTAGTTAAATCTTCTCCCCATGGATCATAAGATTGATAAACACCATGAGATGTGATCGATGTTAACTGGATTCTTAATTGCCTTATGGAAGTTTATCAGGCAAGATATTAAGAAATGCAGTGGATTGTCTAAGAACATCATTTTATTTCTCTGCAACTGGCATCCTGTGTGACTGTGGAAATGTAGGGCAATTTCTCACACATAGGTTTGTCTTACAGTTACTTAATTTTTGGTGTCTTACAGTTGCAAACAGGTTTCAAGTGGTATGAAAGTGGTATGGAAATTCTGTCTGGTATTTTGATCTATGATCAGGGCTGGGACGGCTGCTAGGTGGCCTTTGGTGGTTGTCTAGGGTGCAGATTTGAGGGGGCACCAAATTGGGTGGCAGAAGCAGCCAGGCTGGCCTTCCCCTCCATTTAAAAATGGGGGTGGGGGCAGCCTTCAAGCATCTCAGCTTGAAGGCCACCCCCACCAGCAACTCAAATAGCTTGGGAAGATTAGCAGGAGCAGCCACTGCCCTTCCCACGTGATTTAAAGACCCAGCGAACCAGCTGGTTGGCGGCCTCTTTAAATGGAGGGGGAGGCTGGCCTGGCTGCTTCTGCTGGCACTATGCATGATCAGGAGAGTGCCCAGGAGCAGGTGCCAGTCTCCTGGGCAATTTAATAGAATAGATCAGTTGATCAGCAGGACCTTTCCCAGGTGCGAGAAGGGCAGCAGTTGCTCCTGGGCACTCTCCTGGGTGATTTAAATCACCCAGGAGGGAGGGGGTGGCCCCACCTTCCCAGCCTAGGGTGCCAACAAGCCTGGCACCGGCCCTGTCTATGATGCTTCATTCATAGTCACCACTTGATCTGCTTTGTTTGTGAAAAACATGCAGGTGTGATCCAGTTCTTCTGTTTATGTACATCGCATTGTTGTTGTTTTTTTAAATGGCAAAAAGTTTCTGTTAAGTTTCTCCTCATCAAAAGACTGTGGTGGTAATACAGGTGGTGATAGGAAGTCAGAAGTGCAAGTGATCTGATATGTCTGTATACTGCGTTGAATTGGCATAGCTCAAGGTGATCCCAATCTGTGTAGATGGCAGCAGTGCATATGAACTAGATTTGGGAGACCCAAATTTTTAAGAAAATATTTTTAAAATGAACTGGAAAATTGAGGTTTAGAATAGTGTGAAATTATTCTATTTGAGGAAACCTCAATTTTCTGATCAGAGCAGGATGACAGTAACAGCTTCATAACCATGGCTGATGCCCCAGTAGACACAGAGGAATAGGTCAGAAATGCCAACAGAATAGAGAAATAGCAGGTAAGATTTGTGCACACACAGAAGGAATAAAGGCATTTGAATTAAACCTGAAGTCTGGCCAAGTAAAAGAAGCTCAAGCAGCAAAAGGGAGCTGAGCAATAGAGGGTTAGGTCCAAAGGCTGCACACACTACATAATAACAACAACAACAAAACAAAGACCCTGAGAACAGTGGAATGCAGCAAGAGATACAGACAGATGACTTGTTTCTCAGGGCCAAACTAGAACAGAAATTGCCTGAAAATAATGCCACTGTATCTGATTAAAAGGGCATGCCGTTGGGGGAGGGGAAGAAAGAACCAGGGAAAACCCATCCAAGGAAGCCATCTCAAAACTTCAGGAGGAGTGTGTCCAGTGAGAAACAGGAGCGCTGCTTCCATTGACCTAAGGATAATCTTGCGAGCAGTCATTGGAATCAGTGAAAGAACTATCTGTTTAAAGCACTGATGTAAATTCATCTACTGGTGCTAGATGCATTTGGGTCAAAAAGCTTCTCCCTGTGCCATGGCCCAGATCCAAACCACTTATGATATTAGCATGAAACCATCCTGTCAGCCTCCCAACTCCACATCTACTTTGACATGAGAAAAAAGCCTTTTGAGTATTTTCCCCTTATTTTCTCTTGGAATGAAGAGGGTGCAACATAAAACTTTCTGTCCTCATACATAGAATTTTTTTGCATACTTAAAAAAAAAAAAGAATTAAGGTTTTTTTCAGAGATGGAATCAGAGAGAGAAGCTGAGCCCAAATTTTGAATTCATGAATAGTGAATTATGAATTCATGAATGCCGAATAGTGAATTATGGGCTCGTTAACATTGTATGATGAATTTACCACTGCCAAAGCTGAAAATCCTTGTCTTAAAAAACCCTCACATTTAGCATTTAATTAGAACTTAAAATCTAAATCTACATTGTATAAAGTGAGAAATATCTTGCATCGGAAGCATGTAGGCAGGGCTTTTTGTAGAAAAAGCCAGCAGGAGCTGATTTGTTTTCTGTGGCCCTGGAAGGTAGAACCAGAACCAATGGGTTGAAATTAAATCAAAAGAGTTTCTGGCTTAACATTAGGAAGAACTTCCTGACCGTTAGAGTGATTCCTCAGTGGAACAGGCTTTCTCGGGAGGTGGTGGGCTCTCCTTCCTTGGAGGTTTTTAAACAGAGGCTAGATGGCCATCTGACAGCAATGAAGATCCTGTGAATTTAAGGGGAGGTGTTGGTGTGTTTCCTGCATTGTGCAGTGGGTTGGACTAGATGACCCTAGAGGTCCCTTCCAACTTTATGATTCTATAATTTGCATATTAGGCCACACCCCGATATCACCATTGTTTCACACAAGGCTTTTTTGTAGAAAAAGCCCAGCAGAAACCCATTTGCATATTAGGCCATGCCCCCTGACACAAAGCCAGCTGGAACTGCGTTCCTGTGCATTCAGCAGGTGATTTTTTTTTTTTTGGGAGCAGGAACGCACAGGAACGCAGTTCCGGCTGTTTTGGTGTCAGGGAATGTTGGCTAATATGCAAATCAGTTCCTGCTCAGCTTTTTCTACAAAAAAGCCCATTGCAAAGCAATGGTGACATCGGGGTGTGGCCTAATATACAAATGAGTTCCAGCTGGGCTTTTTGTACAAAAAAAGTCCTGCGTACGTTCAAAAAAAGCCCTGCATGTAGGTAATATATATGATTTGGATCTACTTGCAGTCTCATTACCTGGTGATTGCAGCGATACTATTTGTTTATTTGGAGGAGTTCTCCTAGGAATGCATCTAATATAATAATAATAATTTTAAAAATCCTATTGCTAAGTGCTGATGTCCATTTTATCTCCGTTGCCCATCTTTTCTGATTTAATTCTTTTCCACGTGAAATAAAGAGGAAAGCCATAAGCGAGATGTTTTTCGTGAGAGCCATAAGGTTACCTCGCAATGAGGAATGGTTCACGCTCAGCAGTTTGTGAACTTCTAAGTTGAGCTATACTGCCTTTTTGCTTGGCAAATTTGTGTTTCTACTAGGTTGTATAAAATTCTTTTCTCTAACGCAAAACCTATATGTTCCGCCTCCAGCTACCTAAATGTCAGTGAATAGGTCATGGCTCTGTGTGGAAACTGACAGAATTTCTTCCTTCTCACAAAGACTGGTTCAAGGTCTGCTAGGCAATAATAGATTTTCAATGTGGCTCCTTCTCTGCTTGCAAGGCACCTAATGGGAAATCAGCGCATTAGATTTGAGGCACTGTAAAAAAAGGAGGCAGTTTACCCACAGTAAATCATTCCTTTCAAGAACACTTACAGTGCAATCCTAAGGAGAGTTACTCCAGTCTAAACCCATTGAAATGAATGGGCTTAGACTGGAGTAACTCTCCTTAGGATTGCACTGTTATTGCTTTGGCCTTGAGCTGGAGTTGTTCACTAATACAGACCAGATATTACTTGTGATCCACAAGCCAAATATCGGATGCTACAAATAATCGACAACCATGAAAACAGAATTGAATGGGATGTACTAGACAAATGGAATGTGACAAATGGAAAATCATGATTTAAAACAGTTTTATTATTATTGACATCAGTAAAACAGTTCTATTATGCTATTCATGGAGCCCAGGTGGAATGATTGTCCCCAGGGGTAGTCTGGGATGTTGGAGCAGTTCTGGATCAAACTGAAGAAAGTGACCCTACAGGGGCCAGTCAGCTTACACATGAGCCACGGATACAGTGACACAATGGAGAGAGGCTTGTAGGAGCCTGGGTCTGAGTTAAGCGTCCTTTGCAGTGCTGCTGGCACCTTATGGGCCACTTTATTCTGGCCTCAAGGGCAAGTGTCCTTTATTAATTTTTCTAGTAAGTTACACATCCAGTCAGGTCTTGGATGTCTTCTACTAATGCACACTTTCACCCTCCTAGATTATCTGGGCAAATGAATACTAGGGATTTTGCTGTAGCACACAGGTATTCAGGCAAGTTTTTCTAGCCTTTTACTTGTACGGCAAAGTGGAGGGTGGTTCCCTCCTCCTCCCAGTTTATGGTAGATGTGTGCCCCAACTGCAAATATATTAGTTTTGCAGTTTTCTTGTTTCTAACCAAGTCATCTCTGGTGCTTCAATGGTTAAATTGAATTGCTGTCCAGCTTTAGCAACCCACACGAGAGAACCCCAAATATGCAAAGTAGAACCAGTTCATGAAGAGAAGAATTTGCATTAGGGAATCTGCTGTTCATATTTGCATCATATGAACATTCCAATGCCAAAAGCGAACCGGGACTGTAATCACTGTAATTTTTACTTACTGCCCTCTCATAGCATCACCACCAAGTCTGTTTTTGCACACCACCCATGAGGATTGCTGTGTTTGCTACACATGGATGGCAGTCTGCAAGATGACTGCTGCTAGGAGGTGAGAAGAAAGAGGATGATGATATTGCATTTATATCCTATCCCTCACTCTGAATCTCAGAGTCTCAGAGCAATTTACAATCTCCTTTACCTTCCTCCCCCACAACAACACCCTGTGAGGTGGGTGGGGTTGAGAGAGCTCTGACAGAAGCTGCGTTTTCAAGGACAACTCCTACCAGAGCTATGGCTGACCCAGCAGCTGCAAGTGGAGAAGCGGGGAATCAAACCCGCCCTGGTTCTCCCAGATAAGAGTCTGTGCACTTAACCTCTACACCAAACTGTGGCTCTAAAGAGTGAGTGAGTACTGAACTATTTAACGAGGTTTTAATATACAGCTTTTTAAGTTTTCATAAGTGACAATAAATGGGCAAGAGCGTCTGATACTTTGAGATAGCTGAGAACAATTAGGACAGCCATCTGAATTCAGTGCCTATAGTGGCTGTAAAAATGATGAAGGTGGTATATCTCAGCTAGTGTTAACTGTTGGGGTTATATCAGACACATGGAGAAAAGTAATTTTGTGGTTCTTCCTACATATTTGTATGCCTCTGATCCATACTGAGTAATGACAGGATGAGATTATCTTTCTCCTCTTTTGGCTACTGATATTGATTTTTTGAGAAATATTTTGTTTCTTGGATTATGACATATGTGAAGCTCAAGTTCCAACTGCAAAAATATATGCTTAACGAAATGCCTTTTGACTAGCATTATCTAGGGACAATAGAGGTTTTAAGGGGTTTTGCATGAATAACAGAGTTCAAACCACAATTAAACTTGTGCAGTTGCAGCAATATAAAAATGATGATAAAGGAACTTTGTGTGGCAGCCTTGTAAGATCATTTTATTTTAATTTTTTTGCTAATAATGGATTTCTGGAGAAGGGTTAGATAGGACACAGTTTGGATGCATCTTGGGAATGCTGTTTAAAAGCAGTGATGATGGAATAGCTGTGACATGCCTTCTGCCATGTCTTTATTATGAGCACAAACTGGGCTAAGATACTGGGATTGCATGTGACATATCATCCCATACATCACCCGTCAAAAGTTGGGGCACTTGCTATTCGGTTAACAGGGCAGACTGTATTGTTGTATGTTCCCCAATTCTCTTAGCAATGAGAAGATGTGGAGACAATGCTAACAGGTATTTTTTTTCCTTTTGACGAGGAAACACTGGTGACTTGTGATGCCTGCATAATATTTGCTTTATTTCATTTACATGTAGAGTAAAGATCTTGCCACTGATGTGCATACCTTGGTAACATTAGATTACCTTATTGTGCTTTTTGTGGGGCTGTCATTGAAAATGATTAAGAAGCTACATGTTAGTACAGAATACTGGGAAGAGAAAACAGAAGGACCACATTAAAAAAAAAGTAGGCAAAAGAAGTTTACTGTTCAGGTAAAGAATTCCCTATGGCATCACCATAAATTGGCTGTGACATGATGGGACTTAAAAATAATTCCCTACATGTTTTGCAATATACTTTCTTCAGGGGAATTTGCTGGTCTTTCAACAAGAATGCAGAATCTCCTGGAGTAGCTTTACTGCAAAACACATAGGGAATTCTTTATCTGAACTTTAAAATATCCTTAACACATGAACTACCTTCTACGGAACCAGACCATTGGTACCAGGACTGTCTACTGAGATTGGAAGCAACTCTCTGGTGTCTCAGGCAGAGGTTTTTCACATCACCTACTACCTGATCTTTCAAATTAGAGATGCCAGAGGTTGAACCGGGGTTTCTGCATGCCAAACAATTGCTCTTCCACCAGGGGGTTTCTGCATGCCAAACAATTGCTCTTCCACTGAGCTTTGCCCCCCTTCTTCATTTACAGAATGCTGCAGCTATAATGTTTTCTGGCGTCGGTGACTCCAGTCTTTTTCCATCTTCATGGGTTCGTAATTTGCTTCTGGGCCCAAGTCAAGGTGTCTTTAAAGCCCTATGCAGCTTGGGGCTCCAACAAGTCTCCCTGACCACCATGGTCATTTTCAGAGGCCCTGCTTCAAGTGCCCAGGGCCTCACTCCACAGGAAGATTAATCTGTCTCTGCCTATAATCTTCTGCTGGAGGATGAAGACCCTTTTGTTTGGTGTTCCCTCTTTAACTCTTATTAGCCCTCCTCCTTGTTTGTTTTTGTTTTATTTAATTGCTTAAAATATTATATATTTGTATTTTAAACATAGTGTTTAATGTCTGAAATGCTTAAATGTCTAAAATGAATGTGGACTCTAATATGGGAGATCCAGGTTTGATTCCCCACTCCTCCACATGCAGCTGCTGGTGTGACCTTGGGTTAGTTACAAGTTCTCTCAGAGCTGTTCTCTCAAGAGCTCTCTCAGCCCCAACTATCTCACAGGGTTTCTGTTATGGAAAGAGGAAGGGAAAGGAGATTGTAAGCTGCTTTGAGACTCTGGGTGATGGGTGGGGTATAAATCCAATCTCCTCCTCCTTTGGGACCCTGAGTTTAGTGGAAAGACAGCATCTAAATGTTTTAAATAACAAAATATTGGAAGCAAGTAGATTCTTAGAAAAACTGGCAGCATATCCCCTGACAGAAAGCGAGCCACAGCATCCAAAAGGTGAGATGGTGCCAACCAAATCAAGACTTTCCCTATCCATTCAGAACTCCTTCATGCATACCTGCACAGTATTCTCCTTCAATCCTACTGTTACAAAGGAATTTAACATTGACAAAATCCTCTGCACATGTCAAAAAGAAGTCAGCATTCCTTTGGTGGGCCCCACTCATTTAGCATCCATCAAGCCTTATGCTAGCCAGACTCACAGTCATGTGATGCTCACGTGAAGAGATCTTTAACTCTGCCTCGGGCATGGGAACTGTCCTCTCTGTTTCACCTTATATTTATCTCTGTAATAGACTGGAAAATGTTCATTATGATTCTGTTCCTCTAGCTCACATGTACACAAAACACTCCTGCATTCCCACCCACCCCCGTACCCTTAACATCAATGTTGCTTTTGAGTCTGAAAATTTGCTGTTTCTACTATTTCACCCTTTGTCATCATGGGAGACTACAAAACACAAATGTCATAACTTAATGAAAATTATTGCTACTGTGGATTTTTGCCCATAAAAATCAATATATGCAGTGCACTTCTTACTATTCATCTAGATAGCAGTGACCTGCTGTTTTGCTGCCTTTCTCCTATATGAAGCAAATCAGTATTTATACACTAATGTGCCTATTCTAACAAATATATCTTCAAGTCTGCTTGTTCAGCAACAGTGTCCTTTTCTTGTGTTACAACAGTTTTTAAATCTCCACTGCATTGGCTTCCATTAATAAGAAGAAGCAGAGATATTACATTATGGCTTTTTGAACCTTCATGGCACATCACAGGGGAAAAAAATAACCACATGCTGACAGTCTCTAGCCAGCCAAATGGCCTTCTGTTCAGTCCACAGTGTATTGTGGCATAATAGCCTATGCGGTAATGTTACAGTTCAAGTCCACTTCTGCCATAATGTTTGAAGTGTAATTTCATTTCCGAGGTGGAAGAAAACACTAGACTGGGGATCCAGGGGGAGACCTGGCTGATTATTTAAAATGAATTAGCTGTGATGAAAGATTTAGCCTTTAAACAACAAATGTAATATGGTGAATTGCATTTTATTTATTAATGGTGCTTGGAAGGAGATTTGTATAAAGGTTTCTGCTGAAGTGCACTGTTGTGATATTACAAAATATGGTAATTACTCTAATATTTTGATGAATTATTAATAGATGCTGGGCATAGAAGAGTACTAAGGCAACACAGATTTTGAAAACTGCTCTTATTAGGGGAAGGGGTATAGCTAATGTTAATAATTTCCTCCTTCTATTTCTTTTCCCCTCTTTATGTACCAATCCTCTGAAATGGGGATGAGCCAGATAAATGCAATGGGCAGGAAATGAAACTGTATGCTAATACTGATGACTCTAGGTGTATTCTCATATGAACATATGAAGCTGCCTTATACTGAATCAGACCCTTGGTCCATCAAAGTCAATATTGTCTTCTCAGACTGGCAGCGGCTCTCCAGGGTCTCAAGCTGAGGTTTTTCACACCTCTTTGCCTGGACCCTTTTTAAGGGTCAGTTTGGTGTAGAGCCAGTTTGGTGTAGTGGTTAAGTGTGCGGACTCTTATCTGGGAGAACCGGGTTTGATTCCCCACTCCTCCACTTGCACCTGCTGGAATGGCCTTGGGTCAGCCATAGCTCTGGCAGAGGTTGTCCTTGAAAGGGCAGCTGCTGTGAGAGCCCTCTCAGCCCCATCCACCTCACAGGGTGTCTGTTGTGGGGGAGGAAGGTAGAGGAGATTGTGAGCCGCTCTGAGACTCTTCGGAGTGGAGGGCGGGATATAAATCCAATATAATCATCATCATCATCATCATCATCATCATCATCATCATCATCATCTTCTTCTTCTTCTTCTTCTTCTTCTTCTTCTTCTTCTTCTTCTTCTTCTTCTTCTTCTTCTTCTTCTTCTTCTTCTTCTTCTTCTTCTTCTTCTTCTTCTTCTTCTTCTTCTTCTTCTTCTTCTTCTTCTTCTTCCCGGTGATTGAACTTGGGACCTTCTGCTTCCCAAGCAGATGCTCTACCACTGAGCCACCATCCCTCCCCAAATAGAATCATAGAATTGGAAGGTACCTCCAGGGTCATCTAGTCCAACCCCCTGCAGAATGCAGGAAACTCATAAATACCTCCTCCTAAATTCACAAGATCCTCATTGCTGTCAGATGACCATTTAGCCTCTGTTTAAAAACCTTCAAGGAAGGAGAGTCCACCACCTCCTGCGGAAGCCTGTTCCACTGAGGAAGCGCTCTGTCAGGACATTCTTCCTAATGTTTAGCTGGACACTCTTTGGATTTAATTTCAACCCGTTGATTCTGGTCCTGCCTTCTGGGGCCACAGAAAACAATTCCACACCATCCTCTATATGATAGTCCTTGAAGTACTTGAAGATGGTGATCATATCACCTCTCAGCCACCTCCTCTCCAGGCTAAACATGCCCAGCTCCTTCAGCCTTTCTTCATAGAACTTAATCTTCAGACCCTTCACCATCTTCATCGCCCTCCTTTGGACTCACTCCAGCTTGTCTATATCCTTCTTAAAATGTGGTGCCCAAAACAGAACACAATACTCTAGGTGAGGTCTTACCAGAGCAGAGTAAAGCGATACCATCATTTCACATGATCTGGACACTATACTTCTGTAGATACAGGCCAAAATTGCATTTGCCTTTTTAGCTACAGCATCACATTGTTGACTCATGTTCAGCGTATGGTCCATTAAGACCCCTAGATTCTTTTCACACATATTACTACTAAGGCAAGTCTCCCACATCCTATAACCATGCATTGGATTTTTCCTACATAAACGCAGAATGTTACATTTATTTCTGTTAAAATTCATTTTATTGATTTTAGCCCAGTTTTCCAGCCTGTCAAGATCATCCTGTATCCTGTTTCTGTCTTCTACTGTATTTGCAACCCCTTCCAATTTAGTATCATCTGCAAATTTAATAAGCATTCTCTCTATTCCTTCATTCAAATCATTTATAAAGATGTTGAACAACACAGGACAGATCCTTGAGGCACTCCTTGAGGCAACTCTGAGGAAACTCCTGCTCCTTGGTTTTCACCTGACTTTGGCCCTTTGTGCACAGTGCTTACTCCAGAGAATCAGAACAATTGATCCTTTAAATTGAATTCACACCTTTGTACCTGCATTCTGCAGCACTTTCCCCCGCTCTGGTTTATTTATTCTGCATCTACCAACCAAAACCCACATTTTTTACTTAATTGGGGTGGAAACAGTTCTTGTCATGTGTGTGGGGAGGGTATCCAATTGCCCTATTGCAGCTGTGCAGTAGCCTCCAGTAAGTGCCTGTAAGTGCCTTCCATTGAAATCCTCCTTGTTCAGTTTCATGAAAGAACTGACACAAGTAAATGACCACCAACTTGGCCAAGCCAATGCATGAATAATGGAGCATACTGAAGACTTCCCTTTCTCTCCTCCTAGTTCATCCACCTCTTTTGGCTTGCTGCCTCTGGGCTACTCTGGCATGGACAACCCATAGAGGAACACAAGCTCAGAGGTTGGGAAGAAATCTTTCCAGCAGAAACACTGAGAGCAGAGTCCAATAAAAAGTAGATGTTTGCTCCCTCCCTCCTTCTGCCTCCAGCTTCACATTGAACCATATGTGTATGAAGGGGGCAGACAGTAGCTCCAAACAATGGGAACTGGCATTGCTGGCACAGAGATCCCATGTATGCAAATCTCCCCCTCATGAACTCTGCCCCTGCTTTCCACCAAAAAGTGAATCAAAGACAGAAAAAAGATTTAAGCCCAACCACACAGCTGATTGTCTCCCTGCACTGGGTGCAACTGGCAGAGGCAAGCTTAGAGTCTTGGCCATTTTACAGAATGAAGAGAACCTTTTGTCTCTGTGCCTGCCTTGTCCCCTGCAAATGTGTCTGGTGGGATCTGGTGCTTGCAAACATGGAAGTCTTTGGGGAAACTTTTGAGGAAAAGCCCCATTGAAACCATGCCCACACAATACTTTCCCTTCAGTTTCTAGCACAACAAAGGATTCCCTGGAAGCACACAGAAGGGGGTGGGAGGAAGAGTGGCCTCTTAGGGGGCTGGAAAACAGACGTGGTGAGGAAATCCAGGAAATGTGAATGTTTCTGGAATCAAATTATTCTGACATGGGAGTAGGGCAATAGATAGATTCAGGGTGAAACAACATTCAGATAAGCCGGTGAAACAGCTAAATGAAACTGAACTGAGAGCTGATCAATGCAGAGTTAAAAACAAACCTGATGGAAATGCAAGGTGAAAGTGGGAGGTGATGCAGAAGAACAAATATACCGTGAAGCAGAACAGCTTTGAGAGTGTGGTAAAAGCCAGTGCAGAAAGGGCCTTTGCACATTTTCCAAGGAAGACCAAAGCCTGTCCTTCTCAAAACTACTATGTGATGAGGTGAGACTCCATGTCAATGTTTTTACTTTTACTTCTTACCAGGGCTTTTTTTGAAGCAGAAGCCCAGCAGGAACTCGTTTGCATATTAGGCCACACCCCTGACATTACCAATGTTTCACTTGTGGGAAGGGCGGGATATAAATCCTAAATAAATAAATAAATAGGGCTTTTAGTGGGAAAAGTCTAGTAAGAGCTCATTTGCATATTAGGCCACACCCCTGGCACCTAGCCAGCTGGAACTGTGTTCCTGCTAAAAAAAAAAGCCCTGCTTCTTACTGTTTTTACAACCTAAGTCATAAACAGCAAACCCTGGTCCCTTGGAAAGAGAATCCAAAATTTAGTTATCCTGTAACTTAACAACAGCTGCCAAAAACTGTGCCTCACAAAAAGTGGTTTGTTTATCTTTGTCTCTGAGTTTGTTTATCTTTGTCTCTGGAGAAAGAGAGTTCTGGTTAAATAATGGGGAGATCAATTCAGCTCTTGGTTCTGAAAATGTAGGACAATCTAAAATATGTGGTCAACAGAGTCAGCCTTGTTGCTGTCACAGTTGCAGAGTCTGAATATGGAATTCCACTGAATCTTCTTAGTGTCCCTGCTGATGGTAGAGCATTCAGGTGCACTGCTGAAAGTAGGGCATTCAAGTGCACTAGCATAAAAAACCTTCTATACTTTGGAGCAATTAACTCAGATAATTTGGCATTTTTGTTGGCAGGAGAATACCAACTGAGAAGGCTGATCATTTTCTGTAGGCTCTGATCAGCATGCTCTCATAACTGAAGTCCCTAAGATGTCTTATAAGTGAGCTGGGACAGTTCTTGACTACTCATTGTTTCCACTGCATCTTGGGTAATTCCCAGGTATGCCAATTTATGATCCAGTAGTCTATGCCAGTCACTTATGTGGTGGTCCAAGTTAATTAGTCCAAGGAAACTTGATTCCAGATTTGATTTTAGTATCCCAAATTTCTGTTAAACACTTCCCCAGATCATTGCTTCAAAGGATGTCTCTGCCACTTTGCACTCAGAGCTACTCCAGAAGCACTTTGAGGAACTCCTAAGATACTGTACAGGAATCTTAGTAGTGGTTTATCAGTATTGTCTGATACTACTCCAGTCTTGTCTGATACTACCCCAGCAGCGTATAGCATCTGCCCAACAACTCTAGTGATGAATACTTTAACTGCTACAAGGACATATTGGCCCCCAAAGGAAAAGTGGAGTCTTGAGATGGCCTTCTTGGTATTCAAAGCAGCTCTTCAGGAGTTCAGATGGATCTTTCAAGAAAGATTTGCATGAAAAGTAATTTCTAAATATTCAAAATGGTCCGCCAATTCCATTGGTTGATCTGCCACTGCCCATTTGTATTTTTTTACCCTTCATTTTTTGCTGAAGAGGAGAACCTTTGACTTAGTAACATTGATGTCTAAACCCTCATTGGAGCAGTACTCCACAAAGAAACGTATAAGCTTGTTAAGGCCAACCATAGATCTTGACAGGAGACAGGGTATTTTGACATGAGCCAGGTGAGGTAAATGAAATTCATTTCTGGAAATATGAGGAATTAATAATTAAGGTACAAATTAAATCACAGTGGAGCAAGGATGCATCCTTGCTTAACTCCTCTGCTTGATGACTTGAGGAACATGGGAGCCAGGAAATGCAGGAAATTGACATCAAGACCTTTTCCTGGGAAAGCTTCTGGTTATATTTTCATACAAACTTTGGATCACAATGTTTTTATTTTTTAAAAAAAACTCTCCTCAGTCCAAAGACTATGCTAGCAAAAGAGAAATGAACAAGGCTGAATTTCTTATTGTTTTGAAATAACAAGCCAGATCTTTCACTGTAGGACAGTATGAGCAGGGAGCAAGGGAAGCCCTGTTTTAATACTGAAAGAAAACATGCAAGCTGTGACAAGCCATGTAAATTATAAATGAAATGTCAACAGCTAATAAAGACAAGCCAACAAGCATCATCAGCTAACTTTTGACAGACGTTTTCTGGCCTTTAAATCTCCAGGGACTTCAGTTGTTCAGGTTAAGAGGAAAGTTTCTTTATATAGTCAGGCAATTGGCTTTTTTCTCCTGTGCCTGTAAATAGGATTCACATAAGATCTTATTCACACAAGAGAAAATGAGAGGAAGGGATGTAATATTGTACCTGTAACAACAGGAGATATGGAACAGAATAACCTAAAACTCCTAATTATGTAGTGTTCTTTGAGACACCAGCATGGTGATCATATGTAGGGTTGCTGGGTAAACACTGCCTTCACAAAGGCTGAGAGTGTGAGGGTGGTGCCTGGGTAGAGTTGAAGGCTGTGATGTTGCTTCTAGGTGACACTGTGCTGGATTACTAGTGTTGACTGTAGTAGGTCACAAAATATTTACTCATTCTTGTACTTCCACTTGGTAATTGTAAGTTCTCTTAGGCCGTTTTCGCACTCACGTTTTACTGGCGCCACGACCATCCTGACGCCGGCGAATCTGCATGAATTTCGCACCAGAAGCTCCGGCGCTCCCAGAAGCGCCGGCTACTTCCGTCGCTAAGCCAGCGCAAACGGAAATCGCAAAGATGCAGGAAAACGTTTGCGCTGGCTTAGCGACGGAAAGCGCCGGCGCTTCTGGGAGCGCCGGCGCTTCTGTTGCGAAATCCATGCAGATTCGCCGGCGTCAGGAGGGTTGTGGCGCCAGTAAAACGTGAGTGCGAAAACACCCTTAGTGTGGTACACCAAGAGCATAGGTGCAAAAGGAGCACATATGCTCTAATATAGTTAATTGTAAATATTTTACAACTGCCCTATGATAACCTGGGCTTGGATCCAGGAGGGTGCAAGCAAAGCACTTAATGGAGTTCTGCTTACATAGAGTTTGTGAAACACCCAGCAATTTCCTCCTATATATGATAGTGCCCAGGAATTAGTTGTGCAAATGGGAATGCAAGTGGGGATAAAATAAGTTTGGCTTAGTGCCAGCAGTTACCATGACCCCCCGCCCTTGCTTTCCTGCTTGTGCAAGAGTTCTAATACAAGCAGAAATTTTGTGAAGGATCAAACTCTACATCTATGCAAATTATGAGTTTGTATTAATGGTGGTTATCTTGTTAGTCATCATGATAAATGCACATGCAATATGACTAGACATTCTGCCTGTTCTAAATTGCAATCATCATGGTAATCATATGGGGTACTTGACTTAACAAATAAGAGGACATTGAAAGGAATCATTGTTGAGGCCATTGATGGTGTTTGACTTGACAACAGGTAGGCCATTTTCAAACTGGTTGTTGTGAAAATAGAATAATTCCTGGTTTCTAATGGCAACATGAAGGGTCAAGATAAGTTTCTAATAATCAGAGCTGCCAGATTTATTCAATATTATCTTTGAAGAATAATGAGAAAAAAATCCAGTAACAACAAAACAGAGATGAATATTATTGAGTGATTTTTCCTGAAATGTTATGTGAGTTTGAGTAAAAAAGATTTTTACAACTTTTAGCATTGAGACACTACTTCATTTTCAAAGGTCAGAAGTCATCACATCTGGAGAAGGAAAAATCAATGTACTGAGTTGCTACTGAAAGGCAGAGGGAACATTTTATTGTTATTCTGAGTTTTAAAACACCTATGTGTTTGTGCTAAAGGAAAATCTATCCCCACTGTTAGTTTTAGGCTTCCCAAACCTCCTGCCCTGGCGGGGGACCCCAGGATTAGCCCCCTTCTCCCCCGCTTTCCAAAAATCTGGAAGCGGGGTGGGGGGTATGGCATCTGGGAGCGATTCCGTTGTGAGCAGTTGCTTAAGGTGGAGAGCTCAGTTCCTCTGCACGAGAAGAGCCAAGCTGAGTCCAGGAACACCTTAAGAGACCACCAAGATTTTTAGGGTTATAAACAGCTTTCAAGATTCTGAAGCTTTCAAGATTCGTCTGATCTTCTGAAGGGAACTTTGGTTGCAGTCACGCACACAAAGGTAGGAGGGCCTCCTGGAGCGGGGCAGGGGGGGAGTGGTAAGTTAACTGCATACTGCCTAGCCCTTGTAGGATTGCCGCCACCCGCGCTTTCTGGCTCCTCTCTTTCACTTCTCAATCCCGGCGTTTACACAGAGAACCTGCTGGGATCAATTTGCAGTCGTTTTGCATTCCACAGGCTTCCGTCATCCCACTTCTTCATAATCTTCTTTTTGCACATTTACTTGGAAGCAAATCCCAGTGTTTCAGCTGAGCTTACTCCATACTAGGCGCAAGAAAGATCGCAGTGCCTCTGTTTCCTGCTGAAGAGAGCTGCCCCAACCTTGTGCACGCTGATTTGGGAGCGCTCTTTGAAGTAGGCATGCTGAATTAAGGCTGCTGTTCTAAGCAGTGTTACTGGGTGAACTTGCCTTCTGAGCTTAGGGTTGCCAATCCCCAGGTAGGGACAGGGGATCCCCTGATTTGGAGGCCCTTCCCCCACTTCAGGGTCATCAGAAAGCAGAAGGGGGGGGAATGTCTGCTGGCCACTCCATTATTCCCTATGAAGATCAATTCCCATAGAATAATGGATAATTGATCTGTGGGTATCAGGGCTCTGGGGGGCTGTTTTTTGAGATAGAGACACCAAATTTGATCATAGCATCCAGTGCCTCTTCCCAAAATACCCTCCAAGTTTCAAAATGATTGAACCAGGGGGTCCAATTCTACGACCCCAAAAGAAGGTGCCCCTATCTTTCATTATTTCCAAAGGAGGGAAGGCATTTAAAAGGTGTGCAGTTCCTTTAAATATGATGGCAAGAACTTCCTTTGGAGTTCAAATATGCTTATCATGCCCTTGCTGCTGGCTCCACCCCAATGTCTCCTGGCTCCACCCCCCAAAGTCTCCTGGCTCCACCCCCAAGGTCCCCAGATATTTCTTGAATTGGACTTGGCAACCCTAGTTAATTTGGTTGATGACATACCACTGTTAAGTTTGTATTACAGGGTCTTTCAGCCTTTGCACATTGTCATGTCTAGCACAGTATACCTTGCCTATGACACACTATATAATTGGTAGGATTTTTTATTTTTGCTGCAATTTTAGCTGTTGCTTTGTGGCAGAACTGTGATTCAGCAGATGTAGGATGATTCTAGTTCTCATACAGTCCAGAGGAGCTGGAGCCCAAATAAAGTTGCAGGTAATTGTTTATTTTCTTCACTTGTTCAAAGTTTACTTGCATGTTGTATATTACCTCTCCCCTGAAATATGTTATGTATAGTATTTATCATGCAAGGTATTTATCATATAAACATTATGCATAATAATTAACATGGTGCAGTGGTTGGAGTGTTGGACTAGGACCTGGAAGAAACAACCAGGTTTCCATCGCTGTTCTTTTGTGGAGGCTTGGTAAGTGACCTTGAGCATGTCACACTCTCTCGACCGAACCTACAATCACAGGGTGGTGGTTGTGAGGAGAAGGTGATGTGATGTGATCAGCTGCTTTGTGTCCTGATAGGGAAAAGCCTGGGATATAAATAAAAATAAGCAAACACGAGAAGAATAATGAAAAACAGGGCAGTCCTTTGTTGTGCTGTTCTCCTGACAAGGTAGAAAAAAATCTAACAGAAATGTTCAAATTTGGAAGATTATGCTTTAATGTAATAGCGCTAGATGACTTCATTTGTACATTATCATTTCAAATCACCTTTCTTACTTGATGGAGTACTCTAGCCAATGTGTTATAAATAAAAGATGCTCTTTTACAAGTGAAACTAACTTTTATTGCAGGCTAACAAAATAGACTGTTGTTAGCATGACATTGAGAAGGAACTGAAAAGGACTAGGGGACAAATTCTACAGCTCACAATATTAGTGGTCAAATTACTGCATTCCTCATATAATAATAAAATAAAAATTCAACCATTTCTAATACTATAACCGTTTTCTTTCTCTCATCGGATAATGCCTCGACAAATTGGATTATCCATGCAATGTGGAGCGTATCTTCCCACCTCTGCTTTCTTGACCAGATGACTTTATAGAAGGTCTCAAGTCCATGTTGTCTGAAATGTCAGATTTGGTTCCTGTAGACATTAATTTCCTTCACACAGTGGCCCAATATAAGTGGTTTGACGGGATTATGGGCTAGATGACACATGGCCATCTGGTCTTCATTTTTTTTTAATCTTGTTTTGAATCCTACCTGGAACTTTTTGTATAGATAGTACCCTGTAAACCCAAGTCTCTTCCTTTAATAAGTTATCATAGCTCAAATTTTGAAGGACCTATTTGTTTAGCATTTCCTTTTCCATATGAGGTTATATTAAGCCCCCCTTCTTCTTAATAACTGAACTGGATTCTTACTTGTGTGGTTTGGGAGTACAGGTCTATATTTCAAAAACAGTTAAGAGTTTTGGCTTAAAATTCCCATTAGTCATCTGTTTTATCTCTTTATCCTAGACCACTGGAAACTGGGTGGTAAGTTGATGTTTAAATATGTTTATATTTTTGTTGAGCATGCTTTAAATTTGCCCATAGTCATGGTCAAAGGTCAGAACAACCATGGTTTTATTTAGAATTTGCAGGCCCCTCCATGGGCAAAATGTTCTTGATAATAGCAGGTGCCTATTTAAGATGGCTGGAATTTCCTTTCAACCATCTTAAATGGGGACCTACTATTATCAGGAACGTTTTGCTCAATGGAAGGGACTATCATTTAAGCTGAAACTGCAGTCATTTTGGTCCTTCCTATGGATGAAGATATGGCCATGCACTTGTCATTGAAGACCCTTCTTTATTTCTTTTCCAGGTCTTCCTTTAGTGACAATGTGTGGCGTTGCTAAATGCAGGGCTTTTTTTTTTTTTTTTTTTTTTTTGAGCAGGAACGCACAGGAACGCAGTTCTGGCTGGCTTGGCACCAGGGGGTGTGGCCTAATATACAAATGAGTTACTGCTGGACTTTTTCTACAAAAAAGCCCTGTGTGAAACAGATACATTGGCTAAATGTATCTGAGATCTAAAACATTTATACATAAAATTTTGTGGTGGCCTTCATGTAGTTCTCCTAGAAATTCATATTCTCCTTGTGAGGAAATAACAGACAAAAGGTATACTCCAAAATTTACATCCATTCTGTATGTTCATTTTGTTTGTTGTCTGTTTCAGGTGAAGGGCTGCCAGGTGAACAACAGGGATAATTCAGAGTAATCTGTTTAGGGGACCATGCTGGTTTCTTGCTTTGTAGAGTATTTTATAAATGGTTAATGTCAAAGCCTAGTGATGTAGTCATATTGCTCCCATGGTTGGTAATGAGTAGGAGATTTTGGTCTGTTACCATAGTGCAAAGCTCCCCTACAAGATCAGGACACAGTTCTGATAGAATTTCTTAATGCCAAATGTGATTGATGGCAGTGTCCCTTTCCCCCACTTGTGAGTAACCCCCTGCTTTGCTTAGTGTTGTTGAGTATTGTGGCCTCCCTAATTTTTTAAAAATAGCATATGAAGCACTGCAGGAAATGATTGGTTTTTTTCCTGATTCAAAATAGATCAGGGGCTGTGATAATCTGAGCAACCTTTTTGATTTTTGGAGTGCTGCTTCTTTTCTCTTTTCTCATTGCCAAAAGGTATCGTTTCTCAAGAGATGGTATGAGTTCAAAAATGTATACAAATTTGGAAGAAACTAGTGATAATAATTTGATGTACCTAAGGATCCCAAGAGTTTTGATGTGTTTTGTGGAGTGGGTGCTTTTTCAGTCATGTGGTAGACTCTGTCCTTGTCGATTTGAAGCTTAAATGCTCTGCTGCAGCCATAAATTTTGCTTTTTACAGACCTCCAATGTATGAAGGAGGGTTTTTCTCCCCAAGCAAAGTGTATTACAGATTATGTTTATTATGATATTTGGACTACTGGTGTGGTTGGCCTCTTTCAGGTCATACATTTATTTCAATCTATGACTTTTCAGCCAAAGAAGTTTGACTGTTTTCAATTCATTACTAGAGTGTCCCTCTGTTGTCCTTTATACTTTATAGGAACACAGACTGATACCATCACTAGCATGTTTTCCCCAGAATAAGCCTGCAGATCACTGGATTTAGACCTCCTTTATACTGCTAATAAGTCTCTTAATTAATCAGTGTCACCAAGGTGCTTGGTATACATGCCTACCAGTTGATCATTTAACTTTACAAACATTTTGTAATTTTCCACTTTTCCTCATTAACTGTGTGAATTATCATCTACTTCTTCCTCTGGATCTAGGGTTTCCATTTGCCTGCTTCTGGTGGGAGACTTCCAAGGAATTGCAGCCTTTGCCTACCAGTGCTGAGTTGATGGGCAAGTGGAGACTGGGGCTAGGATGTGTGTGTGATCCTCCTGGGGAGAAAAGTCTTACTGTAGTATTTTTGGCCCTTCCTAGAGCTACCTTTGTCACTTCTTGGTAGCTCTGGGAATAGTGAGAACTTCCTGTAAGTAGCTAAGGCCTTATTTTTATTTTTTTCTCCCAGGATGCTGCCACCTCTCACAGCCATCCCACTGGTTGCACTGCCTGACAACCCTGTCTAGATCACTAGCCTTCTACCTCTCTCCTTTATATTCTCCTTGTTGCGCCTTCTGCTATCTTCTCTGGACACAGACCCATTGTGCAGTGACAGCTAACTTGGGAGAATCTGAGCACTCAAGCCTTTAAGCTTGACTTTGGATTTTTGTGCCTGCCTTATGCATTGTTCTATGTATTTATTCTGCAACCCAAACCCACAGTTTTTCTTAATTGGGATGGGAATGTCACTTGTGATGTGTGTGTGTGGGTGGTGTCCATTTTTTTTTTAATTTATGCAAGTGTCCTGTTGTAATGGGACAGTAGTTTCCAACAAGCACCTTTAATTTAACTCCTCATGGTTCAGGGTTTTTTTTGCAAGCCTCTTAGCATTAGTTCGTTGGATGAAAGGGAACCAAATGGAAAACAGAAGAAGAAGAAGACATTGGATTTATATTCCGCCCTCCACTCAGAGTGGCTCACAATCTCTTTTATCTTCCTCCTCCACAACAGACACCCTGTGAGGTGGGTGGGGCTAAGAGTACTTTCACAGCAGCTGCCCTTTCAAGGACAACCTCTGCCAAAGCTATGGCTGACCCAAGGCCATGCCAGCAGGTGCAAGTGGAGGAGTGGGGAATCAAACCCGGTTCTCCCAGATAAGAGCCTGTACATTTAACCACTACACCAAACAGGCAAGGGGGGTGGAATCCAGTCTTGAAACTGACCAGACTTTCCCCCAAACTTAAAAGCAAGTGTGAAGCCCTGTTTTCCATATTGCTGGGCATGAGAGGATTCTCTGCTGTGTTATCAGGCACTGTGCAAATTAAAAAAATACTTCTGTCCAGATCCTCTGCTCTGTCCCTAGTCAACTGCATGCTCCAGGTTCCCCTCTTGCCTTGTAGCAAAGGCAGCTGTTCTCCCCTCCCTCCTCCCCCCATTCCATTCCAGAAGGCCCAGTAATTTGGGGAATGAGGAGTATCTTCTCTCCACTTCTCCTATTGCCTGGCTTAAAATCTTTCTGTGGAGCTGGGAAGGGGACCTGGTGAGCTGCAGGTGAGTCAAACAAAACAACAGCCCAGCACTATTCCCTCTCCTTGCCATTGTTGGAGCTCATTAGCATGCTGCACTCACTTGCTGCCTGCCTAGGGGTGGAAATAGGAGTGGGGCAGTGAGGGGGGGGGGGTGGACAGACAACAAGCTCCAGACAAAGCCTGTACAGCTGGATCCAAGCAGTAGCAGCTTTGGCAAGTTGTGAGCCTGTCTTGCTCACTTGCCATAGAGCTCTTGGAACTGGCCCAATTATGCTGGCAGAATTGTCCACTACTGTGCATTCCCTTAGAGGATTGCCAGAGGGAATGGCATGTTTTGGAGGGGGAAGGACAATGGCTGTGGTCCTGCATGTGAGGGGCACACTGAGAGAGGTGGATCCATGGGCCAGTGGTGCCTGTCCAACTCAACTGGCTCTCTAGATTTCCCTTTCCAGTCTAATTCTCTCCATGGTGATTGTACAGGACCTCTGCCTTGGGGAAAGAGGTGAAAACTGGAGGCCTTACAGATTGTCTCTCATGGAGGGATTAAGGGGGGGGGGGTCTTCCACATGTTGATAAGAGCCCTGTGGCGCAGTGTTAAAGCTGCAGTACTGCAGTCCTAAGCTCTGCTCATGACCTGAGTTCGATCCCCGGTGGAAGCTGGGTTTTCAGGTAGCTGGCTTGAAGTTGACTCAGCCTTCCATCCTTCTGAGGTCGGTAAAATGAGTAGCCAGCTTGCTGGGGGGAAAGCGTAGATGACTGGGGAAGGCAATGGCAAACCACCCCATAAAAGGTCTGCTGTGAAAACGTTGTGAAAGTAACATCACCCCAGAGTCGGAAACAACTGGTGCTTGTACAGGGGACCTTTACTTTTCTTTCCTCATGATTTAGGGGAACTGATATTTGGTATACTGATGATGTAAGTCTCCCCAGCACATAGGCATGCATCGAGGGTCTATTCCTCTCTCCCTCTTTGGCCTTCCCCCCTCTCTTCCCCACACTCTCTACCCCTGCCTCTTTCTCCCTCCCTTCCTCTTCTCTCTGAGTGATAAAAAGGACCATATTGTTCCCCAAGCTCTGGCTGCCAAACCCAAAGAATGCTTTTGTGGAATAGCGGGGGAACAGACACCCATCTCAGCTCTCTGGGGCTTGGAAAAGAGGCTGATGATTGCCAAACACACAGACCACCCCACCACCTGGCTACCAGCACCTAGCAGAAGCCTGGCCTTAGGGTGAGTAGCCACCAAGACAGCAGAGTTCTGCCATGGGGCCAGCTTGAGTGGTCATTTGTATGCTGGACAGAGGGGTGCCACCAGTGCAGTGCACTCCTGGCTGCTTGCTCACTCTTTCTTTTTTCTCTAGCAGTCCAAAATTAGTGAAGAACTCATAAGGGGAGGGACGGTGGCTCAGTGGTAGAGCATCTGCTTGGTAAGCAGAAGGTCCCAGGTTCAATCCCTGGCATTTCCAAAAAAGGGTCCAGGCAAGTAGGTGTGAAAAACCTCAGCTTGAGACCCTGGAGAGCTGCTGCCAATCTGAGAAGATAACACTGACTTTGATGGACCAAGGGTCTGATTCAGTATAAGGCAGCTTCATATGTTCATAACACTACACCAAACCAGCTTGTTTTTAAAAAAATTAAAGATGGAAAACTGAGGTGATAGTGGAACTTGTAATATTTCAATAAACATGCCCAGGAGTGGGAGGAAGAATCTCAACGGGAGTGGAGGAGTGAGGAGCTGGAAAGAGGCAGGGGGAAAATCCAAGGGAATATGTAAGCTTTGGAATTACCTTTGACTTGGAAGTGAAGCAAGGGGAAGGACAGCCACAAAAGCACTCTAAGAAAACCCAGAAAACAGCAAATGGAAAGTGAACTGAGTGCTGAAGGGAGGAAAAACAATGCAGAATGATAAAGAAAACCCAATGGGCATGCATAGTGAAAAGCAAGGAAAACATCAGTGCATAGTAGGCCACACTCTATGGCATTTTGTGCATGTAAATTTTGAGGCTGAATGACCTCCTTCATAGTGAAAGCAGCTTTCTTGGATTTGAACCTTTTGTTGAGGGTTTTTTGGTTTATTACAGAATCTATCTGGATTTCTTTAGAATTTGGAAGTAAATCCACTAAGTTCCTCACTACTGTTTCCATTAGGGTTTCTGACCCCCACATGGCACCTGGAGATCTCCATAAACTACAACTGAACTCCAGATGACAATGATCAGACTACAGATCTCCAGACTACAAACTTCAGTTTCCTTGGAGAAAATGGCTGTTTTGGAGAATGAATTCTGGCATTATACCCTGCTAAAGTGTATTTCCTCCCCATGTCCCATCCTCCTAGAATTTCCCAACCCAGAGTGGGCAACCCTAGTTTCTCTAGTTGTTGCCAACAGTATTGGCCCAGGTCAGATTTCTTTCTGCTGCATCTGAATTTTCTCATCCTTTAGAACCAAACCTCTTTAACAAATCCTCCAGGACATTGCAAAATGAGTAGTGTTAGTTTTTTGAGTGCAGAAACATTTTCAGTAGTGGACTTTTCATCCTATTAAGGAATTTAAAACATTCCACAATAATGTTAGACTTTGGGGTATAATATTCTGTTAAGATTTTTCTGCAGTTCTGCTAAACTTGTCTCTCTCAGCTTGCAATAAATGCCTCAAGAGGGAGTATGTTTTACAATCAGAGACAACGAGAAAGATTGCCTTATGTTTGTTCTGCTTGGTGATCTCAGATGCCATCAAAAAGTGGCCTAATCTTTGAACATACTGCTGCCAATCTTCATTTTCTGGATCAAACTCCCTAGTTTTACCATGGGATACCATTGCTAGGTTTTCTCATTGCCACTGTTATATAGTATATTGTTATATAGCAATACCTTTTTTATATAAATGAAACTCCTACTCAGTTTTATTGCAAGATAACAAAACAGGCTATTTATCGCCATCATAAGACCAAGCAGGAACTGAAGGAAACGGGGGCGGGGGGATAGTCTTAACAGTAGAGTTTTGCTTCATTCCATAATACGAGAAGGTTCTAAAACTAATTTCAGCATGGTTAGAATACTACACATGAATAATGCAATACCAAATCTACCCAAAATTACACTGTACCCATATTTAAATGCCCTATGAGCTTGATTCAGACTTGATGGATCAAGTCAAATTCTGATTTTAAATTATGCATGGCTTTTTTTCTGCCTCCTGGACAAGTTTGTATCTCTCAGTGCATAGCAGCCACAAAACTTATCTTTTGCCACACACATGGAACTCCTACAACAGTTCAAGTGATATAATCAAAATAGTGTGGTCATGGTGAATATGTGGATGGGAAGCAGTGGTGCTTTTAGCTTTACATTCATATAACTCAACATTTACTGGGCTGTGATGGACAGGTTAGGTTCCACCTCTCCCTAAGACTAGCCATTGGGAGCTGATGGAATGTTGGTGAGAGAATTGAAGACAGGCATTAGTTCAATTGGGAGTGAGTCTGGCTAAGTGAAGCTGTGAAGAGTAGCTTAATTCTGACTGGAAAATAGTCAAATTGTAACAGAGAAACCCAACAGTTCAACTGAAAAGCAACATTGTAACCTCTACCTATCTATATCTATATCTATATCTATATCATCTATCAATATAGAGTGGCTGAATCCCCAACCCCAGTGGCTTTGTGTGGAGTCTGAGATTGGGCTACTTTGTCTGATGGTGTCTTTGTGAGTGAGTGAGACCACTTGGGAGGTAAAATGGTTGTGGCTGTCTATATATTTTAAAAAAGGCAGGATGAGTGGTGAGCCTGACCAACCAGTATCGCTGAATCTGTGGGACAGATGGTATAGAAGGTGGTAAGGCACTTTGTGTGGGTGAAAAAAGGTCATCACATTACCTTTTGTCAGCTTTATATTTGTTTGCTGAATATGAGTGTACATAAATGTGGGCTATAAACTTAATCTCAATTCCAACAGGGTGGAAGTGCCACTGTTGAGTGTAATGTCTGACTTAAAAGTGTCATGACTTAAAGTGTCACCCATTATGAATAGGGTTGCATTTCCTTTGAAGGAACAGGTCTGTTGTCATGGTTAAACAGGTAGCAACTGTGACCAGGAGGGACTTCTATCAATTTTAACAGGTTAGGCAACTGCAGTCTTTTCTGGGCAGAAAAGATCTGGCCAATGTGATGCTTCACCTTGTTACATCTATATTAGATTGCTGTAATGGAGTGTACATGGGGCTGCTCTTGAAAAGTGTTTGGAAACTTCATTTATTTCAGAAAGCTACAAACAAGGCTCTAGGGACCGTATCACCCCAGTTTTGGTCCATCTACACTAAGATTGTCAGGTCTAACTCAGAAAATATCTGGGGAGTTTGTGTGTGGAGCCTGGAGACTTTCCCATTCCCTAAAATAAATATACAGCAGTGCAGTTCCCCTGAATACAGTTTTCATTTCCTTGTCCCCCAGCAGCTGCACTTCCACTAAATGAAAGTGAATGCACACACACATTTACAAAGCAGCCAAAATAAACAGTTTCAAGCACACACTTTTGTGATCTCACTGGGGCAATTTACTCATAGGAGTTGTTGAATGTAACCATCTGCTGTAATTCAACCAACTTCTTCAGACTAACAGAAAAATGAAAGAGCAGCCTAGGAGGCGGAGTTTTTCTTCATCTCATAATCAGGTTCTAGTTAACTTCATTTTACTATACACACGACTTCTGAAACCAAGGCAAAACAAATAGAGGGACTCTGCTGGCTTCTCTTCCTTTCTCACATGGTTCACACACTCACTGGGAAGACCCACGTGGCTCTGCTTGCTCACCACACCCAGATTTAAAGACGCACACACAGTCCCAAACACAAACAGTTTGCAAACTTCTTTTAAGCCTGCCAAGGTTTAAAGGCACATCATGGCTGTTGGGTCAGGGCTTTCCCCTGCTGGTCAGCTGGCTGGTGATGGGGAGGAGCGTGTAAAACTGAGGGATCTCCTGCCAGGAACTGGGGGCTGTCAAGTCTAACCTACACTGGTTCCCAATCTGTTTCTAGGCACAATTCAAGATTGACCTATAAAGTTTTATATGACTTGAGATAGCATACCAGAAGGACTGTCTTTTCCCTACAAGCCTGTCTGACCATTATCCCCTTCTGAGGCCCTGCTTTGTGTGCTTCCACATTCTGAGATTAGGTGGGTAATGACCCTGGAGAGAACCTTCTCAGTTGTGGCACCAAAACTCTGTACCTCTGTCCCCAGGGAGGCTTGCCTGTTCTCTTCTGTTGCTGTCTTCCACCAGAAGACATTTTAAAATTTTGTTTGTGATCCCTCAGTCATCCCTCCTTCTTGCCCAGTGTTTCCAATTGTTTTTATTTGTGTACATATATTTTACTTTGGTCTTAGTTGGTTTAAGGATGCAGACTGTGGTATTCTTAGATATGGGACTAGCTAAGAACACCAGATTTAGAAGCACAGTTTGCTGGCATGTCTAGTCTAGTAGGATAGAAAACAGGAAGTAGAAGGGAAGAGATTTGACTTGGGTCTCCAAGGTCCTACTCTGTAATACAGCAGTTGTATCTGTTTAAGATATACGATAAACCTAGTCTGGAAATTAAGAGTTGTAGCACAAATAACTTTTTTTGATTGCAGCACAAATAACTTTTGTTTCTACCCTTCCACCTTACTTTGTAGGATATTTCAGCAGGTTTTTGTTGTTGTTTAATCACAGGATATTGATATTAAATTAGTTAACATGAACTGTAGTTTCCTCATTAGCCACCTAAAGTTCCCACTAAGGAAGCATTCAATTAATTCACTTGTCAAATTACCTATCCCTTGCTCTTTGGAATGCCTTCTGTGTGTTGCCTGGCAACTGGGACAGAACTGATAAGTATGCATACTTGCTAATACCAACAAGTGTATTTTCCATTCTCTGTTTTTCACAGCTTTATTTAAAATTGACATCGAAAAACAGAATCAGCAGCTAAGTCCCTTCTGTTTTTTCTTTTAAACATATATTGGGAAGAACTTACCAACTTATTTATTCCTTATTTCTCTAATGGACAATGAAGCCTTGGAAATGGATAGACAATACCTTGGTTGCATCCTTACCATCCCACAAGCATTCCTCTGTGTTGATGGAGGATTCAAATCTGCAATCATTATAATCATCATCATCATCAAAGAGGCCATGAGAGTTCTGCGGGATCTCTCCCAATTCCGCAGGGCCTGTAAAACCGACCTTTTTTGGCAGGCCTGTAGTAACTAATGCATGAGGAGCTGCCACCACTTTGCCGCTGAATACTATTTTCTACCTATATGACACCCAATAGAACTATACAGAGAATTAAGAGCTAAAACGAAGGTGGACCTCCTTTGTAAGAAATTTTATAGCACCATTTTTAAGTTTAAATTATAAATTGTTTATATGTGTTGATTTTATAATCATAAAGTATTGTTATTATTATATTATGACTGTGAGCCACCCAAAGTCCGTATATGGAGTGGGTGGCATACAAATTTAAGGCAAATAAATTGAAATCCCTCCCCTCCTCAAACTCTGCCCTACTCAGGCTCCACTTTCTCATAGAATTACAATAGTTAGGACTGCCAGTACGTTTAGATATCAAGGGAAACTTTATAGTATTGGAAATACTGAACTGTTTAAAAATCATTAAAACATTATAGTATGTTAATTGTTGCCAAAATTATACATTTTTTTTTCAATACTCCCCCAGATTTCCCAATTTTTCCATTGGAAAAACAGAGAAAATTTTCAAACTTTTTCATGTGGTACATTTGGAATGAGTGGAATACTTTAGAAGATAGGGTTTTTCCTCATTTAAAAAGGGGAAATTTTTTTCAAATGCTGCCCCAAATTCCCCAGTGCTTCTATTAAAAACATTGAAAAAGCCTGCAGACATTTCTGTGCTATATATTTTCAGTATGGAAAATCTTGCCCTATGAAGCATTTTACGCCTTCTAAATATTTTGTAGGAGTTTCTTTTCAGTGCTCCTCCAAATTTTCTATTTTTTCTATTGAAAAAATGAGGGGGGGGGGAGGCCTTGGGGGAACAAGACAAAATAAAGTGTCCCCTCTGCATTTTTATGTTTTATTATACCTCCATGACCTCATATCTGTAGTAGGATTCCACATGGCAGGTCCTATATCATAGAAAACTTGCTCCCAATAGAAACCTGAACCCTGCCGCTAAGGAACAGTTCAAAGCAATCGAAAGCACACCCCTTCCCTACTTCAGCCTCAAAATGTTTCAACAGAATGACATGGTCCACTAGACCAAAGGCTGCTAAGAGTAGCAGAGAGGGATCACTTTTGTCAGTGTTTAGATGGAGGTCATCTCCTAGGGCTACCAGTGCCATCTTGGTCCTGGTCCTGTTGCTTGGCCTGAAACCAGACTGAAAGGGATCTATGGCAGAAGATTTATCTAGGAAGGCCTAGATCAAAATCTGCAATCACTTCTTCTACAATTTTGCCCATGAACAACAAATTGGATATGGTCTAATAACTGACCACAGGGCTAGGCTTCCCAATCCCCAGGTCCCAGCGGGGGATCCCCTGGTTTTACAGGCTTCCCCCCTCCCCCAGCCAGCTGGCCGGCGGGGGAAGCTCCACCCCCATAGCTGTTATGCACCTCCAGGAACGATTTCCATAGGGAATGATGGGGAATTGATCCGCGGGTGTCAGGGGCTCTGGGGGGGCTGTCTTTTGAGGTAGAGGCGCCAAATTTTCAGTATAGCATCTAGTGCCTCTCCCCAAAATACCTCCCAAGTTTCAAAAAGATTGGACCAGGGGGTCCAATTCTATGAGCCCCAAAAGAAGGTGCCCCTATCCATTATTTTCTATGGAAGGAAGGCATTCTAAAAGGTGTGCTGTCCCTTAAAATGTGATGGCCAGAACTCCCTTGGAGTTCAATTATGCTTGTCACACCCTTGCTCCTGGCTCCACCCCCAAAGTCTCCTGGCTCTACCCCCAAAGTCTCCTGGCTCCACCCCCAAAGTCCCCAGATATTTCTTGAATTGGACTTGGCAACCCTACACAGGGCTTTTTTTGAGCAGGAATGCAGTTCTGGCTGGCTTGGCTTCAGGGGGTGTGACCTAATATGCAAATGTGTTCTTGCTGGGCTTTTTCTGCAAAAATGCTCTGTGTGAAATATTGGTGATGTCAGGGTGTGTGGCCTAATATGCAAATGAGTTCCTGCTGGCCTTTTTCTACCAAAAAAGCCCCGACTGACCATATTATTATTTTCTAGTACTGGATTTTTTTTTAGTAATGGATAGATGAATATTTGTTTTAGAGCACATGGAAGAATGCCCTGGGCTATTGATTGATTTATAGTGAATATTAGGGACTGATTGATGTGGTACTTGCATGCTTTACAAATCCAGGGCAGGCAAGGGTCTAATACATAGAACTGCCGACTCCAACTCAAGAAATAACTGGGAACTTTGGGGGTGGAGCCAGGAGCAAGGGTGTAACAAGCATGATTGAACTCCAAAAGTATTTCTGCCCAGCACATTTAAAGGGACCGTGCTCCTTTTAAATGCCTTCCCTCCGTAGGGAATAATGGAAGATAGAGGCACCTTCTTTTGGGGCTCATAGAATTGGACCCCCTGGTTCAATCTTTTTGAAACTTTGGAGGTGTTTTGAGGAGAGGCACTGGATGCTATACTGAAATTTTAGTGACTCTACCTCAAATAAAAGCTCCTCTGGACCCCCAGATACCCAATTCTCTATTATACCCTATGGGAATTGATCTCCATAGGGTATAATAAAGTGCCCAGCAGACATTTCTGTTCCTCCCCCCTGCCTTCTGATGACCCTGAAGTGGGGGGAGGGTCTCCAAACCAGGGGATTCCCAGCCCCCAACTGGGGTTGGCAACCCTACTAATACACAAGTGGTGGCATTCACATATCTCAGAATTCTGTTGACATCCATTGTAGTAAGGCAGATCAAAGTGATCAGAAAGTGTTCAGATATAGCAGGGGAGGTTTCCAGTGCCTCATTTGTATTATAACCATTATCCAAATCAGAGTATGTTTGTAAAAGTTGAAACATTACCAAGGATGAAATTGCGTCAGAATTCCTTATGTGGTAAAATTTTAGATGCAGGCTTTGACTTCGCATCTGTTTGATGCCTAAAACTCAAGTTTCGCTAATTCCCAACTTTTTGAATCTGACTGTAGCAGCCATCATCTTTGAACAACAAGCAAAATCTGTTTTTAGTCTCTCTCTATTGCTTAGCAATGATTATTTTGAAAATTTCAAGGGCAAGTTAATAAAATAAAAGTAATACGCATGATCCACGCTGCCATCCTGTGGTCTCCAAACCTTCTACATTAATTGAATCTTTTCTACATCAACTTGACTGCAAAGGAACCTTTCCTACATAGACTTGGAATCCATAAGTAGTACATATTCTGTTCATTTAGTGTGCTTGTCATTTCATTTTTTGCTTCTCCCTTCTATTAAGAAGACATATCAGTCTTAAGTTTCTGTCATTTTCTGTGTTTCAGAGCCATTTTTTTCTGATAACATGTATTTTCCAGTGTCAGGATTTCAATAAATGTGATCAAGGTCTTGGAAAAATGTTGTAATTTCTCAACAGCTCTACTGGTTGGTTTCTGGTCCTGGAGAAAGAAGTTAGGGATTTAGGTAGCCTCATTCTGTAGCAAATGGAATCCACACCTGATGGGACATCACAGAGCATATCTATTCCTCCTGCTATCTAAATATAATAATCTTTGTCTATTGCTGTGAAAAGAATTAGGAAATAGTGTGCTATCTTTTCTATGAAGAAAGCAAACCTATTGTTCCCTGGAGAGGTTTCAATAAAGCTTTTATTGTCTCGCAGATTGCCATGGATTTTATGCTGTTTAGTCCACAGTGGAGCTCTGAGCCAGTCTGTCATGGAAACCACACCACAACCAATATTTGGAGTAATGGGATTGATAGCAACACGATTCCTTTGAATTTTCAACTACTGTTGCTTCACGCCAATAGTGAAGAAAGAGCAATACAGTCAGATTAAAGTAGCTGTCAGGGAATTCCTCTTACCCTTTAAAAGACCTTCATTATCATCATTTCTTCTTCTTAGTGATGATGAGCCACTGTCAGAGCAAAAGTATGAAGGGGCTGGGGTGGGGAGCTAAGCCAGAAGGGAAAAAAAGAAAAACAATGAGACTTGTTCAGCTACAACTCTAAGCAAAGTCTCCTTCCTGAAATCCAATCTTATGTGTAACCTCTAGGTCTCAGCTTAGAGAGTTTCCCTGTCCTTGAGTGAGCACAGAAGGGAAAATGTTTTTATGCGCTGAAGTGGATGAGTCTGACAAGGGATCTGGAATCTTTCCAAAATGAAATTGGTGTCATTGCAAAAAAGCCTGCTGTCCATTTTCTTTATTTCTGTTGCTGTTGCTCTTTTTCATCTTCTGACACAGTGCAGCCCCAAAGACTGCAGCAAATATGAATGAAATCTGGGATACGAGTGCTGGCAAAGCCCAAAGGATATACCCCTGTCAGTCTTGTGTGTGTGTTGTGCTGTAAAGGTGCTTCTGACTTATGGCGATCCTATGAATTAATGTCCTCCAAAACATCCTTTTGTTAATAGCCTTGCTCAAGTCTTGCAGACTGAGGACCATGGCTTCCTTGATTGAATCAATATTTCTCAGTGTTAGGTTATATGGACATATAAAGCTGCCTTCTACTGAGTCAGACCCATGGTCCATCAAAGTCAGTATTGTCTACTCAGACTGGCAGCGGCTCTCCAGGGTCTCAAGCTGAGGTTTTTCACAACTCTTTGCCTGGACCCTTTTTTGGAGATGCCAGGGATTGAACCTGGGACCTTCTGCTTCCCAAGCAGATGCTCTACCACTGAGCCACCGTCCCTCCCCTTTCTCTATTTCTGCTGCCATCATCTTTTTCTTGCATTGTTGTCTTATTCACTTAGCTTTATCTTCTCATAATGTGACCAACATACGATAGCCTCAGTTTAATCATTTTAGCTTCTAGGGAAGGTTCAGACTTGCTTTGATCTCGCACCTGCATATTTTCTTTTCAGTGGTCTATGGTATCCATAGAACTCTTCTTCAACATCACATTTCAAATAAATCAACTTTCTTTCTGTCTGCTTTCTTTGTTGTCCAGTTTTCACACCCATACATAGTAATGGGGGATACTTATGGTATGAATTGTCTTGATCCTAGGTTCCAGCAACACATCCTTACACTTTTTGTCTCCTTCATGGCTGCCCTTCCTAGTCTCAACCTTCTTCAGATTTCTTTGTTGATTTCCCTTTTGATGGATGATTGAGCTAAGGAATAGAACATTTTCAACAATTTGAATTTCTTCATCATCAACCTTGAAGTTGAGTAATTCCCCAGTAGCCATTACTTTTGCCTTCTTGATGGTCAGCTGTAATCCCGCCTTGGCACTTTTACTATCATTATTAGTAATTTCAAGTTGGCAGTATATTTTTTCCAGTAATATGGTCTCATTTGCTTATCTCAGATTGTTAATGTTCCTTCCCCCAATTTTCCCTCCATCTTCATCTAAATCTCAGTCAGCTTTCCTTATGATACATTCTGCATATAGATTGAAAAGACAGGGAGATAAAATACATCTTGTGTGACAATTTAGCCAATTGGATACCATTCTGTTTTTCCATGTTTTGTCCGAACAGTAGCCTCTTGTCCAGATTACAAAGAACACATCAGAACAATCAGATGTTGCAGCACACTACTTTTATAACCAACCATAACTTTTCATGATCCATCCAGTCCAAAGCTTTACTGTAATATATGAACTACAAGCCGATTTTCTCCTGAAATTGTGTTCTAAACTCCAGTAACCAACATAAAATTGCAATATGATTTCTAGTTCCTCCTTTTCTGAATCCAGTTTGAAAAGCTGGAATTTCTTCTTCCTTATATGGTAACAGTCTTTGTTGTAGTTTTTTTTTTTAATGGTAAAGCTACATTGACATATAATAAGGGGAGGGACGGTGGCTCAGTGGTAGAGCATCTGCTTGGGAAGCAGAAGGTCCCAGATTCAATCCCCGGCATCTCCAAAAAAGGGTCCAGGCAAATAGGTGTGAAAAACCTCAGCTTGAGACCCTGGAGAGCCGCTGCCAGTCTGAGAAGACAGTACTGACTTTGATGGACCAAGGGTCTGATTTAGTAGAAGGCAGCTTCATATGTTCATATAATCAAGAACTGACAATTTCACTTTTATTTCTGTGTCACATAGCAAAACATTCTGATGCAAATTCATAAATAAACTCTGGATTGAATCCAACAACCTATTTCACTTAACGTAGGCCAATTCCACTCATTATTTTTTTTATCATTATAAATTAATATTTTATTCAGTGTACATATATCAACAGATTTATACATTTATACATCTCATATAAATATTTTTTTGTTTTTTGCTGGTTGTCTTCTACAGATTAAACCAAATACTAATAACAAATAAACTTCTGCCTCTTTATCTTATTTCCTTTCTTTACCCAATTTCACCTGATCCCCATACCACTTTTTCTAATTCTTATTCTAATCATAATTACATTCTTTCTTTTGTTTCCAACACTTTAATTCTTCACAAATTTCTATCTTATCACAATTTTTTTAAAAAAACTTTAGCTATCTGCTCTCATACCTGCAAAAGAAAGTTGGACAGGGTTACCTCCAGAACTGGGTGCTGCAGAAAATCTCTACAGTTGGAGGTCTGGGGGGGCACACCCACCACCTCCTTGCTAATCCTTTGGCTTTAACAATTCAATTCTATTTTCCATTCACATTTATTATATCTACTAACTATATACATATACTCCTATTAATTATTCTCCTCTTCAAGAAAACATAATTTCTTGGTTCAGACTCTTCCAGACTTTTGTTTCATTACACTGTCAATTAGTTCCTTGCCAGATGCCTCATTATATGCAGTAAAAGTTTGATTTTCCATATTGACCACTAGGTGGCCTAGCAGTAACCATCTATACTGAATTCCTTTATCACGTAGAATTTTTGTTGTGTCTCTGTCTCTTCCTTGCGTTAATGACTTCAGCTGGGATATCCGAAAATAAAAAAAACTATTATGTCTTCAAGGCACAGTCCCTGTTTTTCCCTGGCAATTTAAAAAAGTTTATTCTTCATCTGCAGTTGTTTAAATTCAACAACAATATCCGGGGAAATGTTATCAGGAGCCTTTTTGGAAATGTTTTATTGGAAGGCAGAGGTAACAATCTCTTGGGGAGACTCTGCTTCTCCTTCTGTGAGAAGAATCTGACTCAGCCATCTATTTAAAGCTGTAGTAAGGTTTTCTGTCTTCCCAAAATTTAGAGATATTCCACGAAGCTTGGCCTTTCTTTCTCTCAGTTTTAACTCCTGAAGTATGATTTTGGCCCAAGACTCAAAATCTTTAAAGTCTTTCAAATCCTCTGCTGTCTTTTTTGCCATCTGATATGCAGCTTCAGTTTTCTTATCAGTTGTTTTCAATGCTGCAGTGAGTTCATCCAATTTCTTATTAATTGGTTCGACTGACTGTTTGAGAAGTCCAAGTTCCCTTGTTAATTCTCTAACCTCTCCCCTAAGAGACCTTATATCAGTCTTAATTTCATTCTTTATATCCATAAGGCCGTGCAGTATCTCAGTCTGTTCGCTTTGGGGAGGTTACTCCCTTTCGTCGCCAATTTCCTCTAACAGAGAAGTCTCCAAGTCAGAATGATCAGATTCTTCTAAGTCAGTTTTACCCTTTCTAGGAGGTCTATAGGGAGGGTTTTTAGTACCTTTTTTTGCTCTGGTCCTTCCCATATTTAACTTGATGTTCTTTCCATACTTGTCCGTGTTATCTGGGAATAGTAGTTAACCTTCTGCAGGGATAGCAGGAGCATAGAAGGGATGCAATCAACCGGAAGCTCAGTAGCCATGCCCCCCCTTTGTTGTAGTTTTTGAGCATCACTTTACTCTCATGAGAAATTAATACTATGATCTTATAGTTGCTGCAATCTTTGATGTCTCCTTTTTTTGGAATTTGAATGTAGAGAGTTTCTAGTATGTGGACCGTTGTTTTGTTTTTCATATTTGTTGGCATATTCTTGTTAACATTTTGATGAGCTCTGTTTCTGAGACTTGGAATAACTCTATCGATATCCCATATATTCATTGTGATTTCTCCCAGTTGCTTTGACTACATCTAACTCTGTTTAGTACTGTATTGATAAAGCTGATGTTATATCACTTCTGATAATCTTTTACCCCAAAAACCTTATGATGAGGATGTCAGTCTTACTGCATTCTAATTTGAAACTGTAATTTACATTTGCCTTCTTTGCTCTGTCCCCCCCCCCCCCATCCTTTCCATTTGTAATACTAAGACCAGGGGTGGAATTCTAGCAGGAGCTCCTTTGCATATAAGGTCACACACCCCTGATGTAGCCAGTCCTCCAAGAGCTTACAAGGTTCTTTTCTGTAAGCTCTTGGAGGACTGGCTACATCAGGGGTGTGTGGCCTAATATTCAAAGGAGCTCCTGCTAGAATTCCACCCCTGACTAAGACCACTCAAGAACAGTAATCAGTAATCCATGTTTTCCTTGCAGCTTTATCTGTGCTGTAATGCATTTCAGTGGAGTAGAGATCATTTTCACATTCAGCATTCCTATAACCGCTGAAGCTCATGTTTCCTGGAGTTGTGTCCATTCAAATAAAGGGTAGATGCTTTGAGCCAGCTTGTCTCTGCTGAATGCACCTGACCTAGTGAGCACTCTAACCTGGGAACCCACAGCCAAAGGGGGATATTACACTGGAGAGCCTTTGCCAATCTGAGTAGACCGGGGGGGGGGAACCCCGGCTCCTTCTGAATCTGAAGCCTGGTTTTAACTATATTTATTGATAAACTATACTATATAATAAATAATATGCTACCATGGGGAAGGGGGGGCATGGGTTGTAAAGTGTGCTCATACCAATACAAAATCATGTTGAGAAGTCTGCCATATTGTCACAAATAAACCCATACAGAGCTTTTCTACATTGGGATCATCTAGGATATTTGCTGGAATTCAACAAAGTCAGGAATCTAGGTGCTGGATCCTTTCCACACACTGATAACAAGATAAATCCTAGCTATTATCCTAACCTGCGCAGTGCAGCTGCCTTCATAGCTCTGCCAGTTCTGCTTCTGAACCATGCTCATTTTTAAGGCCATATTGGCCAGTTAAAGAGGTTTGAGCTTTAGGGGTGTTGGGGGAGGCTCGGTGCCCCATCAGTCTATGCCCTGAATTGAAAGGTACACTGCCTGATAACATCTATGTGGGATGGAGTTCACCAGTTTCCAGAGAGACAAGTGACAGATATATAAATGGAACAGAGGTCCTGACTGTAAACAATAGGGGCTGAAAAATGCAACTGTCAGGTGCTCTAGACATTAAAACTCTGACAAGGGTTGTGGGGGGCAATACTTTATAGCACAGCAGAAGCTGTGAGTGTTCCTGGTACTAGAACATACAGTTCTCTAGTAAACACAAAACAGTCAGCATGAAGCTAGAAAGCTTGCTAATTTAAGTCTGGAGACTGCACAAGCCAAAACTAAGATCAACAAATCACTTAGGTGTCAGTGGAAGCATTTGTTTGCCTTTGGACATCACATCTCTGAAAGTGGATCACACATTTCAAGAGTATTCATCTTGTTACAGGATTAATTTCTCTTAGAGGGAGTGATGGCATAGCATAACTCTCCACAGACTCCAGTTTGTTTTTTAGCACACCACAACATGAAGGAAACTGTGGTCTTGTGTGAACATTTTAATGAGCTCTAACAGTCCATATCATAACCAAGTGGGACCATCAGCCTCCTTAAACTAAGTGCCTACATCTAGCCTTACAAACATTGTGCTCCCTGCTTTCTAGATTACCTAATTCTGACAGCAACTCTACAGAAAATACTCCATAATTCCATATGCATTGTGTAAGGTGTATCATAATACCATAGAGCAGAGGTGTTGAACTCATTTGTTAGGAGGGTCAGATCTGACATAAATGGGACTTTGTGGGGTCGAACCATGCATGTCATAAAATGTAATGCCAGATAGCAGAGATATAAATTTTATAAAGGACACAGACAAAGACAATTAAAGATATTATGTTTTAACTTTAAATACAAATATGCTTAAAACTCTTTCTGGAGGTGGGGGAATGGTGGGGGGATAATGGGATTCTGCAATGCAATTTTAAAAATAACACATTTAGAAAAAAAACAAGGATCACAGCAGAAACTAAAAATATAACACACTGTCAGCCTGGGAAAACATCAAATGGCAGGGCATTGCAAGCTTCTTCTCCCCCAGCCTGCCCCCGGTCTTCTCAGATTGGCAATGGCTCTCCAGTGTAATATCCCCCTTTGGCTGTGGGTTCACAAATTAGAGTACTCACTAGGCACCAGTTCTCATATCCATTGAGCAGAGACAAAGCTGGCTTAAAGCATCAACCCTTCATGTGCAAGGACACAACTCCAGGAAGCTTCAGCCAGCCATAGGAACGCTTGGAAGTTACACTGAGCTCCACTCCATTGAAGCACATTGCAGAACAAAGTTGCACAAAAAACATGGAGTGGATTTTCCATTCAGGTTAGGGTTGCCAAATCCAATTAAAGAAATATCCAGGGACTTTGGGGGTGGAGCCAGGAGACATTGGGGCAGAGCCAGGAACAAGGGTGTGACAAGCATAATTGAACTCCAAGGGAGTTCTGGCCGTCACATTTAAAGGGACAACACACCTTTTAAAATGTCTTCCTTCCATAGGAAATAATGAAGGATAGGGGCACCTTCTTTTGGGGCTCATAGAATTGGACCCCCTGGTTCAATCGTTTTGAAACTTGGGTACTTTGGGGAGAGGCACTAGATACTATACTGAAAATTTAGTGTCTCTACCTCAAAAAACAGCTTCCCCAGAGCCCCCGAAACCTCCAGATCAATTCCCTATTATACCCTATGAGAATCGATCTCCACATAGGGAATAATGAAGTGCTCAGCAGACGTTTCCCTCCCCCCCCCACTTTTCTGGTGACTCTGAAGCGAGGGATTGGCCTCTCTACTCACAAGTTGCTGCCAGCTTCTTCAAAGTAACACAGACACACCATCCCAAGAGGAAGCCTTTCAATTGGAGACTGAAGCCTCCGGAGGTTGAAAGGCACATGGTCCTCTGGGGGCGGTGCTTCCCCCTCACTGGCCAGCTGACTGGGGGCGGGAAGGAGTCTGGGAAAGCGGAAGAACCCCCGCTGGGACCTGGGGATTGGCAAGCCTAATTCAGGTCTATGTGCTCAGAGACCTGAATGGAAAATCTATTCTGCATTTTCTTTGCAGCTTTGCTTCCTGCTTTAGCCTCTGTAAAGACAGGGAAGGAGAAGTTGGGAACTTCAGGAGCTTCAAAGTGTGAGACCAGAAGTGGAGAGGGGAAGAAAAGAGCCCTGCAAGCCTGATTAAAGCCCTGGGCGGGCCAATTTACCCCATGAGCTGGACATTTGATGCCCCTTCCATATAGTATACTTAGAGCTTTTGTTCTGGAAAAAGATGCCAGAACTCTCAAAAAGGAAAAGGAGAAACACATTGGTGCCCCTCATGAACTTTTAAACATTTTTGAGAATTTTGTTTCCACAAAGAGGTTCTGGAACTATGTTCCACCATGTTCCCCAAGCAAAAAAGCCCTGAGTATGCCATAACAGCGGAACTCAGAAAATGAACATGGAATTTAGCAACTTGATAACAGTAGACTTTTTTTCTTTGTTTTTGGAAGCTGCCTAGTGAAATACCATAAACCGGAAAGCTATGAAGATTTCCTTTTTATTTGGGAGAAAAGCTCCAGGTCTCTTCATACATTCCTGCTACTTTTGGCAACTGGACAACGACCATATTATGTAGGAAATGCTACTGAAATTTCCAACCCCACCATTTCAACTTGAATATCCCCATTTCAATTTAATTTCTGCCTTGTGTAAATCAAACCTGGTTTATGCCATTTTCTATTTCCTCACATTGAATTTTCCCCATTAAAATCAACTTATTGTTCAGTTTTACTATGGCATATAAATGGTATATATGGTATAAATTAAATAAAAAGGATATAAAAATAAAATGAAAATGATGTCAAAGAAACTAACTGATGAGGAACACTACCAATGAATAAGGCAAAGTGAAAAGGCTCACAACAACAAAAACAGAAGATTCTTTTCACTTACCGTGAAGTCTTCCTTCTCTGTGGTCCCAGAGTGGTCCAATCCTCACTCTTGGGATCATAGCTCCTCCTCTCCGAAGGCAGAGCTGAACAAACTTGACCCAGAGGGGAGGTGCTTGAGCCTTGGAATCCAGTCTTTCTGCAAGCCATCACACCTCCCTAAATACAACTCCAACATAAACAGGAGAAAGAAAATACCAGGTAACAATCTCCCTCCCGTCAGTCACCACTCTAGGGTTTCCCCCCCAATGAACCTGATCAGGGAACCCTCCCTACTGAGTAGGTGGCAAGAGAGAGACCTCCAACACTGAGACCCTGGGCCGAAGCTGAGACCCTCTGACACAACTGGGTGGGTAGGACTGGACCACTCCGGGACCACAGAGAAGGAAGACTTCACGGTAAGTGAAAAGAATCTTTTGTTCTCCAGTGGTCCCAGGAGTGGGCCAGTCCTCACGCTTGGGAAGTAAAAAAGCCTTGCCCCAGGGTGGGCCCCTCAGCTGCGCCCCTAGACCACATGCTGGAGGACTTTCCTGCCTAATGTGACCTCAGCCGAGGCCACCTTATCAATTCTGTAATGCTTGGTAAAGGAGTGGGCCGACTTCCATGTGACCGCCTTGCAAACTATCTCCAATGAAGGAAAAGCCCTATAGGCCACCCAAGTAGCCGCCCCTCTAAGGGAATGAGCTGTAACCCCCTGTGGAGAATCCAGTCCCTTGGCCTTGTAGGCCTCGCTAATACAGCCCTTGATCCATCTACTAATAGTGGAGGACAAAATCTTACATCCTCTTTCTGACAACTGGAACGATACAAACAAGGCGTCACATTGGCGAATCTCTTTGGTCCTATCTAGGTAGAAACTAAGGGCCCTACGTACATCCAGACAGTGCCAAAGTTTCTCCTTCTCATGAATCGGATTGGGATAGAAGGATGGAAGAACAATGTCTTCTGACCGATGAAACCTAGAATTTACTTTTGGAATGAAAGCAGGGTCTGTGCATAGCACCACTTTATCTTGGTGAAATACACAAAGGTCCTTATGTGTGGAAAGAGCCTGGAGCTCTGAAACCCTGCGCGTCAAGGTAATACCAACCAGGAACACCATCTTAAAGGTGAGCAGTTTTAAGACTGCATGATGCCATGGGTTCAAAGGGCTTACAACAAAGGGCATCTAACACCATGTTTAAATTCCAAGAGGGGAACCTGTGCACCTGAGATGGATTAACCAGGGCCACGCCTTTCAGAAAGCGGCTAATGTGTGGGTGCGTTGATAGAGACCTACCCTTCTTAGACCCCCTAACCACTGCGATGGCTGCCACCTGCCTATGCAACGTACTAGTACTAAGGCCTTTCTCCAGCCCAATCTGTAGAAAGGTGAGGATAACTGAGACGGGAGCCGGCAGGGGATCCTCCCCCCTTTCCATGCGCCAGGCATGGAACACCTGCCAGGTGACATTATAGACCCTATTAGTTGAAGGCTTCCTAGAGGCCAGCAGAGTGTCCACTACCGATGCTGAATAGCTTAAACTAATCAGCTGTTGCCGCTCAATCTCCAAACAGTGAGATGGAGAACCTCTGGCCATGGATGATTCAAGCTGCCCTGTGAGAGCAGGTCTGGTCTTATCGGAAGCCGCCAGGGAGTCTCTACAGCAAGTCTTTGGAGTTCCTGGAACCAGGCTCTCCTGGGCCAAAAGGGAGCCACTACTATCACTTCTGCCTTCTGATCCTGGATTCTCTGCAAAAATCATGGGATGATTTGGAATGGAGGGAAGGCATACAGAAGAGTCTGTGGCCAGTCCACATTTAGAGTGTCGATTGCCATAGCTCCTCTGCTTCTGGTCCTGGAGAAGTACTGGGCCACCTGGTGATTGCTGTCGGATGCAAACAAATCCACTTCTGGGATCCCGAATCTTTGGCAGATCTGCCAAAAGGTCTCGCGATGGAGAGTCCATTTTGCTTGGTCCAGTGACTGACGACTCAACCAGTCTGCGACCACATTGTCTTTTCCTGCCATGTGGGTGGCTTTGATGGATAAGAAATGGTCTTCCGCCCATTGGAACAGTGTGTCTGCCTTGGCCTGAAGCTTTCTGTACCTTGTGCCCCCTTGCCGGTTTACGTAGGCTTTTGCCATCATGCTGTCTGTCTGCACAAGAATGTGTGTACCATCCATGTGCTTCATCAGTTTGAGCAGAGCTAGTCTTATAGCCCTCAACTCCAGGAGGTTTATGCTTTCCCTGGCTTCCTGAGCTTTCCACTGACCCTGTGCCACTGCTCCTGTCATGTGAGCTCCTGAACCAAAAAGGCTGGCATCTGTTGTCAACACCGACCTCTTGGGTTCCCGCATCTCCTGCCCCAGAAAGAAGTGGTTGGGAACCTGCCACCACTCGAGAGCGTTTAGCAG
Organism: Heteronotia binoei; assembly: GCF_032191835.1. Classification (NCBI taxonomy): domain Eukaryota; kingdom Metazoa; phylum Chordata; class Lepidosauria; order Squamata; family Gekkonidae; genus Heteronotia; species Heteronotia binoei. The sequence continues at coordinate 72,519,690 of NC_083228.1, read as the reverse complement.
GTCGTTTGGAATCGAGAGTTGCATCGGGCTCCTGACCCTTATTTGTTTCTGGAAGGGCAGCAAAAAAATTTGTAGGGGTCTTGTGTACAAGCGTGCCCACTGGACTACATCCTGACATGACACCAGCATGCCCAACAATTTTGCCAGGCTCATAAGCTTCGTTCTCTTTCTCTGCTTGACCTCGGACAGAAGCTGGAGAATCTTTGCCCGTCTTTCCGGAATCAGGAAGACCTTCTTCCTTCTGGAGTCGATCTGGACCCCTAGGTGTGTCAGGAACTGAGAAGGTTGCAGATAACTCTTCTGAATATTTATTACAAACCCGTGAGATATGAGGATCCTCATGGTCAGGTCTAGATCTTTCCTTGTCTGTTCCGCTGATGGGACCTTGACCAGGATGTCGTCCAGCTACGAAAAGAGAGACACCCCCTGCAGCCGGAGGGCTGCAACTAGGGTGACCAGGACTTTGGTGAACACTCTGGGGGAAGACTTGAGACCAAAGGGCAGGGCCCTTTATTGGTAATGACATTCATCATAAGAGAATCGAAGGAACCTGGAGAGAGGCTATCATCATCCCTTTTTTCAAGTCCAGGCAGAAGGATGATCCAGCCAATTATAGGCCAATTAGCCTCCTGAGTATTTTGGGCAAATTATACGCTAGTCATCTCTTAGAGAAATTGCAGTGCTGGCTGATTCAGGAAATGTATTTGGTAGATGAGCAGGTTGGGTTTAGGGAAGGATGATCCACGTTGGGACATATTTTGATCCCACCCCATTTGATTGACAAATATGCAACCAGTAGAACAGTCTCTCTTTATGTAGCCTTTATCGACCTAAAATCTGCTTTTGACTCAATTCCCAGAGGGAAATTATGGGAGAAGTTAAGTGCCACATCAATTGACAGGAGACTTTTATTCCTGATCCAGGCATTATATACCAACACGTCTATCAGGGTCAGATGTAATAAGCAAGGTCTCCTTACTGACCCTATGCCATCACAGAAAGAGTCAAGCAAGGCTGCGTCCTGGCCCTTTCCTTTTTTGCCATCTTTATTAATGATATGATCAGCAACCTCCATCTAGTCAATACTCATCCCCGCTTCTTGGCCGATAGGCAAATGGTAGCCCTACTCTATGCAGATGATACAATCTTGCTGCCTAGAACTCCAGTAGGCCTTAGAAGGGCATTAGTACAATTTGGTCGTTATTGTGACCATAACCTTCTAGAGATTATCAGAAAACAAAAGTAATGGCTTTCGGCCCAAAACCCAAGCTAAGGAGATGGAGTATAAATGGCCACAGTTTACAACAGGTAGCAATTTACAAATATCTGGGAGTCATGATTCAGTCCTCAGGGTCAAAGAAGGCTCATCACGAATATGCTTTCAGCTCTGGTTGTAAATTGACCCAGGCCATCATTAAGTTTTTTTCTTACTAAAGGGGGGCATTTTATACCTATTGCATTAAAACTGTACTTGGCCAAAACAATACCACAACTCACTTATGGAACCATGTCGGGTCCAACCTTATCAAGCTTCGACCCTCTCGAGAAAATTCAGTTCAAATTCTTGAGAGCCATTTTCCAACCTGTGTTTCCAGTGCAGTACTACGCTTGGAAACCGGCTTGCTAAGGATAGAGGCTAGGGTGAGCCTACTTTTAATCATCACTTGGCTCAATCTCAACCATTGCCCCACGTATATCACATCACTAATTTTAAAGGATAGATATTGTTCCTCTTGGGTTAGAGCCATTCATCAGAAATTGTCTATGCTTGGCTTTTCACCTGAATCTCTCCAGATAATGGTCCTGGACCAAGCCAGGGACATAGTCAAACAGAGATTACAAGACAGTGAGAAACAGAATGATATTGCCAAGGTCTCAGATTATTTAGCTCCCCCCCCAAAGGAGATATGTGCTAGCTCCAGCCTCCTATCTCTCAAATCTAACAATACCATCCCACAGAAGGGCCTTTTCCATGGCCCGTTGCAATATCTTTCCTTCAACAGTCGTCGAGGGCCGCTTTAAAAAGGTGCCTGTGGCTGAGCGGGTCTGCCCTTGTGGTGCAGATAAAGTGGAAACGGTTGACGTGTTGCTTGGGTGTGGCCTTTACCTAGGCATATGCTCCAGGTACATCTATTCTTTGTTTGAGGGATGCCTGGGGTTCTCTGATTATAAAATCAGAAATATGCTGTTATCAGATTCTAACCCCCAATTTACGTCTAATTGTGCCAAATCCTTGGTGGCAGCTAGGAGAATTCGTGAGGATTATGTAACGAAGGGGTCTTGAAACTGTCTGTTTTTACATTATTTTTGAATATTCCCAAGCTTGTATTTTACTTTACCTTAATCCCTGAGTACTCTGTATACTACCATAAATGGTACTGAAACTGAAACAAATGTTAATCAGTGTATTTTAGTTAATATTTTACTGGAGCTGTATAATCTTTTAATTTTTTATCTGTATTTTTATATCATATGTTTTACCTTTTTAGGTCCCTCTAGATTTTTACAATTTTTGGGGGGTGTTGTTGGTCTGCATTGTACTGTGTATTTGGTCATGGACCGTAATAAAGCAAATTGAACAGCTTCTTTACAATAGGAGTGGGGAAGGTAAGTCTCTGAGAGGTCTATGGAGGCCATGAAGTTCCCCTGTTGAATAGCCACCAGGATAGACTTCAAAGTCTCCATCCTGAACTTCTTTGTGACAATCCACTTGTTCACCCACTTCAAGTCCAGTATCGGCCGAATGTCTCCGTTCTTCTTGGGTACCACAAAAAACACCGAGTAGGCTCCTTGAAACCTCTCCGCTGTAGGAACTGGCTCTATGGCCTCTATCAATACCAGATGGTCGATGGCTGACAGCAGCGTCTGATGATTCTTGGGAGATTGGGATCTGTGTACTTCCAGGAAACAGTCTCGAAGAAAGGAGTGAAATTCCAGAGAGTAATCATTGGTCACCATGTCCAGCACCCACCTGTCAGCTATTGTTTGGTGCCAGACATGGGAGAATCTCTGGAGTCGGCCTCCTATCCCCCCCCCCCCACCCCTGACCTGGCTCCCATCCCAGTCAGGCTGAGGTGGGCTTCTTCGACCCTTTAGAGAGCTGGCTCTGTTTCCCTGCAAAGGAGGTTCTGCCATCTCTGGATTTCGGTTGCCACTTTGTTCTATAGGGCTTAAAGGAAGATTGCCTGGAGTCCCTCCTGTTGTCCCGAAAGGGCTGAAACCTCTGCTTTGCCCTGTTGTCCCATCTCTTAGAAGGCAGAACTTTTTTCTTGTTCCTGTCTTTGATGAGGTATCTGTCCAGACCTTCGCCAGAGAGTGACCCCCCTTTAAATGGAACTGCTGCCACCTTGGATCTGGTGGAAGGGTCACATCCCAATTGCATAGCCATGTGTTCCATCGTGCTGTGACGCTAGAGGCCATGGCCCTAGCTGATAGCTAAACCACTTCCAGGGTGGAATCTGCTGCGAAAGTGGTAGCCAATGTGATCTTCTTCAGTGAGTCCTTGACATCCCTCTTAGCCAGGTCTCACAGCCAGATGTATGATGCTCTGCAGGATAGGGACATGGTGGCTGACACCTTCAGGGTATTGGCAGATGCTTCAAAGTCCCATCAGAGAGCCTGTTCGATGCGTTTGTCTGTGGGGTCCTTCGGCATCCCATCTGCATCCATTGGGAGGATGGAATTTGAAGCCAGACTGTTGACTGGGTCATCCACCACCAGAGGCTTTAGTTGCTTGGTGGCTTCTGGGATGAAGGAATAGAATTTTGCAAAATTAGAAGAGGTAGTTTTTGGCTTTGCCGGGTGTTCCCATTCTGACCTGATGATGGAGTAAAATCTGGCTGGTAAAGGAACCTGCAGATGTTTGAAGCCTGATTTTGGGATGATGTCTTCCATTCCCACCAGGAATTCTGCATCTTCCTCCTCCTTGCACTTGGGAATGTATTGAATCTGTAGTGATCTAATCACCTTAGGGAGCAATCGTGAATAGACAGCGGGGGGAAAAGTTTTGAATGAGTAGAGGCTACCACTTCCTCAGAGAGTTCCCCCGTATCCTTTGGTATGGAAGCGTCTGAGATGTCAGATTCCTCCTCCTCCTGATCCGAGGGGGAGGGGCTTTGGTCTGTTCTGCTGCGCTTAGGAAGTCTGGGGGAAAAATTCTCTTCCTCCCTGTCTGGTTCCCTGTGCTTCAGCTTGGCTGTTCTCTTGACTGGAAGGGCTGAGGTGGTGGCTGTGGATGCTGCCTGAACCTCCTTCCTCACTAAAAGTTGGATCCAGGAGAAGAGATTATTCTTCGCCTCATCTCCAGACAGATCGATAGGATGGCTTTCTACCCTTTCTTCCTGGGCTGGTGAGTCAGCCAGCTCCAGATCGCATGTGCCCTCCTCCAGGACTGATCCCTTGGGGAACCTGGTGGAGGCAGCCATTTTAGGATGTATAAAACTGAAAGTAAAAAATAACACACCCAAAATGGCTTCTGCGTCTGACATAAACTTATGTCTTCTACTATCTTCTTATCTGGTGTGGCCATTTTCCCCTGGCTGCTAATGTGGGGGGGGGGGGGGTCAGCTGACTGATGCTGCGGCTGCGGCAGTCGAGTGTTCAGCCGCCTCCTTGGGGGGAAAAAAGGCCTCAGGCACGGGGTGTGTCGGGGTAAGGATTGGGCCAAACAGACCTCCTCTCTCCCTGCACCGCCCTGGAGCCTTCCTTCCTGGCATGATTCTTACCACGGATCAGCTGTTTCGCGGCTTTCCCTTCGATCGCACCGGGCGTCTGGGCTCCAGTGGTCTGGGAGGGCAACACGCTCCCTGCCACTCATGCTCCGCCGCTGCTCTCCAGGCCCCCAGGTTTGCTGGGGTGCCTTTCAAGTGCGGCGAGAGAGCGGCGTTCTTCTGTGGCCTCCCTGCACTTCCACAGGGCCGGGAAGGGCGGCGTGCACGTGCCTCATGACCGAGGCTCCTCCGACGCCAGCCAAAAAAGTTCGGGGGGGGGGGATTTCCCCTGCCCTGAGGAATAGCACGATGGTGCTCAACAAATGTTTGTTGCCTTTTTTTTTCCGGGCAAGGAGCCCAAACGGCTCTAACAGTACATCCTGCTTCGATGGCAGGACTAAACAAACTGGATTCCAAGGCTCAAGCACCTCCCCTCCGGGTCAAGTTTGTTCAGTCCTGCCTTCAGAGAGGAGGAGCTATGATCTCAAGAGTGAGGACTGGCCCGCTCCTGAGACCACTGGAGAATGGGCTTATTTAGCACTGTAAGATTGTCAGAGTATGAAGTCAACTATAGACACTCTGGGTCCTGTTTACAAAGCCTTTTGGTGATGGAATGGAATAAAGAAAGGAAGACTATTGTACACAGTCATATCACACCAGCAGGCAAATGTATTTGGGGCAGGGGAGCACACTCTTCCAAGACCATCTGCCTTTCCAAAGAAGGCTCCAAAGTCAAGAGGTGTCCTGAAGAGAAGGCACATAAGTATGTTGCTATTGATTAAATTATTGCCAGTGTCTTTCCAAAGATAGAAACTGATGTAAAGTTGCTTCCCCAGGAATTTCCCATTGTTGCCTACATGAGTGTCATGCACCTGCACGCACAGTGGGTAAGGGTGCTATTTTTCTCTTACTTGCTTCACATCAAGAGATTTCCAGCATGCTTTCCTCCTACACTGCTATTTTTACCCACTTTTGATCAATGCATTTTTAAAACATCCAAAAGCCTTGAGAGAAGTCAGTAGATAACTGATTCATTTCAGATAGGGCTTACCTTGCTAGGCTAGGAACAGCTCTGTGATTGATAGTTTTAGAAAGGACTTTAAAGCTGCATTCCCATCTGCACTTTCTTGGGAGTAAAACCCTCCAGTTCAACAGGACCTGCTTCTGAGTAATCTTGCTTAGAAACTGGATACATGGATCATCATTTCTGCAACTCCAGCCTGACTTCTCCTCCCTTTCTCCCTCTCCCCTCCAACCCCCCCCCCCCAAAACACAGGAGTTTCTGTACACTGACATGTCTGTCATGAATCAGCAGTAGAACATTTTGACCTTAAAAATGGCCCTAAAACTAAATGATTTAATAACACAGGATATATACCACACACACACATGCTTCATTGCTCAGATAGATCGCAATCCTGACCTGTTTTCTCTTGCATTATATTAAACATGGAGGCAGCAATGTGAAGATTCTGAACAGCATTTACTTATGTAGCTATTCCATAACATTATAACAGCTCCTTTAAACCATAAATCTATATGATCTGTACCAGGGGTCGTTTTGTAGAAAAATAGGTGGTGGAGCTCAACCAGGATTGTTATGAAGCTGCACCTACTATTCAATGGGCAAGGTGGGAAGGAGGAGGGGGAACCCTCCGAAAGGTTCAGGAGCTGCACTCCTGTGAGCTCCTACTGAATCCGAGGCCTGATCTGTACACTTATGATGTATTGTGCAAATGGTAGCTGTGCAGGAGTAGAAACAGTGTATATATGGGAATGCAAGCTTTTAAATGTTACATAATTGCAGAGTATGTTCTGCAGGAAGTGCAGGATAGATAAAGCATCCTGCAGTTTCTGTAAAGTTTTATTAGTTCCTTTATGAACTGTCCAGTAGACTTCAAGATTGCAGAAGACAATTGACTATCTATTGGTATCAGTGTGGTTACTGATGTAGGCAGGATAAAAGCTGAGTGTCTGTTTCCTACCCCTTTCCTCTTTAGAGGAAAATTATTAGACCATGCTTATTTTGAGTCACGTTTAGAATAAGAAGAGTACTCTACCTTTTTCAGAATGGGAATTGATCCCAGGATTTAATAGGAGACATGCTTCTATTTTGATGCTAGAACAGGTGGTGATGAAACTGTTGCTGAAGAGTAAGGCTCCCATCAGAGCTGTGATGAGATGAGAGAGCAATCCAAAAGTGCATGAGTTGGGACAAGTGGTCACACAGAGCTTGTTTAACTTTAATGCTGGCAGGACTCAATGCTGTTGCTCTCCAAGATGTATTAAGCACTTGTCATGCCCATCAGTGGTTGGTGATTTCCCACTACAGAACACTCATTTGTTGACAATATCAGATGCACACCATACAGTAAAGAAGGATGAGGGAAAGATTAAAAATGAAGGGAGATGACAATGAAGATCTACTAATAATTTTGTTTTTAAGTGTAACTCACCATAACAGTTCCTTCATGGTGACTTCGCTGCAGCAGTCAAAGAACTTCATGGTGACTTCACTGCAGCAGTCAAAGAACAACTGAACAGGGAACTGGAGCATATGTGTTAAACCCATCTCCTCAGAGTGGGCAGAATCAACACAAAAAGCCTTTTCAATCTTAACTCTTGAAGCTTCTGATCAGCACTTCACACAGGCTGAAGTTCACACTAGTGTGAAGCACAGAGACTAAATGTTTTTGGCAACCTCTATGTGGCTGCCTATCCCCTTTAAATTGCCTCATAACTCCAATGAAATTATGGGATGTGCAATCTTAATGGAAAATAAAGTGACCATTCATTGTTTTACATTAGGCAGCTCTATTCTGAGTTGATCTGTCCCTTGTCCAAGATTAATGCAGCACTGGACACCTTAAATTCATCCAGGGTTGGCTGCACTTAAGCCATTTCTTCAGGTGTTTTTTGGGAAGAGGGACATCAACCAACCTCCCATCTCTCTGAGAGCTGCCTCACAGTGTGAGAGCTGAATCAACTAGTCTACTTTTTCCTCCTTATAATGAGGAGTGAAAAGTTGCATTCTAGATGAAACACAAATTCTAGATGAAACACAAATTCCTTATCTTTATAAGCATTGTGGCCTAGGACTGGACTGTTGCACTAGATAGCCATTGTTCTATCTAGGGGAGGGATGGTGGCTCAGTGGTAGAGCATGTGCTTGGTAAGCAGAAGGTCCCAGGTTCAATCCCTGGCATCTCCAAAAAAGGGTCCAGGCAAATAGGTGTGAAAAACCTCAGCTTGAGACCCTGGAGAGCCGCTGCCAGTCTGAGTAAACAATACTGACTTTGATGGACCAAGGGTCTGATTCAGTGTAAGGCAGCTTCATATGTTCATATGTTCTACAACTGTCTTCTGTTTTCTAAACAGCAAGGGGGACACACTAGTTGGTGATCACTTTAGAATGAATTTCTAAGTTTCTTTGGCCAGGAGAAGTTGGTCTGCCAGGATGAGCTTGACAAAATACTCCCTGCCAATTAAGAATCAAAACATTACATTATGTTTAGTAGGGATGGGCACAGACCCAAATCCAAGCCAAACTCTGGATTGGACTTTGCCTGGTTTGTAGTTCATGAGCCAATGTCCAAGGAAGGAATCTTTCCCTGAATACTCACTGAGCTTTTCTGCTTGGCTTGGCTCACATGTTTGGCAAGCCGCTTCTGGGTGGTGTCAGGCCCTACCCTGGGGCATCTGCATCATCACATAAGTGATGCAAGCATGCAACTGATTCCTTCATGTCACTTCTGGGTAATGCAGGTACATTGGGGGCAGGGCCTGATGCCAACCAAACTGGTTCAAGTTTGGTGGGTGTTTTGTTTGTGGGTTTGGTTCAAGTTAATGAGCCCCTGAATTAGGCTTTCCCAGTCTGTGCCCATCCGTAATGTTTATAATCAACCCCCCCCCCCGACCTAGATAGCCCAGGCAACCCCCACTCTCATCAGATCTCAGAAGCTGAGCAGAATCTGCCCTGGTTAGTACTTGGATGGGAGACCACCAAGGACGTCCAGGGTCCTGTCTCTTGCCTTAAAAACACTAGGGGGTTGCCATAAGTTGGTCACAACTTGACACCACTTTCCACCCATCAAAGGAGTTTTTGAACTGAGCAATCCTGGGGCTGGCCATAACAGCCCATTCTTTCTTCCATTCATACAAATTAAATCCTGACAAGAAATAAATTCTCTGTCAGTAGAAAAACAAACCAGAAATTTTTCTTGGATGGGATTAAACTCCCCTTCAAAAGTCAGATTTGCAGTTTGGGAGACACAGCAATTACCTTAGAAATAGGGTGACCATAATGTCTCAAGGCCAGCCAGGGACACTTGGGGGGTGGAAGTGGGGTTGGGGGGGGGGGGGGGCTGTGCGCGCGCGAAGCGCGCGCGCCGCCGGAAACAGGAAGTGATGTCACTTCCGGTGACGGCACTTCCGGTGACGTCATGCCACCGCCAGGAACAGGAAGTGACATCACTTCCTGTGACATCATTTCCCCTGCGCCATCTGCCGGAAGCAGGAAGTGACATCACTTCCTGTGACATCATTTCCCCTGCACCACCTGCCGGAAGCAGGAAGTGACATCACTTCCTGTGACATCATTTCCCCTGCGCCACCTGCCGGAAGCAGGAAGTGACATCACTTCCTTTGACAGCACTTCCTGTGATGTCATTTTCCCCAAATATTACCACCCCCAAAATATACAACTTGAAAAAAGAAGAGAAACTTCACGATGTTTCCTGCTAAAGAAAAAAAGGCTCCAACAGCAACCCCTCGAGTCAGATTCACAGGAAAACAATCCACTATCCTTGATACCTGCTTGTGCTGACAAACATTTCAACAAGACTGTCCACAATATCAAAGGGTCTTGATCACCCCAGTAAAAGCAACAAAGCAACCCTTATCTACAATCAAACTGAGATCAGAACTAAAACCACCACTGCCAGTCTGTGCCCCGTAGTAGCACAGCCTGAAGGCAGGCGGATACAGGTCTAGAAAAGCAGGTCCTCCCCAAGCCGCACACAAAAAGAAAAAGGTGTTCAGGTGTCACTAAAATACTAAAAATTGCAAAAGAGAAAGGAAACCAAGTTCTCTTCATATTATTAAAGTGGTGGAGCGAGCTGTCAAGTCACAGCCAATTTGTTCCTTACCTTCTGTTGTGTGATGGAAGCGATCTACTGTTGTCTGTGGTTGCTAGTTTCCTGAATGGAGCTTATCTGGAAAAAAAAGAAACACACTGTCAGCAGTTTAAAATTACTTTGCATCTTGGCAGCTCTTCCAACACACCCAGGAGGTGGCTGCCTAGTGTCGTTTTTTTTTTGGGGGGTATCGCCATTAGCCCTAATCCCCAGGTTTTTTTTGTATTCATTTTATAATTACTATTAAATTCTGGTCTTACATTAACATACGCCCGCACAGTGGAGCTTCTTGGACCTCGACTTCTCCCTGGACAAAGAACACGGCTGGTAGAATGGGACTTGCGTGCTGTGGGCCCAGGCGGTGGGCCCGCAGGTGTGGGCCATCCCGACTCCCACGCTGGACGAAGGGCTGTGGTCTGGAAGGAGCGACACAGGTTTCAGTCTTTCGCTTTTTTCAAGAATTTATACTTCTCTGATTTCCCTGAAGCCTTGAGGATATCTTTCTTCTCCTTAATAAAGTGATAAAATGGTTCACAATCCATATCAAAATTCAATTTGACTTGCAGCTCTGCTTTCACCAGGTCTATGTTACAACGATTCCTGGTGTCCGTCCAGTGAGCTGACATGAGGCTGAATACCCTCTCCACAAAAGCGTTTGAGCATGGGATACTCAGGATCTTGCTTACAAGAAGTAAGAGGTTTTCGCACTTCTGAGACCGAGTTCCCATCTCAGAGAATATGGCCACCCACTTTTTATCCACAGTGATTTCTGGGTCAACACAGGCCACTTGCTCATCCAGCAGGCTCTTGGCATCGGTGTATTCACTGTATAGGTGATCCAAGTTTATTATTTTCTCCATTTTCAGCCGCTCAGCAGCACACCGCAGGTGGTCATAAGTCACACTTTTTTAAAGAGAAAATGGTGTCAAAGCACACAGGTGATTTTTCTCAGAGAAATCAAACTTTGCTTCCAGATACGTGATGGTTTTTTCAAAGAACTTAAGGAAGTCCTGCTTCACTTTCCTTGCCTTCGAAGGTGGCATTTTGCGCAGCGCCTTATCTGTATCCGTTCCAAAAAACGAGTCAGCTTTGCGTTGCTTAAGGCTGTTTAGCAACCTTAGCATGGCCTCAAACAATTCAGGTGCTGTCAGTGCATCCCGCTCCAGAATCAGTACAGTCTCCTCAATAGGCGTCAGAGTGGTCTGGAGAAACATCATGTAAGTTTGTGATGTACTGTAGTCCTTTTCTCCAGACTCATCATCAATGTGGCGCCATATCATAGAAGGACAGTCGTCCTCTCCCAGCTTTTGAAAGTATGCTTTAACGGCTGGCCAACACTTCAACATCTTGTTTATGGCAGGCAAGAAAGATAGCCATCTTGTGGGTACATGTCGAAGCAGGCGATCACCCTGCATCTCCAAAAACTCAAACATCTCCTGAAGTTCCTCTAAACGTTTGGCAGAAACAGAAAAATGACCAAAAGCCTTCAGTATGAGAGACTCGATGTCGCAGGTGAGCACATCACATCCTTTTTTGGCAGCATTGTGCACAATGTGTGCAGGGCACCTTGCGGGCATGATGTCTTCACGGCCTCTACTCAGAAGTGTGTACACCGAATGGTATTTTCCAAAGTTTACATTCGCGCTGTCTGCTGAGTATGCAGACAGACGAGCTAAGTCCAGCTGGTATTTTGCCAAGACATCCAAAATCCTTCGTGTGACATTCTCAGCCGTTTCATTGGCATCTTCATAGAAATCAAGAATACGATCTGAAATGCCGTCCTTCAAAGTGAAGTATCTAAGGCATAGGGGGAACATTTTCCTGTTGCCATGATTTGATGCGTCGCTGGAAACGCTGTAGAAACAATGTGCTGTGTCAAGATCTGACAGAATCAGTTCTACAGAGTAAGGTGCCAAGACATCGCTTATCAAAGCTGCACCCTTTGTTCTCCCACAGGTCATCTTGGTCACAGTCTCGGAATCGGAAAATGCGGCTTTGCACAATTTGACACCGCAATCAAGAGACCGGTATGATAACGCATGCCTGTTATTGTGGTATGCCAAGGCTAGTTCAGCAGCCGAAATTCTGGCCTGAGCAGCGGTGTCTTTTTGGTAGGCAAAAAAGCTTGTGATGGATTTTGAAGTTCCAGCTTGGCTTGCCGCACTCCTGTGAGAGTCAGTGTCCTTATGAGCTTTCACATCATTCACTCCACCGTGACCAATTCCTATCTCCTTAGAACACATCGTGCAGAATGCTTTGTTCTTGTCCTTTGTCTCTTTTAGCCAGGGGTAGGTGTTTTTCCATTCAGGATTGAACACAACCAAACGTTTGGGCTTCTTTTTTGGTGGTTCCTGGGGCTGGTGACCTTTGCCACCTCCAGCGCCTGATGTTGAAGCCATGGTCTGCTGTAAGGGCCTAGATGAAGAGGGCAGAAGAATCGTAACTAAGTCCTCGCCACTTCTGGAAGACATGGGCCTTGGACTCCAAGCTGGGGAGAGAGGGCTTGTTCAGCCGGGGGCAGGATTAAACCCGTAGAGGCCCTTAGGCAACTGAAATCTTGGGGTCTCCTCTTGCAAATTATCTCCAGTCCTAATGCATGGAGGCTGGGATGGCAGCGAGGGGGGGGGATGGGGGGTGAGGCAGCCTGGGGCATCTAAAGGCGTGGGGGCCCATAGGACGGTGCCTTCTTGTCCTATGTGTTAATCCAGCCCTGCATGCAAGACTGCAATGAAGGGTATTGATACATAGACGTGTAATGGAGGTGCTTGTGCAATGGAAAAGGCCCACACAGCGCAATGGGGACTCTTGCCCCAATGTGAGAAACATGCACACATGCACTGGGCTATATTCTCCAATGGGAGAGGCACGCCCCCCCTTGCAATGGGGCTATTTCCCCAACGCGGGGAGAGAGAGGCAGGCAAGGCTGGCAGAGGTAGGCGCACACGCTCGCTAGGCGAGGGTGGTTTTCCGTTAAAGGGGGGGGGGCCCGGCTGCCCCATGGGAGCCCCGTTCACACGTGCTTGGGGGACCCAAGCCCAATGGGCGAGGCGCACACACGGAACCTGGTGCTGCTGCTGGCGTGTGGAAGCAGGCCTGGGATTTAGGGTCAGGTCAGATGCCACTGCACATCGGCAAATGGGGGGAAGGGGGGAAGGCCACTTACTGTAGTCTGTAGGGGAATCCTTTTCTCTTCTTCTCCCCCCTCTCTTCTCCCCTCTCTCTTCTTCTTCTCTCTCTCTCTCTCTCCCTCTCTCTGCAATGGGCAAGCAAAGCAGATCGAGTCCCGGTTAGGCCATCCCTCCACTGGAAATAATGAAGGATAGGGACACTTCCTTTTGGGGTGCATAGAATTAAACCTCCTCTACCTCACAAAACAGGCGCCTTCCCCAGAGACCTGCAGATCAGCTCTTCATTATAGCGTATAGGAATCGGTCACCATAGTGAATAATGGAGAGCCCAGCAGACCTTTGCCTCCCCCGCTTTCTGATGACCCTGAAGCAGGGGAGAGGGCCTCCAAACCTGCAAGCATAGCCAGCTTCAAGAGGACGTTAGATAAAAATATGGAGCAGAGGTCCATCAGTGGCTATTAGCCACAGTGTGTGTGTGTGTGTGTGTGTATACAGTTTTTTTGGCCACTGTGTGACACAGAGTGTTGGACTGGATGGGCCACTGGCCTGATCCAACAACATGGCTTCTCTTATGTTCTTATGAAGACATTTGCCTAAGACAGATGAGCTACAGAAGCATAACAGTAGTGGAAGAAGCATTTGTTAAGGATCAGATGTGTTTGTGAAAGACTTAGGTTACAAGGGTTGGCAATCCACTGGGAGGGTTGGGGAGGACAGGGACAGGGGTACCAGTGTCTCAGCAGTACAAAAAGTTACTGCAAGCATACAATGCCATTGCTGACCAAAAAAACCACCCTGAAGTGATGTCATGATGTCAAGACAGTGCTCTAGGATACACCAAAGTTCTGTTTTGAAATATATAGTTTGAGGAAAAGCTTAGAGGGGCCCTCAGATGTCATGATATAACTTCCCTTTTTTCAGAGTAAGTGACATTGTACACTGGTGCACATGTTGGCTCACAAAATTAAAAACATTAATATCTAAAATTACAGCAATAATGAAAGCAATATAAAAAGCAAATAAAATCTGAAGTGAATACAGGATTCCCAAGATAATCAATCCACAATACATCTTTAACCAGAAAATAAGTAAAAGGTAAGCCTGTCAGAACATCAAAGGTGCAACATAAATGAAGAGACAAAACCAGCAATTAGCAGAATTTCTTTTCATATAGCTTATTTACCTTTCACCAACAAACCCTCACAAGAAGTCCCCTCTCCTCAAACTCTGCCTTCTCCAGGCTTCACCCATCACATTTAAAAGGACGGCACACCTTTTCAATCAATGCCTTCCTTCCATAGGAAATAATGAAGGATAGGGGCACCTTCTTTTGGGGCTCATAGAATTGGACCCCCTGGTCCAATATTTTTGAAACCTGGAGGGTATTTTGAGGTGATCCACTAGATGCTATGCTGCAAATTGGGTACCTGTAGCTCAAAAGAACTGCCCCCAAGAGTCCCAGATAACCACAGCTCAGTTCTCCATCATACCTTATGGGAATCGATCTCCCTAGGGAACAATGGAGTACCCAGAAGACATTTCCTCCCCCCCCCCCCCCCGCTTTCTGATGACCCTTAAGTGGGAGGAGGGCTCAGGTAATATGTCCTAGACACAGTGGTCCAGGCTAGTCTGATTTTATCAGATCTCCGATGCTAAGCAGGGTTGGCACTACTAGATACTACTTGGATGTCTTCTAGGAGCTCCATTATTCCTTATGGAGACCGATTCCCATTGGATATAATGCTGAATTGATCTGTAGGTATCTGGGGCTCGGGGGGGGGGCTGTTTTTTGAGGTAGAATCACCAAATTTGCAGCATAGCATCTGGTGCCTCTCTTCAAAACACCCCTCAAGTTTAAAAAGGATTGGACCAGGGGGTCCAATTCTATGAGCCTGAAAAGCCTGAAAAGAAAGTGCCCCTATCCATTATTTCCAGTGGAAAGAAGGCATTTAAAAGGTGTGTGGTCCCTTTAAGCATGACGGCCAGAACTCCCTTTGGAGTTCAATTATGTCTGTCACAATCTTGCTCTTGCCTCCACCCCCAAAGTCCCCAGATATTTCTTGAATTTAACTTGGCAACCCTATCTGGTGGGCTCAAGTTCAAAATCTAGGATACTGTCCACAAATTCAAAATGTAAATCCAACAAATTTAAATACAGTATTTTTAAATACAACAGAAGCAAGCTACCTTATATCAAGTAAGATAATCAAGCTGCCTTATAATAGATAAAGTAAGAAAATCCTTCTACCTGAGACCAACGGCTGCTCTTCCATGGTGGTCTTTCCCAGCCTCCTTGAACACCCAGCCGCCCAGCAAATGAGCGGGGGGCGGGCAGGGAAGGGGAGGCGAAGCCGGGGTTTCGGAGGCTGCCTGGGCCCTGGGCCGCGCTGCGGCGGCGGGCCCAGCAGGAGAGCGGGGGGGGGGCGGGCAGGGAAGGGGAGGCGAGCCCGGGGTTTCGGCGGCTGCCGGGCCCTAGGCCGCGCTGCGGCGGGCCCAGCAGCAGGAGAGCGGGGGGGGGCGGGCAGGGAAGGGGAGGCGAGCCCGGGGTTTCCGCGGCTGCCTGGGCCCTAGGCCGCGCTGCGGCGGGCCCAGCAGCAGGAGAGCGGGGGGGGGCGGGCAGGGAAGGGGAGGCGAGCCCGGGGTTTCCGCGGCTGCCTGGGCCCTAGGCCGCGCTGCGGCGGGCCCAGCAGCAGGAGAGCGGGGGGGGGCGGGCAGGGAAGGGGAGGCGAGCCCGGGGTTTCCGCGGCGGCGCGGCTGCCTGGGCCCTAGGCCGCGCTGCGGCGGGCCCAGCAGCAGGAGAGCGGGGGGGGGGCGGGCAGGGAAGGAGAGGCGAGCCCGGGGTTTCCGCGGCTGCCTGGGCCCTGGGCCGCGCTGTGGCGGCGGCGGGCCCAGCAGCAGGAGAGCGGGGGGGCGGGCAGGGAAGGGGAGGCGAGCCCGGGGTTTCCGCGGCTGCCTGGGCCCTAGGCCGCGCTGCGGCGGGCCCAGCAGCAGGAGAGCGGGGGGGGGGCGGGCAGGGAAGGGGAGGCGAGCCCGGGGTTTCCGCGGCGGCGCGGCTGCCTGGGCCCTAGGCCGCGCTGCGGCGGGCCCAGCAGCAGGAGAGCGGGGGGGGGCGGGCAGGGAAGGAGAGGCGAGCCCGGGGTTTCCGCGGCTGCCTGGGCCCTAGGCCGCGCTGCGGCGGGCCCAGCAGCAGGAGAGCGGGGGGGGGGGCGGGCAGGGAAGGAGAGGCGAGCCCGGGGTTTCCGCGGCTGCCTGGGCCCTAGGCCGCGCTGCGGCGGGCCCAGCAGCAGGAGACCGGGGGGGGGCGGGCAGGGAAGGAGAGGCGAGCCCGGGGTTTCCGCGGCTGCCTGGGCCCTAGGCCGCGCTGCGGCGGGCCCAGCAGCAGGAGAGCGGGGGGGGGGGGCGGGCAGGGAAGGAGAGGCGAGCCCGGGGTTTCCGCGGCTGCCTGGGCCCTGGGCCGCGCTGCGGCGGCGGCGGGCCCAGCAGCAGGAGAGCGGGGGGGCGGGCAGGGAAGGGGAGGCGAGCCCGGGGTTTCCGCGGCTGCCTGGGCCCTAGGCCGCGCTGCGGCGGCGGCGGGCCCAGCAGGAGAGTGGGGGGGGGCGGGCAGGGAAGGGGAGGCGAGCCCGGGGTTTCGGCGGCTGCCTGGGCCCTGGGCCGCGCCGGGCCCAGCCACCCAGGCAGGAGGGGAGCGGGGCGGGGGCCAGGCTGGGGATCCCTGGGGGGGAAGGGCCACTTACCTTAGTCTAGGGAATCTTTTTCTCTTCTTCTCCTCTCTCTCTCTCTCTTTCTTCTTCTCTCTCTCTCTCTTTCCCTCTCTGCAATGGGCTGGGCAAGGACAGCAGATCGAGCACCTCGTCTGCTGCACAGCCCAGGGTAGAAAGGGAAAGAATTAGAAGCAGCGTGGGAAGCGGGGGTGGGCAGCCACGTCCCACGGACCAATGGTGAGGGCCCCTAGCTGCCTGCCACGCCCCCACACCACTTCAAGACCGCTCCCCAGTGGCTGGGCAGGCTGGCAGGTAACGTGGAGCCCTCACCATTGTATCCATTTTAGCTAAACCGGGACTTTTAATGGTCCCGGGATAGCTAAGCCGGGAGGCGGGAATTTCGGCGCGGGGGAGGGACATTCCCAGCAGCCCGGGACGGTTTGGGCACCCTACTTAGAAAATCATGTGGCTAGTGTTTTGGAGTGCTTTTTACCCATTTGACTGGTGCATCAGCTGCATCCATTCCTGGTTCAGTCAGATCTAGCCACAATGATCCATGCCATAGTTGCATCTAGACTGAACCATTGCACATAATTCAGAGGTCGGTCCATGCAAGGAACAAGGTTATCTTGTGCTTATGTGGTCTCTTGCAGAATACAATTGAAGGCTTCCAGGTTCAGCATTCCAAATTGTAAGGATAAAACAAATTTCAGTTTGCCCAGCTGCCGGCACTGGAGATGAAGCTGCATTCAAGGTTTCCCAAAAGAGACACTTTTAAATCATCCTCATAGCACAGGAACAGGGGGAGGGAAGGTGACAGCACAAGAACAAGCTGTGTTCATGACCACAGTGGACCACCCTCTGTTTGTTATGACATACGGCCATTAGTCAGTAGTTCCTGGTATCTATGACATGCTACACTTTGTTCATTCATCTTATTTGACACACTGTGTTTTGCATGAAGTTATCAGACCATATGTTATAAATGATTGAATGTGGATGAACTTGTCTTTAAAAGAGAAGATTTTGAATAGATAACCTTTAATACATTCCAGTTGTATAAACAAAGGTGCTTAATTTACACTATGGAGTGGCACCAAAAAAATGAAGTGTGCATTACCCAGTAAGCCCAATTCTATTTACTAATCTTACTGTTTTTGCCATCAGAGCTGAGTCATTAATTAATGGGTTTCATTAGCCATTCCCCAGTTATGTGCACATAACAAATGAGCCCTCTTTTGGCAATACGGATGAACAAGATGAAAGATATTTGCTTTTCAAATGTGCAAATAAACCCGCTGGCATGGATTGAAGCTATGATGGGAAATGCCAGAGAGATACCAGTCACCCTTATTTATAATTTTCAATAAACAGGGCTTGTAAACAAGCCCTTGGATGGCTTCAGTTACAACAGAGCCCCTTGCACCGATACGAACAATCCATATTCCAGCAAATAAATAAAAGCCTACTGGTATCTGATGCTGAAAAAAATAATAAACAGCAGGCACCAGATAAGAGTCACAAAATGCATGATGGAAGTTATGAAAACAGGCTGGAAACAAGAACAATTAGAAGTAATCATGGAAGATATGCCTGATCTAGATATGTCCAGCAGAAATCTGATCTAATTCTAAGAGGTATTTACTCTAGCTCCTCTTCTTTTAGGGACAATGGCAATCACTTTACTGTTTTGGAATTGCTATCTGAAATATCTTTACTGGCAATTTTCTTTTATAATGGAAATGGAAGGTGCCTTTGTATAAACCTTTGGTCAAGATTTTGGGCTATAAAAGCAGGACATTCCTGAAAAGGCAACTTAAACATAATAGCAAAGGCGACATCAATATGAAAATATACACAGGCCGGAACATATGAATAATTTTAGACTGACATTTTGAAGTATATTTTTAGACAGGACATGCTGATTTAAAACAAAACACTTTACTTGGTCTCTGTATTTTCATTTATTAAATGTCACTGTGTCAACTTCACCACGCATGAAAAACAGAAATGTGCTATTTCATTTTTAATTAGAGATTGTTGATATTTGGCATAGGTTACCAGATTCCATGACAGACTGGTGTACAGAGCACCATACTCAAAGCCATGCACAGCCCTACATCTTGAAGCCTACTGACCCTTGGGAACTCACTTCTCACTAAGAAGATGATGAAGAAGAAGATATTGGATTTCTATCCTGCCCTCCACTCCGAAGAGTCTCAGAGCGGCTCACAATCTCCTTTACCTTCCTCCCCCACAACAGACACCCTGTGAGGTGGGTGGGGCTGGAGAGGGCTCTCACAGCAGCTGCCCTTTCAAGGACAACCTTTGCCAGAGCTATGGCAGACCCAAGGCCATGCTAGCAGGTGCAAGTGGAGGAGTGGGGAATCAAACCCGGTTCTCCCAGATAAGAGTCCGCACACTTAACCATTACACCAAACTGGCTCTCCACTAAGATCCACCTAGCCACCTCCTCATTTCATTTTTGTTTGGCAGTTGAAGACTTTTCTTTAACACAGAGACATTTAACCCCTACGGACTAAGTGCCCCCCAAACAGCAACATTTATAAAAATTATTGATGTGCTAATAAATAAAATGGAAGGGGGAGTGATGCACTTGACAAGAGACACTGGAAGCAAACTGAATCCCAGAGGCGCTGCCAGAACCTCAGAGGCTTAGCTCAGTCCAACAAGGAAAAAACCAGCCCTAACTACCAAGCAAAATGGTCTGTTATGCTGCTCATTGACACATGTGCACATCCCTACACATTGCTGAGGGGTTGTTTTTTAGTAGTAAAAAAATACTTAACTTGATTATTTTCTGTGTCTTTCTGAAAGTTGTAACCTTCTGTCGCAAAAAACAAACAACTGATCATGCTATTTATTATCATCATGGAATTGTTATTAGTGCCCTGACATGGATGGCCTGGTCTAGCCCAGCCTTGTTGGGAAGTAAGCAGGCAGGAGCAGCTCTAGGGCGAATAGCGCCCTAGGCAGGTGCCCCCAGGGCGCCTCCCCTTTCGCGCTGTGCTCGCCTGCTCCCCGCTGCCGCCATGGCACTCTGCTCTCTCTCACACTGCCACTGCTGCGCTCTGCTCGCTCGTCCCCTCCCCCCACTTACCACAACTAAAACTAAGCTCTGCCGTCTTTGCAGCTTATGCCTGCGCGTTTTGTTACGAGACTCTTAACAAAACACACAGGCGCAGGCTGCGAAGCTGGCAGGACTTAGTTTTAGTCACGGCGAGTGGGGGGAGGGGATAGCAAACGGAGTGCCATGGTGGTGGGTGGCGGCAGGCAAGAGGGGGTAGTGGCAGCAGCAGCGGTGGTGGGGGAGGGAGGCAAACTAAGCACTTACCTGGAGCACCGGAGGGGGAGGAGAGCCTAATTTGCCACACCTCACCTCCTGGTGCCCTAGGCAACCACCTAGTTTACCTAGTGGGTGAGCCAGCCCTGTAAGCAGGGTCAGCCCTGGATGGTAATTAGATAGAAATCTTCAAGGAAATCCAAGGTTCCTATATTTAAATTTATTTACAGCAGAAGCCAGCAAAAACAATACAGATAAAACCAATGCTGGTTATAGTAACCCATATAAATTATGCTGAGCGAACAGAGGTAAAATTGCTACACTCAATTATAAAACATACACATACAGTTTATAATGGGATTAAACATTTTAAAAGCTACCAACTAAGAGAGAAAGAAAGAAAATGCCTAGTTATTGCCCTTCTGAGCTACGAACGACTTTCTAGTTCTGGTGGCAAGCCAGCCAAATTTAGCTAATTTATAACCATAGGGTTCCTATCATTCAGAAGATCCTTCAGTTGTTACATTTTTTTATTGGCAGGCAAGGTTACAGGAAAAGGGAGGATTTCATGGTGAATGTTGTAAACCTTGCAACCATATACAGTAGGACATGCACTAATTAGTCTATCTCTTCATTACAGTAGGGGCATATACAATCTTCAAAAGCTATTTTGTTATATCTGCCCTCCAAGACTGCAGAAGGGAGGGCATCCCACCTCATGAGGGTAAAAATTCTGTATTCATAATTTTCCAGCTGGTATAAGTATGGCATGGGTGTTATCCTGTTAACCAGTTCTACAAGGGCATGCCATTTTGAGGTACTATTAATTATTTTATTTATTTATTTCTGTGGATTTATATTCTGCCTTTTTCAAAATTGGGCTCAGGGTGGATTAAGATCATTCTGTCTGGCAATATCTGATATTCTCTGTTTCACCAGCTCTCTGGGTTCATCATATGTAAGAGAGCTAAGATATTGTTTTGTAAGGCCAAAATATGACCCTAAGCCATGGTGGAACTGAGATATCTTGGAAGATTAAGCTTGTTGGCCTCTTAGGGAAAAAAGATTAATTTCAGCCAATCAGACTGTATGGTCATGATCCAAAGCCTCACTTCCACTAAGATCGTACCTGTTTCTATCCGAATTAAGACATTTGGAATGCCCTGAGGTATCTGAAGAATTGAATGCAAAAAATTAGATTGAACAATTTCCAACCTTTTGTGTTTTGCTGTAATATTAATTGGGGCACCATATGTAAGTTGATTAAGTACTTTGGCTTTAAGCAACCTGAGGGCTGCTATTATGCATCTGCCACCTTTGTGCCAAAAAAAGTTTTGGATTGCTCCCATGCTCCTTTAAAATAATCACATTCATATTACATGATCTTGCACCATTTGCCTGGAAGTATACCCCAGATATCTAAAACTTGAAACTTGCTCTATAGGATTATCATCTAATGACCAATGGTATACTTTGGGGGACCTTTTCGTAAAAACCATTACATTGGCTTTAGAGTAGTTTACTTCTAAATTGTTATTCTGGCAAAATTGAGTAAATCCCTTCAGTGCTCTCTTTAGGCCTATAGGCGTCCTTGAAAGAAGGACAGCATCATCAGCGTAAAGGAGAATGCCAATGTGCTTATTGCCTAACTTTGGTGGATGACATTCTGACATTTACATAAGTCACCAAATTGCTAATATAGAAATTGAACAGGAAGGGAGCTAATAGGCAGCCTTGTCTGATGCCTTTTGTTGTATCAGTGTAATCTGTCAAATGGCCTTGTTGGGTGCATTTCACTCGAATAGATGTTTGATTGTAAAGGGCTTGAATAAGGAATAATAGCCACCTGTCTGTACTAGTAGATCTTAGTTTATCCCATAAGATGGTTCTGGAAACTGAGCCAAAGGCTGCCTTGAGGTCTAGGAAGGTCGCGTATAAAGATATACTTGTGTTAGAAGCATATTTAGTGATTAAGTGGTCTAAAAGCATGCAGTGGTCTATTACTGACCTGCCTTCTCTAAAACCTTCCTGTTCCTATACAAAGGCAGACAATGGCAAACCATCTCTGAGCATCTCTTGCCTTGAAAACCCCACAGGGTTACCATAAGTCAGCTGCAACTTAACTGCACTTTCCTTCCTTTGTTATTTGAATTCTGTGAAAAATCAATAAAATTTCTTACATCCTAAATTAATCCAGTTAGCCTGAAGTTTTGACTGTTAACAGTTTGGCAGACTAGACTAACAAGTTAGCTGAGACGCACTAGAACCAAAAAAGCAAGAGTCTTAAATGTTCAAAGCACTCACCCAATCAATATTAGGAATGCTACCCAAGCCCACCAGACATCAGACTGATCTTAATTCCTTTTCCACTTGTGAAAGTCACATTTCTGCTCATATGTGAGGGGAGGATGTTTGCTGCAGCCCCACTACTTATCCATTCCCCTCTTGAAGGTGTCTATGCTTGTTGCCGCCACCACCTCCTGTGGCAGTGAATTCCACATGTTAATCACCCTTTGGGTGAAGAAGTACTTCCTTTTATCAGTTCTAACCCGACTGCTCAGCAATTTCATTGAATGTCCATGAGTTCTCTTATTGTGAGAAAGGGAGAAAAGTACTTCTTTCTCTACCTTTTCTATCCCATTCATAATCTTGTAAACCTCTATCATGTCACTCTGCAGTCAATGTTTCTCCAAGTTAAGAGCCCCAAACGTTCTAACCTTTATTAGGGTTTGTAGAATCTTTCGGGATCAAGTGCCGTGTTCTACTGGAGAAAGTTTTCCTTCCAGAAGTTTCGTTCTCAGCTGTGGAGAACATCCTCAGTGGCGTTGCCGCCACCACCTCCTGTGGCAGTGAATTCCACATGTTAATCACCCTTTGGGTGAAGAAGTACTTCCTTTTATCAGTTCTAACCCGACTGCTCAGCAATTTCATTGAATGTCCATGAGGATGTTCTCCGCAGCTGAGAACAAAACGTCTGGAAGGAAAAGTTTCTCCAGTAGAACACGGCACTTGATCCCGAAAGATTCTACAAACCCTAATGATGTTACCAGCCATGAAAACCTGAAATCTTTGTTCTAACCTTTCTTCATAGGGAAAGTGTTCCAACCCTTTAATCATTCTAGTTGCCCTTTTCTGTACTTTTTCCAATGCTATAATATCTTTTTTGAGATGTGGTGACCAGAATTGTACACAGTACTCAAAATGAGGCCGCACCATTGATTTATACAGGGGCATTATGATACTGGCTGATTTGTTTTCAGTTCTCTTCCTAATAATTCCGAGCATGGCGTTGGCCTTTTTTATTGCAATCGCACACTATTTTCACTGAGTTATCTACCACAACCCGAAGATCTCTCTCTTGCTCAGTCTCTGCCAGTTCACACCACATCAATTTGTATTTCTACCTAGGATTTTTTGCCCCAATGTGCATTACTTTGCACTTGACCACACTGAACCTCATCTGCCACTTTGACACCCGCTTACCCAGCCTCAACAGATCCCTTTGGAGGGATCTTTTAGATGCTTTTTGGAAGAAGCAGGGGAACGACACACGCCTGCAATCCAAGCTGCGAATTCATGGCTTGGAGTGCACGTGTGCACATCCCCACTTCTTCTACAAAGCATCTAAGGATCCCTTTAAATGCTTTAGGGAAGAGGTGGGGGTGCATGTACACTCTAAGCCAGGAATTTGTAGCTTGGATTGCAGGCACACAAATTCACAGCTTGGAGTGCACGGACATGGGGGCCCTTTAAAGGGATCCTTTCAATGCCTTTGAGAAGAAGCAGATGGTGGTGCCCACCCCTCTCCCTCCTGCATGATTTAAAGTGCCCGCCAGGTGATTGTATACAAAAATAAAATTTGCAAAGTTTTTTTTTAATTACTTGTTTAGTTGGGTTATAGCCAGGAAGAACGACTAGGATCCTTAAAGAGTATTCTTATGCAGAGCTGCTCCAGTCTAAATCAACTGAAAATAGGCTTAGACTGGAGTAACTCTGTTTCAGATTGCATTGTAAGAAAAGAGTCCCCCCACCCTGCTTCATTTTGACTTGGAAGTAAACTAAATCTAGTAGGCTTTGTTTTCAAGTAAGCAGGCATAGAATTGCAGTCTGCAGCTTTTTATTAACAAAACTAATCATAGAATCACCATACAGGCCATCTAGTCCAACCCCCTGCTTAATGCAGGATCAGCCTAAAGTAGGTTTGTCAAACCTAGGAGGGCCAAATCTGACACAAATGGGACTTTGTGGGGCTGGGCCATAAAATGTAATGTGAGGCAGCAGAGATATAAACTTTATAAAGGACACAAACAACACAAAGATATTTTAAAACTTAAAATACAAACAAGCTTTAAACTCTTGCGATATTTTGTTTAAAATTGAAAGGTGGGGGAACAGTGGGATTTGTCAATGCAATTTTTAAAATAAAACATCAAGAAAAAGCATAAGGATCACAGCATAAACTAAAAATATAAATGCTCTGAGCCAAGGCAAACATGAGATGGCTGAGCATTGTAAGCTTCTCTCCCCTCAATAGGTACCATAGAGTTTTTCCCTCCCAAATGGCTAGAGCATCTGGGAAAACCATAGAGTTTTCCTGAAAATGCCTAGAGCGGCCGTGCACGACATTGCTGGCTCTATGATGTCACTTCTGGGTGACGCCATTGCGTTGCATACAATGGAGAATGCAGGGGACTTGGCAACTCTACTGGGGAAGCTGCTTTCATGTGTGTCCTACTGTCTTGTCCTGCCATGTCCTCCATTTTCCCTCAGTTGCTGTTGCTAGGCAATCATAATATTCCAAGCTTGGTTCTATCAATAAAAGGCAGTGGGAGGAGATCATTTTAAGGCCTATTTTGGCCTTTAAGAGAAAACATTGGGGCAAAGTCCTAACTAGGGTTGCCAGTTCCAGGTTGGGAAATTCCTGGAGATTTTGTGGTGGAGTCTAAGGAAGCCAGAGTTTGGGGATGGGAGAGGCCTCAGCTGAATATAATGCCATGGAGTCCACCCTCCAAAGCTGTTATTTTTTCCAGGGGAAATAAATCTGTTGTCTGGAGTTCAGTTGTGATACCAGGAGATCTTCAGTCTCCACATGGAGTTTGGCTACCCTAGGCCTGGTAGCACCCTCTGGGTGACTTGATGCCACCAGACAGGCATGTCTTAACTATGCATGGCTGCTTGTCACTGTACAGCAGCAGCCCCTCCATGACAGCCAGTATGGAGTAGCAGTTAGTGCTTCAGAGCAGGGTCTACCAGACCCAGGTTCTTGCTGTGAAAGCTGACTGGGTGATTTTAGACCAGTTACAGACTTTCAGCCTAACCTACCTCATGGGGTTGTTGTACAGATCAAAAAGAGAAGGAGAGAATTATGTAAGCTACTTTGGTCCTCACTGCAGAGAAAGATTCTTTTTTTCCTAGATAGAGGCTGCAAGGAGGGAGGAGGAAATGGAAAGCTGAAGTCAGAGGGGCAGATAAAGGTAGGTTGATGGTTGAATGAGGAGGAGATAGGGTTGCCAACTCCAGGTTGGGAAACTCCTGGGGATTTGAGGGATGGAATCTGGAGAGGGTGAGGCTTGATGAGGAGTGGAACCTTAGACAGATACAATGCCATAGACGCCACCCTCAAAACTAGCCATTTCCTCCTGGGGAACCATTGCTGCTAATTTCTAGGTGAGAGCTAGAGATCAGTCAGAATTTCAGAATTACAACTGTATTCCAGGTGGCAGAGATCACTTCCCCTGAAGAAAATGGCTGCTTTGTAGGGTGGACTCTGTGTCACTATACCCTGCTGAGGTTGCTTCTCTCCTGCTTTGGCCCATGCTGTGGAGAAATACTGTACTTTTCCTAGGTAGAGACTGCAGGGAGTGGGGAGGAGATGGATCACTTCACCTACAGAAAACAGCTTCCTTGAGGCGCATATTCTATGGTATACTATAAACACAGCCATACCGTGCCAAAAAACAAATAAAAAGATCACAACACAAGCACAAGCTGATACTAAAAGCTGTAAGACTGAATACAACAGGAAAAGGTGACAACAACACACTGTTGATGAAAGGAATGCTGAGCTTCAGCTTCTGCATGATCGTCATGTTATGATGTCACATCAAATTGACCCTGAGTTCCCAATGCCGGGGCACATGCCCAGAGCTTCTTTTGTAGCTCATTGTTTTTATTCTTACAATGGGCTTATTCCTAGTTTTCTTTTAAACATATTTCTTTTTTTAGTGTTCTGTCTATGCACTTGAGCACATTGTAAGGTAAAGAGAGAGACAATGAATGAACTAAATTCTGCATGCACAATGCATCAATTTATACATAAAAGGGAGCAATAGAGGATTCCTAATGCTTCAGCTCCAATGGCAACAAGACAGCAACAAAGCCAGGGCAGAAAGATGCTCAGGGAGAATTCAGAAGCATCCATAGACTATAAACAGATGGTATATTGTGGAAATTATCTGGATGCAGAAAAGGATGCTTTCTTCATAATTTTAAAGTGACAGCTGTTTCACATATTTCATATGCAGTGAATCCAGTTTTGCAGCTTACAGTCAAAAGGGAGCCAGTGTGTTCCTGTGATCAGTAAACTTGTTTGATACATGTGTTGCCTATTTGATGAAGCATTCACAATTTTTGTGTAACCTAAATATTTTCAATGCATTAATAATATGTAATATATGAAGAAGGTATGATAAGATGTGTTAAAATGAATAGTAATGGTGTCTTATAGGCAAGAGCAGCAGTAATAAATTTTATGAAAAGTCACAGCTCCCCAAACTCCTGTGCATCATATACTGCATGGCATAGCATAAGAAATAAACATACAAAAGTGACAGAAATTGCAATGATATTGGATACAAAATTGAGAATTCTGAAAACTCATATTTCTACTAGATGGTTCTTTTTGATTTCAGAAGTATGTTTTCAACTTGCCTGGTTGACTTAAGGCCAAACTCTGCGGTATAGGCAAGCCAGTCAATTTCTGCTCTCTCTCTCTCTGCTTTTCTCTCCTCCCTTTGCATTAATGCTCAAATGTACTAGATTTTATGACAATTTTGTTCATGACAGGAAGGTCTTTTCAGGCAATGTACTGGAAGGGGAAGAGACTGTAAGTTTCTTGATGGTAGGATAGGGAAATCTAGGCATTCAGTGGCTGCTAGGTTTAAAGGGAATATAAATGCTAATCTATAAGCGCAGTTAGTCTTACTAAGTAGGGGGTTGCTACATTAGGGTTAATTGTGATATAGCCTAGTTTCTACCCCCTGCTCAACCAGCACCAAAGTCAGAATCACAATATGCTGTAGAAACCTTAAGAGATACACAACTGCCTCCCCCAATCAAGAAGTAATTTTCTACCTGCTTTTCCAGATTGGCCATACAGGCAAGCCTCCAACGAAGCCAAACTTGTTTTGTGATGTCACCCAACCCAATATCCATATCTCCCACACATAACTGGCCAATCAGAAAGAGACTACAAATTCTTCTCCAGTGCCAGCCACTATGGTGTTATTGAAGGGGTGGTAGTGACTGGCAACTATAGGCACAAATTGTAGGGCACCTCATAGGCAGGGGTTTAAAATCTCTTGGCAGCACAAGCATAGATAGTCTGCAAAACAGCCATTTTTTTTCCAGGCAAACAGCCAGAGAAAGAAAAAGTGCCATTCCAGTCACAATACTTAGCCAGACATCCACAAAGGACTCATAGATTCCCCAGGGGAAAGGTGCTAGTTCTGCTCTCACAACATAGCAACTAACCTTTATTTAATAATAATGAAGGACAAGGAAGTGAAGAAAACACAAGAGGAGGCATGCATGACCCACATCGAAGAGGTGATTAGAAAGAGCAATGTAACAGAAACAAGCAAAAATAAATTCAGAAAGTGATTGGTCTATACAGCAAAGCTAGTATAGTCAGCTAGGCAAATCAAAAACAAATCTGAAGTTGTCCTCCAGCTAAGGATATTGAATTTTATGTATCAATTTCAATTTTTGAGTATTATTTCAGCAACAACTATTTTAGGGTTGCCAAGTCTGACAACCCCTGGGAGGCTGGGGTGGGAACATGGGCATTGGCTCCATGTGTACTATGATGTCAATTCCAGATTTTTCCTAGAAATCACTCAGTGAGTGAAGCCAACTCCCCCCCCCTCCTGCATCCCTTCTGAGCAGAGATGGGCAAACAGTGTTGCTACTGGAGGTGTTCCACCACAGCATGAGACCTTGTAATCAACGGCTCACAAACATATGTCTCCTACTCCATACAGCAGCTCCCTAACTACAGATCAGAGACACATACACCAGAGCTGAAGTGCCTGAATGAGGGACTACAGCCCAGCCCAGAATGCAGTAGACTTAGTACATAAGAGGACTGTGGTCAAAAGGATTCACACACTTTTGGAGGGAATGCAGTCATGTAGCCAGAGAGACTGTGTTGGAAGAACTGATAACTCTGAGTCATAATCAATCTAGTTCTTCTCATCCAATCCAACCACAGTTGCCTCATTTTCCTTTAGCTGATTGCCAATGCTGCTTTGGTTGCTTCCCCTTCAATGTAGACTTTGTTGATCTTCCCTTTATATTGTGGCAGTAATACTACTTGATTTGTTAACAGACTAGTAGGCAGAAGGCTATTAAGCTGCTGTGACCCCCTTTCTTCCTCAGGCTCAGAGTGGCAAGGCCAGATGGGGATCCTTATCTCTGGTGGGATACTGTAGTAGAGTACGCATGTCCTGATGGGAAGACTGCTGGGCTGAGTAACAAGCAGGGTATTTGCGGGCTGTATTTTAGCACTACACAAAGATAATGGTGGTGTGGCACTAACAGACTTCCTTGGATGAAAGAAGCACTTCTACTTGTGGAAGAGTCTTGCATCAGAGGAAGGCTGTTAGCACCAGAGGAATGTGCCACAATCAGCTGAATAGAGTGCTGGGATACTGCTAATCCTCAAAAAGAATACAGAAAGAGTCACTGTGTTATTGAAAGAAGATCTCTCTTGGTTTGAGTTTTGTACGTGACACAGAGGAGTAGTGTTGCCAGCATTTCTGTTCTTGCTGGATCCCTCTGTCTGTGACAGCTGTATGACAGACAGCAGAGTAATAGGAGCAACTTTTCCTTTCACTACATTTGGTACAATTCTGTCTGTTGTACACTCTGGAAAGGCATTGGCACCCCTGGAGCATGACAACCCCACAGATTCACAACACTTCCTCTCCACAGATTGTTGTTGCTGTCAGCTTTCCTGGTGGCTTGCGTGGCTCGATAGTAACGAATGTCATTACGACTGTGAGTGTTGGATGACTGCCCAGTTGCCTTCATTGCCATGCCCTGTTCTGCTCACTTCTGCTTCTTGCACTCAGTCTGCCAGGGGTAGGTTCCTGCTGGCATACAAGAGCATCTCTATGTGGGTGTAGTGTGTTCAGCCATCAGACACAAGCCTAGGAGTGATCCTATGCCACTCAGTGTAACCTGAACATAGGATCATTAAAAAAATCTGGCTAAAGTATAATTAGAAAGTTCTGTACTCCTAACATTTGATAAGCTGGTGGTTTTAGGAGTTGCATCATCATTTCTAGTACTGGACCACTGGAAGTCTTAAAACATGGCTCACTGTGCTTTATCAAAGCTACAAATATCAGGCTATAGGTAGTGTGGCCTACATAAACTTCCTACCTTTGATGGGACCCCATCCTCAATGGCTTCTGGCTTGAGACTCACAACAGAAACATGTGTCAGGAAATGGTATCACAAGACATTTTCTTGTTTATCCTAAAGCTCCAAAAAGTTCCACTGCCACCCGAGGTCTCTGCCCAGTGGGGTACCCTTTTTTCCTTCCTCCCAAGTATGCCACCTTCTCTCTCAGTAGTAATTACTGCCACCAATTAATACACTGGAAGAGCATTTCCTGCTAAAAGGATTACTATTTCTAGCACACTTTACTGCATTGCTATTTAAAGGCTCCACCTAGTTGCTGTGTTTCTTGCCTCACTCATTCTAGCTGCCATGAGGATGATCTGTCACATGCATGACAGGCTTAACTGCTGTCCCTTCCATTTACTATTGTTTAAAATGCGGGATGGAATTAAGTGTCCTGTGGTTATAGAGATCAGGCTTTGAACATGCAGAATATAAGAAAGTTTAATAAACAAATAAAAAGAGTCACCATGGCCCATATGAGTATCAGGATGAGCAAATTAACAGAATAGGCTAGTATCTTTTACAAATGCAGCACTTAAAGTTCTCCTTTACCTTAGTTCTTAGAGTATGGAACTAATCCCTATTATTCCTGGAACTAATCCTCATTGTAAAGGCTTAGATCTTCATGATGTGAGCCCAAAAGATAAGAGTAAGATCTTCCTCCTCATGTCCAGGAGATTTATATTCTCCTGTTGGGCATCCATCCCCTTCTGAGGTTGCTCTCAACTTTTTGGCTTTCCTGGTCTCTGTTCTTTAGGTGGGATGATTTAGCTGAGGTGCTACCATGTAAATGGGTTGTCTCACTTGGCCAGAGCCATTTCAGTCATTAAGCCTTTGAGGTGACTGGGGATCATCCCCTGTATTTTCTCTCTTTTCCAGCTACCAACTTTCAGCAATGATCTTGGAGCATGGATAGAATACTGTAAAGTGGACTTGATCTTTGAGGTAGAAGGTGTTTCTCTACAACATGCTGTGAAAATTCTGGGACACTTAGGAAATCATAGGCCCAGGATTTTTTTTGAGCAGGAACTCACAGGAACACAGTTCCGGCTGGCTTGACATCAGGGCGTGTGGCCTAATATGCAAATGAGTTCCAGCTGGGCGGTTTTTTAATAGAAAAAGACCCTGCATAGAGCCATATCTGTAACTGAACCATATGACTTGGATCTCCATTGTTTGGGCAGAGACTATTGTAAGTGGTATTAATTTGCATTCTAACACATGATGGTTGCTAACATTTCTGTTCTTAATACTTAATGCTGGTGGAGAAAAACAGAAATATTAATGCTTCAGGACTGATTCATATTTGAATGCATTGCCCTGATTTTTAAATTAAATGTCTTTTCCTCTAAGCAAAAATAAAAAACTGAAAATCCTACCCCCTCCAATGAAATCCCAGACTGTGTATGAAATGCACCCACTGGCCCATCCTCCTCCTGCTAACATCTGCTGTGTCGCCCATCTCAAGCACAGCCGCAGGTATGATTTTAGTTCAACAAGCATCTTAATTTCCCTTGTGATAAGCAAATTAATTTTGTTGCAACTCTTTAATGTTTATTTTTATGGAGAGATGAAATGTTGCCGAACCTGTTCTCCAGGCAAAATAGGGACTGAGCCAAGTGATTAATGTGGCACAGAGATAGGTCCCGGGCAGGCAGTTTCTCATTGGCCTGACTTTTGGATGACCTTCCATTCTGCAACATGTTGTGTGTGTTTTTATATAGCTGAATAGATAGGCTAGCCAGGGAAACAGCAGCTGCTTGCTCTCCAGATTTGAACATCCCATCCAGCACATCTTCATGAGTCATAAAATGAAGGTGAAATGCCATGTATGTTAGGACAATAGTTAGCTGCAAGATGGTTAATAAACTCCAGAAAGCACAATAACTGTTTACCTACAATTAAAGAAAAGTAATAGGCTGAATACAGACAGCCTATTTGGGCTGACACAGGAACTCCCCACAGGCAGATTTAAATTGTGCATTAAAGCACGCACATCTGGGTCCCAACTTGCTCCCACCTTTATGTCATCCTCCAATGCCTCTCTGCTACCTTAAAAAGCTACCACTTACTAAGTGGTAGCAAATCTCCAAAGTGCTTTCCTGTCACCTTTTCTGGCCATCTGATCAGCCAGGGGAGCACCAGGGAAGTGCCTCCCATGCGCTTGAGCAGTCTGATCACTCCTCTGGAGTGTGACTAGCCTGTCCTTCTTCCGGCAGCAGGACACATGCTGTCTGACCACCCCGGGGTGCCTTGGAGTGTGCTGGCTTTTTTTCTGATCTGGGAGGCTGCTACCCCAAGCTGCCTGTCTGTATCCAGCCATGGACTCTTACAAATTCCCTTTCTATGTTATTGGTAGTAGTTGGTAGGAGTCTCATTGACAGCTAGTTTGGTTTATTATGTGCATGGGCTCTTATATGGGAGAATCAGGTTTGATTCCCCACTCCTCTACATGCACCTGCTGATGTCATTCACAAGTTCTCCCAGCTGTTCCTTTCAACAGCAGTTTCTGTTAGAGCTCTCTGATGATCGGCGTCACCAGAGAGCGGGAGGGGAGGGCACTAGGCCAGTGTGGGTGGCAAAATTTGGGCATTTTCCTATGGGGCTGGGCTGGAAGGGCCCAATTCGGCACACTCTCCAGCCCAGTGCCCTAGGCAATTGCCTAATATGCGTAGTGGGAGGGCTGGCCCTGGGGGCTACTACATCTTTTAAATAAAATTACTGATACATTTCACAGCTATCATTTACAGCATTTTCAACAGAGTTCATTCAATGAGTAACTAGCTGTAGACTTATTTTGTGTTGCCACTTTATCAGAAGTCCTAATATCTTCCTCTTGTTGGGCTGTGATAAAGAGCAAGCCAGTTTCTTTTTATAAGCAAGTACAAAACAAAATGAAGCCGGAAAAAGGCTAAAAGAGTTTTGTCAAGAGAACAAGCTAGTCATAGCAAACACACTCTTCCAACAACCTAAAAGGTGGACATCACCTAATAGGCAACACAGAAATCAGATTGATTATATACTCTGCAGTCAAAGATACAGAAGCTCCTTACAGTCAGCAAAAACAAGACCTGGAGCTGACTGCGGCTCAGATCATGAGCTACTCTTTGCAAAAATGAAGAAAACTGGGGAAGCCATTAGGCCATTCAGTTTTGACCTTGATCACATCCCTTATAGATATACAGTGGAGGTGAAGAATAGGTTTAAGGAACTAAGAGTTGATAGAGTGCTTGAAGAACTATGGATGGAGGTTTGTGACACTGTACAGAAGGCAGCAATCAGCATCATCCCAAAGAAAAAGAAATGCAAGAAAGCAAAGTGGCTGTCTGATGAGGCTGTCTGATGTGATTTGGACCTCTGCCCCTCCTGGCTGATTAAATCTTGCCAGAGGGAGCTCAGCTGTCCTTTAAGGGACATCATAAATAGGTCCCTCACGGAGGGGTGTTTTCTAGCATCTTTGAAAGAGGCTATGGTCTGTCCCCTCCTGAAAAAGAGTACAGCAGACCTGGCCGAATTGGCAAATTACTGGCCGGTCTCTAAAATTATAGAGAGGGCAGTGGCATTGCAGCTCCAGGGCTTCCTGGATGATGCTTCCATCCTAGACCCCTGCCAGTCTGGCTTTCGCCCGGGCCATGGGACGGAGACAGTGCTGGTCGCCTTGGTAGATGACCTCCATTAGCATCTGGATTGAGGCGGCGTGGCAGTGCTGATGTTGTTAGATCTGTCGGTTGCGTTCGACACGGTCGACCATCAGTTAGTGACCCGCCGCCTCGCCAACATAGGGGTTAGGGGGTCGGCCTTACAATGGCTTTCCTCCTTCCTCAAGGGACAGGGACAAAGGGTGGCAATCGGAAGTGAGCTGTCCCAGTGGTGCACACTAGATTGTGGGGTGCCGCAGGGAGCAGTTCTCTCCCCGATGTTATTTAACATCTACATGCGCCCCCTTGCCCAGATTGCCCAGAGGTATGGGCTTGGGTGTCATCAATATGCAGATGACACCCAGCTCTATCTGCTAATGGATGGCCAGCCTGACTGCGTCCCAGGAAATCTGGACCTGGCATTGCAGGCCGTGGCAGGTTGGCTTAGGCTGAGTGGGTTGAAGCTGAACCCAATGAAGACAGAGGTCCTTTGCATGGGTCGCGGTGCTCTGGGAGGAGAAATTCCTCTCCCAGTTTTTGATGGTGAGCCGCTGAAAGTGGCGCACCGAGTCAGGAGCTTGGGAGTTCTACTGGAGCCTTCATTATCAATGGAGGCCCAGATATCAGCCACTGCCAAGTTGGCGTTTTTTCATCTGAAGCGGGCAAGGCAGTTGCCTCCCTTCCTAGAGCGTCGGGACCTAGCAATAGTGATCCATGCAACGGTCACCTCAAGATTGGATTACTGTAATGCCCTCTACATGGGGCTGCCTCTGTGCCGAACCCGGAAGCTGCAGCTGGTGCAGAATGCAGCGGCTAGGCTGTTATTAGGGCTCCTGAAGTGGGAGCACATACAGCTGGGGCTGCGCGGACTGCACTGGCTGCCAGTTGAGTACCGGGTTCGTTACAAAGTTCTGGTTATCACCTTTAAAGCCCTATATGGTCGAGGACCTGCCTACCTGAAGGACTGTCTCTCCCCATACGAACCCCAGAGAGCACTGAGGTCAGCGCTGAAGAACCAACTGACTATCCCCGGGCCGAAGGAGGCAAAATTAAAGAATTCTCGTATACGGGCTTTCTCTATTGCAGCTCCACACCTATGGAACCAGCTCCCGGAAGAAGTGTGGGCCCTGCGGAGCCTTGAACAGTTCCGCAGGGCCTGCAAGACCATCCTCTTCAGGATGTCCTTTACCTGATTGAATACTGATGGATTCGCCTTAAGTGATTTCCGCCATCATACTTACATCTAACAGAATAGCACCAGAAATGTTAATTTTAAATTGGAATGTTTTAAGTTGTTTGTTGATTTTAAATTTATGTATAACTTATTGTACGGATTGATATGTTGTTAGCCGCCCTGAGCCTGCTTTGGCGGGGAGGGCGGCATATATATAAAATGTTATTATTATTAATATTATTTACAAATAGCTAAGGAAAGAAGGAAAGTGAATGGCAAAGGTGTAAAGGAAAGATTCACCCAACTGAATGCGGATTTCTAGAGAACAGCAAGGAGAGATAAGGAGGCCTTCCTGAAGGAACAATGCAAAGCAATAGAGGAAAATAATAGAATGGGAAGGAGAAGAAATTTCTTCAAGAAAATTGGAGAAATCAAGGGAACGTTTCGTGAAAAGATGGCCATGATAAAGGACAAAAATGGTAGGGACCTAACAGAAGCAGAAGAGATTAGGAAGAAATGGCAAGAATACACAGAAAAAATTATAGAAGAAGGATCTGAAGGTCCTTGACAACCATGACATTGAAATTGCTTACCTCAAGCCAGACATCCTGGAGTGTGTAGTCAAACACAACCTTTATTAGTGGATTGTTATCCTTCCTGAGCTAAGATAAAATGTGTGAGCTGCAGGCTAAAAATCTGTGAACTAGCTCATGCTAACTCATTTTAGAGGGAACGCTGGAAGGCACGATCTTAAAAATACAAATAATAATACACTAATACAGGTTGTTATTGAACAATACACTAATAAAGGTTGTCAGCCGCCTGTCAAGTCTGATGTTTCAATAACGAGACCTTTTTGATAAAAGTTTCTAGTTTATTGTAACATGTTGTTAGACTATGGAGTTAAATTGAAAGACTGGCAAGTACATGGTCAAAGCAAGCATTTAAGGTATACATCAAAAGGATTCTTGAGGGAGGGGTACTCTATGCAGGGCACATTCACACATTGCTGTTACTATTTCGTTCTCAGGCCTGGCCGGCCTTGGCTGTCTCCCTGGCACCACTCCCACCTGTGTTCTCCTGAGAAGGCTTTACTATCTTGTTCCCATATTCCCATTTCAAAGCAGTGCTACATAACAAAGGAAGGGAGGGGGGAAGGAAGGAGAGATCAAGCTAGCAGCATCAGTATACAGTATGGCTTTTACCCAGGATCCTTTTCCTGAACCAAAGATACAGTTCTAAACTACAGCAGACTTGACACCGCCCTGAGCCTGTTATGGGAGGGTGGGATATAAATTTGATTACATACATACATACATAAATGGGGTTTAGCATTGCTAACAACAAGGCAAATGGAGATGACGGTATCCCAATTGAGCTATTCAAAGTCCTAAAAGAT
Source organism: Heteronotia binoei (assembly GCF_032191835.1). Taxonomy (NCBI): domain Eukaryota; kingdom Metazoa; phylum Chordata; class Lepidosauria; order Squamata; family Gekkonidae; genus Heteronotia; species Heteronotia binoei. Next base: position 72,483,812 of record NC_083228.1, on the reverse strand, counting down.
GATGCTGTTAAAGTGATGCACTCATTATGTCTGCAAATTTGGAAAATGCAGCAGTGGCCACAGGATTGGAAAAGGTTAGTTTATATTCCAATCCCAAAGAAGGGTAATGCCAAGGAATGTTCAAACTATCGCACCATTGCACTCATTTCACACGCCAGCAAGGTCATGTTAAAGATCCTACAAGCTAGGCTTTAGCAGTATGTGGATCAGGAACTACCAGAAGTACAAGCTGGGTTTCAGAGAGGTAGAGGAACTAGAGATCAAATTGCCAACATTAGCTGGATTATGGAGAAAACACAGGAGTACCAGAAAAAGGACTAAACTGTGCAACTGAGCACCACCACCACCACCTTCTGTTTCTTTGCTGGCTAAATACTCTCCATAAGTACAAGCACAGAGGTTTCATGAAGGCACCAATGTTCCCTCTAAACTGCAGAGTCTTGTGAGCAAAAATTCTAGTTTGTGAGCTTCTGGCATTAAAGTTGTGAGCTACTGCATAAATTATTGTGTTCTGGGGTTATCCTTCCTGAGCTAAGACAAAAATGTGTGAACTGGAGGCTAAAAGTCTGTGAGCTAGCTCACACTAACTCATCTTAGAGGGAACACTGGAAGGCACCACCTTCAAAATACAAATAACAATACACTAATAAAGGTTGTTACTGAATTGATGTGGTGCATTTTAATGACCATGGGATGAACTAGAACTTTTCCTCAAAATTATATTATTGCAGGGAACATATATTATTTGGACTCACCCATTGTAGCCATTCACTTTTATATCAGGAGCAAGCCAATCATTCATATGTTAAAAGTGAATGGAAACAATGAGTGAGTCTGAAGAGTATATGTTCCCTGTAATAGTGTAGTCTAATAATTTTGAGAAAAAAGTTTATCCTAGGGTCATAAAAATGTACCACATCAGTTTAATAACAACCTTTATTAATGTATTGTTATTTGTATTTTTAAGGTGGTGCCTTCATGAAGTCTCAGTGCTTGTACTTCTGGAGAGTGTTTAGCCAGCAATGAAACAGAAGGTTTTGTATTTGCTTATAAAAAGAAACCAGCTTGCTCCTTATCACAACCCAACAAGAGGAAGATATTAGGACTTCTGATAAAGTGGCAACACAAAACAAGTCTACAGCTAGTTACTCGTTGAATGAATTCTGTTGAAAATGCTGTATAACTATACAAGAATGAACCATGTTGAAAATGTCATATAACTTTGTGGTTGTTATTGTTAATTGTTTGAGTGAATTATAGTTGTGAAATGTATAAGTTTTGTTAAAAATATATAGCAGCCCATATATCACAGTTATGTTTTTTGTATACAGATGTATTTCTTGAGAGAAGTGGGAAAACTTTTACATCTGCAAATGCTCTTCGAGCAAGGATTGCAAAGGAGGCCAAATATCATCCCATTTTTAGCAGCATCATATGTATTGTTGGGGATGCAAAAATTAAAAGTGGTCTGAACCCTTAAAAATTACCAGGAAGTTTTTCAAACTTTAAAAGTTCTATTAAATAGAACTCAGTTTGTAAAAGCTGGCTCAGGGAAAATATAATGCTTCTTTTGTTCGTTATGGTTAGTTATCAGTGGTTATAGTTCAGGTTATTAAAAGATACATGCACCACCACTTGAGTTGTTTGGAAACAGAGAGTAGAACCTACATTTTTTCCTTTTGGAGTAGGTAAAGTTAATGCTTTCTTTAGCATGTCTAATTTGTTTGAAATGCTATTAAGTTCTTGAAAAATAGCCATTACCATCTCTCCAGTTAGTAAGCAATGGTCTCCTATAAGCTTCATTAGAAAGTGTTTTTGAATTGCATAGCTGACTCCCCAGTCTCTGGAGATAACCTTTCATTATGAGGGGGTGTTGACTGCAGGGGATACTTTTTAGTTGTTTTGGAAAATTTATTTCTATCAGTTCTATTACAGAGCTGAAAGTTTGGAGCTGATTGTAGTAGCTCCTCTTCCTCTGTGTTTAGGGTATTAAACCTATTGTAGGTAGTAGAGAGGTCACTTACTATTTCCTTCAAAGGAGAATCATTCATATGTAGTTGTTTTGCTAACTTTGATGGAGTGTTGAAGTTTAGAGGTCTGCTTCTTTTCTTATCCCCCATTTTAACTTTTAGTAGTAGTCTGTAGAAACTGTAATTAAGTAACTCTCAGCACTTTCACCAACAGGAGCAGAACAGTATCAAAAAACAGGCACCCAGCCAACAACTCATATTTTGGATCTTGCAGTAAGTTGAATAGTTCCAATTACAATTGGATAGAAATGCAAAAAAACAGGGAAGAGCAATTAAAAACAGATAAAAACAGCTAGAATTGTAGAGCAGTTGAGAGACACTACTGACTCATTGCCATCTTGATTTCTCTTCCCAAGAAGTCTTTATTCCGAATTAAAATTGGACATAGAGAACCACTCTTACACCCAAAAAGATTTCCTTTTTTTATGAGTGCCAAGAACTTCATTCCCTTTGTGTCTCTGTGAATTGCTAATCTGGTCCTGATTGGAAGGAGGCATGGCCAGTGCAGTTAACCATGTTGAGATGCAATGGGCAACTTCCTATATGGCTGGTTACCTAGGGTTTATGGAAACCTTTTATTTTTTAGTTCCTGTCTCATGATAAGTTAGTGTAAATTACTAGGTTAAGACCTGGTTGAAATAAGGATTCTTCCTTTCTCAGTGGCCAAAGAACTAGGAAAGGCATCATCTGTTGCATAAAAGATTGAAAAATATTAAAACCACTTCATGCACACTCATGCCAGTTCACATGAGATGGGACTTTCTAGGAGTGTGCATGCTGCTATTGGACTTGGTATGGAGGATGCCATGGTTTGTTCAGTTCTTTTCATTTTTCGAGCTACTATGGTAATATAAATAACACTTTGTGTTTCAATATATTGTCGAAGGCTTTTACGGCTGGAGTCCATTGGCTGTTGTTGACTTTCCGGGCTGTTGTAGATTTTCCAGATTTACCAAGATCATGGCCACACAACCCGGAAAATCTACAACAGCCAACTTTGTGTTTCCATGGGATCCCAGCCTAGTTGCCCCACACATGTTGAGAAGCCATTGTGTAGAGATTGCTGGCTTTAGAAATGACACCTAGGATCAATTGGGTGCGATCACACCAGTCAACTTACTAATGGTACATCACAGCCTTTTGTGTACATAATAACTTTATTTCAGTGCCATTGTTTGTCAAATGGGCTTGTGGGCTTTTCAGTTATTACAAAATGACAAAAATGATATCAGGACTGATGTGCATAATGTGGGTGAGTGTGGTTGGAAGGCACATGATTGAACAATGTAGTGGAAGCCAAGCAGAGTATTGGAGGCAGATCTCCTAGGAACCCTGTGCATGCTGACAAGTTCCATTATGGAAAAAAGTAGGACACAAATGTAATCAATTTTTAAAAAATACCCAAATCATACCTCCTTAAATTCTCTTTGAAAAACCTCTTACCTTTTTTTCATCCTTAGGTGGCACCTTTTCACTTCCTGATGTGAATAGATCCTTCCTTCATCTGTATCCCTCCACAAAATATAATATCCTTCCCTGTGAAGTGTGACAGATAAATGATCAGACTGCTGAAACTTTAGCTCCCAGTGGCCATTATACTAAATAAGTTCACAATTAAAACTACCAAAGAATAAATTTGCTTTTACCTGAAGAGACAAGCAGTTTGAAATCTTAAAAGTCTGATTATATTATCTACCAATGTTACTAGTGCCTCAGGGAAAACTTTCATTTTATGAGCAATTCTGCTTCTGCCTCTGAATTTTTTTTGAGGTTTTTTGAGCAAAAAAAAAAAAGTTGAGCAATCCTTTATAATTTTAGATATCTATCACTTTTTGAAGGTGTTTTGAAATCAAGCCTGATTTAACTCTACTAAAGCCAAATTGGATCTTTCTAAGGATGTGTGTTTGATAGTGTGTGAAGATTTTATTTTAGAAGATTTAGACAAGGATAAAAAGGGTAACCTTTCTGACAATGAACATCTTCTGGAGCATGTCTGTATTTATTTCAAATGTTACAGAAATGATATCAAGTCTGAGGTTCACATCTCCTACTTTACCTGAAACATCCTGGAAGTAATGTCTTAAAACAAAAATATAAAAAATGCTCTTTCAGTGTGCAACTTTAAACCCAAGTGTGAGCATCCTTGGCACTACTTACTGGACTATTTTATTTTGCCTCCAGCCAGCTAAAATCTCAGACTAAGCATGCCTGAGGCACAAACTACTGCAAGGTTAAGAAATAACCCCCTCTTTACATTCATTCCCTACTTTTAGCCCATTGGTGGGTAGATACAACTACGCATCCATCTTCCAGCTGTTGTAGCCAGTGTTGTGGACTGATGGTGCTGTTAGCTAAGATGATATAGAGGAGGGTGCACAGGCTGGCTAGGAATAACAAAAATACAGCGTTCAGAAAGACATATTGTCATAGTAAAGTATGTATTTTCTCTTTAGATATAGGTGGTCGTTCTAGATTTTGCTGCTGCTAATTATTGTTGTTGTTTCAATGTGTAGTGAATTTGAAGACTGAAATGTTTTTCACTGGCTTCAGGGTACTTTCAGAAACGCATGATTTATAACATCTTTCTTTTGCTTCTACCCAGAGAATAGAATGTTCGAAGAATGCAAGGAGAGGAGTTTTCCTTTTACGTTCAGGGTTTTTTTGCCACTTAAAATGCTGATTAAAGTAGATTTGCTAGGAATATTGAGCTCCTGTTTGCTGAACTGCTGTTATTGACAGGAGCCTCGTTAACCTCATCATTCAATGGAATTAGCAATTTGTTACAACATAATGAGAAGCTTGATTTTATGTGAACCATATAGATTGCCTGGGGTTCCACAGAGCCAGCCTCTGCTTCCCTTCTCCAATCACGCAACAGAACTCCTTAAGCCTCCCTGAGCTGCAAAACTCTTCTCTGTGCTGCATCATTTATACTCAGACAAAGTGAAGTTCAGACATAATTTGTCAAAAGCACAGAGGATACTGAGCCTCCACTCTTCTGCCAAGAGAAATGAGAGGGTGCAAAGCACAAGGAGCGAAGATAAAAAAAATATATTCTCAGTTTTAAAGCAGCAGTCTTCAACCTTTCCAAACCCGAAACTCATCCTTAACCTCCAGGCAACAACATGGGACTCAGTGAATAGTAAGCATATGACATGAAGTAATGTGACAGCAGAGGGACATTATATGAAAAGAAGGAAGCACATTTATGACTAGTATCAAGACCTGGACTGTGGGCAGAAGACAAAGGGCTTGTCTAGGCATGATGGATGCCCCTGGGTTTATCCAGGATGCATGTGGCCATTTTAAAAACTGAGCTTGGGGCTCTGTAACCGCTGGTTCCTCGCTTTGGGGTGTGGTCGGCAGAGTGTTATCTTGGGCCTGCGGAGGTATCTCCCCTGCCCTGTCCTGATAAGGCTCCTCTGCCGGCAGGGTCACTTCTTGCGGCAGTCCCGTGCTCTCCCCGTTTCCCGCTCCCCTGGTCCTGCTGGTTCCTCTGGCAGGGTGTGGCAGCGAAGTTGGTCTATGTGTCTGTGAAGGAGCTGCCCCACTTCTGACGAGACCTCGTATGAGCAGGACCCGGTGGCTACAGCACCTCAGCTGGTATCCACTCTAGCCCGCTTGCAAAGTTCTTGGCATAGACTGGATTTCCCAGAAAGAACCCACTAATGGCCTCCCTGGTCTCGGAGCTGCTGAGGTTCGGGGCTCAGTTGGGGTGTAGCCTATCAAGCCGGGTGGTTAACCTCCTGCCCATGAGTAACTCAGCGGGGCTTATGCCCGTAGCCGGATTAGGGTTGATCCTGTTCCCAAATAGGAAGGCTGACAGTCGGTGGTCCCAATTCCCTTGAACTATGCAACCCAGGGCCTACTTGGTTGTGCAAACCATGCGCTCTGCTTGGCCGTTAGTTGCAGGGTGAAAGGGAGTGGACCGTATGTGGTGGATGAGGTACCTGTTCAGGAATTCCTGGAACTCCCGGGAGGTAAAAGCGATGCCTTTGTCCGTCACTACGGTGTCAGGGATCCCGTGGGTGCAAAAAACCCTCCGCAAGGCTCTGACTGCGGCCACGGTGGAGGTGGAAGCAACTGGGATGACCTCCAGCCACTTCGTGTATGCATCCACCAAGATAAAGAATATTTGCCCCTGGTATGGCCCCACTAAATCCAAATGTAGCCGGGACCACTGTACCCAATTGGATTCCCAGTGGTGAACTAGGGCGCCAGGCAGAGTTGGCCGTGACTCTTGGCAGGGTGGACACCTCCTAACCCACCCCTCTATCTCTTCATCTATCCCCGGCCACCATACATAGCTCTGTGCCAGAGCTTTCACATGCACTATCCCAGAGTGCGTCTTGTGTAAGGCTTCGAGCACTTGCTTTTGGAGTGGAGAAGGGACCACTGCTCTGCTGCCCCACAGAATTCACCCTTTGTGTAAGGAGAGTTCCTCCTGGCGGGAAACAAAAGGCCTGAATTCAGCGTCCAATTTGCCCATGGGACAACCCCTCCCCACCCAGTCCAAAATGCGTGCAGGGATGAAGTCTCTATCTGTGGACCTGGCTACCTCAGCGGGGTGGAGGGGCCACTTTGATAGAGACTCCAGAAGCATCACATGATGGGCTGGGGCCTGATCGGGGTCCATCTCTGGTAGCGGAAGGCGGCTGAAGGCGTCTGCATGGCCCATTGCCTTGCCGGGGTGGTAGACTAGTTTGTAGGTGTAGGAGTTGAGGAACTCGTTCCACCGCAGGACCCGCTGCAACAGGATCTGCAGCGTCTGGTGGTCTGGGGCAAGTAGGCCGAGCAATGGCTTGTGGTCTGTGGCAATCGTGAAGCGCGTACCATGCAGGTAGTTGTTGAATTTGTATATGCCCGCCATGATTGCCAGTGCCTCCTTGTTTATTTGAGCATAGTTGCTCTCAGCCTGGTTCAAAGTCCGAGAGTAATGGGCCACAGGGACCTCTCTCCCGTCTGGGAGTTGGTGGCCCAGGACTGCGCCCACTCCGTAAGGGGAAGCATCACAGGCTAAAATCACAGGGAGGGACTCATCAAAATGGTGGAGTACCTCATTTGAAACCAAGATGTTCTTGACCGCCTGGAAGGCCGCGGTCTGCTTTTCCCCCCAGACCCATAGGGTGCCCTTATCTAGAAGTCTGTGTAGGGCTTCAGCCAGGGCTGCCTTGTGGGGCAAGAATGAATGGTAAAAGTTCAGGAGCCCCCAAAAACTTTGAAGCTCTGCCTTGCAAGTGGGGGGCGGGGCCTGGACTATCACCCTGGTCTTGTCGGCTGTTGGGTGAATTCCCGCGGCGTCCACCGCAAACCCCAGGAACTCCACCCTTGGCACTTCTCCCACTTCACCTTGAGACCCGCATTCTGGAAACGGTGGAGCACCTCTCAAAGGCGGTGGCAGAACTCGTTGGCGTCAGGTGCCACTATCAAAACATCATCAAAAAAGGGTTGTAATCTGGGAATCCCTTTAAGGAGAGAGTCCATTAAGCTTTGGAAAATTCCTAGAGCCACGCTGACCCCAAATTGTAGCCTCTGCAAGATACTCAGTGTCTCTCTGCTGTCTCATGTAGAACGCGTGCCTGTGTCTTTCTGCTGTCTCATGTAGAACGCGTGCCTGTGAGACGGGATGGCTTGGGCGCCATGTGGTTCATCATCGCCTTGACCAGCTGGTTGTAAGTGGCCCTTGCGAGGGTGGTTGGCGCAATGAGTTGCTTCATCAGTTGGATGGTCTTCACCCTGCACAAACTCAGGAGAAGTGCCTTCTTCTCGGCCGCTGCTTCCATTTTGTGCAGCTCTATGTTGTAGTTGATCTGGTCCACTCATGATTCCCATAAGTCGGGCCGGGTGATGTCGAATGCTGATAGGGTTTGTCCGGGAGCAGTAGCCATGACTTCGGCCGCAGAAGCACTAGAGCTCGGAGCGCTGGAGGCTGAAGGCTACTCTCTGCTCACTGGAATCCCATCCTTGTTGCCAGTGTAATGTATTGAGGTCGGAGATGTTCAGATGGCAACATGCTTTATTTACGAGTACATCACAAAGACAACACGGCGGGGCCAGGTCCCCTGTTATATACATTTTCCAGAACAACCTTCTTCCTGGTCAGGTCCAATCCTGTCCAGCTAAACTTCCTGCCACTGATCGTCATAGGCGGTCTGTGTTTGTCCCTTCCAGTCACCGCCCACAGGCGTGCTGTGCTGTACCTTCCGGGATGAACACCAGACACAACACTATGGTTACCCTATTGTTATACTAGCTCACCCATGTTATCATACCCTCACGATACATTTTGAGGTATAAATATACCTGGTCAGTCACACACCCAGACCAATTTTGCACTAGAGTTTTAACCGTGGTTTAGCTCTGTCTCCAAACTGACTTTCTATACTAAAACCATAGAATCATAGAGTCATAAAGTTGGTTTCTCTGATTCTCTGATTCTGGTGTAGAAAGTCGGTTTGGGGACAGATTTAAAGCAGGATTAAAGCTCCAGTGCGAAGTGTGACTCTGCTTGGGTGCCTAGAAACTGGGCACTCCTAATTCATATCAGGTAATTGTGTGTGTGGTGCTGGCTGTTGTGTGTACCTCCTTGAGCTTAAGCATTTTGGCTTAGATACATTTTGGAATCAGCCTTTGACTTTGTTATATGTATCACATCCTACTGATGAAGACGTGCCATATGATTACAAGTTTTGGGAATTTCTTGTACATTATTTGAAGTCATCTTTATGTGGACTCCGTTCCCAGAAGATTTTTTTACCTTGTTTGAGGTGGACTGTATTGTGATTTATTGAATTCCTTTTGGACTGAGTTTCTATTGGATCATTGTGTGGCCTCTTATATGATACTTGAATTTGTGAGTTGTTATTATAATAGCATTATAATAGCATTATAATATTCCTTTATTATTATAATAGCATTTGTTTACTAATTGTTTGGGAAATTTGATTTTTGATTAAGTACTATCAGGCAGGCTGAAGAGGCACAGCTTTGATGATAGATTTGGAGGTACTGTCCATGTGCAGCAAATGTCAGTAATTTGGTTTATTTTTTAGCACAGTGGAACAGGACACTGTTTGTATTTTTCTGTCTGAGGTATAAAAATATTTCAGACCATCTCTGTGATGTTACTTAATGATGTTGGTGCTAGCTGTGCTCCAGAAGACCTTATAGGCTAGGGGTTTGCCCTGCTGGACTGCTAGTTTCCCTTCCTCTTGATTGTGTAATAAAGTCTATTTTGCTGCGAGCTGATGGAGCAGGGAGGAGGAATATCCTCAACCAGACTGAAGTTTTTTTGGTGTGAACTTCATATTTTCATTGGAGATGCATAGGCAGAGGGATAATATCGCATTACAGTGTGCCATCCCCAAACTATTGGAGTGGATTAGGGAAACCAAATAAAAATACGATGCATGGCATCTTTTTGCTTCTGTCCTGTAAGGAACACATTAATATTGTTGAAAGAAAGAAAAGTAAGAAGGGCAATGCCAGGTCAGACTGATGGTTCATCTAGCTCAGCATTGTCCCATGTTTTGTTCTCATCCTCTAAAAGCTATTATTTTGGGTAATGGAAAAGAAAACCAACAGTTGTTCCAAACAACAGTATAGAGTAATCAGGGAAAAAAGATTTTCTGCTTTGGCTACACATAATACCTTGTGAGAGGGATATGAAGCAGCAGCAGAGAGTCAGTGAACAATGTCCTGTAGCAAGCATTGAAGATCAGTGGGTAGTTATTTCTGAATCAGTGCTATATATTAAAATCCAGGGATAGGCAGCTTGCTAGTGTATAATGTAATAAGTATGAACTGTGTGAGATGAGTTATTCTAGCACCAGATCCAAATTTAGGTGATTAGTACCTTCCTAATCAGTGTACCCACCTTGTCTTAGACAATTATTACTTTTGTATAGGAAGAAACATGTATTCCGCATTCTCTGGTAAATGTAGGTATCATGTATACACTATTTGCATTTTTTATCCAACTTGAAAGTGATAGCCACTTTTAAAATTGTCATCTGTGAATTGGTTCTTAACTACAAATTATTTTGTATTTTCTCTTTGTGAGAATTGCCTGAGACAAGAAAAGTATGTCAGCATTTTTTTTTTAATGTAGCCACTTGGCTAGAGAAGGCATCTGCTTGGAACAGCTAGAGATGCTTAAGCACCTGCTGATTTGACTCTCATCATACTCACCAGTTGCAAGCAGGGAGCTGACCCTTAGTGTTCTGTTCAGCTGTGTCCAAGTGAATTAAGATATGTTCATTTTACTTTATTCTCACATCCAGTGGAAAGCATAGTGCTGATTGTCCGTACAGCTTTCCTAAACTGCTATTATACCAGCTCAAAGTAGCTCAACATAAACTTTGACAGCAGCCATCAGGGTGATCCAATAAGAAACTCATCTCACATCTGACTGCAAGAGTTGAGCAAGGCAGATTTACCTAGTGATTATGTTCATGTTAAAGTTCACCGCATGTAACCTTCAGACCCAATGTGTTAGAATTAAGAATCAGTCTTGAAAATAGTGCCAGAGAAGAAGAAGAGGAGACTCAGAGTCTCAGGGTGGCTTACAATCTCCTTCCCTTCCTCTCCCCACAGCAGACACCCTGTGAGGTAGGTGGGGCTGGGAGAGCTCTGAGAAAACTGTGACTGACCCAAGGTCACTCAGGTGCATGTGAGAAGTGGGGAATCAAACCTGGTTCTCCCAGATTAGAGTCCACTACCCCTAACCACTACACCAAGATGGCTTACCAGAATTTATAAATGTAATTCAGGGACTGGATAGATGGTATGCCACCCTAATGAAAACATATGCTCATCTATTTTGATATGATGTGCAAGTTTATGAGAATTATTTTTCTAGGATCTGGTCAGCCATTAGCTTCATGGTTTGCTGGGCAAAGAATCAGTCCTATTCATTCTCCCAAATGGATTGTAACAAATCCTGTTAAATGCGGCCACCATTCCTCCTACACATCTCCAGTTTCTGCATTGGCACTCTGCATTGGAAGGTAGGAAGGAGAGGTGTCTAGACAATCCTCCAAAGGTGGCCAGATTTGGTCAGTGGCCTCCAGTTGCTGATTCCTCACTTTGGGCTATAACAAATTGTGCTCATTCTTTTTCACCAGCACAGTTGGGCACTTACCAATTGGATGACTAGAACCGATAGTCTTTCATTATCTTTAGCTCATCATTTACACAGATGAGTTATATTCTTGGGAAGAGAGAACATGGAACTAAATCATCCCATTTCACAAGGATTGATTGGAGAAAATGAGAATGCCCAGATGCACTCAATTAGGTGTGCTAAATCATTACACATTACAGACAAGGTGGTCACGCCTACTTTAGCTTCCTTCCAATTTATGGGGGAAAATGGAATCCATGAATCAAATATGATCATAAGCTGCCAAATGTGGCCTGGTTGCTGGCCATTTTCAGGGGAATATTCCCAGGGAACAGACAGCTAATAAATATGCTCATCTGTGGCAATGTTCCCTGATCCTATTGTCCATAGATTAGGCAAAACTCTGCTTAGGTATGACATTTGAACAAGCCATGTTTATAGTCAGACAGCAAGCAAGAGAAGGAGGTTTATACAAACTTCCTTTATCACAAATAGAGTGGAGCAGGCTGTAAAAGCAGTGTGTGCCCCAGATAGCAGTATTTGAGGATGTAATCATGCAAAGAACTCTCCATGGTGTCAGGAGGACCCATTATAAGGAACTCCTGCAGAAAATGTTAACTTGCCAATTACAAACTCAGAGTTCTTCACTGACCTGGAATGAGAACGACATACTAGCTCGAGATGTCAGCTATTTCCTTAACACTTTTGGTATGTCTTTTGCATAGCAGTGGCCTCCTGCTAAGTGAACTGATGTCTAAAGCAGCCATTATAACAAAATGAACAGACCTTGTTTCATGTTCTTGTTCTATTCTAGTATGGGAGGAAGTATTGTGTCATTCTGTGGTGAACAATTCATTCAGCACTAAAAGCTGCTGCCAAAAAGTAGTGTGACTCAGTGGGACACAGTTTGTTGGCATATGCCATGCATATATCCTTTGCATAGATTTGGGTTGAATATTATATTGGGCAAAACTGCCATGCATAATGTACCTCAAAACAACTTTGTGGATGGTTTCCAATAAGGCACAAAGGTTGCAAACCTACTATTGTTTACTTGGGTTGTATGTTCCACTGAAATAAATGGGATCTTTATAAACATGGTTAGGATCGGGATCAGTGCAAAATACAAGGAAATTTAACAAGTGCACTATTAAGAACAACTATCTAACACCGATTTTGCACTCACCTTATGCTGCTCTCATGTCTGTCTTCTCAGCGTGGCGTCCTCCCGATTTCCCACTATTTGCCCTGGAGCTGCAGCAAACATCGAGGTTTTCACGTAGCAAATGGAAACTGGTTTTTAGCCGCGCTGAGAAGACGGACGTGAGTGCGAAATCAGTCTAAAACAACCAAAAGTTCCACTGACTAACTTCCAGTGCTTGAAACAAAAGACTCTTCTGAGGTAGAAGCGACTAAAGGTCATCTAAACCTGTTCAAATGCTGGATGACTTACAAATTAGCTTCTCAAAAGTAATGTTACTGGAACCAGTTCAACTTACATGCACTTTTGTCATTCAGCAACAGCAGCAATAAGAAATGACTTGCATGTGTGAAACAACCGTTGCTGATTGAATACTGCAGATGAATCTTACATATCATCTGACATCACCTTAAACACAATGTTTTTTTGAGGCGGTTTAGTCTATATATGATATACATACATGTGTATTTAGACCCAATGTACACATTGTAGTGTTGGGAACAACTGTGGATGTTATTTTCCTTCTCATTTCTAAAGATTGTCTAACTTAGGGGAGGCCAACGGTAGCTCCCCAGATGTTTTTTGCCTACAACTCCCATCAGCCCCCACCAGCATGGCCAATGGCTGGGGCTGCTGGGAGTTGTAGGCAAAAAACATCTGGAGAGCTACTATTGGCCACCCCTGGTCTAACTCACTACTATTTAGGGTTACGGGTATTATTTTAAGATAAAATTGAGTATTCTCATAGCTTGTATTCTAATCTAGTGAGATTTTGCCGTTGTGCATATTTAGTTGCACTTTGTACCATCCAGCCACATGGCATAGCTATTTTTAGCCTATCGGCTTCCCCCAATTTTAGAACAGTTGCAGAGAATCTTAAAAAAATCACATCCCTAGATGCTTTCTGCATATGATTGCACTGTAGACTTCTAGCCCAAATCCTTCATCAAGACTAGGTATATGTATGTGCAACATCTGATCTGGGGACCTTTGCAGGAGACCTGTTGTAGTACATTCCTAAGCAAAGTTATACTCTTCTAAGTACAACTCAGGATTAGGGTTGCCAAATCCAATTCAAGAAATATCTGGGGACTTTGGGGGTGGAGCCAGGAGACTTTGGGGGTGGAGCCAGGAGACATTAGGGGTGGAGCCAAGATCAAGGCTGTGCAAACATAATTAAACTCCAAAGGGAGTTCTGGCCCTCACATTGAAAGGGACGGCACACCTTTTAATGCCTTCCTTCCATAGGAAATAGCAAAGGATAGGGGCACCTTCTTTGGGGGCTCATAGAATTGGACCCCCTGGTCCAATCGTTTTGAAACTTGGGGGGTATTTTGGGGAGAGGCACTAGATGCTATACTGAAAATTTGGTGCCTCTACCCCCCAAAACAGCCCCCCCCAGAGCCCCAGATACTCGCAGATCAATTCTCCATGATTTTCTATGGGAATAAATCTCCCTAGGGAATAAGAGTTCCCAGCAGACATTTCCCTCCCCTCCCCCTGCTTTCTGACGATCCTGAAGCGGGGGGAGGGTCTCCAAACCGGGGGGATCCCCTGCCCCCACCTGGGGATTGGCAACCCTACTCAGGATGCAACTCTGTTTAGTATCTGCACTGTTAGTACCTGTGTTCTCACCAACTGGCAAATTTTAATTTCTTAATTCAGGTGTGATGCAGCAATTATTGGAGGTATTAAAATGAGCTACTTTTACGTAAGCTTACTTGTGATCATAAGTAGTCAATGATTTCATCATTGATATATTTGGAGGCTGCTATCTAACTAGCAACTCTTATTTCTCTTTCTTTCCCTGTCCATGGGGGCAGTTTGATGTGATTTGCCATAATATATAATGATTCCTGGCGCATTGTGACTCATAGTTTTTCCCACAGAGAAGAGCCCCAGAAACCTTTTAAAAATGCTTCTTTGAAAGAAAATGAAGCAATCTTAGAGCTGTTTATTGAGTCAGCAATAAGCAATTCCAAATACGTTGCATCTCCAGGAACTAAAGCAATAACACAGCGCAAAAATTTCCCACTGCTTTCCATTTGTATAGGCATGGCTGATGGGAGTGGGTGGGGCTGAGGAGTGGGGTGTCTCTCCAGCTTAATCCACTAAGCAACAGGTGCTGAGTCAAATCATTTGCTACTTGTGAAAACTGGTTCCCAAATCATTTGAAAATTGTTGCTGACAACTTAAGGCACGTCATGGGGCTTTTCTGAATTGCTATTAAACAAGTGCCAGAATCATGCTCTATTGTTACATAGCTTACATCCAGCCTGCCTTAAGCTATGTATGTTTGCTTGCATATTGACAAGCTATTCTGTACATTGCTGGGTTATTATAATTATTTCCTTATTTATAGTCTGTCTTTCTCACTAAGACTCAAGGTGGATTACATAATGTAGATCAAGTACAATCAAAAGGATGGGACATCCAATGAGCAATACCATGGGTATGGAATACAGAATTTTGAAAACAAACAGCTGAAACAAAGCATGACCTTTTAACCATGATACAGTAAGTGGTGTAGAAACTACTTAGTCTGGAGTGTAGTCTGGAACCAGTTTGGCGTAGTGGTTAAATGTGCAGGCTCTTATCTGGGAGAACCAGGTTTGATTCCCCAGTCCTCCACATGCATCTGCTGATGTGACCTTGGGTCAGCCACAAGTTATCTCAAAGCTGCTCTGCTGAAGAGCAGTTTTGGAGAGCTCTGTCAGCCCGACCTATCTCACAGAATGTCTGTTCTGGGGAGGAGAAGGAGATTGTAAGCCACTCTGAGGCTCCTTCAAGTAGTGAAGGGTGGTGTATAAATCAAATCTCTACTTCTTCTACTTACAATGTTAGGTAGAAATGCAGTAATTTAGGTCACAGTCCCTAACCTTTTACCAGTGCAGCTTTCCCGAGGAAGCCATGTTAGTCTTTTGCTGCAAAATAGTAAAGAGTCCAGTAGCACCTTTGACAAATTTTATTGTAGCATAATCTTTTGAGAAACACAGCTCTCTTTGCCATCTGACGAAGAGAGTTATGTTTCTCAAAAGCTTATGTTTCTTGAATATTATGCTACAATAAAATTTGTTAGTCTTAAAGGTGTTACTTTACTACAATGCAGCTTTCTGACTATTTTGTTACAGTACAATTCTGTGTACCTGTGAAAAAACCCTCTTTAATAATTCCATTTTGCATAGTTTGTGGAAAGCCAGGATGGTGGGAGCCTTCCTAAGCTCATTAGGAAGGCCATTCCATAAGGTGGGTGCCACAACAGAGAATGCATGAATACAGGTGGCTGTCAATTTTGCCCATTTTCAGGATAGTACCTAGAGATGGTACTGGGATAAGCAAAGTTGGCTGGCATGGTAGCATGGTGGAACACTGGGAGAGAGGCAGCCCCACAAATAAGAGAAACATGAAAACCTCTGTATGTGACAATCAGTACCTTGAACTGAGCCTGATATTTGATAGGCAGCATTAGACTGACTGCAGCATGGGGGTGATGTGCATGTTCCCCCTAGCTCCCAGTAATGATTTAGCTGCAGTGCTGAACTAACTACAGTCTCTGAATAGACTTCGAGGGGAGACCTATGTAGTCCAGTAGCATTGTTACCATGGCATGGATCCAGGTCACCAGATCAGCCATGTTAAAGTAGGGGGGCATCATGTGAGCTAAACTGAGTTGGAAAAAAGTGTTTTTTTCAGTCACATTAACTTGCTTCTAATCAAGTCACCAAATATTAGTTGAACCCCATCAAGATCCCAATCAGCCTCACTTCTGTTTTGTCTGGGTTCAGCCATTTGGTCACAGCATTCAGGCAGTGGCTCAGGACCTGATTTTGATAGAAATATATAAAGGTGGGTGTCATCCACACATTAATGACATCCAATTCTGAAGCTACAAATGGTTTCTTTCAAGATTGCACCTGAGGACCTCCACGAGATAACCACCATACTGAAGATAGCTGGTCGCCAAGTCTGATTTATGAAAAATGATTTAAACCACTCCAAGGCACATCCCTGATTCCTACTTCTGCCTCCAAACACCTCCAGAGGATGATATGATCTAATGTCTCAAAGGCTGTCGATTGTAGAAGGAGCAACAGAGAAGCATGTCTACATTCAGGTGGAGGTCATCAACTTAAGCCACTAGAGCTGTCTCTGTCCTGTAGCTTGGCTTGAAACCAGATCGGGCCCATGAGTTACTCAGGAAGACTGGGAGTTGGTCTGCTACTGGTCTCTCTATCACTTTGCCTAGAAATGGGAGATTAAAGACTGGGCAATAATTAGCAGCATCATTTTTAAAATCTTTGAACATTTTTTGAGTAGTGGATGGATGACTTCCTGTTTGAGTGCTTGAGAGGAAGTGCCCTGGGATAGTGACTGATATATGATAGTCATCAAGGGCTCATTTATGTGATTTTGGCATGATTTTAGCAGCCAGGATGGGCAAAGTTCAGTGTGCCTGAGGAGGCCTTCCAACGATTATGGGATTTTGTCACTATATATCACAGTACCTAGGTCAAAATGGCCCATAAACTGACCAGGTGATGTATTAGGCATTTCATCTGCCAGCCTTATCTTACCAGTGGCATCCAGGACAGAGCGCATTTATGTTATTTTTATCAGCAAATAATTTTGCAAAGGTGTTACTGCTAATTGTCCATTTCTGCAATAGTATCAGAAGTTAGCAGTAACTCACAAAACCTCATAACCTGTCACATATTTTGTTAGTCTAAGGTGCTATTGGTCTTTTGCTCTTTTCTACTGCTACAGATAGACTAACACGGCTACTCATCTTGAGACAGTAAAGGTTCAGATTTAGAAGTCAGCAAATGATGGAATTGCTTGGGAGGGTCATAAGGTGACTGATGCAATGGTTGCAGAAAAATAATATTTCTTTGCTGTCTACAACCAACATCTCATAAGTTTTTCAGTGGACTCTGTAGAACATTCTGTCAGATTCGGTGTGTGTTTTCCACCATCATGTTTCTAGACATCTTCTGGCCCTCTTTAGGTCAACCAGCTTCACAGTAAACAATGGGGCTGGCTTTCTCCCTAACAGTGGAAGAGGTCAGTGAGGAGCAATCTTTTCAATGGCATAGAGGAGCTTCATGTTCCAAGTTCCCACCACTACCTCCCAGTTCATATTGGAATCCAGAATGATCATGAGCCTTCAAGAAAGGATTATTTTAACTGGACCCACCTTTTTGTGGGGTGTCAGTGTCATAGTCACCCTTACCTTCAGTATATAATGATTTAGGTTGAATCTCTAAACCTGAAATAAGCTACTGTTTCCTCAGATGCAGGGCTCACAGATCTAAGAGATGGCCCAGGTATTACTTTGAGCTGAGTTTCATACTTGTGCAAGCTGAATGCATTTTCTGTATTCATATAGGTGTCATTATTGGTGACCTTAGAGTTTGTTAATCTTGGCCATGACAATTTGCAGTATATCACAGGTTAATGATGGAGTCTTCATAATCAGAGAACCCTTCCTAGTTGAGCTCCATGGTACATACCTCATGCGGACAGAGGTGCCAAGAAGACTATCATGAGTATCAAAAGCAGCCTAAAGTAACTCATCTGAACACACAGATAAATGGCATGGCCATTCTGCACTTCAAGCTGGGAGGTGGCAATCTGAGGTATAGGACATTCTACCACTGCAGATGTCTACTATCTCATTTGGCTGCGAGGGTAGGCCAGGCCTCATTCATCATTTTAAACTCAAACAGCATATTTCCCACAAGTTATCACTGGGAAGAGAAAGTCAAGAAAAGCCTGTACACCTATTGCCATCCTGATGCTGTGGGCTGTTTACCTTAATTATTCCCAATTTATTGTTTTATGGATTTTATGTCGTCAGCTATCCTGAACCTATTTGTGGGACAGGACGGGGGTATTAAACAAACAAATAAATAGTTCTTCCAGAACTGGAATCTGTAGCAGCGGACCCAGTAATCAGAGTTGCCAATTCTGGGTTGGGAAATACCTGGAAATTTGGGGGGTGGAGTCTGGGGAGGGCCCTCAGCAGGGTATAGTGCCATAGAGCTCACTTTCTCCCAAGGAACTAGCCTTGGTCATCTGGAGATAAATTATAATAGCAGGCAATCCGCAGCTGCCACCTGGAGGCTGGCAACTCTGCCAATGATGAAAAAAGTTTGCTGCCTTCTCCTGGTAACAGCAGATACTTTCCTGAGCAGGGTGGGTGCTTGCTCCCAGCAGTTCCAGCAGGTTTAATACTGAATGATGATGATGATATTTGTAAATCAATGTTTATTCTCTGCTTATGCTAGGCAAAGCTTTTGTGCATTGTTATATGCATGCTGGATTTTCCCATCTCAGGAAATTTGAGAACAACATACAGAAGCCCTCCAGCACAGCTAATAAGAGATCAGAAAAGGTCCTAAATTACTATCAGTGTTCTATGTTTTATTTCATAATTAAAGAGTATGGGAGGGTAGGCTTGAGCAGGAAATTACAATATACATTAACATGTAAACCAAGTGCAATAAATATCAAAAAGAACACAATTCACTTCCCAAATCATCATACGGTTGACTTAAAAGTAATTACATTTTTGAAGGCTACTAAACTTTGTGTTCTTTTTGTTTTGTTACACTCTAACATGGAGAATAAAAATGCCCTCTTTTAAAAGGTTTTTTGTGAGTTGCCTTAAATATTGATTTTTTTTTTTGCTTTATAAAGGCAACTCATAAACCAACCAACCAATAAAATGTTAGAAGGTGCTTTTTTGGGGGTTAGATGCATCTGTTTGGTTAGATGCAGTCTGCTGCCAGTACAGCAGGTGGAGTGGGGCTTTTCCCAGTCATACGGCAGCCCCCTGCAATTCTGATCTGGGAGTCCAGGGGCCCTGAGGATCCCAGGGGGCAAAGTTGATGGTCTGCAGAAATTGCCCTCCAATCCTCTAGTGCTGTTCTGTAGGTGCAAATACTGTCCTGCTGGTGGGACAGCATCTTTGGATCCAACTCAGGGTTGCACATGGATTTGTGATGTCTGTATGTTGTGCAGCAGCATCTTAGATGCAGGCTAAATTCTAATGCATTCTTGTTTGGAGGAAGTTCCCATTGAAACCAGGGTGAGTGACATCTGAGTAAACATGGACAGGACTGGACTGTTAGGAAGGAATTTAAAGTGCCATACAAAAGTGTCTTCCCCTTCTCCTCTTAGTAATGGCCACAACTACAGTGAAGATTTAATCAAGAGCTGGGATTAAATTTGTAAAAAGATGCTAGAATTATTTTTTTTTTGTGGTGGAGGGGGTTTATCAGGGTTTTGATGGACTTTTGATACATCTTTTATAATAAACTACTTTGAGAATGTCAGAAAGAAACATTGAGACAAGAACATTGAGCCTGAGCCACAAATCCTTCTGGATTTTGTATGATTTTATTCCCATGGAATTAATTTCCCAGTCAGATTTCCAGGGAGTCTTTCAGTTTTCTGTCGCCAAGCTCCCCCTGCTGGCAGGAGAAGACACCCATAACAGTCTCTGTTTTTGGATGAAATCTCAGTATATTTTTAATACAGGTGGTAACATTAGCTGGGGATATGCCCTAGGACAATGATTTCACAAACTTTTTCAAGTTTTTGAGTCCCAGGATCATCTTCCAAACTTACTGTACTTTTTGGGATTTACTTCCTAAACTTTCTGTAGTTCCCAGGGCACACTTGCAATGTAACTTAATACTCCTTTCCCTCTTTTCAGCACAAAACACAAGAGCCTCAGGACAGTTAACAGTAAAAAAGTTTATAATTTATTTTTCAAGGTAAGTATTCATAAATATATAGCATAACTGCATTTCTGTTTGTTTACTTAAAACATTAGTTAAAACATTAATACCCTTCCTTCCATCAGAGACTCAAGGCAGCTTACGCTTGGTTGCAATGCAGATAACACAATAATTACAACACCATAAACAAAATGTTCAAGCTTTACCAGCTATCCTCCATAACCTTCCAAATGTGGATGTGTGTATAAATTCTGATTTATAGTAAAGGAAAATAAAGGAGATCATACTTCTTCAGCCCCCTTATTAGAATTTTGAGTCCCAGGAAATTCCCTTATTCTTACATTACAACTTTGCAGAAGTCCAGGGGTGGCCAAACTTGTTTAATGTAAGAGCCACAAAGAATAAACATCATGTTGGAAAGCTGTGAGGAAGGAAGGGAGGGAGGAAAGGTGGAAAGAAAGCAAATAGATGGGTGGAGAGAGGGAGAGGTGGAAAAAAGCAACTTTATCTGCATTCTCCAAGCAGCCAGCTGGTTTGGCAAAGTGATTTGAAGAGATAAATGCCTTCTCCAAGCCAAACAACAGGCAATAGGAGTGTAGAGAGCCACAAAATATGTTTGAAAGAGCCACAGTTTGGCCACCCCTGCATTAGTCCTTTGTATCAGTTTTCCCCTTTCCCATTTCCAGTGCATCTCCTTCACCAGTTACATGTTGAAACGCTTGGGGACTTTAGCTTGGAGAAACGTTGACTGAGGGGGGACATGATAGAGGTTTACAATATAATGCATGGGATGGAGAAAGTAGAGAAAAAAGTACTTTTCTCCCTTTCTCACAATACAAGAACTTGTGGGCATTCGATGAAATTGCTGAGCAGACAGGTTAAAACGGATAAAAGGAAGTACTTCTTCACCCAAAGGGTGATTAACATGTGGAATTCACTGCCACAGGAGGTGGTGGCGGCCACAAGCATAGCCACCTTCAAGAGGGGGTTAGATAAAAATATGGAGCAGAGGTCCATCAGTGGCTATTAGCCACAGTGTTTGTGTGTGTGTGTGTATATATATATATATATAATATTTTTTGGCCACTGTGTGACACAGAGTGTTGGACTGGATGGGCCATTGGCCTGATCTAACATGGCTTCTCTTATGTTCTTATGTAGCCAGATTGCTCCCTTTTTCACTTCATCCACTGTTCCCCTTCAGCTTTTTTTTTTTTTTAAAGGGGTCTTATTTTTCTTCTCTCAGACTCTTCTGTTGAGTAAGGGTAATTCATCCATTGGCATCTATGGAAAAGTCATTTAGGATTGCTGTTCAGTCTTGTTTCTGAAGAAGGATGTGTTTGTGTATTTCATTTGTATCCCACCCTTTCTCAAAGGAACTCAGGATAGAGTTCCTGTCTCCCCTTTTAATTTCCATGATAATTTAGAAGTTAGCAGTAGGATCTGAGTATCTCTTTATATTTTGCCTTTTTGTTGCATTTATTTTATCTGAAAAATAGTTGGGGAATCCCATGCATTGTTAGTGGTTGACAGTTCCTTTCCTATGCACTGGGTATTAATCATTATAAAAGCATAGATCCAGAGGAGTTAGCCATGTTAGTCTGTTGCTGCAAAATAATAAAGTCCAGTAGCACCTTTGAAAGTAACCAATTTTATTGTAGCATAAGCTTTCGAAAATGCATCTTTTTGAGATGCATCTGACAGAGAGAGCTGTGTTTCTTGAAAACTTTAAAGACAACTTCTAGGCTCCTGAATTGTGTAGCTTCTTATACAAAACAGTTGTACATATTAGGAGATCTTGAGTACTATTTGTGTTGGATCATGCTGCCCAAGTTTCTCAGATGTATACTGTTCGCAGTTGGTCCATATAACCAGGACTGATTCATCCTATGGCTACCTTTGAGGTGTTATTTTGAGCCAGGCTCAACTCCAGATCCTGGTACAATGGCTTGAGCTCAATCCTGAGCAGTAAGAAAAGGAGAGAGCACTTCTGGTGACCTTCAGAATGTGTTGCCTTTACTCAAAGAACTCACAGAGTACATCTCTTTTACTCACCAGAGCAAGGTATACTCCATCCAGACTGAGGGAGAAATATATGATAAGCACTGCTGCAACATGTGACAAAAACTGGGGTATAATTTTATTTGGGCAAGTGGGAGGAGATACTTTGCAGCAGAGAAATGATAAAGAGTCTTTGATCAAACCTCTGCTTTCAACTCACCTCAGAACTGTTCTTCCATATCACTTTTGTTTTAGTTTAGTTTAGTTTATGCGATTTGTAAATGTCTCATTTTCTAAATGTCTGATTTACCTCACATATGGTTTGTCTAGAATCCCGGGGGAGAAATATACCTGGAGACTGCAGGGGAAAAAGCAGTGGTTGGAGGAAGAATTAAGCACTCCCACTCCTCTTCTAATCATCCTCTGGAAACCCCCCTCTCCCCTGAAACCTCTAGAAAAAGCAGCCTTTGGGGTATTAAACACAGCTCTGCCCTCAGGAAAAGAGCTTCCATGCCAGAGGATATGCTGTGGTTCTGCATTGTTGTAACCGGCCCTGGGCCTTGCAAATAAAATAAGGTTAAACCCTGGCACCTCTCCTTTTAAAATTAAACACTGGTGGTCTGCTAAAGTAGCATCGTGTAGTAGAGGAAAAGAAGTCCAGTGATTTGCTGTCTATGAGTAAGGCTATCTCAAAGGAAGCTAGAAGAAACAAGCCATCATGAGTTTGGCACTCAAGGGGACTGCTTTTCCCTTGTAGCACTGCAGTGATTCTGTTGCCATAAAATCTACTTGGCTTGTATCTAAATCAGATAATTATATATTCTATACCAGATTTATGTTTCTCACTGTGGTACATTATGTGTACTTTACACTTGGAAAATCTCTATTTTAAGGGCAAATTTCATGTTCATTACTCATATAATCTCCATTCTCAGATGCTTGGAGGGGGAATGAACAGAATTAGAAAGCACTTTGCTTGTGAAAAATGCTGAATAAAAGATTAATAAAATGAATGCATTGTCTGATGCCTCTGAGGCCACAAATGCTGCAGTTGCTGTTGTAATTTAACAAGCACAATATAATCTTGTAATAGCAACAAAACTCCTCCTATGAAACTCCTGAAGTCCCTGCTACCTTGCATCTTATTTCTCTGTCATGTAAGGTGTGACCCAATTTTTGTAACAGCTTTATTAGAAACAAAACCCCTTCCTGTGAAAAAGGATATTCTGGAAAACGGAGTCATTTACATGACTGAAGCAATATTTCCAGAGCTGGTGTGTCCTTTTTTGGCAGCAAGTCTCAGATGACTTATGGTGAGCCCATGGGGTTTTCAAGGCAAGAGACATTTGGAGGTGGTTTAACATTGGGTATTGGTGCTCTCCCATCCAAATAGTAACCAGGCGACTCTTCTGAGATCTGATGAGATCAGGTTAGCCCAGGCTATCCAGGTTATGGCATCCTAGCTATGGTATAAACTTCTGGGAGCTTTGTGATTAAATACCACTGGCATTTCACTGTCTTCTCTTAGCACTTAATTGTGAATATTCAAATGCTATCTGCTCTTCACAAAGAATCTGACCTGCATGTGTCCTTTGTTAGGGACTATTGTCTTGCTGAAGCAGAAATCTGAATGAAGGCAAACTGCCATTGGTAGTGACAACTTTATGATGATAGTTGCCGTGGTGCAGGTGAGCAGCTGGTCACAGATCTAATGCCTCAGGGTGTTGTCTAAGATTTCTTTGTAGCAACCATAGAATGGTTCTCAATTGGATGATATTTTATTTAAAACATCAGGTATGTCATCTGCAATAGCATGTGAATTTTCTTTAGCTGGACAATCTCTCTCTCTCGGCTTGGCTTCGCGAACGAAGATTTAAGAAGGGTGCAATAGTCCACGTTTGCTGCAGGCTCGCTGGTGGCTGACAAGGCCAATGTGGGACAGGCAGGTCCGGCCACAGCGGCTGCAGGGAAAAGTCTGATTTAGGTTTGGTCCTGTAGCAGTGCGATTCTTCCTCAATCTCCTTTTGTCCTCAAGACCAGCTATGCGTGCGTTCTCAAAGGAAGAGACAGCCTGGTGGATGGTGTGCCTCCATGCTTTGCGATCTGAGGCTAGGTCAGACCACTGGTGATGGTTGATGTGACAGGTGCTAAGGGATTTCTTCAAGGAGTCCTTGTACCTCTTCTTTGGTGCCCCTCTATTTCGATGGCCGGTGGAGAGTTCGCCATACAGGGCAATCTTGGGAAGGCGGTGGTTTTCCATCCTAGAAATATGCCCTGCCCAGCGCAGCTGCGTCTTCAACAGCAGTGCCTGGACAATAGAGTGGACAATAGAGTGTATTTATTCAGCATCTATAACCATAATTGAAATCTAGCCATTGGTTTGCTTCTTTTCTTTATTTATGTGTGTATCTTGCAAATGCATGACTGTGGCTGCCCTGGAGTAGTGAGCACATTTGCAGTGTTATGTACAAGGTGACTTGTTTCCACCTGCAGAAGTATCTGGGCAAAATACCCCATTTGACCTTTGAATGAACTTTTGTGCCTACTTCTGAAAGTGTCTGAAGAGTCTGTGTCTGAGTGAATCTTTGATTCCCTCTTTTTCCCCTCTCCATGCTCCCCCTTCACTCCTTTCCATGCAGTCTAGCTTTCCTCCCTTTCCTGTAAGGCTGTTTTGTCATTATAAACACGTTCAGCATGTGGACATTAATCAATGGTAAATTAGAATGGAATTGATATATGCATATGACATGCACATTAATTTTAAATGTGTTTATTGTAATTAGCGTCATTACAATGAATGCCAGTGGAATCAGCGGGTGATTAACCTCATTTACGATTGGTTACAGTTTGTTTTTTGTAAAGTTCAACTTTAAAATTAGCACATCAAAATGTCTCTGAGTTATTTAGAATAGTTTTCTGAAGTGAATGCATAAGTGGTTCAAAATATATAAATAAGTATGGGTAGCATGTCCAGATTAACATGATAAAAAAAGAAAAGAAAGCATTTGCCTGCAGCCTTTTAATTGTTCTCAACAATTAGCCATATCTTGGAAGCCGCAGGCATTGTTTGGATTGGTATTTATACAACACCATCCTCCCTGGACCATTAACTATAATTTTGAAGAGAGCCTCCATGGCCCTTGTGCAAATTACTTCAACACTGAGCATGACCAAAAATGACTGGTAGTAGGAATTTTTTCTCCTGCCATACAGAACTTGCTGCTATTAAACACGCTGCTCTGAGATAGAAAGCTGTGTACTGGTTCCCATTCCTTTCTGCATCCCTCCCTTTAAAGCTCTCTATGACCTCTGCCTTTCTGTTTCTACCGTACTCAGCAGCCCCAAATCCTCCAGCTCTCTTACTAGGATATTTGCACATCCACTAGTTTGTTCTCTCATGCCAGTTTGAATTCATTTGCAACATTATTTTTGCATCAGTCCATATAAATGGTGTACAGTATATAAATTGCATTAAAATGGTGTATTGCTGGGAACCTTGGCAACAGAAATGGGATGGAAAGGTTTGCATCAACAGCATAAAAAAACAAAATAAAAAGGGATGCATGTGTAGGTCCCCTAGGAGTCTCTTATATGACTCTGACCCTTCTTCCTTACTATGACATGTTCCTAGCACTAACTCCAGGATTCCCCATATGGTAGTGCCCCCCCCTTTCACTTCCTGTTTCAGAACTCCCCTGTTCTTAAAAACCTTTGGTTTAACCCTCTAGTCAACTTGCTAACCCTGGCTGAAACAAAGTCTATATTCTTAGCAGCATTTGCTCTTTTCCATCTGGTTTTTTTTACCCACCCACTTCTCTTTCACATTCACACAGCAAACTAGGGAATCACCTTGCATCCTACTGTGATCTCACAGTTAGGAATGCATTTTACTTTCAGCATGTGGTCGACAATCCAGTTTGCTGGTGAACATTACATTCTTACGGATGATAACGGCCTCTTCTAATTATGGAAGGTATTTGCACATAATGGCTGAACATCTAGACATCGATTACTAATAGCTTGTTAAATGCACTAGGACTGTGTGCGTTAATGGCCATATTAAGATGTGACAAAGCAGGGAGAATTGAATTCATTTTTGTACTGGTTCCCCCCTCATACTGTATTTGTAAAAAGGTTCTTGTGTTGAGATTCTACTTAGTCAGCTATCCAAATGTGTTTCTTCTTGCAAAGCCTTGCAAGGCAGTCTTACCTAGGAGTTTGCATGATGTGGATGCAGTGATTTTATTCTGTCTTGTTCCCTAGTGCTTTCCTCATGCATTTCCCAGCTACGGTGACACCTGACCAGAGTGGAGATGATGAAAATAGCATTAGTTGTAGCAAATCAGGATTTGAGTGAATATCTGTGAGGTAAATACTAGTTTCACAAACTAGCCCCAGATAAAATAAACCCTTGTTTTGCATTACGTTTAAACCGACTCAGCATGTGTAATGTAGATGTGCCTCTTTGTGCTTCTGAAGAGGGGAGGAATACAGAACTGTTAACTCATTTGTTTCTGGCACATAAGATCTTGGTGGGAGCAATCAGGGAGGAGTTCTTGCCTCCAATAATAATTGTCCTCTGCTGAGTATAGAACCCTGCCTGGCATATTAAGTAATCTCAGGCTATAACAATTCACATGCTGAATGCAAAACAATAAATACATGTGCTGTTTAAGGCCAATTCACAGAAACATATTCAAGATGCAGGAACTAGTAAAGCTGTGTTGCTTGACACTTGTATGGCACAGCAGGAATATACTATTTGAAAGCAAATACATACACACAAACAAAGAATGTGCACAAATTGAAGAGAACTTGAAGAAGAGAAACACAGGCTACGACAAAGAGTTTGAGTAGCATGTCATGTGAAGGAAGCTTAATGGAATCTGCTATAATTAGTTTGAAGAAAAGAGGATTAAGGGTTCATTTAATAACAATCTTCAAATATCTTAATGGTTGCTGCAAAGAAAGAAGGAAATAATTGTGTTCCGTTGCCACTGAGACAAGGACAAATGAGAGTGCAAGGTAAGATAGCTATTAGGCAGCCTGATCCAAACCACATTTATTTAGAAGGAAGTTCTGTGAACATGGATGGAACTTGCTTCCCACGAAAATAGTTCAGCCTCAGTGCTCAGTCAAATCAGAATGTTGAGAATAAGTGGTTGGATGCCTTTGATTCATCGCACACCCACTTCACAACTCAACTGATACTGAACATGCCATTCCAGACTTTTCAAATTAAATGCCGTGGATGGCTCCAAACCTGTCCCTGGAGGGATCCAAAGCTGTATCTATCCCAGTGCCCAGGAAAAATGCTTCCTCCCAGCTGAGGGAGGAGGTGCAGAAATGCTTTGTCAGTGCTGGCAGCTTGCCCTGGTGCACATTCTGACCCTGCCAAAGGAGGACAGAGCTACTGGCACTTTGGGATGGTCACCAGGACAATGGAGACAGAGTGAGATAAAATGGACTTGTGAGGCTTGAGGAGGGAGCTGTAGTGGGGTATATATACACTCACAGCTTGGGACCAAGAGAGATTCCCGGATCAATTCTTCCAGTGCACAGACAGAGCGCATGAGTGACCAGGTGCCAGACCAAAACACATCTTTTTTTAACGCAGGCTTTTAATTAGGGGTTTTAACTTATAATGGTCTGCTTCTGTTTGATATAGTTTTTATGCTGCTTTTGTCCAATGGCTTATTTTTAATATTGTTTAAATTGTAAGCTGCCTTTGGTATAGGGTTGCCAATCTCCAGGTGGGGGCAGGGGATCTTCCAGTTTGGAGACCTTCCCCCCGCTTCAGGGTCATCAGAAAATGGGGGTGGGGTAGAAAATGTCTGCTGGGCACTCCATTATTCCCTATGGAGACCGAATCCCATAGGGTATAATGGAGAATTAATCCACAGGTATCTGGGGCTCTGGAGGGGCTGTTTTTTCAGTTAGAGACACCAAAGTTTCAGCATAGCATCCAATGCCTCTCCCCAAAATACCCTCCAAGTTTCAAAATGATTGGACCAGGGGATCCAGATCTATGAGCCCCCAAAGAAAGTACCTCTATCCATTATTTCCAATGGAGGGAAGGCATTTAAAAAGTGTTTGAGAGCCAGTTTGGTGTAGTGGTTAAGTGTGTGGACTTTTATCTGAGAGACCCAGGTTTGATTCCTCACTCCTCCACTTACAGCTGCTGGAATAGCCTTGGGTCAGCCATAGCTCTGGCAGAGGTTGTCCTTGAAAGGGCAGCTGCTGTGAGAGCCCTCTCAGCCCCACCCACCTCACAGGGTGTCTGTTGTGGGGGGAGAAGATATAGGTGATTGTAAGCCATTCTGAGTCTCTGGGCGGGGTATAAATCTGCAGTCGTCTTTAAATGTGATGGCCAGAACTCCCTTCAGAGTTCAATTGTGCTTGCCACACCCTTGCTACTGGCTCCACCCCCAAAGTCTCCAGATATTTCTTGAATTGGACTTGCCAACCCATCTCAGGTAGGACTCTGAGGAGACATAGAACTATCCTAAATAAAGGGATTTCTCAAAATGTGAGTCGAAGCCATAACCCTACCACAGCTAACTCTAGCTTTTTAGGGGTCTTTGAACAATTTGATCTCTAGGCATGGGCATATATTTGGAGCAGAGACAGGATGGGTCTGGAACAAAGGGAGTAAAGAAAACAATTTGAAAGACTGCCCTAAATTATGGGAGCTTGGCTTATCTATGTCAGAAACAGCACAAACTGCTTCCAGTATGACCAGGAACTGCTTGAGCTACTAGTGTGTCCCAGAATCCCATGCACAGCTGTAAAGGATTTTGAACATACTTTAGCTTGATGTGGAACCAGATTGGGTCAGAACACAGACAGCATGCCTCCAGCTTGGACAGAATCCGCCATCAATAATTGGCAGCTGTATCTCAGTTGATTAACCTTTTAATGTGTCTGGATTCAGCAGGATTGCAAAGATCCTTAGTGCTGGTCATGCTTCTGCTGCCTCTTTTATGACGCTTCTGTAAAACTACTGCTTTCCATTTGGTTCATCTTTGTATCTTTTGTGCAAGCACACATGGGGACTGCCTCAGTGCAGGCCTGCCATGAAAGGAAAGAACTCCACAAGCTTCTATAAAGCTTCTGTATTGAGTGCTCTCTCTCCCCATGATCAGAGCTAAAGACCTTTGCTCTCCTATTTCCATCACATGACAGAAAGAAGAAGAAGAAGAAGATGATGATATTGGATTTATATCCCGCCCTCCACTCCGAAGAGTCTCAGAGCGGCTCACAATCTCCTTTACCTTCCTCCCCCACAACAGACACCCTGTGAGGTGGGTGGGGCTGGAGAGGGCTCTCACAGCAGCTGCCCTTTCAAGGACAACCTCTGCCAGAGCTATGGTGGACCCAAGGCCATTCCAGCAGGTGCAAGTGGAGGAGTGGGGAATCAAACCCGGTTCTCCCAGATAAGAGTCCGCACACTTAACCACTACACCAAAGGGAGGGAGCACTCCTTTACCAGTTCTCTTTCTGACACTATGGAGAGAGAATGTACCACAAGCTTCTTCCAAAGAAAATTGTCTCAGTAGTTCATAGGCTTGCCAATCCCCAGGTCCCAGTGGGGGATCCCCCAGTTTTACAGGCTCCTCCCCACCCCAGCTAGCTGGCCAGTGTGGTGGGGGAAGCCCTACTCCAACAGCCAGGATGTGCCTTTAGATCTCCGCAGGTTAGCAAACTCCTTATGGTTTTAAAATGTGTGTGTGCATTTAAATTTGAGCAAGAAGTGAAAACTACATCAGGAGGGACCAGCAGCAGAGCCATGTGTGTGAGAGTGGTAGCACAGTCTTGTTTTGCTTTTGTTTCAGATGTCTTTTTATAGGAACCAGAGCCAGTAAGAGAGAGAGAGAGAGCCCAGGCTGTGCTTGTTGTGCATTGTTCCAGATGGTTTTGTATAGGAATCTGTTTATGGGATGGAGGAAAACTCCGCCTCTCTCTCTTTTCATTTGCATGTGTTAATCAGAGCTGGCTTCACCCAATGCACCTCCCACTCTCTCTGAGGCACAAGCACACTGTTGGCCCCACCCCCTAGGTATCCGTTGCCTGCCAGCACTGAGGAGTGAGCACAGAGTCTAGGAACACGTGTGCCCTGCCTGCTTCCTGAAGCCTGCCTTTTCCGACAACCCACGACTGTACTGGTGAGCAGAGAACGATAGAGGGAAAGTTGGCTGGCTTGCCTGGGCTGCACAGGCTGGTAGCTAAGCAAGTGCAGACAGTAGCGTTTATCAAGCCTGGCTAAACTGTCTATTGAAAGTGATATGGCAAATACCATAAGTTATGATGAGGCAGTGAAAAGCTTTGCAGAAAAAAAAGCAAGAAAAGTTTACTTTTAGTTGAAGACAAGACAGTTTACTTTTTTAATGTCTCTGGGTTCTTTTGGTTGTCAGAAACTTGCCTTGGCTAACTAATAAATGTTTTTTTCTAGAATAAATAATTTGAATCTATTTTATTTATTTGGGTTGTGGGCTTCTTCTGTTGGACTTTAAATTTCCCCCCATCATAGTGAGTTCCCTATCAGATTTGTCTTATTGGAAAATTGACAGCTTGAGCTTTCAATAGCCCTTTTTTAAGGAAAATCCACCCCTCACTTGTTCTTCTCCCTTCAGTAGTTTTTGTCAGGGAATGACACTCATCACGTCTCTGAGTTCCTTCAAGTTTGTCTTCTTAATATCTAACATGCATGTCTGGCTATGAACTCCCTTTGCTTCCTACAACAAAAGGAATTCTAGGAGGAATGCTTAGGCTAATGATGGATAAGGTAATGTAAAAGTGTTATTAACTATTTTTAGAAGTCAACACAATTCATTCTGTTGTTTAGATGAGTCATTTATTATATATCTGTATTACAAACATTGATCATATATGCAGGGCTTTTTTGTAGCAGGAACTCCTTTGCATATTAGGCTACACCCTCCTGATGTAGCCAATCCTCCAAGAGCTTACAGTAGGCCCTGTAAGAAGAGCCCTGTAAGGTCTTGGAGGACTGGCTACATCAGGAGGGTGAGGCCTAATATGCAAAGGAGTTATTGCTACAAAAAAGCCCTGCATATATGTATATATAAAAGAAAAATATTACAGGGTGGCATTTTTTACTCCCCCCCCCCAAAAAAAAGATATGTAGATCCGGTCCTGATGGTCATTTTGAAGTTCCATACACCCCAGTACATTACATTACCAGTGTTTTTCCCAGAACCTGCTTGCAGGGAGCCTGCTTTTGGGGAGGGCAGAATATAAATTGAAATAAATAACAAACCACAATCCACAGCAGAGCAAGGACTACACACACTGAATATGATGAGATTATTAATATTTTATTTAGATCATATATCTCCATTCAGAAGAGATGACAGCCTGTTTGTCTGCTATAAGGTCTTAGTAAAGGGAAGGCTGTGTCAGCTCAGACACTTTCTAGCCGGGTCACAGAATCTATTAGAATAGCATATGACAGGGTAAAGGTGGACCATCTGCTCCCCATAAAAGCTCACTCAACAAGGGCCCAAATATAATCTGCAGCACTTTGGTGTAGCGTAAACATGCAAGAAATCTGCATAGCAGTGACTTGGTCCTCACTGACCATGTTCATGAAATGTTAATTGATGTGGCTTCCTGGAAGGAAGGGGCTGTGGGGAAAGTGGTGCTACAGTCATTATTCTGGTGACCAACACCCACCCACCAATAACCAGTCCACACCCACTCAACACAGGAGCTTTCTAGAAGCTTGTGGACTACTTTCTTTCCCCAGTGTGCCTTACCTGGGCAGCCAGTTTGGTGTAGTGGTTAAGTGTGCAGACTCTAATGTAGGAGAACTGGGTTTGATTCCCCACTTCCTCCACATGCACCTGAGGGATACCTTGGGCTAGCAACAGTTCACACAGAGCTGTTCTCTTGAGCAGTTCTCAGAGAGCTCTCTCAGCCCCACCTACCTCACAGTGTGTCTGTTTTGAGGAGAGGAAGAGAAGGAGTTTGTAAGCCACTCTTGAGTAAAAGGCAGGGTATAAATCCAATCTCCTCTTCTTCTTCCCCAGCATGCCTTCCCTGGAGAGTCAGTTTGGTGTAATAGCTAAGTGTGTGGACTCTTATTTGGGAGAACCAGGTTTGATTCCCCACTTCTCCACTTGCAGCTGCTGGAATGGCCTTGGGTCAGCCATAGCTATCACAGAGCTTGTCCTTGAAAAGGCAGCTTCTGAGGGAACTCTCTCAGCCCCACCTACTTCACAGGGTGTTTGTTATGGGGGAAGAAGATAAAGGAGATTGTGAGCTGCTCTGAGACTCTGAGCGGAGAGTGGAATATAAATCCAATGTCTCTACTTCTTTTTCTTCCTCCTCCTCGATAAGTGAGCTTGCTATTCTCCCATGTGGAATTGCATAGAAGACACAAAGATGAAAACATGGTTGCACTTACCTGTAACAGTTATTCATCCAGTGGTCTTCTGTGGGCTGGCATGGCCGTGTTCCCCCGAAGGCATGCTCAATAGTGGTGTAGGGAGAACTGAGGGAAAACTGCTTCCTCCCCCTCCATCATGTAGATGTGCATGAGGTAGGTATGACTTTTGGTTCCCACAGCACTTGTTTGGCATGCTTATCTGAGTTAAAATTTTCACAGCTGCTCAAAAATGAAGAACCCTGCATTATTTATATGGGATGTGTTTCCCCATGTTTTGTTTGCATGAAATGGAAGATCAAATTTACTAGCCTTCCAGCTGTATTCTCAAAGCTTTGAAAAGCTAAACTTCTCAGGACAGAGTCTTAATTTAATTCACCACTTTTATAGTTTTGCATATTGTGCCAATTCCAAATACCTCTTTAATTAAGAGATGCTGTACAGTGGCCAGGCAGTTTCTTGTAATGAAGTTAAGCAAGCAGTCAGCAGGCTTGAAACAGATCATTAATTTGTGCCAACTCACTGTGCATTGAACCTCTTGTCATTAGCAAGGGTAGCTTGAATATTTCTACCAAAAA
Source organism: Heteronotia binoei (assembly GCF_032191835.1). NCBI lineage: Eukaryota > Metazoa > Chordata > Lepidosauria > Squamata > Gekkonidae > Heteronotia > Heteronotia binoei. The sequence goes on along the minus strand of NC_083228.1, from coordinate 72,450,725 downwards.
AACCCCTTACTGACTCAGAAAACAATCTTCTCAGTAAAGTTTTATCAGTAGTGTCAAGTTTGTGATATGACAGGGCCAAACCGATGATTTATTTCCCAGTATCCGTAAAGCAGTAATTTCCTAACTGTATGCTGGTGCAGGGTGCACTAGTTTGCTATGAGAAATTAATTTAAAAATAAAGTGCTAAAGCCTAATCTCTAGATGGGGTTGCTTAGCCTCTTTCTCATTCAGTCTCCAGACAAGACAGCTAATTCTGCTCCATCTCTGCATGAAATGTGATTGGAGCATTCAGTCAACTGAACTCAGCCAAATGATTTCCCAATATACTTTTTACTTCAAAAGTTGCCATTTGGGAGACTTGGAGATCCTTAACTCTTATCTTTTTTGTGTGGCTCTTGTCCAGAGCCACTGTTTTCCTACATGGCTGTTTCCCTCCTATTTTAGTCTTCTCTGAATGATTCCTAGCCAATTAGACTTGGTTATGTGCTGCTGACATCATGGTGTGTAAAGAAAGCCCATTTAGAGTAAGGGTAATGCTCTCTGTATGGTCCACAGGGATATCTTATTTAATCAGAGATCCCTAGTTTTAAAAGCTTTCATAATCCTTCCTCAGCAACCAACAAACAACAGCCCGAAGGATCAGGAGAATTTCAACACTGAGGCAGATGGCCATGATTTTTATTTTTTGCTGCCAAGTCACATCTGTCTTATGGAGACCCTATAGGGTTTTCAAGACAAGAGACTTTCTGCCTCTGTGTAGTGGCCCTGGATTTCCATGGTGGTCTCCCAATGAAGTAGTAACCAGAGCCAACCCTGCTTGGCTTCCAAGATCTGATAAGATCAGACTAGCCTGGGCTATCCGGGCTAATGGGCTAATCTACTGATTCAGCAGGATTTTCTGTCCTCAGAAGAGGCTTTCCACAGAAATGCTGTGATAATACTGATGCTAACACAATGCTTCTAATGCTTTCAGAAATGACTTTAAATGGCAAAGCTAATCATTCACGTATTGACACCATTAACGTTTCATTGCTACGTCTGATAGCCAAATCTTCACTGTGAAGACAGCCTGCAATGTAAGTTTCTCCAGAACCAAGGGGAATCCTCAAGTCAGACTCATGGTATAATCAAATTCTCTGGGGAAGATGACTGTTTGAGTACCCCATCCACCAACCTTACTTTTGACATCACTGCATGTGAAGTCACTGCAGAAAGCATTGCCTTTGTTCAAGTGGTATTTTGGGTTGGTGCAGCAGGTGATAAATGCAACCCTGTGATGGAGACGCAGTAACAGCCAGAAGAAGGAGCAGATGGTGACATCCGGCCAGAGAAGGAAGTGAAAGGGTGAGGTAAGCTGGAACTGGTCCTGGTGGGGAAGGCAAGCTGGAGCTGGTGGCAAATGGAAGAGAAGGAGGGAGCAGATTGGATTTCCCTTTCCCTGTGAGTCCTCATAGCTCTGCTGCTTGCTTTGTGTTACAATATTTTGCCTAATTAAACCTGCTGCTATTTTCCGGGAAGTAAGACAGTTTGCTTTTACAACATGCAACTGTGATTTCCTGGATATTTCAGTAGTTCTGTTGATGAACATTCTTCCGCTTTGCTCCCAGAAATTTCAGGCAGGAGATCTGAAGAGTTGCTTTATGTCACATGTAAAATCAGTGGCAGAAAATAGCAATGCCTATTATAGTTCTTAGATCCAGTGGCTCAGTTCAGTGATTACATCAACTTTGGAATGTTTGCTTCTGGTTTCATCTTTTTTTACTGTCTTTTGGAAATAGCTATCATGTTCATTTGAAACCATATCAGCCATTATAGCTATGCTTTTAAATTTCATAGGGTCAAAGATCACTCCATCCTCAGTGTACATTGAAAATTTTATAAACTAATATGCAAATCCATGTGAATTTTGTTGACAGAAACGTCTAAGTCAATAGTCATGGTAACCGTGTCTAATCTATAATTAATAGCAAAGTCGGCCAAATATTAGGATGCTTAAATCTACAAACATGAAAGGGCAGTTAGAGCTTCAGAGTAGAGTCTGGGAGACCTAGGTTTGAACCCCTATTGTGCTGGGTGATTTTGGATCAATGACATGCTTTCAGCCTAACCTATCTCACAGAGCCTCACATGGCTCACCCTGCTCCATGGCTGTGTGCCTCCTTCCTCCAGCAGCAGCATGGTGCATGCAGGGAGGGGGAGGGGTGTCTGCTGCCCACACCTACTTAGCTGACTGGAATGCGCCAGCTCTGGCCTTGACCATGGTGGTTTACACATGGGAACAGGGTTGTGTGGTTTCCCCATTGCTGTTATGGGTGCTGATACAGTGTAGTGCCAACAGGGCTTCTACATGGCAGGTTTCCCCACAGTTTTCCTGCCCCAGTCATAAGAACATAAGAAGAGCCCTGCTGGATCAGACTAAAAGTCCATCTAATCCAACATCCTGTCTTACATAGTGGCCAACCAGTTCCTCAACAGCAACAACATGGCATTAGAGGCCAAGGCCATCCCTTATATTGCCTCCTGGCCCTGGAATTCAGAGGCTTAGTGAATGTGGATGTTCCCCTCAGTCACTGTGGCTAGTAGCCATTGATAGACTTATCCTACATGAACCTATCTAATCCCCTTTAAAATCTGTTTATTCCTATACATCCTCTGGAAGCAAATTCCACATTTTAATCACTATCTCTGTAAAGTAGTATTTCCTTTTGTCCATCCTGAACTGCCCATCAGCTTCATTGAATGCCCTCGAGTTCTAGTATTTTGGGAGATGGAGAAAAATTTGTCAGCTCTCTCCAACCCATGCACAATTTTTTAAACCTCTATCATATTCCCCCTTAGTCATCTCTTTTCTAAACTGAAAAGTTTCACTCTTCAGCCTTTCCTCATAGGGAAATTATTAGCCTAATTATTGACTTAGATTTCTTTGGCCATAGCCTGTGGTCAATTTATTGGGGCAGACCTTCCACTTCTAAAAAGAAGCCTCTTTACTTTTTATTACTTCTGTGACTTGCATTGTTAACAAAGAAGGCCTTCTTTTAGACTTGGCAGTGCCTTTGGTAACCTGTGAAGTGCATTCTGTTTCAGCTTCAGTTAGTGTCATTATAACTAGCTTCCAAGATTCCTCTAGGAATGACTCTCTTGTGTTTTCCTTTCACCTTCATTTTTACTATTCCCCTCATTTTTATAAAGTTCCCTCCTTTGAAATCAAAAGTCCCCCAGCAGTGGCCATCCCCCTCCTCTAGGTGTTTTAATTTTCTTTTTAAAAAATTAGCAACTAAATAACATTATGTTGGCATAACTTTATAATAATCTGCATGTCAGGTTCTTTGAATTCCCAGTTTCTTTCTTTCTTTCTTTCTTTCTTTCTTTCTTTCTTTCTTTCTTTCTTTCTTTCTTTCTTTCTTTCTTTCTTTCTTTCTTTCTTTCTTTCTTTCTTTCTTTCTTTCTTTCTTTCTTTCTTTCTTTCTTCACCCAGTTTACACAAAGGAACTTGGCTCTGGCTGAAGACGGTCTTCCTCTTCTTCTGTCTTCTCCTTGGCACCAGTCTTTGTCTTGAGTTCCGTTAGACAAAGAAAGTGGCAGTTGGACGATTAGCCTCTCCTGGGGTGGGTAGATTGCTTGCAGGCACAGGTGACATCTGGTGTGTACGTGAGCCGTCCGCTTTGCTGGAATGGAGTCAAGCCTGGTAGGAAGATGGCTGCATGTGGCGTTAGCCCTCCACGGTGGATTCCATGGTCATCGCTTCAAAACCGTTCGCCTGGATAGCTCCTGGCGGTGCAGTTTCCTCCATTCCATGGCTGGGATTCATGTCATATGGAATGACGGGAAGCCATCCGTTCTCCTGGTGGGCACTCTTGTACCGGACTTGAGTGCCTTTGTAGCGTTATGGCTGCTTGTACTACATAAGTCTCTTTTACCCCTGGATAGGTTTGCTCACACTCTCTGGCCAGACGTGTGTGAGTCACTTCTCCAGGTGCTTTGGCAACCAAGTTGGTGATTACGATGTTCTGTAAGGGGGTTTTTCCTCACACCTCACCATCCCTGTTCAAGGTTTGGAGGATCTGTGTCTTGTATGTAACATGCTAGGGGAAAAACAGTCAGAGCCGCTGAATTTTTAATTTCAGTCATGCTTCCTCACCCAAAATGGCTACTTCTGTTTGCTGGTAGTTCAAGGTGCCCATTTATTTTTGCCAATTTGAATTCTGTTGTCTTTCACTAAGGTCTTGATTTTCCATACTGTTTTGGTGATGTCATGATGTGTGATGTGAAGTATTTCATTGGTTGCCTTCGTTGGTGGAGTTTAATTCTAAAACATCTTGAGACATTATGAACGGTTACATAATGCCATTCCGTTTGCTCCATAGTATTTTAGTGGCTGAACTGGAAGTGATTGCCAACAAAAGCAATGGTGCAAAAGGTGTGACAGGAGGATTTCACAGTAAATACTGGTTTTGGTAACTTGACATTTGGTGAAAAATTTGTCAGCCTTGAAAGCCCAAACTTTAGAATGAAAACCAAACAGCAAATGTTGTCGCAGCTCTACTATCTCAAACCTTCTTTGTGATTACCAAAAGAAATTGGGATTGTGTCTACAGGCTCCAAAATAGAATAATGGTTTCCTGAAAATGGCTTTGGTCTCTGAGTAGCCCATATATTTATGCATAAATACACAGGGACCTTCAGTACATTTTAACAGACATCTCAGCTCAGTAACATTCATTTGTAAAGTACCCCAAGAGATGCCATTTTTAGTTTTAAATGGGAAGATTTGCACAAATGGCATCACATAAGTAGTGTATAAGGTCCAGCAGCTGTGGCTTGGCATCATCCTCCATGTTAATGCAAACTGAATTCAAATTATACTCATTATCTAGAAAGAATACAAGCAAATTAGCTGCAATTGTGGTTTATTACATAGTCCTCTGTGCTAAGCAAGCTACTTGTCATGAAAAATACTGTCCCTGAAAACTTACCCTAGCCATTCTTTAAAACCTGCAACACAGAAAATGCAATGATTTATTTAGCCTGGTTATAACTGGGAGGGATAGTGATGTTTCCTGTTATAGTTACCAAATTTCATATTCATTGGGTCACATTGGCTTTGGCACCTGCTCTGATTGGGTCCTTTGTTAAATGGTACAGCCAGCATTTAATTAGATTCAAACGCCACTGGGGTGGAGGACACATAGTATGTATTTTTAACATTTTGGTTCAGCCTCAGAATGAATACACACACACGGAACTTGAGCTCCTCTGGGATTCTTTTTAAAAATAAATGAACATTTAGCAATAGCGCGTAGAATTTGGCCTTTAAGCCAAACTTTTTCTAATGATTTGCTTGCATCTACCTAATTGAAATTATCATACAGCCATTTACAGAAACCTATCTGTTAACTACAGTGCTGATTTCAAGTTTGAAGGAGGTAATGATTTGCCATCTTTTTCATCATTTTGATGCAGTAGTTCTGCATATTTTGTTGTTGCTGTTCAGTCACACAGTTGAGTCTGACTCTTTGCGACCCCATGAACAAAGTCACGCCAGGCCCTCCTGTCTTCCACCATCCTCCGAAGTCTGCTCAAATTAAGGTACCAAAAATAGCTTTGTCAGCCTTTCTCCTAACTGACTAATGTGAGCTAGTAACAAACCCATTTCCTAATTAATGGACACAAAGGCTTTGATCTTTGGAAACGTCATTAAACTCCCTACCCTAACTCCCTACCCTACTGTAATTAGCTGCTTGTACATGAGCCTATCTGCTGTTCTATTGATGAACAGGTCCTAATTAAATTCAGCACCTGGACATTTCTTGTATGCTAACCTAGTACACACTGAGATTGGTCAAGAGGAATTGTTTCTAGTATAAGTAACCTCTCTTACAGTATTCAAAAACCATTGGAGTTTGTATCAACCATGGAACCTGTATTGCTGCATCCAATGGATATACAGTTAAAAGAACCTACAACCTCTTCTGGTCCTTCTGGTCCTAATGCATTAGGCTCTTCTACAATCAACAAGCCTAAATAGTTAGATAATTATGTGATGCTATGGCCAACAACTTACACAAGAAAGAATTATTAAAGACAGCTGGAGATGGAATCATTTGTAACTCTAGTTACTTAAATGGCTGAAAATAAGTACAGCTGTGTGCTGCAAGAGATATTACTACCATAACCCCACCTGTCCCCAGACAGGTGGCCATTCTAAATTGAAGCAAGATTCTTCCACAAACAAGGCAATCAAATCCTAAACAGAAGTCCATTGTTACCTTTGCACCAGCTTATTCTTTCAAATCCTTCTTTAACCTTCTCAAGGAATCGGGGGTGTTTTTGGTTCTGGAGTCATAGGGAAAATAGTTATGTTATGTGGGGTCACTTTGACCCTCTGTTCCAAAGTAGTATAGTTGGGATCTTCTTCATGGTCTCTGTGCAGTCCCACATATGGGTTTATCTGCCAGGATTGGGCCCACCTCGGAGAATTCAAAGCAATCCTTAAGCGTTAATTTTGGCGCGCCTTTCTCCTCGTCCCGGGGAGGAGGCATCGTCTGCGCATGCCTAGACGAGGGGGGGGGGGGGCGCCCAACCCACTCAGTTTCTTCTTTACCGCCGTCTGGAAAACACCTACCTCGCTGATCTCCCTGCTTTCATTGCAGTCCTTTGGATTTCTACCTTCTTCCGTCTCTTCACGTCCTTCACTCCTTTTCATTCTTCATCTGGTATTGTTAAAAAAAAAAAAGTCTTTCTCTGTCTTTCACTTTTCGTCCTCTTCTCCCCCCCCCCCTCTGGGCGGATGGAAGGGAAGGAAAAAATAACTTTTAAAAGGTGCGTTCGCTGTGCTGCGAAAATCCCGTCCACTGACGGACATTCTCTCTGCCTTTTTTGCCTCGGCAAGGCACACTGAACAGACTCCTGTGTGCACAGTTCGGCAAAGAGTCATCACTGCACCCAGTAATGTCGCATGCGTCGGGTTCGCAGACCTCTCCGTCCTCCCTGACCCAAAGGGGAACGGCTCAACCGGTGGCTTCCGTGGCGCACGTTCCCAGTAAGCCTAAATCCGGCAAACACCTAAAGAAGTCTGACAAATCCAAGAAGCGACACCGCACCGAATCGACCTCGAGAGACCCCTCGGATCGGAAGTCTCCTAAGAAGTCCAAGACTAGCCATAAGATTCTTGACCCGATCTCGATGACTCGACCTCCAACGCCTCACCCGTCTACGACCGTTACGACCTCGATTCAGACTACTCCGGCTTCGAAATCGACCTTGACTCCTGCCATTACACCACTCGAAATTGTCCGCATCAGTTCCAGATCACTGTCGGTGCACGAGTCACTGCCTGATCAGATCCTAAGTACCGAGTCTCCGGCCTCAACAAAGAGCCAGCACCTTAACATCTTAGATGCACACTCCTTTCGAGAAGTCTCGACTCTCCGGCAGACAATTACGGCTCCATCACTGACCAGAGCACCTTCGACTCCAAGAGAACCCCCTCTGCGCCTTCGAGAAAAAAGGTCCAGAAGCGGTCACAGAGACCGCTACTACTATTACACTCCTTCGAGGTCAAGGTCACCATCTCCTCGTAGGTACTGAAGATACCGCAGATCGCTCTCTCCCAGCTTCTTCAGACATCGCACCCGTGAGCACTCTCGGTCCTGTGAAGACTCTCGACACCGAGAAAGGGCCTACTATCGGGATCGTTCTCGTGAGAACATCCGCCCTCGCTATCGAGACGCCTCTCCACGATGTGAGCACTCTTACCACGACGACCGCCCATGGTACTGTGAATATGTCACACAACCAAAACCACTTTCTCCAGCTGCTTCTACAGTTGCCGAACCTGCTAAACAGCGTACACAACTCCCAGGGCCAGAACAAATCATCAAGACCCCATAAGTGGATACCCTTGACGATTCAGAAGCAGAGCAATCTATATCATCCCACTCCTCAGCTTCAGGGCTTCACTCTCCAGCATCAGACATCGCCAAACCGTCTGACCTCTCTCCATCTGAGGGACCTAAGTCTTACCTAGACTTACTATGTAATATGGCTAACTCCCTCAACGTGAAGCTAACAACAGACGTGCTTAGAGTCTCAGACGTGGTTTATGACCTAGTGCATGCAGATCTCCCTGTCGGCTCATCATTTCCTATGCTTCCAGTTCATCTGGAAACATTGAAAGAAGCCTGGGACAAACCAGCCTCTGTACCACCAACGTCTAAGAGGGTTGAATCACTCTACAAAGTACATGCTCCTGAATCTAAGTTCCTCTTCAACCATCCTGCTCCTAACTCAATGATAGTCCATTCTTCATCTAAATCTAAACAAACCAGACATCCTGTCCCTCCTGAAAGAGAGGGCAAGAAACTTGACACCATCGGGAGAAAAATCTATTCTCTCACCACTGCCACTACTAAAATTCATAACTATATGGCATACTTCTCCGCGTATGCATACAACCTTACTACTCAACTCAACTCTTTAGTTACAGCTCTTCCTGAGGCTGCACAGAAGCAAGCTACTCATGCTCTACAAGAACTCTCAAGAGTCAGTAAGCAGCAAATAAACACAGCTCGTCATGCAGCTCAATGCTCCTCTAGAACCCTAGCATCAGCAATCGCCTTACGCAGGCATGCGTGGCTCAGGTCTTCTTCTCTGCAGCCGGACATCAAGTTCAAAATCGAGGATTTGCCATTTGACGGGCAGGGCCTTTTCAATGCCACAACGGATTATATCCTCACCAATGTAGATGACAGCAGGAAAAGGGCTAAGAGGCTAGGAGTCACCCAGCCACAGTCACTAACCATGAAACAAAGAACCTGGAAGCCAAACTACTATAAACGTTCCAGATCTCCTCGTCAAAATGAACCTTGGAGGCGTAAGCCTCCTCAGACAAAACAACCCTTCCAACAGAGGGCACGCCCTCAAACTGCAAAAAAGACAACACCGACCAACAAACAGTCTCTTTGACTCCCTTATCCCTCTCCAACAGCCCCAACATCGCCCAGACATCAGACTGCAGCCGTTCTACCACAACTGGGAGTCCATAACTTCAGACTCTTGGGTTCTGACAATCATACAAAACGGATACACCATAGAGTTCAGTTCGACTCCAAGACACCACAGGTTCATAGCTACCCCCCCCCGTCCCCCCCTCTGCTCCTAGAAGTAGAAACCTTGCTGGACAAGGGAGCTATAGAACCAGTTCCACCTCAATATCATCATACTGGATTCTACTCCCGCTACTTCCTGGTGTCGAAGAGAGACAGTGGGCTGTGCCCCATACTAGATCTCAGGAAACTCAATCTTCATATCCATCACAAAAAATTTAGGATGGTCACACTTCAGTCCATCCTCCCACTGATTCCAGAGCAAGCATGGATGGCATCGATAGATCTACAAGATGCCTACTTTCACCTCACCATCAACCACCATCACAGGAGGTTCCTCAGATTCACCATAGGAAATCAGCACTATCAATTCCGCGCCCTTCCCTTTGGTCTCTCAACAGCACCAAGGGTATTCACGAAGTGCATGGCGGTGGTAGTAGCAATTCTGAGACAACAACGAATCTCCATCTACCCGTACACAGACGACTGGCTAGTCGTCGCCCAATCCAAGGAACAGCTCCAGACCGATGTCTCCGCTACCCTCTCCCTCTTGACTACCCTAGGCCTCCAGGTCAACACCGCAAAATCCAATCTGACCCCTACTCAATCCATACAGTTCATAGGGGCACGCCTCTCAACTGTTGCATGCAAAGCATATCTGCCAGCAGACAGAGTGCAACACATCAAATCTCTGGCCAAAGAGATAATTGCACATCGTTCTCAAACAGCTCTCACCTTTCAAAGGATGCTAGGACTAATGGCGGCCACTACCTCCGTCCTTCTATTTGCCAAGCTCCACATGCGCCCTCTTCAGCTGTGGTTTGTACGGACATTTCGCCCCCAACGTCAACACCAACTTACTGTACTGACCATCCCAGCTCACATCATTCCTTCTCTGAAATGGTGGACAATAGACCATCACCTCCTGAAGGGAATGTCTTTTACTCAGACCCCTCCCTCTGTGATTGTCACCACCAATGCTTCCAAGTGGGGATGGGGAGCCCACTTAGGAAAACTCACCGTACAAGGCCAGTGGACAGATTACGAAAGATCTCTCCACATCAATTGCCTAGAATTACTGGCAGTTCACAGAGTGTTGCGATCCTTCCTTCCGTCCCTTCACAACAGACATGTCCAGGTCACATCAGACAACATAGCCACTGTCTTCTACATAAATCGACAGAGAGGCACGGCCTCCACCAGATTGTGCAAACGAGCCTTAGCCCTCTGGCACTGGAGCATTGCCCATGGCATTTTCCTATCTGCAGTGCATCTACCCGGAGTCCAGAACATTCAGGTGGACGCTCTGAGTTGACACTCTGTCAACGACCACGAGTGGACCATCAACAGTCGTTATCTTCACCCTCTGTTCCAGAAATTCGGTACACCGGAGATAGATGCATTTGCATCGCCAGACAATGCACAATGCCCCAGCTTCTACATGCGCGGCCCTTCGTCTCCACTGTCGGCAGGGGATGCCTTCCTACAAACTTGGAACGGACCACTGCACTACCTATTCCCGCCAATACCACTCATCACAAGAGTATTGCAGAAAATTATGACAGACAATGCCAACTGCATCCTAGTGACCCCATGGTGGCTCCGCCAACCCTGGTTCACCACTCTCCTTCTACTATCGAACGGCGCATTTCACCGATTCCCTCAAGCCCAGGACCTACTCTCCCAACAGGGCGGCAAAGTCCTACATCACAACCCTACTCTCCTCTGTCTTACAGCATGGAGAATCAGTTCATGACCTTCCCACCGGAGGTCCGACATATCTTACTCAATTCCAGAAAACCTGCCATTAGGAAATCATATTCCTTCAAATGGAAACGTTTTTCGGAATATGCAAATCAACATAGATTCAAACCCGAATCAGCCAATATTAACCAAATTCTGACTTACACTATAACTCTCTCCAATGCTGGACTTTCCTACTCTTCTCTGAAGGTCCACCTAGCGGCTATCTCCGTGTTCCACCCACGTATCGAGGGCTCCACTGTATTTTTGCACTTTGCCACCAAGACCTTCTTGAAGGGGATCTTTCACCTCCACCCTCCAATCCGCAAAATCCATCCTTCTTGGAGCCTATCACTGGTCCTGAGTCAGTTAATGAAGCCACCCTTTGAGCCCATGGCCTCCATTCCTTTACACCTTCTAACCTGGAAAACGGCCCTACTGGTAGCCCTTACTACCGGCAGACGAGCTAGTGACATCTGCGCCTTCAGAGCAGACCCCCCATACACAGTTTTCCACCACAACAAGGTAGTACTGCGCCCTGACCCCGCATTCCTACCTAAGGTGGTATCACCCTTTCACCTGGGAAAGTCTTCCATCTTGCCGGCGTTCTTTCAACACCCCACAGATATGGGACAAAGCACCCTGCATAACTTAGATGTACGCAGAGCTCTGGCTTTCTACATCGAAAGAACTAGGCAATTCCGTAAGGACAGTAGACTCTTTTTAACTTATGCAACCCACAATCAGGGTGCCAAAATCTCAACTCAGAGATTCTCGAAGTGGATTGTAACCACTATTGCACTGTGCTATGAACTGGCAAAGCAGCCCATACCTGAGCACTTGCGAGCTCACTCTAGCAGAGCTGTCGCAACCTCAACAGCCTTCTGCAAGGGCATTCCAATGGAGGACATCTGCGCTGCTGTGGTTTGGTCGTCCCCATCCACATTCGCCTTGCACTATGCTCTGGATGTCCGTGCCCGGCGTGATACGTCTTTTGGACAGGCTGTGCTGCGATCGATCTTTGATTGATGCCTTCTGCTATCTATTTGTGAGTACAAATTTATTCTCTTGAATAATTAACAGTGCTTTCATTTACAGATCCAGCACCCGCCCCCTGACAAATAGCTTGCCAGTCACCCATATGTGGGACTGCACAGAGACCACGAAGAAGATGGACAGGTTTCTTACCTGTAACTGATGATCTTCAAGTGGTCATCTGTTCAGTCACACATACCCAGCCAGCCTTCCCCGCTGCTGGATGATCATATCAATGCACTTACTACACCTCTATGGCGGCGGGAAGAAACTGAGTGGGTTGGGCGCCTCCCCCTCGTCTAGGCATACGCAGACGATGCCTCCTCCCCGGGATGAGGGGAAAGGCGCGCCAAAATTAACGCTTAAGGATTGCTTTGAATTCTCCGAGGTGGGCCCGATCCTGGCGGATAAACCCATATGTGTGACTGCACAGATGACCACTCGAAGATCATCAGTTACAGGTAAGAAACCTGTCCTTTTTTTTTCCTTTGGGAGGGTTAAGTCTCCCTCTCTCTCATTCTACAGCAAGACATCCAGGAACAACAACAAAAAGTTTTCCCTCAGAAATCATTGTTACTGTAACCACAGATTAAATACCATCATGCAATATACGTTCACATTTACAATTAATATGCTTTTATTTTTCTCCTCCTCTTCTGTTGGCAGATGAGGTTCAGTGTGACCAAGTGCAAAGTAATGCACATTGGGGCCAAAAATCCCAGCTACAAATACAAGTTGATGGGGTGTGAACTGGCAAAGACTGACCAAGAGAGAGATCCTGGGGTCGTGGTAGATAACTCACTGAAAATGTCAAGACAGTGTGCAATTGCAATAAAAAAGGCCAACGCCATGCTGGGAATTATTAGGAAGGGAATTGAAAACAAATCAGCCAGTATCATAATGCCCCTGTATAAATCGATGGTGTGGTCTTATTTGGAATATTGTGTACAATTCTGGTCACCGCACCTCAAAAAGGATATTATAGCATTGGAAAAAGTCCAGAAAAGGGCAACTAGAATGATTAAAGGGTTGGAACGCTTTCCCTATGAAGAAAGGTTAAAACGCTTGGGGCTCTTTAGCTTGGAGAAACATCGACTGCGGGGTGACATGATAGAGGTTTGCAAGATTATGCATGGGATGGAGAAAGTAGTACTTTTCTCCCTTTCTCACAATACAAGAACTTGTGGGCATTCAATTAAATTGCTGAGCAGTCGGGTTAAAACGGATAAAAGGAAGTACTTCTTCACCCAAAGGGTGATTAACATGTGGAATTCGCTGCCACAGGAGGTGGTGGCGGCTACAAGCATAGCCAGCTTCAAGAGGGGGTTAGATAAAAATATGGAGCAGAGGTCCATCAGTGGCTATTAGCCACAGTGTGTGTGTGTGTGTGTGTTTGGCCACTGTGTGACATTGGACTGGATGGGCCATTGGCCTGATCCAACATGGCTTTTCTTATGTTCTGTTAGAAGATTATCCATCTGCTGGAAGAAGGCTTCTGCTGAAAACTGCTTTCACTTCCACGTGTGTGCTTTTCAGTTCTGTATGCCCCATCCCAGCTCTCTTTTCAGCCACTGAGGGTGCATTCGTTTGATAGTCCCCTCTGATGTTATCAGTCTATTCATTTGTTGGGGATGACAATGCAGACATTGCAACAGTGCTCACCCATGAATGTAGAGTGCTGGACTGGAATACTGAGGAAGCCCTGTGCCTGCACAAAATACTTTCCTTCATAGCAGATAGTGCGGAAACTCTGTGCAAAGAGCACTTTGATCTGCTCTCTATTAAAATAAATCACATTAGGGCTGAACTGATTCAAAAAGGCCATACTCATTTCAGTGTTGTAGTAGTGTGCAACTTTCTGCCATTAAGAGGTTTGGTCAGCTGACCAAGACAAAGTGATTGTTGGGCTCATAGAGAAGAGACTAGGAAATGTATTAACATTGACACCTCTGTCCTTTTCTCCTTGATTGCTTGGAGGAGTGGCATAAGGAAGTATACCAACACCATTTTATATTTCTGTGCACTCATCTATTCTGCTAGAGATCATTCATGATGGAGACTTTCTAAATACAAGCTATTATTTTTCAGCTTGCATGCCGCACAGTGAATTGAACACCAGGAGGTTTTCATACAGCACTGGGTATTCACAAAGTAATGAATCTATCTTATCCTCAGATGTCAGAACGCCCACATTAAGTTGAATGACAAAAGTTGGCATCATGTTTATTGCCATCAATAAAGTTTATTTCCCACCATTTAAATGACAGATGTTGAGAACATGAAATTCCCTGTCTGCTGCAGGTTGAGACTTTGTTTTTCTGGATCTCTGAAATAATAACCCAGGTGGAGGGGCAACTGAAAAAATTGTTAAGGACCAATTAAATTATAAAGGATTTGCAGTAAAACTCTGACAGTCTTACTGATGAGATTTGAGTCAACTGTTTTCCCAGATTAATTTAACATGGTTGTTTAGAAAAGTACAAGAAAGGAGACCATGGGTTTGTATGTCTGCCCATTTTGAACAGCTGCTGTTTCTTAGGCAGAGGCAGGGATGGTTCATAGGGTTGCCAGGTCTGTGTTGGAAAATACTCGGAGGCTTTGGGGGTGGATCTGGGAGAGGAAGGGACCTCAGCATGGTAAAATGCCATAGAGTCCACCCTCAAAGCAGCCATTTTTTCCAGGGGATCAGTTGTAAAAGTGGGAGATCTCCAGGCCTCACCTGGAGGCTAGCAACCATAATGGTTCATAAAACTGGCAGAGGAGTGGTACCTGAGAAGAGGTGGCCAGATGTGACTTATCTCTGTTGTTACTTTCCAGACCTGTGCTGCTGTTGCTTCAAGGTGAGCTGCAGAGCATCTCTCTAGCCCACTGTAGTTCTGACAATAGGGGTGCCAGCCGCCAGGTGAGAACTGGGGATCCCCTGGAATTACAGCTCCTCACCAGATTGCAGAGATCTGTTACACTGGAGAAAATAGATGCTTTGGGGGGGGGGGGTAGACTCTATGGCATTGTACCCCACTGAGGTTCCTGTTCTCCTCAAGCTCCATCCCAAAATCTCTAGGAGTTACTCCTCAGATCTTTTCACAGTGTCGGATACAATCATCCGAAGGCAGTTGTTCCTGTGATAATGTACATGGCTAACAATGGAATGCGCAGGAAATTAACCGACCAGCATAATTCGTATCTATCAAACTGTTATATTTACTCTCTGCTATATTAATGTAAAACACGAACTTTGTAATCTTGTCATATTAAGCAGATTAACAACTTCTACTTCAGCTATTTATGGAAAATAATGAATGATTAATGTAAGATATGATAACTCAAAGCATTTTTAAATATGAAAAGGTGCTTACTGATCTAAAGCAGGGCATCAGCTTATTTTGGAATTGCTAAAAGACACTGACAGTACATCTAAACATGATGTATGCTCAACTCAGTTTTGAACGAAGGTTTTTGGGAGGGAGGGGCATGGTAATGCTTTTACTATACCGGTTATTGGATGGATGTGGTTTGGTAAATGGAGTGCCTGAAAAAGAGACCTTCCACAGTTGAATATAAGTGGGGGACCTGGTTAAGGTTGCCAATCCCCAGGTGGGGGCAGGGAATCCCCCGGTTTGGAGGCCCTCCCCCGCTTCAGGGTCGTCAGAAAGCAGGGGGAGGGGAGGGAAATGTCTGTTGGGAACTCTATTATTATTCCCTATGGAGATTTATTCCCATAGAAAATCATGGAGAACTGATCCGCGGGTATCTGGGGCTCTGGGGGCCCCCCTGTTTTTTGGGGTAGAGGCACCAAATTTTCAGTATAGCATCTAGTGCCTCTCCCCAAGTTTCAAAAAGGGGTCCAATTCTATGAGCCCCAAAAGAAGCTGCCCCTAGCCTTTATTATTTCCTATGGAAGGAAGGAATTGAAAAGGTGTGCCGTCCCTTTAAATGTGATGGCCAGAACTCCCTTTGGAGTTCAATTATGCTTGTCACAGCCTTAATCTTGGTTCCACCCCAAAGTCTCCTGGCTTCACCCCCAAAGTCCCCAGATATTTCTTAAATTGGACTTGGCAACCCTAGACGGTGGGGGTATCTTATTTTTCCTGTATACCCCTCCCCCACCATTTTCACTTTCTCTTCACTGATAGCCTCTATAGGTCATCCCCTTTTCCTGCTTCCTTCTCTCCTTCCCTCTTCTGGTATGGGTGCAGCGGTGTGGTGGCTGCTGCCACCAGGCTGGACTATATTTATTTATTTTATTTATTTATCAGATGTATATCGCCGTCCCCTGACAGGCTCAGGGCGGCTAACAACAGTTTAAAAACATTAGTAATTTACAAACATATTAAAATTAGATATATAAAAACATTTCCATACATATTAAAAATCCAAGATGACAAGCTTCTGATTTCCATTATATTAATTCAGTGAGATTGTCGATGCTGAAGGTAATAGCCACCTCCCCCTAACCATTAAAGTTGAGTTTGAAAAGTTTGGTCTTACAGGCCCTGCGGAACTGTGGCAGATCCTGCAGGGCCCTGATGTTTTCGGGGAGGGCATTCCACAAAGTGGGGCTATTACTGAGAATGCTCTGGCTCTAGTGCTGGTCATTTGAGCTTCTTTCGGTCCAGGGATCTTAGCAGATAGTGATGGCTGCTGCCAGGTTTGGAAGGTCTGGCAATGATGTTGTGATTGGCTAGCAACCTCTAATATGGCCATTGAGATCTCAGAGGATATTCTTTTTTAATGCTACATGCATTGTTCCTATTATTTGGGGGAGTTTTAACCTTCTGATGTGTTTTATTTAAATACAGGTTTTTCTAGAAACCTGGGTGGGACTCCCTTCAGATCTATAGAGAAATTCTGTGTATCCATCCCTAGCTTCATTGTGTAGGTCTGATGACAGTGTACTCTTTGGTGTAGTTCAGAATTAAATATATATATTTTTTGTTCTTCTGTTGAAGAATGAGAAATGAGTGATGTAGAGAGGAACAGGAAGTTATGGTCCCTGCTGCTTCCTGTGTCCATGTTACTTGATCAGAACTCTACTTATAGGAGTTTTGTGTATGAAATGTGGCAGTTTTATTTCTGATGTGAATGAGACAGTAATCATAAAGGACCTGTATTTTCTAATCATCATGCATTATTGCTATGTCCAGAAATGCTCTTTGTTGCTTGTGAATTGTAGTTAAATGAGTATGGTAGGATGGTGAAGTAATCTATCTGGTGTATGATAAAGTCAAGTTCTGTAGCTTTTGGCTTAAACATTATTTATAGACAATTCCTTAAGTTAAAAATATGGGGTGTATTTTCAAGTTATTGCATTGCTTACATTAGGGAAAGGCCCCTTGTCCCTTGCAGCTAATCTTCAAGCAGGATTTTTTTCTCCTTTACACCTGAAGTAGTATGCACTTTCTGAAATCCCTATTAAAATAGGAGAGACCTTATTTCTTCCATTTCACAATTGGCAAAGGAAATATCCATGCTTCTCTATGTATAGCTTTTTATCTCCTTCCTGTCTCTGACAACAGTGTTGTTTTGCTAGCACTTTAATCATTTGTAAGGTATTTGTAAGAGAAGGATGAAGGTACAACATGAAATATTCATGGCTCATTTTCTCTCCTACAAAAGGTTGAAAGCGTCCGAAGTTGGAGTTCAGGCAACTTGAAGCATATGGAAATAGTACCTGCGGCTGTGCCTGGGGGGGCTACCTTTGACCTTTTCTTTAGTGGAAATAAACAAGACATTTCTTCATTTCTTTAATCCCTTAAAAATGGTATCTGGTTATCATCATGTATTTATGGTCTGTGTTTTATCCTGTTTGTTCAGCAATTGATATGGCTTGGATCTAAGCTTCCACTGTATGAGGAATCACATGCTTTTTCCTGAAGAAATACAGTATGAATCTTCCATGCAAATTATCCCTGTCTGTCCTCCAAAGATATGGTGGGAGGGAATTGAGCACTGTTGTTTATTCTCAAAACAAAGTCTGTCTGATGAAGTGTGTATGGACATGAAAAATCAAAAATCACACCCTGAATAAAACCTTGTTGGTCTTTAAGGTGCCATTGGACTTTGACAAAAAGGGATAACCCTTTTTGTTTGGCAGACTGAATGTTCCTTCAAATCTAATTTTATTTATTTCTTGACAGCATTTTTATACCACCTCTTCAAACAAAGTTGCCCTTAGCGATTTACAAGACTAAAGGGAAAGTGCAATAGGTTAAATCCAAAACAGTAATACAAAAATAAAGCAACATGAAGGAACAAAAATATTTCATAATTGGAGTTTCTAGCAATATGAATCCCTCACCCCATTTTTACTTTGCTACTCCAATGAATACCATTGGGGGATGGGGAAACACTGGTGATAGTTCGCTCACTGATAGGTAAATGGCATCCCTATCTAGTAAAAAGATAAGACAGCAATATCTATTAAAAGAAAATGGCAGCAAATAGACAACCCAAATTAAGAGGTTAAAATATGATCCAGAGTGTCTAGGAAAATAACCACCTCATTTCAAATGGTGCCTGCAGAGGGAATTTACAGAGGGGCTTCATAGGAGGACTGTAAAAGTTGGGTAGGCTCATATGAGAGCAGGGCATCATGCCATCAATCATAGAGTTGCCAACTCTGGGTTGTAGAGTTGCCATGTTCCATCTGGCCACTGGCAGGGAATGGGGGGTAGAGTAGAGAAACTCCTTGAGATTTGGAGATGGAGCCTGTGGAGGACAGGGAGCTCAGTGGGGTATAATGCCATGGACTCAACCCTTCAATTTTCTGCAGGTGAACTGGTCTCTGTAGTCTGGATATGAGCTGTAATTCCAGAGGATCCCCACGTCCCCCCATGGAGGCTAGCATTCCTGTATGGTGCTTCGCATGCAAAATAGTATATAAATATTTCAAATACGCAGAGGTCGTTTTGTAGAAAAATAGGTGGTGGAGCTAATTAGCATAACTCATTAGCATATCAAAAGCAACCCGATGCAAGAAAGGAGAGCCCCAGGTGAGCAAGGCCTGCTTGGGGTGGCTAAAGATCTATCCTTTCCTGCCACCCCACCCCACAGTTAAAAGGCCAGCAAGCCAACCACTGCCGAAAATCACATAAGAAGTGGAGAAAGGGTGGTGTGGACTTCTCCAGGGATTAATGAGGGCTGCTGGGGGTGTGGTGAAGCTCCTGGCGGCTGGCTGGCTGGCTGCCTGCTCTCCTAATCCAGGAATTGTTATGCAGTTGCACCTACTCTTCAATGGACAAGGTAGGAGGAGGGGGGCATCAGAAAGGTTCAGGAGTATATATATGCAGACAAAATTTTTCTTTTGTTTAATTTACTGCTTTATTATTTTGATGGTCACACATGATAATACGGTACTTATCAATGTGTTTGGAATTGTTTAATAGATGACAAGATTGTAAATCATATTAATATAAAATTAATAAAATTGTAGAAAGGAAGGTAGGTAGGTAGGTATGTAGGTTCATGACCTGAGCTCCTTCTGAATCTGAATATATTCTTTCTTCATTCAAGCCCGATAGTCTAACCAGCCCATTTCTCTTCCAGGTAACCAAAGATTACGCTGCAGAAAGTGTGACACAATTTGTACATTGCCTGCAGGCATTATTTTACTTGTGCCAATGCAAATTGACTGTCAGATTCCAGGTGGAATTTTTTTCTCTCAAACATGAAATACTGTATATTTTGTCCTCTGACCTTTGAGCCACCTATTCCATCAGCCTTTAACAAAAATCTTTCACAATGCTTTTCCCGCTTCATGCCTTGATTCCCTCCTGTCTCTCTACATCTCTTCTTAAGCACCTGTCACAAACTGGGATTCACATGACTTTAAAAAATGAGAAGGTTTCTATGCTTCCCATGTGCCCTTTGACAAAGACAATGGCCTGACAAGGGGTGTGTGTGTTAGAGAGAGAGATGTCTTTTTATTTCAGTTTTCTCCGTAATCAAAAGACATTAACCTTGCATATCTAATCTCCATTTAAGGGTTAGTGGAGGAAGAAACAGAGAGAAAAAGGGAGTGTGAGACTGATAGGCAAATCCTAGGTAACTCTCCATTGGGTTGAGCTGTAAGGCTCATAAACAGAAGCCAACAGAATATATTCATTTGGCACAGCTAGAGATCATTTGTACCTCTGGTTTTGTGTATGAAGGATTGGAAAGAGGCAGCAAAAAGCCTTTTCTGGGCTTTGCCTCCAATGATCATGCCAAGGAGGATAATGATTTCTGGATTTCAGGAGCTTGCAGATACTCCATCTATGTGCTTGTGTTCAGCATTTCTGGCACTCTGTCATGCTGTCTTTCCCTCATTAATCTCTGCCACTGTGATTAATTCTGTCCATGTGCTTGCTCTGTAGTAGTGTCCCTGCCTCACCCTGATCCCCTTGTTCTTCTGCCATGGCTGCAGAAAATATGACATTTTGCAAAATCTGGGTGATAAAGGTCATTTGGAAAGAGATGGGTTTTCAAATGCCAATAGAGGATCATTCAGCACAAGTACCTTGCCGTGTCCTGCATATGAGAGTTCATTCTGATGAGCACAGAGTGGGCAGGAAGGTAGTATAAGAGCTGAGTGGTAAACTGAGAGGGGCGTATTGTAACAAATGGAAATGCAAAGAAAAGGAAATTAGGGTTGCAGTCTTGAATATAGCCACCTCCACACCACTTCCCTTTTAAGTGTATGGGAACTGTATGTAGAAAATGAATACCAGCATGTAGGCTTAAATAGTACAGATGTGTATGGAAGTTTAGTTTTCCAGTTACAAATTCACAAACACACACAATGCTCATTGCCATTCCTTTTTTGGCAGTCCCCATCACAGAAGAGGTTCTGCCAAGTTGCAATACCATTCACACCATCTGTAGAATCGGCTGTCTAAATCCAGAGAAAGAGGACTATGACAAGGGAGGATTTTGAATCCTGATCGCTGCCACCAATTATGAGATAGGTGTGACTGATTTAACCAACACTCCGCTAAAATTGATCACCCTGTCACTATTTATGTTTTAAAAATTTACCCCTCAGAAAACGGCACAGTAGGCAAAGGGCAGGATTAAACAAAAGTTGGTTTATTAAAACAAACTGGTAG
Organism: Heteronotia binoei; assembly: GCF_032191835.1. Classification (NCBI taxonomy): domain Eukaryota; kingdom Metazoa; phylum Chordata; class Lepidosauria; order Squamata; family Gekkonidae; genus Heteronotia; species Heteronotia binoei. The sequence goes on along the minus strand of NC_083228.1, from coordinate 72,429,757 downwards.
GGAAGAGGATTAATATGTATGTAGCTGTTTGGGCTTTAGCAGATAGAAACAAACATTTAAAACTGTACACAGAGCACTTCTGAGGTGATTAGCTACACATGATACAGTGTTTCCCTGAAAGTTGCTTCACTTTCCCTAAAAGTCTTTGCATTAGACCTTCTCCTGGTGGCACAATTGTTACTGTCTGCCCATTCAGACTAGTAACCTGGGCATTTGGCACCTTTTGAGGACCTTGTATTGTCATCTCAAAATCCCTTTTCCAATGCCTGATCTGCCAGCCTTTCAGCTCCCCCCCTCCTTTGGACGCTAAGCTTAACAAAGGGACTGTTTCCCCCCTCAAGATGTGCTTATTTGATTGACAAATACAGAGACTGTTCTTCACTTCGGAGAGCAGTCTCTCACCAGAGTCTCTGATTTAAAAACCCACTTTACGGGCTCTGCATTAGACTCTGTCTTGTGACTTTTGTCACACTCTCAAGAGCATCTCCAAAAGACCTCTGCTCTTTTCCTAGTCTTCAACTCCCTTCAGCTCTGTAACTGAATTTTTCAATTGCCCAACTGCCCTTCTCCCTTAACAGTTTGAAGTAATCTACCAATGAGAGTGAGTTCTATCAGCTGTCACTCAATGGTCCTTAGCATGCATATTGCTGCTGTTTGTCACAAGGACAGTGCCATCCTTGTTAAGGAACCCTTCCTATGATCTTATAGTGATCTCAATTTAATTCTAAACCCACTTTATAGCCATTATTTGAAGTTAAAATAATGATTTTGTGAAAAGACACAGACTGGAGCACCTCACAAATCTGTGCGACTATTCCAGAAGAAGAAAGATTGCAGCAGAAATTGTTTTAGACAGATGCAGTAGAAAGCAGGTCAGAGTCAGCTTGGGAGGGTGACCACTAAGAAATTTTCCCTGTTACCTTCCCAACCACACTCTTGGAAATCCTGTCAGAACTATAAAAAATAGGCACCAAACGTTTTCAAATTTCAAAAACCACAAAAGAATATTTATTGGTTCACAAAAGGCAAGGCAGAGGGATAAAATAATATTGATTAGGCTTTTTAAAAGGCAAATCAGTTGGCAGGCAATTCAAAATAAACAATCTCTACCAGAGATATGTCAGGCTGAGATATCTTAAAAAATACAAAACCAGGCAGGCTTAATAACTAGCATGAGGTGGAGAAGGTGGGCCATGCAAGGAAGGTGTTTTAGGCCCTGATGCTGGACAGCTGCCTTAATGTTGGAGCCACCATCAGTCACAGTGAAGTCCGTGGCAATGTCCCTGCCTACCCAGCCCTCTAACTGCCATGAGAGGGTGACTCTGAGAGTGTCTGTCGTGTGTAGCGCGTCAACTGCTTCAGCATGCAGCAAGGCCCACCGGTAGCCGGTCTGGTGACCCTGCCTTCTGCTAGTGCCACCCCCACCCCGCAACTCACTGGGTTGCCACCAATGCACAGTCAGGGAGAGATATCCTTCAAATTCATGTGGGGAGCTCCAGAGATCTAAGGTGAAATGAACAGTCCCCTCAGCAGCATGGGCAGCATGTGTCATGGGTGCTGGGGGCCCTGCAGAAGAAGCCGAGCCTGCAGAAGAAACTGTGCCCCTGCCACCTGCACCAGTGCCCCTGCCACCTGCACCAGTGCCCCTGCCTCCTGCTGGAGAAGATCCAAGCCCCCCTGCCTCGCCCTCTCGGGTGGCTCGTGTGCGTGACCGCCTTCGTCAGGACCTCAGGGATCGGAGGAGGGCAGCACGCTCACGAGCAAGATGCTCCCTGAGCCCTGAGTTTTGAAAGGATTCTGGCCTTCTAGGAGTGAGGGTGCTTGAGTCTCAGCAGGATCCTGGCTGCCCTCTGAGTCAGCAATTAGCCCAAATGGGCAACAGACAGCAGAGGGCTATATAGCTGTGGGCTTTGAGAGAAGGCTTTGTGGAAGCAACTAGGCACTTACCTGACGTTCTAGCATCCACTTTGGCTTCTGGACCCCCTGACTCTGGCATTGACTTCTGGACCCCCTGACTTCGGCTTCTGAACCTCTGACCTATGATACCTGGACTGTGATTCGGTTTTGGCGCTTTGGACCCTCCTTGCTACCCAGCTACAGACCTTGGACTGCCCCTGGACTTCGACTGGCCTGGCCCCAGCCCGTGACAGATTGCTTCCACCACCACAAACACCCATTCCACAGGATGGATGCTGAAGCAAGTGGAACTGCAGGACTACTGGCTGCTCTCCAAGCCCAGGTACAGCAGCTGACACAGGCAGTAGTGCACTTGCAGCAGCAACCTGTGACCAGTGCTCCAGCCAAGTGCCCAGTTCCCCCACCTGACAGATTTGGGGGTGCTGTGGAAGAATTTCCTGCTTTCCTGGCGCAGTGTCGGCTGTACTTCGAGCTAAGAGCATGGGACTTTCCCAATGACAAAACAAAGGTGTGTTTCATCATTAGTCTGTTAAAGGGGCAGGTGGCCAAGTGGGCCACACCCCTACTGGTTGAATCCTCTCCCCTGCTGACTGATTACCAGGGGTTTGAGGCCCACCTGTCTGCTGCCTTCTCGAACCCAGTCCAAGCAGCTACAGCCAACCGGAAAATCAGGGCCCTGAAACAAGGCAAATCCTCAGTGGCTCAGTACGCCACCGAATTCAAGCTCCTGGCCCAAGACTTGGCGTGGAATGAGGCTGCCCAGATAGACCAGTTTACCGAAGGGTTGGCGGAGGAAGTCCTGGACGAACTGGCCAGGGTGGAGCAGCCACCCACGCTCCAAGGACTTATCACCCTCTGCATCGATGGCCGCCTGGAAAGTCGCCGCCAAGCCAAGACCAGAGGGCACCAGCTCCCTGCGCCGTGCCACTCGGCTCCTCTTCCATCCCCAGCTAGTACCAGAGACGAGGGTGAGCCTATGCAGCTTGGAGCTGCTCGACGCCGCCTGACTCCAGAAGAAAAGGCCGGACGCCGCACGCAGAATCTGTGCCTCTACTGCGGCACGGCAGACCACTATGCCTCTGGCTGACCTGCTAAGCGTCGGATACCCGGACCTTCGTTGCCACTGCCGCCAAAAGGGCAGCCCCAGGTGTAAGTGGACCCTCCAGCCTGGGGCGACTAGCTGGGTCCTCCGAACAGCAGGCTGATACCCCGGGCCCGTTCCTGCTACCAGTCAAACTCCGTCTTCCCGATGGACGCTGGCTGTTCGTGTATGCCATGCTGGACTCGGGAGCGGCCCACTGTTTTGTAGCTGCCGCCTTTGTAAAGCAGCACCAGATCCCAGTGCAGACAAAAGAGATTCCAACGCTGGTGGAGGCTATTGACAGGCGCCTCCTCTGTTCTGGCCCCGTCACCCAGGAGACCTGTCCCATCACCTTCCACGTCCAGCAGCACCAAGAACAGCTGCAGTTTGATGTCGCCCGCATGCCTCGCTTCCCACTGATTCTAGGCCTTTCCTGGCTGAAGCTGCACAACCCGATTGTGGACTGGGCCCAGCAGGAACTACGCTTCCGAGACCCATGCCCCCATCTGACTCCTCCCACCACTCTAGCAGCCGGCATCCCGAGTGGTGTTCCTCAGCTCCCTCAGAAGTATGCGGATTTCGCAGATGTCTTTGAAGAGACAGGAGCTGATCAGCTTCCCCCTCACCGGCCCTATGACTGTGCCATTGATTTGGTTCCTGGGGCACCACTCCCGGTGGGGCGTCTGTACCCAATGTCGGAGCCTGAGCTGGCAGCTCTGTGAGACTTCCTGGACAAGAACCTGAAACGCGGATTCATCCGACCCTCAACCTCTCCCCTGTCTGCCCCAGTCCTCTTCGTGAAGAAGAAAAGTGGGGAGCTCCGGCTGTGCAATGACTACCGGGCCCTGAACAAGATCACCATCCACGACCGGTACCCTCTATCACTGATCCCTGAACTTTTGGATCGCTTAAAGGGGGCCCAAATCTACACCAAGCTGGACCTCCGTGGAGCGTACAATTTGGTGTGCATACGGCCCGGAGATGAGTGGAAGACTGCGTTTGGGACCCGATACGGGCAGTACAAGCACCTGGTGATGCCCTTCGGACTGACCAATGCCCCCGCTGTCTTCCAGAGGTTCATGAATGATGTATTCTGGGACCTGCTCGACCGCTTCGTGATCATATACCTAGATGACAGCCTGATTTACTCCTGCAATCCTGCCCAGCACGCCGAGCACGTTCGCCAGGTCCTGCAGCGCCTATGAGCCCACGGCCTCTACGCCAAGCTGGAGAAGTGCGAATTTGACCTGCGTTCCGTCGAGTTCCTTGGTCACATTGTGTCACCGCAGGGAATACTCATGGACCCCAGAAAAGTGGAAGCGGTCCTGACCTGGCAGGCTCCTCAGAATCGCAAGGACCTGCAACAGTTCCTTGGTTTCGCCAACTACTATTGGCAATTCATTCCAGCCTATGCATCCCTGACCACGCCCCTGACTCAACTACTCCGCCCCAAAGAACCCTTCCACTGGTCCCCAGAGGCCGATAACGCCTTCTCCACCCTGAAGACCCGCTTCGCCACCGGGCCACTCCTGAGATACCCCGACCCCCAGCTTCCCTTTACGGTGGAAGCTGATGCCTCCAATGTGGCCCTAGGAGCAGTGCTGTCCCAGCACGAGGAGCCGTCCCAGCCACTCCAGCCCTGCGCCTATTACTCGCGCCAGCTCACTGCTGCAGAGAGGAACTATACCATCTGGGAGAGGGAGTTGCTCGCGATCAAGGCAGCTTTTGAGGTTTGGAGACATTACCTTGAAGGGGCTCACCACCCTGTCCAAGTGCTCACTGACCACCGGAACTTGGAGCATCTCCAGACCACCCGCCGTCTCAACCAGCGCCAGATCCGGTGGTCCCTATTCTTCTCCTGCTTCGACTTCAGGATCACCTACATCCCCCATACCCAGAACCGGAAAGCCGATGCGCTCTCGCGGAAACCGGAATACGCCCCTGCTTCAACTGAGACCGCGCCTGCTGCTCCCATCCTGCCGCCCTCAGTGTTTGCAGCCACCTCCACTTCACCAGCACTCGTGGAGGACATTCGTGCTAGCCAGGCCAATGATCCCTGGGTCCAGCAACACCTCCAGGCACTCCAAGATGGCTCAACAGGCGAGTTCACGACTCGAGGCGGCCTCTTGCTACACCGTGAACGCCTCTATGTGCTGCCCGGGCCCTTGCGGGCAGAAGTGCTACGCCTGACCCATGACGCGTTACCTGCTGGGCATTTTGGACAGCATAAGACCACCCACTTGCTGACACGGGAATTCTGGTGGCCACAAGTTCGCTCCGATGTTGCCCGTTATGTCAATTCCTGTGACGTCTGCCGATGGGCCAAAGACATCCCTGCCAAACCCCCAGGATTGTTACAGCCCTTGCCCACACCCTCAGGACCCTGGGATACCATCTCGATGGACTTCATCACAGAACTCCCGCGATCCAAGGGTCAGACTTGTATCTTAGTGGTCGTCGACCTGTTTACAAAGATGGCCCACTTCATTCCGTGCCCGAAACTTCCCACAGCTCAGGAGACGGCCCAGCTCTACCTGCAACACATCTTTCGTCTGCACGGACTCCCAGCCCACCTAATCTCAGACTGGGGCCCCCAGTTCTCCTCTCGGTTCTGGCAAGCCCTCCATTCCAGCCTGGGTACTCGAGTGCACCTGTCCTCGACCTACCACCCACAGATGGATGGTCAGACGGAGCGCACCAATGCCATGCTAGAGCAATATCTCCGCTGTTACACCTGTCAACAGCAGGATGACTGGATCACCCTGTTGCCCCTAGCGGAGTTTGCATACAACAACGCGGTCCATTCATCCACCCAAATGACCCCGTTTGCTGCAACCTATGGGTGCCCCTCTTCTGCTGCCTGTCACTCATGTCACCCTTGGCCAGTGTCTCACCTGAACTGAGAGTGGGTTTTTTTTATAAACCTACCTCACTACACTGTACCCTGAACCAATGGGTGGCCTGACTTCTTTTTAAAAACTCTCTCAGCAAAACTTCTTCTTGTTGTTTTTGGTCCCTAGCCTGTCCTCCTTTGGGTTGGGGGTAGTAGTAGTCTGATAAAGTTTAGGAGACTAGGTGATCCTGCTTCTACCTGGCTACAGTTTTTAAAGGGCTACCTTGAGATGAAAGCAGTCCTCCTAGTTAAACTTCTCCTAACTAGATCCTGGGGCAAACTAGATTTCCTTGCAAACTAGAAATCAGGTGTCCCCCTATGACTAGAGACAAGCTGTGGTTTACCCTATGGAAATCTAAGGATGCACCTGCTTTCAGTGGCTGAAAGCAAGATGCACTGCAACCCTAGTCTCTTTAAAAGGCAGCCTGATGTGGCCTAGTCAGTCACGCTGCCTTTTGAAGAAACCTGAACTGCAGTCTTTTCAAATTGCCCCTCTCTGGCCTCCTTGAGTTTGATAAAAACTGAAGCCCTAAACTGGATTAGTTTTTTCTGAAAATTGAAAAAACACAATCCCCAAAAACACCTTATTTGTGGGTGTTAGCACCTATTTACTGGTGCTAGCCAAACTGAAAACACCCTCAGATTCCAAAAATAACTCTATGAAAACAGGAGCGTGACCCAACCCACACAGCCCACCCATGCACCAATTCCTTCACACCTAGTGGGGGAATTTAACCCCCCCAAAACTTAACAGTGAAAGCCTTAACTTTTAACAAAGAAACGTAGGCCAAAACAAACCCCCACCCCCCATCAAGAACCAGAGCAAGGAAAAAGGGGCAACAGGACAGGAAGCAACACCAACACAGCAGCAACAAATCAGAGAATCCTTTTAAACCACTAAAAGACTTGACTTTTAACAATAAAAATTAGGCCAAACTGACCCCCTCCCCCCAAGAAACAGAACCAGGAGAAAAAAGGAACAGCACAACAGCAACCCAACACCAACACAGCAGCAACAACTCAGAGAACAAACTTGACTTTTAACGATACAACTTAACCAACCTCTCCCCCCCCCCCCCCCAAAACCTTCACCCTAACCCCAAGAAATCCAAGCCACCCAAATCAGGAAAAGTAAAAGGACACTGCACTTTTAAAAGTCCTCTTACTAAACTAAGATATAGGCAACCCCCCTCCTTCCTCCACCCCAGGCCAGCCCCAGCAGAACCCCCTAACCCTAACCCCAAATATGCCACCCACCAAAATCTGAATAAGTAAAGGGACTCTAAGTCTTAAAAAGTCCTTTTACTTTTATCCTAACTAAAATAAAAACAAGAACCTCAAGTCTTACCTTAGATATTTTCTCCAGGCAGGCCAGGCAAGGCTGAGAGAGAGCAGCAGCAGCTGAAGGCAAGGGCCAGTGCAGCACAATCTCTCTCTCTCAGTCAAAGCAGTCCAGCACAGCAGCAATGGAGTCCACTCAGTCAGACTCTTTAAAAAGGTTCTCTGGACCTACACAGAGCAGTTTCAAAAAAATACCACTGCGCTGTGATTGGCTAGAGAACAGTGTTTACTTGGATACCCAAGTAAACAAAAAAACAACAATGTTGCTGATGGCTGGGGGATTAGCCCAGCCATCAGCTATACAACAGCCTGCAAAACATTTTGCAAATGCATGCTTTGGATTGGCTGCTAGGGCCCCTCTCCCGCTCCACCTCCCTCTCTGATCCCAGGGAGGCTATGGGAGAGGCGGGAAAAGGCTTCCAAAGGCGGGAAAGGAGGCAAGCAGCTTCCCTGAGGCTGTAAAATCTCCTTTCCCGCCTTTTTCATTGACTTCAGAATACTTCAGAATACTGATTCGGCGGTATTCGGTGGAGCCATAAACAGCTCCTGTTTAAAGGTAGGAAATTGGATTTGGAAGTATACGGCGCCGTATACTTCCGAATTAGGGGGTATTTGAGGATTTATTCAATTTGGCCGAACCGAATTCACATCCCTACTCTCAATTCGCTACATTTCCATTACCATAACTGCGGCCCAGCCAAACATTGCAAGGCTGTTCCCAGATTTCAGGCTAACTTGCCTGAGTCTGTCACAGAAGGATTGTATCCACCCATTGTAGGATATAGATAGTTACTCTCATTGTGGTATAATAATTTGCTAATGCATTTTCCTGTGTGGACAAGAAAATCAAGTTTCAAATGATTGCTATTGCATTGAATATTGATTATGTAGTGTCCAGTGATGTATGGATGCAGCCCAAATGCTTTAAATAAGAGAATAACTGCATTCCTAAGTACCCTTACTTGAAAGTAAATTGCGCTGAAAATCAGTGGGGCTTATTTCCACATAAAGAAACTTAGGACCTGAATAAATGAAAGGGTTTATTGATATAAATATCTCTCTGGGGATCATCGTTTACCTTATGTAGGCAGTAGCAATGTCTACCTGCCATTCCCTTCCATGGAACAGTGCAAGACAAGTTACAACTGGTTTATGATTCATGGTATTACTGAGAAATGAATTTTCTCACCACAATTCACAATTTACCAGAAAGATGGCCTTTCCTTGCTTGCTTTGATTTCTGGTATTTTCCCTCATTCATCAGGCTAGGGCAGGTCTTTATGAACTCAGAGGAAAAGAATAGATTGGTCTCTTGTGTGACCCTTGGATAGTGGCCATTCCTCTTGGATCAACAGCTCTGCTGTTTTGTTGTTACAGAATTTGATCATCCAGACAGGCATCATTAATCCTCCCACAAGATTACTGGCTCCAATGTATAGGACTGTGCGCTCTGCATACTGTAAGTCATGTTCAAAAGTGAATTGTTGACTGTTAGTAAATTTAATTGCAAACAAGAAAAAGAGACCTCAGCTTGCTTACTTTAAATTTACCTGCTGTAGTTTCTGTTGGCAGATAGGAGCCATTGTGATCAGGGCTGTTTAAAATTGCACTTATGGTGTTTGGTAAGAGCTAGTGTAATAGAGTGGTTGCCAAGTTAGGGCTAGGGCTGGGCCGGGGAGATATTGATTCAAGTTTCCACTTAGATATGAAGCTTGCTTCGGTCCAGTAACTTTTTTCAGCCTAACCTACCTAACAGTGGAGGGGGGAGGGGAACTTGCAAGCTTTCCTGGTCTTCTTGGAAAAAAAAATAGGCAGATTAGGAGAGCTTCCCCTTTCCTTTCTCTGCAGTGTTTTAGTAACATTGTTGTTTAGTAACATTGAGGTGATGGGTTTGCATATGGGATGCTTAAATTGACATTTCTGCATATCCATGAAGCTTCAGGGGTGTCTTCATGAATGAGTCAAAACTTTATTTATCGCATGCAGTTGTAGTCACCTAGGTTGGCCTGATCTCATGTTATCACAGAAGCTAAGCAGGGTTGACCCTGGTTAATATTTGGGATGGGAGACCACCATGGAGGTTCAGTGTTGCTACACACAGTCAGGCAATGACAAACCGCCTCTTTTGTCTCTTGCCTTGGAAACTCTATAAGGCTGTCATAAGTTAGTTGTGACTTGATGGCCCTTTCTCCCACCAGTTGTAGTGATTATTGAATTAATCAAATGACCTGCTCCTTTAGGAGAAGGCAGTAAATATATCACCAATACTAAAAAAGAACATTGATGGCATGTAGCAGACATGAGTGATATAGGGAATGCAGCTTACCTGACTGTGGGTGAGTGAGGATAGTGCTACAGTCATCAGCTATAAGAGAACAGTAGTGTCTTCATGACTGTGCAACTTCATCCTACTCACCTCTAGCAGCATATGGCCAATAAAAAAGGAGTGAAGATGAAAATAGTGTAAGGGGGAATATTTGGGCAAGTAAACACAAATGCAGTTAGGATTGTGGAGGAAAAGGAAAGACAGACAGACGTGGAGGCTTGCTAGGGGACTTCTTCAAGAGTGGGGTAAAAGTGATAGAAGGGAGGACAGGGAAGCCAGTGGAGGCTGCAAGCTGCAAGAGAGGGAGGATAAGCAGTAGGCTAGAAGGCTATCAAAGCAGTAAGAGGGTAACATTCCTTGGCAATCTGAATCAATTATCATGTTCCTGGGCTGTTGTAATTGTATTTGCTCTTGAGCACTGGTTAGGGTGGGGAGCTGGCTGCAGATATGGCAGTATTACGCAGTGTGTCATAAAGATGAAGACAAAGCAATATATTAAATGCTTGGCAAACTACAGTCCAGTACAAACAAGAACAGCATTGACTGACTGAGACACAGAGCAGGCTGTGTCAGGAACTACTGAAAGACGCAAGTGTTACTTCTTTGTCAAAGGATCTGCTGGTGGTTAATTTATCAAAGCTGCAGGGGAAAGGGCATTGCAATAATGGATCATCTTGGTGTGAGTTTGCCAATCTATGCTATGTGGTAACAAGTGGCTCCTGAGCACATTGTACTATTTTGAACAACCTTCTTTATTGCCGCTATGTTATAAAATGGAAAAAAATGAACTTCCTTTTCCCTCTCTTGGTGGGAAATTGAAGTACAATCCAGACAAAGCTGGGGTAAACCAAGGAACAGAACCTGTGCATCAGGCCATTGTTCAGACGATAAACTGAGCAAGATGGTCCATTAAAATACATCAGAGCAGTGTTTAGGGCAGTGCTGAGAACTCACAAATGAACTCTTATTCCCGTTACTACAAATACAGCATTCATCTGCTCTGTGCTCCACCACCTCTATCACAGCACAGATTTTTATGTAACAAATGGCCAAGCACTTGCACGGGAGGCAAGAGGGCAGCAACCCACTTCCCAATGACTAAGTCATCCTCCATTTAAGATGCTGTTAGTTTTCCTATTAGGAGGGGAGAAACCAGCATTGTGGATAGGGTTGCCAGTCCAACTCAAGAAATATCTGGGGATTTTGGGGGTGGAGCCAGGAGCAAGAGTGTGACAAGCATGATTGAACTCTGAAGGGAGTGCTGGCAGTCAAGGGACCACACACCTTTTAAATGCCTTCCCTCCATTTGGAAATAATGAAGAATAGGGGCACCTTCTTTTGGGGCTCATAAAATTGGATCCCATGGTCCACTCTTTTTGAAACCTGGGAGGTGTTTTGAGGAGACGCACCAGATGCTATGCTGAAAATTTGGTGCTTCTACCCCCACCCCCCAAAAACAGTCCCTCCCAGATACCCATGGATCAATTCTCCATTATACCTATGGGAATCATTCTCCATAATGGAGTGCCCAGCAGATATCCCCTCCCCCACTTTCTGATAACTCTGAAGCAGGGTCCCCCTGCCCCCATTTGGGGATTACACAACAAAAAATGCAAGCTAGTGACCAATTTACTAAGAAGTATATAGAAATCAGTCCAAATGTCCAAAACATGTATATTCAAGTCCCAAAGTAGTGTGGTGACAAGCCAATCGATTAAGTACTTGTTTCTTTCCAGTCTTCATCAGACCTGGGACCACTAACAAAAGAAAATATTATACAAAAATATCAGAAGGACATTCAGACACCACCAACCCTCTTCCAGTGAAAAAATATATCATACTTACATATTGATTCAATTATATAGATTCTTTACACAATTTTCAAAAAAGAGGGACACAGAGTGTCTCTTGCAGCAATTTTACATCATACTCAGTAAGTGGCTTCTTGCGCACCCTAATGGTGCAACTAACATGTTTAAAAAGGCAAACATCTCATTTACAGCTGCCATTACACAAACCTCTTAAAGGTAAAGTAACATATTTCTAATGCAACATGCTAAAAGACACAAACACCACAAACTATATCACAGCAGATACAACATACAAAATGTTCCATACAAAGAATGTCAAATCCCATAATTTATACAAAAATATGTTATCACACAGGCAAATTATACACAGCACTCATAATATTATAAAGAAGACCATTCATAAAAAACATGTCAAATCAGTGGTCATATTCAGTCCATATGGAGAAATGCAATTCAACTGGTGTATCCAGTATGCCTCTTTTTGCAGCAGGAACTTGTGCATGTCTTCATTTCAGCAAAATGCGTTGCACTTATTCCATTAGGGATAAGTTGGTAAGATCTAGAGAATACCAATCGGTCAATCATACTCTTAAAGGGCACTTTACTTTTAAAAGGTGTGCAATTTGTCATTTATCTATGAATGTCAAAGAGTATTATTTTGCTGAAAAGACTAGACCATTTGTTCTAAATCATTACTCTGCATGTGCTACCCGCTGTGTTGTGTATTTGATTATCTGTGGGTGTGGCCTAAGGTATGTTGGCAGCACTACTCGAGCGCTTAGAGTACATACTTTGGAACACAGGAGCAGACTTAGGAACCATGTGATTGAAGCTCCTATGGTCAGCCATTTTATGCAAAGGAATCATGACTGTGAAGATTTTTGTTTTTTCACCTTATGCAAATATGAACAAACAGACAGAAATGAACACACACACATGTAAATATACTGTGATTAATAGTAACTGATGGACCTCTGTTCCATATTTTTATCCAGTCCACTCTTGGGGCTGGCTATGCTTGTAGCTGCCACTACCTCCTGTAGCAGTGAATTCCACATGTTAATCACCCTTTGGGTGAAGAAGTACTTCCTTTTATCTGTTTTAACCTGACTGCTAAGCAATTTCATTGAATGCCCACAAGTTCTTGTATTGTGAGAAAGGGAGAAAAGTACTTATTTCTCTACTTTCTCCATCCCATGCATAATCTTGTAAACCTCTTATCATGTCACCCTGCAGTCAATGTTTCTCCAAGCCAAAGAGCCCCAAGCGTTTTAACCTTTCTTCATAAGGAAAGTGTTCTCTAACAAGCTTTGGCAAATGGATGTTACCCATATAGCTTCCTTGAAACCCTGGTACTGTGTTCATGTTTGCATAGACATGTACTCTGGATATCTTTGGGCTACCGCTCACTGTGGTGAAGCCACAAAACATGTCATGGCTCACCTTATTTCTGCCTTTGCAGTAATGGGTTGTCTGCAACTGTTGAAAACTGATAATGCCTCAGCATATAGTTTTTCTGAATTTGTTGATTTTTGTACACAATGGAACATTCAAATTCAGCATATCATTGCATATAATTCCACAGGTCTAGCTACTGTGGAACATGCTAATCAGACATTGGAAACCACTCTTCAAAAACAATTAAAAGGAATGAAAATGGAGGTTCCTACCCAAATGTGGATTTAGGAACAATTGAATTTGGTCTTATTAACTTGGCATGGTCCAGTTCCCCTTATTAACTGGGGACGCAGGCATGCTGCTGTGTTCTCTCTTGCAGGTCCTTTGTGGGTGCCGGCTAAGTGTGTTTGTCCTGCTCATGGCATGGCATCAGGGTCTCCCAAATTCGATTCCCAATTTCAGTCTCAGCCTCAAAAGGGAGATGGTGAAATCCACACACCCAGACAGCTTGTGATGTCACATGGGGGGATGTGAAGTGTCTAACTAATCCAGCTCAACAAACGTTGGAAGAGGCTGGGCGAGAGCCCTCTCCAGAGGACTTGGTGGCTGCTGTATTTGCACAGCTAACAAACTTTGTTGCTTGTGTTTATGTATTTTGTCTCCTGTCAAGGCAATTAGTTTTGGAGATCGTCTTCAGTTTAATATTTGGGAACGCTTAGCTAACATTAACAATGTTTCACATCTTTGTTTGACACAACACACTGATTTACATATGTTATTAGGAACCTGCCTAATTCCTGTTTTCAAGGCCCCATTGAACTTTTAGTTATATTCCTGCTAATATATCTCTTTCTGTATGTTGTTTAAGTCACCCTGCTGTGGTGTTGCCTCAAAAATCCTGGCTTATGGAATCCTCTGCCTCACGTATTTGCAGAGAAACTGTCCCCTTGGACTCTACCTGTGATTCTTCTGATATGGCATTGTTATCTCAGGCTGAATATGTGTCTTGTTTACAAGAATATGTAAACTGTCAAGAGAAGAATATACCTTGCAAGCCACTCATGCATATGTATTAGCAAAGCAATTGGAACAATACACCCCTTTAATACAATTGATCCCAGAGAGTGATGGTGAGGGGTTAGAATGTTCTTGATACCCCTTAAAAAACAGAAGATGAAGGAAGGGTCAACGGTCTGGCACACCAACCTTGACCTGACTTCATCTATAGACTCAGAGGGCAGTTTTTAAAAATAAAAACAAAAAAGAGTGAGATGAAGGAAAGAGCAACGGTTTACCAAACCAACCTTGTTCTGAATTCATCTATAGACTTAGGAGGGAGGCTTAAGCCTTCCTGTACTTTGCAAGAATGCTGAGAGCCTCGGAATGTGCTGCCCTTCCATCTCCTTCCTGGAATACACATTTGGGGTAGACAGCTAAAGTAAACATCTGATTCCTTGCTCTGTATATTTCTAGTAAATGATTGTGTAGAACAGAATGTATATAATAAAGCAATGACCACCACTGTCAAGCAGCAGACACAAGCAGCAGAGACAGACTGCTGTGAGATCCTCGACCCTGAGTCGTGTGACATTCCTACAGTACTTAATCGATTGGCTTGTCATCACATTACTTTGGGACTTAAATATACATGTTTTGGACATTTGGACTGATTTCTATATACTTCTTAGTAAATTGGTCTCTAGCTTGCATTTTTTGTTGTGTTATCCATTATAATGACCTCTTTCGGATTGTATTCTATCCCATTTGGGGATTGGCAGCCCTAATTGTGGATGCTTGCTGTTACATTTGAAGGAGGCCAAGAAGATGGAAGCTAGGGGAAAACACTTCCCAAATCAGAATCATAGGAGTTGTGGCCTCTCCAGAATTAACAGCTGCTCTGCTAGCCCACCTTTTACCACTGACCATCTTCTACCCAATTACCCATTATACTAATTAAAGAAAAGTTTATTCTTTAGACTTAGTGTAGTAATTTAGTTTTACACAGCACTGATCAATCTTTGATAGTTAGGAAAGGAAGGTAGTTTCCTTGCTAATTTTTTTAAATAAAACTGAATATAAGCCACTCATCCTTGAAGGAAGTAGTTTTGGTTCAAGTTTGGCTGGGGACAAGAAGCCTTCTTTAAAAAAATAGGACATTAGCTTGACGTTTCAGGGTAGAAATCAGATTTCTGATTCCTACCCTCTAGATCTTGAGCTGTTATTTTCTTGGACATGTATGAACCTCAGACCTCTGGACTGGAGCATATATTTTAACTACACAAGTATTTCTCTGTTTCCAAAGTACAGTTCAACTGTGACTTGAAGTATTGACCCGCTTCCCTGAACAGAGAGCTTTACCTGCTGAAAAGGTTATGTGAATGAAATTCACCATGAAATTAGTATACTATATTGTTTAATTTCATTTGAATGTAGTTTGGTTTCACCACAGAAAAAGAGCCAACTGAAAACTATGACTTAATTCAGATGAGATTCTGTGCCTATTTGCCATGAAAAAGAAATTTTTTGCCTATCTTGCTTCTGGAGCACATTAGATAGAACAAAACTGTTAATGTGGTAATCCTTTATCACAACAGGATGTTGATTGACTGCAGATTTCTGTGGCCACTAACTAATGGCAGGTAGCTTCATTTCCAATGGTATAAATGCATACCATCATACCACGTGGATTGGGGAACTGAGAGGATGGCACTTCATTGCCCGGTATGATCCCACAGCCAGGGAATCATCCTAAAGTCTTTGTGGATTGCTCAGGTTTGCAGTATTGGAGGCCCCAGTTTCCAGCTAATTGTGTCTATTTTTTTAAGTGCAGTAGAACGTTTACCCACTTGTATGCTTTTTTGTAAGAAAAGCCCAGCACAAACATTTACCCACTTGTATGTTTTTTTTAAAAAAAGAACCAACTAATTGCTTAATTTCTTTTTTCCAAGGCTTCTCTGTTCCTGTACAGTACAGCAGGGAGGATGAGTTTAAAGGAAAACTCCTGCATGATTTAGCTAACCCTAGGGAATTGAAGATGAGTTTTGCTGTGGTATTCAAGACACTTTTGTGTTAGTGTTGATAATAGATAACTTTTAAAAACTGAACTAGCTATCAAAGCATGCTACTGGGTACTTCTGAGCAAGCTTTGGAGAATGACTATGAAAACAAAACTTGACCTTCAGAGGGACAAAAATCAAGTTAACTGGAAAAGGGAAAGATGGAAGCCAATGTAAACTATATTCTTGTCTATGCCACACAGCTGTGAACATGGTAGTACTGAAATATGTGAGGGAGACAAGGCACATGAATAATAACCTTTATTGGACCCGTGTCAGTTGATGGATTGGACAAGTTGTGTAATCTATTAACTGTCCCAAGCATATCTTTAGGAATACCATTCTTCCTTATAGGTGTTTGTTTCTGTTTGCTTTTTAAAACAACATCAACAACAACAAGGACTTGAAATAATAGACTACAAGGAAGTGGGCCATGATCATGTATGTGTATAAAAACTCTGTGGCATATTTGATTAGTTCCATAGTTCTTGGAGGACCAAACGTGCTAGAAGGTAACTTCTTGGCTGGAACAATGGAAATGTGATAAGATACTCTTCATCATGAGCATGAAATTTTGTAGCCTACTCACTATCTACCTAACATATGTAACTACATATTTATAGGTACTACCTATAAATATGTAGTTACATATGTTTGGTAGTTTATACCAGGGCTTTTTTTTTAGCAGGAATGCAGTTCCAGCTGGCTTGGTGCCAGGGGTGTGGTCTAATATGTAAATGAGTTCCTGCTGGGCTTTTCTTACAAAAAAGCCCTGTGTGAAGCAATGGTGATGTCAGGGGGTATGATGTAATATGCAAATGAGTTCCTGCTGGGCTTTTTGTGCAAAAATTGCTCTGGTTTATACTATTAAGCATCTTGACAGGTGGAATAAACATATATTATTTGACAGGGTGTGATAAGGGGATAGTAGAGGTATGCACGTTTTTTTTTGTCCTCATTTCAATAATTTAACTCATTTTGCTTTCACATCCTTCTTGTCTTTTACTTTCCTGTCCTCTGTTCACTTCCATACATACTGTGTTAGCAACTGCCCTGACTGTTGGCCAAGCTTGCTGCAGTGGTGGTGGCAGGAATACTTGGCAAGGCAGCAGGTATGGTGACAGGCGCCTAGGTTAGTATGTATTGAAATTTTTTATATATAGTTAATTTTAATATGTTTGTAAATTGCTAATATTTTTAAACTGATGTTAGCCGTCCTGAGCCTGTCAGGGGAGGGTGGGATATAAATCTGATAAATAAATAAATAGGTTCATCTAGAAGGATGTAATTGTCCGGGTGCTAGACATGATGTAGGAACATTAGGGTTTGTAGAATCTTTCGGGCTCAAGTGCCATGTTCTACTGGAGAAAGTTTTCCTTCCAGACGTTTCGTTCTCAGCTGTGGAGAACATCCTCAGTGGCGTTGCAGCCGGAACAGACGCTCTGACCTTCTTGGCTGCTGTGCATTGAGTGGGGCCAGGGCTGCTGGAGAGCTGCTATTTCTAGGCTGGAGGGGGTGTGGTGAAAGGGCAATTGGTTTGTGGATGTGCCCATTGTTTGGTGGGGCTTCCTGGAAGGGTAGTGATAAGGAAACTGGCTGTTGAATGTGACCATTGTTCTGTGTTAATTGCTGGGAGGGTTGGAAGGGGTGTGACGATAAGGAAGATGGTTGTTGACTGTGCTGATTGTTCTGTGGAATGTTCTGGTTGTTCTGTGACTTTCTGCAATTTATAGTCTGTAGGGTGTTTTGCAGAGCTGGGTACCAAGATTGGTGGATGAAAATGCCTTCTTCCTTTCTGTTAAAATTGTGCTGGTGTTTGTAAATCTCAATAGCTTCTCTGTCTACAAAATACCCTGTTCCTGTGGTGCAGTCTACATTGGCACTACCCAACGCAGTATCAACACCCGTCTCACCGAACACAAGAGACACTGTCGCTTGTTTCAGCCAGAAAAATCAGCTGTAGCTGAACATGCACTTCAAGAAGGAGACCATGTCATCCACTTTGAAAGAACTGAAGTCCTTCCTACGGTCTCACATTATCATACCCGCCTGAACAGAGAAGCTATTGAGATTTACAAACACCATGTATTTGTCAATTACTCCCCATTAATGTCTCAGAATGGGTCCCCAACTAATCTAGCATTTGACCAGTACTTCCTTCACCATTATCCACTTTCAGTTGTTTTAAAGGCAATATAGAACAAGATATTAAGTTAAAATCTGGACTGCATGTTACACTTGACAAGTTCACTGAAGATGCCACCTTTTTCTCTCATGTCTAGAATGTTGTATGGATTGGGCCCTTCATAGTCTATCCCTGTCCTTCCGAGTAGTAGCCAATAATGTGAAGTGGGGACTGGGGAATCTGTTGTCCTTTTAGACCAGGGTGTGTTTTCTTTTGTAGCATAAGAGAAGCCATGTTTGATCATGTCAATGGCCCATCCAATCCAACATGTTGTGTCACACAGTGTCCAAAATCCAGGTGCTATCAGGAGGTCCACCAGTAAGTTCTCTCAGCTGCCTAATTTTCCAGCAATAGGCTTTCAAAGGACAAAAGGGCTTCACCCTCACAAAGGAGGTGTCTGGGGTCAGGACAGACTCAGGCAGGAAAAGCTGGAATAGTCAAGCCAAAACACTAACCAGAGTTACTTAGTCAAGAGTTTATACCAAGACTCATGCACAGATGAATCAAGCAAGAGTACACACAGGTAGGTGTGATTAGAACAGATCTGAGAAGCATGGTCAAGGCCAGAGGTTCAAGAGTTGTAAGAGGTAGCAGGGACTGGTTCAGTGATTGTGATGGTACGCTAACAAGTTTCTCCCACACCTGAGCCTACCACTATTTCATGCTAGGCTCACAGCTCATGAGTGAGCCATCTGTCTGACTTGTTAGTCTCAGGTGCTCCTCCTGACTTGGTAATCATCAGGCATTGTAATGTGCGCTTTGCCTTCTATCAGGGAGTTCCAGGTGCACCTGCTGCCTTCTGGTGGCTTGGGGGAAGATGGAGGTGAGGTGGCCTGTGGAGTTCCCTCAGGATCCTGGACTGATGGGGCACTGCCTTGCAGAGTTACTACCTCAGTCGTCCCAGTGCTTTTAGAGTCTGACAATGCACTGCTATCAGTGGCCTGTGTTTTGGAGTCCACCTTTGCTGCCTCTGAGTCACTGACATGGCCATTAATAGGGGAGGGACGGTGGCTCAGTGGTAGAGCATCTGCTTGGTAAGCAGAAGGTCCCAGGTTCAATCCCTGGCATCTCCAAAAAGGGCCCAGGCAAATAGGTGTGAAAATCCTCAGCTTGAGACCCTGGAGAGCCACTGACAGTCTGAGAAGACAATACTGACTTTGATGGACCAAGAGTCTGATTCAGTATAAGGCAGCTTCATATGTTCATATGTTAATAGAATCAGCTGGTTCAATCTGAGGCTGACCCACGATAGGTGGGAGGGAAAGAGAACTGCAGCTCTCTACAGCTTGTCTCCACACATGATTGGCTCGAAGCACTATTTGCTTCTTCCTTGCAGAGATCTCATTGGAAGGGGAAAATGTCATTGCTTGGGAAATTTGTAGAATAAAAAAACTCTCTAGTAGCACCCAAAGACAGAAAAAAACACAGGTTATCCTGGGAGTTTTTTTTCCCTTTTAATACTGCCTAAGAATCTCAGTTTTATGTTACCATTCCAGAAAATTAAGGTAGTGACCTGAAGCAGCATTTTCTGTGTATATCTTCAGCTTGGGAATTTCATTGTGCATACTCCTATAACCTCATTTGGAAATAATGTCAAAAGTCTAAATTTGAGGCCCTCTATGAATGTGAGGCCTGAATCAAATAGCCCAACTGGCTTCCCTCTGATAGTAGGCCCTGGCTGTGGAGGAAAAGATAATGTGTATGTGGATGGAGGGGGGATAAAAGTGTGCTGATGAGGTCCAAGGGGGGTGGGTGAGAAGAATGAAATGGAGGATGATATGTACAGAATGGCTAGGGTTGCCAAGTCCAATTCAAGAAATATCTGGGGACTTTGGGGGTGGAGCCAGGAGACATTAGGGGTGGAGCCAAGATCAAGGCTGTGACAAGCATAATTGAACTCCAAGGGAGTTCTGGCCATCACATTTAAAGGGACGGCACACCTTTTCAATTCCTTCCTTCCATAGGAAATAATGAAGGATAGGGGCACCTTCTTTTGGGGCTCACAGAATTGGACCACCTGGTCCAATCTTTTTGAAACTTGGTGGGTATTTTGGGGAGAGACACAAGATGCTATACTGAAAATTTGGTGCCTCTATTCCAAAAACAGCCCCCCCAAGAACCCCAGATACCCGCGGATCAATTTTCCATTATTTTCTATGGGAATAGATCTCCACAGGGAATAACAGAGTTCCCAGCAGACATTTCTCTCCCCTCCCCCTGCTTTCTGACGACCCTGAAGCGGGGGGAGGGCCTCCAAACCGGGGGATCCCCTGCCCCCACCTGGGGATTGGCAACCCTAAGAATGGCACTGGTGGAAGGACCATGTAAAATTTTTGTATCCTTAAATAATGTAGCAAACAGCTGATAGTAATGCCAGTGGCATCATACAGGCAGGTAGGGTGGGTGGGGGAATATGGCAAAGCTTGTACAATCATCTTTTTTGCAGTACTGAACATACAAACTCTTTACACAAAAGTAAACAGTATGTAAAAAATTCAGCCATCTGATCACACCTGGTGAACAGTCTGAGTTGAACAGGCAAGTATTATGACTGATTATATTTGTTTATTGTTAACATAGCTGGAGTTGGATCCCAAGGAGTACTTTCATGAGCACTTCTTTTGCATGGATGGATCTACATGTTTTATTATTTTCCACACAAGATGCAGTTGCTTCCCTCCATGCTGCAGTTCACTGTGAAGATCTAATGGCCCTCAGAAACAGATTTTTTTTGAATGAGGGGAGTGTTAAAGAACATCAGAAGAAGTGGAAAGGATCTGTTTCAACTGCAGAGTTTCAAGTAGGGTTGCCAAGTCCAATTCAAGAAATATCTGGGGACTTTGGGGGTGGAGCCAGAAGACATTGGGGCGGAGCCAGGAGCAAGATTGTGATAAACATAATTAAACTTCAAAGGGAGTTCCGGCCATCACATTTAAAGGGACCAAGCACCTTTTAATGCCTTCCTTCCATTGGAAATAATGAAGGATAGGGGCACCTTTTTGGGGGGCTCATAGAATTGGACCCCTAATCCAATCTTTTTGAAATTTGGAGGGTCTTTTGGGATGCTATGGTGAAAATTTGTTGCCTCTGCCTCATAAAATAGCCCCCTAGAGCCCCAGATATCCACAGATCAATGCTCCACTGTACCCTATGGGAATCGATATCCATATGGAATAATAGAATGCCCAGTAGACATCCCCCCCCCCCTGTTCTGTTGACTCTGAAGCAGGGGGAGGGCCTCCAAACTGGGAGATCCCCTGCCCCAACCTGGGGATTTGCAACCCTAGTTTCAAGTGTAGTTCTTTTAATCCAATACATTATGCCAAATGGGGCCAAGTTATTTTATTAATAACAATAGTACAGCAAACACCATGATTTGTTTCAAGTTTGGATGTTTGTATGTTTCTTAAAAATAATTTCCATTATTGTTAAAAATTCTATGGTGCTGTGTTAATGGTAGGTAATGTGCATTTGTGGTCTGCATGTACAAGCACAATAATTTCTGGGATCTACAAGCAGGTATCAAAGGGAGCAAGCACAGCATGATTCATTTTGACATGGGCCATATATATTCAGATAAAAATCATTTCCACGTAGTAAGAAAAATATGTGCTAAGAGTTTCAGGCTAATCCTATATGTAATCTTTTTTAGTCTCCCCCCCCACCCTTTCTAATGAAGGCATTTCATAAATATGGTTATTTAGGTTGCAATTTTTTTTACACTTGCCTATTTTCTGCTTTAGTTGTGCTACTAATGAAACAAAGTCATGGTTTTGGGATTTTTAGACACCATAAAACATTCCTAATTACAGGTAGCTGCAAAAACAAAATGTAGTACCCAAGCCCTTCCTTTTGGCTTCCAACAAAAAAAATTGATAGTGATAGCTTGTAAGTAATAATAAAGCTGTTCTAGAAGGACACATTCCTAGTATTCCACAGAAGCGCAGCACAAGTCATTTAGCTTATTCCAGTTTGAGTTCATAAAAAATAGACGAAGGAGGAAAAAAAGAATAATAAAAGGACCTATGATCCTGGAGAGGCTTTAAATTTAATATCCAAAAGGGAATTGAAGGAAAATTAAAGTTTCTGTGAACCCCTTGCAGCTACTATTCTGGATCTGCTGTTCCTCAGCAGAAATTGTGCAGATTGAATTGAACTGCCAACATAGCCAGCACTTTCCCTCCTGTTAGGTTCTCTGAGGGGATTGTTTACTGATCTCAATTAAAGCAACTGCTGGAAACAGAGCAACAAGAGGTGCACCAGTCTGGGGCTCTGAAAATCACCTTTTCCTTTTTTTTTTTGTGGGGAGGTGTTATAAGACATTATCCTTCTTGATTTCAAGCCCAGCTGTAATGGGAGAAGTAGGGGACAGCGAGGCTGACTCTCCCAAGCATATAACCAAGCCAACTAGGCATATGTTGAGTTAAAATAGACCACAGCTTTATTGGGTACAACTGACAGAACCTTAACACAACATGGGACAAATGGGTTCAGGGCTTTGGCCAACCCACTTGCCAGCAGATGTGCAGCCACCCCAGCCATGTGCTAGGGATAATGTGGGATGGCAGTATGGTCTCCCCTGCCACTTGAAGTGTGGGTTCCTAGATAGTCTCTGTGCTGGGTGCGTGCCCTGTAAGCCCTCACCCAAAATCCCTTAAAAAGATCACCAAGGATAGGAGAAACAGGAATGCAGGTTGAATTTCCCCCAAATGGATCTGCCCCCATGCTGCCACCACCACAAGAGTCAGACAGGCACACTGTGGAACCTGCCCGACTCCCATAAGATCTCTTACAGCTGCAACTAAGACTGAAGGCCATGATGAATATCATGCAGACAGATGTCCTAGACCCACTTGGAGAGGTGCATCCCATCTGCCCTGAACAATGCCAGTTGGTTAAAGGAAATGTCTGGATGGTGGATTAGGTAACATCCCAGTGCCACAACCTCCTTGTCAGCTGAGCTCATGACCTTCTGCCTAGCCATGTCCACCTTCTCAGGGCATCTGGCGCAACACCAAGACAGCCGCTCCATTAAGTCTGACCAGAAGATAGTGGTGTTGGAAAGCTGAGTAGACAAGGTTTGTAGGACATAGCTGCCTGAGTGAACATAGCCACCTGTGTCAAATCCCTGTCTTTGTGGGTACCCATATCATTCTCCAGGGGGCGTGCATGGGAGAAACCAATGATTAATAGTGGATAACAGCGATTCCCAACACATCCTTCTGGTTCTGCTGATCAGAGACCTCTCCAAACCCAGATGCTTGCTCAAGCCAGAGGATGATGTGTAGATCCTGGATGATGCTGTCCCCACAAATCCACACTGGTTTCCAGCCCAGAGATACGACTAAAAGAAGAACATTCTAGATGACTGCTGCTCCCAGGTGTGGGCACATGTATGTTTTGTAGGCCCTGGCTGCCACCTGCTGATGGCCTGAATGCTGGATGGAGGGAGCCACAATGATGGCCACCCCAATCTTAAAAGAGTGAGTTCAGAATTCCATGAGGGGGGGGGGTTACCCGGAATTGGCAGGTAGGCCCTAAGGTTGTTTGTGAACTGGTACTTGGTGAAGGCTGAACTATCCTCATGTATAAGGAGCAGACCCTGAAGGCAAGGCCAAATGGCCAAAACCCCCAACACATTCCATGAGGGGCAAGGGAATGGGGGTGGTGATGACTATAGCTGGGACTATACACTTCACCCCACATGGTTTGTCTTGGACCTCTTGGTTACTAAGCAGGCTTCAGAGTTGGTAATGCCTTAAGTCCTGAAGTCTCAGCATGTGGTCAGAGCAATCCCCCAGTGACCCAGCAACAAGTTTCCCTACCCTGAGGACCTTAAAGAATGCAAGGGAGAAAGAAGCCTTGGACAATTTTGCCTCTAAAGGAGACTAACACAGCTTGTGGAGGTGCCAAATTAGCTGGGATAGAATGGCAAGAATGAACATCTGGTGAGTGTGAGCATCTGCCAGTCTTCAGTGGCCCTGTGGGTGGCAAAAGAGATGCATGAATGCTTAAAAAGGTGATGGCTGTGAAGCCCTCATCTCTCATAGAGAACAGTGCTTTCTGACACCAGTCACATGCTGGGCCAACCAAAACCTTCCAAAAAGGCAAAGAAGGATTTAATGTTTCTGGTACAGGCATGCAGGATGGATGGAGTGATAGAACTGAATACTCCCTGCATTAGGGAGTACTCCCAGAGATCTTTGGGGAATGGACCTGGGTAACAGCTTGCATTAGGTGCCAGGCTGTGAAGCCTCCTCTCCTGAAGGTAAGATACGGCATCCATGATGCTGTTGTCTATCCCTGCAACGTGCTGTGCTAAGAATGTAATGTTAGCTGACAAGCAAACCAGAACAAACCTGTGCATTATGTGTATGACCTGCTCTGAGCATGACAACTAAAACCACAGCCTGGTTGTCATACCTGTTTATCCCTGAAGTGTTTCCACTGTAGAGTAATTGCTGCCAGAATAGGGAATAGCTTTAGGAAGGTGAGGTCAACACACAAAATCATACCAATGTTGCACATAACCTGTGCTCCCCATCCAATAAGCCATGCAGTGCAAGTCCTGTAGCAAAAGGAATTTTATATATGTATGTATGTATGTGTGTGAAAGCATGAACAGAGGGTGAAAGACCCTCAGGAACCCTTCGCCTTTCTAAGGGATACAAGAAATGCAGGCCCTTTTATACTTTAATTGACTTCACCCCAAATTATATAAAAAACCATGTTTGTCTACCCAAGGATGCCTCCATACACTTTGGAGCCACCCCTCTGGATAGTTCTGCTGACCAGTCTCTTGTGGTTTACAAGTTCAAGAGGGCACATTCCTTTGTCCAGTTCAGGTGTCCTCTTCGCTCTTTCTTCAAACTGCTTCTCTTTGCTCTTTCTCACTTCCTAAAATAACTGGTTGCCAGGAAGTCTAATCTTAAACTTTCTGCAAACGCATCAGCTTGTGATTAGAATAGCTTCTTTGAGAAGTTAATTACCTTTTACAAGGACATTGGTGGCTATCTTGTGTTAGGAAGCTACTGGAATTAAAATGAACTTTAACCCATATTCTGATGTGGTTGTAAGTATAAATTGTGATTTCTTGGTGTGCCTCTGGGTTGGTAATGTAAACTAAATATACAAATAAATGACCTTGTCCATCACCCAGGCCAGTGTGATGGCCATGGCTGCGTGCACCAATTATTGTTGAAGTAAACCCTGAAACCCAAGCTGCCTGCTGCATCAGGCTGCATCAGAACCTGGAGGGCAGAATCCAAGGCTAAGGGCTTCTGCCACAAAGAATCCCATACTCAGTGGCTAGAGCCTGAAAGGCTGCCAGGTGCAAGCATTGTTCCCAGCTAGAACAATGAACAGTAATTCAGAAAGGTAATGGGTCAAGTGGGGCACCCTATTCTCTCCGTTATGGTCCATTCCAGAAAAGTGCTAAAGATCTCAAAAACTGCACAGGCCACAGAGCACCCATAGAGTTCACAAACTTAAAGCCCAGCAGGCAGAAATCCTGTGGTTGTACAGGCAAAAGCTGAAAGGCTGACTGGATATTGCACTTGAACCATGGGACCTGACTAGGTGGATAGCTTGATCAAATGAGATGTATTTCATGGTGCAAAACTCTGGAGTGATGGCCTTGTTGACTGAGGAACCTTTGGGATAGGACAAGTGGTGGGTAAGGGTAAGTGGTGGGTAAGGGTCTTTTTGAGTACTATGTCCAAAGAAGAAACATACAGATTAGGGAAGGGAAGGGCACTAAAGGGGTGTGTCATCTGGCTTGCTGCATGCTCCTTAGCTATTTTGGTGGCCACTACCTCAGGCATGTCCCTGGCTGATTTCAGGTTGCCAGCATCCATGGGAACGAAAGCCTGACGGAGCTTTTTTTGCCACCTATAGAATAGAGCCCTGTGGCACAGAGTGGTAAAGCTGCAGTACTGCAGTCGGAGCCCTCTGGTCACGACCTGGGATCGATCCCAGCGGAAGCTGGGTCAGGTAGCCAGCTATAGGTTGACTCAGCCTTCCCTCTTTCCGAGGTTGGTAAAATGAGTACCCAGTTTGCTGGGGGGAAAGTGTAGATGACTGGGGAAGGCAATGGCAAACCAACCCGTAAAAAGTCTGCTGTGAAAACGTTGTGAAAGCAATGTCACCCCAGAGTCGGAAATGACTGGTGCTTGTACAGGGGATAGTTGTGGAGACCTTCGGGTACCTTGGAAATGAAATAGAATAGAATACCAGATTGATTCTGTATTCTTGAGAAAATCCCAAACCTGAGGAAATCATTTAATGAAACAGGAATTACAAGTTAACAGTCCTGTTGCAAACTACAGTATCATGGGATTTGAAGATATAATTGTTCTTCTGTGAACCTTATTTATGTGTGACATTTTAATGAGACATCCAGTTGATTATATATTTTGATACATAGAATGGATATTACTGTCTAGTAATTTGGATCACTTTTACCTTTAAAAGTTTTTTGGTTGTCCAGCATCCATGGAAGGCAGGGGCCAATACAAGCTACACAGAAGCTGCATGTGAAACCCTGCAGAGTAGCAGTGGCGTTCTGGCTCTCCCTGTCCCCCATCCTTTTTGCTTTGAAGGCGCCTAGGCCCCAAGTGCCAATGAGCCTATGCTCCAGCTTCTGTGCCTTGGGCTTGTTTGGTTGAACTGGCTTCCTTCTTTGAAGGTATCTGTAACGTACTCGAAGCGGAGACGAGAGTAGGGCAACATGGTTTATTAGGAGCACGTTGCAAGAGAGGGAACACGCGGGCCGGGTCCCGCTTATATACAATCCCCGGTACAGCCTACAGGGTTGGTCAGGCCAATCC
The DNA here is from genome assembly GCF_032191835.1 of Heteronotia binoei. Lineage (NCBI taxonomy): Eukaryota > Metazoa > Chordata > Lepidosauria > Squamata > Gekkonidae > Heteronotia > Heteronotia binoei. Next base: position 72,402,921 of record NC_083228.1, on the reverse strand, counting down.
TGACCCGTTGAACTTCCCGCCACAGCTGTTGATGGGCGGGGAGATTCGCGCCCTGCGCTCGGTCGCATATTATTTACTGATACACTACACCCCTCCCCCCCTGGTTAATGAACATAGTCTTGCAGATATGCGGGAGGTCGGCGCTCTCTGGTGGACCGTCTGGGGAGGTCCTGTGGGGGAGGCGCCGCCACCGCATCTGATGCTGCGGGGGACCCTGGTGCGGACGGTGGCGGCCGGACTGGTTCTTCGGCACCTTCGGGCTCTGGCGGTTCCGGTGCTACCTGGGCCGGCGTTAGGGGTGATGGGGCCGCGTCCTCCGGTCGGTCCCCGCTGGGCTCTTCTCCGGCTCTTGCCTCTTCTGTGTCTGCCAGTTCCTCTGGTAGCGTGCGGCGCCTTAATTGGTCTATGTGCCGCCGTAGTACCTGGCCCCCCTCAGTTGATATGTCGTAGTGGCGGGACCCGGTGACTCGTAGCACTCGGCCCGCCACCCAATTGGGCCCCCTTGCGTAGTTCCGGGCGTAAACCGGGTCGCCCGCGAAGAAACCCCTGACTGCGTCCCGGACCTCGGGGCTCTCGCGGGTGTCTGACGCCCGGTCAGGGTGTAGTCTGTCCAGCCGGGTTATGAGCTTTCGCCCCATGAGGAGCTCGGCCGGGCTAACCCCTGTGACCGGGTTGGGGGTGATCCTATTGTCGAATAGGAATGCCGCTAATCGGTGGTCCCAGTCTCCCTGTACAATACGGCCCAGGGCTTCCTTGGTGGTGCGGACCATCCGCTCTGCCTGACCGTTGGTGGCTGGGTGGAAGGGGGCCGACCTTATGTGCCTAATAAGGTATCGCTGGAGGAACGCCTGGAAGTCTGCGGATGTGAAAGCGGTCCCATTGTCCGAGACTATGGTGTCCGGGATACCATGTGTGCTTAAGACCCTGCGTAATGCTCGGATTGCGGCTGCGGACGTGGTGGACCCTACGGGGATGACCTCAAGCCATTTGGTGTAGGCGTCCACAATTATCATGAAGATCTGCCCCTGGAATGGCCCCGCGAAGTCGAGGTGGAGTCTCGACCATGGTTTCCTGGTGGACTCCCACCTAGTGGCGGGGGCGCTGGGAGGCTCGGGCCGCGACTCCTGGCACGTCTGGCACCTGCGGACCCAACTCTCTATTTCCCTGTCCATTCCCGGCCACCAGACGTAGCTTCTGGCCAGGGCCTTCATGCGAACTATGCCGGGGTGGGTCTCATGGAGGGATTCTAGAACACGCCTTTGCAGCGGGGGCGGAATCACCACCCTACTCCCCCATAGTAGGCACCCCTTGTGTGCCGCTAGTTCCTCCCTTCTGACCTTATAGGGTTTGAAATCTTCCCCCATGTTCCCCTCTGGCCACCCCCTCACCACCCAGTCGAGCACCCGTGCAAGTGTCTTATGTTTCTGGGTGGCCTTGGCGACCTCCGCTGCGTGAAGGGGCGGCTCTGGGAGGCTTTCCATCAGCATGACCTGGTGTGCGGGGGCGGGGTCTGGACCCGTTTCCGGAAGCGGCAAGCGGCTGAGCGCGTCAGCGTGACCCATAGCCTTGCCGGCCCGGTGTACCAGTGTGTAAGTGTAGGAGTTGAGGAATTGATTCCACCTCAACACGCGCTGTGACAGGTTTTGGGGGGTTTGTCGATCTGGGGCCAGCAGGCCTAAGAGGGGCTTGTGGTCCGTGGCTATGGTGAACCTCCGCCCGTACAGATACTCATGGAACTTGCGGACCCCCGCCACGATCGCCAGAGCCTCCTTGTCTATTTGCGCGTAATTGCGCTCTGCCGGTGTCAGTGTGCGGGAGTAGTACGCTACCGGCACCTCCCTCCCGTCCGGGAGTTGGTGCCCCAGGACTGCTCCCACCCCATACGGCGACGCATCGCAAGCCAAGATGACGGGGAGGCCCTCGTCAAAATGGTGGAGCACCGCGTTGGACACCAGAACGTCCTTGACCGCCTGAAACGCGGCGGCTTGTCGTTTGCCCCAAACCCAAGGGGCTTTTTTATCCAGTAGGCGGTGAAGGGGCTCTGCTAGGGCTGCCTTGTGGGGGAGGAATGAGTGATAAAAGTTAAGGACCCCCAAGAAGCTTTGTAGCTCCGCTTTGCAGGTGGGGGCCGGAGCTTGCACGATGGCCCGTGTCTTTTCTTCCGTGGGGTGGATTCCCGCTGCGTCCACGGCGAACCCCAGGAACTCCACCCGCGGAACCCCCAGCAGGCACTTCTCCCTCTTGACCTTGAGCCCCGCAGCCTGGAACCGGCGGAGCACCTCTCTTAGGCGGTTGCCGAATTCTTCGGGGTCCGGGGCGGCGACTAGCACGTCATCAAAAAACGGCTGGACTCCCGGGATCCCTTTCAGGAGAGCGTCCATTATACTCTGGAAGATCCCGGGAGCGACGCTAACCCCGAATTGGAGCCTCCTCACCCTGAAGGCCCCCCTGTGTGTCACTATCATTTGGGCTTCCGCCGTCTTAGCATCTACCGGGAGCTGTTGGTAGGCCTGTGCCAGGTCCAGCTTCCCGAAGATCTTGGACCCCGCTAGGGCAGCCAGAACGTGGCTTACCACCGGCACTGGGTAGGGGTTATCCTGCAGTGCCTTGTTTATCGTGCATTTATAGTCTGCACAGATCCGCACCTCCCCGTTTGGCTTGATGGGGGTTACGATGGGGGTCTCCCAGGTGGCATAGTCCACAGGCTCCAGGACTCCCTGGGCTGTGAGGCGGTCTAGTTCGGCCTCTATTTTTGGCTTTAAAGCGAACGGGACCCTCCTCGCCTTGAGCCGAATCGGCCGGACCGTGGGGTCTAGCGGTAGGGAGATGGCCGGCCCTTTGTAGCTCCCTAGAGACCCATCGAACACGTCAGGGAACTCTTGGCATATCTCCCCGAACCCCCTGGGTGTTAGGGTTTGCCCCACCCCTTCCACCCGGATTCCCAAGGGTTTGAACCACGCCAGTCCCAGCAGGGTGGCGAGCTGGCGCTTAACCACCAGGATGTCCCGCGGGCCGTAGAAGGACCCCCGCTCGACTTGCACCCGTGCCCACCCCGCGATTTGCACCGGATTCTTCTGAAAGTCCCGGAGTATGAAGTTCGCCGGCCGTAGTTGCAGCCGCTGCCGGGGGCACAGTTCCCTCAGGGTCTCCTCCGCTATGAGGGAAATGGAGGAACCTGAGTCCACCTCCATTTGGCAGGGGTTCCCTTCGATGAGGACTGCCACTTTAATTTTATCGGGGGTGGCGAGGGGCAAGTTCAGTACCTGAAGGGACGTGGAGTCCGTGGAATGGAACTCCGCCGACTCGTGATGCGTGGTCAGCCTCCGGCGGTTGGGCTTGGCTCGGCAAGCCCTCGCAATGTGGCCTGTTTTTCCGCAGCTCCGGCAGTCCCAGTTCCGGTATCGGCAGTCCCGCCTGTCGTGGGGGTCGCCGCAGCTGGCGCACTTGGTGGCCGGAACCCTCTCCGTCGCTGGGGGTCGTTCGGCTGCTCGGGGGCGTTGGGCGGCTCTGCTGGGTGGCCCGGCTGGGCGGCGCAGCTGGTGGGCTTCTTCCTCCTCTGGGCAGTCGTGGTCCAGCTCCTCGTGGTGGGCGGCTTCTGTCCGGGCCTTGGGGAAGGTCCTGGAGGTCCTCTCGAACGCCACCGCCTCGCTGAAGGCGCTCTGGAGGGTGAGCTCTTCCTTGGCGAAGAGCTTCTGCTGGAGCCTCTCGTCGCGGAGGCCCCACGTGAATCGGTCGGCCAGGGTGTCTTCCAGCTGTGGGAAGCTGCAGTTCCCGGCGATCTTGCGGAGAGCCGCCAGGTAATCGGCGGCCGATTCCCCCACGGCCTGGTCTCTTCTGTGGAACAGGAACCGACGGGCCACCCGCGAAGGCTGTGGCGAGAAATGGCCGGTGAGGAGCCTGATGATCTCCTCGTAGGACTTCTCCGTGAGGCGGGCGGGAGCCGAGAGACCCTTGGCGATCTCGAACGTGGCTGGCCCGCAGATGCTCAGGAGAACGTCCCTCTTTGAGCCTGCGTCGGTGACCTTGTTGGCCCTTAGGTAGAACTCGACCCGCTCCGCGTAGGACTCCCAGGCCTCGGGGTTGGCGGGGTCGAATGTCTCGATGTAGCCGGTGGTTCCGTTCTGTGTGGCCATGGCGGCGGCGGTCAGGCCTCGTGGTTGCCCTAGATCTCCGTGGTAGCCGCTGAGGCTAAGATCCCATCCTCGTCGCCAGTGTAACGTACTCGAAGCGGAGACGAGAGTAGGGCAACATGGTTTATTAGGAGCACGTTGCAAGAGAGGGAACACGCGGGCCGGGTCCCGCTTATATACAATCCCCGGTACAGCCTACAGGGTTGGTCAGGCCAATCCTGACCCGTTGAACTTCCCGCCACAGCTGTTGATGGGCGGGGAGATTCGCGCCCTGCGCTCGGTCGCATATTATTTACTGATACACTACAGTATCTCTACCTGCAAAGAGAACTGATATAGAAAGCAGAGTAGTGAGATTCAGCACCCCAGCAAAGATGAGGTGGTAGGGAGGGGATATGACCTGCCTGGAGCACTGAAGCGCTGGTGAAAGAGCACCCTTGCTAAGGTGTGACTTGAAGAGACAGTCAATTCTGGATGCTTTTACCTGGCTTTGTGCAGTGGCCTGGGGCCTGCCTGGTGGTCACCACCAATGGCTCTGCTCAGTTCCCAAGCAGCTATGAGATTGGACTTCTCTGGGCTGCCCAGGCTGGGATGTGGAGAGTGCCTCCCTTGCTTTAAGTCTCCTTTTCCTTAGTTTTTTCTCTTTTTTGTACCAAGTGTATGCTGGTGCTGCCCCCCCTCAAGCCTGGACCCATGGGCGACATGAAAAGAAGAGGTTTGGTTTTATACCCCACCCTTCAGAGCAGCTTAAAATCACCTTCTCTTCCTGTCCCCACAACAGTTACCCTGTGAGGTAGATGGGCTGAGAGAGCTCTGAGAGACCTGTGACTGACCTAGCTGGCTTCATATGGAGGAGTGGGGAATCAAGCCCAGTTCCCCAGATTAGAGTTTGCTGCTGTTAACCACTACACAAAACTGGCTCACTGCCTGCCCTTTTGATGAACACTGGGTGAAGGGGCTTGAGTGCAATGATGGGCGAAGGCTTGAAACCCCACCAGATGTGTGCTATGCAGACCAGCAGGCCATGAGCCCCCCCCCATTATGCCCCACGTTAGCTAATTGCACTTGATGTCAGAGGGCAGCATGGCAGAAGAGACAACTGCCCCCTGACAAACCCTAGAATTGAGGGGGGTGAGCAGCTTGATGGCCTTAGACTCCAAAAAGGGAAGTTTGCAGGGCAAGGCCAGCACAAGCTTCTGGCCATGGAAGCCATCCAGGAGCAGATCCAGGGCTGGATGAAAGACCTGGCTTGCCAGTCCTCAGGTTGCCAAGCAGGGGATCCCCTGGTTTTGCAGGCACCTCCCCGCTGCCAGCCAGCTGGCTGGTGGGGGGAAGCCCCATCCCAACAGCCACAATGTGCCGTTAGATCTCTGGCAGGTTCAGAAGCTTGCAATTGCTTCTGTTTTAAAAGGTGTGTGTGTGTGTGTCTTTAAATCTCAGCAAGACTGAAGCTGCAGGGGGAGGGGGAGCAAGAAGAGCCACATATGTGTGTGTGAGAGAGGAATGTTTTGCATTCCTTTCAGAAGCTGTTTATGTAGTAAAGGGGATAGTAAAGAATTAACTAGAACCTGAGTATGGGATAGAGGAAAACACTCCCTAGACCTCTCTCTGAAAGTTGGCTGAAATACAGCAGATTGTATATTCAGCAACTCTACTGAGTAAAAATTATCTATACCATTGCCCCAGGGAGATCTCAAAAGTGTGGGTAAGCAAACTTTATTTTGGCTGCTTTGTGTGTGAGTTCACTTTCATTTTAGTGAAAGTGCAGCTGCTGTGGAACCATTTGAATGCAAAACAGAGGAGGAGGAGGAAATAAAGACTGTATTCAGGGGACCTGCACTGCTGTATTTTTATTTGTTTATTTTTAGGGAATGGGAAAGTCTCCTGGCTCCACCCCCCAAAGTCCCCAGATATTTCCTGAGTTGGATCTGGCAACTCAGAGAGATCCATGTGGCTGCCCAAGCTGGCTGTTAATACTAGCTGGAGGCACTTGCTGCTGCAGGGGGCTGGGGCCTACAGGTCACCCACCAGCAATGTACCTGCTGCTGCCCTGCTGCCTTACCAGTACTTGTGTCCAGATTCTCCACTCCATATGAAGCCATGAGACAGAGTGGCTGTTTGGCATGGAAGAGCCCAGTATACCAGCCACCAGCTGGGCCCTGACCCCCAACCGCATTAAGCCTTTCCTGATTGGTCAGACTTGGAAGGGAGCATCACAAAGAAGATTGCACAACTATGGCAGCCTCCCAGCAGCAACCTGCTGTGCCAAAGACCCTTGCTGTACCTCCTGCTTCCCTGCAGGACCCCCAAATAGGACTCTGAGTAAATCTGGGATCTGTGCTTCTCCCAGGCCTTTGCAGTTTTGATTAGTATCAACCCTGGTAGTCATCTGAACTTGACTGGCTTATAGGATTGTGGCACCACACTCTGATGCTTCCCTTTCTGTCTTGCTGGCCATTTCTAGAAGCAGATGATGGAAGAAAACTGTCTTTGTACTTTTCAATCATGTTCAGTTTTGTCCTCCATATTGCTCAGTATCTTCAGGATACTGCTGGGAGAAATCTTCTGAGAACTGGAGTGAGATGCTACCATTCTCCTGATCACATTCAACTCTTTTTTTTTGTTTCAACCCAATCAGGTGAGCCAATAGATGCTATCAGGTAGTGATCAGCTGGATGTGGGGCAGTAAATGGAAGTTCAATCTGCATAAGTTCAAGATGCTATCAGTTGATTATGTAGTTTATTGGACATTTATGATTCAACCTATACTGGATGGAGTCTTACTTCCCTTTAAATAAGCAAACTCACACCTTGGGGATACTACTAGATCCTTCCCAGAGGTTTTACATTGTATATAGTGCAGTGAACTGAAGAAGTAGGAATGAGCAAGGATGAGGTTAATTGAAAGTGAAGAACTATTTAGGCCTTTGCAAAACACAGTGGATTTGAAGAAAGATGGAGATTAATCTTGGGGGTGCATGACTACCTCTGTGCTCTCTCCAGGTCTAGGGGATTGAGTGACAGAAAGCAATAAAATTTGAAAGAGGACAATCCATGAAAAAATAATTACACAGGAAACTATTGTATTAATGATAGACACTATAATGAAGTGGACTGACTGCTGGGTCTTGGAGTTTCAGATTCACATTTCATTGTATTTGAAAGCTCATTGAATGACCCTCAAGCAGATCAGTATGAGCTGCAAAGAAGAAATATTTTATATTCTAATAGCGAAGTCAGGATACCTTTGGATAGAGCAGTGACTGGAGCAGTGAACAGGCAAGACAGATCTTTCTACAAACCTGAAAAGGGCCCTAGGTTTGCAGGAAAATGTGAAATCTAAACAAAATGCACCAGGCAGATTTTAAAAATCTGAAAATGATAAAAAAAGTTTTTAAAAACAGATTCCCTCAGTGGCTGTTGCTAGGTAATCACAACATTTCAAGGCTTGCTTCTGTCAGTAAAAGTGAGGGGGAGGAGGAAGAGCCTTTTCAGATCTATTTTGGCCATTGAGGAGGGCACCTAGGGGCTAAGCCTGACTAGCATTGCCATCTCCAGGTTGGAAAATTCATGGAGATTTTGGGATGGAGTCCGAGGAGGTCAGGGTTTGGAGAGGAGGAGATGCTTCAGCCAGATATAAAGCCATAGAGTCCACCTTCCAGATCAGCCATTTTCTCCAGAGGAACAGATTCCTGTTGTCTGGAGTTCAGTTGTAGTTCTGGGAGATCACCAAGTGTCATTGCAAGGTTGGCAATCCTAGGCCTGGCAGCAGCCTCTGAGTGACTTAATACCACTTGACTTGCATGACTCAACTAGGTAGGGTTGCCAAGTCCCCAGCTTTCCCTGGTGGGGGACTTTTGTGCATGCGCAAAGTGCACCTGATGCAATGACATCACCCGGAAGTGACGACATCGTGCCAGTGATGTCACTCATGGCTGCTCTAGCCGTTTCCAGGAAAAAACTATGGTTTTCCTGGATTCTCTAGCCATTTGGGAGGGGAAAAACTTTATGGTGCCTCTTGTACCATAGAGTTTCCCTCTCAAAGGGCTAGAGTGTCTGAGAAAACCATAGAGTTTCCCCGGAAATGCCTTGAGTGGTCACCATGTGATGTCATCAGCATGATGACACTTCCGGGTTATGTCATCATGCCGACGATGTAAGGGGAGGTTCCCTCCGCTGGCCCAATGTGGGCCGGTGGGTTGGGAACCTCATGGGCAGGGGAACCCCTGCCTGGACCAGGGGCTTGGCAGCCCTACAACGAGGCCTGCTGCTTTCTACTGTTCAACAGCAGCCACCCTTATGAAAACCAGTTTGGTCCTAAAAGAACTGATTTTTGTAGTAGGGAGGTTCATTGTGATTCATGGAGAGCCAACACTGCCACAGCTGCAGTGCAGGGTGTGGAGAGGTAGCAGGAGGAAAGCTGGGAGAGTGATGAGATGGGGACCAGAAAGAGAAAAAAAGATTGATGAGATGGAGAGGCAGAAAAAGAGAGCAATGGGATAGGGAGGGGGGCAGAATGAGAAAGGAAGTGACAGACATGGAGGAAAGACAGAATAAGTAAAGAGGTGGCAGGGGGGAGAAAGAGTGTGAGAGAAGTAGGGGAAGGAGGAGTGAACAAAGGTGTGGGGAGAATGGAACAGTTGTTCCCACAAGTTTCTTGTGAGTCTCCACTTGTTAATAACCTAATTTTCAAAATTATCAAATGAGTACAGAAATACAATAGGCTTGTTACCCTGAATTCTAAATGGACTAGCTAAGAACACCTCATATTTCTAATTTCTTTTCAAAGGAAAAGTATACAGAGTGTAATTGTGCTTTTCAAATTTGGTTAGTAATTAATTCACTGAGGAATGCTTCGCAATGGAAACATCACATTGACACAAACTTTTGCCTACAAGAGCCCTCACTGTTCTGGTATCAGAATTAGAAACAAGAACAAGAAGGTTGAGTCATCTTTGGAAACATCTCAAAAATTCTGTATAGAAACCAATCATAGTTAGTGTGACAAAGGGCTACAAGAGCCTTAATTTTTACCATTAATCATGATTCTGAATAAATAGTTTTTAAGGGTTGTTTTTAATTTGTGAGGTTTTTAAATCTATATTTAAAACTCAGAATGGGTTCTGGTGAGAAAAGACAGGTTGCTTACCTGTAACTGTAGATCTTCGAGTGGTCATCTGTGCATTCACACTCATGGGATAGTGCGCCTGCGCCGATCCCCGAATCGGTATCTGAAAAAGCCCGGGATTTTTTCGCGCTCGGCGCCAACGAGCATGCGCAGGCGACCCACTGCGCATGCCCACCGGCGCCCGCGCGGCAATCCCGCCAGTTCCTCCCTGACCGCTGAAAGCCCCTTACTGGAAGGAGACCATCAGCAGTGGGGAAGGAGGGCGGGTAGTGTGAATGCACAGATGACCACTCGAAGATCTACAGTTACAGGTAAGCAACCTGTCTATCTTCTTCGTGGTCTCTGTGCATCACACTCATGGGAGATTAGCAAGCAAAGCATACCTGGAGGAGGGAAGACGGTCAGCCTGAAGAAACAGTTTGCAGCACCGCAGCTCCCAACCGAGTCCTCTGCTGAGCATGCACGTCCAGCGCGTAGTGCTTCATGAAGGCATGCGGAGAAGACCAGGTAGCCGCCTTGCAGACATCGGAAAGGGACACACCCTTCAGGAACGCCACCGACGTGGCCATCGCCCTTGTGGAGTGTCCACGAACAGGTCCAGGTAAAGGCTTCTTTGCCAACAAATAACAAAGTTTAATAGTCTCAGTAAGCCACTTGGAAAGTCTTTGAGATGAAATTTTGGACCCTAACTTGGGGGCAGAGTAGGAGACAAAAAGCTGGTTGTCCTTACGAAAACCCCGTGAACGGTTCAAATAAAACAGGAGGGCACGCTTAACGTCTAACGCATGCAGCCTGCGTTCCTCCTCCGAGGAAGGACTAGGGTAAAAAGTGGGCAACCAAACTTCTAAGTTCAGGTGAAACTGGGAGACCACTTTCGGGAGAAAGGTAATGTCCGGAGCCAGAGAGACCCCAGCCTCCCTAAAGGCAAGGTATGGATAGTCACAGCGCATCGCCGTGAGCTCCCCCGCACGACGTGCCGAGGTGATGGCAACTAAAAATGCAGTCTTCCAGGACAAAAGCTGCAGGGAACACGTTGCCATGGGTTCAAAAGGGCGACGAGTCAACTTGTCCAGAACCAAAGTTAAGTCCCACAATTGTGGAGGGGATCTGGAAGGAGGGTGAAGGCGGAATAGCCCCTTCATGAATCTCTTGGACTGCGGGTGAGCAAAAACGGAGTAACCCTCAACTGAACCATGAAAAGCAGAAATAGCTGCTAAATAGACCTTGATGGAGGAGAATACCAGCCCCTCATCCACCAAAGACAAAAGAAACTCAAAAACTGCCGATAGCCCAACAGAGTCAGGTGACATCGGGGAGGCAGCCACAAAGTTACTAAACTTCTTCCACTTCCTCTCGTAAGAGGCACGGGTAGAAGGTTTCCTGCTGCTTTGGAGCACCTGCTGGACCCTGGTAGAAAAGTCTAGTGGTCGATGAACCAAGCTGTCAACTTCAGGTGCGGCACGTTGTGATGGAGCACGTGTCCGCCCTGAGCCAACAACAGGTCCGGTTCTGACGGGAACTGGTAAAAGATCCCCCTCGACTGCTGGAGCAGGATCGAGAACCAGCTCTGACGGGGCCACCACGGAGTCACCAGAATGCAACGTGGCTTCTCCTGCACCAGCTTGTGGACCACCCTCGTCAGCAGAGGTAAGGGCGGGAACATGTACAGGAACCGACCCTCCCACCGGAGTAGAAGTCCGTCTCCCAAGGAAGCCGGATCCGCACCTCCCCTGGCACAGAACAAGGGGCACTTCGTGTTCTGTGCTGTGGCGAAAACATCCAGCTGCGGGTAACCCCAACGCTGGAACACCGGCTCTAGGAACTTCCAATGCAGTTCCCATTCGTGTGGGGAAGCTCCACCCCTGCTGAGAGAGTTCGCCTGTATATTGAGGACCCCCGGCAGATGGGTAGCCTTTACAAAAATGTCCCACTGGAGACACTCCTCCCAAAGATCTACTGCCAACGAGCATAGTCTGCGAGACACTGTCCCCCCCTGTCTGTTTATATAACACAGGGCAGTGGTGTTGTCCGTCAGCAGTGCCACCGTCTTTCCCGCTAACAGTGGACGGAAAGATCGAAGGGCAAAGTGAACCGCCAGCAGTTCCAGATAATTTATATGGCACCGGCTCAGTGTCGGTGGCCATTTGCCCCCCACACACAGGTCCTCCAGGTGAGCTCCCCACCCCCACATGGAAGCATCGGTAGCGATGGTCACCGAAGGGGTAGGCAGATGGAAAGGAGCTCCCTGACAGATGTTGCTCTCCGATCCCCACCATTGCAGTGATTGGAGAGTCCCCAGTGGGATGGTGAACCTCTTCCGAGGTGAATCTCTGAGGGGGCGAAAATGCTGCAAGAACCACAGCTGTAGACCTCTCATATGCAGTCTTGCGAAACGTAGCACGCTTGTCGTCACCGCCATCAGCCCCAGCATCCGCTAGAGCTGCTGGGCTGTGCCCCACTGTCGCCTTTGGAGAAGCTGCACCAAAGAAATGATGTCCCGTGCCCTCTGAGAGGGAAGGAACGCTCTGTGCTGGTCTGTGTCCAACAGAGCCCCTATGAATTGAACTGTCTTTGATGGGGTGAGATGGGACTTCTCCATGTTGACCTGTAGCCCCAGGATATCTAGAAGCCGCAGAGTGATGGCAATGTGAGATGACAGGCTCTCCCTCGACTTCGCCACAAGAAGCCAGTCGTCGATGTATGGGAAAACAATGACTCCCTGAAGACGAAGGTGAGCAGCCACCACACTCATCAGCTTCGTGAAAACCTGAGGAGCGGTAGACAGTCCAAACGGCAGGGCCCTGAACTGGAAGTGCCGAGCACCCACTGCAAATCTTAGAAATCGCCTGAACGCAGGATGAATGCTGACATGAAAATACGCGTCCTTGAGGTCCAAGGTCGCCATCCAGTCTCCCTGATTGACGAGGGGCAGGATTGTTTGCAGTGTAGCCATTCTGAACTTCTGGTACCGAATGAATTTGTTCAGACTCCGAAGGTCCATGATAGGCCTCAAGCCCCCGTCCCTCTTGGGGACCAGAAAATAGCGGGAGTAGAAACCTCCCGTCCTGGCCTCCGGTGGAACTATCTCTATGGCTTGTTTCTGTAGGAGGTTGTCCACCTCCGCCAGCAGAGGTGGGGAAGGGGGAGTGGTGACTACCACGGACTGGTTTGGGGTCCGAACAAACTCTATTTTGTAGCCCTCTTCTACGATGGACAGAGCCCACCTGTCTGTGGAGATCAACTCCCAGGCAGGCAGGAAAGGGCGCAGACGAATGGGAGAGTCGACAGTGGGAGCGATGACGCGTGCTTGCAGGAAGTCAAACCCCCTGCTTCTGTGGCCGAGCCCCCTTAGACTTGTTGGAAGGCTGGCCCCCGTAACGGTTCCTGCCGTTACCGGAGTAGGACGGTCGTTCAGGCTGTTGAGGACGAGTACGCCACTGCTCCGGGGAGAACTTTTGGTAAGGTTTTTTGGACCAGGGTTTGGGCCATTGCTTGGATTTAGAGGACTTGGAGGACGACTGGACACCCAGGTTCCTAGACGTCTTGACACTCTTGTCATACTCTTGCAGCGCCGTGTCAGTTGTGGTGCTGAAGAGTCCATCACCCTCAAAGGGTAAGTCCTCAATAAAAGTCTTGGTGTCCTGGTGCAGTGCGGTGGACCTGAGCCAAGAGTGCCGCCGAATGCAAACCGCAGAAGTAATAGCCTTGGCTGAAGCTTCCACCATATGTTTAGCTGCGGCTAGCTGCTGCCTGGCCACAACGAGACCCTCCTTTTGCAGCTTCATTGCCGCCGCCTTCTTGTCCTCACTTAAAGAAGAGAGGAAGGGGGAGAGCTGTTCCCACACTGCATACTGGTATCTAGCCATGCATGCAGCATAGTTAGATACCTTAATGCCGAGTGCCCCCGCTGAATAGACCTTGCGGCCCATTACATCAATCTTCCTGCCCTCCTTGTCCGGCGGGGAAGAATGAACCTTCCTAGCCTTCGATGAGGATGAGACCACCACCGAGTTAGGACGCGGGTGGGTAAACAGGAATTCGGCCCCTGCCTCCTGGACCCTGTACATATGGTCCAGCCGTTTGGAAGAGACCGGTGTCGAAGAAGGCTTCTTCCAAGGTTCCTTGATGGCCTGAAGGATCACCTTGGTAACCGGCAGGGCCACTGCAGTGGACGTGCTCCTTTGCATGATGTCAAACACGTTGTCATCCACCACAGGCTCCGGCTGAGTCACAGGCAGTCTGAGGGTGGCCGCAATTCGCCTCACGAGGTCCCCGTAAGACTTTAGATCCTCCGAAGGCGAAATCGGAAGATCCTCCGCCGTTTGAGGACCCGGTGAGGGTTCCAACTCCGGATCTTCAGTTTCCGACTCCGATGACGAGGAGTCTCGCTGAGTAGAATGCTCCGAGAGCATCGGGGTCGATTCTTGCGGTGGAAGATGAATCAACGGTGGTCTTAGCGGGGTCTCGACCGGAACCAGCTGACGATCGGGGGGAACTGACACCGATGCCGACGCTTTTCGGGATTGATGCGAAACCCTCAACATCGAAGAAAACTCCGATGCTCGCTCCCAGTCTGGGTACTCGTCCGGGTACCATCGACAGGATTCATACCTGGAGTAGGGAGGCTGCCACCTGCGCTGTTCCCATGGTGGTATCGGGAAACGCTGGGGAGCAGGAAATCGCTCTCGCCTTTGTCGGGGCTTGAACGGCGGATCTATGACCGGTGCCGAAGCGTCCACCTCCGACGCCGAATCACTGATCAACCGCCGACGGGAGCCCGAAGATGAAGACCGCTGAGTAAGGTCGATCTCTGGCTCCTGCTCCGACGCCGACAGCCGACGGACTGATGGGCTTCGAATCGGAGAGACCCGCGCCGACTTCGACGGGTTTGCCGACGTCGATGCACCACCCGACGGGGAAGGAGTGCGGGGTCGCTTGCGCTTCTCCTTCGACTTCGCCTTCTTAGGAGCTCGGGTCCCCGAGTCCTCTCGGCGTTTCTTAGCAGGCGTATCCGAGCCCTCGTGGGAACGGTTTGTAGCGCCACGCTCCACCGGCAGTTCTAAAGTCGATATCGGAGCGGCATCGGCCGATGCAAGCTCCTGTGCCGGGGTGTCGGTCGACTTCGGTGCCGATGACTCCATCGGTCGACGAGGCTGAAGCGCCGATTCAGTCAGTGCCGCCGATAATCGAGCCGCGCGGTTCTTTCTGGTTTGTTTAGAGAACCGAAGGCAATGCGGACACGACTCTACCCTGTGCGTCTCTCCAAGGCACAGCAAGCAAAGGGAATGGCCGTCCGGAGGGGCGATTTTCTTGCCACAAGCACGGCAGCGCTTGAAAAACCCCCAGCGACTTTCCATAAGCAGCCGCCCGATAAAAAACTCTCAGCTAAAAACCGCCCGAGAGGAAAAATGGGGGAAAGCGAAAACGGAGTACCCCAAGGGGCAGACCGCCAGACAAACGGAAAAAAGCTTTTTTTTTTTTTTACTATCTAACTATACACTAAAAACTAACTAACTAACTATACACAGTGAAAACGGGCTAGAACGAGAGAAAAGAAACTCTCACCGACTGGGAAAGCAGAAAGTGAACCTCTCTAGCGCAGCGGTCAGAAAGGAACTGGCGGGATTGCTGCGCGGGCGCCGGTGGGCATGCGCAGTGGGTCGCCTGCGCATGCTCGTTGGCGCCGAGCGCGAAAAAATCCCGGGCTTTTTCAGATACCGATTCGGGGATCGGCGCAGGCGCACTATCCCATGAGTGTGATGCATAGAGACCACGAAGAAGATCTACCCTTTTCAGATGGATGTCTGACTTATTCTTAATGGATTGACTCAGTTTTGGATGGAGCACTTGTGTGACCCTGCTCCATCTGAGGTTGTAATGTGGAAGTTTTGTAAGTCACTAAGACAAGGTTGTATACTCAGATCTCTATTGGCAAGGGTAAATTTTTTGTAATGATTTTGGTGCATCAATGCCTAGCCTGAACTTGTTCACAAATAGTTTAAGCCAGTGTTTACCATTTGCAGGGTTGTGACCTGGTATCGGGCCACAGAAGCCTCACTACTGGGTCACAAGAAAAGCCAAAGCTAGCCCCGCCCCCAGCAAAGCTAGCCCCGCCCCATCTCTGTGTTGTGCAGAGAGGAGCTGGGCTGCCTCTCCTTCCTTCTCCACAGCTCCCAGTGTTCAAGAGAAAAGCTGGCATCCACTGGCACTTTAGACCCATGAAGTGTTCTTCAAGGTATGAGCTTTCATGTGCCTTGCAGTATGTTCTTTTGGGAAGATTTCCCTGGGAGGCCTGGGAGGCAAATAAGGGTGTGTGTGTTTTTTTCAGCTGGGAGGGGCAGGGAGTGGGCATTCCAATAGCTATTTTTTTACAAAACGACGCCTGGGCAGAATTTTTGCTGGCTGGGGTCATCTGATGGTGAGAAAGGCTTTTTTCCCCTTTGTCCCCCTCACTTCTTTCTTTCTTTCTTTCACTGCAAGTGATGCTCTGTCTGTATTCTTGGTGCTGGGAAGGGGGGGGGGCAACAGTGGGAGGGCTTCTAGTGCCCTGGCCCCACTGGTGGATATTCTAGTGCTTTTTGGGCATTGTATGAGGGAATTTTGGACTGGATAGTACACTGGCCTGATCCAACATGGCTCCTCTTATGTTTATGTTCTTTCTTTCCATGTCTTTCCTTCCATTTCATTCTTTCCCTTTATTTCTTTCCCTTTTTCTTTCTTTCCTTCCATTTTTATTAGATGAAACTTTTCTGTTCATCATACTGTTGTTGCAGACATAGGAGCTCTGCCAATGAAAAGTTGGCACCCCCAGTTGCAGCCAGCTGGCCTTTTATGAGATTTCTGTGTGAGTGAGTGAGAGTGAGAGGTGTAGGGCAGAAAGAGATTATTGGAGATTACTGCGGTATATCTCAACAGCACTGGAAGTGATGGTACTATGAACTTGGCACCATTTTACTGGTCCTGCTTTTAACAGCTGTCTGACACCAAAATTAAACTCCTCCTGTAGATAATAAAGAGGATGAAAGAAGTTCACTGGCTAAGTATCTGTACAACAGGTTGCTTTTAAAGGCATGGGAAACACAGCCAGTAAAAAGCTGTAAGCTCCTCAAAAATATCCTTCTTGGAATAACTGCAGAAAAGATTGTATGAACTTTACATAACTTGAAATTTATTCATTATTTGCAGTACAATTCTCTGCTACTTTTCATAACAATTTCCCAGTGTTTCAACC
The DNA here is from genome assembly GCF_032191835.1 of Heteronotia binoei. Taxonomy (NCBI): domain Eukaryota; kingdom Metazoa; phylum Chordata; class Lepidosauria; order Squamata; family Gekkonidae; genus Heteronotia; species Heteronotia binoei. The sequence continues at coordinate 72,386,432 of NC_083228.1, read as the reverse complement.
AAAGAAAAGTATGAAAAATAGCTGTTGAAAGATTTTCTTGAAACCAAGCAAACTTGGTTGTAGTTTGAGGCAGGGTTCCAATAGTAGCAGCTGAAGGAAGAGCTTACTAAATGTGTCAGCATATTTTGAGGTAGAGCAGCTCCCAGGGCCCAGTGTGGGTGGTACACAGTGCTGGCTTTCCTAATGGCAATGGCAACAGCACTCCCAACTGCATACACTGTCCAGTGCTGTTGAGGAAGGGATGTGTAGGTGGTGCAGGTGATTGAACATGGGCATTAGGAGTGCTTGCAAGCTGGAGAAGAACACACAAGCAGATAGGTGCATGCAGGTGTGAGGGTGGAAAGAGAGGACCGCCTACTTTCCACCCCCATTTTGGCTCACCATGAGTTTCAGAGAGATTTTTCTGAAAATGAATTTACTTAAGAAGAAGAGGCAGGTTGGAGGAGTGCCCTGGAAGTGACATCACAGAAAAAGGTGGAGTTTTGGCTCAGTGTGCCCCGGAACTGACATCACTTGACCCTTGACACCACAGGAAATGTCATAGTATATAAATTACTTCTACAATGGTCTACAGAAGATGAAGTAGTGAAATCTCAAATGATCAAATGGGCAATTAACGTAAATAAAGAAATAAAGATAGAATCTTGGGAATATCTGTGGAAGAACTCTATGAAACTCTCAATATGCCAAAGTATTAAAGAAAATTGTTTTAAGATGATGTATAGATGGTATATGACTCCTTAAAAATTAGCAAAGATGAATAACAAGATGCCAGACAGATGTTGGAAATGTAAAAAGCATGAAGGTTCTTTCTACCATATGTGGTGGACTTGTGAAAGAGCAAAACAGTATTGGCAAATTAATTTATTCAACAAGAAATTTCTAAGATATTGGGATATGAAGTAATGAAAGTTGCAGAGACTTTCTTAGTGGGATTACAAATGGAAAAAATTTCAAAAAGAAGATAGAACTTTAATCTGGTACTTGCTTTCAGCTGCTAGGACATTGTATGTGCAGTTGTGGAAGCAAGAAAAAATACCAGAGAAATGGGATTGGATTATAAAAGTTATGACATGGAGTGAAATGGACAAATTAACAAGAATATTAAGAGACTATGATTTAGAAGCTTTTAAGACGGAGTGGAAAAAGTTTAGAAGATATGTAGAAAAAGAGTGGAAAATAAAAGGACACTGGACAATTTTTGATAATGATTAAGTTTTAAAAAGAAGAATATAATTTTTTGTTTTAATAGTTAAGGGTACCTTTAATATTTGTTTTTTTTAAGTAAATAACACTGGCGGAGGTCAAGTAACGGGGGGAGGGGTGGGTGGAAAGTAATATATGGGGTAGATAATTTTTTTAAAGTTGTAAGATAGAGATGTAGATTTATTACCATATGTTACCAATAAAAATTGTTTTAACAACACCACAGGAAATGTCATAGTTCCTGTATCCCGGCTCCACCCCCAAAGTCTCCTGGCTCCAACCCCAAATTTTAGTGGGTCATAAAGGAGAAGTGTAAAAATAACCAGGCCACAGGAAAGAAAAGTTTGGGAAACCCTGGTTTAAGCAATAGCTTTGTATCTAAAATTGTGTACTGTATCTAAAAATGGACTAAGGCTACCTTGAACTAAATTGAAATTAAATAATCCCACTTCCTTTCCTGTCCCATGTTTAGTGCTGACTATGGCATGCCCCCAGCCTTGGAGGGGGGGGCACAACTCTTTGTGAAGGCTTATAGCCAATAGTAGTTAAAAATGTGGATTTTATTGAACAAGGGTGAAATTTTAAAAACACTGTCCTGGGAATAAGCCCTAGGGAATAAAATGGAACTTCCTTATAAGTGGATCTGGTTAGGAAAATGATAATTTTCCCATATAAATTGTAGTGGAATTAAAGGGTTTTATTCAGTCAGCTATCTGATTAAAATATATGCTACATGCTTACAATACAGTTAAAATATTACAAGTAAATTGCCTTGGGCAGGTTGCTTGGAATGGTGGTATAAAATTTGCCTTATGAATTAATTTGTAAAGCTATTTAATGATGAAGGAAGTTTCTTCACTAAACAGTGCATGGAAAGAAGTCATCTTTGGTAGAATTATCCTCAAAGCATTCCTCAGTTAGCTTGCTTGTAGGTCCTCCATCTGCACTAATAGTTTAAAAGCACTGGCTCCCACACCTTAAGTCTGTGATTACTGAATTCATTGTTTCCTTGCACAAATTAATGTAGTCAGTTATAATTATTAGTGTCATCATGGATCATTCTAGTCTAACCATGCAGTACATATTGGAATATGAAACATTATCTGCTGCATATACACACACACACATATATATACACACTATAATTATTCTCTTACCAAGTTGTAAGAGTCCCGTGGCGCAGAGTGTTAAAGCTGAAGTACTGCAGTCCTAAGCTCTGCTCACAACCTGAGTTTGATCCCTGGCGGAAGCTGGGTTTTCAGGTAGCCGGCTCGAGGTTGACTTAGCCTTCCATTTTTCCGAGGCCGGTCAAATGAGGACCCAGCTTGCTGGGGGGGAAGTGTAAATGACTGGGGAAGGCAATGGCAAACCACCCTGTAAAAAGTCTGCCATGAAAATGTTGTGAAAGCAACGTCATCCCAGAGTCGGAAACGACTGGTGCTTGCACAGGGGACCTTTCCTTTCCTATCAAGATGTATATCAAATGCTTTTTGGGTTACATGCAGAGAATGTGACCCTAGGTTTGGATAATAGGGAGTATTTGTACTGTAAGTTTTTAAATGTGGCCTTGGAAACCACAGAAGTGTAATTATCATCTTTAATTTTTAATGAAGTAATTGTTATTGCTTTACAGTTTTATCTGACCTTTTAAAAGCTACCTTTACTAAGCAGCTAATGTTTGTTCATCCATTTGCCATTGCACATTAAGTGGATGGTAAGTCATTAGATCCCTCAGTGTCTAATGTACACATTGAGGTTTTGTGCAACAGAAGCACTTAATAGTCATGTTGTGAAAACTCTGGAGGAAGGCGTACAGTCAGATGGGGTGTCAATTGGACAGGCCTGGGTCATTGTGGCCGGAAAAAGGGTTGCACTAGGAATTATAGTAAAGGTAGAAAACAGTTGGCTGAACAGCTTGCCTACCTGTCAGGGGAGCTAGCTTTACTAAGATCCTAAATACCACCTCCTTGGCTGTGGTCAAACTCACCATTAAATCCATCCCTAACCCTTCACTATTATACCCCGCAGCTTTTCTACAATGAATTTCCTGATCAGACATCCCTCCATCCTTCAGTTCTAAGAAGCGTTGGTCCCGTCGTTGGTTGATCAGAGGTCTCAACCGGACCTCATTTTTTGAGATGGCATTCCACACTCGCACAAGCGCAGTACGTGGGATATCGTGCTTGGCTTTTTTTTTTTTTAAGGTGCCAGAAAAGGTGGGCGATCTGCCCCCCCCCCCCCCAATTTAAACACCTAAAAAGGAAGGGGAAGCCCAGGAGTTATCTTTGCTGTCTCTCTGCCTGGCGGGGAGACAGCAAAAGTGGGTCATCTTCCCCCCCTCCCCATTTAAACACCCCGCCGTGGTGTTTAAATGGGGGGGGGAGCACAGCAACTCTCTTTGCTGTCTCTCCAACTGGTGGGGAGACAGCAAAGGTGGGTGATCTTCCTCCCCCCCATTTAAACACCCCGATGTGGTGTTTAAATGGGGGGGGAGCACGGCAACTCTCTTTGCTGTCTCTCTGCCTGGCGTGGAGACAGCAAAAGTGGGGGATCTTCCTCCACCGATTTAAACACCCCGCCATGGTGTTTAAATGGGGGGGGGGAGCACGGCAACTCTCTTTGCTGTCTCTCTGCCTGGCGGGGAGACAGCAAAGGTGGGGGATCTTCCTCCACCGATTTAAACACCCCGCCATGGTGTTTAAATGGGGGGGGGGAGCACGGCAACTCTCTTTGCTGTCTCTCTGCCTGGCGTGGAGACAGCAAAGGTGGGGGATCTTCCTCCACCGATTTAAACACCCCGCCATGGTGTTTAAATGGGGGGGGGAGCACGGCAACTCTCTTTGCTATCTCTCTGCCTGGCGGGGAGACGGCAAAGGTGGGTCATCTTCCTCCCCTGACAGGGAGACAGCAAAGGTGGGTGATCTGCCTCCTGCCCCATTTAGGAAAGGTCCCCTGTGCAAGCACCAGTCATTTTCAACTCTGGGTTGATGCTGCTTTCACAAAGTTTTCACGGAAGACCTTTTACGGGGTGGTTTGCCATTGCCTTCCCCAGTCATTACACTTTCCCCCCCAGCAAGCTGGGTACATATTTACTGACCTCGGAAGGTTGGAAGGCTGAGTCAACAATTGCTGGCGCAATTATATAATTTGGAGTGGGCTCTCGTATGGAAGCGGATGTGTGCTTGCGATGAGTTGGCAACATTGGAGCATTCAAACATAGAAAGTACGCGCGGGAGTCGTCGGAAGCATTCTTATTCCGGTTTTAATGTACTATAAAAAAGTCCACGTCTCAGTCGTGACAGTTCAGGACACGAACGAGCCAACGACCATTGCCAGATGCTGATGTTTGGACAACTGCATAAAATCTGACATGCATCTGGCTTTCATCCATGCCCATCTTGTCAGTTTATGTGCGTCTTACCTCGGCCCTTGACTTCTTCAGAACACTATATTCCTTTGTGCACTCACTTACAAAGATGATTACAAGGGAAATTTTCTGTTCATCTTTGAACTATCGATCTGATTCTTTCTAAATAGTCTCAAGGGCTGAAATAATACATTACGTTGAGGCTTTAATGTTGTACTGGTATTAGTCAAGGATGTCTGTACTTGCAAGGTGTTTTGCTTTATTTTAAGAATGTACATTTTTTGTTTTGTTTTTAATAACTTGATTGATTTTGTTTCATTATTTCTAGCATTAATTTGTTTTTATTTTTTCCATTAGTTTCAAAGGGGAAAGACTACAATTAGACTGATTTCTTTGTTTTGCATCCACAGGCATGGCATTTTGGATAATATGCTAAATTTCAGGCAGGCAAGGCAAAGGATCCCTGTTTCACAGGTGGTTAAAGGCAAAATGCATCTGTAATTGCAATATTGTTGTTTCCACCAAGTCAGGATGATGTTCTGAGGGGTGGCCTCTAGCCAGGGCTGACCCTATACTATCTGGTGCCCTAGGCAAGGCCAACTTCTGGTGCCTCCCCCCCCCCCTTCAAATGGGTAGTCAATTTTTGAAAACATATGAATTATCATCTTGACTTCCAGGTGTATGCATGTGCACGCACACACACAATACCAAAGAAACCAACTTGTGTTAGGTAAAAAAAGATGAAACTCATTTATAAGGACTTCGAACATTTTATTTATATGAAACATGTCTGATGTTTCCCATAGCTCTCCAGGCAGCTTACAAAAGAGAAAAAAATTAGTGTATCTATAACATCTGTTTTAAAAGCCAGTGTTTGAATTCCCACACTGGCATGGAAGTTCATTGCATGACCTTGGACGAGACTCTCTCTTTCACCTCCCACTGGCTAACTTCCCTGCCCCCGTGTACTCAGGCCCAAGAATGTTAAATCAACTGCCAAAAGCAGTCTTATCCCACATATCCCACCGTTATTGATCATTTTCGTCTCACCAAGAAAACGCCAAGACACGGATGTCAGCAGCAAGCAAGTTTTATTCGGAATACATGTCTGCATGCATGGAGAGAAGGCACCCAGGGTGCGGTCTCTGAAGTCTGTGTTGCAGCACAGCTCAATTTAAGGCTTGCGATGCTATGCCCCTCTCTGTCCCTCCAGCCTATCCTGGCCGACGTGGAAGGCTCACATTCTACCTATTACCAACGCCGATTGTTCACCCTATCCTTATATGGGCATATCTTGACTCTGTCTTTGCGCATGGCTAATGATCGCGGAAGAAGGAAATAAACTATATACAGCTATCATGGTGCTTTTACGCCGAGGTACTTTCCCTTGGGTGTGGTGCACAAAAGACCTAACTGTTCCCACAACACCACTCTTCTCTGTGTCCTCTCTGTCAACTGGCCTCAGAAAGGACTGCTGCTGTACTGCAGCCTCACAAAAGGTGTCATGGCCGCCACTGGCAACAAACCTCTTCCACCCTATTAACAGCCCACACAGATGGCCTGTCAATACAGGCAGCCTCCAAAGGCTGCTAAAATGAGCCAGGGAGCTTATTTACTGTCTTTCTTGCATCTTTCCTCACTCCCTGTCTCCCTCCTCCCCTCAGCTTTATCCCAGGATGGTTGGCTGAGAAGGAGTAGGGTTGCCAACTCCAGGTTGGGAAATTCCTGGAGATTTGAAGGGTGGAGCCTGGAGAGGATTTGGTGTGAGAAGGGGTGGGGCCTCAGACAAGGCCCTCCTCCAAACCAGCCATTTCCTCCTGAGGAACCAATCTCCAGGTGAGGAGATCACTCAGAATGCCAAAAATCAGCTCCTTTTGAGGTGTGTGTGTGGGGGAGTAAATGCCTTCTCTTGGGTGGGTGGGAAGACAGTAGGACTGGGGGGCACTCACCCAGAGGCCTTTAGTGATACATTTTCAGGTTGGTGGGAAATTCTTGAAGATTTTGTAGTGGACTTTGAAGAGAGCATACAAGTTAGAGCTTCAGGGTGTGGTCTGCCAGACCCAGGTTTTTGCTGTGGAAGCTGACTGGGTGATTTCGGACCAGTCACAGAATTCTAGCCTAACCTGCCTCACAGGGTTGTTGTTCAGATCAAAGAGGGAGGGAAGACGAGAATGATATAAGCTGCCTTGGTTCCCCTCCACATGTCTTCACTTGGGTGGGTGGGGCACTCGCCCAGAGTCTCTTTCTAGAGTCCGTTGTATTTTTCTTCACAACGGGCCTTGCTCCTAGTCACACTATAAATTTCCAAATGCAATGAAAAATAAAGCAGCTATGCCCCCTTCTTTCGATGTCTTCCCTGGTCTTGTTTCTTTTGCCTTCTTCTTTACCTGCTGTGGAATTCAAGCGAGCAGGATTCCACATGGTTATGCGTCAGTTAAAGGAGGGAGATAAATTAGAGAGGCAATGCTCAGAAAAGATTGCATTGTGAGATTTAAATGTGTCTGGATTAGCAGGAGCTGGCAGATATACTCACTAATTGGATCTTATGTTACTTATTGGATCCTATGTTACTTATTGTTTAGACTGACTCTGCAACAACTGCTAGGATATCTTATGGGTGCTGAATCCACCAGACCCAAAGGTAGGGTTACCAACTGTAGTGCATCTCATTGTCCCTTTAATATCAGTTGATGTCATCAATATGCATCTGACAAAGTGAGCTTATGCTGGAATAACCTTGACTAGTCTTAAAGGTGCCAAGTGATTCTGATTTTCCTTTAATATTAGTTTGACCTGCAAGCAGTGGTCAGGTGATACTTAGCTACATATCTTTAGCTGTCAATTTCTATTAATTAGACTTCTATTAAATGAGCAGGACATTTTTTTCTGTCCAGCTGGCATCCATACCTTGAGATGGAACTCCTTAAAGACTAAGAGTATCCATGCTTTGAATCCAGGAAGGGCAACTCAGACCTTTTTTGTCTGAATGGGACCAGTCATTAACCAAGGAACCAGAGGTGGCAGAGGGCACAATCCAAACTCATGAATGGCACTGTAGTGAAAAGCTTCAAGAGGGCATGGTCCCTTTATATTCTAGTTTGCTCAAAATGAATAAATGTCATGCTCAGTCACAAACTGAGCATTCTTGAATCTGACAGCCTGATGAAGCCTGAACCACACTATACAAGATCAATATGTGCTATCCAAGACCTGTATACCATGAGCAGAGTCTCATGTGCTGAAGCACCTTGGTAGGCAGTGCTATATAAAAATCTGGAGTAGAGCGTTATTTATATGAAGTTTACCAAGAAACAGGGATTGACCTGGGATACTGTGAAGTCTTAAAGATGAGTGATAAAAAGGGTTTGGTTTGTGGAAACTTACTACAAAGGGAGAGCGCTTATTGTACTAGGGAAAGCTATCTTTCTCCCTTAGGAACTCTTTCAGAGACAGATCTTTTTGCAGACATGACTTGTGCCAGAATAGCTTCTTTTGCTCCATTGACCTGTCTGGTCCTGCTGCCTTATCCAATCAGCAACATTGTTCTCTGAACACTTACAGGGCTTGCTGTCTTCCCCCCGCCCCCGCTCCCCACTTTACTATGCTCAGGGTGAACAGTCTCAAACTCTCCATTGTAATAACTTGTGCAATAAATCAAGGCAAGAGAGCATTTTACAGCCATTGTTAGGTTGTAGATTCAAGACCTCCAAGACAAACAACCTACAAAGCTTGCAAGCTTTATGCCCTTTGGTCTCCCAGACCGTCTTTGATTGTGGCAAAGGAGCATTTATATAGCTCCAAAAGAGGCTGTTTTTTTCATCTGCACCCTTCTTGACCTCAGGCATTACTAGTTGAGGCTTAAGTGTTGTGGTAGATTACAAACTGAACATTTTAACTTAGTACTGTAATTAAAAAAACCCCCTTATTTATTTTTATATCAGAAATAAAAGAAAAAATCAGCATAAGGATTTTTTTTTAAAAAAGTGGGCATATCTAATGAAGCATTTCAGATGTCATTTTTATCCAACAGTCCACCTCTTAATTGAAGCATCCTTAAAATGTTCCTGTTACCATAACATATTTTATGAAACAGGAGCAGGCCCTGGATTTCAGCTAGGTCTGGAAAACTGTGGGAGCACTTGGCAATTATAGCGTCAACAACCAAATTATATTTCTGCACACAGAAACACATTCTAAAGGATTGGAAGTATAGAACTGAACCCAGGTCTACTAATTGCTCTTCTCTGCATTAGAAGAGTTGCTGGGGGTGTGTGGAATTATGGTTGCCAGCTTCATGTTAGGAAATACCTGGATATTTTGGGAGTGCAGCTTGAGGAGGCTGGGGTTTGGGGAGAGGAGCAACTTAAATGGGGTATACCATAGTGTACACTTTCCAAAGCAGGCATTTTCTCCTGATGAACTGACTTGGAGATCAGTTGTAATAGCAGGAGATCTCCAGCCATTGCCTGGAGGTTGGCAACCCTAAATCTGATCCAACCAATGCACAGTTACTTTCAATAAAGTTTACTGCAACAACGGGGTTTTCAAAAGCATTAGGGTTGTATGCCTCCAGGTGGGTCCTGAAGATCTCCCAGAATTAAAACTAATCTCTAGATTACAGGCATAAATTCCCCTGAAAAAAATGTCAGTTTCAGAGGACAACTTCTATGGTGTACCATAGGTGGAATCCCTCTCCTAATTCCCCTCTCTGGAGGCACTGCTCCCAATCTCCAGGAATTTTCCAGACTGTAATTGGCAACTCTTAATTATTAATGTAGACCTTCCAAAAGAGAGACTTTCAGAATACAATAACTAACTAAAAGGCAGAGAAGAAGCAGAAGAGGAAGAGGCAATAGAGTTGCCAGCCCTGGAATAGGAAATACCTGGAGGTTTTGGGAATGGAACCTGGGGAAGGTTTGGGAAGAATTTTCAGTTGGATATAATTCCACCTTCCAAAGCAGCCATTTTCTCCAAGGGAACTGATCTCTGTTGCCTGGGGATCAGTTGTACTCCCAGGAGGTCTCCAGCCCCCCACTTGGAGGATGGCAACCCTAACTGGGGCAGAAACAAGAGAAGCATTCAGTAGGTGCTGAAAAGTAGAGTTCTACTGTTGGAGCTGCCTCCTTGGTGCCTGAGAGAAGAGTACAAGAAGCAAATGTTCAAGGATCCAAGCAATATTATAATGTTCTAGTCAGGAAGGTCATTCATTGACATGAATTAATTTGATGTAAGAACTGTTGTGAAAGGAAGATTAGAAATTATTTTGTGAGATTTGATAAATTTTAAAAGTGGGGTTGGCTCCATATTTTTTTTTAATGCAAAAGGATAATTGTAAAAGGATTCTCTTCAGATAGAGAATGTGCCTGTGCTGTGCTCTGAAGAGAATGCAGAGAAACTGTGCCTGTACATAGTCTTGGCGCATATACAGAATGTGCATATATGCACTGTGCTGTCTAAAAAATCTCTAGCAAAAATGCCTGGAACTCTAGGAAGTACATGATACTGTGGGCCCAAAGGCATAAAGTGGGGAGTGCAGGTGAGGAATGATACAATGGACAACTGATAATCTTGAGTGTAAAAAGGCTACAACTTCGCTGAATACATTGCAGGAGCATTAGTGCAGTAAGGGGACAGATCCTGCATTGGATGACCTGCCTGACAACCAATGAATCCTGTACTTCAGCCCGCCTGCTGGGGGGGTGCAACTGATGAGTGGCAAACTCCAGTTAACCATGTGGGTGCTGGCTGCTGCATGACTCCTTTTTATAACCCATGTCCTGCACCAGAATCTAGTTGTTATTTCCAAGTTTTCGGTGTCTTCTCTATCTGGTGTTATCCAGTTCCTCTTCTAGCAGAGCCAGTGTCGCTAGGGGGTTAGAATGTCACCATAGGATCTACGACACCCTGATTTAAATCCTCACTCCACTATGGAAACTTGCTGGGGGTCCTTGGACCAAATTCACATTCTCACCCTCACAGGGTTGTTGTGAGGATAAAATAGAAAAGAAAATTATGTAAGCCACTATTTGAGCCCCTATTGGGGAGAAAGATAGGGTACAACTGAAGTAAATACATTTTGTAGACTGCTGCCATTTGCAGAGCTGAAACATGTGACTTTTCATGATGTAACAATGATGTCACACAAAGGAAAATGGTGCCAGAGATCACAGGCTTTGCAAGCATTTCCGGCACCTCTTTGCAGCATTCTCTTGGGTAGTGTAAATTCTTCTCCTTCTTGCCTCTGATTAGAGGAGACATGGTCATTATTGACCTAGTCAGGAATGTCCCTCAGAATTCATGTTTCCTCTGCATTGACTAATGGCAAAGAGTCATGGTGGGTTACATTATTATTAGAATTATGAATTATTTAAGAAGACATGCACACTATTAAGATGTCATTCATCACATCAGGGTTTGAAAGCTATATTAACCTTCTGCATAGTGCTGCTTGCTTGTGAGGATAGATTGGGCAACTGGGGAATGACGTGACAACACTGAGAGGGAGAAAATAATCCTGAGAAATGAAATGAGGCAATTAAAAGTGTCGGAGAATCCAGGGCAATTCTAGGCACAAATCCATAGAAGTTTTGAACTGTGAACTGTGAAGCATTGTTCTAATTCCATTTGACCGTTACTATTGATGTGAGTGTGCTTGGAAGGTTTGGATTTCAGGTCCTCGAGAGTAACAGAAGAACAGATATGGAAAAGAAGCTGAATGGCAGGTTATAAACCAGTACTTTTTTGTTTCCTCTATAATAACAAGTTTCAGACTGCTTCTTTTCTTCCATATGCAGACTGACTGGGATTTCAGTGTACTCTTTATGACTGTAATAAACACAGAGCCACTGTCATGGAACATTCCAGCACACTCTCTAATTCTTATCCTCTGAGGATGTGTGGTTAGGTTATGACATGCCTGTTTATGAGTGAGAGATGCTTTAAGAGCTGTAGGTACTTCAATAAAACAGGCCTTTATATTGGGCAAGTTATGTTATCCAGTGCGTTTCTCTGTGGGCTGTGCAAAAGATGCATTGTGGAGAAAAAACTGATAAATGGTATCTGAAGTAAAACCACACAGAAATGCCAGGATATGAGGCATGTGTAGCTATTTTCCCCCCAGATATTAATATCCAGTGCATTGTGGCTGCTGTGGGCAGTAGAGTATATGCTTTAATGGGTTGTGTTTGTGTACCAGAAAAACATCCTGCTTCATTGTGGTTCAAAAACAACTACAAAAATTGGCATCTGTGGTTACTTAAGGTTGTGCCAGTGGACACACCTATTAACTTGATGGCTACAAGTGAGAGACAGCTCTTAGGTTTGGGGTGGGGTTTGGATGCAAAGTGTGGGAATGAGTGTAGCAATAAAAAGAACAGAGAGAGACAACCAACCCTTGCGTTCCATTTTGATGTGTCAAATCCATCATTCTCTTGACTTGCTGGGTGGGTCTGGCTCTGATCCCAGCAGCAGCAGATTTGAAGTAGGGGCACAATGCAGTAGATGGTGGTGGGGGAAGAAGCTATGACGGGTGGTGCATGCTATTAATTTTTGTTGATAATACGACTCATTTCAGTTTATTCAGAGAACTGTTGAATGTGGCTATCAAATAAATGTTTAGAGGCAGGCTTATTACTATCAACCAATGAGTGCCTGTCAATATGTTGGACCCAGCTCTATTCACTCTTCCCTCTATAATTTACTCACAGGACAGCTGTGATTCTGGCTCTCAGTTAATTGTCCCACTCTCATTATCTTTATTGGCACTCTCCCCTACCTAAGTCTGCATTTGTGTAAATATGTTAGTTGGTTTCACCACCGATGTGTGCCCATCTACAACTGACTTGCTTGCCATTTACTGTGGCATAGGCTGGGTTTTCACTGGATCCACTCCAGTGCTTAAGTAGTCTACAGACTCTACACTGTTTGTACCATGGAGCAATGCTATAGCTATTGCTGGTGTGGCCATGTTTAGAGTTTGCTTTGTATCAGGAGAAATTATGGTGCCAGGTTATCACAAAGAGTGTTCATGATTTCCAACAGCACATAATTTGCATGGTTTGCTTTAGTCTGTTTTCTCTGCAGATACCTGTCCAGTAATACTGCTTTCATCCCCCAGCCCTGAAGGAAATGAACCAAATTTGCTTGTGATCACTTTTGTATCTGATGTTCTTTAAGATTATGGCCTTTACTCTTGTTCTGTCCCTAGTTGGTACAGTTTCAGCTTAACAGGAATATAAACTATGTGATAAATAGTTTTATTCATCCCCTTGTTCTTTTCTGGCAGTGTGTATATCTGATCCCTTCCTTCTAGATACTAGTTTCTTTTGTTACTGGAACTGCTTGGAATATATATGAAAATTCTGTTTTCATGTGCACTCTCAGTCCTTCATATCAAGAGATCTTTTGTCTGTGCTTGAAGCAAGGCAAGCTTGGGCTATACCTAGGGGAGGGAGTTAGAATACATTGAAGGAGGCAGTACTAAAGTTCTAATATTTATTTAACATATAAAATTGACTAAAGGAACAGCGGAAAAATGCAGGTCCTACATTTAGGGAATTACTGAGCTACAAGTAACCAGATGGCATATAAAATCTCAGGGCTTTTTCTGTAGAAAAATCCCAGCAGGAACTAATTGGCATATTATGCCACACCTCCTGACATAACCAGAAGTGATGTCACCCATTCAGTAGGTTACTTTCCTCATATTGACACAGAACAGTACAGTGCCATCAGCTGGATTTCATGGATGTGTGTTTTCACACAGCCCAATGAGAGACCTTGTTTTACCCTCCTCAACATGGCTGGAGAGAGAGAGAGCGAGCCACATGTGGTGGAGCAGGCAGTGGCAGGCCCAGCTTCTCCTGAGAGGAGGAGCTCATGGGTGGCTTCATTAGGGTTGCCAAGTCCCCAGCCTTCCCCAGCGGGGGATTTTCACGTGTGTGCAATTCAGTGACGTCACCCAGAAGTGACATCATTGTGCTGGCGACGTCGTTCACGGCCACTCTAGGCGTTTCCAGGAAAACTCTATGGTTTTCCTGGATGATCTAGCCATTTGGGAGGGAAAACTCTATCGTACCTATTGTACCATAGAGTTTTCCCTCCCAAATGGCTAGAGCATCCGGGAAAACCATAGAATTTTCCCAGAAATGCCTAGAGTGGCCACCATGCGACATCACCGATGTGATGACATCACTTTTGGGTGATGTCATCACCCTGATGACGTCGGGGGAAGTTCCCCCCATCGGCCCAATGTGGGAACCTCCCGGGTGGGGAAACCTCCACCCGGACTGGAGGCTTGGCAGCCCTAGGCTTTATGTCTCTCAGTCTATTCACAAGCCTATTGGAGGCTAGAGGTGGCAGAGAAATTAAATCAGGGAGTGCGTGGCTGCCTAGTGCCTTCCCTCTGCCAGAGAATTTTTTTTGAGCTAGAGCCCTGGCCAAGCCAGCCAGAATGGTGTTCCTGCTTTAAAAAAGCCCTATAAAATCTCATAAGTATTTGGCTAATAAGCATAGCAAGCAAATCAGATGATTCCCAATAGAAGTTGTTCCAATTATGTTCCTCCCTCAGATTGATCCGAAATCAGAATCCAATTATGTTCCTCCCTCAGATTGATCCGAAATCAGAATCCACTCCTGAGTCTACAGACAAAAAGAGGGAAAGGTGCAATAGGTTGGAAGGTAGGGGGTTCAGGTTCTTCTCTCTGCAGAGCTGTCAGAGTGAAGGAAAGGGCCTAGAGTGGAAACGCCTAGAGTGCTAGGAGGCTAGGATTGAGAGGGAAAGGGAGGGAAGATTAAAGATACAGAGCAGAAAGTTTAATATATTGCTTGATCCTGTAGTTCAGATGGAAACATTGCAAAGCAGTGAGGGGGAAGGTCTGGGTGAAAAGGAGGGGCCTCTATCCTGTGATTTGAGTAACGGAGACACAATCCTTAAGGATCTGATTGATCCCCTTGCTGGGATAAAATTTCTATTCAAGCATTTGATATGGAGCCTCTATCAGTGGTGTTTTAAGGTCCAAGGGATGTAGTATGTCCAAATTTGGTCATAAGGAAGAGAAAAAAAAGAGGATATGTACCAGGTAAGGCAATAGGGGAGGCAGAAAATAACCAAAAAGAAAATGATACGTATAAGTGGGGGCATAATGCCTTAGGGGACATGATTGAATTACCTGGTTAAAGTCTGTTAGCAAAGGCTAGGAAGTAGCTGGTGGCCTCCGGCTTCACTTATGATTAGGTTTCAAATAGAAATCTGCATTGTAAGGCATATTCCTTGATAGTCCTAGAATGTCAGTTATCATCCTGTCAATATCAATAGTTATATTATGGCCTGAACTTTGAGAAGCTCCCAGGAAGTTAAAGATTAGAGCTATTTATGGAGTGGGATCCAGGCCCACAGAGAAACCAGTTACTTTCCTGTGAGTCAGTATCTCAATTGCCTATAGCCTGATTTAATTTCTCATTTTTAATATCGAACATGGAGTTTCTCCAACAGACTCAAACCTCTTGTGACCTGAGAAGTCAGGGAGGTAACTCAGAAACATGGTTTCTGACCCAGGGCTGCTTTTGGGGTTGCACTTGTGCCTCTGTGCCATGTCATCATGGGTATGTGATCTACATAGGATTCATAAATGCTGTTGGACAAATGACCGCTGATACAACGTAAGTCCAAGTGCTTCTACTTTAAACACCACCAAATCTTCCAGAGTCAAGACTGATTGAAGGTAATGGAATTATGTTGGATAATGCATCTTCCATCTTAGACCCTTGCCAGTCCGGCTTTCGCCCGGGTCATGGGACGGAGACAGTGCTGGTCGCCTTGGTGGATGACCTCCAGCAGCATCTGGATCGGGGTGGTGTGGCGGTGCTGATGCTGTTAGACCTGTCGGCCGCGTTTGACACGGTCGACCATCGGCTACTGACCCGCCGCCTCGCCTATGTTGGGGTTAGGGGGTTGGCCTTACAATGGCTTTCCTCCTTCCTTGAGGATCGGGGACAAAGGGTGGCAATCGGGGGAGAGCTCTCCCAGAGGCGCACACTACACTGTGGGGTACCTCAGGGAGCAGTTCTCTCGCCGATGCTATTTAATATCTATATGCGCCCCCTTGCCCAGATTGCCAGGAGGTACGGGCTCGGGTGTCACCAGTATGCAGATGACACCCAGCTTTATCTACTAATGGATGGCCGACCTGACTGCGTCCCAGAGAACTTGGACCTGGCACTGCAGGCCGTGGCAACTTGGTTAAGGCTGAGCGGGCTGAAATTGAATCCGGCGAAGACAGAGGTCCTTTGCCTGGGTCGGGGCGCTCTAGGAGGGGATATATCTCTTCCGGTCTTTGACGGGGCGCCGCTGAAAGCGGCGCACCGGGTTAGAAGCCTGGGAGTTCTACTGGAGCCTTCATTATCAATGGAGGCCCAGATAGCAGCCGCTGCCAAGTCAGCTTTTTTTCATCTGAGGCGGGCAAGGCAGTTGGCCCCCTTCCTGGAGCGTCGGGACCTGGCAACAGTGATCCACGCAACGGTCACCTCGAGACTGGATTACTGTAATGCCCTCTACATGGGGCTGCCTTTGTGCCGAACCCGGAAGCTGCAGCTAGTGCAGAACGCGGCTGCCAGACTGTTGCTGGGGCTCCCAAAACGGGAGCACATACAGCCGGGGCTGCGTGAACTGCACTGGCTGCCAGTTGTATACCGGATTCGCTACAAAGTGCTGGTTATTACCTTTAAAGCCCTATATGGCCGAGGACCTGCCTACCTTAGGGACCGCCTCTCCCCGTATGAACCCCAGAGAGCACTGAGGTCAGCAGGGAAGAACCTGCTGACTCTCCCTGGCCCAAAGGAGGTAAGACTCCAGAATACCCGTACTCGGGCCTTCTCAGTTTTGGCCCCACAGCTGTGGAATCAACTCCCAGAAGAAACGCGGGCCCTGCGGGACATTGAACAATTTCGCAGGGCCTGCAAAACCATCCTGTTCCAAATGGCCTTTACCAGCTGATACTACTAAATTGCCAAGTAAACTTGCTGATGAATAGCACTAAACGTATTAATATTTTTAGAATTTTATGGATTTTAATTTGTCTTCAAATGTTATTTATTATATAATGTATGTATTGAATTTTATGCTGTTAGCCGCCCTGAGCCGCTTGGTCGGGGAGGGCGGGATACAAATAAAATGTGACTGACTGACTGACTGCATCTGTCCATTGATTGATCAAAATTGCATGACAGTCTGTGAGGACATCATCCTCACAACATTACATTCAGTTTCAGAAAATGACATTGTGTAACCACATGTGTTTCTCTCTGATGCTTCTCTGTGTTGGCAAAACTGCAGAAACATCCCTCTGCATGTGTTTTACATTCTAAGAAGTTCTTCCCCTGTTATTTAAATACATTTGAATCCAAATTCATCTGCAAATAACCACTGTAGGTTATTTCTTCCTCAACATGGTAGAGCCTGCAATATCAAAGAAAGAGGCCAAGAATAGACTTGGGGTGCATGAGTTTTGGTTTTCTGGGATTTAAAGGTGTATTTCAAGGAGCTGAACATGTTTTTGCTAGCTATGTTCCTACCTTGCCCCTTGAAGATGGGAATTGAAGGGTGAGAATATTACACTGCTTTATGGTGTTTCTCTCCCAGATTAATAGAGCATTTTGTGACTGAGAAAAACCACAGCGTTTAGCTGAAAAATTTGGTACCTTTCCTAGCTATCTGTTATCCTGAAGTGCAGATCTCTTCCCCCCGCCTCTTGAATTCTGTATCTGTGCCCTCAATCAATGGAAAATGTAGGATCACTGCAAAATGCGGGGCACTTGAAAGCTAATTTTCTTTATTGTATTATTAATGCTAATATTAAATTAACTCATCACTTCATATTAAACAGTTTAAATGAAATTCCTGTTAGGAATGCATCCCATCCTGGCACAGCTGTTTCATTCACTTTGGCCATAGATTATACAGGACCTTACTATACAGAGAGTGAGGTCACCTTGATGGTTTTTCTCTTCTGGCTGCTAGTAAATCCAAGTCAATGAAAGAGTGACAGTTAACCCTAAAGCTTTTCCATTGACTCTGACAGGTTATTTTGACTTTTAGAAACCATGTTGAGCTGCTGCACATTCTGGGTGCGAAAGGAAAGATGGAAAGCAAGAGAAATGAATTGAAAATGGAAAGATCTACTGCAGACTGTTGCGATCAGGGAAATTAAAAAGAAGCATGAGCCCTTGATTCTGTAAGCACAAGAAAATCCTTCTTTATTCAGGGCAGATTTCAAGCTACTGACCCAAGACAGCAGATGTCAAGGAAACTAACTCTCTCAGAATCTCTGAAATGTTACTGCAGTGGATGAGATAGCTATCCTACATTCAGGAATCAAAAGAAGGTTACTGGAGTGAAGTGCTCTAGGCAACCATGTAGAAGGGAAATCTCTTCCCCTGCCCCAATGCACATTTTTTTGCTTTAACAGAAGAACAAAGAAAATGAAGTGAGAAATAGATTGAAATGAAGACTGGCACACCTGTTAACTAGGATTTTTTAACGCCATTGTCTTAGCCAGATATTGGGGCTGTTTGCAATATGAATTATCCTGAGACTACAGCCGTGTTGTACAGTTCCCTTTGGGTTTTGTGTTATAAAACCAAGAATTTGGTTAGAAACTTAAGGGAATTAAAATTAAGAAAAGAATGATTGTATTAAAATTCTCCCCCTTGATTTTATTTCAGGGTGATCGAGTTTGGAAAGAAACAATGCCATAGCAGCATAGATTGAAAATGATTCTGAGCCATTTAAACCAAACAGCTGAGCTGTTTTTCATGAACCTCTGCTTTCTGCTCTTTGCAAACTGCCATGAACAGCTCAGCGCACAAAGTTTCTCAGCTCACAAATTTTACTTTGTGAATCACAAACTGGCTAAAATTAGTTCATCAGTCAGTTTGTGCCCATCCCTAGGGCAGACAAATCCACTGAGGGTGGGATAAGATAACTCATTGGAGGGGGATGGCTTTTTTCTCCATGGGCGTTTTCGCACTGACCTTCAAGTGGTGCGACCACCCTCCTCACGCCGGCGGATCTGCAGGGATTTCGCACCAGAAGCGCCGGCGCACCCAAAAGAGCCGGCGACTTCCGTCGCGAAACCAGCTCAAACGTTTTCCTGCTTCTTGGCGGTTTCCGTTTGAGCTGGTTTCGCGACGGAAGTCGCCGGCTCTTTTGGGTGCACCGGCGCTTCTGGTGCGAAATCCCTGCAGATCCGCCGGCGTGAGGAGGGTGGTCGCACCACTTGAAGGTCAGTGCGAAAACGCCCCATGTAATACTTTAGTTAGATTCATACTGCTTCATCATGATTCCAGTATTTCCAAACCTTTTCAGGGAAAAGGCTGACACCTTAGACCTTGTCTTACTATTTGCATTTGGCTATGGTATTTTTTCAGCTTGCATGTGAGGTTATGTAAGAAGCACAAAGACATTAAACTGTGCTCTTACTTCCAGAAATAGAGAAGCACTGAAATGTCAGTGATAATTCAACCACAATTTTGTGAATGGGTTGAAACTCCTTCCCTTTAATATCGTAACTGAATTTACACAGACTTGGAAACCAGCCCCCGAACTTACACTTTCTTTCCTAGGGTTTATTTGAAAAGTAGTTTAGTATTGATTAGTCCTGGTTGCAGTAATTCAACATGAATGATGAATGAGGCCAACCATGGAAGGGGCAGTTTTCATATTAGACCAGTAAACTCAAAGACCAAGTATACTGCTAGAATGGCACATAGACACATAGAGCTGGAAGAGGGTTCCATGGCTAGCAGTCTCTTTACAGAGGGTTCTTCACTGTTTTAAAAGCCTATAGAAGAGAGGAAAGGCATGATTTCTAATAAAAAACAAACAATTAGAGGGGAGGGGTGGTGCTGCCGTTTGGATATTCTCCCCTCATCAATTGCTTGAATTAAAAAAAAAAAAAAAGATCTGAAATCTGATGGCCTTTTAGAATTTTGACATCAGATTTTGAATTCATATTGCAATTAGACGAACGAGAGAGGAAATTACTTTTGATGTCAATTTCAAAGCTAAAATACCAGCATATAGATTCTGAAGGTTACACTTAAATCTGAAAGTCGTCTTTGGTTTGAAACAGTTTATTTCAAGCATCCTACCTTGGAATTTGCTGCAGCATATTCACAGGTGGGTTTTTAATGCTGAATTCAGTGGCACTTTAATGCTTCCTCTGGGAAAGGAAAGAACAGATGTTCTTCTTTATGGCGGCCTTATTTTAAGCACATGGAAACTGTGTTATGTTGTTCATATGCTCTACCCCTTAATGCCTAGATTTGTCTATTTAAGCTGATCGCCCAACTTTTTTACTACTCACTGGCAAATGTTCCCAATTACAAAGTAGGCATGTATTATACCGGGCTTTGGGTACTTTGAGACATGTCTCAAAGTACAATGCAAGAGATAGCATGAGTCTTGCATAGCTGAAGCCAAATAGTAATTAATGTGGAGGATCCTACCCGTATCCTGTGACTCTGCTGAGCAGTAATTACTTATTTATTAAAATATTTATGCCATGTATTTCCATGTGGCTCAAGTTTGAAGGCTTCCTCCAGTCTAAGGAGCCTTTTCCGACCTAAGTGGGTGTTCTGTTGGAGTATGAGCCACTTAGGTTGGAGGAAAGCTAATCAGAGAATGCAGTCTATATAGTATGCAGTCTATATAGTATGTAGTCTATGTAGTAGATAATCTGTCTGGTTTTCCATTTTCTGTAATCCTCTCTTGAAACCAAGTATTGCTTCAAAAATTATTGGAGGTAGATGCTCAACAATGCCATTTGAACAAAGCCCAGTTCTGTACATCATCAGGCAACACTGGCCCAAGGTTTTCACTGTCAGATGGAGATGGGATTATACTCCTTGGAATGCAAGGGTTAGTATTTTAGTGATAACCTGCTAATCTGCCTCAGTGTGCCTCCTTCAAATGTAGTTGCTGTATGGACTTTCTGTCAGAAATCTACCTGGTTGTTCCCATTGCCACCATTTGGACCCTATCTGGTTGTGCCATTAAACCAGACTAGTTGTCACCTGGAACCACCAATGGTAGCATTGTTGTGTCCTGCTGTGGGCTGCAGAGACTACTATGATACCAGCAGGTCTGTTTGCTTTTCCAAGATTGATCTTTCTTATGGCTTGGTGTAGCTAGCTTGTCTGTGTACATGTCTGTTTATCTCAGGAGCCACAGGAAAAATTGAACAAATTTTAGGTAGAGCCAAGAAAGGACTTTTTGGGCTATGCAAAGAATAGGGGTGCAAGCAACTACTGGCACCCCCCGGAGGAATTGTGGGACAGGGACAGGTGTGTCAATGTGGTGCCAGTGCACAATGTCACTTCTGGCACCAGACTGGAAGTGACATCATCATGTTGAGGGGGGGGACAGACAGTTTAGGATTTGCCCTCACCCCTAGAATGAGTTTGGTGCCAAAAGTAATGCTGTGCACTGGTGCAATGCCAGTGCCCCCCCCCCATTTCCAATGAACTGGCCTATGGAGTACTAGTGGAGATATGGGGGCATTCCAAGGTGGAATATGTATAGTGGGGGACCTCCCCCCGCCCTAGCACACAGCCTGATGGCTGTGAATGGGACATTGATAACACTGGGAAACTTTTGGGTAGAAAATCTGTGGGAAGCTATCTCAGTAATGGTCACCTGCTGAAAGGTGGGGGTGGGTTTGGAGCTTATCTGATAGTTTAATTTTTCTAAGTTTTCTTGAAGAATGCTTGAAAATTTTCCTGAGAGTTCTCCATGAAAGTTCAGAAAAAACTAATCCCAGAGGGATTCAATTCTAGCTCCCTTCCCTAGGAATCCCTCCCATGCCTCAAAACTTAGCTTGTCAAAGTGAGGTGATTTTTTTTTAACTGAAGGCTTCAGTTTTGGGCAGGGAAGACCAGGACCAGGAAGGACTGTCTGGTGGCAAGGAGCATTGGTGCATCTGCAAGTTGTTATGAGGAAGGCCTATGGTTAGGGTTGCCAAGTCCAATTAAAGAAAAATCTGGGGACTTTGGGGGCGGAGCCAGGATACTTTGGGGGGTGGAGCCAGGAGACATTGGGAGTGGAGCCAGGAACAAGGGTGTGACAAGCATAATTGAACTCCAAGGGAGTTACGGCCATCACATTTAAAGGGACAGCACACCTTTTTAAATGCCTTTCTTCCATAGGAAATAATTAAGGATAGGGGCACCATCATCTGGTGCTCATAGAATTGGACCCTCTGGTCCAATAGTTTTGAAACTTGGGGGGGGGGGTATTTTGGGGAGAGGCACTAGATGCTATACTAAAAATTTGGTGCCTCTACCTCAAAAAATAGCCCCCCCAGAGTCCCCAATACCCAAGGATCAATTCCCTATTATTCCCTATGGGAATAGTTCTCCATAGGGAATAATAGAGTGCCCAGTAGACATTTCCCTCCCCCCCACGCTTTCTAAAGGGGGGAGGGCCTCCAAACCAGGGAATCCCCTGCTCCCTCCCTCTCTCACACACACAAATACTTACTAGATCTTCTTCCTGCAGAACTTTACTTGCTGTGAAAACAAAAGCAAAAGAAAGGGAGGGGCCGTTCTGCATGGAAACTATTACTGACCCTTTCCAATGAAGCCCTTCCTGTTTCCTGTGCAGCCTTAAAGGCACACATTTTACAAACGGATCAATTTGCAGGTTTCTAAACCTGCAGGAGCTCTACAACTACATGATGACTGTGGGGGTGGGGCTTCCCCCACTGGCCAGCTGGCTGGGGGTGGGGAGAAGCCTGTCAAAACGGGAGATCCCCGGCTGGGACCTGGGGATTGGGAAGCCTACACGCATGTTCTTTTCTATCACTGGCCCAGAGCGAGTGGCACCAAAATTTGCACCGTTTCTCTCCCTCCCCCCCGCTTCTGGATTTTTGGAGAGCGGGGGAAGAGGCTGCAATTTCGGGGGTCCCCCGCCAGGGTGGGGGGGTTGGGAAGCCTACCTATGGTTCAGGAGCATTGGGGTTAAAATCAGGATTCAACTGGATGTGGGGGTTCATTTTGAAACATTCCAAATTTTGTTTTAATGATCAGATTAGTAAAAATAACACAATGGCAATTCTGCATAGAGAAGTCATATTGTGTTCCTGCTATAAAATTTTTAAAGAAGTCTAACAATTGCAGGTGAGCTTTTAAAAAAGATTAATCTGCAATTATCCTCTAGTCCACTGTGCTCTACATAAGTATGGTACATTGTAAAGCTGTTAATGCACTATGCAATGCGATAAATAAACAGCTGGTTGCTCCAAACTGTAATGAGTACTTCAGAGAATGAGGCCAGTATAGAATGCATCTGGGATGATTAGAATCAGGTAGGGTTTTTTTTTAACCCCAATAGTTTTTTTTTAACCCCAATAGCATTGATTGATTGATTCATTAATTCATTTATTTCAATTTAATGCTGCCATTCCTTCAAGGAACTCAGGGCTTATGTACACAGTACAAGGTCCTTGTGTACATTTGGGACCAACACAAGGCTGCTTCTGATCAGAGTAGGTAGAAAGAACCACATGTAGCCACTCCTCACTGCTGTTTTGCATTTGCAAACTGCCTGGTGAAACCACTGTTGGCTCTGTTCTTAAAGCCTTATTACATAAATGGCTTCACATAAGTTTTACAACAACTGCTACACTGGGCAGTATAGAAATGCAAAAACAACAGGAGAATGAGTCTAAAGTTGCTTCTCTCTGTCTTCTTTGGTTCCAAGCAGTAAAAAGAGTGTGTATGTGGGAGAGGGGGCAGAAAACTCACATTACATGTTTAATGCAAGGTCATCATGTTTCCCTCCCAATAACATAAAGACTTTTTGATATGTAGATTAACATTGCCAACTCTGGGTTTGGGGATTACTAAAGATTTTGGGGTGAAGCCTGGGGAGGGCAGGGTTTTGGGAAGGGGGCGGTATAAAGCCATAGACAGACTCATATATTTGTTGCAGATTTCAAGGAAAAGTTCTCTGATGGAGCCTTAGCCAGCTGAGGTTATTAAACAAGCAAGAGCCAAGGCTGATAATAAGGATAGAAGATCTATATTTACACAAATGGACAAAGTCAGGAAGGATGCCATTACATGTGCATTTGATTTTTTACACTGTTTGCTAATTCTGTCTGTAGGACTGTTCTTAGGCATTGGTATCTTCATTTAGAAATTCCTGGGTGTTCCAGTCCCCCATTTATTGGCTTTCAATGGACAAAAAATGTGAAAGATATGCTTGTTCACTCTGACATGTTATCAGTAGATCAGCCAACCTGTACTGTAACAGGACACCATTGTTGCAATGGTTGCTGACTATGACCATTAGCTATTGAGACTAAGGTTTTTGAAGCCTCCAGTCTGAATTTTTCTGTGCCATGTAAATCTTAGTAATTGTAACACCTCTAATGTAATATATGCCATTTTATGTTCTTGTACAAAAATATATGAGGGCAGTACAACCAGACTGGTCAAGGTCAGAATATTGGAGCATCACTCACAAATAAGACTTAAAAATCCTGATGCTCCTTTTGCCTCACATTACACTGATTCCCTTGATGATATGTAGTTTGCAGTCCTATTTAAATACTCTTGACAATATGATAGGATTCAGGATGCACAAAAAACCCTGCTAAGGGAAGAGATGTATTGGATTTTTCATTTAAAGTCCCTTGCCCCTAGGGGACTAAGTAGTTACATGGATTATTCTTGTTTTTGTAGATTTATTTTTGCAATATTTGATGTCCTATCAGTTTTTGGATTCTGGTCACTTTAAGTTTTTGAGCAGATGTTATTAATTACAGTATTGGTGTAGGTACATGTTCTGGTTCATGCCATGAGTTTGTTAGGTGGTACACTCCAAACACTGCCGTGTGGCACAGAATGGTAAACTGTAGTATTGCAGTCCAAGCTCTGCTCACGACTTGAGTTCAATCCCAGTGGAAGTTGGGTTCAGGTAGTCAGCTCAAGGTTGACTCAGCCTTCCATCCTTCCAAGAGTCAGTAAAATGAGTACCCAGCTTGCTGAGGGTAAAGTGTAGATGACTGGGGAAGGCAATGGCAAACCACCCCGTAAAAAGTCTGCCATGAAAACTCCATGATGCAACATCACCCCAGAGTCAGAAACGACTGGTGCTTGCACAGGGGACTACCTTTACCTTTTTATTCTCCAAAGAAACTGCTTGTCTGTGATTGCTGCATATGAACTGTGGGTAAGATATTTACAAACCTGTAGTTTTCTAAAAAAAATGTATTTAAATAAGTGGAAAGTTTGTTTTGGATTTTGTTATAGAGATTCTGTGGACTGCCTGAACCCCTGTTTTTTTTTAATTATAACTAATTTTATTGAAAAACAAAGTGATACAAATAAAAAGTTACCATGTAAATCAAAATCTTAAAGTCAATACAAAACTGGGATTGAAAATAATAGGTACAAACAATCTATGAAGAAAACACAACTTAAAAAATAGCATTAATTGCTTCCAATTGAGAAGAATATTGTTTACATGAGGCTAAATAATCCAAGTTTGGGAACCAAACACTCAAAAAGGTAGAATCACAATAATTTGAATTTTGTTGTTTTAGAGAATCTGAAATTTTGTCAAGCACACACAGTTCATGTAATTTGTTATGCCAGTTGAATATAGATAGTTTTAGAGGATTTCCATTTAGAGGCAATTTCCAGGTGCGCTGCTGTGCATAAGTATTCTACTAGGAATTTGTGATGACCAAAGGTGACTGAACCTCTGTTTGACAAAGTATCGGAAACAGTGCGTCCATTTAAGCCAGCTAAGGCTCCGTCAGAAGGGGCTAGAGGCAGCTACAAGGAATTTAACTTTCTTGCATACAAAGCGAATTGCACAGGCACTTTGTTCATCTTTAAAGCTAGCTAGCTACCTGCACTTTGTCTCATCAAGTATCTTTGCACAATTTGTGGTCTTTGAATGTTATTCAAAATAAGATAATGTTACATTGTATATAAGGTTTTTATCTTTGTTATTTTGTTCAGGGTTGGTTTGTTTAGGTTGTAACCTCCTGCGAATCTATATTGTTGTCCCCGCCTAGAGGTTGGCAACCCTAGGGTATCAAACACACATTTCTTTATTCTAATTTTGCAAAAATCCTGTGAGATAAGATAAAGTGACTTGATCATTTCAGTGAGTTGCAGGGTGCATGGGAATTTAAACCTTCAGAGGCCGAGTTGAAAATCTAACCATTACACCACAATGGTTTTCCAAATCAGTTTCATGTTTCTTTTTCTAACCCACAGATTAATTTTTATCCCAGAAAAAAAAAGTATCAATGGTTGGATAACATAAAAATGACTCACCTTCCTAGGCAAAAAAAAAGAAGTGTCATATTAACCTCCATTTCACAAAAGGCAACCTATGAAGTGACAGTGAAGTGCAAGCCAGACTGGGGGCACAAACTAAGGAGAGTCAAGGCCATGTTGTTTTGTGGAGATGAAGTCTTCTCAGCATCTCAGTAGGTGAACTCTAAAGCGGAGATTTCTCTTATCAGGCATTTGGTTTTTCAGAGAACACAGCTTCCATTGTAATCATCTTGACAAGAAAACCTGAGGTTAGAATAATTTTCAGAATTGTGCAAAGAAGTTGATTTTATTTATTTCTTCCATTTTAGCTGCTCTTTATATGCTTGACACCCAGACCTTGGTATATTTCTGCTTGTTCTTCTAACAGCCCAAGGTGGCTACCACTTTCCTGATTCTCTCAGGATTGATAGACAGATTTTTTTTGGGGGGGGGGGGAGGTACTGTGATTAATAAATTATCCTAGTTTTCATTGGGTGTTTTCGCACTCACGTTTTACTGGCGCCACGACCCTCCTGACGCCGGCGAATCTGCATGGATTTCGCAACAGAAGCGCCAGCGCTCCCAGAAGCGCCGGCGCTTTCCGTCGCTAAGCCAGCGCAAACGTTTTCCTGCATCTTTGCGATTTCCGTTTGCGCTGGCTTAGCGACGGAAGTAGCCGGCGCTTCTGGGAGCGCCGGAGCTTCTGGTGCGAAATTCATGCAGATTCGCCGGCGTCAGGATGGTCGTGGCGCCAGTAAAACGTGAGTGCGAAAACAGCCATTATGATTTATCCTTTCATCTCTCTAGTGAAAAAAAGCTCATAAAATAGAGGGCTCTGTTATACTTTAAAAAAGAGAAGAAGAATATGGCAGGGACAGTGGAAGCAGAACAAGAGCTGGGACAGTGGAAACAGAACAAGAGCTGGGTTGTGGTGGAGGGATGGGGGAAAGTCTGAAATTTCTCTCATTAATGTCATCCCCTCCCCAGACATCACAGAACTGAAAAAGCTATAGAGGAGGCCAACATAAATGACTGGTGTATGTATGTATTGAATATGTATGCTGTTTTTCTCCCTCTGAGGGAGAATGGATCTGTTTCTGTATGAAGTTTTACATTTTTTAGGCTTTTCCATTTTTTTTTAAAACCTTAAATCACATTTAAACAGGATTCTGGCCATCTGCAAAGCTGCCAAAAGTGTTTACATACATGGGAGCTCCATGTATTCAGTATCATATTTAAAATAGCTCTATCGTGATACATGGTCCTTGACAAAGATGCCCAGTTGCCATCACATTAATACTCTCTCAGTTTTCTCTCATCAGTAGTTCAGTTTATGTTATAAACTCTTTCTTGAATCCAGTTATATCTTCATATGTTGCAGAAAGGCTTTTCTAACAGTCTGCCCACCTTGTTTCCTGCTCTTGAACCTCTATGAAATCATCTTTGCAGCTTGCTGAGAGGTTACGTTATTTTATTTTTCTGATTTAACAAGGGGATCTTTCCTCATTGAGTATCAAAACTGCTACCATATTTCTGCCATCTTTGGCCTATCATGCACAGGTGTTTCCCCTCAGTTTCACCATGCATGTCTGTTGGGTTTTCTTTGTTGTTCCACATTGATTTTCCTCCCTTCAGCTCTCATTTCATTTTATGGTTGATATTTCCCTGGGTTTTTTGAAAGTGCTTTTGTGCCAATTTCCCCCTAATTCAAAAGCATACAGTTTCCCTTATATTCCCCCCACCTGTTTGCTGCCCCTTGAAAGTCACTCCCTGACCACATCAAGGTTGTTCTGCCCACATTGCATTTTCTGCAATCCTCCCCCCCCCACTTCATCACTGTACAATTACCAATTTCTCCTTGTTTTTAATTTTTTTACAAGAAGCAGAAGTCTAATGATATGAGACTATTGCTAGTCTCAGATTGCTGAATAAACATTTTAAAGAAACCGGCGGAAGTTTAAAAGGAGCTGTATGAGATTAGTTCCCCGCTGATATTGACTTGAAAGAGGGATCAGAGGAGGCAAACGACAGTGTCCCTCATGCAAAAAACCCGTAAATGATTTCAGTGCTGAATGCAAACAAAACATGGGGAAGATCATCAGTGGGGATCAAAATTGACAAAAGATTTGGGAGGGGGGGGAGGGGGAGGGGGAGAGAGAGAGAGACTGGGGCGGGAAGCCTAAAGCTTTGGAAACATTTTCTCCTGTAATGCTTTACTGAACAAAGTTGGAAGGAACACTTTGGCAGTCTCTGGGACTGAAAGCCTAACATTAAAATGGTGGCTGAGCCACATGGACCTTCTGTGAACTCCCAGACTGAAGAATCGTTGGGATCAATCCATTTGGAGGAATAGTGCAATTTGCACAGGACAGGTTTTAAAGAACTGCCAAGATCACAACCACTGTGCAGGATTAAATTAGAGAACCGCAAAGAGAAAACCACATGCATTTGCAAGGAAGGGGAGGGTATTAGCATCACTATGCAGCTGCAGTAGGGTATTGGCAAAAATCCTCCACACACATTTTTTAAAAAAATTTAGTAGCATAAGACTAGAAAAGCTCTCCAGAGCTTCTGCCAGAGGACTCCTCCACTGTACAAATTGCAGCCCTGTGCAAAGTGTGGTGGATTTGCAGCTGACTTAGCACACGTGTGTGTGCGCACACACACACATTGCCAATTATCACAGTTTACAATGCTGATGTCTGTGGGTTCTGTTGTGCATTCTGCATACTCAACATGTTTTCCCCATGTTATGAAATTGTGTGACTCCCATTTTTCACAGTGGCTGATAACACAGTAAAGAATCGCCTAGTTCTCTGCAGTGTGGGAAATGGGGCTTAGAAGCTACTTGTCAGTTGTTGTTTTTTTTAAAGTCTTGTCAATTTCAACATTGGTTTCTCTCCCTTTGCTGTCATTCCTTTCTTTTCCCTTTCATTCAACAAACTAATTCTAAAATGTAAGCACAAAACCTGAACCATGAGGATTTAAACGGAAGGTGTTTGTTCGACACTACTGCACAGTGGCAAAAGGGTAATTTTGTAATTTTTTTTAAAAAAACTTTGGACAATAAAATCACAAGTGATGTTTCACTCCAATTTAGAAAAGTGTGTTTTTCAAATTGTAGCTACAGAATAAATACACTGGAGGAAAAAGAATGGTGTATAAATTGGGCACAGAATCTGAAGTCAAGATTAAAGGCTTACTGCTCTGAAAATCTGCAGTGAAATGTGTGTGCATAATGGGCTGTTCTTACCAGCAGTTTCAAAATGCTGTGCAGTACCATTAAAAGCCAGAAGCTGTTCCTGAGGTTTTGATCCTTAAAGTTGTGATTTACTGTTTTCCATAAAGAGAAGGAAGAATGCTCATAACTCAAGCAGGATTCAGATGAGCACTTTTACTATTACCATTCTTTCTGTCCTGGTCAGCCAAGCAGAAGTTCTTTTTGTGACTCTTGTGCAGGTTCAGATGACATCAATACCTCATCAAGTAGGGCTGAGTCTGGGTGGTGTGAGAGGAGCCCTGAGGAAATCTTTGTTTGAATCTTGAAAGCCTGCTCTCTCTCTCTCACACGCACATTCTCACACACAGACTCTCTCTCTTTTGTCCCATCATGGCTCCAAGGAACTCAGGGAACCATATAGTGCTTCCTTCCTTAATCTTATATTCACAAAAGCTTGTGATGCCCCTTTGTGATATGAGAGAGTGACTGGCTCAGTGAGCTTCAAGTCTATGTGGAGATCTAAAGTGAGGTCTCACCAGTCCTAGTCCAAGACCGTAACATAACCTCTACATCATGCTAGCACTGCATGGGAAAGAGGGGTTAAACACCCTTCCTCGGTCTTCAAAATAGCTGCCTAGAGCTGTAGATTAGAATCACAATATCAGCAGAAAGATAGATCAAAGTCCACCTAAAATGAAGAAGAGTTCATTTCATACTCCACCTTTCACTACCCAAAGGAATCTCAAAGCAGCTTACAATTGCCTTTCCTTCCTCTCCCTACTACAGACACCCTGTGAGGTAGGTGGGGCTGAGAAAGCTCTGAGAGAGCTGAGAGAGCTTAACCCAAGGTCACCCAGCAGGCTTCACATGGAGGAATGAGGAATCAAACCAGGTTCTCCAGATTAGAGTCCACCGCTGTTAACCACTACACCACACTGGCTTGCAGGAGGCAGTTTTCTTTTAGAAATCATGACATCTTTAGAGAAGCATTGAATTTCTTTAAATTGCAAATGTTTAGTATTAAAATATATGTATCATAATATTGCTGTGTTATGTATAATTGTGTTTACCAGTAAAGTTTGAAAGCATGGAGCAAAGTGCTTTTTTGAGCCCTGCCCCCCCCCCCCCCCCGGTAAATTTTCAGTTTAAAGCACACTGATTACTAGTCTTAAACTCTTAGCTAAAAGACTGCAGGGAGGGGTAGAAATGCAGGAAGCAGTGGCAGGAGGGGAGAAGGAACATCAAATTGCACATGCAAATAGGTAATGAGAATGGGCTAAAAAACAATAGTTTTGTCATTCTTATTATAATTATGGACTCGTATGATTTTATCTCAAAGCTTCATTATAATCTTTGTTAAGAAAATTAGGTTTCTTTTGTTGGGACTTCAGTGACAAGTACATGATGCAAAACAACTGATACAAATGGCTACATATCCTTGCCCCCCTCTATCATATTGTACAAATCTATAGTTTTCTCTTTAACAATGTAGTTCAGAGATCAGCTCTAGCGAAGCACAAAGCAGAATAATACAACTTGCCTTTCCTAAATCTGGACAACTTATTAGAATTCCTAGAGATGTGTGCTAGAGCAGGGCTGTCAAACTCCTGGCCTGCAGGCCACACCCAGCCCATCCAGGGCTTCAGTCAGCAATTTTCAACCCCCCTCCCCTCCTGTTCTCACCCCTTGAAGCTCCAAGGCTGCCGACATATTCCCAGCTCCTTCTGCCTTGTCTTTGACTGATTCAGCTGGAAGCTCTTCTGGGCTTGCAAAGCTGCAAAGAAAAAGTCTCTGCACCCAGATAGACTGGTCTATCTGTGCTCAGAAACCTTAATGGAAAAGCCAACTTTGTGTTGCAATGTATTTTAATGGAGTGGCACTAAAACAGTTTCACTTTTGCAGTGTTTATGGCCAGACAAAGCTCCTTGCAAATAAAGGGTTGATGCTTTGAGCCAGCTTGTCTCTGCTGAATGAACCTGAGAAGTGGTGCCTAGTGGGTACTCTAACCTGGGAATATTACACTGGAGAGCCACTGTCAATGTGACTAGACGCGGGGTGGGGGGAGAAGCTTGCAATGCCCAGTGAATTCATGTTTCTCTAGGCTCAGAGCATTTTATATTTTTAGTTTCTGCTGTGATCCTTGTGCTTATGATAAGATTATAACATAGCGCAGGATGTTAGCTCAGATGGACTGTGCTTGAACATCAAACAATTGTGCCTTTGAAATGATCAGCAGCAACGGGGCTATTTCTTGGGACCTATATTTTAAAATGAGTTCAAGTGAAGCATCTGAAATTTGCTGCTATCAAAGATGGGATTCTACACCTTTACAGACTAGTATCTAACCCAGGATGGCTGTACATGCATAAAATAATTTTCATGGGCTACTCAAAGTCCAACAGAGAGAAACTGCATTTTATGAAGAATGGTCTTAGCTAGATGGCCACATGATAGTCTGGATGGCTGAATTTCACAATTTATAGGAATTTCTTCTGGAGTTCACATAGCTCCCCTCACACTCACTGTGGTACAGTGTAAAAAAGGATGTGTCCATACAGATAACAAGTCTACACGTTGGTTTCACATTTGTTGCATGCCACAGTGCAGTCTGCCCATGTTATCTTCAGTGTTTCATGAACAAAGGCCAATCCATCAGGAAAGTTTTAGTGGTTATATTTTCAAGGAGGCTGGGGTCATGTTCAGTCACCTGATGCAGAACACTTCTGCAAGCTGTTTACTTATGGAAAAGTGCTGCTGTCCTCTGCCTCACTAAGCAGCAGGGCTGTTTTTTTCCGGAGAAAGAGGAGCTGGAACTCTCAAGAGAGAAGTGGAGAAATACACAGGTGCCCCTCTTAAACTTTTTTTTTGAGAATTTTGTTTCCCTGAAGAGATTCCAGAACTCTGTTCCACTGTGTTCCCCCAGAAAAAAAACCCTGCTAAATGGCATGAATGAAATTCCTACTCACTATATGAGTTTTGACTAGATCAAAGGTGGCCAAACTTGCTTATCATAAGAGCTACTTAGAATAGATGTCAGTTGTTTGAGAGCAGGAAGGAAGGAAGGCAGGCAAATAGATGGGGAGAGGGAGGTGGAAAGAAAGCAACTTTAAATGCATTCTCCAGGCCGTCAACTGGCTTGGCCTGGAGAAGTGATTTAAAGAGAGAAATGCCTTCTCCAAGCTGGCTGACAGGGTGGTGGGGGCATCAAGAGCGACACAATATGTCTGAAGAGGCACATGTGACTCCTGAGCCACAGCTTGGCCACCCCTGGACTAGATCATGGTTTTCAGATTCCATTTAATGGTTGTATTTGGGGCAGGGTTGCTAACCTCCAGGTGGGCCTGGAGATCTTCCTGAATTAGTACTGATCTCTAGACTGCAGATATTAGTTCCCTTGGAGAAAATGGCAGCTTTAGAGGCCTAATTTGGGGGTGGTGCTAAAGCACAGTAGCATCAGCATGGAGGGAATTCAGGGAAGCTTACTTAACAGAGATGAAGATTTCCTTTTAGGAGCTCAATCTGTGCATTTTATGAAAGTGGAAGAACTTTCTGTGGGCTAGGTCTCTCAAAACTAACTGGAAAGAAGTGAAACTTTCTCAAGAGCTACCAATCTGATCAGGTTCCAGTCTGAACCAGTAAAACAGAGCACCTAAAGCAGAGTTTGTGGGTAAGAAAGATTTCTAGCTAGTTGATCCTGTTGCACAAGGATTTGTCTAGCCTCAAGTTAGCTGGAAATGAAAAATCATGTTCAGGAAGTCGGGCAGTATTATTTAATTTATTACTACAGATGACACTAAGAACCAGAACCTGTCCAATGAGTTATGATTCACTTTTCTTTATGGGAGTAAATTGACTACATTACAATCCACATAAATTGCATTATACCACAGCTCTTTGTGAAGGGCTGTATATCAGGCACTACAGCCTTCTTTGCTAATGAAACAATTGTCTGACAGTGCACACAGTTTGGTGAACCCCACACTCATCTTCCTTCCTTACACCTTTCAGGCCTGTAAGAAAGACAGCAAGGTTTGATTGGACCATGATTGGCACATGTGTGCAGGGCTTTTTTTGAGCATGAACGCAGTTCTGGCTGGCTTGGCATCAGGGGGTGTGGCCTAATATGCAAATGAGTCCTTGCTGGGCTATTTCTGCAGAAAAGCTCTGTGTGGAACAATGATGACATCAGGGGGTGTTACCTAATATGCAAATGAGTTCCCACTGGGCTTTTTCTATATAAAAAGCTGTGTGTGTAACAATTTTAAGGGTATCATAGCACACATGGATTCTTGAGAATTCCAGTTGTCACTTTATTTTTAAAAGGAAGGACATGTTTCTAGTTTCCATGAATAAAATGTATGAACAGTGCTTGTTCACAGGCAAGAAACCTATACTGGATTTCTAGTGGTTTGAAGCCTGGACTTCAGGAATTACATTTCTGGTGCTCCTGTCTTGTGTCCAGGGAGAGAATGCTATGTGTGATCCTCTCAATATGCTTAACTGGCATGTCATCTGAAATGGGCAACATGTAAATTTCCCAGCCACGGTACATGTTATCTAAAACACAGATTTTTGAGGTCTGCATGCAGTGAAGTGGCAAAATACACAGCAGTTTCCTCTCTTTCCCACATAACAGCCGTCGTCATATTGAGAGGATTGTGGATATCACAATTTTCTGGTATGTGAGATAGCAGTACCAGAAGCTTAATGCCTGAACAGGGATATTGGTACTTGGCACCTAACCGTGCTCAGGGCCGGCACTAGAGACTCTGCCTCTGAAGGCAGACCCCTGCACAGCACCCCGCCCCCAAGCTCCTTTGAGAAAAGAAATCATGCATGCACAGCATGATGATGTCACAAAAAGTGACATCATGAAGCAGGCCAGGGGATGAGGAGCGTGGGACGCAAGCCCTGGACCTGCTCAGGCGTCCTTGCATTGCAGGAAGCCTGATTGAGGGTGGGAGGAGCCGATGCAAGGACCGCGGGGTGCAAGCCTCAGGCCTGGCTCATCAGGGGAGAGAGGGGAGTGCCCAGCCTACCCTGCCTATTCCCATGTGCTGGCTCTGACCATGCTCCTTCCCCAACTGACCAGTCTGCATTCTTATATTACCACAAGACATTCCATGATTCTTTCCTTGCCACCAGCTTAGGTTATGTGCTACTAAAATAAATATTTTTTAAAAATGATATTCAAATATATTAATATTTTAAAATAATATTGAAAATTGAAATACTATATGGAAACCCATGTTGATGTAATTCTCATTACAAAACTTGATTTTTCTGGTTTCAGGTTTTCACAATTTTTTGCAGTGATGAAATCTTGCTTTTCTCATCTTTTAAAAATAGCTTTGTGCTTTAGTCTATGCCACTATTTTTGTCTGTTCTATCACTATAAATTCCTTTGGTGACTTTGACCATTTTGCTTGTTCTCTGTGGTTCTTGGTTTTTTGTGTCTAAATGGGATAGCATTGAAGAAGATAGGCCCACATGCATCCCTCAGAAAAGCAGAATTCATATTACCTTTCAGTTACCTGCCACTTTTCTTTCTCCTTGGTTTATTCTCCCATTTGCTCATGTTGTTCTTTAAGGGTGAATCAATGGATTTGTAAGGGGGTTCACATAAACAACTCTTTAGCTTCATATCCAAATCCAATGAATCCTGTTAGGAAAGCAAAGGACAACATTCGGGTGTTTCTCCCAGTAGGCCAGTAGCATCACAATGGTAGCATCATGCATGGCTGCTCAAT
This sequence comes from Heteronotia binoei, assembly GCF_032191835.1. NCBI lineage: Eukaryota > Metazoa > Chordata > Lepidosauria > Squamata > Gekkonidae > Heteronotia > Heteronotia binoei. The sequence goes on along the minus strand of NC_083228.1, from coordinate 72,351,556 downwards.
TTGTGATTCCTTCAATCATTCCCTTCACGCTTCATAAAATAACAGGAGTCTTCAGGGTCATATGTAACTTATTTCTTGCACAAATGCATACAGGCTTTGGAGGCAGATGCTGTGTGTAATTCCAATGGATAAGAGCTAGTATCTGTTTCACAGCTTTTCTTTAAATAAAACTACAGACAGTTTCCTGGAGTCATATATATTAGTAGGTGTGAATTTTCAGCTCTTTCTGGAAAACCTGAATCTTGTTTGGAGCCCAGTAACTTCTAAGGTAGCACAGCTAAAACAAATATTTGTTCTGCCACCCCTCCTTTTCTTTGACAAGGTAATTTGTGGTGAATTACACTGAGGCTACAGTTTTTGCTTTGAAATCTCCAAGTAAAATGAAGGAAATAAATTTGTGAAAGCTGCATAGGTTTAACCAAACAGAAGGAGAAATATGTTTGATATCAGACTGTTCTTGACATAAGACAAAGCACAACATATTTTATAATAGGGCTGAGTGGCTCAGCCATTGAGATTCAGGCGGTAATAGCCTTGGATGCAATTGGGGGGCAGTGAATTAAAATAAGAGGGGCGATCGAAGCATAAAGGGAGAGGAGAGGAGAGGAGAGCAGAGGAGAGCAGAGCAGAGAAAAGAGAAGAGAAGAGAAGAGAAGAGAAGAGAAGAGAAGAGAAGAGAAGAGAAGAGAAGAGAAGAGAAGAGAAGAGAAGAGAAGAGAAGAGGGTGGAAGGTGTAAAGACATCACACTTCTGGGAGGGGTCCAGAATTTCTAATTTAGAGAAAAATTCCAATTAACAAAAATAGAGGGTTCCTTTTTGTCTGCTACTTGGTGCAAATTCACCCAATTAGACTAGTAATGAGAACCAGAACTCCTTCCAATTAAAATATAAGGATACAGTTTATTTACAAGACAGAATAAAAATCAGAGGTGTACAGACAAACAAGAAAGACAGAAACAAAAAAACCTTACTAGTCTATCCTAACCAATACTTGCTATAGCTAGTAGCTTCTCAAGGTTGCCTGCAGTTTCTCTCTCAGCAATACAGTTCAAGTCAGGACAGTGGAAACACTGAGGCAATTACACAAACTTCTCTGAAGAGTTTCAACCTGTAGCTTGCTCCTCACAAGGTTTTATGCAGAGCGTCTTGTTACAGTCCTCTGGTTACCAGGTGGTTGCTTCTGTTGATTTCAGCCAACCACAATTCACCAGACACAGAGACCGATTTCCCACTTGCCTTACGCCTCTCTCAAGCTCCTCTTCTCAGCGGGGCTTCCCTCCAATTTCACACTATCTGCCCTGGGGCTGCAGCTAGCATCTACTTTTCTGCACCACAAACAGAAATAGGGTTTTAGAGGTTTCTGTTTGCAGTGCAAAAAACCCGAAGCTAGCTGCAGCCCCAGGGCAGATAGTGTGAAATCGGAGGGAAGCCCCATTGAGAAGAGGAGCTTGACAGCAGCGTAAGACAAGTGCAAAATCAGTCAGAATGTCTTCTGCAGGGCCAGCACATGGGAGTAAGTGGGTAGGCAACCTCCTAGGGTGCCACCCTGCCAGGGGGCACTGCTGGCATCCCCTTACTCCCCCTTCCCTTGTGGCATGATTGTGCCAGCGAGCAGGCAAGCCAAGAGCCCAAGGCGATGCTGCCATGCCACTGCTTTTCTTCGCAGGGAAACATTGGCTGCACTTGTCGGAGGCTTCCAAGGAAGCCTCCAAAGAGCTCCCCAGTTTACCACTGCCTGCTGCTTTCAGGTTGAAAGTGGCTGGCACCTTGCGATTGCATTAGTTGGAGCTGACAAGGGGAGGGTGGATAATAATTATAAAGAAATTTCAAACATTCTCTGTGAATGTGAATGTTACTATGGTTGATTTTATAAAATAATTTTAGAATTTCAAGCTTCAAAGTGTCTTCTTTACAACATCTTTGTTTGCTCTGTGTGCAAATATCTCACTGCATCTTTTAGTCCACTTCTTAAAGGTAGATTGTCAGGGGGGCACTGTGACACTATTTTTCTGAAAAGGGGGCGTTAGGCCAAATACGTTTGGGAACCTCTGGCCTAGGTAGTACTTAGTGACACTGTTGGCTGCTAGTCAGTTTGCACGGTTTGAGGAAAACCGGATGTAAACTGGTTTTGCCAGGCAGGCATTTGTGGTTGCTCAGGACAAGCCAAACAAGTTGGGTGACCAGCTCACATCTGATCACCACTATCAAACATAACAGCTTGCTAGAAGATGATGTGTCGATGGTTAAAAGGAAGGAGCAAGGATAGCTTGGGTCTAGACAGATCTGTGCAAAGTGTAGTGACCAATGTGTTCGAGCTTCCTCTTTGTATCTCAGTTATCTGACATAGCATTTGGATTTAATTTCTTATTTTTCCCATTATTTAAATGCCTCATTTGTCCAGATAGAATGTTTTATTCAGTGAACAGAATACTCAGAAATGCTGCATAAGAAGTAATGATTTGTTTCATAGCAGAGAAGCAATGGAATATAGACCAGAAACTCTCACAACAGAAGTTTGGGGGGTGGGAAGTCAATATTGCATGGTGACTAGAATTGACAGCTTCTCCAGGATTCAAGATGGTAGCCATCTTTGCTCTGTATTAGTGTTTTCTTGACTATGTAGTAACAGTAATAGTAGTTCCTGTACTTTTAACCTTTGGTCAGTGCCTTCTGTACTGTGCATTTTATGTCATCTGGGTGTGTAAAATTCTAGCAGGTGATAGTAATACTTATTTCCATTCTTTGAAGAGCTGATTCCTGAATACCAAAGCTGACCAGGCTGGGGTTTTCTCTGGCTGCTTAGCAAGCCTAGTTATTCTACAGTTTCCCCTGATGATACAATTGCTGGTTGTGGACATGAGCCACTGGATTATTTATTAGAAATAAGTCTTTCAAACATATCCACTTTATTTGGGGGGAAAATAGCTGTGTTTATTCCATGGTGTCAAAAGTCACTCTAACCAGGTGTTCTGCAGAACAGGGAATGCATGTCTTGGGGCAGGGAAGTGAAAGAGCAAGACTTGCTCTATTTCTAAAGACAGAGATGATGCTGTGCATAAGAAATTCCCAAGCCTTTGGTCAAGAGAGATAATATACTGAATGAGTAATTACACTTGAGTGTCAAGTAAGAACTGCTGTGTTATTTGTAGTGCAATGTTGTATCCCTAAGTGCCATCTCAGCTACCTTCCAACACTGACAGAGGAAGCACCTTGGACTTAATTAGGCATGTGAGTGTTAACTCTGGGCCATCCGTCCATCAATCATCCTGACATTGTTGCAGCAGGGTTTGGAAGAAATTTCCACTTTGGCAGTGTGTACCATGCCATCTATGCTTGTTGATCTCTGGGGAAAATGCAAAGTACGATAGACAGTAAGGCTGAAATAGATTTTCCATCAAAATACTAAACCTTTAGATTCTAAGTCTTTAGGAATTTTGGTTCAATCCTCTTCACTTTGGTAATTTTCAAATTAGTTGCTTGAATAGAATTTGCTCGGGCAACATTTATTTTCTTCATCTTGCTTTAAGAGCTTCAGTTTAGTTACATTTGTCTCTTGCACTTTGGAAACATTGACCTAGTTAATATCTGAGAATATTGGTGGCCTTGTTGGGGCAGAAAGGCAGAGTACAAATTTTGTAAATAGATAAAAGGTACCAGAAGATTCCTGTTATGTTCAAGTGGTGGTACCCTATTTTAAACAGACCCTTCAGCTGTGAAAATCAGTTTTTTCCAGATAAATAAAATAAAAAGTAAATAAAAGTTTCCTGTTGGGTTATGGGAATGGTATAAACCAACAGGCACATTGATGCTTAGCTAGGAGATTTTTTTGGGGTGTGTGTGTGTGTGTGTGTAGTAAATACATATCTGAAACATCCTAGGCAGATCTTAGAATATGCAAAACAGTAAGAAACAGTCCCCTGCTTCATTTTTATTTTATCTTTGAGTTTAGCTGTATCCTTAGTCCCTGAAGCAAAATAATTATTGACTGAAAAGCAGTGTCCCTTTATTTTGCTAAATCATAGGTTGGATCTGGTGAGTGTGAATGGAAAGGAAAATGTGCCCAAACAAACAAAGTGCTTGTATAGCTTTTAACAAAATTACAATATGCAAATAGAGCAATTGAATGTACAGAAGATTTGCATGAATTTATTTAATTTTAATTTGCTTTTGAAATTGTCTCAGAATTAGGAATTGTATCAGGAGTAATTTTAGCACTTCTGTTTACACAAAGACTTTTGCACACATTAGGCATGACTTCTGTGGGATCCAGCCCAAAATATTGCCATAAAATTTACGGTTGAGGAATCCAGTAAGACATTTTCCTCAGAAAAAGGTTAGAGGAAAGACAGATTGAAGAGACTCCCCCATTATTACATTTTATCATTAGTGTGAGAAGCAGGCTTAAAACTGAGACTTCCTGAACAACTGAGACATACCTTTGTAAATCTCATGTTCAAAATCACTAATTTAAAAAGAACTTTGTTTTGATGACTTGTCATGTGAATTGAAAACATTTGTCAGATGTGAAGAATGCTATGAATATTCAGGTTTGGTTTAATTAATGTTGGCACTAGGCATGCTTACAACTTTGTGGGAAACATGTTTGCCAGCCAAACATCTCTCTCTGGAACACCTTTAATTACATACAAAACAAGCTCAGGATTTGATCCTCTCAATCTTCTGTGGTTAAGTTTGTTTCAAGTATAGCACTATGATGAGTAACTTTGCACCTATATAGTACCTGCTTGGTTACTACTTTATTGCTGCTTTTGCCAGTCATAGAATCATAGAGTTGGAAGGGACCGACAGGGTCATCTAGTCCAGCCCCCTGCACAATGCAAGAAATTCACAAATATTTCTCCCCCACACATACATTCCCAGTGACCCTTGCTCCATGCCCAGAAAATGGCAAAAACCTTCAACAGTGACATAATTTAATTTACAAAAAAATGGACAGTATTCAGATTCTAATTCATTTGGGTCATTTAATTGACTGACTTTTATAAAGTACAGAACTGCCTGCTGTTTGTCTCCTCTTTGTACGCACATGGTCATATGCATCCTCCAGGGATGTCAAACATGTGGCCTGTCATTTGCTCCCTTCTCCCTCTCGCTTCCTTCCTTCTGCATAAAGATCTTTTAGTGGTTCCTGGAACAAGGAACATCCGATTAACCGCAACAAGAATTAGAGCCTTTTGAGCACAGATTTAAACAGCTGAGCAACAGGCTGCCCCCATGACTTAACAGGGCCGTAGCCAGCTGCCCCCTCTCAAATTAGGGGTACCTCTACCCCCCAGAATGCTGGTCCCCCTCCCCTCCCCCAAAGGGCGAGGGAGTGTGGGGCAACCAGTATCAACCTCATGGTTCATTCGGCTCCCTCTTCACCTCCCCTCTCTTCCTCCCACCTGCCAGCTGAGGAGAGAGGGGATTTAAACTTTAAACCTCTTCTCTGGAGTTGTGCTGCAGCAGTGGTAGGCACAGCTGTGGCATGACTGCAGAGAGGGGGTTTAAAGTTTAAATCCCCTCTGCTCAGCTGACAGGCAGGGAGAAGAGAGGGGAGGGAGGGGGCAGCTGTGTTGCCTCCTTGTCCACACCAAGTATTCTTCCTGCTAGCAAGCAGGGAGAAGATTCCTGTTGTAGGAGACTGTGCCTCTCCTCTCTCCCCACACCTGCCAGCTGAGCAGAGAGGGGGGGGGGTTAAAAAAAACTTCTCTGCTCAGCTGGCTGGTGGGGGAAGAGAGCCCCCCCCCCAAGTCTTCTTCCTGCTAGCAAGCCTCACCAGGTCTTCAGAAGACCGAACCAGTGGAGTGGGTGGTGGCTGCACAGCCTGGGAATGGACAATGCCTGCCTGGGTGTCAAAGTCAATGCAGGTTCAGGGGACAGGATGGGAGGTTCTTTAAATCTTTAGTTAATTTAAATTTAATTTAATTGGTGTCCCATCCAGTGCCTCGGTGCTCCTTGCCACTAGATAAAATTCTGCAATTGAGCAAGCTTGGTAAAGCAAGCTGTTATGCAGAAGGAAGGAAGCGAGAGGGAGAAGGCCACATGTTTGACATCCCTGGAGGATGCATATGACCATGTGAGTACAAAGAGGAGACAAACAGCAGGCAGTTCTGTACTTTATAAAAGTCAGTCAATTAAATGACCCAAATGAATTAGAATCTGAATACTGTCCAATTTTTTGTAAATTAAATTATGTCACTGTTGAAGGTTTTTGCCATTTTCTGGGCATGGAGCAAGGGTCACTGGGAATGTATGTGTGGGGGAGAGTTTCTAACTCAAGGCAGTTGCTGCTCTATGCATGTTGATTTGAAAACCATAATGGGTACCTGATCTGTATAGCCAGCATCAGTGACCATCAAGAATCTGTGTAGATGCAAGGCAATATATTTCTACCATGCTGAAAATGAAATAAAGGAACTAAAACTTCCCTCTTTCAGTCTGCAGACCCTCAAGGGGTTTGAATGGAAATTCTGCTCATCAATCTGTAGCACCATTGTTGCTGTCAACTCTTCTAATTCAGTTGAGTTTGAAATGAAGCAGTGTTCTGAAATCCGTAGACTTGATCTTTCTGACCATTTAGTTTTGATTCCTGTTGGCTGCCAATGAAAGCATTACATTCTTTGTGCTATACATTTCCCTTAATTGTAAGCAACTCTTGCCATATCAGACAATGAAAGGTCATATCCTTAGAAACTAGATCTGATTAGCAATGTGAAATTATGAAAATGCCACATTCAGCCAGGAATAGAAAAGTGCCTCCTTCATGATAAGAAACCCATTCCATGGAGGCTATTTATTACAATGAAATATAGTGATTGTTCAGATAGCTTTAAAAAAGAATTAGACCATCATATTAAATATGATAGCTAAATGGAACCATCCATATTCAAAGGTAATATACTTCTGCATGTCAGATACTGAAGACAAAACAGGGAGAGACTGACACCTTCATGACCTGCTTGTGAGGAACCCAGAAGGATTTGGTTGCTAGAATAGCTGACTTAGATGGCTCTTGGTCTGATCCAGGAAACTAATTCTTATGTACAGTTTTGAGGGTTTCAAAGCTTACTAAGTAGTCTATCTTAATACAGCAGTTAGAGCATGTTCACCTTTCTTTCTATGCATCACTGTTAGCTCAGTTATTTCTCAATATTCCTAGTAGTTAGGAAAAAAATGAACTCCTTGCTTGGTGCTTATAAGATTACAGGATGATGTCTCAGCTTGAAGTGGTTTGGCAGTGCATGATTTCCTTTTGCAATTAAAGTGCATAAACGGTAGGGTACCATGGAAGAATGAGGGGTTCACAAAAATAGAAGCAGAGCAATGACTTCCTCTGAGAAAGGCCTGCAGTTTACGGCTTCAAGACTGCACAGAGAGAGTGGGATTAATTTTCTGCCAGCTCTCCCAGTTTCATTAAACTTCTGGGCTCAGGCATGGATTCATTTTGGACTATTTACAGTTTCTGTTGCCATCTTTGTCACTTGAATGGGATATCAGCATGTTAATGCCTCATATAATCCATGAATGATGGCCGTCTGCTGCCGTTCTTTGACATTTTCAATGTTCTGTAATTTCATTATCTGACCATTTCTTTTCTCCCCCTGCAGTGTAGTGTTTCCGACATGGTGGTTGCCACATCTAATGTCTTTTCCTGCTTCTGCTGCCAAAGCATGCCATTCTTCATTTCAGGTGGCCTATTTTCTTCAAAACAGAAATTAGTTCTGCCTGTAGACAGAGTGCTCCTGTTTATTTTCAACATCCAATATACCTAATGGAAGAAATAATGAATCACTGGAGCAAAGCTGAATGATCACAGCAAAATTAACATCTGAAAATATATCTGAGCATCCTAAAAGCCCTTCAGAGGGGTTCTTATGAGCATTTGGCACCATCTATCAAACAGGTAAACAATCATTACTAGCTCACCTGCCCACAAAAGCCTATATTAGTAATTAGTGGCACATTAATGGTTAGAAAGAGGGAATCCTTTTCTAGATAATAATTGACATTATTTGGATATTTTGATCAATAATTTGTCTTTGAACTATTTGGAAAAGTATGTTTGGGATCATTTGCAGACAGTGTTCAGTCTGGGGTGGGATTCCATCCCTTATCTTTTCAGGCAGATCTAAAATGACCCAGTTTCTTTTCCAGTAGATGAAAACCATCCTGGGATGGAGAAAGGGCCACACTAATATTGCAAAAAGTCACTAAAAATCATACTCGTACGTTTATTTTATAGCATTTATGGTCCGCCTTTCTCAAAAAGATCTCAGTTACAATAATAAAAATAAATAATACATCTAAAAAAATTAAAAACACAATTTGCAAAACAGCCCACCTAAAAAATTCTGTCTTAGAAAGCCTGCAGGATAGAACTATGGGAGCTTTCCTAAATTCTTCTAGGTAGTTACAAGTGGGACCTTCAGTCAACAAGACTCAAGCATGGACTGTGACATATCAAACTTGGCTGCAGGAGGAGATCTTCAGAAGACCCCCTTCAGATGAATGAAACTGGCTTGTTGCCAGCTAGGGTTGCCAGGTCTTTGTTGGAAAATATCTGGAGACTTTAGGGGTGTATCTGGGAGAGGGCAAGGTTTGGGGAGGAAAGGGGCCACAGCATGGTACAATGCCATAGAGTCCACCCTTCAAAGCACCCATTTTTTCCAGGTGAGCTGATCTCTTCCATTTGGAGATCAGTTGTAAAAGCAGGAGATCTCAAGGCCTCACCTGGAGGCTGGCAACCCTAATGGCTGGCAACAGCTGGGAGACTTGGGGGGGGCATGTAGGGTACTGTTGACTCCATGGAGTTATGTCACTTCTGGGGCAAACCCCAAGGTGGCATCATGCCTCTCTCTAAATCACTGGAAACACTGGGCGTTTTCGCACTCACCTTCAGCCGGCGCGACCCCCCTCTTCACCACGCAGGATCTGCATGGATTTCGCACTAAATGCCGCGAAGCAGCCAGAAGAGCCGGAAAGTCCCGGCGCTTTTGCCGCGCAAACGGAAACTGCTTTTTGGCGGTTTCCGTTTGCGCCGCAAAAGCGCCGGGACTTTCCGGCTCTTCCGGCTGCTCCGCGGCGTTTAGTGCGAAATCCGCGCAGATCCTGCGCGGTGAAGAGGGGCGTCGCGCCGGCTGAAGGTGAGTGCGAAAACGCTCACTGTGATAAACCTCTATCTGCCAGTAGAACATAATGGGATAGATGGTCATGTAGACACATGTATCCCAGGCAATGAAAGGCTCTGTTGGTAATAATCAGCTCTTGAATTAAATCTGGAAATTAATTGACAATTAGTAATGCCAACTCCAATTTGGGAAATCCCTGGAGATTTGGGGATTGTGCCTAGAAAGGGAGGCATTTGGGGAGAGGAGGGAGCTCAACAAAGTTCATCCTCCAAAGGTTACCTTTTTCCTCTAGAGGAACTGATCTCTGTAGTCTGTGGCAACCAATGAAGTAATAATTATAATAATTATTGTATGACATTGTGTGTAGAGTAGCCAAGAGATCCGGAGATAGTCTGTCAGCCACAAGTTCTGCCCTTAACATTATGCTGGTGGCAAGCTAGACTTGTTTTTAGGGTCCAATAGAGCTCTGAAAGAACTGTGACTGACCCAGGATCACACAGCTGGTTTCATGTGGAGGACTGAGGAATCGAATCTGGTTCTCCAGATTAGAAACTGCACTTTTAGTCACTACACCAAACTGACTCTCCTATCAATGCAGTGATATTAAATGATCATTCTGCTTTGCTCCCAGTTATAAGTGAGCTGTGGTATTTTGCATGGCAGAGCCATGTAGGGTGTATTACAATAGGCACAGATCCATGTGGCCATATTCACTAGATAAAGGTAGAAAGCCATTGTGCCAGATGAATATGAAGGGAAGCATTTTTCTGCAGCTGAAATCAAGTGCTTCTTCAGAAACAGCCCTGGATCAAGTAAAATCCCCAGACTCCTAACGAAGTCAGCAAGGCCAGCTGTCTAGCGTTGCCAGCATTGGGTCAAGAAATTCCAGGGGATTTGGTGGTAGATCCTGCAAAGAGCTGGGTTTGGAGAGGAGAGGAACCTCAGATGGGTATAGTGGCACAGCGTTCTTCCTCCAAAGCAGTCCTTTTCCTCAGGGGAACTGATCACTGTCATCTGGAGATCAGCTGTAATTCTAGGAGATCTACAGCCACCAGCTGGAGGCTGGCAATCCTAAACTGTACCCTCTCAAAGAAGGAGATTCCTCTCTCTGCAAACCCTGCCCTGTCCAGGTTCCACTCTCAAATATCCAGGAATTTCCCAGTCTGGAGTTGGTAACCCTAATTAGGGTTGGGAAATTTCTGGGAATATAAGGTAAAACTGGACAAGGTTTTATAGAAGGGAGGGAACTCAGCAGCATATAATGCCAAAGAGTTCACCATCCAAAGCTGCCATTTTCTTCAGGGAAACTGACCACCGTCATCTGGAGATAATTTGTAATTCCAGGAGATCTCTGGGCTCCACCTGGAGGCTGCTAACTCCAGAGACTTGGTGGGACTAGGTGGATCCTATTCCATCAAGGGTTGCCCAGAAATGTTTATAGGGCTGCTTGTGGGAGAGACAAAACATTGCAGAACAGACACTTGTTTAATGCAGGAAAAGGAAATTGTTTTTTCCACGATATCTTCTGCCAGCGTCTCCCAGCTCCATGGCTGAAGCCTAGGCAAAGTTAGACCATGGAAATAAGCTCTACTTAGGACTGCCAAGTAGGGATGTGCAAAAAAAAAATAAAATTCGGCATTACACGGATTCGGAAGTATACGGGGAAGAAAAATTCGGAATCCCCGTATACTGCTGAATACCGCATTCGGAATAGCCGCCTATACGGTAGATGCGCGGCTATTTCCGAATATACGGCCCTATTATACTCTATGGGCCATTGAAATCAATGGCAAATAGGGTATATTTGAAGCCGCCTGGAGGGGAGGGGGTTTGAGGGAGAGCCCCCAAATTTGCAGGGGACCTGCAGGGGACTCTCCCCTCCAACCCCCCCCCCCCAAGTCCCAAAAAGATTGGGCCAGGGGATCCCATTCCAGGGGCACCCAAAGAGGGTGCCCCTATTCCATCATTATACCCTATGGGCCATTGACATCAATGGCAACATAGGGCATAATTAGAGGCTACTGGGGGGGCAGGGGGTTTGAGGCAGACCTGGCTGCAGCAAACCCAGATGCCAGCTCTCCAGCCCTGCCCCAAACAACACGGGGAGAGCTGGCCAACCACAACAAGCCTGCTGGTTCTGGGTCTGTCACCCAGGTGCCAGCTTCCCTGCCACAGAACACAGAATCTACAGATGCCAGCTCTCCAGCCCTGCCCCAAACAACACGGGGAGAGCTGGCCAACCACAACAAGCCTGCTGGTTCTGGGTCTCTCACCCAGGTGCCAGCTTCCCTGCCACACAGAACACACAATCTACTCTATAAAAACAAGAAAGTGACCCAGCCCACACAGCCCACACACACCCTCGCCAACCCTCACACCAACGAGAGGTAATTTTAAAAAACCAAAACAAAACCAGCAGAATCACAAAAGGCCAAGTGTTAAAAAAGTGGCCTTTTCACCAACAAGAAAGCTCAGGCCAAATAAGTCAACAACACCCCCACCCCCAAACCAGGAAAAGGGACAACAGGAAAAAAGGCCAAGCAACTCAAGTGTTTAAAAAGTGGCCTTTCACCAATAAGAAAACTCAGGCCAAATCAGTCAACAACAACACCCCCACCCCTAAAACCAGGAAAAGGGGGACAAAAGTGTCCTTTTAAACAATGAAAATTAGGCCAAACAGCACCCCCCCCCAAATAACCTGAAGATAAAAGTAACAGCAGCAGCACAACACAGCAGCAACAAATCAAACACTGAATACTTTTAAAACAGTAAAAAACCCTCAACTTTTAACAATACAGGAACTTTGCCAACCCCCCCTAAACCCCCCCCTTCACCCTAACCCCAAGAAATCCAAGCCAGCCAAATCAGAAGAAGTAAAAGGACACTGCACTTTTAAAAGTCCTCTCACTAAATTAAGATATGGGCAAATTAGCAGCCCCCCCCACCCCAGGCCCCCACCCCCAGCAGAACCTAACCCCAACCCCAAATAGGCTACCCACCCAGTACTCACCCACCCAAATCTGGGCAAGTAAAGGGACTCTAGTCCTTTTACCAACAAAAACTAAAACAAGAACCCCAAAATTGTCTTACCTTGTCTTCTCTACTCCAGGGAAGTCTGGTAAGGCTGAGTGAGAGAGCAGCAGGCAGCAGCTGAAGCCAAGGGCCAGCCAGCAGCAGCACAATCTCTCTCACACCACCAACCCACATACACCAACACAGCAATGGAGGAGTCCAGCCAGAAAGACTCCTTAAAAAGGTTCTCTGGCCCTACAGAGAGTAATTTCAAAAAATAGCACTGCTCTCTGATTGGCCAGACAACAGTGCTTACTTGGATACCCACCAAGTAAGCAAAAGATCAAAATAACAACAATGTAGTTGATGGCTGGGCCATCAGCTACACAACAGCCCTGCAAAGCATGCATTTGCAATGCATTTTGCAAATGCATGCTTTGGATTGGCTGCTGGGGCTCCTCTTCCCCCTCCCCCCCTCCCTGATCCCAAGGAGGCTATGGGAGAGGCGGGAAGAGGCCACTAAAGGTGGAAAAGTAGGCAAGCAGCTCCACTGAGGCTGCAGAAGCTACTTTCCCGCCTTTTACATTGACAGCCGTATACTTCCGAATAGCTATTCGGCAGTATACGGCGAGCCGTATTCGGCTGTCACATAATAGACGGCAATGGAAATCGGCTACGGCCAATTCCGTATACAGCCGAATCAGTGTTGATTCGGCTGTATATACGGTTCGGCCGAACTGATGCACACCCCTACTGCCAAGTCCCTGGGCTGGGCGGGGTTTCCCCCACCCTGGAGGTTCCCAACCCGCCAGCCCACATTGGGCCGGTGGGGGGAACCTCCCCTGAATTCACAGGAGCAATGACGTCACCCGGAAGTGATGTCATTGTGCTGGCAACGCCGCACGCCAGCTGCTCAAGGAGTTTCCAGGAAAATTCTGTTTTTTCTGGACACTCTAGCAATTTGGGAGGGGAAAGTCTAGGTACCATAGAGTTTTACCTCCCAAATTGCTAGAGTGTCTGGGAAAACCATAGAGTTTCCCCGGAGATGCCTAGAGTGGCCAGTGCACAGCAGTGGCGGTGTGATGATGTCACTTCCGGGTGATGTCATCACACCGTGCATGCATTGCACGCACGCAAAATGTCCCCCACTGGAGGCTGTGGGAGACTTGACAACTCTAGCTCTACTGGGTTAGTCTACTGGGGCCACTCATGCTGTGAAAAAGTGCCCACAATTGTAAAAGTTTATCTGAAAACCTCTTCAAAGGGATAGCATTCATAGTATTTAGGGTTGCAAAACTCCAGGTGGAATTTGGAGAGCCCCTGGAATCACAACTGATCTCTAGACTACAGAGATTAATTCCCTTGGAGAAAATGGCTGCATTGGATGGTGGACTGTATGGCATTATGCTCCACTCTGGTCTCTCTCCTTTGCATGCACTGCCCTCCTTAGGCTCCATCCCCAAAATCTCCAGGAATTTCATGACCTAGTGTTGGCAATCAAACACCATATTCATGATTTTTTTTTAAAAAAATTCATTGATAGTAATGTTACAATATTAATGACTGAAAACAAAATGTAATGACTAAAAAGTCTGAATACACAATTCATAGCAATTAGTTTGTTCTGCATTTATATACCTGAGAATGGTGAATGTATCACAGTAAAAGGGGGCCTGATTTGAAATGAAAGCATTCCACTTCCTTTCCAGCCTTCCATTGCTTCTCTTCTTTATCAACAAATAAATCAGATGTGGACTTGTCTTACTGGCTGTCCTTATATTTTGTTTCAGTATTAGAAATGCAAGCAGTGGCTTGTTTAACATGTTCTAGATTCTCTCCTCTGTTGGATTGATTGTCAATGATGTGTTAGGTCTTAGGCTTTTAACTCTATTGTTTGTGTAAATGCATCAGAAAAAATTACTCCTCATGCACTATGAGTTATCTTGAGGTAAAGGGTTGAAAATGTATGGCTAATTTAAGTATGCCTCCCTTGAAAACAAGGAAGGTATATTCTCTGAGCAGAAGAACTGCGGAAGAATGGACCATATTTCATTTATTGTTGCAGCCATCTCATGGCTTTAGGCATGGAAGGAAAAGCAGAATGCATGAATCAATCTGTCTGAGTTCAATTAATTTTATTCAATTGATACTCTGCAAAAGGCACTTTATGTTGAATCTGTGATAATTAGGGGGTTTTTTTACTGGAGATTTTTAAAATGCCACCATATACTCAAATAATGTGCCCTTGCACTATCAGTCTGCAACCAATCAGTCATTTCTTACCTGTTTCCTAAATGTCAAATACTGGGCAGCAGAACAACGAACAGTGAATATTGAATAATGGATGTGAAATGGTAAAATTCCAAAACCTTATTGCCAATTCTGTTTGCATGTCAGTTATAGATTATGAGCTTGGATTGGCAAGGAGGAAAGAAAGGGTTCAGGACTTGACTGGACTTCTGGGCAGAAAGATATCAGGCTGAACTGAGAGCTACTGTTGTCTGTTTCTTTACACTCTCCAGTCTTTTCTAATTTACCTTTTCACCTCCAAACATATTCCAATAGTGTATCTATAATAACTTTTATACTCAGGCAGATATTCTCATAAGCATTGCCCAAACCTCCCTATTGACTTTCTGTGAGGGAGAAATGCCAGCTTCCCTAAATGGCAGTAATGCCATTGAGAGGGGCTTTTAACAGGTAGGCTGACACAAAGCTGTAGAAATTGTCCTGTTGGGAACAGTTCTGCTTTTTCAGAAAGAGGATCTGGATGAGCTAATAAGCCTCCCAATCCCTGAATTCTATTGTGCTGTGCTGGTGATCATCATTGTTATTATAAAAGGCCATGCTTGGCAACTGGTCAGCTCTGTGCCAGGTCCTGTAATTCATGAGTGTTGTACATGGGCTGCAGTTTGCTTAACACAGCAATTCATGTATTCTAAATTGCTCCATCGCTCTCAGCCAATAAAATTACAGGTTTATTATGTGCGTTTGGATGCTTATTTAATCAAGAGCTCCTCGGTTACAGCAAATGCGATGTTGTCAAGCTAAAAATAAAAAATGTTTGTCAAGTCTCATAGCACTCTCCGCTTGAGTTGCTTTCTTAATGACTTTTCATTTTAATATAAATTCAGGACTTTATATTATTAATGTCAGGTGCAAGTGTTTAAGCATTCCCCAGATACTGCTGTAAGTACCCGATTTGAGTCTGTTTCCCCAGTCCTGATGACCTGATGCCACCTTGTTTGGTTTGCTCCCAAGTGAAAACTAAACAGAAATATTACAATTCCAAGTATCAGCTATTTTGTCTAGGGTAGGCTTCCAATAGACATTGGTAGCATAGTGGTCACTTACTGAGGGCTGGAATAGGTGGTACAAAGAACTTGGAGTTTCTCCTACTTTATGCTCTTTCTTTCCTCTTCCCATAAAGCCTACTATAGTGAAACATGCAATATGATGTATTGTGTGTTGTGACAGGGAAATGCACAAAATGAGGAAATCATACTGCACATTGCATTTCACTCTATGTTACTGAAAATACAGAATATAATGTAGGATGTGACACTGTGCTGTATTGTTTCCCTGTCTCTACCTTATGTCTGATCTCTTGACATGATGCTGTTATCACCAGTGCCAGCAGTTAAGAGTTTGGGTGTGATTTTGGATGCCTCATTATCAATAGAGGCTCAAGTCACAAATATTGCCAAATCAATATTTTTTTTTTCATATTGGCAGGCCAGACAACTAGTTCTCTATTTCTCTCCCCATGACCTAGCCACAGTGGCCCTTGCAAGAGTCACCTCCAGGCTAGAGTACTGTAATGTGCCCTATCCAAGGCTACCCTTGAGGCTGATCTGGAAACTACAGCTGGTCCAAAATGCAGCTGTGCATGTCCTCAAGTCGATCAAGAAGCCTGAGACTCAGACCCTGCATCCTACACCTGTTCCCTGGCCCTGAAATTCTCAACCCTCCTTAACCAGACTCTTGGACTAGACCAACACTGTTTGCTATGCAGGGATGTCCCAGGGTGGAGTTTTGGTGAGGTGAGCCTGCAAGCTATCAAGGGAATCATGATGTTTAAGGCAAGTGAGCAAAGTTCCCCAACTCCTTTCCCTCCCTTCTTTGCCTCCTGATCCCCATTTTGTTGCTTAGCCAAGGAGCGACTTGTTATTTGCCATTCAGAGAATGGCAGCCTCAGGGACAGTCTGGCAAACTGGATTGGGAAGACGAAGAGAAAGAGCAGGAAGGAATAAGTCCTTGTGTGTTGACTTGTTCATTATGGCAGAGCCTGTATGAGATATTGGTTGGAATGTTACAGTGGGATGCCCTGGGTTCATATTCTAGCTGAACCATAATGTTTTGCTTCTGGCTCTAAGCAGTCTCTGTCACAGATGGGCATTTTGATCCCTTAGTTAAAGGGATTTTAGAGCAACACAGCTTATCCTGCAATCAGTCTTCACCAGTAGTTGATCTAGGATAGATGGATGATGGTTGATGTTGTCAAGCTAAGGTAATGCCACTTGCATTTGCCTTGCAGGGATATCTGAGGATGAGGTTTTGGATTATGAGAGCCTTTAATAAGGTACATAGGACCATAGCGCTATATCTGGAATAAGAGAGACTGTAGAGGGTAGTAGGTATTATGTATGAGTAAACAAGGGGCATCACCCCTCCCTTATAGTATTCCTTGGAAAAAATAAGTCTTGCATGTGATTAAATCCATTTATTTGGGTTTCTTTGGATTCCCCAGTAAATCATTTACTTTCATTCCACAACACACACAATATTTCTGTTTTTTATTTTAAAAATAGTTCTCAAACTTTTCTGAATTTACCCATCTAGAATCTGAATTGTGCCTTGACATGCCTGGTAAGAGCTTTAAAAACAATGTGGGAAGCTCCTGACACTGAATTCCCAGTGTATTGTCTAGTTAGGCTTTGATCCCAGTAACAAAGCTGGGTTCATACAGGCATGGTAGTTTACTGTATTGACAAATGTATAAGGCTAGTATTGAGACTCATTAGGGACAACTAATGTAAATAACCATTTAACTTTTTAAACCAGTGCTTTTTGATCCATTACTTAGAACTTCCTGAGGGAGCATCTAAACCTGTTTTTAATCTCCAGCTCCAGTCCTGGAATACATGAATGAATAATAACCAATATGCAGTTTCTTTCCTTTTTTAAAACAAAATGTCCCCTACCTCAAATACATCAATTCACAGTGGACTGGTCAATCAATGACTACAAAGACCAATTTCACACTAGACCTTAAATCCTGGTTTAGCCCTGTCCCCAAACTGACATTCTACACTAAAATAATAGAATCAGAGAAACCAAATCTATGATTCTATGGTTCTGTGATTTTAGTGTAGAATGTCAGCTTGGGAACAGGGCTAAACCAGGATTAAAGGTCTAGTGCGAAATTGTCAGTGTTCATTCAGACAGCTTGTAGTTCCGATTAGCAGATGCTGAAGGCAAACAACAGGGAAACAGCATTATAGTTATATTTTAATATTGGTTTTCAAAATGTCTGGACTATTTTGTGCTAGTTACATACTGTAATAAAGTGATGATGATGATTTATCTTCAGTCTGATCCAGCAACATACATTTTAGGTTCTTTTTTGGAATCAAGGTAGGGGATCCATGGATATAGTTTCCAGGTGAACTTAAGCAGGTAGCATCTCATTAAGAAAAAATTAAATTTTGTCTGTGACTGCATTTACAATCCTAAACCTACTCAGTTACTTTGATGTAAGCCTTATTGAGAGCCAGTTTGGTGTAGTGGTTAAGAGTTGTAGACTCTAATACGGAGAACCAGGTTTGATCCCCCACATGCAGCCAGCTGGGTGACTTTGGGTCGATTACAGTCCTCTTAGAGCTACCTCACAGGGTGTCTGTTATGGGGAAAGCAAGGGGAGAAGATTGTATGCCAATCTGAGACTCTGAGTCAAGAGGTGGATATAAATCCTCCTCCTCAGCTCGAAGGAGGTCCACTTAGCCTCGACCAGAGCCGGAGCTTTTCTGGCTCTGGTACTGAACTGGTAGAATGCTCTCCCAGGAGAGATCTGAGCCCTGTAAGACATAATGCAGTTTTGCAGGGCCTGCAAAATGAAGATGTTCCACCAGGCCTATGGTTGAGGCAGCAGAGATCTAACAATATTAGACTTCCCTGGTGCATTTTCCATTTATACTGTTTACTTGTCTCCCAACCCCTCAAATTTACCATCTATAGTGCACATATGTAGTGCTGAATCAGAAATACTGGTTTTTAGTGGCACCATAAATGATATTATAATTGGCATTGTAGTTAGATTTTTAAAATCATTTATATTAGATTAATTTATTATATTGTTACTGTATTACTGTATTTCAGGGTGGCCAATGGTAGCTCTTCAGATTTTTTTTGCCTACAACTCCCATCAGCCCCAGCCAGCATGGCCAAAAAACATCTGGAGAGCTATTTATTTTATTTATTTTTTTATTTATAAAATAATACCGTTGGTCACCCCTGCTGTATTTTATCATGTTGTTGTAGCCCATCCCAAGCCTTGCATTGCAGGGAAGGGTAGGCTAGAAAGCAAATAAATAAATAAATAAATGTCATTGATTGTCAGCAATAGGAGTGATATTATCTTATATGTTTTATTGACGCCAGTGATCCATGCTACGGTCACCTCGAGACTGGATTACTGTAATGCCCTCTACATGGGGCTGCCCTTGTCCCAAACCCAGAAGCTTCAACTTGTGCAGAATGCTGCAGCCAGGTTGTTAATGGGGCTTCCTTTATGGCAGCATATTCACCATGTGCTGAAAACACTGCACTGGTTACCTATTGCTTTCCAGATTCACTTCAAGGTGCTGGTTATCACCTTTAAAGCCCTATATGGCCAGGAACCTGCATACCTTCGGGACCGCCTTTCCCCGCATGTTCCCCAGAGAGCACTTTGGTCAGGGTCGCAAAACCTACTTTCAATCCCCGGCCTCAAAGAGGCTAGGCTCAAGATGACCAGAGTCAGGGCCTTTTCTGTTGTAGCTCTGTGCTGGTGGAATGAGCTTCCAGAGGAGGAATGAGCTTCCAGAGGAGTTTAGGGCCCTGCAAGAGCTTGTACAGTTCTACAGGGCCTGCAAAACAGTGCTCTACCACCAGGCATTTGCTAGCTAAGATCAATGACAACAGACACTAACCATCTGACCCCATAACAACATAACTTTCTGGCCCACCTCAAAGAAGAACTTATTCTTCTTTGAGATCGAAATAGCACCCAATACTGTTTGTTTTTATTTATTCTGTATTTTTATGTTTTTATGATTGAGGTTTATATTGTTACAGGTTTTTATGTGACTTTTATGAAATATAAGCCTCCTGAGCCTGCTTTGGCAGGGAGGGCAAGATATAAGCTGAAGAAATCAATCAATCAATAGTGCTTGTTACCCCAAAGAAATGGAGCAGAAGCAACAGCTCTGTGTTTTATGAAAAGATGATAAACCATAACTAGCAGCTCATGGTGAAGGAAGCATTACTTCACCAATGCTTGTTTTTGTCCAGTTGGTATCTCTTTGGATTACATCAGATAATTTCCTGCAATTAACAGAGACCATTATTGTGAACAGTTCTGCATCTTTTTAGTGGCAGCATTTTAATTGTTTAATATTATGCTTCATTTATACCCTTTCTTTCTCTCCAATGGGGACGCAAAGAGACTAACATTGGTCTCCTCTCCCTCATTTTATCCTTGTGAGGTAGGTTAGGCTGACACTATGTGACTTGCCCAAGGTCACCCAGCAAACTTTCATGGCAGAGTGAGGATTCAAGCCCAGAGCCTCCCAAATCTTAGTCTGCTACTCTAACCGTTATAACATATTGCTGTCATTCAGCATGGCAGGTGATGAGGCAGCAGCTGATAATGCATGCTTGATCATGGATCATCATGGGTTGTTTCTTTAAAAACAGCTAATTAGGTTGTATGTGTGCTTTTGCACCTGCACTGTTGGTGGCATTCCTTGACACCATCCAAGCTCCCCCTAGCCAGGAAGCTTTCCTTTCTTTTTTGTCTGTATTTAAAGTTGCACATCTCTTCAAGAAAGAAAGTCGTGGACAATTTAACTTCAAGTTGGTATTCTTGCAGTTGTACTCTCATCCAAGTGAATACACTAAGTGATCTTCAAATGTATTGAGAATGAAATTGATCAAGGTGTTCAGAAGAAAGCCACAGTCAGTATAATTTCTAGTATGCTGGCTGAAGCTTCTTAGTACTATAATTTAGATGGGAGTTTAGTTGTGAGACTAGAAATCAAATTGAACTGCAAAGGCTTTCTTCAGTGCAGATGGGATGAGTGAGGGGGCAGATGTTTTAATGCTGTGCATGTACAAATTTTTGGATCTGATTCTAGATGTTCTTAAACATTCCGGAATACTAAACTCCCCCCCCCCCCCAAGTGTTTGAGGGTGCTTGACCTGAACAGAAAAATAATTGAGCTTCTTCCCTCACTTTCTTTGCTTTATCTGAAGCATGTCCACGGAAAGTTTAAAATGGCTTTGAATGTACTGCATTCTGGGTAGGATTGTCTGAAAGCATTACTAATAGATAGTATGTCTAATAACTATTTAATATTATATTCCTAGAGCAAAGAAGAAAAAGACATGTGAATTAACCTAATCATAGTTTCCATAGTGTATTCAACCATTTAAAAACTTAATAAAATCTTAAGCATTTAATTTTTTCCCCAGTTTGGAAATATGCTGTTTGTTTTTAGCTCTGATTTTTTTTAGAGATTCATAAATCTGTGCATTTTGGAATTTTAAATAAGTGTTTTCTATGTTTAGGAAGTCCAAATTTTTCTTGCCTGAATTCCTTAAAATACATCTGAATTAAACTGTGTCACCAAATTGTCTCTGTCTGGTATTGACTATTTTAGTGCCTTTCATTCCTAACTTTTAGTGCTTTGCTAACAAATTGTGATATCTCTTGATTGTGTACATTATATTAGCTTCCTCTAAACATAGGAGGGAGTGTAATTAAGAATTTATCATCTAATAATTAACATTTGTTAAGTAAACATCAGTAACTAGTTTGAGTCATCAACACAGGAAAAAAATGAAAAGGTTTGGAAAAAAACTACTTTTAACTCCAAAGACATGTATGTGTCTGTTTTTCTGGAGTTCATCTGTGAACAAAGCAAAAGCTGATACGTGAGTCAAGCATATTCCCCATATTTCTGCCCATGATCTAAAAGACCCAATACAAATTCCAGAAAATGAGATAAACTACTGATTTTTATAGTTAGTTTTCAAATGGGTGGAGGAAAGCATTCACCCATCCACATGTATATTTGAAACTTTGCCTCTTAAACATGTAAGAGAACAAAATCTAACAAAGAAATTGTTGGCATTTGTTTTATTTTAAAATATTTCTGATTTAAAATGTGATGGGTCTCAGGAGATAGAGAAAAAATGAATATTTGTATTTGATGGCTATCCTGGTGCCAAAATGTAATGTAATGTGGTCATAAATAATTTGGAGCTCCCATTTGTCAGATATTGCTGGGCTGCATGTGCCTTGTAATGATAGTTCAGTCAGAACAAAGGCATCAACAAAGGCCTTGTCTGGTACTTTTATCTGTACTTTTGGCTTTTGCAATTGCCTTCCTCAGGATCAGTGATGTTACTGTCTACAGAACATGCTCAGCAATTTATGGCTATCAGCAGTATCCATTGTTCCCCAGCTGTTCATTAGCTGTTCTGACAATGACAGGAAGGAGGTGAAAACTATCAGAGCATTAATAGGAATCAGAAAACCCTCTACTTTCATTCATCCTACTGCATTGCACTTTGTTCACCTCAGGGAAGAAAGTCATGAAGTATTACAAAAGGCTTGTGTGGGTTCATAGAAAAGAAAAGTTAACTTAGCAGGTTTTAGTTTGGCATCCATTCTGATGGTGCCCTGAACAAGTAAAAGAAACCAAATATGTCATTGCTACTTGTTAGGGAGTTTCCTTTGGAACTCACAATGATTTGTGTTGGTGGTGATCTTTGCTGCATGCTCTAGTGTGTTGGTGTAAATCAGTGTTTCCCAAAGTGGGCAATATTGCCCCCTGGGGGTGCTGGAATGATCCAGGGGGGCGGTGGTAGCCTTGGGTGCAATTGGGGGGCGGTGAATAAAAATAAGGAGGCAGTGGAAGCATAAAGGAAAAAGAGAAGAGGGTGGTAGTGTCAAAACATCACGTTTCTGGGAGGTATCCAGAATGTCTAATTTAGAGAAAAATTCCCATTAACAAAAGAGGGTTCCTTTTTGTCTGCTACTTAGTGCAAATTCACCCAATTAGACTAGTAATGAGGACCAGTTAAAATATAAGAAGGATGTAGTTTATTTGCAAGACAGAATAAAAAAAATAGAGGTGTACAGACAAGAAACAAAGAAACAAAAAACCTTACCAGTTATCCTAGCCAATACTTGCTACAGCTAGCAGCTTGTCAAGGTTGCTTGCAGTTCTCTCTCAGCAATACAGTTCAAGTCAGGACAGTGGAAACACTGAGGCAACTGCACAAACTTCACTGAAGAGTTCCAACCAGTTTTCCTTCTAAGCTGCAGAGTCTTGTGATAAAAAAATTCTACTTTATGAGCTACTGGTATCAAAGTTGTGAGCTGCTGGCATTAAAATTGTGAGATACTGCATAAATTATTGTGCATGGGGGCCATTTTCCCTGAGCTAAGACAAAAATGTGTGAGCTGGAGGCTAAAAAACTGTGAGCTAGCTCACGCTAACTCAGCTTAGAGGGAACACTGGTTCCAACCTGCAGCTTTCTCCTTACAAGGTTTTCTGCAGAGCATCAAGCTTCTTGCAGTCCTCTGGTTACTTCTGTTGATTTTAGCCAACTGCAATGCCCCAGACACAAGAGCGTCTTCTTTAGGGGCAGTGCGTGGGAGTAGGCAGAGTAGGCGACCGCCTAGGGCACCATCCTGCCAGGGGGCGCTGCTGGGTGCCTCCTTACTTCCCTTTCCCATGTGTCACGATCTTGCCAGTTTGGCAAGATCCAGTTTGGTGTAGTGGTTAAGTGTGCGGACTCTTATCTGGAAGAACCGGGTTTGATTCCCCACTCCTCCACTTGCACCTGCTAGCATGGCCTTGGGTCAGCCATAGCTCTGGCAGAGGTTGTCCTTGAAAGGGCAGCTGCTGTGAGAGCCCTCTCCAGCCCCACCCACCTCACAGGGTGTCTGTTGTGGGGGAGGAAGGTAAAGGAGATTGTGAGCCGCTCTGAGACTCTTCGGAGTGGAGGGCGGGATATAAATCCAATATCTTCTTCTTCTTCTTCTTGCCAGTCAGCAGGCAAGCTGAGAGCACTTTCCCATTGCACTAGTCAGAGCTGATGAGTGCAATGGGGAGGTGCCGCCCGCCCAGCCGCTTTCAACCCGAAAGCAGCAGGCAGCAGTAAAATGGGGCACTCTTCGTAGGCTTCCTTTGAAGTCCCTGACAAGCGCAGACAATGTTTGCCCTGTGAAGAAAAGTAGTCGTGTGGCAGCATTTGTGTGCACCACTTGGGGTTCTTGGCTTGCCTGCTGGCTGGCGTGATGATGTCATCGCTGGTGTGCGAAGAATATCCCCCCTTAGGAGTGCACCGGGGGACATGCCTAGGGCAGCAGAACCTCTAGCGCCAGCACTGATCTTCTCCTCCTCTTCTTGAGTTTTGATATTTTACTAATCCACTTGACTGACTGTCAAAGTGCTAAAATTGTGCAACCAATCATTGGTACAAAACAACCAATTTAGCTGGGCCCACCTAGATCTTCTCCTGTCAAATACCTGTCAAACTAGATGGCCTCCTGTCAGTTGGAATTGACAGTTCACAGGTGTTTACTATTTTACAAGTGTTTACCATTAAGAACATGGTCTCTAGGCTTACTTAAGCTGATAGCAACCCACACAAACACTTAGAACTTGGGTATTGTCATTTTCCAGGTAATGATGCAGACAAATGCACACATGGTTGATGAAATGCTCAATTTCTTGACAAGAGGCTTCTACAATTTGTGGATGGGGCACCATGGCAGTCTAGTCTGCCCTTCCAACCCAATCCTGTAGCTATGACACAGTCATAAAAAACTAAGCAATGACCAACTGGCATTACATCAAAGAAGCCTCTCTATATCTCCATAGTAGTAAAGCCTCTTCAAAGAAATGTCTTTATTCTTCCATGTCATTCTGGAAGCAGTTAAGTGTTTCTTGAATTGCCTGGAGCCAGGAGCCCACTGCTGGCTGCCTGCTTCATTCATTACTTCATGTTTTCCACACTCTGACTTTACTTCCCATGGAGCTGAATGAGATGAACAAGGATAAACAGCTGCTGCTTCAAATACTACTCTAATCTCTGCACTGATGATGGTAAGTAATGATTTCAAAATTAAAGAAATTGCAAAGGTGGCTTTTTCTAACTATTCATGTGGGGGTAGGGTTCCCAAGTCTGACTCAAGATATATCTGGAGATTTTCGGGGGAAAGCCAGGAGACCTTGGGGTGGAGCCAGGAGCAAGGTTGTGACTAGCACAATTGAACACTGAAGGAAGTTCTGGCAATCACATTTAAAGTGACTGCACATTGTTTAAATGCCTTCCTTCCATTTGAAACAAGGATAGGGGCTCCTTCTTTGGGGCCTCATAGAAATGGACCCCCTGGTCCGACTGTTTTGAAACTTGGTGTTTTGAGTAGTGACATTGGATGCTGTGCTGAACATTTGGTGCATCTACCTCAAAAAACAGCCCTTCCATAGCCCCAGATACCCATGGATCAATTTTCCATTATACCCTATTTTTATTTTAATATTATTCTTTGTTATCTTATTTTTTTTTGTGTATATCTTTTCAAGTTGGAGACTGCAGGGCTGCCAGTTTGTTGGAACTGAATCTATTTGAAAGAGAAGTGAATCAGCAGGACTAAGTAGGACTTAACTGACCACAACATTTTGCAAGCCAGAATTCATTTGTGAATTGAACTCAGACTGCCTGTTGCTTTTCCTGTTTACTGCTACATGCATATTTTATCTTCATTGGTTTTGTTGCGTTGTTCTGTATGATACAAGTGATGCATTGTATACTATATTTCAACTGCTGTTACCTGCCCTGAGCCCACTTGTGGGGAGGGTGGGATAATAATTATAAAGAAATTTCAAAAATTCTCTGTGTGTGCAAACGTTACAATGGTTGATTTTATAAAATAATTTTAGAATTTCAAGTTTCAAAGTGTCTTCTTTACAACATCTTTGTTTACCCTGCGTGCAAATATGTCACTGCATCTTTTAGTCCACTTCTTGAAAGTACATTTCCGGGGGGGTACTGAGTTTTTTTTTTCTTCTGAAAAGCAGGCATTTGGCCAAATAAGTTTGGGAACCTCTGGTGTAAATGTGTGACGGTTGTCTCACCTACAACTGTCAAATGTTTAAAAATAGCTTCATGGTAACAATGTCTATATGGTAGTAATATGGTTACATCTGTACTTCCCATTGCTGCATTTGGAATGTTGCTAGAAGCAGAATGTGACTTTGTAGGAATATTATGGAGTGGGTAAAAACTGAGTTTTTAAAATTAATGTTTAAAATGTTTACATTTGTTTTATCAAATAGTACTTTATACTAACTTGGATTAAAGTAAAATCTGAAGAGAATGCAGCAAGTATACTAAAATGTATATTCATACGCTTTCTAACTTTTATCAAAATTGTTTGCTCAGTTCAAGTTTTGTATTCTATACATAAGCCTCAAGCTTGTGCACACCCTTTCTCCCTTCTTCTCCTTCTTGGTGTTGAGACTTCCAACATTATCTAGGTGTTGGGAACTTCCGTTTGTCATTTTGATCAGCATGATGTTCACTTCACTTTTGGAGAGAGTTTGCTGGTTCAAGTGAAATAGGAAACTCTGCATTCCATCCCAATAACCCTTCTAAGCCTACTGACTTCTGTGGACACAGAAGGTATAATTGCACTAGGATTGCACTATAAGATACTGATAACCAGGAAGTGCCAACTGATAATATGAGATGAATAGAAAGAATATCTCCTGAGACTGAGATTCACTCACATAATGCCTGTGAGACTCCCCTATCCCCAGGGTGTGCTCCCTGCCCTCTGTTGTTGCTCAAGATAAAGGGTGTGTGTGTGTGTGAGGAAGAGGCCCTAATTCCAGCTACAGAATTGGGAATGAGAGAGGGGGATCTAGCACCCTGGTCCTCTTCCTTCCCTGAACTGGCTCACTATGCTGTTCACTTTCTTCTTCGAGGAGCTTGTATAATATGAGGTGATGATTAAAGTAGAATCAATGCAATCTCTTATATACATGGAACATCTCAAACACCACCAGAAATCAAGTCCATATTTTAAACAATCCAATGCTGTCTCTTGCCAGAAAATCTGATGAAGTGAAGAAGGATGATGTCACTATAATCCTAGTCTTACAAAGCAGCCAGCAGTCCAATTGTAGCAACAAGGGTGTACTAATGCCCTTGTTTCACATTTGCTTCTTCAAGTTGTAGATATTCATCATGGAAGAAGCACAGTGATGTCCAGCCCCAGTAATAATTCTTACCCTGGAAAGTGCAAACGCATGAAGTTCCCCCTTGGCTTGCTGTCAAGATATCCCACAGGGACCTTCAGGCCTCTTCTACAGGGCTTCTTTAATGAGTATATCCAGGCTTCGAGGGAGGGAGTCTGGCTGACTGGCAGTAGCAAGACAGCAGCTGCTTGGTCTTTCCCAACACGGGTAGTGACACAGCACAATTGCAGGTGCACTTCTCTTCTCAGTGAGCCAACTGAGGGCAGGGGCATCCTTGGCTCAGGCCCCTCACTGCTTCCAGCACCCATGCTCAGGGTGAGTACTAAAGGGGATTTTGTGTACATGTGTATGTGGGGGGGGGAGGCAAGGTGCACCATGTGAATGGTGGGGCGGGACAGCGGGGGTGGTGGGAGCGGCCCTGGCCTGACTCCCTACCCTGCTGTTTTCCTTTGCTGCTCAGAACTGCTTCTTATTCTCTCCCATCATGGCCTTCCCCAAGTCTGGGCTAGGCTTTGCCTTACCTTCTGATTGTGCCTTTCCTCACATCGGCCTGGGTCCCTGGTGCCTCCTTCTCTTGGCCCTCCTTGCAGGGGTGAGTCAGGCCCCAGGCCATCCGTGGCTGGGCAGAGCTGAGTTGGGGCCAGGTGTGCCCTAAAGTGCCAAACCATGGGTTGCTGTTATGTAAGACTAAGGTTGCAGCTCCATGTTGGGAAATACCTGGAGATTTGGGGGCGGGGGGTGGAGCCTGAGTAGGGTGGGGTTTGGAGAGGGAAAGGACCTCAGTTGGGAATTATGCTATAGAATCCACCTTCCAAAGCAGCCATTTTCTCCAGGTGAACTGATCTCTATCTCCTGGAGTTCAGTTGTGATCCCAAGAGATCTCCAGCTACCACCTGAAGGTTGATTATCTTATGTAAGGCCATCTTCCTGGGTTAAAGATTACTTTTCTATGAGAAAATATTTACACACTGTGTTTTTGATTGTGCGCATTCTGAATATCACCCAAACAGCATGGATACAGACTTTCAATCTCATTTTAAAAAACACATGTTTCCGCCCAGTAATTGCTACCAGGCTTTGCTTCTAGAAAATTTGGACACATAAATCTTCAAATACGTGACTTTTCCATGCCAAAAGAGATCCAAACAAAAAATCCGTAATTTTTCAATTGCTCCCTGTCTGTAGTACACAAAGCACATGACCAGAAATATTTGACTATTCTTTTAAGCAAAATAAAGGTTCTATTCAATTACAAACCAATATGGCTGCTTTGGAAGGTGGACTCTGTGGCATTATGTTCCACTGAAGTCCCTCCCCAAACACAACCACCCACCTTCAAAATATCCAGGAATTTCCCAAACTGGAGCTGGCAACCCATAGTTCTCTAGACTTGAGAACTTTTTCCTCAATAATGAAAGCTGCCTATTTTAAAGTTTCATCATTCCCTGATCTTTTAAAAGATGGGAATAAACATGGTAGTTGTTTCATCTTCTGTTGCTGTTCGTTTTTCATACATCCTGCCTTTTCTTTGCCTGCAATTTGCTGGGCTTTGTTGCTAAAAATGTGTCAATTGTTACTGTGTCAGCATTTTGGTTGGACAATATTACTTAATTCCCTTCCCTTTCTTTCTCCCAGCTGAGCTGGCTACTATTGCTTTGGCTTTGTTGGGGTTTTTCCTGCACTTAAACCCCTGAAACACCTGGTATTAACTAGCCCTTCCTGGCAACTAAAACCTTACCCCCTTTGCCTATATGTACAGCTTGAGGAAATCTGTTTCAATGGCCCCCAAGCACAATACTTTATGCAGTAGCTCACAGTTTTAATGCCAGCAGCTCACAACTTTGATACCAGTGGTTCACAAAGTGAGTATTTGCACTCTCTTCTCGGTTGCCCCCTGGTCATTTTTGTTGCAAAGGTTGTAAAGGGTGCAAATACTCATTACAAATAAAAGAGTATGTGGATTCCAAATCCAAAATGACCATCAAATTAACTGGATTCACTAACTGTGACTCTAAGGGTGTTATTTACGCCCTGGTTTGTGGAGACTGTTCAAAAATGTATATAGGATGCTCTCGCAGGGCGATTAAGACACATATCTTGGAACATATTTCAAGGGTCCGCCATCAAGTTTCTGGCATTCCTCTCCTCCAACATTTTATTGACATGGATCATGACTTGGAATCTTTAAAAATTTTTGTGATACAAAAGGTTGAAATTGGGGAAAGTAGAGGGGGTGATTTTTAAAGAATTATGTTACAAAAAGAGGCAAGGTGGATACACCGTCTAAACACTATTGAACCCTTCGGTCTTAATCAACATAATGATCTTTCTTGTTTTATATAGTGTTTGTTGTTTCTGTTTTGTTTTATATAGTGTTGTTGTATGTCCTTAGATTTTGACTATGTCTCTTTTAAATGGTTGATTAACAACAACTGTGACCGTCTTCTTAAAAAAATTTGTATGCTCAGCAAGATTAAGCCGTCAATTAAGATACTGAAATGGGCGTTTGAGAGAGACCTTGGCTGGAAATTTCAGGTTGTTGTATCAACTGTATTTGTATGTTTTTGTCAATATTACTTTTTTGTAGAGGCTGCGTACCGGTCACGTCTGTTGTTTACAGTTGGCTTATGAGGAAGCTGCAGGAGCAGCGGAACGCAATTAAAAACCGGTAGTTGCGTGAAGGCAAGAATTTTTCCTTCGGAAGCCAACAAGCAACGGAGGGACTCCTTTGGAACTTTGTTGTTGAGTCTTAGTACTCTCTTTGTGAAATTAAGAGACTTTGAGGGGTCCTCCCTGAAATATTACATTTGAGACTTTTGTTTGGCTAAAATGTTCTGAATTTATGATAACTTTTGTATGCTTTTCATAATATATTTAATTTGTACAAACTATTTAAGAGTGTGATTTACACAATATTTTTGGCATATTTGCTGAAGAATAAGTGGCACAAACACAAGAACAGAGTGGGCAGAGCATACTTTGCTTTATTCTGAAATGTGCAGAATGACAAGACAGTGAGAGATCCATTTACACTTCTTTTAACACAATAAATCCGCTTGTGTGGAAGCAACCAATCTTTGGCATTTTATATGGCCTATCATCATCATGATGGCTTATGGTGTTTCATAGAGGTGAAAGAATCTTAAATAATTCCACTTTGCGGGGGGGGGGGCAGTTTTTGGATTCACTGTACTTGGATGTTGAGGTTGGAGGAGTCAGAGGAGTAGCTAAGGGTTAGAAAGGGAAAGAGGCAACCTGCCAAATCTTCTGTCACTGGCTGTACAGTTTTATTTCTCCAGGTATTTGTGGATACTGAATTTGTAATTTTCACCTTGATTATATGTTGCTGTCCTCCATTTTCTGTGTACATGTTTCAAACGTTTACAAACTGCCAACTGTTTAGGAGT
The DNA here is from genome assembly GCF_032191835.1 of Heteronotia binoei. Taxonomy (NCBI): domain Eukaryota; kingdom Metazoa; phylum Chordata; class Lepidosauria; order Squamata; family Gekkonidae; genus Heteronotia; species Heteronotia binoei. The sequence goes on along the minus strand of NC_083228.1, from coordinate 72,321,466 downwards.
TTATTGCTCTACTGTTAGAGGCTTGAGTGTTAATATTATTCTGTGGCCTTTTTTGCAATTTATTTTTATCGGGACTTTTTGCTCATTTTGTTTTTCGCGGTTTTATTCCAGAATGGTTAATTGTTTTGTTGTCTTTACTGTTGTCACCAGAACCTTGAATAAGAGTGCAGGACAGGCGTATTTTCAGTAAGTAAGTAAATAGAGGTCATTGGAGAGAAGGGAACAAGGGATTAATAAGGCACATGGATGTAATATTCTTGTGCATCCTTGCAGTAGAACAAAAATCCAGAGTGATGCATGCTCTTGTCCTATCCACTATTGTCTTTATGCTAGTTTTACAGCCTGTATCACTCAGGCCTTGCTCATACTTATGGCTATGCCAAATAAATGCTTGTGCAGCTGGAGTACTCTCCTGGTGATGGCTGAGGAATATTAGATGAAATGAAGGGAAAGTCAGCGTATTATCCAAGGTCAGACACTTTGAGATTACAGAAAAGTTTGAAATCCTAATTTCACAGAATTATAGTGAAGGATCATAATTTCACTTGCTTCCCAATTTTACATGTTTAAATAAGCATGTGCAGGGCAAGAATTCACAGTTCTGCCTTTCATCTTGGTTAGTATTGGAATGTTCATCCATAATGCTGCATTATCATTGATTTGAACACACTGTCCTTTGTTTTGCTCCTATTCTTTCTTTCTTAAAAATAATAAAGCACTTAAGAGTATAAGAAAAATTGTCCTCAACAACATTAACTGCACTGTTTTGCTTTCCTCACAGTAGACATTAACACAAGAATTTTTTTTTTGTCAGTGGATAGAAAAGTATTTGTCTTATTTGCTTGGTGTGAAAACAAATGAATTTGTGGGTTTGTGTGTGTGTGTGAACATCAACTTCGGATGCAGACTGAATGTTTTCGTTGTAAAAATTGGGAGTTCTCCATCCCCAATCTTTTATTTCTTCCAAGGATAAATCTGCCAGAAGGTCAAATTTCTATTGTAGCTTCTGAAAAAAATGGCTCATCTTGCTTTGGCAAATATTCAGATTAAGAAGGCGGGTAATTTTGTAAGACAGCTAGATAATTCTGGCAGAGCATCCCTTGCCTGTACCTCTGCCAAGAGGTTATGTTCTCCTACATGAACACCTTTCTTGTCACCTGAGAAGCTGACAAAATGTGCTTATTAGTGGAGTACGCAAACTGCATTCAGCCAAGGCATGAGAACGCAATAAGGGCTCATTTTAAATATCTATTTATATATTATTGACAGACATTTCATTAGTATTAGGGGTAGAAATACAACACACTACAATTTTATTCGCTGCTTCTTTGACATGAGACAGTTGTAATCCACAGTGGCCTCAATGCTTCAGTGCTATAAAGTTTAACTTGGGCTGGGCTATAGCTCAGTGGTGGAGAATCTGATTTGTATGTGGAAAGTCTCAGTTCACCCTCTGGCTTCACCAGGTTAAAAGGATCAGGAAGTAGATAATATGAAAGAACTCTGTCCAAGAACTGGCAAAGCCACTATCAGTTTGAGTAGGTAGTGCTGACCTTTGTAAACCAATTGAGTATAACACAGTTTTATGAGTTACAAATATACCAATAGTACTGATGTTAGTGGAGTGGATCCTACCCGTATCCTCCCATTTCACTGAGCAAAGTTTTGAGCCTTCCTTCAGCCTATGCAAAAGATGAGCCACTTAAACTGAAGAAAGTTTCCATAAACTGGAGGAAGGCTTCTTGGGAGTTGGTTGGATCCACCCCAATGTATGAAACTGTATCTTTCAAAATAATACATTCCGTTTGTTTACTATGATTTTTTTGTTTTCTATTTTCAGTACTTTCCCCTACCTTTCTTCTAGAAAAAACTAAGACGTGTGCAAATTTCTTGAAATTTTAATGACTCTATCCGAATGCTCTTTTTAAGCCATTAGACTCCTCTTTGAAGCCCTGATTCCCCCGTCCTTTTTAAAAAAAATCACAGTAAGATGCTTTGCTAAATGAATTATGATGATCTTTTGAAGATATGTGGCTTTTTTGCCTATTTCATTTTAATCTTGTGACCATTTTATGACATTGGGTGCATAAAGAAGTATTCATCCCCCCTTCCCATTGTAAATTCTCTTCCTGTGATGAATGGGTCATCCATTTGCCAGTGGCAGAATTTAAATTTTACTTACCACTGCTAACCTACATAGCTGAGGTTTGGATTGACAGTATGCAAAATTGCTAGCACTGCTTTATGGCAACTTTGTCAAAGGACCCCATTCATCATGATTGGGAAGTCACTAATTCATGATCAGAAGGAAAAATCCACCAGTAGCATGGCTGTAAAAGGGTTTTTTTAACACAAATGTTTAATAGCTGCAGAATCCTGATACAGTCAGTTAGCCTCACCCTGATCTTACTAGCCATTGTAATTAAATAGCTTTTTTGAACCAGGGTTAAAATACTTATTGTCCTAAATTCTACATTATATTATCTTTGAGGTGTATCTTTGTGTTCCTTGCAAGCTACATTGAAAAGGATCCTGAGATGTGCCCTGGCCCAGATAGCTCAGGCAAGCCTGCTATTGTTAGATCTCAGACGCTTAAGCAGGGTCGACTGGGATGGGAGGCTGTTCTTGAAATACCCAGTCAAGAGGACAGAGGCAAGCTTTCAGCCACATCTCTGAATATCCCCCAGGCCCCCAATAGGGGGCAATCACCAGAGGTCAACATGGCTTCCAGGAGCAGATACACCCCCTCCTAAAATACATAAAAATAACAAAAAAGAAAGAAAGAAAAGGACACGGAGACATCATTCATAGATTACATGTACCTTGCACACAACTATTTCTGGAGCCTTTCTGGCCCTGAAAAAGGGATTCTCGAATGTATTTCTAGAATCCTGCATTCCTCAAAGAATTATTTGGGTTATTTATGAAGTCATCTAGCCCTAAGGAACATTCAATTTATCTCACAACCCATAAGGAACATTCAATTTATCTCACAGCACACAGGCCGCATGTTTGAGAATGTGTGCTTTCAGCATCCTCAAAGAAGCTATACAGGAAACTCTCATAGTAATGACAGCAGGATTCAGTGCTTAGATTTCTCTTCATGAAGAGCAATCACAATTACTTCTAAGGACTTCTGGTATGAACTAGCAGCCCAGCTCTGGCAAAGCATTGTCTTCTCTGAATTTTACATTACATTTTTAAAAATTTGTATAGATATAGACCTGGACTCGCTGTGATATTTCCCTTGAGTTCTTCAAGGAAAACATATAACCCAGGGGATCTCTTGTGGTAGAGAAGAATTATTGGAGATCTATAAATCCATAAATTACTGGACAGCTTGGGAGCTTCTGTGCATATTCAGTAGTTGTACAGACCTTTCATGGCCATAAAATTTTACTAGGGAGGAAAATTACTTTAGTTCATTAAACTCTCCTTGTGCTTCTGCCAACTTTAAATTGGAGAAATGCTTTGCATATACCCCTGCACCTAGATAGATGGCTCTTTGTTTCCAACAAATGAGAGTGTAAATGCATTCAATTCCTTCTGAGGTGTGATAAAGAACTTTAGAGACAACTAAGAAGCGCCAAGTCAAAGACAGTTATGTATCAAGGAGATGTGGTGATTACAGGGAGGAAGATGTTTGATCACTTGGCTTCATCCAATGCATTGGAGTCATCCCTGTTCTCCGAAATCCTGCTCTGCAAGCACAGAGATTAACACAGCTCATCTGTAGGCCTGTCCACATATTTACCAAGTATAATTAATGTGGGAGTAAGGGAAGGAATGAATGTCTTTCCTAGCAGGCAGTATATGGAAAAAGTTCTAAAATTCTGAAAGGAAAAAAAAAATGTAGGAAACAAAATACTTCCTCTGGCACTTTTAGGTGGATTTTCACTATATTGTGGTTATCCTGAGTGATCTATAATGACCCATAGAAGCTGGAACCAAGCAAAACAAAGTATTGTATGCACGGCCAGTAATTAATACAAAATCGTTGGATACCTCAAGCTCAGTGTAAGAACTGTCCTTCTGTGTGTATATTCTATGTCTTACTTGCAACAGTACTTTATTTTAGGACTAATTCCTGGGGTATATGGGTTTTCAACACTTCACATTTTGTGACCTTTTTAATGTTGCAAAACTGTACAGAAACTGTAAAAATAAAAAAAAGTCCTTTCCAAGAGGTATACAGCATTGGGTGGCCATAGGAATAGATGAAGCTCACTTGAATCTAGGTGAAGCCATCTGGATTTAAATGAGTAGGATCAGAACAGCTGAACCTATTTAGCTTTGAAATTTTTGCAATATGGATCTGAATAAGTCTTGCACCTCAAATGTGAACTGTATTATGCAGTTGGTTGATTGCATGTCACTTTGCAAATCCAAACCTGATTATAATATCCCCAAATCTTCAGTCTGTTTGTAATGTTTATTTTTCACTGTAACACTGAATATGTGATTTTCATGTCAGCAGCAAAACATTGTGGATGTTGTAGCAATAGGCTCATTTGAATATTCCTTTTAAAAAAGGAATACAGAAAAGGAACTATCTGTATAATCCTAAACAAGTTTTACCCTTCTAAGTTCACTAAAATCAATTGGTTTAGAAGGGTTTAACTCTGTTTAGATTGCACTGTTCCATTAGACAGACAGGAAGTTGCTTTGGTCTGTTGTGGTATGAAGATAAATGCAGTTTTGAGGTTAATGGGTATATTGGGCATGAACTTACGTAGGCAGTTTTGCATGTGCTGTTGTGAGTATAGTTGACTGTGGAAGTCATAGTGTTAATTATAACCAGATAGTGTTGAGAGGGGCAGGCAATGGCATATCACTTTTGAATGTGTCTTGCCATGAAAACCCTCCATGGTTCCCATAATTTGGCTGCAACTTGGTGGTAGTGGGAAAGTATTGTATCTTTCTTTTGCCTTACTGTGGGACATTAGGAATGGTTGGCTTAGGTTATCAAACTATGAAAGTCTCAGGTATCATCAGCTGGCATCAGTTTCTTGGTAAAACCTCCCAACGCCACTTAACCACCAGCAAAGGTAACCTGAATTCTTTGACATTTTCACAGAGTAACCTGGACTGCAGTTGCTAACTTCTGTGGAGATCAGCCTGAGGATTTAGATCACATATTTCCCCCCTCTCTCTCTCTTTTGCAAGAGAAGCAATCCATAGAACATAGATATTATTTATAATTATTAGATGTAAGTCAGAGTGGGATAATCTTTAAGGAAATGTCTAGAACGTTACTCAGTCTTTTAAAGCTCATAGCAAAAACACAGGGGGCATTTGGATAAAATCCCAAGGTATTATGAGCAAACACAACAGGGAAGAAACAGCTTGCAACTAATCCAAAGCACAGAAGTTAAATTCTGAAAAAGACCTATTTCCTTATCTAATCGTTTCCTCTGCAAGGCTCCAATTGTTCCCCACAGTATCTTTGCCAGCATTGCTAGATGGCCCTGCTGCAAGTAAACAAGCATTCCCCCTAGAGAAGACATCTTGCTTGCTTAAAATAACAGAAGCCTGAGCTTTATCTCTATGTAAGTCAGTTAAAAATAAATACGATCTCCACTAGCTGGCGGTGATATGATTTAAGAGTCCTCTATCATGCATTATAGGATGCTGCAGCAAAAAAAGGGACTGTAATTTATTTTTATTGATTCAACAACCCACACTGGATCATATCTTCCCGTCATTCCCTGTGCCTAAGATACCACCCTCAAAGCCTTGGGAAAATTTATCTCTTTTTGTTGCTGCTGTTATGTTTTTCTTAAAGCTACAACATGCATCATAGTTTCCAAGATCAAATGGAAACAGTTGAAAGAAAGGGGAAAGGGTGGGGGACCTTTGGGTCCCTCTGCCTCTAATTCTCCTCAGATATGATTAGTTGCAAATAATGACAAGAAAAGTTTGTGTCTGGATATCTCTGAGGTACCAACGATCAGCGTGAATGTAATTTAAACAGCCCCCCATTGCTAATTCCTTTAAAGTGGAAAGAAAATGAGAGATGATCTTTACATTCAGATGCATTGACTTCTGAGTCCGGATAATAGTTAATATATAAAGCCTGTTAATGGAAATACAGGTATTGGAGCCCTTGAGATGACAGTTGAATATGATTAACAGCCACAGCAGATTGAAGACATTTGCATAGCCTCAAATGTAACAGGTTCCATGGATGTAACTCTTTACTCTTCTGATGATAGCTAAAGTTTCAAGTGAAAGGGCATAAAATAGTTGGCATCATGGTGGGAGCCAAATTGTTGGTAATACAGAATTTCTGTAATTCTGCGTAGTAAAGAATATAGTCATGGAAGACATTGATTTAGTTAAAGAAAACAGCCTGTGTCTCTTATAGCCAGTGTTTCCAATTCTGTATTGCCGCTGTTATATTAAAACATGTGTCTTGTAAGTGAGGCAGGGAGGGAAAGTGGGGTTTGCAGTGTAATTTCAAACAGTTGCCTCTATGCACAGCTGAACTATCATGAACAGTGAGATATACAAAAGGCTTGGTAGCACTGGGATAATTTTACATCCAATTCAGTTAAGGGACTCCAGTGAGTCAGCCATTGGAAAATCTTAAAATTTGAGAGCTAATTGCTGCAATACAGATTTTTCTGATTACTTTTTGCAGGATTTTCACCAGTACTTGAAAAAGACACTTTTTCCGTTGGAAGAGAGTCACCACCTGTAGGTACAGATATAATAATGGTGAAGGGGGGGCATAATCTCTCTTGTGAGAATTTATGAGGCACAGACAAACAAACATAGCGATGGTGAAAAGAAGAAAGACAGGACCTAGACAGTTTCTGCAAAAGCACTTAACTTCACTGTCAGTCTTCCCAGTCATGAGCAGCGAGTGATTGTTTCCCTACACAAATTTCTGTGGCCATGTTTTGAACTGCATGTTCCTAGCGCTTGCCCCTCAGTTCCTGAAGTTTTCTTTGCTGCTATTGTGTACATGTGTGGCTTCCTAGTGTGGAATTCTGTTGTTTGCAATTTACCCTTCCAGCAACATTCACACTGGTTAGTTTGCATGAAGAGATTTTCCTCCCATGCCCATTGTACCACCGCCTCTCCTGAGAGTAATCTGCCCACCACTCCCCTTCTCCCCCTTGCTGTGGCATGTTGGTTTTTTTTTAAAGAGGACCCATGATTGTATTGCAAGATAATGACTGTGGGGCAAAGATTACAGCAGATCAATTCCCATTTTTATGTCCCCATCGATGCTGGTGGGGTGGTCCATCTCCTCCCTAGAATTTTCCTCCTACATCTCCCCCTCGCCACAGCCTTTTTTAAACAAGGAGCCGCCGCATCATACTGATGGCTCCTTCCTCTTATGTCCTCCTTTAAAAATGTTTTCCATTGACATGTTACTATGATGGCACAGCAGATCAATAGCAATATGTCTCAAAGTGGACAAACAACAAACTACTCATGAAATTCAGCACTTCCCTCACAACACCTGAGCATAATTGTCCCTAACAGCATCATTGATCAGTGGAGATCAATGGTTTTCAAAATTTAAATCACATCATTGCAGGACATCCAGTAGCCAGTTGTTATGCTGCCCTATCACGTATGATGTCGACCACTCTGCACCATGGATGCAACCATAAAAAAAAGAGGAAAGGTAGTCCCCCGTGCAAGCATTACTCATTTTTGACTCTGGGGTGACGTTGCTTTCACAACGTTTTCACGGCAGACTTTTTACAGGGTGGTTTGCCATTGCCTTCCGCAGTCACACATACATGCACATAAACAAAGAGAGAAAAATGAAAGGGGCAGGACAAAAAAGAATGATGGGAAGGGGAAACAACTGGGAAGTTATGTGGAACATCAGGTGCAGGGCAAGAGATAACTAGCTGCAAAGATAAAGAATTAATGTTGAACCTGTGTACCAGTCCTGAAACAAGAGGACATGCAGGGTAATATAGACAAGATCCTAATGCAGAAATGGTTTTAAACTGGTTCAGTTTCTATATATACCACCGCTGCCTCCTTCAGCCTGGAACACTGACTTTGACACTTGGATAGATTCAGATGGGTAGGTAGCCATGTTGCTCTGAAGCAGCAGAAGAAAGTTTGAGTCCAGTGGTACCTTTAAGATCAACTAAGGTTTATTTTGGGTATAAGCTTTCATGTGCTCACACACTTCAGCTTATGCCCAGAGCTTGTACCCTAAATAAAACTTTGTTGATCTTAATGGTGTCGCTTTGTTTTGATCCTTGGAGTTATTATTGAGCTGCAGAAATCCATCCGTTTAGAGCACTTTAAATCCTCATATAAAATAAACGAACTGCATTAGCTGTCAACAGTCATACTTATAAAATGTATATAAAAAAGATATCATACAACTTGATGTGAAAAGGGTAGACTTCCCCTTGATTCTCTTCCCAATCCCTCTTTTTCTCAAAAGTCCATTTTTGGCAGTGGAACTCTTCAGTTAGGGCCAGTCAGATTCCCTTAAGTGGCACTAGGCCCTGGAGCTGGCCAGGCTTAGAGAGCTGGAGCTGATAACACTAGGCTTACACCTGGTGGACTGGTTGATCCAGCAAGCTTCCTCTCCCAGCCGAAGGCTTAAACAGGCCGAGAGTGAAGTGTCTACTCTGGAAGCAGTACCTGGGACTATCCACCAGAACCATGGTCTGACCCAGAAGTTGGATCATCGGTTGCAAGCTAAGCATTGCATCTTCTCTGGGCTATCTGGGCTCAAGCCTGATGCCTCCACTGATACTGCTGGGTAGAGGCAGATCCTGATGGGCTTGTGGTCCAGGTCCTGGGCTGGTGCTTAGTTAGTTGCCTCTGGCCTGGGAGGGCAGAGGGAAGTTCTGAGGGAGGACCTTCAACTGCAGGCTCCTCAGGGGCAGCCTCTGGAACAGATGATCCAGTGTGCAGATCATATAGAGGTCTCCCACAGGTCCCTGCTGTCCTATGCCATGTTTCTGACTCCTTGGGCTCCTCTTCTGAGTTTTCTGAGTTAGAGTCCAGAGCTAGCTCAGTGGGGATCATGAAAAGAACTTCATTTGGGACTAATCAGGGGCAGGACTTTGGGTTTTATGCCACTGCAGACCATGAAGAGTCTTGCTAGATGAGATCAGTGGTCCATTTAGCCCAGCATCCTGTTTCGCACAGTTGCCAACCAGTTGCTTGTAGGGTCAGTGGAGCTTAGAAGCCAAGGTCTTCCCCTGATGATGCCTCCTAACCAATGATATTCAGAGGTTTCTGCTTCTGAGCATTTCTCTTAGGTCACCAGGGCTAATAGCCATTCATGGATCTAACTTTGATGCATCACTCTAACCCCTTTTAAAACCATCTGTGTTTATGACCATCATTATATTCTCTGGCAGTTTAATAACTCATTGAGTAAAGCAGTACTTCCTTTTGTACATCCTGAATTTATTGGTCATCAACTTCATTGGGTATCCAAGTGCTAGTATTATGGAAGGGGGAAACTATTCTATCCACTTTTTTCATAATTTTTATTTTATAAAGCTCTTATGTCCCATTTAGTCATCCTAAAGTGAAAAGTCTCAGATGTGGCTCTCATAAGAACATAAAAGAAGCCATGTTGGATCAGGCCAATGGCCCATCCAGTCCAACACTCTGTGTCACACAGTGGCCCAAAAAAAAATTAGATATATACACACACACTGTTGCTAATAGCCACTCTCATCACTGGAGCAACTTCTTTAATCACCTTGGCTGCCTTCTATACTGTTTCCAGTTCTGCAATGTCTTCTTTGAGGTATGACAATGAAAAGTGTGCGCAATATTCCAAATGAGGCTGCAGTATCAGTCTGCATAGGGGCACAACTGTATTTTATTGTTTAATTTTCAAATCCCTTTCCTAATAATCCCCAGCACAGAGATGCCTTTTTCACTGCTGTGGCACACTGGGGTTGACACTTTCATTGAGCTCTCCTCTACGACCCCAAGGTCTCTTTCCCTCTCAGTTTTGTTCATTTCAGACCCCAGCAGCAGACATTCCAAGTGAGGACTTTTGTTTCTGAGTGTATCCCCTTATACTTACCTACACTGAACTTCATTTGCCAACAGTGGTAATTAGTGGTGCCTCATTCCCATCTTTTACTCTATTTGTTTTTAGTCAAAACATTTATCAACTCATATTTCTCACAGATAACTGGGACTTGCTGTCCTCACTTTCTTAGGACAGAACTACATGGTACATAGGCTTTGTATTTTTCTTGACTTCAAAATTCCTTTGTGGTTCTCGTGACTTAGCAAGGGAGACTGGCCTGGAGGAATGGAGTAAAAGCTCCTTCTCTCCCCACCTTTCACTGTTTGCAACCAGAAATGGTTACATCTGAGCTGCTTGGGCTCCCTTGTGGGTAAGAAGAACTTGAAGATGGTGATTTTCAGGGAGAAAAAAAAACAAAAAAAGGAAAATAGTTTTACCCCCCCCCCCATTTTGCCAATTGCCTCCTTTCAATCATAGCTCCAGCAGCTGCACTTTTAATCCAAAAAAATGGGAGAAAATAATAATACACATGATTTGTAGATTTGTTTATAAAGTGTTTATGCTTGTGCAACATCTGTGAATTGCAAAACTATGGTAACATTTCAAGGACAAGGCCTGAATTACATCAGGAAGATCACTTTTTACTTTTCTAAGGAATGTGGTGATAGTCAAGGGCAATAATTAGAAATCATACTTCAGTCAGTGGCAGTTAGGGTTGCCAATCTCCAGGTGGGGGCAGGGGATCCCCCGCTTTGGAGGCCCTGCCCCCGCTTCAGGGTCGTCAGAAAGCGGGGGGAGGGGAGGGAAATGTCTGCTGGGAACTCTGTTATTCCCTATGGAGATTTATTCCCATAGAAAATCATGGAGAATCGATCCGCGGGTATCTGGGGCTCTGGGGGGGCTGGTTTTTGGGGTAGAGGCACCAAATTTTCAGTATAGCATCTAGTGCCTCCCCCCAAAATATCCCTCAAGTTTCAAAACAATTGGACCAGGGGGTCCAATTCTAGAAGCCCCAAAAGAAGGTGCCCCTATCCTTCATTATTTCCTATGGAAGGGAGGCATTGAAAAGGTGTGCCGTCCCTTTAAATGTGATGGCCAGAACTCCCTTTGGAGTTCAATTATGCTTGCCACACCTTTGCTCCTGGCTCCACCCCCAAAGTCTCCTGGCTCCACCCCCAAAGTCCCCAGATATTTCTTGAATTGGACTTGGCAACCCTAGTGGCAGTCAATGATCCTGGCAAGTGATCAAGCACAGTCCCAAATATCTCATAGTATTACTCTGGTATATGTTACATTAACACACTTTGGAATGGTTTTACCTATATAAGGGCGATGGGAAACAGACATGTTAAAATACTGAAGAAACAAGCAAGGTTTTGGCCTGACTTGATTCCATAGATAGGATCACACACCTTCTTCTTGTGTCCTGGATTGTTTCAAAGGCTATTATCTTTGGGAATATGTCATGTCCATCCAAATGTGAAATTAACTAAAAGGCTGAGACTAACACAGAGAACCAGAGTAGTTACTTAATAGAGGGGGAGGGGGATGTTGCAAGCCACTTTGAATCCCTGTGGGAGAGAAAACAGGGGTATAAATATCTAAATAAATATTGCAGGGGAACATATTTTAGAAGCAGCTTTCAGGTCAAAAATGCAAGGGGAACCTGGAAGTCATGCAATGAAATTATGTTCTCTAGAACTGTGGTCTGTATGAAAGTGTGAAATTACTATATTTATTATGTCGAGGCCTAGCAGCACTTGTGCGAATATCTTGGGAACTGTGACACCACTGGCAAGCTTACATTAGGAAAACAATTTCTCAACAGCACCATTTATATAAGGGGTGTAAAACATGTGGCCCATGGGACAGATACTACCTGCATAGGGTTCAAATCTGTCCACCAAGTAACTTCCTTATCATCCTTCCTTTTCCAGGACAGCTGCTACAGCAGCACCATAGCTTTCTCCCGCGCCCCCCAGCTCCCTTAGTGTCTTTTTGCCTCCTGCTTCCTGCCTTTTGCCCCCCCCCCCCCCTTGAGCTCTGGGGCTGTTTCCTGCTTTGTGCAGGAGATATACAAAGACAAATCTCTCTCTCTCTCACACACACACACACCAACACAGATCTTCTGGAGCTATTCTTTTTCTTTTGGGGAGGAAGGGAGGGAGAGGAAAGAGAGAGAGAGAACAAAGTTGTTGAGTCCCAATGCAGCTTTAAGATCAACAATGTTTTATTCTGGGTATAAGCTTTTGTGTGCAAGCACACTTCTTCAGAAGGAGGGAGGGAGTTTGGTTGGGAGGGTGAGTAGATGGATTCTTCTGACAAGCATAATGTACATTGAGGAAATTATTTTAGCTTATTCAGAAAAGGTTTTTTTTAATGGATTTCCCTATCTGGATTTATTTTCTTTCAAAAAGACCCTGATTAGGAATTAGAACATTTGGGGTGGTCCTTGTATTGAAGTAGGGCTGAAATAAAAAGATATTAAATAAATTGAAAGCCATCAATTAGACACAAGGGCAAGAAAACAAAAGGTCAAAGAGATTTTAAAAGTGCTTGCTAGATGTCTCTGTGAAATAATCCTTCTAGATTGTGAAAGTAAGAAAAGGGAAGTTAGCAGTGTGTCCAATTTTTAGAAGCATAAGGCAGCAAAAGAGGAAGTTAATCCTTCCACCGGCTCTGCCGCAGCTGCCTAAAAGAGGAACTAGAAATTTGCTGGAATAAGCACTAACATAAGCAAATGTACCTTGGAAAATGTCTTGGGAGCAAGTCAAAGGTGTAAATGTGCTTTTGATGAAGGATATTGCTGCAAGAGTGTTAGCAACATTAATGCCATGTATGGAAAGACCCTCCTTGTTGCTTTCAGTGATATGACGCTTGTAATGATGTATGGGATATGGGGTGGTCCTTTTCTGTAATTGTGCGATTGTTTACTGGAAATGATCTATAAAACTGTAGACCTTCCTGAAATCGGGGCTCCCGGATGTGTTTAGACATTAATCTGATCTGGGGTCCGTGTACACACTAAATAAACGGCTGTTTCTTCCTGATTTCGCCTGTGGCCTCGTTTCTGCCTGACCACCAATGGCTAAGGTTGCTGCAGAGTGGTGTGATTTCAGATGCCAAATGATAATAGCAAACATTGGTAATAAGGCAGGAAAACTTACTCTCAATTCAGTCCAGGAGGATGCATTGTTTTGAGGTTCATTATCAATTGCAATTCAGCAATCTCTCTTTCTAACTTCCCTTTGAAATCCCTTTGTAAGAGCACTGCTACTGTTAGGTCAGCAACTGAATGTTGTGATTACTAATGTCAGACTTATAGTCAATTTATTATTTGCATTCTCCTGGAGTGAATCCTCCTGGATGGAATTGAGACCTAGGTTTCCAGTCTCATGACCAGTGCTGGTATTACCACGCTTATTACCTGTCTGCATATCACACCTAATCCAATAAAGCCTGCTATTGCCATTCAACATATGAAATCACCCTTATAAAATTTATATCTCCAGTACTTTGTGTTACATTTTATGGCACACATGGCCTGGCCTAACAAAGTGATGTTTATGTCAGATCTGGGCCTCATTACAAATGAGTTCATCGCCTCTGATTTATATCAAATGGCACCTTTGCACATGATGTGTGCATGTGAATTTAGGCTTCCAGTTCAGCCACTTGTCTGATCATTTGTGATGAACAAAAATTTCCTCCAAACAACCAGGCAGGAAAGCTGTATAGAAGTTAGTTCTTTGGACAGATTAGTCAAATAATTATCTGATCTTTTAAAAAGGGGTTTATTTGCAAGATTTTACTGATCCTGTTGATGTTAATTAAATGCACACAGATTTTTTAGGACTGTGACCTCCACATTGATCCAATAAAAGATGGGCTTCTCTCATATTCAGTTCCTTGCTGAGATCATGATAAAATGCTGCAGAGGGAAGAAAGCACTTTTTCTACTGCATTTACAGAAGTTTGTCATATGGATTCTGTACTTCTATGCACAACCTTCAAAGTTTTCCCATTGTTCTATCTGAAGCTGCCTATTTTTCTTGGATTGATGGGAACAGAACTTTGCGGCTGCCGCTTGGAACTTGTCTGTTCAGCTTGTATGTATATAATTTATATGGGCAAGATGCACATTAAAGATTGCCTGTATTGCATGTCATGAATGCCTTGGACAAATCTTGCTGCTTGCCAGGACCCTGATGAAGTTGAGACCCAAAGGGGTGGTTTAGAAGCTCTACCCTATTCTTTCATCAGGATTTCCAGTTTCTCAAGAATGCTAGGACAGATTTATTCATTGATAAGTAATGTATAGCCACAATATTTCTGCTAAAGGCAGTGTCACTACAGTTGGTTTGCACAACAGTATTATAAGTTGAATTCAAACACATTGCAAAGAAAATTGCATGTGCCCTGACATGTACATTTCCTGCCAGATGAATATGTAAGAACAGAGGATAATTCAGTGTTTCCATATTTTTATAATTGTGTGAAAATGGGATCTAGATGAGAATCCACCAGTTGGGGAGAATAGCATCTATGCTAGGTTATATTCTTATTTATTTTTTACATTACAAAATTTACACCCCATTTTTTGCCCCTCAAAAGGGCCACCAAGGAAGCTAACTAACTGGAGGGTGTAGTGTAGCCATACTAAAAAACATATTTTAAAAGCCAACAAAAACACAACATTTAAACAATTAAAAACAGAACTAAAATATGTGTACCAAACGCTAAAAACAATAAAACATTGTGCAGGATGGAGAGATCATCCAAACAAAACAATAAAGTCTTCACTGCTGGTAGAAGATGACAACAGAAGGGGACAGATGAGCTCCCCCTGGAAAGAATTCCAGAGTTTTGGTGCCATGACTCTCCTGGGTAGCCACACACCTAATCTCAGAAGGTGAGGACATCCAAAACAGGGCCTTGTGAGATTATGACAGTTCTTAAGGGAGTAGCTAGTCCTTCAAGAATGTTGGTCACAAACAATGTTCCCTCTAAGGTGCAGAGTCTTGTGAGCAAAAATTCTACTTTGTGAGCTACTGGCATTAAAGCTGTGAGCTACTGCATAAATTAGTGTACTCTGGGGTCATTCTTCCTGAACTAAGACAAAAATGTGTGAGCTGGAGGCTAAAAATCTGTGAGCTAACTCATGCTAACTCAGCTTAGAGAGAACACCGGTCACAAACCATGCAGGGCTTTGAAGGTCAACACCAGCATCTTGAACTGTGCTGAAAGAAGTTTTTGAGCCAAAATTGTGTAAGTCGGCCAAAACTGGAGTGATATGGTTCCTATGATCCACTCCAGTCAACATTTTGGCTTCAGCATTCTGCACCAACTGAATTTTCTGAACACATTTTCAGGGCAGCCCCACATATAACTCATCACAATAATCTAATCTAGATGTAAGCAGGGCATGCACCAAAGTGGCCTAATCTTTTCCGCTGAGGAAAGGCCACAGCTGGCTCACTAGTCAAAGCTGCCAAGAGGCACACCTGGCCACAGCTGTCACTTGTTTTATCCAGAAGACGGCCTGGGATTATGGCTGTCAATCTCCAGGTGGGGGCAGGGGATCCCCTGGTTTGGAGGCCCTCCCCCCAGTTCAGGATCATCAGAAAGTGGAGGGGGAGGGAAATGTCTACTGGGCACTTCATTATTCCCTATGGAGACCAATAATGGATAATTGATCTGCAGGTATCTGGAACTTGGGGGGGGGGGCGCTGTTTCTCGAGGTAGAGCCACCAAATGTGCGGCATAACATCTGATGCCTCTCCTCAAAACAGGGGGTCCAATTCTGTGAGCCCCAAAAGAAGGTGCCCCTATCCTTCATTATTTCTAATGGAGGGAAGGCATTTAAAAGGTGTGCGATCCCTTTAAATGTGATGACCAAAACTCCCTTTGGAGTTGAGTTGTGCTTGTCACACCCTTGCTCCTGGCTCCACCCCCAATGTCTCCTGGCCCCACCCTCAAAGTCCCCAGATCAGAGCTGGCATGTGGGTGTTGGTGAGGTAGGCGGCGGCCTTGGGTGCCACCTCTCCTACAGGGCACCTTCAGGCACCCTCTCCCACTGCTCTGCTGCTCTCATCTTCCCTGGTTGCAGACCCTGGAAGCTGAGAGTGGCAGAACTGCACCCCAGTTTGTGCTCTACTCCAAGCCTGGCTTTCTAGCTGGGCTTGGAGAAGAGTGGCCTCGCTTTGAAGCTGCCTCCCCTGCAAAGGGAGACAGTCTCAGAGTGAGGCACAGCAGTCCCATGGCTCTTCCTTCACCTGGCAGCTGGGCGGAGGGAGAAGGAGACGCGGTGTCCCTTTAAAGCTCTCCCCTGCAAAGGGAGAAAGCCTCAGAGCGAGGCAGGCAGTTCCATGGCTCCTCCCCCCCCTACAGCAAGGCAGAGGGAGGAGGAGGCACAGTGTCCCTCTGAAGTTCTCCCCTGCAAAGGGAGACAGCCTCAGAGTGAGGCAGGCAGTCTCACGGCTCCTCCCCCTGCAGCCAGGAGGAGGGAGGAAGAGGTGCAGTGTCCCTCTGAAGCTCTTCCCTGCAAACAGTGAGGCAGGCAGTCCCATGGCCCCTCCCCACCACAGCTGGGAGGAGGAGGCACATTTCTCTGAAGCTCTCCCCTGCAAAGGGAAAACAGCCTCAGAGCGAGGCAGGGATGTCCCAGGGCCCTTTCCCCCGTCTGGCAGCTGGGCAGATGAAAGGAAATGCAGCCTCACTCAGACCTCATGGGGGGGGGGGGGGGTTGCAGCCATGTGGGTGGCCTGGGGCAGCAAAAACCCAGTGCTGCCCCTGCCCCAGATATTTCTTGAATTGGACCTGGCAACCCTAACTGGGACTGACAGCATACCCAGACTATGGACCTGTTTCTTCAAGGAGATTGCAAATCCGATCCAGAACAGGTGACACCTTATATCCTGGGTCAGACTTTTCATTTACCAGTAGTACTTGCATCTTGTCAGAATTAAGTTCACGAGGAGGTGAGAGGAGGTGGAGATTTCGAGAGGAGAGGGATATAAATGTACAGAAATAAAATAAAACTGCTTCCAAGCTAGCAGTTCAGGGTTTCTGCAGCCTTCCTGGGATCAGCCAGAATTGTGAGATATAGCTGAATCACGTAGGATTGCCAGCCTCCAGGTGGGGCCTGGAGATCTCCCACTTTTACATAGGGTTGCCAATCCCCAGGTGGGGGCAGGGGTTCCCCCCAGTTTGGAGGCCCTCCCCCCGCTTCAGGGTCATCAGAAAGCGGGGGGTGGGGGTGGAGGAGAGGGAAATGTCTGCTGGGAACTCTGTTATTCCCTATGGAGATTTATTCCCATAGAAAATCATGGAGAATTGATCCGCGGGTATCTGGGGCTCTGTGAAGGCTGTTTTTTGGGGTAGAGGCACCACATTTTCAGTATAGCATCTAGTGCCTCTCCCCAAAATACCCCCCAATTTTCAAAAAGATTGGACCAGGGGGTCCAATTCTATGAGCCCCCAAAGAAGGTGCCCCTATCCTTCATTATTTCCTATGGAAGGAAGGAATTGAAAAGGTGTGCCGTCCCTTTAAAGGTGATGGCCAGAACTCCCTTTGGAGTTCAATTATGCTTCTCACAGCCTTGATCTTGGCTCCACCTCTAATGTCTCCTGGCCCCACCCCCAAAGTCCCCAGATATTTCTTGAATTGGACTTGGCAACCCTACTTTTACAACATCTCTAGCTGGCAGAGATCAGCTCCCCTGGAGAAATGGCTGCTTTAAAGGGGGGACTCTATGGCAATGTATCATGCTGAGGCCCCTTCCCAAACCCCACCCTCTCCCAGATCCAACCTCAAAGTCTTCTGGTATTTTCAAACACAGACCTGGCAATCCTAGCTGAGCGTCATCTGCATATTGGTGATAACCCAGCCCAAATCTTCAGATACTCTTACCTGTGGTTTCATGTATATGTTAAAAAACACAGGGACAAAATGGAGCCTTGCTGGAGACTGGAACAGCAGTCCTCCAGACCACCTTTAGAAACCTACCCTCCAGCTAGGATTGAAACCATTACAAAACACTGCCTCCCAATCCCAGTGTGGAAAAGTGGTCTAAGATAGCTTACCAGCTCCAGATGAAGAATTTCCTGGAGATTTGGAGGTGGGGCCTGGGGAAGATGGAGTTTGAGGAGAGGAGGGACCTCAGCATGGTATATTACCAAAGAGTCCACTCACCAAAGAAGCCATTTTCTCCAGGGGAACTGATCTCTTTGGTCTGGATATAATTCTAGGAGATCTCCAGGCCCCACCTGGGTGTTGACAACCCTACACTTAAAATGCTTAAAGTGAGCATGTCCATGTTTTATTGGTGTTATAAAATGTTCAGTCAGCTCTTAGTAAGCAAGAATACTTTATTCAGAAGGAAACAGTCACAGAGAAACACAGGCAACATGGTGACTATATACAATCTGGTGTGGTTAACCATGCCCCCCTGGCTGGCAACAGTTACTGCGATTGGGCTCTTCAGGATGCTTTATTTGCATTGAGCTGTTACATGCCTAGCATCCCAGTTGGCTGGTTCCAATAGAACGTTCAATTGGGATACAGATTTCAGGATCCTGGGTTACAATGAAAGCTTGCCTCAAGTTTAGAACAAAATCATAACACAATACATAACAATCAGATCCAAACTATGTTTGAGGCAGTGTGTTATAATGGTTAGAATGCTGGCTTACATAGGAGAAATCTTGATTCGGCTCTGCACTCCAGTATTTCAAACCCCACAGCAAGGAATTCATTCACTTCCATATATTTTACTGCAGCAAATGTCTGCCTGTGGCTTTCAGTTTTCTCTCTCATTATTCTATTCTTTTTATGACACTCTCAATCTCATGTAAAAAAAAAAATCAAAGCTCTCATTGGTTTAAATTGATGAGGACAGTAATCTGTGTGTTTTAGTTGGCTGTTCATTCTCCCTCGCTTTGATTGCAAATCCTCCACATGAAATTTGGTGGCAGCAAATACTACCTGGAAATCTGACAAATGGGAGTGAAGGAATCCTAAATGAGTTAGGAAATCCTTGTGGACATGACAAGGAATACAGCACTACCCAGGGTGTCCAGGAGTTGCTGGTATAAAGTCTCTTGAGTCAATCTGTGCTGCTTTGTGTACAGACAAATGTATCAGCCTAGGAAAACAAGGTTTCTACATTAAGCCTCTCATGTCTACCGGAGTCCCAGGATGTGGCCTGCCACATTTATCATGCATGTTACTATGATGGATGGTGACATGCTAATCAGCAAAAGCAGACTTAGGTTCCAGCCAGTTGACTGGGTCACCACAGCTTGCTGAGGGCTCGTCACCTTCCAAAGCTCAGATTTATCACTGTGATGCCATTTCACTTTTATTCTTAGTGGAGTGTTGCCTTCCAGACTGGCCCATGCTGGCTCAACTCACTTGCTCCAGCAGTGGTTCCTCCACATATTCTGAATGAAATGCAGCACTTATTTACAGAATAAGCAGTCACCAAGTATTCTGATGGAGAAAACAGACACAGCAGCTGACAACAGATGGGCATTTTGGGGCGGTTGGGAGGTTTCCCAAATCAGGACAGCTCAAAAAGAGCGGTCTTGAAGCCTCCACACCCTCCCCATTTACACTGAACAGTTTTTATTTTAAAAAGCTGGGTGTGACTTGGGGTGGCTTGCCGGTTTCACACTACCAAGGCACCTCACTTGCACCCTTCCACTTCCAGATGCCAAGGAGGCGACTGGTGTGCAGCTCAAAAATTCGTTACCACTTCACAAGTGGTAGCTTTTTGAGTTGCACTGTGGAGGCCAGAGGATGGGGTGAGTATGGGACGAGGATGGACAGCAGATATTTGTGTGTAGAAGGATTTTTTGGGTCGATTTCAGAGGCATCTCTGCGTTGGCCCAAAGTGCCGGTCTGTTAGCAGCCAGCCTGTCACAGCTGGATATCGGAGCATTTTGTATCATTATACCAATCTCAGCCAAATTTGGATTTCAAAATCCCACAGAATATGTGGAGGGGTGAAAAACACTGACAAAACCCAGCAATAAAAGTTTGAGATTATGGAAGCAAGAGGACTTCTACATTGAGTGAGCAGGATATTATGCAGAAAAAGTAAATGAAGTAAAATGCAGGATTACTCAACTGGAAAACTCACATCTTCAAATATTTTTAGAACAGAATAAAGGTTTTCTATTATTTCACATTGTAAGTAACTTAATCATATAGCAGACCCTGAGAACAAAACAGCAGGACACTATGTTCTGATCTCTCGGCCATTAATTTTTACATTTTCAAGGCTTTCCAATTGGCCTTTGTCAGCCACTCCCGCTGGAGGCAGGGTTGCCAATCTCCAGGTGGCACCAGGAAATCTCCTGCTCTTACAGCTGATCTCCAGATGACCAAGATCAGTTCCCCTGAAGAAAATGACTGCTTTGGAGGGCGGACTCTGTGGCATCCTACTTTGCCAGTATGGACTTCTCCACCTTGGTGTGCTCTATCAGGGCATCTGGGCCCTCCCTGCTGGCTTACTGATGAGTGTTTGGCATGTTGGTGGGCATTTCATAGTATGTTTATAATCCTCTTCTCCCTGGATAGGGAAAAGAGACAAGGATGCACTGGTTCAAACACACTGGGACTAAACTGAGTGATACCAGTACCTCAGTGCTGCCAGTAGCAGTGCTACCAGTACTTCAGTTCCTTGGGTACCTCAGCCCCTGCATGACAAGCAAAAGCTCTGATTTATCACTGATTGACAAATGTGCCTGGGGTTGACTACTCATTCCTTAAATGCTTTGGGTTCAAGATATCATCTTGTCTGATATAAGCCAACAGTAGTCATCAGTAGTGACTTGTGATGGCCCTTTTTCACTGGTGGCAGCAAGTTTGTGAAATTCTTTTTGCAGCTTATGTAGGTTTCCTTATACACATGCAAGTCTGGCTGCAGATGTTTGGCAGAATATACAGATATATGTAAATGTCCAATATGTGTATCCTGTTCCCACTCTGTGTGAACATTTAATGCTTCTAAAATACTACATTTTAACTCCCACAATGTTCTGAATTTGAAATAAATATTACGTGGATACATAATAATAATAATAATAAAATTTTATTTATATCCCGCCCTCCCCGCCGAGGCGGGCTCAGGGTGGCTAACAACATTTCATAAAATTATACAGAGTTTAAAATCACATTAACTTTAAAACATTCCAGTTAACCAAGTATTATACAGATTTCCAGGTGCTAATTCCATTTATAATGATAATAGCGAAAGTCACCCAACAGCGGTCTCTCAGCCAGCAAAGGCCATCCTGAAAAAGGTGGTCTTGCAGGCCCTGCGGAACTGGTCAAGGCACCGCAGGGCTCGCACTTCTTCCGGGAGCTGGTTCCATAGGTGTGGAGCTGCGATGGAGAAGGCCCGTGTACGGGTGTTTTGGAGTTTGGCCTCCTTTGGTTCAGATAGTCAGCTGGTTCTTCCCTGCTGACCTCAGTGCTCTCTGGGGTTCGTATGGGGAGAGACGGTCCCTCAGGTAGGCAGGTCCTCGGCCATATAGGGCTTTAAAGGTAATAACCAGCACTTTGTAACGAACCCGGTAGGTAACTGGCAACCAGTGCAGTTCGCGTAGCCCCGGCTGTATGTGCTCCCACTTCGGGAGCCCCAATATCAGCCTAGCCACCGTGTTCTGCACCAGCTGCAACCTCTGGGTTCGGCACAGAGGCAGCCCCATGTAGAGGGCATTACAGTAATCCAATCTTGAGTTGGATTATGCTAATGATACTCTCTCTAAACTCTTCCTCCCTCACTGCTTGATCCTATAATATACCTACAAAGGAGAAATGTTGCTTTGGGTGGTTTTGGATGTATTATGTATATAATATATTGTTTCAGAAAGCTAAAGGAATATTCTTTTCTCCCCCCCCCCTTTTCTTCTTCTCTCAGGTGATTCTTATTCTTACCAAGCTGTATGACTTCAATTTGGGAAGTGTTACTGAAAGCTCACTGTGGAGGTAAGGAGATTTGAAACCACATGGGTATCACAGGGATGGAGGCCAGCTGTGTGAAATGGGGATGGTAGTGAGAAGTGATGATGGAGGAAAAGAAGCTGTGATCTTTTCTAAAGAAATGTTGCTTGCTTGAACCCAAGTGTGCAATGCTCACAAGTGGTGGGGGGTTGTAGCAGAGAGAGCACAATGGGGTCTGAGGGCTCTATTGGTCGTGGTTGCTCTTTTTGCACAAGGTTGAAAATGACCTTACTTTTGCCCTGGCTCAACCAAAATAACTTGGTCATGAATATGCAGGTAAACTGTGGCATATTCTCCTAGTATTATTATGTGTACATGTGTGTCTACTTAAAGATATAAAGAATGAATGCAGGATTGGATTAAGAACATTAATTAGGTGTAATTGTCAAGGAATGTACCCACTTTTTACAAGCATCATTGGATATCTAACAGTAAGATGATGATGATGAATGTTAAACTGCCCCTCAGGCCAGATGACTTTAAACATGAAAACTATCTCCTGTCTTCCACTTACTCTTCCTCTGCATCTTTGTTCTCTTAACCATTTGCTGGAAAGCCACTTTCAGGGTCCCTTTCTGGAAAATAACCAAGGAAGAAATGGCTTTGCAGGCAGAACATGTTACTTCATTGGGGGTTAATTGTTCCTAAGAACTTTTCAAACTCTTGATTTGCATGGTACCTCTAAAGCCTAATTGCACTGTACCGTGCTAATCCGCAAAGGTATAAATAACCCTGCGACTAATAGGAGAGAGTTCAGTCATTTCCACTTACTATGTACTTTTCAGGGCATTTAATCCTGGGTAAAAAAACAACTTTTCCCCCCTCTTGTATCAAGTACAAATGACAGTGATTATACTATAGCCATAATTACTGCACAATCTGGCTCTGCATAAATAATCTTACAAGCCAAAAGAAATCCTGTACTAAGGCTGCAGGGTCTGATCTGTGTAGAAGAAAGTGATAGCAATGTTACAGTTGGAGACCCTCAGGGAGAGAAAGGAAATATTTCATCAAAACATCTAATCAAAATGGGGCCCTTATTTTTGGAGAGGGAGGAGATAGTATGCAAAACAAATGGTGTAATGAAAGTCATCTTATTTCTAAAATTACTCTGGCATAGTTCTACATGAATCCTGCCAAAATTCAAATACTAGAATCAGAATTCGCTTTCGCAAAGCCCTGGGGCTTGGTAACTTATTCTTGGCTTTAAGTGCTTTGTGTGTGCCAACTGGAGTATTATTCTGGGATTCTAGCATGGACATCTAAATTAACAAAATGGAGTACCAGAAAGAGGCAGCCAATAAATTAAGGTTCCTGGGCATTGTCAGACAATCAGCAAGAGACTGGGGGAACACAGATATGAGGGATGTCTGTCAGTAATGATGTGATGCCACTTCTGGGGAAAATCTGAAAGTGATGTCATGTCTCTCTAGGGAACAATGGAAACTCTATGGTTTTGTGATCTTTGGAGATGGCTGATGTCACTTCTGGCTTTCCCCAGAAGTGACATCATATAGTTCACTGGCCATTTTTTTCTTCACCACCCAGAGTGGTGATGGGAAAGGGGTACTGGGGGCAGGGAATTCCCCACACCAACTGGGGACAACTGTACAATAAATTAATACCAAGAAAAGTGGGCTCCCTTAAGAACATAAGAGCATGCAAAGGGACCTGCTGGGTCATATCAGAGGTCCATCTAGTTCAGCACCCCACCTCACACAGTGGCCAACCAATTCCTCTGGAGATCCAGCAAAATGGCATAGAATCTTCCCCTAATATTGCCCCCTAGCACTGATATTCAGAGGTTTATTGCCTCTGAATGTGGAAGTTCTCTTTGATCACTATGGCTAGTAGCCACTGTTAGACCTATCCTCCATGAATCTATCTAATTCTCTACAGTGACCAGAACTGCACACAGTATTTTAAATGAGGGCACATCACAGCAATATTATACTATCAGCCTTCTCCCACCTCCCCCAATCCTTTTCCTGATAATTCCCAGTAGTTTGCCTTTTCCACCATTGTTACACATTGGATTTACACTTTCATTGGGCTTTCTAGTAGAACCCCAAGATCTCTTTTCCTCAGTCTCAGGAAGCTCAGACCCCTATGATTCTTCACAGCTGGACCACCTTAATAGGTGAGCAATGTACAGATCTTTTGCCATGACTGATTACAGAACTCCTATTTATTTTTGGCTTTCTTGTTTTCTCTTAGGGCCCTTTTAAGAAATTTGACCTATTTTAGAAGGGTGTAATTCCTTAGGATTGCACTGCAGGAGCCCTGGGGGCTGAATGCTTGAGTGGCCCCCTTGGTTGCCAAGTCTGACTCAAGAAATATCTGGGGACTGGGGGTGAAGCCAGGAGCAAAGGTGTGGCAAGCACAATGAACTCCAAAGGGAGTTCTGGCCATCACATTTAAAGGGACCACATTCCTTTTAAATGCCTTCTCTCCATTTGGAATAATGAAGGATAGGGGCACCTTCTTTTGGGGCTCATAGAATTGGACCCCCTGGTCCAATCTTTTTGAAACTTGGGGGGTATTTTGAGGGGAGTCACCAGATGCTGTGATAAAAATTTGGTGCATCTAACCTTCCAGAGCCCTAGATACCCAAAGTTCAATTTTCCATTATACCCTATGGGCATCGGTCTCCATAGGGAAAAATGGAGTGCCCAGCAGACATTTCCTCCCTCCCCTCCCCTCCCCCTGCTTACTGATGACCCTGAAGCAGGGGGAAGGCCTCCAAACAAGGGGATCGCCTGGTCCCACCTGGGGATTGCAGCCCTAGGTCCCCCTCTTTTCACTGTACCCTGTCTCAGCCGGGCAAAAAATTATATATATACATAAATACAACTAGATAGATTTGCAAAGTATAGCGTTTTTTCTGTGAATGTCATCTTTTCACATTTCATCATCTAATATACATATCAACTAGAAAGAAAACCCCCACATAATAATAAAGTATATGCAGGTTACTCTAAAATCTGTCTTTTTTTTAGCTCTTTGGAGAGCAAATTCAGGTATGTGAACATCAAAAGCAATTTTTACCTGAAGACTCCATTCTATAGAGAGGAGATCTTTATTGCAGCATTACTGACGAACATTTATTTGTATCAGGGCTGCTGTAGCCTCTCTCCATGGATAAGTTGCAAGGAGCCTTCCAAGACAGCCTGACCCCTTGCCTGACTTTCACCTCTTCCTCACCTTACCCTATGCAAAACCTGGTTGGAACAATATCTGCTAAGTGCATCAGATATGTAATTTTCTGCCTATTTGCCAGAGTGTACTATTACAGTGAAACAGCACTGCTCCTCCAGGGAGGACAAGTTTCTCATATTATTCAGTTGAATTGTGCCTGAGGTAACCAATGTGTCATCCCTGGAGTACAGCCAGTGTAAGTAGTGGTTAGACAGA
Source organism: Heteronotia binoei (assembly GCF_032191835.1). Taxonomy (NCBI): domain Eukaryota; kingdom Metazoa; phylum Chordata; class Lepidosauria; order Squamata; family Gekkonidae; genus Heteronotia; species Heteronotia binoei. The sequence goes on along the minus strand of NC_083228.1, from coordinate 72,296,048 downwards.
CTTGGAACTGAGAGGCCCTAGTGTAAATCACCTCTGCCATAAAGATAGCTCTGTGACCCTAAGCCAGTCATTTTTTTCTCAGCCTAACCTGCCTCTCCAGGCTGTTGTAAGAATAAAATGGAAATCATGTACCTTGTGCTACTTGAAGAAATTTCTATATCATGCTTGCTCTGGACAGTTTTCTCCTTTAACTTCACTCACCTGGGACCACAATGCTTCATCCTGTGAGCAAATGTCTTGGGGGCATACTGAGTCCTGGTCCTGAACGACAAGAAATTCTATTCAACCAGTACTGCTAGTTGATGCCAGTTCTGGAAATCTAGTAGAATGCCTGGCAGAGTGGAAACAAAAATTTCCACACCATTTGGGGCATGGTAGGGATGTCCCAAAGTGCTCTTTAATAACTAATGTGACCTTGAAGTTGTTTATGCATCCAAAACTGACACTTAGTTCTCTGGTGAGCCTCTGGGTACAATAAAGACACTTCTAAAATGGAAAGTAGTGCAGAGGTATGAAAGACAACTACATTCCCAAAGCAGACTACAAAGGCAGGTAAATCAATGAGGGCCTAGGGATTATTTAAGCAAAAATAATTAAAAACTGCCTCCAAATGATTTTCCTAATAATCCTAAAGCAGATGAAAATGTGTAATGGGTTTAAATGGCTTGGTGCTTTGTTTGGTCAAAGCAGAAATAATGCTCAATCCTCTTACTTTCTCTGTTTGTGATATATAAGTCATTCATGTGTCTTTGGCAGTTTCAATGTTACCTAGTGCTTGTGCAGAAATGTTAAATCACCTTTTATTGATTAAAATATTTATATTTCCTTTTTTCTTGCGGCTCAAAGTGGCTAACAAATTACATCACAATTTAAAAGCAATGGAAGAGACCTCAGATAGCCTGTTTCTTCTGCAACTCCCTGTTAGAAGTGCTACTGAATAAAGTGCAGCACCTCCTAAAGAATTCTGAATAATGATTCTCCCCTCAAGGGCTCAGGGAACTCTTCCCACACGCTGGGAGCTACCTTGGAAAATACACTGGGCTTGTTTCCCCACTAGGCTTGTTCCAGTTTTCAGAGGATTTTGCTTGCTGTGGGAAAGAGGCAATGAAAGTTGCAGCCCCAGGGCAGCTTGTGTGAAACTGGATGGAAGCGTGGGGGGTGGGAAGAGCTCCGATATTGGAAAGCCTAATTGGTCTGGCTCTTCTCAGTGTCATATAGGCTATCTTCAGTGGAGGAACAGCCAGTAGGTGGCAGCCTGGAGACCTTATTTGCTGCTGGTTGCATTTGATGTCTCATAGCAACTAGTGCATCAGGGAAACTATAATATAGTGTAGTGGGTTCAATGCAAGGAGGAGACACGGTTGCTGTGAGCATAGCTCTCTTTATTAGTTATAGCATAGTAATGGCTGAACTAGAAGACTGCTCAACTGGGTCAACAGGGTCAACTACATACAGTGCGGTGAGGAGTCCCGGCTAGAAGGAGTGAGGAGCTGGTGAAGAGTCAGTGGAGGGTGTGTAGCGGCGTGCAGCAAGAGCCAGCAAACTGGGGCATTAGGCCCCTGGTGGGGGGGCTGGGTATCAACCCGACCCAACAGCAGACACCACCTCACAGATAGAAATGCATCATCAGTGCATCCAGGAGACCTAGGGGGGGTCTTGACCCTCCCCCCGGTCACTGTGACGTCTGACAGATTGCAGTGCTAGTTGGTGGGGAAAAAAGAGGAAACACCGTGGCTGCTAGGAACAACTAAGAGCCAAAGACTATGGAATGGTCTGTAAATTGTCTATGGAACGATTTGTAAACCCACTGGCTATTGAGAACTTGCTGCCTTTGGACCTCGCACCTTGCACCAGCACTTAAAGACACTTAAAGATGCTCTAGCATTTAAGACGCCTAGCACTTTAAGACTCTTAAGACACCCCAGCACTTATCATCTTGGAACATTTAGAACATCTTGCACTAGCACTTTAAAATCTGTCCTCCAATCAGCAAGCTCTCTGCTGCGGAATATTATAGTGTCTTCCAATTGATGGACCCTGCTCATTCTCAATATTGCTCATCTTTTAATTTTATCCTTGATTGGAAATTGATTGTGTTATTGAGCTAATTTGAATGTGTTATCTACTGAATGAATTGTATAAATTTGGCCAATTAATAAGATAGATAGGGGAGGGGAGAGGGTCTTTTAAATTTAATTGGCTAGGATAAAATTATTATTAGTAGGCATATAATTTAGTTATATCGTAGAAGATTTAATCTGTTAATGAGTGTTGGGTTGAGTGGGAGGGAGGGGCAGGATAAGCATTGACACATATACACTGATGGTGATCTGAGGCTCAGCGGCGATCATCAGTGAGAGATGTCTGGTCAGGGGATTCCAGTGTTCCCGGGGAGGGGAAAGTATAGTGGTGGGAGCAGGCAGAATTGGAACAGGAGACTGAGACATGAGGGCTCACTCTCCTTCCAGCCTGTGTCCCATCCCAAGGATAGCAGGTATGGGGGCCAAGTGGAAACTCTCACCTCCATCCTTGTTATAAGAACCCAGTCCTGCAGGATTTCTTAATTAAGCAGGACATGAATCCAGCTTGCGTGACAGAGACCTGGGTACGAGATGGGGCGATGGTAGCTCTCTCCCAAGTAGTTCTGCCTGGGTTCTCCATCCTTCACTAAGCATGGACTAGCGGGGTGGGGGGTGGAGGAGGGGTGGCCTTTTTCATATGGGAGGCTTGCTGCTTTCGGGTGCTCCCGCCTCCGGAGATCATTGGCATAGAGTGTGCCAGCTTGATGTGGGATGCTGGGGAGAGTTTGGCAATCTGGCTGGTGTATCATCCACCTAACGCACCAGCCAGTACCTTACCATTCCTGATGGAGGCTGTAGCAGGCTGGGCACTGGAGCACCCTCGACTTATAGTCCTGCGTGACTTCAATGTCCATGCTGAGGACGCGACCTCCACTCAGATGACAGACTTAGTGTCTTCCATGGCAGCACTAGGACTTTCCCAATATGTAACAATGCCCACGCATCGGGCCAGACGCACGCTAGATTTTGTGGCAGGAGTTGTAGTGAATCAGATTTCTGCTGATGCGGTGCCATGGTTTGACCACTATGTCCTGAAGGCCCATGTGGATACTTCACCTCTACCCCGTTTAGGCAATGAGCAAGTTTTGGCTTGCCCATGAAGCCAGATGGACCTTATGCAGTTTCAAATGGCTTTGCAGGATCCCTGGCCCTATGGTGAATCATTGGATGAGCTTGTGGAGATCTAGAATAACCAGCTCTCTGCAGCTATTGATGAGATTGCTCCTCAACGTCCTCTTCATCTCTGCTCACGATCCATGCCATGTTATACCCCAGAACTGCGATCGATGAAACGGCAGTTAAGATGGCTAGAGAGACAGTGGCGAAGCAACTTGTGATGAAGCAACAAGAACATCTTATAGGTCGTTTATGCGGACCTATGAGACAACAGTCTGAGCCACGAAGAAGACTTACTTTGTGACCTGGATTGTGTCTGCAACCTTGCACTAAGCACAATTATTTAGTATAATTCGGTCACTGACAACTTTACCGCAAGGTAAACCAAATGTTAGAGAATTGGAAATCAGGTGTGAGGCTTTTGCAAACTTTTTTGCAGATAAGGTCTTGTCGCTCCGACATTATCTCCCCACCACAATTGATACAGTGAAAGAACTCGAGGCACTGAGCACGTCTTCTGGTCCGTTTTCGGATTCCTTCACTCCACTCAGTCTGGAGGAGGTTGGCAGGGTCCTTTTTGCTGTATGCTCTACCACCTGTGGGTTAGGCTCGTGCACATCCTGGCTTATAAAAGGTGATGCTACGTGAACCACTGCAGGCTATTGTCAAGAGATCTCTCTTAGAAAGTATCTTTCTCACACCTCTTAAAGAGGCTGTGGTCCGCCCTCTCTTGAAAAAACCATCCGCAGACCCAGCTGTATTTGCAAACTATCGACTGGTGTTGAACCTACCCTTTGGGGTAAGGTCATAGAGCAGGTGGTGGCGACTCAGCTACAGTGATTCTGGATGACACTTCCGTACTGGATCCATTCCAGTCTGGCTTTTGGCCAGGTCATGGGACGGAGACCTTCATAAATGACCTCTTGCAATATCTGGATTGGGGCAGCTCAGCAGTGCTGTTACTTTTAGATCTGTCAGCCACATTTGATATAGTTGACCATCAGCTACTGTCTAGCTGCCTCGCTGACATGGGGATCCAGGAGTCTGCCTTGCAATGGATGGCCTCTTTTCTCCAAGGTCAGGGACAAAGGGTGGTGATAGAGGAAAAATCATCCCGGAGGAACCCACTTATATGTGGTGTGCCACAGAGTGCGGTTCTGACCCCAATATTATTTAACATCTATATGTTGCCTCCTGCCCAGATTGTCAGGAGGTATGGGCCAGTGGTGCTACCAATATGCAGATCACCCAGCTCTATCTATTGATGGGTGGCCAGTCCAACTGTACCCCGAACAATCTAGATCTGGCCCTTCAAGCCGTAGCATCCTGGCTCAGGCTGAATCATCTGAAGCTGAATCCAACGAAGATGGAGGTTCTCTATCTGAGCCGGGGTGGCCCAGGAAGGGAGATCTCTTTGCTGGCTCCTGATGGGGTGACACTAATACCGGCCCCTAAGTTCAGAAGCTTGAGAGTGCTCCTGGAGTCCTCTCTGGCAATGGAGGCCCAGGTAGCAGCCACTATGAAATCCGCCTTTTTTCATCTTCAGCAGGTATGGCAACTGGCCCCTTTCTTCAAGCTTGATGGCTTAACGATGGTGATCCATGCTACGGTCACCTTGAGAATAGATTATTGTAATGCTTTCTAAATGGGGCTACCCTTGACCCTGACTACAGCTAGTGCAGAACACTGCAGCACAGCTGTTAATGGGGCTCCCTCAATGGGAGCACATTCAACCAGTGCTGAAAAAGCTGCACTGGCTACCTACTGTGTTCTGAGTCTGCTTCAAGGTGTTGGTATTGACCTTTAAAGCGCTATATGGTCGAGGGTCTGCCTATCTATGGGACCACCTTTCCCCAGATGTTCCCCAGAGAGCACTGCATTATTATTATTTTTGTTATTATTATTTTCCATCCATTCCCCCATTGGGGGCTCAGAGCGGAGTACATCAAATAGAAATAAAATCACAATAAAATCATAATAGGACTAATTACAACATTCATCAAAGTGCAGCAAGATGATTCAGCAAGATAATATGACAGCAAGGTGGTATAGCACAAAGTAGTACCACAATACAGCACCACAGTACAGTAGTGCAGTAGAGCAGTAAAGCAGTAGGGGGGAGGCCTACCAATCAATAAATAAACAGGAACACAAAACCTACTATCTATCCCCAGACCAAGGGAGGCCAGACTGTGTTCCACATGGGCTAGGGCCTCCTCAATGGCAGCACCAGAAATGTGGAATGCCCTCCCGGAGGCCATAAGAGCCCTGCGGGACCTCTCTCAATTCCTCAGGGCCTGCAAAACTGAACCATTTCAACAGGCCTTCAACACCTAGACTGGGAGAGGACTGCCACCCTACACTGCAGAGGAACTACGATCATCATAGGACCACTGTCAGAATGAAAAAAAAAGATCCCGCCTACATTAGTCCACAAACACAGCAGAAACCTTAGCAATATTTATTATTTACAGTAAATTGCTTGTTTCTTTCCATTTTAATTAGGTGTCCCCAGGCCTCAGATTCAATGGGAGCTCGCAGAAGCACAGCTCCTGAACCTTTCTGAGAGTTCCACCTCCTCCTTCTGAGAGTCCCACCTCCTTGGCCATTGAATAGTATGTGCAGCTGCATAATAATCCCTGGATGAGCTCAATCACCTATTTTTCTACAAAATGACTGCTGGTTGTCCCCCATTTTCTTGAGTATTCAGAGTCAGGATAGATGTCCTGTTTCCTCATTCTTTGTAGTGGTGTTTCAAGTGAAGGGTTTTGGGTACTAGAAAGAGAGTACCAGACTTCTGGAAAACAAAAGAGCCAGAGAACACTTAAAGAAAGTGTACTAGAATGTTTTGGAAAACAGTGGAACAAAAGCCTCAAAATAAAGACTTTAAGTAATTGTGAATAACTTAAGAAACTTTCATTAGCTTGAAATATAAAAATTAATGTACTGATTTTACCTCAGTCTTATCTATATTGAGAACCCTGTGGCACAGAGTGTTATAGCTGCAGTACTGCAGTCCTAAGCTCTGCTCACGACCTGAGTTTGATCCCCGGTGGAAGCTGGGTTTTCAGGTAGCTGGCTCCAGGTTGACTCAGCCTTCCATCCTTCCGAGGTAGGTAAAATGAGTACCCAGCTTGCTGGGGGGAAAGTGTAGATGACTGGGGAAGGCAATGGCAAACCACCCTGTAAAAAGTCTGCCGTGAAAACATGAAAGCAAAGTCACCCCAGAGTCAGAAACGACTGGTGCTTGCACAGGGGACCTTTCCTTTCCTTATCTATATTGAGTTACCTCAGAAGTTTTACCCCTGATTTCACCTGACTGTTCCCCACTATATTAGACAAAATATTTTGTTATTTTTGAATTTCAATATGCTTTGAGTGACATAAAATTAAATGGAGCTCCTGATCTTTCCCTCAGGTTCCCGGGCTGAGTCAACAGCCAAAATATCATACTGTGACAGTGTGGGGCAGCCAGAGTTCTTCAGCAAAAAAAGAAAACATATTACTAAGGTGGCTCAGTCAATAAAGGGGGAAAAAAAACAGGAAAAATTTTGCCTCTGAGGGAGGGAAGTGGATGGGCCCTCATAGCAGCAAAATCCATTCCATTGGGATTTTACCATTATCTCTAGGGCATGACACAAGAAGAAATGAACATCACAGTCACTGTTGCAATAGTTAAAGAATTGCCAGGATCCAGGCTTGAAAAAGAATTCATATATCATTAGAGTTTTCATTAAAATGTGTGGCCATGTGTATGCCATGTTTTTAGAGGGAAAGAAAGGATGCTACACTGAATTCCAAGTCTTCCTTTTTGCTCCTTGGTCACTTGTCAGGGAAACTGCAGTTTAGAGCTTGGACTTTTACACAGAATAACTACCATCTTTATGGCTGTACAGAAAGGGAAAGAACTCCACATTTCTACACTTGCTTCAGCTATTCCTTCTGTAGTGGAAGGCATCCAACTTTAAGTCAGTAAAAAATAACTATACTTATATGCAGGGGTTGTTTTGTAGAAAAATAGGTGGTGGAGCTCATCCAGGGATTGTTATGCAGCTGCAATACTATTCAATGGACAAGAAGGTGGAACTCTCAGAAGGAGGAGGTGGAACTCTCAGAAAGGTTCAGGAGCTGTGCTGCTGTGAGCTCCCACTGAATCTGAGGTCTGCTTCTATGCAAGTGCAGCAAAGACAGCACATCACTCCCTAATAACAGCCAGAAATAAATAACAGCTCAAGGAAGCACAGAAGTCTTAGAGACATATTACCTCACATAGAATTAGGCTTCCCAACCCCCCCCCCCGCCCTGCCGGGGGACCCCTGGATTAGCAGCCTAATCCCCCACTCTCTAAAAATCTGATACCGGGGGTGTGGGGTGGGTGGAACGGCGCAGTGTCTCTTTCCCTGCCTGGCTTCAGGCTTCTCCCTTCCTCCGAGTCACAAAGACCCACCCACCGCCGGCCTGCTATTCGCTCCAGTCTGGCCTCCCTTTGCGAGGTGCATGCTGGGACTTGTAGTCCTTGCATCCTCTCCGGCTGCCGGGTGGCATCTCCTCGGGGAGTCTGGACCATGTGCGTTTCTACCTCCGGAGGCTTCAGTCGCTGATTGAAAGGCTTCCTCTTGGGATGGTGTGTCTGTGTTACTTTGAAGAAGTTGGCAGCAACTCGTGAGTAGAAAGGCCCATCCCCTTCAGAATCGCCAGAAATGGGGGGGAGGGGAAATGTCTGCTGAGCATTATTCTCTATGTGGAGATTGATTCTCATAGGGTATAATGGGGCTCTGGGGGAGCTGTTTTTTGAGGTAGAGGCACCAAATTATCTCCCAAAGTATCTCCCAAGTTTCAAAACGATTGGACCAGGGGGTCCCATTCTATGAGCCCCAAAAGAAGGTGCCCCTATCCTTCATTATTTCCTATGGAAGGAAGACATTTAAAAAGGTGTGCGGTTCCTTTAAATGTGATGGCCAGAACTCCCTTGGAGTTCAATTATGCTTGTCACACCCTTGTTCCTGGCTCCGCCCGGATGTCTCCTGGCTCCACCCCCAAAGTCTTCTGGCTCCACCCCCAAAGTCCCCAGATATTTCTTGAATTGGACTTGGCAACCCTACATAGAATTCTTGATGAAATCCAGATCCCAAAATGTGGGCTGTCCATAACAACACTTCTGCAAAGAAAATTGAACTTTTAACATGTTTCCTCCTGTTTCAGAAGAATTATGCTGGTGCGAATTCACCTTCTGGTAATCTTAATGGCAACACTGAGTCTTGATTACATGAATTATAATAAGATAATGCAGACTCAGCAGTCAAATGGACCCACCCGCAATACTGACCCTGAAAATATATCACTTAAACAATTTCTGTTTGCATTTTATAAAAATTATATGGAGCTGAACTCCACCATTAGTCCCTGCCTTTTATTAAAATACCTCCACTGTAGAATCACCTGAAAGTCTTTGGTGTTTCACAAGCTGAACTCTCAGCTGGCACATTTGTTTTGTCATCTAATTGCTTCATTGATGACCTTTCTGTGCGTCCGCAGCTTTATAAAACACAGATCTTTTTGGTTTATTAATTTTTTTGTTTTGCCAAGAATGCTCTGAGACTAATTGCTGAGACTTCCCAGAAGGTATTAGTTTACAAATTTTAATGACACTCATGATTTATTAATGCAGTTCCCTTGCATCTGCATCTGCTTATCTCTATTCCTTGGTGGAATTCCTGCTGAATCCAAGTGAATTAATAAAAACAAAACTGCAGACTGTAATGGTGTTTTAGCTTGGCTGTTAATTAAATGCTTTTTGTCCCTGTTTGCTCTCCCCCCTCCCCCATATCCTGTCATCTCTAAAGAACAGGAAAGCGTAAGTTGCCAAGGCAGGTTGTATGGTGGAATCTCTTTTTCTCAATTCTGATGTCTATGTTTGGTGGACTTTTTGTGCATGCCTAAAACATATAATTGAAAATGTTGCTTTTAAAGTGATTCACTTGCATAGATTGCCATGGGCACCATGGGTGTAATGCTGTTATTCATTGTACATTCTTGGTTCATCAATACAAGCATAATTTTAATGTCTTGAAAGGCTTGGAATAGACATAGGTAATCCTTCATTTTGTAAGAGTACAAGAATAATAAACAGCTTTACACTAAGTGAAATCAATGGCCTTTCAAGTCCACTAAAGTCAACCGATTGGCAGTGGACATTGCAGGCTTCAAACCCAGAAGTGTATTTAGAAATATGATTTTTAAAAAGCAGTCATTGACAATCACTGATTTCTTCATAAAAATATCTGTTGTTTCTTCCTGCTGGTTTTGCTGTTTCAGTGAGGAATAAAGTACTCTTCTCTCAGAAGCAGATAGGCCACTCAGTTTACTAGGAAAATCCTAAGGTTGTTAGCCTTCTGGTGGGGCTTGGAGATCTCCTGTTACAAATGATCGCCAGATAACATAGATCAGTTCCCCTGGAGAAAATGGCTGTTGTATTATACCCTGCTGAGGTCCCTCCCCTCCCGTGACTCCATCTGCAAACCTCCAGGAATTTCCAACCCAGAGTTGGCAAACCTAATGGGAGGGACATGGTGGCAGGAAGGGGTTTAGCCCTTTTTTGGTCTCTCAGTCTACTCTGAGTAGTCATAAATAATGGAATGGGAAGATTTTGTTACATACCTCAAAACATCCATTGATAAATGCATTAATTGTTATGCAGCTGATTTGTTAAGGGGATTCACGTACAGCATCTGGGAAGGGTACTGGTTCTGGTGATCCAGGTCCTTCTTTAGTTAGCAGAGTGTGCAAGGCTTTAATGCAGCAGTGCTTGTATTTAGGGTTGCCAATCCCCAGTTGGGGGATGAGATCCCCTGGTTTGGAGGCCCTTTCCCCACTTCAGGGTTATCAGAAAGGGGGGGGGGATATCCACTGAGCACTCCATTATGCCCTATGGAGACCAGTCCCTATAGGGTATTATAGAGAATTGATCAGTGAGTATATGGGGCTCTGGGAGAGCAGTTTTTTTGATGTAAAGGCACCACATTTTCAGTATAGGATCTGGTGCCTCTCCTCAAAAACCCTCCCAAGTTTAAAAAAAAAATGGACCAAACAATTCAGTTCTATGAGCCCCGAAGAAGGTGCCCCATCCTCCATTATTTCCAATGAAGGGAAGGCACTTAAATTTGATGGCCTTTAGAGTTCAGTCATGCTTGTCACAACCTTGGTCCTGGCTCCATCCTGTAAGGAATAGCCCCCTACTTTTCATACACATGGACATCGTGATCACCAGTATGGTTGCCAGGAGTTTTGATTCGCACACATCTGCTCTAAGAAGTGGACTTTGCCCACGGTTGCTAAGGCTTATGTGGATACTATAAGCCTCAGCTTTGCAGCAGCATTCTACATCTCTGGATGGGTGTTAGCCAGAACTACAGACGAGCTTCCAGCTGTTCTTTGTGTGCCCAGTCTTGGCCGCTGCAGTGGAAGAAGCCCCGCCACCATGAACTGTACAGGCAAAGAGTTTCCAGCCTGTTTCCATGAACCAAAGGCTAACACCACCAGAATCCATCTTGATTTCCTGACTCCATATCCAACAGCTGCTTCAACTTCTGCATAAGGCAATCAAGCATATCTTAGGCGTGGATCCTGCCAGACCACTCAAGCCTTTGTCCAACAGAACTCAGGACAAAGACTGGTGCCAGGAAGAAGACTAAAGAAGAGGAAGACCATCTTCAGCCAGAGCCAAGTTCCTTTGTACAAACTAGGTGTTACCTAGGCCATGATTTGACTCTCTATTGTCATCCTTTCAGATAAGTTCAATAGTCCTAAGCATCTCCCCACCCAAGTAATCTCTCTATTCTTCTCCCCAACTGTCATTTTGGAGCCTCCCCCTGGTCCATTTCAACCTGAAAGTTCACTCAGGTATCCATGGACCATGCTTGTTCATTGGTCAGTCATGGGCACCCAATTAGGTGCCACCAATTAACTTGCTATTGGCTACTGCAGAAGTCCAGCCCTTATGGTCACTGCAGAGCCTCCCCTTTTCTGAGGTCATGTATCAGCTGACCACCTGTCATCCACCCCTGTGCCTCCCATCTCCTAAGGGCTCAAGGTAGTCTATATAACCTGTAACACAGCTCCCCACATGTGTGCTTCTATCAGTATCCCAACTTCCGCTGCATAGATCCATCCCCGATTCTAAGGCCAAGTTTCGGGTCCCTTCTCCCACTTCCTCGCTTGTCGCCATTGGAGCCTTCCTTGAAGACTACGATAGGTAAATATCACCCTGTTTGTCTACCCATGTGTCTGTCTGTCTGTCTGTCTGTCTGTCTGTCTGTCTGTCTGTCTGTCTGTCTGTCTGTCTGTCTGTCTGTCTGTCTGTCTATCTATCTATCTATCTATCTATCTATCTATCTATCTATCTATCTATCTATCCATCCATCCATCCATCCATCCTAGGACTGAATGTGTGTTTTGATGAGTATTTTATCTTGTATGGAACTCTATATTTTTCTCAATAAATTTTACTTGATTTTACTAAATTAGAGTCCCAATATTCTTAAGCATTACCTTTCTGGATGGTTAATCTTGTATACATAAGTAAAAGATCCCTAGTGAGCCAGGTGCCCACCTGACTATTCCCCAACCTCGTTTTGAGGGCTTTTCGGCTTACAACCCCCAAAGTCCTCAGATATTTTCTGAGTTTGTCCTGGCACCCCTACTTGTGTTAGACCTGACCATGTGGTTGCAAAGTACTTCCAACAACACCTTTGGATGTGAGTAGAAGAATGGAGGGCATAAATTAAACTGTGTAAAAGCAACAGTAGATGGATGAGGAATATATCCCAAGGGAGTTGTGGAATAAATCTAGGCTGGTTATAAGAAGTGAAGAATGTTGGAGGACATGGGATGCTAATAGAGAATTACTGGAAAGAGGAGGGCTGGGGAGTCCAGAGTAGTATGTTTCTACCATATTGTCATCTTGACTGATAACAAGTAGCAATACAGAGGGCGATTTCCCACACAGCTTACCGAGGAGCGAAGTCCCTCCTCACCGCGCAGCGTCTGCTTGGATTTCCCACCAACTGCTCCGCGGATTCAGGAAGTGCCGCACCTTTTGCATCTCAAATGGAAATCGCTAAAACCCTAGTTTACGTTAGCAATGCAAAAGGTGCAGCACTTCCTGAATCCGCGGAGCAGTTGGTGGGAAATCCGAGCAGATGCTGCACGGTGAGGAGGGACTTCGCTCCTCGGTAAGCTGTGTGGGAAATTGAGCTAAGTCTAAAAGGACTTGTTTTGCAGCTAGGAACATTCTGCTGCAGACCCTTTGCGTGTTGCCTCTGTTGCTATCTCAGCAAAGGTACATCTGTTTACAGGACTGAAACATTTCATCTGTGCTCTCCTATTTACAGCAGTAATTCCATTTCTGTCATTAGAGCGCATTCGTATCTTAGCCTGCCACACCTGACTTTTTGATTACATCTACACTTAGAATGAACTTTAGGACGGAAATTGTGCAAACAAGATTGAAAGTAGATTAAAATTGGTTGTTCCTAAAGTCCTTCCCCAACCCCCTTGAATGTGGTGGTGTTTGCTTTTCCTGACCAGTCACAAGGCTGTGTTTCACTATGTTGATAAAAATATGCATAGACATACATTAATGAATGACATCTTTTAAAACACACAGAAAATAAATCTGTGTTTAAACCTTTGCTTTCCTCTAGTTAGAAACAAAATGTCCACATTTAGCTATTTAGATCAATAGCCTCATTGCTTGCTCGTTTCTCAGCCAAGGTGGCATCTGTTACATGCACATATTTTCAGGCATGGAGTACTAGCACTTTCATCTTCCCAACCCAATGAACAATTATCAAGCTACTCATCTGCACAATCCCTATTAAGACTGGAGATTTCCCTGCCAGACAGCTTTCTGAAAAAAGCTGAGGAATTTTGATTTATTTAAAACATCTATCTTATTTCCTTGGTCTTATAGTGGTTAACAATGCAACACCAGGTTGTAAGGATACAAGATTAAAAGACCACATATTATATATTAAAGTTAATAGAATTCAAATAACTGAATTTAAACACTTAAAATTAAAAAGAATGCAGCCAGCATTGCTAAAAGAGTTCACCCTCTGCCAGATACTCTCTGGAATAAAACTGTTTTGCACACCTTTCTAAATGGGGGATATAGAGTCATCACAGAAGTCGTCTATCTAGTTCACTTGCTTAACATAAGAGCCATTAGAAAAAAATGTCAGATGTTTGAGAGCCACAAGATGACATGAACATCAGATGTTTGAGAGCAGGAAGGAAGGAAGGAAGGAAGGAAGGAAGGAAGGAAGGAAGGAAGGCAAATAGATGGGGGTATGGAGGGAGAGGTGGAAAGAGAGCAATTTTAACTTTTAAATGCATTCTCTAAGCCACCAACTAGCTTGGCTTGGAGAAGTGATTTAAAGAGAGAAATGCCTTCTCCAAGCTGTCTGATGCGGCAGCGGGGGCTTTGAGAGCCACACAATATGTGTGAAAGAGCCACATGTGGCTCCTGAGCCACAGTTTGGCCAATCTGCTCTAGCTGTTGCTATATGGACATCCCTAAGGTAATCCATTATAATGAGAAAACTGTCTGCAAAATGCAGGTAGTTCATGAGAGTATAACTGCAAGATGTGGTTTTATAAGAAGAAGTGATCTTTTTTTGGGGGGGGGGGGGAATCACTATTTGACTGTTGTTAGGAGACTATTAATTTGAAATGGGAAACAAAAATCACTCCAGGAAGTTGGTCTGGTGCAGTTTATAAACCGTTGGATCTGGAAATGGAAAATATACTCACATGAACCTCAGGATACAATATATATAATGCTTAAAATGTTAACACTCATTGGTATTAAAGATGCATTCTTTGTATTTCTCCCATGGGATCCAGGGAACTGGGCAAAGGAAGCTCTGGCTCTTTCCTTCCTTCCCCAGGGGACCAAGAGGGGGAGGAGCCTCTGCCAATAGAAGGAAAAGAGGCTTGGTTCAGTAGTCTGATGTGCACTTGAGAGAGCCTGGCAAAGCAAGCTATTCCTCCCCCCTTTCTCCCCAAGGGAGGAGCCTCAGCCAGTGGAGAAAACAGAGGTTTTGTTCTGTAGCTCCTGTGCAATTGAGCAAGCCTTGCAAAGCAAGCTGTGATGCAGAAGGGAGTAAGAGAGAGGGAGAAAGAAGCAGATGACAGCCAGTTGCTCGGGGGCCTGATAGGATCCTCTGGGGGCCTAATTCAGCCTCCGAACTGCATGTTTGACACCCCTGCTCTGTACTATGATAATATGATAAAACTAAGTGGAAGAAGGTAATATTCCTCCCATAATTTACATCTTCTGATCTATTGTGATATTTTCAATTTCAGATTTTTTTGGTGGAGAAATATGCAAGGATATTTTCACGAGATTATAAATCTGTGAGGCGAAAGCTAATTTTGGAGGGTATTTACCTTATTTGCTATAGCTGTTTCTTCTGGAAGGGTGGAAAGGAGACTTTACCTTTACCAGGCCAGAGAGACCAGCAGGGAAGGGCTTCAGATCAGCACGGGGGGTGGGGAGCCTACTTGCAGCCAGATCCTCCTGGAAAGTTTACTGAGTTAGACAAATGAGGGAGGGACTGTTGTTTTACTTGAGAAGCCTAGAAAGTGTTTAGGGTCAAACTGGGTGGCCCCTGGCCTCCCCAAACAAAAAATGCTGCTGTGGGCCCCATCAAACATGAAAACTTGGCTACGGCCCTGGGGGAATCTGATCTCTGTCACCTGAAGATCAATTGTAATGTTAGGATATCTCCAAGCCCCACCTAGAAGTTTGCAACCCTATTTGGAATTCTGACACAGAATGGTGGGTGCAGCCTCAAAATGCCTGCTATGAGAGGCAGAACTAACTGCAAAATGTCCGCTTTGGCTTGTGGACCAAGCCACAAAATTCAGGGAATGAGACTATGCACAACTTTGATAATAGATCTTCAGACTTTCTGACAGAATCTTTGTTTCATGGGATGCCTATCGTTTAAAAGTATTTTCTTGCATACATAAGAAATAAGTATACATATTGTGCTAGCTAAGAAACACTTATCTAACAGCATCTGTCTACATTTTACAGACATCTAATGCTAGGGTTGCCAAGTCCAATTCAAGAAATATCTGGGGACTTTGGGGGTGGAGCCAGGAGACATTGGGGGCAGAGCCAGGAACAAGGGTGTGACAAGCATAACTGAACTCCAAGAGAGTTCTGGCCATCACATTTAAAGGGACAGCACACCTTTTAAAATGTCTTTCTTCCATAGGAAATAATGAAGGATAGGGGCACCTTCTTTTGGGGCTCATAGAATTGGACCCCCTGGTCCAATCGTTTTGAAACTTGGGGAGTACTTTGGGGAGAGGCACTAGATACTATACTGAAAATTTGGTGCCTCTACCTCAAAAAACAGCTCCCCCAGAGCCCCCAAAACCTCCAGATCAATTCCCCATTATACCCTATGAGAATTGATCTCCACATAGGGAATAATGAAGTGCTCAGCAGACGTTTCCCTCCTGTTTCCCTCCCCTCACACCCCGTTTCTGGCGACTCTGAAAGGGGATTGGCCTCATGAGTTGTTGCCAACTTCTTCACAGCAACACAGACACACCATCCCAAGAGGAAGCCTTTCAATCGAAGACTGAAGCCTCCGGAGGTGCAAAGGCACATGGTCCTCTGGGGGTGGGGCTTCCCCCCACTGGCCAGCTGACTGGGGGCGGGAAGGAGTCTGGGAAAGCGGAAGAACCCCCGCTGGGACCTGGGGATTGGCAAGCCTATCTAATGCACTTATGCAAAAGCAAAACAAAACAAAAACCTCCTGGCTTTCTCTTTTCATGAGTCCAGCCATTTTTAGCCTGCATTATCACTTGTAACAATGACTTTCGGGTGGGGGGGGGGGAGAAGGGCTAGTGAGAGCTCCTTGAACTCTCAGTGTACAGTCAGAGAGAGATTCTGGCCAGATTTCAATAGAAGCATAACATGAAGAAGAAGAAGAAGATGATGATGATGATGAAGAAGAAGATACTGGATTTATAACCTAGCTTTTACTCTGAGTCTCAGAGCAGTTTACAACAGGGCTGGATCTAGGGTGGGGGCGCAGAGGGGGAAGTAGCCATAGGCACCACTGGGAGGTGCCCCTCCGGGGTGGGTGGGAGGGGAAAAAAGATCATCTACTTTTGCTGCCTCTCCACAATGCGGAGAGGAGGCAAAAGTAATTCTGTGGCTTCCCTGCCATATAAAGACCTTGTTGGCTGGCGGAGTCTTTCAATGGGGTGGAGGCAGATTGCCTGTCTTTGCCATCTCCCTGCAAGGGGGGGGGGGCAGGAAAGCCAGGCCCCCAGCTTCCCTCCCCATTTAAACACCCACCAGGTGTGTTTAAATCGCCTGCCTCCCATTTTTTGAGTGGGGGGTGCCATTTTTTGGTTTTGCTCCCACTCAAAAAATATGTAGATCTGGCCCTGGTTTACCATCTTCTTTAGTTTCCTCCCCCACAATAGACACCCTGTGAGATAGGTGGGCCTGAGAGAGCTATCACAGAAGCTGCCTTTTCAAGGCCAGCTCTGCAAGAGCTGTGGCCTACCCAAGGCCATTCCAGCAGCTGCAAGTGGAGGAATGGGGAATCAAACTCTGTTCTCCCACCTAAGAGTCCGCACACTTAACCACTATATCAAACTGGCTCTTAAAATGATTTTGAATAGTTAAAAAAATGATGTAGTGATGCTATTATCAACTTCCACCTGAATTATAAAAATACATTCAACCTGAGAAGATTGATGACTTCAATAAAAGTTCCAGTTAGGTACATTAAGCATTTTAGCCGTGCAGCCTAATCAAGTTTAGTCAGAATCAAGTTCCACTGTATTTTTAGAATATCATTCTGCTATTTGCACAGGTAAAGTACAGTTTTATTCAAATACAAACTAGGTTTTCTTCATGGGGGGGAGGCACCTTAAATTTGCATACAAGTTACAGTTATGAAGTAATAATAATAATAATAATTAATTCTTGCATATAACATTTTTAGAGGGTTCATCTTACATTCCATTTCATTTACTTCACATAATGCATTATATAATAAAAATCAAAAGCTCAAGAAGCCCAACCTGACCCTGCCCTTTTCTAAAATCACTTGGTGGATGCCAGGAACAATGTCTGTAGGCACCAAGATGGGGACGACTGACTTACTCTGTATAGCTGGTTTGGAGAAGGGAACATGATAGGGTAGATCCAATCCCACGAAGAACCCATCTACACCTGCACTACCAATGAAACTTAAAAGTGATGGGGAAAAGTAGTGTCAAAAGTTAAGCTAGTTTGTGGTTTTTGGCCTGGAATGTATGTGCATGTGCATAGTCTTTCCTTCTTAGGCACATCTTTTCCCCATGGCATTTTAAAGAGAAGAGGACAAAGACCACGACAGATAGGTGGTGCATATATTGTCTCATTAACAATTGTAGGTGGATTTGTGGCACTGAAAACAGTCTCACTCTGTGACATGAAGCAATATTTTTTTAGTTTGAAGTCTCATTTTGTAAAACGAATGGCCATTTCATTGTGCCAGGAAATAGTTTCAACTGGCATCTGAAAATAAAGGTTTATTTTGGCAACTTTGAAATGTTTCAAAGAGCAGTTTCCCCCCTTTCTAAGTTGAAAACCACATTTTGATTGGATCATCTGTTATTATTGCAACCCAACTGGCTTTAATTTTAGTTGCTACCTCTCATTTTCTATCTTAAGAAAAATATATTGTTATGCTACCTTCCATCTTCCTGACTTTGCTTTTGAGTTTTAATCACAAAGAGAGCAATCCTAAAAGGGTTGCCTCAGAAGTAAGTCCTATGTTATTCATTGGTACTTACTCCCATGAAAGTGTCCTTAGAATTGCAGCTTTGAATTGCTGAGCAAGGCAACCCATCCCTTAGAATATAATCTAGTTCTATCAACGGATCTCTTGAACAAATTGCCCTTTAATGTTAAAAAAGGACAATGCAATATATGGTTAGTGTGTTCCCTATTCTTTGGCTGAAAACATTTGTATCTCATTTACCAATCCACATCTAAGGTTACTTAGAGCAAAGAGCAAATATAACAGAAAATAAGCAAAATAATTGTTATTATTATTATTTATTTGATTTATATCCCACCCTCCCCGCCAAGGCAGGCTCAGGATGGCTCACAACCTATAAAATCACATAACAATATAGCCAACAGTTACATTTAAACAGGTTCAGGTCAGCCATTAATTAAAATGATCTAAAACACTTTAAAACAAAATGCAAAAATCTAATGCAAAAACCACCCACTTCTAAAGATGTGTGGTGTATAGGGCTAAGCCTCTTGGGAAGAGATCTACAGCTGGTCAGATTTATAAGGGAGCAGGTTATTTGGGTTTCTAAAGGTGAGAAGCAGCACTGCCATGCCCAGAAACAAATTGGTAGCCAAAAGACCTCTGTTTGTACTGATGAGATATATTCCCTTCCTTGTGGGAGTGGCTGTGACTTAGGTTTACATGTAGATTATCTGCTTTGTGTGCAGAAGTTCCTAGGTTCAATCACTGGCATCTCCATTTACAAGAATCAGGTAGAAGGTAAAATATCTATACCTGAGACCTTGGAGAGTTGTTGCCAGTCAGAGTAGACACAATAGTGACTTTGATAGAAGAATGGTTTGACTCAGTATATGGCAGCTTCATGTGTTCTTTTATTTTACCAGTCATCAGTCCTGCACCTGCATTCAAACCAACAGTTGTTTCTGAACAATCTTCATGGGCAGTCCCATGTAATGCACAGTTCAATAAACCACCTGCAATGAAATCAGATTACAGTAATTTTATTTGCAGTAGTTTAGCATAGCCTTGTTTGTATGAACAAATAAAGCTGCTTTGTTCCAACTCAGAGTGTTCACCCATCCAGCTCCATCTGTGTTGTCCAGTCTTGCTGGCACCAGCTCTCTGGGTTCTCAGCAGTGAAGTCTTTCCAAACACCTGCTATCTGACATCCTTTAACAGCAGATGCCAAGGACTGATGAAAGGGCCCTGTAGCTTTCCTGATGATGAAGACATATGGGTCACCCAGGGCAACCTCCAAACTGTGATTCAGGACATAGTTTCATGCCATGAGGAAAGAGATTCCATCATTCATCTTGCTCACTAGCATACCCTAAACCATTTGTATTTGTTCATGTACATATCTGGGTATTTTTCCCCTTTCTAAGATGATGACAGCGCAGTTCACAGGACCTTCTTCTTCCCTCTCTCTAGCATGAACCTCTTTTTTGAAAAGAGCCTGATCTCAGCTTCTTGTGCCATGTGACCTTCCTCTAGAGGGAAATTTGTTATTGCTAGGCCAAGTTTCAAGAGCCATTGCAACTTCTATGGCGAGCTAAGATAGGGGGCCGTTATCTTTACACATGACTTTCATAAAGGTTAATAATTGGAATGAGTTCTGGCAGTTACTAATTAGCACCATTACACAATCAGTTCACATTCTAGCAGCATTAGGCATACTTAATCAGTCAATTATCATTGATCTCAGAAAGTGCTTCCTCTAAAGTTAGCAAATGGTAAGGTGCCTTTGCAAGGGTGAGTTTGACAGTGTACTGTTGGCCATGCAGGCTGGGAGCATACATTTCCAGGAATTGGTGTCAGGTACCTCAAGAGAATAGATGGATAGGAAGAGGGGAAATGATATTCAAAAGCTACTGCCAGCACAGGATCTCTGCCTGAAGCCCTGTCTGTGCCTTTATAGAAATGAATGGATTCTCCCAGTTGTACAGCTGTAATTCATCTAACAATAAGCTTCCTCGAGGCTTCATTCGCTTGGCTAGGAGATTTTAAATCTGACACTGGCTTAGGGAAGCTGGTGAAGGTATTTAATAGCTTCATTGAATCCCAATTAGTGTGATGGGATGAATAGTTCCCAATGGAAAGCCATAAGCCAAGACATTTACATTTCTTTCTTATATTCTCACATAGTGGGCAAAGTGTAGCAATTTGGGACCCTTAGACAAGGCCTGGAAAATCAGGCCTGGCGAAATTGTAACGATTTGCAAGTATTAGGAGTTCATGCTTGTACATAAAGGTTCACTTTGCACTATTATTTTAATGTTCTAGTTAAAATAGAGGACTGGGCCTTGCAATTTCAGTTTGCAGCACTTGAAGGTACATCCTCTCCGTTTACAAGACTACCATTTTCATTTGTGATAAGAAAAGCCTGAAGCAAAAATGACAGAGGATAAGATGTGCATTCTATATGAAAGACCAAGGGGCCTTTGCATTTAAGAACTATGCTGCAGGGAGGTGGCAAACTGAGTATTGTTCTTGACATAGTGCTCAGCTGGACTCTAATCTTATACACACACACATATTTTTGGCAGACAGAGGTTTGTGCATCATGCAAATAGGATTTGGATGCCAACGTGGCAGTGATTGCACTGCATGCAGTAGAATAAAAGTGATTATCCTGAGACAGAGTTCTTACTTTTGGGGCACATTAGCTTGATTCAGATCTCATCAGCAAACAGAATTTTACCTTGCAGTCAAGTACTTTGTATTGAATAGTTGGTGATAGCCAAATGATTTGGGGGTTTTGAGATGTGATGATCTGACACATTTCCAGCCTAATTATGCGAATGCATGGGACAAAAACCAGCCAAGTGATTTCAAACAGGCCAAGTAATGTGTGGTTACTTTCTCAGTGTGGTTCATTTGAGGCCTGCTCTGTACTTTTCCTGTACTAGTTGTTACTAAATGGCCATTGCAGGTGGTGTTTGATACCTAGGCAACAGACACATTATATTTTAGTTAGGTCATTTATTTTGGAAGCAGAAGATACTAAATGTAATTCAAACTATGACTGCCGGCAACTCAAAACAGTATGATGTTTACAAATAAGGGATGGAAAATATAGAAAATACAGGTGGAAGGGATGTGGTTATGTTTCCTTCATTCCAAACGTTTTTTCCCCTAAATTATTGTGTACCAAATTTCAGCCTAGTGAGATGCACATGAACCAGTTCACAAACTAAAGTAATAGATTTTGTGATGGATTTTGGCAGATTTGTGATCCATGAACTGAAGTTTGTGACAGTTTAACCAGCATGAACTTTCCACAGACTTTCAAGCAGTTCACGGGCAGTTTGTGCAGTCAGCAAATGTATACATGTCCTCACAGACTGTCACTCCTCAATCAAAATGTTTACCAAACTTCTCCATTTCCCCCCTTTGCCAGTGTTCCTTTGTGTTCCCATTTTATTGCATTGAGTTTGCAAAATCCCACCCCCCAAGCTGGGCATTCTGCATATTATAATGGGGGAGAGAGAACATACCTTTAGGCATCATGTTGTAGAGCTTCTGATCCATTTTAAAATGTGTCCCTTTAAGGTTGCACAGGAAAAAGGAAACAAGAAGGGCTTCATGGGAAAGTAAGAGTTTCCATGGAGAACGGCCCCTCCCTTTCTTTTCCTGTGGAGCCTTGCTTTCGTTTTCCCAGCAAGCACATTCTGCTGGAAGAAGACCAAGTACGGTAAGTGTTTGTGTGTGTGTGAGAGAGAGGGAGGGGGCAAGGAGGGGGGATTCCCTGGTATGGAGGCCCTCCCCCCCTTTAGAAAGCGTGGGGGGAGGGAAATATCTACTAGGCACTCTATTATTCCCTATGGAGAACGATTCCCATAGGGAATAATAGGGAACTGATCCGTCGGTATTGGGGGCTCTGGGGGGGCTATTTTTTGAGGTAGAGGCACCAGATTTTTAGTATAGCATCTACTGCCTCTCCCCAAAATACCCCCCAAGTTTCAAAACAATTGGACCAGAGGGTCCAATTCTATGAGCCCCAAAAGATGGTGCCCCTATCCTTAATTATTTCCTATGGGAGAAAGGCATTTAAAAAGGCGTGCTGTCCCTTTATATGTGATGGCCAGAACTCCCTTGGAGTTCAATTATGCTTGTCACATCCTTGTTCCTGGCTCCACCCCCAATGTCTCCTGGCTCCACCCCCAAAGTCTCCTAGCTCCGCCCCCAAAGTCCCCAGATTTTTCTTTAATTGGACTTGGCAACCCTATTCAGACTGCAGAACTGCACCTTTACCACTCTACACCTGTTCTTATAAATTTGAGAAACCAGGTTTGAAGGAAAATGCTTATGCAGCATGAGTTTGCATGTAGCAAGGAACAGATACTCTGTTGGATAAAAAGTCAGCAAAGTGTAATAACATTTAAAATCTGATGAATTCTGTTTAGTGAAAGCCTTGAAATTATGGGATATCTTGCAGATTCTTCATTCTCCTTGCTGAAAAACAAATGAAATTGATCTTGCTATAAGTATTTATACTTATATTGGTGGGTGGGCAAAAATCTCCAGGTGGTGTTTCAAGGTTATAATCTGAAATATTTTAATGAAGTGTCCTTTAGAGTCTTTTTGTACTTGTTTTTGCTGTCATGATCCTTAGAGTTTTTGTTTTCATAATCCTTTAGTCCCACAAATTCTGATAGTACTTCCTTTTGTTTTCTGCAAATTCTAATTATCAGCAATTGCAGTTTTAATGGAAACCTAATTTATCTTTTCTTCTCCATCCTCACTGAAAGTAGGCCAGTTCACATTACAACCCCTACAGAACACTTCCCTTGCTGTTTTCATAAACAGTACTGTGACTGTTTAGGGATGGCATATAGTTGGGTCTGAACTGCGAACAATGCACCCAGAAAGAGATGCTGCAGGCCCTTCTCCTCTACTCAAATGATCACAAATGCAACAGAGGCTAATTTAACATGGAGCACTCAATGCTTTGGGGGGAATGCAAATCCATCCAGAACAGGGGATAACCTATTTCCCAGGTCAGACTTTCCTCCCCACCATTAGTACCTCCATTTTGTTGGGATTAACTTTCAGATTGTGAGCCCTCATCCATTCCAAAACTGCCTCCAGCCACCTGTTCACAGTTTCCACAGCTTGCCTGGGATCTGCTGGTAGCACAAGATAGAGCTCAATGTCATCTGTATATTGGTGCCAGTTTAGCTCAGATTTCCAGATGCCATGTATATGCTAGTCGTCATTAATATTCCCTATAACTATTTTTTTAATATAGTAAGATCTTATCATTGATATGAAACAAAATTGTAAATTGAAATGTCTCCCCAGTTTAAGGGGGGATTTAGTGTCTTGTCTCTCCCCAACATTATTTTCGAAATGATAAAAAAAAAAAATCAACCCCTTAATTAAAAGCCTGGGCAAACAGAATCATTTTGGCCCAAGGGAGACCAGCATAGGCACCACGGCATTCCTTAAATGAGGTACCATTACTGAAAAAGCGCTGCGACTGGATGCCACCTGCCTCATTTCAAAGATGGGGGCACTGAAAGCAGAACTTTTATGGCAGATCTTAACTGGCAGGTTGGACAGGGTCCTCCAGACACACTGCTGAGCCATTTTAGGGCTTTAAGAACCAGCACTTTGAGTTGTCCCTGGAAACCAATGGACAGCCAGTGCAAATATTTCAGCGCATAGATAAGATCCTTGTATCCCACCCCAGATGGTAACCTGGCTGTGCATTTTGAATGAGCAGAAGTTTCTGGACTTTTTTCAAAGGTAGAGCACATTATAGTAACCTAATCTGGATGTAATCAGAGTATGGTATAGTGGATTAGGAACCGGGAAATCCAGGTTTTAATCCTGTTCTGCCATGAAAGCCTGCTCAGTGACCACGGAACAGTCATAAAATCTCAGCCAAACTTACCTCACAGGGTTGTTGTGAGGATAAAATGGAGGAGAGGAAAACAAAGATTTGGGTTTCTATTGGGGAAAAAAGTTTAGTTTATTCGATTTATATCCCACCCTCCTTGGCAAGTGGGCTCAGGGCGGCTCACAACATATGGTATACTTTGGGGGTAGATCTGGCATAGGGCTGCCAATCCCCAGTTGGAGGCCTTCCCACTGCTTCAGGGTCATCAGAAAACGGTTGGAGGGGAAAATGAAAGCTGGGCACTCCATTATTCCTTTTGGAGACCAAATCCCATAGGGTATAATGGAGAACTGATCTGTGGGTATCTGGGGCTCTGGGTGGGGGGCTGTTTTTTGAGGTAGAGGTACTAAATTTTCAGCATTGCATTCAGTGCCTCTCCTCAAAACACCCTCTAAGTTTCAAAAAGATTGGACCAGGGGGTCCAATTCTATGAGCCCCCAAAGAAGGTGCTCCTATCCTTCATTATTTCCAACGGAAGGAAGTCATTTAAAAGGTTTATGGTCCCTTTAAATGTGCCAGCCAGAACACCTTTGGAGTTCAATTATGCTTGTCACAACCTTGCTCCTGGCTCCACCCCCAAAGTCCACCGATATTTCTTGAATTGGACCTGGCAACTATAATCTGGCATAGGTGGGGTTTGAGGAGCAGAGGGGTCTCAGCATCATACAATGCCATTGAATCCACCCTTCAAAGCAGCCATTTTCTCCAGGGGAACTGATTTCTGCCAGCTGGAGATCAGTTGTAAAAGCAGGCGATCTCTGCGCCCCACCTGATGGCTGGCAGCTCTAGTTTGCAAAGCCTTTTTGTGGAAGTTGACCAGAATTTCGAGGAATGCAGAACTCTATAAAATATCAGAGAATAACTCTATAAAATATCAATGAAAACTGCTTGTAAAGTTTTCATGTAAAATGCTAGCTTGTCAAGACAAGGTAGGACTGCAAGAGATTTCACAAGGTGCATAATCTCCCTTAAATGCTTCTGCTTTATGCTAATATAAATTGATAATCTAGAAGTAAAGAGGTTATATGGGGAAAATATGACCTCCAGTATGTTTGAAATTTAAGGATTTATGTCTGGGTTCATCATGTAGTGCAATCCTAGTGAAATAGTAGTAGATGGCTGGTTATAAAATCTGAGTATAAATCCTTTTGCATAAAACATTTTATTATGCATATTAAAAAGTAATCCCAAAAACCAAACAAAAATTCTCAAGTCAGGTTAAATATATCTTTCCCCCTTGTCTCTTTTAATTCCCCTCTCCAAAAAACCCCATGCATTTTGGTGGATTGAAATGCCTGAAAAACAGATAATGTGAAGTCATAATGGCCTGTGTCCCATAGGCTGCATGATGAAAACAGATCCTATGGCTCTTCTCCCCTTCTTCTAAAGCCATTCTTCTCAGCATTTGATGCTGATTAAATTTGTCTTGGGAAAGAAAGAATGGGGGTAGAGGTTTGATTCTTAGGCTTGGGATAGAGAGCTGAAACAGGGTTGCCAGCCTCCAGGTGGGGCCTGGAGATCTCCCGCTTTTACAACTGATCTCCAGATGGCTGAGAACAGCTTCCATGGAAAAGATGGCTGCTTTGAAGGGTAGATTTAATGGCATTGTACCATGCTGAGGCCCCTCCCTTACCCAGACTCCACTCTCTTCTGGATCCACCCCCAAAATCTCCAGGTATTTTCCAACACAGACCTGGCAACCCTACTCATGTGTTGCAAAGTATTTTATTACATCTAGGCCTGCACTGCTAAAATGGTATAACCCTGTGTCTAATACTGTAATGTACTGGATTCGGACACAAGTAACAGTCAACATACTTTATTAGCTAGTACATCACAAAGACAAGATGGCGGGGCCAGGCCCCGATTATATATATTACCCAGAACAACCCACTTCCCAGTCAGGTCCAATCCTGACCTGTTAAACTTCCCACCACAAATTTTCATAGGTGGTTAGCGTCTGTTCCTTACAGTCAGGTGACCTGTGGTTTCCCACGGCTCACCTCAGCGCTCGTAGCTGCACTGTGTTGTAAATTCAGGGACTGAATCGCAAAACACAACAAATACTCTTAGAAGATATCCCCAAAGAAGTAACATGCATGTGGCCGATAAACTTGGCAACTGCTTTTGGAATAGAGAACTCTTTGTACCCTTGTTTTATGATAGGGCTGGTAAATGGTTTTCATGAGTTTGCCTGTTCATAAGTATTATTTTGTGCCTACATGTGTGCATAGAACCTGTTAGGTTAAAAACCAAGATTTTAATTGCTAGAAATTTTTACTATGGTGTGAAATCTTTCTTAAATTATTTCCTAGAACCATATATTGCAGAACTGAATGCCACTTTGTCTGGAACTCATTTATATTTTGTAAAACTGTCATTGAAAATATCTGGGTTTTCTGACTGTCTCATTGGGAGTTCATTATATGTTCAGTGCGTAACCCCACAAAAAAAGAACCTCCACTCCATTTATCTTGGGGAACCAAGGAGCTTTGATGCGCTCTGTTCTGCCTGAGGCAGAAACAAAAAAATTATTACACTAGACTTGGCTGTGGAAATCATGTGATTGGCAGTCATGATAAGTATTCTGCTTCTAGTTGAACAAAAAGATAGAATAAATATACATGTGTGCAAAGGATTGATATTGGCAGTATATCGTAGGCAGGTAGGACACAAATAATAACCATGAAAACATTTTTACTCAGCTTGGTGAAGGTTTTGAAAGCTGCAAATACGTTTCAAGTGTCTGTTTTCATTGGCTGCCAATCTGGATTCAAGATGTGAAAAATAAATGGATTTTTCTTTTTGGGGGGGTTGGGTGGGGAGAGAGCTATAATCCAGGTTTTGTTCTTGTCTGTCTAGCAGATTTTATTATTTGTTTTCTCTTGTCACACTGACAATAGTCATTGTGCATGAACAATACAGAGACCAGGGAGTACTAACCATACGAGTAGCCTTAGTCATGTGTGGAGGTGACAGT
The DNA here is from genome assembly GCF_032191835.1 of Heteronotia binoei. Taxonomy (NCBI): domain Eukaryota; kingdom Metazoa; phylum Chordata; class Lepidosauria; order Squamata; family Gekkonidae; genus Heteronotia; species Heteronotia binoei. The sequence goes on along the minus strand of NC_083228.1, from coordinate 72,269,120 downwards.
TCCACCTGTGATAATTTAAAGAAAGTCTCCCCACTGTTTAGGGTTGCCAAGTCCAATTCAAGAAATATCTGGGGACTTTGGGGGCGGAGCCAGGAGACCTTGGGGGGTGGAGCCAGGAATCATTGGGGGTGGAGCCAGGAACAAGTGTGTGACAAGCATAATTGAACTCCAAGGGAGTTCTGGCCATCACATTTAAAGGGACAGCACACCTTTTTAAATGCCTTTCTTCCGTAGGAAATAATGAAGGATAGGGGCCTCTACTTCAAAACATAACCCCCCCAGAGCCCCCAATACCTGTGGATCAATTCCCCATTATTCCCTATGGAAATCGTTCTCCATAGGGAATAAACAGAGTGCCCAGTAGACATTTCCCTCCCCCCCACGCTTTCTAAAGCGGGGGAAGGGCCTCCAAACCAGGGAATCCCCTGCCCCCTCCCTCTCTCTCACACACAAATACTTACTGCATCTTGTTCCTGCAGAACTTTACTTGATCTGAAAACGAAAGCAAAACAAAGGGAGGGGCCGTTTTCTGAAGCCCTTCCTGTTTCCTGCTTCCTGCTCAGCCTTAAAGGCACATATTTTAAAAATGGACCTGCAGGAGCTCTAAAACTACATGGTGATTGTGGGGGGCGGGGCTTCCCCCGCCGGCCAGCTGGCTGGGGGGCGGGGAGAAGCCTGTAAAAACAGGGGATCCCTCGCTGGAACCTGGGGATTGGGAAGCTGTTATTTGTTTATCAGAAGTAGTTATCCCAAATGCCCTGTATTTTAAAGGATGTAATATATTTGAGAATGCAATGACTTTTTAAAATCACAGAGTACTAATGAACTGCTGATCTTGCAGTCTTAACAGGAACTCATGCCTCTAATATTTGAATGAATTGGCTATCAGTTGAAGGTATCCATTTGGTTTTGGTGTAAGACTTCCCATTCTTTTCTTTAGCCATTCTTCAGTTCTGGAAATATACCTGATATTGCTGCAGCCAATTAGAGGTATAACACTGGGTCGCATTTTCAACAGGAGAGGCTGGGAAAGAGGGAGCAGATAATGGCTGTCTGCACAGTCTTTGTGGATGGCAGAATTTCCTTCCTATGTTATTGATGTATACAAATAGCAGATACAACGTGTTTCTCATGAGGTAACATGTGAATGGGATGAAATGTTATTACATGTGGTTGAGCAAATGGGAACTCTGAGCACACATGTCCATGTGGATGTGGTCTTGTGCCTCAGACAGAGACTGTATTCATAAAACTGGTGTTGTTCTCCTCTGTAGCCTTTCACTTTTAGGGTCAGACTACACATTACAATATTTAATGTGTTGTGCCTGGGTTTACCTGACGTGATTTTGATTCAGTCACACATCAGTAGTCAGGGAATTTGTTTTGCATGTGCATGGTGCATGAAATCAGGGGCATTAGCTCTCAGGATCAATGTTTCCTCTAAGCTGAGTTAGTCTTCCACTCACTAGTTTTAGTCTTCCACTCACACATTTTTGTCTAAGCTCGGGAAAAAAATGGCACCAGAGCAAACTAATTCTTGCAGTAGCTCACAACTTTAATGCTAGTAGCTCACAAAAGTAGATTTTTTTTTGTGCACAAGACTCCACATTGATCAGGATGTGAGATTAGTTCTTAGTACTAATGAACATGAGCAAGCCTTGTCACCCAGGGAAGGCCAAAGTAAATATTACTCTTTAAACAGTTTGGTCTGGGTTCCCTGAAGCTGCACAGCAGCTGTGGCGAACTGCTTCTTAAAAATAAAATGGGAGAGGGAGCCCAAATGGGCTCAGAATGGCATAGGATTCCCAGGTATGTATTGAAAAATGCATGGTACAATGCCATAGAGTCCACCCTTCAAAGCAGCCATTTTCTCCAGGGAAGCTGATCTCAGCCAGCTGGAGATCAGTTGTAAAAGTGGGAGATCTCCAGGTCCCACCTGGGGACTGGCAACCCTAAAGTGGCACTGTGGAGAAGGATGAGAAATGACTACTGCCTCCTTACCCAAGCTGTTTTCCCATGTGAAAACTATGCTGGAGAGTTATTTACTTGATTTTGCTTTTCTGCATGGAGTGCCTGTGCATGAGGAACAGCAAAATTGAGGAAATAACTCCCCTCCCTAAATGGCTTCTACACCAGAAAGTGACTTGCAGGGAGGCAGGAGAACTTTCTCCCCCTGTGGTGTTGTTCTGAGCCTGTTTAGGTTTTCCTTTCTTTAATATTATTTTAGAAGCTATTCCCTGCAGCTGCTGTGTGGCTCTGGGGATCCCGGATCCAACTGAGTTTGGCTGTCAGATAGGAGGGAAGGAGGAACCCTAGGGATAGGAACAGAACAGCAATAGCTTATGAGAGTTAACTAGCTATGGATCTTGGGATCCTACAGATAGTCCAACAGTGAACCAGAGATCCATGTGACTGGGCAAGTAAAAACAAAAGGGGAAAAACAGCTCTCACACAGAAAAGATCCCTTTCTTTCTAGATTTGAGATTAAAGGATAGCAGAAGCAGGGGCCAGCTGTGTGTCCAAACTGTGCCAGAGGGAGAGAGCTGAACTGGTTGTAGATGGAAAGGGGCAAATTCAGAATAAGAATAAGGCCTGGAAGCAAATAGCCCCAAAATGAGCATGTATTTTGGGTATGTTAATGATGATAGGTAATATAGGGGGTTAAAAAAGCAATTATGTTAATGATAACAGGGATTAAATAAATGGCCTGTTTCTGGTTGAGGCAGTGTTCCCCAAGCTTTTCCCAAGAGCTTTCTAGTTAGATTGATTAGATATTGTATGATCCCTATTCTCTTTCCAATCCTTAACTCTTGTCCAGCCAAAGACTCCTTAAACATATGAACTTGCCTTATATTGTTAGACCATTAATCTATCTAGCACAGTATTATTTATAACTGACTGGAAGCAGCAGCTCTTCAGGGTCTCAGGCAGAGACTTCCACATCATCGGTTACCTGATCCTTTTAAATTTGAAATACCAGGTATTGAACCTGAGGTCTGGAAGCTCCCTTCTGATGCACAACATGGAGGATGTGAGACAATATCTTACACAGATGGGGTATCCATAATGGGAGGGACGGTGGCTCAGTGGTAGAGCATCTGCTTGGTAAGCAGAAGGTCCCAGGTTCAATCCCTGGCATCTCCAAAAAAGGGTCCAGGCAAATAGGTGTGAAAAACCTCAGCTTGAGACCCTGGAGAGCTGCTGCCAGTCTGAGAAGACAATACTGACTTTGATGGACCAAGGGTCTGATTCAGTATAAGGCAGCTTCATATGTTCATATGAAGTTCTGATATAACAGTACATGTCAAGCATGCATGTGGTGGATGCATGTTAGGGAGTTTCGCTGGGGAGTTGCCTGTGTAGCTAACTGGTTGCATAAGCCAGAGTTCCATGGGCTTGTTGAAATGATTAATTGATGAAATATGGTGATTACATCCTAATTTGTTTCATCCCTGGAAAGAGTCTAATACTGAGTATAGTGAGTTAAAAGCTGCAGCCTATAAAGTATGTGCAACATGGGAACTGAATTTCTTACCTGGGTTTCTAGATTGTACAAGCACATCCATCATCAGGGCAATTTCTCTCTGCCTCACTGGAGAGCTCTCCTCTTGACTAGCAGTAGTTAAGTGTTTTGCCTTATATGGGTGAATGAGGGAAGGGAGAAGAGACAGCTGTTGTATATATCTGAAGGATTAATACAGAACGTGTTGGCAAGCATTCAGTAAAACCAGATATGTAGTGGTAAAATTATGGGGTTCTGTAAAGTCAAGACAAGTTCAGTAGCGATTACATGGTGATTGTGCTTGGTCTGCTCTGCTCTAGAAAGTCTAGTCCAAGAGAGAAAGAAATGATTGTTTAAGGACTATTTTGGATATTTAGATTTTCATAATCACTTCTTGATTTTTAGGGTTTATGGCAAAATAGAATTTACAGTAAAAATACACTAAGATTTCTGCTTAATACTATTGTTAAAGCCATAAACTTATTGGATGGTTACATTTACTGGTAATTCTAGTAATACTGGTAATACTTTTAAAATATTAGTGATAAATGACAGAAACATCTGATCAGATAACTTGAATTAGCCCATTATTAATAGCCACTTTCCAAATTTCATTATAATTTCTTCAAATATTGGTACGTATTGACTTGGTTGGGATATTTATAGTGCAGTTCTAAATACTTATACCCTTCTAAACCCATTGACACTGGGCTTAACTCTGTTTAGAAGAGCCCCATGGTGCAGAGTGGTGAAGCTGCAGTACTCCAGTCAGAACCCTTTGCTCATGATCTGAGTTCGATCCCAGCGAAAGCTGGTTCAGGTAACTGGCTCCAGGTTGACTCAGCCTTCCATCCTTCAGAGGTCGGTAAAATGAGTACCAGCTTCCTGGGTGGAAAGTGTAGATGACTGGGGAAGGCAATGACAAACCACTCTGTAAAAAGTCTGCCGTGAAAACGTTGTGAAAGCAACGTCACCCCAGAGTCGAAAACAACTGGTGCTTGCACAGGGGACTACCTTTATATATTTATTTAGGATTATACTGCTACTGGCATATCATGATGACTTTCAGCATGACTGTAGATAATTACCCTAATTTAGCCTTATTATTAGAAAAAAAAATCTGACAATTTAGCGGAAGTAGTAAATTTTTAAGGCCAGCAATGTACTTTTGGCATCTAATCAGATTTTATCCTAATTGTTATCACTTACCAGTATTCTAGCTCACACTGATAAATGTCCAAAACAAAGCTCATGACATAAACATTTCCAACATTTGCTGGTATATCTCAAGAATCACTATATTTCTTCAAGTGATGACTCAGTTTATTGCTCATTTTCATGATTAACGAAGAATGAATTTAATTGTCCTGGTTATAGAAAATAAACCAATAAAAATGTCAATAAGATATAACTTTGAAAATGTTTCCAAAAGGATATGGAAATTGGAATTAACCTGGCAATATTTTTTTTTCTGCTGACCTTTTCGGGTTATTTATTTATTTATTTATTCGGGATTTGTATCCCGCCCTTCCCACAAGTGGCTCAGGGCGGCTTCCAACAATTAACAATTTAACAGTTTAAGTATAAAACAATTAAATACTTGACATTTAAACATTAAAACCAATACATTTCAATTCATAAAAACAATGCAGCTTAAAACCAATAACATGTCATTTATGTGAACAGATGGCTGGCCAGTTACGTCAGGTTTCCATCCCAGCTAGGTGTAAGCTAGCCGGAAGAGGGTTGTCTTACAGGCCCTGCGGAATTGAGCCAGATCCCGCAGGGCCCTCACCTCTTCCGGCAGCTGATTCCACCAAGTGGGGGCCATAACGGAGAAAGCCCTATCTCGGGTGACTTTCAAGCGGGCTTCTTTTGGCCCGGGGATAGAGAGGAGATTTTGTGTTCCTGACCTCAGTGCTCTCTGGGGAACATGTGGGGAGAGACGGTCCTTCAGGTAGGCAGGTCCCAGGCCATATAGGGCTTTAAAGGTAATAACCAGCACCTTGTACCGGACTCGATACATCACTGGAAGCCAGTGCAAGGTCCGAAGACCCGGCCGAATGTGTCCCCACTTTGGGAGACCCAATAACAGCCGGGCCGCGGCATTCTGCACCAGCTGCAGTTTTCGAGTCCGGGACAGGGGCAGCCCCATGTAGAGGGCATTGCAGTAGTCTAACCTCGAGGTGACCGTAGCATGGATCACTGTTGCTAGGTCGTCACGCTCCAAGAAGGGGGCCAGCTGCTACCACTAGGATCTTCTCATGGTTAGATCTTCCCAGCATCTTTTAAAGATAAATTACAGATAATAATAATAATAATAATAATTTTTTATTTCTATCCCGCCCTCCCCGCCGGGGCAGGCTCAGGGCGGCTCACAACATAAAACACACATTACATCAGTTATACTTATAAAATAGTTAAAACAATTACAGAATATTAAAATTAACATAACAGTATGGCGTTAAAACAGGTTTCAATAAATTTCAGAAGTAAAAACATTTCAGGAATAAAAGCATTTCTAGCAGCATATCTAGATTTGTCACAGTTTTTCGCTAGTTGAAGGCCATCTTGAAAAGGTGGGTCTTACAGGCCCTACGGAATCCCTCTAAACATCGTAGGGCCCTCACCTCCTCAGGGAGTTGGTTCCACAGTAATGGAGCAGTAATAGAGAAGGCCTGGTCCCGGGTGGCTTTCAGTCTGGCCTCCCTTGGCCCAGGGATATTCAACTGGTTTTTCCCAGATGACCTCAGTGCCCTCTGGGGCTCATATGGGGAGAGACAGTCCCTTAGGTAGGTAGGTCCTCGGCCATATAGGGCTTTAAAGGTAATAACCAGCACCTTGTAGCGAACTCGGTATGCCACTGGCAACCAGTGCAGTCCGCGCAGCCCCGGCTGTATGTGCTCCCACCTTGGGAGCCCCAACAACAGCCTAGCCGCCGTGTTCTGCACCAGCTGTAGCCGCCGAATTCGGCACAAGGGCAGCCCCATGTAGAGGGCGTTGCAGTAGTCCAGTCTCGAGGTGACCGTAGCATGGATCACTGTTGCTAGGTCGCGGCGCTCTAGGAAGGGGGCCAACTGCTTCGCCCGACGAAGATGAAAGAACGCGGACTTGGCAGCGGCCGCTATCTGTGCCTCCATTGATAATGAAGGTTCCAGAAGAACCCCCAGGCTCTTGACCTTGTGTGCCGCTTTAAGCTGCACACCGTCAAGGACTGGCAAGGGGATTTCCCCTCCCAGGGCACCGCGACCCAAGCACAGGACCTCTGTCTTCGTTGGATTCAACTTCAGCCCACTCAGTCTGAGCCAGCCTGCCACGGCTTGCAATGCTAGGTCCAGGCTTTCTGGGACGGAGCCAGGCCAGCCATCCATTAGCAGGTAGAGTTGGGTGTCATCGGCATATTGATGGCACCCAAGTCCAAACCTCCGGGCAATCTGGGCAAGGGGGCGCATATAGATGTTAAATAACATCGGGGAAAGAACTGCCCCTTGTGGGACCCCACATACTAGTGGGTGCCTCCGGGACCGTTCCCCCCCAATGGCCACCCTTTGTCCCTGTCCTTCGAGGAAGGAGGAAAGCCACTGTAAGGCCAATCCCCCAATCCCCGTGTCGGCGAGCCGGCGGGCCAGTAACTGATGATCGACCGTATCAAATGCGGCCGACAGATCCAACAATATCAGCACAGCCACGCCGCCTCGATCCAGATGCCGCTGGAGGTCATCCACCAAGGCGACCAGCACTGTCTCCGTCCCATAGCCCGGACGGAAGCCGGACTGGTGAGGGTCTAAGGCGGAAGTGTCATCCAAAAAACTCTGCAACTGTAACGCCACTGCCCTCTCTATAACCTTACCTAAAAATGGTAGGTTGGAGACCGGCCGGTAATTTGCCAATCTGCAGGGCCACATGGTTTTTTTTTTTTTTTTTACATTTCCAGCCTTTGGTCTCGCTAAATTAAATCAGCTATCTTTCATAAAGTTATATATCCTTTAAACAAACAAACAAACAAAAAAGACAGGGAAAAGTGGAGTGCTCACCCCCCCCCCCCTTAAGTGCTACTAAAAGAAAGTGAGAATAAATTTTGATTAAAAAACAACTTATGTTGGGGTTGGAAGGTTTCCTCCCCACATGACCTCAATTCAAATTGTGTGAGACCCATTGAGGCTATGATTCAGCTTTAAAAAATACTGGGATATCTTGACATCCCCATCATATATAATGTCCTTGGTGAGAATGGGGTAAGTTAAAAGGACTCTGGCTTATTTGCCCCTTTCAACAACGTTACAGGGTTTTTTTTCTAAATCAAAGAGTAATTGGCTGAGTAAATACTGATGTATGTATCTTGTGACAACAGTACTGAGAGGAGGTGAGGACATATCTGTTTTTATTTAGCAGCTCCCCCCCCACTTCCTGTTATAGGCAGTTTTACATGGGTGGATCTGCATCACTGATTTGCTTGGTATCTATTTATTGACTATTGCTCAAAACAGTCCTTTAGCTGATCTAAGCAGAAAGTGCCATTGAATCCTCTCACAGGAATTGTATTACTTTAAAGGTCGCATAATGCTGGGAGCCATTTTGTTCCACCTATTTGTTAGTTACAAGAGTCATTTTAATTTAAATTTTGCTGTTTCACAGTCTTTGGGCTGGCTCCCACAAGTTTTTGTACAAATGCTGACTCTTGCCAACCAGTGCAGGTGAACATTTAAACGTGAATTGCTTGGTAGATAAATGAGGATTGGTTTCTATATTTAATTGTGCAGCCTTCTGTAATGTGTCTAGAACAGGCATTCATCATGCCGATGGTAATTATTCTTAGCATGCCCATTTGAGCAAGATTATGCGTTGGTAATTGGTTTTGAATCCTTGATCCATTTTGTTTTAGCAGTCCTTTTCATTTAATCCTTTCCATCTATGTTTGGGGATTGACTAGGAGATACACACATGATAGAAACACAAATCAGTCTTTCTCTTTCATTGTTAGGATGCTGCCGATGTGGTTGGAGGGTGGTCCTGGAAAAACTGAGGCAGACCTTGCTGATTCATTCTTTGCTTGTGTTGCTAATGAATATATCTTAGACAACACAAATTGTCTACTGAATGCTACAAATTGTGTACCAAATTATCTTAACAGAAAACAAATGAGTAAAAAGCAGATTAGCATATAAGCATGTCTGGATCCAAATAAGAGCTTACCTTCTCTTGAACACTTGTAATATCCTGATGGTACATAAAAACTTTAGAGAAGCAAGACAACAGTCCTATGTGGTTCAAGTCTGTTTCTGTCTCAACAGGAGCCGAGTTCACATGTTACAGTGATTGCACATATAACCTGCATATATGTGCATTGTAGAAAAGAGTTAACTCATATTCATTTTACAAATGAAACCTGGGACTAAGGCCTGGGATTCCAACCACATGTTCAACAGTAAAATATAAAGTAGGAATTATTAATTGTATGCATAAAGAAGAACCAAGTGTACACTGTACATAGATTGTACATTCAGTTACTGTAATTTGTGAACAGGGCTAATGAGAGCTACAGGTGTAAGGTTGTAAATTGTAATTTACAGCAAGAAGTTTGTAATTTTACTCTAGTCAGGGTAGGTCAACTGAATCAATAACCCACACTATTTGTTGGGGAGCAATATATCTACCAGTGAAGCTGCATGCCTCATGAAAAGTTCAGTGCAAAATCCCAGTTGATATTGCATCAGATGTGGGGATATAGCTCTTGGATTATATCCAGGCTCCCCCTAGAGTCTGCAATATAATGTGGAAACTGGTATGGGTAACTTTGATTATGCATCACAGCAACTTGGAGAAACCACATAGGTTTGATTAGGTTTGATCTAATACAACAAAAGGAGTTGAATAGCAAAAACAAGACACTGTCTAGATCAGTGGGCAAAGTGAAGAAATCTATATCAGAATGCCAGTTTGCAACATAAAGATAAAGCAGGGTGATGTTTCCAAAGAGAATAAATTATTCACACCATCAGCTGGTCATATGACCTACCATCTAAGGCTTGTGATAATGTTGTAGCTGGTGTGACCCATAATATCTCATTGAGTCTGTCTTGGTCAGATGACAGGTCTGGCTGCACCTTTAATTTGATCTGACTTTTTTTGTGCTGGAGAATTTTGAGCAAACATCTACTCCCAACCCACTTCACTGCATGCTCACACCATGGTAGGCCAGATTATTTATGCTCACCCCATGGTTGGCCAATTATGCAGATTATTGCCACATGGCAACCATGGAGTGGGTGCTCAGGCGCGTTTAAAAAAATGGTTCTGCATGGTCATAAGCACATATTCAAAGCTTGGGACACTTTTTTAAATTATTTGTTGCTCAGAAATGCCTATTTGAACAACTGCTCCTTTTTGACAGCTCTGAAATCCCTCGGCCAAGTACTGTGATCTCATTGGTTCTTACACAAATGTATTTCTCGATCAGAAATCACTCCCTTTCCCACCTGTTCTAACTCACTTTTGAATCTTGAATCCCCCAAAGAGCTAATAAATCTAGATTCTCCTCTTGCTGCCATGCCACACCATGAACACCAGCCATTTTGGTGTGACTCAGTGTGACTGAGACCTGGGTACGTGATGGGGAAACTGTAACTTTGAACCAATTTGCCCCACCCAGGTTCTCGGTCCTCCACCAATTCCGGATGACTGGGCAGGGAGGGGGTTGCATTGCTCACTCGTGACTCTTTTTCTTTCAGGGCACTCCCTGCCCCAAACATAACCGGTATTGAATGTGTCGGCCTGGTGTGGGAGGCTGAGGAGAGTTTGGCAATCTGGGTGGTGTACCGGTCACCTAATGCACCCCCAGAGAGCCTGCCTGCCTTGCTGGACACGGTATCAGCCTGGGCATTGAACTTCCCCAGATTATTGGTCCTGGGGGATTTCAGTGTCCACGTTGATGCAGCGTCCATGCAGGCGCAGGACCTAGTGTCCTCCATGGAGACACTGAGACTCAGCCAGATTATATCAGCCCCCACTCACACACTGAATTTGGTTTTTGGGGCTGGGATAACACCTGATCTGATAGCTGCCACTTCAGTTCCATGGTCAGATCATTACGCCCTGAAAGTCTGAGTTGACTTACAGCCCTCCTCCTGTTTAGGCAACGGGCAGATTTATGCTCGCCCGCAGAGCCAATTAATGATGATGATGATGATATTGGATTTATATCCCGCCCTCCACTCCAAAGAGTCTCAGAGCGGCTCACAATCTCCTTTATCTTCCTCCCCCACAACAGACACCATGTGAGGTGGGTGGGGCTGGAGAGGGCTCTCAGAGCAGCTGCCCTTTCAAGGACAACCTCTGCCAGAGCTATGGCTGACCCAAGGCCATGCTAGCAGGTGCAAGTGGAAGAGTGGGGAATCAAACCTGGTTCTCCCAGCTAAGAGTCCACATGCTTAACCACTACACCAATCTGGCTCTCCAAATTAACCACTACACCAAAGTGGATTCAGAGCAGCTTCAAGAAGCTCCATGGGATCCGGTGCCCCCTGGTGGGTCGTTAGATGAGCTAGTTGAGGACTGGTACTCCTGATTCTCTGCTGCCATCGACGACATCACCCCCCGGCGCCCTCTACTTTGCTGTACCAAATCAGCCCCGTGGTATACCCTGGAGCTGAAAAGGATTTAACAGCAACTTAGACGGCTAGAGTGAGTGTGGCGGAGATCTTATGATGAGGAGTCTAGAACTTCTTATAGAGCATTTATGAAGGCCTATGAGAAGTGAAGTCTGCTAAGAAGGAATTCTATGTGGCCTCCATTGCGTCAGCAAAGTTGCACCTGGCCCAATTATTTAGAATGATTCGAACATTGACTACACTGCCAACAGGCAATACGAAAGTTAGAGAACTGCATATAGGCTGTGAGGCTTTTGCGACCTATTTTGCAGATAAGGTCTCAACTCTCCGCCAGAGTCTTCCTGCCACAGTTGATACAGTATGGGAGCTGGAAACCCGTTGCCCATCTATGGGTCCCATATTGGACCACTTCAGTTGTCTTACTCGGGAAGATGGGGACAGGATCTTGACTGCAGTGAAGTCGACCACTTGCCCATTGGACCCATGTCCATCCTGGCTTATTAAGGCTGGTGGTGGGGGCATCCAAGACTCTTTAGCTGATATTATTAACCTTTCCTTGGAAACAGGGACTTTTCCAGCTAAACTTAAAGAGGCAGTGGTCTGTTCGCTTTTGAAAAAGCCATCTTTGGACCCGATGGTCCTGGCCAATTTCCGCCCAGTCTTGAACTTACCATTCCTGGGTAAGGTAATTGAGAAAGTGGTGGCAGAGCAGTTTCAAGGTTTCCTGGAGGATACTTCTACCCTTGATCCCTTCCAGTCTGGCTTCCACCCTGGTCATGGGATGGAGATTGCTTTGGTCGCCCTCACAGATGACCTTAGAAGGCATCTGGATCGAGGCGGGTCAATGCTGCTATTGTTATTAGATCTCTCAGCAGCATTTGACACGGTCGATTATGATCTTATGACCCAATGCCTTGCCGACGTCGGAGTTCAAGGGATGGTCTTACAGTGACTTTCCTCCTTTCTCCATGGTCAGGGACAAAGGGTGGCGATTGGTGAGCAGACCTCTCGGTGGCATCCACTTAAATGTGGTGTGCCACAGGGAGCTATTCTCTCACCAATGATGTTTTAACATCTACATGCGCCCCCTTGCCCGAGGTTTTGGGCTGGGTTGCCCGAGGTTTTGGGCTGGGTTGTCACCAATATGCAGATGACACCCAGCTCTATCTGCTGATGGACAGCTATTCAGATGCCACCCAAGACCATCTAACCAAGGCGTTAGAAGCCATGGCAGGTTGGTTGCAGTTAAGCCGGCTGAAGCTAAATCCAACTAAGATGGAGGTCCTGTACCTGGGTCGGGGGGGACCAGGATCGGGCATCCAAATACCCACCCTAGATGGCACCCCTTTGGTGCCAGCTCATAAGGTGAGGAGTCTGGGGGTGACACTGGATGCCTCTCTTTCTATGGAGGCCCAGGTCACAACAGTTGCATGATCTGCCTTTCACCATCTGTGGCAGGCCAAACCGCTGATGCCTTATTTGACATCCCAAGACCTAGCTACAGTGATCCATGCAACAGTCACTTCCAGGTTGGACTACTGTAACTCGCTCTACGCAGGCTTGCCCTTGAGGCTGATCCGGAAACTTCAACTGGTGGTAAATGTGGCAGCACGGCTCCTAACTGGATTGCCTATATGGGCAAGCAGTCGACTGATGCTGTACGCACGGCACTAGTTACCAGTTGAGTACTGGATCCGTTTCAGGGTTTTAGTATTGACATTCAAAGCCTTACGCAGCCTGGGACCGACATATCTGTGGGACCGCCTCTCTCCATATGAGCCCCGAAGGGTGTTGCAATTGGCTAACCAACACCTTTTGGTCAACCCTGGCCCTAAGGACGTCCAACTTGCCTCGACTAGGGCCAGGGCCTTTTTGGCCCTGGCCCCCAATCTGGTGGAATCAGCTCCCGGTGGAGGTGCGGGCCCTGCCGGATTTGTTACCCTTTTGGAGGGCCTGCAAGACAGAGCTGTTTCGCCAGGTGTTTAGTTGAGGCAGGTGGGCATCCTCTACTCTGTTGCCTATACCATCAGCTGCCCCCCCACAGTGGTCTATCATCTGAATCTTTTGGGTCACTGAATGATTACATCTAAAGTTGCTTCCGATGTGAGTTTTCAAACAGAGCTGTCGTCTCCTGAATAAGGGGAAAACTTAATCCTTTGTTCAGGGTAGTATGGTGCCTTAACGGGTTCTCTGCCTGCTTTTCTCAGTTAGAGTTTTGCCCAGGATTACGCCAAAAATACTTTGAGCCATTGATCTCAGCTAATGATTGATTCTGGAGGGGATTTTTCTGAGGCTTTGAAGATCCGGCAAGGAAAAGGAGTGTCGTCCAGCATCTACAAAGGATTAAGAGCCATTCAATTGGCTTAAGCATGTTTGGATCTCACTCTCTTTTGGGACTGATAAGCATCTGAAAGACCAGGAAGACCGAAGTTTAAAAAGCATATCCGCTAAGGTACTTTGATCATTATCTCTCACTCCGGGTCATTTCTAAGGTAATCTAAATAACAGTGGAAGGTGGGAAAGCTTGAACAAGAATGAAAGTGAGGGGAGGAGGATAAACTTTGAAATTTGGACTTTGTTAAATTGAAGGCATTGATAGAATTTGGGAAAGAAGAAAATTGTTTTGAATACCTGTGGTCAGTGACATAGGCCTCTGTGTTATGGCTCTGTACTTACAATCAACATGACAAGTATTCAAAGACTGCGATATTTGGAGAACGAGAGCTGAGCTCAGTGATCCAGGAAGTAAAAGCTGGAAGGTGTACTGGCAGTCAACGTAACAAGGATTCCAAAGACTGCGATAGTTGGAGAACGTGAACCAGGAAGTAAAAGTTGAAGGTGAGAAGAGCAAGAAGAAGGTCTTTGCTAGGGATTTTTAATCATAGAGAAAGTACGATCGCCATTTTGAAAGAGGGAAAATTGCCAAAAACTGTTAAAAATCAATATCTCAGCCCAGGAAGGTAGGAGAAAGATGAAATTAATCTTATTTTAAACAGCAAGTTCTAAGCTACTGGACTTGGTGCTGAATTTAGAGTTGGAGCCCTCTGAGTTTTTTTTTTTTGGGGGGGGGGGTTATGTCAGAAGGAAGGTTAACTCGTGCAAGATCACATTTTTTGGACAAAATGCAAAGCCAGTTTGATACCATGGAAGCCAGGATTATGAAGGGCATGGAGAAGATGATAACAGCTAGCAAAAAAGAGCTTAAGAAGGATATTGGAGATCTTAAAAAAGAAGTTGAAAACTTTAAAGACGAACTGGGTATGGTTAAAAACAGGGTCAAGGAGGTTGAAGAGAAAGTTGATGTACATGCTTCCACATTATTAAAACTTCAAGAGAAGGTAACAATTCATGACTGCAGATTAATGGATATATGCAGTTATGGAAACAAGAAAAAATACCAGAGAAATGGGACTGGATTGTGAAAGTTTTATCATGGAGTGAGATGGATAAACTAACAAGAATTTTAAGAGACTATGATATGGAAGTGTTTAAGAGGGAATGGAAGAAATTTAGAGGATATATAGAAAAAGAATGGAATTTGAAAAGACATTGGGCAATTTTTTAACAATGAATTTAAGAAAAAGGGAAAATTGAACTTTGATGGGCTAAGGGTACCTTTATAAGTGAACTTAAGTATATAACATCGGCAGAAGTCTAGTGAGGGAGGGGGGATTAGAAAAAATATCATATGGGTTAGGGATAGTAACGATATAATTTGATATTGTTACCATATGCTATTAATAAATTGTTTTAAACTCTAAAGTTGCACTATGTGCTGCCCACCTCTGCTATTTAACGTTGATGTAATGCTGTTGTTTTAAATTGTATTTATTGGTTTCATTGATTTTATTATATGTGACTGGTTTTTATCTGAATGTGATCTGCCCTGAGCCCATCTGGGAAAGGGCGGAATAGAAGTGAACCGAATAAATAAATAAATAATTTTTGAGACTTCTCCCATCAAAGAAAACCTGTGACATGGCATGGAGAAAGACGTTCTGGTGGTGGAATCATGGCCGTTGATATGAAAGCCTAACTAAGGACTATTTCCACCACTGTCCCACCCCAAGAAACAGCAGAAGGGGGCTTTTTGGTTAATTTGTCACCCAAAAATAACCCCTCAGGGACTTCTGATCCAAACAAAACATTGTGGGCATGAATGCAGAAGTGGTACCTCAAGACCCTAAGGCAGAGATCCGCTTATGTGCACATCACTAGCCAACTTTGTAAAAAGAACAAAAACAGAAGGGAAGACTTCCCAAATGGCTTGATATTGCAGTGGGGGAGTTCAGCCATCTAGAAATGCAGAGTGAAGCTGGCTGTCTGGTAAAGCCCAAACTTCCCCCATTGTCAAAAAAAACCCCAAATTGGAGAGGGGTGATAATGGGAGGCTGATGACTGCAGGATGGGATAGGGACAATGCTGTGATTGTGAATTTTAAATCTGGAGGGGAGCAGCAATGATACCAGATTAAATAGCATATCTGACCACACCCTAGAGACTTTAAAACCAGTATGCTTCTTTGAATCTGAATAAAGTATATGCAGCTTGCTTCTCCAGGCTTGTCATTTCTAATGTATACATGCATCAGCTACACAAATACGTGGGATGGTGTGCTGGAGTATTCTACTGAGAGCGGAAGATGCACGTAATGTTTGTATGGAATAGTGACAAATGATTTAATCCCAATGAAGCTCCTAATTGAGGTCCTATTTCACATATTTATGTATGGCCTTCTGAAAGAAAGATAACTGAACTGGAGCAATATCTTCTGAGTTAATAACTTTAGCACAGGTACTAATAAATAACCAATAAATACTGTGGCTGCTGGCAATATGGAGGTTCACCTGAGAGACTTCAGTTTTTCATTGGCTGATGAAATTTTTTAAAAAGGCCAACTCAACAGTCATTCCTTGCTACAGATAAAAAATTCTTTCTTGTTGTCTCTTACAAAATTCATAGTGGTGTTTTTAGTTCAGTATAACTGGTCTAATTTGTGAGTGAGGGAAATGCTCAGATCTGAGTGTATACTTGTTCCCTGTGATTAAATAATAGAAAACAATTTGCAAAAGAAGGACTCTGTGAAAAAGTAATCAGCTTATATGGTTAGACTGACAGCTCCACACTGGTAAAGAAATTTCTGTTTCCCAACTGGTAAAGATGTCACATTTAGACAAAATTGTCTCATTTACCCCAGAAATAATGATGGCACAAGATATTTAAATATCCCACACAGGGTTTTCTTTTCTTTTCTTTTTTGTGCAGGTTTGGTACCTGCGTGAGCCTGCCAATTACTAACATACTAGGTAGCCTGCACTAAACCTGGCATCTCAGTTAGGGCCTTATCAGTTTACTCTGGCCAGGGCTATTTATTTCTAAGCCTTCTCTCCCTATCACAGTGAAGAGCAGTTGAGGAAAGGAACTTCAAGCCAATTAAAAAAGCCCTCTTCAGCCTTGAATCAATCAGCAGTTCCCATACTGCAAAACTGAGAGGGAAGATGGGACAGGTCCACCAAGAAGGCAGGCTAGGGTGGCCAGACCGTACCGGGAGCCCGGGAATGTCCCGGTTCTGACCCCCTATTCCCGCCTCCCGGGCTGGCTATACCGGGACCATTTAGAGGTCCCGGTTTAGCCAGCCCCGGAGGCGGTGGGCCGCGGGCGCCGGCGGGGAAGGCGGCGAGTGAGGGAGGGAGCATCCCTGCGCCTGCGCAGGGACGCTCCCTCCCTCACTCGCCGCCTTCCCCGCCCGCGCGCGGGGCCGGCAGCGGTGGCGGAGGCCTCTCCGCGGCCTCCACTGGTCGCTGGAAGCCCTCCAGAGACTCTGGAGGGCTTCCAGCGACCAGCGGAGGCCGCGGAGCAGCCGGCGCTGGTCCCGGAAGGCCTTCCAGAGCCTCTGGAAGGCCTTCCGGGACCACCGCCGACCAGCGAAGGCCTCTCCGCAGCCTCCGCTGGTCCCTGGAGGCCCTCCAGAGTCTCTGGAGGGCCTCCAGGGACCAGCGGGGGCCGCGGAGAGGCCGCGGAGCAGCCGGCGCTGGTCCCGGAAGGCCTTCCAGAGCCTCTGGAAGGCCTTCCGGGACCACCCGCCGACCAGCGAAGGCCTCTCCGCGGCCTCCGCTGGTCCCTCCAGAGTCTCTGGAGGGCCTCCAGGGACCAGCGGAGGCCGCGGAGAGGCCGCAGAGCAGCCGGCGCTGGTCCCGGAAGGCCTTCCAGAGCCTCTGGAAGGCCTTCCGGGACCACCCGCCGACCAGTGAAGGCCTCTCCGCGGCCTCCGCTGGTCCCTGGAGGCCCTCCAGAGTCTCTGGAGGGCCTCCAGGGACCAGCGGGGGCTGCAGAGCAGCCGGCGCTGGTCCCGGAAGGCCTTCCAGAGCCTCTGGAAGGCCTTCCGGGACCACCCGCCGACCAGCGAAGGCCTCTCCGCGGCCTCCGCTGGTCCCGGAAGGCCTTCCAGAGCCTCTGGAGGGCCTTCCGGGACCAGCGCCGACCAGCGAAGGCCTCTCCGCGGCCTCCGCTGGTCGCTGGGGGCCTTCCAGAGTCTCTGGAGGGCCCCCAGCGACCAGCGGAGGCCGCGGAGAGGCTGCGGAGCTGGTCCCTGGAGGCCTCCAGAGGCCAGCGCCCGTAGCGGAGAGGCCCGGCGCTGGTCCCTGGAGGCCTCCAGAGGCCAGCGCCGGCAGCTGCCTCCCTCGCCGCCTTCCTTCCTTCCTTCCTTCCTTCCTTCCTTCCTTCCTTCCTTCCTTCCTTCCTTCCTTCCCTCACTCCCTTCCCTTCCTTCCTTCCCTCCCTCCTCCCTTCCTTCCTTCCTTCCCTCCCTTCCTTCCCTCACTCCCTTCCCTTCCTTCCTTCCCTCCCTCCTCCCTTCCTTCCTTTCTTTCTTCCTTCCCTCCCTCCCTCCCCCCTCCCTTCCTTCCTTCCTTCCTTCCTTCCTTCCTTCCTTCCTTCCTTCCTTCCTTCCTTCCTTCCTTCCTTCCTTCCTTCCTTCCTTCCTTCCTTCCTTCCTTCCTTCCTCCCTCCCTCCCTCCCTCCCCTCCCCTCCCCTCCCCTCCCCTCCCCTCCCCTCCCCTCCCCTCCCCTTCCCTTCCCTTCCCTTCCCTTCCCTTCCCTTCCCTTCCCTTCCCTTCCCTTCCCTTCCTCCCTTCCCTTCCCTCCCTCCTCCCTTCCTTCCCTCCTTATGTTCTTATGTGACACAGAGTGTTGGACTGGAGGGGCCACTGGCCTGATCCAACAGGGCTTCTCTTATGTTCTTATGTGACACAGAGTGTTGGACTGGAGGGGCCACTGGCCTGATCTAACAGGGCTTCTCTTATGTTCTTATGTGACCAGAGTGGTGGACTGGATGAGCCATTGGTCTGATGC
Source organism: Heteronotia binoei (assembly GCF_032191835.1). Taxonomy (NCBI): domain Eukaryota; kingdom Metazoa; phylum Chordata; class Lepidosauria; order Squamata; family Gekkonidae; genus Heteronotia; species Heteronotia binoei. The sequence continues at coordinate 72,250,661 of NC_083228.1, read as the reverse complement.
AACAGGGCTTCTCTTATATTTTTATGTGGCACAGAGTGTTGGACTGGAGGGGCCATTGGTCTGATGCAACAGGGCTTCTCTTATATTTTTATGTGGCACAGAGTGTTGGACTGGAGGGGCCACTGGCCTGATGCAACAGGGCTTCTCTTATATTCTTATGTTACACAGAGTGTTGGACTGGAGGGGCCACTGGCCTGATGCAACAGGGCTTCTCTTATGTTCTTATGTGACGCAGAGTGTTGGACTGGATGGGCCACTGGCCTGATCCAACAGGGCTTCTCTTATGTTCTTATGTGACAATACTGACTTTGGTGGACCCAAGCACTGATTCAGTGTAAGGGAGCTTTGTGTTTGTGACTGGAGTAGATAATACTGACTTTGGTGGACCCAAGCACTGATTCAGTGTAAGGGAGCTTTGTGTTTGTGTCTTCTGGTGCAATTTTGTTCTCAGATCCTGTATTTACTTCATCAGTATATGGGATAAGGCACTTTCTCAACTGTGCTGCATAATGCAGCCTATTTATTTTGTCCTGTTGGCTCTGTTGGCTCTGTCTGCGCCACCTTCATCACTTTCGGGGTGTGGATCCCCCAGTGGGGTGGTCTCGTGACTCCCTCCGCCGGCTGTTTCTGATAGCCCTGCGCCCCCTCTTTCATTTGATATGTGTCCCGTGCGGGTGCCACCCTCCCGCCGGGAGATGCCGCAAAATGAGCCCCCTTGAGGCTTATGGCGGCAGGGCTCGGGGGAAGCGAGCTAGACTGCTGTTCTTTTGAGGGGTTATAGAGTGTTTCGAGCCCGTCCCTGTGGCATCGGTCCCATCGTTGTGGGGCCCAGGGGGCCGGCGCAGCGGCACGCTGAAGCAGCCTGTCGGTCACTTCCGGGTTCCTGTCCTGCATCTCGACCTGTGTTATTAGTGACAGGCTGCTTCGGCGTGCCGCTGCGCCGGCCCCCTGGGCCCCACAACGATGGGACCGATGCCACAGGGATGGGCTCGAAACACTCGAAACAGGGTGGCACCCGCACGGGACACATATCAAATGAAAGAGGGGACGCAGGGCTATCAGAAACAGCCGGCGGAGGGAGTCGGGAGACCACCCCACTGGGGGATCCACACCCCGAAAGTGATGAAGGTGGCGCAGATAGAGCCAACAGAGCCAACAGGACAAAATAAATAGGCTGCATTATGCAGCACAGTCTCACTGGAATCTCACTGGAATCTGACTGGCTTCTCAGCGTGGAACCCGTTCTCTCTAGTCTTCTCACTTTGAAAAAAGTAAAAAAAGAGTTTTATTTAACTTTATTTCCCTCTTTCCCTCTCTATAAATAATCTTGGGGTTTCCGGCGGTGATATTTGGGGGATTTTTGGGGACGTCACAGGAAGTGCTGTGAAGTCACTTCCTGTTTCCGGCAGTGGCATTTGGGGGAAATGATGTCATTTGGGGGAAATGATGTCACAGGAAGTGATGTCACTTCCTGCTTCCGACAGGTGGCGCGGGGGAAATGATGCCACAGGAAGTGATGTCACTTCCCGTTTCCGGCAGGTGGCACGGGGGGAAATGATGTCACAGGAAGCGATGTCACTTCCTGTTTCCAGCGGTGGCATGACATCATCGGAAGTGCCGCCACTGGAAGTGACGTCACTTCCTGTTTCTGGCGGCGCACGCACACCCCTACCTTCCCCCTCCCAAAGGTGTCCCTGGCTGGCCTTCAGACATTATGGCCACCCTTGGCCCTATTGTAATAACTGGTTTTTAATGTTCTAAAACTCCAGTGTTCCTGCCCTGAGCCTGCTTGTTGGAAGGGCAGGATATAAAATCAGTCAATCAGTCAATAAAACACTAAGAAAACTTTCCAGGTTCAGAAAACAATTCGGGGGGGGGGGGGGGGACGGGAAAGCAGAAATCTGGCATCCTTGTGTGAAAATCTGCAATGGAAATATTAATGCTGAATTATCCCGTTAATAATATCACATTTTAATGTTCATTTTTTATAAATTGCATTAGAATGATACAAGTTTTATAAATTATATATAAATTACATATAATGTGTCAAATATGGCATAAAAGAAGCAAAGGGAGCATCAATGATAACATCAAAAGTGGGTTAAACCAATACCATAACATGACAACATGACAATACCATGACAACATAGAATGTAAATAAAATAAAATAAAGCCCTATCAGTTCATCCTTACTACATGTTATATTGGAAAGAACACCATGAGTGTTTGAAGAGAAATAATTCTTCATATTTTCAATGGTTATGACAAAGCCTTATTTCCCTTAGCAAAATGTCTTTAATCCATAATTATATAAAAGCAACTAGCCCTTGGCTTCATTATATTCTTTTCACTTCTACAATGGCCCCCCCTCTGTTTATTAATTTAACTTTTACACAAGCTAACAGATCACCATAAAGGAAAACCGAATTTCTCAACCAGCGTTGCTAATAGCTGTATTTTAAGAAAGGCCCTCTGGTGCATGTTGAACAATAACTACCACTCCTGTGCCACTTGCAATTTTTAATTGAAATTCTATCCTATGGATATCGTGCTGAAGCTATTCATCTGCTCCACTAAGTTTTCTTATATTAAACAAGTTCTTCCAAATTATTGTTGTAATACAAGTTCTTCCAAATTATTGTTGTAATATAAATATCACTTGACAGTTGATTTGCATTAGACATTTACATCAATGCTGAGGATAACAGTGCAAGAAGATTTGGCCTGGCCATTGTAAGCAAGGGAATACTATTAACATGGATGAAATTCTGTTATGCTTATCAGTTCTCCTCTTCACCTTCCTTTTCTGAATGAACCAACAGTTGGCTGATTTGGGAATGAAGTAACAATGTCACAAATGTAAATAGTTTGATTATCCTAGCAACACAACAAGAATTTAGTGGAGTCTTCTATCTGCAACCTGATTATAATTTGTTCCATTATTCATCCACTAGTTCACTTTGACAATCTTCTGTCTAGTTTCACAGGATTTTAAGGAATAACAGCCCAAGATTAAAGAGAGAATGCTTCTGCCTATTTCCCAAGATGAACAACATTTTAAGTCCAATGGCTGTGCACTTCTGCAACCCCAAGAATTTTTGGTATTTTACAAGTTCATTATAATTTTCCTCACTGAACAGTTTAAAATCTGGGTACACCACCTTATTATTTATCTTTCTCTGGCCGATCAGGATGTATCTCCGCTGTTAAAGAGAACATAAACCTTGACTTTCTTTGCCTCCATAGAAATTGAGTTGATGTCAAAGAGATGAACAACAATAAGGCCCTAGTATATCATATAAACATGGGGATAAATGTCAGTAACAATACTGAGATCATGATGACAAGGCCTTGATATAGTGTTATTCAGGAAAAAATATATTGATTGAGAAGGGATGAAGAAAGCTCAGCTTGGCTTGGTCAGGGATGAGTCCACTCAGCAGCATCGAACATGTTGCAGTAACCACCAGTAACAATTCTGATTGTCCTGTTGAAACATACCAAAGATTTAGACAATTGTCAAAAGTTCTGTATGATTAATTTTTACTGCGTCTGGAAGAAAGTATGAGTCTAGTGACACCTTTAAGATTAACAAAGTTTTATCCAAGGTATTAATTTTCATGTGCATGCACACTTCCTCAGACATGCATGCAATTGTATGTAAGTGCATGCAACAGTATTTCTGTGACTGAATTCTCTGTCTTGTGCTGGATCTGAGAAAGTGTGTGTGCACACAAAGCTTATACCTTGAATGAAACTTTGTTTTTCTCAAAGTGCTACTGGACTCAAGCTTTGTTTTACTGCTTCAGACCAACACAGCTACCTACCTGAATTTATACTTTTCACCATTCATCTAAATAGTATCTTACATGGAAAATGTATTAAATAAGTCAGCACACAACGGTTTGGTTCCACTAGGATTTGGTGCATCCCAATATAATAATTGTTTCCATATCCTCCAGGTACAAGAGATCAAGAGGAACTGTGATGCATCAAGGCAAAGGTTCCCGTAGGTTAAAACTATTCCTTACTGAAAGCTATAGAACATAGCAGCAAATGTATAACTTTAAATGCAACTTATCACATCTGCCTCCTTATTTAAGATCTTTTTTGTATGCAGACTTGAAGGTGGACTTTATCTTAATTAATTAACTATAATTATAGTCTGCCTTTTAAACTGAGATTCAAGGCAGATTACACAGTGTAAGCTGATGTGATCACTAGGATGAGACAACTAATGAACACTGTACTAGGGCTACATAAATCTGAAACCACAAAACATTAGACATGCTTACAGAATGCAGATGCAATGTACAAAAGTGGAATTACAGTAGAAAATACATACTGCAAACAGATAAATCCATTGTATACACAGCAGTATAGTCCACATTCCTTTTTCCTTTATATAATGCTTTCCTGAACCAGTCAGTTATAGTATAGCCCTACTAATGTTACAGGAATGACCTTTTGAACAATTCTGTTTTATGTAGTTTGCAGAATGACAGGAGTGTCGGAACTTTATGGAGCTCATCAGGCAAGATGTTCCCCAATGTGGGGACCACAGCAGTGAATGCAGAGGTACAGGCAGTTGTTGATCGTGCCCATTTGCAAGGGGGAGCCTTAAAATTCTTTAGCCTTCCTTGTTGAGCACACCTGCTGTAGCTCCTGCTCACTGAAGGTGGTTTATCTTTTTCTAGGCAGAGGGCTCACCTTTAACCCAACCTACAACTAGGCATCAATGAAAACCCCCAGTTCCACTCCTTTATTATGCCTGTATTCCATTATTCCTTTATAACATATAGTTATTGAAGGGGGGGAAACAGGAGAATTGCCACCAACTGATAATGGGATTTGCTTCCCCTTATAAAATAAAGATGCTTCTGAAGTTCATACCCCTTTTGTTTAGAGCATGATTATAAGCAGAATGAAAGCCTACTTTCTAAATTGGCTTGGAAGCCTACCTTCTAAGGCTAGCCTGATCTCATCAGTTCTTGGAAACTAAGCAGGGTTGGCCTAGGTTAGTATTTAGATAGGAGACCACCAAGGAGTATCAGGGTTGCAACACAGAGGCAGGCAATGGTAAAGCATCTCTGAAAGTTTCTTTTCTTGAAACTCCATGGAGTTGCTATAAGTTGGCTGTGAATTGACACTGCTTGCTGTTGAAGAAGGGAGTAAACACTGAAAGTGATACAATAACCTGGTTCACATGTACAGTGAACATGTGTGCATTCTGCCTTTACATGTATATATCTGTTTTTAAGAAAGAGGCTATGTGTATTGACTTTGCAAATGAAACTTGGGATCAGTATCTGAATAAATGTGAAATTTGCATAGGATTTATTCAATGTGTGCTTAAAGAAAAATCAAGTGTACACAGATTGACTGTGATAGTATAAAGTGGATGAATGGCTAGTAGGACCAAGACAGATTACTCGTTTCATTTGAGTCACATTGGGCTAATGTCGAGTGGTAATAACTCTCAATAACTAGCATCCTGGGAAATTTCTCCCAATTTTATTCACAGATGAAAATGAAATCTTAACTCATTAAAAAAAAATAATTGTAGTAGGAATACTGACATTTTTTTTCTACTGCACTTGTGTCTCCAGTCTAGAGTTTCTCTATATGATGCTAATATATTGAGGGCTGAGGTGAGATTTATGCAAAATAGCATCCTTGAAAAAGCCTACTGCTGTAGTCTGCAGTCAAAGAACCACATGAACCATCACACACTTGAGTGCGCTCAAAAATGAGCTAATTGCCTTGGGGACTGTGCTATACTTTTCTTAAGGGAGCTCCAGAGACTCTTATGTTTCTTGGACATGCTGCCCAGAGACTTTCTAAACCTTGATCCAAATAAGAAATCACATAAAAACTTTGCAATTTTAAGAGTACAATAATCATGCAAATAATCAATGTATACTTGCTACATCAGCCTGCCTATATAGCTGTACCTAATATATCTACAAGTGCAGAGTTTAGTATCTTATTCTTTAAGCGCTGGATTCTTATATTCTTGGATCATTTGGAACATACTGTGTTACCCAAATATGTCTTTGTGTCAGGGTAGGCAAATGGAGAGCATCTACACATGTAAGTCTAGAACATGAATTCCAGCACAGGGATCTTTTGAATCCAGCATATATACAGCTTACAGTCATGTAATAAGTATCCCAAGGAAGGAAAAAAGAAGAAGGGGAAAGAAACTTAATCAGAAAATAAACTTTATTAACCTCACCAAGACAGAGATCATTTCCTCACTGTGGTTGGATTGAAGATAGCTGTCTCCTCCCACTGAGCTGATTTTTGCTTCACCCACAGAGATACATGGATCTTATTGATCCCAGAATGCTCTGTAAGATATCTCTGGGCCTGCTGACAGTTCTCTCAATGAGCTCACCAAGTTCTCGAGTAAGAGCCTTTAAGAGGCCATTGATAAAATTGCTCCTTGATGCACTCTTCATCCTCAGCAGCTCCATGGTATAATGAGGAGTTAAGAAAGCTAAGAAATAGTTAAGGGCTAGAGTACAAGTGGTGCCAGACTTGTGATGAAGCTTTAAGAATATATTATAGAGCACAGCTGAAGGTCTATGAAGTGGCAGTGACGTTGGCAAAGAGGAATTACTTTTCTGCCTCCATCATGCCCACTAGTATGTGTCCAGCCCAACTATTTAGGGTGATTTGGCAGTTAACTACTCTTTTTCCAGAGTCTAAAGTGTTAGATGATTCAGCCATTAGTAGGGATGGGTTCAAACCAGGAAAATGCAGTTCATGTCAGTCCGTAGTATATGCAGTTCATGAACCAAAAACTATCACAAACATTTAGGGGCCAAATGGACTGGTTTGGTTTGTGAGATTCATAACGCAGAAGAACTTTCCCTCTGGCATGCTAGAGACACTGAAATCACAGGAGATCTCAGGCTGACTCTACCTGCCCTCCAAGTTTGATGAGGATTGGATTTATGGGGTCTGAATTATGCCCTTCCAAGAAGGTTCCCCTACTCCTCATCATCCATTGTTTCTAATGGAGGGGGGAAGCAAAAAAGCTAGGTGGAGAAGTTGGCTGACTGGGCAGATGAGCAAATGAGCAAACAAGCAGCATTTCCAGCAGTGAATTATTCTCCTCCACCATGGTGTTCAGATTGTGCATCCACTTTCAGGCCCAATTCTAGCAGCCCCCCACTGCAAACTGATGTTGGGGCAGCTGAGTCCTGGCAGCAGAGGTTGGGCAGTATAGCAGCAATGTGTGAAGCATCTCTCGGCAGTGCTGCTAATTCTAGTGAGAGGGAAAGAGGTAGGTGGATCCATGAGTCCTCTTAGGTTTCATTTTTAACCCTGTCATTGAGGTGGAGCACATACCTGTTGGGTTAGTACTAGGGTGCCAACTGGGACTCTGAGAGCATTAGTGTGCTGTCAGAGTCCCAGGGAGTCTGACAGCATTTTTTCAAGGTGTTGAGAGAATGGGGCTGTTGAGGCATTTCTGGTAGCTTTCCTTTTTCAACCTAAAGAATGATAGGAAACTGGTAAGGAAATCTCCTCCTATGCTCTCTAGCTACCCTTAGAACTGCTGACGCTAGCCTTCTGGGTCTGCCTCAAACGGCATGCTGTCAGAGGCCCAAAAGTGGATGGGAAGGGGGAATGTTTTTAGTTTGTCTGAGGATGGTTGCACAGCTTGCGCTTCTCTCATTTTTTTGAAGCCATCATTTGGCACGCAAAATACAAGATTTATGCAATTTATTGAAACAAGTGGGGACAGGTAACCAAATGCAGCTGGTCCCACTTGCTTCAGTAAATTCCACATACCTTTAAAACAGTTTCTAAAACTGAGAAAGGGGGATTAATTGTGGAAATCAGGTTTTCCCAGATTGTGTCAGCTTTTGGCTCAGCCTGAGAAACTGAGATTTGCTGTTAGTGTTGCTGCCCATGTCCCTGCTGTTGTATAATGTGAATCTGGCTGCTTCAGAGGTTAGTCCTGCGCTGGAGTAGGTTAAAGGGCTACATATCTGCTCATGCTATTTCGATTACGAAGCATTTAGGGATATTCATCCATTAAGAACTACCTGACCCTTTGAATCTTTAAGTACTGGATGCCTTCAGCAGTGGATTTAATTGCTCCCACATTACCAGTATTCAGTTTTACATCAGGGAACTCTAATTCCAAGCTCTATTTCAATGGGAGGTCACTTGTCATCAATATGCTTGTTCTCCGTATCTAGATAGATGGGTACAGAATTTGGGCCCTGACCAAATGCTCTTAAATCTGTGGTTTCTTAAATTGTCTTGGTCCATTTTAAGATTAAAAACCAATTGCCATAATTGGCAAAGGACATGATATCACAGAGCTGGTCAGGAGTATAGATTTATAACTCTCATTTTATGGAATCCATACTCAATTGACCTTGTAAGCTAGCTTCAAAGAAAGGATCTAACTTTTTCTCCTCCTGAGCCACCATGTATACCTAAATTACATGTTATGATGACACCATCCACTTCTCTCCCTCAGGCAAGATTTTCCCTGCATTTTTCTTTCCCTTTCTGACTGAGCAGCCCTAGAGGTCTGTTTTCTTTTTTCTTGAAGAACTTTAGCTGTCAAACCTGTCTCAGTACGATATTTTACGATGGCTCAGTGGTAGAGCATCTGCTTGGGAAGCAGAAGGTCCCAGGTTCAATCCCTGGCATCTCCAAAAAAGGGTCCAGGCAAATAAGTGTGAAAAACCTCAGCTTGAGACCCTGGAGAGCCGCTGCAAGTCTGAGAAGACAATACTGACTTTGATGGACCAAGGGTCTGATTCAGTATAAGGCAGCTTCATATGTTTACTGCTGGCTCAACCCAGGAACCTGGGGGAAGGGTCAGGATCACCCTTTAACTTAACCCACTGATAATGGCACTTGAGATGTTTTGAAATTCAAAATTAACAAAATATTCTAGAGGGGATAGGTCAGGTAAAATCAGGGGTTGAAATTTTTAAGGTAACTCAATATATAACTCTGAGGTAAAATCAGTACATGCACATACTTTAGCTCTTATATTTCAGCCTAATGAGAATTACTCAAGCTATTCACAGTTACTTAAAATCTTTGTGTCGAGAGATTTTTGTTCCAGTGTTTTCCCAAACAGTCCAGTATACTTTCTTTGGGTATTCTCTGCCTCTTTTGATTTCCAGAAGACTGGTACACCTTTTCCAGAAACACCAGTACTTGTCTTGAGTTTTAAACTGATTCTTAAGGTTTTCCACAGGCAGTTTCTAACCACACAGACCAGGGATCTTTCCACTCTTCAGAGCTATCTCCCTGTTTGACTGGGTAGGGGAATTTTCCAAATGGGAGTATTTGCCTAACTTTCTAAACTTTCTTGCCAACTTTCCCCCTGTACTCTATCTGTGTAAAATGGTTCTCAGCTAAGGCTGAAATCAGACTCAACTCAGTCAAAGTAAAAATCTAACTGAATCTTTCCTCAGCATGCATTTCTCAAGTCTTTCTCCACTCAGCTGATGCTTGGAGCAGTCTGTCATTGTTTCAGTGAAAAATGAACTCTTCACAGACCTTTACTTTGTTTGCACAGCACTTCTAAGCTTTCAAAAGTGCAGTGCATCACACATGTATTTTATATGAATATACCCAGAGTCCTTTTTTTGTAGGAAAAAAACAACAGGAGCTCATTTGCATTTTAGGCCATGCCACCTAGCCTGGGAGCACATAGCTGCTACCTGGCAGGTCAGGCCAGCTGGAGCTCTGGTCAGCCCAGATGAACCTCTGCTCCTGTGGGCTCCAGCAGAAAAAAAAGCCCTGAATACACCTAGTTATAACATTGCAAGAAAAGAAAATGGGATATGGAATCAACTGGTACTGGTAGAACAGACCAGAAATAACTTGTTGCTGATAGTATAGTGTGCCAAAAATGCACTTGAATGTTTGTTTGATATTACAGAATAGTCCACTGGAAAACAGCTACAAGGTCAGCTAGCACAACTCTGTGCTCTTGTAAGATTTCTCAGATGTAAAAAAGTCACAACTCTGCTAGAATTCCTAGCACATATATATTGTGCATGCAAAAGGTCCCAGATTTAATCCTTAGCATCTCAGTTTTGAAAAGAATCTTGGATTTCTGGTATTTCTCTGCCTGAGACCATGGAAAGCTACTGACAATTGGGAGGGAGAATGCTGAGTTAGACTGATCAATAGTTCAACTCAGTATAAGGCAGCTTTGGTTTTGAGCAACGTATTTTATTATCTCCTAGTAACCTCTATGATGGTAGCAACTGAGAAAAGTGCATTTGGAGTTTTGGAAGTGTCATAAAATGGGCCCTGCGGACATCATGCTACTATGGAGGATATGCAGAACCAAAAACCGTGATGATATTAATGAAAACAAATAATAATTCATTCAGAAAATTCTTTTTTAAAGTCAAAACATTCAAATAGTGACTATCACAAGATACTATAGCCGTAAGTACGAGGGTAAGTACATAAATATCATTTCACAAAAATGCATCTAAGCAGCAAAGTCCATTCTTGATTTGCTTAAAGTGCTTAGTGCCACAAGGTGCTTGTAGACCAAAGTGCTTGTGCAATATAGCAAGAAGTATCTTCATGGAAGACTCCTCGACGTCCCTCTAACGGAGCCTGGAGCCGGCAGGACACTTGTCGCACCATTTCCAATATCTTTGTCAAAGAGGGATATCCAAAGTTTTTTAGTCACATCATAGCTCTCTCTCTCGGCTTGGCTTCGCGAACGAAGATTTAAGAAGGGTGCAATAGTCCTACATAGCTCACTTCACAAAGTACTTGTCACCTGCTGGGAACAAGGCAGATTACCACAGGACTTTCGCAATGCAATCATCATCACCCTATACAAGAACAAAGGGGAAAAGTCAGACTGCTCCAACTACCGGGGGATAACCCTGCTCTCCATCGCAGGCAAAATCCTTGCCAGAATACTTCTGAACAGACTGGTGCCCACCATTGCAGAAGAACTCCTCCCAGAGAGCCAGTGCGGCTTCAGAGCTAACAGGAGCACCACTGACATGGTATTTGTTCTCAGGCAGCTCCAAGAGAAATGCAGGGAACAGAACAAGGCTCTGTATGTGACTTTTGTCGACCTTACCAAAGCTTTCGATACCGTTAGCACATCATAGCTATAAAAAATTAATAATACAGCATTCAAGGCAACATTAATATTTCTAATACAAACTTAATTTGATATTGGGTAACCAACTTACCACTACAAACAGAACAGGAACTTAGACAAGCACACCGAAACATTTCCAATGGCGTATTATCACAACCATTATTAAGCCATTTTTAAAGGCACAATACCTGAAAATTATAAACACCTGTTTATAATAGCTATAAGGCCAGAATATCAAATGCAAACACTTATATATAATACAACTTATAAGTAACATGAAAAGTCTATGCAGTTATTTAACCCTTTTGGGGCCAGAGTTTGCAGCCGGAAAATCCAAAATGTTTCTTCCCGTTGCAGACATTTCCTAGCATGATCATCCAAATGTACTGAATATTTAAACAAAACAATGAACCTCATATCATCAACACTATGATTCATTTCTAGATAGTGGTTAATTAATGGGGCCTCAAGATTTTTCATTTTCACACAGGACCAATGTTCTGCCAAACGTGTTCTAATTGTCTGAGTCGTGTTTCCCACGTAGATTTTATTGCAACTGCACAAAATTGCATTCACGACAAAAGCAGAATTGCAGTTACTGAAATGGACCAATTTAAATTGTATATTTCCCCAAGGCAGGGTAAAAAGTTTGGTCTGGATTGCTAAGGGGCAAAGATTACAGTTTCCACATCAATAATGCCCAACAGAACCACTAGATGGCACCTCAGTCTTAGTTAGATCTGAATGTATAAGAAGGTCTTTAAATGATTGTGTTCTACGGAAGCCCACATATGACAATTCTCTACAACCAGGAACTTACAATAAAAGATGCCAATGCTTATTAATTGTTATCTTTATTGCAAAAGCATGTGGTGTGTAGTCAATAGCAAAAGAAAAATATATATTTTTTATTTTAAAGTTTTATTGATTTAAACTACAAAGGAAAGAAACATTGCAGATACATAAAAAATAGGAGAAAAGGGGCCTTGACAGAATGGGGAAAACAGAAACAGAAACCAGTACATATATATCAATTATAATTCCACTTTCCAATAAAATGCTCAGATCATTCTACCTACAGGTATAAAAATCTCCTTAAATATTACCTTCCTTTCTTCCTTTAGCAGACTTTAAAAAAGGAATACTTTTTTTTAATAAACTAGTAAAGCAATGTAAATCTAGACACTTCTTCTTAAACACAAATTAAATATAACGAGTTAAGAAAAAAGATTTTTTTCTTTCAAAACTGTCCCAACACCAGTTTTATCTCACTTAACTTAAACCTATTATAAGCACAAATTAAATTGTTGATTTAGCGAAATCCTTATTTAAAAAGCACATAAAATAATTTCTTTATCCTTAGCAAATTATATAAAATACAACTAAATGTTTTGTCTATCTCCGTCTAAGCCATTTCTCCTGATAACATATTAAAAACAGGTCTGCCAAATTACCAAGTCTACCCAATTCCACAGCAAATATGCTATCTGCCTTTTCAATCTTTCATCTTATACTTATATCATTATAGACAATCTCACTAAATAGACAAACCGTGAATACATCTACTATATAGAGAAATATGTTAGCTGCACTCATTAACATTTCTTCTTCAACATCTCCCTTATTCTTTTAAAATCTAACATCTGTTCATTATTAATGGTTACATGTTTATTTGTTCACAAGGGAAAGAAAAAACCCCTCCAAAACCCCCAGATTCCAGAGTCCTTTTTCTCAAAGATTAAAAACTTTTAAGTTCCTTTGATTTCTGCACCCATATTGCATCCGAGGCAGCCCATTTAATCACAGTCTGTCTTTTGATATCACATTTCACTTCTTAGTCAGAGTTCCTTGTCCAGCCATTCACCAAAGCAGAACAAAAAATCCCAAATCCTTTTTCCAAAATGCTTTCCAAATCCTGATTTGTTGATTGGAGTACAACTTTTCTCTTCTCAACATGGCCTACCCCCTCAACCGCAGGGGGAAGAATTCATTGCCATCTTTCCCTCTCAGCTTGATTTCACTGCATCTTAATTTCCGGTCAAGTTTTGAAAATGCATCACAAGAGAGTATCTTACTTTTCCTTTGTTTATTTCGGAGAGTATCACTTTCCCCTTCCACTTTCACTGCCATCAATATACTCTCTTTAGAACCAGACCCCTGTAGGTGTGCAATTTCATTAGCTTTCAGCATAAAACATTCCATTTAATCATTAAGGAACTGCATAAATGAGATAAGATCTTCCTTCAGAGAGATAAGATTTGAACAAATATCTTTTCCATGTGACAATTCATTAAACTGTGCCATTTCTAATATCAAACTCTTTTTAATCTCAGAAATTGAGAAAATGGCAGATTAGCTCTTAAATGATATGGGTGAAAAGATGCAAAATGCAAGTAAGAACCATGATCTGTGTCCTTAGAAAAGGGTTTAATAGCCACTCTGTGCTCATAATCCTGATAGATCATAAGGTCTAGAAAAGAAATGCAATTAGAATCCAACGTCTCAGTAAATTTGATAGTAGTGTTTCTCTGCCTGCGGACATCTCATGCTACTATGGAGGATATGGCATTTAGGAAGATGGTTTAGGTCCCAAGTTGTTAGTCTCTAATGAGAAATTCAATTCAGCCCCACTTCTTCTCAACCAACCAACATTCCTTTGATTGTTGCTGAAGCTTTTAGAGATTTGCCAATATAACTTCCTCTTCTGGAAAATGTCTCTTTTCTGTCTCTTTTAAAAGACTAGTTCTAAGAACCCAAAATTATCCTGAGTACCTCCACCAAAGGACTGTGGGTTTAGGAACAGCCAGGGCTGGATTTAAGATATTCTGAGCCCCTAGGTTTAAGAGACCTCATAGCATTCAGGGGGAAAAATGCAGTTTAGTATATTTAGTTATTATTATTATTTTTTAAATTAAGACTCCCTTGTAATCTAAAGCCCTAAACTATCATTTGTTTGGCTTGCACTCTGGGCACAACTTTGGAAATTTTACTTGCTGTATAAATTTTGATAAAGGCAGGAGTCTCATTACCTTCTCTCTTTTCTCCTTGGTGCACATGAGTACAGAAGAATTACCATGACACCTGATTAATAAAACAAAATAACTTTTTAAATTAAAATTTGTTATAAAAATCAGCAAGAACTATCTAACTGCAGAGCAGAAACAAATGGAGTGATATATTTATTCCTGTCTCCCTAGATCTAAAATTTGATGGTAAATTAAGAGATAGCAGAATAAGTTTATATTTATTAAGTTTATTTCTATTTGTGTTATGCTGATTCTTTTTCATTAAGTCATGTTCTCTCCTTCTGGCCATAATTTGGTTTTTGCCTTTCATTCCTGGAATTCTCTAGTTAGACATCATCACCCTTCCACCTTCAGAAAGTTACTGGTCTCTTGCAAATGAATCCTTAGGTCACAAGGAGAAACCATTAACATATGAACTAGCATTTTCCTAGCCAAACAATGGTCATTTTCGCACTCACCTCCAGCCGGCGCGACCCCCCTCTTCACCGCGCAGGATCTGCGCGGATTTCGCACTAAATGCCGCGGAGCAGCCTTTTGCGCCGGAAACTCCCGTCGCAAAAGCCGCTCAAACGTAAATCTCCAAAAAGCAGTTTGGCGTTTGCGCGGCTTTTGTGACGGGAGTTTCTGGCGCAAAAGGCTGCTCCGCGGCATTTAGTGCGAAATCCGCGCAGATCCTGCGCGGTGAAGAGGGGGGGTCGCGCCGGCTGGAGGTGAGTGCGAAAACGACCAATGTGAATGCTTTCAGGAATGTTATCTGGAAAAATGTTTGATCTATAACCCTTTGCTTATCTATGAAGGAGGTATTAGGCAAATCTCTGCATTTTAACTAAGTGTACAAAGTTGTAATTTTTACACATATTCTTTGGAATGAGGTGTTCACCACAGCAAGCTCTGGGGAAATGTGTAGTTTGTAATCCTGTTTCCTGTGAATTGGAGAAATAAGCACTGTACAATAGTTCTGTAGGTTCTTTCTCAGATGCATCAGATGGGATGTTGTGACTCTGCCCATGGTAGTTCATCACTCTTTTTGTTTGTTAAGGGTCCTTCTTGTGAACTCATACTGAGAAGGGAAGAGGGCATGAGAGCATCCTTATCTTCCTCCTCCTGTAAATTTCTATCTGCAGCAGCCTGGAGCAGGTGACCAATACCTCATCATCCACATCCCAAGCCCTTCTGAAAAAAGGCACACCCCATTGTACAATTCATATTCTTGTGAGAGCTGTCCCTCTTATGAAGTTGTGAGATGTTCTAGCCAGGCAGTCACTTCTGAGTGCCATGGCACCTGAACAGCTGGTCTGTAAATGCTCTTGATATTTTTTTTTCCTTAAAAGAACAAACCTTCCCTGTTTAGTAGACCACCTCTCTCTCTATTCTGCCACAACAGTGTCATTCATCTGAGCAGGGCAGATGCCAACCTGAAAACAGGCAAAATTAACAACTGCTGTGTGGTCCCCACCTTATGGAATGGTATGCCTGATGAGGTCAGAAAGGCTTCCACTCTCCTAGCTTTCCAAGAACTATGCAAAACAGAATTATTTGATGTGGCTTTTCTACACTGATAATAGAGTTGTGCTGTAACAAAATGGTTCAGAAAGGTGCTTGGGTAAGGCTTTAGGACTGTTTATTGTTTATACTACTGTTTATAGTTTGTACTGTCTGTTGCTGTAAGTAGGATTTTAATATGTACGTTTTGCATCATTTAGCACATCATGTCAGTATTTATGCTTTACTTCAGTTTCTATTTGAGATTTCTGGTTTGGTTCCAAATTCCTACAATGCAGATATTACTGCATTGCTTATTACATGTCCCATCCTATTGATTGTATTGTCTTACTCTTACGTATTCCACCTTGAGTCCCGATGAGAAAGGTATAAATAACACAAATAAATATTAGAAAACATCCTCTTTTTAATAATATTTATTTAGTGATGTTATTTGTAGTCCACTTTTCTCATTAGTCTGTTAATCACTCAGTCTGCTTGGTTCATCCTAAACAGCTGCAGATGTCTGCCAAACAGGTTTGCATTGGGTTTTTGCAGAACTGCTCATGCACAAAGAAGCTGCCAATTCAAACTAACTAGCAGCCATTGTAATTACTAGGGACTACATGGATGAATGTCAAGGGGTAGAATTTTATTAAAACACTGCATTTATTTATGACTGATCTTATATTATTTGTGACTGATTTAATTGTCTATTTAAAAACTGCCGAGCAGAGCAGTTAAGGAGCAAGGATAGGTGCATTGTAGAAGTCAGTTGAGCTGTGTGAGAACATGCATGCATAAAAATCCACTTGCACTTTTCGGCATGCTAAATAAGGACTACAATGAAACAACCTGCCAAATAGCCATGAACAAGTTGACCAAAAGTCAAACTGAATATTGAAAAATCCATTTGTTACAACTGGTGAGGCTATGAATCAAACAGGCAGGTGTTCGAGCATCCCTGGAACACATTACATTACAAAAAAGAAAGAACAGTGACAAAGGGGGATAGTATGAAGTAAAAAGCCCTAGAAAGAATCGGCATTTATACCCCTCATAATTAGGGAATGCCACCTCCTGATCATCTGTTGTACCCTTTGGACTTTGCCAGCACTGAGACAACAGGCAGAAAAATAATGCCTGGCACAAAGACAGCTGCTTTAAACTAAGTACACCAGAGATGCCAATTTGACTGTTATCCAGAGATGAGTTCAGCATCTGCCATTTTAAACTTCATATTTATCCCCAGCTCTCTGCTTCCAGCCTTCCCTCTGTTTCCTCATGATTTCAATTTAGATTATTCCGCTATATTTGTTACAAGAATACTTCTTGCTCATTATTTCTGTAATGTCTCAAGGTTTCTTCCTCTACCTTGGGAGTGTCTGTGTGAAGTCTTATATTCCCATCCCTAGATACTTCTATTGAGAACCATATAGAAAACAAAATCTGTTAGACTTTGTTGTCATATGAAAAGGACAGAAGCAAATATCCCTGCCTGAAAAACTAAACATTTTAATGTACTTTAACAAACCCAGAAATCTTTAAAATAATTAATACATAACTTGAGTCATACTCTTTCACACAAGCAAAGTGGGGATCACAGCTCATCTCTTTCCTTGTGCATGTAAGAACTTGTGACACGAGAGTTTCCACGTGCCTCCTGGGGTAGTAGATATCCCTCCTAGTAGGTCTTGTGTGATTTCACTAATGGAAAGAGCAGTATGATGTCACCTCTGGGTTTCCCAGGTAGTGGCATCATGTCACCTCAGATGGCTGCCCCCATGTCTCCACTCCACCTGGTCTCCCAGTGGTCACCAGGTTTGGCAAACAAGTGGGACGCAGATGCATTGCATAGCTTTTACTCATTGTGGTCAGATCTGTCCTTTGTATGGATGGAGAGGGGCATCTGCTTTCTTCTCCATTATATAAACCCACCAACATATAATGTAGGACTCTAACTTAGCTTGTAAAAAACCTGCTAAAATCAATGGATCAGAATTGCAGAAAAATAAATACAGCTGATAATTCTATGACAATGGGCTCCTAAGCAGAGTCGTACCTTTCAAGGCCTACTGACTTCAATGGATTTAGAAGGGATAAAGTCTGTTTAGGATTACAGGTCATGATGCAACAATGTTGCTGATGCGGGACTGTTCTGTTGAAGAAGGGTGGAGTATAAATGTGATGCAAGTAATTGAAATTTGTTTTTTCCCCCCTCTAGATCCACAGATTATGGTACTACTTATGAAAAGCTAAATGACAAAGTGGGATTGAAAACCGTGCTGAGTTATCTTTATGTCAGTCCTACTAACAAGAGAAAGGTAAGAAAGCTACTTATGATGATCTAAGTCGGGGTGGCCAACGGTAGCTCTCCAGATGTTTTTTGCCTACAACTTCCATCAACCCCAGCCATTAGCCATGCTGGCTGGGGTTGATGGGAGTTGTAGACAAAAAACATCTGGAGAGCTTTCTCCTGGAGACCCAGAGAAGCTTACATCACTCATCTCCTCAGTTTTATCCTCACAACAACCCAGTGAGGTTGGTTTGGCTAAAAGTGCATGCCTTTCCCAAGGTCACCTAACAAACTTGCATGGCAGAAAAATTGTTTTGCAATGTTTTTAAATTCTTTAAAAAATTATGGTGTATGGCTTATGTACTATTAAACCAAAATAAACTGAAACTGAAGTCCTACACCCAAGGTCCTTAATGTCTTTGGAACATGGTCTCTTTCTAATTCGAAATCAATTTGATCCTGTTAAGGAATGGGGCTGCAATTATGTTCTGGCTTCTGGGAACTAGACCCAAGCATGAGCAACAGAAGTACAGTAGCTAAATATATCTTCCTGGGAAATTCTCTGGTCTCCTAATTTTATTTTCAATGGCTGAAATTTAGATTTATAATGTCAGCATTCTTGGTTACTGTTTAAGCATATATTGAAAAAGCAAGAATTCAATAAAGCCACAAATCTGAATGAACACAGAGTGTGGTCAAAGTGAACAGAAAGATCCAAATGTGTGCTTGGAATGTGTAGGAAGAAGCGTGATTCTTGCTTTCCCATGTGGTGTACTCGTAGTCTCTGCTGATTCATCACAGGGAAATTCAGGGTCACTTGTAAGGGTTTTTCTTTTCTTTTTTGCTTAAAGTAATCATCATGTTGATTCACCTTGCTGGTAGAACAGATGCTTTTCTGTATTGTATGCTGTCAGAGACAGATTGCCAGCATATATAACTGAATGGCAGCATCAGTTCTGTGTGACGGGAAAGCCTGGGAGCTATTATATTTGATGATTTTCCAAAGTACTCATCTTGGTCTTCTGCTATATCCATCTGAAGGTGTATTTTGCCGTTATTATTTTTACTACTGTTTATCCAATTCTTGTCAGGGCACCAGATTCAACACTGATGTTTATTTTGCTGCCATGGATCTTTAGATGGGGATGTTGTCACAGCTAGAGAATCTCCTGTTACATTTCTGAGTTATTGGGGTGAATTCGAACTACTAATCGAACTACTATTGATTTAATTGGAATTTTATAATTGATTAGTAATGGGATTTTATTATTATGTATTTACTTATCTAAATGCATATGGATTAATTATTTTTTTATGTATTTATATGTTTAAATGCATAGAGATCTAGTGATTTATTTATACTGCACATTAAATTGGGACATAGGAATAGGGGGGGGGGGTTATTAATGTGCCAAGAAAGATGAATTAATTTGACTAATTTGACTAATCAATTAGAGGGAGAATTAGGGTGGGTTCGGATGTTAATTAAAATAGATGTGACTAAATTATAGTGAGCCAGTAACCAGGGACTGAAGGTGGAGGGTAGGTTAGAGATCTGGGCGGTGAGTTGAGACAATCTAGTCGGGAGGGTGCGGCCATCACATAATTATTTATAAGAGTATACCGGGACATAGGTGTGGATGCCCGGCCAGGGGATTCCAGTGCTCCTGGGAAGGGGAAAATATGACGGTGGGAATAGACAGAAGTATAAGGGAAGGGGGTGGAGACAAAACAGTGCTTGGCCCCCTTCCAGTCTACTTCCCATTCCAACGGTGACAGTTAGTGGGGCCAAGAGGAATTGCCCACCTCCGTCATTGGTGTTATGCAACGCCAGGTCCGTAAACAATAAGACTGAGATCCTGAGGGAATTCCTGCTTCAGCAGGACGTGGACCTGGCTTGCGTGACCGAGCCCTGGGTGCGAGAGGGGGAGATGGTGGCTCTCACCCAGATGACCCCCCCTCGGGTTACTCGGTCTTTCACCAATTGCAGACTAGTGGGCGGGGGGAGGGGTGTCGTTATTCATACGGGAGGGTTACTCCTTCCGGGCTCTCCCGGCCCCAACAATCGATGGTATTGAGTGTGCCGGCCTGGTGTGGGATATTGGAGAGGGGTTGGCAATCTGGCTGGTGTACCGTCCGCCTAACGCACCAGCCAGCACCTTACCATCCCTGATGGAGGCAGTGGCAGGCTGGGCATTGGAGTACCCAGGGCTTATGGTCCTGGGTGACTGCAATGTCCACGCCGATGACGCGACCTCCAATCGGGCATTGGACCTGGTGTCTTCCACGGCGACACTAGGACTCTCTCAATTTATTATGACCCCTACACAGCAGGCAGGGCACATGCTAGACTTGATCTTTGCATCCGGGATTCGGGTGAACGATATCGCGATGGAGGCGGTGCCATGGTCGGATCACCTAGCCCTCAAGGCCCGTATGGAGACGCTGCCCCAACCCTGTAAGGGCGGAGAGCCTATTTTGGCTCGCCCGCAGAGTTTGATGAACCCAGAACGGTTCCAAATGGCTCTACGGGATCCCTGGCCCACTGGCGGTTCCCTTGATGCCCTGGTTGATGCCTGGCAAGATCGGCTATCCAGGGCGATCAACAAGATTGCACCTCGACGCCCTCTGCGCCCTTATATGAGGTTGGCTCCATGGTATACCTTGGAGTTACATCAGCTGAAACAAGGGCTCAGATGACTAGAGTGGCAGTGGCGGTGCACTCGTGACGAAGCGACAAGAACATCCTACAGAACGTTTATGAGGTCTTATGAGATGGCAGTCAAGGCCGTGAAGAAAGACTACTTCGCGGCCAGGATTGCGTCTGCAAATTCGCGCCATGCACATTTGTTTAGAATAATTGGACATCTTACCACACTGCCTCAAGGCAGACCAAATATTAGAGAATTAGAAATAGGCTGTGAGGCTTTTGCGAAATTTTTTGCAGACAAAATCACGTCGCTCCGCCAGGACCTGCCCATCACATTGGATACAGTACATGAACTGGAGACTCCGTGCCTGTCTTCCAGTTTAGTTCTGGACCACTTCGACCCACTCAGTCTGGAGGAAGTTGACGGAATTCTCTCCTCTGCACGCCCAACAATTTGCGATCTGGACCCATGCCCCTCTTGGCTAATTAAATCCTGCCAGAGGGAGCTTAGATGTCCTGTACGGGACATCATAAATAGATCCCTCCTGGAGGGGCATTTTCCAACATCCTTGAAAGAGGTCATGGTCCACCCCCTTCTGAAAAAAAGCACAGCAGACCCGGCCAAATTGGCAAACTACCGACCGGTCTCTAATTTACCGTATTTAGGTAAAATCATTGAGAGGGCAGTGGTGTTGCAGTGGCAGGATTTTCTGGATGACACTTCCGTCCTAGACCCTTGCCAGTCCGGCTTTCGCCCAGGTCATGGGACGGAGACAGTGTTGGTCGCCTTGGCAGATGACCTCCAACGGCATCTGGATCGAGGTGGCGTGGCGGTGCTGATGCTGTTAGATCTGTCGGCCGTGTTCAACACGGTCGACCATCGGCTACTTACCCGCCGCCTCGCCAACGTAGGGGTTAGGGGGTTGGCTTTACAATGGCTCTCCTCCTTCCTCGAAGATCGGGGACAAAGGGTGGCAATCGGGGGTGAGCTGTCCCAGAGGTGCACACTAGATTGTGGGGTGCCTCACGGAGCGGTTCTCTCACCGATGCTATTTAATATCTACATGCGCCCCCTTGCCCAGATTGCCCGGAGGTATGGGCTTGGGTGTCACCAATATGCAGATGACACCGAGCTCTATCTGTTAATGGACGGCCGGCCTGGCTGCATCCCGGGGAATTTGGATCTGGCACTGCAGGCCGTGGCAACCTGGTTAAGGCTGAGTGGGCTGAAGCTGAATCCAGTGAAGACAGAAGTCCTTTGTGTGGGCCGGGGCGCTCTGGGGAGGGAAATATCTCTCCCACCAGGTCATTGCTTGGGAGTTCTACTGGAGCCCTCGCTATCAATGGAGGCCCAGATAGCAGCCACTGCTAATTCAGCCTTCTTTCATCTAAGGCGGGCAAGGCAGCTGGCCCCCTTCCTAAAGCGCTGGGACCTAGCAACAGTGATTCATGCAACGGTCACCTCGAGACTGGATTACTGTAATGCCCTCTACATGGGGCTGCCTCTGTGCCGAACCCGGAAGCTGCAGCTGGTGCAGAACGCGGCAGCTAGGCTGCTATTGGGGCTCCCAAAATGGGAGCACATACAGCCAGGGCTGCGCGGACTGCACGGGCTGCCAGTTACATACCAGATTCGTTACAAAGTGCTGGTCATTACCTTTAAAGCCCTATATGGCCGAGGACCTGCCTACCTGAGGGACCGTCTTTCCCCATATGAACCCCAGAGAGCACTGAGGTCAGCAGGGAAGGACCTGCTGACTATTCCCGGGCTGAAGGAAGCAAAACTGCAGAGTACCCGCACTCGGGCTTTCTCCGTCATGGCTCCACACCTATGGAACCAGCTCCCGAAGGAAGTGCGGGCCCTGCGGGACTTTGACCGATTCTGCAGGGCCTGCAAGACCATCCTCTTTGGTGAAGCCTTCACCGACTAAAAACAGAGACTGCTTAAATGATTTTGTCATCTGCCGGAATAGCACCAAGATGTTAATTTTATTATTTTACTGTTTTTAGAATTTTAATTAATTGTTATCTATTGTTTAAATTATTGTATAATCTGTTATATTGACCGATGCTGTTAGCTGCCCTGAGCCTGCCTCGGCGGGGAGGGCGGGATATAAATAAAATGTATTATTATTATTATTAATTCTCATCAATCAATTTCACCTGGTTGCTCTCCTGGAATAATCACAGTTTGTATTTCATAACATAGACTGGAGCATCTTTTGTTGTCGTATGATTTCAGCAGTTTTTTTCTGGAGCTGTAGGTAAAACGGTTGTAAAATGTGGAGTAAAGGATAAGGGTTGGTAACAGGGATATTACAAAATTTAGTGAATATTGTGATTGATGTGAAAATTTTGGTTTCTAATGTGGGTTCTTCCCAAATGGGATGAAACCACAGTCATCTTTCTTCCTGACTATACTAATGAAATGTGATAGAAGCGTTACTACTGATATTGATGCTTTTGTTTGCATAAATTGTGCTTAAATACTAAATAGATAGTGTGTAATGTGTAAAGGCCACAAAGCACAACTGAAACCAAAGAATTAGCTAGTTGGGAATGCCTGTAAAAATGAACAAAATGAAAAGGTTGCCAGTGATGACATACAACACCAAGTGAAATGAAGAACAATATAGTCGTGCATCCCTAGAAAATAACTTCCCTAGTTCAGAAAGCACCGAGCCATTGCAAACGGAGTGCAAACCATCATGAATTCAGGCTTGGTTGTAACAGGGTACAGCATAGGAAATACCTGGAGATTTGGTAGTAGGGTTGCCAATCCCCAATTGGGGGTGGAGTCCTCTGGTTTGGAGACCCTCCTCCAACTTCAGGATAATCAGAAAGGTAGGAGGGAATGTCCGCTGGGGACTCCATTATACTCTATGGAGATTGGTTCCCATAGGGTACAATGGAAAATCAATCTCTGGGCATCTGGAGCTGGGGGGGGGGCTGTTTTTTGAGGTATCAACAACAAATTTTCAGCATAGCATCTGGTACCTCTCCTAAAAAAATCCAATTCTATGAGCCCCAAAAGAAGGTGCCCCTATAGTATTTCCAAAGAGAGGAAAGGTGTACAGTCCTTTTAAATGTGATAGCCTGAACTCCCTTTGGAGTTCAGTTGTGCCTGTCACAACTTTGCTCCTGGCTCCACCCCCAAACTCTCCTGGCACCACCACAAAAGTCCCCAGATATATCTTGAGTCGGACCTGGCTACCCTACCAGGTAGGATGAAATTTAGGGGGTGGAGCACAGTGTGGATGTGATGTTATCTGATGGCAAGTCCTCTGATGTCACTTCCAGATCAAAGATCAAGTCCCCCTCATGAGAGGTCTCTTTTTCCTTTCAAAAAATCAAATTTAATCTTTGTATCTTACATTGCTCCCCACTCCTGTGGCCTTTTTCATCCCCTTAAATTGTTGACTCCCTTGCCTGTATTAAAGGGACAGGTCATTTTCTCTCAGGTGGTTGGCACTTCTAATTCCAACAATTTGTTTGACCCTGACTTGGAATCCCAGTTTCTAGAGATGACAGAAAACTAGAGTTTGTGGTTTGGATACAGCAACCAACTATGGCTTGCCACAAATATGGCTTGCAAAAATCTTTATGTATTGAATGTTGTGCAAGGATAGGTGGGAATACACAAACCTGAAGATCCTTCATTCAGGTATAGACAAACATCTTAACCAGCTAGTGAGTTAAGGACTGTTATGTTAGGAAACATAAAGGAGAATCCAGATGTCCACACCAGAGTCTAAGGATGCCTTTGAATCTTACCATCTTAATTAGTTTGATTTATTCAGACCATATTGCATGTTTTTCTTACATGGAATTTGCTGCCAAAAATTGTAGTGATGGCATAGATGGTTTAAAAATGAATGAGGAGAGCAGAGAGAGCTTGTCCCCAGACTCTAAATCTGGGTTCAGCATGAGCCGCTGAATTTCATTCCTTCAAGATTTGCTCATATTGTTGCCCTTAACATTTGGCTATTATGCACTTTCCAGCCTTTCCAGACTACTCTTACTGTCTTCCAGACTTTGAAACAGATTATGACAAGAGAGCCTTAACCTGGGTGGCCCAGGGTAGCCTGATCTTGTTAGATCTCAGCAGCTAAGTAAGGTGGGCCTGTACCAAGGAAGTCCAGGGTTGCTATACAGTGGCAGGCAACGGAAACAATCTCTGTTTATCTCTTGCCTTGAAAACCCTACAGAGGTCACCATAAATCAGTTGTGACTTGATGGCACACCACCATAATTTAAGTCTCAGTGAATAGCCAGAGAATTAAAATGATATCCTCTTCCATTCCATTCCCTTTTTCTCTGAGTTTCCCCCCCCTCATCCATTTAACACCAGACATCTGTTTTATTTAATTTTGTGAGGTCTCATGTAGGGTGGCAGTAACTGTGTGCATTTGCTCATTAGGCTAATTAATTTTAGCATCTTTTTTCACTCGTGAGCTTAATATAGAATAAAATATTAAAGCATCTCTCAGACCAGATGATCCACATCCAGAGTCTTAAATTGTGGAACATAATTAGTACTTTTAAAATAATTAGAATGGATATTGTACAACCTAAGTCTTTTACAATTTAAGACCCCTTAAATACTGGGAATTTTGAGGTTTGATGAGATGGACATCTGTTAACATAAGGATTGTCAGGTCCCACCGGCCATGGGTGGGAGATGAGGGGTGCAAGATAGCTGAAACAGTGAAGGTGCTTTCACACTACTCATATATGGTTCCATTACTATTAGTCGTACAATGAATTGTAATGGTGGTTTCTAGATGTTGTTGCAATCGATCTGGTGATCTCCTATTTTCCCCCTTGCCAATCCTGATTTTTCTAGGAGCGGATTTATTGTGATTTTTTTTACTGTCTTTGTCATGTGTATGGGCTTTGCACTACTACTCTATAATCAGAACATTTTCTCATTTTACCTGCAGCTTCTGAACGTACTGCTTAATAGCAGTGTTGGGACATGGGAATAGTGATACATGCCATGATGTAATAGTGCAACTTGGCTTACATTTTTAAAAAGTAATGGAAGGAAACCTCTATTGATATTAGTGATCAGTGGGAAGGGGTGGAGAGTTGATTAAACCAGACATGTGCCCCACCCCTCCATCGTGGATGGAAAAGTTCAGGAGGAAATTGATTTCAGTGATGCAATATTAACTGATATGTGAATCCTCCATTTTAGTTCTGTGAGAAGCTGAATACAGACAAGCCTTAACCAAGTAATACAAAGATGTACCAGCATGGAAACATACTGAGTCTCAGTCTAATGCCACAACTGTGCCTTTACGGTCTAATCCTTGTTTTGGCTGTTTATCAGGTCTGTGCCACACAATTACAATGATATGCATATATTTAAAATTTATTCCGATAATAAGCAATATTTTCTGCAATCACCTGGGTATCAGAGGGAATTGAACCAGGGCATCTAACAAGCAAATGATTTTTCAGTCAACA
Organism: Heteronotia binoei; assembly: GCF_032191835.1. Classification (NCBI taxonomy): domain Eukaryota; kingdom Metazoa; phylum Chordata; class Lepidosauria; order Squamata; family Gekkonidae; genus Heteronotia; species Heteronotia binoei. The sequence continues at coordinate 72,224,607 of NC_083228.1, read as the reverse complement.
TTTTTTTGGAGCAAACAGGATTTTTACAGGAAACATAGATCCAGCCCAAGCTGAGAAAGCAACTTGGTTGTCTGAAGCCACCCTCTGTTATATTAAAAAGAGACATGCATGCCAAAACACTCAGTTGATCTGCACATTGAAATGGGTAAAAATAGGCTACACATGGACTTCCTATAGCTGGATCATTACATTCAGCATCATTCATAGTTGGACTGGGAATCTGTGTACAAGGCTGAATGTATGGTTAGAGTGGTCAGCTTTAATATTTCTAATTGCCTGTTTCCAGTAGGTGGGCAGGGAAATTAAATTTGGTCCTCCTTCTCTTCTTATTTCTCTGAAGAGTAATCAAGGGAGACAGTTTCTGGAATTCATCCATGAAATCTGTTTCTAAAAGTTGCATATTAGTTTGTCATCCAGTTTGCATCTCCCTGGTTTGTCTCTGTGTGGTACTTCCCCTGACTCATGACTGCTGTGAATGCTGAAGCTGCTGCTCAACATATTAGCCCTCAGAGGAAGAGTAAAGAAGTGGTTGTTAGCAGGAGCGAAATGTTACATCTGTCCTTTTCTAATTGATTTACTTGACACAAGAATAATTACTTCTCAGGTGATTCTGCAGGACTACAGTAGGTATTATCTATCAGATTTTGTGAAAGCATCCAAATGGCTTTGTTCAGCTGTTAAATAACAATTATGCAACCATGGAGTTGCTAGTTATATAAGCTTCCTCTACTTAGGTCAACAGCAAAGTTAGGAGCTCAGCTAAACCATAAGGCTCAAGGATTTCAGTTCTAAAGCATTTCTGTGGCCATTTTCCCTCTTGATGATATGTATTTTCTTTTCCCCCTTTCTCTTTCAGATATGACTGTAGAGAGGAACTGGACCCAATGACCCAATGTTTAAGTGCTATGGGGGATATTATGGCTACTGCTAGATAAAGTAGACTAGCTTAGGTGAATCTTTCGTTTTCCCAACTAAATGTATTTTAAATTGTGTCTAGGATATGTTCAAAACTACATCCTAGATTTACAGTGTTATCCTTTTAAGTCTGTTGAAGGCAATGGGTTTAGGAGGGTGTAATTTTGTTTAGGATAGCAATAAGGCTGGAAAAACTGAACAGTGATTCTGGGTTTTTTTGTAGTGTAGGTTATAAGGAAACTGGCCACCTGACTCAAAGACACCAAACCTTACTCTGATTTTAGATTACTGGATTATATGTGGGTGATCACTGCTGTTTGTTGTGGGCAGAATGGCACTTCAGTAATGTCATGGACTATGTATTAATAACCCTGTGACAGTTCTGCACAAGAAAGTTGCATGGATTTTCTGTGGGACTGATACTTGGTTTTATTTGGGATTTTAGTTGGTATATTTATAATCTTAAACAGTTTCTCCTTTACAGATTAAATGGTGGAGGTGTTTGTTTTTTTTTTTTTCCTCCAGAGAATCTGAGCAGCCGTGGCAGCTTCCTGATGCTTGCAAACCACTACATGGCTAGAGGTTTCCTGCACAATTATCATTTCCATTTATAACAGGAAGCCTGAGAGCCTATTAAGATGAGATTCCCCACCTCCGTTAAGAGGCTGTAATCAGGAAAGCATATTCTGAGACACGTTTTTCATTTCATGGCCGTACTGCTGACTGGTGATTTGCATTAGAAACCAAACAAGGCAGCATCTGGTGTAACTCAGCTGCATATGAGTTATTGTGGCTCAATCTACACTACAGGATGGATTGAGACTCAGGGATCTGTAACAAATTTCAGAAGGAGGTATCTATCATATACGGACTTCCTCTGGATTATGAATAACCACGCTAGCAGTAGCAACTCTTCCATTATTTTCCATGTTGGTGCAAAAACATGGAGGTTTATAGGATCCAAAGCAAATGAGTGGTAAATTAGCTGCACAAGATCATTCAAACCCTTTTCTTCTTGGCTGCAATCACACATGCCAAATAATGAAGTTTCAATCCATGTTCAATGGACTTTCTAACTGAATTTTGCCAAAGTGTTTTGAAGCTGCATTATTTAGCATGTGTGATCACAGCCCTTGTTTCCTTCATTAACTTGCTTTGCATAGAAGCCTTGGAGAATGTCAATACATCTGCATAATTTTCCAAGGAGGAATTTGTAATTTATGGTTTAAAATGGAAAAGTCACTGAGAACCAATGCATCCCAGAGGGTGGAATATGTGCACTGTGGGACTTGAGGTCAAATCCTTTCTTCACCAAAAAACTCACCCCCCCACTTTAGTTTGAATAATGATGTTAGCCACTTACAGCACAATCCAGAGGGGGGGGGGGGGGCGGAAAGTCTTTTGGGAGCAGACGAACCGCTACGTGAGCTCAGGAAGGGTGTGCGCCGATGTACGACTGGTGCCGCCACAGTGGAGGGGAGTTACATGGACGAGGGGCCGCCTGAGCGCGGGCAGAAATGAGGCAGAGCACGGCGTTCAGGTGGAGGAGGGGGTGGAGTTGGGAGTGCGGTCAGGCTTAGGCGGTTTCCTGAGCAGTTTGGCCCATGACGCCCCCCTGAGAGGCACAATGTCATGCCGGCAAAAATAGCAGTGTGTCCCATAGGCACTCTTTGAAACCAAAAACAAAGGTCGCCTCTGCCGCTGTGGAAGCTCACAAACCCCTTACGGAGCGGTGTGATTGCCTCACCAATCCTCTCGTGCCTTGGCCTGTTGAGTCCCCTCCTCAGCGCCCAATCGTGCCCCCCTCCTAGAAATACTTCTGCTCTGCCTCACACAACTCAGTTGTTAGGGACAGGTTTGCATGGCGGGAAGTTCTGCCGGCGAGCTCACGGCCATCCAGACTTAGAGTGAGGGACAGGCAGGCACGTTGGTGACAGGTTTTGCACCGCGCGGTTGCTTTGACGGTATCTTTGACTTGCGAGGGGGAGAGAGAGGTCTCTCCCCGCGGGCTAACTGCTCTTGTTTCCAGGTCTCCACAGGTTCCAGGCTCCCAGAGGCTCTGCATGTGAGGACTGTCACCATGGCTGTGTAAGTTCCACTGTTCCCCCTCCCGGCCTCCCGCTCCCCTCACTCTTGACCGCTTGGTGTGCAAGCGTCTTTGGCACTTGAACCAGGCAGTGGGCTCCGGCAGGGGGCATTCGCTGACCCTGCTCCCTTGTGCTGCCACCTGCTCCCTTCCCTTGGTGTGCCCTCTGCCACATTCCCAACCCCTGGCAGTCCCATGTGGGGAGGTGGGTCAGAGACTGTCCCTTTAAGAGAGCGCCCAGCTGAAACGCAGTCTGCTCTTCCAGTCGCCACCCCTGCAGATGCTCTTGATCTCTGTCTCTGTTTTGCAGGTGGGACTCCAATACAGAGGCTTCCACGTGTGTTGCTCCACTGCCCCCCCCACTCCCTCAGCTGTTTCTGCCCGCCACTCTGAATGGAGTCCCGCCCATGGTGAGACTGTCCAGTGCATGCCAGGGAGACTGTTGCACTCTGTTCCGGAAAAATAAATTCTGAGCTGTGCCCTCTGTTGTCTCTCCTGCTTGGCATCTGCTACACGTTCCCTGGGCAACTCCCCCTCTGCCAGTGGCCTCTCTGAGGAAATGCCTGGGAGGGTGGGCAGACTTGGTTTTGGGGGTGGGGAATGGTTTATGAGCCACCACGCTGCCCCCCCGCGTAGCTGGACAGGGGAGGGGAGTGCCGCCCCTCAGCAAGCCCGGGCTGACAGCCTACCTGACCCCACAGGGCTGTTGTGCGCAGGGTACTAAGGGGGGGGCTGAGGAAGTGGACTCAGAGTTCTGTGGCTGATGCACTCGCACTCTGAGTTATGCAGCCCCCGGGGGAGGTGTTCTGTGCACATGGCAGGGTGCATCAGGGCAGCACAGGGGGTCTCTGGGTGTGTGGGGGGGTATCTGCTGCTGGGCTGCTCACTCCAAACACACATTCCAGCTGCTGTCTATGACAGCAAACTCCTGCACTTGGTACTTCCTGCTTGTCTGCCTGCCATTGGCGGAGTCTCTGACAGCGGGAGGATGTGAGGGGATTGACGGCTCCTCTGTGGTCCTGTGCAAGCCTGTCTCACCCCCACCTCGCCACCAAGCCAGGCTTCTCGTGTGTGCATGCCCAGCCTCACTCCTGTTCCCTCCCCATGTTGGTGGGACATCTCTCCTTTGCCTTTGATGGTCTGCCCATCACTGGCTCCGTTCTCTGTTTGGGGGCAGGTTGGGGATGGTATCAGCTTCTCTGGGGCCGCCTCTCCCCATCTCTGACTGTCATGAGCCACAGCGCATGCGCCAGGACTGGCCAATGGTGTGGGGGGTGGGCTGGCCCTCCTCTTCGACTGCCTCCGCCTCCCTTACGTGCCTACGCCAGTGGCGGTGCCATGGCGACTGTCTCCCTCATGGCAAGCTACGCCTCTCCCCTCCCCACACTCCAGCGTGCCGAAGTCCTCAGAAAGTCTACTAGTGGCGCGGCAGCTACGCCACTGCCAGCCGCCACTTATGTCTGGATTGGGCTGTTAAGAGTACCACAGCTTTCAGTGTGAGTGATAGAATCTATCTTGTTCTTACAGAAGAAGTGGTATGCATGGTAATGCATAGGAAATGTACAGTGTAGGAATTATCCAAATTTTTCCAATTTTTTCAATGAATAATTCTGGAAATTCATTGCCCCTTTAATGAAAGACTGGCTTTTCTTTTGGAATGGGTTGGGAGCAACTCAGGAGGTTACATACAGGTTGTGCTATGTTCAATAAGATATTGTGTAAAAATAGCTGGGACTGGCAATTCATAAAAGCTGTGCATTAATATTTGTGCAGGTCAAGGGTTCTTACTTTTCTAGGGAAGGGCTCTTACGTTTCTAGGGAAGATTCTTTGTTGCATGCTATAGAATGAGGCATGGTACCAGTTGTGTGGCATTTTCTCGAATGAAATGACATAAGAATATCATATGAATGACTGCAGAGTCTATTCTTCCCTTTCCAGTTTGGGGCCTTTGTCTGTTTCCCTGCTCTGCTTAATCTTAGCTAGCTAAAATACTGCTGACAGTTTTTAAAAGTGTTCCAGCTGGGTGATGGTATGAAGATGCTGCAGTTCTCTGGGTGCACTTGGCACTTCCTAGTGCTGAGTGAGATGAACTGCCACCCACTGATGGCACACCCATTTGTCATGTATAATCTGTTGGTTTTTAGATATTGCACAAGCAATTGTTGGGGAGGGAGCAAAGCTCTGGAGAATCCTAGAGTCATTTAGCAGATGGAAAGTTTCTTTGGACCCTTTTTATCATTATAACATTGACATACTTATGAATGGCATATGCTGCAGACTGACACAGATTACTGTGATCTGGATAAGAATTTATAATAGAGGGAGGAAGCCATCCTTGCAGCACAGGCTGAATTAGATCCAAAGAGAGAGAATAATAGAACTGTTTTTCTCCTGCCTTTTATTTCTAATCTTTTCCTTAGGCCTAACAGAATACATTTACTGTGAAGCCGTTAGCTCTTCAGGTAACACTAAAGGGACGCTATATTATCTGGCCTTCAAATTGAATTGAATCCTCCTCAATCCTGTCTGACACCCATTAGTTCCTTTGGAACATTCTAATCTAAGCTGTATAGCGTTCATGGTGAAAAATATACTTGTCTGGATCATCCCACATGTTGGGAAGGGGTTCATAGAAAGGTGATCTGTGGCCCCAAGGAATTGTACTTGAGTTATCATCTATACCGATAGGTTAATCTCAGAAGATGAACAGGGTTACACTAAAAATATTCTGTGAACAGAATTCAGTATGTATGATTGAAACAAGCAATGCATATTGTTAACACGTGTGTACATTTTCTAAATTTCAGTTCTCCAAGTCACATTGGAGATTTTAATTAGTTTGGCTAATAGTAATTGGCAATAGTAATAATTATTCACATTTTAAGAACATTGATTCTACTATCAGTGATGGTCATCAATAAGAATTTTCACTTTTTAATTCCATTTATCTGCCTTCAGATCTGTTTTTTCTAAATTACTAGCTACCTTTATCTGCTTTTAAAAAAAGAGTCTTTTGTCATTAGTAATTTTCTTTCCATTGTGTATTTAGTTATACACCTGAATCAGATTGGCAGTTCAGTATGGAAAAATTCAGTCATCAATCTAAAACATATTTTGTAGTTTTTAAATCAGTGGCATGAAAAAAAGGATGGTAGTGATACTTGCCATAACTATTTATTGCAAAATAACAAAGACCCACATGTGGGCAGATAAGCTTGTTCTTGCAGTAAGGTATTTACAACATACAGAAATATTTCTGCATCTCAGGCAGATAATAATCAGGAGATGCAAAGGAAGGGGCGGGGGGGGGGGAGGTAAAAGGAAGCTTCTTCTTACATTCTTGATTTGTCCCTAAATATGCTACATCTATGTGATAAGTGTCTAGAAGTCCTTTAGAGGCAGAAAATACATTTATTTTCTGAAGGTTTTGGGGTTTTAATGTGTTTTTTGCATCATTGCCTAAATCCACGATTTGAAATGTAAGCACAGCATTTTTATAGATAGTCTGGAGTTGGCAAGGTGATGAGAAATTCTGAGATCTGGTATGCCACAAACAAGAGTGGTAAAGCTGCAGTGCTGCAGTCCTAAGCTCTGCTCACGACTTGAGTTCGATCCCTGAGAAAGCTGGGTTCAGGTAGCCAGTTCCAGGTTGACTCAGCCTTCCATCCTTCCGAGGTTGGTAAAATGAGTACCCAGTTTGCTGGGGGGATAGTGTAGATGACTGGGGAAGGCAATGGCAAACCCACCCCTTAAAAAGTCTGCTGTGAAAAAGTTGTGAAAGCAACATCACCCCAGAGTCGGAAATGACGTGTTTACACAGGGGAGTACCTTTACCTTTTTTTTAATGCCACAAACAGGTTTTGACTACAAGCTCAGTGTGGCCCTATTAAAAGCTGGGGAAGGATTTCTTCCTTCAGTTCTAAATGACTAGTAGTACCAACCTAAGCAGAGTTATACCCTTCTATGTCCATTTAAGTCAAGGAATTTAGAAGGGTGAAATTCTGCTTAGGATGGCCTTATGGGTGTTTCAGTATTTCCAGGGCTTTTTTTGTAGAAAAAGCCCAGCAGGAACTCATTAGCATATTAGGCCACAGATCTGACATCACCATTTTTTGCATACTAGGCCATAGGGTTGCCAAGTCCAATTCAAGAAATATCTGGGGACTTTGGGGGTGGAGCCAGGAGACTTTGGGGGTGGAGCCAGGAGACATTAGGGGTGGAGCCAAGATCAAGGCTGTGGCAAGCATAATTGAATTCCAAAGGGAGTTCTTGCCATCACATTTAAAGGGACGGCACACCTTTTCAATTCCTTCCTTCCTTCCATAGGAAACAATGAAGGATAGGGGCACCTTCTTTTGGGGCTCATAGAATTGGACTCCTTAGTCCAATATTTTTGAAACTTGGGGGGTATTTTGGGGAGAGGCACTAGATGCTATACTGAAAATTTGGTGTCTCTACCCCAAAAATAGCTCCCCCAGAGCCCAAGATACCCGCAGATCAATTTTCCATGATTTTCTATGGGAATAAATCTCCATAGGGAATAACAGAGTTCCCAGCAGACATTTCCCTCCCCTCCCCCCGCTTTCTGACAACCCTGAAGTGGGGGGGAGGGCCTCCAAACCGAGGGATCCCCTGCCCCCACCTGGGGATTGGCAACTCTAGGGTTTGGCCTAATATGCAAAAGAGTTCCTGCTACAAAAAAGCCCTATTTGTACTTGAAATTGTTTTAGCAATTATGACTGCTATTTTAAAAAAAAATCACAGAACGTTGCTAATAAAGCAGAATCTGGCCATAATACCAAGTTGTCAAATGCATCATTTCTGCTTCATACCCATGGGATACAGAAGACTCTAGAGGTGTTGGTACTTGGTCAAAATATCACAATACTTCAAAATACACCCATCCTTTCCAGGCTCTACTGTTGCTATTGCTCTTCTTCTAAGGAAAAAGCAGAGAGAGCCTTTCCTGCCCCTAGAAGCACAAAAGGATTTCCCCGCAACACAGCACATACTTTTAAAAAGAGAGTATAATTGTTTAAAACAATTACAAGTCAGGCTAGAGTTTCCAGGTCCTTCCCAGTCATCAGCAGGGATTGGCAGGGGGCAAGGTTGCCAGCTTCAAATTGAAGATGAAGAAACAAATTGGTGCAGAGGGAAATAGAATCTTTAATAATTATACAGCCTCTACACATCTCATGTGTAGCTTCATCAGGGGAATAACTGTTCAATTATTAAAGATTCTATTTCCCTCTATACCAATTTGTTTCTTCTTTGTTTTGCCTTGGTGCAGACCCCTTTTTGCCAGCTCCAAATTGGAAAATCCTGAAGATTTGAGGGTGGAGTATGGGGAGGACAGGGACCTCCACGGGGTTCGATGCCATAAAGTCCACCATCAAAAGCATCTGTTTTTTCTAGGGAAAACGATTTTTTGGTAGTCTGGAGAACAGTCGTAGTTCCCTAAAATCACCCCTAAATGCAGGCTATTTTTTTTTTAAAAAAGAATGTGCTTAGAGGCTGTTTTTACTTCATTTTTACAAACAGTATTTTCATGGCACAACCCCACACTCACGTGTCCAGCTCAAAGATCTCCCTGGCTCATTCCTTGGCATGACCTCTCCCCCTGGCACGCACGAGGCGGCCCCGGGTCCCCCTTGCAGGCAGGCAGCCATCCAGAGCCGGCGCTGACCTTCTCCAAGGTCCTCTCCATGGCCGGAGGCTCCTCAGGCTGAGGCGGCAGCTACCCAGGGCTGCCCTCCAGTCTCCTCCTCAGGCCGCTTCCGCCTTCGCCCCGGCCGGCTCCACGTTGGAAGCGCTGACGACTGTGCCAGGCAGCTGAAGGGGGAGGAGCTTCAGGCGCTCACCAAGGAGACTGGAGAGGCGGCGCGGCCTTCCCGGCTTCCGTATGGAGCGCGGCTTGGCGCTCTGACGCAAAGGAACGTACCACAATGCCAAATGTGGGGGGTTGGTTTGACGAAGTCTCCGTCCAGGGGCACCTTTAAGACCAACGGAGTTTTTAGAGGTGATGAGCTCGCTCAGGAAAAAAAATCAAATTCGCAGGACTCGGAGGACTCTCTCGCGGCGGCGGCAGTGCGCGGCGGCGGCCCCCGCTTCCATTTTTATGCACAGCGGGGGGAGAGGGTTCAAATCCGGGGGCCCCCCGCTAGGGCGGGAGGGTTGGCAAGCCTACTAGGCCATGCCCGTGGTTGCAGGAACTGATTAGTGTATTAGGCCATACCTTCTGACATCACCAGAAGTGCAGTCATCCAGTAGGCTTCCCAATCCCCAGGTCCCAGAGGGGGATCCCCCGGTTTTACAGGCTTTCTCCCTCCCCCAGCCAGCTGGCTGGTGGGAGAAGCCCCACCCCCACAGCCATCATGCACCTCCATGAACGATTCCCATAGGGAATGATGGGGAATTGAGCTGCGGGTATCGGGGGCTCTGGGGGGGGCTGTTTTTTGAGATAGATGCACCAAATTTTCAGTATAGCATCTAGTGCCTCTCCCCAAAATACCTCCAAAGTTTCAAAAATATTGGACCAGGGGGTCCAATTCTATGAGCCCCCAAAGAAGGTGCCCCTATCCTTCATTATTTCCTATGGAAGGAAGGCATTTAAAAAGTTGTGCAGTCCCTTTAAATGTGATGGCCAGAACTCCCTTGAAGTTCAATTATGCTTGTCACACCCTTGCTCTTGGCTCCGCCCCAATGTCTCCTGGCTCCACCCCCAAATTCTCCTGGCTCCACCCCCAAAGTCCCCAGATATTTCTTAAATTGGACTTGGCAACCCTATCATCCAGCCATGCCCACCTTAGAGTTTCTAGTGATTGATGCTGGAAGTTTTAGAGAGTAAAGATACTATAGTCACTCCAGCATACAAACACTACATGTACCTTAGCTTTAAAGCAGTTTGCAACACAGTTGTCAAAGGTTGCCATGTTGCTAATTTTTTAAATAGAGGAAACAGAACACTGAGAAACTCAGAACTGTGTGTGTTTAAATTTCTGAATGAGCTGAATAAATTATTGTATAATCTTATATTGTTTTAGATTGTTATTTTATATTACTGTATAACCTAATTGTTTTAAACCCTATATTGTATAACCTATTGAGGTGTTGTTAGCCGCCCTGAGCCTGCCTAGGCGGGGAGGGCGGGATATAAATAAAATTTATTATTATTATTATTATTATTATAGCTCTGAGGAATAAAGGAAGCTGATAGATACAAGGCCATAGAAGCGTTTTTCATATACCTTCAAAAAGTGGGAAATTAATTATAAAGCAAAAGTGTAAAAAAGGGAAATAATGTTTCATTTAAAATCACAAGCCCCACCCCCAAATACTCAAGAAAACCTGGCTCTTTGGCTCAGTCATAAGGATCCTAAGAACACTCTAGCAATTGTGGAATTTGTCTCAGTCCTTTTAGCACTTGCATTTAAAAAATGAAATAAGTGTCTTCTGCTCAAGAAATCAATTAGCTTCTAAGGGTATAAAAGAAAAAGGAAAGAAAATCATAAGGCACTATTATTGGTGGAAAACAAAAATGTATATAAAAATGAAACCTGAGGGGAGAAATTAATACTTCTAAAAGTTATTTTAATATTTGAAGAAGAAGAAGAAGACTGCAGATTTATACCCTGCCCTTCTCTCTGAATCAGAGATTCAGAACGGCTTACAATCTCCTATATCTTCTCCCCCCACAACAGACACCCTGTGAGGTGGGTGAGGCTGAGAGAGCTCTCAGAAGGCTGCCCTTTCAAGGACATCTCCTGCAATAGCTATGGCTAACCCAAGGCCATTCCAGCAGCTGCAAGTGGAGGAGTGGGGAATCAAACCCAGTTCTCCCAGATTAGAGTCTGCACACTTAACTACTACACCAAACTTGCTCTGAAAGAGGGTGTGCATTCAGTAAACATTAATTTGGGGAAAAGCCAAAAAAGGCCTTTTTTGGCATTTAAAAAGACGGATCAGATTCTCTGATCTGATTTAGCAGCCAAATTAGAGAATTCTGGAAAAAAGCCTAACAAGTTTGGCTTTGTGTGTGTGTGTGTGGGGGGGGAATCAGGAGAATGGCAGGGGAAGGGAAGGTTAAAGAGGTGGGTGAGGGGAGAACAATTGTCAATCTTATAGTGCCTACAGCATCAAATGTCTTCCTGTGGTGTCCTCTTTAAAGGTGATGGCTTTAAGACAAATTAACAACAAACATCCATTCCTCTCCCTTTAGGGGAATCTTTCCTCCTTCTTTTGTCCCCACAATTAGAATCCACTGTGTTCCTCAAGGCCTGAACAAAGACCAGTCATCACTTAGCCATCACAAGTTAACAACTGTTTTATCAATGTAGCAAAAACAAAGATGAGCTCAATCAGGGTAATGGGTGGGGGGGAGGGATTGAAACAATGTTGCAGTTTATTATTTGACTGCAAATAAGAATACATACTCTAGAATGGTTAATATTTATAATTTCACACATACTCAGGAATGGATTAGCAAAGGAATGGACTTCTGAAATAAGGCAAAAGCTAAAAATAAGGCTAGTATGTATCATACCTCTTTGTGTTTCCTTAATTTCACAGTATAGCTAAATTGATTTCCTTTGCGAGGGTGTTGTTGCTGGCTGAGCTGCTAGCAGCCAGCAGGCAGGGGGTAGGGAGAGATGGGTAATCTGGCCAATGGAGCCACAGAAGTGCTGCACTGCTCTTTGGCCAGTCACAGGATTTTCCACATTTTGAAAATCTTCTGTGCGTGGCCAGAGCAGAGAGCATAAAAGTGAGGGATCTGTCCGAGCCAGATCCCCTGTTGGTTTCCTGAGGTTTAGTTTGGCTGCTGAGACTGTGTGGCTTCTGGATTGCTAGTTCAGTCACTGCTCTGTGCTTGACCTTGCTGACTGCTGTCTGCCTTTTTTGGATTACTCTGCTGCTGTGTTCTTTGGACATCTGCTCCCTGAGTCCTGTCCCTGCTGGAGGACCAGAATAAGATCTCCTGGTTTGCTTGACAAAGTTAAAAATGTTATTTCTCTTAGGTCTTTTTAAAATTTGCCTACTGTATGTTAAGGGGGGTTAAGGGGCGCTACTGTGGGTTGGGGGGAGCAGGCTGCCCTTGCCTAGGCTAACAAGATTTTTTTTTTTAAGTTTAACTGCTTGGTTGGGGGGCCTAGGGGGGTTGATAGTTATTTATACTGTTCGTTGCTTGTTGTTTAAAAGTTACAAATTCTCTAAAGTGAAATCATTTGCACTGTTTGTTGTTTAAAAGCTGTTTGTTGTTTAAAAGGTATGGGCTGCCTACCCCAGATTGTGTGAAAGTCTTCCTATCTGCCTTCACAGACCTTGCTTGCTGTTCATGGTTAGCTTGTTTGACTGAGGCCTAGTTATCACAACAGTTGTTTTATAGGTTTTTTAAAATTATCCTCTTGGACGGTTTCTGGGTCCTGGGTTTGGCTGCTTAGTTTTTAAGAACATAAAAGAAGCCATGTTGGATCAGGCCAATGGCCCATCCAGTCCAACACTCTTTGTTACACAATGGCAACCCCCCCCCCCCCCAAAAAAAAGTGCCATCTAGAGATCCACCATTGGGGCTAGAAAGCCCTTCCACTGTGCCCCTCCCAAGCACCAGAATACAGAGCATCACTGCCCCAGACAGAGAGTTCCAATGATAAGCTGTGGTTAATAGCCACTGATGGACCTCTGCTCCATATGCTTATCCATTCCCCTCTTGAAGCTGTCTATGCTTGTAGTCGCCACACCTCCTGTGGCAGTGAATTCCACATGTTAATCACCCTTTGGGTGAAGGAGTACTTCCTTTTATCAGTTCTAACCCAACTGCTCAGCAATTTTATTGAATGCCCACAAGTTCTTGTATTGTGAGAAAGGGAGAAAAGTACTTCTTTCTCTACCTTCTCTATCCCATGCATAATCTTGTAAACCTCTATCATGTCACCCTGCAGTCAACGTTTCTCCAAGCTAAAGAGTCCCAAGCATTTTAACCTTTTTTCATAGGGAAAGTGTTCCAACCCTTTAATCATTCTATTTGCTCTTTTCTGCACTTTTTCCAATGCTATAATATCTTTTTTGAGGTGCAGTGACCAGAATTTTACACAGTATTCCAAATGAGACCGCACCATCCATTTATACAGGGGCATTATGATGCTGGTTGATTTCTTTTCAATTCCCTTCCTAATAATTCCCAGCATGGCATTGGCCTTGTTTTTATTGCAATCGCACACTGTTTTGACATTTTCAGTGAGTTAATTACCATGACCCCAAGATCTCTCTCTTGGTCAGTCTCTGCCAGTCCACACCACATCAACTTGTATTTATAGCTAGGATTTTTGGCCCCAATGTGCATTGCTTTGCTCTTGGCCACATTGAACCTCATCTGCCACATTGACACCCACTTGCCCAGCCTCAACAGATCCCTTTGGAGTGCCTCACAATCCTCTCTGGTTTTTGCCACCCTGAACAATTTAGTGTCATCCGCAGACTTAGCCACTTCACTGCTTACCCCCAACTCCTAATCATTAATAAACAATTAAATTGTTTATTAATTAAATTGCCCATTTATACTCACTCTCTGTTTCCTATTAATTAGTTTTTGATCCACAAGAGAACTTGTCCTTTATTCCATGACTCTCGAGCTTACTGAGGATCCGTTGATGAGAAACTTTATTAAAAGCTTTCTGGAAGTCAATGTAAACACCATCTATTGGGTCCCCTTTATCCACATGTTTGTTCACCCCCTCACAGAACTCGAACAGGTTAGTGAAACAAGATCTTCCCTTACAGAACCCATGCTGAGTCTTCCTCAATAACTTGTGTTCATCAATGTGCCTACTCATTCTCTTTCGATAATGGTTTCTACCAACTTTCCCGGTATTGAAGTCAAACTGACTGGCCTGTAGTTTCCCGGATCTCCTCTGGAACCCTTTTTAAAGATGGGGGTGACATTTGCTACCTTCCAGTCCTCAGGAACGGCGGCAGATTTCAATGAAAGTCTACATATTTTTTTCCAGGAGATCCACAAGTTCACCTTTGAGTTCTTTCAGAACTCTTGGATGTATGCCATCCAGGCCTGGTGACTTATTAGTTTTTAATTTATCTATCAGCTATAGAACCTCTTCTCTCGTCACCTCAATCCGACTCAGGTCCTTCAACAACCCTTCCAAAATTAGCAAGTGGGCAAATGCTTCTCATCTTCCACAGTGAAGATGGAGGCAAAAAATGCATTCAGCTTCTCAGTCATTTCCCTGTCCTCCTTCAGTAATCCTTTTACCCCTTGGTCATCCAAGGACCCCACGGCCTCCCTGGCTTGTGTCCTGCTTCTAATATATTTGAAGAAATTTTTATTGTTGGTCTTTATGTTTTTTGCAATATATACCTCATAGTCCCTTTTTGCCTGCCTGATCACATACTTGCATTTGATTTGCCACAGCCTGTGTTCCCTTTTATTACCCTCACTTGGACTAGCTTTCCACCGCTTAAAGGAATTTTTTCCTTTTACAGCTTCCATTACTTTGTTTGTTAACCATGCAGGCTTTTTAAAATACCTATTTGTGCCTTTCCTAACTTGTGGTATATATTTTATCTGAGCTTCTTGGATTGTAGTTTTAAATAGCCTCCAAGCTTTCCCAAGGGTTTTGACTCTATTTAGCTTTCCTTTCAGTTTCCTCTTTACATGCCTCATCTCAGAGAATTTACCCCTTTTAAAGTTAAAAGTGGTTGTGTTGGTCTTTCGGGGCAACTCCCTATTTATGCAAATAGTGAAATCAATAACATTATGGTCACTGCTCCCAAACGGTGCAATCACTCCTATAGTTAATAACTCCTATAGTTAATAACTCCTATAGTTAAATTTCCTTTGGGGCCCATTATTTTGACCCAAAGCATTTCTAGAAGGGAATCTCCTTCTCTGACCTTCTCAGTCTTACTGGACTGTATACCCTCTCTGACATACAGAGCCACTCCACCTCCATCCTCCCCTCCCTATCCTTCTGATATAATTTATATCCAGGAATCACCGTGTCCCACTGATTCTCCTCATTCCACCAAGTTTCTGAAATTCCCATAATGTCTATGTTTCCCCCCAGCACTAAGCATTCCAACTCCCCGATTTTACCTCGGCACTTCTAGCATTTGTATACAAACATCTATAATTTCCCAGGCATGTTAGGCTCGCAACCTTCCTCCTACTGCCTCAAGACTTTGGCAGGCAGGCCATATTTTTTATCACCATCTCAGTGGACAACTCTAATCCATTGCCCAGTAGAAATGCAATAGCTAACCCTTCATTCATCTTTGAGATGAGTCCTACTGAACCAGAGACATTTCCTCTCCTGTTGACTTTTCCCCCAAGATTCAGTTTAAAAACTGCTCTGCCACCTTTTTCATTTTAAGCGCCAGCCGTCTGGTTCCTTCTGGGAACAAGTGGAGACCGTCTCTTTTGTACAGCTCCCGCTTGTTCCAAAAAGCATCCCTTAAACCCTTCCTCCTTACACCCTCATCCATGCACTGAGATTTCTAATTTGGGCCTGTCTCTCCAGCCCTGCACGTGGAACAGGTAGCACTTCTGAAAAGGCTACCTTGGGGGTCCTGGCCTTGAGTCTGCTGCCTAGCAGCCTAAATTTTTCCTCCATGACGTCACGACTGCATTTCCCCACATCATTGGTGCTAACATGCACCACGACCACAGGCTCCTCCCAGCATGCATAATGTCTGCTATCTTCACACCAGCAGGCAAGTCACCATATGGTTAGTATGTGGTTTTGCTTTCCAGCTATTTACCTGTCTAAGGATCGAATCACTAACTACCAAGACCCCCCCTCCCCCCTGCCCAGGGATGGTTCCTTGGTGCAAAAGGATACCCGCTCACCAACTGAAGAAGAGGTCCCTTCTGAGGATGCATTCCCCTTATCCTCAGCACGGTGCCCTGTTCCCTCTTGACCCTCATGCTCCCTGGCAGCACAGGGCTGCCATGTTTCAGAGTGGGGCTCATCTAGGGTGGCCAGATCGTCCTGGTCACCCGGGAAAGTCCCGATTCTGGCCCCCAATTCCCGCCTCCTGGGCTGGCTATACCGGGACCATTAGAGAGCCCGGTTTAGCCAGCGGGGAGCCGGCGGGCCGCACGCGCGGTCGGGAAGGCGGCGAGTGAGGGACCGAGCGTCCCTGCGCGTGCGCACGGCGGTGTGGCGGGCTCTGCGCATGCACGGGGTCAGGAGAGTGGGCGGCGTAGGGCCTTGCCACACCGCGTGCACATGCGCAGAGGATGCTCGAGTCCCTCACTCGCTGCCTTCCCTGACCGCGTGGGCCCGCCGGCTCCTCTCGCTGGCGTACGGCCCCGGCGGCGGCAGAGGGGGAGGCGGCGGAGGCGGAGGTGGCGGCAGAGGCGGCGGAGGCGGCGGCGGAGGCCGTGGCCGGAGCGGGAGGCGGGCCGGCCGGCGGCATGGTGGGAGGCCCCGGGTCGTCACCTAGCACCAGCCGCCGCTGCGCCTCCTGGCCAGCCCGCCCACCCGGAGGGGAGGCCGCGCCCTGGGAGAAGGTAAGCTGGCAGGCAGGGAGGGAGGGAGGGGGCCAAAAGCGGGGGGGGCGGCTGGCGGGAGGGGGCGGCCGGCCTTCCTTCCTTCCTTCCCTCCTCCCCTCCTCCTTCCCTCCCTCCTCCGTCCTTCCTCTCCTCCCTCCCTCTCTTCCTCTTCCTTCCTTCCTCCTCCCTCCTTCTTTCTTCCTCCCTCTTCCTCCTTCCCTCCCTCCCTCCTTCTTCCCTCCCTCCTTCCTTCCTTTCTTCCTTCCTCCCTCCTTCCTCCCTCCCTCCCTCCCTCCTCCCTTCCTTCCCTCCTTCCTCTTCCTCCCTCCCTCCCTCCTCCCTTCCTCCCTTCCTTCCTCCTCTCCCTCCTCCCTTCCCTTCCTCCTCCTTTCTTCCTCCCTTTTTCCTTCCTTCCTTCCTCCTCACCTTCCCTCCTTCCTCCTTCCTTCCTTCCTCCCTCCCTCCTTCCCTTCCTTCCCTCCTCTCCTTCCCTCCTTCCTTCCCTCCTTCCCTCCTTCACTCCATACCCTCCCTCCTCTCTTCCTTCCCTCCCTCTCTCCTCCCTTCCTTCCTTTCCTCCCTCCTTCCTTCCTTCCTCCTTCCTTCCTTCCTTCCTTCCTTCCTTCCTTCCTTCTTCCTCCTTCCCTCCTTCCCTCCCTCCCTCCCTCCCTCCTCCCCTCCTTCCCTCCCTCCTTCCTTCCTTCCTTCCTTCCTTCCATTCCTTCCTTCCTTCCTTCCTTCCTTCCTTCCTTCCTTCCTTCCTCCCTCCCTCCCTCCCTCCCTCCCTCCCTCCCTCCCTCCTCCCTCCTTCCTTCCTTCCTTCCTTCCTTCCTTCCTTCCTTCCTTCCTTCCTTCCTTCCTTCCTTCCTTCCTTCCTTCCGTGGCTCTCAAATATCCAATGTTCATGTCTTGCGGCTCTCAAACATCTGACCTTTATTCTGTGTTGCTCTTTTGTTAAGCAACTCTGGCCACCCCTGGGAGTAGACAATACTGACCTTTGGTGGACCCAAGCACTGATTCAGTGTAAGGGAGCTTTGTGTTTGTGTCTTCTGGTGCAATTTTGTTCTCAAATCCTGTATTTACTTCATCAGTATATGGGATAAGGCACTTTCTCAACTGTGCTGCAATAATGCAGCCTATTTATTTTGTCCTGTTTGCTCTGTTGGCTCTATCTGCGCCAACCTTCATCACTTTCAGGGTGTGGATCCCCCAGTGGGGTGGGCTCCCGACTCCCTCCGCCGGCTGTTTCTGATAGCCTGCGCCCCCTCTTTCATTTGATATGTGTCCTGTGTGGGTGCCACCCTCCCGCCGGGAGATGCCGCAAAATGAGCCCCCTTGAAGCTTATGGCGGCAGGGCTCGGGGGAAGCGAGCTAGACTGCTGTTCTTTTGAGGGGTTATAGAGTGTTTGGAGCCCGTCCCTGTGGCATTGGTCCATCATTGTGGGACCCAGGGGGCCGGTGCAGCGGCCCGCTGAAGCAG
The DNA here is from genome assembly GCF_032191835.1 of Heteronotia binoei. Lineage (NCBI taxonomy): Eukaryota > Metazoa > Chordata > Lepidosauria > Squamata > Gekkonidae > Heteronotia > Heteronotia binoei. The sequence goes on along the minus strand of NC_083228.1, from coordinate 72,206,621 downwards.
CCTGTCCGGTCACATCCGGGTTCCTGTCCTGCATCTCGACCTGTGTTATTAGTGACAGGTGCGCGCATACACATTCCTTCCCCCCTCAAGGTGTCCTTGGCTGGCCTGCAGATATTATGGCCACCCTAAGCTCATCTAACAAGTCCCCAGAAGTCTTCTCCAAGTGCCTAACTGACTTTCTCTGCTTCTAGGTCAGCCACTTCAGCCTCAAGGGTGCGAACTTGTTCCAAGGACCAGGAGCTCCTTGCATTGAGCACACACCCAAGATTTCTGTCCAATGGGCAGATAGTCATACATGTGACACTCAGTGCAAAACATTGGAAAGTTCCCCATCCCCCTGCTGGCATTCTACCTTCATGATAGGTTTTTAAATGTACAATCCTCCCTTTAAATTCTTTTGTGTTTAGATGGCTCTCCTTCTGGAAAATCTACTTACCGTATTGGAACACAAGGAAACTAGGGATCCTGGTTCCCAGTCCTTCCTGGTCTCTTACAGAGCCCCCAGGCCAAGATCCCTTTAGCTCTCACCCTTCGGCTCACGGCAAAGGCTCGCAGCTCTGGCAAGGTGTAGGCTTATAAATGCAAAGAGGGTTAGGCCAGCAGTCAGTCCCAGGCAACACAGACACTCCAATGAGCAACAATCACCTACAATCAGCAGCATCACCTACAGCAGGGGTGGCCAACTGTAGCTCTCCCAGATGTTTTTTTGCCTACTGGCTGGGTAGGGCTGATGGGAGTTGTAGGCAAAAACATCTGAAGAGCTACCATTGGCCACACCCTGACCTACAGCCCACTCAAAACAAACAGCAGTTCCCCAGCAACCACACAACTCAAACTCTCAGCAACTTCCCCCAGCTGTTTAGAAGTTAAAGCAAACATTCACCCTTGCAGCAGCACACCTTTCCTGCTCTCTCCAGAGCTCAACTGTGCTCAGTCTCTGGCAAGGTGTAGGCTTATAAATGAAAAGAGGGTGGGGTCAGCAGTCAGCCCCAGGCAACACAGACACTTCCAATGAGCAACAATCATCTACAATCAGCAACAATCACCTACAGCCCACTCAAAACAAACAGCAGTTCCCCAGCAACCACACAAACTCACACTCTCAGCAACTTCCTCAGCTGTTTAGAAAGCCAAACACTCAACCTTTCAGCAGCACTCCTTTCCCTCTCTCTCCCAGAGCTCTTGTTTTTTTCGGTAGTTTTATTGTTTTGCACCTGTTGTGTTATTAGAGGTTATTGTAATTTCTCATTGCTTTTTCAGGGGGAGGCTGGTTGGTCTTGAAGATTTCTGTGTATTAGTCTGTGCTGCTAGAAGAGGTTTTTAAAGTTGCAGAAGTTTGCTTTTTCAGGGACAATATGGACTTTTGAGTGTTCACTGTTCAGTGGGTACTTTCAGGTTTGTCTAATCCCCTCTTGAAGACATCTATGCTTGTAGATGCCACCATCTCCTGTGGCAGTGAATTCTATGTGTTAATCACTCTTTGGGTGAAGAAGTACTTCCTTTTATCCATTCTAACCCAATTGTTCAGCAATGTCATTGAGTGCCCACGAGTTCTTGTATTGTGAAAAAGGGAGAAAAGTACTTCTTTCTCTACCTTCTCTATCCCATGCATAAATGCTGTTTCACATTTGATTTGTAATGTTGTCAACTCCAGTTTCGGAATATCCTGGAGATTTGGCAGCGGTTCCTGGGGAGGGCAGGGTTTGGGGACAGGAGGCAGCTCAGCAGGGATGAGATGCCATAGAGTCCACCCTCCAGCACTGCTATTTCCATTACTGGAACTGATATCTGTATGGGATCTGGATAGGCTCCCTGAGAGCCCCCTGCGGTGGCTACATGTTAACCTCCTGGAGAAATGGACTTGGTCCCAGCCTTGCCAGCTAGCTCTCGAGAAACTCATCTTGATTCTGTTCTCAGCTCCAGACTTCACCCAACCCTTTCTGCTCTATACTGATACATTGGGTACTAGACTCGGAGCTGTTCTGGCCTAAGATCAAGGAAGGGTGGAGCGTCCCATCACTTTCCTGAGCTGGAAGCTGCTTCCCAGATAGCACAGATAGTATTCAACCCTGGAAAAAGAGGCGCTCATGATTAAATGGGGTGTCATGTCCCTGAGATATTACCTGTTATGAAACTCCTTTATCCTTATCACAGATCACACTGCATTCAGATGAATGAAAGACCATGGAGAGCAAAACAATAGGGTGCAGAGATGGATGCTGACTTTGCAGCCCTTCTTGTTTCAAGTGCAACATCGTGCTAGCAAACTACATACCAATGCAGACTTTATCTCAAAGTGAGCCAGAGACCCTGGGACCACATACCACTTTAAGGGGAAGAGAAGGAAAGGGATGGTGGCCCCTTGAAGGGGTTGCTGCTGCTAGGTGCAGAGTCGGGGATTTAAGGGCCAGCAGCCAGGAGTGAGGGGCTGCAACTGGGAGACTGGGAGGGAGACCAGAGGGAGGCTGAAGGTGACCATCTCGGTATGGGTAGCACAAATTGTGGAGGGATCTGAGAAAATAAACACAGCATGAAAGCAAGTGTTGGCTCTGGTCTGCTTCATTACTGACACCGGTTCTCTTTGATCTGTGCTGTGGCAATCACATAGACCCTGCTGGAGATGCACAGGCTGCATAGGCAGAAGATGAGCATTCAAACTGCTCATGCACATGCCTGGTGGGTGTGGGGTGGGTGCAAGCACACACTCGGCCATTCAGACAGCCAGGAAATGCACCCTGCATACATTTGTCCTCAGATGAAATAGGAATGGGCAGGACTCAGGGGCAGATGTGTCTGTGTAATTGTGCACATTAATTTTGGAGGGGAGGCATAGCTGGGTTGGGACAAATTTTTTGTGTGATCACTTCTGCAATCTGAGTCTTATACATTTCTCATGTCTGTTGAAACATGTGAACTTCCAGAAGCTACCTGCTCTGCATAGGTGCCCAAGTTGCTTCTTGGGGCCATTGACAGTCCTTTTAATGATGCGAGCAGGTGGAGAAATTGCAGAGAAGGCAGATATAATGGTGTTAAGGAATAATTTCACTTTTTTCTTGTCTAAGTTCCTTACACTTTCCTCCTGTGGTCTGTGAAAAATTATAGCTTAGCACGTGACTGCAAAGAACCTTAACAGTAAAAGCCATATTCTGCCTAGAGTCTTATTTCTATGTAGCCTTCCTCTCACTAGTGCAGTTAACTGAACATGGTCCCATGGAAGAGTGTTTAGGTGTGTCTTCTTTTTAATGGCCTTGGAAAAATATTGTGAGGTCCTTGTACTGATACTGCCATTCAACACAGAGCTGGAGCAAATATTAGAACTCTCTTAAGGTATCCTGATTAGTATTCATCTTTGTTTTTAGTAGCATGTTATTTTTAATGAATGCTTGATTCATTTTTAAAAAAAAAAACAAGCCTAAGAGATTAAATTTGTTAACTTTAGCAAAGAACTTGGATGTAAGATGAGAATGAATAATAAATATGTAATTAAACATATAACAGTGTTATGTTGCAAAGTATAACTGCAGTAAAATCTTTTTTTTATTAATTTTATAGCATGCTCATTAGTGATCTTAGTAGCACTTCTCTGGTTCATAGTCTGGCTCCTTCTTACATCATTTAGATTTGTATCCCATTGAATTTCAGTGGGAGCACTCTGTAGTTTTATTGTAATACAAGTTCGAACATTTCCAGTTTCCTGGATATATATTGCAAACTCTAGTTCAATAACTATGAAGAATGCAAGCATGTTTTGCTATAAATAGAATAATCTGATGTTTCTGTCCTTCCTATATGCACTGGGCTTGTAGGAATACAGTGTACCAACCATTCACCATTTTGATTAGTGTCTTTTGAAGGTGATTGTGAAATGCAATTGGTTGACACTTGCATAAGATTTTTTCCCCAAACTCAAGGTAGTTGATAGTCAGACAAAAAAACTCCCTCCTGTTTTTGCAAGCAATCTGACCACTATAAATTGACAGTATAATCCTAAAAATACTTTCCTGAGGGTAATAGAGTCCCCACTGAACAAACCTGAGTATGATTCTGAATGAGGGATAGCAGGCCTCCCACTATAGTAAGAGGCTTTCTAGTATCCTGTTTTGCTGCCCCTTGGTGTTTTGGGTGCCGATGGGAGGAGATGGGGTGGGGAATTTTATTATTATTATTTATTACTTTCAATTTCTAACCCACCCTCTCTGCAAGTGGACTCAGGGCGGCTAATAATCAATTCAATTCAGACAGTTATAATTACTATTTAAAATAAATAAAATACAATTACAATTTAAAAACATTCTATGATGCTATACATTTAAATATAGGTGGACTCTTCTGTCCTGATAGTGATCTTATAGTAACCGTAGCTCTTTAGCAATGTGGGGTGGCAGTCCTTTCCCGGTTTAGATGTTAAAGGCCTGTCGAAACAGTTCAGTTTTGCAGGCCCTGTGGAAGGTAGAATAGGGTTGCCAAGTCCAATTAAAGAAATATCTGGGGACTTTGGGGGTGGAGCCAGGAGACTTTGGGGGTGGAGCCAAGATCAAGGCTGTGACAAGCATAATTGAACTCCAAAGGGAGTTCTGGCCATCACATTTAAAGGGGCGGCACACCTTTTCAATTCCTTCCTTCCATAGGAAATAATGAAGGATAGGGGCACCTTCTTTTGGGGCTCGTAGAATTGGATCCCCTGGTCCAATTTTTTGAAACTTGCTGGGTATTTTGGGGAGAGGCACTAGATGCTATACTAAAAATTTGGTGTCTCTACCACAAAAAACAGCCCCTCCAGAGTCCCAGATACCCATGGATCAATTCTCCATGATTTTCTATGGGAATAAATCTCCATAGGGAATAACAGAGTTCCCAGCAGACATTTCCCTCCCCTCCTCCCGCTTTCTGACAACCTTGAAGCGGGGGGAGGGCCTCCAAACCGGGGGATCCCCTGCCACCACCTGGGGATTGGCAACCCTAAGGTAGAAAGATTCCTCAGGGCTCTTATGGCCTCCGGAAGGGCATTCCATATTTCTGGTGCTGCCACCGAGAAGGCCCGAGCCCTTGTAGAGCATGACCTGGCCTCCTTTAGCCTGGGGATGAATAGTAGGTTTTGCATCCCTGAATGCAGTGCTCTCTGGGGAACATACGGAGAAAGGCAGTCCCGTAGATAGGCAGGCCCTCAATCATAAAGGGCTTTAAAGGTCAATACCAACACCTTGAAATGGACTTAGAACACAATAGGTAGCTAGTGCAGCTCTTTCAGCATTGGCTGAATGTGCTCCCATTGAGGGAGCTCCATTAACAGCCATGGCACAGTGTTCTGCACTAGCTGTAGTTTCCGAGTCAGGGTCAAGGGTAGCCCCATGTAGAGAGCATTACAGTGATCTATTCTTGAGATGACCATAGCATGGATCACCATTGCTAAGTCATCATGTTCCAGAAATGGGGCCAACTGCCGTCCCTGCTGGAGATGAAGAAAGGCGGATCTGGTAGTGGCTGCTACCTGGACCTCCATTGTCAGAGAGGACTCCAGTAGCACACACAAGCTCTTGACCTTAGGGGCCGGTATTAGTGGTATGCCCGTCAAGAGCCAGTAAAGGGATCTCTCCTCCTGGGCCACCCCGACTCAGGTAGAGAACCTCCATTTTCATTGGATTCAGCTTCAACTGACTTAACCTGAGCCAAGATGCTACAGCTTGAAGAGCCAGGTCTAGATTTTCCGGGGTACAGTCGGACTGGCCACCCATCAATAGATAGAGCTGGGTGTCATCCACATATTGGTGACATCCCAGCTCATACTCTTGACAATCTGGGCAAGGAGGCGCATATAAATGTTAAATAACATTGCGGACAGAACCACACCCCTGTAGCACACCACATGTAAGTCTTTGGGATGATTCTTCCCCTATCACCACCCTTTGTCCCCAACCTTGGAGAAAAGAGGCCAACTATTGCAAGGCTGACCCCTGAATCCCCACATCAGCGAGGCAGCTAGACAGTAGCTGATGGTCAATGTATCAAATGCGGCTGACAGATCTAATAATAACAGCACTGCTGAGCCACCCCGATCCAGGGAAGAAAACATGTTCCACCATACGTATGTCACTTATGTTAGAAAATGGAAGTGACATGGTTGACACTCTTAGCATTTTGCAAAAATTCTATGGTAAAACCAGAAGCGATGTAAGTGCACTGGCGTGTTTCCGGCTTGCCAGCCTCCCCCCACCCCTTTCTCCAAAGTACTGCTGTCTGTGGCCTGGCTACCCTATTCTGAATAGACCTGCTTCAGATTGCTCTCTGACTTTATCAATGGATGCACACAACAGATTGAAGAAAATATGCATTTGATCTGGTATCAAATTAAGTTATAAAAGCTATGGACTACAGCCTTATGCAAGTGGTCCCATGCAGTGATTTCTAGCAACTGGGGTTCTTCCAAAGTGACAGACAGAATTCATGCCTACAAAGGCATGCCTGTTTTGCTTAGTGGAAGGAACAGCTCTCTGTGCTGTAGGACTGCTTCCTCCCTTGATATCCTTGGGGAATAGGGTTGCCAATTCTGGGTTGGGAAATTCCTGTAGATTTCGGAGTGGATTGTGAGGCAAGAGGGTTTGGGAACAGGAGGGATCTCAGTGGAGTACAATGCCATAAAAACAACTCTTCAGCATTTTCTCCAGGGGGAACTGATCTCTGTAGGCTGGAAATAGCTTCTAATTCTGGGAGATTTCCATGCCCACCTGGAAGTTGCTAAGGGGAAGTTCATAAATGTCTGCAGAAGAGTATACAAAAAACAAATAACCTGTGGTGCAGATACAACCAATGAACCCTGGAAGCCTATTGACTGGACTGCATTACCTAAACCCAGCAGTGGGGACTGACAATTGTGAACACCAAGTTTCTGAATGAACTTTCTGTAAATATTTTCTCAGCTGAATGAACTTTCTGTATATCCTTTCTCAGAAATATAACTTTCTCCTCTACTGTTTCAGTGAGAGTAATATATTAATTTGTGAAGTATGAAAAATGAGGTAGTTTTGCATTAATGAGAAATGGAACAGTGCTTTGCAGTCAGCAGAATAATCAATCAATAATAACGAGTCAGCATGTACTGTTATTTTAAAAAAAGGAAGAAAATAATAGAATGGGTGGAGAGCTGCTCTGGTGCCCATTACACACACACATCTTACTGCAGATTTTCAGAGCAGTAAGTCTTTAAACTTGACTTCAGATTCTGTGCCTTTTACATTCCATTCTTTTTCTTCCAGTGTATTTCTTCTGCAGCTTCAATTTAAAAAAAAGCACCTTTCTAAATCAGGGTAGAACATCACTTGTGGTGTGTGCAGGGTGGTGTCCAAAGTTTTTTTAAAAAATATGTAATTGTCCTATTGCAGCTGTGCAGTAGCATCCAGCAAACATCTTCAATTTAAAGGGGGGGGGGGGGAAACCCTGCTGTTGAAATTTACACAACTTTTTTAGAAACTGATAAGAAGCTGTGAAGCCCCATTTTCCATATTGCAGAGCACTGTTATCAGCAAATGAAAAATGAGAAAGAGCCACACAATTTCATAATATGCAGGAACATGTTGAATGTACAGAATGCAAGGTAAAACCAACTGAAACTGGCATTGCCAGCTGTGATTACTGGCAACGTGTCTGTGTGTCTCTGTCTCTCTGTCTGTGTCCATCACACTTTGAACAGAGCTGCAATTTGTATGGGGGAGGAATCCACTGGCAGAAGCTCTGGAGAGCTGTTTTAGTTTTGAAAAATATAAAAAATAAAAATGGGGGTTATTTTTGCTGAAGACCTAGCACACCTGCATAGTTCTGCTAATTTTCTGCCTCTCCTTGCAAATGTGTATGGTTTTCTCTTTGTGATTCTCTAATTTAATCCTCCAAACTGGTTGTAATCTTGGCTGCTTTAAAAAGCTTGTCCTGTACAGATTGTACTCTTCCTCCAAATGGATCAGTCCCAAACAATTGTAAAGTCTGGTGGGTTTGCAGAAGGTCCATGTAGCCATCTTAATGTTAGGCCTCCAGAGACTGCCCAAATAGTTCCACTCCAAACTTTGTTCACTAAATATTAAACGGAAAAATGTTTTCAATGCATTAGGCTTCCCATCCCAGTACCCCTCTCTCTTTACATTTTATTTCAATTTCATTCTGAGGATCTCCCTTTATTTTGTTTGCATGCAGTATTGAAATCTTTTTTTTTGCACTGGGGATGCTGGCATTTGCCTCCTCTCTGATCCCCCTTTCATGTCAATACCAACAGGGAACTAAACCTCATGTAGCTCTTTTTAAAACATTCTGTCATTTTTTTTTCACTGATCTGAGATTAGGGGTAGTTTTATATGCTAGATTCATGCTGCTTGTTAAAAAAATTTAAAAAAAAATTAAAATGAGAGAAAATAGAGCTTGTACATGGATGAAGGAGGGAGGATGGCGGAAAGTGTAGCGTGGGTGAAATGACCGCAATGTGGGTGGGAAATTACTTTCAAGGGGTGGCAAAATGGCAAAGGGGAAATCTGAGGGAATCTGTATGCTTCTGAATTACCGTACCTTTGGCTTGGAAGTGAAGGGAAAATCAGCACAAAATCACTCTCAGAAAACCTGAGGAAACAGCGACCAGAAAGCAAATTAAGCACTGAAGAGTGGAAAATCAATGCAGAATGACAAAGAGAACCCAATGGATATGCATGGTGAAGTGAAGAAAACACCCATGCATAATAGGCCTGGGAGATAGGGAGGGAACGCTCCTTCCTTTCATTGGGAGTATTAGAGTTGCCCTGGAGCACTCTGGAGGCTGGGATTAATAATATACCAATCCTTCTTTTGTTCTCCTTGTACCCAATTGTGTGTAGATATGATGCCATCAAAACAAACCATGTTATTTACTAAGCAGCAAATATGGAATCTTCAGTTCTTGGAACAATTTTTAAGGGGAAGAGAGAAGTTCTTGGTAATTTTTAAATATTCTTTTTTAAAAATAGAATCTAGCATTTACCCATGTCCAGTAGTCACTGTTTGAGGTAGTCTGTACTTAAAACAGTTGAATGTTTATTTTTTCAGAACAGATTCTATTCAAAGCCTTTTCTGTTTACTACAAATGATGGAAAATCATTCCTTATAGAGACTGCTTTGTGCTAATGTGATGTGCTCTTCCTGTGTACTTTCTTTTCCTTCTAATTGCTATAGGAGGACAAATATTCACCCTATTTTAATGTCCTTATGAGTATCAGCTCCTGCCTTCCCTTATAGTTAACTTATTTTCTTGAGTAGTCACAAATTGACCAGGAAATTTTGTGGCCTAGGCAAATAATTTATAATTGGGGAAATCATCTTTAAATATAGAATGTGAATTGGTATCTGTCTGTAAATTATTTACATTTAAAGCCACTCAACATGTTCACAGGGGTATCATCAGATTAAAATCGAATTGAAGTTTGTATTTTAAATCAATAATTAATTCACAGTAGAATTTATGCAGTATTCTCAGAGTTTAGAGCACCTTTTGTGAATGATCTTGATGATCTCTACTCTGTTCAGGCCAGTCATCATTATTTCCAAATTGCAAATGGAGGAGTGAGGCTTGCATAGGAATGTTGGTGGATTTGGAAGCAATCCTAAATAGTATACTCAGAAGTAAATCCCATTTTAGTCAGTGGACTTACTCTCAGGAAACTGCATTTAGGATTATGGCATATGCTGTGAGATTTGAACCAGAAATACCCCAGTGCATCCTTGTAGCAATTGTACCAGAGGAAAAATTCTCATGTCATTTTAAGCCCTTATAGTTTGTATGATCATTCTTTGAATCTAGTTATACAACCAAGTGACCACACTAGGGGTGTTCACAAAAACAATAGATATTTCTTGGGTTTGGGTATACCAAACCAAGAAAACGTCAGTATATACAGATATTCCCAAATCCCAATATTGGTATGATATTAGGATTTGGGAGGGAGGGGAGAATCAGTATTACCAAATTTATTTATCTCCCCATAACTTCCCTTCTCTTCCTGAGTCTGCTGCAGCTTCAGCAAGCATCAGGGAGTGAACGGAAGGCAGCAGTCCCTTTAAATACCTTCCTTATACTCTGAATCACATGCTGCCACTGCAGGCAAGACTCAGGGAAGGAAGGGGAGATATTTAAAGTTTAAATACCCTCCCTTTCCTCCTTGTCACATCATGAAGAGAAAGGAAGCAGAAGGGTTCCTCCCAGGGAAGCCTATCATACTTGTGACCTGCTAGGCTCCTTCCACCCCCACCCCGGTTTTATTTCCCCCTGCTCAGAAGTGGGGGTGGGGAGCAAAGCAGAGGGGGTTTAAGGGCTTCCAGTCAGGCTTTCCTGAGAGGAAGCCTTTATTTAAACTCCTCTGCTTTGCCTTCCCTTCCCCTGAATAAAAGCTGAATAAGATTGGCTTTTATTTGGGATCACTTATCAGTAGCCAAATCACAGATTAGAAAATCTGATACAGTTTAATAAATACCCCCAAAATATCAATAAGGTAAAACTTAGGTATTTATTTGGTTCAGTTTATGCTGAAGGCAAATCTCCAGATCACACCAAATAATACATTGCATTTTTAAAACCCGAATTAAAACCTGTGTGAAGGACCACCAATGGAAATGGGGACATTCTTACATTTTGTCATACAGACAGACATTGATTCCTAAATTGGTGTTTAAATTTATGTGTGAAAGATCCAACACTGCTTGTTGTTTCACCAATTATTTTACAGATATGGAAGATATGCTGAATGCAGAATTAATCAGAAACTGACCTTCATAAAACACATGCAGTTCTGGCAGAATATCAAACTAGACAGGAATGTTAGCAATGAGTTTATTTGTTTATAGTCCTGATAGTTTAAGAGCTGTGTTGGGCACTTAATTTATGAAGGTTCAGAAAGTCATTGACTATGGTGGTGGGAGGACCCAATGTACTCTTTTTATGTTCTGACAACAAAACATGAACTAGAATTTGCTACTAATGGACACTCACAAGTTGTCCTTGAGGTGTTCACCCTACTACCATCTTCAGATATTGAATATGTAGGGAATCATTCATGGAATGGCAGTATAGAGCCCTTTGGTCTGAAGGCAGGAATAAAGTCTAGATAGACTATTTGTCTTTTCTAATCCTCGACAGACACCAGACCCAGCACTGCCTGTAATTTATGTTAAAGGAACACAGCATGGGAGAAGAATCACATTCCTTTGACCAGAGCTCTTCCACATAGCATTTCTGCTAGACGGGTTACAGTGCGGTATCTCATTGCTTTTTCTTGTCTTTTTGGCACCTGACACGTGTACTTTTCACTTTTAATTAGAAAACACAGCAAGCACAAGAAGCATTTGCTTGTTAAATTTCAGGTGCCAGTGGGGATGGAAACAATCCAAGAACTGTACATTTGACCTAGCAAAGAGGGACACATGTCTTCTTGTAAAATCTTTTTTTAAAAAATTTAACAGCTCACAACCTTGCTTACTGTCAATTAGTGGCATTTTATGTTTCTTAATGTGTTGTATTTTTTCACCTGGGAAACAAGTAATGAAAAAGAGTATTTTTTCCCCATCCTGTGTTATACAGAGAAACTTTGTTTTTAACTTTCTGAATCTTTTCTTTTTCATGTTTTGTGCACTTAGTAAGAAATTCCCCTTCTTTGCAAGAAACATGGTCCTTCTCACAATGGTAATGAAAAATTTTAGGGTTGCCAGGTCCTCCCTGGCCACAGGCAGGGGATGGGGGACTTAGGTTTCCAGATCCAAGTTGGGAAACTCCAGATCCAGATCCAAATTGAGAACTGGGGATGGAGCCTGGGGAGGACAGGGACTCAGTGGGGTACAATGCCACAGAGTCCACCCTTCAAAGCATCCATTTTATCCTGGGGAACTGATCTCTGTAATCTGGAGATGAACTGTAATGCCAGGGGATCCCCCAGGTCCCACATGGAGGCTGGCATCCCTAATTAAAGTTTCATTCCGCTAACGTGGAGGGTTAAGCTGGGCTGTTCTGGGAAATGGGTTGCCTTATAAATGGAAAGGAGACAAATCTAGACCCCCCCCCCCTTCAGAACATTAGGAGAAAACAAGCGGGGATCTGCAAGGCACTTGTGAACGTGGCTATGCCATTCCCTCACCTTTGCTTCCTCCCCTTTCCCCCTACTTCTCTCACACTCCTTCTCCTTCCTGCCACCCCTTTTCCTACTCTTGCTCTACTCCTTGTCTGTTGCTTCTTCTCTCTTTCTTCTCCCTACCTCTTGCTTTCTTTTTCTGCCTTCCCATCTCATTATTATTCTCAAGATGGAGATTATTTTTTACAAGGTTATGTGGTACCAAAGCACAACAGATTGATGTAACAACAACAGGTGGATATTTGCATAAGGGGAGGGGGGATTTTCCACCATGAAAGCATTACTTTCTCTTGATTATCAAATTGAGGAGTTGTCCAATGAAAATAGGCCATAATTTTGTGCAACCCAAGAACTAGTTTTGGTTCCTAGATCAGTGTTGCTTTTCCCTTTTCATTTGATGAACATGCAGTGATGATGTGATGATGAAAGCTACCAGAGTGTAATGCCATGGGACACATAACATAAGAAAGGCTCATAAAAACTGGCATCATAATAGGCTGCAAGATTTGCATGGACATGGAATTTTTACACTTCATTTTTTAATTGTCCTCTGATTATGTTCAAAACTGTTCATGATTGTTCCAATTCATTCTTTTTTATGTATGATAATATGATTCTACAATAGGACAGAAGACATATTTATTTAAAAGCTTATAACAGTAGATTCCTGAAAATAAAGTTGAAATAAATGTTATAGCAAATTGATAGGGTTTTGGGTTTTTCCATGGTGCACTTTCTACAGCAACCTTCTCTGGAACTAAATTATTAAATAAAGGTTATTTCACTTTATTAATTACTTTTTTAAAAAATTAAGATGTTTCACTTTATTTCTTGGGAGTTAGACATTTCTGTCCTCTTTCCCAATTCTCAAATCTACACTCAATATGAGGTAAAGGTAATCCCCTTTACAAGCACCAGTTATTTCTGATTCTGGGGTGATGTCGCATCATGACGTTCTCATGGCAGACTTTTTTATGAGGTGGTTTGCCATTGCCTTCTCCAGTCATTTACACTTTACCCCCAGCAAGCTGAGTACTCATTTTACCGACCTCTTGAGCTGACTACTTGAACCCAGCTTCCTCTGGGATCAAACTCAAGCCAAGAGCAGAATTTGGACTGACGTACTGCAGCTTACCACTCTGCACCACAGGGATCAATATGAGATACACCTTGTCAAATACATACTTATTGATATTAGGCTGGTTCTGGTAGAATTTATCATGTTGTGGGTTTAGTTGATGTTCTCCAAGCCCTTTGATTCATAATAGCAGCTGATTTGGGAAACATGCTTGTCCCTTTCCATCAGGTACCATTGATAGGCATTCTGAGCAACCCTCTTCTCCTTTCCCCTGTTCATGTATCTCTAGATCTATGTAGTGCTGATTCCAGGGATAGTCAAACACGCATACATTATAGTCAAGCTAGGCAGGATCTCATATCACATCCCAGCAGCACCTGTGAACTCCTGCAATACAACCACCTTCTCTCTATCCTAAAGATACACACCACTTTATTAAATACTTTCTAATTTCCCTGTCTAATTTGTGTGCATTATTCTTTGTTTTTGACTGAAGATCAAAGGGAAAAAAAGTTTTAAATAAATGAAGTGCCGGGAAATGAACCAGTTAAAGAAACTGTGAAGTTCTTGGCTGGGCCCCAAAGAAGTGATCTGCAGATCTGTGTGTGTTTGTGTGTGACAAGCTGAAAGTTTCTTAGGGTGGGGGGGAAGCATCAAAGTGTCGCACTCTAATTGTACTCCACTCCTCAGCCCTACACTGCACCCCTGAAGCAGCATATAATACATTCTTGTGACTGCCTACTCAGAGGTAAGTCACACTATGGTCGATGAGGGCCTTAGAGAAGTATGTTAAGGACTGCAGCCTTAGAGACATTCAAAAACTATATATGGCCATGAACTTTATAATCTCCTTAAAAAAAAAGCAATATTACCTAGTAGGCATCCTTGTTTCACATGTTCCTTTTTTCTTTCCTTCTTTTTCTGCTGCCAAGTTGTAGCCCAGTTATGGCAACCCCAAACCGTTTTCATGGCAAGAGACATTCAGATGTGTTTTGACATTGCCTGCCTTGTGTAGCAGCCCTGGACTTTCTTGGTGGTTTCACATCTATATACTAATCACAGCTGACTTCTTAGCTTCTGAGTTCTGATGAGATCAGGATAGCCTGGGCTATCCAGATCAGGGCCCTTTGGTATAGATTCTGGCTTTATGCTGAAGTGGAAATTAAGCCAGGCCACAAGCCACAAATCAGAGTAGGTGGGGATGGGGCAGCCTATGAATTCTTTGAATAAGAGAGATTTATGGTTTCAATTTATATTAATCATATGTATTTGAGAGAATCAGTCTCTGAAAGTCTATGGGACTTATTTTTAAGTAAACATTGATGGGACAGAATGGTTTCCTGTTTTACATATAGAAGAGGAAAAGTTCCATTGAACACAACTAAGAGATATTTAGGATTACTTTATAGGACTGGCATTGTGTACATATTTGAGAGTAAATCTCACTGAGAAGTGGGACTTTCCAATAAACTTGCAAAGCATTGTGCTACGTAAGATCTTCCTAATTCTTGTTAGAATGCAACTGCAGGGATATCAGGATTCCCAGGATAGGATAGGGAGCTGGAATGGATACATGCCCACTTGGAGGTCATGTTGCACATGATAGGCAATTTTTACCTTTTCCCTCTTTGCTGTCTCTGTCCTTATTAATGTTCACACACCCACTCTGCTCTGCTCACACTTGCTGCAGCCCAGCTCCTTAAGCAGGGCTTTGGGTGCATATGGGAGCGAGGAGAATCCTGCTGGATCAGTTTGTGCTCAAGCCTTGTAAGACTTGGCTAGGAAAGGCAGCTCTTGAGTTCTAAAAGCCCTTCTTAGAACACTATACTGGAGCTGCCTTTTAGGTAGGGCTTTCAAGGCTTGAGAGCCAGAGGATACAGCAGCTCCATCTTAGGAAGAGTTTTTAGCATACCGGAGCCTAGTCTTCTGTTTTTGTTGGTTCTTTGTATTGGAAGAGGCCAGAGAGGGGGCATTGGACCTCTAGGCACCACCAGGAATTTCCAAGGCTCCTTGGCAACCAAGTTTGTAGAGCCCTGAGTATAGGGTACCAATCAGGGCAGAAAAGGGCTATCTCAGTATTGTTGGGGTAGAGGAGCAGGAGCTTGTGACTGGCCAGCAGCCAGACTCTATAACTGACTAGGGAGGATGCTTCCTTTGTCAGTGGTAATCTAAAACAGTGGATTAATGGGATATTTCTTGGTGAGTTCATTAGCTAGTCCATCCGTGTAATATTTGTAGTGCTTCATATAGGAATTTTCTTTGTAAGAATTGTAGGAATCATTCTCTGATCCCAAAAAAGGGGATGGACACGAAGGACATAAAAAATTATAGGCCAATCTCGTAACTACATGTGGATTATAAGGTATTTGCTTCAATTCTGGCACAACACTTGAAGAAAGTCCTATCGGCTTATATACATCAAGATCAAGCAGGATTTCTTCCAAGAAGATATCTGAAGGATAATGTGAGAGCAATATGTAACTTATTGGAATATTATAAGAATCACCCAGAAAAGCAATTAGCATTAATTTGCTTGGATGCAGGGAAGGCCTTTGATAATGTGAGCTGGCAATTTATGCTGAAACAGTTAAATATTGTAGATTGTGGTGAAAACTTCTGTAAGATGATATACTCTATATATGCCTCTCAAAAAGTAAAAATTATGATAAATGGTGAATTGTCAGAATCAATTAATATTCAGAAGGGGACTAGACAAGGCTGACCTTTATCACCATTGCTTTTTATTTTATGTCTAGAGACACTAAATAACCAAATCAGAGAAGATCCAAATATTAAAGGTACTTTGATCAAAGGTGAACAACATAAATTAAGAGCTTTTGCAGATGACCTGGTTATACTAGAACAACCATTGGACTTTATTGATCATCTGATGAATAAGATTAATCAGTTTGGCCTCGAAAAACAATTTTTGGCCAAAAATATGACAACAGAAGAGATTCAGCTCTTTCAACAAAAATCTGGGTTCTCTTATGAGAAGAAAGTGAAATATCTGGGAATCTATATGTCAAACAAATGTAGTAGTTTAAAAACAGATAATTATGATAAATTACTTAAAAAGATTAAAAAAGATTTGGAAAACTGGGATGATCTGAACATATTCTTAATGGGAAGAATTGCTACAATAAAAATGAATGTGCTGCCAAGATTGTTGTTTTTGTTTCAAATGATTCCAGTTCTATTACCAAACACTTTTTCTCAAGAACTTAACAAAATGGTAGCTAGGTTCATCTGGTGGAATCAAAAACCAAGAATTAAACTAAAAGCATTGCAAGACTCAAAAACAAGAGTGGGTTTTGGCCTTCCAGAATGGCAGCTGTATTACATAGCTTGCGTGCTTTCCTGGGTAAGAGACTGGGTGCTGCTGAAAGACAAAAGACAGTTATCGGTAGAAGGATACGACCTTACCCAGGGTTGGCATGCATATCTGTGGTATCAAAGACTGGAAGGTCATTCCTATTTTAAAAATCATTGGTTAAGGAAGTCTCTCTATCTGTCACGGGCATGATTGAAACCAAAAATTTACCAAAAAATACCAAGATGGGTTTCACTGTTCAAAGCATTTACACAACCAAATTTACTGAACCTGAGTAACTTTTGCAGGTATGAAGACTTACTGAAACAAGACAACCAGTTGAAATCCAAGGAAGAATTGGAGAGCATGAACTTTAATATGAGTTGGTGCTTGAGAACCCAATTAGAATCTAAATATGCCAAAGATAAAGCAGTAGGTTTCAACACTGAACAATATACATTTGATAAAATCTTTTTAGGGCCACAGGAGAAATTGATCATGACGCTATATTAATATCTATTGCAGATGAAAATGCAATATGAAACCATAAAAGATTGCATGATACAATGGGCCAGGAATATAGGGTGCAATATAACTTTAGAGGAGTGGGAATCATTATGGAAATCTAATATTAAGTTAACTAAGGCAATGTATGTTAATATAACAAACAAGTGCTGGAAATTTATGTCTCATGTTGGGTCTTTTTATCATATGTGGTGGACCTGCAGAACAGTGAAAAAATACTAGAAGATGGTATATGACTTTTTACAGAAAATATTAAAAATGCAGATCCAATTTAAACCAGAACTATTTTTATTGAATATATACAACAGTAAATATACAAAAGAGGCAAGACATTTAATGGCGCATTTTAACACAGCAGCTAGAATATTGTTTGTGCAGAAATGGAAACTTCAACAAGTACCCTTGAAACAAGAACTGATCACGAAAATTTTGGAGACAGCAGAGATAGACTATTTGTCTCTACTACTTGGTGGCAAATCTAGGGAAGAAGCAAGAAAGTATTGGATTCAAGCGATATATTCCTTTCAAAGCGCAAAGGTAGTGGTGAATGGTGAACTATCAGAACCAATTGCTATTCAGAAGGGAACAAGACAAGGCTGTCCTTTATCACCACTTCTTTTTATTTTAAGTTTAGAGATATGGAACAACCAAATAAGAGAGGACCCAAATATTAAGGGGGCAGTGATCAAGGGCGAACAATACAAGCTGAGAGCTTTTGCAGACGACTTGGTTTTTTACTAGAACAACCATTGGACTCGATAAAACATTTGATAAATAAGATTAATCAATTTGGCCATTGGGCTGGACTGAAAATAAATTATGGCAAAATGAAATTTTTGGCCAAGAATATGACATCAGAACAAATTTATCTTCTTCAACAAAAGTCAGGATTCTCTAATGAGAAGAAGGTGAAATATTTGGGCATTTGTATTTCAAATAAATGTAGTAATTTAAAAATGGATAATTATGATAAATTACTTAAAGAGATCAAAAAAGATTTGGAGAAATGGCAGGATATGAACATATCTCTAATGGGAAGAATAGCTGCAATAAAAATGAACATTTTGCCAAGACTTCTATTTTTATTTCAAACTATTCCGATTCTTTTAACTAATGTATTTTTTCAGGAATCAAATAAAATGATCTTGGCGTATATCTGGAGAACGAAAAAACCAAGAATTAAGCTCAAAACGTTACAAGACTCTAAAACAAGAGCAGGCCTGGGTCTTCCAGATTGGCTATTATAGAGCCGCAGTATTGTCTTGGGTGAGAGATTGGGCATTATTGAAGGACAGGAGACAACTAATATTAGAGGGCCATGATCTTACATTGGGCTGGCATGCGTATTTATGGTATCAAAGACTAGAAGGACATTCCTATTTTAAGAATCACTGGTTCCGAAAATCCTTGTATCATACATGGTCATAGTTAAAACTGAGGATCTACCAAAAAATTCCAAGATGGGTCTCACCAGCTGAAGCATTTACACCACCAAATCTTATAAGACCAAATCAGAATTGAAACAAGATAATCATTTAAAGTCCAAAGAAGAACTAGAATGTATGGATATTAAAATGAACTGGTAGTTGAGTTCACAAATAGAATCTAGATATACTAAAGATAAAATAATATGTTTTAATACAGAACAATACCCATTTGACAAAAAAAAAATTGGGCTCTCAGGGGAAATTGATTTCAAAATTATATGCATTTCTGTTACAAGTGAAAATGCAAGACAAGATTGTAAAAGATTGTATGGTTCAGTGGGCTGTGAATGTAGGCCATAATATTATGTTAGACGAGTGGGAGATTTTGTGGAAATCTAATATTAAATTAACTAAGTCAATAGCTTTTAAAGAAAATTTGTATAAGATGTTTTATAGATGGTATCTAACTCCCCAGAAACTTTCTAAAATGTATGCTAATATGTCTAATAAGTGCTAGAAGTGTACAAAACATGTTGGGTCGTTTGATCATATGTGGTGGACCTGTGAAGTGGTGAACGACTATTGGAAGATGGTACATGAACTATTACAGAAAATTTTGAAGACACAGATCAAATTTAAACCAGAAATATTTTTATTGAACATATACCCCAGTGACTATACAAAGGAGACAAGACATCTAATATCACATATTACAGCAGCTGGGATTTTACTTGTACAGAAATGGAAATGTCAAGAAATTCCTATGAGGGCAGGCTTGACTGAGAAAATATTGGAGACTGCAGAGATGAACTACTTATCCCAACTGCTTGCTGGGAAATCTAAGGAAGAAGCCAGAAAACATTGGGAGAAGTTTTATATGTGGTTAGATATTTAAGATTTACTGATGTGAACTTTTACTTTAACTTTTTTTGTTATATATACTATCCAAATTAGATATATAATTTGAAAAACAGATGGTTCAAATGTGGACTTGCAATCTATACATTATGGTGACAGAAACATCTTGGGGGATTTGGAGAGGAGGGTATAATGCCATATAGTCCTTCCCCCAAAATAGCCGTTTTCTCCAGAGGAACTGATCTCTGTCACCTAGAAGTCAGTTGTAATTCCAGGAGAATTCCGAAAGTTGAGCCCGAAAGATTCTACAAACCCTAAAGAAACATCTTGGATTATTGATTTATCATTATGCATTATTGATTTATCATTATGCAGAATGGTTTATAACTGTATTACTAGCGATATTAATGTTTTCTATTCCCACTTACCCTGTTCCCCTTACTTTTGTTTAAAATTAATAAAACTTGTAAACTGCAAAAAAAAAGAAGAAAACGCAAGAAAGTATTGGGAGCCGTGGTAGAGTTGGTGGGAAACCTCAGACTGATATTAAATAAGATTAGTTGATGTGAAATGCAATGGGTAATTAATATCTACTTAGTATGTTTAGAGAATATGATTCAATTTAGATAAGCTCAAGAGTGAATTTACAATACTCATACCATATAATGATTATTTAGAGACATATGGACTCTGTTTTTGAATTTATGGAAATATGTTATGGTCTTTTTATTTCTGTTGTGAATGATTCATAAACATGCAGAATGTACCTCTTTTCTGTTTATATATTCACTGTTTTCCCTTAAATTCTGTATCTTCTTTTTCCTTTAATCTTGTTAAAACTTAATAAAACTTTAGAACTGGAGAACTGTAGGAATCATGTAGGATTTGTAGGAATCTTTTTATAGGAATATTTGTAGTGCTTCATATAGGAATTTTCTCAGCTGAAAATGAGGCTTGACTTATCTGCTGTGCTAATATTTAGACCAAGCTCTGACTCTGTCTTGGGAAAGCATTATAGAGAGTGTAAAAAGTCAGACAGGTATTTGTCAAGGATGCTTTAAATATCTAATTACTAAACTATATTGCCTTTTTTGGCTTCCTGGTGTATGGGATTTTTATAGCTTGTTCTTTTTTCTTTCATACTTTTTGGCTGTAAAATATTCTGAGTCATCATGTTCTGAAATTTTATTTGTGCTTTCTGTAATGCAAGGAGACAGTCATATACTTAAAACTCACTAGACTCTGCACGATTTGTGACTCAGCCATCCAAACACTTCCCAACAGACATGCATGCCATCCCACTAAAGACTTGATGGGTTTATTTTTCCCTTGCTCTCCTGAAGTGGGAATTTGTTAAGTACTTTGCAGGTCATCTTATTTGTCTTGAAACTGTGTTCACTGTAGGGGTTCACAGGTTGTGCAGGCCCACCCTTTATCACTTTGAGTGTTACAGAAGTGATATATACTAGAACAGGCATGTCAAATGCCCTGCCCGCGGGCCTGAACTGGCCCCCAGAGGGCTTCTATGCAGCCTGCTATGGTCTGCTTCCTTCTCCCCCTCTCATGCATCTGTTGTCACCATTTTTGTTTTTCTCCATGGGGTTGAGACAGCCAAGCAAAGCAGCCTCTCCTTGCACTTTTCCTCTTCCCCCTTCTTCCACAGTGGAGGAGCTTAGCTCTGTATTTTTTCACTGTATTCATGCTCTCATGATCCAGTCTTTTTTAGTAGGAAAGCAATGTGAACTGTTTATATGAGGAATAACAAGAAGCCAATGAGGTGGAGATTGGGGATTTTGAGCTTAGGCTTCCCAGATAATAGGCTGATACTGACCACAATACATTGCTGTCTCTCTATTCTTGCACTGCCTCATGATAACTGCAGTTATTTTTCTGGGGAAGACTATAGCTTTGTAGATAAACAAATAGCCCTCAGTTCATATCATGGTGCCTTCACGTGTTCTTGACCAGCACATGAAGCAACTTATATGCAAAAGCTCACAATGCCTAGCCATTTAATATTTCCCCCTGGGTCCTAGAGCAGAGCATTGACCATGAGATTTTTGTAATGAATGGCAATAAATCAGATGTAGATTTGCAACTTACAGATATACACCTGAACAACACCTGAACAGCATACTCAGGATTGCTACAGCACTGACATTGTCTTCAGATTTTTATGCAATAATTCGGAGCTACTGGTATCAGTTATCAGAGACTGTTAAACAAACAAAATATTGCAAGAGTGCTAATGTTTTAAGTTTTTTTTAAAAAAAATTTCATTATGTTTGTCTGTACCCTGTATAAAGTTTACATCTCTGCTACCTGGCATTGCATTTTTGACACACATGGCCCAGCTCATCAAGTTTTCATCTATGTCAGATCCGTGCCTCATAAAAAATGAGTTTGACACCCCTGTACTAGAACATATCTATGTGCTGATGGCCAAAAAGCAACAGCATGCAGGTGTAAGAGACTAGTTATGAAGTCTTAGGAAATCCTTTGCTTTTCACTAGTGCTCCTTACGCACCCACGTCTGAAAGTCTAGAGTGACTTGCACCCATCATTATTTGGTGAATAATCATGAGTTTTCTCCCATGACAGGAAGCTTAGCATTGTTCTAAAAACTGTATGGGTAGGAAAACAAGCAGCATTTACAATTTGCATGTACCCTATTTGAATCCAAAGCAAATTACATTTCTGCTATTCCCCATGGGCCTCAAAAGCAATTTTCATGGTTAAAATAACTCTGATTTGTAAGCAGAAATAGTTGTAGCAGTAAAATGATGGTGGGTAGCCCCCTTTGTATGCAAAGGTTCCCAACAGAGAAATGCATTGAAAATTCTGGTTTCATAACAATCTTTTTGTAGATGGAGGTCCTGATCCTCCAATTGCCAGCACAGCACAAATAACTTCACTTATACTAATAGCTCTATTAAATTACTTGTGTGAATAAAATTTGGCATTGTATTCTTTCTTGGCTTTTCAGAACTGAATATGCCTAGTTCTTTTGACTTTCAGAATAGTGTTTTCTTCTGACACTCTTTATCACAGTTGTTATTTTGCTCTGAACTGTGTTGAGAGCAAAGCAGTAGTATAATGCCCCATGATTTTCTACATAATTATCAAAGGTTTTACATCTCTTTCCCCTTTTTTCTTTTCTTATAAAGGACACCATATATATTGAGATCGCCTCCATTGAAAATAATTTGAAGAGGCCTATACTTCTGTGGTGCTTTTAGTCAAAGATAGCATTTGCACTAACTTTCTAATACTCAACCATTAGCCATTTCTCTCTGTATACCATAAGCTTATTTGTCAAAATAAAAGGAAGGCCTTTCAAGAATTATGTACTTTATCAAAGAGAATGTAATTATACCTTACTCAAGTATTAGACAAGCTATGGGAGGCATACAAATTAAGATGTTTCAGTACTTGTAAATCAAACATTTATTACAGATGGAATTGAGTCATTTACTTAACATTTTTGAAAGCATCTTATAAATATAAATAAGTATTTATATAAATATAAATATGTCCAGTAAAAAAATGGTGTGTGTGTGTGTGTGTGTATATATATATATATCTATACACACACACACACACCGCATTTCTTGGTCCATAAGGCGCTCCGGACCATAGGACGCACCTTCCTCCTGGGGGGCGATCCGCTGCCTCCGCCTCCGATCCCGGCGCTTCCCCCGTGCCTGCCTGCCTGGCTCCAGCTTCTTCCAGCAAGTGCTGGGATCGCTACATGCTGCCCCCACTGCAAACCCAGCGCTTCGCGAACGCTGGCTGCGGAGGGGGCAGCGTGGAGCGATCCCAGCACTTGCTGGAAGAAGCTGGAGCCAGGCAGGCAGGTGCAGGGGAAGCGCTGGAATCAGAGGCGGAGGCAGCGGATCGCACCCCCCCCGGAGGAGGGTACCTTTGCTCCATAAGATGCACACACTTTCCCCCCCACACTTTTTGGGGGGGTGAAAGTGCGTCTTATGGTCTGAGAAATACGGTATATATTGTATGTATGTATGTATAAGTGTTTGTGTGTGCATACATACACACACGCTGTAGATAAACTCTGAGGGGAAAGTTTTCATTTATATATACAAATGGGGAAAAGATCTTGCAGTATCCTGTAAAAATATGTCTTAATCTTTCTAAAGAATCCCTGAAGATCTCAGCCAGTGTGGGCATAAGACTAAATGTAGCAAAAGTTATACATTGCTGGTATCTGGCCCCTGATAGTTTGATAAATATGTTCCTCACAACTTCTACAAAGTGTTGGTGATGAAATAAAAGAAGTTTAAGTTTTTGACATATTTGGTGGCACTGCCTGGAAGTTAAAAAAGTACTGGAAAGCAATGCTCACTTGTGAAGTCTTGTGAGCAAAAATTCTAGTCTGTGAGCTACTGGTATTAAAGTTGTGAGCTACTACATAAATTAGTTTGCTCTGGGGTCATTTTTTCCTGAGCTAAGACAAAAATGTGTGAGTCAGTGTAGCAGAAAAATAACGAGGTCAACACAGAATTTCTGGTTTGAAGCGAGGTATTTTACTCTTGGTACCAAAAGTGAGCTCAGTTGGGCTTGGCTGCCCCAAAGACTGAGTTAAAATCATTCTGCATACAGACAGTTTTCTTAACAGGCAAGCAAGAAGGCAGGCACACAGGCTTATCTGATTTCAAGATCCCTCCTTTGCAGAGTCCTCCCTGGTAAAATTCCATTACACCAACCCTTCACTTATCTATTACAGCAAGTCGCCTCTAAGAGGCCGCTTCTCTTATCTTAGCTAGCCAGTTTGGGCATACACCCACTATGCTGTGGCCAGCGCTTTAACGGAAAGTCACCTCAGACATTTTAATTTTGGGGGGCAAAGCATGCTCTTAATCATTATATTCCTTATTATAGGGGTATTAATTAATTATTCAGGGGCTCTCCTTCATCAGAGGCTAAAAAACTGAGATCTCACACTAACTATCACACTGACTATCACATGTGATAATATGTGTGCTTTACACTGCGACCAGCCAAATTTTGAAAATCTGGTGGTATCTCTAAACATGTTCCCTTTGATGTTGTCCGCAGCAAGTATGTCATTTTACTGTGTTTTAATCTATGCGGAAAAACATGCTATAAGTAAGGATTTTTATAAGTAAGCAAAGCTTTTTTGTCAAGTGCCCTTGCCATTTTCAGTCTCTGTGTATTGACTTGAATCTTTGTTTTGGGAATAAGGGAGAGTGTGAACTGTGCCTGCTTTGCTCTCTGTGTGAAACAGTTATAAATATCCATTTCTACCCTGTGGAGAGCTTTGGAGCTGCCTCCTCAAGGCCACCATATCTCATCCTAGAACCATATCTCATCCCAGCTTAAACTGTTTATTGTTGGGAGGGGAGAGAAGTTGGTGTGAACTAATTTGTATTGCTTTGCGTGGGCTTTTGTACTGTATGATTTGGCAGGCTGCATAATGGCCTGTTACATCAACTACCTCAGATATGCAGATGGTACCACTCTAATGGCAGAAAGTGAGGAGGACCTAAAGAACCTCTTGTTGAGGGTGAAAGAGGAGAGCACAAAAGTAGGCTTGAAACATCAAAAAAACTAAGATCATGGCATCCGGCCCCATCATACCTTGGCAAATAGAAAGGGAAGACATGGAAGTAGTGACAGACTTCACTTTTCTGGAATCCAAGATCACTGCACATGGTGACTGTAGCCATGAAATTAAAAGATGTTTGTTCCTTGGGAGGATAGCTATGGTTAACCTGGGCAGTATAATAAAAAGTGGAGACATGCCAACAGAAGTCTGTATAGTCAAAGCGATGGTATTTCCAGTAGTAACGTATGGCTGTGAGAGCTGGACCATAAGGAAGGCTGAGTGCAGAAGAATAGATGCTTTTGAGCTGTGATGCTGGAGAAGAATCTTGAGAATCCCTTGGACTGCAAGAAGATCAAATCAGTCATTCATAAGGGGAATCAACCCTGACTGTTCCCTGGAAGGTCAGATGCTGAAGCTGAAGCTCGAATACTTTGGCCACCAAGTGAGAAGGGAGCACTCACTGGAGAAGATCCTGATGCTGGGAAAGACAGAAGGCAAAAGAAGAAGGGGATGGCAAAAGATGAGATGGCTGGACAGCGTTACTGATGTAACAAACATGAATTTGAGCAGACTTCAGAGGATGGTGGAAGACAGGAGGGCCTGGCGTGACTTTGTCCATGGGGTCGCAAAGAGTCAGACTTGACTGTGCGACTGAATAACAGCAAAAATAATAGCCCTGAAGAGGGTATAAAACACTGGCCACCTCCCAAGTGTGCCAGATCTGACATATGTAATGCTACTGACTCTGTCTATCAATAAAGCCAATAAAGCCAACATTGGAGGCCTACTTTAATTGAGGATAGTCCTAGAGCTGACACTTTTGATAAGGTCCCACATAATAATCTTGTTGACGAGTTGGTAAAATGTGGTTTGGATACTATTACCATCAGGTAGATCTGTAACTGGTTGACAGATCGCACCCAAAGAGTGCTTGTGAATGGTTCCTCATCCTCTTGGAGAGGAGTGACAAGTGGAGTGCCTCAAGGATCTGTCTGTCGGTGCGGGTGTTTGCAGAGAGAGCGGTGTGATGTGCTCAATGGTGAGCCCCAGTAAAGAAGTGAGCCAGACACCTGCAGCTAGTGCTAAACCAGTGTATTTACAATATATACAACACGTGCTCACTAGCGCAGAAAAATACATTAAACACAGGACCAAAGTGCTCCGCCAGCAAGTGAACTCTCGAAGAGAGACCTGTGCATTGCAAGCACAGTCCATATATAGTTCTATCAGCCAATCCTGGCAGTCCACAGTCATGCTGACTCAGCAGGTCCTTTCCACCTGTCTTCTGCCGGCTCAAACCGGCTTGTAGATAAGGTCACTGTGACCTAGCATGCCAGCTAGATCACCTGCTGTCACATTTGAGCTGTCAAACTGTGTAAAGGTAGATTCAACTACTGACACTGTCTTGGGACCTTTTTTGTTCAACATCTTTATCAATGATTTGGATGAAGGAATAGAATGCTTATTAAATTTGCAGATGGTACTAATTGGGAGGGGTAGCAAAAACAGTAGAAGACAGAGTCAGGATACAGGATAATTTTGACAGGCTGGAAAACTGAACTAAAACAAATAAAATTAATTTTAAGGGGGATAAATGTAAAGTTCTGCATTTAAGTAGGCAAAATCCAATGCATCATTATAGGATGGGGGAGACTTGCCTTGGCTGTAGTATGTGTGAAAAGGATCTAGGGATCTTACTAGACCATACACTGAACATGGGTCAGCAGTGTGATGTGGTAGTTAAAAAACCAATGCAATTTTGGGCTGTATCAACAGAAGTATAGTGTCCAGATCACGTGAAGTTTTACTCTGCTCTGGTTAGACCTCACCTAGAGTATTGTGCTCATTTTTGGGCACCACAATTTAAGAAGGATATAGACAAGCTGGAGTGTGTGCAGAGGAGGGCACCAAAGATGGTGAGGGGTCTGGAGGCCTAGTCCTATGAGGAAAGGTTGAAGAAGCTGGGTATGTTTAGCTTGGAGTGTCCCACCCCCCCCCCCTCCATCTTCTGGGCATGGAGCAGGGTAACTGGGTCTGTTTGTGGGTGGAGGTATTTGTGAATTTCCTGTATTGTGTAGGGGCCCCTTTCAACTCTATGATTCTATGCTTAGCTAGTTTTCTCAAAGAATTTTGAACAAGTAAAATAAACCAAAGTGACAATTGGTGAGTTGTAAACACAGCTGTCAAACTGTCACTGTCTTTTTATTCTTTCCCAGATATCCAGACATTGCATCTGCTCTTCCAATTCATTGTGCTGGCAGTCTGACTGTCCATGCATGGTGGCTTTGTCAACTGTGAAGTCCTCCACTAGCTGTTTTTCAGAATTGCATCTGATTGCTGCTGTCACGGTGTCATTGATGGAAGTCAAAATCTGTTAGAAAAGTGTTTTGTCATGGAGAGGGTAGATAAACCTGTTGAAGTTACAATTGTGTGACTGTGAAAGTCAATGTTAAATGTAGCAGTGAGTTCCTACAAAATGCACATGTGTGGCTGCTGTACTGCTTCCTTGGATGGCCAGAAAAATGGCTGCTTTGTTTCTCTTTCCTTTTACCATGATTATTTCAGAGGTTCTAAGCTTCTGCTTGCAAAGTTCTGATCCCCAAATTCTGGTCACTAATGCTTGAAACATAGCATGAATCTTTGTATATAGTGCTTATATAGAGGAAAAAAACTAGCAATCTGATGTGCTGTTCAGGAGGGGGCTTGCAGTGATACAATCTTTGAAAGAACTAAGAAAGAAAGAAAGCTGCAAGAGGGTTATGTCTCTCTCATTTTTGATTGTGCAGAAGGTCACCTGCTGCCTTTTTGGAATGAGTATCAATTCAAATCCATGAGACAAGAGAAAGGCAGGCATCCTAATAGTTAAGGAGTCCCCTAATTTGCAGCCTGAGGGGACATAACTTATCATAGAATCAGGAAAAGTCATGAGTTTCAGACTTACTTCAGTGTGACAATTTTGTTTTGTTTTGTTTTTATCAGGAAGGATAGCTTTCTGTGAGGCAATGAAATGCTGAGGTAGTCACATGTGCCAAGAGCAGCAACACACCAAACCTTCTGCAACCTGAGTGGTGTAAGGGAAGGCAATAGGTACGAGCAGCCATCATTTTGTAGAAAAATAGGTAGTGGAGCCCATCCAGGGATTGTTATGCAGCTGCACCTACTATTTAATGAAGAAGGAGATGGAACTCTCAGAAAGGTTCAGGCGCTGTGCTCCTATGAGCTCCCGCTGAATCTGAGGCCTGGGTTAGTCTCATCATTGGCTGCTGTCAGATGACAGGCTTAGAGTGTTTTGGCCATGTCTGTAATTTGATCTTTTTTGTGTGTTGGATAATTTTGTTTAATGCTATACGTGCTCACCCCGTTGTTGATGTTTAGAATATTTGCGGAGCGATAACCATAGAGCAATCAGTCAGCATCCTTTTGTTTGTTTTTCATGCATGCAGATAAGTGCATAGCTGAAGCACTGGTTCTTTTTTGAGAACTCCACATTGCCCCCCAAGATGAAATAAAGAGGCGGACACAAATAAATTGGTAAAAATTATGGGCCACTTTATTAAATAACACAGCAACAGCAAGGGCAACCAAACTGCAGCCAGGTCAGGGCCAGGGGTCTCCCCTGCCTTTTTTCAGCGGGCGAGAGACCTGGCCCCCCAGCCGGAGCGGTGTGTCACATTTCTCATCAGGCAGACCCAGCAGGGAGGCTCGCACTGGAGGGCCCAGACACCAGACGCGCATCTCAGTGAAAGGCACCCATCCAATTGAGTCTCTAGGACAGTCTGCATTCACACACCTCGAGTCACCAATACCCAAAAGTTGATCCTGCCAGACCCCTAATTCCCAAAAAGGGGGAGGCTAACCGGTCCTCCCCAGGCTGCATGGTGCCATAAACCCAATAAAACCTGCCACAACTAAGGCCAAGTCTCTATTTAGGGCTTAGCACCCACCGAAAGGCCCAAAGCCAACACAAGCCCATGCCGAAGATCCCTCAGGAAAAGCATATTACCCTTTACCGAGAGATACACTCCATCCCCTCCGTAGAGGTCAGGTTATTCTGTAGAAATATCTGGATGGGGCAGATAGTGGCCCAAACCACCCTCCAATGCCTTACGAATCGCCTTATTTGCCCTGTAACGAGCCCTCTCTATCCCAGCTGGATTCCAAGCACTGCGCCACACCAAGCGCGGAATCATGGCTGACCAAACTATAATGGTACCAGGCCATGTCTTCCTAATGTACTTGAAATCATCTTGCAAGATCAAAGCCTTGCCTTTAATCAGCCCGAGATCATTCCCCCCCAGGTGAATAATTAAAACCTGAGGAAGAGGGCCCACACACCCATGAAATAAAAGCGGGAGCAAGCTGGGCCACTGAAGACCCCAGCGCCCCCGCCATTCAACTGTAACATATTTGCTGAGCCCCAGCTCAGAGCCAACAGCAGTTCTCCAAGCTTGATGTGCCGCCCCAAACACATAACTGTGCCCGTAGATGAGAACTCTGCTCCTACGGCCAGGAACAACAGCATCTAAAAAGAGAAACAGAAAAGTTATAAAAACCAAAGCTTAAACTACCCCAGCTCCTAATAACAAAGCTAAGAATGGAGCAAAGGGCGAATATAACCTTTATAAGCCTGAGACCGCCAACGGCCAAGGCGCTGGATGGACGAAGAATAATAATCCAAGGCCGTGGCCATAGAGGCCGCCCCAGTTTTAAAGGAGTGGGTACCAAACCTCACTCCCGACAACCCTAGAAGAGCTAAGGCCCTATACGTCACTGCCCAAAACTGATGTTTTGTCAGAGGGCTGCCTCCAAAATGTCAAAACAACAACCCTTCGCAGCCTCCCCGCATGGCCAAATAATTTAGCCAATGTGGAAACTGGGCAAAGCTCCACCTCAGAACAAGGACCCAATTCCACCACAGTCCCAATGCCCTGTTGATCCGTCTTGGATCGGCGGATGGTAAGAGCCGCCTTACCCCCATTAACCTAATGTCCCTCAATGACAGGGCCCTGCCAGAAACATTCCTGGAGCTTGCCACCAATTCACTGATCCGCAGCGCCCCAAAGTAGGTCACCAAAGAGGCTGCATGAAACAAAACAGCCTCAAAATGAGATGCACAGACTGCACTCCACGCCCCTTTCAAACCACTAAGAATCTCAGGAGACATAGGGTTCCTGGTATTGGACCTAGGCCCGACCTCTCTGGACCACCCTTCCAGCATCTTTTGAATACGAAAATCTGCTGTTTCCTCCTTATACCCCAATGCCTTGCTAGCAAAAGCCAGCGCAGACATGCAGCCTCTAATTGATCGCACGGCCAATCCCTTTTAAGGAAACACAGTAATGGAGCAACTGCTCCACCGGGAGGGGCCAAACAGTGTGATACCCTACCTCGGCCCTAAAGTCTTCAAACTGCCGCACAGCACGTTCGTAAGACTTCCTGGTGCTAGGCGCAATGGCTAGGCCTATCGCTCTGCAGGCCTCGGCTCTCCAATCAGCCATAGCTCCTGAGGCATTGGCGCCACCTCCTTATCAGCATTCGGGGCCAACTGATGAAACATCTCCAACTGTTTATGAAAGAGAGCGTCAGCCACCCCGTTATTCACCCCAGGAACATGTTTGGCCAAAAACAAAATGTTAAGCTGCAGACAACGCAGAGTGAAGGCCCTCACCAACCTCATAACCGTTGTGATTTGGATGAAAGGGAATTAATAACATGAACAACAGCCATGTTGTTGCACCAAAAATGAACAGTGCGATTGACCATATTGCTCCCCCACAACCAAACCGCAACCAAAATGGAAAAAAATTCTAAAAACGTGAGATCCCGGCTCAAGCTGGCCTGCACCCATAAATCCAGCCACACCTCCATGCACCAGTGTCCACGGAAGTAGATCCCAAAACCTAATGACCCAGCAGCATCGGACATGACCTGAAGCTCCGCCTCAAGCCTCATGTCCTCTCTCCAAAAAGAAATCCCATTAAATGATTCCAAAAACTCCTGCCACACTCACAGGTCCTCCCTCATGCTGCTGGTAACCCTAGTCCTGTGCTGTGGCAAGCGAAGGCCCGCCATAGCGTCAGAGAACCTACGAAGAAAAGCCCTACCCGGAGCAACCACTTTGCAAGCAAAGTTAAGGTGCCCAACTAACTGCTGAAGCTCAAGAAGCGTAACCTTCTTTTTGAGGAGGAAAATACTAATCCTATCCCTCAAATCCTCCAGTTTCTGACAAGGAATCCTGGATGATTGCACTTAAGTGTCCGGCTCAATCCCCAAAAACACAAGGCATTGGGCCGGGCCCTCTTTTTTCTTCAGCCAATGGCACACCCAACTCAGCGGCCAGCTCAATAAAGCAGGACAACAACTGAACGCAGTGTCCAGAACCTGAAGCCCACAAACAGGTAGTCATCCAAATAATGAACAACATCCTACAAACCCACTTTCTCATGCACAGCCCATTCAAGAAATGTGCTGAAACACTCAAAAGCAGCACATGATACAGAGCAGCCCATAGGCAACGCCCTGTCCATGTAAAATTGCACCGCAAAAGAGAAACCCAAAAGCTCAAAATCATCCAGATGGACAGGGAGAAGGCAAAATGCAGATTTAATATCACATTTAGCCCCCTGACCACAGCGTCGAACGACGCCCACGGTTTGATCAAAGGTAGTATACCTAACTGAGCATAGTTCCTCAGGTATCCCATCATTAATGGAAGAACCCTTGGGGTAAGAAAGGTGGTGAA
Organism: Heteronotia binoei; assembly: GCF_032191835.1. NCBI lineage: Eukaryota > Metazoa > Chordata > Lepidosauria > Squamata > Gekkonidae > Heteronotia > Heteronotia binoei. The sequence goes on along the minus strand of NC_083228.1, from coordinate 72,174,969 downwards.
TCAAGCGAAATTCACCAGGAGCCTTCTTTGGCACCACCCCTAAAGGGGAAACCCTAAGGTTAACCACTGGAGGACTAGCAAATGGGCCTAAAATCCTCCCCTCTACCAGCTCCTTGGCAATCTTCGCCTCCACTACATGCTCCAAACCCTTAACTGAACTGAGGTTCCGAGACCAAGTTGGTACCCGAGAACCCTGAAAAGGAATTCTAAAACCTAACGTAAAACCGTTCAACAAATATAAACTGTCAGCCCTACATGGGTACCTACGAAGCCATTGCTCAAGAGGTCCCACCTTTTTCCAGTTTGGGAAGGACCCCCGCCCTGTCTTTTCTGATCCTTGCATGGCTGAACTCTTGGACAGTTGTTAAACAGGGGGCATTCATGCTTGAACTGGCAAGCTTTCCGACTGCACGCCCCCTGCAACCCAAACTCCCAGCAAAGCAAGCGGGGTTGAACCGCCTGCCCCACAGAGCTGCGGGAAGATGATGATGAACTGGAAGGAGAAGAGGAACCCTTAGAAACTAAGTGACCGCTGTCAGAGCGGTCCCCTAGATTGGGCCGCGCAGGTGACATCACCTGCAGCCACATCTGTTGGTAAATCCGATCCCAAGGGAGGGAAGGGTACAAAGCGGCCCTTATCCTGAATTCCTGGTCGTATTGAATCCAGGCCGGGCCGCTGAACATCGTATACCCTTTGTATATGATGTTCATGTACTGAATCAGCACTGCCACCCACCAGGGCTGAGCACGCGCTATCTCTCCCGCATATATAAAAAACCCTGGAAGCCCATTGGTCCAGGTCCGATCAACCTTCCTCTTCCTAAGCTTCTCCTTCTCTTTATCATCAAGCTCTTCCTTATCTTGCAGCCTCTGAAAAATAACTGCGTTCACCTCGTCCTCCCCCTCCTCGCTTGAAGATGAGGGGGGCGAAGGATGCTTCGGGGGGGGGGGGCTTAGGAACCTTACGAGCAGGCTGATTACCCTTTGATTTTCCACCACCTTTACGCCCTGACATGTTCGCCACTCTAAGGGATCATGGCAAGAGGATTTGGAGCACAAGACAAAATTAAAGAGAGTTTGAACTGCAGTAAAGCAGCTTTACTACTCTGTGCCAAACCCCAAAACCACTCAATTTCTTCACCTAAAAAAGGCCACAGCCCTCACTTAAAATGGCTGCTGCCTCACTGGCACTTAAAATGGCCACCAAGAACAAGAGGCGAGAAGGAAGAACCAGCACAAAATGGCCACCAAGGACCAGAGGCGAGGAGGAAGAACAAACAACCCCAGTGCCTCACAAAATGGCTGAAGCACACCACCCCCTTGCTGCCTCCTCAGCCCAACTTAAAATGGCCGCCAAGGCCACAAGGCCATAAGAGAGAGGCTCCGTAAGTGAAAAAATGGGCCTTGGAAAAATGTTGCCTTCAAACGAGCAGCACCCCGCCGCCCCAACAAAGCGCCCCTGCAATCCCCCCCCAAAAAATGCCAACCATGAGGAGAAAATGGAGATCCAAATACAGCGCCCCTGCAATCACCCCCCCCCAAAAAATGCCGACAATAAGGGGAATGGAGGTCTTAGTACAGCACAATGCTGTATAGGATGCAAAGAGGGCCACCAGTAATAAGAAAAAGAGAAGCCCTGCCGTGCTAAATTGGCCTGAAACCGGTCCCACAACGCGCTCCGCAAGCCCCTACGCAGCAACACACTCCGTACAACAAACGGCCTCCAATGGCCTAACCCCACCTGGTGCCGGCTACGAGCGTGATAGCACACTCCTTCCCTTTCCGAGCACTGAAGGAGGACTGCAGAGAAGGGAGCAGAGGCTTCTGAAGGCACGCAGAAGCCCCGCCCCCTAAAGACATGCCTAAAGCGTGCCAAATTGCCCGCTCTTCCCTCCGAAGGGGGAAAATCTCCCCGGCAGCCACGCTGCAATGCGGCGGGCTGCCAGAGGTTCCAATCCATCTGCCGCATACTGTGGTCATTGGTTCTTATGCAACTGTATTTCTCTACCAGAAATCACTCCCTTTCCTGCCTGATCTTACTCCCTTTCCCACTAATTTTGTAGGGAAGTTTTCCCTTTTTTCTCTCCCCATAGAGCTTTTACATCAGAGCAATATTATAAAGTGGCTTGGAGTAAAGTTCCAGGGGTGGAATACTGACAGCCAATATGGGACCCTAAATAGGGACTATTTCCAGCACCCCCACCCCCAAAAAACAGCAAAAAGAATTGTTTTTCGGGAGTTTGTTACTCTAAAACAACACCGCCTCACTTTTCTGATCATTCTCAAACTCATTTTGCTCCAAAGATTTGGGAATGATTGTAGTAAAGCCAGGATAGCTATTGTGTGTCTAGAAAATGTGGATTTTTCTGTTCACATAGCAGCCATTTTTCTTGATGCTGTCTCCAGAGCAGCCATTTCTTCTCCCTGCCATGGGGGGGGGGGAGGTATGTGTGTGTTATTTTTTAAATTCATCACTAGAATCTTTTTACATCAATATGCCATTGTAAAAATAGGTATGGGAGATTCTTTGAATTCCCAGCTTCACTGCTTTTAAAAAGTACCGTAAGTCTCTAGCTGCTTCCCCTTGTAATATAAAGAAAAAGGAATATTCACAAGGGAAGGCACTAGAAATTTACTTTTTTAACATGAAAGTTGGAAATTCAGAAAACCTGCTTTACCCTACAGTATATTCTAGTGCCAGGTTTTTTTACATTACAAAAAGCCATGGTGGGGGTGTCCTTTTCTGGGGGATTGGGGCAGAAAACTGTGGTGCTGTGCTTCACCTGAAACCACACTAGCAACTGGGAAACTACAAAATCCCATCCCTGTGGAAGGCACCTGAGAGTTGGGGTAGAGAAGAACCTGCTATATTTAATTGTGAAGATACTGGTGTGCTGGCAAAAGGAGTGGGGAAGATCATTGTATTTAGCTAGGCACATTGGGAGCAAACCAAGGCCAAGTGGTGCTATCAGCAATTCTGAGGGTTGCTTCAGACCTGGCCAGCACTTATAGGAAGCAATATTTGGTCTGAAGCCTTCTTGCTTTTAAAAGGACTTCTTGCTTGTAAAAATTATTTGTAATCTTTTTATAGTGGTGTTGCATAGCTGATGTCTTGAGGACTGATTGTATTGTACTTTGCTGTTTTAATTTTCATTGGGTGTCTGTCTATTTCTTTCATTACTGCTTTGAAAGTCACCTTTAACACTTTATAAGTTCTGCATGGATTTTATGGGATTGTCTTGAAATGAGTGCCAAAGTATAAAAGCCGTATGGCTGAGATACTTTTATAACATTCTTGATAAACCCATATAAAGTGAAAAGAGTGTACTTCATCCTGTAAGATTACATCATTATGTTCCAGAAAGATGATAATCTGGAGCAATATCTATTAATTAAATCTGTTATTAATGTTAATTTCCAAGTAATAATAAGATGTCACAAGAAGTTGGAAGAGGGTAGGTTCAGATAAGCTGGGGGTGGGGGAATTCAGGAAAGCACAGATATTCTCTTATACAGCCAGGCCTCGAATTCAGTGGGAGCTCATAGGAGCACAGCTCCTGAACCTTTCGAGAATTCTGCCTCCTCCTTCTGAGAGTTCTACCTCAGAAGAAGGTGTCCATTGAATAGTAGGTGCAGCTGCATAACAATTCCTGAATGAGCTCCACCACCTATTTTTCTACAAAATGACCCCTGCATACAGCAGTGATGCTACTTGGAAGTCAGCAGTGCTGTAATCTCCACATCAGCCACAAAAACAATAATTTGAAATTTGTGAGTTCTCAGAGTAGAAAAACTGTACAGAAAGGTGAGGCTTAGAAAACTGATAGTATATGCTATTTAAACTGAGTCCTCGATTGTCTGCGTACTAAGTGGGGCAACCTAGGAGAGTAACTGAATTGGGGAGTGAATAGAGAAAGGAACTGGAGAGACCCCATCCTCCTCCAGGTGAGGAAAAAAAAATGTGGTCTAAACATTATCACTAAATAAATAATAGACCTGTTGTCTGTATTGCCTGCTGACATGTTCTGGAAAAGCATCCTATTCAGACCTAGGAGTGGGATGGGAAAAGGAAAAAAAGAACAGGAATAAGAACATAAGAGAAGCCATGTTGGATCAGGACAACGGCCCATCCAGTCCAACACTCTGTGTCACACAGTGGCAAAAATTTTTATATATACACACACACTGTGGCTAATAGCCACTGATGGACCTGTGCTCCATATTTTTATCTAAACCCCTCTTGAAGGTGGCTATACTTGTGGCCGCCACCACCTCCTGTGGCAGTGAATTCCACATGTTAATCACCCTTTGGGTGAAGAAGTACTTCCTTTTATCCGTTTTAACCTGCCTGCTCAGCAATTTCATCAAATGCCCACGAGTTCTTGTATTGTGAGAAAGGGAGAAAAGTACCTCTTTCTCTACTTTCTCCATCCCATGCATTATCTTGTAAACCTCTATCATGTCACCCCGCAGTTGACGTTTCTCCAAGCTAAAGAGTCCCAAGCGTTTCAACCTTTCTTCATAGGGAAAGTGCTCCAGCCCTTTAATCATTCTAGTTGCCCTTCTCTGGACTTTCTCCAATGCTATAATATCCTTTTTGAGGTGCGGCGACCAGAACTGCACACAGTACTCCAAATGAGACCGCACCATCAATTTATACAGGGGCATTATGATACTGGCTGATTTGTTTTCAATTCCCTTCCTAATAATTCCCAGCATGGCGTTGGCCTTTTTTATTGCAAACGCACAGTGTCTTGACATTTTCAGTGAGTTATCTACCACAACCCCAAGATCTCTCTCTTGGTCAGTCTCTGCCAGTTCACACCCCATCAACTTGTATTTGTAGCTGGGATTCTTGGTCCCAATGTGCATTACTTTGCACTTGGCCACATTGAACCGCATCTGCCATGTTGACGCCCACTCACCCAGCCTCAACAGATCCCTTTGGAGTTCCTCACAATCCTCTCTGGTTCTCACCACCCTGAACAATTTAGTGTCATCCGCAAACTTGGCCACTTCACTGCTCACTCCAACTCTAAATCATTTATGAACAAGTTAAAGAGCATGGGACCCAGTACCGAGCCCTGCGGCACCCCACTGCTTACCGTCCTCCACTGCGAAGACTGCCCATTTATACTCACTCTCTGCTTCCTACTACTCAGCCAGTTTTTGATCCACAAGAGGACCTGTCCTTTTACTCCATGACTCTCAAGCTTTCTAAGGAGCCTTTGATGAGGAACTTTATCAAAAGCTTTCTGGAAGTCAAGGTAAACAACATCTATCGGGTCTCCTTTGTCCACGTGTTTGTTCACCCCTTCAAAGAAATGTAACAGGTTAGTGAGGCAAGATCTTCCCTTGCAGAACCCATGCTGAGTCTTCCTCAATAACCCGTGTTCATCAATGTGCCTACTCATTCTGTCCTTGATAATGGTTTCTACCAACTTTCCCGGTATTGAAGTCAGACTGACTGGCCTGTAATTTCCCGGATCTCCTCTGGAACCCTTTTTAAAGATGGGGGTGACATTTGCTACCTTCCAGTCCTCAGGAACAGAGGCAGATTTCAATGAAAGATTACAGAGTTTTGTTAGAAGATCCACAAGTTCAACTTTGAGTTCTTTCAGAACTCTCGGATGTATGCCATCCGGACCCGGTGACTTATTAGTTTTTAATTTGTCTATCAGTTGTAGGACCTCCTCTTTTGTTACCTCAATCTGACTCAGGTCTTTCAACACCTCTTCCAAAATTAGTGGTTCTGGGGCGGGCAAAAAGTTCTCGTCTTCCACAGTGAAGACGGAGGCAAAAAATTCATTTAGCTTCTCAGCCATTTCCCTATCCTCCTTCAGTAATCCTTTTACCCCATGGTCATCCAAGGGCCCCACTGCCTCCCTGGCTGGTTTCCTACTTCTAATATATTTGAAGAAATTTTTATTGTTGGTCTTTATGTTTTTTGCAATATGCTCCTCATAGTCCCTTTTTGCCTGCCTGATCACAGTCTTGCATTTGATTTGCCACAGCCTGTGTTCCCTTTTACTAATCTCACTTGGACTGGTTTTCCACCGCTTAAAGGAGTCCTTCTTACCTTTTACAGCTTCCATTACTTTGTTTGTTAACCATGCAGGCCTTTTCCTATGCCTGTTTCTGCCTTTCCTAACTTGTGGTATGTATTTTATCTGAGCTTCTAGGATTATAGTTTTAAATAGTGTCCAAGCTTCCCCAAGGGTTTTGACCGTACGTACCTTTCCTTTCAGTTTCTTCCTCACATGCCTCTTCATCTCAGTGTATTTACCCCTTTTAAAGTTAAACGTGGTTGTGGCGGTCTTTTTGGATAACTCCCTATTTATACAAACGGTGAAATCAATAACATTATGGTCACTGCTCCCAAGCGGCGCAGTCACTTTTACATCTCTCACCAAGTCTTGGGCATTACTTAGGACCAAATCCAGAATCGCCCCACCCCTGGTAGGTTCTGAGACCATCTGCTCCATAGCACAGTCAGTGAGAGCATCAAGAAACTCAATCTCTTTCTCTCGACCAGAAAACATATTGACCCAATCAATCTGCGGGTAGTTAAAATCACCTATTACGACACAGTTTTTACGTTTAGCCGCTCTCTTTAAGCCTTCCATCATATTATAATTGTCCTCTCTCTTTTGATTTGGTGGGCGATAAACTCCCATAGTTAAATTTCCTTTTGGGCCCTCTATTTCAACCCAAAGCATTTCTAAAAGTGAATCTAATTCTCTGACCTCAGTCTTACTGGACCATATATCCTCTCTGACATACAGAGCCACCCCACCTCCAACCCTTCCCTCCCTATCCTTCCGATATAGCTTATATCCAGGAATCACCGGGTCCCACTGATTCTCCTCATTCCACCAAGTTTCTGAGATTCCCACAATGTCTATATTTTCTCCCAACACTAAACATTCCAATTCACCAATTTTACTTCGAACACTTCTAGCATTTGCATACAAACATCTATAATTTCCCAGGCAAGCTAGACCCGCCACCTTCCTCCTGCCGCCTCGAGACTCTGGCAGATAGTCCATACTGTCTGTCACCTTCACAGTGGACAACTCTGGTCCATTAACCGGTAGAAAAATAGCAGCTAACCCTTCATCTCTTTGAGACAAGTCCTCCCGAACCAGAGACATTTAATCTCCTGTCGGTTTTCCCCCAAGATTTAGTTTAAAAACTGCTCTGCCACCTTTTTAATTTTAAGCACCAGCAGCCTGGTTCCATCCGGGGACAAGTGGAGACCGTCTCTTTTGTACAGCTCCCGCTTGTTCCAGAAAGCATCCCAGTGCCTAACAAACTTAAACCCTTCCTCCTTACACCATCGTCTCATCCACACATTGAGACTTCTAATTTGTGCCTGTCTCTCCTGCCCTGCACGTGGAACAGGTAACACTTCCGAAAAGGCTACCTTGGAGGTCCTGGCCTTAAGTCTCCCGCCTAGCAGCCTAAATTTTTCCTCCAGGACCTCACGACTGCATTTCCCCACATCGTTGGTGCCAACATGCACCACGACCACAGGCTCCTCCCCAGCACTGTCTATCAGCCTATCTACTACACGCGTAATGTCCGCTACCTTCACACCAGGCAGGCAAGTCACCATATGGTCAGTACGCGGTTTCGCCACCCAGCTGTCTACTTGCCTAAGGATCGAATCACCAACTACCAACCCCCCCCTCCCCCCCTGCCCAGGGATGGTTCCTTGGCGCGAAAGGATTTCCGCTCACCAACCGAAGAAGAGGTCCCTTCTGAGGGCGCATTCCCCTTATCCTCAGCACGGTGCCGTGTTTCCTCTCGACCCTCACGCTCTCTGGCAGCAACGGGGCTGCCACGTTCAGAGCGGGGCTCATCTAATACGCCCCCGAGAGTCTTCCCCAAGTGCCTAACTGACCGTCTCTGCTTCTCCAGGGCAGTCACCTCGGCCTCAAGGGTTCCCTGAGGACCAGGAGCTCCTTGCATCGAGCACACACCCAAGACTTCTGTCCTTTGGGCAGATAGTCATACATGTGACACTCAGTGCAAAACACTGGAAAGCCCCCAACCCCCTGCTGGCATTTTATCTTCATGATATATATATTTATTTTAAAATATACAGTCCTCTTTAAATGCTGTTTGTTTAAGTGGCTCCCCTTCTGGAGGGTCAACTTACCTTACCTTACCTTACCTTATTGGGAGAACAAGGAAATCAGGGATCTAGGTTCCTGGTCCTTAGAGAGCCCCTAGGCGAAGAGCCACAGGCCAAGAGCCCTTTAGCTCTTGCCTTTGGCAAGGCGCAGCTTAAAATGCAAAGAGGGTGGAGCAGAGGCCCTCCTCAGCAATCAGCAGCAATCACTCTCAATCTCTTTCACCCTTAGCCCAGTCAACCAAACAAAGAGCAGTCAAGCAAACAAAGAGCAGTTCCCCAGGTATCACACCTCAGAATTTTAGGCAGCTCCCAAACCTCAGAATGAAATCCTTCAAAACTCAGAAATTCTCAGCAATTTCTCCCGCTGTCTCAGCTATCAGAGCTGCTCTGCTCCTCTCAGACCTCTGTGAGGCCTTTGATGGGAGACAATCATTCTTTCTTTGCTATTCTGAGTAGCTTGTTTAAAAGACTTTTATGATGTCTGTCTGAATTCAGAACAAAAAGAACATCCCAGGTTATTTTTAAGAAATTATTTAGATATCAGGAAAAAAGGCAGGTGAAAGGGAAAGGGAACAAGTTCCAACCTAATTGTATCAGTAGTCTCAAACTTAAGGCAAAAATGAAAATAAAAGCATCTAACCTATAACCAGGAGTTGATTTCAGTCCTGCATGGTCTGTTTGCAAGCTCTTGGCATTCTCTTCAGGATATTATGCTTGCCCACCCCCACCTTGGAGCCTTCTTGCTAACAGGGTACTCCAAGTGTTTGGTTACACAGAGTTGTTTTATCTTTGTTACAATGCAAAAGGGGGATTTAAGGAGGGCATGCAAATGCTAAGATAATATCATAGGTAGAATACAAAGGATCCCCATTAGTGATTTTTGGGGGATTACTACCAAAACTTTAATGAGTTTCTCAGTTATTACGATGATCCCTGATTGGGTAAGATAATCCATGGAACCACTACAGGAAATATTTATCTTCAAATGAATGTTGTTGTCCTTATGTATTTCAACATAAAGCTAAATTTAATTATCAACATAGTGTTGTGCTTTTATCATACCAGATCTCTGTGTGGTATCATTCATGAAGGAATCAAATGGGGGGGAGGGAATGACAGCCAAATATTTGCAAAGGAGAAAAGGAGGATAATATTCTCAGACACGCTAACTTTCTGAATAAAGGGAGCTTGTTCTGGGGGAGTATATACATAGGTGTTCCAAGTAACATTCTCAAATAATATGGAAAGATGTCATTTGCACTGGGACAAAGGGAAGTCTTCTTGGGTCTGTATTCCAGGAGATTCTTGCAAATTCAAATCCTACTTCACTGAGTACCCTTGCTCTGGAAATCATGAAGAATGATGTAATAACCATTGAGCCCAATGATGCTGCTCTGTCTGAACAGTCCTACATGGTCTATTTGCAAGCTCTTGGCATTCTCTTCAGGATATTATAAAATATTCAGGATATTTTAAAATATTCCAAGTGTAGCAGCAGTGCTTTCTTAATGATTAAATGGTTGATGTTTTGCCAGATAGAAAACTCTTCTTTAGCTCAATGTTTATTCCAACACCAAGTTGGTTCTGTGACTTGTCGCCTTAAAAAAAATCCAGGTAAAGTTGGGAAATATAAGGAAGCTGATCAACAGAATGCTGTAAGTATAGGGTTGCCAAGTCCAATTCAAGAAATATCTGGGGACTTTGGGGTGGAGCCAGGAGACATTGGGGTGGAGCCAAGATCAAGGCTGTGACAAGCATAATTGAACTCCAAAGAGAGTTCTGGCCATCACATTTAAAGGGACGGCACACCTTTTCAATTCCTTCCTTCCATAGGAAATAATGAAGGATAGGGGCACCTTCTTTGGGGGCTCACCCCCTCGTCCAATCTTTTTGAAACTTGGGGGGTATTTTGGGGAGAGGCACTAGATGCTATACTGAAAATTTGGTGCCTCTACCCCAAAACCAGCTCCCCCAGAGCCCCAGATACCCACAGATCAATTCTCCATGATTTTCTATGGGAATAAATCTCCATAGGGAATAATAGAGTTCCCAGCAGACATTTCCCTCCCCTCCCCCTGCTTTCTGATGACCCTGAAGCGGGGCGAGGGCCTCCAAACCGGGGGATCCCCTGCCCCCACCTGGGGATTGGCAACCCTATGTAAGTAATAGTTTAATGCCCTTTATCTATTCTTGGGAACAAAAAGCATTTATTTCTAACCTGTCTTATTTATTAATTTACTAAGATATTGTACCTATAAAACTTGCCAGTGCTAATGTAAAGAGGTGGACTCAAGTCATTTACACCCAAAATTTATGTTTGGCTGGAAAAAAGAATAAAGCACATGGAATAGTGATATTAATAGAAATCTACCTTTATGGCTCATTGTTTCATTCTCATTCAGAAAGGACTTCAGTCAGAGATACTGCTCTGGACAGATGAGAACCCTAGACATTTATATCTGTAACCTCCATTTAAGAGGGAGAAAAAAATGGGTGATATAATTTTTATAGCTTGTGTATGCAATTCACAGAGGCTATGCATGGCTGCCCTTATGTGCCTTATGTACCAGAATATGAATAGCAGGCATGGGGTAGAAAAGGAGGTTTAAGGCAGTTGTGGCAATCACTTCCACAGGGGCTGTATTTGACCTACCAAGAAGATGGTTGTTGTTGTTTTTTAAACCCCCCCAGCTCTGGACAGTTTTTCAAGCACCTGGCAGGCAGAACATTTGGCTGATATACCACATGTGGCCAAGAGGTGATGATCTGATAGAACCATCTTGTTGATTCTACTCTCTGAATTCTCAGTGAAAAATCAAAAGGTAAAACAGTGGTCTTGAAATCTGTGCCTCAAAGCTAAATCTTTATACAAATAGAAAGGGATATCAGAGAAGATATCTTAGTGTGAAGATCAGCAGAGTCAATTCCAGGTTGGAGATCACCCTTTATTAATTGGGCATTTCACCAGTTGCCTGACTGAGAAAAATGCATACTCAAGCAAGAAATCTTCTAGTTACTCCTGGGAAGGGAACTCAAGTCATTGACAGAGCAATAGCTGTTGATCTTGCTTTGCATACAGCTGCATCACTACCTAATGAGCTTTTTGGGATGGACTTCCAATGAGAGCCAGTACAGTGAAGTAGTCAGAAAGTTAGAGGTTGTGGGGGGTTTTTTTGGCCATCAAGTCACAGTTGAGTTGTGGCAATCCTGTAGGGGTTTCAAGGCAAGAGATATTCAGAAGTGGTTTGCCATTGATGGATTTGAGACAACTGCATCAACATATATCCAAAATACCAAAACTAATCACTCAGAGGTCTAAGAACATACATGAAAAAGCATGCATTAAAACGAGAATAAATCAAATATGGTTTGGGGGATGATACTAAGAGGGGGGTGAGCACTGTCACAGATGTACAGATCTTCACAATTCTTAGAAAATGCATGTAACCCACAGACCTTATGCTGAGATTTCCTGTTGCAGTAGGATCATAAGGCTGATTTCCCTACAGCAATGGAGTGGCATTAAGGTATAGAGTCTAGACTGTGTCCTTGTTCGTATGGCAGCTTCTGAAGGTGGGCTGCTGTGCTGGAAGTAAGGTCATATTCTGTTCCAGCAGTGTTTTGTAAGTCACCCACCCCCATTCAGTAATATACTCTGTACCTTTCTTCAGTCTACGGAAAACAATATATAAAATGTTCTAGAAAGCTGCAAGGTGAACCATAATTTCCTCTTTAATAAAGGGCTGCCATTTAATCTAATATTATAGAAAATGATTAGATCTTAAAAGCCTATAAATTATATTTGACAACACTCTGGTGTTCCTTATGGCAATTATAAATGGCAATACTGGGCATTGGCACAGAGGCACATTCTTGCTGGTGTTTGTTTATTGGCTGTTAATGAAAAGTGATTAATCTAAATCACTATTGGGGGTGGGTCCTTTGCTGAAGATGCACCATAAGAAGTGGCAGCTTTACTCTTTGACAAATGTAAGACTGCGTTATCCCACATTTAAAAGATTTTTTGGTCTAGCTCGCCTCCCCCCCCCCTTTTTTTTTTGCTTGGGAGAAAGGGAATCACAATAAGGGGGGGGGGGTGACCCTCTTTTTTCTCAGAATCAGCTTTCCAGTCTTTAGTTTACTGCAAAATTAAATTGATCTGAGCTTCAGTAAAACAACCACCTGTTATTCATCACATTTGGAATCAGCAGCCCAGAGACTGGGTGGTTACTGGCTCATTTGTGCAGCTCTCCTCGCCATCTCCTGGGGCCAGACCCAAAGACTTTGGCAAAGGGTTTTGTCTAGCTAAAGTTGCAAAACCAAAAGTTGAATCAAAGATGTGCAGCTGAGGCCCTGGCTTCTTGTTAGGCTACAGACCAACATAATGAAAAGAATTTATATAGGAATAGGTCTGGAAAGAAATGAGAACTACAGCAACCCAGAGCTTTGATTAGGGTTGCCAGCTCCAGATTGAGAAATTCCTGGAGATTTTGGGGGTAGAGCCTGGAGAGGGTGGGATTTGGGGAGGGGAAATACTTCATCAGTGCATAGTGCCATAGAGAATACCCTCCAAAACAATAGTATTTTCCAGGGGGACCAATATGTGATGTCAGGAGATCTGTTGTAATACCAGGAGATCTCCAGGCTCCAGTTGGAGGTTGGTAATCTTAGCTTTTACTTTAACACAGCCAGATTCCCCCCCAAGGTCGGAATAAAGAGTCGGACACAATGCATTGGTATAATAATTGGGCCACTTTATTAAACATCATAATAAATGGCAAGGCCACCCAAACAGCGGCCTGGCCAGGGCTAGAGGTCACCGAGACCGCTCCCCTACCATTCGCGGGCGAAAGACCCAGCCCCGCAGCCAGAGCTGTGTGACTCAGCTCCCGCCAGGCAGGCCCAGCAGGGAGGCATGCACCAGAGGGCCCAAACCCAGACGCACGTCTCGACGGAAGGCACCCTCTAGTCAAGCCTCCATGACGGTCTGCATTCTCCACACCCCAGGTCACCAAATGCCAAGGTTGATCATGCCAGACCCCTAATTCCCCAAAAGGGGGATGCTTCACAGTCCTCCTCTAGCCGCATAGTGCCCTAAACCCCAAAAACCTGCCAACTAAAGTGACCGCCTATTTAACAGCACCTCCCGATAGCCAAATCCACAATCCACTGCACTGCTATGTAGGGTCGGCAAAAAACACACCTCAGCGACTGCCAATCACCTGGGGCGTAAAAAATTCCTACCCAGTCCCCCAAATGAGGCAACCAGCAACCGCCTACATAACAGACAGGGTGGGCGGGAGGGCCGATCGTCCGCAGGACTGATAGGGAAGAGCGAAGGTCTAGCTGTTAAGACAGCCAGGCTCCGCCCCCAACATTGTGTGCCCAAACGGGCGAACACCAACTCAATCCTCCCAGGGTGGCAAACCAGGCTAAAGCAGCCTAGCAGCGTTGCTGCAGGCTGCAAGCCTCAGATTGTATTTATCCTGGATTGGTGAAGACTCATTAAATATATACACTGGAAAGGTTTAACAGCAAGACATAATTTTTCTTGGCTGCTGTTCAGACATAAACCCTTTGTTGTTAATGCTAACTGGAATTATTAGGATAGAAGAGACAGAACTTCCCACACACCACATTCAGTAGCAGGCAACTAAATTTGTAGGAAACATGGCAGAGTCCCTGTAAGATTATAAAAAGAGCACTGTCTAGACCCATGATGGCGAACCTATGACACGCGTGTCACTGGTGACACGCGAGGCAATTTGGCTGACACACCGGAAACCAAGGAGCGTGGCGAGCCGCGAGTCCTTCGGAGGCTGCTGAGCCCGTCTTGGAGGAGCAGCAGCTGCTAAGGTGAAGGCGAGAAGAGGCGGCAGCAGCGCAGCGTGCCGCCGCCGCCTCTTTCCCCGGCTCCAGGCCGGGGGTGGGGGTGGGAGGGAAGGTTGGGGGTGGGAGGGAAGGTTGGCCGACGCTGCCAGCGCCTCGCCTTGACCTGGGGGTGGTAGGAGACAGCCTCCTGGCGCAACCCGTCCCCCACCCAAAGCAGAGGCAGCCAAACGCGCCTCCTCCTCGCAACAGGGCCGAGCTTTGCAACCCCCTTTTCCCGCCCTCCCCGGGGCCTGAGGAAATAGGTGGGTACAGCAAGAAAGAAAAAAAAGAGCATTGCAAAAAAAGAGGCAGGGGGGGAAAGAAGTGCCCTCCTCGGCGGGTCGCACCTTTGCAATGCCGGGGCTTTGCAAATGCAGGAGCAAGGCAGGCGTGTTTTTTTCTGTTTGTTTGCACGGAGCGGCTGGGTGGGGGGAGGCAGAGATGGCATTGCAGCAGTGTGTGTGGGGTGCAATGCCCGAGGGGGCGTAGCTCTTGGGCCTGTTGTGGGGCTGCCCCCCCCCCTCCTCCTCCACCGGTCTTGGTTTTTTTTTTTGCAACCAACATGATCTTTCTCACTTTGCTCTCTCGCTCTTTCTCATGGCCGCCTGCCGGAGGTGGGGTTTCAGATTTAAAGGACAAACTGCCCTTTTCAGCTTGGAAGAGGAGGAAGGGGGTGGGCGATGGGGGCTGTGTGTGGGTTGCAAAAGAGCAAGGGGAGGGGAGCATTGGGTCGCCCCCCTTGGCTTCCCTTGGCAAGCGCTGGAGGAGAAAAGGCGGGAAGAAAAAAAGATACACCTTTTCCTGCAGGGTTACCAATCCCCAGGTGGGGGCAGGGGATCCCCCTCTCCCCAAAATACCCCCCCCAAGTTTCAAAACGATTGGACCAGGGGGTCCAATTCTATGAGCCCCAAAAGATGGTGCCCCTATCCTTCATTATTTCCTATGGAAGAAAGGCATTTTAAAAGGTGTGCTGTCCCTTTAAATGTGATGGCCAGAACTCCCTTGGAGTTCAATTATGCTTGTCACACCCTTGTTCCTGGCTCCACCCCAATGTCTCCTGGCTCCACCCCCAAAGTCTCCTGGCTCCGCCCCCAAAGCCCCCAGATATTTCTTGAATTGGACTTGGCAACCCTAGTCTGACCTAGGCCGCAGACCGCGCACTGGATCCTTTGTGCCTGGTTCTCCTGCGGCCCCCTCATTTGGTGAGTGTGGTTGAAATGACACGGTGAAGTGACACGCGACCCGAGGAAGACTACACTTTCTCCCGATTTTCGACACACCAAGTTGAAAAGGTTAGCCATCACTGGTCTAGACAATATCCACCTAGCCAAATTTCTGACAGTGGCATACTCTTCTCCAAAAGTTTAGTATTCAGTGTCATATAGGGTTGCCAAGTCCAATTCAAGAAATATCTGGGGACTTTGGGGATGGAGCCAGGAGACTTTGGGGGTGGAGCCAGGAGACATTGGGGACAGAGCCAGGAGCAAGGGTGTGACAAGCATAATTGAACTCCAAGGGAGTTATGGCCATCGCATTGAAAGGGACAGCACACCTTTTTAGATGCCTTCCTTCCATAGGAAATAATGAAGGATGGGGCCCCTTCTTTGGGGCTCATAGAATTGGACCCCCTGGTCCAATCGTTTTGAAACTTGGGAGGAATTTTGAGAAGAGGCACTAGATGCTATACTGAAAATTTGGTGCCTCTACCTCAAAACACAGCCCCCCTAGAGCTTCTGATATCCACGGATCAATTCCCTAAAACTGCCGGAGATCTAGAGCTGTGGGGGTGGGGCTTCCCCCGCCGGCTAGCTGGCTGGGGGCCGGGGGGAAATTTGTAAAACCAGGTGATCCCCCGCTGTGACCTGGGGATTGGGAAGCCTAGTGTCATATACCTCTAAACATGGGGATGCCACTTATTCATTATGGTTAGTAACTATTGATAAACCTTTCTTCCCTGCATATTACTAATCAGTTTTTAAAGGCAACTAAACTAGAGGTTGTTACCAGTCTTGAGGAAGTGAACTCTGTTAATTAATTATGTGCGCAAAGTATGTTCTTCTCTTTGTCATATCCTTCCTTTAGGACAACCCCATCCTCATTGGGAGAATGAAGAAATATGGAATGCATAACTAAGACTAGCCCTACAAATGTTTCAGCTGATGGGGGAATGATCAACATAGCTAGAAACACCCTAGATGTTTGGAATATGGAGACAGCCAGTAGACATTAAGGAGTGCTGGATCAGGAAGACGTGGTTATTATCCAGCTTTGGTTGCAAAATGAAGGCTGATGTCTTTTTAGGTTAATCTAAAATGGATTGTTCTGACAAGTAAAGAAAAAAAAATCATAACTTGAATCCACTGGAATGTTTCTGTGGATGGAAACATTTCTGACTGTACAGCATTACTTTCTCAAGGGGGGTCAAAACATCCCTATACTTACCACTTTGGGCTCCTTGGAGTTCCTTGACAGAAGGAGGGGGTCTAACCATAAGAAATGACTACATCTGAACACTGAAACGGAGTAACCAGGCTAGAGCACTGGAAGTTTTACATAGGCCACCTAATCTCAGTCTGCAACTTGTCTCTGACCTAAATCGTCACATGATCCATTCCCTTTGATCTGACCTGGATGACTGCTTTGATTTTAATTTCCCTTGATGCGTATGTTCAGGGCTTCTTTTGTAGAAAAAGCGCAGCAGGAACTCACTTGCATATTAGGCCACATCTCCTGACATCACCATTGTTTCACACAGGGCCTTTTTTTTGTAGAAAAAGCCAAGCAGGAACTAATTTGCATATTAGGCCACATCCCTACCACCAAGCCAGCTGGAACTGCATTCCTGTGCATTCCTGCTAAAACAAAAGCCCTATGTATGTTATGTCTTATTTTCTAACTATTCCTTTTCTTGTATCTGTACCGGACTCCACAGGTGTGGCTTTCTTTTTAGTACAAAGGGTATCTCTGGCTCTGTTGTGATTCTGTAGGGGTTGTTCCTTGTGATCACACTGGCAACATACATAAGCAGCACTATACACATTTGGGTATCCATCTGCTATGTGCTAACATTAAGCTTCTTGATGTTTTTATCCAGGGATCTCAGAGCAATAGCCCAAGAGTAAATTTTTAATCTTTAATATAATTCACTTGATAACCTTTAGATCCATTGTAATGGAAAATCTTGGTATTCCCTGAGAACTTTTCTTTTGAAAGTACTGTTCTTCTGGGGTGTTTTGCTTTATGGCAGTCTTAAATTCTCTTGTCTGCTTTGCAGTTGTGAGCAAATGTTACAGATGTCATTCTTATCCCCTCAATATGAATAAATATGTCCAGAAACTAAAACAGGTCTTAATTGGAAGGTTTTTTTAAAAATCCTGAAAAGATGTTTTAGCTCAGAAGTGTCAAACTAATTTGTTATGAGGGACGGATCTGATATAAATGAGACCTTATCAGGCTGGGTCATGTGTGTTATTAAATATAATGCCAGGTAGTGGAGATATAAACTTTATAAAGAACACAGACAGATTTTTTAAAACTTAAAACATGCTTAAAAGATTAGCACTCTTGCAATATTTTATTTAACAGTTTCTGATAAATGGCACTCTTGCTCTGTATTATTGCATGAAAATTTGGAGCCAATGTCTGTGCTGTAGCAATCCAGAGTATGCTGTTCAGGTGTCGTTCAGGTGTGTATTTGTAAGCTGCAAACCAAATTTTTATTTATTTACATTCATTACAGAAATCTTATGGTCAATGATTTGAGCCTAAAGCCAGGGGAAAACATGAAATGGCTGGGCATTGTGAGCTTTTGTATGTTTGTTGCTTCATGTGCTGCTCAGCCAATGAAGAAAATAGAGGCTTTGCTCTGTAGCTCCTGTGCAATTGAGCAAGCCGGGCAAAGCAAGCTGTAAAGCAGAAGGCAGCAAGAGAGAGAGAAGGAAGCAGATAACACTGAGTTGCTTGGGGACCTGATAGGAGCCCTCAGGGCCCCCGATCCACATGTTTGACACTCCTGGTTCAGTTTCTCAAACAGGAATTAGAGGTGAAAACCTTATTCTTTTATAGCATAAAATGGAATACTTTTGAGAAGCAAAGGAAAGAATGGAGCAAAGTTATATTTCTATAGAATTGTTGTTATGGTGGCCCCAGAGATGATGAAACAGTGATAATTCTAGTTAAGCAAGGTTTCATAGCAGTGAAGCAAAATTGCAGATAGCTGTGCTGATCTGATAGGGAAAAAACCCTAAAAGCAAAAGTGGGGGAAATACTTTACATTAGAATCAACTACAATATTGTCATAATATAGTGAGTGAGCAAGGTCTGGAGTTCCCCAGAACTCTTTTCCATAAAACTTGCTCAGCCTTGTAGTCTGTGGGAATTTCCCATTGTTCCCATGGGGCATGCCAACTCTCGAAAGACTAAATATGCAGGATCTGGCAGTAAGTGGACAGAGCCAGGCAGTAGACATTTTGTCCACTCAATATGTACACTTAATTATTGTTGTCCAGTTAGAATTCAGTAATTCAGAATTCAGCCTCTGACCTTGGAATTTCCACGGAGCAGTCATTGGTTTATTAGTGAGATCTTCTAATCCCTTTAAAAAGCTAACTAAACATGAGACGATCACCATATTTTGTGGCAATGAATTCTGCAAATAAATAATGCACAGGCTGAAACCATACTTTCTTTTGCTCCATTCTGAAGATTTCCCATTCAGTTTCATTGGATGTTAGGGTTGCCAGCTCCATGAGGGCGAAGTCTGAGGAGGGCAGGGTTTGGGGAGGGACTTCAGTGGGGTATATAATGCCATAGAGTCCAGCTTATAAAGCAGCCATTTTCTTCAGGTGACCTGATATCTGTCTCCTGGAGATCAGTTGTAGTCCCAGGAGATCTCCAGCCACCACCTGGAGGTTGCAAGACTATATGGCAAAATGGGCCTATTCTGGCCTGCAGGCACTGTTCCATCATGCCCTTCAAGGTTTTCCAAAACCCGGAGAGGCTTTTCTCTCTGTCCGGTAACCTGCCGCCACCACCTGACCTTTGTAGAAATTACCCACTGGGAAAGTCAGGACTCCCAGCTTTCCTTCCAAGTTCTGAGGCCTTGCCTCTGTGTCTCCCACTGCCCAGCACCTGGTCATCATGGTGACAGTTTACGTGGCTTCTTCCTGGTGCTCTTTTTAAAGTCCAAGATGGTGGAGGTCTATGCAGGCCTCATTCTGGGCAGGAGCTCACAGGAGCGGAGTTCCGGAACCTCTAAATTTTATTATGCTCTTTTCTCTCTCTCCCCCCCTTCAATACTTATTTCTGGGCTTCATTGTTCTACCTCACTGTGAGAATGTTGCTGAACTCTAAGATTTAACAAACTTTCTAATATTTTTCCCCACAAAAAAAGGGAAAATAGCCAAAACATATACAGAAGACAGATGGAAACCATCATGGCACTTTGGCCACATAGGAGAAAGTTATTTAAAAAGTATGATGGGAGTAAAGTTTTATTCTGACAATCATAATTCAAGAAGCATTTTAAGGTAGAAACTGAGCTGATATAATTTAGTACACCTTCTGGTGATGTAAGGAGTGTGTGGCATATGGAAATGATGAGCTTCGGCACATCTTTTTTCTATGGAATGACCCCGAGTCTATGTAATACAGACAGCCACTAACAGGAGCCAAAGTTATAAAGTATTTATTAAAAAGAAAATGTTTACAATCATACTCTTAGCACAGCACCAGATTGAGCAAGGGATTAAAAGGAAAGGAAAACACCAGTGCAAGCACCAATTGTTTCTGACTCTGGGGTGATGTTGCTTTCACAATGTTTTCACGGAAGACTTTTTACGGGGTGGTTTGCCATTGCCTTCCCCAGTCATCTACACTTCCCCCCTAGCAAGCTGGGTACTCATTTTACTGACCTCGGAAGGATGGAAGGCTGAGTCAACCTTGAGCCGGCTACCTGAAAACCCAGCTTCCACCGGGATCGAACTCAGGTCGTGAGCATAAGAACATAAGAGAAGCCATGTTAGATCAGGTCAGTGGCCCATCCAGTCCAATATATATACACTGTGGCTAATAGCCACTGATGGACCTCTGCTCCATATTTTTATCCAATCCCCTCTTGAAGCTGGCTATGCTTGTAGCCGCCACCACCTCCTGTGGCAGTGAATTCCACATGTTAATCACCCTTTGGGTGAAGAAGTACTTCCTTTTATCCGTTTTAACCTGACTGCTCAGCAATTTCATTGAATGCCCACGAGTTTTTGTATTGTGAGAAAGGGAGAAAAGTACTTCTCTCTCTACCCTCTCCATCCCATGCATAATCTTGTGAACCTCTATCATGTCACCCCGCAGTCAACGTTTCTCCAAGCTAAAGAGCCCCAAGCGTTTTAACCTTTCTGCATAGGGAAAGTGTTCCAACCCTTTAATCATTCTAGTTGCCCTTTTCTGCACTTTTTCCAATGCTATAATATCCTTTTTGAGGTGCAGTGATCAGAATTGTCACCTAAGCAGAGTTTAGGACTTAAGTACTGCAGCTTTTAACACTCTGCGCCATGGAGCTCTAAGGGATTAAAAAGAAAAAAAGAGAAAAGGGTAAAATGCAATTCCTCTGTCCCTAACTCTATACATGCCCTATCTGTTGTTAAATACAGAACAGGCTCCTTAGCTTAGAATGTTATAGATCTCTACAGAGTCCATTACCTTGCGGTCTCCTTCAGCTGTCCAGGCAAGCACATGACAGTGACCATCTCCTCCCTACCTCAGTTCAGAGTTCTGTCTGCTCTGATGGACTTAGCACAAAAAGGACCTTCCTCCTTGCTTTTAGAAGCTTTATCTTCTCCCTATTTCCAACCCACTGATCAGGTCAGTCTGGGGCAAAGAAACTTTTCCTGAGATCTCCAGGTGTTCCTTTCTTAAGTCTCTCTAGTCTTCAGTTCTTCCAAATCTCTGTAACCTGCTTGGGGGAGGGGGATGAGACTGGACTATCCTATTGTCTCTAGCTAGACCTATTAGCGTTTCTTGGGTAGCTGAGGTGAGGGACAGGTGCAAAATCCATTCTTGGTGGTGGACTCTGGCTCCTCCTTCCACCTATTACTTCAGCATTGGGTGGGGTGGGCAACCCAACTGGACCTGGCACCCTGGTCTGCCATGCAGCCCCTGTATCCAGGACTTTTTTTGAGCAGGAGTGCACAGGAATGCAGTTCCGGCTGGCTTGGTGTCAGGGGTGTGGCCTAATATGCAAATAAGTTCCTGCTGGACTTTTCTTACCAAAAAGCCTTGTGTGAAATGATGGTGATGGCAGGGGGTATAGCCTAATATGCAAATGAGTTCCTGCTGGACTTTTTCTACAAAAAAAGCCCTGCCTGTATCAGTACTGCTGTTGACAGGGTTGAGGTGGGAGAGGTTGCTGCCTTTCTCTTCCCCCTTGGATCCTCCTATTTGCCCTTCCCCTTCCTCCAATGAGGGCCTCAGACATTCCTTGGAGGTGGAGTACAGGGTGTGAGATCTCCCACCTGGACTGGCATCGGTGAAGCCTCATGCCCACATTATGCCTGCAGGTGTGAGGAGCCAGGATGAGGGTGGTTGGAGGCTGACCCAGACAATATTTTTATATATTTTATTAATATATGTATTTATTTACCTATGATTTACCTGACCCCACTCACAGGGAGGATGGAAAATAAATCTAAATGAATGAATGATTTAGAAACTGCAACTAGAGCAAAATATGATAATCTATTTGTTGTCAGAGGCTGACATTATGTCTATTTTACAATCATTAGCTGTTAGTTTCTGAATCCATTTCAATGCAAAGTGGTGCCCACATACCCTAAGGGTGGATTCTTCTGATATGAACTAAGGTAGTAGCTCTAGTCAACACAGCAATATCTTCTAGTGTTCCAGCCCCTGTGCGAATATCAATGATGTTTTCCCCTTTGAGGGCTTTTCTGAGCAGCTCTGATTTCATGGAACAATATCCCAGAGGATTGACAGTCTACATTCCTTCTGCATTTCAGAGGAGGTGCAAGAATTAAGACTTAATTTTTTTTAAAAAAAGTAGAAAGGCTTTTGGTTCATCTAGATGAGAGCTTTTAACAGTCTAGCTTTGAAGAACAACTCCCAGGACTCTCTTTTGAATGTTTCACTGTTTTAATTTTATTCTTTGATGCTTGTTACCTAAAATAAAAGTCCAGTGGCGGTTTAAAGTTCAATATGAGCTTTCAGGAGTCTTAGGTCCTGGAGAGAAAGGCACAGATCTATAAATGTTTTTGATAAACATTTAGATAAATAAATTTTACTGTGCTTTCCTTCTTGTATAGATAATGCTCTTGAGTGACCCTGACATTGAAAGTAGCATACTGATCAGTAATGATGAAGGTGCCACCTATCAAAAATATCGACTCAGCTTCTACATCCAAAGTCTGCTCTTCCATCCAATGCAAGAAGACTGGATTCTGGCCTACAGCATTGACCAAAAGGTTAGTGGGTCATAATATGTATTTATTGCCTCCCTCTTATTTCTGCTGTTTATTATTTGACAAATAAGATTTTGCTAACATGAATATTTTAATAGTTAGAGTTGTTACTTTTCATAATAAGAGTAGTTCAAGCATGTGGGTTGGCTGTAGCAATTACTTCACAGATTGCTGCAAATGAGGAAAAAGGCCAAGAGGTGCCGAAACAGGTACTGCTCATGAACTTTTTTTTTTTAGAATTTTGTTTCTACAAAGAGGTTCTGGAACTCTGTTCCACCGCATTCCCCCTGAAAAAAATGCTCTGGAGGGCTATATCCAATAAATAAATAAATACATCCAATATGATTTTTTTTCATTACTTGTAATTGTTATGTATGGTTGGGAGGATTATTTTTGTCCCATATATTTTCTATGGCAAGTTTTTCATTTTTGTTTGTTTCTTTTATGATATTTTAATGCAACTTATGTTATGGCATTGTTATACAATTGACAGAAAAAGAAGAAATCATTTTAATGGTGATATTTTTTTTGAGTTTTGTGATCATGATTTGGGGAAAGGATGACTGCAGTGTGAATGGGAAAAAGAATGACTAAGTGGAGACACCATTAAGGAAATTTGAACTCCCAAACTGCATCAGAATTTTCTCGTAATTTGGTAACATCCTTAATTCAATAACAGGACAAGAAATACAGAATTGCACATATTACTGCAGTTAGATCCCTATGCTACATAATATTAATCTCAAATCCTGATTTGCCAGTCTTTGGATAATGCATATAGATTCAGTGGCAGTGTCATAGTCTGCTGAAGTGAAAGCTGTATGAAAAATTGGGCATATATGTGCTATGTCTTGCTCCTTTGGTCTCAGTGGAGCTCTTCCCTGCTTTGATTCTTAGTCAGGACAGCTGCCATCACTACTGTGAATCCTGTTGAGTGCATGTTGCTTCCAGCTTCAGAAATACCAGTCAGTTATATTGTTCTCACATTCTTTGAAGCTAATGAGATTATCCCAGAGGAACTAAAAGACTAATGCTGACTGTAGAATCTTACTCAAAATATAGTAGGAAAAGATTCTGTTAGTAACTAAGGTTATATTGGTTTTGTTGGTATATATGAACAGTCTTGGCAAGACATGGATGGAATCATGTAGGAATAGTCCAGAAACAATGTCAGAGCCAAAATAATTCTGCCAGGAAACTGCATGGCAGTTTTTCAGCTGGATTTATGCTTTGTGAAAACCATGTTCCCTTGGCCCATTTTTCTACTGTTCTGCTAGAGGAGAAAAACTTATTAGGTGCTAGCACTAACTTATCAGTTTATCTGAGCAATTATGTGTTGAGCT
Organism: Heteronotia binoei; assembly: GCF_032191835.1. NCBI lineage: Eukaryota > Metazoa > Chordata > Lepidosauria > Squamata > Gekkonidae > Heteronotia > Heteronotia binoei. The sequence continues at coordinate 72,151,144 of NC_083228.1, read as the reverse complement.
GGTTTCTAGCTCCTGCAGTAGTCTATGGTTTCCCTCCCAGCTTAGTTGGTTTTTTTTAAAAAAGTTTATGGCAGACTTGCCAAATCAGACATTATACTAGTCTTGAAATATAACATTTGCCTCCTGTCTATAGATTTTCCAGAAGTATCTATTTCAGACTTCAATTGTTATTTTAGGACATTGTGTTCTTTGTAAATAATTTAAATTAGCGAGCCTTTAAAACCTGCAAATGCATGCCTAAATTCCTTCTCACTTCACTTGCCAACTCAGCTTCTGCTCTACCCAACTTCCTACTTAGATGCATCCTCATCTCCCTCAAGTCCAAGATGTTATTTAGGGGAATATTTTATTATAATATTGTGTATTTGGTAGCTGATAATGGGTTAAAGGTTAAGAACCAAGGATCTAGCCGGGAACACATTGGAACCAAATAAAAAAAAAATCAGGACATAGAAATATCAGTCCATACAAGTCACCTTGTATATTTATATCTATTTAATAGACAGATCTCAGGCATATATTCAATGAGACCCTTGTGCTTAATGACCATTGACCAGTTTTTTAATGTTAGGTTTGCTGTTTGAAGACAAGTTGACCTTCCATAATTATATGCATGACAAACAGGATGGCAAAAGCCATTGCAAGTGAGGAGAAGAGGCTTCCTAAAATTCTAAAGTTCCAAATGCCTCTATTTGCCCCCTGCCCCAAGTTCCGAAAGCCATCCTCCAAGATTTGTGAATCATGTCCACAGGAGTGTATGGCTCCTTTTAAGAACCACTGGATTAGACAAAGTCTTCTAGTCTAGTGCATCCTTCTGCTTCAATTCCAACTGCTAAATGGTCCTACTCAGGGCTTTTTCTGAGCAGGAACACACAGAACACAGTTCTGGCTGGTTTGGCATCAGAAGGTGTGGTCTAATATGCAAATGAGTGCCTACTGGACTTGTTCTTTTTAAAAAGCCCTGTGCATAACAATGGTGATGTCAGGGGATGTGACCTAATATTCAAATGAGTTTCTGCTGGGCTTTTCTACAAAAAAAGCCCTAGTCTTACTGTTATTTACTCTGTGACCACATCTGTCAAGGCTCCAAACTTCCTATTCACCTTACCTTTCTGTGATCAGAGTTGGACTATGTAGCTCAGAGATGCACTGAATGGCAAGTCAAAACACTGCAGCTACCTGTCTCCCAAGATGACTCAAAGAGGCAAGGAGATATGCACTTCCCCACCCTTTAAAGGGTTACTGGATATTCCATGGGAAAATAAAGGGGGGGAGTATAGATGAGAACTGGATGCAAAATAGCAACCATGAAATTAAACCAAAATAGCAACCATGAAATTAAACCACTTGAATACTTCCACAGTGATTATGCCAGTAAAGGTGGTTGTTGTTGTTACTTCCACAGTGACATTGTATTACAGTTTTAAATTTTAAACTTTGATACGGTAGAAGTCTGAATGAATGATTTCATTTGGAGCTTTTGGGGTTATTCAGTATGATCATAGAGATCATTGAAGAGTTGCTGACTTCACAGTGTTTGAACCTCAACTGGTTTCCTGTCTGCCCATGCAGCAAAGGTCCGGAATTGTAGGTGCAGAAATAGAGATGGGAGCATGAGATTCCTCCTACCACATTGTTCAAACTGGAATTCAAACCCCAGTGTTTGCTGAAGCATGTAAAGGTTTAGTGATGGTGTTTGTCTCAGCACTGATATTTGTGAAATCTACAGGACTTCCAATGATGAGTAAATTCATTAGTGGATAATTGAACAATATGAACTTGGTAAATGTTCTGCAACCTTTTCTACTCTATAGGTCTTTCTGCCATCTTACCTAAGAAACTCAATGCACTTTAAAGGGTTTTCTTATATAATGGGCTAGTAACCATAGATAATAACATGTTAAGAGAAAGCACTGGTGCACAGTGCTATTTTTTGAATGATGTCATGATGACATTTCCAGATGCAAAGCCACTATAAATGTAGAGTTCTTTATTGTGCCAGGCAGTTATTCCGTGAAAGACTTAGTCAAATGTCAACCTTTTGCAAGCTCAGATGTTCAATGTATCCATAAATTCTTCAGTACGGATTGAAAGATCCAATATATCCATTTGATGTCACTGAATGGTTTGATGTTGCTTTTAAGCTAGAAAGGGAGCTTTTAAACTGTGCCTGTGTTTGGACAAAGGCAGCTTATAAAAAAGAGACAAATGAGCTTCATAGAATATTATGTGTTTGTCAAGAGACCTCAGACGTAGCTGGTGGAAGGGTAGTTTTGGGATCAAGATGCCTTGCCTTGCTATAACCCACCCACCCCCCACCCATACACACACATTTCTGAGATCAGACATTCCAATTCCTGCACTCAAAATTTTGCATGCAGATTTACAGATATTCATTTAATTTGTTCTGGATAAAAATATAAAGGACATTTTTCTGTGAGAAGATGTTGGTGAATGAGTTCAAATGCTTCCCTTTTTGTGTCCTCCTCCACATTTAAAAGTTCCAGCTTCTTTCTCACTGAAAGTGATACATGACCTTCTCTCCAAGTTGTTTAATATGATGGCTATTCGTTGGGAGACAGAATGGTGCCCACAGGTGAAGATCTATGCTCAAATTCCCACACAATTTACTGCCTTGGGATATGCCATGAACTCTTCTTAGCCTCAAGGAACAGTTTGGGGTGGGGGGGAGTACAAAGAAAGCTGTTTTGGAGATTCTGTATTTCCTAAATGGAAGAGGAATTGACTTGTAGACGGGGCTTTTTTTGAGCAGGAACACACAGGAATGCAGTTCCAGCTGGCTTGGCATCGGGGGTGTGGGCTAATATGCAACTGAGTTCCTGCTGGGCTTTTTTCCTACAAAAAAGCCCTGCTTGTAGATGTTAAGCAAAAGGATTAGTATTAGAATCTGATTTTGGGACTATAATTTGACCTTCTCAAGTGATGAGTCTGATTCTCAGATATGCCATTGAAGGCTATCCACCTCCTTTATTGCTGACCTGAAGTACTCCTGGGACAGGGTAAAGATTCAGTCCAAGTCCATTGAACATTTCAGTGTAATAGCAAACACTGTGTTTCAATTACCACAATCAGCTTATCATCCCTTTTTTCCCTTTTCAGATAGAGATATCAATTCATGATTGCAGAATCTTAAAAACAGGGCTTTTTCAGGAAAATGTGTAATCAAACAGTTTGAGTAATCTGTGGGTGTAAAAATGAAACCCTTTTCACTACCTATGTTTTCTGGTATAGGAGAGAAAGTCCGTAGAAATGTATTAAACAAACATACAATACTGTTAGAGAATGATAGTAAATTTTTAGGGGCTGATGATAAATATTGTATATGTATAGTTTGGATGCAGGACCATGGCATGCAGATTGTTAAATTCACATACTAGGGACAGGTACAACAAAAAGGAGAGGTTTGTACAAACCTGGGTTGCCCCTAGATTTGCAAAAAAATCTGAAAACAGATTTGTTTTAAATTTTAAAAAGTTTTAAATCTTATAATGGTGGAGGAAATGGCAACACTTCGGAGAGAGTGCTCCTTATGAGAGGTGCTAAATGAGTGGAGTAGCCTTCCTGTCTCACACCCACCCTTCCTCTTTCCAGCTGAGGCTGGGCATCTGGACTAGAAGAAGAAGATGAAGATATTGGATTTATATCCCGCCCTCCACTCCGAAGAGTCTCAGAGCGGCTCACAATCTCCTTTACCTTCCTAGCAATTTGGCAAGAGATACCACTGTGGCCCATCAAAGGATTGCCTTTCTCTACACTGCTACCATCTTCTCCCATTGGCATGTGAGTCAGGTACAGACTTGTAGCCATTGGCGAGAGCCATGGGGGGCCCTGCTCTGACTTCCCGCTGGGGCCCCCTGACTTGCTTCCCCAGCCATTCTGCACTGCTGCCCCACTGCTGCTTGAGTGCCACACATTTCTTCCCAGCCCCACAGCCTTTCCTTCCCTAATCCCTTCCCACTCTCCCAGCCACTTCCCCTCTCCCTTCCCCATGTTTTAAATCATGTGGGAGAGGTAACATGAGTAGCTGCCAGCCTCCCATGCAATTTAAAGGCCCTGCTGATCTGCTGATCAGTGGACCTTTCCATAGCATGTGAAGGGCAGCAGCTGCTCCTGGGCTTCCTTCTGGGCAATTTAAATCACCCAGGAGGGAGGGGCAGTCCCTACCCTCTTTACTTTCACCTCCATGGCCTCTCAGGAGTAGGGGTGTCCATTTGGTTCGGCCGAACTGTATATACAGCCGAATCAACACTGATTCGGCTGTATACGGAATTGGCCGTAGCCGATTCCCATTGCCGCCTATTATGCGGCAGCTGAATACGGCTCGCCGTATACTGCCGAATAGCTATTCGGAAGTATACGGCTGTCAATGGAAAAGGCGGGAAAGTAGCTTCTGCAGCCTCAGTGGAGCTGCTTGCCTACTTTCCCGCCTTTAGTGGCCTCTTCCCGCCTCTCCCATAGCCTCCCTGGGATCAGGGAGGGGGGGAGGGGGAAGAGGAGCCCCAGCAGCCAATCCAAAGCATGCATTTGCAAAATGCATTGCAAATGCATGCTTTGCAGGGCTGTTGTGTAGCTGATGGCCCAGCCATCAGCTACATTGTTGTTATTTTGATCTTTTGCTTACTTGGGTAAGCAAGTTGTCTGGCCAATCAGAGAGCAGTGCTATTTTTTGAAATTGCTCTCTGTAGGGCCAGAGAACCTTTTTAAGGAGTCTTCCTGGCTGGACTCAACCATTGCTGTGTTGGTGTATGTGGGTTGGTGGTGTGAGAGAGATTGTGCTGCTGCTGGCTGGCCCTTGGCTTCAGCTGCTGCCTGCTGCTCTCTCACTCAGCCTTACCAGACTTCCCTGGAGCAGAGAAGACAAGGTAAGACAGTTTTGGGGTTCTTGTTTTAGTGGTGGTAGCCTATTTGGGGTTGGGGTTAGGTTCTGCTGGGGGTGGGGGCCTGGGGTGGGGGGTTTGCTAATTTGCCCATATCTTAATTTAGTGAGAGGACTTTTAAAAGTGCAGTGTCCTTTTACTTCTCCTGATTTGGGTGGCTTGGATTTCTTGGGGTTAGGGCGAAGGGTTTTTTTTTTGGGGGGGGGGGGTTAACAAAGTTCCTGTATTGTTAAAAGTTGAGGGTTTTTTTACTGTTTTAAAAGTATTCAGTGTTTGATTTGTTGCTGCTGTGTTGTGCTGCTGCTGTTACTTTTATCTTCAGGTTATTTGGGGGGGGGGTGCTGTTTGGCCTAATTTCCATTGTTTAAAAGGCCACTTTTGTCCCCCTTTTCCTGGTTTTAGGGGTGGGGGTGTTGTTGTTGACTGATTTGGCCTGAGTTTTCTTATTGGTGAAAGGCCACTTTTTAAACACTTGAGTTGCTTGGCCTTTTTTCCTGTTGTCCCTTTTCCTGGTTTGGGGGTGGGGGTGTTGTTGACTTATTTGGCCTGAGCTTTCTTGTTGGTGAAAAGGCCACTTTTTTAACACTTGGCCTTTTGTGATTCTTCTGGTTTTGTTTTGGTTTTTTTAAATTACCTCTGGTTGGTGTGGGGGTTGGCGAGGGTGTGTGCGGGCTGTGTGGGCTGGGTCACTTTCTTGTTTTTATAGAGTAGATTGTGTGTTCTGTGTGGCAGGGAAGCTGGCACCTGGGTGAGAGACCCAGAACCAGCAGGCTTGTTGTGGTTGGCCAGCTCTCCCCGTGTTGTTTGGGGCAGGGCTGGAGAGCTGGCATCTGTAGATTGTGTGTTCTGTGGCAGGGAAGCTGGCACCTGGGTGAGAGACCCAGAACCAGCAGGCTTGCTGTGGTTGGCCAGCTCTCCCCGTGTTGTTTGGGGCAGAGCTGGAGAGCTGGCATCTGGGTTTGTTGCAGCCAGGTCTGCCTCAAACCCCCTGCCCCCCCCCCCCCCCAGTAGCCTCTAATTATGCCCTATGTTGCCATTGATGTCAATGGCCCATAGGGTATAATGATGGAATAGGGGCACCCTCTTTGGGTGCCCCTGGAATGGGATCCCCTGGCCCAATATTTTTGGGACTTGGGGGGGTTGGAGGGGAGAGTCCCCTGCAGGTCCCCTGCAAATTTGGGGGCTCTCCCTCAAATCCCCTCCCCTCCAGGCGGCTTCAAATATACCCTATTTGCCATTGATTTCAATGGCCCATAGGGTATAATAGGGCCATATATTCGGAAATAGCCGCGCATCTACCGTATATGCGGCTATTCCGAATGCAGTATTCAGCAGTATACAGGGATTCCAAATTTTTTTTCTCCGTATACTTCCGAATCCGTGTAATGCCGATTTTTTTTTTTTTTTGCACACCCCTACTCAGGAGGAGGCAGTGCTCCACCTCTTCCTTTCCTCTTCCTGGATTGGCAGCACAGAGGCCCCACAGTGGTGTGGCAGCTGCCTCTTGTGGTAATCCTGGAGGCAATGGGCACCTGCAAGTCCTGGCTGGCATTGCAGCTCAGCCTCCAACTTGGTGGTGAGATCATCTTAAGCTTCCAGGTGGCAGGAAGGGTCTTCAGTGCATTGTCTTTGGGGCAAAGAGAATGCCCTTCTAAGCTCCTGTTGAATGCCTCCCAGGTAGGTGCTGAGTTAGTGCCAACCAGAGATCTTTAAAAATGAGGGCTAGTAACTCTTGTGGCTCTTTGCAGGACTTGGAAGGATGCAGAAACCTGGGGGGTGTCTTTTGTCTTTTGTCTTGTCTTTTGTCATGCCCCCCTCAACTTGGGAAATCCTTCCTGTGGGGCTGGCCAGGTAAATGGAAGTAGTGATGATGGCAGCAGCATTGCAACAGGTGAAGGAATGGGAGCCTGTACATGATCCAGGCAGCCAGCAGCATTGTAGGCAGGCAGAAAGAGCAGGAGCTGCCACCACCACATGAACCAGACAAGCAGAGATGGTAATGCAGCAGGTGGGCAATCTGCCTGAGGAGTAGTTGGTCTGGCAAGTGAGGGGAGAAGGATAGGATTGCCCCCAGGGAGTCCCTGTCTGTCTGTCTCTCTGTTTCTTCTTCTTCTTCTCCTTCTCCATCTTCTCCTCCTCCTCCCCCTCCCCTCCCCCTCCCCTCCCCCTCCCCTCCCCTCCCTTCCTCTCTCTCCCTCCCTCTCACACACACACACACACTTTAAAATAACTTTCATATATATATTTTAACAACTTATATGTATGTGAAATATGATTTTCCTAAGCATAATGTATATGATTTCTTTTAAATTTTGTGGATGGTTGGGAAAACCATTTTTCTTTTTTTTCCTGTGGCAAACTTCTCATTTTGTTTGTTTATTTGTAGAGCTTTTTTACACCAATGTTATGTTATATGCCATTTTTACATCATTCTATGCTGTTCATACTCAGTCCTTTCATACAAAGTCATTTTTAATAGCAGGATTTCTGTCATATTAAATTGATGTAGTTGACAAAAAAGGATGGCTGTTTCATTCTGAGCATGGAAAAATCATAAAAGAAAATTCAATCTGAACTAGATTAGGGCTGCCATGAAATTCAGCAGTATCACCATTTATTATGTAGATAAAGCAAAATGAAATATAAAATAACAAAAGTAAAGAATTACTTATGTGGATGCTTTTTCCTACTGCTGGAATTATCAAGCCAAGCTCAAACCGTACAAAATTTAAAATTTCTTTTTCTGGCCAATTCACAAGGTCCAATGATCTGACTACTGACATTTCAGTTTGGTTCAAGTACAACAGCACCTTTAAGAGCAACACAGATTTATTCAAGGTATAAGCTTTCGTGTGCATGCACACTTCTTCAGATATGGAAGTTCAATGTATACAAATACAATGTATACAATGTATACATATAGGCAGAAGGTGAGCAGCTAATTAGTGTACAACATAATGAAGATATTTAACTAATTCAAGAACCAAACAGGAATAACAAGTTTAGTTTATATGGTTACTATTTGTTTGGGTTTAATTCTGGGGGGAAACAGTGAAGGAAATAAATATAGCGAAATTGGAGATTGATGGGCAGATGTACCCTTGTTAATTATAGAATGCTTAGAGTAATTAACTCAGTTAATTATCCCAGAAGAGTTTTTGCAAAAAAAATAATCTGTGAGAGATATCAATATTGGCATGCATATAGCAGATTAATGAAATTAAATATGGGGGATGTCTTTACAGAACACCTGGTAAGACTGATTTTTCTTTGCTGCCTGTTTTCTAAAATGGGTGTTTTGACCTTTACACAGTGGTAACCAGTAATCTCCAAGCAACCTAACTAGCAGTCAGGGTTAATAGTTCAGATTTATCACAGCTCTGCATAGGAAAGCAAAAGGCACATTAATAGGGTATTCAGGGCTTTCTTTGTGGAAAAAGTCCAGCAGGAACTAATTTGCATATTAGGCCAAACCCCATGATGCCAAGGCAGCTGGAACTGCATTCCTGTGTGTTCCTGTTTTTTTTTTAAAAAGCCCTGAGGGTATTCTGCACATCTGTATGTACTAATTCATGGCAGACCAATGTTTCTTTAAGATTATTCCATTCCTTAGCTGAGAGCAGTATTTGAGAAGTCATGGTTTGTACCAGGATTTAAGGCTCAGATGAACTGCGCTTCTTTATCAAACAAATATATGTGCTATCTTGAGTGGTCCAAGATCCTGTGGCTCCTGTAACTGTGTTTCCCGTTAATTTGCTTCTTCATATCAGCTCCCAATCCCTGGTTCACACAACCTCTTCCACACCTCTCCTATCTTGATCCACTTAGGCAGGGCTTTTTTTGTAACAGGAACTCCTTTGCATATCAGGTAGGGTTGCCAAGTCCAATTTAAGAAATATCTGGGGACTTTGGGGGTGGAGCCAGGAGACATTAGGGGTGGAGCCAGGATTAAGGCTGTGACAAGTATAATTGAACCCTTCCCAATGCCAAAACAGAGAACCTCCAATCTGTATTGGGGAGGCGCTGGGTTGCCAGCTCCAGGTCGGGAAACCCCTGAAGCTTTGGAGGCAGAGTCTGTTAAGGACAGGGACCTGGGGGGGGGGATGCAAGCCATGCCCACGAAGGCGCCCACCCTCCTCCAAAGCTGCCTTCTTTTCCCAGTGGGGGCGGGGCTCCCTGCAGCCAAGAGCTCCGTGGCCATTCCGGGAGCTCTCCAGGCCCCACTTTGAGAAAGGTAGCCCTCCTGAGCGGGCCCCTGGCTGCGGGGAGGGTGTCTCCCAGGCCTGGTAGTAAAGGAGGGAGGCCGGGGTGCTTTGCCTGCAGGCTCCCCGGAAAGGCAGCGCTTGCTGGAGGGCTGGCCGGGCTGCGGTCGGTGGCGCTGGGGCTGCCCGCCTCCTTCTCCTCGGGGCTGTGCGCAGGCAGGGCAGGGTGGAGAGGGCCACGGAGCAAGGGCAGCAGTGCAGGGCCCGCCTGGTGGGAGCCCCGCCGCCTTACCCTCCTTGACGCCGGGCAGCTTGGACTGGTCGATGCCAGTCTCGGCCATGGCAGCGCCCGCAGCTCCTTGCCTGGCATCAGGGCTCCTCCGGAACAAGGAAGGCTGCAAGCGAGGCGGCCGCTGCCCGCACCCCGTCGCCCTCCTCGCGAGCAAGACGCCGCTGCAGCCACTCCAGCTTCCCTCCCTCCAAAGCTGCCGTCTTTTCCCGGTGGGGGCGGGGCTCCCTGAAGCTCCGTGGAAAGGAGGGAGGCTGGGGCACTTTGCCTGCGGGCTCCCCGGAAAGGCAGGTGCTTGCTGGAGGGCTGGCCCAACTGCAGTCGGTGGCGCTGGGGCTGCCCGCCTCCTTCTCCTCGGGGCCGTGCGCAGGCAGGGCAGGGTGGAGAGGGCTGCGGGGCAAGAAGGCTGCAAGCGAGGCGGCTGCTGCCCGCGCCCCGTCGCCCTCCTCGCAAGCAAGATGCCGCTGCAGCCGCTCCAGCTTCCCTCCCTCCCTCCGGGGACAGCCGGCGCTCCACCACCAGGGCGCGGAAGAGCCCCCAGACAGCCGGGCTGAGGTGGGAGGAGGTAGGGAGAGAAGAAAAGGGCTCAGAGAAGGAGCGCTCAGCTCCAGCCCACCCCGCCGGCGTGGCGCGAGACCTCGATTGGCAGCCTGAACCCAGCCAGAGGCCTGCTCGCGCTTAGCTTGTATTGGGCAGGTGGGAAGCGCCGCCATTTCCCCCCCGCTTTCCAGATTTCTAGCGAGCGGGGGGAGGAGGCTCCAAATCGGGGGTCCCCCGCCCAGGCGGGGGATTTGGGAACCCTAATATCAGGCTATACCCCCCTGACATAGCCAATCCTCCAAGAGCTAACAGGGCTCTTTGTATAGGGCCTAATGTAAGCTCCAGGAGGATTGGCTACATCAGGGGTGTGTGGCCCGAGTTCCTGCTACAACCCCCCCCCCTGCACTTTGTCTCAATGGATTTGCAACGTAGCTTAACCAGGACAGTAAAATACGCCTTTAGTCATAGATCTGCTTGTTTTTCTGGTGTGTTTTTATAATGAAGAAAAGATGTGAGGCATGAAGTTTACCTTGGCCAGTTTCTCTTTCTCTCACCCCAGCCAGCCTTACTGGGTAGTTGTGAGGATCAAACAGAGAAGGGAGCGCATACAGATTGTCCAGCAGTTGTTTGAAGAAGGCAGGGTGAATCTGTAACAGATGCTAATGGATGGACAGTTTGGTGTTCACAAATATGGGCACCAGTGTTCCTTCTTCTCTTCCCAAGTGTGTGATAAATATTTAGTTGGTATTGGGGAGGGACAGTGGCTCAGTGGTAGGGCATCTGCTTGGGATGCAGAAGGTCCCAGGTTCAATCCCTGGCATCTCCAAAAAAAAGAGTCCCGGCAAATAGGTGTGAAAAACCTCAGCTTGAGACCCTGGAGAGCCGCTGCCAGTCTGAGAAGACAACACTGACTTTGATGGACCAAAGGTCTGATTCAGTATAAGGCAGCTTCATATGTTCATATTGTTGCCAGTATGATCTTTTTTTTTGCTTTATGCATACTTAACTGTATTTTGATTATGAGGAAGGTGTTAGGGTGCTTCCTATACCCTCCCCCTGGTTCCCCCATGATCTCAAATTGGAATTTGAATGTGGTCATTGGTATTGTAGTGCCACCATCCAGATCTGTTCTGATTAAGCTTACTGAAATGAGGGGGAGGATCTAAAGGAGAGGAGGGGAGGGAGTTTTATATGCTGAATTTTATTTATTTTTTTAGCATTCTCTTACCTTACCTTCTATGGTATATGTCCCACCTGATAATGGTATGGAGTGTTTTACCTGGCATGCCTATTTTCAGTTGTAAAGTTTAGATATCATCTAGCCTTTTGTCTATTGACATATGAGATAGGTGGGGTGGCCTGTGGGCAATTTGGTAACACATGTCACAATTATCCTTAATCCATTTCTATGAGACGTCATTGTCTACAGATGTTACATATTTATGTTGGTCTTTATGTTTGGTGCTTTGTACCAGGGCCAGATCTAGGGGGGGGGGGAGAGGGGGGGGCTTGCCCCGGGTGCTGAAGGAGGGGGGGGCTGCCAAATTGGGCATGGAGTCCATTGTATTCTATGGGGCCATAAGATAGAATGGCCCATAAGGGGGCATCATTTTTTAATTTTGCCCCCCCCTCAAAAAACATGTGGATCCGGTCCTGCTTTGTACACAGCTGTTCTCAGTTGCCATTTTCCTTCTTGCATTCTCAGGGTTCCATAGATCACAAAATCATAGAATCACAGCATTGGAAAGGGCTATATAGGCCATCTAGTGCAACCACCTGCTCAATGCAGATCATCCTAGAGCATCCCTGACAAGTGTTTGTGCAGCCACTGCTTAGACTGCCAGTGAGGGAGAGCTCATCACCCCCCTAGATAGTTGATTCCACTGCTGAACAACTCTTGCTGTAAATTTTGCTTTCCTAATATCCATCCAGTACCTTCCTGCCCTTAATTTAAACTCATTATTGTGAGTTTTACCCTCTGCTGCCAACAGGAACAACTCCCTCCTCTAAGTGACAGCCCTTCAAAGACTTAGAGAACAATCATGTCCCCCCCACACCTCTTTTTCTCCAGGCTGAACATTCTCAAGTCCCTTAGCCTTTTCTCATAGGGCTTGGTATCCAGGCCCCTGATTATCCTTGTGACTCTCCTCTGCACTTGCACCATTCTGTCCACATCCTTTTTGAAGTGAGACCTCCAGTACTGCACACAATACTCCAGGTGTAGCCTGACCAATGCAGTGTACAGTGGTACTATGACATCTTGTGTTTTGGATGTTATGCCTCTGTTGATACACTCCAAGATAGCATTAGCCTTTTTTGTCACTTCATCACACTGGCTGCCCATATTTAACTTACAGTCCATTCATACTCCAAGATCTTGTTCACACATGCTACCCAGAAGCGTATCTCCCACATTGCTTGTTTTTGTTACCCAGATGTAGAACTTGGCATTTATCCTTGTTAAATTGCATCTTGTTCACATCTGCCCACTTTTTCAGTGTGTTCGTTGAATTCTGTCTCTATCTTATGGTGTATTCACTGTTCCTCCCAATTTGGTGCCATCTGCAAATCTGATGAGTAGCCCCTCCACACCCTCATCCAGATCACAGATTAAAATATTGAAAAGTACCAGAATTCAGAACTGAGCCCTGTGGCACCCCACTGGACACCTCCCTCCATGCAAATGAAATGCCACTGACAACTACTCTTTAATTGTGGTTCTCCAATCAGTTCCCTATCCACATAACTATTTTAGAGTCCAGTCCACAGTCTTCTAGTTTACCAATCAGAACATCATGGGGAATCTGTTAAAGGTTTATTGAAATCCAGGTAAATAACATCAATAGCATTCCTTTGATCCAGTAAACTTGTCACTGCATCAAAGAAGGAAATGAGGTTGGTCTGGCAGGATCTGTTGGGGAGAAATATGTGCTGACTTTCCGGAATCACCAAGTTGTCCTTTAGAAGCTTGTAGATTGACCCCTTTATAATCTTTTCCAGTATGTTCCCTGGGGCAGTGGTCAGATGAACTGGTCTGTAGTTTCCTGGGTCATCTCTCCTCTCTCTCTCTCTCTCTCTTTTTAAATTGCAATAACATCTGCCCTCCTCTAGTGTTGTAGGCAAGAAAATAGAAAACTCTGCAACCAAATATATTCAATAAGAAATACTTTTATAATATTGTCATGTTTTTAAAATAAGTAATAAATACTGTAACCAAACATCTCCAATTTCTTCAATGTTTTAAATAAGACAATATTCACAATTTTCCTTCTTGCATTTTCAGGGTTCCATAGTACAATTCCCACAAAATGCACAGAGTGAAAGCACAAGTCTCAGATTCCTATGGTGATTCTTGTGGAGTATCCTTAAAGTTCATCAAAATATAAAATTATCCTTTCAATCAGATCTCATGAAGAATTCATCTATTCAATGGTATTAGTTCAAAGACCAATAACTCAACAAGCTTGCTAGCTTCAAGTTGATTCCCATTTCACTTCCAGCTTTATCAAGAACCAAAAATCCAGCATTCTATTACATGAAATTGACCCTCTCACTGAAATGTGCATCTTCACATAGTGGCCATAGTGGCCAGTGAGTATATTTGGTCACCCAATTTTCTGTTTTCTTGCTTGTGTTACACTGTGTATTCACTGTAGATTTTGTCCTCCAGTCTTGTGGCATGTCTCCCAACCTCCAAGATGTCTAGAAGATGGACATCTTCTTTCATATTTAGATGTGAGAACAGAGTTCTGGATCTTTAAGCTATGTTTCTGTTATGGCTTATATTTATTTTATACTGGAAGATTTATTTTTGCTTTACAACTAATAGGCTCTCAAATCTATACTGTGACTAATTTCACCCTATCACCGTATACTGTGGTTTCACCCTATCAACTAATCTACTAAATTGTGGGTGATAGTTGTGTGGAACTGTGCGTTTAGTGTAGTGTTGTGAGTTAGCACTCGTGTTGCCTGTGTTTGTGCAAGTAGCTAATCAGATCCTGAGATCAATGAGCAGGATACTTCTTAAGCTGGTTACTGCTTCATTGCTACGTAACTGTGCCCTTTTTTGTTTTCTCTCTGCCAATATAGCTAGATTGTCATTACTGTGTGGCACAAATTTCTTTTTCTGGTGCAGGCACAATTTTATATATTTCATCAATGTAAAGAAGTTTTAAGTGAGAAAGTAAGATCATGCATAAACAAATCTGATTATAGTCATAAACAAGTGTGAGGAGATGGGGGGAAAAAACTATCACATAGCATTTGTATAACATATTCTGAATACAGATATACACTGCTAAAAAGACAAGGAACAGGTTATATTTGATAAACAAGCATTAGAAATTAAGCTTGTGAGTGTTTCCTAATCATAAAGCAGAGTTGCAAACAAGATACCTGCTCTTTGGCATTCTTCCTTACTGATGACTCTGCATCCAGAAGCCCAATGATGGAGTGGATCTCTTAACTGTAAAATGCCCTGTGATGGCACCTTTCCAAGGAGATAGATAATGACCATAGGTGAATTTACGTGATACAGCACAGTGTTTTAGGATTTCAGACCCCAACCCCACAGAAAACAGTATTTGTGGAAATAATGAGATTTAAAATGCAGTCTGTATCAGTGTTTGTAAATGTGTAAGTGACAGAGAGAAGAATGAGAATTTACTTCCCAGAACATGAACTAGGTCAACACAGGATATTTAAGTAAACTAGCTTGATTGCATTAAAGAACATTAACCTAAACAACTCAAAATACAATTGAAAGCTTAGCGGTAGTGCATGCAAACATAAATATAATTAGTCTGGTCATGGATATCATTCATTGACTAAAGATAACCCTGGCCTACTTACTCAAATTAGTGAATTCAGCATTGCCATGATATTTAATTGCAAGTGGGTAATCATGTACTAACAGCAAAATAAAGCAAAAAATAAAATAAAGCAGCAAAACTGCTACAGCAAAATAAAACAGAAGTCCAGTGGCACCTTTAAAAACAAAAAAGTTTAATTCTGGGTATAAGCTTTTCATCATTCTGATGAAGGGTGAATGCACATAAAAGCTTATATGCAGTTAAACTTTGTTGGTCTTAAAGGTGCCACTGAACTCAGACTTCGTTCTAGCATTGAACAGATGAGGTTCAATGTGGCCAAGTGCAAAATAATGCACATTGGGGCCAAGAATCCCAGCTACAAATACAAGTTGATGGGGTGTGAACTGGCAGAGATTGACCAAGAGAGAGATCTTGGGGTCATGGTAGATAACTCACTGAAAATGTCAGGACAGTGTGCAATTGCAATAAAAAAGGCCAATGCAATGCTGGGGATTGAAAACAAATCAGCCAGTATCATAATGCCCCTGTATAAATCGATGGTGCAGTCTCATTTGGAATACTGTGTGCAATTCTGGTCACCGCACCTCAAAAAGGATATTATAGCATTGGGAAAAGTCCAGAAAAGGGCAACTAGAATGATTAAAGGTTTGGAACCCTTTCCCTATGAAGAAAGGTTAAAACGCTTGGGGCTGTTTAGCTTGGAGAACCGTCGACTGCGGGGTGACATGATAGAGGTTTACAAGATTATGCATGGGATGGAGAAAGTAGAGAAAGAAGTACTTTTCTCCCTTTCTCACAATACAAGAACTCGTGGGCATTCAATGAAATTGCTAAGCAGTCGGGTTAGAACGGATAAAAGGAGGTACTTCTTCACCCAAAGGGTGATTAACATGTGGAATTCACTGCCACAGGAGGTGGTGGCAGCTACAAGCATAGCCAGCTTCAAGAGGGGGTTAGATAAAAATATGGAGCAGAGGTCCATCAGTGGCTATTAGCCACAGTGTGTATATATATGTGTGTGTATATATGTATATATATGTATACATATACATACATATATATGTATGTATGTATATGTATGTATGTATATATATGTATGTGTGTGTGTGTGTGTGTATATATATATATAAATTTTTTGGCCACTGTGTGACACAGAGTGTTGGACTGGATGGGCCATTGGCCTGATCCAACATGGCTTCTCTTATGTTCTTATCTTTTAACATTTATTTCAGTATGAGTTTTAATGAATCACAATTCACTTCTTCTGATATGAGGGAATCAAACTGGGGATTCTGCTTAAGTGGACTGTTACAAAGAGGAAAAGGGCTTGAGACAGGTTGGGTGTGAATTCTGTCATGAGACTTGCAAGTGTAAATTCTCTGTGTAAGTGACTAGAACTGGATTAACATTTACACACAAATAAACAAGGTGATGAATTCAGCTCATGGAGTAGTGGTTATAAACAGATAAGGTAATGACTTCTCAGGGAGAAACAGTCTGAAGTTTATATGAAAGTTAACATTCGTAACAGGTTACCAAATAAATTGTTTATAAATTGGCATTAAAAATTGTGGTGAGTAAGGAAGTCCAAATCTCTTTTTAAGACAAGGTGGAATGTGGTGTTTAATTTCTCGATGAG
This sequence comes from Heteronotia binoei, assembly GCF_032191835.1. Classification (NCBI taxonomy): domain Eukaryota; kingdom Metazoa; phylum Chordata; class Lepidosauria; order Squamata; family Gekkonidae; genus Heteronotia; species Heteronotia binoei. The sequence continues at coordinate 72,134,741 of NC_083228.1, read as the reverse complement.
TTCTAATTCAGCACTTTCGTTATGAAGTTTTCTTGTTGAATAATGACTTTCAGCAATATTTAAATATTCCTGCACTAGTTTCTGGATGTTCTGATTTCTTACGTCTGGTTTTGTTTTCCATGATTCTCTCCAGTAAAAAGCAAATCTACCCCCCACCCCACATGTAGATAGTAGAAGGTCATTGTGAGCACACAATGGCATAGATTAAATTGAATGATGTGCAAGTTGATCCCAGAATGGTGCAATTGATGGTATTAGGTCCTGTATTGGCAGACTGTATATGGAGACACAGCTGGGTCTGTTACAAGGTTTGTTTCCTGGGTTTGTGTCTCTGTTGGGTGGTCCATGGCCAGGCCTCAGATTCAGCAGGAGCTCACAGGAGCGCAGCTCCTGCACCCTTCTGAGGGTTCCCCCTCCTCCCCACCTTGCCCATTGAATAGTACATGCAGCTGCATAACGATCCCTGGATGAGCTCCACCACTTATTTTTCTACAAAGCGACCCCTGTCCATGGCTATAGGTGAGAAGCTGTTTTAAATTAGGGGGCTGTGTATGATAATCTAAGCAATGAAATTTCTACCACCTGAGGCTTGAGAAAGAGAAATACCTTCATCCAGAAGAGGCTGTAGGTCATTAATAATGCACTGAAATGGTTTCAACTGTTATCATCCTGATCTGGTGAGAGCTGAGGTCTGGTAGAGTCCAGGGAAAAGGAGATAAATGACAGATGGATGGTCCCAGTTGGCAGATATGGTGCAGAAGTTAAAAAAAGGCAAAGTGAAGTGGAGACTGGGGCCTGCTCAAAGTGTCCATGAAAAATCATGTGTGGTGTCACAGGGGCAATAGGTGGGGTGATCCTACTTGCAAATTGCCTGGGGAATCAGAGTTATGTTCTGATAATCCATCATGTGGGAGCTGCCATCTCCTAGGATCAGAATTTGACAACAGAAGAAACTTCTGAAGTTTAATGCCAGTTTGGATCTAGCTGCTAGGTAGGGAAGTTATAAGTGTCAGAGACCGAATTATAAGTGTACCAGCAGAAAATTATAAGTGCCAGACTGACAAGTTTACACAATGATCTCAGGGGTGAAAAGACTGGGTGTGATAGCCGACTTGATAGCTGTGTCCGGAGTAGTTGATGAGTTTATGCTAAGGGTAATTACCTGGCAGATCCTCTTGTGCATTAGGACTATTATTAATGCTAATCAATGAGACACTTGGAATCTTAAATGGGGAGGAAGTTGATAGAATTGCCTCTAAGAAGACCTTTTCCATACAATGGACTGCTTCCCTATTCACATGCAGGGGTGCCTGATGCTGCTGGATTTTCAGGAACCTTGATCTGCTTTTTGGTAATTCCTGTGTCAGGGGTCCACTCCATAAGCATCAATACTGGATCAGACCAATGGTCCAGCATCCTCTTCCTAACCGTGGTCAGTCACAGGGAAGCAACAGACAACTGTTCTTACCTGCTAATGACTTCCCAGCATCTGAGAATCAGAGGGATTCTGTCAAGAGTCACTCCTTCTTTTTCCTCTTGCCATATGTATCCAATTAGCTAATAATAATACAATGCTAAGGCTGTGCTTGCTATGCGAACTATTGCTTTGAATCATCCCCACTGCTTATCTAAAGCTTTGAAGCATCCCCGCCATGTCTATCGAGCAGTTCAAAAGATGCCTGAACTCCCACATCTACGGGGCATCTCTGAAGACGGGGGAGCTGAGAGACCTGGTCAGCTGGACCCAACTAGCCTGTGAGATAGAGGATCGTAACAAGGTGATCACCCTCCACAAGAAGCAACAGGGTTGGCGCCCCCAAGGAGGACTGGGAGAAAACTCCAAGACTGAGCCTACCCAAGAGAGCCCCCGAGCCACTCTCTCGAGAGGAATGAGACCATAGAGCCAAGATCAAGTTGTGCTTCAAATGTGGGGGGAGAATCACATCGCCACCGGGTGCGTGAATAAGCAGAGAACAGCGAACCTCCACGCCAATCAAGCCGGAGGCAAAGAAGAAAACTGGGGGGTCAGGAACTCTGATTGCCAAGGCTAAGTCTGCAGTGCTGCAGTTCAGGGAACTGATCCAGGAGGAGTCTGAGGAGGAGGAGGATGGAGAGGCCCAGCTGACGGGAAATGACAACAACCTGCTGTGAGGAATGCACACCAACAGGTCCAAGCCACAGCCGCACCACTATGGGTGAGATTATCCGAGACTTTGTATTATGTGCCCATAACCCTAATGAACCCCGTCATGAAGAGGTTTACTTGTATTAGAACTGTACTGGAATCAGGGTGCTCAAAAGACTTACTGTCGCCTAGCTTAGTAGTGGCGCTAGGACTGAGAACTATGACCCTTAAAGAATCTTATATATTTGAGCAGATGGATGGGAGCCCGATGAAGGTGGAGCTGTATAGCATGGGGACTGAAGTGTGCGCCTTGGGGATGGGGAAGCACTGGGAACTCCGCACTTTCATCATAGCCCCGGTGGCCAAGTTCCAAGCAGTTCTCAGCCTAGAGTGGTTGGCTGATCATGACTAGCTAGTCCAATGGAGCAGGAGCACCATATACTTCCTAGACCCGGTGTGCGAGAGTCAAAAAGTGGGGTCCACATCCCTCTCCCCAACTGGAAAAGTTGTGTGTCACCAGAGTCAAGGCACCCTCCCTGCCCTCCAAATACCAAGACCTCCATAAGGTGTTCGATGCTCAGGAGGTGGATGAGCTACCCCCTCACCGGGATATGGACCGCACCATTGAGCTGGTAGAGGGGGAGCCACCCAAAGCCAAGCTATACTCGATGAGTCGAGGGGAGCGGAAGGAGCTACAAAAGTTCCTGACTCTACACTGGGGTTTTATACGCCCTGCCATATCCCCCGTTCTCTTCAGAAAGAAAAAGGACAGCAGTTTACGGCTATGTACCTATTTTTGCGAATTGAACGCGATCTCTATGAGTAATGCATACCCTTTCCCGCTTACTTAGGACCTGTTGGGGGAGGTGTCCCAAGGGAAAATCTTTACCAAGCTCGACCTCCGGAACACGTACTTCTGGGTGCACATCAAGGAGGGGGACGAGTGGAAAACTGCATTTAACACCCCGCTCGGACAGTTCGAGTACTTGGCCATGCCATTCGGCTTCAAGGGGACCCCAGGGGTGTTCATGAACTTGATCAATGATGTGCTACACAAGTAAGGGCGTGGTTTGCTACCTGGATGACATGTTAATATATTCCCAAGACCTCCCCTCGCACGTTCAGCTGTTGAGAGAGGTGCTCTAGACCCTGTATGAACACAAACTGTTTGCCAAGCTGTCCAAGTGCGAGTTTCACAAAATAGAACTCAACTTTATGGGGTATCGCATATCCATGGGGGGGATTGGGGATAGACCCAAACAAGGTACAAGCGTTGGTTGACTGGGGAACCCCCCCCCCCCGCAAGCAGCTCCAGAGTTTCCTGGGGTTTGTCAATTTCTACAGGGGGTTCATCAATAACTTTGCCGAGGTCACCCTGCCCCTTACCAAAGTGTTAAAGACAAAAGGGAGGGGACCGCAAGCCTTAAAAGGTAGTTCTGGCCTCCAGTGGACAGGGGAGTGTCAAAAGGCCTTCGAGGAACTGAAGGCGCAGTTTATGTCTGAACCCTGCCTAATACACCCTGATGAAAACAAGAGGTTTGTGGTTCGATGCGACGCTAGTGATGTCGCTCATGCAGCCGTGTTGCTCCAAGAAGGGCTGGACAGCCAACTGCACCCCTGTCCCACATATTTAGCCCCACGGAACGTAACTGTTCTGTTTGGGACAAAGAAGCCTCCACCATTAAGCTAGCTCTGGAAAAATGGAGGCACTACCTAGAGGGGGCAAAGGAACCTTTCGAACTGTGGATGGACCATAACAATTTGGCCACCTTTATTTCCACCTGCAACCTCAACAACAAACAAGTAAGGTGGGCGGGTTTGGTTTAGCGCTTCAACTTTAAGTTGGGCCACATTCCGGGGAAATTGAACTTTCTAGCTGACAACCTGTCCCACCTCCCTCAAAACGACAGCAAGAGGGAGGAAGTTGTAGATTCATTATTCACACCCTCCCAACTGAGCACCCTAGTGACCATGCGTGTGCAAAGCTGAAAGGAAGCGGCGCCCCTGGATGGGTTTCTGATGGAACTGAAATAAAGTGATCTCCGACCGCAGACCACAATATGTAGCAAAATTCTGGTCGCATCTGTGTGAATTGGCAGGCATAGGACAAGGAATTAGCTCCGCCTACCACCCCCAGACAGATGGACAGATGGAACATACCAACGCGGTGCTGGATCAATTCTTGTGTTGTTACACCTCCTTTCAACAGGACAATGAGTGACTTTATTACCTTTTGCAGAATACGCTTACAACAATAGTGTGCATAATGCCACCAAAATAAACCCATTTAAAGCAGTGCATGGTTACAAAAGTAAACCTTTCCCCGAAATTGCTGCCCACCCCCCCGGCCCCAGTAGACTTTGTTGAGTGGTGGAAGGAAATAGCGGGGGGATGGACAGTTATCCGGCAGCAACTCCAGAGGGCACAAGAGGCCTACAAAATCAAGTACGACAAGAGGCACTCTGAACTATGGGACTTGGAGGTGGGAGATAAAGTGTACATTTCAACTAAACATCTACCCAACGCACGGAACTGTAAAAAGTTGGGACTAAAGTACTTGGGACTCTTTCCAGTCAAACGGATTATAAATAAAGTAACTGTAGAGTTAGAACTGCAAAGAACCTTAAACATGTGCACCCTTGTTTCCACGCCAGATATCTGAAGAAAGACCCTGGACCCTCTTCATGGCACCCCCAGAAAGAACCGCCACCCCCGACTCTGGTTTGTGGTCAGATTCATCATGAGGTGCAGGAGATTCTTGATGCCAAGCTCAAACATGGTGAACTCTTTTATCTCATCAAATGGACTCACTTTCCACTGAGTCAAGCGTAATGGGTCAAACCACAGACACAAACTGTAAAGCTTTGATCAGGGACTTTTACAACAAACATCCCGACAAGCCCAGGGGAAGGAGGTCTTTGGGGGGGGCAGAATGTCAAGAGTCACTTCATCTTTGTTCCTCTTCCCTTATGTATCCAATTAGCTAATAATCATACAAGCTAACGCTGTGCTTGCTATACTGGCTATTGCTTTGAAGCATCCCCGCCGCTTATCTAGAGGAAGGGTGGCATGTCTGGGAACTCGTATGTTACTATGCAACCAAGGTCAAGGAAGCTGGTGGAGAAGTAGCTGAAGGGATAGATAACAGCCATTTGGGGTGATTATAGTAATAATAATAATAATAATAATAATAATATAATAATAATAATAATAATAATAATAATAATAATAATAATAATAATAATAATAATAATAATAAATTTTATTTATATCCCGCCCTCCCCGCCTAGGCAGGCTCAGGGCGGCTAACAACAGTTCAATAAAATTATACAATATAAGGTAAATTAAAACAACAATTAAATTATACAGTAGTTTAAAAACAACAATCTAAAACCAGTTCCAGTTGTCTGGGTCGTTCCATAATTTAGACGGCGGTGATCTTCTAGATGTTATTCTGTATATTTATATTATGGCAGGGGTCACTAGATAAAATCATTGGTGGATTAAACAGCCATCCTATCAATGGTCTACAAAGGCCTGCTTGAAAAGAGTGGTCTTACAGGCCCTGCGGAATTGGTCCAGATTCTGCAGGGCCCGTACCTCCTCCGGGAGTTGATTCCAAAGGCACGGGGCTATAACAGAGAAGGCCCGTGCCCGGGTACTCTGTAATTTTGCCTCCTTTGGCACAGGGATAGTCAGCATGTTCTTCCCTGCTGACCTCAGTGCTCTTTGGGGCTCATAAGGGGAGAGACGGTCCCTCAGGTAGGCAGGTCCTCGGCCATATAGGGCTTTAAAGGTGATAACCAGCACTTTGTATCGGACCCGGTATGTAACTGGCAGCCAGTGCAGTTCACGCAGCCCCGGCTGTATATGCTCCCATTTCGGGAGTCCTAATAACAGCCTGGCCTCTGCGTTCTGCACTAGCTGCAGCTTCCGGGTTCGACACAAAGGCAGCCCCATGTAGAGGGCATTGCAGTAATCTAGTCTTGAGGTGACCGTCGCATGGATCACTGTTGCCAGGTCCCGGCGCTCCAGGAAAGGAGCCAACTGCCTTGCCCGCTTCAGGTGGAAAAATGCCGACTTGGCAGTGGCCGCTACCTGGGCCTCCATTGATAGTGAAGGCTCCAGTAGGACTCCCAGGCTCTTGACCCGGCCCGCCGCTTTCAGCGGCGCACCGTCAAAAATCGGGAGAGGTATTTCCCCTCCCAGAGCGCCGCGCCCCACGCAAAGGACCTCTGTCTTCGTCGGGTTCAGCTTCAACCCACTCAGCCTAAGCCAAGTTGCCACGGCCTGCAGTGCCCGGTCTAAGTTCACTGGGACGCAGTCAGGCCGGCCATCCATTAGCAGATAAAGCTGGGTGTCATCCGCATATTGATGACAACCCAGTCCAAAACTCTGGGCAATCTGGGCAAGGGGGCGCATGTAGATGTTAAATAACATCGGGGAGAGAACTGCTCCCTGAGGCACCCCACAATCTAGTGTGCGCCTCCGGGAAATCTCACCCCCGATTGCCACCCTTTGTCCCCGACCTTTGAGGAAGGAAGAAAGCCATTGTAAGGCCAGTCCCCTGACCCCTATGTCGGCGAGGCGGCGGGTCAGTAGCCGATGGTCGACCGTGTCGAACGCTGCCGACAGGTCTAACAGCATCAGCACCGCCACGCCACCTCGATCCAGTTGCCGCTGGAGGTCATCCGCCAAGGCGACCAGCACTGTCTCCGTCCCGTGGCCCGGGCGAAAGCCGGACTGGCAAGGGTCTAGGACGGAAGCGTCATCCAGAAAACCCTGTAGTTGCAGCGCCACTGCCCTCTCAATAATTTTACCTAAAAACGATGAATTAGAAACCGGTCGGTAATTTGCCAATTCGGCCGGATCTGCTGTACATTTTTTCAGGAGGGGACGGACCAAGGCCTCTTTCAGAGGTGATGGAAAACGCCCCTCTGAGAGGGATCTATTTATTATGTCCCATAAAGGACATCTAAGCTCCCTCTGGCAAGCTTTAATCAACCAGGAGGGGCAAGGGTCCAAATCGCAAGTTGTTGGGCGCGCAACAGAGAGAATTCCGTCGACTTCCTCCAGGCTGAGTGGGTCAAACCGGCCCAACTCTAAACCCGAAGACAGGCACGGAGCCTCAAGTTCCCGTACTGCATCCAATGTGATAGGCAGGTCTTGGCGGAGCGACGTGATTTTATCTGCAAAGTATTTCGCAAAAGCCTCACAGCCTATCTCTAATTCCCTAACATTTGGTTTGCCTTGAGGCAATGTAGTAAGGTCTCCAATTATTCTAAATAATTGTGCCGGGCGCGAATTTGCAGATGCAATCTTGGCTGCAAAGTAATCTTTCTTTGCAGCCTTGACTGCCATCTCATAAGACTTCATAAACGTTCTATAAGATGTTCTCGTCGCTTCGTCCCGAGTATGCCGCCACTGCCTCTCTAGTCGTCTGAGCCCCTGTTTCAGCCGGCGTAGCTCCAGGGTATACCATGGAGCCAGCCTCCTGCGAGGGCGCAGAGGATGTCGGGGTGCGATCTCGTCGATAGCCCTGGTTAGTCGGCCTTGCCAGGCCTCCACCAGGTCATCGAGGGAATCGCCAGGGATCCCCCAGTGCCCTTTGGAACCGTTCCGGGTCCATCAGGCTCCGGGGGTGAGCCAAAATAGGCTCTCCGCCCATACAGGGTTGGGGTGGCATCCCCACACGGGCCTTGAGGGCTAGGTGATCCGACCATGGTACCGCTTCTACCGCGATATCGTTCACCGATATCCCGGACGCAAAGATCAGGTCTAACATGTGCCCGGCCTGGTGCGTGGGTGTCGTAACAAATTGAGAGAGTCCCTGTGTCGCCATGGAAGACACTAGGTCCATCGCCTGAGTGGAGGCCAAGTCGTCGGCATGGACATTGAAATCACCCAGGACCATAAGCCCTGGGTACTCCAACGCCCAGCCCGCCACAGCCTCCATCAGGGATGGTAAGGCGCTGGCCGGTGCGTTGGGCGTATGGTACACCAGCCAGATCGCCAACCCCTCTCCGACATCCCACGCCAGACCGGCACATTCAATGCCCTCAATCTTTGGGCCCGGGAGAGCCCGGAAGGAGTAACCCTCCCGTATGAATAATGCCACCCCTCCCCCCCGCCCGCTATTCCGTGATTGGTGAAAGACCGAATAACCTGGGGGGGTCATCTGGGAAAGAGCCAGGGTAGGAGGGAACCCGCATAAATCCCTGCTATAGCTTGGCGTGCTTTGCTTGAATGGTAACGGTCAGGGCAAGGAGTTATAAGACCTGAGAACTGGCAAGAGAGCCAGTTCCGACAATGCCTGTATTTGCCTGTGATGCTGGAATAAATATCTTGAACTTTACTTGTCTTTTCCTTGCCTCTGGATCTGACATTCTACTTCTCAATTCGAAAGCCCATACATCTGTCATGCTGTATGTCAATTCCTGTAAATCTGCCCAACCTGTCTAAACTAGTGACCATCACCATGCCTTGTAGCAGTGCTTGAATCTACTAAGTCAGTTTCACAGGGTGACTCTAACTCCTGCTGTTATGAAAGAGGGAGAAACATTTGTCTCTATCCACTTTCTCCACACTGTTCATAACTTAGTACCTCATGCCACTATTTGATTACCTTTTCCTTCCAAACTAAAAGCCCCAGGTTCCCCACAAACAGCCTCAGCTGAGTTTGAAAGGAAAAAAAAAAAGATTTATTCTGGTGCATCCTCTCTCCCTCCTCATCCATGATCTCAAAGCCTCCAGACACTCATCCTCCCTCCCTGCTTCTATGCAAGATTTCCTCATAAATATGCCCACCATCTCACCAAAGATTATTTTGATCACTTTATGGTCTTTTTGGTGGATCTTTTCTGTACTTCCCCCAAGTTCTTCAATATCCTTTTTTTAAAAAAAAGTACAACAAGAACTAGGCACAGTGTTCCAGATGAGATCTTGCCATTGATCCTTACAGGAGCATTATAATACTGCTCTTGAATTCTCCGTTTCTTTCCTGATGATCCCTGGCATTGAATTTGTCTCCCATTCTCTAGCCATTGCTGCTGCGTGCAGAGTTGATGTTTCATTTTCTTGTGTTAATCAGACCTTGCAATTGTTGTGGCAGAAGTTTCCCTTGCATGTGTGAAGAGATCTTCTCACTCAGCATGACACACTTTGAAAATGGGGAAGGGCAGATGATGATAATGCATTTTTCCAAATCTCCAACACAAACAACTGCAGCTGACTTTGTAGAACATATTATCACTTATTCTTTCTCTCTGTCACACACATACACGTTAACATACAAAGCCTACATATATACCGCCTCTGGTCTGGGAGTCAATGCGGTGTAGTGGTTAAGAGCAATATACTCTAATCTGGAGAACTGAGTTTGATTCTTCCAAGCTGGGTGACCTTGGGTCAGTCACAGTTCTCCCAGCCTCCCCAAATAAGCCTAGCTCACTGCCTGACAGAAAAAGAGCTTCAGGCTGCCAGACAATCCTAGGATCTCCTGGCTATATCACACACAATGCCATACAATATTTTATTTTTATTTATTTCCTCTCTTCCATTCCACCCTCAGACAAGCCTCCCTTAGTAGTTTATCCACAGCCTCATGACTCCTTCCCAGCTCCCTCCCTCCTTAGCTGTGGCTGTTTCTGCTCAAATTGCCTCATCATATGCTCCCACCTCCTGACTCTGCCAAGCCCTCTTTTTCTCCTGAGGTGCTACCACACTCTGATTTTGAGCTTAGCATTATTTCCTTCCACTTGTTATCTGCCATGGCCTCTTTCCTTTTTTGGTTGCATGAGTTGTGGAGTCAGGCATCTCCCTACAAGTGTTGGACATGACTGATCGCTGCAGGCTGCTGCCTGAGTAAGTGAAGCCTCTGTGACACAGAGCCTCCAGGTTCACAATGGCAGCAGCTTCAGGGAAGCAAACATGACAGCAACTGCAAAGCATTTAGAGGCATACCCCAATATGGTACCCAAGGCATACCCCCATATGGTACCCTTGTTTAGAATTGGACAGCTAATGTTCAGTGAGGCCAACTTTTTCCCTCCTTAAGTTCTTCCCCCACAAAAATGAAGTTCAGCTGTTCCACCAGACTGACTGTTGTTTTTCCCCATTAATTATAATGCATTCTGATGCAAAAAATTACATGGATGCAGAATTGATGAACTCATATGAACAAAAATGCATGTATGCACAATGTTCCACTTTTAAGAAAGAGATGTATTATCAGGAGATAATTTCCTAACAGTTAATTTAACAATTCAGGGGTATGGGTCAAGTAAAAGAGCAAGGTAACAAAGTTTGTTGACGGCAACAGCTTATTTAGAGGATTTAAATCAAATATTTTCAAACCACTGAATAAATCTCTTCCTGTAACCTTGAGCTCTCATCTACTAATTTATAATTGAGGATACATCTCCCAGTTGACCTGAGATATCAGTTTATCAAAAGAATAATCAGCAATGGTACAGTTTAGAATAAAAGCTACTTAATCCCTGAACAACAGGAATATAGCTAACTAATAATAATGGCCTTTGCGGGGAGAAATATTACAGATGCTAGAAATTTGCAGTATGTGAGTGTCATGGACTTGGAGGGGGGCTGGTGTGAGAGAAGGGAAAGATAGAGGGAAGCATGGTATGTAAAGAAGGCAGCTGTTGGAAAGGGAAATGGAGAAAGTGGGGGAATGTGGAGCAGATTATCAGAGAAGGGGGTGTAGATTGAGAAAGAAGGGTTGGGGGCAAAAGAGATGGAGGTAGATTGCTTTCCATCTGCTCCCTCCTCTCCACAGCCTCTACCTAGGAAAAGGACAGTCTTTCTCCACAGTGAGGGGGGGGGGTGGAACCAAAGCAGCTTACATCATTCTCCTCTTCCTCCTTTGATCTGCGCAACAACCCTATGAGGCAGGTTAGACTAAAAGTGTTGACTGGTTCAAAATCACCCAGCCAGCATCCACAGCAAGAAGCTGAGTCTGGCAGACCCTGCTCAGAACTGCTAATTACCACTCTACACTGGCTGCAATAGGGGGGTGACCTCAACAGGGTATAATGACTCAGAGTGTATCATTTTCTCCAGGGGAACTAACATCTGCCCATCTGGAGAAGAGTTGTAATTCTGAGTGATCTCCAGGTCTCACATGAAAATTGGCAACAATGGCTCCCCAGGAGGAAATGGCTGACTTTATATCTCCTCCCCCCTCCCTACAGCCTCCACCTAGGAAAAGGGCAATCTTTCTCTGCAGTGGGGACCAAAGCAGCTTATATATTATATTCCTCTCCCCCTTTTGATCTGCACAACAACCCAGTGCAGTAGATTAGGCTGAAAGTATGTGTGTGGTCCAAAATCACCCAGTCAGCTTCCACACTAGGGATCTGGGTCTGGCAGCCCCTGTTCTGAAGTGCTGACTGTCACATAGAATCATAGAGTTGGAAGGGAACTCTAGGGTCATCTAGTCCAACCCCCTGCACAATGCAGGAAACTCACAAACACTCCCCCCTAAATTAACAGGATCTTCATTGCTGTCAGATGGCCATCTAGCCTCTGTTTAGAAACCTCCAAGGAAGTAGAGCCCACCACCTCCCGAGGAAGCCTGTTCCACTGAGGAATCGCTCTAACAGTCAGGAAGTTCTTCCTAATGTTGAGCCGGAAACTCTTTTGATTTAATTTCAACCCATTGGTTCTGGTCCTACCTTCCGGGGCCACAGAAAACAATTCCACACCATCCTCTATATGACAGCCCTTCAAGTAATTGAAGATGGTGATCATATCACCTCTCAGACGCCTCCTCTCCAAGCTAAACATCCCCAGCTCCTTCAACCTTTCCTCATAGGACTTCGTCTCCTGACCCCTCACCATCTTCGTTGCCCTCCTCTGGATCTGTTCCAGCATGTCTATATCCTTCTTAAAATTTGGTGCCCAAAACTGAACACAATACTCCAGACGAAATCTTACCAGAGCAGAGTAAAGCGATACCATCACATCACGTGATCTGGACACTATACTTCTGTTGATACAAACCAAAATTGCATTTGCCTTTTTAGCCACTGCATCACTGTTGACTCATGTTCAGCGTATGATCCACTAAGACCCCTAGATCCTTTCCGCACATACTATTGCTAAGACAAGCCTCCCCCATCCTATAACCATGCATTGGATTTTTCCTACCTAAATGCAGAACTTTACATTTATCCCCCTTAAAATTCATTTTATTGATGTTAGCCCCGTTTTCCAGCCTGTCAAGGCCATCCTGTATCCTGTTTCTGTCTTCTTCTGTGTTTGCAACCCCTCCCAATTTAATATCATCTGCAAATTTAATAAGCATTCCCTCTATTCCTTCATCCAAATCATTGGTAAAGATGTTGAACAAAACAGGTCCCAGGACAGATCTTTGAGGCACTTCACTTGTCACTCCTCTCCAAGAGAATGAGGAACCATTCACAAGCACTCTTTGGGTGCGATCTGTCAACCAGTTACAGATCCACCTAATGGTAATAGGATCCAAACCACATTTTACCAACTTGTCAACAAGAATAGTATGTGGAACTTTATCAAATGCCTTACTGAAATCAAGATAAACGATGTCTACAGAATTCCCCTAATCCAGCAGTTTAGTCACTTCCTCAAAAAAAGAGATCAGGTTATCTGACATGAATTGTTCTTGAGAAAACCATGCTGGCTCTTAGTAATCACATCCATTCTTTCTCTACAAGCACTGGTGATTTGTTTATATTCATCCTTGGTTATAAGGTCCTACTCTAATTCCTAAAGGAGTCCTTTTGCAGAAGAGAGAAAGAAAGCCTTTCCTCAGTTGGCTGAGGCAGAGGCATCTCTGTGGCTGTCATGGGGGACTGCTGCTGAACAGGAGCAAGCAACCAGACCTAGTTAAGTCATGCCAGTCAGATGGCATGAAGTCACTCAGAGGGTGCTGCCAGACCTATGGTAGGAAACCTCCAGCTGGAGGCTGATGATCTCCTGGAATCACAACTGAACTCCAGACAACAGATCTATATCCCCATCCTGGAGAAAAATAACTGATTTGGAGGGTGGGTCCCCAGCTGAAGCCTCTCCACAAAATCTCCAGGTATTTTCTAACCTGGAGCTGGCAACTGTAGCCAGGAGTGGCCCAAATGAGCTCTCTCCAAAGGCCAAAATAAGACTCGAAAGGGCCTCATCCTGCCTGTCTTTTACTGACAGAAGCAGAAGCAGTTACTGCCAATAGGCACTGAGGGGAAAGTGAAGGCAACTTCCCTAGTGGTCCAATCTTAAACACAGGATGCTATATTCTCTCTTTTTCTTTCTTTCCCTCTCTCAGTATCTAGAACAAAACATCATTGATCTGCTGGGAAGGGATTCCATTTTTTTTTTGTCTATGTCTCTCTGGCTGTTTGGTTTCCCACAGAAAGAAGGGGAGGAGCCCTCAGCCATATGGGGGGCGGCTTTCTGTGGCTGTTTCCCTCCCCCTCCCTCCCTCAGCCAATTGAGGCAAGGCTTTATCTCCTTTGCAAAGCAGTGCCAATAGAGGCTTTCTGTGGCAGTTTCCCTCCTGCCTCTGTCAGCCAATTGAGGAAAGGCTTTCTTTCTCTCTTCTGCAAAGCCATGCCTTAGTCCTCAGGCAATGGAACACAACAGACTTTGAGTGGCAGTTGATGGACCAATGATTGATGCACACCTCTCAGCCATTTGGAGATCTGCACTTGGCCACCCCACAGGGCTTTTATTATAGAGAGGATTATAAGTATGGCCAAACCTGTGGATACTTAAATCCAGAGATTGGAGTCATGAGCAGAAAAAACAATCTTGCTACAAACTGTCAAGTCCCTAGCTTTCTTCAGATGAAGAGGCTCTCCATATTTTTGGGGAGAATGAACATTAGGGTTGTCAGGTCCAACTCAGGAAATACATGTGGACTTTGAGGGTGCAGCCTTTCCCAGCCTTTCAATAAATAAATAAAAATACAGCAGTGCAATTCCTTTGAATACACACTTCATTTCCTCAACCTTTTTTTTTTTTTTGCCTTTAAAGGGTTTCCCAGCAGCTGCACTTCCACTAAATGAAATCTGTCATATCCCAACAAGTCCCTTGTCAGGTTTTGGTGGCATTTCCAAGCATAGCTTTATTAAGGGACTCACTCACTCGCAAAGCAGCCAAAATAAATGACTCCTTTCCAAACATAAAAAGTTTACAAGTCCACACTTTTGTAATCTTACTGGGGCTGGTACAAATCACTTTACTCACGGGAGTTGCTGAATGTAACAATCTGCTTTATTTAAGCCAACATCTTCAGACTAATACAGAAAAAATGAAAATAGTAAGAGCACTCTAGGAGGTGAAGTTTTTCTCCATCCTATAATCAGGTTCTAGTTAACTCTTTACTATCCATTTTACTATGTACATGACTTCTGAAACAACACAAAAACAAACAGAGGGACTGTGCTCTCTTCCTCTCTCACATACTTCACAGTCACCAGGAAGAGCCGTGTGGTTTATTGTCTGGTCCAATGGTAAAGAAGCTCTAGACAAATTTAACAACTTTCACCCTGCCATCAACTAATGAACTAATCTATGCAGGAAATAAATTTTCTGGATGTCACTATACAAATACATGGTGGACCACTGTATATTCAACAAACATATCTACACGCATCCAGTCATAGGCAAAAACTACAAGGGGGGGCTTTGGGGCTCAAGTCCCCCTGGATTTTCCCAGCGGGGTCTAAACCCCCTCCAGGCAACCAACACTGGACTTGGGGGCTCGGGGGCTCAGGCCTCCCCCAGATAACCAGTGCTCTTCCAAAGGTCACCTCTGGCTTAAGCAGAAGCGGGACTTTATTCAGGGGCACTGCCCAGCAGAAGACAGCCCTGGGGCAGGAGAAGGCAAAGAAGAGTGGCTGAGGCGCAATCAAATCTATCACGGGAGCCCGACTGGTGTGTGGCCACTAAAGGGGTTACTGCGGGAAATGAGGAGTGAGAGAGGGAAACAGAAAGGGGAGGAAGTAGAACAAGAAGAAGGAGAGAGAGAGATCCCCTTTGTTCTGCTTGGATCTGGAGCTTCGCATCCGAAGACATGCACCTGTCAATCCATCTGATCTCCCCCCGCCATTCAGTTCTTCCAGGTCTGCTCCTCTGGAGGGCTGAGCCTAGTGCGAGGGACTGGAAGAGCTCAGGCAGCCTCTGAAAGCTAGGGAAAGCAGCTGTTCAGGCCAAGGCCCTCCCTCCTCGCTGGCTGCAGGGATCCCCAGGTCCTCTCGCCCCTGGCCAGCACAGGAGAAGGCTTTCAGTTCTGCAGCCACCAGGCTCTCTCACCTGGGTGTTGCAGAGGCTGGTGACAGTTTGGGTGGCACTTTCATTTTCTGAACATAGCCGGAGTCATCTGCCTGGCTGCACCTCGGGGCGGGCGGGGGGCAGGTGCCCTTTGCAGGGAGCAGCACTTGGCAGCTCCGGAGTGGGGGTTTCTCCTTGGAGAAGGGAGGCAGAGGGCCCTGCCAGGTTTCTTGGGCAGGCATCCAAGGCCAGGCTTGTCTAGATAGGGAAGCACAGCTTGCTCATCCCAGAACTGGGCCGGGGTGCCTGCTGCACCCCGGGGTGCACACCCCTAGCTGCTCCCCTGCCCACTGATCCATGTTGGTGGGTTGCCCTGGGGACTGGGAAGCACTGGGAGGTGGAGGGGGCAGGAGCACCACCCACATGGCCCAACATCTCCCAGGGGCCCTGCGCACGCCAAAGGTCAGGATGGGTGGGGCCTCAGGAAGGGTGGATGAGACCTTGCACCCCACTCGGGGGCCAGCAGCAGCCTCCTTTTTGTGGGGGAGCCCAGGCTGCCTTTTGCCTTCTTCATAAATTCATAGGTAGTTATAATGGAGGCCCCTCCCTGAGATGTCACTGGCTCCTCCCTATGATGTCACTGGATCCAATGCCTCTGGCCAAGCCCCAGCTCCCCCCCCCCCACCCTGGGAAATTGGAAAGTCTACGCCCTTGCATCCAGCTACCATCCTAAACATGCCAAACAATCTATTGTCCACAGCCAGGCTGAATGCTACAGCCACAGCAGTTCTAATCATGTAGACAGAGATTCTCACCTGTGGGATCGGCAGAGACTGATCAGGGAATGGCAGCTAATGCCTTACCTGGCCAGCCAGCTGCCCCCTGATTGATTAAATCTTCCACACTGAGCCTGAATAGGCTCAGCCCACCCCTCGTTCTTCCCTTTGAGGAAGTGGGGGTGGGCAACGGCAGCAGAAGCTAAAGGACTCCCACTGATTTTGTTCTCAAGTTATATTGAATGCATACAGTTTCCCCTTCTTCTAATATATACTCATTCATTCTTCCTGGATTCTCTTTAGTTTCTTGCCAGGACACTCTGAAATATGTAGAACTTGAAAATTTCACAATGAGGAACCCAGTGTAGAAATGTGGAGACACAGGCAGATACTCAGAAAGGTCTAATAAATGGCATCACTAAAACAGCTGCCACAATGTTGTTAATGCAAACAAGTTCTAAAAGGGAAGAGCTTGGCAATCAGTGGTCTCATCTTCCACTAAAAATATTCATCATCAAAATTCTTCATTAATCTTCATCAGAATCTACCTACAGATTGCTGAATTAGATGTTTGAGATAATATGGCAGTGTGCCATCTCGGTGCACCTGGTAGTCAATCTCCATCCCAGCAAGATCCTCCTAGTAATCATGGTCCAATATTTGAAAGTCTAATTCCAGTTATGGAATTGTCATGGCTTCCTAGACTGTATAATGTTTGCATGCATTTAACAGTGTGATGCAAAATGGATTACATGGAAGGAGAGGCTAAAGAAAATTATGTAGATACAAATGCAGAAGCAGGCCTCCCAGTGTTGCCCTATTGCCACACATTATTTCATCCTTATGGCTGTTTTTTCAGTGGCATTTTATGTCTGTGTTAATATACTTTAATATAGTGTGCGCTGCTCTTTAACACTGTCCTATCATAGATTTATGTGGGTAGCTAAAGCAGTAGAACAAAGTTAGAGTCCAGTGGCACCTTTAAAACCAACAAAGTTTTATTCAAGATATAAGTTTTGTGTGCATACACAATTCTTCTGATACAATGAAATGGAAGTTACCAGTCCATACATCCAGGTAGTGGGTGAGCAGTAAATTAGCATAATGAAGATATTTAACAAGTTCAATGACCAAACAGGAATAACAAGCTTAGTTTATATGGTTAGCATTTCTTTGAGTTTAATTCTGGGGGAGAACATGTCTTTTCTTCAGGAAATATTTGGTGTTGCACACATACTTTGTAATCCAATCTTTGAATAGCCTTCGAGAGAATACTATTTTGGTTACTATGTATGAGGAATCTCTATAAACCAGCATCCTACATAAGGATGGATTACAAGCCATAAGAAACATGATTTCTGACAACACTACAGTTGATCATGCCACCAAACTGTGCCATTTTGTTCTCACCCATAATAATTATTTCAAATTTGGTGACAACTTGTACCTTCAGATTATTGATACAGCCATGGGTACCTGAATGGCACCACAGTATGCTAACATCTTCATGGCTGACTTGGAACAATGCTTCCTAAACTCCTTCCCACTCTCATCTCTCCTATACCTGCATTATATTGATGACATATTTATTTTCTGGTCCAATGGTAAAGAAGCCCTGGACAAATTCCACCAGGTGTTCAACAACTTCCACCCTGCCATCAACTAATGAACCAGTCTACACAGGAAATAAATTTTCTAGATGCCGCTGTATTTGATGCCGCTGTACAAATACATGGCAGACACACAGGTACCACCATATATTGGAAACCTACTGTTCAACAAACATATCTACATGCATCCAGCTACCATCCTAAACATGCCAAACAATCTATTGTCTACAGCCAGGCTGTATGCTACATCCACATCTGTCCTAATCCTGTAGGTAGGGATTCTCACAGGAGGGATCTATAACAAACCTTTTCAGAACCTATTGAAAGAATGATAGAGGCTGCCATAATAGTCATCTCTTTCTTCTTTTCAGTTAATAGAGTATACTAGTATAAACTCTATTTTTGCTACTTCAGCTGTTAAAGGCATCCCACCATTAAATCTTATTTCTGAATTCAACAGCTTGCACTTCTTTGCTTTTGCTTGCCAACTACTGAAGATTATGCACAATACTCTTTACATCCTGATCCTGGAATAGCCTTTTCAGGAGCCAAAAAGGGTCCTTCCTCACTCTTGCACCAGCTTGGAGACTGTAATTCATGAATATGAATAATATTACAATAATATTAAGTCTGCAATAAAGAATCAAGCTGAATAGATGATAGGAAGTGATATATTTGTGTGTCCCTACATCATTTATAAATGATCTTTGTAAACTTTGTCTGGATTTTTGCCTACCCTTACTACATGCATCTGGAAAGCCAGTTTATCCATGGATTCTTTTTATCACACCTCTCCAACACTGGCATGTTCCTTTGCTATCTATGTGGTCTTGTCACTGCATGAGATTCCTGTGGATAACATTTAGAGTTCTTGAACAAAGCAGGAGGGAGAGGGTCTGGAGAAAAACTATGCACTGAGTGGTAAGATTCAACTTTCTGTAGTATCTGCCAGACAGATTTATAAGAATACTACATATGTGTAATGCTGGTGATCATCATGAAAAAAATATATTAATTGCTCACATTCTGTAAATAGAACTGTAGCAAAATGTCACCAAAAGGTGTCATCAATAGGTAGATGACACCCAGCTCCATTTCTCCTTAACAGGGGAATCAAGTGAGTCTGTGGAAGTCTGGAGAAGATAATGGGAGCCAATAAACTGAAGCTCAATTTAGATAAGATTGAGGTTTGTTGGTCCATGGAGAATTTGCTTGAGGACTGACAAGTCATCCTTTCATGGAGCGGCTTTCACTACAAAGCTTAGAAGCGCTGCTGGATTTTGGCCTACGTCTAGAGGCTTAGATCTCCTCTATGGTACATTATACCTTTTATCAGCTTTGGGTGATTCGCCATGGCCCTCAGTTTGCAAGACCTCATAAAGGCGGTTAATGATAGAATGTTTTGGAGATCATTAATGCATAGAGTTTCCATAAATTGAAAGCAGCATGATGGGACTTAACATACATATAATTTCAGTATTTTTCCTTTGTGGACAATTGGTTAAGAGTTTTGAGGTATTATTATTGTTCCAGTTCCAAATATGTGTGTCTCATATGGGCTACAGCCTTTTGCATTTTGCAGGTTCCTGGTGAAGGTGATACTGGCCTGCCTATCCATTTATGCCATGCATAACTCATCAGAGAATAAAGCTAGGAGACTCAAAATTGGTCATCAACTTCAGGGTTATTATGGGAATTCCAGGGCCAAAATTGAAAGGCATGGGATTATCCTGATCCAGGAGAAGACACCTCCCCATGCTATTTGCAGTGGTAGTTAAAGGTCTCAATTGCAGGCATAAATAATCAGAAAATAATGCTACATGTTTGAAAACTGGCCACCAACCCCAGAGTGATAATGGAAGTTACAGTGCCAAAAATCAAGGGAATTAGAATACCTTGAACCAGGTTATCTTTACAATAGGCAACATGTAATAAGAGAACTTTTAAGCAACTTTTCATGTATCTTTAATAGACAGATCCCCAATCCACAATAGAAGGCTGCTGGGTGACACATTTAGCCAGATCTACCTCACAGGACATAAAATGGAGGACAGGAGAACAATGCAGCTTTAGGTACCCACTGGGGAGAAAGACTGCATATGACATTTGTTATCAATTTAATTTTAATGACATATAAAAGACAATGTCATTTGTCATATAGCCAAAGTAGCCTTCACCAAGGGCTATTAGATCTTCCGTCAATATAATTATAATGATAACAGCCAAGTGCCTGATCTGGGAGTTTCTGGAACTCGAGAAATGAGTTTTGTTGCAAAGTGGCACAGTAAATTAACATAGTTTTTGCCCCATCTCTCATATTCTGAAAACACTGAGTGGTAGATAGGACACAACTTTATCCTCTAACCTCATATGTGTCCACCATCTGTTGCCTCCTTTCTTCCAAGGAGGTGGAGCGGTTCATGGGTGGGTGGGGAGTTATAATGAGGAGGATTATGTCTGGAGTATGCTCAAGAAGCTGTTGCAGCAGTGTCTTAAGTGGATGGCAGGATGGACCTTGGGACATACAGTTTCCTAAAAAGGCAGAAGCCTTAGGGTATTAAATTTCTCAGGGCTCATTGTTTGTATCCTGCTGCCTTGTATACTCATTAATACATTTGCTGCAGGTCTTCTGGAAATATAAATTCCTTAATCCTTCATTTCTCAGGTATTCAGATACCAGGATATTCCTGCAGTAGCAACATCAGGCCATCATAGAGATCACTATAATTGAAAAAATGTCAGGGTGAAACTATATTTTCAAAACATATAGGGAAAACCCTTTTAGCCTCTACTTCTGAGTAGACTCTGCTCATAAATAATCTAAGATGAACAATATGAATGTGCACAAAAGGCACTTTAATAATCCAAAGCTTCTGAATTCAATTTGGTGCAGACTGTTTGAGAATAGAGGTTATGTTTAAGTGCCTGCGTGCACTCTTGTGTTTCATATTGCAGTCTGTTTAAGGTAGAAACTTTGGATTATTAAAGTGCCTTCTGTGCACATTCATATTGTTCATCTTAGATTATTTAGGAGCGGAGTCTACTCAGAAGTAGAGGCTAAAAGGGTTTTCCCTGTTACCCATATGTTTTGATAGTATAGTTTCATCTTGACGTTTTTTCAATTATAGTCTTTCTTAAACTCAGGGAGCCCCTCTTTTTCTCTATAGTTATCATAGCGGTCACTGCCATTAGATACCTTTGAATATATGAGGGAAGGGGTGACTGTGACAGTATGGAAGGCTGGAGGACCTGAAGAACTAAATGTAGCAAAAATGGCACAAGAAGTTAAAGGCTAAATATCTTGTCAATATCAGAAGTCAGTGTCAAAGAGGAAAGAAAAATATTGTTCCAAGTCCTTAAGGATCTCAGCTTGCTCCATCTACTTTTCATTTTCTGCTTGAAAAATATTAAAGATATATTGTTGTTATATGCTAATAGTTTTACTGACTGCATCTTTCAGTTTGGTAGGGTTTAGTACAGCACAGTTAATAGAGCAGATAAACCAAAATATTTAGTGTTGGAAAAGCAAATTCCAAGTTCAAGAGGATTTAACAGCAACTTGGAGAAGCAGTTTCTTGAATATGGTAATCATGCATGGAATCAGAATCACTTAGCTTCATTTACAAATCATGAATATGTAACAGTGCCTTTAAATGAAAGGATGGCTAAAACAGAAATAATGTTTGCTCAATTCATTAAAGAGAAGACAATTTATCAGTGCTGTATCCCCATCCTTCCTTAAAGCACAGCCCTATGCAAATATGATGAAATCAGGACCCAGTGTTAATTCTTCAGCATGATGAATATTTTTCTAATCCTAATTAGCTCTAGTCATTTAGTCTTGCAATTTTCCCCAATCTAGCCAATTTGAAATGAAAATAGATGCCTTGATTACCAAACTTATTAGCAAAGGAGCATACTTCTCCCTAGCCAGTTCGTTTTCAGCATGCACACAGAAGACATCAAGTGTGGGCACTTGTGTTGTCAACTGCTGGAAGTGAAATAAGCCTTAATTGTTGGCAATGTGAAATATTTGGATTGCTGCACATGCCATCACAGTGCAAGATACCACTCATTAAATGTAACAAAAACAACTTTTAAAATGTTTTAATTCAGTGGGATTGCCAGAATAGGTAATTTTGATCAAGTCAGATGTCACAGTTGTTTCCCTTTAAGCATGAAAGGTATTAATGTTGGTAAGGAGGAGTATGACTCTGCATTTATCACTATGATTATGTTAATATTTGGTTGTTTTAAAAGAAGATGAGAAATTTAATTTTGCTGCAGCAACCTGCTTGTTTTGCAAACTGCCATGGTGCATTTGGTTCTAGAAAAGCACTGAATTCTGAATACTTGATTTACCATGGCAAACAAAAGCTGTAAAACTTGAGTAAGATGATTAAAAAAAACCCTTAACATATCCCAGTTTCTTTCTCTCTTTTAAATTGACATTATAGTGATGTTTCAAGTCTACCAGCAGAGAATTGATCATTTCCGCCCCCCCCCCCCCCCCAGTCGGAATAATGAGACAGACACAGAGGTGGATTAAAGGGCCACTTTATTAACTTAACGGCAAGGGCAAAAAACATGGGGACAGATCAAGCCAGGGGTCAAGCCAGACCGCCTCCTTGACCTGAAAATGAGCGAGCCCCCAAAGCCCCGGGTATGAGCCAAACCAACGGCTCGGACCCGGCCGGCCCAGCCAAATGATTGCCGCTCACCAAGGCTCCACCATCCCCGCAGCCGTAAAGCCTGGAATGTGGACACTCACCATGTGACGGGGAGCCGACCTTGGGCCGTACAGCTTAATGTTCCCCCAGGGAGGCCATTCATCAAAATTGGTGCGGTGCTACGGGAGCTCACCAATCCCCAAAACATATTCCCAACAATAAACAGCCACTGACAGTGCCAAGCCTGTGCTTAGGCCACTGTACCCAAACCAACCCCTAAGGCCTGCACCAGCTTTTGCTGCAAGTCGGCCAAATAGGCCGCATTGCCCTTTACTGAAAGATGAACCCCATCCTCCCTATACAAGTCCGCAAGACTAGCATGAATGGAAGGATGAGGCACATAAACTCCAAGTCCCCTGCTTAAGGCTTTCCGCAAGGCCCTATTTGCCTTAATCCGAGCCCGCTCCAGACCTGCTGGCTCCCAAGCTGCCTGCCACACCCGGCGTGACAACATGGCCAACCACAGGATAAGGACACCCGGCCACCTCTTGCCAATCAAGACAATATCCGCCTGGGCCTGAATTGAAAGGGCCTTCCCCTTCATCAAGTCCAAGTCATTCTCTCCCAGATGTATCACCAAAATCTGCGGAGGAGGGCCTCTCACGCCCTCGAACAGCAGTGGCAGGAGCCCCAACCACCTCATACCCCGGCAGCCCTGCCACTCAATGATGGCTCTGTCATTCAGGCCCAGCTGCGAACCAACCAGCGTCCGTCGGGCCTGATGTGCCACCCAAAAAACAATACTGCGGCCACATATAAGGATCCTTTTCCTTTCAACGCCAGCCACAGCACCTAGAAGAAAAAAGCCATTAAAACCATGAAAAACAAACATGACATTAACCCAGCAGCTGAGCGGAAAGGGGGGGGGGACTGCTAACGCGGAGAGGCCCTGCTTCAAGGCCGTAACGGCCAAATATAAGATTGATAGGCCCCCGACCTCCAACGTCCCACACGACGAATGTCCTTACCCCCGTAACCCAGTGCCACCACTGTGGAGGCAGCTCCAATCCTGAAGGAATGGGTGCCGAATTTTACCCCGCCCCCCAAGCCCTAGCTGCGCCAAGGCATGGCTAGTAACAATCCAAAATTGATACTTACTTAAAGGTGACATGGCAAAAAAGAGGACCATCTGACCCACCTCGCAACTCCATGTAATGCCTCAGTGCCACCACTGGGCATAACTCCTCCGAGCAAGGCCCAAGAGTGACCGTGCAGCCATGCTGCTTCTGGTCAGTCTTTGACCGGCGGACATATAAGGCCACCTGGTCACTAGATAATTTTAAGTCCCCAAACTGCAGGGCTTTTGCAGAAGCATCATTACGGGAAAGTGCAACCAACTCAGATACTCTAAAAGCCCCGAAAAAAGCCGTCAATGCAGCTGCGTGGAATAGCGCCTCCTCATAAGCGGAGCCACAAACAAGCGCCCAAGTGGCCTGAAGCCCTAGGAGAATCGATGGCGAAATAGGCTGTCTGCGATCAACCTGATGGCCTGACTCTTGGGACCAACCCTCTAACATTTTCTGGATGCGAAAATCCTTAGTTGCGTCCGAATGTCTGCGCGCCTTACTCAAGAAAGACAACGTCGCCATCTGTCCCCTAATAGATTTTACTGCAAGGCCCCACTCCCGTTGCCAAACACAGAATTGCAACAGCTGGTCGACAGGAACAGGCCATACTTCCGGTAACCCGGCCCCTTCCCTAAAGGCTACAAACTGGCTAGCCACCCGGTCATATGACCTTTTAGTCTTGTCACAATTCCTCTGGGATGCGAACAGGAACAGGTCGGCCTCCGGAGCTAACTGAGGAAAGCGCACCATCTGTTGGCAAGACAGGGTGTCTGCCACACCATTACAAATGCCAGGGACATGCTTTGCCAAGAACAAGATATTTAACTTCAGACAGCGCAAAGTAAATGCCCTAAGCAGCCTCATCACCAGGGGGGATTTAGATGTCAAGTTATTGACAACATGTACCACAGCCATATTGTTGCACCAGAAATGCACCGTGTGATTAGCTAGAGAATCACCCCAAAGGTAGATAGCCACCACAATAGGAAAACATTCCAAAAAAGTCAGATTCCGACATAACTCGGAACCCAATCATTCATGCAGCCATTGCTCGGCACAGCAATGCCCCCTGAAATAAACCCCAAAACCCGTGGTACCGGTGGCATCTGAGATGATCTGGAGCTCTGCTTCCAGTAGCATATCCCCTCGCCAAAAGGAAATGCCATTAAAATCCATTAAAAATGTCTCCCAAACACCAAGATCGCTACGCATCTCCCTGGTAACCTGGGTGAAATGATGCTGTAAGTGCAGGGAAACCATTCCATCACAAAATTGCCTTAAAAAAGCCCTGCCAGGAGCCACCACTTTGCATGCAAAGTTGAGGTGCCCCACCAACTGCTACAACTCAAGGAGGGTGACCTTGCGCTTACTCCGCACTGGCTTAACTCCAGTCAAGAGGCTCTCCCGCTTATCCTCGGGCAACCTAGAAAACTGGCACACAGTATCGAGCTAGATACCTAAAAAAGTCAAAACTGTAGTTGGGCCCTCTGTTTTTTCGCGAGCCAGCAGTACCCCAAGCTCCTTGGTTAACTCCTCAAAAGCCGTTAACAAGAGAAGGCATTGCCCAGAGCCCGCGGGGCCCACAAAAAGAAAATCATCCAGATAATGCGCCATGTCCCGCACCCCCGTACAAGTTTGTAATACCCATTCCAAAAATGTACTAAACCGCTCAAAGGCGGCGTAGGAAACTGAACACCCCATCGGCAGTGCTCTATCTGCATAATAACTTCCTTCAAAAGCAAAACCTAACAACTCAAAATCCCTAGGGTGTACTGGGAGTAAACGGAATGCGGACTTAATATCACACTTCGCCAGCTCCGCCCCCACTCCACACCGCTGAACTATCTGCACTGCCCAATCAAAAGATGTGTATTTTACCGAGCAAAGCTCAGCCGGGATTGCATCGTTCACTGATCGGCCCCTGGGATAAGAAAGGTGATGAATTAACCAAAATTCACCCACCGCTTTCTTAGGCACCACCCCCAAGGGCGACACCCACAAATTTGGCATTGGAGGGGTCGCAAAAGGGCCTAACACTCTGCCCTCATCGCACTCCTTCTTAATTTTTACCCTAACAATGTGCTCTAAACCCCTAAACGAACGCAAATTAGAACAAGAAAACGGGATTTGTGGACCCTGATAAGGAATTCTAAACCCGCGGGAAAATCCCTCCAAAAGATAAACGTGGGTAATCCAACAACAACTCCCTAAGAACCCTCAGCTGAATGGGGCTGGGCCCCTTTTGCAGCATGCTGCCCCAGCCCCCCGCTTGGCCTCTTGTTACCTTCCCTTGGTTTTGACATGTTACAGGCAGTGAATGCATGAGGCCCTCCGCAAAGCGGGCACTCGTGCTTGTACCTACAAGCCTTCCTGGCACATGCGCCTTGGGAGGTAAACTCCCAGCAAAGCAGCCGTGGCTGAACTGACTGCCCGCGGGAGCCAGCAGGAGTCGGTGTCTTCTGAACGAGGTGCCCACTATCAGATCTCTCCCCCGCGTTAGGCTTCGTGGGAGCCATAAGCTGTAGCCATAGCTGCTGGTTAATCTGGTCCCATGGAAGACCAGGATTAACTGCCACCCGCATGCAGAATTGCTCATCATACTGAAGCCATGCCCCCCCCCAGTGAAATCGTTATACGCCCTGTATATAATATCACAGTACTGGAAAAGGGGGGGGGCGGCTCGCCATGGCTGGGACCTGGCTATAACCTCTGTGTAAATAATAAAGCCTGGTAACCAATTAGATCATGTCCTATCTACTTTTCGCTACTTCAGTTTCTCCTTATCCTTTTCATCGAGCTCATCCTTAGACTTCTTTTCCAATTCCCTATACAAAAGGCTGAACGCATCTACATATTCGCCTTTTAAGATCTTGTCCCTAGTGGCAACGGTAAGATGATCACCAAGAGGCATGGCCGGGTCTCCAAACGGCAATGTGTGAAAATCCACCATGCTGTAAGGAACTGGTGGGTGAGATGGAAACCCCCAAATCCCGTTCTGTTGAGGGGGCCAAGGTGACAACATGGGGGGGGGGGCTGCTGCCAACCCCATGGCAAAACCCCCACCACCAGCACTTGTCTGCTTGGTACTAAACCACTAGCTTGGCCAGCTCCCCCCAGAGTTAAATAACACGGCCCCCGCACCCTCCAATGCAGGCATCGCAGCGGAGCTGCTTGGTTGTGGGGACGGCGTAGCTGCAAATGCCTGCCGCACT
The DNA here is from genome assembly GCF_032191835.1 of Heteronotia binoei. Taxonomy (NCBI): domain Eukaryota; kingdom Metazoa; phylum Chordata; class Lepidosauria; order Squamata; family Gekkonidae; genus Heteronotia; species Heteronotia binoei. The sequence goes on along the minus strand of NC_083228.1, from coordinate 72,107,958 downwards.
GCTGGTGACCCCACTCCAAAGTAGGTAGCCCCTAAGGCCTGGGACCCCAAAGCCAACCCAGAACACGATGCCAAGTTGGGACTCCAAGGACCCCATGGCCATACCACCCCCTGCTGCTGTGCAGGTAACTTACCTTCGATCTCGGGCGGCACCACCACTACTGCATCAGGCTCATCTCTCTGCTCAGCCTCCGGCAGCACTACCTCTCTTGCACCACAACTGCTTCCCTCGACACCCTGCAAAACAAAGCCGAGTGAGCACCTCCTTTTGGAATGATATGGTGGCCACTCTCCCAGAACCCATGAGCCCAGTGGCTCTCCGTGCAGGGCCACCGACCCCTCTTGCCTCCTCCATGGCCGCTAGCCTCTTCATAATGACCAGCCTAGTCCTTACATCTTCCCCCTCCTCACGTGGGGGCTGCTCAGGGGGAGGCTTCTTAGCAGGCTGCTTTCCCTTAGAATTTCCCTGGCCCTTTTTTGGCCCCATGCTGCAGCGGCTATGGCCTACTAACACCTAGATCCAAATAAAACCAAGGGGTATCAGAGGGGGGGGGCTCCCTCACTCCCCTTGAAAGGCAAGACCCCCTTACTCAACCCTGGAAGGGAAGAGCCAGACTGCCCAGGCCCCACAATGCCCTATATGGTTTCACCCCCCCGGGCCAAAGGCCTAGATCGGCCTGCACCTATCGCCTCTGCTCCCCCGACAACAGCGAAGCTTCACGCTCCCAGCGCGCCCGGGACAGAGAAAAACCGGCCGATGCCCTCCAAAACGCGGCGCGAGTTGCGCCACCACCCGTCTGTCCCGCGTGGCCATCCGCGCTACCGGTTGGCTCCCAATGAGCCTCGTCAACCCCCACCGCTCAAGACGCAGCAGATGTGCTCTGCTCGTCTGAGAGCAAATACTGAACTGCGCAACTGGGGGCGGGGCCGGTCTTTTAAGGCCGCGCCTCGCCCCCACCCGGATGTTGGAAGAGTCCACTGCCTCAATCCATCCGGGGAGGCAATGGACGGCCCCCACCTTAGCAGCGAACGCTGCTCGGCTGGGAAGGGGCCGAATTATATATAAAAAAGAAGCTCTGTTTTCATCTCTTCATGTACTGCTTCATCTCATTATTTTGTGATTTCCTTTGGTTGCTCCATGACATGTGGTTGTTATGCAGTTAGCTATAGTCTTTCTTAAAGTGAGAAAACGAAGCAGGCAGATTACTCTTCTCTTCCTCTGCAAAGCAATGTTCAGGGACAATGTGGGTGAATAACTGAAGACACACAGGAGTGCAGTTATAAAATAATATATTTAGAATTAATCCTTCCTCACAAAGCAACACCAAGAATTCCAATGAAGATATTAAGAGAAAAGGGGGGGGGGGGCGGGGAATCCACCTATCTGAATTTTTCATCAGACTTTTGGAGTAATGATTAGCTGATTTTATTTGCATTGCAGCACCAATTATGTTACATTTTTTTTTTAAAAAAAATCTGGGACTTTTTTCAGATCGCTATGCATGTGCAATCTGACGCAATTCTGTTTTTTTTCTCTCTCTCTTGCAGGTTACCAGTGTGATCAAATTTGTAATGATTAAATAACAGCATGAAGAAAAGTTCTGATATGATTAATCAATGTTATTTATGATTATGCAGTTACATCACAATTCCTTTTTGTGTTTTGTGCTTATTGCTGAAAAATGATGTGAACTGAACATGGATCATGCTCCAGTTCTGAAATTCATTTTAGAAATTCTCTAGGTGAAATTGGAAAGTTGGTGGAGTGGTACATAGAACAGAGGGAACCTATAGAAAAGTAAAAGAGCAGAGAACCCCACTCAGGCACATTGGTTTAAGTATAGTCCACTATCAAGGTTCCAAATTGGTTATTTTTGTCTGTCTTCAACTGGGAGTGTTGCCATGATCCAGATAAATGTCATACCCTAACAGTCTTTGCTGTTCCCTGTGATTCTCCAATATTATCCATAGTATTACTGAGGGAAAAGTGGCAACTAGTGCATACTCAGGGTGGGAGGTGTTTGTTTCTTGAACAGACCACCAGTGGCCTTAAAAATAATTTTATAGTACGTAGATGGGTAGATGACTATCATCTTTATTTTTTGTTATGCAGTGTCTAAAACACAACATATAAATGTATTAAATAAATGAACTGCTAGACAACTTTACCAAGAGAGGTAAAAGCATCAGATTTAAGCTGCAGCTTTTCTTCAGTTGCTCTTACCATATTCACACACACAAATAAGAACTCTTATGGGAGCGCATATCCTGTGCTTCCACTTTGGTGCAGAAAGCAGTGATAGAGGAGTGAAAGGTTGGGCTGACAGCAACTTGTGAGCTATAGTTCAACATAATATTTGTAACAATTAAATTTTCTAGTACTATTTGAATTCCAGAGTCACAGGATTTGAACAGGAAAAAGATTGTACATTCTTTTACTGCAATCCCCTTTGACTTGTTACTCATGAATTCATGTTTAGGATGCTTGCCTTGACAGCACCACAGAATCTGAAATCCCTCTTGTGACGTCCCTGCCTCTGTCATCTTCAGAAACTACTCAGCTCAGCAGCTGACTCTTCTGGGTTTTGTCTTTGTTGCTGACCATAGGCAGTTTTGAGTGGCTGTTGCTCTTCCTCTAGGCACCAGCTTCATGTCAAGTTTGGGTTCTGAAATCTGCTGATCAGTTCCCTTTGGGGCCTCTTGTGACCCAGAAGGGCGAGGTTAACCATGGAATCCTACAGTCCCCTTGGGGGAGACATATTTGGAGAAAGAGGGATCTCTTAATAAATAATTAGATGCAAATTGACTGCAACTTTCCTCTTAGCGTAGCTGCCTTCAAGATATATTTATTTTAATTTGAAGGGCTCCTGTTGCGCAAAAGTCTTAAATATATCATTCTAATATTGAACAGAGACAGGTATAGCTGGATGGGTGAGCATCAGCTACAAATCCCTACTCATGCTTTAATTGGTGGATCATATAGTAGGAAACACAAGAAAGTATAGTATTTTGAATATAATCACTTGAAGAGAAGATGGAAAAAATCCAAGCAAAGTGCTGAATCAATTATAAGACTGCACTTAGGATCAGATAGCGAACCTGGGGTGACCAAACTTGCTTAAAGTAAGAGCCATATAGAATAAACGTCAGATGTCTGAAAGCCAGGAGATATGAACGTTGGAGTTTGAGAGCCAGAAAGAAGGAAGGAAAATAGATGGGTGGAGGGAGAGAGATGTTGAAAGAAAGCAACTTTAACTTTAAATGCATTCTCCAAGCTGCCCACTGGCTTAGCTTGGAGAAGTGACTTAAAGAGACAAATGCCTTCTCCAAGCCAGCCAGCAGGGTGGTGGGGGCTTTGAAAGCCACACAATATGTGTGAAAGAGCAACATGTGGATCCTGAGCCACAGTTTGGCGACTCCTGTGTTGAGCAATGAATTGAGCAACATCAAATACAAATTGCAGATACACATTACTGAGCCAATTAATACTCTCCTATTCTTGCCCTCTTCTTGCCTTCTCGTCATGTCACCCTTCTGTTCAGTTTGGATAACCAGATCATTATAGGTGAATACAAATGACCAGCTTATCATGTGGAAACGTGGGGAAGTTTGCTCACTTTTTAAAAAGCATATCAAAGTGACAGAGGCTGATTTTGTGATATTTCATGACTGCTGTTGCTCTACCCCTAGTTACTGATTTATTCTGTTGCTATGGAATCAAGACATTTGTTCTGCCTCTCCTTCCATGTATCACTACAGCATTTTGTCACTACTTTCTAGTTCTTTATTTACATATGTAGATACTTGAGTGGGAGATTAAAACCGATATTGTGTATGATTTAAATCTTTCTTTGCACATTCTCTGTTCATATTCAGTAGTCAAGCAGATCTTGTTTTCTTGCTTTTCATTGTGTCCTCATTTGTTCACACCAGGTTGTGTGAATTGAAAAAAAATCCACTAAAATGTTCACTTAAAACACTGAAATCAAATTGTGTGTATACACACACCCTATCCTGCCCCTTCATCATACAATGAATGATCAAACATTCTCACATTCCTTGGTAAAGAAACCGAAAATACAGCATAATTATACATTTAAAAGACCTCTTAGAAAAACTGCTATTCAAATCTTTCAAAGTACATGGGAACATAAGAAGATCTATGCTGCATTAGACCATTGGTCTATATAGTCCAGCATCCTGTCACATAGTAGCCAACCAGTTCCTTTGGAAGGCCAGCAATAGGGCATAGAGGATGAGGCCTTCCCCCTGAAGTTGCCTCCTGGCTTTGTGCCTCTGAATGTGGAAGTTCCCATGAGACAAAAAGGACAGCCACAAAAAGGACATCTGTAACCCCTAACCAGCACTGCCAGAGAGCAGTAACCTCAATGCCTGTAAAGATGAAGAACAACCTCCCCTCCCAGCCTGTACTGACTATGTGCCCACAGATCTAGCCATGGAGGTTTTGGGGTATGTTTTCTCATATTTTGCTTAACGCACAGCCACCTCTAAGCCTGGGACAGTTTCCCTCAGCATTCCGCTCCATAAAGTACATAAACAACAAATAGCATTGTAAAATCTGACCATCATGAAGAAAAATCACAGAAGATGATGCAGACTTATACCATGAAGCTGTATGCTCTTATGGAATACGTAATTTACCTACTTATTTGCCACAGATTACTAATCAGATGGCCATCAAATGACATGCATAAGAATTTGTGGCAGACGAAGAAGAGCAGGAGGACACATTTTGAGTAAAGCTACTATTAATTGTAGGCTGTGAATCTTCAGGCTACCCTGAAGATTGGGGAGAAGATACTTGCATGCTCTGTTATTTATTAACTTCATTAATATTCCACCTTGCTCCCCAATAAAGACACAAAGTGGCTCACATCATTCTTCAGCATGGTGAAATACATGAGCTGGAAGTTATCTGGTAAATAATATGGATACCATTATAAGAGCAAGTGTATGGTCATGTAGTTTCGTTTTTAAAGATTTAGAAAAAGACACAAAGAAATTCCTCAGTTTCTCAAGTTATGTGTTGCAGTATTTGGTTGCTGCTAAAACCAGGGCTTTTTCTTGAGCAGGAACTCAAAGGAATGCAGTTCCGGCTGACTTGGTGTCAGGGGGTGTGGCCTTAATGCAAATGAGTTCCTGCTGGGCTTTTTCTACAATAAAGCCTTGTGCAAAACAATGGTGATGTCAGGGGGTGTGGCCTAATATACAAATGAGTTCCTGCTGGGCTTTTCCTACAAAAATAGCCCTGGCTAAAACCCTTGATATGTAGTGGGGTCAAATAGACCTCAAGAAGTAGGGGGAAATTGAATAAAATTTTTACTCTTGTGATGGTAGAATTGTTTCATTTCAGACTGCCCATGACTTGGAAGATACGATTTGAAGTGTCCTTCCGATATAAAAATTCTCTGCCTCAGAAATCTATCTTACCAGGGACACAAAGTTTAGCTCAGCCTACTCCATTCTATAGTAGTTTCTAATTTCAAATAGAATTTCTTTTTATACATGGTACCATTCAGAAATGTAGTCTTCTACCTGTGGTTTAAATTAGTGCACTCCATTCTGCTATTTAATGAGGCAAAGCCTTCACCTCACTCTCACTTCTTTTGAATATATATATATATATATATATATATATATATATATATATTAGGCCTAAATAGCATAGGATGGCAGAATGCTCACTTCTGTATGGAGGATGAACTTCTTTCTGAAGGGCAAACATAAAAGATCAGAGGACCACAGATATTTCCTGAAAATTTTCTAATATTTGACTCTGGAGGTTTATTATGAATGAATTTATGAACTGATTCAATATAAGAGTATAAAAAGGCTTCATAGATTATCTGAGGGGATTCCTGCAATATGCTGTGTTTCAACTAATGATTTTCTTTGGCACTGATTTCTCTGTTCTATAACAAATGCTTGGATAAGTTGTCAGACCAAATACTTTTGAATGGCTCTGGCATTTGCAGGCTTACTTTCTTAATTTGGTTCACTTGTGCAGAATTTGTTTACTTGATTTTTGCAAGGGGCTGTATTTGGGATAGGGAGGGAAGGACATCACTTTTATCAAAAATGTATTTTAGAATGTTAGAACTGGAATATCATAAGATATTTTCTATTCACAGAAAAAATCTGGTTCCTAACTCATTCTGAGTTTTAACTTGTTTTATACAGTTTTATAATGTGTCATTGTTGGGACAGACCTTCTTCCATTACATATGAACCTTCTCCATATTTTATGGAGACAATAATTAGGCTTACCAACTCCAGGCTGAAAAATTCCTGGTGATTTGGTGGTGCAGCCCAGGGATGGAGTGATTGGGGAGAAGATGGACCTCAGTGGGCTTTAATGCCATAGAATTTACCTTCAAAGCAGCTATTTTCTGCATGGGAATTGCAGTCTGAAGGTCAGTTATGTCTCTGGAAGTTGGTAATCGTAATGATAACCTTTTTGTCACAGAGGTAAAAAGATCAGACCCTGATGACCTGAAAAAAGTTCTTTAAGAGCTGCTTTGTGTCAGCTAAGGACATTTGGATAGCTTAACTTAGTATGCTTAGAATTCCTTCAACAGCATTGAAGGTATTCAGTTTTCACTCTGAGTAAGATGTTAACTTAGGGTTTTGCTCCAAGGCAGAATAAACAAGAGGGACTTTCAATTCTCTATAATGGCAAACAAGAGCATTTTAAAAATACTTAGACTTAAATTAAAGGAATGCATCATATAATAATGAACTTTTAAAAGGAAGGAAATTATCTGCGCTCTAGAAATATGGCCTGTATTTACTTTTCTGTTGATTGTTAAAGTTTTATGCTGTTTAAACAATTTATGAGCAGTTGGAACAAGGCAAATGAAGGACAATGGCTGAGTGCCCCAAGGGGAATTTTGGTCTTCCCAGTATTAGATGGGAGGAACATAATTTTTTGGCATGATGGTTCACAACAGCTTTGCCCCATCAAACACTCTCAGAAAGCTGATGGAACTGATTAAAATCACCAGTGCCCCCTGTGGCAATAAAGGCCATATGGTGTTGTTAACTGGGAAAGCTAGCTGCAGAAGAAATGGAGTCATGTAGTGAGGAAGATCAAATTTTTAGTTACTTGTTTCATTATACTGATAAGATTGAAAGGGAAGTAAATGAATGAAACATGTATTGACAGGGGATCTAGAAATCTTTATGTCAGCAATGATGATTTTATGAAGACTGGAATCTGTCTTCTGACTACAGAATCTGTTTATTACGAACATAAGATTGAGATGCTGCTAGACTGAATAGTAGTGGTTAAGTGTTTCAAAATGGGTGGGTATTTTTCAACAACAAAGAAACAGAAGCCGCTATAATCAACAATTTAATCTTAAGCATTTTTGAAAAAAGCTTTTCTTTTTGCCTTTAAGCAATATTTTAATTTTAAATGTTTTGTTTTAAATTAACATATTACTGTGTGAATCCATATGGTGTGGATCCTGGGGAACATGGCAGCCCTAGCATGCAGGAGTAACTGAAACACTATGGAATCCTTGTCTGTATAGATGAGAGTTACTGGCTATGAAGCATGAACCTCAGCATGACGGACGTGCATTCATTTCTAAACCAATGAAACAATCCAAAGCCACATTATAGTAACAACAATAAGTAGTAATGAAGGAATGATTGGCATTTGTGCCGTTTGTCCCGTCCCCCCCCCCCCCCCACACACACACAGTTCAGATGAAGGGGGGCTTTGAAACTGACTACAAAGTTTCCCATGGTGTGTCAGGAGACATGAAATTAACTCTGTAGTTTTGCAATCATCAGAGTCAATTGGATTTCCCAACAGAGAATTGTATGGATAGCTTCTTTCCACATTTTTTTCCTCACAAATCAGACTTTTGCCAGGCTATGCTTGCTGCCTCTCTTCTTGTGAGGTTTTCCTCTTTAAGTCCACTTCTGTTCATGTAGTGCAAGTGAAACATCTATCTCTGTCCCATTCACAATGCTTCCTACCTTCGTTGAAATGCAACTATAATGCAACACTATTGACACCTGTCTTCCTGGAGGGACCACTGTGCAGGTTATGCCTAGTCTTTTCAATTGCTTACTTTATTGAGGTCAAATTTCTCCCTGCATGATCGACTACCTTCTGTATGTACCAGTTATCAGCCTCTCCATGTGAAAATCCCTTGGGGGTAATGCCTCACCATATCATGAGAATTGAATAAATAGCTTTGCTGATGCAACAATACTCTTTTTCAAAATATTCACAAGCTTTTATTTTAGTTGCTTGTGAAACGGGGTCTTCTCCCATCCCTTTGAAATATAGCAGAAATTGCAACTTTGGTTAGGGAAACAATCCCTGAGACTTTTCTCCAAACTGGATAGAAAACAAGATCTTCAAGCTGGAAACATATTTTGCCTTTTATTGTCTATAAAATTATGTCTTTTTTATTAATATCCACACTAAGTTTGAGAGGGAAGATCCCTGATGGAAGGTTGCAGTTCCTGAAAATGTCATCCATTGTGGATGGAACACCATGTTCAGGAAGATATTTCCCTTTGGAATTAATGAACATGTATTACGACTAATATAAAGGAAACATATACTTATGAAATGAAAATCCAAAGCAATGTGCATATTCTTACTCTGAATTCCTAATTGTGTACAGAAGCCTAAGGTCATCTTCATATGCTGTTTTTGTTTAGAGGCATGTAGCTATTTGTGCATGTGCTTATACACACTCAGTTCCAGTAATAACATCATTGGAAATAAATTGCAGTAATTGGATCTTAAAATAAGTGTGTTTCTAATTAAAATCAAAGGCTCTGAATAAGCTAGTACAAATACCTGGAGAGAATCTAATCAAAGCTTTTTCTGACCACCTGCCAACCTAGGCCTCAGTCAGATCTCACAGAGCATAGTTATCAGCTTGAAACATGTACAAACAGCTGGGCAAGGACCATTTGTGTAAGAATTCATTTATCACCCATATAATTTGACTTTCATGCAAATTCTTGGGGGATGATGCAAAGCTGAGTTCACATTGTACCAGTTTTGTCTAGAAAAATATGGTCTGTAAAATTAGTTGGGAACAAAGAGTAGTGTGGGAATGGAAGCATAAAGGTTATGCAGTGAATGATGCAGGGTAATAAAATAAGAAAGTAGAAGTATCCCAAAAAGGCCATGTATTATTAGCCCCACTGAGTGCACAGAATGGCAAAACAGAGCTACTGGTCCAATTAACAGTAGTTTAAAAACAAATTCAGCAACATTTCAAATTGCACAGAAGCCTTCTTTGGCATTAGGACAGAAGAGATCAGATTCATAATAAATTTAGCCTAGTATCCTGTTTCCTACAGTGAGTGACCAGATGCTAACAGCAGTGGCACAGAATATGGAAATTCTGAATATGGAAATTCCATTTAGCTGTCATGGATAGTAGCCATTGACGAACCTGTCCTCCATGAATGTATCTTTGAAAGCCATCTAAACTAGCAATCATGGACACATCCCATAACAGTGAGACCAATTTTGCACTCAGCTTACCTCGCGGTCACATTCCTCTTCTCTGTGCAGCGTCTGTCGGATTTGCCACTAGCTGCACCGGAGTTACAGGAAGTGTCACGGCTTTTGCACAGCAAATGGTAACTGGTTTTTAGTGGTTCCCATTTGCTGCGCGAAAGCCACAACACTTCCTGTAACTCTGGCGCAGATAATGGGAAATCCAACGGATGCTGCGCAGAGAAGAGGAACATGACCGCAGGGTAAGCTGAGTGCAAAATCGGTCTGAGTTTCAAAAATTAATGACTATCTGACTGGAAAAGTATGTGTCTTTGTTGCCCCCCAAGTCGGAATAAAGAGGCGGACACAAATGAGTTGGTAAAACTATGGGCCACTTTATTAAATAAACACAGCAACGGCAAGGGCAACCAGAACTGCGGCCAGGTCAGGGCCAGGGGTCTCAACAGACTGCTCCTCTGCCTTTTTGTGGGCGAGAGACGCGGCCCCTCAGCCAGAGCTGTGTGTCACAGCTCCCGTCAGGCAGGCCCAGCAGTGAGGCACGCACTGGAGGGCCCAGTCACCAAACGCCCATCTCAGCAAAAGGGACCCGTCCAATCGAGTGTCCAGGACAGTCTGCATTCATACACCTCGGGTCACCAATACCCAAAGGTTGATCCTGCCAGACCCCTAACTCCCCAAAAGGGGAGGGTAACTGGTCCTCCCCAGGCCACATGGCACCATAAACCCAGTAAAACCTAACACAATTAAGGCCAAGTCTTTACTTAGGGTGTAGCACCCACCTAAAGGCCCAAAGACAACCCCAGCCCTTGCTGAAGATCCCTCAGGAAAAGCATATTACCCTTCACCGAGAGATGCACTCCATCCCCTCTGTAGAGGTCAGGATATTCCGTAGAAATATCCGGATGGAACAAATACCGTAGTGGCCCAAACCACCCTCCAATGCCTTACAAATATCCTTATTTGCTCTGTAACGAGCCCTTTCTATCCCAGCTGGATTCCAAGCACTGCGCCACACCAAGCGTGGAATCATGGCTGACCAGACTATGATGGTACTGGGCCATCTCTTCCTAATGTACTTGAAATCATCTTGAGCCTGCAAGATCAAAGCCTTGCCTTTAATCAGCCAGAGATCATCCCCCCCAGGTGAATAATTAAAACCTGAGGAGGAGGGACCACACTCCCATGAAATAATAACGGAAGCAAACCACTGAAGACCTCGGCACCCCTGCCATTCAACAGTAACATATTGGCTGAGCCCCAGCTGAGAGCCAACAGAAGTTCTCCGAGCCTGATGTGCCGCCTAAAACACATAACTGTGCTCGCAGATGAGAACTCGGCTCCTCCAGCCAGGAACAACAGCATCTAAAGAGAAAAACAGACAAGTTATAAAACCTAACCATAACTACCCCAACTCCACAGAACAAAGCTAAGAGTGGAGCAAAGGGCGAATATAACACTTATAAGCCCAAGACCGCCAATGGCCAAGGTGCTGGATGGACGAAGAAGAATATCCCAAGGCCACGGCCGTAGAGGCTGCCCCAATTCTAAACGAGTGGGTACCAAACCTCACTCCAGACAACCCCAACAGAGCTAAGGCCCTAGACGTCACTGCCCCAAACTGATGTTTTGTCAGAGGGCTGCCTCCAAAATGACAAAACAACAACCCTTTGCAGCCTCCCCGCACAGCCAAATAATCAGCCAATGCGGAAACCAGGCAAAGCTCCACCTCTGAACACGGACCCAACTCCATTACAGTCCCAATGCCCTGTTGGTCTGTCTTGGAATGACGTAAGAGCCGCCTTACCCCCCATTAACTTAACATCCCCAAGTGACAAAGCCCTGCCGGAAACATCATTCCTGGAGCTTACCACTAACTCACTGATCCTAAGTGCCCCAAAAAAGGCCACCAAAGAGGCTGCATGAAACAAAACAGCCTCAAAGTGAGATGCACAAACTGCACTCCAAACCCCCTTCAAACCCCTAAGAATCTCAGGAGACATAGGGTTCCTGGTGTCAGGATTAGGCCCGACCTCTCTGGACCACCCTTCCAGCATCTTTTGAATATGAAAATCTGCTGTTTCCTCCTTATACCCTAACGCCTTGCTAGCAAAAGCCAGCGCAGACAGGCATCCTCTAATCGATCGCAAGGCCAATCCCTTACCTTTTAAGGAAACACAATAATGGAGCAACTGCTCCACTGGGAGGGGCCAAGCAATGCAATACCCTACCTCGACCCTAAAGTCTTCAAACTGCCGCACAGCACGTTTGTAAGACTTCCTGGTGCTAGGCGCAATGGCTAGGCCTATCGCTCTGCAGGCCTCGGCTCTCCAATCAGCCATAGCTCCTGGGGAATTGGCGCCACCTCTTGTTTATGAAAGAGAGCATCAGCCACCCTGTTATTCACCCCAGGAACATGCTTAGCCCAAAACAAAATGTTAAGCCGCAGGCAACGCAGAGTGAAGGCCCTCCCCAACCTCATAACCTGTTCGATTTGAATGAAAAGGAATTAATAACATAAACCACAGCCATGTTATCACACCAAAAATGTACGGTGCGATCTGCCATATCACTTCCCCACAACCAAACCGCAACCAAAATGGGAAAAAAACTCTAAAAAAGTGAGATCCTGGCTCAAACCAGCCTGCACCCATGAATACAGCCAGACATCCATGCACCAATGTCCACGGAAGTAGACACCAAAACCTAATGACCCAGCAGCATCGGACATGATCTGAAGCTCCGCCTCAAGTCTCATGTCCTCTCTCCAAAAAGAAATCCCATTAAAGGATTCCAAAAACTCCTGCCACACCTGCAGGTCCTCCCTCATGCTGCTGGTAACCCTAGTCCTGTGCTGGGGCAAGCGAAGGCCCGCCATAGCGTCACAGAACCTGAGAAGAAAGGCCCTTCCAGGAGCAACCACTTTGCAAGCAAAGTTAAGGTGCCCAACTAACTGCTGAAGCTCAAGAAGCGTTACCTTCTTCTTGAGGAGGAAAGTACTAATCCTATTCCTTAAATCCTCCAGCTTCTGAAAAGGAATTCTGGACGATTGCGCTAGGGTGTCCAATTCCATTCCCAAAAACACAAGGCATTGGGCCGGGCCTTCAGTTTTTAACTCAGCCAATGGTGCACCCAACTTAGCGGCCAGCTCAATAAAGCTGGACAACAACTGAGCGCAACGCCCAGAACCTGCAGGACCCACAAATAGGTAGTCATCCAAATAATGGATGACATCTTGTAAACCCACTTTTTTGCGCACAGCCCATTCAAGGAATGTGCTGAAACACTCAAAAGCAGCACATGATGCAGAGCAGCCCATAGGCAAAGCCCTGTCCATGTAAAATTGCTCTGCAAAATAGAAACCCAAAAGCTCAAAATCATCCAGCTGGACAGGGAGAAGGCGAAATGCAGATTTGATATCGCATTTAGCCAGCTCAGCCCCCTGACCACAGCGTCGGACGACGCCCACGGCCTAATCAAATGTAGTATACCTAACTGAGCAAAGTTCCTCAGGAATCCCGTCATTAACAGAAGAACCCTTGGGGTAAGAAAGGTGGTGAATCAAACGAAATTCACCAGGCGCCTTCTTTGGAACCACCCCCAATGGGGAAACCCTAAGGTTAACCAGTGGAGGACTAGAAAATGGGCCTAAAATCCTGTCCTCCACCAGCTCCTGGGCGATCTTAGCCTCCTCTATGTGTTCTAAACCATTAACCGAACTAAGAATCTGAGATCAAGTTGGCACCCGAGAACCCTGGAAAGGAATTCTAAAACCCAATGTAAAACCATTCAACAAATATAAACTATCAGCCCTGCGTGGGTACCTGTGTAGCCACCGCTCAAGAGGTCCTAGCTTTATCGAACTAGGGCCCTTTTCCAACTTGGGAAGAACCCCCACTCCCACCCTGTCTATTCTGGCCCTTACATGGCTGAACTCTTGGACAGTTGTTAAAGGAGTGTGGGCCGGCACACAGGGGGCATTTGTGCTTGAACTGGCAAGCTTTCCGACTGCACACCCCCTGTGACCCAAACTCCCAACAAAGCAAGCTTCTTTCAGCTTCTTTTTAATATTTCATTTTTCTAAAGTTCTTTCTTTTTAAATGTTACAGTTTTGGACTTTCAGGTTAATTTTCCATTGATCTGAATGATGACCTGAATGATGAAATTATGCTCCTATTATGCTCAACATTACTCTGAGTGTTGACACAATCATCCTTGGACTGGTATCCTGAACTGGAGGCTCCCCAGCTGTTGCCAGCTTTTACCCTAGGATTAGTTAAAAAGCTACTCTGCCATTTCTTAATATATTAATTGTTTCCTTTCAGCTCAAGTAAAGTCCACCTCTTTTGTGCAGGTTTGGCTAATTTCCAAGTGCCTTCCAAAATTTAAACTGTTTCTCCTGCACTACTTTTTCATCCATGCATTGAGATTCTTGATCTGTGCCTGTCTAACTGACCCTACACATGGAACTGGTAGCAGTTCTGAGAATGCTACCTTTGAAGTCATTAACTTTCTGTCTAGTAACCTCTGTTTTTCCTTGAGGACTACATGACTACATTTTCTAATGTAATTGATGCCAGTGCACACCATGACTGCTTCCTCCCCAGCACTATCTATAAGCTATCTAGAGGGCATATGATGTCCTCAAGTTTCACACCAGGCAGGCAAATCAGCATGTGGCCAAAGTGCCCGTCACCCCCCCCTCCATATTCCTAATAACCAAATAATCAACCCCTCTCTATATTTCTAATAACCAAATCACCTACTACCAAAAGTCCAGCTCCCTCCACAACCCCAGAGGGGTATCCTCAGTGTGAGAGGATAATGGTCCAAGGAAGACGTTTCTTCTAAGGGACCATGAACTTCCTCTTAAGTCTGATACCCTCTGACCTCAAGACTCTTATTCCTCATAATAGCAGAATAACTGTCAACACAAAAGTAGGGAAGTTCTGGTAAGTTCTTGAAGGTCTCATATCCGAACCTCTCTCTCTGCCTCAGGTTCTCCAGATCTGCAGTCCTATCCTACAGGTCTACATCCCCTATCCTGAAAGCCAGTTTGGTGTAATGGTTAGGAGTACAGACTCTAGTCTGGGTGAATTGGGTTTAATTCCCCACTCCTTCACATGCAGCTGCTGGAGTGATTTTGGGTCAGTTACGAGCATTCTCAGAGCTGCACTCTCAAGAACAGTTCTCAAAAGAGCTCTCTGAGCCCCACCTACCTCACATAATGTCTGTTGTAGGGAGGGGAAGAGAAAGGATGTAAGCTGCTCAGAGACTCTGAGTGAAGGGTGGGGTATAAATCCAATTTCTTCTTCTGTCCTCAAGGGAATGAACCTGCTCCCTGAAAGCCAAGAGCTCTGTGCATCAAGCACACATCATAATTTCCACCCAATGGGTGTTATGCCCTGCATCCTCTGGTGGCCCCTCCCCTCCAGTGGCCATCACGCCATGTCCCAGTGTCCCCTGTGAGGTGCAGCCAGGTTTACTTTACCCCAACACCTCTTTTAGCTGTCTCAGACTGACTGGCCACTTTCTCTCTCTGTGCTGCACCACTCTCTTCCTCCTCATCAACCCCCTTTGGCTGCTCTCCCTTATATCCCTCCTGGCCTCCCAAGTCCCCTCCCTCCAGCTTCCTCTCGTCACTCTGCCCCCCTTTTATATAGTCATGTACCCAGGCAGGGCTCTGGACATAGTTGTGTCTGCTTCCCGGCCAGCCCTTGGCTGGGCGATTTCCCCCCATCTTGCAGTAAGGCCCGTAAGACCCCCATGGCACAGAGTGTTAAAGCTGCAGTACTGCAGTCCTAAGCTCTGCTCATAGCCTGAGTTTAATCCCCGGTGCAAGCTGGGTTTTCAGCAGCCGCGCTGCAGCGTTCTGCACTAGCTGTAGTTTCCGGGTCAGCACCAAGGGTAGCCCCATGTAGAGAGCATTACAGTGATCTATTCTTGAGGTGACCGTAGCATGGATCACCAGTGCTATGTCGCTGCGCTCCAGGAAGGGGGCCAACTGCTGCACCCGCTGAAGATGAAAAAAGGGGGATCTAGTAGTGGCTGCTACCTGGGCCTCTATTGTAAGAGAAGACTCCAGGAGCACACCCAAGCTCTCCACCCAAGTGGAGAGTCAGTTTGGTGTAGTGGTTAAGTGTGCGGACTCTTATCTGGGAGAGCCGGGTTTGATTCCCCACTCCTCCACTTGCACCTGCTGGCATGGCCTTGGGTCAGCCATAGCTCTGGCAGAGGTTGTCCTTGAAAGGGCAGCTGCTGTGAGAGCCCTCTCCAGCCCCACCCACTTCACAGGGTGTCTGTTGTGGGGGAGGAAGGTAAAAGGAGATTGTGAGCCGCTCTGAGACTCTTCGGAGTGGAGGGCGGGATATAAATCCAATATCTTCTTCATCTTCTTCTCTTGACCTTGGGGGCCAGGATTAGTGACACCCCATCAAGAGCCGGTAGAGGGATCTCCCCCCCTGGACCACTCTGAATCAGATAGAGAACCTCCGTCTTCATTGGATTCAACTTCAACCGACTCAGCCTGAGCCAAGATGCTACGGCTTGAAGATCCAGGTCTAGGTTTTCCGGGGTACAGTGACCACCCATCAATAGATAGAGCTGGGTGTCATCTGCATATTGGTGACATCCCAGCCCATACCTCCTGACTGTCTGGGCAAGGGGGCGCATATAGATGTTAAATAACATCGGGGACAGAACCGCACCCTGTGGCACACCACATATAAGTGGGTGCCTTCGGGATGATTCTTCCCCTATCACCACCCTTTGTCCCCGATCTTGAAGGAAAGAGGCCAACCACTGTAAGGCAGACCCCTGAATCCCCACGTTGGCAAGGAGGCTAGTCAGTAGCTGATGGTCAACCATATCAAATGCGGCCGACAGATCTAATAATAACAGCACTGCTAAGCCGCCCCGATCCAGATGTCGCATGAGGTCATCTATCATAGAAAAAAAGCCCAGCAGAAACTCATTTGCATATTAAGCCATACCCTCTGGCATCACTTTTGTTTCACACAGGGCTTTTTTAAAAAAGCCAAGCAGAAATTCATTTGCATATTAGACCACACCCTGACACCAAGCCAGCCAGAACTGCATTCCTGTGCATTCCTGCTCAAAATAAGCCCTGATACTGGATCCCGTACTCCCCTGCTGACTTTTTACCTTCATATGTTTTTAGAATGAAACGGTGCTTACCTGAATTTGGGTGGACTTCTATAGTATAAGAGTGTTATGGAATGTGTGCAACCTACTGATGTGGAGCTTGTATGTTCTTTCTCGGGAAACTCAGACTACAGAGGTTCTCCCTCGCTCCCTGTTGACCTCATGTGCTGAACTCCCAAGCACAACTCCTACCAAACCCATTTTGATCCTCCCTTCCCCGAACACCAGCTGAGGTCATTAGTGCCATTATTTTTTCTTCTTCTGACTGCATTTGACATCTCCCTGGAAGCAAGGTGAACAGAAGGCACATGTGCACACAGCTTTTATGCTTGCAGAAGCCTTTAGTTTATTGACTTTCTTTAAGTAATGTGTAATTGACCTTTATATTTGCATACATGATTTATGGCTGGCAAGCTGTGAGGAAGCTAAATTGGGCTAAAGGGACCTTTTTCCCACTCCACCCCTCCCACAATAATACATCCATGGTGGACCAACTGTTTCTCTCGATTATCTGATTTTTACTTGCAATTCAAAGTGGGCTGCTAGGAAGAAAAGGAGAGAGAAAAGCCCAGCTCCTCAAATGAAATGTCTTCTTATCTCTTCATGTGAATCTGCCTAAAGGCTACAAGTTCAATTTAATCCTTCTACCATCAGTCAGCCAAAGTTCTAATGTGAAGAAGAAAAATGCTGCTCAGCAGCTGGCCATGTTCCTGCAATGGTAGACAGAAAGATGCTTTTGAGTGAGTAACCATAGGGGCACATGACTATCTGCAATGAAAAGAGCTTGTTCTTTGCAGCTGGCCATACATGTAGCTATTAAGAAATGGATTTTTTTTAAAAAAAGTACTTATACAAGTAAAATAAACATAAAAGAAGCCAAACAACAGCCACTCAACATGCTGATGCTCAATCTCTCATAGAAAAGAAGTGGCATTGTGGAGTTTGATCACAATATTGCCTGGTGAAATATAATCTCCCCATCTAACTCACAGTAGAATCATAGGCTGATTCCTCACTAGCCTTGCTGCTGTCTCATGCTCCTTTTTTCTGCGGTACTTCTGCCCGATTTTGCACACACTACTGGGAAGCTGCGACTTGCCCCACCTCTTTCCCAAGTTCTCTCTTTGGTTGTAGGATTCTCTGAAAACCGGATTTTGAAGCCATGGAGAGAACTTGGGAAAGAGGCAGGGCAAGTCACAGCTTCACAGCAGCATATGCAAAACTGGGCAGAAGCACTGTGGGGAAAAAGGAGCATGAGACCACAGCAAGGCTAGTGGGGAATCGGCCATAGAGTTGGAAGGGAACCCCAGGGTCATCTAGTCCAACCCACTGCACAATGTAGGAAATTCACAAATACCACCTTTTAAAATCACAGGATCAGCATTGCTGTCAGATGGCCATCTAGCCTCTGTTTACAAACTTCCAAGGAAGGAGAGTCCACCACCTCCCAAGGAAACCTGTTCCACTGAGGAACTCCTCTAACTGTCAGGAAGTTCTTCCTAATGTTGAGCCAGAAACTCTTCTGATTTAATTTCAACCCATTGGTTGTGGTCCTTCCTTCTGAGGCCACAGAAAACAATTCCACACCATCCTCTATATGACAGGCCTTCAAGGACTTGCTCATATCACCTCTCAGCCCTCTCATCTCCAGGCTAAACATGCCTTCAACCTTTCTTCATAGGACTTGGTCTCCAGAGCCCTCACCATCTTCGTCACCCTTCTCTGGACTTGTTCCAGCTTGTCTATATCCTTCTTAAAATGTAGTGTCCAAAACTGAACACAGTACTCTAGATGAGGTCTTACCAGAGCAGAGTAAAGCGATACCATCACTTCACTATGCTTCTGTTGATACAGCCCCAAATTGCATTTGCCTTTTTAGCCACTGCATCACACTGTTGACTCATGTTTAACGTATGATCCACTAAGACCCTAGATCCTTTTCGCACAGACTACTGCCAAAACAAATCTCCCCCATCCTATAACTAAGCACTGGATTTTTCCTACCTAAATGAAGAACTTTATATTTATCCCTGTTAAAATTCATTTTATTGATTTTAGCCCAGCTTTCCAGCCTGTCAAGATCATCCAGGATCCTGTTTCTGTCTTCATGCCATAAACAATGGAGGGTTCTCTCCAGGGTTGCAGAAACATCTATGCAGAGAACCAAAGAGGCAAAGCCAAATCTTTATTCCAAAGATACTCCATGCTGCAACAGACCCAAACAAGCTGTTCTGAGGATAGTGCAACATGATTCTTCAGGAATTGGTTTCTGGCTGTATTTTTATAGCATATAGAGGTCATCAAACTCAAAATACTGGAAAGTTCTTAAAAATCATCTAGTTTACACCCTCTCCCCCTTAAGGCTTTTAAGGATGAGTAAGGATAGGCATGTTCCAGAAAAATGGCAGCCTGTGGAGGTTCAAGATCTGTGAGATTCTCAGACCCCCAGAGTATAAACCTCCATATTTAATAGACTGGGTTGTGGTCTGTTTGGAAGTGGGTGAAGTCGCCACTTGTCCTTCACTTGCATACCATGCAGCTTTGCAAAAGCCTTTTAAAGGGATTGTGTTTCTTTTAAATGGTTTTTGCAAGCCCTGTCCATACAGATCTTACTAACCTCCTGGGAGTATTGTGGGCAGGCCCGTAGCCATGAGAGGTGGGGGTCGGGGGAATGGCCCCTCCACCCAACCCCCCCTTGGACCTTTTTCACCCCTTCTTTCCCTGGCTCCCACTCTCTCTGCCACTGCTTTTCTCCCTGCGGTTCTGGCGGTCCCACCCCCCTCCACAAGTTACCTTCCCCTCCCTCCCACCCACTCACTCAACCCCCCACCTACTTACCCACCAATGGGGTGAAAAAGTAAAGTGCGAGCTCCTGCAGCTTGTGCAAGGTGCCCCACCCGGCCGATCACGTGATCGCTGGGGAAAGCCATGCAGAAGCTAGTGGTGTCTATGCCGGCTTCCCGGCATGGTCAGCAAGCCCAGTGCTGGCCGCCCCAGGGCTTAACTTGCTGATTGTGCCAGGAAGCCAGCGTAATCCTCATCAATCATGCTTAATCCTCATCAATCCAGTTTTTGTCTGGGTTACAGGACAGAGACGGTTCTGATCGCCCTCACAGATGATTTCCAGAGGCACCTGGACAGAGGTGGCTTGGCAGTGCTGGTGCTGTTAGACCTGTCAGCGGTGTTTGATATGGTCGACCATCAGCTACTGACCTGTCGCCTCGCCAATGCTGGGATTCAGGGGTCGGCCTTGAACTGACTTCTCTCCTTCCTCCAGGGTCAGGGACAGAGGGTGGATCTAGGAGACAAACTATCCCGATGACACCCAGAGGTATGGGCTGGGCTGTCACCAGTATGTGGATGACACCCAGCCCTATCTGCTGATGGGTGGCCAGTCCGACTCCTCCCCAGAAGATCTGTCCACAGCATTGCATGCTGTGGTGGGGTGGCTCAGGCTGAGTATACTAAAATTAAATTCGACAAAGACGGAGGTCCTGTATCTGAGTTGCTGCAGTCCGGGACCAGAGGTCCGTTTACTGACCTTCAACAGAGCCCAGCTCAGGCTGGTGCCCAAGGTTAAAAGCTTCTTTAATAATGGAGGCCCAAGTAGCTGCCACTGCTAAGTCAGCCTTTTACCATCTGCAGATGGCAAAGCAGTTGGTCCCCCTTCTGGAATACGATGACTTGGCAACAATGAACCATGCAATGGTCACCTCGAGACTTGATTATTGCAATGCTCTCTACATGGGGTTGCCCTTGTCCCAAATTCGGCAACTTCAGCTAGTGCAGAATGCTGCAGCCAGGCTGTTAATGGGAGTTCCTCCATAGGAACACATTCAGCCTGTGCTGAAAGCGCTGCACTGGCTACCGATAGGGTACCAGATTCGCTTCAAGGTGCTGGTTATTACCTTTAAAGCCCTATATGGTCAGGGTCCTGCATACCTTAGGGACTGCCTTTCCCTGCACATGCCCCAGCGAGCACTTCAGTCAGGGTCACAAAACCTGTTGACGGTCCCCAGCATCAGAAAAGCGAGGCTCAAAACAATGAGAGCCAGGGCCTTTTCCATTGCTGCCTCTAGCTGGTGGAATGAGTTGCCGGAGGAGGTTAGGGCCCTGCGAGAGCTTTTACAGTTCCACGAGGCCTGCAAAATGGCACTCTTCCGCCAGGCATTTACATGATGGTAACATCTGCAGCAATGGGACTGGCCCATAAGAACACCACCAATGGCCTATCTCGTCACGCTATGGCAATCCTGAAACCTCTGAGTACAGCTAACCACCAGGATTCAATCACTGCCTGAAACTATTATAGTAGCACATGTAAAATGTTTTAACCAATTGTTTTTATGTTTTTATTGTTGTTTATTTTACTGGTCACACTAATGTGTTTGTGTCGACCCTCGGTTTGTGAGCTGCCCTGAGCCTGCCTTCGGCGGGGAAGTTGGAATATAAATTAATAAAATAAATAAATAAAATAGACACCGCCGGCTTCTGCGTGGCTTTTCCTGGTGAGATGCAGGAGCCCGCACTTTACTTTTCACCCCGTTGGTGGGTAAGTGGGTAGGAGGGAGGGAAAGGTGCCATGCGGAGGGGGGTGGGGCACCAGAGCCATGAGGAAAAGAGAGAGAGTGGGGGCCACCAAAGAAGGGGCCTTCCATCCAATTTTTTTTCTGTGGGCCCCCCCAACTGGAATTTTCTGGCTATGGGCCTGATTGTGAGAGGTCTGTGTCAGGGATGGCATAAATCAGGCTCATGAACCTCAATTCAGGCCCTAGTCCATGGAAAAATTAGGTCCATGGTCTGATCTGTGCCCATCTCTACCAGTGAGGCCTCCTGTGCAGGTACTAAGCAGACTTAGCATCTCCATACTTGCTGCACTGTGTATTCTCCAACTGTATTCTGGGCTGCATAAGCATTTCTTAAATAGTACTCATATTAAAACTACAAACTCATTTATCCCTAAGAAAATTGATATCTAGTCCAGTCCATTGAAGAAGGAAACAATGGCAGGTAGTCTACAAGACTGTGAAGAATGACTGAAGGTTACACTTGTAATCTTTCCGTGCTCACAACTGATTTGTTTTAATATTTTAACTCCCTTAATTGTAAATTATTTTTGCAGATATTTATTGTAAGATACTGAGAGAATTATTATGACTGAAAGTCTAAAGCAAATCAAAATGTATATATTTTTTAGAATTTCTGTAAGCTTGTTACTGCCACTATACTTGTTGTGACGGAACCGGCCCGATTCTGCCTTCAGACCCGGTCCCGTCAGCTCCCTATGGAGTCGCCAACTCCTGGAGGGAGCTATCTCTCCTCCTGCCCCTTGGGCTCGCTGCCACCACCTGCTCAGTCCCGGGGTTCAGATTGAGAGGAACAGGACTCCCAATCCCCCTCTCCAGCTGTGAGGCTAGGCCTCCAGGTCCTCTGCCACCCTGCACTTGGGTTTCACAGAGACCTCAGCGCTTCTTTGGGGCACCCCTGGAGGATTGGCACCTTATCCAACTGCATGCCTTCCCCCTTCCCCGGGGCCCCCTTTATAAAAACAGCGTGGCCTAAAGCGGTTTGGGGATCTATGTGGTACAGAGATTGCCAGTATTTAAAACAGAAAAAAACATTTATTTAAAAGAGAAAAATATAGGAAAAGAAAAACACCAAAACAAAAGCAGTTGCATCTACAAAATTAGCACAGCACAGCCCAGCACAGCAAAGCCCAGCACAGCAAACAGCATAACAAAATAAAGTTGATTATAAACGCATCCGGCTGGCCCTGATCTAAACTTGCCCTGTCTTGTGAAGTACTTACTTAGTCTGCCTGCCTGGAGGCCTCATTTTCCTGAGCAGGCCTCCCCCAGGCCGGAGCTCAGAGGCAAGCAGCCTCTCTTCCCGAGCCTCTGCTGCAAAACTGAGAAACTCTTCCTGCCTAGCACATGGCAAGAACAACAGCCCTTCCTGCCTCTCTAGGAGACTTTCCCCCTAGCGTTGTTGGTTTGGCTCAGGAAGGGAGGGGGGGAGTGAGGGGAAGGCTACAAAGCCTGCTGAATGGATTTACTGATCCCTGCCTTTTTGGATGAAGCACCAACACTCTCAGATGGCGTTTCTCCACACTTCCCCCTCCTTAAATTCTGAGCCGGAGGGGTTGCCTCCTACAGAGGTGACCCCGTAGCAGAATCCAAACAAACAAGGAGAAACCCATTAACCACAATATTACACAAACATTCAGGGATTTCTCCAATAATACACCAAGTCCAGCAACCTCGGTGTCCATGTCCTTTCTGGACAAAACGTTGCATTGCTGCATGCCGAAGGAATGTCCAGTCTTTAAGATGTACTCCTCCATCTCCCAGGACCACCTCTGGAGTTTGGTGCTCTCCCTCCGTTGCTGCTGTTGCTGGGGTGAGGGGTCCATCAAAGGAGGAAATCCCTGGCCCCACATATGGGGTTGGAAACTGCCCAGTTCCCACACAGTTGCTTCTTCTTTATCCCTCATTGGTGGAATGTTCCCTCTGTCCACTCTGTCCTCCCAGAAAACTACCTCTGGAGTTCCAAACAATTGCTGTCCCAGCTTCTTTTTGTCTCCTTCCTTCCTACCTCTATGCAACACCATGGACCTCGCAGAGAATGGCTGTGGTATATTCACCTGCACCACTTTAACTGCCTTTCCTGTCTTCTCCATAGCCACCACATAAGTAGCCTCGTCTAGGTCATCCACAATCATATGGGGTCCCTCCCATTCCACTTTCCGTTCACCAGTATGAAGTGGCAGGGAAACCATCACCCTATCCCCTGTCTCAACTTCTGAGAACTCCACTTCCTGGTCCCTTGCCAACTCACACAGTGGTTCCAGCCTCGGGTCACTTTGAACCTCAGACAGGAACATTTCTGGCTCCCCCAGACTTCCTATCCTCTGTTCCTTCAAGCCACCCCTAGTCCCACTGTTTCCAGAACACTCAGCCAAAGTTTGATCTGGGTTCTCCGCCCCCTCAGTTGGTTTTTCAGTGTCAGCCAACTGAGCTCCTTCCTGCCTGGAACGCTCCACAGCATCCTGCTGCCCTTGTGGAAATTGGCACCCCTCTTCCCATTGGGCACACCCTCCTGCAGGGTTTGAGACAGACTGGTCCTCCCCCTCCCTGGTTGGTGGTGAGGTGGCTTCCCTAAAGTTGCCCTCCTCCCCCCACCTTCCCCTGAGGGTTTGGCTTGGGTTCTCCGTCCCCTCGGTTGGTTTTTCAGCACTACCAAACTGACCCCCTTCCTGCCTGGAAGGTTCCACAGCTTCCCGGGATTCCTGTCTGCCCTGCTTCAGGACGACCTGTTTTGAGAGCGTCTCGGACGATCCCACTTCCTGATCCACAGCTACTTGGTGAACCGGTTCCAACCTAAGGCCGCTCCGGACCCCCTTCTGGAACCGCTCCCGTCCCCCCAAGCCTTCAGCTATGTGCTCCTCTGAGCCCACATTAGCCTTGCTGCTCTCAGAACCTCCTGTGAAATCTCCACTCTCCACCTTGGTCTCTTCAGGATGCACATCCTTTACGCTAGACAGGTTCCCTTCCTCGCTAGGAACATCCACAGCCTCTTGCTGCACTTGGGGAAAGCTACACCCCCCTTCCCCTTGGGAACACCCTACTCCAGGGCTTGAGACAGGCTGGTCCTCCCCCTCCTGGGTGACTGCCCTCTCTTCATCCTCAGTAACCTGGGCTATTTCCCCCTCCCTGGTTGGTGGTGAGGTGGCTTCCTTAAAGTTGCCTTCCTCCTCCCACTTTCCCCTGGGGGTTTGGCTGCGGGGTACAGCCTTGCTAGAGTACTGGCCAACCAACAAATCCCGGCCCAATAACACTGGAACTGTCTGTTCCTTCATTACCCCACATTCAGCATAGGATTTACCTTCTTGTGGAGCCAAACCCCTGAACTGCTTTCGGGAGTGGTCTGGCCCCAGTTTCAACCTTTTAAATACAGTGGCTTTATAGGCCGCAAAAGTTATCCCCCCATCTTCCATAGGCATGCTGTAATAGATGGCTGAAAGCTCTCCAGTCAGGTTGCTACAGAGGTAAGACATATAGTCCTCCTCTGCAATCCCCCACTGTTTGGCTGCCCTCTCAAAGTTGGAGAGGTATGTGGAGGGGTCTTCTCCCTCCTTGTACACTGCAAAGTCTTTGGGGTTGACTTTGATCGTTCTGCTTAGTTCAGCTTCCAGACGTAGCACCTCAAGCTCATGGCGACGTTGCTCTTCCTGCTCCCGTCTGTGGATTTCACCTCGTCTCAGCTCTCTCTCTCGTTCCTCCTGTCTGCGGACTTGGTCCGCCTTGATACGCATTCTCTCCAGTTCCATCTGTAGCTGCAAGATTACTTCTGACTGGGTGGGGGCCACTTTTGCAGGGGCCCCTGCATGCTCAAGATGCTCCAACAGGAGGACTTGCATATCTACTACAGTCAGGTTGTCACACTCCAGTTCTTGCTTTGCGCACTCTTCCTGGAGCTGTGGCTTTGTCATCTCCAGGATTTCCAGTTTCTTCAGGATTTCCAGTTTCTTAGCACGCTCCATCCTAACTAGCTAAACTTTCCCTACTCCAGTTGACCCGAAAAGAAAACAAAACCGCTGTTGCTTCCTCTGGGTGCTTGCACGCATCAAAAACCAAAAATGCCTGGCCAATCAAGTTCTCTTTTTGTTCTCATCCCACCGCTGCCGCCAAGTGTGGAGGAACCGGCCCGATTCTGCCTTCAGGCCCGGTCCCGTCAGCTCCCTATGGAGTCGCCAACTCCTGGAGGGAGCTATTTCTCCTCCTGCCCCTTGGGCTCGCTGCCACCACCTGCTCAGTCCCGGGGTTCAGATTGAGAGGAACAGGACTCCCAATCCCCCTCTCCAGCTGTGAGGCTAGGCCTCCAGGTCCTCTGCCACCCTGCACTTGGGTTTCACAGAGACCTCAGCGCTTCTTTGGGGCACCCCTGGAGGATTGGCACCTTATCCAACTGCATGCCTTCCCCCTTCCCCGGGGCCCCCTTTATAAAAACAGCGTGGCCTAAAGCGGTTTGGGGATCTATGTGGTACAGAGATTGCCAGTATTTAAAACAGAAAAAAACATTTATTTAAAAGAGAAAAATATAGGAAAAGAAAAACACCAAAACAAAAGCAGTTGCATCTACAAAATTAGCACAGCACAGCCCAGCACAGCAAAGCCCAGCACAGCAAACAGCATAACAAAATAAAGTTGATTATAAACGCATCCGGCTGGCCCTGATCTAAACTTGCCCTGTCTTGTGAAGTACTTACTTAGTCTGCCTGCCTGGAGGCCTCATTTTCCTGAGCAGGCCTCCCCCAGGCCGGAGCTCAGAGGCAAGCAGCCTCTCTTCCCGAGCCTCTGCTGCAAAACTGAGAAACTCTTCCTGCCTAGCACATGGCAAGAACAACAGCCCTTCCTGCCTCTCTAGGAGACTTTCCCCCTAGCGTTGTTGGTTTGGCTCAGGAAGGGAGGGGGGGAGTGAGGGGAAGGCTACAAAGCCTGCTGAATGGATTTACTGATCCCTGCCTTTTTGGATGAAGCACCAACACTCTCAGATGGCGTTTCTCCACACTTGTCCTTAGTAAAATAGGATCTGGAAGTAATTATAGTCTTTATTTCTTCAAAGAGGCACCTCAAGAACCAAGAAGTGTTAAGCAAAGGCTGTGAGGAAGAGGGAGTAATTCATCATAAATTACATATTGCCTTCTTACTATTGGCTGGAAGCTCTCCAGCCCTGGCCAATCCTGCTTTGTGCCTCCTTTGAAGGAGCATGTCAAAATGCTCCCTGATATTAATTCCCTGAATGCCTTTTCTGTAGAAAGAAGCTTATAAGGGTGTGTGATGGGGTTAACTTTTTATGTAGAAAAAGACCAATTGGGGTGAGGTGGGCTTGAACATCTTAGGTTCCACAAGCATACGTGCAGTTACGAACTGATGTTCTTTTCCATGATATATATAAGGCCAATTTTAGCTTAGTTGCTCCAAATTGCTCTCACTGTCACTCTCTTTAGGCCCAGAAAATTCGAATATCAAATGTAAAAAAAAAAATTTGGTTTCAGACCAAGTCAGGTACTGTGTATCATGTGGATCCTTAAACATGAAATAGTATGCCATTTACTCCTATTGGACACTGTTTATGACACAGTGGGTTTACATATAATTAATACTTAATATCAATATTCAGAAAATTCTGGATTATCAGCTAATAAAAAAGCCAATATTGAATGTCAAGAACTACTGACTATTAAATGTCACATGCAAAATATGGAATCTCAAATACTCAACTGCTATGTGGTTCACATTTTCCGTCACATTTTACAGGGACAAATCTGGGGGAAGTAAATTTGTTTCAGCATTAATGTCCATGTGTCACCGCACTACTTGTTTCAGTCACATTTATCCAGTTTCCATTCTTTCAGCTCTATAGCTCTATGGATTTTGGGAGAAGATGGCAGATCATGCATGAACGGATCACACCAAACAGGTTTTACTGGTAAGTTTCTTCCTTTGTTTTACAGTTGCTTAATAATTGTTTAGTACTGTTGACCAGTGCTCCCTCTAAGCTGAGTTAGTGTGAGCTAGCGCACAGATTTTTAGCCCCCAGATCACACATTTTTGTCTTAGCTCAGGAAGGATGACCCCAGAGCACAATAATTTATGCAGTAGCTCACAACTTTAATGCCAGTTGCTCACAACTTTAATGCCAATAGCTCACAAAGTAGAATTTTTGCTTACAAGACTACAGCTTAGAGGGAACATTGCTGTTGACATGTGACAGAGGTATTGAAGAGTGTTGCTTACTAGTTAAGGCTTGTTTGCCAGCTGCACAGTTTTCTGGAAAAAGCTGACCTGGCTGTTGACACTCATACTTCAGCAACATCCAGATTAGTTTACTTTAAATATGTTGTATGTGGGCCTTTGAATGCAGTGTACCTTTGAAAACAGTATGGAAGCTTCAACTGGTACAAAACATGGCAAGTAGAGTATGTACCACAATAAGCATATCAGACCACTGTTATATCTGCTTCATTGGCTCCCTGTTTATTTCTGGGACCAATTCAAGGTGCCTTTGACTTTTATAGCCTTAAAATGGCTTGGGTCCAAAGTGATGAACATATGAACATATATGAAGTTGCCTTATACTGAATCAGACCCTTGGTCCATCAAAGTCAGTATTGTCTACTCAGACTGGCAGCGGCTCTCCAGGGTCTCAAGCTGAGGTTTTCCACAGGGATTGAACCTGCCAGGGATTGAACCTGGGACGTTCTGCTTCCCAAGCAGATGCTCTACCACTGAGCCATCGTCCCTCCCCACTTCCACTCATGGACCACCCTGGGACCTTAGAACATTAAGAGGGGAACTTGTGGGGGGGGGGGACTCTTCTGTCAGATGTTATATTGGTAGGGACTCATTGAAGAGCCTTCTTGGCAGTCACTGCAGGCTTGTGGAACAGATGAAGTTGCCTTATACTGAATCAGAACATTGGTCTATCAAGGTCAGTTTTGCCTACTCAGACTGCCAGTGGCTCTCTCAGTCTCAAGCAGAGGTCATTCACAACACCCACTATCCTATCCTTTTAACTGGTGATGCCAGGGCCTGAACCTTGGACCTTCTGCATGCCATGCAGGTGTACTATTGAGCCACAGCCTCCTCAATGCCTGCCATCAGGTGCTGGGGCCAGTCACAAAATGTTGGGAGGCTGCAAGCCCAGCATCCTTTTACAGTGGAGGCTGCTGTTTCTGAATAGATGCTGTCCATGAAGAACCTAGGAGACATTACCTGTATATCCACTCTAGGAACTCTCATTCCAGTCCTAGAATGCTTGCTACTCCCAGAGACTACCATTCCACTCTGCACCCTGTCATTCTAGCCCCAGAGCACAGATTCTATTGCTAGGGACCGTCATTCCACTCTAGGGGCTGTCATTCCAGTCCCAGAGTAGTTTAACTGGGCCCAGAGATCTTAATGGAAAAACCATTCTACATTTTCTTTGCAATTTTTGTGTGTGCACTGTAATGTATTTCAATGGAACACATGCATGCCAATTATATTTATTAACCACAATTTTTCCTCTTATTACTGATTTTTGTATTACTTATGCCCTAAATTTTCTCTCAAATACCAATTTTTCCTTCTACCCCTAAACTTCTCCATTTTTTCCTTTCCCCCCTTTTGGAAACAGTTTTTGAGAAATTTTAAATCCTTATTTAAATCCTTATATAACCTAGAAATATTAATATTCAGAGGACTGTGACAAAAATACATTTATATAGCTAAAAAGGGCACTTCATAATTGTCAGTTTCAGTAACAGAAAACACAGGAAAATATATGCCATGCTCAATACTATTATGTTAAGGAACTACCAACAAAAATGTGAAAAATGACAAAGAGACAAAGCACATATGATGAAGACAAGTTTCCCTAACATTGTCCATTTGTTGGACTAGAGCTCTGGTGGCATATTTGCTAAAAATTACTATATTCACTACTACACTATATTCACTATTCAGAGGCAGAAACTTGGTGTACCATTTGCTATCATGGTCCCACAGCCTGGTCAGTCATAAATATGTGAACAGCATGATTACTCTCCTGCCACCCCTTGCATCTTGATGCCACCCGCTTTGGGAACCACTGATATAGATAAATGATGTAGAAGTTCTTAAAAATCAAGGAAATGCCAAGTTTCAGATGTAGTTTTTTAAAAAAGAAAACATGTTCATTCTGGTTCTACCATTTCATTTGTGTGTGAATCTTGGTTTTGTTCCAATTTTGGGACTCTAAAACTTGAAAACTATGAAATACAAATTTCACAGTAGTGAGATTTGTAGTTAATGATTTCAAATTCAGTTTTTCACTTGTTTGTTTAATCAACATAATAGTCAGTGAAATAGTCCAAGGTCACGGTGACTTTCTGGGTGTCTGTTATGGTCATTTAACATGTGTGAAACCAGCAAATCAAATGTAGGTTGTGCTGACGTCTATGTTGATGGCTGCTCCTCCAAACAGAAGACCAGGTACTTACAGCATCAGTCCTGGGAGTATCTCTTTTATGGCTATTTTATGGCACTATCCAATGCCATATTTTTAATCTAAATATCATATGAGATTACAATATTTTTTCCTAGACTCTAATATGGATTCCAGTAGCTATGTTTTCAAAGATGAACAGGTTTTAGAGACTTTGATTCAGGAGGTCTCTACTCAGTTAAGCCTAATAGAGTCCCACAAGACTGCAGTATGTTCAGACATAGATCCTGGAACATGGCTGAAACATTAATTCTGAAATTTAGGGAGTTTTCACCCTTAGAATTTAGTGGCTTCCCTATTTTCTTCCGTTACTAGTTTAGTGCAAATGGAAGCAGGAACAGCCTGAAGACAAATGGTTTTCAGTTTTACGATTTAAAATTTGGTCAGTATTGAGCAAATATCTGTCCTAGTTTTAGGTTTGTTTAGTATCCTCTTCCTTTTGTCTTTTTTCTAGTTTGTTTTTTCCTCTTTTAAAGTCATATTCTTGTACTGGAATGATGGTTACTAGACTAAGTTAAAAGATTCTTCTTCCTGTCCAATTCCTTTGGGTCTATCGTTAGCTCATGGTTTATGCTGTCTGTCATTTCCAGGCTTTTTATTAAATTTGCAGCCAAGTAAAAATATTTCTACCCTGTAGGGAAGGGAAGCTCTGCATTTCCTAACACATCACTAAATCTGTCCCCATAGTTCTACTACTAGCAAGCTCTCCTTGTTGGTTCCCATGGAGTGAAGTCAAGAAGGAGAAAATAAGTGCCCTAGTGTGCATGTTAAGAGGGTATGGGACAGCCTACTTTTATAATAGTGCCTCTTTGTATTTGTTTCTCTGCTGCATAATTGCTTCTATTATTCTTTCTCTTGTCATATCAGTTGTGTAAAGAGAGCTTGTTCATGGTGTATGGTTTTCTGTATCACAGGATTAGCACAAATAAAACTGGGAAGGATCCTGTGTGTCATTCTACTATAGAAAAGGGGTACACTAGTACTAAAAAATGGTTATATTCAGGGATATTATTTGGTTGCAAAAGCGACATGCCATTTACTCTGTCTAAAAAAAAAAAAAGATCCAGGTGGGTATCTGTGTTGGTCTGCAGAAGTATAACAAATTATGAATCCAGTGGCACCTTTAAGACCAACGAAGTTTTTATTCACTATATGAGCTTTTGTGTGCATGCATACTTTCTCAGATACAATAGAGTATATACCAGTCCATACATATGGCAAAGGTTGAGCAATTAATATTAGAATGGCAGATTGAAATGCATTTCTCTGGTCTGGTGACAAAGGAGACATAACAACTACACAACCAGTTACCATACCTCAAAGAAAAGGATGCTGTTATCTATCACCATGCTTGAGAGGAGAGGAATGAAGTGTAACAACAGGTCTTGGTTAATTACTTCTTAGCATTTTACAATTAAGAATGAAGTATTTAAATGTTATCTTGTACCACTATTCTCAGACCTTTTATCAACCAGACATGAAATCTGGTATGACTGCATAAAATGAAATATCTTGGAATTTCACAAAGGGGAATAAGACATATGTATGCCAGTAAATTATGTTATCACCAATGCTTCCTCTAAGCTGTGGAGTCTTGTGATCAAAAATTCTATTTTGTGAGCTACTGGCATTAAAATTGTGAGCTACTGCATAAATTAGTTCGCTCTGGGGCCATCCTTCCTGAACTAAGATAAAAATGTGTGAGCCAGAGACTAAAAAAACCGTGAGCTAGCTCACATTAACTCACCTTAGAGGGACCATTGGTTATCACAAGAAATCTCCCATTTAGTTCAGCTAATTTTAAATAATTTTGTTTCAGTCCTTTTCAGTGCCACTCTGCATCCATGCTAGGGAACTGTTTTTGCCAATTAGCTCTCTCTAGAGGCCAAACACTGTCAGATCAGCTCCTCCTTATTTTCTTCTAGGTCTTAGGAAATTATGAAATTAGCCAGCTCAGTGCTTAGATCCAGGGCTTTTTTTGTAGAAAAAAACCAGCAGAACTCATTTGCATATTAGGCCACACACCCTGACATCACCAGAAGTGGCATAACCCATTCAGTAAGTTACTTTCTGCATATTGACCCAGAACAGTACAGCGTCATCAGCTGCATTTCACAGATGTGTTTTCTCACACAGCCCAATGAGAGACTTTGTTTCATGCTCCCCTCCAACATGGCTGGAGAGAAAGAGCCACGTGCAGTGGAGTGGGCAGTGGCAGGCCTAGCTTCTCCCAGGAGGGGGTGCTCATGGGTGGTTCTGCATCTCTTGCTTTCTTCAGAAGCCTGTTGGAGGCTGGAGGCGGCAGAGAGGACAGAGCATGCGTTCTGAGAACACGTGGCTTCCTAGTGCCTTCACCCTGTTGGAGACCTTTTTTTGAGCTGGAACCCTGGCCAAGCCAACTGGCACTGTGTTCCTATGTATTCCTGCTCAAAAAAAGCCCTGCTTGTCAACAAATGGCACAATACAGGCCTGTAGCTATGATGGGGCACCCACCACCCCAACCATGCCCCAAGAGGTCAGCAGAGAGCTCTACTAACTCATCATAGCCAGGGGCGTACAACTGGTGGCAAGTAGTGCAACTGAAGCGTTAACCTTTCCTCAGACAGACTGCAGGCAGGATTGATGAGAGGATCAGAAGGGGGTTGACTTGGGAGACCAGGCAGAGAATGAGGTGAGGTCAGCAGCTGCATTGCATGAGGGAAGCTAACTGAGTGCCATGCCAGATGTAGGGACAGGAAGGGAAGGAAGTAGCTAGAGGGTGGGTGAGGAAGTAGCTAGCAGGCAGGCCTACACCAGGGGAGAAGTCAGGGGCTTGCCTCAGTGGGAGGGAAGGGGTAGAAAAGTTGCCCCTTTTTACACCAGGCAGTGGAGGCAAAGTGCATGAGTGCATGAGTTTGTGGCAAGCAGGGTGGAGATGTTGGGTGGGGCCAAAACCGGCTTCTCTTCCAGGAGTGTCAGTCTTGATGTGACAGATTTATTTATTTAGAATTTATATCCTGCCCTCTCTGCAAGTGGACTCAGGGCGGCTAACAATAATTTAAAATAACAATTTTGGGTTACAAAATTAAAACAATAATTAAGCAGTGGAGGAGCATGCTGGGTCAAATTCCTTGGCTTCAATTCTCATATGCCTCCATGTCTTTCTCTCACAGCCTGTCTTCTAGTTTTGCAGACAGAGGGGTTCTGGTCACTTGAGTGAGTCACTGGGGAAGGTGGGGCAGAGAAGCTAGCCTGTCCTAACCTCACCTGCCTGCCTGCCTACCTCTAATGGTCTTTCAGGGCTAGAAGATAGTGTGCTTCATTAGGCTGCAGCTGGGATTGGATAAGGAAGTTCATTGAAGAGGCCACTCAGAGGTCCCTTTATTGCCTGAATGCCTTTCTTCTCACACTGAAGTGGCTGCATGGCACTGCCAGGCTGCTGCTCACCCAATAGGACCATGCTGATCCACTGGGGATTGAGAGTGCTTTATGCCCTAGGGAGGCCTTGGCAGCTTGTGGGGGGGGGGGGAGAAGCAGATAGACTTGCCAGCCCCCAGGTCTGGATGGGGGATCCCCTGATTTGCAGGCTCCTCCCTGCCACATGCCAGCTGGCCAGCGGAGGGGGGAAGCCCACCCCAACAGCCACAATGTGGCTTTAAATCTCAGCAGGTTTAGAAGAAGCTTGCAAACTGCTTGTGTTTTGAAATGTATGTGTGCCTTTAAATCTCAGCAGGATGAAAGCTATGGGGAGGGTGAGTAAGTAGAGCTATGTGGCTCTTCCTGGAGAGTGTGTGAGAGAGGAAGAAAGCACAGTCCCTTTGTTTTGCATCTGTTTCAAAAATCATTTGTATAGTAAAATGGATAAGAAAAAGTTAACTAGAATCTGATGAGATGGAGGGAAAACTCCACCCCCTAGACTACTCTCTTCCTTAGTTTTGTTTTCCTGTGTTAGTCTAAGAAGTTGGTTGAAATAATGCAGATTGTTACATTCAGCAACTCCCTTGTGTAAAGGAATTTATATCACTGCCCCAGTTCACAAAAGTGTGGGTTTGCAAATAGTTTTTGTTTATTTTGGCTGCTTTGTGAATGTGTGTGTCTCTTAATAAAGCCATGCTTGGAAATGTCACCAAAGCCTGACAAGGGACTTGTGGGAATATGAGAAATTTCAAGTCAAGTCAGCCTTTATTGGCATAAAAATAACAAATTTAACTTTAGTTTAGTGGAAGTGCAGCTGCTGGGGAACCCTTTGAAGGCAAAAAAGAGGATGAGGAAATGAAGACTGTATTCAGGGGAACTGCATTGTTGTATTTTTATTTATTTATTTTAGGCAGGGCTTGAATTCAGCAGGAGCTCACAGGAGTGCAGCTCCTGAACCTCCAGTCAGGGTCCGCTTGCAGTGGGGAGTTCTCTCCCTGCTGCACACAGATCCCAGGGCATATGCAAATGAGATATGCTACTGAGCTCCTGCACCTTTTTTTCTACAAAATGAACCCTATTTTAGGGAATGGAGAAAGTCTCCAGGCTCTACCCCGAAGGTCCCCAGGTATTTCCTGAGTTGGACCTGGCAACCCTAAGCAGATGGCATTATTTTTTCTCTTTTATTTCTTTCTCTCCCCCCCCCCCCACTCCCCTGCTCCACAGGATTTCCCAATGCCCTACCATACAAAATTTTCTGGCTACATCCCTGGCTACAACATCACATCTCATCGTTTGGTTTATGGAAATTATCCACAATAGAATACAAAATTAATGCAAACTGATCACTTATCTGTTCAAAATTAATGCAGATGCAAACTGGTCACTTATCTGTTCCTCTATTACTCTAATTTCAGATTCCAGCACACAATGGAATGAGTTGGAAAAATTACTCGGTTCATTGTATGCTGAAAATAATCTCAGTGGGATTACGTGATGAATGCTTCATAGGCTTCCCAACTCCCCCCCCCCCCGCCCTGGTGGGGGACCCCCGGATTTGCAGCCTCCTCTCCCACTCTCCAAAAATCTGGGGGCGGGGGGGAGGCGCTTCCCCCTCACAGCGCTGGGCCGCCGCCACCGCAGCAACACTAGCGACCCCACCACCAGCGCTGCCAGCCCGGGCACAGGCAGCAGCCGCAGCCCGCCGCCGCCATCGCTGCAGCCCGAGCTACAACCCGCAGTGGCAGGAGCAGCGCGGAGCCTCGTTCCCCTCCCCACTCGGAAGCCCCCCCACTCAGCGCCGCCGGCCCGGGCACAGGCAGCAGCCGCAGCCCGCCGCCACCATCGCTGCCGCTGCGGCCCGAACTACAACCCGCAGCGGCGGCAGCAGCGCACCAACCCCAACCCGCAGCGGCAGGAGCAGCGCAGAGCCTCATTCCCACCCCCACTCGGAAGCCCCCCCCCCCACTCAGCACCGCCGGCCCGGGCACATCTGATTCCCCACTCCTTCACATGCAGGTCAGTCATAACTCTACCAGAGCTGTTCTGCTCAAGGACAGTTCTCTGAGAGTTCTGTCAGTCCACCTACCTCACAAAGTGTCTGTTGTGGGGAGGGGAAGGGAGAGGAGATTGTAAACCTTCTGAGACTCCGAGTGAAGTCTTTTATTCTTCTCCTTCAGGGGACAGGGCTGTGGGGTTCTCCCCCCCCCCCCACAGCATGGAGCCCTGGTGCAGCTGTTACTTTTGCCATTGGCTAAGACTGTCCCTGCAATCAAACAGATTCTCCTGGCCCTCAGTCTCACTAGGTGGAGCAGGGAAAAGGATGAGAATATGGGGACAATGTGGCGAAGGCAAATTGACTGCTGTTCCTTACACTTCAGTGACATTCTATAGCATGGAACAGCAATGAATTCACCATAGCATATAGCATCTAAACAGGAAGAGGTGGCTCAGTTACTTTGGCAATGGGAATGTCTTTTCTCTTCAATGACATCCATTATGAACAAGAGCCCTATGGTTGGCTTTGTTTGCACTCCATGGTTTTGCCAGAAAGCCTAATAACGTTAATTATTACATGGTTCCATGGTGTCATGCCTCCATGATCCCTAATTTGCTGGGCTGGTGTAGTGAAGAAAGAAGCGCTAACCAGTCTGAAAAAAAGCATCCCAACAGTAGCAGAATATCAGGGAAGCAATTGCTGTGAAGAAATATGAAAATATTGTAATGATAGGGTGTTTTTCTAGTGAACATTTTTGCCTCTTGGAAATCACCTGGAAGTCTATACAGGTCAGCATTAAGCACAGCACTAATGACCTGGGGAATGTGTTCCCGTGTGCCAGGCTTGGTTATATTATAGAGCAGAGAGGCAAACCCTTCAGAATAATTTGCTTGTGTTTGTGCTACCAAACCTGGCTAAGGTTAACACTATGGAAACTGCTTACTGTCTAGGCTACACAGATTTCCAAATGTTTTCTGTGAAGAGACAAGGAACTGTGTATCAGATATGACTTAAATCTAGCTCTTGACATAGGATATTTATCAATTTTTAAAATATTGCTTCTATGGCAATATCTGCACATCTCAGAGCTGGATCTACCATAAAACAAATTCAGACAGTTACCTCATGTGATGGGGGTTTTGTTGAGGGGGGGGGGAGAGTTGGCCACCCCCATCAGCCTCTCATTGCTGCTCAGGAATCAGAGCAGCTAAATCCTCTTTGCCCCTCCTCTATCCCCAAATTATATTTTAAAACAACATGGCAAGCTGAATATTCCTTCTGCTAATTGGGGTTTTCTATTATTTCCATTGTCTAAGCAACCAAGGGAAT
This sequence comes from Heteronotia binoei, assembly GCF_032191835.1. Taxonomy (NCBI): domain Eukaryota; kingdom Metazoa; phylum Chordata; class Lepidosauria; order Squamata; family Gekkonidae; genus Heteronotia; species Heteronotia binoei. The sequence continues at coordinate 72,071,525 of NC_083228.1, read as the reverse complement.
TGGCAGAATTGCCAAGAGAACGAAAATGATGGCAAAACTCTTATGTGCAGAAGGAATAATATGAGAGTTTGGGAAGCTGTATAGAGTATTTGTAGTTGCCCTGTTGCTTTTAAAAACAACTGGAAACGTGAGGAGTCAAGGAAGATTAACTCCTCTGGTTCTTGATAGAGGAAGTGAAGAAGGTGTTGAGAGCAGACTCGAGCAGCAAAAGGATGATCTACCACTGGAAGCAATAATCCACAAGCTAGTGAAATTGAGATACCTTTTAAGTTGTTTGCTTCTGTTCATGTAAATTATTTTAGCTGAACTGCAGGGTATTAAATTAGTGTGCTCAGGTTTAACAGATTTGTGAAGCAGGTTGGTTATCTGAAATATTCCATTTTATTTGCCCGTCTGCTGTCTCTCTCTGATGCACAGAAGAATAAATTAATTTGCAGCTGGTCAGTTAATCTTGAGTTGAGTCTTTATAATATTTTGAAATAGAAACTACAGTGCCAGCTTTGTTTACTTATTGAATAATGCATTTTCCTTGGGCATGTGATAGTCTCTTGCACAGAATGCCTGGGTGTGTGTGCACTTTCCAGATGGCTCAGCCCACTTGTCTTCTGCATCTGTCCTGCTATGGATGACTGTTATGGAGGTCATCACTTTTCTCTGTGAATGTCTTCTAGCTGCACATAAAATATTCTTAATAAATTATCCCATAAATTTATATATTTAAATAAATATATCCCATACATTATCCCATAAGAACATAAAATATTCTTAATAAATTATCCCATACCATCCATTTAGGCTGAATGCCACAATCAAAGATCTGGTCAGTAATCAGCCAAAGCTTTAATAACATATTATAATTTGGCCTTTGATAAAGTGTTTTATTGGGCGGGGGGGGTTATATTTAAAAGGATATTATTGGGTGAGCACACTGGTAAAATGACTTCATCTTTCCAGGCTTCATGAAAAATAAATATAAAGGCAAATTTTCTTTCCATGCTGCAACAGTTTTGAGTTTTCTTTAAGGAATGAGGAACTAACATAGATAATGCTCAGCTGCAATCAATTGCAATAGATTTTTTATATATGGATTTCCTGCAATAAAATGTTTTCAATATTTTGAAGAAATTCAGTTGTAGTATGTTGTTAAAAATATTATCTAGTAAAAAATAAAACATTAAACTTTGAATGTCTTCCTTCTAACAATGAATTATAGTTTCTGTGCATTGTGTTAATTATTAACCTCCTTCCTTGTTAACCTCCTTCCTTGTTCCATTGTTAACCTCCTTCCTTGGAGGTTTTTAAACAGAAGATCCTGTGAATTTAGGGGGAAGTGTTTGTGAGTTTCCTGCATTGTTCAGGGGGTTGGACTGGATGACCCTAGAGGTCCCTTCCAACTCTATGATTCTATGAAATTGTGCCCTATCTCACATTTCCAAGAAACAATACCTTTCCTTGGCTAAGTTGAACACTTGATCTATGTTGGTACATGTTTAACTGAATAAAGACCAACTGTTTAGTCTTAGAAAAACATATGCTACATCTTGGTGGAAATATTGATTCTGACTAAATTGAGTCTGTACTGAAGTAGCAGGAACACATCCTTCTTTGAGTCCTATCATAAATATATTTCTTTTAAGGCAGTACTGAATGTTGATTTGGGTGGGGTGAAAACAGTGGTTTAGTAAAAGGGCCTTGTAAAGAGTTTTAGGTACCAAGAACTTGATGGGCAAAGCCATCCTGTGCTGCATCTGTGCTGTGGAGCTGCTAGTTGACTCCCACTAGTCAACTCCCTAAGGGAAAAGTTACGCAGTGACTGAAAAGGGGAAAAGGTGCCTTGGCAGTGTTGCTGGGTGGTGTCTGTTTTGTTTCTGCCCCAGCATACCAAGGAACTTGACTGCTGTTAAGTGGAAGGCACACTTCTCTATCTTGGCATAGGGACCATGCTCGCACAGGCGTTGCAGGACCTGGCGGACGTGCCCTGCATGCTGGGCAGGGCTTTGGGAATGAATTAAATTGTCATCTAAATAAATTATCACAAAGTGGTCGACCAGGTCGTGGAAGATGTCGTTCATCAGCCTTTGGAAGACAGCTGGGGCGTTGGTCAGGCTGAAGGGCATCACGAGATACTCGTACTGGCCATAGCGGGTCCCGAAAGTCATCTTCCATTTGTCTCCTGCGCAAATCCGCACGAAGTTGTACGCGGCCCAGAGGTCCAACTAGGTATAGACCTGGGCCCCATTAAGGTGATCCAGTAGTTCTGGGATCAGTGGCAAAGGGTAGTGGTCTTGGACGGTGATTTTGTTCAGGGCCCGGTAGTCATTGCAGGGCTGAAGCTTGCCACCTTTCTTCTTGACAAAGAGAACAGGGGCGGACAGCGGGGATGTGGATGGCCGGATGAAACCCCGTTCCAGGTTTTTGGCGAGGAAGTCCCGCAGGGCTGCTAGCTCCGGTTTGGACATGGGATAGAGCCACCCCATAGGCAGGGGTGCCCCTGGTACCAAATTGATGGTGCAGTCATAAAGCTGGTGCAGGGGGAGCTGGTCGGCCCCTTTTCCTCAAAGACATCGGCAAAGTCTGTGTAAGTTGGGGAAAGTAGAGGACCATCAGCCGGGGCAGTAGCGGCCAGGGTGACTGACCGGGCCTGGTGAGGACAAGGGTCCTTGAAGCTCAGCTTTCCCTGTGCCCATTCCATGAGGGGGTTGTGCTTTATGAGCCAGGAGAGTCCCAGAATGAGGGGAAAGCAGGGTATGCGAGCAACATCGAATTGTACTTGCTCGTGATGGTGCTGGATCTGGAGTGTGACCGAGTGGGTCTCCTGGGTCACCGGAGCGGAGGAGGCGCCCGTCGATGGCTTTGACCGGGGTCAAGGTGTCTTTGACCTGCACCGGAATCTGGTGTTGCTTCACAAAGGCCACATCGATGAAGCAGTGGGCGGCCCCAAAGTTGACCATAGTGTAGACCAACAGCCAGTGCCCATTCGGCAAGCTGAGTGTGACTGGTATGAGGAACAGGCCCTGGTCGGTAACTTAGGGTTCAGGGGACCCGGCTAGGTGCCCCAAGTTGGGGGGGTCCACTCAGACTTGGGGCTGATCTTTTACTGGCGGTGATGGGACAGTACTGGGCTGGGTGTACTTGGCGGGGCAGCCGGAGGAGAAGTGACCCGCCTCTCCACAGTACAGGCAGAGATTCTGTGAGCAGCGCCATGCTTTTTCCTCGGGGTGAGCCATGCAGACATCCAGACCAGCCAGGCCCAAATCCCCTGGGCTCAGCAATGCCTTCTAGAAGTGCAAGATGGCCCGGCTGGGGACCTCTCTACCCGCCAAGGTCTCCTCCTACACTGTAGAAGCCTATATGTGCCTCCAGGATACCTCTGGGCGATGTGCTCTGCCTGACCCATGACTCCCCTCCTGCGGGGCACTTCGGCCAACACAAGATCCTGCACCTGCTCATGCGAGAGTTCTTGTGGCCTCGTGTCCGTGCCGACGTGGTCCACTATGTCGGTTCCTGTGAGGTCTGCCAGTGGGCCAAGGGTGTACCGGCCAAGCCCCCAGTGCTTTTGCATCCCCTACCCACACCTGCAGAACCCTGGGACACTGTCTCCCTGGATTTTATCACCGAGCTCCCAAGGTCCAAGGGGCACACTTGCATCCTGGTAATGGTGGACCTCTTCACCAAGATGGCTCACTTTGTTCCATGTCCTGAGCCGCCAACGGCTCCTGAAACAGCCCAGCTCTACCTTCAGCACGTATTTCGCCTAGACGGGCTCCCGGCATACTTGATCTCAGACCGAGGCCCCCAGTTCATCTCCTGATTCTGGGAAGCACTCCAGCTTAGGCAGCCAGGTGCATTTGTCCTCAGCGTATCATCCCCAAACGCAGTGCCACGCTGGAACAATACCTGCGTTGTTACACCAGCTGCCAGGAGGAAGACTGGCCGCCTTGCTACCCCTGGCCGAGTTTGCCTACAATAACGCCATACATGCATCCACGCAACAGACCCTATTTGCTGCCACCTATGGGTCCCACCCTCACTTCTTCCCTGCAGTCCTGCCCCCCACAGCAGTCCCTGCTGCTGATGTGCACCTGCAGGAACTCCGGGCTCTCCAGGATTTGCTCCGAGAGCAACTCCAACAGGCTAAAGAGGCCTACAAGATATCCACCAACTGAAAGTGACAGGTGGGGCCCCCACTGAAGCCTGGGGACCACGTCTGGCTCTCCACCCATTACCTGCATCGGCCTGGCCGGTCTCGCAAGCTGGACCCTCGCTTTGCGGGGCCTTACCTGATCACGGACCAAATCAACCCCGTTGCTTTCCGGCTACAGCTGCTGGCCACCCTCCGCATCCATCCGGTCTTCCACTGGTCCCTCCTTGTTCCTGCTACACCACCGGATCCCATCCAACCACCACCTCCAGCACCGCCACCTCCTGTCCTGTTCAATGACGAGGAGGAATACGAGGTCCACCAACTCCTGGACTCCTGAATCCACCACAGGGACCTCCAGTACCTCGTGGACTGGGAAGGCTATGGCCCCAAGGACCGTTCATGGGAACCCACTGACAACCTATACTCCCCTGACCTCGTGCAGCAGTTCCACACAGCCTACCCTGACCGGCCTGGTCTGTCTGTGGGGGGGGGGGTGTCCTGCGGGGGGGAGATAGTGTCATGAGCCCTGACGAGAAGGAGCTGGAAGGGTTAGACCTAGAAGAGTTGCCAGCCAGTTCCTCAGATGAACAAACAGCAGCCGACCCATCAATTACTCTCCAGGCACCAGTGTCAACTGTTGACGATCAATCTCCTGCAAGCTCTCCTCCTCCCATCTCAAGAGTTCGAAGCAGGCTCCGGAAAGAACTTTCAGAGCGAAGACATGAGGCATGCCAATGCTTCAGATCTCTCAGCCCTGAGTTCTAGCAGAGTCACTGCCACCCAAGGAGCAGGCTGATTGAGACTCCCATATAGCTCCCACCCAGGACCTGGTAACCTTGCGGAAGCAACAAGTCTATTCTCTGGCTTGCATCCATGCTCCTTCCTGATTACTGATCCTGACCTGCTTGATTTCCTTGGCACCCTGACCTTTTGGCTTTTGGATATTGACTTGTGATTCCAGTTTGTGATTCTGCATTGGTGACTTGGCTCCTGCTTGACTTCCTGGACTTTGATCTTGGATTGGCTTTGGACTCCTGCCTGCCTGCACCCTGAGAATGTGTCAGCATCTGTGGTACTGTTGCTTGACCCCCCAAGTTTCTGGTTCAGGACCAGGAGACACTGTGCCCAGTGTAACTCATTACCACCACTGTTGGCCAACTGAGGAATAGTTAATGCATGACTGCTCCTTGGGATCCTAGTGGAAGAGCTGGTGTACCTGCTGGAGCTGAAAGCTGGAAGAGGTCAGCCATGAAATGTGGACCTTGTTCTTCCTGTGGTGTGTTCCTGCCAAGTATTTGCCCAGCAGTGCAAAGCAATACTCCCTCTAAGCTGTGGAGTGAGCAAAAATTCTACTTTGTGAGTTACTGGTATAAACATTGTCTGCTACTGCATAAATTAGCTTGCTCCAGGACCATCCTTGCTGAGCGAAGACAAAAAAATGTGTGAGCCGGAGGGTAAAAAACTGAGCTAGCTCACACTAACACAGCTTAGAGTGAACATTGGTGCTAAGTCTGTCTTTTCACCATGACCATGGTGAATGTGCACTTGCTCTATGTCCTCATGGCCACCAATGGGCTATTTTGGTATTTTTGCTGGCGCAATTTTATACTGGTTCCCATGCTAAAATGCTTAGGGAGCTGCCTAACTGGTGCCACATCCCTGGAATACCTACATCTACACCATCACAGGGGTTCACACCATCACTCCACTGGAGTGCCACTGTGGTGCAGCTGCACCAATGGAACTGTGTGATGTAGCACCACTCATGCCCTTCACCAGTATAAATGGCCCTTATTCTAGCATAACTCCAAGTTACATTGGCATGGAGATCAGTCAGCTCTGGACCCATAGACAGAAATTATGGGGTGGTGGGGCAGAGGCCGGAGCACTGGGATCTGCAAGTGGGAAGCTTAATTAGATCAGAACCTAGATAACTATTTTTTTAAATTTTATTTGAATTTATATCCCGCCCCCCCTTAATGGGCTCAGGGTGTCTAACAGCCAATAAAGCAACACTGAAATATAAAACTTAAAACAATAATATATAATAAAATAGTCAGTAAGATTACAGGATCAATAGCCAGGATCTAATCAGCAGTAATCTAATTAGGGGAAAGTAGCAGAGAGTGCATTCCATTTTGTTCTCCTTTACTGGAAGAGTAGGGAGGACTGGGCAACCTCTGGGAGCATCAGCAGGGCCTCCTCAGCAGCCCCATTGCCCACCTGTCTGCCTGCCAGCCCTGTAGTTGGCACATTACTTTCTGGAGGGGCAGCAAGGCCAGTCAGCATTGTTCTGCGGGCAGACAAAAAAAATGAGTGGGTGGGCGAGGAGTGGGTGGATCAGGTAGGCATGCAGGCAGGGTCCAGCCACAGGTCACATGATGCCAGAGAGGCCTGCCTGGCTAATTCACCTTCTCCTCACTCACCCACTCAGCTCACTTGCCTGCTGCCCTGGCTGTTGCCTGGTCTAGAAGGAGAATAAAGGACATAAAGTGCCATCTCTAACGTAAATATTAAAGAAGTCAATTACAGAATATTATTTATTATCAAATCCCGAATGAGCGCAGATCAGTAACAGACAATTGACTGTAGGTTAAGACACTCACATTCCTTGCTCAGTTCCTCAGGGCCTGTAAGACAACCCTCTTCCGGCTGGCCTATGACTAGCTGGTACAAGAAACCAAGTGTAGTTATACTAGATGTCTGCTGTCCCTAATGTTTTAAATGGTTTAAATGTCTTAAAATTTTAAATGTATTAATTATTTTAACTGTTTTTATGCTTAAATTCTATTTATGACAAATTTTTATGTTGTGAGCCGCCCTGAGCCACTTGTTGGGAAGGGCGGGATATAAATCATAAAATAAATAAATAAATAAAATAAAAATTCCATGGCATGAATTTTGAGTGTCTTAACCTACAATCGTCTGTTACTGATCTGTGCCTCTTTGGAATTTGATAATAATTGGTGGCTTCATTAATATTTACGCTAGTGACAACTCTTTATGTCCTTTGTTAACCTTGGTACACTGTTACTCCTTCCTTTTTGGTCTGGGAGAAGGAAAACCAGTTGGAATTCACTTTTTGCTGCAGAGTGGAGAGCACCTTAGCTGGGTCTCCCTCTCCTGCAGTGAGGGTCGTGGGTGGAGAAAGGCTGGCTTTGGGTCTCGGTTTGGCAGGGATCGAGCACAGCCAGGGCAGAGGTAGGGGGCAGGGGCTTGGTTGGTGGGCAATGAGGGGGCTGAAGACTGAGGGGGCATTGGCCCAAAATGCCCCCAGGTGGCTATGGGCCTGGTCATCTCCCTGTGTCAATTGTGCCCCACCATTGGATTGTCCTGTAAATTGCCCCACTTGGGTGAGGAGAAGAAAATGTGGTGGTGGTGAAAGTGTGAATCTCTGTCTCTTTCACACACCCACATTGATTTATACAAATTCTCAGGAGTCCAACACCAATGCAAGATTCTGGGTGCCTGAACTCCAAGATTATCCTAAAGAGTACAAGTCAGGACCATTCACTGTACTTCAGACAGGGACCCAAGCTACTAGCAAAACAAGGTACTTTATGGCAGGCAAAAGCTTATTCTGGCGATGGATTATGTCCCAATTTAGTGTGACATAAAAATAGTGGCTGGAGAACAGAAGGGGGGAGGGAAGATAGCAGGTGTATGTCCAAGAGGAGGTTGTTCTTATGCCCCCCCAAAGTGAAATTGTTGTAGCTCTAGAATAGAAGGAGAATTATAACAATGCTCCCTCTAAGCTGTGGGGTCTTGTGAGCAAAAATTCTACTTTGTGAGCTATGGGTATTACAGCCGTGAGCTACTGCATAAATTAGTTTGCTCTGGGGCCATTTTTCCTGAGCTAAGACAAAAATATGTGATTTGAGGCTAAAAACCTGTGAGCTATTTATTTATTTAATTCAATTTGTATCCCACCCTCCCCGCTGAGGCATTCTTAGGGTGGCTCACATATGCTCATGCGTATACATGAATATAAACATATAATAAAAACAAAAACAATTTAAAACATAGAAATTAACATTTCAGGTGCTATGATCTCAAATTATGTTGCCTTGCTATTCCAGCTAGGTGTTCTCTGCAAAGCAAATCTTAGTGGTTCAGATGTTCTATATAGAGCAGATTGCAAGAGGTGGTCCAGATATTTTCGTAGACTGTAGTAGCCAGCGGTCTAAATTGTGAATGCGTGCTGGAAGAGTGCCATTTTACAGGCTCTGCGGAACTATACAAGCTCTCGCAGGGCCTTGACCTCCTCAGGGAGCTCATTCCACCAGTGTGGGGCTACTACAGAAAATGCCCTAGCTCTTCTTGTCGTGAGCCTGGCCTCTTTAGGGCCAGGGATTGAAAGCAGGTTTTTAGACCCAAACCGAAGTGCTCTCTGGGGAACATGTGAGGAAAGGTGGTCCCTAAGGTATGCAGGTCCCTGGCCATAAAGGGCTTTGAAGGTAAGAACCAGCACCTTGAAATGAACCCGGTATGCAATGGGCAACCATTGCAGCACTTTCAGCACAGGTTGGATGTGCTCCCATAGGGGAATACCTGTTAACAACCTGGCTGCAGCATTCTGCACTAGTTGGAGCTTCCGGGGTTTGAGACAAGGGCAGCCCCATGTAGAGAACATTTCAGTAATTCAATCTCAAGGTGACCATGGCATGAATCACTGTCGCTAAGTCATGTTCAAGGTAGGGGGCCACCTGCCTTACCAGCCGAAGATTATAAAAGGCTGATCTGACAATGGCTGCCGCCTGGGCCTCCATAGTTAAAGAGGGATCCAGGAATATCCCTAAGCTTTTACCCTTGGGCACCAGTGTAAGTGGAACCCCATCGAAAGTCAGTAGTAGGTCCTTGGATCCCGAACCGCCACGACTTAGGTAAAGGACCTCCATCTTCATCGGATTCAATTTCAGTCGACTCTGCCTGAGCCACCCTGCCACAGCATGAAGTGTCATGGACAGATCTTCTGGGGAGGAGTTGAACTAGCCACCCATCAACAGATAGAACTAGGTGTCATCTGCATACTGATGTCATCTGCATACTGGGTGTCATCTGCATACTGATGACATCACAGCCCAAACCTCTGGGCAATCTGGGCAATGGGGTGCATGTAGATGGTGAACAACATTGGGGAGAGAACTGACCTTTGTGGCACACCACATACAAGTGGGTGTTGTTGAAAGAGTTCCTCCCCTTTTGCCACCCTTTCCTGACCCTGTAGGAAAGAGGAGAACCACTGTAAGGCCAACCCCTGTATCCCACAATCGGCAAGGTCAGCAACTGATGGTCAACCATATCAAATGCAGTTGATAGATCTAGAAGCATCAGTACTGCCGAGCCACCTCTATCCAGATGCCTCTGGAGGTCATCTGTAAGGGCGACCAGAACCATCTCCACCCCATGACCTGGACAAAAACCAGATTGAAAAGGGTTAAGTACAGAAGCATCATCCAGAAAGCTGTGTAACTACACAGCAACCGCCCTCTCAATAACCTTGCCCAGAAAAGGCAAGTTTGACACCAGCCGATGATTTGCCAATACGGCTGGGTCTAAAGATGCTTTCTTAAGAAGGGGGCAGACCACTGCCTCTTTAAGAGACTGAGGGAAGGCCCCTTCCGATAGGAACATATGAACATATGAAGCTGCCTTCTACTGAATCAGACCCTCGGTCCATCAAAGTCAGTATTGTCTACTCAGACTGGCAGTGGCTCTCCAGGGTCTCAAGCTGAGGCTTTTCACGCCTGCTTGCCTGGACCCTTTTTAGTTGGAGATGCCGGGGATTGAACCTGGGACCTTCTGCTTACCAAGCAGATGCTCTACCACTGAGCCACTGTCCCTCCCCTAAACCTGTTGACAATTTCCCTCAGGGGAACCCGTAGTTCTTCCCAGCCAGCTTTTATAAGCCAGGATGGACATAGGTCCATACTACAAGTGGTTGAGCATACAGTGAAGAGCGTTCAGTCAACTTCCTCCAAGCTGAATGGAGTGAAACAATCCAAAATCTGACTAGAAGACATGGACGGAGCCTCGAGCTCCTTTACTGTCTCAAGTGTGGCCGGGAGGTTGTGATGGAATGACAAGACCTTGTCTGCAAAATAACTTCCATAAGCCTCGCTGTCTATATCCAATTCCCTAGCATTTAGTCTACCCTGTGGTAGGGTAGTTAGTGACCGAATTGTTCTAAACAATTGTGCTGGGCATGAGTTTGCAGATGCAGCCATGGCTACAAGATAAGCTATCTTAGCAGCCTTGACTGCCATCTCATAGGTTCTCATAAACGACCTATAGGATGTTCTTGTCACTTAGTTGCGGGCACGCCCCCAATAACTCTCTAGCCATTTCAGCCTGTTTCATCAGCTGTAGCTCCGGGGTATACCACAGGGCCAGCTTTGAAGGGGGGTGGAGAGGGTGCCTGGGAATGATCTCATCAATGGCCATGGAGAGCCTGTGATGCCAGGTCTCCATGAGCTCATCTAGAGGATCACTAGGGGGCCAAGGATCTCGCAGAGCTATCTGAAACCGCATAGGGTCCATTTGGCTCCGCAAGCGAGCTAAAATGCACACACCCCCAGAGTTGGAGTGGAACATTCACGCGGGCCTTCACGGCATAGTGGTCCAACCATGGCACTGCATCAGCAGTGATACGGTCCACTATCACTCCCACCCCAAAGACCAAATCCAGCATGTGCCCAGCCTGGTGAGTGGGAGTTGTTACTCATGGGGAGAGTCCCAGTGCTGTCATGGATGATACCTGGTCTGTCGCCTGAGTGGAGCATGCATCATTGGCATGAACGTTGAAATCACACAAGACTAGAAGCCTTGAGTGTTCCAACGTCCAGCCTGCTACAGCCTCCACCAGGGATGGTATGGCACTGGCCGGTGCGTTGGGTGGTTGGTACACCAACCAGATAGCCAAACTCTCCCACGTCACACACCATGCCAACACATTCAATGCCGGTGATCTTTGGGGGCAGAAGTGCCCGGAAGGAGTAAGCCTCCCAAATGAATACCACCACCTCTCCCCCCTGCCCACTACTTCATAATTGGTGAAGGACCAAGAAACCAGGTGGAGCTAGCTGGGAGAGAGCAACTGTCTCCCCATCTTGCACCTAGGTCTCGGTCACACAAGCCAGGTCCATATTCTGCTCTTGCAGAAAGTCCCAAAGGACAGAGGTCTTATTATTTATGAACCTGGCATTACACAACACCATTGTTGGAGGAAGTGCTTCAGCTTGGCCCAACTGTCTGCAACCGTTGGGATGGGACGCAGGCTGGAAGGAGGCAGAGCATATTGGTATCTCAGACTCCTTCCCTTGAATCTATGCCTGTTCCCACCGCTGTACTTTCCCCTCCCCAGGAGCACCGGAATCCTCAGCTCATTCATCACCTCTTTCTGATGGTCTTCGCAATAGCCTCAGACCAACCAAGGTGTGGTAATAGCAGCAATATAAAATACAGAGGAAGCCCCAAACTATACCTGATGTGCCCCTCCTTGATGGTAACAACACCGTGCTAACCTGTTAAGTCTAACCAGGTGTTCTAATAAATTAATCTCTACCTACTAAATTTATAAAACTCCCAATAATGCCAATTAATTAAACCTCCAATTAGTACTGTAGCAATCTCTAGTCAAAACAAATAATTCCTAATTAATCAGCAACCTCTGGTATTTAATTTAGCAGCCAATTTTCTCTATAGAGGAAGAAAAAAGGAGGGGAGGGAAAGGGAGAAAAGGGAAGAAGAGGAAAGAGCTAGCTCACACTAACTCATCTTAGAGGGAATACTGCTTATAAGGTGTGATGGCTATAGGGTGAGAGATGGAGGGGGGAAGGTTCTGAGGCAACTGCCTTCTGGACTGAAGAATATCCAGTCCCTAAGGTTGCCAGTTCCAGCTGGGAATTACTTGGAGATTTTGGGGGTGGAACTTGAAGGGGGTGGGGTTTGGGGAAGAGCAGAACTTTAATGGGGTATAATTCCATAAAGTCCACCTTCCAAAGCCAGTTTGGTGTAGTGGTTAAGTGTGCGGACTCTTATCTAGGAGAACCAGGTTTGTTCCCCACTCCTCCACTTGCACCTGCTAGCATGGCCTTGGGTCAGCCATAGCTCTGGCAGAGGTTGTCCTTGAAAGGGCAGCTGCTGTGAGAGCCCTCTCCAGCCCCACCCACCTCACAGGGTGTCTGTTGTAGGGGAGGAAGGTAAAGGAGATTGTGAGCCGCTCTGAGACTCTTCGGAGTGGAGGGCGGGATATAAATCCAATATCTTCTTCTTCTTCTTCAAAGCAGCCATTTTCTCCAGATGAACTGATTTCTGTCATTTGGAGATCAGTTGTAATCCCAGGAGATCTCCAGTCACCACCTGGAAGCTAGGCAACCAAAAAAAGAGTCGCACAGGATGTGGAGCTGGAGAACAAGTAAAAGCACCATGTGCAACTCATGAAGCAAAATGAGCACTTAATAGGGTTGCCAATCCCCCACTGGGGGCAGGGGATCCCCCGGTTTGGAGCACCCCCCCCCCACCGCTTTAAGGAACATTTGGAATGGTTGCACCTGCTGCATATAAGCCATTTAGCATGATTCATTGTAGCACCTTGCAGGTGTTCGTTTAAACATGCTGGCTGTTTGGCCTATTATTTAAAAGAAATTGCTGAGGTTTGCTGATTGTATTCAGGGTTTAAAATGTTTTTATGGCTTGTATGCACATGCTTTTATTATATTATTGTGTATTATTTATGTCATTCAGGATTATTGCAGCTTGAAAAAGCTCAATTGCTAAGAGGATTATTGCAGCTTGAAGAAGCTCACGCGAAACAAGGGTTCAGTACAACCTTGTCCTTGGAAACTTGGATTATTGGCTGCATTTTTTGACAAACATCAAACATCTGGAGTACTACACCAGGATTTCATGGAATGAGATGGGAAGTTTTACCACAGGATGAAAAGAAGGACTCTTGGTGCTAATGCTTCCTTTTTCATTAAGGACTAAAAGTTATGGTTGTTTTGTAATTCATGATGGTGGAATTTATGAGTATGTTTATTTTTGTTGACTTGGTATAATTCAATAATGGAAGCTGGTTTTCATGGTGGATTATGTACATTTATTTTTCAATCCCCCGCTGGGGGCAGGGGATCCCCCGGTTTGGAGCATCCCCCCCCCCCGCTTCAGAGCCATCAGAAAGCAGGGGGAGGGAGGAAATATCTTCTGGGCACTCCGTTATTCCATATGGAGAAAGATTCCCATAGGGTATAATGGAGAATTGATCCAGAGTCATCAGAAAGCAGGGGGAGGGAGGAAATATCTGCTGGGCACTCCGTTATTCCATATGGAGAAAGATTCCCATAGGGTATAATGGAGAACTGATCCACAGGTATCTGGGGCTCTGGAGAGGTGGGGGCTGTTTTTTGAGGAAGAGGCACCAAATTTTCAGCATAACATCTGATGGCTCTCCTCAAAGTGCTCTCCAAGTTTCAAAAGGATTGAACCAGGGGGTCCAATTCTGTGAGCCCCCAAAGAAGGTGCCCCTCTCCATTATTTCCAACGGAGGGAAGGCGTTTAAAAGGTGTGTGGCCTCTTTAAACATGATGGCCAGAACTCCCTTTGGCATTCAATTATGCTTGTCACAACTTTGCTTCTGGCTCCACCCCCAAAGTCTCCTGGCTCTACCCCCCAAATTCCCCAGATATTTCTTGAATTGGACTTGGCAACCCTAGCACTTAAAGATGTACAACTCAACAAATAGTTCAATAGAAAAATTTCTCAAATACATTTATTCAATCCATGTGACTTGTGTCAGCAAATAGGTGTGGAAATTCAATCCATTCAATGTATCGTAAATTCATACAGGATGGCTGTGAGTGGACCACTACAATACCTCACAGCTCCCACAAAAGACAAAGCTAACAGGCAAAACTGGTCTAAGTTGGAAAACCTACCAGTCCCCCAGTCTGTCCTCTCCTATAGGTTCTTTAAACCTCAACAATCCACAATCAAATAAAAAAAGGGTGGTGGTGATGGTGAAAGCTTTGAATAAAAGTTTGGTAGCATGTAAACTACCTCTGCTTTGGATAACCCAGGCTCCGAATCTTGTCAGATTGCTGAAGCTAAGAAGCGTCAGTCCTGGTTATACCAGATCTCCAAAGCTAAGCAGTGTTTGTCCTGGCTATACCAGGATCATGATATGGGGGCAGGCAATGGCAAACCCCATGGCAAAAAGCCCTGTCGCGCAGAGTGGTAAAGCTGCAGTACAGCAGTTGGAGCCATCTGCTCACAACCTGAGTTCGATCCCAGCAGAAGCTGGTTCAGGTAGCCGGCTCCAGGTTGACTCAGCCTTCCATCCTTCAGAGGTCGGTAAAATGAGTACTCAGCTTGCTGGGGGAAAAGTGTAGATGACTGGAGAAGGCAATGGCAAACCACCCCGTAAAAAGTCTGTCGTGAAAACGTTGTGAAAGCAACGTCATCCCAGAGTCGGAAATGACTGGTGCTTGCAAAGGTGCTTGTACCATTACCTGTTTTTAATGGCAAACCACCTCTGAACATCTCTTGCCTTGAAAACCCTGTGAGGTCACTGTAAGTCAGCTGTGACTTGATGGCACTTCCCACCATCACCACCAGCATGTATACTATGCATTCCCTAAAGGTCTTTTATCAGGAAACTGTTAGATCAAAGCTGTACTTATATGTGAAGTAGAGATCACTTTTCCTTGGACATTTGATTTGACAGAGAAGACATAGATGGAGATGAACGATAAAGATTTATTGAACAGAAAACAAATTATGTAACAAGGTAAATATGTGTGGATGACTTCAATACTTTGTGTGTGTGTGTAAACCAGCTCTCAATTAAAGTAAATAACAGCCTGAAGAGAGATTTCTGGACAGGTTACCTCAGCAGGTTCAAGGCTGTTCATCTCCCCCCTCCTCTCCATCCAGTGTAGTTCTCAATCACTTGGTTTTGCATGAGGCCTAAATTACAAGGATTGATTTGAAGTGAGGTGGGACTTTTAAGGATGATTGCCACATATGGCTTGGGATGCAGAGTCACACCACAATAAAGGTGGGAATGGAATGGAGGTAATTGATCCTGTGAGAGGTAATTAAACATGGTAATAGCAACAGATTCTGTTGTGACAAAAGACCCACTGATTAGATAGGGGTCCTTGATTAATGCCATTTCTGGGTGATGTCTTACACCCAGAGACTGCCTACTTACTATCCGCAAATATGGCTTGGCTGATTCCATGAATATTTTTTTTTCTGTGATGGTTATGCTGCTGGTGTGATTGTTGCTTATTTTGTACTGAGAACAGAGATTCCACATGGTATAAAGTAATCTGGTTTTTCACCCTTGTTAGTGATTTAGTCATGGTATAAAGTAATCTGGTTTTTCACCCTTGTTAGTTTTCCTTTTACATGAGATGCAAATTTCATTGGCCTCCCCTGTTGTCATGCCATTATTATGATTATCCATTTACCTTTTAAAAATTATTTTGGCACATTTGAATTACTGCTCAAGAATCATGCAATACTACAGGTTTTTTTTTAATGGAACATTTATACAGCATTACGTCCAGTCCTTGAATTCTTTGGTAATACTAATTGCTGGAAGGTACTTGGTGTCCTATTGTGGTCATCTACATTGAAAACGACTAATTGGCCTCCTAGTGCTTGGGGGAAGGGGAGAGAAAACACTTCAGGGACTTTTCAAATGCTAATTGAGAGAGAAGAGAAAAACACTTGCCACTTGTATCATAATGTAGTAACAGTGCTACAATTGCCTTGAACCCCCATTTTAAAAAAATTAATTTTGTTAGTGTCAGCAGGGAAATCAAGAAACTTTATTATGAAAATTAAGAGGAAGGAGGAGAGGGGTATTTCATTCATATACGAAGTGCACATTCCCTTCCAGATATATGAAAAACATTGCCCCAACAATGCTATGCTGGGAAAGATTTCCCCCTCCCCACCCCGGTTTATAAAATGATGGCATTTTTAACAGAAAAGCAAGCTGGTCAAATTTTGTGCAGGGATGGGGGAATGATCCTGTGTGCAAGCAAACAAACAAACAAAAAGGCACACAACCAGAGTTGCTAAAACAGAGAAAAACCTCTGCATGGAAACAGCCCATGATACTTCTGGAAATGTCCCATCTCTAAATTGAAGGCTGAGAAAGAAAATCTGTTTAGTGTAGTGGCAAAGTTTTCTAGTCTGAACAGATGCATAATACTAGCCAACCAAGATCCCTGAAGAAGAACAATTCATATGCAGACCAAAGATAATGTTTGCCCAATTAATAGATAAAAGGAAGACTATTTATTTGCTTCTTTGTCTTCTCTAATGTGATGGTTCCAGAACACTTGCACAGCTCAGTTGTTGTACATATATTATTGCAAGTGAATATGCTAAATAGTGAAATGAAAGGAGCACAATAATTCCCATCCACCACACAGACAGTCTCATATGAAAAATTGCTTTTAATTTTTTTTTATCCCTAGGGTTGCCAGGTCCAACTCAGAAAATATCTGGAGACCTTGAGGTTTAGCCTGGAAACTTTCCTATTCTCCAAAACAATTGAATAAAAATACAGCTGTGCAGTTCCCCCCAAAAATACAATCTTCATTTTCTCATTCCCTCTTTTGCCTTCAGAGGGTTCCCCAGCAACTGCATTTCCACTGAATGAAAAATGAACACACACACTCACAAAGCAACCCAAATAAACATAGTTTTGTGATCTCACAGGGGCAATTTACACACGTGAGTTGTTGAATGTAACTATTTTATGCATGGGAGTTGCTGAATGTAACCATCTGCTGTATTTTAACCAACTTCTTCAGACTAATTGGAAAATTAAAGGAGAGCAGCCTAGGGGGTGGAGTTCCCCACCATTCCATAATCAGGTTCTAGTTAACTTTTTACTATCCATTTTACTATACAAATGACTTTTGAAACAAATGCAAAACAAAGGGACTGTGCTTTCTTCTTCTCTCACACACTCACTAGGAAGAGCCACATTTCTCTGCCTTCTCACCCCACTTATGCAGCTTTTCTCCTGCTGAGATTTAAAGACACATACATAGTTCAAAACATAAGCAGTTTGCAAGCTTCTTTTAAACCTGTGCAGATTTAAAGGCACATGCTGGCTGTTGAAGTGGAGTTTCCCCCTGCTGGCCAGCTGGCTGGCAGTGGGAAGGAGCCTGCAAAACTGAGGGATCCCCCACTGGGACCTGGGGCCTGGCAAGCCTAAATCTGTGTCAGTAATTGTCAGCTTGTGTTCAAATTGCATTCTATTGATCCTAACCACATTGCCTATGACTGTTTATTTGCTTAGAACTAACCCTAGGACCCTCTAATAGAATGTTAGGTATGCCAACCGGGGGGAGGGAGAAGCAGGACACCAGGGGCCATAAATGGCGGGAAGACCAGAGGGAGGCGCCGCCGCTTCCCAGCCGCTGCAAGGACATCGGCCGAAAGGGGGAGGCTGGATGGCCCAGGAAAGGAGATAGCCAGCGTGTGAATCAAACACCTTAGAGGGGGAAAATAACTTTGTTTTGAGAATGATTTAGAGGCCCCTGTCTTTGATGTGCCCCCATAAATGCTAGTGCCTTTTCAATGTATGTTATCACTCTCAAAGACCTTCTACAGCAGTAACATTGTATTCTCAATAAGAGAAACTTATTTCAAAAGAAAGAGTTCTATTATTTTGAAGAGTCAATGAACCCTGCGCTGACAGTAATCAGACATAACAGCAAGAACAATGTAAGCATATAATTTGGTTGAGGCCCCTAATCTTTACTGGTCACTCTATAGCAGGGGTGTCAAACTCATTTGTTATGAAAGCCAGATCTGACATAAATTAGACCTTGTTGGGCCGGGCCAGGCCATGGGTGTACCTATTTAAGATTAGCTAGCAGAGGTATAAACTTTACAAAGGACACAGACAAACAAAATTAAAGATTTTTTTTAAAAAAACCTTAAAATAAAAAGTACTTAAATATTAGCACATTGGTCTTAAAGGTGCTTTCTTTGTATTTCTCCTATGGGATCCAGGGAACTGGGCAAAGGATGCTCTGTCTCTTTCCCTCCCTCTCCAGGGAACCAGGAGGGGGAGGAAGAGAGGCTTGCCTTAGTAGCTCTGCTGTGTGATTGAGAGAGCCTGGCAAAGCAACCTCTGCCTCTCCCCCCTTCCTCTCGAAATAGAGGTTTTGCTCTGTAGCTTCTGTGCAAGTCTCAGTAATCAGACATAACAACAAGAACAAGATTGAGCAAGTCTGGCAAAGCAAGCTGTTATGCAGAAGGAAGAAAGAGAGAGGGAGAAGGAAGCAGATGATAGCCACTTGCTTGGGTGCCTGATAGGACACCCCTGCTCTACACTCCACATCAATCCTGTTGATCTTCTCTGACTGACACATTGAGCTTTTCTCCCTTCTTCCTCATCTCTAGTTGTAGTCTTTTACCTTTTTCTGATATTCCAGTAGTAAGGCCAGCTGTCATGTTTTCTTAGTCATACCCATTCTGTGTATAATCATGATGGGTGATGGTTCCAGATCTACTAAAAAGGAAGAAAAGCCAACTCACAAATAGTTGATTAGCATCAATTTTCACTGCCTTGTCCAATTCATAATTTGTATTCTTGACAAAAGAAACAATTCTCCATTTTATTTCACTGAGATTAACCAATAGCTGCAAATTATGTAGATCTATATTGAAATT
The DNA here is from genome assembly GCF_032191835.1 of Heteronotia binoei. Lineage (NCBI taxonomy): Eukaryota > Metazoa > Chordata > Lepidosauria > Squamata > Gekkonidae > Heteronotia > Heteronotia binoei. The sequence goes on along the minus strand of NC_083228.1, from coordinate 72,052,672 downwards.
GCTGCACATTTTTTTCTGCAATAAGACAATTCATTTGATAGTTTCAGTACTGCTAATTGGCTACAAATTACCGAAGACAGACTTCTCTACTAAAACAGAAAAACCTGTGCTTTCAATAATTTGTAACTTGTGCAGAAAACAAGAATGCCATAAGAACCTTCTGTAAAACATTTTGAAATATCATGATTCTAATCTTGCATCAGAAGGGGGGAGGGGGGCCTAACAGTTTAGAAAGACAAATCTGGCAATGTTTCTTGCCATATTTAGATAGTCTGCTGTCCCAAGACATTTGGAAGTTTCCCTGTCATTAAGTTTATACCGCTCGTACATTTAGCCAACTGAGCAGAATGCATGCTGTGTACTAAACATTGTCTCTTATCATGGCAAAACAGACAAGATATTTCCCTGCTTGTTTTGAATGTGAGCCATTTTGTATAGCTCAGTAACATTCCATTAAAGATAAAGAGATTCTTCTTTTATGCCTTTCCCCCCATTGGAAATTAACAAACTCTTTTAAAGATGACTATACATCAGCAGCTATATGAGGCAGAATCCATTCTCAGCAAGAAGAATTGAAACTTCTGTCTTTGGTTTCCTGGTATTCCCCAGAGCATCCTATTTAGAAAGAGTTTAGTTTAATTTTGCCATCATTAAACACTGGAAACACAAGGCTATGCAACAGCTTCAGAAGGGAAAACTGGGATATACCAATTGTTTTATGAGAGGATATAAGAGTTTGCTGGGGGGGGGGGGTTCTCCCCGTGGGAAGTTTAGATGGTAATGTACAGGAATCATTGTCTTTTACTGTTATGCATAAGAATAATTGGACAAGCTGATGACAATTACATTGTTTAGACTATGGTGGCATCAGGAGTCTGTAACCTGCTCTTGGATGACAGGCAGCAGCATCAAGAGTATGTTATATGTCTTTTCCATAGATCATGGTCAAAGATGATTTTGTCAAACTGTGGTTGAGTTTTGAAAAACAGTTTAAATGTGTAGGTTGGTAGGAATACAAAGAAAATTACATAAACAGTTTTTTGGGTAAATAGTAGTTCCAGATTTTTCTTTCATGGCAGAGAACTTGGTTGTGGTAATGGTGGAGACTTCAGATCTGATGACAACCCAAGGAAATCTCAAACTGTAATGAAAGGAAAATGTAATTCAGCTAACACAATGTCTTATAAGAGAAGGGAAAACAGCAACCTGGGATCACAGTTCTTATTACAGGAATAGCATCAATGCCCCCTTTCTTATAAGCAATACAAAAACAAACACTGACTATACTGACTAACCACATTAAGTAAAACTTTTTTTAAACAAGTCATGTAATTCTTAATATGCATTATGAAGAAGTACAACTTTACAATATTGCAAATTGCAATATTGCAAAGGTCCATCCAATGAGTTTAGGCTCATTTATTAAAAAAGCTTCCTCAGGAGTATTACTGTTTCCTTCAAGGTTATCAGCCTCTTGTTACAATTCAGTGTTAATGCTCCCTGCAATGTCTTAATTTTCCTCAAAATCTCTCACCCAGGAATAAACCATGGTAATTATAACAAGATATAATATAAAGCTGAATGGAAATGGATTAATCTTAAATTTTTAAATAAATTATTTTTTAAAAAAATGTTATTGTTTAGAACTTCCCTCTCAATACCACTTAAGTGTTTATATTTATATTAGGAGCAAGCCAGTGCTGAACTTCTCTAACCAGTTGCAAAAGCCTTCTGAATTTTGCTGGCAAAATGCTCTCTACAATATTTACCGTATTTTTCGTACCATAAGGCGCTCCGGACGATAGGACGCACCTTCCTCCTGGGGGGCGATCTGCTGCCTCCGATCCAGCGCTTTCCCCGCGCCTCCCTGCCTGGCTCCATCTTCTTCCAGCAAGCGCTGGGATTGCTCCCTCCGCCCTCCGATCCCAGCGCTTGCTTTAAGCATCACAGCTGAAGCCAGGCACACAGGCAAGGAGGAAGCACGCTGCTCTCTCCGCAAACCCAGTGCTTCGCGAGCGCCGGCTGTGGAGAGGGCAGCGTACTTCCTCCTTGCCTGTGTGCCTGACTTCAGCTGTGATGCTTAAAGCAAGCGCTGGGATCGGAGGGCGGAGGGAGCAATCCCAGCGCTTGCTTTAAGCATCAGAGGTGGAGCCAGGCAGACAGACAAGGAGGAAGCACACTGCCCCCTCTGCAGCCAGCGCTCGCGAAGCGCTGGGTTTGCGGTGGGGCCACGTGGAGAGATCCCAGCGCTTGCTGGAAGAAGATGGAGCCAGGCAGGGAGGTGCGGGGGAAGCGCCGGATCGGAGGCAGAGGCAGCGGATCGCCCCCCCAAGAAGGTACGTACCTTCGCTCCATAAGACGCACACACTCCCCCCCTTTTTTGGGGGGGGGGAAAGTGCGTCTTATGGTCCGAAAAATACGGTATATTAGGAGCAAGCCCTTCCTTTTGATGGCAAAATGCTCTCGGTTCATGTATTAAATAGGAGCAAGCCAGTATTTTTTGCCATCTTGAAGGAAATAGGAATACTCCTAAGGAAGTTTTTTATTTATTATTTATTTATTAATTCAATTTATATCCCACCTTCCCTGGTGAAGCAGGCTCAGGGCAGCTCACATGAAAGAATATAAAAACCAGTATTAATAAGCCATTGCATAAATATATAAAGTGCATAATAGATAAAAAACATATACAATAATATCATAATGCCCCAGTATCATAATACCCCTGTATAAATCAATGATGTGGCCTCATTTGGAGTACTGTGTACAATTCTGGTCACCGCACCTCAAAAAAGACATTATAGCATTGGAAAAAGTGCAGAAAAGAGCAACTAGAATGATTAAAGGGTTGAAGCACTTTCCCTATGAAGAAAGGTTAAAACGCTTGGGCTTTTTAGCTTGGAGGAATGTCGACTGTGAGGTGACATGAAAGAAGTTTACAAGATTATGCATGGGATAGAGAAGGTATCTCCCTTTCTCACAATACAAGAACTCATGGGCATTCAATGAAATTGCTGAGCAGTCAGGCTAGAACTGATAAAAGGAAGTACTTCTTCACCCAAAGGGTGATTAACATGTGGAATTCATTGCCATAGGAGGTGGTGGCAGCTACAAGCATAGACAGCTTCAAAAGGGGAATGGATAAGCATATGGAGTAGAGGTCCATCAGTGGCTATTAGCCACAGCTTATTGTTGGAACTCTCTGGGAGGGGAGGCACAGTGGAGGGCTTCTAGCCCCACTGGTGGACCTCTTGATGACATTTGGGTTTTTTGGCCACTGTGTGACACAGAGTGTTACCCTGGATGGGCCATTGGCCTGATCCAACATGGCTTTGCTTATGTTCTTATGTTATGTTCTTATCATAAAACAATGGAAGGGGCTATTTGATCTAACAGTTCCAGGTCACAGTAGAGTGTTCGAGGTGGGCCAAATACTGTCAGTTTCTTTTTGGGCCAGATGGTTTAATATCTGTTTTTTCTGTTGTCGTAGATTTTAATTCAAAAATGCCTGGCGGAAGAGCACCATTTTGCAGGCCCTGCAGAACTGTGAAAGCTCTTGCAGGGCCCTAACCTCCTCCGGAAGCTTGTTCCACCAGCCAGGAGCCACAACAGAAAAGGCCCTGGCTCTGGTCATTTTGAGCCTGGCCTCTTTAATGCTGAGGATCAAGAGTAAGTTTTGTGACACTGACCCAAGTGCTCTCTGGGGTACATGTGGGGAAAGGCAGTCCCTAAGGTATGCAGGTCCCTGGCCATACAGGGCTTTAAAGGTAATAACCAGCACCTTGAAACGAATCAGGTAAGCAATAGGTAGCCAGTGCAGCGCTTTCAGCACAGGTTGAATGTGTTCCCATGAAGGAAGCCTCATTAACAACCTGGCTGCAGCATTCTGCACTAGTTGAAGCTTCCAGATTTGGGACAAGGGCAGCCCCATGTAGAGGGCCTTACAGTAATCCAATCTTGAGGTGACTGTGGCGTGGATCACTGTCACCAAGTCATCACATTCAAGAAAGGGGATCAACTGCTTTATCAGCCAAAGACAATAGAAGGCTGATTTGGCAGTGGCTGATACCTGGGCCTCCATTGTGAGGGAGGGATCCAGGAGCATAACTGCTTAGATTTTTTTTTTTAACAAAATGAGACTATATCTGGATGCTCATTGGATAGACCTTTCTTGTAATGTTGTATGGTTGTACTTCTTCATAATACATATGTAGAATTACATGATTTTTTTAAAAAAAGTTTTACTAAACGTTAGCCAGTATATCACAGTGGGTTATTTTTTGAATTGCTTATAAGAGAAGGGGGCATTGATACTATTCCTGTAGTGTATCTTCCAGCCTTCATTGTATGTCAGAGGCTCTTTCTCCAGTGCATCACAGGAAGGCTTTTCACCACCATAAGCTGAGCAGTGTAGTTGGATACAACCTATCGTTTTTTATGTTCTTGGACATTGTTGCTGATTTTATTTCTTAGATTCTGTACTTCTTTGTTAGCTGCTGTTTTTATTTTGCTTTTAGGGACTATTCTGTTACTGTTGATTTGTCTTATTATAATTGATATATTTTATCTGTTTTTTTGTTTGATTTAATTGTGTGCTGGAACTGCTCAGGGAGGCTTCTAGGCTAAGAGCTGCAGGGTATATGGTTTTAAAATGAATAATTAAGCAAAATAAAAGTAAGTGTGGCTTATCTCACAATGTTTAAGGGGTCTAGGGAGATATACAAGCCAAATTAAAGTGGGAAAAAGAGGAGGAAATGGGTGGAATTTACCCATATCCTTTCTACGTCTAAGGTCCAGGGAAAGAAAGAGAGGACTGGACAACCTGATAGGTCAAGCAGATGCCCCATATTGGACTCTGCACATGCCTCATAATGCCATGGAAGTGAAAGTCCTACATTAGTCATGTGTGTGTCGATAATATGAAAGAGTGACACTTATACCATGACTCTCTTTTACCCTCTCCTGCATGAATGTGCTCGTAACTGCTTAGATTTTTTTGTAGTTTGTTGGTTCCTCTCATAGAAAACTTTCCTTTTATTATATTTTGCTAGCCCAGGAAAAAAAGAAAACACATGGGGTCCTGGGGGTAATCAAGCTCAAGCAAAGGAAACCCCCAGTAAATAATACATTACAGTCTTCACTAATACTTTACCATGTAATAGTATATAATAATATCAAACAGACACTTCTCATGCAATATCAAAATACACACAGTAAGCAATGAAATTTCAATAGTACAATTAGAAATTACACACAACAAAAATATACAAACATACTCCCAAGTCCATACTTCCATAAGTCAAAACTGCTTTCCAAAATTCTGTTACAAATTCTCCAGGTAGCTACATGGAAAAGTCTCTGATGGTACTACTCATGGAGATAAAAATATCCATTTAGCTGACCGATAATCGATGCAAAAGGTTCCGGTTTCAGAATGCTGTGCCTGCTGGGAAAGACATAGGATGGTCATTTAAAAATAACCTGAGGCCTGGGCGTTCCATTCTTGGAGAATTTTTTCTCCTCTATGTCTAAAATGATGCATTAAGAGGATATTGCTTTGTGAGTGAAGCTCAGCTGTGGATCAAGATTCTGAAATTGGACCTTTTGCATTGATTACCCGTCAGCTGAATGGATATTTTTTTTTATCTCCATGAGTAGCACCATCAGAGACTTTTCCATGTAGCTGCCTGGAGAATTTGTAATAGAATTTTGGAGAGCAGTTCTGACTTATGGAAGCATGGGAGTATGTATATTTTTGTTGTGTGTAATTTTTAATTGTGCTATTGAAAGTTCATTGCTTACTGTGTTTTTTGATATTGTATGAGAAGTGTCTGTTTGATATTACTATATACTATTACATGGTAAAGTATTAGTGAAGTCTGTAACATACTATTTACTGGGGGTTTCCTTTGCTTGAGCAGGAAAAAAAAAGGCAAAGTAGATAAGTAACATAAAAATTCTAACCATCTTTTTCATAAATGTGATATTAGTGTAAGGAAAGCCCCCTACTTCTCATACATATGGACATCGTGATCACCAGTATGGTTGCCAGGGTGCCTGGAGTTTTGACTCTCACACATCTGCTCTAAGAAGTGGACTTTGCTTACAGTTTCTAAGGCCTATGTGGATACTATAAGCCTCAGTTTTGCAGCAGCATTCTACAAATGAGCTGCCAGCTACTCCTTGTGTGCCCAGTCTTGGCCACTGAAGTGGCAGAAGCCACACCACCATGAACTGTACAGGCAAGCAATTTCTAGCCTGTTTTCCATGAACCAAGGGCTAACACCACCAGAGTCCATCTTCCTGCCAGGCTGGACTTCATTCCCTCATAGTGGAAGGCTCACGTACACACCCTATGTCACCCTTGGCTCGCAAGCAACCCATCTGCCCCATGAATGGATTAACAGCTCAACTAATGTTCCTGATTGTCTGGCAAAGCCCTAGACAAAGGCCCCTGCCCAGAAGATGATGGGAAAAGAGGAAGAACATCTCCTGTCTCAACTAAGTCTTTTGTCTAACCCAGGTGATACCTAGGCCAGTATTTGATTCCCTATTGTCACCTTCCCAGATAATCCCATTTAATCTTAAGTACCCAGCCATTCTCATTCTTACCCCAGTCTAACACCTTGGAGCCGCCTCAGGCCATGTTGCAACCTGGAAATTTCCAGGTGCCCAGGACTAAGGTGAAGTTCATTGGTCAAAACAGACACCCAATTAGGTGTCACCAAGGGACTCGCCATTGGCTCTGCTAATGTCCAGCCTTCATGGTCATCACAGAGCCTCCCCTTTCTCCTCCCCGTTGCCTCCCATCCCCTGAGGGCTCAGGTGAGTCCTTATAACCTGTGGACTAGCTACCCACAGGTGTGCTTCTATCAGCAACCCACATTCCGCTGCATAGATCCATCCCCGATTCCTGATAAGTTTCGGGTCCTCCCCCATTCCCTCAATTGTCGCCACCGGAGCCTTCCTTGAAGACTACGAGAGGTAATAGCGCCCTGTCTGTTTACCCTTATATGTTCCCCTATCAATCTATCTGTGTTTCTTAGGACTATGTGAATGTGTGATTGTATTGTATTTTTATCTTGTATGGAAGAACTATATTTTTCTAAATAAATTACAATTGGTTTTATTAAATTAGAGTCCTTTTATTGAGCATCACCCTCCGGATGGTTGAGCCTTGTATATATTGGTAAAAAGATTCCTAGTGAGCCAGGTGCCCACCTAACTAATTCCCCAACCTCGTTTTGAGGGCATTTAGGCTTACATTAGGCCCCAGTGAGGCAGAGGAAATGCAACTTCCAGAATGTCTATTTCTGAGGGAGCCACTCACCTTTTTTGCTGTTTGTTTTCACCATCTTCCCTCTTTCATAGTTCAGTAATAGCTATAGCTAAACAGAAGCATTACACTTGTCCTTAGTCACAGTGGACCTCGCTCAGTTGTAAAGGGAAGACAACCAGTTTCTTTGATGGCCTTTGGCTTCATGTCTGACCTTTCCTTTAAGTGCTTGTGAAAAGAACTCCATAGACCTTCTCGTTCTAGTGACATTTAATGTAGGTGCTGTTGAAGATGTTCTTGACATTTTTGCTTCTGAATTTTCTAACTAAAATGAACTTTCCAGGAAAAGTTACATTTCTTTTTCAAAAGTTTATTTTTTCTTGATGGAAAGCTGAAATTGTTTCCCCAGTATTTTACCAGCTGGTTTGTGCCATCATGGTCAGTTGAAAACATAAGATTGTTAATAGACAGATGTGCAGGAAACAAAGAGTGAGCTTATTCATAGATATTAATGATTTTTAGTGTCCATGGCCAGCTTAATTTTTTTTTTTTTACAAAGCCTTGATATAGTGTGAATAACACTTGAGGGAAAAATCAAATGTGACAGCAGCAGCTCTGTTGTCTAAACATAACCAAAGAGAGCCAGTTTGGTGTAGTGGTTAAATGCATGGACTCTTATCTGGGAGAACCGGGTTTGATTCCCCACTGCTCCACTTGCAACTGCTGGAATGGCCTTGGGCCAGCCATAGCTAACACAGAGGTTGGCCTTGAAAGGGCAGCTTCTGGAAGAGCTCTCTCAGCCCCAACCACCTCACAGGGTGTCTGCTGTGGGGGAGGAAGACAAAGGAGTTTGTGAGCCACTCTGAGACCCTGAGTGGAGGCTCTTCTTCTTCAATGTCTAACTTACTCCAACCACATAGCATGATGGGATGGGAGGGACAGGATTTGATTTTAAGGGCAGAGGGGCTTGCAGGTGGAGAATGGAGAGTCTTCCCTCTGGCTGCAGCTTACTTATCTGCTGCTATTTGGGTGCTGGTTTCTTCCTACTAAGGATCCCAAGCCAGAAAACAACTATGGCTGTCAGAAAAGAGCTTGGTGATAGGAACTTCATGGAGGTAAGACACAGGAAAAGGAAAGAATCTACTTCTCTGACATGCTTGCCCCCCCCCTTTTTAAAAAGTAAACCTATCTCCCTCTTTTTAAGTAATTAAAGATGTTCAAAGACATCTAATCTGAAGTATCTTCCTGTCTTCCCCAATGATCTGATGCTGTATGGAATCCAACGTTAAGAAAAATCAAGAGACTCAAGAGTTAGATTCCACCATGATGTTGGGCAGGACAGAAAGCATGGATTTTTATTAGTGTTTGTTTTGTATATGTATAGATATCCAACTAGTGGTTTTCTTGAAATAGTCTGTCAGAATTTTGTGTGAGCAGAGCCAGGGACACAAGGGGAGAGCCGCCAAATAATTAGTGTGAGAGCCAGTGTTGCAATAATATTTGGGAGACCCAGGTTTGAATCCCCACTCCATGGAGGCTTGCAGGATGACTTTGGGCCAGTCACACCTTCTCAGCCTATCTCACAAAGTTGTTTTGTGGATAAAATGAAGGGGAGGAGAATTATATAAGCTATTTTGGGTCCCCACTGGAGAGAGGGTCAGGGTATAAATGAATAAATAATTCACAGATAAAAACTAAAGCTAATGATTTGCTTCATTTGACTTACATCAAAATATATCAGACATACGAACTTGTGGGCAATACTTTGTACTTAGGGTCTGTATCCATAGACAGAATGCCGACAGAATGTTTACCTGACCATCCCCTGGATATTAAACCAGTGCAATTTTACACAGATGCTGTGGACACAGATTAATTTGTTCTGTCCCTCTCTGAGGTATGGTGTTTGTCTCCATTGCTATTCTCCTTTACCTGAACCAGTTCACAACAGACATTTTTTTCTTAGCATAAGCAATACCAAGAATCCTTGGGCAGGCACTTTCACACCCACCCACAAAAATAATGTGTGGACCAGACAATCATGGATATGGCTGCTGGCAATTCGTGTATTATGCTGATTCCATCTTGGGTGATCCTGAATGTGGCAGGCAATCATGTTTACATGTTATGTTGGGCACATTCCTAAAGAACTTTCTTTAGGAATGTGCTCAACATAACACGTAAACCATGCCCAACATAACATGTAAACAATTCTGTGTCTGTTGAATAATATACATTTCTTTTGAGCTCTCTCTATTGAATCAAATGTGCTCTTCAGGTCATTGAAGGCAGCATATAATTTGTTTGTCCCAGTATGCATTTATTATTCAGCAAGGAAGGCTAGAGTGCATCAATGGTCCACAGCAGATTTGCTTTCCGGAAAGCCAATTTATTCAGGACCTGTGAAGTTATCTAGGTGCATCCAGTCAGTTATTCCAAATGTTTGGCATACAATTTGCCCACTGTAGACAATAAATTAATGGGGCAGAAATTTTCTGGTAACTCCAACCCCCCCTCCACCCTTTTGTAGATTAGGATAATTATAGAATCAAGCCAAGAGTCTCGGATGGAGCCATGCAGATCAATGAAAGTGAACAATTTTGCAAGGGACAAGAGCCACCAGTCAACAAACTTTGTGAAGACCTCAGTGGGAAGTCAGTCAGGGCCCGGTGCTTTACCCACTTTTAAACCCTTCAACAGATCACTGATTTCATCCAGAGTTACTGGAGGCCAGTCCAGCACATTGGTAACAATAGAGTCTACTAATGTAGGAGGGGATACACATTGAGCAACAAATATCATTGAGTTCCTTTATGTGATAGACTCTGTTCCTGTGGAGCGAATATTCCCGACTCAGTTCAGCATATATTGCTTGATTGTTCCATGTATTATAATCTCCAGGAAGAACTATTTTGCAAACTTTCGTTCTCCCCAGATTTATCTATTCTGCCACCCTGTAATTATTTACTGAATGATACCGAGTGGGAGGTTAGTGAGGCTGTGGCAAAATTTTTGGCTGACATTCTTAAATCCCACTACAGAATGTTCACAATTATAAGCAAAAGTTTCCTCAGAGCAGTGCTTTGATTAGTGAGTTAATGGTGAGAATAGTTTCGTAGATCTGATTTGTCTTTTGGCATTTGTGACAAGTACCATTTTGAAGTCAGCTTGTAAGCCTTATTTTATCACTTTGCTATAGTTCTAATTTATTAATCAAAGCTTTCACTCTAAAGCCCTCCCCCCGGAAGCATATCTGCCTTATAATCCATAAATAGCTTGATCACTGAGCCATGGTATATCAGGCATGTTCATGCAAAAATGTTCATGCAAACGAAAATGAATAAACACACAGGGAAGCTAAGCATCTGTAGGCAACTGAGTTGCAGTATTTTAAAGATAATGGATCACATTCAGAGTGCCTGCTGCTGAGTTGGAGAGGGATCAGTCTGTAGTATTTTACAATGTTCCTAAATATTCCTTTGCCTGAAGAGAAAATAAAAAGCCAGAGTAATGCCAATATTACTGAGTAGTGTAATTAAATAGTACTGACACCATTTTAACTTAAGAACAGCTATTTAAATTATTTGAAATGAATGATATACCCAGGAACTCACTGGTATGCGAGGCCACACCTCTGACATCACCATCATTTGCATAAGAGGCCACACCTCTGGCATCACAATTTGCATACTAGGCTACACCTCTGATATCACCATAATTTGCATACTAGACCACATCTCTGACATCACCAAAAGCGCTATAATATCTTTTTCAAAAAAGATATTATAGCATTGGAAAAAGTCCACAAATATATTGCCATATGTATATAGCCATCAATGTTCCCTCTAAGCTGCAGAGTCTTATGAGCAAAAGTTCCACTTTGTGAGTTACTGGTATTAAAGTTGTGAGCTACTGGCATTAAACTTGTGAGCTACTGCATAAATTATTGTTCTTTGGGATCATCCTTCCTAAGCTAAAACAAAAATGTGTGAGCTGGAAGCTAAAAATCTGTGAGCTAGCTCACACTAACTCAGTTTAGAGGGAACACTGATAGCCATCCCAGAAAAAACCCCAAAACCAAATTCTAAGAGCCAGCATGGTGAAGTGCAGGGGTGGCCAAACTTGCTTAAACTTAAGAGCTACATAGAAGAAATGTCAGATGTCAAGAGCCACAAAGCATGAACGTCAGATGTTTGAGAGCAGAAGGGAGGAATGAGAGAGGTGGAAAGAAAGCAAGTTTAATTTTTTTTTGTCAAAATCACTTTTATTATTGCAATGTATTGTAATAATATTTATATAAAAAAACCATCAAAGAAAGCACTAATGCAAGAATAATACCAATACATTACTTTAAACCCCTTCCATCCCCCTTTTTCTGACTCCCGCCGGTGTTTACTTAAATTGCTAAAAATACAAGGTATTTTAAAAACCTTATACTCTAATCTCTTAACCTTTATCAAAAGAAAAAGATACTATTAATCCAGTAAAAAAACAAAAACCATTTCTTCTTTTCTTTATAATCATTCAACTGTTTTCAAACATCACTAAATGTCCCTTTACTTTCCAATGTTTTTCAACATATATTTGAAATTTCTCCCAATCCATCTTAAACTTCTCCAAACCATAGTCCTTTAAGATTCTTGTAAGTTTGTCCATTTCACTCCAAGACATAACTTTTAAAATCCAGTCCCATTTTTCTGGTATTTTATCTTGCTTCCAAAGCTGCACATATAATATCCTTGCAGCTGAAAGTAGATACCACACAATAGTTCTATCTGATTTCAGAAAACTTTTCATTTGTAATCCCAACAAAAATAAGTCTGGAGATCTCTTAACATCATAACCTAAAATCTTTGATATTTCTTTCTGAATCATTTGCCAATATTGTCTTGCTTTTTCACATGTCCACCACATGTGGTAAAAAGAACCATGCTTTGTACATTTCCAACATCTGTCAGACATCTGATTACTCATTTTTGCCAATTTCTTAGGTGTCATATACCATCTATATAGCATTTTAAAGCAGTTCTCGTTAATGTTATAACATGTAGATATCTTCATAGAATTCTTCCACAAGTGTTCCCATGACTCTATTTGTATTTCTTTGTTTATATTAATTGTCCATTTTATCATTTGAGATTTAACTACTTCATCTTCCGTAGACCATTTCAATAACAGTGTATAAATTCTTGATATCAATTTGTCATTAACACCAAACAGCATTCTTTCCAATTCTGTTTGTTCTTGTCTTATACCTTCATTTTTAATGTCCTGTTCCACCAAGCTCTTAATTTGTTGCATTTGAAACCAATTATATTTATAGTCCAATTCTTCTACTGATTTTAGTTCAACTTTCTCACCATGCATCTTTAACAGTTGTTTATATTACAACCACTTCACTTCGGAGATATCTGAATATAACTTTATTACTTCCGTTGGCACAATCCAGAGTGGTTTTCTCTCATCCCCATATCTTTTGTATTTTAACCATGTATTCAACAAGTTTCTTCTTATATAGCGATGTGAAAAAACCCATCCATCTTATTTTTCCCATAATACATATAAGCATGCCAACCAAAAATATTTCCATTACCTTCTAGTGTCAGTAGTTTTCTATTTAATAACCTCATCCATTCTTTAATCCACACCAAGCATACTGAATGGCAAGCATATTGAAATGGCATGAAAGGAAGGAAGGAAGGAAGGAAGGAAGGAAGGAAGGAAGGAAGGAAGAAAGAAAGAAAGAAAGAAAGAAAGAAAGAAAGAAAGAAAGAAAGAAAGAAAACAGGAAAAAAGAAATATTGACAGAAAGACTGTAAGAAATACAGAAAGAGTAAGAGAGTAGGAAACAAAGCAAATAGGGAAAAAGAAAGAGACAGAATGAATAAGAGAGAGAGAAAGAGAGAGAAACGGAAAGAAAGGGGGGAGAAGGGATGGGACCAACTCAACTTTAAAATTGCTGCTTGTCACAGGAAGCCCGCTGCACAGCGCAGCAGGGCCTCCTAACCCCCGCCGGGCCAGCGGAGCGTGGGAAAAAGCCGTGGAGGAGCAGCAGGCTGACCCCAGCTGGCTGGCAGAGGGCAGGGAAAGGTCCTGGAGGTGCGGCAGGGCCCCCTGACCCCAGCTGGCCGGTGGAGGGCAGGGAAAGGCCCCGGAGGTGTGGCAGGGCTCCCAGACTCCTACCTGGCCAGCGGAGGGTGGGAAAAGGCCGTGGAGGCACTGCAGGGCCCCCCGACCCCCACCAGGCCAGCAGATGGTGGGGAAAGTCTGCGGAGGCACGGCAGGGCCCCCCCATCCCAGCTGGCCGGTGGAGGGTAGGGAAAGCCCCCGGAGGCACGGCAGGGCTCCCGGACCCCCACCTGACCGGCAGAGGGTGGGAAAAGGCCAAGGCATTACAGATAGCCACAGCCGCCAAGGATGCAAACAAAGAGAAGGTACCAGCGCTCACCAGCTGCGATCGGCCTCAGAGTCTAACGACTCCGATGGGGACAATGCCCTCAAACTGCATCAGGCAGGTAAACAAAAGCCAAGGTCACGGGCGACAGAACCGACCATCCCCAAGACCTGCACCAGCTGTGGGGAGCCACACAAGTGGCACACCTGCAAGTTCTGAAACACAACCTGCCACACGTGCAGAAAGGCCGGGCATCTGGCATGGGTATGCGGGTTGTCGGCACTGCACCAAGGGAAACCTCCATGCCAACAAAATGGCCATCACCATGAGGTCACAGTTGTGGACGACATCCAGGCACTAACCACTACAGGGACCCAGGTATGCCAGCTGCCCTTACCCTCCCCAGATAAATATCAAGTGACTGTGTTCATAGAAGGCAACCCCTGCAAAATGGAGGTAGACTCCGGGGTGGGCTAGACGGTCATTTCGGCCCGCACATTCAGGGAATTGTGCCCCGTGGGAGAATCCCAGTTACAACCATCCCCATTCATAGTCGTGATTTTCAGAAGCGGGAGATTGCAATCCTGGGAGTGGGGCTGGTCCATGTCACATATGGGAAGTTGAAGGGCAAGCTCCCCCTAATCGTTATGGAAGGGAACCTGTGTAGCCTCCTGGGGCAGTCCTGGTTCAAGCCCTGGGAATCTGGGAATGGGTATCAATCACACCCCCTTTCAAAGAGATTCTCAAAAGGCGTGCGAAGAATTCCCTGCTTTTTTCAACTCTGGGGATGTACACCATACACCGGGGCCCCCGTAGCATACAACTGAACCCCAATGAGCAGCTCATATGGCTTAAGGCCAGGCACATGCTCCTAGCTCTGAAACCCAAGATTGAAGAGAAACTAGACCGCCTTGTGGCCCAAGGAGTGCTGGAACCAGTTGCTAATGAAAAGTGGGAGACTCCCATCGTCACCCTGATCAAACCCAGTGGCAGCGTCCACATCTGTGCCGATTACAAATGTATGATTAATAGGGTGCTGCAAGGCCACGCATACCCAGTCTTGGTGGTGAGCCATGTGCTGGCATCATTAGCAGGGACAAAAAATTTGGGGAAACTGGACTTAGCACAGGTGAACCAACAGCTTCCTGTGGACGCTGCCACAGCAGAAGCTCAAACTATCATAACACACTGGGGGGGCTTTCAGAGTTAAGTGCTTGCAGTTTGGGGTCAGCATGGCACCTGGGATTTTTCAGAACTTGATGGACTCCCTTCTTAATGGTATCCCTGTGCTAATAGCAACAGCCACCGAAGAGGAATTCACTGGCCGACTCCGGACGGTGTTGCAGCATTTTGATGGGGCAGGGTTGAAGGTAAAATGGGAGAAATGTGTGTTGGGGTGCCCACTATAGACTTTCTGCGGTATACGGTGGACGCTAGCGGCATTCATCCAGCCCAGGACAAAATAAAGGCCATTTGCGATGTGCCAGCTCCCATCAACAAGGCAGAATTACAGTCCTTGAGCCTCCTCAGTTTCTACCATGCCTTCCTTCCCCACAAGGTAGTGGTAGCGTAGTCCTTACACAGACTGTTAGACAAAAGAGCACTGTGGGTTTGGGGTTGCCGGCAAGCTGCTGCCTTCCAGGCAGTAAAGGACATTTTGACTTCAAACAGCTTGCTGGTGCACTTTGATGAGTGGCTGCCCTTCATTCGGGTGTGTGATGCTTCACCTTATGGGGTGGGCACTGTGTAGGCCCACGTGTTATTGGATGTTCTGAGGTTCCAGTAGTGTATTATTGTAGGACTTTACAAAAACCAGAGTGAAACTATGCTCAGATTGACAAGAGGACCTGGCTATCATGGCAGGAGTTAAAAAATTCCATGATTACCTGTACGGCTGGCCCTTCACCATCTTGATGGACCACAAGCCCCTGCTGGGCCTGTTCACCCCCGACCGACAAACACCCCAAATGTTTTCACCGTGGGTGTTGAGGTGGTCCATCTTCCTGGTGGGGTATGACCTCATGTACTGCCCAGGGAAGGTGATGATGGGTCACACCGACGCTCTGAGCTGCGTGCCGCTGCCCTCAACGGACCCTGATCCAGCCCCAGCGTTCCAGATCATGTCGCTGGAGTCTCTTCCAGACCGCCTGGTGCACGCTAAGGACATTGCCCGCTGCTCCTCTAAGGACAAAACCCTCTCCCAGGTTCTGGAGTCCCTTCCAGACCGCCCGGTGCACACTAAGGACATTGCCCACTGCTCCTCTAAGGACAAAACCTTCTCCCAGGTTCTGGACTGGATGAGGAAGGGGTGGCCTGAGGGGCAGGTGGGCTCGGAATTCTCAGTGTTTGCATCCCGCTGGGATGAACTATCTGTACATAAAGGGTGTCTGTTGTGGGGAAGTAGAGTGGTGGTGCCCCTGGTACTGTGGCAGCGAGTCCTAACAGCACTGCATGAAACCTATCCGGGAATTGTACGCATGAAGGCGCTGGCCCGCAGCTATGTATGGTGGCTGGGAATTGACGATGCCATTGAGTCCTGGGTGGCCCGATGTCAGCCATGCCAGCAGACCCATCCAGCGCCACCTCGTGCCCCAGCCCAACAGTGGGAGTCCACTCACAACCCCTGGTCCCGCCTGCACCTCAACTTTGTGGGGTCTTTCCAGGGGCAGATATTCTTTCTTATTGTGGACTCCTAATCCAAGTGGCTGGAGTTGGTACCAGTAGCATCCAGATCCTTCCGGGCGGCATTAGGGACTCTCCACAGGGTTTTCGCCACACATGGCCTCCCAGATACGTTGGTATTGGATAATGGGATGGTTTCACCTCGGCTGTGTTCCAGGATTTCTGTAGCCGGAACTTAATAAAGCACATAAGGTGTGGCGGAACCGGCCCGATTCTGCCTTCAGACCCGGTCCCGTCAGCTCCCTATTGAGTTGCCAACTCCTGGAGGGAGCTATTTCTCCTCCTGCCCCTTGGGCTCACTGCCACCACCTGCTCTGTCTAGGGGTTCAGATTGAGAGGAACAGGACTCCCAATCCCCCTCTCCAGCTGTGAGGCCAGGCCTCAAGGTCCTCTGCCACCCTGCATTTGGGTTTCACAGAGACCTCAGCACTTCTTTGGGGCACCCCTGGAGGATTGGCACCTTATCCAACTGCATGCCTTCCCCCCTTCACCTGGGGCCCCCTTCTTAACACAGCGTGGTCTAAAGCGGTTTGGGGATCTGTGTGGTACAGAGTTTGACTGCCAGCATTTAAAACAGCAAAAAAATATTTATTTAAAAGAGAAAAAGAAAGGGAAAGAAAAACAAAACAAAAACAGTTGCATTTAAAAAGTTAGCACAGCACAGCACCCGTACAGCAAACAGCCTGACAAACAAAATGTGGTTTTAAACGCGTCCTGCTGTCCCTGATCTAAACATGCCCTGCCCTTTTAGATGACTTACTTTGTCTTACTGCCTGGAGGCCTCATTTTCTTTTGAATAGGCCGCATGCACAGGCAGGAGCTCCCACACTGGCAACCTCTTCCTTCGAGCTGCAGCTGAGAACTGAAAACTCTTCCTCCTAACTCACATGCAGAGAACAAAAGAACTTCCTGTCTCTCTAGGAGACTTTCCCCCTAGAGTTGTTGGTTTGGCTCTGGAAGGGAGGGGGGGAGTGAGGGGAAGGCTAGGCCGAAGCCTGCTTGGCAGTTTGATGTTCTCCCTCCCTATGAAGCAGCAACATTGAATAAAATGGCGTTTCTCCACATAAGGTCAGCCCCCTTTAACCCACCAACAGCCAAGCAGAAAGGACGGGCTATGAAGAAAACACTCATATATGGGGAGTGGGAAGCCCACCTCGCTGAGTGCCTCCTGGCACAACATTTCACCCCCAGTACTGTTACCGACTGCAGCCCAGCCGAACTTCTCATGGGCTTGTGGCTGACAACCCTGCTTGACTGTATGCATCCCGACCACACCCCAGACCTTCAAGGGGTGCCAGAGGTGGTCCGGGCTCCCTAGGATTTTGATACAGGGGACTTGGTGTTTGTCAAAAACTTTGGGGGGTGGGCAGTGTGGATACCAGCATGTGTATCCAGGGTATTAAGTGCCATCATGTACGAGGTCACCTCCGAGGGAAGGTTCACAATGAAGCAGCACATCAACCAATTACGGGCATGCGAGGTACCTGGGGAAGAAGACGAAGATGAGAGTTCTGTAAACCCGGCGACAGCAGCAGACTCAACAACTCACGGGCCGGAGGAAGCAGAGAGACCGGCAGCAACACCCCTGCCAGAGCCAGTGGAACAGATGGGACTTCCATCAGTGCCAGAGACCTCAGGGGACCCTGTCCAGCTGGCTGAGCTCCCTCAGCACCTGGCCCTTCGCTCACGTTGCCTGAAGCCACAACCATGTTGCTGCCCACCCCAGCACTCAGGCGGTTGACTTGTTGCAGCCATACAAACTGAGCTTGGGGACTTGGGAACAAAGGGCTGCAGGATCCAAATCTCTGCAGCCCTGGACCAATCACAAGCCCCCACCAGTTTGAAGGACCCAATAACATGCTTGCACGGGAACCCAGAGATGTATATAAGTTTGGCCCCGTTGGCCACAGTTTCAGTCTTGTACTGTAGTCTTATACTATGCTACGTCTATTAAAGAGCTTGATATCACTCATCGGACATCTCCTTCATGCATAGAACCCACTATATAATAGGGTTTGAACAGTGGAGTAAGAAAGAAAGAGCATGATAAAATTTAAAGGTTATAGAGCTTCATTACTGTGAGCTTCTGCCCAACATGCGGCCTGGAGGAGAGGATTTCAGCTGTTCCTTTACCACTTAAATGGAACACTGGAGTCAGTCACCAGGGTTTAGGAATGTTTGGGTATACATGAAATATATACCCAAACTTATATACCCAACTTTCAGGAGCATCTTAAGGTGCTTCACAAGAAATGTAGGCCATTTTCAGCCTTTCCATTCTGTATTCTGTGATATCTCTGCAGCTTATCTAATAACATTTGCAGACTTGCTTCTCCATTCCTTTTATTTAGTGCCTTGTTATCCTTACTCCTTGGGAGCTTTAAACAAATGCAATCTTTTTCCTTTGTTTTTTGTTGGCTCTGTTTTAGAAGTAAGGAAATTAGCTGAGTAAAAGGCAGTTGGCAACTTTCTGCCTTATCTTGCAGATTAAACCTTTTATTTACTGGTTTTGCAACTGTTCAAAAAATCTGGAGTCACAGAAGTTAACACCGCAGAAGACATTAATTTGTTCCCTAGGGACCAGCACAGGGCAGGCCTCTAATGCATGATTTCCAGAGCTTCTCCATCCACAGTCTAATCTGAAATGAGCTAAAACATGTGTCTGCTAAGGGTCTCTTGTGGGATACCCTATCATAGACTTGCACTACTAAATGAGGCTTTCTGATGCTCAGCTAAAATGATTAATGTTCTACTTTATTTGCCACTGCTGCAGTTATTTTTAATGGTGTACACAGAAATCTGCCTATACCGTTGAGAACTGGCGTGTGTGTGTTTTAAATTTAGAAGTCTTTTACATGGATTTTGTTTTCTAGTATTCCTCACTTAGGGTGGATTTGAAGAGCCACATAAAGACCTTCAAAGGGAAAGAAAAATCTAAAAACCTGAGCCATTTGAGTGAGCAAAGAGATTTCCCATCCCTAAATTTTCAAAATTTCAGTTTATTAGGTGCTCTTTGTTAACAAAAGTGAGATAGTGAAATTGAAAACTGCAATTGGCTATTACTGTCTATGGGTGTAGAACGCATCTATTTCTGGTGCATAGGAAAATAGTTGAATATTTTGTATAGTTCATACTGGAAGTAACTATGATGGCTGAATTAGGATTGTAGTGCTGTCGTGTCACTCAACCAATTAGAGTTCCTAGGGCTAAACTGCTGATACTCAGCACCAAACAGCACCTTTTTGGGTGGAGTTCTGAGGTAACTACAAGTGGTGGCAACTTATGAGCTTCCACTCTGCAAAAAATGAGTAGCTGTCTCTATTTGTAGAAAATAGAGAAGACTCTTTTTCACATTTGTTGGATAGATATGAGACAGTCTCTCGTTCTCTCTCCCTGGGGCCCTATATGAGTGCAAGGCCCTACCTTGAGAAACACTGAAATAATGTATTTGTCTTTCTGAAACCTCTGTACATATTTTTACATGACATACCACCACATATTTGTTTTAAAAACAGACAAGACTAATAGGGATGTTTCAAAAATATAGAAAAGGTTTTTTTTAACACAAATATGGTGATAAGAAAGAGCACAAATAAATAAAGGTTGCCTTATCTATGCTTACATTCATCAAGTTTGCCATACATCTTAACACAAGGCATAAAATAGGTAAAATAAGTGAATAAAAATGTAGAAGGTATAATGATGATGATGATGATGTATAAGTCAACCACTGACTATTAGCAGGGACTGTTGAGTCTAGAGAGACCATTAATAGCCTGAATTAACATATTTGTTAACATATTTCTGGAAAGCCACAATGGAGTTTTTCTTATTTTTCTGTGTAACCTTGAATAATTCCAGTTTGTATTCATAGTTTGCTTAGTATTGATAGGACATCAAAAAACTGTAGGATTTTTACAGGACAGACATATGAAGGAGTGTGAGGTACATACTAGGACATATCGTTTCATATCTGATTGTATAGTCAGGTGGGGCTTTTCTTTTGAAATATTCTGCAGTTCATCTTTCTAACTTTGCTCCCTTGGATTTTTAGCATACTACCCATCTGTATACACTGTCAGTTTAATTGGCATATACCTGCCAAGTACAATGCTTGTAATCTTTAAAAAAATATATATATCGATCTCACCTATGATATTACCCACTCTAAGTCTGGACAGAGGGAGACTGGGATACAAATCCAATATAATAAATAAAATTAAGTAAATAATAAATAAAATATAGGCATAACTAGTTAATCTAGCACATGGGTGGCCAAACTGTGGCTCAGGAGACACATGTGGCTTTTTCACATATATTGCGTGGCTCTCAAAGCTTCCACTGCCCCATTGGCTGGCAGCTTTTAAAGTTAAAGTTGCTTTCTTTCCACCTCCTCCCCATCTTCCTTCCTGCCTGCCTGCCTGTCTGCTCTCAAACATCGGTTCAATGTGCCTTTGATTTCTTTTTATTCTTGTGCTGAGTAATTCTCATGTTATATTCAATGCATGTACAGCTGAGCATATGATTTAAACCCCACATTTATTTATGTACTAATCCCCAGTTTCATTTGTGAAGTAAACTTGCATTCACTCTTTCTTACAAACAGATGTACACATGTACATGCCCAATGTACATGTGTTCACTGTAACATGATTCTGAATTGCAATGTATATGTGTTCGCTGTAATATGATTCTGAAATGTACCCACAGTTAAAACCTCAGTAATGGAGAATCTTTATAACTAAAATATTCACTGCATTGAACATTTTCCCGTCACTTTGCATTGGATACCTCCATACCATTCTTTGAAGCTTTTCCTTGCATTTTGTCAAAGGAAGGACCCACAATTTCTTTTTGCTTTGAATTTCACTTTCAAAAAAATTTGGTGGTAACTCTGGATTTTTGGCTACCGATGCTACTCAACATCTTTTTACTCATGGCCAAAGCTTTTTTTTGTAGCAGGAACTCCTTTGCATATTACACTATACCCCCATGATGTAGCCAATCCTCCAAGAGCTTACAGGGTCTACATCAGGGGGTGTAGCCTAATATGCAAAGGAGTTCCTGCTACAAAAAGGCCCTGCTCTTGGCATTCATATGTGTCCTTTGCACATACATCAATTTCCAAATATATGTTTGCAATTGTTTTGCTCTTCCCAGTATTCATTACGTTTCCCAGCTCCCTTCATTGCTTTTAATGGATGAGGTCTTCTTGCTTTCACTCTCTCTGCCCTTGGGGCTACTGTGGCCACAGCAGCAGATGTCTAGTGTAAAATAAGTTGAAGGAAGTGTTTAGCAAGGTGGTCGCTTTGTACTGCTCAATGAAATGTTGAGATTATGTGTTAGATATCTTGTCTGACAAAGTGATGGTGAGCAGTTTCTCAGTCTTCCATGTGACTGCTTGTATATGGTTTGTATATAATAAATCAGCTTGCATGCCTAAAATTGACTGGGATTACACAACATGCACATAGATGATCTCTTTCTCTCCTATATTGAGAGTTATTTCACTATAAAGATGGCTTGTTTTCCTTTCAGGTCATAATACACTTCAAAGAATCCCTTCATGTAGGCTCTGTCCATCACCCTGTTGCAAATGCTATCTGTCACACTGACATCTTATGAAGCAGGGTTGCATAAAACTCAGTTTGAGGTTTTACTATTCTTTTTCTTTCTTTGCTCCTCAGGCTGTTTAAAAAATGCCTGTCACGATTGTCAGATTAGCTGTGACTTAAATATCATGTCACTGGAATGTATACAAATTCCAGCATTGTGATCCCACAGTGTCGTATAGTGTCTAGGTCAGGAGTCCTGACATTGGGGAGGGGAAACTCAGGGAGATTGTTAAGGAGCAGAGGCCCTCAAGTGGGAAGGCTCTTTTATGCTGTGTTACTCTCAATCTGCATATGGTGTGCCTGTTGATACACCGGCAAAAGCAAAGGCTGGTCAGCTCCATGGCTTGCCTGATCAAGCAGATCTATTCACAGTGAGACAGGTTGCAGGCTGGACTAGTTGCCTAGGCAATTGGAAGTGAGCCAAAAAACCTTTATTGTATTTAGAAGGGAAGAGGGCAGAGTTTTTTGGCTTGCAGGAGCTTGTTTAAATCCTTACTGGCATAGACTGAGGAGAACTCCTCTGCTAAAAAGCTGTTAGGTTTGGTGAATTAAAGGGCAGGGAAGAGGAGGACCTTGGTGCAAAAATACTCTCCCCTTCATGACAGAGGCTTTGAGGAATATCTGGAGAGATCACCAAGAAGTACATTGCCCACTCTGGGGCTGCCCAGAAGGGTCACAAGTGTTTTCAGGAATACTTGGACTAAGAAACCAAGGGATACTTGGGCTAGGGACCTTAGACTAGTCATATACTTGCACCCTGGCATATGTCCCAAGGTTTTTGAGAGAATAAAATGGTAAAAGATTAAATATTTGTTTTTCTCAGTGTCTTGTAGGAAGGAGAGGGTGATGATGTACTATATAAAACTAGCACGTTACAGAACTATAAGAGCTCCTTCTGACCTTGAAAAAGGCTATGCTGGCAGTCATGGGATGTTCATGAACAAAAACATATAGGGGCTGGTGTTTATAGGAAGAAGCTGAATTAGGTGAGAAGGAGCAAAAAACCTGGGTAGTAGGTAGTAGGTACATATGTAGTCAGTCACAGTGTGCCCTGCCCTGCCTTCAGTGCTCCCTGACTGGCTGCCTAGCCACCCACCCAACAGATCAGGTTCCTCGGATCCTTTTCACCAATGTTTCGCAGTGCTGAGCTGTACAGCTTAGGTTGAAGCCCAGCAGTATGTGATGTTAATTAGTAATGTGGGGGGTGTCCAATTCAGCACTCCCCTGAAGGCTGCTGCCCTAGGCAGTCTCCTTTCTTAGTGGCAGAGCAGGCGCTGAATGTAGCCTCCTAAATGCTGCAAAGTATCATCCAAATAACTTGAGCTAGATCTTTTAAAATATATATTTGGCTTAATAAGGGCTCTTCCTGGGTAAATTTACTTGACTCAACTACTTTACCTCATTTTACCCTGAATGGGCCTATGTTCAGCCAGTCAACATCTACTGGCAGTTCCCAGCCCAAAAGACATCTGTCTAGCCTCAACTAGGGCCTGGGTGGTCTCAACCCTGGCCTCAACCTGGTAGAATGAGTTCCCAACAGAGATCAAGGCTCTCAGGATCTTCTACAATTCCAAAGGGCCTGCAAAACAGAGCTGTTCCACCAGGCTTTCAGCTGAGGCAGTGGATGTCCAATACTATCGGCTCCTGCTGCTCAAATTGCCTACTTAAACTTCCGGCCAAACTGCTTGTCCAACTTTTGTTGGCAGGGAGCCATTTAATTTGGAAACCCATGGACCAGGCCATATCCAGTAAAATTTGAAACTGTATAATCTTTCTTAGAATGCCATCTTGTTATCATTTATTGTTGTTTTAAATTATTTTTTTAAAAAACAAATTCTAACAAACCATGTTATAACTTGATATGATATAACCCACCCTGAATCTGCTTGTGGGGAGGGTGGGATACAAATCAAATTAATAAAATAAATAAATTACATTTTATTTACTTTTAAAAATTATTTATATCCTACCTTATCTTCTCAGGCTCAAGGTGGCTAACAAAGCAGCAAGACCTGCAAGGATACAAAAACATAATTCAGCTGTCTACCAATAAGATGAATATACTACACAGTCAAACATACTGTGATTTCTGTTAGATATGTTTTATCCACCCAGACATCAGGTCAATGCACTTTGTCATGGTTCTCCCCCATATGCCTCTTCCTCTAACAGCCCTGAAAAACTGAAGCTGGAATTTGTGGGACTTACATGGACAGAAAACCATGCAGCAGGTTACAGGCAGCAGCAGTGAGGACCAGAAATCAAGTGAAATCTCCCTCTTGTGTTGACAAATCTTCCAAGGCTCTTCTGATAGAGCAGGCAGCAGAGTTAATTTTCTTGATTCCCCATTTTACTGCACTGCCTCCTCAACCATTGCTATTTTCCCCATGGTAGTCCTGCAGCCACTTACAGTATATTCCAAAGGAATTCAAAATTGTTCAATGTGATAAAATATAATAAGTTCTATGCCATTTTAAAAAGTAACCATAACTAAATTTAAATATAGATCATAGAGTTGGAAGGAACCTCCTGGGTCATCTAGTCCAACCCCCTGCACAATGCAGGAAATTTACAATTGCCTCCCCCAACACTTCCAGTGACCCCTGCTGCATGCCCAGAAGATGGAAAAAAATCCTCCAGGATCCCTGGCCAAACTGGCCTGGAGAAAATTGCTTCCTGATGCCCTTTCATGATCTGCCTAATTCACAGAATCAGCATTGTTGCCAGATGGCCATCTAACCTCTGTTTAAAACCTTCCAAAGAAAGAGAGCCCACCACCTCACAAGGAAGGCTATCACACTGAGGAACTGCTCGAACTGTCAGGAAGTTCTTTCTAACGTTTAGCCCAAAACTCTTCTGATTAGATTTTAAATGGTTGGTTCTGGTCCAACCTTCTGAGGCAACAGAAAACAACTCCACACCATCCTGTATATGACAGCCCTTCAAGTACTTGAAGATGGTGATTATATCACTTCTCAATTGTCTCTTCTTCAGGCTAAACCTAGCTCTTTCAACCTTTCTTTATGGGACTTGGTCTCCAAACCCCTTGCCATTTCCATTGCCCTCCTCTGGTCATGTTCCAGCTTGTCTATATCCTTCCTAAATTGTGGTACTCCAAACTGAACACAATACTCTAGGTGAGGTCTAACCAGAACAGAGTAAAGTCATACCATCACTTTACATGATCTGGACACTATACTTCTGTTGATGCAGCCCAAAGTTGCATTTGCTTTTTTAGCTACCATATCACACTGTTGAATCATGTTCAGTGTATGGTATACTAAGACCCCTAGATCCTTTTCACACATGCTACTGCCAGGTTTAAATGCAGAAATGTTGATGCTTTGATCATTTTTTTTTAAAAAAACTAATCAAAACTCATTAGTGCTTCAGTCATCTTTGCATTAGTAATGGCACCAAATTTACTGCACCTAATTTGATAGTTAATAAAAACACTGTCATGATAGAATAATACTCCCACTAGAGAAAAAAAATCACAAGTAAGCAAAACAAATCTTATTGAACAAATGATTGAAATGAAAATATATTTACTATCAAAAATATTATATCCAGCAATAGCTGTTTTCACTTACTCCATTACTGTACATTATAAACATTTATATTCTCTTATCAAAAGGATAACTCCAATATAAACTCACAATGTCATCATATTACCATCTGAAAGCTAAACTGCACCGAATACTCTGTTTAATGAAGCATCTTCTGCTAGTTCTAAATATCCAACAAGATAACTTAGTCCAACAAGATAACTTATCCAACAAGATAACTTATCCAACACAGCAGAGGTCAGGCTCCCATAAAGACTGATGTTTCCACCAATCTACAGTGCAATACCAGAATTTTAGCTTATCTTCTTTCTATTCTTTGGACTCAAAAGTTTTGAACAGTTTAAAAATTCCACCTTCTTTCTTACAAGCAATCACCACTGTTAAATACTTAGGGTGTTTTCGCACTCACGTTTTACTGGCGCCACGACCCTCCTGACGCCGGCGAATCTGCATGGATTTCGCAACAGAAGCGCCGGCGCTCCCAGAAGCGCCGGCGCTTTCCGTCGCTAAGCCAGCGCAAACGTTTTCCTGCATCTTTGCGATTTCCGTTTGCGCTGGCTTAGCGACGGAAGTAGCCGGCGCTTCTGGGAGCGCCGGAGCTTCTGGTGCGAAAGCCATGCAGATTCGCCGGCGTCAGGATGGTCGTGGCGCCAGTAAAACGTGAGTGCGAAAACGGCCTCTGTGACTATTAAAGTGGTTTCCTGATCCTCGTCTACAAAAAAAACCTGGACAGTTTTTTGAGATATAAATTCAGACAACCAATTAAGAAGGAAGACAAATATCTTTCTCTCAGATGAGACATTCCAATAAAATATGTTCTAAGTAGGGGGCATTTTGTAGAAAAATAGGTGGTGGAGCTCATCCAGGGATTGTTATGCAGCTGTACATACTATTCAATGGACAAGGAGGTGGAACTCTCAGAAAAGTTCAGGAGCTGTGCACCTGTGAGCTCCCACTGAATCCAAGGCCTGGTTCTAAGGGCTCAAGCTGGCCAGATCCACATATACAAATACTGTCCAGAAATGCAGATTAGCCTTCCAGTATAGTCAAGGCAAAATAATTTAACCAAGAATTCCAGAGTCAAGTTACATTGGATTAATGCAAAACATGACTGCTTACAAGTGGCAATCAGAAACATGAAAAACTATGAAAGACAACAGGGATTCTATTGTGATTTTATTTATGTTCCACTGCAGATTCCATGTAATTTCCTCTCCAAAAGGACAAATAAGATATTATAACCAGCTGCTTCAAGTGTATGAAATTACAGCACTGAATCTTGCACTGTCCACCTCCCAGAGGTACAAGGTGCACATACATTAAACTTATCTGCATTGTTGCCACAAAAGAAAGGCTGCTTCTAGCTAGTCCACAAAACACTGTTTAAGTAAAAAATCTAGAAAGCTTCAAGCTGTAATAAAAGGGCATCTTCATTAAGAGGGATGAATGCTCTCCAAAGCATGCATGTGTAAAACAAACAAATAAATAGGCTTTTCCAGATAATTATTTATTTATAAAATTCTGAACCATTTTTGATTGTACACTTCTGTTCTGAAGTCTTAGTTTTCAAAGAGCTAGTCATTTTATGCCTGTAAAGTAGAGATGGCTTCAAAATTTGTTGTAATTAAATGTTATTAAGCTGGATTTTCTTCTTTTTTTGGACTGCTTATTGCATCAGTTTTTGATACATAAGAATTCTGATGAGCAATCCAAAGAACTTGGCATATTATTATTATTATTATTATTATTATTATTATTATTATTATTATTATTATTATTATTATTATTATTATTATTATTATTATTATTATTTTAAAACGAACACACTGAGTAATGTCCCATAGTATTGAAAATGAAATTGATCTAAACTTTCTTGGCTGCAGAAAACCTCGATTGATTTCTGTTTCAGTATAACGGATGAGTGCTTTGTGTATTTGTTTTCATGAGAACCCAGAGAATATGGATACAAAGTGGAAGTCTTGGAAGTGTGCACCTTTGGAGAAAAGGAAGGAAGGAAGGAAGGAAGGAAGGAAGGAAGGAAGGAAGGAAGGAAGGAAGGAAGGAAGGAAGGAAGGAAGGAAGGAAGAAAGAAAGAAAGAAAGAAAGAAAGAAAGAAAGAAAGAAAGAAAGAAAGAAAGAAAGAAAGAAAGAAAGAAAGAAAGAGGGTGATGCAGGATATTTTGACCTTTTCCTTCTCTGCTCCAGGGCTTCTGTTAGAAGCTTGATAATTCTGACAAAGTCTCTCCAGAATGAATTCTCTGTAGTAGAGAAGGAATGAATTGTTAATGTGATGGATCTTTAGGAATTCGATCAACCCTAATGTAAAGTCAATTGTACTGTTTCATAATGAGTATTTTAGTTGATGGATATCTATAACTCATACACACCACCATAGTTGAACAAAATAACTAAATGAAGTGTGAGAACAAACAACTCAACACAGCAGTGTTATTGTGGGGAATGAAATTTCTTTTCACAAATATCACTTATTTAGATACAACCATCAATTTGTATTATTCTGTTTTGATCTTTCAAAAGAATATTTTCTCTTTGTATTTTTCTGTTAAAACTCTCTGCACACTTATGTAACTTCCCTTCCCGCTCCTCCTCTCTTCAGATTTTTCTTTTGACTGATGTGGAATTTATTCAAAAGAGACTCCATATTTTTAAAAAGAGGAAATAAAATGGACAGCTGAATTTCGGGGGGGGGGGAGGAATGAGTACAGAGGAATTCAGAGAATTCCACTTAACAATGCTTCAATTCAGGCAGCTGGTCTATGATAATTGGACTGCAGGGTTTTGATCACATGGAAAAATGCATATGTATCTGTATTTTCATAGGCAACATAGATGCATTGCAACAGACTTGTTTAGACCAGGGACTTTGATTTGTGCCAAAATCCCACTCCTTCTGCATGGCTGCTGTGTGAACATAGAATGTCTGAAAGGGCAGGGATTTGGAATTACTGTGGAAGTAAATACCAATTCCTGTGTTACATCTTTATGCTTATTACTCTATAAGGACATGTATAAAGTGAACATGATGTTTAATACAATTCTAAATTCTATGTATGTACAAAGATTGTATGTGGGATTTCCCCCCAGAACTCATTTCAGAGGTTAGCCATGTTGGTCTGCAGTAGAGAGCTAGATTTGAGTCCAGTAGCACCCTGGAGACCGATAAGATTTTTGGGGTATAAGGTTTTGAGACTCAGCTTCCTTTGTCAGTAATCTGTATATCTCTTTGTATCTGACAAAGGGAGCTTTGACTCTTAAAAGCTTATAACTGTGAAAATCTTGTTGGTCTCTAGGGTGCTACTGGACTAAAATCTACTTCTTATCTGGCAATGCTTAGTAGTCCATTTATTGCATAATTTTGTGTGTTTCTGTTGTTCTATATTTCTATGAGTGGAAGACACACCTCAATAGAAATATAAAAAGGTAAAGAGTACCTTAAAACAATCATATAGTTTGTCTGTTAGTGAAATCAAACTCTTAAGGACTCAGCTACATGTTATATAATACAGATAAATTTCTAGTTTGAACAAAGAGCTGAATAAATGTAATACCTGCTGAAAATAAATGTATTTATAGATAGGAAAAACAGATTTATTGATTATCGTGCACAAGATCAGATCAGGCTCATGCCTCAAGTGTCTGACCCTGATTTGGAGAACAACACAAGATTTATAGCATACAAATATTGATTATTGGAAATGGACATATGAAGCTGCCTTATACTGAATCAGACCCTTGGTCCATAAAAGTCAGTATTGTCTACTCAGACTGGCAGCGGCTCTCCAGGGTCTCAAGCTGAGGTTTTTCACACCTATTTGCCTGGACCCTTTTTTGGAGATGCCAGGGATTGAACATGGGACCTTCTGCTTACCAAGCAGATGTTCTACCACTGAGCCACCGTCCCTCCCCTAATCATTTATACATCATCATAAGCATCATATTCATCATCACAAGCATCATTTGATCACAGAAACAAGGCGTCGCCATCCTAGCAATTTCCATATAAGGTACATAAGCTATTTGCAGTATCTTTGGCTTTCTCCTGGCCTCCCCAGGAGGAAGTTTCCAAGGTTGCGTGTATTTCATATTTCTGTTACAGTAAGCTGCTCTCTGTTACAGTAAGCTGCAAGCGTGTTATAATATAAGTTCCCCTTTTCTGTGGAAGGCCAGTTCCTCTTTTCAGTGGGATAATGTCTCATCTTTTCTGCTGAATTCTGTCTCCACAACTACCCAGGGGAAAACCACATCCTGTAGCAAGATTACACATTCTAAGCAAGCCCATTTGAAACCATCCCTTTGAGTGACCTTTGATTCCTTGTCCTGTAGCCTACTTTTTTTTAATCTGCTTTAATTTCCTTTATTTAATATCTTTTTATTTATAACCCTGCTTCATTTTGAAGAGAGGCACTGAATGCTATGCTAAAAATATGGTGCCTCTACCTCAAAAAACAGCCCCCCCCCGAGCCCCAGATACCTGCAGATAAATTCTCCATTATACCCTATGGGATTTGGTCTCCATAGGGAATAATGGAGTGTGCAGCAGTCATTTTCCCCTTCCCCCTGCTTTCTGATGACCCTAAAGTGGGGGGGGGGCCTCCAAACCACACACATCTTCCAGGAGACTGTTCTAGATACATGGGGTAGCTACTGAAAAAGTCCAAACCTGGATGATGACGAACATTAGACAATGGTGACACTGAAAAGAGACTTTTCTGGGAAGAATAGAGCTGCCACCTGGGAACATAGAGGGAGAAGCTGTCTTTCTAGTATGTGGGTTCCAGGCTTTAAGCTTTAAGACTTTAAAAGTAAGCTCCAATTTAAATTGGTCCTAGAAACTAATTGACAGCCAGTGAAGGGAAGAGTAATATAGCAGGAGAGAATATAGTCCCAGTACCAGACTAGCTGCCACATTTTGCACCAGGTGCAGTTTCTAGATCATCTTCAAGGGCAGGCCCATGTATACTATGTTACAAAAATATAGTCCCAAGGTTACTAAAGCAAGGATTAATGTGGCCAGATCAGCCATCAGAAAATAGGGAGCCAGCTTCTTAACCAAATATGTCTTGTGTGTGTGTGGGGGGGGGAGCATTATCTACTCTCTTGGACTCCTCTTTTTCCAATAGTAATCCGGGATCCAACAAGTGTTCCTGTACACCATCATCAATGGTAGGATGAAGAATCCTGTTTTTGTCTCCTCCAGCTAGTATTACTTTCAGCTTATCTGTATTCAACTTTAACTTATTTCCCCTCATCTACTTGGCTACCACATTCAGACACTAGGCCAGGACACAGATAACAGCAGCTAATGGCTTATTCAGAGTGATATAAAGCCAGATGTCATCAGTATATTAATGACAACGTACTATAAAACTATGGGTGATGTCATTAAGTGGCCTTACATAGATATTAAATAACATCAGAGAGAATAGAGAGCCTTGTGACACCCCCATGTCAGCTCCAAGGGGATGATTTAGCATCTCACACCACAATCTTTTGTAAGCCGTATGATTAAAAAAAAACTATAGGAATTTCAAAACTGCTCTTCCCAGACCTACTTCAGCTTAGAGGTGCCTTGGCAGTATATCATAGTACATTGTATAAAAAGCTGCTGGCATATCTAATAACAAGACATGTATTTCCTTTGTCCATTTGAAGATCATCCACAAGTGCTACCAATTCTGTCTCAAATCTAGATTTGAAGGCAGACTGAAAAGGATTAAAGGCAAATGTCTTATCTAAGTATTTCTACAGATGCCACTACCTGTTGAATAATGTTTCCCAGGAATGGAAGGTTTGAGACAAGTGTGTAATTGACCAAGAGCTGCTTAACTAAAGATGCTTCATTAAGTAATGGTCTAATAACAGAATTTGGAAAAACCCCTTCCATCAGAGTGTAATTCACAATCCTCTGAATTAAAGTACTGCTCTGGAGGATTTAACAAACCTCAAAATTGTGACCCTCAAAATTCTCAAAACCTTGTCAAAACCACCCTAAACAGATCCAGGCAATTGTAGCTAGATGATACTACGGATCCCTTTACCTCCTGCATGCCTATTAACTTGGTGTCTAAGTTGGAACAAAGAACCATGTGAAAATATCACAAAGAACCATGTGAAAATATCACAATTAATTCCCAGGTCACTAAACATTTGGAGACTCCTTCCTGGGTGTTGTCAGTGGTCTAGTTATTTTAACAATTATGCTGGATGCAATTCTGCCAATGCAGAGGTAGCAGAGAAGTAAGATTTCTTTGCTACCATCATTGCCACTTCATACGCTCTCTATTATGTTCAGTCCATCGTTATCCAACCTGTCAGCTGACAATGATCTGACCACAGACTGAATTTCAAACCCCCTAATTAGATAATCAGAAACCTGCTTGGTAATTAAAACATGTGATTTCTTTTTATGGCTTGGGTTCATTCCAACCAGTGCTGAAAAATGGGTGGTGCCACAACTAAGAGCCTACCTACCAGGACCTAATGCCTGCTCTTCTTCTGTCTCCTTGCAGGCTTTGAGGAGCAGGCAGTAGGACTCCAATTATTAACTGGAATGTTTGGTTAATGGGCAATCCTAGTTCACCAAGGATGCCAACTGACACAGTGTATTACATAAAAGTGTGCAAATTTTTGAGTTTTTTTTTAATAACTCTACTTCAAATGAAATGAGGAAAGGAGAATAAAAGATACCTCAAGTCATAATCTGAAGGCTCTTCATCAGCATCCTTCATATAAAGCTTTACTATCTTCAGTATGTACTAGGTGTAGTTAGGTACAGGTTGCCCCTTGGCATTCTTGAAACAAAAAGCAAAAAGTGGAAGCTCTCCAGTTGATAACATAAGTAACCAACAGATGATCAAGTGTCTCTTTGAAACCAAACAGAACACACATGGAACCATTAAAAAGAAAGGTAAATAATACTGGAGATTAGAGGCTTTGGATCTGAATAGTGGAAATTTCACTGGTCTTTATGAAATGTTACTCCTGAGACATAGTGAATACTGAAGAATGAAAGGATGAAGAATGAAGAATGAAAGGAATGAAAAGTCTGCATCAGGAAGGAAAAATCAATGGAAATTATCCTTCCCCTTTCATTAACAGAAAATTTAATCTAGATCCAACCCTAATTTTAGTTGCTGTGCTAAATAAAGAGTCAGTGTAAGCAAAATTGTGGAAATATTATGTAGGGACACATCCCTACATGCTTGGTTCTCATGGCCCTTTCTTACAATCGCAGGGAACTTTTGATTGCCACTTTAGAGTCAGGAAGCAATTTTCTCCTGGGCAGTTTGGCCAGGGATCCTGGAGGGTTTTTTGCAACCTTCTGGGCATGGAGCAGGGGTCACTGGGGGGAGATACTTGTGAATTATCTGCATTGTGCAGGGGGTTAGACTAGATGACTCTGGAGAACCCTTCCAACTCTATGATTCTATTCTATGATTCCCAGATTGTCTTTTTTTCCCAGCTGAAGTGTCTCTTTCTTTCTTGGCTAAGTCTCATTATCAACCAAACTAAACAAAAAAGTAGCAGAATCCCAAAATAAAAGTCATGTAAAATCTTTATATATACCAATCAAATAACACAAGAATGGGTAAGCTTTTGAGTTCTCTATGACTTTTCAGCATGTTGGACAATAAACAGAAAAGGTGTGGGGGGTGCATGTTTTTGGTTACAATGATAAATTATTTTGTATGCATCATAGATTCAAGCAGGTGCAGGATGTTCACGGTGGATTAGATTTGGTGGTTCTGGTTAGCGCTGGTTATCATTTTGTACTTTGGCTTTTTGGGATAAAGCAAATAACAGTGTCCCACCTATAAAAGCTAGTAAGTAGTTCATCAGTTGTCTCTCTAGCACCAAATCTAATGCACAGGGTCATTAAAGAGCTGAGAATGGAACAAACACTCCCCAAGTAGTTATATTAACAAATTTGGTGATTAATTTAGTTGATGCATTAATTTAGTTGATTCATTAAATTAATCAAGACAGTTGAAACTAATTTGGGTCATTTTATCTAATGGGATGTTGGGCAAGAAAAACCCACAAGCTCAGTTCCATTGCTTCAGGTTCATCTTTCTACAACTGAAAAATCCATTTGAAAGCTATATTTGTTATTTCTGAACCTAGAAAGACTACAAGTAGCTGCATTGGTAAAAAATCCAACATAAATGTGGGACAATACTTTTTAGTTATCTTCTACCATCTAAGTTTTCTAAATACCATCTAAGTTTTTGAGTTTTCCAAAACTCACCACAACCCTGGATATATATATATATATATATATATATATATATATATATATATATATATATATATATATATATATATATATATATATATATATATATATACTTACATGTCTACAAACCTTGGAAAAGACAGGTACATAAGAGAAGCCATGTTGGATCAGACCAATGGCCATCCAGTCCAACACTCTGTCACACAGTGGCCAATAAAACCAGGTGCCATCAGGAGATCCACTAGTGGCGCCAGGACACTAGAAGCCCTCCCACAGGTAGAAGACAAAGAGGGAGGCTGTTCTGAGTTTTAATCTTTATTGAACATATAAAAATAACATGAACAATCAAGGAAGAAGTAAGCAAACTGGGAAGCAATGCAATACACTGACTGGGGAATTAATAAACTACAAGTAGCTGGCTGGAATATAGAATTAATACAAGCATTTGTGGAATATGGGTTCAAGAAACAAATCGGATGATTTCTAGTAGAAGCTGCCCTGCTTATGCTAGATGTGCCCTTCCTTGGGTTAGTCAGAAAGTCCAGTACCTTCTTGTTGCCACAAGCATATTTTGTCCCTAGAGAAGGAAAAGCAATGACAACTGAGGAATCTCTTTGAGGAGGGGTTGGAGAGGGTAGGCATGGGGAGCAGGGGACTCTAATGAATGAAAGAAGGGGTATAGATTGTAAAAGTAGAGCCAAAAGTTTCATACTTCACCTGATCCAGCAGTCTCAGCATAGAAGAATTTTTCCTGTGACAAAGCAGGAACAGAATAATTTTCAGGAAAGTAGGCATTCATAATTGTTAATCTTAAATTCTGATTCTCAAATATTTCTTCTGCCATATTCCTCCTGATCCAAAATTCAGTATTTTGGGAATTGTTGCTCTGGGGACATGAAATAAATGAAGATATCAGTAAATTAACTCTCCCCACCCCTTTCCCATCTGTAAGACCTCAATTTCCTTAGGTAAGGAATGAAATATGTAGCAGAATACCCTAGTAAATGTGCAATCAAGCAAAGAACTCTGCCCTACAGTCAGACAGAGATGCAGTTTCTAGTGCTACCAGTCCTTCAACCTTCAAGAACACTTAATTCAATAGTAAGAAGAAATTGCAGGGGAGTAAAGTCTCAGAGAGGCCAAGAGCTGTCAAGGTAAAAAAGAAGAAATAAAAAGCAATGAGTGCTTCTTTCCTCCTAATGGGATTTTGAGTCCGTTTGAGTTATTAATTGGCTAATAATCCTGAACCAGTTGCTCAAGTAGCTGCAGGCTCTCTGTTCTGAAGGCTGCATCAGCAGCAGTCAAGGGACACATCAGCAAAAATGTGACCTTTTATCATTCCTCCTGGCTGCATCATCTTCTGCTGGCTTGATCCGATATGAGTGGTGATAAAAAGAGAGACAGTCTGGGACAGGGCATTTTGTTGACTCCTGAATGGCTGAATTGCAAAGCAGGTGCATATTGTTGGGTCTCTGCATGCTGCACCTGTATGTGTGTGTGCATATGACTTGGTACTGCACTCTTTGAATAATTGTCCTCACTCCATTTCTGAACATGACCTGTTTGTTTGAGACAGTGGATAAAGTGTTATGGCGTTTATGGTTTGATTCAAAATTCACAAGTACACAAGTAGAATCCTGATATATCAGCCCTGGGATGCATCTAGTCCAGCATCCCATCCCAAAACTCACAAGGGCCACTGAAGGTCACCATTTCCAGCTTGAAATACAAACCAAGTCATAATGATTTCCTGCAATCTGAACAAGCATTACATATCCAAGATTTCTTCTTTAAGGTAGAAAATATCATGAGAGCTTAAAGATGGTGCCTCACTTGCATGTGCCTCCGTGAACAAACAAAAAAGCTACAACTGCATACAGAAACCTCCATCTAATACATTTCAGAGGGTTTTGTTTGTTTATCCTTGCTAAACACTTTTTGGGAATCCCATGTAGAAACAAGCAGGTGGAGAAGGGATTTGCAGTGAATATTGAATTGGGAAAGGTTAAGCAGATGGATGCATAGTAGGGATGGGCACGGAATGTAAAAATGGTGGTTCATTTCATTTCATGTTTCATTGGTTTACCCCATTTGGTGGTTCATTTTGTTGTGGTTTTTATTTTTGAACAAATCATGGTTCATTGGTTCATTTGGTTTGGGAGGGCTAAAGCACCGGCATGATGCGAGTGCCCAGTGTGATGACATCACAGGGCACATTTGCTGGGCTGGTGTGCCTGGCATGATAATGTCACTTCCAGGTGATGTCATCATGCCAGGCACATTGTGGTGTGTGAGGAAGATCCCCCGCTGATAACTACACAGACAAACTGCCCCAAAACCAAACTGCTTCATTTTGCAAGTCATGCATACTGTAAGCACCAGAACCAATTCAGAATGAACCAGGAATCAGCTATTTTAGGCACAAATCACAATTTGTGCTTTGATTCATGCCCATCCCTAATGCATAGCCAGCAACTCCTGTGCCACAAATTGAAGAGTTTCTGTAAAAACTCACCCTGAAGAGGCCTTTTGGTTACAATTGGTTACATTTGGCTACTTGTGTGCAAAACCTAGACCCTCAAATTTAGAAGAATTGCAGATTTATACCCCGCCTTTATCCATGAATCAGAAACTCAGAGTGGCTTACAATCTCCTATATCTTCTCCCCCCACAACAGACACCCTGTGAGGTGGGTGGGGCTGCCCTTTCAAGGACATAAGCTGCTCTTTCAAGGACAACCTCTGCCAGAGCTATGGCTAACCCAAAGCCATTCCAGCAGATGTATGTGGAGGAGTGGGGAATCAAACCCAGCTCTCCCAGATAAGAGTTCGCGCACTTAACCACTACACCAAACAAATTAGGGGGTGGGGCGCTGAGATGGAGGTGTATAATATTCTTGGATGAGAGAAGCTTTCTTTCAGCCAGCAGCCCGAACAGCTGAGCTTGTCAGAGCTTGGAATCTAAGCTAAGCAGGGTTAGCCACAGTCAGTACTTAGGTAGGAGACCACCAAGGAAGACTGGTTCTTGCCTGAAATACCCTGTGACTGGGGTTGTCATAAGTCACTTGTCACTTGATAGCATGTTCTTTTTCTTATGTTGCAGCCACCGGTGTCTTGGCCACAAAGAGGTATGGTTTTCCTATAAGGAAACATGTGGGAAGATAGGAATGAAATTCCAGAGATGGGGAAGAATGTTGGATGGGTGTCAGGGTACCCTTGTTGATTCATGATTTTTTTTTTCAGAGCTTACTGTTAGTTCTGTTCAGCTGCCCCACACTGTCCTGAGAACAAGTAAGGCCAGGAAGTGTTGCTGCTTTGCCTGTAATACTTCCCTGTGTGAACTTTTAAGGAAGGTGTCATTGAGATCCTTTTCTAGACTTGTTCTAATTCCAGTGTTGTATTAATATTTTGTTGTTCAGTCGCACAGTCAAGTCCGACTCTTTGCGACCTCATGGACAAAGTCACACCAGGCCCTCCTGTCTTCCACCATCTTCCAAAGTCTGCTCAAATTCGTGTTAGTTACATCAGTAATGCTGTCCAGGCATCTCATCTTTTGCTGTTCCCTTCTTCTTTTGCCTTCTGTCTTTCCAAGCAGCAGGATCTTCTCCAGTAAGTGCTCCCTTCTCATTTGGTGGCCAAAGTATTTGAGCTTCAGCTTCAGCATCTGACCTTCCAGGGAACAGTCAGGGTTGATTTCCCTTAGGATTGACTGATTTGATCTTCTTGCAGTCCAAGGGACTCCCAAGATTCTTCTCCAGCACCACAGTTTGAAAGCATCTATTCTTCTGTGCTCGGCCTTCCTTATGATCCAACTCTCACAGTCATACATTACTAATACCATTGCTTTGACTATATGGGCTTTAGTTGGCAGGGTGATGTCTCTACTTTTTATTATACTGCCTAGGTTCACCATAGTTGTCCTCCCAAGGACCAAAAGTCTTTTAATTTCATGGCTTTTATTTTATTTTAATGTACCATCTTGCAAATTGGTGTAGAGAAAACTGCTATACACATGTGGAACTGGAAGATGCACAGTCTTGGGTGATGGTGATCAGAAGCGAAATGGATTTTAGCTGAGGAGACAGCCTGCTGAGAAGTGTGAGTGTAACATATTAGCCCCATGTTGTCTTTTAAGAGAATTCTCAGTGTATCTCCACTCACACTTGATAATATTCCGCACTGAAAAACACCTGACAGAGTGAAACCAGTTTATGTAACTTTGATAGTCCATCTAAAAACCAGTGGAATTCCCAAATTAATTAAGAACTGATTTCTATTTCAAAATTCGAGACGAAATCTTATGCTAGGTTTTGCAAACATCAATTTTAGGTTGCTGTTTTTTTAAAATATGTCATTATGTCATACTTGTGACTTCAAAAATATTTTCTCAGTCCTGGGGGCAAGAAACACATTTAGAAAAATAAAATCAAAAATGGGATTACCTAGACGCTAATTATAGAGCATTGCTTAGCCACTGCATTATTGTACTGAGGATGAGTCCCACGTATCTGGATCTCTCCAAGGACCTCTGCACTGCTAAATTACTTAAATCCTCTTAGACTCATACTCAGGGTTGAATGATAGTACTTTGTGCATAGTTTATTTTGAAATGCAGCATTAAAGAAAAAGCAGTATAAATGGGGACATCTGTCTATTGTCTCTTCTTTTCCCTTTTGTTATGAATAGACCTGTCAGTCATGTCAAAACAAATTAAGAAAACAACCAGATCACAGACGGCAGCAAAAGCAGAGGAAGATTGGCATGTTTCAAATGCTCTATGCTTATGTGATCTGCATTCTAAATCATCTACTGGGTGATCTCCAGTATGTCAGTTTTAGGTATTAAGTGCAAAGAAAGTGCTGCTTAGGAGTCTGAGCACTAATGACTACAGTTTATTCTTGTTAACAAATACTCTTTTAGCAATTTGAGAATGAACCAGGAAAAAAAAATGAACGTGCCAAAATGGGAATTTCTCTTCTGATTTTTTTTCCAGACTGGATAAATTTAAAGTGCCAAGTGAAAGCTGGAGTTTAAATAACCCATATTAATCAACTTGACTATTTGTGCTTCAGTTATTTTCTAAAGAAAGGTACAGTGCTTTGTAGCCTACTATGATGCCCTCCTGTCTATTTCCCTTACAGAGGCAAGATTTTCCCTCTGTTTTTCTTTCCCTTTACTGATTGAGTCTCCCTAGTAATGTGTTTTCTTCTTTGCTGAAGAACTCTGGTTGTCCCACTCTGTAACATATTTTGGCTGTTGGCTTAGCCCAGGACCCTGAGAGAAGGATTGGGAGCCTTTAACTTAAACAACTTAAGCGACACTTGAGGGTGGGGTTTGTTTGTTTTTTAAATCAAAAATAACAAAATATTTTATTCAGCCTTGCGGGGAAAGGTCAGGTGAAATCAGGGGTTGAAAATTTATGAGGTAACTCAATACAGATAGCTCTGAGGTAAAATCAGTATATGCACAGACTTTACTTCTTATGCTTCAGGCTAATGAGTTTCTTAAGTTTTTAAGACCACAGGAGGTGGTGGCGGCTACAAGCATAGCCAGCTTCAAGAGGGGGTTAGATAAAAATATGGAGCAGAGGTCCATCAGTGGCTATTAGCCACAGTGTGTGTGTGTGTGTGTGTGTGTGTGTATATATATATATACACACACACACACACACACATTTTTTGGCCACTGTGTGACACAGAGTGTTGGACTGGATGGGCCATTGGCCTGATCCAACATGGCTTCTCTTATGTTCTTATGTTCTTTTCACAGTTACTTAAACCTTGATAAGAGGCTTTGATAAGAGTGTTTTCCCAAACACTCTAGTACACTTTCTTTGAGTATTCTCTGACTCTTTTGATTTCCAGGAGGTTTCTCTTGAAACACCAGTACTTGTCTTGAGTTTTTAACTTACTCTTAAATTTCTAAAGGTAGTTTCTAACCACATCAGGCCAGGGATCTCAGCACTCTTCAGAGCTAATTCTCTGTTGGACTGGGTAGGGAAATTATTTTCTGACTACACGCTCTTTCCCTTTTCTTTGGCTCAAACGGGAGTCTTTGCCTAACTTCCCAAACTTCCTTACAACTTTCTTCCAATTTTCTGTCTGTGTTGAACTTTTCTCAGTTGGAGCAGAGAAATAACGAGGTCTGCACAGACTTACTGGTATGAAGCGAGGTTTACTTTCTGGTACTAGAAGGTAGGACCCAGTCGGGCACGGGCCCCAAAATGACTGAGTTAAAATCATTCTACATTCAGACAGTTTTATTCACACAGAAAATATGCAGGCGGCACACAGTTTATCTGATTTCAAAGGGTCCCGCCTCCACTAAGTTCCCCCTTTGGCCACATTGTCCAGTTGTTTAGACAGATATGCTACTGGTCTGGCCCAAAATTTCAGCAATTGAGTTAGAACGCCTGCAGCTATTCCTTCCCATTCATGCACATACAGAGTAAAGAGCTTGTCAGTATCAGGTAGTCCCAGAGCTGGAGCCTGCATGAGCTGGCATCTTAAGGTTCCAAAGGCATTTTGACATTGCTCCGTCCATTCAAAGGGTGCTTTTTCTCCCGCCTTAGTGGCTTCATATAAGGGCTTTGCTGTTATAGCAAAATTGGGGAGCCAAATTCTGCAGAACCCTGCTGCTCCTAAGAATTCTCTTAGCTGGCGCCTGGTAGTGGCCACACAAATGGGGCACACAGTCTCTTTTTGCTCCCTGCGTAGCTGCCATCTGCCCTGGGATATATGGAAGCCTAAAAATTTCACTGTCTCTTGGCATAGCTGAGCTTTCTTCCAAGACACTTTATACCCAGCCTCAGTCAGAAGTGTTAGCAGGGCAGCAGTGGCACCTTGGCAAGTCTGTAAGTCTTTGGCCCCTATCAGTATCATCAACGTACTGAAGACACACAACTTCTCCTGGCACAGTTGGGAACTGGCTCAAGTCTTTACTGAGGGCATTGCCAAAAAGGGTGAGCAAATCTTTGAACCCCTGGGGTAAACGGGTCCATATATATTGTAGCTTTCTACCAGTCTCTTTTTCTTTCTACTGGAAGGCAAACAGTGGCTGACTTTCAGGTGCCAGTCTTAAACAAAAGAACGCATTTTTGAGAACTACCACTGAGAAGTAAGTGGCTGAGGCAGGTATAAGTCCCAGCAAGACATATAGGTTTGGAACAATAGGAATCAAAGTCTGTGTGAAAGAATTAACAGAGCGTAAATCTTGTACTGGTCTGTAATCATTGGTGCCTGGCTTCTGGACTGGCAAAAGGGGACTGTTCCATGAGGAATAAGAATCCCATAATAGAGGAGCCTGTCAAGGTGCTTCTGGATGCCAGCTACTGCCTTCTTGGGAATCGGGTACTGGCGTTCCCGGACTGGAACAGCTCCTGGGATTAATTCTATTTTGATAGGCATAGTTTACTGCTAACCCAGGCGGGTTGTCCTCTGCCCATACATCTGGAAATTGTTGAAACCAGACTTCTGACATGGCCATTACAGGAGCTGGTTGGTAAAGCCACCTCTCTTCTTCTCGGGGGCATTCTAAAACATATACACCTTGATACTGTAGTTCGCCTTCTGAGGTAATGTAAGGCAGCTCAAAGTTCATTAGGCTCTCTGACTCAAAAGTCTATTGGGCCCGCAACTTAGAAAGCAATTCTCTTCCTATCAGCGGCACCAGGCAATCGGGTAAATGGACAAAATTGCAGCAGACTGCATGGCCTCTTACTGTACAAGTTCGTATGACTAGAAGTGGTCTGGATTGCTTGTGCCCTGTATCTCCAATTATATTAATGTATTTGTGAATTGAAGGAGCAATCTTAACAGGCACCACAGACCGTGCAGCTCCAGTATCTATAAGGAATGGAATCTCCTGACCCCCAATATCAACTGCGACCATGGGCTCCGCGGGGCCAGGACCATCGGTGCCTGGTCTGTCCTAGTCTTCCCATCCTTCCAGTCCAGCCAGACCATACACAGGCTCTTCTTCGTTCCTCCGATATCTGCCACTCTGGACCTGGCCTCTTCCTCTGCCCCTTCCTCTGGCTCCTCTGCTCCCACGGCCTCTAAATTTCAGTCCTGTCATCTGTCTAGGGGCGCTTTGGAGCTCTTGTGTGCGGAGAGAGGGTCGATTAGGGCATGAATCTCTCCACTGCCCAAATTCTTCACAGTACACACACTGGTTTGGGTCTAAGTTAGTCATTGCAGATCTTTGATTCCTGACATTCATTCCTTGCCCCTGGGCAGCCCCTCTGCCTCTCACAGATGTCTGCCCAGCCAGAGCCGCTGCCAACAGATTAACCTTCTTTTTCATTTTTCTTTCTGCCTCCTGTTTCTGGTCTACATCTCAATTGGCATAAACTTTCTGGGCAATTTCTAGCAATTGGGATAAATTCATGCCTGCAAAGCCGTCTTGCTTCTGGAGCTTCTTGCGGATGTCAGCATAAGATTGGGTAACAAAAGCTGTATTTACCATAAGCACGTTTTTTGCAGCCTCTGGATCGAATGGAGGATACATTCGGAATGCTTGCATCAAACGCTCAGCAAAAGCTCCAGGGCTGCTTTCTGGAGAACTTCACTGACTTTGGACATATTAATAGGCTTCTTTCTGGCCTCTTTCATTCCTTCTAAGATTGCCTGCCTGTATTCTGGTAGGCGCTCTTTGGACTCATGGCCATTGGGATCCCATTTTGGGTCTGTTGCAGGAAAATGGGCCTTT
Source organism: Heteronotia binoei (assembly GCF_032191835.1). Lineage (NCBI taxonomy): Eukaryota > Metazoa > Chordata > Lepidosauria > Squamata > Gekkonidae > Heteronotia > Heteronotia binoei. The sequence continues at coordinate 72,010,171 of NC_083228.1, read as the reverse complement.
ATCCACTCCTCTCTATCTACAGTTTCTGGGGGGACTTTTCTCTCTACATACTTTTGGGCATGATGCAGAATGTGGCTTCTCTCATCTATTGTAAAGAGGGCCAGTAAAAGCTGTTGCCAGTCTGCATAGGTGGGCTGATGTGTGGCCATAATACTGTTTAGCAGATTAGTAATTGGGGTAGAATTATCAGAAAATGCTACAGTATGAGCCTTCCAATTTACTAGATCACTTGAAGTGAAAGGTACATGTATCAGGTTTCAATGCCATGGTTGGGCTGTTGTGGGACGTGGACTTCTCGGAGGGGACCCAGCAAAGAGCCTTCTGCACCAGATATAAAACCCAGAAAAGTCAAGGGGGAGACCATGGAGGGGTTGGAAGTTTGCTCACTACTGGAAGAGAGTTTAGTGTTGGAGGAAAACCTTAGGGGCGAACTGAAGCGTGCAGCTATCCCCTGACTATTATACACAGGCATGGAGAATCGGGGGACTATTGCATGGAACGATTGTTCAATAAACAGCTGCTGGATTGGATTTAAAGTTTGCAGAGATCTTGCTCACCCTTTTACAGCCCCGGCTTCCTCACTCGTCCCTACTTCCTGGTTCTCCTCATCAAAGGTTTCTGGAGCACTTTTAACTAGCTGCGCTTGGCTCTTGCCTTCAGCCTCACCTTCTGCTGCCCCGACATCTCCTTCAGCTGGCGGCATTGGGAGAGGTGGATACAGTGGAACATATGGTGGGGGACTAGCCAAGGAGTCTTCTGGTTTGGCATCTAACACTGGGGGCTTTTTCTTCTTTGGAGGGGTCATTGTTTTTGCACAAAGCCATAACTTGCAGCTTTGGCAGCAGTCCTCTGAGCCCATTTTTCCTTCATCCTCTGCAACTTTTCTGTCCACCAGTAAGACTTCTGCACCATTGCTGCCCAACTGTTGATGTAGGGGAACTGACTTGCGTGTCTTGGGGACTGTGCTACACTCCTATAAACTTTGTGAACCAAGCCTTGGTCAAAGCTACCCTCGGGTGATCATTCTACATGTAAGGCCACCCAGTCTTTCTGACATAACACTTTCAGAGTTCTGGGAGTCAATTTGACTCCATAATCATCACTGAAGTGTTCCTTGAAGTTTTTACACATGTACTCTAGCGGGGGTTTTGACTGATTTCCACCCATGGCACCAGACATTTAGACATGACACTTCTAGGGAAAACAGAAAGCAGCAGCTGCCAGTAAGGGATCTGGCAGCCAGGGAGCCCTGGGGGTTTTCACTTTCTCTCTCTTGTGACTCAGTGAGGTCGCCCTACTGGGAACTGCACAAGAGAAAGTCCCTCTCACTTAGAGGCTTCGCTTCCTCACATTCACACATGCACACACACCACAGAAATCCTCCCAGATCCTAGCTTCTGTGCTTCAGCTCCAAAGAGGAGCCTAACAGACAGAGCTTAATGAGTGATCAGACCCTTCATCTCTCCTAAGGAGAGATAGTCAGAATTCCCAGACAGTTCATACTCACAATCCTGAAGATCTTCTGATTCCCTGGATGCATCGGTTCAACCAGGTGCGGGACCTTGGTTGGTGAACCGGACACCTTCCCCCATCAGGGCAGAGAGAGCTGGACTCAATCAAAAATGTGACCGTGGTGCCTAGTCCAATCTTCCCACCACGAGGATGGAAGGCAGACAATTATGCAGCCACCCCAAGGGGAAGGAAATGTCCTACCCCGTTATTTCCCTGAAATATGAAGCAGAGAAATAACGAGGTCCGCACAGACTTACTGGTATGAAGCAAGGTTTACTTTCTGGTACCAGAAGGTAGGACCCAGTCGAGCATGGGCCGCAAAAAATCATTCTACATACAGACAGTTTTATTCACACAGAAAACAAGCAGGCAGGCACACAGCTTATTTCAAAGGGTTCCGCCTCCACTAAGTTCCCCCTGGTAAAATTCCATGACTAAGTTTCCTTACTTATCTATCACTGCAAGTCACCTGTAGGAGGCTATTTCTCTTATGTTAGTTAGCCAGCTTCAGACACACACCTGCTCTGCTCTCACCTCTTTAATGGAAAATTACAGCAGACATCGTTAAGACAAAGCATGCTCTTATTCAATATAGCAATTACTATTATTGGGGGTATTAATTAATTATTCAGGGGCTCCCCTTCACAGCTAAGACTGAAATTAGATTGTCAGCATTCAACTCAGTCAAGGAAGTAATCTGACCCTTTCCTCAGCTTGCAGCTCTCTCAAGACTTTCACTGCTCAGCTGATGCTAACCAATCAGATTGCTTGGAGCAGCATGTCACTTAAGGCTTCTGTTTCTGTGAAGAATTAACTCTTCACGGTCCTTTAACTATTTCTACTTCATGTCTAAGTTTATTAAAAGTGCAGTCTGTCACACCTACCCGTAACATACTGTACATTGATTTACATTTAAACTAGGGGTGGCCAAACGGCCACTCAGGAGTCAAATGTGGCTCTTTCATTCATACCTTATGGCTCTCAGAGCCCCTACCACCCTGTCAGCTGGCTTGGAAAAGTCATTTGTCTCTTTAAATCACTTCTCCAAGTTAGTTGCATTCTTTCCACCTCTTTCTCCTTCCTCCCTCCCTCCCTCCCTCCCTCCCTCCCTCCTTCCTTCCTTCCTTCCTTCCTTCCTTCCTTCCTTCCTTCCTTCCTTCCTTCCTTCCTTCCTTCCTTCCTTCCTTCCTTCCTTCCTTCCTTCCTTCCTTCCTTCCTTTCTCATCTGACATTAATGTCTTGCTGCTCTCTGACGTTTATTCTATATTATTCTTACATTAAGAAAGTTTAGCCACCCCTGATTTAAACAAAGCTTTGACTCCAACTCCAGTTACTCTTCTTTGGTATTGAAGGATATACATGACTATTTAACTAAAAGCAAGTACATCAATCCCTGTTCCTGTGAACAGATCCACAGAATGAGCCTGGCCTTGAATACAATTAGAATTCTACAAATCTCAATGAATTGTTGCATTAAAATCAAGGGGGAAATGTGATTTCATTGCCCCTAATAATTTCTTCTTAGCCCCATTCTTGTATATTAATTAATGTACACTTTTGATATTTGCATTGGTCCAGAGAGTAGAATGATACCAGTTACTTATCTGAAGGTGTCCAATAATATGCCAAAACAGTTTTGGTTTGTGCAAAATTTTGTTATTGCTTACAGCTGAAATTCAATTCAAAATTCAACAATATAGTCAGTAAGAAAAAAAAGAAAATAAGAGTTAGTTGCCTGTACATTTTCTCCCAATGTTTTTTACTTTTTCACTTGCACAGCTAGAAAAGTTAGACTCTGCTTTATCTCTAGCTGCAAATACACACCAGATAAAATGCTGCAACCTACCGAAAAGTCATAGACACAATTAATTAAGACCTTACAGAATATTTCAAATGTCTGTTCGTATTTTAACAATATGTAGACTTCAATTAGGGTTGCTTATGAAAATTCTTCCCATCCAGACTCCCAAGATGTTTGAGTTCCACATAATTGTCTTTCCAAAGTGAAACTGATAGATTGGCTACCCGCCATTCTCCCATTTTTGATTACTAGACTGTTTAGAATATGTAGTTTACCATTTTTTTTCTCCCACACCCCCTTTTGGGCAGGTGTTTCTCTTGCACTGCAACACATGTATGCATTAATGAAAATCACAAAGCACAAATAAGTCTTGAGGTGATTATACAATCAGGTCCTGATCCTATTACAACTCATTTTTACTCTGTTATTTAATTAAACATGTTTATAATCAATCACAATGCATAAGGAGATGCTGACATAAATATGGGCAATCACAAGAAGACTACTTTTGCTCTGTGATTTCACCAGCGCACTGGAGCACAATAATGGTAAAATAAAATGCACATACTCAGAACTCCTGCAAACCTGAGCTATTTTCCAAAATTAATTTTAGAACATTTATAAATTAATCCAGAAGGCAGACAAAGCAGCATGTGGAGCATATTGGAACACAAGCAAAAAGAAATCATTTCCCATCTGTAATCCAGTTAAACTGGAGGATGTGGAAGGCCTAACTGTCCTTGGATGATTACAGCTTCTACTTTACGTCTAACCACCCCTTCCAATTTTCCTTCCTCTTCTTTCCTAAATATAAGAGTAGACATCTTTCCCTCCCAGAAACACAACCTAAAGCTTATATGCAAACTGGAGTTTCCCATTCACTTCAGCATCAGTAAGAGATCTAAATGTGCAGAAGTAGGGATGGACATGTACTGGGAAAATGCAGTTCATCTCAGCTCATGGTTCCATGAACTTAACCAAAGGGTTTTGTTTGTGAACTGAACCAGTCATGGTTTGTAGCCTGAAACTTCTGAGTGGTGGGGAGTGCCTCACTGCTGCAGAGCTGTTTTTGTGGTTTTCACAGGGAACAGAAGGCAGGGAGTTCCGCTTGGACTCCCTTTAAACCCCTGCTTTCTGCTCCATTCGTGAACAATTTATATACAAAATCATACCTGATGCTGTAGTGAACATTACAGCCCTGCTGGATCAGACCAGCGGTTCATCTAGTCTTCCATCCTGTCTCACACAGTGACCGACCTGTTCCTCTGAACAGCCAACAGGACATAGAGGCGGAGGCCTTCCCCTGATGTTGCCTCCTGGTCTGGGATTCAAAGGATCAATGCCTCTGTATGTGGAGGTCCCCCTCAGTCATCAAGGCTAGTACCCATTAACAGACATCTCCATGAATCTATCTAATTCCCTTTAACAGCTATTCATTCTTGAGGCCATTACTTTACCCTCTGACCATCAGTTTCATTGGATGCTCTTGAGTTCTGCTATTTTGGGAGAGGGATAAAAAAATGTCTTTGTCAACTCTCTCCATCCCATGCATAATTTTAGTGAATGGAAAAGCTTTCCTAATGTGTGTTTTAGAGCTTATCTTGCATGCAAGGAACTGCTGGACTGAGGCTGACAAGTGTACCTACGGTGCCAGGGATTGGGACTAGTGCCATGGTTTTTAAATTGTACAATTTCCTCTCATATTTTTAATCTCATATGAATTACTAGCTGGACTGAACATATCATATATACTCCATACTATAAAATGATTATTTAGAATCAATACATGAGCATTCCTTGTTCTTGTGGCATTTAAATACCACAAATTATTACTATTTTACTGCAGGCTCACTCAGCCAGGAATGTAATATATCAACAGCCTTGGTGTTTTATTTGCCCTGTGGACTACTGCCAATTGCACAAAAGTAGATGCTGGTTTTATTTTGCAATCATCCTTGGCTGTCCTTTGCCACTGGAGAGATTAATCCATCTCATAATTTCTTCTAAAATATATAAACCCAAAAATAACGTTTTACATTTTCAAGATTCTAAGAGGCAAAGTAAGTAGACTTCTGGCCTTGCTATCTATGCTAGAAGCCTGTAACCAACTTTTTTGTTGTTATATTTTAATTAATAGATGGTATTTACCCACCTTTTCAAAATACCTATCCTCCCATCCACAACTTTCAAGTTTTCCTTCATATTTCTCTGTCACCTGTAATCATGCTAGTACTATAGGATTTTGTAATTCCTTACACTGGGTGTAGGTACCCAGTTTCTCACTGACCATCAATGTATTCACTATGTCCTCCTTTCCTTATCCTTCAAACAATCTGCTCTGTTTGCTCCCTGTTTCTCTGGAGCTAAGGCACTTGCATGCACTCAACAATTTTCATGTGTTCAAATAAACTACCACCACCACCAACAACAAATCCCTGCTGAAATGTCAGTCAAAAAACCATTTCCATTATTTATTTGTTTATTCATAAGGGTTGTTAGTCACCTCTTTCCCTTGTGGAACTCACAGTGGCTTACAATAGAAATAAAACATTGTAAAAACATAATAAAAATAACAATTACAAAATCCATAAAATCACAGTTTATGCTGTTATCAACCTAATATCTGCATAAGTACATTTGCTTTAGCACCAAAGTACTTCCAGGGATGCTGCATTAGTATTGCCAACCTCCAGGTGGTTGTAGCCTATAGGTGGTGGCTGCAGATTTCCTAAAAATTACTCCACTAAGAGAAAATGGCTGCTTTTGAAGGTGGATACTGTGGTGTTATACCCTATTGAAGTCCCTTCCCTCCCCTCTTCAGGCTCCACCTCCAAAATGTCCAGGTATTTCTCAACCCAGAGCTGACAACTTGTAGTGCTTTTTCAGGTTCCTAACAAAACTTTGACAAGAGGCCTGACTTTAAACTCTGATCAAGAGGTTTGACTTTAAGATCCCAACTAGGACTCTTAACTGTAACCCTCTCCCCCAACTTCTCTCAAAAGGGCTAATTGGAATGATGCAAGTGCACCCTTCAAGTACAGTTATCTACACCTGCAGGTAGTTCAGGGCTTTTTTTGTAGCAGGAACGTCTTTGCATATAATGCCATACATACACACACCCATTGTAGCCAATTCTCCAAGAGCTTACAGGACTCTTAGTACAGGGCCTACTGTAAGCTCCAAGAGGACTGGCTATGTCAGGGCTGTGTGGCCTAATATGCAAAGAAGTTCCTGCTACAAAAAAAGTCCTGGTTGGTACCATCCCTAATGGCTTCCAATTAAGAGATTCCATGCAACTGAAGGTAACCAGGGGTGGGGCAATCCTGGATTTGGTCCTAAGTAATGCCCAAGACTTGGTGAGAGATGTAAAAGTGATTGCGCCGCTTGGGAGCAGTGACCATAATGTTATTGATTTTTCACCGTTTGTATAAATAAGGAGTTGCCCAAAAAGACCGCCACAACCACGTATAACTTTAAAAGGGGTAAATTCTCTGAGATGAGGAGGCATCCTGAGATTTCAGAAACTGAAAGGAAAGGTAAATACTGTCAAAACCCTTGGGGAAGCTTGGAGACTATTTAAAACTATAATCCTAGAAGCTCAGATAAAATACATACCACAAGTTAGGAAAGGCACAAACAGGCATAAGAAAAGGCCTGCATGGTTAACAAACAAAGTAATAGAAGCTGTAAAAGGTAAGAAGGACTCCTTTAAGCGATGGAAAACCAGTCCAAGTGAGATTAGTAAAAGGGAACACAGGCTGTGGCAAATCAAATGCAAGACTGTGATCAGGCAGGCAAAAAGGGACTATGAGGAGCATATTGCAAAAAACATAAAGACCAACAATAAAAATTTCTTCAAATATATTAGAAGCAGGAAACCAGCCAGGGAGGCAGTGGGGCCCTTGGATGACCATGGGGTAAAAGGATTACTGAAGGAGGACAGGGAAATGGCTGAGAAGCTGAATGAATTTTTTGCCTCCGTCTTCACTGTGGAAGATGAGAAGTGTTTACTTTTTGCCCGTCCAAGAACCACTAATTTTGGAAGGGGTGTTGAAAGACCTGAGTCAGATTGAGGTAACAAAAGAGGAGGTCCTACAACTGATAGACAAATTAAAAACTAATAATTTATTGGGTCCGGATGGCATACATCCGAGAGTTCTGAAAGAACTCAAAGTTGAACTTGTGGATCTTTTAACAAAAATCTGTAATCTTTCATTAAAATCTGCCTCCGTTCCTGAGGACTGGAAGGTAGCAAATGTCACCCCCATCTTTAAAAAGGGTTCCAGAGGAGATCCGGGAAATTACAGGCCAGTCAGTCTGACTTCAATACCGGGAAAGTTGGTAGAAAGCGTTATCAAGGACAGAATGAGTAGGCACATTGATGGACACGGGTTATTGAGGAAGACTCAGCATGGGTTCTGTAAGGGAAGATCTTGCCTCACTAACCTGTTACATTTCTTTGAGGGGGTGAACAAACATGTGGACAAAGGACAACCGATAGATGTTGTTTACCTTGACTTCCGGAAAGCTTTTGATAAAGTTCCTCATCAAAGGCTCCTTAGAAAGTGTGAGAGTCATGGAGTAAAAGGACAGGTCTTCTTGTGGATCAAAAACTGGCTGAGTAATAGGAAGCAGAGAGTGAGTATAAATGGGCAGTCTTCGCAGTGGAGGACGGTAAGTAGTGGGGTGCCGCAGGACTTGGTAGTGGGTCCCATGCTCTTTAACTTGTTCATAAATGATTTAGAGTTGGGAGTGAGCAGTGAAGTAGCCACGTTTGTGGATGACACTAAATTGTTCAGGGTGGTGAGAACCAGAGAGGATTGTGAGGAACTCCAAAGGGATCTGTTGAGGCTGGGTGAGTGGGCGTCAACGTGGCAGATGAGGTTCAATGTGGCCAAGTGCAAAGTAATGCACATTGGGGCCAAGAATCCCAGCTACAAATACAAGTTGATGGGGTGTGAACTGGCAGAGACTGACCAAGAGAGACATCTTGGGGTTGTGATAGATAACTCACTGAAAATGTCAAGACAGTGTGCGTTTGCAATAAAAAAGGCCAACGCCATGCTGGGAATTATTAGGAAGGGAATTGAAAACAAATCAGGCAGTATCATAATGCCCCTGTATAAATCGATGGTGCGGTCTCATTTGAAGTACTGTGTGCAGTTCTGGTCGCCGCACCTCAAAAAGGATATTATAGCATTGGAGAAAGTCCAGAAAAGGGCAACTAGAATGATTAAAGGGCTGGAACACTTTCCCTATGAAGAAAGGTTAAAACGCTTGGAACTCTTTAGCTTGGAGAAACATCGACTGTGGAATGACATGATAGAGGTTTACAAGATAATGCATGGGATGGAGAAAGTAGAGAAAGAGGTAGTTTTCTCCCTTTCTCACAATACAAGAACTCGTGGGCATTCGATGAAATTGCTGAGCAGACAGGTTAAAACGGATAAAAGGAAGTACTTCTTCACCCAAAGGGCGATTAACATATATATATATATATATATATATATATATATATATATATATATATATATATATATATATATATATATATAATTTTGCCACTGTGTGACACAGAGTGTTGGACTGGATGGGCCACTGGCCTGATCTAACATGGCTTCTCTTATGTTCTTATGTAACCCTCTGAAGTCTTGAGAATCAAGGACAAATTGGTAGTTACGTGACACTTTGTTCCTCTTGCAACAATGAGAAGCATTATGTCACCTCATAGACTCTGATTGGCTCCAAGGACTCAGGGGGCAGGCTAACTCTATTTTATAAATTAAACTATACTCTGCTTTGGAGCTGTGAGCTTTTTGGAGGCTGTTGCTTGCCCTCTGACACCAAAGCCATGTCAGTGGTAGCTAGCAGTTCGGAAGCTAAACTTGGCCGAAGCCTTTACCTTGTCTTGTGAGCTGCCTGCCTGCCTGGAATCTTGGTATTGTATGTTTCTATATGCTAGTCAGCCTGGAAAAATAAAGGGTTTTTTTTGTTATTCCTTCACAAGCCTTGTTTTTAAATATATATTTGCACTTAAATAAATCATTTATTTGAATAATCTTGTGTGAAATCTTGTCTACAGCCTCAAGCCTAAATCCAGAGTCTTGACTTGCTTGCCTGTGGTTAAAGATTTTGTGTGGAAAATCAGTGCTGCAAGCCTACCATGAAGGGCTGACTTCTGGAATAACTTCCCTGAGAAGTTCAGAGGGTGGCTGTGCCTCTTGAGCAGTTGGGAATAGTCTCAGAGCCAGGTGGCAACTTACTTTTTAGCCTGAAGAGAAGACATAGGCTCTCTGAAGGACTTTGGTGTTTTCCTGCCTGTGTTAAAAAGAACCTTCTCCCTTTCCCTGGGTTTGGGAGAACCCAGAACACAACCCTATATGTTATTGCTATTGCCTGTAACGTGAAGCATGAAGCTGCTTAAGCAAAGCAGCACTGAGTGTAGTTTAGGGTTGCCAAGTCCAATTCAAGAAATATTTGGGGACTTTGGAGGTGGAGCCAGGAAACATTGGGGGCGGAGCCAGGAGCAAGGGTGTGACAAGCATAACTGAACTTCAAGGGAGTTCTGGCCATCACATTTAAAGGAACCACACATCTTTTAAATCTCTTCCCTTCATAATGAAGGATAGGGGCACCTTCTTTTGGGGCTCATAGAATTGGATCCCCTGGTCCAATCTTTTTGAAATTTAGGGGGTATTTTGGGGAGAGGTACTGGATGCTATGCCGCAAATCTGGTGCTTCAACCTCAAAAAACAGCCCCCCCCCAGAACCCCAGATACCCGTGGATCAATTCTCCATTATTTCCTATGAGAATAAGTCTCCATAGGGAATAATAGAGTCCCCCCCCCCATTTTCTCTCTCTCACTCACACACATGCTTAACTATCTCTGGTGCAAGTGGGCAGCCGTGTTGGTCTGAAGCAGTAGAACAAAGCAGCAGTCTCTGGTGCCTCCACAACGAGGTCTGCAAAGTACAGGGGCTACGCCGCTCTTTTACACACACACTCACTTGTCTGAAAGGAAAGCAAAACAAACAGAGGGGCTGCACTCTCATGAGGTCTGCTGTTGCTAACCCTTCCCCATGAAGTACTTCTTGCTCCAATTTAAAGGCACACACACATTTTAAAACTGGACCTGCTTGCAGTCCTGCCCAAGATCTAGAGGTATAGGGCTGTGGAGGAGGAGCCTGTAAAACCGGGGAATCCCCTGATGGGACCTGGGGATTGGGAAGCCTAGTGTAGTTTCTGTCATTAGGAAAGCATGTGCATAACTTTTCTGTTAAAACCCAAAATCTGCAGAACACAGTTTATCTGTGCAAGTAAGTCTGGTAGCTTGTGCAGATTAAAAAAGAGAGATGAAATACAAAAACAAATCTACCATGGGTCTACTGTAGAGGTCTTCTGCAGCCAGAGAACAATCTAGTTCCTTTACAATTGCTTTACAGATTAACAGAATCTGAATGTATACAGTTTCCATTTGGTTTGCTGGATCTTTCAAAATAAAAGTTCCTAGTGGATCTCTCCTTAGCAAAGCTTTTTTTGCTTAGTCCCATGTTCTAAGTGCTGTAATATCTCAGACTGGGTATTCTGAGACTGCCAAATTTTTTGGCCACAGATCAGTTTCATCTGTTCCCCTTTTCAGGAGATAAAAGCTTTACCCACTTATTTGTTACCATTGTTTCCAGTATTTATAATATTTTGTTTTTTCATCACCTATACTTTCTTTTTTTGTTATAGTGTATTAAATAGTTACCAAAAAGGGGCCAACAATCCTTTAAGAAATAGGAAAATTATTATTTTTGTTAGCTGCAGTCATTCCTAGTCAGTGTTCTGTCACTTACTTAGATCCTTGGGTATGTTTGTGGCCAGAAATCTGTAACAGTGTGTTGTTGTCCCTATTAGGGATGGACATCAACCACAAAATGACTGATTTTTTAAAACTGGTATAGTTTGTGCTTCATTTTGACCCAGTCCATTTGGTTGCACTATTTCTGAAACAACAACGAACCACCATTTTTTCAGTGAAGGTTCAAGTGGTTTGTTAGAGCAGTTTGGCTAGACAGTCTGACATCAATTAAATTAGTTCCTAAGCAATACTGGAGGTAGGCTTGTGGTGAATCCTAGAAACACCCATAGTAATTGCCCATAGTTTTATTGACAGCTCTGGCAGCCAACCATGGAGCTTCCATTCTGTTCTATGGGAGCAGATTGCATATATACACCACACCCTGATTTAGCTGTTTTCACTTTACAGCAGGAAGAGAGAGGAGTTAGTCATCAAGTGAGAGAGAGTTGGGAAAATAAGATTAGGGGATTAGACTTTGGGCGTTTTCGCACTGACCTTTTACTGGCGCAACCACCCTCCTCACGCCGGCGGATCTGCAGGGATTTCGCACCAGAAGCGCCGGCGCAGCCAAAAGAGCCGGCTACTTCCATCGCGAAGCCAGCTCAAACGTTTTCCTGCTTCTTGGCGGTTTCCGTTTGAGCTGGCTTCGGGACGGAAGTTGCCGGCTCTTTTGGCTGCGCCGGCGCTTCTGGTGCGAAATCCCTGCAGATCCGCCGGCGTGAGGAGGGTGGTCGCGCCAGTAAAAGGTCAGTGCGAAATCAGCCATAGGCTGTTTGCCAGCTATAGAAATACAGTATACTGTACTTGGTAGAACCCATTGTTGTTGACATTCCATAACGAGGTGGGGAGGATGGAGGCCTTCAGGGTGCCTGTTTTGCACCCTTAGGCAGAAACCCTTTTGGAGAGTCCTGACAGGCTTTTTGTCCCAAGCAGAGAATGTAATATTTGATCATTCTTTTCTGTATATGTGTTTAATTAGTATCAGTACTTTTAAATAATGCAGCTATTTTTACTTTAATTAAGTGTCAGTTATTGGAAGTTTTCCTCTTGCAGTGGACCTCAGTATTTATTCATCTACAAGATCTTGTTTGCATATCCCTTCTGCTGCCTCTATATTTTAAGCTAATTTTCCCATCCAATAAAATAGGCAGTCTGGGTAACAATCCATCAGAACAGTTTTCCAGCCAATGCCCGCTGAAATAAAAAAAACCCCCTGTAGTATACATCTTTCTAAATGCAGCAACTTACCCTATGATATTACAAGGCAGATGAAAAGGACTCCCCCTCTAGGTAATCCAGGAAACCCCAAAAATTCCAGGTTGGCCCCAAATGATGACCAGCTAATCCCATGATATCTAAAGGTTGGGTAGGCAAGCTAATGGCAAAAGCCTGGCTAGGGGAGGTATGGTTAGAATATATGCTCAGAAATGGCTAGACCCACTAAATGTTGACCAGTGGGCTTCATTCCTAATTTGAGAACTCATGGGGCTAGGTAACTCATATTCTACTTTTTAGGTACTGTTAACATTCTTATCTAGAACTGCTGATCCCCAATTGGAAACCTGTTGATAACCATGCCAAAAATTACAATTTATACTCAATATTACTACACACTATAATTGAATAAGTCTGAATGTATGAATATTAAAGCATGATTTGCAACTTAATATACACTCATAATCATAACATACATAGAGTATCTATTTACACTATAACATATATGTAACAATCACAAAGCCAATTTGCTAGAACACATTCATAGAGTACACTAGCAAAATGTAACTGGAAATATTCTTCGGTACTGTAAGTACTCAAAAGGTGCTAATGATTCTCTCCAGAATTATAGTATGATAGTGACACACTTCAGGTAATATGAGCGTGTTTCAGTAGCATCCTTCATCTGACAAATTACTCAATTATTCTGGAACCAGTGCTCAGTACAATACTAGCACAAAAAACAGTGGTCATTTTCTCAAAAAGCACAGACAGTTCTCCCATGTGGCAATAAAGCCACGTTTTTTCATAAATTAACAATCCTGGAACCAGTGTTCAATACAATATAAGCACAAAAGTCAAGTCAGTTGCTCATAAGGCACAAGCGGTTCTCACAAATGGCTAGACCCACTAAATGTTGACCAGTGAGCCTCATTCCTAATTTGAGAACTCATAGGGCTAGGCAACTGATATTCTACTTTTTAGATGGTGTTAACATTTTTACCTAGAACTGCCAATCCTTAGTTGGAGACAGGGGATCCCCAGGTTTGGAGGCCCTCCCTCCAAACAAAAGAAAACACAAGGCAGGAGATGTCCACTAGGCATTCCATTATACCTTATGGAAACTGGTCCCCATAAGGTATAATGGAGAATTGATCCGAGGGTATCTGGGGCTCTGGAAGGGCTGTTTTTGAGGTAGAGGCACCAGATTTTCAGCATAGCATTGAGGGGGTCCAATTCTATGAGCCCCAGAATAAAGTGCCCCCATCCTCCAATATTTCCAATGAAGGGAAGGCATTTAAAAGGAGTGTGGTCCCTTTAAATGTGATGACTGGAACTCCCTTTGGAGTTCAATCATGCTTGTCACAATCCACCCCAGAAGTCCTCAGGTATTTCCTGAGTCAGACTTGGCAACCCTATTCTTACTGCAAAGCGCACATGTGTCTAAATCATTTTAGGAATACAAAAAATGCTTGAAGAACATGATTGTTACACATCAAACCATTGAACATGGAGGAAAAGATTAAATTACTAAACTTTTTAGAAAATTCTATGTTATTTCAATTGTGTTCTGTGTTGAGTCAAGGAATCTAGAATACCATGCAGATAAAATGGAGGAACAATGGGTTTTTTGTACTTATGCAACCATCTAATTAGACTTCAGCTGATGTATATAAAGGTAAAGATACAGTTAATTGGGTGATTCTTAAATGTTCCTTTTCTCAAATTGACTCTGCTTCCTAGAAATGCCCAGGCACATGATTACAATCTGGTGCACAAGTGTCTAGATAACCTCTGCTCTGCTGCAATTTGATTGGCTGATGGATTACCTGAATAACATGTTCCAAAAGGCCTTCAAAATAGCTGATGAAAATCACCATTAAAAACCATGCAAATATTACCATACTTATGAACAAAAAATATAGCAATACAAATGATAATAGCTAAACCTGTGTAGCAGTTGCTGAAACTCAATACTATATATTAAAAAAACAGCACTTAACCTCACCTTCTGAATATCTGCTGGGTATTTAAAAAAAGATTGATCTAATTACTGAAGGTAAGAACTGAGTGAGTTTCAAATGAGTGCCATTGCTATAAAAGCTTTTTTCTTTTTATTTTGTGGTTTTTTGGTGGCTGATGCTTCAGCAGCTAAAGAACAAGACAAAATATTCCAGTACATTAGGGGAACGTGGATTTGATTGGTGGGGAGGAAATCTATTATTTACAAGCTTCGCATGATATTGGTGGGGGGAGATTGCCAAGAAAAATCATTTTCTAATCTAAGCCCTTGGTTAACTTGGGAGAAGTCATTCCATAAATCACATAAGCAACTATGGATTTTTTCTCCCTGCCAGCCATTGCTAAAGCTAAATGTTCATTTACTTGCAATCTTTATTGGTCATAATAATGATAACATTTGTTCTGTTTCAGGCTTATACTGCATATTTTTTCTGCCAGAAGAAAAGTTTTCTATGTAAAATTGGGTTTTTCAATATGTTTATAGGACATGAAATAGCATGTCACATGTAAATTTCAGAACTTGGGGTTTGTGTGGTTACTGGGATGGGTATGTAGCAACGTGCAGTAAAACAATTCAAATCTCAGGTCCAGTGATAACTAGATAAAAGAGAAGAAATCAGTGCTATTTTTAACTGTTATTATGTGCTAATGCTGAGAAGGCTAGAGTGAAAGTGGCAGCATATCCATGATGAAGCATCAAGAACATCTTATAGGATGCTTATGGAGGCCTATGAGGTGGCAATGAAGACTGTGAAGAGGGACCTCTATGCAGCCTCCATTGCGTCTGTGAACTTGCACCCGGCCCAGTTATTTAGGACAATTTGATTGTTAACTGCTCTGCCACAGAGCAAGCAAAGCAATAAGGAATTGGATATTAGCTGTGAGGCTTTTGTGAGGTATTTCGCAAATAAAATCCTGTTGCGCTGCCAGGATTTCCCAACCACACTTGATGCAGTAATGGTACTGGAAGCCCTTGTCCATCTTCTAGTCCTTGTTGGATCAATTCAGCTGGCTGTCCTGGGAAGATGTCAACAGGGTCCTGGCCGCTGTGAAGCCAATCACCTGCCTCTTAGACCCGTGCCTGTCCTGGCAGGTCAAAGCCTGTAGGGATGGGGCCCAGGTCCCCCTGGAAGAGATTGTCAACTTGTCCCTCTTGTCATGGGTTTTCCAGTGGGACTGAAAGAGGCAATGGTGTGGCCACTCCTGAAGAAACCATCATTGGACCCTATGGTTCCATCCAGTTACCACCCAGTATCAAACTTACCATTCCTGGGTAAGGTGATTGAGAGAGTGGTTGCCAAACAACTCCAGGTTTTCCTGGATGAAGCATCTGTCCTGGACTCATTCCAGTCTGGTTTCTGACCTGGCCATGGGGTGGAGGAGACAGCATTGGTTACTCTCTCAGATGACCTCCAGAGACGTATGGATTGAGGAGGGTCAGCGTTGCTATTATTGTTAGATCTGACAGCAGCGTTTGATATGGTCAATTATTATCTTTTGACCTCCCATCTTGCCAATGTAGGAGTGAAGGGGACTACCTTGCAGTGGTTTTCCTCCTTTCTCTGGAGTCAGGAATAGAGGGTGGCAATCGGTGACACTGTCTCCCAGTAGCTCCCATTAGAATGCAGAGTGCTGCAGAGAGCAGTTTTGTCACCAATGTTGTTTAATATCTATATGCGCCACCTTGCCCAGTTAGTATTGAGGTATGGGTTGGGTTGCCCTCAATATGCTCTATCTGTTGATAGACAGCCACCCAGACTCTGCCCCAGGATATCTGGGCTGTTCACTGGAGGCCATGGTAGGGTGGTTGCAAGAGAGCCAGCTGAAGCTAAATCCATCAAAGACAGAGGTCTTGTGTCTGGCTGAGGTGGGATAAGTACAGGAATGAGGCTCCCAACCATTGGCAGGGCACTATCGTTGTTGGCACCAAGGTTGTGGAGCTTTGTGGTGATCCTGGATGCCTCATTTCCATAGAGGCCCAGGTCACTTTTGTATCCAGGTCTGCCTTTTACTATCTACCGAAGAAGTAAGGAATGCACAGGAACAACTGAAGTAAAGAAAATTGATTGTGCAAGCCAATATTCAAATTGTTGAAATATACACACTATCATAGAAATTCATATAATATACAATAGAATTTACAACATACAATCAACAAGATTTACACACAATTCATAAACATCCAGCACTCAACATAAACCACCATATATATAAATAACTTTCCTCCAGGTCTTTTTTCTTTCCCCAATTCAGAAATTCATTCCAGATATTGTATCCATAAGCCTAGTAGGAAATCAACTTCAGTAGCTTTGTAAGAAATAAATCTAGGTAGCTTAGAATTCAGTGTTCTTCCACAAGCTACCAAAGCAAAATCCTTCATGAGCTGCCAAAGCAGCCCCACCCCAGCACCTCCTCTGGCTTGTGACAGTGTTCCATGTTCACAGCTTCCTCAGGGATTATTCCTTAACAAACTATAACCAACTCATACATACACAAACCTCTCATCAGCTTAAAATAAACATTCCTTATTTGGCACATGCTATCTATGGCAGATGAGACAGCTGACTCCCTACCTTTCTGCCTGGGATCTGGCCACAGTGACCCATGCAAAGGTCACTTCCAGACTGGATTACTGCAATTCACTCTACGTGGACTTGCACTTGGATCTAACCCGGAACCCCCAGCTGGTGCAGAATGCGGTGGTGTGCCTGCTTGTTTCAGTGTCTTTACGGGCATGCATACAGCCGGTGCTCTGCCAGCTGCACTGGCTACCAGTTGAGAACTGGATCTGGTTCAAAATTTTGGTCTTGACCTTTAAAGCCCTGAATGGCCTGGGACCAACATATCCACAGGACTGCCTCTTCCCATATACCCCCCCCCCCGGAGAACTTTACGCTCCATGGATCAACATTTTCTGGTGATCTCTGGCCCAAAAGAAGTCCACTTAGCCTCAACCCAGGCCAGGACATTTCTGTCCTGGCCTCTAACTAGTGGAAGAAGCTCCCATTGAAGAATTTGGCTTTTTTTTAAAATTATTATATTGTTTTATTGTATTAATTAATTTTAACTCTGTATATTTATTAATTGGTTTTTCCTGCCCTGAGCCCATTGAGGGAAGGGAGGGTTATAATAAATAAATAAATACATACATACATTCATACATACATACATATTATGCATCTCCTCTTGCCTTTTTTAAAACCTTTGATGTTAAGTACTGTGGCAATTTCAGCATTAGTGTAGCTTCAGTAATTTCTACATATAGACTTCCGTTAAAGGCAGTGGTTTTCAGATGCTTCCCAAAAAGTTGTCAGATTCTTGGAAGCAGGCTTCTGAGTTGAAAGATGACTTGTTCATCACTACTGATTTTTCCCTTCTGTGAAGATTTGTTTCCTGACTCCCTTCAATAAACTATAATGCCTTCCTCCTGAGGAAGCTTTCTCCAAATTCTAGTGACTCTTCCGGCAGAGGATAGTCATGGCAGGTGTACCCACGCTAAGGACTGGCAATCTGCAATGGGTATTTTAGGAAGAATTTTCAGTTCATGTGAGCTCATGTGTGATGATATGACATTTTACCCAAATATTTCTGTAAGGATTTTCTACTTTGCTGAGTGAATATTGGTTTTACCCTCTGTGAATGCCCAGGCATCTAATCAACTCTTTATGAAGTCCGAACTACAGGGTTTGGGGCTGTGAAGCCATTAGTATGGTATGGAAAGCAATCCAAGAGCCAGGACAGTTGGCCTGACAGCATGTAAAATATGGGGACTTCCTGACTCTTAGAAGATGGTTTTAGTCTACCTCCCTACTAAATTTACTGTGGTGTGTGGTTTGTTGGTAGAACAAGGTTCCTTCAAAAAGGAAGGGAAAACAACCATTCTTGAAATGGGGCAGACATGTCTCAGGGACCCTAATTTCGTTTGTCCCTTGACACCCATACTAAGGGCTCACATGCTATAGAACAATTACGCTTCCTGGAGTGTTATTTGGGATATTACTATAACAGCACTTAAAGGGCCAGTGGACAGTAGTCCTGTTTTTAATCACCAGACTGCTAAATCAGCATGCAGCAGAGAGTCAGGCAGTGACAAGCTTTTCTCTGTCTCAAATTATGATCTAACCTGGAGAAGACATCATGCAGCTGTTTTGGTGGCCTCAGCTTGAAGCATTATTGGCTGCTGAAGTTTGCGAACTGAGTCTGGTAATTATGAACTTCAGCAACATCATGAAGCGAGTGGATGAAATGGAATTAAAATGAAAGCCTCAAGTGTTCCATTCGTCTGTGCTTTTTGAACTAGGCTACTTATTAAATCCAAGCCCTTTGATTTTCATGTGGCTTCTTTGTGCACTAAATCCATTCAAATCTCAGGGTGGTTTGTTTAAAGAAGGCTAGCTAGTTTTATACTCCTTTTCCATTTCCTAACCACCTTGACCTTTGTTTGGTATCGTGGCATTCTACCTCCTGAATTGATTTAGCTCTCATTTTCTTTTCTCCCAGGTCTGTCTCAGGTCTGGATAAGGAGCCTGACCTTGTGCACATGGAGGCTCGGACGACAGATGGATGTGAGTATCTCATCACCAAGCCTATAAAGCCAGAAAGGAATAGATTTAATTTCATCTGGCTCGTTTTTGTTTCTTGATTTGCATTTTAATTGATAAGGAAGATACGGATCAAAAAGCTCAATTTCCTGAGTGATACTATCAGATTCCAAAGGGAGTCAGTTGTACAATATCACGTACTGGGAGGGGGGGGGACATAAACTCAAGTTGAAAACAAAAAGAAAAATATGGGGATTTAAAAAAACCCTTATGTTTGAGGAATTATGAGTCCACATATTCCCATTAAATATCTTCCTACACATTTATAATTGTTTTCTGTCTAATTTTTATCTTGTGTACATCTCTTTTCCTCCATTTTGCCTCACAATCCTGTGAGGTAAGTTAGGGTGAGAAAAAACTGGCCCAACATTTTTCATTTCATTTTATTTGATTTATATCCCGCCCTACCCCACCAAAGCGGGCTCAGGGCGGCTCACAACATAAAAGTTCTAACAATAAAATTCAAGAATTAAAATACAATAATAATTTACATAATTAAAACAACAAATATATCAGTACATCACCCAATGAGCTTCATGGCTGAGGCTAGAACCTGGGGAGCTAAAACTGGTTCTTCTGCAGGAACCCACACCATGGTTCTTCACCTTCAGAATACATAGGTAGTAAGTACAATTAGTGGAATCACTCCTACTACAGCTATAAGTTACTTTAAGGTTAATGTAGGGAGGATCTCGAGGAAATTGCTGCATCAATCATTACTCCTTCCTGCCATTTTCTTTAGTATAAGGAATGGCATGTCTATAAAGAGATGTGTTCAGTACCTTTCCAAGCCAAAAACAAAAAAGGAGCATCCAAGTACATGAAGATACAATTGATTATTGAATAACACTGTTATGAATCAGTGTATCCAGTTTGACCATCTCCAGCCAATTTCTTAGTTGATGATTAAGAAGGAGCAGGGGACTTTTGAAATAGCAGCAACCATTCTGTTCTCCGTGATACATCTAGCCTTTTTTTTTTTACAATGTTGTGTTTAAAACAATTTTATTCCAGTAACATATGGTAACAATCATTTCTTTGCATTATTAATTACTTCTTTTTATCTATCCCATATATTACTTTTCTAACCTCCCCTCCCCCCATTACTTCACCCCCGCCGGTGTTGTATACTTAAAATACTAATATTTAAAGGTACCCTTAACTAATAAAACAAAAATTTCTATTTTTCTTTCTTTTAAGGCTTAATCATTATCAAACATTGTCCAATGTCCTTTTATTTTCCACTCTTTTTCTATATAATTTCTAAACTTCTTCCACCCCAACTTAAAAGTTTCTAGATCATAGTCTCTTAAAATTCTTGTCAATTTCACTCCATGTTATAACTTTTATAATCCAATCCCATTTCTCTGGTATTCTTTCTTGCTTCCACAACTTCACATACAATGTCCTAACATCTGAGAGCAAGTACCAAATTATAGTTCTATCTTCTTTTGGAAATTTTTCCATATATAATCCCAACAGAAAAGTCTCTGGAACTTTCTTGATTTCATATCCCAAGATCCTAGATATTTCTTGTTGAATCATCTGCCAATATTTTTTTGCTCTTTCACAAGTCCACCACATATGGTAAAAAGAACCTTCATGTTTTTTACACTTCCAACATCTATCTGGCATCTTATTATTCATCTTTGCCAACTTTTTAGGAGTTATATACCATCTATACATCATTTTAAAACCGTTCTCTTTAATACTATGACATGTTGAAAGCTTTATAGAATTCTTCCAAAGATATTCACAAGTTTCCATCTGTATTTCTTTATTTACATTAATTGCCCACTTAATCATTTGAGATTTCACTACTTCATCTTCTGTAGACCATTTCAAAAGCAGTTTATATAGTTTTGAAATTAATTTTTCATTATCTCCAAGCAGAACTATTTTCATTTCTGTTTGTTCTTTTCTTATTCCTTCAGTTTTAATGTCTTTTTCCACCAAACTCTTTATTTGTTGCATTTGAAACCAGTCATATTTATTATTCAACTCTTTCGCAGTTTTTAGCTCTATTTTACTGTCTTGTATTTTTAATATCTGATTATATGACAACCACTTTTCTTCACCCACATCAGCTGTTATTTTTATCACTTCTGCTGGCACTATCCATAACGGTTTTCTCTCATCACCATATTTCTTATATTTCATCCACGTATTCAACAAATTATTTCTTATGTAATGGTGAGAGAAAAAACCATCCATCTTTTTTCCCCCATAGTACATATAGACGTGCCAGCCAAATTTATTTCCATGACCTTCCAATGTCAAAAGTTTTCTGTTTAATAGCATCACCCATTCTTTTATCCACACTAAGCAGACTGCTTCATGATATAGTTTTAAATCTGGTAATTGGAATCCTCCTCTTTCGCATCTGAAAATTTTCATTTTGATCCTTGGCTTCTTCTCAGCCCACACAAATTCTGAGATCTTCCTCTGCTATCTATTAAACTGTTTGCTGTCCTTCACAATCTGAATAGTTTGAAATAAATACATTATTCATTATTCATTTTGATTGCACCTATTCTTTCCAGCAATAACAAATTAAGTTTATTCCATTTTATCATGTCTTCATCCATTTTATGCCATAGCTTCTCATAATTATTTTTAAAACAAATCAATATTCTTCATTGTTATCTCCACACCCAAATATTTTACCTTTGAAGTAACTTCACAACCCATCAGCTTTTGTAACTCCTTTTGTTTACTTACTTGCATATTCTTACATAAAATTTTTGATTTTTCTTTATTTATATAAAATTTCATGAGTTCTCCATATTCTTGTCTTTTGTAATATTCTACAATATTTACAACAGTCCTAATATTGTCTCTTATCTGTCTTTTGGGGAGAAACCCTGCTTGATCTTCCTTTATAAAGTTTATCAAATATTGCTTAAGTTGTTCTGCCAGCATTCTTGTGTATATTTTATAGTAATTATTCAATAATGAGATCGGTCTATAATTTTTTTACATTTGTGACATCTCTATCTTCTTTTGGAATTAACGAAATCACTGCTTCCTTCCTTCCATGTATTTGGTATTTTACCTTTTAATCTTATCATGTTCATCAATTTTTGGCGTTTCGGTATTAATTCCTCTTTAAAGGTTTTAAAAAACTTAGCTGTATATCCATCTGGCCCAGGTGCCTTTCCAATTTTCATTGCATTGATCGCTGCTTCAATCTCTATTCTTTCAATTGGCACATTCAAAACTTCTTTCATATTTTCTGTTAAGGGTGCTAATTTAATATATTTTTTCTTTATTTTAACACCCTTAAATAGTTTAGCATAATATTTAAAAAAATCTCTTTTTATTCCTTCTTGATGCACCATCTCTCTTCCATCAACCACAATCTTACTAATAATTTAACTTTCTCTCTTTTTTTTTCAATTGCTAGGCCAGGTTCTTTCCAGGTTTATTTGCTCCCTCAAAAGACTTTTGCTGTAATTTTTTCAAATTCCATTCCAATTCTTTATTTAATAAATGTCTCATTTGTGTTTGTAATATTGTAATCTCCCTCAACATTTTCTTTTTCCCTGGCCTTTTCCTTAATTCACCTTCTTTTTTCTTTATTTCATTTTGAATGTCCAACATCTGTTTATCTTTTGCCCTCTTATCTTTATTGTTCAATGTTATCAATATTCCTCTCATTACTGTCTTATAGGCAACCCACACCATCTGGAATTCAATATCTTCTCTGTCGTTTATTTGGAAGAAAACTTTGGTCTTATTTTCTAGAGATGTCACTATTTCTTTATTCTGTAGTAAATCTTCATTTATCTCCATCTTCTTGATTTTTTCAACGAATTTGTAAGCAACTTTATTGGGTTATGATCAGCTCCTATTTTAGGCAAAATCTCAATTTTCATAAGAACATAAGAGAAGCCATGTTGGATCAGGCCAACGGCCCATCCAGTCCAACACTCTGTGTCACACAGTGGCAAAAAAATTTATATATACACACACACTGTGGCTAATAGCCATTGATGGACCTGTGCTCCATATTTTTATCTAAACCCCTCTTGAAGGTGGCTATACTTGTGGCCGCCACCACCTCCTGTGGCAGTGAATTCCACATGTTAATCACCCTTTGGGTGAAGAAGTAACATGTTAATCACCCTTTGGGTGATTCTTTCTTTGTTATAAGGCCCATATCTTTAGTGCCCCACAACATGTCAATTCTAGAAAAAGAATTATGTCTTGCTGAAAAAAAGGTATAGTCCCGTACATCAGGATTAAATTTCCTCCATATATCTTCCAAATTTTCTTGTTTAACCAATTCAAAAAAAGATTTTGGCAATTTTCCTTCTTTGTTATCTAATGCATTTATCTATCTAATGCATTCTGAATTGTTCCATTAAAGTCCCCTATTATCAAAACTTGATCATATGTCAATTCATCAAGTTGTTGTGTAATATCCTTAAAAATACATCTTTCGCTCCATTTGGTGCGTACAATCCCAATAACAATGTTTTTTTCCCATTCAAATTTATTTCTACTGCTATAAATCTTCCATTTTCATCTTTAAATACTAATTTCAGATCCAATTCCTGTTTAACATAAAAAAATCACTCCCCTTTTCTTCTGCTCAGCCAGGGATTAAAATTCTAATCCCAATTGTTTATTCCATAAAAATTTATAATCCTTCTGTTTTATATGTACTTCTTGTAGACAAACTATATTACAATTTTGCTTTTTAATCCAATGAAATGTTGCCCTTTTTCTGGTGAATTTAGTCCATTTACATTCCAAGATAATAATTTGTAATCCATCATGGTGCAAATTCTTTATGTTTTTCATAAAATCTATGCAGTTCCTGTTAATTTGTAATTGTAGTTCTTTTCCCCTGAAGTTCAAAGCTCAGGCCTTCAGGTATTATCCTTCTATATCTCATTTCATTGTCCCTAATTTCTCTGTCAGTTTTCTGTATGTTCTTCTGTCGTTTATCACTTGCCTTGGTAGTTCCTTCATGATTCTTACTCTACTACCTGCCACTATCAATGTCTTTTCAAAATTTTTGTTCATGATCTTTCCCACCATTTCTTTTGTCATATATCTTATGACCACATCTCTTGGTAGATTATTTTTTTTTGCATAGAATGAATTCACTCTATACATATAGTCATACATATTTTTAGTCTCTTTAGGATCTTCCTCCAAAAATTCTGCAATTATCTTTATTATATATTCTTTCAAGTCACTCTCTTCCTTTTCAGGTACTCCTCTCAGACGTATCTGAGTCTCCATCAATTTGCAGTCATGGATTGCCACTTTTTCTTGTATTTTCAACAAGGTGGAATCATGTACTTTCATTCTCCCTTCTACCTCCTGCACTTCCTTAGATGTTTCCTCCATCTCATTTCTGAGATCCTCAATATCTTTTTTAATCTCTTCTATAATTTCTTTCTTAGAGGCAGTTATCATGTCTTTCATACCTTTCATCATTCTAGCCTCCATTGCCTCTAATTGTTCCTGCATTTTCTCCAGAGAAGTAGCCCTTATAGGGGTTTGCTTATGCTCTGACATTTAAAAACACCAAAAATTTTGTTCTCACCAATTTAAAATTTAACTATCACATTCAAAAGATTAGAGCTTGCTTTTTCCAGCAAGTCTAATTTTGCCGTCCTCAGAGCCTCCTAGGCTGAGATATTAATTTTTAATTTTTAATTTTTTTATTTCTTTCAAAATGGCAGTTGCGACTTTCTACTTTTCTTTAAAAAATTTTCTTTTTCCTTTAAAAGCTTCTAAAATCCAATATTAACAATAATGTCCAATAGTATTTGTCCTTTCATCACCTCCATTATTTCCAACAATTATTAATGTCCCGAACACCTTAAAATTATTATTTTAATTTTGACCTCCTTGCAATGGCTGCCGATGTTTTTCTATGGTATTATAGTCCTAGAGTAGGCTTTTCATCTAATGTTTCCTGCTTAACTTGCCACCAAATCCCATTTTCACTGGTAGAGAGATCTCACAATACTTGATGTATTTCCTGTGTTGACTGTGTATGCTGCACTCTGTGACAATGGTGCTCTTTTTTCAAAACCGCAAGTAGACCAAACAATAAATTCCTTCTCACTTTTAGCACTGTCCTTTAAATTTAAAAAGTCCAAATTTCACCTCTTCATCCCTTCTTCTTCCAAGCTTTCTAGATTTCCATTTCCCACATTTTGATTTATTCTGTTTAACTTTAAATAGTCCCGGAATGAAAGATAGTAATCTGTACCTTTTCTGCAAATTATCCAGATCCACACCAATCTTGTATAGCTTTAGATGTTTAGTAATGTCCAAGAAGGTTAGGATTCTGTTGAGCTTATGTCAAATAAATGACTCTGGAAACTTCTGCAGATGATGAAAATGCAACTATTCTCCGGAGACCCCTCAAAGGAGCCCCCCCCCCCAGGACTCCCTTTTAGCCAAAGTAAATCTCCTCAAAGTTTTCTGTGCATATCTTGGACTAATCTCTGACTGAGAAAAGTAGGCAGTAGGCATTAATTTGCCTTCCACTACCCTGAACAGCAGTTCCAGCCTGCTCCCTTTATGAGAAGCAGCTCAGCTCGGCATTTTCCTACCCCGAACACTGCTGCATATGCACAAAAAAGGAGGTTCTGTTGCTGACAATTACTGAATAACACTGTTATAAATTGATGTATCCAGTTCGGCAATCACAAATAGAATGCTATTTTCATTAGGATTTTGTGGGAATCTTTGCTTGCCATTTCCTTAGTTTGTGACTAAGGAGGAGAAGGGAACCTTTGAAATGGTGGTAACCATGCTGTTTCCCACAATACATCTAGCCTTTTTATAGTGTTATGATATTATAACATTACTGTATATGCAAAAAAGGAGGTTCCATTGCTGATGAAGTACATGATGACACATTTAGTGTGTTTAATAATTATAGAACAGTGTTATAAATATGTGTATGTAGTTCAGCAATTGCCAGCCATTTTCTTAATTGGCGACTAAGGAGGAGCAAGGGACCTCTGAAATGGCAGCAATGATGCTGTTCCCCATGATACAACCTGCCTTTTTACAATGTTATTGCTATATATAATTCCCCTATGGTGGTGGCCAAAGGGAGCTCTCCCATTGGCTTATAGGTGCATTCCATGCACTCAACAAATAATTGTCCCATTATACATTAATCACCAACTCTGCGTTCCCATTGACTGACTCCCCTATCCCCTACGTACTACAGGCCCAGAAGCCAAAACAGTCTTACCTCATTCTTCTCTGTGTTCTCTCCATCAATCCACCTCAAAAAGGTGGCTCTACTGTGGCCTCATGAAACATTTCCTCAGAGGCCATGGTGGCCACCTCTTTCCCATCACTCTCTCCCTCCCCCACCCCCCGGGGAAAATGCTAGCCAGAGGCTGTTGTCAGGTAACCAATGTTTTATTCATTTTATTAGAGTCCACCCTCCAAAGCAGTTATTTTATCCAGGGGAGAAAAGATCTGTTGTCTGGAGTTCAGTTGTGATCCCAGGAGATCTTCAGGCACTACCTGGAAGTTGGCTAACCTAGGCCTTGTAGCATCTTCTGGATGACTTGATGCCACCTGGCTGTCATGACTTAACTAGGCCTGGCTGCTTGCTACTGTTCAGCAACAGCCCCCCTATGACAGCCAGTGTGACTTAGCAGTTGCCAACTCCAGGGACCTCAGAATGGTACAATGCCATAGACTCCACCCTCCAAATTAGCCATCACTGTTGCCAATCTCTAGGTGTGGGCTGGAGATCACTCAGAATTACAACTGTTCTCCAGATGGCAGAGATCAGCTTCTCCTGAGGTGGGTGGGGGAGTGAATGTATTCACTTAGGGTGGGAAGACAGCAAGGGTGGGGGGAACTCACCCAGAGCCTCTTTCTAGAGCCTGTTGTATTTTTCTTCAAAATGGGCATTATTCCTAGTGATGTTATAATGTTAGTGCACATGTGCAAAAAAAAAAAGAGAGGTTCTGCTGCTGATGAAGTACATCATGACATGGCTGTACTACCCTTTTTTAAAGGAAGTGCAGAACACATGGAGAGGGTCACATCTGAAATCAAGAAAAAATCCCTGAAATACATGCCCTTTTACAGAAAGGATGTTGCAAAGTCAGAGCATCAGCTGGGGATTCAAGTCACCGGGAAACAGCTGCAACATTTAGGTGCAGAAAAAGTCCAAGTCTGTAGTGCTTAGACTTTACCAGATATTGGTTTTCAGACATCATTTCCTCCCCCATTTCTATCATCTAAAAGCATCTGATTGCATTCCTTACTTCAGAGAATGATTTTACCCCTTCTACAGCCAAGCATAACTATATTAAATACTTCTGATTCAGTATCTCTATATTTGCCTTTCCTGGATTTTGGCCTCTGACGAAATTACAACTTTGCTCATTTGGGTTTTTCCCATAATGCTGTTTTACTTTGGGGAAAGTGTGCGGATCACTGATGTGTCCTTTATGTATTTGTTCAAAATATTTATATCTCACAGTCTTAACATAAAATTTATAAAGTGACTTACAATAACTATCAAAAAATACAGGTAAACAATATTGGCTGATCTCTTTTCACTCTGGCTTTTTGCATTTATCTGTCTCCTAAAGCCTTGTTCTCTAAGGAGTATCACCCTTCTGCTTTCTGACCAAATTGATTATTTAGTATACATGCAAATCACACTAGTTTACTGGCTTTATGAGTCAAATCAAAATGTCACAAAGTAGCGAATACAAGCTTACAAATTTCTCAGAACTCACCTGTCTATTAAGAACAAAAGTGTGTGTGTGTGAGAGAGAGAGAGAGAAAGAGAGAGAGAGAGAGATTTGAAAAGACCCAAGTATATCTGCCATTTGTAACTTTCTGAGTTCAGAAACCAGGAGGTTTAAAGACTTCATTATATGGTACTCCCTGATCAGTTTTGCTTTCTTAATTTTTCTATTAATGTATGTTTAATTTCTGTGGGCCCATAATGAAAGTGAAACAAGATTAGGATTAATACTGTATTTATATTCATTCAGACTAAACCCCCCCCCTTGTTTCTATTTCCATACATGATGTTGTGCAAATCAAAACAAAAATAGATTGCATCTTATTGATAAGATAAGGAGTAAAATCACCCAAAATAAATGAATAAAAGGCTGTGAAAAGAAAACCTCTCTTATCTCCCTGTGAATGTTATCTAGGTGACCTGTTTTGTATATATTTGATTATCAGTGTAATGCTCTCATAATGAAATACTTCTGAATAGGCAGCCATTGGTTGTCATGTCAACACCAGCCATTTATTTGCATCTATCTGCTGACTCTGTTTTCCCCCTCCTATATTTCCATCTTTATTTTGTCACACAGTAGTTTCAGATTATTGAGCCTAGTTGGGTTAAGAGTATATGAATGGTTGTGTGGTTAAAACAGAAGGCAGGCAAAATTAGGTCTTTGCATAAATTTACCACATTTTGAGATTTACAAATCCAGTTAGCAGATCACAGAGTCTCATGTGTGAACAAAATTGCATTAACTCAACTTGAACAGGAGAAAAAATGGAGATATGTTATTTAGATCACAGCTGACACCTTCTCTGGGAGCTGAAATTATGGTGTTGGGAGTTCCACGGGATTTATATATACTGCCAAGTCTTGGAAATGCTAAGGCCATTTATTATTTACTTGCTGAAATGGTTTCTTCTCTGTGCCCCCTCCCCCCCCCCCGGTAAATCAGCTTGTGGTTGAGGCACACAGCTTGTGCAATTGGATGTGCTTAAAATACCCTGGTTTCAACAGAGAGTTTTGGTTATAATAACATTACCATGATTGGAAGGGAAAGTATTTGTGAATTTGAAAGAAAAGGAATGTGACAGGAGTTTGATTATTTTGGGACTCAATTAATTGTTTATAACAACCACATATTTTCTAGATCCTTGTTTGAAAAATTATGTATGGGAAGATATATATGGTTTTCTGGGAAAAGACCAGGCCTCAGATTCAGTGGGAGCTCACAGGACCTGAGCTCCTGAACCTTTCTGAGAGTTCCACCTCCTTGTCCATTGAATAGTAGATGCAGCTGCATAACAATCCGTAGATGAGCTCCACCACCTATTTTTCTACAAAACGACCCCTGGAAATAGGGTTGCCAAGTCCAATTCAAGAAATATCTGGGGACTTTGGGGGTGGAGCCAGGAACAAGGATGTGACAAGCATAATTGAACTCCAAGGGAGTTTCTCTACTCATGACTTGCAGCCAACTTCTTCCAAGTAACACAGACACCCCATCCCAAGAGGAAGCCTTTCCAATCAAAGACAGGAGCCTCTGGAGGGAAAAAAAATCACATGGTGGCTTTGGGGGCAGGGCTTCCCCCCACCAGCCAGCTGACTGGGGGCGGGAAGGAGACTGGGAAAGCAGAAGAACCCCCATTGGGACCTGGGGATTGGCAAGCCTACCTGGAAAAGACTCATCATCTATCAGAAGTATAGCAGAAGTATGTAGATTCAGGGTGTAGGCAAAGCATTGCAGACTGTGTATATCAAGATCAGGGTCAAATAGTAGTCACAGTTACATTTGCGTGGGAGAGAGATTTATATCCAAAACTGCATACAGGCCTTCTGGACACAGGTCTAGAGATGCCTGGGTCCTAGACAAACTAACAATGTAAATGTCCATATAACGGGGTTGCCAGGTCCCCCCCTGGCCTCTGGCAGGGGATGAGAAGGAAATGGTTGCTAGCTCCAGGCTGGGAAAGTATTGGAAATTTGGGGGTGGAGCCTGGGAAGGACAGGAGCCTCACTGGGGTACAATAGAACAGAGTCCACCCCCCTCAAAAAAGAAGAAGAAATAAGTGTCTTCTGCTGCTCAAGATTTGTGAATCAATTAGCTTCTACAGGCACAAAAGGAAAGGAAAGAGTCCACCAAGGAATCCATTTTCTACAGGGAACTGATATCTGTAGTCTGGAGATGAGCTGTAGTTCTTGGAGTTTTCCAGGCCCCATTTGGAGCCTGGCATCCCTGCCATATAAGCAAGCTGTGAAACTATGCCCCCAAATTGGCAAGTGTCTAAATTTGAGGCCCAGATTGAGCTTGAGGCCTTCCTGTTTCTCCCAGCCTCCTCTCTGGACCTGGCTGTAAACAACAGAATACTGGGGAGGGGAATTATTGCAATGACAGCCCAGAAGGTCCAGTTTGCCAGAACAAGGCACATAACATTATGTTGCATAGCACAGATTAAAACAAGATTCAGACAGAGTAGTAAAGAATCCACTAAGAGTGAGCATACAGTAGTATGAAACAGCTGGGGAAACTACAATATTAGTTTCTGTCAGTAGTGCGTGGAAGTTCCGCGTTGTGAGTGTGCTGATAAGAGCAGCCTCGAGTAAAAAGTCTACAAAGACACAACTTCTGTAAGCCAGTTGAAACAGTTGTATTGGGGATACAGCAATAGAGTGGTTAAAGGCAGTCCAAAGTAGTCAATGCACAGTTAGTCCAGTCAGGTCAGAAGTACAGAGTCACAAGTCCAAAGATTAGTCTACACATACCAGGGTCATTGCCATCATCAGTCAAACGGACAGAGTAACGGTCTCTGTTATCAAGTAGCTCTCCACGTCTCCAACACTCCTTCCTCTCCATCAACCCAAGGCAAAGTCTAAGGACTAGGCTGCTGGTTCTTATGGTAGAGCTGGCCTATCAAGTTACACCCCACTTAACTAGCTTCACATGCCTCTCATTAGCTAGTATAGTTGGAGTTACATAATGTTGCATCAGCAGTTTTCCTCTTAAAGTGCCTGATGCTGTCATTCTCCCCTTATGTAACGACATGTACTATACATTTTTTCCATCATAAAACATTCAGTTTTCTTAACATTCATTCATACAGCATGACTTCACTGTCTCATTTTCTAAGCCCCAAAGCTGTACAACTTTCTTTGTGCTTTACATGGGTTTGAATCTTAGTAAACAAATCTGCGATATTGGCATTCGTTTCACAGTACTCTAGTGCTATCAGTTTGTCCTCTAAACATTGCTTAACATTATGAAAGCGTACATCTGTATGTTTAGACCTACTCTTGACTCCATGAGAGGTTGCTAACTGGATAGCTGCCTGATTGTCTTCCCTTACAACAATGGGATTCATGTGACATATGCCAAAATCCAACAACAGTTGTTTGAACCAAATGATTTCTGTACACACTGCGCTTAATGCGGCGTATTCTGCCTCGCAGGTGGACAGAGACACATGTTTTTGTTTCAGTGATCTCCACCCAATTAGGGCGCCACCCAGAAAGATAGCCATTCCTGTTGTGGACTGTCTAGTTTTAGGATCATTTGCGAAACTAGCATCCGCATAGGCGTACATATCAAGATCACCAGTAGGTGTTAAGAATAAACTCAGGTCTATGGTTTGTTTCAAATATCTCAATATGTGTTTGGCTGCTAGCCAATGCATTTGCCTAGGATCTTTAACTGCTCTAGCCAAAACATTAGTGGCCATGGCTATATCCGGTCTGGACCAGTTTGCGAGATATGACAGACTTCCAATCAGGGATTGATATATTCCTTGATCAAACAGTGGACTCTGTTCACATTCAGATTCATTACATGGTAGCATAGGATTTTGTACCCCTTTACACTGTTCCATTTTGAACTGTTTTAGTAATTGGGATATCTTTGCCCTCTGTGATACCCTGTATCCATCATTTACTTTAGCAATTTCTAATCCAACATATTGCCTGATCTCTCCTAGATCTCTTACAGTAAATTTTGCTTTCAGAGCATCAATTGTATCACTCATTATTTTGGCAGTTTTGCATATCAGTGCCAGATCATCAACAAATATTAAGATGATGGAACGTTGCTCCCCTGTTCCCTTCATGAACACACAGGGATCTGCAACTCCTTGCTTATAACCCATCATTTTAAGGTTATCCACCAAATGTTGGTTCCATTCGAACCCGGATTGCTTTAATCCATACAGGGATTTCTTAAGCAACCAACAAGTGTTAGCATTATCACCATCATCTGAGACACCTGGTGGTTTTTTCATATATATACTGTGCCTCAGTGGTGC
The DNA here is from genome assembly GCF_032191835.1 of Heteronotia binoei. Taxonomy (NCBI): domain Eukaryota; kingdom Metazoa; phylum Chordata; class Lepidosauria; order Squamata; family Gekkonidae; genus Heteronotia; species Heteronotia binoei. The sequence goes on along the minus strand of NC_083228.1, from coordinate 71,978,129 downwards.
ATGTAAGTATGCTGTTTTCACATCAAGATGCCTAACTAAACATTTCTGTTTGGCAGCAATTGTGAGAGCACAAAACAGTGATGTGGCCTTCAATGTAGGCGCAAAAGTTTCGTCATAGTCTTGCCCCCCCTGTAAAAAACCTTGGGCTACAAGCCTGGCCTTGTACTGAGTAGTACCATCTATGCCAGCCTTTAGCTTATACACCCATTTACACCCTATGAGTCTCTGACCGATAGGTAGAGTCGTTTCCTCATAGACGTGCTGGTTTTGCAGGGACTCTAGTTCAGACTTCATTGCAGCGCGCCATCCAGCCTGCTCGTCTGTTGATAGGTGCTGTATGCTTTCGTAACTCGAAGGTTCAGCAATCACAGCGCATGTCTGTCCTGGGCTGTAGCGATCAGGTGGCCTCGTTTCTCGAGTGGACCGCCGAAGAATGGGCTCTTCAGCTGCATCAGACACAGTCTGTTCTGTTGCCGTCTCAGGTTGCAGAGAAACGCTGGCTCCTGGCGATGTAGGAGTTAACGGTTCATCCTTGATGTCTCCGTTGCTGGGCGACGGGCTCCTCCTCCCCCTCCTAGGAACGGGTAGCGGCTCTTGTTTCACTCCTGCCGGAATGATTAGAGTTGAGGACGTTCGTTGCCAGCCAACAGTTTTTTCAAGAAAGCTAGCCGATGCGCTAGTCGTTATTTTCTTCTCCCCATCATGGCAAAACCTGAAAGCTCGATGGTTGTTAGTATAGCCAACAAACAATAATCTTACTGCCTTATTTTTCCCTTTCCTTCTGAGCTCCTTTGGGATGTGGACGTACGCTGGAATCCCAAATATCCTGACATGCTCTAAGGAAGGTTTCTTGCCGTACCATGCCTCTGCAGGAATCATACTTGTAGCTGACGACCAAGACAAGTTTAATATATGAGAAGCACACATCATGCCTTCGCCCCAGTAACTCATAGGTAAATTACTGTCTTGTAACATGCAAAAGCACATATTGGTCAGGGTCTGATTTCTGCGTTCGCAGAAAGCATTATGCTGGGGGCGGTAAGGAGCTGTGCATTTCCTTTCAATGCCGTGCCTCCTGCACAGAGCAATCATCCGCTCATTACAGAATTCAGTACCGTTGTCACTTAAGATAGTCTTAGGGTACTTCCCTGTCTTGCGGTGCACAAACCGAAGCCAATTATGAAATGCTTGGAATGTTTCTGACTTAGACCTAAGTAGGTAGCAGAATCCATACCTTGAAAAGTGGTCTTCGATACATAATGCAAATTTTGCTCCGCCCAGACTCCTTGTAGGGAATGGACCTATCAGGTCAAGGAACACCAGGTCGAGTATGTCATCGGACTGAAATTTGCTTGGTGATTTTGCAGCTGTCGACTTGGATTTCACAGCCTTGCACACCTCACACTCAATATAACACCCACACGGCTTGGTCTTAATCCCAGCTGCCTGAAGCGTCTTCTTCACTGCCTGGAAATTAAGGTGCCCCAGCCTGCGGTGCCAAAGATGAATGCAGTTATCATGCAGGGGTTCATTAGTACTCACATGCTGTACTGTTTGCTCCTTCTCCAGGAAATAGAGGTCGCCTTTCCTCTTAGCTTTTGCAGTAATTTCACCTGTACATATATTGCAGTCAGTAGCTGTAAAACAAACTTTATAATTGTGTTCAGTCAATGCAGAAACTGATAACAAATTATAATTCAAGCTTGGAACATTGAGCATTGGGAATTTCCTCCCCAGGCTCGGGATGTTGACAAGACCATTCCCAGCTACATTGGCAGTCAGCCCATTTGCAAGCTTCACGCTCTGACCTTGCGTAGGAGTAAAAGTCTCAAAGAGCCTCCTGTCCTTGGCAATGTGCTCCGTAGCACCGCTGTCAATCATGAATTGCTGGCTACTGCTGGAGGAATTATTAATGATTACATTGCACCCACCTCCTTTGGTAACTGCTGGAGAATGTTTCTTCTTGTTCAAAGAACACTGGCGTTGCAGGTGTTGTGTGCTCCCACATAAGTAGCACTTACGCACAGCTTTTGTTTTCGCTACTACTGCCTTGCACTCTGCCCCTTTAAGAACCTCCCGGACAGGTACATTCATTGTTGAAAGAAAGTGAGCTGCGTCCTTCCGTCTCATAGCCTCATTCAACAGGCGTTGGGTGATGCTGGACACGTTAATATCAGCTTGTGGAATAATATCAAGATTAGCCACAAATTGGTCATACGTACTGTCCAGTGAACATAGGATTATGTAGGCTTGCTGCAGGGGAGTAAAAATTACCTTCTTGTCCTGCAGCTGGTGTAACATACGAGTCATGTGCTCCAGATGAGTCATCATGTCACCACCGGCCTCCAGACGTGTGGATAAGAGCCTTTTCATTAAGAAAATGTGTGACCCAACACTTTCTCTCTCATATATCGCCTTCAGTGCATCCCAGCACGACTTGGCTGTATCGGCCCCTTTAATATGAATGAGCTGTGAATCCTCCAAGGTCAAGCCTAGCAATGCAAACGCCTTCTCGTCATTGCTCTTATGCTTTGCAATCACTTCAGCATCATCCACTGCATGTAGTGTAGCTATGTCTGGGGGGTGTGCCACGTACTCCCACAGCCCCTGGAACTTCAACAACAGGGTGACCTTCTCTGACCATGTCCCAAAATTATCTCCATTAAGCCTCTGTATCAAGAAGCCAGAGATATGAACGCTGGACTCCATAGTTGCCTGTAACACAAACAAAGTGCCACGCCCCAAACTGTTTGCTTACTCACGAGTAGAACTTCTGGCGAGTGCTGCTGCAGACAGTGCTTACTCTCACGCAGACCACGCTGGGCCCATAACCGATGTCAGTAGTGCGTGGAAGTTCCGCGTTGTGAGTGTGCTGATAAGAGCAGCCTCGAGTAAAAAGTCTACAAAGACACAACTTCTGTAAGCCAGTTGAAACAGTTGTATTGGGGATACAGCAATAGAGTGGTTAAAGGCAGTCCAAAGTAGTCAATGCACAGTTAGTCAGTCCAGTCAGGTCAGAAGTACAGAGTCACAAGTCCAAAGATTGGTCTACACATACCAGGGTCATTGCCATCATCAGTCAAACGGACAGAGTAACGGTCTCTGTTATCAAGTAGCTCTCCACGTCTCCAACACTCCTTCCTCTCCATCAACCCAAGGCAAAGTCTAAGGACTAGGCTGCTGGTTCTTATGGTAGAGCTGGCCTATCAAGTTACACCCCACTTAACTAGCTTCACATGCCTCTCATTAGCTAGTATAGTTGGAGTTACATAATGTTGCATCAGCAGTTTTCCTCTTAAAGTGCCTGATGCTGTCAGTTTCTATTAGTAGACTAGGACTCACAGACATTTGCAGGGCTATTTTTGTAGCAGGAACTCTTTTGCATATTAGGCTACACCCCCCTGATGTAGCCAATCTTTCAAGAGCTTACAGGGCTCTTAGTACAGTGTCTACTGTAAGCTCCAGGAGAATTGGCTACATCAGGGGTATGTGGCCTAATATGCAAATAAGTTCCTGCTACAAAAAAAAAAAAAAAGCCATGGCCCTGTTTCCTTCCTTATTTCAGTGTTCTCTGACCTCCCAAGGGCTTGTTTTGCTTGCCTTGGCAATACAGGGAAGAGGTAGAGTTTACCTATAGTAAGCAAGAAGAAATGCTGGCCTTTGACACATCAATATTTCTAAGCCTGGTGGGCTTGTCAAGGCTGACCCAGGGAATATCTGCAGACTTTGAGGGTGGAGCCAGGAACAAGATTGTGACAATCATGATTAAACTTCAAAGGGAGTTCTAGACATCATATTTAAAGGGATCGTACTTCTTTTAAGTGCTTTCCCTTCACTGGAAATAATGGGTGACGGGGGCACCTTCTTTTGGGGCTCATATATTTGGAACCCCTAGTCTAATCTTTTTGAAACCTGGGGGTTTTTTTTCTTAAAAGAGGCAGTGGTGGCTATGCTGAAATTTGGTGCCTCTACCTCAAAAACAGCCTTTCCAGAGCCCTAGATACTCATGGATCGATTTTCTATTATACCCGATGGGGACCAATCACCATAGAGTATAACGGAATGCCCAGAAGACATTTCCCTCCTCCCACTCCGCTTTCTGATAACCCTGAAGGGAAGAGAGGGCCTTCAAACCAGGGGATTCCCTGTTCCCAACTGGGGACTGGCAACTCTAAAGCCTGGTCACCTCTTCAAGGAAAAACCATTTTTGAGTGCTTCATGCCCTGATAGCCTGTATCATTAGGCAAAGGAGGGAGGGAAAGTGTAAGACCTTGTCCCCCTTCTGTTTTTTTTTTTTTTGGGGGGGGGAGTAATTGTGTGTGCTGCACATTTTTTAAAAAAGTTCTATATAGTGGATTGCTGTTTCAAGTTCCTATGCTTGTTGTGTTTTAATCTGCCATGATTATGGCAGGACGTTATTATCATTAAAATAATAAACTAAAATAAAATAATAACAAAAGTACCATGGCAAGCAGGAGTCAAGCACAGCTAATGGAGAAGGGATGTAAGCCTGGCAGTTTCCTCAGAAAATACTCTCTTCCAAACAAGTCTTTTGTGTTCAACAGGAAGATTTCCAGGATACAGTATTCTGACTTCCAGAGCATATCCAGTGCTTTTTTTCAGTCCATAAACTCCTGAGCTACATTTGTTCATGTTTAGTTTTTTGTCCTATTACAGATGCCCACTATATTACCTGTAGGATTCAAGAATGTTCAGAGACCACCAGGAGTGGGCCCTTTCTGCGCTCTATTGACACAAGTTCACTTGTCGTCCAAGATGAATACATCTTCATCCAGGTACGTTACCACAAAATATGAAATAATGATAAATAGTCTGTGTTGAGCACATTTGCATCTTCCCAATGTAAAGAAAATAAAGAGAATAAACAGTTAATATGTACAAAGAAAATTCTTTCCCTCTTTGTTGAAGTATCAAAACTGGTCCAATGTGCAAAATAATTATGTATCTGTTGCCATATGATAATACAGATATGAAGCAACATATAGCTGTTGTTCTAGCAAAACATAATTAAATAAATCACTGACTCATTCAACTGTTTAGATTTTAATTATTAGATTGATGTTGCCCTTCCTCCATGAAACTCAAGGCAGTGTATATACTCACATTTTATCCTCATAGCTATAAGCGATAGGATAGGCTGGGAGATAGTGATTGGGACAAGGTGAACCTGTGAACCTGATGGCAGAGCTGGAATGTTAACCTAGGTCTACATTGTCCTAGACCAACCATTGTATGGCAATGGCTGCATTCAGGCATTGCACAAAAATGTGGCTTGAATATGCTAATTATGGTTATTCTGATAGTTCAAATTGGCCTATTCCACTAACTGTATTTTCTATATTATTTAACATGTGTTTTCATGTGTGTTTCCTTCCATTTTCATCCCCCAAATTTCAGTCTTAGCCTTTTATATTTCTTTTCTTTTTATCTGTTGTAAAGTGACCAACAGAATATATCAATATCCTTGTGCTATTTTCTAGTTTTATGTAATGCCTCCATTTTTAATGTATTTAATTATATTCAGTGGTGAGAAGGAACTAATTTAGTAAGGTTGCTGCATATGCTGACAAGCATACCATGGAGAAACTGATTTTCATAGCTTGGGCAACAAAAGGCCGTCTAGACTCTGTCAGACAATCTAATTTCATTTAGCAATTGCCTTTAAGTGACTGTTGTAGTCAGTATTTGTGAAATACCTAGATGCTGGAATTTTGGGATCTCGCAGAGGTCTGAGAGGAGCGGAACAGAGCACAGCAGCTCTCATAGCTGAGACAGCTGGAGAAGTCGCTGAGAATTTGAGTTTTGAAAGACTTCATTCTGAGGTTTGTGGGACTGCCTAAAATTCTGTGTTGTGATAGCTGGGGAACTGCTCTTTGTTTGGTTGAGTGGGCTAAAAGTGAAAGAGATTGAGAGTGATTGCTGCTGTTTGCTTAGGAGTGCCTCTGCTCCACCCTCTTTGCATTTTAAGCTGCGCCTTGCCAAAGGCAAGAGCTAAAGGGCGCTTGGCCTGTGGATCTTCGGCTAGGGGCTCTCTAATGACCAAGAACCCAGATCCCTGATTTCCTTGTTCTCCCAATAAGGTAAGTTGACCCTCTAGAAGGGGAGCCACTTAAACAAACAGCATTTAAAGAGGACTGTGTGTGTGTGTGTATCATAAAGATAGAATGCCAGCGGGGGGGGGGGGGGGGCTTTCCAGTGTTTTGCACTGAGTGTCACATGTATGACTATCTACCCAAAGGACAGAAGTCTTGGGTGTGTGCTCGATGCAAGGAGCTCCTGGTCCTCAGGGAACGAGTTCGTACCCTTGAGGCCGAGGTGACTTCCCTGGGGAAGCAGAGACGGTCAGTTAAGCACTTGGGGAAGACTCTTGGGGGCATATTAGATGAGCCCCGCTCTGAACGTAGCAGCCCCGTTGCTGTCAGAGAGCGTGAGGGTCGAGAGGAAACAGGGCACCGTGCTGAGGATAAGGGGAATGTGCCCTCAGAAGGGACCTCTTCTTCAGTTGGTGAGCGGGAATCCTTTCGCGCCAAGGAACCATCCCTGGGCAGGGGGAGAGGGGTTTTTTTGGTAGTTGGTGATTCGATCCTTACGCAAGTAGACAGCTGGGTGGCAAAACCGCGTACTGACCGTATGGTGACTTGCCTGCCTGGTGCAAAGCTAGCGGACATTATGCGTGTAGTAGATAGGCTGATAGACAGTGCTGGGGAGGAGCCTGTGGTCGTGGTGCATGTTGGCACCAACGATGTGGGGAAATGCAGTCGTGAGGTCCTGGAGGAAAAATTTAGGCTGCTAGGCGGGAGACTTAAGGCCAGGACCTCCAAAGTAGCCTTCTCGGAAGTCCTACCTGTTCCACGTGCAGGGCAGGAGAGACAGGCACAAATTAGAACTCTCAATGTGTGGATGAGACGATGGTGTAAGGAGGAAGGGTTTAAGTTTGTTAGGCACTGGGATGCTTTCTGGAACAAGTGGGAGCTGTACAAAAGAGATGGTCTCCACTTGTCCCCGGATGGAACCAGGCTGCTGGTGCTTAAAATCAAAAAGGTGGCAGAGCAGTTTTTAAACTAAATCTTGGGGGAAAGCCGACAGGAGATGAAATGTCTCTGGTTTGGGAGGACTCGTCTCAAAGAGATGAAGGGTTGGCTGCTATTTTTCTACCGGGTAACAGATCAGAGTTGTCCACTGTGATGGTGACAAGCAGTATGGACTGTCTGCCAGAGTCTCGAGGCGGCAAGAGGAAGGTGGCGGACCTAGCTTGCCTGGGAAATTATAGATGTTTGTATGCAAATGCTAGAAGTGTTCGAAGTAAAATTGGTGAATTGGAATGCTTAGTGTTGGGAGAAAACATAGACATTGTGGGAATTTCAGAAACTTGGTGGAATGAGGAGAATCAGTGGGACACGGTGATTTTTGGATATAAGTTATATCGGAAGGATAGGGAGGGAAGGGTTGAAGGTGGGGTGGCTCTGTATGTCAGAGAGGATATACAATCCAGTAAGACTGAGGTCAGAGAATTAGATTCCCTTTTAGAAATGCTTTGGGTTGAAATAGAGGGCCCAAAAGGAAATTAAACTATGGGAGTTTGTTATCGCCCACCAAATCAAAAGAGAGTGGACGATTATAACATGAGGGAAGGCTTAAAGATAGTGGCTAAACATAAAAACTGTGTCGTAATAGGTGATTTTAACTACCCGCAGATTGATTGGGTCAATATGTGTTCTGGTCAAGAAAAAGATATTGAGTTTCTTGATGCTCTCAATGACTGTGCTATGGAGCAGATGGTCTCAGAACCTACCAGGGATGGGGCGATCCTGGATTTGGTCCTAAGTAATGCCCAAGACTTGGTGAGAGATGTAAAAGTGATTGCGCTGCTTGGGAGCAATGTGTCAGAACTTGTAACTTTCTCTCTCTCTGCCTTGGCCAAACCGACTCCATGCTGTAACCTAACACTAACACAGAGTCCACAGCCTGAGCCATTAACCCTGCCCTCTTAGCTATTTCAAATATTTAGGGCTCCAGGGCGGGCGACAGATAGTCTCTGTTCAACATCCACAGGTGCCCTTTTGAAGACAGGCCATTTGGCCTTCACCACGGGGAGGCATCCTCCCTTCTGATAACGAAGCCTGGGAAAAGAGACACTTGTCTGTAACCCGTGTGAATGATAGCTTTATTGTACTTTACTGATGGCATAAAATGTAACCAAATGCCAGGGCCCGGCATTACTGTTATCTCGTTGTTCTAGCACTGTAGTTCTTCAATAAAGATCCTAACTTTGCAACAAGTATTGGAATCGTCTGAAGTTCGTTCCAGTTCTGACACAGTGACCATAATGTTATTGATTTCACCGTTTGTATAAATAGAGAGTTGCCCAAAAAGACCGCCACAACCACGTTTAACTTTAAAAGGGGTAAATTCTCTGAGATGAGGAGGCATGTGAGGAGGAAACTGAAAGGAAAGGTAAATATGGTCAAAACCCTTGGGGAAGCTTGGACACTATTTAAAACTATAATCCTAGAAGCTCAGATAAAATACATACCACAAGTTAGGAAAGGCACAAACAGGCATAAGAAAAGGCCTGCATGGTTAACAAACAAAGTAATGGAAGCTGTAAAAGGTAAGAAGGACTCCTTTAAGCAGTGGAAAACCAGTCCAAGTGGGATTAGTAAAAGGGAACACAGGCTGTAGCAAATCAAATGCAAGACTGTGATCAGGCAGGCAAAAAGGGACTATGAGGAGCATATTGCAAAAAACAGAAAGACCAACAATAAAAATTTCTTCAAATATATTAGAAGCAGGAAACCAGCAGTGGGGCCCTTGGGTGACCATGGGGTAAAAGGATTACTGAAGGAGGATAGGGAAATGGCTGAGAAGCTGAATGCATTTTTTGCCTCTGTCTTCACTGTGGAAGATGAGAACTTTTCGCCCGCCCCAGAACCACTAATTTTGGAAGGGGTGTTGAAAGACCTGAGTCAGATTGAGGTGACAAAAGAGGAGGTCCTACAACTGATAGACAAATTAAAAACTAATAAGTCACCGGGTCCGGATGGCATACATCCGAGAGTTCTGAAAGAACTCAAAGTTGAACTTGTGGATCTTTTGACAAAAATCTGTAAACTTTCATTGAAATCTGCCTCCGTTCCTAAAGACTGGAAGGTAGCAAATGTCACTCCCATCTTTAAAAAGGGTTCCAGAGGAGATCCGGGAAATTACAGGCCAGTCAGTCTGACTTCAATACCGGGAAAGTTGGTAGAAAGCATTATCAAGGACAGAATGAGTAGGCACATTGATGAAAACGGGTTATTTAGGAAGACTGAGCATGGGTTCTGTAAGGGAAGATCTTGCCTCACTAACCTGCTACATTTCTTTGAGGGGGTGAACAAACATGTGGACAAAGGAGACCCAATAGATGTTGTTTACCTTGACTTCCAGAAAGCTTTTGATAAATTTCCTCATCAAAGGCTCCTTAGAAAGCTTGAGAGTCATGGAGTAAAAGGCAGGTCCTCTTGTGGATCAAAAACTGACTGAGTAATAGCAAGCAGAGAGTGAGTATAAATGGGCAGTCTTCGCAATGGAGGACAGTAAGCAGTGGGGTGCCGCAGGGCTCGGTACTGGGTCCCATGCTCTTTAACTTGTTCATAAATGATTTAGAGTTGGGAGTGAGCAGTGAAGTGACCAAGTTTGTGGATGACACTAAATTGTTCAGGGTGGTGAGAACCAGAGAGGATTGTGAGGAACTCCAAAGGGACCTGTTGAGGCTGGGTGAGTGGGCGTCAACGTGGCAGATGCAGTTCAGTGTGGCCAAGTGCAAAGTAATGCACACTGGGGCCAAGAATCCCAGCTACAAATACAAGTTGATGGGGGTGTGAACTGGCAGAGACTGACCAAGAGAAAGATCTTTCGGTCGTGGTAAATAACTCACTGAAAATGTCAAGACAGTGTGCGTTTGCAATAAAAAAAAGGCCAACGCCGTGCTGTGAATTATTAGGAAGGGAACTGAAAACAAATCAGCCAGTATCATAATGCCCCTGTATAAATTGATGGTGCAGTCTCATTTGGAGTACTGTGTGCAGTTCTGGTCACCGCACCTCAAAAAGGATATTATAGCATTGGAGAAAGTCCAGAAAAGGGCAACTAGAATTGTTGTGTCCTAGGCTCAAATGGGAGAACTGTTACTTTTGGAGGGAACTGTTACTTTTGGAGGGAAGCCGAACAAGCCAGAGCTTGAACTCCACACCAGGGTTCCAGAGGGAGGCCTAAGCGTGCCCAATCAGGGGAAGGATTGAAACATAAGTAGCCAATCAACATCCAGGCTCATACTGTACCCTGATAGGCCCTTAGGGCCCTGTAAATAGCCAATCCATGTAGATAGTTAAGGACCAATCAGAAAGGGGGAAGAATTGTATAAAGGAGCGGGAAGTTTGAACAGAGCTCAGTGTGTGTGTGTGTTCCTGAAGTAAAGCTTGCTGAAATCACTCTCCGACTCTGGTCTCTTACTGCGCCGATCCCAGTACATTACAGGGCTGGAACACTTTCCCTATGAAGAAAGGTTGAAACGCTTGGGACTCTTTAGCTTGGAGAAACGTCAGCTGCGGGGTGACATGATAGAGGTTTACAAGATAATGCATGGGATTGAGAAAGTAGAGAAAGAGGTAGTTTTCTCCCTTTCTCACAATACAAGAACTCGTGGGCATTCGATGAAATTGCTGAGCAAACAGGTTAAAACGGATAAAAGTTAGTACTTCTTCACCCAAAGGGTGATTAACATGTGGAATTCACTGCCACAGGAGGTGGTGGCGGCCACAAGCATGGCCACCTTCAAGAGGGGTTTAGATAAAAATATGGAGCAGAGGTCCATCAGTGGTATTAGGCACAGCGTGTGTGTGTGTGTATATAAATTATATATATATATAAATTTTTGGCCACTGTGTGACACAGAGTGTTGGACTGGATGGGCCATTGGCCTGATCCAACATGGCTTCTCTTATGGGATGGTGTGGAATGAGAGAGAAACCTTTCTCCGACACTGGTGCTGTGCAATGCCAGGTCTATCAACAATAAGATCTCCGTTCTTCAGGATTACCTGGTGGAACAGGCAGTAGACCTGACTTGTTTGACCGAAACCTGGATGCGGGATGGTGAAATTGTTTCCTTGTGGCAGCTGGCCCTCTCAGGCTTTTCGGTCCTCCACCAGTCCCAGATTGATGGATGGGGTGGAGGTGTGGCAATGTTTATCCGGGAGACTTTCTCCTTCAGGGCACTCCCTGAGACATGGAATGCTGGCACTGAATGTGTGGGCCTGCTGCAGGATGCTGAGGAAAGCTTGGCCATTTGGCTGGTGTTCCATCCACCTAACACACCAGCCAGTGTCCTGCCTGGCCTGATAAATGCTATATCCACCTGGGCACTGGAATATCCCAGACTATTGGTTCTGAGAGACTTCAGTGCCCATGCCGAGGATGTGGCCTCCTCGCAGGCTAAAGACCTGGTGTCCTCCATGGCAGCACTAGGTCTCTCCCAAGTTGTTTCAGCTCCCACACATCTAACGGGTCACACACTAGATCTTATCTTTGTTTCAGGGATTGGAATAGACTGTATTACCATGGATGTGGTGCCATGGTCAGACCACTTTGTCCTGAAGGCCCAGTTGGTCACGCCTAACCCTCCCTGTTTAGGTAGCTGGTGGATTTATGCTCGCCTGCAGAGCCAAATGGACCCCAATAGGCTCCAGGAAGCTCTGCAGGATGGTACACCCTGGCGGCCCGTTGGATGAGCTGGTGGAAGACTGGCAAAGCCGTCTTTCTGAAGCCATTGACATGGTCACTCCCCAGCATCCTCTCTGCCCCCATACCAACTTGGCTCCTTGGTATTCCTTGGAGCTGAGGCGGATGAAACAGGAGCTGAGATGACTAGAGAGAGTGAGGCAGAAGGCCTGAGATGAAGCTGCTAGAACATCTTATATGTCATTTATGAAGACCTATAAGATGGTGATGAAAGCAGCAAAGAAGGAGTTCTATGCTGCCTCCATCGCTTCTGTAACATTGCACCCAGCTCAATTATTTAGATTAATTCAGTCATTAACATCTTTGCCTCAGGGCATGCCAAACATTAGGGAATTGAATATAGGCTGTGTGGCTTTCACAGATTATTTTGCAGATAGAGTCTTGTCGCCCCACCATGACCTTCCAGCCACAATTGATACAATAATGGAACTGGTAGCTCCTTGCCCGTCTTCAGGTCCCGTTTTGGACCATTTCAGCCTGCTCCCTCAGGATGAATTTGATAAGACCCTGACTGCTGTGAAACCCACCACTTGCCCCCTTGATCCTTGTCTGTCATGGCTTGTTAAAGCCTGTAGTAATGGCATGCAAACTCCTCTGAGGGAGATCATCAACTTGTCCCTTTCAGCGGGGCATTTCCAGGGGCCTTGAAGGAGGCAGGCCTCTCCTGAAAAAGCATCTTTGGACCCTATGGTCCCTAGCAAACTACCACTCAAGTCTTGAACTTGCCGTTCCTGGGCAAGGTGGTGGAGAGGGCAGTGGCAACGTAGCTTCAGACTTTCTTGTTGGAGGATGCTGATGTCCTGAATCCCTTCCAGTTCGGCTTTCACCCTGCCCATGGGATGGAGATGGTGTTGATCACCTTGGTGGATTATCTCCGGAGGCATCTCAATTGAAGTGTTCAGCGCTGCTGATTCTTCTTGATCTGTCGGCAGTGTTTGATATGGTCGACCGCAAAGTGTTAGCCCACCGTGTCACCGACATGGGGATATGGGGGCTGGCCTTACAATGGCTGGTCTCCTTTCTCCAAGGTCAGGGACAGAAGGTGGCACTCGGGGGTGAACTATCCCAGTGGCACCCATTACAATGTGGTGTGCCACAGGGAGCAATTATTTTCCCAATGTTATTTAACATCTACATGCACCCCCTTGCCCAGATTATCTGGAGATATAGGTTGGGGTGTCATCAATATGCAGATGACACCCAGCTCTATCTGCTGATGGATGGCCACCCAGATTTGGCCCCAGAGGAACTGGGTAGGGCACTGCAAGATGTGGCTGGTTGGTTGCAACAGAGTTGACTGAAATTGAATCCATTGAAGGAGGTCCTGTGCCTAGGTTACGGGGGCTGGGATCAGAGATCAGGCTCCCATCCTGGGAGAAGAGCTTGGGGGTATTCCTAGATGCCTCTCTGTCTATGGAGGCTCAAGTTACCACTACTGCCAGATTGTCTTTTTCCATCTGAGGCGGATCAGGCAGTTTGGTGATCACGATGTCCATATGTATGAAAAGTAGGGGGCTTTCCTTACAATGTAATATGAGAAGCATAATATACTTTTTTATGAAATAAAGATTTTGAAAATTTTGTGCATACAATAATAAAAGCTTACTTAATTGCTTCACTTTTTATACATAGAGACAAAAATTAAGTTGATAAACTTAGGAATACATTATAGTTTTTATACAATTTAACAGTTTATAGCGATCATGTTATTAAGGTAAGTGTCTGTTCAAGTGCATAAGATGTTTCAAAACAAACAGGTTGCTGACACTCCCCAGACCATGAAGTCAAAAGAACTACTGGGAATAAAAATGATACACAGATATTGTGCAATATAAGACATTGCCAAGCTGAAAGTAGTTGGTATTGCTATTAGATTGGAGAATATGAGCTATTATACTATTTGTGTCAAGTCATTGAGTCTAGACAAATTAAAATAAAAACTAAAACACTTATAAGCTAAAGGCAGCTAAGTAATAACACGTAATATGAACTATATAATATTGCAGGGAATAAATAGAGCAGTAGTTATAAAGTAAAAACAATAAATACTGTGTAAGATGTTGAGAATAATATTAAATAACAAATCATAATAACTGACCTGTGTTGAGGCTCACTACAATAATTTCCTGATCTAAAAGAAATGTGATATAGAGTAGAATGAAAGATAGCAGTTAGGAATAAAGTATCTTTAGATGCAGAGGGTCATATAGAAAACAGTCTTGCGAAGAGATGAAATTAATTAAAGGGAGCCACTTTAGCGGTGAAGTTAGTTTCTTTTGGGAAAATTTCAACTTGTAACAGCTTGTCATTTATTTTCTCCAAAAGGAAATGATCCCATACATGTTTTAGCTAGTTCGACCTGGAGGGATTTGAGATGACCTCCAGTAGGAGGCAATAGAAGACTTCGCTGCAGCCAGTAAGCTAATGATTAGGTCTTGTCTGATTTTGGAACGTTCATGTCTTCGCAATGGTTTAAAAAAATCAGAGCAGGTGAGAATGGCAAGGTGTAACTGGTGATTATTTTAATTTGAATTAGAATGTCTTTCCATAAGTTCTGAGTGCTTGGGCATTCCCACTAACAATGAGCATAAGATCCTATGCTTCCACATTTCTTCCAACATTGCAGGGATCTGTTTTTATCAAATTTAGCTTGCTTTTGCGGGGTGAGGTACCATCAATGCAAAATTTTGAAAGATTGTATTCTGGTTACGGAAATTGTCGAGGTGAACATATTGGATGAGTAAATGTTTGCCCACTGGTCAGGCGTGAGATCCATGTTGTAATCATAGTTCCACTGTTGTTGGGAGGGAGGCGGTGTGCCATCGTCTATGTTTGCTACAATTCCATAAATGGCCGATATGAGACCTTTTGAGCGTACATTTGAAGAGTCCAATAATTTCTCAAAGGACCGTTAGTGGTGTTTTCAAAATTTTGGAGAGGTAAATTGAGGACATAGCATGATTCAATTGAAAGTAGAAAAACCAAGGTAGTGACTTGCTGAGTTTTAGATCCAATTCAGATTTGGGTAAGAGACCTGTGCATGAAGAGATATCTACAATACGGTTGAAGCCTGCTGTTTTCAAAGTTTTTAGATGAGTAGTACAATTGTTTTGGTGTAGCCATGAATTGATGAGAATCGTGATACAGGAGGTAGAGCCTTTAACGTAAAAAAATCCCAAGCCCTGAAGATAGACAACAAGAAGGGATTAGAGCAAACTGAGGATGGGTGATTCGATGATTTCAGCCAAAGTAGATATTGAAGAGAGAGCGGTGATATCAATGAATGTATAGGTTTAGAACATTCAATGTCATTTCCACATCGGGCTAGTTTGACTGAGGAGACTAACAATGTTGAGCGATGATAGGTTGAGAGGTCTGGGAAGCTCAAACTACCCTCAATTTTGTTGCGTC
This sequence comes from Heteronotia binoei, assembly GCF_032191835.1. NCBI lineage: Eukaryota > Metazoa > Chordata > Lepidosauria > Squamata > Gekkonidae > Heteronotia > Heteronotia binoei. Next base: position 71,962,920 of record NC_083228.1, on the reverse strand, counting down.
TTAATGTGAGAAAGCGTATTCTTGGTGTAATGTGAGGAGAAAGATTGCTTGTGAGTAAGGCAGCAGCAGCTGTGAGTGTGGCTGGTGGCAGTTTGTCTTTGTCCTAGGTCTACACTATGGAGTCCAATGTAAATGCTTCTGGTTTCCTGATAACCAAGCTGAATGGAGGCAATTACAATACATGGGCAGAGAAAGTCGCTATGTTGTTAAAATTCCAGGGCCTGTGGGAGATGGTGGCTGACCCGCCTGATATAACAGCTCTACATGCCGAGGATGACGCTGAGCTGATTATTAAACTCCGCAGGAATGATGAGAAAGCTCTATCCCTAATTGGGCTAAACCCTGGGAAATTCGCAACTGGTCCATATCAAGGGTATCAACAGTGCCAAAAGTTGCTGGGATGCTTTAAAAGCAATATATGTGCGAGAAAGTGTTGGCTCTCAGTTATACCGGTATCTGATGCAAAAACTATTGAGAGCACGTCTGCAGCCAGGTGGTGATATGATGCAACACTTGGAATACATGAAACGGACTTTGCTGAGCTCCAAGGGAAGGAGGTAAATTTTTCTTCCTTACAGCAAGCTACATCGTTTTATGCTCGTTGGATGAAAGTTTTGACCAATTTGTGGTAAACTTGGATGTGGTGCCTCAAACAGAGATAATATTACCCACCGTTTGTTGAATGAGGACATGAGGAGATGGGAAAATGCCCATCTCCGGGAGACTCCAGCACATTCTACAAGTAACAAGAATGCCTTGAAGAGCATTAAAGGAGCCAAGCATGAGCATGACGCTGCAAAGGCTTGTGCAGTGCGTAAGTGCTATGGGTGTGGCAGCACAACTCATTTGCTGAAACAATGCAATATAAAGAAAGGCAAAAGGACTAAAATTAACTCCAGAGGTGAGTGTGTGAATGTGATAATCAATGAACATTCCTTCCTTAGTGCTCACCTGTTCTTAATTGACAGTGGTGCGTCCATGCACATTGCCAAGGACAAACAACTATTTAAGACTTTTACTCCTGTGAAAGGCCAATGCGTGTCGCTGGCTGATGGCGTTTGTGCAAAAGTGACTGGCAGAGGAACTGTGTATATGGCAAGCCTAGAAAGAGAACTGGAAATGCTATATGTGCCTAATTTGAAGTATAATTTACTATCTGTATCATCTTTGACCCAACAAGGTTTTCTAGTGTCTTTCACAGCGGCTGACTGCGTCATTAGTGCCCAAGGTCTGTCTGTGAAAGCACGTCTGCAAGGAGACCTCTATCTCCTAGGAATGGAGAAATGCGTGCAGGCAGTATATGCAAATGAACCCCCCCCCCCCCCCATGATGAGTGCATACATATTTGGCATAGACGTCTCAGACATGCAAACTTTTCTGCAGTGCAAAAAGACTTTACAAATGTCAGCAGGTGTAAGGCTGAAACCATGTAGATCCTATGTGGATTGTGATATCTGTAAGGCTGTAAAATCTAAATCTACCGCTGTGAGAACCCCAGGCAATTTCCAGAGCAAAGAAATCCTAGAGGTGGTATTCATGGATTTAATGGGGGCCGTTTCCAGCAAGCCTTGGAGGAGCTAAATACGTTCTATCAATAGAAGACCATTACAACAGGTATGGATTCTGTTTCCTTCTTAGTTCCAAAGCATATATCTACCAAGCTGTATCTAACTGGCTCCGGTTTGTGCAAAGGTAAACGGAGAAGTTGCCAAAATGCATTGTCAGTGATAGAGGCAGTGAATATGTAAATCAAAAGATGGAGAGGCTATTCCAGAGAAATGGAATAGAGCAGAGACTCACAGCTACGTATCGGCCACAACATAATGCATTCTGTGAAAGACATGGACAAACATTACAGAATATGGTGTTTTTGTATGTTGATGGACAGTAACTTGCCAAAGCACTACTGGGGCGAGAGCTTTATGTGTGCTTCCCACAATCTGAATCTAATTTGGTCATCTGCTACAGGACAGATTCCTGCAAGTGTGTGGTATGGGAGAAAACCATCACTTGATCATGTGAGAACATTTGGTATCCCTGCATATGTGAACGTGCCCAGTCAGATGAGAAGGAAGGGGCACAAAAAAGCCAAAAGGATGATATTTTTGGGTTACCAGAACAATCACTTCAAGCTGAACATGCACTTCAAGAAGGAGACCACGTCATCCACTTTGAAAGAACTGAAGTCCTTTCTATGGCCTCACATTATCATACCTGCCTGAACAGAGAAGCTATTGAGATTTACAAACACCAGCACAACTTTAACAGCACAACTTTAACAGAAAGGAAGAAGGCATTTCCATCCACCAATCTTGGTATCCAGCTCTGCAAAACACCCTACAGACTATAAATTGCAGAAATTCACAGAACAACCAGCACATTCCCCAGAACAATCAGCACAGTCAACAACCATCTTCCTTATCTTCACACCCCTTCCAACCCTCCCAGAAATTAACACAGAACAATGGTCACATTCAACAGCCAGTTTCTTTATCACTACCCTTCCAGGAAGCCCCACCAACCAATGGGCACATCCACAAACCTATTGCCCTTTCACCACATCCCCTCCAGCCTAGAAATAGCAGCTCTCCAGCAGCCCTGGCCTCACTCAATGCACAGCAGCCAAGAAGGTCAGAGCGCCTGCTCCGGCTGCAACGCCACTGAGGATGGAGAGACTGTGTCGGGAGAGACTACTGCTGAACAAACTTTGCGCAGGTCTAATCGAGAGAGGAGGCAGCCTGACTGGTACGTTCCAGGTACTGCATGTTACGTATCTGTGGAGCCCTCAAGTTATGAGGGGATATGCCAGTTACCTGAAGAAGAACAGACTGGCTGGCAAGAGGCAATGAAGTCTGAGCTTGAATCATTAAAGCAGCTGCAAGTTTTTGAGGAGGCACAACTACCGCCTGTACAAAAACTTATTGGCTCTTGCTGGATGTTTAAGATCAAGATCAAGAGCGGTGCTGATGGTAAAGTGCAATGCAAAGCACATCTTGGTTGCCCAGGGCTTTGCACAGAAGAGCAGTGACTATGACAAGACATGACAAGTTCCCTATTATGTGCGTTGGTTCTTGCTGCAAAGCAAGGTTGTTGTGTAAGACATTTAGATATCAAAACAGCTTATCTACATGCACCCCTAAGACATGAAATCTGTATTAAGAAACCACCAGGTGTTCCAAATGATAATTCTAACTGTTGGTTACTTAAAAAGTCTCTTTATGGATTAAGGCAATCCGGTTTTGAATGGTGTCAACATCTAACTGCAACCCTTAAACAGCTAGGATTCAAGAAGGGGATTGCAGACCCATGTGTATTCATAAAGGGGAAGGGGGGAGCAAAATTGTATGATTCTGATTTTTGTTGATGATTTGGCTATTATTTGCAAGTCTGATACTGTGATGAACAATGTGGTAGATACTTTAAACAGTAAATTTACTGTAAGGGACCTGGGACAGATAAGACAATATGTCGGTCTTGAAATCCAGCAAGTACCTGGGGGATTTAAAGTGTCACAGAGAGCAAAGATTGCTCAGCTCCTTAAGCAGTATGGCATGGAACAATGCAAAGGAGTGAGCAGCCCTATGACTTTGGAATATGAAAGGGATGATTCAGACAGCCCTATGTTTGATAAGGAGATTTATCAATCCCTTATTGGCAGCCTCATGTATCTGGCTAACTGGTCCAGGCCAGACATAGCCATGGACAGTAATCTATTAGCCAGGGCAACATCGCAACCTCAGCAAAAGCACTGGTTAGCGGTAAAACATGTTCTAAGATATCTAAAACAAACCATGGATATGTGTTTGTATATAACACCAAAAGGAAATCTTAGTTTATCTGCTTATGCTGATGCCAGTTTTGCTACTGATCCAGCTACTAGGCAATCCACATCAGGCATTGCTGTATTTCTTGGTGAAACACTAGTAGGCTGGAAATCAACCAAACAGAAACATGTTGCACTATCAACCTGCAAGACTGAGTTTGCAGCATTGAGTAATTTGTGCAGAGAGCTGACATGGTTTAAACAGCTACTATCAGATCTGGGTGTGCAGATTATCCATCCCATTGTAGTGAAGGAGGATAATCAGGCCGCAGTCCAACTAGCTTCATCGCTAGGAGTGAAGGGTCATTCTAAGCACACTGATGTGTGTTTCTATAATGTGAAACAGTGTGTATCTGAGGGGCTGATACAGTTAGAGTACTGTGAAACAAGCACAAATTTGGCTGATGCACTCACCAAGGTGCAAGTTGCAAATAAACACAAGGAGAATTGTCTATTACTTGGAATTAAGAAAAATGTATGTATCAAGGATTTCCCAATGGGGGAGAATGGCAGTGTCCTATTACTTTAAGGTGAATTGGAACTGCCAATAGATTGTGTCATCCTTGAGTACAGGTGCTATAGTGTCATCAGGTGTGAGCCATTAACCAATTTGGAATGGGATTGGCTAAGGTGATTTGAAATGCAGTAGCCAGCTACCTGTTCAGTGTGGGATAGGAAAGGACGGATATAGCGTGGCATACTGTTGGATGGATATTAGAATTGATGACTGTGGACTGTATATTGACTATTCATTTGGACTTTGTATCTGTACTTCTGCCTGGCTCTATTGGATGTACGTGTATGACTATTGGACTGGTTCTTGACTTTGATATCTGCCTGAACCCAATACAGTTTGTTGAACCGACTGTCTGTGTGAGTGTCTTCCTTAGAATTACAACTGAGACTGGTCTGACCAGAGTTACCCAGCGGGCGCTTCTACTACAACTCTGTCAAGGACTTTTTGGACCATTGGTAGAGGTAATGAGAACTAATGAAGGTTTGGGGTTTTTTTTAATAGATTCAGGGGTAAGATAGAGGATTTCAAATGGTTGATGCACAAACCAGAGATGTTGCTAAACACAAGCAGATTTTCTTGAAGTCTTGGCAATGAAGTTTCTGGATCAGTTATATATAATAGCATATCATCCGCGAAAAGGCTGATTTTAAAGTTGTGTTCACCAATTTTGATACCACCAATAAGAGGATCCTGATGAATGGAGGCTGCAAGAGGTTCTGTGGCCAAAGTGAATAATGCAGGCAAAAGTGGGCATCCTTGCCTAGTGCCGCGTTGTAAACAAAAGTTGGATTTTCAAGCTATTGATCTTGATTTGTGTTGATGGTTCCTGATATATAGCTTGGATGGCTCTTAGAAAAATGTCACCAAAACCCCATATGTCGTAATAATGGAATTAAGTAAGAAGTTTCTAGAGAGTCAAATGCTTTCTCCACAGTGTCAAGGGATAGGAGAAGGGCTTCTGTTTTGGAGTTTACACATGAGGACATGATGTGAAGAGTTTTATGGATGTTGTTGATAATCTCACGCCCTGGCATGAAACCAGCTTGGTTGGGATGGATATATCGAGTAATGAAAGTATTTAATCGTTTAGCCATCATGTCCGTAAAAAATTTATAGTCCTGATTTAGTAGCGATGTTGGCCTAAACGAAGCAGGGTTAGTTAGATCTTTATTAGGTTTAGGCAAGACAATGATGGAGGCATCATTCCAAGTTTTGGGCATTATCCCCATTTCCAAAATTTCATTGTAGGCCTCTGTTAGTGGTTGCAGCAGCTTTGGGGCAAATTTCTTGTAGAATTCAGCTGTATACCCGTCAGGTCCAGGTGATTTGTTCTTTTTAAGATGTTTGATGATATCTTTAACTTCGTCAGTGTCAAAGGGGCGATCAAAAAAATCCCGATATTCCAATGATAGCTTGTTCAGAGAAGGATATTATTTATTTATTTATTTATTTATTTATTTATTTATTTATTTATTTATTTATTTATTTATTTATTTATTTAATGATTTATATCCCGCCCTTCCCAACAAGTGGCTCAGGGTGGCTCACAACACAAAGTTTCACATAAATAGAATTTAAGCATAAAAACAGTTAAAATAATTAATACATTTAAAATTTTAAGACATTTAATCCATTTAAAACATTAGGGACAGCAGACATCTAGTATAACTACACTTGGTTTCTTGTACCACCTAGTCATAAGCCAGCCGGAAGAGGGTTGTCTTACAGGCCCTGCGGAACTAGGCAAGGTCCCGCAGGTCCCTCACCTCTTCTGGCAGCTGGTTCCACCAGGAGGGGGCCGTAACAGAAAAGGCCTGGTCCCTTGTAGATTTTAAGCAGGCTTCTTTTGGCCTGGGGATAACTAGGAGATTTCGAGTTCCCGATCTCAGTACTCTCTGGGGAACATGTGGGGAGAGACGGTCCTTCAGGTAGGCAGGTCCTAGGCCATATAGGGATTTAAAGGTAATAACCAGCACCTTGTACCGGACTCGGTAAGCTATTGGCAGCCAGTGCAGATCCCGGAGCCCTGGCCGGATGTGCTCCCTTCTTGGGAGGTTTTTTTTTGAGGTTTTATGATCCAGTAACGATGACAAAGAGCAAGTCACCCAGGCATGATCCGACCAGATTATTGATCCGATGTCTGCCGTGTGGATCCGGTATAGAAGTTGATTAGAGAAGATGATGAAGTCAATCCTAGTGTAAGTGTTGAATCTTGAGAAGTAGGTATAGTTTTTTTCTGTTTTATGAAGGAATCTCCACGCGTCCATCAGCATATGATCGCTCAGAAGATTTTGAAGTTTAGAACTGCACTGTGAGGTCTTCAGGGAGTGAGGTTGAGGAGATGAGTGGTCTAGCAACCGATCAAGAATACAGTTCAAATCACCTCCAATGATCACTTCTCCTTGGAAGTTTTGAAGGATATTGAAGGTTTCTTCTAAGAAAGCTAGTTGTGAATTGTTCGGGGCGTATATGGAAGCAATAGTGAATTTCTGGTTGTCCAACAGGACTTTCATAAAGATAAAGCAACCTTGAGGGTCTGCCTTTGTTTCTTGGTGGTTGAATCTTAGCTTGTGGGAGATTAGAATCGAAACGCCCCTGGATTTGGAGCTGCCTTTGGCATGGAACTGAGATTGGAGCCATTTAGTCTTCAAACAGGGTTGATCAGTTTTTTAAAGTGAGTCTCTTGAAGTAAAAAGATATCCAAACGTTGTTGAGCATGGTTGTTTAAGATGTGTTTTCTCTTGACTGGATTGTGAAGTCTTCTAATGTTAAGAGTTGTGATATTCCAAGAGGGTTATTGTCAGTATCGAATCTACCTTTACACAGTCTGACAGCTCTATTGTGACAGCAGATGATCTAGCTGGCAGGCTAGGTCACAGTGACCTTATCTACAAGCCGGTTCTAGCCGGTAGAGGACAGGTGGAAAGGACCTGCTGAGTCAGCATGACTGTGGACCGCCAGGATTGGCTGAAGGAACTATATATGGACTGTGCTAGCAATGCACAGGTCTCTCTTCGAGGAGTCACATGCTGGCGGAGCACTTTGGTCCTGTATTTAATGTATATTTCTGCACTAGTGAGCACGTTGTATATATATTGTAAATACACTGTTTTAGCACTAGCTGCAGGTGTCTGGCTCACTTCTGTACTGGGGCTCACCGTTGCACACATCACACCGCTCACTCTGCTAACACCCGCACCGACAGTTATATTAGTAGAAGGAGAAAGTAGAAATTATCACAAGTTAAGCCATGACACTGGTCATGAAAAGAAAAGGGAATGAAAATTAAAAATCAAAAAATAATTTTTTTTTTCAGATTAAAGACTCAATATAGTACAGCAGCTGTGAAGTATCTATTAGCAACTGACGTAAAATTGAATAGAAACAGCTAGCCTGTGCTATGTGAAAGAGGAACTATGATGTTATGCTAGATATGAACTGCAGATAACTAATTTTCCACCGTACAATAACAAGTTGATGCAATGTATATAATCAATAATATATGGACATTTATATTTCGTTTAAGAAGGGTTAAAATATTACTACTTAATCAATTATGTAAAGTCTTTAATACTAAAATTAATTAAAAGCTATTAAATTCCAAATTGATTAAAATAGGAAACAGTGCAATCAGATGTGTAAGCAGATGAATTTTCCCCAATATAGGTATAAAAATATATTATATAAAATCAATTAGTTAATCACTATAGGATGAATCTTAATGAATTAAATAGAGTGCAGCAACAATTAATTATTCAAGCTTAATGAGTGTAATCAATTTTAAACTAAACTAATTTAAGAATCTTATTTCTCTCTAATATGTAAAAGTTTTAAATTCATGAATAATAGAACACAAGGTATTTTAACAGTATGGCTGAGATACTTCACAAAATGTTGCTCCAAATAGCAAATGGGCAAACAACAAATATTAAGTCTCACTTGTCCCAGAGGCTTAAGGATCCTCAGGGCCAACAGAACTAATGTTCTGAGTTAAGAGACTCTGCAAACTGGAACTGGAACTGTAATGAACTAACTGTAATGAACTAACACCAATAAAACATAAACAGAATCCTTCCCCCCCCTCCCCCCCTAGCGTTGTAGTACAATAATGCAATAGGCTCGGGCAAACAGCAAGCAAACAGTTAAGGTAGGCGAGTCATCTAAATGTAAAAAGTTAGTGAGTCATTGAAGAATGTTACGTTACAGAATGGCAGTCTTAACGAACCACAACTTTATTGTCCTTGGGTGGAGATGCAGGATGCTTTCTCTTCTAGGAGGACTTGGACGTGTCTGACAGCAATGGTACATGCAGGGACTGTAAAATAGTAAGACCTGAAGAAGGATCAGAAATAGTATAGAACTTGTCTTTGTAAGATACTTTAACATTAGTGAGATTAACTCAGGGATAGTGTAGTTTGGCGTTCCTCAGGGAATCAGTAATTTGTTTTAAGTCCTCTGAATTTTAAATGGGTTTGCTGGGCTGAGGCTTCCAATTGAAGGATTCGGTCTTGCAGCGCACCATTTTCTAGACGGAAGTTACTCATGTCCTCTTTTAAATTGGTGCACATTTCTGCCGTTTTACTCACATTTTAAAGAGTAAGCTTGAAATCTGCAAACTGGTCAGTCAGTGGTTGTATTGAAGCTGCAATGGTTTCTTTAATTTTGAGTTCTATTATGTTTATGAGCGCAGTGAGGGCAGGATCGTTGATGGCGGGAATTATCAGCTGTGAGGAAGCTTCATCCAGCACCATGTTGTCTGAGTCGGCCTCGTCATCAGAGGGGAGGCTGGATTGAGTCGCCTTGGGAAAGAAGGTTGTTATGTCTTTTCTTGCCATGTTAGATGGATGGGCTTTATCAGCGTCAGTTTTGCCCATTGTTTTGTATAATTTGGAGGTAAAAGATTGTCTTAAATGCCTGAAGATTGGTATAATAGGGGGAGGAAGGGACAGAGCTCACAGATTATGCTGCCATTCTGTTCGGTGTCGAAGCCATGCCCTTCCATAATATACTCTTTTGATGTGTTCTGTGAATATAATAGAATTTGATGTGTAAAGGATTTAAGTAGTCTTTAAGACTTTCTCACCAGCTATTAGTGTTGTTCAAACCACCAGGAAGCTGGCAACCATAGGACTCTCTGCTGGAACTTCATTGTTTGTCCATAACTAGCCACTGTTGCACTGTGTAGGCATATTCCAGCTAGAATTGTCAACTTTCAAATGGGACTTAGAGATCTTCCAGAATTGCAACTGATGTGAAGAGAAATTATTTTAGAGGGTGGAATCCAGAGTTGCCAAGTCCAGACTGGGAAATTCCTGGAGATCTGCTAGCAGAGCCTGTGGAATGAGAGGTTTGGGGAGGGGTTTAATTTGTAATTCTGGGAGATCTTTAGGTCTCACTCGGTGGTTGGCAACCCTAAAAGACTCTGTGGCATCACACAATATTATGCCCCCAAATCTCCAGCAATTTCCCAAATTGGGGTTGGCAATCAATTTCTAGATGGGTGGAGGAAGTGGATCCACAAACCCTGGCTGTTTGTGGCTTGAGCTGCAGTGGTGCAGACCTGCTAGCCAGCTGGGCAGTGGCAGTGGCATTGGGGCCAGCAGAAGGCATCTTTGCCCAGACCTGTACAAAACCATTTCTAAGCAGGCAAGGCAAACTTCATCCATATAAAAACCTGAAAGAATACATCAATATAGCAATGAATTAATGATCTTCTTTGTGGTCTCTGTGCTTCACACTCATGGGATAGTGCGCCTGCGCCGATCCCCGAATCGGTAACTGAAAAAGCCCGGGATTTTTTCGCGCTCGGCGCCACTGAGCATGCGCACGCGACCCACTGCGCATGCCCACCAGCGCCCGCGCGACAATCCCGCCAGTTCCTTTCTGACCGCCGCGCTAGAGAGGTTCACTTTCTGCTTTCCCGGTCGGTGAGATTTTTCTTCTCTCGTTTTGCCCGTTTTCGCTGTGTAAATAGTTCCTTAGTTAGTGTATAGTTAGATAGTGTTTAGTTAGAAAAAAAAAAAAGCGTTTTTCCATTTGTCTGGCGGCCTGCCCCTTGGGGCGCTCCGCTTTCGCTTTCCCCCATTTTTTTCTCTCAGTCGTTTTTTAGCTGAGAGTTTTTTCTCGGGCGGCTGCTTATGGAAAGTCGCTGGGGGTTTTTCAAGCGCTGTCGTGCTTGCGGCAAGAAGATCGCCCCTCCGGACGGCCATTCCCTTTGCCTGCTGTGCCTTGGAGAGACGCACAGGGTAGAGTCGTGTCCGCATTGCCTTCGGTTCTCTAAACAGACCAGAAAGAACCGCACGGCTCGATTATCGGCGGCACTGACTGAATCGGCGCTTCGGCCTCATCGACCGATGGAGTCATCGGCACCGAAGTCGACCGACACCCCGGCACAGGAGCTCGCATCGGCCGATGCCGCTCCGATATTGACTTTAGATCTGCCGGAGGAGCGTGGCGCTACAAACCGTTCCCACGAGGGCTCGGGTACGCCCGCTGAGAAACGCCGAGAGGACTCAGGGACCCGAGCTCCTAAGAAGGCGAAGTCGAAGGAGAAGCGCAAGCGACCCCGCACTCCTTCCCCGTCGGGCGGTGCATCGACATCGACAAAACTGTCAAAGTCGGCGCGAGTCTCTCCGATTCGGAGTCCATCGGTCCGTCGGCTGTCGGCGTCGGAGCACGAGCCAGAGATCGACCTCACACAACGATCTTCATCTTCCGGCTCCCGTCGGCGGTCGATCAGTGATTCGGCGTCGGAGGTGGATGCTTCGGCACCGGTCATAGACCCGCCGTTCAAGCCCCGACAAAGGCGAGAGCGATTTCCCGTTCTCCAGCGCTTCCCGATACCACCATGGGAACAGCGCAGGTGGCAGCCTCCCTACTCCAGATATGAATCCGGTCGATGGTACCCCGACGAGTATCCAGACTGGGAGCAAGCGTCGGAGTTTTCTTCGATGTCGAGGGTTTCGCATCGATCCCGAAAGGCGTCGGCATCGGCTTCGGTTCCCCCAGACCGTCAGCTGGTTCCGATCGAGACCCCGCTAAGACCACCGCTGACTCAGTTTCCACCTCGAGAATCGACCCCGATGCTCTCGGAGCAGTCTACCCAGCGAGACTCCTCTTCATCGGAGTCGGAAACTGAAGAGCCGGAGTTGGAACCCTCACCGGGTCCCCAAACGGCGGAAGATCTCCCGATTTCGCCGTCGGAGGATCTTAAGTCTTACGGAGACCTCGTGAGGCGAATTGCTGCTACCCTCAAACTGCCTGTGACTCAGCCGGAGCCTGTAGTGGATGACAACGTGTTTGACATCATGCAAAGGAACACGTCCACTGCAGTGGCCCTGCCGGTTACCAAGGTGATCCTTCAGGCCATCAAGGAACCTTGGAAGAAGCCTTCTTCGACACCGGTCTCTTCCAAACGGCTGGACCACATGTACAGGGTCCAGGAGGCAGGGGCCGAATTCTTGTTTACCCACCCGCGTCCGAACTCGGTGGTGGTCTCATCCTCATCGAAGGCTAGGAAGGTGCATTCTTCCCCGCAGGACAAGGAGGGCAGGAAGATTGACGTAATGGGCCGCAAGGTCTATTCAGCGGGGGCACTCGGCATTAAGGTAGCTAACTACGCTGCGTGCATGGCCAGATATCAGTTTGCAGTGTGGGAACAGCTCTCTCCCTTCCTCTCTTCTTTAAGCGAGGACAAGAAGACGGCGGCAATGAAGTTGCAGAAAGAAGGCCTCGTTGTGGCCAGACAGCAGCTGGCCGCGGCGAAACATATGGTTGAGGCTTCAGCCAAGGCCATTACTTCTGCAGTTTGCATCCGCCGGCACTCCTGGCTCAGGTCAACGGCACTACACCAGGACACCAAGACCTTTATTGAAGACTTACCCTTTGAGGGTGATGGACTTTTCAGCACCACAACTGACACGGCGCTGCAAGAGTTTGACAAGAGTGTCAAGACGTCTAGGAACTTGGGTGTCCAGTCGTCCTCCAAGTCCCCTAAATCCAAGCAATGGTCCAAACCCTGGTCCAAAAAACCATACCAGAAGTTCTCCCCGGAGCAGTGGCGTCCTCGTTCTCAACAGCCCGAACGACCGTCCTACTCCGGTAACGGCAGAAACCGTTACGGGGGCCAGCCTTCCAACAAGTCTAAGGGGGCCCGGCCACAGAAGCAGGGGGTTTGACTTTCCGCTGGCACGCGTCATCGCTCCCACTGCCGACTCCTCCATCCGTCTACGCCCTTTCCTGCCTGCCTGGGAGTTGATCTCCACAGACAGGTGGGCTCTGTCCATCGTGAAAGAGGGCTACATAATAGAATTTATTCAGACCCCAGACCAGTCCGTGGTAGTTACCACTCCCCCCTCCCCACCTCTGCTGGCGGAGGTGAACAACCTCCTACAGAAACAAGCCATAGAGGAAGTTCCATTGGAGGCCAGGACAGGAGGTTTCTATTCCCGCTACTTCCTGGTCCCCAAAGAGGACGGGGGCCTGAGGCCTATCATGGACCTTCGGAGTCTGAACAAATTCATTCGGTACCAGAAGTTCAGAATGGCCACGCTGCAAAGAATCCTGCCCCTCATCAATCAAGGGGACTGGATGGCGACCCTGGACCTCAAGGATGCCTACTTTCATGTCAGCATTCATCCTGCGTTCAGGCGTTTCCTAAGGTTTGCAGTGGGTGCTCGGCACTTCCAATTCAGGGCCCTGCCGTTTGGACTGTCTACTGCCCCTCGGGTGTTCACGAAGCTGATGAGTGTGGTGGCTGCCCATCTTCGTCTGCAGGGAGTCGTCGTCTTCCCATACATCGACGACTGGCTTCTTGTGGCGAAGTCGAGGGAGAGTCTAACAACACACATTGCTATCACTCTGCGTCTTCTCGGCACCCTGGGGCTGCAGATCAACCTGGAGAAGTCCCATCTCACTCCATCAAAGACAGTCCAATTCATAGGGGCTCTATTGGACACACAGCAGCATCGAGCATTTCTTCCTTCGCAGAGAGCGAAGGACATCATCGATTTGGTACAGCTTCTTCGAAGACGGCAGTGGGGCACGGCCCAGCAGCTCCAGCGGATGCTGGGGTTGATGGCTGCGACGACGAGCGTGCTACACTTCGCAAGACTGCACATGAGAGGCCTACAGTTATGGTTCTTGCGCCATTTTCGACCTCTCAGAGACTCACCTCGAAAGAGGTTCACCATTCCACTCGGGACTCTCCGCTCACTGCAATGGTGGGGAGTAGAGAGCAACATCTGCCAAGGGGCTCCTTTTCATCTGCCAACCCCTACAGTGACCATCGCTACCGATGCTTCCATGTGGGGGTGGGGAGCTCACCTGGAAGATCTATGTGTGGGGGGCAAGTGGACACCGAAACTGAGCCGGTGCCATATAAACTATCTGGAACTGCTGGCGGTTCACTTCGCCCTTCGATCTTTCTGCCCACTGTTAGCGGGAAAGACTGTGGCATTGCTTACGGACAACACCACTGCCCTGTGCTATATAAACAGACAAGGGGGGACGGTGTCTCGCAGGCTATGCTCGCTGGCGATAGACCTCTGGGAGGAATGCCTCCAGTGGGACATTTTTGTAAAGGCCACACATCTGCTGGGGGTCCTCAACATACAGGCGGACTCTCTCAGCAGGGGGGGAGCCTCCCCACACGAATGGGAACTGCATTGGAGGTTCCTAGAGCCAGTGTTCCAACTTTGGGGCTACCCGCAGTTGGATGCTTTTGCCACAGCGCAGAACAAGAAGTGCCCCTTGTTCTGTGCAAGGGGAGGTGCGGATCCGGCTTCCTTGGGAGACGGACTTCTACTTCGGTGGGAGGGCTGGTTCCTGTACATGTTCCCGCCCTTACCTTTGCTGACGAGGGTGGTTCACAAGCTAGTGCAGGAGAAGCCACGCTGCATCCTGGTGACTCCGTGGTGGCCCCGTCAGAGCTGGTTCTCGATTCTGCTCCAGCAGTCGAAGGGGACTTTTTACCAGTTCCCGGCAGAACCGGACCTGTTGTCGGCCCAGGGCGGGCACGTGCTCCATCACAACGTGCCTCACCTGAAACTGACAGCGTGGTTCATCGACCTCTAGACTTTTCCACTAGGGTCCAGCAGGTGCTCCAAAGCAGCAGGAAACCTTCCACCCGCGCCTCTTATGAGAGGAAGTGGAAGAAGTTTAGCAAATTTGTGGCTGACTCCCCGATGCCGCCTGCCTCGGTTGGGCTGTCGGCAATTTTTGAGTTTCTTTTGTCTTTGGTGGACGAGGGACTGGTGTTCTCCTCCATCAAGGTCTACTTAGCAGCTATTTCTGCTTTCCATGGTTCGGTTGAGGGTTACTCCGTTTTTGCTCACCCGCAGTCAAAAAGATTCATGAAGGGGCTGTTCCGCCTCCATCCCCCTTCTAGATCCCCCCCACAGTTGTGGGACTTGACTTTGGTTCTGGACAAGTTGACTCGCCGTCCTTTTGAACCCATGGCAACGTGTTCCCTGCAACTTTTGTCTTGGAAGACTGCATTTTTGGTTGCCATCACTTCAGCACGTCGTGCGGGGCAGCTCATGGCAATGAGGTGTGACTACCCATACCTTGCCTTCCGGGAGGCTGGGGTTTCTTTGGCTCCGGACATTACATTCCTCCCGAAAGTGGTTTCCCAGTTTCACCTTGACTTAGAAGTCTGGTTGCCCACTTTTTTCCCTAACCCTTCCTCGGATGAGGAACGCAGGCTGCATGCGTTGGATGTTAAGCGTGCCCTCCTGTTTTATTTGAATCGTTCACGGGGGTTTCGTAAGGACAATCAGCTTTTTGTCTCCTATTCTGCCCCCAAGTTAGGGTCCAAGATTTCGTCTCAAAGACTTTCCAAGTGGCTCACTGAGACGATCAAACTTTGTTATTTGTTGGCTAAGAAGCCTTTACCTGGACCTGTTCGTGGGCACTCCACAAGGGCGATGGCCACGTCGGTGGCATTCCTGAAGGGCGTGTCTCTGTCTGATGTCTGCAAGGCGGCTACCTGGTCTTCTCCGCATGCCTTCATGAAGCACTACGCGCTGGACGTGCATGCTCAGCAGAGGACACGGTTGGGAGCTGTGGTGCTACAAGCTGTTTCTTCGGGCTGACCGTCTTCCCACCTCCAGGTATGCTTGCTTGCTAATCTCCCATGAGTGTGAAGCACAGAGACCACGAAGAAGATAGACAGGTTGCTTACCTGTAACTGTAGATCTTCGAGTGGTCATCTGTGCATTCACACTACCCGCCCTCCTTCCCCACTGCTGACGGTCTCCTTCCAGTAAGAGGCTCTCGGCGGTCAGGAAGGAACTGGCGGGATTGTCGCGCGGGCGCTGGTGGGCATGCGCAGTGGGTCGCGTGCGCATGCTCAGTGGCGCCAAGCGCGAAAAAATCCCGGGCTTTTTCAGTTACCGATTCGGGGATCGGCGCAGGCGCACTATCCCATGAGTGTGAATGCACAGATGACCACTCGAAGATCTACAGTTACAGGTAAGCAACCTGTCTTTTTTGCAATGAAACTTTTCCCAACAATTCACTACTGTGGTGTCACTGATTGTTCCTGTTATGCTAGTTGCTGAGGGAATAAACCTGTCTGAAGCCAAATATTCTGTGGGAGAAGGCCAAGTTGGCTGTTGTTTGTAATTAAAACTTTGCAGAGACCATAGGAATTGAAAGAGGGTTGTAATGGAAATAGATTATTTGTAGCATGGAACAAAAGGGGCAGATGTTCAGCAAGGTGAATGAAGAAAAGGGGCAGAAGAGGCTATGGAGTGAGATACAGGAACTTGAAGGTAGGTGAAAGACACAGCACTTCAGTAAGTAAGTGAAGGGAAAGGGCTAATGAAAAATATCTTCTAAGGCCTAGAACAGAAAGGAGTGTGTAACTGGCACGTATATTTATATGACAAAGAGGACTGCTGAAGTGCTCCAAACTATAATCATTGCCTTCAGTGGAGTTAAACTAGCACTGAATTGTCATAGGCTTATTAGATATCCCACTGCAGTTCACAGCCTCCCACCCCCGCTGGATCATGCCAACTCTCACAGTGGGAGAAAAGGGGACAAGAAATGACAATATCACTTCCAGTCCCTGCATTCATGATGCTTTAGGAATTTTTTCCAATTTTTGTTGTCTTTACCATAGAGATTTGGGGAATTCATGGTGGAGGAAACTTGTAATAACATCACAATGTCAGCAATGCTTCCCCTTCCTATTCCACCCTAGGGTTCCCAAGTCCAACCCCAGAAATATCTGGGGACTTTGGGGGTGGAGCCAGGAGACTTTGGGGGTGGAGCCAGGAGACACTGGGGTGGAGCTAGGGGGGAGGGGGGGAAACGGCCCTTAATTTGCGTATTAACCTTTTACGTTACCAGTTCTCAACGCCCGTGGGATCCGAGGCAACTTTCAGCAAGCCCTTTTCCCCTAAAGCGGCGCTGCAGCTTCAAAAACCCGCCCCAAAGCCCACTTTCACTTTTCCTCCAGCCCCGAAGAACTACAACTCCCAACAGCCTGCACGTCGAAAGCGCCCATAGGAAAAAGTAGGTGTTCCTTCCCTGCGCTTCCTGCCCGGGCAAATCTCTTTTTGCTAGTTCGCGCCCTGGTTGGAACTTTGGAGTTTCTTTCGCTTAGCGGGTGATCTCTTGCTGGAAAACCTTTCCCAAAGGAGGGAAGGAACGGCTGCCTCCCGGTGTGAATGCAAGTGGGATTTCTCTTTTGGGCCGGGAAATGGAAGGGGCGGCGGCTTGCAAAGACCCCCTCGTGAGTTGCCCCATTTGTTCCTGCGAGCTCCCGGCCCCGAGCATTAACTTGCATCTGGACAGATGTTTGCAGGGGAAAGGGGGCGGCGAGAAAAGTGGGGGAAACAGCGGCTGTCCGACGGGCCTGCAGTAGCCCTGCAAGAAGAAAATGCGCCTTTCCGCGTCCCCGGAGGGCAGCAACCGAGAGGACGAGCCGGTCAAGAGTCTCAGCCCCCCGCCGCTGTTTTCCCTCTTCCAGAAGGGCAGAGGCTTCGGAGCAAGAGCGCCTCCTGCTGCTGCTGCCGCCTCTCCAGCCCGGGCCCAGGGGGAAGAGAAGCCGTCGGGGGAGGAGGAGCCTGGCATCAGCCCTAATGCCCGGGGACCTGAACTGAGCGGCGAGCCTCCCCGGCAGCCCCCGACACCGCCAGCAGCAGCAGGAGGACGCCGCTTCTCCTCCCGCTTCTGTTTTTTGGGGGAGCGAGAGAAGAGGCTCGGAAACCTGGGGTCCCCCGCTAGAGCGGGAGGGTTGGGACTCCTATTCCACCCTCCAAAGCTCCCAGCAGTTTACAACATAGGGCTGGCAACCTTAGGGCTAGCAACATAGGCTAGCAATCTTTCATAAGGGTCCATTTGGCTAAAACAAACCGAAGAGAATAGAGTTTAAAAAGTAAGTACCCAAGGAAATAACAAATTTCTTTGGATAGCATGGAACCAAGAATATAGCTAAGTACTCCCTTCTGGTGATGTCAATTTAAGTATTAATGGGGGAAAGACCTTCTGTTCCCATAAGAATTCATGGCGCTTCAGGTGTTACAATGTATGGTGGGGGGAGCATGAGAGACATGAATCTTACATGATGTCCAAAGTAAGATTTATCCCATCACTCCACTGATATTCACAAGTTGTATCTCTCTCTGAAAATCATCCATCTCAGCTTGGGAGATGTACAGATACTCTTGATTCAGAGGTTACATAGGCACATGAAAAGAGGAAGGATAAGTTTCTGATGCTTCTCCCAGGATATTATAATATTTGAAGCTACTCCTAATTAATTACTTACCTGCAACTGTTGCATTACCTCATTTAGTAATTACTAAGCCTATGATAGAGGTGAATATGATAAAATTTGAATCTCACTGGACTAAGAAATCTCAGAGCTTTTCCTCAGATTTTGGGGCTCATTAAAAACTGAAAAGATCTTCTATTTTTGCTTCTGAAGTCAAGCACAGAATACCATTCTGTTCACACTGGTGATGAGATGAGCTGTGTGGGGATGATCATTTATCTGCCAGCAATTGGCACCTACTGGAAATGGAACACTTGGGGTGGGAATTAATTGTCGCTAATTACTCTAAGTAAAAAAATAGCAACCCATTAAATTAGGTACCATATATGTACTTATATCTGCCTTTCATTTAAAATTAATGATCCCAAACATTTTAGATGCTTCTTATTTTTAATGCTGATACCACATAATCATTAACATTTAAGCAGTGGTGCCCAGGGCATATAATTTCTAACACCCCCCTCCTCTCTCTCTATATATATATTTGTTATCAAGTCACAACTGACTTATGGTGACCCCACTGGGTTTTCAAGGCAAGAGATGTTTGGAGGTGGTTAGCTATTGCCTGCCTCCATGTCAGCCTTGCTTAGCTTCTGAGATCTGACAAAATCAGGCTAGGCTGGGGTTATCCAGGTCACAGCCCCTCCTCCATATAAAATAATTATTTTCAGTAATAATCATGAAATAAAATGATTCAGGTGGGTAGCCATGTTGGTCTGAAGCATCACCACACTGTTTGGTCTTAAAGATCCCACTGGACCCAAACTCTGTTTGAAACTCAAACAGTGAACAAATTATTGTATGTATCTTTGTAGATATAATCATGCCAGTAAAAAAAAAAAATCAAATTCCAACACACGATTCCATCTCAAGAACCTTCATGGTGTAGTGCTTAGAGTGTTGGACTAGGATCCCCACTCATGCCATGAAATCTTGTTGGGTGACCTTGAGCCAGTCACATTACTTTCAGCCTAGCCCTGACCTGGATGGCCCAATTACCTAATCTCATCAGTTCTCAGAAGCTAAGCAAGGCAACCTCTGAACATCTCTTGCCTTGAAAACCTTACAGGGTCATAAGAACATAAAACATAAGAGAAGCCGTGTTGGATCAGGCCAATGGCCCATCCAGTCCAACACTCTGTGTCACACAGTGACCAAAAAACCAGGCACCATCAGGAGGTCGATCAATGGGGCCAGGACACTAGAAGCCTTTCCACTGTGCCCCCCAAGCACCAAGAATACAGAGCATCACTGCCCCAGACAGAGAGTTCCAACAATACACTGTGGCTAATAGCTACTGATGGACCTCAGCTCCATTGTATCCAGTCTCTTGAATAATCTATGCTTGCAGTAGGGTTGCCAAGTCCAATTCAAGAAATATCTGGGGACTTTGGGGGTGGAGCCAGGAGACTTTGGGGGTGAAGCCAGGAGACATTAGGGGTGGAGCCAAGATGAAGGCTGTGACAAGCATAATTGAACTTCAAAGGTCAAATCCTGCGCGACCCTGCACTCGTGACGGGGTGGGGGGTGGGATGCGGCTTGGCTTCCGCTGGCACCTTCCTGCAAACGGGGCAGGGGCCTCCACTTGCCTCTCTGAGACAGCTCTGCTGGATGTGAACGCCGGCCGACAGCAGCACCGCTCTTGGGACTCCCTCCTCCATCTCCCGCCCGGGGCCGCTCGGGCTTGGTGCTGCCGAGCACACGCTCCTGCGAGAGTCTCGGCACGGCGCAAGGAGGGCGTGGAGAGGCGGCGCTGCGCTTCTCGCTTAGCCTTCCCCCGGAGGCAGTGCGGGTGCTGCAGCGCCGAAGTCTGGAGAAGCAGCAGCGGCAACGAGTGCGGACCCCCAGGCACACCTCGCCTGACGCGGCAAAGCCTCTCCTGGCGCCAGGCTCCAACCCCGGCGGGGACTTGTGCGCCCTGCTCCAGGTCTCCCTCTTGAATGAGCGCCACCGCTACGACGATGTGAAGTATGAGGAAGAGACGCCTGGCGCCACCGGGGCCTGTAAGCCGCTGGACGAAGGGCTGGTGTGGAAGTGCACCGAGTGGCTGCGAGGCGTTGAGAGCGCTGCGGCCCGCGACCAAGGCAACAAGCTGGACACCCTGCCCCACTTGAGTACCCTGTGAAGGTCCCGCCGGTTCTTCCCCAGGCAGCAGTGTGGACCCCCAGGCACGCCTCGCCCGACGCGGCAAAGCCTCTCCTGGCGCCAGGCTCCGACACCGGCTCGGGAGCCTCGCGGTGCAGCCATTTCCCCCCTCCCCCCGCTTCCATTTTTGGGGGGAGCGGGGGAAGAGGCTGGAAAACCTGGGGTCCCCCGCCAGGGCGGGAGGGTTGGGAAGCCTAGCTTGCAGCTGCCACCACCTCCTGTGGCAGTGAATTCCATGTGTTAATCACCCTTTTGGGTAAAGAAATACTTCTAATCTGACTGCTCAGCAATTTCACTGCGTGTCCATGAGTGCTTGTATTGTGAGAAAGGGAGAAGAGTACTTCTTTCTCTACCTTCTCTATCCCATGCATAATCTTTTAAACCTCTATCATGTCACCCCTGACATTTCTCCAAGCTAAAGAGCCCCAAGCGTTTTAACCTTTCTTCATTGGGAAAATGTCGCAACCTTTTAATCATTCTAGCTGCCCTCTTCTGCACTTTTTTCCAATGCTATAATATCTTTTTTGAGGTGTGGTGACCAGAATTGCATGCAGTACTCCAGATGAGGCGCACCATTGATTTATACAGGGGCATTATGATATCATACCTTGAGGTAGTTTTGTATTTCATGAATATAACTCTCTGCACTGAGGTAAATGGTCTCCAAGTTTTTAGGGAGGTTATTCAGCTTCTCTTGGTCCATGGAGGGCTTTATTTCTGCAGATAACTTAAAATAATTCCTTGGTAATAAAAATGTTATGGAGTAGAAAAACTACCCCCAACGATAAATAGATTCCTGGGATAGTTTTTCATCCTGCATGCTTTTTTGTTTGCAGAAAGTAATCTATAAATGGTAACTGGCTGTACTTTGGGGACATTATTTATTACCGTACAGGTGTCAATATCCTAACAGGGGGGAAATCTAGAGCCACTTTTCTCTGCATTTTGCCAACATTCTGCTGGGGGAGCTAATTCACCCTTAGGTCAGACATCTAGAATACTAGTCTGTTAACAGCTGTAGGGTTTTCAACATAACTTTCTTGTCCTTCATCAGAGCCGAGACTGGCATCTGAATTCACTCTGTTTCTGCTTTAAATTGGGAGATCCTTGCACCACTAACCAAAGGGAAACGTAATGGGGAACAATAAATTATTTATTTAGATCTCTAGACCTCCTTCCCCTGCACAACAGGGCTCAGGGTGGGTTACAAAATTTTGGACAATTAAAACACAATTACAGAAGATTAAAACCTATACAGAACATCAGCTAATACAGTTCATGAGGTGGCGGTCAAGCTCAAGTTGACAAGTGCTTCCTATAAAACATCACTGTATGTGTGCCCATAGATGACAATAAATACTGGGCAAGTGAACAAAAAGGCAATGAAGCAAATAGCACAGAATAAACAGCACAATAAGCAGCACAAAGCTGGGTAGGGTAGGCCAATATAGTTAGACATCTCCTGCCTCAATCTTATGATTTGCAGAACATCTCCATTTTACAGCCCCCCCTCCTTCTCTTTGCCTCGTCTAGAATATTTACTCAGATTCTTGAAGCACACAATACATTCAAATGAGAGCTCTGGAGTGAAGAGTTTCTGCCTTGTTGATTGTTTATGCTACCTTTCACTTGCTGCCTCTCTTGGAGTTTTCCCCTCACATCTCAGTAACTTCTACATCACTCCCATTTGTTATCCAATTTTGTGCCTGCTTGAATATTGGAAGCATTCCCTTTTGGCTCTTTCCTCAGTCAGAATTTATGAGTTCCCTCTCCACACATTTTGTTTATTTTGGGCCCTGTGATAACAAAGGGCACCTCCCATAAGCAGCTTCCTCAAGTTAATCTGCACTTGTAACAATGGGTAATGGCTACACAGATATTGTATTCTTAAATACTTATTTTATTTGTGATGATACTGAGGGAGGTAGAATAATGATAGAAGGCAAAGGAGATATTTTTGTTTCTCCCAGTGAAGGGAGAGTCTGTATCAATTTGAGTTTGATGAAAGTAATTAAATGAGTCTTGCTATATAAGAGATCAGCTGTCAATGACTCTGTTAGGAAATTTAGGAGTATAGGAACTCCCAATCCCCGCCCGGCTTGACAAGGGGGAGGGGTTTGAAAATTGCAAGAACCCCATAATTTGAGAAAGAAACCTTTTTCAAAGTTGAAACCATTTATTGCAAAAACCAGATGCAAAAACCAATCAAGAATTTAGTATGCAGTATATATTACTCCAAAATTCAATACTTAAACTTTGTGCACAGTAATGTTACAAAGCATATCCTTGGCAGCTCTGACTCAAGACCCATAACGAGGCTGGTTGGTTCAGGACAACAACGGACAAAAATAAAATCACTCATTAAGTACCTTTTCCCATCCATTGG
Source organism: Heteronotia binoei (assembly GCF_032191835.1). NCBI lineage: Eukaryota > Metazoa > Chordata > Lepidosauria > Squamata > Gekkonidae > Heteronotia > Heteronotia binoei. The sequence continues at coordinate 71,940,263 of NC_083228.1, read as the reverse complement.
AGCTAACGTAACTGTCAGTCAGGTTTGTGATGAGCATCTGACGTATCTGACAAAATCCAACCCCTGTCATACAGTAAGGCATGAACTTTGCCTGTAGTTAAAACAATTTCGGTGTGGGCAAGAAACCTTGACTATCCTAGTGTTGCTTCAAATAGCAATCTGTACTATGTCCAGAGTTCCTGAGGAGCTTGGTAATCTGTGTTTAGGCTTTGGAGTTAGTATCCTGGAATGCAAAAAATATCAACTATCCTTTCTAGGACAGAGTTCATTGAGGAATCCACTCTCACTCGGAAAAAATACAGCTCTTAGCCAGATCCTTATGGGAGGAAGAACCAAATAGAGAGCCATAGGCAAATTCAGGCTGCTGTACAGGACTGTCTTGTCTCGCCTATAATTCCACTACTAACCCCTCTTTCTTGAAGTATCATTTGTGTGCTGGGAGGAGTTCTTTCGAGATCTGAACTATGTATCTCCAATTTAGACTTTTGCTTTATCTTCTCCAATGATTATGCATGTAAAAAGCCAGACTATGCAATTTTATTCTAAAGTAAACCTTGTAGGGAAGGTTAAATCTTACAAACTATAAAAGCAAGGAGCATGTGAGGGCAGATCTTCCCTGCCTCCCTTTTCTCTTGACTCATGATGGGAGCTTACAAGGATTTGTTATCATATAAGCCCTCCTCTTCTGTATCTAGCTAAAGACAGGTATGAGGCAAAATGAATCAGCAATCAAATAATTCTAACATTTTCTGTTAAACAGCCTGGCTTACTATTTTAGTTCTAGGTCTCCTTATGTCAAGTCTGCTTGAGTCTCTTCCCTTACTTCAGAAACAGATCCATCTAGGCAATGGGGTATTTAACCAGATATGCCCAAAGACTTGTTTACTTTGACTGTTCCTGTGTTCCTGGGGGTGGGAAGTGAAAAGACTCTCCATAAGAGACACATGACACCATGCATGTGGGAGTTTTATTATTAAATTAAGTTTCAGTAGTAGCTGAACTGTATCAACATGAACTGTCCTAGTGTGGGTTGCTGCTAGCAACTAGCCTTCCATGGCTTCTGATATTTTTAAAAGCAAACCTACCTTGACTCAATACTTGGCCAGTGTTACTGTTTGACAGCATTGGGCACTTTAAGGGGGCAAAATGTTGAGTCAATGTTATGTAACTCCAGCTATACAGGATAATGAATAACATGTGAGTAGCATGTGCAGCTAGTTAACTAATCAAGGCATATGATTAGCTAGCTGCAGTATAACAACAGAGGCCAAACTCTCAGTCTCTTGTAGATTGATGAGAGAGGAGGAAGGCGTGTAGGAAAGGAGAGATATTTGGATCAAGACTGTTACTCTGTTGGACTGGATAACGATATTGATATATGGACTGGTATGTGTTGACTACTCTACTGGATTCTGATTCTGTACTGTTGACTTGGCTGGACTGATTATCTGTATACTGACCATTGAACTGACTATAACTACCTCTATTGCCTTAATCCCAAATATATCTGTTGAAACGGCTTTGTTTGGAGTTTGTCTTCATAGAACAGCAGCTGGGCTAAACTTATCAGAGTACTCAAACCGAAGAACTTCCCACGCACACTGTCACTGTTGGCTTCATTTATCCTAACTAGCACATAAAATGTTGCTTAGAGGTTTTTGCCCCCCCTAGTTGGAATAAATAGGCTGACACATAATATTGGGAAATGGGCCACTTTATTTAATTAACACAACTAACACGGCAAGGGCAACCTGCGGTGGGACAAGCCCTGGGGTCTTCCTCAGACCCTGCCAAGTCCCACGAAGGGCGAGTCACCCTGCCCCCAGCACGAGCCATAAGATTCTGGCTAATGCTAGGCCAGCCAGGCCAAAACCCTCCCCTAAACTTCTGCCCCGATACCCAGAAGGAGGCGAATTTAGGAGGAGGCATGAATACGATCCGCATTATACAGCATTGAGCCGTAAAGCCCATCTGCCGCTCCTGCGTATCGACTGCACGAACAGGTGCAGCTGCCTGGGTGCTCACCTGCAAGGTATAAACCCCTTGCACCTTCTGCCAAGTGACCAAAATTAAACCCCACCCTTTACCTAATATCCACACCACTGTCGGTAGTACAAGGTAGGCAAAAAAACACCCCACCACAGGCCAATCAGGTGAGATGAAAAATTCCTACCTGGCCCCTAATAAGACGACCGGTAAAACCTGTACTACACATCGTGCCGTCTCCTGGCCTGAGCCGTCTCAGGCAAACCCGGTCAAACCTCCTAGTATGTACGGCGAGGAGGCTTGCCATGCGCATCCTGCGCACCCAGCTCGCGCAACCACCCTTTCAACCACTTAGGACTCTAAATCCCCAACTGGATTTGAAGCGCGAATCGTCTTGCTAAGAATCTAAGGCGGCCAACTGCGCCAGATAGGCCTCACCTTTAGGCCCCATATAATTCTGATGCGCACAGAATGACATACGAACCACCGCAACATTGGGCCGACTATCCCAAAAGCGCATATGTCTACCCGTCCTACATTATCAAGTGACAAGCTCGGCACTTTCCGTGTACCTGGAGACAAGGTAACACAATTGCCCTGCCGCTATCACCTGACGAGCTACAATGACTCCCAGAGAATTGGTTCCTGCAGAAAATCTGCCTCCACCACCGGCGTAATGCTCATCCCTTCTCTAGACAATGTGTCCGTTGCCAGTTACTATCCCGCAGTATGCTTATCCTGAAAAACAACACATTTACCGAGGCACCGTAGAGTAAAGCCATTACCGCGTTCATTACTGGCATGGACTTAGATATCATTGATTTTACAACGGGTGCTACCGGCCAATTGACGCAACCAGCCGTACGCCTTATTAGCCATACACACTCCCAGATCCCTACTACCACAACAATAGAAAAACACAAAATGCTGGGTTCCCGCAAATCCCCTGTACTGCTAATGCCGGTGCTACCGACCAGCACTCTGGTGACGCCAGCAAAAACCCCAAAACCGGACGACCCAGCCGCTCCAGAGGATATCAGAAGGACACTTCGCTTTATGCCCTCGCGCCAAACGGAACGGCATCCACCAACTGCAAAAGGTGACTCAACCTCGAGTCGCTGCGCCAACTAGCTGTTAACGCGTACCATGATGGGAGGGGGACCAGAGGGACTGTATGGCGCCGAAAGACACCACAAACCAACTCTCCCTGAGGCCACCATTCTACCGGCGAAATCGGGCTCCCGACAAGCTTAAGAAACCAACACCCTACTCCATGCAATCTAGTATAATGGCTGCGAGTCGCTACCGAGCTGTTGTCCTCCCGTCGGGATTCGCGAAACCAACTGTACTGAGTCCAGTTCAATCCCCACTGTCAGGCATGTCCCAGACCCTCCGTCTTGCCGTATGCCAAAGGCACATGCTGTTCCGAAAGAACTGAATCTCACAAAGGCAGTGCAGAAACCAAGCGCCCACTGGATAGAGCTCAATCCGTATCATATTTCTGTAAAAACAGAACCAACAGTTCAAAGTCTTAAGGGTGTATGAATGAGAGGCGAAATGCCAACTTACTGTCACCTTTTCCCTTTTTGCCCCGGCCCTAGCGCACGCGTCGCCTTGACTGCATGATCACGGAAGAGTCCCAACTGACCCAGATGTTCAAAAGCCTATATTCCCCTGCTATGTACCCAGGAGCCCGCCAAGAGGGGAAACCCGTAAACATAGAATTAAGAGGGGGGGTCATGAAAGGTCAGGTAACTCGTCCCCACAAACCTCTTTTACTAACTTTCATTATCGCCGAATGACCTGATCGGGTCCTACAGTAGGCCAGAGGCTGTGAACCCGCCAAGGTGCCCAACGCCCTGGAAAAAGGTATGTCTACCCGGACCCTCCTTAGTAGGGTACGCCATAAATCGAACCTGGGACCCTGCACACCAAGCAGCTGTACAGCCACTGAGAAGCCGACTCCAAAAGAAGGTGGGACGGTTAGCGAAGAAGAAAGTGTAAGCCAGGCGTAAGGCCAGCAGCATCCCCATCTCCGGTCGCAAGGAACGGCCAGCCTGGCAATGGCGCCCTTTACTTGGGTGGGCAGGGGACCACATACACAAACCCTAGCGCACCCCTGGCTGACCGTTCCCCGGAACCCCCGAAGAGGTCTCCACTGCCTACCACCTCAACATGAACTCTGTCTTTCTTAGAGGTCTCCCATTCCAAGCAATGACCCTGACAAGCCCTGCCTGGCAACCTCAATACTAACCATGGACGACTCGTCCAGCCACCGGGACTGACAGGACTAAGCCAGCCTGGACTAACCGGCTCAGGGGAACTTCGTCACGGCCGGGAAAGCCCGGCCATTCCTAATGCATTCCCCCCCAGCAAACGACCCACAAGAACATAAGAGAAGCCACGTTGGATCAGGCCAACGGCCCATCCAGTCCAACACTCTGTGTCACAGAAGAACATAAGAGAAGCCAGCTGGATCAGGCCGATGGCCCATCCACTCTGTGACACAAAAGAACATAAGAGAAGCCATGTTGGATCGGCAAATGGCTCATCCACTCTGTGTCACAGAAGAACACAAGAGAAGCCATGTTGGATCAGGCCAATGGCCCCATCCAGTCCATCACTCTGAGTCACAGAAGAACACAAGAAAAGCCATGCAGGACCAGGTCAATGGCCCATCCAGTCCAACACTCCGTGTCACAGAAGAACACAAGAGAAGCCATGCTGGATCAGGCCAATGGCCCATCCACTCTGTGTCACAGAAGAACATAAGAGAAGCCATGTTGGATCGGCAAATGGCCCAACCACTCTGTGTCACAGAAGAACCCAAGAGAAGCCATGTTGGATCAGGCCGATGGCCCATCCAGTCCATCACTCTGTGTCACAGAAGAACACAAGAGAAGCCATGCAGGACCAGGCCAACGGCCCATCCAGTCCAACACTCCGTGTCACAGAAGAACACAAGAGAAGCCATTCTGGATAAGGCCAACGGCCCATCCAGTCCAACACACTGCGTCACACAGTGGCCACAAATTCCATATATACAACCACTCTGTGGCCAATAGCCACCGATGAATCCGTGTTCCATATTTCTATCAAAACCCTGGTGGCCAGGAACATCCAGCCTGGCAATGGCGCCCAGGAGGGTACGGCCCCTTCCCCCAATAAACCCTTTCCCCCCCAAAAATATACACCTTCCTGAAGGAGGGAGGTGGGGGGGGGAACCGTCCCCGACGAGTCGTGGCCCAAGACTGCGGCTACTTGCGTGCGTCGATGGGGGGGAGGGGGGGGAGAGCGGATAACAAACCTCGCCCGACCCCCCTGTACGCAGGCCGCCGCTCGGCTACATCACACTTCCTCAGAGGCCCCCGGCCCTCAGGCTGAACGCCTCGCAGACTGCTCTCCCCATGAGTTCCCTGGCCCGACCTCAACACGGTCCGCCGCAGAGCCGGTCAGCCCGACGCGGCCCTCCTCCACTCTCAGCCTCAGACGCCGGGAAACCTCCGACCTGGCTGAGAGCGGCAACGAGCCTGAGCTTGGAGGGCGGGGTCGAGGCTACAAATAGCCCCGACGCTCCGCCCGCCTGCACTCCCAGATGGACGGGAAGCTCAATCGCAGCCTCCCCTCCTTCCAGGGAGGCAAAAAGCGGCCCCGTGGCGCGCAGCCGCTTTGCGGCGCGGCCTGTGCGGGGCCGAATAAGCCTTGTTTCCTTCTCCTGACCTGTTGTTCAAGCAATTAAGTGCTTGGTTGATGCTGATTAGCGCCAAGGGCATTCCTTCCCAACTCACCCAGCCATTCAAATAATTTGGAAATGGTTTTGGCCATCCTTAGTTATTCCTAATCAGTCAAAGACTAGGCCTATTTATACTTAAATTACTGCTTCTCAAAACAGTGTAAAAGAGACCAGAAAAGCCTTCCTTCATGCCAATTTGAAGGACTCCCCCAAAGTCCTACTTAACACCCAAAGCTGACAATTTAGCCCCCATTATCCTATAGGTAGGGTTAACATGCCAGTTGGCATCAAAAACCTACAAAAGGGAGTGGGAGACAGCTCAAATAGCAACTCACAACTTTCTTATTATTTAATGTGTTTGCATACCATCACTTTGATGATAACTAGTAAGGGCATTTGGACATGCACATGGGCTAATTTTGCACAAATCAGGAGGACTTTTTAATTTCAGTGTTTGGATGGTGAATGTGCCACTATTTCTTGCCCAGAACTCCATGTGTCTATTGAAGCTCCACAACGTTTTAAATTATGACCACAATATTCAGGTGCATTAAATACATTAAAAGCAGTTAAACCATATAAATACATTCCTCCTCTGCTTTTAGCTTGAAGCTATTGGGTTTTAACAGAAATCAATCCACACAATTTATTTTTAACTTCTCCCTATTTAGCCCCAATTGATTTTTATCTTTATGATCAATGGTGACAAGAATGCTTTGATAGGACCACCAGGGTCAGCTCCTTGAGGCTTTTATTGAACCAAATCATTAAAAACTTATTATGAAAGTAATCGGATGAAGACAGGCCAGTGATGAACACGATTGCATCTGTTTCATAGGCAAATAGTGCTTGACAGTGTTGATCCTACTTTTTTAACATACAAGGAAAAACATAATTAACTGCTCCTGCAAAAAGAGGGCACGACAATTAGAGACCATGCTACCCTGTTGCTTGTTTAAACTCAACTGCACCATAAAGGTATATGAACAATTTCAATCAGGTATTTTCTGATTTGGGTCTGTGTACAATTCTCAGCTCCTGACACTTTCATCTAATCTAAGCCAAGTATTATTGGATTTAGAACTTGAAGCAAAACATCTGCTGGCTAAAATTGATTAACATACTCTCTTTCTTTTGCTTCTGGGGGTCTTTTATTATGTCATTTCTTTTAATCTCTCGCTTTTCTTCTCTTCCTCCCCTTTTCCCATTTCAACTGATTATCAAAAACATCTGCACAGGGGGATATAATACTCACCTCAGAACACTAAAATGCTCTCCTCCTGAAGTTCTTCATAAAGATGATTAAATATAAACAGCCATGTGCCTTGTAAGAGATTTCACCAGGAGAGAATCATAAAGGAGGTTTTTAGCAGAAGCTCTGCTTGCTGCACCTGTACTGTAGCTGTGTGCAATTGCCTTTATGCATTTTTTTTTAAAAATACCAGACATTTATTTCTAATTAACAAACTACCAGATATTGGAGAGAATTTGTGTAAGAAAAACTAAAACCAAAATAGGATTGCGCAACCAGTGGTAGTAACACTATTGTAAATTAGTGAAAATCTCTGTGCATCTGTGTTTTCTCAGTACTGTTGATTCAGATGGATGGCTTTCCTGTTACAGTTCATCATTGCTATGCTAGAACTGCCTTTAGAGGATCTAGTCTTTTATTTTAGAGGAAGAGTTGCTAAACATTTTTTTGAGCATAATGTTGCAAGACTTTTTTTAAGCATATGTTTTTTAAGCATAATAAGGTGCATAATGTTGCAAGACTCACAACTGGACCAAGGCTTGTTTCTCCACCCCGACCCCCATATCTTGTAAAGTGTGGTATGCTGTTTTGTTGCCTTTGGTTATTGTACCCTAACTGGGTGTCTGAGGCCCGGTGCTGGCCCCAAGGACTCCAAACAAGATTTGCAAGATGAGATGTCACTGATCACTGGAGATTACAAATGACTCTGTGGTGAGGCAGAATGATAATGGATTGCCATGCCAATCATGCACAAAGCAGATGGAAGAAGCCATTGTGATGGCAAAGCCAGAGGCAATCTCCATGGTAACAGAAATGCAGCTAGGAAGTTATGAGGACTCAGAAGAATGGGAAGATGTGTGGGTTGCTGGCAAGAATTTAAAGCCAGGGAAGTCTGGTCTGAGAAGGACTCACTCAGGTGAACACTTCCTGGACAAGTCAAGGAGATCAAGAAGAGAAGCTGGGGTGCTTTAAAGTTCTCCCCTCTGGAGCCATGGTAATGGAGCATACCTTGAAGGGACTGAGATTGTCAGTTGGAAGGTTCTAAAGACTCAGCTGGTTGGGGCCTTCCCAGGAACTATTTATCACTAAATATTTTTTTTAAATAATGTGTGATGTATGGAACTTTGTTATCTTCGCAGAGGTTATTCTCAGGTTCTCTCAACTCCCCCCCCCCCCATTCTGTCTTTTATTATCTCTTTTGCCTACAAGATAAGCCTAATTACAGGATATTTATATTTCCATAAAACACTGGTAATGTTTGCTGTTTTCCTGTATTTCATATTCCCCTGACTGATCCAATCCCTGGAGTATAAGCCTGCTGGCAAGCATTTTGTTAAGCAGGCTTTCAAAGCTTCTGAATTACTGATCACCACTGCTAGAATAGCAAAGGGGCACAGCACACTTACATAGCTGTCTCATTGAGGTCTTGCATGGCTCCCACAGTAGCCTACCATATTTGGCAACAACATTCATTGACTTTAAAATTAGGTCTGGTGTCCACTCCTGGCTGCAAAATCATGCCAAGGGAATTATAACACCACAATTTCTTTCCTTTTAAGTGAAGGGGGGGGGATTATCATTTGGCAGATTCATATGATTCCTTCTGAGGATGACTACTCTCCTACACACAGTCTGTCTTATATAGGACACTGTTCCACTTCTGAGGATTTCCTCTTTGAATCTTCCTTCTATATCCACAAATTTTGAGGTGCATAAGCAGAGAAATAGAGAGAGCATAGCCATCCATTTGCTTTATCAGCTTTAAATCTCTCACCCACCCTGTAGTGTGTGAACATTGAAGTTAGAGGAATGAGTGCATGATCATGTGATTGGACAATTGCAACCAAAAACATACCTATTGCTTTCTAAAGTTCCTCAGTGTCAATTAAGGGCTAATACTGAAGGGTTGTTTTTTAAAAAAAAAAACAAAGCAAAAACACAATCCACCAGATGCACATTTTGCGTTTAAGTGATTGTCAAAAGTAAATCCAGGGATTCAGCAAGATTTTCTAAAGTGGATTAGATGATTCCCTAATATGATATTTGTAATGTACTGAGTGATGAGACGTGTTGAAGGCAACATACTTTATTGGCGAGTACATCACAAGACAAGAGACACGCGGGCCATGTCCCAATTATATGCATTCCCCGGAACAACCCTCCGTCCGGCCAGGTCCAATCCTGGCCAGTTAAACTTCCCACCACATCTTGATTGGCGGAGCGTATTAGCGAGCTTCATCCGGGGACCCGTGGGCTTCCACTGGTTGCCTCTGTAGCATTTGCTGTGTTGTAACATTAAGACTGAATTGCAAGACATATCACTCCCCCCCACCCACCCAGTTCAGGACACAAAGTCTTTCAAGTAGGCTGGCGCCCTGCGTTCTCTGGTTGATCTCCTCAGGGTTATTTGGGGAGTTGGAGCGGCTGCTGTGGTAGGCATGGCAGCTGGATCCTCGAGTTGGGGTGGTGCCAGATGAGGACTGTCCGCCGCTTGTTGCTCTTCTGGAATCCCCCCTCTGGGGAGGTTGCCCCCACTGCTGGGGTGCTCTTTCACTCATATAGTCGGTGCGGCCAGCATGGGCTGGGTAGCTTCCGGGGATGTTGCTGTCAGTTCTCTACTGCTCCCCCCTCCTCTGATTCCTGTCGGTTCCTCCGGCAAAGTGTGGCGGCGCAGCTGGTTGATATGCCTCCTTAGGATCTGGCCCCCCTCCGACGAGACCTGGGTCACCCGCAGCACCTGGGTGGTTAACCACTCTGGGCCATTTGCAAAGTACTTAGCGTACACTGGATCCCCAGGAAAGAACCCCCTAGTGGCTTCTCTGGTTTTAGGGGAACTGCGGAGGTCCGTAGCCCTGTCAGGATGCAACCTGTCTAGCCTCGTGATCAACTTCCTCCCCATTAGTAACTCAGCAGGGCTTAACCCAGTGACAGGGTTGGGGGTGATTCTGTTATCGAATAGGATGGCTGCCAGGTGGTGGTCCCAATCCCCCTGTACAATGCGCTCCAGGGCCTCTTTCGTGGTGCGCACCATGCGCTCTGCTTGGCCGTTGGTGGCCAGATGGAAGGGGGCGGACCAAATGTGCTGTATGTGCCGCAGGACGCGCTGTGACAGAATTTGCGGCATCTGGCAGTCTGGAGCAAGGAGGCCCAGTAGCGGCTTATGGTCCGTGGCGATTGTGAAACGCCTACCGTACAGGTAGTCGTTGAATTTATGCACACCCACCACTATTGCCAAGGCCTCCTTATCTATCTGGGTGTAATTTTGCTCGGCGGGGGTCAGGGTCCTCGAATAATAGGCCACGGGAACCTCCCTCCTGTCCGGGAGTTGGTGCCCCAGGACGGCGCCCACCCCGTACGGGGAAGCATCGCAAGCCAGAATCACTGGTAAGGATTTGTCAGAATGGTGGAGCAACTCGTTGGAAACTAGTAGGTCCTTGACTGCCTGAAAAGCAGCAGCCTGCTTCTTTCCCCAAACCCACGGGGAGTTTTTATCTAGGAGCCTATAAAGGGGTTCTGCGATGGCTGCTTTGTGGGGCAGAAATGAATGATAGAAATTTAATAATCCCAAGAAACTTTGTAACTCTGTCTTGCACGTGGGGGCTGGTGCGTGGACAATAGCCCTGGTCTTGTCGGCCGTCGGGTGGATGCCCGCAGCGTCTACTGCAAACCCCAAGAACTCTACCCTCAACACCCCGAGAGAACACTTCTCCCGCTTTACTTTAAATCCTGCCACCTGGAAATGGCGGATTACCTCATGCAGACGGCTGCTGAACTCCTCAGCGTCCAGGGCGGTGATCAAAATGTCGTCAGAAAACGGCTGCACCCCGGGAATCCTTTTGAGAAGAGAATCCATTATGCTCTGAAAAATCCCCAGAGCCACACTAACCCCAAATTGCAACCGCCGCACCCAAAAAGCTCCCCTGTGGGTCACAATGGTTTGGGCTTCTGCTGTTTCGGCATCCACCAGGAGTTGCTGGTACACCTGGGCCAAGTCCAGTTTCCCAAAAACCTTAGAGCCCATTAGTGCTGCCAGCACGTGGCTGACCACCGGAACGGGGTATGGATTAGGGTTTGTAGAATCTTTCGGGCTCAAGTGCCGTGTTCTACTGGAGAAAGTTTTCCTTCCAGATGTTTCGTTCTCAGCTGCAGAGAACATCCTCAGTGGCGTTGCAGCCGGAGCAGGCGCTCTGACCTTCTTGGCTGCTGTGCATTGAGGTATGGATTGTCCTGAAGTGCCTTATTTATTGTGCACTTATAGTCATCGCAGATGCACACATCTCCATTAGGCTTCACTGGAGTGACTATGGGTGTTTCCCAGGCAGTGTAGGAAACCGGTTCTAGCACTCCCTGGGCCATGAGGCAGTCTAGCTCTGCTTCTATTTTTGGCTTAAGAGCAAACAGAACTCACCTGGCCTTCAGCCTTATTGGTCTCATGTGGGGATCGAGGGGTAAGGTGATGGGAGGCCCTTTGTAGCACCCCAGGGACCCATCAAACACTTCCAGAAATTCCCGGCACACGTGCTCGAAATTTTGCGTTCGCAGCTGCTGCACCCCCCACTATCTGAATACCAACCGGTTGGAACCAGACCAGCCCCAGTAATGTGGTGAGCTGGCGTTTGACCACGAGTATGTCCAGTTTGCCCCTAAAGTTCTTAAACTCTACCCTAACGGTGTCCCAACCCAAAATCTGTATGGGTTTTTTTTGGAAGTCCCGCAGTATGAAATCAGCCGGTCGCAGCGTGGGACGGCCATGGGGGCAAAGTTTTCTTAGAGACTCCTCTGAAATTATGGAGATGGAGGAGCCCGAGTCCAGCTCCATTAGGCATGGAGCGCCCTCGATTCGGACTGACATCCTGACCTTATCAGGGGTGTTGAGAGGCAAGCTCATTACCTGCAGGCTAGTCAATGTGGTCGAGTAGTCATTAGTTGAGTTGTGGTGGGTGGCCTGGCGTCTGCGGATGGCCTTGGCCCGGCAAGCCTGTGCTATGTGGCCCACTCTCCCACAGTTCCTGCAGTCTACGTTGCAATAGGGGCAGTCCTGTCGTTCGTGTGGATCCCCACAGCTGGCGCACTTGGTGTTGGCTGGTCTCTCGATCGCTCGTGGCCGATTGGTTGCTCTCGGCGACGGAGCTGATGTGCCTCCTCTGGGTTGCCCGGCGCCATCTCCTCTTGGTGCATGGCTTCTGCTCGCGGCTTGTGGAAAGCTTTGGTGGCTCTCTCGAACGTGGTGGCTTCATTGAAGGCATGTTGGAGGGTGAGCTCCTCCTTTGCGAAGAGCTTTTGCTGCAGTCTTTCATCTCGGAGGCCCCAGACAAATCGATCCCTCAGGGTTTCATCCAGCTTGTCAAAGCTTCAGTTCCCTGCAAGTTGGTGGAGGGCGGCCAGGTAGACTGTGGCTGTCTCTCCCGCCCCTTGATCCCTCTTGTGGAAGAGAAATCGGCGGGCGATGATGGATGGCTGGGGCAAGAAGTGCCCAGTCAGGAGTCTGACTATCTCCTCGTACGTTTTCTCCGTGATCTTCGCGGGGGCCAAGAGACCCTTTGCAATCTCAAATGTGGCCTCCCCGCAGACACTCAGGAGCACATCTCTCTTACGGCTGTTGTCCGTGATCATGTTCGCTTGTAGGTTGCAGTCGACCCGCTCCGTGTAGGTCTCCCACCTATTGGGGTTGGCAGGGTCGAACTCTGTAAGGTGGTCCGTCATCATACTCGGGTTAGCCATGGTGGTGGCGGCGGGCACTTCAGTCTCCCTAGACTGCGTGCCTTTTTGGTCTCCGGCCAGGTCTGCAAAGTCCTGCTTGGGGAGTTACCTGGCTGGGATCCCATCCTCGTTGCCGCTGTAATGTACTGAGTGACGAGATGTGTTGAAGGCAACATACTTTATTGGCGAGTACATCACAAGACAAGAGACACACAGGCTGGGTCCCGATTATATACATTCCCCGGAACAACCCTCCATCCGAACAGGTCCAATCCCGGCCAGTTAAACTTCCCGCCACAGATCTTGATTGGCGGAGCGTATTAGCAAGCTACATCCGGGGACCCGTGGGCTTCCACTGGTCGCCTCTGTAGCGTTCGCTGTGTTGTAACATTAAGACTGAATTGCAAGACATAACAATATTATTTTAATATCATATTCAATTGTCATCAATGTGTTGATGGTTTATATTAAGTTTACATTACAAACTTTTCAACCCCATACATAGGTAACCATATGTAAGCCACTTATTTAATTAGTTTGATTATTTAATCCATTTTTTTCTGCCACCCTCTGAATTCAAAGCAGCTTACTGAATAAAAAAAAACACACAGCAAAATGTAATTTAAATAAAGACACACAACCTGACAGTTCCCCAGTATACTCTTAAGCCGGTAATAAGCCGCTGACTCGTCCAAGGCTAGGGTTGGTTTTGACTTTATGGCAAGAACCATGGCAGAAAGTCAGCTTAATGTGGAGTATCAGACTAGAATCTAGGAGACCTAGGTTCAAATCTCTACTCTGCCATGAAAGTTTTCTGGGTGACCTTCTTGGGTACTTTCCCCATGATCCTTACACCACATAATTGTGGAAGTTTGTACCTATGGTAGACACTGGAAGGGAAAATGGGTAAAAAAACTGAACCCCCTTACATTTTAGATGTTCCATGGATTAGAAGTAAATCCAATGAGCAGCTGGAGGAAGGGGGAGTAATTTGATTATGAAATCCAGTCTCATAGGATTCATTGATCATGCCTGGGTTATTCCTACATGTATTAGTAGAACAGTATGTATGATAGCATTTTGCTAATTGAGGGGACTTGCACAGCTTCTTAAGATTTTGGAGAAATTAGCCTTTGTCTTTTAAATACAAAACCTTCCCCACAGCTCTTCTATTCAGTTATAATATAAAAAAGAAGAGGAGGAGATTGGATTTATACCCCACCCTTTAGTCGGAGTCTCAGAGTGGCTTACAGTCTCCTTTCCCTTCCCCTCCCCACAGCAAACACCCTGCAAGGTAGGTGGGACTGAGAGAGCTCTTTGAGAACTACTCTTGAGAGGAACAGCTCTGAGTTATTGCTGATCCAAGGTCATACCCTTAGGTGCAGGTAGGGGAGTGGGGAATCTAGCCTGGCTCTCCTAGATTAGAGTCCTTAACCACCACACCAGACTATCAAACTATAATTGTGGTAGCAGGTATAAAGGCTTTACGATTTGCTACAAGGAGGTAAGTTTTGTGGTGAGCACACAGAAGGCTGATCACTGAGGCAAAAGTTACTTAAAAATAGCAAAGATGGTTTATTTATGTACTGGGAATTAAAATAACCCTTCAATAGTACAGGCTTTCCAAAAGCAGTCAGAGGAAAAGCCTGGCTGAGGCACTTTTACTTAGTTACTAGATACAGCTTTGGTTTGATGTTAAATTCACTTCAGCACATGAAAGTACAGACTTTAGGTTCTAAATTGCCACAGAGTGATTGCTAAGCTATCCCTCAGGGCTTTTCCTTAAAAGTCTTTAAGTTACTAATAGGCTCTTACTCTCTGATCACCAGGGCAGATTCTCTCACACACACATGATTCCAACCACACTAACTTGCTCTTTCCCAAGGGGCAGACTAAAACTACACCAGGGCACTCTGCTCCCAGGAATTGTGTTAACCCTCTCTGCAGTGCTTCTAGGCAGATCCACCCTTGGAACCATTTGCTGTCTTGATGAGGCAGACCTGAGAGTGTTTGCTGCTGTCCTTTCCTCCAGCATTCAATCCCCCCAAAATTGAATTGGATGCTGAAGCAGCATTTCTAAAGGCTCAGGTACTAAACAGGTGATTGGTGGTTTTACCTTGCAAAAGCAATATGTCCATCACAGTATGCAAGCCCGCTATGCTGATACAATTTCCATGCTGTCACAGGAATTTATAAGGTGGCCCCAACCTGCTTTAGCTATGCTGGAATGCAGAGAAGGAATAACTTTACATTGTGACAGACCAATGTCTAGCTCAATTATATCAAATATTGACTAGCAGCAGCTTTCCATTATATTACATAGAAGTTCTTTCCCATTTTTGTTTCCTCAAGTCTCTTCTGTCAGTAACCAGAAGATAAACTTAGCTTTTGCATTAAGAAAGTAGCAGAATGCTGATTATGGAATGTGGTATTGTTTGCAACCATGACTGATGAAAGCTGTATTATTTCAAACTTTTTTCATCTGCCCTTATTCACAGTAAAAGTGTTCAAACAGTACATCTCAGTTCCTCAAGCTCCACTCACATACTTTCAGCCTCTTGATTCTTAGTTAACAGCCAGTGTTATTTTGGGATGTGCCTCACTCACCCTTCTGAAAGTGCACCATTGTTCTAAATGTGGATTAGGTAATTTTACATGAGAAATTGATATTATTATCCACTTTGTTGAATGATTTCTTACATGGGAACCAATCCAAAAATCAGCAAATGTGAAATAATGCAAGGAGGTGTACCAGAGTTGGAAAAGGGAAGGCAGAACACAGGGCAGGGAAGACAGATGTGTTTAATGACAAACACATTTGTCCAAAGGATTCATTTCCATTGGCTAGCTTCCCAATTAAACTCATAAAATGGAAAGCCAAAAAAGCTCAGATTAACGAGCCAGTCGTTAAACAAAGGATGAAAAAAAGACAAACCCAGCTAATTCTGGACTAAGCATGATGGATGACTGCAAGGAAAATAATTGGATGACATTAATCAAATATGAAATTAAAGGTGGTGTCAAAGGGAACAAAAGCTGTAATAATCTTCAAGATTCAGTCTGGTTAAGTTTGCTTATAGGAAAAAGTTCATTGAAATAAATTAAAAGGACTTCCTGGACTCCTGACCACAGAGCTTCACAAATGGTAATAAAGATTTGATAATTACTTGAGATTTTTATTACTGTAGGTTTAAATTATAGAAACGCTATATCCTTGCTGAGGTAAGCATCACACTGGTTTCTGTCACTCCCTCAGTGGAGCTGCAGCCTACTGAACACCCAGCTGAATCAATCCATTATTTTGTTCTCCTTGGTGATTTTTTTCCATAGCAGTTTGTTATTCTTGTTAAACAGCTTGGTCAGTGAACAGACAGATGTGGATTGGGTCTGGTATAGTGGTAAGACTGGTGGGTGACATTTGGCAAACCTGGATACAAATCCCCACTCTACCATGGAGCACACTGGATGATTTTGGAGGAGTCAGACTCTTTTGAATCACAAGTTGATACCAAGGTTTCAAGATTTAAAACTCTTTTTGTCAGATACAAGTAATAATGGTAATCCCTGCATCCTTATTTCCTAGTGATAAGATCTCAGGGTTCTCCATTTCTATTTGTATCTGATGAAGGGCACTTTCACTTTTGAAGTTTATACCATGGAAAACTTGTTGAACTTTAAGGTGCTAATAGACTTCAATCTTGCTGTTCTACTAAAACCAAAATGGCTTCTCACCTGAAAGCAGATGATACTGCATCTTTGGAGTATGGCATTTTACCTCAGGATTACTCTTGTTTTAACAATGCAGCTGGGACCTAATCCTGTTTATAGCTGCAGTCCAGGGGGAGGGTTCTGTCTTCCCTGGGGCATTTGGGCTCCTGAAACACAGTGTGGGGAAAACAGGAGCCCCTCCTCCCTACCAAGCTGAAATCCTGAAGAACCTTCTTTCATAGTGATAGGGGTACAGTCAAAGTAGGGTTGGGAAAACCGAGTTGAAAATACCAGCTCAGACAAGCTATTTAAAACCTAAGTTACTTACAGTTTCTTGACAGTAGAGTCACAAAACAAAGCCTTAATTGGGGTGTGTGACAGCATTGCCCAGGAAGCTGGCCTTGACAGAGGTATTTTAATTGCACATCATTATTATCTGGTTTGACACAACATTGAGTCTTTTTATAACTCTGACTGTATGGAGCCTTGACATCTGAGGGGGCTCTAGGATGCTTCGTCCTGACAATGGGGGATTCATGGCTAACACTCCTCCCATCCTGTGAGTAGTCATCTCCGCCCTTGGAAACCTGTAGACCCTATCCTGCCACCCCTTCATTATTCCCAAAACTTAAAGGGAAGAACAAATCTGGGCTTGGCTTTCTCCAAACACAGTGATGAGAGGAATTTGTACCCACCCTGCCCTCAAAGAATTACAAAAAGGGGGGGAGGGGCTGGAGTTTCCTACTCTTCCTCCTTTCACAGTGCATTATGTTCTCATCACCACTGCAAATTATTGCTAGGTCCCAACTTGTTTAGTAACCCAGACTTTCTGATTGTGCCAAATTCTGGAAATCAAACTGCAAAACTGTCAATAACTGACTCTCTGTTGTCTTTGAAGCAGTGGAAAAAGTGCAATAGTCACTACTGCTGAACTAGATAAGGTATCATTGTGCCCTATGTTAAGAATCCAAAGGAAAATGCATTGAGTCTTAGACTGGCTTCTTTTTTTCGTATTCATTTCTTAGTTCAGGCTAGATGATCTCACTCCATTGCACATCCAAAGTAAGAAATGTGTAGAAATTAATGTAGAAATCTGTAAAAGTAATGAAAAAGCTTTACATTCATATTAGAATCATATTCTGAAAATCTTCTACTGCTTTGAAAAACAGGTTTCCATTTTCTCACTCTTTGTCAAAGGCATAGACTTGTCTGCTGTGGATCAGATATGAGATCTCTGTGCATTATGGTCAGTCTTAGTGGTGCTTTGAATGACAGATTCTCTATAGAAATATGCCACCATCTAGAGATGATATGATTGCTGGGAGTGTTATTGATGCTATAGTAATATAACATGCTGAAATTTCAAAAGAAGAAAAGAGAAAACATATCTGAGAAGGAATTTTTTATAGTTTATTGGAAATCTTAAAAGGCAGTAAGTGTTTTATATAATAAAGAGGAATGTGGTGTTTTGTATCATCTCAAACTCCATATGCCTGCCAAAGCAAGCATTACCGAATGGAAATTTTACCAGTTCCAGAATTTTCATAATGGGATTGGTGGTTTTAAATGCACATAGACACTCACACACACATTCCCAAACTGCTATAGGACCAGTGACAACTATAAAATCCAATTATCTCTGAAATGGCCATGACCAGGAGGACATAATGAAAATTATTGCAGAGATTATTTGTAACATTTTTATACTGCTTCTACAGGAGCCTTCCTGAGGCAGTTTACAAAACAGAAGTAATAATAACAAGCATTAAAAGATATTAATTAATATCCAGCATTTAAAAAGCCTCATCCAATCATATAAACATAGATAATAGAAAGGAGAAATAAAGCTGTGAATCTGAGCTCCCCGGCAGAACCCTTTGGCGCGAGCCGAAGGGCGAGAGCTAAAGGGCTCTTGGCCTGTGGCTCTTTGCCTGGGGGCTTCCTAAGGACCAGGAACCCAGATCCCTGATTTCCTTGTTCTCCCAATAAGGTAAGTTGACCTTCCAGAAGGGGAGCCACGTAAACAACAGCATTTAAAGAGGACTGTATATTTAATATATATATCATGAAGGTAGAATGCCAGCAGGGGGGTGGGGGCTTTCCAGTGTTTTGCACTGAGTGTCACATGTATAACTATCTGCCCACAGGACAGAAGTCTTGGGTGTGTGCTCGATGCAAGGAGCTCCTGGTCCTCAGGGAACGAGTTCGTACCCTTGAGGCCGAGGTGACTGCCCTGGAGAAGCAGAGACGGTCAGTTAGGCAATTGGGGAAGACTCTTGGGGGCGTATTAGATGAGCCCCACTCTGAATGTGGCAGCCTCGTTGCTGCCAGAGAGCGTGAGGGTCTAGAGGGAACAGGGCACCTTGCTGAGGATAAGGGGAATGCGCCCTCAGAAGGGACCTCTTCTTCGGTTGGTGAGCGGGTATCCTTTCGCGCCAAGGAACCATCCCTGGGCAGGGGGAGAGGGGGGGTCTTGGTAGTTGGTGATTTGATCCTTAGGCAAGTAGACAGCTGGGTGGCGAAACCGCGTATTGACCGTATGGTGACTTGCCTGCCTGGTGCGAAGGTAGCGGACATTACGCGTGTAGTAGATAGGCTGATAGACAGTGCTGGGGAGGAGCCTGTGGTCATGGTGCATGTTGGCACCAACGATGTGGGGAAATGCAGTCGTGAGGTCCTGGAGGAGAAATTTAGGCTGCTAGGTGGGAGACTTAAGGCCAGGACCTCCAAGGTGGCCTTCTCGGAAGTGCTACCTGTTCCACGTGCAGGGCAGGAGAGACAGGCGCAAATTAGAAGTCTCAATGTGTGGATGAGACGATGGTGTAAGGAGGAAGGGTTTAAGTTTGTTAGGCACTGGGATGCTTTCTGGAACAAGCCGGAGCTGTACAAAAGAGATGGTCTCCACTTGTCTCCGGATGGAACCAGGCTGCTGGCGCTTAAAATCAAAAAGGTGGCAGAGCAGTTTTTAAACTAAATCTTGGGGGAAAGCCGACAGGAGATGGAATGTCTCTGGTTCGGGAGGACTCATCTCAAAGAGATGAAGGGTTGGCTTCTATTTTTCTACCGAGTAACGGATCAGAGTTGTCCACTGTGATGGTGACAAACAGTATGGACTGTCTGCTAGAGTCTCGAGGCGGCAGGAGAGAGGTGGCGGGCCTAGCTTGCTTGGGAAATTATAAATGTTTGTATGCAAATGCTAGAAGTGTCCGAAGTAAAATTGGTGAATTGGAATGTTTAGTGTTGGGAGAAAACATAGACATTGTGAGAATTTCAGAAACTTGGTGGAATGAGGAGAATCAGTGGGACACGGTGATTCCTGGATATAAGTTATATCGGAAGGATAGGGAGGGAAGGGTTGGAGGTGGGGTGGCTCTGTATGTCAGAGAGGATATAAGGTCCAGTAAGACTGAGGTCAGAGAATTAGATTCCCTTTTAGAAATGCTTTGGGTTGAAATAGAGGGCCCAAAAGGAAATTTAACTATGGGAGTTTGTTATCGCCCACCAAATCAAAAGAGAGAGGACGATTATAATATGACGGAGGGATTAAAGATAGCGGCTAAACGTAAAAACTGTGTCGTAATAGGTGATTTTAACTACCCGCAGATTGATTGGGTCAATATGTGTTCTGGTCGAGAGAAAGAGATTGAGTTTCTTGATGCTCTCAATGACTGTGCTATGGAGCAGATGGTCTCAGAACCTACCAGGGGTGGGGCGATCCTGGATCTGGTCCTAAGTAATGCCCAAGACTTGGTGAGAGACGTAAAAGTGATTGCGCCGCTTGGGAACAGTGACCATAATGTTATTGATTTCACCGTTTGTATAAATAGGGAGTTGCCCAAAAAGACCGAAACAACCACATTTAACTTTAAAAGGGGTAAATTCTCTGAGATGAGGAGGCATGTGAGGAGGAAACTGAAAGGAAAGGTAAATACGGTCAAAACCCTTGGGGAAGCTTGGAGACTATTTAAAACTATAATCCTAGAAGCTCAGATAAAATACATACCACAAGTTAGGAAAGGCACAAACAGGTATAAGAAGAGGCCAGCATGGTTAACAAACAAAGTAATGGAAGCTGTAAAAGGTAAGAAGGACTCCTTTAAGCGGTGGAAAACTAGTCCAAGTGAGATTAATAAAAGGGAACACAGGCAGTGGCAAATCAAATGCAAGACTGTGATCAGGCAGGCAAAAAGGGACTATGAGGAGCATATTGCAAAAAACATAAAGACCAACAATAAAAATTTCTTCAAATATATTAGAAGTAGGAAACCAGCCAGGGAAGCAATGGGGCCCTTGGATGACCATGGGGTAAAAGGATTACTGAAGGAGGATGGGGAAATGGCTGAGAAGCTGAATGCATTTTTTGCCTCCGTCTTCACCGTGGAAGATGAGAAGTGTTTGCCCGCCCCAGAACCACTAATATTGGAAGGGGTGTTGAAAGACCTGAGTCAGATTGAGGTGACAAAAGAGGAGGTCCTACAACTGATAGACAAATTAAAAACTAATAAGTCACCGGGTCCGGATGGCATACATCCAAGTGTTCTGAAAGAACTCAAAGTTGAACTTGTGGATCTTCTAACAAAAATCTGTAATCTTTCATTGAAATCTGCCTCCGTTCCTGAGGACTGGAAGGTAGCAAATGTCACCCCCATCTTTAAAAAGGGTTCCAGAGGAGATCCGGGAAATTACAGGCCAGTCAGTCTGACTTCAATACCGGGAAAGTTGGTAGAAACCATTATCAAGGACAGAATGAGTAGGCACATTGATGAACACGGGTTATTGAGGAAGACTCAGCATGGGTTCTGCAAGGGAAGATCTTGCCTCACTAACCTGTTACATTTCTTTGAGGGGGTGAACAAACATGTGGACAAAGGAGACCCGATAGATGTTGTTTACCTTGACTTCCAGAAAGCTTTTGATAAAGTTCCTCATCAAAGGCTCCTTAGAAAGCTTGAGAGTCATGGAGTAAAAGGACAGGTCCTCTTGTGGATCAAAAACTGGCTAATTAATAGGAAGCAGAGAGTGAGTATAAATGGGCAGTCTTCGCAGTGGAGGACGGTAAGCAGTGGGGTGCCGCAGGGCTCGGTACTGGGTCCCATCCTCTTTAACTTGTTCATAAATGATTTAGAGTTGGGAGTGAGCAGTGAAGTGGCCAAATTTGCGGATGACACTAAATTGTTCAGGGTGGTGAGAACCAGAGAGGATTGTGAGGAACTCCAAAGGGATCTGTTGAGGCTGGGTGAGTGGGCGTCAACGTGGCAGATGCGGTTCAATGTGGCCAAGTGCAAAGTAATGCACATTGGGGCCAAGAATCCCAGCTACAAATACAAGTTGATGGGGTGTGAACTGGCAGAGACAGACCAAGAGAGAGATCTTGGGGTCATGGTAGATAATTCACTGAAAATGTCAAGACAGTGTGCGTTTGCAATAAAAAAGGCCAACGCCATGCTGGGAATTATTAGGAAGGGAATTGAAAACAAATCAGCCAGTATCATAATGCCTCTGTATAAATCGATGGTGCGGTCTCATTTGGAGTACTGTGTGCAGTTCTGGTCGCCGCACCTCAAAAAGGATATTATAGCATTGGAGAAAGTTCAGAAAAGGGCAACTAAAATGATTAAAGGGCTGGAACACCTTCCCTATGAAGAAAGGTTGAAACGCTTCGGGCTCTTTAGCTTGGCGAAACGTCGACTGAGGGGTGACATGATAGAAGTTTACAAGATAATACTTTTCTCCCTTTCTCACAATACAAGAACTCGTGGGCATTCGATGAAATTCCTGAGTAGGATAAAAGGAAGTACTTCTTCACCCAAAGGGTGATTAACATGTGGAATTCACTGCCACAGGAGGTGGTGGCGTCCACAAGCATAGCCACCTTCAAGAAGGGGTTAGATAAAAATATGGAGCAGAGGTCCATCAGTGGCTATTAGCCACAGTGTGTGTGTGTGTGTGTGTGTGTGTGTGTGTATATATATATATATATATATATATATATATATATATATATATATATATATATATATATTTGTCCGCTGTGTGACACAGAATGTTGGACTGGATGGGCCATTGGCCTGATCTAACATGGCTTCTCTTATGTTCTTATGTTCTTATGTTAACCCAGGTATTTTTTTAGCTGATCATGATATAAAAATAAGAATTCAAGCTATAAAGCCATACTGTCTTGATTGCATTTCTTCATATTTCCTACTGAAAGCAGGCTACTTTTAAATGTTGTTACTATAGATGTGGGAGGTGCCCATAAAGCTTTTGATGAGGAAGGGCAGTCCATCACCTGTTGTCCATCTATTTATTGTCATCATCTCTAAACAGTCAGTCCTGGAACATTTAGAAAGGATGAATAACTGATTACTAAGAGCCAGTCTAACCCTCTCTCTCTCTTTCTCTCTCTTAAAGTTATTGCTTTGTTGGATCAAGGGAATGCTGTAGGCATAGTTTATCTTGATTTCAGTAAGGCTTCTGATAAGGTTTCACATACTATCCTTGTTGACAAGTTGGTAAAATGTTGTTTGGATCCTTTTACTGTTAGGTGAATCTGTAACTGGTTGACAGATTACACCCAAAGAATTTGCTTGTGAATGGTTCTTCATCCTCTTGGAGAGGAATGACAAGCTTCAAGGATCTGTCCTTGGGCCTGTTTTGTTTAACATCTTTATTGATGATTTTGATGAAGGAATAGAGGGAATGCAAATGCAATAGATGACAGATGATCTTGACAGGCTGGAAAACTGGGCTAAAACTAATAAAATGAAATTTAACAGGGAACAATAAAGTTCTGCATTTAAGTAGGAAAAATCCAGTGCATATTTATACGATGGGGAGACTTGTCTTGGCAATAATCTGTAAAAAAGGGATCTAGGGGTCTTAGTGGACCATATGCTGGACATGAGTCAACAATGTGATGCAGTGATTAAAGAGGCAAATGCAATATTGGGCTGTATTAACAGAAGTATAATGTCCAGATCATGTTAAGAGATGGTATCACTTTGCTCTGGTAAGACCTCACCTGGAGTATTGTGTTCAGTTTTGGGCACCACATTTTAAGAAGGATATAGACAAGCTGGAATGGGTCCAGAAGAGGGTGATGAAGATAGTGAGGGGTCTGGAGACCAAGTCTTATGAAGAAATGTTGAAGGAGCTGGGTACGTTTAGCCTGGAGAGGAGGTGGCTGAGAGATGATGTGCGGCTGAGAGATGATATGATCACCAACTTCAAGTAGTTGAAGGGCTGTCATATAGAGAGGGTGGTGCAGAATTGTTTTCTGTTGCCCCAGAAGGTAGAACCAGAACCAATGTGGGGTGGGAGGGAAGATACCTGTCTTTTTGATTCACAGCAAATTGACTTTTTCTCTAAGTGTTAAAATATTGAGATAGGAACATAGGAAAGTGCCTATTCTTATATGACTATAGTTCACTTTAAACCAGTTGTTCCTAAAATAAATAAATAAATTCCAAATACAAGATATTTGCAATATTGGAATCAAATTCTATTGCCACATCACCATATGCAAGCAGTGAGAGAGAGGATGGGGGAGAGAGAACAGGCTCTAGAAAGAGGCTGCGGGTGAGTGCCACCCCACCCTTGCTGCCTTCCCACCGACTCACCCAAGTGAAGGCATTCACTTCCCCCAACCTTGGTGTCTTCCTACCCATACAAGGTGGCCATTATCTGTAGCAGAATTGATTTGACTTCTGCTTTTCATCTCCTCCCCCTCCCTGCAGCTTCTACCTAGGAAAAGTACAGTCTTCTCCACAGTGTGGACCAAAGCAGCTTACATCATTCTCTACTTCCTTTGATTTCTACAATAACCCTGTGAGGTAGGTTAGGCTGAAAGTCTGTGAGTGGTCTGAAATCATAGCATACACTAAAGCAGGTGGGAAGTGACCTCATCAGGGGATAATGACACTGAGTCCACCATGCGAAGCAGCTGTTCTCTCCAGGGGACTTGATCTCTGCCATCTGGACAGCAGTTGTAATTTTGAGTGCCCTCACCTGGAAATTGGCAGCAGTGGTTCCCCAGAAGGAAATGGCTGGTTTGGAGGGTAGAATATATGGCATTGTACCTGTCTGAGGTCCCACCCATCCTCAAATCCCATCCTCTCAAGGTTACACCTCTCAAATCTCCAGGAAATTCATAGCCTGGAGTTGGCAACCCTATCTCCTTCCCTTTATCTGCCCCTCTGACTTCAGATTTCCATCTCCTCCTCTCTCCCTATAGTCTCTAGCAAGGAAAAGCACAGTCTTTCTCCATAGGGAAGCAAAGCAGCTTACATCATTCTCCTCCTTCCCCCTTTGATTTACACAACAGCCCTGTGAGGTAGGTTAGGCTGAAAGCCTGTGACTAGTTCAAAATCACCCAGTCAGCTTCCACAGAAAGGTGGCAGACTCTACTCTCAAGCCCTAACTCCTATGCCACACTGGCTGTTATAGGGGAGGCTGCTGCTGAACAGGAACAAGCAGCAAGGCCTAGTTAAGTCCCAAGTTGCAAATAGTGGGGTCAAGTTGGAAAGAGTTAAGTTGCAAGCAGTGGGGCCAAGTTGGAACATCCGTCTCCGACATTGGTGTTGTTCAATGCCAGGTCAATTAATAACAAGACCTCTATCTGCGGGACTTCCAGATAGAGCAGAATACGGACCTGGCTTGCGTGACCGAGACCTGGGTGCGAGACGGGGAGACAGTTACTCTCTTCCAGGTAGCTCCCCCTGGGTTCTCAGTCCTTCGCCAATCACAGACTAACGGATGGGGGGGAGGAGTAGCAATGTTCATCTGGGAGGCTTACTCCTTCCAGACACTCTCAGGTCCAAGGATCACTGGTGTTGAGTGTGCCAGCATTGTGGTTGAGGCGTAAGAGAGTTTGGCTATTTGGCTGGTGTACCGACCACCCTCTGCACCAGCCAATGCCCTGCCAGCCCTTATGGAGGCTGTGGAGAAACGCCATTTTAGTCAATGTTGGAGCTTCATTGGGAGGGAAAACATGAAACTGCGAAGCAGGCTTGGACCTAGCCTTCCCCTCACTCCCCCCTCCCTTCCAGAGCCAAACCAACAACGCTAGGGGGAAAGTCTCCTAGAGAGACAGGAAGTTCTTTTGTTCTCTGCATGTGAGTTAGGAGGAAGGGTTTTCAGTTCTCAGCTGCAGCTCGAAGGAAGAGGTTGCCAGTGTGGGGGCTCCTGCCTGTGCATGCGGCCTAGTCAGGAAAATGAGGCCTCCAGGCAGTAAGACCAAGTAAGTCATCCCAAAAGGCAGGGTGTGTTTAGATCAGGGACAGTAGGATGCGTTTATAACACATTTTCTTTGTCATGCTGTTTGCTGTGCGGGTGCTGTGCTGTGCTTACATGCAACTGTTTTTAGTTTGTTCTTCTTTTATTTTCTTTTTCTCTTTTAATTAAATATTTTTACTGTTTTAAATGCTGGCAGTCCATCTCTGTACCACATAGATCCCCAACCGCCTTAGACCACGCTGTTTTATAAAAGGGGGCCCCGGGCAAGGGGGAAGGCATGCAGTTGGATAAGGTGCCAATCCTCCAGGGGTTCCCCAAAGAAGTGCTGAGGTCTCTGTGATACCCAAGTACAGGGTGGCAGAGGACCTTGAGGCCTGGCCTCATAGCTGGAGAGGGGGATTGGGAGTCCTGTTCCTCTCAATATGAACCCCTAGACTGAGCAGGTGGTGGCAGCGAGCCCAAGGGGCAGGAGGAGAAATAGCTCCCTCCAGGAGTTGGCGACTCAAGAGGGAGCTGACGGGACCGGGTCTGAAGGCAGAATCGGGCCGGTTCCGTCACAGAGTCCATAGCAGGCTGGCCGTTGGAGCACCCTAGACTTTTGGTCCTGGTTGACTTCAACGTCCATGCTGATGACGTGGGCTGCACATCGGTGTCGGACCTGGTGTCATCCATGGCAACACTGGGACTCTTTCACTCATCAGGCCGGGCACATTCTGGATATGATCCTTGCAGCGGGAATGATAGTGGACCGTATTACTGCTGATGCAGTGCCATGGTCGGACCACTATGTCCTGAAGGCCCATTTGAATATCCTGTTCCAACCCTGTATGGGCGGTGAGCGTATTATAGCTCACCGGAGCCAAATGGACCCCATGCAGTTCCAGATGGCTCTCTGGAACTCTTGGCCCCCTGGCAATTTCCTAGATGAGCTAGTGGAGACCTGGCATAACAGGCTCTCCACAGCCACCAACGAGATCGCTCCCAGGCATCCTCTGCACCCCCATTCAAAGCTGGTGCCCTGGTATACGCCAGGGCTATGGCAGATGAAGCAGAGGCTCAGACGGCTAGAGAGGCAGTGGCGGTGAGTTCGTGATGAAGCAACAAGAGCAACTTGTAAGTCGTATATGAGAACCTATGAGGTGGCAGTCAAGGCTGCTAAGAAAATATATCTTACAACCATGATTGCATCTGCGAATTCGCGCCCAGCACAGTTGTTTAGGTCAATTCGGTCTTTAACTACCCTTCCATCGGGTATACCAAATGCTAGAGAATTGGATATAGACTGTGAGGCATTTGCAAACTTCTTTGCAGATAAAGTCTTGTCACTCCGCCGCGACCTCCCGTCCACCATAGAAACAGTGAATGAACTCGAGGTTCCAAGCATATCTTCTAGTCAAGTTTTGGATTATTTCACTCCACTCAGCTTGGAAGAAGTTGACAGGGTACTCTCCACTGCATGCCCAACTACTTGTGGGTTGGACCCATGCCCCTCTTGGTTAATAAAAGCTGGCCAGGAGGGGCTATTGGTTCCCCTACAGGAAATTGTCAACATGTCCCTTTTTCAGGGAACCTTTCCCCAGCCTCTTAAGGAGACTCCTTTAAGCGGTGGAAAGCTAGTCCAAGGGAGATTAATAAAAGGAAACACAGGCAATGGCAAATCAAATGTAAGACTGTGATCAGGCAGGCAAAAAGGGACTATGAGGAGCATACTGCAAAAAACATAAAGACCAACAATAAAAAATTCATCAAATATATTAGAAGCAGGAAACCAGCCAGGGAGGCAGTGGGGCCCTTGGATGACCAAGGGGTCAAAGGCTTACTGAAGGGGGATAGGGAAATGGCTGAGAAGCTAAATGAACTTTTTGCCTCCGTCTTCACTGTGGAAGATGAGAAGTGTTTACCTGCTCTGGAACAACTTCTATTGGAAGGGGTGTTGAAAGACCTGAGCCAGATTGAGGTGATGAGAGAGGAGGTCTTACAACTGATGGACGAATTAAAAACCACTAAGTCACCAGGTCCGGATGGCATACATCCAAGAGTTCTGAAAGAACTCAAAGCTGAACTTGTGGATCTTCTGACAAAAAATATGTAATCTTTCATTGAAATCTGCCTCCGTTCCTGAGGACTGGAAAGTAGCAAATGTCACCCCCATCTTTAAAAAGGGTTCCAGAGGAGATCCGGGTAACTACAGGCCAGTCAGTCTGATTCAATACTGGGAAAGTTGATAGAAACCATTATCAAGGACAGAATGAGTAGGCACATTGATGGACACGGGTTATTGAGGAAGACTCAGCATGGGTTCTGTAAGGTAAGATCTTGCCTCACTAACCTGTTACATTTTTTTGAGGGGGTGAACAAACATGTGGACAAAGGAGACCCAATAGATATTGTTTACCTTGACTTCCAGAAAGCTTTTGATAAAGTTCCTCATCAAAGGCTCCTTAGTAAGCTCGAGAGTCATGGAATAAAAGGACAGGTCCTCTTGCGGATCAAAAACTGGCTAATTAATAGGAAGCAGAGAGTGAGTATAAATGGGCAGTCTTCGCAGTGGAGGACGGTAAGCAGTGGGGTGCCACAGGGCTCAGTACTGGGTCCCATGCTCCTTAACTTGTTCATTAATGATTTGGAGTTGAGAGTAAGCAGTGAAGTGGCCAAGTTTGCGGATGACACTAAATTGTTCAGGATGGTAAGAACCAGAGAGGATTGTGAGGCACTCCAAAGGGATCTGTTGAGGCTGGGTGAGTGGGCGTCAACGTGGCAGATGAGGTTCAGTGTGGCCAAGTGCAAAGTAATGCACATTGGGGCTAAGAATCCCAACTACAAATACAAGTTGATGGGGTGTGAACTGGCAGAGACTGACCAAGAGAGAGATCTTGGGGTCATGGTAGATAACGCACTGAAAATGTCAAGACGGTGTGCGATTGCAATAAAAAAGGCCAACGCCATGCTGGGTATGATTAGGAAGGGAATTGAAAACAAATCAGCCAGTATCATAATGCCCCTGTATAAATCGATGGTGTGGTCTCATTTGGAATACTGTGTGCAATTCTGGTCACCGCACCTCAAAAAGAATATTATAGCATTGGGAAAAGTGCAGAAAAGGGCAACTAGAATGATTACAGGCTTGGAACACTTTCCCTATGAAGAAAGGTTAAAACACTTGGGGCTCTTTAGCTTGGAGAACCGTCGACTGCGGGGTGACATGATAGAGGTTTACAAGATTATGCATGGGATGGAGAAGGTAGAGAAAGAAGTACTTTTCTCCCTTTCTCACAATACAATAACTCGCGGGCATTCAAGGAAATTGCTGAGCAGTCAGGTTAGAACGGATAAAAGGAGGTACTTCTTCACCCAAAGGGTGATTAACATGTGGAATTCACTGCCACAGGAGGTGGTGGCTGCTACAGGCATAGCCAGCTTCAAGAGGGGGTTAGATAAAAATATGGAGCAGAAGTCCATCAGTGGCTATTAGCCACAGTGTGTGTGTGTATAAATATATATAAATTATTGGCCACTGTGTGATACAGAGTGTTGGATTGGATGGGCCATTGGCCTGATCCAACATGGCTTCTCTTATGTTCTTATGTTCTTACAGTGGTACACCCCCTTTTTAAAAAGCTATCTTTGGACCCGACTGAATTGGCAAATTACCGGCTGGTGTCTAATTTGCCATTCTTAGGCAAGATTATTGAAGGGGCAGTGGCAGTGCAGCTTCAGAGTTTCCTGGATTACACTTCGGTGCTTAACCCACATCAATCCGGCTATCGTCCGGGTCATGGGACTTAGACGGTTCTGGTTGCCCTCACAGATGACCTCCAGAGGCACCTGGGTAGAGTGGCATTTGACATGGTTGATCATTGGCTGCTGACCTGCCGCCTCGCCGACGTTGGGATTCAGGGGTTGTCCTTGCAGTGGCTTTCCTTCTTTCTCCAGGGTTGAGGACAGAGGGTAGCAGTTGGGGACGAACTATACCGATGACACCCACTTTCGTGTGGTGTGCCACAGGGAGAAGTTCTTTTCCCAATGTTATTTAACATCTTCATGCACCCCCTCACCTGGGTTGCTCAGAGGTATGGGCTGGGTTGTCACCAGTATGCAGATGACACCCAGCTCTATCTGTTGATGGGTGGCCAGTCTGACTCCACCCCAGATAATCTGTCCATGGCACTACAATCTGTGGCAGGGTGGCTCAAGCTGAGTAGACTGAAATTAAATCTGACGAAGACAGAGGTTCTGTTTCTAAGCCATTGCAATTTGGGACTAAAGGTCCGTTTACCAACCCTTGACAGAGCGCAGCTCATGCTGGCACCCAAAGTCAAAGGCCTAGGGGTGCTCTTGGATCCCTCTCTTACAATGGAGGCCCAAGTAGCAGCTACTGCCAAGTCAGCTTTCCACCATCTACGGATGGTGAGGCAGTTGGTTCCCTTTCTCGAACACAACGACTTGGCAGCTGTGATCCATGCTACGGTCACCTTGAGGTTGGATTACTGTAATGCCCTCTACATGGGGCTGCCTTTGTCCCAAATCCGGCATTTCCAGCTAGTGCAGAACGCTTCCGCCAGGCTGTTAATGGGAGTTCCTTTACAGGAACACATTCAGCCTGTGCTGAAAGTGCTGAACTGACTACCAAAAATGTACTGGATTCACTTCATGGTGCTGGTTTTAACCTTTAAAACCCTATATGGCCAGGGTCCTGCATACCTTAGGGACCACCTTCCCCCATATATGCCCCAGCGAGCACTTCAGTCCGGATTGCAAAATTTGCTGGTAGTCCCCAGTGTCAAGGAAGTGACGCTTCAGTCAACTAGAGCCATGGCCTTTTCCGCGGCTTTACCTAGCTGGTGGAATGAGTTGCCAGAGGACGTTAGGGCCCTGCGAGAGCTCCCACAGTTGCTTTTCCATAAGGAAAACTTACAGCAATGGACTAGGCCCATAAATCGGAATTTAACATCATCTGGACTTTCCACCACGCTATGGCAATTTGGGGTCCTATGGAACATCTAACACTGTCCACTGAAACTTAATCACACAATAAAGTATAGTACTAGCATCCATTATTATATCGTTTTAACTGATATTTTAATATTCTTTTATGCTTTGTCTTTGCTTTATGTATTACCAATGTTTTTATCCTGTAGGTCATTTCGACCTTAACCTGTGAGCTGCCCTGAGCCTGCCTTCGGTGGGGAGGGTGGGATATAAAATAAATAAATAATGCCAGTCAGGTGGCATCCAGTCACCCAGAGGATTCTGCCAGAGCTAGGGTAGCCAACCTCCAGATGAAGCCTGAGGTTCTCCTGGAATCACAACTGTACTCCAGACAACAGATCTCTCTCTCCCTGGAGAAAATAACTTTGGAGGGTGGACTCTATGACATCATATTCAGCTGAGACCTTTCCCTCCCCAAACACTGTTCCCTCTCAAACTCCACCACTAAATCTTCAGGAATTTCCCACCGACCTGTAACTGGCACCCTAATGAGGACTAAGCCCTCAAAGGCCAAAAGAGGCCTAGAAAGGGTCTCCTCCCTCTGCCTTCTAATGAGAGAACCAAGGTTGGTTGTGTTTTACCGGTTGTGCAAACTTGGTTACCTAGCAACAGCTACTACCTATCAGTTTCCCAGTAGCCCAATCTTTGTCTGTCCTGGGGCTGGCAATGGGTTCGGGGAGAGGAGAGGACCCAGCCAATGACATACAAGTTGTATTGACTGGTGGTTCAAAGGCCAATGGGTGATGTGGCATGCACTGCAGCCAATGGGAGATCTGGATAATTCAGTAGTATTTGTAACAAGTCAAGAAAAATAAATAATGTCATCAACCCAATAGCAAAGATTGAATCTAAATTATTGGAAAGCTTCATTCTCTTCTAGTCTCCTGAAAGCTGTTGCTCTGGATCCTTTTTGTTTCTCTTCAAAGCCCAATCATAAGGCAGTAGAACCTCACTTGCCTTTCTGTACAAGGCAAATTCTGTTGCTGCTTGTTGTCCTCTGCAGTGGAATGAAACAATTTGTCACAAGACAGATTTTAGGAAAAATAAAATAAAGCTTTTAAACTATGAACAAAAACTTTCTTTGGTGTACACAAAAACAAAACTCCTTTGTACTGGATGTAAATTATGAATTATCTAAATCTAAATTAAATTACATTATAAATTAAATCAGAATCAAAATTTTAAACAATCTGTATTTTAAGAATGTTTGTTAAAATCCAATGCCCAATTTTATTGCTCTATTTATTTAAAACATTTGCATACCATCTCTCCAATGTTTTATTTGAGGTTCCAGAAAGTATATTAAAGTCATAATAAAACCAGCAGACACAATATAAAACTATAGAGCAGCAGCATAAAAAAAGACAATAAAATTGTCTCATCAAAGAATATGAAAACATCAAAATACATTCAATCTCAGCACAGCACATAAATTTTAAAATGCTAAAATAAAGCCCATTTCCCCTAAAAATCTTCAAAGCCTACTCTTAGAAGCCAACTAAGAGATCTAAAAATGATAACCTAAAAAAAAAAGGGCAGACTTGACCAGGCCTTTAAAGCTTGAGCGAATAAAGAAGTTTGGCCTGGCTGTGAAAGGCTAGCATGTTAAGCATCAGGTGGAGTGCCTGGGGCCACCCACTTCACCTCCAAAGGTGGGTGGGAAGACACAACACAGAGCTTCAGATGCTCTCAAGCAGGCAGTCCTTCAAACATGGGCCATTTCAGAATGGAACAACAATCCAATACGTACCACATGAATTCTAGACAGCGACTATGTTGATTGTGATGCTCTCAAGCGGGCAGTCCTTCAAACATGGACCATTTCAGAATGGAACAACAATCCAATACGTACCACATGAATTCTAGACAGGGACTATGTTGATTGTGATGCTCTCAAGCGGGCAGTCCTTCAAACATGGACCATTTCAGAATGGAACAATGATCCAATACATACCACATGAATTTTGCACAGGAACTGTGTTGATTGTGATCTAAACATTGATTGTATTCTAAACATTGAATGAGTTATGCTGAAATGTCAGTGTCAAAGTCGGAGACCAAACTCTAGGGTCATCCTCAAGTGAAATTTCTGTAGCAATTTCAAAGGAGATTAACAGAATTTCTATAGAATATGTTATGTTTCTGCCTATCTTTACAAAATGAAAACCGCTGCCTTTCAAAGGAAGCTGGCAAGAAACTCCAGATGAATTGATGAAGTGTCCTGCTGCAAAAATAACAGAAAACAGGGACCAAGTTACATCATAGAGAGAACTGGCAGATTCTAGAATTCCTTGCAATCTTTTTGTAAAGAAAATATTAACTTATTCACTATGCATCCAGTTAGGTTTCATTTGACCAGGCCTCATTTAGGACAGGAGCTCACAGGAGCAGAGCTCCAGAACTTCTAAACTTTATTGTGCTCTTTCTTTGTTACCAACCCCCCCCCCCCCCCAAAAAAAAACTTGCTTCTGGGCTCCATTGTTCAACACACACACACACCCCCGTGAGAATTTTGCTGAACTCTAAAATTTGACAAACTTTCTAATATTTTCCAGCACAAAAAAAAATGGGAAAATAACTAAAACATATAAAGCAGCCAGATGGAAATCTTCATCATGCCACTGTGGCCACCTAGGAGAAAGCAATTTTAAAAGTATGATGGAGTAAGGTTTTATTATGACAATTATAATTCAATAAGCATTTTCAGGTAGATGCTGAACTGATATAATTTAGTACACCTTCCGGTGATGTCAGGAGTGTTTGACATATGCAAATGAGTTATGCAAATGAGTTGTGCTAATGAGCTCTTGAGACACTTTTTCTATGAAATTACCCCTGCATTTGACAGACAGTTGCGTGCTCTTCTGCCTTGTTTTGTGTTCTATGATATACTTTGTTTTGTAGTAGAACAGCAGGAATGCTTTTGCCCATTTCTAGAAAACATCAAAAAAGGAAGCATTTACTTTGTATGATGCAATGTAATCATTTATCATAATTTAATTCTGCTATTTCAGAAATGCCTTGTTTCACAAATTATGATTTTGTGTTTCATTAACTTCTTCAGGAATTCTTTACTTGACATTCCCTAACATTTCAATTTCAAGTCGTCTTCATAACTTATGAATTCATTGTTTGGATATTTATATTTTGTGAATTTTCTTCCACTCCAACTCCATCTACTGATGTACAGTGTACTGTACCTAAAATATATCTTTCAGATGTTCATTTTGTGTTCTTTAAAATATTCAATGATCTTGATTACTTAGCTGTTCTAATTAAATTTTTTCTTATTTCCAACATTTTTCTACTAATGCATTTTCTTTTTTCTGCAGCATTATAGGCTTTCCACATATTTATCAAGAATTAACCTTTTAATCATTTTTGGAGGATCTTAGCTTAGTATTGGGGTAGACCTTTTTCCTGTTTGCATTAGCTGCAGCTGACATTCACGTTAGCATTTGCAGAAACATTATTTTGGATGAAAGAGTAGAGGGAATGTTTATTAAATTTGCTGATGATACTAAATTGGGAGGGGTTGCAAATACATTAGAAGATAGAAACAGGATACAGGATGATCTTGACAAGCTGGAAAACTGAGCTAAAATCAGTAAAATTAATTTTAACAGGGATAAATGTAAAGTTCTGCATTAGGCAGGAAAAATCCAATGCATGGTTATAGGATGGGGGAGACTTGTCTTAGCAGTAGTATGTGTGAAAAGGATCTAGGGGTCTTAGTGGATCATAGGCTGAACATGAGTCAACAGTGTGATGTGGTGGCTAAAAAAGCAAATGCAATTTTGGGCTATATCAACAGAAGTATAATGTCCAGATCACGTGATGGTATTGCTTTACTCTGCTCTGGTAAGACCTCACCTGGAGTATTGTGTTCAGTTTTGGGCACCACATTTTAAGAACAAGTCCAGAGGAGGGCGACAAAGATGGTGAGGGGTCTGGAGACCAAGTTCTATGAGGAAAGGTTGAAGGAGCTGGGCATGGTTACCCTGGAGAGGAGGTGGCTGAGAGGTGATATGATCACCATCTTCAAGTACTTGAAGGGCTGTCATGTAAAGGATGGTGTGGAATTGTTTCCTGTGGCTCTTGAAGGTAGGACTAGAACCAATGGGTTGAAATTAAATTAAGAGTTTCCAGCTTGACATTAGGAAGAACTTCCTGACCGTTAGAGTGATTCCTCAGTGGAATAGGCTTCCTCGGGAGGTGGTGGGCTCTCCTTCATTGGAGGTTTTTAAACAGAGGCTAGATGGCCATCTGACAGCAATGAAGATCCTGTGAATTTAAGGGGAGGTGTTTGTGAGTTTCCTGCATTGTGCAGGGGGTTGGACTAGATGACCCTGGAGGTCCCTTCCAACTCTATGATTCTATGATTCAGTTTATCAAGATGATCTGAATCCTAATTGTATCCATAAGTATCTTGGCAATTGCCTGAAATGTGTGTTGTCTGAACATGTAATGTGCTTACTTTCCAGGACTCTTTTTGAGCAGGAATGCAGTTCTGACTGACTTGGCTTTGGGGGTGTGGTCTAATATGCAAATGAGTTCCTGCTGGGCTTTTTCTAGAAAAAAGCCCTGTTAGTTTATATTGTTTTATTTTATTTCATTAGTAATAATGTAGAACCCTAATGGAGCTAAAAGAGAATTATTATGAATTGTCCTTCCCACTTTCAGATTGATAATTACCCTTTAAATCTACTTGTTGACAATTTTTTTCCTAATTTATTTTGAAAATTTCAAGCAAATATAGATGTGGACAGCTGTGCTTTCTTTGTCCTGTGGACTGGTTACTCTTGAAGGGACAGATGGCATTGATTTGACATGTTTTGTTCTTAAGAAATCCATGCTGGCTGCTAGCAATTTCCAAAAAAGTAGTTACAAATTGATTGCTTTATTATTTGTTCTAACAGTTTTCCAGGTATTTCCAGGTATTGAATTCAGACTAATGAGACTATACTTCCTCAGGTTAGCCTGGATTCAATAATCAGGAAATTGTTAGAACAAATTATAAAGCAATCTATCTAGAAACACCTTTAAGAAAAGGGGTTGGTTTCCAGAAGCCAGTTGGAGTTGCCACAAATGAGCCTATATTTTTTTAATACTGATTCCAAATAGAAATAGAGATAAAATTCAGAACTACATGATTGTGATTAATATATTATCTAGTTTAGTATTCCAAGCTTCTTTGAACAATGATATTTGATTGTCATTCTGAAACAAAAAGCTTCTAAACTTGTCAGGAATGACAAAATACATGCTGGAATAGGTATTCACTGTATTTTATTTTGGGTATTCCTATAGGTGACTTCTGGTGGAAGAGCAAATTATTATGTGTCTTACAAAAGGGAGCCCTTCACTCAGATAAAATTACCCAAATACTCACTGCCAAAGGTAAGTATGTCCCTTTATAAGCAGTCTTAATAGATATTTATTTATTAAATTCAGATTTAATAAATAGACAAATTTATTGATAGACAGATTTAATGATAGACAAATTAAAAACTAACAAGTCACCAGGTCTGGATGGCATACATCCAAGAGTTCTGAAAGAACTCAAAGGTGAACTTGTGGATCTCCTGACAAAAATATGTAATCTTTCATTGAAATCTGCCTCCGTTCCTGAGGACTGGAAGGTAGCAAATGTCA
The DNA here is from genome assembly GCF_032191835.1 of Heteronotia binoei. Lineage (NCBI taxonomy): Eukaryota > Metazoa > Chordata > Lepidosauria > Squamata > Gekkonidae > Heteronotia > Heteronotia binoei. The sequence goes on along the minus strand of NC_083228.1, from coordinate 71,904,006 downwards.
CCCCCATCTTTAAAAAGAGTTCCAGAGGAGATCTGGGAAATTACAGGCCAGTCAGTCTGACTTCAATTCCAGGAAAGTTGGTAGAAACCATTATCAAGGACAGAATGAGTAGGCACATTGATGAACACAAGTTATTGAGGAATACTCAGCATGGGTTCTGTAAGGGAAGATCTTGCCTCACTAACCTGTTACAGTTCTTTGAGGGGGTGAACAAACATGTGGACAAAGGGGACCCAATAGATATTGTTTACCTTGACTTCCAGAAAGCTTTTGATAAAGTTCCTCATCAAAGGCTCCTCAGTAAACTTGAGAGTCATGGAATAAAAGGACTAGTCCTCTTGTGGATCAAAAACTGGCTAATGAATAGGAAACAGAGAGTGAGTATAAATGGGCAATCTTCGCAGTGAAAGACGGTAAGCAGTGCTCAGTACAGGGTCCCATGCTCTTTAAGTTGTTCATAAATGATTTGGAGTTGAGAGTAAGCAGTGAAGTGGCTATGTTTGCAGATAACACTAAATTGTTCAGGGTGGTGAGAACCAGAGAGGATTGTGAGGCACTCCAAAGGGATCTGTTGAGGCTGGTTGAGTGGGCTTCAACGTGGCAGATGAGGTTCTATGTGACCAAGTACAAAGTAATGCACATTGGGGCCAAAAATCCCAGCTGCAAATACAAGTTGATGTGGTGTGAACTGGCAGAGACTGACCAAGAGAGAGATCTTGGGGTCATTGTAGATAACTCACTGAAAATGTCAAGACAGTGTGCGATTGCAATAAAAAAGGTCAACGCCATGCTGGGAATTATTAGGAAGGGAACTGAAAACAAATCAGCCAGTATCATAATGTCCCTGTATAAATCGATGGCGTGGTCTTATTTGGAGTACTGTGTACGATTCTGATCACCACACCTCAAAAATGATATTATAGCATTGGAAAAAGTCCAGAAATGGGCAACTAGAATGACTAAAAGTTTGGAACACTTTCCCTATGAAGAAAGGTTAAAATACTTGGGGCTCTTTAGCTTGGAGAAACGTCAACTGCGGGGTGACATGATAGAAGTTTATAAGATTATACATGGGATGGAGAAAGTAGAGAAAGAAGTACTTTTCTCCCTTTCTCACAGTACAAGAACTCGTGGGCATTCAATGAAATTGCTGAGCAGTCAGGTTAGAACGGATAAAAGGAAGTACTTCTTCACCCAAAGGGTGATTAACATGTGGAATTCACTGCCACAGGATATGAAGGCAGCTACAAGTATAGCCAGCTTCAAGAGGGGTTTAGATAAAAATATGGAGCAGAGGTCCATCAGTGGCTGTTAGCCGCATCATATTATTGGAACTGTCTGGGGCAGTGAGGCTCTGTATTCTTGGTGCTTTGGAGAGGGGGCAAAGTGGAAGGGCTTCTAGCCCAACTTGTGAACCTCCTTTCTTTTTTGGCCACTGTGTGACACAGAGTGTTGGACTGAATGGGCCATTGGCCTGATCCAACATGGCTTCTCTTATGTTCAGTTATGATTTCAACTGGTGGGCAAGTTTATGTGAAGATGGAACATGTCACCCTTTCCCACTCAGAGTCTCTCCCACCTTATACACCTTCTGTTTTATGGGTTCAGGGTTACAGATAGGTCATGCAGTTGCAGTTCATCACCCATCTTGCCTCTTTTAAAATATATAGGAAGTCATGACCATTTCACATATGAAAGCCTCTCTCAGCCTCTCTCTTGTCCTTGGCCTCTATGCCCTGTTGTTGGCTGTCCGGAGGAACTTGTTGGCTACTATGTGAGACAGGATGCTGGACTAGATGGGCCGCTGGTCTGATCTAGCAGGGCTCTTCTCATGTTCTTATTTAGGCATTTGGAATTCTTTGTTACAGGTTGACCCTTTGCCAGTCAATACTAAGGTATTCATCTGCCATATGCTTCACTCAGCTAGTCTGACTTCCTCTCAACTGAACTAACAGCTGTTTCCACTGTTCCTCTCATTAATATTCAGTCAGTTCCTATTGGTTATTCTTAGGGAGAGGTGAAACATAACATCTCCATTAAAAAGAAGTTTTTCCATTGTTCCAGAACATTTACAGTTATTATAATTGAAGATTGGATTTATATAATTATTATGTTTCTGTTTGTGAGCTTGTGAGCTACTAATCAAATAAAGCTTTCTAGTCATACATTGTTGACAGAGGAAGTAAAAGCCTGATCTTATCAGATCTTGGAAGCTAAGTGGGGTCGCTACTTGGAAGGGAGATCTCCAAGGAAGACATAGCAGAGGAAGGCAATGGCAAAACTGCTACTCACTTGCTTTGAAAGCCTCTTGCTAGAATCGCCATAAGTTGGCTGTGACTTGTCTGCACTTTTCACATACACACACATTGTGAACTGAGCAGGTACTTTATAACTACTACCCTAAGGTTTTTCCCCCCAATATAGCTCAGTAAAATTAGCTGGTTTTGTGCTCCCATGTGTGGCCAATAAACTGTATGTAGAGGATCACAAGTTGGGCCAGTTGCTTTTCGTCTTTGAAGTATACAATTTTCTCTTTAGTCTTGTAAATGCCATGCACTTTCTTTCATTGCAGAAAGGTTGTCATAACCTTGTGTCCCAGTTGTTGTGCTATCAAAAGGCCTGTTCCCTGGGCTTAGAATATAAACTACCAGCTCATCATCTTTTAACTCTTGACATCTCCAGTTAATTTCTTGGGTATGCCGACTGAAAAAGTACTTCCAACTCTCCTTCTTGTCCTTTTCCTTCTCCCCACTTACCTTCTGCTGCTATCCATCTGAAGCACCTGGGAAAACAGTCTTTTTACTCTTGGCTTCTTTCCTCATTTCCCTCTTTAAATATCAGTTATCCTGGGAGCCACATTACCTATGATACTCCAAGCAGACCTCAGATACTGTTTAAACAGTCTCCAAAGCACTGGAGGAGTTAGAGAAAAAGGAACGTCTAGGAAGGAGAGAGTTCACCTGTTGTCTGCCTGACAGACATGTAGGCAGACTAACTGCTTCCAGCACCACCATAGGTTTAGTAGGGTATAAGGAAGAGAAGAATCATTCTAAATTGGGCTTGGAAAAACCGAACCTTTTTGCTGATTCATAAGCCACACAGCTCAATGTTCCTGACCTCAGTTCCAATCTAAGCCTAGGAGAATGATCTCACTTTTAGTCCAGAACCACAGTCTATGTAGGAGGGAGAAAATCTAGTTTTGGTAACCATTAGGAGGTACAGACCTTGTACTTATAATGCTTTGATGCAAAGACAGCTTGTTTTGTTTGGTAGCCACTGTGAATCTGGACAAGATGAATAGAAACTTCAGCTTCTTTTTATTATTGGAGGCTATTTCTTTTACTGAAAACTCAGGCTCAGTGTCTTGGTAATGTAAGCAAGGCTAGCTTGACAGCTGTGCTTTCTGTATCTTCTGGAGCAAAGGAAGCCTTTAGGCTCCGAGGTTGTGAATCTTCAGGAACAATAAAACTGACTTGCAAATGTATAAATAAAAAATGAAGTAGGATGAAACTTCTTCAAGGACTCTGGAATCTCTGTCCTTCTTCTCCCTCAACCACCCCGCAGCCATTTTAAAATTAAAAAACATACAAATAAGGAAAGCCCTGGATATAGTAATTTATTGGCTTGGTCTAATGGAAAATTGTTTAACATCACCCATAATTCATGGTCCTTCCCCAGCTGTGGCATAAGTCATGATAATTGCTTTGTGTCCCAAAGGGCAAAGAAACATAAAGATCAAGAGGTAATAAGCCTTTTATCTTCCTTAACAGGACATGCACATTATCAGCACCGATGAGAATCAGGTGTTTGCTGCCGTTCAGGAATGGAATCAGAATGACACATACAACCTTTACATCTCTGACACCCGTGGGATCTACTTCACCCTGGCCTTGGAGAACATTAAACGCAGCCAGGGAGTAGAGGGGAATATCATTATTGACCTTTATGAGGTATGCTTGGGGCAACCAACCCCTTTTCTTGTAAGGATAAATATCACTTCCCAGGTAATTAAAAGTATTGTCCATCAGCTATTATTCTTTCAGTGAACAGATACTTTCACAAGTAAAAATTGTTGCAATGTTCCAAAAAAAGGTGATATTTTTGAGGGCATGGAGTAAAAACAGTCCAAAACTCAGTTCCACAATTGAATGATCTATTCACTGAAAACTTATCAGAATGTGAAGAACCATTTAAACTGTATTGAAGATAACCATTATTGGTAGTAGGTTTTTCTGAGTTTGGGGGAGTATTAGGCAGAATTATATCTAAGCAACACTACATGTCATCCATTAACTGGAAATGCAAGTAATATATATGTGGGGAGGGGGGGAATAACTGCTCCCAAACCATGTGTAAAATAAAACAGGAGACCAGTTGCATGTGTTTTCCTGAAAGTGAATGGGCGTTATTTAGCTTGGTGCCCATGTATACAGGGTGCATAAAAGCAAACAGTTTTTGGCTGCAATATGTTCAGAAAGTTGGCAACTATGTGAATGCAACTAAATTATATAGCATTTTCATGGACTATTTAAACAAAAATGCTGCAATCCCTCTGCCTAGCAGATGGCCTGATTCTGCTGGAAGAGTTTGGCAGTCCAGCCATAAATGTTTAAAGTGATTTTATGAATACCTATGAAAAAAATGTTGTTGGACTTTTGTTGGCCTGATTCCATAAATGTGATCTGAGATTCTGCTTGAGTCATGCTCATGGAATTCTTCCTATATATTAATAAATACTTCTATGTGCTCCCATGAGTACATCAGAAAAGTAACTGTATCTCACCCTCAAACTGGGCACAATGATACTCCAGATTCTGTGCAAACTCCTGGAATTGTTATCTGTCAAAGACAGTATTCCCATTCAACCAAAATGTTAATATCCAGTGATTTGAGGGAGTTTTTTTGGTCATCAGGATTAAAGTTTCCACTATCACCTAACGTAAAATCTCAAGGCAAATGTTCTCGCTTAGGAAAAATGGCCAAAGAATTTCAATGGGAAGAAAAGCAGCATAGGTTAGTAATGTTATGTGAATAATGAAGGCGAGAATGAGGCTGTTAAGTTACGATTATGCAGAAAAAGGAAAAAGCAATAGTTTTAGGAGTTCTGCTGCTAAAGAGGAATTCCTCTGGAGATGAGATTAAAGCCCTCTTACTGGATTCTTAAGAAGCAATTTGTTTTTTGATAGGATATTTTGTGCTCACTTCCCCTGTGGATTTCAAAAAATAGGTCTCTGTCTTCACTTGGGCAGTGTCAGAAGCCTTTGTAAGAAACACTTTTTATATCTGAAATTACATTCATTTTTTAAAACCTTTTTGTGAGATGCTTTTCCATTTCTCTGCCAAAGAGGAGGAGAGGCAGTTGATAAGTAATTCAGCAAGGTGATTGTGGTATAAATTTTATTTCTGTGCTGCAGAATAAGCTAACCTGGTATGGGCTTCAGGAAAAGAAATCCTAAAAGCAGACACAGGGATGGTTTTCCCCAACCCCTTGATTCATGTCTTTGCTGGATGTTTTGACAGACTAACTAGAGACATAAAAATCCAGTTCTTCGTTTTAAGTCACTTCATATATCCAAAAATTTTATCTGAAGCAGGGCTTTTTTTGAGTAAGAATCCACAGGCTTGGTGTCAGGGGGTGTGGCCTAATACATAAATGAGTTAATGCTGGGCTTTTTCTACAGAAAAGTCTGTGTGTAACAATGGTGATGTCAGGGGGTGTGGCCTAATATGCAGGTTCCTGCTGGGCTTTTTCTACAATAAAAGCCCTTATCTGAAGTGTAAAAAAACATTTCTACTGCGATGTTTTGTGGAGCACTTGAAATCCTGCATACATTCATTGGGTCATACCAAATATTTGCCAGCTTCCCCTGCTATTTTACGCCATACTGAACAGGGACAAAAACTTTCTGTACTGGCATGATGAGATAATATTGCAATACATCAATGTAAAATAGTTCTGCTCACACCCTTCATGGCCAGCAGCAACAGGGAACTGACTGGAAATGGAGAGATGCACTGGTACTCACCTCATTTTGGTAGATGAGGCATTGAGCCAGAATCTTACTGGGAGCAGCCAGTTTGGTGCTTAGAATATAAAATCTGGATTCATCTTTCCCAGAGCATAGCAGGATAATTCTATCCATTTCTATTACAGTCTTTCCTTCTTCCCCCTCCCCCAATCTTGAATGAATGTTGCAACAGGGCAGAGGTGGCAAAACCTAGTGACTTATCATTTACAGCATGTGTCTGATCAAAAGAGTTACCTAATACTTTTTGCCACAGAAATGCATTCCTTGAAATGCATTCCAGTGCATAGTATTTACTCAGAGAGCCAGGTTGGTGTAGTGGTTAAGTGTGCGGACTCTTATCTGGGAGAACCAGGTTTGATTCCCCACTCCTCCACTTGCACCTGCTAGCATGGCCTTGGGTCAGCCATAGCTCTGGCAGAGGTTGTCCTTGAAAGGGCAGCTGCTGGGAGAGCCCTCTCCAGCCCCACCCACCTCACAGCGTGTCTGTTGTGGGGGGGGGGAAGGTAAAGGAGATTGTGAGCTGCTCTGAGACTCTTCTGAGTGGAGGGCGGGATATAAATCCAATATCATCATCATCTTCAGAGACTGAGGAGATTTATGTGCCCATTCAAATCTAAAATAAGGTTGGATGTATTTATTTATTTATTGATAGGGAAGTCAAATTATAGGGAATTGGATATAGGTTGTGAGGCTTTTGCTGATTTTTCGCAGATAAGGTCCTGACACTCCACCGCGACTTCCCCACCAATTTAGATACAGTATGTGAACTCAAGGCCCCGAGCCTGTCACATGTTCCAATGCTGGACCAATTTGCTCCACTTGGTCTGAGGGAAGTCGACAAGGCCCTCTGCTCTGTGCATCCGACTACTTGTGATCTGGACCCATGTACATCCTGACTGATAAGGGCGTGCTAGATGGAATTATTGGTGCCACTTCAACAGATCATTAATAGATCCTTGATGGAAGGGACCTTCCCTATGCCCTTCAAGGAAGCAGTGGTCCGTCCACTTCTTAAAAAACCATCCTTAGACTTGGTTGAATTGGTCAGCTATTGACCGGTCTTGAACTTGCCTTTTTGGGCAAAGTCATTGAGAGGGCAGCGGCAGCATGGTTACAGGGGTTTTTGAATGACACTTCCGCATTAGACTCATTTCAGTCCGGTTTTCGCCCAGAACATGGGATGGAGACAGTACTGGTCGCCCTCTTGGACGATCTTCTAAGACATCTGATCAAGGCGGATCAGCAGTGCTGCTGTTATTAGATCTCTCAGCTGCCTTTGATACAGTCGACTACCAGCTGCTGTCGCACCGCCTTGCTGACACAGGGACTCTGATAGATAGTTGGCTTCATACCTGGAATGCAGTGACTTGGCTACAGTAATCCATGCAATGGTCACCTCGAGAATAGACTACTGTAACCCTCTACATGGGGCTGCCCTTGACTCGGATCCAAAAGCTGCAACTGGTGCAGAATGCTGCAGCCAGGTTGGTATTGGAGCTGCCTTTACGGGTGCACATCCAACCTGCACTGGAGACGCTACACTGGTTGCCTGTAGTGTTCTGAGGCCGGTTCAAAGTGCTGGTTATGAAAGCCCTATATAGATTGGGACCTTTCTACCTTCAGGACCGCCTTTCCCCACATGAGCCCCAGAGAGCACTACGATCAACCTCGTTAAATCTGTTAAAAATCCCCGGGCTAAAGGATGCCCATCTGACCACTACAAGGGCAAGAACCTTCTCCGTGGCTGAGCCTGTCCTCTGGAATGCCCTTCCGGAAGAGACTAGGGCCCTGCGGGATTTGTCACAATTCTGCAGGGCCTGTAAAACATATTTGTTCAGGCAGGCTTTTAAGAATTAAAAGGAGGTACTCTTAACAACTATGGGTGTGTGTATCATCTGCCCCACAATATCATGACAAATTAATTCAGACAGAAGCCAACTGAGTGGTATTTAAATTGTTTTAATATTTTAATGTTTTAATAATGTTTTATTGTCATAATGTGAATTGTCATCGAATTGCGACTGTTGTCAGACGTCCTGAGCCCATTTGGGGAGGGCGGGATATAAGTGCAATCAATCAATCAATCAATATGAAGTATGCTAATGATGGAAGATCAGTGCTGTACCCTCCCTGCACCTTACCTTGCTGTGATCTGTTGTTTGAAATTTCTAATTTTCTCCAAACAATCCCACTGACTCCTTGATGGATACCATGGAGCAAGTTAAGTTGTTTGTGCGCTATGGGGAAAATACTGAAATGAGTGTCCCTGCTACAGCGTTCATGAGTATGTAGGGTCTAGTGCATTCATTGTTTCTGTTTAAAAATAATTCTACCCACGTCTTTATTGGGATCCTACTTTGAAAGTTCTGCTCGTATTTCTGAGTTTATTATGAAATTAATTTGACTTGATACAGTAATAGAGAGAACCTTGAGAATGTGCTATATGAGCATATTGCTTCTCCATATTGCTGCTCCATTGCACATGGGAGGGTACTTGGAATGAGCCTCAGTAGTTACTTATGAATTTATGGTTGATTTAAGATTATACATGAATCCTCAGTTTTACTTGGCCCTTCCATAGCATGGCCACAACACTGCAAGCTTCTCTCAGATACTGTTTCTTCTATCTATATATACTCCCCGCCTCCATGATATCTTATTTGTTATCTTCCCCAATGAAGTCAAGGAAGCCAGTTTCTAGTCCAATCTTGTTAAAATAATTAACACATATGGTTGCTCATTTGTCCTGAAAATCTGTGTTATGGTTTGTTGACATTTTGTTGTTATGTTATCTGATCAGCCATGAATGACTGGGTTAATACCGTGAGTGCTAGAAGAGTGTGGTCACCACCTCAAAGTTTTGAGAAACTGTTTCTAGGTTTATCTCATCTCCTTGAATTTTGAGTTCTTCTGGGCCTCAGGATTATGCCACATAAAGAGCTCAAAAGACACTTGAGATAGGGAGATGGCTTTTAAAAGGGGAAACAATCTTTTTTTTGCTGCCAACAAGTTTGAATATCTGCTTTAAACAACATTATTAACTGTTTATTAGCAGCTACCAGTCTTCAGGATACTTTGTTGGCTGGCTGTTCACTACTGACTGTGCCTTGTTCTCTCCTACTCAGCCGATGTGTTTTTTTATCTCTCATCATTTTTCCTAGGTAGCAGGGATCAAAGGCATATTCCTAGCAAATAGGAAAGTGGAGAACCAAATTAAAACTTTCATCACCTACAACAAAGGGAGAGACTGGCGTTTGTTGGAGGCTCCAGATTCTGACCTGAGAGGAGACCCCATACACTGTCTGCTGGTCAGTCATGGAAAATTTTTAAGCTGTAATTGGTGGACCCATCAGTATTTTTGCTCTCTAGCCTCATACAACACACCCCCTCCCAACCCTCATTGAAACACATGGGATGCCTTAATAGAATTTGGACCATATAGCCCCCAAATCTCCATCACTAATAGTTATGTGAATACTTTAAATCAATATCTAGTTTAATGTACTCTTCAAGCTAGGAATCATTATGAAAATGTAAGTGCAGGTTGTATCATTTTTCTGAACACTGGAATTTTCTACAATGAGATGTCTTGAGATCATATTTATTTACCTGTTTGTTCCTTCGCCATTTCATAAGGTTTTGAATGGCTCTCCAAAATTTGAATAGAATTTCATATAAATAAAATAATTACTATAATCAGAATAAAACTGATTTAAAATATTGTGTGTGCTGATTTCAGGCCCTCAAGAGCATAACTCCACCTTCTGTCCCATGTGAAAGTTGATCCAATACTTGTAAATGGTGCTCAGACTTTAGTAAGCCTTTAGGGTAGATTAATTCTCTCCTTGTAAGGAAGCCACTCATAATGTGTTTTGCCATGCCTTTGACATATAAAATTGCTGCATGGACAGTGAACTCATACATGTGATATCAATTGATAGTAGAGACTGAGGGGATTTGTTAACAGCTGTTATCAATCTGGGGCTCAGGGGGACTGTTTTTTGAGGTAGAGGCACCAGATTTGCTGCATAGCTGCTGGTGCCTCTCCTCAACCCCACCCCCACCCTATTTCACAAAGATTGGACCAGGGGGTCCAATTTTATGGACCCCAGAAGAAAGTGCCCCCATCCTCCATTATTTCCAGTGGGGGAAAGCATTTAAAGGGAACACAGACTTTTTAAATGCCTTCTCCAAGTGGTGAATTTGCCCAGAAGATATTTAAAAGGTCTGCAATTCCTTTAAATGACCTCTAAATTCAGCAATCCAGCAGCTCTGGAAATCCTGAATATTTTGGGGATTTTTGGAGTGCGGCAATTTCAGATAGCCTTGTTTGGTAACTGGCTTAAAAGATATAAAAAAATACTGGTAAGGTGTCTTGGGGGTATTTTTTTCTGCTTAGTTGGTGCTGAATATATGTCCCTAGTCTATATGCAAAGAAGGTGATTGCACTGGGGCAGGGGAGGGATGCATTTTGTGCCAAGTTACCAACAAAGCTGGCTCTAAGGCCCTCCATTTAAAAGTGGTAGGTACTGATTTCAAGAGTTGTTGTCTTACCAAATAGTGTTGTCATATCTGGCAAAAGATCCTACCATATCGCATTGCATATACAGAACACTGCAGCATTTGAAGATCTTACAGGAGGGCTTAGGGTTTTTTGCTGATTTCATTGCATGTTATCAGGAAAGAGAAATGAAACCAGAAGGGTAGTAGTCTCTGCAAATTCATAATGTATTTACTAAAATGACCTTGTTTCTTCTCAATCCTTCAGCCCTTCTGTTCCTTGCACTTGCACTTACAAATTTCAGAAAATCCTTATACTTCAGTCAGCATCTCAAGCAAAGAGACTGTTCCTGGACTTATCATTGCCACAGGTAAGGAATTTGTCCATTCTTATACATTGCTGCTTTTGTAAAATACCTGGTGAATCAGTTGTTCTAGTATCAGTTGTTCATAATCTATTTAAATGCTTGTCTCCTTTAGTGTTGAACTCTCAAGAAAAAAAATAATCTAGAGTTTTAAAAGGTGGATGACTGAAGCAGTATTTTAGACCTGTGCAGCCACTAATGCAGATCTCTAGCACTTACAACTTCTGTTACTAGTATAATATTGCTTCATTTCTGTTGGTGTCCCTCTTGTAGACGCATGTAGAAACCATTTGGCTCTGACAAATTAAATGGTGTGCACATGTTCTCCCTACTGGGTCCAAATCAAGAAAAGTTTTACTGCATTGCTAGATTACAGTCCAGATGTGTCCTTGTCCTCACATACTAACTAAAATATTCAAAAGAAATGGTCTCTTGATGCAGAAGTGAATCGCCTTGGATGCACCCTGTGATCACATTCTCTAGGTTTTGTCTCCGGCAACCAGGGCTAGAGTCCTTATGATTTTTCTAAAAAATATTTTACTTAACCTAATTAGATGTTCTAGTTGACTAAGTGCCAAAAACAACTAGGATATTGTGTGTGGCTGGACAAAAGATGAAAATTTAATCTTAACCATTTAGTTGTAGCAAATATAGTTTCACTTATAGTAACATTAATATGCCTGTGTGAAGAAATGCACTTTTTCCTGGGAAATTAGCCAAACCTCCACTTTGAAATTAGCCAAACCTCCGCTTTGCATTTTAACAGTTTTCCCCACCTCTGGGCAGAGAACTGACTGGGAAGGCACAAATCAGTGCAGTTGCTCTCCAGCCTTACCATCATACAAATGCTAGACAATGGGATGGTCAAGCTTCCCCCTTCTCTCCCTTCCTCTGAGCAGGGAACAGAGGTGTGGAGGACTGTAGGCTAGAGTGGTTCTAGGAATTATCTCCAGGAAGAAGTCCTAGGACATGCTTCTTTGATTTGGGCTGACCAGGGTCAGGGGGAAGAGAAAAGATATGATAAAAACTCCTTGTCACAGGAGGGAGGTCTCTTTTCCTTGGGTGCTGCATCCAGACTACTCCTCTGGGAAGGCAGCCATTTTGAACTTCTGCTTGACTTGAGAGCTAGAGCAAGTCTCAAGGTAATTGAACTTTGTAGAGATTCGTAACTCCTCATTTAAAGAGCCTGTCCTATGTTTTAACATTTGGTAGGGTGGTAGGGCCTGTATAAAGAGAGAGTCAGAGGATTTGCATTTTACCAACAAAGTATGCTTATAAACATTTTCTTCTTAATAAATACTTTATAACTTTTTATGCTGGCCATGGTTCTCCATACTACATAGACCTCCACTGTCTTGGACATGCTATTTTAAAAGAAGAACCGAAGGGGAAGCAGGCAGTTGGCAAGTGGGTATTAGTAGTCACAGCCATCCTTTCTAAATGTTCCAGGTTATAAGAATGGCCTTATAACCAAGGATGAATATAAACAAATCACCAGTGCTTATAGAGAAAGAGTTAGGAAAGCTAAAGCTCAGTATGAGCTTAGCCTAGCCAAACATGCTAAAAACAATTTTAAAAGTGTTCTTTTCTTATGCTCAGAGTAAGAAAAAGACCAAGGACATGGTAGGCCCATTGCAAGGGCAGGAAAGTGAAATTGTAACACGTGATGAAGAGAGGGCAGAATTGCTCAATTCCTACTTTTCCTCAGCCTTCTCTTCTGAGGGAAACAGTGCTCAACATGGCAAAAACAGAACATATAATGAGTTCCAAACTAGGATCAGCATAGAGGTAGTACGTAAACACTTAGTTTCTTTAAACGAAACCAAATCCTCAGGCCAGAGTACTAAAAGAGCTTGCAGATGTAATTTCTGAACCTCTTGGTATTATTTTTGAGAGTTCTTGGAGAACAGGTGAGGTGCCAGAAGACTGGAGGTCCCCAAAGCGAAATTGTACTCCATGGGAAGAGCCAAGAAGGAGGAGTTGAAGAAATTTCTGGATGTGAATTTGTAAAGGGGCTTTATCCAGCAAGCCAAGTCCCCACACGCAACCCTTTTTTGAAAGAAAAAGGATAGTAGTTTAAGGCTCTGTACAGACTTTCAGGGCTTGAACATGATTTCAATGAGTAATGCATATCCATTCCCCCTAATTATAGATCTCCTTAGCAAGGTCTACCAAAGAAAGATTTTTAGTAAATTGGATCTCAGGGATGCGTACTTCTGGGTTCGCATTCGAGAAGGGGATGAATGGAAAACCGCCTTCAACATCCCTTTGGGGCAATTTGAGTATCTGGTTATGCCATTCGAGTTGAAGCGGGAGCCAGGGGTCTTCATGAATTTAATCAATGAAGTCTTACACAAGTTCCTCTACAAGGGGGTGGTCTGTTATCTGGATGATGTATTAATCTACTCACAGGACCTCCCCTCTCATGTACAATTAGTACACCAGGTATTGCAGACCCAATATGAGAATAAACTGTTCGCCAAACTTTCAAAATGTGAATTCCATAAAATGGAACTTGACTTCCTAGACTACCGAGTTTTTTTTGGCGGGGGGGGGGGGCTTGGAATGGACCCCGCCAAGGTACAAGCGGTAGCTGAGTGGGCGGCATCCAAAACTCAGAAGCAATTACAAAGCTTCCTCAGATTTGTGAATTTTTACAGAGCATTCATAAATTTGTGACCATCACCATGTCCTTAACAAAATTATTAAAAACTAAGGGGAAGGGTGCCGCTGCCACTAAAGCGAGTGCCATTCTGGATTGGTCCCCGAAATGCCAAAAGGCATTTAAGGACTTCAAACAATGCTTCATTTCTGAACCTTGCCTTATCCACCCTGATGAGAATAAAAAATCTATGGTACAATGTGATGCAAGTGATGTGGCCTGAGCTGCTGTATTGCTCCAAGAGGGGGAGGATGATTAAAGGGCTGGAGCACTTTCCCTATGAAGAAAGGTTGAAACGCTTGGGACTCTTTAGCTTGGAGAAACGTTGACTGCGGGGTGACATGATAGAGGTTTACAAGATAATGCATGGGATGGAGAAAGTAGAGAAAGAAGTACTTTTCTCCCTTTCTCACAATACAAGAACTCGTGGGCATTCGATGAAATTGCTGAGCAGACAGGTTAAAACGGATAAAAGGAAGTACTTCTTCACCCAAAGGGTGATTAACATGTGGAATTCACTGCCACAGGAGGTGGTGGCGGCCACAAGTATAGCCACCTTCAAGAAGGGTTTAGATAAAAATATGGAGCACAGGTCCATCAGTGGCTATTAGCCACAGTGTATGTGTGTATATAAATTTTTTTGCCACTGTGTGACACAGAGTGTTGGACTTGATGGGCCGTTGGCCTGATCCAACATGGCTTCTCTTATGTTCTTAGGATGGGAAACTCCATCTTTGTGCATACTTGTCTCAAAAGTTCTCCCCCTCAGAGCGGAACTGGTCAGTATGGGACAAAAAGGCCTCTGCCATCAAATTGGCCTTAGAGAAGTGACACCACTATTTAGAGGGGGCGAGGGAACCATTTGGATTATGGACAGACCATAAGAACCTCGCTTCCCTGATTGCTACCCACAAACTCACCACCAAACAGGTCCAATGGGTGGGGTATTCCCACAAATTCAAATTCATGCTGGGGCACATCCCAAGGAGGCTGAACTTCCCAGCTGACACATTGTCCCGCCTACTGCAACACAAGAGCAAGAAGGAGGTGGTTATAGACTCTGTTTACCCCCACCCAACTCAATGCCCTGGTTACCACCCGAGCACAGGAGCAGAAGGGGGCAGGCTTTCCAGACTTGTTCCTAACCTCCCTTAAAGAAACTTTGGTGACACACCCACCTGATAAGGACTAACTTCTTACTCCCTCCCCTGAGGATCTCTGGTACAAAGACAATAAACTGTTCATCCCAGAACCATTGTGAGTGGAAGTCATGCAGTGAGCCCATGATTCCAAGTTGGGGGGGGGGCATTTTGAATTTGTCAAAACTATTCATTTGGTGCAACGACAGTTTTGGTGGCCGGGGCTGCAAAGGGATGTGTTGCAATATGTAACCAGCTGCCCGAGTTGTGTTATGGCAAAGAAGGGGGGTCTTCCCCCTGGTGAGTTACAGCCACTAACCCCAGCCTCCTAGCCCTGGGAATGCATTTCCATGGACTTTATAACTGATCTACCCCCCTCCCAAGGAAAAACTGTATTGTGGGTGGTGGTGGACACTTTTTCCAAACAGGCTTACCTACCACTAAGAAGTTAGCCCAATTGTTTCTACAGCACATCTTTTGGCTTCATGCTTTCCTGAGTAAGATAATTTCCGACCACAGGCCACAATTTGTTGCCAACTTTTGGGTGCAATTTTGCAAATTGGCGGGAATAGAACAGGGGCTCAGTTCGGCGTACCACCCACAGAAGGACGGACAGACAGAATGCACAAATGTGATTCTAGAGCAGTTCCTGTGATGCTATACTTCTTTTCAACAGGACAATTGGACATCACTGCTACCTTTTGCAAAGTATGCATATAATAACAGTGTCCACAGCGCGACCAATGCTAGCCCCTTCCTAATAGTGAATGGGTATGAGGGCAAACCGTTTCCGAAACTCCCATCACCACCTACTGCCCCTGTTGATTTCATGGCGTGGTGGTCACAGATCTCACAGGGATGGGGAGCTATCCAAAACCAGTTGACTAGAGCTAAAGAGGACTATAAAAAATTACTGTGATAAGAAACATTCTAAACTGTGAGACCTCAAGGTGGGGGATACATTGTATGGCTCCACCAAGCACTTCCCAAATACTCAAAACTGCAAAAAACTGGGGATGAAATATTTGGGACCATTCCCTATCAAAAGGATTATAAATACTGTGACTGTGGAACTTGAGTTGCCCAAGAATCTAAAACATGTCCACCCTTGTTTTCATGCCAGCTATCTGAAATGCGATCCTAGTCCTTCCCCTTGGCATATGTAACATCAGCCTCCGGATCCGACACTGGTTCGTGGTCAGATTCATCATGAGGTGCAGGAAATCTTAGATTCCAAAATCAGGCAATGGGCGTTGTACTGTCTCATCAAATGGACCCATTTCCCGTTCAGCCAGGCAGAATGGACCCAAGCCTGCTATACTGCCAGAAGCTTATTAAAGACTTTCACCTCAAATATCCAGACAAACCTGGGGGAAGGGGACCTTAAGGGGGGCAGAATGTCAAGAGTCATATATCTGTGTATTGCTATTCCTCTTGCCATGAACTCTGTGTAGGTACCATTGCTATGCTTGCGTGTTTGCTTGGCTTTTCCCCTTTCCCTTTCTCTGCACACTGCTTATCTGTGGAACTCGTTATGCAAGCCACCTTTGCCGGCCTTCAAGGTCAGAGGTGAAGAAGTAAAGATTATGCACCTGAACTTCCAAGACGTTCATTGGGAGGGGTACCCGCCAAAAATCTCCACGCTTTGCATCCCTGTGTTTGCTTGAAAATTAATGGCTGGGGAGAGGGGTTAAAAGCGAGTCACTGAGTTAAGACGTCAGTCTTAGCAAAGATGGTGTCCTGCCTTAAGATGCTAATGGAGTAAACTGCTGAATTATCAGACTGTGTTCCTTGGCTCGAGGTCCTGACAGCCTGATCACAGATTTGCATTTTATTTGCCACAGCCTGTGTTCCCTTTTATTTAACTCCCTTGGACTAGCTTTCCACCGCTTATAGGAATCCTTCCATCAGCTGGGCCTTAAATTTGCACAAACAGAGAAAGACACACACAGTGAAGCTTGTCAGGATCAACTTAGGGGGAGGTATTTTTGAATTCCTGCATTGTGCAAGGGGTTGGACTAGATGACTTGGGGAGTCTCTTCCAACTCTATGATTCTATGACTCACGGCAAATAAGTATGTTTGTAACAAAGGGTAACCAGAAAAAAGCACAAAGGAAAAAAGCCCAATGAAAAAAATTCACGGACATAAATGCTCACAGGAAAGAAGCCCCCATGGAAAAATGCCCACATGGAAATAAACCCACATGGAAAGAAGCCCACGCAGAAAAAGCCCATACTGAAAGAAGCCCACATAGAAAAAAGCCCCCATGGAAAAATATGTAAAGCACCATAGATGTTTATAATTGTGGATAACAATTAATAATATTTTGTTGTTATTTTAGGATTAAAATAAGTCATATTCACATTCAACAAAAAGTGACAATTTTGTTATCAATGAACTTTATTAAGAAGGAAAAACAATAATAACAGAAGTTAAACTCTTCATAGAAATATATATTTAAGTAAAATTAAATACTTTAACTTTATTAATTTACAATTTGTCAAACTTTTTAATGTTAATACATTATGGTACACCCAGTGACTGCGACAAAAGACTGTCTAACCCTAATAGTAAAAGTAACAATTATTTAACAATAATAACTCAGATATAATACTTCATTGCAAATTAGCCAATCTCTTTAAGCAAATAAGTTTATCTTCCACCGGCTCATATTGTTGCACAGAAGTGGCAACCATGTGATGTAGTGTGTCATATTTCCTCTTTTCTACCTCTAGGCGACCTGCCTGTTTAGTGTAGTGGTTAAGTGCGTGAACTCTTATCTGGGAGAACAGGGTTTGATTCCCCACTCCTCCACTTGCACCTGCTGGAATGGCCTTGGGTCAGCCATAGTTCTGGCAGAGGTTGTCCCTGAAAGGGCAGCTGCTGTGAGAGCCCTCTCAGCCCCACCCACCTCACAGGGTGTCTGTTGTGGAGGGAGAAGATATAAGCCGCTCTGAGTCTCTGATTTGGAGAGAAGGGCGGGGTATAAATCTGCAATTCTTCTTCTTCTTCTTCTTTGCATTAGCCAGTGTTAGTTTGTGACAAGCCAGGTCCCTCTGCAGTCCATCCAACAGAGACCACACACTGGAATGACTGAAATGGAACAAGGAATTAAGAGCATTGTGCCCCCACAACAGTTTATCTGGAATCAATAACTTCATTATTTCAAACATTCTATTACAGGTGTCCATGTTCTTTTTTTTAAGTAAAATGTAAATACATGGTGGATATGAATTACCCACCATGGCATGCCATGTGTACGGTTGGTAAAACATACTTGGTGCTTCATCAAAGGTGCCATGTCTATAGATGGTATCTTTGTTTAATTCAAGCATAAGATCTCTATCACCTAAAACCAGAATTCTGTCTGGATTTTTTCACACCAGAATCGTGAAGTATCAGTTGCCTGTACTTTTCAGGAATGTCAAAATGTATGGTTTTTGGGTTAGGCAAATTACTGCCTGCTCTGTGATAGCTTCTCTTTCTTAAATAGCAGAAGTAGTTAAGGCCTCATAGATCTAAGAAGCGAAGCAGGACTGACTCTGGCAAGTATCTGGAAGCAAGAAATCAATAAACATAGTTGGAATTAATTAAAAAATGGTATAATGGAGAATTAATCCGCTGGTATCTCGGGCTCTGGGGGGTTGTTTTTTGAGGTAGATGCACCAAATTTGTAGCATAGCATCCAGTGCCTTCCCCCAAAATACCCTCCAAGGTTCAAAAGGACTGGACCAGGGGGTCCAATTCTATGAGCCCCAAAAGAAGGTGCCCCTATCCTTCATTATTTTCTATGGAGGGAAGGCATTTAAAAGGAGTGTGGTCCCTTTGGATGTGATGGCAAGAACTCCCTTTGGAGTTCAGTTGTGCTTGTCACAACCTTGCTTCTGGCTCCACCCACAAAGTTCCCAGATATTTCTTGAATTGGACTTGGCAACCCTATAACATGCCTTTTCCACAATTATAAACATCTATGGTGCTTTACATATTTTTCCATGGGGGCTTCTTTCAGTATCGGTTTTTTTTCCTGTGTGAGCTTCTTTCCATGTGGGGTCTTTTTTCCTGTGAGCAATTATGTCCATGGGGTTTTTCCTTTGTGCTTTTTTCCTAGAACCATAACAAAGATGGTGACATGCAGACTCTGGAACAAGATAGCAGACACATGGAATTGCATTCAGCCATATAATGTATGGATAGAGTTAAGAGGAACAGTGATGGCCACATCTCCTGGTTAGACACAGCTGCTTTGTCATCTTACTATCTGTTCTCTCCTGTGCTGTTATTGGTGTCAACAGCCCTTGCCTGTGAAATTGCATTGGCCCATGTAGCTATGCATCACAGTGCATTTTAGAAGCTATCCTTCACAATTATTGGAAGTCAGTTTGTCACACTGGGCTTGTCTTCAGCAATTCACACAATTTCAGCTGTATCCTAGAATAAGGTTGGAGAATCTTTAGTAAGAATATAACACATTTAAATTGTGTTGGTCTTAAAGGTGCCACTGGACTCAAACTTTATTCTTTTGCTTTAGACCAACATGGCTACCTACCTGAATCTATCTTAATATAAATATGTTTGTAGAAATTCTACTAAGGTAAAAGCTTGGGTTTTTAAAATGCTTTGGTATATAAGTATTGTATGTATTAACGTATTGAAGTGGAACATCTTAGAAATGCCAGTGCTATTTGGCTATGATCAGCATCTGCATGATGGCTAGAACTGGCAATCAGTTTGACTTCCTTTGTGCCTGTGCAGTAACAAAATGAGGAAAGAAAGTACTGTCGCAATTGAATCTTTAGGTGGTATACTGTGACACTTTCTTTGAAGTGATGCCATTTCACATCCTGCTGAATCTAACATTGGCTGCTATGGAATAATGGCCCCACTCTTCAGCACTGATTCATTCAAGGTTTTCATTGGAGCTATTTGGTACCAACACGGTGTTCCTTGAATAGCAGGCTGTCCTGGAGCAACTTGCAGCTACACTCCATGTGGGTATATAACTCTTGGGCCATTTAAGTCCTTTAGACCTTCATGGAGATGATGCCAAAGTAATAGTTGTAACAGTACGTTAATAGCTGTTTCTCAGTTTTGCATATAAAAAAGAACAGAACACTTCACAACCAGTGCATTGATCCTCTGTGTTTGTCTATGAAACCTGTCTTTTACAGTTCACAGGATTCTAATGGCAGCCTGTTATGCTGTTAAATGCCTGCAGTGCCCAGGCCTGCTAATTAATCTGACAGACATCACAGTGCTTTTATGCCTGCAGCTGCATGAGTACCCAGCTTGCTGGGCTAAAGTGTAGATGACTGGGGAAGGCAATGGCAAACCACCCCGTAAAAAGTCTGCCATGAAAACATTGTGATGCGATGTCACCCCAGAGTCAGAAATGACTGGTGCTTGCACAGGGGACTACCTTTACCTTTTTTACCTAATAATTTAAGGGAAACCTTTCATGTGCCACTTTGCATCAGTCACAACCCTTAAGCCTCAGGTTTTATTTTCAGCAATGGAAGTCTCATTACATGTTGGTATGCTGCATCCTGTTCACTGATAGGAGAGTGTCAACCTTCATCTGGGCTTTAATTCTTCTGTTTCAAACAGTAAATGTCAGGAGCTCAATTAACATTTTCATTAGTGTGTATTTATTGTGCGCCTATTAAAGCTGTCGAAGTTTGGGATTGATTGTTCCTTCCCTGCTATTTTTACAGTTAATAAACAAACTAGCTTTATTTTCCTTCTTTTTGAACAGAATTAAACAAACATCTGCTTTAAAAGTCAACATACCTGGAGGGTATGTGGTTTAGAAAATTATAGACAGTGTCAGTTATGGTAAACGGACATTGCATGTTACTGTTAACTAAGTAGCTCCTATTGTAAAAACCATTTGGAGGCTATATAGTAAAATTAGATTTCTGCACTCTGTATATGGACAGTAAGGTGTGCATTCTGCAAAAAACACAATTAGGATAGTTGACTAAAATGAAATTTGCTTTCATGTGTGTGAAAAATTGATGCATTTTCAAAACTGGGTATGTGAAGTCATATTCAGTAACACTAGCTTTGGACAAAGATATAGTCCATACCTCTGGATAGCATCTCTAGAGTTCTAGGTTTTGAGATTAGGAAATGATTTCATCTAATTTTTCTTGAACACCACCTATTTCTATTTTCTTGAACACAATCTATTTCTATTAGGACTGCATGGGAGAAGCTCTGCCAGTTTGTGTAGTGTTAAGTGTATGGACTCTTATCTGGGAGAACCGGGTTTGATTCCCCACTCCTCCACTTGCACCTGCTAGCATGGCCTTGGGTCAGCCATAGCTCTGGCAGAAGTTGTCCTTGAAAGGGCAGCTGCTGTGAGAGCCCTCTCCAGCCCCACCCACCTCACAGGGTGTCTGTTGTGGGGGAGGAAGGTAAAGGAGATTGTGAGCTGCTCTGAGACTCTTTGGAGTGGAGGGCGGGATATAAATCCAATATCTTCTTCTTCTTCTGCTCTCATTCCATGTTTTACCAGAGTAGGATCTGTTGCAGAAAGAAGCTATAATCTGTTGCAGAACTATCTCTACTCCCAACAGTATGCTTATGTCTGTACATTTTCAATATTGCTATACTCACACAAAAAAGGGATTAGGGCATGGTATACATATATGAACATATGAAGCTGCCTTATACTGGATCAGACCCTTGGTTCATCCAAGTCAGTATTGTCTTCTCAGACTGGCAGCGGCTCTCCAGGGTCTCAAGCTGAGGTTTTTCACACCTTTTTGCCTGGACCCTTTTTTGGAGATGCCAGGGATTGAACCTGGGACTTTCTGCTTACCAAGCAGATGCTCTACCACTGAGCCATCGTCCCTCCACCATCCCACCGTCATCAGTACCATATGCTATATACGGATCGTGTATGCAGAATTACAGTGATTTCATTGGCTATGTTTGTATTTCTATTGCTTTTCTTTTCTTTTTTTGTTTATGTAAAAATATAGGGGGGGTTAAATTCTCCATGTCCAACTAGTTCAATTACATAAGTAGGGCTCAGGTACCAGGAAAAAAATTAATTCGTGCAAGCACCTGGATTGTGCGGTAAAAATCACATTATATATGTCATTTGCATACGTGCTACTGATGACTATACTTGAAACTATAACAATAACATGGAAAAAGTCATTAAATTACATTCCTAAAAGCTTTTGTCTCAATTTGTAGGAATCCACCTCTTACATTTTCGTTTCTTGCAAATGAATGCAGTGTGACAATGTAAATAACAAATCAGTTGGACCATATAACATGTCCAGTTATTTATTATTATTATTATTATTATTATTATTATTATTATTATTATTATTATTATTCATGTTATTCATGTTATTCAGTTATTTCCCCATGTTTCTTTGTTTTCTGTTGACTCCACACATAATCCTGTGTCCTGTTTTATAGTAGATTTCCAACCAAATAACACCAGATATCTCCATTGTTCAATGAAAAAAATGTACTTAATTACACAAACACATGAAAAATACACAAACCACTAGTAATATTTATGGGAAAAAATAAAAATGTTATATCACACACACTGTTGCCAATAAATACAATGGTCAGAATAACAAAAACCAAACTGCCAAGTTCCAGTACAATTCCAGGCTTCCAAGGTATATGTAAAGAACGTTCAATGCTCAAGAGTAGTGTGAATGTGAATTCTCCAAATGTGCATAAAGTAGGTTCTCAATGGAATTTCGATCATTATACTTCCTGTTTCAATAAATACCTTTATCAAGAGTAGCACATGCAAACACTGAGGCTCTCAAAACTATGTATCAAGTTCACAATATATTCTTTTCTCTGGAGCCTTACAGCTTCTGTAATATTCACGACTCAGTGGAACATTCTTCCTGCTGGGCTAGTAGTTCTCCCTTCATTGTTATAGTAGATTTTCAGCAATTTATCAGTGATACAGAGAGGGGAAATAGCCACAAAATATATAGATATATAGATATACATGTGTATATAATCTGTTCATATTTCAGGCAACGTGGGTCCAGAGCTATCTTCCACAGAGATTGGCATGTTTATTTCTTCAGATGGTGGAAATTCCTGGAAACAGGTAGTTCTTGCATAAATGACAGTTTTGGGGGAACTAGATTTTGTGGAAATATATTTCTAATTATTTCAGTGACTGGGAAAGAGTGTACAATTCATGTCATCCTTACATGTTTACAGATCTTTGAGGAAGAATACAATGTGTGGTTCCTTGACTGGGGTGGAGCACTTGTAGCTATGAAACATACATCAATGCCCATTCGTCATTTGTGGTAAGTGTTTTTTTTTTGAGAGCTTGCTTCCTGAAGGAGAACAGGTTCTTCCAGTGACAGAACTAGAACTGATACTTGCATTCTCTTTTTATCATATATTCAGACATTATGAACATAGGCCAAGATCAAATCAACACCTGGTACTAGTTTTCTAGTTTTAAAAAACAATAACCAGAAACCAAAACACAAACAGAAGTTTGGCTGGTGTTTAGATTTGTTCTTAAAATGTATAGGAAACTTAATCAATTACTCATTGCCATGTCTCAGATGTCATGGTGCCTAGAATAATTCTTCCTTGTATGCCTAATTGTGAGTGTATGTGTTTCTGCATATTTATAGAATCAGAGTTGGAAAGGAACATATCTAGTCCAGACCATCTCCCTAGGTAACTGATTCCACTGTTGAACAACTCTTACTGCAAAAAGTTTTTTCTTAAAAGCTAGCTGGTATCTTCCTGTACTTAATTAAAACCCATTATTGTCACTCCTATCCTCTGCTGCCAACAGGAACAGCTCCCTGCCTTCCTCTAAGTGACAGCCCTTCAAATACTTACAGAGAGCAATCATATCCCCCTCAACCTTTTCTTCTCCAGACTGAACATTCCCAAGGCCCTCAGCCTTTCCTCATAGGGCTTGGTCTACAGGCCCTTGATCATCCTCATCCCTCTCCTCTGCACTCACTCCATTCAGTACACATTCTGAATCTCATTCTGCAAGTTTATTATACAATTTATAAGGTATGTAGTTCACAACAACCTGCCAGAGAGGGGGCGGATTGTGGGAAAAATAGCATAATATGAACTAGTTGAAGATCACATATGTTCATAACAAAACTAGAAATTAACCTTAGACATCCATAAACCAAAAGACGACAACTTTCAGACTGAGAAAAATAAATATGTGGAG
The DNA here is from genome assembly GCF_032191835.1 of Heteronotia binoei. NCBI lineage: Eukaryota > Metazoa > Chordata > Lepidosauria > Squamata > Gekkonidae > Heteronotia > Heteronotia binoei. The sequence continues at coordinate 71,880,095 of NC_083228.1, read as the reverse complement.
GCGGCTAAATGTGGTAGTTTCACCTGTTGGCTCTGCCTCCAGCCTCTGTGTATTCAAATGTGTAATTTTCATATAACCTTCATATGGACACATGGAATTACGATCTAGTGGTCTGTTTTACAGAATTCAAGATTGTACATCTAGGATCCTACACTACAGTTGTATGTACATGTGTTGAATTGTTATATAGAAATGATACATGTGAAACTGCAGGACATGTGAAGATTAGACAGGGCAAGCAGATGTGACCTGATTAGTCCCTTGCACATGTTCATTTATACTTCAGTGTACAAGTGAATTAGGGCATCTTTCCTTTTTACAACATAATATCCAAGTAAATCTCGTTATGCAGCCATAATCTGCAGCCATAGTTGCTGGTTAATCTGGTCCCACGGAAGGCCCAGATTAACCGCCGCCCGCATGCGAAATTGTTCATCATATTGAAGCCACGCCTCTCCAGTAAAATCATTATACACCCTATATATAATATCACAGTACTGGAACATGGGGGCCGCATGCCAAGGCTGAGCCCTCGCTATAACGCCGGCATAAATAAGGAAACCTGGGAGCCAATTCAACCAGGTCCTATCCACCTTCCTCCGTTTCAATTTCTCCTTATCTTTTTCATCCAGCTCATCCTTTGACTTCTTTTCTAACTCTCTATATAAAAGGCTAAACACATCAACGTATTCACCTTTCAAAATCTTGTCCCTGGTGGCAGCAGTAAGATGGTCACCGAGAGGCATGGCAGGGTAACCAAATGGCAGTGTGTGAAAATCCACCATGCCATATGGGACTGGTAGGTGAGATGGAAACCCCCAAATTCCACTCTGTTGCGGGAACCATGATGAAGACGTAGAAGGGGCCTGCTGCCAGCTCCAAGGTAGAACATTCCCCGCCGACACGTGCCCACTTGGCCTGGGGCCGCTGCCTTGACCACCCGCCCCCATGGCCGAATACCAAGGCGCCCAGGCTCCACCCCCTGCAGCCGTTGTAACGGAACTGCACATTTGCGGGGAAGGCGTACTTGAAAACGCTGGCCTGATGATAGGCGACCCCACTCCCAAATAGCCAATCCCTAAAGCCTGAGGCCTCGCTACCGTCCCAGATCCTGAAGCTAAACTAGGACCCCAAAGGCCCCATGGCCAGACAACCCCTTGCTGCTGTGCAGGTGACTTACCAGCAACATCAGGCAGCACAACCACTGCTACATCGGGCTCCTCCTTCTGTTCCTCCCCAAGTGGTACAACCTCCCTCGCACCATCGCCGCCCGCTTCAGCCACCTGTAAAACAAAAAGCCGAGCAAACACCTCCTTTTGGAAAGATATGGTAGCCGCTCTCCCGGACCCCTTGATTCCCGTGACTCTCCGGGAGGGGCCAGCCACCCCCCTTGCCTCCTCCAAGGCCGCCAGCTGTTCAATGATAGCCTGCCAAGTCCTAACATCCTCACCTTTGTCCACCGGGGGCTGGTCAGGGGGAGGCCTCTTGGGGGGCCTTTTAGCGGGCTGTTTGCCCTTTGTATTTCCTTGGCCCTTTTTTGGCCTCATATTAATGCCACAGTACTGCAGAACCCCCCCCCCAAAAAAAAAAGCCACTGCGTGTTGTTGTGGGGGGGAAAGGGAGTGGGACACCAACCCCTTCCCTTATTAGTAATATCCTTGAACCCCACGCTCCAAAAGGCACTGAGTAATGCCCCCTGCGAGGCCCTCACCCCACACCTAATATTATGAGGCTGACGTGCTGCTCACTGCCCTAATGATGCTCCGACAGACCCCTAAGGCCCCCCCCCCTGAAGTCACCCTCCTATGCGCAAACAGCCCGTCCGCCCGAAGGGGCCGCAGCCGCGCTACCCCCAGGCTCCACAAGCTCATCCGAGCCTGAACGACGCAGGGGCAAACCCAAATGTCGCAGCCAGCAATGCTCCGCCGCTCGATCTACCACCGAAGACTCCCCAGCTGATCTCTTGAGGCCAACCAGACCCTGACGCTCAGGACGAAGCAGACGCTGCTCTGCCTCGTCCGATAAGTTTATCAAATTGCATTATAGGGGGCAGGGCCGGCCTTTTAAGGCCGCGCCTCGCCCCCACCAGCTAATGGATTGATCCAACTGCCTCCATCCCACCGGGGAGGCAATGAACGGCCCCCAGCCTCAGCGGCGATCGACCGCTCGGCTGGGAGGGGGCCGAATTGTGCCTGGACGAATATTGGAAGCTAATATGGAAACTTGTAAAGCAGGCATTGTGTTCTGGTGATTGACCAGTAGCTCTTTGGAAGTTCCAAATATATCTGTTTTGATCTTGTTTCTCTATTTTGTTAATCAGATCCATGATTCCTTATTTGCATATCCATTATGTTTATTTGCACTATTTTCAATATAAAATTGGCACATTTTTAACATTATTTTTAGGGACTCGGCATTGTACAACTCTGTATGTAAAAATGACGTACATTGTCCATATCTATGCTATATATATTGTGTATTAAAAACCATACAAATAAATCTGCAAAAAAACCCAAGAGAGAATGGAAGCAGAGCACTGAAAATGTTGCAAAATAGAAACCAATATAAAAAGAAAAGAATGAGAACATTTACATGCCCCTCACTCCCTTCTTTGACTAGACACCCGCAATTACATAAAACCCCCCATGGAAATGAAGAATGGTACAAATCCATGCTTATATATAGTTATCTATTTGTCTTCTTTTTGTGCCATGATAAAAAGTCCTCTTCGTTCACAATGGCAAAATGGAATTTTTCTGGTGCTTATAATTAGCAGTACTATCTATAACATATATATAGGGTGGAGTTGGGTTTCTTCTAATGGATTGACCTACCCCTGCTTCTGAAGCTGTTAATGGATAAAATTAGAGAGAAAGAGCTTTCAGGAGCTGACATCTAAATATCCTGTGTGTGAATCAAAATAATCTTGCAGATGGACACTTGTGCTTCTGTGTACAAAATGGGGAGTTATGGTTTTCAATCAAATAATAATAGAGCTTTACAACAGTAATAATGTGTGTCTCTTCTACTTGAGTTATTAATGAACAGAGTCCTTCAAATGGTAATGCTGATGTGTGACCCTGAGAGAAGCCAATGAATTAGAAGTTACAATTTCTACCCTTAGCACTGATATCTGTAGGTGAGTTCACACATTTAAAAGGTTAGTGTCTATCGGTTCCCATAGATCAATGTCTCTTAGCACATTACATATATACTCCCATTATAGATTGTTTCACCACATGAAGTCTAATGCTCAGATACTCAAGAGAATCAGAGTCACCAGTTGATTGGTATAATCTTTCAACTCCTTCCCAATGACATTTTAGAATAGTATTTTCAGTGCCTTGTTCACTAGAGTTTAGTTGAAATGAAACAGTTCATGAAATAGACCCCTCTACTTTTTGGCAATCTTTGAGGGATCATTCTAACTGAATGCAAAAATGTTCACCTTCTTGGCAAGTGAAACGAGAAAGATAAAACTGAGCAAAACATTTTGAATTTCTTCTTTTACAGAAACATCCACAGTCTCTTTAATGGAGGCAGTGACATTCGAGTACAGTTCTCCCCAACTCTGGACAAATATTTGGCAAGAGGAAGGGGTAGTCCAATTAAATAGTAATTTTTCCCTTCCAGGAGCCATATTTCTTTGTGAAAAACAAACACCATTACATTAAGCTTAGCCCTGCAATCACTGTTATGTAATATTCGTTAATTCCAAATTATACATAGGGCCAAAACATATGTCTGCTGAGAGTTCTATGTTTAGACCTCCCAGCAATTTTTAAAAGTTAATTCTCAGACCTGATTCTGATTAGGATTCCATTGCATGGGATAAAGAAAGTTTCCCCCCATCTCTGGTGGTTTCCCAACCTGAAAAAAGTAGAGGTGTTATCTGACTAAGTAGGCTAAACTTACAGGTATGTGCAAGTTTAGCTCAATGGGGCAAATAATAACACTACAAGGATATTTCAGGTTGGAAAATTGCATGGTAAAAGTCATCTTCTCACCATGCATGATCCCAATCTGAACCAGAACCTTAAGAATTAACTTTAAAAATTGCTAAGAGGTCTAAACATAAGACTTGCAGTGCACATCTGATTTAACCTTTGACTTCCCATTTTATTTGGAGTCCTGAAAAAGATATGGTGGTGGAAAGTGCTGTCTACATTGTGTCCTCATAGGGTTTTTAAGGCGAGAGATGATCAGAAGTAGTTTGCCATTGTCTGCCTCTGTGAGGCAAGCACAAGACTTCCTTGGTGGTCTCCCATCCAAGTTCTAACCAGGGAGGACTTCCTGCTTAGCTGCTGAGATCTGAAGAGACTAGGGTTGCCAAGTCCAATTGAAGAAATAGCTGGGGACTTTGGGGGTGGAGCCAGGAGACTTTGGGGGTGGAGCCAATATCAAGGCTGTGACAAGCATAATTGCCATCAAGGCCCGGCGCCTGAAGAGCGCTGGGAGAAGCCTGCCCGGCCGCCCTCCTGACGCAAGCAGGCCCCGGGCGAGGAGGGCTGGAGGTTCCCACGCCGCAGTCGCATTAGCAGGTGTCCCTCCCTCCTCCTCCCGCTCGTCCTCCCCGCCCCTCGGCGGCCGCCTGAGGCTGGAGGCCTGGGTGAAGCAGGGCGGTGGCATGGGCATGGAGAGTGGGGCCGGGGGCTCGGGGCCTCCTCCTCGGCCTCCGGCGCTGTCGCGCTGGTGCTGGCGGGGCTGTGCTGCGGGGCGGCGGTGCTGTGCGGCACCTTCCTGCACCCCTTCAAGAGCTCCCTCACTGCCCTGGGCCGGGCCTGGCTCTGCCACCTCCGCCGCTCCGGCGCGCCCGTCCTCCTCGCCGCGCTCCTGCTGCCCCTCTGCTGCACCAACGCCGCCGGCGAGGCCCTCGGCCGACAGCTCCTCCACCACTGCCACCTCCTCCTGCTGCTGGGCGCTGGCGGGCCCGCCGCCTACGGCCTCACTGGGCGGGGAGGGGGCGGCAGCGGCGGCCTCGCCCGCTCCGGGATGGGGCGGCTCGCCATTTCCCCCTCCCCTCGCTTCCGTTTTTTTGGGGAGCGGGGGAAGAGGGTGGAAATCCTGGGGTCCCCCGCCAGGGCGGGAGGGTTGGGACCCCTAGAAGAGACTGGGCCTGATTGGTAGAAAACTAAAACCTTTATCATTTTAAATTCTATAAACATGCCAATTAATAAAATGTATACGATAACTAAGTTGTATATGATGTATTTTATATTTTTCAAGCAGCAAAATAGGTTTAGGTTTCAATCTAGGGCTTTTTTCCTGGAAAAAGAAGTGCCAGAACTCTCATGAGGAAATGAAGGAGAAGCACACAGGTGCCCCTCATGAACTTTTAAACATTTTTTTGAGAATTTTGTTTCCACTAAGAGGTTCCAAAATGCCATTCCACTGCATTCTCCCAAGGAAAAAAAAAGTTCCATAGAAAACAAGTATTGCATATATTTCAATTCCCTGCCTCTCCCACTTCAAAATTCCTGGAAATTTTGCATCTATAGATGTGGCTGCACCATATTGGTAGTTTATTTTCACTCCTTTTTATAATAATCTCTAGCTTGGAGTTCACATTGTGCACTGAAGTTTCATAGAAATATCTTTTACAACCCTGATATTGCTTTCCTTTACCTCTACCATTTCAGATCCCCAAAACATCTTTTAAAAGCCAGAATTCTTTGCCATATTATGCATCACCTTGAACTTACTTACACTGAATGTCATTTGCTAAGCTGTTGCCCACTCACCCAGTTTGGAGAAATTGTCTTGGAATACTTTACAATCACTTCTGTTTTCACCAGCCTGTATAATTTATTGAATAGCAGTGATTACTGGAACCCTGTTTTTAATGCAGTATGTGTTTGCCCCCCCAAATCGGAATAACGAGGCGGACACAATTAGATTGGTGAAATTATGGGCCACTTTATTAAATAACATAGCAACGGCAAGGGCAACCGAACTGCGGCCAGGTCAGGGCCAGGGGTCTCCTCAGACCGCTCACCTGCCTTTTAAGCAGGCGAGAGATTTGGCCCCCAAGCCGGAGCTGTGTGCCACAGCTCCCGCCCAGCAGGCCCAGCAGGGAGGCTTGCACTGGAGGGCCCAGACACCAGACGCGAGTCTCAGCGAAAGGCACCCATCCAACCGAGTCTCCAGGACAGTCTGCATTCACACACCCTGGGCCACACCCAAAGGTTGATCCTGCCAGACCCCCAACTCCCCAAAAGGGGGAGGCTAACCGGTCCTCCCCAGGCTGCATGGTGCCATAAACCCCGTAAAACCTGCCCTAAAAGTGACCAATCTATACAAAGGCACCTACCCAAGGCCAATTCCTCAATCCACTGATATGCTATGCAGGGTAGGCCAAAAACACCCCCCAGTCACCAGCCAAACAGCTGGGGAGTAAAAAATTCCTACCCAGCCCCTCCAAAAATGAGGCGACCAGCAAGATGCCTACATAACAAACAGGGCGGGCGGGAGGGCCAAGCAAGACGAGAGGACTGAAGAGCCGGGGAACGGAGGCTTCAACAATAGCGCTGAAGCCCTGCCCCCATCAGACGTGCCTGAAAGCGCACCGAGAAGTCCACTCTCCCTCTGGTGGGGGCAAAATCTCCCCTGCAGCCATGCCACGATGCGACAGGCTGCAGGAGGCTCCATTGCCCCCCCAAGTCGGAATAATGAGGCGGACACAATTAGATTGGTGAAATTATGGGCCACTTTATTAAATAACATAGCAACGGCAAGGGCAACCGAACTGCGGCCAGGTCAGGGCCAGGGGTCTCCTCAGACCACTCCCCTGCCTTTTTAAGCAGACGAGAGACCTGGCCCCCAAACCGGAGCTGTGTGCCACAGCTCCCGCTCAGCAGGCCCAGCAGGGAGGCTCGCACTGGAGGGCCCAGACACCAGACGCGAGTCTCAGTGAAAGGCACCCATCCAACCGAGTCTCCAGGACAGTCTGCATTCACACACCCCGGGCCACACCCAAAGGTTGATCCTACCAGACCCCCAACTCCCCAAAAGGGGGAGGCTAACCGGTCCTCCCCAGGCCGCATGGTGCCATAAACCCCGTAAAACCTGCCACTACTAAGGCCAAGTCTCTACTTAGGGCTTAGCACCCACCAAAAGTCCCAAAGCCAACATAAGCCCTTGCCGCAGATCCCTCAGGAAAAGCATATTACCCTTTTCCAAGAGATGCACCCCATCCCCTCTGTAGAGGTCGGGACATTCCCTGGAAATAAACGGATGAGGCAGATAGTGGCCCAAACCACCCTCCAAAACCTTGCGAATCTCCTTATTCGCTCTGTAACATGCCCTCTCTATCCCTGCTGGATTCCAAGCACTGCGCCACACCAGGCGCGGAATCATAACCGACCAAACCATAATGGTACCAAGCCATCTGTTCCATATGTGCTTGAAATCATCTCGGGCTTGCAAGACCAACGCCTTGCCGTTAACCTGCCCGAGATCATTCCCTCCCAGGTGAACAATTAATACCTGCGGAGGAGGGCCCAAACACCCATGAAATAAAAGGGGGGGAGCAAGCCAGGCCACTGAATACCCCTGCGCCCCCTCCATTCTATTGGAACATGTTTGCTGAGCCCCAGCTGAGAGACAACAGCAGTTCTCCGAGCTTGATGTGCTGCCCAACGCATAACTGTGCCCGCAGGTGAGAATTCTGCTCCTCAGGCCAGGAACAACAGCATCTAAAAGGAAAAAACAGACAAGTTATAAAACCCAAACTTAAACTACCCCCCGCTCCTAATAAAAACTACTAGCGGAGCAAAAAAGCGCAAATAGAACTTAGTAAGTCTGAGACCGCCAACGGCCAAGGCTGAATGGACAAAGTAGGATAATCCAGGGCAGCAGCCGTAGTGGCCATGCCAATTCTAAAGTTACCCCCTGAAAACTTAATCTCCCTGAGACTAAAACTTTCCTCAAGAGGACCCACCTTCATCGGGCTGGGGCCTTTCCCCAGATTGAGAAGGGCCCCCCCCATCCTTTCTGACCCTTGCGTGGCCGGACTCTCGGGCAGTTGTTGAAAGAATGTGGGCCAGCGCACAGGGGGCATTCATGCTTGAACTGGCAAGCTTTACGACTGCACACCCCCTGGGACCCAAACTCTCAGCAGAGCAAGCGGGGAGGAACCGCCTGCCCGCAGCACTGCGGGAGGATACTAAAGCACTGGAAGGAGAAGAGGAATCCTTGGATACAAGGAGACCACTGTCGGATCGGTCCCCCAAATTGGGCCGCGCAGGTGACATCACCTGCAGCCACAACTGTTGGTGAATCCGATCCCACGGGAGTGAAGGGTACAAACCAGCCCTCATCCTGAACTCCTGGTCATATTGGATCCAGGCTGGGCCACTGAACATCGTATATCCCTTGTATATGATGTCCATATATTGAATCAAGGCGGCGGCCCGCCAGGGCTGCGCACGCGCTATCACTCCCGCATATATAAAAAACCCTGGAAGCCAATTGGCCCAGGTCCGATCAACCTTCCTCTTCCTAAGCTTCTCCTTCTCTTTGTCATCCAGTTCCTCCTTGTCCTTCTCTAATTCCCTAAATAAAAGGGAGAATACGTCAACATATTCCCCTTTTAAGATTTTTTCCCTCGTGGCAGGCAGCAGGTGATCACCCAGAGGCAAGGCGACCTCGCCAAAAGGCATAGCACTAAAGGGGACCGCCCCGTAAGGGGACGGTAACCCCCAGCCGCTGACCAAGGCACTGCTGACCCCTGCTGCCCCGCCCCAGGCCAATTACTAAGTGGACAGCACTGACCCTGGGGTGCCATCCAATTGCTCCGCTGCATACCTAAATTTGAAGGAGCCCCCGAACCACTTAATGGATCAGCAGACCCCCAAGCCCCCCAAGGCCACACAGGCCCAGTGTGAGGCAAGGAGCCATCCCCAGACTTACCAGGAGGTACAGCAGGCACCAATGCTGACCCGGCACCAACCGCACCAGACGACGGGCCTGCACCAACATCCGATCCAACAAGCCCCACAGCTCCTCCCACAGCCATCGCAGCAGCTCTACCCTCTAAAAGAGACAAGCAGGTCAATATGTCTGCCTGCAACACCTGCTTAGGAACCCGCCCCTTCTTGGGCATCTGAGAAGGCGGAAACCCTGATGCCTGCTCCAATGCTTGCAGTCGCTGGAAAATGACTGCGTTCACCTCATCGTCCCCCTCGTCATCAGATGAGGGGGGCGGAGGGCACTTAGGGGGCGGCTTAGGAGCCTTGGGGGCAGGCTGCTTCCCCTTTGCTTTTCCACTAGCTTTACGCCCCGACATGCTCGCTAAAGAGCACAGCACAAGTTGAAATTAAGGGAAGAATGGGCTGCTGTAAAGCAGCTATCCACTCTAATCCTGAAAAAAGGCGAGTCACCTAACCCACCAAACCCTTCAAATGTCTTAAAGAACGACATGGGGAGAAGGCCAAGGGCTATCTTCGAAATAGACCTTAAAAATGGCCACAGCCCCACTGCACTTTAAAATGGCCACCGCAACACCAGCACCTAAAATGGCTGCCCCAAGAGCCAGGTATGAGGAAGCAGAAGCGAGCCCAAAATGGCCACCGAGAACCAGAGGGAAGGAAAAACAGCAACCACCCCAGTGCCTATAAAAAAGAAAAAAATGGTCTCCTGTAAAAATGACAACCACGTCAGTCCTGAACAGATGGCCACCCAAAACCATGGGCCACCCAGGACCAATAATCTGCCCCCCACACAACACACTGGCAACAGGGGCCCTTATATTAAAAAAAGAAGAAAAAAAAGAAGAAAAAAAAGGGGGGGAAGCCTCTCACTGCTCAACTGACGCTCCCCAAATTGAAAATATGGCAGAGAGAAGACTCAGTAGCCCAAAAGGGAAACAAGGACCAGGACCAGTGCCTGCTTACCCTCCAACACCTGCCCTCAGGCAGTGGGTGTCAAAGCAGCTCGCAAGCTACTGGTTGCCAAGTCCCCTAGCGTGCTTTACAGGAGTGAGCAGGAATTTAAACCTGACTCCTCAAGCTTCAAAGCCTGACAGACCTAAATGACAAGAGCCCTCATAAAACCCAGGGCTAAACAACCAAACCAAATCCAGCGATGAGCTTTCCAACACGATCCGCAACGCACCGGCCCCACCGGCCTAATCCCCTTCCCGGCTCAAATGAAGAGCGTGCTAGCACGCTCCCTTCAGTCCAAGTAAGACGAGAGGACTGAAGAGCCGGGGAACGGAGGCTTCAGCAATAGCGCTGAAGCCCCGCCCCATCAGACGCGCCTGAAAGCGTGCCGAGAAGTCCGCTCTCCCTCTGGTGGGGGCAAAATCTCCCCTGCAGCCACACCGCGATGCGACGGGCTGCAAGAGGCTCCGTTGCATCTGGAAGTCTTTTGCAAATTGGATTTTAAAAAAAAGACAGCATTGTACCATCTTGTGCATTTATGGGACTTCTAGAGATTAATAAACATTCCTAATAACATCAACTTTTTTTTTGAAACACAGAACTGTTCCTTTTCCTGCAGGATTCCCGCAGTTTTCTCTGAAGGGAACCAAACTATTATTTGACTGAAGGAATGCTGCTCCTCATTGACTTTGATAACTGTTCATGGTGCATTACTTTTTCAAAGCACTTTGAAGCAAAGCATTAATTAATAACATGGCAAGACAGAGAAGATTGATGCCTGTTTATAAATCCAGCTACTGTCACTCACCAGCCTAAGAAGGTGCTTAATTACCTTGGTAATGGCTCCAGTGAAACCCTTTTATGTGTATTTATCTTGTCTATTTCAATCCCAGGGTGAGTTTTGATGAAGGAAGAACCTGGAATAAATACGGCTTCACATCAGCACCTCTCTTTGTGGATGGGTCTCTAGTGGAACCAGGCATAGAAACACAGATAATGACGTAAGTTGAAGAATCAATCAGGGAGGATGCCTTGGGAGTCACTGTAGTTGTGCCACTTTGGCTGTCTATCGCATTCAAGTCCAGGTTTGGTCTAGGATGTCTCTCTGTTGCCTCCTCATGCCAAGGGTCCTGTCGGTATAGCTCTTGTAGAGTAAAACTATTGTTGTTTTTCCTGTTACTCTCAGTGTTACTTGTCTAATATTATCTTGGATGCTGAATTAAATGCATGCAATGCTGCAAAAAGCTATCACAGTTAAGAAATCACTGGTATACCTACTATTGCTGACATTTACCATACTTAAACCACACTTTCTTTTCAGATGTTAAACAGGAGTAATACTTTCTCTTGTGTTAATGAGCTGTTATCTTCCTGGTACAATATGAAGCACTGGCTTTATCCCAGCACCCATTTACCCTGCGTCCTATTGTGATTACTAAGATCAATATTCCTTTTAATGCCTGAATATCCAGAAAAGACATCATTCAAATATAGGACCATTTCTCACTTCTGCAACGTGGAAAAAAGGTTGTTGTGAGATGGACTGTAAATGCATTGAACTAGTAGCCATCTCTGTATGTGGAGCTGCATATTTTCAAACCCATGGTAAAACTCAAGCCAGTCATCTTTGGGAGGCAATATAAGTATTTTTTTAATGCAATGGTGTTTAGGCACTGGGATTGAAGTGCTAGAATTTTAAATATTTATTATGCTTGATGTAGCCTTGAGATTTTGTAATAGAGTTTAGGGCCCAAGATTAAACTTGAATTCTGGGATTTTACAGCACCCACATTTTGTATTTTCTGCTTTTCCTCCTGCCTGTTCCATGTGAGCTGGAACATTTATTGGAGTAAGTGGTTTATCTTGCTATAGCAGTTAGTATATTGTTGCTGCAATTTTTTAAAAAGCGCCCACATGCTGTTTTCCAAGGCTAATGGATAGTTTAATGTAGATTTGCTGCTGTTTACATACATGTGAATTACAAGGACTAGTCACAGCAGCAGAAGATTTTTCTGGAGTCCCAGTGGGATGGAGAGTGGAAATGTCCTTGCATTGCACAGAAGGAGACCACGCATATGTTCCTGAAAATCCATTTCCCCTTCTAGTATGACAGGGCTGAGAAAGGATACATGAAAACAAGGGTGTTGTGGGGAAATTTACCCATCTTTATTTCCAAGTCATTCTCACTACAGGAGGAAAAATAAAGCACAATATATTTGGTAAAGGCGGACAGCTTATTTTAACGTGACAAGCCATTAAGCTTTATCTTGGTTTGGCTACTTCACACCTGAAAGAATGCAATGCACTTAGATTTCTTATTATGCTCTTAGCAATGGCTCCTCACAGTTTGTCCATTGGATAATGATATGTCAGCTGGAGACAAACCTACAGTTTCACAAAATGATCCATTTTTGCTTTGCGGGCAGTAAAGTGAGAGTTCTCTATTTCTTGCTAGAAGAATGTGAGTATTTCCTGCTGGATGGTGTCTGGGCCCTGCAGGACCTTTTGCAATTCTGCAGGTCCTGTAAGGCAGAGATTTTCCACCAGGCTTTTGATTGAGAACAGCAATGGTTGGTACCTTTTCTTTTGTCCACTCCCTTCCAAAAGTGTTCCTCCCTCCCCTGTGGTATGCCATTGGGGCTTAAATTTTTATTGTTTTAAATTAATTGTTGTTTTAATCCTTGTGTATTTGTATCTGATGTACATCACTCAGAGCCTGGCCTTGGCTGGGATGGGGCAATCAATCAAATCATCATCATCATCATCTAGCTATTTATTAGTTTGTTAAACACATTAGCTGCTTCATGAAATGAAAATTATCCTAGCCCTGTTAAAAACTTTCACAACCATGTCTGCTCCAAATGGCAGCTTTCTCACGCTCACATGGTAACATTCTCATGGGAGTATCAAAATACATTTTGTATTTTGGTAAGGAACCTTAGAACAAAGCAGGAATCAAGTGCACCTTTAAGACCAAACAATTAACTTGCTCTGGTAGGAAACCTTGTTATTTAAATAGAAAATTCCTTGGGAATGTTTAAAATAGCTCTTTTGATCCTGGTTTTTAAAGGTAAGATTATTGTGGTTTCCAGGCTACAATGTTCATAATTTATTTGGGGCTTGACCCTAGGATTTCCAGGGGCAAAACTGAAACTTCTCATATAGGCCCTATTAATATGTTTGTGGTGGATTTTGTGGAGCTTGTGTGCTCTCTCCCTTCTTTCCCATTGGCATGAGAGAAATGGAATTCTTACACTCCAATTAGGTAGAGAAAGAAGTACTTTTCTCCCTTTCTCACAATACAAGAACTCGTGGGCATTCGATGAAATTGCTGAGCAGACAGGTTAAAACGGATAAAAGGAAGTACTTCTTCACCCAAAGGGTGATTAACATGTGGAATTCACTGCCACAGGAGGTGGTGGCGGCCACAAGTATAGCCACCTTCAAGAAGGGTTTAGATAAAAATATCGAGCACAGGTCCATCAGTGGCTATTAGCCACAGTGTATGTGTGTATATAATTTTTTTTGCCACTGTGTGACAGAGAGTGTTGGACTTGATGGGCCGTTGGCCTGATCCAACATGGCTTCTCTTATGTTTTTATGTTCAATTTGCTCTGATGTCTAAATGCTAGGCTAATTGGAGTGTGATTCCTCACAGAAGCCTGAGTTCTAAACCACAGATGAATCCTAGTTAGAATCCAAGATTGTGGATTAGAAACAGACTACAGTTTGTCTGGGCATTCAAATGTCACAGCCAATTGGAGCTTGATTGAAGGTTTCCGAAACTGGCATGCTGCACATGCAAAGGAAGGATGGAGGGAGTGCTTGGCCATGGCATAGGGTTGCTAGATCTGTGTTGGAAAATACCTGGAGTCTTTGGGGGTGGAATTGGGAGAGGGTGAGGTTTGGGGAGAGGCCTCAGTGGTACAGTGCCATAGAGTTCTTCCTTCAAAACACACCATGCTCCAGGGAGGCTGATCTCTGCCAGTTGCAAAAGCATGTGGTCTCCAGACCCCACCTGGAGGCTGGCAACCCTACCATGGCAAGAAAGACAAGGTTATGCCCATCATGAACAAACAGGTGTGTTGGTGCATTTTTTATTCTAGCAGGAGACAGGGAAGTGAGATGGTTGCACTCTGTAGGTGGCAATCCTTCCCTCTGTGGATATGCTACAGTGGATCCAAGGCCCAGACCAGAGCCAGAGCTTAGTTTCAGTCAAGTGCTACAGCATCCAGGCACTGGCTTTTCTCCTTTGAACAAGCATCTTACTGAAGTTGCCTTCCCTGAAAACATCTGAGAAACTCTGTGAGATATATTTTACCAAAGTTGAGATTTTTATTCCACTGCACTTTCTACATTAAAAAGATACATTGCTGTTGTTTTGAATGTATAAACCACCATTCCCAGGAAGGCTCAGGATAGTGTACAATATCATTAGAATACAAATATTAAAATACAATATAAATAATAGTTAAAACAGTAGAACAGTACAGTGCAATGCATATCGTCTAGACACTCCTGTGAGTGAGGTATACTCAGGGGTAAGCTTGTTTTCAGTACGGCATGGACATAGAGTGTGTGTGTCTGAGAATGATTCATGGACTAATTCTTATATGTCTCTGGTGGCGGGGGGAGTGATTTTGTGTGAAGTTCAGTGTCCTTTGTCAGCAGAGAGTTGCTCAGTGGCTCAGTCTTTGCAGGGAACATGGGGAGAACTTAGCAGGAAGTTTTCAGTGCCAATTTTCAGTGGAGACTGGAGAGTAAAAGGAACCTCCTTCTAGAGGTTGTCCAGTTTGACTGGATAGTGATGGACATGGCTTTTGAGATTTTTATGGGGAGTTTATATTGATGATTTAAGAATTTATAAATTATTTCTTTCATTAGTGTTCATAAAAGTCACCATTCAACTGGATGATACTGGGGAAGGATTTAATGGACAATCTTATATACAGTTGCACAAGAGCTAAGGAATAAGGCAAGCCAGTTTTTTTATGGTGCCTGAAAGTGGCTTTATGTGGATGTGTATTTCTCTCCTTATGAATTTACTGAGGTAGTTAACTAACACCTGGTTTGGGTGATGCTGAGCTGGCAAAGGGTAAGCATAAAGTATGCAAACACCTCCATTTGACTGAGTCCCAGAGCAAAACTATCCATTCCACTTATCTGAGACTGGAATGGAAGTGCTTAAGCTCAGAATCATGTGCAAACAAATGGTATTTCCACAGACTGTGTTAGTTATCAATACCATAGTTAATAATCTGTCCTAATGCAATATAAAGTCACATATTCATTATCTGCTTTTGCATGTGTTTTAAAAAAATCATGTTAGTATACTATATTGAATATGAAAAACTAATACAAGAATAAATTTTAAAAAGCCAAATTTCTTGTTTGTAAAGGCAAGAGGGTGTGAAATCAAATAAAATGCACTCAAAGTCGGCAGTCCATAGAAAATAGGAATAATTTCCCTTTAGAGATAATTTCCAACAGACAGATGACAGAGTCATTGGGGGTTGTATGTTTCTGTAACACAAACATCTTCCTGCTATCATTCTGGGTTTGTACAAAATATTGTTTCCTGGTTTGTAATTTGAACATGTATCTGCTAGGCAAATAGGCAGGCGGAACACATGCAGTGTGATTTTTCAGCTACACCGAAAACCAGATTGTTTTAATAATTAATATAATTCAAAGAGCTTTGCTGCTTTTTTGGTTTGCCCCCCCAGTCGGAAGAACGAGACAACACGGTATATGGGTGTAAAACAGGGCAACTTTTATTGAACAAACAGCCTGGGGCAACCTGAACTAACCGGGGAGGCGAAGGGAAATCCAAACCCTTCCCAGCCCCGGCGGGCGAGCCACCCAGCCCCCAGCAGCAGCCGGGCAAACTGGCTGCTACCAGGCCGGCAAGGTCGGGTGTGACCTCAGTCCGGCTCCGCCGCACCGCCAGGGACGGCTCCCGAACGAGGTGACCCTGTAGCGAGAAAGACAGCAGAGGGCCGTTTAAACCCAGCTGCCATCCATCACACGCTACTTCCCTTAAGGGGAAAACCATGGGTGGTCACCAAAACAAATCTGCCTTAAAGTCCCGCCCGTAAAGTTACCAAATTAAGCCCAAACCTAAAAGCAACAGTACAAGGTAGGCGAAAAACATCCCAGCTAAGGCCAATCAGATGGGATGAAAAAATTCCTACCTGGCCCCGAAAAACACCGGCGACCGGAAAACCTGTACTATTGCAGGGAGGGAGGGTGGGCCGAAAACGGCCAGCGGACTGCGTGGCCGGGGGCGTGTCAGGGCTAAAAAGCCCTGCCAACCACGCCCCACCAGCTTCCCCGGATGAAGGGGCCGTTTGCCTCGCTCCATCCGGGGAGGCAAACTCGGCCCCCGCCCTAATGCCAGCTGAAGCCGGCGCGGGCGGGAAAGGACCGGATTGCCCCCCCAGTCGGAAGAACGAGACAACACGGTATATGGGTGTAAAACAGGGCAACTTTTATTGAACAAACAGCCTGGGGCAACCTGAACTAACCGGGGAGGCGAAGGGAAATCCAAACCCTTCCCAGCCCCGGCGGGCGAGCCACCCAGCCCCCAGCAGCAGCCGGGCAAACTGGCTGCTACCAGGCCGGCAAGGTCGGGTGTGACCTCAGTCCGGCTCCGCCGCACCGCCAGGGACGGCTCCCGAACGAGGTGACCCTGTAGCGAGAAAGACAGCAGAGGGCCGTTTAAACCCAGCTGCCATCCATCACACGCTACTTCCCTTAAGGGGAAAACCATGGGTGGTCACCAAAACAAATCTGCCTTAAAGTCCCGCCACCACAATGCCAAGCCTCAGCTTAGGCACTTGGGCCCACCGGCAGGCCTAAAGCCAGCCTAAGCCCCAGCTGTAGGTCCGATAAAAATGCCCTGTTGCCAGCAGCGGACAGGTGGACACCGTCTGGTCGATATAGGTCCGCCTTATAAGATCTAATGACCGGGTGTGGAAGGTAAATGCCCAGGCCCCCGGCGAGCGCCCTCCGCATCGCCCTGTTAGCCTTGCGTCGAGCCCTCTCGACCCCGGCCGGGTTCAATGCAGACCTCCACACCCGTCGCGGAAGGATGGCGGACCACAGGATCAACACATCGGGCCACCTGCTCCGCAACACCCGGAGGTCCTCGATTGCCTGGTGTGACAGGGCCCTCCCCTGCACCAGGCCCAGATCGTTACCCCCAAGGTGGACCACAAGAATCTGGGGCGGAGGGCCATCCCTCCCCCGAAACAGCAGTGGCAGGAGGCCGTCCCAACGCAGGCCCCGGCGCCCCTGCCATTCCACCACTGCCCGCTCGCTGAGGCCCAGTTGCGAACCAAAGGGCGAACGTCGAGCAAAGTGAGCAGCCCAAAATATCATGCTGTGGCCGGCGATCAAGATCCTTGTCCTCTCGCCCCGCGCCACAGCACCTGAAACAAAACAAAATAACACAGTGAGAACAACAACCACCCCTCAATGGGTAATAGGGCGAACATAGCCCCTGTAAGCCGAGGACCTCCACCGTCCCACCTTCTGGATGGCCGATCCAGGATACCCCAAGGCGGCCGCTGTCGATGCGGCCCCAATACGGAAGGAATGAGTCCCGAATCGGACCCCACCAAGGCCAAGCTTGTCCAAAGCCCTGCTGGTTACGGACCAAAACTGGAATTTGGTCAATGGCGACCCATCTATGTGACGGAATAAAGGCCCCGCCTCATCGCCTCGAACGGCAATATATTCCTTCAAGGCGGCCACCGGGCAGATAGCCGTATCCGCACACAGGCCCAAAGTGATACACATACCTCTTTGTTTCTGATCGGTCTTAGATTTGCGAATCGAGATAACCACGCTGTCGCCTTGGATCTTTACGTCACCAGCCTGCAGGGCCCGGTGGGAACGATCCTGCCGAGAACTGACCACCAATTCACTCACTCTGAGTGCTCCAAAAAATGCAATCAATGACGCTGCCTGAAAAAGCGCAGCTTCGAAACTGGAAGAACAAACTGAAGGCCAAACTGCCTTGAGCCCTTTTAAAACCGCGGGGGAAAGGGGTTGCCTAGTATCGGGTCGCGGGCCTCGCTCGCGTGCCCAACCCTCGAGCATTTTCCGGAGTCTAAAATCGTCCGTCCTGTCAGGTAAACCCCGGATTTTGGCATGGAAGGCCAGGGCTGCCAACTTGGCCCTAATCGTCTTGGCGACCAGGCCCTTACCTTTCAGATGCACACAAAATTGCATGAGGTGGGCCACCGGCACAGGCCACCGGTTGGCCAACCCGGCCTGCTCCCTGAAGGCCCGAAACTGGTGCACCGAGTGGTCGTAGGCCTTCCGTGTAGAAGGCGCCAGGGCAAGATTCATTGCTCGGTCGGCCTCAAGTCTCCAAGGCGCCACATCTCTGGGGGCAACCGCACCGGCAGGAGATCGGCGTCTGGTGCAAGGAGGCGAAAACGCTCCATCTGCCGACGAGACAGAGCATCCGCAACTCCATTGCATACTCCGGGCACATGCTTAGCAAGAAATAACACATTTAACCGTAAGCAACTCAAAACGAAAACCCTCACTAGGCGCATAACTGGAGCCGACTTAGAGGACAACGTATTGATCACGTGGACAACCGCCAAGTTGTCGCACCAAAAGTGGACAACCCGGTTGGCCAAGGACGGACCCCACAACTGAATTGCAACTACTATGGGAAAGAATTCCAAAAACGTTAAATTCCGGCAGAGGTCGCTGGAAAGCCACTCATCAGGCCACTCTTCAGCGCACCAATGGCCCCGGAAATAAACACCAAAGCCGACCGAGCCGGAGGCATCCGACGTGATTTGGAGCTCTGCCTCGAGCTTAAGGTCCTCACGCCAAAAGGAAACCCCGTTAAACTCCGCCAAAAAACTCTCCCACACCCGCAAGTCCTGACGCATGCCCTGGGTAATCCTGACTCGGTGGTGGGGGCGGCGCAAGCCAGACATGGCGTCGCATAAACGCCGTAAAAAGGCCCGGCCAGGGGCCACCACCCTACAGGCAAAGTTAAGGTGGCCAACAAGCGACTGAAGCTCAAGGAGAGACAACTTACGTCGGCCCAAGGCCGAGGACAACATCTGCAACAAGCGGTCAATTTTTTCTTTGGGTAACCTGGACGCCTGCTGAACAGAATCCAACTCAATACCAAGAAACGTCAACACCGTAGCTGGGCCTTCAGTCTTCTCGTGGGCAAGCGGCACTCCCAGCTCAGCCGCTAAACCCAGGAAGGACTGGAGCAAGTGTGTACATTGGCCCGACCCACGGCGCCCCACAAACAAAAAATCGTCAAGGTAATGGACCGTAGAGGCGGACCCAGACCGCTCGCGCAAAGCCCACTCGAGGAAAGTGCTAAAACGCTCGAAAGCGGAGCATGAGATAGCACAACCCATCGGTAGGGCCCGGTCCATATAAAACTGCCCTTCAAATGTAAAGCCAAGAAGCTCGAAATCCTGCGGGTGAACTGGCAACAAGCGAAATGCCGACTTAATGTCGCATTTCGCCATTTCAGCTCCCAATCCACAGCTTCGGACGATCCGGACGGCCTGGTCGAAGGAGGTGTATCTCACCGTACAAAGAAAATCAGGAATGGCATCGTTGACTGACCCACCTTTCGGATAGGAAAGGTGGTGAATCAAACGAAACTCCCCAGGGGCCTTCTTAGGCACCACCCCTAACGGGGATACCCGTAAATTGGGAACTGGGGGGGCCTGAAAAGGGCCTAAAACTCGGCCCTCCCTGCACTCCTTGAAGATTTTATCACGAACCACCTCCTCCATTCCTCTCACGGAACGTAAATTCTTGGCCATACAAGGGCCCCTAGGGCCTTGAAAGGGGATACGAAAACCATGGCTAAAGCCATCCAACAAGTAAACTCGGTCACGGGGGCGCGGGTATGCCGCTAACAACTTCCTAAGGGCCGTCACCTTGATGGGACTGGGACCCTTTACCAGCTCCTTGGGTGTTACCGCCGCTCCCGGTCCGCTTCGTTCCAGCTCGGGGCTTCGTTTTGTTGCATGAGGCCAGGGAATGGGACCCGCCGCACAAGGGGCACTCGTGCTTATATTTGCACGGTTTCCTACTGCAACCCCCTTGTGACGAGAAATCCCAACACACCAACCGGGGTTGAACCAGCTGCCCCGCTGAGGCGCGGGTGCCGGCCGTCGATGCATGCCTACTGACGAGGTGGCCACTGTCCGACCTATCACCCGAGTTAGGCTTGGCCGGTGACATGAGCTGTAGCCAAAGCTGTTGATGAATGTGGTCCCAGGGGATGGTGGGATTAAGGGCCGCCCTCATCCGGAACTCCTCGTCGTACTGCAGCCAGGCAGCACCGGAGAAGTCCGTGTAGGCCTTATAGATAATGTCCAAGTATTGGAACAGAGGAGAGGCCCGAGAGGGTTGCGCGCGGGCAATAACCCCTGCATAGATTAGGAAACCAGGCAACCAATTGGCCCAGTTCCGCTCAACCTTGCGGCGCTTGATCTTCTCCTTGTCCTTCTCGTCCAAATCATCTTTGTCCTTCTTTTCTAACTCACGATAAAGAAGGGCAAAGACGTCAACATATTCGCCCCGGAGAATTTTCTCCCGGGTGGCTACAGTGAGGTGGTCGCCCAACGGCATCGCAGTGTCACCAAAAGGGCGGCAGTGGAAGGGGACTGAGCCCATCACATTAGAAGGAAAGCACCAGCCCCCCCATTGGGGGGCCGCCCAACCCGTCATCGGCGAACCGCCCCACTGGAGCCCCCAAGGCAATGAACCCGAGGTGGACGGTTGACCGGAGGCACCGGAGGGAACTGCGGAAGTTGTACAGGAACCTGAACCTTGTGCGGGGGGCCAAGGCAAAATCTGCCCTTGACCCGACGAGCCTGGTAAGGCTGCCGCATCGTGTGGAAACCTCGGGCCAACCGGGAACCCCAGGCCGAAATTGGCGGGAGGGGCCGCACTCGGTGGGAACCAAGGGGTCAAACCCCCCCACGGCCACGAACCAGGATAACCCGTGCCCATATGCTTACCATCAGGTTCAACGCCTGCAGGCGTCCCGGGAGGAATAGCACCGACTGACCCGCCCGGCTGGGCAGGCACATCCGGAGGATTACCTTCGTCCACATCGGAAGTGTCATCACCAGGCTCAGGTCCCGATCCACCAGACGGTCCCGGCAAGGCAGCCATTTCCTGCAAAGAAGAGAGACGGGCCAAGACCTCTTGCTCAAAAGCCCTGGTGGATGTTCTAGCTGCCTTGCGCCCTCGCGCTGGGAGGGAAGACTGCGGATCCACACCATGGTGACGCTCAAGGGCCTCGAGACTGGCAACAATGGCCTGTCTGGTTTGAGCCTCCTGCTCAGCTCCAGGGGGGGCACCGGGATTGGGTCTCTTCTGACCACCCCTTAAGGGCTGCTTGCCCTTTGACTTACCCTGCCCCTTTGGCATGGCAGCCAACTACCACAGAGTAGACTACAAAAGAAGCAATGAGCTATAATAGAAAAAAGGGGGGGGGAGGTGAGAAGGGCCTGAACTGATCCAAAAAGGGGAGCCAAAGCAGCCGAAGTGGAAAAAAGGGGGGGGGGAGGGAAGCCCACCAGCCCCCTAGGCACACACCAGACCCCCAAGCTGGAACTGAAAATAAAGGCCGGGCCCCAAAGGCTCAAGGGCTGAGCTCAAGCCAGCCACGTCAGAAACGAGGTATAGGGGAGGAGGAGGAGGGAGGAAAACCTGACGCGGCCGATAGCCGCGGATAACAGCACGCGCCGACGAAACTGAGGCGCCGAAACCCAACGCGGCCCACCGCCGCGGGCGAGAGAAACGCGCCGCTCAAGCCCCAGGGGGGAGGCCAGTAGACGCTCCGCGACGCTCCCGAAGCCTGCACGCTCCTCCCTAGCGCGGCAAAGCCGCGACGAGCAAGCCGCCGGCCTGACGCAGCTAAAAAGACCCAGCCGCGCCTCGGACGGAGGTAAGGCGAACCGCGCTCCTTCCTTCCGAAAACGGCCAGCGGACTGCGTGGCCGGGGGCGTGTCAGGGCTAAAAAGCCCTGCCAACCACGCCCCACCAGCTTCCCCGGATGAAGGGGCCGTTTGCCTCGCTCCATCCGGGGAGGCAAACTCGGCCCCCGCCCTAATGCCAGCTGAAGCCGGCGCGGGCGGGAAAGGACCGGATTATCCATGCCACAATAAATCACTATTATTCCTATATTTCAAATGAAAGATTAGGGACTACATCTTGCCTGAGACCATATAATGAGTCTGTACTAGAGGTAGGATCTGCACAGCCCCACCCCAGCCTAGATCTATATTACTCTTGCAGGTAGTATAATTTACTATGTAAGTATGAAGTACTTTTTTTTACTCCTCAAAGCCCTCATATAACCTGCCCAGTCTTTGTCACACTATGTTCCTGTGGTTCAGGTGTCAGAGGGAAAACCTTGATGGAAGGATTGCCAAGGGAAATCATTGGGGAGTTTCTAGCATATACATGGAAGTCTAGTTAATATAGTTATGTTCTGCATTCTGTAACTGGCAAGTAATCAAGTCCTTTATTCAAGGGTTATTATTTGCACAGGTGACAAAACAGATCCAATTTAAATTCTGGGACCCTCTGAGGTGGTTGTCAGTTTTAAACCACATTCACATAGTCATTAAATGACCATATTGTTTTTGTTGTAACCATAGGCCACCCTCACTTCCACCTCATTCTTCACACTTGTTTGTTAAAGCAAGAAATATTTCATTATCCCTGTAGCATATTTGAAGTTCTGACCACTGGCTGATATTCTACCTTTCAAGGATGACTTCAATTCTAAATTGTAAGATTTTTATGCTGAGTGTCGGATGATTGGCCCACCTAAGTCTTTCCTAATGTGAGATACTTTTATCAGAGGCATGATTGTGTATGAGACCTTCTGTGTAAATGCAGGTGTTCTGCACGTAGGCCACAGGCCGTCCCTGGGTTGAGCTCATGTGTCTCTCCCTAAGTTCCAGTTCTCTGAAAATCTCTTTGAATGCCAAACACATTTACATAGATAATTAGTCAACCAATCATACAATTCATTACTCCAGTAATTACCCAATTACTTTTCTCAATAGCTAATTATGATCTGCTTCCCTGTGTTGATGTAGAATGAAAAACTGACTTAGCGCTCTTCTCAACTTCTTGAGGAAGAAAGGCTTACACATTGCTTCTGTTTTGTGAAGATAAGCCATTAAAGGCTGGAGACATAGTCACCTGAGTATATTTTTTATCAAAGACTGAGAAGTATCTATGTGACCCAACGTAGATTACTGTTAAATACTAGTCAGTTTCAGAGTCCTGTGAATCTTCCTAAATGCATTTCCATATTGCCGCTGCATCTTGGGTTATAGGCTGCATGCAGGTAGTTTGACAAATAGAGGCTTTCACATGATGGGCATGAACACATCTTTTTGTTCCATGTTTTGTTCATGCCTTCCCTTCTCTTCTGACCTTACACACAGAATGTGACCACAGACTCCCAGATCTGAGAAGCCTTGAGTCATTGCCAGTTCACCTTTGCTCCAGCATGCAGGAGTTTTGTGGGGGTGGGGGAAGGAGACTAGAGTTTGTTTGTTGGATTTGTGCTGTCACCAAACTTGGGTTTAAAATTCATAATTGTGATGCTTCAGGTTCAAAACTTTTAAATTCTGAAATTTGTAAATATTCAGAATGCCTTTAGAATTTATAGGAAATATCCATCTCCTGATCTCTGGTGGAAATGGTGGACAGCTATGTCCAGCAGTATTGGATATTACACAGGGAGAACGGTTTCAGTATACAGAACATTAGTCAAAAGCAATAAGTAAAAGCAGAGAGATTATAAAGCAAGCAGTTATGCTTGCCTTTCAGTTGGTAAGGACCAAAGTGAAGGAGAGTCAATGATGGGTTCAGCATCACCCAGGAGGAGCTTCCATGGCAGATGTGTGGATCTGAAACTAGGTCTTTCAGGATCATAGTCCAACACTCTGAAACCTGCACCAAGAATTTATACCTGTAAGCTTAGCACAGGCAGATATTGATATCAGTCTTTGGCCTCACCATGGCAGCACCAAACAGGTCATTCAATTCCATCCACCCCCCCCCCCTCCATTCCAGGCAGTCTAGGGAACACACACTATTATTTCACAGGCAGCCCAGGCTGCTTTCTATAGAATCCAGCAGGATTCCAGATGCTCAGAAGTATAAAACCTAGATTTGGTCATATTCAAAACATTCCAAATATGCATTATTTGATGAATTCCAAATATCTCAAGATCTGAATTGCATGCCCTTATAGTTTGTCCCCCCCCCACCCCCAGAAAATGATAATTCTAAACTGGGATTGAACCAAAGTTTTCAATCCCCATTTGTGGGAAGAGAGCAAAGTCCCTTTTCCCCAGGCACTTGCAATGGAAAATCAACAAATTTGCATTTGATTCAAGACTTCCCAGACCTGGAAGCCTTAAACCACACTCTGCACACAAGGAAAGGAAGAAAAGGAAGGAGCAAGAGGAGTATGCAAGCCTGGCAACAAGTCAGGTTTGTACCTGTCACACACAAATCTCCATTTGGCATGACATATGTGGTAAGTCAGTCTGTTTCAGTCCTGTTTCAGTTAAAGTCCATAAGAATATGTTCCAAAGAGCTACAGTTTCCCATTTAGCTATCAGTTGTTTTTGAACTGAATGCAAACTTCTCAGTACAGGCACTCTGTCAGCCCTTCATGAGCAAGAATAAGTAAAATGAACAAATAAAACAAAACAAAACCTGAATGAATGATGCACTGGAGAAAATGCTATTAAAGTTATTCAGATGGCCCATCCCGCTGCATGTTCAGTGGCTATTTTTCATGTATCTGGGAATTCTTTTGAAGCAAATATCATGCGACGTTGTTTGAAAATATCTGCAAAGCGTAAAACAAAAAGAACCATTTTTAAAGAACTGATTTGTCAGCCAGCAAACTCATATTTTTATATCCCATTAATGCATTTTCCTTCCTTCATGCAGATGTAACCAACCAACTAATCGGTAAATCCACTCTGAATAGAACCCTCTTGTAATTATATGTTCAGCAGATTACTTCACTAATTGCGTTTGGCATCCCTTGGTAGCTTGGAGATCATTCCTTGGCATGTCACTCGCCATGTTTTCAAACTTGTGCCAACCCTTTAAGGAAAGTGCCTATTGCATTGTTAAGCAGTTGAATGACCATTTTCTAAAGGATCTCCAGCATCCATTGTAAGTGCCAGACACAGAAGTTAAGATCCTCTTTTTAGTCAGTGAAATAAATTAGTATTCTGTGGCTTGGTCTCTCCTGCCCACTCCATTTTCTCCACTTATTTCTGAAAAGTCCCAGTCACAGCTAGGTGGAAATTATTCTTCTGTGCATTTGTAGGCATCCCTTTTAGAGATCTGCCAAAGGAACAGCAAGTAGTCTAGTCTCAACTGCGTCATGTTCTGTTCCCAGCATTTTGTCAAACTCCAGCATAATTAAAGGTGTGTTCACACTAGTAGGCTTCTGCTGGTTGACTGCTGGAATTAGTAAGGTGTCCTTCTACCACAATACGGTTCACATTTGGGAATTCAATAATACATTATAGCCTGAAGAAATAAGAGTGTTACAACTTCTCCTGGGGTGTGTGAAAGACATCTAAAACAGACCAGACACTGGTAGTATTCTGTCCTAGTATTTTGTACAATGTACAATCCATGAGTTATATCCAATGCAAAATTGCTACTTGTGCTAGAGCCCCTGTGCAAGCAGACCATGGTAGACATTTATGCTAAGTCAAACTAACTGTAGTGTTGTGGATTTTAACTTTTTATTTATAATCTCTATATTATAATTACTGCATTTATAATATAAAGTTTTGTTATCATTGCGATTCTGGATTATTTCATCTGCTCAAGAGTAACTAGAGCAAGGGTTTGGCAAGTGTTTTTAGCAAATGGGAAGGGACAGGTGGAGCTTTTTGTCTGTTTGGCTGCTGGAGATTTGATTGGCAGTGCAGATTTAAAAAAACAACAACATTGTTTCAGCAACAGTAGCTGCCAGCACATCACAAGGATCTTTACTTTGTGACTGAAGATAAGCTCTGTAAAGGCTCTGAGAATCGAGACCTTGAATTGGGCCCAGAAACAAATTAGGAGTCAGTGTAGATGAGCCAAGACTGGAGTGATGGGTTCCCTGTGATGCATGCTGGCTGCAGCATTCTGTACCAATTGAAGTTTCCAAACACTTCTCAATGCACTGTGTAAAGTGCATTACAGTAATTGGATCTTTAGTGGCTAATAATTGCTCTAAAACTGTCAACAGGACTTTTGGTTTCCATATGCTTGTTTTAAGCAGTGCCCCTGCATGGTGGGAGTAACTTTATAACAGTATCCCAGTTTGTGTAGGATGTTGTGCAGCCAGTTTCTGGCCAGTATAATATATAGGGAGGAAAATGCTAGGTTACACACAGTGTTGCATGGGTCGAACTGTTGTCCATATATTTTTGTGCTTGCTCTTTGCTGAATCCAAGCCCATATTTTCAGAAATGACAGCCATTTTGCTAGCAATCTATAAAAGTGCCTGTTCTCCTACCACAACATTGTCATGCTTGTACAGAAGTAGAGAACTGGATAGTGGAATCTATGTAACCCAGTATTCCCTCTCTTCTGGTTGGTTGGTTTGTTTGTTTGTTTACCCACTGCTCCCTCTGCTGTGAGCCAGAACAGCAAATTATTCCTAAGGAAAGTGACCATGCACTAGACAAATCATCTAATAGAAATGAAGCAAGTTTACCTGTTCCATTCCTTTATTGTCTAGGAAATTTGTTCTGTGCTGTATCTTACTACTCCATAATTCTAGTTTAATGAGGAGAATTTTAAAAATTAATTTGAACCATATGAAGTTGCTGTGGGTTTTAATTCCTTCTATTTGTTTCTGTATCCTCTTACCACATAATAATGCTTATTCCTTCTCTCTCTCTCTGCCTTTTCTGCTTGACTGTGACTACATTAAGATCCTTTTTGTGAAGTAGTTTACTGAAATACTCATTTATACCTGCACTTTGTTAAAATACTGCATATAACTCAATTTCCCAATCAGGTAGCGGTTGAATGCCACTGTGCAACTCCCCCCCCCCCAAAAAAAAAAAATGAAAATTGAGCTGAAATTAGACAGGGCTAAGAACATAAGAATAGCCAAGTTGAGCACCAAAGACCCATCTAGTCCACCATTATGTGGCCAACCATTTACTTCTAGGAAGCCCCCAAACAGGATGCCTGTGCTCCCCAGCAATTAATTTAAAGATACATACATACTCCAGCACTACAGGGAGTAGATACGAACATAAGAACATAAGAGAAGCCATGTTGGATCAGGCCAATGGCCCATCTAGTCCAACACTCTGTATCACACAGTGGCCAATATATATATACACACACACACACAAACACAAACACACTGTGGCTAATAGCCACTGATGGATCTCTGCTCTATATTTTTATCCAATCCCTTCTTGAAGCTGGCTATGCTTGTAGCCGCCACCACCTCCTGTGGCAGTGAATTCCACATGTTAACTACCCTTTGGGTGAAGAAGTACTTCCTTTTATTCGTTTTAACCTGACTGCTCAGCAATTTCATTGACTGCCCACGAGTTCTTGTATTGTGAGAAAGGGAGAAAAGGACTTCTTTCTCTACTTTCTCCATCCCATGCATAATCTTGTAAACCTCTATCATGTCACCCCACAGTCAACGTTTCTCCAAGCTAAAGACCCCCAAGCATTTTAACCTTTCTTCATAGGGAAAGTGTTCCAAACCTTTAATCATTCTAGTTGCCCTTTTCTGGACTTTTTCCAATGCTATAATATCCTTTTTGAGGTGCGGTGATCAAAATTGCACACAGTACTCCAAATGAGACCGCACCATCGATTTATACAGGGGCATTATAATACTGGCTGATTTGTTTTCAATTCCCTTCCTAATAATTCCAGCATGGCATTGGCCTTTTTTATCACAATTACACATTGTCTTGACATTTTCAGCGAATTATCTACCATGACCCCAAGATCTCTCCCTTGGTCAGTCTCTGCCAGTTCACAACCCATCAACTTGTATTTGTAGCTGGGATTCTTGGCCCCAATGTACATTACTTTGCACTTGGCCACATTGAACCTCATCTGCCATGTTGACGCCCACTCACCCAGCCTCAACAGATCCCTTTGGAGTGCCTCACAATCCTCTCTGGTTCTCACCACCCTAAACAATTTAGTGTCATCTGCAAACTTGGCCACTTCACTGCTTACTCTCAACTCCAAATCATTAATGAACAAGTTAAAGAGCATGGGACCCAGTACTGAGCCCTGCGGCACCCCACTGCTTACCGTCCTCCACTGCGAAGACTGCCCATTTATTCTCACTCTCTGCTTCCTATTAATTAGCCAGTTTTTGATCCACAAGAAGACCTGTCCTTTTACTCCATGTCTCTCAAGCTTACTAAGGAGCCTTTGATGAGGAACGTTATCAAAAGCTTTCTGGAAGTCAAGGTAAACAACCTCTATTGGGTCCCCTTTGTCCACATGCTTGTTCACCCCCTCAAAGAACTGTAACAGGTTAGTGAGGCAAGATCTTCCCTTACAGAACCCATGCTGAGTATTCCTCAATAACTTGTGTTCATCAATGTGCCAATGTGTCCTTTATAATGGTTTCTACCAACTTTTCCAGTATTGAAGTCAGACTGACTGGCCTGTAATTTCTTGGATCTCCTCGGAACCCCTTTTTAAAGATGGGGGTGACATTTGCTACCTTCCAGTCCTCAGGAGCGGAGGCAGATGTCAATGAAAGATTACATATTTTTGTCAGGAGATCCACAAGTTCAGCTTTGAGTTCTTTCAGAACTCTTGGATGTATGCTATCCGGACCTGGTGACTTATTAGATCTTCTTCGTGGTCTCTGTGCAGTCCCACACATGGGTCTTGCCGCAGGCAACGGATCCATACCTCGGAGCTCCAATAGCTCGCCTATAGCGTCTTTTGGTGCGCTTTCCTCCCGCCCTGGGGAGCAGGCAGCGACTGCGCATGCCTGGAGTGGGGGGAGAGCGCCCATTCCACTCAGTTTCTTCCCTTCCGCCGCCCGGACAACACCTACCTCGTTGCGTTCCTCCTCTAGCTCGTCTCTTGGTATCGTACTACTTTCTTATTTCCTCTAATTTCTCCTTCTCTCTCCGTTCGTCCCCCCCCCAAAAAAGATTAAATAAGAATCCGAATCTGCGCTATCTGCCTCCTTTTCTATCTCCCCCCCCCATCCCTCCCTTCCACCTTCCCCATCCCTGTCCGGAACGGATGGAAGGGAAAATTACGTTCAAAAGGTGTAGGCAGTGTTCGTCTAAGATCCCGTCTTCTGACGGCCACTCTCTCTGCCTATTCTGCTTGGGGGAGTCTCACAGAGTCGACAACTGCCCTCACTGCGCTAATTTTGGGAAGCAGGCGCGAAAGAACAGAGCAGCCCGTCTTCGTAGTTCCCTCATGGAATCTTCTCTTGTGACAGGACGTTCCACAAATTAACTATGTGAAGAAATACTGCCTTTGTTTGTCTTTAATATTCCACACTTCAACTGAAGTATACGAACCTAGGTACTAGTATTATGTGGAAGAGAGAAAAAACAATTCCCTATCCACTCTCTTCATGCCAGACACAATTTTATAAACTTCTATCATGTCTCCCTTTACTTGCCTTTTTTCTGGGGTAAACAGCCCTACACATTTTAACCAATCATCATAAAGCAGCTGTTCTAACCCTCTGAACATTTTGGTTGCTCTTTTCTGCATCTTTTCTGGGTGGTCTGGGAAGGGAAATCCCCCTATCAGCTTTTGATGGGGCACCATTGATATCAGCGCCCAAAGTCAGAAGCTTGGGGGTGCTACTGGAGCCCACATTGGCTATGGAGGCCCAGATAGCCACTGCAAAGTCTGCCTTTTTCCACCTTAGGCGGGCACGACAGTTGGTCCCTTTCCTGGAGCGCAGCGACTTAGCAACTGTGATTCATGCAATGGTCACCTCAAGACTAGACTACTGCAATGCCCTCTACATGGGGCTGCCCATGTCCCAGATCCGGAAATTGTAGCTGGTGCAGAATGCGGGTTACCCAGGCTGTTACTGGGTATCTCTATATGGGAACACATACAGCCAGGACTGTGGAAACTGCACTGGCTGCCAATAGTATTCTGGATTCGCTACAAGGTGCTGGTTATTATCTTTAAAGCCCTATATGGCCGACGGCCTGTCTACCTTATGGACCATCTCTCCCCAGATGTTCCCCAGAGGGTAATTAGATCTGGATTGCAGAATCTATTGTCAATCCACGGGCCGAGGGAGGTGAGACTGAAGGCTACCAGAAAAAGAGCCTTCTCAGTTGCGGCCCCCCACTGGTGAAACCAACTCCCAGAAGAGGTAAGGGACTTGCAGGTCTGCAAAACAACTCTATTTCGACTGGCCTTCAGCCCAACTATGTAGATGCCCAACATCACTGAACGTACTGTACCAACTTTAGCACCAAAATTTGTTTAATACTTTTAAACTGTTTTAAATTGTTTTAATTGTTTAATTGATAATGGATTACTAATTTATTGTTTGCTTATTGTTTTTACTGTCTGATGTTAAATTGTTGTTTGCCACCCTGAGCCTGCTTCGGTGGGGAGGGCGGGATATAAGTACAAAGAATAAATAAATAAATAAATAAAAATCTTTTCAAACTCTACAATATCCTTTTCAGGTGCAGTGAGCAGAACTGTACATAGTATTCCAAGTGTGTTCTCACCTTAGATTTGTACAAGGACCAGGACTTTTTTTTCTGGGGGTACACAGCGGAATGGAATTCTGGAACCTCTTCATGAAACAGAATTCTCCAAAAAATGTTTAAAAGTTAATGAGGGGCACCTATATGTTTCTCCTTCACTTCCCTCTTGAGAGTTCTGGCACCTCTTTTTCCAGGAAAAAAGCCCTGACAAGGGCAATATGATACTGGCAGCTTTATTCTCTATTCCTGTTCTAATTATGGCCATCATGGAATTTGTTTTTTTCACAGCAGCTGTGCGCTGGGTCAACATTTTCATCGAGCTATACACTACCACTCCAAGGTCCCTTTCTCTTTGGGACCATTGTTTATATAGACCAACTGTTGCCATCAGCTCTTTCTCTGTGCTCAAGTTTTTTTTCTAAGAGCTCTCCTACTCACCATTCTTATTAAATAATGGCTAGCTGGTAACCTTTTGAAACCAAAAGATATTTTTTTTAGCTTCCCTCCAAATTGGCACAGAAGCAGAAGAAGACCTCATTTATTCTGGTCCATTATTCTTGGGTTTGGGTATTCATTTTAAAAAGGTCTGGTCCAAGGACTAATAAGGATAGACAAGGACTTTTAGGACATAATAAAGATAGACAGGAATATTATGGGTTATTTATTTACTTCATCTGTACACCATCTTTCTTGCAAAGAGTCAAGACATCTGCTGTTAAGCCATAAATTGGACTATTTGATGAGCACTCTAAGACAGGGGTGTTGAACTCATTTGTTATGAGGGCTGGATGTGGCATAAATGAGACCTTCTCAGGCCAGGCCATGTGTGTCATAAAATATAATGCCAAGTAGTGGAGATATAAACTTTATAAAGGACACAAACACAATTAAATATTTTTTTAAAAAAAAACTTACAATAAAATATTCTTAATATATTAGTACTCTTGCAATATTTTATTTAGCAGTTTCCGATAACTGACATCTCTTGCTCTGAATTATTACATCAATATCTGGAGACAATGTCTTTGCTGTAGCAATCTTGAATATGCTGTAGGTGTGTTGTTCAAGTGTGTGTCTGTAAGCTGCAAACCTAGTTTTGATTTATTGACATTCATTGCAGAAATCTCATGATCAGTGCTTTGAGACTAAGGCCCAGGGGAAAACATGAAATGTTTGGGCATTGCAAGCTTTTGTATGCAAGTTGCTTCATGTGCTGGTCAGCCAATGGAGAAAATAGAGGCTTTGCTCCTGTGCGATAGAGCAAGCCTGGCAAAACAAGCTGTGATACAGAAGAAAGCAAGAGAGAAAGAAGAAAGCAGATGACAGTGAGTTGCTCGTAGACCTGATCTGACTTTCAGGCTGCACCTTTGACACCCCTGCCATAAGTGCTGTGGATTAAAGGCTATTTTGAAGCCAAAATATCATCACCTGAAAAAAGTTTGAGTCCAGTGGCACCTTTAAGACCAACAACATTTTATTCAAAAGTATAACCTTTCATGTGCAAGCACACTTGTTCAGATAGAGTGAAACAAAATTTCCTCAATCATTACATATAGGAAGACAGAAGATGGGGAGTTAGTTGTCAGCAAGGGCTATACATAAGTAACTGAACAATTATAGCTGAAATTGGATTGAATTGGTTGGTAAGATGTGTGGATGTCAGTAAATATGTATTGGTTGAGGAAATTCTGTTTCACTCTATCTGAACAAGTATGCTTGCATATGAAAGCTTATACCTTAAATAAAATTTTATTGGTACTCCTTAAAGGCACTGTTGTTGTTGCACAGTCAAGTCCGACTTTTTGTGACCCCAAGGACAAAGTCATGCCAGGCCCTCCTGTTTTCCACCATCCTCCAAAGTCTGCTCAAATTTGTGTTAGTTACATCAGTAAGGCTGTCCAGCCATCTCATCTTTTGCTGTCCCCTTTTTCTTTTGCCTTCTGTCTTTCATAACATCAGGATCTTCTCCAGTGAGTGCTCCCTTCTCATTTTGTGGCCAAACTATTTGAGCTTCAGCATCTGACCTTCCAGGGAACAGTCTGGGTTGATTTCCCTTAGGACTGACTGATTTGATCTTCTTGCAGTCCCAAGGGACTCTCAAGATTCTTCTCCAACACCACATCTCAAAAGCATCTATTCTTCTGTGCTCGGCCTTCCTTGTGGTCCAGCTCTCACAGCCATGCGTTACTATTGGGAATATCATTGCTTTGACTATACGGACTTTTGTTGGCAGGGTGATGTCTCTGCTTTTTATTATACTGCCAAGGTTCACCGTAGCTGTCCTCCCAAGGAACAAACGTCTTTTAATTTCATGGCTACAGTCACCATCTGCAGTGATCTTGGATCCCAGAAAAGTGAAGTCTATCACTACTTCCATGTCTTCCCCTTCTATTTGCCAAGGTGTGATGGGGCCGGATGCCATGATCTTAGTTTTTTTGATGTCGAGTTTCAAGCCTACTTTTGTGCTCTCCTCTTTCACCCTCAACAAGAGGTTATTTAGGTCCTCCTCACTTTCTGCTATTAGAGTGGTGTCATCTGCATATCTGAGGTACTACTTGGACTACTTAAAGGTACTACTGGACTCAAACTTTGTTCTGCTGCTTCAGGCCAACATGGTCTGAATATATATCATTACATGGTATAGTTGGATAGCCCCCCTTTGTGCTGAGTATCATGCAAGCCCTTAGTTGCTTGAGCAGCAGACGGGGAAGAGAGAGTAAGGATGGGTATGAACCACATTTTTACAGTTTGGTTCAGTTCATGGTTTGTGATTGAACCACGGACCAAACAGAACCCATATGAATGGGAGGCTGGTTTGTGGACTGACCGAGTTCATAACAGTTCACAAACCCTTTAAAAGTTTAAATCTTTAGTTTTTTACAGGAAGCAGAAAAGCAGGGGTTTTAAAACAGCTGAGCAGTGGGGACTGGCACTCAGCTGTTTGATTTAAATGGCTCCAAGCCACTTAAATCCTCCTTTCTCTTCACTGTGGCTTTCCACAGGGAGCAGAAAGCAGGGGTTTGAACATATGAAGCTGCCTTATACTGAATCAGACCTTTGGTCCATCAAAGTCAGTATTGTCTTCTCAGACTGGCAGCGGCTCTCCAGGGTCTCAAGCTGAGGTTTTTCACACCTATTTGCCTGGACCCTTTTTTGGAGATGCCAGGGATTGAACCTGGGACCTTCTGCTTCCCAAGCAGATGCTCTACCACTGAGCCACTGTCCCTCCCCAAACAGCTGAGCAGCAGGGACCACCACTCAGCTGGTTTTTGTGAAGAGCAGAAAATAGGAGTAAACCCATGCTTCCTGTTCACAAATGGCATCAAAATTCCTGCAAGTTTGTGGCAGTTCTTCAGTTCACAAACAACACTTAGTTAACCATGATTTGGCCAATATTCATGATAAACTTTTGTTCACCAGCTGGTTTGTGCCCATCCCTAGTAGGGAGAGGAGGCTTAATACCTCTAGAAATTGCATCTTATATGTTCATGGCTGAATCCAGACAGGCAGTTTAAGCCACCCCAGAGACGGGCAGGTGAACAGACAAAAAAGCATGTCCAAATGCACACATCTGCCTCTCACTCCCTGTCCCTACCTGCAGATTGGCCAGCTCAAAAAGGTACCACTATTGAAATGATGCCAAATTGCTGCGGTGTCTCCTAGGTGCCTCCCCGGCCATCGGGACAGGCAGAAAGCACCCTGGAAGCACCCGGAGAGCATGGTTCTGGTGCATGAGTACTCTGGAAGCTCCTCTGGGGTGCCCATAGGCCATCCCTGTTCTGGCAGTGGGCTACATGCCATCTGGATGCTCCAGGGCACTCCTGTTTCCACTGGCTCCGGGTCAGGATGCTGCTACCCTGAGCTGGCAGTCTGGACGCAGCCCATGTTAGACTAAACGAAGCTGGTGTTGCTGCTGACCAAGTTTGGAGCCAGTGTGGAATTGCTCATACCAAAAGCTAGTATCCACCACAAACTGCCTGTTGTTAGCAGCAACCTACCTAGTATTAAATATATAAGTGTCATCAAATTGCAGCTGACTTACAGGCACCCCAGTAAGGGGTTTCAATGCAAGGAGAAACAGAGTAAGTTTTCAGTTGACTTGCTATTGTCAACAAGTGAATGGGGTTCTTTGTATAGGGTTTATTTTGGTGGTTCATGCTGAAAAAAATTGGTGTGGAAGAGATAAGAATGAGCAGGTTTCCCCTGTTCCTTTCAATTTGTCATTACTCTGTGGTTTCACTCTGCCTCACATTCTACTACACCTCCTTTCTGGTTTAACTAATGGAATTTCTAAAATTAATTTCAGAATTGGCACCTGCATGGCTTGCCACATTTTTTCATCTTTCAGTTTTTTAAATCTTAGAAATTACTGATATGCACTAGCATGGTACAGAAAGGAATCCCCATGTGTTCCTTTCTGTATTGTAATT
The DNA here is from genome assembly GCF_032191835.1 of Heteronotia binoei. Classification (NCBI taxonomy): domain Eukaryota; kingdom Metazoa; phylum Chordata; class Lepidosauria; order Squamata; family Gekkonidae; genus Heteronotia; species Heteronotia binoei. The sequence continues at coordinate 71,845,004 of NC_083228.1, read as the reverse complement.
GATACTGCTGTCCTATGCACAGTTATGCCATCTAAACTCATTGCTTTAATTGACTTAGACTGGAACAGCCATGCATAGGATTGCACAGTCAAAGCACATATGGGCTGATGCATTATATAATTTGTAAGAGGAAAAGACATGTGGGCAACTGTGCACAAGTATAAGAACTATATCTGCAAATTAAAGGGGGGGGGGACAGAAAAGTGTCAGCTTACTACTACACTGATGTTATTCTGGAGTATCAAACCCCCCATAAACCTGAGCAGATGCAGAGAATTTCAAAGCATCCCTAGCTGCTGAAGCACCTTCTCCTAATTCTATACCACTTCCCATTCTTGAAATGACAGTGTTTATTGAATGCATTTTGATAGCAAATGGACACCTATAGCTAAAATACATCTGTGAGCACAATTAAATAACATAATAATCACAATTGCAAATAATTCTTTCCTCTGTGTTGCTCTTTTAACTTGTCAACTGCCCATTTAAATTATAGATTAGGTAGTTATTAAGGGATAAACTGATTGCATACCAAATTGCTTTCCACTTGATGTGTAAAGTTTTCACTCACTAGCCAATATTCATAATAGTCATTTCATAAAACAGGCAATTGGCTTGATGTGCTTTAGAAGTAACCTCTTTTGCCTTAAGCAGAAGTATTGAATTGGGAGAACAATGGGCCCCTTCAGCTCACATCACATATATTTTTGACAGCAGTGCATTCTGCATTTTACTTTGGCACCTCATTCATATATCTATAACTATGATAAGTTTCCTAACAGCTCATCCGTTCAGTAGCTCTTAAATCACTATTATGAAATACGATAGGCTGGCAGATTTATAATTATAGGAGCTGCTAAATGTAATAGACAAGACAGTGGCTGCCTTCATAATATCTCCGTATGTAGCCATACTTTTGTATGAGATTCACAGTGAGGTCCTCAGCAGAATTAAACCCTTCTAAGTTCATTGATTGCAATTGATTTAGAAAGGTGAAATTCTGTTTAGGATTGCACTGTTAATCTGGTAACTCTTTGGACTATAATTGATTTCCTCCTAGGATTTTTCTTCTTGGTTTTATTTTTGGAACAGTTATGGTGTAATTGGAAAATGAATGCATATGCTAGGAAGCTTAGAGGATTTTCATTTGGATAGTGGCATATGGGGGAGGGAGGTAACCCTTTTTGTCTGCATGATTTTTCCAGTGAAAGATGCATTGTCCTGGAGTTGCTGTTTGCACAGTGAGGAAAAATGTGCAGGGATCCATATTCTTACAAGAATATATTCCACTTTTCTATCATTAAAATAATGTTCAAGGTCATTTACAACATAGCATTAAAATTAAAAATAAGTTTATAATAGATAACTAAGACATCTAAAATCACACATTACAACAGCAATGCCCATGCACTTGCTAATTTGACCTGTGTTTAGACATGCAGAGCCAGACACTAGCAGCTGGTATCAGAAATGTCTTTATAGACATTCCTCCAGGAATCTAGATACCTAGTTAATCGATCAATTAAATAGTTCAGTATTTTTCTATACAAAATGTTGTCATTTACCTATATATGTTTTTAAATTTATAATCCTACCTTCTCTTATCCTGGAATTAAATGTGGATATATTTTTAAGTGCCATAAGTTCCTTGTGTCTTGAACAGTACACTGATGGGAAATAATTAAGGAAGTAAAGCTTTTAAAGACATGTATGAAATTGACAGGAACAGTATTGCTTGTTTAATGTTTTTCAAGATGCATTGCTGTTAAAGGCATTAAGAGCAGAGCCAATCAAGGGAAAAGGTTGGATGGTACATGATCCAGCAGCCTTCTTGAAGCTAAGCAGATCTGGTCTGGATGGTGATTCTCTTATGTGTCTTGCCTTTATTTATTTGTTGAGTACATTTTATCTCACTCTTCCTGCAAGCAGCTCAGGATGGCATGCATAATTCTTCCCCTCCAGTTCATCTTCACAACAATCCTCTGAAGTAGGTTACTCTGAGAATGACTAGCCTATTCTAGTAGAAAAGTTGTTGGCAACTGTGCTGGTCCAAAAGTAAAATCTAAAAACCCAGAAAATAATCACATAATACCTTTCTTATCAGGGCCATCCAAAGGACACATAAGAGTGTGCAAACTTTTGCATTCTCCAGTGGTCTTCATCAGGCTGGATGTTATACTAAAATGTTTTGGGAAAGGATAATTCTTCACTAAATCTCTAAGCTGTCTTGTGTGTTAGATGCAGAGCTGCTTCAAATGGTGACAGTTTCAAATTATACCTAATTTTTTTCAGGCAATCTACTGAAAAACCAAAGATTGCATAGGACAAAGCAAAGATTAACAGAAAGTTCTGCAGAGGCTGAATATGCTCACATTGTTATCTGTCCTTTGGTTGGTCCTAATAAAAGTATTGGTATATTATGTTCTAGCCATTCCAGACTTCTCACTTTTCTCTCTAATGAATGAGGTCACCCTAGTTTGCCTAGGGTGCCAGAAACCCCTGAGTTGACCCTTCAGACATTCATCAAAAAGTGTATAGAGAGTGCAGCAGTAGTGGTGGAAAGTTCTATCAAGTCAAAACTAACTTAGGGTGACCCTGTTGGGTTTTCAAAACAGATGTTCAGAGGTAGTTTGCTGTTTCTGCCTTTGCATAGTATCCCTGGTATTCCTTGATGGTCTTCTGTCCAAATACTAACAGTTTGCTACTAGAAAAACCACAGGAAGAAAAAGCAAACTACTTCTTCTCATACTGCGTTTTCCTCCTAAATCAGCCCATTGCTAATATCACCATAGCTGCCAATATCATTTCAAAAACATGGAATATGTTTGGCCTCTATGTGGGCCAGGGCCTTCTTGGCTCTGGCCCTGACGTGGTGGAATGAGCTTCCCAGCTTCCCTGGTAGAATGATCAGGGCCCTGTGGAACTTCTAGTTCTACAGGGCCTGTAAGATGGAGTTCTACGGGGCCTGTAAGATGGAGCTCTTCTGCCAGGCTTTTAGTTAAGGTCATGGACACTTGATAGATTGGTCCATCCAAACTAAGCCCAGACCAGTTCTTTAACTGCTCATGAACTATACAAACTGAACTGAATTAGATCTAGAATATTGATGAGCAGACCCAGGGAGTTATCACCATCCTGTCGTTCGACATTGTTATGCATATTGTTTGATGTAGTGGTTAAGTGCATGGATTCTTATCTGGGAGAACCGGGTGTGATTCCCCATTCCTCCACTTGCACCTGCTGGAATGGTCTTGTGTTAGCCATAGCTATTGCAGAGGTTGTCCTTGAAAGGGCAGCTGCTGTGGGAGCTCTCTCAGCCCCACTCATCTCACAGGGTGTCTGTTGTGGGGGAAAATAGTCTTCCCAATCCCCACCCAGGACTCAGCAGGGGATCCCCCAGTTTTACAGGCTTTCCCCCACCCCTAGCCAGCTGGCCGGCGGGAGAAGCCCCACCCCCACAGCCACCATGCAGCTCTAGATCTCTGGCAGGTTTAGAAACCTGAAACAGGTCCATTTCAAAATGTGTGTGTGTCTGTGTGCCTTTAAAGTTGAGCAGGAAGTACTTCATGGGAAGGGTCAGCAATACAGTCCCTCGGTTTGTTTTGCTTTCATTTCAGAAAAACTAAGTGTGTGTGTGAGAGAGAGCGAGAGCGCAGCAAAGCCCCCTGTTCTTTTCAGATATGGTTGTGGAGGAACCAACTGGTAACTGTGTGTGTGTGAAAGAGAGAGGGTTGCCAATTCCCAGGTTTGGAGGCCTTCTCCCCCCTCCCCGCCTTAGGGTCATCAGAAAGTGGTTGGGAGGGGGAAGGGAAATGTCTACTGGGCAATTATTCCCTATGGAGAATGATTCCCATAGGAAATAATGGGGAATTGATCCACGGGTATTGGGGGCCCTGGGGGGGGGCTGCCTTTTGAGCTAGATGCACCAAATTTTCAGTATAGCATCTAGTGCCTCTCCCCAAAGTACTCACCAAGTTTCAAAACAATTGGACAAGGGGGTCCAATTTTATGAGCCCCAAAAGAAGATGTCCCTATCCTTCATTATTTCCTATGGAAGGAAGGCATTTTAAAAGGTGTGCTGTCTCTTTAAATGTGATGACCAGAACTCCCTTGGAGTTCAATTATGCTTGTCACACCCTTACTTCTGGATCTGTCCCCAATGTCTCCTGGCTCCACCCCAAAGTCCCCATATATTTCTTGAATTGGACTTGGCAACCCTAGGGGAGAAGATAAAGGAGATTGTAAGCCCCTTTGAGTCTCTGATTCAGAGAGAAAGGCGGGGTATAAATCTGCAATTCTTCTTTATACTGAGAATTCTTTATCTTTTATATTCTTATGTTGTAATAATATATTGCATTTTACTTTGTTTGTAACCCACCCTGAGACTGCTTTGGCAAGATAGGTGGGATAGAATTCCCATAAATAAGATACATATAAATAAATATCTGTTTATGAAACTCCCATATTCTTCTGTCATTTGGCCCTAACTGATTCCTATATTCTCTCTCTGCATCCCAACCAGGAAAGACTTTTCACACTGCCTTACTTTGTCCTCATTTTTAACTTTCCTGGCAGCAAGGCTTGCTATAATCACTTCTGACTTGGAATACCTGTTTGTTTTGCTTTCTGTTTGTAGCTGCAGTGCTAGTCAAGATAATCTTACCCTAATGTAGGCAGATTTTTCTCAGGCTGTGATCACACACACTAAATATTGTACTTTGAATTCACCTTCCAGTTGGAGTTTGGGGTTTTTACTTCCTGGGTATAGGGCTGAATATCCCACCTGCCTAACTGCCCCTTGGCAACACAGAGCCTATTCGCTAGCTAGGTTCAATGTGCTACCATCTGCAATACTTCTTGGAAGATTCCATAAAACTCCCTATGCTAACAGACTGTGCACTTGTGCATGTCCAGAGATAGAAACTTTAGAACACGTGTTCTTAAAGTGTACTTTTTACTCTGATCTGCTCTCCATACTCATTGAGCTCTGTTCGAGTGAGCAAACAGCAAAACCTGCCAAATATAAAATTGTCTTCTTGTCAACTTGGAACCAATTGGAAATTGAAACTGTTGCAAATTTTTTATATCTAGCATCTAGGAGATGCTTAATGTATTTGCAAATCGCCATTTGATGGATGGATTGGTTCCCTGTTATGTTTGATAACAGTACCAAGAAAGGTTATTGAATTGAATTGAATTGGATTTTACTGTGTGAACTGGCAAAATCCAGTTGGAAAGTGCATTGAAAGTGGATTGAAAGTGCTTTATTTAGTGCTTGTGACCACAGCCTCAAGCTCCTTCTAGCCCTATGATAGTACTTGTGAAAGACATAGCATGATACTTTATAGCATGGTATTTGTGAAAGACATAGCATGTTCCAGTTCTTTGTTGACTGGAACAAATCCACTGACAACTACAGCGATGTACTTGTTTACACCTTTATATAGGATTAATATATTCTTTCAACGTACCATTTTCTTTATATCGGTGCATCTCTTCATTTTTAGAGTCTTACTTGCATTACTGAGATATACAGGCAGCCACTGATAGCACCCAAGCCCTCTAAGCAATGATCTCTAGACCACTGGATAAATTAAATTAAGTGACTTATAGGTTTCTAAGTAGCTCTTCCAAGACCTATTTATTGTTTAGTGAAAGAGTTATGGAGTGTTTGGTTAGAAGATCTTCCTTTAAGCTTTCATCTTTCATCTTTTATGTCTCCTTTATTTCCATCCTCTCCTCTGTGTGCATTATCTTGCAAATGATTAGATAATTTAACTCTGGCTCCTCTTCCACTCTCTCTGCATCCCGATATGTGTCTGCCTCAATTAGGTCCTGATACTTTGACTCACTCTCTCAGCTTCCAATTTCTCTGTTGCCAGTGACCTCCTTGAACACTAATTCTATCTAAACCCTAATAAAAAAAAAATCAGGAGGTTCCACAGCCCATTAGGCTAGCCTTCAAAGTTATAATCCATGTTTTATTCATGGGGAATGTTTCAACTCTTGCCTCCCATTCATAACCATAGTTCAACTGGCTGGAACTGTGTGTGTTCCTTTAATGTTTGTTATCTACATCTGTAATTGTGCTTGTTTCTAATGCACAGAAAATTTCCTGTTTGGACTTTCCCTAATCTTGCAAATAAATCTGGAAGGAGTAGCCCAGGGAAATAGTTTATGGATGTTGCCCTTCATGTGCTCCTTGTGAATTCAGGGATGAGAGAAAAAGAATACAGTCCATGCATGTAACTGTTTTTGTGTTGTAGTGTGTCCAGCACAATAGATGTGACTTTTCTTTTACTTCTGTAAAGTACTGTGAAGAGTTATGAGCTCTTTATGAAGGGCCGTCAGTGGAATTCTCTTACCTTGCTATATTCATGGGGTGTGATTATTGTCCCTAAACATAATCTTCTAGCTGGGCATCAGTCCCCTGTACAATAAAGGAGGAGAGAGAGAAGAAGAAGAAGAAGAAGAAGATATTGGATTTATATCCCGCCCTCCACTCCGAAGAGTCTCAGAGCAGCTCACAATCTCCTTTACCTTCCTCCTCCACAACAGACACCCTGTGAGGTGGGTGGGGCTGGAGAGGGCTCTCACAGCAGCTGCCCTTTCAAGGAAAACCTCTGCCAGAGCTATGGCTGACCCAAGGCCATGCTAGCAGGTGCAAGTGCAGGAGTGGGGAATCAAACCCAGTTCTCCCAGATAAGAGTCCGCACACTTAACCACTACACCAATATAGCAGATGATATAGCAGAAAATGTCTCATTATTACATAATTAGGGATGCAACCAAATATTATCTCAGTTCAAAAATGCCACTTTCTTACATGAATCCTAGGATGAAACTGTCATAATTTCTTTTGCTGATCATACTGATGATTTGATACTAATTATACCGGTAAAACTGACACCTGTTTTGTGTGAATTGAATGTAAATAGTGTAAACATGGCCTGTCAGTGGCATTAAATGCTGTTAAATTCCATAAAAGAAAAAAAAAAAGATCATGGACACTAGGAAAGAATTGGGTGAAGAGAAAAAAAATGGAGGGGGGGCATACTGTGGTAGAATTTTTGCTGGCTGGGGCTGATGGGAGTTGTAGGCAAAAAAACATCTGGAGAGCTACCGTTGGCCACCCCTGATCTATGTTGGGGAAGAGAGTGGAGGGTGAGTGAGTGATAGGGCTACATGGGAGTTTGTAAAACATGATGTAAATGTGCTCTTTCAAGCCTGGCTGGTGCTTCACTTGGCCTGCAAACACATCAGAATACTCTGTAAGGTGGGCTTTAAAGATAGCACCAGAACCTTTCACCTGAAATCAAATTGATAACCAATGGAGTTCAGTCAAGATCAGTTAAGTGTTCCATTTGGCTGCTGCATTGTAGATCTATGGTATCTTCCAAAGACCCTTCAGGGGCAGCTCCACATACTGTACCAGCTGAAGCACAGTCTAACCCTAAGTATAACAATTTAATGTTGTCTCAGTGGCATGTATCTTCCTATTTTCTAGCCTTGGGGCTATAATTTAACACTAATGATCTCCAGTAGTGGTACATGGTAATATCAGCACTTTAATCTTTGTGGTGTATAAACTTCACTTAATCATAAGCAAACTGTTAACTACATTGATGATAATCAGTCATAGCTCACATAAATGCTCACTGGCATTTATGTTCATGGTCTTGAAAGATGGCACGTTGACTATCCAACCACTCTTTCATAGTTGCTTCCATGCATTGTCTCCAATTACTTTGTCAGCATTAGTCCTCCTGGATTTTGAATGTGACTGGCTGAAAGTGAAAGGAAGTGGTTAGAATAAAGGTGGTACTTGACTTGCACCAAAGCTGACAAATTGCAACATGGATAATTTTTTTAAAAATCACAGCCGTGGTGGTGAAAGTAAGAATAAATCCTTTCCCTCTCTTACTATTGCATCTACAAATTGTCATGTAGTAGAGCTATTCCAGGTGGTAAATGACCTAGTGAACCCACGCTGCTTCTGCCTGGAGATTGAGCCATCTAACGCCTGCTGTGATTAGTTTGCTTTTCTCTTGGCAGACAAAATTGCTTGGATTCAGTTCAGCTTTAGAGCTGCCATTTCAAATATAACACCAGAGTTTAAAGTACTGGAAGCTCAGTTGTGTCCTGTTTATTTGGATCAATTTCAGTTGGATTCATCCACCACAAATAGGGTTCATTTGGAGCATTGAGGTGACTACTTGCAATCTGGACCCATGCCATGCTGTCAACCAAGTGGGAAAAAAGTGTGTATGGGGTACTAATATTACATCAAGGACAGGAGAGTGTTGAACACTCTTAAATCTGTCATTGTTGGGTCAAACATGTATTCTGGATGCTTATTACTTGTCTGTTACAGACATTCTGAGATCTGCATTCCAATTCAGAGTCCAACAACACAGCAGAGGGACAGATAAATAGCAGGGAGGTTGCAAATCTTTAAACTATTTGGCTCAGTAAAGAAGAAAAGATAAACTTGCAGAGCGTCAGTGTTCTCAGAAGTGCGTCTCTTTGAAGTTCCATGTTGCATAGATGAAGTTAGCCAGGTCATCCAACTCGTATCTGAGGAAGGGAGCTTTGACTCTCAAAAACTTATACTCCAAAAATCTTGTTGGTCTCTAAGGTGCTACTGGACTTGAAAAAAGCTTCTTTTGAGGATAGCTGCACAACTCAAGCTTTCCTTTAGACTCCAGAAATCACATTCGTGTCTTCTGTCAAAGATATTTTTATTTTTTTTATTTATTTGGGATTTGTATCCCGCCCTTCCCACAAGTGGCTCAGGGCGGCTTCCAACAACTAGTCAACATAAATTTAACAATTTTAAATATAAAACAATTAAATAATTAACATTTAAACATTAAAACCAGTAACATTTCACTCCATAAAACAATACAGCTTAAAACAAAGATATGCCCTGACCAGTAGGGCAAATTGTATCTTAATGACCATGTTAGTGCTTTCTGCAGTCTGTGATAATGTGCATTATGGCTTGAGATAAGGGATGGATGAACCTGCATAATTTTAGATCTTTGGGGGTTTTCTAGTTTGTGAATATTTTTTTAGCTCTCACTCTCCACTTTATTATGTTTTTTTCTGGGATTCTTCTGTGCTAGTTAGTTGTCTGGTCTGGTCTGTATTTGAGTATGTACCGTATTTACATCTTATTTTTAAATAACTGGGTATTTTGTCAACTCTTTTTAATTAAATGGAATGCACTCTGTTCAGGGATTCTGAGAACTATACATGAGCACACTTGACATCTGAATTTATCTTGTTTGAAATGTGTGGCTTTTTTGTCAAGTGGACTCCTTTTGAACATCTGTTAAGATTTGATTTCAAGCAGAATTGCAAGCAGTTTTTACATCTGCAGTGTAGCACAATTCAGCATGGTAGCCAAATAATTCTTACTTATTACTGTGCCTTGGTTAAAAAAAAAATAAAAATCTTAACTTTGCTTCCTTTATACCACACTTTTCTTCCCAATAGAGATCCAGAGTGACTCACAGCATTCCCCCCTCCTCCATTTTATTGTCACAACCACCATGTGAGGCCCCTGTGTCCTTGCTCAGCAGGCAGTTGTTTAAATAGACAGTTAGATTAGTCACAAATAATGAAATCATACATAAAGTCTGTGTTTTAATAAAATCTTACTTTAGGTGTTTTTGTCTGAATTGGCATGCTGTGCTCCTTGCTGATGCTTAATGTTGAAAGCAAAAATTGAAACTCTACTGTCCCAGATGTGGGTGGAATCATTCATGTGTGATTCACACATATATGTGACTGGAGCAACCCATAAATAATACCTGTTTGTTGTAATGGCACACTTAGCTGCCAGGGCTTCCCTTTCCACCACAGGATACTTCTGTTCCCTGGGGTTTTGTTTGTGATTTGAATAGAACAATAGATATTCCTCCCCATTATATACCTAGGACAGTATGGCTTCCAAGTCTGCCTCTGTTGTTTCTGTTTGTTCTACAAAGAGTTTATTAAAGTTGGGGCCATTCAGCACAATGTTGCTGCTGCTTTAGGTGTGGAAGTTATGTAAGGTCCTGTCTCATTTCCCTGGTCTGGCTTCTTTGTTGGGCATTGTGACAGACTTAGGCAAGTTAGCCTGAAGCTGGGGAACAGCCTTGCAACGATTGGCTGGGACACAGCCACGGTAACTAAAATGTAGTGAAATGAAGGGGCTGCAGAAGAAAAAAAAAACTCAGAGTCTTGGATATTGATAACACCTCACCCCTTCTTAGTTCCCATCTTCCTCTACCATCAAGGCTCCTATAAGGAAGTGGTGGTATAGGAGGGTTCAAAACTGGACCACAGGTCATCCAAGAGCTATGGCAATTCCCTCAAGGGTAGCAAGGTATGGTCTTGGATACTCCTTGGAGTTCAAGTTGTGCCATCTGTAGTTTAGCATGACCTCCTGATGCCTGGCCTAGTCAACTGTTGCTGTCTATGCTGGGACCTTTTTGCCCCACAGTTCTATGATTCAAAGTCTCATGTTCTACTGACTGAGCTAGTCTTCTGTCCTCCCCTCCTCTCTCAAGGCTGCGATACTCAAAGATGTGACACCCTCATTCTTTAAAAGTCAGTAATCCTGTTAAGCAGGGGGATCAAACAGGCAAAGAGATGAAACTTCTCTATTACCATTAGATTACAGCACAAGGTAAAACAATACACTAAATAATTCCCCAACAAGGTCATCTGATCAGATTTATATTGCATTTGTAAGTTATTGTGTATTTTAAAAATTAATGAAAGATTTAATTATAGCAGCATTGCTGGTGACCTTTTTGAAATGACTTCCTCATAAATCTGCAGACAATTCAGAATGCTTTCCCAGATTTGAGTTAAAAATTGCTCATAAATTAACACCATCCATCCTTGACTCATTTTTGTAAAAGTTTGCAAGTTTAGATTCCCTACTGAGGTTACTGAGATGATTTTATAATATATTTGGAATGCTCAAGGGGCTGAACAGTTTACTTTGAGGAATTTGAAAACTGGCATATTCTTGGGCTATAAAATATTATTTTACAGTCCAAAGAGGGGAATATTTGATAAAAGCACATTTTTCTGTGGAAGGTTACTCTGTCCAAGTGCCATCCAGGCCTCCGTATTTATTGTTTCTCAGTGGCTTCCAGTTCAGTCCTGCTCAGCTGAGAAATCAAATAGTGACTTTTTCATATTGACTTTTTCAGACCTATAGTATTAAAACACTGATGAATTCCTCTTTCACTGCCAGTAGTTATAGGTGCTGGTTAGATCCTGGTCTAATTGACCACATAACTGATGATACTGTTGAATTTCCTTTAGTAATTAAGTTTACAGTGGTCATAAAACTGCCTGTGATCATATCAGCTCAGAGTGCCCAGGGCTGAGTGCCTAATGAGCAAATTTCATAAAATTTAGCAAGAGAGTGCACAGTATCTTGGGTGCAAGCATGGGCTTTCCTTGTATTGATCTGAACATATAGTATGTCTCATTTGTTTTTGTTTTTACTTCATTAGCTCAAAAAGTAGTTTGCAGAAGCAGCTTTACTGAGTTAGTCCATGCAAGGCGGTGTTTGATTGGCTCTATGGAAAAGAATGTATGTATCCTTGAGGATCTATGTTTTATAATCCCAACCACTGGCTAGCACATTTTTGTGAACCAAATGTATCTTCTGCCCATCCAAATATAATGATGCTATAAGAGCGGTGGTGATCAAAAAGGATGATCTGCTTGTCACCTGTAGTCAGGTAGAGGCTCGTTTTCTTAGTAGTCACACAGGGCTTCCTATACACCCCACAGCAGGGAAGGAAAGAGCATCCTTATAGCAACAGCTGTTGTTATTGTCAAATCTCTAGAAGTCTTCGGATAGCAAATAGATGTGATATGAGTAATAATGCTTGTGTTGAAGATACTTTCAGGAGGCCTTGCTTTAATTAATACCCATAGTAAACACAGTTCATCTCTGACTATAACGGCAAGTGAGAAAATGAGTACAGAAGAATATTAGTGGTTGTCTGGTGGACTGGTTGTTATTTATTGCTAAGATTTTTCTTGAGCTTAGTGGAGGACATGGCTGCTAAATTTATTTCCTGCACTTTACTAGATCAGCTTGGTTCTTCATGCAGTGTTATATCTTTGCTGTAGCAAAACTGGGTTACTGCAAGAATTACACATTAGGAAAGACAATATGGCTTGTATCCAGCAGGCTATTTCTACAAAGGAAAGAGAAACAATTTGTGAGGCTGCAGTGGGAGTGGGGATGTGAGGAATTCACATTCCAAATCCCTTCCATCAGTGGAATTTACCACTGGATCCAAGCTGGTAGAGTTCTTGCTTGTGGGCCAGGTTTTTCCTACTACGTCTATCTTGTTAAATAAAATTGTTTGCCCAACTTACACAGTGGCACTTGAAGGACAGAGGGAATTTCAGGAACAGCATGGAAATTTTTCCCTATTTGCACAAATGGAAGTACCTTTGAATGCAGCCTGTAGATTCTGTCTTTTGGATAGTCCAAGATAAACTTTTCATTTTCCAAAGCTCCTCCCCCTTTTTAAATTTCTAGCCATGGTGAACTTTGATACTTTTTTTCCTAACAAGGACATTTATCCAAAGAGCATCCTTACATTGTTGGTGGTAGACTTATTTATTGCTAGTAAGCTGATGCTGAAATTATGGATGGGTTCTTTTTCCCCATTCAGCTACAGATGTACATGAGTCGAACCATAGATGAACACAGGTTTCTCCCCATTCAACTATAGATGAACATGATAGCTGAAGAAGCCAGTTTGGTGTAGTGGTTAAGTGCACGGACTCTTATCTGGAAGAACCAGGTTTGATTCCCCACTCCTCCACTTGCAGCTGCTGACATGGCCATGGGTCAGCCATAGCTCTTGTAGGAGTTGTCCTTGAAAGAGCACCTGCTGTGTAAGAGCTCTCTCAGCCCCAATTACCTCACAGGGTGTCTGTTGTGTGTGTGTGTGTGGGGGGGGAAGGTAAAGGAGATTGTGACCACTCAGATTCAGAGTATAGGGTGGGATAAAAATACAATATCATCATCAAGTGAGCAGTTACTTACAAAACTAAAGCTCATACTCTGCCCCAAATTTTGTTGGCCTTTAAGGTGCTACTGAACTCTTGCTGTTTTCTATTGCTACAGACAAACTAACATGGCTACCCATCTTGATTTATGTATGTGAACATGTTTAAACATAAAGATTTCTTTCTGCCTGTGAGCACTCTTCCTCTTTCTCATCATAGATGGTCAATACATCAGTATAAAGGGGATGATGAAACAGAGGTCTCCTTTTTAACTTTTCTGTACCCTTGGTGCAACTGAAAGGGGGGGGGGGAATGTTGTTCCTATCAGCAGGACTAGGCAAGGTTTTTAAAAATATTATTTCCATGCCAAATAATTAAGGAATAAAGGATAAAATCTAGAATATAATGCAGGATGTTTTTCCTCAAAACACTTTAAGGGTAATTGCAGACTGCTGGTTCAGGATAGAATCAAACCTCCCCAAAGGGAGCTGGCTGGAAAAGGAGCGGACTGGAAGTCTCCAGATATCAATGGGCTGCCCCTGGAATAGGGATGGGCTGTGTGCACCCCAGAGGAGCTTCTGAAGTGCTTGTGCGCCTCCCAGCTATTCCCCAGGTGCTTCCCAGCCGTCCAGACAGCCAGAAAGTGCCTCAAAGCCACCTTGGAATTTAGGCATTACTTTGTAAGTGGTGCCTTTCTGAGGTGGCTTTGATACGGCCCCAGTTGGGCTATGATCGGGACAGGGATGGGAGGCAGATATGCGCATGTGAGCATGCTTTTTTGGACTGCCTGCCTCCCATCCCCAGGGCGGCCTGAACTGCCCGTCCGTTATCACCCTAAGAATCACTAAAAGAGACTCATTCAGCTGGTTGGGTTTCCCAAAGCAATAGCTGAATTCTCTTTCAAGTTTAAAATTAGAATAATTTGCATCATCCTTAATCTACACATTGAGATTTTTCTGTTATTTAAATTTAAAAAAAATTGTGTAGCCCATTACTGTAGGAGGAAGTTGACCTAGAACTATTTCTGCAGTTAGGAAGAAAACATCATTTGCAGCTTTTACTGTTCTAATTATATAAAACATGCTATTGTTTCCAACTAAATTACAGTAATTAAATATAAACATTTTCTTTGAAATCATTTAATTAAAATGTAGCTAATACCCTATGCCTTTTGGTATGCTAATGTATTTGCTTTTACTCAGACATTTTTCTTACCCTTGCCACTGCAAGATTATTAGTAATTTTTCTCTACATTTTTTCCAAAATATGAGGGATTTTAACAAGTTTTTAACTTGTACACACACATACATAAAGCTGCCTTTTACAGAATCAGACCATTGGTCCATCTAATTTAGTGTTGTCTGTTCTGACTTTCACAGCTCTCTGGGATCTTTGGCAGGAAAAAAAAAGTCTTCATACCTGTGACCTCAGCCTTTGAACTGGAGATGCCATATATTGAAACTAGGATCTTTTGTATGAAAAATATGTTCTGTGCTCCTGATCATCTAGTGCCTCCAAAATGCAAAAATGAAAACAACACCTTTCTGTTGATTCAGGATGAGGGCAGTTTGGGGCCTTTCCTGGCAGCTCCTTATTCCTGTGCTCTTTGCCCACACAGGGTTAGAATTTTTTTAGAACCTCATGAGGAAGCAAATTAAATGTAGTTTACCATATTTGCATCTGTCATAAATCCAGCAGAAAAACTATAGAATTGCATTGATTTGTGCTAGCTGTGTATTTGGCTGCTAAATTGAATGATGCTCAAATTGCATTATGATACCTGAAGTATAAACAAAGTTTTGTGTAAACTGCAGGGTAGGTTGTTACATATCTTAAACAGATAATCAGGAAAATACGAAGACCTCAATGTTCTCTTCCCTGCCTGATTTCTTCTTTGAGTAAATCAAACTTATTTATTTTTAGTTTTGCAGTGTTTTTGTTTCCTTGCCTAGTGGTGGAAAATGTCATCAAATTGTGACCTCGCTGGGTTTTGAAGGCAAGAAATGTTCAGAGGTGGTTTGCCATTGCCTGTCTCCACATAGTGACTCTCTTGGTGGTCTCCTATCCAAGTACTAACTAGGGCCAGCCCTATTTAGTTTAAAATCTGGTAAATTCAGGCTAGTTTGGGCAATCCAGGTCATGGCAGGGTTTGCTTGGTCATCCAAAATATGAGATTGTCTCATGAGACCTCAGCCCCATGTTTTAATCTGCATGATGGGGCCTCTCATGGGCATTAGATATATAAATATAAGTGGCATACTTTGAATGTATAAATTGACAGCAAGGACAGGACTGAAACTGCTGATAAAAATAGAAACATTTAAGTTGGGGGGGGGGGCTATGGGACTCACAGGGAGGAATCCTGTCTTCCCCCCGTCACTGAACCTGGTGCAGCTCCAGGCCCCATCACATACCCTGGAGCCTAACCACAGTGGCAGCAGTGGCAGGAAGCTACTTTGACTTCTGAGCCATGGCCAGGCTGGAGTGTCTCCTGGGCTGTGTCACACAGTATATTAATGCATTTTCAATCCACTTTCCAACTGGATTTTACTGTGTGAACTGGCAAAAGCCAACTGGAATGTGCATTGAAAGTGCATTACTTAGTGTGTGTGTGTGATCACAGTCCTGGTGTCTGCCACTGCAGCTGGGCCCAGATCATTTCTTGATGTCTGCCACTGTGGCATGGCCTGGAATGGCTCCTGGTGTCCACTGTGCTTGGACCCAGAATAGTTCCTGGCATCCACTGCTGTGGTAGCTGTGCCTGGAGCTGTTCCCAGTATCTGCCATGGTCAGGCCTGGAGTGTCAACCACTGCTAGATCTGGAGTAGCTCCCAGAGTACACTGCCACCAAGTTTCCAGAATCAAGACAAAACTCTTTATTTAGGTGTGTGTGTGTGTGGGGGGGGGGTAACCCTGACAATGTAAGCTTTCAGATTTGTCTGCAAAACCCAAGGGAAACCTGTCTAGTGTCAGTGTGGCTCTCATCTATAGATTTAGATATCTGCAGGTTAGAGTTACTGATCACTATTCGATTTATAGAAATAACAAAAAACAATACAGTGTTCATGCATAGCTGCATCTGAATGTCAATTTCACATTGTTGGATAGGTGGAAACAATTGAAACAGCTGCTACATGTGGGCTTGTCAAAATCCCCCTCATTCAGGATGAAGTCTGGCTCTGTAACACCCTTGTTGTTCTCTTTCTGCCATTCTGCCTGAAGCAAGCCTCAGATTAAAGAGGGGAGGGGAGGGAGTTCCACTGCACTGTAATAACTCTCTCTCTCTCCAGCCATACACTTACTTCCCTGCACATTGGGTGAGATCTGGCTTTTCCTCCCCGGCTACCTCCCAGCCTGCCTCTAAAAGTTTTTCTTGGAGGCAGCTAATGATGATGTAACTGCCAGAGCCATTCTATTGTTAGACAAGTTGTGATGGCAGCTTCATTGATGATTATGATCAAGTAATTTTTTCCCTTTTTCTTTTCCTTTGCTTCTAAGAATATTTTTAGATTATTGTATTGTTTGGCATATACGGGAAAAATCATTTTATTCTGAACCGACAGATAAATATCATACTGTCAGGCTGCTTAATTGGCTGTCTGAGTTGGTTTAGAGTTGTAAAAATGGACACTGATCATCAAAACAGTTTTGAAAAATGGGCTTCTTCATGGTTTCACATCTGAGACTTTAAAGTTCCAGAACTGTCTGCCCCATTGTATATTTAAAACACATTGATTTGTTTCATCCTCTTCCTCCCAATTTCTCAACCCCATGGGAGATATTGTCAAGCTTTGTTTACGTTTCTCAAATGGTCACCAGTCCTCATTTGCTCTTGACACCCACCCCTTTGGTATGTGGGTTCCAGCTGATTGAAGAGCTCTTCCTTACTGAGAAAATAGCCAGCAACCTGATGAATAACAAGTAGTTACCAGATCAAAATGCAGTTTCCCACAGCTAGGCCAATGAAAGGAACGTTTTGTCTAGATACCTGGGGCATTATTAATTAAAGGATTTTTGTTGTAGATTTCTTTTCCTTATTTCAAAAGCTTCAGCTCTATCCAAGTAGAATTTCAAAGTTGCATCAACAAGCAATTGATTTATATTATTCCTGTGTACCTGCTCCAATTTTTACTCAATTTCCCATTTAGTACTTTACGAAGTCTTTGTGAAGTTCTGTTGGAGAAGCAAGAAGATCTTCAGTGTTTCCCATCTGCTACAGTTTCTTGGGCCCCATCTTTTTTAAAAAACCAGAAAAGGCCTCTGTAGTGCATGATTCCGTCCAATCAAAGATCCTTCTTGGACTTGGCTGACCCTGAGGCTGGGTACAGATAGGCAGCTTCACACACACCAGAGACATCCCAAACTGTGCTGCCCCAAACTGGAATGACCAAATCTCAATCAGATGCTTCCATTCATTGAGCCTGTATATTGCATGGGGGGCACTTTGGTATGTTCACACAGTTGTTGCGTGCCATCCTTTTAGCACAATTTGGGTTTCTTTTTTCCCCTTATGTAAAGTACTGGGGTCGAAGAGCCTTGTTGAGGGTGCACTTAGAGTCTGCACAAATCCGCACCTCCCCACTGGGCTTGACTGGAGTCACGATGGGAGTTTCCCAGGTTGCGTGGGTGACAGGCTCTAGTATTCCCTGTGCAATCAGTTTATCCAGTTCCTCCTCAATTTTAGGCTTGAGCGCGAATGGAACTCGCCGCGCTTTAAGCCTAATAGGCCGCACTGTGGGGTCGAGGTGTAGTGTAACCGGGGGACCCGTGTAGCAGCCCAAGGTGCCATCGAAAACGGCCGGGAACTCTTCGCAAACCTTGTTAAAGTCCACTCCGACAGTCTTATTGACCCCCCTGATCTCTATTCCCAGGGGGTTGAACCAGTCGAGACCCAAAAGGTTTGTAAGGTGGTTCTTGACCACTAGCACTTGTAGCTGGCCCTTGAACCCCTTGTATTGGACTGGGACCGGGCCCACTCCCAAGATAGGCACCTTATTCTTCTGGAAGTCCACTAAGGTAAACCCGGGGTCCCTGAGACGAGGCCTCAGCCTGGTGGGGATTTTAAAAAATGTCTCTGCCGCTATAATAGATGATGCTGACCCAGAGTCCACCTCCATTTGGCAGGGCACCCCCCCGATCCCTACATTGACCCGGATTTTGGAGGGCCTGACTGGCGAGGGTAGGTACTGTACCGGGTATGGGTGGGCATGGAGAGCGTCGGTCTCGAAGTCTGGCTGGCCTTCGGAGTGCGCAGATCTTTGCGGGACGCGTGCTCGGGATGTGGATCTACAGGCACAGGGGATGTGGCCTTCCTTGTTGCAGAGTCGACAGGTGGCATTCCGGAATCGGCAGATCTTCCGCTCGTGCTGGCCCCCGCAACTTGCACATGCAGGTGGTATCTTGTGTCTCATGCCCTGTGGGACATGGGTGGTCTTCCTTCCTGCTGAACGATAGCCGGTTTGTAGAGCTCTGTCCTCGTCCGAGTCCTCCATAGATGGTTCAGGGTTGATCTGGTGTGTCGCAGCCTGTCTTGTCAGCCGCGGCTCTGCTGATCTGCCCTTCTCCCAGCTGGTGGCCACGTCGATTGCCTTTGTTAGGTCGCACTTGGAGAGGGACAGGAGTTTCTGTACTAGTTTTTCGTCCCTCAAGCCCCATACAAACTGGTCGAGCAGGGCTTCATTGAGGTCTGCAAAACTGCATCGGCTTGCCACCCGGCGCAGACTTGTCAAGAACGCCATGGTGGTTTCGCCTGCCTTCTGTGTCCTTTGTCGGAAGTCCCAGTGCCGGGTGAGCTTGGTTGGCTGGGGCTGGAAATACTTCTCCAATGCACTGATGATGTCGTCCACTGGCGTCTCTGAGAGCTTCCTGGGTTGGAGAAGAGCCCTGGCTAAGTCCACGGTCTCCGTGCCACACGTACTGATAAGCAGAGCTCTCTGCATGGTAGTCTCTGTAATCTTCCGGAAGGTCAGGTATGACTGGAAGCCTTCGACCCACGAGTCCCACAGCTCGGGGCGATCGATGCTAAAGGGCTGCAGGAGGTTAGCTGAAGCCTCCATTCTTGGCAGCGTGTCTGGGCGGCTTGAGAGATGGGGTGTGCGCAGAACGGAGGTGCGGACCCAGATGGCTTGGATTTAGCCACCTTTCCGTGTTCCTGGTTCTGTTGCTGGTTCTTACTGGCATCCCATCCTCGTCGCCAGTGTAAAGTACTGGGGTCGACACAGTAAGAGACCAGAGTCGGAGAGTGATTTCAGCAAGCTTTACTTCAGGAACACAAACACAGACTGAGCTCTATTCAAACCTCCCGCTCCTTTATACAATTCTTGCCCCCTTCTGATTGGTCCTTAGCTATGTACATGGATTGGCTATTTACAGGGGCCTAAGGGCCTATCAGGGTACAGTATGAGCCTAGATGTTAATTGGCTACTTATGTTTCAATCCTTCCCCTGATTGGGCACGCTTAGGCCTTCTCTGGAACCCTGGTGTGGAGTACAAGCTTTGGCTTGTTCAGCTTCCCTCCAAAAGTAACAGTTCTCCCATTTGAGCCTAGGACACAACACCTTACATTTTTAGTTGTCATGCATTCACACTGCCAATCTGCCTTGCTTGCTCACTCCCATGTTCAAACACCTAGAAAGATGGATGGAGTGTAGCAGAAGAATTTGCTTCTGCTTCCCAAGTGTCAGGAAGTTCTTCCTAATATTTAGCCAGAAACTCTTTTGATTTAATTGTAGATTTCTTGTTCTTCCATCATTCATGGGACAAACAGGTACGCCACCTGACCACATCCCTGACTTGATTGCAAGAGGCAGTGCTTATGGCCAGCCCCAAGAAATACAAGATTGGTAAAGACAGATCAAGTACTTGGGGTTTCTAGTGGGCCACAGACAGGTACAACCATTGGAGGACAAGATAGATGTTGCATTCCAGTAGCATCGGTCCCAGTTGAAGAAGAGAGTTCAACACTTCCTAGGGTTGGTTTAGTATTGCCGGCAGTTCATCTGGAACTATACTACCATCTCAAGCTCTTTAACTGAGGTGATCTACAAAAACAACACCAGCAGGTTCAGTGGATCCAGTGATCAAAGCAGCCTTTGAAATCCTGTGGGGCATACTGTCTCAAGATCCGGTGTTATAAATCTGACCTGAGCCAGCTGATCAGCTTTTAGACTATTGTGTCCAGCATTGGCCTAGAATTAGGGTGGCCAGACCGTCCCGGTCTCCCGGGACATTCCCGGTTCTGGCCACCCAATCCCGGCTCCCGGGCTGCCTATACCGGGACCATTAAAGGTCCCGGTTTAGCCAGCCCCGGAGGCGGTGGGCCGCGGGCGCCGGCGGGGAAGGCGGTGAGTGAGGGAGGGAGCGTCCCTGCGCCTGCGCAGGGCCCCTGCGCACGCGCAGGGATGCTCCCTCCCTCACTCGCCGCCTTCCCCGCCCGCGCGCGGGGCCGGCAGCGGTGGCGGAGGCCTCTCCACGGCCTCCGCTGGTCGCTGGAAGCCCTCCAGAGTCTCTGGAGGGCCTCCAGGGACCAGCGGAGGCCGCGGAGAGGCCGTGGAGCAGCCGGCGCTGGTCCCGGAAGGCCTTCCAGAGACTCTGGAGGGCCTTTTGGGACCAGCGCCGACCAGCGAAGGCCTCCCCGTGGCCTCCGCTGGTCCCTGGAGGCCCTCCAGAGTCTCTGGAGGGCCTCCAGGGACCAGCGGAGGCCGCGGGGACGCCGCGGAGCACCCGGCGCTGGTCCCGGAAGGCCTTCCAGAGCCTCTGGAAGGCCTTCCGGGACCAGCGCCGACCAGCGAAGGCCTCCCCGCGGCCTCCGCTGGTCCCTGGAGGCCCTCCAGAGTCTCTGGAGGGCCTCCAGGGACCAGCGGAGGCTGCGGGGAGGCCGCGGAGCACCCGGCGCTGGTCCCGGAAGGCCTTCCAGAGCCTGTGGAAGGCCTTCCGGGACCAGCGCCGACCAGCGAAGGCCTCCCCGCGGCCTCCGCTGGTCCCTGGAGGCCCTCCAGAGTCTCTGGAGGGCCTCCAGGGACCAGCGGAGGCCGCGGGGATGCCGCGGAGCACCCGGCGCTGGTCCCGGAAGGCCTTCCGGGACCAGCGCCGACCAGCGAAGGCCTCCCCGCGGCCTCCGCTGGTCCCTGGAGGCCCTCCAGAGTCTCTGGAGGGCCTCCAGGGACCAGCGGAGGCCGCGGGGGACGCCGCGGAGCACCCGGCGCTGCTCCCGGAAGGCCTTCCAGAGCCTCTGGAAGGCCTTCCGGGACCAGCAAAGGCCTCCCCGCGGCCTCCGCTGGTCCCTGGAGGCCCTCCAGAGTCTCTGGAGGGCCTCCAGGGACCAGCGGAGGCCGCGGGGGACGCCGCGGAGCACCCGGCGCTGGTCCCGGAAGGCCTTCCAGAGCCTCTGGAAGGCCTTCCGGGACCAGCGCCGACCAGCGAAGGCCTCCCCGCGGCCTCCGCTGGTCCCTGGAGGCCCTCCAGAGTCTCTGTAGGGCCTCCAGGGACCAGCGGAGGCCGCGGAGAGGCCGCAGAGCAGCCGGCGCTGGTCCCTGGAGGCCTCCAGAGGCCAGCGCCGGCAGCTCCCTCCCTCCCTCGCCGCGAGGCCGCCGCCGCAGGACTCGCCACCGCTGGACTCTCCGCCGCCCTGGAAGCAGGTAAGGGGGCCGAAAGCGGGGGGGGGCGGGGGGCGGCCTTCCTTTCTTCCCTCCCTCCTCCCTCCCTCCCTTCCTTCCTTCCTTTCTTCCCTCCTTCCTTCCTTCCTTCCTTCCTTCCTTCCTTCCTTCCTTCCTTCCTTCCTTCCTTCCTTCCTTCCTTCCTTCCCTCACTCCCTTCCCTTCCTTCCCTCCCTCCTCCCTTCCTTCCTTTCTTTCTTCCTTCCTTCCCTCCCTCCCTCCCCCCTTCCTTCCCTCCCTCCCCCCTTCCTTCCCTCCCTCCCTCCCCCTTCCTTCCTTCCTTCCTTCCTTCCTTCCTTCCCTCCCTCCCCCTTCCTTCCTTCCTTCCTTCCTTCCTTCCTTCCTTCCTTCCTTCCTTCCTTCCTTCCTTCCTTCCTTCCTTCCTTCCTTCCTTCCTTCCTTCCCCCCTTCCCTTCCCTCCTCCCTTCCTTCCCTCCTTATGTTCTTATGTGACACAGAGTGTTGGACTGGAGGGGCCACTGGCCTGATCCAACAGGGCTTCTCTTATGTTCTTATGTGACACAGAGTGTTGGACTGGAGGGGCCACTGGCCTGATCTAACAGGGCTTCTCTTATGTTCTTATGTGACCAGAGTGGTGGAGTGGATGAGCCATTGGTCTGATGCAACAGGGCTTCTCTTATATTTTTATGTGGCACAGAGTGTTGGACTGGAGGGGCCACTGGCCTGATCCAACAGGGCTTCTCTTATGTTCTTATGTGACACAGAGTGTTGGACTGGAGGGGCCACTGGCCTGATCTAACAGGGCTTCTCTTATGTTCTTATGTGACCAGAGTGGTGGAGTGGATGAGCCATTGGTCTGATGCAACAGGGCTTCTCTTATATTTTTATGTGGCACAGAGTGTTGGACTGGAGGGGCCATTGGTCTGATGCAACAGGGCTTCTCTTATATTTTTATGTGGCACAGAGTGTTGGACTGGAGGGGCCACTGGCCTGATGCAACATGGCTTCTCTTATATTCTTATGTTACACAGAGTGTTGGACTGGAGGGGCCACTGGCCTGATGCAACAGGGCTTCTCTTATGTTCTTATGTGACGCAGAGTGTTGGACTGGATGGGCCACTGGCCTGATCCAACTGGGCTTCTCTTATGTTCTTATGTGACAATACTGACTTTGGTGGACCCAAGCACTGATTCAGTGTAAGGGAGCTTTGTGTTTGTGTCTTCTGGTGCAATTTTGTTCTCAGATCCTGTATTTACTTCATCAGTATATGGGATAAGGCACTTTCTCAACTGTGCTGCATAATGCAGCCTATTTATTTTGTCCTGTTGGCTCTGTTGGCTCTGTCTGCGCCACCTTCATCACTTTCGGGGTGTGGATCCCCCAGTGGGGTGGTCTCGTGACTCCCTCCGCCGGCTGTTTCTGATAGCCCTGCGCCCCCTCTTTCATTTGATATGTGTCCCGTGCGGGTGCCACCCTCCCGCCGGGAGATGCCGCAAAATGAGCCCCCTTGAGGCTTATGGCGGCAGGGCTCGGGGGAAGCGAGCTAGACTGCTGTTCTTTTGAGGGGTTATAGAGTGTTTCGAGCCCGTCCCTGTGGCATCGGTCCCATCGTTGTGGGGCCCAGGGGGCCGGCGCAGCGGCACGCTGAAGCAGCCTGTCGGTCACTTCCGGGTTCCTGTCCTGCATCTCGACCTGTGTTATTAGTGACAGGCTGCATTATGCAGCACAGTTGAGAAAGTGCATTATCCCATATACTGATGAAGTATATACAGGATTTCAGAACAAAATTGTTTCCGGCGGTGATATTTGGGGGATTTTTGGGGATGTCACAGGAAGTGCTGTGAAGTCACTTCCTGTTTCCGGCAGTGGCATTTGGGGGAAATGATGTCATTTGGGGGAAATGATGTCACAGGAAGTGATGTCACTTCCCATTTCCGGCAGGTGACGCGGGGGAAATGATGTCACAGGAAGTGATGTCACTTCCTGTTTCCCCTACCTTCCCCCCCCCCCCAACGTGTCCCTGGCTGGCCTTCAGACATTATGGTCACCCTAGCCTAGATCCATTGCTGTACCACTGCTTTAAAGGCAGGGAATGCTCAGTACTATATCTGACCCAGAAACTTAGTGGTCTAGAAAAGACATGCAGTCATCAATAGGGAACTGTTGGTGATCAACCATTGAGGCACACCAGCATTTCCCATTCTTCCTGGTTCTCATAAAAATAAGCCATAAACATTGTGTTTTTTTGTTCTTTTTTGTACATGTACAGTGATCTGTAGAAACTGGAGAACCCTATGATTTGTCTTTGCATGATGTTCTGTCTATAAGAAGGCACAGAGGAATAGTGTGCCTTATTAGAAAGCAATGCTGCAATACTGTTACTCTTGCTTATACATTATATATATATGCTTTCAAAAATCATAACTCAGCAAAATAATTAATAGGCAGAACAGTTGTATATGATTATCAGAATATCTTTTTGTCCAAGAACTGAAATACAAATTAATATTGTTTTTATGCAAATGCACCAGATTTGATAACCGTGGTTGTCCTATTCATTTCTCCTCCTCTGTTTTTTTTTTTAGGAACACATACTCAGGGCAGTCTAATTTGCTACATATGTGCCCTTGGAGAGCCTTGTGCTCTGGCAAGCAAGATCTGCTGGTTGTCCCCCAGCCCAACAAACATCCGCTTAGCCTTGACCAGGGCCGGGGCTTTTTCTGCCCTGGCCCAGCCTGGTGGCAAATACTCCTATTTGAGATCAGGGCCCTGCAGGCCTTATTACTATTCTGTGGGGCCTGCAAAACAGAGCTGCCACCAGGCCTTTGCTGAGGCAGTGGATGTCCAATAAAAATCTGGCCTCTTCTGCTGAAGCTCACCATGTGGCACAGAGTAAGAAGATCTTGAGATCCTGTGCCACTGGGTTGGAAATTATGCATACAGACAAATAGTGTGACCTATTTTTAACATGTTGTTTAAGTGCTTTATATATATTTATTAGGAATAAAGCACTTTATGTACTAAAGAATAAATACAATGTGCTCTAGAAAGAGGCTCTGAGTGAATTTCCCCCCACCCTTGCTGTCTTCCCACCCACTCAAGTGAAGTCATTCATTCCCTACTCCCCCCACCTCAAGGGGAGCTATCTCAGTCATCTGGAGAGCAGTTGTAATTCTGAGTTATTTCCAGCCCTCACCTGGAGATTGGCAACATGAGGAAATGACTGGTTTGGAGGGTGCAGTGTATGGCATTGTACCTGTCTGAGGTCCCACCCCTACTCAAACCCCACCCTTAAATCAGGAATTTTCTAATCTGGAGTTGGCAGCCTTATCTCCTTCCCTTTATCTGCCCCTCTGATTTCAGCTTTCCATTGCCTTCCCCCTGAATGCAGCTTCTACATAGGAAAAGGACAGTCTTTCTCTACAGTGTGTGTGGTGGTGGGGGGGGACACAGTAGCCTACATCATTCTTCTCTCCCCCTTTGATCTGCACAACAATCCTGTGAGGTAGGTTAGGGTGAAAGTGTGTGACTGGCCCAAAATCACCCAGTCAGCTTCCATAGCAAGAGCCTGGGTCCGGAAGACCTTGCTCTGAAGTCCTAACTCCTATGTCCTCTTCAAAGTCCATGACAAAATTTCCAGGAATTTTTCACAAATCTGGAACTAGCAGCCTAGACAGGACTGACCACAGCACTTTTTTGATAGAAAAAGCCCAGAAGGAACTCATTTGCATATTAGGCCACACCCTCTGAAGCTAAGCCAGCCGGAACTGCATTCCTGTGTGTTCCTGTTTAAAAAAAGCCCTGCATGACCACCGTGGGTTCTCCCTCAGAGGCTTTTAGTGATAGCTTTCAGATGAACACTCTATCTCTGTTAATGTTATTGGTCTTAAGCACAAGACTGCAATCTTTTTGTGCCTCTCACTTTCCCTCCCTCTCTCCCTCTCTCTCTGTATCTGGTCTGTTGCTACTGGACACCATTCATCCCCACCCCCATTTCTGGCTGTTTCCCTTCCAGAAGAGGATGGGGAAGGGAAGACTTTGTTTCTGTCCTCTGCAAAGCAGTGCAACGGGAGGCTCAGTCAGTGGGAGATTAGGGAGAGCCAGAAACTGCCAGAACCAAGGTTGGTTGCCGTTTAATGACAGAATCAGCTTGACTGGCAGGCAACAGCCACTCAGGTGGAAGAGAGGAGCAGACTCAACCAATGGCACACAAGTACAGTTGACGGATGGTTTGACAGGCCAAAGGCTGATCCAGCACATTCCTAACCAATCAGGATGCTCTGTTTTGCCACCACAAAAGGGCTTTTATTATATAAAAGATTACACGTGATTTATTTTAGAGCCTATTTTGTGATTTGCCCTGAGCCTGCTTGTGAGAAGGGTAGAATATAAATCAAATCAAATAAACAAATAAATACATTTCAGAGTATAACAGTGTGGAATGTCAGAAAGTTATTCAAATGTTTTCTGGAATTCTGTTAGTTTTTGCTTTCAGTATGATTCAACAGGAATTTTATGTATCAATATAAGGAATATTTGCTAATAGGACTAATAGTATTTCCTTCTCTCCCTTTTCCTCCCCTCACCCCCGGCAATGCTCAGAATCTTTGGCCATTTCAGTCTTCGCTCAGAGTGGCAACTAGTAAAAGTGGATTACAAATCCCTTCTTAACCGGAGGTGCACCAAAGATGACTTCCAGACATGGCATCTACACAATCAGGTACTGCTCAATTGAAAGATATTTTGTTTTGATGTGCATGAGTGCTGTTATAAAGAAATATATCTGTGTGATTCACTGTAAGTGGAAGATGGGAAGCAGGGATGTTTGAAAGGGTGGGGGGCATGTGGCAGAACAGTCCTCCTCCAGCCTATAGGCCCTGTTCCACCCTGTCCTTCAAAGTTTTTCAAATACTTGGAGAGGTTTTTCTCTCTCTCTGGTAACCCACCACCACAACCTGACCTCTGTAGGAACTGCCCACTGGGGGCGGGGGGCGGGTCCGGATTCCCAGTTTCCCTTCTAAGTTCTGAGGCCTTGCCTCTGTGTCTTCTGCTGCCCAGTGCCTCATCACCACAGGGGCAGTTTTACTGCCTTGTGAGCCCTTGTGAGCTTGCTAACTGACTGCCTTCCCCTTGGCACGCCTTTTAAAATAGCATGCCCAAGCTGTTGGAGAGCTATGTGGTATAGAAAACCACTACCAGGAGCCAAATTTATAAAAGTATTTATTAAAAGGAAAATGCTTAGAAACATACTCTTAGTACAGAACCAGACTGAGCAAGGGGTTCGAAACAAATGGATAAAATGCAATTCCTCTGTCTCTCTCTCTATATAGATGCCCTGTCAGATGGTAAAATATGAGACAGGCGCCTTAATTTAGAATGTTATTGAGCTCAAAAGCATTACCATTACCTTGCAGCTATTCTTTCAGATATACAGGCCAGCACATGGCAATGGCCACCTCTTCCAAACTTCGGTTAAGAGTTCTGTCTGCTCTGATGAACTCAGCAACAAAAAGAGACCTTCCTACTTGCTCCTAAGATTTTTATCTTCTCTCTTTCGCCTCCCACTAATCCAGTCAGGCCAGCTCAAATAAGCTTTTCCTGAAGTCTCCAGAATTTTGTTACTGCAATCTTTATATTCTTAATTCCTCCAAATCTCTGTTACCTGTTTGGGGTGGGGGGAGAGACTGGACCATCCTATTGTCTCTAGCTAGGCCTATTAGCATTTCTTAAGAGGCAGCTGAAGTGAGACTAGAAAGCCATTTAATTGACTTCCCCTTCCTGCCTGTTCTTTTTCCAGAGAATAAAACTTTTAAAACTTCCTGGTCAAAGTTTTACTCAGGTCAGCCCTCCACCCCAAAAATGCATTTCCTCACACCTCTCCCTTCCAGGACTTACATGGAAGAGCATCCTTTAACAGAAGGTTCCAAACAAATCTGTTATAAGAAATTTGCAAGTCACACAATAAAGAATCTACATGCAAGTCATCATAACCACATAGGAAGTAATCCCTTTTAAGAGTTTATGTCTTTCCTGGAAAGGAAATCTGCAACAACACTGCTGTGTCCAGCAATATATTCCATTCTTACATTGAACTCCTCAGTATTCCAAGACCACCTCTGAAGTTTGGTGCTTTGGTTCTTCATAATCTTCAGCCATTGTAGGGATGAGTGGTCTGTTAAGAGGATGAATTCTTGTCCCCACAAATAAGGTCTGAGTTTGGTGCCCACACCATCATTAATCCTAGAAAAGCCACAGCCTGCCTCTTGGTCCTTAGAGGTTCCCAATTTTGGATTGCCTCTACCTTGTTTCTCATCTATGGGATATTTCCACTATCCGCTCTGTATCTAACACTCTTGCTAAATGATCCATGTGTGAACTCCTTACAAAAAGCTGTGGTATAATCAATATAAGCCACTGCAAATTCTAACATGTCATTCCACAAGTTATTTGCATGCTTCTGAAAAGATGCACCTGCACTCCTAAGTGATAATTGCCAAACAGTAACCTCATACAGACCAGCTGGAATGATGAGATGAAGGAAGATTTAACTCTAGTTTCTTTCTCCCATTCCATCTGCCAACAGCCCTTACCATCCACTCTGTATGGGGGCTACCTGACAGGCATGTGAGACCCTGTATCTATTCTGAGCCTAGCCAAATCCATTTTACCTAGGTTTATTTTCTGAAACCAGTCACATACTGATACAAAACTGAAAAGAGTGTCTCTGCCATTAACTGACCAACTTGCCAGCTACTCCAGCTTCTCCCACTGAGCCAGTTCAGCAAACTGAGCCAAAACATCTATTAAGTTTCCATCTGGCTCTTCATCTCCTCTTTTCTTCTCTGTCACACTTAGCACTAACATTTCCCTGTTAAGATAGAGTTTCCACCTGTTCTTGAATTTGGTTGTTTTCCCTGGCCTTTACATAGAGACAGCACACATTGCCTAACACCAGGGTGTAAAACATGTGGCCCAGTGGTGTCAAACATGTGGCCCACTGGCCGAATCAGGCCCCAGAGGGCTTCTATCTGGCCCCCAAGCAACTGGTTGTCATCTGCTTCCTTCTCCCTATCTCTTACTTTCTTCTACATAACAACTTGCTTTGCAAGGTTTGCTCAATTGCAGAGGAGCCTCAGAGCAAAACCTCTATTTTTTGCATTGGCTGAGGCTCCTCCCTTGATGAGGAAGGGGGGGGAGGCAGAGCTTGTTTTTCCAGGCTCTCTTAATTGCACAGCAGAGCTACTGAGCCAAGCCTCTCTCCCTTCTATTGACTGAGGCTTCTCCCCCTGCAACCCCTGGGGAAGGAAGGAAGAGCCACAGCTTCCTTTGCCCACTTCCCTGGATCCCATGGGAGAAATACAAAGGCAACACCGTTAAGACCTAAGAGAGCTAAGCATGTTTTAAGTTTAAAAAAAAAAAAACCCATTTAATTGTGTTTGTGTTCTTTATAAAGTTTCTATTTCTGCTACCTAATCTTAAATAAGGTACATACATGACAAGGTCTCATTTATGTCAGATCCAGCCCTCATAACAAATGAGTTCGACACCCCTGGCCTAGCCAGTCCATCCACACAAGATCCCTCCCCCACCCCATGCATCTATCATCTTGTCAGTGCCAAAAGCAGAAAAACCATCACCTTGTCACCCAGCTCAAAAGTCAGAGATGTAGCTGTTTTATTTATTTAGATATTTATTTTATTACACTTATATTCTGCCCTACCCTGCAAACAGGTTCAGTATGGCTTACAAGATCAGCAATAAAACGTTTTAAACAGTAAAACAATAATTGAATTGAAACCCCATAATTTAAGACGGCAGAACAAATCCACAGAATTCCTAAGAGCCATTGTGTGTATGCCCAATGGAACAGGTATTTGAGAATTTGGTGAGAAACACCATTGGTAAGATAGAAAATGGAGGACAGAGTAAAGCAGCGGAGGCCATTCTCAGGCACTTGCCACCTCAACTGAACACCTGGTTCTCCTTTGCAACACTCATCATCTTTTTCAGCTTCTCTCTAAAGTATGTCATACAATCTACCACTGACTCCTTAGCCTTAGGAATCTTTTCATCCCATATTTACTTTCCAAGATCCAGTGGTCCCCTGACCTTCCTCCCAAACTCTCCCATGATAGGAAGAGACTGCAAAAGTGCTCTCACCTTGTATCCACTCTTGCCCACTCTCTGGCAAGTCACATCAGACTTACAACAGACTATCACATCCTGTGCTAACTTGGGACAGTAAAAATTCAACAAAAGCCTTGGCTTAATCTTGTTGAATCTAGCTGCCCTGCACATAGAATGTCATGTTCCATCTCCAAGGATCTCTTCCTGTACTACTCAGGAATCACACATTGTCTAACTGCTTCCCAGGATACCTATCTGCCCTGCTTCCAGACAACCTGCTCAGAGAGAGTCTCAGAAAATTCAGCTTCTTGATCCACAGCTACTTGGCAATGTGGTTCCAGACTTGAATTGCTCTGGACCTTCTCCAGGAACCCCTCTGTTTCCCCCAAGCATTCAGCTGTTTGTTTCTCTAAGCCCACACTAGCCTCACGACTATCAAGAACTTCCATGGCTTTTCAGCCTCTACCTCTGCCTCCTCAGCTTAAACTTCGCCGAGGTGAGACAGCTCCACTTCCTCACCAGGAAGATCCACAGCCTCCTTCTGTATATGGATGGATTTGCACCCTTCCCCTTCTAAGGAGATCCTCCCTCAGGGTTTGAGATGAGCTGACCCTCCCCTTCCTTGATCACCTGGGCTCCCTCTTTTCCTGCATTAACCTGAGCCACTTCCTCTCACCTGGCCAGTGGAGAACTGTCTGCACAGAGATGCTTTCCTTTCCCCACCTGCTGCCTAGGGTTTGACTGTATGCTACCACATTCATTGAATACTGGCTGCCAGGAAGAACTTGGCCAATTAACACAGGGTAGGACTGGTTCTTTATAACCCCCATTTCTGTGAGGCCTCTCCATTCCACAGGCATCTGTGCCTCCAACATAGTCAGGAACACCCCAGCAACCACCTGGATTCCAATTGCCATGCTGAGCACAATACTAGATTCAGACACCAGGTCAGCCCTCACTAGGGTTACAGAGGAGTCTGTGTCAGCAAATCCCCAAACAATCCCCACTGAGGAACCACTCTAATGGTCAGGAAGTTCTTCCTAATGTAAAATCAAGAGTTTCCAGCTCAACATTAGGAAGAACTTCCTGACAGAGCGGTTCCTCAGTGGAACAGGCTTCTTCAGGAGGTGGTGGGCTCTTCTTCCTTGGAGATTTTTAAACAGAGGCTAAATGGCCATCTGACAGCAATGAGGATCCTGTGAATTTAGGGGGTGGCATTTGTGAATTTCCTGCATTGTGCAGGGGGTTGGACTAGATGACCCTGGAGGTCCCTTCCAACTCTATGATTCTATGAACTTGGTCTATCAGTTTCACTGGCTCTCTGTAGTCTCCCCAGGCTGTTGCTGATTCCATGATGGCAAAGAGGCATTCATGGTTAATTGTGACCACTTACTCCTCTTTTAGCTTCTGGGCAGCTTGTGCTTTTGGAGCAGGTTTGGAGCTTGTAACTGGGGGCAGGCAGATCACAAGTGGATCTGTCCCTCCACAGTCAAAGCATTTTCTATCCTGGGACCAGTTCCAATTAGCTGAATCTGGACCCTTCTTAATCTCTGCTGAAGAAGAAGCCCCTTTTCTTTTGGACTGAGAATCCATTTCCCCACCCCTTTGAAACACTTTCCCTTTCCTTCCCACCTGAGAAATCCTCCAGTCAAACACCTCCCTGTTTAACACCAGCTCATCTGCTTTTTCTGATGCCTGGCATCTTTGGGGTTTTTGTCTTTTACCAGATATTTTATTTATTTTTATTTTATTTAGGATTTATATCCCGCCCTTCCCACAAGTGGCTCAGGGCGGCTTCCAATATTTTAGCTCCTTGGGCAGTTTGGAATAAAATTTGTCTCACACCATTAACTGGAACAAAGCCTTAAAATCCCCTGCCTTTAAATTCTGCTTTTCCTGCCTTTACTTCTTCCACCCATCTCTTCCTCATCTCACTCATCTTTACCACATACTCAGAATATGTTCTGCACAGCTATGGGAATAAGCCCCAAAATTGCTTTTGAAAGTGGTCAGCCCCCAGTTTGAACTGTTTGAAGACTGTGGTTTGAAATCTTTCAAAGTTACTCCCCACTCTTCCCTAGGCATGTGATTGTAGAGAGCAGCTAGCTCCCAGTTAGGATGGTACAGAGATAGGACATGTAGTCTGCCTCTGCAATTTCTTACTGCATAGCTGCTTTCTCAAAAGTTGAAAGATATACTGAGGCCAAAAGCAGGTTGGAGGAAGGCTGGAACAAGAATAAATAATGAACAAAAAAGGGAGAAAAGCCCTGGAAATGTTCACATTCTGCATTTCTACAAACATTAATTTTGGTTAAACAATGTGGCTGCTATGAGTTGATTCATGACAAGATACACTAGGAATTGAACTGTAATTGTGACAGAAAGCTGACTTAATCATCTGAGTCAAGATGTTGAAATACTAGCTGAGTTCAAAAGCTGTTTGGGAAGCTGTTCCAAAAGCTAGGATCTGGTCACTAAATTGGTTAGTGATAATTGTTCCTTCCTTTAGGCCTGATTGGAAGGGGGAATACAAAAATACAACTGAATGTACTGAATACCCTACCCAGCATCTCCACACCACTCTCACATTTCCATTAACACTGTTTTATCTATATAGTTTTGGAAATTTCCATTTAGACAGCAGACATATGAGAGTTAGTGTGTTCTAGGTTTTCTTTGCTTTTTTAAAGGTTGCTTTCAAAGACTGAAGATGGTAGAAACAAAGGGTCAAGTGCAAAATGTAATTCATTCCTCTCTTTTCTAAGCTCTAATTGTGTGGTTTTCTGGAAG
This sequence comes from Heteronotia binoei, assembly GCF_032191835.1. Lineage (NCBI taxonomy): Eukaryota > Metazoa > Chordata > Lepidosauria > Squamata > Gekkonidae > Heteronotia > Heteronotia binoei. The sequence continues at coordinate 71,812,427 of NC_083228.1, read as the reverse complement.
AACTGAGCTCCTGTGCCTCTGTTACAAATTAAGCAGACAGAGGTGTCAAATTCATCAGTATTCCTGTCTTTATTCTAACTTACCTTTGTTCTGCTCCAAAGGGTGAACCTTGTGTTATGGGAGAGAGGAAGATCTATAAAAAACGTAAGGCAGGGGCATGGTGTGCACTGAATAGAGACTATTCAAGAACAGTCGTCTCCGAACCTTGCATCTGTGCTGAGTGGGACTTTGAATGGTAAAAAAGAAAAGAAAGTTCTTTGCAGCCTTTCTTGACTCTTATTTGTTTTTTGTTGATGGTTAACTCCAAATGTGATGAAACGTAATATTGCCTTGTTCTTTGTTAATAAATCTAGTAGAAAAAAACTGTGCAGTAAAGCAAGAATAAGGAGATTTCTTCCATGCAAATGCGTTAGTAGTCCACAGGTTCATTGTACCCAGCATTCAGACTATATTCCTGTTTATCTGGAGGTGCATTTATACTACTCTAACTAATGCTTTTTTACATAGATTTTTGCTATTCTTACACAGTAAAAATCTGGATGTAAAATGCATTAGTTAGTGTAGTGTGAATGAACCTTGGGAGATTTCTCATATTCATGTTAGAAATCAATCCATGGACAGGATGATTCTTTGTTATACTATTATGTTATAAATCATTGCGTTCACTGCTAAAATGACAGCACAAAGAGGAATACCTTTTTGCCCTGCTTTATTTGTTTGTAAATGTGATATATGCAGGGGGGAGGGGCATTCACTGCAAATTGCAGCCATCTGGGTGAAGTCTGCAAAGTTAATTAGACCTAGCACATCAGTGCTGTTCTAGAAAGCTAGATTCACAAAATCCAGGGAGAAGCAGGGAAGGGAGGAAAACTTCAAGCAAGGACTTTTGTCTGCACTTTACTATGGATGAAATCTGACTGTTAGCTTCTTTGGAGGAGTGGGCCTGTAACCAGTTGTTTCCTAATGCCAAGTAACACTGCTTTACTCAACACTCTTTGGGAAGATATTTAGGTTCCTTCCTCCTAAACAGTGGTTTAGAAAGAAGTCATTGGGTTACATCTGCCAGTTTTTTCCTGTTCTGCACTGGGGAGAATGAGGCAGTCATAATGGTGAGAAAGTAACATCCAAAAGTGAGCATGCCCATATACCAGTGAACAGGTTTGTTTGTTTTTTTTAGAAAAAGCTCAGCAGGAACTCATTTGCATATTAGTCCATACTCCCCTGATGCCAAGCCAGCTGGAACTACATCCTTGTGCATTCCTGCCCAAAAAAGCCCTGCCAGTGAAAAACAAGATATCAAAGATTTCAGGTTTTCACGGCTGGTAACATCATTAGGGTTTGTAGAGTCTTTCGGGATCAAGTGCCGCGTTCTACTGGAGAAAGTTTTCCTTCCAGACGTTTCGTTCTCAGCTGCGGAGAACATCCTCAGTGGCGTTGCAGCCGGAGCAGGTGCTCAGACCTTCTTGGCTGCTGTGCATTGAATGGAGCCACTCCGGCTGCAAAGACTCTACAAACCCTAATAAAAACAAGATAGCTTTTTCTTCTACCTTGTGGAACAATGAATGCTAAAATTGCATTGGAATACTTGCTTGATGCTTCCTTTCTTTAGCTCTTTATTTACCTTTGTCAAGAAAGGTTTTCCAAGCAAGACAGAGCAGCAGCTGGACTTGATGATTTTTCTAACATGCAAACCCTGGGGCTTTTGAGTGGGAAGGTGGACAGCATGTGTGTTTTTAATATACATTTACCAGAAGTTAATGAATGAGTCTGCAGCCTTCGGGGCATTCACCAATGTTGTCTTTAATTTTATTAAATATTAATGCAGCTCTTTCTTTCTTTGGGGCAATACACAGCTCCTCCTGAACATTTTTTTAATTACTGAGTCACTACCAGGCATTTTCTTAAGAGGAAAAAGGGTTTTTTTTTTTTTTTAAAAAGCAGGGCTGGCTTGCTGAGAATGATTAAATTTGAACACCAAGAAGAAAAGCATCAGGAAATCTTTGAACCACTTTAACCCATTTGAACAATAAATGTTTTATTTTGCCATTAAAATAGGGGAAGACAGAGCCCTGGTAGGGATGGGGAGGGTAGCACTTCTCCTGTTTCCCAGATTTTAAACATCTGGGAAATGGGAGAAGTGCTACTTGCCCCATCCCTGGTACCAGATGCTCTGATCCTTCCCTGTTTTTAATGGCAAAATAAAACACCCAGCTACTTTCCAGCGTCCCTTCTGCATTCAGACTATACATTTCCATATACATTACAGTCTAGAACCACAATTTTGTAAGTGCCGAGCTGTGTACAGGGACCTTTGAATACAGTCATAACCCACATCCCTCCCTTCCTCATGTTCATAGAATACTTGAGAAAGGAAACACTGTTCGTGTGCAAACTAACTCTCGGTTGACTGTGAGTCAAATTCCTCCCCTCTTCTATTGAAATGCTGGTTTACATAGTCACTAGCATGCTCTAAAAGGCTAGGATTCCAGTTATTGTTCAGTCAGTTGTTGGCTACATTTGTTATATTAATTACATTGTTAATTTTTTGGGAATTTTTTGCTGTTGCCAGTTTGTATTCCATTGAGATACTGAAGGGTCTAGGAGAAGTCATAGATTGTATATGAAGAAAATATAATAAAAATAAGTCTATACTGCCATGATAGGACTGCAGTGGATCATGTGCCAGTCTTAAGTGTTTCATGAATTGCATTATAAGGACTTGGACTGAAGGCCTTTTCTGAACATCTCTGTTCCTGCTTGCCAGTATGCTAAGATGTTTGCCTGAACTATATCCATACTTGATTGGTTTGGTTTTTCCTGAGTAAAATTTGCCTTGCTTTGATTAAAGGAATGCAGGAACATTCCATTGCCAGCACTGAATTAAAGCATGCAACATCATACCTGAGCCAGATTGAAGTGACAAGAGAGGAGATCCTACAACTGATGGACGAATTAAAAACCAATAAGTCACCAGGTCCGGATGGCATACATCCAAGAGTTCCGAAAGAACTCAAAGTTGAACTTGTGGATCTCCTGACAAAAATATGTAATCTTTCATTGACATCTGCCTCCATTCCTGAGGACTGGAAGGTAGCAAATGTCACCCCCATCTTTAAAAAGGGTTCCAGAGGAGATCCGGGTAACTACAGGCCAGTCACCCCCATCTTTAAAAAGGGTTCCAGAGGAGATCCGGGTAACTACAGGCCAGTCAGTCTGACTTCAATACCGGGAAAGTTGGTAGAAACCATTATCAAGGACAGAATGAGTAGGCACATTGATGAACACGAGTTATTGAGGAAGACTCAACATGGGTTCTGTAAGGGAAGATCTTGCCTCACTAACCTGTTACATTTTTTTGAGGGGGTAAACAAACATGTGGACAAAGAAGACCCGATAGATATTGTTTACCTTGACTTCCAGAAAGCTTTTGATAAAGTTCCTCATCAAAGGCTCGTTAGCAAGCTCGAGAGTCATGGAATAAAAGGACAGGTCCTCTTGTGGATCAAAAACTGGCTGAGTAATAGGAAGCAGAGAGTGAGTATAAATGGGCAGTCTTCGCAGTGGAGGACAGTAAGCAGTGGGGTGCCGCAGGGCTCAGTACTGGGTCCCATGCTCTTTAACTTGTTCATTAATGATTTGGAGTTGAGAGTAAGCAGTGAAGTGACCAAGTTTGTGGATGACACTAAATTGTTCAGGGTGGTGAGAACCAGAGAGGATTGTGAGGCACTCCAAAGGGATCTGTTGAGGCTGGGTGAGTGGGCGTCAACGTGGCAGATGAGGTTCAGTGTGGCCAAGTGCAAAGTAATGCACATTGGGGCCAAGAATCCCAGCTACAAATACAAGTTGATGGGGTGTGAACTGGCAGAGACTGACCAAGAAAGAGATCTTGGGGTCGTGGTAGATAACTCAGTGAAAATGTCAAGACAGTGTGCGATTGCAATAAAAAAGGCCAATGCCAAGCTGGGTATTATTAGGAAGGGAATTGAAAACAAATCAGCCAGTATCATAATGCCCCTGTATAAATCGATGGTGCGGTCTCATTTGGAATACTGTGCGCAATTCTGGTCACCGCACCTCAAAAAGGATATTATAGCATTGGAAAAAGTGCAGAAAAGGGCAACTAGAATGATTAAAGAGTTGAAACACTTTCCCTATGAAGAAAGGTTAAAACGCTTGGGGCTCTTTAGCTTGGAGAAACGTCGACTGCGGGGTGACTGTGGGGTGACATGATAGAGGTTTACATCCTGCATGGGATGGAGAAGGTAGAGAAAGAAGTACTTTTCTCCCTTTCTCACAATGCAAGAACTCGTGGGCATTCAATAAAATTGCTGAGCAGTCGGGTTAGAACAGATAAAAGGAGGTACTTCTTCACCCAAAGGGTGAGCACTAAGCCCCCCCCCCCCCCCAATCCTGCAGTGAGCTGCCCTGGTTGCTTCTGCTACTTCCAGGGTGCCAGAAAGTGATGATCAGAGTGAAACTGGAGAAGGGTTCAGGAGGGAAAAAGGAAGCAGGCAGTTCTAAAGGGACAAAATTAAGGGAGCAAGTTGAAGGGTTATTTTTTTTTTTTTTAAAAAGCCAGAAAATAAAGGAACAATACCAATCAAACTCTTTGCCATGAGAGGTTGCCTTATTGGAAGGCAGACAGAAGCTAGGGTTAGCCATTTCATTGTTTCCTGTACAGGAGGAGGAGGAAATGAAAGTTCCCCTCTTCAAGAAACAGAGGGGTTTCTCCCCCTCCCTTACAGCAGTGGGTTTTTTTTCTCTTTTTTTCTTTCTCACTTAGGAAGCTGCATTGCCTGTCCCACCTCACCTACCCCCTCCAAACTGGCTGCCTCTTCTGGGTCCCATCTCAGAAAATTAGACAGCTTCACCTCTTTCTTTCTCCCTTAGCACAAGGCACCCACAAAAAAGAGCTGTGGAAGGGGACCTTAGCCTCCTATCACCTGGACATGGCTTTGGGGTAGCTAAATCCATTATATGAAATGTAGGTCATTTTCGCACTTACCTTATTCCGGAGCGACGTCCCTCTTCACCGCGCAGCGTCTGCGCGGATTTCGCACTACTTGCTCCGCAGAACCCAGAAGTCCCGTGGCTTTTGCGTTGCAAATGTAAACTGCCAAAAACCAGTTTACATTTGCGATGCAAAAGCTGCGGGACTTCCGGGTTCTGCGGAGCAAGTAGTGCAAAATCTGCGCAGATGCTGCACGGTGAAGAGGGACGTCGCTCTGGAATAAGGTAAGTGCGAAAACGACCGTAGTTTTAATATAGTGATAGAGACTTAGGAAGTGCTGAGAAGTAGGCATGGTGAGCTTAAATTCCTATTGTGCAGCTGATAGACCAGCCATGCTGACATTCCTAGCTGACAATATGACCTGGGGGGTGGGGTGGAGGGAGGAAGTTGTCACTCTTCTAAAATTGGTGCAGTAGTTTCAAAGATCATCTCAGAGGGCATTTTCATCCCTAAAAATACTCTTGTTTTTAAGGGGGAAAAGTTGCCACCACTTATTGCCAAGGGAGGCCACACACCCCTGATGTAGCCAATCCTCCAAGAGCTTACAAAAAAGAGCTCTCGGTGGATTGGCTACATCAGGGGTGTGTGGCCTAATATGCAAAGGAGCTCCTGCTAGAATTCCACCCTTGGGTAGGATTAATGGCAGTGTTGGGGAGTAGTTTCTAAGGTCTCATAATCACTAAGACCAGCCCTGCCTCAGAGGTAGAGTTTGTCTTCCCAAGCTTAGTTTCCTGGGTTCCCTTCTCTTACTAGAAACAGAATATGAGGCTTCAAGGAGGTATGGGAAGAGTGAAGAAAAGCAAATGATACAAATGTTTAAATGAGAAGAATAGAGTTATCAACTGGACTGGCAGAAAATGACTTGTCAGAGGTTTTTTTTGTAGAAAAAGCCTGGCAGGAGCTCATTTGCATAGTAATCCACATCTCCTGACATCACCATTGTTTCACACAGGGCTTGTTTGTAGAAAAAGCCCAGCATGAACTTATTTGCATATCAGGCCACACCCCCTGATGCCAGGCAAGCCAGAACTGCATTTCTGCTTTTTTAAAACAAAACAGTGTGGAAATGGAGAGCTGGAGCTTTTTATGGCCTGGTGGTAAATAATACTATGTCTTTGTCCTTTCTTTCTTGCTTACTTGCTTTATGAGTCTCATCTTGTCTGCTTTTTTTGATTTCATATACATCTCTCTCTGTCAGTCTGCTTCTCTTTGAGGCCTGAAACAGAGTGTTTGATTATACAAGGAAAATGTGGGTTTTAATCTCTACTGAATTAAGGAGCTGTTTGTGGCCTCAGGGGAACAGGTATCTCCCATCTTTACGTATTTGACAGTGTTATTTGTGAGAATAAAGTGGAGAAACACGGCACATACACCCAAATACAAATCTGAGTTTGCAGACATGGCCCATAGAAGTGGTTATTCATTATAAACTAACACTAATGATTCTGTTTTGTTTCTTAGTGACTATGGCTATGAAAGACACAGTAATAATCAGTGTATCCCAGCATTCTGGTTCAACCCATCATACCAGCTGAAAGACTGCAGCCTTGGACAGAGCTATCTGAACAGTACTGGGTGAGCTCTCCACCTGTAAATTTGGTATACCTTTTGTTGGGTTACTTGCAAACAGTAGTCCAGATAATTTATCAGAAAACTATTTACAACAATGATATGTGGGTACCATATTGTTATGAGGGAAAGATGCTCTCCAGAAAAAAGCAATCTAAATAAATGCCAGCATTGCTGCTAAAACTAAAATACAAACACAGAAAGTCTACTTTTGGGATATTTATAAAAAAATAGTTTAGCTCTACATATGTGGAGGAATATATCCATGTATGGGTTGTGCACCCTCCAGGAAGAAGTCAATCTGTGATTTCTATGCTAGAGGTGGATCCATCTTCCTCACAAGCTTGGCAAGACATGAACTGGTGGGTGTGTGGGTGGGTGTGTCAAGAACCTCATCAGGATGGTGGAATCCTTTGTATATACCCTGCCCATGAAGCAAGAAGAAAGCACAAACCATACAGGGGTATCTTCCAGTCCACTTATGAGAAGTTCTAAATTTCTTACCTCACAGTAAGTTCTATATTTCATTCTCAATGGTTCAGATTTAGAGGTCTTCAAATATGAAAATGCTTATGGATAAATACTTTTTTTTATTCTGGAACACTTAAGTTGGAAATTGGATTTCTCTTTTAAAATGCTATAGTCTAAGACAGGGGTGGCCAACAGTAGCTCTCCAGATGTTTTTTGCCTACAACTCCCATCAGCCCCAGCCAGCATGGCCAATGGCTGGGGCTGATGGGAGTTGTAGGCAAAAACATCTGGAGAGCTACTGTTGGCCACCCCTGGTCTAAGAGAATGCTTTTCTATTTAAAATGGAGGAATATGTTGGCCCCTTCTGTTTATTTTGTTCTGTAGTGCTTTCTAGACTAGAGATGGACAAGAACCAGGAATATGGAGGTTTGTGGTTCAGGGTTTTCATGAATCCTGAGCCTCCAACAAACTCCTCCATTGAATGAACCAGTTTGTGGTTCATTGAGTTCAGGAGTTTGACCCATCCTTAGTGAGCTCTGAAGGCTTTTATAAGCCTTATATGCTGTTATATGGGCAGGCTGTTAAAAGACAGGCCATATAAAGGCATATAAAGGCATTGGGGAGGGACGGCATATAAAGGCATTGGGGAGGGACAGTGGCTCAGTGGTAGAGCATCTGCTTGGGAAGCAGAAGGTCCCAGGTTTAATCCCCAGCATCTCCAAAAAAAGGGTCCAGGCAAATAGGTGTGAAAAACCTCATCTTGAGACCCTGGAGAGCTGCTGCCAGTCTGAGAAGACAATACTGACTTTGATGGACCAAGTGTCTGATTCAGTATAAGGCAGCTTCATATATGTTCATATATATATATATATATGAACATATATGAAGCTGCCTTATACTGAATCAGACACTTGGTCCATCAAAGTCAGTATTGTCTTCTCAGACTGGCAGCAGCTCTCCAGGGTCTCAAGATGAGGTTTTTCACACCTATTTGCCTGGACCCTTTCATATAAGGCCTATAAAAGCCTTTGGAGCTTGCTCTTGGAGCTCTGTTGAGCCAGCATGACCCAGAGGTGGGCTCTGAAGGCATTTATAGGCTAACAGGCACTCTATCATGGCTACCAGTGTTGTAGCTCCAAACGTAGTCTGCAAATCAAACTGCTGAGAGGTGTAAGCATCATTTCCTTTCTTCTACATTCTGCTCAAGCAACTAAGGACTTGATTGATAATGGTAATCAATAAAGGGTGCTCCCTCCCCTATCCACCCAGTCACACAAGCCAATGATATGCTTGAATGGATTTTCACCTTTGAATATGTCACAAATTAGCCTTACTTATACTCTGGCCTTATACTCTACTAACTAATACTTATATTCTAACACTAAAAACTAAGAGATGATATATTTTCCAGAAGATCATTTCTCATTAAAGATATTCTTACCAGAGTATTTTACACCAGCAGAAGTGTTCTCATGCCAATGGAGTGTTCAAATATTAAATAACTAATTAGTAGGATCCCATTCAGTGTTCTTGTAGACTGTGTCTATTTGGGTTCTGTAAGTGAAAATGCATACTATAACAATGCTCCAGATAACAGCTTATTAATTTATTAATTCCAGATTTGTTCACTTAGAAGGTAAGATTAAGAGAATAAACTTTATATATTTCAGTGGTGCCCAGTCTGTTTAATTCTGAACGTACACAGCTTTCTGATAGAGGATTTCCATGGAGATCCACACAAATAAGCTATTTGTCACATTTCACCTCTATTTATTTGTGAAATAACCTTTCAAAATGCCTGTGTAGAACATATATAATAGAAAATCTGATCCATAGATGTGAAAATGCCTTTTAAAATAATACTAAGGAGAGATTGCCTAACTTCCTTTGTATAAGAGAAAAGAGGAGGAAGCAAGAGGCTCAACTGTGTAATTAACACAATCACCTTGGACTGGACTCCTCAAATCCCTTTCTGCCTTGCCCTTGGGGGAGGAGCCTCTCCATCTAAAACAAGATTCCTTCATCTAAAACAAGACTCCTTATGTCAAAATTGTAACTGTAAAAAAGAAGTGATTGAGTTCTGGTGCGGCTCAAAGGCTACTTTCACATGGCGTTCTCAACTGCAAAACCAGTATATCTAGTTAGCTTTCAGCTCATCTGGCTAGATGAATGGCTATTGATGTCAATGACAGCCAATGGAGCAAGAGATTTCTGCTGTAGCATCAGATCCCTCATCCATGCCATAGACTTCTAGAAATCTTCTGCATTCCATAGAAGTGATGGCATGGCCCAACAAGGTTTCATTTGATTGTACCTACAAGGAGGAAAAATTATTTAGATAGGGATAACATTCCATGAGAGTGAACTCTAAGACTGGAGGGGGAATGGGTAGCACAATGTCTGTCTGTGTCTCTTGGGTGAAAGTAAAAGGACATGATTGATTTCAACCCAACATCAAAATGGTGGTGGAAAGTACTGTCAACTCACAGCTGACTTACTGTGACCTTGTAGGACAGGGGTGTCAAACATGTGGCTCAAGGGATGGATCAGGCCCTTGGAGGACTCCTATCAGGCTTGCAGGCATCTCACTGTCATCTGCTTTCTTCTCTCTCTCTCTTGCTTCCTTTTGCATCACAACTAGCTTTGCTAGGCTTGCTTAGCTGCAGAGGAGCTACAGAGCAAAGCATTTATTTTCTCAGTTGGCTTACCAGCACATGAAGCAACTTATGTGCAAAAGCTCTCAGTGCCCAGCCACTTCATGTTTTCCCCAGGTCAGGCTCAAAGCATTGACTACAAGATTTCTGTAATCAAAAGTAGGTTTGCAATTTACAGACACACAGCTGAACAGCATACTCAAGATTGCTGCAGCACAGACATTGTCTCCAGATTTTGATGCAATAATTCAGAGCAAGAGATGTCAGTTATAAGAAACTGTTAAATAAACAAAATATTGTAAGAGTGCTAATCTTTGAAGCATATTTTATTATAAGTTTTAAAAAGATATTCAATTGTGTTTGTTTGTGTCCTGTATAAAGTTTATATCTCTACTACCTGACATTACATTTTATGACTCACATGGCCTGGCCCAACAAGGTTTCATTTATATCATATCCAGCCCTCATAACAAATGAATTTGACAGCCCTGTGTAAGGGTTTCAAGGCAAGAGATGTTCAGAGGTGGTTTGCCATTGCCTGCCTCCACGTCAAAACCCTGGTATTCCATAGAGGTCTCCCAACCAGATACTAGCCAGGGCCGATCCTGTTTAGCTTCTGAGATCTGACAAGATCAGACCAGCCTGAGCTATCCAAGTCAAGTCAAAATAGCAAGTTATAAATCTGAAAAAAAAAAATGAAAATCCCAGTGCATAAACGAGTATTTTTTATATAAAATTCCCCTTTTGTCTTGGCAAATCTGAGCTCCCTCATTGGTTGGAACTGGGTAGGACTGTGGTGCATCAATCAATCAGTCAGTCAACCAGTCTTTATTGCATTAGCAACATCTGTGGTGCATCAACCTTTGGCCCATCAAACCATCAATCAACTGTTCTTGCATTGCATTGGCTGACTCTGCTCTCCCCCACCCATTGGTGGCCCCAGGACAGACAGTGATTGGCCCTCTAAGGAAACTGGTAGGCAATGGCTGCTGCTAGGCAACTAATCTTCTTTCAGTAAAAAGCAACCAAGCTTGGTTCTCTCAGTAGAAGCCAATGGGGAAGGCCCTTTCAAGTCCTATTTCGGCCTTTGATGGAGAACTCATTGGTTGACTCTGCTCCTGTCTCCCTCCAGAGTGGCTGTTGCTAGCCAGCCAAGATGATTCTGTCAGTAAAAGGCAACCAATCTTGGTTCCGGCAGTTGCTACCTCTCCTTGCTCTCCCATTGGCTAAACTGCCTGTCACATTGCTTTGCAGAAGAGAGAAAGAAAGCCTTTCCTTGACTGGCTCAGAGACAGAGGAAGAGGGAAACAGCCATAGAGAAAGTCTTTCCACGATTGACTGAGGGAAGGAGGAGGAGACAAGAGTTTCTCTCAACTGGCTGAGGACTCCTCCTTATCCTCCTCTGGGAAGGAAATACCCAGTGACAGGGGAAATAATGGTGTCCTGTCACAGTAGGCCAAATACAGAGAGAGACAGAGAGGGAAAGTGAGAGACAGAGAGAGATTGAAGTCAATGTTATCACAAAGAGTGTGTTGTTCTGAAAGGTATCACTAAAGGCCTCTGAGGGAGAACTCATTGGGGCCAGTCCTGATTATGACTGCCAGTTCCAGGTTGGTGGGATATCCCTGGAGATTCTGTGGTGGAGTATGAGAAGGGCATAAGAGTTAGGACTTCAGAATGGGGTCTGCCAGACCCAAGTTTCTGCTGTGCAAGCTGACTGAATGATTTCAGACCAGTCACACATTTCTAGCCTCACCTACCTTGCAGAGTTGTGGTGCAGATCGATGGAGGGAGAGGAGATTGATGTAAGGTTCTTTGTCCCCCCCCCCACTGTGGAGAAAGACTGTCCTTTCCCTATATAGAGGCTGCAGGGAGGGGGAGTGCAACGGAAAGCTGAAGTTAGAGGGGCAGATAAAGGGAAGGAGATAGTGTTGCCAACCCCAGGTTAGAAAATTCCTGGATATTTAAGGGGTGAAGCCAGGAAAGGGTGCAGTTTGAGAAGGGGTGAGAACTCAGACAGGTACAATGCCATTTCCTTGGGGTAGGGTTGCGAAGTCCTCCTCATCCCTTGGTGGGGGATATTCACGTGTGCCATGTGCGCGCGATGAAATGACGTCACCCGGAAGTGATGTCATCAAAATGGCAGTGCCCATGCGGGGCTGCTCTAGGCTTTTCCGGGAAAAGTCTATGGTTTTCCCGGACACTCTAGCTATTTGGGAAGTTAAAATTCTATGGTACCTCTTTAACTGTCTTAGCAATTAATGGAGCTAGCAAGGCATTCAGGGTTATGGGAAATAGCCTTTTCTGAGAATTTTCTAGAGTATCTGGAGATAAATTTCTGGAAATACATTAAAGCAAAGACAGTTTTATGAACAAATGTTTGCCATAATAAAACAGTAAGGCAAAAAAAGGAAAATTAACAAAAATATAGAAAGTAGAAATGAAAGCTTAATGTTTCTACATGAAATTTTGCTTGTGCAAAGTTCTATAATATACTAAGAAGTTGGGGTGGGGGGGTTATTCAGGAAGAAATTTGAGATAATATTGCCTGCTATTTGCAATGATAAAGCTTTAGATTTCTTTGCATTTCATTTTAGCAAACAGAGTGTGTATTCCATCAGATTCTAACCTTGTCCTTGAAACACAGAAATGAAATTCTACATAAACAACTCAATGCAACACAACCTATCAAATCCCACAGGTATCGACGGATTGTTTCTAATAACTGCACGGATGGGCTCAGGGAAAAGTATGCAGCCAAGCCTGAACAGTGCCCAGGTAAAGCTCCCTGGGGTCTGCATATCCTCACATCCAGTGGCAAGCTGGTAGCTGAACAAGGATACAACACTACCTTTATAATCCTCATGGAAGAGGTAGGATCTGCACCCTATTTGGGTAACACTATCCTTCCTTCCTTCCTTCCTTCCTTCCTTCCTTCCTTCCTTCCTTCCTTCCTTCCTTCCTTCCTTCCTTCCTTCCTTCCTTCCTTCCTTCCTTCCTTCCTTCCTTCCTTCCTTCCTTCCTTTGATTTCTGTGTATTTCTGTATATACAGTATACACTAAGTATAGCACATCACGGAGGGACAAAATCTGGGTTAAAATTGTAAGATATTTCAGTGTTCATTGATATTTGCCTTTGAAATCTTTTGTGACTTTTACTTTTATAACTTGTATCTTTGGATGTCTTGCCTACTTTAAACACTTGAAAATGTTTAAAGGAGAAAAATAAATTAATCTATAAAATTATATAAAGAATTGTGGGGAGTCTCATTCCCTCCCTTGTCCACTATTTTCTTTTTTCCCCTTCCATGGCAGCCCCCATAGCCTCTCCCCCTTTTGTGCTTCTTTCTCACCTTTCCACCCACCAATCAACCCACCATTTTCAGCTTTCTCTCCTATCCTCTGCTGACAGCCTCTCTGGGAAAATTCTGGCCAAGTTGCATAGTACTGGCTGAGCAGCATATCACTTGGGGGACCTGCAAATACTTGCAGAGGGGTACATTGCTTACCTCTGTATCCCTTCCTATCGCTATTTGTTTTCCCCTTTGTACTGGTAGTTCCCATCACAGCTCTCCCTGCTTCCTTCTCACCTGCAAAGCAACCTACCTTTTATCTTCTCCTCATCCTCAGCTATATTTATTATTTATTTCATATATGTTCCATCTTTCTCCACAATGGGGACCCAAAGCAGTTTACATCATTCTCCTTTCCTCCATTTTATCTTCACAACAATCCTGTAAGGTAGGTTAGACTAAGGGTGCAAACACATGAGAGATTTGACCTGACCCAGCCACGTCTCTCATCTGGAAATAATGTGTGCAATCACACATGCACATTTGCCTCTGAATCTCGAGACCTTAACCAATTAAAGCTGATGTCTGAGGGCTAGCAATACTGTTGTGGCTGTCTAGCAACAGACACTGAGGGCATCTGTTAAACACTTTATAGACACTATTTTTTAGATTCAAATTTTCCTGCAAATCTCAGGCTTTTCTTGTTGTTCAGTTACACAGTCATGTCTGACTCTTTACGACCCATTCTTTCCTTTTCTTATGCTTGTAGAAAGAGCTGTCTTTTCTGTCCATGGCCGCAATCTCTGGATTTAGGTATCCAAAGATGAAGTCGTGTTGAGATTAGCTATATTAACAGATGATCTGCCACAACTTGCAGGGGAGGACTTTCATTTCCCCATCCCCACTGTTTTTTCTTCCCCTTTCCTGAAAACTCACAGACTCTCCACCTGCTTCCTTCAACCTACTAGCTATCCTAACTTACTTTAAAGACTGCTTACTTCCATATATAAATTAATTATATGGGGAAACTTAGCTTGTTATTCTTGTTTGGTCTTTGTATCTGTTAAAACATCTTCATTATGTTGTATGCTTGTATGCTGTTCACCCTCTGCCTGTATGTATGGACTGTAAACTTCCATTTCAATTTATCTGAGGAAGTGTGCATGCACATGAAAGGTCATATCTTGAATAAAACTTCATTAGTTATAAAGGTGCCAGTGGACTCAAACTTTGTCCTATGACTTCAGACCAACATAGCTGCCCGCCTGGATCTATCTCCATGTGATCATGTCAACATTGTCAAAATGGGAGCTGTGCTTCCTTTTTCCTGCAGTGTAATACAATAGAAATATTCCCATGGTTGTGCCACACTGTTGTCATACTACTATTTTGCAGGGCTTTTTTTCTGGGGGAATGCAGAGGAACAGAGTTCTGGAACCTCTTTATGGAAAAAAGATTCTCAAAAAATGTTTAAAAGTTCATGAGGAGCGCCCATATGTTTCTCCTTCATTTTCCTCTTGAGAGTTCCAGCACCTCTTTTTCCAGAAACAAAGCCCTGCTACTTTGTACACATGAATGAAAATGAAAAGGATAGCTTGGGACCCAGATTCTCTGATATGAAGCCTAATGCAATAAAGCTGGGAGTTCCATGTGACATTCCTTTTTGCTTGTAGGTAAGGAACGGGCTACTTAGGCTCCTAATGCCTGTTAATCTAAGGCATTAACTTGGATTTTCCATTGTAGAGTCCTTTGAAATTCCTCAGACACTTTTTTACAGGCTGCTATTTACATGACTTTCCAAGGTATCTTAGAAGTAACTTACTTTTTTACCCTATACTGATCTATTGTCAACTGCACTCAGTTTACAGACTTGTGAGCTTTATGACACACCATTATCACATTTCCACTTGATATGTCACAGGACTATCACTATAAAAAGTGTCTTTTGAATATATCCAGAGACTAGTGATTGCTATCCATTTGAAATGCCTCTACTTCATTTCCACTTTAATTTATATTCATAAACTTGGGGGTTAGCTGACACTGCATGTGTGGTGCATGAAATACCTTTCTCTAGTTTATATACTGAAAATGTATTCGCAGATTGCTACAATGCAGAGTAAGTTAGCAAGAGTGTCAAAATAGGATGTGTTGCTGTTTAGATATGATAACTCTGGTTTTCTTCCTCTTAAAAACACCAACAAAGTGGAGGGAATGGATAGGAAATTGTGGATAGAACATAAGGCTGTACAAGTAAGTTCTTTTGCCAAATCAGAGAGACCATTTTCATCCTGTCTGATTTCTTTACAAAATTTACCATTTTTGGTTGCTTCTTTTGCATCAGGCTGGTTCCAGTGCAAAATTTACCCTTCTGCAAGAGCTCTTGCACACTCAGAAACACAAGAAAAAGACTACAGTAGCCATTTGCACTAGATCAGATTTATTGTGTCCCCACTTGTATTTCTGTTTGTTTATGATCTGCTGCACCCAACTTCTGGGCAATACAGTATACAGGGAGGAAAGTACTGGTGTTGCACAAGATCTTGTGCAAGCAGAACTGTACTAAGCCCCTTTATGTTTCCACTAGGCACGGACATGAAATGAACTGCAAATCATGAGTCATGCTCAAAAGGACTGATTTGTGGTTCATTCCAAACCAGTTCATTTCATCCGTCATGCATGAATTGGAAAGTGAACTGGCCACTTTTGATTTGTTTTTTGGACAGCCTGCTGTGATGCAGTCATTTCATAGGCAACGCTGGAGGTGGACTTCTGGGAGCCCTAGAAACGCCCATAGCAGTTGTCCATAGCTTGATTGGTAGCTCTGAGAGCCCTTCATGGAGCTTCTATCCTGCTCCATGGATTAGTCATGCCATGTGCTTATTGATTTGGCTGTCGCTGTGTGCTAGAATTCAAGGACTCCTTTTGTCCTCCAGCCCCACATTATGGGGCAATTATAAACACTTCTTCCAGCTGGGAAGGTGTTGCCAATTGCTCCTCCGTGGTTTAAGGAACTTTAGCCCCAAGGGGAAGGTGATGGTGTTGGGTTTTTTTTTGTTTATTTTCCCCAAACTTATTTGTTATTGCTGGAGTCTGCTTATTCACAGAACCCACTTGTTTGTGCCCTATTGGCTTCACGGACACACACACCCTCTATTTTTTGCCTTACTGCTACAACTTTATTTCAAATCCTAACTTGCTATTTTGGTGACCTTTGATTTATTTCAGTCACAGAGAACATACCAACTTCCTTGTGCCTCTTTGGTTTTCAAGGATGTAAGCTACAGAGGTTCATGTGTGTTGCCTTCCTTTCTTCTCCTTTTTTTCAACATTTAGTGATTCTGCTGATGGTTGTTATTCTGCTCATGCCAGTGTGGCTGTTTAATTTTTGGTTTTCAAAACCAACTTGCTGAGCCATTCTGACCAACATTTTCCTTGACTGGGCTCCATCACCCTTATTATTAAATCATAAGCTTTTGTTTGAATGTTTGATTTCTATCAGTTTACAAAAACCAACTGTGCTGGGGGCACCTGCTTTGGGGGGCTGTTACTCGGCCCCCAAAATCCAATTCTAACCAAACTTGGAGAAGAGGTAGAGGAGAGTCTTCCAAAGAGTCTGCTGCCAGTTCAACATCTGTAGCCCATTGGGGGGACATTCTACCACCTCCCAAACTAACAAACCACCTGGGGGGACCTGCTTGGAGAGGAGGTAGAGGAGAGTCTGCTGAAGAGTTTGTCATACGTTTGGCAACTCTAGCCCACTTGGGGCCATTCTACCCCTTCCCAAACCAAACAAACCAACAAGTCATGAATCGGTTCAGGAAATGGAGGGGGGGGGGCATAAGAATCAACATGAACCAATGAATCAGTGGACCGAATGAACCACAAACTAAAATGAGCCATTGCATCCCAGTTCGTGGAAATTTCTAGTTTCTATTTGTGCATCACTGGATCTGTGTCCAAGCCATAATTATTTCACAATTATTGAGCCATTTATATATGATTTATACACAGTTTATATGACAAAAACAAGTGCTAATTTTAATAGCAATACTTCTGTTGAATTTTGTTAATATGGCTGAGGAAAGGGATGATTGGAATTTTGTCCTAAGTGTAGAGAAGCCATAAAAAAGCTGATGTTCTAATTCAACCAGAATTGTCACAAAATTCAATAACATCAATATATTGAATAGTTCATTAATGCTTACGGTCCTCATCAACCAAGAGGTTTTTTCACTCTAATCTCAGTTTTCAGGAATGAGGCTGCCACCTGTGGACCATGTCCTATATCACTTTCTTTTTTATTGTATCTGAAGTTCTGAGGGGAGGGGTAAAAGGTACGAATTTTAATGAAGAATTGAAATGTTTCTCTTCTGTGCTTTTTGTTTAATTTTTGTTTTCTTTGTTTGATCTTGTTCAAAATAATTAAATGATAGTTGAAGTAGAAGACCATAACTTCTCTTTGCCTCTTGCTATTTGTCTATAATTATATTATGATGAAGCTTGCCATCTTGCTATTTTTGACATGATATAAAGTAGCTACAGTTTGTGTTGATATTCAGAGAAAACATCTATTCTGTAGGGAGAAATTCATAAGAACAGCCTGCTGGTTCAAATCAGTGATCCATATAGCCCAGCATCCTGTCTTACACAGTTGTCCACTAGCTGAAATCCAACAATAGGGTGTGGAAGCCAAGAGGTTCCCCTGATGTTGCCTACTGACACTGGTATTCAGAGGTTTAGTCACCATGGCTAGTAGCCACTGATAGAGCTATTCTCCATGAATAGTGGAGGTAGAGCTTGAAGAAGCCAAGATTTCGGAAGAAGAGAGACTTCAGTAGAGTATAATGCCATAGATTTTACCCCTCAAAAAAGCCACTTTCTCCATAGGAACTGATATCTGGAGATCAGTTGTAATACTGGTAGATCTCTAGCCCCACCTGGAAGTTCGCAACTCAAGTGTAGGCACCTTAGAGCAGCACTATCACAGTGCTATCCATATGTTAGACAAATGCGAGGAGGTACCAGAGTCTACAAAATATTCTTCCCCCTACTATTGTTTGTTCTAATACACATGGAGGGGACAGCTGAGAACCTCTTTCCTCTGCACTCACCCACTGCACCATATTTTTGATGTGGTCATTATTTCAGCTCAGATTAGAATTTGTTCATTTTTCAAGTGGGAAGTTGTCCTCTGCTAATGCAGACAGGGTCATTTTTTTGGCATGGGTTAAAAAACATTAGCTCCTGTACAATGCCATTCTCTGACTTTATGTACCTTTCTGTATCTATTAGCACCATATTGTAACAACTTGCACTTTTTATGATTGGTTTGTCATCTTTTTTGTGAATTGATTAGGATTTCATTGTAGCTTTATGAATAAGACACATACTAGAACTGGTGATAAAGTGGCAGCCATTGGAGTACAGTGCAATGAATGTATCACACAGTTCTTTAGAGATTTATGAAGTTAAGCTGTCAATTTGGAATTCATAGCATTGAATCAATCTTGCTGTTCTGTGAACTTTTGTGTCCCAGTTTCACATCTAGCTTTTAAGACAGTGGTGCTCATCTGCATGAGGTGGGGACAGGACAATGGCAATAACTCACCTTAGCTTCCTTTATTTGGCATACCCATTCTGCTTCTGATGCCACCCACTGTCCACGTGGAGGGACATAACGTTCAAATACAGAGTAATCATAAAGTCTACTGTGTGTATGCCAAGACTGAGTAGTCAATCTTCAAGATAAAATTCAGGATCTGAATGTAGGATCTTATTCTCTGTACTTTAAATTTTATGTGCATAAGCTTTCTCAAATGTTATGCCCCCCTGTGAACAGCTGATAACATTTGAGATAAGGAAAGAGAGCTGGGTTAGCAACCCTTACTCTAACCTCGTTCTTCAACATAACAATGGAGTGCGTATTGTCTATTCCAGTCCTCTCATTACAGAGGGTCAGATTTTGAGCCCAGGTTCACTCATTGTTACAGCATGTAACATTTCTGTCTTGGTGATAACAGAGTTCTCTGGGGATTCAGGGCAGGAAACCAGTTACCTGTAAGTGCTTTTTAGAATTTTATAATGAAGTTAGTCTTTTTAAAGACCTTGTAAGCAAAGTTTTAAATGAGCTATAATTTTTTTAAAGGAAATTGTTATAAGTTATAAATGGAGGCACCAATCCTTACAGCAAAACTGCCAATTCGGTTTATCCCAAGTAATGGCTGTGAAACCAATGAGGCTAAATTGTTTTAAATGCAAACAAATGTAAAAAGCTCCTTGGAGGAGTTGTACATAAAATATTCTGATTTGTCTGACATAGTACTTGACAAGTGTCATTAATCCCTGCTGTTCCAGGGTAGTAAAAGAGGCTGGACCTTTCTCCTGATAACACGTATTTTAATGTGACTGGAGTAAACCAGGTAGCAACATTGCAAACCTGCTGTTTTCTTCACATACAAACCAGTTAGTACCAATATGGCTGCTTATGTTCTTTCTTGTAACTGTTAGGGTCAGGGCAGCGCCCTCATACCAGTATATTCCCACTGATCTTGCCTGGTTCCGAGTTGTCATCTCCCAGGTCGTGCTTCTTTTCTGAATTCCTCAGTCATGGCTATGCCAATGATCAAGCAAAGATTTTCTTCCTGGGCCCTTGCACACCTGTCCCTAAACAGAATGATTTTTTTTTCTGAGTTCCCATATGATCTAAAGTGATTCTTACATTTTACAAGAAGGTGGGTGCTGGTGGAGGTGGTGCTGATGTGAACTGGCTAATATCTCAATAATCTCATTGTGGTACTAGCCTCATCCCTGCCCAGCTTTGGAGAGGGACAATAGACCCTTTAAGGCCACACAACATTCTGCAGTATCTAGGGCCCTTGGACATTAGTCGGTATACTTGAAGATGCATAGACATGAAAGAGAGAAATATTTGCCCCCACCTTAATTTAGGTTGGAACCATAGCTTCTGGGAGAATACTAGAGTATTTCTGGAAGAGGATGAAGGCATGTTGCTTTCCAGCAAGTTCTGAGCCTACATGAAGGCTTCCAATGTAGGAGGAGGTAACTCCTGCCTTCATCAGAGGCTTTGGAGTGCACAGCTCTAACCTACCTTTGGATTTTGCCAACACCTTCTAGAATGCTCTATACTTCTGCTCCTTTCTTGAAAATCTTCAGTACAACAGGGCTGGGTTTTTTTCCCCCAAACCTGCCATGTACTAGATGTATAACTCATACCCCAGTGAGACCTTCTCTTCTAGAAAATAGCAGACACTGCAAATCCTGAAGCTGCATAAAAAAGATGATGTCCTTGCTGCTTATGAATTTCTGAAGCCATTCCATAATCCAGTTTGTGGTCCTAAGAGCAGGGAGAGGCAACCAAAAGGGGAAGGGAGGGAAAAGTACACATGAAATATGGAGTGAAATAGGCCACAGCTTTATTGATTACAGCAGATAGAACATTGGCAAAGCATAGGGCACATATCCACACATTGGTAGATCCACCTGTCAGCCAATTGAGGCCACACTCAAGCCACATGCTGGGTGCCCCAATACCTCTGATGCATGCAGGAAATACCTCCTACATTGGAGTTAGCCAGTGATTGCTGTCCACTGAGAAGACTGCTGGCCACCTGCCCAGAAGGCCCTGACTGCTGCAGCAGGGTTCTTGCCCAAAAATGCTGTGGTAGGGAACAAAACAGACCCTTTCCTGATTCATCACCTCACTCCTGTAGCCCAAAAGGGCCATGGGTCAGTTCATGGCTATGATTTCTGGCAGCATCAGATGTTTCTGAAACTTCAAAGAGCAAAATCCCACTGCCTGTTGATTATTATTGTTTTATTTGTCTTCGATTGGGTTCACTTTCCCAGATCAGGGAAGAATGAGGTGGCAATATGATAGCTGAGTCCTGAGAGAATAGAATCTACTATATGACTTTAGGCTGCATTTTTAAAATGCTGCCCTAAATGCAAAACTTGCTGAAAGTAGAAAATTAGCCACATGGAACAGAGTGGGGTAGAACTTGTTTTCCTGATGTGCTACTTTTCTGTGTGTGGGGGGGTGGGGTTGTATGATTTTTAAAAAAACATGGCAGAACATTTAAAAGGCATTCTCACACCTGTAATGTGTAACATCACCATCTGCTGTACCACCATTACTTCATTTTATTGCATATGTAAACCAGCCTGTGATTGCATTTGAGAACTGTAATAGTAGATCTAATTCCAGACACTACTCATTGATCTGAAAAAACAACCACAATGGAAACCATGTACAAATTAATAAATTGTAATCATAATTCATAATACATAGTCTATAACATGCAAAATCATATAGTGTTGACTCTTCTTTTCAAGACTAATCAGTTTTTCATATGATTTATGGTGGGTGCATTCACCAGCCATTCCCAGCATTTCATCACAAATCATGTCAGGTTATAATCCAAAAGGGTAATCAAATCTGATTGAAATGTAATGACACTTGCATCGATAATGAATCTGCACTTTGCTACGGTTGTCCTTTCACAACTTCAGAGCTTCCATCTATGTGTTCAAGGCTTGTGTATTTACATTGTGCCCCTCCCCTTTAACTTTTTGATTACTCATTGATCCATCAGCTTCCATGCAGGGGAAATGGATATTGAATGAAAAGTAAATTGAATGAAAAATTAAACTGGTTAATCTTGAAAAGAAGAGTCAACACTATATAATTTTGCACTTTATGGATTATGTATTGTAATATGAATTATGATTATAATTTATTAATTTGTACATGGTTTGCACAGTGATTGTAGTTTTTTTTCTCATTGACTTGTTTATTTACATCGTTCCCCCCCCATCCCTTTCTCTCTTTGACTACTCATTGATCCATCAGCTTCCATACAGGGGAAATGGAAATCAAGCCCAAGCCACGTGAAGTAATCTCTGATGTTCAGCTAACCCACCTTGTCTTGTCCTGTTCTTAGTGAACACAGAGGCTAATAGTCAACAATAGTTTATTTTATTGCAGGAGGAGTTGCTGAGCATCTGCCATGAGGCTATACTGACTGTATAAATCACCCTTATCAGCCACATTCCCTAAACCATAGTGTTCCCTCTTCCAGGGTGATCTTCAGAGAACAAACATTCAGCTAGATTTTGGAGATGGTACTGCTGTGTCTTATGCTAATTTCAGTCCCATAGAAGATGGCATCCGGCACATCTATAAGAGCACTGGAATATTTCAAGTAACAGCATATGCAGAAAACAACTTGGGTTCGGACATTGCATCACTTTTCCTGCACGTGGTCTGTAAGTATATTCCTACAGCAAGCTCTGAAATGGTCCACAATTGACTGCATGCATGGGTCTTAATTCTAGAAGATTCTTTAACTCCTATTTTCCACCAAGTAGTTATTCATTTTTAGCACACAGAATGCTTTATAATCTTATTCTTCATCTGTACAAAATGTGGTTCTTTAATGTTCTCATTTTATACAGGATGAACAGAGGTGATGATAATAACATAAGAAGAGCCCTGCTGGATCAGACCAATATCCCATCTAGTTCAGCATCCTATCTCACACAATGGCCAACCAGTTCCTCTGAATGACCAACAGGGCATAAAGGCCTGATGTTGCTTCCTGGCTCTGGGATTCAGAGGATCAATGCCTCTAAATGTGGAAGTTCCCCTCAGTCATCATATTTAGTAGACAATGATAGACTTATCCTCCATGAATCTATCCATTCCCCTTCTAAAGCTGTTTATTCCTGTGTATTGGGATATTTGGTTAATATAGCAGAGTTTGCCCAGTCATAGAAGCATGATACTAAGTGCAATAAATACATCTCCCAAGAAATAAATTCGGGGTGGGGTGGGGGGGTGGGGAGAGGAGGTAAACTTACATTTATTCAAGTAGATTCAGTTCACATTCAGGTTACAGTTGAAGAGAGAGAAAGAAGCCTAATCTCAAGAGTACTTTTCCTATTACAAATGGCCAACTTGTCTGGCATCATATGTGTGGGAGTATGAGGGCATTGCAGCTACAGGAGAGACCTGAAGAACCATGTGTCTCTGTGAAAGGCCATCTGGAGAGAGTGAGAGGACAACGGAGGGGTCAAATAGCAGTTTCCAGGTAGTGATGGGCATGAACCAGGAAAATGGCAGTTTGTGGTGGTTCATGGTTCATTCAGTTCCACAAACCATGAACTTCCATGAACTTTTCCGTTTGCTAAACCAGTTCATGAGTTCATGTGGTTCATGAGTTCATATGGTTTGGGAGGTGGTAGAATGGCCCCCTCATGAGTTAGAGATGCCAAATTCACAGGAAGCCACCTACCCTCCAAGTTTGCTGAAGATTGGATTTGTCCAGCAACAAGCAGTTCTTCTCCTAACTCTCTCTCTTTCTCAATGACTAACTCTTCTCTCTTCCTGCTGCAAAGTGAAAACAGCTGAGTCAAGATGAGGTGTATATATACAGTCTGTCCCCATAAAGCAGAATGGGAGCTCCATAGTTGGCTGCCAGAGCTGCCAATCAAACTATGGAGAACTATTATGGGTGTTTCTAGGGCTCTCCACTAGTCCACTGTCTGACCAACAAACTACTCCAATGAACCACCTGAACCTTCATGGAAAATATGGTGGTTCATTGTTGTTATGGGAACAGCATGACCAAATAAACTGGGTCAAAATGAACCATGAGTCAGCCTTGTTTCAGTAAAAATTCAATTCATTTTGCAATTCATGCCCATTCCTACTCCCAAGTTAAGGCAAAGAGAGTCATACCATTCAAGAAAATAACACTTATACATTCTCAGAGTGTTGTAGCCCCTCCCCATTGGCCATGTATGCTAAATTGCTCACTCCAACACTGTGGCCATCACCACATCCTCTGGCAGCGAATTCCACATTTTAATCACTCTCTGTGTAAAATTGTATTTCCTTTTGTCTGTCATGAACCTACTGCCCATCAGCTTCATGGGATGCCCTTGAGTTATAATATTTTGGGAGAGGGAGAAAAATTTCTCTTTGTCAGCTCTCTTCACCCCATGCAGAATTTTATAATATTATAATGTTGTGCCTAGGCTTTTCTTAGGAGTCCTATCCTCTGGACTTCACTTGCTATCTTTAAGTCCCATCAAAGCCCCCTTCTGTCTCTTATTTTAAAATCAGCCACAAATTACTTTTAACATAGCACTAGGACATTAGCAACTTTTGGCTTTACTTTGGACCTTTACTTAATGAAATGAAACGCTGACCAATTCTTCAGAAATATTTTTTTACACAAAAATGCTCTTTGGCAGTGAATAAAGTGAGTGGTAATCACAAATACAAATAACAAGTCTACCTAAGTCAGTGTATAGTAGAAACCTGTAGCAAAGTATGAACCATGCAGTCCTATGGAGAGGATTGCACTGTAGACTGTGATTAAACCACTCAGGTGAAAATAGACAATATTTTGGGTTAAGCTAAGGTTTATTAAAAACTTTTAAGATGAACTACTCAAAATTCAACTTTAATTTTTAATT
This sequence comes from Heteronotia binoei, assembly GCF_032191835.1. Classification (NCBI taxonomy): domain Eukaryota; kingdom Metazoa; phylum Chordata; class Lepidosauria; order Squamata; family Gekkonidae; genus Heteronotia; species Heteronotia binoei. The sequence goes on along the minus strand of NC_083228.1, from coordinate 71,787,924 downwards.
ATTAGTGGGAACTCCCCTAAACAGCTTTCCTATAGGCTAGCCATTATTTGGGCAGACCAATCCTGGCTCCAAGTTTAACTTAGTACCATCCTGGAGACTTTGGGGACCAAATTCTATAATTTCTGGAACCATCAGTCCCATAAAATGCAGACACTACTTGCACCACTTTTAACAAGCTATCTTTGCTATGGCTTAGATGCAATGTCCTGCACATTCCTTCGGCAGCAAAGGTGACAAGCAAACAAGTATTGGAGTGCATAAAACCAGGCATACCATTGGAAGGAAAAATCACAAAACTGCAGCTAATTTATTTCAGCCATGTCATGCAGAAGAACTCACTAGAAAAAAAGCAATTATGCATGGATGGGCTAGTGGCAAAAGGAAACCAGCCTACCAAAGGACACAGTACCTAGACACAATAAAAGTCAACACCAGCCTGAGCATGGAACAACTCAAAGAAATAGTACAAAATCAGAAAACATGGAGAGAGCTAGCCCACAGAATCACCAAGACTTGGACACGAGTGAACGGTTAACAACAACAGATGCAATGACTACTTTCCACCAATCTGGATCCAGTGACTAAGTCTTTCTCCATCAGAAAATTTCCTCTGCCAGGCTGCAATCCTATGAATACTTTCCTGGGATTTATTCATTTACTTATTTATTGGATATATAACCTTCCGCCCCCCCTGCACAGCAGGGCTCAGGGCAGGTTAACAACAATGGTAAAAACAATAAAAACAGTGATTTTAGCAATGATTTTAAATTAGCTATTAAAAACAATTTCCAGCATATTATTAATATCAAGCAAATGGCACCTAGAGCACAGCTGATACCTCTTGTTCAAGGGAGAACGATAAGCTGGTGCTAAAGACAGAGGAGGTGACCAAAGGAAGGCAAGGGGAGTCCAGTCCAGATATAACTGTCATAGTGCAGTCATAGGCCTGGTGAAGTGTTTCAGTTTTGTAGGCCCTGCAGAACTGCAGCAGATCCTGCAGGGCCTGTATCTCACTTGGGAGCGCATTCCACCAGGGCCGAGGCCAGGGATCACCGGGAGATTGCTATTCATTGAGCGCAAGGCTCTTTGGGGGACATATCAAGAGAGACAGTCCCAGAGATATGTTGATTCCAGAACATGTAGAGCTTTACGGGTTAAAACCAACACCTTGAACCTGATCTGGTACTCCATGAGCCAGTACAGCTGGCAGAGCACCAGTTGTATATGGGACCTAGATAGAGTTCTACAAGGAGTTCTTTTTCTGAGGAAGTTTTTCTCCATTAACTGAGGGGAGTAATTGCATCCAAGTATGTGGAAGGGAATAATTGAATCCAACCATAGTTTTTCACCAGCTGTGAATCTTGCTGACCTTAGCTTCTACTACTTGGGGCTTTTATAACCCATATATTTGTGATTCTTAGTAAGGAAGGTAGTGAATTGAGTCACATGGATGAGTCAATATGTGAGTGAGAAGAAATGGAAGATAACCGCCTAGGCCTTAATTTTCAAAGTTCTTCTTAATGTTCTCAAATGTGGAGAGCCCAAATGATTTCTAATAACATTAAGGGTAGGAAACCAGCCAGAAAGCTTTTTAAAGAAATCAATTTATTTTATCTGAAGACTGGACAATAGCTACATTTTGAAAAGAGAATAATATTCGGGAAAGAGGTAATAGCGATCCCATTTGGCATGCATAGCATGTAAGGTTCCTGAATAAATATTAAAGGGGAAAAATCAAAGATAATGAAAAATAATACTGTATAGATTCAGCAATGGTAGACTGTGCCAAGCTAAACATGCCACTTTTTAAAAGAAACCTGATGGTCTGAATAAAAAGAGGGTTTTTTTGTACCACCAGTCTTTCTACGGCTTCTCTTACCTGTTTCTGTTTCTCTTACCTGTTTCGGAAGTCTGGGGGAGCATATGGGGACAGGACCAATTTTTAACATTCATGGAGTGCTAGGCAGAGTCAGATATGACAGCAAGAATCTGGTTGGCTAGAATTAGTAAAACAGAATGCTTGGTCAGTAAACAGTAAAGATGACATGGCATATAGTACTGAGATCTGGTTAATCAAGGAGGATAGTCTGAACTAAACTAGTCTGAACTATGCCCACTAGATTTCCTGGTACAATACCAGGCATGAACAGAAGACTGCACTGTTTAATATCAATGTGAAACCATGGGAAGATATCATCTAGTGACATGGAAGAAATTGTCATCAATATACAGGAGACAGTCAGTTCTCTCTCTCTTTCCATCTAATTTCAGGGAACCAATAGACATGCTGAAGTTGTGTATAGAGCCAGTAAGGGACTGAATGAACAAACTGAAATGTAACTCAGAAAAAATAGAAGTCCTGTGAGTTGAGGGTAAAACTAGTGCAGGAATTGATGTATGTCCATCTATAGTTATAATCACATTGAAAGAAGGAAGGAAGGGAGGGAGAGAGGATGGAAGATAGATGGGAAGGGAGGTGGATAGAAAGCAACTTTAATTTTTAAATGCATTTTCCAAGCTGCTGGCTTGAAAAAGTGATTTAAAGAGACAAATGCCTTCTCCAAGCTGATTCTGAGGAGTTAGCACTGCCCACATTTGCAGAGGTACTCTTGTAAGGGTTTTCGCAGCAGCCAACCCATATCTTTGAGCTCATTCCTCCTGAAAGTATGCTTGGCCTTCCAATGCCAGAATTTTTATTATTATTAATTGGAGAGAGACTCCACCTGTCCATTCAGGAAGTCAATCTTCAAGAGCTTTTAAAAAACAAAAACAAATAAACGATCGAATGTATGCAAAAAAGAAATCTGCAAGCATGTTAGAAGTCCTATTGTAAATGTCTTATACTTTTCATTGAAAAGCAAGCAAAAAGGGAGTACTTGTTGCCTTCCAACACCAGCTGAAAACTTTTGAAATTTTGGAAGAATTTTTGATTACATTTTTATCCCTGGTTTACTAATTGCAGTTTAATTTTTTAATGTTATATATATATATATATATATATATATATATATATATATATATATATATATATATATATATGATTTTTGTTTCTGTTGTGAGTTACTGTGAGCATTTTTAACAGAAAGATGAAATACAAATACATTAAGTAACTGTTGGAAATAACTCCTAATTAATTAAAATGTATATTACTTTTACTTATGGACAGCAAAAATCAGGACTTTGGGAGAACTTTTCTCCCACTCAGTTGCTAATTTTTGCTTTGGTTACTTGCTGTGCTTACTTGAAGTGGTTCATTCATATTTCCAATGGACAACAAACCTGTCCCGCAGATAATGGTATCCAGGGGTGACCAACAGTAGTTCTCCAGATGTTTTTGCCTGCAACTCCCATCAGCCCCAGCCAGCATGGCCAATGGCTGGGGCTGATGGGAGTTGTAGGCAAAAACATCTGGAGAGCTACCGTTGGCCACCCCTGGGCCGCCTGTAATCTGTATTAATTTCTCATTATGAATATTCATTAAAACTTTAAATATAAAGAGTACTTATAAGCTAAATAATTTCCTCACACTCTTGGGGCTAATATCTTCTTTTTTTCTTATTGTATTTGAATTGACTGATTTTGTATGTGGTGATCTTATAAATCCAAAAATGTGGTGCAGAACATTCTTCAGTATTATCTTGGACATACCAATACTTTTGTGTTCACCCTAATTCCATCAAGATTGTCTGCCATTGCTCATGTTGTGTGCTATTGGCTCCAATAGTTCTGCACTCTGTGTTCACTGTATTCACTGGGCTCAAGCATACAGATGGTCTCATGAAGATATTTTCTTTGATCCAGAAATCTGAATTATTGCTTGAAGACACAATAGGTACTTCTCTTTACAGTGTAATTGTCTGGGACCAGGCAGCAAGTTGCTCAGTAATTAAGAACATGCACTCTGTACATGCTCAGTGTCAGTTCTGAGATGATTACACACATGCATCTTGGGAGAAGGGCCAGAGATAGCCTCTTACAAAAGAGGTGTGATTACTAAAAGTTTGGAAACTGAAAAATGCAACCTGTGAGACGTGATTCCTCATTGTGCTCTTGTTACCTTTGCAAATGCTGAGGGGGTGTGACCTATTATATAAATGATGGTTATGTCAGGGGGTGTGCCCTAATATGCAAATGAGCTCCTGGTGGGATTTTTCTACAAAAAAGTCCTGCTCATAACCTACCATTCTCTGCCCTTACATCCCTATCATTGCAGTGTCAACCTGGAGTGAAACACAATGGGAATAACCAAGGGGAGCAAGGATTCTCCACTGTCTCCACCTCCCCTTCATGACTCTCACAGCAATGACCCATGTACACTGACAATCATGGCAGAGCAGAGGAATCTAGATGCCTTCTACTCTCTAAAAGGCTTTAAATATTTCTTTCCCTGCTCTGCCATATTGTCAATATATTAATATGCAATAAAGAGCTTTCAACTTATTTTGGGGGGTCTAATCACTTGTTCGTTTATTCATTTGCATAGTATGTAAGGATTTATTGACCATGCCTGGATTGAAGGTGGTGCATTTTTAAAATCAATCTTAGTCAGAAGAATTATAGAGGAATTTAACAAGTTGTCTCAAGATTATAAGAAATTGGTTGCTATGCATTCCCAGATGTAGCTCAGAAACCTAACTAAAGGAGTCACAGCAATTTCATACATAGATCTTATTACGTTGTTCCATATCTACCTTTCTCAGCTAGACTAATCTTCCAGCAATCCTACACAGATGCAGGTTTTCGAAATTATAGTGTCTGTGTCACTGGAAACAATTAGGATAAATTTTATTTAGCCTTTCTGGCATTAGATACTGTAAAAAAAGGTATTTTAGAAAAGTTTTCACTTAAACTTGTAATGGTAGAAGAATTGAAACATTAAGAGGTACACATTGCTCCTGTCATTTGTTCTCTTGTTCAGATCTCTTTCCCATATCAGTTTATATATTGCAATTTTTTAAAAACAATGTGTATGTGTTGAAGAATAATTCAGGAAGTTATCTTATGAATGCAAAACACTGTATTAGAACTGGCCCTGAGAATAAGAACGTGTTGATTAGCCATGAGATCTCCCACCTGCTTGCAATTACAACAGTACCTGACTGTAATACATAAGCAACCACAAGGAACAATCTATTATTCTGAGCATTCCTGCTGCACAACAATGACAAATTAAAATTCAGTTCTACGCATAGATGTTAACAAAAACAATGGAGGAAAACAGATGGAGAAAAAGTGAAAGTTTCAGCTAAAAACTTCATGTTTTTCCATCTGTTTTCCTTCCTTTCCCTTGTCTCCTCTATTGGTGACAAACTGAATTCCTAATTTCTGGATATGGAAGTTTTACAGAGATTTCTGGCCATCTGCCACATTGCTTTAAAGGCACTGGAATAAGTTTGATTACCTGTATACTTACTTTCTCTTAGCCTAAAACATTATTGTGCCAAGAGCTGTTAAACCTCATCTCTTGCCCCAAGGTGCTTTTCAAATGACTAAGGACTGGTTGATGCTGCTCAGCACCAAGGGAGTCCTTCTCCCCAACACATGCCCCTCCAGCCACACAAGAAAATGAAGGGCTGATTTTGTTAGCGCTTTTGAGGAGATTTAAATGGCAGGCATATTTTGAGGGGGGAGAAATCTGAGGCTTGCTATTTTGTCTTTGATATTAGCCAGGGATGTTGTTACTATTATTGTAAGCCACCTTGAACCAAGAGGAAAGGCAGGATAAATATTTTAATAAATAATTTAAATAAATAAATATTTCTGCAGGTAGATGGTAGTTAGGCAGCTGCTGCATCTTAGTGACCAGGTGGGCTTATATGTGCCTCCCATCTTTGCCTCCTCTATGCTGGGTGACATGAGGCACTCAGCTCAACCCAGCCCTTTTTGAAGCCTCTATTCATTAAAGAAGGACATATCCCCTATTTGCCCTACAGCAATTTTCAATGAACCTATGATGGTCGTTTAGAATGAGGAATTGATAAAGGTGGAGACATATTTAGTTTTAAAAAGAAGTTTAGGAACCTGAAAAATGGACATTCTGTATCTGATCATATTAGGCACAGTTGGATACATTGCACACTGTTCTTTACCTTTTCTAGGTTGGCACAGCTCCTTAGACTGGAAGGGCCAGGGAGCATTCTGCTTTCACCACTTTAGAAAACATTCATTCATTCAATTTATAATCCACCTTTCTTCCATCATGGAGCTCCATCTGGTGTTCATAGGTCCCCAAGAGTTCTCCCATCCATGCACATCCAGGCCCATAGCCACTTATGTTTGGCAGGACTGCTGCGTCATGTCTCCTTCCAACTATATCCTGGTATCAAACATGGATATGGATGGGTTCTGTATTTACCAATGGTTTCTGTTCCTACAGGTCCTGTGGAACGTGTACATTTGAGTGCCCCCTTTGTGGCCATCAGGAATAAGGAAGTCAATCTCACTGCTGTGGTTTGGCCAAGTCAGTCGGGCACACTCACTTATTTCTGGTGGTTTGGCAACAACACAAAGGTTTGATTTTTTTTAATTGCTTATTTCTTTCAGAAATGTTAATCTTTGGATGCTATATATATATATATATATATATATATATATATATATATATATATATATATATATATATATATATATACTACACAAAATTGTCTAAGCTGTTGTAAAAGCAATATGATTTTTCCTTGATATATAACAAGGCTCATTTATTTTCTGAACTTTACTCCTTCTCTTTCTCACTCCCTTCCTTTCCCTGTTGTTGTTTGCAGGCGTCCCTACAATTTGCAGTTGGTTATTATAGAAACACTATGTTTAGATGCCATTGTTATTACTAGAATTCAAAATTATACACTACCATATACCGCATAATGTTGGGTTTTCTGCTCAACATTTAAAAACGGCTGGTGATCAAATAAGCATCGGCATTTCCAATATGCGTGGCACAATGTAGTTATAATGCTAGAGTCCAACACAGCACTTTAAAGCCACTGGGGACCAAATAACATTTTGGATGTGTGAATTCAAGCTAAGATCACAAACAACTTTCCTTCCCTGTCCATGGTGTTTGGGGACATGTCAGAAATACATGGGAAGTTACTGTTGAATGCTAAGTCACAGTCCATCACCCATCCCATAAACACAGCTGACATATATTCTTGAGATATTAAAGGTCTAGAAAGTTCCTTGTGATTGTTTAATTTAGATACTGCCACTATAAGTGAAAGTTGTGAAATATTATTTTTTGTCTTGGATTAAGTGGTTTGCTAAATCCAGGAATTTGTGATTTGTTTGCTTTTTAAATTATCACCACTTGCCCAAAACACTAAAGCAGAAATTGCACAAAACACTAGAGCAGAAATTCTCAAACTGTGTTTCTTGTGTTCCTCTAGAGCAGGGGCGGCCGAACTGTGGCTTGGGAGCTCTTTTACACATATTGGGTGGTTACAGACTTGCACTTTGTGCCAACTCAGAGACGCCTCAGAAATTGACCAGAAAAATCCTTCCAAACACAAACATCTGCTGCCCATCCCCATCCTGTACTCACCCCTTCCTATGGCATCTTCAGAGAGGCTCAAAAAGCTATCACTCTTATCTGGAAGCAGAAGGGCACAAGTGAGGTGTCTGGGTGGTATGAAACTGCCAAGCTGCCCCAAGTTGCATCCAGCTTTTTTTTTTTAACCAAAAACAGTTCAGAGTGCATGTGTGCATGTGTGTGCACATGTGCATGACCACTAAAATGTATGGGGAAAAAACCCAAACCGAGCAGTGGAGATAGTGTGCGACAGCCATCTGATCATGTCTGTGTCGCCCCCTGAATGGATGAGGACGGCTTGTGGGGGAGTGTGTGGAAGGTTCAGGAAGGTTCTTTTTTGAGTTGGCCGAATTTGGAATGCCTCCAGTTTGTCCCACAATGTCCATCTGTTATCAGCCATTGTGTGGCTCCAAGAGGTCAAGGAGGAACTTAATGTAGGCTTACTCTCAAGTAAATATGTTTAACATCAGGACCTCAGTCAGCCTCTGAGCAGTGATCCATAGGTAGGTGACTATTTTTACATGTGTGAAGTGGGGGTGGAGGGGAAAATAGGTAAGCTTGCAAGCTCTTCACCACCATCACGGAGGTCACTCAGAGAACTAGAGCAGGGAAAGAGAATGAAAGAGCCAAGGGTGCTACTGAAAGGAGGGATGCAAGTAAAGAGGGTAGTGCAAGGTAAGGTCCCACCTTAATTTCATACCTCCTGTAGGAGCTGTATTTACTAACCTTGGTGTCAAGGCAAAAAGAGATGCATAATGATGAAAATAGTCAAAGTGAGATGCATAATGATGCAAATGGTGTGCATTTTCTTCTTCCACTGGTGCCAAAAAACAATTCCCTAATCTTTCCCTATGCTGGTTTTATGGGCTCTGGTATTCCCAGCTTTTTTTTTTTTTTTAAGTCTCCTTCTAGCATGGTCATGTTGTAAAGTGCATACATATGCATTTTATCTTCTGTGCAAATAAAGTATTAAGAATTTTAATAAAGACATGTGTGTAATATTTGTTCATGTCTTGTGGCTCTCAAACATCTGATGTTTATTTTATGTGGCTCTTACATTAAGCAAATTTGGCCACGCCTGCTCTGGAGCATATCAGGAATTCATAAGTGAGAAATCTAGGACTAGTGGAACTTTCCCCCAAAATCCCATTTTTTCCAAGACTATTGCTCTTCTCCCACAGTGTGCAGTCATTTGGTGGTTGGTATGTGTGTGTGTGCGTGTGTGTGCATGTAGTGCAGGGTGTGTTCTAAGGTGCATTTTCAGTTTCTCTATGGAGCCCTTCGGATATAACCAGTGATTAGAGTCTGGTGGCCTATAAGAGGTATGCGGCACAGGAATTCCTTGGAAGATGTTGAACTAGAAAGGATTTCCTCAAGTTAGAATGGTTAAAAACCACAGCACTGGTTTACACAGTTGTCTACTAAAAAGGTAAAGGTAGTCCCCTGTGCAAGCATCAGTCATTTTTGACTCTGGGGTGATGTTGCTTTCACAATGTTTTCATGGCAGACTTTTACGTTGCTTTCACAACGTTTTCACAGCAGACAGTAGTTGTCTACTATCTATATGTTATTTTCTGAATAATTTTGCTAATCAACAGATGGGTAGCCTTGTTCAGCCAACAAGACATATGCCTGTCATCTAAGAAGTATAAGCTCAGGGGCAATTCTACCTAGAACTGAGGTACTGCTTTGCTATCCCATAACATCATAGTGGGTGATACTAATTTAATATTGTCCGGCCATTCTAGTGTTTCCCTGTCGCAGTGACTGCACCAAATCGTTTCCATATTTCTTGCTCTCTGGGGTAAGATGTGGTCATAGCAACGTTTTCCATTAATTTTAGGTGCACCTTCTTGGTTTGCACCTTCTTATGCCTTAATCATATAAATTGACAGTCTGTTGCTAATTTAGGGCTGCATAAATACATTTGGAAGGATATGTTTGCTGTGAAGGTCTTGTGTCAGTTTTAAAGCTTAAAGTAACTTGAATTTGTGATTCCTTCCAGCATAAAATAGATATTTCTAGAACACTATAGTTTCATACACACAAACAAAATTTATTTTTTTTGTGCTTGGAAATTGCAAATAGGAGTAACTGTGATTACAGTATTGTACCTGCAATTTTAGATCTTATGTGTCTGATTCATGGGTGCAATCACAAATGTAAGCTCTTCAAACTACAGGCACAAAATGGCACCAAAATAGGGGCAGTTTAAAGCTTGTAAAAATACTTGGCTTTGTAAAATGACAATAATCATGGGAAGATATAGCAGAATGCTAAGCAGGGTTGGGAGATCCCTTTCTCATTCTGTCAGCTAGCATGAAGATTTTCAAATATTTTCCACTGATTTGCAAAAATGTCTGAAAACAGCTATGATTCTACTATTCTCCCTGGGCTCCTCTGCCTTTCATCTCCTGGGTTTCACTGTTCTGAGTAGATATTACTCTCTGACCTCAATAGATGTGTTCTGGGAGGGGAAAATCCCTCTAGGGATTGTTTGCTTGAGCATCATGAGCCAATAGGGCTTGGGGATCAGCCCTCGAATTCTGCACATGAATACTCTTCTGTAACTACAATGTCTAAAATTATGCACAGAAGCCTCCCAGATTCTATGAGCAAATTCCCCCACTGCTCTCCCACATACATTCCTGTAACATTCCTGTTTAAATAAAGGCAAAATAATTTCTGGACACCAAACTGCAATGTACTATCTCCTTTTATCTTCTCCATATGTGTCATTCAATTATTCATTTGTAGGACTGAAAATTTCAGTTTGCAGGTTTAGCTATCTACTAATGTGGAATGTTGCAAGTATTCTACAGATCACTGTATAATTTTCTTTGTGTTCTGTAACTTTAAAATAAAAGCAATGACTTATACATTCCTGAAAATAGTCACTATATACTGCAGCTATTCAAATATGCAGGAACCAGGTACAATTGCTAGCCTTTGAACATTATATTTTGTTTTATATGGAAAAAGCAGTTCAAATATGTGTGGGTCATCATACACAAGCAAAGAAGGGCTTTCCTACCTCACCTCTGCCTTACCTGCCATAGGATAACATGGAATTTGCTCCCCCAAGTTGTGTCTTAGATAAAGGGCTGAACCACACAGCAGCATGCTTGAATGGCTATCTGTTGCCTGCTAAAAATCAATGGACTATGTGGGGGCAGGAATCAGACCAGTACTTCATTGTCATGCTAGCCGTACTGTTAACTAAAGTCACTGTGCAACTGAAGCTGATTTTGATGTGACCCTTCCAACTCCTGATGCAATTAATGAAAAAAAAAAAAATGTTGGAGACAGCCATAGCATTTTAGGCTGTTTGTACTCTGTGCTTGAAGGATACTGCTGCAATATACAATTCCATTTTATACACACCTTACACAAGGACTCTAATTTCTTTTTCCAGATTGAGCTATTGTAGTGAAGTTCTGGTCCATTGCCTTAGCAATACACCTAAAGGCCAATTTGCTTGGATTAACACAGGTCCAGTTTAATAAATGTGTCTGACAGTCTAATAGGTTTTGAACAAATGAACCTTAAACTCCTTGATTTAATTTAGAGCTAGTGTCCAGAGCTCAGTGCTTGACTTAAATCTAAGGAACTAGCTGAATTTTAAAACTGAACAATGAAGATGAAAACAGTCATGATAATAGGACATCCACCATAAAAAAGACAGTGTTTTTAAAAATAAAATTGGCATTTGTTCTCTCTCTCTTGGCTTGGAGAGAATCAGAATCAGTTCACCATCACAGCATTTATTTTGTTTAAAATATTTATATCCTGAATATCCTTTGGTGCAAGGCAACTTTTAAACATTTAAACATTACAATTTAAAGCTGATAGGATAAAACATGAATGCCCAATTTCCCCAACAAGATTCCTGCAGTTTGTACCCCATTAAAAGCCCTGGTAGATAAGACAGTTTTGGAGACCGTCCTGAAAATTTCTAATGACAGTGCCCCTGTCACTCTACAGAGAGCCCATTTCACAGAGTGGAAGGTACAGTGAGAAAAAGAATGGGCTGTTGTTAATGGCAGGTGGGCAATTTTATTATGGGAACACCTAGCAGGTGGCATCCTGAAGACTATAGGTGGCACACTGGGACATATGAGAGGACTGGGATCTAGCAGACCCAGGTTCAAATCCCCACTGTGTCATGGAAGCTTGCTGGGCGACATTGGTCTGGTCACACACTCTCAGTCTAACATACCTCTCTCTATATCTATACCTTACCAGGTTGTTGTGGGGATAAAATGGAGAAGAGGAGAATTGGGGGGAAAGGTGGGGTATGAAGTAAGTAATAAATAATCATGCGAACAAACACATCCAAATGTGTTCATACACATCTCAGCGGCTCACTAAATGATTGGCTTTCTGCTCATGACCAGAGAAAAGGCAATCATGCACTCATAGTTATTCTAGTCATTCAAATGACCAACTTAAATAAAGTATGGAATCACTTGCAGTTTGTCCCTTCTTGGTCATGAGCTGAACCAGTGATGTGACCATAACTAATCAGGATTTATAGAAAAAAGAGGGCAGGTCATGATGGCAGATTGCAGTAGGTCACAAACAAACAAAAGTTTAAATGTTTGATACTTGGGAACAAGCTTGATGATGTGGATATACCTTAAATGTCATGAATGTAGAGATAAGCCTGTGCTTTTTTTTGCCTTGATTGGGTTATTCGAAAACCCTGCTTCATCCTTTCACCCTAAACTTGAATTCAGATTATTTTTCTACAACAGTATGACATTTTCTGTACACTTCATTTACACCATTTTTAAGTTTTTCTATTAACCATCTGTTTTTAATCAATTAAAATGTACTTCTGTATGTAAAGTGTAAAGCACAACTGCATATCTTCATTTTCACCTTTCCAGGGGGTGAATGGGCTGGCATTATCCTCTGTTGCTTTAAATTTCTCTTCCTACAGTTGTGAGCAAACACAACTTTCTTCTCCTATATTGCTGTTTCTGTCTACTCTTGATGCCAGTGGATATTATTTCTTTCATGCAAACTGAGCCTCCCCTGCCATAATAAATGTTTCATGTTGTTTTTTTCTCTTTTTTTAAAAAAATCAACCTATTTATTTAAAAACCAACCCAGTTTTAGTAACTGCTTGTGGTATGTCCTAATCCTTTAGTTCCGGACAAGAAACAGAAGTTTACATTGGCAATGTGGCCTGATTATCTTACTCTTACTTATAATCAATAATTATGGTGAATTGCCTTTGAATTGCTATAAAACTAGAGTTTGTTCTCAAGGATTCTACTTTATACTACTATATTGTCTATAGTAGTATAAAGTAGAATCCTTGAAAACAAACACAGATCTGCTGTTTCTTCACCCACACAGATGCACACCTTCCCTTGTTCTTAATCTGGCAGAGACTGCCTCTTACATGACTCCATGTATACCTAATGGAACCAATAGAGAACTATCTTTAAGTAGTTAGTACCTATTAAAAAAAAACGTGATCCAGCTATTCTGAACCATTAATGAAACAGCCATGATTTGCCACAATACTGTTACATACTTGGTATAAACCCTTGAAGGAACAGCAGGGAGCCATAAGGACCATCCAGTAGAATGTAACAAATGATCAATGTTAAACATCAAAACACAAAAAAGCAGATATGTTTTCTGGTTTCTTGGCTTGAAAAAAAAAACCATTTGAAAAGTTATGAATTAAATAGTTGAATCTGAGGGTTTTTTACATCACTATTTCAAATAAAGGCTAAATTGAAAGCAGATATACAGGCCATTCCGTAACAGACATAGTGTTGAGGCACTATGGAAGTGCCAAGCTCTGTGTGTCCCTGGCATGATCTTCAACAGCAGCATGATACTTGAAGGGAAGAAGGGTCCAATGGGGATGAAAAATAAAAATGGCTATTAGAAGAGGCAACCTCACTCCTGAAAATGTGACAATTTTCTCATCTTTTAATAATCACAGATGATTTCTGTATATCCCTTAGAAGAGAAAGCCACCAGTAATATGTCCAAAAGTTGACTTAGGAGGACTAGTTGTTATCATGCAACAATAGCACATTCATTTTTTTACTGCTGCCTTAGTGTTGCATTTTACCTAGTTTTTCAGCGGAGCACAAGCTATGTCATATGAAAATCTCAGGTTGACCTGGACCATGGCAGTCACTTAGTTTGGGTGGGTGAAAGAAAGAGTGAAAGAATCTTAGTGAAGTGCCCAGCATCTGTGTAACGATATCCTGAAACCTTGAGTACCTAGTCCAATGTTTATTTGTCTCATGGGCTAGCCACCCACTACCTATTAATCCTCTAAGAAAAAGCAAGCATGACACAGAATGTAGCAAATAGTTCTCTGAAGTTCAGTTATTTCTTTAATTTCCATGTGTATGTAAATGCACATCTCTATAGAAATATATTTAAATATGTAGAACAGTTAAGTGAATGTGTATAGAGTAATGGGATGACACTAGCTGCATTTAATTTTTGCAGCCATTCATCACCTTGGACAGCAGCATGTCTTATACTTTTACTACTGAAGGAATGAACACCATCACAGTGCAGGTCTCAGCTGGTAGCATTCTCATCCAGGACACCAAGGATATCGCTGTACATGGTAAGTGAGTAGAGGATGATCCAAACTGGATCACTGATTCATTACAACATTCACTATTGTTTTTTAAATATTATCGAGCCTGAATAGACTGTGAAATTTCAAGTTCTGAAATCCAAGTTCTATAATTTGTTTACTTTTGATAGCTATCAAAATACGGTACGATTTCATTTGAAACTATGAAGCTCTGTCAATTGAAATATCATTCTGTGTATTAGTTATGATTCTAGTGGGTGGTGAATTAGGATGCAGTGCTTTTGAGGGAACCCTTCCTGGATGTGAAAATATCAAAATAGTATGGGTGGTGTGCAAGTGCTGGCAGCTGTTGATAAGGAATGTGCTATCATCAGTTACAGTGTCTGAATTACTTTCAAGATCAGAAGACACAAATAAGCAATTCTAAGTCTCAAAAAAAAATGGGAAATTTTGCTATATGAGTTATACATCCTAGTGTTTTCCTTTATTCTCCTTTCTCTCTTCCTATAATATCCCCTTCTCCAAACCACACTTATCAAAAGTTAGAAGGATATAAGTGGAATGCTTAGGTCTAAGGAGAGTCTCTAAGGAGAAGAGCCATCTATCATCTGCATAATCGTCAAAGGTTTTCTGTCCATCTCTACTCACTCAAACTTCAGAACTTCTTGGCTGACTTGTATCAGTAAGATGTGATTTCAAAGCTTGTGGCCTACTTGTATTGATGAATAGATCTAAATTAGCAAAATTGTTCTGAGGTCTCCAATGATCTGGCAGACACACCACTCAGCATCTCTGGTACCAGGCTGACCATCTCCTCTGTGACAATAGCACCCAGAGAGGCTACAACATCCTTGTGCTGAAAATTCTGCTATGACATAAATGTCATTGAGATAAGTGAGGCAATCAGAAGATACAGAACTCACATTTGTTAACATAGGAAAACAATCAGCAAGGATGGGTGAAAAGACTCACTGTCCATCAAACTAACAGGTGCTTTACTAATGTCGAAAGAGGCTCTCTGCCCAAAGGCCAAGATATTTTGTTGCTGGCCAGAGGAAAAAAAAACAGTTCTGTGATTTCTAAAGAGCCTTACCATTGAAATTAGCCTTCCATTCCTGCTGTAAGTTAATTAGGAAGTAATTTCTGAGTGCCTCATGAATTGCAATACCCTGATTCGCCTGTCATTAGCACAATTGGTATCTGATTTGTTATGCATTAACCACTCATAGTTGCACATGGGGCTAACAAACAGATAATTCCTGCTTTTGGAAAACAGATTACTTACTATAAGGATTTCCTTAATAGAGCACAGAGCATGCCAGCTAGAATGAACCATTTTCCAAGCACAGGTTCCTGTTTTGTTTTAAGCATACTTTGATTGCTGGATAGTGTTGATGGATTTAAAAGACCTAGAAGAGAAGAGATTCGATTTATATCTCTCCCTTCACTACTCAAAGGAGTCTCAGAGTGGCTTACAATCTTCTTTCCCTTGCTCTCCCCACAACAGACACCCTGTGAGGTAGGTGGAGCTAAGATCAGACTGCCAAGCAATCAACAAACCTCACATCATAAATGAAAACTAGAGTGCTCATCTTGCTTGCTTCCTGTTTGTTCTTTTCTTCCTGCCTTCCTTTAGTCAATTTTCTGATACAAAATACTGTAAGATGGGATAAAAGTCCTTTATAAAAAGGAATTTAATCATCTGTCTTCTTGCTTTTTTTATACAATGTGTTACACGAGTTCCTTCTCTCCCCTTTTCTTCAGTCTCAGACTTTACTTTCAATTTTTACTGTATCAGCAAAAAAACAATTGGAGGCCCACTGCAGTTTTTTAAAAAAAATGCAATGGTGCTTAAATCAGGCCCTATGTATCCTATCTACTAGTACAGAATTAAAAGTTGTCAATGATTTAAATTGTTTTCCTCTTTTGTTCCTGCAAATTGTGGGTTTGAACCTCACATTTCATATTCTTGGTGGAATGCGTCTTTCATAACTAGCTAGCTTTAAAAAATGATCTACTGGGCTTGGAAAGTTAAAAGTAAAGTTAGGTTACATTTCCCTTAATTCATTTGCATTGGGCAGGTATTTGAAACTTTATATGTCAGAGCTGATGCCTGACATATCAGGTCTAATATTCCCCAAATTGATATTTTCATCACAGGAAAATTAATTTTGGAAGTTAGGTTTTGGGGACAAGAATGGCTGAGGATTCCCCCCTTCCCCCCAAATACAATTCTCTGAACAGATATGATCCCATGTACTGGATTTTGTATGTATTTTGAAATTCTGAAATATTTGCTTCAGCTCACCAGGCTAAGGCCACACACAATTTTCTTCTATGCCATAAAAATTAGTGTGACTTAATTCCCCCTTTTTAAAGGAGTTGAATATTTTAGGGTGGACTTTGACTTTGGCTTTCTTCTGACAGAATATTTCCAGTCTCAGTTATTATCATTCTCTCCTAATTTGGATTATCACAACCCTGACATCCCTGAATGGAGAGAGGATATCAGCAGAGTCATCAAGAGAGCTCTGGTACAGGTGAGTACCCATGTCCAATGGAATAATGGGAATTATTTTCTTAAATTCTGAATAAGCTGTGGCAGGACAGTTCAAAGAAGAAAGTTGTTATGAGCTGCAGCTACAGCTGCAGCTGCAGCTACAGTTCTGTTTAAAATCAACACAGAACATTGATAGTCTTTACAGAAAATCATGCAATTATCTCAACATTTTTGGATCATTTGTCAAGTCCTGAATTATTATTAAAGAAAATCCAGTCAAATTTACTTCACCCTCTACCAAGGAACATTTTTAACTTCTTGATATTTGCAGTCTTTATCTCATTTGTTCTCTAGTACCCTAGATAGCAAATTATATTACTGTTCTATAGATAGTGAACTCAGATAACAGAGCAATTGAATGGTTAGTAGTGTCAGACTATAATAGGACCCCTGGGTAGGGATAGGCATGAACTGGCTCATGAACCAAGTTCATGGCCAGTCAACCAACATGAACTTTCCACAAACTTTCCAGTCGTTCTTGGTGCTTCATTACAGGTTGTGAATGGATACATTTCCAGACAGACTGTCTCAACTCAGTTTAAATATGTATTTATTTATTTATTTTAATATATTTCTATTCCACCCATTCCCCATAGGGCTCAGGACGGAGCACAACATATAATAAAACAATAAAATACAATAAAAACATTTTATGAACACACAACTCAGCAGCACTCAGAAAATTTCCAAATTATCACAATATTGCCCACCCTGGCTGTCTCATATCATGACAAGATGTTATCCCATAAAGATGGGATATTATTCCATTTTATATCACAGGTGACAATGCTAACAGGGGAGGCTGGCCAGATCAAGAAAGAGACGCCCACAGCCTCAACTAAAAGCCTGGAGGGACAGCTCAATTTTATAGGCCCTATGGAAAGCTAATAGGCCAGGTAGGGCCTGGATCTTTGTAGGGAGCTGATTCCACCAGGTTGGGGCCAGGACTGAAAAAGCCTTGACCCTAGTTGAGGCAAGGCAGGCATCTCTTGGGCCAGGGATGGCCAACAGATGTTGGGAGGCTGAACATAACGACCTCCCGGGCATATATGGGAGGAGACAGTCCCGCAGGTATGTTGGTCCCAGGCTGCATAAGGCTTTAAACATTAAAACTAAAACCTTGAAGCAGACCTAGTACTCAATAGGCAGCCAGCGCAGACTGCAGAGCACCGGCTGAATGCCCACTCATAAAGGTGATGCAGTCAGCAGGCAAGCCACCGCATTCTGCAGCAGCTGCAATTTCAGGATCAGTCTCAAGGGCAAGTCAGCGTAGAGTGAGTTACAGTTGTCTAGTCTGGAAGTGACCATTGCATGGACCACTGAAGCCAGATCCTGGGGGGATAGATATGGTGCTAGCTGCCTGATCTGCCGAAGATAACAAAAGGCAGACCTGGCAACCATCGTGATCTGGGCCTCCATGGAAAGGGAGGCATCCAAGATCACTCCCAAGCTCTTCACCTATGACACTGTTCAAGGCTGGGAGCTGGATGCACATAACCACCACCCTCCGGCCCAGGTGCAGGACCTCCATCTTAGCTGGATTCAGCTTCAGCCGGCTCTGTTGTAACCACCCACCCATGGCTCCCAATGCCACACTGCAAGAGTTAAAACAGGATGAATTCACTGAACTCTTCCCCTACCATAATATGACATTTTCCATTTACTGTATGCTGAAAATTCACATGGGCCTAACCTATGCCATATGTCCAATTAACTGTTTGCCCTTTTAATCATCCTGTTCCTAAGTTTCAAACGTATTACACAGTATTAAAATGTGAAAAATAATGTCCACATAAAATTAAATGTGTAACAAAAGCTATAATTTCATTTTGAATTAAATGCTTAACCCTAGCTGTGAAATTTCTATCCAGACAGAAAGTCTGATGTTACTTTGCATACCAGCTGGATTTTAAGTTTTGAAGTTTCTGAAAGAAGGAATTTCTGTTACAACTAATTCTCATGTGTATCCTGAATGGGTTGGAAATTGCTCTTCCATACTACGTGGAGGACCAGGCTCAGAAAATGAACATGGTATTTGTTCATACGTATTGTTATAAGTGGACATCCTCATAGACTTGATTTCATGGAAATCTCCATCCAAAGATGATTCAAGTTGTGGTGGACTTCCTATTGGTAACAACCAATGAAAGATAAACATGTTAGGCAGCAGTGAAATTAATAGGACTTATGCTACTCTTGCATATATGAATGGGCATCCCTATCAAACAACCCAAAATTTTCAGTGGGGATTTGTGAATGCTGAGATGTTCACATAATGTATCTATAGTTTCTTTTACCACTTGCAATCCATTAAGTTATGAGCATGTGCCAGCAGCAACTGCCTGCCTGCTGTCTATGTGTTGGAGAACAAATATGCTGAAAATATTTCAAAGTTCAAGCAAATATTCACTATGAACATCTGAGATACTCAGTTCAAGAGAAAATAGGCATTACAAGCAAAGTTATTTTTATAGAACATGCCATCTTACAGAATTTATAGGCAAAAAGTAGACAGGTCTCTGCCTCAAGGAGCTTGCACGAAGAACACAGGGCAGGGGGAGCCAAGGGTAACAAAGAATGAATATAACCAATGTCAATGCTTGAGGACTTAGTTGGAGTCCAGTAGCACCTTTAAGACCAACAAAGTTTTATTCAGAATGTAAGCATTCGTGTGCATGCACTAGGCTTTCCAATCCCCAGGTCCCAGCAGGGGTTCTTCCACTTTCCCAGGCTCCTTCCCGCCCCCAGTCAGCTGGCCAGCCGGGGGAAGCCCTGCCCCCAGAGGACCATGTGCCTTTCCACCTCCGGAGGCTTCAGTCTCCGATTGAAAGGCTTCCTCTTAGGATGGTGTGTCTGTGTTACTTTGAAGAAGTTGGCAGCAACTTGTGAGTAGAGAGGCCAGTCCCTTGCTTCAGAGTCACCAGAAACGTGGTGGGGAGGGGGGGAAAGAAACGTCTGCTGAGCACTTCATTATTCCCTATGTGGAGATCGATTCTTATAGGTTATAATGGGGAATTGATCTGGAGGTTTCAGGGGCTCTGGGGGAGCTGTTTTTTGAGGTAGAGGCACCAAATTTTCAGTATAGTATCTAGTGCCTCTCCCCAAAGTAACCCCCAAGTTTCAAAACGATTGGACCAGGGGGTCCAATTCTATGATCCCCAAAAGAAGGTGCCCCTATCCTTCATTATTTCTTATGGAAGGAAGACATTTAAAATGGCCAGAACTCTCTGGGAGTTCAATTATGTTTGTCACACCCTTGTTCCTGGCTCCTCCCCCAATGTCTCCTGGCTCCACTCCCAAAGTCCCCAGATATTTCTTGAATTGGACTTGGCAACCCTAGCATGCACATTTCATCAAGCAATGAAATGGGGTACAGTGATCAGAGTTACATATAGCTGGTGGGCAGTGATTAACCATGCAAAATAGTACCAAGTCACAATCTATGCTGAAATAGTATAATTAACAAATTGAAAGAACAACCAGTTTGGTTTAGGTACCATTTGTTGTTGAGGACTTTGTTACAGTTCTCAATGAGAATTAAGAAACAAAACCAATTTAAGTGGCTTTGACAAAGACCAGGGCCAGCTTGAGGATTTTGGTTGTCCTAGACAAACTGCTCTCCCGTGGGAAGGTGGCACTCACTTTCCTCCCCTCTGCACACAGAGAGGTGGGAGAGGTGGCCTCTAGCAGCAACGCAGCAACCTCTTTGCCTCTAGCAGCAACGCAGACCCTGGTGACGGATCATGCTAGTACCCCCTGTCCTTGCCCTCCCCCTGTGCCAAGGGGATGCAGGGGGACAAGGGATTGGCCACCTGTTTTCCTTACCCCATGGCAGCATAAGCAGCATAAGCACTTGTGCACACCCTCTTTGTCTCTCCCCATACCCTGTGGAGACAGAAAGATGCCACCCTTCTTCCTCTCTTCCAGTGGACAATGTACACCCACGTTGTCCTCTGCAGCAACTCCTGTGGCATCCTGCCCCAATGCCAATCTTCAATGGAGGGCAGCAGTCTGATTGGTTAGATTACCTCAGAAATGTCAGTGGCTGATTTCACCTGACATTTCTTCTCTATGTTATTTTGACAGGGTGGGACAGCCAGAGTTTTTCAGCAAAGAAGAAAACACGTTACTAGGGAGGCTCAGTCAGACAGGGAAAGAAAAACTGAGGGGAAAATCTTGCCTCTGAGGGAGGAAAGTGGATGGGGCCATCATAGTACCTTTGTATATTCATCTGACATATTGACATTTGTTGCATGACAGGTGCTGGACAGATAGATTAAAATATAGGGTAGAATACAATTGTCAGGTGGGGTCTGAAACTGGATCATGGAATAATTCAGATCCTTTGGTTCTTTGTCTCAAATTTATTTTTCACTCATCATTCTCCTTTATTGCAGAAGGAGTACATTCATATTGTTTCTATTTACTTGGCATACTGGATTTTTTTTTTTGCCTGGAACACAGTGTGAACATTTACAATTTTGCTCACTTCTTATCTCCATCGAGCAAAAACTTGTTTGATGTTATTTAATGGTAACCCTTTGATCAAATGCGTTCTTGCTTGAGCTTGATTTTCAGTATTCTAAGAATGCTGTAAGATGTACATTGTTAAAATAAACCTGTTTCAAAAAATACATTTGCTCTGCCTTGAGACCAAACATTCAGCTCTAACCTGATTGCAGCCCTCTTTTTCACATGGAGTGTTATTAACAGCTGTATATGGTATAGGAGAGCCATGTGGGTTGATAACTAGAAATCAATCATGTTCATGCAAAGTGGAAGTGTACCTCTTTTGGAAGATAGAGAAAATTGCATTTTGGTTCATTTTACCCTTAGAATAAAGTACAGTGAAATTTATGAAAAGACAGCAGTGCGCTGGAATATGAGAATAGGTTCGGTGAGAGGGAGTTATATCAGGTATCTGTGGCCCCACCAACACATTGCAAACTGAACCCAGACCCTCCAAAATCTAGCTTGATTCAAAAGGTGTGATTTCCAGCCAACAAAATCCTGTGTGTGTGTTGGGGGGGAGGGTCTTTTATATTGACTTAGGGCCTTTCTGTACCCTAGGCTCACCCTGATTGTTGGCAGCTGATTAACAAGCTTTAGAACCATTTTGGCCATGGATCGTCTACACGTCTGCCATCCCTCTGCATTTTTGCAGTTGTGGAGTCAGTTTATTGTCTTCTGCATGTGCCTTAATTTAAGTAGTTAGGATTTTTAAGGAAGGGTTTCATCATCAGTGGTGGTATTATCAGTAGTGTCACAACACCCCTCCTCCTTTTAGTTTTTGCATGTGCTTATATCAGTATATTGATATGATGGGTGTTTTTTTTAAAAAAATGACACTAAAATATTGTTATATTGATATACCATTGTAATTAGAGGGTTAACAGGTCCTCTGAATTTACAGCTTTTGGGGTTTTAAAAAGTACCTAGCCCTTCTGTCACAGAAATATAAGGGAAAAGACATATCTCCATAAGAGAAGAGACAAAGTTTTACTTTTTTCTAAAAAAAACAGGTAATTCAGCAAACCCACTAAACCTATCATTACAATGGTATATCAATATATCCATAGAGGGATATTAATTTTAAAAAAATAAAAATTGAAGTGTCTTTAGGGCAGGGGGTGAATAGGGAATGGTTTTATATTGACAACAGTCCAGTAATTGAAAAACAGGTTGAAGGAGGATGGGGGCGCATGGGACAAAGAAAAGTGACAGAAATATTATGCACAAGGAAAAAGGTGATTCAGAATTGACTTTCAATAAAAGACTAGAATAAAAGTGGTCTCAAAAGAACTGGGGGGGGGGGGAGAGCACTTCCCCCAAAGCAAAAGCTAAAGGAACAAAAATGTGTGCATAAATCAGAGGATAAACCAACGTGCAGGACCAGAGCCAATGGCAAAACCCCATGTGGAAAAGCCCCTTAGTGAAGCAAAGTGAGAAGATGCAAGAGAACTGGCTCAACAAGGCTTCATTTTTTGAATGCTGCCCTGGTCATTTGAGGATCCTGGAAATGGAATCATAGCTATTGGCATTTGCAGATGCTACCATTGCTTGCTCTCAGCTACATCCAAGGCTTGAAGTTCCCGAGATCCCTCTTCAGCATTCCTCACATCAAGAAAGGTAATGGGAAGCTGAGGGAAAATATTGTTGCAGGCTACCTTCAGGGTGTGCTAAGCTACTGATGATATCATGAAGAACATAATGGGTTGTTGTACCCATACCAATTCAGAATGGATCTGAGACATAATATGGTTAATTTTGGATATCTGGTTGGCATCCTCAAAATTAGTCTATTTTAGTCAATCCCTTTCCATCACATGGGTGCTACTCAGTCATCTCTAAACCAATGTGCTGGTGGTCGAAAGTGCCATCATGTTGCAGCCAAATTATGATGACTATGTAGGTGTGCCCAGAGTCGGAAGTGACTGGTGCTTGCACAGGGGACTACCTTTACCTTTTAATGTAGGTGTGACAGGCTAGGTTCTGCCGCTCTCTAACAGCAACCAATGAGAGCTGATGGAATGTTGAGAATTGGAGATTGGAAAAACAGCAGTTCAGAACAACAGTTAAGAGTTGGTAGCAGAGGAGTTGGCAACTTAGTCACTAGGGGGAATGGTCTGACAGCAAAACTGTGCAGAAGAGCTGCTTAGAGCAGGCTTAAAATTATCTATTTGTAACCAAAGAATCTCCGTTTTAGGAGCTGAAACTTAGTTCAAAAGCTCATTGGAAGTGAAATATTGTTAATTATACCCGGGGTGGAATTCTAGCAGGAGCTCATTTGCATATTAGGCCACACCCCCTGATGTAGCCAGTCCTCCAAGAGCATATAAAAAAAGAATCTTGTAAGCTCTTGGAAGATTGGCTACATCGGGGCATGTGGCCTAATATGCAAAGGAGCTCCTGCTAGAATTCCACCCCTGCTTATACCATACTTTGCTTGGTGCTTTGTTCATATCATAAATGGAAATTTTCTTGCTTTGATTAGTTGTATGGGCTGTGTGTCTAAGGGATAAAAGCATACACTCATACAATTTAATTTCTCTCTCTCTCTCTCTCTCTCTCTCTCTCTCTCTCTCTCTCTATATATATATATATATATATATATAATAGTATATGAATAAATGATGGCAGCAAATGATTAGAACATTGTTTGAGCCCCAACCTCAAATTCTCTGTGTGACTGAGGGCTTATTATAAATTATTTATTTATTTATTCAACTTCTATCCCGCCTTCCCCGCCAAAGCAGGCTCAGGAGGCTCACATTGAAAGGTCATAAAAACCAGTATTAATGAGCTGTAACATAAAAATATAAAATACATCATAGATAAAAACTTATAAAACAATGTCATAAAAATGGCAGGTGCTATTTCATCTAACAGTGGAATATATTATTATTAAAGGGGGCTGGGCTATCTTTTTGTGGATGTCTCTGGAAGTGAGAGAGAGGACCTGAGGTGTGAAATGGTCATGGCCATATATTTTATAAGAGATCCATATATTTTATAAGAGATAAGCGGGTAGCTTGTGACATTCTAACCTATGTATAACCCATAACCTAAGAGAGGTTTAAGAGGGTGGTGGGCACTCTGTGTAAGGGAAAAGGGATGTCACAGTAGTTTTTTCCAAGGCAAGAGATAAACAAAGATGGTTTACCATTACCTGCCTTTGTCTAGCAACCCTGATCTCCAAGATCAGTTTGGCTTCTAGGATCAGGTGAGAAAGCTAGCGTGGGCCATCCAGGTCTTTGCAAAAACCAACTTCAGTAGTACGTATTTGATTCTTATAAGTAAAAAAAAAATAAAAATGTTTCTGAGATGCCTTGTACATTTTGACACGTATACACACAAACGTAGGATGCTTGTGAATTGTAGGTGAGATAAATAACTGGAACAATACTCCAACCTTGCAAAGATGTAAGATACTGGCTACAAGTTCAGCACTGCAATGCAATTTTTCTGTTAAGATTTGTTGCAGGGGAGAATGACCAGGAAGCTACTCAAATACTCCTTATCCTGAGCAATATAGCATGGAGGCAACCAGTGCTCTAAGCTGAGTTAGTGTGAACTAGCTTACAGTTTCTTAGCCTCTGGTTTGCACATTTTGTATTAGCTCAGGAAAAATGGACCCAGAGCAAACTAATTTATCTAGTAGCTCACAACTTTAATGCCAGTAGCTCACAGTAGCTCAGTAGAATTTTTGCTCACAGGACTCCACAGCTTAGAGGGAATATTGGAGGCAACACGTTTTACCACTTCCTTCACATGCTGTGTGGAAGTCAGTTTTTATGGGTCAGGGTAGATTTCAGTGCTTTGGGTTAGGCATCCTGGGTATTAATTCTATCATCACTCCATTCTAGGATAGTAAAAATGACTAGTGAAGTTGTTGCCTTTGCAAATCAAAGAGGCCTTAATTGCATAAGGATTTAGAGGAAGCATGTGTCCTCTGAACCTAATTAATCTCCAACAGTCTGGACACTTTTAGCTTCATAATACCTATACCCATGAAGTTCAGCATTATTGATTGAGGGGATTAGGAATCAGGGCTGGGTACCTCAAAGTGGGTATCTCAAGGATACTTTTTGACATCCTCAAGAGATACCCAGCTATCATCAACATTCTGTGGTTCCTGAAAGACAGGTTGTTTGAGTGAAGGGTCATGCAGTCCTAAGGGCAGGAGAGCAGGCAGGGCACAAAAACATGTTGGGGTGAAACAGGCCACAGTATACTGATTACAGCAACAGGACCATTAGTATGGCATAAGGCATAGATCCAGGCATTGAGTGATTTGCCTGCTGGCCAATGAATTCCTTTCCCAGCCTGCCTGCTGGGAATAGACCTGGGATGGCAAGTTAAGTGTGTGTATATATTTTGGTTTTGGGTGTGTGGTTTCCACTTGGTTTTGTCGATCCATTTTTATTATTTTCATATGATATATGCCTTTTGCATGCAGTTTATACAGCATGTGTTACTTGTACTTACAGCATAATGCATACTGCTGATTTATTATCTCATAAATAACATTAAAATGTATATATATATTGTGGAAAAATTCTATGTGAGGAAAAACAAATATGCAAAAATAATAATCAGTCTGAGTTGCGTAAGGGAGAAGTAAAACCTGAGCAGAGATTTTTTAGGCTGAACAGCAGAGATGAGAAATTTGAAATCATTTAAATCATATCAGGTCAAATGATTTTCTTTTAACATTTCTATTAAGTAGCTGGTTTGGTAATTGCATTGAAGTGTTATCAAGTACTTTTCCAGTGTAAGAACTTAAACAGATTATCTTGAACTATAGACTTTCATATACCTGAGAAAACATTCCGGTTTAAGAATACTTGAAATAAGCTTTATGATTAAAGTGGACAAGATGGGCACTTGGTTTCTGAAAAATACACCATAAATTTTGGACCCCTTAGACAGTGATATTTGTATATAAAGATGGAGACAAGGCTTAATGGAGCTTTCCACTCTTTTACACACTAGAACTTGTACACGATAAACAAAGAATCTGAGTATTTATTTATAACATTTAAATGCTGCCTTTCCATCCAACACACAGGGAATATCAATGAATTAAAGCATTTAAAACATTGTCAATATTTAAAATCTATATATAAATGTTTAACAATATAATAAAAACATATACATACAAATAAACACAATCAGGGAGAAGGGTCAATAAGAGTTTACTAGGGGTATGCCAAATGAAACAATAAAATCCTTATCCACTGGTGGAAGGCAACGGCAGAGGGAGACAGATGAATCTACTTGGGGAGGGAGTTCCAAAGTTTTGGTTCCATGATCAAGAAGGACCTTTCTCAGTTTTCCATCCTATTACTATTACTAGTAATCCTTCATCTCATTCTTTTTTTTAGGTGACTGGTATCCCTGAAGAACAAGTTCTGGTGGCAGTATTCCCTGGTTTGCCCACTGCTGCTGAGCTGTTCATCCTGCCCCATCAAAACATGTCAGAGAGAAGGAAAGGTAGTGAAGGTGACTTGGAACAGGTAAGGCAAGGCAAGGCAAATACTTCTCATGTGGATATTGTACTACACAAAATCTTTCCCCCTTTTTCACACAATGTTAACAAATGAAAAGTTTTCTGTGTGTAGTTAGTTTTAATTCTAAACAGGCTCAGAGGTTCTTGGCTAGTTATACTGCAGCATGGGAAGGGTTAAACAGAGGGCCAAACAAAGGACAAGGATTAAAACTGAGGGTACAGGGCTGTCTTATGTTCTAATATCACTTTTAAACTTTATTACACCTATAAAGTACTAATACCAGAGGGTAGGGACAGTGAGTTCACAGATAAGACAGGCTTTTGTAATAGAAAAAAGGGGAAAAAAGACAAATGACAAAACAAACTGCAGCTAGGGTTTAAGTACAGCTATGGCTTAAAAACTGGTGTGTCTCATTTTAAACTAAATCAAAAGTTTTAAGCTAATTCCTATATTCTTTAAAGAAGGGTGTTTTTCTTCCTACAAGAAAACAAGCAGTTAGATACTTCCTGTAACTACTGATGGTATTCAGCTAGAGTCTTCTTTAATCCAAACCTAGAAGTGCTAAATTAACAACAGCTGGCATTATGCCATTTGCACTGGCTACCTATTGATTACCAGATTTGTTTCAAGGTTCTGGTATTGTCCTTCGAGGCCCTGCATGGCTTGGGACTGACTTATTTGAGGGACCATGTCTCCCTCTATGTGCCCCGAAAGGCTTTACGCTCAGAAAATTAACATCTCCTGGTTGTCCCTGGCCCTAAGGATGTTCATCTGGCCTTGACTAGAGCCAAGGCTTTTTCTGCCCTGGCCTGGTGGAACATGCTCCTGTTGGAGGTTAGAGCCCTGCCAGATCTACCTTTTTGCAGGACCTGCAAGATGGAGCTGTTCTGCCAGGCCTTTGGGCGAGGCAGTGGGCATCCAAACTAAACTAAATTGGCCTCCCTTGCTGAAGAATTTTACATTCAATGGCCCATTTAAAATATGACATAATTGACTATTGGCCAGCTGGAAATTGTACTAAAATGATAAGAACATAAGAGAAGCCATGTTAGATCAGGCCAATGGCCCATCCAGTCAAACATTCTGTGTCACACAGCGGCCAAATATATATATATATATATATATATATATATATATATATATATATACACACACACACACACACTGTGGCTAATAGCCACTGATGGACCTCTGCTCCATATTTTTATCTAACCTCCTCTTGAAGGTGGCTATGCTTGTGGCCGCCACCACCTCCTGTGGCAGTGAATTCCACATGTTAATCACCCTTTGGGTGAAGAAGTACTTCCTTTTATCCGTTTTAACCTTTCTGCTCAGCAATTTCATGGAATGCCCACGAGTTCTTGTATTGTGAGAAAGGGAGAAAAGTATTTCTTTCTCTACTTTCTCCATCCCATGCATTATCTTGTAAACCTCTATCATGTCACCTCGCAGTCGACGTTTCTCCAAGCTAAAGAGCCCTAAGCATTTCAACCTTTCTTCATAGGGAAAGTGTTCCAGCCCTTTAATCATTCTAGTTGCCCTTTTCTGGACTTTCTCCAATGCTATAATATCCTTTTTGAGGTGCGGCGACCAGAACTGCACACAGTACTCCAAATGAGACGGCACCATTGATTTATACAGGGGCATTATGATACTGGCTGATTTGTTTTCAATTCCCTTCCTAATAATTCCCAGCATGGCGTTGGCCTTTTTTATTGCAAACGCACACTGTCTTGACATTTTCAGTGAATTATCTACCACGACCCCAAGATCTTTCTCATGGTCAGTCTCTGCCAGTTCACACCCCATCAACTTGTATTTGTAGCTGGGATTCTTGGCCCCAATGTGCATTACTTTGCACTTGGCCACATTGAACCGCATCTGCCACGTTGATGCCCACTCACCTAGCCTCAACAGATCCCTTTGGAGTTCCTCACAATACTCTCTGGTTCTCAGCACCCTGAACAATTTTGTGTCATCCGCAAACTTGGCCACTTCACTGCTCACTCTTCTGTCTCCTGCTCTGAACCAGGAGGTTTCTATTGATTTTATTATCTTAAGTGTTTGACTATGTTGTAATCCACCATGAACCCATCCATGGGGTAGAGTGGAGTATAAATTTACTAAATAAATAAATAAAATTTGAAATTAAATTAGTATTTCAAGTAAAAGGCAGCCTGTGAAGGAAAAGAGCTCTTGTCTGAGTAGCTCTCTTTCAGCAATGCCTGATCTAGAGAAGAGTGGATTAGAACTGGCCTCTGAGAGGATGATAAACAATATTAACTCTCTGGCCAGGTCTAGAGGATACAGGAGGGAGGTTGCAGGCCTCACATGTCTGGGGACATCAGTGTTTATATGCAAATGCTAAAAGTGTCCAAGGTAAAATGGGAGACATGGGATGTTTAGTGTCAGAGGAGAACATAGACATTGTGGGGATTTCAGAAACTTGGTGGGATGAGGATAATCCATGGGATACAGTGATTCCTGGATATAAATTATACTGGAAGGACAGGGAAGGAAGGGTGGAGATGGCACGCAGCCCACCCCCGGAACAAGGATGGGTTGCGGGTGCCCGGGAGGAGCATCCAGAGCGCTCATGTGCCTGTCTGCCACTCCCCAGGTGCTTCCCCGGCCATCCAGATGGCTGGGGAGGCACCTCAGAGCTGCCTCAGATATTAGGTACCATTTTGGAAGTTGTACCTTTCTGCAGTGGCTTCCAGCTGGACCAGGGCAGGATGAGTATGGGACCGGGACAGCAGGCAGATATGTGCATTTGGACATGCTATTTAGATTCGCTCACCTGCCATCCCCGGGGCAGCTTAAACTGCCCATCTGTAATCATCCATAAGTATTTTAAAAGGTCTGCATGGTTAACAAAATAATGGAAGCAGTAAAAGGTAAGAAGGATTCCTTTGAGCATTGGTAGTCTAGTCTGAATGAAGTAAATAAAAGGGAGCACAGACTCTGGCAAATAAACTTCAAGTCAGTGATCAGACAGGCAAAAAGGGACTATAAAGAGAAGAGATTGGATTTATACCCCACCCTTCACTACCCAAAGGAGTCTCAGAACAGCTTACAATCTCCTTTCCCTTCCCTTCCCCACAACAAACACCCTGTGATGTAGGTGGGACTGAGAGCTCTGACAGAAACTGCTCTTTCCAGAACAGCTATGAAAGAATTTATGACTGACTCAAAGTCACATCAGGTGCATGTAGAGGAGTGGGGAATCAAACCTGGTTCTCCCAGTACACTAAGCAGCTGGCTCTCAGGAACATATTGCAAAAAATATATAAAGATCAACAATAAACATTTCTTCAAATACATTAGAAGCAGAAAATCAGCAACGGAGACAGTGGGGCTCTTGGATGACCAAAGGGTAAATGGATTACTAAAGGATGATAAGGTTATGGCAGAGAAACTAGATGCAATTTTTTGCCCCAGTATTCACTTTGGAAGTTGGAAGGTGCTCTTTCCAAACAATTTTTGTTAGTAACATATGGCAATAGATTCAATTTCTTATATCATTAATAACTGCTTTTTTCTCTATCCCATATATTACTTTCTACCTACCCCTCCCCCCATTACTTGACCCCCGCCAGTGTACTGTAATTAAAACATCATTATAAAAGGTACCCCTATTTAATAAGAACCAAAATTCATAATCTGCTCCCACTTATACTTAATCATTATCAAAGATTGTCCAATGTCCTTTTATCTTTCATTCTTTTTCTACATATCTTCTGAACTTCTTCCACTCCATCTTAAATACTTCTAAATCATAGTCTCTTAAAGTTCTTGTTAACTTATCCATTTCACTCCATGTCATAACTTTTACATGTATTTTTTCTTGCTTCCACAACTGCGCATACAATGCCCTAGCAGCTGAGAGCAAGTACCAGATTAAAGTTCTATCTTCTTTTGGAAATATTTCCATTTGTAATCCCAACAGAAAAGTCTCTGCAACTTTGTTAAATTCATATCCCAAAATCTTAGAAATTTCTTGCTGTATCATCTGCCAAAACATTTTAGCTTTTTCACAAGTCCACCACATATGGTAGAAAGAACCTTCATGCTTTTTCCATTTCCAGCACCTGTCCGGCATCTTATTATTCATCTTTGACAGTTTTTTAAGAGTCATATGCCATCTATACATCATCTTAAAACAATTTTCTTTAATACTCTGATATGTTGAAAGTTTCATAGAGTTCTTCCACAAATATTCCAAGTTTCCATCTGTATTTCTTTGTTTACATTAATTGCCCATTTAACCATTTGAGGTTTCACTACTTCATCTTCTGTAGACCATTGTAGAAGTAATTTATATACTTTTGAAATTAATTTATCATTGTCTCCAAACAGAACTTTTTCCATTTCCGTTTGTCTTTTCTTATTCTTTCAGTTTTAATGTCATTCTCCACAAAGCTCTTTATTTGTTGCATTTGAAACCAATCATATTTATGCTTCAACACTTCAGCAGTTTTCACTTCTATTTTGCCACTTTGAATTTTTAATAGTTGTTTGTATGACAACCACTTTTCTTCACCTATCTCAGCTGTTATTTTTATTACTTCAGCTGGCACTATCCATAACGGTCTTCTCTCATCTCCATATTTCTTGTATTTCATCCATGTATTTAACAATTTTTTTTATAATGGTGAGAGAAAAAACCGTCCATCTTCTTTTTTCCATAATACAAATAGGCGTGTCAGCCAAATTTATTTCTGTGACCTTCCAGCAGTAAGAGTGTTTTATTTAACGTTATCCATTCTTTTATCCACACTAAACAAATTGCTTCCTGATATAATTTTAAATTTGGTAGTTGAAACCCACCTCTCTCCTTTGTATCTGTCAAAATTTTCATTTTAATCCTTGGTTTCATCCCAGCAAATACAAATTCTGAGATTTTTCTTCACCACTTATCAAATTGTTTATTATCCTTCACAATAGGAATAGTTTGAAACAAATACATTATTCTTGGTAAGATATTCATTTTAATTGCAGCTGTTCTACCCAACAATGACAAATTAAGCTTGTTCCATTTTAATGTATCTTCATCCATTTTACGCCATAACTTCTCATAATTGTTTTTAAACAGATCAATATTCTTCATTGTTATCTCCACCCCCAGATATTTTACCTTGGAGGTGACTTCACAGCACGTTAGTCTCTGTAGTTCTTGTTGCTTGTTCTTCTGCATATTTTTACACAAAATTTTTGATTTCTCTCTATTAATACAAAGTCCCGCCAACTCCCCATATTCTTGTATTTTAGCTAACAACAAAGATGTAACTTGTACGGGGTTTTCATTTATAAACATTATATCATCAGCAAAAGCTCTGTATTTGTAAGTAAATCCTTTTATTCTTAATCCTTCTATATCTTTTTCTTTTCAATTGCCAAGCCAAATACTTTCCCGATTTATTTGCTCCCTCAAAAGATTTCTGCTGAAGTCTTTTCAAATTCCATTCCACTTCTTTATTTAGCAAATATCTAATTTGAGTTTGTAATATTGTAATTTCCCTTAACATTTTCTTTTTCCCTGGCCTTTTTCTCAACTCCCCTTTCTTTTTTTTAATTTCATTTTGAATGTCCAACAACTGTTTTTCTTTTGCTCTCTTATCTTTATTATTCAAAGTAATCAATATTCCTCTCATTACTGCTTTGTAGGCATCCCAGATTCTATATCCTCTTTGTCATTCATTTGGAAAAAAGCTTTAGATTCATTTTCTAGGTATGTCACTGTTTCTTTACTCTGTAGCAAATCTTCATTCAATCTCCATCTTCTCAATTTCTTGGACAATTTGTAATCCACATTATTGGGTTGTGATCAGCACCAATTTTAGGTAGAATCTCTATTTTCTTTGTTAGAAGACCTAAATCTTTAGTCCCCCACAACATGTCAATTCTAGAAAAAGTTTTGTGTCTTGCTGAAAAAAAAGTATAGTCCCGAACCTCAGGGTTAAATTTCCTCCATATATCTTCCAAATTTTCTTGTTTAACCAATTCAAAAAAAGACTTTGGCAATTTTCCTTCCTTGCTATTATTTTTTCTCTCTCCAGGCCTATCCAATAAGTTCTTAACTGTTCCATTAAAGTCACCCATTTTCAAAACTTGGTCATAAGTCAGTTCATCAAGCTGTTGCATAATGTCTTTTTTAAAAAGCATCTTTTGCACCATTAGGCGCATGCAGTCCCAATAACAACATTTTCTTTCCATTTAATATTGTTTCTACTGCTACAAATCTTCCATCTTTATCTTTAAACACTAATTTTGGCACCTATTCTTGTTTAATATAAAAAACCACTCCCTTTTTCTTCTGTTCAGCCAATGAAAAAAATTCCACTCCCAATTGTTTATTCCATAAAAATTTGTAATCCTTTTGTTTAATGTGCACTACTTGCAGACAAATTATATTACAATTTTGTTTCTTAATCCAATGAAATGTTGCCCTTCTTTTTTGTGGTGAATTTAGTCCATTTACATTCCAAGACAATAATTTGTAATCCATCATGGTGGAAATTCTTTGTTTTCTTCAAAAAATCTATGCATTTCCTGCACATTTGTAATTGTGATTCTTTTCCCTTGAAGTTCAAAACTCAAACCTTCAGGTATTATCCATCTAAACATTCCATTGTCTCTCAATTTTTCTGTCAAATTTTTATATGTTCTTCTGTCATTTATCACTTGCCTTGGCAACTCCTTCATGATTCTCACTGTACTGCCTCCCACTATCAATGTCTTTTCAAAGTTTTTGTTCATGATCCTTCCCACCATTTCCTTTGTCATATATTTTATAACAACATCCCTGGGTAAATTATTTTTCTTGGCATAAAGTGAGTTCACTCTGTATATATAGTCATACATATTTTTAGACTGTTCAGGATCTTCCTCTAAAAAATCTGCAATTATTTTTATTATATATTCTTTTAAATTCCCATCCTCCTTTTCAGGTACTCCTCTCAGATGTATCTGAGTATCCATCAATTTGCAGTCATGGATTGTCACTTTCTCTTGCACTTTCAACAAGGTGGAATCATATGCTTTCATTTTCCCTTCTACCTCCTGCACTTTCTTAGAAGTTTCCTCTGTTTCCTTTCTGAGATCTTCCATGTCTTTTTTAATCTCTGCAATAATTTCTTTTTTCAGTTCATTTATCACCTATCTCATACCTTTCATCATTCTGGCCTCCATTGCCTCTAATTGGTCCTGCATTTTTTCCAATGAAGTAGCCCTTGTGTGGGGCTGCTTGTGTTCAGACATTTAGCAAAAAATTGGACCTCACCAATTTCAAATTCGACTATCAGATTCAAAAGAATAGGACTTGCCTTTTATAACAAGCCCAATTTCGCCATCCTCTGAGCCCCCAAAGTCAAGATATTTATTTTTAAAGTTTTTAAATCTTTCAAAATGGCAGTCGAAACTTTTTACTGCTTCTTACAATTTTTCCCCCTTTTAAAAAGATCTGAGGTCCACACAAATAATAAGTCCAATAATATTTATCTTCTTATCCTCTTCTCAGTTAACTCCAACAATTTTTAATGCCCCAAATTCTTTAAAAACATTATTTTAATTTTGACCTCCCAGCAATGGCCGCCGATGTTTCTCAATGGTAGTATATTCCTAGAGTAGGTTTTCCTTCCGTTACTTCCTGCTTTAGTTCCCACGAAGTCTCATTCACACTAGCAAGGAGATCTCACGATACTTGACGTACTTCCTGTACGGCTTGAATGTGCTGCAGGTCTGTGACGATGGTGCTCTTTTTTCCAAAACCACAAGTAGACTAAACAATAAATTCCTTTGCACTTTTTAGCACTGTCCTTTATATTTATAAAGTCCGAATTTCACCTCTTCCTCCCCTCTTCTTCCAGACTTTCTAAATTTTCCTTTCCCACCTTTTAAATTTATTCCATTAAGCTGTAAATTGTCTCAGAATAAAAAATAGTAAACAGTACCTTCTCTTCCAGTTATCCAAATTCCCACCGGTCTTGTGTAGCTTTAAATGTTTAGCAATGTCCAAGAAGGTTAGGATCTGTTGAGCTTATGTCAAATAAATGACTCTGAAAACTTCTGCAGATGATGAATATGCAACTCTTCCCTGAGACCCCTCAAACCCTCAAAGGAGCCCCCCCGGGACTCCCTTTTAGTTAAGGTAAATCTCCTCAAAGTTTCCTGTGCATATCTTGGACTAATCTCTGACTGAGAAAAGTAGGCAGTAGGCATTAATTTGCCTTCCACTACCCCAAACAGAAGTTCCAGCCTGCTCCCATTATGAGAAGCAGCTCAGCTTGACATTTTCCTCCCCCGGAAGTCTCAGAAGATGGAAGGTGCTTACCCACCCTAGAACCGCCAATTTAGGGAGGAGTGTCAAAAGACCTGAGTTGGATTAAGGTGAAGAGAGAGGAGGTTGTATGACTGATGGGTAAATTAAAAACTGACAGATCACCAGGCCCAGATGGCATACATCCAAGAGTTCTGAAAGAACTCCAATGTGAACTTGTGGATCTCCTGACAAAAATATGCAATCTATCATTAAAATCTGCCTCCTTTCCTGAGGACTGGAAGGTAGCTAATGTAATCCCCATTTTTAAAAAGGTTCCAGATGAGATTCAGGAAATAACAGACCGGTCAGTCTAATGTCGATATCAAGTAAGGTGGTGGAATCTGTTATTAAAGAGGGAATTAGTAAGCACATTGATGAACAAAAGCTATTGAGGAAGAATCAGCATGGATTGTGTAAGGGAAGATCTTGTCTCACTAACCTGTTACAGTTTAGAATTTCAGCCACAAGCTTCTTTAAAACACAGAAGTTTTCCTCCCCTGGCCAGGCAGGATCAATCATCTGCTTGCCTCTTTAGTATTCCACTGGACCTACTGTTTTCTTTCACCAGTGGACGATTTCTGTAATAAGGTCTATCAAATTCAGTGGAGGTTAATGAGACCCAGTATGGTATAGTGATTAAGAGTAGTGGACTCTAATCTAGAAAATGGGGTTTGATTCCCCACTTCTCCACATGAAAGCTGCTAGATGACCTAGGGCTAGCCATAGTTCTCTCAGAACTCTCTCAGCCCCACATCACAGGTGCCTGTTGTGGGAAGAGGATGGGAAGGAGATTGAAACTCCTTAAGAAGAAGATGATGATGATATTGGATTTATATCCCGCCCTCCACTCCGAAGAGTCTCAGAGAGGCTCACAATCTCCTTTACCTTCTTCCCCCACAACAGACACCTTGTGAGGTGGGTGGGGCTAAGAGAGCTCTTACAGCAGCTGCCCTTTCAAGGACAACCTCTGCCAGGGCTATGGCTAACCCAAGGCCATTCCAGCAGGTGCAAGTGAAGGAGTGGGGAATCAAACCCGGTTCTCCCAGATAAGAGTCCACACACTTAACCACTACACCAAACTGGCTCTCGGAAGAGAAAAGTGGGGTATGAAAACCAACTCTTCGTCTAGTGATAAGCTACATTTGCCAAAATTCCCAGACTGATGAAAGGACAGATCCTCTGTTCTCTCCTGCCTATCTGAGTTTGTAACCTAAGGTGGTGTTCCATAAGTGCAACAGCAACTCCTCCAATGGAATGGATTTTTCATCTGCAGAGGAGGGGTGTGTGTGATTTTTTTTAACTAATTCTCACTTTACAGTTTGCCCTCTATATTGTTTCTTTGGGCCCACTGACTCAAAGAACCACCTTTTGGAGGAGCAAAGATGGCTGCAATGAGAAAGAGTAGAGTAGACAAGAAAATTGTAACTCTTTGTCAGCTGCTTAGGATCTAAGCCTTGACTTCTAGCACCAGCTCAAAATTCATTTTTGTATGTAATTTTTCCAAAGACACTGCAACCTGATCCTATTAATATTTACTTGGATATAGATCACACTTTAATCTGTGGGGCTTGCACCAAGCAAATTTTCATTGATTTTCATTGATTTTCAGCTACACCGAGTACCACAGTCTTAGAAATAATGTACATATTATGTTTTAGATACAATATGCGTATAGATATAATGTATGTATGCACATTTGAAACCCATGAATGGGAGAAAACTATGTTGGAATCACACCTTTCATGCAAACATACTTTTGAATGGACTAGGATTGGTTCCAGATCTCAATCAAATATAGGCTTGTGGTTTTTTACTAGATAAGACTCTATCAATGGAACCTTCTAGCATGTTTGGGAAAAGATTAGCTCCACTGGGACTCAGTTCAAATTGGGGTTGTGCAGGGTGAGAGCAGAAGAATTTTAATTCTTCCATTCCTATGTAGTTTTGCTAATCAAAATAGCCTTCTCATGATTTTATTAACATCTATCTTTTGAATATTTTATATTTTTATCAGCTCTGCAGGGGCAGGGTATATAGTTTTACCAATTGAAACTGATCCCTCCATTCAAAACCACTCTCCCCTTTCCCACACAGCCCCAAGTTAGGCACTGCAGGCCACTATTTCTATTATTTCAAGATACCTTGAAGATCCTTTTATGGATCAGTTTATGGTGCAATCTTATTCAGAGTTCCTCAAGTCTTAACCAGTTCAAATCAATGGGCTCAGACTAGAGTAACTCTGCACAGGAATGCATACTGAGTGAGGATATAGAGGGCAGATTGTATTTGGAATTTCCAGTGTCCATTCACTTAAATAAATAGGTAATTACAGTGATGAATAGAACTGTGATAGTATGGCAAGATCAGAGCTGAGAACAATAGTACAAGTGTGCTAAAGTTTCCATTGAGAACTTAACCAGTGATTAAATAAGTTAATCAGTTCCAAAAGCTTTGTTTGTGATCTTGTGAGGGGAATGAAAAGACTTCACTGAAAAATCTGCCCCTTTTGATGGTTCCCTTTTAAACTGAAAATATAAATTCTGTATTGATTCTTAGCCTTTATTTTGCACTTTAGATATCCACTGGATTTCATCGGGGTAAAGCTTACTACAACCCTATATTATTATCACCTTCAAGTTGTAGATAGAGAGCTTATAATGAAAGATAAGGGCTTCCCTGACAGAGCCTAACTACACATTACATGCAGTGTCACCAACTTCCAGGTGAGGCCTGGAGTTCTCCTGAAATTACAACTTTGTAATTGTAACATTGGTTTGTGGTTTTCAGAACTGGGAGAACCAGAAGCCAAAACCACATGCTGATCCTGGGATCAGCTTCTCCTCCTGTGGTGCACTTCAAAGCGTATTACAGCCACTTCACAGCCATGGCAGTCAGGATTTTTCCACACCTGGGAAAGCCCTCCCCACCACATGCAGATCCTGGGATCACCTTCTCCTCCTGCAGCATGCTCTAAAGCTTGGAAGTGGGGGGGGGAGGAGTGAGTGAGAGGAATCACTGAAATTATTTGCACCTATTTCAGCCTAACAGCTGTTAGGATGTAAGTAATTTCAGTGATCCCTCTCACTCCTCCCCTCCCCCTGCTTCCCACCATGTGCTGTACAAATCTCCTTTAAAAAGTTGAGGATTGTGGGAGGGTCATTGATAGGGATGGGTATGAACCTCAGTTTATGAACCATGATCCAGACCGATTTCCCACCCACCTTACACTGCTCTCACGTTCCTCTTCTCAGCAGGGCTTCCTTCTGATTTCACACTATCTGCCCCAGGGCTGCAAGTAACATCAGCGCTTTTGTGCAGCAAACAGAAGCTGGTTTTTAGAGGCTTCTGTTTGCTGCGTGAAAGCACTGACGTTACTTGCAGCCCTGGGACAGATAGTGTGAAATCGGAAGGTAGCCCCGCTGAGAGGAAGAATGTGAGAGCTGCCCTGGGACAGATTACTTGCAGCCCTGGGACAGATAGTGTGAAATCGGAAGGTAGCCCCGCTGAGAGGAAGAATGTGAGAGCTGCGTAAGGTGAGTGGGAAATCGGCCCCAGTGATTTTTGTGAGGGATTTAGGTTTGTGATAAGGTTTGATCAAATGATCAAAAGGCATGATTATTAATATGCAGTCATAAACAATAAATATCAGGGCTTCAGAAGTATTCATGGAACATTCTGCTTGTGATCTAGCTTTCCTTCCTGGCAAAGACTTTCACATCCCTCATTCCTTAGGATGATTGAATACAAAATAAGGAAGGTGATGTAACTAATTGGGCCACCTTTTTCTTGGTGAAGGTCATGAAAGTGTTTTGAGTCACACAGGATTCTTTGTGTGCTTGACAAATAAAGATAGGCAGGGTTATGGAAAATTTGTCTTATGAGGAAAGGTTGAAGGAACTGGATATGTTTAGCCCGGAGAAGAAAAGACTGAGGAGAGGCATGCTGACTTTCTTCCAATATCTGAAGGGCTATCACATAGAAAAAAATGAAGACCTGGTCTTCTGGAGCAACTGAGAAAATTACAAGGAACCTCCTAATAGTAACAGTAGTAAGATAATAGAATCAGTTAAGCGGGGGGGGGGGGGGTAACTTTTGCTGGAGATTTTCAAGCAGAGTCTAGGCCAGGGGTGTCAAACATACAGTCCCAGGGGCTGAATCAGGCCCTTGGAGGGCTCCTATCAGGCCCCCGAGCAACTGGCTGTCATCTGCTACCTTTTCCCTCTCTCTTGCTTCTTTCTATATCACAGCTCACTTTGCCGGGCTTGCTCAATTGCACCAGAGCTACAGAGCAAAACCTCTATTTTCTCCATTGGCTAAGCATCTCCCCTGGGGAGGAAGGCAAAGCTTGTTTTTCCAGGCTCTCTCAATCGCACAGCAGAGCTACTGAGCCAAGTCTCTCTTCCTTCTATTGGCTGATGCTCCTCCCTCCCAGTTCCCTGGGGAAGGAAGGAAAGAGCCACAGCTTCCTTTGCCCCTTCCCTGGATCCCGTGGCAGAAATACAAAGAAAGAACCTTTAAGACAAATGAGTGCTAACATTTTAAGCACGTTTTAAGTTTTTTTTAAAAAATCGTGTCCTTTATAAAGTTTATATCTCTGCTGTCTAATTGTAAATAGGTATACACATGGCTTGGCCCAACATGGCCCGGCCCAACAAGGTCTCATATATATCAGATCCAGCCCTCAAAAAAATTCAGTTCGACACCCCTGGTCTAGGCATTCATTTGTGAGAATAACTGTAGCTTTAGATCTTACACTAAATGATGGATCAGACTAGATTGCCTATAAGACCTCCTCCAACCGTGAAGCTGTGACCTTAAGCTAAAGGCCACTGGTCAAATGAAATATATAATTTTATCCATTTTATTTGGGAATCAAACTTGTAATACTTGGCTGTATCAAGTAGGAATATCTTTGGCAAACTTTTATGGAAAAAGTGCATCTCTCTATGTATAAAATGTGACATAAATCATCTGGATATGTGTATGTGAGAATGCATTTATAGCTTTAGTAGTGATATTTATTAAGAATCTTAAATTGTTTCCTTAGGCAGTTGAAATCCTCTTCAGTGCTTTAAACCAGAACCTGGTACAGTTTGAGTTGAAGCCTGGTGTGGAAGTAATTGTGTATGTCACCCAACTAACGTTAGGTAAGCTGACAAAAGCATTAAAGTGCATGGTAAAGAATACTAGCCTGTGAAAAAAGTGTGAAGAATTCTTTGGCCCTTTCCACATCTATGCCTTGCCTCTCTTTCACTGCTGTTTTCCTTCGTATTGTAAAATCCCTTCCACATCTCATTCAGTTTTCACCCCTCCTTTCCTGTTGCACTTTCCTCCTCCTTCTGTATCTATTTGGGTCCAATCAGCTGTCCGTTCCTGATTGTTCCAGATCTACTCAAAGTGCTGTTGCCTCACTCCTTTCATTTGCTGTGGGCTAGATTTCAAAGTTTCCTGAACTAGAACTGTTTCCTTGCAGTGCTTAAATCCTCCCATTACCCCTAGCAATCATGTGCCCATTTTTCACCCTACAGGATGGATCTCCTCCCCTCATCCAATGCCTGTTGCGATGTGTAGTGCATCGTGAGGGAAAAGGGCTGCTGGAGGGGTGGGTTGTGCCACTGTGAAAAGAGAATGGTGCAACTTCAACAACAGATAGGTTTTCCAAAGAAGGCTTCTCATGTGCTGTTTGTTTCATTTAAAAAAATGTACTAAAAAGCATGTCTGGTATAATTTCAAGCCACGGAGGATTACAACTTGCTGGACAATAAACCTGGCAAGCAAGATTCCCACCCCCTCCTCTGTCTGGGGTTTGTGGAAAAAAAGAATGTGTCCAGCCTTGTCTGCCTGGCTGAGTGTAAGTGAGAGACAGAGAGCCAGCAAATGAGCTAGAGACAAGGCAGGACATTCTTCTCCCCTCCTGGTGGCATAAACAGATGAAAGAGAGGAGCAAACTAAGAATTTATAAAGACAATCTAGAGTATTCAAGAGGTGAAGCAAAATTAAGAGCGGGTCAAAGCTGCTGTAGGCAGGAAGTATAGAAAGGGCCTTTGTCTTCTGGCATTGGGCATTGAATAGGGTGATGCTTCCCTTTCAGAGCACTCTCACAGTTGCACCCTTAGATATGTAAAATTTCAGAAAGCCAAAACCAGAGGGAGGGCAAATTCCAATCTAACTAATCAGTTCTTCCAAACTGAAGTTTCTTAAAAAAACTGAAGCCTCATTATTAGTGTTTGACTATAACATTTCCACAACCTCTTATCATGAACATCAAACTAGAAGGCTATAAGTATGTGTGCTCTAGATTACCACTACTACAAAAGATGGATGACTTTTGTCAATAAAGATACATAGCATGCTGCAATGCAGGTTAATACACGCTGATAAAATGTGGAGTTCCATATTCAGTGGGAGACAAACCTTTCAATGCTCCACCACACATTAAATCTATGTATATTAAGTTATAGACAGCACTCTTTGAGAGGATGGATTAGTACTAAGATTAAATCTGGATCAGGACTAGTTCTTCAAATTATTGTTTCGAGCAGACAAGTCAAATAAAAGAAATAAAATAATTGCACATAAAGAAAAGGCAATGGGATCCAGCAAGTAAGGCCTAAATCTGGAAACTGATTCCTACAAGAAACTTGAAGTGACACAGTGAAGATGCTTGCATTCAACCAGTGCAAGTTTCATTGTTACTACCAAAGTAAATAATGATGTCAGTTTCACTAGTGACTCCAGCCCACTTCTCTCTGTAACACCTACAGACAAATATCATTCAAAGCAGAGGTGGAAGAGCTGTAACCTTTTCCAACAGTACAGACACTGTACTGTACTGAGCAGATAGGGTTGAGCCATCTCAGAAAGGATATAAAATACACTTACAAAATTACAGAGAAGAACAACTAAAGTGATTCAGATTAGAATATATTTCATACAAGGAAAGGTTGGGGGGATTAGTTTAGAAAAATAGGAGGGTTTACAAAATTATTAATGGTGTGGAAAGAATGAAGAGAGAGAGAGATCCCCTCTCATAACTGTAGCCCTCAGCATCATCTAGAGAACTGAATCATCAGTTTGTTCGGAACAAAGCAAAACAAGTACCAGTATTTTATTTAAAATATAGCAAATTTAGGAGATTTACTGCCATTAAATGTGATGATGTTAACTAGTTTAGATGTATTTTTAAAAGGGTTAAATCCATGGAGCAGAAATTTATCTACACTTTTTAATTATAACAGCTAAATGGAACCTCAACTATGTGAGGCAGAATACCTGTGAAAACCAGATGGTGAGGACATGCAGAAAGGCAGCTGTGCACTGCTAGAAAAAGGAATGGTGGACTTGATGGACCCTTGTTCTGATGTAGTGGTTCTTATGTTCTCTGATGTTGGTTAATTTAAGTTATCAGAACTGATGTAAAAGAGAAGCAGATTGCTTTCTGGAATAATGTGCAAAATCAGGCAAGACAAAAAAAAAAAAGAATTCTTAATTGGAGAATGACAATAATGAGATTTTTTTTAAAAAAAGAAGAGCCTCTGCATTTTTAAACTCTATGTCGAATTTCACTATCAGATTTTGGTTTAGAAAAGTATTATGCCTGTTGCTTGGCTTTCTGTAAAGGGAAATAACCGTACAACAATTATTCAGAGAGAGAGAGAGAGAACCACCAATGTAAATTATTTATTATAAATTTATAATCCTTTTAGGGAGACTTTCTATCTAGCTGTTTCAATTTTATCTTATTCTTCCTCCAAGGAGATCAGGCTGGAGCACAAGGTTCTCCTCTTTTCCATTTTAACCCTTCTCCAGTTCAACCTAGTGAGGTAGGCTAGACTGAGAGAGAACAACTGGCACAAGGTCATCTAATAAGTGTCATAATAAAACAAGGATTTTAAACAGGATCAGTAACACTGTAAGAGTCCAAACTGTAATCATTACCTTCCATGATATCCCACTAGCTCTCATATGATACACAATAAAAGAATAATGTTTCATGAGTCACTATAGTGCAAAGTAGGAGATCCAGATTCAAATAACTCAGTTTTGAATAGTAGCTAATTTTTAAGAGGAGAGGTGCTCAAGTGTGGGCATGCCTGGAAGCAGTGCTATCCCTAGTTGCAGATGTGTGGATGAAATAATATATGGATTTTCAATGTTATTTTGGTGTGCCAGAACAGGATGTTCAGGTTAATACACTGCCTGTTCCTCTGCAAGGATGCCTTATAATAAAGCAAGGTTTTGTATTTTCCTGAGAAATGTGTAAACAGGATTGGGATAATTTAATAATCTAAAATAAGACCTGCAGTATCAGATCAGTGGTCCATCTAATTCATTATCTGTTTCCTATAGTGGCCAACCAGATTTCCCAGAGAAAGGATTCATTTCTTAGAAATCTTATGATGCAGAAGAACAAGGAACTCAAAGAATTCCATTCCTGCTCAGCAAATCAGTGTTCTAAATAGGGGTGTGCACTCAATGACCCCAAACACCCTCAAATTCCATGAGTAACAAAAATTTATCTGCTAGAATTCCAGGAGTATTTCAGCTATCAGGTATCAAAATGGGGGGAGGGGGGGGAGAGTAAGAAGAAGTGACATGTAAAACAGTTTTTTGGTGGAATCTCCCTCACTTTAAACTGTAAAATTCTGTTGTTTTCTGTTGCAAAACCTGTCCTCAAAATTGAAAATAACACGTGGGCATTCGTTGAAATTGCTGAGCAGACAGGTTAAAACGGATAAAAGGAAGTACTTCTTCACCCAAAGGGTGATTAACATGTGGAATTCACTGCCACAGGAGGTGGTGGCGGCCACAAGCATAGCCACCTTCAAGAGGGGTTTAGATAAAAATATGGAGCAGAGGTCCATCAGTGGCTATTAGCCACTGTGTGTGTGTGTGTGTGTGTGTATATATATATATATATATATATTGCCACTGTGTGACAGAGTGTTGGACTGGATGGGCCATTGGCCTGATCCAACATGGCTTCTCTTATGTTCTTATGGTCCCATTATTTCCTGTGGGTAAATCTGACATCTATATTGCCTCTAGGTGGGGAAATGGGCTCCATTTTTTCCCTATAGGCAGTAAACCTCAGTACTGGGTCCCATGCTCTTTAACTTGTTCAAAAATGAGTTGGAGTTGAGAGTAAGCAGTGAAGTGGCCAAGTTTGCAGATGGCACTAAATTGTTCAGGGTGGTGAGAACCAGAGAGGATT
Source organism: Heteronotia binoei (assembly GCF_032191835.1). Lineage (NCBI taxonomy): Eukaryota > Metazoa > Chordata > Lepidosauria > Squamata > Gekkonidae > Heteronotia > Heteronotia binoei. The sequence goes on along the minus strand of NC_083228.1, from coordinate 71,743,706 downwards.
GTGAGGAACTCCAAAGGGATCTGTAGAGGCTGGGTGAATGGGCATCAATGTGGCAGATGAGGTTCAGTGTGGCCAAGTGCAAAGTAATGCACATTGGGGCCAAGAATCCCAGCTACAAATACAAGTTGATGGGGTGTGAACTGGCAGAGACTGACCAAGAGAGAGATCTTGGGGTCGTGGTAGATAACTTACTGAAAATGTCAAGACAGTGTGCGATTACAATAAAAAAGGCCAACGCCATGCTGGAAATTATTAGGAAGGGAATTGAAAACAAATCAGCCAGTATCATAATGCCCCTGTATAAATCGATGGTGCGGTCATATTTGGAATACTGTGTGCAATTCTGGTCACCACACCTCAAAAATGATATTATAGCATTGGAAAAAGTGCAGAAAAGGGCAACTAGAATAATTAAAGATTTGGAACACTTTCCCTATGAAGAAAGGTTAAAACACTTTGGGCTTTTTAGTTTGGAGGAACGTCGACTGTGGGGTGACATGATAGAGGTTTACAAGATTATGCATGGGATGGAGAAGGTAGATAAAGAAGTACTTTTCTCCCTTTCTCACAATAAAGAACTTGTGGGCATTCAATGAAATTGCTGAGCAGTCGGGTTAGAATGGATAAAAGGAAGTACTTCTTCACCCAAAGGGTGATTAACATGTGGAATTCACTACCACGGGAGGTGGTGGCAGCTACAAGCATAGCCAGCTTCAAGAGGGGGTTAGATAAAAATACGGAGCAGAGGTCCATCAGTGGCTATTAGCCACAGTGTGTATATATGTTTGTGTGTATATACATTTTTTGGCCACTGTGTGATACAGAGTGTTGGACTGGATGGGCCATTGGCCTGATCCAACATGGCTTCTCTTATGCTTAACCTAGCCTCCAAGTCCAAGTCTAACTGATCAGTTGGAAGCCTTCTTTAAAAAAATTAAAGGTCATTATTTTCTGTTGGTATAAGCTTTTTCATAGAAAATAATGGCCCTTAAAATTTAAAGGGAGGAAGATTCTGCCAAACAGTTGTTAGCTTCCCCTCTCTCTCTCCCTCTTCTTGTTGCTCTGGAAATTAGGGGAAGGGGGGGAGCAATTGCTATAATAGTCCCCCTTCCTGAAATATCTCAAAACCAAAAGAGGAGTTCTGAAACCTCAGTTATTGAAAAGCATGCCCTCCTCAAATCTGGATCCAGAATCAATCAAAAATTCTTTAATGTACACAACTCTAGTCCTAAATTTAATTTTGACATGAAAACAGCACTCTGTAAATGTAAAGATGCTAGCATTACTGAGGACAGCTATCTGCCAGTCACTGTCTATTGCAACAGTGCACATGGGAATCGCAGGATGGAACCCTAAAGGAGAGGTGTGAGATGGCGGCAATGGCCTCAGGATGCAGATGAGAGTTAAATAGACAACTGTGCTGAATGATAAGGAGAATACAGACTTTTCCACATTGGTTTCATTTAGGGTGAATCAAGAGACATGTGAAATACCACAGAGCTGCAAGGGCTATTAGACTGCATGAGATATTTTTTCCTCACTAAACTTGTACATTTACAAGATACTGATGAGCTTTTCCCTTGCTTTTGTTAGTTCATGATTAAGCAAAGGCTAGGCTATCTAGCCCCAGGGGACCTTCCTTCTGATGGCAACAGGCCAAAGAGATGAGGTGGGACAGTCTTCCCACAGTTTGTCTGTGCACGACCTGCAGCTTCCTTTTCATTACAGTGCTGTCTGGAAATTGTAGCCTTGTGTTCAAAGGGAGTGAGATCAATTTCTTCCATATGAGTTGTGTTTTCTCACACAGCATGTACTACATGTCAGCAACAATAAAGAAGAGGCTGCAATGAAAAGAGAACCATACTTTGCCTCCCTCCCCACCCCCACCCCTGCAGCTTATGACTCGCCAATGTAACACAATGTTCTTCCCATTGCCAGCACCTCTCGTCGACTCCGGAGCTGGGCACAGCAGTTCAGCGATGTTGATGCTGTTGTCAGTGGTGTTTGTGGGCTTGGCTGTTTTTTTAATCTACAAATTTAAAAGGTATGTTGATACTTCTCTAGAAAAGCATGAAAACTCAAAGAAAGGTTGTCTTTTAAAAAGCTGGAAAATGTACTGTGGGAAAATGGTCTCTTTACATTTCAGTTTAGAGTATGAGGAAGGAAAAAGAAGGGAATATTTCTATAATGTGAAATCACAGTGAATTCCTGGTGTGGGCAGTCAGTATAATTGTCCCAACTCTCATGGTGTGAAAATGGTTGGATGTCACACAGCATCTTCATCTCACTCAAATGTGTGAAATAGGATTGAACATATTCTGGCCTGCTGACCAGATATTTTCTTTGTGTAATATCCGGTGTCCTATTCAGAACTCCAGTTTACCTGCTGAGAATAAAAAGTATCTCTTCCAAAACCATGTTGGAAATCTGTACTGTATCTTATAGAAAGCTGGCACTTTTGTTCTCCTCCAATGGGTAGGAGCAACTTGGAAACAGGATAGATCTGAGTGTGGAGGCTGGGGGTAGAAAAAAAACCCCATTTGATTAGCACCACAACAATCTGATGGATAGCAAATCTTACGATGTTTCAGAACAAGACTAAAATTATTCCCCTACACCCCCCCCCCCAAGGTCTTTATTGATTGGTGATTTTTTTCTCTCTCTTTTTTCTGGAAGTGCCTTAGATCCTCATTTTGTATGGTTTTACTCTCTTATGGGCTACTATTTTTATGTTATCACTGAGCTGCTGGTTTTTAGTGCTGTATTGCTGTTTTATTGAATTTTGCTGTATTTTTCTTGTCTCCACATGAGACAAAAAAGCATTTGGATTACACTAGGATTTTATTTATAGCTAAGCATGGGTTGCTGCAAACAAGCAACCTTCCCACAGCTACCAGCCTTTGGGGGATAAACCCACCCTGCCCCCCAAGCCTGTCAGTATTATCTCTGGCTTCGTATATCCTAGTCTGCACATCAAATTGTCCTGAGGGGCATTAAGCTTTCTTTCCCTTGTTGTTGAAGCAACTACAGTCATAACTGCCTTATATACCAAAAATGTGCTCGGTCATAGGTGTATAAGCAGAAGTACGATTCCAAGAAGATAATAATCCTTTTGGCCAGGAAGGTGTGTGTATAAACCGCTTTAATCTGCAGAAAAGAAGTTCAGCTATTGCTTTGTATGAATGTTTCAGGATTAGTGAAGCTTGTTAAAGCCTCAGGTGAAACAGGGCTATATGCACTTCCTTGTCGCTTAATTGCGCTCTGCTGCTCATGCGAAACAGCAGTGTACCGCTTTTCGTTTGTACATCTTCCCGGCTTTTAGAACTGCGAAGTTGTGCTGTGTCGCCTTAGCGGAATAACGCTGTGAATTTGTTTATACACACCTTCCTGGCCAAAAGGATTATAATCTTGGAATCGTACTTCACGGCTTTTCCCAGACTCCTATCAATAAGAAAGGAACCTTTGCTTGAGAAATAAGACTTTGTCTTCGTGGGATATGTTCTTGTCTTATTTATGGTTTTGTAATTATGTATTACAACTATTGTCTCTTTAACAAGTAATTTATTTATATAAAGTTTTCCCTAGTAAGGTGGGTTGTTCGTGAATGCCTTTGGCTTTGTTCCTGCACCACCTGGAGGCTGGCAGCTCTACCATGATAGCTTCATTTTGGGTATGTTACCAGTTTGGGTTCCAGGGTCTGGGAGAGCCATTGCCTGCCTCTGCATCAAGACCCTGGTATTCCCTACTGGTGTCCCTTCCAAATACTTGCCAGGGCCTACCCTGCTTAGTTTCCAAGATCTGATGAGACCTAGCTAGCCTGAGCTATCCAGGTCAGGTTCTGGAGTAGCAATCATTGCTACCAGAGTTGCACAGAATGCATGGAATATTTTCTTCCTTCTCTTCTCAAGACCCTTCCACCCAATTTCAAGAAGATTCAACAGTGGTATTCTATTTTATCAGATCCTGAAGTAGGCAAATTTTTTCACATGTGCACTGAAGACACTGTTCTTTTCAGCCAGTTCCAGGGTTTGGGCAACAGTATTGAAAATAATGCCAAAGGTGATTGGCTGAAACTGTTCTCTGTACTCCTCCCTTGCAAGGATCTATTGCCTGTACTTTGGTAAGCATCCAAACTAGAAAACAGTACGGATTTTTTTTCAGGGATGGTTGTTTCATTCCATTAAGAATCATAGATTGCTAATACTATTCTGGGAAACAATTGTAAAAACCCCAAACAGTGATTTCTGTCTATATTTTTGGCTTGGGAATTCTGTTATGCAAACCTCTAATTCTCATTTCTGACTGTGAGTCTGGTCATGCACTAGTGTCATACATACCATATTATGCTCTAAAAAACAGGTTTATGCTGTTTGGCACAAAAAAAGTCCTCTCCATGATCTAACCCAGCTGCATCTTCATCATTAAGTCACTTACCAATTATCCCTACCTACACTGCATTCTTCCTGCCAGCCACAGTTATTGCTTAACCAACTACTCAGATCAATTGTAATTAAAACTCTTACCTCTAAGAACCATGTGGAGCAGGCAACAAAAAATGACCAATCTGAAGGGAAACCAAAAAATTCCTGCTTGGCCCCAAAAGACAACTAGCAAATCCTACATTATACAATAGAGAGGGTGAGCAGGTCAGCTTACAGTGGAAGCCTACATAAAGGAGGTGGAGCCCACATATATAAACTCTTTCCTACTGACTGGGCTCCATCACCTCTTTCCAATTGTCCTGTGCTCCACAAGGCCAAAAACCCAGCCTGATTGACTCTACCAGCAATGATCCCTGTAAGCTGTGGAGTCTTGATAGTAAATATGCTACTTTGTGAGCTACTGACATTACGACTGATCCTACGATTGATAGTCAATCTAAAAACTGATAAATCACCAGGCCCGGATGGCATACACCCAAGAGTTCTGAATAAACTCAAATGTGAGCTTGTGGATCTCCAGACAAAAATATGTAATCTTTCGTTAAAATCTGCCTCCATTCCTGAGGACTGGAAGATAGCTAATGTCACCCCCATCTTTAAAAAGGGTTCCAGAGGACATCCAGGAAAGTATAGGTCAGCCAATCTGAAGTCAGTGTTGGGTCACTTGGTGGAAACTGTTAGTAAGGAGATAATTAGTAGACACACTGATGAACAAAAGCTATTGAGGAAGACTCAGCATGGGTTCTGCAAGGGAAGATCTTGTCTCACTAACCTGTTAGAGTTCTTTGAGGGGGTGAACAAACATGTGGACAAGGAGGACCCAATAGATGTTTGTTACTCTGTCTTCCAGAAACTTTTGATAAAGTCCCTCATCAAAGGCTCCTAAGTAAGCTCAATAGCCATGAGTTAAAATGACAAGTCCTCTCATGGATCAGAAACTGACTAATTAATGGGAAACAGAGAAACAAATGGGCAATTTTCACAGTGGAAGATGGTAAGCAGTGGGGTACCTCAGGGCTCAGTATTGGGTCCAATGCTTTTTAACTTGTTCATTAATGATTTGGAGTTGAGAGTAAGCAGTGAAGTAGCTGAGTTTGTGGATGATGCTAAATTGTTCAGGGTGGTGAGAACCAGGGAGGATTGTGAGGCACTCCAAAGGGGTCTGTCGAGGCTGGGTGAGTGGGTGTCACCATGGCAAATAAGGTTCAGTGTGGCCAAGTGCAAAGTAATCCTAACTATAAATGCACGTTGATGGGGTCCAAACTAGCATAGACATAGCATAGAGAGAGATCTTGGAGTTGTGGTAGATAACTAACTGGAAATGTTGAGACAGTGTGTGACTGCAATAAAAAAAAAGCCAATGCTATGCTGGGGATTATTAGGAAGGGAACTGAAAACAAATCAGCCAGTATCATAATGCCCCTGTATAAATCAATGGTGTGACCTCATTTGAAATACTGTGTACAGTTCTGGTCACCGCACCTCAAAAAGGATATTATAGCATTGGAAAAAGTGCAGAAAAGGGCAACTAGAATGATTAAAGGCTTGGAACACTTTCCCTATGAAGAAAAGTTAAAACGCTTGGGGCTCTTTAGCTGGGAGAAACGATGACTGAGGGGTGACATGATAGAAGTTTACAAGATTATTCATGGACAGATGTACTGTTCTCCCTTTCTCACAATACAAGAACTGATGGTCACTTAATGAAATTGCTGAGCAGTCAGGTTAGAACAAATAAAAGGAAGTGCTTCTTCACCCAAAGAGAGATTAACATACGGAATTCACTGCCACTAGCGGTGGTGGCCGCTGCAAGCATAGAGGGCTTCAGGAGGGGATTGGATAAACATATGATTCTGGTCGAGAGAAAGAGATTGAATTTCTTGATGCTCTCAATGACTATGCTATGGAGCAGATGGTCTCAGAGCCTACCAGGGGTGAGGTGATCCTGGATTTGGTCCTAAGTAATGCCCAAGACTTGGTGAGAGATGTAAAAGTGATCGCACCGCTTGGGAGCAATGACCATAACGTTATTGATTTCACCATTTGTATAAATAGAGAGTTGCCCCCAAAAGACCAGCACAACCACGTTTAACTTTAAAAGGGGTAAATTCTCTGAGATGAGGAGGCATGTGAAGAGGAAACTGAAAGGAAAGGTAAATACAGTCAAAACCCTTGGGGAAGCTTGGAGGCTATTTAAAACTACAATCCTAGAAGCTCAGATAAAATATATACCACAAGTTAGAAAAGGCACAAACAAGTATAAGAAAAGGCCTGTATAGTTAACAAACAAAGTAATGGAAGCTGTAAAAGGTAAGAAGGACTCTTTTAAGTGGAAAGCTAGTCCGAGTGAGATTAATAAAAGGGAACACAGGCTGTGGCAAATCAAATGCAAGACTAATCAGGCAGGCAAAAAGGGACTATGAGGAGCAATAAAAATTTCTTCAAATATATTAGAAGCAGGAAACCAGCCAAGGAGGCAGTGGGGCCCTTGGATGACCAAGGGGTAAAAGGATTACTGAAGGAGGATAGGGAAATGGCTGAGAAGCTGAATGCATTTTTTGCCTCCATCTTCACTGTGGAAGACGAGAAGTGTTTGACCGCTCCAGAACCACTAATTTTGGAAAGAGTGTTGAAAGACCTGAGTCAGATTGAGGTGACAAGAGAGGAGGTCCTACAACTGATAGATGGATTAAAAACTAATAAGTCACCAGGTCCGGATGGCATACATCCAAGAGTTCTGAAAGAAATCAAAGTTGAACTTGTGGATCTTCTGACAAAAATATGTAATCTTTCATTGAAATCTGCCTCCGTTCCTGAGGACTGGAAGGTAGCAAATGTCACCCCCATCTTTAAAAAGAGTTTCAGAGGAGATCCGGGAAATTACAGGCCAGTCAGTCTGACTTCAATACCGGGAAAGTTGGTAGAAATCATTATCAAGGACAGAATGAGTAGGCACATTGATGAACACAGGTTATTGAGGAATACTCAGCATGGGTTCTGTAAGGGAAGATCTTACCTCACTAACCTGTTATAGTTCTTTGAGGGAGTGAACAAACATGTGGACAAAGGAGACCCAATAGATATTGTTTACCTTGACTTCCAGAAAGCTTTTGATAAAGTTCCTCATCAAAGGCTCCTTAGAAAGCTCGAGAGTCATGGAGTGAAAGGACAGGTCCTCTTGTGGATCAAAAACTGGCTAATTAATAGGAAGCAGAGAGTGAGTATAAATGGGCAGTCTTCGCAGTGGAGGACGGTAAGCCGTGGGGTGCCGCAGGGCTCAGTACTGGGTCCCATGCTCTTTAACTTGTTCATAAATGAGTTGGAGTTGGGAGTGAGCGGTGAAGTGGCTAAGTTTGTAGATGACACTAAATTGTTCAGGGTGGTGAGAACCTGAGAGGATTGTGAGGCACTCCAAAGGGATCTGTTGAGGCTGGGTGAATGGGCGTCAACGTGGCAGATGAGGTTCAGTGTGGCCAAGTGCAAAGTAATGCACATTGGGGCCAAGAATCCCAGCTACAAATACAAATTGATGGGGTGTGAACTGGCAGAGACTGACCAAGAGAGAGATCTTGGGGTCATGGTAGATAACTCACTGAAAATGTCAAGACAGTGTACGATTGCAATAAAAAAGGCCAACGCCATGCTGGGAATTATTAGGAAGGGAATTGAAAACAAATCAGCCAGTATCATAATGCTCCTGTATAAATCGATGGTGCGGTCATATTTGGAATACTGTGTGCAATTATGGTCACCGCACCTCAAAAAAAATATTATAGCATTGGAAAAAGTGTAGAAAAGGGCAACTAGAATAATTAAAGGGTTGGAAAACTTTCCCTTTGAAGAAAGGTTAAAACGCTTGGGGCTCTTTAGCTTGGAGAAACGTCAACTGCGGAGTGACATGATAGAGGTTTACAGGATATTGCATGGGATGGAGAAAGTAGAGAAAGAAGTACTTTTCTCCCTTTCTCACAATACAAGAACTTGGGGGCATTCAATGAAATTGCTGAGCAGTCAGGTTAAAATGGATAAAAGGAAGTACTTCTTCACTCTAAGGGTGATTAACATTTGGAATTCACTGCCACAGGAGGGGGTGGCGGCTACAAGCATAGATAGCTTCAAGAGGGGGTTAAATAAAACTATGGAGCAGAGGTCCATCAGTGGTTATTAGCCACAGTGTGTGTGTGTATATATATGTGTGTGTGTGTGTGTGTGTGTGTATAAAAAAATTTTGGCCACTGTGTGACACAGAGTATTGGACTGGATGGGCCATTGCTCTGTATTCTTGGTGCTTTGGGGGGGGGGGTGCAACTGCAGGAGGGCTTCTAGTATCCTGATCCCACTGGTGGACCTCCTAATGGCACGTGGGTTTTTTGGCCATTGTGTGACAGAGTGTTGGATTGGATGGTCCATTGGTCTGATTCAACATGGCTTCTCATATGTACTTAGCTGATGTAACACCATGACAGAAGTCCTCTCCCTGGTCAGTACCTGCGTTATTTGTGCACAGAACAGGGCTTGTATGCTATAGTATGGCAAACAGTCCCTTTGGATAGGTTGTAAATACTTTGCTTGTGAATAGGAGCAGACTACAGCCCTTTCGGCACTTACCATTTATTCTGGTTTTTTTCAGCATTAGACTCAGCATTGCAATGCCCTTCCTCTTTAGGCTTGCCTGGCTTCAAGTTCCCTTTCTTTTAGGGGCAAAAGCAAAGCATTCCTTTTTTATCTGGAATTTAAATTAAGAAGTTTCATCTTTTCAATCTGTTTTCATGTCTCCTCCTAGACTGAGGACACCTTTACGAATACTAATTTAGACTGTTCCATTTTGTGTACTTTTATGTAATGGCTTGGCCTTTTCACATTAACTTGGATTGTTTTATTGATGTGTTTTTATTAATATGATTTGTTTTTATTGTTGTGAGTCATACTGTGCAGGCCTGGATAGGCAACATATGAATTTTCAAAATAAATACATACAATTGGTGGTTATTGTATAGAACGGTTTTGAACAATTACTGACTAGATCAATGATGAGGATGCTTATGAAATTTTCACCATCCAGATTTCTGTACATATTTTGGATTCTGAATTACTTGATCTTGTTTCTAGAGAAGCACCAGTACATTAATGCTCTGGCATTTCCCCCATTTCTTAAGTAATTCTTCTGCTGTTCATCTAGTCTTTAATCTGTCAACGTGTTTGGGATCTGTCATTCTTTTTTTTCTTTTTTTTAATTTATGGACTTCATTCTGGGCAGTGTTGTACATAGTTTGTCTCAGTTTTCAGTCCATTCCTTTTTTATTCTTACAGGTTACTGATGCACTTCAGCACATATTAAATCACAGAACAAAAAAAGCAGCTTGGCATGATCATGCCAGGATTCCTTTTTACACTGTGATTCAGTCAGTGCACACATACAGATGTGTGATGCCATAGTAGAAATTGGAATCCTGATGTGATCATGAAACTTTCATAATGCCTTTTTTGCTTTATAAATTTAATTGGTGTTCATATACTCTGGAGTATATCAGTTACCTGCAAGAAAAATAAAAGGCATAAAAAAACTGCTGCAAATATTTGCCACTTCAGAAACTGATTCAGGTTAAACTGAAAGGGAGGTTGGAGTGGAATGCAGAGCAAAGTGAACTGATGAAATCCATAATATTTGTGACTACCAAATGCCTCAAGAGTCCTGGAATAAATCTTTTCCTTCCTAGTGCATCAGTAATGACATCAATTGGATTTGTGGGCAGAGTTTCCCAATGTCATTATTGACCTTTTCCCCGCCATGTTTTGGCCAACAGTGGTTATTTTCCATTGTTTGCAGCTCAGTGGCACCATGCTGATTTTTTTTAAATGTCTAAGGATGAGCTCTAAAGAGCTGTAAATCTTTTTAGTATTCCCAATCCCAGCATCATCTTCTGTGAAAAATAATTTCTGCAACACTTTCAATAGATCGGGTAGTCAAAGATGCTGGCGCACAGGAACATGTGCATGAAAAATGCACATGTGAAGGAGCTCTGTCAAATCTTGCAGCTCCTTTGGAGTGCAACTCCATGAGACTCTGTTGTGTTTGAAGGAATGAGGTCACTCATCAGAGATCCCAGTCAGAATTTCTTATCTTGATAGTTGTGATTCATATCCTAAATAAGAGACCCTAGAGAATTCAGAGAATTAAATCTGGTCCTCTCGCAGTCTCTTTCTCATTGCTTTCTTCCTGTTCAGTTAAGTATTACTCAGAGAAAATAATAACTTAGGGTGCATCCACATAATGATGAATTTGTATTGTATATTCATTACCATTGGGAATATAAAAAAGCATCTGCTTAGCTTTCATTGGTCATCTCCTCATGGCTTCTGCCATTGGAGGGCTTTCTGCAGATCGTTTAAAAATATATACCAGTAGCTGCTATATGTTTATGAATTATATTGCTATATGTTATAGTGATTATAACAACTACCAATGTCTTGAGTGTAAAAATTCCTCTGGTGGTGTAGTGAGAATAATGTTAGATGCAAAGTGTTGATGGCAGTAAAATAGATTTGGGAAGAGGTTTGAAAATTTGCCCATTTCTGTCCAGATGGCATCCTAACCAGTTGGACTGCAATCTTTTTGGAAATCATAGCAACGTGGACCTGGGGAAGGTTAGAGTAAGCAGGGAAAAACCTTGTAAGTAGATGACTGGAAAATTACATGGCTTGGAGGCTTTCAGTACTGTTGTGGCTGCCTAACAATGGCCACAACAGTTACTGAGAAGCCATTGAGAAGGTATTTGTTTCTTAAAGATACAGACACTTCTATTGTTTGTGGGGGGCTTAACCCCCATTTTTTATTTTCACAGTGAGGTAGATATCTGGGGAGGTTGTTCTAGGGTAGTTTCTAAGCACTGGCAAAGTGTACTATTGGTAAAGAATTGGTAAAGGAGGTTATAGCACTTCCTTCTCAGTAAATATATATGGCAACTAAAACTAGTTTATTTAGGTCACTGATCTGCATAATTAAATATACTTAAATACTTTAAAGGCAGGTTACAGCACAGCAGCCTAGTAGCTACCAATAGCTGAAAAACTCTCCCCTGGCTCCATACTTCTCCAACAAAAGCCACTTTACCTACACAAGCCTCATCCCCTTTCCTCATTGTGCCACACTGGCAATTGTTTGGTTGATTCTGCACAGCACCTAGGGCATTCCTTCATCATCCCATAATACAGTGAACGATGGGAATGGCCCTTCATCCTTACTTTACTCAAGGTGCTTGTCAATTTGCCATACTATATTGAGAAACCTGCCATGCCTGATTATGGTCAAACTTTCAAAGATCAGGCCTATTTAAATCTCCCCTTGGGTGCTAGATGAAGCAAGCAAAGATGAACCCCTGTCTGAGCCATTCATATGAAAACAAAAAAATTCTTCTCAACCCCAGAGTTAAATGGTTTATCTCACGTTTGCCTATGGAAGAGTAAGTGGCTCGACATCACACAGTAAATGCCTGAGTTTAGGGCATGTCAGCAAGCCTTCCAATAGGACCTCCAGCACTGCCAATCATACCTCATGCTTCATTTAAACAACAAAGGCTGGCACCATAGCACCAGTGATTCTGTTGGTCATAACGGAATGTCCTCAGGTTAGTTTTTGTTTCTCTCACCAGTTTGAAAGTGACCTGATGGGATAGGAGACAGAGCTGAGAGATGACTCAACAACATATATTCTAGAGACATTTCATGTGTGAAACCATCTAAAACTGCCATCCACTGAGTAAAGTTCCCATAACTATTCCTGGGGGACTACATTAAAACTATACACACTCAAAACCCATCAGAAAAACATAAATGAAGAGGAGAGGGTCCATTAATCAACACAATGTTGAAAAATGTTATAATCATTTGCCCTTTAAAAGACCTGTTTAATGAAAGATTGTCATGGTGAGTCTTCTGCTAGATTGAATGTATTCTCACTCCTCCTGTATTTTTCCATTTGCTTTCATATCAAAGTTTCCTGCCTCTCTGGTGAACAGATGAGCACTGTCAGTGCTGCACATGCCCCCTGGGAGTTTAACAATAAAGCTGTATCAGTGCCAGATATGAGTTTAAATAAGAGATTCCAGGTGCAAGCCCAGATGGGCTATGTTAACTTTGTGGCCTTTTATGATGGGTAGGGACTGCTTTTCTGTAAGTGGCATCGTGAGGCAATTATCTGTTGTGCATGTCTTCCACCCCATTCTAGCAAATGCTGAAGAATGGTGCAAGAACTCCACTTATCACAGCAGAAAGAGATGCAGATAGGACAGCAAACTCAATGAGTGGGGGGTAGGAGAAGAGAGGAACCTGCCACTTGACATTGTAATTTCTTCCTGCCCAAGTAGACGTAAGGCAACCAGAGTGTGATAGGTTCACTTAGCACAGTCTTGAACTTGTGAGACCAGAACTCAGACCCTGCATCGCAGATTTACAGTGGAATCCCTAATATACACCCTTCTAAATCCACAGAAGACAGTGGGATTAGAACACTGTAGTTTTATTTAGGATCGCACTGTTTAGGACTGCACTGTTAACTGGATCTGCTGTCCTGTGGATGGAGATTTTACCCTTTTTGAGTTATTTTTCTTCTACCTTTCTCTTCAGTGGGGATTCAAAATAATTTTATATCATTCTACCCACCATTTTATCCTCATAACAACCACCAGTTTGTGAAACAGGTTAGGCTTGAGAGTATATGACTGGCCCAAGATCACCCAGTGAGCTTTCATGGCAGAGCAAGGATTTGAACATGTGTCTCCCAGATCCTAGTCTGACACTTTAATTATTATGCCACACTGTACACTGTTCATGGAGGGGTGGTTGATATGGTCACAAGAATTCTGAATCCCACATGCAGTGTACTGAGAAATACCAGCAGCTGCCAATGATCCAATTGCTTGAAAGCACTTGTAATCAAAGGGAACACAGCCCCTTTGTGTATAACTACTGTTGGAAGAAACTAACAGCAAGCATAGAGCTATAAGTCTAACACTTCACAATGCAATACAACTTTTTTTTTTAAAAAAATGTTGCTATGAGAGCCTTTTGGAGCTATAAATGGAACATGATATTAAATAAATTAAAAAGTGGATGTTTATCTCAGTTAATCAAAATGTTGGTATTAAAGCAGAATTTGTAGGATGGAGTATTTTTGAACAAGAAGAAAGTGAGAAAGAGGAACAAGTAAAGGAAAAGACCATAGCGTTTATTTCATCCAGGTAGTGTTCTTCTTGCAATATGCCCCCTCATATGCAGCTCCCATAGGTTTCTTCATTTTTAAAAGCTCATAGTTGCCATATGTTTGTGTTAACCATGATGTGCTTGATATGCCAAGAAAAGTGAATGCTCAACAAATATGAACATATGAAGCTGCCTTATGCTGAATCAGACTCTCGGTCCATCAAAGTCAGTATTGTCTACTCAGACTGGCAGTGGTTCTCCAGGGTCTCAAGCTGAGGTTTTTCATGCCTACCTGCCTGGAACCTTTTTAGTTGGAGATGCCAGGGACTGAACCTGGGACCTTCTGCTTACCAAACAGATGCTCTATGGCAGAGCCACCATCCCTCCCGCTATACTGAAATTGTAATTCACTACCTAGATTCCTGGGGGTCAGGTGTATCAGTGGCTACTAGTCATGACGACAAAAGGAACCTCCACATCTGGATATAGCAAACCACCAACTTCCCGTAGTAGGAGGCAACACTAGGGGAAGGCCTTGCCCTGTATGACCTGTTTGTTGCCCCCATTCTGGACAACTGGTTAGCCACTATGTAAAACAGGACCAGGACTAGATTGGCTCCTTGTTTGATCCAGCAGAGCACCTTTTACAATATAATACTGTGAATAAAAACTGTTTCTTCTCACTCATTAGATATTGGTATATCTTTTTATTTATCTGGCACATCTACAACTTTTTTCCCCACTGATGTTCCCAAAATGAACTACAATAAAATAATAAAATCCTAACATCCACAGTAAAATTACAGTCAAGATAAATAAAACTAGTTCACCTGGTTAGACAGAGTGGGTTGCACCCCATGCAAAGTTTCGGCTTGTACTAGAGCTTTTGCATAAGAGGAAACACAAGGAAAAGATTGTGGTAGCTCCTTGTTCTTTATGATATCCTCACTTGGACCAATTTCCCACTCACCTTATGCCACTCTCATTTTCCTCTTCTCAGCAGAGCTTCCTTCCGATTTCACACTACCTGCCCCGGGGCTGCAAGTAATGGCATTTTTGCACAGCAAACAGAAACCTCTATAAACCAGTTTCTGTTTGCTGCGCGAAAATGCCAACGTTACTTGCAGCCCCGGGGCAGATAGTGTGAAATCGGAAGGAAGCCCAGCTGAGAAGAGGAACATGAGAGCGGCGTATGGTGAGTGGGAAATTGGTTGTGGTTTTTCTGCTTGTGCAAGATCCTTTGCAACCACTTTTGAGAACTGTAAAACATAGCGAGACAAGTGCTAGGAACTTCACAATATCTTTGCAAATGGAATTTTGTTATGTTTATGTTCGTGCCTCCCTTTATCCAAGCCAGTATCTATTTTGTTTCTCAGTAGTGAAGACTTGGAATTGAGTGCCTCATCAAAAATGAAAGAGTTAAGCAGCTCCTAATGAAAAATTAGGTGCAATACATGGAGCACTGTCCAAGACTTCCCTTTAATTCAGAAGACTATTAGCCATGTGTACTTTTGCGATTAGTTAGAATCTCAGTTAGAACACTGAGTTTCAGTTCAGCCAAGTTAAAGAAAACATGTCTACATTAATTTTTAATTTTTCAGATTATTACAATTGGTTGTCTGCTGGCACACATGCAGGCTGTTTATTAGACATCTTCATGAAAGAAGACACAGGTGGCTCATTAGCCATTTGTGTTAGGAACAGCTCTTCTGTCTTGGAAGCTTGGCTGTATGGAACTATATGTATGCATGGAGGAATTCTGTTAGAAAATAAAGGATAAATAAATGGCCACACACAGCGTTAGTGTTAATTCTATTTTGTTTTTCTTTTCTAATTCAACTAAATAAAGTTTACTGATATGTCTTCATGAGCTTTTGAGGGTAATGAAGAATTCTACTGGAGAGATTCAAAGGGCTTTAAGCTCTGCTGTGCTCATGGGAAGGATCTTTCCTGTCTCCCTCTTTGGGTTGCCAGCCTCCAGGTAGAAAGCCTGGAGAGACCCCTGCTCACTGATATGACTTAAGCAATTAGTCACAATTCCTGAAATGTATAAATATTACAAAGATTTCACAGCTTAATGCTTCTTAGAACCAATTTACTAAATATTCAAAGCCACAAATTCATACAAATTAATGAATTCCACAAGTCTCAAAAAACCTACAATTTAAAGCAATAAGCACACATTCATTCAAAAGAATATAGATGCTCATGCTAGGGTGACCATAATGTCTGAAGGCCAGCCAGGGACACGTTGGCGGGGGGGGGGGAAAGGTAGGGGTGTGCGCGCGCCGCCGGAAACAGGAAGTGACGTCACTTCCGGTGACGTCATGCCACCACAGGAAACAGGAAGTGACATCACTTCCTGTGACATCATTTCCCCCAAATGACATCATTTCCCCCAAATGCCATTGCCGGAAACAGGAAGTGACTTCACAGCACTTCCTGTGACATCCCCAAAAATCCCCCAAATATCACCGCCGGAAACACCGCCTGATCCAACAGGGCTTCTCTTATGTTCTTATGTGACACAGAGTGTTGGACAAAATAAATAGGCTGCATTATGCAGCACAGTTGAGAAAGTGCCTTATCCCATATACTGATGAAGTAAATACAGTAAATACAGGATCTGAGAACAAAATTGCACCAGAAGACACAAACACAAAGCTCCCTTACACTGAATCAGTGCTTGGGTCCACCAAAGTCAGTATTATCTACTCCAGTCACAAACACAAAGCTCCCTTACACTGAATCAGTGCTTGGGTCCACCAAAGTCAGTATTGTCACATAAGAACATAAGAGAAGCCCTGTTGGATCAGGCCAGTGGCCCATCCAGTCCAACACTCTGCGTCACATAAGAACATAAGAGAAGCCCTGTTGCATCAGGCCAGTGGCCCCTCCAGTCCAACACTCTGTGTAACATAAGAATATAAGAGAAGCCCTGTTAGATCAGGCCGGTGGCCCCTCCAGTCCAACACTCTGTGTCACATAAGAACATAAGAGAAGCCCTGTTGGATCAGGCCAGTGGCCCCTCCAGTCCAACACTCTGTGCCACATAAAAATATAAGAGAAGCCCTGTTGCATCAGACCAATGGCTCATCCACTCCACCACTCTGGTCACATAAGAACATAAGAGAAGCCCTGTTAGATCAGGCCAGTGGCCCCTCCAGTCCAACACTCTGTGTCACATAAGAACATAAGAGAAGCCCTGTTGGATCAGGCCAGTGGCCCCTCCAGTCCAACACTCTGTGTCACATAAAAATATAAGAGAAGCCCTGTTGCATCAGGCCAGTGGCCCCTCCAGTCCAACACTCTGTGTCACATAAGAACATAAGAGAAGCCCTGTTGGATCAGGCCAGTGGCCCCTCCAGTCCAACACTCTGTGTCACATAAGAACATAAGGAGGGAAGGAAGGGAGGAGGGAGGGAAGGGAAGGGAAGGGAAGGAAGGAAGGAAGGAAGGAAGGAAGGAAGGAAGGAAGGAAGGAAGGAAGGAAGGAAGGAAGGAAGGAAGGAAGGAAGGGGGAGGGAGGGAAGGAAGGAAGAAAGAAAGGAAGGGAGGAGGGAGGGAAGGAAGGAAGGGAAGGGAGTGAGGGAAGGAAGGGAGGGAAGGAAGGAAGGAAGGGAGGAGGGAGGGAAGGAAGGAAGGGAAGGGAGTGAGGGAAGGAAGGAAGGAAGAAAGGAAGGAAGGGAGGGAGGGAGGAGGGAGGGAAGAAAGGAAGGCCGCCCCCCACCCCCCCGCTTTCGGCCCCCTTACCTGCTTCCAGGGCGGCGGAGAGTCCAGCGGCGGCGAGTCCTGCGGCGGCGGCCTCGCGGCGAGGGAGGGAGGGAGCTGCCGGCGCTGGCCTCTGGAGGCCTCCAGGGACCAGCGCCGGGCCTCTCCGCTACCGGCGCTGGCCTCTGGAGGCCTCCAGGGACCAGCGCCGGCTGCTCTGTGGCCTCTCCGCGGCCTCCGCTGGTCCCTGGAGGCCCTCCAGAGACTCTGGAGGGCCTCCAGGGACCAGCGGAGGCCGCGGGGAGGCCTTCGCTGGTCGGCGCTGGTCCCGGAAGGCCTTCCAGAGGCTCTGGAAGGCCTTCCGGGAGCAGCGCCGGGTGCTCCGCGGCCCCCTGCGGCCTCCGCTGGTCCCTGGAGGCCCTCCAGAGACTCTGGAGGGCCTCCAGGGACCAGCGGAGGCCGCGGGGAGGCCTTCGCTGGTCGGCGCTGGTCCCGGAAGGCCTTCCAGAGGCTCTGGAAGGCCTTCCGGGACCAGCGCCGGGTGCTCCGCAGCATCCCCGCGGCCTCCGCTGGTCCCTGGAGGCCCTCCAGACTCTGGAGGGCTTCCAGCGACCAGCGGAGGCCGCGGAGAGGCCACCGCTGCCGGCCCCGCGCGCGGGCGGGGAAGGCGGCGAGTGAGGGAGGGAGCGTCCCTGCGCGTGCGCAGGGGCCCTGCGCAGGCGCAGGGACGCTCCCTCTCTCGCCGCCTTCCCCGCCGGCGCCCGCGGCCCACCGCCTCTGGGGCTGGCTAAACCGGGACCTTTAATGGTCCCGGTATAGGCAGCCCAGGAGCCGGGATTGGGTGGCCAGAACCGGGAATGTCCCGGGAGACCGGGACGGTCTGGCCACCCTAGCTCATGCTGACAAGGCAAAAGTACAATGAGTTAATGATATGTATGAGTCACTGAGAGAGTCCACCAAGGACGAAAAATTTCCGAAAGTGAAGTGTCCTTGTAGGTACGGAGACCTCTCTGAAGCAGTAGCAATATAGTTGTACAAGGACAATGCTGCTATAGAACAAGGTGAAAACTTGAAGAATATGAATGAAGAGCTTACGATGAAGTAGTAATAACACTTTTCCTAGGTAAAAAACCCTGTGTTTTGGTGTCGACCTTCATCTGACCACTTTTCTTCATAAAATCTGGAACTGAATATACGTACAAATAATATAAAGCCATTCTGAAAAATCATAATCATTGCAGAAACATGCAACTCACCCAATGCTCAAAAACAGTATATGCACTAGTTAGTCAATTACTTCCAATGGCATTAGAGGTTCTCTAGTGAAAGAACGCCAAGCTCAGTCCTTAAGTAACTTCAGCTGCTTTAAGGTAAGCTCTTAAAGAAAACATACTAAAATGAATTGAGGCCATGCGGCATGACTGCATTAAATTTCTGAATAAAATATGATTCTTTCTGTAATAGACGTTTATGTAGATCTTTAACATTGAAAGGATTATTTGGTCTCTCCAGGCTTCCAATCTCACTGTGATCTTTCCCATTTGGTTTGCACAGCCTCCAGGTAGGGCCGGGAGATCTGCTTTTACAGCTGATCTCCAGCTGCCAGAGATCAGCTCCCCTGGAGAAAATGGCTGCTTTAAAGAGTGGAGTCTATGGCATTGTACCATGTTGAGGCCACTCCCCCCCCTCAAACCCCACCCTTTCCTGAATCCATCCCCAAAGTCTCCAGGTATTTTCCAATGCAGACCTATTCTCTCTTCACACTGCAGTTCACTGTAATTTCTCAAAAGCAGCTCATGGGGATTGGGGACCTTTGGGAATAGTACAACATGGGGGTCTGCAGCCAGAACTGACTTCCTTGATAGATGCCTTTCTGCTAATGAAATTGAAAGTTTGGAACTAAGTCTGCTCCCACTCACCCTCCCCATGTGTTCAGTCAATGTGTGGGGCTGTTGTATGAATTGGACTTCTGCTATTTAGGGGAAGCAGTTTACTACTAATGCTTTACTAGCAAGATTTTTTAAAAAGAATATAACAATGTATTGCAGGTACTAGAAAGATATATAATGGGCTAGATATATAATGAGAGCCAGTTTGGTGAAGTGGTTAAATGCACAGACTCTTATCTGGGAGAACCGGGTTTGATTTCCCATTTGCACCTGCTAGAATGGCCTTGGGTCAGCCATAGTTGTCCTTGAAAGGGCAGCTGTTGCAAGAGCTGTCTTAGCCCCATCTACCTCATAGGGTGTCTGTTGTGTGGGGTAGTGGTAGTAAAGGAGGTTGTGACCACTCTGAGATTCAGAGTATATGATGGGATATAAATGCAATATCTATGTAGTATGAATATATAGACTGGTAACTATTCTGGTTCTTTTAGGGACTGGTTAAATCCATTAGTTCATTTTTGTTCCTTCAGTTTTTGCTAATGTTCAGGAAGACCACATACCTCCTGCATATATTCTTGTTCTAAGCTTTTCTGTTTCTCTGAACATTTTTATTTAAAGTCTCATGTTTCACACCCTTAAACATTCCAGTTTATGCCTATCATGTTAAGTGTTTTTCAGTTCACTGTAGTGATCTTCTGATATAAAAACTGCATCATTAGAGTTTGCTGATGACACAGGTTGTCCAGAGTATAGTATCTATCTCCAAACTGCAGAATTCATGTACCCTGGAACACTTATCCCCAATACACAATCATTGAGTAAACATTGGCCAGACATCAGCATAACAAAAGAATGGTCAGTCAGATAGCAGGTCAGTTTGAAAAAAGCTACATAATCCACAAACCTTAAACAGGTGTCAATACCAATATATATGTATATTTATTGATGTTTGTAAGTCAGGTATGTTTTGCATCCACAATTTGTTTCTCAGCATAGCCTGATTGAATCAGATCAAGGTTCAATTTAAACCAGTCAAAATGAGTAATTATTTCTATTTCTACTATAGATAGTGTGATTTCTAAAACTGGACCTATCTTGAATACTGCCACAGCAAAGTCCTAGATGTCATGGATAGGGCTACCAAGCCCCCAGGCTGGGCAGGGTTTCCCGTGCCCTGCAGGTCCCCAACCCGCCAGCCCACATTGGGAATCTCCCCCAATGTCGCCGGCACAATGACGTCACCTGGCCACTCTAGGCATTTCTGGGGAAACTCTATGGTTTCCCCGGACACTCTAGTAATTTGGGAGGGAAAACTCTATGGTACAATAGGTACCATAGAGTTTTTACCTCTCAAATTGCTAGAGCGTGTGGAAAAAGAAGACTACTGAAGATTTTTACCCGGCCCTTCTCTCTGAATCAGGGACTCAGAGCGGCTTACAATCTCCTATATCTTTTCCCCCCACAAGACAACCTGTGAGGTGGGTGGGGCTGTGAGGGTTCTCACAGCAGCTGCCCTTTTCAAGGACAACTCCTGCAATAGCTATGGTTAATCCAAGACCATTCCAGCAGCTGTAAGTGGAGAAGTGGGGAATCAAACCCGGTTCTCCCAGATAAGAGTCTGCACACTTAATCACTACACCAAACTGGCTTTCATAGAGTTTTCCCAGAAACGCCTAGAGTGGCTGGCATGCGGCGTCGCTGGTGCAATGATTGCACTCCCAGGTGATGTCATTGTGCCACGTGAGTTTGCCACCAGAGACCATGGGGGACTTGGCAACCCTAGTCATGGATCATAGGAAAATACATTCTCAGGGTGGCTTGAGTTATCATCAACATTATACGCGGCTAAACGTAAAAACTGTGTCGTAATAGGTGATTTTAACTACCCGCAGATTGATTGGGTCAATATGTGTTCTGGTCGAGAGAAAGAGATTGAGTTTCTTGATGCTCTCAATGACTGTGCTATGGAGCAGATGGTCTCAGAACCTACCAGGGGTGGGGCGATCCTGGATCTGGTCCTAAGTAATGCCCAAGACTTGGTGAGAGACGTAAAAGTGATTGCGCCGCTTGGGAACAGTGACCATAATGTTATTGATTTCACCATTTGTATAAATAGGGAGTTGCCCAAAAAGACCGCCACAACCACATTTAACTTTAAAAGGGGTAAATTCTCTGAGATGAGGAGGCATGTGAGGAGGAAACTGAAAGGAAAGGTAAATACGGTCAAAACCCTTGGGGAAGCTTGGAGACTATTTAAAACTATAATCCTAGAAGCTCAGATAAAATACATACCACAAGTTAGGAAAGGCACAAACAGGTATAAGAAGAGGCCAGCATGGTTAACAAACAAAGTAATGGAAGCTGTAAAAGGTAAGAAGGACTCCTTTAAGCGGTGGAAAACCAGTCCAAGTGAGATTAATAAAAGGGAACACAGGCAGTGGCAAATCAAATGCAAGACTGTGATCAGGCAGGCAAAAAGGGACTATGAGGAGCATATTGCAAAAAACATAAAGACCAACAATAAAAATTTCTTCAAATATATTAGAAGTAGGAAACCAGCCAGGGAAGCAGTGGGGCCCTTGGATGACCATGGGGTAAAAGGATTACTGAAGGAGGATGGGGAAATGGCTGAGAAGCTGAACGCATTTTTTGCCTCCGTCTTCACCGTGGAAGATGAGAAGTGTTTGCCCGCCCCAGAACCACTAATATTGGAAGGGGTGTTAAAAGACCTGAGTCAGATTGAGGTGACAAAAGAGGAGGTCCTACAACTGATAGACAAATTAAAAACTAATAAGTCACCGGGTCCGGATGGCATACATCCGAGAGTTCTGAAAGAACTCAAAGTTGAACTTGTGGATCTTCTAACAAAAATCTGTAATCTTTCATTGAAATCTGCCTCCGTTCCTGAGGACTGGAAGGTAGCAAATGTCACCCCCATCTTTAAAAAGGGTTCCAGAGGAGATCCGGGAAATTACAGGCCAGTCAGTCTGACTTCAATACCGGGAAAGTTGGTAGAAACCATTATCAAGGACAGAATGAATAGGCACATTGATGAACACGGGTTATTGAGGAAGACTCAGCATGGGTTCTGCAAGGGAAGATCTTGCCTCACTAACCTGTTACATTTCTTTGAGGGGGTGAACAAACATGTGGACAAAGGAGACCCGATAGATGTTGTTTACCTTGACTTCCAGAAAGCTTTTGATAAAGTTCCTCATCAAAGGCTCCTTAGAAAGCTTGAGAGTCATGGAGTAAAAGGACAGGTCCTCTTGTGGATCAAAAACTGGCTGAGTAATAGGAAGCAGAGAGTGAGTATAAATGGGCAGTCTTCGCAGTGGAGGACGGTAAGCAGTGGGGTGCCGCAGGGCTCGGTACTGGGTCCCATCCTCTTTAACTTGTTCATAAATGATTTAGAGTTGGGAGTGAGCAGTGAAGTGGCCAAATTTGCGGATGACACTAAATTGTTCAGGGTGGTGAGAACCAGAGAGGATTGTGAGGAACTCCAAAGGGATCTGTTGAGGCTGGGTGAGTGGGCGTCAACGTGGCAGATGCGGTTCAATGTGGCCAAGTTCAAAGTAATGCACATTGGGGCCAAGAATCCCAGCTACAAATACAAGTTGATGGGGTGTGAACTGGCAGAGACAGACCAAGAGAGAGATCTTGGGGTCATGGTAGATAATTCACTGAAAATGTCAAGACAGTGTGCGTTTGCAATAAAAAAGGCCAACGCCATGCTGGGAATTATTAGGAAGGGAATTGAAAACAAATCAGCCAGTATCATAATGCCTCTGTATAAATCGATGGTGCGGTCTCATTTGGAGTACTGTGTGCAGTTCTGGTCGCCGCACCTCAAAAAGGATATTATAGCATTGGAGAAAGTTCAGAAAAGGGCAACTAAAATGATTTAAGGGCTGGAACACCTTCCCTATGAAGAAAGGTTGAAACGCTTAGGGCTCTTTAGCTTGGAGAAACGTCGACTGAGGGGTGACATGATAGAAGTTTACAAGATAATGCATGGGATGGAGAAAGTAGAGAAAGAAGTACTTTTCTCCCTTTCTCACAATACAAGAACTCGTGGGCATTCGATGAAATTGCTGAGCAGACAGGTTAAAACGGATAAAAGGAAGTACTTCTTCACCCAAAGGGTGATTAACATGTGGAATTCACTGCCACAGGAGGTGGTGGCGTCCACAAGCATAGCCACCTTCAAGAAGGGGTTAGATAAAAATATGGAGCAGAGGTCCATCAGTGGCTATATATATATATATATATATATATATATATATATATATATATATATATTTGGCCGCTGTGTGACACAGAATGTTGGACTGGATGGGCCATTGGCCTGATCTAACATGGCTTCTCTTATGTTCTTATGTTCTTATGCTCTGGAAGCTATATATTCCAGGACTCTAGTTCCTTAAGCAACTGCATTTTGGGGTGTTTTTGTTACCTGGAATTCTGACTTTGCTGTGTTCAAGTTTCCCTTTTTTAAAACTTTTTTTTTTTAAACTTAAGAAAAAAACACTGCCGGAATCATGTATGTCACCAAATGCAGCACAGAAGGAGGCACACTCTGAGACTGCCATTATGGAAATATCACATACTCAAACTTGAAGCAATTTGTGTGTGAGTGTGTAAATGATTCTTCTAGCAATCTGTCTTTGAGTTGCTTGATCCAGGGTAGCACACTGGGTGGGACAGAGAGTCAGCTGAGACCTGGGAAAAGTTATGATGCTTTCAATGACAAGAAAAGCATGAAAGCTTCCCTAAATAGTCTTTCAAGCTGCAGGGCTGCAGAGAGCCACCAGACAAAGATTTCCTTAGGGTCGTCCCCCCATTACCCTAACTGAAACCCAAACATGTGAAAACAGATCATATTGCCTAGCTCCATGCCCTTCCCAGAATGACCAGGGCCCCTTGAATTTTCCCTCCATGGTCACCCATTTTAGTGGCTCTAAGAAACTGATAGTGGAGAAGTGAGTGTTTTTTTTCTCCCTGTGTGTCAGGCAGGGCACTATTTTTGCATGAATGTACCCAATATTGAGTACTTGAGACAGATTAGGAATTCTGATCATGTACCCTACAATAATACAGTTTCCCTGCTTGAGAGGCTTGAAGAGGAATCATGTTTGATCCCAGAAGATTTTAGGCATTGGCAGTTTTTTCCCCCCATGCTGCCTTAGCTTGTGTGGCAGATTTTCATTGCTGTCATGACAACTATAGGCCAGTCCAAGAACATCTTGGTGCCTATCCATTTTGTGACGCTGGTACCAGAGGATCTGAGAGTAGAGAATTTTCAAATAACTTCTTTGTCATGGAGAGGCCATTGTGTGGTAAGGCTAGACTCATAGGGATCCAGATTTTCCACTGCCATTATACAATCATTTATTCATTAACGGGATGCTTTAGTTGTATGTTTGTGTAAGGCCTACTTTCCTTCTTAGAGGTCTTTAAACATCTGTGGCTCTAGGCTGGCACCTAGTTTGACTAGTACATCTACCTTCTGTTCATTTCGTTGCTCTCTTTTTGTTGAGAAAAATGACAATAAATTTATCTATCTATCTATCTATCTATCTATCTATCTATCTATCTATCTATCTATCTATCTATCTATCTATCTATCTATCTATCTATCTATCATCTATTCAGGTAATAAAATTATCTTTCCAGCCTCAAGTGGGGTTATCAAAGCGCCACTAAAATGGTGTCTTGGAATCATGTACACATCATAATATTGGAACTGGACCTAAAATATTTTGGTGTATAAGGAAGAAAGTATAACCTGTTACTTGCTGCTGAGGAAAAAAATGACCCTATTGTTTTGCAATTAGTGCAATGTTCATTCAGGAACCATTAATGTGAATGGGACTGTGATGGGTTTATCTTGCAAAATATATGCCTTATTTGATATTTCATGCATGGAAGAGGTTAAGTCTAAGACAACTGTTGCTGAATTTGTAAGTGCTGTTCTCGTCTACTTTGCCATGGATGTGAATGGCACAAAGAGTTTTTTTTTCCCATTCTGAGAGCTCACTAGGCATTGCATGACATCCTTTCATAGTTTAGGAGCGGGAAAAAAAGGTTTGCTGGCAGGAGGGATTCATACACAAGTCCCACTAATGAGCTCTGGACATACCTGTATATATTTCCCATGTATTGTTTTGAAAATGTATCTATTCAAGTCTCCCCTGAAAGATGCATTGATGGAAGCCTGAACTGAGCTGGCATCCCAGAGCCTTATTCTGAAATGGAATCTTTTACTTTGATTCAGCTTTTTTATACAATAAAGAAGGAAGCTATTCCTCAACTCTTCCCAAGTTTTGAAAGGTCCTATGGCTAGAATAGATGTTGAGAACAGAAGTAGGAAGGAAATCATCCATGTTTCTCAAGCAATGACAACAGTCTATATGAGCTATTACAGACCTAATTTACATGTATGACATCCTGGCAAACACTAGCATAAAAATAGCTTTGATATTTATTTGCAAAAGAAATAGGAGGATGTCAATGGGCTTAGAAGATAAATCATGTGGGGAAAGGCCAAATGAACTGAGTAAGCTTAGCACAGAGAAATAATGATTAAGCAGGAATTTGGTGACCATTATTCAGGGATGTCAGAAAGAAACAGAGAATCAATTATTCACTTTACCTACTGAGAACAGTGGAGGAATCACACAAACATTTATTGAGTGATGACCACTTAAAAATGTACTACATGGCAGCTCTAACCATGTGGAGTGCCAGTCAATTTTAACTATTGGTTCCATTAAGGCTATAATAAATATTCTCTAGTTTTGAAATTTTCCCTCATATTGATGCAGCTGAATAAATGAATGAAAAATACTTCATCAAACATTCATGTTCTTTTGATGTTGTTTCATGTTCTTTCATTTCTCAGGCTGTTGTTTCTTCCCAGTGCCATTTTTCTTTCTTTTTTTCTACTGTTGGCTATCTTTGACCTCATCTGCCATCATGATGTTTAATGTACTTGGCTGGGTGATCTACATGATTTACTGATATCTGTGATGTTATCATCTCAGATACATTGTTGACATCATAAACAAACATCACAAACGTTGTTTCAATTAAAAAATTGAAATACATTGCTTTGGGTAGCTGAAGAATTACTTTTACACAGGTTTCAAGAGAAAGCTAGAGATGCATTGAACCAAGATTGTCTGAGGGCTTGAAATGCATGATGGAATATTAACAGAGTTCCATGACCACCATCACTTGAATGCAATGAACAAGAATTAGATTAAAATTCCACCATTCCAAAATTGTAGATTTTCCAGTTGTACAGTGAGCAGTGGTGTGGTGATTAAACATCATTCTTTTAAAAATGAGATGGGTGAATTGCTTTGGCCACTATTTTACCCTTTCTCACTTTAAGACATTATTTTAAACATTTTAAATTGGGCATTTTAAATTCCGATTAAATTTGGTGGGAAAGTAAGCATCTCTTTGTTTCTTTCACCCAATGAAGTTTAATGAAGTGCTTTAAAAAAAGAATCCTGGGCTTGCATAAGCAAAAGTATGAGATCTCATATTGCCAGATTTGACCATCCTTCATACTTTATTTTTGTGCATTGACTGAGGCATAGATTCTATTCCACACCTATTCAGTTTGGACCTACCATCAAACTTCATATACATTTCTAATAACTGTACTCCTGTCTTGCTGCCTCCCTTCTTGTTGTTGATTCTGTATTGTCAAAATCTACAAACCATAAATTATATTACTGTAAAAGAGGCAACTGTCATTGTATCTTAGAAAGGCCATACACCTGCCTGTATTAACCTTTCCTGTTTTTGATGCAGGAAAATCCCTTGGATTAACATCTATGCCCAGGTTCAGCATGACAAGGAACAGGAAATGATTGGTTCTGTCAGCCAAAGTGAAAATGCTCCCAAAATCACCCTGAGTGAATTCACAGACCCTGAAGAACTCATGGATAAAGAGCTGGATGCCCGAGTTATAGGTAACTACATAGATGTTTGTTTAATGGTTCCTTAACATGTCATGGGGATGATAGAGCTTTTCTTATTTTCCTGTGAGTGTAGCACAGGTCTCACCTGGATCTACATTAGGAAAATGTGTATTCCCATGCTATCTTTTAGATGGGGGATCATGGCCCTGGTAGTTTTGTTGAATCTCTGAATGGCCTTTGGTATCATAGACCATAGTATCCTATTGAGCTGCATCTCAGCTCTGGAAAATTTTGGGTGGTGGGGCAGTTAGCAAAGTTAGGAGGGAGAAGAAGACCTCCCTCCATCTCTCTGACTGTCTGAGAGGCATGGGCTTGCTGTGTTTTCTTCCTGCATCTGAAGCTGAAGCCGAAAGCAGAATCAGGAAGAAGACCTCCCCCATGTCTCTCCAACTGTCTGAGAAACTCAGGCTCACTAGAAATTGTGGAGCATGGGCCATGAGTTGTGGGGCACATGACCTTATGTGTCCAACTGTAGCTACACACGTCCCTGAGACTAAACACGTCTCTGACACCATGCTATGGCAATTTGATTTCTATCTGGTATGTTAGTCTCAGAAGGCAGTGTTGCGGGGATTCCTGTTCTACCCCATGGCCATTGATAAGTGGAGTTCTGCAGAGTTTGATCTCATCCCCCATGTTATGTAATATCTATATGGAGCCATTGGGTGAGGTCTTCAGAAAGTTTGAACTGCAATGTCACCAATATGTGAATGATTCCCAACTCTAACTTTCTTTTCCACTTAGTTCTGAGGATGCTACTGAGTTCTGAACTCCCAGGCTTGGGAGTTGTCAAGGGGCCTTGTCATGAATATTGTTGGTTCTCTGTATTTGCTGTAACTGTACTGGGAATGTTTGGGGGAGTTAGGCTCTGCTGTGCTTTGCTTGCTTTGCTTTTGTCTGTAATGTATAAAGCAGGGCTTTTTTTGAGCAGCAACACACAGGAACGCAGTTCTGGCTGGCTTGGTGCCAGGGGGCGTGGCATAATATGCAAATGAGGTCCTGCTAAGCTTTTTCTACAAAAAGTCCTATGTGAAACAATGGTGATGTCAGGGGGTGTGGTCTAATATGCAAAAGAGTTCCTGCTGGGCTTTTTCTACAAAGAAAGCCCTGGTATAAAGTAATCATTCTACCCTGGTGGAGATGCTCATGTCTGGACTTCAAGGACATGAAGAATAATGGGTGGTGGCGGTACAAGGGGGAGCATGATGACAGTCACACAGAAACTGAAGCACATCATTCCTTTTGTTTGCAGTGCATTGTTGATAACTTTTCCTGTCATTTCCAGCCTTGTGGTGTTTAGCATCAGCATGAGATTTTTTTTTTCCTGGTCCGGCATGGTTGTGTTATAGAGTATGCACCTCAAGGCAGATATTTTCTGTAGGGGAATTTATATGATTTCAGTTTTCCATATTTTCCTCCCTCCCTGCAGCATCTACCTAGTAAAAGTATAGTCCTTCTCCACAATGGGGACAAAAGCAGGAAACAAGCAACCTCAGCAGGGAATAATGACACAGCCCTCACCTGGAGATTGGCAACAATGGTTTTCCATGCAGAAATGACTAATTTTGAGAGCAGATTTTATGCCGTGGTACCTGTCTGAAATCCCATCCTTTCACAAACTCTCCCTTTCTAGGCCCCACCCACCAAATCTCCAGGAATTTCCCAACCTGGACTTGGCAACTGCTAATTCACATTGACTGTCATAGAGGGACTGCTGCTGAACAGGAGCAAGCAGCTGGGCTTAATTAAGTCATGCCAGCCGGGTGGCATCAAGTAACCCAGAGAGTGCTGCCAGGCCAAGGGTAGGCAACCTTCAGGTGGAGCCTGAAGATCTCCTGGGATCAGAACTGAATTCCAGATAACAAATTTCTCTCCGCATCCTGGAGAAAATAACTGTGGACTGTATGCTTTTCTATTCACCTGAGGGCTGTCCCTTTACTGAGAAAAGCAGCCTGAGTTGCCTAGCAACAGCCTCTGGCTAGCACTTCCCAGGGGTGAAATACGTGGGGCCTTGCCTCCCTGGCTATTTGTGTGGCCTTTGGAGGCTGTGTATGCTGGGAGGCCTTTTGTGAGGCCACAGTAGCTCTGCAGCCCTTTCTAAGGCTGGTTAACAGAAAGGACACAGAGAAGAGTTGGCTGTTTCTAAGGCAAGACTGTTAACATTCCTGGGCCTGAGTAGGCGGGGACAGAGGAACATGTCTCTCACAATTTACTGTTTGCTTCACTGTTTGCTTTGCAACAGCATTGTGTGTGTATGTGTGTGGGGTGGGGGAAAATGGACTGTCCCAGACTTCTAAAAGTAGAAATACAATAAAATCATTAAAAGTCATTTCAAACACTTACAGTTACACTTACATTTACAGTTGCAATCCCTAAAAACCAAGATGGCATCAGAATTATTGATTCGTATTTAGAGCTACATGCATTAGCAATGTTAAATATTATTTGGCGCTCTATATTTATACTGGGATGGGTTCAGATATCACTGCTGTGGGATGGTGGTGTAGTGGTCGCTTTCCTGTTAGGTATTAAAAGCCAGTATGAACAATTCTGTTTTATAGGCCTGTGGAACTGTGGAGAACGTTCCACAGGGCAGGGGCTGCTACTGACAAGCCTCTAGCTCTGGTGGTAAGATAGCCGTGTCTTTTGGCCCAGGGATCATGAGGAGATTTTGTGAACTTGATCATAGTGCTCTTGGGGCTCATGGGGAAAGGCGGTCCTGGAGATAGACTTTTCCAGTGCAGGTTGATTGTGTTCCCATAAAGGTAGCTCCAATAGAAACCTTGCTGCTGCGTTTTGCACCAGTTGCAGCTTCCAAATGTGTGTCAAGGGCAGCGCTATGTAGAGGGCATTACAGTAGTCTAATTTCGCGGTGACCGTTGCATGGATCACTGTTGCCGAGTCGCTGCGCTCCAGATATGGAACCAGCTGCCTTATCTGCCAAAGATGATAAAATGTGGATTTGGCAGTGGCTGCTACCTGGGCCTCCATTGTTAGTAGAGGTTCCAGGAGCACCCCTAAGCTCTTGACCCTAGAAGCTGGTGCTAAAGGTGCCCCATCAAAGGTTGGAAAAGGGATCTCTCTTTTCAGACCGCTCTTCCCAGGCACAGAACCTCCATCTTCGATGGATTCAATTTCAGTCAACTCTGCCTGAGCCATTTCACCATGGCTTGCAGTGCCAGGTCCAGATTTTCTGGTGTGCAGCCAGACTGGCCTCCCATCGATAGATAGAGATGAGAATCTGCATATTAATGGCACCACAACTTGTATCTCTGGACAATCTGGGCAAGGGGGCATATGTAGATTTTAAATAATATCAGGGAAAGAACCACCTCCTGAGACACACCACATACAAGTGAGTGCCTCTGGGACGATTGCTCCCCTGTAGCCACCCTTTGTTGCCGGCCTTGGAAAAAAAAGGTAAGCCATTGAAGGGCAGACCCCTAAATTTCCATATATTGACTGAAGTGTGTGCATTGTGGAAACAAAAGGTGTAGAGTTTTAAATATAAAATAATTATTTTTTAGACATAAAAAATGCATCACAATCAGATAAGCTGAATAGGTATTCAGCTGTTGACAGATACACATGAAAAACAATGCTTTCAAGAGACCTGGCTTGTCTAGTGATCAATTATATTGGGAAACCACGAAGATATTAGAGGCTAAATCAGATGTTATTCATCAGGTGATAATGTACCAGCGTTACACATGACTTATGTTCATCAGGTGATGCTGTACAGTTCTATACATTAAGCTTCTGCCAAAGGGACAGGACATTTTTCTCCAAGCCAACTGGTGACTCTACAGCTCATTTGGCTAGGTACCCATTGTGCTTAAAATTCCTGGCACTAAGTTCAACACTAGTGGCCACAGTATTCACAGCAGCAACCTTCAGAGATTAAAGTGGTGGGTTAGAGGAGCTTCACTGTCTTTATATCAGGACATGGACATATATAGCGGGTGATACATGAACAATATCTAGAATGTGATCAAAGCACAAAAGGCATCTGCAATGACCTCCATTGACCTTGTCCTTTTCCTTTTCTTTAGGTAGTATCTCAACGATCTCCAACAGTGAAAGCACAAAGGAAATCCCCAACTGCACTAGCGTTTAATACCAGGAATCCACTTTGTCAACTGCATTTCTGAGTTTTTATTTTTAATTAATATTATTATTATTGTTATTATTACAAAGGAAAAGTTTTATGTCATTATTATTATTATTATTATTATTATTATTATTATTATTATGGAGGGGTGCAGGGCATGGGGTTTTTTTCTCCCCAGGGCCACATTCATAAATTCAGCACTAAGAGAAAAAAATCCTATCCTGTATCATAGAATAATGTAAGGCCAAATGAAAACAATGCATAAGGCCCTAAGCTAAGTTATGGGCAAATTTTCTGTTTCTCTGTACAGCAAAATATTTGGCCTACTCTGCTAGTGGCAGTATAAGAAGGCTATTGAAATGTCTTCATCTTGGACTTTCTCTGTAGACTTCAGGGCTATCTCAACACTTCATGCCCTGCTGGATTCAGTCCACTGACTGTATTATCTTGTATATGTTTAAAAGCAGGAATTTAGTCTCCTGAGATCAGCTATTCGGGTTCTCATGAGGGTCGGCAGGATGCACAAAATGGCCGCAGACAAGCCACATTTATGAATGAGGCCCTTACTGGTGCATGTTAATACTGAGGATACTGATGGCATACTGTAGATAATTACCATGTAAATACCTTTTTATTTCTTGGGAAATAATTTAATGTTTAGTAAAAGAGAAATTTAAAATAAATTAACCATGAAGACACCTTCACATACATAAGAATCAAAACAGTTCACTGAGAACCTGCAGTGAGCAACTATGTCACCCATGGGTTCTGACTGTGTATCAGTTGTCTGTCACATTTACAAGTTTCTCTTTTGATTTGATAGCATTAGAAAGAGTAGTTGTATAAATCAAAAATTATGTCTCTGATTTTAGTACACTGGCTTATAAGCACATCAAAATAGAATACCAAATATTTTTCCTTCCCCAGAGATAGTAAAGTAAAAACTACTAACCATATCTTGTAGTGAGTTCTAGCAGGAAACTTCAATGAAAGTAGCCTCATCCTGTTTGATTGACAGATCGTGTAGGAAGATTAACCTTAGTATAAGAACATCAGTTAACAGAGATACTGAACAGAAGTCAACTTTAAAGATGCGTTGTTGGCCACCACAATGAAATATATTGCTCCTTTTTATCACTACTTAATCTTTATTAATGCTTCTTTCCCACTTCTCCTTCTATTCAGTCATAGTTGCTGATGATATACTTGTTAGATGGCCCTGTATGTGTTTTATCAACATAGTATGGATAGGTAAGAAGTGGTGAGGGCTGAACCCTCTTCTTTTTCTGCATTTCCCTTCTCCTCTTTTTAAAAGCTTTTTCCTCCAAGACTAGAAGAAGAAGAAGATGTGCAGATTTAAACCCTCCCTTCTCTCTGAATCAGAGACTCGGAGGGCTTACAATCTCCTATATCTTTCCCCTCCACAACAGATACCCTGTGAGGTGGGTGAGGCTGAGAAGGTTCTCACAGCAGCTACCCTTTCAAGGACAACTCCTGTGATAGCTTTGGCTGACCCAAGGCCATCCCAGCAGGTGCAGATGGAGAAGTGGGGAATCGAACCCGGTTCTCCAAGATAAGAGTCCGCACACTTAACCAGAAAGAACTTCACCAACAGAAATATAGCTAAAATGTAATTTCAGGTGGGAAACCCCAAGTGGGGAAAAGTTTCAGCTTCTCTCTCCTACTCCCATGTTGTACTTTAACTGCATACTACCCTTATAAAAAAACTGACAAAGATAATTCCTGCCCCTATCATTATAACCAATGCTTTTTTTTCTGGGGGAACACAGCAGAATGGAGTTCCAGAACTTCTTAGTGGACACAAAATTCTCAAAAATGTTTAAAAGTTCCTGAGGGGGTACCCATGTGTTTCTCCTTCATTTCCCTCTTGAGAGTTCTGGCACCCCTTATTCCAGAAAAAAGCCCTGATTATTACCTTAGAATATCTTCAAGAGAATAAAGGTTACTGCACAATACCCTGTACTGCCACTTCATGACATCCAATCCCCAAGGCAAAATGTTCTTCACTGTATCAACTAAGGGATGTATGCAATAAATCTAGTTGTGCTCAGTGGTAGGTCTTATCTTCTTTCTGGCAGGGCTTCTGCACAATAAGCAAAAAATCAACAACGAAAA
Organism: Heteronotia binoei; assembly: GCF_032191835.1. Taxonomy (NCBI): domain Eukaryota; kingdom Metazoa; phylum Chordata; class Lepidosauria; order Squamata; family Gekkonidae; genus Heteronotia; species Heteronotia binoei. The sequence continues at coordinate 71,710,225 of NC_083228.1, read as the reverse complement.
CATTGCTGACCCAAAGATATTAAGATGGGGAATATTTTACCAAATGAATTTCTGCCTGATTTGCCAGAAAAAATTGGTGGTAACTGTGACAGTAAATGTTTCTGAAAATTTCCCATGGAATATCAAAGTATGGTCCAAGGTATCAAAGAAAATAAGTACTAGAGAAAAAATGGCAACATTGTAAATGCAATAAAAGTGGCCTTAAATGTGCCTAAAATTCTTGAGTTTGCAGAATGAAGCTGGAGATTTCAAAGGAAGATGAACTCTTACAAACAGATTCCGTGTTCCTGCTCTCCTATGTGCCTTAAGATAGAGCCTTTCTAAGAAGGAGAGTGTCAGAAAACAAACTAAAGGAAGGGAAAGCTTGTAGAACCTTCTGACATATTCAGTTGGACTGGTATGTGGTTATTTTAAAAGTTTAGTGCAGTTCTACCAGCTTAAAGCATATCTGCTCCAATCTCTAACAGAAGCTCCTCTGTATGAAACCATAGTTGTTTTTTGTTTCTCACCCCTTATATCATAGCAAGACTGGGAAGGTAGCATGAAAATCCCTAAATAAATCAATACTAGATGAATAGTATTTTCTTGTAGATATATCTATTGTCATTGTTTTGTTCTCAGTATGTCCAAATGTAATTTTGTATCAAGGTAGTCTTATATCTAGTTATGTGTACTGTTTGTTGATCGGAAGCCTCTTTTTATTGTTTTTTTTTCCTTATAGGGTGCTGAGCACAAAAGCCAGTGATAGCCCAAAATTACATTCTGACACTCAGTAATTACAGTATTAGCTCCCTCATTCTTTTCAATCCAACCCAGAGGAGTTTCTTCAGAATCAACCAGTCTGGGAGATGTCAACAAGTCTGACATTTATACTCAATCAATATATTGTCTAGCCAAAGCACAACACAAAACAATAGAAATTACAGCAGTGCACCTGTATAATTTTACTCAAAAGCAAAATATAACTGAAAATAAAAAAAAGTTGAAGAACACTATTCATTTCTAAAGATGAAACTCATTGCTTGTGGTTTCTGGCTAACCACAAGACAACAAAATGACATGGCTTTATATGTGGCTATCAGCCAGAAAAGGAGAACAGTTTGAAGAAAAGGAAAGCCATGTTTTTTAAGATTTTTGCTTGCTTGTACTAGATAATGTTAATTTAATCCTCTTCTCTTGTTTGGGTTAGCCACTGTAAGTCATCATCTTTTTAGTTCTAGTAACCCCTAGTTGTAGAGTCAGTATTTGACCAAATACTGAAACCACCACATTTGTGCCAGAAACCTAGGCAGCCCTGTGTAACCCCTACAACAATTAGGCTCCTAAAGGAATATAGCCCACCAACTTCTTCTTGACTCCCGCACAGCATAAAACTTGGCTAGACTGGCTGAACTTAGATTTAAGCCCCCTGTGGTGGGACTCTTACAAACTAACACTGCTCTTCTGTTGTCATTGTGACACTTAAATGAGACAGACAACTGCAATGCTTATTTTAAACGAAGTAAGAGAAATGCATGAGTCATCATATATATACATAAATACATATATACTGTTATTGGTTTTATTGTTCCATTTGAATATTTCTACTGTAAAAAAGGCAGTGGTTTTGAAATTGTTGAAAATAAATGTATTTTTGTACATCACAGCTGTCCGTTTGCATCATTGCAGTGGTCCCTATTAGACTTTGATGCTTCATCTTATAGAGCTATTTTTCCTGTCTCTGCGTGCAATTCTAGTGTTGCATAAGATACTGTTCACCTATACAGCTTTCATCTGTGTAGGAAAGATTGAGTTCCAAGCCATAAAATTAAACAAATGGTGTTCAGTAGGATGTAGATGTTGACAGCCGTATGCTACACATATGGGGAGGGACCATGGCTCAGCAGTAGAGCATCTGCTTGGCTTGCAGAAGGTCCCAAGTTGAATCCATACATCTCCAGTTAAAACGACCAAGCAAGAGATGATGTGAAATACCTCTGCTTGAAAGCCTAGAGAGCTGCTACCAGTCTGAGTAGACAAAACTGACCTTGATGGACTGAAGGTTCAGTATAAGATGGATTCAGTATAAGGCAGCTTTATGTGTTGGTCTGAAGTAGTTGAACAAAGCAGGAGTCAAGTGCACCTTTAAGACCAACCAAGTTTTGTTCAGAATGTAAGCTTTCGTGTCCTCTCAGATGAAGTGTGCTTAGAGAGCACACGAAAGCTTACGTTCTGAATAAAACTTGGTTGATCTTAAAGGGACACTTGACTCCTGCTTTGTCCCTCAAATGTTGTTCATGTGGCTGACCAGTTTGCTGGCTGCTGCCTCAGGGCATTGTCTTATTTGTTTGTTTTAAAATCAGACTTCTTCCTGGGAAGGCTGACATGATTATATAGTCACTCTGGCAACATAAGCCCACTGCTGTTGCTAGGGAGAAGATCAATATGAAACCACTGAAGCATTAGCAAGTCAAAACTGTGTAGAGGGTCTCATTCTGGAGTGCCATTGCAATGCCATGGATTATGGAGGACTGAACAAAAGGGGTACGTGTTCAAAAGAACACTTTTTATGCCTGCCCAAAATATCACCAAAACAAGTGATAGAAAAGAATGCATTTTGTGCAGGAATAAATTTTTTGTGAACCATGACCAATTTCCCACTAGCCTTACGCTGCTCTCACGCTCCTCTTCTCTGCAGGGCTTCCATCGGATTTCACACTATCTGCCCCGGGGCTGCAACTAGCTTTGCCTTTTTCATGTGGCAAACAGAAACTGGTTTTTAGAGGATCTTGTTTTCTGTGCGATAAAGGCAGAGCAAGTTGCAGCCCTAGGACAGATAGTGTGAAATCCAACAGAAGCCCTGCAGAGAAGAGGAGCATGAGAGCGGTGTAAGGCTAGTGGGAAATTGGTCCATGTGTGCACATCCATTTTAATTTGGCACTAAGGTTTGTATTTAAATGTGGTTCTGGGTGTTCCAAATTCATACTTCAATTCTTCAGAGTTCTGGATTTTAGATACCTGAAAAAATATAATTTGCATTTTCAAAATGCTCATGTATATAGTTAAAAGTAGATGATTTACAAGCCAGAACCTGGAAAGACTTGTGGGAGGCATCTCACTTCCTCCTCACCCTCTATTTCTTTTTTCCCTTTCCTTACATAGCCTCTCCCATTTTTCTACTTCCTTCTCTCTTTTTAGGTTTGCCTGTCTCCAGGTAGCCATGTTCTCTTGGGAAATGATCTCTGTTACCTGGAGAGCAGCTGTAATTCTGGGTGATCTCCAGCTCCCACTGGGAGGTTGGCAGCCCTGGAGGAAATGGCTGCTTTGAAAGGTGGAGTCTATGGCATTATACCAGGGGTGGCCAAACTTGCTTGACCTAAGAGCTACATAGAATAAACATCAGATGGTTGAGAGCCACAAGACATGAACATCAGATGTTTGAGAGAAAGAAGGAAAACAGATGGGTTGTGGTAATAGGGAGGGAGAGGTGAAAAGAAAGCAACTTTAAATGTATTCTCCAAGCTGCTGGCTGGCTTGGCTTGGAGAAGTGATTTAAAGAGAGAAATGCCTTCTCCCAGCCAGCTGATGGGGCAGTGGGGGCTTCAAGAGCCACACAATATGTGTGAAAGAACCACACGTGGCTCCTAAGCCACAGTTTGGCCACCCCTTCTCAGGTCCCTCACTTCCTCAAGCCACACCATCCCCAGGCTCCACCCCCAATTTTATAGGAATTTTCTAACCTGGAGTTGGCATCTCTAACTTCTTCCCACCAAACAGCCAACCACTCTTTAACTGCTCTCTTTCATAAAGTTGTCCCTCCCCCCACCCCCTGGCAGCCTCTACCTAGGAAAACTGTAGCTCAGTTAAGTGGTGCTGGTCACTTGGACAGGCCCACTTGCATGGTAGGGACCCCTCTAGGACTGCTGAGGTAACACCTCACTTTCTCCCATATCCACCACCCCACACTATTTCCTCATTCCTTCCTCCTGGCAACCTGTAAGCCAAAATGCCCTCAAAACTGAGGTTGGGGAATTGTCAGGTGGGCACCTGGCTTAATCAGGATCTTTTACCTGTGTATACAGGATTCCACATCCAGAAATTAATGCTTAAAAATATTAGGGACTCTAAGTAAAACAATTGAAATTTATTCCAGAAAAATATAGGCTTTCATACAAGATAAAATACTCATAAAATCATACATACAGTCCTAAGAAAAATAGATAGAGATATAGAGGAACACATGGGTAGACGAACAGGGTGATATTTACCGATCGTAGTCTTCGAAGAAGGCTCCAATGGCGACGAGCAAGGAAGTGGGAGAGGGGACCCTAAACTTGGCCTTAGAATCGGGGATGGATCTAGACAGTAGAATTGGGATACTGCTAGAAGCACACCTGTGGGTAGCTAGTCCACAGGTTATAAGGACTATCTTGAGCCCTTAGGGGATGGGAGGTACGAGGGAGGAGGAAGGTGGTCAGCTGATGCATGACCTCCCAAAAAGGGGAGGCTTTGCAGTGACCATAAGGGCTGGACTACTGCGATAGCCAATAGAAAGTTCATTGGTGTCACCTAATTGGGTGCCCATTCCTGACCAATGAACAGACTTGGATCCTGGATACCTGAGTGAATTTTCAGGTTGAAATGGACCAGGGTGGGGATGCTCCAAGGGGACAGTCTAAAGAAGAATGGGGGAAATCACTGGGTGGAGGCGTGCTTGAGTTATCTAAAAGGATGACAATAGAGGGCCAAATTGTTATCTAAGGTAACACCCGGTTTACACAAAGGAACTTGGCTCAGGCTGAAGATGGTCTTCCTCTTCTTCTGTCTTCTTCTTGGCACCAGTCTTTGTCTTGAGTTCCGCTAGACAAAAACAGTGGCGGTTGGGCAATTAGCCATGCCTGGGGTGGGTTGATTGCCTACAATCACAGGTGACATCTGGCGAGTACGTGAGCCGTTAGCTTCACTGGAATGGAGTCTGGCCTGGTAGGAAGATGGCTGCATGTGGTGTTAGACCTCCACAGTGGATTCCATGGTTAGTGCTTCAAAACCGTTTGCCTGGATAGCTCCTGGCGGCGCAGTCTCCTCCGCTTCATGGCTGAGATGGATGTCATACAGAATGGCGGAAAGCCTTCTGTTCTCCTGGCGGGCAGTCTTGTACCGGTCTCGAGTGCCTCCGTAGCATTGTGGCTGCTAGTACTGCATAAGTCCCTTTTGCCCCTGGGTAGGTTTACTCACACTCTCTGGCCAGACGTGTGTGAGCTACTTCTCCAAGTGTTCTGGCAACCAAATTGATGACTACGATGTTCTGCAAGGGGTTTTTCCTCACAAGCCCATGTCCTTTCCCCTTTCCCCACCTCATTCTCTCCACAGACATTCACCAACCTACCTTTTATTATTTATTTAGTTCATTTATACCTCCACCTTTCTCCACAGTGAGGACTAAAACAGCTTACTTTTTCTCCTCTCCTTTTTATCCACAGAGCAACCCTGAAAGGTAGATTAGGCTGAAAGAATGTGAGTGGTCTGAAATCACCTAGTGAGCTTCCACAGCAAGATGGGTATTTGAATCTAGGTCTTCCAGGCCCTACTCTGAAGCTCTCACTGCTATGCCACACTGGCTTTCATATGGTGGCTGACAGTTGGGTGGTATGAAGTCACCCAGAGGTTGTTCCCAGTCCTAGAAGAAGATCTTCCAGAATTAACTGATCCTCAAATGACCGTTATCTGTCTCCCTGGAAAAAATAACTGCTTTGGAGGGTAGACTCTATGGCATTATATTTAGCTGAGGTCTCTCCCCTCTCCAAACCCTGCAATCCTCAAACTCCACTACAAAATCTCCAGGAATTTCCGAACCCAGAGAGGGCAACCCTAGACAAGTCTGGCCTCAAAAATTCCTCCCTCAAAAGCCAAACTAGACTGGAACCAAGCCTGGAATACTATGGTTGCATAGCATCAGCCACTGATAAAAGCTACAATGTATTTTTAAATGCAATGTATTATTTTTAAAATTTCACATTTTTATGCAGATCTGGGACCATTTTTTAGGTTTGCCTGTTCACAGCTCCAGTCACCAGATTTAAACATCCAAAGATTTGGCCAACTTTTCTATTAGAATATAAAATATAATCTGAATTAAAAACTCAGCTCACCATATTTTGAGTCATTTATTTAATATTTCTCTTGGGCATTGTGTGAGACAAGTTGGTATAAAAGCCAGTAAAAAAAACCAAACATGTTTCATCACTGTAGGCTTCAGAGATGCTCCACAATGTTGTGATGTCTTTGTGTTTGCTGGTGTGGATCCAGCTATCTTTCCTCTAGTGTTAGAGCCACTTAAGATGTAGAATGACTCCTTAGGCTGGAAGAAGTAGAATGATAGCATAAGAGGAAGATCCAGCTCATCAAGTCCTTATTAACCAAATCTTCTGACAAGTCCAGATTCACATGTTGTCTTGCATGTAGCTTCATGTTAGCACAACTCTATGTAAACGAAAGTTCCATTTAAGTGAGATGCTGATTATTCAGTTATACATAGGTAGATAGAAACCTTTCATTTAGTGAAATGCAGTTGCTCATAAACCCAGTCTCATCAGTTCTGTGGCATTCTCCACACCTGAAATGTAGTACTTCTGAATGCAACTTCTGAGAATGTCCTCCTGTCTGAGAATGTCCTCCTGCAACCAAAGGGCAAACAAAGCATTTTAAATGTGGTGGAAGCATTTTGAGCACAGGTCTGCTGCTCTGGTAACAAACATATTGGAATCTAGTCAAGGTATGTTCAAACCACTTTTAGCACATTTAAAAATGTTCATCTGCCTTTAATCTAAGATGTCTTAACAGGGCCATTGTGCAGGGTCACTCTTTAATCTGCATATTCAGAATTTTAGTTTATAATCTCAAGGCCACACATTAATAAAATAAAATCCTACAATGAGAAAGTGAAACAATGATTATGAGTTGGTCATGAAGCTCAGACATGATACAATGTTCTTCTTTCATTCTGGTTTTTTTTTGGCATTCTCCCCAGTGAAGTAGTACAGTTATTAAGCATTATCAAAGCACCATTGCACCGCTGACATAGTATTGTAATATATCAGTTGAGTGCTATTCTCTCCACATGTATATTGGTACTACATCATCCTGCTGATGGATGACAGAAACAAAAGGTGTCAAGAAAAATCTGCTCAAGCTACATTGTGTTGCATTGCTTCTCTCTGAACTAGAGGGTAACTTTATGATTAAGGTGGAGAGATGGTAACAATAGAGCCTCACGTTGTTACAACCGTGGCTTAATTATTTCATTTATTTATTGCCCCCCCCCACAGTCGGAATGAAGAGGCTGACAGTGTTGGGCCGCTTTATTAAACATAACTTGAACAGGCTGGAATAGCAAGAGGTCTAGGCCTAACAGGACAAGCCCTGGGGTCAAACCCAGGACCCCGCCTTGTCCTGGGAGGGCGAGCCACCCTGCCCCCAACACAAGCCCAATATCATCTGGCTGGTGCTGAGCAGCCAGGCCCAAACTCTACCTCCACCTAGGCCGGCATCCAACCCACTGGAAGGATCCGCCCTGGTGAGGCTTTGTTGTGATCTGCACTCCCAGCATTGAGCCGTAAAGCCCATCTGCAGTTCGTACAGACCACCTGCACCAACTGGTGCAGAGCCATAGGTGCTCCCCTAAAATACTGTAGCCAATACCTCATCCTGCCACCAGCAATGCCAAGCCTCTGCTTAGGCATTTACACCCACCGGGCGGCCCAGAGCCGACCGCAAACCCCTCCTTAGCTCATCCCAAAAGGCCCTGTTTCCCAGTTCAGATAAATGAACCCCATCCGGCCTATACAGGTCGGCATTCTCGACCCGTATTGCTGGATGGGGGAAGAATATGCCCAAGCTTCCTTCCATGGCCTTTTGCAAGGCCCGATTGGCCTTGCGCGTGGCACGTTCAATTCCCCCAGGATACAGGGCAGACCGCCAGACCCTATGTGGCAATATTGCCGACCAAACCAAAAGGACCCCCGGCCATCTCCGCTTGATGGCTTGCAGATCCTCCTGTGCTTACAAGGAAAGGGCCTTCCCCTCATAAAGCCAAGGTCATTACCACCCAGGTGAATGACCAGGATGTCCGGAGGAGGCGCCCTCCTCCTACGGAACAGCAGCGGCATGATGCCCAGCCAATGCAGGCCACGGCGACCAAGCCACTCCATTGTCACCCACTTGCTGAGACCTAACTGTGTACCAATCGGAGATCTCCTAGCCTGGTGGGCTGCCCAGAACACCATACTGTGCCTGCAGATGAGGATGTGATGCCTCGCACTACAAGCCACAGCACCTGAAAAACAGAAAAGAGGTCACATCCTGGAAATAACATGCCAATGGGCAACAACTGCTAATACGTCCCCGGAACTATTTAAACCATATGATTTATAAGCTGATGACCGCCACCGGCCCATCTGCTGTATAGCAGGGGTGGTGTAACCCATTGCAGCCACCGTAGATGCAGCTCCAATTTGGAACGAATGGGTCCCAAATTTGACACCCGCCAAACCCAGCTCAGCCAGGGCTCTACTGGTTCCCGCTGAAAACTGATACTTTGTGAGGGGAGGGCCCTCCTGGTGACAAAACAAAGGGTCCTCACCCTCACCCCTGAGCGCAATATATTGCTCCAAAACTTTGACCAGGCATAGCTCAGCTGCCGCACATTGGCCGATCACAATGACCGTCCCTTTCTGATGTTGGTCGGTTTTTGACTGCCGGACTGTCAGCTTAACTTGCCCCCCTACAAATTTTACGTCACCAGCACGCAGAGCCCGGCCCGAATGACCTGCCCTCGACTGCACCACCAGCTCACTGATCTGTAGCGCCCCCCAAAAAGCAAGGAGGCCGCATGGAAAAGAGAGGCCTCAAACGAAGAGGAACACACCTCAGGCCAAACCCTGTGAAGCCCCTGAAGCACCAAAGGGGATATTGGTTGCTGGGCGTCCACCCTGGGCCCCCGCTCTCTTGCCCAGCCCTCCAGCATCTTTCTAACCCTAAAATCACCGGTGCCTTCAGGAAAGCCCTGTGCTTTACTAACAAAAGCCAGCGCTGCCAATTGACCCCTAATGGATTTTAGCCCTAACCTCCTTTCCTTCTGGTAGACACAAAATTGAATCATGTGAGCCACCGGTACCGGCCAGCTGTCCGGAAGCCCAGCCACCCTCCTAAAAGCCCGGAACTGTAACTCTGCCCTCGCATAGGCTTTTCGGGTACTAGGTGCTAGAGCTAATTGAATTGCCCTACCGGCTTCCGCCTCCAAAGCTGCCAAAGCTCCAGTAGCATTCGTGCTGGTCGCGGGTCCGCTTCTGGAGCAAGCAGGCAAAAACGCTCCATCTGTTGGCGAGATAGAGCATCCACCACCCCATTACAAACTCCCAGAACATGCCGGGCAAGAAATAGGATATTCAGCCGGAGGCAATACAATGTAAAAGATTGCACCAAGTTCATTACCACAGCTGATTTTGATGACAAAGAATTGATAACATGTACTACAGCCATGTTATTACACCAGAAATGCACTGTATGGTTGGTCAACTGATTTCCCCAAAGCCAGACAGCTACCACGATGGGAAAAAACTCCAAAAAGGTTAAGTCCCGACATAACCCACTATCCAACCATGCTGCAGGCCATTGCTCCGTGAACCAATGCCCCCTAAAATATACTCCAAAACTGGTAGCCCCCACTGCATCCGAAGATATCTGAAGCTCCGCTTCTACCTTCAAGTCTTCATGCCAAAATGAAATTCCATTGAAGGAATTCAAAAATTCCTCCCATGCTTCCAAGTCCATTCACATACCAGCGGTCATTCGCACTCTGTGGTGAGGAAGCCTCAGGGACCCCATGGCGTCACATAGGTGCCGCAAAAAGGCCCTCCCCAGGGCTAAACTTTGCATGCAAAGTTGAGATGCCCCACCAGCTGCTGAAGCTCCAACAGCGACACCTTGCGCTGCTGTTTAAGAGACGCCAATCTGACCCTAAGGCCTGCCACTTTGTCAGCCGGCAGCCTTGAGGTTTGCTGCGTGGTGTCCAACTCAATGCCTAAAAAAGTAAGAACTGAACTGGGGCCCTCTGTTTTCTCACGAGCCAATGGAACCCCAAGTTCCAAAGCAAGGTCCTCAAATGAACGCAATAATCTGGTACATTGTCCAGACCCAACGGGACCCACGAAAAGGTAGTTGTCCAGGTAATGAATGGTGTCGCTCGACCCCGACCTGGCCCGCAGTGCCCATTCCATAAAAGAACTAAACTTTTCAAAAGTGGCACAGGACACTGAACAGCCCATGGGCAGGGCCCTGTCTATGTAGAACTTCCCCTCAAATGCAAAACCCAGTAAATCAAAGTCCTCTGGGTGTACTGGCAGAAGACAAAATGCGGACTTAATGTTGCATTTTGCCATTTCAGCCCCAACATTGCAACCCCGAACCACTTTGATCACTTGGACAAAGGAGGTGTACCTGGCGGAACAAAGAACTTCCGGAATGACACTGTCCACTGATCCACCCTTGGGGTAAGACAGATGATGTATCAGATGGAATTCCCCCGGCGCTTTCTTAGGCACCACTCCCAAGGGGGATACCCGTAATGTGGGTATTGGCAGGGTCTCAAATGGGCCAATGACCCTCCCTTCCAAGCATTCCTTGGCTATTTTTGCCCTGACCACATGTTCCATCCCTATCACTGAGCACAGATTAGGGGCCGAACAAGGGACCCTAGGTCCCTGATACGGAATCCTAAATCCATGAGTAAAACCATCCATCAAATAATCCCTATCGACCGTCAGGGGGTAACTAGCCAACAGCCTCCTAAGTACCTTCAGACAAATGGGACTGGGTCCCTTTTCCAGGCGGCTGTTGGCTACCCCCCCCCCCCCAGGGCGCTTGGGGCCAGCCTTCATTTTTGATTTACTGCAGGCTGAAAAGGCATGAGGTCCCCCACACAGCGGGCACTCATGTTTGAATTTGCAGGCCTTCCTGGAACACACGCCCTTGGACGTAAATTCCCAGCAGAGAAGCCAGGGTTGAACCAACTGGCCCACCACACTGCGGGCACCTAGGCTGTTCTGTTGTTTATGTACCTCTGTCACAAATTGTCTAATTAACATTAATTTTTAAAGGTGAACATCAGACTGTGGAATTCCTTGGCCATTTGTGTTGAATAAAATAGTAGCTTACTGAACTATATTTAATACCCACCTTGTGGACCACTGCAGACATTGCTTTATATGATTTTTTAAATTTTATTTTATCTTCTTTATGTTAAAATGTCTCACCCATCTTTCGGGCATGAAGATACACAATGCAGTTTACAAAATAATTTTAAAAACCCCAGAAATCTTCAAAGGAAACAAGCAAAAACTTGCAATAGCTGCAAGTCCATTCTTCTCTATAAAATGATCTTATTGTAAAAAGGCATTAGGGGGGCACTAATATAGATCGCTTTAAAGAGGGGGTAGATGAATTAATGGTTACTAGCCACAATGAATAAAGGGAACCTCCACATCCAGAGGTTCTAAACCTTTGATTGCCACTGCTAGGAGGCAACAACATGGAAGGGCTTAGCGTCAATGCTGGCCTTGGTTAACATAAGAACATAAGAGAAGCATGTTGGATCAGGCCATTGGCACATCCGGTCCAACACTGTCACACAGAAGCCAAAAAACCAGATGCCATCAAGAGGTCCACCAGTGGTGCCAGAACGCTAGAAGCCCTCCTGCTATTGTCCCCACCAGCCTCCAGTACCAAGGATACAGATATAGAGTACCAGACAGAGAGTTCAATCTATACCTTGTGGCTAAAAGTCACTGATGGACCTTTGCATCATATGTTTATCCTTGTGAAGCCATCTATGTGTATAGCTGTCGCCGCCTCCTGTGGCAGTGAATTCCATGTGTTAATCACTCTTTGGGTGAAGAAGTACTTCCATTCTAACCTGACTGCCCAGCAATATCGCTGAGTGACCATCAGTTCTTGTATTGTGAGAAAGGGAGAACACTACATCTGTCTCTACATTCTCTATCCCATGCATAATCTTGTAAACTTCTATAACATCACCCATCACTCTTCGTTTCTCCAAGCTAAACCGCCCTAAGCACTTTAACATTTCTTCATAGGGAAAGTGTTCCAATCCCTTAATCATTCTAGTTGCCCTTTTTTGCACTTCTTCCAATGCTATAATATCTTTTTTGAAGTGTGGTGACCAGAATTGTCCACAGTATTCCAAATAAGGCTGCACCATCAATTTATACAAGGGGCATTATGATACTGGCTGATTTGTTTTCAGTTCCCTTCTTAATAATCCCCAGCATAGTGCTGGCCTTTTTAAATTGCAGTTGCACACTGCCTTAACATTTTCAGTGACTTATCTACCATGACTCCAAGATCTCTCTCTTGGTCAACCTTTGCCAGTTTAGACCCCATCAATGTGTATTTATAGTTAGGGTTTTTGTCTCCAATGTGCAGTACTTTGCTCTTGACCATTTTGAACCTCATTTGCACCGTTGACATCCACCTGCCACGACAGATCCCGTTGGTGTGCCTCACAATCCTCCCTGGTTTTCACTACCCTGAACAACTTAGCATCATCCGTGAAGATAGGCATGTCACTGCTTACTTCCAACTCCAGATCATTAATGAACAAGTTAAAAAGCATTGGACCCAGTGCTAAGCCCTGCAGTACTCCACTGTTTACCACCCTCCACTGAGAAAATTACCCATTTATACTTACACTTTGTTTCCTATTAATTAGCTAGTTTTTTGATCCACAAGAGGACTTGTGCTTTTACCCCATGACTCTAAGCTTACTTAGGAGCCTTTGATGAGGAATTTATCAAAAGTTTTCTGGAAGTCAAGGTAAACAGCATCTGTTGTGTCCCCTTATTCACAAGTCTGTTCACCCCCTCAAAGACAGAGCCGGTGTGTCCACTAGGCAACATTCGGCAGCAGCCTAGGGCACCAGCTCTACAGGGACTGCCGCCACCACCTCTGCCCAGCCGAAAATGCTCCCTGCCAGCACTCTGTGCAGCCCTCCTGCCTCCTGCTTCAAAGTGAGCCAGCTGACTCCCTTTGAAGCAGGGGGTGGGAGGGCTGCACGGAGCACTGGCGGGGAGCACGCACAGCCTCCCACTGCCGCCACCCAGCTGAAGACGCTCCCCGCCAGCACTCTGTGTGGCCCTCCTGCCCCCTGCTTCAAAGGGAGCCAGCTGGGTGGGAGGGCCACGTGGAGCACTGGTGGGGAGTGTGCACAACCCCAGCGCTCTGTGCGGCCCTCTCACCCCCTTCTTCAAAGGGGGCGGGGCCTGCTTTCGGCCTGGGCCGCTGAAAAGGCCAGCACCGGGCCTGCTCAAAGAATACTAACAGGTTATTGAAACAAGAACTTTCCTTACAGAACCCATGCTGAATCTTCCTCAATAAATTTTGTTCATCAGTGTGCCTACTAATTATCTCTTTATTAATGGTTTCCACCAAGTGACCTGGCATTGATGTCAGACTGGTTGGCCTGTAATTTCCTGGATATCTTCTGGAACCCTTTTTAAAGATGGGGGTGACATTAGCTACCTTCCAGTCCTCAGGAATGGAGGCAGATTGTAATGAAAGATCACATGTTTTAGTCAGGAGATCCACAAGTTCATATTTGAGTTCTTTGAGAGTTCTTTGGTGTATGGCAGGTGTGGCCAACGGTAGCTCTCCAGATGTTTTTTGCCTACAACTCCCATCAGTCCCAGACAGCATGGCCAATGGCTGGGGCTGATGGGAGTTGTAAGCAAAAAACATCTGGAGAGCTACCGTTGGCCACCCCTGGTGTATGGTATCAGGGCCTGGTGATTTATCAGTTTTTAGATTGATAATCGTACGACCTCCACTCTCATCAACTCAATCTGACTCAGGTCTTTCAACACCCCTCCTGAAATCAGTGGTTCTAGAGTGGGCAAGCACTTATCGTCTTCCATAGTGAAGACAGAGGCAAAAAAATGCATTCAGTTTCTCAGCCATTTCCCTATTGTCCTTCAGTAATCCTTTTACCCCTTGGCTATCTATGGGCTCCAATGCCTCCTTGCCTGGTTTCTTGCTTCTAATGTATTTGAAGATTTTTTTTATTGTTGGTCTTTATATTTTTTGCAATATGTTCCTCATAGTTCCTTTTAGCCTGCCTGAGCACAGTCTGTGTTCCCTTTTATTAACCTCACTGGGACTAGCTTTCCACTGCTTAATAGAATCCTTCTTATCTTTGTTAACCATGCAGGCCTCTTTCTATACCTGTTTGTGCTTTTCCTAACCTGTGGTATATATTTTATCTGAGCGTCTATGATTGTAGTTTTAAATAGTCTCGAAGCTTCCCCAAGGGTTTTGACCCTTTTTACCATTTCCTTTCACTGGGAAACACAGTGTTGGATTAGATGGATCACTACTCTGATCCAGCTGGGTTCTTCTTAAGTAAATATTAAGGGTGCCATTTGCCTCCTTTTGTGGGCAAAACTTAACCAAAGCACCACTGTTCTCCACTGGAACGCGATAGAAAAGTGAGAGAAGGGAGAGGGGAGACAGGGTCAGATGATATCACATCATTTCTGTCTGCATGGGCAGAAGTGACATCAACGCTTTACCGGATGCTATAGCATTTTCCTGAAACTCTATGGTTTTATTATACAGTCATGGATAAAAGCTAGAGCATCCTGCAATGTAGTAATGTAACTTCTGTTTATTCAGCTGTAAAAGACATTGTGGGCATCACCAGACTCAATTCACATGAGAATCCATTCTCCAGTTTTCCGCGGATTGCTGTCCAAGGGCTGGCAACCCTAGTAAATACGGTGCCCCTTCATACAAAAGGCTGCTCAATGTAGCTACTGACCGTTGTAACATCAGCAAGTATCATAATGGACCAAGGGGTATCATAATGGGCCAGGCTGTTTTGGATTTTAAAAATCAAAATCAAACTTAACTGTTCACTGGCAGCTAATGCAAAATGTCCCATCATTTATGCAGCTTCTGCAGCCCATGTGAGCTATCTGTCAGGAAGCTGTGTTTTGCTTTAGCTACATATCCAAACAGTTTTTCAAGAACAGTCTCATGAAGAGTTCATTGTAGTAACCAATTAAAAAAGTTACTAAGAGCTGTACTATGCAGGCAAATGTTTATCCTTCTGGCAAGGCAGAGGGGGCAACCCAGATATAAGTAATAAAAGTTTTCCTGGCAATAGTAGTGGCCAAGTTCAAAGTCAAAATCAAACTTTAAAACTGTGTTATTGTATTAGAAAAAAGAAGGTTACCTAATGAACTGAGATATTAAAAGACTGGTTTGTTTGTTTTTAATAATTGGGATTATTCTTAAATTTTGATAGGCACTGTCAGCCTGACACTGAGGGCCTGTTCAGACACACAGTTTATTCAGTTGTTGCTGCTGTTTCCTACCAGATTAAAAGCGACTGATCAGACAGCAACATCTGCCTCCCGGCAGTCAATCGTTGTCGCCCCCCTCCAATCCTTCTCCAAACCAGATTATTTTGTTACTTGCTCCTTTGTGGTGTCTGGTTTCACCTCATAGTTTTCTCCATCTGGATAGTTCTGCTGCGATATTAACCATCTTCTGGATGCCTGAATGCTGTCCCAGAACAAAAGGAGCCTCAGATATCTGGTTTACAGTCGCCATTTTTTTTTACTACTTAGCGATATGTGCATAACCACATAACCACATGTTTTAACATTATGCACATATGCACATAATGTGCACATGTACATAATGTGTGCATGTGCATAATGCTCTTATGCACCTAATGGTGGAGGAAACAACAAAAAAAGAACTGCATGGTGCGTTCATGTGGAAGGCAGAAGATGGTTTCACTGCAAAGTGATTCGAATTGCAATATGGCAGTCTGATTGATAATATCCAGAACAAAGATATTTGGAACAGAACCGGGTCAGTTTAACACGGACTCAACACTCTGTGTGAACAGGGCCTGACAGTGACATTGCACCTGATAAACTAAAAGATAAGAACGCAGCTTCTAGTGTCTCATACTAGGGCACAATCATCTTGGATTTTATGCAGGTACACCATAGCCATTTATGTACATTAAAAACAAAAATAAAACAAGCCAAATAAGAAAATGTATACATGCAGGCAACACATTGACAATCTACCCAGATTTTCTTCTGCAGAAGCTCCATTGGTCTTTGGATAAGTGCATACATGTATGTCTACACAAGGATTTTTATAATAAAAAAGCTCAGTGGATTTTGCCTACGGTTGTGGAGATGAAGGAGCATATGAATACAATGTTTCGAAAATGAATTAGTTGAACCACTAGTCAAGAAAGAGTCAAATTCAAGATAGCTTTTTTCAGCCATAAAATATGTGTATTTGTTGGTTGGGGGGCAGTTACTGTTATCCCACAAGGCCTGCAAGACCACTCTCTTTCAGTTGGCTTTTAACTGACACTGAGCCTTGTACTGTAGGGAAATTGAAGAAATACTGTTGCCATTGAAATTATACAACATCAAAGAGGCTAGCACCAGATCATTTTTGACAGTTTTAATTACTGAATGTGAATTTTTTTTTAAAAAAATTTTTTTTTTGAAAAGCTTTATTAATATAAAGTTCAAGGTACAATAGTGATGAGACATCAACAGATGTGTAGAATGTACCAATATAAAATAGGGAAATGGAAACATACAACGTTAGCTATTAAAGGCTAATTACAACATTAGCTGACATGACATCAAAATAGCATGGTATGAGTCATTAGGGTTCCTGCTGTCCTTCGAGACTTTATCAATAAAGGGACGCCATTTGCACATAAAGTCTAGGGAAGCAGTTTGGGAGGAGCAACGAGGATCCAAATCATAGGTGAGCTTATCTAAGACAAAATAATCCCACAATTTCAGCCACCATGCCTGTCTCGAAGGAGGAGTTTGTTGCTTCCAAACCAGGGCAATCGCGAATTTAGCTGCTACGAACATGTGTGAAACTAGTTCTTCTGTGTGGTCAGGAGCGCGTGAGGCGCCTGCAAGGTTCAGAAGAGCGTACTCTGGCGTGAATGGTGGAGAGTATGAGGTGAGGGCATGCACTTCTTGGTAAGTTAGCCTCCAAAAGCTTTGTATGATGGGGCAGAGCCACCAGGAGTGGAAAAATGTGCCTCTCTGGCCGCAGTTCTTAAAACAAAGAGGTGAAGTAGAGGAAGAGTGTGATAATTGTGCTGGAGTCATATACCAGCGCGTGAGAACTTTAATGGCTTGAAGTTGCACATTTAGTGCCTTCGTTTTATATATGGAGGAGCCCCAAATAACCTGCCACTGCTCCTTAGTTAGCTCGGTGCCCAAATCTCGGTGCCAGGCCCCTTGATAGGAGTGCGGTTTTGTGTCAACGGAGTGGAGTAACAGTTTGTAAATTTTCGATATCAATCCCTTAATAGGGGCTTCATCACTATACAAATATTTCTCAAACTCCCCAAGATGAATCCGCAAGGAAGGGCTAAAGTGATGAGTGTCTAATAAATGCTTAAGCTGCAGGTACTCAAACCAGGGAAGTCGAATTTCAGAGTTTGCCTCCAAGGTCACTTTATCTTTCAGAACCCCGTTGGAGAGGACATCAGCAAAGCGGGTCAGCCGCAACTGTTTCCATGATGTGAAAGAGTGTTTATTCAAACCTGGAGTAAACCAGGGTTGACCGACAAATGTGGCTAAGGGGGAAGTTGGGGGGGCTAGCAGGTTGCAGTGTTTGCGCCAAACTTGCAGGAGAGAAGCTAGAAAAGGATTGGAAGAAAAAGAAGACTTAGCCCGTCTAGAGATGCCCCAGAGCTCCTCCTGAAAAGAAGAGGTCTTAAGATAGGAGTTTTCAATCAGCTTCCAGTCTGCCACATAGGAAAGCCTGTAATATTTAATTAAGGTGGAGAGGATGATAGCATCATGATATCTGGAGATATCTGGGACTGCTAAACCACCCCTCGAAGTAGATCGCCTGCAAGACACAAAATTAAGCCTTGGCTTCCGATGTTGCCATACAAATCCATTCACTTGAGTCTGCCATTTATGCAGCAAAGATGCCGGGATACATAGAGGGACAGCGTGCAAATAAAACACTATCTTAGGCAAGATCAAAGACTTGACTAGGTAGATCCGTTCCAATAGAGTGAAAATTTTTTTGTCAGAGTAGGTTAGAAGAGAGTTGATAGAGTCAGAAATTTCTGTCCGGTTAACAGAAGAGAGGGTATCAAAATTTAGAGGGATGTGAACTCCGAGATGCTTCCAAGATTTTGTGACCCATTTGTAGTTATAGTGTTTCCTGATGAAGGCGATGGAAGCGGAAGATAAGGAGATGGGATGCAGAAGGGATTTTTCAAAATTTATAGTGAGGCCGGAAGCTGCAGCAAATTCAGACAGGTGAGAGTGGATTGCTGGGAGCGATGAGGTAGGGTTGGTGAGGTATAGCCGCCCTGAGCCACTTGTGGGAAGGGCGGGATATAAATCCCAAATAAATAAATAAATAAATAGAGTTATATCGTCCGCAAAAAGGCTTAGCTTAAAAGCTCTAGACATTACCGGGACACCGTAAATTCGAGAGTCATCCCTAATTTTAATGGCAAGGGGCTCAATTGCAAGAGCAAATAAGAGGGGTGAAAGAGGGCACCCTTGACGAGTACCCCTAGACAATTTAAAGGAATCTGAGTTAAGGTTATTAATTCGTAACAGGGCAGAAGGGGAGAGGTAAAGAGAATCTATAAGATTGCAAAATTTGGGACCAAAGTTCATTTTTTCGAGTAGAGAGTGGAGATACCTAGGCTCAACCAAGTCGAAGGCTTTCTCTATGTCTATAGATAATATGCAAGCATCACAGATGGCCTTAGATTTGCAGTGATGAATTAAGTTCAACGTTTTTGGGGTGACGTCAGTTAGGTCATGACTAGGGATGAAACCTGACTGATCTGGAGCAATATAACTTGCTATGAAGCTATTTAACCTTTTAGTTAAGATACTAGCAAAAAGCTTGTAGTCCATATTTAGGAGGGATATTGGTCGATAAGATCTAGGGTCCAGTTCATTCCTTCCCTTTTTGTGCAAAACAATGATCTTGGCGAGGCTCCATGACTGGGGAGTAAGACCAGTATCTAGGATATGATTAAAAAGAGACAATAAATATGGAGAAAGTGAGAGGCCATGGGCTTTGTAAAATTCGGAGGTAAAGCCATCAAGGCCCAGGGATTTGTTTGTACGTAAAGATTTAATGGCTTCGGCCAGTTCCATTTCATCTATGGGACGGTCAAGAAAGCTCCTATGAGGTTCTAGTATCATGGGGAGGGAGTCAATAGATTGAAAGAAGGTTGAGATCAAATCTGAGGATGGGTTTTGAGATTGGTATAAGGAGGAGTAAAATTGCTTAAAGACTTTCAAAATGGATTTAGAGGAAGTGCATAAAGCACCATTACGGTCTCTAATACCCTTCACATTTAAGTTAGCAGCTTGACGCTTGGCTTTCCAAGCCAAGAGCCTTTGGAATTTAGGGCCTCTATAACAATAAGCCTGCTTAGTGAATAGTAGGTTGCGCTTAATTCCATGTGTTTCCAAAGCTTCTAGCCGTTTCCTTTCTTCTTGCAATTGGAGGTAAATTTTCTTGTTGCACGTCCGCTTGTGTTGAAGCTCAAGGTCTCTGATGAAATTTTATAATATTGTATGGATTTTAATTGTTGTTGTGGTTTTATGCTGTGAGCCGCCCTGAGCCTGCCTCGGTGGGGAGGGCAGGATATAAATCAAATAAATAATAATAATAATAATAATAATTAAAAGTACAATAAAAATAAGTAATCAAGAACTGTAGTCATTCCTATTGCTTAATGATTCAATTTCCTTGGTTGAATAGTAAGGTGTTTAATTGACTAAAAATCCTTTAATCAATTAATAGCCCTAAGAACAGAACATAAATTTTGAATTTTGGCTTCAATTATTTTAATTACTGCCATTCTGAAATTTAACATTACCTACTAATTTTCACACCAGCTGTTCTGTCTTCTGAATGAATCCACCTTAGGAAGGAATTGAAGCATAAACTACACATTGGACGGAATTCTCTGTTTGCTTCTGCATAACCAACATCAGACTGGGTAGGACGAACAAAGAACTGAAAGAGGAAGGCTGCTTAACCTGTTCCCATGGTAATTTTTAGCAAAAAAAATGAATAAATCTCCAAGCACCTTCTCAGTTTTCATTTGTCTCCATCCCAATTTACAGCTTCCCAAGGCTGATGCTGGTTTTCAAAAACTGAAGAAATTAAACTTTGTGTGATAGGTACTTTGAACCCCGGTCTCTCTCATGGTGGCCTTGATTTCTTTGGAGTACATGAATCTTTCATAACAAGCAGGTATGTAGAAATTGCCAATTTACACCACTTTACTCCACCAGCTCAGTTTCTGGCTGGTCAAATTAATCTCTTTGGTAAACATGAGGGAAGTAAATGCTTTGTGCTGTAGGTTCCATTGTATTGTGCTCCATGAGCCAGCAAATTTTCATTGTGGTCTGTGATTCCTAATTAGAGATGTTCTTAAAGATTGGGATGTTTTGATGGAGCAGAGCAGAGATAAAGTGCTGTTCCTTTAAGTGCTTAATGATTTATTGATGGTTACTTCTACTGCATGTTTTAGAAGCTTGTCTAAACATAGAGGGATCGAGCAGAGTGAAGTATGGCAAAGGCTTGCCAATTTATATGGCTTCATAATTATGTCCCTATTTAGCCCCAATTCTTGACCATATTTTTATGTGCATATATAACCCTTTAGTCTTTAGCTTCTCCATCTTAGAACATTAAACTACAAGTCATTTCCATGAGAAATTCTTTTAGGAAATATTTCTGAAGAATTTTTCAAGTCATGTTTATAAAGTGATAAATCTCAGCTTTTCACTTGTGGGAACACATTGAAAAGAGGTGATCAAACTAGGATGGAGAAAAGGTGAGGGACTCTCTAACTTTTTCCATTTTGGTAAGGAACAGATGACTTGTAAAGCTTAGGACTTATGCCAACATTACACAAAATGTGTGGTTCTTATATAAAAAAGGGAGAACTTTGTGTTGCTCTGTCCTTTCATTATCCAGCAAAACTTATTTATTGATGCTGAGTTTTACTATCTTTTTTAGAAATAGTGGGTAACAGGAAAATACAGAACAAACTAGTTCTGTTATATAATGGAGGTGTAAATCTGTTACTGAACCAGGTTTGATTCCCCACTCCTCCACTTGCACCTGCTGGAATGGCCTTGGGTCAGCCATAGCTCTGGCAGAGGTTGTCCTTGAAAGGGCAGCTGCTGTGAGAGCCCTCTCCAGCCCCACCCACCTCACAGGGTGTCTGTTGTGAGGGGAGAAGACATAGGAGATTGTAAGCCGCTCTGAGTCTTTGATTCAGGGAGAAGGGCGGGATATAAATCTGCAATTCTTCTTCTTCTTCTACTTTCAGGGCAGCCTATCTAGAGTATCCATGAGCATGTCAATATAGTGGCATATGGATTTGAAATGAATATGTGAATATGGATCTTGCAGAAAATTTAATTTAACAAACCCAGAGATGAATGAGTTCTGTTCCCTATGATCATTCTGTTATTACTGCTAAGAAAGTTTTAATAATATACATCTTTTTAAAAACTGTAATGGGGAAAGCTCTGTGAACACATTTATTTATTTCTACAGGAAGCAAACCTCTCTCTCTCTCTCAAAGCATCCTTTCCCAATGGTTCTTTAAAGCATGAAAAAATCTGCGGAAGAGGACAAGTATTAAAATAAAAAAGGATCTGGAAACATTTTGACTGAGAGGAAAGAAATATTTGTACATTATTCATCATGTTCTGGGTTATTCATCAAAAGTTTCATTCTTCAGCTAAAGTCTTTTCCTTATCTTAAAGCCACTGACATGAATACATATCACCCAGGTTGAAAAGATTGAATTGCATTTCTCTTGCTGTTGCTAAAATTCATGGGAACTCAAAGCCAGGGTTAGTCCCTAGGTGTATCAAGCCAGTGAATTTTATGGGGGTTTTTTCTGGAGAACAATGCTAACAGGTTTTGACTCTTCATTGTGCTACAGAGATGATTTAAAATGTGCTGCTATATCACTTGATAAAAGACCTCTTTGCAAAAAAGAGGGGGGGGGGGGAGAGAGAGTAGCTTTGTCATGAGAGAACATTACCTGTGGGATTTCAGAGACTGATTTGAGCAGCAAATACTCAGCAATCTCTGCCTCCCCCAACAACAACAAAACCATCCAGAATATTCTCCACAGGCAACTCCCTTGAAGGAGCAGAAGAGAGCACAGTAAGATACATATCTGTATATATGACAGACTTATGGCTGCATCCACACATCATCAGATACTGCCATATTGTTGGATTTTCCTGTGTGGGAAAGTTAATCCATTTTCAAATTATTGTTACAATATAGTGATAGTGTAATATCCAACAATGTCTGAAAGCAGAAGACAAACCTA
This sequence comes from Heteronotia binoei, assembly GCF_032191835.1. NCBI lineage: Eukaryota > Metazoa > Chordata > Lepidosauria > Squamata > Gekkonidae > Heteronotia > Heteronotia binoei. Next base: position 71,687,751 of record NC_083228.1, on the reverse strand, counting down.
GTCTATATTTAATCCCTTAATTTGAAACTAATTAATCCGGCAGAGATCATCATAAAATCAAAGATTTTGGCTGAACATCCTTTGTCCGAAGTGATGAAGCAAGTTTAGAAGGATCACTGCTCATTACCTTAAGAAAGACAATTCGTAGTTTCATCTGTTGTTTCAAACCACCCTGTAAAATGCATTTCCCAGAGGCAACAGTGGGACAAAAAGAGTGGGCAGTGATTTTCCAGAATAGACTGAGCCACAGTGAACCAGTAAGAAGGACCAGTGAGGTGTTTTGGTGCAGAGTTTAAACCTCCTTCCAATAGACCCCTTCCACTGGAGTGATGAAAGAGGCAGAATTTGCATGTTAAACCCACCCCTTCTATTCCTCAATGTCATTTTGGGACTGCCTTTTGGGTTGCCCACCTCTCCTGATCTTCAGTACAGCTCAGTGACCTTCTACCAGCCACCACTATTTTTCCAAGATTAGATGATGACAATTGGTTCAACAACGTGATTCCAGATAGTTTTGCCTTCTTCATTTTGCCTTCTCGTCTCTTCAAACTTGCTGAATACATTGGAGATAAGCTGCAGCTGTATTCCTTTTGGGATGTTTGCTGTTTCTATGAAGTTTGTTAGATTTTCATAGCATTGGTACATTGGTACAGTGTGGGGAAGCAAAAAAAAGGAAACATGTACTGAATTCATGTACTGAATTCATGTACTGAATTATTTGAATTAGCATGCAGAATTAGAGATAATTTTGAATTTCTATCCTGGCTGTTTCAATCTAAAGATGTCCACTGATTTCTCTTTTGTTTTGTAAACTGAATCTAGAATTCTTTATTATTCACACTATCTTTTTACTCACATCATTTTCCCCTATAAAAGTATTCATTTTCAATATTATTTGCGATACTGTATATATAAATGGCATACAGTGTTTATTTCTCAGATTTATATCCCGCCCTCCCCTGATGAAATATATAGCATACAAAATGAAATATGTAGCATATAAAATGTAAAACATGCATATGTTATATATAATTTTATTTATTATTTTAGTATATTTCTATTCTACCTATTCCCCATAGGGCTCAGGGCAGAGTACAACATATGATAAAACAATAAAATACAATAAAACATTTTATAAACAGACAGTTTAACAGCACTCAGAAAACTTTACCATATCATCACATATTGCCCAGCCTGGCCGTCTCTCATCATGATATCTCATAGAGATGGCAGATATTAGTCCATTTTATAGCACAGGTGACAGTGCCAATATCAATAGGGAAAGCCAACCAGATCAAGAATAGATGCCCACAGCTTCAACTAAAAGCAAAGTGAAACAGCTCCATTTTACAGGTCCTATGGAAGGCTAATAAGCCAGGTAGGGCCTGGATCTCTGAAGGGAGCTGATTCCACCAGGCCGGGGCCAGGACTGAAAAAGCCCTGGCCCTATTTGAGGCAAGCTGGGTGTTTCTTGGGTTGAGGATGGCCAATAGATGTTGGGAGACCGAATGTTATGACTTCCTGGGCATATATGGAAGGAGATCGTCCCACAGATATGTTGGTCCCAGGCCGTGTAAAGCTTTAAACATTAAAACTAAAACCTTAAAGTGGATCCAGTACTCAATGGGCAGCCAGTTCAGATTGTGGAGCAGCAGCCAAATGCCAACCCGTAAAGGTGGTGCAGTCAGCAGGTGAGCCGCCGCATTCTGCACCTGCTGCAGTTTCCGGATTGGTCTCAAGGGTAAGCCAGCGTATAGCAAGTTACAGTAGTCTAGTTTGGAAATTACAATTGCATGGATCACTGTAGCCAGGTCCTGGGGGTATAGATGTGGTGCTAGCTGCCTGATCTACAGACGATAACAAAAGGCAGACTTGGCAACCATCGTGATATGGGCCTCCGTGGAAAGGGAAGCATCCAAGGTTACTCCCAAGCTCTTCACCTAATCTACCAAATCAACAGTGAAATTGTTAATAAAAGTATGATCAACTATTAAAAACAAACAAACTGCTTAGGCCATAGATAAAGGTTGATGGGATTAATTTTGATTTTGCGGTTCAAGTTATTGGATTCACAAACACTCTAAGATGTCTATGGATGCAGAGGGGTAGCCAAACCAGAAACTGAGGCCCAAGGCCAGGGAATCTGGGAAGAGAATTCTCTTGGAGTTAAACAGGACCTGAACCCACAAGCTGACAGATATTGGGGGATGTTGTTTATCATCAGCATCTCTCAGGATATTTTGGTGAGCAGACTATGCTAAATTATGATTTCAAGCTTGAAGTCAAGGCTGAGCTGCAAATGCTGGTGAAACCTTAGGAAAACCACTAATTTAACTCATAGAGATGTGGAATGGTATAGCCCAATCTTGTCTAATCTTGAGAGCTAAGCAGGGTCAGTATTTGGCTGGATAAGCACCAAGGAAGACTTTACCGAGGAAGGCAAAGGCAAACCACCTGTGCTTAATCACTTGCCTTGAAAACTCAATAGGGCCACCATAAGTTGGGTGTGACTTGATGCCACTCACACACATATGCACACTTTAACCCAGACTTCTTAGTACAAGATGAAGTTAAACAAAAATGCAAGGAATATTTTAAATTCAACAATATCATTGATACAACAGGATCACTAACTTGGGAAGCCAGTAAGGCCTACATTAGGGGAACCTTATTGGCGATAGCTGCAAGAAAGAAAAAAGAAAAACAAGATTCAATTTTTAAAAAAACACAGACAAGATAAGGACACTGGAACAAGAACATAAAAGTACTGGCAGTAAAAAGTTGAAAGAGATCAAACATTTTTTAAAATCTGGGTCTGTTAGAGAAGTTGAAGAAATGCAGAAAAAAAGTTAAAATATTTGAATTTACAAACAAACCAGGAAAATACCTAGTTCATAGTCTAAGAAAAGAAAGGGAAAAGAGGAGGATACCAGGAATCAGAAAAGGAAGCCAAGTGTTTTATTCAAAACAAGGAATGATGGATCAAATTAAAACCATTTACGCAAAGCTTTATTTTTAAAAAGAACTTGCAAATGAGGAGGAAATGGGAAAATATTCATAGAAGTCACCATTTTAAAAAATTACAGGAGAATGCAGAAATTTTTTTTTAAATCAATAATAGTACAGGAAACTAATTATGCTATTTTTTTTTTTAAAAAAGGATAAAGCTCCAGGTCCAGAGAGTCTTACAGCAACATACTATAAATCCTTTGAAGATATTTTAACAATACCACTCCAAAAAGTAATGAATGAGATACAAGAAGAAAACAGCTACCACCAACATGGCAAGAGGCCAATATTACTCTAATATACAAAGGGAATGATCCACTACTACCACAATCTTATATGCCAACTTCATCGCTAAATGTAGATTATAAGATTTTTGCAATGATCATCACAGAGAGTCTATGAAAATGCATTCCAGAATTAATTCATCAAAATCAAATGGGATTTGTTCAGAAAAGATATATGAAGGACAACATCAGGTATCTCTTAAATGCAATTGAATATTCTAGGAGGAAAGGTTGAAAAATGGCATTTATATTTTTGGATGCTGAAAAAGTTTTTGAAAATGTGCTTTGGCCATTCCTTCTTAAAGTTTTACAAAACATGGTTTGTGGAAATAAATGTTTAAACTGGATTAAAAGTATTTATACCCATCAATATGCCAGACTCCTAGTGGATGGTTCCTTATCAGGAAAAATTGAGATTGCCAAAGGAACTTGACAAGGATGCCTGATATTACCACTAATATTTATTCTAGCAATGAAAATAATGGCCAATAAAATAAGACAAGATAAAAGGATCACTGGAATAAAGGAAGATAAGGAAGAATATAAGATGAAAAGCTATGCAGATGATGTTGTTATAACATTGACAAGACCTCATACTTCTTTGAAATACATAATGGAACAAATAACCAGCTTTGGAACTTATTCTGGATATAAACCTAACAAAAAAGAAAACCAATATCATCCTTTTACATACAACTAATGAAGAACAAGATGAGATACAAAAAAATAACTGGATGACTTATCACCAAAAAATCAAAAAGATATTTGAGCATCAACATAACAGAGCAAAATAAAAATCTATATAAAGATAATTACCAAAAAGTATGGACAAGCATAATTGAAGATCTGCAAAGATGGGATAAGATGAAAATCTTGTGGCTGAATGGAATCTCTGACATCAAAATGAATGCTTTATCAAAAGTGACCTTTTTGTTTCAAATGCTGCCCATCAAGAAAAGTTTTTTTTTTTAAAAATGGGAGAAAAGCCAAGAGTAAGGTTTAAATTAATGCAAAATGAGAAAAAGAGTGGAGGTTTGGCAATATTAAATATTAGGCTATATTGTCAGGCAACAGCACTGGTTTGGATACCAGAATGGTTTATAAATCCAGATGAGAGGAATATCATATTGGAAATAGCGGATATTAAGGAAGGAATCCACAATTATTTATGAATCAATAAGTAATTAAAAGCTATTCAGAACCAAGATGGTAGTCATACAGTGAGATATGGATTGCTGAGAATACGGTTTCAATGCAAAAAAACAGAATAAGTCCACCTACTTCGCCATTGACATCTCCAATCAATGTCTACTGTGAAAAAATGATCACCTAATCTACGATCACATGATAACACATGGAAGAATAAAATCTTGGCAAGATATACAATGTGAAGGAAAGAATATCCAGTGCCTGACATATCTAGTAGTGCTCAGGCATGTATAAAATATTTAAGTCTAGTGTTCAGTATAGTCAGTGGGATGAAAAACAAGGTCCCAGTAATCCTCACCCTCAGTGGAACCGGTAATTCCATGACCTGCTGTTTGGCACCTCTCAGTGCAGGTCGCCCTCTTTTCCCGCCAGCTCGTCTTCCCAGGCATCTTCTCCCAATTCATCACCAATGATGATTTCTTCCTCCCCTGTGGCTGCAGATGCCAAGCTACCCTTAGCTGGTTCTTTCGCTCGTCCCTCTGCCTTTTTCGCCTTGGGTGCGCTGGTCTTTGAGGTGAGAGGGGGCCTCAAGGCTGCTTGGGGCAGTTGGCTGCCATATGGTTGAGGTCGCCACACCGAAAGCAACGTCTGGGGATTGATGGTTTAGCTGTTCCCCCAGACTGACTTGCTTTCCGCCCTTCTGCTTTTGCCCCCAGACAAGACTCACGTCCCCCCCTACCCCCTTACTGCTGTTGACGCTGGAGAGCCACTCTCTTCTTGTTGGTTTCCACCTCACCTGCCAGTTGCACCCACCCTACCAGTGTGGAAGGGCGAGAATGTTGGAGGGCTCGATCCAGTACACTGGCATTCAGGTCCCTCTGGAACTGTTCTATCTTCATCTGCTCATTCCACCCTCACACTTTGGCAGCGTTGGCTCGAAATTCGGCTACATACTCTTTCACGGCTTTGGACCCCTGTCGTAGGTCCCTCAAGGTGGTCAGTGCTCGGGTCTCTTGCAAAGGATCTTCATACTGCGTCAGCAGAGCTCGTAGGAACACCGCTAACATGTCTAGTTCGGGGCTCCTGGTCTTGTACAGGCTCATGTACCATCTCTTGGCAGCCCCCTTCAGTTTTGAGCCTAAGTAATCCACTCAGTTAAATTCATTGGGGAAGGTGTGCCCCCAGTAGAACATGAAGCTATTAGCTTGTATTGAAAAGTACTCCACCTCTTCGGGATCTCCGTCGAAGGTGGCATCCAGTTTGCAGCCTCGCCCGTAATCTCGCGGCGGTAGCAGCGGCTGAGGTTGCTGGGGCAGCTGCGGCGGTCGTGGGGGGGGGGTTGAGGTGGTTGTCCCCCTCTTTGTGCCGGCAGCTGCAATGCCCAGTCTAGTTGCTTCCTCACCTCTTGGGCCATGAATGCATTGTTGGCTCGCATTTCTTCTCTTAAGCCTCTGACCATCTTTGCCATTTCTAACCTCATCGTTTGGAGGAAGTCTCCCTCCTCATCTGGGAGTGGATCTGGGCATCGCTCTTCCTGACCATCTCCACCGCTCGCCTCCAAGGTGCCCTGGTCACTGTCGTCTCCCGTCCGTGTGCGTAGGGGGGGGCAGCACCAAGATCGCCTCTCTTTGTGTGGGTGTTTCATCCATTAGGCTGGTGAACCTTCTGGGGCCCCAATCCGCAGGGGTTATAAACAGTCACCATATGTGCAGCGGAGACCCTCGCCCTGCCAGCCTCCTGGCATCGAGTATGTGCCACGGAGGTTATCTTGGGGCTGTATCGGGTCCTTGATCTTCAGCAATTGGTCATTCTGGGTTTTCAGGGGCTTCTCCATTATCTGGAGCTCTCTCCGCCATTTGGGTAGAAAGTTTTCAAGTCGGTTACGTCCCCAAGTAGGATTACTCCCAAAATGTCAAGTGTTGATATTTCTCAATAAGCAGTCTTTTGTTTTAAATCAAAGCTGTTTTATTGTCAGAAACTCAGAAGCTGTACCAAGGACACAAGCCTTGGGAGTAATGACGTATACAGGTTACACAGTTGCTATATAGGAAATCTTCAAAGGTTACCATACAGATGCATATTTGAGTCATGGGTTCAAAGGTTACTAAACACTATCTCTTTTATTACTAAGGAATTTAGGCTATTAAAAACATCTCTCATTCTCACACTCCTCTAGCAGAAGATAAGAGTTGTCTTTGTGAACCTGTGGGAGAGGCAACTTGAAAGTGGTACCAGCCAGGCTGTAGCATAAACATCCATGGGCCAGATGGATTTATTACTTGCCCAATGGTTGTAAATAAGGGGGGGGGGGAGAAGTAGAGAGCTGGTGACCTGCTCTTTGTCTAAGAAACAATTATGTTACAGAAATAAATGCACTTGACAACCACAAAGTATATTTATTAATTTACAGAAGGCAAGGGATTGAAATAATAATTGGTTGGTTAGTAACAAATCAATTGGCAGGAAGGAGTTCAACTAAACAGATGATCTCTAATCACCAGAGATGTTGGCAGGCTGAAGTAATATAACAAACAACAGGAGGCTGAAGATATATACACTACACAAGCAGGCAGGCAGTGCTTCCTTAACACTAGGAAACACTCTGTTCAGAGAAAGATTATAAAACCTATGCTCAGGCTTACTAAATATAAAATATTTCCTGTATGTTCTCAGCCCCACACAGCTAGTGTCCCTGTCTGTCTCCTGGGATTTCTTCACAGCCACAAGAACATAGTCTCTCTCCCAGTGTGTTTGTGTGTTCTTAACTGAACCAGGAATCTGCCCTGAAACATTGACAGATCTCCTCAGCATAGCCTTCAAGTTTCTTCTGCTTCAGTGACACAGGGTGCCACCACTCAGAGAGTTTTTTCACACCGAAAGAGCCTGGTTTTGCCCCTTCTTCCAAATAACTCTCTATTTCAGACAGAAACTCAAAATCAGTTCTGTCTCAAGGAACTCAGCTGACAGGCTTTTCTCAGCTCCTTCTCAGTCTATTATCACAACTGAACTCCTTCATAACTCCCCTGTGAGACTATTTCCCACACAGCTAGCTTCCTTCCAATTGATATATTCCATATCCATGGATGTGGCTCAGCCAAAGAGTGAGCTGGTCCCTGCTCACCCAGGCTGCTTTAGTTCATTACAGCTCCATAGGGAAGAAAGGCAGTTAATAAATGTTTTAATTAAATAATAAACAATGCATTTATTTTTCTCTATTTAAATAAATTTCATTTTGAGCAGACCAGAAACCCGAATAGAAGAGAGGCAGGAATGGAGGTTCTACAAAATTTCAGAATATCAGTCTGCAGACACTCAGAGGCAGGTAATGTCTTTCAAGCCTCCTGTGGTATATACCATCAAAAGCTCCTTGCAAGATCTAAAATTATAAAGGGGTGCATCAAGGTATAACAGAAAACTACATATAGATAGATCCAAGTGGGCAGCCATGTTGGTTTGCAGCAACAGAACAAAGCAGTAGACAAGGTGCACCTTTAAGACCAACTAAGTTTTATTCAGAATGTAATAACAGCCCAGTTAACAATACTAAACAAACAAACACAGACCTCAATTTGTGATTCTTTTAATCTGCTAAAAACATTCCCATAACTCTACATAGCAACTCACTGCCCACTTTCTCTATATTTAAAGATGGCTTGCCATTCCAGTTTTGTCTGATGAAGTCTGCTTAAGAGCATACGAAAGCTTACATTCTGAATAAAATTTATTTGGTCTTAAAGGTGCACTTATCTACTGCTTTGTTCTAGAAAACTACATAGATAAATTACTATTTTGAAAAAGAATCTTTATAAGGAATTTTGGAAAAGAAATTCCACTTCCTATAGCAATGCTATGCTCACTGTGTCACATAACATTTGCAATAGCTATAAACTGAGAGAGAAAAATTATAGATCACAAAGAAAAGGTATCAAATTTTCTCTTCTCTGACATCACTGTCATGAAGTGGCATTCAGGACACTTAAATGGTTGGATGTTGCTGGAACAATATAAGCACAGTAGTTGGTTCTGTATGACAAACAGGTCTGCTATGTCCTGTATTAACTGATGCTTCTGAGTTGTCTTCAAGGGCAGTCCACACATACTGCACATTATAGTTACTGACTGCACATATCTCAAAAACAGAATGGGATTTGAAATTAGTTTTAAGTCAATTTGTTCTTATGTATTTCATTGTATCATTGTGCCTCGAGCTAGGTTTCTGGAGTGAATTGTAACTAGACTACATTCTTGCCAGTGCTGACCTGTCCCATTTTTTCAGAAATATAAAACTTGTATATCTTTGTATTAGGAAAAAATGTATATAAAATATTTGTGATGTGTTTCAGCTTTTGGAATATAGAAGTATAAAGAATGAACTTTATTTTTTATTTCTGTTTCAGTTAAATCAAGTGCTTCAAGGCAATTTTGTTCACATATTGCTTTTCCCTGCAGTTTCATTAATAATGCTCCCTAAGAGCTTTTGTGGCACAAACTTAGGAACAGGCACCTGGGTTGCACATCTTTCCAGTTTTCGCACAATAGCAAGAGGAATGGTTGATGATCATGGCTGAGATGTCCATCAATCTTTAGCAACATGCAAGTGATGAGAAAGGGACAGCTGAAATTTTTACCAAGGCTGAGCTATAACATGTCAAGGACAACAGGCACTTGATGAAGATGACTAAAATATCAGTGAACAGAGAATAAAAAAATCAGCAGCTACTTTTCATTTCTCTTTCCTCCCCCTGCAAGGATAAATCAGCATTTCTTAAACTTTGAGATACTTGGCATATTACAAGATTTAAATCAGGGGTGTTGAACTCATTTGTTATGAGGGCTGAATCTGACATAAATGAAACCTTGCCAGGGCATGTCAGGCTGGGCTGTGTTGAGCTGAGCCATATGTGTACCTATTTAAGATTAGGTAGTAGAGCCTCAGCCAATAGATGGAAGAGAGGCTTGGATCAGTAGCTCTGTTGTGTGACTGAGAAAGCCTGACAAAGCAAGCTCTTCCTCCCCCCCTTCCTCCCCAAGGGAGGAGCCTCAGTCAATGGAGAAAATAGAACTGGAACCGGTGTACTCAATGGATATTAAAAGGGAATCACCGGAAACAATGTAACTTTCACAAAACAGTGTACAAATGTATTTAGTGTTCTTTACATGTAGATTAACGCATGCTCTCCTTCATTGTATGGCTCTCCTTCATTGTATGCCAGTAATTAGTAATGATAAACACAACCAGAACCGGTGTACTCAATGGATAATAAAAGAATAACTGGAAACAATGTAACTTTCACAAAACAGTATACGAATATATTTAGTGCAAACTGAATTGAACAAAAAGAACAGAACACTGAGTATACAGCATGAATAACATTCCCACAAAGTCTTTCCACAAACTGAAAGTCGGCTTCTTCTAATACACACAGGGGTGGGAAAAATCCTTTGAACTCAGCGTTCAACTCCAAATGGCATGGAAGAAGAAAGGAGGAACCGTTTATTGAAGGACTCCTCACGATTTCGACAGAATATACTTCATCAGCCGCTTTCTCTCGATGTTATGCTGGCAGCACCTGTAGAAGAGCATGTGTTAATCCATGTGTAAAGAACATTTAGTTAAAGCTCCACATAACATCAAGAGAAGGAGGCTGATGAAGTATACTCTGTCAAAATCGTGAGGAGTCCTGCAATAAGTGGTTCCTGATAGATTGTAGTTAGAAATAAAGTTTATTAAAGGTGGAGGGGTGTAAAATATCTGGGCTGAAGAATTAACTGAATTGTTAATACAGTATTGGTATTGTACTGGTATTTGGATCAATGTTCAGAAACCCAAATATATTTGGCTCTATTATACCCTGTGGGGAATGTCCCCATAGGGTATAATGAAGAGTTTCACTCCCTGATGGTCAGCCATTAGGCTTAAGCCATTTAAACTTAACTGCTGACATGCAAAAGGGAATGAGAATGACCAGTAAAGGGGGGGCAATATGCCTTCCCTTCCCCTCTCTAGGTGCTCCACTACAGTAGGGTACCCAAGGAAGGAAAGGTAGATTGGGGAGGCATGCTGACATACTCTGTCCCACTGTGGAGGGACACCTAGGAAAGGCAAGACAGATCAGGGAGGTATATTGACATGCCTCTCCTTCTCTTCCCTGGGTGCTCTGCCACAGTGGGGTTCCCAGAGAAGAGAAAGTAGATTGGGGAGACATGCCTCTCCTCCCCATCCCAGAGAGAGAGAGAGAGAGAGAGATTCCAGATGCATTAACACCACTTTGGAAAAAAGAGGAGGTAATTTAACATAACTTCAACATCTGGGGAGAAATTCACATGAAGAGAATTGTGAGAGCATCCTTCTTTGCTAAGCAGACTTCAAAATCTAACATATGCTCTGGTTTTCTACTTTGTTCCTCCCCGACGTCATAAACATCAGTTGTTTAGTTGCAGCTTGATGTCTTCCCAGTCATTTTACTAAAAACTCATAAAAACTTTTTATTTTTATTTCATTTTCTATAAACATACTTTTATGGTGGACTTGAACAACTAAGGCATTTGTGTTGTGTCAGATGTACAATACAAATGGCATCTTGAGGGCTGGCATTCATTTTCTTAACAAGCTTCACATGCAGAAATTACAAATCTCCCATTAAACTGGCACTAAGACTGACAACAGTAGTTACAGGTACATAAAAAACTCAGCAGTAGGGTTGTTACATCTGTAATAACTCGGGGTTGTGAGTTCTTTTATACAGCTGTCATTTGGACAAATGTATTTCTTCATATACACATGCATTGCCATTAACTTTCCCTCCCCCATACATATTAAAATAATAATCTTGGCCCATTTAAAAAATTTTTTACACAAGCTCATATCCATTTCCCCCCTTGGTTTTAGTTGATTTTATCAGCTGCTGTTCAGTTACTTGTCTTTTTATTTTGTTTCACTTTTGTTCTGCTGAATTGCATTTTCTTAAAATTAGGGACCTACACTTTGAGAATTTTGGATTGAAAAGTAGGCTGAAGTTTGTTAAGCACATAACTAAAACCATCTTTTTGCAATGATCTTTCATATTTTATTTATTTAGAAGCATTTATATGCTGTATGTGCTCTCAACCTGGAGGCTTCCAAAGTGACTTAAATAAGATTAATCAATTAAAAAAGATCATTCAGAACAGTTAAAACATTCATTGATAATAAACAGCTGCCAGCAAAATGAATACACTAATTAAAATATTATTAGTCAATAAACATCAGCCAATTAACCATTCACTATAAGGCTAAACAGGAAGTCTGAAGAAAAAGAAAAGAAAACTCCCTCCACCCTCAGTACAATCAACTAAAATCAATCCTATGTCTGTTTGAATAGACATATTTTCACCCAGTGCCTAACCCAGGGGTTTCAAACATGCAGTTTGGGGGCCAAATCAGGCCCCCGAAGGGCTCCTATCAAGCCCTTGAGCAACTGGCTGTCATCTGCTTCCTTCTCCCTATATCTTGCCTCCTTCTGCATAACAGCTTGCTTTGCAAGGCTTGCTCAATTGCTCAGGAGCTACAGAGCAAAACCTCTATTTTCTCCATTGACTGAGGCTCTCCTCCCCAGTCCCCTGAGGAAGGAAGGAAAGAAAGAGCCAGAGCTTCCTTTGCCCAGTTCCCTGGATCCCGTGGGAGAAATACAAAGAAAGCATCCTTAAGAGTGCTAACATTTTAAGCAAGTTTTAAGTTTTTAAATATATATATATATATATATATATATATATATATATATATATATATATATATATTTGTGTTTGTGTTCTTTATAAAATTTATATCTCTGCTACCTAATCTTAAATAGGTACACACACGGCACGGCCTGACATGGCTCAGCCCAACCTGACATGGCCCGGCCCCTCAAGGTCTCATTTATGTCAGATCCAGCCCTCATAACAAATGAGTTCAACACCCTGGCCTAAATTGTTTAACCTAAATTGTGAGTGGCTGGCAGTGGGTTAGCAGTAGCTGAGTTCCATCTGTGTAAAGATTGCCTTTCTCTTCTTGGAGGTTACTAAAGTTTTCACGTGTCCAGAGGCATGAGGCTGTAGGCTTTTGGCTCTTTGGCATTTTGCCTATGGCTTCCAGCTTGTGACTTGAATGAACCATCTGCTGGGAGCCAGCATGGTACAGTTGTTAAGATTGGTGTTCTCCATTGTGGAAAACAGAGCTTGATTTCCCACACCTCCACATGAAGGCTGCTGGGTGATCTTGGGCCAGAATGTTGCTTGGATGGTATTTTTGCACTATGATTGTTTTGGTGTTTTTCTTCAGCTTTATTCTAATTTTTAATATTAACAGTTCATGGTCCATATTGGCTTCTGACTTTGTTTTAGCAGAGAGAACAGAGCATTTTTGTTTGCAATGAAAATTGCTGCCTTCACAGAATTCAGTGGGCCACTCTCCTTCATTTTGTGCTCCTAGCCCAAATCTAGAACAATATTTGATTCTCCTTTGTTTCCCACTTTTGCATTCCAGTCAGTTATCTATTATTATCTGCGCATTTTGGTTAGATGTGAGATTAGGGTTGCCATGTTTCAGTTTATTTCAGTTTATTTAAAGTCCAATTCAAAAAATATCTGGGGACTTTGGGGGTGGAGCCAGGAGACATTGGGGGTGGAGCCAGGAACAAGGATGTGACAAGCATAATTGAACTCCAAGGGAGTTCTGGCCATCACATTTAAAGGGACAGCACACCTTTTAAAATGCCTTTCTTCCATAGGAAATAATGAAGGATAGGGGCACCATCTTTTGGGGCTCATAGAATTGGACCCCCTGGTCCAATTGTTTTGAAACTTGGGGAGTATTTTGGGGAGAGGCACTAGATGCTATACTAAAAATCTGGTGCCTCTACCTCAAAAAATAGCCCCCCCCAGAGCCCCCAATACCCGTGGATCTTTCCCCATTATTCCCTATGGGAATCGTTCTCCATAGGGAATAATAGAGTGCCCAGTAGAAATTTCCCTCCCCCCATGCTTTCTAAAGCGGGGGTAGGGCCTTCAAACCAGGGAATCCCCTGCCCCCTCCCTCTCTCACACACACAAATACTTACTGGGTCTTCTTCCTGCAGAACTTTACTTGATCTGAAAACAAAAGCAAAACAAAGGGAGGGACCATTTTCCCAAGCCCTTCCTGATTCCCGCTTCCTGCTCAGCCTTAAAGGCACATATTTTAAAAACGGACCTGCAGGAGCTCTAAAACTACATGGTGATTGTGGGGGGGCGGGGCTTCCCCTGTCGGCCAGCTGGCTGGGGGCGGGGAGAAGCCTGTAAAAACACTGGGACCTGGGGATTGGGAAGCCTATGTGAGATCTGTTTCTTCTGTACATTTGCATAAAATTATTTATTTTATAAATTAAATTTATGGATTGCCCAATCCCTGAGTTCACTGGGCTCTTGGCAATGTACAACAGTAAATAAAATACAATATAAACATTATTAGAGTACAATAAAAACACTCAGTGTAATCTAAAAACAGTTTCCAGATGGTGTCTATGAATCCAATTTTTAAAACCAGTTCCAAACAGTGTTGCTGCCTCACGATTAAAATAAATATTGGATTTATATCCCGCCCTCCACTCTGAATCTCAAAGTGTCAGAGCAACTCACAATCTCCTTTATCTTCCTCCCCCACAACAGACACCTTGTGAGGTGGGTGAGGCTGAGAGGACTCTCACAGCAGCTCTGTCAGAGCTATGGCTGACCCAAGGCCATTCCAGCAGGTGCAAGTGGAGGAGTGGGGAATCAAACCGGGTTGCAGGTAAGAGCCTGCACACTTAACCACTATACCAAACTGGCCGAAATAAATAAAAGATGGAAGAAGGGGTGTGTGTGTGTGTGTGTGCCAGTCATGATAAAGCATGTTGCTGTTTTTGTTTTGTTTTTTTAAGTCTGGTGGAATATCTTTATCTTGCAGGCCTTGAGGAATTGCATTAAATCCCAGGCCCGGATATTGTTTGACAGAAAGTTTCACCAGGTTGGAGCCAGGGCCAAAAAAAGCCCTGGCTCTGGTTGAGGACCGCTGAATGTCTTTGGGGTAGGGCTGCCAATCCCCAGGTGGTGGCAGGGAATCTCCTGGTTTGGAGGTCCTCCCCCGCTTCAGGGTGATCAGATGGGGGGGAGGGAAATGTCTGCTGAGCACTCCATTATTCCCTATGGAGACTGATTCCCATAGGGTATAACGGAAAATTGATCTGTGGGTATCTGGGGCTCCCAAGCAGCTGAGTTTTGAGATAGAGGCACCAAATTTGCAGCATAGCATCTGATGTCTCTCCTCAAAGTACCTTCTAAGTTTCAAAAAGATTGGGGGTCCAATTCTATGAGCCCCAAAAAAGGCACCCCTATCCTTCATTATTTCCAATGGAGGGAAGGCATTTTAAAGGTGTGTGGTCCCTTTATGTGATGGCCAGAACTCCCTTGGAGTTCAATCATGCTTGTCACACCCTTGCTCCTTGCACCACCCCCAAAGTCTCCTGGCTCCACCCACAAAATCTCCCGACTCCAGAGTCCCCAGATATTTCTTGAATTGGACTTGGCACCCGTACTTGGGGCCAGGGATCACCAGCAGATTGTTCTCAGCAGAGGATAATGCTATTTGGGGAACATATCAGAGAAGAAGATATTGGATTTATATCCCACCCTATATTCTGAATCTCAGAGTCTCAGAGTGGTCAAAATCTCCTTTACCCCCCCCCCCACACACACAACAGACACCCCATGAGGTAGGTGGGGCTGAGAGAGTTCTCACAGAAGCTGCCATTTCAAGGACAGCCCTGCAAGAATTATGGCTGACCCAAGGCCATTCTAGCAGCTACAAGTGGAGGAGTGGGGAATCAAACCTGGTTCTCCCAGATAAGATTCCGCACACTTAATCACTACACCAAACTGGCTCTGGAAGTGAAAATACATAGGTTCCTGACCACTCAGGGTGTTAAAGGTCAGTACTAGGGATGAGTATGCAAAGTGAAAACAGCTGTGTCAAGATGTGGTGTATATATACAATCTGCCCCCAAGGAACAGAATGGGAGCTTCGTGGCTGGCTGCCAGAACTGCCTATAAAGCCATGGACAACTACTATGGGTGTTTCTAGGGCTCTCCACAAGTTCACCCCTAGCCTGAGAACTGACTGAATCAGTGCCAGGCTGTCTGACCAATAAACTGCTCTAACAAACCACCCAAACCTCAATGGAAAAATTCTGTTTCATCGTTGGTTCAGGAATAGTGTGACCAAACAACCTGGGTCAAAATAAATCACAAACTGGCCCAATTTGACTAAAAATTTAGTTCATTTTGTGAGTTCATGCCCATGCTTCGTACCAAAACCTTGAAGCTGGCTCAGTACTCCACTGGAAGCCAGTGTAGTTGGCACAGCACATGTTGAATATTTGATGTGATGTTAAGGTTCCCAAATCCCCCGCTAGGCCTGGAGACTCCAGATTTGGAGCCTCCTCCCCCCGCTGGCCATAAAAGGGAAAGCGGGGGGAGGGGAGGGAGGAGAACGGCAGCCAGAGCTCTTCCGTTTTCTCAGGTTGCTTCCCGCCCCCAGTCAGCTGGCCGGTGAAGGGAGGGGAGCCCAGCCACGCCCCCAAAGGACCATGTGCCTTTGCACCTCCGGAGGTGAGTGAGTTCTGTCCCCTGCATCAGATTTCCCAGAAACGGGGGGGGGGGGGGGTGGAGGGGGTGGAGAGGGAAACGTCTTCTCATAGGGTATAATGGGGAATTGATCTGGAGGTTTCGGGGGCTCTGGGGGAGCTGTTTTTTGAGGTAGAGGCACCAAATTTTCAATATAGTATCTAGTGCCTCTCCCCAAAGTATCCCCCAAATTTCAGAACGATTGGACCAGGGGGTCCAATTCTATGAGCCCCAAAAGAAGGTGCCCTTATCCTTCATTATTTCCTATGGAAGGAAGACATTTAAAAAGGTGTGCTGTCCCTTTAAATGTGATGGCCAGAACTCTCTTGGAGTTCAGTTATGCTTGTCACACTCTTGTTCCTGGCTCCGCCCCAATGTCTCCTGGTCCACCCCCAAAGTCTCCTGGCTCCACCCCCAAAGTCCCCAGATATTTCTTGAATTGGACTTGGCAACCCTATGTGATGTTCCTGTGATGTCCATGATGTTCCTGTCAGGACTTGTGCTGCCACGTTCTGGATCAGTTAATTCTCCAGGCCAGATATTTTACACCCCCCACCTTTAATAAACTTTATTTCTAACTACAGTCTATCAGGATCTCAGTGGTTCTTTCAAGTTTATAGCAATGCCTTCTTACTTAGGCACAGATCTTTTAGTATTATTGTGAGCCACTGCCTAGATTTCAGGTCTTCTCTAAACAAAGTGTAGAGGTTAAACAAGCAGCTCCTGAGAGGTGGTGGAAGAAAGATACAGGGTAGCTTTGTGTGGATTTGTACATGAATTAGGAAGTGAGACCCTTTCACACTACATATAGAAACAATCTTGCTTCTGGAGATGGGCATGTCTGATAGAAGCAAGTGTTCCTTGAAGTATTTTGCTTTCAGACCATTTAGGAATTTAATGAAATAAAAAAAGCCCTGCTGGATCAGACCAGTGGTCCATCTAGTCCAGAATTCTGTCTCTCACTAGTTGTCAATCAGTTCCTCTGGAGGTCCCACAACAGGTCATAGAGGCTGCAGCCTTCCCCTGATGTTGCCTCCTAGCATTGGTACACAAAAGTTTACTGCCTCTCAATGTGGAGGAGGCTCCCTTCATTCATTCATGTATTGTGTATATCTTCTGCATACAAATATCTTCCACAAACCTATCTATTCCTTTTTTAAAGTTCTCTATGCCTGTGGTCATCTCTACATCCTCTGGAAGCAAATTCCACATTTTAATCACTCATTGTGTAAAGAAGTATTTTGTTTTGTCCGTTGAGAGTCTACTGCCCATAAGCATCATTGGAAGCCCTTGAACTTTAGTATTTTGGGAGAAGGACAAAAAGTTCTCTTTCTCAACTCTCTCCACCACCTGCATAATTTTATAAGTCCCTATTATGTCTGAAGTACCGCTCTTTAGCCTTTCCTCAAAAGGAAGGTGCTCCAACTCCCTTATCTTATTTGCTGTCTTTTGTACGTTCTCCAGCTCTGTGACGTCCTTTTTGAGATACTGTGAGCAGAACTGCACACACTCTTCCAAATGAGACTGCTCCGGAGATCTATATAGGGGCATTATAATATTGGCCAGTTTATTTTAAATTCCTTTCCTAATAATCCCCAAAAGATGTAGGCATGGACCAATTAATGAGTCACAATTTGTGTATGAATCTAGCTAATTTGTGGTTCATTCTGAACTAGTTTGGACCTTGGTGATTCATTTGGTTCATTTTTGTGGTTAGTTTTCCCAAATAGCCTGGCACTGATTCAATTAATTCCTAGGCAATGCTGGGGGGGGGGGGGGTGAAGAGGGATTTCTGAGAGCCCTTGAAACACCTATAGCAGTTGTCCATAGCTTAATTGGCAGCTCTGGGAGCCAATCACAGAGCTCCCATCCTGCAGCACAAAGAGAGAAGAGTGAAAGATGAAGCAGAGCTTTCCTGGGGGCACCTGCTTTGGGAGGCTATAACATGGACATTCCAAATCCAATCTTCAACAAACCTGAAAGGTGTGTGGAGGAGAGCCTTCTGAAGACCTCTGGTGAATTTTACACTTCCCAAACAAAACAATCCAATGAACCACAAACTGGTTCAGAAGTAAAACAAATCATGAAATGAAATGAACCACCATTTCCTTGGTTCGTGCTCATACCCAAATCCCCCAATATAGATTTTGGCTTTTTCACCATTGTAGCATACTTAGTTGACACTTTCATTGAGATATCTACCATGATGATGAGAACTTTGAATTGTTTCTAAAATCAACTGGGCAGTCGCATTATTATTTTATCATCACTGAAATATGTTACAACTAGTTGATGACAGTCAGCAATCTTACTGCTACATTCTGCCCTAGTTGAGCCCTCAAAGGCAACCCCATCCAGACAACACTGCAGTGGTCCAATTCTAGATGTGATCAAAACTTTGATGAACATGACCAGATCTTTTTACATTACAACCTTTAATCGCAGAAATGCATGACTAAGAGTTTATGTGATGCATCTGTTTCTGAATGAAGCAGCTCAGACTGCAGTTGAGATTAGGGCAGACATGGATCAATGCTGCCATGTAAGAAGAAAAAAAAATACCTTGCACATATAAAATAAGATTGCAATTAAATCTTTGCATATTTGAAAAGTGCAAATACCTCAGCGCAGGATCTCATCGTCCTGTACTCTGTAAAGTGCCATGCAAATTAATAATGATGATAATAATAACAAATTAATATGCCATGGAGAAAGATTTTTCAGGTTTAGATTTTCCTCTCAATTGATAGTGGAACATGTATAAATGTAACCCAATTTGAAGTCTTAAGTGGTGCCTGACCAATCAAAGCTATATTGAATTTATGTTGACATTGTCCTGTGGTTGTTACTTTCAGGGGGGGAGGGGTTATACAGAGAAAGCCCAGCAGGAACTTGTTTGCCTATTAGGCCACACCACCTATGCCAAGCCAGCTGGAACTGCGTTCCTGCTCAAAAAAAAAAAGCCTTGGTTACTTTACCCATGAGATCACCACAGGACCCAGCAGATTCTTCTTTATTCATTCTTTATTCCTTCACTATCAATATCTATTTTACTAAATCAAGAATTGTTTCTTCCTCTCTTTAATTACACACACAGAGACACACGTATTCTTTCTGGGTATCCTAGTCTGTGTCTCTATACTAAATTAGTGATGGCTGCATGTGTAGTAAAATGAGAATGTGAGTTATTTAGCTTCTGTAATACCAACTAATAAAAATCTTTATGACAAACCATTGTGTGTTTTGTTGTTGTCATATTTTAAGGGAAAGATATTTCTAATCATTTTTCAAAGGTTTGCAATGTTTTATTGAAACCATTTTTCATAGCCCTTATCTCTGCAACTAACAGTGCCATTTCTGTAGAAGGGTCTCAGAGGGCAGTAACTATTAGAATAATTTGTGAATCTCATTTTTAAAAAGTGTTCTGAATAAAACTCCCAGGGTTTTCTTTCTTTTAATATCACATTGCAGTGTCATAGTGCCCTCATGCTATCTGTGATGCTAAATAGTTGTGTTTCTTTTTTACTTAAGCTAGCCTTTTTCAAATGTCTTCATTGATTTTTGAGGGCTGGAAAAAACCCACAGCTAACATGTACAATGAGCAAATATTAGATTCAGGTGGGTAGCCATGTTGGTCTGATGCAACAGAACAAAGTCCAATGGAACCTTTAAGACCAACAAAGTTTTATTCAAAGTGTGAACTTTCATGTGCATGCACACTTTCTCCAATAGAATGGAATGGAAACAGAAATAACCATCTTATATTTACAAGGTGAGTAGTAAATTAGCTACAAAATAATGAATATGTTTTCAACAGATTAAAAGAATAATAAGCTTAGTTATATGGCTATACCTGTTAAGGTTCAACTGGGAGGGAACAACATCACAAGGGAGGGAACAACATCATAAATGTCAGAACTGGAGATTTATGCGTCCTTAATTGTAGTAAAACCCCAGCAGGAACGTATTTGCATATTAGGTCACACTCCCTGACATTACCATTGTTTTGCACAGGGCTTTTTTGTAGAAAAAAACAGCAACAATTCATTTGCATATTAGGCCACACCCCTGACATTACCATTGTTTTGCACAGGGCTTTTTTGTAGAAAAAAACAGCAACAATTCATTTGCATATTAGGCCACACCCCTGGCACCAAGCCAGCTGGAACTGTGTTTCTGTGTGTTCCTTCAAAAAAAAGGCCCTTGTTAAAAGTAATAAATTTACAGTTTGTTGTCATGTAATTGTTGGAAAGGCTATTTACCAAGTTCATTGGTGATGGTCTTAGAAAGTAAGATTTGGCCTATCATTTTGGAAATCCTAGACTTGACTTCTGCAATGTGTACTGGGTAAAGCCTTTGAAGCTGCATCTCATTGTTAGGGAATCCCTCTGTTGCAAAAAAAAAAAATGCATGTGAGAATGGGCTGGGTGGACAGGCAGGAAACTGGCTGAAAAGAGAACCTATTTGGGGCAATTAACATGGGTGAATCTGGATAAAGGTCACCCACCAAATCCACAAAATTATGATCAAATGGTTCCCTAAACTGCAGGTAAACTATTAGCATATTTAAAACTTCATTCCAGACAAAGTAACATTATTTATCTGGGGACTTTGGGGGTGGAGCCAGGAGCAAGGGTGTGACAAGCACAGTTGAAATCCAAAGGGATTTCTGACCATCACATTTAAAGGGACTGTGCTCCTTTTAATGCCTTCCCTCCGTTTAGAATAATGAAGGATAGGGGTGGGACACCTTCTGAAGCTCATAGAATTGGACCCCCTAGTCCAATCATTTTGAAACTTGGGAGGGTTTTTGAGGAGAGATACCAGATGCTGACCATCACATTTAAAGGGACTGTGCTCCTTTTAATGCCTTCCCTCCGTTTAGAATAATGAAGGATAGGGGTGGGACACCTTCTGGGGCTCATAGAATTGGACCCCCTAGTCCAATCATTTTGAAACTTGGGAGGGTTTTTGAGGAGAAATACCAGATGCTATGCGGAAAATCTGGTGCTTCTACATAAAAAAACAGCCACTTGAGAGCCCCAGATACCCGTGGATCAATTTTCCATTATACCCTATAGGAATCAGTCTCCATAGGGAATTACTTTTAACAAGATGCCCAGCAGACATCTCCCTCTCCCCCCCCCCCCCCACTTTCTGATGACCCTGAAGTGGGGTGAGGACCTCCAAACCAGGAATCCCCTGCCTCTACCTGTGGATTAGCAGTCCTCAGGAACAATTCCCTTTTTTTGTAGAAAAAGCCCAGCAGGAACCTATTTGCATAGTAAGACACACACCCCTGACATCAAACCAGCTGGAACTGTGTTCCTGCTCAAAAAAAGTCCTGCTTACATTTCAGCATCTACCTATGGTGAATCAGGCCTTTAAAACCATTCAAATGTTATCAAGAAGTGGTCTCCTTTTTTCTTTGCTTTTCTTCTCCCAATTGAGGTTCTTGAACCCCACTCCAAGATAATTTCAGGGGGTTATGGATTACTCTCTGGGGAAAGAAGTGCGAAGTAATCACTTTCCTTTCCCTCCTTCATTGTAATGTTTGATCTGGCTCCAGTAAAGCATGTGAAAGTCATTTGAGCTCTCAAATTCATTATTTAACCTGAAATTTAATCAAGTCCAGGAAAAGACCACATTAATCCTTTAGGTTTTGTGTTCATGAGTCAGTGCTGGCCTTAGACATTTGTGCACCCAAAGCAAAAAGACAAAATGACAGCCCTTCACTCTGTATTTTGTTAATGGTGCATTGAAATAGAAAATGGCACCCCTTGTTGTTCAAAGTAATTGTTATTATTTCACTTTACAGTATGGCCAAAACTCACATGAGTAGTTAATCCATGTCACTAACATTTACCTTATTTTAATTTGTCTTTAGCTTGCCTCAATGTGTGCAGAAATTAACAGAGATGTTTCTCAACACACACACTCTCCGGAAAGAAACACTATTAGGATGGAAAATGAGGATAAATTGTAGGTTAGTTCACATGAGTATATCATGGTAACAAATGTATAGTGCCACTACTGTGTCTATGCTGCAGCATGCAACTCTTATAGCATGTTAACAATGTCTTATACTTACTTCAGTCCACCCCTTGCAAGAGTCTGGCCCTCACCCTCCAGTAGACTTGCCAATCCCCAGGTCCCAGTGGGGGTTCTCCCGCTTTCCCAGGCTCCTTCCTGCTCCCAGTCAGCTGGCCGGCGGGGGAAGCCCCACGTCCACAGCCACCAAGTGACTTTCCACCTCCAGAGGCTTCGGTCTCCGATTGGAAAGGCTTCCTCTTGGGATGGTGTGTCTGTGTTACTTTGAAGAAGTTGGCAGCAACTTGTGAGTAGAGATGCCAATCCCTCGCTTCAGAGTCACCAGTAACCAGGGGGGGGGGGGAATGTCTGCTGGGCACTTCATTATGGGACAGGGTAAAAACCAGAACGGGCCAGAACAGCCTGAAACGAGCATAAAACAACGTAGACTGTCTCAAAAAAACACTGGGATGCATCACAGACACTCAAGAACTATATTCTAGACAGAAAAAGCGGAACTCACACATCCTTATTACCCTGTTTCAGGACAAAATGCCTCCGGAACACCCCAGAACAGGCATCAAACAACCTGGGCTGCCACAAAAATCACTGGCATGCATCACAGACATTTGAGAACAATATTCTAGAGCAGAAAAAATGGAACTCACACATCCTTATTACCCCATTCCTGGCCAAAATGCCTCTGGAACAACCCGGAACAGGCATCAAACAACCTGGGCTGCCACAAAAAATACTGGCATGCATCACAGGCACTCGAGAACTATATTCTAGAATAGAAAAAGCGGAACTCACACATCCTTATTACCCCGTTCCAGGCCAAAATGCCTCCAGAACACCATGGAACAGGCTGGAATGGGCATCAAACAACCTGGGCTGCCACAAAAAACACTGGCATGCATCACAGACACTTGAGAACTATATTCTAGAATGGAAAAAGAGGAACTCACACGCCCTTATTACCCCGGGCCAAAATGCCTCTGGAACTCCCCAGAACAGGCCAGAATGGGCATCAAACCACCTGGTTGCTACAAAAAACACTTGGATGCATCACAGACACTTCAGAACAATATTCTATAACAGAAAAAGTGGAACTCACACGTCCTTATTTCCCCATTCCGGGCCAAAAGGCCTCCAGAACACCCCGGAACACCTCGGAAAGAGCATCAAGCAACCTGGGCTGCCACAAAAAACACTGGCATACATCACATACACTTGAGAACAATATTCTAGAACAAAAAAAGTGGAACTCACATGTCTTTATTACTCCATTCCAGACCAAAAGGCCTCCGAAACACCCCAGAACAGGCCGGAATGGGCATCAAACCACCTGAGATGCCACAAAAAACACTGGCATGCATTACAGACACTTGAGAACTATATTCTAGAACAGAAAAAGCAGAACTCACATGTCCTTATTACCCTGTTCTGGACCAAAAGGTCTCCGGAACACCCCAGAACAGGCCGGAACAGGCATCAAACAACATGGGCTGCTACAAAAAACACTTGGATGCATCACAGACACTTGAGAACAATATTCTAGAACAGAAAAAGCGGAACTCACACGTCCTTATTATCCCATTCTGTACCAAAATGCCTCCAGAACATCCCGGAACAGGCATCAAACAACCTGGGCTGCTACAAAAAACACTTGGATGCATCACAGACACTCGAGAACAATATTCTAGAACAGAAAAAGTGGAACTCACATGTCCTTATTACCCCGTTCCAGGTCAAAATGCCTCCAGAACACCTCGGAACAGGCTTTAAACAATCAATGGAAGAACGTTTTGGAAAAACAAATGCAAAAATGTCATTCCGTTATTTTCCTGTTCCACGCCAAAATTAATCCAGAACACCGCCAAACTGACTGGAATGGGCATTTAATAAGAAAGTATAGCACCAAAAAATGTGGGATTCATTGAAGGCGCTCCAGAACATTATTTTAGAAATCCAAATGTAGAAATACGGTGCACTTATTAATCTTTTGCAAGTTAAAATGCCTCTAGAAATATTGTGTATTCATTTCCTCTTTCCAGGCCAAAATGATGCTTGTCACACCCTTGCTCCTGGCTCCACCCCCAATGTCTTCTGGCTCCATCCCCAAAGTCTCCTGGCTCCACCCCCAAAGTCCCCAGATATTTCTTGAATTGGACTTGGCAACCCTACCCTCCAGACCAGTACTCCCATGTACGGCCTTTACTTGATTACTCAACATTGGATGACTCTTAGTTTATTATTATTTCTTTACAAAATTTATACCATCCCTTGCTGCCCTTACAGGGCCACCAAGGCAGCTAACAAATTAAATCATAATAAAAGTACACCTTTGTTAGCAGTGTTGCTGCTGAACTTCCATGGTTATTGCATATCATCACACATACAAGAAGGAGGCAGTTCCTTCAGTATGGATTTAGGCTCTACCCTTCCTTTATCTGTGGCAATTACTTGTGGAATGTGAAAGTAGTTTGGAGCAGTGACCACCATGGAATATAAAGTGTAGCTACTCTTCACCACTTTACAATAAGAACTTGGTCTCAGGGTGGATGAATAATCATGACCTTTACAGTACCTATTTGCGCTGACAAAATACCACATATATAAGCAAAATATGCAAATGGAAAATTAGATTTTAAAATGTGGGTGCATGGCAATACACAAAATTACAGTATATGGGAAAATCAACACACAGACATGCAATGTGAGTACTGTTCATACCATATTATAAATGTGCTAGTCTTCATCCCTAGTAGGACAGGCAGAAAGGTCCTTCCTTCCATGGTGCGGCTGCTCAGGTGTTTTGAAAACAGGAATGGAATTTTAATGCTGCAATCATACATGCTAAACAATGCATTTTCAATCCACTTTCAATGCACTTTCAAACTGGATTTTGCCAATTCACACTAAAAATGCAGTCAGAACATGCATTGAAAGTGGATTGAAACTGCATTACTTAACATGCGTGATTGCAGCCTTTGGTAGAGTTTGCCTTGAAAAATGTCACTGAGACTTACTGCAGAATAGAAAGATGCATTTCTAGTCCTTTGTACCAGTTATCCTACATTCTAGCAGATTTCAGATATTTTACATTTGTGGGTTCAGTGCGGATACATTATTCCTTTATTATGGACAACTATATCACTAAAAATCAACATAATGTACAAATCATATAATGTATGTCGAATAAGGCCCCTCAAGGTCCCTTCCAACTCTATGATTCTAAGGCACTACAGGATGATAGTCCCAAAAGACACTATCTTGAGATAATATTTTTGTGGCTTCACAAAAAAGGAGTTGCTACAGCTTTTTCTTGTAATACCATGGTGTAGAAGCAAACGGCCCTTCTGAATAAAACAGACCACATACATTCCTTTTCTACAGTGCCTTCAATAGTTTCTGCATTGGAGTTGGCCCAATAAAATAGTGAGTAAAGTTTGAATGTATCCCAGTGATTTCTTACTTCATAACATTTTTATAGCTCCCACCTATGTATTCATAATTTGTTATATTTTGTTCTTCTGTAAGGACCTGTCAAATGAATAAACAGTATAATTACATAAAGATCCTGGTCAGTTTTATAAGGTAGAACCATATTTGCTCCCTCATATCTCAAAGAGGGAATTTAGAACTTCATTAAAACTATGGCAGCTTAAAAGGCTTCGTCTGCATGCAAAAGCAAAAATGCATAAAACATTCATAACTTGCATGCATTAGCACATCCTAAACTAAAATACAATCACACCAAGTCTGGACTGGAATCTTAAAAAAAAAAAGAAGTAAGCAATGTTTCTCTCACATAATAATGATGAGAGCAGTAAAACTCCTAATTTAACAATACCATAGTAAAAATCAAAGTATGCTCCATTATTTGAGAAGGGGGGAAGAGGGAAAATGCCTTATCTGTGGGATCAGTCAGTATATTTGTTTTATGCCTCTCTAGGTTCTTTCCTTGTTCTATTGGCTCAATGGAGAAATCACATTTTTTGTTTTGAAATGGAAATTCTCCCTCACTGAAATGGAAATTCTCCCCCAGTCCTAGAAATGATAAAACATAGATGTCCTGATCCAGCAACTGTGTTGCATGTTTGATAGGGCTATTCAAGTTCTCCCACACAGATGAATTCATACCACATTCTTCTTTGCAGGTGGGGAGAAAAGTGACTCAGACACTGCCTTTGCTTGAACTAAAGATTTAGGGTTGCCAGCCTCCAAGTGGGGCCTAAAGTTTGCCAGGAATTACAATTGATCTCCAGACTAAAGAGATTGTTTCCCCTGAAGCTGCCAGAGGATGGACGCTGCATCACATCTGGGGCTGGTGAAGTCCTCCCTGCACACTAACCTAACCTGAAGCTCTGGGGGCTGGCCAGGCTAGCCATGGCAATAACAGGGCTGGAGAAGTCCCCCTCCACACTCACCATTAGCTCCAGGACAAGGTTAAGGGGGTGCAACAATGCTGGAAAGGCAGCAGATATACCCCTGACATCCATATGTCCTGGCAGAGTGATGTTCAAGGGCTACAGCAACAGTGAAGTAAGGGAAGCAGTCAGGGAAGGGGCTCACCTGCCTAGAGCAGTCTTGCAGGGGGGAAAGAAGGGAGGATGCCTCACTGTCATACCCAAGGATAGCTGGCCAGGCTGACACAGCCAGCACAGGCCAAGGGGGCTGTAGTAGGCTAGGGGCAGGAGCCACAGGAGGAGTCTGGAGCTAGGAAGAGTCAGGCAATGGTGACTTTGTGGGAGCAGCTCTGGCCAACAGTTCTGAAACCTCAGGTCAGGCAGAACTCATAAGGAAGGAAAACACAAATGGCACAGAAATGGGCGATCAGCCAGGCTCCACCTCTAACTGGGTAGATGGCATCAGCAGAGCCCAGGATGGTCCCACCCCCAGATAGGCCTTTATTAGGCACAACCCCACAGCAGTCTGGGAGGACAGGCCCAGCCACACCTAAGCAGTTGGAAGGTGGACTGAGGGCTGGAGAAAGAAGGACAAGGGTATTGTGACCCCCAAATCTCCCCTGTGCTGAGACATATGTGAGGTGTACCAGAAAAGGGAGAAGGCTGGATGGAGCACCTACCCTGGACTTTGATCCCCAGGAGGTAGAGTCTGACTCATCATATCCTGGCTGTTATGTGCTTTACTTTTAGCCATGAATGGCTCTGTGCTTCAGAACAGGCATATCCACATTAAACTAGCATGCATGATACTTTACCATGTCCCTGATTGTTTGGGTTGCCAACTCCAAGTTGGACTCCACCCTCCAAAGCAGCTATTTTCTCCAGGGGAACTGTCTTCTGGAGATCAGTTATAATATCAAGAGATCTACAGGTCTCACTTGGAGGATGACAACCCAACTGCTTGTTCAATAAGTACAAAAAGGACTGGGCCTGATCCATCCTTTTCATAAACCCTTTTAGCACTGTTTAAAAGCATGCCCTTTCAACAATTTGTCCTGGATTACTGTCATGATGTTAAAAAAAATAATTTATTTAATTGTGAACCTGGCCCCCATGCAGATTGACAGAGTAAAGGAATGGGGCTAGGCATATACACAAGGCATTCTTCTGTAAACTCAGGGAAACCCTGAAGTTTTCAGAAAAATATGAACACTTTAAAAAAAAAAACCAACTTTCACTGAACAAGACTCATCACAGTCATGATATCAACAGCAGCACCATTTTGAGTGTTGCTTAGCAACCCCTATATACAAGTACAATGATACAAAACAACAACAACAACCAGTAAGCTGCTGTGAGAGATGCAAGCTTCACAGCAGTTATTTTCCTCTCAAGGGCCATTCCTTTCTTTTTCCAAACCAGCCATAGAATCTGTTCCTTTCCCTCCTGCAATTCTGCTTCAGAATAGTTTCTCCTCTCCCCCACTGCCATCAACATATGATCACCAGAAAAGCAGCAGGAAAAGAAGAAACTGGCGAAGAGTCAAGAAAGGTCCCATTGCAGTTCAGCTCAGGAGGGAGAGGTGGCAATGGCAGCAAGGAGCAGGAAGGATTTCGAAAGCAAAGGGGGTGAAAAAGGAAGGGAAAGAGCCAGTGGAGGTAGGGGAGCAAGATAAAAGAACAGGATTCTCTATCCCCTATCAAGTTCCTTGTGGGTCCCCACTTGTATTTGCCTATTAAGGAAATATTGCCACTACTTTCAGTTAGTGACATTGTCCTTAATCATCTCAATAGATACCAGATATTTGATTGGGCACTGGACACATTGATATCCCCAATTGGTTAAGTCACCCATATGTGAAATCCTTGGGAAGAATATGCAAATAGCAGAAGGAAAATGATGCTGAAATATATAGGAAAAACAATTGTACTTTCTGGAGTCAGACCTTCATACTGCTCTCATTCCATGGAATATATAAAATAGAGGGCATGAGGAAAGAGCTGTCATTTTAGATGATTTTCATTGCTTGTTTATTGTATTATTAAGATAAATTGTTTTCTAATTACGTATATTTCCTAACTTGTAATTTTTAAAATTTTATTCCTTCCTGTTCGCAGCTACAGCTTCTGCCCCTCACTATTGCTGTCACTGCCAGGGCCCCTGCACCAACCATCACTGTCGCTGCTACTGAGCTTGTTATGGCTCCTGCCTTCCTCTAGTATCTCCTCTGCTGCCAGTGAGTCTGGCATGGCTACAGCTCTCCCCATTGCCTCTGCTACCAGCGGCTCCTGGCATGGCTCTCATCTTCCACTGCTTGGCCTGCTGCAGTTCCCACACCCACACCATTGTTGACGTCAAGGCTCTGCTGTGATTCTATCTATCAGCATTTCTTTGTGCAGATGGAGAAATGGCAGCAGCATTCTGAAAAAAAGGAAATTAATTAGAGAAAGCTTGGAAAACTTTCATTGAAACTTTCATTGAACTTGGAAAGCTTTCATTGAAATCTGCCTCCGTTCCTGAGGACTGGAAGGTAGCAAATGTCACCCCCATCTTTAAAAAGGGTTCCAGAGGTGATCCGGGTAATTACAGGCCAGTCAGTCTGACTTCAATACCGGGAAAGTTGGTAGAAACCATTATCAAGAACAGAATGAGTAGGCACATTGATGAACACGAGTTATTGAGGAAGACTCAGCATGGGTTCTACAAGGGAAGATCTTGCCTCACTAACCTGTTACATTTCTTTGGGGGGGGGTGAACAAACATGTGGACAAAGGAGACCCGATAGATATTGTTTACCTTGACTTCCAGAAAGCTTTTGATAAAGTTCCTCATCAAAGGCTCCTTAGTAAGCTTGAGAGTCATGAAGTAAAAGGACAGGTCCTCTTGTTGATCAAAAACTGGCTAATTAATAGGAAGCAGAGAGTGAGTATAAATCGGCAGTCTTCGCAGTGGAGGACGGTAAGCAGTGGGGTGCCGCAAGGCTCAGTACTGGGTCCCATGCTCTTTAACTTGTTCATAAATAATTTGGAGTTGAGAGTAAGCAGTGAAGTGGCCAAGATTGCGGATGACACTAAATTGTTCAGGGTGGTAAAAACCAGAGAGGATTGTGAGGAACTCCAAAGGGATCTGTTGAGGCTGGGTGAGTGGGCGTCAACGTGGCAGATGAGATTCAATGTGGCCAAGTGCAAAGTAATGCACACTGGGGCCAAGAATCCCAGCTGCAAATACAAGTTGATGGGGTGTGAACAGGCAGAGAGTGACCAAGAGAGAGATCTTGGGGTTGTGGTAGATAACTCACTGGAAATGTCAAGACAGTGTGCAATTGCAATAAAAATTCGGCCCCACCCTGGCCGCGCCGCAACACGGCTGCGCGCCGTGGGGCCGTCTTTTGCAGCCCCGGCAGGATCAAAGAGGAGCTTCCCGGGCATCCGGGAATTGTGTGGGGGCGGGGGCGAGGCTTTAAGTAGCCTCTGCCCCAAACCTCTCCACGCAGTTTCGTGGAGGCGTCGGGGGAGTAGGAGCTTGAGCGGACTGTTCCCTACTCACTGCGTCGTTGGGCCGGGAGGCGGCCTTGTCGGCGGCGTCCGCGCCTGTTCCAGCATCGGCTGGGAAGACAGGACTGAGGCGCGCTGCGTTCGTACGCTGACGCGCGCAGCTGCAGCTGTCGGCAGCTCGGCAAATCCCGGAAGGGGCTGGGAACGCGGCTCCTGAGGCGGTGCGGATCAGCTGTTCGGCGGCTTCAGCTGACGGATAGGTGGCGGAGGTGCGACGTTCAGCCCATCGGGGCTTCTTGCACGGTTTGGTGCACTGGGGGTGGGGCGGCCCTTCGTTTGGTGGGGCTGTGCGGGCCCCTTTGCGGGGAGCGTGTGGGCCTTTGCTACCTCCCCTTCTAGTTTGAGGCGGCGGTAGCGGTGCTTGGGGTGGTCCCAGGGCAACGCTATTGCTTGGATCAGCTTAGGGCCGGCTTAGGAGGATTCCTGGCCTCTGAAGGAGGGTGGACTTTGGGTGTGTGTGTGTGGCCTGGGGCCCCTGAATTAGGATATTTCACCACCATCCCTCCTTAATTCCCCCCTCCCCCCTTTTTTTTTCTTTTGCCACATCCTGGTGACTTGCTGGCCTTCTGCCCCCACCCCCACCTGCACCCTTCTTCAGCTTGGTTGCATTGTGGGGATTGAGGCATGGCTCCTAAAAAAGGTCAGGGCCCGTCTAAGGGCAAGCAGCCAGCCAAGGCAGCGTCCAAGCGCAGACACACTGATCCTCCTTCTGAGAAGACGGACACTGCGGTGATACGCCAGGCCATATTAGACAGGGTAAGGGTTATGGAGGAGGAGCAGGGTGCGTCTGGGTCCCAAGCGGTTTGGCCGGGGCGCCATAGCGCGAGTGGCAGGTCAGGAACCATTACATTTGAGAGAGAGTTGCTCTCCAGACTTTCTTTTTTGCAGGACACTATGGTTGCCAGGTCAAGGGCAGACCATTCTCAAGGGGGTGAGTCGAGCGGCGAACCACTGTCGGGTGGTGCCAGCGGTGGTTTGGACGAACCTGAGGAACAACAACAAGCGGCACAACCGGCGGTGGTGGTGGGGACACCGGTTATGGAGGAAGGTAGGGCGGTCTTGGCTTCACAGCACACTCATTGGCCGTGGGGCTCCTGGGGCCCAAACCTACCACAGCAGCCTGGGGAAGCTAGGGTAGACACCTTGCAGCGCGAGGGCGGTCAAGGGCCGTCCCTTGCAGTCCCGGGCCCATCCTGGGCTTCGGGTGGTGCCACTCTTGGTCAGATCCCAGGTATTACAGCAGCATGGGGGCAGCCGCCTTTGGCACCTCCCACGCCGTCCGCCGCCTCAACCCCCGGAGCGGCACCTGCTTCCGTGGGAATTTTGCCGTGGGGTAGCCAAATGCACTCCGTGCATCCTTTTGGTTGGCCGGCTGTGCCTTGCAATCCGTGGGGATATATACAGAATCCTTATGGATCTGTTCCTTTGCTATCTATTCCTTACGGTGACCCTGCTATGCCGCTGGGCGACCACCTCACCCCTGCCACAAGGGAAAAGATCCTGAGGGGCGAGTATGTGGACGTTTTTAGCTTGTTGTACAGGGAACTGGAGAAGAAAAACAAAGAGGAACTTGATGAAAAAGAAAAAGAGAAACTCAAGCGGCAGAGAGTAGACAGAACCTGGGCCAACTGGCTGCCGGGTTTTCTTATTTACGCCGGTGTTATAGCTAGGGCGCAGCCCGCTAGGGCCGCCACCTTATTCCAGTACTGCGATATTATATACCGGGCTTACACGGATTTTGGTGGTCCCACCTGGTTGCAGTACGACAAAACGTTTCGAATGAGGGCGGCAATTAACCCCCTACTGCCGTGGGACCAAATCAACCAACAGTTATGGTTGCAACTGATGGCCCCGGCTAAACCCAATTTTGGGGATAGGGCTGATAGTGGGCACTTGGTCCATAAGCAAGCAAGCACTTCAACGGCCCGCCCTATGGCGGGCCAGCCGGTTCAACCCCGGCTGTTGTGTTGGGAATACACCTCCCAAGGCGTCTGCTCGAGGAAGGCTTGCAAATTCAAACACGAGTGCCCGCTGTGTGGAGGTCCTCATGCCTTTTCAGCATGTAGCAAGGCGAAACCAAAAGGCGGACCCAAATGTCCCGGGGGCAGTGGCGGCCCTCAGTCGATGGGAAAAGGGCCCCAGCCCCATTCGGCTGAGGGTCCTTGAACGCTTCATTCGAAATTACCCGCGGGTCGCGGACAAGTTGTATTTGTTGGAGGGTTTCACATTTGGTTTTCGCATCCCTTACATCGGACCCAGGGTCCCTTGTGGTGCTGCCAATTTGCGTTCTGTTATTGGTTTGGAACACGTGGTCAGGGAAAAGATTGCTAAGGAATGCGCTGAAGGGCGAGTCATTGGCCCATTCACCGCCCCTCCCGTTCCCAATTTGAGGGTATCCCTGTTGGGGGTGGTCCCTAAGAAGGTGGTGGTGAGTTTCGGCTTATTCACCATTTATCTTACCCTGCGGGCGGGTCGGTCAATGACAGCATACCTGACCATTTGTGTTCTGTTCGTTATACGTCATTTGACCAAGCAGTTAAGGTCATTCAGAGCTGTGGGCCTGGTGCGGAAATGGCGAAATGTGATATAAAATCTGCATTTCGACTATTGCCAGTTCACCCGGAAGACTTCGAATTATTGGGTTTCCAGTTTGAAGGTAACTTTTACCTAGATAGGGCATTACCCATGGGTTGCTCAGTGTCCTGCGCCGCCTTTGAGCGTTTCAGCTCCTTTTTGGAGTGGCTGGTCAAGAACAGGTCGGGCTGCCGCGAGGTGGTGCACTATTTGGATGATTTTTTGTTCGCAGGCGCATCTGATTCTGGCAATTGCGCCTGTTTACTAGACCTTTTTACGAGATTAGCAGCGGAGTTGGGCATGCCACTCGCTCATGAAAAAACGGAGGTCCCTGCCACCTCTATCATTTTCCTGGGTATTGAATTAGATACCGTACAACAGTCGTCCCGGTTGCCGGATGACAAGGTTGGCCAGATTAGGACCAGACTCCGTGCGATGAGGGGCAGGCGCAAGGTGTCACTACTCGAGCTGCAGCAACTCGTCGGGTACCTGAACTTCGCCTGTAGAGCCATCGCCCCGGGTAGAGCCTTTATTCGGCGCCTTTGTGACGCCATGGCTAACATCCGCCTACCCCATCATAGTGTCAGGATAACAGAGAACATCCGCGGTGACCTGGAAGTTTGGGAGGAGTTTTTGACTTCTTTCAACGGAGTGTCTTTTTGGAGGGAGGAGCTGATGCTCGAAGCGGACCTCCAAATCGCCTCCGACGCGGCAGGCTCTCTTGGTTTCGGTGTCCTGTTCAGGAGTCATTGGTGCGCCGAGCCGTGGCCTGAGGAGTGGCTCCACAGTGGCCTTTGTAAAAACTTGACTTTGTTGGAATTCTTCCCCATAGTTGTAGCAGTTTTCATTTGGGGCGCACAGATGGCAGATAAGGTCGTGCACTTTTGGTGCGACAACCTAGCTGTAGTGCACGTGGTCAACTCTTTGACGTCCAAATCCAAACCAGTTATGTCGTTTGTGCAAGTTTTTGTCCTGCG
Organism: Heteronotia binoei; assembly: GCF_032191835.1. Lineage (NCBI taxonomy): Eukaryota > Metazoa > Chordata > Lepidosauria > Squamata > Gekkonidae > Heteronotia > Heteronotia binoei. Next base: position 71,654,107 of record NC_083228.1, on the reverse strand, counting down.
CTGTCTACAGTTAAACATCGTATTCGTTGCCAAGCATGTGCCAGGCATTAATAACGGGGTGGCGGATGCCCTGTCTCGCCGACAGATGGAGCGGTTCCGCCTTCTTGCCCCGGAGGCCGATGCCCATCCGACTCAGATGCCACCCCACCTTTGGCACCTTGGCTGGCCGAAGCAGGTAGGGCAATCCTTTTAGCGCTGGCCTCGAGTACGCGGAGGGCTTATGATCGTGTGTCATCACTGTTCAAGGTATTCCGCCGATCCGCCGGGCTGGGTGAGGTATGGCCCATCCCGGTGGCCCATTTGATGCAGTTTTGTGTTTATCAGAAGTCTAAGGGTATGAAAGTTAAAACCATCAAGGGCCACTTGGTGGCGTTGTCATTTCTCAGCAAAGCCCAAGGCTTCCCTGCCGTTGGGGAGGATTTTAGGATCAAGAAGATGCTTAAGGGTTGGTCCAGGGAACAAGGGCAGAGAGTTGATACTAGGGAGCCCATATCCCCCACCATTCTGCAAGGTTTGGGAGGAGAGTGGCCCAAAGTCTGTAGTTCGGACTATGAGATTGTGTTGTTTCACACTGCGGCCCTTTCCGCCTTTTTCGGAGCCCTGCGTGTTAGCGAGCTAGTCCAGTCCTCGCGGAGGGACACAGCTGACACCGCTTTGCAGATGGGTGATGTGTCATTTAAGCATGGGCAGGTACTGTTGCAGGTACGGCGGTCCAAGACGGACCAGCGAGGCAAAGGCACTACCATCAGGCTAGGTCCCTGCTCTGTGCCTGGGCTCTGTCCGGTCCAGGCGCTACGTGCGTACTGTCAATTACGTGGTTCTGAAATGGGCCCCTTTTTCCGGCACAAGGGAGGATCTCCCCTTACGAAGTATCAGTTTTGGGCGGTTACCTCCCGGGCCTTGGGTAATCTCGGTCTGGGGGGTTTCCGCTTTGGGACTCACTCTTTTAGGATTGGCGCGGCTTCAACGGCCGCAGCCATGGGATACCCGGGACCGGCTATTCAATGGGTCGGGCGTTGGAGGTCCCCGGCCTATCGGTCTTACGTTCGCCCATTGTTGCTCCCCTGAGTGCATAAGGGGAAAGTTGGGTGTTGTTTGTTCTGACTTTGTTTTCTTGTTTCAGGTGCTGTGGCTCGACATGGGAGGCTGAGGATCCTCGTATGCGGTCACAGCATGGTCTTTTGGGCAGCCCATTTTGCAAGAAGTTCATCGCTTGGGTCACAGCTCGGACTGAGCGAATGGGCCACTGTTGAATGGTTGGGGCGTCGGGGGCTTTGATGGGCCCAGTTGTTGTCGCTGTTGTTCGACAATCGGCCTCATTCCCCTCCTCATCTGTTGGTCATTCACCTGGGTGGGAATGACCTAGGTTTGTTGCAGGGCAGGGCACTGTCCCTGCAGGCAATCTCGGACTTGCGGGTCATTGCGAGTAGGTGGCCCGGAGTCTGGATCATTTGGTCGGCCATTTTGCCTCGGAGGAGGTGGCAGTCTGCCTGGAACCTCGCTGGGATCGAGCGGGCCAGGAGAAAGGCAAACCGGGCCCTGCAGTTGGCTCTTGAAGGAGGTCTGGGCACCTTTCTCCCACACCCTGGCATTAATGTGCACAATGCCGAGCTTTATCGGCCAGATGGCGAATTGGGTCTTCTTGACAGAGCTTAGGCAAGGTCTTCGGGAGGCTTTGGGCCTCCCGGGGGTCGCTAACACCTAAGCAAAGGCTTGGCGTTGCGGTTGGCGGAATTTCCAAGGGATTCTGACCTTGCCGGCGAGCACCCAGGCCTCTGCTCCTGTGGTTGTGCGTACGATCCGTATGGAAGGCAGATGGGCTTTACGGCTCAATGTTCGGAAATGGGGATCGGGTCCATGTATCCCCTTTTGGCGCCCCTTTCTGGTGATCGGGGTGGGCACTAGGGGATGACATGTTTGGTCTGCCACCTGGTTATAGCCATGCGGGTATGGCTATGACCGGGGGTTGGGTGGCTCGCCCTTATAGGACTTGGCGGGGTCATGAGTGACCCCAGGGCTCGTCCTCTCTGTTCTCCTTGCCTAGTTGTTTACTGTTAAATAAAGTGGCCCATTTCCAAACAACTGTTGTCTGCCTCTTTATTCCATTTGGGGGTGCAATTCGGCCCCACCCTGGCCGCGCCGCAACGTGGCTGCGCGCCGTGGGGCCGTCTTTTGCAGCCCCGGCAGGATCAAAGAGGAGCTTCCCGGGCATCCGGGAATTTTGTGGGGGCGGGGGCGAGGCTTTAAGTAGCCTCTGCCCCAAACCTCTCCACGCAGTTTCGTGGAGGCGTCGGCCCGCCCGCCCACCCTGCAGTAGTACAGGTTTTACCGGTCGCCTTATTAGGGGCCAGGTAGGAATTTTTTCGCATCACCTGAATTGGCCGTTGGTGTTGTGTTTTTCGCCTACCTTGTACTGCTAGCAGTGGTGTGGAGTTTGTTAGGCAGCTAATTCGGCCACTTTGCGGAATTTCCAAGGGATTCTGACCTTGCCGGCGAGCACCCAGGCCTCTGCTCCTGTGGTTGTGCGTACGATCCGTATGGAAGGCAGATGGGCTTTACGGCTCAATGTTCGGAAATGCAGATCGGGTCCATGTATCCCCTTTTGGCGCTCCTTTCTGGTGATCGGGGTGGGCACTAGGGGATGACATGTTTGGTCTGCCGCCCGGTTATAGCCATTCGGGTATGGCTATGACCGGGGGTTGGGTGGCTCGCCCTTATAGGACTTGGCGGGGTCATGAGTAACCCCAGGGCTCGTCCTCTCTGTTCTCCTTGCCTAATTGTTTACTGTTAAATAAAGTGGCCCATTTCCCAATAACTGTTGTCTGCCTCTTTATTCCGTTTGGGGGTGCAAAGGCCAACACCATGCTGGGTATTATTAGGAAGGGAATTGAAAACAAATCAGCCAGTATCATAATGCCCCTGTATAAATCGATGGTGTGGTCTCATTTGGAATACTGTGTGCAATTCTGGTCACCGCACATCAAAAAAGATATTATAGCATTGGAAAAAGTGCAGAAAAGGGCAACTAGAATGATTACAGGTTTGGAACACTTTCCCTATGAAGAAAGGTTAAAACGCTTGGGACTCTTTAGCTTGGAGAAACGTCGACTGCAGGGTGACATGATAGAGGTTTACAAGATTATGCATGGGATGGAGAAAGTAGAGAAATAAGTACCTTTCTCCCTTTCTCACAATACAAGAACTCGTGGGCATTCAATAAAATTGTTGAGCAGTCAGGTTAAAACGGATAGAAGGAAGTACTTCTTCACTCAAGGGGTGATTAACATGTGGAATTCACTGCCACAGGAGGTGGTGGCGGCTACAAGTATAGCCACCTTCAAGAGGGGGTTAGATAAAAATATGGAGCAGAGGTCCATCAGTGGCTATTAGCCACAGTGTGTGTGTGTGTGTGTGTATTTGGCCACTGTGTGACACAAAGTGTTGGACTGGATGGGCCATTGGCCTGATCCAACATGGCTTCTCTTATGTTCTAACTTTGTTATACATAAACCCAGCACCTTGCTGCAATGTAGTAACATCTTTAATATTCAGTAACCTGAGAAATGTGCTACCCAAAATAGGGAGTCTCCACCTAATTTGGGGGAATTAGTTTGGAGATAGAGCAAGAGGCAGGTAATTGGAATTCCCACCTATGTATATGCATGTTGGATCAGGCCAATGTATATATATATATATAAATTTTTGGCCACTGTGTGATACAGAGTGTTGGACTGGATGGGCCATTGGCCTGATCCAACATAGCTTCTCTTATGTTCTTAAAACAGTGAATTTAAATTAAATAAGGCACAATCAGGCTACTGCACCTAAAAATAAATAAGACGGTCCAGAGGAAGGATCACATGGACCTGAAACAAGAGCGGACTGTTTTTGCGCCATCGTTGGACTGTAATGAATTAATGTGGCATCATCTTGTGGACAGTGGTGAGGTTGTGTGCTTCAGATGGTATTTTGTCACTGAAATTTATATTGTTGATATTATAATATACTGCTGTACTGGGAATCATTGCAATTATATTGTGATATTGTTTTGTTACACGGAGAGTATTTTTTCTGTTATTTCCTGGTTATAAAACCTCTGTGGTCCTAGCATTGTTTGAAATCCCCAGGTCCCAGCGGGGGTTCTCCCACTTTCCTAGGCTCCTTCCTGCTCCCAGTCAGATGGCCGGTGGGGGTAACCCCCCCCCCACAGCCACCATGTGCCTTTCCACCTCTGGGGTCTTCAGATTCCACTTGGAAAGGTTTCCTCTTGGGATGGTGTGTCTGTGTCTTTAAGGCTGAGTGCGAGCCTAATCACATGTTGCAAAACAACAAAAAAGAAAGCAGCTGTCCTTTCACTAGATGTTAACAACGCTTTTGACAGCATTGACATTGATTATTTAAGAACTGTCCTGAAGCTGATTAACTTTGGAAACAATTTTTTTAAAATCTATTGATGCATTATATGAGAATCCAACAGCAAAACTTAAAATTAATAATACCTACTCTAACTGGTTGTCATTACAACAAGGCACAAGACAGGTACATCTATCTGCAGATCCGTCATTGTCTTGAATCAGAACAGTTAAAAATCACAAGAAAATGAGCCTTGACCCCATTTGAACAATTTCTACAGCAAAATAGAACTCAACAACCACACTTAATTGCTTTGTTATATAATGTCCTGAAGAAACTGGATGAGAAAGAATTCCTGCACTATCAAAAGCAATGGCACTTAGATTTTACAAATCCACTAACTGAACCTGATTGGGCAAATATTTGGTCATCACCTAGTTTTACATCAAAAATCATGAAAGTTAAAATGCAATCTACAAAATTACTAACTCGCTGGTATTTAACTCCAGCCACGCAGTATTGTTTTAATTAATCCAGTTCCGCAGCATGCCCAAAACAATGTGGACAGCTCACCACTTACCTGCATGTTTGGTGGTTGTGCCCAACTACTCCAAAATTTTGGACACCAATTATCAAAGAGATAAACTCCATATTGCAAGTGCAAATCTTATTAGATCCCGATGTGGTACTTTAGATAACTGGAACCCAGGGGACATATCTAAAAATAAAAGAAATATGGCCTCAATACTTTTATCCATAGCAACGTCAATGGTAGCCATTAGATGGAAGGAAAAAAACTTACCTGTTGTACAATCCTGGAAAGAAAAAATCTGGGAATATTTTATTCTAACTAAACTAGCCTACGGAAACCTGAACTTGTCACCAAAAACATATGAGAACAAGGTGTTTGAACAATGGTATCCAGTGGCCTCATATTTATCTGAAAAAAGTTTTTGCCAAGAAATGTGCTGTATGAAAAAATGATTTATTTCTAAAGTTATAACTGCCTAAGCTTAAATCTGTAAGTGAATTAACTACATGAATTGATCCGGGGATATCTGGGGCTCTGGAAGGGCTGTTTTTTGAGGTAGAGGCACCAACTTTTCAGCATAGCATCTGATGACTCTCCTCAAAATGCTCTCCATTTTTCAAAAAGATTGGCCCAAGGGTCCAATTCCATGAGCTCCAAAAGATTTCTAATTATTTCATTATTTCTAATGTAGGGAAGGCATTTAAAAGGTGTGTGGTTCCTTTAAATGTGATGGCCAGAACTCCCTTTGGAGTTCAATTGTGCTTGTCACAACTTTTCTTATGGCTCCACCCCCAAAGTCCCCAGATATTTCTTGCATTGGACTTGGCAACCCTTTCCCCACACCATCACCTTTGCTTCTCATGAGCCCAGAACAGCACTTGGCCTCTGCCTCTAGGCCTGCCATGGCTCCCACCCACCCCACCATCAGTGTGAACCTGATTTCCAGATCGGCCCACAGTTGTTTATTAGACTATAATATGCTACATTCTCTAATTTTGTAAACCATTTTCACACATTATCCAGGAAATATTTTAAACTTCCTCAAAACATGACTTCTAGCCAAAATTTTAAAACTAAAATAAAAAAGGAAACATGGAGCTCAGCCCTAATAAAATATAATAGATATATGGGGATGTGATACATATTATATATGTCTCTGTGTTTATGTTTTTTATTGAATTATGATATATGAAATTACATATGCTTTATTTTAAATGCCTTGGGTGGAAAGGCATCATAGAAATGTTTTAACTAATTAACTTACTAACTATTGACCTAGCATCCTCCAATATTGACCAGACCCTGGAGTTTGAGGTGAAGATGTGTATTAGTACAATATATGGAGAGATTCATTAGTGCTGCTGCCTATTGTAGAAAAGTAAAAGGAGGCATCCTGTAGGACAGCATATCCCCTGACTTTTGCTAACATCATTGGTGGCTGCCTTAGCATGCGATAGTTGTGCAGTGTATGAAACCATTCATTCTAAAAATAATTTCAGCATCATTCTTCTAGAGCAAGGGTCCTCAAACTTTTTAAATAGGGGGCCAGTTCACTGTCCCTCAGACTGTTGGAGGGCCGGACTGCCGTTACTGTACAAGGCCGCGGGCCATCAGTTCTCCGTCTTCTGCATCTCTCTCCCTTCCCCACACCACACACCCTGGCCTGGGAACTCACCTCACCTCGGTATCACCTCACACTCTGTCTCCGCCGCCTCAGCCCAGTGCCGGAAGCGTGCGTTGCTAACGCGAGTTTAGGTCGAACGTCACTTCCGGTCTGATTTTGCCATAACCCGGCGGGCCGCATCAACGTCCTCAGCGGGCCGCATCTGGCCCGCGGGCCGTAGTTTGAGGACCCCTGTTCTAGAGTGTCTCCTTGAAGAGAGCCAAGAAACATTTCTGTCCTGCACTGTTTAGCAACTTTCTAACATTTGTCGTTCTAGCAATTAATTAAAAGGATATACTGGATTGGTTTCTACAGGTACAGTTTTCAGATCAGGATTTGTTATTCACATCAAGTTTAGTCTGCCTTTTTAATTGGAAAAATTGTTTGGATCCCTCCCTCCCCCAGCAGTAATATATGTCAAACAATATGTTTCTATTATACATTCTTCATCAGGGAACATTTAGTTTGATTTCAAGAGGAAGAACTCCCAGTGTCAGATCCCCAGCTCTTCTTTTTTTTAAAAAATCATCTTTAAATGAAGGGGGGGGATGTAGGGTCCCCCCCTTTTTGGTTGTAAGAATGGCTGCATCAGTTTTATTGGTTCAGGCGTTACTGTCGGCCAACTGACACTCTCCCTATAGTTTTAGTGGCCTATATTTTTTAGTCTGTAGTCTAACAGGTATATTGAATACCTATAATCACTAGTAGACATGAGGAGAATGGTTTTTAAACATTTTGGCAGACATGGGACTGGCGCTTCTGTTTTTTTGTATCATACAAAGCAATTGCCTTATAAAAAGAAATGGGGGGAAAAAGTCATGGAGAATAAGTCTATCAGCAGCTCTTACTTCAATGGAAATTCCTTGCACAGAGACAGACTACCCTAAGGATCTAAGGACCAAGGCTGTTGCTTTCATGCTCTCCTTTTAAACTTCCCCTAGGCACAGCCAGGTCACTGCTGAAACCTAGATACTGAACGTTGGTTTTTATGGGCAATCCCATATACAGACAGAACAGAACCACAGCACATTATGGTTGGATCTTAAATCTGGATTTAACGGGGGCTGCAAATATGTACAACAAATATAACTATTATTTTTTTATTGATAACAATAACATTTTCAGGAGAATAATGAAACATCAAGGGGAAAATTAAAAAAGGCTTCCCTCTGTAATAAAAGTAATTATGAAAAAAAAAAAGCTCTTAATCTCTCTCCACCTCTTTTTTTTCCTGTTGAAATTGAAGGTTCTTTAAAGCAGCTTCTTTGTCTTCACCCCCAGCCCCTTGAAGGACAATTTTTCCTGGCAGCAAGCAAAGCTTTTATTCTGTTTTTAATCTTTAATGTTGGTTAAAAAGTAATAATGCATCTTTATGACGTGGATTATAATGATAAATATTTCAAGGAGTTGCATAAATCTGCCATGTCACTGAGAGGCAAAGTGGTGAAGGATGATGCCTGACTTAAAAGAGGAACATTTGCCTTTTGAAATGGATCAAAGAGAAGACAGTCCTGCCTGCCTTCCCAGGTTATCTTCGTTTGCATATCACATCACTATCTAGATATTTATCTGCAGGGAGCCTAGAAATCTGCCTGGCTGTGATCATGTCACAATGCAAAGAAACTACCTACCTGTCTGTTGTAGAATCTCTCAGGACTGGTTCCCATTTACCTGTTCATCATATTATGACCTTCCATACTACAGACAGAAATATCACCTGACGGAATGTCGACCATGACCACTAAAGAATGGCCCATATACTCATGGTTGTCATTTGATTATGAATCACTTTATTTGCAGATAGTTAAATAGGTAAGCTGCTTTTCAGCCCAAAGGTACCTCAAAGCAGCTTACAACAAAATCAGTACAGAATATTATAAATTCACCACAAAGTTTTCAAAGCTGTTCTATTTTAATATAAGAAGTAATCTTAATCAGCAAAGAAGGTTGTGAATAAACTTCCCTTTACCTCTGAAGCAATTTTTACAGATGATGCTTTACAAATTTTCATTTTTAGGGAATTCTCCAGAACATGTGCGGTGGCTGACCCTGGGGGTGGGGTGGGGGATGTTCCTTTAATAGAAGCTTAATATGTGGAAATGGACAGGTGGAACTTTTCATGCACGGAGGTAAATAGCACTGTCTAACATAACATCTTGTTAACCTTTTTTTAAGGGGGCAGGGCATTTTTCTCTCTTTAAGCTTTTGGCAAATCTAAATTTCTTCCCTCTATTGGATGGTTAACTTCTAGGCAGAACCTTCAGGATCTTCCATTAAGAATGTTACGTCTGTCAGTTTGGCATAGTAGTTAACTGTGTGGACTCTTATCTGGGAGAACCAGGTTTGATTCCTCACTCCTCTACTTGCAGCTGCTGGAATGGCCTTGGTAGAGCTGTCCTTGAAAGGGCAGCTTCTGTGAGAGCTCTCTCAGCCCCACCTATCTCATAGGGTATCTATTGTGGGGAAAGAAGGTAAAGAAGATTGTGAGGTGCTCTGAGACTCTGGCTGGTTTCACACTGGGAAATTGACACGATTTTATCCCATTGCGGAAAAAATCGGCTTCAGTTTGAACCATTTCTGGGGTATCAGACAGCCACTGCTGAAGCAGCAGAATCCTGGAAGTGGTCAGTGGTTACCCATTCACACTGCTAGTCTGGCTCAACCATGGACTGCTGCGGAAAGGGTTGTCTTTTTTAAAAAGGCCCCCGTGTGTGCGCTCAATCGGAGAAGCACACAAATGCACCTCGGAGAGGGGTTGGAAGAAAATTAAACCAGACCTTGCCGGAAATGGCTTAGGGAGATCACACAACTCTTCCACTTATGAGTGGCCCCAGGGCATTCAGAAAGCAGCTGATTATGTGATCTACATCTGATTCAGGGGGATGGTACCAGGAAAATCCAGGTAGTTTTTTATACGAATAGGAGGCATCTGGAGATGGGATGAGTATGGGTGTGGGTCATAGGGCAGATGTGCTTGTGTGATTATGATCTTTTAAGCCAGTTTGGTGTAGTGGTTAAGTGTGCGGACTCTTATCTGGGAGAACCGGGTTTGATTCCCCACTCCTCCACTTGCACCTGCTGGAATGGCCTTGGGTCAGCCATAGTTATCACAGAGGTTGTCCTTGAAAGGGCAGCTGCTGTGAGAGCCCTCTCCAGCCCCACCCACCTCACAGGGTGTTTGTTGTGGGGGAGGAAGGTAAAGGAGATTGTGAGCCGCTCTGAGACTCTTCGGAGTGGAGGGCGGGATATAAATCCAATATCTTCTTCTTCTTAATCTGAATGGGAGGCAGGGCTATGTTGGGGCAAATCTGTGTGAAATCACCCTCTAAGATTCAGAGTGAAGGGCAGGAGATAAATTCAATATCATCATTTCACTTATAGGAAGAACGTTTTTTTTTATTGTTTCAGCAACCATAAAGACATCAGTTCAGTCTATAGTATGATTTCAGGAGAAAGTCAAACCAGTACCATCTAGTTTCACAGCTGTTTTGTCTTACCTGAGGAGAAACATTTAAGCTTATTACTAAACACCCAAAGAGTGCAAGATAAATTCTATATCTTGTCCTTCAAAGAATACAGGTCACTTGTGGGGTGGAGTTAGATGTGGGATGGGGTTAGATGCTGACAATATGACCATCAGTCAAACCTATGGTGTTTTGAATCTTTGTTTACACATAAATGAAACCCATGACCAGCTCTTCTAGTTGTTGTTCGAAGTTTGGTTCAAATGCCGTATCAAGCAGCTTGTGCAGTACTCATTTGTGCTTCAAGGTCTTGTGCAGGTCAGGTTTTGTATTTATAACTTATGTGTTGAAGTTGACTGCTATTTTTGCACCTGTATAGTCAATGAACTGGAACTTCTTGGTCATCAGAGAACACATGGCATGTGTACCCTGGGGCAGGTCTACTAGCCATGGTGGCTGAAGGGAGCTTGCATCTACTTAGGCAGCAAACCTCTGGACCTCAGTAGAGGGAGGCAGCAGCAGGAGAAGACCACCATCTCTATGCCCAGTTTATTTGGCCACTGTATGAAACAGTATGATGAATTAGATGGAGCACTGGTCTGATCCAGCTCTACTTATGTTCTTAGAATCCCTCATGCACATACATACTCCAGCCCCATCTGTGCACAGTCAGATACTTCATTTAAATGATCTATAGTGGATATATTGCTTTTAGGAATGTGTATGTGCAAATTTATATTGATCCAGATTTAGTTATTTTTCATTTCAGTTTTCACTGTCACTTGCATGCCAATAATACCATAGGAAAATAAGGGGGGCGGGGGGAGAGCCAAGATTTTTGCAAGCTTGTGTGTGTGACTATAAGGTAAGCTACAATCTTATGGTAAGTGTGAGAATGTGCATGCAAATTTATTTGAACTAGACAACTTGGCATTGAGTGACAGTGATATTAGGTACTACCTAATCAGCATGTAAATCTCATCTGAAGATGCAAGTTTTAAATGTTTTGCTTTCAACAATATACTTTCAACTCTTGGAGACAGTGGTGGAAAGAGGCAGCTGCAGCAAAGCAGTATTTAGTACTGCACGTGTAGTCATCTTTATTATTCGTTAAATGTATTTAAGCAATTCAGATGCAGACAAACACTGCGCTGAAAGTATAACTTTGGTGATTACAATTTATGAGCAGGCCATGAACTGAACATTATATAACTAACATCCTTAGTTGGTTTCTGTTTCATCACAGGTTATATGTATGTGTGCTAGCACTGCAGTAAAGATATGTCACTGCATTCTTGACCAGAAATGTTGAGATGGGTTGACTGCCCCTAGAGTTGCCAGCACCAAGCTGGGAAAATCTAGAGATTTGGAAGGTGGAGCCTGAGGAGGTTTAGGGAGGGGAGGGACTTCAATGGGGTATAATGCCATAGAGTACACCTTCAAAAACAGCCATTTTCTCCAGGTGAACTGATCTCTGTGGCCTGGAGATCACTTGGAACAGTGGGAGATTGCCAGCCACCACCTGGAGGTTGGCAACCCTAGCTGTTCCAGCACAGCCCACAATAAAATGGTTTAATATGCAAGTTTAATCCATAAGTAGGTGCCTTGTGGTTTCTGGGTGTAAAGACAATTTACTTTCGATTTACAGATATTTGTTTAAGAATTTGTCATACAGACTGGGCTCTCTTCTTATTCAGTGTGTGGTTTGACTACACAGTCACAAGGGTCAGGGATGTGGCATTTCTGAAGAATGTGGTCTGGTGCGGCATCTATGTCTCCTTTCCTTATTCTGGCCCCTGCCATTGCCATGCCTTTGTCTTCACAAAGGCTTGCTTGCCTGATGCAATGTCTGACCATATCCTTTCCAGACTCTCTTTCCAAAAATGTGTGGCTGAAGGTCAAAGCACCTGGAAGAAACTATCAAGTTGCAAGACTAGATACTGAAAGAGACAAAAGGTGGGGTGCCTCAGTGGCAACAAATGGGGTTTTGAAGGGAGCCCAGACAAAGCTTGACATGGGAAAGAGAACAGGGTGTGGTAGACAGATATATGAAAAAGGCTCAGCCTGAGATTCTGGAAGCCAGGAGAAAGCCTTTGAACAGAGGAAAGGCTCTGGTGAGCTAACTATTGGTTTGCATTATACTTATAAGGGTAGAGGGGGAGATTTTTGGTGACCCCTCTCCACACCCTACAGATCTCCCCCTCCTCCTCATGCTATTTCTTTAATCTCTGTCCCTCAGGAGGAGCCTCTGATGCTGGTGGTGACCAGGGCCACAAAAATGACCAGGGTCACAAGAATAGCAGCCTTGGGCTCACTGCAGCTGGCAGGGGCTCAGAAGCGGTCCCAGAGGACTGGCCCAGCAATAGAAGAGATAGCAGCAGGTAGGGCTTTTTTTTGTAGAAAGAGCTCAGCAGGAACTCATTTGTTTTCAGGGTTTTTTTTTTTAGCAGGAATCATTTGCATATTAGGCCACACCCCCGATACCAAACCAGCAGGCTGGCTGGTTTTCTGGCTGGCTTGGTGTCAGGGGTGTGTGGCCTAATATGCAAATGATTCCTGCTAAAAAAAAAAAAAACCCTGAAAACTATCCATAAAAGTGGACCATTAAAAAGATGATACGACAAGACCTGTGTAAAAAGGTGTGTTTTAGCCTGGTGCTTAAAAGAAAGTAAAGCAGGTGCCAGGGGAGCCTCATAGAAAGCACCCTGTCTCTCGATGCCACTTGCCTAACCTCTGAAGGCAGGGCATAGAGACCAGGGCTTGAGAAGCAGATGTTAACTTGTGGAGAAAGACAGTCCTTCAGGTACCCTGGTCCTAAGCCTTTTAGGGCCTGCAATATAAGAAACAGTACTTTTGAACGTGCCCAGAATCAGATGGCTTACCAGTGCAAATCTTTCAGCCCAGAGGTGGTAAAATCCCAGTGATCAACTCCGAAAGTATTCTGGCCACTGCTTTTGGTCTAATTGAAGCTTCCAAATCATTTTCAAAGGAAGCCCCAACTAAAGTGCATTACAGTAATCTAACCTGGATGTATGCTTCAGGTCATGTTGTCCTTGGTGCAAGTAACCTAAGTAAAAAATATTCATGGTCAACCCAATATGGATTAACTATACTTGATTCTAAAAGCATATAGATTTTTTAAAAACTTAAAACCCTTTCACTAGATAAGATGTATGAAAACAGACTAACTTCCACAGGAGCCTGGTGCAGGGATTGGCTAGGATAATCCCAAGATTGTAAACTTCCAGTATCCAAAGATATATAGGTAAATGACAAATGCCCTAAACTATCTATAGGACTCTGGATAAGCTATTAATATTAACTTTTCTAGATTCTGTTTCAATCTGGAAACTATATGTCAGTCGTGTAAAGCTGACTGATCATCGAATATGTTAGGCCAAATTCTGACCCCTCAAAAACAGTCAAATTGCCATTTTGATGAACTTGTTTGGATTTATTTAAATATGAAAATATTATGTTTTGCCTAGGAATCTTCTGTATTCTGCTTTGTGTTATATAAATGGGACAGGAGATAAATCATTCTTCAAGAAATTGATGTGTCAGGGGAAAAAAAAGACTGCTTAAAAGCAAGTTAAAATGATAAAGAGACCAAATAGAACATAAACCTTTGCAAAGTATCTGTTAGGTGATCTCAGTGCAGCACTGAATCTGTTTGCTGCATGCCGTACCTTAGATTCCTAAGTTTCAGATGAATGACACAGAATATAAAAGAAACATGAAAGCCACAACCTGTAAACATTTAGCTTTCATCAACATATTTCCAATATCATAAATCAGGTAGTCCTTTCTGATTATTTTCCAGTTCTAAAAATTATCTTATATTACATGGAAATGGAAGAATATCATTCTTGGCTGGCTAAATTCTATGCATGAACCAATGAGATTTAACTTTGTGCTATATTTGTGCAGAGAAAAAGTTTGCATATTACAAAGAAAAGACCTAGCTGTGTTAGCTGAAATGACCAGTTACAAAGTTGACCAGATATTGAAATTCCCTCTTTTGCACAGCTGTAAATGGTACCTGTCTATCTTTGCACCTGGTCAAAATAGCAATTAAATTATTTCAAGGGAACTGTGAAAACATGGTTCATGAATCATCAGTTTGGATTCACTTTTCAAAATTCTTCAGTATCTATGCTCCTGTTTGGCATATTGTTGTAATGTTGTGTCTGTAAGAAAAGATTCTGAATGTCTATGGATGTGCTTGAAAGATTAGGGTGGCAATTCAATAGCTATGCAAGCCCTCTATATATGACTGAAAGTGTGGAGATGAAGAGTGGGTATGAGTGCACTAGTTCCACCTACCCACAATCTGGACATTGCACCATTTGGTTCCTCTCTCTCTGAATGCCTGCTCTTGAGATCCTACAGCAGGATCCATTGCTTCCTTATTGACTTTACATTAGGGTTGCCAATTCTTAGGGTTACATTAGGGACCAATTCTATGAGTCCCTATGCTTCATTATTTCTAATGGAGTGAAGGCATTGAAAAGGTGTGTAGTGCCTTTCAATGTGATGGCCAGAACTCCCTATGGAGTTCAATTGTACTTGTTCCAACCTTGCTCATGACTCCACTCCTAATGTCTCCTGGCCCCACCCCCAAAGTCTCTTGGCTCCACCCCCAAAGTCCCCAGATATTTCTTGAATTGGACTGGGCCTTCCTCCTATGGGTCTTCCCATTCCCAGTGACTGTTGGTTCTCATTCCTTCCCACTGGCTTCTACTAGTGATGTGGCACTGCCATACCTGCTGCCATATGCACTGCCAGGAATGCACAGGAATACTGTTTCAGCTGGCTTGGCATCAGGGGTGTGTGGCCTAATATGCAAATGAGTTCCTGCTGGCCTTTTTCTACAAAAAAGCCCTGAGTCTATTCATATGATTCTGCCTCCAAAAAATAAAAAGAGTAGTCATGTAAAGCAGGTTGAAACCAGCTTTGTCCTGTAAACATAGAAAGAAAATGTAGAAATGGTGCCCTTTTTTCCCTATCTATATCCCTAACTTTTGAAATGCTTGCCAAGAATGGATTAGCTTTTACTGTCTCTGGCTTTTCTAATGGTTTACTCCAAAGAATTTCTTGAAGAGTGTGATGATCTGAAAAGATTGTTCAATAATTGCCCAGTCTGGTGAAGATTTCAGTTGTAGCATTTTAGCTAAATTAGACAGTTGAGTTGCCTCATAATTATATAGTAAGTCTGATAATGCAGATCCTCCCTCATTAATTGGTTTACATAGTATATTAAAACATATTCTAGGTTTTTTTGCTTCCCATAAAAATTTTAACAAAGCATTTTTCCAAATCTTAATAGCACTTCTAGGAACTGAATCGGTAGGGATCTAAGGAAAAACAAATATTTTTGCAATGAAAATGCTCTAATTAGATCAATACGTTCCATCCATGTCAGTCTAAGTTTCTGCTGTTTTAAAGTGTTTTGACAATTTCATGATGAGTGTCTCCTAAGTTAAATAGAAAAAGATATTCACTCCCAGAATTCTTGCATTTTAACTTTTTATTGGTTTTAAGTATAAGAAAGGGGATACAGAAGAAAAAAAGAAGGCAAAACAGAAAAAACAAGAGAAGAGCAAAAAATATATCAGTTACCTTTCTAAAACAAAACAAGATACCAGATTTCTTCTACCTGCAAGTCTTTGGGCTTTAACTAAATATTACCATTAAATTCTACAGTCCTTTTATAGCTTTTTAAACTGTTATACAATTCTAATATTTATAGTATAAATCTGAACTATTTATCTTTGATGCAAAACATTTATCCAAAAGTGAAAAACAAAGAGACAAACAAGAGAACAAAACTGACTGAATGTTTTTGAAAATATTAAAAATAAGCATAAATGGGTAAGAGGAATATACACTTTATATCTATAATAATAACTTGTTTGCTTCCAACCAGAGCTAAAAAAAAAGCACACTACTATATGAACAGGTTCCAAAGTTAGAGATCAAGAGCAGATCTTTGCCACTATATAATATCTGTATTCTCTACATTAATATAGATTAAGCATAATCAACTATTTGTCTAAGTTAATTATTCATTAATTGTTCAAAAATTATTTAAGAGCTTTTGGAGACTCTATTTCCAACTATCATGTTACTTTAAAAAGAGAATTGGTACACCATAACAACCTCATCCCCCATGCATATTTATTTTTATCTAAGCAGAAGATAATACAATCACTAC
This sequence comes from Heteronotia binoei, assembly GCF_032191835.1. Lineage (NCBI taxonomy): Eukaryota > Metazoa > Chordata > Lepidosauria > Squamata > Gekkonidae > Heteronotia > Heteronotia binoei. The sequence goes on along the minus strand of NC_083228.1, from coordinate 71,637,878 downwards.
AACACAGTCTCTGCTAGGTTACTCTACTTAGATTATAAAATATAAAGCCTCCAAATTATAAAGTTCCAGCTTCCACTCAGAATAGCATATCAGCTCCATTACGTTGTACTGTTAGTGACCAAATATGCAAACACAATTTATAGTCCCTTCTTTTTAAAGGCTTTCCAAGTCTTGATCTTTTTGGTGTAGTGTCTGTCTCCTCCCCTTGGTGCACTCATCTGTTCTGGTAGAGAGGATAAGGCCCACACACAGTCACTTCCTCTTACAACAGCTTTGATAAGTCGTAATTTCTGCTCCACCTTTGAAACTGTGTATGTCGTCTCCATTTTGATTTCATTCAGCACATTTCCAGACTGTTGTTTATTCACTTTCTCTGGCTGATTAGACAACTCTTGGATCTCTCGGCATTTCTGCTCATGTAGATGTTCAATTTCGCTATACTTCAGAAGAAAATTTTCCACCTGCTTTTTTATCAGCTCCGCTAGCAGACCGATACCATGTTGTACAGAAGATATGGCAGCACAAAAATCTTTTTTATCATCTGCTTAATTTTGCCAAGACATCTTCTCACAGTATTACTCAGTCCAATAACAAAAGTTAATGAATAGCTCAGAGACCCAGTCAGTTTGTCTCTAGCGCTCCTCTTTCTGTGTGCTTTTCTCTTACATTCCAGTTCAAACCAAATCCGTTCCGATCCCCTTCAAATGAGTTTCTCTTATAAACATATTCAACTTCTATTCAGACTGTATTATGATATGCTAGATTGCCAATTGTAGCTTGTTTAATTATAAACCAGATCAATTTACATGTCTATGTTCAGTCCAATTAAAAAAATGAAAAAATGCCAATTTTCGGCAGTTTGTTCCTCTTCTTTTGGAAGCCTCTCCTGTGGGGGAGGATGAACCCCCCCCCTTTTGAACAGTCCCGTTTGGTTTTACGGTAAGAATTCCATTAATCAGTGAGATTTTTAAGTTAACTTACTTGCATGGTAGAGTTTCAGCAGTTGCAGTAGAAAAGAGAAACTTAGAAAGCTGTTAAGACAAAGAGGAAGTCAGGCATTCACCTCTTGTTGCCATCATGGCAATCGTTGCAGTGGAGTATCGGAGCGACAGGAAGCTCAGGGGCCAGCTGCCACAGTTTTCCCCAGCTTCTGTCAAGCTCCTTACTGTCAGGAGACCCTTGCCTGGGGCTAAAAGAACTGCTCTTGAGAGAACAGCTCTGAGAGAACAGTGACTGATCCTAGGTAGCTGGCTGTATGTGGAGGACCTAGCTGCATGTGACCTAGCTGGCTGCATGTGAAGGAGTGGGAAATCAAACCCAGTTCTCCAAATTAGAGTCTACCGCTCTTACAGTACAATCCTAAAGAGACTTACTCCAGTCTAAGCCTATTAAAATGAACAGGCTTAGACTGGTGTAACTCTCTTTAGGATGCACAGTTAGTCACTACACCGAACTGAAGTTAGAGACACCATAAGCATCTGCCAGAAGTACATTTAGTGTGGCAGAAGATTTATTTCGAAGTTTTGTGATATAATAATAATAATAATAATAATAATAATAATAATAATAATAATAATAATAATAATAATAATAATAATAATAATAATAATAATAATTTTATTCTTATATCCCGCCCTCCCCCGCCAAAGGCGGGCTCAGGGCGGCTCACAGGCATGGAATTCCATGGTTCAATAAAACAACACAGTACAACAACAATTTTAAATAATCAATTACATAATAAATTAGTTAAAATAGATAAAATAGGTGCTAAATTACTATGAGTCATAATATCCACAAGATGGCTGGGTGGCTACACATCAGTTTAGCCAGGTTCTGTTTCAAAGGCAAGCTGAAAAAGAAATGTTTTGCAAGCCCTGCGGAATTGATTCAGGTCCCGCAGGGCTCGTACCATCTCTGGAAGATGATTCCACCATCGAGGGGCCATTGCTGAGAAGGCTTGCTCCCTGGTTGTCTTCAATCTAGCCTCTCTTGGCCCAGGGATTGTTAAAAGATTTTGAGAGCTGGATCTCAGTGCTCTCTGGGGAACATATGGGGAGAGGCGGTCCCTTAGGTAGGCAGGTCCTCGGCCATATAGGGCTTTAAAGGTAATGACCAGCACTTTATAGCGAACACGGTACACAACCGGCAGCCAATGCAGATCCCGCAGCCCAGCCCGCACATGTTCCCACCGTGGTAGTCCCAATAGCAGCCTGGCCGCCGCGTTCTGGACTACCTGAAGTTTCCGTGTTCGGTATAAGGGCAGCCCCATGTAGAGGGCATTGCAGTAGTCTAGTCTCGAGGTGACCGTTGCGTGGATCACAGTTGCTAGGTCGCTGCGCTCCAAGAAGGGAGCCAACTGCCTCGCCCTCTTGAGATGAAAGAAGGCGGATCTAGCAGTGGCAGCTATCTGGGCCTCCATTGATAAGGAGGATTCCAGTAGCACTCCCAGGCTCTTGACTCTCCGCACTGGTATCAGTGACGGTAGCGTCAAAAGCCGGTAGCGTAATCTCCCCTCCCGGTCCGCCGCGGCCCACGCAAAGGACCTCAGTCTTCGCTGGATTCAACTTCAGCCCGCTCAGCCTGAGCCAGTCAGCCACGGCTTGAAAAATACAGCTAAATACCAGTCAAACAGTCTGATTCCAAAGACAGTTATACCCTTCTATAGCTATTGAAACTGGTGGCTTATAAGGGTGTAACTCTGCTTAGGATAGCTCTATAACTAATAGGCTTCCAAAGATCCCACATCTTTTAGTTGCACAAGGCACAAGTGTGCTCACAGTGATAAAGTTTGCCAGTTCAGATTTGCTGCACCAATGAAACCAATAAGCACCATAGTGAATCTCATGGTTAACATTACTCCCTCCCTTTTTTCTCCAGCATGATTCAAGAGATCACATGCATTTCCGAAAAAAATGTTGTCAAGGCTGGGTATTTTCTTTTATAACCACATTAAATAGAATGAGAGCAAGTGAAATAAAATATTAATATCAACAGCATTATTGCAAGGGAAGACAGGCTTGGGCTCCATAAGTACCCTGCTGATCTTCTTGATGCTTTCATATGGCATTGCTGTAAAAGCTGCAATGACTACCACCAGTGGGAGAGTTTTTCAGAGCTGCTAAGTGGAGTGAATGCTGACAATTTGAGAATCTGTGAAGCTTTTGCAAATGAATTTTGTAGTATTTGCTTCCCACATATTCATACAAATATCTATATTCATACAAATAACCTGAAGTCTGAAGAGCAAAGCCCATGTGTAGAAAAAGTAAGAAGTGTCAAGGCAGTATTCCCTAAGCTTTCAAGTCCACAGACCATTCCACTCTCCAAAAAACAAATGAAACACAAGCTCTTTAGTTTAGCTGGAGGGTTAACAAAACTGTGAACAGAGAGGAAAGATGATCAAAGGCCTGACTTTTTTTTTCATCAGCAACACTTCCATCCTGCTTTTCATATAGATCTTGGCACCATGGAGAAATCAAATATAATCTCTCAAATGATCTTGTTAAGATGAAAGCTCCTACCACAATCATTGACCTTGATCTGCTCTGATGGCGAATGGTGCTGGACTGTGATTAACTATGCTCCACTTGACATCAACAGCTAAACTTCTGGAGCAGAAAAAAAAGGTAAGTGTTTCAGTTAAAATTTGGCACAGGCATGATATTTCCAATGAAAATCAATACTGATGCAAAATATTCCATATTACGAAATGGAAGATTTAGCACCCAACTTCAGAGATAAAATTCAAAGATCAACTTTTGAGCTATCTTTCTTCAGACTATCATAAACAGCCTCTCTCTAGATCCTTCTTTGGTATCAAACCTTTTGCTATTTCTCATACTATGGAACCTATAGATCTAGCATACATCAATGTTTGGTCTAACTACTTTGGTGCAATGGTTAGTGTCACACTAGAACAAGGAAGCTGGATTTCAAGTATCCATTAAATTATCTGAGCCAGTCACTCTGTCTCAGTTTAAACTATTTCACATGAATGACATTAAGGAAAGGAGAACCATGCATGTTGTCCTAAGCTCCTTGCAAGAAGTGCCGCATAAATGTGTGATAAACGGGGTGGGATTAGTTGAGCTGGTTTCTGTGGTGGTCTCTTGGCTTTTAAAAAGCCAATCCTGTTAGAGACATGCCACAGTGATTAGATGGTGCCAGCAACACAGTCCCATGAGGTCAGGATGGCCCACACATGTACAGAGAGGAACAATCACACTGCTCCTGCACTTCCATGGCACACCTGGGCAGATCACATGGCTGGAAACATGCCATGGAAGCACCTCACTGCCTCTGCCACCAGGAAGTTATCGTGTCTAATATGTTACGGAAGCTTCCCAGAATGAGGAAAGTGTGACTAGGCTGTGGGGTTTTCTCCATATGGGTCAGAAACACAATGAGCTTAGCTGAAGTATATGTTTGGTCATTTATTCCTGCAGATGACAGCCAGCAACCTTTGGAGGAGGAGGAGGAGAAGAAGATTTATACCCTGCCATTCACTACCCAAAGGAGTCTCAGGGTAGCTTACAATCTCCTTTCCTTCCCCTCCCCAAAACAGATACCTTGTGAGGTAGGTGGGGCTGAGACAGCTGTCTTGAGCAGAACAGCTGAGAGAGTTGTGACTGACCCAAGGCCACTTCAGCAGCTGCATGTGGTGGAGTGGGGAAGCAAACCAAACTACATCACTATTCAGAGCCACACATCAACAAAGAGCTGGTATGAGAGACTCTATTTGCATAACTCAAAATATACAACTCACAGCAGCATTCAACACAGCCCATTATGATCTTTTGACATACTGCCTCGCTGACATGGGAGTTTGTCGGGTAGCCATGAAATGGCTTTCCTCATTTCTCCTTGGTCAGAGACAGAGGGTGGCACTGGGAGAAAGGGTATCAACTAGATACCCCTTGTGGCGGAACCGGCCCGATTCTGCCTTCAGACCTGGTCCCGTCAGCTCCCTATTGAGTCGCCAACTCCTGGAGGGAGCTATTTCTCCTCCTGCCCCTTGGGCTCGCTGCCACCACCTGCTCAGTCTCGCTGCCACCACCTGCTCAGCTGTGCTGGGCTGTGCTGTGCTAATTTTGTAGATGCAACTGCTTTTGTTTTGTTTTTCTTTTCCTATCATTTTTACTGTTTAAATAAATGTTTTTTCTGTTTTAAATACTGGCAGTCAATCTCTGTACCACATAGATCCCCAGACCGCTTTAGACCACGCTGTGTTGAGAAGGGGGCCCCGGGGAAGGGGGAAGGCATGCAGTTGGATAAGGTGCCAATCCTCCAGGGGTGCCCCAAAGAAGTGCTGAGGTCTCTGTGAAACCCAAGTGCAGGGTGGCAGAGGACCTGGAGGCCTGGCCTCACAGCTGGAGAGGGGGATTGGGAGTCCTGTTCCTCTCAATCTGAACCCCGGGACTGAGCAGGTGGTGGCAGCGAGCCCGAGGGGCAGGAGGAGAAATAGCTCCCTCCAGGAGTTGGCGACTCAATAGGGAGCTGACGGGACCGGGTCTGAAGGCAGAATCGGGCCGGTTCCGTCACACCCCTTATCAGGTGGGGTTCCTCAGGGGGCAATCTCTCCCTGATGATATTTATCACCTATATGCATCTCCTTGCCCAGCTAGTGCAGAGTCTTGGGCTGGGGTATCATCAGTAACAAAGTCTTGGAACCTCCTAGAACTTTCTGACCCTGCTAGTTCTCCTAGGCAAAAGTGTTGAGGATCTTAATGGGCATTCATCTGCACTTCCTATTTGTCCATTGTCTTCAACAACAGCACTGTCATGCAGACCCGTAGGGTAACCTTCAAATGAATACTCCAAATTACTTTCTACCCAATCATCTATTCCACTTCCATTTTGAGGGTCACTATGCATTGGGTCTGATGAGTCAAACCAGTTAGGTAAATATTCTTCAGCTTCTGGATTGAGAGATAAGTGTTCCACGCTGGGGTATGCAGCATCATTACTTTGATTGAGGAGCCCATAGTTAGACATTATGCTACAATCCAGACTCTCATCAAGGCATGCAGAGAGGAAACCACAACACGTCTCTGTGAAGAGTCCTCTCAGGACCATCTCCAAATTCAGGCTTTACTACATATACAGGCAAGTCATTAGGCATCTGTTTTATTACAGTATGTGCTTGGGTTTCCCATCAATCAGATAACTTGTGCTTGCCTCTCAAAGTGAGGTTGCATACCAAAACCCAGTCCCCTTCTGAAAGATGTGATATCTTCACTTGAGCATCTCATCTTCTTTTGTTGACTGCTTGTATTTTAGAAGCATCTTGAGTAGCTAATTCATAAGCACGTTTTAATCTTCTTCGTAAATCCTGTACGTATTGATGATGAGAAATTTTATGATGGTACTTTTGCTTTAGTCCAAAACATATATCTATGGGTAGAATTGGTTGTCTGCCAAACATTAGAAAATAGGGTCATTCCCCAATACTGTCATTGTGGGTGCAGTTGTATGCATGTACCAATGACTTAACATGTTTTTGCCATTCTTCTTTTTTATGATCTTCCAGTGTGCCAAGCATGGACAATAATGTCCTGCTGAATCGTTCTACCGGATTTCCCCTAGGATGGTAAGGAGTGCTCCTGGATTTAGTGCCACATATATTACATAGCTCTTCTATAAGTTCAGACTCAAAACTAGCTCCTCTATCACTGTGCACTCTTCATGGGAATCTGTAATGGCTGATAAAATTCTCCTATAAGATACTGGCAACAGTTTTTGCTGTCTGGTCTTTTGTTGGATATGCTTGAGCATACTTGGTGTTCTTTTGTGGAGTACTATGCTTTAATGGTGTTACTACCCATTGATTTTCTAACTTACAAGTATTACAGGCTCTTGTCAATAACTGAGCAGAGAATTTCTCTTCAAACTCAAACAATACCATTCCTACTTTGGCACCAGGCATTATTTTATATTTACTGACAGTTACTTAAGGAACATTCCAAATCTGCATCAGACACAGTTGGCAATACTCTACTCAACCTAACAGAGCGATCTGGATCTAAATTGTACATCTTACACAGTTCCATTTTAGTTGAAATGATACTACAAGTTGCTTAAGAATAATAAATATATAACTGCTATGATCACAAGGTAGCACTGTCCCTGTTCTGACACCAAAATGATTCTGTAACCTATAAAGTTTAATAAAACAGTGCCAAATAATTTTATTTAAAAGTTCAGAAAAAAAACACATTGTACTGAAACAGCTATTAAATATATGCAACAATCATAACAATTCAAGCCTGTTGCATTTGAGAGACTTGGAGTCTCAGTCCTTCTGACTGTTGTTTAACCAGGTTTTCTTGAGGAAGATGCTCCATGTCAAGCTGTGTCTCTTCGCTCAGATGCCCTCTCTGTTCTCCACAAGAGCTTATGATATCTCTAGAACAAAATATAAATATTCACAGCAAGGAGTGCTTCTGTGGTGGGAGTGCTCCTTCCTATAGCTTCAGGCCTTCTAGTCTAGAGGGGAAATTGTCCCTCCCCCACCCCCTTATTGGGAACAGTCCTACTTTGTAGCTCCCTCTAATGGAGTCAGGGTTAGACATGCTCTTAGCAAGCTTTGATAATTTTACCTCTTCAACCTGAAGGACTAAACACTTTTGTAATGAAAACAGAGAACTGCATAATTTTAGCAAGACTTTACATGGGAAATCATTGGTCTTTGGCTCTCTAATTCACCCAGTCTTAAATATAAAAATAAATTTCCAAATAGTGCACAAATTTTGTTTATACTGAAGATGTGATGAGAAAATAATAAGAAAAATCATTGCTGATTTGAGTTAACAGTAAATGCATCCTTACCATTCAACTAACCATCGACAAATGTGGAACATCTAGTTTTAGTTTTCTCAACACAAACCAATAAAAGAGAACAAAACACATCATTTAAGCAGAGTTTCCTTTCATGTATAAAGATTCATTTTAGCAGCTGAAACAGCAGGGTGCTAGACAGACCTTTATTAGGTGTTGCTTAAGAAGAAAAAATATATAGCAGTGCAATTAGATTGTCAATAAGGTACTGATTAAATTTGGCCTTTTGGTTTCCCTCTCAGCCCCTTCTCCATCTTGTGGGCCCCTCCCTCTATAGTATCGATTGGGTATTGTTAACCTTTCTTTATTACTTGTTTATGTTCTTCCATTACGTTAAAACATCAATAAAGAGCTTCTTAAAAAGGACAAAAGCTGCGAACCAAGAGACGCAGAGGAAAGGTCAGGGGATGTGGAAGGAGGTGGTGCCTGCTTGCTTTGAGGAACAAACTGACAGCACCAAAAGGTTAGTGTTTCTATTGCTAAAGGGATGGAGGGACATTGATCGCCTGCTTATCATAAGGCTGAGGTTGGCAAAATGAACCCGCTTTCTTTCAAGCAGAGGTAGAAGGAAATGCCATTTTGGTGTAGGTTTGAATGGTAAATAGCATTTTTCTGTTTTTTCCTCCTCCAGCAAATGTTTTATGCAGGGCATCAGCATATGGCCATTCTTCTTGTGTAAAGTAAGCCATGAGTTTGTCTGCCTAAGCCATGAAAAGACCATGGATTTCTAACAGACTTTGGAGACCCAGAATTAATAAAGGCTGACTGGTCTATAAATGCTTGTCCTGCTTTTCATCCAAGAAGCTCAGGATTGCATACAGATCCTACCCAGCCCTGCTGCTGCTATTCTCCCAATCATCTTGTGAGACAGATCGAATCTAGAGCTTCATGGTTGAGGAGCTTTGAACCTGGGTCTCCCTAACTCCTTTCTGGCATTCTAACTATATTGGCTGTTATTTACAAAACCCATCAATTTCATGTTAAAACATTAGTTAAGGAGTGTTTCAAAGGCAATAGTGATAGCCCTGAAGTGAATGTTGTATCCAAGATCTACTGCAAAATTTGATGCAATATGATCATGGATCACTGAAGCTGGGATTCCTCTGATGTAGCTAAAATACAGTGCACTTTTAGAGATCCAAATTAATTATGGGTTTCTTCAGAAAAAAGAGGGTGCTGCCTTGATAAGATTTAGTTTCTATGCAGTGAATTTCAAAGATCAAAAAATAATGTACAACAAATATCTTTAAAAGATTAGGATGCTGCTGTTTATCCCTGTGTACAAAATCAAAATAAATGTTATTTTTGCAGGTTATTTGAACATAAAAATCAACTGTTGCCCTGCCAATAATTATAGGTATCATAATATGCTAAATCATTATATTCTGTTTGTCTTAGGCTAGAAAATCTCCCCTCTCAGCCATACACATTGAATTGAACTTAGAAGCAAATGGGAAACCAGTGCAGAGATTTCAAGACGGGTATAATATGTCCCAAACAGCTGGCTCCAGCTAGTCAGCTGGCAACTGTCTTTTATCAGTTGAAGTTTTAAAAATTGTTTTCAATGACACCCACATATAGGGTATATTACAATAGTTTGGCCTTGATGTTGCATGGACCCATATGGCCAGATTTACTGGATCTAAGAGGAGGACTAGCCTCCAAACTAGTAACTGATAGAAAGCACTTTTTGCTATCCCTCAACCTGCTTTCCAGTTAAATATTTGAGTCTAAAATTTATTTATTTATTTCTGTCAATCTGTAGTCTGCCCTTTCCCATGGTGGGCTCAGGGTGGATTCCAACATAGTAAACCATTAAAACTAACAATAGGCAATCTAACAGATAAATAGTAAAACAATCAAACAGTTAAAACAGATTAAAAGACTAAAAGTAAAATAGTTAAGCCACAGCTCATAATTAGTTTAAGGCAGCATGGATGGCGATTCAGTTATGGAAGGTATGGCCACATCAATTGAAGCATAGTTGTTTCAGCCTAGGTGTCCAAAAATGTCAACTGTATTGGCCTGATTTTGAGCAATCAGTGCAGGGAGGCCAATTTAAATGGTATAACAGGATAAGGACGTCCACTTGCCTCAGCCATAGGCCTGGCGGAACAGCTGTCTTATAGGCCCTCCAGAATGGCAACAAATCTGGTAGGGCCTGCACCTCCACAGGGAGCTGATTCCACCAGGTCGGGGTCAGGGCCGAAAAAGCCCTGGCCCTGCTCGAGGCAAGCTGGACATCCCTTGAACCAGGGATGGTCAGGAGATATTGACTGGTCGATCGTAATGACCTCTGGGGCTCATATGGGGAGAGACGGTCCCACAGGTATGCTGGTCCCAGGCTGCGTAAGGCTTTAAATGTCAATACTAAAACCTTGAAGTGTATCTGGTACTCGATTGGTAGCCAGTGTAAACTGCGCAGCATCGGCAGACTGCTCGCCCGTAGAGGCAATTCAGTCAGCAGTCGTGCTGCCGCATTCTGCACCAGCTGGAGCTTCTGGATCAGTCTCAAGGGCAAGCCTGCATAGAGTGAGTTACAGTAGTCCAGCCTGGAAGTGACTGTTGCATAGATCACTGTATCTCAGTCCCAAGGGAGCAGATATGGAGCTAGTTGTTTGGCCTGCTGAAAATCATAAAAGGCAGATTGAACAACAGCTGTGACCTGGGCCTCCATAGAAAAGGAGGCATCCAGTATCACACCCAAGTTGCTGACCTTCTGAGCTGGCACAAGAGATGCACCATCCAGAGTGGGGAGCCAGATGCCTGATCTTCGCTCCCCACGACTCATGTACAGGACCTCCATCTTGGTTGGATTAAGCTTCAGTCAGCTCAGTTGCAGCTAACCAGCCACTGCTTACAGCACCCTGGTTAGATGGTCTGGGGTAGAGTCTGGGTGGCCATCCATCAACAGATAGAGCTGGGTGTCATCTGCATACTGGTGACAACCCAGCCCAAAGCCTCTGGCAATCTGGGCAAGGGGGCGCATATAGATGTTAAACATCACTGGTGAGAGAATAGCTCCCTGTGGTACACCACACTCTAGTAGATGACGCAGGGAGGTCTGCTTGCCAATCGCCACCCTTTGTTGCCGACCACGGAGGAAGAAGGAAAACTACTGTAAGACAACCCTGTGGACTCCAGTGTTGGCAAGGTGGTGGTCATTAGATCGTAGTTGACTGTGTCAAATGCTGCTGAGAGATCTAGAAGTAGTAGCAGTGCTGTCCCGCCTTGATTCAGATGCCTTCTAAGGTCATCTTTGAGGGCAGCCAGAGCAGTCTCCATCCCGTGACCAGGATGGAAGCCAGAATGGAAGGGATCAAGGACAGATGTATCTTCCAGGAAAGCTTGAAACTGCTCTGCCACTTTCTCAATTATCTTGCCCAGAAACGGTAAATTCAAGACTGGGTGATAATTGACTAGGACCAATGGGTCCAGAGATGGCTTCTTTAAAAGCGGGCAAACCACAGCCTCTTTAAGCTTGGCCAGGAATACCCCTGATGACAGGGATAAGTTAACAATCTTGGCCAAGGGTCCCTGAATGTCATCCCTGCCTGCTTTAACAAGCCAGGATGGATACGGGTCCAGATGGCAAGTGGTGGGTTTCACTGCAGGCAAGATCCTGTCAACATTCTCCTGAGAGAGACAGCTGAAGTGGTCCAACATGGGACCCGATGGACAGCAGACTTCCAGTTTCCGTACTGTATCAATTATGGCTGGGAGATTATGGCGGAGAGTTGAGACTTTATCTGCAAAATAAGTCACAAAAGCCTCACAGCCAATATCCAATTCCCTAAACTTTTGATTGCCTGTCGGCACCATAGTCAGTGATTGAATCATTCTAAACAATTGAGCTGGGCGCAATTTCACAGATGCAATGGAGGCTACATAGAAATATCTCTTAGTGTACTTCATTGCCTTCTCATAGACCTTCATAATCATTGCCTTCTTATAGACCTTCATAAACATTCTATAAGAAGTTCTAGACTCCTTGTCATAAGATCTCTGCCACACTCGCTCTAGATGTCTAAGCTGCTGCTTCATCCTCTGCAGCTCCAGGGTATACCAAGGAGCTGCTTTGGTGTGGCAGCAAAGAGGGTGCCAAGGTGCGATATCGTCAATGGCTGTGGAGAGCCGGGAGTACCAGTCCTCCACTAGCTCATCCAACAATCCATCTGGGGACATCGGATCCTGCAGAGCCTCCCGAAGCCACTCTGGGTCCAGTTGACTCCGTGGGCAAGTGTAAATCTGCTTGCCACCCAAACAGGAGGAGGGCTGCAGGTCCAATCGGACCTCTGAATTCTTAATTGAATCTGACAGGGACAAAGTGACTCCATCAAGGGTTGGTAAAACAACCCCTCCAAGACACCAGCTTTTATAATGAGTGTTACTGTTTTGTCAGGAAGAAACTTCAGCTTGTTGTGCCTTAGCCACTTGATCACAGCAGACAGGCACTGTCTCAGGACACAGTTAATTGCGTGCTGAGAATTTCACTTGGATTGGTGGTGGAATGGTCCTGCTCTGGCCCACAGACCCTGTTCCACCCCACCCCCCAAGGTTTTTCCAACACCAGGAGTGGCTTTTCTTTCTCTCTCTGTTCAGCTACTGCAACCACCTGACCTTTGCAGGAATTGCTCACTGGGAGGGTCAAGATTCCCAGCTTCCCTTCCAAGTTCTGAGGCCTTCCTCTGTGCCTCCCACTGTCCAGTGCCTGGTTACCACAGGGACAGCTTACTGCCTTGTGCACCAATGACAGAGTAGCCACTTGCCAACTGACTGCCCTTCCTTTCCTCCTAGTGCTCCTTTTAAAATAGCATGTCCAAGATGGTGGAGGTATATGTGACACAAAGAACCACTACCAATATCAAAAGTTATAAAGCATTTATCAAAAAGAAATTGTTCGCATATATACTTTTAGCAGAGCACCTAACTGAGCAAAGGATTCAAAATAAAAGAATAAAACGCTGTTCCTCTAACCCTCCCTCTATACATGCCCTATCAGTTGTTAAATATAAGACAGGCTTCTTAGATTAGAAAGTTGCAAGCTTTTACAGGAATTTCTTAAAAAACTCCTGTGAAGGTTTTACTCAGTTCAGACCTCCATCAAAAAACACATTTCTTCACAGGACCCAAGAACAGTAAGGATGAAATTGTATGTCCATTGTAAAGAAAAATGCAATTGGAAGTCAGCCTTCCTTTATGGCTATCAATCAATTTATATACAAACACATTTAGAACTACCTTTGTATTTCTGAAAAACAATTTATATGGAACATATGGATTTATGCATGAAAGGGACTTGAAATTAAAAAGTGGACTTACTACGTAACAAACCTGTAAAACAAATTCATACAAAGCATCTTGTCTTTTATGGCCTTCACGTTTTAAAGCCAAGTAGCATTGTTTTAAATATGGATGATGACTTATATCCACTGGAATATTGGAAAGATTTTTGCTGTGCAGCATGACTTTCTTGCCTCCCTCAAATTCTGCTCTTCGGGGACAAGTGATCACCCCAAGAACAGCATGTAGGAACCATGTTGGGCTGCAGTGAGGCATGACAAGATTTCTCCACAGAAAGAAATCCTTCAGTTCACTGAAATGTTCTGGTGGATCCAAGCCATTGTTTTAAAGATGTCTATTGCAACTTACACATGGAAGTTAAGCGGGTGTGGGTAGACCAATTCCTGGGTAGTGGACCCCTGGAAACCCCAAGAATGCTCGTCTGATATCTTTGAAGGAAGTTGAGAAAAATGTAAATTAAAGTCATGAAACTTCCAGCCATTGTTGACAGGAGTGCATTCTTTAAAATGGCTACAGGACACTCTTATTTGGCCTTTTTGATGGGAACTTGGGTGATGCAGGGTAGATAATATATTTAATTTGACGGTCTCCCTCTTGAGTAGCTCTTGTGGATTATATGTTTTATTCCAAAAGAATGTTAGTGTTCAGTTTAGATAAGATTAAATTGATGTATTCAGACTTTCAGAAGTATATTTCTGCTTGTGCCTAAGATATTGAAGAAAAACAGCTTTGTTTCATGCATGTATGGTTCATTTATGAATAACAGTAAGGAGAAAAAAATCAGCGCTGTTTATTAAACAGAAATTTCAAGTGACCTTTCAAAATCTGATGCAATTGAACGAAATATCTCATGCTTTACACACCCTCAGCTGTATAAACAATAAATCTTTTTAATTATTTTTAAGTGCCAATATTGCAGAAAGAAGTGCATGCTCATAATGTTGTTCTTCAACTTGATGCAATTTAAATAACACAATTGTCAGCAGACCACAGTTTCATCGTTGTATTGGCAGATGAAAACTGGAACTCTTCCAGCATCCTGGGTCCTGGACAAGGGCACAGGCTAGATTCAGGATATTGAATTTCTGTTTAGCACCTGCTCAGTAATATGATGTTGCTTCACTGAGTCTATAATATTTCATATTATCATCTCCTTGTCAAGGAAACCTGTTTGGCAAAATAATTGGCATTCAGTTCCACAAAATAGCATGTATCAGTACCCAATCTGCTGATCATGAGATATTCAAAGGTTCAGAAGCCAGTCCCTCCCTCAAGCACTGAAGGTACCAAGAATATTCCTTATTCCTTGTGAAGCTCCCTGGCCAAGGTCATATTCACCTAGAGATCAGTGTTGTCAAAGAGGAGTCCATAACCAAGAAGTGCAGAGATTGCCCCTTTTACAGATTGGCTCAGATCTAGTAATCAGTTCTGAGATTGTCAACCTGACTAGTTTACTCTTTATCATCTTCACTTGCTTTTACCCATGTTCTAGGTCTGCTTTCCCATCTTGGGTCCTTCCCCAGGTCCTGCTTCCACACCCTTTCCGTAGAGATAATACCTAAGGCAGCTTTCTATAGAGATAATACCTAAGGCCACCCAAACCTGGGACAGGTGGTGCTTGCTGCCCCTTGACCAGGAATGCCACTTTCTGGTTCAGGAAAGTCTTGTGTCTCTTCAGACAATAGAGATCTTAAGGAGAGAGAAAGGATGATGAACAAACAGATATATGGATGGACAGGTGCATGGGCTGGCAGCTGTTTCATCTCTACATCCTTCAACTGGGACCTTTTTGTGCTCCCTTTCTTGAACATGCCTGGTTCCTGCTTCTCTGCACCAAGCTTGGGCCAGGGCTGTTTTTCTAGCAGGAGCTCCTCTGCATATTAGGCCATGCCCCCCTGATTTAGCCAATCCTCCAAGAGCTTAGTGGGCTCTTAGTACAGGGCCTACTGTAAGCTCCATGAGGATTGGCTACATCAGAGGGGCATTGTGTAATATGCAGAGGAGCTCCTGCTAGAAAAAGAGCCCCTTGCTTCCCAAGTTGTATCAGTGAGATTTAAAAGTGCATTGTCACATGGCTACTTCCTCTGCCTGACCACATCTCTATTGAGCCCAATAGCACTATGGGAGAGAAGAAAGTACCCAAATAATGCCCATGTGTGTCTGGATGCAGAACTTTAATCCATGGGGGAAGAGAACCATGGAACAAAGGTAAATCGAACCATTGTATCCTTGCTGTAAGTATATTTCTTTGTGCACATGGGGCTCTCATATGTGTGGAGTACCCTATTCACTTCAGTAGAAGGGGCAATTTTGTTCAGGTTAAAAGATGCATACAAAAAGATGTCCTCTGCCTCTCTGTTGAAATAAATGGAAGAGTTCCATATGAACATCAAGACATTAAGCTCCCCCCCCCCCCTCAATTAGTAACAGCAACCAAGAAGTACACAGGCATGGCACTAATATGGCAATGTGTATGGAGCTAATATTGGCTATGTAAATTTAGGAAGGTAGTCATTTGCCCCCCAAGTCGGAATAAAGAGACGGACACAATTAAATTGGTGAAAATATGGGCCACTTTTATTAAAATAACTAGCAACGGCAAGGGCAACCGAACTGCGGCCAGGTCAGGGCCAGGGGTCTCCTCAGACCGCTCCCCTGCCTTTTTCAGCGGGCGAGAGACCCGGCCCCCCAGCCGGAGCTGTGAGCCACAGCTCCCGTTAGGCAGGCCCAGCAGGGAGGCTCGCACCGGAGGGCCCAAACACCAGACGCGAGTCTCAGCGAAAGGCACCCATCCAATCCAGGACAGTCTGCATTCACAAACCTCGAGCCACACCCAAGGTTGATCCTGACAGACCCCTAACTCCCCAAAAGGGGGAGGCTAACCGGTCCTCCCCAGGCCGCATGGTGCCATAACCCCGTAGAACCTGCCCTAAAAAGTGACCAAACTCTACCAAGGCACCAACCCTAAGCCAATTCCTCAATCCACTGAAATGTTATGCAAGGTAGGCAAAAAACACCCCCCAGTCACATGCCAAAACGCCGGGGAGTGAAAAAATTCCTACCCGGCCCCTCCAAACGGAAGCGACCAGCAATTGCCTGCATAACAAACAGGGCGGGCGGGTGGGCCGAAAACGCCGGGAAGACTGCCGCGGCGCCGAGCGGGGCTTCAGCAACAGCGTTGAAGCCCCGCCCCCTCAGGACGCGCTCAAAAGCGCGCTGAAGATTCCGCTCTCCCTCCAAGGGGGGGCAAAACTTCCCCTTCCGCCAGGCTGCGATGCAGCGGGCTTCAGGAGGCTTCTTTGCCCCCCAAGTCGGAATAAAGAGACGGACACAATTAAATTGGTGAAAATATGGGCCACTTTTATTAAAATAACTAGCAACGGCAAGGGCAACCGAACTGCGGCCAGGTCAGGGCCAGGGGTCTCCTCAGACCGCTCCCCTGCCTTTTTCAGCGGGCGAGAGACCCGGCCCCCCAGCCGGAGCTGTGAGCCACAGCTCCCGTTAGGCAGGCCCAGCAGGGAGGCTCGCACCGGAGGGCCCAAACACCAGACGCGAGTCTCAGCGAAAGGCACCCATCCAATCGAGTCTCCAGGACAGTCTGCATTCACAAACCTCGAGCCACACCCAAGGTTGATCCTGACAGACCCCTAACTCCCCAAAAGGGGGAGGCTAACCGGTCCTCCCCAGGCCGCATGGTGCCATAACCCCGTAGAACCTGCCACAACTAAGGCCAAGTCTCTACTTAGGGCTTAGCACCCACAAAAAGACCCAAAACCCAACAAAAGCCCTTGCCGCAAAACACTCAGAAAAAGCACATTACCCTTTTCCGAGAGATGCACACCATCCCCTCTGTAGAGGTCTTTAGAAATATCCGGATGGGGCAAATAGTGGCCCAAACCACCCTCCATAAACTTGCAAATTTCCTTATTCGCTCGGTGGGCAACAGAACTGCGGCCAGGTCAGGGCCAGGGGTCTCATCAGACCGCTCCCCTGCCTTTTTCAGCGGGCGAGAGACCCAGCCCCCCAGCCGGAGCTGTGAGCCACAGCTCCCGTTAGGCAGGCCCAGCAGGGAGGCTCGCACCGGAGGGCCCAAACACCAGACGCGAGTCTCAGCGAAAGGCTCCCATCCAATCGAGTCTCCAGGACAGTCTGCATTCACAAACCTCGAGCCACACCCAAGGTTGATCCTGACAGACCCCTAACTCCCCAAAAGGGGGAGGCTAACCGGTCCTCCCCAGGCCGCATGGTGCCATAAACCCCCAGGCACAGCGCCACACCAAGCGCGGAATCATGGCCGACCAAACTATAATGGTACCAGGCCATCTGTTCCTTATGTACCTGAAATCGTCTCGAGCCTGCAAGATCAATGCCTTGCCCTTAATCAGCCCGAGATCATTCCCTCCCAGGTGAAAAATCAATACCTGCGGAGGAGGGCCCCCAGACCCATGAAACAAAAGGGGAAGCAAGCCAGGCCACTGAAGACCCAGGCGCCCCCTCCATTCTATCGTGACATGTTTGCTGAGCCCCAGCTGAGAGCCAACAGCAGTTCTCCGAGCTTGATGTGCCTCCCAAAACACATAACTGCGCCCGCAGATGAGAACTCTGCTCCTCCGGCCAGGAACAACAGCATCTAAAAGGAAGAAACAGACAAGTTATACAACCCAAACCTCAAAATACCCCCAGCTCCTAACCAAAACTTATTAGCGGAGCAAAGGGCGAATATAACCTTTGTAAGCTGGAGAACGCCAACGGCCCAGGCGTTGAATGGACGAAGTAGGATAACCCAGGGCGTGAACGGACGAAGTAGGATAACCCAGGGCAGCAGCCGTCGAGGCTGCACCGATTCTGAAGGAATGGGTACCAAACCTCAATCCAGACAAACCCAACAGGGCTAAAGCCTTTGATATCACAGTCCAAAATTGATGCTTTGCCAACGGACTGCCCCCAGCGTGACAATACAGCGATCCTTCGCAGCCCTCCCGCAAAGCCAAATAGTCAGCTAATGCGGAAACTGGGCAAAGCTCCGCCTCCGAACACGGACCTAACTCTAGCACAGTCCCCGTGCCCTCTTGGGCAACGTAATATCCTTCAATAACAACGCCCTACCCGAAACATCATTCTTGGAGCTTGCCACCAGTTCACTAACCCTCAGAGCCCCAAAGGGGTACCAAAGAGGCTGCATGGAACAAAACTGCCTCGAAATGAGACGCACGCACTGCGCTCCAAACCCCCTTTCAAACCCCGAAGAATATCAGGAGACAAAGGGACCCTAGTATCAGGCATAGGCCTAGCCTCCCTAGGACCACCCTTCCAGCATCTTTCGAATACGAAAATCTGCTGATTCCTCTTAAACCCCAAGGCCTTGCTAGCGAAGGCCAGCGCAGACATGCGTCCCCGAATTGATCGCATGGCCAATCCCTTACCTCTCAAGGAAAGACAATAATGGAGCAACTGCTCCACTGGGAGGGGCCAACAATGCGATACCCTACCTCAGCCCTAAAGTCCTCAAACTGCCACACAGCACGCTCATAAGACTTCCTGGTGCTAGGTACAATGGCTAAGCCTATACACTCTGCAGGCCTCGGCTCTCCAATCAGCCATAGCTCCTGGGGCATTGGCGCCGCTTCCAGATCAGCGTCTGTGGCCAGCTGAGGTGACATCACCTGCAGCCACACTGTTGGTGAATCCGATCCCAAGGGAGTGAAGGGTACAAAGCGGCCCTCATCCTGAACTCCTGGTCATATTGGATCCAGGCCAGGCCGCTGAACATCGTATACCCCTTGTATATGATGTCCATATATTGAATCAACGCGGCGGCCCGCCAGGGCTGCGCACGAGCTATCACTCCCGCATATATGAAAAACCCCGGGAGCCAATTGGCCAAGGTCAGATAAACCTTCCTCTTCCAGAGCTGCTTCTTCTCTTTATCGTCCAACTCCTCCTTGTCCCCCTTCTCCACTTCCCTAATTAAAAGGGGGAATACGACCACATATTCCCATTATAAGCTTTTCTGTCTTGTGGCAGGCAGCAGGTGATCACCCAGCGGCAGAGCCACCTCCCCAAAAGGCATAGCACTAAAGGGGACCGCCCCGTATGGAGATGGGAAACCCCAACCTCCAGGCCAAGTCGCTGCCGATCCCTGCTGACCAACCACGGGCCAATTACCCAAAGGACCAACTGACCCTGTGGTTACATCCGGTTGCTCTGCTGCTCTAAGCCCGGAGTAGAAGGAGCCCCCAGCACTGCCCAATGGAGCACCCACCCCACCAGGACCAGCAGACCCCCAAGCCCCCCAAGGCCACACAGGCCCAGGATGAGGCAAAGAGCCTTCCCCCGACTTACCAGCTGATAAAGCAGGCACCAAAGCTGATCCAGTACCTCCCGCACCGGACGACGTGCCCGCACCAACATCAGAGCAAGCAGGCCCCACAGCTCCTCCAGCAGCAACTACAGCAGATCTGCCCTCCAAAAGAGATAAGCGGGTCAATACATCTGCCTGCAAAGCACGCTTGGACAACCGACCCATCTTGGGCAACTGAGAAGGTGGAAACCCCGATGCCTGCTCAAGTGCCCGCAGCCTCTGAAAAATGGCTGCATTAACTTCATCGTCCCCTTCAGTGTCCGAAGACGAAGGGGGGGGGGGCTTAAAAGGAGGCTTAGGAGCCTTAGGGGCAGGCTGTTTCCCTTTTGATTTTCCACTGCCTTTGCGACCCGACATGTTTGCCAAAGAGCACAGCAAACAGCAGACTTTCTTTAACTAGCTTAGCCAAGCCTGAGGCCAGCAAAGGAATAAAAGGAGGAAAACAGCCCACAAAATGGCCACCACCCCAGTGACTCTAAAATGGCCGCTGCCTAAACACCTCGTAAAATGGCCGCCCCAAGAGCAAGGGTGTGATGAAGAAGAAGCAAGGCCAAAATGGCCGCCAAGCACCAGGGAGAAGTACAGCACCTCAAAATGGCCGCCCCAAGCACAAGGTATGAGGGAGAAGAAGAAAGGCTAAAAATGGCCACCCAGCCTCAGGGAGAAGTACTCTTACCAGCACCCCCGAATTTCAGCCTCTCAAAACGGCCGCCCAGCCCTGCCGTTCCCCACAGTCCTGGTCAAATGGCTACCCAATCCCCTGACAGCACCACAGTCCTGAATAAGGCACCTAAAAAAGTCTGCTATGAAAACGCTGTGACAGCAACGTCACCCCAGAGGCGGAAACGACTGGTGCTTGCACAGGGGACCTTTCCTTTCCTATGCTAAAGCAGCAGCCCCGTGGCACAGAGCGGCAGAGCCGCAGCACTGCAGTCTGAGCCCTCCGCCCACGACCCGATCCCGGCGGAAGCTGGGCCCAGGCAGCCGGCCCAAGGTCGACTCAACCCTCCATCCTTTCGAGGTCGGCCAAACTAGTCCCCAGCTTGCTAAGGGGAAAGTGCAGTTGACTGGGGAAGGCAATGGGAAACCACCCCACAAAAACTCTGCCATGAAAATGTGAAAGCAACGTCCCCGCAGAGTCAGAAACGACTGGTGCTTGCACAGGGGACCTTTCCTTTCCTATGCTAAAGCAGCAGTCCCGTGGCACAGAGCGGCAGAGCCGCAGCACTGCAGTCTGAGCCCTCCGCCCACGACCCAATCTCCGCGGAAGCTGGGCCCAGGCAGCCGGCTCAAGGTCGACTCAACCCTCCATCCTTTTGAGGTCGGCCAACCTAGTCCCCAGCTTGCTAAGGGGAAAGTGCAGATGACTGGGGAAGGCAAGGGGAAACCACCCCATAAAAACTCTGCCATGAAAATGTGAAAGCAACGTCCCCGCAGAGTCAGAAACGACTGGTGCTTGCACAGGGGACCTCTCCTTTCTTCCCATCCAAGAGCTAAACAGGGCCGTCCCTGCTTAGCTTCCAAGACTGGGCAGTCCAGTAGCAAGCAAGGAAAGAGGGGGGATCCAAATGGACTACTCTTTACCCCAAAAGGCGACGTTCCTAGAGCCCCTGCAAAAGACCAGCCCAAAAGAACACCCTATAACAGCCCCCAAGACAAAAATGCTCCAGGGCACACAGCAAGCCCCGGCAATCAAACTGTTCAAGAAAAATGCTCCCGCGACGCGTTCCGCTCCTCTCAGCCGATCCACAAGACGCTCCACAGGCTCCACGGCCCAGACAGCCCCGACGCGTCAAGAGCTTGCAAACATGCTGCGAGCCCTCCGAAAACGCCGGGAAGACTGCCGCGGCGCCGAGCGGGGCTTCAGCAACAGCGTTGAAGCCCCGCCCCCTCAGGACGCGCTCAAAAGCGCGCTGAAGATTCCGCTCTCCCTCCAAGGGGGGGCAAAACTTCCCCTTCCGCCAGGCTGCGATGCAGCGGGCTTCAGGAGGCTTCTTTCTATTCAATGCAAACTTCCAAGCTGGCATTCTCCCCATGGTCACTGTCTTTTTTTTAGTCATTAATTTCTCATTTTAGTCAAAATTTCTTTTTTTTTTTAGTCATTAATTTCTCTTTTTAGTTAAAATTTCTCATTCTGCATCAGCACTAAATTTTCAAAAGATAGCATGTTTTAAGTGGATCATTTAAAAACTCTGACCACAGGACAGTTGATTAGGCTCACAAAAAAATCAAAGAACTGTGCATTTGAAAATCTGACTTGCCATAAGGAAAAATATTCTCTAAAATTACAGCAAACCAATTCATTTAATTAAACTACTCAGGTAGATTAAGAAGCATTTCTAGATCATGCCCAATCCATTTGCTTTTGTCCCTTTTTCCATAGCTGGATCACATTTCTTTTTCACCTTTCATTTTATCACTGCCTATAATAAAGTGACTCATTAATTCCCCCCATAAATACAGATAAGGTGGTTTTTATCCCATGGCAATGAAAAGTACTTTAAGTAAAGGATAAACCAATGGAGTAATTGAACATAATTAGAACGATGAACTACTACTTAGAATGAGCTGAGGCAGAAGTAAAAGAAGATCAAGAAACTTCCACAGAAATTACTTAAATGGAAAGGAACAAATAGAGATGGTTGAGTGGAGTCTCTCATTCGCAGCATTTTAATGTATTTGAATGAGCTGTGGGAAATAAAATGCAAGTGAAATGTAGACAGAAGGAGGTATCTTGTATGCAAGACACAATATACATAAATACAGAATGCATGAGCCTCTCAATAACTTATATATGTAAGTGCCATCAAGTATCAACCAACTCACAGAAACCCCAGCATGGTGCTTTTTAAGACAAATAAAAAATAGAAGTGGCTTGCTATTGCCTTCCTCTGCAGAGCCTTCTTTGGCAGTCTCCCCTCCAAGTGCTGACCCTGCTTAGTTTCAGAGATCTGGTAGGTTCAGACTATACCAGACTGCCTTCCTTCCTCTCAATAAAGCAACATACAAAGACTACGTTGATGTCAATTTGTATACAGTAAAATCTCATGGAGAGGAGATAACACCAATTTATCTAGTCCCTCACCTCTCTATGCACAGTCAGCTATATTCCCAGGCCTGAGATTCAGTGGGAGCTCACAGGAGCACAGCTCCTGAACCTTTCTGAGAGTTCCACCTCCTCCTTTTGAGAGTTCCATGTCCTTGTCCATTGAAGAATATGTGCAGCTGCATAACAATCCCTGAATGAGCTCCACCACCTATTTTTCTCCAAAATGACCTCTGAATATTCCTAAATAATTATACATGCATACATTTGTAGGTACAATAAAGCCTGGTCACCTAGAACAAGTTATTCTGAGTGCGCATACCAAAAGAAGCAGGGAAAGCAAGTATTATCCTGCTTTTTCCTCCATACATGCACCATGTATACAGACATAGCACTTGTAGTCCTATGCTGTAATCACTAGAGCAGTAATCAACAGTTATGGTGAATATAGCTTCCTTGTGTTGAATAAGTGACTAACAGCTTGATCTATGTTTACTTGGGAAGAAGTCACAACTAACCATCCCAGCATTAGCTCACAAAATACATGGACAGAAGAGGAAACCTTGCACACTAGTGAGGTAGCTTTTAAAAGTTATTTTAAAAAACCACTTAGGAATACAGAAGCCAATGGGAGGGAACTCAGACAGCTATTAGTTGGAGGAAGTAGCTTTATAAAAGAGAGGGATAAGGGAACTCAGACAGCTATTAGTTGGAGGAAGTAGCTTTATAAAAGAGAGGGATAAGGAACTGTAAAGGGATCAGATTTTATATGAAGTCCCCTTATGTTAGCAATCAGACCCCTCCTGCTAGGGTCAGTTTATAACTTAAAGAGTTAGAAACATCTCTCTAAATATCACCCCAAAACCAAAGTTGGCCATTTCCTTCTTCAACTTGCTGCTTCCACAGACCACTTCAGGATCAATAATTATCACCTTTCCCTTTTCTCCCTGACTTTCTTAGTTCTTTTAAGTGTTTTCTGTGTGTATCCTTGTTTTATTCTGCTTTCTATTTTACTTTTAATACCTGGTTATCTCAGAGAGTTCTCATAGGGACAAATCCATATATACATGGGCGGGAATTCCAATTACCTGCTTCTTGCTCTATCTCCAAGCTAATTCCCCCAAATTAGGTGGAGACTGCCTATTTTGGGTAGCACCCTTCTCAGGTTACTGAATATTAAAGATGTTACTACGTTGCAGCAGGGTGCTGGGTTTATGTATAACAAAGTTAGAACATAAGAGAAGCCATGTTGGATCAGGCCAATGGCCCATCCAGTCCAACACTCTGTGTCACACAGTGGCCAAATACACACACACACAAACACACAAACACTGTGGCTAATAGCCACTGATGGACCTCTGCTCCATATTTTTATCTAACCCCCTCTTGAAGCTGGCTATGCTTATAGCCGCCACCACCTCCTGTGGCAGTGAAATCCACATGTTAATCACCCCTTGAGTGAAGAAGTACTTCCTTCTATCCATTTTAACCTGACTGCTCAGCAATTTCATTGAATGCCCACGAGTTCTTGTATTGTGAGAAAGGGAGAAAAGTACTTATTTCTCTACTTTCTCCAACCCATGCATAATCTTGTAAACCTCTATCATGTCACCCTGCAGTCGACATTTCTCCAAGCTAAAGTGCCCCAAGCGTTTTAACTTTTCTTCATAGGGAAAGTGTTCCAAACCTTTAATCATTCTAGTTGCCCTTTTCTGCACTTTTTCCAATGCTATAATATCCTTTTTGAGGTGCGGTGACCAGAATTGTATACAGTATTCCAAATGAGACCACACCATCGATTTATACAGGGGTATTATGATACTGGCTGATTTGTTTTCAATTTCCTTATTAAAGCATAATAATAATAATAAAGTTTGTCTGAAATGGGAATTTCTTGGCATGTAGAATTTTCTAACTGAAATCCTGTATTGTCATGTTGCCTTTTAATATATAGCTCAGTATGTGTTGTAACATATAAACATCACTCCCTTTAGAAGTCTTGCCTCTATCAAATTTACCTTATAACTCAGTTATCAATCCCAAAATTCAATGAATTTTATATGTAAGCAAGAATTCTGTCCCAGGATATTCTTGATGCCTTCCCCAATGAAGTGGGGAACTAGGATGGTGAAAATCTGAAGATGGCATGTGGTGAAGCAAAGTTTTAAGAAGGACTTACCCCAGGAACATCACACTCAAACAATGTATTCTCCACTTCCATCTTAACTTTCTTTTTCTCCTCCTCCTCCATCTTTACCTTCTAGAATCTATGCAAGATAATATGCTGAGAATAATGAAGAAATCCTAATATTTAAAACAAATATTAGACGTTAAATTTAATTAATTTTATTATAATATTATTTCTTATAGTTCATCTGCTTAGCTTTCCATGGGCATGTTGTTTATTCAGTTATGGTCCAAAATGCTGATTAAGCTGTATTTGGCCCTATTCAGTTCCACCTCTTGTATTAATGGTATAGGAGTTTCATTAATGTCTAGGCCTCAGTTTGCTTTCACCTTACTAAGAATGAAGCAGGAGCTGATACACTGTGAAGCTAATGAGAAATCAGAATTGGTCTCTGCAGACTCATAGATAATACTAGGACAAATTTTACCTTGTGTATACATTTTTAACCCCCATTATTAGGCTTCCCAATCCCCAGGTCCCAGCGGAGGATCTCCTGGTTTTACAAGTTTCCTTCCGCCCCCCAACCAGCTAGCCGGCGGGGGGAAGCCCCACCCCCCACAGCTCTAGATCTCCAGCAGTTTTAGGGAATAATGGGGAATTGATCCGCGGATATCAGGGGCTCTAAGGAGGCTGTGTTTTGAGGTAGAGGCACCAAATTTTCAGTATAGCATCTAGTGCCTCTTCTCAAAATACCCCCCAAGTTTCAAAACGATTGGACCAAGGGGTCCAATTCTATGAGCCCCCAAAGAAGGTGCCCCTATCCTTCATTATTTCCTATGGAAGGAAGGCATCTAAAAAGGTGTGTTGTCCCTTTCAATGTGATGGCCAGAACTCCCTTGGAGTTCATTTATGCTTGTCACACTCTTGCTCCTGGCTCTGCCCCAATGTCTCCTGGCTCCACCCCCAAAGTCTCCTGGCTCCATCCCCGAAGTCCCCAGATATTTCTTGAATTAGACTTGGCAACCCTACCCATTATCCACAACAGTTATGTTAAACAGTCCTTTCTCTGTTTTTAAAATTTTATATTCCACTTTCCTAAAAAATCCCCATCATACTGTTTTTTGAAATTACACAATCAATTACACAATTAATTAAAAATACATAAACAAGGCATTGGCAAAACAATATCACAATAAGTCACTAAGCACAGTAAGAGGAAGCCCAGGCAACAGGGCCGATATATTAGACCACTTATATTACAAATTTAAAAGGATCAAAACCGTAAAGCCATCAACATTTAAACATTACAAGCTTCAAAAGCTAAATAGTTTTGGGAGGTTATAAAGCTCAAAGCCTGTCCACAGCCTCAGGACATAACCCAGCTGTGTCTCCATTGCCTTCCCTAG
This sequence comes from Heteronotia binoei, assembly GCF_032191835.1. Taxonomy (NCBI): domain Eukaryota; kingdom Metazoa; phylum Chordata; class Lepidosauria; order Squamata; family Gekkonidae; genus Heteronotia; species Heteronotia binoei. Next base: position 71,611,797 of record NC_083228.1, on the reverse strand, counting down.
CCTATGTTAACTTACATTCAAAACCCTCTAGCTAGGACATGGATTAAGTTACATTCTGATCCCCAAGATATTGAGAATTAAGTCCCTTGACTTCAAAGGTATGACTTCCAAGCATGGGTGGATCTTCAGGGACAACAGTGGATGTTTGTGTGTGAATGTGAAGGGGGAAAATGTCGCTTAAGGAAGAAACTCTGCCCACCTCACTATACCTTTCATGCACAAAAATGCTACTTTAGATATAGTCTGATGTTAGGCTCACTTACTCCCCCTTAAGTTAATAAAAGTCCTGCCTATAGTAGATGTAGTAGCACCACTGTGATTTTATTGTTATGGTTTAAATTGTTATGTTTTTATTGTTATGGTTTAAATACTGTTTACTAATGTTGCCTCTGTTTATTTTATGTTGTTAGCCACCTTGAGTCTTCACAGAATGGGCAGGATATAAATAAATAAATAAGAAGAAGAAGAAGAAGAAATAGTCACATAATTGAGCACTTAAGAGTTACTTATTTTTTAACATGTGGCTTAAACTATTCTTTAAAATTTGTCCCCAATGTAGTTAAAGCATTGATTGTGAGTACATTTATCTCCAGCATCCATTAGCAGTTTTTCCCCAAGAATATCTAATCCACGTGAAAGAGATTCTTTTTTGTTAACATCCCCCACACCAGGAAACTTGGATAAGTATTAGGCTCAAAATGTGAAAATTATTAATTTCTGTATTGACCCATAGTAGATAATAAGCTTTTTATGCTTTAAAATTAATCTATATATATTCATTCTATCAATGATAAAGATGCCATTGAAATCTATACAAAATATAATTCAGTCTCAGATATTGGGTCTAATTCAGGAGGAGACAATGGGTGTGCTCCTAAAATTTTTTTGCAGGTGCTACTCCATTTGGGAATCACTCCCCCAAATCCAGGGCTCTTGCTAGACTTTTTGAAGATGCCTCTTGGTATTCATATACCGGGCAGTTTCTGGGATGGAAGATGCAAATGTAAGAAATGTTCCTGTTTTAACTTTTTGACAGGAATCACAGTCAGGTAAATCTTAATAATGGTGGAATGATAGACAATCAGATGTCTAAGGAACTACTTCACTGAGTTTTAGCCTTTTTCTTCCCAGCAAGATAGAAACATTGTAAAAGATATTATAACTTATCAGGAGAGACAAATAACTGGGTAACAAAGCCAGGGAATGAAAGGGATCAATGACTCTTGCTAACCAATGTCATGTTTCAACACAGGAAAAATGTATTAAACTTTTACATCTCCATTCCTTCATTTGCACTCCCTCAGGAAAGTAGGTATTAGGTAATGTGCCTTTTTAATTTGCAGATGATGACATGTACAACCCATAGTGTTATCAGAGATTTGCTTTCTGCTTTTGAGAAGTAAGAAAAAAAAGGGGGGGGAGTAAAGGTTTCTGAAATGTTCTTTTTTCTTTATTATTATGGTCCTCTGACAGCAAAGTCAATACAGATACCAGATAAAATATAAAGCAGTAAACAATAATATACAGCATGGCAAATTAAAACTCATCTCTGTAACAGAATAAAGAAACCCACAAATGATAAGAATCTGGCAACAGAACACATTATTTCTGTATTGGTGCTTACCAGCAAAAAATAGATAATGTGATATTCAATAAGCAGCTGAAACTGGTACAACCCAGAGGTCTCTGAGTGGGAGCCGCTGATTACATAATAAGACGTGGTGATTGATGCACAGCAGTAGTAGTGGTCAGAATGTGTAGTTTTGGTGAAGCGCACCTGAGCTCTGTGGTTCTCAGGACATTCAGTCTGCCTAACAAAAGCATATCTATGACCAGAATTCTAAAGAGGTTTAAATACAGGGGAAGGATCAAATAGGGGGGAAGCCCCACTGTAAAAGTATAGTGTACACCGTGTGCTGGTGTGGTCAAACTCAAAAGCCCCTTTCCTAAACAACCTTACAACTTCAGAATAGCTCATATTCCTAACCACACCAACAGAGAAACTAAGAATCCTATTGGACTATCCACACATTTTTCCTATACATTTCTAAAGGGATCTTCCTTAAGTAAGTGTAAAAGCCCCCCTCTGGGTATTGGGCATTGAAAAGAGGGCCTTCAATCTTAAGTAAAAGGCACCTATCCAGGCCTAGGATTCCAGTGAGCAGTGCACAAATTTCAATGGACTGCAGTCCTTGTCACACAGCTTGGTACACATACTATCTGGCATAAAAACTGAAAAAGTGGAAGGTCAATGGACTTAGAGACCCCATTAATCCAAATGTCTGCCCTTTATAAAGCCTGTGGGATAGACTTAGCACTAAAAGCATCAATAACTGCAGGAAAGTAGTGTTCCCTTTTGGAATAAAATAACCATAAGAGAGCATTTATATTTACCCTGGCAGTTTTTATAGCTGAACAAATATGGGTTTTCCAAGTAAGGTTGTTACTGAACATTATAGCCAAGTATTTAAGACAGGCTGCTTGTTCTGTTTTCCCCCACTGATTGTTCATAGCCTGTGTTTGATATAAGAATGTTTTAAAAGATTATAATTTTGGATTTTTCATAATTCACTAATAGTCCTTCCAAGGAACATCATTTGGTAAATGTTCATACTTCCGGTATGTCATTATGTGGAACACTTGGTGGTACTTTGTGCTGTAACAACAGTGTAGTACCTTCATCATTAACATAGATCACAAGTATTTTCCCAAAAAAGTTTGAGTCCAGTTGCACCTTTACGACCAACAAAGTTTTATTCAAGATATAAGCTTTTATGTGCATGCATACTTCTTCAGATATAAGTGTGCTTGCACACAAAAGCTTATACCTTGAATAAAACTTTGTTGGTGTTAACGGTGCAGCTAGACGCAAATGTTGTTCTGCTGCTTCAGGCCAACATGGCTACCCACCTGAAAATATTTTTTTTTTTTAAAGAATGATAGTTTATTACACCCAAGTGCAAATACAATACAACAAATAAAAACACAAATACATACAAATACATATATACACATCCAAACTTCCTCCACCCCACAAACATACTCCCAAACATCCCGGGTACGAACAGAGAAAATTCATTTATAATGTCCTCTTATTCCCATATTAGTCCTTTACTTTTTACCCAACAATATATTGGTTCCCAAGTCTCTTTACATTTTTGTAAATTGCCTTCACGTAACCTTGTCGTCATTAGGTCCGACTCCACCGCTTCCATAAGTTTGACAATAAACTCTTCTCTAGAAGGGATTTGAGGCGTCTTCCAATATTTAGCAAATAGTAATCTAGCAACAGTCACAATATACATTAATACCTTAATCGTTTTTGGTGGAAGGTTCTCTCTACAGATATTTAAAAGAAATAATTCTGGGGAGTGGCGTATCTTAATTTTTAAGATCTTTTGGATCCACATATTAATTGACGCCCAATATTTTTTGGCAATCTCACAGTTCCACCAAATGTGAAATAATGAACCTTTAGTCTTTTTACATTTCCAACATTTGTTGGAGTAGCTGGGGTATATTTTCGCTAGTCGGTCTGGTGTTAGGTACCAGCGGTAAATCATTTTGTATAAATTTTCCTTAAACAAGGCCGACGTAGTTAGTTTTATGTTTCGTTTCCATATTTGTTCCCAGTCGTCCAAATTAATATTAAACCCAAAGTCTCTTAACCACTTTATCCAAGATTCCTTGACTACCTCTCCCTGCATTTTCTCCCGTAGTAACCATTCATAGATTTTGGAGACTAGTTTCTGGTCTGTCAGAATAATTTGGTCAAGGTCGTTTAGTTTCTTAGTAAACCCTTTTTCTTTATCTTTTTGATAACTTACTTGTATTTGACATTTCAGCCACCAATCTAATTGGGTCATTTCTTCCGCTTTCAAGTTGTTCTGTTCATCTAATAGATTTTGATAGTCATTTAGGTTATTCCAATCATAAAGATTGGGATGAGTGTGAGCCTCTACTGGTGATAACCACAGTTGGGTGTAGAAATAGAACTTTCTAATATCCATCCAAGCCCTAAAGAGGGATTTCCTTATTTCATGTCTCCAAAATAGACTATTTGGTGGGGGGCTTTGGTACCAAAGATATCCATGCCACCCTCTCCCCAAACCTGCCCCCTCCAAGGTCAACATTCTTTTATTTCTCAATACAATCCACTCTATTAGCCAAGTTATCCGACTAGCCTTGTGGTACAAGTTCCATTCTGGCAAGGCCAGCCCACCTCTCAATTTACTGTCCTGCAATACTTTTAACCTGATTCTGGGTTTTTTATTCTGCCATATGAATGATAGGATTATTTTGTTCAATTGTTGGAAAAATTTCTTTGGAAGCATAATAGGAATCATCTGGAAGAGAAATAATACTCTTGGCAACACATTCATTTTAATAGTTGCAATCCTGCCCAGAAGAGAGATATGCAAATCTTGCCATCTGTTTAAATCCTCTTGAATTTCTTTTATTAGTTTCTCATAATTGTCCCGGTACAGGTCTTTAAGTTCACTAGTCATTTGGATTCCTAAATATTTCACTTTTTTCCCATATGCGAATTCTGATTTAGCTTCAAATTGGTCAATTTGCTCTTTATTCATATTTTTTGTGAAAAATTTCGTCTTCTGCGCGTTAATTTTGAGTCCCGATACATGTCCATATTGTTTTAATGATTCTTTCAGTTCTTCAATAGATACATTGGGGTCCTCTAGAATACACAGCAAATCATCTGCAAAGGCTTGGATCTTCAGCTCTTCTCCCCTAATTTTAATACCTCTTATTTGATCTTCATTCCTTATTCTTTGAGTTAACAGCTCTAGTGTTAATATAAATAATAATGGCGATAAGGGGCAGCCTTGTCTTGTACCCTGTGCTATCGCGATTAAGTCTGTTTTAGTATTATTAAAGCTAATCCTTGCATTTTGTTCTGTGTATATATTTTCCACCAGTCCACGGAAATTCCCTCCACAACCTACTGCCTCCAATGATTTCAATATAAAATTCCAATTAACATTGTCAAAGGCTTTTTCCGCGTCTACAAATATTAAAGCCACCTGCTTCTCAGGATGTTCCTTGTAGTATTCAAGAGTATTCATTAAAAATCTCACATTTTGTTTCATTTGTCTACCTGGCACAAAGCCCGTTTGGTCTTCATGGACAACCGCACTTATAACTTTTTTAAGTCTGTTTGCCAGCACCGTAGCGAAAACTTTATAATCACTGTTTAGCAACGAGATAGGTCTATAATTCTTTACTTCCGCTGGGTCTGTACCTTCTTTGTGTATCAAGGTAATAAGTGCTTCCTTCCAAGATGCTGGTATTCCACCGTTCTTTTGCACCTCATCAATTACGTTTTTATACGGGATGAGCAGATCTCCTTCAAACGCTTTATAAAATTCAATGGGGAGACCATCCGGTCCTGGTACTTTATTCGTCTTTTGTTGGCTAATCGCTTCTCCAATCTCGTGCATGGTTATTGGAACTTCTAGTTTTTCTTTTTGTTCTTGCGTCAACTGTTTAAATTTAGTCTTTGCAATATAATCTTCTTGTAACTGGTTGGGGATTTCTTGACCCCTATATAATTTTTGATAAAAGCTTTGAATTATTATTTTCATCTGGCTGGTTTGTGTTGTCTCCTTTCCTTCTTCATCTTTAAGCGATTTTATGATTTTTTTACTTCTTTCCTTTTTTAGTTTGTATGCTAGCCATCGGCTGGCTTTGTTTGCACTTTCAAAGTGAGTTTGTCTCATCCATTTCATCTTCTTTTCTACTTCTTCCATTAGTATTAGGTTAATTTGGTGTTGAATAGCTGAAATCTTTAATCTTATTTCTTCTATATTCTTTATCTTTAACTGCTGCTCTTGTTCGCTTAGTTTTTGAACCAAATCCTTATAGGTCTTCAAACGTTCTTTTTTCCTCCCTGCTGTATACTTTATTGCAATCCCACGAAAAAAAGCCTTGAATGTATCCCAAATGATGTGCATACTGGTATCTTTGGTTAGGTTGTGCTGAAAAAATTCCTTTATTTCTTTCTTTGTTGCCTCCAGAAACTTTGTTTCCTTAAGAATTTGCAAATTAAGCGTCCACCGTGAGCTCTTCACTGTACCTATTAGATTAATCTGGATCGGATTATGATCAGCATATGTACTAGGTAAAATATCTGCCTGTTGAACAGATAACATTAAGTCAGCCGCCAACCAACACATATCAATTCTCGACCAGCACCTATGTGCAGAAGAGAAATAAGTATAGTCCTTGGTTGCAGGGTTCTTTGTTCTCCACACGTCTACTAGATTAAACTCATCAGCTAGTTTTAAGAACTCTTTGGGTAAACTACATCTCAATTTCCTTTTTTTTTGTTCTTCAAATTTTTTGTCTTTTTCTGTGTCGAAGACCGCGTTAAAGTCACCTATAATACAGCAGTTCTTAAGTTCAAATTCCATCAATTTTTTATGCAGAGTTTTGTAAAATTTTGCAAGATTTTCATTGGGGGCATAAATGTTAACTAATATCAATTTCTTTCCACAATATTCTATCTCTACCATCACTATTCTTCCCTTCTTATCTGAATATAAACAGCTAGATTGGATAGACTTAGATACATATATTGCTACCCCCTTTTTTTTCCTTTCTGGGTCAGATGAATGGTAGAGCGTGCCTAATTTTTCATTTCGTAAATATTTTATATCTTTTTCTTGAATATGCGTCTCCTGCAGACAAATTATTGAAGATGCTGTTTTCCTAAGTTGTTGGAATATCCTTCTTCTTTTTCTTGGGTCATTCAAGCCGTTCACGTTAACTGAAGTGATCTGCATTCCAAACCTGGTATTCATTTTAGCAAATCAATACTATCAGAATATGTTTCCTGAGCTTTTTTAGTTCGGGTCCTTGTCTTAACTCCTTCTTTCCACAGCTTCTGCACAGCGCCCTCTTCTACTTTACTTCGACCGTCTTCCTCTTCTTGCTCTTCTTGTTCATCTCCCGTCTCCGATTCACGACTACTTAGATCCACATATTGATCCCAAAATTCCTCTAATTTTTCCAACGATGTTATGTTATGTCTTCTGGTTTGATATATAAAGAAAACCCCTTCTGGGATTAACCATCTGAATTGCACTGAATGCTTCATCAACCAGATTGTTAATTTACGATATTTGGATCTACGCTGACGAACTTCCCAGGGCACATCTTTCAACACTTTTATGTTGGCATCCTTCCACTTCAGTCCCTGTTCTTTAACTTTTTTCAAAATCTTTTCACATGTTGCGAGGTGGGTGAATTTCACTTGCACCTCTCTTGCTAAATTATACTTCCTCGTGTAGTTGGAGGATATTCTTCTGGCCCACTCAATGTCTCTCCTTCCCTCCTCCAGGCATTGATCATCTTCAAAGGTCAGCAGTTCCGAGATTTTTTCTATTATATTTTCATTCTTTTCCTCAGGTAAATTTTGAAAGCGCAATATATACGCTGCTTTTTCCATCTCTAACTTTATAACTCTTTCCTCCAGATTGGTCATCCTTGTTTTATTTTCTCGGGTTGTGTTGGCCATCTCCTTCTCACTTTCAGCTATTTTGTCCACTTTAGCGGCCAAACTATGCATTTGTTGGGTATTCACTAATAACTGCTTTTGGAATTCCTCAACTTGTCTGTTTGTTTTCATTATCTGGCCCATTAAATCTGCTTTCATCGTCTCTAACACTTCTTGGTTTTGCCTAAACCCAGCCGTCACTAAGTTTTGCAATTTCTCAATGGCATCTTGATTTGTTGCTTCTGGTATTGATTTTCCCCCTCCCCCAGGGGTTGGTGAGGGGGTACCTTGCCCAAACTTTTTGGGACCCATTTCTGAATCTTTGGATAGTTTCTCCTTATTCAGGGGATATACTTAATTAATTGTTGATTAATTAATCAAATAATCCAATTAATCCCTCAGTTCCCGAAGCCTCTTATAATCAGCAACTGTTCAGTTCATTACATTAATTTCTATTTCCTTAATAGCACAATTACCTTAAACTCCTAGTATCTTAATTAATTACAATTAATCAATTACCCTACTATCTTAATTTATCCTTACATAAATGACTACTTTCCTTATTTAATACAAATATTACATCAAATATCTGATACTCTCCTTACCACTATACAACAATTATATCTATAGTTTATACACCCAGTAATTATATACAGAACATTTAGCCAGTTTTCTACCCTTTAGTTTAAGTTCTCTTCCTACAAGATATTAGTTATTAAGTTCACTTTAGTTAGTTCACTTTAGTTAGTTATTAAGTTCACTTTTTCTTGCACCTTCCTCTTTCTCCTTCTCCTGCTCTTCTTCTTCCTCCACAATAGGATAACCTTCTTCCGTGCTCCTTCCTTTCTATAGTTATTGTCCTTATCTAGACTTCGTTATTCTTGACCACGCAGATTGTTCATATGACTTCAAAGCAGCCAAAAGCCCATCTTCAGCGGAGAGACGGCCGCAGCGCAACCGCTGCTAAAAACCCTCTCCCCACCCTTTACCAAATTATATCTCCAGGCACCACACTTAGATTTCTTCCCTTCTTTCTTTTACACAATTCTGGACCATTAAATAGTTTCCAAAAGTCTTGCCTGTAGTCAAACGCCTCCCTTTCCCCGTCTCATACTTTCACTTTCAAACCACCGCAACATCGCCATTAATCTGCTCTCCACGTGTCAAAGTCCAGCGGTTTATCTAGTCAGTTTCCACTTTCCACTCTCCCTTCTGGTCTCTCTTCTTGTATTTTATATTTTCTTTCTTTTCTTTTCCTCTGCTGTAATATTATATTATTCACCTTAGACCTCCCTGTCTATTGCTCCAGCTCTCAAAAAACTCACTCCGCCTGGAGGTCTCTTCGCTTTATCTTACAACCTCCGCCATTACAGCCACTGTTCATCATCAGTTTCCCTGCCTTCTGATTCAGATGCACCGTCCCCGTTTCAACCTGATTTGAGCAACTGAATTTAATCTTTAGTCTTCTCCTTGGCCAGAATAATCTCAAATAGTCTCAAATAGTCTCGTACCTGCTATATTTGTGTTGCACTCTCATGCGCCATTCATCCGGTACGCTCCGCTCTCCGCTCCTTGTTCCCAGCCAGTGTCTCCTGTCTGCGCTCAATACCAGCTCAGCTGCTGGGTCTCCGCCGCCAGCAGCTGGCGTGGGAACAAAACTTCTTGCCTCAATTCTTTTAGTCGTTCTTTTTTCGGATATAGAATGTTGTCTCTGCTCGTTCCCTTCTCCGGTGGCCCAGTTTGTCACTGAAGTGTTGCTAGGCATCGGCTATAGGGACAGTCTGGGCTTGAAAGAGGAGCCTCCGCTCCCCCCCGATCCCAGAAGACTCCCCAAACTGCGATACGTCTTCTGACGTTTCTTTAGAGGGCACTCCCCTACGGAAGGTCCCCCCAAATGCTCAGCAAAACAGCGCGATTCCCGGAGCTCGGGAAAGGCTCAGCCGCACCACGCCATAACCGGAAGTGTCACCACCTGAAAATATTTTACAAGTTAATGAATGAGAGCAGCAAAGTATATCCAAGATTTCATTAGCACAATGGTAAATCATTTGAACATGCTGTGTGGAACGGAAAGAAAAAGTACAGATACTTTGATTTCATCCATAGGAGCTTTTCAGAGCCTCATCTTTGATTGGTCAGAATGCTGCCAAATGAAAATCCAGATATTTAACTGAAATTCAATTCTAGCATATCTAAGTCTCTGTAGTAACACAGAACACTGACAAACAATGCTGTTATCGCAAAATATGATTCTGGCTTCTTTGCAGTCTATATATGTATTACTTTGCACTGTCAATCCGTAGCCATAGGAGATGCAGATGGAACATTCAGTCTGCCTGCATTGTGCATTTTTTCAATAGTTTGCAATCACTTTTTCTAGGCATATTCAAGTAGATTCTGAGATGTTACAGAATAGGTATTCTGAATTATGATTCCTCTCAGGTGATGATCTCAATTATAGCTCAAGATCTGACCCTCTTGTCAATCAAATATATGTTGACTCATAACTAGAGATTCTCAGTCTCAAGTTTCAATTCACAAAATGTCTACTAGTTTCATCTAGTATCACTGAAGATTTGACAAGCTGTCTGTATGGGAACGCTTTTGTTCCCAATGATGTAGAACATGTGAATGTGCATGCCACTTCCTGCAGATTCCATTTTGTCCACTATCATCTCTATTCCCTGTGGCAGAATGTGCCAGCTCTGACTTGCTGGCCCTATTCCACCCTACCTTCCAAGGTTTTTCTCAACACCCGGAGAGGCTTTTCTTTCACTCTCAGCTACCTTGCTGCTGCCACTTGATCTTTGTATGGAATCACGCACTGGGAGGGTCAGGAATCCCCACCTTCCCTTCTAAATTGTGAGACCTTGCTTCTGTGTCTCCTGCTGCCCACTGTTAGGTCACCATTGGGGACAGTTTACTGCCTTGTCACCTCTGGAGGAATAGTCACTTGCCAACTGCCTGCCTGCCCCTTGGCACTTCTTTTAAAAGAGTAGGTCTGAGATGGTGGAGGTCTATGTGCTACAGAGAACTATAGCCAGCATAAAAAGTTATAAAGCATTTATTTAAGAAGAAATGTTTGCAAGCATACTTTTAGTATAGCACCACATTGACCAAGGGATTCCAAAAGAAATGAGAAACATGCAGATCCTCTGTTTCTTTCTCTATACATGCCCTATCAGATGATAAAATAGGACAGGCTCTTTAGTTTAGGAGTTCCAGATATCTACAAAGTTTTATTACCTTGAAGTTTGCTCCAATTCTTGAGGTGAGCACATGGTCTATGGTTGCCTTCCCAGTGGAGAAGTCTGTGTGCACTCATGGATGCAAGGAAAAGAGACCTTCTTTCTGATGCAAGGACTTTTTATCATATCTGTTTCTCCTCCTACTGACCAGATCATGCCAGGTCAAAGAGGCTTTCCCCGGAGATCTACAGGAATCTCTTGCATTCTGTTTCTCCAAATCTGTGTTCTTGTTTGGGAAAGGGGGAGAGCTCAACCCACCTATTATCTCTAGCTAGACCTATTAACAATTTTAAGAAGTAGCTGAGGTGAACTTAGATAACCATTGACTGACTTTCTCCTTCTCAGCCTGTTCTTTACACACAGAAGAAAAAACTGTTAAAAGGTTTCATTCCTTTCAAACCTCCCAGAGGAGGGAAAAATGCATTTCTTCACACACCCCATCTGCCATTTGCAGTGTCAAATACAAAAAAAAAAAATTACATTTCACTGGAAAGGTAAGAGAACCATCTAGTGTGAGAATAATTAGAACATATGCATCATTACAACATTTTGCCATAGCTACCCACTCCCAAACAATATTTTCTGCCCAAGATTACCCAGCTGGCTTCATGTGGAGAAGTGAGGAATCAAAGCCAGTTCTCCAGATTAGACTCCACTGCTCTTAACCACTACACCAAACTGGTTTACACATACATTTCAGCTGGTGGTGAGGGCTGGAGTTACATTTTCAATGCTATCTGGGATGTTACCTCAGGATGCAGTCCTTGTTCAAGACCTGATGGCACCTGGCTGCCACTTCTTGACAGCATCAAGTCTATCTAGCTGCTGTCCAAGAGGCAGGGGGATGAGGAACTCCACCTATACCATGATTGTGAATTTGGTGGAACAGAAGAGCACTGCACAGGATGTCATCTTCTCCATGACCATCCTGCACAGGAAGAGGAGCTCAGCATCAGCTCCAGACACTGGCTGACCCTTTTTCCAAATGGTATATGTCTTCAAGCCCCTTCAGCATACTACCAATGTGCTGTGCAGTCATGCAGCCAGCCTGGGGCAAGTCATACCTTTATTCAAGAGCTGGACTGACCTCTGGCCTCCACACTGAGTCAGGGCCTTGCAGAGAGGTTGCAGGTGGGATTCACCACCAGGTTGCAACCTCTCTGCAATAAATAAGACAGCCTGTGCCTGTGACCCCCGGATAAAAGACATCATTGCTTTCCTGAATGCAGATCTCTTGCAATGGATGCATGAGCTCTGCAAGGAAGTGTGGAGGCCCCAAAAGCACACATGGCCAGAAGGAACAGCAGATGGAAGAGGCTGGGGAAGAGAAGGAGGAGCTTCAGCCCAGCACCTCTTCCTCAAAGAGCCTAACCAGAAAGAAAGGCAAACTTTGATAAACTTAGAACTATGCTGGGTAAAATCCCATGGTAGGAAATACTTAGGAAGAAGGGGGTTTAAAAGGGGTGGGAATTTCTTAAAAGCGAAATGCTTTAAAAAGCATTTCTTAAAAGCGAAAAGCGAAGTGCAATCACAGATTATTCCTATGAGAAGAAAAAATTGAAAAAGCCTAAAGAAGCCGAGTTGGCTCCATAAACAGTTCTCTAAAGACTTGAGAAATAAAAAAAGATTCCTTTAGGAATTGGAAGGAGGGCCTTATAACCAAGGATGAATATAAACAAATTACCAGTGCTTGTAGAGAAAAAGTTAGGAAATCTAAAGCTCAGTATAAGCTTAGGCTGGCCAAAGATGCTAAAAACAATAAAAAAGGGTTATTTTCTTATGTTCAGAGTAAGAAAAAGAGCAAAGACATGGTAGGCCCATTGCGAGGGCAGGAAAGTGAAATTGTAACGGGTAATGAAGAGAAGGCGGAACTGCTCAATTTTTACTTTTCCTCAGTCTTCTCTTCTTAGGGAAATGGTGCTCAATATGGCAAAAACAGAACATATAAGAAGAGTATGAAGTTCCAACCTAGAATCAGCATAGGGGTAGTACATAAACACCTAGTTTCTTTAAATGAAACTAAGTCTTCAGGCCCAGATGAACTGCATCCAACGGTTCTAAAGGAGCTTGCGGATATAATTTCTGAGCCTCTGGCTATTATTTTTGAGAATTCTTGGAGAACAGGAGAGGTGCTGGAAGACTGGAAGCAGGCAAAAAAGAGGATCCGGGTAACTACTGACCCGTCAGCTTGATGACTATACCTGGAAAAGTTTTAGAACAAATCATCAAACGGTTGGTCCTGGAATATTTAGAAAAAATGGATGTGATTACTAAGAGCCAGCATGGGTTTCTCAAGAACAAGTCATGTCAAACTAACCTGATCTCTTTTTTTGAGAAAGTGACTACCTTGATGGATCAGGGGAATGCTGTAGATGTCGTTTATCTTGATTTCAGTAAGGCTTTTGATAAGGTTCCACATACTATCCTTGTTAACAAGTTGGTAAAATGTGGTTTGGATCCTGTTACCGTTAAGTGGATCTGTAACTGGTTGACAGATCGCACCCAAAGAGTGGAAAATTGGGCTAAAACCAATAAAATGAATTTTAACAGGGATAAATGTAAAGTTCTGCATTTAGGTAGGAAAAATCCCATGCATACTTATAGGATGGGAGAGACTTGTCTAAGCAGTAGTATATGAAAAAAGGATCTAGGGGTCTTAGTGGATCATACACTGAACATGAGATCCTGTGAATTTGGAGTAGATATTTGTGGGTTTCCTGCACTGTGCAGGGGGTTGGACTAGATGACCCTGGAGGTCCCTTCCAACTCTATGATTCTAAGTTGCTCTACTGGTTTCAGTAGTGAACCAGGTGGTTGGCAGTGGCAGAGATGCCAGGTGTGCATTGGCAGAGGAATCAGTAGAGGTGATGGTGAGGGAGTACCTTATCAAGCCCCTGGCCCCACCGACACTGATCCCCTGGAGTACTGGTCACACAAGGCTGTCATCTGACCCTACATTTCTTGCGTGGCCATGAGCCCTGAGTCCACGTAGCACCCAGATCCCAACAGCGGAGAGGAGTCCACAATCAGGAGGGTATAAAATGTGGTTCCTCTGCCAAGGCACCCAGTAGCTAAGCCCCACCATTCAGCATGAGCAGAGAGACACAGTGGCTCAGAGCCCTGAATCCACCTAATTCCTCTGACCAGATATGGGGTGTTCAACCTGTTCCAGATGGGGTCACGCTACCCCTGAATGAGCAGGTTCATAACTTGGGGGTGCTTTTGGATCCATCTTTGTCACTTGAGACTCAGGTGGCATTGGTGAGTCGGAGTGCTTTCCATCAACTTCAACCCAGTTGTGCTCCTTTCTGGACATGGATAGCCTGGTTTCAGTGATCTATGCTCTGATAATCTTCAGAGCAATATACTTAACTTCCTCTCTACTGCTCCTTTCCCCTATGCTTATGTTGTCATAAAATTCATCCAGTGTTTTTTCATGCCTGACCACTCTGGAGCCAATTCTACCCTACCTCAACAATAGATTTTTATAGATTTAAACTGCAGCTGCCTGTATCTAGAGAATCATCAGAGTTCAAAGAGTTTTAAAATACCAGAAGAAAAGATGGCTCAGTTAAATTCTAAATTTAGACTGGAGAGACAAGAAGATAGGTTTGACTGATTTTCCATCTTATTTTGCAATCCACTTAGCCTACCTGTAAGTCCTGGACTTCTGTATGTTAACAAGGAGGGTGTCAAAAGACAAACAGATAATAAAAGAGGTTGTAGTTGGTGTAGTAAAGTACTACAAGACCTTATTAAAATTCTGCTCCCTCCTCTGGGCCAGTAGGTGGGAAGGCACAGCCCTGCTGGCTCATTTCTGCCCTGCCTGATCTTTAGAGAAACAATTATAAAATGCAAATATTCAGAAAGTGCCATTGTTTTTCCAAGCCTCAACAGTATCTGCAGGACATGGGAGCACCCTAATGAAAGTTGTACCATACCTTTTCCTCATCATAGATTAGCAGTACTGCTCAGATAAAAACAGGTGAACTAGAGCCATAATCAAATACTCCTGTTATATTCAAATACTATTCTTCAGTTATCTTTTGTAATGAAATTCTTCTATTTTCCACAATGAGCACAAGCCAGCCATTAAGCCCCTTTAAATGTGCTAAAAGTGAATATTTTTGTTAGTGGAGCCCAGTATGTTGAACTGGGATGCTACATGCTATATGCCATGAGTGGGAAGTTGTCTCAGCTGAGTTGAATCCACGGAACTCCGGGTGATCTAAATGTTGATCTGATGTTGACTTATCTTTTACCCACCAAGTCATTGTGTGCTGAAGCATGGATATGACCTCTAGTAGAAGGTCAGTGGTTTCTTTCAGGAACTGCTTAATTCAGACTTCTAAAGCTCCTTAAGATTTGGGAATGAAACATTAACAGAAAGGGCAAGAACAAGGCCAACCACAAGCAACTACTTGTGATTCAAAAGGCATCAAAGGGTCTTTCAGTGGCAAATACAATAGAAAAGCAGACACCACAAGAAAACAAAGAGAGAGAAAGAAACTCACAGGATATCTTTTGTCTACCATGAGACTTAATCTCTATTTGCTTCCTGAATTGCTACATTATTGGCCTTTTTTGAGTCGACAGAGGTCCTTCCATGCCCTCCAGGCAGGTGTTGATTAGAGCCACTCAGTTCCTTTGTACCAAAATGGGAGTTCATTGATAACCCATTGGAGGATTATGGACAAACAACCAGGGTCCAATCCAAAAAGTATTTGTTGCTTGTTCATTTTGACAAAATTTGATTCACTAGCTGGGTCATTCTAAGTGTGTCAATGCTTCAGCAGTGCTTCAATTAATTCAGAATAATATAGCTGTATTTGGGATGAATAATATACAGATTTTTATGTGTAGAAAGGTCACTTTGTTGAACATGACTATCTGGGGGTGTTTTTAGCCCCTCCTTTCCTTATGTAGCTGGAGCCCATGAAAGTCAAAGGAGGCTTGGGAGAATCATCCAAATGAAATTATGTTATTTCAGTTTAAGAATAGTTATAATGATATTTGGGTGGATGAATTAACAG
The DNA here is from genome assembly GCF_032191835.1 of Heteronotia binoei. NCBI lineage: Eukaryota > Metazoa > Chordata > Lepidosauria > Squamata > Gekkonidae > Heteronotia > Heteronotia binoei. The sequence continues at coordinate 71,596,000 of NC_083228.1, read as the reverse complement.
AGCAATACGCAAAATAGAATTGATCATTGTCTGTATAGAGGCAAGGGTCTTAAAACCTCAGGGAGTTATTCCATCTACCTACGTTGATCATTTATATTGCATTATGAGGACAGCAGGCAAAATTTAAGACACCTTTGTACTTAACCTGGAACTATATGCAAAATTTATCTGGAAGACTGAGACAAAATTTAAATGGTACATGGAACAACAAAATTCTTATATCATTCCAGAGTGTTTTTTGCGTCTAGCTCCTCCATTTTTTTTTCTAATGAAAAAAATAGCAACTGGCTAATATTAAAAGCATTGTACATACATTGCTGATTCATAGTGTTACTAAACTACACTAAAGCTGCCATAAAATCAGCTGTAAAAAACAAACTCCAGCTGAATGTGTGCACAGTGGAAGCAGGCATGAGCTCACAGGTCCCACCATCTCTACACAATCACTATCTCTGGGGTTCACTAAGTCTATTTGACTCCCTGATGAAATCTGTGCCTATACCAATCCACCTCTCCCAACTTCTCTTTCTTGTACCTAAATACACTTGTCTTCTCTCCTCCCCATTCCTGGAATAAGAGTGTGTACATTCATCTGAGAGCTTTATTGGAAATGGGAAAGTCGGGGGGGGGGGGGACAGACAAATTGAAGTAAATTGTTTTCCCCTCTTTTCTTTGTCTTTTTCCTGAAGACGTTTTGGGAATAAGTGTAAAATCTGATGAAGCACTGGAGGGAAAAAAACCCTCTCCAACAACAAGACATTTAAGTTTTATAGCAAAGTAAATGTCCTCAAGAGAAGTTCTAGCTATAAATGAAAACTGGAAAGGCTCCTGTGTATGGTTTTCTTTCAGCTAGACCCAGTATGGTGGGAAGAATTCACAACCAAACTGGAGTAAATCCTGAAAGCTGGAAATTGCCATTAATTACCCATAGTTATAAGAAGAGGAAAAGAACGGATCCTTCTAATTGCAGGCCAGTTAGCCTACTTTCTGTATTGAACAAAATATATGCTGCCCTTTTAATGAAAAAAAAAATAAAGATTGGATGGAAGAATACAACATTATTCAGAGAGCAGTCTGGCTTTTGGAAATGCTGTAAATACGTACAATGCTGTTTGATGCTAATAACTCTCATCAATAAACAGGGCTTTTTTGGTGGAAAAGGCCCAGCAGGAACTTATTAGCATATTATACCACACCCCCTAATATTAGCATATTACCTTATCAGCATATTAGGCCATACACTCATTAGAATATTAGGCCACAGCAGTTGGGATAATCAAGTATAAGTGAAACTGGTGGTAGCCGGCTCCCGCCCTCCCCATCTGCCACCACTCCCTCCCTCCATTCATGCAGAAGCTGCAGCTGCTCCAACCAAACCTCTAAAGGCACCCACATTCCCCAACAGCAGTTCTTCAGAAAACAACACCCACCACTCAGGCTCCAAAGGAAGGAAAATAAAGCAAATAGACAGGGACAAAGGAAGACAAAGAAAGAATGAAAGAAAAAAGAATGAAAGGGAGGGAGTGGGAGGGAGTTGTAAACAAAAAGAGAGAGGGGGGAGGGAGGGAGTGAGTTAGAAATAAAGCAAATGGACTGAAATGAACAATTAAATAAAGAGAGGGGGAAGTGGGAAGACAGGGAGAAAGAATGAGAGACAGAGGGGGGAGTTGGAAATAAAGCAAATAGACAGGGAGAGAGAAAGACAGACAAAGCAAGAATGAAAGAAAGAAAGAGGGGAAGGGAGTTAGAAATAAAGCAAACAGACAGAGAGTGAGAGAGAAAGATGGACAGAAAGGAAGAATGAAAGAAGGAATGGAAGTTGGAGGGGGGCCACTCTCCAACCACTCCTGTCCACTGCTGCAAGGAGAATGGGTCTCCCACCACCCTCCTGGAGAGGCACCAGGCTCCCTCAAGTCAGGGCAGGCTTGGCACAGCCTAGGTGCTCTCTGTCCACCCATCCCCACCCACTGCCCCAACGCCCCAACTCACAGGCTCCCAGTTGTGATGGCACCCATGTGTTGGGTTACTGGGGTGGGGCTAAACAGCTGATGATGATGATGGCTGGCTGGCCACCATGTACAGCTGCTGATTCCTCAGTGTTCCTCTACTCCTTCTCCTGGTGCACCAGCCAGGAGAGTACCCACAGATGGAGGGGGATAGCCAGAATGCTGGGTAATCCAGCCAGAATTTAAAAAATGCCCCATCAATAAATATATTAAAACCAATGAAGAATCTATATTTGGTGCCTTTGTTGACCTTCATGCAGCTTTTGATCCGGTATCCCATACTTGTCTATGGGAAAAGCTGAACTTCACCTCTATTCTTAAGTGACTATTGGGCCTGATTAATAATTTATATGCTGGGAATGTTCTACAGTTTTAAAATTTTCAATATGAAGTAATCTCTGAGATCAATAAGAACTGAAAAAGGTGTTTGACAAGAATGTGTCCTTACTGCACACTTATTCAATTTATATATACCGTAAATAACTTCTTCCTAAATCTGCAAAATAATGGGTTATATTTAGCAAATTAACCTCTTCCAGTGCTTCTATATACTGATAATTTATATCTCCTTAGCTGAAACTTGATTGGCTTGAATAAACTCATGGATGATTTCTGTGTCTTTTGCAATCTAGAGCAGTTTTCAAAAGAGCTCTCTCAGCCCCACCTACTGCACAAGGTGTCTGTTGTGGGGAGGGGAAGGGAAAGGAGATTGTAAACTGCTCTGAAACTCTGAATGAAGGGCATAAATGAAGAGTATAAATCCATTCTCTTATTTTCTTAACAGTTTTGGGGGGGTGGTTTTGCCAAAAAGATTCTGAGATTCTCCAAAGCCAAGGCATTTGAAGGGACAACCCTGGCAAATTTATGCAGAAACTGTTGAAGAAGTTAGACAGTTTAAATATCTCGGTGTTATGTTTAATTATGACTTATCTGGGGGTCAGGTGCATCCTCAGGTGACAGGGCGGGTGGGTGAGCCCTGACCTCTCCTGGATTGCCAGGCAACAGGCAGCGGGCTTCCTGTGTTGAGGCGGCACACAGTCCCAATCCCAGACAGACTGTTCTCTTTTTTTCCAGCTTTCTTTTGCAATCCCTTTAAACTTTAAAGAAAGCCCAAATCAGTTGAGTGGCTGAAAGCACTCCCATTGCTCAACTGTTTTCATAGCTTTCTGAAAACCACATTTAAAGGTCCTCTGGTTTCCTAGGCCCATGAACTGTGAATTAAACCAATCCATCAGAGACTGAACTGGTTCAGTTCATGTCAAATCAAATCATGGAAGTCCAAGTTACAGAACACCAAACCAGGTGTCCCAGAAAAGTGCTTTTTGGGGAGATGTCAGGTGTGGGTTCAGGAGTGTCTAGAATGGACCCTGGGTGAGCTAAAGGCATCCAACTCCCAGCATACCTCCCTGGAGTGCCCTTCTGCATGCCGCTCAAGTTATGTGCAGGTTGGGCTTGGAGGGGTCTGAGTTACGGACCCTCAAACAAGGTGCCCTTAGAAAGTTTTTCTGAAGAGATGTCAGGCAAAGGTTCAGGAGTGACTACCCTCTGTCCAACTAAAAATGTGATCACTGGTGTGACAGATAGCAGACAGATGTATGCTTAGAGGCAGTGCTGCTTGGGAGAGAGTGAGTTATCAAAATTGATTGACAGCTCATGGAACCTACTCTGATTGGAGAATTGCAACTAATTGTAGAGGAGAATATGACGGGCAGTTGGAGAATTGATTGGAGAAGAGAGCAGTGACTTGGGGGACTCTAGTGTGAGAAGAGTTTAAAAAGCAGTGCGGTGTGGCTTTGGAAAAAGGATAGATTCTGGAGGAAACTGTCCCAATAGTTGAAACAGTCTCTCTGTGTGTAGAAAAAAGAAACACAACTTGAGAGGGGCATTAGTTCTCCATTTCTAAGCTTAATGTCCAATGTGAAGAGACTGTAAATCTGGAAAGTAAAAATTTGTCAAATGGTTTGAAGTGGCATTGAAAGGTCCTAAACCTAAGCCCAGGTTAATTGATCTTAAAGAGAAGGTAATAATGATTTTGCCAGAGAAAAGGGTCTAGTACAGGGGTGGCCAACAGTAGCTCTCCAGATGTTTTTTGGCTACAATTCTCATCAGCCCCAGCCAGCAGTCTCAAAACGTCATAAGTGTATTCAGCACCATATGATGCAGTCCTGTAATTGTATTTAACTTCCTGTCTACCACTTCCAAATTCCAAACACTATGTAAATACTAATTCCCTTCCCTGCCAGTTTGTTCAAATAAATCTAAACTCTGTTTAAATGTTTAAGTGTGCCTAGAGTGCCATTTCTGAAGGGGAATATTGGAAAACTAATGCAACATAAGGGTGATGGTTTTAGAGTGACTAATAAAACAGTCACCTTGTTATATTGGGCAGGACAAATCCACCCACCCCACCTGGGCTTGAGATCCACCCACAGAGTTGCAGGTGGCTGTGCCTCCCCAGGCCCACCCTTCCTCCTCTGTGAATGTGATAACTGGGAAAGGCCAACTTCCCACCCTGCCTGGTGCCCAGAAGCCACCTGCAGGGTTTTGATGGATGGCCTGTGTCTCCCTGGGCCCACCTTCCCACTGCTGGCAAGACAAATGCAGGGCAGGGTCAACCCTCTCACCCTGCCCAGGGCCTCGGAGCCACACACAGATTTGCAGTTGGCTGTGCCTCCCTGGGTCCACCCTCCCTTCACTGGGAATGTAATAAATGGACAGTTCCAGAGCACAGATTCTATTGCTAGGTACTGTCATTCCACTCTGGGGGATGTCATTCCAGTCCCAGAGCACTTCTGCTACCCCCGGGGGCTGTCATTCCACTCTACAACCATGCCCAGAAGCTTAGAGATTTGTTTGGTGAACATGTGGAAAACAAACCTCGGCTCACAAGCCTCAAACGAGGCAAAGTTCAGTTTGGATTTTGGCTCATTACCTGGTTCATGCCCATCCCTAGAAGAGACTAGAAGACAAGGGTTGCTACTGAAGTTGAATCCAGGCTAATTTTCCTAGAGATATTCTGCACACCTGTGCTAGCAAAGCTGCTGCTGTAGTTCCTATCAGCAATCTACATGGTTTATTTGTTCTTTCATTGAATGGATGCTACTGGAATCTCATTCTGTCTTTTTACTTTTCATTGGATATCTTTCATGATTGTTGACTTCAATTCAGAAATGGATCAGATGGCTTCACCCAGCACCACTCTACTCTTGAAAACATCCTTTTAATGAAACATCATTTATCTAAATTTACTTTGATTGCTGCTGAAAAGAACCAGCAGGGTAAAAGCACTGCCTTGTAGGGATAAGAAAACTTTAAGGATATCTTGTTCAGCATTCCATATTGATTCAAGACCCTTTGTATCAAAACTTCTCAAACATGGTCATAATGAATTTCTCAGTGAAGAAATAAATAATGAGTTTCTTAAAACCATAACTAATGACAATTTGCATTATATTTAGCTTGTGTCTTCACTATAATCAGCTACAGTGGGGATGAATGCACATACACAGTGAAGCAGCAATTTGATCAATTCACAGGATGGACTCATATGACCCCCTCTTAAATATAGGAGGCAATGAATTCACCACACATTGATGGAGAAGGAATGAAATTCATGCCATGATTCTGTATATCCGCATGAGTTGGTATCTTGAGCAGACGTTTTATGAAGTGTATAATTTCATATGAAATGTATTTCAAACCAGCCATAACCTCCCATAACCCCCTGCTCCATTCTTTATCTTCAAATATTTTCAGTGAGCCCAATCTTCAGCTTAAGTTTAATGCCTACAGTGATGAACTGGAACACAGACAGAAAGCCCTTGTGTACTTTGTCATATTTTAGGAAGAAAATGACATTGATGGGTATGGGGCCTGCTGTAAAAAGGGACCTTCTCCTTGTGAATGCTGACTAATTGATGTCAAATCAAATCATTCCAAGGAACTGTGATGGCTATGAAACAGATTGTGGAGGCCAACACTGGTTCATTTTCTTCTTTGCCAAACTGAATTTACAGCTTAAATTGGTGATACTTTCACATCAGAGGATTCTTTCCAAGCCAAACAAATCAAATGTCAGATCTCTTTAATCTTGATGCCTGACAATAAACTGATAATTTCAACCACCGAGATGTGATCTGGAAAGGACAATGATTATAGATGGCAGGGTTGCCCGTATCTTTACTTACAGCCTTGGTAAGTTGAGACAGGGAAAGCTGGGGAAGGTAACAGGCTCCAACAAGACAATTTAACTAAGAGTGGAAGACAGTTTCTTTCCCAGTAGATTATTTATAGACTAATAGCTTTCTCTTTATCTTTGCCCCAAGGTTGCATAGGGAGTTACAGATTTAAGTTGACAAGGGCACATTTTTAAAGTTAAGATTTGGCTTCAGTGTAAAGAGTCCTTTTAGACCACAAAATGCAACATTTATTTCAAATGATTTCAATGCTGACATTTGGTGGAATCCATGGAAAGTTGAGCACACTGAAAATTCTGCATTTAAATGATTATGTGACTAGATCCAGTTAATTTTTAGACCTTGATCACAATGCTTATTGGTGGGCAAATCTGCAAATGAAGGGATAGGAGTGCAGCAAAATGTCCAAAACTTGGTCAAAAAAAGGTAGCAATTGACTGACAACAGGAAGCAGTAAAGAATTTTGCTTCCAACTTGTTTCCACATAAGTTTGTTTAGGGGTAAGCAGACTTCTCCAGTTGCATTCCTAGAGCATTTTGGGGGCACTATTTCCCTTGCCAATCCCCCACCCCCCATTGAGCACGTGTGGAGATTGTGGAAGTACCATATAGTACCCTACAGGGGAGTACCATATAGTGGGCAAGTGAAATCCCTGTCTTACACTGAGTTCCCCTCTTCCTTGATTATAGCTTAACAGGAGACTTTTAAAAATTGAAGTAAACAAATGTTAGCCACAGATGCCTGTTATGACATAGGTCTTTGTTTCCTTTATGCCTGTTTAAGGGATATCTTTGCCAAGCAGACAAACATACTGTTTCTTCTTTTTACCCTGTAGCTCAGTCCTCAAATATACTCAAGCAGTCCTCAAATATACTCAAGCGGTACTTTCCAGCCCCCCCAAGTATCTTTTTTATAGGCAACATTATACTTGTTGCCAGACAACTGTTTGATCTGGGGCTTTTTGATCCAGTTACCACATCCTCTTTCTCTTGCTAAACAGTTACGTTGGCAATAATTGGCTTTGCTGGTATCTTTTTGTTCAAGCCACACACTATAATATAGTATATGTTAGCTTCTTATAATGGCATTAGCCACCTTAATATCACCATTGTTACTTTGCTTATCAAATTATAAATATTCCTTCCACCAATTTTCACTTCACAGCCATCTAAATCTAATCCAGTTTTCCTTATGATATGTTCTGGATATAAATTGACCAGATAGGGCAATAAAGTACATCCTCATCTGATACCTTTGCCAAATGAAAACCATTCTGTTTCTTCTGTCCCAATAGTAGCTTTTTGTCAGGAGTACAGGTTGTACATCAAAACAACCAGATGGTATGGCACATCCATTTCTTTTAAAACCAACCATGGCTTTTCATGATCCACATAGTCAAAAGCTTTGCTGTAATCTATGAAACACAAACCAATTCTCTCATATGCTCCATTAATCAACATATAAATTTTCACAGTAGTCTTTTCTGAATCTAGCTTGAACACCTGGCATTTTTGTTTCATATATGGTAACAGTCTTTGTTGTAAACTTCTGAGCATCACTTTACTTGTGTGATAAATTAATGGTCTGATAGTTGCTGCAGTCTCTGACATCTCCTTGTTGGAATTGGAATGTAGATTGAGTGTTCCCAGTCTGTGAGCCATTGTTTTGTTTTTCATATTTGTTGCCAAATTCTTATTAAGCTTTTGATGGATTCCATGTTTGTGGTGTCAAATAGCTATATTCATATTCCATCTATTCCTGATTACTTTTTTCTCCCTGTTGCTTTGAGCAGCTTTCACTTCTAAAACTGCAGGTTCTTCTTCAAAAATTCTTCTTGGAAGAAATACGCACTCCTTCCTTCTCTTCTGTATAGTTCCTTAGTCTGTTTTTTCTATATTATATTTATTCTGTCCCATTCAGTTAATGTGTTTCCATGTTGATTTTTAAACTAGCCTAAATGTGCTTTAAATTTCCCTTTAATTTCTTGGATTTTGTGGAACAGAGCTCTTTCCTTTCCTTTTTTGTTCTTATATTTCCTTTCACTGGTTATTGTAATAGTTCTCTTTCTATGTGTATGTCATTGGAATGCTGTATTTAGGCTTATGATTCCATTTCTGACACAATTTATTTTCCCTTGTCATTTGCCTTTAGCAATTTTAAGGGTTTCATTAGTCATCCATCAAGACTTTTCATTTCTTTTGGCTACAGGAAAAGTTTTTGTGCATTCTTTGTTGATAATATTTCTGGTTTCAACCCACAGTTCTTTTGGTTCACGTTCACTTAAAACTCAGTAATGCAAATCTGTTCTTTACATGGTCTTTATGTTGTTTAGATTATATTTTGGCACTCTGAATATTTTGGTGTTTTTCTTCAGCTTTATTCTGATTTTCAATATTAACCATTCATGATCTGTACCACAATCTACTCCTGGTCTTGGTTTAGCAGAGTTAATAGAGTTGTTACCCAAATAGGTAGTCTCCTAATTCGTTGGGGAAAATTAGCTTAAACAGGTGACAAAATGAGAGGGGGTAAAAGGAATTCTTCACCAGTGTTTATGAGGACTTTCCCTTTGAGAGAACTCTCAAATAAATCAGGAGGATGTTTACTGGAGAAAAAGATTTTATTACAAACAGAAAAAGAATATAGCAGACATACAGGCACACAGAAAACACATACAAGGCTAACTAAGAAGAAATCAGGGAGAGGGGAGAAAGCAGTTTTGAGGAAGGCTATAGTTACTAGTCTCAGAGATAAAGGTCCATGGAGACAGCAGCAAAATGGCCAGCATTTAATGGGGAGAAGAGAAGGTCCAAACAGATTTGAAGGTTTATGTCCAAGAACACACAGACTCCAGATATAGGGCAAAATACTCCCTGGAGCAAGCTGACAATAACTTGATGGTTTTTTCAGAGGTAAACAAGGATTTGGGAGAAGATTGATGGGTTTACCTGAGGTGAATTATAGGTGTGAATGGTGCTTGATGACCCTATAAGTACCAAATGAGAAAAGCTATCAGGTTTGGTAAAGTTAGTATTAAGTGTTGTTTTATTAGGGTAAATGGGTGAGGGGAAGTGAAGCTAGATGTTGTCAAGATTAGTTCAAGGTGAGGCAAGATGTTCCTGGGAAACCCTTTGTCCTATATTATGCATTTCTCTAGGGTGATGAGAAGGTCATTAGCTGGCCAGCTGCTCTTACTCATACTTCTAAACTATAAGTTCAGGCATGTCTCTGGCTGGCAATCATTCTGTGTCATTTTGGGCCAGGCAGTGTATTGCATTAATGATATTAATGATATTTGAGTTCATAATGAACAAGTGATTGTACTAGCAGTATTCTGAGTCATTCTCCTGTTTCAGTTCGGTGTACTGGTTAAGTGTGTGGACTCTTATCTGGGAGAACCGGGTTTGATTCCCCACTCCTCCACTTGCACCTGCTGGAATGGCCTTGGGTCAGCCATAGCTCTGGCAGAAGTTGTCCTTGAAAGGGCAGCTGCTGGGAGAGCCCTCTCCAGCCCCACCCACCTCACAGGGTGTTTGTTGTGGGGGAGGAAGGTAAAGGAGATTGTGAGCCGCTCTGAGACTCTTCGGAGTGGAGGGCGGGATATAAATCCAATATCTTCTTCTTCTTCATTTCATATTCCTAGCCAAAATTTTCTAACAATAATTGATTCGTCTTTGTATCCTACTTTTGTGTACCATTCACCTATGATTATCAGCACATCTTGTTTATGTGTATGAACAATTTCTTGCTGAACACTTTCAGCTTCTCTTTCTTTTGCATCTGTAGTTGGAGCATACACTTGAATGATGATTATGTTGATAGATTTTCCATGAAGTCTGATAGATATTATTCAGTCAAAATTTGCATTATAACCCCTGGTTGCTGCTGCTATATCTTGCCTTGTTATTAATGAAACCGTGTTTGTTCTTTGTTAATCATTTTCAGAATAAACAGCTTTGTAGCTTTCTGACTGAAAATATTCTAATACAGTTTACTTCAGTTCACTTACTCCCAGTATAAATGTTGCGCTTCATGTTTTACTATTTTAAGTTTACCTTGATTCATACTTCTCACATTCCATGTTCCTATTTTCAAGTATCTTTGAACTTTCCTTTTGCATCCATTCACATCAGTCACTGAATGTCTTTTTCACTTTACTCCAGTTGCATCATTAATAGTAGCTGTATTCACGCGCCTTTGGTGTAGTGGTTAAGTGTGCTGACTCTTATCTGGGAGAACCAGGTTTGATTCCCCACTCCTCCACTTACAGCTGCTGGAATGGCCTTGGGTTAGCCATAGCTATTGCAGGAGTTGTCCTTGAAAGGGCAGCTGCTGTGAGAGCCCTCTCAGCCCCACCCACCTCATAGGGTGTTTGTTGTGGGGGGAGAAGATATAGGAGATTGAAAGCTGCTCTGAGTATCTGATTCAGAGAGAAGGGCAAGGTATAAATCTGCAGTCTTCTTCTTCTTTGTACTTCACCAGTACCTAATTTAGTGGCATGTAACCTGGGGATCCTGGCACTTTTGTAAGCCAGTTGACTTTGACTCTGTTATGGATTGTACTGTAAATGCATTCCAGTTGCAGGATCTAGTCCAGTGCCAGTCATGGTCAAATATCACGGACAACTGCTGGTGGTAGCTAGCACATTCCTCTTGAAGGTCTGGATGAGGGTTGTGCTATGGATGGAATTCTCTGTCTGTACACATGAAAGGTACATGTGATCTCCGTTGCTAGACTGAAGTGATTGATTTTAGCTGCCCACAAATAAGCATGGCCAACATTAGAACTTCTATGATGAAACAAATCAAGATATCAGACATAATTTTTATTGTCCCATATATGTTTCTCTTCAAGGTATGGGGAATCAACCTTGATGCTGACAGTTTCCTTGACATCACTCTGATTTCCAAAGTCCTTTCCTTCTCCCCTGCTTCCCCTCTTCTTCCTTTCTTAGTCCATCTGCATACTACACCCATATGAATTTTTACCCCATTTTAGTTTTTACAGAAATTGATTTATTGATGTTGCTGTTTTTATGGATTTTGAGAAATTATACATTATATTTAGAAGGCTTCTAATTGTGTATTTGTAAGATGTTGTCACCTGCTCTGAGCTGGTTTGGGGGTGTTAAATTTGGGGAATTAATTAAATAAATAATAAAATCCCGAAATGGTTTTGTGTTCCCCCCCTTAACTTCCATTTAATGATTATTTCTTTGCCATGAAAAATATTAAAATGAAATCACTCTAATGAAGATATGCTTCCTCATTCCCTAAACTGCAATTTACGCTTAAGTGCTTCCATTGTTTTCTGTCTGTCTTTTAAAAAAATGCAGGATGGTGAGTAAAATTAAAAGCTCCTGAAACAAGATATTTGAATTTGTTTTCCTGCCTGTACATAGAAAGTGAAGCAGCATAGGGCACTGCTGTATTCATTTGAAGAACAATGTAAGAGATACCTTCATAATCTTAATCCTATATCTAATAGGAAAGGCTGCTCCTTGTGGAAATCTGCATAACGCTTATGACAGTGGGTTCTACAAGGCAGGAAGTATCCTCATGTTTGTAGATTTTTTGTTTTGTTTAAAAACCCATAGGCTTGGTTCTTGCAAAAAATATCCACTGATGGAAATCCTGCATTGAGAAATCCTTTTTACCTGCTTTCTCCCACTGCACCCTCAAATGGCCAGAAATGCTGCTCCTGAGAACAACCCCCCCCCGCAGCATTAAAGAAGAATAGATAGATAATTTTTTTATTTGTATTTATCTGAGATTTGCCATAGTATGGGGGAGGTTTTTTTTTTTAAAAAAAATCACCCCTTGTCATCTGTAGAAATCTTATGGGGATCCAGCCACTAATTGGGGGGTTACAAGCTCCCAATGTCTATGAACTGGCATCATTGCTTCTTCTCAAAGCAAGTCCTCTTGTTGTAGCAACCTAAAATTGTATGCAAAAATGTGATGGCTGCCAACAGGAGCAGATGAGGAGGGGAAGCTTAAGCTAGTTGTGACCTCTCTTTACTTCTCCCTGCTTACCATGCTATGACAAAGAGGTGATTAAAAGGTAGGAGGGATAGGAAAGAGGTATGGGGAGTGGGGTAGGAAGAGGAAGAAAGTCCACATGGGTAAGTGGGTGGGGGAGGCATACTAGAGGAGGGCAAGCTGCAGGTGATGATGAGGAAGAGAAGCCAAAGGCTGTGGTGAGGAGGGGGGAATGAGCTTTCCGCTTCCTGTGAGTACTTGTAGGTCCACTTCATGTTAAAGGATTATTTTAAAGGAAACAAAGAAATGTGTCTTTGAATTATCATGATGAACCTACAAATGTGGAAACACACAGATATCGTTGCCAGATTAAAGTAAAACAATAAGAATCCCTTTTACTAAACTTATTGCTGGCATTGATTTGTCTGGAGCTATCTACTCTACTGAAGCAAGATGATTCAAAAGGAAGTTGTAGCTCTAGCAAGTTGCTGAATCCTTCTAACAATAGATAAGACAGAAGAAAATCAAATATACAAAAGAAACTACACCATCACTCTCTTTAAAAAAATGCTACTCTTTAGTAATTTAATCTTAACTGTATCTGGCAACAAATTTTTGGTGCTGACCTTTAAAAACAAGCATAACTTTGGGACCACCTTTCCTGGTATATCCCCCAAAGAGGATTACTCTTCAGTGACCAAAAATCAGCTGGTGTTCCCTGGCCCAAAGAGCATCTGGCTGTCCTCAGCCAGAGCCAGGGCCTTTTCAGTCCTGGCCCCAACCTAGTGGAACACTCTTTCAGCAGAGATCAGGGTCCTGCATAGGGTTGCCAAATCCAATTCAAGAAATATCTGGGGACTTTGGGGGTGGAGCCAGGAGACTTTGGAGGTGGAGCCAGGAACAAAGTTATGACAAGCACAATTGAACAAAGGAAGTTCTGGCCATCACATTTAAAGGGACTGTACACCTTTTAAATGCCTTCCCTCCATTTGGAATAATGAAGGATAGGGGCACCTTCATTATTCTATGTACCAGCAGTCCCAACAACAGCACTCTAGTACAGAGGGGCTTCCCCCACCCAATGTTCTCTCTAAGCCATGGAGTCTTGTGAGCAAAAATTCTACTTTGTAATCTACTGGCATTAAAGTTGTGAGCTACTGTGTAAATTAGTTTGCTCTGGGGCCATTTTTCCTGAGCTAAGACAAAAATGTGTGAGCTGGAGACCAAAACTCTGTGAGTTAGCTCACACTAACTCAGCTTAGAGGGAACACTGCCCTCAACCCCTGCAATATCTCAGGAAGGGGGCCCCTTCAAGGCCACAGCCAAGGGGACTGGATAGGGGACCCTTCTGGAGCAGCAGGCACCCAAAGAGGAGTGCCACAGTCACAGGGGGTGCCAGAGATGCATAAGGTAGGAAAAAGACAAAAATGGCTCTAGCAGGGGCAGGCGAGGGATTGCCATCATAGGCTCAGTTGGAACCCACAGCAGAAGGTCAGAGGGATTGGGGGAGCCAATCAGCCCACTTCAAGAACCCAAAAATCCAGAGGGGAGAGAAGGGGGGAAGTGATGAAAAGAGATATGATAGATTCACAGTCCTCCTTTGGCCCCTGGGGGGCAAATTGGGGGGGGGACTTTCTCAGTTTGGGAGAGGCCTCCAGAAAGTATAAGGGCACTCCAGTGCCATGGGTCCACCCCCAAAAAACCCAGGGATCTAAAGTGTAGAACGTATCAGGGTAGGTGGGCAGGGGGGAAACAAAGCCCCCCTTTCAGGGAGCTGGAGGGTATGCTCAGGGTGGACTTACTCAGCTTGGTAGAGTACCCTCAAGCTTTCTAGAAACTCCAGTTAAAACCCAGCACCCTGAAACCCCAAGGGTCCACTCAGAAACCAGCAATGCCAGCAGATCCAGTAGCAAAGGGTGGCTACCTGAAGGGGTTCCTCAGGAGCAGTGAGTGCAATGCCAGGGGGACATGACAGAAGTGGAGCTGGAGAGAAATCCCACAAAAAAAGAGTCGAGACCCCTCTGCCTGAAGTGGGCAGTGCCATAGAAGAAGTTAGTTTTTCCCACCATAGAAAACAATGGTGGAGTGGGGGCACCCTCTTTGGGTGCCCCTAGAATTGGACCCACTAGAGTAGTAGATGGGGAGCACCTATCATCATCAAGCCGCATTCCAAAGTGACAGCTGCCCCGCCCACACATGCGCGCGCACACACAAACACGAACGTGGTATGTTTCCTCATGGGGGAGTGATGCAACAGTCCCCAAGGGGGCGGCTAGGGATTCGCCCCCCTCCCAAGGAATGCCGGCTGTTTCCTAAGGGGGAAAGGAAGTGTTGCAGGCTTCATATTGTTTTGGGGGAAAGCGTGTTTTGCAACACAGACATTTTTTAGAGAATTGTGGAGATGCAATGGTTCTAAGCAGCCATAGTTTGGAGAGGAGACATACCCAATGGATAAAATGATGGCTTTAAAACTGAGCACGGCTAACCTTATACATGTAACACGTCACTTTAATATCAGGTTGCGTGTCGATACAACTCATGCTCTTTAACTTGTTCATTAATGATCCGGAGTTGGGAGTAAGCATCAAAGTGTCCAAGTTTACAGATGACACTAAATTGTTCAGGGTGGTGAGAACCAGAGAGGATTGCAAAGCACTCCAAAGGGGTCTGTTGAGGCTGGGTGAGTGGGGCGACAACGTGGCAGATGAGGTTCAACGTGGCCAAGTGCAAAATAATGCACATCGGGGCCAAGAATCCCTGCTACAAATACAAGTTGATGGGGATGTGAACCGGTATAGACTGACCGAGAGAGAGAGAGATCTTGGGGTCGTGGTAGATAACTCACTGAAAAAAATGTCAAGACAGTGTGCGATTGCAATAAAAAAGGCCAACGCCACACTGGGAATTATTAGGAAGGGGATTGAAAACAAAGCAGCCGGTATCATTATGCCGCCCCCCCCTGTATAAATAGGTGGTGCGGTCTCATTTGGAATACTGTGTACAGTTCTGGTCACTGCACCTCAAAAAGGGTATTATAGCATTGGAAAAAAGTGTAGAAAAGGGCAACTAGAACGATTAAAGGTTTGGAACACTTTCCCTATGAAGAAAGATTAAAACCCTTGGGGCTCTTTAGCTTGGAGAAATGTCGACTGCGGGGTGACACGATAGAAGTTTACAAGATTATGCATGGGAAGGAGAAAGCAGAGAAAGAGGTACTTTTCTCCCTTTCTCACAATACAAGAACTTGTGGGCATTCAATGAAATTGCTGATCAGTCAGGTTAAAATAAATAAAAGGAAGTACTTCTTCACCCAGGGTGAAATTGCTGATCAGTCAGGTTAAAACAAATAAAAGGAAGTACTTCTTCACCCAGGGTGATTAACATGTGGAATTCACCGCCACAGGAGGTGGTGGCAGCTACAAGCATAGCCTTCTTTAAGAGGGGATTGGATAAAAATATGGAGCAGAGGTCCAATAGCAGCTATTAGCCACAGTTTATACATATATTAGGCATGGGGTGATACAGAGTGTTGACCTGATCCAACAAGGCTTCTCGCATGTTCTTATTATGATCTGGAACTTGTGTTTCACAACTTGGTGCATGCTTAAAGTCACTGTTACTTACTTGATCCCTTTTTAAGATTGGCAATGTGTGGTGATTAACATGTGGAATTCACTGCTGCAGGAGGTGGTGGAGGCTACAAGCATAGGCAGCTTCAAGAGGGGATTGGATAAAAATATGGAGCAGAGGTCCATCAGCGGCTATTAGCCACAGCATTTTGTTGGAACAGTCTGGGGCAGTGATGCTCTGTATTCTTGGTGCTTGGGGGGGGGGGCAAAGTGGAAGGCCTTCTAGCACCACTTGTGGACCTCTTGATGGCATTTGGGTTTTTTGGCCACTGTGTGACACAGAGTGTTGGACTGGATGGGCCATAGGCCTGATCCAACATGACTTCTCTTATGCTCTTATGTTCTCGGTGTGTTTTATGGGGGGCGGGGGGGAACTGTTCCAAAGACATTCATGACTAGTTCTGCAACCCATTCTAATAACACTGCCCTGTTAATTATTAATTGGAAACACCTACAGTTTCTTATTAACATTAAAACCCATCCCTATTTTCATTGTTGGGGATAAAGACTGCATCTTCTCCATGTAGGGGGAATGAAAACTGCCTCTGTTTTCTGCAATCACACAGGGAGCTTGCCAGTCTTTAGGCTGGAGAATCTAGCTCTTGCTGTCAAAACAAAATGCACAACCTTGCAAGCGAGTTCTCACAGAACCATGTCTGGGGAAAGTGAATTCCAAGGTATCCTTTCCCACCTTCTAAGTCGATCGATCTTATATATTGTTAATTGTGAGACAAAAGTATTTAACCCCACAAACTGTCGTAAAAGGTCAACTGCTCAAGGGCACTGGTTTTATGGTGAGAACTGTAGAAAAATATATATATCTCAGCCTTCTAATCTGATCGATCTTATATATTGCTAATTATGAGACAAAAGTATTTGACCCCTCAAACTATCTTAAAAGGTCAAGTGCTTATGGTCAAAATAAACAGAGAGAGAACTGAGGAAATTAGGTTCTCACGCAATATATTTTCAGAGTCAAGTTGCCACATATTTTCTGAGCCCCCCCCCCCACTAAAACAGATATAATCAAAAGCCCAAAGCTAACCATGCAAACAAAAGAATCTTGCCAAATTACAAAAAGATTTCTGTACATTGCCCTAAACAGGAAAACCTTATAATTCTTATTAAGGATCTCCAAATATATCCAGCTCAGAGAAATCTGCTGGCAGAATTTCTAGAGTCAGCATGTCATAGCTGTTAAAGTGTTAGACTGGAATCTAGGAGACCCAAATTTGAACTCCCCCCCCCCACTCTGCTAAGAAACCCTGCTAGGTGGTAATTTTGTTTTTTATTTAACTTACTCTGGCTTTATATCCCACCCTCTTCGCAAACGGACTCAGGGTGTAACCTGGGGCTAACCACTCTCTCTTTCAGCCTAACCTTAAAAGGTTGTTATGAGGAGAAAATAGAGGAGGGAAAGTTTTTATAAGCACTGCTGGCAGCCCAGGTTTGTATGGCTGTGTCTGTTTGTTATATGTTTAAAGTAATTAGTTTCCCTCACTCTTCAAAGCAATGGACATTTTTTAAAATTTTTACTTCTGTGGTCTGAGAGTGCTTGCCACAATATGAATCCCCCAATAAAGAAATTTTATTTTTTTACACAATGTATAGTACTTATTAAGCAGTTAGGCATTCATAGCACTACCTTAGTAATATTTGCTTATAACACTGCAAATTATTGTGACTATCTGCATATTATAAATGGCATTATTGTATCAATTTTTTAATTTTGTATTAATGTTGATATCTCACTCCTTGAAATGAAAAATAATCACTGTGTCTGGTCACAGCTATATAGCTTGTCTTCATAGTTGGGGATAAAGACTGCATCTTCTCCATGTAGGGGGAATGAAAACTGCCTCTGTTCTCTGCAAGCACACAGGGAGCTTGCCAGTCTCTAGGCTGGAGAATCTAGCTCTGGCTGTCAAAACAAAACACACAACCTTGCAAACGAGTTCTCACAGAACCATGTCTGGGGAAAGTGAATTCCAACGTATCCTTTCCCATCTTCTAAGTCGATCGATCTTATATATTGCTACTTGTGAGACAAAAGTATTTGACTCCACAGTACTTGTAAAAGAGAGCTGTCATTTTCTAGTAGAGGTTGTAAGTCATTAATGATGCATTGAAATGTTTTGAAACGTTTTGAGATCAGAGTTGTATGTAACCACTAGTGATGTTCAATCCTCCAAACTGTGTTTTGTGAGCAAAAATTCTACTTTATGAGCTACAGGCATTAAAGTTGTGAACTACTGCATAAAGTATCTTGCTCAGGTGAGAATCTCTGTTGGTAGGATTGGAGCAAATGTGGTTGTAGTGTAGAGCCTGGCTTATACAACCGATTGTTTGGTAGGTTTAGGATGCTATCTGGAAGCAGGTATGCATGTTTGTCAGTCAGTAGGTTTCTGGTATATAAGGTGGTTTTTATGCATCCATTGTTTGTTTTTCACAGTAGTGTCCAGAAAATGTATTTCTTGCATAGATTGGTTCATTGTCAGGTTGATGGTGGGGTGGAGGTCATGGAATGCAGGGCGTCTTTACCATGTGTCCTGATGATAAAAATATATTCTGTGTAATGAAGATATAAGATAGGTATAAGTGGGTAGGAGTCTAGGAAGCATTGCTCCAAGTGAAAGCATTAGTATATCAACATCATCATGAAATGGAGAAAACCATGAGTTCATCTTAACAATACAGCCATTGCTGTTACTTTCTGTTTATGAGCTTTTAACATTTTTATACAATTTTACATTGTCTTGAATTAAACACCTCTTTTACTTATTCTGTAGTAATATTATTATTATTATTATTATTATTATTATTATTATTATTATTATTATTATTATTATTATTATTATTATTATTATTTACATTTGATGAATCATCCTATCCTAACTAATGCCAGGCTCAGGGTGATGTACAACATTAAAAAATACATACATACGTACGTACGTACGTACGTACATACATACATATATATATTAGCAGGAAAGGCCTGTGGCAAATCTTGGAACGTTTAGGATGTCCCCCAAGGTTCCTCAGCATGATCATCCAGCTACACAAAGACCAGCAAGGCCAAGTCAGACACTGCAACGACCTCTCGGAGCCCTTCCCAATAGGCACAGTGTAAAGCAAGGCTGCGTTCTCGCGCCAACTCTCTTTACGATCTTCTTTAGCATGAGGCTTCAAGGACCCGCAGTAGATCTAGATGATGACGATGGTGTCTACATCTGCTATCGCACCGATGGCAGCCTGTTCAACCTGAGGCGACTAAAGGCCCACTCCAAGACGATGGAAAAACTCATACGAGAGCTACTGTTTGCTGATGATGCTGCACTCATCTCCCACTCGGTATCAGCTCTGCAGCATATGACGTCCTGCTTTGCAGAGGCTGCCAAGCTATTCGGCCTAGAAGTTAGTCTGAAGAAGACAGAAGTTCTCCACCAGCCTGCACCCCAGGAAGATTATCACCCTCCCTGCATCACTGTGGGTGAATCAGTTCTGAAGACAGTCCAGCAGTTCAGCTACCTGGGGTGCATCATCTCCTCAGATGCCAAGATCGACAAGGAGATTGACAACAGGCTGGCAAAGGCAAACCGTGCATTTGGCCGACTGCACAAAAGAGTGTGGAGCAACAAGCATCTGAAAAAAGGCACAAAGATCAATGTTTACAAAGCGGTTGTGATGACAACCCTCATCTACGGCTCCGAATCGTGGGTTTTATACCGTCATCACCTGCGACTCCTCGAGCGCTTTCATCAGCGCTGCCTTCGCACCATCCTCAACATCCACTGGAGTGACTTTGTGACCAACACTGAAGTCCTCAAGCGGGCGGAGGTTACCAGTATCGAGGCACTGCTGCTGAAGACGCAGCTGCGCTGGTCAGGGCATATTTCTAGGATGGAAAACCACCGCCTTCCCAAGATTGCCCTGTATGGCGAACTCTCCACCGGCCATCGAAATAGAGGAGCACCAAAGAAGAGGTACAAGGACTCCTTGAAGAAATCCCTTGGTACCTGTCGCATCAACCTTCACCAGTGGTCCGACCTAGCCTCAGATCGCAAAGCATGGAGACACACCATCCACCAGGCTGTCTCTTCCTTTGAGAACGCACGCATAGCTGGTCTTGAGGACAAAAGGAGATTGAGGAAGAATCGCACTGCTACAGCACCAACCCTAAATCAGACTTTTCCCTGCAGCCACTGTGGCCGGACCTGCCTGTCCCGCATTGGTCTTGTCAGCCACCAGCGAGCCTGCAGCAGACGTGGACTATTGCACCCTTCTTAAATCTTCGTTCGCGAAGCCAAGCCGAGAGAGAGAATATATATATATATAAAACATCAGTTACATTTAAAAATTACAAACCCTGGTTTCTTTAAAGTGTTCTTATTCAGTCACTACATCACATCAGGGAGAGGAAAAGGTGGAGAGGAAAAGGTGCCAACACGGCAACCATCACTGTCCTTATACAAAGGAAAGGCTTGGTGGAACATCTCTGCCTTACAGGCCCTGCAAAACTGTAAAAGATCTTGCAGGGCCCTGATGTCTTATAGAAGAGCATTCCACCAAGTTGGGGCCAGGTCTGAAAAAGCCCTGGCCCTCTTTTGGGCCAGGGATCACCAGCAGATTTTGACCAGTGGAGCACAACACCCTTCCAGGGACATAGTGGAGGAGGCAATCCCATAAATACATCGGTCTCACACCACTCAAGGCCTTAAAGGTCATTACCAAAACCTTGAATCTAACCTGGTACTCAGCTGGCAACCAGTGTAGCTGGCGCAGTACAGGTAGAATATGTGCCGTCCATGGTGTTCTTGTCAGGACTCATGCTGCCGCATTCTGGACCCACTGGAGCTTCTGGATCAGACTTAAGGGTAGGCCAGCATAGAGCAAGTTACAGTAGTCTAGTCTGGAGGTGACTGTTGCATGGGTTACTGTGGCTAGGTCCAAGTGAGATAGGAGGGCTTGACAAAGATGAAAAAATGCCACCTTGGTGATATGTGTGACCTGGGCCTCCATTGATAGCAAGGTATCCAGCGTCACTCCTAAGCTCTTGATGGTAGGTGCTCGTGTTAGTAGCACCCTGTCAAGAGTCGGCAGTCTATGCTCCAGCTCCGCCCCCGCCCCCCCACATCCACAGAACCTCTGTCTTTGATGGGTTCAGCTTCAACCTGCTCTTCCTTAGCCAGCCCACCACGGCCTCCAAACCCTCAGCCAGAGTTGGTGGAACCGTAGCCAACTGGTCGTCCAACAGCAAATATAGCTGAGTGTCACCTGCATATTGATGGCATTCCAGCCCAAAGCTCCATACCAGCGGTGGAAGGGGGCACATATAGACATTGAATAGAATTGGGGAGAGGAGTGCCCCTTGTAGAACCCCACACAAGAGGGGATATCTAGTGGACACATCCTCACCTTGTGCCACCCTCTGTCCCCAACTGTGCAGAAAGGAGGAAAGCCATTGCAAGGCCACCCCACATATTTCCACTTTGGTGAGGTGGTGAGTCAATAATGTATTGTCAATAACAAATACTGCAGTAATCAAATAGGCTGTAGTTGCCTTTTAACATTAGCTATTTCCATGCTACTCATGGTCATAATTCAAGGCTGTTAGGCACCTTTAGGCCAATTGGATCCAGATACAACCAACTTTGTGTTGCATTATGGCCTATCTGTCTTGCTCTCTGAAATGGCACTGGCCCTGACTCACTAAAGTGTATGGTAATGAAAGTCCTTCAAAGACAACAAAACAAATTAGTAATAATTAAATTACTAGGATCAGGATGAATGTCTTTGTGATACGTTCTTTGATAGAGAATACAAGACTAATTTCTCCATTTTGCAAATGAGGATTCACAAGTGAGAAACACTAAGGCTATGCTATGCCAAACTTTATCATATGAATTTATAACGCTTTCTATACTGAGTCATGCCATTGGTCAATCTACTTCAGTACTGGATATTATAACTACCAGTGGCTCCCAATGATCTCAGACAGAGGTATTTTCCAACAATGAAATAATTCAACTAGAGATGTCAGGATCTGGGAACTTTGCTGTTTGGAGCTGAGCTTTATTCCTTTCTCTGCCATTATGAGGGATTCTTGATTTTCTCAATTTATTACAATCATAAAACTATATGTTCATGTTTCTTTCTGAATTTTTACACAGCCATGTACCCCAATTATATATGTTTTATTTAATTAAATGTGGGAGACTACTGCAATTGTGATTGCAAGAGTACCTGCCTCTACTGTAATTTACAAAACTAGTTTGCAAGCTTGTGCTGGCTGCAGAGGTGACTCTAAATAGATTGCAAGCAGCACTTTCCAGGTTTGAACAACATTCTGAAACACTCTACAAGAGAAATGATGTGTCATTTTGTGCAATAACAACTAAGTCAACAAAGGCACCTGTACAGAGTACACCATCTTAAAAACAGATTTTTTTTTTACCCTGGAACAAACACAACCAGATAGGGATTTAGAACTCTGTGTTTTTATGGGTACTGCACAGAAGGTCTTATATGTAATGCCATCACTATGCCCATTTTTCTGTCTTACAATGTGGTGAACAAAACTATCTGCAGCAGTGATTCTATATAGTCTCTGTCTGATGAAGGGGGATTTAACTCTCAAAAATTTATACCAGGGCTTTTTTTGAGCAGGAACACAGGAACGTGGTTCCAACTGGCTTGGGGCCAGGGGTGTGTGGCCTAATATGTAAATGAATTCCAGCTGGGCTTTTTCTACAAAAAAACTCCCTGCTTATTCACCCCCCTCCCCTGAGTTTTGTTGGTCTCCAAGATGCTATTGGGCTTGAATCTACTGCAGACCAACATGGCTACCCTCTGAAACTATCTATATGGTGTCTGTTTTCCAAGGCAATCGTTATGACACTCTGCAGGCCAAAAAGGTAGAGTTAAATCGCGGACTAAACTGGTCTAGTCTGTAATGGTACAGGTAAAGGTAGTCCCCTGTGAAAACACGGAGTCATTACTGACCCATGGGATGCCGTCACATCATGACAATTTCTTGGAAGATAATTTGGTACAACTGATAGCTACTGGTAATCAGAAGATAAGACAAGCTGATGGTTGTTGAGCTTCCCTAGTGATAATTTACATTGGAGTGGAGGATAATTGAGTACTAAATCTATGGAGAAGAAATTTTGTAAAATCTAAAAGCATAGGAGGGCTGGTGATAATAGTAGTATGTGTCATGAGTAGGGATGCTCAAACATCCACCCATGCTCTGCTCACTGTTTACAAGCAGCCAGTTGACCATATAAACAAAATCTAATAGAAATATTGTTTTTAGTTGTGTATAAGCAGCATTAAAATGATTTGTGATATACAGAGAGCATTTTAATGGCACACAATCACATTAAAGAAACAATGAAAATGGGAGATTTGCCAAAACCCTAGATAAAATGAAAATAGTCTTCCTGACCATGTACATGATTTGAAATAAAAATACATGTGTTCACCCCATCTCAAATGCATCAGTTTTGTGCCCTAGCTACCAATAAGCATTACAAAATATGTGTATTTCAAGAACTCTCTGCATCATGTTCAGCATCATTGCCTATCCAGTTTATGGAGTTGTGACATATTAAGTCCTATATGTACCTGGAATCCTCTCCTCTGGCGAGACTATAAAATCATCGTCTTTCTTTCAAAATCTATAATGAAACATGTTCCAATTCAAAAAAGGAGTTCAAAGGGAAAGAAATAAGATTTGCATAAGAAATAAGATTTGCTTGCATGCAGAAATGGGAAAGGTGAAATGAAAATCCTGCCTCGTCGTGTAACACCCCCTGAGGGATTTGAAAGAGCAGTGGAATTACACACTGCTTACTGGTAATCGCATGTCTTTAACAAGGTGTTCACTGTCTGCTGACATAAGCTAGCTAAAGAGCCAGGGATACTTTCCTTATCAATGTCTAAAAGTTGCATGAAATCCCTTCTAAATGGATTATCACAATGTGGAGCAGTCTCCATGCAGGTCTAGTTGGCAGACTAGCATTAAAATGTACATACAAAAATCCTACTTTCTCACACCTTTGGAATATTTCAGGCAGGGGAAAAAATGGTTTGCTGACTTGCTGTTAGGTTAAGAAACTGATGTAGGTAGTTATCACTGTGATCTGGTAAGAAGTGACAATAACAAATCTAGGAACTGCCTCATATTATATTTGTCACTTGACAACAAATTGACCATTAAAGATTTGACATCATAGATAAAATGTTTGCCCCAAAATTCATTAATTATAGAAACTCTCCTAGTGAAACTGGAATTAAGAAAGAATGGAACTTAGTGCAGAGTGAAATAACAAATCAATACAAGAAGGGAGCAAGGAAAAACCACTCACCTCTTGTTTCAGTTGTTTCAGGTTCTAAGGTGCAATAAAATGGTAGGAGAGGGGCTAGTAGCTCAAAGCTGAAGCAGCATTTTGAGCAGGCCCCAAACTTCCCATCTTGCAGATACAAATGGCTTGCTGTTTTTTCATGACAACCATGGATTTGCTTTCTAAGAAAGAGACTGAAAGAATATGCTGCTAACTTCTTTTTGGACCATAGAGGTGTGCAAAAACCTTTTTTTTTCCAGATTTGAGTATATTGGAGACAAAAATATTAGTATCCTGATTTTTTGGGATCCAAGTACCAGTGTGGTATTCGGATCCAAGTTTTATTCATGAATCTGATATTATTTAGTTCCATCATAGCCTATGAGGAATCTATCCAGGGGGCTGCACCACAGTTGCTGGTGTCTGTCCACAGAAGTTAAATACTGGGTTCAACACGTAGGAGTTCAACCAGGAACCTGCTTTATTAGCAACTACACACTAAGGCAACATGGGGCCGAGACCCTGCTTATATACATACAAATGAAACACCGCCACCCCAGTTTCCCATACCAAATCGAGGCAGTCAAGTTTCACACCAAGACCGTTCATTGGTTGCTGCTTCCAGTTCAAATCAATCAAGAGTCTCTAGCATTTCCTGTGGTTGCCCGGGCATGTGTGAAGCTTCCCACGAAACATTAAGTTCAGTACATTACAGAAGAAGTGCCAAGTTTCAAGAAGATGTGGTCAAGGGGTTCAATTCCATGAGCCCTCAAACATGGTGTCCCATCCATCTTCCATTTAGGGTTGCCAATACCCAGGTGGGGGCAGGGGATCCCCTGGTTTGGAGGCCCTCCCCCCCACTTTAAGGCCATCAGAAAGCAGGGGCGGGGGAGGAAAATGTCTGCTGGGCACTCTATTAATTGCTATGGAAACCGATTCCAATAGAGTATAATATAGAATGGATTGTGGGTATCTGGGGGGAACTGTTTTTTGAGCTAGAGGTACCAAATTTTTAGCATAGCATCTGGTGCCTCTCCTCAAAAGACCCTCCAAGTTTCAAAAGGAGTCGACCAGGGAGTCCAATTCTATGAGCCCCAAAAGAAGGTGCCCCTATCCTTCATTATTTCCAATGGAGGAAAGGCATTTAAAAGGTGTGCAGTGCCTTTAAATGTGATGGCCAGAACTCCCTTTGGAGTTCAATCATGCTTGTCACAACCTTGTTCCTGGCTCCACCCCCCATTGTCTCCTGGCTCCACCCCCAAAGTCCCCAGATATTTCTTGAATTGGACTTGACAACACTACTTCCATTGGTTCCAATGAGAGGTGCAAAGTCTTGCTTTCTTCAGAGCAAAACTAAAGAGGCAAGCCTGCAACAACCACTAGTCAATGTCTTCCATGCAAGAACCAGCAACAAGCTCAGCAGAAGCAAGACAGCACCAAGAAATCCCAGCACAACCACAAGCCAACATGGCAAGCCTTAACAGAACTAATGTTAACCTGGGCAAGGGGATGCACTTTTGCAAGTACAACAGAACCTATGGTAGTACATATGCCCCCTCCCTAAAGAGCGGGGGAAGCCTAAAGAACTTCACCAGCCGGTTTCCTGAAATTCCAAATAAAGCCTATGGGTTTTTAAAAAATTATTATTTCTTTGCATTCAGGAGATTCCCTAACGTGTGTTATGCTTTAAAAATACACACACACCCATCAGTAAGGTATTTTTTTTATCAGCCCAGACATAACTAATCACACATCCCTATTGGATTGAATATATGTTTTGCTTGTAATTGCAGCAATCTGTGCTCTAGTTGTGATAAACCAGCATAAGGAAATGTTTCTAAAAGTTATTTATTTTGTTTCTGTTTTTTTAGTTGCTTTTGTTTCATGGCTTTCAATTTTAAAAACGTCCACATATGGTTTTAAATACAATGTATGTGTGAGTTAAGTATCAAAGTTACTTCCAACTTTACGGTGACCCTATGAATTAATGACTTCCTAAATGTCTTATTGTTGACAGACATGCTCAGGTCTTGCAAAATGAAGGCCACAGCTTCCTTTATTGAGTCAATCCATCTTGTGTTGGATCTTTTCCTCTTTTCCTAGCATTATATATGAACATATATGAACATACGAAGCTGCCTTATTCTGAAATCAGACCCTCAGTCGATCAAAGTCAGTATTGTCTACTCAGACTGGCAGTGGCTCTCCAGGGTCTCAAGCGGAGGTTTTTCATGCCTATTTGCCTGGACCCTTTTTAGTTGGAGATGCCGGGGATTGAACCTGGGACCTTCCTGCTTACCAAGCAGATGCTCTACCACTGAGCCACCATCCCTCCTCAAATATTATTGTCTTTTTCCAGTGAAAAGGTGGCTTCTCATAATGTGACCTAAGTATGATAGCCTCACATGAATACACATGAGCTGCCTTATAATGAATCATACCATTGATCACTAATGTAATGTATTGTCTACTTAGACTGGCACAGCTCTCCAGGGTCTCAGGTAGAGGTCTTTCACTTCATCTATTGCCTGGTCCTGCTGGGGATTGCACCTGGGACTTTCTGCATGCTAAGCAGATGTTTTTTCCACTGAGCCACAGTCCCTCTGCAGTCATTTTAGTTTTTAGGAGAGTTTAGACTTAATTTGATTTAGGACCTATTTATTGGTCTTTTGGATGGTCCACAGTATCTGTAAAACTCCTCCAACACTACTGTGACGGAAAGCAATGGGTTAACCATAAGCTGAAGACGCACAGGGCTGCGTCAGGTGACCTGAGGGTGGGGGCAAAGTGCTGAGAGCTCTCAGGGAGGGAAAGTAGTGGAAGGAGAGAAACTGCTGAGGTAGGAGTTCAGTCAGTTGATGTCTGACAGAGTGGAGGCCTGTCAGAAAAGTCTGTCAGTGGGGACCTGACAGAGACTGAGAGGGTCAGTTAGTGCCAGCCAGAAGGGCTGAGAGGGCAGCTGATCCTGTGAAGAAGCTGGAGATGGAGACGGGGAAGTCTTCCAGAGACTGCCAGCTGGACAAAACCAGCCAAGAGGGCTGTGTGTGTGTGAGTCAGTTAAGACCGGAACAGTCACAAACACCTAGGAACCACTCTGAAGATCTAGTGAGGAGGTTGAGGGAGTGGATGTGGGTCTGAAACACCAAGAAGGGCTGAGAGGAGAGACTCCAGTCGAGGGGTGAGACTAGACACATCAATCCCAAGAGGCCAGACCTTGGCTAGAGGTGGAGAGTGAGTGAAAGGTGAACTGTGTAACTGTGAAAGATGCAAAACAAAAGGAAAAGTGAATGTAAAGCCTGAAACAACAGAACAAAGTATAAGCCTGTGTAAATATCTCCCATATCCCCAGTTTAAGACTTTTTGTTACAATAAATCTGTGGTTTAAGTTAAAGTTCTCATGAGCCTATATATTTTATGGGGAAGAATAAACAAGGCTGCTGTGGTCCCATCAACAGAACAAGTAAAATACCCCGAAGAGACGAAAATACAGAGATCCAGTGAGGCCTTGAGGCGGGCGCTGCAATAATTGGTGGCAGCGGTGGGATCTTGAAGAAAAACCCCAAACTAAGTGTCACTAAGAGACACAGAAAGTAGAGGGACACTGCAGTAAAGGAATTAGGACAGATTTGTGAAAAATTCCTGTCAGAAATGGCTCCTCCTAAGAGAACTACCACAGCCACGGGGGATGGGCAGACACAAGAAGAGATTCCTGAGGAGAATCCTAGTCAGAATATAGAGGCTATGAAAATACAGTTGGAATTGGCTAGAATAGAGGCAGAAAAAGAAATTCAGATGGCCAAAATTCAATCAGAGAGAGAACAAAGGGAAAGAGAAGCAGAAAGAGAGAAAGAATTGCAAATGGCTAGGCTGGAAACAGAGAGAGAACACAGAGAAAGGGAAGCAGAGAGAGAGAAAGAATTGCAAATGGCTAGGCTGGAATCAGAGAGAGGAGTGGAAATGGCTAGGCTGGAATCAGAGAGAGAAAATAGAGAGAGAGAACATGAGGAAAAAATGTACAGTTTGAAACTCCAGGAGATTCAGGGAAAGCCAGAATTTCAACGTGATACTAGAAGTGAGAGGCGACTCACAGTAGAACAAAAGAAATTCCCCAAGTACCAAAAAGGGGATGATGTAGAAGCTTTTTTGTTTAATTTTGAAAGAACCTGTAAAGATTTAAGAGTTGCTGATGAGGACAGAATGATTTATTTGAGACCTCAGATCTGTGGAAAGTTGAGTGAAATCTACTCTGAACTGAGGGATGAGGAAACTTCTGATTATCAATTGTACAAGGAAAGGGTCAGAGTCCGCTTTGGCTTAACAGCAGAGCAAAGCAGGAAAAAATTTAGAGAAATCAGAAGAAAGCCTGGAGAAACATACTCTCAACTAGGTTGTCGGTTAGACAGAGCCCTGAACAGATGGGTAGAAGGGAGTAAAGTTTCCACTTTAGAGGACCTGAAAAACTTAGTGGGCTTGGAACAGTTTTATAACCAAGTCCCCTCTCAGTATAGGTGGGTTCTGAGAGACAAGAAATTGAAGACAGTAGAAGAAGCAGCTATGATTCTAGATGAGATTGAATCAGATCTAGGGAGATCAATGTGGACTGCTCCAACTAAAAAACCCCGAGTCTGGAACTCTCCAGAGAAGTCTGGGGCGGATAACAACAACCCTGCAAAGCGATACAGTCCACCTCCATACAGGAAGACTCAGGCTGCTTGTTTCCAATGTGGGGCAATAGGGCACTATGCCAGGACTTGCCCAGAAAAAGGAAAAAAGACCCCACCAACTAAGACAGTTAAAATGGTGCAAGGTCAACAGAAAGAAGTAGAAACAAACCCCTCACTTCCAGAGAACACACCACCAGAAAGACCCAATAGTGTTCTGAAGGTGTGGAAAGTACAGGAAAGCTTGAGTGAGGAATATACTGAGACTGTGACAGTAAATGACGAGGAAGTCAAGGCTTATAGGGACATAGGGGCGCAGGTTTCCCTAGTACAGCCAGAATTAGTAAAAAGTCATCAGTATTTGCCTGGGAAATCTTACACCATAAAAGGCATTAAAGGACCTACATTTGAAGTGGCCCTGGCAGAAGTTCCTATCAAGTATAGAGAGTTCCAAGGTGATTGGATTGTGGGAGTCCTGAGTGACATAGGAACATCGCTTTTATTGGGCAATGATTTAGCTTCTGAGTTAAAGAGACAGCAAGCTAATCCTGTCAACATTGTTACAAGAAGCAGGCCAGAGGCAGCAACTGAGGTGTGTGTACAGCAACCAGCAGAAGAAGAGGAAACAATGTTGCAGACCATCCCTGCTGCAGAATTCCTCAGAGAGCAGCAACAAGATGACAGCCTGAAGGAACTATGGCAGAGAACTGGGGTGAGTGATAATGAGATCACAATTGAACACCCATGCCAATTTAAAGTGATAGACCAGAAACTATACCGGGTGGCCTTAAAAAGAAAACATAACATAGTATGGGAAAGAAAGAAACAATTAGTCCTTCCAAGAAAGTATAGGATGCAAGTGTTGGATTTGGCTCATGCATCACCCATGGCCTCTCACCTTGGCATCAATAAGACAAGGGACCGAGTGCAAGAACGGTTCTTTTGGCCAAATATGGGCAAGGACATAAGGGCTTTTTGCAAATCGTGTCAGGCCTGCCAAATGGTGGGGAAAGCTCTAGACAAAACTAACGGTCTATTACAGCCAGTCCCTATAGTCACAGAAGCCTTTGGGAAGATAGGAGTAGATATTGTTGGTCCTATCTCCAGAGTGACCAGAAGGGGAAACAAGTACATCCTTACCATCGTTGATTATGCCACCAAGTTTCCAGAAGCGGTTCCACTTAAGGACATTGAGGCAAAGACAGTAGCGGATGCCCTATTGACTGTGTTTTCAAGATTGGGTTTTCCAAAAGAGATGGTGACTGATTTAGGTACCACATTTATGTCAAATGTGATGCAAGAATTGTTAAGAGCTTGTGGAATCCGGCATGTGACCACAACAGCATACCACCCACAAGCAAATGGACTCAATGAAAGGTTTAATGGCACCCTGAACCATATGCTAAAGACTTACGCATACAAGCATCCCAACGATTGGGACCAGAGGTTGCAACACCTGCTCTTCGGGTATAGGGAGGTACCCCAAGAAAGTTCCGGGTTCAGTCCATTTGAACTGTTGTATGGAAGGCAAGCCAGAGGACCCCTTGATGTTCTGAAAGAGGCGTGGTCCGGGAACGAGGACATCCAGGAGACAGATGTCATCTCTTACCTACACGAACTACAACAGCATCTGCAGGAGGTGAGGACGGCTGCTGCAGACAACATGAGAAGATCGCAACGACGGCAGAAGCAGTGGTACGACTCCAAGTCCAGAGACAGAGAGTTCAAGCCAGGAGACAGAGTACTGGTGTTGAAGCCCAGGAAGAAGAACAAGTTAGATGTGGCCTGGGAGGGACCTTATACCATCGCCCATAAGGTCTCCAACGTGAACTATGTTGTGAATTTAAGTGAAGATGGTGAACAATGTAAAGTGTTCCATGTAAACATGCTAAAACCTTATTTTGACAGGGGTAATTTGGTGTTAATTGCAAAGAAGGGAGTGAGTGAGGGAACTTAATTGTCGGGTTGGGGGGAAATATCCCAGGAAGAAACCATTAATGAGGTTCAGTTCGCCCCTTCTCTTAATGGAGAACAAAGAGGCCAATTACAAACGATAGTGGGAAGGTACAAAACAATTTTTTCAGATGTACCAGGGAAGATAAACATAGCGTGTCACAAGATTGACACAGGGGATTCAAGGCCTGTAGCACTCCAACCATATAGAGTGACCGGCCCGAATGCCAAGTATGTACAGCAGGAGGTAGAAGAAATGTTGAAATTGGGTTTAATTGTACCATCAGAAAGTCCGTGGGCCTCACCTGTAGTCCTAGTACCCAAACCGGACAAAACTATGAGGTTTTGTGTGGACTACAGGAGGTTGAATAAAATCACAGTACCAGATGTGTATCCAATGCCTCGCATAGACGAGTTGGTCGAGACAACTGGAGCTGCCAATTTTATTACCACCTTAGATTTGACAAAAGGTTATTGGCAGGTAGCTATGGATCCAAAAGATCAGCAGAAAACAGCGTTTGTAACCAAAGAGGGACTCTTTGAGTTTACTGTGTTACCATTTGGGTCAAGGAATGCTCCCTCCACATTCCAGAGAGTAATTGATAAGATGTTAGTAGGACTGAAAGAATTTGTGCTTGCATATATTGACGATATTGCTATTTACAGTGCTGCATGGAACGAACATTTGCAGCATGTGGCCATTGTGTTACAGCGAGTGAAAGATGCGGGTCTCACCATCAAAGCATCTAAGTGTCAACTAGCCATGGCCGAGGTTAAGTATTTAGGGCATGTGCTAGGAGGAGGTAAGATCAAAGCAGATTGGGGAAAGGTGCAAGCCATACACGAGTGGCCCAGACCCAAAACCAAGAAACAAATACGAGCATTTTTGGGCGTAGTAGGATACTACAGGAGGTTTATACCTGAGTTTAGCACGATAGCAGCACCGCTATGTGAGTGCACCAAGAAGAGGAACCCTGATCCAGTAAACTGGAATGCAGAGTGTCAAAAAGCTTATGAACATCTGAAAGTGGTTTTGACCACTGAACCAGTGTTGAGAACTCCAGAGTTTTCAAAGGAGTTTACCCTCTTTACTGATGCATCTAATGTTGGGGTAGGTGCAACACTAAGTCAGCAAGGAGAGGAAGGACTGTATCATCCAGTTCTGTATCTGAGTAGAAAGTTATTGGACCGAGAGCAACACCTCTCAGTAATAGAAAAAGAGTGTTTAGCGATTGTGTGGGCAATAGGTAAATTGAAACCATACCTATGGGGAAGGAAGTTTACACTGTGTACAGATCATTCTCCCCTGAAATGGTTGAACCAAGTTAAAGATACGAACAGCAAACTGATAAGATGGAGTTTACAGCTCCAAGATTACAACTTTGACATCCAGCATATCCCTGGAAAGCAAAATGTGATAGCAGATGCACTATCAAGAAGAATGTAAAATTTTAAAAGATGTTAGACTGTAGAACTGATGAAGAATGTATATAATTTTGAAGTTGGTGTTATGACAAAAGAGTTATGACATAGTGTAACCCAAGCAAGTGTGCCCATGTCCCATTGCTCAGCAAAAGGCTGAGACCTTTCGCCTTGCGAAATGTCTCAAAAGGGGGAGGGACTGCCTCAGCAGTTTCTCTCCTTCCACTACTTTCCCTCCCTGAGAGCTCTCAGCACTTTGCCCCCACGCTCAGGTCACCTGACGCAGCCCTGTGCGTCTTCAGCTTATGGTTAACCCATTGCTTTCCGTCACAACTACATTTAAAATGAATCAACTTTCTTCCTGTCATCTTTCTTCATTATCCAACTTTCACCTCTGTACATAGTAATAGGAAATACTATGGTTTGAATTATCTTCATCTTGCTTGCCAGTGACACTTAACAAAGAATAGAAAATTTTGAATTATTTCAGTTTCTTCATAATCAGCCTTAAAGATGTGCAATTCCTCAATAGTCCTTGGTTTTATCTTCTTGAATTTAAGTTGTAATCCAGTTTTTGTACTTTCTGCTTTAACCTTCATCAGTTGTTGTTTCAAGAGAATCAATGTGGGAAGACCCACATTCAAATCTCCACTAGCACCATCAAAACTCACTAGGTGAATGTGGGCTAGTCACACTCTTTCAGCCTAACCTATCTCACAGGTCTGTCATTAGGATAAAATGGAGGAGAGGGAATGATGTAAACCACCCTGGGGCCCCACTGGGGAGAAAGACCGAGTATAAATGAAGTTAATAAATAAATCTTCACTATTTTTTGCCAGTAATGTGATGTCATCTGCATTTTTCAAACTGTTAATATTCCTTCCCCCAATTTTCACTCTAACTTCATCTAAATCTAATCCAGTTTTCCTTATGATATGGTTTGCATATAAGAGACAGGAACATAAAATACATTCTTGTCTGACACCTTTGCCAATTGAAACCATTCCATTTCTTCAGGGCTTTTTTTGAGAAAAAGCCCAGCAAGAACTCATTTACATGTTAGGCCACACATCCCTGGTGCTAAGCCAGCCAGAACTGTGTTTTTTTGGTTTCCTGCTAAAAAAAAAAAAGTTATACACTTCTCTATATCCTTCCCTAACAATAGCTTCTTTTCCAGAGTTTAGGTTGCACATCAAAACAACCAATGTTGTTGACACCCAATTATTTTAAAACTATCCATAGTTTTTCATGATCCACACAGTCGAAAGCTTTGCTGTAACCTATGAAACACAAGCTGATTTTCTTCTGAAATTCTTTTATATTCTCCAGAAACCAACATAAATTTGCAATATGACCTGTAGTGCCTCTTCCTTTTTAAAATCCAGCTTGAACATCTGGGATTTCTTATGTCAGAAAGGTAAGTCTTTGTTGTAAGATTTTGAGCATTTTTTTACTTGCATGAGAAATTAGTGAGTTGGTCTGATAGCTGCTGCAGTTTTTGACATCTTTGATAGTTGCTGCAGTCTTTGATATCTTTGAAACACAATGTATACATTTTCCATGTATGTATTTATATATACAATGTTTTATGGTATACAATATTTATATGTGTGTGTGCATATATATATATATATATATATATATATATATATATATATATATATATATATATATATATACACACACACACACACACATATTTGACAGGGAAAAAGCTGTTGTGAGGAAACGGAAAATAATCCCAAATAAAGCATCTAGGATTCTACTAACCATGATTTTATCATGATGCCCTGCTGGTTCCTCACCTTCTCTTCCCTCTGTCACTTGGTTCAAGACAGCAAGTCACCAAGAGAGTTCAGCTGCCTTAGGGAGATTAGTGGGTTTGGAGGAAACTGAGGCCAACTGAGAAATTCCTTCCTATTTCCCCCAACTCTTTCCAAACTTTTGGGAATGTGTAAAGTCCTATTACCCTTTGGGATTGATTTACTCTCTGCAAATCCTCTTGGAGACTGGGGTTGGCCAGAAGGGAGATGTGCATTGCTTGACTAAGCAGCCAGGCAAATGAGCAAGGATGCAATGCAGTCTTACATACAGTCTTAAAGTAAAAAGTTTATTTAGCTAACATTCATTCTATTCAAGTATACCAGCTCAGATGAATGAGGATACATCAT
Organism: Heteronotia binoei; assembly: GCF_032191835.1. Taxonomy (NCBI): domain Eukaryota; kingdom Metazoa; phylum Chordata; class Lepidosauria; order Squamata; family Gekkonidae; genus Heteronotia; species Heteronotia binoei. Next base: position 71,561,633 of record NC_083228.1, on the reverse strand, counting down.
CTTGCAGAAGATACAGGTTCTAGGGGATAAAGAGAAACACCAGCTATCTAAACTTAAAAACTAGTTCTCTTCTGTTCTCAGCATTCTCCCACTGCCATTGCCTTGGAACGACAGGCGGTTTGATAGAGTGGCACTCTCCATTCTGCCCTAGGTCCCTACATGTCTTTCTCCAAATTGTGTGTTTTCTTGGATGGCAGCTGCCCCTCATCCACAACACTTATCACATAAGCAAAAGAGAATAGAAACTGAAATGAGAATTTTCAAGCTGGAGGAGCAGGGTGAGAAGTTCAGGATCATCCCTCATGCATTGCTCACTGGCAAAATCTATGAAGTTCTACTTACCCCAAAGCAATTGGCCTTTTCTTCTTTCATTGTATTCCATGTGAGTTCCCCTTCTTGTCAAGGCTGCAGCTTCATCCAACTGGCAATTCTCATTTTCTTTTTCCTTTTCTGTGTTCCTTTCAGTGGAACATACAGGCTACAATTATTACTATAATAATATAACAGCCATTAAACCTCTTCAACTGCCCTCAATGGACTTTCCATTTCTTTCTTCCAACATTTTAATGCTATTACAAAATGGGCTTGTGTCTATATATGCTTGAATCTGTGTGAAAGAGATTTTAAAATGCTGTTTTTCACCTCCATGCATTTTTGTTGGAAATAGATTCTTTTCTTGAAAATGAAAAAAAAAGTTATATATATATATATATATTTAGAGGAAATAAAGATAAAATCAGAATGAAAGAAACAACACTGTTTCATCCATTGTCTCCTCGATTAAGGGTGATTTTGTGCATCTGGCTATTCCATGCATAGGGGTACATATCCACAAGCATCATTCAAGGGAACAGGATTGCCCATTCTTTTGGAGGAGCTTCTATGCTTTTAACATTGGCATAATAGAACAAAATCCAATGGGACCTTATTTCCAACCTTTAGCATATGTGTTTCAAAGTGTTTTATTTCTATATTTATGTTAAAACATTCTCAGTCTTTCAACACACTCTAAACTTCATGGTTATAGCTTATTTACAAAGATCTAAACCTTCTCTCATCCTGCTCAGGCCCCAACCGAGGAGAAACAGAAAGTCCACGCTACATTTGCCTAATTTCTGGCTTCTTCTGGGAACGACAACATAACCATTTCCCCCATATGCTATGTGTCCAGCCACAGCTAGACCTTGATTCACAACACAAATAAAATGTTTTAAGACTTATGATCTGGAATGGAGCAAAAAACATTTACAAGGCCAATTAAACAGCTTTAAAATTTGGAAGAATTAATTTGCATTTACTTCAATAAGCCAAAATCACAGTGTCAACTGGATCCTGGAATCAGGAATGGAAGGAGTAAAAATACAGGGGAAGGACTGAAAACCAAAAAGCAAAATGATGAATTGACTTTAGCAGTATTTTGAATCCAAGCCTACTGTTCTGTCCATACAAATGAACTGTACATCTTATAATACGTCTTCCCAAGACACAGCTGGAAGTTTCAGAGCCTCTATAGATCCATTTTTTAGCAGACAACTTAAGATAGTTATATATATATAAGCATTTTGAGTGACACATTTCACCCCATGGTTAGTGGTATTGATTTCCTTTTTCCCCATCCTTTCTGATATCCAATGTAAATGGGCTTCTGTTGAACATTCTCCTCAGATGCAAATGAAACTGTGTTTGACTTTACTTGAATGTATTATACATGCACATATATTGGCAATAATAAAAAAAATCCCAGCATCCACAAAAGTCAAATGTCTGTAAATGAGGCTCAGATGAGCTTTTCCTCCCTGGAGTAACTTCCTATTGAAATTTGTTTTTATTATTTGCTTTTTTGGGCTTTCAAGAATAATTTCTCCAAAGTTGTAGTGATTTGAAAATTAATTACATTTAGGAAGCCAGCACCATAACATTTTAATCCCTTTAAACTGAGAAACAAATTGATAGAAGGGCTTTTCCTCCAAAACCTTTTTTCTAAATTAGAGGATACATTCTTCTCCTAACAAATGAATGTCCTGGAGACCAGCACATAGCCAAATGTGTCTCAAATGGCCATTCATCCCAGCATGTTGCCATGATGCTATACTCCTTACCTACATGTCTGTACCAGACCACATAGTATCACAATCATAAAGGTATACAGAGGCCAAAAGCCTTTGTACATGATCAGTCAGTCAAGTAATGTAACCAAGGGAGGGAACAGAAGTTTTTTCAATGATTCAGAGGAAGGTTAGGTTGATATTTATTCCAACAAAGTATCCTAGAGGAGTTTTAATTTGGAAACACAGCTCATCATTGCCAAACATCTTTATCCTAATTCCACAGAAGAAATAAGATTAGTATCCCACAAGATTATGTGTGGCAAGAAAACAAATACTAAACAAAATAGAATAGCCACCTGGTGGCAGGGGGAGAAAATGACTATTTCAGGGGTAATATGGAAAATGACCAGGGCTTTTTTAGTAAAAAAAAAACCCAGCAGGGACTCATTTACACATTAGGCCACACCCTCTAATACTACCATTGTTTTACAAAGGGATTTTTGTAAAAAAAAAAAAAAAAGCCCAGCCAGGACTCATTTGCATATTAGGCCAAAACCCCCTAACACCAAGTCAGCTGGAACGGCATTCCTGTGTGTTCCTGCTCAAAAAAAGCCCTGAAAATGAATTTCCCCACCAACACAGCAGCCATATTGGTTTTACTGTGAACTTTCCCAAATCATTATAGCAAAGCAGGCTTGAGAAAGTTTGAGGAATGAGGCAGTAAAAGATTGTATGGTCCAATGGGCGAAAAACTTGGGTCATAATAGTATGTTAGAAGAATGGGAGAGTTGTGGAAATTCAATATTAAATTAACTAAGTCAGTAACCTTTAAAGAAAATCTGTATAAGATGTTTTATAGATGGTACATGACCCCACATAAATTGCGTAAGATGTATACTAATCAACATTCAAACAAATGTTGGAAATGTGCTAAACAGGTGGGTTCTTTTTATCATATGTGGTGGACATGTGAGATTGTGAAAGACTATTGGAAAATGGTCCATGAACTATTACAGAAAATTATGAAGACACAGATTCAATTCAAACCAGAACTATTTTTATTGAATATATTTCCTGAGGCCTATCCCAAACAGATGAGACACTTGTGGCTTCCGGGCTATGTCGTCTTGCTAGCAGGTGGAATCATGAGCTCTCCTGCTTGTGACTCCCCCTGATTGGGCAGGGGGAGGGGTGTCACTGATCTGACACCCCCAAAGAGACCCAGGAAGGGTCTCTTAGGCATGGGGCTTTTTACAGTGGAGCGGGGGCGCAACGGCTGTTGCTCCTGCTCCTTCTGTGTGCTCTGAAGCTCTCCCCATCGTGACAGCAACAAGAGACGAACGCTCGACTGCTTGCCTTTCTTTTCTCTAGCAAACCTTTGATCTACCAACACTCTATCTCAAGCACGATAAATCTGCAATGCAAGTGAGTTTGCTTTCTATTGTCAAATGCTAATGGGTCTTTCTTATGTTCAAATGACTTAATAGTTCAAAAGAAGGGAAAGAGATCGATGTCTCTAATTTCCCTGTGAATGAGGCCGTGGAAAGTCAAACAACATCTTTAAATGCTGGAAACAATTTGAAATAATTAGAATATGGACATTTAAACCGACCCAGATCATAATTGGATATTTCCTAAAGAGACTATTATTTGGTTGCAATATAGTCTGAACAAAATGAGATACCTGTTAGAGTGATTTTTCCTTGTTGTCTGATCTGAAACTCATACGTTAACATCTAAAACTTCAGTTGGAGGAGACTGAGAAGGACGGGCTATCTGGGTCTCTGAGCTACTGTTTAATCAGGATTAATGGACTGAGTTTGCTGACAGAGAAAAATGGCTTTGCCAAGCTAAATTTCTTATAAAAAAGACATTTTGAGCAATTGAAAATCTGAGGCAAGATCTTGATGTACTGGCCGATCTGGTTGAGAAACAAATGGCAGCTTTTTTGCTGAAAGTTAGTGAAATCTCAAATCTACATGAACAGAGAGCTAAAGATGTCTGTGGAATTTATGGTGATGTTTGTGGAATTGAAATGGGAGACTGAGCTGCTGGGAAATCAAAAAAAGAAAATCAAAATGGAATCTTGTGGCATATTTAAAAAAGAGGACTGGAAATGGAGACTGCCTCAAGCTAGATTGAGAGGAACAAAGGCTGTGGAATTTTTCTTATCTCCTTTGAGAAGGATGACTGCTTTAAGAAGTGAGAAGAGGTATTTCAACCAAAAAATTATGATGTGGAAATCTTTCAGAAAAAAGACTCTCCTGAATTAGACTTTTCTCAGTGGATAGCTGGACATGGACTCTGTAAGAAATTCTGATATGTGAAACTAGAAGGTTAAGTGAATTTTTTTTCTTTTTGTTTGTTTTGGGGTTATAAGAAGCTGTTTTGCTTAAAAAAATATGGATTCAAAAGTTAAAGGGCCAAAAAGTTTTTGAAAAGAATTTTATGTAAAAATAATTTTTTTAGATTAATTTTTAAGAATACAGACAAAGTAATTTCTCGACAAAATGCTGAACCTGTTTTCAATAGATAATGGCATTAGTTTCTATGTTTGTTATAGATATGGATAATTTTACAAGTTAATGCATAACTCAGGAGATTGATTTCTTTCTAATAAGAAGGGTTTCCTGAAATGGTTTTATTTTGGATAGTTGGGTAGGTAACACTAAACAAGAGTAGGTTTGAGATTTTTATTTTTGGGTCATAAAAAGTTGTCTTTTCCTAGCCCAATATGGATACAAGAGGTGGATAAATTACTTCCGGTTTTGGCGGCGAGAGGTTGAAAGTGGCTCGCACCGATGCGTCCTGAGCCACTTTCAAATCAGCACTTTGAGGGGTCGCCCCCGAAGAACGACTCGACTCTGGAGCCCAGGAAGGATCCCAGAAGGTGGGAGGACTGAGAGGTAGATCAGGGATACCAGCGGAGGTGGCTACTTCCCGATCCCACTTTCCTCAAGCCTCATTGTACTGATCGCCATTTTAAATGGCAAGAGGGTCAGCCACCGGCTTCTTCTTTCTCTTCACATCACCTTACATTCTGGATTTTCAAGCTTCATATCTTCAAGATAAAGGACATTGATCTTCTTATTCTGTAAGTGTATTTTCCCCATACTTCTTTTTGGATTGGTAGCATTTGCAGGAGAAAGGAGAATCAGGAGCAGATTTTAAGTAAGGCAAGAAACAGAGAAGGGGTGGGTGGGTGGGAACTCTCCCTCTTTCTTTTTTTTTTTAAAATAAATTTTATTGAAATATAACTTTATAAAAACAACAAACAAACATCTGTCAGCAGCAGTAATACCAATGTAAATGAAAAACATAACAACAATGAGATCCAATACTTACTGGATTACAAAGTTAAATTATTTTTAAAGTAATTTAAAAGTTATTTAAGTGTATAAATGATCGTCAAAATAGCATACCTTACATAAAATTAATAACATCGTATAGTTGAGATGGTATATAGGATCTAGCAGCAGGTGTTTGAGAAAAAGATGACTCAAGGAAGGGTAGCAATTTGAGCAATAAGTTCTTAGGAGTATTAGATCTATCTAAAGGGGTTGTAGAGTCTAGGATTTTGTCCATGGAATAAAATTCCCATATTGTTGAGTACCAAAATTTAAGATATAACAGACCAGAGGTCTTCCAGTTCTTAGCTATGACCATTTTGGCAGCCATAAGTAAAGTTGAAATTAAAGATTTGCTAAACTGTGAAATTATTAAATCAGGCCACAGGTCTAATAATATCACTTCAGGAATAAATGGGATGGCGTAACCAGTGATAGTTTTGATATGTGATACAACTGAAATCCAGGATTCTTTAACAAATGTACAGTGCCACCAGCAATGTAAGAAGTCTGCCTCTCTCTCACAACCTTTCCAACAATAGGGAGGATGTTCTGATGATATATGGTGTAATTTTTGTGGTGTTATGTACCACCTCAATAATATTTTATAGCTTAGTCTTTGAATATTTAAGGAGGAAGAGGTGTGTGAGTGAGAAGACCAGATATGATCCCACTGATCATTGGTAAATTGTGTTTTACAGTCTAAATGCCATGGGTGCTGGTAAGAGGAAGGGTGTGTGCAGTCTACAAGAATTAAGCCTTTGTATAAGAAGGAGACTAAGCCTCTGAATGTAGCAGGTGAATTAGATAGGAATTGTTCAAAAAAAGTAAGAGGCCTAGCCAAATTATGAGATTTTGATACCTGATCAATAAGGTGTTTTACCTGTAGATATTCAAACCAATTAAGAGGGTGGTGAATTTTGTCTTCTAACTGGCTTTTTCCCAGGAGCTTACCATCTGAAAGTATGTCAGGAAAACTTACAAGGTTGAAAGATATCCAGATATGAAAGGAGTCTGTAGAAAAACCAGGTTGAAACCACGATTGGGTGAGAAAGTGAGAGATAGGTGAAACCTTAGGTTCAAGATGAGGCTTTAGTTTGTCCCAAATGGATAGGGAGGCTTTTAGAAAAGGGTTGTTTAAAGAATTGGGTGGTCTCTTACTCCCAAAGTAAGAGATTTCCAAAGGTTTCCAAAGTAAGAGATTTCCAAACCTCCCAAAGGTTTCCCAAAGAATACTTTGAAAAGATTTATTGTCTAAATATTCATGTTCAATCAGTTTCCAGTCTGATTGAAAATTTGAATTGTATTGTTTGAGAAGACCAGATAAAATAGCTGCTTCGTAGTACCTTTTGAGATCCGGAAGGGCGAGTCCTCCTTGATCTGAAGGGCAAATCAGGGTGTTGTAACTAATTCTAGGTGATTTTTTATTCCAGATGTAGAAAATAAAAGAATGTTTCCAGGTTGTAAAGAGATCTGCTGGAATAAGGATTGGAAGGGCTCTAAATAAAAATAAAAATTTAGGGAAAATGAAGGATTTTAATATTTGAATTTTTTCTATCCAAGGGGTAAAGTTAGAAGATTTGTTTTGCTGGAGTGACAGTATGGATTTGTTTAGAAAATAATGATTGTATTATAGTGATTGTGAAATAGTTCACCAAGATTTACAGGGATGTTCACCCCTAGATAGGTCCAATATTTAGCCGGCCACTTATAGTTAAAATGCAAATGAATGTATTCTTGGTGCTGCTTAGAAAGTATGATATCATACAAAACAGATTTGGATAGATTAACTTTAAGGCCTGAACTAAAGATAAATGGTGTAGCTGATTTGAAATTGCCTGAAGAGAGTGTTCTAGGTGTGTAGTAAAAATAACTAGATCATCTGCAAATAATGAAAGTTTTGTAAAATGATCTTTAAAAGAGATTCCAGAAATAAGGGGATCATGACGTATAGCATTTGCCAGGGATTCAATGGCAAGGGCAAACAGTAGAGGGGAAAGGGGACAGCCCTGTCTTGTACCTCTGCACAACTCAAATTCTTCAGAGTCATGGTTATTAATGGAGATAATAGTTTTAGGAGAGCTATATAAAGCCTGAATAGTTCAAAGAAAGTTTGGGCCAAAGTTCATGTATTCTAAAAGGTTAAATAAGTAGAGGGCCTCAATGGTATCAAACACTTTTTCAAAATCAATTGACAAAATAAATGAAGAATCAACTTGAAATATTTTGCAATAAGTGATTATATTGATCAGTTTTCTGGATTGTCTGTGAGTTCTCTGTTTGGGATAAAACCCGGCTGGTCATGGTGAATATATTTGCCTATGAAGGAGTTCAATCTAGCAACAAGGGTAGAAGAAGAAGAAGAAGATAGAAGATATTGGATTTATATCCCGCCCTCCACTCCAAAGAGTCTCAGAGCGGCTCACAATCTCCTTTACCTTCCTCCCCCACAACAGACACCCTGTGAGGTGGGTGGGGCTGGAGAGGGCTCTCACAGCAGCTGCCTTTTCAAGGACAACTTCTGCCACAGCTATGGCTGACCCAAGGCCATGCTAGCAGGTGCAAGTGGAGGAGTGGGGAATCAAACCCGGTTCTCCCAGATAAGAGTCCGCACACTTAACCACTACACCACTGGTAGCTGTAAATATTTTATAATCTGTATTGAGCAAGGATATTGGTCTATATGAACCAGTATCCAGAGGGTCTTTCTCTTTTTTGGGGATTACTATGATCTTTGCGTCGGACCAGGTTGAGGGCATATCTCCAGTTTCAAGAACATGGTTGCATATATTGGCTAGATATGGAGACAGTAAAATATTAAAGTATTTGTAAAACTCTACTATGAAGCCGACTCTTCCAGGAGACTTATTAGATTTCATTGAACGGATTGTGTCCTGAATTTCTTGGGCAGTGATTGGTTGGTCTATGAAGGACTTAAGATCAGGTGAAATTTTTTTTCAACTGAGAATGAGAATTGAGAAATGCTTTAATTCTGTCTGAAGAAGGTTCAGTAGAAGAATATAACCATTGGTAATATGATTTAAACACATCTGCTATGACTTTGGTAGAATGTTTTATCAACACTTTGGTATTTCTTATTGAGTGCACAAATGTGGAGTTTTTCTCCACATGTCTTTTCTTGACTCTCCAAGCCAACAGTTTGAGTGACTGAGGGCTTTTGTGCCAATATTTTTGTTTTGTAAAAAGCAACTGCTTTGGGATCTTTGTTACTTCTAGTGATTCAAGTTTTTTACATTCCATAATCAATTTAGCATAAGTTTTTTTTCTTCCAGATTTTTTTGTGCTCATCTTCCAATTTAGATATCTTAACAACTAGTTCTGAACGTAATTTGTGTTGTTCTCTTTTATAGGTAGAGACAATGGCTATAAGTTTGCTTCGAAGGACAGCTTTGAAAGCATCCCATATTATCTGTTTTGGGGTTCCACAGTGAGAGTTTATATTAAAGTATTCATTAATATCAGATTCCAAAGTGTCTGTGATTGATTTCATAGTTAACAAGTGCTTATTCAGCTTCCAGTTGTAGCTGCAAGAGCTTTTCTCATCATCCACAAGAGAACACTCTAGCCAGGAGTGGTCGGACCATATTTTTGGGCCTATGTTAACTTTTAGGATGGAATCATGACTTGAGTTAGAGACTAAAAAATAGTCTATTCTAGTGTGAACTGAGTGGCGTGGGGAAAAATAAGTAAAGTCTTTTTCAGTGCCATGTTTAATTCTCCAGATATCACAGAGGTTATGGTTGGCTAGTATGTTGGCTAGTTTGGTAACAGCCTTACTGTTTTGAGATCGTTTATGTACTTGTGAAGGTGTACTAGATTTGTCTAGTAAGGGATTAATTATGTAATTTAAGTCGCCCCCAATAATGATAGGACCAGAGTGAAAATGATCCAATTCTGTTAAGGTATTATCTATGAAATCCAATTGATTTTCATTTGGTGCATAAATAAAGGATAAAGTTAGTTTGTGCCCATTTAGAGAACCATTCAAAAAAAGAAATCTTCCCTGTGGGTCAGTTTGTATGCTTTCCAAGTTGAATCTAACTGACTTACTAATCAGAATTGCTACACCCCTCGCCTTGGAGGAGCCTTGAGCTTGAAACTGATAGGAAAAAAAAGTGAATTAAATACCTTTGAGTATGAATTTTTCAGGTGGGTTTCTTGTAGCATAACAACATCAGGTTTTTGCTGGAGGATGGCAGTCATAACCCTTTTTTTCTTAATCAAATTGTTGAGGCCTCGGCATTTAAAAGAAAGTAATTTAAGTTGAGGTAGAGTCATATTTATAGCAAACTATGAGAATGAGCATTCTTAATATAGCATGAAAAAAGGGAATAATGATCGTCTGAACTAGGTTTACAGTAAGCACAACCAGAATGCTAATGGAATATACATAGTGTAAGATTTCCCCATTTGAATAATACCAAACAAATACAAGTTGCTGATGATTCTGCTGCAGAAAAGGTGAACTAAGAGAATAATGAACAGAACAAACATGTTTAAAATAAAATGCAGAGCTAACTTGTGAGCTCTGCTTTCTCTTTAAATAGAGAATATCTCAAAATGGATAACTACAAGGTTAAAACACACCTATGTCAACAGTAACCAATTGTATGGGTCTTACTTAAAAAATACTATAGTTTAACGTAGATGATGAAACCAATAAGGAGCTAAAAACCGGAAGCTCCAACCCCCTCCCCTCCCAAGACAGCTGAATAAAAAACCCCCCAAGATTAAGAAAAGGAGAAAAAGGGAGAGGAGAGAGAGACAGGGGAGGAGAAAGAAGAAAATAGAGAGATAAAAGGGAGAAATCCATAAGGAAACTCCCACCACAGCCCCTCCCCCCCTTAAACGCTCAGTGTGAAAGTTAAAGAAGACAGTCACCACCATAAAAGTCAAACAGTGATTTACAAGGCAATTTTCAGCAAGCTACTCAAGTGTAGCATTGAAAATCTAGAAAATAAAATTGTGGGTAAGAGCGTTCGTCTCTGTAACGTTTTCCAGGAACTCTGTTCCATCTAGAAGGCATAGGATGAGTCAGATCAGCATTTTCCTCATGCAGAAGGTCTGGAGGCACTGGTAAATTCAAGTCTTTGAGAAGCTGCACTCCGGAATCCAAATCAGAGGCATTGTAGGTATGGTCCTGAAGAGTTACTTGGAGTTTGCAATAAGCAGACCAGCGGAATTTTATTTGTGCATCATTTAAAGCAGTAGGAATAGGCTTCAGAATTTTCCTTCTCTGAAGTGTTTCAGCTGAAAGATCTTGTAGTATTTGCACCTTGTGATTTTGAAGTAGCAGGGTTTCTTTAGTGTATGCAAGAGAAATTATCTTTGCTTTGGCTTGAGAGTTAGTCAGCCGCACCAAAATGTTTCTGGGAAAGGTGGAATGTTGTTTATGAAGAGGTCCCAGTCTATAGGCAGCATCAATCACAGGGCAATTCTCCTGGGTGTAGTTAAATGTTTGTATTAACCAGTCCTTAATTAGGAGTCAGAAGATGAACCCATTCAGGAAGGCCGCACAGTTTAAAATTAGAGTCTTTAAGGTGGTTTTCCATTGCTATTAACTTGTCAGTGACCCGTTCATATTGTTTATAAAAATACTGCGCGTCTTCTTGCAGAGCTAATGTTGCGGTCAATGCAGAATCGGCTGTTTCTGCTATTTTATTCATAGAAGATTTAAGTTCTGCCATTTGGTCTGAAATTGACTGAATAAGGCAGGTAAATTTAGTCTCTAAGTTATGAAAAGCCTTCCATTACCTCGTGTCTGAAGACTGAGAAGTCCCCGTCAGGAGAGTTCTCTCTTCCTGATGCCATATTGTCAGCCGATGTTGAAGGGGTCACTGGAGTGGAAGAGCAGGTCCCCCGGGTGAAATAAGCTTGTACTGAGCCTGGAGTTGTACCAGCCTTCTTGCTTTTATGTCCAGCCTTCTTGCCCATAGCAAGGTGGTGAAATTTAAGGCATCTGAGTGGTGTTTAAGCCATCAAAAGGGGGGAAGGAGAGAGGAGCTCCGTGTCTAGGTGTCCATTTGCAAAGCCCACAACGCCATGCCCCCCCCTCTTTCTTTTTCAAGGTTTGTAAAGGTCTGCCTAACCTGAGACACTGAAAATACCTGCAGTAAGAGACTTCATCAACTTCTAGTGGATGACTGAATTTAGTTGTCTTAAACCCCCTTTGGGGGATGAAAATGCTTTGGTTTTTGGGGAAGATGTATGCTGACAAGTGCACATGGATGTGAAAGCTGGTTGGCTTAAAAATAATTTGAAGTTTAAGTTGAAGTGCTCTGACTGAATTTATAAGTACTTTAAGAAACTATTAAAAGTTGGTGGGTACCTGATATTGATCTATAAGACATAGCAGGATCTCTGGTGGTAAGAAGAACATTTTGCAAATTTTTAAAGTGGATTTCTATCTATTTTTGTGGATGATATGGATACAATCTTTTAAACTTATATTTTACTTTTTTTTTCTTTTTTGCCTTGTGTACATTTATGGTTGGATTATTTTTTGATATGGTTTTAAAGATTTTTGGTTTGGGATTTCTTTTTTTTTATGTACCAGTTTGGTGTAGTGGTTAAGTGTGCGGACTCTTATCTGGGAGAACCGGGTTTGATTCCCCACTCCTCCACTTGCACCTGCTGGAATAGCCTTGGGTCAGCCATAGTTATCACAGAGGTTGTCCTTGAAAGGGCAGCTGCTGTGATAGCCCTCTCCAGCCCCACCCACCTCACAGGGTGTTTGTTGTGGGGGAGGAAGGTAAAGGAGATTGTGAGCCGCTCTGAGACTCTTCGGAGTGGAGGGCGGGATATAAATCCAATATCTTCTTCTTCTTCTTCTTCTACCTGTATGCCTTTATTTTTGGGTTTACTGGTTTTCTTTTCCCTTTTTGTCTGAACTACTTGTTTATTCTTTGTTTTTGGGTCTCACCCTTCGATTACAAATAGGGTAATCAGCCCTGGATTACAGATTTATATTTTATAGCCTCTGTACCCGGATTATTGACCTTTTGTTTTATGCACCTGCATTTTTTGTTTCTATTTTTGGGTTTGTTAATTTTCTTTTATTTGTGTCTGGATTACTGGTTTATAGTTTGATTTTGGCTCTCACTCTTGAATTACAACTAGGGTAATCAACCCTGGATTACAGATTTACACTTTGCAGCCTCTATACCTGGAATTTAGCTGGAAGATGTGGTGGTGATTTGGATTACAATTGAATTAACTTTGCTGCACATAACAGGGAATGGCTGCTGCTCTACTGAACTGAACTGAACTGTTTTCCCTATTGACTATCTACTGTGGTGAACTGAAAAATGGTGTTTATTATTATTTTTCGCATTGTTTTGGCTAACACAAACTGTTGATAGAAGCCAGAAGGTTGTTTTCATTTTTGAACTGTTTTATAACAAGGGTATTCTTTGGTGGAGTTTAACTTATCTGGTATAAACAGGAACATAGGGTTTCAAAACAAACGTGGAAGAGGTGTTATTGGAATTGTGGTTGTGAGTGTGCTTATTTCAACAAGAATGAGTGGTCCCAAAGAAACTGTCAAAAGAAAAGACAACAAAGAAGGAAAGCAAACATTTCTTTCACCTAACCCTCCATCTGGACCAGGCAAATTTATGACCATGCAAGGAAATATAAAATAAATGCAAACTGCTTTAATGACTGCTATAGTACAGTTAACAAGCAAAGTAGATAACATTGGTGAACAGATGGCAGAGATTAAAAAAGAGCTTTTGGAGAACAGCAGACAGACAGCTGAGACCAACAAGGCTTTAAAAGTACTAGACGGTCAGGTGACAGAGAATATTCAAAAGGTGGAACATCTGGAAAAAGAACAGAGCATAAGATTCTAGAATCTTACAACTGGAAGTAGATAGAGCTGCATATATGTTGAGGTTTCAAAACATACCAGAAGAGAAAAATGAAGATTTACAGAAAATTCTAAGCGAAACCTTGGCTGAAATCTTACAGGTGACACCTGAGAAGATGGAAGAAGAATTTGACCAAGTTAGATGGGTACCTTCGAGCTATACAAGACGAAATAAACTGCCTAGTGAAGTTCATTTGAGATTTACAAGAAAGAGGACCAAAGATGACATTTTAAAACAAGTAAGAGATAGACCAATGATGATAGCTGGAAACATGGTGAAAATTCCGAGAGAGGTTCCCTGGCCTGTGAGACAAAAGAGGAGAGAATATCAAGAGTCAACAGATTTTCTGAGAAAAAGAGAAATACCTTATATGTGGCTAATGCCAGAGGGCCTTCTTTTTACATACCAGGAGAACAGATACAGGATTAACTCAATTTTTAAAGCTCAGAATTTTTTTTTTGAAAGAATGAAGAAAAAAGAAGGCAAAGAAAAGAAGGATGAAGAGGAGGAGGAGGGAGAAGGTTCTGGGGAAGAAAATCCAAATGAACCAAGGAGATACCATACAAGGCAACATCCCAAAAAAGATAAGAAAGATAATCCAAATCCATAATGGCTTCAATGGTTTCAATTAATGTGAATGGACTTAATTCTCCTGCTAAAAGGAGGAAGACATTTAGATATTTGGCAAAATTGGAAATGGATATAATTTGCGTACAAAAAACTCATATTTTAACAAAAGACCAACATCTTTTGAAAAACAAAAAATTGGGTAACTTATTCACAGCAACAGACAAATATAAGAAGAAATGGGGAGTGGCAACATATATTAAAGATAAGTTTAATCCACAATTGCAGTTTTCCTCTGATGATGGAAGAATTTTATTGGTTGAAATTACAGTGGACAATAAAACAATTTTTCTTGTAAATATTTATGCCCCAAATGATCACCAAGAGAAATTTTTTCAAGATTTACGTCTTAAATTATCAAATTTGGAGTATGCAGAATACTGTTTAATAGGAGAATTTAATGCAGTCTCTGATAGACAACTGGATAAAAAAATATAAAAACAGATGAAAAGTATAGGTCTTCAGTTACCAGTAAGTTTTTGGAAATCAGCAGAGGAAATGGATCTGATAGATGTATGGAGAACAAGATATCCCAATTCCAAAGACTTTACTTATTATTCCTCCAGTCACCAAATCTGGTCAAGAATTGACATGTGTTGGCTTTCGGCAAGTTTGATTAAAGACTTAGTTGACATAGAAATTAAACAAGAGTTATTTCAGACCATAGCCCTGTAATGATAAAGCTAAAAGGTCTACAGAAGAAAAAATACTTCAGTTTTGAAAGATAAAGACTTTCTTAAAGAATCCAAGGCTGAAATGGAATATTTTTTCAAACAGAATATAACACAAGAAGTTAAGATGCAAGTAGTTTGGGACACTGCTAAAGCTTATTATAGGGGCCTTGTAATTAGATATAGTATCAAGAAAAAGAAAGAAAGAACTGAAAATTTCCAAAATTTAATGTCACAAGCTGGAGAAGCTGAAAAGAATCTTAAAAAGCAACCAACAAAATGTGCATTTCAAAAAAAAAGTGAAAGAAATGCAACATAAATTGAACTTAATTCTTTTGGAAGAGATGGAGATTAAATTGAGGGATGCTAGACAAAGTTTTTTTGAACATGCCAACAAGCCTGGAAGGTGGCTGGCTTACAGGATGAGAAAAGAGAAGGCAAAAAAAATAATAATTACGACATTGAAAGATGAGAACAATAAAGAGAAAAATCAAAAGCAAGAAATATGTCAAATTGTGGAGCAGTTTTATAAAAAATTATATGAAGAGAAGCAAGTTCAGAAAATGGAGTTAGAAGAATATATTAATCAAAATAACCTCAATAAATTTACAGAGGAATAGCAAAACATTCTAAATGAGCCAATAAAGGAACTTGGAGAGGCAATGACATCTCAAAAGAATGGCAAAACTCCTGGGCCAGATGACTTACCTGCAGAATTCTATAAAGCTTATGAAGACTCTTTGCTTTTACCATTCAAGCGCCTTATTGAAAAGATTCAAGATGAAGGTCAAATACCAGCTTCATGGCAAGAAGCTACAATATCTTTGATCCCAAAAGAAAATAATGATTTGAAAGATATTAAAAACTATCGTCCAATTTCCCTTTTAAATGTGGATTATAATTTTTTTGCTGCAATATTGGCACAACATTTGAAGAAAGTTTTACAATTTATAATAACTATAATCAAGCAGGATTTCTTCCTAAAAGATATTTGAAAGACAATGTCAAAACAGTTTGTAATATTTTGAAATATTATGAGAATCATCCAGAGAAGCAATTGGTTTTAATTTGTTTAGATGCTGAGAAGGCCTTTGATAATGTTCGTTGGTATTTTGTTACAACAATTGAAAGGCATGGAGTGTGGTGAAAATTTTTTGAGAAGCAATATATTCTTCACAAAATGCAAGGGTGACAATGAATGATGAATTAACAGATGTTATTAATATTCAAAAAGGTACAAGACAAGGCTGTCCACTGTCACCTCTACTTTTTATTTTATCTTTAGAGATGTTGAATAATCAAATAAGGGAAGATGCAAATATAAAGGGAGCTGTGATAAAAGATGAACAATATAAACTCAGAGCCTTTGCTGATGATTTAGTCTTTATATTAGAACAACCGATGGACTCAATTTACTGTCTTATAAACAAGATCAAACAATTTGGCTATTATGCAGGATTAAAGATTAATTATCATAAAACAAATTTTTTGACAAAGAATATGGCGATGGAACAAATTCAATCCTTCCAGCAAAAATCAGGATTTTTGTATGAAAAAAGAATTAAATATTTAGGCGCTGTTATTTCAAATAGATGCAGCAACCTAAAAGCAGATAACTATGATAAACTATTCAAAGAAATTAAAAAAGATTTGGAAAAATGGCACGATTTGAACTTATCTTTAAGGGGAAGAATAGCCCTAATAAAGATGAATATTCTACCAAGATTACTATTCCTGTTCTAAACTATTCCAATATTTCTAAATAGTGGATTTTTTTTCAAGAACTGAACAAGATGGTTGCCAAATATGTTTGGCAAGGCAAAAAACCTAGAATTAAATTAAAGACATTGCAGGATTCTAAATTAAGAGCAGGCATGGGCCTGTCAGACTGGCAATTATACTATAAAGCATCGGCACTTTTATGGGTAAGAGACTGGATACTTCTGAATGACAAGAGACAACTGCAATCAGAAGGACATGATTTGACTATGGGGTGGCATGCATATTTGTGGTATCAAAGACTTGAAGGCCACTCCTATTGGTTTCGAAAATCTTTGTATCATACGTGGTCATGGTTAAAGACTAGAATTTACCAAAAAATTCCAAGATGGGTTTCTCCAGTAGAAGCATTTACCCATCCAAATCTCTTAAAATTAAATCAGAATTATAGGTATGACGACTTGTTGGAAAAAGACAATCAATTGAAAACCAAAGAAGAACTGGAAAATGTGGATATCAAAATAAATGGGTGGTTGAGAATGCAAGTTGAATCTAGATATGCCAAATACAAGGTGACAGGTTTTAATACAGAACAATATCTATTTGACAAAAAAAAATTGTGCCCACAAGAAAAGTTAATCTCCAAATTATATGCATATCTACTTCAACTGAAGACACAAGATGAAGTTGTAAAGGATTGTATGGTCCAATGGGCAAAAAAAATTGGATACAACATTGCATTAGAAGATTGGGAGAGACTGTGGAAGCTTAATGTTAAATTAACTAGGTCAGTAACTATCAAAGAAAATCTACATAAGATGTTCTATAGATGGTACCTGACCCCACAGAAACTGTGTAAGATTTATACCAATATGTCCAACAAGTGTTGGAAATGTACTAAACAGATTGGTTCCTTTTATCATATGTGGTGGACATGTGAGATTGTGAAAAACTATTGGAAAATGGTGCATGAAATGCTACAGAAGATCATGAAGACACAGATTCATTTCAAACCAGAACTATTTTTATTGAATATATTTCCTGAGGACTATTCCAAAGAAATGAATCGTTGGCGCATTTTAATACAGCAGCTAGGATCCTTTTGGTGCAGAGATGGAAATCTGAGGAAATACCCACAAAAATGGATTTGGTGGAAATAGTTCTGGAAGCATAAGAACATAAGAGAAGCCATGTTAGATCAGGCCAATGGCTCATCCAGTCCAACGCTCTGTGTCACACAGTGGCCAAAAAATTTACACACACACACACACACAGTGGCTAATAGCCACTGATGGACCTCTGCTCCATATTTTTATCTAAACCCCTCTTGAAGGTGGCTATGCTTGTTGACGCCACCACCTTTTGTGGCAGGGAATTCCACATGTTAATCACCCTTTGGTTGAAGAGGTACTTCCTTTTATCAGTTTTAACTTGTCTGCTCAGCAATTTCATCGAATGCCCATGAGTTCTTGTATTGTAAGAAAGGGAGAAAAGTACTTCTTTCTCTACTTTCTCCATCCCATGCATTATCTTGTAAACCTCTATCATGTCACCCTGCAGTCGATGTTTCTCCAAGCTAAAGAGTCTCAAGCGTTTCAACCTTTTTTCATAGGGAAAGTGTTCCAGCCCTTTAATCAATCTAGTTGCCCTTTTCTGGACTTTCTTCAATGCTATAATATCCTTTTTGAGGTGTGGCGACCAGAACTGCAGACAGTACTCCAAATGAGACCGCACCATCGATTTATACAGGGGTATTATGATACTGGCTGATTTGTTTTCAATTCCCTTCCTAATAATTCCCAGCATGGCATTGGCCTTTTTTATTGCAATCGCACACTGTCTTGACATTTTCAGTGAGTGATCTACCACGACCCCAAGATCTCTCTCTTGGTCAGTCTCTGCCAGTTCACACTCCATCAACTTGTATTTGTAGCTGGGATTCTTGGCCCCAATGTGCATTACTTTGCACTTGGCCACATTGAACCGCATCTGCCATGTTGACGCCCACTCACCCAGCCTCAAAAGATCCCTTTGGAGTTCCTCACAATCCTCTCTGGTTCTCACCACCCTGAACAATTTAGTGTCATCTGCAAACTTGGCCACTTCACTGCTCACTCCCAACTCTAAATCATTTATGATCAAGTTAAAGAGCATGGGACCCAGTACCGAGCCCTGCGGCACCCCACTGCTTACCGTCCTCCATTGTGAAGACTGCCCATTTATACTCACTCTCTACTTCCTATTACTCAGCCAGTTTTTGATCCACAAAAAAAGCAGCACAGCTGGACTTCTTATCCCAGCTGTTGGCTGGGAAATCTAAAGTAGAAGCAAGAAAATATTGGATGAAATTCTATGCCTGGTTAGACAACCAATTTATGTAAAGAAAATATTGCAGAATTAAGCTTTTTGAAAGTATTCTTATGCAAAATAACACCAGAATGTATTGTGCCTTTTATTTCTTATTCCCCATCCCTGTCTTTTTCTGAAACTAAAAAAAACTTTTGAAAATGAGTGGATAAATGGTTTAAAAGGTAGACAATATAGATGTTATGTAAATTGCTAGATTTGTTTTTGTTAATAATGTCTCCCAGGAGAAACTGTCTATATTGAAACAGACATAATACCAGGTTGTATTTTTTTTATTTTTTTAAGGATAAAGATATGAAATCTTTGTGTCTCTGTTAATGATAGTGATAAACTGATACATTAGTTTTTTTTTTAACAAGGTTCAGCCAAAGTAGTAAATTTTGTGCTGAGACTGCTCTGACTTGTTCAGATTTATATGTGCTGAAGAAGAATAGCTTAGACTTGTATTGCAAAGAATAGTTTGGTAAAAATGTTTTATAATGGAAGATAAAGATGGCAAAATATATGGAGAATTTTATACTTGCAGGTAGAACGAATTGGATATTTTACTTGGAGATAGACTTAAAATTGATATAATTGTATTTTTTCTCTCCCCCCCCCCTTCTTTCTCACTCTGTATAAGCCCTTCCCCTCTGCTTTTTTGTTTTGCTTTTGTGTATCTGTGCTTATGCTTTTTTTCTTCTGTTCTTAAAACCAATAAAAATTAAATAAACTGTAAAGAGAGAGAGAGAGAGAGATGAGACTCTTGTTGGCGCATATTTGTACAGCAGCCAGGATTCTTCTGGCACGAGATGGAAACTTTAGGAGACTCCCACGAGAATGGACTTGGTGGGAAAAATTCTGGAAACAGCGGAGCTGGACTACTTATCCCAGCTGTTGGCTGGGACATCTAGGGAGGAAGCAAGAAAATACTGGTTGAAATTCTATATTTGGCTAGATACTCAAGACTCTTAAGATTCTTTGGTGTGAACTTATATCTCCTTTCCCCTGTATTCTGTACTATAAGATTCTCCTTGTTGGAAATGTCAATTTGAATAGGTATTTTAATAAGAAGACTTACAATATAAAAATATTAAAATATTGATGATGTAAAGTTAAAAGATAATAATGTGTGACAATTTATGTATTTTAAGAAAGTATATTAGATGCAGACTTGTATTTTATGAAAGTATACTATATGCAGACTAAGATTAATTTGTACCTATAATCTCTTATCCCCTCTTACCCCTTGCCCTCAATTTTTAAAAAATGAATAAAACTTTTAACACTCGAAAAAAAAAGTTTGAGGAAAAGCCTGGGAAACTCTGGGTGGTACATGAATGCACCACAAGGCTTTGGGGAAGCAGGGTTAAAACCACACTTCCTAAAGCATTGAACCTGCTTTCAGTCTCACAACAACAATACCCCAAAATGTGGTTTCTTAATTTTTTAAAAAATCAGAATAGGGGAGGAAAATTTCAGTTTTACAATATTGATTTGATCCTTCACCAATAAAATAAAGTTTACAGAAAGAAGAAGAAGAAGAAGAAGAAGATATTGGATTTATATCCCGCCCTCCACTCCGAAGAGTCTCAGAGCGGCTCACAATCTCCTTTACCTTCCTCCCCCACAACAAACACCCTGTGAGGTGGGTGGGGCTGGAGAGGGCTCTCACAGCAGCTGCCCTTTCAAGGACAACCTCTGCCAGAGCTATGGCTGACCCAAGGCCATTCCAGCAGGTGCAAGTGGAGGAGTGGGGAATCAAACCCGGTTCTCCCAGATAAGAGTCCAGACACTTAACCACTACACCAAACTGGCTCTCCAAGATCCAAGTGTGCAACCGTGTTGGTCTGAAGCAGTAGAACAAAGTAGGAGTCAAGTGTACCTTTAAGACCAACAAAGTTTTATTCAGAACGTAAGCTTTCGTGTGCTCCAAGCACACTTCATCAGATGAGGAATCAGGTAAAATGAACAGGGCTATATATAACTGGTAAGCAGTGGTTTAGAATGCAAAATGGTACAAATTTAGGATCTAATGACAGAATAGTAAAATTAACAAATTGAGCAAACTTTTGATCTGGGTAGCATGAGCATGCGAAAACAATAAAATAGTAATATGTCAAAATGTGAGAATGTTTGACAATCACTCTATTATATAAGCCTGGGTCAAAAAGAGGGTTACTTTCTCAGAAGTTTTTTCCCATCTAACTAATTTACCTTTTAACATGTAACATACATATAGTTGCCATTAGAAGAAAAATACATTAAAATATAGTGGAAGACGGGTTTAGTATACGTAATGAGATAAACAGCCAATATCTCTATCTATGTCAATACAGCTAAAAGGGAAACACATTTGATAGTGAGGTTCTTGTCCACCTAATTTACTATTGAACATGTAAACATCATTCTAGTTTGCCCAAGTTTCAACTAAGAGGGATATATATAATGCAGGGAAGGTAGCCATTTTTGAAACTATTGGCTTTATTTTAATTATTGGGCAGATCAGAAGAGAAAACTAATTGGAAGAGAGACATAAGGGAGTCCTCCAAATGGCCAGATAGCCAATTTCCTATGAGTGGAGGAAGGAAACAAAAGCAATGATGAAAAAAACAGCTTGACTCTGTTCACGTGGCACACTTCTCAACATGCTGCCCCAGCTCCTTCAAAGAATGTGGTCTACTCCAGTATTATAGGAGTTTACTTAGACCAGTGAGCTGCTAGTCCTTGTTCTGTTTGTATAACATTATGCTTTGGATTTCCTACCCTTGCTGTGCATCAGAGGCACCCACTCATATGTGTTTGAGGAAAGAAGAAGACATTGGATTTATATTCCACCCTCCACTCAAGAGTCTCAGAGCGGCTCACAATCTCCTTTATCTCCCTCCCCCACAACAGACACCCTGTGAGGTGGGTGGGGCTGAGAGGGCTCTCACAGCAACTGCCCTTTCAAGGACAACCTCTGCCAGAGCTATGGCTGACCCAAGGTCATGCCAGCAGGTGCAAGTGGAGGAGTAGGGAATCAAACCTGGTTCTCCCAGATAAGAGTCTGCACACTTAACCACTACACCAAACTGGCTCTCAGGAGTTTTGCTGTTGTTCTGCAACTATTTCAGGACGATTATTGTATAAACTTATACCTCTTAGGCTTCTTTCCACACAACTCATTTACAAGTGATTAGCATTCTAAGTCAAGAGCAGCAATCCCTTGCAAACCACACATTCAGAGGATGTGTTTTCATTCTACAGAATACACATAGATTGACAGGATCAATATGGTAGAAAGTGCTACCATTTTTTCTTCATCATTTACTGATTAGAGTGAGCTGTGGAATCATCCCCATAATTATACATTTTTTTATCATTAGTTCTAAGCCATGAGCTGAGTTCAAAGGTTTCTTTTCACTAAATGAAGAGTCTTCCTCTAATGGAACAAGTTTCCATCCATTGAAGCAAATCTTCTTTTGCCAATGCAAGGGACCTCATTTGAGAGTTCTGGCTCCAACCCAATATCCTATAGTTTCTTTAACTTATGATGGTCAGTTCTTCTTGTAATAATAGTACAGCCAAGTGGGGTGGGGGGAAGACGTTATCCAACAAGACGTTATCCCTTCTTACATTAAAAAAGCACATTCAAGAAAGCTGACGAAGCTCATTTTATACTCAGTAAGAATAACTGCCTTGAACTAGATGGCCTGGGCTAGCCTATCTCTTCAGATCTCAGAAGCTAAGCAGGGTTGGCCCTGGTCAATACTTGAATGGCAGACCACCAAAGAACTTGTGATTCGGAGACAGGCAACAGCAAACCACGTCTGAACATCTCCTGCCTCAAAAAACCCAAAAGGTCACTGTAAGTCAGCTGTGGCTTGATGTCAAAAATGAAAAACTACTATGACTCCCATGCATGGGGAAAGGGAGGGAGAAGCACTACTAAAAGCTTAAATATTGTACTTTCCTTTTGTATCCTGTGGAACTTCACTCTTCTTTCCATCCTTTGAAAGCTTCTTATGTTTTTTTGTTTAGTTGTGCTCAAATTACATCATTTTAGATTGCAGCCTCAGCTATGCTGTCACCAGTTGAAATAATATTTTCTGTGGAGATATGTCACTGGCTCTATAAATACCTTTTGGCAAAGGTAATGACTTGCTCATCTTTCTGTTGCTTTCTCTTGTAGTTTGGCTAACTGCTGGCCTACATTCCTGCAATGGAGGATGCCTAGTATAGAAATTCATTGTAAAGAGTATACAATCATAAAGTTATCTTCTTCTTTTTGGAAAGCTTATGCCTGTGTTATAAGACATTCACACAATCATGCATGACACTTGATAATAGAGGTGTGCATAATGAAATACCCAAGTTGATCATATACATGGAAATTTGGTGTTTTGGGTCATTACCATGATTTTCTGGAATGGTATTAGGAATTTGAGATTCTTAGTGAAATTAACCTAACCCCTCCAAAGAAATCAATGTTGTTTTTAAGTCTGGATGCTGCTAGCCAGTCACAGCATTTCCCCTTGATTCTTGAGCAATGGCATTTCTCCCTTCCAATAGGATTTCATATAAGGTGGGAAAGCGGAGTGTTTCCAGCCAATTACCTTTTGAGAAAGCCACAGAAAGCCTCATTTCTCTTTCCATCCCTCCTTTGTTTGTGGTGAAGCCCTTTTATTCTTCTATGGCTGAGTAAATGGAGAACTGAGGCACCTTTTCCAGGGGTCTCTAGAACTCAGCCTCTTGGTTCAATTTGCTTGACACTTGGTTCTTTAGCAGACCGGCAGCTCTCATTCCACTGTAATTTCAGTGTCATTTGGTTGAAAAACAGCCACTTTACTCCCCAGCAGAACACTCAAAAGTGCAAGGTGGGTAGGCACTTTTGCTAGCCCACTTGAGCCAAGGCCAGCCCAATGCACAGAAACCCAATAATGTTTTGTTTTTCCCCCAAAGCCAAGGGCAAACTCAGAGAAATCTTATACATCATTTCCCCAGGGAAGGCCTCAGAAAGTGAGAGGGAGGGGGTTGTGTCTACCCTGACCCTCCTCTCTCAGCAGGAGCAGTACACCCTAACCCTCACTGCCTCAGTGGAGGAACCTTAGCCTAGGTGTTGCAGCTGCCCTACATCACAGACTCTTCCTTTCCAACCTCCCACTCTTGCGAAGATGAATGTTTCATAGCAAATTATCTTGTTTATGGTGCTCCTGTGGGTTTTGTTGGCTTGTATTTGGCACACAGATCTCAATATCGTATCCTACCCTTTCATCTCCATCAAAAAGAAGAACAGTTTTTATGTTGCTGCTGTTTTCATTTCAACATGCAATTTTGGTTTGGGTGGCTGGGGACCCAGTGAGTGAACCTGAGCACACTACCTTCAATATCACCCTGGCTGCACTGCTACTACGGTTCTGTAGTATAGAGGTATTTTGGTGCAAATGGATTCAGAATGGGGATGAGGAGATTGGCACCACTCTGCGGTCAGTGACTGATACATGTTATGTGCCTGAGGGGAGGTCCAGAAAAATGCCTCTTGCTGCTTTTTAAAAAGTTAATTTAGGCTATTATGTCACTGTTTTAAAAACACATATAACATTGCCTAACTGGCTAAGCTGAAGTCTTATGCTGAAATTTAATTAAATGTGTTTGATTCTTAAACAATTCTTAAAACAGACCCTTCTTACTAAAAACCTATTTAGCAGCACCTAAGTATTGTACCCGATAGCCCTTGACTTCAGAAACACAAATCTGGAACACAGAACAGTGAACCTTAACACCCCATTCCCTCCCCTTAAAAAAACCCCCAACTGTCTTGTAATTAAAGGGAATATATATTTTTCTTGCGGGGGCTACTGGGTGAAAAGGTGAGGAAAAGGTCTTAAGATAGAAGAGAAATTTATTTATTTATTTATTTAGTGGACTTATATCCCGCCCTTCTCACCAAAGTGTCTCAGGGCGGCTTACAGCATAGTGATTCATACAATTCGATTTAAAACATTTACAAATACAATTAAAACCATAATTAATAAAACAAAGATAAGATAAAATCAGCGGTCTATAAAAGCATTTTGTTCCATCCAAAGGTCTTCTCATTATCAGTTAGGTGTTATAGGCCTGCCGGAAGAGGGCTGTCTTACAGGCCCTGCGGAACTGCCCTAGGTCCCGCAGGGCCCGTACCTCCTCTGGCAGCTGGTTCCACCAATGGGGTGCCGCTATTGAGAAGGCCCGATCCCTGGTGGATTTTAGGCGGGCCTCCTTTGGCCCAGGGACTACCAACAGGTTTTGTGAGCCCGAGCGTAGTACTCTCTGGGGAACGTGTGGGGAGAGACGGTCCCTAAGGTAGACAGGTCCTAGGCCATATAGGGCTTTAAAGGTAATGACCAACACCTTGTACTGGACCCGGAATATTACTGGCAGCCAGTGCAGATCCCGGAGCCCCGGCCGAATGTGCTCCCATCTTGGGAGCCCTAATAGCAGCCGGGCAGCAGCGTTCTGCACCAACTGCAGTTTCCGGGTCCGGCACAAGGGTAGCCCCATGTAGAGGGCATTACAGTAGTCCAACCTCGAGGTGACCGTAGCATGAATCACTGTTGCTAGGTCGTCGCGTTCCAGGAAGGGGGCCAACTGCCTCGCCCGCCTAAGATGAAAAAAAGCGGACTTGGCAGTGGCTGCTATCTGAGCCTCCATCGTCAGAGAAGGCTCCAATAGCACCCCCAGGCTCTTGACCCTGCCCGACGCTGTCAGCGGCGCGCCGTCAAAAACTGGCAGGGGGATTTCCCTTCCCGGGCCGCAGCGACCCAAGCAAAGGACCTCTGTCTTCGCCGGATTCAGCTTCAGCCCGCTCAGTCTAAGCCACCTAGCCACTGCCTGTAACGCCCGGTCCAGATTTTCTGGGGCGCAGGCAGGCCGGCCGCCCATAAGCAGATAGAGCTGGGTGTCATCAGCATATTGATGACAACCCAGCCCTTACCCTCGGGCAATCTGGGCAAGGGGGCGCATATAGATGTTAAATAACATCGGGGAAAGTACCGCCCCTTGAGGCACGCCGCAATCAAGCGTGTGTCTCTGGGACAGTTCCTCCCCAATCGCCACCCTTTGTCCCCGACCATCAAGGAAAGAGGAAAGCCATTGCAAGGCCAGCCCCTGAATCCCTGCGTCGGCAAGGCGGCACGCCAGAAGCCGATGGTCGACCGTATCGAACGCTGCCGATAGGTCCAACAACATCAGCACCGCCGAGCCGCCTTGATCCAGATGCCGCTGAAGGTCATCCACCAGGGCGACCAGCACCGTCTCCGTCCCATGGCCCGGGCGGAAACCAGAAAGCAAGAAGAACCTAAACCAAAAGCCTCTCTACACATACACACTCACACAAAGGACAAAAATGAAAAGGGGAAGAAGCAGAGGAAACAAGAAACAAAGCCTCACTCCCAACTCCCCTCCAAAAGAAGAAAACAACAAAGGATGGTGAAGGAGAGAGAGAGAGAGAAAGAATTCAAGTAAAATAATAGATTTTTAAATTAAAAAAAACAAGCAGAACCCTGCCACACACATACACAAGTACCCCCAAAATAACCAAAAATGAATATGTTAACCAAGTTTTAAAATAACTCCAAAGAATCAAAGTCAAGAACCAAAGCAGAAGGAAGTAACTTTTGGCCACCCCACCTACCACCAGACCCAAACAACAGAACTCCACAAAAATAACTGTATGCCATAAAAACAGAAGAAACTAAAATCTAAGAATAAAACCAAAGCAAACAACAACAACAAAGGCCTCTGGCCTCACTCCCTTCCACACAGACAACCTCCAGGCTCAAACAACAAGTAATAAAAAAAAATCTCTGAACTGCAAGCTGCAAAACCAGAAGGAACTAACCTAAGCAAAGAAAGCAAGGTAGTTCCTTAGTTGGACTTCACATTTGAAGCCTTGCAAGTTGCAAACCTGCAAACCTGCAATACAATGCCATTTGCAAAAGCATTGCAATGATTGGTTCTAAGGCTCTACAGCGCCCCCTAACGCGTTTTTACTATTGGGCTGCAGAGATGCCTCTTCCCCCTTCCTCCTGTTGCCCTTGAAACGAGAGCAAAATGCAGGAAAGAGCCCTAGAGGAAAACTGAAAGTGCCTCTGCAGCCCTTTAAACTTATCCACCAGCAGCTATTTAATATAGCAAAATATACTCAGAAAAAAAGCTGTAGAAAATTAGCTTTATTTGGGATCAGCTATACCTGTAGCTGGTCAGATTCTCTCATCTGTATTTGGCTTTAAAGTACATCTAAAATACCAGTAAGGTATTGGGGGTGGGGCTTGAATACAGCTGAATGCACACCACTAAATTACACTAAACATGTGCTATAAAATGCTAAGTGGAATGTTTGTGCTTTACCCCAACACCCTGGAATAGATCTTTACACAATTTGCAACACAATATTAAAAGACTTTTTCTACTGTATAACAGTTCTCAAATGTTACTGCTTTGATAGTTAGGAAAAACCATCTTCTGATCACCAACTCACATTTCTTATTAGGACAGCCTTTACCCCTTTGTTCTTGTAGCCATTATTATTCACAAATCATCTCTTAACACCACTGTAATAATCTCCCAGGTGTATTTTTGAGCTTTCTCAAAGCTCTTCTCTTCTGAACTTCTTTTTATAGGTTAAACATACAAGCCCAGCGCTTTCAAGAACAAGACTGGCTCTTTTATAAGCTAACTAAAATGGAACAACAAATGTTTAAACTCAGTCCCCTGGAATATGAAAGGAGGGCAAAGGTTCGTTTGTATTCTAATAAACAATCCCCTCCCTACCACTTTCTAGGAGTATTGTTATATTAAATGGCTCAAAGTCATTGCAATATAGTTAGGCATGGTACAGTGCTCCTTTTGCTTCCTTGTTGTAAAAGACAGGGATAATTTATCAAGATCTGCTACTACAAAACACTTTAAGAAGAAAACAAGGGGGTGCGTTTCTAAAGAAAGGCAGATTTCATTAGGCATCCTAATCCATGCATTTATAGACAAATTGTATCCCAACTGACTTTTTCTAATCTTGCTTCCTATTCATAACACTTGGTAAATAATTGCAACTACTGGTTGCTCTATTATATAATGATGCTTCGCTAAATAGCAGGGAAATGATCAGTATTTTATTTAAATTAGAGAAATTAGGGGAAGGAAGTCTATTGTGCTAATCCCATAAACACCTGCACAGTAAGCAACAGAGCTTGTAAAATGAAATGTGTATAAAATTCAACAGTATGCTTTCAGTCCTAGTCCTCAAAAACGTTCCAAAGTTTGCCACAGTAATGCAACCCTTCCCTGACTGCGCCTGCCACACGACAGCATAGGGTGGGGGTCGGGTTTGCCACCCCAGATGGATGGGAGGCAAACAGACCTTTCCCAGCCATCCAGGGTTTGGACGGGGGTGAAGCTTGGGGTTTTATTAGCCCCAGCCCCACCCCAAACGGCGCAGTTTCCAGCGCTCTCGGCCCACCCTCCCACCCAGCAATAGTATAGGCTTTTCCGGTCACCGATTTATGGGGTCAGGTAAGAATTTTTTCACCCCAACTGATTGTCTCTGGTTGGCGTGTGTTTCGCCTCCCTTGTACTATTTGCGTGTAGTTGGGAATTTTTAAGGTGGTATTGTTGATGTTCACGTTTGGCTGGAGTGTACTCAGGGCTATTTAGGACACTGGTAAGCACCCTTGGTTTACCCCGTTTGAGGGGAAGTGGTGGGATGGAACAGCAGCTGGGCTGTATGGCTCTCTGCTGTGATGCCTGGGTGTGATTCCGGGGTGTGGGGCCCAGGCAGGGGAGGGTAAACCTGGCCTTAGCTGGCCTGGCATTAGCCAATGCAAATTGGCTCCTGCCAGGGGCTGGGTGGCTCGCCCTTGCCGGACAGGGAAGGGTCAGGGGTTTCCCTTGGCCTGTCCAGCAATGTAGGTAGCCCCATGCCGTTGAAATGTTTATTAAAGTTGCCCTGTTTTATTACCCAAAACCAACGTGTTTGCCTCATTATTCCGACTGGGGGGGCAAATTTGAAAAACCAGTTGGCAGCTAGCTGTTGCTTGCAGTTACATTAAAAATGTGCCCTTATTTTGATTAGGCTCATACATTATCAGTTGTAACTGGGAGGAAAATTACAATTAGAAGATCTAGCACAGGGTCCCCAACCTTCTTGAGCCTAAGGGTGCCTTTGAAATTTTGAGAGGGGGTGGAGAGCACCATCACAACATGGCTGCCTCAGAGGGCAGAGTCAAATGAATATCTCCCTCTTTGCTTTTCCTGGGGGAAAAAAAAGATCCTGAAGGGGGAATAGAGTAAAGAAAGTCCAGATGCTTACCAATTCTCTTCATCTTCCAGTAGGGAAAAACCCATGTGTGTGAGGGCAGACAATAACAAACCCTGTGTTACAATAGCCCCACTCAATTTCTGAAAAGATCAGTGGGCACCGAGGGAAGTCTAGTTGGCTTTATGGGCACCATGGTGGGGAACACTGATTTAACTGTATCACCATGGGTCCTAATAGTCCAGTTAAGGCAAAATGGGCACAGCAAACATTTCTGTTTCCTCTAGTTCTGACAGTTACTGGCTCTCCCTACTCTCCCATTGGCTGGGCTGCCTGTCACATTGAATCACAGAGGAGAGAAAGAAACCCGTCCCTTGACTGGCTGAAAGAAGGAGGAGAAGGGAAACTGCAAGATAAAAGCTTTGCTTGATTGGCTGAGGACTCCTCCCTATCCTCTCTGGAAAGGTGAAAACATGGCATCCTATGACAACAAACCAGATACAGAGAGAGAGAGATGCAGGGAAAGTGTGATACGGAGAGATAAGACCAACAATGTTACCAGAGACAGACCAATAGTCTGAAAGGTATCACTAAAGGCCTCTGAGGCAGACTCATTGAGGCCAGTCCTAACTACAGCTGCCAGTTCTAGGTTGGTGGGAAATTACTGGAGATTCTGTGCTGAAGTTTCAGAAGGGCAGAGGAGTTAGGTTTTCAGAGCAGGGTCTGACAGACACAGGTTCTTGCTGTGAAAGCTGACTGCGGAATTTTGGACCATTCACAGACTTCCAGCCTAACCTGCTTCACAGGGTTGTTGTTCAAATCAAAGGGGGGGGAGGAGAATAATGTAAGCTGCTTTGGTCCCCGTCCCTGCATTGTGGAGAAAGACTGTGCTTTTCCTATGTAGAGGTTGCAGGGAGGGGGAAGGTGATAGAAAGTGATGCAGAGTTGAAGACAGAGGGGCAGATAAAGGGAAAGAATAGAGTTCCCAACTCCAGGTGGGACCTCAGACTGGTACAGTGCCATTTCCTCCTGGGAAACAACTGTTGCCAATATCCAGGTGAGAGCTGGGATCACTCAGAATTACAACTGCTCCCCAGATGGCAGAAATCAGCTCCCTTTGAGGTTGGGTGGGGGAGTGAATGCCTTCACTTGGATGGGTAGAAAGACAGCAAGGGTGAGGAGCATTCATCCAGAGTTTCTTTCTAGAGCCCGTTGTATTTTTCTCCATAAGTGGTCTTATTCCTAGTCTTGCCATAAAGTTACATCCTTGTTTATCATTGCAGTCATGCCCTATGTGGATTGGAAAGAAATGATGGCAGAGCTATACCAAAGCAACTCAGCCTAGAGTTGGACTGTGGTCACACTACAGGCTTGGCATGATCTGGCCACACCTCCAATCACACCATTTTATTTTGTAATGAGAAGTTTGGATCAGACATCCCACCCTGAACCAGTTTTGCTGGGTACTCACCTGATGGTGGATCATTTTGTTGTGGCATCCTCTTTTTTTGGTCTTTCACCTATGTGCATAAACATGTATCTGAGGCTCCAGCTCCTTTTTGACAGCCCCACAATCCCTCTGCCAAGTACTCTAGCCCCTCTCAGCCTCCTTCCCATCACCCTTGGGAAATTGGGAGGGGGGGGGGGGGTAAAATGCAGGTTTACATGAAAGTAGGCCCATTGATATTTCAGGTGAAGAAGGGTTCCTTATTGGTCTCAAGTTGCCCATGGCACAGGCCCCTCCAAATGCTTTGCAGATAAACCCATGGCCCATCACTAACAACCAGACCTGATTCCTGCCCCCCCCAGTCAGGAACCTACTGAGTAGACCTACATCCTGTTGGCAGGAGTTCAGCCAGGCCCCTGTATACCTAGAATATCCACAAACCACTGGGGAGAAGAAGAAGAGATTGAAATTGTACCCTGCCCTTTACTACCCGAAGGGGTGTCAGAAAAGTTTACAATCTCCTTTCCTTTCCCCTCCCCATAACAGACACCCTGTGAGGTAGGTGGGGCTGGGAGAGCTCTCACATAACTGTTTTTGAGCAGAACAGCTCTGTGAAAACTTGTGGCTGACTCAAGGTCACATCAGCATGTGAAGGAGTGGGGAATCAAACCCGGTTCTCCCAGATAAGAGTCTGTGGACTTAACCACTTCACCCAACTGACTCTGAAGAAGGACCAGGGCAGAGGCATATACCCAGCAATGGAACATGTGAAGGGAAGCCTGGGGACTGCCTCATTACAGTTTTTCTCAGTAGTAAAAAGGGTGGTTGTAATTCTTGACTTGACCTGAGATCTTAACTAGGTTGCCAGGAAGGGCAAGGATCCTAGTCTTGCTTCACTTCTGGTTGCATCCAGATTTCTACAAGTCAAATCCTATTGCATTGTATGTTGGATTTTCTAACCTTTTGATGGTATTGATTTAATCCAGGGGTGGGGAACCTCCATCCCGAGGGCCATATGCGGCCCTCGAAGTCACTTGGTGTGGACCTCAGGGATTGCTGGGCCGAACCGAGCCATGTGGCAGCCTCTCCGGGGCCTGGCTGGCCAGCGAGGGTTGTGGGGCCCAGCCATGCTGTGCAGCAGCCTCCCCAGGGCC
Source organism: Heteronotia binoei (assembly GCF_032191835.1). NCBI lineage: Eukaryota > Metazoa > Chordata > Lepidosauria > Squamata > Gekkonidae > Heteronotia > Heteronotia binoei. The sequence goes on along the minus strand of NC_083228.1, from coordinate 71,530,106 downwards.
AGGCAGGGATCACAGGGCCCAGATGTACTGTGCAGCGGCCTCCCTGGGGCCTGGCTGGCCAGCCAGAATTGCTGCAAGGCCTGGAAGTTACTGTCACAGTTCAGTTTGCACTTGGTTATCCCAGATGGTGTGGACTAATATGCTAATGAGTGTGTGACCTATTATGCTAATATTAGGGGATGTGGTCTAATATGCTACTGAGTTCCTGCTGGGCTTTTTCTACAAAAAACCCCTGGACCTATGCATTTGCCTAGGGCAGCGGGCTGGTTGTGTGTGTGCGCGCGTCAGATTAGGTTCTCCCCACATGACTTCAAATAGAAAAACAATTATTTGTATTAATTGTACTGGCCTGAATCATTCTCCCTTGACGGAGCACTGTTTTTTTAAGTTGTTTTTTAAAAGTTTCTTGATGCTCTCAATGACTGTGCTATGGAGCAGATGATCTCTGAACCTGGGGCGATCCTGGATTTGGTCCTAAGTAATGCCCAAGACTTGGTGAGAGATGTAAAAGTGATCGCACCGCTTGGGAGCAGTGACTATAACATTATTGTTTTCACCATTTGTATAAATAGGGAGTTGCCCCAAAAGACTGGCACAACCACGTTTAACTTTAAAAGAGGTAAATTCTCTGAGATGAGGAGGCATGTGAAGAGGAAACTGAAAGGAAAGGTAAATACGGTCAAAACCCTTGGGGAAGCTTGGAGGCTATTTAAAACTACAATCCTAGAAGCTCAGATAAAATATATACCACAAGTTAGGAAAGGCACAAACAGGTATAAGAAAAGGCCTGCATGGTTAACAAACAAGGTAATGGAATCTGTAAAAGGTAAGAAGGAGTCCCTTAAGCAGTAGAAAACCAATCCAAGTGAGATTAATAAAAGGGAACACAGACTGTGGCAAATCAAATGCAAGACTGTGATCAGGCAGGCAAAAAGGGACTATGAGGAGCAATAAAAATTTCTTCAAATATATTAGAAGCAGGAAACCAGCCAAGGAGGCAGTGGGGCCCTTGGATGATCAAGGGGTAAAAGGATTACTGAAGGAGAATAGGGAAATGGCCGAGAAGCTGAATGCATTTTTTGCCTCCATCTTCACTGTGGAAGACGAGAAGTGTTTGCCCGCTCCAGAACCACTAATTTTGGAAAGGGTGTTGAAAGACCTGAGTCAGATTGAGGTGACAAGAGAGGAGGTCCTACAACTGATAGATGGATTAAAAACTAATAAGTCACAAGGTCCGGATGGCATACATCCAAGAGTTCTGAAAGAAATCAAAGTTGAACTTGTGGATCTTCTGACAAAAATATGTAATCTTTCATTGAAATCTGCCTCCGTTCCTGAGGACTGGAAGGTAGCAAATGTCACCCCATCTTTAAAAAGGGTCCCAGAGGAGATCCAGGTAACTACAGGCCAGTCAGTCTGACTTTAATAACGGGAAAGTTGGTAGAAACCATTATCAAGGACAGAATGAGTAGGAACATTGATGAACACGAGTTATTGAGGAAGACTCAGCATGAGTTCTGTAAGGGAAGATCTTGCCTCACTAACCTGTTACATTTCTTTGAGGGGGTGAATAAACATGTGGACAAAGGAGACCCAATAGATGTTGTTTGCCTTGACTTCCAGAAAGCTTTTGATAAGAAAGCTTGAGAGTCATGGAGTAAAAGGACAGGTCCTCTTGTGGATCAAAAACTGCCTGATTAATAGGAAGCAGAGAGTGAGTATAAATGGGCAGTCTTCACAGTGGAGGATGGTAAGCAGTGGGGTGCCGCAGGGCTCGGTACTGGGTCCCATGCTCTTTAACTTGTTCATAAATGATTTGGAGTTGGGAGTGAGCAGTGAAGTGGCTAAGTTTGCAGATGACACTAAATTGTTCAGGGTGGTGAGAACCAGAGAGGATTGTGAGGCACTCCAAAGGGATATGTTGAGGCTGGGTGAATGGGCGTCAACGTTGCAGATGAGGTTCAATGTGGCCAAGTGCAAAGTAATGCACATTGGGGCCAAGAATCCCAGCTACAAATACAAGTTGATGGAGTGTGAACTGGCAGAGACTGACCAAGAGAGAGATCTTGGGGTCATGGTAGATAACTCACTGAAAATGTCAAGACAGTGTGCGATTGCAATAAAAAAGGCCAATGCCATGCTGGGAATTATTAAGAAGGGAATTGATAACAAATCAGCCAGTATTATAATGCTCCTGTATAAATCGATGGTGCGGTCTCATTTGGAGTACTGTGTGCAGTTCTGGTCGCCGCACTTGAAAAAGGATATTATAGCATTGGAGAAAGTCCAGAAAAGGGCAACTAGAATGATTAAAGGAACACTTTCCCTATGGAACACTTTCCCTATGAAGAAAGGTTGAAACGCTTGGGACTCTTTAGCTTGGAGAAACGTCGACTGCGGGGTGACATAATAGAGGTTTACAAGATAATGCATGGGATAGAGAAAGTAGAGAAAGAAGTACTTTTCTCCCTTTCTCACAATACAAGAACTCATGGGCATTCAATGAAATTGCTGAGCAGACAGGTTAAAACGGATAAAAGGAAGTACTTCTTCACCCAAAGGGTGATTAACATGTGGAATTCACTGCCACAGGAGGTGGTGGCGGCCACAAGCATAGCCACCTTCAAGAGGGGTTTAGATAAAAATATGGAGCAGAGGTCCATCAGTGGCTATTACCCACAGTGTGTGTGTGTATATATGTGTATATTTGCCATTGTGTGACACAGAGTGTTGGACTGGATGGGCCATTGGCCTGATCCAACATCGCTTCTCTTATGTTCTTATGTTTATGGCCCGTGAATGATGTTATAAATATCCATATGGCCCTTGGCAGAAAATAAGGTTCCCAACCCCTGATTTAATCTGCATAATCTGCCAAGAGCCCCAGCAAGAAAGTCAGACTATAAAAAACATAAATAAATATAAATAAGTCTCCAAACTGATAGGCACCTTGCTGGTTCAACAGCTCCCACTAGCCACTTGTACTTAGCTGGGAAAGAACTGGACTTTCTGCTTCAGCCCCATGTTCCTGTAGAGGTTCCTGTTGCCAGCTGCTGCCTTACCTTGAGAAACCTACTTCACCTTTGCCATGCCTGCACAAGTTCTACAGCTTCTCTGTGGCGTTCAAAGCTCCTGCATCCTCTCTGCTTTGCTGTGAAGATGACCATTTCCCTGCTGCCAACCTTAGGGCAGTCAGTCCACACTGCCAGGCAAACTAGAACAATTAGTGCCAAACCAGAGCAATCAGTGAACAGAGAAGACTAAAATACCATAGACATGTCATTTCTATCATGATCATACCCTATATTTCCAACAATGAGCTTGGCATAGTTTATAGATATCTCATGACAACCTGGTGAAGTTAGTTAGGCTTTGAGTTATTTGCTCAAGGCCACAGTGTCTGAGTCCTGGTTGACTTGGAATCTGAACCTGGATCCTCTCCTTTATTTTTATTTTTTTATTTACCTTACATTTACCTTTCAAGCCCAATGCTGTAGTCACTATATTATGCTTACACTCACTGGGGTAGTATTAGCCTACATGGGATTAAGGGCAGAGGAGAAGGGGAGTAACAGTTGGATGGTAGATTGATATTAAGCATGTCCCTACTTGCCTGAAAAACTATCTAACCTGTTACATTTCTAAATCACCAAACGAACCACAGAATATTGACTTGCTTTGCAACTTCTCTAGAGATGGTTTTCAGTACAATTAAATAAAGGTTAATTAAGACAGACTACAGCAAAATTTTGACTAGATTCCAGTCAGGGAAGGGGTTTTTAATGCAAAGTTCCAGGCAGCTTCATGGTGCCTGTTAGCTTGTGTTCGCAAGATGGATATCAGTATCTAGAGAGCAAATGTGTTCACTGTTGGGCAAAATGTAGTTTATAGATCTGTTGTGTAATGGAACAGGTGAACTAATGAAGTGCTTACCGGCATACACTCTCAGAAATTGAACAGCTGCCCACGTATTCAGCTATCCCCAATCTCTTTCTGTTAGTCCTTCTCATTAGGGAGGCAGAGGGTCCTCCCTTATGTTTCCAGAGAGAAATTTCTGCTTTGATTATACTGAACTATCACCACAAGGAGAGTTCTCACCCCTCCCCAATTGCTCAGCAACTGTTGGCTTCCCTGCACACAGAGTAAATGAAAATTCAATATGAGATACACTGCAGCAGGCAGACTGCAGATTGCGATTCATTGCCATATAAACAACTATTACAGAAAGATTTTGTTACACTTTTGATTTCTGCAGGCAAAATTTTTGGAAGCAAAGGAAAGTAAATGGAAATGGATGCTTTAGGAAACATAGATGCAGATGGATGATGAGCAGTTTCAAGACAACTTTCTTCCAGCAAAGGCCGAGATTCCAAATATAGGCTGTAACAAAGGATGTAGGGTTTGGAGGTTATGATGGTGGCTAAGTGAAAGGGAAAACAAACAAAAAAGACTCTTCTTCATGATCCAAAGAGAGATTCAAGCACCAGAGCAGCGGTCCAAACAACTAGGCAGCAATAATCAAGAAGGAAAAAAGAAACAGGGCTAAATGGGAGCACTGAAACTTCCCAAACACCAGTGGGCTGGAACCACCCCAAAGTGTAAATTTTGTAAATAGGTGGAGAAGTCAAGTGATTGGTTAAAGGGAAAGGAGTGGTCCATGCTCCTGGGCCATTTTCGTTTGTCAATGTTTTGTTTATCAATGACTGCTTTCTGGACAATATTGGATTTATCTCAGTGGTGGTATCCATGATTAACTGTTGATCATGTCATGCATCATTGTTTGTTTATTTTTACTTAGATCATTTATACCTCACTTATCTCCCCAATGGGACTGAAAATAGCTTACATTGTTCTCTTCTCCATTTTATCATCACAGCAACTCTGAGGTAGGTCAGGCTGACCCAGCAAGCTTAGATGGCAGAGTGGAGAGGAATTCAAACCAGGATCTCCCAGATCCTAGTTTATTTATTTATTTATTCCGGGATTTATATCCCGCCCTTCCCACGAGTGGCTCAGGACGGCTTACAACAAACAATAAAACAATAAAATCGGAATAAGATAGTTACATTTAAATCAAACATTTAAAAACCTAAAAACCTTAAAACTAGTATTAACTATACGGTAATCACAGATATCTAGAGAGCTACATTAGTCCAGTCAGGCGTAAGCTAACCGGAAGAGGGTTGTCTTACAGGCCCTGCGGAACTGAGTAAGATCCCGCAGGGCCCTCACCTCTTCCGGTAGCTGGTTCCACCACATAGGGGCCATTGTAGAAAAGGCCCTGTCTCGAGTTGTCTTGAGACGCACTTCCTTGGGCCCGGGGATATTAAGGAGATTTTGGGTGCCAGACCTCAGTACTCTCTGGGGAACGTGTGGGGAGAGACGGTCCCTCAGGTAGGCAGGTCCCAGGCCATATAGGGCTTTAAAGGTAATGACCAGCACCTTGTACCGGACCCGGTATGTTATTGGAAGCCAGTGCAGAGCCCGAAGACCCGGCCGAATGTGTCCCCATCTTGGGAGGCCCAATAACAGCCGGGCCTCCCAAGTTTGACTTTCTAACTGCTACACTACAGTAATGGAGTAACCCCCCTGTAATGGAGCAGGTCTCCCCAGAACACAAATTGTGAGTAGCAACTTTGAATACTCAACACAGTTATTCCCTTCCACATCTACCATCAACTCATCAGCCAGAATGGGGGGGGGGCACCCTCCTAGGACTGGTGTTTTCTGTTGAGATAAGGTAGAAGCTGAATGACCCGTCTCTCTGTCTTCCAACTTTGCCCTCTTTGATTGCCTAATTTTCCAAAATAAATGTTTGTATTTTCTAAGTGTTTTAAATTGGATTGCAAATACTTTGCACAATCTTAAAATGTGTGGGAAATGTGTTCTATCCTGTACATTCTGCAAATGTGTGCCATCGTGATGAGTACCATTGGATGATTCATGCTAAGCAGGTGAAAATATAATTAAAATGCAGATGGTTCAAATGATGCACAACCTTTTGATGGGGTGTATCTAAGCCAAGGAAGTGAGCAAGTTGAGGGTGTGCTAGCAACAGCTTCCTGACCAGCCACCTGAATGCTGCCACTGCCTAGAAACAAAGTTATTTGAAATACTATTTAGTTTGAATTGTGAACAAATAATCAATGTGACCATGTGAACTGCTTAAATCAAGAGAACCTAAGCATTGCAAATAATGTAAACTCAATTTTCCATTGCCTTCTTTGTAAAGAATCATCCATGCTGTTGCTATGATGTTCAGCATCAATAAAGTATAGTGACAGGAGGAAGAGAAAACCTTAATTTCTGTCTGGTAGCAACAACAACAGGCTATTCAGGCCTGTGGCATATGAGCCACTAAAATGTGATTCAGTTTGTAGTTCATGGACAAGCCACAAATCCAATTGGCCTGCATAGGAACTGAACCAGGTTTGTGGGGTTGGGGCTTGAAATAGGTGAGTGTGGGGGCAGCTTGCTCCCACAGCTCAGTTGTTTTGTGCTCCAAACAGCTGGGCCATGGGGCCAGGCTACCCCTGCAGCTCAGCTGTTTCCAATCTAAACAACTGAGCCATAGGAGCAGGCTGTTTTGACTGGAAACAGATGAGCCATGGGGGCAACCTGCTTGGCATGGCTCAGCTGTGTAAAGGGATTTCTTGGGCAGCTAGCTCCAGTGGATGCCGGTCCAAGAAAGTCCCTTTAAACAGCTGAGCCATGTACAGCAATTTGCCAGTGCTGCCCAAGAAAGCCCTTTTAAACAGATGAGCAAGCTGCTCTTATGACTCAGCTATTTAAAGGGGCTTTCTTGGGCAGCCAGCCCCAGGCTTGGAGCCATTTAAACTCCTGCTTTCTGTTGCCCACATAAAGTAATGTTTTAAATAGCTCCCAGCCATTTAAACCAAACAGCTGAGTTCCCTGCCACTCAGTTGTTTTTCATGAAGAACAGAAAGTAGGAGTTTAAACCCCTGCTTTCATGGCAGTTCTTCAGTTCTTGAACATTGCTTCATGAACCAACCAAAATTCATGACAAACCTCAGAGCTGAAGATGAGGGTCACATAAAAAATAGGCTGGTGTGTGTGTGAGATGGAGAGAGGGAAGCAGAGAAAGGTCAGGATATGAATGTTGCCTGGAGGAAATAGTTTGGGAAGGGATGCAGGGGAAAATCTGGTGCCCCTACAAGTCCTTGCAGTTTCCCCAGTGTACAGCTGGGCCATGGTTTTCTCAAGTATAATCTGCCAGAGGAGAGAAAAAGGAAAAGTAGAAAAGAGGGAAGCAGATAAAGGTTGTAATGTATTGGCTGAAATACGCGCCCACGCGCAGAGGCGGCTGGGTATCCCAGGCATCTCTAGCGCGGGGCGCGGAATCCCCGCCTACTACATCCACGGCGGGAAGTTTGACAGGCCAGGATTGGCCCGACCTGTACAGGAGGCTGAACCGGGTAATGTACATAAGCGGGGCCCGGCCTGCGTGCTGGTACTCTTGCAACGTGCTCCTAATAAACTATGTTGCCCTACTCTCGTCTCCGCTTCGAGTACGTTACACTGGCGACGAAGGTGGGATCTTAGCCTCAGCGGCTACCACGGAGATCTAGGGCAACCACGAGGCCTGACCACCGCCGCCATGGCCACACAGAACGGAACCACCGGCTACATCGAGACATTCGACCCCGCCAATCCCGAGGCCTGGGAGTCCTACGCGGAGCGGGTCGAGTTCTACCTAAGGGCCAACAAGGTCACCGACGCATGCTCAAAGAGGGACGTTCTCCTGAGCATCTGCGGGCCAGCCACGTTCGAGATCGCCAAGGGTCTCTCGGCTCCCGCCCGCCTCACGGAGAAGTCCTACGAGGAGATCATCAGGCTCCTCACCGGTCATTTCTCGCCACAGCCTTCGCGGGTGGCCCGTCGGTTCCTGTTCCACAGAAGAGACCAGGCCGTGGGGGAATCGGCCGCCGACTACCTGGCGGCTCTCTGCAAAATCGCCGGGAACTGCAACTTCCCCCAGCTGGAAGACACCCTGGCCGACCGATTCACGTGGGGCCTCCGCGACGAGAGGCTCCAGCAGAAGCTCTTCGCCAAAGAAGAGCTCACCCTCCAGAGCGCCTTCAGCGAGGCGGTGGCATTCGAGAGGACCTCCAGGACCTTCCCCAAGGCCCGGACAGAAGCCGCCCACCACGAGGAGCTGGACCACGACTGCCCAGAGGAGGAAGAAGCCCACCAGCTGCGCCGCCCAGCCGGGCCACCCAGCAGAGCCGCCCAACGCCCCCGAGCGGCCGAACGACCCCCACCGACGGAGAGGGTTCCGGCCACCAAGTGCGCCAGCTGCGGCGACCCCCACGACAGGCGGGACTGCCGATACCGGAACTGGGACTGCCGGAGCTGCGGAAAAACGGGCCACATTGCGAGGGCTTGCCGAGCCAAGCCCAACCGCCGGAGGCCGACCACGCATCACGAGTCGGCGGAGTTCCATTCCACGGACTCCACGTCCCTGCAGGTACTGAACTTGCCCCTCTCCACCCCCGATAAAATCAAAATGGCGGTCCTCATCGAGGGGAACCCCTGCCAAATGGAAGTGGACTCTGGTTCCTCCATCTCCATTATAGCGGAGGAAACCCTGAGGAAGCTGTGCCCCCCCCAGCGGCTGCAAATAAGGCCGGCGAACTTCATACTCCGGGACTTTCAGAAGAATCCGGTGCAAATCGCGGGGTGGGCGCGGGTGCAAGTCGAGCGGGGGTCCTTCTACGGCCCGCTGGACATCCTGGTGGTAAAGCGCCAGCTTGCCACCCTGCTGGGACTGGCGTGGTTCAAACCCTTGGGGATCCGGGTGGAGGGGGTGGGGCAAACCCTAACACCCAGGGGGTTCGGGGAGATATGCCAAGAGTTCCCTGACGTGTTCGATGGGTCTCTAGGGAGCTACAAAGGGCCGGCCATCTCCCTACCGCTAGACCCCACGGTCCAGCCGATTCGGCTTAAGGCGAGGAGGGTCCCGTTCGCTTTAAAGCCAAAAATAGAGGCCGAACTAGACCGCCTCACAGCCCAGGGAGTCCTGGAGCCGGTGGACTATGCCACCTGGGAGACCCCCATCGTAACCCCCATCAAGCCAAACGGGGAGGTGCGGATCTGTGCAGACTATAAATGCACGATAAACAAGGCACTGCAGGATAACCCCTACCCAGTGCCGGTGGTAAGCCACGTTCTGGCTGCCCTAGCGGGGTCCAAGATCTTTGGGAAGCTGGACCTGGCACAGGCCTACCAACAGCTCCCGGTAGATGCTAAGACGGCGGAAGCCCAAACGATAGTGACACACAGGGGGGCCTTCAGGGTGAGGAGGCTCCAATTCGGGGTTAGCGTCGCTCCCGGGATCTTCCAGAGTATAACGGACGCTCTTCTGAAAGGGATCCCGGGAGTCCAGCCGTTTTTTGATGACGTGCTAGTCGCCGCCCCGGACCCCGAAGAATTCGGCAACCGCCTAAGAGAGGTACTCCGCCGGTTCCAGGCAGCGGGGCTCAAAGTCAAGAGGGAGAAATGCCTGTTGGGGGTCCCACGGGTGGAGTTCCTGGGGTTTGCCGTAGACGCAGCGGGAATCCACCCAACGGAAGAGAAGACCTGAGCCATTGTGCAAGCGCCAGCCCCCACCTGCAAAGCGGAGCTACAAAGCTTCTTGGGGGTGCTTAACTTTTACCATTCATTTCTCCCCCACAAGGCGGCCCTAGCAGAGCCCCTGCACCGCCTGCTGGACAAAAAAGCACCTTGGGTTTGGGGCAAACGCCAAGCGGCCGCGTTTCAGGCAGTTAAGGATGTGTTGGTGTCTAATGCGGTGCTCCACCATTTTGACGAGGGCCTCCCCGTCATCCTGGCATGCGATGCGTCGCCATACGGGGTGGGAGCAGTCCTGGGGCACCAACTACCCGACGGGAGGGAGGTACCGGTCGCATACTACTCCCGCACACTGACACCAGCCGAGCGCAACTACGCGCAAATAGACAAAGAGGCACTGGCAATCGTGGCGGGGGTCCGCAAGTTCCACGAATATCTGTACGGGCGGAGGTTCACTATTGCCACCGACCACAAGCCTCTCCTAGGCCTGTTGGCCCCTGACCGGCAAACCCCCCAAATTCTCTCACAGCGCGTGTTGAGGTGGAACCAATTCCTCAACTCCTACACGTACACACTGGTGCACAGGGCAGGCAAGGCCATGGGCCACGCGGATGCGCTCAGCCGCTTGCCGCTCCCAGAAGTAGGCCCAGACCCCGCCCCCGCACACCAGGTCATGATGATAGAGAGCCTCCCGGAGCAGCCCCTCCACGCGGCGGAGGTCGCCAAGGCAACACAGAAACACAAAACACTGGCGAGGGTGCTCGACTGGGTGATGAGGGGCTGGCCGGAGGGAAACATGGGGGAAGAATTCAAACCATACATGACCAGGAGGGAGGAACTAGCCGCGCACAAGGGGTGCCTATTATGGGGAAGCAGGGTGGTGGTCCCGCCTCCGCTGCAAAAGCGAGTCCTGGAATCCCTACACGAGACCCATCCCGGCATAGTCCGAATGAAGGCGTTAGCCAGGAGCTACGTCTGGTGGCCGGGAATGGACGGGGAGATTGAGACGTGGGTGCGCAGGTGTCAAACGTGTCAGGAGTCAAGGCCTGCGCCCCCCAGCGCCCCCGCCACACGGTGGGAGTCCACCCGGAAGCCCTGGTCGAGGCTCCACATCGATTTTGCGGGGCCATTCCAGGGTCAAATCTTCATGATCATTGTGGACGCCTATTCCAAATGGCTGGAGGTCATTCCTGTAGGGTCCACCTCAGCGGCCGCCGCCATCAAAGCGCTGCGCAGGGTCTTGTGCACACACGGTATTCCGGATACCATAGTCTCGGATAACGGGACAGCATTCACAGCGGCGGACTTCCAAGGGTTCCTCAATAGATACCTGATTAAACACATTCGCTCCGCCCCCTTTCACCCGGCCACCAACGGCCAGGCGGAGCGGATGGTCCGCACAACCAAGGAAGCCTTAAGCCGCATCGTTCAGGGAGACTGGGACCACAGACTAGCTGCGTTCCTTTTCGACAACCGGGTCACCCCCAACCCGGCCACCGGGGTCAGCCCGGCCGAGCTCCTCATGGGGCGCAAACTCATAACACGGCTGGACCGACTACACCCTGACAGGACCGCTGACCCCAGCGGAAGTCCCGAGGTCCGGGACGCGGCAAGGGGGTTCTTCGCAGGCGACCCAGTTTATGCCCGGAACTACGCGAGGGGACCCGAATGGGTGGCGGGCAGAGTGTTACGAGTAACGGGGTCCCGCCACTACGACATATCGACCGAGGGGGGCCAGGTCCTACGGCGGCACATCGACCAGCTACGCCGCCGGACGCTGCCCGAGGACCCGGCAGACATAGAGGAGGCGGAGCCAACCAGAGGCCGGCCAGACGAAGCGCCCCCAACGACAGCAGGGCCGCCGCCCGAAGTGCAGGGGCCCACCGAGCCCGACCGGCCCGAGGAACCAAACCCACCGCCTCTGGCGGCATCACAACCCCCAGACGTGCCCGCCAGGGAAGCAGCGCCCCCCCACAGGACCTTCCCAGACGGTCCACCAGGGAGAGCCGACCGCCCGCGTATCTTAAAGACTATGTTCGTTAACTAGGGGGGGAGGAGTGTAATGTATTGGCTGAAATACGCGCCCACGCGCAGAGGCGGCTGGGTATCCCAGGCATCTCTAGCGCGGGGCGCGGAATCCCCGCCTACTACATCCACGGCGGGAAGTTTGACAGGCCAGGATTGGCCCGACCTGTACAGGAGGCTGAACCGGGTAATGTACATAAGCGGGGCCCGGCCCGCGTGCTGGTACTCTTGCAACGTGCTCCTAATAAACTATGTTGCCCTACTCTCGTCTCCGCTTCGAGTACGTTACAAAGGTGGTTGGCCAGAAGGTGGAAAAGAGAGAAACCATGATGGTGGGAAAAAACTAGCAAGGGAAGGGGAAAATGAGATGCCCCATAAGTGTTTGTGGGTCCTAGATGATTTTAAAAAGTAGAAGCATTTGCTTAAAGGAACAATTTGATATGAAATCATATGTAGAAAAAAGATGCAGTGATGGGAATCTCATGCAGTTTTCTAACAAAAATCTGAAAAGACAAACATTATTCCTTAAGAACTAGTGAGAAAGTAGAAAAGGAAGACAAATTTAAAGGCTGTTAAATTGGTAATCTTGTTAAGAATATGCTAGCGTGATCTGAGCTAGTAGCAGGCCCAGGGATTGTTACTATAATAGGATTAGCTTTCGATAATGGTTGTGTGTATTACAGCAGGAGAGTTCCTGCCATGTGGTTAAATTTTATCTTTGATAATGAGATAAGAAGATTAGGAATGCAGTAGTCTCCTTTATAAATGACAGACTTTGGTGCTTTCCAATTTGTTCTGATTAGCCTATTTCCTCTTCAGACCCCACTAAAGAAGACCTCCAGGTTAATTAATAGTGGAATCTGTTCCCTACGGTATTAACCCCAAAAATCTCATAAGATGCAAAAGGGAACAAAAAAGAGTAAACCACCAAGTTCTGCCAAACATTTGCTAAGTGGATTCTTATCAACAGTAGACTAAAGAATGATCTAGGGGCACAGAAACCATTGCTATCATCCAAATAATGGCTCACCAGTGGTGAGGCAGAACCTCCATGGTTTAAAGATTGGAGCAGTGTCTATATATTGCGGCTCCCAACCGGAGGCAGGCTGCACAGCCTTGTCTCTGGGTGCCATTTGCCCCTTTGTAAGGAGGAGGAGCAGGCAGGGCATTATGGGAGATGAGGGCAAAGCAGGCATGCCTTAACGGCTGTCTCTGCTTCTGCCTCCCAGTCTTCGTCTTGTGCTCGGGGAGCAGAGAGCTTGGATGAGCTCCTCCTGTCCTGCTCGTCATGGGATCTTTCAGCGCATTGGTTTTCATGCCGCCATGAGCAGCGGTGACGATCCCTCAGCTGAACTTCAGAGGAAGGGGCTGTAGCTCAGTGTTGGCGGTTTCCTGATGGCCGCAGCCACTTTTGAGCATCAAGGGATGGTGAGCACCCAGTTTTCGGCCACATGGAGGCGGCGGGAGCTTTTTTTGGCGTGGCGGTTTGCTGCTGGCTGGGTTTTTAAGCCAGCGTTTTTTCTCTGCCTTTTCCTGGGGGTTGTTCCCCCTCTGTAGCTGGGAATATCGGGTCTAGCTTTGGGGACCTCTTCAGTCCCCCTGTCCTGATTGTTGGGGTGGTCTGCACTGTTGCTGGGCGGGCCGTTTAGGGGTCTAGCTTTGGGGCCCTCTTCATTCCTCCCATCCTATTGTTGGGATGGTCTTCACTGTTGCTGGGCGAGGCGGCGGCCATTTTCACTGCTTATTACTTCCCTGTTGCTGGACAGGGCTGCGGCCATTTTCTCTGCTTATTACTTTCCTGTTGCTAGGCAGGGTGATGGCCATTTTTTGTTAGTCTCTGCTTAGAGCCACCCCCACCCCCCACCCCCGGTTTTTTGCAGGCTAGATATTGGGCTCGCTAGCCATGCCTAAGGGGCAAGGAAAATTAAAGGGCAAGATCCCTGCACCAAAATCCCAGCCTTGCCAGCCAGTTTCTTATAAGCACCTGGCGCCTCAGCCTATATCATCTGAGGACAAGGATGACTCCTTTGAGCAGTCTGTATTAGCTAGGTTGGCTGCTTTGGAGGGTTCTAGTGGCAAGCCCCATATCACAGAGGTTGGGGGTAAGAAGGGCGTTTCATCCAAAGCTGTCAAGGCTGCTGATAGGAAACAGTTGCAAGAAGAGATTCTTAACCGCTTGTCTTCTCTTGAGAGCAGGTCCGGCCCTGTTGAGACGGATGGAGCGTCACTTTTCCCGGTGGAAGTTCCTGATCTGCATGCCTGGCAAGGTGTGCAGTTTGGTAGGGGCGAGTCTGTATAACGCACTAATGTAGTGGCCCTGGGGGCCGTGGGGGCAGTCAGATACATTTGGGCCCATGGCCAATAGCCAGACTGCCGTGTTTACTAATCCTCAGCCTTGGGCTTGGGGTTTTAATTTGGCTAACCCTCTAGCATCTTGGGGTGGCCTGCCTGGCCAGTTTCCTGGACTGTCCTCAGCCCCTGTGGTGGCTGGGGTTTCCCTTATCCCTGGGGCCCATCTTACTCTTCGGTGCCTGCTAAGGCCTTACCATTTGGTGATCTGACTCTTCCCTTAAAGGATCACTTGTTGCCAGTCACCAAGGATAAAATATTAAAGGGTGAATTTGTGGACCATTTTTCCTGCTCTACAGGGAGCTTGAGAAAAAGGATAAGGAGGACCTGGATGACAGGGAAAAGGAGAAAATCAAACGTTGTAAAGTTGATAGCACCTGGGCAAATTGGGTGCCCAGTTTCATTATTTACACCGGAATAATTTCCAGGTCTCATCCATGGAAGGCCACTTCCCTTTTCCAGTATTTTGATATCATATACAAGAGCTACACCAGCTTTAGTGGACCTGCCTGGCTTCAGTAAGATGAGGAATTAAGGATGAGGGCCGCCTTGAACCCATCCCTTCAATGGGATCAAATTCAGCCACAGTTGTAGCTGCAGGTTATGTCTCCAGCGAGACCTAATCTCGGAGATAGGTCAGACAGCGGCCATGTTGTGCAGCGCACAGCCGCTGCTTCTGGCTCCTACGGTAATGCAGGGCAGGCAGTTCAAAGCCACTTGCTCTGCTGGGAGTTTGGGTTGCAGGGTGTGTGTGGAAGGAAAAGCTGTCCATTTAAGCACGAGTGCCCTCTGTGCGGAGGGTCTCACTCCTTTACGAATTGTTCCCGGGGTAAACCCAGGAGGGGGCTGCGCAGGCAGGGCTCTGGTGGGATAAATAAGCTTTTTGGAAAAGGGCCCCAGCCCAATAAGGATGACAGTGCTTGAGGTCTGGCCCCATAATTATCCTAAGGGTGAGGATAGAGTTTACTTGTTCAATGGCTCTAAGTTCGATTCCAGAATTCCTTGTCAGGAACCCAGAAAGCCATGTGTTGTTGTAAGCCGCCCTGAGCCACTTGTGGGAAGGGCGGGATAGAAGTCACCAAATAAAATAAATAAATAAATAAATAAATTTATGGCCAATAACTTGAAGTCAGTTACACGTATGGAGCATATAGTTCGACAAAAAACAGGGAAAGAATTGCTGAGGGCAGGGTGATTGGTCCATTTCCTGCACCTCCTGTGAGTTCTCTGCGGGTCTCTCCTTTGGGCATTGTGCCTAAAAAAGACCCCAGGGGAGTTTAGATTGATCCACCATTTATCTTACCCTCGTGGGGAGTCAGTGAATGATGCCATACCCAAGGTATTGTGTACCGTGCGGTATACATCTTTTGATGCAGCGGTTCACATGGTGAGGCGCTGTGGGGTGGGTGCTGAATTGGCAAAATGTGATATAAAGTCTGCCTTTCACCTTCTCCCGGTTCATCCTTTGGATTTTGAATTGCTGGGTTTTCAGTTTGATGGGCAGTTTTACATGGATAGGGCCTTGTCCATGGGGTGCTTTGTTTCTTGTGCTGCATTCGAGCGCTTTAGCTCTTTTTTAGAATGGGGTGTGTGCTGTAGGGCTGTGGTGCATTACCTTGATGACTTTTTGTTTGCCAGCCCTTTGGGCTCTGGCCAGTGTGCCTGCTTGCTGGTGGCCTTTACAGTGCAGTCTGAGGAGTTGGGCATCCCCCTAGCCCATGAGAAGACAGAGGCCCTACCCAGCAAATGACATTCTTAGGTGTTGAACTAGATTCCTTGCAGCAAACCTCTCGCCTCCCAGGGAAAAAATTTGTAAGGCTCCAGGGGCTGGTTGCCCAGTTTTTGTTGCGGTGGAAGGCAATCTTGAAGAAGTTGCCACAGTTGGTGGGACACCTAAACTTTGCTTGTAAGGTGGTCACTCCTGGCCGTCTACACCAGCCGCATCACAGAATTAGGATTTCCGGATGCATATGGGAGGACCTCTTCTTGTGGCAGGAGTTTTTGACCTCATTTAATGGTGCCTGCTTTTGGAGGGAGGATTTGAGGTTGGAAGCCGATTACATCCGATGCTGCAGGGTCCTTGGGATTTGGCGTCTATTTTCATGGACACTGGTGTGTGGAGGACTGTCCTATGGAATGGGTAGATGCCAGGTGGACCAGGGACTTGACCTTCTTACAGTTCTTCCCGATCTTGGTGACCATTTGGTTGTGGGAAAATGAGTTGGTAGACCACACAGTCCACTTTTGGTGTGAAAATTTAGCTCTGGTGCATGTCATCAGTTCCCTCACTTCTAAATCACCCAGGGTTATGAAGTTAGTTCGGGCTTTCACACTGCAATGCCTGCGGTGGAATATTTTATTTTTAGCCAGTCATGTGCCTGGGGTGGATAATGGGGTGGCTGATGCTGTCTCTCGCAAACAGATGCAGAGGTTTCATCGGCTCACCCCAGATGCAGATCTTCTTCCTACAAGGATGCCCCTGGAGAATTGGATGATTGGCAGGTCAAGGCTGGCAGAGTGATAAGTATTGCTATTGCTCCTAGCACTAGAAAATCATACACAAGGGCAGTGAGCCAGTTTGAGAAGTTTAGGAGCACCATAGGTTACAGCATGGAATGGCCTCTTCCAGTGGAGCATTTACTCCACTATTGCATATCATTGCAGCGCAGGGACCTGGCAGTTCGATCCATTTGGGGCCGGTTGTCTTCTTTGGCTTTTGCCAGTAAAGCCATGGGGTTACAGGAACTAACTAGTGATTTCCGCATTCGAAAGATGCTCAAAGGGTGGGCCAGAGAGGCCGGGGTTAGGTCAAATGCAAGGCAGCCAATTTCACCTGTAATTCTTAGGGGTTTACGGTCAGTCTGGGGCCAGGTGTGTAGATTGGAGTATGAAACACTTCTCTTTCATGCTGCCTCCCTGGTGGCATTTTTTTGGGCTCTCCGGATGAGTGAGCTGATAGCTTAGTCCAGAGGGGATGTTTATGGAAGGGCCTTATTGAGCCAAGACATTCCCATTGCTGATGGAGCGGCATATATCACAGGGCGTCTTTCTAAGACTGACCAGCTGCAGTGAGGGAACACTATTAGTTTGGGCACCTGTTCCGAGGGGGAACTGTGTCCTGTAGCGGCTTTAACGTGCTATCTAGCTGCCCGTGGTTCTGGGGCTGGTCTGTTGTTCTGGCATGGGGACAGTAGTCCCCTGACGAAGCATCAGTGTTGGTCTCTGTCAAAGCTCTCGTCAGGCTTGGCCTGGCAGGGGTTAAGTTTGGCACTCATTCTTTCCGCATAAAGGCGGCTTCTACGACGGCGCCTCTGGGGTACTCCCCACCGTCCATTCAGAAGCTTGGTAGGTGGCGTTTCTCGGCCTATAAAGGCTATGTCCACCCTCTGGCACTGCAGTAACTGGCATCAGGTTATTGAGAGTGTGGTTATTCACTGTTTTCTTCTTTTCTCAGGTGCTGTTGTCCATGGGGAAAGATGACGCTTTGTGTTTCTGGGCTGCCCATAGGGCCAGGAGGACTTCGGCTGGGTCATAGCTGGGGCTCAGCAAGTGGGCTACCATAGAGTGGCGTGGACGGCGGGGTCTCCATTGGTCGGGCCTGTTGCCCTTGCTTTTTGAAAACGTTCATATTTTGTTACCACATGTTGTGGTGACACATTTGGGAGGAAATGATCTAGGCTTGCTCAAGGGTAAAGCCCTTGTGCTGCAGGCCAAGGATGACTTTTGAGTCATTAGGAGTCGTTGGCCTCAGGTTTTGATTGTGTGGTCGGCCATGATCCCGCGCCAGGTATGGAGTGGGGCAAGGGATCCAAGGGCGATTGAGAGAGCTTGCCATAAAGCCAATTTAGAAATTTAAAAAGCCCTTGAGGGGGGGTTGGGGCACTTTCTCCCGCATCCTGATTGCACGGATTTATACAGGATTGATGGCATCCATCTTTTTGATAAGGGAAACGACACTTTTTTGGATGACTTAAAACTTGGGCTTCGGGAAGTGCTAGGCATTTAGTGGCCTCAGCTGCCTAAAGCAGAGTCTTGGCCTCGCGGTGGCTGGGTTTTTTGCATAACTTCCGTTAGAGTTCTTTCCCCAGCCATTTCAACTATTTAGCTTGTATTATCTAGTGTGGTAAGTTCCCTGTATTTAGAGATGCCTTAGGAGACGCTGATTTCATTAGGTTGAAATTATGCACAGGCTAATCAGACCTAATTAATCTACCTTCTGCAATGTGAAATAGGCAAAAAAAAAAGAATTTGTGTCTAGTCACAGGCAACCAGATTCTTCTGGCCATTTTGAGAAAAACCCTCAGAATTCTTGCCTGGCCTTGAACTGACCACTACTAGCTAATTTCACACAGCTGTATGTGAAATTTCACACAGTTCAGTTCCATTTTAGCTTAAAAAAAAAGTCTGCCTCTGATACAAAAGGGAGCTTTTTAAAACATACTAACCAGACCCACTTTGACTGACTGTTTTACAACAACAAAAGCTCATGTCTTCTGTTTTTACAAATATAGTGCCAATACTTTAATGAATGCTGACTAAGAGTGGGATCTGCAAAGTTACCTGTCTGGACTAAAGGAAACAAATCCAGACTCCTGGAAGTCTTTCAGTAATAGCTGATGTTGCAGTTTTGCATGTCTTCCAGGAATTGCTAAGGTTTCTTTTTGTTTGTTTGTTTTTTGTAGGGATTGCTAAGAGTCCAGCAGAAAATCAGAACCACTGGAGAATCACAGATGAATGGGAAACTACTGCAGATTTCCCCAGGATTCCCATATGGCTGGCAGCAATCAGATTAACTGACTGAACATTTCAAGGTTGATGCATCTTACAGAGCAGTAATTCTAAGAATACTAAAGTAAGCCCCAATGAACAGACATGAGTAGGATTCTGAGTACACCTGCTTTAGAAGAATCTGTTACAATATCATCCAACAGAGCTACTAGTGAATTTCAACCCAGGAAGTTCCTGCATGAATAAACAACATTTCAATAAGTGTTGGGAAGTTTCTCATGAACAATATATACATTCCTACACACAGCTCCATAGGTGTATGCTAGCATGAATTTCAAAAGGATCCATTTCCATGAAGCCAGGTTATCTTTGGAACCTCTGATTGGGTTCAAGACTTACATTTAACAATGCTAGGATAATAGTGGAAGGATCACAGCCAGACCTTGATATTTGTTTGAGCCAGGTTCTTGCTTGCATACACGAATTCTGCTTTCACTATACGATCTGATTGAAGCCTGTTTAAATTATTTAATGTGAGGTTGATGAAGGTTATTGTGCGGTTTCAGTACTATTCTGTAGTTTTCCCATGTCCAATGTTCCACTGTGTAAACTTCCAAAAATGCATTGTGAATTTCTGCTAACTTTGCTTCTGTGAATGTATGCATGTTGACATTTGGATGAGCATTTTATAGATTTTATATAGATCAAGAGGGTAGCCATGTTAGCTGGTCTGTAACAGTAGAAAAGACCAAGATTCCAGTAGCACATTAAAGCAGGGGTGTTGAACTCATGAGGGCCAGATCTGACATAAATGAGACCTTGTTGGGCTGAGCCATGTTGGGTTGGGCCAGGCCATGTTGGGCTGGGCCATGCTGGGCCAGGCCATGAGTGTACCTATTTAAGATTAGGTATCAGAGATATAAACTATAAATGACACAAACACAATTAATTTTTTTAAAAATATATATAATATACTTAAAACATTAATAATAATACGTTTATTTTTGTATAATAATAATAATAATAATAATAATAACTTTATTTTTATATCCCGCCCTCCCCTGCCAAAGGCGGGCTCAGGGCAGCTCACAGACATGGATTCAAGTAAAACAATGTAATTCATGATTCCATGATTCAAGTAAAACAATGTAAACAGTTTTAAATATAATCAATTACATAATAAAATTTTTTAAAATAGATAAAATATATAAATTAGGTGTTAAAATACTGTAAGTCATAATATCCCGCCCTTCCCCGCCAAAGGCAGGCTCAGAGCGGCTCACAGAGCATGGTGTATACCATGTTTACAGTAGAATGCAATCATATAAAAACAGTTAAAATATAATTGACTTTCATTTATAAATTAAGTTAAAAGTTAAATAAACAGTTGTGCCAGATAAATTATTAATTAAGGTGCTACAATTCAGAATACGTACAAGATGGCTAGATGTCATTTAGCCGGGTTCCGTCTCAAAAGCGAGCTGAAAGAGGGCAGTTTTGCAAGCCCTGCGAAACTGATTCAGGTCTTGCAGGGCTCGCACCTCTTCTGGTAGTTGATTCCACCATCGGGGATTCCACCATTAACACTTGGTCTTAAAGGTGATTTCTTTGTATTTCTCCCATGGGATCCAGGGATCTGGGCAAAGGAAGCTCTGACTCTTTCCTTCCTTCCTCAGGGGACCAGGAGGCGGAGAAGCCTCAGCCAATAAAAGGAAGAGAGGCTTGGCTCAGTAAATCTGCTGTGCGATTGAGAGAGTCTGGCAAAGTAAGCTATTCCTCCCCAAGGGAGGAGCTTCAGCCAATGGAGAAAACAGAGGCTTTGCTCAGTAGTTCCTGTGCAATTGAGCAAGCCTTGCAAAGCAAGCTGTTATGCAGAAGGAAGCAAGAGAGAGGGAGAAGGAAGCAGACGGCAGTGAGTTGCTCACGGGTCTGATAGGAGCCCTCCGGGGGCCTGATTTGGCCCCTGGGTCACATGCTTGACACCCTCTGCCTTAAAGACTAACAATATTTGTGGCTGGGTATGAGCTCAGTTCAGATAGGTTTTGTATATGCTTGCTAGGTGTTGCTATTTGTACTTTCACATTGATAATATGTATCCAAAGAAGACTTCCCACTCCCACAAATTCTAGGAAAGCAAATTAAATTGGATGAAAAGAATACAGCTGATCCATTCCATAGTCAACTCACACATGGTCAGCTTGCATTGGAATGGTGCATTCTGGGGATAATTTGTTTATGGGAAGAATTAAAAAAATATCCTTAATGCGGAAATACTGGACCGGCAACAGATTCCTCCCCCCTCCCATAATCTTAAAAATGTATTAATGTTGTGAAGCCATAGGGAATTTTATGGAACTCAGAGGTTCATGTGTGTAAATCAATATTTGGAATCAATTAGTGGTTCAAAAAGTTGCATTCATTTTAGATGTAGTTTTGAATCCTCCACTTCTAAATATGAGTCTACGGGTGAGGTCAGACATTCATAAAATCCCGCTACGGGCATGAGTGAAGTCCGGAAGCATGTCAGATTTTAAGCGGTTGTCCAAACGTCAGCATCTGCAAATGGTGGTTAGCTCGTTCAAGTCCCGCGTTGAGATGACTGGGGCGCGGACTAATTTGATACTGCTTTAAATCCGGAACAAAATTCTTCTGACGGTTCCTGAGCAGAATTTCTCTGTTTGAACGCTCCATCATTGGCAACTTGTCAGAAGCGCACCACTGCTTCCCTCCCAAAGCCCCCTGCAAGTGATATCACGGCGCCAGTGAATGAGCGAGCGAATGTTGGCTCGATAAATCATTTGCCCACCCCTATGTCTGGAAACAAAACTAACTTTTGAAAGTAGATGTGAACTAGATGTGAACTGATTTGAATTCCTGGGGGTTTTTTTTGCATGCGTAGTGCTCGTGCTGGAAAAGTAGTGCCAACGGACTAGCAAAACTGTTAGTGATCCGACCCATTTAAAAACGACGCGCTGCAGATAGCGGGCATCACTGCGCCTGCACTAATGCAGATTGACGTCTCATGAAACGAGGTCCAGTAGAACACTCTGATCGACCAGCGACGCGACCCACATGGGATAGAATAGAACAGATAGAATGGCTGTTGTCTGATAGGAAAATTGGTTGTGCGGATTATAATAGAGGCGTGCTGCAGATGGATTTAATGGTGAGTGTGACCACACCCTAAGACAAGCAGTTAGAAAAGTTTCTATACTCCAAAAATTCCCTAACAGAAACAATTTAGGCATCAGGGAAAGTCCAGTATACAGATGTCTGCACTTTCACTCTGTGTTCCTGGTGTCTGAACTTTCCTGTTGCAAAGTGAAGCCAGCTGGGAAGTGTGAACATCTCTCCTATTTCCACCTGAGTTGTCAGCAATGTGCACATAAGTACATGCACATCCATTACATTTTTTTAAAAAACCAACCAGACAGCACATTCTGTGTTTGATGCACAGCATTAATCTGGATGATTAAACACAAAGTATGTGCATGTGAAGCTAACTCAGAGTGAGCTGCCTGATCAAACCTTCCTACTACAACTTAAACTGGTGCAATTAGAGGCAATGGCCAGACTCTGCCAAGCCTGTAGTCTGATCGCAGCCTAAGGGTTCGCCAGGATTCAGTCCTGTAACCTGATTTGAAAACCAAAGAACATGTGAAAAGGGGCTATAAGCATCTGAAAATGGCTTTTTTCAACTCTTCATAACCTGCATCCTTTACCTTTCTGTGATTTCCAGGCAGACTTGAAACCTAGCATCTTGATTTATACATTTATTTTATTTCATTTCAGATCTGTATATCCTTACTTTTAATTCATATCTTCAAGGTGGTTTACATAAATACTAAAGCATTAATAAAATACAATATGAAATTATATAAAAGCAAACACATTAAAGTATCAATAGTAGCAGCTAGCTCAATCTCACATCATTAACATAATCGACAATCTGTGCAAACAGAACTGTTTTAATATAATACCTAGAAGTCATGATATATGTGAGCCAGAGTAGTATAGTGGTTAGAGTGTCAGGCAAGGATCTTGGAGATCCAGGTTTGAATCCCTATTGTGCCTTGGAAACCAGCTGGGTTACATTGGACCAGCCTCTCTTTGTCCCTCAGTTTTACCTATCTCACAGAGCTGTAAGGATGTAAGGATATAATGGAAGAGATGAAAATGATATTGGAAGCCACTTTAGGTCCCCCCCACTGGGGGAAAAGCAGGGTATAAATATATATATTAAAGATGCTGCTTGTACAAGTAAGGGGAGGGAATTCCACAGATGGAGTAGAACTTTAGAAAATACATGATCAGTGCTATCTGTCTCATTTCAGAAGGAGAGACTAACCAAAACAGAAGCTTTCATAATAATTGTATAGGAACAAGTAATTATTTCAGACTAAGACATTACAAATTAACAAAGCACTATAGCAACAATTCACCTTTCTTCCCACAGCATCTCCTAAGCTTTTTTTTTTTTTTAGTTATGGAGATACATTTACATTTTGCAGCAGTTAGCATGCCATCAATTAATTACATTTCAGTAAGCACTGATTTAAAATTAAGAATTCCTAGCTAATTGCAACATAACTAATAAGCCAGTGTGCTTTTTACTTAAGGTAGAAGCATTTCATAATGAGATTTGGGGCTGCTCTGTAATGATAACTATCAGCATGCCATTTAGAAAGCATGAGAGACTCTCATAGTTTTTACCTTATCATTCTGAAAACAGGCAAAGGCGGGCTTAATGGAGCTTGTAAGTAAACTCAAGGCTTGCTGTTTGCCAAATGCTTTAGCATATTTTGCAGCTGTTGATGACAAGTGAAGAATAAATCTGTGTCTGAGCTGGCTATGAGCTGGCTATGCTAGGTTGAGCTGAGCTGGCTAGCAGGCTATGCTAGGTTTCTAGATACACACTCAACATTCATTGCCACATAATTCTGTTTGTATCTATGATCTGGGGCTAAGAAAAGGATTGCCTTGCATTTAAATCCCAAGCTAGAGCTGGGAACCAAGCTGATGTCTATCACTGGTTCTGCCTTTGATTTCTTCACCAGTTTGGGCAACAAAAAGAAACCAAATTCACACAGCCGCCCTGAGCCTGCTTGGGCGGGGAGGGCGGGATACAAATAAAATTTTACCTTACCTTACCTTACCTTACAACCTAACCCAGCATAAAGCCTACACAAAGTACAAAAGTCAAGTTTCCTGCTCCAGTTGCCATTTTATGTTGCTTCCACATGGTGATTGTTCACTCTGGAGCTCTCAGTCACTGGTCGTTTTCGCACTCACCTCCAGCCGGCGCGACCCCCCTCTTCACCGCGCAGGATCTGCGCGGATTTCGCACTAAATGCCGCGGAGCAGCCTTTTGCGCCGGAAACTCCCGTCGCAAAAGTTGCTCAAACGTAAATCGCCAAAAAGCAGTTTGGCGTTTGCGCGGCTTTTGCGACGGGAGTTTCCGGTGCAAAAGGCTGCTCCGCGGCATTTAGTGCGAAATCCGCGCAGATCCTGCGCGGTGAAGAGGGGGATCGCGCCGGCTGGAGGTGAGTGCGAAAATGACCACTGTGAATGCAGAGTAGGGATGTGCATTCTAGAATTCCTGAGACAAAAATAAACAGAAAAATCACTGCTTCGGATCATTATCATGACTTTTCTGGAATGGCTACACAAATTCAGGATTTGTAGGCATTACAAAAAAATGCTCCCTGAAAAATCCATGTCGTTTTTCATGCTCAGGTGCATGAAACAGCAGGCTTCTTATTTTTCTTTTGAGTCTCTGAATTTCTCCTCATCCCTCCCTCTTTTGTGGCGGCAGGGCCCCTTTCCCCTCTTCAAGTAGTATGGCTGGGGCACTTTGTTCAGTGGACTGCAGAATTAGATCCGTGGTCCAATTCACTCAAAACCTGGTGGGTCTTTAGTGAAAGGCAAAACTAGTTCCCCTGCAATGTTGGTGCATTTTGATTGCAAAACAGCCTCTCCATCCCCCCAAAGTCTCCCATAGGGAATAATGGCAGAGCTGCCATTCTGGCTCATTCTTCACCTTCCCTCCTTTGCAAGGGTGGGACCATTTTCCAAGGGAATTGTATTTCTGCCAGTCCACAGTCTGCATGTAGGATGGCTGGGGCACCTTGTTCAGGGGACCCACAAAATTAGACCCTTTGATCTAATTTGCTTCAAACTTGGTGTCTGTGTTTGTTTAGTTTAGAGGGAGAACTATGTTCTTTGCAAACCTGGTGCCATTATTTTTAAGAATAGCTGCCCAACACCTTTGAATTAATTTCCCATTGAAAATAGTAACCCTGAAAATTTGGAATCTGGGAGAAAAAAACAAAACACAAAAATCTGAAACCCAAACAGATAACATCCTACTTGAAAACCAGCAAGCATGATAAATGTTTGTCCTCTGAATTCCAGATCTGAAACTATAACTTTTTTTTTCTTGATATACACCCCAGAAGCAGTTGCTGCAGCAATGAAAGGCATATATGATACAGTTCCCTTGACCCAGCCCTCTGCAGCCACCATTTCCATTCCAATCTCCACTAGAGGGCTTCTTCTGGCCTTTTTTTTTTTAAAAATCCTAATTGACATATTGCAATTGCATTAAGTTGCATTCAGGTGGGCAGCCATGTTGGTCTGAAGCAGTAGAACAAAGTTTGAGTCCAATGGCACCTTTAAGACCAACAAAGTTTTATTCATGGTATGGGCTTTCATGTGCACACACACTTCCTCACATACATTGAAATACAAGGCAACAGGAGGAGGAAGAGGAGGAGGAGGAGATTGGATTTATACTCTGCCCTTTACTACCTGAAGGAGTCTCAGAGCAGTTTACAATCTCCTTTCCCTTCATCCCTGCAACAGACACCCTCTGAGGTCGGTAGAGCTGATAGAGCTCTAGCAGAAACTGCTTTTGAGAGGAACAGCTCTGTAAGACTCAAGGTCACATCAGCAGGTGCCTGTGGAGAAGTGGGGAATCAAACCTGGTTTCCCCAGATAACAGCCCATGCATTTAACCACTACATGAAACTGGCTCTCAGTTCAAAATACAAGCAGAGGCTGACCAGCAAACTGGCATGCAACATGATGAAGAACACCATGAACAGCACATATACAACCAGTGTTGTGCCAGCTACACTGGCTTCTGGTTGAGTATTGAGTCAGATTCAAGGTATTGTTTTTGACCTTTAAGACTTTGAGTGGTCTGGGACCAACTTATCTGTGGGACTGTCTCCTCCATTATGTCCCTAGTAGAGTGTTCCCCTCCATTGACAACAATTTACTGGTGATCTCCAGCCCTAAAGAAGTCTGGATGTCCTCAACAAGGGCCAGAGCTTTCTCAGTTCTGGCTCCAACATGGTGGAATTCTCTGCCAGAGGATATCCAGGCCCTGCAGGTTCTTATGCAATTCCAATGGGCCTGTAAGGCAGAGATGTTCCGCCAGGATTTTGATTGAGGACAGCAACGGCTGGCACCTTCCCCGCCCCCCTTGGAGTTTGCTCCAGTCCTCATATGCTCCAGCAATCATGGACAATGAAAAAAAATCACCAGGACACCATTGTGGTTTTAGAAATCTACTGTTAGAAATCTACTATTTTAATTTGTATTATTGCACTTTTTAATCCATATATTGTTATTATTTGTTGTACATCACCCAGAGCCCAGCTTAAGTTGGGATGATGGTGATTCAGTAAATACTATGTGAAGATAAAACAGGAATTAGAAGCCAAGTTTATACAATGGATATAATTAAGGGAGAAAAACAATGACATAATACATTTGTCAAAATATGAGATAAAGGTGTAAATATATCCTTCCTAATTGTGTGAAGTTAAGAGTTTAATTGAGATTCCATTGTTATGCTCCATTCATCTCCTCTCAAGCATGGAGGTAACTAACAACATTTTTTCCCTTTGTGGTAGGGTCAGAAAAATACATTCCAATTTTCATTGCATTACATTATAATCACTATACCAATATACTGTTCTAAAGAAGAAATGCACTCTAATAAAGAGAATGTATAGCCCTTCATGGTGAAAATATGTGGAATGAATGAGCTTAGTTTATGTAGTGAGATAAGAAACCAATATCTCTGTTAAAACCTAGGGGAGTTGTTCTGAGTTTTGTAACAATCAGCAATTTCCCTTTCCAGTCTGTTGACCATATAAACTTAGGTTATTCCTGTTTTGTCTTTGCATAACTTAAAACATCTTCATCATGTTGCATACTAATTTGCTGGTCCGCCTCTGCTTATATGTTTAAATTACCTTCCATTTCAATGTATCAGAGGAAGTGTACATGCACACAAAAGCTTATGCCTTGAATAAAACTTGATTGGTCTTAAAGGTTCTACTGGACTCAAACTTTGTATTAAGTTACAATTACTTAAGCTATAGTGATGTAGCAGTGAGGTGTAGGCAGGGTGTAATGCCAGACACAGAGTAACAAGGCAAGGAAAATGGCATTGCTGTGAATGAAGTTGCAAAAGATGCACACCTTTCCCTATACATGGTGAGCAAGGAGCTTGAACTATGGTCCTTCCTGAAAGTTTGCCTCTAACCATATTTGGGAAATATTGCTGTAAATCAGGGAAATACATGAAAAATGAAGATTTAGTGAACAACATTGCTTCAGTTTTGATAGAAAAGCAGAACAAAACTTCCACGTTAGAGCAGCCATAGTTGGGTATATGATTCAGGACTGCTGGTGGTCCCATTTGAGAGCCAAGAGAAATATAATTTCAAATTTGTAAAAAAATGATAGCATGTAATAACATACTATTGATGGTAGATCCATGTGAGCAGGTGTGATCAAAATTTGTTATACTACTGATGGTCTGAAGGAGGGGATTTATTTATAAGAAGGAGGAAGGTTGCTTTGCATTCCCTCATAAAATAATAGCAGTATTACAGAGACCTTCAAGGTTATGGCACAATATTTAATTGAGTTTGATTTAATTAGTTGCAACAAAATCAAATTAATGGTGACTGGGAGCAAAACCCTTTCTTCTTCACTCTGTATTTCCAAAAACTGTTAAATTTTATCTCATTTGTAAAAGATGCCACTGTAATTTTCTTCCTCTGTGTTGCTGTTAAATTTATGAAGTGAAGAAGAGGTATTATTAGGCAAGTTTCCCCCTCATTTATCCTAGGTGATTTGTTCATCACAGACTTCTTAGCTTTCTCTCCTTTACCTTTAATACGGACTGCAACCAAAAGATGGTTTGTGTCATTTTCTTGTAAACCATTTGCCACTGTACTCCATTTTGTGAGTGCAACAATGGAAATATCATGTAGAACTTTTAACATGCACTGCAGGGGTGGCAACATACCACCAAATTGTGCTAGGTCTGTGAATTCTAAGGTACATAAAAAATAAATAAAAGGAACTACTTTGTACTGAGTTGCTTTATATAAGTGCTATACTCTTGCTCTGAAATCAGGATGTGTCAGAGTCTCAGGCCAAAGTTTTCTATGGTTCTGTTATCTGACCTGATGATTTAAATGGAGATACAGAATACTGAACTGAGTGGATGCTGCTGAGCAAAGGTACACAAAAGGCAGATCTTGGAGATTTATTTATAAGAAAAGTCCTTCCCTGACTACGAAAGAAGTGGCATTTGCCACCATTCTTAAAGAAGGAACACAATGAGTGATAACAGATGGGCATTTAGGGGTGGATAGGAGGCGTTCCAAATAGGGCCAGCTAAAAAACAACCATCCTGAGCCCTCCACATGCTCCCCCACAAGCCAGCCCCATCCCATCCATGGGGTGACATGGGTGCAATCAGACGGCTGTTGTGCACCATTCCTGTTGCTCGGTTTGGTTTCCCCCTCATACATGTGCTCTGAACAGTTTTTTTCTTTTTAAAAAAATAAAATAAAAAAACTGGATGTGGCTTGAGGCGGCTTGATGGTTTCACACTGCCAAGGCAGCTCACTTGCACCCTTCCACTTCCAGACACTGAGGAGGTGTTAGCCCTGGAGCTCGCTCCTTTTTCACCATTTATGAACTGAGTTTACTCTGGCCTAGTGTCAGAGATATAGGACTCTAATTGTTATGAACTTACAGTATGAACTTATATTATGTGAGCACAGGCAAACTGCTTCTATGAACATTAAGTGGTAAGTAGAAAACATGGAATATAAGAACTAACCCAATATGGACATTAATACCAAATACCTACTTGCTTACTGTCTTTAGGCAGTGAATCCTGTTTGATCTTAAGAATTTGGCATTTGTGCCAGCTTCTATATGGACATTTACCCTGCATCAGTGTTCCTTGCCAATCTCCAGCCAGCTCCCTGCTTGTGCCTATTTGTGCATGCTCTGCAAAGAAGGACTCCAGATCACACTTCTCTCCTGAGCTGCTCAGCCTTGCAGATCCTAACTGTGTTCCTGTCCATGGTGTCAGGCAATTAGATCTCAAATCAACCAGTCCTTGAAATGATACAAAGTTAGGCTTTATTTGATAATCCATGTGCATCGAAAGGAACAGAAATTGGGACTGATACCAAACAATGTTGCAAAGTATACTTAAGGACACTACATCAAAGGTTCCCATAACAAAAGCAGCTATTCTAAACACTATGAGGGCCAAGTGTGAAGATTCACACGGTACCTTTCTCTTATCTATTTCTCTGTGGTCTTTCTTCCTGAGACTCACTGGCATCTGGTCTTTGGAGGCATGTTGTCTTCAAAGGAATACATCCCTACATTTGTTAGTAATTGCAAAGCGAGTTCAAACGGTGCACTAGCAACAATACACTTTGATGTGCATAGCATTCTCTAGGGTTAGTAACATTGGTTTAACATGGCTACTAAGTTTCAATAAGCATATTAAGTTCAGGAGAATTGACAATTGCATGACATACTGCCCCTCCCCTAAGCTCTTGCTCGGGGTTTGTCTGAGTGCAGTAGGTAAAACCTTTTGAGTAGGAGGGGGGCTCGCAGATCTGAAGACTTGACCCACTCATCGCAGCTGGGTGGAAAGTACTTCCAGTGCACTAGGTAGTACAAAACCCCCTTTTTTCAATTTTGCGTCCAGCACCTCCTGCACCTCATGGTGACTTTGACACCTCACTTGAATAGGTTTGGGCGCTGGAGGGCAGGGGTGCCATAATGTAATTCCAGGATCTTTCTGAAGAAGGCTGCAATGGAAGACAGGGTGTATTTTACTAAACAATTTAGTCAGTTCTAGCTCCACCATCACTTTATTTATCACCCATTTTATCTTAAACGGCCCCAAGTACTTGTAGGCTAATTTTTGAGAAGTCTGTGGTAATGGTAGATTTTTAGTGGATAAAAACACCATTTCCCCCACTTTAAAGTCCCACTCAGGTGAGTGCTTTTTGTCAAACTGAGATTTGTAATCCCTTTTTGCTGCCTCCAGGTTTTCTTGGATGATAGCCCACCCTTTTCTCGAAGTTCCCCACCACTGCTGGCAGGAAGTGGGGGGAGAGTTCTCATTGGTACTGGGTAGCAGAGGGAAAGGCTTTCCTTCATAACAATTCACGATTTGAAACGGCGTGGACTTGGTGGAGCTATGCAAGCTGTTATTGTAGCCATACTCTGCGAAGGGGAGTAGCTTTACCCAATTCAATTGCTGATAGTTTACGTGACACCTTAGGTATTGTTCTAGGAGGGCATTCAAGCGTTCCGTCTGTCCATCCATCTGCGGGTGGTAGGTGGAACTCAAGCCCTGCTCAATGCCCGCCAATTTGCAAAACTCCCACCAGAAGTTGGCAACGAACTAAAGCCCGCGGTCGCTAATTACCTTGTCCAGAAATGAGTGTATTTTAACAATGTGCTGGAAAAATAAGTATGCAGCTTCTTTGCAGTAGGGAGGTTTTTTGCATGGAATGAAATGTGCTTGGTTTGAGAACGTATCTACCACCACCAAAATCACTGTCCGTCCCTGTGACACTGGCAGTTCTACAATAAAGTCCATGGACACCACTGACCAGGGGCGGTCGGCCATTGGAATTGGTTGAAGGAGGCCCAGTGGCTTCCCCCCTCTTTTCTTGGCCATTATGCAGACTGGGTAGGTGGCTACAAATTCAGAAATGTCTTTTTTCATATGGGGCCACCAAAACTGCCTATTCACCAAGTGCAACATCTTTACATAGCCAAAGTGACCGGCCAGTTTACTGCAGTGGCAGTGCTGTAAAATCTTTTGGCGGAGGGTTTTCGGGACGTACAGTTTCCCTTCATAATATCAAAATCCTCCCTCCCCTTTTGTTAGTCCATCCGGCCTTCCTTCCCCCTCTGCCTTCGCCTCTTTAATCAGCTTATTGCCCCCCCCACGGTTCAGTTGTTCCAGTTTTCTTCCCGGAGTAGGTGGTCACCCCCCCAGCTACGGCTGAAGGGGGAATGATTGAGTCCACTACTTCTTCCCTTTGACTCTTGTGTTGGGGTAGCTGGGAGAGAGCATCAGATAAAAAGTTTACGACCCCAGGATGTGCTTTAATGTAAAGTCAAATTTGGCAAAGAATTCCGCCCACCGGATTTGTTTTGCCGTCAGTTTCCTGTGCCCGGTGAGCACTTCCAAGTTTTTATGATCGGTCCAAATCTCAAAAGGGCCCCTCGCCCCCTCCAACCAAGAATGCCAGGTTTTTAGCGCAGATGTTACTGCAAATGCCTCCTTGTTCCAAAACGACCAGTTGCGCTGCTCGTGGGAAAACTTTTTAGAAATATAAGCGCATGTCTTTAGCCTCCCCTCGGCATCCCTCTGCATTAATATGGCTCCTATGGCCATGTCGGAGGTGTCACATTGAACCATAAAGGGTTTTAATTCGTCGGGGTGGGCTAGTACGGGTTCACTTGTGAACAATCGTTTGAGCTTTTCAAAAGCTTTCTGACAGTCTGGTGACCACCTCAGTCTAGCTCTGTTTTTTTTGCTTCGGGCCCCTTTCCTTTTGTTTTCAGTAGGTTGGTCAGTGGCAGCATCACTTGTGCGAATCCCTGAATGAACCCCCTATAGAAATTTGTGAACCCGAGAAATGATTGTAACTGCCTACGTGTCCTCAGGGGTCCCCAGTCTAGTACAGCCTGTATTTTAGCTGGGTCCATGGCCAGCCCGTTCCCTGAGACTCGAAACCCCAGGTAGTTGAGTTCCGCCTGGTGGAATTCGCATTTAGACAGCTTTGCAAACAGTTTATGTTCATACAGGGTGGTGAGCACCTTTTGCACCAGCTGGACGGGGGAGGGTAGATCTTTCAAATAGATAATGATGTCATCCAGGTACACCACCACCCCATTGTATAGATAATCCCTGAGCACTTCATTGATAAAGTTCATGAATACTCCCGGGGCTCCCTGCAACCCGAACGGCATCACCAGATATCCAAACTGTCCCATCGGCATGTTAAACGCCGTCTTCCATTCGTCCCCCTCCTTGATTCTCACCCTGAAGTAGGCATCCCTTAGGTACAGTTTAGTGAATATGGACCCCTCTGACACCGTACTTAATAAGTCTTTGATCAAGGGGATGGGGTAGGCATTGGACATAGAAATCGTGTTTATCCCACGAAAATCTGTGCAAAGTCTAAGGCTTCCGTTCTTCTTCTTCCAGAAGAGGGCAGGGACGGCGTGAGGTGCGGTGGCCGGTCTAATGAAGCCCCTTTTTAAGTTTTTATCGATAAATTTCCGCAGCTCTGCCTTTTCGGCCCAACCCATTGAATACAGTTTAGCTTTGGGTAGCTCTTGGTCTGGGATGAGCTCGATGGCACAATCAGTGCTTCGGTGGGGGGGCAGCTCATTGGCAAGTCCCGGTATTCTTTAGGGATTGTGGGCACCTCCTCCACAGACACACACATCTTCTCATTTTTAGGGGGTGGATTGGGCCCCCACTTTCCTAGCCAATGGTGGTGCGTACACTGTTTATCGGTAAAGTCTATGGTTTGCGCCCCCCACTGTATGTCCAGTTGGTGCCTGGCTAGCCAGCCGACTCCTTACACCACATCAAAGGAGGAAGAGGGGGCAATGACAAAGACCTCCACCTCCCAATGTTCATCTATCCCCACTGGCAAGCCCTGAGTTTCTTCCACGCAGGGCTCCCCTCGCATTACGGACCCATCCATCTGTTCGAACTAGATCGGGTGGGGCAGGGGGGACCGAGACAGTCTGAGGGTGTCCACTAGCCTGGGGGTGATGATCTCTCGGGTGCACCTGGAGTCAATCAGGGCTCGGGCGTGCATGAAGCGTTTAAGCTTCAGGTTTAATAAAGTTAATGGGAAAAAAAATGAGGCTCCAGTTATTCTCACCCGCAATGGTGCCGATAGATCCACGACCTGCCTCCCGGCACCTCTCAGTGCAGGTTGCTCTCATTTTTTGCCACCTCAGTTTCCCACGACTCCTCGCTCAAGTCATCCAATATTATAGTATCCTTGTCAAGCACCATCGAGGTGGCGGTGCTGCCCCAACTGGGCTCTTTGAACTTCCCCAGGGTCTTCTTTGATCCTGCGGCCATCGGCTTCGGGGTAAGGGGGGATGCTCGGGGTTTCTCTGGGCAGTTCACCACCAGATGCCCCGGGTCTCCGCATCGGAAGCACGTTCGACCGGAGGGGCCTTTGGGGGTTCCTCCTTGGGCCGGCGCCTTCTTCATTTCGGCTTTGGCACTGGATCGAGCTTCACGCCCCCTTTTCCCCCCTTGCTGCTGTTGCCGTTGCAGGGCTATGCACATCATGTTCGTCTCAACTTCCCCCGCCAACTGCATCCACCCCACCAGCATCATGGGGTGGGCTTGATGGAATTCCCAATCCAGGAGGCTGGCGTTGAGGCCCCGCTGGTACGCCTCGATCTTCATCATCTCGCTCCAACCCTGGACCTTAGCGCATTGGGCCCTGAACGCCGTTGTATATTCTCTCACCAATCTCGACCCTTGATGCATGTCGTGCAGTGCTGTGAGGGCCCGAGTCTCCTGGAGGGGGTCTTCGTACTGGAGTAGCATGGCTTGCAGGAAACCCGCGATGCTGTCCAGCTCCAGGCCTCGGGCTTCATACAGGCTCACGTACCATCTTCTGGCCGCCCCCTTCAGCTTTGAGCCTAGATACTCCACCCGACTAGGCTCGTTGGGGAAGATGTTCCCTCAGTAGTGCATATAGCTGTTGGCTTGTATGGTGAAATATTCCACATCTTCTGGATTGCCATCAAAGGTGACATCCAGTTCTTGGTTCCGTCTGAACTCTCGTGGTCCTGGGGCTGGGGGCCCCGGGAGTCTCAGGGCTGCGCGGACCACTGGTGGGCCGGGTACCTTCGGTGGTGCTGGCTGGTTGGGGCCGGTGCTGCTGGTACCATTGGTTGCCCTCGCCCGAAGTTGCGGAGTAGCAGCCGGTCGATCTGCCTCTGCACCTCCCGTGCCATGAGGGTGGTATTGGCATGGATCTCGTCCCTGAGATCTTTGGCCATGTCTCTCATCTCTCCCCTCACCTTCTCCAGGAGATCAGTTCCTTTTGGAGGATCCCCATCTTTCCCCTCCGAGTTGGCCCCTCGTCCCTGCACTCCCACTGGGTCCTGGCCTGGTAGAACATGTTACCACTTGACATTAGGCCCTATAAGAGCTATTACAGTTCCACAGGGCCTGTAAAACAGAGTTGTTCCTCCAGGCCTTTGGGTGAGGTGGCAGGCATTAAACTGTCTCAGCCTCCCCTGCTTTCTGGTTACCTATCCAGTGTTCAAATGCTGCTTACTACTTATGGGACACTGCTGTACAACAGGGTACCATCATCATCTGACAAAAATTATTATGATTCAGGCTGTTTACCATTGCCTGTAAAATACTGAAGGAGATTTAGGTTATTAGTATTTTAGTCCTGTCTTATTTTAGACTGTTTAAATTGTTTTATTATGGGATTTTATTTGTTTTATTATGATTTTACTATGTTGTCAATCATCCTGAACCCACTTGTGGGGTAGGGTGGGATATAAGTTAAATAAAATCAATTAACAAAAAAAAGAAGAGCAGCCAAATTACTCCTAGATATGGTTAATTTAGGAAAGGAGCTTTAGGAAAGGACTTTTTAGGCATTCCTCATAAACAGGCTGCAGCTATGGTTTGTGAAGGATTTCTGAGGCTCTTGGGTACAATAAAAATTGGAGAACATATCATGTCAGCCTACCTGTAGAAAATAAATAGTACTAGATTTTTTTCCTCCATGGATTTTTCACTGTATGTGTATATATCTATATACAGTACATCTATATCACTAGCAATGAATAAAAGTTGCATTATTTATACAATACGACTATACGTATCTTAAGTAATGTAAAAACACTAGTTTCATAAACAAAATTTATTGTACTTTCTGTAAGAGAAGCAAAAATTTGATTGAATTTTGAATTTATTTATTTGTTTTTGCTACTCGATAGGGATCTGTTCACTGCATCAGTAATGACACCTTTTAATATACCCATAGCAACTGATTTTCATATTTTATGTAATTTAATTACCATGATGTACCCCTTTTCAACAATTTCATATGCTGAAAAATTATTTTAAATAAACAATTGCATGGTGAGTTTGGAGATCTGCAATGGTCTTAGGACTACTTCTTTGGATGAATCTGGTCAAGCTAAATATTAGATCTTGCACACTTGAGGTATTTTCAGATGAAATTGTCACTTAATAAAAATGCAGCATTGATGGCAAAGTCATCATTTTGCTATGTCCAGTATTTATTTATATTTTTAATTTATACCCTACTTTTCTCCTGAATGGGAACCCAAAACAGCTTGCATTATTCTTTTCTATGTTATTTTCTGAACAATTTGGTGAGACAGGTTAGTCTGAGAGGTTATGTTGGCCCACATTGATACAACAGGCTACCATGGCAAAGTGGAGATTCAGTCCTGTGGATTCCTAATCCTAGACAATCATTTTAACCACTACACTATACCAGTTATTTTAATAACATAAAACTCATGGCATACCCATTCCTGCATGTACGTGATGCTAAGTCAGCTATTCATCTAATCTTGTTGCATAATGAGAAATAAGAAAGACCTTGACTAGATGATCCCATTTAATCAACAGTCCATTCTCTTGCTGAGATCAAGCAGAGGAGGTCATGTGGGAAAACATCTTAGGCAGCCATTGTGTGATAAATCAGATGCATTCACTGTGGCCGCATTTATTTCATTTTGATTTACTGGGCTATGGAATGAGAGATAATGCAGCATTGTGCCATTATTTAACACAATGTTTCATTATCTTTGAAAGGACTAATTATATATATATATTGGAGAGTTATATCACCTTTGGTTTTAGTTGGAGAGATTATTCCTTCTCTCCAAGCTTTCAGCTACATTTAAAAGCACAATGAACAAAAAGGAAACACCTCATGTACTCAGCTAACATAATTGACTGGGAAATTCTTACTTTTTTGCTTTATGTATTTATGGATGTTCATAGCTATGATATATTGGATCATATAATTGTAAGGTTGAAGGGGATATGAAGGACATACTATCTAAATCCCTCAATTGAGGCTGGAATACATCATCCATAACAAAAGTGTAATAATAGTAAAAATACTATGCTGCAGAATCTATAGCATATTATATTTGTGGCTTCTAACACCAATTGGCTCAGATGTAATGTCGAGTTTTTCAGACAATACAATTGACAGACTTTTGCAGTCCAGATCCTATAAGAAAATGTCAGTTTGGCTGGGATTAAAATTTTACATATATCCCAGGAATGGGAATAACTTCTAGAAGTATACAAATAATTTCTCCTGTATTATTCAAATTTAGGATTCTCTGATAATATATTCAGTATACCCCACTATTCCCAAATATCAATAATGATATGGATATCCTATTTGGGATTCCCAAATTGCTTCGGCTCCATTATACCCTATGGGGCCATTGTAGTCAATGGCAAATCTCTCCTAAGGTATATTCATGGTCTGAGGGGAAGGAGTTTGAGGTAGGGGCATAAAATTTGCAGTGTAGCTGCTGAAGCCTTTCCCCAAAAGAACCCCCAAGTCCCAAAAAGAGTAGACCAAAAGGTCTAATCCTAGGGACACCCAAATAGGTTGTCCCCCTCCCACCATTGGAAACAATGCTGGGAAAAATAGGACAAACCCAGCAGAGAAGAGATCCCCCCAGATAATCTCTGCAGTAGACATAAAGGCTTTTCTTTGTGTGTGTGTGAGTACTGTTTGCTAGGCCAGCAGCAGAATTAGTGTAGTATACCCTGCACAGCCAGTGTAACTGTGGCACTGTCAAGAAACTAAGAAACAGAACTTAGGTCAAATGTGAGAATCTCTGAAATACAAATGATAAATTATAATACAATACGATAATACAGTTAGAAAACCATCCAGTGCACAACATAGCTACTTCCAATACTCATAATGCTTCCTTAATAGAGTCTGATGATAAAAGAACTGGTCCAATTTCGTTGTGGATATGAGCTATCCTTCTTCTGGGGATCATCTTTCACATTCATAGGTCCAGTAGACTTGAAGTGCCACAATTCTTCTCCCAGCTTCCTCTGATTTTTTTTTTATTTTTAGATTCTTTTTGTGGAATGCCACTGCCAAATTCTATCTGTCAGCTTTTAGTTGCATTGTACTTATCTCCTGTTTTTGTCATTGTACTATGCATTGAATTTTTGTCTTGGTCCTCCATATGTTCTAGTTTAAAGCCCTCCTTATTAGGTTTGCAGGCTCTTACCAAACACATTTTTTCCTACCTTCGTGAGGTGCAAACCATCTGCCAATAGAAGAACTTCATCTTGAAAGTGTAATCCATGGTCCAAAAATCCAAACCTTCTATGAAACTCTTATTCACCTTTTTACATTTCACCTGTCTGCTATTGTATTTGAAGCAACCATGATGCATGGCAATCAAATTGTCATTGCTGTGTCTTACGCTTCAGGAATCTCTCATTTCACCTAACATGGAATCTCACTAGGACAACAGTTGAGATTTTTAAAAACTAAAATGGCATGCTCTATACATCTTGAACTGGCCATCGGTCATGAGACTGCATTGGATAACACCTAATGTTTTCTAGTTTTAGCTTTGATTATCACTTACACTGGTTATTACATTTCATCCAAACAATGCTATCGAATGACTCATTGATTATGGCATGCTGCTTTGAAGGGAACAGTAACTTCTTACTTGTATTCCTCTGTATATTACTCACTCAATTCTCCACTGTCACTGCTTTTTAAGGATATAAAAATAGGTGTTTAATGTTCAAAGCATATCACCCCATGCTCAGTTTTAATGTCTATCTTTTTATATCTGCTGTATGTTTTACTAGATTTTGATTATTGTATACAAGCATTAATTAGATTGTAGGATTGTCAGTTTGTCATTGAACATTCATTTCCTTTAGCATTTGTTAATTTTATTTGCCCAATTCAACATCAAGGCTTGTGTGAAATAAAAATGGTATATTCACATGAAAGTGTATACCTTGAATAAAATGTTGTTGATCATAAAAGCGCCACTGGACTTAAATTTTGTTCTGCTGTTTCAGTCCAACACAGCTATGCACCTAAAGATATTCAGAGGATAGTATTATTTAAGGACCAAGAATGAATTTATCCCCACTTGTATGTTTGCATTGTCATCTTAATATGTATTTGTGAATGGTCATGTCACATAATACATATATCGTTCACAGATTATCATGGATGTAAGTTTTCCCTCATTCACACATACAAATACACACAGAAAGATGTGTGTAGCAACTACTTCCTTATAGTACTATCCAAAATGGAAGCAGTACAAGGGTGAATATCACAGTTATGACTAAATGTGTGGGTTAGTGTTGATGGTGCAGGAAAAATCAATAGTTGGCCTTGAACAAAGGATTGCAGTATTCATGAATATACTACAGCCACATAGGACAGTATAATGTGGGAATGCATTCCACATAGCTCTCTGTGAGTGGCAATTTCTTTATCTTTTTATTTTCCCAAGGTTTGATGTTCTTGAAAATCAGATTCCCCCCCTCACCCCGCTTTCCTATGCCATTCTTGCACATCCTGGGGTATCCAAAGTGTTTCTTTTTTCCAAACCTGTTTTGCTGCAAAGTTTTCTGAAAGATCACAGCAAATCCTTGTTGGCTGCTGTATGAATGAGAAAGTTTGAATTTTCCAGACTGGTGACAGAGAATACATAACAACTGCATAATCAATCACTCCACCTCAAAGAAAAGGATGCTGTTAGTTATCTTCATACTTGAGAGGAGACAAATGGAGTGTAACAGCAGGGTCTCAGTTAATTACTCTTAGCATTTCACAATTAAGAAGGATACATCAGTCTCCAATTCTGACATATTTATTTGCTTCTCTGTGCCCCCCTCCCCCGAACTTAATCCAAACAAATGGTGACCATGTAGACTTGTTATTCTTTTTTGGCCTTTGCATCTGTTAAAACATCGTAATTATGCAAAATGGTAAGCTTGTTATTCCTGAATTTGATAAATATCATTATTTTGCAGGCTAATTTACTGTCCACACTCTGGCTATATGTATGGACTAGTAAATTCCATTTAATTGTATCTAAGGAAGTGTGCATGTACATGAAAGCTCATCCTATAGCTATAAAAGCCCTTTCTTCTTGGCGAGCTCTCCCATTGGTTGGGAGTGTGCTCCATCAACCTTTGGCCCGTCAGACTATCAATCAAGAGTGCTTGCATGCCATTGGTTGAGTCTGCTCCTTTCTCCTGCCCAAGTGGCTGTTGCTAGCCAGCCAAGCTGATTCTGTCAGTAAAAGGCAACCCACATTGGTTCTGGCAGTTTCTGGCTCTCCCTGCTTTCCCATTGGCTGAGCTGCCTGTCACACTGCTTGGCACAGGAGAGAAAGAGACCCTTCTCTCAACTGGCTAATGGAGGGAGGAGGAGGGAAAGAGCCATAGAGAAAGCCTTCTCTTGATTGGCTGAGGAAGGGAGGAGGAAGGAAAGAACCACAGAAAGTTATCTCTTGATTGGCTGAGTGCTCCTCCCATTTCTTCTTAGGAAGGGAAACAGACAGAAAGACTAATTGAGAACTCATTGGGCCCAGTCCTGACCAGGGCAGCCAGTACCAGGTTGGTGGAAAATTCCTGGAGATTTTGTTGTGGAGTCTACAGAAGTGAGAGTTTGGAGACAGAACAGGACTCAACTGAATATAATGCCATAGAGATCTATTGTCTGGAGTTTAGTTGTGATCCTAGGAGATCTTCAGACTCCACCTGAAGGTTGGCTACCCTAGGCCTGGCAGCACCCTCTGGGTGACTTGATGCCATCTGACTGGCATGACTTAACTAGGCCTGGCTGCTTGCTCCTGTTCAGCAGCAGCCCCCCAACAGTCAATATGACATAGCAGTTGCCAGTTGGAAAATTCCTGGAAATTTGAGAGGTGGAGCCTGGAGAGGGTAGAGGTTGAGGAGGGGTGGGACCTCAGACAGGTACAATGCCATAGACTCCACCCTCAAAACCAGTCATTGCCTCTTGGTGAACCACTGTTGCCAATCTTCAGGTGTGGGCTGGAGATCACTCAGAATTATAACTGCTCCAGATGACAGAGATCAGCTCCAATTTGGGGAGGGGGGAATGGATGCCTTCACTTGGGTGGATGAAAAAAACAGCAAGGGGGGAACTCACCTGGAGGCTCTTTCTGAAGCCCATTATATTTTTCAACACAATGGGTCTTATTTCTAGTACATTGAATAAAACTGTATTGGTCTTAAAGGTGCCACTGGACTCAAACTTTGTTCCACTGCTTCATACCAACCTGAATCTACCGAAAATGGTGTGGCATCCCATGGTGGACACAGGAATGTGATATCGCCTAATTTGGTCCTCTGCTTCAGCTATTATACTTGCCCACACAAGTACATACCTTAAGGAGTTAATGGCCACTGCTCACATATAAAAAAACTGTGGAAACTGATCTTCATTGTTTGTCAGTATGGCTTTTAAAGCACATTTCCTAGGAGTCTACATGTGCTATACTGTGGACTAATGAAAACTCCAGCATCAATTCTCCACTGTCACTCTCAACAAGTAAGTTGGGAGGTCTTGAAGGGAACAGACAGTATCCCCAGATGGTAGGTAAGGAAATAAAAATGGGAAAGTGGTAACTCCAGGCCTATTATACATTGAGCCTGGAAATTCACCAATCATTGGTTAAAAGTACTGTTTTACTGTCATGTACTTCTTCAGTGAATAATTAAATATAATTAGTGAAAACATTAGCCAGTTGGCTTGAAGCATCAGGAATCCCCTTGATAGCTTTTGTTTGCTCCAGGTATTTTTTACACCCTTGCCATTACCTGTGGATGTGTCACACATGAAGAACCTTAAAATCTATCTGCATTTTATTGAAAACTACAGGGCCATTATACATGTGTCTTTAAGTACAGACACAGAACCAAAATACCATGCTGTGCTTTGAACATTTACCTTTTCATCTTTCAAATGTTCTTGCAGGCAGCTTCACTTGAAAAAGGAATCTTATTTGAAAAGACTCTCTTCTAAAAATCTCTCATCAGTGATTGGCAATTAAGATTTCTGTTGGTGTGGAAGAGTAAAGTGTACTACAACTGGCAATTATCTTCTCCCAAACCTTGTTCAGGGTTGTATTTAAACTCATTAATAGTATTCACTAGCTACTCAAGATACCTATGCCTTCCCAAAGGAAGGAGGAAAAGAAGAACAGCAGGCTCCTGATGCCATCTACACCTGTTCCTTCTAAGGTTTGGACAGCTAGCTACTGCCAGTAGTGGTGACTTCCACTCACCTTTTGCAGAGTGAGGGCCACTTCTTGCTTGGCCTCAGTAAAGGACACTGGTGGTGGGTGGTTGTGAATCTAGGGTTTCTTCCTGGACCTTTGCCTGGGGCTCCAGAATCACTAAAACTGCCTCTGAATGCATTCTGTTAGAATGCCATTTAGCAATGAGTCAGTGTCTTGATTCTGGAAAATAAATTTTTAGACTGCTGTTTGTTGCTGCATCCATTCTTCTTGAACTCCTGTTTAAACTGGGGAAATTCTAAAATTAATTGTAGAATTGGAGCACACCTAGGTTGGGATCAGATGAGTTAGTTGCTGCGGTGGCCTCTCAGTTTTAAAAAAAACTCATCCAGATTGTGGCATGTTGTGGTGATCATATAGCATCCACCTGATGACTGAGACAGGCATGGGCCATACATGCACAGGGTGGAGCAGAGGTCCATCAGTGGCTATTAGCCACAGCATATTGTTGGAACTCTGTCTGGGGCAGTGATGCTCTGTATTCTTGGTGCTTGGGGAGGGGGACAGTGGAAGAGCTTCTAGTGTCCTGGCCCCACTGATGGACCTCCTGATAGCACCTGGGTTTTTTTCGGCCACTGTGTGACACAGAGTGTTGGATCAGGCCAATGGCCCATCCAACATGGCTTCTCTTATGTTCTTATATGTTCTTATGGAGCATTCACACCACTCCTGCATGTGCATGGTGCACCTGGGATGATCACATGACCAGAAACATACAACAGAGCCATGGGAAGTACTTCTCGGTGGCTATTTAATGGATATGGGAGCCATCCTATGATGAGGTAAGGACAAGTGGGCTGCAGGGAACAGATGTGTACATGTGATTGCACACATTAAATCAAGGAGTGGGTGGTGGCTATGGTGGGCCAAAAAGTCCATCAGATTGCAACCCTAGTTCACCACTGCTTTATTTTTTTCTGTGCCCTCCCATCTTTCTAGTTGCCCAGGTGCATGTGAACAAGGTTCTTTTGATGTGGTGTTTTTAGTGATGCACAAATGCCAGCCATAATTACAATTCTATCCAAGTTTTTTTGGGGAGGACAGTATTCTATCAATGCATACATGCACAGAGGTAGAGTAGAGGAAGTAAAATATACAAAGGAATGGAAGAACTAAAATCTGTGGCAAATTAGATCATGGACAATATCTGGAAATATAAAATGAATCAATCAAGCATTTTTAGGGCATAAGTTCCACAAGACCAAGTAATGTTAATTTCAAAATCTGGGAGGAACTGCTATGAGGAGAACTTTGGAAGCAGTCTTGCTCTTACAGCAGCTAGGAGACAAAAGCATGCAAAGGAATTGTTCAACCATTAGGGTGGGAAGTGCACAGTGAGCTGCTGGGGCACTGCTTTTAAGCTGTCCAAGATTAGCTGTAACTTCCTTTCATGTAGGCCAAAATGGAGGATGCTGTCTTACTGCAGCATCCAATGCCCTCCAGTCCTACAATTTTATGATGGAAATTTACTTGCTGTATTGTATCTCTACTAAATATATCACACAGAACATAACATGGTTACATATGGACTGACTCATCTATATCCATCTACTTTTACATACTTACTGAAAACCTTTCTGGAGAGTATTGGATAATCACTTAAATTAATCTCTTCATTTAGGAAACCAGGACTATATATGCATAACATACCATGAAGTTAAGCAGCTAAGAAGGTTCAGATGGATAATGAAGTGC
This sequence comes from Heteronotia binoei, assembly GCF_032191835.1. Taxonomy (NCBI): domain Eukaryota; kingdom Metazoa; phylum Chordata; class Lepidosauria; order Squamata; family Gekkonidae; genus Heteronotia; species Heteronotia binoei. The sequence continues at coordinate 71,486,957 of NC_083228.1, read as the reverse complement.
AAAATAAAGGCCAAGCATTGCTTCCTCACAACATCCCTATCACCTCCCTTTTCCTTGCTCCAGTGCTATTCTAAAAACCAATTCCTCTGGAACTTTAATAAATGGGTATTGAAAGGGATTATTCTCTAAAATGATAACAATGACATTTGGACTTCAGGATTATAAAGTTGAAATAATTTCTCTCTGGGGTTGAGATGAGGTTGCTTCTAACTAACACAAGGTACAAATATTATTGTGCTAGATTCAGGAGAGAACAAGGGGCGGAAAGCCTGGTGTGTGTGGAATAGTAAGACTGTTGATTTTTGAGGCTAAATATCTGGGTCACTATCTTAATAAATATACTGGAGTCAGCCTGTTGATAATGATTAGGTCAATTATTACTAATTACTCAGCCCTGAAAACATAACCTTTTGGCTGTCATGTCTTATGTGTCTCTTTGAACTTTGTTTACATTTGATTTGAATCTGTTAAGGGCATCCCAGTTGCTCAGGTAGACTTCAGCCAAGCCACAGACTTATGTTTTAACAGCCATGGTTCCCAGTTTTTGAAGTTCATCTCTCACAGTGAAATTATTTTTTTCAATTACTCCCTGCTGGACTAATGCAAGGCAAGCTTTTACAGTCTGGTCCCCCATTAGCAAGCAAAGGCAGAGATCATAATCTAGATTTAGATTTTGCTTGCTAATGGGGGACCAGACTGTAAAAGCTTGCCTTGCATTAGTCCAGCAGGGAGTAATTGAAAAAAATAATTTCACTGTGAGAGATGAACTTTGAAAACTAAATCTAGATTATGATCTGAGTAAGGGCTCTTTTTGTAGAAAAAGCCCAGCAGGAATTCATTTGCATATAAGGCCACACCTCCTGACACCAAGCCAGCAGGAACTGTGTTCTTGTGTGTTCCTGCTAAAAAAAAAGCCCTGGTCTGAGTTATACCTCTAAATCACTCGATGATAAATTTGATTAACAAATAAATAAGAACATGAGCAAGTAACCTTATTAAAGGCGTTTAAGATTAATAGTATAGCCAACAGTTTTCAAGATGAACAACTGGAATGATTCCACTGAAATTAAAAATCCATTTCATATGACAGCAAAATGAGCAACAGTGATGAGATCAAGTGACTAGTATTGATATTTATATACTTAAAAAATGAGAATAGGACTGTTACAGTGTACTCTTCTAGTTTGCCAGGCTTTTTGAGGATGTAAGCCACTGCTCTTGGAAGTGCTGCTAGGTGAGGATGTTCTCAATATTTGCAGCCATACCTAACTGTTCTCTCTCGTTCTTGTTCTCTCTTTCTCTCACACACACACACAGACACCATTTTTATTTTCTGTTTCTCTTGTGGAAGTCTAACTCACAGGAGTTTTAATTTTTGCACTGTTTTGGGGAGAGGGGCAAATCAAATTTTCCCTATCAATTAACTCATTTTAATTTTTCAAATTTAAAGTGAAATCCTTATTACAATTACATCCAGATAAGTCTGTTGATTTTAGTGGAGAACCTAGGAATTGATCCAACGGAAGGCTGTAACTCTGTTTAGGATAGCTTTGTAGTTCAAGGAACAAAAATTGTTGGTGCTATGCTATGCACAAATCCTTTTGTGCTCAAAATAATAAAAAAATCTGCTCCTGACTTACGCTAACATAACAGATCTTTAAGCAGTTGTATCTTATGATCACAAGGTCCTTCCTTTAAGCTACTGCTGATACCAATCCAGGAGGTACAAAATATTAACAAGGAAATTTACTGACTCCTAGCAGAACCCTCAAAATATGTTAATTTTAATAATAGACCTTTTTTCAAGTCAAATTGTGGAGCAACCATTATGGCTTCAAACACTGACATGCTCACTGAACAGCATTCTACATTATAACACCTGAAAAGTCCACTATTCATAAAATCTGGACAATTTCTTCCATGTAGGGTCGCCAAGCCCCCAGTCCAGGGGGGAAATCCCCCACCTGGGAGTTTCCCAACCCACCGGGGGGGGGGAATCTCCCCCTACATCACTGGCGTAATGATGTCACCCGGAAGTGACATCATCAAAATGGTGTGCCCCCATGTGGGACTGCTCTAGGCATTTCCGGGGAAACTATGGTTTTTCTAGATGCTCTAGCTCTGGAAGGGAAAACTCTATGGTACAATAGGCACCATAGAGTTTTTACCTCCTAAATGGCTAGAGCATCTGGGAAAAATATAGAGTTTTCCTGGAAACTCCTAGAGTGGCCCCGCACAGGCGCTGCCATTTTGATGACATCCCTTCCGGATGACATCATCACATTGTGCACATGCAAAGCGTACATGAAAGTCCCCCACTATGGGAAGCTGGGGACTTGGCAACCCTACTTCCATGTCATATCTGGCACAGAAAACCACATTATTACAGATGTAACCAGACTAAATTTCAGTAAAACTCAGTGTGACGTTACTAACAGAACAATATTTAAAAATTGGAGATACAAAATAAATTCTCATGTTTGTCTGCTTAACATGAGCATGAGAAGCCATGCTAGATTAGGCCAATGGCCCATCTAGTTCAAAATTCTGTGTCACACAGTGGCCAGACCCTAGGTGCCATCATGAGACCTGCCAGAGAGGCCAGAAGTCCAGAAGCCTTTCCACTGTTACTTCTCAAGTACAAAGAATACAGAGCATCACTGCCCCAGACATAGTGTTACATCTATACTTTGTGGCTTTAACCACTGAATGGACCTCTGCTCCTTATGTTTATTCAATCCCCTCTTGAAGCTGTCTATACTTGTAGCCACCCCTACTGTGTGTAGCAGTGAATTCCACATGTTAATTAGTCTCTGGATGAAGAAGTATTTCCTTTTATCTGCTCTAAGCCCACTGCTCACTAATTTCAACAGCCTTAACTTGAGGGTTGCAAGCCCCAGGTCCCAGCAGGAGTTCCCCTGCTTTTGAGGGCTTCAATCCACTGCCAGGCAGCTGGCTAGCAGAGGATACCCTGCCCCCAAACAGTGAGCAATTACATCACTTCTAGAAGATATCATTGTGCTGGGGATGTCATGCTGTGATGCTCCAGTTTTAGACCAAACTGTATGGTTTTGAAGGCAAAAACCCCCACAGCATTTTGCCCCCAAACCAGAGTGTTGTGATGCGATGTTGCCAACACAATGATATCACTTTTGGGGATATTGCATTGGGAATGTTGTGCGCAATGCCCCACTAACACCCTGCTGCAACAGCAAGCAGACCTGGCAACCCTACCTAACTTCTTTAACCTTTCTTCATAGGGAAGATGTTCCACCCCCTTAGTACTTTTAATTTTAATGCCCTTTTCCAATGCTTTATCTTTTTGAAATACAGTGACTACAACTATACACAGTATTCCAAATGAGGCCGCACCATAGATTTATACAGGGGCATTATGATACTGGCTAATTTGTTTTTAGTCCTCTTCCTAATAATCCCCAGCATAACATTTGCCTTTTTAAAATCACAATTTTACACTGAGTCAACATCTTCAGTGAATTATCTACCACTGCTCCAAAATCTCTTACATGGTCAGTTACCACCAGTTTGGACCCCACCAATGTATATTTATAGTTAGGATTTCTGGCTCCAATGTGTATTACTTTGCACATGTCCACATTGAACAACATTTGCCATGTTGATGTCCACTTGCTTAGCCTTAACAGATCCCTCTGGAGTGCCTCACGGTCCTGCCTTCCTCTCATCTCCCTGAACAACTTAATATTATCTGCAAACTTGGAAACTTCACTGCTTACTCCCAAGCCCAAATCATTAATGAACAAGTTAAAAAGCACCAAACCTATTCCACACCCTGAGGTACCCTACTGCTTACCACCTTCCATTGTGAAAATTGCCCATATATACTTACCAGTTTTTAATCCACAATTGTCCTCTTATCCTATGAAGTAAACTGGTGAGTTTACTTAAGAGCCTTTGATAAGGAACTGTATCAAAAGTTTTCTGGAAGTCTAGGTAAACAACATCTACTGGGTCATCCTTGTCCACATATTTGTTCACCCCCTCAAAGAACTTTAAAATGTTAGTGAGACAAGATCTTCCCTTACAAATTTAAACTATGATGTTCTGGGTGGTTTCTTCTGTACCACAATATAGAGAAAGCACAATCAAATTTGACAAATGCTTTTCAAATGTCAAATAGAGTAAATGTCTATCATAGTCTTACAATATTTTTTCTATCACTTGTTTTCCCTCTTGCTACCCTTTTAATATCCCTTTACTCCCTGTTTCTTTTTCACATGAATGTCATCATGGTCCCTGCTAGTTGTGTTACTGTATAAGCATTTTCCAAGTATTCCTCTGAAATCAGTAATAATATTACTGCAATTGTTGACCAGCTATGCCTAATGGCTCAGAATAGTTTACTTGTCAATGTATATGCATTATCTAAAACAGCCCCCTGTTGGCTTTCTTAACTATTCATGGAAGCTTGGAAAAGGTGATTCCAGCTGAAAAGAAGAGGAAGGCATGTGTCTGTGTATACATTTGTTTTAACCAAAACAATGATTACCAGATCACGTTGATCAATTTAAAAGCTTTGGTACTCAAAAGGGGTACTTTTCTAAAAGAAAAATAGATGAATGGTGTGGAAACATTTCACATTTGCTTATTTGTGTATTTTCCCTGCTTTTCTCCCCAATGGGGACCCAAAGGGGCTTACAACATCAGACAGAATGAAAATGTTTATTCTTGAATGGGAGGGGAGACTTGATTTACAATTATATCTACTGGTGCCTAAAGTAGATGAGAAGGATAATTTTACACCCTATTTAAAGGCAGTTTAATAGAGAGATTTACATTCCTACTTCTAGTTTTCCATCAGGAAGGAAAAATCCATAAGAAAAGCATGCAAGCCCACAGACTACTTTGCAAAGTAGAAAGGATATTACTTTACATCAGCAGGATATTAGGCCATGCCTCACTGATGTAGCCAATCCTTCTGGAACTCACAGTAGGCCCTGTACTAAGAGCCCTGTAAGCTCTTGGACGATTGGCTACATCAAGGGTGTGTGGACTAATATGCAAAGGAGTTCCTGCTGCAAAAAAGCCCTGCTTCACATACAGGAATTCATTTTAATTTATTTATTAAATATATTTTTTAATTAAATGGCTAAAGTTCTTGGCAAATACTAAATTCCCTGTATCGAAACCCCGAGGAGCCACCTCTGGTACCTCTTGTAGGTCTGGGGTGCAGTCCGGGTGCATGTAGTCAAGCAGGGTTGTCAACTGCCGGCCCATGAGAAGCTCAGCTGGGCTGTGGCCGGTGATGGTACTGGGGTAGAATGTTGTGCCAGGAGGCACACGGCAAGGCAGGCTTCCCACTCCCCATGGATGACGTGGCAGAGTCTTTCCTTTGTAGCATTCACCATCCTTTCTGCCTGACCATTGGTGGCAGGGTGAAAGGGGACTGACATGTGTTTTATTAAGTTTTGGCCACAAAAAATCCTGAAACTCGGCTAAGGTGAAGGCTATCCTGTTATTTAATACCAGTGTGTTGGGGAGGCTCTGTGTGGCGAAAACCCTGAGGAGAGCCCCCAACGCCGCCCGGGAGGATGTGGATGCTACTGGTACTACCTCCAGCCACAGAGTAGGAGTCCACAATAAGAAAGAATATATACCCCTGGAAAGGCCCCACAAAGTCGAGGTGTAGGCGGGACCAGGGGTTGTAGGTGGACTCCCACTTTTGGGCTGGAGCACGGCACAGCACCAGACAGGTCTCCTGGCATGGCTGACATCGGGCCACCCAGGACTCAATAGCATCATCTATTCCTGGCCACCAAACATAGCTGTGGACCAGTGTCTTCAAGTTGTGTGCCGTACTCTGCCATCATGCGCACGATCTCTGGTTGGGTTTCATACAGCGCTGTTAGGACTCACTGCCGCAGTACTGGGGGCACCACCACCCTGCTACCCCACAACAGACACCCTTTATGCACAGATAGTTCATCCTGGCAGGATGCAAACACCAAGAATTCCGAGCCCATCTGGCCCTCAGGCCACCCCCTCCATACCCAGTCCAGAACCCGGGAGAGGGTTTTGTCCTTTGAGGAACAGCGGGCAATGTGCTTGGCATAAACTGGGCGGTCTGGAAGGGACTCCAGCAACATGATCTGGAACTCCGGGGCTGGATCAGGGTCCATCAAGGGCAGCGGCAGGCGTCTCAGAGCATTGGCATGGCCCATTGCCTTTCCTGGGCGGTACTTGACATCATACCGGTACCCCACAAGGAAGATGGACTACTGCAACACCCTCAGTGAAAGCGTTTGGAAAGTTTGGCAGTTGGGGCAAACAGGCCCAAAAGTGGCTTGTGGTCCGTCAGGATGGTGAAACCCGGCCATAAAGGTAGTTGTGGAATTTTTTAACCCCCACCATGATGGCCAGGCTCTCTTTGTCTATCTGAGCGTAGTTTCACTCTGGCTTTTGCAGTGTCCTGGAATAATATGCTACCGGAACCTCACGGCCATCCAGTAACATGTGGGTCAATACGGCGCCCACCCCGTGTGATGAAGCATTGCATGCCAAAATGATGGGCAGCCACTCATCGATGTGTGCCAGTAAGCTTGCCAGCAACCCCAAACACACGGGGCCATTTTGTCCAACAGTCTGTATAAGGACTCCGCCACCGCCATCTTATGGGGAAGGAAGGCACGGTAGATATTGAGGAGGCCCAAGAAAGATTGTAGTTCCGCCTTGTTGGTGGGGCCCCGTTGTATGTTCCCAAGGTGCTGTTGAAAACAGTGGGGAATTCCTCTCACACCTTTTGAAAATCTCTTTGGAAGGGGGCATGATGGATACCCGTAACCTGGATTCCCAGGGCCTCAAACCATGACCGCCCCAGCAGGCTACACAGATCCCCCTTCACAACGATTAAGGGAAGCTTACCCTTGAACTTCCTGGATGTAACGTACACCGCCCCCACCCCCAGAACAGCAACCTCCCATTTCTGAAAATCACGGACTATGAATGGGGATGGATGCAGCTAGGATTTCCCCCCAGGGTACAGCTCCCTGAACATGCAGGCCAAAATGACCATCTGGCCCACCCCAGAGTCTACCTCCATTTTGCAGGGCTTGCCTTCAATGAATACAGTCACTTGATATTTGTCCAGGGAGGGTAGGGGCAACTGGCATACCTGGGTCCCCGTAGTGGTGAGTGCCTGGATGTCTTCCATGAGCGCAACCTCATGGCAGTTGCCATTTTGTTGTCATGAAGGTTTTCCTGGATGCAGCACCGGTGATTGGCAGACATGTGCCAGATGCCCGGTCTTTCCACACATGTGGAACCTGTGGTTCTGGAACCTGCAGGTGCATCACTCATGCAGCTCTTCACAGATGGCACAGGACTTGGGGGTGGTCGGTTCCTTCGCCTGTGGCTGTGGCTTTTGCTGACCTGCCTGATACAGCTTGAGAGCATCTTCCCTGTTGGAGTCATCCAACTCTGTTGCCTGTCGAAGCTGGTGAGCGCTGGCACTCGGGCAGTGGGCCTTCTCTTTGCTCACATCCTCAGCAGCAGTGGCTATCTGCAGAGTCTTTGCCAGTGTAGGGTCAGTTTCCGTTGTAATCTTACGACGGGCTTTCATGTCCCTGAGGTCGTGAGTGAACTTCACGAGCAGGGCGTCTTCAAGTTGTGTGCCATACTCCGCCTTCATCCTCATGTCACACAGGCGGGCGAGGTAAGTCGCTACGGTCTCATTTGGTTCTTGGTTCCTGTCAAGGAACTGCATCTATTGGGTGAGGTGGGTTGGCTTCGGAACAAAATGGCCAGTCAGCAGCTTGATGATCTTGTCAAAGGATGATGACTCAAGCTTTTCTGGCATGACCAGGCCCTCAGCGAGCTGTAGGGTGGCGATGCCACAGTTGCTCAGCAAGATGGCCTTCTTTATTTCTGGTTTGTCCTCCTTGATCCTTTGTGCCACAAGGTGGTACTTGAGTCTTTTGACTTAGGCTTCCCAGACCTCAGGCTGCACTGTGTCAAACTCTGGAATGGAGTTTTGTGATCCAGACGTGGTGGCCATGGTCAGGCCGGGCAGCGGTGCCGGTTGCGCGGTGGCACTGGAGCTTGGTGCGCTGGGTGATGCCAGTTGGCTCTGGACCTCACTCATCTGGGTCCCATCCTCGTCGCCACTATTGTATAGTGGGTTCTATGCATTGAGGAGTCTCAGGATCAGTGATAACAAGCTTTCATTAGGAGTAGCATAGTAGAAGGCTACACTACAAGACTGGGTGCTGGGGCCACAGGGCCAAACTTATATACATCTCTGGGTTCCCACACAAGCATGTAATTGGGTCATTCAAATGGGGGCTTGTGATTGGTCCAGGGCTGCAGAGATTTGGATCCTGCAGCCCATTGTTCCCAAGTCCCCAGCTCAGTCCACTTTTCTAGCCGCTGCCCCTGCAGGTGCTCTTGATCTCTATCTCTGTTTTGCAGATGGGACTCCAACACAGAGGCTTCTGCGTGTGCCACTCCACCGCCTCCCCACTCCCTCAGCTGTTTCTGCCCGCCACTCGGAATGGAGCCTCGTCCATGGCAAGACTGCCCAGCATGTGCCAGAGAGACTGTTGCACTCTGTTCTGAAAAAATAAAGTCTGAGCTGTGCCCTCTGTTGTCTCTCCTGCTTGGCATCTGCTGCATGTTCTCTGGGCAACCCCACCCCCTCTGTCAGTGGCCTCTCCAAGGGAATGCCTGGGAAGGTGAGCAGACAGGGGAGGGGAGTGCTGCCCCTCAGCTTGCCCAGACTGACAGCCTACCCGACCCCACAGGGCTGTTGTTCACAGGGCACTAAGGGGGGGGTGATGAAGTGGACTCAGAGTTCTGTGGCTGATGCACTCACACTCTGCGGCCCCCAGGGGAAGTGTTCCGTGCACATGGCAGGGTGTGTCAGGGCAGCACAGGGGGTCTCTGGGTGGGGGGTATCTGCTGCTGGGCTGCTCACTCCCAGACACACATTCCAGCCACTGTCTATGACAGCAAACTCCTGTACTTGGTACTTCCTGCTTGTCTGCCTGCCATTGGCAGAGTCTCTGACAGTGGGTGGGTGTGAGGGGACTGATGGCTTCTCTGTGGTCCCGTACGGGCCTGTCTCACCCCCAATCCCACCTCACCACCAAGTCAGGCTTCTCATGTGCGCTTGCCCAGTCTCACTCCTGTTCCCTCCCTGTGTTGATGGGACATCTCTCCTTTGCCTGTGATGGTCTGCCCATCATTGGCTCCATTCTCTGTTTGGGGGCGGGTTGGGGATGGGGTCTCTGGGGTTGCCTCTCCTCATCCCTGATGGTCATGAGCCATGGTGCAAGCATCAGGACTGGCCAATGGGGGGGGCTGGCCCTACCCTCCGGCTGCCTCCACCTCCCTTCCGTGCCTCCGCCAGTGGCGTTGCCATGCTGACTGTCTCCCTCATGGCAAGCTATGCCTCTCCCCTCTCTATGCTCCAGTGTGCCGAAGTCCTCAGGAAGTCTACTAGCAGCGCGGCAGCTATGCCTTGGCCACCCGCCCCTTATCTCTGGATTGGGCTGTAGATGCACACTTCATCAGAAGGGTTTAGGGAGAGACCCCAGAATTCTTTTCAACTTAAGTGAGATTCAGCACTACATTGTGAGTAATATTTCCAGGGAAAAGTGGGCTTTAAAATGAATAATTACTTAAAGAGGTATGGCAGCAAATTCTGTTTCTAAAGTTGCTCTTTAATAATTTATCAACCCAGGAATAGATCAGTTTCAACTGTGTGTTAATTAGGAATATATTTAGCAAGTGTTTGGAAAAAACTACGCCTGTTGGATTTCTTCCTAGGCACATCCCTGAAGCCTAATTTCTAGCTGGAAGACCAAAGCTATGTATGGCTGCATGGAGCCTCATTTCTAAGCAAATGTAATATGTGAGACCCTATGATTTGTTTACTGTTAACAGCTGTGGCTTAACTTACCAATTTCCATGCTTTTTGGAGCATAAATGAATTTGTAAGTGGCTTAACTCCTTGCATAAGCAAAACATTTTTTGATCCTCAAATTAAGACTTATTAAGCAGGGCAAGAAAGATTCTAAAGGGCCCATTACAGAAACAGGAATGGAAGCAGTGGAATAGAGCTGCAAACCCAAGATAATTTCCATCTATTACTGACAGCATGTTTGCTTTCCAAGCCTTACAACATTTGGTGTTAATTGCCTACCATAAAAAGCAGTGTACTGTACCACAATACTGACTAACACAATACAAAATATTTACTGTTCAAAGATGAGATGCAATTAACGAAGAAGGCTCACCAGTGAAGAAGATCTCATCAATGGCGTGCATGTGCATTAGCATAGCCTGGAATTTCCAAAGCAAGCTATTAAAGCAGAAATGACAAGTCACTGTCTAATGAGGGAATTGGATTAATTTATATTTTTATCTAAAGCATCCCACAATGTTGCCAGTGAAAAATTACTCCCCAGTCCAATATTCCCTCTAAGCTTGAGAGTCTTGTGAGCAAAAAATCTACTTTGTGAGCTACTGGTATTAAAGTTGTGAGCTACTGGCATTAAAATTGTGAGCTACTGCATAAATTAGTTTGCTCTGGGGTCATTTTTCCTGAGCTAAGATAAAAATATGTGAGCTGGAGGCTAAAAATCTGTGATCTAGCTCATGCTAACTCAGCTTAGAGGGAATACTGCTCCCCACCTCTAGCTTTTGACTTCTTTTCACTTAGAAAATCACAGTGACCCCCAAACAGGCATCCTGAAACATCTATTGATGAAGAGAGCCATCCCAAGCCAGCAATTCATGGGCTTGTGCACTCTGGGGACTGGCAAGGAGGAATTCCATTAGTGCTATATCCTTCCATAATATCCACCCTGGGGGGAAATCAAAAAGAGCAGGAGAGGGAATAGAAAGGAATGCCATTCCTGATCTGCTCTGGGATTCTACTTCAGTGAAGTTTGTGAATTTTGATGAAAGATCTTTGGACTGAATATGTGGGAGTGTTCCTATGTAAAACATCTGGGGGAAATGTCACTTGTCTTACTGCATGCGGCTTAGCTTCTTCAAAATGCCTCAGTTGCTTCATGTGAGAATCACCTCCCAAATTCATTTTTTATTAGGCAGTAAAAACCTTCAATGATGCCAAAACTCCAGCTTTTCAAGGTTTACTTTATTTTCTGTTCATAGTTAATCATTAATTTTACACTGACATTTACCCCCCCACACGCACACTTACTCACAAGTTCCACTTAGTCTTGCTCATTAAATTGTAGCACTTTCAATTTTTTTTTTTAATATAAATCTGCTTTTAAAAAGAGCCTCATAGAAAATCATCATGCAACTAGACATCACATGTAATGCTACCATAAATGTTCAGGGTAAGTTGGTTCCACAAGGAGAATTTTTTTCTAACATCTATTCTTATTGTAGCACTTTTTAAAGTATTGAGCAGTCACCTTTGCAATTCAGTCAAATCCCTGTAGACTGACAGTTTTTCAAGTAATGGCTGTATAGACATCTACTGCTCCTCACACTCATTAGCTTTAAAAGATACAAGTTCCTTAACAACTCAGCAAGTTTTTGGGTTTTTTTTAGTAAACTGGAGTTTGGCAGCTGAACTGAGAAATTCTAACTTTTTCAGATATTAAAATAATATACTGTTTTTCATAAATCCCCCAGACAATAACTGGAGGATTTGGTCTACTTTCCTACTATCACATCTCAGAAGAACACACCATCATCAGAAATGGTAAAATTGAGTTTCTGGCAGAAAAGCAAGCACAAGAAGTTGTGGAAATTCCGCTATTGCCTCCCCAGTTGGAATAATGAGACAGACACAGGTATGGACCACTTTATTCACTTAACTTTATTCAACTTAACACAACGGCAAGGGCAAAAACAGTGGGGACAGAACAAGCCAGGGGTTGTTACCAGACCACCTCCTTAACATGGATCTGGGCAAGCCCCAGTGCCCCATGTGTGAGCCGACCTAATGGCTCAGACCCGGCCAGCAAGGCCACGTGATCGCCGCTCACCTGAGCTTCACGCTCCCCCAAACCGTACAGCCTGGGATGTGGACAACTTGCCATGTGACGGGATCCCTAGGCTCCCTGGATGTGACCTTGGGTTGTACAGCTTAACAGTCACTCCAGGGAGGCCATTCACCACAACGGTGCGGTGCCACGGGAGCTCACCAATACCCCACAAAACAGGTGCCCAACAGTAAACAGCCACAAACAGAGCCAAGCCTAGGTTAGACCACTGTGCCCATACTACCCTCTAGTGCCTGCAACAGTCCTTGCCGTATGTCAGCCAGAAAGGCCTCATTGCCCTTTACTGAGAGATGGACCCTGTCCTGCCTGTACAAGTCCTTGAGGCTAGCCTGAATAGATGGATGCGGCACATAAGCTCCTAGCCCCTTCTCAAAGGATAATCACAAGGCCCTGTTGGCCTTCTTGAGAGCTCACTTCAAACCTGCTGGGTCCCAAGCTGCCCGCCATTCCTGGCGTGGCAGCATGGTTGACAAGAGGATGAGGACGCCCGGCCACCTTTCGCCAATCAAGGTGATGTCAGCCTGGGCCTGAAGCAAAAGAGTCTTCCCCTTCATCAAGCCCAAGTCATTCTCCCCCAGGGGTATCATCAAAATATGTGGAGGACCCCTCTTCCCCTTGAAAAGTAGTGGAAGGAGCCCCGGCCACCGCATACCCCAGCGTCCTTGCCACTCAATGATGGCCCTCTCGCTCAGGCCCAGCTGAGAGCCCACCAGCATCTGTCAAGCCTGATGTGCCGCCCAAAAGATGATACTGTGGCCACATATGAGGATCCTCCTCCTTTCAACGCCGGCCACAGCACGTAGGAAAGAAAGACCATTAGAACTTGACCAACATAACTGAACAGTGTAACATATAACCAACTTGGAGGGAAGGGCTGCTGTGCAGGGGGGAATTCGCCTCAAAGCTGCAATGGCCGTACATAGGCTCGATAGGCCCCAGACCTCCAGCATCCCACATGACGAATGGCCTCTCCCCCATAACCCATAGCTGCTGCTGTAGATGCTGCTCCTATCCTAAAGGAATGGGTGCCGAATTTCACACCCCTGAGGCCTAACATTGCCAATGCCCGGCTAGTAATGATCCAAAATTGATACAGTCAAGGGGGTTGTGTCGTTATGGCAAAACAGAGGACCGTCCGCCACCCCTTGCAATTCCACATAATGCGTGAGGGCGGCTACCGGGCACAACTCCCTCTCTGAACAAGTTCCCAAGGTGACTGTGCAACCCTGCTGCCCCTAATTGGTCTTGGACCGATGGATGCATAGCCATATCTGACCTCCAGAAAATTTGACATCGCCCACCTGAAGAGCCCTTGCTGAAGAATCATTACGGGAAAGCACCACTAACTTGGACACCTGCAATGATACACCTGGGGGATAATGACTTGGGCTTGATGAAGGGGAAGACCCTTTCACTTCAGGCCCAGGCTAACATCACCTTGAAGAAAGCCTTCAATGCAGCTGTGTGAAAAAGCACCTCCTCAAAAACTGAGGTGCAAACTGATGCCCAAATGGCATGTAACCCTTAAAGGATAGTTGGGGAAATAGGTTGTCTGTGGTCTAACTGGGGTCCAGCCTCCCGGGACCAACCCTCCAACATTTTCAGAATGCAGAAATCCTTTGTAGCTTCCTGATACCCCCGGGCCTTACTAAGGAAAGACAGCGCTGCCATCTGCCCCTTGATGGATTTTACTGAGAGGCCCCTCCCCTTCTGCCAAATGCAAAATTGCATCAGATAGTCCACGGGTGCAGGCCAGGCATCAGGTAGCCTGCCCCCTTCCAAAAAACAGTAAACTGACTGGCCGCCTGGTCATACAACCTTTTAGTGCTAGGTGCTATGGCGAGGTGGATCGCCTGGCTAACTTCATCCCTCCAATCAGCCACAATTATGCTGGGATGCACACAGGTAAAAGGTTGGCCTCTGGAGCGAGCTGACAAAAACACTCCATCTGTTGGTGAGACAGAGTGTCTGCCCCGCCATTACAAATGCCTGGGACATGCTTTGCCAAAAACAAAATATTTAGCTTCAGGCAGCACAGAGTGAATGCCCTAACAAGTCTCATAACCGGTGGAGACTTAGATGTCAGGTTGTTGACAACATGGACAATCGCCATGTTGTTGCACCAGAAATGGACCATGTGATTGGCCAGGACGTTTCCCCAGAGGAAAATAGCGACCACGACGGGAAAGAACTCTAAGAAAATCAGATTACGGCATAACTCATAGACCAACCACTCTTGGGGCCAGCGCTCGGTGCACCAGTGCCCCCGGAAATACACCCCAAAGCTGGTGGTGCCGGCGGCATCTGAGACAATCTGGAACTCAGCTTCCAATTGCATTTCTCTGCACCAGAAGGTGATGCTGTTAAAATCTTTCAAAAATTCCTCCCATACGCACAGGTCGCTACACATCCCCCTGGTGATGCAGGTGTAGTGATGCGGCAAATGTAGTAGTAGTAGACCTTTATTGGCATTGATATAAGAGTACAGTATTCTTTAAAACTGACAGTAATACTATAAAATATAGTAAAACCTTAGAAAAACCAGCAAAAGTTAAATGACATAAAATAGCTGTGGGCTATGCGTGAGTAAAAGCCTCTCTGATAGATGTCTATCAATACCCCAGCCCTCACCAGTGAAACTGTTGTCCTGGAATATAGCTGGCTGGGGTAGTAAGAAAGAGGACTTTGATTTTTGTTCCTACCTCAAACAATTTGAGATCATCTTCCTCCAGGAAACCTGGACAGACTCTTTGCCTTGCCTTGAGGGTTTTCTAGCATACTCCTTACCTGGGTTTAAAAGTAACTCACGTGGTTGTTGCCAAGCAGGCTTGTCTTTACTAGTCTCTCAGCAATCCAAATTTAAAGTGCTGGAACTACCTGCTTGCAATCCTCTTGCCCATGCTTTTTGCTTTAGCTGTCATAGGTTTGTGTTTATTGTTGTTAACATCTACCTTCCCCCCTCCCTTGACAAAGCTTCGCTATGTTCCCTTTGGGATCGTATGACCACATATCTCGAACAACTTGAGCACCTCTTTCCTATGACAGATATTATTTTGCTTGGAGACTTCAATGCTATAATTGGTAAGGACGACCGGGACCTCTTGGCTCTTTTGAACTTAGACCCCAATGGTTCCCTCCCTTGCTTTTTCAGGTCTGGCAGGATTTCTAAAGATGCTCGCATCAATCAGGCAGGCATTCTATTTGCTAAGTATTGCATCCAATTTGACAAACTAGTGTTAAATGGCTCCTCTGACAGGGATTTCCTGGGGGAAGTCACCTTTGCATCAATCAGAGGCTGCAGCATTTTAGATTATATTTTAATCCCCCCATCTTTTAAAGATTATTTAGTGCATTTTTATATTGACAATCACTCTGAGAGTGACTGTTTTCCCCTGGTTTTTATATTTGACAATCCATCACCTCCTAATGTTAACCCAGCCTGTGTAAGGGCAGACACATCCGCTGGGTCTCTCCCTAGACTTATTTGGTCACGCAACCTTGCTGTCAGAACCCAGCTAATAATCAACGAGCAAGCACTTGAGAATTTACACCTCTCCCTTATGTCTTCTATGAACCCCAATGGAAGTTATCTCCTCCTATGACAACCTTGTCTCTAATGTTATTTCCCTGCTTAACCCTCCCTCTCCTCCGGTTTTTAAAGGCAAATCTAAATACAATCCCTGGTTTAACAGAGAATGTCTTTGCCTGAAGTCCACACTTCGCTCTATCTACCATCACTATAGGAGCCAAAAAAAGTCTGCCTTACCAAAAGATTATTTTATTGTTAAACACAAGCTGTTAGACATGGTCAGGGTCAAGAAGCTCCAGCTTGCTAGGGCCCAATGGGAGCGCTTGAGCGAAGCTTCTAGGTCCAATGATAGTGGGAAATTTTGGGCTTTAATCTCTGGGGACCTGCAGGGGAAACCTTATTCTACAATAACAATTTCTTCCCAAGCCTGGCACTCATATTTTTAAAATCTTTTTGGAAACGATGGGGCAAATTTCCCCATTTCCCTTGAAACTGGCATCGAGCATCCTGAGTGGCCACCTGTGTCCCCGGAGGACGTCATTACCCTGATTTCGCAACTTAAGCCTAAAAAGGCCCCTGGCCCTGACGCAATCATCCCAGAGCTATTGAAGTTCCACCCAGAATGGTGGGCTCCACCCCTGGCTGCCCTGTTTACTATAATAAATAACACTGGAATAATGCCCAGGACATGGACCAATGCAATCATCGTCCCTATTCATAAAAAGGGCAATCCTTCATTACCTGAGAACTATCGGCTGATTAGCCTCCTATCAGTTGTCGGCAAGCTTTATGCCAAACACCTTCTAGTGAAATTAGAAAGCTGACTGACAACAAACAACATACTAGGCCCAGAACAAATAGGGTTTCTCCATGGTAAATCCACCCTTGACCACTGTGTCGTTTTATCTCACCTAGTTTCTAAATACAGTGGGAAATCTGGCAACAAACTCTTCGCTGTCTTTCTAGACCTCAAGGCAGCATTTGACTCAATACCCAGAGAGTTGCTTTGGGTTAAATTGGCCAGGATGAACATGGATCCCAGATTGCTTACCTTGATCAAAAAATTGTATATATGTACCACCTGTCAAGTTAAGTATAACCTTCAGGGAAATCTAACTTCCGAAATTCCAGTTTGCAAGGGTGTGAAACAGGGCTGTATCCTTGCCCCAGCACTTTTTAATCTTTTTCTAAATGATCTTGCCCCTGTTTTATATGCAATCGATGGGCATGCCCCTAAAATTGCTCATCGTCATGTTCCCATCCTTTTATATGTGGATGATGCCGTCTTACTGTCATGTTCCCAAATTGGATTGAGGCGTCAATTATGCCAAGTTATGACCTATCTCAATAACAATGAGTTGTCCCTCAATTATGGGAAAATAAAGATTTTGGTCTTCTCTAGATCTTGGAAGCAACATTTATGGTCAGTCCAGGGAAACCCTATTGAACAGGTTAAAACTACCAAATATCTGGGGATTAATTTTTCTTACAATGGGAGCTGCAACCCATCGCAAGTGCGCTCTAACAGTGGCAAGAACTAGTGCCTTGGCTATTGCCTGTTTTTTTTATCTGAAAGGGAACCGATATGTCCCTATGGCCCTAAGAGCTTTCAATGCGAAATCTAGCCCCCAACTCTTATATGGTGCTTCCATATGGATCAGCACCTTCGATCACACCACCGAAGGCCTACAGTCCCTTTTTTTGAGAAACATACTGGGATTACCCAACTGTGTTCCTTATGCTGCAATTTGCATGGAAACTGGACTGTTGTTGCTGGAAACTCGCGCCTGGCTTTTGACCTTTAAGTTTTGGCTGCGCCTTTTATTTAACTCTGATCAGAACTCTTTCACCTTTTTGATGCTGATGGACCATCATGCATCCAAATGGTTGACCCTGATCCAAAAGAAAATTACATCCATAGGAATGTCCTTGGATGCATTTTATCTATCCTCTGCTCCTGCGGTATTCCAATCCATCAAACGCAGATTACTAGTTGCAACGTCTAACTGAGGTAGCTCAGAAAACCTGCTCCCCAAGCTATTTGGGTTTATCCCTGACTCCTGGGTTTTTAGCTCCCTATTTCCTCTTTTTAACTGATCCTCACCAAAGAAGACCTTTCATGCTGGCCAGATTTAATGCACTACCATCGGCCATCCTCTCTGGAAGATACCACAGAATCCCCCGCAATCTTAGACGATGCCCTTGTAGCCAAGGAGTCATCAAAATGGTCTCTCATGTTCTTTTGGACTGTCCTTTCTATAGCAGTCCACGAGCAAGATACTTAGATGCAGCAAATGAAGGGCAGCCATGCCATCACAAAATTGCCTTAGAAATGCCCAACCAGGAGCCACCACTTTGCACACAAAGTTCAGGTGACCCACCAACTGCTGTAAATTGAGAAGGGTAACCTTACGTTTCCCTGCACGGCCCTCACTCTATTCAGATCCTCCAACTTATCGCCTGGCAGCTGTGATAACTGCCAGACAGTATCAAGCTCAATAACCAAAAAAGTCAAAACTGTGGTTGGACCCTCCGTCTTTTCCCGGGCCAGTGGTATACCTAGGTCCCTGGCCAGCCTCTTAAATGCAGCTAATAAAAGGGAGCATTGCCCTGATCCCTCAGGGCCCACAAAAAGAAATTCATTCAAGTAATGCGCTGTATCACGCACCCCTGTCCTGACCCGGAGCGCCCATTCCAAAAATGTGCTAAACCGCTCGAAAGCAGTGCATGATACAGAGCACCCCATCGGAAGTTCTCTGTCTAAATAAAAACTGCCTTCAAATGCAAAACCTAACAATTCAATATCTTCCGGGTGCACCAGGAGCAGGCAGAATGCCGACAATGTCACTTTTCACCAGATCCGCATCTATGCCACACCGGCGCACTATCCCCACTGCCCAGTCAAAGGATGTGTATTTAACGGAGCACAATTCTGCAGGAATGGCATCATTCACCAACTGTCCTCATGGGTAGGAAAGGTGATGGATCATGCAAAACTTGCCTGCAGCCTTCTTAGGTATGACCCCCAAGGGGGACACCCGCAAGTTGGGCACCGGAAAGGCCTTAAAAGGGCCCAACACTCGACCCTCAGCACACTCCTTAATTTTGGCCCTAACAACGTGCTCTAAACCTTTAAAGGAATGTAAATTTGAACAGGAGAACGATGTCAGTGGACCTTGATAAGGAATTCTGAACCCCTCAGGAGAAACCTTTCCAAAGATAACATCTATCCTCCAAGCGTGGATAGTCCCATAACAGTTCCCTAAGAACTCTTAGATGAATGGGGCTGGGCCCCTTTTCCAGTTTGCTGAGCTGGCCCCTCCCCAGGCCAATTGTCAGCCCCTTTTTGTTTGGCCCTATTATCTGAATGCATGAGGCCTACTGCACAGTGGGCATTCGTGCTTGTACTTGCACGCTTTTCTGGCACACACGCCTTGGAAGGTGAACTCCCAGCAAAGCAGCTGTGGCTGAACTGACTGTCCCACGGATGCGTGGGTGCCAGCAGGATGAGCCATCTTCTGGACGAGGTGGCCACTGTCAGATCTGTCCCCCGCTTTCGGCTTTGCAGGCGCCATGAGCTGAAGCTATAGCTGTTAATTGATCTGGTCCCAAGGGAGGCCGGGATTAACCGCCACTCGCATTTGGAATTCCTCATCGTATTAAAGCCACGCCCCTTCAGTAAAATCGTTATATGCCAGATATATAATGTCACAATACTGGAAAAGGGTGGCGGCCCACCATGGCTGTGCCCTAGCAATGACCCCAGCATATATGAGAAATCCCAGCAGCCAGTTTGCCCATGTCCTATCCACCTTCCTTCGCCTCAGCTTCTCTTTGTCCTTCTCTAGCTCCTCCTTGGATTTTTTCTCTAACTCCCTGTACAAAAGGTTGAACACGTTCACATATTCCCCTTTTAAGATCTTAACCCTGGTTGCCACCGTAAAGTGATAGCCCAAAGGCATGGCTGGGTCCCCAAATGGTAGTGCGTGAAAAGCCACCATGACATAAGGAACTGGGGGATGAGATGGAAATCCCCAACCCCCCAGTGCTGTGGGGACCAGGCCGGTAGCATAGAGGCGGCCTATTGCCAGCCCCAGGGCAAAACCGCCCCCGCTGCCGAATGACCACCTGGCCCCGTACTCCCACCCTGACTTCCTCCTACTGAAGCTGATTGCCATGGCAACCAGACACCCCCCGAGGTGGGAGATGAAAGTGGTCTGCTCATCTGGGGGGACAGGATGCCTGAAAGCCCCTGCTGATTTATGGGTGGCCCCACCCTCCCATAGGTCGACACGGCAGCTGGAGTCACCACGGTTGGCCCCGACAAACATGAAGCAATGCTAGGACCCCATGGACCCCATAGCCACACGATCCCCTGCTGCAATGCTACCACCTCCCTTGTGCTGCTGCTGCCTTCCTCGGCACCCTGCAAGGCAGAAAGAAAGACGAGTGAGCAACTCCTTTTGAGAAGATATGGTGGCTGCTCTCCCTGAACCCTTAAGCCCAGCGAATCTTCACGAAGTGCACCCCACCCCTTTGGCCTCCTCCATAACCGCCAGCCGCTCCAGGATGGCCTGCCTGGTCTGGACATCATCCCTGTCCTCAAGCGGGGGCTGCTCTGGAAGGGGCCTCTTGAGGGGTCTCCTAACAGGTTGTTTTTCTTTGGGTGGGTCTTGGCCTTTTTTGGCACCATGGTCCCGCACCCTCCTTATGGCTGCCCACCACCTACTCAGGCCGCCCCCACTGGAGATGGCGCACACTTCACACCAAGCCCTGATTCCAAGGAATAAAGGGGGGGGGTAGCTGGGCCCAACAAACCTTCCCTGTTGCTCCCCGGCCTTCCCTTCTAAGTTGCCCCCTTTACAGACAGTCCTCAGGCCCGGCCCTCCTAACATCACGGCCCCCGTCAAGGACAGCTAGCCCCGCAACCTCTGCCCCAACTACACACCAACTGCCACCTCACGATGGCGCAAACTGCTCCTGGCCCTCCTCCATGCTCCTCCACGGTTGCAAATCCCCGCTCGCATAAAGTCACTCCCCCAACGGCCCTCTGGTCACCCGTGTCAGCAAGCTCCTCACTGCACCATCCAAAGAGGACCCCTGCCACCACCGAGAATTGCCATCTCTCGCTCATGCCATAGGCTGAGCACGCTGCACCACTCTGAGCTGTCAAAAGCAGCTGCAACCGCTTCATGGCCGAGAGCGGCTTTCAAACTGTGTAATTGGGGGCGAGGCCAGCCTTTTAAGACTGCGCCTCACCCCCAGCGCACCTGGATGTCAGACTAGTCCACTGCTTCCCATCCTTCCGGGGAGGCAATGGACAGCCCCCAGCCTTAGTGGCCACTCAGCTGGGTGGGGGCCAAATTCTTCCTATTTCTAGCTTCACTCAAATTTGTATTGGTAAAACCTAAACATCATTAGCAACAGTGGCACATATATTGCCTATAGTCATATTGCTTATCTCTATCAGTGGATTTGAATTTTAATATTTCTTGTGAAATATTGAATTTCAATCCCTGGCATCTCCAAAAAAGGGTCCAGGCAAATAGGTGTGAAAAACCTCAGCTTGAGACCCTGGAGAGCCGCTGCCAGTCTGAGAAGACAATACTGACTTTGATGGATCAAGGGTCTGATTCAGAATAAGGCAGCTTCATATGTTCATATGTTCAATAAAGTTGGTTTTATAAATGACTGTTCCCAAATTGACAATTAATGCATGTTCCTTCTATGTATTCAGAAGCCTATCAGTTTTGACTTCCAGGGTTGGAAAATGGCAAGCTGTGTTGCTTTCCCTAATGGGGGCAGGCTGGCACTTCTGTTCAGGGTAGTAAAAGGAAAATTAATGCCTTCTGCCTACATTTCTCAGCTAGAGAATTGTCCAAGATACGCACAGATACTGTGAGGAGACTTACCTTGGCTAAAAGGGAGTCCCAGGGGGAAAGGGGGCTCCTTTGAGGTTTTGAGGGATCTCCAGAGAGAAGTTGCATATTCATCGTCTGCAGAAGTTTCCAGAGTCAACAATTTGGCAAAAGCTTGACAGGATCCAAACCTTCTTTTACAATTTTAAACATCTAATCTACAAAAGACTGGTGTTAATTTGGATAAACTACGGAAAAAAGGTACTGATTGCTATCTCTTCACTCTGGGACTAATTAAAGTTAAACAAAACAAAAGTAAAAGGTGGGAGTTGGAAATACTGAAAGCTTGAAAGGAGAAGATAAGGGGCTAAATTTGAACTTTGTAAACTTAAAAGACAGTGTTAAAAGAAGAAAGGAATTTATTGTTTAGTCTATCTGTGGTTGAGAAGACAGCTCCATCGTTACAGATCTGCAGTGTTCACAGTCAACACAGGAAATACATCAGATATTGTGAGATTTCTCTACCAGTGAAACGAGATTTGAAGGCAAAAAAAGCAGGAAGTAATGGAGGAAGAAGAAGGAAGTCAACAAAGTAAACAGTTTACTCTAAGATTATAATACCAGAGAGAAACATCAGTGGCCATTGTTGTTGGGAGGACTAAGTTTTAACATCGTTTTTAAAGTGACTGGGACATTAAAAATTGGTGGAGTTAACAGATTTGGCAATTAAAAAATTACTACTGTTGGATAGTAGATAAAAAGACTTGAACTGGTAAAAGGGATTTTTTTTTTTTAAAGTGAAGCAAAAGTTGTGACCGCCATTTTGGGAGAAATAAAAGCTTTAAACATTAATATCTGAGCCTCGGAGGCTCAGAGGACAGTGAAATTGGGTGCATTGGAAAGGGCAAGCTTCACTTTATCAAACCTGATGGTTCAAATTTAATTTGGTGAGATCAACATTTTTGATCTTTTTTGACATGTCAGACCCGAAACAAACTCGTGCTAGGTCTGCTTCAATAGAGAAAATGCAAGTCCAGTTAGATGCAATGGAAGCTAGGATAATGAAGGGGTGAAAGAAATGATAACTGCCTCTAAAAAAAAAATAAGAAAGGATATTGAGGACTCAAAAAAAAGAATTAAAAAAAGAAATAGATGTCAGTGTTTGAGTTCCTTTAAGAACTAAACTGCTGAGTCAAGGTTATGCAACTAAAACTATACAGCTGTGATAGAAGTCACGAGAAGCACAGGTGTGGCCCATGTTACCAATCAGGCTTAGGATTGGGTGGCTGCACTATATCTGCACTCACTCAGGGGACCACACCTTCCTGCACATTCAAACTCTGTCATCGGTTATGGGCCCAGTGCGTAGGTCTCCTGGAGAGTAAGAGCGCTACGTGCCATCAGTTCCTGTGGTCTACTCGAGGTCTACTCGTGAGTAACAGCCATTTTTGGGCGTGGCAGTTTTTTGTTTTTTACACAGGCAGAATGGAGTCCAGTATCCAAGTCTCCGGATTCCTCATCAAGAGGCTGAACGGGGAGAATTACTGCACCTGGTCGGAGAAGGTCACAATGATCCTCAAATATCATGGTTTGTGGGAGTACGTGACAAGTCCACCCAATATAGCTGTGTTAGACGCTGCTGATGACGCAGCTGTTATAGCAAAACACAGGAGTAATGAGGATAAAGCTTGCGCACTAATTGGTCTAACGTTGGAAGACAGCCAGCTTATCCACATAAAGTCCTCCAGCAGTGCAAAGTCTTGTTGGGACGCTTTAAAGTCTCTCTATGTCAGTGAGAGTGTGGGCTCCCACATATACTTAATGAAGAAACTCCTTAGTGCAAAATATGTGCCTGGTGGGGAAATGAATGTCCACCTAGAGTTTATGCAACGTACCTTGCAACAGTTACAGGAGAAGGAGGTGGTTTTTTCTGAGCAGCAGATAGCCTACATAATCCTTTGCTCCCTGGATGCTAGTTATGATCAGTTTGTATCCTGTTTGGATATCTTGCCTAAAGCTGAGATAACTATGTCTAACATCGCTCAACGTTTGTTGAATGAGGACATGAGGAGAAGGAACACAGTTTTGTTCGGTGTGTCTCCAGCTCATTCAGCCAAGTCTCCCGCCCGGGAGGAATTTAAAGGGGCCGACAGTCATGCAGCAGCTGGGAAAACTTACTCAGTGAGGAGATGCTTTATATGTAACAGCCCTAATCATCTCAAGCGGAGCTGTAAACATTTCAAAAGGAAACAGTCTTCTGTACCTCCGGTGGGAGGCAGGCATGTGAACCTTGTTGTTAACTATTCTTCCTTCTGCAATCAGTTTTTAATTGATAGCGGCGCGACTGTGCACATTATCAAGGACAAGAGTCTCTTCAACACTTACACACCAATTAAAGGTCAGTGTGTTATGTTAGCTGATGGGCTTTGTGCCAACGTAGAAGGAACTGGGCTTGTTAGCATTCCTTGTCTAAGGAGAAAGTTCCAAATGCTTCACGTGCCCAGCATTAAGTACAACATGTTATCTGTCTCCACTTTAACTGAGCAGAGTTTTAAAGTGTCTTTTACAGCTGAGAGCTGCTTGATTAGTGGTGATGGCGTTTCAGTGGTGGCTAAAAGGAGAGACAACTTATATTTTCTGGAGAAAGAAAACCTTGTGCAACATGTGAGTATGAACCGACCCCCTCATGATGAATGCATACACATGTGGCACAGGAGACTGGGGCACATAAATTTCCAAGCTGTCAAGAGAACCTTGCAAGCTGCAGGAATTACCCCCAGAGCCTGTCATTGTTTTGTTGACTGTGAGATCTGCAAAGCAACGAAATCAAAGGCAGCACCCACAGTGTCTCCATCAAAATTCCAGTCTGCAGAAATCTTGGACCTAGTTTTCATGGATCTGATTGGACCATTCCCAACCAGAAGTGTGGGCGGAGCTAAGTTTGCTTTACACATAGAAGATCACTATTCTCGCTATGGTTTTTGTTATTTACTTAAATCCAAGGCTGAGACTTACCAAAACATCAGCAACTGGCTTCGTTTTGTCAACAGGAAAACTGGGAGAGTTCCAAGGGCTATTATTTCTGATAACGGCACAGAATTTTGTAATGACCGCATGTCTTCTCTGTTTAGGAGATATGGCATCAGCCATCAACGAACATCACCTTATAGGCCACAGCATAACGCTTTTGTTGAGAGGAGGAATGCCACCCTCTACAATATGTGTATCTCTATGTTGAGAGACAGTAACCTTCCCATGAGTTATTGGGGGGAAAGTATCATGAGTGCTTCCCATGTGCTGAACTATTCCTGGTCTTCTGCTATTGGAAAGATCCCTGCTGAGGTCTGGTACGGCAGGAAAGTGTCCATTAGCCATATAAAGATCTTTGGGATACCAGCCTATGTAAACATCCCAAAACAGCTACAGCGAAAGGGGAGTAATAAGGCTGTAAAGTTGTTATTTCTTGGGTATTCCAACAATCACCAATCTTATAGATTTTCCCAAGTAGGTGACAAGAAGATAACAACGTCCTGCTCTGCTAAGTTCCTGGAAACCTCTGTCGGTTGGGAGAGAACGTCCTCTACAGTATCCCTACCTACAGCAGTGGAAACTGATTCGCAACTACCAACTGGAGGCGAGAGGCGGAGTCCTTCACCCAGCAGCAGAGTCATCAAGCCGGAACCTGTTACACCTGCATCTTCTGGAGCGGGTGTGTCACAGCAGCAGCAGCAGCAGCCGGTGAGCCAGCATGGAGTGTCAGATGAGGAACCAGAACCTGTTCTCAGACGATCTACGAGGGACACTCGTCCTCCAGATCGCTACAGTCCTGGTCAGGCGTGTGTCGTCCTTGCTGAGCCTTCCTGCTACGACAGCATCAAGCATCTCACGCAAGACGAACAGGCTGGATGGAACGCAGCCATGAAGGCGGAGCTTGAGTCGTTGAAAGAGCTACAAGTCTACGAAGAGTCTGTACTACCACCTAATCATAAACTCTTGGGTTGTAGGTGGGTTTACAAATTAAAATCTGGGGCAGACGGAAACGTATGTTATAAAGCTAGACTAGTAGCACAGGGGTACTTGCAGTCCATGCAAGATTATGACGAAACATTTGCCCCCACACTCAAGGCTACATCAATCTTTTGTGCTCTGACTTATGCAGCCAGGCATAATTGTGTTGTAAAACATCTAGATGTTAAGACCGCTTACCTACACGCTCCTCTAGAACACACATTGTATATGAAGTTGCCACCTGGTGTTTCTGGTGGAAATAACAATGTAAATGTTTGCTGGAAACTTAAAAAATCACTGTATGGTTTAAAACAGTCTGGGCATCAATGGAATCAGTTCTTAACTGAATGTTTAAAGAAGCTTGGTTTTAAGCAAGGCATAGCTGACCCTTGTATATTTCTCAAAGGAAAAGGGGAGCAGCAATGTTTAATCCTTGTCTTTGTTGATGATTTAGCTTTGATTTGTAGAACTGAAAAGATGATGAAATCTGTTGTTGAAACTTTGAATGAACAGTTTACTGTGAGGGATCTGGGCAACATCAGACAATATGTTGGCTTAGACATAGAACCTGTAAATGGTGGGTATCGTGTCTCACAGAAGGGTAAAATAGCTCAGTTGCTAAAGAGCTATAAAATGGACCAATGCAGGGGAGTGCAATCTCCTATGCTGCAGAACTTTGACTTAAATGATAGCAATAGTCCACTGTTTGACCAAAGCATCTATCAGTCTTTGATTGGAAGTTTATCTTATATAGCTAACTGGTCAAGACCTGATATAGCTATGGCAACTAACCAATTGGCAAGGGCTGTAAAGGAGCCAAGACAATGCCATTGGATGGCTGCTAAACATGTCCTTAGATACCTAAAGCATACTCTAGAATTAAGCTTGTATATAACACCTGTTAAGGATCTAAAGGTGCATGCTTACGCAGATGCAAGTTTTGCTAGTGATCAGAGCACCCGGCAGTCAACCACCGGTCTGGCAATTTTCATGGGTGGTGTCCTGGTAGGGTGGAGATCTCTGAAACAACGACATGTGGCTCTCTCGACATGCGAGTCAGAGTATTCCGCACTCAGTACAGTCTGTAGTGAGTTAACCTGGTACAAACAGCTACTAGCTGACCTTGGTTTGTTTTACATAGAACCTATCACTGTGTTTGAGGACAATCAGGCGGCTTTAAAGCTAGCAACCAATCTTGGAGTTAAATCAAGATCCAAGCTCACAGACGTCAGGTTCCACAATGTGAAGCAATGCTTAACAGACAGGCTAATCACTCTAGAATACTGTGCAACGAGTGACAATATTGCAGACATTTTCACAAAAGCTCAGACACCATTTAAACATAAAGACAACTGTATAAAACTTGGTCTGAAGTGAAGTTGCAATATTACTGCCATGTTGTTGATATGTATGTGAACTATGAATGTAAATAGTTTATGTTACCTGTATAGAATGTTTTTAGTTTCATAAGGGGAGGATGTCAGTGTTTGAGTTCCTTTAAGAACTAAACTGCTGAGTCAAGGTTATGCAACTAAAACTATACAGCTGTGATAGAAGTCACGAGAAGCACAGGTGTGGCCCATGTTACCAATCAGGCTTAGGATTGGGTGGCTGCACTATATCTGTGGTAGCATTAGCCACAGCACTTTGCCTTGGTTACATGCTGTGCCTTGGCCTTGGGCGATGCTGTATGAATAACATATGTGAAGGAGAAACTCTGTTGAACTGTTTCTTTGAAGGAGTGACTTACTGACTGACTTGCTGGATTCATGTAATGTATTGGACTGCTCTTTGACTTCTCTATTGGACTGTGATTTGGTGCTGCATATTGGAGGACTGCTATTCTGTGTATGACCATTGCCTGTTTTGACTGCCTCTTACGTCTAACCCAAAATATAACTGTTAACTGGCTGTTGTGGAGTCTGTGTTTTTACCACAGTGTTCTGGAGTGCACCCAACTATCTACTCACTCAGGGGACCACACCTTCCTGCACATTCAAACTCTGTCATCAGAGAATCTCAGAAATGATACTGCGGTAATAACAAAGAAAGTACAAGAAGTGGAAGAGAGAGTGAAAACACATGACTCCACCTTGTTAAAATTACAAGAAAAAGTGACAATTCATGACTGCAAACTGATGGAAACTCAGAGCCAAGTTTTGAATGATCCAATTGAACAAATAGAAATTGAAGTAGCGATTAATGCAATGAAAATTGGAAAGGCACCTGGACCAGATGGATTTACGGCAAAAATTCTTAAAATGTTTAAAGAAGAATTAATACCAAAACTTCAAAAATTAATGAATGTGATAAGAATAAATGGGAAAATACCAAATACATGGAAGGAAGCAGTAATTTTGTTGATTCCAAAGGAAGTTAGAGATGTCACTAATGTAAAGAACTATAGACCAATCTCATTATTAAACAATGATTATAAGATATACACAAGAATCTTAGCAGAACGGCTTAAACAATATCTAATAAACTTTATAAAGGAAGACCAAGCGGGTTTTCTCCCTAAAAGGCAAATAAGAGACAATATTAGAACTGTTGTAAATATTGTAGAATACTATGAAAGACATCCAGAGAAGGAAGTTGCATTATTCTTTGCGGACGCAGAGAAAGCTTTTGATAATTTGAATTGGGACTTTATGTTTGCAATGGAGTAGTTTGGTAGTAATGGAGAAAATAAAGTTGGGGGGAAACTTTATAAGAATGATAAAAGCAATTTATACTGAACAACGTGCAAGGTTATGTATAAATGCAGATCTTACAGAAGAAATGACAATTAGCAAAGGTACAAGACAAGGTTGTCCGCTTTCACCATTGTTGTTTATAATGACTCTTGAAATCTTATTGCTGCAAATACAAGATAATGAAAAAATTGAAGGAACGAGAATTAAAGGATTTTCCTATAAATATAGAGCATTTGCAAATGAAATAATGTTTATAAATAAAAATCCTATGCAAGTAACATCTTTGTTGTTAGCCAAAATACAAGATTTTGGAGAATTGGCGGGACTTTATGTTAATAAAGAAAAGTCAAAAATTTTGTGTTTAAATATGCAAGTAAGTAAACAAAAGGAATTGCAGAGATTAATGAGATGTGAAGTTACCCCTAAAGTAAAATATTTGGGCGTGGAAATAACAATGAAGAATATTGATCTGTTTAAAAACAATTATGAAAAGTTATGGCGTAAAATGGACGAAGATATGATAAAATGGAACAAGCTTAATTTGTCATTGCTTGGTAGAATAGCTGCAATTAAGATGAACATTTTGCCAAGAATAATGTATTTGTTTCAAACTATTCTGATTGTGAAAGACAGTAAACAATTTAATAAATGGCAAAGAAATATTTCAGAATTTATATGGGCTGGGAAAAAACCAAGGATTAAAATGAAAGTTTTAACAGATGCTAAAGAAAGAGGAGGATTTTGACTACCAGATTTAAGATTATATCATGAAGCAGTTTGTCTAGTGTGGATAAAAGATTGGTGACTCTGTTGAATAAAAAACTTAACGTTGGAAGGTCATGGAAATAAATTCGGCTGGCACGCTTATATGTACTATGGAAAGAAAAAGTTGGATGGTTTTTTTCCTCACCATTTCTCCTGGACCCGTGCCAGTCTGGTTTCCGGCCGGGCCATGGGACGGAGATGTTGCTGGTCGCCTTGGTAGATGACCTCCAGCGGCAACTGGATCGAGGCGGCATTGCGGTGCTGATGCTGTTAGACCTGTCGGCGGCATTTGATACAGTCGACCATCAGCTACTGACCCGCCACCTCGCCGACATAGGGGTTAGGGGGCTGGCCTTACAATGGCTTTCCTCCTTCCTCTTGGGCCGGGGACAAAGGGTGGCGATTGGGGGTGAGCGGTCCCAGAGGCGCACACTAGATTGTGGGGAGCCTCAGGGAGCAGTTCTCTCCCCGAAGTTATTCAACATCTATATGCGCCCCCTTGCCCAGATTGCCCGGAGGTTTGGGCTGGGTTGCCATCAATATGCAGATGACACCCAGCTCTATCTGCTAATGGACAGCCAGCCCGACTCCATCCCAGGGAATCTGGATCAGGCTTTGCAGGCTGTTGCAATGTGGCTTAGGCTGAGTGGGCTGAAGTTGAACCCGACGAAGACAGAGGTCCTTTGTGTAGGTCGCGGCACTCTGGGGAAGGATATATCTCTCCCGGCCTTCGACGGTGCGCCATTGAAAGCAGCACACCAGGTAAAGAGCTTGGGTGTTTTACTGGAGCCTTCATTATCAATGGAGGCCCAGATAGCAGCCACTGCCAAGTCAGCATTCTTCCATCTGAGGTGGGCGAGGCAGTTGGCCCCTTTCCTAGAGCGTCGGGACCTTGCAACAGTGATCCACGCGACGGTCACCTCAAGATTGGACTACTGTAATGCCCTCTACATGGGGCTGCCTTTGTGCCGAACCCGGAGGCTGCAGCTAGTGCAGAACACGGCGGCCAGGCTGTTGCTAGGACTCCCGAGGTGGGAGCATATATGGCCGGGGCTACACGAACTGCACTGGCTGCTGATTACATACTGGGTCCAGTACAAAGTGCTGGTCATTACCTTTAAAGCCCTATATGGCCGAGGACTGGCCTACCTGAGGACCGGCCTACCCTATATGGCCGAGGACCGGTCTTTCCCCATATGAGCCCCAGAGAGCACTGAGGTCATCAAGGAAAAATAAACTGATCATCCCTGGGCCGAAAGAGGCTAAACTTCAGAACACTCGTGCACGGGCCTTTTCAATCATGGCCCCATCCCTATGGAATCAGCTCCCGGAGGAGGTGCGGGCCCTGCGGAGCCTTGATCAGTTCCGCAGGGCCTGCAAGACCACCCTCTTCAAGCTGGCGTACACGGACTGCTGAGTTATGGTTGTTTAACAAAGGGACCCGCCAATATGGTTTTGTTTAAGGACCTGTGTTACTATGTATACTGACAGAAATAGCGTCGGAAATACCACTGCCACTGTCAGCTTAAGTTAAATTTAATTATGTACTGACTGGTTTTTATATAATGTTAATTTTAAAGTTTTATATTTATTGTATATACAACATGTTTATGAATGTTGTTAGCCGCCCTGAGCCTGCCTAGGCGGGGAGGGCGGGATATAAATAAAATTTTATTATTATTATTACCATTATATAAGAAATAATCTACTAAATATTTGGATGAAGTACAAGAAATATGGCGATGAGAGAAAACCACTATGGGTAGTGCCAGCAGAAGTAATAAGAATAACAGCTGAGACAGGAGAGGATAAAGGGATGTCATAATCAATTACTAAAAATACAAAGCGGTAAAATAGAACTGAACACTGCTGAAGAGCTGAATAATAAATATGATTGGTTTCAAATGCAACAAATAAAAAGTTTGGTAGAAAGCGATGTTAAAACTGAAGGAATAAGATGGGAACAAACAGAAATGGAAAAAATGTCTGCGTGGAGATAATGAAAAATTAATTTCGAAAATCTATGAGTTACTTTTAAAATGGTCTATGGAAGATGAAGTACTGAAATCTCAAATGATTAAGTGGGCAATTAATGTAAATAAAGAAATACAGATGGACACATGGGAATATTTGTGGAAGAACTCTATGAAACTCTCAACATGTCAGAGTATTAAAGAAAATTGTTTTAAGATGATGTACAGATGGTATATGACTCCTAAAAAGTTGGCAAAGATGAACAATAAGATGCCAGATAGATGTTGGAAATGTAAAAAAACATGAAGGTTCTTTCTACCAATATGTGGTGGACTTGTGAAAAAGTATCAGCAGATGATTCAACAAGAGATTTCTAACATCTTGGGATACGAATTTAACAAAGTTGCAGAGACTTTTCTGTTGGGATTACAAATGGGAAAATTTCCAAAAGAAAATAGAACTTTAATCTGGTACTTGCTCTCAGCTGCTAGGACATTGTATGCGCAGTTGTGGAAGCAAGAAAAAATACCAGAGAAATGGGATTGGATTGTAAAAGTTATGACATGGAGTGAAATGGACAAGTTAACAAGACTATGATTTAGAAGTATTTAAGATGGAGTGGAAAAAGTTCAGAAGATATGTAGAAAAAGAGTGGAAAATAAAAGGACATTGGACAATTTTTGATAATGACTAAGTATAAGAGGGAGGAGGATATTAATTTTGGTTCTTATTAATTAAGGGTACCTTTAATATTAAGATTTTAAGTATATAACACCAGTGGGGGTCAAGTAATGGGGGGAGGGGTGGGTAGAAAGTAATATATGGGATAGATAAAAAAGTAATTATTAATGATGTAAAAAATTGAAATTTATTACCATATGTTACTAATAAAATTGTTTGAAACAAAAAAAAGAAGCCTATCAGGTTTTTTCTTAAAAAAAAAAGATTCTGAAACTTTACTTACTGAATTATTGCTAGAATTGGAAAATAATTTCTGAGTTTTATAATGCTCTTGACAAGTAAATAATCCCAAACACAACTGTTCTTTAAATGAGAGGAAAAACAGCATAAAGAGCTACATCCTAAAGTTCTCTGCTTGAGCTCACTTTGGCTTACTCCTGGCCATCAGCAATCCACCAGGAACTTTGCCAGTATTTCATTTACTTCATATGTATTGCTTCACTTCTACACCCAACATAGTATAATGCATGTTGGACTAGGACAGGGGTGGCCAAACTTGCTTTAACATAACAGCCACATAGAATAAACATTAGATTTTTGAGAGCAATATGATATGAACAAATATTACACACAGGTCTTTATTAAAACTCATAATACTTCCTTTGCACAGAAGATAAAATACATATGTATGCACTTTACAACACAACCATGATAGAAGGAGACTTTAAAAAAAAAAAAAGCTGGGAATAACAGTCCCCACAAGACCAGCATAGGGAAAAGAGGGAATTGTTTTTTGGGCACCAATGGGAGAAGGAAACACACATGTACTATATAAATCCCTGACCACCATTTGCATTATTATGCATCCCTCTTTGCCTTGACACCAAGGTTAGCAAATATAGCTCCTACAAGAGCTATGAAACTAAGGAGGAAGCCTGCATCACCCTCTTTAATTCCACCACTCCTTTCAGTGGCTCCCTCGTTCTTACATTCTCTTTCTCCGCTCTAGGTCTCCAGGTGACCTCTGTGGTGGAGGAGAAGAACTTGTAAGCCTCCCTATTTCCCCTTCCTTCCCTGCTTCACACACAGTATAAATAGTCCCCTACCCATGAGCCAGCGCTCAGAGACTGACTGAGGTTCCAATGCTAAACATGCTTACTTGAGAATAAGCCTACATTAAGTTCCTCCTTGACTTCCAGGAGCCGCATAAGAATATGTGTAAAAGAGCCACATGTGTCTCCTGAGCTACATTTGGCCACCCTTGAACTAGGACCACTGTGCCAGCTTAACCTATGTTTGGCAGGGAGGGTGTGATATAAATCTAAATGATGATGATGATGATGTTGCAGGGTTCATATGAAAATAAAATGAAGGAGTGGAGAGGATCATGAGGTCCTTGGATGATAAACTATACTAAATAAATGAATAATACAATATAATGTGACAAAAAGAAGATTCAAAGCCATTAGAGCTATGGATTGATTTGCCCCAGTCCAGTTTCAAAGAGAGTTTAAGGTTGGATTAGCTGGCTAGGATGCAGTAATCCAATGGGAAGGCATGCAGAATAGTTATGGCTAACCCTAGGCCATTCCAGCAGGTGGAAGTGGAAGAGTGGGGAATCAAACACGGTTCTCCCAGATAAGAGTCCAGGCACTTAACCACTACACCAAACTGGCTCTCAATCTGGATAGGCAAAACTGCCAGTTTGGTGGTGATGTGCGTGCTGCTCCAAGCAGCACAGGCTCTGCCCCTCCTCTTTTGCCTGCCTGGGTCTGTGCACAGACCCAGGCAGGCAAAAGCAGTGGCCTGGCAAAACATGTGTGCCACCTGCTGCTGCTGTGCTTTCATGGACCCTTTCCAGTTTTGCAATGTGCATCTTTGCATATTAGTGCTCTTGGGGTTGTTCAGAAAAACACACCTAGGGAATTTAGGATTATTCATCACTTGTCATTCCCAAGTGAGAATCAGTTAACAGTGGAATTCCAGGTGAACTATGCTCTGCCAGTATGCATTTTTTTTTTTATTCAGCCATGGGAATAGTTAGGTCATGCAGTAGGAGTGCCATTTGGTGAAATGAAATGCAACATAAAGTCAGCCTTTTGTTTGCTACCAGTTCACCCAAGTGGTTTTGAGTTCCTGGATTCTCAATTTTAGGGCCAATTTTATATCAAGAAGGCACATCTCATGGGTTGTTCGGTAACTTGCTCTGCCTTTGAGAGGTTTAGCATCATGCTGGAATAGGCCTCCTCGCAGAAATTTGGGTCAGATATTATTTAGATGTTTATATTTGTGCAGGCTTGGCTGAGACAGGGGGCTGTTGGTTGTTTTTTTCAGTAGCTGGTAGTGGAACTGGTGGTTCTGCTAGCAGAGGAAAAAGCCAAGGGCCCAACATTTTTGCCCATCAGTTTTGGCACTGAAATTGATACAATAACAGAGGCTTGTACATTGCCTGGGGATAAGATTGAGAAGTAACAAATTGTTGCAGGGTTTATTTGGGGGCAAGAAATGTGACTCTAAAACTGTTGCAAGTTGTTGAGCTTTGCATGGAAGATGATAGCACCAGGCAAGACCTTCCTTAGGTGTGTAACTGATGCAACTATGGGAGCAAAGAAATCTTCTCACCTAATCAGAGTATCTGGTGCAATGAAAATGGATGCCTATACATGGCTTGCCTTTCCAGCAAGGTTTAAGGCAGCAGCATCTCCTAGGACATGGTTTTTAGATTCAGACTGTGCTACAGGGAGCTTAGGTTTTGGGATTTATTTTAGGATCCATTGGTGCACTCAATGGTGGTAGGATTGCCAAATCTAACTTAGAAAATACCTGGGGACTTTGGAGGTGGAGCCAGGAGACTTTCTCATTCCCTAAAATAAATAAAAATACAGCAGTGCAATTCCCCTGAATAGTCTTCATTTCCCTGACCCCCAGCAGCTGCAATCCCAGTAAATAAAAGTGAACACACACTAACAAAGCAGCCAAAATAACCAGAGTCACTGGGACTTTATGCACATGAGCAGTTGTATTTTCAACCAACTTCTTCAGACTAACACAGGCAAATGGAAAGAGAGAGGTGGCGTTTTCCTCCATCCCATAAACAGGTTACTATACAAAGACGTCTGAAATTAATCCACACACACAAACATACACACTTACTGGCTCTGGTTCCTATACAAAGATGTATGAAAGTAAAGGAAAACAAGCAGAGGGACTGTACTCTCATTCTCTTTCACACACGCAGCTCTGCTGCTGGCCCCTCCCAATGCAGCTTTCACTTCCTGCTCAAATTTAAAGATGCACACAAACATTTAAAAACAAAAGGTGCTTGCAGGCTTCTAAACCTGCAGAGATCTAAAGGCACATGGTGGCTGTGGGGGTAGGCTTCCTCCACTAACCAGCTGGCTGGGGGCAGGGTGGAGTCTGGAAAACCAGGGGTTCCCCCACTGGGATCGGAGGATTAGGAAGCCTAAATGGTGGCCACAGAGATGAGAACAGGAGAATGTCTTGAAGGATCTAACCTTTTTGGAATTGTTTATCATTATTATTGCTGTAGCCATATATCTGGGAGGAGCAGTTTAGGGATGCTGTTGTTTTGTTTTGGTGCAGTAACCAGGCTGTAGTCCAGGTAGCAAATTATAGTTAGTCCTCCTGGAATCCTAGGGCCATGCAGTTGGTTAAGTCATTGGTTTTGGAATGTTTAGAATAGGGGTGTCAAACTCATTTGTTTTGAGGGACGAATCTGACATAAATGAGACTTTGTTGAGTCAGGCCACATGAATCATAAAATATAATGCCAGGTAGTGGAGATATTAACTTTATACAGGACGCAAACAAACATAATTAAAGATTTTTTTAAAAATTAAAGTAGACTATGCTTAAAAGATTAGGACTCTTGCAATATTTTGTTTATTTAACAGTTTCTGATAACTGACACCTTTTGCTCTGTTGCATCAAAAATCTGGAGATGGTGTCTCTGCTGTAGCAATCTTGAGTATGGTGTTCAGGTGTGTGTCTGTGAGTTGCAAACCTACAGAAATCTTGTAGTCAATGCTTTGAGACTGACTTGGGAAAACATGAAGTGGCTGGGCATTGAGAACTTTTGTACATGTTGCTTCATGTACTGCTCAGTAATGGAGAAAATAAAGGTTTTGATCCGTAGCTCCTGTGCAATTGAGCAAGCCTGGCAAAGCAAGTCATGATACAGAAGGAAGCAAGAGAGAGAACATAAGAACATAAGAGAAGCCATGTTAGGTCAGGCCAATGGCCCATCCAGTCCAACATTCTGTGTCACACAGCGGCCAGATATATATATATATATATATATATATATATATATATATATATATATATATATATATATATATATATATATATATATATATATATATATATATATATATATATCTGGCCGCTGTGTGACACAGAATGTGTGACACAGAATATATATATATACACACACACACACACACACACTGTGGCTAATAGCCACTGATGGACCTCTGCTCCATATTTTTATCTAACCCCCTCTTGAAGGTGGCCATGCTTGTGGCCGCCACCACCTCCTGTGGCAGTGAATTCCACATGTTAATCATCCTTTGGGTGAAGAAGTACTTCCTTTTATCCGTTTTAACCTGACTGCTCAGCAATTTCATCGAATGCCCACGAGTTCTTGTATTGTGAGAAAGGGAGAAAAGTACTTCTTTCTCTACTTTCTCCATCCCATGCATTATCTTGTAAACCTCTATCATGTCACCCCTCAGTCGACATTTCTCCAAGCTAAAGAGCCCTAAGCGTTTCAACCTTTCTTCATAGGGAAGGTGTTCCAGCCCTTTAATCATTCAGTTGCCCTTTTCTGAACTTTCTCCAATGCTATAATATCCTTTTTGAGGTGCGGCGATTAGAACTGCACACAGTACTCCAAATGAGACCGCACCATCGATTTATACAGGGGCATTATGATACTGGCTGATTTGTTTTCAATTCCCTTCCTAATAATTCCCAGCATGGCGTTGGCCTTTTTTATTGCAAACGCACACTGTCTTGACATTTTCAGTGAGTTATCTACCACGACCCCAAGATCTCTCTCTTGGTCAGTCTCTGCCAGTTCAGAAGGAAGCAGATGACAATGAGATGCTTGTGGGCCTGATAGGAGCCCTCCTGATCCATCCCTCAGGCCACATGTTTGACACCTTTGGCTTAGAACTTAAAGTTCCAATTCAGACTGCAGGTTTCCTTATATTAATAATTCTGTAAGAGGAAAAACAACATATCATGTGAAAAGCTTGCTTGTAAGGAGTTTTAAAATGGTAGTTTCTTCCTCCTGTAGTCCAATGTGAGTCTCTTTCTGTCACCTTAGAAATTTTTGGAAGTAAAACCCAGTGATCATAGAAGATGTTCATTCAAAGAGCTCAGCAGTTTTCTTTCAGCCACATTGCTTGAGTTGTCACTCTTGACTCAGAACAGGGCACAGCAAAGGGAAATGGTGCCAGAGAGCTAGGTTGCTGTATCTGGTGTCTCCTTTGTCATCTATACTCCACATATACTAAACTGTAGTCGAGAATAATAATTGAGAGCAGATCCTGCACAATAAGATGAGCAATTCTGCATGTATGCACATGTGCCTCAATTTCTCATTTTCCCCAACAAACATGGAATACATCCTGATCCTGTGCACAGCAAGCGTCAGAAATACTTGGACATTTAACAACCTAAGTGGTCTCTTATTTATCCATTCTCACAGTTTAGTATCCTGATTGATAGGCTCTAAGCTTCTAACGGACCTTAGACCTGTCGCAGCTTATCTTCTTTCAGCAGCAACCTGTCATGGCTTCTTGAGTAAACTTATCAGTAGTCACTGATTTAATGATGGTTAAATGGGTTCAGCCATCTTTCAAGAAGAGGGCAATTATAATCTTATAGCTGGCCAGTATTGACCCATTGGCAGCAAGCCACTAGTCACTTCCCCACAGATATCTAAGTACCTATTCTGGAAAAAAATGTACTGTGGATTCCAGCTATTTCTATTAATTGTAGGATCTGTTGAAAAGGAGTAAAAATGATGCAGCCTGAGGAATATAAGAGATGCTATGTAAGATCAGAACAGTGATATATCTAGCCTAGTAGCCTGCTTCACATAGTGATCAATCAGTTGGTTTGGGGAGAAGGGCCAAAAACAGGAGATAAAGCTCAAAGTATTCCTCTGATGCTTTCTTCAAGCATTGGTATACAGAAGATAATGCCTCTGAATTTGGAGGTTCACTTGAGTCACTATAGTAGTAGCACTAATGGCCATTGATGGGGCACCTCCATGAATATGTCTAAATCCCCTTTAAAGATGTCTACATTAGTGACTATCATCACAATTACTGGCAGCAAATTCCATAATTCAGAAGAAATTCCATAATTCAGAAGAACTTCCATTTGTCCATCTTGAATCTATGGAACATCAAATTCCATAATTCAGAAGAAATTCCATAATTCAGAAGAACTTCCATTTGTCCATCTTGAAACTATGGACCATCAACTTCACTGGGTGCCCTCAGATTCTAGTATAATTTTATAAAACTCTTTATTATGTCCCTCCAGTAATCTGCCCCCCCCCCAAAAAAAAAAGCTCCTGAACATTTCCAACTTTTCCTCATAGGAAAGTAGTAAAAGATGCTCTTGCCCCTTAATCATGTTATGTTATTCATATTATTTATAGTTGACCTTTCTTACTGAGACTTAAGGCTGACACTGAGAGTCTTTGGCATCTTTTCCAGTAATCCAAATGAGGCTACACCATAGATCTATACAAGCACAAGAAGAGCAAGTGGGAAGGGAGGAGCCACTGTATATACCTTTTTGACTCCTCCCCCTTTTTGTGACTTGACACTGGGACGTTTGTGAGCCAGTTTGGTGTAGTGGTTAAGAGTGGTGGACTCTAAGGCTGGCTCCAGACCAGCAACTTGGAATGGCAGTGTCCAGACTCAGAAGAAAGCCAGCACAGTGGAAAGAGATCCTGGGGTGGTCAGGTGGTGCACACCCCACTGTCAGGAGAGGGATGGGCAGCATACACTTTGGAGGAGTGATCCCACCGCTCAAGAACTTCAGAGGCATTTCCCAGGTGCTCCACAGCCATTCAGGTGTCTGGGAAAGGTAGCAGGGAAACACTTGGCAGATCTGCTACCACTTAGGAAGTGGTAGCTTTTCATGCCACTCTAGAGATGCCAGGGGATGGCATGAGTATGGGAGGAGGGCAATTGATAGATGTATGCATCTGAACTGTGATTTTTAATCCATCTGGAGGCTGTCCTTGTGTCCACTCTATCTAGTTGTCTGGACCCAGCCTAATCTGGAGAACCAGGTTTGATTTCCCATTCCTTCACATGCAGATGTTGGGTGACCTTGGGTCAGTCACAGTTCTCTCAGAGCAGTCCTCTCAAGAGGAGAGGAAGGGAAGAAGATTGTAAGCTGCTCTGAGTGAAGGGCAGAGTATAAATACAATCTCTTCTTCAAAAATGGCTTACATCATCATCCTCTTCGCCATTTTATTCTCACAACAACCCTGTGAGATAACATAAGCTGAAAGTATCTGATTGGTCCAAGGTCACACAGCAAGCTTCCATGACAGAGTAGGGATCTGAACCTGGGTCTTTCACATTCTAGTATGACACTCTAACCTCCATACTGCACTGGCTGAACCTCTATTAAGTCCAGTGGGACCTTAATTATTATTGATGTGTTCAGAGGTCTAGTCCCCCAAAACTATAGTAGGCCAGTGGGAAGAAGACACAGTTATTGACAGTGTGACAGACAAGACAGTATCCAGACCTGAAAATGCCACACAACAGGCCAGCAGCAAAGCAACTCTGAGTCAAGATATTGCCATGGAAGAGTGTAAATGGGGCAAAACCAATAGATACTGATGGTTTGGCCCTCTTGCCTTGAAATGGATCCACGTCAGGATCTTAGTGAGGATCATGGGATGGTGAGTCTTAGCCACCAGGAGCTGGCTACAATTTCCTCCAAAAAAGGGGTTCTGATAATAGCTGGAGGTCAGGTATTGCCCTTCAGAGCAGCACTAATATAAATCTTCCAGACTGCAGACTTAACAGGGACACATGGATCTCTATGAACTGGTTGAATCAGCAAAGACTTCTGATATGCATAAGTCTTAAATATCCTGGAAGGAAAGAAAGCTCACCTATTCCTGGGCTTCATCCAGCTAGGGGCTGGGTTGAGACCTGATCATGCAAGGAATTGGACCTAGGAAAAAAGCACAAAGGAAAAAAGCACAAAAAAAACCCCACAGACAAATGCTCACAGGAAAAAAGCCTCCATGGAAACATGTTTACATGGGAAAAAGCCCCCATGGAAAAATATGTAAAATACCATAGATGTTTATAAGTACTTCTTCACCCAAAGGGTGATTAACATGTGGAATTCACTGCCACAGGAGGTGGTGGTGGCCACAAGCATGGCCATCTTCAAGAGGGGTTTAGATAAAAATATGGAACAGAAGTCCATCAGTGGCTATTAGCCACAGTGTGTGTGTGTGTGTGTGTGTGTATATATAAATTTTTTGGCCACTGTGTGACACAGAATGTTGGACTAGATGGGCCATTGGCCTGATCCAACATGGCTTCTCTTATGTTCTTATAATTGTGGAATAGGGTTGCCATGAAATAAGAAATAGGGTTGCCAAGTTCAGTTCAAGAAATATCTGGGAACTTTGTGGGTAGAGCCAGAAGCAAGGTTGTGACAGCCACAATTGAACTCCAAAGAGAGTTTTGGCCATCACATCTAAAGGGACCACAGTCCTTTTAAATGCCTTCCCTCCATAGGAAATAATGAAGGATAGGGGCATCTTTTTTGGGGGGCTCAGAGAATTGGACCCCCTGGTCCAATCCTTTTGAACCTTGGAGGGTATTTTGGGGAGAGGCACTGGATGCTATGCTGCACATTTGAGAACATAAGAACATAAGAGAAGCCATGTTGGAGCAGGCCAATGGCCCATCCAGTCCAACACTCTGTGTCACACAGTGGCCAAAAAAAATTTATATATATACACACACTGTGGCTAATAGCCACTGATGCACCTCTGCTCCATATTTTTATCCAATCCCCTGTTGAAGCTGGCTATGCTTGTAGCCGCTACCACCTCCTGTAGCAGTGAATTCCACATGTTAATCACCCTTTGGGTGAAAAAGTACTTCCTTTTATCCATTTTAACCTGACTGCTCAGCAATTTTATCGAATGCCCATGAGTTCTTGTATTGTGAGAAAGGGAGAAAAGGACTTCTTTCTCTACTTTCTCCATTCCATGCATTATCTTGTAAACCTCTATCATGTCACCCCGCAGTCGACGTTTCTCCAAGCTAAAGAGCCCCAAGCGTTTCAACCTTTCTTCATAGGGAAAGTGTTCCAAACCTTTAATCATTCTAGTTGCCATTTTCTGGACTTTCTCCAATGCTATAATATCCTTTTTGAGGTGCGGCGACCAGAACTGCACACAGTACTCTAAATGAGACCGCACCATCGATTTATACAGGGGCATTATAATACTGGCTGATTTGTTATCAATTCCCTTCCTAATAATTCCCAGCATGGCATTGGCCTTTTTTATTGCAATCACACACTGTCTTGACATTTTCAGTGAGTCATCTAGCACGACCCCAAGATCTCTCTCTTGGTCAGTCTCTGCCAGTTCACACCCCATCAATTTGTATTTGTAGCTGTAACTTGCATTTGGTGCACCTGCCTCAAAAAACAGCTCCCCCAGAGCCTGAGATACCAGTGTATTAATTCTCCGTTCTACCATTTTTTTTTATTAATTCCAACTATGTTTATTAATTTCTTCCTTCCAGATACTTGCCAGAGTCAGTCCTGCTTAGCTTCTTAGATCTATGAGGCCTTAACTATTTCTGCTATTTTAGAAAGAGAAGCTATCACAGAGCAGGCAGTAATTTGCCTAACCCCAAAACCATACATTTTGACATTCCTGAAAAGTACAGGCAACTGATACTTCACAATTCTGGTGTGAAAAAATCCAGACAGAATTCTGGTTTTAGGTGATAGAGATCTTATGCTTGAATTAAACAAAGATACCATCTATGGAGATGGCACCTTTGATAAAGTGCCAAATATGTTTTACCAACTGTACACATAGCATACCGATGTGGGTAATTCGGCCCCGCACAGACCGCGCCGCAAAGCGGCTGCGCGCCACGGGGCCGCTTTTTGCCTCCCTGGAAGGAGGGGAGGCTGCGATTGAGCTTTCCGTCCATCCGGGAGTGCAGGCGGGTGGGGCGTCGGGGCTATTTGTAGCCTCGACCCCGCCCTCCCAGCTCAGGCTCGTTGCCGCTCTCGGCCAGGTCGGAGGTTTCCCGGTGTCTGAGGCCGAGAGCGGAGGAGGGCCGCATCGGGCTGACCGGCTCTACTGCGGATCGTGACGAGGTCGGGGCGGCGAGCTCCCGGGGAGAGCAGACTGCGAGGCGTCCGGCCTGAAGGCCGGAGGCCTCTGAGGGAGCGTGATGGAGCCGAGTGGCGGCCTGCGTACAGGGGGGTTGGGCGAGGTTTTTTATCCGCTCTCACCCCCCTCCCCCCCATTGATGCACGCAAGTAGCCGCAGTCTTGGGCCGCGACTCGTCGGGGACGGTTCCCCCCCCACCTCCCTCCTTCAGGAAGGTGCATATTTTAGGAAAAAATGGGGTTT
Organism: Heteronotia binoei; assembly: GCF_032191835.1. Taxonomy (NCBI): domain Eukaryota; kingdom Metazoa; phylum Chordata; class Lepidosauria; order Squamata; family Gekkonidae; genus Heteronotia; species Heteronotia binoei. The sequence continues at coordinate 71,444,730 of NC_083228.1, read as the reverse complement.
ATTGGGGGAAGGGGCCGTACCCTCCTGGGTGCTATTGCCAGGCTGGATGTTCCTGGCCACCGGGGTTTTGATTGAGATATGGAACATGGGTTCATCGGTGGCTATTGGCCACAGGCTGGTTGTATATATGGAATTTGTGGCCACTGTGTGACGCAGAGTGTTGGACTGGATGGGCCGTTGGCCTGATCCAGCATGGCTTCTCTTGTGTTCTTCTGCGACACAGAGTGGATGGGCCATTTGCCGATCCAACATGGCTTCTCTTATGTTCTTCTGTGACACAGAGTGGATGGGCCATTGGCCTGATCCAGCATGGCTTCTCTTGTGTTCTTCTGCGACACGGAGTGTTGGACTGGATGGGCCGTTGACCTGGTCCTGCAGGGCTTCTCTTGTGTTCTTCTGTGACACAGAGTGATGGACTGGATGGGCCATTGGCCTGATCCAACATGGCTTCTCTTGTGTTCTTCTGTGATACAGAGTGGATGAGTCATTTGCCAATCCAACATGGCTTCTCTTATGTTCTTTTGTGACACAGAGTGGATGGACCATTGGCCTGATCCAGCTGGCTTCTCTTATGTTCTTCTGTGACACAGAGTGTTGGACTGGATGGGCCGTTGGCCTGATCCAACGTGGCTTCTCTTATGTTCTTGTGGGTCGTTTGCTGGGGGGAAATGCATTAGGAAATGCCAGGCTTCCCCAGCCGTGACGAAGTTCCCCTGAGCCGGTTAGTCCAGCTCTCAAACATATGGCATTAATTTCTTATGTCTCTCAAACATCTGATGTTTATTCTGCATGGCTTAGTCCTGTCAGTCCTGGTGGCTGGACGGGTCATCCATGGTTAGTATTGAGGTTGCCAGGCAGGGCTTGTCAGGGTCATTGCTTGAAATGGGAGACCTCTTAGGAAGACAGAGTTCATGTTGAGGTGGTAGGCAGTGGAGACCTCTTCGGGGGTTCTGGGGAACAGTCAGCCAGGGGTGCACTAGGGTTTGTGGATGTGGTCCCCTGCCCACCCAAGTAAAGGGCGCCATTGCCAGGCTGGCCGTTCCTTGCGACCGGAGATGGGGATGCTGCTGGCCTTATGCCTGGCTTACGCTTTCTTCTTCGCTAACCGTCTCGCCTTCTTCTGGGGTTGGTTTCTCAATGGCTGTGTAGCTGCTTGGTGTGCAGGGTCCCAGGTTCAATTTACGGCGTACCCTACTAAAGAGGGTCCGGGTAGACATACCTTTTTTCCAGGGCGTTGGGCACCTTGGCGGGTTCACAGCCTCTGGCCTACTGTAGGACATGATCAGGTCATTCGGCAGATAATGAAAGATAGTAAAAGAGGTTTGTGGGGATGAGTTACCTGACCTTTCATGACCCCCCCTCTTAATTTTATGTTTACGGGTTTCCCTTCTTGGCAGGCTCCCGGGTACATAGCAGGTGAATATAGGCTTTTGAACATCTGGGTCAGTTGGGACTCTTCTGTGATCATGCGGTCAAGGCGACGCGTGCGCTAGGGCCGGGGCAAAAAGGGAAAAGGTGACAGTAAGTTGGCGTTTCGCTTCTCATTTGTACACCCTTAAGACTTCGAGCTGTTGGTTCTGTTTTTACGGAATATATGATACGGATTGAGCTCTATCCAGAGGGCGCTTGGTTTCTGCGCAGCCTTTGTGAGATTCAATTCTTTCGGAATGGCATGTGCCTTTGGCATACGACAAGATGGAGGGTCTGGGACATGCCTGACAGTGGGGATTGAACTGGACTCGGTACAGTTGGTTTCACGAATCCCGACGGGAGGACAACAGCTCGGTAGTGACTCGCGGCCATTATACTAGATTGCATGGAGTGCGGTGTTGGTTTCTTAAGCTTGTCGGGAGCCCGATTTCGCCGTTAGAATGGTGGCCTCGGGGAGAGTTGGTTTGTGGCGTCTTTCAGCGCCATACAGTCCCTCTGGTCCCCCTCCCATCATGGTGCACGTTAACAGCTAGTTGGCGCAGCAACTCGAGGTTGAGTCACCTTTTTGCAGTTGGTGGATGCCGTTCCGTTTGGCAAGAGGGCATAAAGCGAAGTGTCCTTCTGATATCCTCTGGAACGGCTGGGTCGTCCGGTTTCGGGTTCTTTGCCGGTGGCACCGGAGTGCTGGTCGGTAGCACCGGCATTAGCAGTACAGGGGATTTGCGGGAACCCAGCATTTTGTGTTTTCCTATTGTTGTGGCAGTAGAGAACTGGGGGTGCGTATGGCTAATAAGGTGTACAGCTGGTTGCGTCAATTGGCTGGTAGCACCCGTTGTTAAATCATTGATATCTAAGTCCATGCCAGTAATGAACGCAGTAATGGCTTTACTCTACGGTGCCTCGGTAAATGTGTTGTTTTTCAGGATAAGCATACTGCGGGATAGTAACTGGCGACGGACACATTGTCTAGAGAAGGGACGAGCATTACGCCGGTGGCGGAGGCAGATTTACTGCGGGAACCAATTATCTGGGAGTCATTGTAGCTCATTAGGCGATAATGGCAGGGCAATTGTGTTACCTTGTCCCCAGGTACACGGAAAGTGCCAAGCTTGTCACTCGATAATGTAGGATGGGTAGACATATGCGCTTTTGGGATAATCGGCCCAATGTTGCGGTGGTTCGTATGTCGTTCTGTGCACATCAGAATTATATGGGGCCTAAAGGTGAGGCCTATCTGGCGCAGTTGGCCGCCTTAGATTCTTAGCAAGATGATTAGCGTTTCAAATCCAGTCGGGGATTTAGAGTTCTAAGTGGTTGAAAGGGTGGTTGCGTGAGCTGGGTGTGCAGGATGCGCATGTCAAGCCTCCTCGCTGTACATACGAGGAGGTTTGACTGGGTTTGCCTGAGACGGCTCAGGCCAGGAGATGGCACGATTTTCTGCAGTCGCACTGACTTCTGTTTTCGGCATCCTTCGGGTAGAGGCTGATTTGGCTGACCGGAATGATTGGTAGGTCTTGGCATCACATGGCGACGTCAAATTTTGGAAGAGTTGGGCTGCAGGTATGGCGATCCACCCGATCAGTGGTTATGGGCACTTGTTGCTTATTCGTCCCTGAGCGGGGCCGGTAGGTGACGGTGTAAGCATCAACGCTATGGGGTGGAGGGGGGAGTGTACAGAGTCACCCCCCCTCATTAAGTCATTTCGGATGGTTATGGGTCTGGCCCGGGTTAAGCGGGGAGGGACTTGGTATAAGGTCGGCAACCATTTTGCCAAATGGGGGCCGTGTCCACTGCTGCACCAGTGGGCTTTCCAGGTCTGACCATCAAAAGGTGGGTGTCCCGCCAAGGGAGGCTGATTCGTTCGCGGTCCGTATGATTTTGGGGCGGCCCATTATGCAAGGAGATCGCCAGCGGCAGCCTCGGTGCTGAGTGTGAGGGCTGTGGCGGAATGCAGGGGTGCCTGGGGGATGAGTGGGCCACGGCTCCCACCGTTATTGAAAGCGGTGGCTGAGCTCTGGGCTATCGTGCGGGGGTAGCCTGGAGTCTGACCCCTCTGGCCATCAATTATCGGTAGGTCTGGCTGGCTGCTCGGGCCTGGTCGGGTCGAGCGGGCCAGACAGAAGCGTTATCTGGCCCTGTGGTGGCCTTGGTGGTTGGTCTGGGTACCTTCCTTTGTCAGCATTCACCTTGCTGGGAATGATCGGGGTGGGATGGACAGCCCCCCCTTTTTTTGTTTGAAGCCGGTGGTGGAGCTCCAGGCCATTGTGTGGGGGTGGCCTGGACTCCGACTCATCTGGCCGCCACTTTATTGGTAGAGTCTGGCTGTCTGCTTGGGCCTGGTTGGGTCGAGCAGGCCAAACGGTAGGCTTACCTGGCCCTGTGGTGGCCTCGGTGGATGGTCTGGGTACCTTCCTCTGTTTGCATTCCCCTTGTGGGAATGATCGGGGTTGGAGGGGCAGCTCCCCCCCTTTTTTGTCAGCAAAGTCGGTGGTGGAGCTCCGGGCCATTGTGTGTGGGTGGCCTGGAGTCCGACTAACCGGGCGCCTATTATACTGGTCTGGCTGGACGCTCAGGACCCGGCGGGGTCGAGTGGGCCTGATGGAAGGTGAATCTGGCCCTGTGGCGGCCTTGGCGAAGGTCTGGGTACCTTCCTTCTTTGTCCTGGTAGGAAGGGCATGGGAGTGCAGTGCCAGCCAGATGTGATTCATCTGCCGATGTGGGTAATCGGGCCTTCTTTCACAACATTCGGCAAGGGCTCGGGCGGCCTTGGCTGCTCGGTGGGGCGCCATTGCCTAAGCAGAGGCTTGGCATTGGTGGTGGCAGAAGGTGCAAGGGGTTTATACCTTGCAGGTGAGCACCCAGGCAGCTGCATTTGTTCGTGCAGTCGATACGCAGGAGCGGCAGATGGGCTTTACGGCTCAATGCTGTATAATGCAGATCGTATTCATGCCTCCTCCTATATTCGCCTCCTTCTGGGTATCGGGGCAGAAGTTTAGAGGAGGGTTTTGGCCTGGCCGGCCTGGCATTAGCCAGAATCTTATGGCTCGTGCTGGGGGCAGGGTGACTCGCCCTTCGTGGGACTTGGCGGGGTCTGAGGAAGACCCCAGGGCTTGTCCCACCGCAGGTTGCCCTTGCCGTGTTAGTTGTGTTAATTAAATAAAGTGGCCCATTTCCCAATATTCTGTGTCAGCCTCTTTATTCCGACTAGGGGGGCAATTCGGCCCCGAACAGGCCACGCTGCAAAGCGGCTGCGCGCCACAGGGACGCTTTTTGCCTCCCTGGAAGGAGGGGAGGCTGCGATTGAGCTTTCCGTCCATCCGGGAGTGCAGGCGGGCAGAGCGTCGGGTCTATTTGTAGCCTCGACCCCGCCCTCCCAGCTCAGGCTCATTGCTGCTCTCGGCCCACCCACCCACCCTGTGTAGTACAGGTTTGACCGGTCGTCTTATTAGGGGCCAGGTTGGAATTTTTCATCTCACCTGATTGGCCTGTGGTGGGGTGTTTTTTCGCCTACCTTGTACTACCGACAGTGGTGTGGATATTAGGTAAAGGGTGGGGTTTAATTTTGGTCACTTGGCAGAAGGTGCAAGGGGTTTTTACCTTGCAGGTGAGCACCCAGGCAGCTGCACCTGTTCGTGCAGTCGATATGCAGGAGCGGCAGATGGGCTTTACGGCTCAATGCTGTATAATGCGGATCATATTCATGCCTCCTCCTATATTCGCCTCCTTCTGGGTATCGGAGCAGAAGTTTAGAGGAGGGTTTTGGCCTGGCCGGCCTGGCATTAGCCAGAATCTTATGGCTCGTGCTGGGGGCAGGGTGACTCGCCCTTCGTGCGACTTGGTGGGGCCTGAGGAAGACCCCAGGGCTTGTCCCACCGCAGATTGCCCTTGCCGTGTTAGTTGTGTTAATTAAATAAAATGGCCCGTTTCCCAATATTCTGTGTCAGCCTCTTTATTCTGACTAGGGGGGCAATTCATATCCACCATGTATTTACATTTTACTTCAAAAAAAGAACATGGACACCTGTACTAGAATGTTTGAAACAATAAAGTTATTGATTCCAGATAAACTGTTGTGGGGGGCACAATGCTCTTAATTCCTTGTTCCATTTCAGTCACCTCAGTGTGTGGTCTCTATTTGATGGACTGCAGAGGGACCTGGCTTATCACAAACTAACATTGGCTAATGCACAGGCAGATCACCTAGAGTAGAAAAGAGGAAATATGAGGCACTACATTACATGGTTGCCACTTCTGTGCAACAATATGAGCAGCTGGAAGATAAACTTAGTTGCTTAAAGAGATTGGCTAATTTGCAATGAAGAATTATATCTGAGTTATTATTGTTGTTGTTAAATAATTGTTGCTTTTACTATTAGGGCTAGATAGTCTTTTGTCATGGTCACTGGGTATACCACAATGTATTAACATTAAAAGGTTTGACAAATTGTAAATTAATAAAGTTAAAGTATTTAATTTTATTTAAATATATATTTCTATGTAGAGTTTAATTTCTGTTATTATTGTTTTTCCTTCTTTAAAAAGTTAATTGATAACAAAATGGTCACTTTTTGTTGTATGTGAATATGACTTATTTGAATCCTAAAATAACAACAAAATATTATTAATGGTTATCCACAATTATAAACATCTATGGTGCTTTACATATTTTTCCATGGTTTTTTTTTTCCTGTGGGCTTCATTCCATGTGGGTTTATTTCCATGTGGGCTTTTTTCCTGAGAGCATTTATGTCAGTGGGATTTTTTCTTTGGGCTTTTTTCATTTGGGCTTTTTTTCTTTGTGCTTTTTTTCCAGTTACTCAAGGAATTATATATGACATAGGAGAAATCAGGTTCATTATCAGAAGCGTGGGCCACAAACCTGACATTTTCGGGCTTATGCTTTTTTTCAGAGGCCTGCATTTTCTACTGTTCCCATTATATGAGAGGAGAATCTGGAGGGCTTGTGGTAGAAATACAGAGCTGGAAGGGACATCAGGGGTCATCCAGTCCAACCCTTGCACAATGCAGGAAATTTACAACTCCCTTGCTCCCTTAGTGACCCCTGCTCTATGCCCAGAAGGCGGCCAAAAACCTCCAGGATCTCTGACCAATCTGGACTGGAGGAAGATTCCTTCCTGATGCCAAAGTGGCAATCGGCAGCAGGGGTTGTTTTGTAGAAAAATAGGTAGTGGAGCTCATCCAGGGATTGCTATGCAGCTGCACATGCTATTCAATGGACAAGGAGGTGAAACTTTCAGAAGGAAGAGGTGGAACTGTCAGAACGGTTCAGGAGCTTCTCTCCTGTGAGCTCCCACTGAATCTGAGGCCTGATCAGTAGTACCCTAGGCATTTAAGAAAGGGCCATGAGAGTCAAAGACTGGTTCATCCCTTCCTGTCCTCACTCTCATGATCTGCACTGCTTATATTCACAGAATCTGCATTACTGGCACAACATCTAGCTTCTGCTTAAAAACCTTCAAAGAAGGAGAGCCTGCCACTTCCTAAGGAAGCTTGTTCCACTGAAGAACTGCTCTGTCAGGAAGTTCTTCCTACTGGTTATCCCAAAACTCTTGTGCTTTAATTTCAATCAATTCTGACCATCTGGTTAAACAGAAAACAACTTTACTGCACTCTCTGTATGGCAGCCCTGAAGAAGTGTGTTTGCACATGAAAGCTTATTCCCAGAATACAACTTTGTTTGTCTTAAAGGTGCAACTGGACTCAAACTTTGTTCTGTTTCTTCAAACGAACATGGCTACTCACCTGAAGCCCTTCAGATGCTTTCCTAATGCAGGGATTATTATGCAGCTGCACCTACTATTCAATGGACAAGGTAGGTGGGGAGAGAGAGGGGGAGCTATCAGAAAGGTTCAGGAACTGTGCTCCTGTGAGCTCCTGCTGAATCTGAGGCCTGCCTGTATTTAAAACCTCCACAGGAATAGGCCAAGGATATATGTGAACTCGGGTTTCCAGGCTGAATGTGGCAACCAGCAGGAAATTTGGTGAAGGGCTGGAACATGGAAGGGCAGCCATGACATTTCTTCTGGAAGTGACATATCAGCAACAGTGTTTACATTCTCCCTTCCTTCCACTAGCCACTACAGTGCCAATAGACAATGCAGGGTTGCCAACTCTGGGTTGGAAAATGTCAAAGATTTGGAGGTGGTGCCTAGAAAAGGCAGGGTTAGGGGATGGGAGGATATAATCCCGTAAATTCCTCCCTTCAAAGTTGCCATTTTCTCCAGGGAAAGTGATCCCTATATCCTGGAGTTAGGATTCTGGGAGATCTCCAGACCCAACCAAAAGGTTGGAAACCCTGGGGCAAGGTCCACTGGAGATGGTAGATCTCCTGCCTCCTGTGGCCATGAGGCCAATGTATGCTAACTAAGGAACAAAGCTGTGAACAGAAAAGTGAGATGGCAGAGAAGTAGGTTGACAGTAAGCCTACTTCCTTCTGGAGCTAAGGCCGTGACTAGAAAAACCCATGATTTGGAACAGTCAGAAATAGGGGGAGGAGGAGGTTGGCTATTTATACCACACCCACAAGTGAGAAGACATAAGGCATCAAAACACACAACAGAGTTGAACTTGCCTATCAGCAGCATGTGCATTTGGCTGTATCAACATTTGAAATTCATGGTCAAGGACTACCTTACCGGAGCAAGGTAAGAGCGTAGGTATTACATGATGAATATTACAACATTTCCTGTTTAGTGAAATTATAATATCTGGTTGCTGATACTTGTTTTGATCGCAAGGATTCCAGGGATTTAGCAGCTATATTAATGTGACAATGACTAGTTGTAATGCTACTACTTCTTTTAGTGCATTCTAATTTTAAAATAATTCATTCGGAGTTGATTTTAATGTGCAAGCTAATATAAATTCTGTGAGTTGTTAAGTAAGTTCGGTTTCAGTTGTTCAGTTCTTGATTTATACACTATCATTTTCAAATTTGAGATACAATAGATTCGAGTTTTGAGTACAATTTCATTGCATTTCTAGGAATTCCAAAATTAGAGCTGCATCTGTTGGAATTTGTATTTAAAATTATTACTGTGTAAAATAGTGAGCAGGTGAGAGAGGCTTATTACCTGATTGAAGATATACTATACATGTAATTATAAGTACAAATAGAACTATTATTAAAATGCTGCTGTTTTGACAGTTATTTGTTTCTAATCATTTCCTAATAAAGAGAAAGAATGGCAAGGGTTTGCAGGAATAATTTGCTGTTAATCAAGAATAATAAAGTGAGTAGTCTAATTTCCTCATCAAACATCTCTGATTAGAATGTCATTACAGCTCTCTGCATCCAATTGATTACATGTTGATTGAGAGGAAGTTAGTCAGCAGAGTTGAAAGAAAAATAAATATTACTCCAATGGATTTCTGGAGAGAAATGTTAAGGCACCAAAATCCTGTAATCTTATGTATGTTTATGTGGCAGCAAACCCTATTTGGCTTAATTGAACTTGCTTTAAAATGAACATGCATATGCATGCATGAGAACAACTCTAACACCAGCGACCTGCAGGTTTTGAATATGAGTGGACCACCAAGAAGACTGATGGCACAAGCTCAATCCGCTAATGTTCTCCTGATACCCTCCACTCCATGCTGGTATGATAAACCAAGCAGTAATATTGATATGAAGAATATTGAAGGAAGATGGAAAAATAACAATGTATGCATGCAGGAGAAACAGTAAGCGCTCACATACTGTTACCCTAAGTGGTTGTGAGGGTCTCCTGAGTTTGTTGGGGGAATTAGCTAGGAGACCCAGACAGTACAAGAGGGAGTAACAAGCAGGGTCTCCACCTATGTTTATCAGGTTTTCCCCCTCAGTAGACTTGCCAATCCTGAGGTCAGAGTGGGAATCCCCCGGTTTTGCAGACTCCTTCCCATCCCCAGTCAGCTGGCCGGCAGGAGGAAGCTCCACCCCCACAGCCCCCACCTGCCTTTCCACTTTAGAACTAGAGGAACCTTGGAAAGGCTTGCTTTCTGGATAGTGTTTCTGTGCCTTTAAGTCTAGGACCCAGTCAGGCTGAATGGAGGCAAGTGAGCCAGTAGAACAAGATGGCTGCTCCCAGTTAGTTGTGAAGCTGCAGCAGTCCAGACACCCGGTTTGTTTCACAATCCATTTAGAAGTTGTTTGCATAGTAATGGAGGACTAGAACCTTAGCTTTCCCTGTGTTAATCTGATAGAATTTGGAACTCCAGCAATTCGTGAGTAAATTGCCCCAGAGAGATCACACAAACGTGGGGTTGCAGACTATTTATTTTGGCTGCACTCTCTTTCTGTGTGTGTGTGTGTGAGAGAGAGAGAGTTAGAGTTGCCCATTCCCAGGTGGGGGCAAGGAATCCTCCGGTTTGGAGGCCCTCCCCCACTTCAGGGTCGTCAGAAAGCGGGGGGGGGGGGAGAAATGTCTGTTGGGCACTCCATTATTCCTTATGGAGATCAATTCCCATAGGGAATAATGGAGAATTGATCTGCTGTTATCTGGGGCTCTTGGAGGGCTGTTCTTTGAGGTAGTGGCACCAAATTTTCAGCATAGTATCTGGTACCTTGCCTCAAAACACCCTCTAAGCTTCAAAAGGATTGGACCAGGGGGTCCAATTCTATGAGCCTCAAAAGAAGGTAACCCTATCATTCATTATTACCAATGGAGGGAAGGCATTTATTTATTTATTTAGACTTTTATCCTGCCCTTTCCGCAAGCAGACTCAGAGCAGCTAACAATCAGTTCAAACATCTATAATTACGTGCACACACACACACACAGTCACTCACTCACAGCAAGGGAGCCCAAGAAGAACCAGAATGAGTATGGATGTAGCTTTTGAGCTATGACATGATTGTTCCTAAAACAATGCTGTGATGGTGTGAATGAAGCAATGTATTTGAACCAGGGAAGCTGCATAGCTTTCCCATGGGCTGCAGATGAAATGTAACATTCATGTGAAAATGTCTGTTGTGTCTGGTGACCTCTAATGGACAGGACAAGAAAACAATGACAAAGGGGTGTTATGGGATTAAAATGGTTTTGACTATAGACTCACATAGGATGAACCAGGTAAGGGAAAGTCAGGCAAGGTAAGGGAATGAGTTAGCTGTACTGCCTTTTCTGGAAATTAACCTTTGGCATTGATGGATTTAAAAGAGGGAAAAGAAGTTCCAAAAACCAGACCTTAGCTTGTTCAGGATCAGTTTTCTCAGACAAACCTCTGGCCAGTTTGATGACACACATTCCATGTGATTGTAAGGACCTATTTTGATCCTATTTCCAGACCAGTGAAAGTCTTGAGGTGTGATCCTGTGAGATGCTGAAAAAGAAAGTTGTCTGCCATCACCTTTTCCAAGGTACCAGACTAGTCTTTCAATGGAGGAGGGGTCCAGACATAACAATACTGCCAAATGACCAAAAGATATGTGTGTATGAATGGGATGACATGACCTAGGCAAAGTTAAAGTCCTAATAAAGCCAGACAATTGCCAGAATGTGTGAATGTGGATATTATTCTTGTTGTCTATTGCACAGCATTGTCTTGGATATCTATGTGGCTTTTCCCAGCTCGTACACACAGAATCTTGTAGTCAGGGACTGAAACTGGGGCTTATTTTTACTGTGTGTGTGTGTGTGTGTGTGTGTGTGTTTTTACTGAGTTACAGCTCCAAAGAAGCCTGCTACAGTACTGGGCTATGGGGCTGGGAATCTTTGGTCTCATGAAACAGATGGGGAGAAAATATCTCTCTCATGAGCTGGTTTTCTTTTTATGGGTGTGAAATAAGGGTGTTGCTGTTTCTTTTAGGGCATTTTGGTTGTATTCCTTGTGCCTGTCCCTTTTCCATTTACAATTTATTGTTTCTGGCACAACATTCAAAAAGCATGGCTTAAAAAGTTACCTCCCTATTTCCGAGAAGTGAGAATCAAATGCACATATTCTGTTTCCCACATCATTGCTCTTTCTGCCTGAGCAACCTGTCAGGTAATAGGATTTGTACTGTGAATTTGTTCATGTAGTGCCCTTTTGTTCTGGTTAATGTGGCTCTCATTCTGCTCCCTTGAAAACTGCTTGTTGCCCACATAGACAGAATAGATGGACACCATTGCTGGGTTGAACTGGAGGCGACTTTTATTTAATGGCTCAACATAAAGCTTATAATGGCAAGGACCACAAACTTGGGCAGCAAAGGGACATGACTGAGTCCCTTTCCTGCAAACCGGATAGAGCACTGCCCCCTGGCAGCTGCCAGCTGCATGGCTGTTGCTAGTTGGCCCTGCATGCCTGCATCCCTTGGTCAGCCCCCCTTTAAGCTGCACAGCTTGAAGAAAGAACAGGTCCAGAGGCCCTAGCAGGCTGCCAGCATTCCCTTGCTGGGGACTCACCTACCAGATGGCTTCTGCAGGTCAACCAATCTCCCAATCAAGGGGGGTCTGCTAAATGGTGCCCACCCATGAAAAAATCTGCCTGCTTTCTGCCAGGAAACCTATTTAATTGGCACCACCCACACCAATTGCCCAAGCCCATGCTCAAAGAATGGGGTAGGCAAAAAACACCCCCATCTCAGGTCAATCACAATAGGAGTGAAAAATTCTTACCTGGCCCCAAATATGGTGACCAGCCAAAGCCCATTTTAAGGCACGGTGGGTGGGTGGGCCAAGTGATGAGCAAATAATGATTCAAATAACAGGGTGGGTTCCCAAAACTGCTAATGCTCTGCCCCCCCTTTTAACCATAGTACAACTCATTGGACTCTTCCATGAGGGCAAATTTGGACCTCCTTCCTTTACAGCCAAGGCTACTGCCAGGTAGGGCCATGTTCCAATTGTAGAGGCATTTCTGCAACTATTATCAACAGCTTTATGAACACTGGTTGTTGGAAAGCATTCCAGGGCTTTTATTTGGGGAGAACATGATGGAACCGAGTTCCAGAACCTCTTTGTGGGGAGGGGGGAATCTCACAAAATGTTTAAAAGTTCATGAGGGGCATCTGTTTCTCCTTCATTTCTGTCTTGAGAGTTCCTGTACTTCTTTTTCCAGAAAAAAAGCCATATACCAACAGAACTCAGATTTTTCACTTGGAAAGCATGTAGATTACACATTCTATGTCCTCTTGACAAATGGACTAAAGAAATCTATGTCTGGGGAACTTGAATTTCTCATCCTTGCTGTTTCAACTCCCGAATCCCAGATTTGATTTTACTTTTCCCTTATGTATATCTGTTTCTATTTCTTTCCAATTTTTTTTGCTGTAAAATGTGTTCATTTTTATAGTGATTGTGCCTTAATAAATCAGAACTACACAAGAACATAGGGCTGCCAGCCTCAGGGTCTGTGCTTCTACTGCTGCTCAGTGGAGAAGGGAGTATAAAATGGGGGAAATATACACTGTCCTAGTTTTGGATCCCCACATTCTTAGAGCCTTGCTGGTGTTGTGACTTTATTTCAGGGTTGGGTTGCCAGGTCTTACCTGGCTGCTGATGGGGGAGACATGATATCATCCAGAAGTGATGTAATTGTGCTGGGTACACCATGTGGGGATGCTCTAGCATTTTGGTTAAAAAACCCCTTTATGGCACCATAAAGTTTTTTACCCAAATGCTAGATTGTCCCCATACAACATGTCCAGTGCAATTATGTCATATATGTGTGAGGTCATCATGCCAAGCATGTCAGACACTAATACAGCATTTTGGGATGGCGCTCCCCCAACTGGCCAATCCTGTGCTGGCAGGTTGGAGGTCCCAAAATCAGGGGAAACCCCACCCCCAACAGAAGACTGGGAACCCTACTTTGGGGTAAGGAAACCTGGTCTCCCTGTTCATTGCCCAGTGTCCCTCTGAAGGCTAGTGGGGTGTGTGACAGAACCGGCCCAATTCTGTCTTCGGACCCTTTTGAGTTGCCAACTCCTGACGGGAGCTTATCTTCTTCCCGCCTCTAGGGCACGCTGCCACCACCTGCTCAATTTAGGGGTTCCTGACTGAGAGGAACAGGACTCCCAATCCCCCCTGTCAGTTCTGAGGCCTGACCTCAAGGTCCTCTGCCAACCCAGCACCTGGTTAACACAGAGACCTTTGGGAGACCCCTGGAGGATTGGCACCCTTGCCAACTGTATGCCTTCCCCCTTCCCTGGATTCCCCTCTTGCAGTAGCGTGGTCTAAGGCAGTTGGGGAAACTATGTGGTACAGAGGAACTACCTTTTAAAAAGACTAAACATTTATTTAAAATTTACAACTATATACGGGCATTTTAAAATAGTAAACAGAAGAAATAAATCAAACTGGGGAAAAATGCTTCTTCTTCCCCTAATATAGTACTTGCCCTGGCCATTCCATCCAGAGCAGACAGACTCACCAACCCCACTGACTGAACTCAAAGCCCATGTGAGCAAGAGACCCCTAATTTCAGTTATATAAGGACATCGTAATCACCCATTTGGTTGCCAGGGTGCCTGGAGAATCAACTCACACACATCTGCTGTGAAACGTGGATTTTATCTACCATTTTATAAGAGACTTATGTGAATACTAACAGCCTCAGCATTACAACAGCACTCTGTAGCTCTGGAACAGTGCTAGCCAGAAGTACAGATGGGTTTCCAGTTGCTCCTTGCGTGCACCATCTTGGCCGTTGCAGTGGAAGAAATTGCGCCGCCAGGAACTGTCGGGGCAAGCGGTTTCCAGCCTTGACCATGAAAGCCATGTTGGTAGGCTAACATCATCAATAACCATCTTCCTGCAGTGCCAGACTCCATGACAGAAAAGCGATGGTATATGACCTCAGAAAAAGGGGAGGCTTTTTAAAATCTTACTTATGCAGAAGTACTCAACAGCTGTTACTTCTGCATAAGGCAATCAAACTTATCTTAGGCGAGGATCCTGCCAGACTGCCTAAGCTTTTGTCCAATGGAACCCAAGACAAAAGATGGTGCCAGCAGAAGAGTAAAGAAGAGGAAGAACAGCTTCACTCAGAGCCATAGTTATTGTATAAATCGGGTGTCACCTTAGGTACCAATTTGGCCCTCTATTGTCACTTGTAGATAAGTTTGGATAGCTTGTTTAATCACCTCCACGCAATACCTCCACCCATGCCTTGTCCTAACTGTCACATTGGATCCTCCCCCTTGCCCATTGTTTCCTGGAAACTTAATCAGGTAATCAGGGCCAGGTCCGCTCATTGGCTGGATATGGGTGTCCAATCAGGTGCCCCGAATAGACTGGCCACTGCCCACCACACAAGTCAAGCCCTTCCCTGGACTCCCCTCTTGCAGTAGCATGGTCTAAGGTGGTTGGGGAAACTATGTTGTCTTTCAAAAGGACAAAACATTTATTTAAAATTTACAACTATATACAGGCATTTTAAAATAGTAAACAGAAGAAATAAATCAAACTAGGGAAAAATGCTCCTTTTTTCCCTAATATAATACCTGCCCTGGCCATTCCATTCAGAACAGACAGACTCACCAACCCCACTGACTGAACTCAAAGCCCATCTCAAACTGCACCAAATTTTCAGTATAGCATCTAGTGCCTTCCCCCAAAATACCCGCCAAGTTTCAAAAAGATTGGACCAGGGGGTCCAATTCTATGAGCCTCAAAAGAAGGTGCCCCTATCCATTATTTCCTATGGAAGGAAGGCATTGAAAAGATGTGCTGTTCAATTATGCTCGTCACAGCATTGATGTGCTGTTCAATTATGCTTGTCACAGCATTGAACTCCATATGCTTTGGAGTTCAATTATGCTTGTCACAGCATTGATCTTGGCTCCACCCCAATGTCTCCTGGCTCCACCCCCAAAGTCCCCAGATATTTCTTGAATTAGACTTGGCAAACCTAATACTCTATAATGCATTTCAGTACAGCCTATGCAAGTTAACTGGCATTCTTGGATCCCATTATATATCCAATAGGCATTCAGTTGGCAGGCCTTTCCCAATTCTTGTCATTCATTTTAGCACATCAGTTCCTTCACAAAATTTTCCCCATCCTTTCTGCCATTATTTCCTTTGGGGAGATTTCAGGAAGGCTTTTTTCAACCAAATGACCCCAAAATTACAACAGAATGGGTGCTGCCTATCTTCTAAAGAACCCCCAAGTTTCAAGAAAAAATAATCAAGAGTTCAAATTCTACAAACTCATAAACAAACTGCTCCTGGTCTCTATTTTCCTAGCAATGGTTTTCACAAAGAACAAAAGGACTCTACTTCCCACAAATGAGTAAGTGAGGGGAGAAAATAACTCTCTGCAACTTTCCCCCACAGATAATTGGCTGGGAGTGCTCTGTGCTCCTCCCTCAGAAAGAATCTGATTGGGAGACTTGCCCAGGAAATCAGTGGAATCAAAGAAAAAGATGAGCACATGCAGATTTGCTGGTAAGCATCCAAACACAACAAACAAACATGGACTATTTGGAAGAGTATAGTTTCAGGTCACTAAGAAACCCAGATTCATAATACCGTTCCATAAAATCATGATAATGACCCTAGCCAGCCATTTCTGTATATATATTTGGTTTGGCAATTTTGTTATGCACACCACTACACCACATTATAGAGCCCCATGGCACAGAGTGGTAAAGCTGCAATACTGCAGTCCTAAGCTCTGCTCACGACCTGAGTTCGATCCCAGCTGAAGCTGGGTTCAGTAGCCAGCTCAAGGTTGACTCAGCCTACCATCCTTCCGAGGTCAGTAAAATTAGTACCTAGCTTGCTGAGGGGAAAGTGTAGATGACTGAGGAAGGCAATGGCAAACCACCCCATAAAAAAGTCTGTAGTGAAAACGTCATGATGTGACGTCACCCCAGAGTCAAAAACGACTGGTGCTTGCACAGGGGACTACCTTTACCTTTTTATACCTCATTGCAGTTGTGATGGTGATGTGATGCTCTAGGATTTAGGGGAAACTCCATGGCAAAACTCTTATGCTGTTGGTGCAATGTAATTCCCCCTATCCCTGCCCCCTTCTTGCCTTTCTGGGTCCAAAATCAGAAGTGACATCATGGATAGCACAATGCCAGTTTTCAAAGTTTCTGCCCCCTAATTGTTCTTGGGGTCTTTTCCTGAATTAGACCATCAAGGTCAGTACTCAGTATGTCTATTCTGACTGGAAGTCAGGGAATATCAGGTAAAGAGCTTTCGTATCATCTACTATCTGGCCGTTTTAACTGGAGATAACAGGCATTGAAGCTGAGACCTTCTGCAAGTTGATGCTATACCACAGATCCACAGTTCCATGCTCACAGTCGACACATAATATTATACATATAAACAGAGGTTTTTCTGGGGGGATGCAGTGAAACAGAGTTCTGAAATCTCTTTGTGGAAAAAAATTCTCAAAAAAAAATATTTAGAAGTTCATGAGGGGGACCTGGGTACTTCTTCATTTCCCTCTTGAGAGTACCAGCACCTCTTTTTCCAGAAAAAAAAGCCCTGCATATAAATATCATATGCATTGCATATAAAAGCTATACAAAATATGTGCAAAGGTCCAATCAGCCAACAAAATAAATAGCGAAAAGAAAAGAACAGAAAGTGATGATAAAAATCTAAATGAAAATGAAATAAAAAGAAATATAAAACATCTGTATTTTAGACTTGCTTTCAGCTACTTGTGGCAGCTTGCTGGTGTGCTGTATGTTGGAGAGGACAGGGAATGAGGTAAATGATGCCCTGCCACTATTTGTGTCATTACTGTATGTTGACAGGGTCTTTCATACACTGTGAAGGCATTAACAGTGAGTAGCATCATGATTAGCGAGTAGCAATATCACTGTCAGGTCTCTGTGGGAGAACTATTGTTGCCATGTTAGCATTAGAACAAGGAGGTATTATAGTGCTGTAGTTTTTGCTGCTTTAAGACAATTATATCCTAACTAGATAACATCAGCGTAAGCCAGGTGCCACAGTGATTTATCTTTGCTGAACTAGAAAGGTTGCAATGTGATTTTTGTCTTTTTGTGTGTGTGCAATGCACATCTCATATATGTGTGTTTTAAAACCCTACTGAGAAACATGCCTCCCTTTATAGAAATCTGAAAAAGTACCCCTTGTTCCACAAAGAGAAACATTAAAGAGTGAGGGAACAATGGAACTCTGATCCTGGGTGGTTATTATATCAGCATTCTAGCCTGACCTCAGTCATTCCAGAAACCAAAAGAATTCAGTTCAGCCCAATCACAATATATTGTTGTTAGTAAAACTAAATATAGATTTGAACATTTAAAGAAATGATTACAGAAATCCAAGCAGTACTGTAAAATACATCTAACAAAACTGACCATGCAATTATATATTATTTTAAACAAGTTGTGTTTGATTTGGATAATGATTCATGCCCTAATGCACGTGGCTCCTGAAACTCCTTCTGTGATTAGACAGTGCTAGAGAATAATAACAACTGGGCATGAAGACTTTACTCATTAATGCATTGTAAACTCTGACACCATCCAGAGGAAGCCCATTTAGTTCTGTCTAGAGTCTGCTGTTTGTATTGTTTCCAGCCCTTAGGATGTCAAGTTCTAATTCAATCATGCTTGGTATGTGGATAATCAGCCCTAGACCAGGAACACATTATTAGTACTCTAATGTTCCTACATATATTTTTAATCAGCTTTTCATTTAGCATTCCAATGGAGTTGACAATTTTTCAGCTCCATGAGCCATTAGATAATATGATACAGCCCACCTATTATTTAACATGGAAGAATGCATTTCCTTGTACTACAAGCTATTATTGTACAAACCCCATAGGAAAAGAAAATGTTCTTGTCATTTGGCGTTGCTACCTGCAATAATACTCTCTTCACAATTTGTCAATCAATGAAAATTTGTAACTGTGTTCAGTTCAAAGCACTTTGCAATCATTATTAATAATATTCACATCTCACTAGAATGAGTAAGGAGCAAATTAAGAACAGCTGGGCTCTCTAAAGATGTACAAAATGCACTCACCCACTCACCCCCTTTTTTTCTTTGTCTTAAACTTTTTGCTCCCCTTGAAAATTCTTCCTAAACAGAAACCTCTAACTACTCAAAATTTTCCTTGTGTTGAATTTCCCACATCTTATCCACTTGGCCCACAGCAAAGTTTTGTTCTTCCAGAGGCAGACTCTCAAAAGGACATCCTGGTGAGAGGGAGATGACACTCATGGCCCAATCTGACTAACAGTCTCCATCATCATCATCCAGCACTGGTGCCGGGGAGCCAGCACAAGGCTAGCATCCCAGGCCAGGTGCCCCCACTGCCCCTTGTTTCCTTGGTGAGAGCGAGCTTGGCGGTGGCCACAGAAGGGCTTCTGGCCTCAGCTTGTATGTACATGCACATGCCATCACTCTGCCCCTCGTGTCTGTGCTTGGAAGCACAGACGCGAGGGATGGAGTGACAGTGAGTGAGTGAGCGCTGTGCATGCCTGCTGAGCTGGAAGTGCCATGGCAGCCGCTGAGCTCACTATTTCCCTCACTGAGGAAGCGAGGGCAGACGGGAGCACCGAAACTGGTGCTTTCCCACCAGAATCACACTCCAGGCAGCCGCCTCATGCTGCCTAGTGTACAAACCAACTCTGCCGTCGTCATCATCATCTATTTATTTTTCTGGCAGGAATGCATGGAACCTCTTAAAAAATCAGTTCTTGCAATTGCCTCACAAAATACTGCTTCAGCATGTGCGTAAGTGCTATCAACTCACTTCTGACTTATGGCAGCCCTATGAACTAACAACTTCCAAAACACGCTATTATTAACAGCCTTGCTCAGGTCTTGCAAACTGAGGGCTGCGGCTTCATTGATTGAGTCAATCCAGGTCATGTTGGATCTTCCTTTTTTCCTGGTTCTGCCTTCAACTTTCCCAAGTATCATCATCTTTTTCAGTGAGACCGATTTCCCACTCACCTTACTTTGCTCTCACTTTCCTCTTCTCAGTGGGACTTCCTTCCGATTTCACACTATCTGCTCCAGGACTGCAAGTAATGTTAGCATTTTCACGTGGCAAAAAATAAACTGGGTTTTAGAGGTTTTTGTTTGCTGCGTGAAAATGCTGACGTTACTTGCAGTCCCAGGGCAGATAGTGTGAAATTGGAAGGAAGCCCTGCTGAGAAGAGGAACATGAGAGCAGCGTAAGGTGAGTGGGAAATCAGTCTCCATCTTGTCTTCTCATGATGTCAGGGCCGGATCGAGGAGGGGCAGAGGGGGGTGCTTGCCCTGGGTGCTGATGAAGGGTGTGTGTGCCTAATTGGGTATGGAGTCCATTGTATTCTATGGGACCATAAGATAGAATGGCCCATAAGGGGCCACCATTTTTTAATTTGGCCCCCTCTCAAAAAACACGTAGATCTGGTCCTGCATGATGTGACCAAAGTACAATAGCCTCACTGGTCATTTTAACTTCTAGGAAGAGTTTAGGCTTGATTTGACATAGAATCCGCTTGTCTTTTTGGCAATCCATAAAATTCTCCTCCAATACCACATTTCAAATGAGTCAGCTTTCTGTTTTAGCAGAGAGAATGGAGCTTCTCCATCATCTGCTTCCCATTATGTAATCTATTTGATTTCAGTATTGGCCATCTAGTGATGTCCATGTGTAAAACTGTCTGGTTGTCTGAAACGTGTTTGCAAAGAACAACTTGTTATTTTTGCAGAATTCTGTTTAGTTACTCTCCTGCTTTATTGCATGCTTCTAGCTCAATTTTTCCCATAAAATATAGAATTCTACTTTGTTTTCCACTTTTATGTTCCAGTCACCTATGATTATCAGCACATCTTGCTTAGGTGTGTTTTCAGTTTCTTCCTGGACACTTTTGTAAAAGCTTTCAATTTCTTACTCTTCAAATCTGTAGTTGTACTTGAATGATGATTATGTTGTTAGGCTTTCTTTTAAGCCTGATATTATTTGAACAGACTTGTCATTATATTCCCTAATAAATTTAATAATTTAATTTAATTTAACTTTTTTAAAAAAATTATATCCTGCCCTTTCCCACAGGTGGGCTCAGGACAACTTACAACAAAATTTAACACATATTACAGATTAAAGTATAAGAACATCATAAAAACATAAAAATATAAAAGTTCGAGGGCAGTACAACATATTGACAATGAGACATAGGAAGGCATAGCCATAACAACAGCATATAGGCCAATATCTGGCAGCATAACTCAATCACAGTAATGGTAAAAATGTTGGGGGGCAGCTAGTAACAAGAGGACACCCACTGGATCAATTAAAAGCCTGGCAGAAGAGTTCCGTCTTACAAGCCCTGCAAAACTTTGGTAAGTCCTGCAGGACCTGAATCTCTAGGGGAGCTCATTCCACCAAGTAGGGGCCTGGACTGAAAAGGCCCTAGCTCTCATTAAAAGCCCTAGGCCTTGTGCTACATCTCACCTCAGTATTAAAGTAACTCAGTTTCTTCTGCATTTGTCATTTCCTGAGTAAAAAACTTTGTACTGATGACTGCAGGATAAAGAAAGAAGATAATGCAATAAATTCAGTACAGGTCATTTATGGGATTCATCCAACCTGTGAAGGTACAAAGAGGGGCTGAACCATAAATGTACTGCTTCCTCTCTGGTAGATTTAGGCATGTTTGTTAATTGTTACTTATTCCAAATGCAAGCTCTGTAGTACAAGCAGCTACTGTATAGGCACAACACTGCTCAGCACAGTGCTCTAGATAAATTTCAACAAAAAAGGAAGTGATCTGATGTAACCTTGAAAGTTTGATCAAGATAAGTTAGTCTGGTGATCTTATGTTCACTCTGAAGTGTTCACTCTGAAGTTATGGGTAGAATACAGCAACATTCCTACTCAAAATTGCTGCCAATGAAATAGCAAAAAGATATCAAGACCTGAGAGCCATCCTGCAATTATCTTGATCTAATATCAGAAAATGGTTACACAAAAGACCACTGGTGACATATATTTGTATGGACCACCAAGTACATGAATGGCATTGTCCTATGACATGGAAGCCATCAAGATCAGAAAAGGACCTGTGCAAAATGCTGGCCAGCCCTTGCATGAAGCAGGATACTGGACTAAATGGACCACTGGTCTGATCAAGCAGGGTTTGTCTCATGTTCATACCTGTGTCTAAGAGCTTGTTGTTGTGTATTTATGCATTAATTACCCTTTATTTACTCATTTTCACCCCATCGTCTTTTCTTTCACACGTAATATTTGACAAACTTAGACGGAACAGATTTTTTGTTTTCTTGAGTTATCAGTATTTGTTGATGCATTCATCTCTCCTAAAGTATGAAGAAGGTGTCCTTGTTATTTTGCCACCAGCTACATTTATTAGAGAAATACAAGAAGCAAACAAAACTTTATACACTGCCTAAGAAGGTTTTGGTTCAGTTTATCTAAGCTGTGTAATGACCATTTAGCTGGTCTCTTTAAAGACTGGCACCCTTAAGAAGTTTTGAGGAATGCAAAGAGTTGTGCTGGAAAAAATAAAATGCAGCAACTTTGAAACAAGGACAGAGCCAAAAGCCAGATCATGAAACAGCCTATCTTTAACTCCAGCTAGTGATTAGGCAATGCTCTATCTGTGTTTTCAGCTGTTTCTTATAGCTGCTCAGCTTAATCAAACAGATCATCAAAATGGCAATGACATTTCACTTATTGCAGCCCTAGCAACCCATACATCCTAACAGTCAAGACAGATTATAAGGAGCATCACAGTGGAGACTTCACTTTCTCTGGAGCTGAGTGAATCGTAGGGAATGAATGATCAAATATATTTTTGTTTCTCTCTTGTTACATTTGCTATCTATCTCCTGTCTCATCATTGCGACTTGAGCAAGGTTCTTTCACATTGCTTTCCCACAGCTGTCACTGTCTCATCCTTCATTTACCATCTGCTCAAGCCGCCCAAGAGAATATATATATTCTTTTGCAAAAGAGGTGTTTTCTTTGGTTACCTTGATCTTTCTGGGGTGGGGATAAGAAGGAAGCCCATATATTAATCATAATCTAGATTTGCCTATTCTGCCTGCCTGATTCCTGAAACCAAGTCTGTTGGTGCTAATGGAATGTACTAAATTGGATTTAAAAATTCCTAGTGATTTCTTACCTCCTTACCTTGTGATGGCTTTTTGAAGAAGATGATATTGGATTTATATTCTGCCCTACACTCTGAATCTCTGAGTCTCAGAGCAGTCACAATCTCCTTTACCTCCCCTCCCCCACAACAGACACCCTGTGAGGTAGGTGGGGCTGAGAGAGCTTTTATAGCAGCTGCCCTTTCAAGGACAACTCCTGCTATAGCTATGGCTAACCCAAGGCCATTCCAGCAGCTGGAAGTGGAGGAGTCGGGAATCAAACCCAGTTCTCCCAGATAAGAGTCTGAATACTTAACCACTACACCAAACTGGCTCTCAAACTGGTTTGATCCAATAAGTTGCTTTATGCATGTACCGCTATAATGAATGCTGCCTGTTTAAGAATGCTTCCAACTGCATAGACACAGGAGCAGCACATATTCTCAAAAGCAGGACATTTACTAGTTTTAAATAATCCATGACTTGGCCAACTGCCATGCTGAATGCTACCATCACAAAACTACTTGAAATACAGCTCATTTTTACTTGTGACTGGGGATCAGTGAAAGCAGAAAAATGAACCATGGTTGAAGCACACATCAGACTGGTTCATGGTTCATTTCAAACTGATTCATTTGGTCGCATTGTTCTTGAACCCAAAAACAAACCACCTTTTTTTCCATGGAGGTTCAGGTAGTTTGTTTTCAAGGGTTTTTTTTTTCTCCAGACAGCCCGGCACTGATTCAATCAATTCCTAGGCAACAATGGGGATGGACTTGTGGAGAGCCGTAAAAACACCCAAAGCAGATGTCCATAGCGTGATTGTCTTAAGTAGATCTTATGAAACACATGGCTCAATATTCTGACTGAAGAATCTGAGCTAGTGTTTTCAGACCAGATTTATGAAGTTATTAGGAGTAGGGCCCGTTGCGGGGGAAAAAATACAATGGGCTCTAGAAGGAGGCTCTGGGCAAGTGCCCACCCACTCAAGTAAAGGCATTAACTTCCCCCCACCTCAAGGGGAGTTTATCTCTGCTATCTAGAGAGCAGTTGTAAAACTGAGTGATCTCCAGCGATTCCCTAGGAGGAAATGGCATTGTACCTGTCTGAAGTTCCACCCCTCTCAAACCCCACCCCTTAAATAGCCAAGAATTCCCTAACCTGGAGTTGGCAACCTATCTCCTTCCCTTCCCTCTGCCCCTCTGACTTCATCTTTCCATCTCCTTCCCCCTCCCTACAGCTTCTACATAGGCTGTCTTTCTCCACAAGGGGGGTGGAGAACCAAAGCAACTTACATCATTCTCTTCTGCTCCCTTTGATCTGAACAACAATCCTGTGAGGCAGGTTAGGCTGGAAGTCTGTGGCTGGTTTGAAATCACCCAGTCAGCTTCTACAGCCCTTGCCTGGAGATTGGCAACAGTGGTTCTCCAGGAGGAAAGGCCTCTCCCTCAGAGTCCATTCTGTCATATGAGCCCACTGTAGCCTAATTGGAATAGAAATAGTGGAGAGTATTGGCAGGTGGAAAGGGCCCCTCGCTGCTGTGAATGAACATTCCTTTTGCCTCAGTTGAAGAGAAGGAACTCTACTGTTTTCTCATGAGCACAGGCCCGTAGCTGGGGGGCGGAGGGCTGGGGGGGGCAGGCACCACAAATATTTCCCCTGTTTTACACTCTTGCACCTTCTTGCCTGCTCTCAGACGGACTGTCCTGGACTTCCTACAACAGGCCCTGAGAAGAAGCTGTGCTGCTCAGTAAGCTCCCTGTCAGCAAAGAACTGTCCCCAGGGCTGGTGCTAGCCTTTTTGGCACCCTAGGTGAAACTACTTACTAGTGCCCCCCACCACCACCACCAATGTTTTTTTTTAAAAAAACAGGAAAAAGTAGGGAAAATGAAGAACATCATACTTAAAACGTTCAACATTTTTAATTTAGTGGTTTTTTAATTTAAATTTTAAATTTAATTTTTTTTAAAAAAAATGTGAGAATAAGTAGTGCAACAGCATCATAAGTCTTTGCTTTTCTTCTCCTCAAGTTGCAACGCTATGTAACACTATGAAGTTTGGAACACAACACTGACCACAATGCTCAATTTTCAACATCAGACACAAAAAACATCCAAAACGGCCACTGACAGAAGATGGCCCTTCCTTTCTCCTGAACTTAATCTATCTACCTCTATATGCTCAAAACCACATATATGAATACACAAGATTCTTTCAACTGCTAGTCTCTCTCCCTTTTAAAAAATCTGCATCCTATTTCAGATTTCTTCAGAAATGGCATCCTGAACCTCAAAGGCAACATGATTCATATTGTAGCTGAGTAAACAATCACTTCACTAGCAATCTGTTCAGAAAAGAATTCAAATGAGACAACGGTGGCACCATTGGGGTGGGTTGCCAGCCTCTAGGTGGAGCCTGGAGATCAGTTCCCTGGAGAAAATGGCCAAAAGCTGCTTATTCTAAGGATGGAGAGTGGCGGTCAATAACCAACACTTCAAAAGGTACTTGGTAGTCAATTGTTACCCAGAGTTCAGCATTTTTAACTTGTAAGATACAGTCAAAGTCAACTCACAACGCCATAGGATTTTCATGGCAAGGTGTTGTGATGCTAAACCATGAGATTTTGTCCTTCAGGATACTTCCCGTACCAAAATTTGTCAGCATTGAACATGTAGGGATTTTGTTTATATGGAATATTAAAATTTGTTTATATGGAATGCTGAGGAGAGTTTGGCTATCTGGCTGGTGTACCAACTGCCTAATGCACAAGTAAATACCCTGCCAGGCTTGCTGGAGGTGATATCGGACTGGGCACTGGAGTATCCTGAAGTCTTTGGTGACTTTAATGTCCATGCCGATTATGCAGCCTCCTCACAGGCCAGTGACCTAGTGTTGTTCATGACAGCACTGGGACTCTTCCAATTTGTATCAGTGCCCACACACTAAGCAGGCCATTGGAATGGGAATAAATATAGACACAGTGCCATGGTCAGACCACTTTGCCCTGAAGGACCAGCTAAGTATTTTAACCCTTCCCTGTTTAGGTGGTAAGCTGATTTATTCTCACCTGCTAATGGATCCAATTGGCTTCCAAAATGCTCTCACACCAAACCTGCTCCCTTGTATAGCTTGGAGCTGTGAAGGATGAAGCAAGAGCTAAGATGGTTAGAGTGAGGGTGGTGGCATACTTGCAATGAAGCAGCAAGAACATCTTATAGGACATTTATGAAAGCCTATGAGATGGCAGTGAAGGCTGCAAAGAAGGAATTCTATGTGGCCTCCATTGCTTCCGCTAACTCTTGCCCAGCCCAATTATTTAGAACAATTAGATCATTAACTTCCTTACCACAAAGGGAAAAAATGCTAAGGAATTGACTATTGGCTGTGAGGCTTTTGTAAGCCATTTTGTAGATAAAGTCTTATTACTCCACTGTGACCTACTGGCCACAGTTGAGACAGTAAGTGAACAGGAAGCCCCCTGGTCCAGTGTTGCACCAATTCTAAAACTGAGTGTAGTTTTTATAAGATTGCTGTATGTTTTTAATGTTTTAACTGTGTAAACTATGTAAAATGTTTAATTTTTATACTTTTATGTTAGATTTTATATGCTGTAAGCCGCCCTGAGCCACCTGGTGGGAAGGGCGGGATATAAATTACAAATAAACTAAACTAAACTAAATTCAGCTGACTCTACCAGGAGGAGGTCAACAGGACCTCAGCAGCTGTGAACCCCACCATTTGCCTTCTGGCTCAGTGTCTGTCTTGGCTTGTTCAATCCAGACTCCCCTAGAGGAAATCATCAACCTGTCATTAACATCAGGGATGTTCCCAGGGTGTCTGAAAGAGGCAGTGGTGAGATCACCTCTGAGATAGCCAATGGTCCTAGCCAACTACTGCCCAGTACCAAACCTTCTGTTCCTGGGTAAGGTGGCTGAGATGGCACTAGCTGAGTAGCTCCAAGGATTCCTGAGTGACTTCTCCATCCTAATGCATTCCATTCCAGCTTCTGCCCTGGCCATGGGATGGAGACAGTGCTGGTTGCCCTCACAAATGACCTCCAGATGCCTTTGGATTGAGCAGGTTGCCACTACTGTCATTCTTTGATCTAATGGCAGTGTTCAACACCATCAGTTATGTTCTTTTGATCCACCACCTCACCAAAATGGGGATATGGGGACTGCTTTGCGATAGCTGTTCTCCTTTCTCCATAGTCAGGGACAGAGATTGACACTGGAGGGAGAGGGAATCTCTGGGTTACTCCTTGGTATATAGCATCCCACAAGACACAAATCTTCTCCCCAATGATATTCAACAGTTACATGCATCCTCTTGCCCAGTTATTCTGGGATGACACTCAGCTGTATCTGCTGATGGGTGGCTTCCCTGGCTCTACCCCAGAAAATTTGACCAGGGCTTTGGAGGCCAGGGCTGGCTGGTTGTAATAGAACAGGCTGAAACTGAATCCAACAAAGATGAAGACCCTGTACCTGAGTCATGGGAGGATAGGATTGGGAATCTGACTTCTAGCCCTTGTGGGGAGTCATTGATGTGACCTCAATGGTGAGGAATTTTGGGGTGTTTCTGGATGCCTCCCTTTCTATGGAGTGCCAAGTCACCATGGTTGCCCTCTACAATCTTTGGCTGGTCAGGCATCTGGTTCTTTATCTCCCCCCCCCCCCCAAGACCCTGTAACAGTGATCCATGCAATGGTCCCTTCCAGGGTAGATTGTTGCAACTTGGTCTACACAAGTCTACCCTTGAGTCTGACCCAGAAGCTTCAGCTTGTACAAAACTCAGCAGCATTGCTGATTGGGACATCTACAGGAATGCACATTCATCCAATGCTGTGCCAATTGGTTTGCTTTCCACTTGAGTACTGGATCAGATTCAAGGCTATGGCACTAACCTTCAAGGTCCTAGGGGGCCAGGGGCCAGCATACCTATGAGACCATCTCTTCTTATATGTGCCCTGAAGAGATTTTCACTCTTTTGAGCAGCACCACTTACCAATCCCTGGCCCAAAGGAAGTCCACTTGCCTCAACCGGGTCCAGGACCTTTTCAACCATGGCCCCTGCCTGTTGGAACATGCTCCAAGTTAAGATCAGGGCCCAGCGGGATTTGTTACAATTCTGCAGGGCCTGCAACATGGTAGGTTGAGCCAGCAGATGTTCAAATGACAAGTGCAAAAAAGGTGAAATCATGCTTCTTTTTCTTGATGAAGAAAAGGCATTTGATAGGTTAGAGCATGACTATTGTGCTCGAGCTATAGAAAGATTTGATCTAGGACAAAAAAAAATGGAAATTGGATATAACTTATTGTTGGGAAAATGAGGAGTGCAGGAACCTTTTCTTGCACTCCCACTTCCATTGTGTTCTTTGGGGAGTGAGAGAAGCTGATTTCCCAATTGCATTGAGAGACAGTTGTTCTAAACCCCTTTTGTTTTTTTAATTGCAATTTCAGATGTAAATTCTTTAAAACATATAACAATATGGCATGCAGCATATGAAATTAATCAAATTTATTAAATACCCAATTAGAGTGCACTGTAATCAGGGTCGGGCCGGCACCAGGTTTTTGGTGCCCTAGGTGAAGTCCAAAAACCAAGTTCTGATACTCTATTTAGAATTCCAAAAGGCAAAAGTAATGTGAGGCAAAAAAACATGTAAAAAATTATCTGTACTAGGAAAGTCACATCACCCAAAGTGCCATAAAGCCTCCTGGGAAACAGAACCAAAGTTTCAACTATAGAGGATAATTTACTATAGAAATTGAAATAGCATAGGCTTAGCTGAGCACTGAGACTCAATCAGCCCTAATTCCACAACACTTCATGGGTGAGTCCTCATTAATGCTAATATATCAGAGAAATCCTCCCTTTCTAGAGGGACAAGTCAGTGCTACCCCTTTTTGTTTGTCTTGATTGGCCATAGAACCAATGGCAATTGCTGTCAGAGATAATGGAAAGATTTTTGGTGTTAGGTTTGGGAATTTGATCTCTAAAATTTGTTAAAATACGCGGGCGAGTGTATTTTAGCTCGCCCATGGAGCCAGATGGATCCGGGACGGTTCCAGATGGCTCTACGGGATCCCTGGCCTCCTGGCGATTCCTTGGATGACTTGACGGAGTCTTGGAATGACAGACTCTCCAGAGCTATCGATGAGATCGCACCTCGGCGCCCTCGCTCAAAGCCAGCACCTTGGTATAACCAGGAGTTGCAGCAGTTGAAGCGAGGACTCAGACAACTAGAGAGGCAATGGCGGCATACTCAAGACGAAGCAACTAGAACATCTTATAGAGAGTTTATGAGGTCCTATGAGATGTCAAAGCCACAAAGAAAACATACTTTGCAGCCAAGATTGCGTCTGCAACTTCACGCCCAGCATAATTGTTCAGTACAATTCAGACTCTTACAATGCTGTCACAAGGCAGACCAAATTCTAAGGAATTGGAGATAGGCTGTGAGGCCTTTGTGAATTTCTTTGCAGATAAGATTGCGTCACTCCGCCACTACCTTCCCACCACATTGGAGACAGTATGTGAACTCGAGACCCCGTGCCTGTCTTCTGGTTTTGTTCTGGATTGCTTCAATACTCTCAGCCCAGAGGAATTTGATAGGATCCTCTCTTCTGCATGCCCTACAACTTGTGATCTGGACCCTTGCCCCTCCTGGCTTATTAAAGCTTGCCAGAGGGAGCTTAGATATCCTGTACAGGATATCGTGAATAGATCCCTTATGGAAAAGCGCTTTCCAGCACCTCTTAAAGAGGCGGTGGTCCACCCTCTATTGAAAAAATCTACACTAGATCCGGCCGAATTGGCACATTACTGGCCGGTCTCGAATTTACCCTTTCTGGGTAAAATTATTGAGAGGGCAGTGGCATTGCCGTTACAGAGCTTTCTGGATGTCGCTTCCGTTCTTGATCCCCATCAGTCCGTTTTTCGCTCAGGCCATGGGATGGAGACAGTGCTGGTCACCCTGGTGGATGATCTCCAGTGGCACCTGGATTGAGGCAGCTCGGCAGTACTGATGCTGTTAGACCTATCGGCAGCGTTCGATAGGGTTGACCATCGGTTGCTGACTTGCTGTCTCACCGACGCGGGGATTCAGGGGTTGGCCTTACAATGGCTTTCCTCTTTCCTTGATGTTCGGGGACAAAGGGTGGTGACTGGAGGTGAACTGTCCCGGAGACACACGCTTGATTGTGGGGTGTTTCAGGAGGTGGTGCTTTCCCCGATGTTGTTCAACATCTACATGCGCCCCCTTGCCCAGATTGCCCGGAGGTATGGGTTGGGTTGTCACCAGTATGCTGATGACACCCAGCTCTATCTATTGATGGACAGCTGGCCTGACTGTGTCCCAGAAAATCTGGACCTGGCGCTGCAAGCCATGGCTGGATGGCTCAGGCTGAGTAGATTGAAGCTAAATCCAGAGAAGACAGAGGTCCTTTGCTTGGGTCAGCATGGTCTTGGAAGGAAAATTCCCTTACCGGCCTTTGACAGTGCACCACTGACAATGGCACGCAGGGTCAGGCGCTTGGGGGTACTACTGGAGCCTGCCCTGACAATGGAGGCCCAGATAGCAGCCACTGCTAAGTCCACATTTTTTCATCTTAGGCGGGCGAGGCAGTTGGCCCCTTTCCTGGAGCATGGCAACCTGGCAACAGTGATCCATGTAACGGTCACCTCGAGGTTGGACTACTGTAATGCCCTCTACATGGGGCTGCCCCTGTGCTGAACCCAGAAGTTGCAGTTAATGCAGAATGTCACTTCCTAGGTGGGAGCACATTCAGCCGGGTCTCCAGGGACTGCACTGGCTGCCAATAATATACTGGGCTCGTTACAAGGTGCTGGTTATTACCTTTAAAGCCCTATATGGCCTAGGACCTATCTATTTTAGGGACCATCTCTCCTCACATGTTCCCCAGAGAGTACTCAGATTTGGTTCTCAAAATCTGCTAGTAATCCCCAGGCCGAAAGAGGCCCGTCTGAAGACAACTAGGGATAGGGCCTTTTCAATCACAGCCCCCTGCTGGTGGAACCAGCTACCAGAGGAAGTGAGGGCCTTGCGGAACCTTGGGCAGTTCCGCAAGGCCTGTAAGACGGTCCTCTTCTGGTTGGCATATAACTGACTGGTATTTAAAAACTGCGGAGGATGGCTGTGAGAATAGCACTGAACTGTTACACTGTTGCTTCTTGTTTTACTGTTTTAACTATTGTAAATTATTGAATATGTATTTTAATATTTTTTAATCTTAATTGTTCTGGATTTTATGTTGTAAGCCATCCTGAGCCCGCCCTGGTGGAGAGGGCGGAATATAAATAGAATAAATAAATAAATAAATAATATGTGGCTAATGTAACCCTGTGGCACAGAGTGGTAAAGCTATAGTACTGCAGTCGGAATCCTCTGCTCATGACCTGAGTTCGATCCCCAGTGGAGCTGGGTTTTCAGGTAGTCATTTCAAGGTTGACTCAGCCTTCAATCCTTCCAAGGTCGGTAAAATGAGTATCCAGCTTGCTGGGGGGAAGGTGTAGATGACTGGGGAAGGCAATGGCAAACCACCCCATAAAAAGTCTGCCATGAAAACGTGAAAGCAACGTCACCCCAGAGTAAAAAATGACTGGTGGTTGCACAGGGGACTACCTTTACCTTTAATGTAGTATTCATATTATCAAGACATTCCATTGTAGAAGTTTTTAATTTGATACATTTATTTGGGGTGTTTCAGGTTATAAGATTAATTTAGAAAGTTGGAATGGTTGGCCTTAAATATGTCTTTAGCACAGAAACACAATATTGCTAAGATCTGCTCCATTCCATGGACAATGCATACAATTAAATATCTAGAAAACAAGATCTTGATTCTATTGTGGAATATAATTACAAAAAATCATTTGATGAATCAAAAAGAAGCTACCGTAGTATTTGGTATTCTCTCTCTCTCTCTCTTGCTTTGGTAGACTGGCAATGCTGAAAATGAATATTTTATCCAGAATCCTGTTTTTATTTATTAATTTAACATTACCCCGGAAAAAGTATATCTTTAAAGCCTGGGAACAAATATTTTAAAATTCATTTGGTTAGGAAAACATCCTAAGGTGGCTATGAAAACTCTAATAAGTTCAGAGTTAAAGGAGGACTGGGGATACCTCATATTACTGCATATTACAACACAGTTAGGCTAGTCAAAATGATAGAATGGTACAGATGTGATAAATAAAACAAATATTTGGAAACTTTTCTGAAAGATGGTTTAAAGTTAAAAGATCTGATTTGGTGTGATAATAGAAAATTGACTTAATCCTATTAAGTCAATTGGCAGTTTGGTATAAATCTGGGTTTATCACTAATGGCATCAATATATTTTAATAAACAGATACAAGATCTATCTAATTTAGGTAATCTCCAAACCTGGAGAAATAATAATGTGATACTTTAGATACGTTAACTATGTATGTCAATATAAGGTATCATAGAAAGAGGTTTTGATAAAGATAGGGGGCCCTCCATTATTTCTGTTTTTTTTTTCAAATCAGAAATTTAGTACATGCACTGTTAAGGAAATATGCAGATTTAAGTTGTAAAGCATCTTTTGAATTATTGATCTCTGGAAATGTCAAAGGTGCTATTGCATTGTTTTATTCTTGGCTAATTAATATGAACAGTAGTCCACTGAGGCATAGTAGAAAATGGGGAAAGGATTTGCAAATTATGATCACAGGGGTGGGGTTAATAATGGAAAAGAGCTATTCTTAGACTACTGTCAATTAGTCTTAAAGAAAACATGTATAATAAATTACTTCTTCAATGGTATAAATTATTTCTTCAACTCCTCACAAATTAGCCCTTATATACAGTACAACAGAGAATAAGTGCTGGAGATGTAATAATTCCTCTGCAGATATGTTCCCTATTTTCTAGCTTTGTCCTAAGGGTCAAACATTTTGGAAGACTGTGGTAAATTATGTTAATGAAATGCTGGGTGTATGTATATATATATATATATATATATATATATATATATATATATACCCATTTGCTTATTACAATTGATTGTGAAAGTACTAGTGAATTTGTTTTGTGGTTGTGTGAATGTGTGAGTATCTGTACTGAATGTATGTTTGTGTGTATGTATATATATAAAAGAAGCATGATGTTAAAAACAAACACCGCCAAGGACCAGAAATATTTCTTTTGCCTGTTATACATCAAATGCAAATGAATAATGATGTCTGGTTTTATCATACAAGTAAGATATGGCTGATGTAAACATTTAATAACTAAGATGATGCATTTGAAAATAAAACTATATCCCATATTTGCTGGTAAGACCTGCTTCTTTTTTAGTATTCCCCAAGGTCTCTTGCCTCTTTCATTTACCTGTGATAGACACCTGCAATTCTGTTTGCCAATCTGTCTAAGAACAATTTAGATTTCCCATTTCTTATATCCAAGTTGTTTTCGGTATGCCTGTGCATACTTTCAGCCAGGATGATGTTGATCATGAACTTTAGTCTCCCCTGCCCGCCATACTCAGTTTTGATTTTCATATAAATACATCTGCATACTGCATAGAAACTGATGGCAGTAGCTGCCTAAAACAAGAAAACAATGTTCGCCAATCATCTCTGCCTCCTGTGGTGTTCAAATGGAGTATTTCTGAGTAGTTTCCCTGATTCAGTCTTTGATGGTTTTGCATATATCTCGGCATGGGAATTAAGTCAATGTGGTGCTGCAATTGCTTTTTACATCTCTCAAAATGCAAACCATAATGGCATTTATTATTGCTGTTATTATTTCTACTTTTTTCCCTAGATTGGACACTTTAATAGATGATGTTGCCTTCATGATTTGCTTTATTTGTTATTTAAGTATCTCTGCCTTGCTGCTTCCATGGCCCCAAATATTTCCTGTTTTCTGTAGACTGTCATTATGTTATGTATCACAAATTAATGAATGGGGGAAGGGAAATAAAAGATCAGCACTGAATATGTGAATTAATAAATAACAGAAGCTATAGTCAGAGCTACAGCAGAGGAACTGCTAGGGAAGCCTGATTGTATAAGCCTACAAAAGTGCACCGTTGGTTTTTTGTGCAGTTGGGATAATACTAGCATTCAAGTCCCTTCAATATGGAGATGATAATTCGGCTATACTCTTCCATTCACACTGTATACATTTCTTCTCATTATGAAAGGACCTAGAATTTGCTTTCTCATTGTCTAGCCCAGGGGTAGGGAACAGTGGCTCTCCAGATGGTTTTTTGCCTACAACCCCCATCAGCCCCAGCCATTGGCCTGGTCTAGCCCTTCCTAATCTTTAATTTGTTTCAGCATTATAAAAACTATAGCTGTAATTAATGCAAAAAAGAAAAGACAAGTACAAGCATGCCAAAGAGGGCAGTGCTCTGCTCCTTTACTGCCCAGCAAGATGGGAGGCTTTCAGTAGCACCAGAAAAGTCTTTAGGTCCGAATCTGTGTTGCTTGGCTTTACTTAATCCATTCAAAATGCTTCTTCTCAACTCCAAAGGACACTATTAACCTTTCTATTGGCATTTTAATGCTTTTATTTATTAAAATATTTATATCCTTTCTTTCTTCTCCTTCAAGGAGGCTTCAGACAGCTTGCAAAAACTACATGCTTCTAAACAGACACAGTAGTAGATGATTAAGCAAAAAGACAATAAAACCAAATATCTTATAAAATAACCACTGGGCAAGATATTTCAGCTGCTATCAAAGGCCAGCAATAGGATATGGAGAAGCAAACTGTGATCACATTGGAAAAATCCATTTGGAAAGTGCATTGAAAGTGGATTGAAAGCACATTATTTAGTGTGTGTGATCGCAGTCTAGATGTCATGGCCATGAAGGACTGCTTCTGCTTCAGAAAAGGTGTAGGTGGGACTGCCATGTCACATGACCAATACAGACTAGGACCTTGAAGCATTTTTTTAAAAAAAACCCTATAATTTCTTCTAAAATGGTGTTGGCAGCCATGGGACCTGAGACTGACATCATGTTTAGCTTGTTTGGTTTCTCTTCCAATTGCATACATCTTCCATGTTTAGTTTGTCTCAGAGACCAATACCTTCCTCTGTTGTTGCCTCCTAGCACTAATATTCAGAGGTTTATTGCCACTGAATGTTGAGGTTCCTTTTAGTTATCCGGACTAATAGCCACTGATGGACCCACCATTATTGCTGGGATAATGGACAGGAATTAATGGGAACTCACATGAAGGCTTTCTCTGCAGCCATTCCTGCTTGTTGGGAACTCACACCCTTCTCCCAATGTGCATGGTTTCTACTTTAAAAGCTTCTCATGTCAGCTGAAAACTTTTGTTTTTATTCTGAAAGGGTTTTTTAAAGTTAAGTCTCTCCTTAGCATTTGTACTTTAATACTGTAAGCTACCCAGAGAATTCTTAAATATAAAGGTGTGATGTGAATATTCCAATAAATAAATATATGTATATAGCATTTCAAGTATATTTGTCTTGCAATCCTCACAGCAACAGCTAAATACCATTAACCCCATATCACAGACTTGGGTGGGGGATGGGGAGCAGGGAAATGCTTATTTTATTTATTTATTTTATTTATTTGGGATTTATATCCCGCCCTTCCCACGAATGGCTCAGGGCGGCTTCCAACAATTAATCAGACTTAAAAGTAAACAATTTCAGATATAAAACAGTTAAATAATTTAAGCGGTTAAAACATTAAAACAGAGTAATTCAGTTTCCTATGAACAGATGGCTGGCCAGTTTCCTCAAGTTGTTATCCTAGCTAAATGTAAGCTAGGTATAGGCTAGCCGGAAGAGGGTCGTCTTACAGGCCCTGCGGAACTGCGCTAAGTCCCGCAGGGCCCTCACCTCTTCCAGCAGCTGATTCCACCATACGGGGGCCATAACGGAGAAAGCCCTTTCCCTGGTGGCTTTCAGACGGGCTTCTTTTGGCCCGGGGATAGTGAGGAGATTTTGTGTTCCTGACCTCAGTGCTCTCTGGGGAACATGTGGGGAGAGACGGTCCTTCAGGTAGGTGGCCCAAGCAAAGGACCTCTGTCTTCGTAGGATTTAACTTCAGCCCACTCAGTCTGAGCCACTCAGCCATGGCCCGTAATGCCTGGTCAAGGTTTTCCGGGGCGCAGACAGGCTGGCCATCCATCAGCAGATAGAGCTGGGTGTCATCAGCATACTGGTGACACCCCAACCCATACCTTCGGGCAATCTGGGCAAGAGGCCGCATGTAGATGTTAAATAACATCGGGGAGAGAACCGCCCCTTGGGGCACACCACAATCAAGTGAGCGCCTCCGAGACAGCTCCCCCCCAATTGCGACCCTTTGTCCCCGACCTTCCAGGAAAGAGGAAAGCCACTGTAAGGCCAACCCCTGAATCCCTGCGTCGGCGAGGCGGCACGTCAGTAGCCGATGGTCGACCGTGTCGAACGCCGCCGACAGGTCTAACAACATCAGCACCGCCGAGCCACCCCGATCCAGATGCCGTTGAAGGTCATCCACTAAGGCAACCAACACTGTCTCCGTCCCGTGTCCCGGGCGAAAGCCGGACTGAAATGGGTCGAGGACGGAAGTGTCATCCAGGAAGGTCTGTAACTGCTTCGCCACTGCCCTCTCAATAAGTTTACCCAGAAAGGGCAAATTTGAAACCGGCCGATAGTGTGTCAATTGGGCCGGATCTAGAGATGGCTTTTTAAGAGGGGTCGGACCACAGCCTCTTTAAGTGGCGTTGGAAAGTGCCCTTCCGTTAGGGATCTATTTATGATATCCCGCACGGGATATCTAAGGTCCCCCTTGCAAGATTTAATAAGCCAGGAAGGGCATGGGTCTAATTTACAAGTTGTTGGGCGAGCAGATACAAGAATCCTGTCAACTTCCTCCAGACTGAGGGGGTCAAAGCCATCCAGTATATAATCCAAGGACAGGCTCGGGGCCTCAGGTTCGCTAACTGTCTCCAAACTGGCAGGGGAGTCGGGGCGGAGTGATGCGACTTTATCCGCAAAAAATTTCGCAAAAGCCTCACAGCCTATTTCCAATTTAACCTGCCTTGCGGCAGCGTAGTAAGTCCTCTAATTACGTCAAATAATTGTGCCGGGCGCGAA
Organism: Heteronotia binoei; assembly: GCF_032191835.1. Lineage (NCBI taxonomy): Eukaryota > Metazoa > Chordata > Lepidosauria > Squamata > Gekkonidae > Heteronotia > Heteronotia binoei. The sequence continues at coordinate 71,408,135 of NC_083228.1, read as the reverse complement.
GTTGCGGATGCAATCTTAGCCGCAAAGAATGCTCTCTTTGCGGATTTGATTGCCATCTCATAGGCCTTCAAACTCTCTCTATAAGATGCTCGGGTCACTTCGTCTCGAGTACGCCGCCATTGCCTCTCTAGTCGTCTGAGCCCCCGCTTTTGTTGCCGCAGCTCCCGGTTAAACCAGGGCGACGGTTTCGGGCGGGGGCGCAGAGGGCGCCTGGGTGCGATCTCCTCGATGGCCCTGGAGAGCCCATTGTTCCAGGACTCCACCAGACCATCCAGGGAATCACCAGTGGGCCAGGTATCCCGTAGAGCCATTAGGAACCGTTCCGGGTCCATCAGGCTCCGCGGGTGAGCTAAAATACGCTCTCCGCCTAAACAGGTTTTGGGTGATACCTCCATACGGGCCTTGAGGGCAAAGTGATCTGACCATGGCACTGCTTCCGTAGCAATATCAGTCACTGATATTCCGGCCGCAAAGACCAGGTCTAACATGTGTCCCGCCTGATGAGTGGGTGTTGTAACAACCTGGGAGAGTCCTAGTGTCGCCATGGATGACACCAGGTCCGTCGCCTGGCTGGATGCCGCGTCATCGGCATGGACATTGAAGTCACCCAAGACCAGAAGCCTTGGGTGCTCCAACACCCAGCCCGCCGCGGCCTCCAGCAGGGATGGTAAGGCGCCGGCCGGTGCGTTAGGCGGTCGGTACACCAGCCAGATCGCCAACCCCTCCCCAACATCCCACATCAGGCCTGCTTGCCTGAAGCCATCCAATGAGTCATGACAGAGACTTTCCAGGGATTGCCTGATTTTTTTCATTGCTCAGTTCCTTGGCCGCTACGTTATTCCATCTCTCTGTTCTTAGAATATATTCTTAGTGGCATGATGCATAATTTCCTTGCCAGTTATTTCTTTGTGGTCTTGATAGCATAGCCATTCAAGAGCTTTCCAGTAATGAACTGGAGCGCTCTAAACCAAGAGGCAATTAAAAGATGGGATGTCTACTAGCATTAGTAGTTCTCTTTGGTGAAATTCAGCTATGATTGTGATGCAGTGGCTTCCATCTTAGAGACCTTGTTAACATTGCAAGTGTCATTTCTCAAAGTCTATTATGGTTCAACAGCACCAGTGCTGTAGCTTCAATGGGCCTAGGGTGTACACCACCCAGTTGAGGTTCATCCAACCTAAGATTTTTTTTAATGTACCATAAAGATAGAGAGCATATGCTTACAACAGAAAATATCAGAACAATAAAATAATCACAAAAAGGATGGTGTTGTAAGATCCACCTACATGAACTGCTCAGTGATGACCTCCTGAGATTCTCATTGGTTCATTGTTTATGATTATTATTAACAAGTTTATATGATTCTGAAAGTTTCCTTCATTTACTGATCACGGCAGAATGCTTAAAGCGGAGAAGAGATAATTTAAGAAAACTGTTATTTATATACTAATTCTGTTCATTTTAAGAGTGTAAATACCTCCACTCTTATATTTGTGTTTATTCATCAGATATGTTGCAGACATTACAACAGACATAGACCCAGTTGGGTTGGCAGAAGAATTCTAGATTCCCCCCCCCCAATTATAGAGAAATCATTCATCTTCCACACATGTTGTTGATGGCCCATGTGGAAATATGATAACCCTTCATCTGAGGAAGGCTGCCTGTGGCCCTGAGTGAAATGCTCTTCTATGGGTGAAGAGCTTCTGCATTCCCAAATGCTATGATTCCAGATACCTAAACACAACCTTGAAGAACTGCTGACTCATGTCTCCACTTCATTCAGAACTTTCGAACTCCCTTTTACTGGGGCACATTTCAAGAAAAGAAAAGAACACAGAAAAGAACATTTTGTTTCCATTTATTGCAGTGACAGAGTTAAACGTGTCAACACCCTATTATTGAAGTCAAGAGCTCATCTGTGGGAGATCATGGGCATTCATTTTAGACAAACTTTGAAAGGATTCTGTTTGTAAAATGTAGCTTTATTCAGACAAACTAGAGAATAAAATGCTACAAGCAAGGTTTGAAATTGTGCAGAATTCTTTTTTCAAGCATTGTTAATTAGAAGTTTTAAGGGCATAAAACATTTATTTTACATTGTTCTGCTGTTTTCCTTGTTCAGTCTTCTATTTTTCAGCACAATGAAGCAGGAAGCTAGTTAATACAGTTTATAAACAGGCTTTGTTGATAAGGTGCATTTTTATTTAAAGCTTTCGTTCCTTCTGTCAGTATCCGATGAAAGGGGCTTTGACTCTCAAAAGCTTCTGCCCTGATCTTGTTGGTCTCTAAGATGCTCCTGGACCTGGACTCAAATCTATTTCTTCTACTGCTGACCAACACAACTACCATGTAAAACTATATTAGCTATGGTGCAGGACAGGCTGTTACTACACCAGCACTCTGTATCTTTTTTCATGTAGGACCACAGTGGTCATCCTATTATTTCTAGAGTGTCCTGTGCCCTTGCTTTTGAATGAATTGGATCAAATCCAAGCTGCACTCAACTCTTGCTTGATCAGAGACTGCCCAAAATCCTTGGCTGTTAAACTTTCTTATCTATCTGACATTCTCAAGCTGTTCTAATTTCTTTCTGAGGTGATAAATTTTGATAGGGAACAGGTAGTCCGGATGAAGTTTTAGAACCCCCACTTATATACCTCTAGTGATTTAAACCCTATTCTGGGGCCAAACTACTTCTTAGCCACCCCTGTATGTAGCAGATGAGTTGCCTTAGACTCAGACTGGAAGGGAATGACTGGGGGTGGGGTGGGGGGAGAATGTACAGAGAAATTAGCAATATGTGTGCTTGTATAAACCAAAACTGAGAATCACTTAGGGTAGTATTGCTTAGTGATTGGAAAACTTGATTTTGGGTTCTCTTTCAAGAAAAACCCATCTCCCTAAATTGTTATAACTGTTACAACTGTCATGGCAATTAATAAAATGAAGAACCAGAAAAAATTGGCCTTGGACAAATGGGTAACTGCTACTAGTCTAGCAGGACAAATCTGAGCCCATTAAACAAAGCCAGTGCTGAAAATCAGAGTGCAGGAAAATAGTAATGTGAGGAAGATCAGTAAAATAAATGGGAGAGAAGGAGAAGCACAGAGAGAGAGAGAAGCCAAGAGCAATCATTTTCCTTATCACTACCAAACTCATTTTGTCATCAGAAGCTGGGAGGTTGAATGAATCTTGGCAAAGTTGACAGAACTAGCTCATAGTTTGTGGCTTGAGGATTAATAAATGAGGAAATAGCATGAGCAATTGAAAGGGGGGAATATTCTGGGGTTAAGTATGTGGTTTCTCCTTATCTTCTGTTAGTATATTAGCTCAGGCAACTACTTATGGCTTATGCTGGTAGAATCCACATCAAGGGTTCAGGGCACCTCTGAAACTGTCCAAGAAACATTTTTTTCTTCTAGATGAAACGTGTAACATATGACTCCAGACAGCAGTTCTTCCTGCAACTGATCACGGCCATCATCATTTAACATTTACACATACTACACTTCCATTTTTCTGGTCCTTTCATGAGTGCTTTGGGATGCTTTTCAATGTCTGCATAAGTGAGTTCATTAACTTGTTTGGATCTGCAAAGGACAATCATTTTCAACAGCCACCATGAGTAAATGGAAATCATCAGCTGAATTCAAAATACTATTTTCCTCCTGATGGGATAACCAATATAACTGAAAAAATGTTTGCAATTATATGGACTTGCAGCAGGTATCTACTTATACCTAGCAATAACTGATAACAACTTGCCTGAGATGGTGGTACCAATGGGTCTTAAATTACATAAATCTAAATGTTTAAATTCTTCTATGGTAAGGGAAATATGTGTACCACGGAAATAAACATATCCTTCATCAGTTTGTGTTCTCTTTTAGGTGCAGGTGTACAATGGGGGATTATTCTTTAAACTTTTACAATCTTTTTTTATATTGTAAATCTCCATCTCTACAATGTAGATATGGATGTAACTGAAGTAGTAATATATAACAGGTATTTTAAGGGACTTGCATTCTCAGCTCAGGAAACTGATACGGAGGGGAGGCTGACGCCCTTTCTCCACACTCACTGCAGTTACATTCTCAATTCAGCACCTCACACATGGGAACTGGGGACAACCCACAACTCACGTCAGACAGGACATGCAATGGGGACCCTGGAACTCAGGTTATGTATTCTGTAATTTATAAATGTAATGTGTTAATTAGATCCTAGGTATGAATCATTTATATAGTATCATGCTTTTTATTTAGTTGTACCCCACTTTTCTCCCTAATGGATATCCAAGGTAGCTTACAATATTTCCTCTATTTTATTGTTACAACAACAATGTGAGGTAGGTTAGCCTTAGAGTGTGTGAATGGCTTAAAGTTACACAGGAAGCTTCCATAGCACTGAGGATTTGAGTCTGGGTGCACTACAACGGTACTACAATGACTATAGCACACTGGTCTCTCTCTCTTAAAAAAAAGAACAAAAACATACAGTAATAGCATTGTTACTGCTGTTATATACTGTTATATATGAATACAACTACACCAATGTGCATGTATGATATAAATCATTTGTCTGGCATTCCCCAATAGCCGTTACTGGCCTTCCTTCTAGTGTTTTTAAGTCAATTATTTTATAATCTTATAATTTTAATTACTTAAATGTTTTTTTATATATATTTTCTACCTAGTGGACCCCAATGAATATATACATATGAAAATTCTGCCCATGGTGTTTGATAAAAGGCTGAAGGATCTGAGATTTTTCAGTTTAGAAAAGAGAAAACCAAGAGGGAACATTATAGAGGTTTGTAAAATCATGCACAGTGTAGAGAATCTGGAAGAGAGAACTTTTCTCCAGAATAACATAACTCAAGAGCATCTAATGATAGGCAGTAGATTCAGACAGTCAAAAGTTCTTTACACAAAAAATTATTAAAATGTGGAATTTTCTGCCATAGAGATAGCCACAAACACATATGGCTTTAAAAGGGAATATGCAGATTCATGGAAGATAGCCTATTAGTGACCACTAGCCCTGGTGACTAACAGTAATTTCCACATTCAGAGATGGTAAACCTCTGAATCCCAGTGCTAGGAGGCAATAGCAGGGGAAGACCTAAGCCACTATGCCAGGGGTCCCCAACGTTTTCTAGCCTGTGGACACCTTTTGAATTCTGGCACAGCATGATGGACACAAAAGCAAAATGGTTACTGTAGGAGGCAGAGTCAACCACAAAATGTCAGAACTTTTCAGGCAGCTGCTCAATTTAACAGTAAACCTTTTAAAATGAACATTTTTTTTAAAAAAATATGTTTTTGCATACATACTACTTATCAAAACCCCTGCTGTGAAAAAGCTCCACACGCTTTTGAAAACACATGGTGGGTGCCAGGAAAGGTGTTGGTTGATACCCTGGCACCCGCAAGCACCACATTGAGATTCTTGCTCTGTGCCTTGAGATTCTTGCTCTATGTTCCTCCAGAGTAACTGGTTGGCCACTGTGTGAGACAGGGTGTTGGAACAAAAGGACCACTCTACTATGTTAAAATGAAAGAAACATTTTTAGGCTTATCCAGAAGTCTTTCTGCACTGCATCCTGTCTTCAGCTGTCACCATTACCAAATGTATTAGAGCAAGTATATCCCCAAACCAAGTAACATTAAAATATATTTCATTCATATTCACATAAACAAGATATCAAAAAACATGAACTACATTAATGAGTAAGTGAGCTGTGGGCAAAAGTAGATGTTTTGAGTGACCTGTGTCTGCCACCATAAACTACAGCCCTGTATCCTGTCCTTATCCATCCCATGCGTATTCAGAGCTTAAAGTGATGTCACAATGGTGCAAGCATTCTCACACTAGCAAATGGTGGTCAGTGAACTGGAGCAGTGACATGAAAAGTTGCTGCAAGGTGATGTTAAAACTTGCATTCTGTATCCATACATGTTATGGTTGAGAGAGAGATGACATGATCAGTAGGTGAGTGTTTACCCTAATATAGACCTGTTCTACATTTGTTCTGGAAATGTTCTTTCCTTTCTAAGATTTTCAGAGGTAATGTAGGTTTTCACAGCAGAAGCTACTTTCCTATTATTCAGCTAATTGCTACGTCCTCTGTTCATCTCAGCATTTTGGGGGAAAGCAGCACCAGCTATATCCAAATGTGCCTTCATCTTCTGTATTACTGTAGTAATTTGGCTGATTATTTCAGCAGATGTAGCAGGAAATAGAAATATATGGTAGCTGAACTGATATGCCAATTGACAGAAAGGTGTGGCACCTGGCAGTGCAGATGCAGCTTAACTGGCATGTGTGGGCTTCTCAAATAAACCTCTCTTTGCCCAGAGCTTTGAGCAACTTGCATGTGGGCAATATGCCCTCCAAGCAAATGAGCTGGAATGTCAACAGGATGGAAACGACAATGAAACAAAAGTGATTGGGAAGCAGCAGCCTCAATCATAGTCAGTAAAACAGATGCCCTGCCTGGATGATCTATGTTCACAAAATCTTTATTTTAGCAACCTGTTATATTTATTTTGACCACTGAGCATCTGCAACTTAAAAACATTTCTGGAATTCCTGTTCTGCAACAGAGCACAAAAATGAAAGGTGCATCTTCATTAAATTATTTATTTCCTGCTCAAACTGGGTACAGTGGGAATTTTTGCTGCGATCTCCCTAAGACACTCAAAGGCAATAGACTGAAAGAGTGAGAAGGTAATAGCTCCATCCTGTAGCTCAATAAATGGGGGAGCAAGGTGGAGCAAACACTTTTTTTTTTTTTGCCTGGAGCTTCCCGCTGTTTCTTCTCTGTTGCAGGAGCTAAATCCTGGCCCTTGATCTTGCCTCTGTGCACTTCACTGTTTTCAGCACTTTCTTGTTATTCCAGCTGGCTTCTGGTATTGGAGCCTGGTGAGAGAAAACTGCGTCAAGCAGAAAGGAAGTAGCAGCAAACATGGTTAACACCCTCCCGTTGCATTTTTCAGTTCTGTTAAAATATTGACTCAACTGTTTCACCATAAATAGGAGTTTGCTGTATTTTTGCTTTGTTTGTTTAATGGAGTGACTAACTGCTATGGAGAACAATTTGTACTGGGAGGAAGGTGTGGTTGTTTTCACATAAAATTAATGAAACTAAGAGATCTTGGATCCTGAATCAGAAAATAGATAATCTGATCCTTTTTCAAGATGGATCATTCATGTCTGATCTAGTTTGGTGTATGAGTGTACATTGTTGGGTGACAAACCCCAATCCTTCTTTCATCCCTGTCTGTAAAGAAGATAACCTTTCTGTAATTGAGAGGAATCACAGAATCATAGAGTTGGGAAGGACCTCCAGGATCATCTAGTCCAACCCCCTGAACAATGCAGGAAACTCACAAACACCTCTCCCCTAAATTCACAGGATCTTCATTTCTGTCAGATGGCCATCTAGCCTCTGTTTAAAAACCTCCAAGGAAGGAGAACCCATCACCTCCCGAGGAAGCCTGTTCCACTGAGGAACCACTCTAATGGTCAAGAAGTTCTTCCTAATGTATAGCCGGAAACTCTTTTAATTTAATTTCAACCCATTGGTTCTGGTCCTGCCTTCTGGGGCCACAGAAAACAATTCCACACCATCCTCTATATGACAGCCCTTCAAGTACTTGAAGATGGTGATCATATCACCTCTCAGCTGCCGCCTCTCCAGACTTAACATCCCCAGCTCCTTCAACCTTTCTTCATAGGACTTGGTCTCCAGACCAGACCAGACCATCGCCCTCCTCTGGACCCGTTCCAGCTTGTCTATATCCTTAAAATGTGATGCCAAAACTGAACACAGTACTTCAGGTGAGGTCTTACCAGAGCAGAGTAAAGTGATACCATCACATCACGTGATCTGGACACTATATTTCTGTTGATTCAGCCCAAAATTTACCTTTTTAGCCACTGCATCACACTGTTGATTCATGTTCAGTGTATGATCCACTAAGACCCCTAGATCCTTTTCACACACACCACTGCTAAGACAAGACTCCCCCATCCTATAACCATGCATTGGATTTTTCCTGCCTAAATGCAGAACTTTACATTTATCCCTGTTAAAATTCATTTTATTGGTTTTAGCCCAGTTTTCCAGCCTGTCAAGGTCATCCTGTATCCTGTTTCTGTCTTCTACTGTATTTGCAAGCCCTCCCAATTTAGTATCATCAGCAAATTTAATAAGCATTTTCTCTATTCCTTCATCCAGATCGTTTATAAAGATGTTGAACAAAACAGGTCCCAGAACAGATCCTTGAGGCACTCCACTTGTCATTCCTCTCCAAGAGGATAAGGAACCATTCACAAGCACTCTTTGGGTGCGATCTGTCAACCAGTTACAGATCCACCTAATGGTAACAGGATCCAAACCACATTTGACCAACTTGTCAACAAGGATAGTATGTGGAACCTTATCAAATCAAGATAAATGATGTCTACAGCATTCACCTGATCCAGCAAGGTAGTCACTTTCTCAAAAAAAGCGATCAGGTTAGTCTGACATGACTTCTTCTTGAGAAACCCATGCTGGCTCTTAGTAATCACATCCATTCTTTCTGAGTCCCTTTCTCTATCCTTCAGTCTCTACAGCTCTGCTTTCCTCTTAGCTAGCACCAAATATTTGTGTCTCTTATCCCCTGCAGGACAGACACATGTTAAAATCCAGCTGTCCCTCTGCCTCTGGATTCCCATTCTGTCTTGCACATCAGACACAGGAGGCAAGCTATATTCCCTCCAATCTGTGCAGCAGGTGCAAGGAAAACTTTGGCACTGCCTAGAGCTTCAGACAACAACACCCATTTTTACATAAAATCAGAAAGCTCTAACACAGTCACTGAGGCAATGCAATGATTGACCAAATGGACCAGGAAGCATTGTGCATAGAAAGATCAAGATGATCATGTTCAGCAAATTTCAGTCAGGTCAGTTTATTAAAGAATGTGGACAACTCATTACTTAGTCATTATTTATTTATTTAGTCATTCATTTGTCATCATGTATTAATTATTCAATTGTACATACCAAATTCTCATCATTGTACTATTGCCCAAACTCACAGTTCTAGTCAGTTTGCTAGACAGTGAGTTCTGCAGAATTCTATGAGCCTTTAGTCTTGAATGCTGCTACAAGGACTTTAAAAAAACTTCATTTGATGTAGCATGTAAAGCAGTAGGGGACTGTTTCCCTGTGCGTGCAAAGTGATGTAATCACCCTAAAGTAACATCATCATGCCAGGGATGTCGAACCAGGGACACTCTGGGACTCTCAATAAAACTCTATGGTATCATAGAGTTTTACCATGAGTCCTAGAGTGTCCTCAGTGCAATGTCCCTGGCACAATCATGTTACTTCCAGGTGATGTCATTGCACAGAACACATCACATGGCAATGGGACTCTTTGGGGGCAGAGTTCTTCCTGGCAGCTTGCTCCCTGCTGGTAGGTTGGGGGCCTCCAGACTGGGGGATTCCCCACCCCCAATGGGAGCTTGGCAGCCCTGAGTTGCATGTGTGCAAGATTTTTTCCATATGTGACTCTGGTGGCTAGAAGCCAATGCAAGTAGCAGCTGCCAAGCCAGGAGCAGTCATGAAATTGAGCAATAAATAGTTAGAAAATATTACTGTAGCTTTACAGCTGCTTATGGGTTTAATTGCTGGTGCTGTTCACTGTGATGTTACAGAACACTAACAACAGCTTCTTCTGAAATAGGACATCAAAGACAGATTGAATGCAGGCATCATAGTTGTATAGTTATCTCTGATCCTCATTTCAGATCTCAGGTGCTTAGAGGAGCCAAAGTTCCAAATCAAAAATGGATACTAGATGGAAATAATATAAAATTTTGAGATTTACTGACCTCGAAATGATAATGCTTCTCCAGTATTTGAACCTACTGTATTTCAGAAAACAAGGCTAGGTCCTGATAGGGAGACATATATAATTAAGAGCTGATCTTTGTACATTTAAAGATATTATTTTAAAAGTTCATTTCAATTATTTATTTATTTGATTAATGCAAGACGCCTATACGCTGGTTTTCTACCTAATGAGGACCCAACGACACATCATATCGACAACGACTGGTAGATAAAGCTGAGGCAGAGTGACGGACCCACAGTCACCCAGTGAGCTTTCATAGCAGAATGGCGATTCAGACTTGGAACTGCAAGGTCCTGATCCTGCACTTTAAACATTGTATCATGCTGGCTTTGACTGAGCCTGAGATGCTTTCATGCCAGGCCTGTAATTTAAAATGAAGCATGAGATGCAATTGGCTGACTGGTCTAATGCCCCAAAATGAGAAGGCTAGAATTAACTGCATATAAGCATGTTGCAGCTTTCCAGCATAGGCAGTGCCTATGGTTTCTGACACATCCACCCATTGGACTAGCTGGTTACTTAGGTAAGTCTCCCTGGCACAAGCGAACCTATCAAAAAGAAATAGTATTTTTGGATAATGAGGGCTTCCCCATTGGGGCCACTCTTAGAAGATGGGAAAATTGTAAATTGTAGGAATATAAACATAAAGATAAATAATTGCGCTGTTTTTTAAAAAAATTATCTCTTTTTGGTACATATTTTCTTCAAGAGCCTTTTTGAGCCACATATTTTCAGTACTGGTCTTCCTGATTACAATAATGTTATTGAATTTTGGGTGTGGTCAGGAGAAAAAAAAAAGACTGCAATTTCATCCAAAGCCAGAAGAATCCATGTTTCAAATGAAAACATCCCTATATAAAAGGTATGTGAAATAAGCTTCTGTCTTGTGAAAATGGACCCAGTTTTTTGACAAAATGTTTTCCCCTTGACTAGTCCATGACTGGTTGGCAGGTTGTTTCACTTCTTGCCCCACAGTCGAAATGAAGAGGCTGACACAGTATGTTGGATAAACCGGGCCGCTTTATTAAAGATAACTTAAGCAACTAAAATGGCAAGGGGTATGGGCCTAACAGGACAAGCCCTGGGGTCAACCGCAGGACCCCGCCTTGTCCTTAGAGGGTGAGCCACCCTGCCCCCAGCACGAGCCCAATATTCTGGCTGGTGCTGAGCGGCCAGGCCCAAACTCCACCTCCACCTAGGCCAGCATCAATCCCTCTGGAAAGATTTGCCCCGGTGAGGCTTTGCCATGATCTGCACTCAAAACATTGAGCCGTACAGCCCATCTGCAGTTCATACAGACCACCTGCACCTACTGGTGCAGGGCCATAGGTGCTTCCCTGAACATACATTGTAGCCCATACCTCATCCTGCCCAGCGACCAAACTAATAAACTCCTCCCAAACCTCCTAACAATATCAGGCAGTACAAGGTAGGCGAAAAACAAATTCACATGGGCCAATTCTGTGAATATGAAAAAATTCCTACCTGGCCCCTAATAAGGCGACTGGTGATAACCTGTATTGCCGCAGGGTGGGCAGGCGGGCCGAGAGCCGAAAAGCAACTGCGAAGTGTTGGGCGGGGCCAGGGCCTTTATAGCCCCAACGCCATGCCCAACAAGCATTCCCGGATGCTGGAGATGACGGGACCAGCCTTCCCTCCTTCCAGGAGGGCAACAGCGGCCCCCAGCCTCTAGCCGGCGATGCCAGCCCAGCTGGGAAGGGGCCGATCTTCCTTCTTAACAGTGCAAGACAGCACAGGCAGTTTCTCACACATGAGTGTTTTTGCATAGCTTGTTTGAGTTCTACATCTCCCCATTATTAGATATCTTTTTCTCAAATCAGCTGTCATCATCATCAATCATCATTTCAATTTATATCCCGTTTTTCCCACCAAAGCAGGCTCAGAGCGACTTACAGATAATCTAAAATAGCAATTGTGCCTGCACTGTGTTTGTGTATGTTAAGTGCCATCAAGTCTAACTGATGGTCACCCTAAGAATTAATGTCCTCCAAAATGTCCTATCTTTAACAGCCTTGCTCAGATCCTGCAAACTGGAGGCCGTGGATTCCTTTATTGAACAATCCATTCTCCTGCTGCCTTCAACTTTTCCTAGCATTATTGTTTTTTCCAGTTATTCTGCACCACCACTGCACCAATGTTCTAACTATCCACTGTCATGATCTACCAACTTCTCTGAATTCTCAGCTTTTATTTCCGAAAAAGCACACATAGCACTTTTTGTTATGAAGCTATCTCTGCAATGAAAATGCTAAACACTTTTTTAAAAGCTGAAAATTCAGAAAAGCAAGTAGATCACATGAAGGCAAGGCTTTAGAATGTTAGTCACATTAGTGCAAAAGCAGTTGATCCTTTTTTAAAAGCCCACAAAAAGCCCACTGGTACGGTTACAGCAGTTAAATCAGTCATATGCTGTTTGGAAAGAAACTGATACAAATGTTTTGGATGCAGGCTTCCTTGCCTGTCAGTGTCCTCAAGAGCCAGAAGCAGAACCTACCCATCAGGCTATCACTTGGCAAGTTCTGGAGCTGAGCCCAGCAAAGATCCCATAGCATGGGGAAAAGCAGCCCAAACTCTTCTGAAGACAGGTTCCAAGACAGAATCCTCCCTCTAGGACAATGGTTGGCCCACTGGCTAGAGCATGGATTGCTAACCTGGCACTGCCAAGTAGAGGATGATCCTGGAGGGCTAGGGTCCGGGGTCCTGCTCCACCATGGTTGACTGTAGCAGTCCTAGGATCTGGGAGGACAGTTGGATGTTCTGGTGGGGGTACCTCAAATAGGGTGACCATAATGTCTGAAGGCCAGCCAGGGACACTGGGGGGGGGTGCGCGCGCGCGAAGCGCGCGTGCCGCCGGAAACAGGAAGTGACGTCACTAATAACACCGGTCAAGATGCAGGACAGGAACCTGGAAGTGACCGACAGGCTGCTTCAGCGTGCCGCTGCGCCGCCCCCCTGGGCCCCACAATGATGGGACCGATGCCACAGGGACGGGCTCGAAACACTCTATAACCCCTCAAAAGAACAGCAGTCTAGCTCGCTTCCCCCGAGCCCTGCCGCCATAAGCCTCAAGGGGGCTCATTTTGCGGCATCTCCCGGCGGGAGGGTGGCACCCGCACGGGACACATATCAAATGAAAGAGGGGGCGCAGGGCTATCAGAAACAGCCGGCGGAGGGAGTCGGGAGACCACACAACTGGGGGATCCACACCCCGAAAGTGATGAAGGTGGCGCAGATAGAGCCAACAGAGCCAACAGGACAAAATAAATAGGCTGCATTATGCAGCACAGTTGAGAAAGTGCCTTATCCCATATACTGATGAAGTAAATACAGGATCTGAGAACAAAATTGCACTAGAAGACACAAACACAAAGCTCCCTTACACTGAATCAGTGCTTGGGTCCACCAAAGTCAGTATTGTCACATAAGAGAAGCCCTGTTGGATCAGGCCAGTGGCCCCTCCAGTCCAACACTCTGCGTCACATAATAACATAAGAGAAGCCCTGTTGGATCAGGCCAGTGGCCCATCCAGTCCAACACTCTGCATCACATAAGAACATAAGAGAAGCCCTGTTGGATCAGGCCAGTGGCCCATCCAGTCCAACCCTCTGCGTCACATAAGAACATAAGAGAAGCCCTGTTGGATCAGGCCAGTGGCCCATCCAGTCCAACACTCTGCATCACATAAGAACATAAGAGAAGCCCTGTTGGATCAGGCCAGTGGCCCATCCAGTCCAACACTCTGCGTCACATAAGAACATAAGAGAAGCCCTGTTGGATCAGGCCAGTGGCCCATCCAGTCCAACACTCTGCATCACATAAGAACATAAGAGAAGCCCTGTTGGATCAGGCCAGTGGCCCATCCAGTCCAACACTCTGCATCACATAACAACAGAAGAGAAGCCCTGTTGGATCAGGCCAGTGGCCCATCCAGTCCAACACTCTGCATCACATAACAACATAAGAGAAGCCCTGTTGGATCAGGCCAGTGGCCCATCCAGTCCAACACTCTGCGTCACATAACAACATAAGAGAAGCCCTGTTGGATCAGGCCAGTGGCCCATCCAGTCCAACACTCTGCATCACATAACAACATAAGAGAAGCCCTGTTGGATCAGGCCAGTGGCCCATCCAGTCCAACACTCTGCATCACATAACAACATAAGAGAAGCCCTGTTGGATCAGGCCAGTGGCCCATCCAGTCCAACACTCTGCGTCACATAAGAACATAAGAGAAGCCCTGTTGGATCAGGCCAGTGGCCCATCCAGTCCAACACTCTGCATCACATAACAACATAAGAGAAGCCCTGTTGGATCAGGCCAGTGGCCCATCCAGTCCAACACTCTGCGTCACATAAGAACATAAGAGAAGCCCTGTTGGATCAGGCCAGTGGCCCATCCAGTCCAACACTCTGCATCACATAAGAACATAAGAGAAGCCCTGTTGGATCAGGCCAGTGGCCCATCCAGTCCAACACTCTGCATCACATAAGAACATAAGAGAAGCCCTGCTGGATCAGGCCAGTGGCCCATCCAGTCCAACACTCTGCGTCACATAAGAACATAAGAGAAGCCCTGTTGGATCAGGCCAGTGGCCCATCCAGTCCAACACTCTGCATCACATAACAACATAAGGAGGGAGGGAGGGAAGGAAGGAAGGAAGGGAGAAAGGGAGGAAGGGAAGAAGGGAAGAAAGGAAGAAGGGAGGGAGGGAAGGAAGGAAGGAAGAAAGGGAGGGAAGGGAGGGAGGAAGGAAGGAAGGGAGGGAAGGAAGGAAGGAAGGAAGGAAGGAAGGAAGGAAGGAAGGAAGGAAGGAGGGAGGGAGGGAAGGAAGGAAGGAAGGAAGGAAGGAAGGAAGGAAGGAAGGAAGGAAGGAAGGAAGGAAGGAAGGAAGGAAGGAAGGAAGGAAGGAAGGAAGGAGGGAAGGAAGGAAGAAAGGAAGAAGGGAGTGAGGGAAGGAAGGAAGAAAGGAAGAAAGGGAGGAGGGAGGGAGGGAGGGAGGGAAGGAAGGAAGGGAAGGGAGTGAGGGAAGGAAGGAAGGAAGGAAGGAAGGAAGGAAGGAAGGAAGGAAGGAAGGAAGGAAGAAAGGAAGGGAGGGAGGGAGGAGGGAGGGAAGAAAGGAAGGCCGCCCCCCGCCCCCCCCGCTTTCGGCCCCCTTACCTTATTCCAGGGCGGCGGATCCAGCGGCGGCGGCGGCGGGGAGTCCTCCGGCGGCGGCCTCGCGGCGAGGGAGGGAGGGAGCTGCCGGGGCTGGCCTCTGGAGGCCTCCAGGGACCAGCGCCGGGCCTCTCCGCTACCGGCGCTGGCCTCTGGAGGCCTCCAGGGACCAGCGCCGGCTGCTCCGCGGCTTCCCCGCGGCCTCCGCTGGTCCCTGGAGGCCCTCCAGAGACTCTGGAGGGCCTCCAGGGACCAGCGGAGGCCGCGGGGAAGCCTTCGCTGGCCGGCGCTGGTCCCCGAAGGCCTTCCAGAGGCTCTGGAAGGCCTTCCGGGACCAGCGCCGGGTGCCCCGCGGCTTCCCCGCGGCCTCCGCTGGTCCCTGGAGGCCCTCCAGAGACTCTGGAGGGCCTCCAGGGACCAGCGGAGGCCGCGGGGAAGCCTTCGCTGGCCGGCGCTGGTCCCGGAAGGCCTTCCAGAGCCATTTGCCAATGACATACACAAGGCATCATTTCAACTGGTCTGGCACCAAATTAAATGTTAAAAGGAAGTTGGACACTAAGAGCCTCTGGAAGGCCTTCCGGGACCAGCGCCGGGTGCCCCGCGGCTTCCCCGCGGCCTCCGCTGGTCCCTGGAGGCCCTCCAGAGACTCTGGAGGGCCTCCAGGGACCAGCGGAGGCCCTCACTCCCCGCCTTCCCCGCCGGCGCCCGCGGCCCACCGGCTCCGGGGCTGCCTAAACCGGGACCTTTAATGGTCCCGGTATAGGCAGCCCGGGATCCGGGATTGGGTGGCCAGATCTGGGAATGTCCCGGGAGACCGGGACGGTCTGGCCACCCTAACCTCAATAGGCAGCTTCTCTAGATCAGTGGCCCCCAACCTTTCTGGCACCAGGGACCAGTTTTGTGGAAGACAATTTTTCCATGGACCGGAGGTGGTTGTGCTGAGGGGTTTGCTGCCCCATCCCTGCCCCCCCCAGGGGTCTTTAAATGAGGGGTAGGTCACTGCCGCACTCTTCCTTCTGCCTGCCCAGGACCTGGGCAGATGAAAGAGGTAGTGCTTTGGAGTGAAGCTGCACTGCCTCTTTAGTCCGCCTGGGACCTGGGCGGACAAAAGGTGTGGTGTGGTGCCCCTGCTAACAGGCCATGGACCGGTACCATTCCACGGCCTGGGGGTTGGTGACACCTGCTCTAGATTGTCTAATGGAGCTGCTATGTCAGAGCCTAATGAAGCTTTCAGTGCACAGAGGTTTTCCTGACCTTCCTGTTCTCCCTCAGGCAATGTTTCTGGTTCCTCTTCTAAGGAGTCCAAGTCCATGAAATGCACAGCTGTGGTCATGACAGCAAATCTGTCTGGTAGCTGTTTGAGGGGTTTTTTTTGTGCAAGTCAGACTTGGTGATTGGCTCATCTCTGATTCACATAGTCAAACTAGGTAAATTTGACTGTTAAGTATATTTGACATGAAATTCACGGCATCCCTCATCGTATCTACCCTATAGGTAACATCATACTCATGAATATTTGGAAATTGCTTTGCTGTAATCAAACTAAGACAAAGCAGATCTGGAACTGAAAACAGGCTATTGAATGCAGCTTTAATATGACCTAAAGCAACAAATTCAACTGTAGGAAGTCTATTTCTCATATAATTAAAAGGTGATTTCAGGTGGACCTAGTGTTCTTGCAATGCCATTGTCATAAACTGTCACGTTTGCAGGAAAGGGTGCTATATGTTGAACTGTGTTGTTGTGTTTGTATACGATATAGCATGAGATATGCCTGTGTTCACATGCTTAAGACCAGCTGAACAGTCCTAGGATGCTTACCATATTGCTTACATGACTGATATTCTGTTGTACATTAGTCAGACAGTGTCTGGTTTTTCCTTTGGTTTCATGATAAAATATTAAATATTTTAAAATGTCTCTTTTTTACTTAAAAAGCCAAGCATTTAATGACCCTCCAGGCATTTATAATGTTCTCATTAGTAGATTACACAGTACACACATTCAGGATGTGTACTAAATTCAAGAACAAATAACAATGAATGAAGTGTTAAGAATTCTAAGCCAGAGCCATTTGCCAATGACATACACAAGGCATCATTTCAACTGGTCTGGCACCAAATTAAATGTTAAAAGGAAGTTGGACACTAAGAAAATATTGTCATAATAGAAGATATTATTGAGAATTATGCAAATCTTTACAATGCAATTATACAAATTTTATAGTGCAGTTCTGTACCCAGCAAAATTCTCTTTTTTGTGTGGGGAGGGAATCAGAAGCTGATCATCTGGAAGTCAGTTTCTTCTGATCTCTCATCCTGGAAATGTTGCTGCTTCCCAGATGCAGCAATTGCAGGGAGGAGGGGTGATCAGAAACTCAGCTGATTTCCCTTCTTTTCTTCCCATCTCAAATTGCCAGCATGGCCTGCAGAGAAAAGGTGAAAAACCAACTCTTTCTTCTCTCCTTTCTGCAATACAATTATTTTGCTGAGGGGGTGGATCAGCACCAAACTCAGTTAATCTCCCTATCCCTGATGCCCTATTTGTGGGCATATCCCTGTCTCTGACACTCGATTTGTGGGCATATTTGTGGGCATATCCCTGACATTCTATTTGTGGGCACTGGACAATGTAAATTTATCTGCTGAACAAGTATGCTGAGCAATTAATGGCAGCCTTGTGTGTGCGTGAAGTGCAGTCAAGTCACAGCTAACTTATGGTGACCCTAGCAAAGGCCTTGCAAGGAAAGTGAGAAATAGAGATGGTTTCCATTGCTTTCCTCTGTAGAGTCTTCCTTGGTGGTCCCCCTTCCAAGTATCAACACTGCTTACCTTCCAAAGTCTGATGAGATTGGTTATTATATCATGGTACCTTCCTGCCCATGATAGCCCTAATCATGTATAGAAGAGAAGCGTCATGATTTTTAGAGCAAAACAGGCACATGGGTGAAAGAGACAGAGCAATTCTCATACTCACTGCCTATCTCCCCATATCCTCTGAGTACATTTCTGCCAGTTAAAGTTATTTCATCATTAGGGGTGGTTTAGAAGAAAAGTTCCTACAATGACATACTATGGGGAGAACAAAGTATGCGTCCAGTGGCACCTTTAAGAATAACAGAGTTTTATTTATGGTATAAGCTTTTGTGTGCATGCGTACAGATACAAGTGAAACAATCTTCTCAATCCTTTACTTATAGGGGGTGGTGTGGTTGCATAAGTACTGAGGGATTGTAGATGAGATTGGATGTGAGAAAGATCTATGAATGGCAGTAAATTAGCATACAAAAGAATTAACAAACAGAATTAGGGTTTGTAGAATCTTTTGGGATCAAGTGCCGTGTTCTACTGGAGAAAGTTTTCCTTCCAGACGTTTCGTTCTCAGCTGCGGAGAACATCCTCAGTGGCGTTGCAGCCGGAGCAGGCGCTCAGACCTTCTTGGCTGCTGTGCATTGAGTGGAGCCAGGGCTGCTGGAGAGCTGCTATTTCTAGGCTGGAGGGGGTGTGATGAAAGGGCAATTGGTTTGTGGATGTGCCCATTGTTTGGTGGGGCTTCCTGGAAGGGTAGTGATGTGCAAAAAAAAAAAATTCGGATTGACACGGATTCGGAAGTATACGGGGGGGGGGGGGAATTCGGATTCCCCGTATACTCCTGAATACCGCATTTGGAATAGCCGCATATACGGTAGATGCACGGCTATTACCGAATATACGGCCCTATTATACCCTATGGGCCATTGAAATCAATGGCAAATAGGGTATATTTGAAGCCGCATGGAGGGGAGGGGGTTGGAGATAGAGCCCCCAAATTTGCAGGGGACCTGCAGGGAACTCTCCCCTCCAAGCCCCCCAAGTCCCAAAAAGATTGGGCCAGGGGATCCCATTCCAGGGGCACCCAAAGAGGGTGCCCCTATTCCATCATTATACCCTATGGGCCATTGAAATCAATGGCAACATAGGGCATAATTAGAGGCTACTGGGGGGCAGGGGGTTTGAGGGAGAGCCCCCAAATTTGCAGGGGACCTGCAGGGGACTCTCCCCTCCAACCCCCCCAAGTCCCAAAATGATTGGGCCAGGGGGTCCCTGTCTTTGGGCTCCCCAAAAGGCCCATTGCTAACAATGATGGGGAAAGCCCAATTAGCCACTTCCTCACTGTAATTGTCGTAGGAAAAGTGGCTCTGGGGAGCAGGGGGTTTTGAGGAGAGCCCCCCAAACTGCTGTGCAGCTTCAGGGCACTGTCCCACACAAAACCCACAAGGCCAAAAAATATTGGACCAGGGGGTCCAATTCCTGGGGCACCCAAAGCCAAACCTAACCACATCAGAGAATCTCTATAGGACCCAAATGCACTACATCTCTCTATCTACTCTATGAACCCTGCAGGGCAGGCCTGGAAGCAATATAAAACCCAGTTGCAACGTCACACAAAACACAATCTGCTCAAGGTCTGCTCTGCAGACCTGGCTGCAGCAAACCCAGATGCCAGCTCTCCAGCCCTGCCCCAAACAACACAGGGAGACCTGGCCAACCACAACAAACCTGCTGGTTCTGGGTCTCTCACCCAGGTGCCAGCTTCCCTGCCACAGAACACACAACCTACTCTATAAAAACAAGAAAGTGACCCAGCCCACACACACCCTCACCAGCCCCCACACCAACCAGAGGCAATTTAAAAAACCAAAACAAAACCAGCAGAATCACAAAAGGCCAAGTGTTAAAAAAGCGGCCTTTTCACCAACAAGAAAAGGGGGACAAAAGTGGCCTTTTAAACAATGGAAATTAGGCCAAACAGCACCCCCCCCCCAAGAACCCAAAGAAAAGAGTAACAGCAGCAGCACAACACAGGCTGCAACAAATCAAACACTGAATACTTTTAAAACAGTAAAAAATTAACTTTTAACAATACAGGAACTTTGCCATCCCCTCCCCCCCAAAAAAAACCCTTCACCCTAACCCCAAGAAATCCAAGCCACCCAAATCAGGAGAAGTAAAAGGACACTGCACTTTTAAAAGTCCTCTCACTAAATTAAGATATGGGCAAATTGGCAAACCCCCCCACCCCAGGCCCCCTCCCCAAGCAGAAACCCCCAAATAAGCTACCCCACCACCACCCAAATCTGGATAAGTAAAGGGACTCTAAGTCTTTAAAAAAAGTCCTTTTACCAACAATAAATAAAAACAAGAACCCCAAGAGTGTCTTACCTTGTCTTCTCTAGTCCAGGAAAGTCTGAGTGAGAGAACTGCAGGCAGCAGGGCAGCTTAAGCTAAGGGCCAGCCACTGCTGCCAGCCCTTTGCACAATCTCTCACACAAAGCAGCAATGGAGGAGTCAGCCAGGAAGGGAAGACTCCTTAAAAAGCCCTTCAAAGCATGCATTTGCAATGCATTTTGCAAATGCATGCTTTGGATTGGCTGCTGGGGCTCCTCTCCCCCCTCCCCCCCTTTATCCTTAACAAGCTAATAAAAAATGCAACATAGTAATTTATCTACCTCAGTACAAACAGTTTCTCCAAACAAGCGTACTAAAATCAGATCTGCCAGATTACAAAGTAATTGTGCTGTCTGCGTTTTTAACAATTGATCCAAATTAACTATTTATTTATATAACATTTTGAAGACCCTTCTTCCTTAAAATTCTTCTCAAAATTTTTCATCCTTTAACTCTTATATCCCTATTGTTCTAGGAAAAGCAATTTAATATAACCCAGAAATCTCACTTGACCTTTGAAAATCATATATCAATTCTTATTGAGAGTTCCATATCCAGCTACCCACAGAGAGAGAGAGTGACAATTCAGAAACCCTTCCTAAAAAATTCTATATCCTAATTTATGGCTAAAATGCACCTTCTCTCTCCTTAATACAATCTAAAACAAATATCTTTATCCTTAACAAGCTAAAATAGAACACAATAATTTATCTATCTCATTATAGACAATTTCTTCAGACAAACATACTAAAAACAGATCTACCAAATTACAAAATAATTGTGCAGTCTACCTTCTTACCAATTGATCCAAATCAACTATTTATTTATATAACATTTTTGTAAGACTTTTCCATCTTTAAAATCTCACTTACCCTTTTAAAATCGCGTATCAATTCTTAGTAAAAAAAAGATTCTGTATCTAATTGACCACAGTGGAAACAATTTAAAAATCATTCTTCCTCAAAGATTTCCACATCTTAGTTTTACTGCTTAATTCAACCATATTCAAAATACGGACTAGCTTGTTAGTTTAACAATATCATCATTATAATAAGCATAAAACCCCAATATCTTTATCTATTAAAAGCAAATTTACCAGATTACAAAATAAGTATGTTGTTTGACTTCTTAAAAGTTAATCTAACTATTTTTACATATCATTCTTTTCAAAACTTTTCAGTCTTTTAGCTTTTATATCCATATTACTCTAGGAAAAACAACTTATTATAAGTCTCACTTAGCCTTTAAAATCACATATCAGTTCTTATTACAAGTTCCATATAAGACTATTCACAGAGAGAGAACTAGTTCAAAAACCCTTCTTCCTGAAAAATTACCACATCATGATTTTTTGGTTAAGATGGATCTTCTTTCTCCTTAATGCAGTCATCCCTCTCAATAAAAGTAGTAAGAATTCTGCAGCCTTTGTTCCTCTCGAGATAACTTCAATCCGTCTCCATTTCTGGTCTTTCTTTTTAAGTGCGCCATAGGGTTCCATTTTGCTTTTCTTTTGTTTGTTTCCCAGCTAATCACTCTCCCTTTTCACTTCCACAGACGTCACCAGGTTGTCTTTAACACTCTGCTTGTGTAGATTTGAGATTTTGCTAGCTTTCAGCACAAAAGCTCCCATTTGTTTCTTAATCAACTCAATCAATGAACCAAGATCCTGCTTCAGAGAAGTTATACTGCTCAAAATGTCTTTTTAATAAAATATTTCACTTGGCAAAGCCATTTTTCTCTGTCAACAAATTCAGTCTATTAATCCAAGTTGAAAAGTAGCTCAGAAACCCAGATAGTCTGTCTTTCCAAATCTCCTCCAGCTGAGATTTTGAGTGTTAGCATTTCAATTTCAATCAAACAACAAAGAGAAATCTCTCTAAAATATATCTCATTTTTGTTCAGACCATATTGCAACCAAATAATAGCCTCTTTAACAGATATCCAATTATAGTCCGAATTGATTTAAGTATCTATCTTCAGATTAATTCAGATTATTTCCAATGTTTAAAAATGTTCTTTAACTTTTTGAAGTCTCATTCACAGGGAAAGTGGAGCTGCAATCAACCTCTTTCCCTTCCTTTGAACTGCCGTTTGTTGTTACGTAGAATGACCCATTAGCCAGTGGTATTAAAGGCACACTTACTTGTCATGCTTGAGGTAGAGAAGTGATAGATCAGAAGCTTATTGAAAGAAAGAAAAGCAAGCGTTCGGGCGTTCACCTCTTTCTGCTGTATTGGCTGTCATGACAGGGGGAGCTTCAGGGCATACAGGAAGAACAGGAACAGTCACTGCTGCATCCCTGACTTGCTGTAAAGGTCCCATGCTGAAAGAAGACCCCCTTCAGGGTCTTTTCTGGGGGTGTCACATCTGTGGCACCCCTCCACCCGCTTGACTCAGAGGGGCCACAAGCAAGACAACCCACAGACCCTGCTGAGCTCAAGGCGACATCAAAACTTTGTTCTTAAAGGTGCCACTGGACTCAAACTTTGTTCTGCTGCTTCAGATCAACACAACTGCCCACCTGAATCTATACTACAGGGAGGTAAAGAAACAACATCCATGTAATGCCTGTTATTGGGGCCAACCAAAATGACACAAGACATTGTACAAGCTTTTGAGCTCACCAGAATTGATCATCAGGTAGATGTTACCAAGATTGAAATATGAGGGGAAAAGCCAATCTTCCAGGTCAAGACCTCAAGACACTGCCTAGTCACCCTTCAGTGTTAGACACTGACAGGGTCATAGTTTCATTGCTGTATTGGATTACAATCCATGCATTCTTGGAAGAAGAAGCAAACAATGAAGGGTCATTTCATTTTTTAAAATACAATCCAGCAATGGGAGGAGGGTCTAAAGTGGGCATCCACATACCTCTTTTACTCTAAAAAAATGGACCTACATTCCCACTTTCTATATGACTGAGCACTGGCAGACCTAGGGTTAAACAAATTAGTCAGACATGCCTCATTTGGGTCTTTGCTTAGGAAAGAAACAAACCTTTCTTTATTTTATTTATTTATTTAAGTAACACTCCTTTTGTATGTCTGTGCATATAGACGTGTACCTGCAGCTCAGGCTATATTCCTAATGAGTGCAAGCAAATAATGTTAATCATGATAGTGGTAGATAGACTGGGGAAATGAAGAAGCAGGAGAAACAAAGCTGGATAATCCAGAGCAAGAAGGGAAGAAAGATGGCCTGATTTTCTCACAGTGGTAGACAATAGTAAACAATTCTCAATATATGGGAGAAAGGCCAAGGACCAGAGAATACGGTAAAGCTGAGATAGCAGTATGTGAATTTGCATGACTGGATGCTTTCCCTTTGCCATAGGGTTGCCAGGTCCCCCATTGCAACCAGTGGGGGATGGGGGGAGAGGTAAGTTTGCAAGATTCAAGTTGGTAAACTCCTGGAAATTTGGGGATAGAGCCTGGGGAGGACAGGGATCTCAGTAGCGTACAATAACACAGTGTCCACTCTTCAAAACATTAATTTTCTCCAAGGGAACTGCTTTCTGTAGCCTGGAGATCAGGTATAATTCTGGAGCTTCTCAAGGTTGGCATCACTACTCTGCTATCAAAACACTGTATAGAAACTGGCATATACCTATATAGTTTCTGT
Source organism: Heteronotia binoei (assembly GCF_032191835.1). Classification (NCBI taxonomy): domain Eukaryota; kingdom Metazoa; phylum Chordata; class Lepidosauria; order Squamata; family Gekkonidae; genus Heteronotia; species Heteronotia binoei. The sequence goes on along the minus strand of NC_083228.1, from coordinate 71,384,213 downwards.
TCCCTTGATACAAAAGCTGGTTGTTTTAAATATTTATTTACAACATTTACGTTCTGCTGTTCCTAGTTAGCTCAAGTTGGTTTACAAATTTGACCATAGGACAAACACATTTAAACCACAAACATGTGCATTGTAGAACCACAGAGCTTTCCAAAGAAAGCAATACCATGACAATCTGAAACTGAGGAATGCAGTGGGATTTGTCTGACTGAGGCTGTTTCACATATTTTGTAGCAATAAATGTGCATTGCCCCCGAGTATATGTGCAGTGGGGAGCTGCAATATACATGTACCCTTAACTATTCTGGCCCAGTTGAATTGGTGCCATGCAGGCCAGTTAAAGCTACAACATTGTTTCCCCTCCAGCAACTGGCACATGATTAACATCACTATTGACAGAGCAAAGCTTGATTCCAGAGGGAAAGTGACATCCCAAAAGGAGCAAACACCCCAAAAGCAGCAAACTTAGTGCTTTAGAGCCTCTCTTGTCATTCTCAGGAGAGATTTCTGAGAGCTAAGCAGTTCCTGTTGTTCGTTCAGAGTGGAGATATGTTTTTCCCCATGGAGGCTTACTGAGGGAATCAGCATGATTTCCCCCCGTACTGATAGCCCATATACTCAACTGAGCTGGAGTCCAGAGATATCAGAAACACACATTCCACTATTTGCTCCATGTTTTCTTTGACTAGTTATATACCACAACTTTTCACCTCCTATGCAAGGTTTATATCATTCAATGACAGAAACACATTCAGAGTATTCCTCTATTTTTCCTTTTCTTCTCTTTCTAGATTGGCAGGAGCGAAATAAAAACAAACAAACAAATGAAAGAACAGGACAAAGTCTGAGGGGGATTGCTATGACAAGAAGCAGATTCTTGGTGAAATAGGTCAGAAACAGATCTGCATATGTGTAAACTTGAAATCTGACAGTTATCTGGATGTGTGTGAAAGGTTTTTACCACAGCTTGTCAACTTCAGAGCATAAACTCTGGGGATCTTTTTGCCCCTAAATTCCATGTTTTCATAAAATCATGTCTAGACTTCACAAGGTAAACATATATTAAATATTATATATTACATATAGAGATCTTAAGGTACATTTTAAACTAAAATAAAATAGTCTTTCTGACAGCAGAAGTGAATTCAATTGTTTGTTTGTTTTTTCTAATAGGATTTCCACCCGTTCATCATCATTTTTCAGTTACTACTACTTTGTAAGTTGTAGGAGAAAAGATTTCATTTTATTTCAGGGTTCAGAAGTACCATGCAACAGAAATGCAGGCCGGAAGAGGAAAAGGATACAACCTAATTTTATTTAGCTACACAGCTGCATAGAACAAATGGCTGCATGACTACAAGAATATAGTCATCAACCGACACAGGATGTTTCCAGTGGGTGGACACACTGTTTAGATACCCTCCAAAGTTTGGATGGTCAGTCCTTTGTCCATTACACAGAAACAAAGCTTGGATCTTTTCCATTCTATCCAAGGCAAGACTTTTCAGGTGGAATAAGAAGACTGCTAGTGCTTGGAAAAGAAACTCTGTTTCTTAGGATATGTGGCATACAGAATGGACAATTGGATTGAAAAAGTAGAACCATCTTTAGAGGTACTGATGTAAAGCAAACGTCAAGCTTTATAGTAGGACTTATCACCAGAGATTTTGGGTAGTAGGAACTCCTTTGTATATTAGGCCATACACCCCGATGTAGCTAATTCTTTTGGAGCTTACGGTAGGCCCTGTACTAAGAGTCCTGTAAGCTCTTGGAAAATTGGCTATATCAGGGGTATGTGGCCTAATATGAAGAGGAAGAAGATGATATTGGATTTATATCCCGCCTTCCACTCCAAAGAGTCTCAGAGTGGCTCACAATCTCCTTTACCTTCCTCCCCCACAACAGATACCCTGTGAGGTGGGTGGGGCTGGAGAGGGCTCTCACAGCAGCTGCCTTTTCAAGGACAACCTCTGCCAGAGCTATGGCTGACCCAAGGCCATGCTAGCAGGTGCAAGTGGAGGAGTGGGGAATCAAACCTGGTTCTCCCAGATAAGAGTCCGCACACTTAACCACTACACCAAACTGGCTCTCCACAAACTCCATATGCAAAGAGTTCCTACTACAAAAAAGCCCTGCTTATCACTAACCCATTTATACTCTCACAGCTTATTTACTTTCATTGGACCTGTCTGCATAGCATACCATTTCTTTAGTAAATCCTAGGTCTTTTTTAAAAAACAAAGTATCCAAATATGCAGGCTTTGTAAATTTGCTGAGGTTAGTGACCTAGAAATGTCCAGGTTATGAGATGCCAACGGACACTTTTTTGCGTGTGCGATCATAGGATTTTCAAGGCAAGAGAGAAGTTAAGCATGATTTGCCATTGCTAGCCTATGCTTAGCAACCCTAGGGTTCCTTGGTGGTCTCCCAACCAAGTACTAACCAAGGCTTATAAGACTGAGATCAATCTAGCCTGGGCTATCCAGGACTGAGCACCACTAGATATAGACCTCTAACTTCTTACCAGTCTTCAGCTGGATGAAACTGTAGCTGGACTTTCAAAGTCAAGGTTACATTGTGATGGTCCTAATGTCCTTTGGAAGTTGTTTCTTTCCTTAGTCTAGCACTGTAAGAATAATTTGTAAACTGGATACATGGGGATTTGCAGTGAAATTGTATGAACACTACAAATCCAGGACGCTTGGAATGTGATCCTAAATTAACTTTCCTGCATTTTCATTAATAAATTGAGTTGGGAGTAAGCAGTGAAGTGACCAAGCTTGCAGATGACACTAAATTGTTCAGGGTGGTGAGAACCAGAGAGGATTGTGAGGCACTCCAAAGGGATCTGTTGAGGCTGCGTGAGTGGGCGTCAACGTGGCAGATGAAGTTCAGTGTGGCCAAGTACAAAGTAATGCACATTGGGGCCAAGAATCCCAGCTACAAATACAAGTTGATGGCTTGTGAACCGGCAGAGACTGACCAAGAGAGAGATCTTGGGGTCATGATAGATAACTCACTGAAAATGTCAAGACAGTGTGCAATTGCAATAAAAAAGGCCAACCCCATGCTGGGAATTATTAGGAAGGGAAATAAAAACAAATCAGCCAGTATCATAATGCCCCTGTATAAATCGATGGTGCAGTCTCATTTGGAGTACTGTGTGCAATTCTGGTCACTGCACTGGACAAACAGATTTAAGGACAGTTTCTATCCAAGTGCTGTGGTTAGGTTAAATGCAGGGTTATGAAGGATTATCTGTTTTAGATGTATTTAAATGGTTTTAATGGTTTTAATGGTTTTATGAATGTTTATCTGTTTTAGATGTATTTAAATGGTTTTAATGGTTTTAATGGTTTTAGATGTATGAATATGAATATGTGTGTTTGATGTGTTGGTATGTTTGTGGAAGAGCACCTCATTTCGTTGCTCTCTTTTTGTGGAGAACAATGACAATAAATCTATCTATCTATCTATCTATCTATCTATCTATCTATCTATCTATCTATCTATCTATCTATCTATCTATCTATCTATCATCTATCTATCATCTATCTGCACCTCAAAAAGGATATTATAGCATTGGAAAAATCCAGAAAAGGGCAACTAGAATGATTGGAGTACTGTGTGCAATTCTTTCCCTATGAAGAAAGGTTAAAACACTTGGGGCTGTTTAGCTTGGAGAAACGTCGACTGCGGGGTGACATGATAGAGGTTTACAAGATTATGCATGGGATAGAGAAAGTAGAGAAAGAAGTACTTTTCTCCCTTTCTCACAATACAAGAACTCGTGGGCATTCAATGAAATTGCTGAGCAGTCAGGTTAAAACGGATAAAAGAAAGTACTTCTTTACCCAAAGGGTGATTAACATGGAATTCACTGCCACAGGAGGTGGTGGCGGCTACAAGCATAGCCAGCTTCAAGAGGGGATTGGATAAAAATATGGAGCAGAAGTCCATAAGCGGCTATTAGCCACAGTGTGTGTGTGTGTGTGTGTATTGGCCACTGTGTGATACAGAGTGTTGGACTGGATGGGCCATTGGCCTTATCCAACATGGCTTCTCTTATGTTAAATTCAGATTACGGGATTGCTGCTTTCCCAGTTCCAGTGGGTGAACTCCTACCAATGCCTTCTGTCTCTCATTCTCAATTAATGGAGTGGGGAGGAATGGTCTGGATGGCACTGATTGACACTGGGATGTTCTTTTGGTTTTGGAACTGGAAGTGACATCTTCTGTGTAGATCAATTTTATTATTTTTTGCAATATATTGAGAAATATACCTCTATCAAACATCAAAAATAATCAGCCAATACATTACAAAATTTCCTCCCCCCCACCTCTAAATCATGACCTCCGCCGGTATTTAAAATATATATAAAAAAACAATCTAAAGGTAAAAATTACAATTATAGAATCTGCACTAAAAATTACTATTATCTTAACACAGGGATAATTATTATATTTTATCCTCTACTTGATTCTTATTCATCTAGCTTACATATTAAATCAGATATCAATAAACACAGTTCAATTAATGTTATCAAAAACCACTCTGTGACTCTTCACTTTCCATTGTTTCTCCACATAGTTTTGAAACTTCTCCCAGTCTTCTTTGAATTTCTCCAAGTTACATTCTTTTAAGATTCTAGTAAGTTTGTCCATTTCACTCCAGTTAAATACTTTTAAGACCCAGTCCCATTTCTTTGGTATTTTGTCTTGCTTCCTCATTTGCGCATACAATGTTCTCGCAGCTGAAAGCAAATACCACAACAATGTCCTGTCTCACTTCGGAAAGCTTTCCATTTGTAATCCCACCAGGAAGACATCTGGTGTTCTCTTAATATTTTCGAAATCTCTTGTTGAATCATAAGCCAAAATTGTTTTGCCTTTTCGCAAGTCCACCACATATGATAGAAAGAACTTTCATGCTTTTTACACTTCCAACACCTATCTGAAGCTTGATTGTTCATTTTTGCTAATTTTTTAGGTGTCATATACCACCTATACAGCATTTTCAAACAGTTCTCTTTTATATTATAGCACGTTGATATTTTCATAGAGTTCTTCCATAGGTGTTCCCACGTCTCCATTTGTATTTCTTTGTTAAAATTTATTGCCCATTTTATCATTTGATGTTTTACCACCTCCTCATCTGTAGACCATTTCAATAACAGCTTATAAGTCCTTGAAATCAGTTTTTCATCTTCACCCAACAGCATTTTTTCCATTTCTGTTTGTTCATGCCTCATACCTGCATTCCTAATGTCATTCTCTACTAGGTTTTTGATTTGTTGCAATTGAAATCAATTAAATTTATCCTGCAAGTCTTTGGCCAGTTTCATTTCCACTTTGCCTCTATGGATCTTTAGCAGTTGTTTATATGATACACATTTTTTCTTCCTGTGGATCTGAAGATAACTTTATAACTTCTGTTGGCACAATCCAAAGTGGTTTTCTCTCATCACTATATTTATTATATTTTTTCCAAGTATTCAACAAGTTCCTCCTTATATAATGGTGTGAGAAAAATCCATCCATCTTCTCCTTCCCATAATACATATAAGCATGCCAACCAAAAATATTTCCATGGCCTTCTAATGCCAATAATTTTCTGTTAAGCAAAGTTATCCAGTCCTTAATCCATACCAAACAAACTGCATCATGATATAACTTCAAATCAGGTAACTGGAAGCCACCTCTTTCTTTCGCATCTGTCAGAATTTTCATTTTAATTCTTGGTTTTTTGCCCACCCATACAAATTTTGAGATCTTTCTTTGCCAAAGATTAAATTGTTTCTTATCTCTCACTATTGAAAAATAGTTTGAAAAAGAAACATAATTCTTGGTAGAACATTCATTTTAATTGCGGATATCCTCCCCAGCATGGATAAATTCAATTTATTCCACTTTAACATATCGACTTCAATTTTATGCCAAAGCTTTTCATAATTGCTCTTGTATAAATTGATATTTCTCATTGTAATCTCCACACCTAAATATTTTACTTTTGAGGTAACTTCACATCCAGTCACACTTTGTAACTCTTTCTGTTTGCTTAGAATGACAAATTCTTGCTTAGGATTTTCGATTTTTCTTTATTTATATAAAAACCTGCCAGCTCTCCATACTCTTTCTTTAACAAGGGTGTCACTTGTAATGGATTTTCATTAATAAACATCACATCATCCGCAAAGGCCCTATATTTGTAGGAAAAACCTTTCAACTTCAATCCCTCTATTTCTTTATCCTCTTTAAATTGAATCAACAAGATCTCTAAATTCATTATGAATAGCAACAGAGATAGAGGGCAACCTTGTCTTGTGCCTTTGCTAATTATCATTTGTTCTGTCAAGTCAGCATTCACACAAAGTCTAGCTTGTTGTTCTGTATATATTGCCTTAATCATTCTTATAAAATCACCTCCTAATTTCAATTTTTCCATCACTGCAAAGATAAAGTCCCAATTGAGATTATCAAAAGCTTTTTCTGTATCAGCAAAGAATAAAGCCACCTCCTTTTCTGGATGCTTTTTTGTAGTATTCTACAATGTCTATAACTGTTCTGATATTGTCTCTTATTTGCCTTCTGGGGAGAAAACCTGCTTGCTTCTCTTGAATAGAAATGTTCAAATGCTGTTTGAGTCGTTCTGCTAGTATTCTAGCAAATGTTTTATAGTCATTGTTCAGTAGTGAAATTGGACTATAATTTTTAACAGTCGTGACATCTCTTTCCTTTTTCGGTATCAATGAAATAGCTGCTTCTTTCCATGTATTTTGACATCTTCCCATCTTGTCTAATACTGTTCATCAATTTTTGAAGTTTAAGTACTAATATTTCTGCCAAAACTTTATAAAACTTTGCTGAAAAACCGTCAGGACCTGGAGCTTTCCCCAATTTTATTGAATTTATTGCTGCTTCTATTTCTATTTTTTTCAGTTGGTTCATTCAGAGTTTTTTCCATGTTTTCTTTTAAGGGTTTCACTTTTATTCCTTGCAGGTATGCTTCTATTTTCTCTTTATTTACTTGTTGACCTTTAAATAGTTTAGCATAAAATTTGTCGAACTCCCCTTTAATTACGGCTTGATCTACAGTTTCTTTACCCTCCGAAATAATTCTATTTATAAATTTTTTCTCCCTTTTTTTCTTCAGTTTCCAAGCCAAATATTTCTCCGGCTTGTTAGCACCCTCAAAAGACTTCTGCTGTAGCCTTTTTAGATTCCACTCCACCTCTTTATTCAATAAATGTCTCAATTGGTTCTGCAAAATTGTAATCTCCTGCAATATTTTTCCCCCAGTCTTTTTTTCAGTTCGTTTTTTTTTAATTATTTCTTTTTGTAAATCCATCAATTGTTTTTCTTTGGCTCTTTTATCTTTATTGTTCAATGTAATTAATATCCCTCTCATAACAGCTTTGTACGCGTCCCATACCATCTGAATTTTAACATCCTGATTTTCATTCATTTGTAAAAAAGCTTTGGTTTCTTTCTCAAGTGATGTCACTATTTCTACTTTTTGCAATAAGTCTTCATTTAGCCTCCATCTCCTCACCTTTTTCCTTTCTTTAGCTAACCACGTTAATGGATTGTGGTCTGCACCTATTTTTGGAAGAATCTCTGTTTATTAGTAATAAGTCCCAGATCCTTAGTAGACCATAACATATTAATTCTTGAGAAGGAGTTATGCCTTGCTAAAAAGAAAGTATAGTCACGCATATTAGGATTAAACGTTCTCCATATATCTTTCAGACTTTCTTGCTTTGTTATTTCAAAAAATGACTTTGGCAGCTTGCCATCTTCTTTTTTTTATTTCCAGACCTGTCCAAGGAGTTTTTAATAGTTCCATTGAAGTCTTCCATTAACATTACTTGATCATAAGTCACTTGATCTAGTTGTTGCATAATGTCTTTTTAAAAGGCCTCTTTCGCCCCATTTGGGGCATACAGTCCCAATAACAAAGTATTTTTCTCATTCATAAACACCTCCACTGCAACAAATCTACCTTCATCATCTTTAAAAATCAATTTTGGCTCCAATTCTTTTTTAATGTAAAAAAACACTCCCTTTTTTTTTCTTTAGCCAATGAAAAAAATTCTTCACCAAGAGGTTTATTCCATAAAAATTTATATTCCATTCATTTAATATGTACTTCTTATAGACAAACTATATTACATTTGTTTTTTAATCCAATGGAAGGTTGCTTTTCTTTTTTGCGGTGAATTAAGTCCGTTTACATTCCAAGAAATTAATTTGTAATCCATAATGATTCTTCAATTATTCTGTACCCCAAAACTCTTTATTGTCTGCAAAAAACCTCTCCATGCCTTGAGTATCTACTATGTCATTCTCAGTCTTTTATACTCAAAGCTAAGACCTTCAGGTAGAATCCATCTGTATCTTATTCCCTTCTCTCTTAACTTATCTGTCAATTTCTTGAACTGTCTTCTGTCACTAATGACCTTCCTTGGCAACTCCTTCATTATCCTTACTCTGCTTTCCTCCACAACCATTTGGCTTTCAAATTGCTGACTTAAGATCCTTCCCACCATATCTCTTGTAGTAAATTTTACTACCACATCCCTTGGTAGTTTGTGCTTTCTGGCAAATTCTGAGTTGACCCTGTAAACATAGTCACACAAATGTCCCATCACCTCAGGGTCATCTCCCATAAACTCAGCAATAATTGTAGCAATGTACTTCTTTAGATCCTTTTGGTCTTTTTCAGGCACCCCCCTTAGGCGAATCATATTCTCCATTAACTTAGAGTCTTGTAATATTGCTTTCCCCTGAATCTTCTTAATAGTAGCATCTTGATTCTTAATTTTCACTTCTATTTCCTGTGTCTTCTGTGCTGTTGCTTGAGACTCTTTTCTGAGATCATCAATCTCTTTTTTAATTTCCTTCTTGACTTCCTCAGCACTAGAGTTGATTTCTTTAGTTAATTTCTTTTCACTTCCAGTTATTAAATCTTTCATTACCTTCACCAGTCTTGCCTCCATAGCATCCAATTGTTCTTGAACTTGCTTAGCCATTTTTCCTTCCCCCACCGAGGCTGCTCTCAGACGTGTAAGCCTTGTTCCCAACTTCTGATCAGACATCACTGTCCTCTCATTGCATAAAATGGGTTCTTAAATTGACCTCACCAAACTACAATCTGATGGCAGAATTCAATAGAGCCTGCCCTTTCCAGCAAGCCCAAAATCGCTGTCTTCTGAGCTTCCTAGCTCAAGATATTCATTTTTAAAAGTTCCTAATTTTTCCAAAATGGCGGCCGCAATATTTCCAAGCCCCCTTTTTTAAAAGTTTTCCTTTTCCCCATAGGGGTTATTTTTTAGTTTCAAACAAATAATCCAGGCTATTTTATCTTTTGGGGATGACTTGTGTTGGTTTTATAAAATTTTTAAGTCCAGTTCCAATTTATTTTATGCAAAACCTTTGACCTTTCTTTAATGGCCGCCGATGTTTCTCCATTGTCTCTGGCTCTAGAGAAGACCCGTATGCTTAAAGCTTCCTCTTCTTTCAGTGTTTACTTCCTGACTCTCTGGCTGTGAAGTCTCGTTCTCGATGGTTGAAGATCCTGCGATAGTTATAAAATGTCACTTCCTGTGTCATGTTAAGAGTCTGCAGTTATGTTATTGCTGGGGTTTTTTTCCAAAGCCACAAGAATTTCAAACATCAGTTATTTTTCTGCACTTTTCTGCTTGCTCTTAGCTCCAAAAACTCCACTTTTACCCCCTTCCACTTATCCTTAATTTTGTGCTCCTGCAAATAGTTTCAGATCTTAAAACTTTTTTTATTTTAACAGCCTTATTTTAGTCCCGGAGTGATAGATAAAGATCTTTTACCTTAATGAAGTCTATTCTTCTTTATACCATCCACTTTACCTTCAGATGTTATTATAATCCATAGAAAGCTGGAATCTTGATGAGTTTATGTCAATTTAATGACTCCAGAGATTCTTTGTAGATGATGGAATGCAATTCTTCATCAGGAATTCTTCAAAGCCGAAAAGAACCCACCCCCCCCGGGATCTCTCGTCAGCCAAAGTAAGTCCCCTCAAAATTTTCCAAGCATGTCTTAGACAGATTCCTTTCTGTAAAATGTAGGCAGCAGGCACTAGATTGCCTTTTATGCCCAAAACAAAGAATCCGGTCTGCTCCTCCTGGAAGAAGCAGGTCAGCTCACCATGTTGCAGCCCCGGAAGCCCAGGAACTGGAAGTGACATCTTGATGCTCTAAGAATTTCCCAATAGCTAAGGTTTTACCACACAGATTTGAAAAGTGCTAGTGTTGTGATGTTGCTTCCTGTTACAAAAGAGCACGTGACATCTCAGCATCATCTGCCTTCTCCCTGGGCACTGCCTGTTCAGAAGCCTGGCACAAGCACATTTAAAACTATCTTTCTGCTTTTTCATATGTACACCCCAACAGTGAGAGGACTAAAAATGCTTCAAGAGGGATATGTGAAGTTGGCCATAGTTAATCTTGATTTACTGCTGGGAATTCAGTCTTTAACATTCTATAAATCATTAGCTGTCACTACCAACTGAGCAAGCAACAGGAACTCTTCTTACTTATCAGGAATGAGTGCTTCACTTAAGAGAACTGGGTGTGGAGTTACAGTTCTACCAGTTTCGAGTCACTAGCCGCCAAATGGCTTCATAGGGTTAACATGTTCTTTCAAGTCCTTGTCAGATGTTTTCTAGATGAGGAGTAATTGTAGGTGGATCAGAGTAGCATCAGAGAGTCATGGCAAGCTCTGCTGTTGGCCTATCAGTATTCATTTGACTGAGTTTATACAGATTATACAATTATGTGCATTTGGCTTTCTCCATACAGTCAGAACCATGGTAGATTTAGATATATATTTATTTCATTTATACTCCACGTTTTTCTTTATTGGGGACCCACCCAAAGCATCTTAGACTTAGGGGCAAATTAGACAAAATGCCAGGTTTGTCTGGGGACAAATCTCCATTTTGTAGAGTACTGAAACATCTTTCAGGGCACTGGGAGACCTGATGCTAATGAGGCCCCGATGTGGTATTTGTGGATCATTGTTTGCTAACATGCCTTCCAAGTGCCATTTCAGGTCTGAAAAGTTCTGTGGGGGGAAGGTAGGCATCCTCTTTCCCTTGGCTGTAGTTCTGACTAGAAATAGACTCCTGTGGCTCTCTTAAAATATATATTCATGGCAGTTACACACATGAAGCATATAATAATTCCATCATGGTGTTGGGAAATTCCTGATAACTGGTATTTGGATTCCTAGCTTAAGGATTACAAGTCAATGTTGACTTTGTAGAAAAGCCTCAACAACATGTCTGGATATAGGCAAGGGCTGACTTCTCCAGTCAGATGAAACAAATGTTGAATATGAACTGGACTCTATTTCAAGCCACTGATCTGAAAGTGTCTGTGTCTTTAGTATCTTAAAAGGTGTTCCAGAACTTTACAAAATTAAGGTGCATACCCAGGGCAGACCTGAGAATGTCATCTCATCTAGTTTGGTGCTCATTGTAAACTTGTAAGCATGTAACCTTTATGCACTCATTCAAATGGTAAGGCATAGAGATGCCATCATGATTCTCCTCCCCAATCATATTCATTCTACCAATGGAAAATGTCTGAAAAAAACCCAAACAAATATAAAACTATAACATTAATATGAGGTGAGATAGATTCTTCCCCATATCAGAACATGCATTTTTACTTGGCGGTAGTGTTAGAAAGTGCTGTCAAATCACAGCTGATTTATGGCTAGACTCTATGGTTTTCAAGGCAAGAAACATTCAGAGGTGGTTTGTCATTGCTGCTTCTAAGTCATGACTCTGGTATTCCTTGAAGGTCTCGCATCCAAACACTAGCCAGGGCTGACCCTCTTTAGCTTATCAGATCTGACAAGATTGGGCTGTCCTGGGATATCCAGGACAGGGCTGCATTTTTTTTTAACTTAACCAAGCTGTTAACATTATTGTTTGTCACAGGAAACACACAACTCAATGAAGGAAGGGAAGGCTTTGCCAAATAAATTCAGAAATATCATTTCCTGAATCTCAATATCATAATGATACTGGATTTGGGGAATATTGATATATACCAATATTTCTTGAGTTTGGTATATTCAAACCCCCAAAATACTGGGTTTTTGTGCAGGTCCCTAAAAAATAGAGCAGGCAAGTTCAGGCTTATATTATATTTATATATATATTTTTTGCCATTAAATCACACCTGCCTTATGGCAGCCCCATAGAATTTTCAAGACCTTCAAAGATGGTTTGCATCTTTCTGCATAGCTTGTATACTTAGTTTGGCCTAGTAGGCTTTATAAACTGTGATATTGTCTGAGTTTCAAAGGAAAGAAGCAAGCAGCAACAATATGTCAAATCTATTGAAAACAGCCAGTTTAGGCACTGGTTTACAAAGGAGTATGAATACCTCAAAAGGTTATTACAATATACCTTGGTAACATCAAGTTTAGATTATTGCAGCGCACACCATGTTAGGGACTGCCCTTGAAGATTCTCTGGAAGCTACAGTTGGTACAGAGTGCTGCGGCCAGGGTCCTGACTGAAGTGAATCATACAGCCTGTATCTCTCCAGTCTTGTTCTACCTACACTGTTTTCCAGTTTCCTACCAGGCTGAATTCAAGCTGCTGGTTTTGACTTTTAAAGGACCAACATACCTTAAGGACTGCCTTCTTCCAAATGAACCTATCTGCTCCCTCTGGTCATCCTTGGAGGCCCTACTTCAGTTGCCCCACCATCTGAGGCTAGATGAGTGGCAAACTGATAAAGGGCCTTCTTGATTGCAGCACCAAAACTTTGGGACTCCCTCCCCTGAGAGATTCATCTGTCTCCCTCTATCAGTGTATTTCCACAGGAGGTGAAGTTCTTTTTTTGTTTTGTCTGGCATACCCCCAATAACACTATTGTTCTCCTGCTAGTGCTGTGTTTTTAACTGAAATTTGTAACTTGAAGTGCATTCTAATTGTTTGAATGTTTTAATGTTCACCACGTTGCAAACTCTGATTGAGTGGAAAGGTGGCATAAAAATGATTAAATAAAATTAATATAATAATTTAAGTTAATTCTATATGTGAAACAAAAATGTTTGAAAATATGGACACAGCTGAAAGTTGCATCCTTTCTGGTATGAACTAGTGAGACATTAGATATGTTGCTGGATGGGATTGTCAATATTTCCCTTCAGATGATTGACAGCATTAACTGTGTTCATAATGGTAATCCCCCTAGACAGTTTCTTGCTAGTTGCCACAATAATATAATGGGGAAAATATTTCATTCATGCATCTAACACATGTTATGAGGCATTCATTATCTGTCCTGTGACATTCCATAACATTTTCTGCAAAATAAAATGTTATGTATATGAGAACATTTCTTTTAAAGCAATGAAGTGATCTGTTTCAGGATGCAACAAGGGCATTTTTGTAGATCAATAAATAGTTTATGTAAAGTAAGGCTACGATTGTATTTTAACTAGCACATCTTGAAACAAACTGTCCTTTTATTAAAAATACAGCTTTAGCAACATGTTATAGTCTTAACTACAATTTATCATTTAGAACAAAAATTCCTGATCATTTTGATATTGTTGGCAATTTGATAAAATATAACTTTTTTATTTAATCTGATGGATGTCTTTATGGTGGGTGAACAGTTGGCAGATATTTCCTCTTTTCTTCTTTAAAGGAAAGGAAAATAATAAGCATGAAATCTATTTAAGGAGGAAAGATTTTAAAAAATCATTGTAAAATATTATAATTCATTCTAATAGTAATGTCAATTGCCTTTAAAAATAAAACAATAAAACAACAACTTTATATTGTAGTAACTACCTATATTTCTCAATTGCCAATCCAAACAGGACCATTCTGGGGGTGAGTCTCTCTTGTGGAAGAGCACAGCCAAATTAAAGTCAATTACTCTATGGCGTAAAGGGCCATGGCTCAGTAGAAGAGCATCTATGTGGTATACAGAAGGTCCCATTTTCAATTCCTAATATCTCCAGGTAAAAGAACCAGGTATTAGGTGATGTGAAAAATCTCTGAGACCTTCAACAGCTGTTTTCAGTCAGAGCAGACACTACTGTGCTTGATAAACAAATGGTCTGATTCAGTATAAGACAGCTTCAGGTGTTCATGCACTTACTTATGTGTGTCCCTTGGCCCTGGGCTAATCTTTCCTGGGGTTGAAAACAGTTTCTCTGTGGAGAAGAAAGCCACCCAGGAAGAGTGGTGATCCTTATGCAGACCATACAGGTACTTGTGCTGAACCAAACTCTTGTCTGAGTACATCACAGGTAAAAAGAAAAGAAAAAGAAACTCATAAAAATGTGCAATTTTATTCATACCATGAAAGTACAATTAATCATTTTGACTGTACAGTTAAGAGGAGTCTATTTTGCATCATTCTGCCATTGTAACTCCTGAAAATGCTGTTTGTCAAACATTTAAATTTATCTTATGAATTAGCAATGCAAATGAGGTGACTTGAAGTTAAGACATAAAAAATAAAAAAAGAATGAAAATGGCTATATTTGGTCATCACTCCAGAAAAACAAACAAACAAACAAAGCCTTCTTGGTGCTTTTCTAAAAACATATGCTAGTCAGCCCCTCCCAGCCAGGCTGGCAACGCCGGCTAGAGGCTAGGGGCTGCTGTTGCCCTCCCAGAAGGGGGGAGGGCTGGCCCCCGGTATCCCGGCATCCGGGAATGGCCATTGGGTGTGGTGTCAGGGCTATAAAGGCCCCGGCCCCGCCCAACATTGCGCAGTTGTTTTTGCGGCTCTCGGGAGGAGAGCCTCGTCGGGAGTTCCCTGCCTGTCTGGCCAGGACCTTGGCACAGTGGCGCGTGTGAGGGGTAGCCTTGAGCAGCTGGGAGCTGCTAGGGACGTGTTCAGGCGGTACTGCGAGGCTCTTCAACACAAGTGGCGGCAGCAAGCAGCGCAGGAGAAGCCAGCCATTAGTGTGGGAGTGCGGGGTAGTTGGGCTGAGGTTTGGGGGCGGCTTGGAGGGCAGAAAAGGGGTCCGCAGGGCATGGGGGCTAGGCCGGAGGTCCCATTCCCCCCCTCTCTCTGCTGGGGCCGGGGTGAGCACACACACCCTTTTTTGTTAATAGGGTGGTGTTTGGTTGGGCTCTGTTGCTGCCAACCCCCCCCCCCCACACACACATTTGGTTGCTCTTTTGGAGGGTTGCCAAGCAGGTGGGCTAGGTCACCCATGGGGGGGGGTCATGTGAAAAAAGGGCAGTCAAATAAGGGAGGTTATGGCTCCCAGGAAGGGTCAGGGCCCCTCTAAGGGGAAACAGTCTGCTAGGAAGAGGGGGCAGCAACCCATTCCACCGGGTGACTTGGGCGAGGAGGCCCAGTTACGGCAGGCCATCATAGGTCACTGGGACACTTTGGGCGCTGCGGGGGCTCCCACATAGGAGGGGCGCTGTAGGACAACAGGCTGGTTGTGCAGACTAACTTTTGAAAAGGAGGTTCTGGCTCGCCTTTCTGCGTTACAGGGCAGGGCTGTCGGCACGGACATGCAGCAGGAACAGGACCAGGAAGATGATGTGGATACAAGAGAGGCCCCTGGAGGGGAGCCCGTGGATCTTGGAGCAGTGGGGGAGGTGGTGCAGACAACCCCAGCTGTGCCAGTGGCCTTTACCCCATCGGGGGTAGTGGGTAAGCCCCCATTGCAACATCAGCTTCCAACTTGGCCTTGGGGCCTCCCCCAATCAACGGTTCCCCATAATACACCATGTATGGCAGTGCCAACGCCGGGGCAGCCGGGGCCTTTGGGACAACATAGTCAAGTTGGACCTTCTTGGGCTTGGGGTGCACCTTTTGCACTGCCTCAAAGCCAGAGTATTGTTGGTTCCGCCTCACAGCCCCTTTTGCAATCAGCAGCTACGGCATCGTCCCAAGGCACTTCTACTTCACAGTCAGTGCTGGACGTGGTGCCGTGGGGGGGGGGGGCAACAACAGTTGCTTCAACAAGGGGCGTGGCTGGGTCATCATTGGGTTATGTGGCATTATCCCCCAAATCCTTACGGGTCCATACCTTTCCAAGTCCTTCCCTACAGCAACACCGCATTGCCCTTGGGTGATCATCTGGCAGTGGCCACCAGGGATAAGATATTGACGGGTGAATATGTGGACATCTTCAGCCTCCTCTTTAGAGAGCTGGAAAAGAAGGACAAGGAGGATCTAGATGATAAGGAGAAGGAGAAGCTGAAACGGAGAAAGGTGGACAGGACCTGGTCCAATTGGCTGCCAGTTTTCCTGATTTATGCTGGAGTGATAGCGAGGGCGCAGCCTTTTCAGGCTGCGGCGCTTTTTCAGTATTGAGACACAGTGCACATATGGATTTCGTCGGTGCTGTGTGGTTGCAATATCGAGGCCTTCAGGATGAGGGCCGCGGTCAACCCCAGTCTTCCTTGGGATCAAATTAATCAGCAGCTCTGGCTGCAGTTGATGTCCCCAGCGAAGCCCAATACAGGTGATAGGGCCAACAGTGGGCATTTAGTGCACAGACAACAGAATACCATAGGTGCCCGCAGTGTGGCAGGCCAGTCGGTTCAACCCCGGCTGCTCTGCTGGGAATTTACATCCAAAGGCGTGTGTTCCAGAAAAGCCTGTAAATTTAAACACGAAGGTCACATGCCTTCTCAGCCTGCAGTAAGTCAAAAACCAAGGGAAGTGCCAAACACCCCGGTGGGGGGAGCAATCAGCAACTGCCTAGAAAAGGGACCCAGCCCCATATGTCTGAAGGCATTTAGGCAGTTGCTGGGTAATTATCCCCTGGAGGCCAATGGGGCCTATTTACTGGAGGCTTTAGTTATGGATTTAGGATTCCATATCAGGGACCTAGAGTACCTTGTCTGGCCCCTAACCTTCATTCAGTTGTAGGGATGGAACATGTGGTTAGGACAACAATAGCCAAGGAGTGTGTGGAGGGGAGGGTCCTGGGCCCCTTTGATGCTCCGCCAGTACCTACTTTATGGGTATCTCCCTTAGGGGTGGTGCCTAAAAAAGTGCCAGGGGAATACCGTTTGATACAGCACTTGTCCTACCCCAGGGGCAGATCAGTGAACGATTCCATTCCGGACGTTCTCTGTTCGGTCAGGTACACTTCATTTGACCAAGCAGTCAAAGTGGTGCGGGGTTGTGGTGTGGGGGCTGAAAGGGCAAAATGCGGCATTAAGTCAACATTTTGCCTTTTGCCAGTACACCCAGAGGATTTTGATCTGCTGGGTTTTTCCTTTGAAGGAAAATATTATATGGACAGGGCCCTACCCATGGGATGCTCAGTGTCCTGTGCCGCTTTTGAGCGGTTTAGTTCCTTTGTGGAATGGGCACTTCGGGCCAGGTCAGGGTTGAACAATATGATTCACTATCTGGATGACTACCTTTTCATGGGCCCTGCGGGGTCTGGGCAATGTGCCAGGTTATTGCAGTCATTTGAGGGCCTGGCACGGGAGCTCAGGGTGCCGTTGGCCCAAGAAAAGACAGAGGGGCCCAGCTCGGTGATTACATTTTTAGGCATTGAGCTGGATACTATGCAGCAAGCTTCACGGCTGCCTGCGGTTAAAGTGGAGGGTCTGAGGGATCGTTTAGCTTCTATCAAAAAGCAGCACAAAGTGTCACTACTGGAACTGCAGCAGTTGGTAGGGCACCTCAACTTTGCATGCTCCAGGGAGGGCCTTCTTGAGGCAGCTATGTGATGCCATGGGGTCCTTGCAGCTTCCTCATCATAAAGTTCAGATGACCACAGGCATGCAGAAGGATGTAGAAGTGTGGGAGGAATTATGGAATACTTCAATGGAAATTCATTTTGGTGTGATGACTTAAAGATAGAAGCCGAGCTCCAAATTTCCTCGGATGCGGCGGGCGCCACTGGATTCGGAGTATATTTCCGGGGACACTGGTGCGCAGGTCAGTGGCCTGCTGTGTGGTTGGCCAGTGGGCTCTGTCATGACCTCACCTTTTTGGAGTTCTTTCCCATTGTAATAGCAGTTTGGCTTTGGGAGGAGCAGCTGGCCAACCATACAGTCCATTTCTGGTGTGATAACATGGCTGTTGTACATGTTATCAACTCCTTGTCATCCAAATCAACAGTGGTTATGAATTTGTTGCGGGCATTCACATTGCGATGCCTCCGTTTGAACATTCTATTCCTTGCAAGGCATGTTCCGGGAGTGTGCAATGGGGTGGCGGATGCTCTATCTCGTCAACAGATCGAGCGTTTTTGCCAGCTTGCTCCGGAAGTGGACCTGCGGCCAGCGCATATGCCACTGGATCTTTGGCAGCTTGGGAAGCTGAAGCCAGTAGGGCAATTTGATTAGCTTTGGCACCGAGCACTCGGAAAGCCTATGAAAGGGCGAATTTGCAATTCTGGGTTTTTAGGAGCACTGCTGGGCTTCTGGATAGTTGGCCGGTCCCGGTGGCGCACATTTTACAATTCTGCATTCATCAGAAGGACAGAGGGTTAGGGATTAAGTCAATTAGGGGACAATTGGCTGCACTTTCCTTTATAAGTAAATCGCAGGGCCCTTCTGAGGGCACTGGCGACTTTAGAGTTAGGAAGATGCTGGAAGGTTGGGCAAGGGAACGGGGGCCGCGGGTGGATGCGCAGCAGCCCAAATCTCCTTCAATGCTTAAGGGGCTTTACAGGGTTTGGCCTGACGTATGTTCATCTTCCTTTGAGGCCCCTCTTTTTCATGTGGCCTCTTCGGTAGCCTTTTTTGGCGCACTGCAGATCAGTGAGTTGGTGGTGCAGTCAAAAAAGGACAATTCTGACTGAGTGCTTCGTGCCAATGATATTAAATTTGTAGGGGGGCAAGTTTGGCTGATGGTAAGGTGGTCCAAAACAGACCAGCGTCAGAAAGGCACAGTCATTACGATTGGCCAGTGTGTATCGCCAGAGTTGTGCCCCGTCAAGGCACTGGAGCAGTATATACCGCTCAGGGGAGAGGGTGATGGCCCCTTGTTTCGCCATAGTGAGGATTCCCCCCTTATGAAATATCAGTTCTGGGCAGTGACTGGTAAGGCACTGGCAAAGTTGGGGTTAGGGGGTATTAAATTTGGAACACATTTGTTTTGAATTGGTGCCACATTCACCGCGGCAGTTATGGGCTACACCCCTCCAGCCATACAGCGGATGGGCCAGTGACAGTCAGCTGCCTATAAGTCATATGTGTGCTCGTTGGTCTTTCAGTAGGACGTGGGGGGAGGCAGGTATCAGTTATGTTGCCTGTTGGCATGTATTTTCTGGGTTGTGACTCTTTTCTGTTTTTCAGATGCTGTGGCTCATAGGGAGAGTCGTCGGATCCTCATCTGCAGGCACAGTATGGTGTTCTTGGCTGCCCACCAGGCCGGGAGATCGCCAGTTGGCACCCAGCTGGGTCTCAGCGAATGGGCAACAGTGGAGTGGCTGGGTCTCCATGGCCTGCGTTGGCCAGGGATCATGCCACTGTTGTTCCCTGGGAGGAGGGCACCTCCTCCACACATCCTGGTTATCCATCTTGGTGGTAATGACCTTGGATTTATGGTGGGCGCTAATGCCTAAGCAGAGGCTTGGCATTGGCTGTGGCAGGATGAGGTATGGGCTACAGTGTTTTCAGGGGAGCACCTATGGCCCTGCACCAGTGGTGCAGGTGGTCCGTTGAACTGCAGATGGGCTTTATGGCTCAATGCTGGGAATGCAGATCACAGCAAAGCCTCACTGGGGCAGATCTTTCCAGAGGGATTGATGCTGGCCTTGGTGGAGGTGGAGTTTGGGCCTGGCCACTCAGCACTAGCCAGAATATTGGGCTCATGCTAGGGGCAGGGTGGCTCGCCCTCTCAGGACAAGGCAGGGTCCTGTGGTTGACCCCAGGGCTTGTCCTTTTAGGCCTATACCCCTTGCCATTCTAGTTTGTTAAGTTATCTTCAATAAAGCAGCCTGGTTTATCCAACACACTGTGTCAGCCTCTTCATTCCGACTCGGGGGGGGGGGGGGCGCAACTAAATTAGACTCCTCTGTTAAGTGTAAACCCATAATTCCTCTGAAGCCCCTGGAGTTTCCATCCTAAAGCAGATGAAGTTATTTAAAGCCTCAAAATGAAGGCAGAATTGACAGAAATTGTCTTAAAATATTGTGGATACTGTCTATTGCAGTTGTAATAACCAGAACCCCAAACCTAAAGCCTGGGGAAAAAAAGCTATGGGATTATTTTGGTTTAGAAAGATGAGGCTCTGAGAAGTCATCCTCATTGTTTCATTGAAATCTCATCCTCACATTTGGAGCTGTCTGTGAGAGAGAAAAGACATGACTGAACATTTAAATAATCTAACTTGGTTTTTTTTAACTGTTTAAATCATTCAATAAGCATAACATTACTATAACCAATCAATACAGAGTAAAAGAATTACAACTGTTAAACAAAGCATAATTAACAACTGTGCTGTCTAGGGGTCATATATATAAATACATATAGATAGTGATTAATATAAGTATTAAATCTTTCCTTTCTAATCAAGAAAACATAATATTTTTTTTGTATTTTCAAGTACTTTACAATATTTTTTATTAGAGTTTATTAGAGTTTTCAAACCAACGTTCTATAAAAGTGTTTTTGCATAGTGGAACTTTTTGTTGGATGATCTGAGAAGCTAATTTATCAATCACTAGTACATCCCAAATTTTCAGGAGCCATTGTGACTGAGTAGGTTTAGAAGGGCTTTTCCATTTTGAAGCTATCAATAATTTGGCAGTCATTATGAGTAAACAGACCAGATCCCTTTTTTCCTGAGCATACTTAAAATTGAAACAATCATTTACCCCTTTTTGCTGTTGGTAGTCTTTAAGAATAATATTTTCAAAAGCTGTTAGGGGTCTGTATGTTCAAAGAGTTGCTATGTAGCTGTGTGTTCAAAGAGTTGCTATGTAGAAGATGGTTTAGTTGTTGCAACTGCATCCATTGGACTTGTGTGTTAAGTTTTTGGGAAAGAATCTAACTCGTTTGATCTGAATACTGTTCTGTGGTCACCTGTGTGAAGGCTATTTGTATGCAATTATCATTTTATTTTCAGATAATTAATTTTATGTTGATTCCAACAATTCAGAGGCCACTTATGAAGCAGACATGCCATCCAATTGGCTTTTCTATTAGAATGAATTATAATATTTTACAATGAATGTAAGATCTTAATGACTTAGCAAAGGGTGAATAAAAACTGTCACATAACAGTGCTTTTGTATATTAATTTCTGAGAAACCAAACAACAAGACAGCCACCAAGGATCCCTGTCTTTTTCCTCTAGAAGAGTGTATCAGGTCTTCTAATCTAAAACACCATTCAGGCATGTGGGGTCAGTATGTGCTCTAGTTAATTTTTAAAAAGTGATACTGGTGAAATAGTTCTTAGAGCCTTCCTTTAAAAAGAGAAAACAGTGAAATTGCAAGCAATATTTACTTTCATTACAGCTCATTTTGCATTATACTTTCTTTCACATGATGTTTTATTTTCCATGGCAGCAGTAAACCTAAACTGACACAGAAAATACTGCCTTCCCTATTTACTGCTCAATTTGTTTTCACTACCAGTATAACCACTTGAAAGTTTTATAGGGCAATGCGCTTTTGAAATTTGAGTGCAATTATAAAATTAAAAGGAACTTCATAATGAATATTTGTTTAATTTTTAAAAATCTTTGTGGCAAATAAGCAGTTACACCCATGAAAACTGCTGCCAAAATACCTTGCCAACAAACACTATCATTCCAATAGGTGTTTCTGTACACAGACGGTTGTATACAACTTACTGCCATTGCAACATGTATGAATTTTCTACAAATTTCTCTTTCCCCAACAATTCCTTTTGACATTCTTGAAATTCCACTGGCAAAGGTCAAATTGTAGAAGAGAGAGGCAAAGGCTAACTCACTCCTCAGATGGGCAACCAAGCTGCGCATCTTGCAGAACACAGTTGAATTTGAGTTTGCTTCCATATGCTTGCAAGTAGGCAGGACTGCAGACACAACAGAGCATGGAGGCAAAAGCCAGACTTTGTGTTTCATGTACACCTACACCTCAGCTATAGGTAGGCAGCTAGCCCTACAGATATGGAAGGGATAAAGGCAGAAGATTAAGACCCCTGTTATAGCAAAGAGAAAATGCACACAACAGTGAGAGCATTGATGACAAAAAGACGAGGTTATCCCTTTTTATGAGAGAAGCCTTGTTCACAAGTTATAATGAATGGATGTACACTCTGTGTACAGTGTATACTTTCATTCTCTGATAATTTCATCCCAGTTGGGCGGGTAGGGGGAAGTTACATCTTAAAATGTGTTTGCCATTGACACCATTGACTATTGGTGGCAAGTTCTCCTGGCCTGTTTTTGGAACTTGGGCTCCTTTCTTAGTGTAAGGCAATTCTCCAGCTGCTCCTTTTTTTGTCCACCTTTCTGTATGGAACCAGATCCTAGCCAATATAATCAAACCTATCAAGGGAGGGAAATGAAGGGGAATTTACTGTGTCCACTATCAGAAATCTTTAGTAGCCATCCTACAGTCCCTCCTGGAGTGGTTTCTCCTACTGATGCCATGTGCCACCCTGGGACTTGGGACATATGGTGGGGATAAGGAAGCAGAGTACAAACTCCTAGTTCTCATGAGAAAACTACCCTGGAGGATGAGTTCTGTGCGATGCCATAGGGGTTTTTTTTCTGACTTTCCACTCTCAAGCATTTGAAAATGTTTCTGAAAAGTTGCAGATTTTTGTTGTATGATAAAGTGAAAGCTAACACAGAATTCAATAATTGTTACATTAGCTGTGCCATTTTGAGAGAATGGAATATGGATAAATCTAGGTTCTGCCTGCAAATATCATTGTGGCTATCACCACAAGAAGCATATTTTAGAAAAGAAATGATGGGTTCACATACTATTGTAAAGTGTGTTAGCTCAGCTCTTATGTAAGCAGCAACTTTTTATTCAAGAAGAAACAGACACAAAACAACACAGGCAACACAGTGAACTATATACACTTTGTACACTTTGGCTGAGTAGAACATGCCCCCCTGAGCTGGCAGCAATCCCTTTTATTGGTCTCTCTGGGAACCTTAATTTGCATTTCCTGGAAAAAATACCTCACATCCCAATTGGCTGGTTCTAAAAGAACGGCTAATTAGAATGTAGACATCAGGATCCTGGAGAGTAATGGAAGCATGCTTCAAGCTCAAGCCGAATGATAATGCAAACCAAACACATAACAGTTAACATATTGTGATGTGTTAGAAATGCAACAAGGTAAATACAAATTAAAATCTAAAGAAGACTATAATGAAATGCCATATTTGCCAATGTTTTACACATTTACAAATTAGAATGGTTCAAAGCTTACAAAAGGTATCATGATTTTGAGCAATGAAAGTCTAAATCTGAAATAGAATTGTGTACAAATGATGATGATGATGATATTGGATTTATATCCCACCCTCCACTCCGAAGAGTCTCGGAGCGGCTCACAATCTCTTTTACCTTCCTCCCCGACAACAGACACCTTGTGAGGTGGGTGGGGCTGAGAGGGCTCTCACAGCAGCTGCCCTTTCAAGGACAACCTCTGTCAGAGCTATGGCTGACCCAAGGCCATGCTAGCAGGTGCAAGTGGAGTAGTGGGGAATCGAACCCGGTTCTCCCAGATAAGAGTCCACACACTTAACCACTACACCAAACTGATGGACATGTTATTGCTAAAATGTATTGACATTTGAAACTGAGAAAGAATAAGTTAAAGAATAAAAATGGGCTAAAAATGGGCTAAAATGGTAAAATGGGCTAAAACCTTTAGACATGATATGTGGGGAGGGCAGGATATAAATCCAAGGGTAAAGGCCTGACCTGGATAGCCCAGGCAAGCCTAGTCTTGTCAGATCTCAGAAGCAAAGCAGGGTCAACTGTGGTTAGTACTTGGTTGGGAGACTGTCCTTGAAATACACAGTCAGGAGGCAGGGACAAGCTTATTCAGCCACCTCCCTGAATATCCTCCAAGACCCAAGTAGGGATCAGTCACCAGAGGCTGACATGACTTCCAGGTGCAGACACATACACACACACACACACAACAAAAATACAAAAATACAAAAAAAGAGAGCCAAGGATAAATAAAACAAATAAATACACATTGAGCAACGGGAACATATGTGGACAAAGGGTTTGAAATTTAAGGAGTTTGAAAATTACTTCTTGAGAAGAAGATCATTGGTATATTTTTCCAGATAAATTGTCTAGAATGTACAAATAATAATAATATAATAATTTTTTATTTCTATCCCGCCCTCCCCGCCGGGGCAGGCTCAGGGCGGCTCACAACATAAAACACACATTACATCAATTATACTTATAAAATAGTTAAAACAATTACAGAATATTAAAATTAACATAACAGTATGGCGTTAAAACAGGTTTCAATAAATTTCAGAAGTAAAACATTTCAGGAATAAAAGCATTTCTAGCAGCATATCTAGATTTGTCATAGTTTTTCGCTAGTTGAAGGCCATCTTGAAAAGGTGGGTCTTACAGGCCCTACGGAATCCCTCTAAACATCGTAGGGCCCTCACCTCCTCAGGGAGTTGGTTCCACAGTAATGGAGCAGTAATAGAGAAGGCCCGGTCCCGGGTGGCTTTCAATCTGGCCTCCCTTGGCCCAGGGATATTCAACTGGTTTTTCCCAGATGACCTCAGTGCCCTCTGGGGCTCATATGGGGAGAGACGGTCCCTTAGGTAGGTAGGTCCTCGGCCATATAGGGCTTTAAAGGTAATAACCAGCACCTCGTAGCGAACTCGGTATGCCACTGGCAACCAGTGCAGTCCGCACAGCCCCGGCTGTATGTGCTCCCACCTTGGGAGCCCCAACAACAGCCTAGCCGCCGCGTTCTGCACCAGCTGTAGCCGCCGAATTCGGCACAAGGGCAGCCCCATGTAGAGGGCGTTGCAGTAGTCCAGTCTCGAGGTGACCGTAGCATGGATCACTGTTGCTAGGTCGCGGCGCTCTAGGAAGGGGGCCAACTGCTTCGCCCGACGAAGATGAAAGAACGCAGACTTGGCAGCGGCCGCTATCTGTGCCTCCATTGATAATGAAGGCTCCAGAAGAACAAAGATACTTCTAGTTTATATTGGAAATGTAATTATCAGGAAGGGACATTTTACCATATGTGGCGGACTTGTAAGAAATCTAAAAGTTTAGACACAAAGACAATATTAATACACAAGTTTTTAAAGATTAATATACAATTGAAACCAAAGTCCCTCTTGTTTTAGTACTAATGGACAATTGATTGGAAAGCAGCCATGGAACTCTATTTCTATATATGACTATAGCAGCAAGAATATTATACACACAGAAATGGAAGTGTCCAACAATACCAACAATAGAATGGCTGGAGGAGATGTTGGACCTTACAGCAATGGCTAAATTTACTGTTTAGGGAAGAGACAATTAGCTCATTTTTTACAGATTGGAAATCCCTTATAGACTTTTTGTAGGAAAAAGGCAATAATGACTCGATGATTTGTGGTTTTAATGATTAAAGTATTAAGATACAAAAAAGTGAAATGTTTGTAATCAAACTTATATTTGTTATAGAGAAAACTGGATGTCTACTATTTTATGCATTTTCTTTCTTTTCAATAAAAACTTAAAATACAAAAAGAAAAAAAGAAAAAGTTGGTGAAAATGGTATTACCAGGGCAGGGGCATCGTGGATAAAAAGGTAGCTGAAGTGATGAGGTGAAACTGAACCTCTTGTATCTTTTGCCAGTGGTTCTTCTGCTAGTCAAAGAGACTCACAGAAAAGGAAGGCCCACTTTATGGCAGCTGTTTGTGTTACAAGGCTTTTTGTCCATGTGAGTCAACCTTCAATCCTCAGCTACTGTTCTTTGGAGGGAGGATGAGGAAACTGATGTGAGAAATAGGAAAGGAGAAAGGTCTTCTGCCATTGCCTCATGCTGACGGTGCGCCATGGATTTAATCTGTGGTGTCAACTAGATGGGCTCCAGCTTTCTCTGTCTGTTAAGTTTGATTCAGCAGAAAAGCTCATGAAAGATGTTGGTGTAGATCTTTCCTCACCTTCCCCTTCTACCAGAAGCATACTGTTTATGTTGAAAATCCATTCTAGGAGTTGCAAGACCTTCACTAATGAAGTGTTCCCCAGTACAGGGTGCTGTAACAAGAGGACAGAGTCAAGGTAAATCACTTCCTCTTTCCTGTTGCACCATGTGAGCTGTCAGTGGAAGAAGAAGGCACCTGGGGTTTTTGGCCACTGTGTGACACAGAGTGTTGGACTGGATAGGCCATTGGCCTGATCCAACATGGCTTCTCCTATGTTCTTATGTTCTTAAGGAGTAAATTTTGACTGATTATCACTTCTATCTGCTTTCCCCCTCATACTGTGGTTCATTTAGTTCATGAGCATCCCCTCATTGTAAACTGCTGCTCCTTCCCCTCCCCCTCAAGAGGAATTTTAGTGAAGGTTGTTGAGCAATGGGGAACATATACTTCTGTGAGAATTTCTGCTGAGTCAATCCCTTTTAACATTCTTCTGATTACTACAACAGCAGTCATTTGTTTACATGTATTCATGGCAATGACAATACCATCCAATTTACCGTTCTTAGGTAAAATTATTGAGAGGGCAGTGGAGTTGCAACTGCAGAGGTTTCTGGATGACGCTTCTATCCTAGACCCTTGCCAGTCCGGCTTTCACCCGGGCCATGGGACGGAGACAGTGCTGGTCGCCTTAGCAGATGACCTCCAACGGCAGCTGGATCGAGGCGGCGTGGCGGTGCTGATGTTGCTAGACCTGTTGGCTGCATTTGACACGGTCGACCATCAGTTACTGACCTGCCGACTCGCTGACACAGGGGTTAGGGGGTTGGCCTTACAATGGCTTTCCTCCTTCCTCAAAGGACGGGGACAAAGGGTGGCAATTGGGGGTGAGCTCTCCCGGAGGCGCACACTAGATTGTGGGGTGCCTCAGGGAGTGGTTCTCTCCCCGATGCTATTTAACGTCTATATGCGCCCCCTTGCCCAGATTGTCCGGAGGTTTGGGCTGGGTTGTCATCAGTATGCAGATGACACCCAGCTCTATCTGCTAATGGATGGCCGGCCTGACTGATTGCAGGCCGTGGCAACCTGGCTTAGGCTGAGTGGGCTGAAGCTGAATCCAACGAAGACAGAGGTCCTTTGCGTGGGTCGCGGTGCTCTGTGAGGAGAAATACCTCTCCCGGTTTTTGATGGCACGCTGCTGAAAGCGGCGCGCCAGGTCAGGAGCCTGGGAGTTCTACTAGAGCCTTCACTATCGATGGAGGCCCAGGTAGCTGCCACTGCCAAGTTGGCATTCTTTCATCTGAAGTAGGCAAGGCAGTTGGCTCCTTTCCTAGAGCGCCGGGACCTAGCAACAGTGATCCATGCGATGGTCACCTCAAGATTGGACTACTGTAATGCCCTCTACATGGGGCTGCCTTTGTGTCGAACCCGGAAGCTGCAGCTAGTGCAGAACGCAGCGGCCAGGCTGTTATTAGGACTCTCGAAATGGGAGAATATAGAGCTGAGGCTGCGCGAACTGCACTGGCTGCCAGTTACACACCGGGTTCGCTACAAAGTGCTGGTCATTACCTTTAAAGCCCTATATGGCCGAGGACCTGCCTACCTGAAGGACCGTCTCTCCCCATACGAGCCCCAAAGAGCACTGAGGTCAGCAGGGAAGAACATGCTGACTGTCCCTGGGCCAAGGGAGGCAAAATTACAGGCTACACGGGCACGGGCTTTCTCCGTGGCAGCCCCGTGCCTGTGGAATCAACTCCCGGAGGAGGTGCGGGCCCTGCGGAACTTAGATCAATTCCACAGGGCCTGCAAGACCATCCTCTTTAGGCAGGCCTTCTCAGAATGCTGACAGAGGATGGCTGAACGGAGGATCCAACAAAGTGATTCTTTAATGATTCTTGCCACCATTTAAATATGTAATAGCGCCCGGAACACCTCTGCTGCTGTTAAGTTATAGATTATATATGTTATAGATTATATACGTTGGATTAGTTCTTAAAATGTATTAACTATGTATATTACTAACTATGTATAATTTTAATGCTGTTTTATAATTTTAATGCGTTTTAATTATTGTATTTATATTATGTCTTATTGAATGTTGTTAGCCGCCCTGAGCCTGCCCAGGCGGGGAGGGCGGGATACAAATAAAATTTAATAATAATAATAATAGCTAAGTTAATTGAAAACACTTAAAATGCAGGTGTAGGCACCATCTGAAATAAGACATATCTCTTTCTCTGACACACAAGACAAAATGACTCTTCTTAGATGGTGCCTGCTGAGATACCAATTGTCACGATATTAAAACCTTTTCTTCCCTTCACAACTATTTTATATATGTGGATTTAATCAGGTTAATTGATGTATCTGTTTCATCTCACTAGATGACCTGAGGTAGATTCTTTAATTGGGAGACAATGTTCAGACAAGTGATGGGTAATCTCATGTATCTCCTAAGGTATTTTCTGAACCCTGGGAAGATATCAAAATATTGCTATGGAAAGAGAAAAGGAATTGTGATTCTGACAGTAGCACTCAACCATGATCAGAATTTAGTGCAAATTCCAGGGCTGAAGGGAAAAAAAACCCCCTGAGTATGTCAGGTAAACATAGCTCAAAAATAATGACAAGAATGGGGTATTTGTGTACTGTTGAAACTGAAGGTGGAAAACAGATGAGAGAAGGTTTGTGGGTGGCAGCAGCCACAGCAAGAATTCAAAACTTAGATATGTTTCAGAATTCATATGATTAAAAGAGACTATTTTTATTTTATTAAGTTTAGGTCAAAACAAAACTCAGAAAAATCAAGGCAAGTCAGTGAACAAAGTGCAAAAAGCAATGCTAATACCAAGGGAGCACATGGAGAGAAATCTACTGGGTATAATCCAGTTTCCTGCTATGCTTGTTCTCTGAAGTGTAACTGTTTGTTTGGTTTTTCCATCTTCTTTTCTGCTCTGGATTTCTGACAAAGCATCCCCAGTCACAACAAATCAAACTGGCCATGCTTTGACATGTCAGCTTCTCTGAAGCATACCACTTTGGCATAATCATTTTATCTTAACCAGTTTCAACTGATATTGTTCTGCTATTAACAAGCATGGATAGTTGTGATTATTAATATCATGTTCCTTTTATTGCCCTAGATAAAAATTTATGTTCTCATTTGATTCAGCAACCTGATAGTTTTTGCAATTGGAATACAGAATGACTGGTTAGGAATAAGATGAAGTCAGAAATAACTAGAAATCTCCTCCTCCTCCTAAGTCTAAAAATCTGACAACAAAGGAAATTATAAAAGCTAGCATCCAAGAACCGAATATGATGACTCTGAAAACTTGAAAGAGAGGATTTCCTCAATGTTTGATGTCTTAAATGTGCGTTATTTGGATAATTTATTAAAGCCACAATTTCCAAGCCAGGAAGAAACTCTCTTTGTAGAATTTTTATTTTATGTAATGTATTTTGAGAGCATTTACAGTAATTTTTCTTCATTACAGAAGAGGAGGAGATTGGATTTATACCCTGCCCTTCACTTGGAGTCTCGGAGTGGTTTACAGATGCCCTGTGAGGTAGGTGGGGCTGAGAGAGTTCTCCAAGAACTGCTCTTGAGAGGAACAGCTCTGAGAGAGTTATGATTGACCCAAAGTCATACAAGTAGGTGCATGTGGAGGAGTGAGGAATCAAACCTCCAAACCTCACCTAACGACAGGTTCCCTCCTTTGCCTCACAGGTTTCTGTGTAGAGAGGAGAGAGGGAAGAGGGTAATCTGGGTGAATTACCTAGCTTGGTGCAGTGGTTAGAGCACGAAACTAGATCTGAGAGACCCAGATTCCATTCCCCATTTGTTCTATGGAAGCTAGGTGAACAACTTGGGACATATGTATGCTCTCAGTCTAACCAATATCACAGGGTTGTTGTGAGGAAAAACAAAGGAGAGGGAAATGATGTAGACCATTTTGGGGAGAAAGGTCAGAAATAGAATAAATGTTCATAAGTGTGTGTCTGCTCCATGAGGGGATGTTTCTATTACCCAGTGAGAAGGCATCTGTGAAGGTAACACTGAGGGGGCAGGGGATCACAGGTGTCCCCAGAGTCAATGGCTGGGGGAAAGCACATGGAGAAAGCACACTCGATTTTTTGGAGGGGGTAGCATTTGGGGGTATGCCCATTTGACATACTGGTAGCCAGAAATGACAAATGACTTTCATGTTTTCCAGTGCAATACATCACTACTGCTCTGTATTCTTGGAGCTTGAGGGGGGGGGTGGCAACAATGGTCCCACTAGTGTCCTGGCCCCACTGATGGACCTCCTGATGGCACCTATTTATTTGGCCACTGTGTGACAGAATGCTGGACCGGACGGGCCATTGGCCTGATCCAGCATGGCTTCTCTTATGTTCTTATCACTACACATGGTAGTAAGGATGAATGCAGAATGGATTGGGAATGACAGGCTCTGGAAACTGAAATGACAGAGCCAGAGTGGAATGACAGTCATTCCAGTCCAATACCACCTCTGCTCTATTGTGGAGGGAACTGGGAGACCTAAGGGTGGTGCTGCAGGTCCCCACATCTGAATCCACCCCAGTGGCCCCGTCTCCTGCTCTGGCAGATGTGGTTCAGGAGTGTCCTAAGCAATGTGGCTGGACAGCTGGGAAGTGAACTCTCTGATGAACAAGTGCATAGGGTGGAAACAACACCCTTCTCCTTCTTCCCTTCAAGGACCCTGCATTCTGGGTGGAAACTGAGGCAGCTGCAGATACCTGTAGGGCAGACAGCTTGAACCAATCCCCACTATCAGGTGCCTAGATCTGCTGACAAGAGTTGGTCAGAGCTCTCAGCCCCACCCATCTCACAGTGTCTGTTGTGGGGAGGGGAAGGGGAAGGAGATTGTAAGCAGCTCTAAGGCTCCTTCAGGTAGTAAAGGGTGGGGTATAAATCCAATCTCTTATCTTATCTCCTTCTTTAAGAGAGTGGGGTATGCTCCTGACAACAAGCAGAACTCCTGTGAACTCCTAACCCTTCTCCTTCTCCTGCTTGAGATGGATGCTAGAGTCCACCCCTTTGCCACATGGCCCCTGATTGGTTCTGCCAGCCTTGTCCATCATAGTGTCACCAATTCCACACAATGTCTCCACTGACCACTGCAATGTGGTTGGTATAGACGCTACCCTAGTTACAATCTGAAAACACTGTGAACCCACTGACTTTGCTGGCCACTGCATAATTTATGCCCATTCAGAATAGACTGTGCTACCATAGTTATGCAGCTGCTGGCCACTGAAATACAGGCGTGGCACAGGATTGCTCAACCCAAATATTAACAAAGTATAATAGTCGTGATGCAGCTAGAGATCCTCTTGGTGATATATTTGCAGGCAAAGTTTGTAGATGTTTTCATGTTGATCACGTTTTTTTAAAGATACAGATATGACTCATTTCTGTTCCTATAAAATTACTGGAAATTGTGAGGATATGACACTGTAGTTAGTGAGTGCATCTTTAGAGTGATTTATTACTATACTTCTCAGACACTAAAATGGATATATTCATTGCACTTTCCCTAACACATATATGTACTCAGTTCCATATTGAAGGTCCTATTATAGCACCATCTGGCATATCTAAGGAACTAGGCTAATTGTGTAACTGTGCACTTTACTGTAGTTTTCTCTCCAGATGGTTTACAAAGTATCTAATAAAATCATTTGGTGGCACAGTTGAGCTGAAATAGGTCTATGCTAGGATTATAAACAAGATAAATTATGTGTATGTAGGATGGTGTAATCATATTGGTTCATACTCATCTCTCCGCCCCCCCCCCCAACATGGGCTCATCATAACTGCTGAACAGCCTATATTTTGTATACATGTTGGTTTTCAGAATGTTTTTCAGACATGTGAAAAAGGGAAATAGGATCTAGCAGGCATGATTTCTCTGCCAAGTATGTGCAGTTATTATTTTACATGTTTTTCCCTTTTTTGATCTTCTTTAATGGTTCCCTTCTAACTCTGAGAACAAAAGCTGCTTTGTCATGCTCTGATCATGCCCTAGTGCATATTTATTTATTATGAATATTTTTAAACCCTCCTTTCTTCCTGCACTGGAAAACATGAGGGAAGATGCAGTCTCAGTATTTTTAAACAAACCTTCTCATCCTTCACAAGCACGCTCACAAAATCCAACATTAAAAATGAAGCAATAACCATCACGTGGCTTTGTGGTTTAATACATGCATACCTGCTCCTTGCTGAGAAATGTAATTCAGGTATGAATATGAGCTTTCTCGTGTTTTACACTCGCTTCATTGATTTTAGAGAGTTTGTGTGTACATTCACTGCTGCTTACAAGGTTGTAGTGATACTGCCTGTTTTCCAAGCAGTAATAGACTACAGTCTGTTATGATGATTTAAAGCCATACAAAGAGTTCATTAGATATACCCAATAGATTTAAAAAAATGTATCTTGGCTCCATGCTGTGGGGAGGTGGCGAATGTTTGAAAATAAGAAAAAGCAATGCTATGTTAAACAAGCTTTGAGCATACATTCAATCTTCCAAAATCTGGCAACATTACTTGCAGGAGGTCTGAATTTTGAAAGGGAGCGCATGTGAAAAAGTTTGCAAATATTTCACTTTACTGTTAAAATGATGCACTGAGCTATTTCATTTGTGTTAAAGGTAAATCATTATTGCCACATAAATTTGCATTCTTTATCTCAGAGCCTCAAATTCTCTTCTTCTTCTCCTCCTCCTCCTTCTCCTCTCTAGAGATGTCATATAGGTGGTGCAAGAAGAAACAAAACTTCAAGTTTAGCTTTACTAGGACTGCTGAGATAATGGGTGCAGAGGAGAAAATCCCCTCAGGCCCTGATCAGCCTCAGTGGTCATGGATTTATGCAATTTATATGATTTGTTTTCATATTGCACTTGGGTTTAAGTCTGTCTGGTATGGGAGGGCATTGTCTGAGACTGTGCTGGATCTTGGCAGCCCTATCAGTGACTAGAATTTTTCATTGCATGGGGAGCACTAAATGCACAAGGTAGTGTTTCACTGAGCAAGCTCTTATTCTGTATTTAAACAAAGTTTAAGTCCAGTGGCACCTTTAAGACCAACAAAGTTTAATTCTGGGTATAAGAAGAAGAAGAATTGCAGATTTATACCCCACCCTTTGTAGAACCATATAGCTGAAATGGTGCCTTGACAATGTGACCAGTCACAAGTATGGGATTATCACGAGTTAGTTTAGGTACCCAGACAAAGCCCAGCTGGGACTTTCAAA
Organism: Heteronotia binoei; assembly: GCF_032191835.1. NCBI lineage: Eukaryota > Metazoa > Chordata > Lepidosauria > Squamata > Gekkonidae > Heteronotia > Heteronotia binoei. Next base: position 71,350,827 of record NC_083228.1, on the reverse strand, counting down.
ATGTGGGGAAACAGAAATGTTCTAATGTCTGTCACATTGAGACGAGTTATTTCTGGATATTTGCTAGGGTAAAGGTCGGTAAATGCTTTGCATGTTTCTTGTGAGAATCTTGTGACTAATATGACAAAATCTAAGAGCTAAACCCTATAAAATAAAGATTGCTGGCTTGCAAGCTAAGCACTTCTCCCTGAACGCGTGTGTTGTGTGGTTCCTTCCTACATCTGGCGCCCTAACGTGGGGCCCCCTCGGCCCCCTCAGCAACTCAGCTTCGGCAGCAGCTCAGTTCTACTTGCCAAACGCCTGAAGAAAAGGCCCCTGAGTGCACTCGTCGTCGTTCTCAACGACCCCTTTCATTTGGTAAGTAATGGCTGAGCAGAAACATGTAGAGGAACTAAGATTCCTGATACGGAAGACCAGCGGGCCTGTGTCTCTGTCTCAGTTACAGAATCTTTTAAAAGTAATTAGACAACGATGTCCATGGTACCCCCAGAGTGGCTCCTTAAAGTTAAAGGACTGGGAAAAAATTGGCAATGTTCTTCATATGACCTCCTGTTAAGATTCTTCAAACCTGGCATAAATGCAGATATGCAGTAGAGAAATTTATGTCCGTTTCTAATCTAAGGCAACTCTCTAAAGATTGTTCCCTAAAAGACATGGTTGTTCAACTTGTGCCCCCTGCCCCTTCTCTTTTTCCTGCTCCTTTTCTCCCTCCTCCACCAACAGATCCACCCGTGGGCCCACCATCTAACACCCCGGGACGCATGGTCTGTGAAGTTTTAGAGAAGGAATTTGATCAGGCTAAATTGGAAAATGTCCCAGAATTGGCAGAAATGTTGTCTCTTTGTCCTGTACATTTGACAGGGGAAGAGTTGCCTGACCTTTTCTCAGTATGCCCATTAACATATGCACAGAATGAAAATAGGCAACACACTGTTAACTATACTGTTGCCCCACTCTGTCTTGAGTGAAACTCAAAAGGTTGTCAAAGATATTGGCACAGAGGGAACCAATGTGGAAAATCTTTTAGAAGAATTCTCTGATGACTACACTGTGAAATGTACTTTACAGGACTTTGTTAAGGTAACTGCAGAAGAAGTACCAGTCCATACTTTTGCAATGATTTGTTACAAGCCACAACAACTCTGAACCTTCTCAACTGTCTCCAGGCAGCAATCAGCAGACAGGTTGATCATCCTGATGCAGCAGGAAAATTGATGATGAAATTGCCCAAAGAAAATGCTAATTTGGATTCAAAAAGAACCCCGTGGTGCAGAGTGTTAAAGCTACAGTACTGCAGTCCTGAGCTCTGCTTACACCCTGAGTTTGATCCTGGTGGAAGCTGGATTCAGATAGCTGCCTCAAGGTTACTCAGCCTTCCATTTTTCTCAGGTTGATCAAATGAGTACTCAATTTGCTGGGGAGAAGTGTCAAGGACACACCTTAATTTTAGTCATCTATTTCATGTTTTATGCATGTATTTTTCCAAATACATCTGTTTTTTTCCAAATACATAGATCTGTTATTCATTTAAATCTGAAAAATCCCTTTATTGTTGATACTAAATCTTTATTTTCTGCAAAGATCAATGTTTTAAAATTTTACCTCACAAGTTTGGGTTCCAAAAATACCTCTTTTCATTTAAAGTTACAGCATGTGTTATAAAAGAACATCTGTATCTTTCCTTGGGTAAAACTACCCGTTCACTGTATATCTTTTCTCTTAAGTCTTGTACAGTGATCCAATTATTCTCAGTGTCATGTTTCTCATAGAAATACTTTTTCTAGATCTGTTAATAACTTATTAGATAGAATTCCTGAAAAACTCTTGGTCTTCATTTCAAATCTAGACTTTAATAATGTTCTGCATTCCTCAAATGTATATCTTCATTTGTTCTCTTATAGTTATTTCCATCTATGAACTGTACATACCAATCTTCCTATTTAGCTATTTGGTGAACCTCTTGCCTGTGGAAAGAGGCATCTACCTGCTTATTTATTTTATTTTATGCCTTTATAGTATCTTGTTAGAGTTTGACCTTTTCTGAGTGTTTTGTTTAGAAAATCTTTTCTATATTTCATGTTTTTATCATGGTAGAACTCCAGTTTTACTTGATCTTGTGTTTCAGTCCAGTCTGCAGTTCTGGCCAGGCTTGCTACTGGATAACACATTTCCTTTTGCTTGTTTTAAGTTTCAGCCTTTCCATTATTTCAACCATTCTTCATCAAGGTGTATGTTTTAGCACCCTGCTTTATGTTTCAGTTCTAAATTCTATCTTTGCACAGCCACACACATCTTCTTGGCTGTGCAAGCTCCTTACTAGATTTTCTCCTAAGTTTATATATATATATTGCATGTTTATTATAAATAGATTTAATAATTGTTTTGTGTTTTTGACCAGGTATTAACCATAATTTGATTTTTAGGATTTTCTCATTGTTTTATTAAGTTTGTTTATTTTTTTTTAATATCCTACAAGTCAAGTTTAAATGCATGTTCATTGTGATAGTTTTAAAAATTGTTGGTATGTCTGTTAAGAATTGTTTGTTTAAGGATTAATTATTATTTGCTTTTAAGATTTTGTTATTTGTTGAAACCCACTCTCACACCTATGTGAGACCCACAGAACAAATTTTGAATGGGCTGGCACAGAGAAAAATGGGGTTCAGTGGGACTTGATCAACCCACTGATTTCCAATGGTTTAAATTCTCTGATCCAGTTATCTAACCCTTTTGGATCTGATCCTTCACATACATGTATGTTAAAGCTGGCATTGTTTTATTGAGGCCTCAGTTTTATTTTGTTTGTTTTTAAAGTTTTTTCTTATTTTTGACTTTATATGTTCCAAAGCTATAGCAAAAAAATTTTCTCTTCCTTTTTTGTGACCATTTTTACAATTTCATGTTTTCTTTTTTTTAATTCATATATGTTGCAACAAAGTAAAAAGCCTCTCATGAATCTCTAGGTACATGCTTTTTATGGGTGTACACTAGCCTGAATCATGAGAAGTGATGCTTAGGTTTATATTGTGGATTTGTGTTCTGTATAATGTATGATGTATAAAATTTGCCCTTTAAGCTCTTCCGTATCTACCCAGATGTCCTAAAATTTTCTTGGTCATGCCTCATTGATGTTAGAAAGAAGGCCTCCCCCAAAACTCCATCCAAACTGAGTTATGGAGAAAACTTATTTCCAGGGAAATTCCTCTGCTTAATCAAAAGGCTAGAGGCCCCAGCAAGATGACAACAGCAGCCCCACTGAATTCCTTTTGGCTGCAATAAAAACACATTTGCACCCCCAGACGGAATAAAGAGGCAGACAACTGTAGTTGGGAAACGGGCCACTTTATTAACATTAACGAGACAAGGTGAACAGAGAGGACAAGCCCTGGGGTCACCCCTGACCCCGCCAAGTCCTGCAAGGGCGAGACACCCAACCCCTGGTCCTAGCCATCCTCATGCGGCTGTGATCCAGGCGGCAGACCAAACATGCCATCCCCGGCCCGGCCCCGATCGCCAGAAGGGGCGGCAAGGGATGCATGAACCCGATCCGTATTCCAGGGCATTGAGCCGTCAAACCCATCTGCCTATCATACGGATCGTACGCACAAAACAGGTGCCAAGGCCTGGGTGTTCACCGGCAAGGTCTGAATGCCATGCAAATTCCGCCACCGCAATGCCAAGCCTCTGCTTAGGCATTTGTGACACCCGGGAGGCCCAACGCCTCCCGAAGACCTTGCCTCAATTCAGACAAGAAGGCCCGGTTCCCGGTGTCGGACAGATGGACACCATCTGGCCGGTACAACTCGGCATTATGAACAACAACAACAACAAAATTTTATTTATATCCCGCCCTCCCCGCCGGGGCAGGCTCAGGGCGGCTAACAACACAATTCAAGTTTAGCTATACAGATAGATAAAATTACAGTTAAACAACATGAACATTTAATTAAAAATCTGCTTAAGTTTTAAAATTAAATTAAATTAATAAAAGTGCTAATGCTATGTTTACTTTATGTTTGCTTTTATGATCACGGTTTCCTTAGCAATTTCCATTTTCATCAGCGAAAGCCAGTCGGAAGAGGAAGTTCTTGCAGGCCCTGCGGAACTGTTCAAGGTCCCGCAGGGCCCGCATTTCCTCTGGAAGTTGGTTCCATAGGCTCGGAGCTATAGAGGAGAAAGCCCGATTGCAGGTACATTGCAACTTCACCTCTCTGGGTCCGGGAATAGTCAACAGGTTTTTCCCGGCTGACCTCAGTGCTCTCTGGGGTTCATATGGGGAGAGACGGTCCCTAAGGTAGACAGGTCTTTGACCATATAGGGCTTTAAAGGTAATGACCAGCACTTTGTAATGGACCCGGTATATAACTGGCAGCCAGTGCAGTTCACGCAGCCCAGGCTGTATGTGTTCCCATTTAGGAAGCCCTAACAACAGTCTGGCCGCTGCATTCTGCACCAGCTGCAGCTTCCGGGTTCGCTACAGAGGCAGCCCCATGTAGAGGGCATTACAGTAATCCAGTCTCGAGGTGACCGTTGCATGAAGCACCATTGCCAGATCTTGGCGCTCTAGGAAGGGAGCCAACTGCTTTGCCCGCCTTAGATGGAAAAAGGCTGACTTGGCAGTGGCTGCAATCTGGGCCTCCATTGATAGTGCAGGCTCCAGTAAAACTCCCAGGCTCCTAACCTGGTGCGCCGCTTTTAGCGGCGCCCCGTCGAAGAGAGGGAGAGGTATTTCCCCTCCCCGAGCGCCCCGACCTAGACAGAGGACTTCTGTCTTCGCTGGATTCAATTTCAGCCCACTCCTCCTCAACCAAGTTGCCAAATCCTGCAGGGCCCGGTCTAAATTCTCTGGGATGCAGTCAGGCCGGCCGTCCATTAGCAGATAGAGTTGGGTGTCATCTGCATATTGATGGCACCCAAGTCCATGTCTCCTGGTGATCTGGGCAAGGGGGCGCATATAGATATTAAATAACATTGGTGAGAGAACTGCCCCCTGAGGCACTCCACAGTCCAGTGTGCGCCTCTGGGACCGCTCGCCCCCAATTGCCACCCTTTGTCCCCAATCCTCGAGGAAGGAGGAGAGCCATTGAAGGCAGACCCCCTCACCCCTACGTCGGCGAGGCGGCGGGTCAGTAGCCGATGGTCGACTGTGTCGAACGCAGCCGACAGGTCCAACAACATCAGCACCGCCACACTGCCCCGATCCAGATGCCGTTGAAGATCATCTACCAGGGCGACCAGTACTATCTCCGTCCCATAACCCGGGCAAAAGCCGGATTGGCAAGGGTCTAGGATGGAAGCGTCATCCAGAAAGCTCTGCAACTGTGACGCCACTGCCCTCTCTATGATTTTACCTAAAAACGGTAAATTAGAGACCGGCCGGTAGTTTGCCAATTCGGCCGGGTCTGCTGTACTTTTTTTCAAGAGGGGATGGACCAAAGCCTCTTTTAGAGATGATGGAAAACGCCCCTCCAAGAGGGATCTATTAATGATGTCCCGTAAAGGACAGTCAAGCTCCCTCAGGCAGGATTTAATTAGCCAGGAGGGGCATGGGTCCAAATCACAAGTTGTAGGGCGCACAGAGGAGAGGATTCCGTCAACTTCCTCCAGGCTGAGCGGGTCGAAGTGATCCAGGGTTAAATCGGAAGACAGGCACAGGGCCTCGGGCTCATATACTGTATCCAAGGTGATGGGCAGGTCCTGGCGGAGCGACGTGATTTTGTCTGCAAAATTTTTTGCAAAAGCCTCACAGCCTATTTCCAATTCTCTAATGTTTGGTCTGCCTTGGGGCAGTGTGGTTAAGTGTCCAATTATTTTAAACAATTGTGCCGGGCGCGAATTTGCAGACGCAATCTTGGCCGCGAAGTACTTCTTCTTCTCGGCCTTGACTGCCATCTCATAAGACCTCATAAGCGTTCTATAGGATGTTCTCGCCGCTTCGCCACGAGTGCGCTGCCACTGCCTCTCTAGTCGTCGGAGTCCTTGTTTCAGCCGGCGTAGCTCCGAGGTATACCAAGGAGCCAGCCTTGAACGAGGACGCAGAGGACTTCGGGGTGCGATCTCGTTGATTGCCCCGGATAGCCGATCTTGCCAGGCATCAACCAGGGCATCAAGGGAATCGCAAGGGGGCCAAGGATCCCGAAGAGTCGTTTGGAACCATTCCGGGTCAATCAGGCTCCGCGGGCGAGCCAAAATAGGCTCTCCACCCTTACAGGGTTGTGGTAGCGTCTCCATACGAGCCTTGAGGGCTAAGTGATCCGACCATGGTATCACCTCCGTTGCGATTTTGTTCACTTGAATCCCGGCCGCAAAGATCAGATCTAATGTGTGCCCAGCCTGGTGCGTGGGAGTCATGACAAATTGAGAGAGTCCCAGGTCGCCATGGAAGACACTAGGTCCATCGCCTGAGTGGAGGCCGCGTCGTCGGCATGGACATTGAAGTCACCCAGGACCAAAAGCCCTGGGTACTCCAACGCCCAGCCGGACACCGCCTCCATCAGGGATGGTAAGGCGCTGGCCGGTGCGTTAGGCAGACGGTACACCAGCCAGATTGCCAACCTCTCCCCGACATCCCACGCAAGGCCAACGCACTCAATACCGTTGATGAACAATAATGCCCGGGTGTGGGAGGTAAGTACCCAGCCCTCCATCTAGGGCTAACTTCAGGGCCTGATTCACCTTTTTCCTGGCCCGCTCGAGCCCCGCCGGGTTCCAAGCGGACTGCCAGTACCTGCGAGGCAAAATCGCGGACCAGATGATCCTGACCCCGGGCCACCGCCTCTTTATGGCCCGCAGGTCAGCGATCGCTTGCAATGAGAGGGCCCTGCCCTGCAAGAGGCCCAGGTCATTCCCACCAAGGTGGATGACCAAAACATGGGGCGGGGAACAGGGTCGACTGTCAAACAACAGTGACAGCAACTGGGCCCAACGGAGCCCCCGTCTCCCCAACCATTCAACCGTGGCCCATTCGCTCAGCCCAAGTCGCGAACCGAACGACGATCCTCTGGCGAAATGGCCCGCCCAAAAGATCATGCTGTGCCCGCATATGAGGATCCTCAGCCTCCCTTGACGAGCCACAGCACCTGTAAGCAAAACACAACGTCAGAACAGCACAATAACTCCCCCCCCTACAGGGGCAACAGTGGTCTTACGTAGGCGCGGTAAGCGGAAGACCACCACCGCCCGACCCTCTGCATGGTCGGGCCAGGGTAACCCATGGCTGCGGCAGTCGAGGCCGCCCCAATCCAAAAGGAATGGGTGCCAAACCTGGCTCCACCCAAACCTAGTTTGCCAAGTGCCCGAGTGGTAATTGCCCAAAACTGGTACTTAGTCAACGGGGCCCCGCACTCATGCCAGAAAAAGGGGCCCTAGGCGGTCCCGCGGGCCCGAACATACTCCAGTAAGGCTTGGACCGGGCAAAGTCCAGACTCAGAACATGGGCCGAGCTTAACCGTCGTGCCCTTCCTAAGTTGATCCGTCTTGGAACGGCGGACCTGGAGCACCACATGTCCTCCTTTGAAAGAAACGTCACCACTCCGCAGAGCGGTGTCCAAAGTGTCCCTGCGCGAAGCCTGTACCAGCTCGCTAACCCTTAACGTGCCAAAAAAGGCCGTAAGGGCCGCGGTGTGAAACAAGGCCACTTTGTGGCCAGAACTACAGACTTCAGGCCAGACAGCACCCAGGCCTTTTAATATAGCCGGGGATATGGGCCGTCTGTTATCAGCCCCAGCCCCCTGCCCCCTAGTCCAACCCTCAAGCATTTTCTTAATTCTGAAATCCTCTCCTGCGGCAGGAAAGCCCAAGGCTTTACTTAAAAACGCCAGTGCAGCCAACTGGCCTCTAATGGTTTTTACCTTGATCCCCTTGGTCTTCTGTAGAACACAAAACTGCATCAGATGGGGGACCGGGATGGGCCATACCTCACCCAACCCTGTATTACGGCGGAATACCTTAAACTGCAAAGCCGCGCGCTCATAAGCCCTCCACATGCTTGGGGCCAGTGCTAAAAGGATTGCCCTCCCGGCTTCGACCTGCCAAGCTGCCAAAGGTGGGGTGGCATCCGCAGAGGGTGGGCGTCGGCCTCTGGGGCGAGAAGGCAGAATCGCTCCATCTGTCGGCAAGACAGGGCGTCCGCCACCCCGTTATTCACGCCCGGCACGTGCTTGGCTAAAAACACAACATTTAAGCGGAGGCATCGCAACACGAAAACTCGGGCAAGGGACATCACTGGCTTAGATTTTGACGTCAGTGCGTTAACTACGTGCACAACAGACATGTTGTCGCACCAGAAATGCACTACCCGGTTGGAAAATTGCTCACCCCAGAGGAAAACCGCGACCACAACAGGAAAAAATTCCAAGAAAGTCAGGTTCCTGCAGATCCCAGAGCGCTGCCAGTCCTCAGGCCACTGTTCGGCACACCACTGCCCCCTGAAGAAGACCCCGAAGCCATTGGAACCAGAAGCGTCGGACGAGATTTGAATGTCCGCCTCAACCTTGAGGTCCTCCCGCCAAAAGGAAACCCCGCTGTAACCCTCTAGGAACATCTCCCAAACCTCCAGGTCCCTGCGCATGCTCTCAGTTATCCTGGCCCTGTGGTGGGGGAGCCGGAGATTCGCCATGGCGTTGCATAGGCGCCGAAGAAATGCTCTGCCCGGGGCTACGACCCGGCAAGTGAAATTCAAGTACCCAACGAGCTGTTGTAGCTCAAGGAGGGACACTTTATGTCTCACATTAAATGCTTCCAGCCTGACCCTAAGCTGCCGGACCTTGTCGTCCGGCAGCCGCGAAGTTTGCCGTTTAGTGTCTAATTCAATGCCTAAAAAAGTGATACACATTGCCGGGCCCTCGGTCTTTTCGTGGGCAAGTGGTACCCCCAACTCGTCCGCCAACCTAACAAAGAGGTCAAGCAGCTTGGCGCAAAGGCCGGACCCAGGGGCGCCTGCAAACAGGAAGTCGTCCAGATAATGAACCACTTCGTTGCGGCCTGACTCGCATTTAACCAGCCATTCCAAGAAAGAGCTAAAACGTTCAAAGGCTGCGCAAGACACCGAACGCCCCATTGGAAGCACCCTATCTACATAGAAACTGCCCTCAAATTGGAAACCTAATAACTCAAAGTCATCTGGGTGCACCGGCAGCAGGCGAAATGCAGACTTGATGTCGCACTTTGCCATCTCCGCCCCAGCCCCACAACTTCGGATAACTCTAACAGCCTGATCAAATGATGTGTAACGTACTGAACATAGGTGGTCAGGGATGCCATCATTGACTGATCCCCCGGCGGGATAAGACAAATGATGGATCAACCGGAATTCGCCTGCAGCTTTTTTAGGGACTACGCCTAGCGGTGAGACCCTAAGGTTGGGAACAGGGGGCGCTTCAAAAGGGCCAAGGACTCGCCCTTCGTCACACTCCTTCCGAATTTTGTCCCTGACCACGTGCTCTAAACCCACAACAGAACGCAAATTGGATGCCATGCTGGGTGCCCAGGGCCCCAAATAAGGGATGCGAACATAAAACCCTTCAACAAATACTTCTTATCTGCGACCCTTGGGTACTCTTCGATAAACTGTTCAAGGACCTTCAGCCGAATGGGGCTGGGGCCCTTTACCCAGTGGCTGGGAACCGCCGCCGCCCCCGGGGCGCTTGGGCCCGCCCTTTGGCTTGGCCTTACTGCACGCCGAGAAGGCGTGGGCACCACCACATAACGGGCACTCGTGCTTAAACCTACAAGCTTTCCGCGAACAGACTCCCTGAGAGGTGTACTCCCAACACAACAGCTGGGGTTGAACCGGCTGACCCGCCGTAAAGCGGGCTGTTGGGTTAAATGCCTGTTTGTGGACCAAATGCCCACTATCGGCTCTATCCCCAAGGTTCGGCTTAGCCGGGGCCATCAGTTGTAACCACAACTGTTGATTGATTTGGTCCCAAGGCAATAGAGGGTTGATGGCCGCCCTCATGCGGAACGTCTCATCATATTGTAACCAAGCTGACCCCGCGAAATCGGAGTAGGCCCGGTAGATGATGTCGCAGTATTGGAAAAGAGCGGCAGCCCTGTGCGGCTGTGCCCTGGCAATGACACCGGCGTAGATGAGGAAACCTGGAAGCCAGTTGGCCCAAGTCCTATCCACCTTCCGCCTCCTGAGCTTCTCCTTCTCCTTCTCATCTAGGTCCTCCTTGCTCTTCTTTTCCAATTCCCTGTACAGTAGACTAAAGACGTCCACATACTCCCCTCTCAAGATCTTTTCCCTAGTAGCGGGAGTTAGGTGGTCCCCCAATGGCATTGCAGGATCACCGAACGGGATAGACAGAAGAGGGATGGACCCGTAAGGGTTATGGGAGTAACCCCAAGGGTTGCAAGCCACCGCCGGCCACCTAAAAGGATAGGCTCCAGGCATTTGACCGCCCCAAGGCAGAACCCCCGTAGCCGCGCTGGCCGCCGCCGAGCCAGGAACAGTTGGCAACCCCCCGGCCACAGGCAATGACTGACCCCAGTATGCCTGAGGGTACTGTCCACGCCCCGGTGGGCAACCACCCGCCGCCCATGAAGGCCCTGGTGTTGCTGGAAGCGGCCCCTGTCCGCCCTCGGGAGGGGTTGGGGCCCACCCACGCCCACCAGACTGTGGTGGCGACGTTGGCCCCCACACCCCCCAAGGCCGGTGAGAATGTTGTGTAGGCATCAACGCCCTACCTTCCTCAGAAGCAGGAGTCACTGCCACAGCCAAAGGTGGCTCAATCTGCTGATGATCATCAGCTCCCTCTTGTTCGCCACCATTACCGCCAGGCGCGACCTCCTGGTCTGTCTCAGCTTCCTGCGCCTGCTCCGGCCTTGATCCGGCGACCATGTTCTCCTGTAGGAAAGAAAGCCTGGCCAACAACTCACGCTCAAAAGTGATGGTCCCTGATCTTCCCGTGGCACTATGGCGCCCCGGCCATGCTGTCTGGGAACCGGACGCCCCTTGCTCATCCTCCATCACCCGGACCCAGTCTAATATAGCCTGGCGTATATCAGTGGTGTCAAGATCTTCGCTAGGGGGGTCAGAGCTCCTCCTTTTAGCCGCAGTCTTAGCAGGCTGTTTGCCCTTAGAAGGGCCCTGGCCTTTCTTGGGTGCCATGTTAATGCGGCCACCAAAGCTAATCCCTGGCAAAGGCAACAACCAGCAGCCAAGCTCTAATACCCCACTGTGCAGTAGAAAGTGGAGCTCCAAAGCATGTGCCACAGAAGAAGGTGGGGTTGGGGGGGGCAGGCACTATGTTCCCCAAAAGACAAAAGACAATGGAGGGGGGTGGAGAGCATCCAACCCCCACAATAACAGCCAATGGGACCTGCCTCCCAGCCCACAATCCCCAGAACCGATGAAGAGCGCTCCAAGATAGGCGCCGCAAAGCAGCCTCCAATAACCCGCTTCCCGCGCCTACGGCCCAGCGGGAAGCACCGGAAAAAACCAGGGGAGAAGAGGGAAAAGAAGGGGGGGTTGAAAACCGCCCGCTCGCAAGCCCTCCCAACTGCTGCGCCGCGCCCCACAAGCCTCGTGCACTGACGAGTGTGCTCAGCTGAGCTGGCTCCAATGCCGCGTCGCCGTCAGCTGTCTCCTCCCGGCTGCAGGCACTGCAAGGCGCGTCCGCCTCGCGTCACTCCAGGCGTCCTTGCTCCGCGCGCCGCCTCAAGCCAGGAGCCGATGACGCAGTTCCAAAGAGCAGCCGCAAACGCTGCTCCTGTCCCAACGACTCCACGGAACTGCGTGGAGACGCCCGGGGCAGAGGCTACTTAAAGCCTTTGCCCCCGCCCCCAGAGAAATCCCCGGATGCCCGGGAACTGCTCTCTCTCCTGTCGGGGCTGCAAAAGACGGCCCCACGGCGCGCAGCCACGTTGCGGCGCGGCCGGGGTGGGGCTGAATTCCCTGTGAAAAGATTGTTATGCATAAAGCACACAAACTTTCCATGAATTCAAGAAAGAAGACCTTTTGTTAGACTAAGGGGGGAGGGAAACAACAAAAAATAAATATTGAAATGGTTTTTATATTGTAATAATGAGCCAATATGGATTGCCCATTTCTGGCACTGCTTTTGTTTATGTTACTATGGTTTCTGGCCATGCTTTCACTTATGTATGAATGTGTATATCTTGATCACCTAGGCTACAATATGTTGCTTGCCATAAAGGCACATGAATTGATTCAGTTTATAGCATGTCACTTATATATGTCCCTTATTATTGCTCATGTACCTAAAAGCTAAAATGAGTTTTTGTATTTTTATTATTGCTTATGTATATTCATCCTGTATTTTTACAACACCGCTAATAGTGACCATTCACAAAGAATTCCCCAATACCAAGACACATAGCTTTCCCTCATACATATAGAACTTACTTTTTGATAATTGACATTCCCATCACCCTTTTGTCTCAACTGTGTTTTTAACCTTGGTTGTTTGAAACCTAAATGAGAGCACATCATGCAATCTGGCCTACACTCTCCAGGGACTGTACAGTGCGGGAGGGGGGAGAGCTGATACTAGGGTGCTATTATATAAAGAGGGTAGCCTAATTTCAACAGAGACCTGGTGGGCCCTCTCACGCTAGAGGGGGTAGCCTGGCCTTACATGGTGGGCCCTCTCACGCTAGCCTGCATACCCAGCCCCATGATGGAGACTTAAACAGCTCTGTGGTGGAAAAACTGGCCTGCCTAGCCAAAAGTAGGCACCTGAATGGCCCTTCTCCCCCATGCATGTATTCTTTCTGGATGAACAAAAAAATAAAGATTCAGATGTGCCAGTGTGAATGCATACATCTATTATTGTTTGTTTCCCACTTGTGGCATATCTATTACCCCATCTTTAGTAGTATACCCTTTTATTAACTTCTGGTAATATTATTTCATTCCTTCCTGGGAATGTCAAGATCAAATTGTTATTTTGCTGCCCCTTGTAAGCAGCCATATAATAAAATAAAAGAGAGCGGGATGTAGAACCATATAGCTGAAATGGTGCCTTGACACTGTGACTGGTCACAAGTATGGGAGTATCACGAGTTACCGGTAGTTTAGCTACCCAGACAAAGCCCAGCTGGGACTTTCGAAATGTGGGGAAATAGAAATGTTCTAACGTCTGTCACATTGAGGCAAAAGAAAAAACTTCTAAATCATAGTCTCTTAAGATTCTTGTTAATTTGTCCATTTCACTCCATATCTTAACTTTTACAATCCAATCCCATGTCTCTGGTATTTTTTCTTGCTTCCACAACTGCACATATAATGTCCTAGCAGCTGAAAGCAAGTACCAAATTACAGTTCTATCTTCTTTTGGAAATTTTTCCATTTGTAATCCCAACAGAAAAGTCTCTGCAACTTTCTTAAATTCATATCCCAAGATCTTAGAAATTTCTTGTTGAATCATCTGCCAATACTTTTTTGCTCTTTCACAAGTCCACCACATATGGTAGAAAGAACCATCATGTTTTTTTACATTTCCAACATCTATCTGGCATCTTGTTGTTCATCTTTGCCAAATTTTTAGGAGTCATATACCATCTATACATCATTTTAAAACAGTTCTCTTTAATACTATGACACATCGAAAGCTTCATAGAATTTTTCCACAAGTATTCCCAAGTTTCCATCTGTATTTCTTTATTTACATTAATTGCCCATTTAATATTCTCTTTAATACTATGACACGTCGAAAGCTTCATAGAATTTTTCCACAAGTATTCCCAAGTTTCCATCTGTATTTCTTTATTTCTTTATTTACATTAATTGCCCATTTAATCACTACTTCATCCTCCGCAGACCATTTTAAAAGTAATTTATATATTTTTGAAATTAATTTTTCATTGTCTCCAAGCAGAACTTTTTCCATTTCTGTTTGTTCTTTTCTTATTCCTTCAGTTTTGATATCATTATCCACCAAACTCTTTATTTGTTGCATTTGGAACCAGTCATATTTATTATTCAGCTCTTCAGCAGTTTTCAATTCTATTTTGCCACTTTGTATTTTTAATAATTGATTATATGACAACCACATTTCTTCACCTATCTCAGCTGTTATTTTTATTACTTCAGCTGGCACTATTCATAACAGTTTTCTGTCATCTCCATATTTCTTATATTTCATCCATGTATTTAACAAATTATTTCTTATATAATGGTGAGAGAAAAAACATCCATCTTCTTTTTTCCATAATACAAATACACGTGCCAGCCAAATTTATTTCTGTGACCTTCCAGTGCTAAGAGTTTTTTATTTAACAGCATTATCCATTTTTATCCACACTAAACAAACTGCTTCCTGATATAATTTTAAATTCGGTAATTGAAATCCACCTCTCTCTTTTGCATCTGTCAAAATTTTCATTTTGATCCTTGGTTTCTTCCCAGCCCACACAAATTCTGAAATTTTTCTTCGCCATTTATCAAATTGTTTACTATCTTTCACAATAGGAATAGTTTGAAACAAATACATTATTCTTGGTAGAATATTCATTTTAATTGCAGCTATTCTACCCAGCAATGACAAATTAAGTTTATTCCATTTTAACATATCTACATCTATTTTACACCATAGCTTCTCATAGTTATTTTTGAACAAATCAATATTCTTCATTGTTATCTCCACACCCAAATATTTTACCTTGGAGGTAACTTCACAGCCCTTCAGTCTCTGCAAGGCCTGTTGCTTATTTGTTTGCATATTTTTACATTAAAATTTTGATTTTTCTTTGTTAATACAAAGTCCCGCTAACTCCCCATATTCTTGTATTTTAGCTAACAAAGGTGTAACTTGTATGGGATTTTCATTTATAAACATTATATCATCTGCAAATGCTCTGTATTTGTAAGTAAATCCTTTTATTTTTAATCCTTCTATTTCTTTATCTTCTTGAATCTGCATCAGTAATATTTCAAAACTCGTTATAAACAACAATGGGGAAAGCGGACAGCCTTGTCTTGTACCTTTGCTAATTATCATATATTCTGTAAGATCTGTTTATACATAGCCTTGCATGTTGTTCAGTATATATTGCTGTTATCATTCTTATAAAGCTTTCTCCCAGATCCATTTTCTCCATTACTGCAAACATAAAGTCCCAGTTTAAATTGTCAAATGCTTTCTCTGCATTCGCAAAGAATAATGCTACTTCCTTTTCTGGATGTCTTTCATAATATTCTACAATATTTACAACCGTTCTAATATTGTCTCTTATTTGCCTTTTGGGAAGAAACCCCACTTGTTCTTCCTTTATAAAATTTATCAAATGTTGTTTAAGCCGTTCTGCCAAGATTCTTGTATATATTTTATAGTCATTATTTAATAGCGAAATTGGTCTGTAATTTTTTACATTTGTGACATCTCTATCTTTCTTTGGTATCAACGAAATAACAGCTTCCCTCCATGTATTTGGTATTTTTCCTTTTATTCTTATCATGTTCATCAACTTCTGCAATTTTGGTATTAACTACTCTTTAAAGGTTTTAAAGTATTTAGCTGTATATCCATCTGGCCCAGGTGCCTTTCCATTTTTCATTGCGTTAATTGCTGCTTCAATTTCTATTTTTTCAATTGGATCATTCAAAATTTTTCGCATATTTTCTGTTAAGGGTTCTATTTTTATCTTTTGTAAATATTCATGCATCTTTTCTTTATTTATTTTAACACGTTTAAACAACTTTGCATAATACTTAAAAATTCTCTTTTTATTCCCTCTTGGCTAACCACCTCTCTTCCATCTACCACAATTTTATTAATAATTTTATTTTCTCTCTTTTTCTTCAGTTGCCAAGCCAAATATTTTCCAGGTTTGTTTGCTCCCTCAAAAGATTTCTGCTGCAATCTTTTCAAATTCCATTCCAATTCTATATTTAACAAATGTCTCATTTGCATTTGTAGTATTGTAATTTCCCTTATAATTTTCTTTTTCTCTTGCCTTTTTCTCAACTCCCCTTCTTTTTTCTTTATTTCATTTTGAATGTCCAATAACTGTTTTTCTTTTGCTCTCTTATCTTTATTATTCAAAGTAATCAATATTCCTCTCATTACTGCTTTACAGGCATCTCAGACATCTGAAATTCTATATCCTCTTTGTCATTCATTTGAAAGAAAGCTTTAGTTTCATTTTCTAGGGATGTCACTATTTCTTTATTCTGTAGT
The DNA here is from genome assembly GCF_032191835.1 of Heteronotia binoei. Taxonomy (NCBI): domain Eukaryota; kingdom Metazoa; phylum Chordata; class Lepidosauria; order Squamata; family Gekkonidae; genus Heteronotia; species Heteronotia binoei. The sequence goes on along the minus strand of NC_083228.1, from coordinate 71,334,682 downwards.
AAATCTTCATTCAATCTCCATCTTCTCAACTTCTTAGACAATTTTGTAATCCACATTATTGGGTTATGGTCAGCCTCAATTTTAGGTAAAATCTCTGTTTTCCTTGTTATAAGGCCTAAATCTTTAGTGCCCCACAACATGTCAATTCTGGAAAAAGTTTTATGTCTTGCTGAAAAAAAAGGTATAGTCCCGCACTTCAAAATTAAATTTCCTCCATATATCCTCCAAATTTTCTTGTTTGACCAATTAAAAAAAAAGACTTTGGCAATTTTCCTTCTTTATTATTATTCCCCCCCCCCGACCTATCCAGTGTATTCTTAATTGTTCCATTAAAGTCCCCCATTATCAAAACATGGTCATAAGTCAGTTCATCAAATTGTTGTATAATGTCTTTTTAAAAAAAGGATCTTTTGCACCATTTGGTGCATACAGTCCCAATAACAGCTTTTTTTTGCATTTAATATAATCATACATATTTTTAGTCCCTTCAGGATCTTCCTCTAAAAATTCTGCAATTATTTTTATTATATATTCTTTCAAGTCACCATCTTCCTTTTCAGGTACTCCTCTCAGATGTATCTGAGTCTCCATCAATTTGCAGTCATGGATTGCCACTTTTTCTTGTATTTTCAACAAGGTGGAGTCATGTACTTTCATTCTCCCTTCAACCTCCTGCACTTTCTTAGATGCTTCCTCTGTCTCATTTCTGAGATCTTCAATATCTTTTTTAATCTCTTCTATAATTTCTTTTTTAGATGCAGTTATCATCTCTTTCATGCCTCTCATCATTCTGGCCTCCATTGCCTCTAATTGTTCCTGCATTTTCTCCAGTGAGGTAGCCCTTGCACAGGTTTGTTTGTGTTCTGACATTTAAAAACACCAAAAATTTTGATCTCACCAATTTCAAATCTGACCATCTAGTTCAAAAGATCAGAGCTTGCATTTTTCAACAAGCCTAATTTCACCATCCTCAGAGCTTCCCAGATAGAGATATTAATTTTTAAAGTTTTTAAATCCTTCAAAATGGCAATCGCAACTTTTTGCTTCTCTTTAAAAAAAAAATCTTTTTTTCTTTTAAAGGCTTCTAAAGTCCATTCTAAATAATATGTCCAATAGTATTTATCTTTTTATCATCACCTCAATTGTTTCCAACAATTTTTAATGCCCCGAACACTTTAAAAACATTATTTTAATTTTAACCTCCTTGAAATGGCCGCCGATGTTTCTCTATGGTATTATAGTCCTAGAGTAGACTTTTCATCTGCTACTATCTGCTTTACTTGCCACCAAATCTCATTTTCACTGGTAAAGAGATCTCACAATACTTGATTACTTCCTGTGTTGATTGTATATGCTGCAGATCTGTGACGATGGTGCTCTTTTTTCAAAACCACAAGTGGACCAAACAATAAATTCCTTCCCACTTTTTAGCACTGTCCTTTAAATTTACGAAGTCCAAATTTCACCTCTTCATCCCTTCTTCTTCCAAGCTTTCTAAATTTCCATTTCCCACCTTCTGAATTTATTCTATTTCACTATAAATAATCCCAGAATGAAATATAGTAATCTGTACCTTTTCTGCCAATTATCCAGATCCACACCGGTCTTGTGTAGTTTTAGATGTTTAGTAATGTCCAAGAAGGTTAGGATTCTGTCGAGCTTATGTCAAATAAATGACTCTGAGAACTTCTGCAGATGAAGAAATGCAACTCTTCTCCAGAGACCCCTCAAAGCCTCAAAGGAGCCCCCCCCCCAGGACTCCCTTTTAGCCAAGGTAAATCTCCTCAAAGTTTTCTGTGCATATCTTGGACTAATCTCTAACTGAGAAAAGTAGGCAGTAGACATTAATTTGCCTTTCACTACCCTGAACAGAAGTTCCAGCCTGCTCCTGTTATTAGAAGCAGCTCAGCTCGGCATTTTCCTCCCCTGGAAGTGTATCCCGCCAATTCTTGAAGAGGTTTGTATGCATGGATTTCTCACATTGTATCTTCTCAACATTCCTGTGAGGTAGGATAGGCTGAGAGAAAATGAGTGGCCCATTGGTAACCTAATGAGTTTTGTGGCATGCAGAAAGTCCAGGTTCAATCCCTTGTGCCTTCAACTGAAAACAGAGATGCCAGCCTCCAGGTATGACCCGGTGAACCTCCAGAATTACAGCTCATCTCCAGACTACAGAAATCAGTTCCCTTGGAGAAAATGGATGCTTTGGACAGTGGACTCTATGGCATTATACCCCACTGGTGTATCTGTCTTCCCCAGGTTTCACCCCCAAACCTCCAGGAGTTTCCCAATCTGCAGCTGGCATCTCTACTCCCCCATTCTCTGCTGATGGCCAGAGGGGACCTGGCAACCTCAGTTGAAAGGATCAGGTAGTAGGTGCTGTGAAAGACCTCTACATTGGACCCTGGAGAGCTCCTACCAGTCTGAGTAGGCAATATTGATACTGACGACCCATGGTCTGATTTAGAATAGGACACATTCAGGCCTCGGATTCAGTAGGAGCTCACAGGAGCACAGCTCCTGAACCTTTCTGAGGGTTGCCCTTCCTCCTTCCCACCTTCCCCATTGAATAGTAGGTGCAGCTGCATAACAATCCCTGTATGAGCTCCACCACCTATTTTTCTACAAAACGACCCCTGGATATATCCATGTATGTTCATGTGTGGTAAGGAGGGATCCTAACCTGGTTTTTCTAAAGTCCAGAGAACATCCTACCCATCATGCTGCACAAATTTTAGTAAATGATTCCATTTTTTTTCACCTTTTTGTGACTTGTATAATTTCACATACACACGCACATCCTTTAACTTCTTCCTAGATGTTTTTAGTGATGCCATCAAGAATGTGAATCTTGGAATCTGGGAGAACATTGATTAAGAGCCAGTGTAGCAGAATTCTCTTTAGTGAAAACACTGCAATAATGTAGTATTTGAGCTGTCTCTTTAACACCTAGTTTTGTTCTACTTCTAACATATGCTCTTCAGGAAAGCAATATATATACACAATATATATATATATAGTAATGAAATTACAAAAAATGCAATTTGCAATTGCTATCAGAAAGTGCAATTGCTATCAGAAAGACAACCTGGATGCACCCACGGTCCAAGCATTGGCACCTTATCGACTACATTCTGGTGCGCCAGAAAGACCTTCGAGATGTCTTACACACCCGAGTAATGCCCAGCGCAGAATGTCATACGGATCATCGTCTTGTACGCTGCAATCTCCGTCTTCACTTTAAACCCACACCCAGGAGAGGAGGTATCCCTCGGAGGAAGTTTCAGGTTGGCAGCCTCCAGTCAGCCAAAGTTAAAGCTGCCTTCCAGGCAAAACTCCAGTCAAGAATTGAGGACCTCAGTTGCCCCACAGACCCTTCTCCAGAAGCACTCTGGGAACACCTAAAAACTACCGTCCTGCAGATCTCTGAAGAAGTCCTCGGGTTCTCCACAAGGAAGAACAAGGACTGGTTTGATGAGAACAATCAAGAGATCCAAGAATTACTGGCAAAAAAGAGATCTGCCTACCAAGCACATCTTGCTCAGCCCTCCTGTCCTGGGAAAAAAGCAACCTTTCGCGCTGCATGTAGCAACCTCCAGCGCCAGCTTCGAGACATTCAGAATGAGTGGTGGACCAAGCTTGCAGAGAGAACCCAGCTGTGTGCAGACACTGGTGATTTAAGAGGGTTCTACGAAGCCCTGAAGGCAGTATATGGTCCATCATATCAGGCTCAGAGTCCCTTGCATAGTGCAGACGGCCAAGTGCTCCTCACAGACAAGGCATCCATACTGAACCGGTGGTCAGAGTATTTTCAGGTTCTCTTCAGTGCCAACCGCGTAGTTCAAGATTCAGCAATCCACCTCACCCCACTTCAACCGGTGAAAACAGAGTTGGATGAGATCCCCACCCTAGAAGAGACTGTTAAAGCCATCAAGCAACTGAAAAGTGGCAAGGCAGCAGGAGTTGATGGAATTCCACCAGAGATCTGGAAGCATGGGGGCACAGTACTACATAGCTCACTTCACAAAGTACTTGTCACCTGCTGGGAACAAGGCAAATTACCACAGGACTTTCGCGATGCAATCATCATCACCCTATACAAGAACAAAGGGGAAAAGTCAGACTGCTCCAACTACCGGGGGATAACCCTGCTCTCCATCGCAGGCAAAATCCTTGCCAGAATACTCCTGAACAGACTGGTGCCCACCATTGCAGAAGAACTCCTCCCAGAGAGCCAGTGCGGCTTCAGAGCTAACAGGAGCACCACCGACATGGTATTTGTTCTCAGGCAGCTCCAAGAGAAATGCAGGGAACAGAACAAGGGTCTGTATGTGACTTTTGTCGACCTTACCAAAGCTTTCGATACCGTTAGCAGGAAAGGCCTGTGGCAAATCTTGGAACGTTTAGGATGTCCCCCAAGGTTCCTCAGCATGATCATCCAGCTACACGAAGACCAGCGAGGCCAAGTCAGACACTGCAACGACCTCTCGGAGCCCTTCCCAATAGGCACAGGTGTAAAGCAAGGCTGCGTTCTCGCGCCAACTCTCTTTACGATCTTCTTTAGCATGATGCTTCAAAGAGCCGCAGTAGATCTAGATGAGGACGATGGTGTCTACATCCGCTATCGCACCGATGGCAGCCTGTTCAACCTGAGGCGACTAAAGGCACACTCCAAGACAATGGAAAAACTCATCCGAGAGCTACTGTTTGCTGATGATGCTGCACTCGTCTCCCACTCGGTATCAGCTCTGCAGCATATGACGTCCTGCTTTGCAGAGGCTGCCAAGCTATTCGGCCTAGAAGTTAGTCTGAAGAAGACAGAAGTTCTCCACCAGCCTGCACCCCAGGAAGATTATCACCCTCCCTGCATCACTGTGGGTGAATCAGTTCTGAAGACAGTCCAGCAGTTCAGCTACCTGGGGTGCATCATCTCCTCAGATGCCAAGATCGACAAGGAGATTGACAACAGGCTGGCAAAGGCAAACCGTGCATTTGGCCGACTGCACAAAAGAGTGTGGAGCAACAAGCATCTGAAAAAAGGCACAAAGATCAATGTTTACAAAGCGGTTGTGATGACAACCCTCATCTATGGCTCCGAATCGTGGGTTTTATACCGTCATCACCTGCGACTCCTTGAGCACTTTCATCAGCGCTGCCTTCGCACCATCCTCAACATCCACTGGAGTGACTTTGTGACCAACACTGAAGTCCTCAAGCGGGCAGAGGTTACCAGCATCGAGGCACTGCTGTTGAAGACGCAGCTGCGCTGGGCAGGGCATATTTCTAGGATGGAAAACCACCGCCTTCCCAAGATTGCCCTGTATGGCGAACTCTCCACCGGCCATCGAAATAGAGGGGCACCAAAGAAGAGGTACAAGGACTCCTTGAAGAAATCCCTTAGCACCTGTCACATCAACCATCACCAGTGGTCTGACCTAGCCTCAGATCGCAAAGCATGGAGGCACACCATCCACCAGGCTGTCTCTTCCTTTGAGAACACACGCATAGCTGGTCTTGAGGACAAAAGGAGATTGAGGAAGAATCGCACTGCTACAGGACCAACCCTAAATCAGACTTTTCCCTGCAGCCGCTGTGGCCGGACCTGCCTGTCCCACATTGGTCTTGTCAGCCACCAGCGAGCCTGCAGCAAACGTGGACTATTGCACCCTTCTTAAATCTTTGTTCGCGAAGCCAAGCCGAGAGAGAGAGAGAGATCAGAAAGTGGACTGCGTCTAATCAACTTATGCTGCAAACAACAACTTACAAATTTATCTTTATGTTGGGCTGATTAGATTTATTTTTATCATAGTTCACTCGCAGACTAATGAAGAGTGGAAATTCTATTTATTGAGAATGCCTGGAAACAGAATAAAATATCACTTTAGATGAATGTAACTAAGAACATACCAGCTTACTTACAGAAAGAATCAGCAAGAATTTGGAATCACTGTCACATCAAAAATGGAAATCAATCTCTTACTAGGCCAGTCATTTAACCTTTGATTTGATGCTATCTGTCTGGATGAATGGACTGAAGTTAAAAGGCAGATTCACCAGACTGATCCTAAAAGAATCAACATCCATGAAAAACACCCATCTGTTTCCACCTAACATATTTCTTCTTTGCTAAAGCAGAAAACAGTGGTCATTATGAAGTGATCTATCTACCAGTTGCTAGAGTAAATGTTCTTATTTATTTATTTTAGTTAATTTTTATCCTGCCCTTCCCATGAATGAGCTCAGAACAAGTAACATTAGATTAAACCAATAAATCAAGCATTAAAATTTATTTTTTTTTTAAAAAAAAAACTTTAACGCCAACAAGATAGAGTTCAGACCATGGTGTCCTGATAGCATTTAGTATAAAATATAGTAAATATCCTGCTCTCTTATTTCACTTGAAGTGTATAATGAGGCCTGAGCTAAAAGGGGGACTATTTTTGTAAATGTTTTTGTCCTTCTGCACAGAATTCCATGTTCAGTATGAAAGAGATCATGGAGATGTGCATGAATGATAGTAATGAAGGAACATATTGCTCTGTCACTCCTTGTGTACATTGTGTTGGTAGGCACTGAGTAAGAGAACAGGGGAGCAAGGGGCAACAGGCTAGGTCTCTCTTTTTCCTTCCACTCATGGTAAAAAAACCCAACAAAACCCAAGGATTCTCTTATCCTCAGCAATGTTCCTATGAGGTCTGATTGATTATGTGGCATGGTCCTGTCATCATACGGCCTATATGATCCCTGATAGGCTGGGAATGTGTAGCTAGCAGCAAAAATACTTCCATTTTGCTGTTTACAGCTCAGCACTGACAGACAGCAAACAATTTGAAAATGGAAACTTCTTGAGAGGTGTTGGGACCTCAAGCTCCCTTCTTTTCCCAATAGGGTTCAATAAGAAGCTGTCATGATCCTGGGCCTAGTGAGGTCTATAGGCTCCAGAGAAGTCTGCCTAGGAGTTACGAAAGAAAGCCTACATCTCCCAAGGTCCCCTCTGTCCCTCTGATTGGGTGGCAAGGTTTTGGAGGTAAACTAGCCCAGAGAGGGGTGGGACCTGGGAGTAGAGCATAAAAAAGCCAAGCACAGACAGGGTGGGTTCTCTCTGGGAAAGCTGCAAGAGAGAAGGCAGCAGAAGACATCCCTTACCCAATGTGGTGAGCAGGGAATGTCTAGTTAGTTGCATCAGGGCTTATGTTTACTGTATATATTTCATTATTTTTAATCACATTATTTGAGCACTGTAAATAAACTGCTGTTAGGGTTGCCAATCCCCAGGTGGGGGCAGGGGATCCCCCAGTTCAGGCTGGGGGCCACATTTGCCCTCCTGGAAGAAGGAGAGCAGGCATTGACAGCCCCAGCCCATCCGGGGCTTGAGCGGGGCGTGGCGCCAGGGCTATATAAGCCCTGGCCCCGCCCGACTCAGTGCGGCTGTCTTCTTGGCTCTCTGACGGAGAGACTCGGGTCGGTACCGTCGTCATCGGCGGGCCTCGGAGCGGCGAGGGACCATAGCGTTGGGATCGGAGCGTTGGCGCAGGCGGAGGCAGTAGCGCGTGCGGCCGGTGCTTGATCGTTGGCTTTGTTTCTTCAGTAAAACGCGGTTTGGTGATATGCTCGGGGGGGCTGTTGGCGCTGGTGGTGGCTGACTGGGGAGGCCCTTGGGGTGATTGAGGGAAATTGCCCGTGGCCAGCGGCAGCCGGCTCAGCCGAGGCGGCAGCTTTACTGGGCGTCGTCCTCTGGTGGCGGGTTGCCTCTGGCTCTGCATTAGGTGCTGGTGGCGGGCATTTTCACGGCGGGAGTCCCCTGTTTTAAGGCAGCTCTCTTCCCTGGGCTATAGGGTGGCCCCGTGCTTTGCACGAGGCGCGCACGGCGGCCATTTTAAATCCCTACTTGGGCGGCAACAAGGCCGCTCGGCGGCCATTTTAAACCCCTATTTGGGCAGCAGGATTCACGGCGGCCATTTTACTGTAATGGCCATTTTCTGTAGCGCAGCGAGGCGCATTTTAGGGCGGGCAAGCTCACCGGCGCGTGTAGGGGACATTTCTGGTCCCTATTTGGGCACTGTGGTTTGAACAAGGGGCCTGTGGCAGGGCTGATCCAGGGGGTTGAGTGCCTCTGTGGACACCGGCATCGCCAGCTGCTGTTTAGAAGGCCTTAAAGGGGGGTGTAGCTGCCTGCGTTACTGCTGAGGCGCTTTTAGCGGCCCTGTGGCACAGTGTGGTAAGGTAGCAGTACTGTGGTCTGAACTCTGCTCACAAACTGAGTTCGATTCCGGCGGAAGCTGGATTCAGGTAGCAGGCCCAAGGTTGACTCAGCCTTTTAGGGGGAGTTAACCGCTTCTTTGCCACACTTAACACGGTGGTTGTGGGGTGCTTGGATTGAATCTAAGTACGGTCATCAGTATGGCACCTAAGAAGGGTCAAGGTAAGGCCAAGGGTAAGCAGCCGGCGCGTGCACCCCGTGTGTGCCCGGTTGAGGAGCATGGTCAGGGGGAGCAGGTCCGTTTGGCCATTATTAATCAGATGGAAGCTTTAGAGCAGCAGCGGCTCGCTGCGGGGGCTCCCATATGGCAGGGGCGCCGCCGCGCTTCTGGGCGGTCGACGCGCCTTACCTTTGAAGCAGAGATGCTGGCTCGACTGTCTGCATTGCAGGGCGGAGGGCTGGTGCCTGATTTGCGGATGGAGCCAGTCGACGAGGATGACCCTGGAGAGGGACCATCAGGTGACCAACGGAGCGGTGGCGACTATGGAGGCGGAGTGCCGCAGACCCCCGATGGTGGTGGTACTCCCGATGGTGCTGGGGGTAAGTCGTTGCCACACCAGACTCCCGGGTGGCCCTGGGGACCCATTCAGATGCCCGCCCTCCCCCCTGGGTTGGGTGGGAGTAATTGGGGTGTTGGGCAGCTCGGCACACCCGCTGACCAGCTGCCCTGGCCTTGGGGTTTCCAGCGTTCAGTTATTCAGGGGCCCGGGTTGGGCGGTGTTGGCTTGCAGTCAGATGGCCTGCAGGTAGGCGCGGCGCCATCAGCAGTTCCTACGGGGCCACCTCCCCAAGGGGTTTTGCCTTGGGGTGGGCAGCAATATGCCCAGCTGCAGGGTATGTGCCCTCCTGGGCTTGGAGGCGGGTGGTTTTACCCGCCGAACCCTTATGCTAGTATACCATTACACGCGCTCCCATTTGGAGACACCTAGTTGCCTCTGGGGGATCATTTAACCGGGACTACCCGGGAAAAGATCCTGCATGGAGAGTATATGGATGTTTTTGGCCTTCTCTATAGGGAGCTCGAGAAGAAAAGTAAAGATGAGCTCGACGAGAAGGATAAAGAAAAGTTAAAACGCCGTAAAGTTGATAGGACTTGGGCGAACTGGCTGCCTGGCTTCTTAATTTATGCAGGCGTTATTGCCAGGGCGCAGCCGGCCCGGGCAGCGACCCTTTTTCAATATATTGATATTATTTACAGGGCATATACGGACTTCGTCGGTGCAGCATGGCTGCAATACGACGAAGCCTTCCGTATGAGGGCTGCGGTCAACCCTGGGTTGCCTTGGGACCAAGTCAACCAGCAGCTGTGGCTGCAGCTGATGTCCCCGGCGAGGCCTAATGCTGGTGACAGGTCTGACAGCGGACATTTAGTCCAAAAGCAACATCAGCAGCTTGCTGCAGGGGCCCGCCCGTCGGCGGGCCAGCCGGTTCAACCCCGGCTGCTATGCTGGGAGTTCACTTCTAAGGGAGTGTGCACCCGGAAGCTCTGCAAGTTCAAGCACGAGTGCCCGCTGTGTAGCGGGCCTCATGCCCAGTCCGCCTGTAGCAGGTCCAAGCCAAAAGCTTGGGTCAAACGCCCCGGGGGCGGCGGTAACAGTCAGCAGCCCCCTGGAAAAGGGGCCCAGCCCCATTCGGCTGAGGGTCCTCAATAAGTTATTGAGGAAGTACCCGCGCAAGGCCGATGGGCAATATTTGTTGGAGGGGTTTTCCTTCGGGTTCAGGATTCCTTACCAGGGGCCCAGGGCCCCTTTTTTGGCTCCTGAGCTTAAGTCAGTGCTGGGTCTTGAACATATAGTTCGAGCAAAGATCGCCAAGGAGTGTAAGGAGGGTAGGGTCCTTGGCCCCTTTGATTCGCCTCCGGTCGCGACGTTGAGGGTATCTCCCCTGGGGGTGGTGCCTAAGAAGGCACCTGGAGAGTATCGTCTCATCCATCACCTGTCCTATCCCAAAGGGGCGTCGGTCAATGACGCCATCCCTGAGGAACTGTGTTCGGTGCGGTACACTTCATTTGACCAAGCGGTCAAAGTAGTGCGGGGTTGCGGCATTGGGGCCGAGATGGCGAAATGTGACATTAAGTCAGCATTTCATCTCTTGCCAGTGTACCCTGAGGATTTCGAGCTCCTGGGTTTTTGCTTCGAGGGCAAATTCTATATGGACTGCGCCCTCCCTATGGGTTGCTCGGTATCCTGTGCCGCATTTGAGCGCTTTAGTTCCTTCGTTGAGTGGGTACTGCGGGACAGGACGGGGTGCAAAGACACGGCACATTACCTGGATGACTAACTTCTGGTTGGTCCTCCGGGCACTGGGCAGTGCGCCAGGTTGTTGGGGGCCTTTCAAGAGTTGGCCAGCGAGCTGGGGGTTCCTTTGGCGCAGGAGAAGACTGAGGGACCCAGTGCGGTACTTACTTTTCTGGGGATTGAGCTGGACGCCCACAAACAGTCTTCTCGGCTGCCAGAGGCAAAAGTAATGGACCTTAGAGCTCGGTTGGCTACACTGAAGGGTCGGCGCAAGGTTTCGTTGCTGGAGTTGCAACAGTTGGTGGGTCACCTTAACTTTGCGTGCAAAGTGGTGGCACCAGGTAGGGCTTTCTTGCGGCGTCTTTGTGACGCTATGCGGCAGTTGCGTTCCCCCTATCATCGTGTCCGTGTGACCGCAGGAATGTGGGCGGACCTTGAAGTTTGGGAGTTGTTTTTGGAAGCGTTCAATGGCGTTTCCTTTTGGAGGGAGGAGTTAAGGATCGAAGCTGAGCTTCAGATCTCCTCAGATGCCTCTGGATCTACTGGGTTTGGTGTGTACTTTAGGGGGCATTGGTGTGCAGAGCAATGGCCTACAGAATGGTTGGACAGTGGGCTCAGCAGGGACCTGACCTTTTTGGAATTTTTCCCTATCCTAGTCGCCGTTTGGCTCTGGGGTGAGCAACTTGCCAACCATTCTGTGCTCTTTTGGTGCGATAACATGGCAGTAGTACATGTTATCAACTCCTTGACTTCAAAGTCTCTGCTGGTCATGAACCTGGTTAGATCTTTTACGCTGCGTTGCCTCTGGTTGAACATTTTGTTCACAGCTCAGCATGTACCCGGGGTCTGCAATGGGGTGGCGGACGCTCTATCTCGCCAACAGATGGAGCGTTTTGGGCAGCTCGCCCCAGAAGCAGACCTGCGGCCGGAGCGGATGCCTTTGGATCTGTGGAGGCTTGGGAAGCTGAAGCCGGTAGGGCCATTCAGTTGGCTTTAGCACCTAGTACGAGAAGGGCTTATGCTAGGGCGGCTTCTCAATTTCGGGAATTTAGGAAGGCTGCTGCGCTGAAGGATTGCTGGCCGATTCCCACGGCTCACATTATGCAATTCAGCGTATATCAGAAGCAGAGGGGTTTGGGGTTGAAGACTATTAGAGGCCAACTGGCGGCGTTGGCCTTTATTAGTAAAGCCCATGGGTTTGCGGATAGCATGGCTGACTTTAGGATCAGGAAAATGCTGGAGGGTTGGGCCCGGGAGCATGGCCCGCGCGTGGACGACCGGCAGCCCATCTCCCCTTCTGTTTTGAAGGGGCTGTTTGGCAGCTGGCCGGCCATTTGTTCTTCCCCCTTCGAGGCCGCTTTGTTTCACGCGGCTTCGTTGGTGGCTTTTTTCGGTGCCCTAAGGATCAGTGAACTGATGATGCAGTCCAAGACGGACGTTTCCATGCGGGCGCTCCAGGCGGGAGACGTCAAAATTGGTCAGGAGCAGGTAGTTTTGACGCTAAGGCGGTCCAAGACCGATCAATGGAGGAAGGGGTCCGTCATCACTTTGGGACAGTGTGCGGTCCACGAGCTGTGCCCGGTGTGGGCTGTTAGGCAGTATATTCAGTTTAGGGGCTCGGGGGATTGCCCCTTCTTCCGGCATGAGGACGCCTCACCCCTCACCAAATACCAGTTCTGGGCGGTGACGTGTCGGGCCCTGGCCGTGATAGGCTTGAAGGGTGTCAAATTCGGAACCCATTCGTTCCGCATTGGAGCTGCCTCCACTGCTGCTTCAATGGGTTACACGCCAGCTTCGATACAGCGCATTGGGCGCTGGCGGTCGGCGGCCATTAAGACGTACGTTCGCCCGTTAGGGCCATAAAGGGCAGAGGGTCAAGCGCGGTTAGTATTGTTGTTTAAGTTCACCGGCCTGACACTTTTTTGTCTTACAGGTGCTGTGGCTCGTGGTGAGAGGCGGCGTATTCTCATCTGCGGGCACAGCATGGTGTTCTGGGCCGCCCATCAGGCTCGGCGGTCGTCAAGTTGGCACCCAGCTGGGCCTCAGTGCATGGGCGGTCGTGGAATGGCTTGGTCGTCGGGGCCTGCGGTGGCCGGGTCTTATGACCTTATTGTTCAGGGAAAGGGCTGCTCTGCCTCCACACATATTGGTTGTTCATCTAGGGGGTAATGACCTTGGGATGCTGCGAGGGAAAGCTCTCTCGCAGCAGGCGCTGGCTGATCTCCGGGAAATTAAACGGAGATGGCTTGGGGTGATAATTGTGTGGTCAGCGATTCTGCCACGCAGGGTGTGGAGGTATGCCCTTTCTCCTGGTGGGATCGAACGCGCTAGGCGCAAGGCTAATAGGGCCCTACAAAAAGCCATGGAAGATGGCTTGGGAATTTTCCTCCCTCATCCGGCCATACGGGTCGACGATGCTGACCTGTATTGGTCGGATGGGGTCCATCTGTCAGAGTTGGGCAACCGGGCCTTTTTGGATGAGATTCGGCAGGGTTTGCGGTCGGCTCTGGGCCGCCCGTTGGGGCGCTAATGCCTAAGCAGAGGCTTGGCATTGGCGGTGGCCGGGGATGTGTTGGCCACAGTGTTTCAGGGGAGCACCTATGGCCTAGCACCTTTGGTGCGTGTGGTCTGTATGAACCGCAGATGGGCTACACGGCTCAGTGCGGGGAATGCAGATCACGGGGAGCCTCACCTGGGGCGGATCTTTCCATGGGGGATCGATGCTAGCCCAGGTGGAGAAAGGCTGGAGGCCTGGCCGCTCAGTTACAACCCGAATACGGCGGGTTTGTGCTGGGGGCAGGGTTGCTCGCCCTTTGGACAAGGCGGGGTCCGTGGGTGACCCCAGGGGCTTGTCTGGTTAGGTCTTATCCCTGCCGAGTTCACAAGTTAATTGAGTTTAATAAAGGGGCCCGGTTTAAACCCAATACTTCGTGTCTGTCTCTTATTTCGACTAGGGGGGCAAAGCCCTTTACTGAGCAACTGTAGAAAAAAAATATGCAATGATATCCACAGAATCAAATGCCTGTAGTTGCCTTGGTTGGAATGCAGTCTCATTGGCATTTTTCTCAAAAATCTGATAATGGATTTAGGAAATAAAACACTGCTAGGTGCATGTCCATACAAATCAAGGAACTCGCCGCACCCATCCTCTGTCAAGTATATGGCAAGCCAATGTTCTCGAGGGAGGCCATGTGGGTGGGTATTTATAACTAGCCCTGCTGGTCTTTGATCCACTCTCTGTTTGGGGAGCCAGTCGCTTGGATACACTCCCAAGAAAGTCTTTTTGGTGCAGGAGTTAGTAGATAACACAGTTGTTAGCTGCAGGGTATCCATGTTACATATAGTCAAACAAAACATTTTGCCTGTTGTTTATCTCTATAACCTTGTCAAAAACACCATAGACAATCATGTTGACAGTGTGAGGCAATGCTCTAACAAACCGCACCTCAGCCCGCAGGTTCCCAGTTTTAATCAAGGAATAGTGATCTGCACATTCCTGATCTGGGGAAAGATCAAATGCAAATAGTATGTAGCCCTGTGCAAACTCCTCGCGGTTTACTAACAAAGATCTGTCTTTCATATGTTTATCAGCGGCCTGAACCAGCTGCATGTATTCCCTCACTCAGTTTCCACCTTCAAAGTCCGGCTGCAGTGGTTTTGTGGGTACCTGTTCTCCATCCAAGTAGAGAGCAAAGAAATTGATGTCATAATGCGTAAAGTTAAATGGGTTTTTATTATGGCCCCCGCTGAAGGAGTTGTTATCCACCAGTCCAATAACCAGCAGCTTGGGTAATTGTTCCAAAAACAAATTCTCTTGGTTGCTGACACTACTTCCTGCAGGGATGCTAAACACTTTGATGTCCACGCAGTCCACAGGATATTTGGCATTAGCTGTGAAGAGCACCTCTGCATGGCCTAAATGGACACCAGGGGCTGCTCTGACTTTCTTGATGAAAAGGGAAGCAGACAAGATACTTAATTTGCAAGCCCTGTTTAAATCATTCGCAAAAAGCATTTTTACTGCGTGTCAGTTTAATTTTGACATCTACGCCATTTAAGAGCAGTTTTTCTTGGAAAAACAGGTCACTGTGAAGCTGACGCAGCAAATCTATTTTTCTGCTTTCAGCTGCTAGAGCTGCTCTTTTAACAAAGCCTTTGTTGTCTCCATCCAGGGCAGTTGATTCATGTTGAGCAGCTTTGTCTTTGTGAAACAGGCCTGTGGAGAACTGAGTGTTCAGAGTATCATTGCTGTAATTCAGTACAGCTTCTATAAACTCTCTGTATGGATATGTGTTATGCGACTGCGTGATGAGCCTGTCCCCCAGAGTCACATCCAGCTGGCTAAAGATGGAGGCAATAGGGTAATTCACCAGACTATCCCTTGCATTTCTGTCAAGGTCTGTCTCATCTTCTTTCCCATCCATCTTTCACGATTTTGCAGCACAGGTAAAGCAGGGTATTATTTAAATCCATATAATCATCTCCATTTCCAGTGATGAAAAAGTTAAGTGGCGTTGATTCTGACAAAGCAGCCGGGGAGGAACTTCAATATATAGCCATCTCTCAATGCTGGTTTGCGTAGGGGCTATTTGGAATGGGTCCAGTTCAGATTTGGTGCATTCTTCTGACCCACTGTGAATAAAAGCCATTACTGTTTAAAATATATCATGGGGGCTCAGGAGATGTCTTCCTGCCCTTCTCTTGGCCTTCTGCTTCTGAGGGACCTTGCGCTTCACAGCTTTTCTTTTAAAGGGGTGTGGTGGGCCAATTAGTTGCACCCATGATGCCTTTCTTTAATTCTGCGCTGTCTTTTAAGGTACATGAGACCTGAGCCCTCTTGTGGCATAGGGGGACTCACTTTATTTAGAACGGCGCCAGAAACATGACCTATTATATCTTTGGCTAAATTTCTGGCTGCGGTTCTCACATGGGGCTTCATGAGTTCAAATCCCCTTCTCAAAAGAGGGACAGCTTTTCTGAAAAGGCTGCGGAAAATTCCACCTACCCCAACCCCATACATCATCAGGGCACCATGGTAACCAAGAAGAGCATAGCCAGCCTGGTTCTTGTAGCAATTCCTATAGAGGTCAGGATCCCCATAGCTTTTTAAGATGACCATCTTTGTGTGCTTAACAGACCAGGCCTTTCCACAGACGAAAATGAAGCTTCACAATCATGGCACATTCTTGTTCTGGTCCATCTGTATTTCAATAGTGATGGTGTCTATGTGGTGCTTATTTACAGGAATATAGTGTGGCTTGTGATAGATATTACTGATTCAGTTGCCAGTCTCCTCTTGCACAGTAATACAACGCAGTAATGGAACATATGCATCACACACAATTTGGTGATCCACAATGTCTGTGTAAATGAACAAAGAGTTGACCCCCCCCCCGTGATGTCTGCTGTAAAGTTTATATTTTGGATCACCTCATCTGGGGGTGTCCCTAAAAGGTCAGCCAATTCTTTAGACGCTCAAAAAGGTATAAGTAGGCGGTGCTCTTAGACCAATCTTCCTATACTGTGGGTCATAGTCCATGCTCAGTTCAGGGGGAACAAATTGACTGTATGGTGTTGTTCCGTTTCACCACCAGGCCAGGAATGCTTTTATAATAGCTGCTACTGAATCTGTATTTCCACTGTTTCTTCTTGGTAACGATTACAATGATGGAATCTTCAGTGAGGGTCTTCCAGCTGTGAGGGTACTGTATTTCCACAAGCCCAACCTCCCAGGCCCCTGGAAGGCCCAATGACTGTGCTAGATGGGTGGTAAAGGCCACTGTAGTGTTCTGTGGAAAAACACTTGCGCATACTTTGCTACGGAGGGTGATAAAGAAGCTGCTGTCAGCCATTTTTTTTCCTATATAGGATCACAGAGTTGAGAAGCAGGAATCCAGCTGTTAAATTTATCAGGCCACCCTAACCACTTCACTAGATGTTGTTTTCTCTTCTCCCTGCCTTTGGAGGCTAAGCTTTTCTCAATTTGATACACTCTGTCTGCTTTACTCTTAACTTTTTGTAGCTCTTCAGGATAAAATGAGCCTATGGCAGGGTCTCCAGCATAATCTTTGAGCAAGTGCTCAGGCCTCTTGCCTCTACAGATGACCTGTTCTATTATAAATAGTTCATCTGTGAAGCTCCGTTCATATCCTTTTACAAAAAGTCCTTTGCTTTTAGATGCACGTACATGATCTCCTTTTCTAATGAAAGGCCTCTCCTTTACATTTGCCCCAACACAGTCTCCATAAAGTGTTTTCCACATGGTATGAACATTGGTGTGGTTTACATCCACAGGATGGGCTCTGATTGTCCTGTGAAAGCTGTGGTTGTAACTTTTAATAAGCAACAGCAGCAGCACGTCAATATATCTGAAGATGTTGTTGGCAGTAAAATACCTCCACATTTTTGTTGCTAATGTTCGATTGAAGCGCTCCACAATAGCCGCTTTGACTTCATTATGAGTGTAAAAGTGGTGGACTCCGTGTTGCTTTAACATGCTGTGTACAGATTGGTGTAGAAACTCTTTACCTGCATCAGTCTGAAGCTTAGAAGGGCATAGTGTTCCACAGGACAAAACGATGTATACAAGTCATTTTGTCCTGTGGAACTCTAGGCTTTTCTATACTCCTGAGAGTCATGGCTACTTGTGATGGTTTTTTCATGTATTCTGAACAATATATGGAAAGGATTTTGGCTGGAAACCCTGATTTTCTTAGTTATATGGAGAAAGTTATATGGACTGGGGCCAGCTCCAGTTTTTGAAAAAATGAGGCACTAGGGTGCAATTACATATTTCATCCCTGACAGAATATTATAAGAATAGTAGGATACCCTGGGGATTACGTATTAATAAGCCCCCAGCAATGTTTGGAAATAATGAAGGTTTTAAATTAAGATGGGCTGCTATTCTCAACGAATGTGCATTAAAAATTATGCTTCTCATTATTGAGTGCTCTAAAGAGGAGTGCACAAAAATTAAGGAGGAAGTTGAGGGGGTTGAGAAATCCTTAAAGGAGACTTGCTCAGAGACTGTTTTTGACAAAAAAATTTTTAAGGAACTGGAGGCTGAATTGAAGGAATTTGAGAAAGGTGTAAAGGAGGTTAAAGTGAGAAAGTACAATAGAGACCTTAGAGATTATTCTCAAGGCAGAGTGTATGCTTGGTGGTCTTCAAATTTAAATCGTAAAAAAAGAGTTACATGGCAGGACTCATGGTAGATCCGAAAAATCTACTTTTTCAGATTTGGATTTGGAAGAGGAATCATCAGCAGTTTCAGGAGATGAATATGATAGTAACAGCAGAGATTATCAGAGTCACTAGGAATAGAGGGAGGGGAAGAGGTGGTGTTACTAATACTAGAGGAGGTGCCAGTAATGGTTCTTTTTTAGTCAGAGGCACGGGCAAGAGAAATTTTCGCAAGACTTAGTAATTAACCTTTCTTCCCGACCCCTTTCCAGTACGGAACATGAGGTTTTGAGCTTGGGATTGGGATTTGTTCCCACCCCACAATACAATGTGTTTAGGACTAGAGTTGATCTTTTTAAAATGATAAGACAAATTAAATAAATTTTTTTTTTGAAGGAAATGGAAATATTCAGCGTGAACCTTTTCCCCCCAAGTCAACGTTTGTATGCAATATCTCTGATCCCTGCATTATAACCTTTGAAAAAATGGTGTTGAGAGATCTGAAAGTAACTGAAACCTCCTTTAAATCTGGTTGGTGTAATTTAAATATGCAGCAGAGATTAGCTTTAGAGAAACTGCAAAGTGACTCTGATATTGTCATTAAATCTGCCGACAAAGGTGGTGCAGTGGTTGTTCAAGATAAGCAAAAGTATATAAATGAAATCAAGAGACAACTAGCTGATGTAATGACATATACCCTGTTGAATTCAGATCCTACCAAGCATGTGCAAAATATTATCAGAGTGGTTTTAACGGAAGCTGAATTATTTGGGGTTATTAACAATAAAACTGCTAAATTTTTATTCAATGACCCTTCCAAAAATGCATAAGGGAATTTTGCCTCCTCCAGGAAGACCTATTATTTCGGATTCAAACTCTGTGTTGGAGCCTTTAGCTAAGTTTGTTGATTTCTACCTTAAGTCTTTTGTTGCACAGATTTCATCATATATTAAGGACACTAAAGACTTTATATCCAAGATTGAAGGTTTAAATGTCCCAAATGATGCATGCATAGTTACAATGGATGTCACATCTCTATATACATCAATACCTTTGGATGAAGTGCGAGCAGTAGTAGAAGAGCATTTATTGGATAGACATGATCAAACTCCTGCCACATATTTCTTAATGGAATTGGTGGACATAATTTTTGAAAAAAAAATTAGGTTTGATGAGGATTTTTATTTACAAATCCATGGCGTAGCCATGGGGAGCAGTCTGATTCCTTTTCTTGCCAATCTATTCATGGCTGGTTTTGAGAAACATTACATTTGCAATTCCAGGAATCCTTTTTTGATAAGGTTGTAATATATTTTAGGTTTATTGATGATTTATTCTTAATTGTGAAGAATCAACATGTGGTTGTTCCACTGTTGGATTGGATGAATGGGATACACTCCACAATTAAGTTTACAGGCAAAAGTGATAGGTTTGAACCTCCATTTCTAGATGTAACAGTGTATAAGACATTCACAAATCAATTGGCAGTACGACTTTACAAGAAGCCTTCAGACCGGAGTTCTTTTCCCCACTATCACTCCTTTCACCCTTTACACTTACGGAAGAGTCTGCCTTATAGTCAAATGTTGAGAATCAAACATAATTCAACAGAGGCAGGTGATTATAGGAGAGATAGAAGAGACTTAGCCTAGGATTTTAGGAAACAGGGTTTTCCAGCCCGAGTGGTAAATGAGGCTATTCCATAGACAGAACATGTCTCTTTCAGAACCATGAGAATAGTCAGGAAGAACAATTGACTTGTGCTTTTGACTACATTCCCCTTTCGTCTAAAATTCGATCTATTATAAATAAACATTGGCATCTGTTGAGTGATGTGCCGGGGTGTATCAATAGACCATACATAGGACTTTGCACAACTCATCGTATAAGAGAGTTGATTGTGCACTCAGACATCAGAAATAATGACCAAAACAATAGTGAACCAGTAGTTGGAAATTTTCCATGCAGCAGGTGTAAAGTCTGCCCTTTAGTAATACAGACTAAAGAGTTTGTGCATTGTACAAGTGGAATTAAAATTAAGTTGAGACATTTCAGTTCTTGTTTGCACAAAACGTGGTGTACGCGATCCTGTGTGGCTGTCCAAGAATTTACATAGGCAATACTACCAGACAAATAAGGGTCCACATCCTGGAGCACCAGTCTCGAGTTTGTCTTAAAAATATGGAGGCTCCTCTCATGGAACACTATGTATCTGCAAACCATACTGATAGGGACATGAGGTTTTGTGTTCTGTATAAATATCAAGGGACGAACAAAACTCAAACTGAAATCCAAAAGATATTACTCAGGGAAGAAGCTGCCCTGATTTTTAAAATGAATCCAATAGAACCTATAGATTTAAATTCAGCCCTGGATTTATCTTGCTTCTTATAATTAAAATTATTTTGGTATTTAATTTTCATTGATGACCAAAGTAAGTGGTATATAATAATGCTCGGGTTCCCAGCCTTTAGGTCTGAATGTCACTTTAAAAAGTTTTACCAGTTGTTTTCAATTGTAAAGACAAAGGTCAGATTGTGCGGGAAGATTCATTGAGGTTTTCTCTAGAGCTAGGGTCATAGGAATGTGTTATGTTGAGTGCTGGTAAGTTGTGATGCCCTGAGTGATTCAGATAAATTCTATGAAGTTTTGAAATATGTGTTAGAATGATGCATTGTGTTGGTTACAGATAAATTGGATACGTCTCTCAGATGAAGATACTTGAAACAGTATTACAGGCTTTACCGTTAGAGGCTGATGATTATCAATCACATATCAAACTTCTTTAAAGGATGAAAGTCTAAAGTGACGTCTTAAAATTGAAAGAAAAAAAATCTTTCTGAAAAACAAGAACTATCTGCATTTGCAACACGGTTGACACTGGCACTTTATTTGTCCCGTGGAGTAGGGTGAATAGTCTTTAAGTGTCTCAAGTTGGAAATGGACATGATTAACTGCAAGCACATTTTGAAATTTATTCTCTGCACTTTATATCTTGTATTTATGAATTGTTGATAATATATGATGCTGTAGTGGTTGAAAATTAATTTATTGTTGTTGTAGTGGTTGAAAATTTATTAGTAATATTTTGAAGGTATTTTCATGATTTATTTGTTATTTTCCACAGTTTTTTGTGTTGTTGTATAAGTCAGTTTGAAGTTTGGCAGGTATTCTGCCTTGTTTGAAAATTTCCTTAAGGGCTTTTGACACCCTCCCCCCTGCCTTGTCTTTTAAGGCCAAAGCCCAGGCATATTTAGACAATATGCCAACCACTGTTAAAATGTACTTGTAGCCATCATTATTTTTGGAAAATTTCTGCGAAATCAACGAAATCCACCTGCCACTGTGCATCGAGACCAGAAACCATGGTCTTGTTTCTCTTAAACTAGACACGGGCTTGCTTATGCAGTGTGTAAGCATCTTGCTCTGAAAGCCAGTTAGTAACATGATTTTGAGTGAGAGCTTTACACAGCTTTTTGGCTGCCTGGAAGAGAGGCCTCAACCCACCAAAGCTCCCTGCTTCTCCGGGCGTATTATACATGTGCCTTAAAACCTCCTCTTCATCAACTGCCCCCATCATCGCCCACTTAACTCAGAAATGATCACACAAGGTTATAAAACAAATGTCTTTATTGTAACAAAACCACTTTTCCCTCTTATTATTCATTTTATTCTTTTTTTTCTTGTCGCACTGGGTAACTTTTGTATACACACACACGATAGATTCACGTCAACAGGGTTACCGATGTGAAAATTACTGAAAGCCTGGATAAAATTCTCATCAAGCTGTCAAAATAAAAAGAACAGCTCAGTGAAAAAGTCCATCCCCCGCCTTCATTAAACACCCATTCACAAACACTGCTTTACCTGATTACATGTGAGTTTGACACCGTGTTCTCTTGTTCCATGGATTCGTCTAACACCTCTTCATTTTCACTCCCCTCTGGAGTTTCATCATCATCTTCAAACTGCTCAGCAGGGTCCTGGTAAATACACCACAGTGGGTTGGGCATTCCCAAGTCCATCTCATCTTCAGGGTGGTGGGAAAGCTCCGTCCATACATCATGCTGGCTTCCCCATGCAGGCATCATTGTGTTTTATGTTCTGCCATTTACCTCTGGAGTTGCGGGGTGCTTGGGCATCTCCACAGCCTCATTGGAGACCAGGTAAGTACAGCGCATAGAGACAACTCCACCAAAGTACATAGTAGATGCAGAAGGGATGTCAAATTCCAGCTGCCTAGCAGGAGTGCCAATGTTGTTGAAGTTAGGCCTCCCCAATGGCAGTGGTGTGGTGAATACCTGGGACCTGACAGGAGTTTCCATGTTCTCAGCAAGAGCCTGCGAACGTGTGTTCAAGCACAAATGGCTTCTTTCCTAAAGTAATCTAGTGGTGGTGGGCCCAGCCTATTTGCTATTGGCCAGGGGTGACTGGGCATGTTGTTAGAGGGGTCACATGGGCCTACTAAGGCCTTCTTAGTGGTGGCCCCCATTTTCCGGGGTGGGGTGCCATAGGCGGAAGTTCAATTACGCTGCAGTGGATGGAGCTGGAGAAGGGGGCAGGGGAGGAGGCTACACATGTGATTTCCAGCCTGCTCAATTAATATGTGGGGTTGCTATGTCACAGCGGGGTGGACATAGACGCTGATTGGCCTGGCTATGCCACGTGGTGGGAGTTAGTAAGGTCATTTCCTAGAGGAGGTGCTTAATTAAAAATGCAGGGTAACTACATCATGGTGGGGCATAGATGGTGATTGGTGGGGCTAGGTCACATGGGGGTGGGGCTAGACAGGCCACCGCCTGGTGGGAGTCAATTAAATATGTGGGGTAGCTACATCTTGGTGGCTCCCCCAAAATAGGTCACTTCCGTCCCCCATTTGGCGCAGTTTCCGGTCACGTGACTCTGGGGTCATGAACTGGGTGACGTCATTGGGGCCATGACCCTGATGACGCAGTTTCCGGCGACATCACCGGATGTGACTTCACTGGCCACGGCCCTTCATTAATTATGCATGGGGGGTCTATTTGCTACTTATGACTAATAACCAGATTTTACTTTATCAGCATAAATGGCATCAGGATTGTGATGTCTCATTCAATTAAGATCAATGGAAAGAAATATGATCATCCAAGTTATTAAAAAGCCCACTCATCAATACAAAACTGCAGTCTTACAAACTGTTAACACATTGGTACCTTATACCCAAAAAACTGGCAACATCATGTAATTACAATATCATGTAATTACTCTCCACTTTGCTGGAAAAAATATGAGGAAGTAGGTAACTATACTCACTGTTAATGGCAATGCAGCATAATTAAAAATTTCTGGCAGGTGATACTTCATCATATCCAACTAATCTCAGGTTATGTAGTCCCATTATCGCCACAGTTGTTTTTCCTTGATATCTGGTATAACATTGACAGTTCTTGTCATAGACAAGCATTAATTTAATTTCAAGACTCCTTGTAGCAGCCAAAACAGCTATCACCTCTAAATGGAAATCTCCTCAAGTTTCATATTGGTTTACCAAAATATGGGACACTTTTATAATGGAAAAGATTACTGTTTATATTAATCTATCTAAACTTTACCCCAGGCATTCACACTTCACTGAAAAAATGGTTTCCGTTCATTTAATATGTTGCTACTCATGACCTCCAACCAAATAATCCAGAATTTCTCAAATTACTTTATCTTTAATCTCTTCACCTCTTATAACTGTTTTTCTTTCACAAGTGCTAGTTGTGGTCTGAACTCTAGCATGGGAACTGAGGGTTCAGAATAATTTAATACTCTTGACTCAGATAAATCTAATAAGATTGCCTTATTTTTATTGTTATTCTTATGTAACTATGATATTATTTTGATTTTTTCCATACTTTTTGCTTGGTTGTATTTTGATACTCAGTATGCTACCACTATTTGTATTAACATAGTTTTTTATTGAAAATCTCAATGAAATATTAATTACCAGAATGACAACAGCAAGTTGGCTGTTGATGCAAGTCTCTGATTCACAATCAGTTAAACTGCATAAATAGCTAGGGGGAAACAGGAAATGGATTCATGGGGTATATAGATCAACGCTCAGAGCAACAGCATCATTTTCTATTAAGGATGAGTCTTGGTTGAAGGAATGTAGTGGTAGAAAGCAGGGCTTAAATTCAGCAGGAGCTCAAAGGAGTGCAGCTCCTGAACCTCCAGCCAGGGCCTGCATGCACTGGGGAGTTCTCTCCACACTGCACATAGTTCCAGGGGCATATGCAAATGAGATATGGGACTGAACTCCTGCACCTTTTTTTCTACAAAATGACCCCTGGTAGAAAGTATCATTAAGTCACAGCCAACTTATAGCAACCATGTAGGGTTTTCATAGCAAGAGACATTCAGAGATGGTTTGCCATTGCCTGCATCTGCATTGCAACCCTGGACTTTATTGGTGGTCTCCCATCCATATAGTAACTAGGGCCAATCCTGATTAGCTTCCAAAATCTGATAATACCAGGCTAGCCAGATTGGGCTGTTTGTAGGAATAAGCCTGGCTAATGTCATTCTGAGTAAGCCTTTCTTGCTTCTAGTTACCAGCTTCCCTTCTTCAGCAAAAGGGTGTTTCTTTTTTTCTTTGGAAATAGAGGACTATCTCTCCCACCCTGCATGCCACAGTTCCGCTCAGCACTGGGCACCATGACATTTTTTTAAGAAAAGGAATTTCATACCTGAAAAGGTAATGGTAGCCTCAGGAGACTGTCACATCAAGTTGACCTCATAATTAACATATTTTCCTAATAATTCATAATAACTGCTTTTCTGCATCTTAATTTTGCTTCTTTTAGTGACAAGTAAAACAATTGAATTCTGCATTCCTTGCAATAGCCTTGTATGTACTTGACTGAAGGCCTGATCAAATTCTCATTCACACTTCTTTTTCCAGCATAGGATAAATAGCCAAATGCCTTCAACTGTTCCTTATATGTCTTGCATGAGAAAGTCTGTGGCATCTAAACATTTTTGGGAGAGGGGAGGTTACAGCTTGTGCTTGGTCAGCTTTCCAAAGTATGCAAAAAATAAAACAAAATAAAAATGGCATATATGACAGAGTGCACATTATTCTCCAAAGTGTCATTGAATGGGAGTGATAAGTGTTGAGTAAATCATTGGAAAGGCATCTGAATGATGCCATTTGCCCAAAGCCAGATGCTTACATTGTTTGGAGATGGCTTTACTTTTCCAGACATGATGACACCCAAAGCAGAGAGGGAGGAGAGAAAAACAAAACAATTCACTAGAAGGGCATCTTAGTAGTGTGTTAAGTAAATGAAAATGTAAATGATGGCTGAAATGTTGGCCAGTGGTGGAAAAATCGTAAACGTAATCGAGACAATTCCAGCTAAATGAGGTGTATCCCAGGCAGCTGTCCTAGTGCATTAGGAAGCCATTTAAAGACTCTCCCATCACCATTCTAAAAAACCTTTCTTGATGGCTGACGCCTCCTACAGTGCCCAGAATAACTCACAGAGTCTGAGTTGAGTCCTTCATAAGGCAGGACTGCATTATAGTCAGATTGTTTTATGTGTCACAATTACCTGGCATGTTAATGCACCATCTGCAGTCTTTAATCATCAAAGCAACAAGACAAACAAGTTCACACACCTCATTTACTTGGCTTTGTTTTCTGTTTCATATTTATTCTCACTAGCTATTGGAAGATGGATTGATGTCTGTAAGGTACAACCAAATTGAAGAGGGCAATAAAACTTTAGTGTATCCATGCAGTTATGCATGCATGGAGCTCAGTCATTGATTCCAACAGTGAAGAAGGGTTCAGCGTCTCTAATGTAAAGAAGAGACACTTTCTAGTCACATATTTTTCTTCCCACATATAGAATGTGGGAGTGTATGATGTCTTGCACACAAGGACAATGGGCAGACAAAATATGTATATTCTGGGCTTTGGTTTTCCTTTTGATTTTGTTGTTCAACACAGTAAGAAAACTTCATGAATAGAGAGCTTTGGGAAAAGGTCATTGACAAAAAGAATTGTCACCATTCTAATAAATAAGGAGCCTGTCCTTTGTAAAAAAAAAAATAGATATCTGATTTGAAAATATAGTAACAACTATCTTGATATGACACGATTGAAATTGATAGTATTATCAGTAAATACAGTCTTAACAAAAGAGCAATAACAAGTTTATGCTCTCCAGTGATGTCCAAATGTCTGACGTGCACAAAACCACTGGTGAAGTTACTACAGGGTTATTCAGATAAATTATGTATGGTTATTTTTTTGGTAATTTTGTTGAATTGTTTTAGCCATTTTCTTTATTGTACTCACACCTGTTTTGATTTCTCATTCTGTTCTTTATTTGATTCAACACATTTCTGCCTATAACTCTTGTTTTGTGACCAGCTGGGAAGAAACTATCTTTCAGTATACAATAATAGGCTTTTTCTATCTTCTCTTCTTGCCTAGTAATCTGCCTAGCATGGGCAATGGATGTGTACTGTGTGACCTGGTTTCTCCTTCAATTCAGTCTGTAACCTATTAGTAAGCTATTAGTTGTCTTTCTATGCAAAACCTAATAAAACTTAGTTTGGCAGGGAATGTTGGCTAAAGCACCACATAATCACGGGGATGGGGGGGGGGTCAAGAGTCCAGTAGCACCTTAAAGAGCCTTTCCACATTAGGCCTTTAATCTT
Source organism: Heteronotia binoei (assembly GCF_032191835.1). Classification (NCBI taxonomy): domain Eukaryota; kingdom Metazoa; phylum Chordata; class Lepidosauria; order Squamata; family Gekkonidae; genus Heteronotia; species Heteronotia binoei. The sequence goes on along the minus strand of NC_083228.1, from coordinate 71,308,297 downwards.
TGTTCAACGGGAGCCAGTTTGGTGTAGTGGTTAAGTGTGCGGACTTTTATCTGGGAGAACCGGGTTTGATTCCCCACTACTCTGCTTGCACCTGCTGGAATGGCCTTGGGTTAGCCATAGCTCTAGCAAAGGTTGTCCTTGAAAGGCAGCTACTGTGAGAGCCCTCTCAGCCCTGCCCGCCTCACAGGGTGTCTGTTGTGGGGGAGGAAGATGAAGGAGATTGTGAGCTGCTCTGAGACTCTGAAATCTGGAGTGGAGGGCAGGATATAAATCCAGTATCTTCTATCTTCTTCAACCCTGTCCCCAAACTGGCATTCTACACTACACTTGAGTTCACCCCTGTTTTTCTCTCTCTCTTTTTTGTTTCTACATTTAATTGAGGTCTCCCCAGTTTTGCTCCACAGTTGTCCCAGGGTATATGGATGTTGTAATAAATGCAAGGTAAATGGCCACAAGTCAAACTCAGATAAAACCCATGTTGAGGTCCAAGAGCGGAAATAACCAAAGACTAACAAAACTTCTTCAGAAGTGAGCAGTGACTCATGAAAGCTCATACCCAGCCACAGATTTTGTTAGGCTTTAAGGTACTACTGGACTCTTGCTCTTTTCTGCTACTACAATAGACCAACATGACCACCCATCTTGATCTATCTACAGGGAAAAAATGTTACATTATAAATATCTAATTCTAGCTATGCCATCAGCTCTCTGGGTTCACAAATCATCTGCTCTAGGATTACGTCACTGTTCTGTAATGTGTAGAAGCATATCTGAAATTATTTACTGTCTTGTTTTGAAACTTAACATCCAGCAAATGTCAAATGTTAGAAATTCTGCTGTTGGTTAAGAGGTTTTATTTTGGTGACATCAAAATAGCTCATCTAGTTGTCATTAGAAGGAAGGGTAGGTGGCATGGTATATCCCAGGGGTGGCCAAGAGTAGCTCTCCAGGTGTTTTTTGCCTACAACTCCCATCAGCCCCAGCCATTGGCCATTCTGGCTGGGGCTGATGGGAGCTGTAGGCAAAAAACATCTGGAGAGCTACCATTGGCCACCCCTGGTATAGCCTGATCTCATTAGATCTTCAAAGCTAAGCGAGGTCAGTACTTGGAAGGGAGACCTCCAAGGAAGACTGTAGAGGAAGACAATGGCAAACCACCTCTGCTTCTGAGTCACCTTGAAAACCTCTTGCTGGGGTCGCCATAACCCAACTGCGACTTGACGGCACTTTACATACACACAGAGTTGTCATTAGGAGATGAATGGATGCAGGGATGAATTCTAGTAAACATGACCATAGGAAGGTGTGGAATGTGAAGAGGAACTAAGAAAATGTAAAGTACCTTGAGAAACAACCAACAAATTGAACATATACTTGCTTGTTCAGTATGGCAGCATGACTTTAAAAATATCTCCATCAGCCTTGATCAGAAGGAGGACATAGGCACCTAACTGAAAAAAAGAAATACTTCTGGAGCCACTACAGGTATTAATTTGCTTAACATAATTAGGTTAATTTGTTTTTACCAATCACAGCTGATGTGACTACTTCTTTTTTATACTTTGAGTTTTGCATCATTGGCATAGCATAACTATCTCTTATATTTCATGGCCTTTTAACACAATGACTCACAGGTCTTTTTTCTTTCTGCTGTGTCTGCTGCTTGAGAATCCATATCAGGTAGCTGACAAAGAGGGCTCTAGCCCATGAAAGTATATACTTCAATTACTTAGTTTAATATGCTATAATACTTAGTTTTCCCCTTCCCCAGAGTAGTGCTGCATCTTCCATTAGTCTTGTACTTATTACAGTTATTTATTCATACCCCACTTTTTTCCTCAGTGTGAACCCAAAGGAACTTACATTATTCTTTCTTCCTCCATTTTATTATCATAACAACCCTATAATGAGCATTAGCTAAGAGATAGAGACTGACCCAAAGTCATCCATAGAACTTCCATGGCAGAGCGGGGATTTGAACCAGGTCTTTATCTGACACTGTAACCACTATGCCACATTAGCTGTTGCAGAGTAGGTTCTGGAGGTGGGAAATTGTCAGCATGGAGCTAAAAACTACAGAGCATGTGGAGGGTAGAAGGTGGAAGCACTGCAAAACTGGGACTATGGTCTGGCTGGATCACATGAACACATGATGCTGATTTATACTGAATCACCTGGTTGGTCCATCAAGGTCAATATTGTCTGCTAAGACTTGCAATGGCTCTCCAGTCTCAGGTAGAGGTCTTTTGCATCATCCACTACCTGATTCTTTTAGATAGAGATACAGGGGATTTAATCTGGGACCTTTTCCATGCTAAGCAGATGCTCTACCACTGAGCCACAGCCCCTCCCAGTCGATCAGATGGCATAATTGTAATTTAGTAAACAGTTTGTACACAACACCGGTACAGAAGAAGAATTAATTGCAGACCAAAGTATAAACTGGGGGATATGATCAAAAGGAATGAACCAGTATACAGGGGACTTCTAGGAAAGATGGAATCCAGGTTGGAGGATGAGGCAACTGGACAGTAGGTAGATAGGGAAAACAAAGAGGCAGAGGCTAGGAACCTACAGACAAGGTAAGAATCAAGATGTTGCCCAAGGTTAAGCCAGGCTAGCTCTAGAAACATGTTCAGGCAAATGTTTTTAGATCAGGGGTTAAACCGGGGAAATTGCTGGCTTGCACAGGTGGTTGACCTATGCGTGACTAAGCATGGACAATCATACCCATTCTTCTTTTTTACTCTGGAGTGTTGAGGCTTATCATGAGGGCAAAACCAATAATGCACAACACTTTCAGTATGTTTCAAAGATCTTCAGGGAAATCTACAACTACACGCATAGTCAAATATGCAATGGAATCATAATATAAAAACAATAAAACTGCATGAATCATGTAAATCAAAGCACTACTGTCATTCACATAACACAATCATGATAAAGCTAGATGACTTTTTAAGGGGCAAGAATTTCCTGCATCTTAAACAATAGATGCAAAGATAATTAACATAATATCTTGGACATATACAAGAATACCTGCAGAAACATATCTTCAAATTTCCATCCAAAATCAGGGCCTTTTTTATCTGGGAAAGAGAAATCCTTCCAAAACACACACTCTCTCTCTCTCAGATATATCCTTTTAACTGCCAACAAACCTCTCTTGGCTGTTGCTTCAGCACCTTTTCATTTAATTACTGTTTTCATTTAATTACTGTTTTTTTTCCTTACTCTTCCTCAATTAATGACATGGGCAATCCTGGTAAATCAGGGATAAAGAGGATGGTATCACAGTGCTACAGAGATAATCATAGCCATTTAACACCCCGCTTTCTGCTCCCTGCTGTTTTTGGCAGGGAGCAAAAAGCAGGGGTCATGAAATGTTATGAAGTGGTTCAGTTCACAAACCAAGACCGATTTCCCACTCACCTTATGTTGCTCTCACATTTGTCTTCTCAGCGGGGCTTCCTTCTGATTTCACATTATCTGCCCCAGGGCTTCAGCAAGTGCCGACATTTTCGCACAGCAAACAGAAACTGCTAAAAATCAGTTTCTGTTTGCTGTGTGAAAATGCCAGTGCTTGCTGCAGCCCCGGGCAGATAGTGTGAAATCAGAAGCCCCGCTGAGAAGATGAATGAGAGAGCAACATAAGATGAGTGGGAAATCGGTCCAGCTCTCAGTTCATATCAGTTCATGGTTCAACCACAAATCATGAACCAAAACAAACCACGAAAATGAGGTTCATGCTCATCCCTAGTGAAAACTTGGGAAGTAATAATCAACAAATGATTGGACAAGGGGGCGCTTTCTGACAATGTTGAAAAAGTTCACCCAAAAAGGAGCACTTGGTACCTAACTATATTCCAAATACTCTTGTAAAAACTGTGAGTATATCATGTGCCAAACCAAAAGCTAATCCATTCTCAGGAAGCTATCAAAAGCAGTGCTAAAGTAGCCCTTTAGGGGATTTATTTTTAATGCATACATTTTGTGAAGTTTCTGTGTTTGACAGAATGAGATTCTCATACAATCTGATAGCCTGACCAAAAATTTGTGACGTGATGGGGAGTACCAGTGTAAATATCTTTCTTAGTCCTTAGACAGGACAAGAAAGCATGAAATTATTCACAATGCAACTGGGAAATCTCCAGTATGAACACAACAACTAATCTATTCTAAAGAAGTCATGAATGACAGATCTAATGCAACCCCCAACAAATCATTTTGCATTCATTTACAAATGTCTGCCAATTTTTATTTTAAGTAGAATAAGAATTCAAAAATACCCAAAAGGCATTCAAACAACAAAAATGAAAAATGCTTGTTTATAAAAATATTAACTCCTTTTATGCTGGTATGCTACAGACAGAACAGATAATTTTGAGAGTTCATAGAATCACAGAGTTGGAAGCTACATCCAGGGTCATCTGGTCCAACCCCCTGCCCAATACAGGAAATTTATAACTACCTCCCCTTCACCCCCAGTGACCCATGCTTCATGATCTGGAGAAAATTGTGACTGACCCCACAATGGTGATTGGTATCTCCTTAGGCACATAAGAAAGGCCCTTGAGAACTAAGCGCTGATGCAATCATTCCAGCCCTCCCTCTCATGATCTGCCTAAGTTCACAGAATCAGCATTGTTGTCAGATGGCCACCTATCCTCTGTTTAAAAACCTCCAAAGAAGGAGAGTTCACCACCTCCCGAAGATGTCTGTTCCACTGAGGAACCGCTGTGTCAGGAAGTTTTCCCTAATGTTTAAATGAAAACTTTTTAAATTTAATTTCAACCAGGTGGTTCTGGTCTGACCTTAGTCTTCACACATTTCAGCTTGTCTATATCCTTTTAAAATTGTGGTGCCCAAAACTGAACACAATATGACCCTACCAGATGGCAGTCCTTGCAGCTGCTTTAGGATGGAGGTCTTTAGGATGGAGGCAACTTGATGGCACATAACACACATATAAACTAGACTCTGAGAAGACTTCTGCAAGGGAAAAAAAAATGCTAATATGAAACTAATACACTTCAGTTAGATTACTCTTGTCTCTTTGCTTAATTTAGGCATGACAATATCACAGTAGTTATGATTCCTTTCAAGCTGAGAGCCAAGGGCACAATACATTCACATATTTTGAAAAGCTGTTTCAAATCCAAGTGTGTTAGAAAGATGTATCATTGCCTGAATAGAACAATGAGATATTGGAAGTCCATACTCTTCATTTGCTTGACAGAGATGTTTGGAGAGATGAAGGATCTTTTTGCTTGTAATAATGTACTGTTAGAAGCATAAAAAACAGAGAAGCTCCCAGATCCATTCCTGAAAAGCCTTCCAGTCTGCATACTTTAGCAGCTGCTAAGAATAAAAAGACAATTAAACAAAAGGATTATAAATTTTTATGGAACAAACAATTGGGGCTAGAATTTTTTTCACTGACTGAGCAGAAGAAAAGATAAGTGATTTTCTATATTAAACAATAATTGGACCCAAAATTGATTTTAAGGACAATGGTGGGAGATATGTAGCGGTGGAAATAATAAATGGGAAAAAAAACATTGCTATTGGGACTGTATGCACCAATTGGAGCAAAAGATATATTTTAAAAAGATATTACACAAAAATTGGATAATGTGACATATGAACAAATAATGATAATGGGGGACTTTAATGGAACAATTAAGAATGCATTGGATAGATCTGGGAAAAAAATAATAATAAAGAAGGGAAATTGCCAAAGTCCTTTTTTGAATTAGTTAAACAAGAAAATCTGGAAGATATATGGAGGAAGTTCAACCCTGAAGTGCGGGACTATACCTTTTTTTCAGCAAGACATAATACCTTTTCAAGAATTGACATGTTGTGGGGTACAAAAGACTTAGGTCTTATTACAAAGAAAATAGAGATCTTACCTAAAGTAGGAGCAGATCATAATCCATTATTGTGGTCAACTAAGCCGACCAAAATGGTGAGAAGATGGAGGTTAAATGAAGATTTACTACAAAATAAAGAAATAGTGGCATCTCTAGAGAAAGTGAAGCTTTCTTCCAAATAAATAAGGAGGATATCGAATTTCAAACGGTTTGGGATACATATAAAGCAGTAATGAGAGGGATATTGATTATACTGAATAATAAAGATAAAAAAGCAAAGGAAAAAAGAGGAGGAACTGAGGAAGAGACCTGGGAAAAAGAAAATTATGAGGGAAATTACAATACTTCAAACACAAATGAGACATTTGTTAAATAAAGAACTGGAATGGAATCTGAAAAGATTGCAGCAGAAATCTTTTGAAGGAGCAAATAAACCTGGAAAATATTTGGCTTGGCAAATGAAAAAAGAGAGAGAAAACAAAATTATTAACAAAATAATAGTTGGTGGTAAAGAGATTGTGGATCAAGAAGAAATTAAAAAAGAATTTTTTAAATACTATGCCAAATTGTTTAAAGGCTTTAAGATAAACAAAGAGAAGATGGAAGTATATTTGCAAAAAAGTAAAATAGCTCCCTTAACAGAAAATATGGAAAAAGTTTTGAATGAACCAATTGAAAAAAACAGAAATTGAAGCGGCAATTAATTCAATGAAAATGGGGAAAGCGCCTGGTCCAGATGGATATACAGCAAAAAATTTTTAATTTTCTGAAAGAGCGAAACAGTTTTGGCAAATGATTCAACAAGAAATTTCTAGAATCTTGGGATATGAATTTAAGAGAACCCCAGAGACTTTCCTATTGGGATTACAAATGGAGAAATTTCCAAAAGAAGATAGAACTGTTATTTGGTACTTGCTTTCAGCTGCTAGGACATTATATGCGCAGTTATGGAAGCAAGATAAAATACCAGAAAAATGGGACTGGATTGTAAAAGTTATGTCATGGAGTGAAATGGATAAATTTACAAGAATCTTGAAAGACTTTGATTTAGAGGGATTTAAAATGGATTGGGATAAATTCAGAAGATATATAGAAAAAGAATGGAAAGTAGAAGGACATTGGGTGATTTTTGAGAATACCACTTAGGTTTTTAGAAGAAGAAAGAAGACGAATTATAATAACTGGGTGGGACTTTATAAAGTATAAGAAATGTGTTTTTTTTATTTCTCTGCAAAATGATATAATATATATATTTTCTTTTTTAAATTAAGATTCTTTTAAAGTTAAAGATACCTTTTGATATTAGAATTTTAGGCAATTGGCACCGGCGGAAGTCAAGATTTGGGGGGAGGGGAGGAGGGGAAAGCATAATGTATGGGGAAGGTAGTAAGTGTTTATTAATATTTTATTAGTATTGGATATAATTACCATATATTACCAAATAAAATTGTTTAATCTAGAAAAGAATAAAAAGACAATGGTGTCCACCCTGACCAATAGGATCTTCATGTCTCTGCTATTTACATTTGAATTATAACAAGTTTCAAAATGTGCACCTCTCAGACAAAGCCTTAAGAGTTGCTGTGCTCTTCAAATAATGGTTTGCAACATTTTTACTTCTCTTGATTACTCCTTGTATTGTAAAAAAAAAAAAGCTCAAGATAGATGAAGTGGCTGCTTAGTGACATTCCACTGGAAGAGAAGTGCTAAATATTCTATATTGAAATGAGCTCTATTTCATGTTAGGTTCTTCCCCCCTCTGGCATGGTTATATATGGAAAATAAAATAATGAACATAAAACAGTAATGTAGGGGATAAAGTATCAGATTAGAACCTGGGAGATTTAGCTTCAAATTCCCCCAGATTTTGAAAATTACTAACAACCTTGGGCCACTCCCTGTTTCTCATCCTAACTAACCACACAAAGGTGTGAGGACAAAATGGAGGGGAAAACACATTCACCATTCTAAACTCATTAAAAGCATGGGATAGATAGATAGATAGATAGATAGATAGATAGATAGATAGATAGATAGATAGATAGATAGATAGATAGATAGATAGATAGATAGATAGATGGATGATAGAACAAAAGACAATGATTACAGTGTGTAGTAGTACCACTTTTATTTTTCATGCATTTTTCCCTTGCATTACAGTAGATTCTGAATCTGGATGGTGTTTTGTTTTTCCATTTTTATGTGTGTGTGTGCCAAAGTCTGAATGGCATTAATATCCATGCTTGGAGGATGTGTGGTGTGTAGGCACATATGCCTGACATTAATGCAATGCCACAAATAAATAACATCCTTAATCATCTCATAGGTCCCAGCTTTCATTGTGCATTCTAATCTGTCATTTATCCATTCCTAGTTTTAATTGTGTAATTAGAGACCTTAGTAAACTAATCTACTACAGGATGTTTGATTACTTAATTTACCGGGCAAAGCAAAATAGGTAAGGGGGAGTGGACTAAACACATACAATATAGTAAACACTAATGTTAATAAACAGCATGCAAAATGTTTCGGAATTCAGATATGGCCATGATTTATTAATGTTCTTGTTGGCTTCTTTTGCCAAGAGCATTATACATGCCTCACTAGGATCAGATTTGATTTGCTGAATGAAAGCCAAATTTGCAACAGGCATGCAATGTCAAATACTAATAGATGTAGAATCCCCATCTACTTAATAGTAGGAGGAAACTCAGTGCTTATCTCTACTACATAATACAACTCTGCTATCAAACTTCATTACTAGCAATGTTTCAGAAAGGTGGGGAATTCTAATGAAACATTTTTTTGTCAACTCCAGTAAAATAAAGGGAGCAGTCACATATTGGAAAAAGAATTTTTTTAATGTTTGATTCTAATTTTTTAAAAGTAAACTTCTCTTTTGGGAATTCCATTTAGACCCTAGAAGAGATTTCACCATGCCTTCCAAAGCAGCTATACTTTTTCAAGTTCATTGAGAAGAATGGGTTTAGAAGGGTATAATCTTGTTTAGGATTGCACTTTCAGTGCATTACCTTGAGCTGAAAGGTAGGTAACTGTTCTTAGTGAACAAGTAAACCCTCTATTACACAAATACTAATATTGTTGATGAACTTCCTAAAATAAGTGGAAGAACTTTATGAGATGAAAAATACTATATGAATCTCTGAAATGGGTCTAACACATTGCAACTGAAGATAGATGCAGTAAGATACTGATATCACCTGTGGTGAGTTTACAAATTCTGTCTTTTTTCCCTACCACCATTCCAATCTATGTATAGAGAAACACAACACTTGATTCAGGAAATGCAATAGCTGCTAGTAATTCCTGCAGTCATTGCAACTACTATATATGGCAACAACAATAACAACAACAACAACAACTTTTATTTGTATCCCGCCCTCCCCGCCGGAGCAGGCTCAGGGTGGCTAACATTTCATACATCAATTATACAATCATTAAAACTACTACATTAACAGTGTAATTAAAATTCTAATTAAAATTCTAAAATTAATAAAAATTTATAACATATATACTGGTGCTATGATTACGTTTATGTTTATGATGGCAAGTTCTTTAGCAGTTTCCCCCTTATTCGGTGAAGGCCAACCGGAAGAGGGTAGTCTTGCAGGCCCTGCGGAACTGTTCAAGGTCCCACAGGGCCCTCATTTCCTCTGGAAGTTGGTTCCACAGGCGTGGAGCCATAGTAGAGAAAGCTCGGTTGCAGGTGCTTTGCAACTTCACATCTTTCGGCCCGGGGATGTTCAGCAGGTTTTTCCCAGCTGACCTCAGTGCTCTCTGGGGTTCATACGGGGAGAGACGGTCCCTAAGGTAGGCAGGTCCTTGACCATATAGGGCTTTAAAGGTGATAACCAGCACTTTGTAACGAATCTGGTATACAACTGGCAGCCAGTGCAATTCGCGCAGCCCAGGCTGTATGTGGCCCCACATTGGGAGCCCCAACAGCAATCTAGCCGCCGCGTTCTGCACTAGCTGCAGCTTCCAGATTCGGTACAGAGGCAGCCCCATGTAGAGGGCATTACAGTAGTCAAATAGGTGGTGGAGCTCATGCAGGGATTGTTATGCAGCTGCACCTACTATTCAATGGACATGGAAGTGGAACTCTCAGAAGGAGGAGGTGGAACTCTCAGAAAGGTTCAGGAGCTGTGCTCCTGTGAGCTCCCAATGAATTTGAGGTCTGCCCATGATCATCTGGGTCACACTGTACTTTTGTGTGAAGAAAAACTACATTATATGATATAGTTAAAGGGGCAATTCCTAAGTCTATGTTTGATAACCATTAGGGATGGCACAAACTAGCTGACAAACTGAACTTCATCATCAATTCTGGCCAGTTCATGGTTCATGAAGCGACGTTTAAAAACTGAAGAGCTTCCATGAAATTACATTAATTTTGATGTAGTTTGTGGCAGAAAAGACCAGAAAGCAGGGGTTTACACTGGCATTCTGCTCTTCATGAAAAACAGCTGCTCAGCTTTTTTTTCAGGGAGCAGAAAGTAAAGTTTAAATGGTTCCAAGTCATTTAAACCAAACAGCTGAGTGGCAATTTTGCAATGTACTAATGCCCAGCAGCAGAACCCAGTGAAAATCTACTAGTGTCCAGCAGCTGAATCCAGTGTCATTGTGGCAAATGCCAGCTCAACAGGACTGATGTCAAGCACAGAATAACAATCCAAGCAAGGGGGAGAACTTCCACGGTCTGAGAGATGGTCAACCACTTCTCCTGGCTGAGCTGGCTCTTTATTCAAATGATCCTGGTGTCCTAGATCAGGGCACCCATGGCTCTCTCCTGCTCCACCAAACATTCAAGCATGATACAGGAGGAGATCCAGTGAATGCTGATGTCACTGAGCAGGCAATACACTGGCACACCTGTAAATGACTGATTCTTACACAGCAGAAAGGTGTCCTCTGCACTGTGAAAGAAGTGACCCTCGATATGCCGTCATTTCTGTAGGATTTGTCGGAAATCATGGATGTCAGCATCCACTCTGGGATTCTCTACAGAACCCACCCCCAAGTAAATGTGTGTCAGGCCTAATCGCTTACCCACTGCCTTTATGTTCATGCCACCATCAGCCACTGTTTCTCGATGGTGGCTGAGATGTCTGCCATGTGCAGCCCATTGAGTTTCTTGATGTGGAGCAGAGCCTGGCAATAGCCAGCCCAGCAGCCCTGACTCTGCCTAATACTAGTTCCCCCACCCCCACCTAAAAGCTTGGCTTGGTCACCACCAGTGCACAGTCAGTGAGAGATACAAGTTGTGTGCCCAACAGGAGGTCCAGATGTTGAACATGAAGTACACAGTTATCTCATGAGCACAGCACAATTGTACCATTCAAGTGGTTCCTGGCAGCCCTGTACAATGAGAGCATCATTGTACAGGGGTGACCATCTAAAGCAACATTTCAGTAATGAGACAAGTGACCCCCTTGCTGGTCTGCTGTCTCTCCCCTAGGAATCCTAGTGTCATCATCACCAAGCATTTCCATTAGAGATGTTTGGCATTCCTTCCCTATACCTACTGTTGGACAGCACTGGAGGTGGTCACAGGATGACTCACCTCCTGGCTGGCTGGTGGTTTCCACTTCAGAAACCCAGCATCAGCCTCCCCACCCCCAAAGAAGCACTGGCTGGTTGTGCTTCTTCAGATGGTTCTACATCCCAGAAGTCATTAGAGTAGTGAGGTCTTTCCCATAACTGATCTAGGCCCTACACAGCTAGCAATGTACAAAGCAGGGATCCTCCATCAGCTGGAAGTGCTTCCAGACATTGGAGCTGTAGGGGCACCTACAGTGACTAGCAGCTGCATACACCCCTGGAGCTGCCTCCTGTGAGGAGCTTGGGGCAGACACACCATGTCTTGGGGATCAGGGAGAGATGGCTGAGTGGGAGGAAGGGGTTGAGATGGCAGCACCTCGGGGTGCACTTCCACCTCTTCCTCTTGTGTCACCTTGAGTCTACTCTCCTGTCCCTCCTCAGAAGGTCTGCTGGACTCTAGAGGAACTGGAGAAGCAGGCTGGTCATCCAGCTGCTCCTCCAGCTCATCAATAAGCCTGAGTTCATTGAGTAATCTCCCAAGTCAGAAAACTCTCATCCCTGAAGATCAGCCCAAAAGACAGCTCAGGCTTCTCATCCTGCTGCTGCTGAGCCTCAGCAACAACAGCTGGAGGATGGGCTGCCTGAGCAGAAGACCCCTACCTAGTGCTAGCACCTGCTGGCATCTGTGGGGGCACCCCAGCAGCAGCCTCAATGAAGAGCCCCAGAGTTTCTTCATTGCACCACTCCACCCAGAAGTTGGAGTGGTGGAAGGTGACTGTGGAGCAGTCCTCTGCACCAGTGGGGGGAAAGCTGCAGCCCTCCCTCTTCCATTACACTCTGCTCCTCTAGTTTTTCCCTTAGTCTTGTCCCCAGACCCCTGCTGTGCTCCCTTCTGCTGCTCATTTTACCCAGGCCAAACTCTCTCTAACTTGTGGGGAGGGTATTAGACACTTGCACTGCAACCTGAGCCTAACAGAGACTGACACCTTTTTATGAATCCTCCCACCCCCAAACTAGATTTTTTGAACCGTCCCACCCCCAAACTAGATTCAGTAGAACCTGACCTACCCTTCCTTCAGTTTTGGTTTTCTTTCTTTTTGTGTATGTGTATTTTTTTAGAACTAGTACACTGTAGTGAATTCCTATACTGTCCCCGACTATGGTTTAAAGACTGTCCTTGAGATGGTGACAGCACTGGGCACTTTAAGGGGCCAAAATGCTGAGTCAAAGTTATGTAACTCCAGCTATACAGGGTAATGAATAACATGTGAGTAGCATGTGCAGCTAGTTAACTAATCAAGGCATATGATTGGCTAGCTGCACTATAACAACAGAGGCCAAACTCTCAGTCTCTTGTGGGTCGATAGGAGAGGAGGATGGTGTGTAGGAGAGGAGAGATATTTGGATCAAGACTGTTATTCTGTTGGACTGGATAACGATATTGATGTATGGACTGGTATGTGTTGACTACTCTACTGGATTCTGATTCTGTACTGTTGACTTGGCTGGATTGATTATCTGTATACTGACCATTGGACTGACTATAACTACCTCTATTGCTTAATCCCAAATATATCTGTTGAAACGGCTTTGTTTGGAGTTTGTCTTCATAGAACAGCAGCTGGGGCTACACTTATCAGAGTACTCAAACCGAAGAACTTCCCACGCACACTGTCATCGGTTATGGGCCCAACGTGGTCTACGGGAGAGTAAGCTCTGTCTGTTGCAGCATTTCCAGCGTTCTACTCATGAGTAAGACAAACAGATTTTTTTGGGTGTGGCAATTTGAATGAATGAATGAATGAACTTTATTACAGTCATAGACCAATATTAAAACTATAACACATCATATAAAACCCTCCTAAAATACCTAAGATAGTATAAAATACCCTCCTAAAAAAACATAAAATACAATAAAATACATAAACATTTCCCCACCTATACAATCCAAGATAACTAAAACATAATTGAACCAATTTTAAAATTCAAGTCAGTTCCAATTTATATAAATCCTTTAAATCAGAGTATATAAAAACATTTATAAACTAAAATTCCAAGAGATCATACAAGACATGCAGTTTCTTGTTTCTTAGTATGGAACTTCACAAGATAATGGCAAAATTTGGCTATCTGTCTAGAGATAGTTGGACTTGCATCCACCAAAAGTTTCTCCAAACATGCCTCGTCCACGTCTGCCATTGGTTTAACTACAAACGGGGAAACAAACCTATCCCTCTGTACCTGGTGGAAAGGGCATCGAAAAAACATATGAGTCATCGACTCCACCTCTCCCATAGCACAAGGACAGCATCGGTCTTCATACGGGACTTTTCTATATTTCCCTTCTAGCACCTTTGAGGGCATGGCTGCGCATCGAGCCAACGTAAAGGCTCTTCTGTGGGCTGGTACCTCCAAATAAAAAAAGTACTTGGCCGTCCTCATAACATATTTGGTCTCAGTAGCTGCTAAAAAAGAGGGGGCCTGTTCTAGATCCCTTTGTCTCTCTATATCGCAGATTCTTTGTTTGATAATACTTTTTGCTTTGGCATAGCTCTGCGCCAAGAGGTTTTCAAGTGAGAATCCTATACTTTCTAAGTTGCTTCTGACCAATTGCAGCCACCTTGGCCTATAGGGGTCTTGAGTTATTAAAGGGAAGAGGCCTTTTTTGTTTTTATGGATCCTTAGCCATTGACATGCCGAAGATAACATAATTCTGGCCTCAATTCTCATTTGCCCAGTTTCTAAACGCAAAAGGGCATTTGACACACCTGGCGGAAGCTGCAAAACATTACGAAGAAATTTAGATTGCACTTTCTCGAGAGCCTTCAGTTTTTTAGCCGAAATGCCCAGGTTAATACCATAGAGCAATTGTGTTAACACTTTGTATTGGAACAGTTTCAGTGCTGCCGGAACATAGAAGGCCCCCCTAGAGCGAAAAAATCTCAGGATAGCGTACATTGTTTTCTCAGCTTTCTCCACCCTCATATTACAATGTTCAGTATAGGCACTTGTATTCTGAATTACCATTCCCAAATAAGTAAATTTTGTTACTTGTTCTATTTTCTTCCCTTTCATAGTCCAATACCTCTTCTTGGCTTTTTTGCCAAATGCCATCACTTTTGTTTTTTCAAAGTTTATTACCAACCGTTCATTTTCGCAGTACTTAACAAAGCTGTCTAATGCTCTCCGCAACCCAATAGGTGTTCTAGATAACAGTACCACATCGTCTGCATATAGCAGTACTGGAAGATGGCGAAGAGCCAGCTTTGGGGGGTGAAATTTAGTATCAGTCATATGTTCCACCATATCACTGATATAGTAGTTAAATAGGATGGGGGCCAAAAGGCAACCCTGTCTTACACCCTTCTGAGTTTTTATTGGTTCTGTAAGTAATCCCTGCATATTACATCTCACTCTAAGAAATGATTCTTCATGGAGTCCACGAATAAGAAATAGCAGCCTTTTATCAATATTAGAAGCCGCTAGTTTTTGGTGTGGCAATTTGTATCTGTGAAGGTCAGAACAATGGAGTCCAGCGTGCATGTCTCCGGCTTCCTGATTACGAGGCTCAACGGAGAGAACTACAGTACGTGGTCAGAGAAGGTCACCATGCTATTAAAGTTTCAAGGTTTGTGGGAGTCTGTGGCGAATTCACCAGACTTAACTGTGTTACATGCTGTTGATGATGCAGATGTAATAGCCAAGCATCGGAGTAATGATGATAAGGCATTCTCGTTAATTGGCTTAACCTTGGAAGACTCACAGCTTATCCATGTTAAAGAGTCCAACAGTGCCAAGTCGTGTTGGGACGCTCTGAAAGCTCTATATGTGAGGGAGAGTGTCAGGTCCCACATTTATCTAATGAAGAAGCTCCTAAGTGCACGTCTTGAGGCAGGTGGAGATATGATTACTCACCTGGAGTACATGAAGCGCACTTTACACCAGCTGCAGGAAAAAGAGGTAACTTTTCCTTCCCTGCAGCAAGCCTACATAATCCTCTGCTCTCTGGATGAGAGCTATGACCAGTTCGTGGCTAACCTTGAAGTGCTGCCAAGAACTGAGCTCACTGTGTCCAACATTACCCACTGACTGCTGAATGAGGCAATGAGGAGGAATGACGCCGCTCTTTTCCGGGAGTCTCCAGCCCATTCAACAAATGTTCCTGCCCGGGAGGTCCTTAAAGGGGCAGACTTCAAAGCAGCAGCAGCCAAGGCATACTCTGTACGTAAGTGTTATGTGTGTTGGAGCACCAGACACCTCAAGCGACAGTGCAGCCTTGCCAAAAGGAAACATTCTCCGGCTACTTCTAAAGGAGGGGAGTGTATTAATGTTATAACTAACAACTCCTCCTGCAGCAACCAGCAGTTCCTGATTGACAGCGGTGCAACTGTGAATATTGTCAGGGACAAAAGACTTTTTGAAACATATACCCCCACACAAGGTCAGTGTGTGAAGCTGGCTGATGGGATATGTGCCAATGTTGCTGGTAGCGGTCTTGTTAACATTCCAAGCCTCGGGAGAAAATTACACATGCTTCATGTTCCTAGTTTGAACTACAACTTGCTTCTAGTATCAGCTCTGACTGAACAGCATTTCAAAGTTTCTTTTTCAGCTGCAGACTGCTACATATGTGCAGATGGCATATCTGCAAAGGCTATGAGGAAAGATGATTTATATTTCCTTGAGAGGGGGAGTACTGTACATCATGTGAGTATGAATAAACCACCACATGATGAATGCATACATTTATGGCATCGCAGATTGGGACACATTAATTTTCAGGCGGTGAAGAAGACTCTTCAAGCGGCTGGAATTACCCCTAAACCATGTGGATGTTTCGTAGAGTGTGAAGTATGCAAAGCTACGAAGTCCAAAGCTACTCCAACTATATCTCCTAGCAAGTTCCAGACTAAAGAGATACTTGATTTAGTGTTTCTCGACCTGGTCGGCCCTTTTCCTACGAGGAGTCTAGGTGGGGCAAAATACTGCTTATGCATCGAAGACCATTTTTCCCGGTATGGTTTCTGCTTCCTTCTCAGGTCCAAGGCAGAAACATACCAGGCATTCCACAACTGGCTTCGCTTCGTGCACAGGAAGACAGGCAAGATTCCTAGATCCCTTATTTCAGATAATGGAACTGAGTTCTGAAATGAAAAAATGTTTTCTTTGTGCAGGAGATATGGCATTGAACATAAATGTACAGCTCTTTATAGACCTCAACATAACGCTTTCTGTGAACGAAGGAATCAATCTTTGTACAACATGGCTATGAGTATGTTGAGAGATAGTGATTTACCCATGAGTTACTGGGGAGAAAGCATTATGTGTGCATCACATGTCTTAAATTTAACCTGGTCATCTGCTACAGGAAAGATTCCAGCAGAAGCTTGGTATGGCAAGCAACCCTCCATCAAGCATGTTAAAATTTTTGGGATCCCTGCATACGTGTATATCCCAAAGGAGCTTAGGAGGAAGGGAAAGGACAAAGCCATAAAGTTATTGTTTATGGGATATTCTAACAACCATCGAGCTTATAGGTTTTGCCGTGCTGGTGAGAAGAAAATAACAACAAGCTGTTCAACAAAATTCCTAGAGAATTCCGTCGGCTGGCAGAGGACGTCCTCCACTGTGATCCTGCCGACAGCAGCGAAAACAGATACACAGCTCGTTTCCAGAAGCGAGAGGAGAAGCCCGTCGCTTAGCAACGGAAGAATCAAGGAAGAGCTGTTAACCCCTGCATCTCCAGGAGTTGGTGTTTCCCAGCAGCAGACGGCAGTACAACAGACGGTGTCTGAGGAGGCTGCAGAGCCGGTGCTCAGAAGGTCTACTCGAGAGACGAGGCCACCGGATCGATACAGTCCAGGGCAGGCATGTGCCGTGCTTGCAGAGCCCTCTTGTTTTGAGGGTATACGGCATTTGTCGCAAGAGGAACAGGCTGGATGGCATGCTGCAATGAGATCTGAACTTGAGTCCCTAAAGAACCTGAACGTCTATGAGGAGTCTGCTCTACCAACTAGTCAGAGACTCATAGGTTGCAGATGGGTCAAGGCTGGCGCAGACGGTAATACACAATATAAGGCCAGACTTGTAGCCCAGGGATTCTTGCAAGGCGGGCAAAATTACGATGAGACATTTGCTCCAACCCTCAAAGCTACTTCTTTATACTCTGCTTTGACTATTGCAGCTAAACAAAACTGTTTAATTAGACATCTAGATGTAAAAACAGCTTATTTGAATGCCCCACTAAGACACTCTGTGTACATGAGAATACCACCAGGTGCCTCTGGTGAGAATGTCAATACATGTTGGTTATTGAAAAAAATCCCTGTATGGTTTAAAACAGGCTGGCTACGAATGGAACCAGCATCTGACAGACAACCTGAAGAAGTTAGGATATAAACAAGGAGTTGCAGACCCCTGTGTGTTTACTAAGGGGAAGGGGGAGCAACAATATACCATCCTGGTGTTTGTGGATGATTTGGCAATAATATGCAAAAATGCCAAGGTTATGGATGCTACTGTTGATACTCTAAAGGCCAGATTTACTGTTAGAGATCTAGGAGACATTAAGCAATATGTTGGCCTAGAGATTGAAAAGGTAACTGGAGGTTATAGAGTTTCTCCGAGAGCAAAAATTTCCTAATTGCTGAAACAATACAAAATGGATCAGTGCAAAGGGGTGCAGAGTCCCATGTTCCAATGTAATGATACTGACAATGAGCAAAGTCCACTTTTCGATCAGGGAATATACCAATCTCTGATTGGAAGCTTACTATATCTTGCTAACTGGTCTAGACCAGACATTGCTATGGCTACTAATCTTTTGGCAAGAGCAGTAAGACAACCTAGACAATGTCACTGGTTGGCTGCTAAGCATATTCTGAGATATCTAAAACAGACCATGGATTTGAGTTTGTTTATTACTCCTACTGGAGAACTTAGTATGTATGCTTACGCCGATGCTAGCTTTGCTAATGACCATGATACCAGGCAATCTACTACCGGAATGGCTGTTTTTCTGGGGGGAGCCCTAGTGGGATGGTGGTCACTTAAGCAAAAACATGTAGCTTTGTCAACCTGCGAGGCAGAATACTCAGCTCTGAGTACTGTTTGTACAGAACTCATATGGTACAAACAACTGTTAACCGATTTTGGAATACGTCATGTTAACCCCATAACTGTAAGGGAGGACAACCAAGCAGCAATTCAGTTAGCAACAACTCTTGGTGTCAAGGGGAGATCTAAACATACTGACGTCCATTTCCATAATGTCAAACAATGTTTGGAAGACAAGCTGATTGTACTGGAGTATTGTGCTACAAATGAGAATGTTGCAGACTTGTTCACCAAAGTGCAAACTCATGTAAGACATAAGGGAAGTTGTCTGAATCTAGGACTTAAGTAATGGGGTGGCAGTAATGTAATACTGTGTGTGATATTTAACTATGTATGTTAAAGTATATATTACTGTATAGACTATGTCGTTACATAGGGGGAGGATGACAGCATTGGGCACTTTAAGGGGCCAAAATGCTGAGTCAAAGTTCTGTAACCCCAGCTATACAGGGTAATGAATAACATGTGAGTAGCATGTGCAGCTAGTTAACTAATCAAGGCATATGATTGGCTAGCTGCACTATAACAACAGAGGCCAAACTCTCAGTCTCTTGTGGGTCGATAGGAGAGGAGGATGGTGTGTAGGAGAGGAGAGATATTTGGCTCAAGACTGTTACACTGTTGGACTGGATAACGATATTGATGTATGGACTGGTATGTGTTGACTACTCTACTGGATTCTGATTCTGTACTGTTGACTTGGCTGGACTGATTATCTGTATACTGACCATTGGACTGACTATAACTACCTCTATTGCCTTAATCCCAAATATATCTGTTGAAACGGCTTTGTTTGGAGTTTGTCTTCATAAAACAGCAGCTGGGGCTACACTTATCAGAGTACTCAAACCGAAGAACTTCCCACGCACGGCAACGTTTTAAAACATTTTTTAATGGCAAACATTTTAAAAAGTTTATGGGTGTTTAATTAAACTATTCCTGACTAGATTCTATCAGAACAAGCCTGATTTCCTGTATGGAAATGCAGGTGCTCCCTAACTGAAAACCTTAACAAGCCAAAGGAGAATAAATTGTCTTTAAACAGTGCCTGCCTTCACTAAAGCTCAGTCTGAGCACAAAACAACACACTGCTTTTTGAAAATTAAATCTAGGCTATTAATACCAATGGTAAAACTTGGCTTCTTTTAGTCTTCCTAGCACTGGCTTAGTTTAAGGTGAGAACAGCTAAAGCCCTATCCTGAGATTTTTAAAAAAGTGTTCAACTTAGTTTTTAAAAATCCTAAAACTCTTATTAAAAGCCTCTTTAGCAGCACATACAACCAGAAGCGGGCACACAGAACAGTAAAACACCCCACTTTTCCCCAAACCAAAAAGCCCCTGAAACCGTCTTAACCTAGCATCCCTTCCACACACAAGCACCACCAGTCTATTCCAAACAACAAATAAGAAAACTCCTTAGAAATCACTGTCAGAAGCCAAAAAAATAACTATACACATAGAACAAAATAGAACAAACTTCTGTGACTGGCCAAAGAGGAGTGCATGTCCACCCTTACCTGAAGTCCTATTGGCCAGTTCTCCTCCTCCCTCCTGTCTCTGGGAAAGCAAGGTAGGTGGTTGGGCTTCAAATCTGAAGCCAGCAGGAACAACAGCCTTGCAAGCTGCAATGCTATTTGCACATGCATTGAAGCTATTGGCTGTATGCAGGCCTCAGATTCAGTGGGAGCTCACAGAAGCACAGCTCCTGAACCTTTCTGAGAGTTCCTCCTCCTCCTCCTGAGAGTTCCACCTCTTTGTCCGTTGAATAGTATGTGAAACTGCATAACAATCCCTGGATGAGCTCCACCACCTATTTTTCTATAAAATGACCGCTGGCTGTATGTAAGCTTCCTCTTTTCCCTCACTCCTGGAAAAACACAGAAATGGCAGGAAAGAAGCTGAAACCAAAGATACGTGCAGCTCTTTAAAGTTTAAATCCCCCCCCCCCCAAGCTGGTATTTAGATTGTCAAATAAACGCAAATAATAGCTGAATGGTTTCAGCTTTTATTTGGGAATCTCTGTTTGGTAACTGAATCACATTGGATTTGACTTAATAAAATACCTGAAGAATACCAATAAGGTATTTATTCATCTTGGTAAATATTGAATACATATCCCTAAACTTCAAATGGTACAAAACACAATTTGTGTGGTTCATGGTTTGATTTGTGGTTCAGTCATGAATCAAACCAATCAACAAAAATGTGGTTTGTGGCCATGCTTAATAACTATGTAAACCATTACTAACAGCAGAGAAGGCTCCTTATTGTAGTATGTCCCTATAGAAGATAATTTTGCTATACAAATAGGCTATTATTTCTAAAGATGACTATAATAGATGACTGCCAGTTTAAGGATTGGCAACTTCTTCTCAGGAGATTATGAGAAATTTACAGAGTTTTGTCAATGAATGTAATAGGCATATTTTCCCCTAGATATAATGACTGGGATCCAAAGACCATCCTAAGCAAAAGGAAGTTACTTCTCTATAGTATCCCACATAGGGCCAGCATCAGTTTCTAGCACCCTAGGCCCTGTGTTGGGCAGATCCAGGAAAGTGAGTGCAATGGGACAGGGCTGTGCCACCCTGCTACTCTCACCTTCTCAGGTCTGCGCAGACCCAGGAAGGTGAGAGCAGACAGGGTGGCACATGTGCTCCGCGGAGCGCACATGCCACCTTGGTGCCCCTTTTCCTCCACCACCACTGCCCGCCCACAGGCTACAGCACTCCTGGTGGGTGGCAGCAAGGGCAAGCATGGTGGGGAAGGGGCACTGGTGGTGCACGTGGCCTGCCCCTGTGGCCAGGTAGCACCCTAGGTACCCACCTACCTGGCCTACTGGGGCACACCGGCCCTGATCCCACATGTCTGAAAACTAGGTGTGATGATTGGGAGATCCTACAGAGGGGTTTTGCAGAAGTCATTCATGGGTGGCCTGTAAAAGGGAATGTATCACAACCCTCTCTACTTAAGTGGGACCTTACCTAAATGGCTTGGAGTCAGGATACCTGAAGGATTGCCCCCTCCTGTATTATTTATTTTGCTGGTTGAGATCTTATTCACAAACACTGCTTTTCGTCTCCCCCCCCCCCCCCGCTGCAGAGATGAGGCAGGTAATGACCTGAGACAGGGTCTCAGTGTTCTCCCTCTTGAGATTCTCCACTTGCATGAAGGCACCAGGCCAAAACCTTTATTTCTACTCAGACTTTTAAGTGGAGTGTATCTTTTAATTCTCCCCACCAGCTGCTTATGTTGCCAACTCTGGGTTGTAAAATTCCTGCAGATTTGGAATGGAGCCTGGGGATGGTGGTGTTTTGGGGAGGGGAGGGACCTCAGTAGCGTAGAGTGTCAATCCCCCACAGAAGGTGTTTTTCTACAGGGGAGCTGATCTCTGTAGTCTGGAGTTTAGTTGTAATTCTCAGATATTTAAGGCCCTACTTGGAGGTTAGCAGGCAGCCCTATTTTAGCTTAAAGACTATTATAAGGTATTTTTCTCCCTAAGTGGTTAGATATTTTATGCTCCAGATTTTGATGTGCTTTTATACTCTGGGGTCTTACTGGCTGAATTTCTAGTGGTTTAATGTTTTTTAATGATAGTATCATGTTTCGTTTTATGATTGCCTTGAGCAGGTTTCTGAAAAGGTACCTTATAAATATTATAAACAAACGAATGAATTAATATGACTTCCTTGTCAAGCATAATCCTTCAGCCCAAGTTACCAATAATAACTGTTTATTCTGCTTTATTTCTCAATTTTCTTTAATTGAAATTGGTTGAGTCTAACATATTATATGAAATATAATTTTTGAAATAGAATGGAGGAGCAAAAGAAAAAAACACATCATTAACACTAATCTTGTCAGCAAATCATTTCCCCATTATATTTGACCTTTCTGATCTCCTGTATTTTGTGTTTTTGAAAACATCAGTTATTCATTTTTGAAAGGCGTTGTCAGTGGGTTTTTTTAAAAACCTACAGCAAAAGAAAATGACTGTTGTTCATAGAGTATTACATTCTTTTCAGTCTTGGAAATCTAATCCTTCCACACATTAGAATTGGGCATTTTCTCAGTAGGTGTTGAAACTGAAATTTTAATTTCATATATCACCATGTTTTTGTCACAAAATCTTGCATTATACATGTCCAGAAAGTAATATTTCCTTGCATTTTTTTTCTCTACATGCAATAATGAATGTGAGAAGGGATGTGTCTCATTCTACGGTAGGCTTGTCAATCCCCAGGTCCCAGCGGGGGTTCTCCTGCTTTCCCAGGCTCCTCCCCGCTCCCAGTCAGCTAGCCGGCAGGGGGAAGCCCCACCCCCACAGCCACCATGTGCCTTTCCACCTCCGGAGGCTTCAGTCTCCGCTTGGAAAGGTTTCCTCTTGGGATGTCTGTGTCTTTAAGGCTGAATGGGGGTGGGGGGAGCAGAAGAACACAGCTACTCTCAGTGGCTGTGAAAGCAGCCTCTGGTTGCACAATCTTTTCAGAGGTCATTTGCATAGGAAAGGTAAACTTGGATCTTTGGTTGCTCTGTGTTACTTTGAAGAAGTTGGAAGTTCAGCAACTCGTGAGTAGAGATGCCAATCCCCTGCTTCAGAGTCTTCAGAAACAGGGAGGGAGGGGAGGGAAATGTCTGCTGGGCACTTAATTATTCCCTATGGAGATCGATTCTCATAGGGTATAATGGAGAATTGATCTGGGGGAATCTGGGGCTCTGGAGGGGCTGTTTTTGAGGTAGAGGCACCAAATTTTCAGCATAGCATCCAGTGCCTCTCCCCAAAATACCTCCCAAGTTTCAAAAAGATTGAACCAGGAGGTCAAATTCTATAAGCCCCAAAAGAAGGTGCCCCTATCCTTCATTATTTCCTATAGAAGGAAGGCATTTAAAAAGGTGTGCTATCTTTTTAAATGTGATGGCCAGAACTCCCTTGGAGCTCAATTATGCTTGCCATACCCTTGAACCTGGCTCTGCCCCCAACATCTCCTGGACCCACCCCCAAAGTCTCCTGGCCCCACCCCCAAAGTTCCGAGATATTTCTTGAATTGGACTTGGCAACGCTATCCTACAGTCATGCTAATATCTAATATGTCCAAATTCCTCTGCACAGGACTGTCCATGAGCTAACTGAGTGCAAAGGAAGGGAGTGGGCATGAGTGGGCTGGCCTACCCTCCATCTCCACACAATTGCCAGGTCATCTGCACTGTGAAAAAGTACATAAGAGTACAGGAAGTACAGTTCCCCTCTCTGATTAAGAATGATGCTTTCTAAAAGTTGCCCATCAGCGGGGAAGAGCGTATGCACAGAAGCCTCCTTCGCACTTAATTGCTGTGTTCATTAACAGTCACGTGGAGGCCCTGAGCAGTATGCCTGTGCTTGTTCTCTCTCTCTGTGCATTCAGTCAATGTGCATTCAGTCAATGTGCAAAGGGGTTAGGTACACAGGGCTTCTGCCAGACCATCATCTCACTCATCGGAGAAACAGCCTTTGACCATTTGATCTAAGCAACTAATTAAATCAAGAACATAGCTGAAAATATTTCCTTTCCATGTATCACGATAACTTCATTAATAAGTTAGGAGAAATCATAAGCTTTTTTGTGCCACTTATGATGGAGTTCTTAGGCTTGCCATCTCATAAAATGAAAGAGAGAGATCCAGCCATTTCCATTTGAATATATCACTTTAATTCCTGTGTGAATAAAATAAAATATTTTCTGTCAGTATGGTATAGTGGTTAGAGTGTCAGACTAGGATCTTAGAGACTCATATTCAAATTCCCATTCTGCCATGGTGTTCCCTAAGCAACCATGGGCCAGCCACAGACCTTCAGCTTAACCTACCTCACAGGGTTATTGTGAAGATAGATGGAGAGAGGAGAGTGATGTAAACTGCTTTTGAATCCCTTTTTTAAAAAGGCATATAAATTAAGAAAGTAAATGAAAAGGGGCAAAAATGCCCTTCCTCCAAGAAACTTAGGATCATATTCAAGGTTCAGGTTTCCTGTGAGATGGGTCAGGCTGAACGACAGTGACTGTTTGACTTGTCCTTATAATTAGTTGCTTAATACATCATTACTATCCAGTATATTTGTTTGATCCTTTTTTGTTTGAAGCCTTGTCCTTACTCTTTCTATTTTCTTTTTCTGAAATTCATCTTCCTCCACTCTATTAAAGACATTATCTTTTTCTTGGTCTTCCCCCATCTCTGACTCACGACTATTTAGTTCAGCAATTTTTTCCCAAAAATCTTCCATCTTTTCCAATGAAGTTATGTTATATTTCTTAGTTTGGTACACAAAGAAGATTCCTTCTGGTACCAGCCACCTAAATTGTATAGAATGTTTCATCAGCCATGTTGTTAACTTTCTATATCCAAATCTTCTCTGTCTTACTGCCCAGGGTATATCCTTCAAGACTTTGATATTACTATCTTTCCACTTTAAGCCATTCTCTCTTGCTTCTTTTAAAATCTTCTCACACGTTACCATACGTGTAAACTTGACTTGTACTTCTCTTGACAAATTGAATTTTCTCGCATGATTTGAGGCAATTCTTTTAACCTAATCAATCTCTCTCTTTCCTTCTTCTAACAATTCTTCTTCTTCATCTGTAGTTAATACTTCAATAATCTTGCTTTCTATATTTTCATCTTTTTCCTCTGGAATGTTTTGAAATCACAGTACATACGCCGCCTTGTTTATCTCCAATCTTACAATTCTATCCTCTAATTCTGTCAAGCTAGCTTTATTTTCCCAAGGTATAACAGTTGTCTTCTTCCCTTGTTTTTCTAACTTTTTTACCTTGGCCGATAGATTATGCATTTGCTGCATATTTATTTATTTATTTATTTATTTATTTATTTATTTTATGATTTATATCCCGCCCTTCCCACCAAGTGGCTCAGGGCGGCTTATTTGTCAGCAGTTGCTTTTGAAATTCTTCTACTTGTCCAGTTGTTTTTTTAATTTCTCCCATCAGATCTGACTTCATTTCCTCTAAAGCTTCTTGGGTTTGTTTAAAACCTGCTACCATGATATTTTGTAATTTTTCCAGGGCATCCTGACTTACAGCTGATGACACTGATTCCCCCTTCCCCGGTGGGGTACCTTGACCATATTTCTTAATTTTGGTCTCCATTTCTATCAACTATTTATTCCCCCAACACCTAGTATTAATCCTTAGACCTTGTTCACTAATTCCAGTACCTCTTGTAGTCTCCTGCCTGAATTAAATATTCAATATTCAATATTCATATACAGCACATTATTCATTCACTAAATTCATTCACTAAATTGATATACCCTTATTTCTCTTACATTTATTCCAATACCATTAACCACCTAATTAATTAATCAAATATTACAATTAATTAGCTAAAGTCAAATAATCACCCTATTAAATTAATGAACAAATCACTTTCTATTTCTTAGCACTTCATACATCTACAATAATCATCCTATAAGCAATACAGAACATTATTCCTTAAAGTTCTTATAGTATCACCATAGGTCAGTATCACCAACACTGTACAATTTTAAACCCAGTCCACTTTTCTTCTTTTCTTCTCCTTCTTTCTTCTTTTTTCCCACTCTTTCCTTCTTATGTCCTATTCCATAAAACCTTGCATATAATTTCTCACTACTCAAAGTTCTGTTTTGTCATACTGTCATAAACCAATCTTCAAGGAAGAGGCAGCTGCAATAAGAACTATTACTAAGAACCGCCTCTTCCCCCTTTACAAAGTTCTGCTCCTTCAATCTTCTGTCTTCTATCTTCCAGCAATAACCTTCTAATTAAGCCTACCCTCTCTCTTCTCAAATCCTCTCTTACTTACTTGCTCAGTCCTCTCTCTACTCAAAATCCATTCCTCCGATCGCCATTACTCTCATTCTTCTGCCTTCTTCTACCTCCGCTGCCATTTCCGCCACCTCCGTCACTGCCGTCCACCTCTCCACCTCTTAGCACTTCATACATCTATAATAATCATCCTATAAGCAATATAGAACATTATTCCTTAAAGTTCTTATAGTATCACCATAGGTCAGTATCACCAACACTGTACAATTTTAAACCCAGTCCACTTTTCTTCTTTTCTTCTCCTTCTTTCTTCTTTTTTCCCACTCTTTCCTTCTTATGTCCTATTCCATAAAACCTTGCATATAATTTCTCACTACTCAAAGTTCTGTTTTGTCACACTGTCATAAACCAAATCTTCAAGGAAGAGGCAGCTGCAATAAGAACTATTACTAAGAACCGCCTCTTCCCCCTTTACAAAGTTCTGCTCCTTCAATCTTCTGCCTTCTATCTTATAGCAATAACCTTCTAATTAAGCCTATCCTCTCTCTTCTCAAATCCTCTCTTACTTACTTGCTCAGTCCTCTCTCTACTCAAAATCCATTCCTCTGATCGCCATTACTCTCATTCTTCTGCCTTCTTCTACCTCCGCTGCCATTACCGCCACCTCCGTCACTGCCGTCCACCTCTCCATTCCACTTTCCTCTTCGACTTGCTTCTTCCTTTCTACCTCCTCTCTCTTCTCTTCTTTTAACATACTATCATTCCTTCTACTCCATCCACACTTTTTTAATTCTCACTCTCTCTCTCCATTCCCCGCTCACCAAAACCTTCGTTGAGTGCTTAAATCTCGCCTTCACCTCCTCGCTGCTGCCATTACAGTTCCTTGCCGGAATTCTTCAGTCACTTCCATGGTAACTCTCTTTCTGTTCTCTGTTCCTCCAAATGGAACCAATTTTTAAAAGTTGCTACTGATCCAGGGTCTTCTTTTTGAGATTCACTGCTGCCCTGTTGGCTCCTATCCGGTGGCCCAGTTAAACGCCAAAGCGTTGGTAGGCTCCGGACAGAGAAAAGGTTAGGAACAAAGGGAGAAGCCTCCACCTCCCCCCCTAATCCCAACAAGCTCCCCAGACTGTGAAGCATCCCCAGATGCTTCTTTAAGAGGTGCTTTCAAACCGAAAGCCCTCTCTAGAGCCTACCAAACAAAGCATCTGTCAGAGCTTGGGAAAGACGCTCTGCCTCACCACGCCATCATACCAGAATATCTGGATTTAAAGTTAATGTGCAGAAAACTAAATTTTTGACCAAAAATATGAATAAAGAACAAATTGCTCAATTGGAAATCAAATCTGGGTTTAAACATGAAAAGAAAATAAAGTATTTAGGAATTCACTTGATGAATGATTTGAAGACTTTATATCGAGATAACTATGAAAAAATATTAAAAGAAATTCGAATGGACTTGGATAGATGGAAAGACCTCCAAATTTCACTCCTGGGGAGAGTTGCCACAATTAAGATGAACGTATTGCCTAGAATTTTGTTTCTATTTCAGATGGCTCCAATTATAATACCAAGGGCATTTTTCAACAGCTCAATAAAATGGTTACGATGTTTATATGGCAGAACAAAAAGCCGAGGATAAAATTAAAAGTCCTACAAGACACGTAAGTTAAGAGGAGGGCTTGCATTACCCGAATGGAGACTTTACTATAAGGCGTGTTGTATGGTTTGGGTAAAAGATTGGCTAGTACTGGAGAACAAAAGGTTATTGATACTTGAAGGAGCAGGACTAGCAAAAGGTTGGCACGATTATATTTGGTATCATAGGCCTTCAAAAAGCAATATTTTCTTGAGACATGAAATAAGGAAGTCGATTTATAGAGTGTGGATGGAAGCTAAAAGTATGTTTTATTCTTATATGCCATTCTGGTTATCACCTGTAGAGGCTTCAAATTTATATGATTGGGAAAATCAGTATAATTATGGACTTCTACTAGATAATCAGAATAATTTGAAATTAGGCGATACTGTAAAACTGGATTGGTGGTTAAAGTGTCAAGTAAAATCAAGATATCATATTGATGAAGGAAAAGGTTTTCCCAATAAATTAAATGATTTTGATACAATAATCCAAGGTACTCAGAAACTAATCTCAAAAATTTATAATTGGTTACTTCAAATTAAAATGCAAGATGAAATAGTGAAAGAAAGTTGGATAAAATGGTTAGAAGATTTTGGATTTAATATTGATTTTGCAAAATGGGAAAAAGTTTGGAAACAAAATCTAAAGTTGACAAAATCAGCAGTTTTCAAGGAGAATCTATACAAATGATGTATCGTTGGTATCTTACCCCAGAAACACTAGCTAAAATATATCCAAACTACTCAAATAAATGTTGGAAATGTAAGAAAAAGAAGGGGACTCTATATCACATATGGTGGCAATGTGGACACGCCAAAAAATGTTGGTCCCAGATTAATATCTGGACCCCAAAATTTTTAAAAATAAGGTTCCATCATTCGCCGGAGTTGTATCTATTGAGTGTCTGTAAAGAAAGCATCTCCAAAACATTGAAAAAATTATTACTCCATAAAGTCACGATAGCTAGAATTTTATACGCAAAATATTGGAAGGTTGCCAAAATACCTGATTGAGAAGAATTTCTATTAAAATTATTTGAAGCCACTGAAATGGATACGCCCTTCAAGCTCCTTGTATGGATGGGTGGAAGGGTGGTGGTGAGGTGGTGGTGAGTGTGCAAGAGGACAGTGGTTAGTTAGAGATAAACGTTGTATGTTAGTTATTGATGTCATGTATGTTGTGTATTGATCAATAAATGTTTTAAAAATTTAAAAATAAACAAACAAACAAATAAAACAAACAAACAAATAAATAAATATATCTAAGGATTACAGTTCTGAGCTGGAGCTTGCTTGTGGATGCATGTCTTATTTAAACCTAATAAGCCTTTTATT
This sequence comes from Heteronotia binoei, assembly GCF_032191835.1. Classification (NCBI taxonomy): domain Eukaryota; kingdom Metazoa; phylum Chordata; class Lepidosauria; order Squamata; family Gekkonidae; genus Heteronotia; species Heteronotia binoei. The sequence continues at coordinate 71,278,968 of NC_083228.1, read as the reverse complement.
CTTCTGAAGTAAACTGTGGGTGAGTATCAAGGCCAAATTCTCTTGTTGTTGCAGAAATCTCAGGACAAGGCAAAGCAAAAGTGCTGTGAATAGTGTCAAGTGCAGGAAAGAAGGATTCTCTTAGTCCCATTGTAAAATCCCCAGGCATTCACACATGCCCATATATACTAGTGAAACGTATTGTATCATATATAATATGCATGTCACCAGCACAGAGACTTCTTGGCACCATTAACTAAGATGTTATACTGAAAAACATAGTAAGAAAGAGAATATTTGGAAATAGACCCATGAAAATATAATAAGCAAGGATTTCTTCCCTATTAGATGCTTCTCTGCCACCACAGTCCTCCTGTATTCTGAGAATACATTTCTTCTCTGTCCAATCTATCAGTTTTGATTAGGTTGTCAGGTACAAATGGCATAAATGACAGCAGAAGCCTGAAGCAACATGCCTATCTTCCCCATTTTCTGTAACAGGGAACATCTTCAGTTTTCTCTTTGCAATGATAGTTACAGAAAGAAGCCTCAGCACAGAGACTTTGGCACCATTAAATAGGGGATAAGATGCTGTACTGAACAACATAGCAAGAATGAGATTTCTTGGAAATGCCTTTTGCAGTTACTAGCGCAGCTAGCAAAGTCATCAGATATCTTATTGACAGGTGGACTGTGAAAGACCCAATGTAGACTGCTTAGTGTAAGGATGAGCACTCTAAGGCCCATGAGGCACAGGCTACCCACATGACTGCATGCTGCTTTAATTTCATTTCAGGCCACCTGGCAGTTGAAGAATTTTTTTAAAAAAACAACTCCTAATTAAATTTCTGCTGGTATCCAACATGAGGATTTTGAAGCTCAAAAGTTTGCAGATGTCCTCATTCTTTTCTTGATTTTGGTCATTTGCAGTTGCTGTGCCTCTCCTTGTCTTGGGACCAGATAGAGAACCCAAACTTAAATACCCACTTTCTTCATTCCTAGAATGTACTTTCCCCCATATTAAACAAACTTCTTTGCTGATGATGGAGAGTCAGCTTCTTTCGAAGTTGGTCTGCCCCTGGCAGCTGCTTTACTTGCTTAGCCAACAACATCCTGCTGAGCTAGTTTAAAAGGTTTGTTGACAGAGAATTAAATAAGTGACCATTTGTCAATCTTAAATAGCACTTTAAATCTATTGCCAGACTACTCCATGGTAGGGATAACCCTGGCTGATCTAAAACATGTTAAATCAAAAACGGTTGATCATTCCTAGGGCAATGACAGGCAAATCCATGCCCATAGCCAGAACATTTTAGGTGAGAGGGGGGCAGGAGGATAAAATTTTAGAAGGGAGGGCCGTGGGGCTTGGCTACTTCTTCTGTTCATTGGCCAGCCCGGCCCCAGCAGCAGGAGCTGCCAAACAGAGAAGGGGCTTCTCTTCCCCCTCCCCCCTTGATCATTAAGCTGAAGGGGAAAGATCATTGATCTCAGGGCACCTGCCTGCTTGCCCTCATGCTATCTCGTTTGCTCCGTGCCCTTGCCGTGGTCTTTTTCTATCACTCCCTCACTGATGCAGGGCGAGAGGAGGAGAGCGAGAAGAGGAAAAGGGTGGCCAGCAGTGAGTGCCAGGTCTAGAGTTGGAAGTGAAGCCTTCTCCTTGCAGTGGGACTACCTCCCAACTCAAGCGCGCTTAGGATTGCAGCCGCTGGCTCTTTTGAAGCAGGCATCCATGATGGGGAATTGCGTGTGTATATGTGAGTGTGTGTATTAGTGGAGGGGGGAGTGAAATTATCCTTGGCTTCTGAATTCTCATGCAGAGACCAGCGGGCTGCGGGACCCCAAGTGGCCAAGGAGGCCACAATCCAGTTCCAGAGCCTCGTCTCCACTGCAGCCCGCCTCTGCAGCATGGAGGGGCCATACAAATGAAGAGGGATTAAATTAGGCTTCCCAACCCCCCCGCCCTGGTGGGGGACCCCCGAATTAGCAGCCTTCTCCCCCACTCTCCAAAAATCCAGAAGTGGGGGGGGGGATGCAGGCTCTCTGTATACGACATGCAATGTATGGTTTCCAGGAGGTCAGGCTCTCAACTTGCAGTGGGACTTGCAAAATTAAAGAGCATCGTATTTACAGCTCACTGGCATCTGAGTTTAAAGTCCTGATCACAGCAGGCTAAGCCAAATAGCTTTGGGAAGTCTCAAACCTCTCCCTGCTGTCGCTCTTCTGTCTGCAGCACACACCGCCGTTTTAGAGCTCCTGCAGGAATGTGTCCCTTTAAGGCTGAGCAGGAAGCAGGAAACAGGAAGGGCTTTGGAGAACAGCCCCTCCCTTTCTTTTGGTTTCGTTTTCAAAGCAAGCAGGAATATTCTGTAGGAACAAGACCCAGTAAGTATTTGTGTGTGTGAGAGAGGGAGGGGGCAGGGGATTCCCTGGTTTGGAGGCACTCCCCCACCACTTTAAAAAGTGTGAGGGGGGAGGGAAATGTCTACTGGGCACTCTATTATTCCCTATGGAGAATTATTCCCATAGGGAATAATGGGGAATTGATCTGTAGGTATTGGGGGCTCTGGGGGGGCTATTTTTGAGGTAGAAGCACCAAATTTTAGTATAGCATCTAGTTCCTCTCCCCAAAATACCCCCCAAGTTTCAAAACGATTGGACCAGGGAGTCCAATTCTATGAGCCCCAAAAGAAGGTGCCCCTATCCTTCCTAATTTCCTATGGAAGAAAGGCATTTGAAAAGGTGTGCTGCCCCTTTAAATGTGATGGCCAGAACTCCCTTGGAGTTCAATTATGCTTGTCACACCCTTGTTCCTGGCTCCACCCCCAATGTCTCCTGGCTCCACCCCCATGTGATACTCACATTTCGTATCAATCTACAGTTCCCAATTTGTGTACCAATATTCATAATCTTGCAAAGCTCAAAATGCACATTAAATATTAAAGATTTACAGACCACTGCAGTACTCACATTTGATATCAATCTGCAGATCCCATTTCATGTAGCAATATAAAAACAAGCATAAAGTTACAGCATATCATCAATGGTGAAATATTGTTTTAAAATTGCTTACTATAGCCATCTTCAGTACTTAAAAGTTGTAAATCAATATGCAGTTTCCAATTTTTCATTCGTTAATTGCCATTAATTGACATTCACCAATTCTCGTCAATAGCAAAGAAAGATCCCCAAGAGTTTTAAAGCCCTGACTGCAAACAGCTGGTTCCTGCATTTAAAGATACATACTCCTAAAACTTTTAAATCTTTTAAAATAGAATAAAGTAGAAACACTGTCTGACATGCTGCAAACCAGCACTACAGAATTCTTGTAGGTAACATATGAAATACAGCACTAAATTCAAACCATATGAAATTACATTATAATACAGTATATTAATCCACCTGCATTAAAGATACATACTTCTAAATTTCTTAAAGCAGGATAGAAGCGCTGTGTCTGGCATGTTGTAAATCAACACCAGAGCATTTTTATAAGTAGCATGTGAAATCCAAGGCTAGATTCAGACCATATGGAATGACTGTATTCGAATCAAATATCCACCTGGATTCCTGCCTGAGTAAGACCCTCTGGATGTCATATATGGAGCCCCTAGGTTCATATTTATACAGAAAAAAAAACTTAAAGGAATCAAATGCATATTGTCTTTCTATAAATTGGGAAACCACAGGAGCATCTAAGATCCATTTTTATCCTATTGCGGTGTTCCAAAATTCTAGCCCACACTGGACAGATGGTACTTCCTATATACTGCATGCCATATTTGCATAATATTAGATACACTACATTTTTTACCAGCATAGTAAAAGTATGCTTTAAAGTATATTTTAAAATAATGGTCTTCCCCCTTGTGGTAGTGTATACTTCTTAATTTTCATTGCTTGTGGGCAAATCAAATCAAGCATCTCCTGCAGGGATGGTGTCCCATTAGTTCTTCAGGTGTACCTTTCAAGAGATTCATTATGGAATGGACCAGGTTGTCACTCAAATTTCTTGTCCTCTCCCACCCGAGGAGGTTGTTCACATCCAGGAATGTCATTTATTATATGTTAATATTTCAGCATAATTCTTCAAATCTGATTGGTCAATGGGGTGTAGTTGAATCCCCATGTGAGTCTGGGTTGTTGCTCCCTTTCTCTATGCTGGAAAAGATCCTTTCTGCAAGCAGCCACTGCCCTCCTATGGGCTTCATCAATCACCAATTTGGGATATCCCCGGCTCTAAAATCCCATGCCACGGCTTCACTGTCTTGTAAAAAGTGCATGTTGTCAGTAGAATTTTTCCTAAGATGGAGAAATTGCCCATATGGGAGGTTATGCCATAAATGAGAGGGGTGAACAGAACAGAAATGCAAAAAGGAATTCCTGTTGGTAACCTTCTTAAAGGTGCATACTGCTAATCTGGTTTTATAGGCCCAGATGTCAAGAAAGGGGACAGACAACCTGTCTGTTTTACTAGAAAACTTGATATTAGGATGCAAAATATCCATCCATTTGAGAAAGGATTTTGTGTGCGAATCATCTCTCAGTATAAAAAACAAATGATCAACAAAATGTTTAAATACTTATATCTTTGATGGTAGGAATTAACCTCAGGATTAGTTATCTTTTCTGTTTCAATATCAGACATGAAAAGATTGGCCACACTTGGTACCAAACTGCTTCCCATGGCAACGCCTTGTATTTGTAGGTAGAAATCCTCTTGAAACTGAAAGTAGTTTTCCAATTCTATTTCTGTCAGTTCCAAAAGAAAGTATGTAACTGGGTGCAAATCTTCCCTAAACTCCAAAGCTTTTTTCAACCACTCTCCTCACCTCTTTGTGGGGGATGTTAGTGTATAGGGAAGTGACATCCACAGTGATTAGCAGGGATTCAGCTGGAGCCTCCATGCCTTCTAGTGTTTGGATAAAATGTCAGGTGTCCTTAATATACATCTTGAGAACCACCATCTGCAAGAAGGAATCCACATACTTAGCTAATGGCTCAAGAATTGAGTTAGGCCCTAAGAGACCTATCCTCCATGAATCTGCCTAATCTCCTTTTTAAGGCTGTCTATGTATGTTGCCATCCCTACTTCCTGTAGCAGCAAATTCCACATTGAATAAAGATGTCTTCCTGAACTGGACACTGGGTTGACATTTTAATTGAGCTATCCACTATGATCTCAAAGCCAGTCCACAGCCACAGTGAACTGACACTCCTCACTAAGGAGCCCATGCCCAAGCCCAGAAGGATGCCAGACCCCTTCACACACCAGCGAGGAGTCTGGAGAGCATGGCTGCACTCATTCCTTTTCCAACCAGGCTACACTTGTTCTGGGCAAGAGGAGGAGAGCACATTCCAGGCAAGTGCCTGGAGCAGGAGAAGAGGAGCACAGCGCAACACTCATTCTGGCATGGATGGAGGCAAGGGGAGTGGCCTGCTCTCGCACTTCCCCAGCTGTGAGCCTGGAACCAGCAGCCCACATGGACTGACTAGCAGACACAGGCCCGGCCCGCCATACCCTCTGTTGAGAAAGCTGTCGATTTATTTCCACTCTCTGCTTCCTATCATTTAACCAGTTTTTAATCCATAAGAGGACAAGGCCTCTTATCTCATTACTGATAAGTTTACTTGAGAGTCTTTGGTAAGGTATCTTGTCAAAAGCTTTTTGAAAGTTCAAGTATATAATGACTGCCAGGTCACCATTATCTTCATGCTTGTTCACTTTTTTCAAAGAGCACTAAAAATAGGTGAGGAAGGACTTCCCTTTGCAGAAGCCATGCTGATTTCCCCCTTAGCAGCATTTGTTCCTCTAGTGGGTGTGATCACATGAGAGATTCAGCTCAATCTAGCCATACCTCCCTTCCAAATTTATTGTGCATGATCACACACACATATCTGCCCCCTAGTACTGCCCATACTTACCTTGTCTTAGGACGGGCTGGGACCAGATTAAATAGCTACTGTGAACTTCCCAGTAGCAAATCTCCAAAGTGCATGCTGGGTGTGTTTCCCGGCAGTATGAATGACTGGGGCACGATGCATATGCACATGCCCTGCACATGCAGGAGCAGTCTGAATGCTAGTCTTGTGCATGTGCTGCTTGTACCTCTCTTGGCAGCAGGGAGGGGGCTGTGTGATTGCTGCAGCATTCATCAAAGAACACTGGCTTTTTCAAAGCTGGGATAGTGCTGAACCAAATTCCCAGCATGATCCCACCCAGTGTGTCTGATAATTCTATATTTGACTGCATATTTTTTTCACTAATTTGTCTGGGCCAGATGTTAGGCTGACTAGTCTGTAACTTCCTAATTCCTCTCTTCCTCCCTTTTAAAAAAATGTTGTAACATTTGTTACTCTCCAATCTTCTGATACAGCGACTGATTTTAGTGACAATTGATTAGTTGGTCATCTGTCTCACATTTCAATTCCCTACAAACCCTGAACTGTATGTCACCAGGACATGTAGACGCATTGGCTTCTAATTTCCCCACTAAGTCTAGAACTGCATCTCTCATCATCTCTCATCATCTCAGTTTAGCTCAGTTCTTCAGACTCCTTTTCTAAGAACAGTTACTTTGGCATGGCTATGTGCCCCACAATTTCTACTGCACACAGAAGTAAAATATTCATTGAGCTTCTCTGCCATCCTTTTATTCCTTGATCATCCAAAGGCTTAACTGCTTATCTGACTGGTTTCTTTCTCTAGATATATTTACAGGAATGTTTGGTGTTTGTCTTGATGCCCTTAGCAATCTACTCCCCAAACTCTCTTTTTGCATGCCTAAGTATTAACTTACATTTCTTTTACAAGACACTGTAGTCTCTTCTGTTCACTTCATGTGGGCAGACTTTCCAATTTTAAAAAGATGTAACACAAATTAGCATGTTTGGGGGCAGTTTGCTGCTTATGGTGTTTATTCTATTCCTCTAGGTGTACAGAAACAACTTGACATATTCCCATACCAGGTCCCACAGGAGCTTACCCAGTCCCTGAGTGTCCTTACTAGCATCCAGGCCAGCTGTGGGGTTGTGAGATGTCTTCATGAAGAAGAAGAAGAGAAGTGATCGAATTTATACCCTGCCATTTGCTAGCCAAAAGAGTCTCAGAGTGTCTTACAATCTCCTTTCCTTTTCCCTTTCCACAACAGACACCCTGTGAGGTAGGTGGGGCTGAGAGAGCTCTCCCAGAACTGCTCTTGAGCAGAATAGCCTTGAGAGAACTTGTGGCTGACCCAAGGTCACATCAGTGGGTGTATGCGGAGGAGTGGGGAATCAAACCCAGTTCTCCCAGATAAGAATCGGTGTACTTAACCACTGCATCAAACTGGCTCTCATGGAAGGGGACAATCAGCCTCAGGGTCAGTTCAGATGTGAGTTGATTGGAGATCTCCAGAATGAGCTCTGTATCTGTCTCCAGCTTTTGCAGGTCCACCACCCTTACCCCTGCTATCACCTGTTGGCAGTTGGCAGTTGTGGCAGCTTCCCATTTGGGTTCAACTGTGTTGCTTTTGGCCGCCAATGCTTCAAGAGCCCATACCAGGGCTGGATCTAGGGGGGGGGGCAGCTGCCCTGGGTACCGCGAAAGGGGGACGGCAGCAAGACACCTGAGGCATGACTTTTTTGCTTTCAAGTAACTTCAACCACCCCCCCACGAACAGAGGGAGAGAGAGGTACATAGGGAGGTGCATCGGCACCCCTTCCAGCCTGCAGAGCCTCTGGCAGCCAGGGCAACTCCACCACACAAGGAGTTGAAGCTGGCTGCTACTGTGCCTGCACCACCCTGTGCTCGCACAAGGAGGACACCACATGCACATATATGGTAGCAGCAACTGCACAGTAAGAGAGCATGTGCTGCTTGCCTGCCTGCTGCCGTCGTTGCCTTCTGCCACCAGGATCACTGCTTCATTGGGCCCAGGTAAAGGGGAAGCTGTCAAGGAAAGAAGGCCAGTGCAAAAAAAAAGTAGTCAGGCAGTGGCGAAGGAAGGACTGGATTCCAAAGGCTTGTTGGTTCAAAAAGGAATGGATTCCAAAAAAGCGGGGCTTGCAAGATCTCCCCTTTTCCCACCGCCATAACCAGACACTAGGGATGTGCATTCGGTTCGGCCGAGCCGTATTTACAGCCGAATCAGTGCTGATTCGGCCGCATACGGAATAGCCTGCAGCCGACTTCCATAGGTGCCCATTATACGGCAGCCGAATAGGCTCGCCGTTTAGTTACGAATAGCTATTTGTAAGCACACGACTGTCAATTCAAAAGGCGGCAATTAGCTTATGCAGCTTCAAAGGAGCTGCTTTGGCGCCTTTAGTGGCCTCTTCCCGCCTATCCCTTAACCTCCCTGGGATCAGGGAGGGGGAAGAGGAGCCCCAGCAGCCAATCCAAAGCATGCATTTGCAAAATGCATTGCAAATGCATGCTTTGAAGGGCTTTTTAAGGAGTCTTCCCTTTCTGGCTGACTGTGTGTGAGAGATTGTGCAAAGGGCTGGCAGTGGGTGGCTGGCTCTTCGCTTAAGCTGCTGCCTGGTGCCTGCTGCAGCTCTCTCACTCAGACTTCCCTGGACTAGAGAAGACAAGGTAAGACACTCTTGGGGTTCTTGTTTTTATTTATTGTTGTAAAAGGACTTTTTTTTAAAGACTTAGAGTCCCTTTACTTATCCAGATTTGGGTGGTGGTGGGGTAGCTTATTTGGGGGTTTCTGCTTGGGGAGGGGGCCTGGGGTGGGGTGGGGGGTTGCCAATTTGCCCATATCTTAATTTAGTGAGAGGACTTTTAAAAGTGCAGTGTCCTTTTACTTCTCCTGATTTGGGTGGCTTGGATTTCTTGGGGTTAGGGTGAAGGGTTTTTTTGGGGAGGAGGGGGTGGCAAAGTTCCTGTATTGTTAAAAGTTAATTTTTTACTGTTTTAAAAGTATTCAGTGTTTGATTTGTTGCTGCTGTGCTGTGTTGTGCTGCTGCTGTTACTCTTTTCTTTGGGTTCTTGGGGGGGGGGGTGCTGTTTGGCCTAATTTCCATTGTTTAAAAGGCCACTTTTGTCCCCCTTTTCTTGTTGGTGAAAAGGCCACTTTTTTAACACTTGGCCTTTTGTGATTCTGCTGGTTTTGTTTTGGTTTTTTAAATTGCCTCTGGTTGGTGTGGGGGTTGGTGAGGGTGTATGTGGGCTGGGTCACTTTCTTGTTTTTATAGAGTAGGTTGTGTGTTCTAATCTGTGGCAGGGAAGCTGGCACCTGGGTGAGAGACCCAGAACCAGCAGGCTTTTTGTGGTTGGCCAGCTCTCCCCTTGTTGTTTGGGGCAGGGCTGGAGAGCTGGTATCTGTAGATTGTGTGTTCTGTGGCAGGGAAGCTGGCATCTGGGTGAGAGACCCAGAACCAGCAGGCTTTTTGTGGTTGGTCAGCTCTCCCCTTGTTATTTGGGGCAGGGCTGGAGAGCTGGCATCTGTAGATTGTGTGTTCTGTGGCAGGGAAGCTGGCACCTGGGTGAGAGACCTGGAACCAGCAGGCTTTTTGTGGTTGGCCAGCTCTCCCCGTGTTGTTTGGGGCAGGGCTGGAGAGCTGGCATCTGGCAGAGCAGACCTTGAGCAGATTGTGTTTTATGTGGCAGTGATGTTGGCAACTGGGTTTATATTGGTGCCAGGCCTGCAGGGTTCATAGATTAGATAGAGGGATGTAGTGCATTTGGGGCCTACAGAGATTCTCTGGTGTGAAGTTAGGTTTGGCTTTGGGTGCCCCAGGAATTGGACCCCCTGGTCCAATTTTTTTTTTGGCCTTGTGGGTTTTGTGTGGGACAGTGCCCTGAAGCTGCACAGCAGTTTGGGGGGCTCTCCTCAAAACCTCCTGCTCCCCAGAGCCACTTTTCCTATGACAATTGCAGTGAGGAAGTGGCTCTAATTGGTTTTTTCTCACCATTGGGAGCAGTGTTCCTTTTGGGGTGCCCACAGATGGGTGCTGTCTTTTGGGGCCAGTCCCCTGAAGGTGCCCTGCAGTTTTGGGGCCTCTCCCTCAAACCCCCCTCTGGCCAGAGCCACTTTCCCCACAGCAATTGTAGTGGAGGAAGTGGCTAATTGGGCTTTCCCCATCATTGTTGGCAATGGGCCTTTTGGGGAGCCCAAAGACAGGGACCCCCTGGCCCAATCTTTTTGGGACTTGGGGGGGTTGGAGGGGAGCGTCCCCTGCAGGTCCCCTGCAAATTTGGGGGCTCTCCCTCAAACCCCCTCCCCTCCAGGCAGCTTCAATTATACCCTATTTGCCATTGATTTCAATGGCCCATAGGGTATAATGATGGAATAGGGGCACCCTCTTTGGGTGCCCCTGGAATGGGATCCCTTGGCCCAATCTTTTTGGAACTTGGGGGGGGTTGGAGGGGAGAGTCCCCTTCAGGTCCCCTGCAAATTTGGGGGCTCTCCCTCAAACCCCCCCCCTCCAGGCGGCTTCAAATATACCCTATTTGCCATTGATTTCAATGGCCCATAGGGTATAATAGGGCCGTATATTCGGTAGTAGCCGTGCATCTACCGTATATGCGGCTATTCCGAATACGGTATTCAGTAGTGCATGGGGAATCCGAATTTTTTTTCCCCGTGTACTTCCGAATCCGTGTAATTCCGATTTTTTTTTTTTTTGCACATCCCTACCAGCCACCTCAGGAACTGCTGTGCCTTCTTCCCTCGCTGCTGCCTCTCTTTCCCCTCCCCTTCTTTCTTGCAAAGTAGTTTTCCCACCCGTCCCTTCTTCGCCTCCCACTCATGTCCCTTCTCCTCCAGAGCTGCATTGACCCCCTTCCTTTCTCCCTTCTCCCCCCCCCCCCTCGTAACTTTTTAGAACGGTCCTGTTTGATTCTGGTTTCCACTCCTGCCTATGGACTGCTTTGTTCACTCCGGGGCTTTCCTTTCCTCTCCCGTCCATGCAGGATTTGTGCCTTCCAAAGGCTTTACGGGAGAAAGAGCATGGCCATGGGTCGGGAGGCAGAGTTGAGGGGTCTGGGAGGCAGGAGGATGGTGTGTGTATCTGGCACACTGCTGGGGCTCTTCCTGCTCTCCCTCCACATATCTCTCTCTCTTCCCCCTTCCCTTTTTCTTTCTCCTCCCTTTTTTCCTTGTCTTTCTCTGTTTCCTTTCTTTCCTTTCCTTCATTGCACTTTCTTTCTCTCCCCCTCTTTCCTCCCTTCGTTCTTTCCAAAGGAGGTGGTGGGAGAACAGCCTCTGTTCCCCCCTCCCCACGTTTCCAGTGGGGCTTCCTCGTTAGAGCTTTTTTGTGCAGAGAATATGTACAGCTGTTTACATAAATGGGGGGAGGGAGAGAGATGGAAATAGTGGATTACTTGGAAAGCGAGCGAGGAAGATTCTTCCCCCCCATCACTGTCCAGCAATCACTGCTGCTTGTTGCTCCACCTTGCACTTCCAGTCTGAGATGTGTGTGTTTATTGAGACAAGCCAGCAAGATAGGGTTGTTGTTAATCTTTTCCCCATTAGTACAGGTTTTTGGAAAAATTTTAAATGTTTCTGTACTAAAACTTAGGCTCTTAAAAATGAGCAGTATCTTTGTATCCTTTGGAAGGGAAATAGTGGTTTCTGGTGGTATCATCTTCTAAAGGATTCTTGAAGGCAGGAATGTCAAATTCTTAAGCAAAGCAACTCTGTAGAAAAGATTGAACAAAGTGCTGTGTTCTCTACTGCTATCACTGTTTGCACAATTTTGTTTGTTTATTTTTTATTTATTTACATTATTTATAGCCTGCCTTTCTCATGGGCTCAAGGTGCATTATACAGAATGAGTCAGTATAGCCAACAGGGATTGGTCATTTAGTAAACAATGCAATGTTTTTTAGGGTTGTAGAAATAAAAAAAAAAGAACTGAGGCAAAGCATTACATAATAGGCTCCTTCTTACAACAAACCATGCACATCAGTATAGGCCACAGTCCCTAGTAATTTATTCAGGTAATTCTGTGAATCATTTTGTACTGTTCTGCCCTATTGCCTGCATGGAAAAGCCCTCTTGAATAATTCAATTTTCCATAACTTGAGGAAAGCCAGGGTTGGCATCTGCAGGAAGCCCTACTGACATGAGTAAAGTGCACATGGCAGACTATAGGGGGATAGACAGTCCCACAAGTAAAAGGGTCCAAGGCCATGATGGGCTTTGTGACTAACGGATGGCAGCCAGTGGAGTGACTGCAGTATGGGAGTATGACAGCCCTACTGTCTTGTTCGCTACTATAGGCAGCATATGGCAACCCCAGCCCCTATTTCAGCCTTGGTTCTTTCCTCCTGAATTTTACCTCATGACTACTGAACAAAAGGGGTGGGTATAATATGGGTTTCTCAATACTAGTCTCTTTGGGGCTTTTGTTTTGTTTTCAGATGTATGGAGAACTCAATATGTAGGGGACCACGGCAGCTTTGATGGGTATTCTCAATATACAGGCACCAGAGAACTTAAAGTAAACCACAGAATTTTATTTACACAGTCTCCAACTGGGGGATGGGAAGTATTTACATGGGCTATATTGTATCTCAGATAAATAACAGTTGCTAAATAGTTCAGGCTTTATAATACAGATTTTACTGAGGTCTCTCAGGGTTCACAGTTCATATATTCTTTACTCTCCAACACTAATTTAGGTTAGCCTCTTGGGCTTAATGTGTCTGGTCTCTTGAGCCGACTGGTGTCTCTACTCCCAGCCCTTCTGACTCCTCTAGACCCACATCTCTCCCTCATCAACCTCGTTAGTTCTTAAGAGAAGTGTATTTGTTTCTGTGACCTCTCAGGTCTTTCACTGTGACTCTTCTTTTGTCACACTCAGTCCCTTGGCTGTCTCTACAGAGCTAGCAGAGAGCTTCACTTCACTAGAAGTCTCTCCTCAGCTCCTGTCTCAGCTCCTTCTCCTCAGCTCTCAGCTGATGATTCCCTGTCTCCTCAGCTCTCTGCTGAAAAACCAACTGCTCTCTTCAACTGTCTCCCTCTGACAGTTATTCACTGACGGCTCACCAGCCATTATCTGTCAATCACTCCTCCTGAGAGTTCCGAGCACTCCGGCCCCCATCCTCAGATCATCTGACTCAGGCTCTATGAGTCTTTAGTTTTTCTATTAACCCTTCCATTACCGTCATAGGGAGTAATATATGTGCTCCATCTAGCTCACAATAACAGACAATCCGTGGTATTCTGCATCAGGTGAGTTTCTAAACTGACTCTGAAGGGAGACCAATTTACAGTGCATTGCAATAGCATAGTCTAGATGTTATCATAGTGTGGATCCAGGTAGCCTGATCAGATGTATCAAGGCTAGAGGTCATTTCACAAGCTAGGCTGAGCTGGTAGAAAGTTTTTCTGCAGCTGCATTAATTTATTTCATCTTTAACTAACTTGCTCATTTATATATATATATATATATATATATATATATATATATATATATATATAGGTGAACTTGAACTTTCCAATAAAGTTCCAATAAAGTTCCAAGTTCCAATAAAGGTGAACTTGAACTTTCTTCATCAATAATATTGGGTCTAATATAATCCCAAGGATTCTAACTGAATCAAGTTGAAATATATAAATTATATATAAATATATATAAATTGGCTATATATATAGCCAATTAAGGGTGAACTTGAACTTACTTCATCAGTAATATTGGGTCTGGTATAATCCCAAGGATTCTAACTGAGTCAAGTTGAATCCCATGGAAAGAGGGAAGCATAATGTCCTTCATGACCTCTGCCATCCCAGCCAGCATTACTTCAGTCTTTCCAGGGTATAGTTTTAAGTTGTTCACTCTTAGCCATTTAGTCAAAGCAGCCAGGAAGCTATTTAGAACCTTTACTGCATCAGCTGGAGAAATAAGAGGGCACCATTTTTTACTTTTGTCCCCCCTCAAAAAATATGTAGATCTGACTCTGACCCATGCTGCCCTGTTCTGTTAGGCTTGTTATAAAGCATTTTGTCTTTTATGGCTTCCTTGAGTTGTTAACCATACCAACATTACTTTAGACTTAGCCATACCTTTCCTAACCTTAGAAATGCATTCTATCTGCACTTCAGTTAATGCAGTTTTAAACAGGTTTCAAACTTTCTCTAGAGATCTGACTCTCTTATGTTTCCCTTTAAACTTCCTTCTAAGTATTCCCCTCATTTTTGTTAAGTTCCATCTTTTGATATCAAATGTTACTATTTTGGATTTTAGGGGTAACTTTCTATTGAGATGAATGCTGAACTTTATACCATTGTGGTCACTACATCTTGCACCAGGTCTTGAGTCCTCCTCAGAATGAAGTCCAAAGTCACTACCCCTCTTGTTGACTCTGTGACCAACTTTTCCAGTGCACAGTCATTTACAATGTCCAGTGATCTAATTTCTACTACATGACTTGAGCACATGCTTACAAAACAAATGTGAGAATACGGGGATATATTGTGGTCAAATAAACCACTATACCTTTGCATAGAAGAACAATTGAAACTCATTGTTTCATACTTTGTTGATAATGTGTTCAAGAGCAGATTTTGCCTACCCACCCACCCCTGGGGTAGCATTTCTAATGATCATATGGTGAGGATCTGCAAAGGAAAACACACTGCCAATGTTTTCTTGAAGAAGAAAAAGCAGCCACCTGAGTTGGACCAGGTCGTTAAAATAAGTAGGTTTTCTTGCTTGAAAATAGGAAAAGCTGCAAGAAGAGAGCTGACACTCTGAGCAAAAGATATCTAGTACTTGGAAGAGCCGCTCCCAGGGAAGGATTAGTAGACAGAACAATCCATTTCCTGCCTGGCACTTCTCATTTTATTTTACTGCAACCATTGCAAAGCAGATTGCAAAAGGCTTTTTATTGTCAGATCAGATTTACATGGTAAAGTTTAATGTACTGCTTGTCAGCTTTAAATACTGGAAATATCAATAAAGTGCCAAATTATACTTTACTTCAAACCCAAGCAGTTATAAAAGTGTGTTGCAAATTTATAGTGATTTAATATTTCTTATTCTTGTCCAACTCACAATACCAACCATATATATAATGTAGAAGACTAAAATGTATATATTTTCTTCATCACTTTGTGATTTATTGTGGTTTACATCATAACTGAAAAAAGTATTTCCCTTAGAAATCGATGATGGGACTGGAAGTGGGACCAAACTTTTTAATTATGGTTTTAAAGTAATGTAATTGTGGTTTTTAATAGCTTATATGTTGGCTTGATTGATCATCCGATTTTGCTCAAAGTTTCAGGGCAATAAAATTAATTTTTGGACAGCTAACTTGGGAGAAAAATGTATTTGGCTGATGCTAATTGGATTGTATGACACAACTCTGAGAGCTTCTCTTACACAAGATGCATTAGTGTGAATTCATTTTGCATAGTTTAAGAATAAAGCCTTAACCTTGTCTGCTGGCAGTCACATATAAGCAGCTGCCCACAGTAAATGTACATAGTAGCATTATGGACCACTGTACAGGACATTTCCATGGGGGCATTGTTAAGATCAGTGATGACTTATCATTTAATGAGTTTTTCATCCTACTATAGTCAAGAAGATAGAAAACACTGCACTGGAGGAGGTTTTCCTCCTAGTAACCCCACAATGATTTTCTTTATCTAAAAATGGAGCAATGCTCTTAAGATACCTGTTTTCCACTAGGAAATATCCCAGTATATATTGTGAACAGTTAATGGTAGATCAGCCTATCTACCACATTTTTATCCCACTCTTTCTTCAAATATTTATGCTGATGTAAATGGTTCTCTCCATTTTCATTTTATCTTCACAACAATCTTGTGGGATAGGCTGGAACAGAATGGCCCAGGGTCACTCATTGAGCTTCAGAACAAAGAGTGAATTTGAATTTTCAGATGTCCCTAGTCAGACTCTCTAAGCACTACAGTACTGGCTCTCAACTGTACATGTGTACTGTTAAATGTATCTCAGGAGATGAAGAAATACATTGATAGCCTTCTCCTGAAGGTCAATATGAGCTCTTTGTGTTACCATATCTATGGGAATAATTAATTTATCATCTGAATGAAGAATGGTGACACAAATTATTGATCAAGTGGAGAAGAATTTAGTTAGGCATCTTGAGGGGAAATCAGCTTCTAATCCGCACCTGTCACCCAATCAAGATTAATGTGCTTTAAGTGTTACTGCATTATGCACAAATTATAGTAATTGGATTAAAATGAACCCCTTCTTCTCTGTGAACTGTAAATGAAAAGCTGTATTTTAAAGAAAAGAAACCAGCAGCTCCAGGATGGAGTTTTATTAATGTCCAATATAAATAAATGATATGACTAATCTCATTTGCATGACGTGTACTGTATTGGATACAGTCTATGATTTAACCAATTATCAGATGGAAATAAATAACTAGATAGATCAACTTTAACATCTTGCAAGGTAATTTTGTTTTAAGTCTCTGTGTTGCTGCATTTGCAGTGCTTTCAGATTAATGTGCAAATAACCAATAGCTGAAAGAATTCAATTTGAGTGAGTATTTAATAACCAATAAGAAAAAGATGTTTCAAGAAGTTCATGCAAATGCTTACCACCAAATAAAAGAACCCCCTACCCCTTTCAAATGTATTAGACAGTGCAGGCTATAACCTTCACATCACTTGAGCTTTTTTTGATATTGGGAAGAACCCTGAAAGTCTGCTCTTTTACTTGTAAATTAAAATTATATTGACATTCTTATTCACAGGTTGGTATTTATCAATTACAACTAAACTAACTTGTAGTTATGCTATGGAACATGGAAATTAGGACTCCTGACATAAACATTTTCAAATGACCTTCCTTCTAAATCGCTCCCTTATTAATATGTAAGCCTGACTTTGTTTATCAAGAAGTAAACCCCACAGACATCAGTGCAACTTGTTTCTCAAGCCATTAAAGGTACACATATATTCACAGTGTGAAAAATAATTTAAGAAAGCAAGCCTGAGCAAGTCTACTCAGAAATATCACTTCAATGAAATATATTCCCAGGAAAGTGTATTTAGGATTGCAGCCATAGAAGAATGAAGAAAGCTAGAGAAATTATAGTCACCACAAAAACACAACTAAACAGAAGCTTTAGTTTAAAAACTGATGTGGCAAAACAATGCTTCTATAACATTGTAACCTTTTTAAAAAATGTCACTGTATAGTAAACTTAGTTGAAAGAATTAATATTTTCATACTAGAAGAAGATGATGATGATATTGGATTTATATCCTGCCCTCCATTCTGAATCTCAGAGTCTCAGAGCAGTTCACAATCTCCTTTACCTTCCTCCCCCACAACAGACACCATGTGAAGTGGGTGGGGCTGAGAGAGCTCTCACATAAGCTGCCCTTTCAAGGACAACTCTGCAAGAGCTATGGCTGACCCAAGGCCATTCCAGCAGCTGCAGGTGGAAGAGTGGGAAATCAAACCCGGTTCTCCTAGATAAGACTGCATACTTAACCATTACACCAAACAAAGTTTGAGTCCAATGGCACCATTAAGACAAAAAAAAGTTTAATTCTGGGTATGAGCTTTCATGTGCGTGAATACTTCTTCAGAGACATTGAAACAGACTTTTCCAACCATTACATATAGGAGGGCTGGGGTTAGTTCCCAGGAGCTAATTGGAGTCAAGAGCTAATTGGAGTCAAGATGCATAAGAAACTGAGTGACAGCTAAAATTGGATTAAAGCAGTTGGTAAAACCTGTGAATAGCAGCAAATCTCCTTCCTTATATGCAGGTTTCAGCATCTTTATATCCTCGGACCTCCAAGGGTGGAGTCCCTGTATCAACGCTTTCTCCCACCAAAATTCACTCGAGGTTATAGATTCTCTCGAGTTAGGGAGGTCCTGCATCAACTCACACCTAGAAGGAGATACTATAATAGAACTTTGGTCTACACCTCTCCTTGCAAACCACTTAGTAGTGCAAACAAAAAGAATGAATATTATACAACTACTAATTCCTCCTGCAAGTGCTGTTGCTGTATAGATTCCCGCTCCAATTTCATACATAACACAAGGGCACTTATGGATCTCTCTGTCAGCACCTCCAACAGTTTCTGGATATAAAATTGTTTCACTGAGGGGGCTCTTGTAGCACTTCTCTAGCCCAACTTGTGGGCCAAGCTCCTAAGCAATCCCAGCCGCAAACTGACCATGTTTCTGTGGGGGCAACCCTCCCTGCGTGAATAATTGGCTATACGACAGCAATGCAGTTATGGCAGGAGTTCTATATCCCCAAACTTGCACATTTTTATGGGGGCAAAGTTGTTCCTGATTGTCCAACCTTAAAAGGTCAGTATTTGGTGAGTCTTGGGGTCTATCTAACCAAAGCCTAATCAAATTATTGAACCAATTCTGGTAATTCCACTCCTCATTATCCTCTATTTGGGGACAGTGACATGTTCCATTTACTCCGACTCTCGGGGGTCCAGATCAATCAGTGGGCTCTTTAAGTCCTGATTGCTAAAATATTTTTTCCTTAACTTCCAGCCATGACTCAAATGACTCAAACTTGGGGCTACAGTATTTACAGAAAAACCTCTGTTTTCTCAAAACTCAGGGCTTTCTTTTAAACAGGGCCAAATTTCAGTTGGGTCGGGGTCAACAGAGAAGTTGGGCCAAATTCGTACCGTCGGGTCCACTGGCTAACTTCACCCAAGAGGATTCTTTAACTGGAGTTCCGAATCGCTCCCACCCAGGTTGCTTTGCCCGAGTCACAACAAACACTGACATCTCAAGGCCGCGGTGGACCCACAATGAGAGTACCATGTCCAGTCTTCACACAGACCTCTCTTGTTCTTCAGGTCTTCATGAAGGCAAATACTATATTGACCAATCAATTGGTGCCAACCATTTCCCCTATTTCTTAACAGAAACCCTCAGGTTATCAACTCCCAATTATCTGTCGGGGTCAGTGGAGTTGGATTTTGTCAAATCCAAATCCAATATCTGTTCATATATGTCTACATACAGAAAAAGAATGAAGAACCATAAAATATCACTTAGGGCTAGTTGCACTTTTTCATTTGCCCAGCCAGTTGCTCCTTTTGATGGAATCTTCTCCTGAGCGTTGAGCATGTCAGCTAGCATGATGGCAGCTAGGGGTCATATAGTTGCTTGTGAACCTCACTGTGCTGGTAGGTGAAGGTCCAGAGGTCGGTTGCTGGCTGAGCCTCAACTTTATTCTGGTTCCAGGAACCTTCTGCGCCTGCCAGTCGGATGAGGCTCGTTTAAGGTGTGACCAATGAATCCACCTGGCTAGTCCCTGGACTTTAACTGCTGTAGGAGTAAGCAAGACATTGAACGGGCCCCGCCATTTTGGCTGGAGTGGTAGAGCCCTCCAACTCTTTACCCATACTACATCTCCTGGCTGAAACAGATGGATGGGATTGTGGATCTGAAGGGGAAGAGTTTCCAACACATATTTAGAGACATCATTCATAGCCTTTCCTAATGATTGAATCTCCTGGAGCCACACAAGATTCTCTATTTAAGCTAGATTCCCTTTTATACCTTTTGCAATTGGAGGGGGTCTTCCGAAAACAATCTCATATCGGCTAAGCTTCAGTCCCTTTTTGGGCAAGCATCTCAATTGGAACTGGGCAATCGGCCGGGCATCTGGTCATTTTAAGCTAGTTTCTTGGCACAGCTTGGCCACTTGGTTCTTGATTGACTGATTGGCCCATTCATATTTACCACTTGATTGTGGCCTGTAGGAGGCATGCAGACGCCTATCAATGTGCAGTAATTTGGACACTGCTTGCACCACCTTGTGGACAAATGATGGACTGTTATCGGATGAAATGACCATAGGGAGGCTCCAGGCTGGAAGTTGGTCTTTCGATAAGTGCTTGACCACATCAGCAGCCTTTTCTGTCCTAGTGGGAAAGGCCTCTATCCAATTGGAATAAGTGCAGACAAATACTAGTAAGTATTTCCATGGGGATTTCAATAAAATCTGTGATGACAGATTCAAAGGAATGGGTGCCTACATGTTGTATCCCTGGGGGCTGATTAGGGCCTGTTCTGGGATTATTTTGGATACAAGGCATGCATCTAGTGGCAGCTTTGGCACACAGGCTATGGAGCTTTGGGATATATAGCTGCCTATCCAACAATTCAGCTACGGTTGTCTTCCATCCCTGAACACGAGTTGGGGAGGCTCTTTGGGTCTCTGCCCATTTTTCTTCCTCTTTGGTGTATTGGGGAGTCCATTCAGACAATTGAACTTGGAACACTGGGCAGACTGATTCATCTGCTTTCAAGTCTTGTCCTTGAGCTGCTGCCTGTTTTTGCTGTCTCATCTGCCTTCCTGTTCCTTTGTTCACTGGACTCAGGGACTTCTGGTAAGCTTTGCAATGCATGACAGAAACTTTTCTTGGTGCCCAGATGGCTTCAAGGAGCTTCAAAATCTCGTGCCCATATCTAATGGCCTTTCCAGCAGCATCAACCAGTCCCTTTTCTTTATACAAGACTCCGTGAGCATGAAGAGTCAAAAATACATACTTAGAATCTGTATAGATATTTGCTTTTACCCCTGCAGCCAGTTCCAGTGCTCTTGTCAGGGCAATCAATTCGGCCTTCTGAGATGAGGTGCTGGAGGTAATGGTCTGGCTTCTATAATATACTCTGCAAAGTGACCACCGCATATCCAGCGTGTCAAAGCCCACCTTGGATGTAGCTACTTCCGTCTGTGGTAATACTCTACTTCTGGATCAGACAGAGACACATCAGTCAAGTTGGGGTGGCTGGAATATACTTCATCCATGGTCTGAATGCAATCATGATCAATCAGTTGGTCACTGATGGGAAGTAAAGATGCGGGGTTGAGGGTACCCGTGACAGTCAACTGAATCCGTGGATTCTCAGACATCATGGCTTGATATTTGGTCATGCAGCTGTTTGTGAACCAATAATTTCCTTTGTAGTCCATGAGTGTCAGGACTGCATGGGAACCTTCACTTCAAGTTTCTGGCTCAGGGTGAGCTTATCTCCCTCCTTGATGAGTTCCTGCAACTGCTCTGAGACAACCTGGCCAGCCTTTGGCCACTGAATCCAGTTGCTTGGATAGGTAGGTGACTGGACGCTGCCATGATCCCAACATTTGGGTTAAGACTCCAATAGCAACTCCACCTCACTCGTGCACAAAGAGAGTGAATGGCTTTTCCACTTCTGGGAGTCATAGAGCCGGGGCTTCTAGCAGTAATCTCTTGAGCTCTTGGAAGGTGTTTTTCTGCTCGGCTGCCCACTCAAACGGTTTGCGCTCTCTCCCCCTTTGTGGCTTCATAAAGGGGTTTAACGATCAAAGTAAAATTAGGGATCCAGACACAACAAAACCCTGCTGCACCTAAGAACTCTCTGACACACCACCTAGAAATGGGCTCGGGAAGTGCACATATGGCTTTCTTTCTTTCCTTGCCCAAGGTGCAGGTCGCTTGAGAGATATAGAACCCTAAGTACTTCACTTGAGGCTGGCATAACTGGGCCTTCTTCCTAGATACCTTGTATCCAGCTGTCCATAGCAGGTCCAGGAGCTCCGAGGTCGCTTGGTAACAGTGCTCTTGCCCTTTGGTTGCTATCAATAAATCATCTGCGTATTGAATAAGGACACATTTACCAGGTTCTGCATTGAAGTCCTACAAATCTTGCGCCAGTGCACAGCAGAAAAGAGTGGGCAAATTTTTGAACCCTTGGGGCAAATGGGTCCAGGTGAACTGAGTCTTCCTTCCTGACTCTTTCTCTTGGCACTGGAAGGCAAAGATTGGCTGGCTCACAGAAGCAATGCGTAGACAGGAGAAAGCATCTTTTAGATCTAACACAGAGAAGTGATCAGCTTGCTGGGGCACCAATCCTAGCAACACATAGGGATTGGGCACCACCGGATGTATGGGCACAGTCCTCTGGTTAATAGCATGAAAACGTTGATTCGCCCACGCCGGGTTTCTGAGTCGAAAGAAGCGGGGTATTCCAGGAGCTCTGGCATTCTTTGAGAATGACATACTTCAATAACTTATCCAGGTGCTTTTGAATTCCCTCTATAGCTTTCCAGGGGATGGGGTACTGTCGCAGGCGGATAGGCTGAGCTCCCAGCAAGACTTCTATTACAATTGGAGCATGATTTCTGGCCAGTCCTGGCAGATTGTTTTCACCTCATACTCCAGGGATCACCGAAGTCCACTGATCAGAGGGTATGGCTTTCACGGGACATTCTTGGAGTATTCTCCATTCCTCTTCTAAGAGGCAGGTCAACACATATACCATCCCTGGGACGCTTTCTGAATTCCAAGCTAGCCTGGCCATCCTCTTTGAAGAAGATTGCTGCTCTCAGCTTAGACAATACATCTTGGCCTAGCAGCGGAAGGGGACACTCAGGAACATAAAGGAATTTATGCTGGATGAGGTGAGTTTCCAAATCATATATTCGATCTTGCAGAAAAGACTTCAGGCCTGACCAGTGGCTCCAGCTATGGGAATGACTTGCTTAGTGGCTGGGGCAATCCGAGTATTTAGAACAAAATATTCTGCTCTGGTAGTAATCATGAAAGATAAATTCTGGCCCCCCAACTTGGCTTTGACCATAGGCTCCCGGGAGCCGAGTTTCAGGGAACCCGGTCTGGTCTATTCTTCCCAAGGGTCCTGCACTCCCATGGCGGCCATTCCAATGAAGTCTGCGTCGTCCATTGAGGTTCCCTGGCTGAACCTGGGATTAACATTTTGACCTCTGGCTGGCAGGAACCTACCACAGCCATGCCCTTTTCCTTGGTTCCGAAGGTCCGGGGGTCCACTCTAGGGTCTCTTGTTTGGGCAAGAATCCATCCAATGGCCAATCTCGTGACATCAGGCACATTCATTCCATACTAGAGGGGGCTTCATTGCTCCTGGGGCAGAGCGGGACCTTTCTTAGTTCTGTCTTTCCTCTCTAGGACCCTTTGCGCTGTCGCGCTCTCCAATGGCTGCTGTGAGCAGGGCTGCCTTCATCTTAATATTTTTCTCTTCCACTTTCTTGGCCTCCTGGTCACGGTTTACAAAGACCTTCTGGGCTATTTCTAATAGCTGGGTGATGTTCATGCCTGCAAAGCTCTCTTGCTTATGTAATTTGCGTTTGATATCGGTAGCTGACTGGCTGAAAAAGTGAAATTCACCATTCGGTGATTGTCGGTTGCTCTGGGTCAAAGGGTGAATAGAGCCTATAAGCTTCATACAGGCTCTCTAAAAAGGCTCCTGGTGCTTCATCTGGTTTTTGGAGAACTTCGGCTATTTGGGTCATGTTAGTTGCCTTCTTTGTCGCTTCTTTCATCCCATTTAGTAAATATTGCCTATATGCACTCAGCAATCTCATGTGCTCTGTGTTATTTGCATCCCAATTAGGGTTAGTTTCTGGGAAATTTTCTGCCAAACATCGAGCTCGATTTGCCTCAGTGGCAGGCATACTTGCTTCAGCCTTCCTCTTAGCTGCCCTGAATATACGCTGGCGCTCCTCTGTTGTGAAAAGGGTCAGGAAAAGCTGCTGGCAATCCGGGTAGGTTGGATTGTGGGTCCCCATTATACTAGTAAGCAAATTAGTAAGAGCCTCTGGCTTCTCTTTTTGGGTGGCAATATGGGTCTTCCAATTTAACAGATCAGCCGATGAAAAGGGAGTATAGACATATCGATTCTGGCCTCCCTCTATCGCTTTATCCTGACCCAGAAACTGAGGGGTCTGGATTTGACACAACGGCATCTCATGAGCACAAGGGGAGACGGTGTGTAAACGGAAAATCGTCCCATTAGAAGGAGTACGAGGGGTGGGCAAAGCCTGAAATTCATCAGAGGAGTAAGCCGACACTCCAGAAAAAGAAGACGAGGTTGAAGACTGTGGGAACAGCACTGTTTGTACTTCATCAAGGTCTTCTACCTGAGATCCTATTCGGACGGCATGCCCAGAGCTATGGTGAGATGGGGAAACCATCACATTTGGGGTCGAAGAAGAGCGAGGCCTCTGATGGCTATCCCGGCTATGAAACCTTTCATTCTACTGTAGCAGGGCTCAAAGGAACCCCCAACCCCAGGGGAGGTGGAAGAGCCAAGCTGGCTACTTGGGACCTTGTCATCATAGAATGCCTAGTACCTGGTGGCGGGACACCAGGGATCAACTGCACAGTGGGTTGGTCTGCCGGAGGAGCCTGGTCCTCCCACTGCTCCTCATTGATTCTGGGCAGAGGAGGGGGTGCAGAAGGGACATAAGGGGGAGGCCAATCAAACTTGGCAGGATCTGCTCCTGAAGCCAAAATAGGGTAGACAGGCTTGGGCTTAGGTTTTGGCTTTGGCCCTAGAGCCATGGTCTGCAGTTCAGATCAAGATGCTTCTCCAATTACAGAGGAACTCTTTTTTAAAGACGCCTTCCATGGCAATGTTTTGGCTTCAAAAGTAAAACAGTCTTAGTTGCTTTTATGCATTGCTTAAACTATACCATGAGTCAATGTAGGGAAACTGATCTGGGTGGTCTCCCGGTGGGGTGGTGACCACCACATAAACTCTGTGTGCTATTTCAGCTGAAAAAGTGCCTTTGGCTGGCCAGCCAACATTGAAGGTGGGCCATTCCCTTTCACAAAACACAACATGGCAGGGGTCTTTTCATCTCCCCCATAATCATCAGTGAAACCCTGGTTGAAATGGGCAAGCATGCAATCCAAGGGTGTGCCTTTTGACTGAGAGCCTCCCATGATTAAACAGAATGAGAGTGACGGTAGGCAGCTTCTTCCTCAGCTACAAATTCCTTGGCTGTGTCTAGATTAATTTCTTGCACTGTCTGCACGTGAGCAGGATCACACGGGTCCAAGCCAAGTTGGAGGGTCTCATCGCCCCAATAATGGTTATAGGCTATAGAGCTTAATAGACTCAGTTCAAGCAGGCTTGTAGAGCTGGCTGCGCAGTAACAACAATTAAAAGAGTGGAGCAACTGCAGATGCGGCCTGGGTTGAGTGAGCTGATTTTCTCAGCTGTTTGTTAGTGCTGTGATTTCTCAATTGGCACAGCAGCGGCTCACCTCCCACACTTGGATTCCTGCCTGAGAAAATACCAGCAGGCCCAAGTGGAGCCCCAGTTGCCACCGGGGGGTGGGGGTTGACGACACTTTAACTCCCAAGCAGTGGTGCTCCCTTCCTTTTCACAGCTGTATCCAATAGTGAGGGCACAGGGTTTCTCCCCAGCAGAGGGACAGTTTTCCCTCGGTGTCAACCCAGGGAGCAACCAAAGCTGCAAATCTGACTGCTGAGTTCCAAAGGATACTATCCTCCTCATTAAAAACTAAGGGGGCACTCATCAACAACCCCTTTCTAAACCCTCCTGGGGCACCAGACAAACAAGACAACTAAGAAACAAGAAAAGGGAGGGGAAGTTGGGCTGCCGGTAGGTCCAGACACGACGGGAGCCTTAATCAATCACTTCCCCACGTTTCCGGCTCAGACACACTTGCATGGCTGAGAACCTCGGGATTAAAACTCACTTTGTGGTCAGACCACGTCTCATCCACACACAGAATCTCACCACAATATCACCACACTTTTCCTCCCCGGTCCTTTGCTAGGCAGATGCAGATTCAAGGGCGCTGGCAGGGAAAACCACTTCCCTCTTCCTCAGCAGGCTCTAATTGTGCGCTGCCGGGGGTGTGTGATCAAGCCCCCCTTCTCTCTTGAGACGGGCAGTTAGCCAAGCAGTCTCTTTCTAGAGGGGTCCTATGTCCATGGAAGAATGACTCATACTCACCCTCCAGAGGCGTGTTACAAGAACTGGTTCCTGAATGCCTTTCAGTGGTTTATTTGGCATACCATCCAGCCAGGCCAGGCAGTGATAGAGGCCAGGCAGCTGAAATCAAACAGAAGCTCCTTCCAGAACCTTGATCCTCCCCCCTGACCAAGGCTGGTTTGGGGGCCAAAGAGCGGGGGTAAACCCCCTCCCCCCTTTTCCATCTGGTCCAATTCACCAGTAAAATGTAGCAGCAATTCTCAGCTGCAGGTGGTCAGGCAAAGACGAGGCCACAGGCAATATCAGGAGAATACAGCTTTTCTTTATTCAAGAGCATGCATGCATGGGTCAGACCTATATGGCTCATGCAAATCAAAATCTAGGTCTGGACCCTGATTCAAGGAAGAACACAAGGTTTTATACTAGCAAATTCATTATATCAACAGGATCATCACACGGGAAATACGTAAATTCTCAGACAAGGCAGGATTGGTACATCTCAGGTACATTCCATACATGGCATTATATTTATCAAGCATACAGCAATGTTTCATCACATTTTCTGGTAAAATGAACAGCATCTTTGGGGGCGTCTCCAGGAACGTCTTCCAGAGAAAGCTCCTGGGTTGCTATACTGCATATCATTACCACAAGCAAGTGTAGATCACAAGCGTAGACCACAAGCAAGTGTTCATGTTGCAAGATCAGTGTGTTCAGACCCAGCTGTGCTCTGAGCACTATGCAGCCAGGCTCCTCATATCCTGTCGTGGACCACATCCTTTTGTTAAGCACAGGGAGATTTCACATTGAAGCATAAACATATTGTGTCTTTAAAACTTTTTCTTCTAGCTAAGCTCTTCTCAACCCCCCCCCCCCCCCCCGGTTTGGGCCTAATCAGTTTAATTCCAATCACTTATTAATTCTTCTATTATTTTTCTATTTGCCCACTTTTCACTTTGGTGGCTGCTTCATTGTCATATCACAATGCTTTCTTTGCAGATTTTTGTTATGGGGTGATTTGCCATTCCCCAGTCATCTACACTTTTACCCCCAGCAAGCTGGGTACTCATTTTACTGACCTCAGAAGGATGGACAGCTGAGTCAACCTTGAGTTGGCTCCTTGAACCTGGCTTCAGCCAGGATCAAACTCAAGTCATGAGCAGAGTTTGGACTGCAGTACTGCAGCTTACCACTCTGCGCCATGGGGCTCCTATGTTCAAATTAGATGTTGTATTATTGTGGGTGAAGAGTTGTTTAAGATTGGGGTGACTGTAGGCAAGAAAAAGTTTGCTCCCAGTACTTGTGAAAGAGAGCTGTCAGTAGAGTCCATAAGTCATTCATGATTCATTGGACTTTTGGTGTTGAGAGCTGTATGTGACTACTAGTAGTGTTCTGTTATTGTTTCTTCTGGGCCTGTCTTGTACCATTATGGCTTTGTTAATCTGTTTCTTGACTTCATTAAGAAGAATTATTATTTTCTCCAAAAATCCTAATCCTGAACATTTATTTCATGACACCATTGATTTCAGTGTTTAAACATATATCCCTTGCCAAAGATAAATAAGCACTCATGCATGGACATAACACTGGAATGCTTCATAACTTCTCATTCAGTTCAATAGCAGAAACCAATCAAAGGAATTCACACATAGGTAAGTTTCCTTAATTTT
The DNA here is from genome assembly GCF_032191835.1 of Heteronotia binoei. Taxonomy (NCBI): domain Eukaryota; kingdom Metazoa; phylum Chordata; class Lepidosauria; order Squamata; family Gekkonidae; genus Heteronotia; species Heteronotia binoei. The sequence goes on along the minus strand of NC_083228.1, from coordinate 71,251,615 downwards.
AATGAATTTGAAAACTGCTCCAGTTGGGGGAGCTCAATGCATATATTGAAGCTCCTGCAACTGAACTTATAAAGATTATTGAGGAGACAAAGCCCTTTAAAAATGCAAAAGAATGCCTAGGGAATTTCTGAACCCATTACCAAATTATTAGTGAGACTTTACCTTGGTACCCAGTATTTCAGAGAGAAGCACATACACAGTGAAATGCAACTGTAAATAGAATAAAGTATGCTTTTGGAGTGATTCTGTGGAAGAAAATAACCACTATAAGAATTCATTAGACCGAATGCCTTTCTGCAATTCATTTTAGATGTCTTTGCAAAGTTCAACATTTTTTTAAAAAAACCCTATAAGGTGGATCTTACAAATCCAAAAATGAATTTGCAAATCAAACCTAAACTTAGTTTTCAAATTGATTTTTTTAAAAAAAATATTCAGTCATCAGGATGCTATAAGAATCTTTTGGAAGGTCTGTGACTGATACTTTAAAATTCAAAGTTTTAAAATTGTTTATACAAAGTGAACACTCACAAAAAATGGAGAAACCTATTTAGTCCAATATTAGAGAGGGATTTAGATGATGCAATCTGACACCTTTAAAAAGATCAGTTTAATAATTTAAATATGACCTAAATGAAACAATGTCTTATATCCTACCATTCCTCTCTGCTAAGTGTGTAGTGTTCCTTCAGGGGAAGAGATTCTTCCCAGTAGACATCTTCCTCTACAGTAAGCTGAGTGGAGTGGTACAAAACAAAGATTATAAATATAGTATGAGAAAACTGATAATAATCTGCCTTAGTCTTGAAATATATATCACTAAATACCATATATTGCCACACTCTTTTCTGTAATTCTTCCCTATTTAATAACTAGGTTTTAAAAAACTTCCATTATCCTGGAATTCAGAAGCACATTTTAAATCCAACATGAAATTGGACAAACGTGTTTATCAACTGCTGAATGGTTTAATAGCTCAAAAATATTCTCTTCTCCCTTTCATGAACACTGTACTTGACAGATAACATGGATAATTTAATCATATATTTCAGAAGATACACAGAAATAATTGCAAGTTGAGGCAATAATAAGGGTTACTTTCAATTATTTAATGAATAAATCATAAAGAGATTATGAACAAAAGCTTGAATGCTGAGATCAAAAGAGTTTAATTGTAAAATTAAGACACGCAGCTACTTAAACAAATATTAAGACAACTGAACTGGCTTCATCATTCCATGTTATATCAAGAGATGTTAAATATATAAAGTTATGGGAGAATACTCATGTGTTTGATTTTCAATTGGATCACAAATTGCCAGCAGTATCCTTAAATAATCAAACACTTGGATCCTGAAATACTCAGCAGAATAAATTTTAAATTAATAAATAAAGCTGTTAATTTACAACAAAAAGATCCATTATTTGGCTGCCTTGAGCCTGTTGAGATGGTGGAGGGAGAAAAATGTATAGCTGGTATTCCAGCCTTGCTTTTTCTGCCTGCTTGATTCCCAGAATTATGGAGTTTTCAAAATTGGATTTTAAATACTTTACATGTTGTGTTACTGAGCATGTGTCATCATAATGAATGTCATCTTAGGGTTGCTAGGTTTGTGCTAGCAACCCTCCAATAATCTTTGGGGGGGCAGGACACGGTGTCATGTCATACTTCTATGTTGCATAGAACATCACTAGGAATCCCTTAAATATCTAGTGACCTTACTGATAATTGGACTCCTAGAGCATCACTTGATGTGGTGAAATCATTTCCAGGTCTTGCCTGACAGTGACATTGACAAATTTCAAAACACTCACAACATTTGGATAACAAAAATACCAAGGTAAGTGGCAGGTCTAGGGAAGGTTCAGCACCCTCATCAAAGAACCCTTTTGCTGATTAAAATAAACCCCATTGCCATGTTTTTAATTTTTTTTCTTTATTTCAATAGAAAAACATACAGTCATACTATAAAACATAATAGCCAAGAATACCATCAACACTCTGTTACAACCCCTAAATTTACAGTCACCAGCCATCTAGCTTTAATTGCATCTAGGGAATTATATCCTTATCGTACAAAAACTCTAAAACTGGTTTCCATGTTTTATCATACTCTGATAAGGGAACTACCACACAATAGTCCCCAAAAATGGATTATGCATAATCCTGCCCATCAAAAATTGTTCCCAGAATTTCTGGTACCATTGTCTAAGCAAAGAACTTGTGGGGGACTTCCAATTCTTGGCAATAACAAAGCAAGCATAAGCATTAAGATATGTCAAAATGTTATTCAACCCCCCCCCCCCCTAAAATCTGTTGATAAAACCTTCTACAAGTCTCGTGCTAGCATTACAATGTTGTAAAAAACTAAGCAGCTTTAAGTGCTAAAATCTTTTATACACAAACCTTTAGTGTAACGTCCAAATTCTAGTAATCCCCTAAAAAAGCCTATACAGCTCTCATTAGTTTCATATAAAATGCAAAAGCTGCCACGTTACAGTTGTGCAATATTGATTTTGAATCCCATACACTGTTAAAAGTGACTCTCTCTCTCTCTCTCTCTTTCTGACTCTCTCTCTCTCTCTGTTTTTCTTTCTATATTCTTATCATTCTTTTTTAAAATACACATTAGTGTTGTTTTAAGCAATAATTTTGATAAATAATGATACAGTTCAAAACTGTATAGCTGTATAATTGTGACCGGAAACACTGTTCATTTTTCATTTAAAGGTGGGGAGAAGCCAACATAAATACAAAATTAAAAATTGAAGCTGTAATACCACTTATGATATGCAGATAGTCACAATAATTTGCAATGTTATAAGCAAATATTACTAAGGTAGTGTTGTGGATGCCTAACTGCTTAATAAGTACTATACATTGTGTAAAAAAATAAAATTTCTTTATTGGGTGATTCATATTGTGGCAGGTAGTCTCAGACTACAGAACTAATTTTTTTTTAAAAAAATGGCCATTGCTTTGAAGTGTGAGGGAAACTAATTACTTTAAAACATATAACAAACAGACACAGCCCAATACAAACTGGGGCAGCCAACTGTGCTTATAAAAACTTTCCCTCCTCTGTTTTCTCCTCATAACAACCCTGTAAGGTTAGGCTGAAAGAGAGAGTCATTAGCCCCAGGTTACGCCCTGAGTTTGTTTGCAAAGAGGGTGGGATATAAAGCCAGAGTAAGTTAACAAATAAAAAACAAAATTACCACCTAGCAGGGTTTCTTAGCAGAGTGGGGGTTTCAAATTTGGGTCTCCCAGATTCCAGTCTAACACTTTAACTGCTATGATACGCTGACTCTAGAAATTCTGCCAGTGGATTTCTCTGAGCTGGATATATTTGGAGATCCTTAATAAGAATTATAAGGCTTTCCTGTTTAGGGCAATGTACAGAAATCTTTTTGTAATTTGTCAAGATTCTTTTGGTTGTATTGATAGCTTTGGCTTCTGTTTATATCTGTTTGGGTGGGGGGGGGGCTCAGAAAATATGTGGCAACTTGACTCTGAAAATATATCGTGTGAGAACCTAATTTCCACAGTTCACTCTCTGTTTATCATGACTGGTCTAAGCACTTGACCTTTTAGGGCAGTTTGAGGGGTCAAATACTTTTGTCTCACAATTAGCAATATATAAAATTGATCAGATTAGAAGGCTGAGAGGTATAAATTTCTACAGTTCTCACCATAAAAAATCACTGGCCTTGAGCAGTTGACCTTTTAGGACAGTTTGTGGGGTTAAATACTTTTGTCTCACAATTAGCAATATATAAGATCGATCGACTTAGAAGGTGGGAAACAATACCTTGGAATTCACTTTCCCCAGACACGGTTCTATGAGAACTCATTTGCAAGGCTGTGCGTTTTTTTTTTTTACAGCCAGAGCTAGATTCTCCAGCCTAGAGATTGGTAACCTCCCTGTGCTTGCAGAGGACGAGAGACAGTTTTCATGATCGTCTGAGAACAGGTTGCTGAAGCTGCTAGAAAGATAGGTTTTAATGTTAATAAGAAACTGTAGGTGTTTGCAATAAATAATTAACGAGGCAGTGTTATTAGAATGGGTTGCAGAACTAGTGATGAATGTCTTTGCAACAGTTTCCCCCGTAAAACACACTGAGAACATAAGAGCATAAGAGAAGCCATGTTGGATCAGGCATATGGCCCATCCAGTCCAACACTCTGTGTCACACAGTGCCCAATATAGTGTATGTACACATATAAACTGTGTACACACACACACGTATGTACACACACACACATATAAACTGTGGCTAATAGCTGCTGTTGGACCTCTGCTCCATATTTTTATCCAATCCCCTCTTAAAACAGGCTATGCTTGTAGCTGCCACCACCTACTGCGGCGGTGAATTCCACATGTTAATCACTCTTTGGGTGAAGAAGTACTTCCTTTTATTTGTTTTAACTTGCCTGTTTAGCAATTTCATTGAATGCCCACGAGTTCTTGTATTGTGAGAAAGGGAGAAAAGTACCTCTTTCTCTGCTTTCTCCATCCCACGCATAATCTTGTAAACTTCTATCGTATTACCCCGCAGTCGACGTTTCTCTGAGCTAAAGAGCCCCAAGCGTTTTAACCTTTCTTCATAGGGAAAGTGTTCCAAACCTTTAATTGTTCTAGTTGCCCTTTTCTACACTTTTTTCCAATGCTTTTGTGCAGTGACCAGAACTGCACACATTATTCCAAATGAGTCCGCACCATCGATGTATACAGGGGGCATTATGATATCGGCTGCTTTGTTTTCAATCCCCTTCCTAATAATTCCCAGCGGGGCATTGGTCTTTTTTATTGCAATCGCACACTGTCTTGACTTTTTTTTCCGGTGAGTTATCTACCATGACCCCAAGATCTCTCTCTCTCTCTCTCTCTCTCTCTCGGTCAGTCTCTACCGGTTCACACCCCCATCAATTTGTATTTGTAGCAGGGATTCTTGGCCCCAATGTGCATTATTTTGCACTTGGCCACGTTGAACGTCATCTGCCATGTTGCCACCCCACTCACCCAGCCTCAACAAACCCCTTTGGAGTGCCTCGCAATCCTCTCTGGTTCTCACCATCATGAACAATTTAGTGTCATCTGCAAACTTGGACACTTTGCTGCTTACTCCCGACTCCAGATCATTAATGAACAAGTTAAAGAGCATGAGTTATATCGACACGCAACCTGATGCAACCTGATGTTAAAGGGACGTGTTACACATATAAGGTTAGCCGTGCTCTGTTTTAAAGTCATCATTTTATCCGTTGGTATGTCTCCTCTCCAAACTATGGCTGCTTAGAACCGTTGCATCTCCACAATTCTCTAAATAATGTTTGTGTTGCAAAACATGCTTTCCCCCCAAACAATATGAAGCCTGCTACACCAGTGGCTGACCCTCCTTTCCCCCACTTAGGAAACAGCCGGCATTCCTTGGGGGAGCGAATCCCTAGCTGCCCCCTCGGGGACTGTTGCATCACTCCCCCATAAGGAAACATACGGCGTTCGTTTTCTGTGTGGGTGGAGCATGCATGTGTGGGCGGGGCAGCTGTCACTTTGATGATGATAGGGACCTCCTAGCTACAACTTAGGCTTTTGCTTGATTTTAGATAAAGATTGCAGTAAAAATCTGAGTAACAATATTACCTTCAAAAATCAAGAGACTACTCGTGTTCTCATATAGGCAGACAAGAGTTCAAGCAGCAAGCAGGTTGCTTCTGGCAAAAGAGCCATTAAGTTATGTCAGGCCTGACAGCTGTACAGGTGCCTTCAGGGCACCACTGCATAACAAAACTTTAACAGAGCTGGCTTGCAATGTTAGCAGAACATTTTGTCGCATATGCTTGTTCAAAAAAGTGGGAGAAAAAAAGAAACCCTAAAAACCTAGTCATACACTGGTGATTTTTGAGGATATAAATCCATAAATGCATACATCTCAATTTAATGTTCCTGCCAGTTTAAGGATAAAATAAATCACAGATATGAAACATTAGAACTTGCTTTCAACAAGTGCTGCAGAATTTGCAGGAATAGCAAAATGAACACTCAGTTTAAATTTTCACAAGACAGTGCTCATATTTGGACAGTATCTAATTCATTTTAAAAGGAGTTCTATAATTATGTTAAAGTGGGTATTCAACAGACAGTTAATTTTCAAAAAATTCCATTGGGGGGAAGATCCTAATTTGTACATTGCTTATGAACAGAAGTTAACCTAAAATAAGTACTCAAGTTTTGGCTTCTATCATGAGATCAACCCTACCAATGACAGAAATGTCTTGACGTGAAGATACCCTGGTACATTGATTTATTGCTTTATCTTGGAGGGGACAAGGAATGAATTACAAAAAATAAGGAAAGAATCAGAAAGTTCAGGTAGCTGAGTTTATCAGTATATTGAGGAAAATTACATATAGTTAGAGGGAGGTTTAGGAGAAGGAGATAATGGAGATACGTGTAATAACCTTGTTGAAGAGACTCCTTTTTGTTTGGAACTATGGGAGGGATAAAGGGAACAAAGGGATTATGCATTATAAACCCAAATCCCATGTCATGAACATGAGTTAAGAAGAAAAATAATCAGTTGTGTTTCTTCCATTTTTTGATTGTATTAAGAATCAGGTATAGAAGGATGTGTTTATTCTGTTCCTGTATCCCTTCATTTAGCATCCTAAATAGTTCTTTTCACTAGCTTGATCTTCTCAGTGCTTGGAAGCTCAGCAGGATTCACCATGGTTAGAACTCGGATAGGAGACAAACAAGGATGATAGAGGAAAGAAGTGACAAACCATCTCTGTTTTTTTCTTGCCTTGAAACTGCATTGTTCTGAGGTCACTACTGAGTAGGTTGCAACCTGATAGCCCTCAATTTATTTCTCCTCCTCCTTCTGGTAAACAACATATTTTCAATATTTTACTATTGGTATCTGGTTGGTTCTGGAATCTTTTCTGATGCCCAGTAAATATGTATTCTGTTCTTATTAAAGACCAAATGTGGAAGAAGGAACTCCTTGTCAAGGATGGCATGAACCAGGAAAATGCTGTATGGTTCATGATTCTTGGTGGACTGACAAACAGAACCATAGACCATCACAATCTAAAAAAGTTTCATATGAACTGAACTGGTTCATGAAGTTCATTATGTGGTAGAATACACCCCCCCCCCCAAGTGTGCATGCAGGGGCTCTCCAGCTAACTCTTCTCCACCTGGCCTTCAAGTTTTGTGAGGACTGGATTTGCCAGGTCTGAGTTATGGTAACCCACATAAGGTTCCCCTGGGAAAGTGCTTTCTGGGGAAATGACAGGCACAGGTTCAGGAGGTTCAGGTGTGTATAAAACACCCCCCCCCACACACACACACAGTGTGCTAGAGACACCAGACTTGCAGGGAATCTCCAGCTGATTCTCCTGTACCTACTGTCCAAGTTTGGTGAGGATTGGATTTTCAGGGTCCAAGTTACAGCCCCACTCCTCTGTTGTTAAAAAAAAGAGCAAAGGCAACAGAAGCCCAGCAGAACAAAATACCCACATCGACCTGTGACACCCAAACCCCAAACGATGCAATGACATATGTAGACATTGCGGCTTGAAGCACAGATCCAGGCCTGACACCCAAACCCCAAATGGTGCAATGACATATGTAAATGGGGTGGCTCAAAGTCCTGAGTCCAACTCTGATGACCCAACAACAAATGGTGCAGTGATATATGTAAATATGATGGCTCAAACCAAGTCCAACCCATATGGTGCAACAATGTATGTAGACATGGTGCTTGAAGCACTGAGTTCAGTTCTGATGCCCAAACCCCAAACAGTGCAATGACATATAAAGGTGGTGGCTCAAAGCCCCAAGTTCAACCCTGACACCCAAACCCCAAATGGTGCAACAATGTATGCAGATGTGGTGGCTTGAAGCCCAGAGTCCAACCCTGACAGCCAAAATGCAAAGCGTACCACAACACTCACAGCCCCACCCTAGGCTGAAACACCCAGCCAGTATTCAAAGGACAGATGGAAAGGCAACTTTCTATTGGGTTCCTTGGCTGAGTGCCCCTATTTATTATACCCTCCCATTCTGGTGAATTCTTCTACTCCAATGATAAATGGAAAAAAAATGTAAAGCTGGCATGGCCACCCCTCAAGTCTAAAAAGACAGATTATGAAGCACAGATGGAAAAGCAGACCAAGCATCCCTAGATTTTTGAAGGGGGCTCCCCAAAATAACTCCATGGCTGTTTGGCAGGCACCCCAGCCATACACCACAAGGAAGGAAAGCATGCCCACAATGCTCCCATGCCTCCTCAGGTCCAAACACTTAGATCCTCTGGTCACAGCTTACACTGGGTGAAGTTTCTCATTCTTCACTATTAGCACAACACATTGTACAGATAAGAAATGACCTATTATGATCGTGAATTGTACAAATGCAATGGAAAGGGAAATTAAATAGAGACTGCTTGTACAAGCAGATGTTTCTTGAGGTAGACGTTTGCTGAGGTGGATATTGTTTCATGAAGTAGATGTTATGCTATGAGGCAGATGTTGGCTAACGAAGTAGGTGTTTTCTCATGAGAAAGATGTTTGGGTTGGGTGTATGGTCAGGCCAATCTCCACATGACAGAAATGGCCATCCTCCTATCCAAACTCCAAGCACCCACAGGCCACAGGCCAGATCACCCAGAGAGGAGGAGGAATGGTGGAACATGCAGGAGGTATCTGTAGGCCTGGAACTTACTCCGCCAGGGCTACAGCAGGATGATCAGATGAGTGAAGTTGAACTTCCAGAAAGACAACTTGTCCAGCTGACTGGGTCCAGGTGGGAGCAGGGTGGGGTGAGAAGCAATCTTAGGTTGGAGAATGCCTGCTCACTACTGGGAGGGCAGGAGAGGAGATTCATGGCCACACAAGAGAGGTCAGTCCAGTTGAAGGCCTTGCATAATAGAATTCGAGGGGATTGGCAGATGTGGGCTCAGGGGACTTGGCAAGGTTCACCTTCACCATTACCTCTGCTGAATCCAGCTTGTCTTATACTTCTTAAATTGTGGTGCCCCAAACAGAACACAATATTCAAGGTGAGGTCTAACCAGAGCTGAGTAAAGTGATACTATCACTTCACGCAGTCTGGACATTAAACTTCTGTTGATACAGTCCAAAATCGCATTTGCCTTTTTAGCCACTGCATCACACTGTTGACTCATGTTCAGTATATGGTCCACTAGGACCCCTAGATCCTTTTTGCACATACAAACCCCCATCCTACAATGATGCATTGGATTCTTCCTACCTAAATGCAGAATTTTATATTTATCTCCATTAAAATTCATTATATTTGTTTTGGCTTAGTTTTCTAGCCTGTCAGGATCATCCTGCATCCTGTCTCTGCCTTCTACTGTATTTGCAATCCCTCCCAATTCAGTACCATCTGCAAATTTAATAAGCATTTCCTCTATTCCTTCCTCCAAATCATTGATAAATATGTTGAACAAAACAGACCTCAGGACAGATCCTTGAGGCACTCCACTTGTCACTCTTCTCCAAGAGGATGAGGAACCATTCACAAGCACTCTTTGAATGTGATCGGTCAACCAGTTATGGATCCACCTAACGGTAACAGAATACAAACCACATTTTACCAACTTGTCAACAAGGAACCCTATCAGAAGCCTTACTGAAATCAAGATAAACTATGTCTACAGCATTCCCCTGATCCAGCAAGGTAGTAACTTTTTCAAAAAAAAGAGATAAGGTTAGTCTGACATAACTTGTTCTTGAGAAACTTATGCTGGCTTTTTGTGATCACAGCCATTCTTTCTAAATATTCCAGGACTGACTGTTTGCTCTAAAACTATTTGCTCTAAAACTTTTCCAGGTATAGACATCAAGTCGACAAGTTGGTCTTTACCTGGATCCTCCCTTTTATTTATTTATTTATTTATTCCGTAACTTATATCCCACCTTTCCCACAAGTGGCTCAGGGCGGCTTACAACAAACAATAAAACAATAAAATCGGAACAAAGTTATTACATTTAAAATCAAGCATTTAAAACCTAAAAACCTTAAAATTTTACATTGAAACTATACAGAAAAATCACAAAAAATCTAGAAAGCTACATTTGTCCAATCAGGCGTAGGCTAACCGGAAGAGGGTCGTCTTACAGGCCCTGCGGAACTGAGTAAGATCCCGCAGGGCCCTCACCTCTTCCGGTAGCTGGTTCCACCAGATAGGGGTCATTGTGGAAAAGGCCCTGTCTCTAGTTGTTTTGAGACGCACTTCCTTGGGCCCGGGGATGGTGAGATTTTGAGTCCCAGACCTCAGTACTCTCTGGGGAATGTGTGGGGAGAGACGGTCCCTCAGGTAGGCAGGTCCCAGACCATATAGGGCTTTAAAGGTAATGACCAGCACCTTGTACCAGACTCGGTATATTATTGGAAGCCAGTGCAGAGCCCGAAGACCCGGCCGGATGTGCCCCCATCTTGGGAGGCCCAATAACAGCCGGGCCGCAGCATTCTGCACCAGCTGCAATTTCCGGGTCCGGCACAGGGGCAGCCCCATGTAGAGGGCATTGCAGTAATCCAACCTCGAGGTGACCGTAGCATGGATCATTGTTGCTAGGTCGTCGGGGTCCAGGAAGGGGGCCAACTGCCTTGCCCGTCGAAGATGAAAAAACGCGGACTTGGCAGTGGTCGCTATCTGAGCCTCCATATTTAGGGATGGCTCCAGTAGCACCCCCAAGCTCTTGACCCTGTCCGCCGGCCTCAGCAGAACACCGCCAAAAGCTGGCAGGGGGATTTCCCCCCCGGCCCCTGACGGCCCAAACAAAGGACCTCTGTCTTCGCAGGATTCAGTGTCAGTCCACTCAGTCTGAGCCACTCAGCCACGGCCCGTAATGCCCGATCTAGGTTATCTGGGGCGCAGACAGGTCGGCCGTCCATGAGTAGATAGAGCTGGGTGTCATCAGCATACTGGTGGCACCCCAGCCCATACCTTCGGGCAATCTGGGCAAGAGGCCGCATATAGATGTTAAATAACATCGAGGAGAGAACCGCTCCCTGGGGCACCCCACAGTTAAGTGAGCACCTCTGGGATAGTTCCCCCCCAATCGCGACTCTTTGTCCCCGACCTTCAAGGAAAGAGGAAAGCCACTGCAAGGCCAGCCCCTGAATCCCCGCGTCGGTGAGGCGGCAAGTCAGCAACTGATGGTCGACCATATCGAACGCCGCCGATAGGTCCAACAGCATCAGTACTGCCGAGCCACCCCGATCCAGATGCCGTTGAAGGTCATCTACCAGGGCAACCAACACCGTCTCCGTCCCGTGACCTGGGCGAAAGCCGGACTGAAGTGGGTCGAGGATAGAAGCGTCCTCCAGGAAAGTCTGTAGCTGCCTCGCCACTGCCCTCTCAATAAGTTTGCCCAAAAAGGGCAGGTTTGAGACCGGCCTATAGTGTGCCAATTGGGCCGGGTCTAGAGACGGTTTTTTAAGGAGGGGACGGACCACAGCCTCTTTAAGTGGCGCTGGAAAAAGCCCTTCCGTTAGGGATCTGTTTATGATATCCCGTATAGGATATCTGAGATCCCCCTGGCAAGATTTAATAAGCCAGGAAGGGCATGGTTCCAATTTACAAGTTGTTGGGCGGGCAGATGAGAGGATCCTGTCGACTTCCTTCAGGCTGAGGGGGCTGAAACCGTCCAGGATATAATCCGAAGACATGCTCAGGGCCTCGGTTGCGTTAACTGTCTCAAAGTTGACGGGGAGGTCGAGGCGGAGTGATGCGATCTTGTCCGCAAAATAGTTTGCAAAAGCCTCACAGCCTATCTCCAATTCACTAGAATTTGGTCTGCCCTGGGGCAGGGTAGTCAGATCTCGAATTATCTCAAACAATTGTGCCGGGCGCGAAGTTGCAGACGCAATCTTAGCCGCAAAGTAAGTCTTCTTTGCGGATTTGATTGCCATCTCATAGGTCTTCAAACTCTCTCTATAAGATGTTCGGGCAACTTCGTCTCGAGTATGCCGCCATAGCCTCTCTAGTCGTCTGAGGTCCCGCTTCAATTGCCGTAATTCCTGATTGAATCAGGGAGATGGTTTGAGGCGGGGGCACAGAGGACGCCTAGGCCTGATCTCCTCGATAGCCCTGGAGAGTCCATCATTCCAGGACTCAACCAGAACCTCCAGGGAATCGCCAGTGGGCTAGGTATTCCGCATGGCCATCAGGAACCATTCCAGGTCCATCAGGCTCCGCGGGCGAGCCAAAATATGCTCTCCGCCTAAACGGGTTTGGTGTGGCATATCCATACGAGCCTTGAGGGCAAAGTGATCCGACCATGGCACTGCTTCCATTGCAATATCGTTCACTTGTACTCCCGCCGCGAAGACCAGGTCTAACATGTGTCCCGCCTGATGAGTGGGCATTGTAACAACCTGGGAGAGTCCTAGTGTCGCCATGGATGACACAAGATCCATCGCCTGGCCGGAGGCCGCGTCGTCGGCATGAACATTGAAGTCACCCAAGACCAGTAACCTTGGGCACTCCAACGCCCAGCCCGCCGCAGCCTCCACCAGGGATGGTAAGGCGGCGGCTGGTGCGTTAGGCGGTCGGTACACCAGCCAAATCATCAACCCCTCCCCAACGTCCCACATCAGGCCAGCACATTCAATGCCCGGGATCTCTGGGGCCGGGAGAGCCCTAAAGGAGTAAGCCTCTCGTATGAGTAATGCCACTCCTCCCCCCCGCTTGCTAGTCCGGGACTGGTGGAAGACCGAGTAACCTGGGGGGTCATCTGGGAGAGAGCCACGGTCTCCCCATCTCGCACCCAGGTCTCGGTCACGCAAGCCAGGTCCGTGTCCTGCTCGAGCAGGAAGTCCCGAAGGACACCTGTCTTATTGTTGATGGACCTGGTGTTGCATAGCACCAGTGTCAGAGGCGGGTAAATTCGTCTGGTCCCACTACCTGTCACCGTCGGGATGGGACGCAGGCTGGAAGGTGGTCGAGCACTCTCATGTCTCAGCCTCCTTCACTTGTAAGTCTGCCTGCTCCCACCATCGTACCTTCCCCTCCCCAGGAGTACCAGAATCCCTTTCTTGAAGATGTGGACACCATTTGCCTGCCTCCAGTCTTCCAGCACCTCACCTGTTCTCCAAGAACTGGGTCCCATGCTTTTTAACTTGTTCATAAATGATTTAGAGTTCGGAGTGAGCAGTGAAGTGGCCAAGTTTGCGGATGACACTAAATTGTTCAGGGTGGTGAGAACCAGAGAGGATTGTGAGGAACTCCAAAGGGATCTGTTGAGGCTGGGTGAGTGGGCGTCAACGTGGCAGATGCGGTTCAATGCGGCCAAGTGCAAAGTAATGCACATTGGGGCTAAGAATCCCAGCTACAAATACAAGTTGATGGGGTGTGAACTGGCAGAGACTGATCAAGAGAGAGATCTTGGGGTCATGATAGATAACTCACTGAAAGTGTCAAGACAGTGTGCGTTTGCAATAAAAAAGGCCAATGCCATGCTGGGAATTATTAGGAAGGGAATTGAAAACAAATCAGCCAGTATCATAATGCCCCTGTATAAATCGATGGTGCGGTCTCATTTGGAGTACTGTGTGCAGTTCTGGTCGCCGCACCTCAAAAAGGATATTATAGCTTTAGAGAAGGTGCAGAGAAGGGCAACTAGAATGATTAAAGGGCTGGAGCACTTTCCCTATGAAGAAAGGTTGAAACGCTTGGGACTCTTTAGCTTGGAGAAACGTCGACTGCGGGGTGACATGATAGAGGTTTACAAGATAATGCATGGAATGGAGAAAGTAGAGAAAGAAGTACTTTTCTCCCTTTCTCACAATACAAGAACTCGTGGGCATTCGATGAAATTGCTGAGCAGACAGGTTAAGACGGATAAAAGGAAGTACTTCTTCACCCAAAGGGTGATTAACATGTGGAATTCACTGCCACAGGAGGTGGTGGCGGCCACAAGTATAGCCACCTTCAAGAGGGGTTTAGATAAAAATATGGAGCACAGGTCCATCAGTGGCTATTAGCCACAGTGTATGGAGCACAGGTCCATCAGTGGCTATTAGCCACAGTGTATGGAGCACAGGTCCATCAGTGGCTATTAGCCACAGTGTATGTGTGTATATAACATTTTTTGCCACTGTGTGACACAGAGTGTTGGACTTGATGGGCCGTTGGCCTGATCCAACATGGCTTCTCTTATGTTCTTATGTTCTTATGTTCTTAAGAATTCCCAAAAATAATAGCCAAAGCCTCAGAAATTACATTTGCAAGCTTTTTTTTAATAGTTTAATTGAAGTTTATTGGATATAACAACAACAAAAAATCATATAACAAATAAAAACACTTGACAAAAAGACAAAACAGGAATAATAATAAACTAACACAACATATAACAAAGAAAGGAGCTTAAGGTTTGTGTCAATATGTAAATCATTTTCCATCATTTCAGTTATCATACACTTTTGCCCATTCGTATAACGGTTTCCAAGTTTCTTTACATTTCTCTATATTTCCTTCTCTCAGCTTAGTCATTAAAAAGCCCATTTCTGCTACTTCATATAACTTTTGCAAAAGTTCCTCCTTCCCTGGTACTTGCTGAATTTTCCAGTGTATTAATTTTCCAGCATATATTAATCTAGCCACAGTTACTATACATAATAGAAGTTTTCTATTTATTTCGGGGATAGAGTTCTTACATATATTTAACAAATATAATTCAGGTGTATGCAGTATGGTTATTTTCAATATTTTTTGGGCCCATGCATGAATCTGACCCCAGTATTTTTTGGCTTTTTCACATTGCCACCAACAATGATATAGAGTTCCCTTTGTCCTATTACATTTCCAGCATTTGTTAGAAGAGTTAGGATAAATTTTAGCTAGTTTCTCAGGCGTGAAGTACCAATGATATACCATCTTGTAGATGTTTTCTTTAAATATGACCGATTTAGTTAATTTGAGATTCTCTTTCCAAATTTTTTCCCATTCCACTAATTCTATGTTATAGCCAAAGTCCTGCATCCATCTTACCCAAGTTTCTTTAACTACTTCATCCTGCATTCTTACCTTTAAAAGCCAATTATAGATTTTTCCAAAATCCATCTGCAAGCTTTTTTTTTGTACCCTTGGATGCAATTCATCTGGCCCTGAGGACTTTGCTTCATTGAAAGAAACTAGAGGCGTTTTCCCACAGAGCTTACCTTGGAGCGACGTCCCTCTTCACCGCGCAGCGTCTGCACGGATTTCCCACCAACTGCTCCGCATAACCAGGAAGAGCCGCGGCTTTTGCGTTGCTAATGTAAACTGGGTTTTAGCGGTTTACATCTGCGACGCAAAAGGTCCAGCACTTCCTGGTTATGCGGAGTAGTTGGTGGGAAATCCGTGCAGACGCTGCGTGGTGAAGAAGGACGTCGCTCCGAGGTAAGCTCTGTGGGAAAACACCCTAGATGTTTTTTGTACTATCCCTATGCTGATCCTAGGTTGCAACTCCATACCCTCATTATATGTTCTGTTTTTGCCACATTGAGCACTGTTTCCCTCAGAAGAGAAGACTGAGGAAAAGTAGGAATTGAGCAGTTCTGCCCTCTCTTCAATATCTGTTACAGTTTCACTTTCCTGCCCTCGTTATGGGCCTATCTTGCTCTTTTTCTTACTTTGAACATAAGAAAAGAGCTCTTTTTTGTTGTTTTTTGCATATTTGGCTAGCCTAAGCTCATACTGACCTTTAGCTTTCCTAACTCTTTTTCTACAAACACTGGTTATTCCTTTATATTCATCCTTGGTTATAAGGCCCTCATTCCATTTCCTAAATGAGTATTTTTTTTATTTTTCAAGTCTTTAGAGAGCTGTTTATAGAGCCACCTTGGCTTCTTTAGGCTCTTGCCATTTTCCCTTCTCATAGGTATCATTTGTGATTGTGCCTTCAATATTTTGCTTTTACGAAACTCCCATCCCTTTTGCACTCCCTTGTATTTAAGTGTTTCTGGCCATGGGATTTAACCCAGCAGTTGGTCAAAAATTGCTTTCCTGAAGTCCAACCCATATGTCTGACCACGTGCAGCTTTTCCCTTTCCCAAGATTGTAAAGTTCAAAATTGTTACCAAGGGCAACAGCCCTCCAACCTGAGGTGGTGTTTATACAAGAGCAGAGACACCCCAACTTCCTGGAAAAAAAACAAAAACTATGGGCTTTCACAGCAGTACCATGATTCAGCCAGCAGTAGTGTCAAAGATGAGCCTGTAAGGAGCCATTTCTGGCCACAGAGAGAGATACAGGTACCAAAGACAAAGCTGTTTGCGATATTCCTCTGTGCAGCTCCCCACCCCTCCCCTGCAAGTCTCCTCTGCTCCTTGGTGAAGCAATAGATAAGCAATCACTATAACACAAAGGTCCCAGTTTCCAATGTACTAAGAGGCTGGATATTGTCTGACAGCAAGGTCAGACAAAAGATCATGCTTCTAGCCCATCTCCATTTGTATGAATGGATAATAATAATAATAATAATAATAATAATAATAATAATAATAACTTTTATTTCTATCCCGCCCTCCCCGCCTAGGCGGCTCAGAGCGGCTAACAACAACTTACACATTAACATAATTAATAAAACTTTAAATTTAACAGTTAAAATTAAACATAAAAACCAGTCAGTTAAGTTAAAATACATGATTTTCGTTAGACTAAATATATATGAGTATATCTGGCAGCGATAGAGCTGTTATGGCGCTGGTTCTGCCAGTTTAGGTAGTCTTATGGATGGCGGTTCTTACACCAGGCAACTCAGCAGTCAGTGTCATTATAGGCTTGTCTAAAAAGGGCGGTCTTGCAGGCCCTGCGGAACTGGCCGAGGTCCCGCAGGGCCCGCACCTCCTCCGGAAGCTGGTTCCACAATGCCGGTGCAGCCACTGAAAAGGCCCGTACTCTAGTATGTTGGAGTTTGACCTCTCTCGGCCCAGGGATGGTCATTTTGTTTTTACCCACTGACCTCAGTGCCCTCTGGGGTTCATATGGGGAGAGACGGTCCCTTAGGTAGGCTGGTCCTCGGCCATATAGGGCTTTAAAGGTGATAACCAACACTTTGTACTGGACTCGGTAGATAATTGGTAGCCAGTGCAGTCCGCGCAGCCCCGGCCGTATGTGCTCCCATTTCGAGAGCCCTAACAATAGCCTGGCCGACGCGTTCTGCACCAGCTGTAACTTCCGAGTCCGGCACAGAGGTAGCCCCAAGTAGAGGGCATTACAGTAGTCCAATCTTGAGGTGACCGTTGCATGGATCACTGTTGCGAGGTCCCGGCGCTCCAGGAAGGGGGCCAACTGCCTTGCCCGCTTCAGATGGAAAAATGCTGACTTGGCAGTGGCTGCTATCTGGGCCTCCATTGATAATGAAGGCTCCAGTAAAACACCCAGACTTTTTACCTGGCGCGCTGGTTCCAATGATGCGCCATCGAAAGATGGGAGAGCTGGAGGTCATCTACCAAGGCGACCAGCACTGTCTCCGTCCCATGGCCCGGTCGGAACCCAGACTGGCACGGGTCAAGAACGGAAGCGTCATCTAGGAACCTCTGTAGCTGCAACGCCACTGCCCTCTCAATAATTTTACCTAGAAATGGTAAGTTAGACACCGGACGGTAGTTTGCCAATTCGGCCGGGTCTGCTGTACTTTTTTTTAAGAGAGGGCGAACCAACGCCTCTTTCAAAGGCGTTGGGAAGTGCCCCTCTACGAGGGATCTATTTATGATGTCCCGTAAAGGACATCTAAGCTCCCTCTGGCAAGATTTAATCAGCCAAGAGGGGCAAGGATCCAAATCGCATGTTGTTGGGCGAGCAGCGGAGAGGATCCCATCGGATTATGACTGATACTATGTCTTCTATTGTCAACACTGTCACATTCCAGGTTCTGCAGAACCTCTCCCCTCCAGCTGATCATATCTTTCCTGAAAGCTGTTTTTCTAGTCTTCATCTGCATTCCCTCTCCTCAGCTCCAGACTATCAAGAAAATAATTAACTTCCTCATTTTTACCAAATAGCCATCTCCTGGTCCCATTCTCTGAGCAAACATAGAACATTACACTTTCGTGTCTAGCACCTGAGAGGCATTCAAGTCACCCTCACTATACAATGGGAATCCCATCAATGTATTGTACAAACCGCTTAACACACCTAGTCTTACCTCCAGGATATGTTTTTGACTATTTAAGGAGACATTCTAGACTTGCTCAGTGTGTCTCATCTTTCTAGAGACTTGAGCCTCCAAACTCTGTTTCAGCCACTTCCATATTCACGTCTTCTGCTTCATGGACTCCTGAACCTCATCTGAAAAGGTAGTATAACCCCCATAACTATTCCTAAAATTCGCTATTTTTCACCTCTTATTTTCCTAGCTCTGAACTATGTGTATATTTTTATTGCTTGTGAGTGATTATAATCCATCATATTTTCTAGTAAAATTCCTTTAAAATTCTTTTAAATCTGGAGTCTTCTTACTGAACTGGACCTTGGATCCAAGTGGGCAGCCGTGTTTGTCTGAAGTAGTTGAACAAAGCAGGAGTGAAGTTCACCTTTAAGACCAACCAAGTTTTATTCAGAACGTAAGCTTTCATGTGCTCTCTGGATCTTTCGTGTGCTCTTTGGTGTGATCACTGCACCCTCTTGGTCTCCCCCAGTCTCTTAGCTAATTCCCCAAATATCAAGGCAGCACCATTTCAGGTAACAAAATCACATGGTCACCAATGTTCCCTCTAATCTGTGGAGTATAGCAAGCAAAAATTCTACTTTGTGAACCACTGGCATTAAAGTTGTGAGCTACTGCAGAAATTAGTTTGCTCTGGGGCCATTTTTCCTGAACTAAGACAAAAATGCATGAGCCAAAGGCTAAAAAACTGTGAGCTAGTTCACATGAATTCAGCTTAGAAGGAACACTGCTGGCTACTACTATTCAGGGTGCCCACTACTTCCACCTCATCAACCAGTTCTTCCCTGTTGGTGAGAATCAAGTCCAAGACAGCAGAACCCCTTGTTTCCTTTTCCACTTTCTGTAAGATGAACTGGATGACCCTGGAGGTCCTTTCCAACTCTATGATTCTCCATGATTCTACAAGCAAGAGCGGAGATGGTAGGGTATATAAATGTGGGTCCTCTGGGGAGGCATCCAAGCTAAACCCCACTGCTCAGTGTGAGCAGACATTGTGGCTCAGAGTCCTGAGCCCACTCCACTCCACACCCAAACCTCAGCAGCAGAGAGCAGATCACAAGCAGGAGGCAAAGCAATGATTCTGCTCTGCTAGCTCCATGCCTCTTTCTCTCTCCACCAGCCAACAAAAAAGGGGGTAGGAGTAGAGCTGTTAAATATATAGCTTTCTGATCCCATAGAGCAGAATGGGAACTCTGTGACTGGTAACTGGCAATGCCTGTTAATGTTTGAAGGGCTCCTATTGGTGTTTTATATGTTTTATTATTTTACTGTTTTAACTGCTGTAACTTGATATATTTTAAATCTAAAATTTATGTTAGATCTTATATGTTGTGAGCCGCCCTGAGCCACTTCGGTGGGAAGGGCGGGATATAAATTGAAATAAACTGAAACTGTTTCCAAGGCTGCAGAATCCTACCCTCTGTTGTCTTAGAGTATTGTAAACAATTTAATTGATCAGCACCAGTTTGTCTCCATGAGCTGCCATGAACTGCTTTGAATAGCACTAAAAGTTTGTGAACTGTCAACTGGCTAAAATTCATCATGAACTTTAGCTGCTTTGTGCCCATCTCTACTCCTTGTTAAACATGGATTTGCTAAGCTCAGCTGGACTTCCAGTTTATAGGTCTCATATTACCACACTGGTCAATAGAGCACATTACCATGGCACATTACACATTATCAAAGGACTATCAAAATGATACATGCGGAATATGGTTCTGGCCCAGTAGAATAGTTTTAATTTTTTTTAATGGAAATTCACTTGCAGATTAGGCAACTTTGTAGGCTGAAGATTTAATTCTGTTCACTATATTCCCTCAAGACTAATAGTGAATGAGCGTAGTTTCTTACTAGCAGTGTAATCTATGTCATTTGTTCTTCCCATTATGCAGAATGTAGGTGGATTGATGCTTGCCTCAGCAAAGAAAGCTGGACTGGATAATTCCTGGGTTTGGAAATACAATGAAAACTGAGTAAGAATAGGTTTTAAAATATCTCTCTTTTTCTCATCTCTCTTTTGCCATGACATTACTGGCTTATCTTTAACACTTATTTCACAAAAAGAAAAATGTTTCTTCATTGTTTTCTTCTGGCATTTTATCACCCTATAATTTAACAATGCAATAATTGCTAATACCACTTAACATCAAGATTCCTTAAAACTCCTTTGGATTTTTGTGATGGTTTCTCATACCATAAGTGGTTCCAGACTGGCCTACCAATCCATCTGCCCACTTTTTCCTTCTGGACTAGGCTCACACATTGTTCCTGTCACCATTCAAACTGCTACAAACCACTATATTGGTCATCAGATATCAAAAAAGATGAAGCAATCAATCGATTGATTGAATCAGGATGATACAAGCAGTGACAAAAAGCAGAAACAGGCAGAGTTGTAAAGATCATACTGGTGTAAGGCATGTGATTTGTTTGTACATGTAGATTAATAGATTCTCACACTCCGCAGTTGCCACTCAAGTACAAGGTAGCAGGTGATAAACTATCTCCCAAATGTCTTATACACCATTCCTAATTCACTGCTCACTTCTATCCTCTGTGTATTTATTACTGTAAAACTCATTGGTAGGAGAAGAATATTACTTGTTGCCTAGCAACAGCCTTCTTCTCTCTTTTCCAAGTGTTATCTAGAAGAACAGTATTTTATGAGTTGTTCCAAAATAGTATTGTTCCTCCTCTTGCAGACATGTGAAAATGGTCACTGCCTGATCTAGGGCTCCCCCCCCGCCCCCCGAAGGTCAGGAAGGAATTGACTTGCATGTCTTTCATGTGCAAGACCTAGGTGTTAAGGAGAGTATTTGATGATGGTTAGTGGTAATGACAACAGTTCCTGCTTTCATCTGCCCCAGCATTTTGTTATTCATTGTTTGAATGTATTGAAACTACTTTTACTGTTTTTTATTATTGTTGTGTGCCACTTTGAGTCCCTTTGGGAGAAGAGCATGCCACAAATGTTTTCAAGAAAGAAACACATTATTTTTTGTGTTTATACTCCCCAAATGGGTGCTCAGAGTAGTGTTCAGCTTTTAAAAAGTAATAAAACAAATATTTTCAGTAGCACAGTATCCATAATTAAATAACAATTGAAATTATACTAGCAGTTATTGTAAATAACAAAGCAACAATAACTCACAATGCAGCAGTAGACAAAATAGTCCCTAGGCTTCTGTTTCTTCCTTCAAATGCATGTTGGAATCAAAATACGGTAATTCACATTATTGAAGGCAGATTAGAATGGATCTAGTCTGGCAATCTACTGAGGAGATGGGAATCCAAAGAAAGGGTGCCTTGACTGAAAAACATCACAGATTGATGTTGAGAAGTAAATTATGTCGACTGCAACTAGGAAATACATGTCCTTTTGTGATTTACCTAGACTTGCAGAAACACCAATTGGCAGGAAACATTTATTACCTTTTATGGCTATCCAGACCAAATGACCATCTAAATTGCCACACTGTTCCACCATGTGATCCCAGCCAGTTTGCCCTCGTAATCAATTGCATGTATTTCAGCCCACCATACCTGATGCCCTCGTCTGAAGAAGTGTGTTTTTAGTACACGACAGCTTACGTTCTGAATAAAACTTAGTTGGTCTTAAAGGTGCTACTTGACTACTGCTTTGCTCAGCTGCTTCAGACCAACATGGTTGCCCACTTGGATCTATGACTGAAAAAGTCTGACTTCTTCTCTGTATCAGTCGGAGCTCAGATGGAAAAGTTGTTTAGAACATGGTTTCATTTAATGATCTCAAGGTTGAAAGAACCTGGTGTAGAAGATGCTTGAGCATGTGGCAGATAGTGGCAGATGCAATTGTGGCAGATGCAATTGTGCACTCATCCCCCTCAGAAAACTGGAGGAACCAAACACTGGGAATGGGAAGAAAGAAAGTCAACCTTGTTCAGCATAGTCTATGAGAGAATCAATAACAGAGGGCTACTTAAAATTTGTTCCCTCCTGATTTGAGTTTTTCTTTTTTATCCTGCAGAGCTCCCAATATCTTTTCCTGTGGCGAGAATGTGGGATAAATTAGCTGCTTCAGGGTCAAGCAGGAGTTTTTGGGTCCCTATCTGGTTGTCTGGAATAAGGCAGGGTTTATTTATTTATCTTGCCCACTTCACATTTAATAATAATAATAATAATAATAATAATAATAATAATAATAATAATAATAATAATAATAATAATAAGTTTTATTTATATCCTGCCCTCCCTGCCGGAGCAGGCTTAGGGCAGCTAACAGGACATGGTATATACCATGATCAGTTATACAATTCATAAAAGATACATAAAAGATACAGAACATTTGTTCTTGTGGCATTGGGTTTTGTAAATAGGCCTGATTCTGAGAGTCAGTAAGAGCTTACTGAGGTTGGCAGGATTTGTACAGTGAAATGCTTGCTTCTTAGTTAGCTTGGCAAAAGCCTTCAGGCATCCAATAATTGGGGAGAGCCACTGATGGCAGCACAGTCCCAGAGAGCTAGTGGGGGTTAATTCCTCAGTGCTGTTTATTTGAACCATTTTAACTGCATGGTGTGGAAAGAATGCAGTTGATGGGCAACCTTTCAATACTAGTTTGGTGTAGGTGAATAAAAGCAGGCATGGCTTGTTGCCATGTTAAGTTTGGAGCCATTGTGGGTTGCCCAAATGTTGGCAAAGCCAATGGGCATTCTCTTAGGGATCCCACTTAATGAACAGAGTAAGCTTAATGTGCAGTTCCTGCTGTAATTAATAAACCCCAGTTTAACCTATGGATTTTTGCAAGCTCGGTGGTGGTGGGAAGGGCCTGCTAGGGCAGGAGATTCCCCCATCCCCGACAGGAACTTGGCAAGAATAAATGTGTGTGACTTTAGTCAGTATATTTGTATTTGTGTGTATGTGTATGTATTTATCTCACTCCTCCCCCCCCCCCAAAAAAAAACACAACCCAGCAAGTCTCAATACAGTTAGAATAACTTTTCTGAATACCTGTTTACAAGACTGCATACACACAACAACAGCAATGATTGACTTGTTCCAACAGAATCACTGGCTGCAGCAGATAAGATATATTGAATTTTTAATTGTGCCCTATCATGAATACAGCTGTTTTGCATCAACCACTCTGTAAGAGCCATTTAACTATTCTCTGTTGGTTTCTCAACAAGAAGAAGCTTGGATTTAATTAGAACTGTGAGATGCATCCAAAAACCTTGATAACTAACTGCCTTTCAGATGGAATTTTAAAAAAAAAAATCAACCAAATAACTGGGAAGGTTGGACAGCAAAAGATAAGATTTGTGTTAAAAAAATAAAATGTGAATACATTTCAGCCTCTAGCTCTGATATACAGAAAGGTAATGCAACCTTTTATAGAAAATCCCAAGCCACACTGCATGGTGGTGGCAATACAATTCAATCACACTTTCACAGCCATTTTGTTCCTGAGTTTGCTGTCATTTAAGAAAATTAAATGGCAGTAGGTTACTAGAAGAATAATCTCACAAGTTACAGTTATTGCCATACAGTCATCAACAGCGATGTAAATACTCAAAATATAAATCTCAGGTACCATGCAGTCAGTGATACATAAAAGCAGAAGGTGAACACATATAGCTTATGAAACATAGGTCTCCAGACAGAACTAGCAAAAAAACACCTTTAAGTTTTTAAGATAATGAATTTTGTAAGGCTGACAGTTCAGTTCAAATATCACTGGTCTGATTTTGCTTCTCCCTGGGAAAATGAATTCCTTGTACTACTACTTCCTTCTTTTTTTGCTGTAAAAATGGAATGAATGTTATTTTTCAGTTGTACATATATGGCAAAATGGCATGTATAAGTGATATATAATTGGTACATTAGTGCATAAATGGCAGAAGGCATGTTCATAAATGGCATAAAAACACAGAAGAGAAACAACTGAAAATAATCAGCCCCAGCAGCAGAAAGAGGTGGACCAAAACCATTGATAGTGACAATAATGAAGTTATATGTAACATCCCATCAAATGGCCTCACACCTGTTCAACCTAAAGTTGTCAGGACCAAAGAAGGTATGACACAGAAACTCTGTCATTACAATCTCATTTTAAAAAGCCGCAGCAATATGGAATCAAGAGAGAGAAAGATTTTCAGAACAGTGTCACAGTGCTAAGGAAGATTACTAGTTGGTGTTCTTCATTATACTGACATGGTTGGGGTTTTGATCCTTATCTCTTTAAAAGTATTTTCTTCTGATTTCAAGCCTAAAATCAGATGACCTACCTTTATCTTCTGCTCTCCAAAACACAATAAAAGAGGTATTTCATCTTATCATGGTCTCTGAGAAAGGTCTAGCCAAGTTGCAAAAATTGTGCAAGTAGCAAGTTGCTCAGGTGATTTGTGTGATGGCAACTCTTCTTGCTTTTTACTGAAGAAGAAGACTGCAGATTTATACCCTGCCCTTCTCTCTGAATCAGAGTCTCAGAGCGGCTTACAATCTTTTATATCTTCTCCTTCCACAATAGACACCCTGTGAGGTGGGTGGGGCTAAAAGAGCTCTCACAGCAGCTGCCCTTTCAAGGACAATTCCTGTGATAGCTATGGCTAACCCAAGGCCATTCCAGCAGCTGTAAGTGGAGGAGTGGGGAATCAAACCTGGTTCTCCCAGATAAGAGTCCACACACTTAACCACTACACCAAAGTGGCTCTCTGACAGAAACCAAGGTATGAAGGCTGGCAATAGCGCTGTATAGGGATGGGCACAGATTGGGAAAATGGTGGTTCATATCAGTTCATGGTTTGTTTGATTGCCTGAACTAGTGGGATTTGTTGGCTTGTGGTTTGTTTGATTTCCCAAACCAGTTCATGGTTTGTTTGGCTCATTTGGTTTGGAAGGTGTAGAGCAGCCCCCTCATGAGTTAGAGATCACAAACTCACTGGGAGTCTTCAGTAGGCTTTCTGCCATCCACCTTCCAAGTTTGGCAAAAATTGGATTTGGAATGTCTGAGTTATAGCACCCCCCCTCCCCCCAGCAGGTGCTCCAGGAAAGCTCAACTTCATCTCTCTCATCACAACCAACTCTTCTCTCTTCTTGCTGCAAATTGAAAGCAGCAGAGTCAGGTTGTCTCCTCCTGTAGAGCAGAATGGGAGCTCCATGACTGGCTCCCAGAGCCACCAATCAAGCTATGGACAACTGTTATGGGTGTTTCTAGGAAGTCCACCCTCAGTGTTGCCTAGGAATTGATTGAATCAGCACCAGGCAGTTTTGGAAATGAACTGCAAAAACAAACAATACACTGCAAAAGAAATGTGTTTTGTTTTTGGATCAGAGACGACACAATTCCATGAATGGATCTAAATGAAGCACAATTCAGCCCAATTTATGCATGAATTGTGATTCATTTATTGGTTTGTGACAATCCCTAGTGCTGTGATAACCTAGTAACACCCACATGGCCACTGAGAGGGCATTTATTTCTTAAGAGTAAAAACTTTGCTTCTATATATTTTATTATTATTATTTTAGATTTTTGATGTCTCTGGCAGCCTGGGGATTTTTATGGGTGTGTGGAAAGATTATCTTCTTTTCCTGGCTCCAATGTCCAAATTTAAGTATCCACAGATGAGAACATGTTTCTAATTAGAAATATTGATTAAAACAAAGTGTTAATAATGGCAAAATTCAAAGCCAGCAGTGAGTTAGCAGGTCATAATGGGGCTCTGTACAGAGGCAAGGTGAACAGCTGGTGCCAGAATCATCATGCAAATACAGGACTCCATACTCTCACCTGAACCCTAATCACATCCAGCACATAGACCTATAAAGGGGTCCCAGCTTTGATGGGAAAAATAAAGGCTTATCTATTTAAAATAAAAAGAAATAATAATTTTATCTCAATATTTGTTATATCCCATTATATCTCGATGACTAAATGAGGAGTATATAAAACAATTTCATTGTTTAATGGACAAAACCAATAAAATATGGGCTGATATGAAATGGTGGTTTTCAGTTCATTATTTAGACACTGTTGCTTAGGCAAGATTAATAATTCAGGAGTGTTCAGCACTTAGATCTGATTTATGCCCAAATTTTTGCGCTGGAAATGTTTGAGTTGAAGAGCATACTTCTTGTTTAGATTCTATCACCAAGCACATTAGATTTTTGTAAAGCAGGATGTCATTCATGCAGTTTCATTAGGTTTAAACTTGTCCTTTTATTTGCATGCTGTCATAAGCATAACTTTCAGGCATCTGAATGAGATGTAGCCTTTTGGAGAGTATAATATAGTGGGTTCTATGCATTGAACAATCGAGGTGGTGGTGATAACAAGCTCTTTATTGAGTACAGCATGGTAGATGGCTGCACTACGTAACTGGCGAACAGGCCCCACAGGGCCAACTATATGCAGTACTATGTTCCCATGCTAGTGCTTGATAGGGCCATTCAAACCAGCTGGGGGCTGTGATTGGAGCAGGGCAGTTAGGATTTGGATCTTCTTGCCCATTGTTCCTAAGTCCCCAAGCTTATCCTTCAGGCTCCAATGAGCCAGGCCAGAATACCATTTGGTCATCTATGTATTTACATACATAACATCCTTCCCCACCAAGTTCACAAGCCTTAGCAATCATAGTCCTGTAGGTATGCAAGTTTGCGGCACTCTCATGTTGACCTCCGGAGTGCTGGAGTGGGTGGAACAACAGTCTTGGCTTCTGGTGCTGATGGCCGCGGTTCTTGTGCTGTAGGTACTTCAGTTGGCAGTTCGGGACCCACAGAGGTCTCCGGCATGATTGGAAACTCCGGTTCCCCAGAGGCATTGGGTGCTGATAGGAACACAGGGCTCTGTGCCTTGGCTTCGCTTGGTACAGGGCCACTCGGGGCTGGTGTGGCCAGTGAGTCACTTCTGCCCCCTGGCCCCTCACGTGACCGTAGTTGGTCAATGTGCCGCCTCCATGTAAACCCATCCTCTGAGGTGACCTCGTACATCACCGCCCCTAGTACCCTGGAAACCTGGGCCTGTACCCATTCTGCCCCCCCTCTAAAGTTTTTAGCAAACACCAAGTTTTCTCTGTCAAACCCTTGGGGTGTCCAGACCACCTCCAGAACCCCTTGTAGATCTGGGGCGTGGTCTGGGTGCATGCTGTCTAGTAATGTTGTCAGCTGCCGGCCCATAAGGAGCTCAGCCAGATTGCGACTGGTGGCTGTACTGGGGATGGAATGCTGAGCCAGTAGACACTTTGCAAGGCAGGCTTCACAGTCCCCATAGATGATGCGGTGGAGCATTTTCTTAGTCACCCGCAGCATCCGCTCCGCTTGGCCGTTGGTGGCTGGGTGGAAAGGGCCCAACCACATATGTTTAATTAGGTTTTGGCCACAGAAATCCTGGGACTCAGCCGATGTGAAGACCATTCCATTATCGGATACAAGTGTGTCAGACAGACGGTGGGTGGCAAATACCTTGCGTAGGGCCCCTAATGTGGCTTTGGAGAACATGGACTCTAAGGGTAAGACCTCGAGCCACTTCGAGTAGGAGTCCACTATGAGGAAGAATATTTGTCCCTGGAAGGGCCTGGCAAAGTCGAGATGCAGGTGGGACCAGGAGTTACATGTGAACTCCCACTGTTAGGCTTGTGCTAAAGGTGGAGCCAGACGGGTCTCCTGGCATGAGTGACAACAGGCGACCCAGGACTCGATAACCTCATCCATCCCCGGCAACCATACGTAGCTGCGAGCCAGTGTCTTTAGGCGCACAATTTTGTCCTTTCTGGAGGAACGGGCAATGTCCTTGGCATGCACTGGGCAGTCCTGTAGGGAATCCAATGCCATGATCAGGTGTGCAGGAGCTGGATCAGAGTCCATTGAAGGCAGCAGCAGGCAACTCAGAGCATCAGCATGTCCCATGGCTTTTCCCAGTCAGTATTGGAGGTCGTACCCCGTGAGGAAAATGGGGGTCGTACCCCATGAGGAAAATGGACCAGTGCAAGACCCGTGGTGAGAGTATTTGCAGTGTTTGGCGGTTGGGGGCAAACAGACCTAGGAGGGGCTTGTGGTCTGTCTGGATGGTGAATGGCTGGCCATACAGATAACTGTGAAATTTTTAAAACCCTGCTACAATGGCCAGGCCCTCCTTATCAATCTGTGCATAATTGTGCTCTGGTTTTTGCAATATCCGGGAATAGTATGCAACCAGAATCTCCCTGCCGTCTGGCAGCACATGGGTCAGGACAGCGCCCACCCCATATGGGGAAGCGTTGCAGGCGAAAATGACAGGGAGCCACTCATTGAGATGCGCCAGCAAGCTGTTTGATGTCAATATGTTGTTAACCACCTGAAAAGCGATGGCTTGCCGGTGACCCCAAACCCACGGAGTCCTTTTGTCAAGAAGCCTGTGTAAGGGCTCCGCTACTGCCATCTTGTGGGGGAGAAAGGCATGGTAGAAATTCAAGAGACCCAAGAAAGCCTGTAATTCAGCCTTGTTTGTGGGGGCGGGTGCCTCGCAAATGGTCCTAATTTCGTCTTTAGCCAGGTGGATTCCATCAGCGTTCACCGTGTAACCCAAGAAATCGATGCTGGAAACCCCTAACACGCACTTCTCTCATTTGACTTTGAGACCCACCCCATCGAAACGCTGTAGCAGCGCCCGGAGGCAAAGGGCAAACTCCTCCTCAGTGGCTGCGGAGATCAGCACATTGTCGAAGAATGGCTGGACCCTGGGGATACCTTTGATGAGAGAGTCCGTTAAGTTCTGAAAGATCCCTGAGGCCATGCTGACCTCAAACTGCAACCGCTTAACTTGGAAAGCGCCCCCTGTGCGTTACAATGCTTTGGGCCTCAGCCGTGGCGGTGTCTACGTGAAGCTGCTGGTAGGCCTGAGCCAGATCCAGCTTCCCAAATTTTTTTGCGTCCGCCAGGGAAGCCAGCACGTGACTCATGACAGGAACCAGCATGGCCTCGCAGCACCTTGTTAATCGTGCATTTGTAGGCTACACAAATGCTGACGCTTCTATTGGGTTTGACCGGGGTTACAATGGGGGTCTCCCATCTAGCATTTGCTACTGGCTGCAGAACCCCTTGGGCCATCAGACAGTCCAGTTCCTCTTCGATTTTAGGTCTCAAGGCCAGGGGCACTCACCTGGCCTTCAGCCTGATGAGCTGCACATTGGGATTCAGATCTAAGGATACTGGTGGGTCTGGTGTAGGTCCCTAACATCTGATGTAGGTCCCAAAGACAGCGGGAAACTCCCCACACATGCTCTGGAAGTCCCGCCCAGAGGAAACTTGATAGATTCCCATGACCTGGATCCCCAGGGCTGCCAAGAATGACTGACCCTGTAAGCTACACAGGTCCCCTTCTACAACTATTATGAGCAGCTTTCCTGAGAAGTGACCGTATTTAACATGAACCGTCCCCATCCCCAGCACCGGAACCTCTCTCTTCTGGAAATCCTGGACCATAAAGGCAGCAGGTTGTAGCCTAGCCTCCCACCAGGGCACAGCTGCCAGAACGTGCGGGCTGAAATGACCATCTGGCCCAAACCAGAGTCTACCTCCATGAGTCACCTTAAATTTATCGGAAGTGTCCTGGGGCATAAGCAGTACCTGTAGTGAATGGAGTGATGTGGTGTGGAGCTCCATCTCCTGTATTGCCTCTTGGTGCATGTTTTGGTGTTTCCGGGTCCCCTCTCGTGATGTGGCCAATCTTTCCACAGTTCCAACAAGTCGCATCGCGGAACCTGCAGGACCTTCGCTCGTGTAGATCTCCGCAGGTGGCATAGGAATGCGGAGAGGAGGAGGGAGGACCCAGGGGTTGAGAGCATGTGGTGTGGCGAGTCAGTCAGGGCAGCTGCAGAAACTCCTGAACCTCATCAGCTGATTCCATAAGAACATAAGAGAAGCCATGTTGGATGTCCACTACCTTTGCACCAGGCAGGCAAGTCACCATACGGTCAGTATGTGGTTTTGCCACCCAGCTGTCTACTTACCTAAGGATCGAATCACCAACTACCAAGACCCCTCCTCTCTCCCTGCCCAGGGATGGTTCCTTGGAGTGAAAGGATTCCCGCTCACCAATTGAAGAAGAGGTCCCTTCTGAGGGCGCATTCCCCTTATCCTCAGCACGGTGCCCTGTTCTCTCTCGACCCTCATGCTCCCTGGCAGCAATGAGGCTGCCACGTTCAGAGCGAGGCTCATCTAATATGCCCCCGAGAGTCTTCCCCGAGTGCCTAACTGACTGTCTCTGTTTCTCCAGGTCAGTCACCTTGGCCTCAAGGGTACGAACTTGTTCCCTGAGGACCAGGAGCTCCTTGCATCGAGCACATACCCAAGACTTCTGTCCTATGGGCAGATAGTCATACATGTGACACTCAGTGGAAAACACTGGAAAGCTCCCACTCCCCTGATGGCATTCTACCTTCATGATAGCTTTTTAAAAAATATACAGTCCCCTTTAGATCCTGTTTGTTTATGTGGCTCTCCTTCTGGAGGGTCAACTTACCTTATTGGAAGCACAAGGAAATTAGGGATCTGGGTTCCTGGTCCTTACAGATCCCGCCGGCCAAGAGCCACAGGTCAAGAGCCCTTTAGCTCTCTCACAAGGCGCAGCTTAACAATGCAAGGAGGGTGGAGAACACAGCCACTCCTGATCAATCAGCAACAATAACCTTCACCTTCCACCCACTCAACCAAACAAACAGCAGTTCCCCAGCAACCACAAACTCAGAATTTTCAGCAGTCACACAAACTCAGAAATTCTCAGCAACTTCCCCAGCTGCTCACCCTTATACCAGTTATTCGCTGCTCTATGTCAGAGCTTCTCTGCTCTCTCTCAGAACTCTCTGAAATGTGCTCAGCCTCTGGCAAGGCACAGCTTAACAATGCAAAGAGGGTGGGGAACACAGCTAATCAATCAGCAACAATCACCTTCTGAAGAAGAGGTCCCTTCTGAGGGCGCATTCCCCTTTTCCTCAGCACAGTGCCCTGTTCCCTCTCGACCTTCATGCTCCCTGGCAGCAATGTGTCACAGTTGAGATAGCTGGGTCGCAGCAGTCGGCCTCCAGGAAGTTGGCAGGCTTGATGCTTGGTGGACTTTGGCGGTGAACTGGTCCACCACCTCCGCTGTGAGAGCCTCCTCCATCGTGACCTGCAACAAGGGGTCCTTCTTGGCAAAGAGCCTTTGTTGGATTCTCTTGACCCTGAGGCCGCACACCAGCCAATCTCAGAGGACTTCTTCCAGGTTGCTGAAATTGCAATGCTGGGCCGCCCTTCGGAGGGCCATCATGAACCCGGTGAGCAACTCCCCTCTGCCTGGTTCTTCGTAGAACATGTGGAGGGCCACAATGATGGAGGGTTTGGGAGCAAAGTGCTCCTGCAGCCTGTTTATGATGTTCCCGTATGGTGTGTCTTTGAGGTCGGCTGGAGCCATCAGGGAATGGGCGATCTCGATCGTCGAGCAACCACAGACCTGAAAGAAAGTGGCCTGTTTCTTTGCATTCGCTGTGATGTTGGAGGATTCCAGGAAGAAAGTGAAACAGGAGGCGTAGGACTCCTAGTCTTCTGAGGTGGCGTTGAACTCATCGAAGTGTCTTGGGCAGCAGCCATGTTGTCCAGCGGTGGCAATGCGATGCGCGGGGTGGCAGGGTGGCAATGCGATGCAGAGTGCAGCAATGCACAGTGTGGTGTCGATGGCCTGGGCTCACTCACCAGGATCCAACCTTCATTACCACTATAAGATAGTGGGTTCTATGCATTGAGGAATCAAGGTGGTGGTGATAACAAGCTCTTTACTGAGTAAAACATGGTAGATGGCTGCACTATGTAACTGGTGAACAGGCCCCGCAGGGCCACCTATACACAGTACTGTGTTCCCGCACTAGTGTTTGATTGGGCCATTCAAAGCACCTGGGGGCCTGTGATTGGAACAGGGCAGTTAGAATTTGAATTCTCTTGCCCATTGTTCCTAAGTCCCCAAGTTCATCCTTCAGGCTCCAGTGAGTCAGGCCAGAACACCATTTGTTCACCTATGTATTTACATACATAACAGAGAGCAAATGAATGCAGAAGGGAAAAAAAGATTCTAGGGTTGTAGCCTGACTTCCACTTATGCTTTTAACAGTAGCTTAATATGCAGGTATAAGCAAGTGAAGTATGGAATATGAAGTATATACTTATCTGCTGATATCAAGCTGCAGTTAATGGCACAGGAAAAAGATTGGATTTATACTCCACCCTTCACTTGGAGTGTCAGAGCAGTTTACAATCTCCTTGTCCTTCCCACAACAAACAACCTGTGAGGTAGGTGAGGCTGAGAGAGCTCTCAGAGAGCTGCTCTTGAGAGGAACAGCTCTGAAAAAGTTATGATTGACAAAAGGTCATACCAGCAGGTGTAGGTGGAGAAGTAGGGAATCAAACTCTGTTCTCCTAGATTAGAGTCCACACATTTAACCACTACATGAAACCAGAAAGATTAGGAAATATTGAAGTAAATAACTGAAAACACAAATCATTCCTTTAGTTTGTGCTGTGTACGGTTAGATTCCAAAACTACTAGTTTTTTTTTCCTTCTTAGAGTCCCTTCCTTGTCTTTTATTGTAGCAAGCCAGCTTCATGCTAGGAATAATGCTGAAATATTGGAATGATGTAATATGAGGGAACAGGGGGGTAGCAAATAGCTGTTTGTGAATGATAGCCACATTTCATTAGTTCTGAAAACCAGCAGTGGTTTTGAGCTTGGTAATCATTGGTGAAACAAATGGATCTATTGAGGGTTTTGCACTCTGATATCATGGGTGGATTGGATTCATGGAACCATAATTTATATGAGGACTGCTATTACTGATCACTTAAAAATTTAAGTCTTTTTCTTCTAAGAGCAGTAGATATAGTTTTCATTATGATAATTGTTAAGTCAACCACTGAGGTGAAAGAAGTGACCAGGGAAAGCTTTTCAAAAACATTTTCCCTTGACTTCTGTTTGCAGCTCTGGTGTGGATTCATATCACATCGTACAATTTCTGAATAAAATTAAGAATATAAATGTTTAATTGTTCAAGAAATGTTCTCTATAGGTAAACTGACTTATTAAAAATAAAGTATCTATATATTTCCAGCTGACCATGGCTTTAGTTCTGTTCAGGGCTTTTTTTGTAGCCCTCCTCTGCCCTTGTAGGAACTCCTCTGCATATTAGGCTACACACCTCTGATGTAGCCAATTCTCCTGAAGTTTACAATAAGCCATGTACTAAGAGCTCTGTAAGTTCTTGAAGGATTGGCTACATCAGGGGTGTGTGGCCCAATATGTAAAGGAGTTCCTGCTACAAAAAAAGCCCTGGTTCTGTTTATTTCATGGGATGAATAGATCACTTAGGAGTGAAATAAGTTTTTTTAAAGAAAAAAATAGTACCACTCGAACTGACACAGGGAGATGACATCTTCTCATGCTTTGCATTGTTGAGATTTAAAAAAAAATTCAGAAGAAGAAGAAGGAAATCGTAGATTTATTCGCCACCCTTCTCTCTGAATCAGAGTCTCAGAGCGGTTTACAATCTCCTTTATCTTCTTCCCCCACAACAGACACCCTGTGAGGTAGGAGGGGCCAAGAGAGCTCTCCCAGAAGCTGCCCTTTCAAGGACAATCTCCATAAGAACTATGGCTGTCCCAAGGCAATTCCAGAAGCTGCAGGTGGAGGAGTGGGGAATCAAACCCGGTTCTCCCAGATAAGAGTCTGCACACTTAAGCACTACACCAAACTGGATCTATTTTTGTTTATTGATGTAGCAAAGCATATACAAAGTAAATATGAGGAATATAAATTATACATGAGATTGAGACAGAATACAGTGAAATTATCAGCAGTCTAATTATCTAAACAAACTCCAGGATTATGCAAGTATTATCTTTCATTAAAAAAGGTGCTATATTACAGTCAGTATAATGGCACATTAAATATAACCATCCAGTTCCCTAACTTACAGACATATTAATAGCAACAACTGCCAAATCTGCCTTTTATCACCTTAGGCGGGTAAGGCAGCTGGTACTTTTCCTCGAGTGTAGCAACCTGGCAACTGTGATCCACGCTACGGTCACCTCGAGGCTGGACTAGTGTAATGCCCTCTACATGGGGTTGCCCTTGTCCCAAATCCAGAGGCTGCAACTAGTGCAGAATGCGGCAGCCAGATTGCTGTTAGGGCTCTCATTGTGGGAACACATACAGCCTGGGCTGCAGGCACTGAACTGGTTGTCTGTGGCATACCAGATTCGCTACAGGGTGCTGGTTATTACCTTAAAAGCCCTATACGGCTGCTTACTTTAGGGACTGCCTCTCCCCACATGTTCCCCAGAGAGTACTGGATCTCAAAACTTATCAATCCCCAGGCTGAGGGAGGCAAGACTTACAACAACACACAAAAGAGCCTCTGTGGCTGCCCCCTACTGGTGGAATCAACTTCCAGAAAATGTTAGAGCTTTGCAGGACCTTCTCCAATTCCACAAAGCCTGTGATTTGATTTAATTTAATTTAATTTAATTTAATTTAATTTGTGATTTATACCCTGCCCTATCCCACAAAGCGGGCTCAGGGCGGCTTACATTAAAAACCATTACAATGACGACGAATGAGACATATAAAATTAAACATATCAAAATTAAGCTATCTCATAAATATAATACAAATCGATTAAATAAAAAATAATAATTCAGATGATTGGCATAGCCTGAGACCACAATTCAAACAATTGGTACAGCTTTAGCTAACTGGCCCAGCTTTGGCCCAGCTTCAGATAACTGGCACAGTTTAGAACTATAATTCAAATGCTTGGCACAGTTTAAGCACATAGATAGTAAAGTGCTGGGGGAAGCGGAAATTTCAGAGGATGCCCATTAGATCAAATAAAAGCCTGGCGGAAGAGCTCCGTTTTACAGGCCTTGTGAAACTTAGATAAGTCCCGCAGGGCCTGGATCTCCAGGGCTACGCTTTTCCTCTTTGTGTATGATTGTTAGTCATCAACTGGCGTTAATAACATCAAACCAATGTCATTGCCTAAGACCTCAGATGAGAAGAATGATTATAAAGTTTAACTAAATGCCTCCTACTTAAATTATCTATTTAACCCTTTAATGAATGGTATGGAAATTAGTCTCTCTCTCTCTCTCTCGGCTTGGCTTCGCGAACGAAGATTCAAGAAGGGTGCAATAGTCCACGTTTGCTGCAGGCTCGCTGGTGGCTGACAAGACCAATGTGGGACAGGCAGGTAGTACCAATTGTTTTAATTAATGTTTTTATTCCTGAAGTTGCAGGGAAGGTGAACTGGACTAGGAGAATGCAGATGCGACTTGCAGAAAAACATAAAGTCTAGATGGCCCTAAAACTGAGAGTTTAGTGATTTCAGTAAATTGCACATATAACTGTTAACTAATGCTTGCTTAAATCAAGTTATGAGTTTTGTATCTTCATTACAGGGAGGCTGGAAAAACAACCTCTGCAATTTTGGAGAGATTGAGTTGGATCTTGGCTAAATTGTGTCCATGGAAGTGTAATTTCCCCATCTTTCTTCACCCATTGAAACTTATAATGACCTCTGAAATACAGCTTCTGGGGATGGAGAAAATCTCCAGGATCATCATTAGAAGTTAGGTGAAGGGCTGCCACAGCAGAAGGAGAATGTCAGAAATTGCTTCTCTCATATTCATGTGGATCTTTTCCATGTTAACTAATCCATCATAATCTATCATTTTCAAAATAAAGTAAAGCCTTGGAAACTCTCTTTTCAGCTTATTTATGACTCAGATGGTTTTGAAATCAACTGGTATGGTGTAATACTGAGTCTGAAGGGGAAATTCAGTGATGCCCCCAAGCTCATAACTGAATGATGTTTGATGTGAAAAAGCAGTCTTCTTTAAGTGATGCTGATTTTAACCAAGAGCAAGCCATCAAGCTCACACTAGAGTTTTTCTTTGTATGAAAGAGAAGCCGTCTTAAAAAAAATTGTAGCCTATAAAGCTTAGAATGGGTGGCATGGAAAGCAATAAATAACAAAGTCTTAAAAGATAACAGATCGATGAATTTGTGCTTCATCCTGCTAAGCACATTTTCACTTTTGCTTCATAGTCCCTGAACCAGACAATAGCATTTAAGGGACTCTGTAGAAATTATTGATTAGGAAGTTTGAGAAAGTCACTGTTGATCCTCAGGAAAAAAAAATCTTGCTCAATAAGAGTCCCTCAATAAATTAGATGCTCAGGGAAAAAAAAAACCTTGTTGAGTCATCAATAACAACTTTTAGTTGAGTACAGCTGCACAAGCCTACAGAGGTCTATGTGAAATCCCATAGAGATTATTAGCAAATCCAAATCAGCCATGAATACAAGAGAGTACAACAATATAAAATACTAATGAACTACTAGAATATGCTCATTCCCATGAAGACAGAAAGAGGTTCAGATGTCCCATTAAACATTTTAACACAGGATGACAAAAAAACACACTTTGGATTTCTTTGATGTTATTTCAAAACATGGACAATTATACAAAAGAAATCAAGCAAACATTTACATTATCTTCGATGTTGGTGTCACATTTGCTTACATCTTTGTTTAAGGGAAACTGATTTTAAAGGTTAATGTTAGGATGTGAATACATGCTTAGTCTTTGTCTCTGGCATGAGACGCAACTATACAATTCACTCAACTTGTTCGGACCAGGAATCCATACAATGGTAACCTCCAGGCTAGACTACTGTAACTAGCTCTACGTTGGCCTACCCTTGGCTTTAACCCAGAAACTCCAATGGGTCCAGAATGTGGTACCATGAGTCCTGACTGGAATGCCATTAGGCAGGTCAATCCCCAGTTTCTCCCGCTTTCCTAGGCTCCTTCCCGCTCCCAATCAGCTGGCCGTGTGAGGCTTTTAAAAATGTGATGGCCAGAACTTCCTTTGAAGTTCAGTTGTGCTTGTCACAACTTTGCTTATGGCTCCACCCCCAATGTCTCCTGGCTCCACCCCCAAAGTCCCCAGATATTTCTTGAATTGGACTTGGCAACCCTAAATGCCATGGACAGCACATATTCTACCTGTGCTGTACCAGATACACACTGACCTCTGGTCGAGTGCCAAGTTAGATTCAAGGTTTTGGTTATGACTTTTAAGGGCTTGAGTGGTCTAGGACTGACATATCTACAGGACTGCCTCCTCCACTAAGTCCCTGAAAGAGCATTGCGCTCTACTGGTCAAAATCTACTGGTGATTCCTGGCCCTAAAGAGGTCCAGCTGTCCTCAAGGAGAGCCAGAACTTTCTCAGTCTTGGCCCCAACATGTTGAAACTCTTTGTTGGAAGACACCAGAGCCCTGCGGGATCTTTTACAATTCCACAGGGCTTGTAAAGAAGAGATGTTCCACCAGGCTTTTGCTTGAGGACATTGATGGTTGCCGGGCTGGCACCTCCCTCCCCCCTCCACTTAAGGCAGGGACTGCTCCCAATGCCTAGAAAGCAGAATATAGCACATTGTAAAGATTGTCAGTTAGGTTGCAACTGTTTTTAAAATTCACTGGTTTTATAGATTTTATATGTATTCCTTGTTGTATATTGCCTAGAGCCCAGCATTGGCCGAGATGAAGTGATTTATCATCATCATCATCATCACCACCACCACCACCACCACCACCACCACCACCACCACCACCACCACCACCACCATCATCATCATCATCCCGACACACTGGCTCATCCCTCAATTTTTATTGGAAGATGTGGCAGCCACAGGAGTAGCCTTGCACTCTGTCTGTCACCACACCCCTGTCATTGGGTAGCCTCTCTTTGACCCACCTACTGCTGTCCCTGTCAAGCCAGAACCCCATCACTCAGCCTCTGACCTATGAGGGAGACAGTTCTCTGCTGAGAGGTTCTCCTGAAGCCTTACTGATCACTACTGCCTCTCTTCAGTCCATCTCCGCACCCCCCAAAAACACAACACTCTAGATTTTGATCAGTAGAGCATAATGCCATCAAGTTGCAGTCGATTTAAGGTAACCCTGTAGAGTTTTCAAGATAAGAGACAGTTAGAGGTTGCTTGGGCTATCTAGGTCAGGTCAATAAACCAATAGGCATAGATGGGTATAGCTATGTTTAGAATTGTCCTGACAAAGCTCAGTTTTGGATCAGTCAGAATGCAATGAGATCCCAGTTCCTCAAATCACAAGACAGACCATCACTAGCTATCTAGTTCATCCACTTTCTCTGTCAGGAATATGAAAATATGTTTAGTGAGTGCAGTTGATAGGATGTCTTCGAGAAGATTGAAGTTTCTGAAAGAGTAGCACATTTGGGGTGACCCTATTGAGATTACAAGATCTGATCAGAGAGTCTCAAAAGTACCTTCCCAAAACACACACGTGCACACACGCACACACACACACTTATAGCCCTATGTACACAAAAAAGATTTTCTTCTAAGTGAGGTGAAGCATCTCTATGAATCTTGCATGCTCCTAAAACTTCAAAGAAGAAAAATGGCATGATAGACTCATGATCTCTAAGGAATAGCAGCTTGATTATTATTTATAAGTAGTGCCCGCAAACTGGTTTAACTAATCACATTTTAATTTAATACGTTTGGCAATTTCATATTTATTGTACACAAATAGGGATTTTATGAGCATGTCTCCATGTTACTAATGCTTAGAATGCAGACTACCCTCTAGAGTCTGACCCTGCAGAATGCAAATATCAAATAAATAGAAACAAATTAAAGTCTGATAGGCCTCCAGAGTCCCTCTTTCTGAGCCAATAAAGCAGTCTCCTTTCGTGTCATTCAAAAAACCCTCTAAACTGATTAAAATAGAACATTTCCTGCAAAGCTGCATGTCCAATTTCATTTTTTAAAAACTTATATGGTATTAGTCAGTGCTTCAGGGAAAAGAACACAAACTCCCACATCCTGAGCAGCTTGCACGCTGCATAAATTACATACTTTCTGAGGTTCCATTTTAGGAAAGGAGTTCTTCAAGTACACCCTTCTGAAATTCCATCAGGAGTGTATTCAAGAACAGCCTTCATATTTTATTGTAATTTTGATAGATAGATAGATAGATAGATAGATAGATAGATAGATAGATAGATAGATAGATAGATAGATAGATAGATAGATAGATAGATAGATAGATAGATAGATAGATAGATAGATAGATAATTTTATTTGTATCCCGCCCTCCCCGCCGAGGCAGGCTCAGGGCGGCTAACAACATCATACAAATTTCAATTATACAAAAAGCAAAAAACACAAAATTACATTTAAGCATTAAAATTCTGATTAGGTTTAAAATTAGTTAATTAAGTTAATAAAAGTGCTAATACTGTTCTTTAGGATGGCGGTTATCATTAACAATTTCTTCCTTCGTCAGCGAAAGCTAGTCGGAAGAGGAAGGTCTTGCAGGCCCTGCGGAATTGTTCAAGGTCCCGCAGGGCCCGCATTTCCTCTGGAAGTTGGTTCCATAGGCTCGGGGCTACAGAGGAGAAGGCCCGGTTACGGGTACATTGCAGCTTCACCTCTCTCGGTCCGGGAGTAGTCAACAAGTTTTTTCCGGCTGACCTCAGTGCTCTCTGGGGTTCATATGGGGATAGACGGTCCCTAAGGTAGACAGGTCCTCGACCATATAGGGCTTTAAAGGTAATGACCAGCACTTTGTAACGAACCCGGTATGTAACTGGCAGCCAGTGCAGCTCGCGCAGTCCAGGCTGTATGTGCTCCCATTTAGGAAGCCCCAGCAACAGTCTAGCCGCCGCATTCTGCACCAGCTGCAGCTTCCGGGTTCGGTACAGAGGCAGCCCCATGTAGAGGGCATTACAGTAATCCAGTCTCGAGGTGACCGTTGCATGAAGTACCGTTGCCAGATCTTGGCGCTCTAGGAAGGGAGCCAACTGCCTTGCCCGCCTTAGATGGAAAAAGGCTGACTTGGCGGTGGCTGCAATCTGGGCCTCCATTGATAATGAAGGCTCCAGTAAAACTCCCAGACTCCTAACCCGGTGCGCCGCTTTCAGCGGCACCCCGTCGAAGACCGGAAGAGGTATTTCCCCTTCCCGAGCGCCCCGACCCAGACAAAGGACTTCTGTCTTCGCTGGATTCAATTTCAGCCCGCTCCTCCTCAACCAAGTTGCCATATCCTGCAAGGCCCGGTCTAAATTCTCAGGGACGCAGTCAGGCCGGCCGTCCATCAGCAGATAGAGTTGGGTGTCATCTGCGTATTGATGGCACCCAAGTCCGTATCCCCTGGCAATCTGGGCAAGAGGGCGCATGTAGATATTGAATAACATTGGTGAGA
The DNA here is from genome assembly GCF_032191835.1 of Heteronotia binoei. Taxonomy (NCBI): domain Eukaryota; kingdom Metazoa; phylum Chordata; class Lepidosauria; order Squamata; family Gekkonidae; genus Heteronotia; species Heteronotia binoei. The sequence continues at coordinate 71,211,134 of NC_083228.1, read as the reverse complement.
GAACTGCCCCCTGGGGCACTCCACAGTCCAGTGTGTGCCTCCGGGACCGCTCGCCCCCAATAGCCACCCTTTGTCCCCGATCCTCGAGGAAGGAGGAGAGCCACTGTAAGGCAGACCCCCTCACCCCTATGTCGGCGAGGCGGCAGGTCAGTAGCCGATGGTCGACCGTGTCGAACGTGGCCGACAGATCTAGCAGCATCAGCACCGCCACACCACCCCGATCCAGATGCCGTTGGAGATCATCTACCAGGGCGACCAGTACTGTCTCCGTCCCATAGCCCGGGCGAAAGCCGGACTGGCAAGGGTCTAGGATTTTGGAGCTTTCTTTTTTTTACACATGGTTTTGAACAGTTCCCCAGATGAAGGGCCAAGGGAGTTGAGTCAGACTTTTGATTGTGCCCTCTGGTGCACAATTTCATGGGGTGTCCCATGAGATATTACTGAAGGCATATGTGTGCTTCCTTTTTACCTGTCCTCCCACATTTGTTAAGCTAAGGAAGATGAGACAAATCAGATCAACAGCAACTGTGCAATGGCAGTCACAGGGATTTCTCTCAAACCACATCCATATTCATCTAGAGTTGCCAATCCCCACTTGGGGGCAGGGGATACCCTGGTTTGGATGCACTCCACCTGCTTCAGGGTTATCAGAAAGTATATGTGGGGGGGGGGGAGGAAATGTGCACTGGGCACTTCACTATACTCATGGAGACCAGTTTCCATAGAGTATAATGGAGAATTGATCTGTGGGTATCCAGGTGTTGGGTGTGTGTATGGGTTTTTTTTAGTAGAGGCACCAAATTTTCAGCATAGCATCTGGTGCCTCTCAAAAAACTCCAAGTTTCAAAAAGATTGGACCAGGAGTCCAATTCTATGAGCCCCAAAAGAAGGTGCCCCCAATCCTCCATTATTTCCAGTAGAGGGAAGGTATTTAAAAGGAATGCAGTCTTTTTTAAATGTGATGGCCAGAACTCCCTCCAGAGTTCAATTATGCTCGTCACAACCTTGCTCCAAGTCTCCAGCCTCCACCTCCAAAGTCCCCAGATATTTCCTGAATCAGGCCTGACAACCCTATTCAGTTCCTTTATCCCATACTATAACCCCAGGGCACCACAATCTCACGTTTTGAATCTCCACTCCCCAGTTACAATAATTTTTGTGAGCCAAACGTGTAATGAAAATCTCTCTTAAAGGGTATTGTGGATTTTTAAAAAATCTAATTATATATATATAATTATATATAAATCCCCCTCAGCTGCCTTGGGTTGATTGGTTCTTCTGGGATGCCCATTTTTGGTTTGTCATTAGCCAGGTGAGGGGGATTTATACTGTTCCCAAAACCATTTGTTTTATACACTGTCTTCTTGGCAAAAACCGTCCTGCTTACTGACTGGTGATTATGGCGTGATGTAAGTCTTATTAATTAGTTATATTTTATAAAGTTATTGTTTTCTTTGCACCAGTCTATTTTAAAACTACCTGCCAGCTCAATAAAGTAATATTTTTGCTTATCTTTGAGTTGTGCTGCCTTGTCTGTCACTGTAAAGAAAACACCTTGCTCTGCTTCGAGCTAGAGGGGAGTTTAGGTTTTTATAATCTGAACTACTTCTGAAATATGAAATGGTGTTCCTGCTTCTTCTTCTTTTAGCATTTTAGCTTGGAATGCATAAAAGAACAGAAGACAAAATCCTCGATTTCTGATTCTAGGAATGGTAATAACAATACTAGCATAAGGGACAAACAAACTTCAAACAAGAGTTTTAATCTCCTGCTCTTTTAATGCTTCTGACTGGTTAATACGTTATTGTTGTGATATAACTGGTTTGAATATCTTAGGTTTTTAAACAAACAAAAAAACATTGTTAGCCACATTGGGAACCAGCATCTGATTGAGAGATCATATACAAATACTTTAATTTAATTACTAAGCCATGGGAAGCAGTTTTGAACACAGACTGGTACAGATTATATAAAAATGTATATTTATGTATTGATGATGCATTCCGTGCATCATCTACAATCTATGAGGTGTCTTCTAACAAATGCAAAGGCTATATGGTATCATCTTAGGCACTGTAAAACACACAAACTATAACCATATTTCTTTATCCTAAATGTTATTACTAACAAACATGACTAAAACAATAGCCAGAAGGCACTGCATCTAAACCCAATTTGGCTGCTTTGTATTATTTCTGGTCTATTAACACACATTTAAATATTTCTACACACAATCATTAGGCTGCGGTAACCACTGCCAAGGCCCTGCACTTTTTGACAGTAATTCTTATAGCTTTGTTGCCACTACTTTTCATCAAGACCTTCCTGCTAGAGCTTTGGTAGTAGTGAAGGAGAAGACTCATAGCAGAAATTGTAGGCCTGCTAGCTCCCAGTGGGAGCAGGGGTAACCCCCACTTTCACAGGCTGTTGCCCACTGCCGGTCAGCTGGCCAACAAAGGGAATTTCTACCCCAACTGATCTTTTCAGGCTTACTTCTGGTTTTGGGCCTACTTCAGGCCTAATTCCAGTTGGGGGGTGGGGTTATACTCTGCTTTTAGGGAAAAACTCTATGGTTTGAAGCTGAATTTACCATAGAGTTTTGCCCAAAAACCAGAGTATCATCTATGGTTTCCAATCCCCAAAGGGGGGGAAGGGGATCCCCTGGTTTGGAGGCCCTCCCCCCACTTCAAGTTTATCAGAAAATGGGGGGAGGGAAATGTCCACTGAGCTCACCATTATACCCTATGGAGACTAGTTCCCATAGGGTATAATGGAGAATCAATGTGTGGGCATCTGGGGCTCTGGGGGAGGGCTGTTTTTTTGAGGTAGAGGCACTAAATTTTCAGCATTTGGTGCCTTTCCTCAACACCCCCCCAGTTTCAAAAAGATTGAACCAAGGGGTCCAATTCTATGAGCCCCAAAAGAAGGTGCTCCCATCCTCCATTATTTCCAATGAATAAATACGCATTAAAAGCCTGCCAATTCTCCATACTCCTGTATTTTACGAAGCAGCAATTGTGTCACATATAAGGGATTTTCATTGATAAACATTACATCATCACCAAACACTGTATTTATAAGAAAAACCTTTCAACTTCAACCCCTCTATTTCTCTATCGTCTTATATTTGCCTAAGCAAAATCTCTAATGTCATTATAAATATCAACGGAGATAGAGGGCAACCTTGTCTTGTTCCTTTACTGATTATCATTTTTTCTGTCAAATCCACATTTATACAGTCTTGCTTGTTGCTCAGTGTATATCGCCTTAACCATTCTTATAAAATCTTCTAATCCCAATTTCTCCATCACTGCAGACATAAAATCCCAATTCAGATTGTCAAAGGCCTTTTCTGCATCTGCAAAAAATAGTGCCACTTCTTTTTCAGGATGGTTCTCGTAATATTCAACAATATCTATAACAGTTCTGATATTATCTCTAATTTGTCTCCTGGGAAGAAATCCTGCTTGTTCCTCTTTGATAAAATTATTCAAATGCTGTTTGAGTCATTCTGCTAGTATCCTAGCATATAGTTTATAGTCATTGTTATTTATTTATTTATTTAGGATTTATATCCCACCCTTCCCACAAGTGGCTCAGGGCAGCTGATGAAACTGGTCTGTAATTTTTTACATTTGTTGTATCTCTATCTTCTTTTGGTATCATCAAAATTGTTGCTTCCTTCCATGTATTTGGTATTATCCCGTCAATCCTTATCATATTCATCAACTTCTGAAGTTTCGGTATTAACGTCTCTACGAGGACTTTGTAAAATTTTGCTGTAAAACCATCTTGACCCAGTGCCTTTCCCATTTTTATTGAATTTATAGCTGCTTCAACTTCAGTTTTTTCAATTGGTTCATTTAATACCTTTTCCATATTTTCTGTTAACGGATTTACTTGCATTTTCTGTAAATATGCATCTATTTTTCTTTTCTCCACCTTTTGAGCTTGAAATAACTTAGCATAATATTTATAAGATTCCCTTTTAATTCCTGCTTGGTCAACAATTTCCTTATCTCCCGATACAATTTTGTTCACAAATTTATCCCCCCCCCCTTTTCCCCCCATTTGCCAGGTATTTTCCAGGCTTATTTGCTCCTTCAAAAGATTTCTGTTGCAATCTTTTAAGATTCCATTCTACTTCTTTATTTAACAAATGTTTCAATTGATTCTGCAATATTGTAATTTCTCTTATTATTTTCTTTTTCCCCGGTCTTTTTTTTCATTTTTCCCAATCTCTTTTTGAATGTCCAACATTTGTTTCTCTTTGGCTCTCTTATCTTTATTATTCATTGTAATTAAAATACCTCTCATTACTGCTTTGTATGCATCCCACACAGTTTGAAATTGAATGTCTTCCTTTTCATTTATTTGGAAGAAAGCCTTAGTTTCGTTTTCTAGAGACACCACTATCTCAGTTTTCTGTAGCAAATCTTCATTTATTCTCTATCTCCTAGTCTTTTTCACACTCTTTGCCGACCACATTAATGGATTGTGATCAGCCCCAACTTTAGGAAGAATCTCTATTTTTTTTTTGTCATAAGTCCAAGATATTTTGTAGTCCATAACATATCAATTCTTGAGAAAGAGTTATGCCTAGCTGAAAAAAATGTATAATCATGCACTTTAGGTGCAATCTAAATTTCTCCGTAACATCTTGCAGCTCCCGCCAGGTGTGCCAAATGCCCTTTTGCGACTAGAAACTGGGCAAATGAGAATTGAGGCCAGAATTATGTTGTCTTCGGCATACCAATGGCTAAGAATCTATACAAACAAAAAAGGCCTCTTTCCTCTAATAATTCAAGACCTCTATAGGCCAAGGTGGCTGCAATTGGTTGAAAGCAATTTGGAAAGTATAGGATTCTCACTTGAAAACCTCTTGACGCAGAGTAATGCCAAAGCAAAAAGTATTATCAAACAAAGAATCTGTGGTATAGAGAGACAAAGGGATCTAGAACAGGCCCCTTCTTTCTTGGCGTCTACTGAGACCAAATATGTTATGAGGATGGCCAAGTACTTTTCTTATTTGGAGGTACCAGCTCACAGAAGAGCCTTTACATTGGCTCGATGCGCAGTCATGCCCTCAAAAGTGTTAGAAGGGAAATATAGAAAAGTTCCATATGAAGATCGACGCTGTTCTTGTGCTATGGGAGAGGTGGAGTCGATGATTCATATGTTTTTTCAATGCCCATTCCACCAAGCATATAGGGTCAGGTTTGTTTCCCCGTTTGTAGTCAAACCAATAGTAGATGCGGACAGGGCGTGTTTTGAGAAACTTTTGGTGGATGCAAAGTCCATCTATCTCTAGACAGATAGCTAAATTCTGCCATTACCTGGTGAAGTTCCATACTAAGAAACAAGAAATGGTAGGTTTTGTATGATCTGTTTGAATTTTAGGTTATAAACGATTCTATATTAATTTGAACTGATTCTGGATTTTAAAATTGGTTAAATTATATTTTAGTTATCCCCGACCTGTATAGGTGCGGAAAAGTTTTAAGTATTTTATGTATTTTAGGAGGGGTTTTACATGATGTGTTATAATTTTTATATTGGTCTATGACCGTAATAAAAAGTTCAAGTTCATCATGCACTTTAGGATTAAATCTCCTCCATATATCTTCTAAGCTTTCTCGTTTCACTAAATCAAAAAATGTCTTTGGTAATTTCCCCTCCTTATTTCCTTTCCCTGATCTGTCCAAATCATTAATAAGTGTTCCATTGAAGTCCCCCATTACCATTATTTGTTCATAAGTCACTTGGTCTAATTGTTGCACAATGTCTTTAAAGAAGGAGTCTTTCACCCCATTTGGGGCATAAAGTCCCAACAACAATGTCTTTTTATCATTCATCATCACTTCCACAGCTAGATATCTTCCTTCATTGTCTTTAAAAATTAATTTTGGATCCAGTTCCTGTTTAACATAAAAAATCACTCCCCTTTTTTTCTCCTTAGCCAAGAAAAAAAATTCCTTACCCAATTGTTTATTCCATAAAAATTTATAATCCAATTGTTTAATATGTACTTCTTGTAAACAAATTATATTACAGTTTTGTTTCTTGATCAGTGAAATGTAGCCTTTATTTTTTTGGTGAATTTAGTCCATTTACGTTCCAAGATATTAATTTGTAATCCATAATGATTCTTCTTTTATTCTGTATCCCCAAATCCCACATTTTCTTCAAAAAATCTCCTCAATTCCTGTACATTTGTCATTGTAATCCTCTTTCCTCCATGTTCAAAACTTAGACCATTGGGCAGTATTCATCTGTATCTCACTTCATTCTCCTACAGCTTGTCAGTTAATTTTTTGTACAATCTTCTGTCATTTATAACCTTTCTTGGCAACTCTTTTATGATTCTTACTCTGTGGAGAGCCAGTTTGGTGTAGTGGTTAAGTGTGCGGACTCTTATCTGGGAGAACCAGGTTTGATTCCCCACTCCTCCACTTGCACCTGCTGGAATGGCCTTGGGTCAGCCATAGTTCTGGCAGAGGTTGTCCTTGAAAGGGCAGCTGCTGTGAGAGCCCTCTCCAGCCCCACCCACCTCACAGGGTGTCTGTTGCGGGGGAGGAAGATAAAGAAGATTGTGAGCCGCTCTGAGACTCTTCGGAGTGTAGGGCGGGATATAAATCCAATATCATCTTCTTCTTCTTCTTCTTCCGTAAATTTCCAATGTTTTTTTCGAATTGTTTTCTTAAGATCTTTCCCACCATGTCTCTTTTTTAATTTTTATTAACAAAAACAAACTCGTTTTACATAATAATATATCCTTGTAACAAACTCATCTTAATACATAATCAAATTCTTCTAAATTATCTTCATCTTAATTATAAATCATACATCTTAAACTAAACTATCTTATATAAACAACATAAAATAGAGAATGGAAGTGGCTTTCAACATCAAAATTTAACAACCTAATTTTATATATCAATCCTATTATCATATAATTAATTCGTCCCCCCCCAGTAACTTCAAATCTTCCATTGTCATTGCTTTTATCTTTTTTATTAAGCCATATATACAATTTCTCCCATTTTTTACTTACTACAGATTTAGCTTTCCCTTTCAAAAAGGCTGAAAGTATATCTGCTTCAGCAGCTTGGAGTACTTTCTCAACCAATTCCTCTAAATTTTGTCATTTCAATTGTCTCCAATATTTAGCGAGTAAGATTCTAGCAGCTGTAAGGATATAAATCACCAAATACTCATCATCTTTTGGTATCACGTTTCTAACCATAGATAGTAACATAACCTCCGGTTTGAATTGCAAATCCATACATAATACTTCCCTCAAAAATTTGAAAACTTTCACCCAATGCTTTTTTACAACATCACAAGTCCACCATAAATGATAAAACGTACCTATTTTGGTTCCACATTTCCAACATTTAGGAGACAAACTAAAATTAATCTTTGCTAACTGAACTGGCGTTATGTACCACCTATGAAACATTAAAAAAAATTTTCTCTGTAACTTACTGGTTTGATGATTTTATAGTAATTTTTCCACAGTTGCGACCATTGAACTAAATCAATGGTCTTTCCCAAATTTTGCGACCATTTAATCATTGATTCTTTCACCAGTTCATCCTCTAATTTTATCTGCATCATGTAATTATAAACTTTTTAAATGGTTTTATCCTCCTTTGCTAATAATATTTTATCAAAATTGAGTTTTAAACAATTTATTGGTAGCATATGGTTACAAAGCTTATCTATTTCTTAATTTTTTCTTTTTTTTTCACATTAACCCATATGACATTTCCATCCCCCCTCCCTCCAATGTTGACTTCCCCGAGGTTATAAGTTCAAATCCATACTAAAGGCACTTCTGATTGCTCAAAGTTCCGTATATATATTCTTACAACTAAAAAAATGTCCAATATTTCTTTACTTTCCAAGTTTTCTCCATATATCCTTTAAATTTTCTCCACTCCCTTTTGAATATCTCTAAATCATAGTCTCTTAGTGTTCTGGTTAATTTGTCCATTTCACACCACGATAAAACTTTCATGGTCCATTCCCATTTCTCTGGTATTTTTTCTTGCTTCCAAAGCTGCGCGTACAAAGTCCTAGCAGCTGATAACAGGTACCAAATTAAAGTCCTGTCTTCTTTTGGGTATTTTTCTAATTGTAATCCAAGTAAAAACGTCTCTGCAATTTTCTTAAAATCATAGCCCAAAATTTTGGTGATTTCTTGTTGTATCATCTTCCAGAATTCTTTCGCTCTTTCACATGTCCACCACATATGGAAGAAAGAACCTTCATGTTTTTTACATTTCCAACATCTATCCGACATTTTCTTACTTATCTTAGCCAATTTTTTCGGAGTCATATACCACCTATACATCATTTTAAAACAGTTCTCCTTAATGCTTTGACAAGTTGATATCTTCATTGAGTTCTTCCAGAGGTGCTCCCATGTTTCCATTTGTATTTCTCTATTCACATTAATTGCCCATTTGACCATTTGAGACTTTACTACTTCTTCTTCTGTAGACCATTTCAATAATAACTTATATACTTTTGATATCAATTTTTCATTGTCACCTAACAGGACTCTTTCCAGTTCTGTTTGTTCTCGTCTAATCCCCTCTGATTTTATGTCATTTTCCATCAAACTTTTAATTTGTTGCATTTGAAACCAATCATAATTGTTATTTAGCTCTTCTGAGGTTTTTAATTCAATTTTGTCTCCTTGAATCTTAAGCAGTTGGTTATATGACATTTCTCTTTTTTCTTCAGAATCAGCTGTTATTTTTATTACTTCTGCTGGCACTATCCATAATGGTTTTCTCTCGTCCCCGTATTTCTTGTATTTTATCCAAGTATTTAGTAATGTATTTCTGACATAGTGGTGAGAGAAAAAACCATCCATTTTATTCTTCCCATAGTACATGTATGCATGCCAGCCGAATCTATTTCCGTGAGCTTCTAACCACAAAGGTTTTTTATCTAACAGCATTATCCAATCTTTTATCCATGTCAAACAAACTGCATCGTGGTATAGTCTTAGATCGGGAAGTTGAAAACCTCCTCTCTCTTTGGCATCCGTTAAGATCTTCATCTTTATCCTTGGTTTCTTTCCGGCCCAAATGAAATCAGAGATTTTCCTTTGCCATTTGTTGAATTGTTTTGCTTCTTTTACAATCGGGATGGTTTGAAACAAATACATTATCCTTGGCAAAATATTCATTTTGATTGCAGCTATCCTGCCCAGTAAGGACAAGTTGAGTTTATTCCATTTCATCAAATCTTTGTCCATCTTACACCACAGTTTTTCATAATTGTTTTTGTATAAATCAATGTTCTTCATTGTTATCTCTATTCCAAGGTACCTAACTTTGGTTGTGACTTCACAACCTGTCACCTTTTGTAGTTCGTTTGTTTTATTTGGTTGCATGTTTTTACAGAGGAATTTCGATTTCTCCTTATTTATGTATAATCCTGCTAGTTCTCCGTATTCTTTTATCTTAGCTAACAGCAGTGGTGACACTTGAACCGGATTCTCCATTATGAACACTATATCATCTGCAAAAGCTTTATATTTATAAGAGAATCTTCTAATTTTTAGACCTTCTATTTTTTCATCTTTTTGAATTTGTTGTAACAAAATTTCAAGAGTCATTATAAACAACAATGGTGATAGCGGGCATCCTTGCCTTGTTCCTTTACTCACTTTCAATTCTTTGGTAAGGTCTGCATTTATACACAATTTTGCATGCTGATCTGTATATATTGCTCTTGTCATTTTTATAAATTGTTCCCCTAAATTAATTTTTTCCATTACCGCAAACATAAAGTCCCAATTTAAGTTGTCGAAGGCTTTCTCTGCGTCAACAAAAAATAAGGCCACTTCTTTTTCCGGGTGCTTTTCATAATATTCCACAACATTAATAACAGCTCTTACATTGTCCCTTATTTGTCTTTTAGGAAGAAATCCCGCTTGGTCTTTGTTTATAAAGTTGGTCAGGTATTGTTTCAGTCGCTCTGCTAAAATTCTTGTATAGATCTTATAGTCATTATTCAACAATGAGATTGGTCTATAATTTTTTACGTTTGTGCTATCTTTATCTTCCTTAGGAATCAGAGAGATTACAGCTTCCCTCCAGGTCTTTGGGATTTTCCCTTCTTCTCTTATCGTGTTTAACAACTTCAACAGTTTGGGTGTTAATTCATCCTTGAGAGATTTGTAAAATTTTGACGTGAATCCATCTGGCCCTGGAGCTTTACCCTCTTGCATTGCTTTTATTGCTGCTTCTATTTCAATTTTCTCTATTGGGTCATTTAATATCTTTTTCATATGTTCCGTCAAAGGTGTCACCTGAATGTTTCGTAGATACTCTTCCACTTTTTCTTTACTTACATTCACACCCTTGAATAAATTTGCATAGTATTTAAAGAATTCTCTTTTAATTCCTTCTTGATCCACTACTGTTTTCCCATTTGCCATGATTTTATTTATAGTCTTATTTTCTTTCCTTTTTTTTAATTGCCAGGCCAGGTATTTACCAGGTTTGTTTGCACTTTCAAACGATTTCTGTTTCAAATTTTTTAAATTCCATTCTAATTCTTTATTCAGCAAATGTTTAACTTGGGATTGTAATATCGTAATTTCTTTTATTAATTTTTTCTTCCCTGGTCTTTTTTTTAAGTCCTTTTCTTTTTTATCTATTTCATTTTGCAGTGCTGACAGCCTTTCTTCTCTTGCTCTTTTGTCTTTATTATTCAATGTAATTAATATGCCCATTACTGCTTTATAAGTGTCCCATACTGTTGGATATTCCATATCATCCGTTTCATTTATTTGGAAGTCCAACAGGATGGACTTCCTGTTTGGCTGGAAGACAGTCTGCAGCTCCCTAACAGAGGGGGATTTTATTGTCACTGTTCAGGGTATTAAAGACCCCTGATAAGGTCTATGCTCATTAACCCTAGGCAAGGGTTAACCCAAGACGACTTATCTTCCTTTAATGCTGTTGATATCGAACTGGAGCAGTCAGGGAACTGACTCCTTCATTTCTTGATGTCCGGCAATGGAATGTCAACCATCGTCTGCAGTGACTCTAAAGTGACTTCGGTCACTTAAGGCTGTCGGAATCCAAGCACGCTAGAAGGACTGATTTTAATTGCAAGAAAATAGCAGCCGGGGGAGTTGAGAACATCTAAAAGGTAGACTCATCATTCTTATCTTCACTCTGAGAGACTTTGAATATAGTTTAAACACTGAGTGGATTAATAACAGACGAAGGCAAAGCATAATTGAATGAAAAAAAACTTTTACCTTGTTAAGCTGAGCTCTGTGGCTTTGGATGTGAACAACAGCAAAAAAAAAAAAAAACCTTTCAAGATAAGAGTGAAAGTTGGCAATGGGAGGCTGGTGACGCAGAAGAAAGAAAAGAGAGTTGCCGTGTATATATGCCCATAAACTGCAGAACCTAGAATGAACTGAGCTGAGTGGGGGCACAGCAGGAAAAGAATTCAGCTTGGGAAAACTGAACGCCGTAAAAACAATTGCCTTCAAAGATATTTTGGAGAAAGGACATATTGTTGTGAATTTTTGTGGTTGTGGTTTCTTCATGCAGCTCAAAAAACTGCGAGATTAGACACGAGATCAGTCTAAGCTGTGACAGGAAGTGAAACTAAAAGGGGCTGGACAATAAATCAGAGCCTATAAGGACAACAAGAGCTGTGACATCCGACCTTTGAACTAGGAAGGAATTGAGTCCAAGACTCAGATCAAGAAAGACGAAGAGAGACCTCTCTAGGCTGGAACTGTACCATAGAGAAATAACGATTGCCATTTTAAAAGGGAGAAAAACTGTCAAAATTGTTAAAATTCAATATCTTTGCTCAGGAAGAAGGGAGAAAAACGAAACTAGTCTCATCTGAAAGAACTGGCTCTAAGCTATTGGATTGGATGCTAAATTTTATGTGGGGATTTTTTTAAGGTTTGGTGATTTTTTATATGTCAGTAGAAAGAACAACACGTGCAAGAGCCCAATCATTTGACAAGATGCAGGCTCAATTTGACGCTCTGGAGGCAAAAATGTTAAAAGCTATGGACAAATTGCATTTGGCAATAAAAAAAGATATTAAAAAAGAAGTTGGAGACCTTAAGAAGGAGATAGAGAATTTTAAGGAAGAGACTCAAAATAAAGTGAAAGAGGTAGAGATGAAAGTGGATACACAGGCCTCTGCCTTGCTAAAAATTCAAGAAAAGGTCATAATACACGACTGTAAGTTGCTGGAGTCACAAGTGCGTCTAAGAGGGGTACCTGAAAAAGAAGACACAGACTTAAAAGGCTATATGGTGGATATCATCACTGAGTACATAGAAGAAGACCCTGACAGATTTAAGAGTATGTTGGAGGGTGCCTACAGAGTCAACTCAGTTTATGCGAAAAATAAAGGTCTGCCAAGAGACATCGTTATAAGATTAAGATCAAAAGAAGTGGCAGAGAAAATTTTGAGGAAAGGGTACCAAAAAGCCTGGGCAATAGAAGGGAGCAGAGTTAAAATAATGAAAGAGCTACCAAGAGAAGTGATCAGCGATAGGAAAAAGTACAAGAAGCTAACCGATCAGTTGCGTGCAGAGGGCACAAGATATAGATGGATAATACCAGAGGGTCTTGGATTTGAACAAAATGGCAAAAGGATTACAATAAGAAGCGAACAAGAGATGCATAGCTTTTTTGAAGAAAATAAAGAACCAACATCATAATGGAGTACAAATTACTATCTTGGAATATAAATGGACTAAATTCACCACAGAAAAGAAGGAGAACATTTCATTGGATTAAAAAGCAAAAATGTAATATAATTTGTTTACAGGAAGTTCATATACAACGCAAGGACAGTAAATTTTTGTGGAATAGAAATTTGGGGTTGGAATTTTTTTCACTAGCAGAGCAAAAGAAAAGAGGGGTGGTTTTTTACATTAAAGAACAACTTGACCCAAAATTAATCTTTAAAGACAAAGAAGGAAGATACATTGCTGTTGAGGTGACGATAGAGGCGAAAAAAACGTTACTACTAGGACTCTATGCACCCAATGGAGCGAAAGACAAATTCTTTAAAGACATAAATAGACAAATGGACGAAGAGACTTATGACCAGGTATTGATGATGGGCGATTTTAATGGGACAATACAAAATAACCTTGACAGATCAAGTCCAAAGAAGAATGATAAAGAAGGGAAGCTGCCCAATTCTTTCTTTGAGTTGATTAAACAGGAAAATCTAGAAGACATTTGGAGAAAGTTCAACCCTGAGGTAAGAGACTATACATTTTTCTCAGCAAGGCATAATTCTTTTTCCAGAATTGACATGTTGTGGGGTTCCCAAGGCTTGGGCCTCATAACAAAAAAAATTGAGATTCTTCCAAAGGTTTGGGCGGACCATAATCCAATATGCTGGTCAACAAAATTGCAAAGAAAATCAAGAAGATGGAGAATTAATGAGGATTTACTACAAAATAAAGACACTGTATCATTCTTAGAAAAGGAATATTTTATCAAAATTGAAGTTACCTTTTGTAAAACCAATTAATTTGCCTTTATTGAATTTAGCCGCAACCTGCATATTTGACCACCAGTCCATTTTTATTCCTCTCGATTCTAAGTCTTCCCTCTTTCTTAATTTATCTTCTTCATCCAACAACTCCTGATATCTCATGATGTTAGAAAAATCCACTAATTGTGGTTGTATAGATGCTTCAACTGGAGATATCCACCTAGGCGTCTTACTATATATCTTCTTTTTTATCTTTAACCAAACATTAAATAAAGCTTTGCGTATTAAATGATTGGTGAAATATTTGTGACCTTTCTCTATATACCACAAGTTTGCATGCCAGCCATTCAAAAGATCAAACCCCTCTAATGCAAGAACTCTCTTATTCTCCAAATTTATCCAATTCTTCAACCAGACCATCACATTAGCAATATAGTAGGTTTCCCAATCCGGCAAACCTAATCCACAATTTTCTTTTTTATCACTGAGAATTTTCCATTTAATCCTTGGCTTTTTTCCTTGCCAAATAAACATCTTAACAACCTTATTCAGTTTGGTAATAAAATCTTTCCTAATTGCAAAATTAATTGTTTGAAATAAAAACATTACTTTCGGGAGAATATTCATCTTAATGAGAGCAATCCTACCCATAAAAGACAATTGCATACTTTCCCATTTTTTAAATAAAATTTCAACTTCTTTTAACAGGGTCACACAATTATTATTATATATACTACTGCACTTATTTGTCAAATTTATTCCCAAATATTTCACTTTCTTTTCACTCTTAAAGCCAGCTCTTATTTCCAAATTTTTAACCTCCTGAGTTGTCATGTTCTTTGTTAATATTTTAGATTTCTGTTTATTTATTTTCAAACCTGCAGCTTGCCCATATTCATCTAAATCTTTTAACACCTTATCTATTGATTCCAGTGGATTTTGTAAGATCAGAACAATATCATCAGCATATGCCAATAACTTATATGTCTCACCCTTTACTTTCAAAACTCTAATGTTAACATTGCGTCTTATAGATTCATTTAAAACCTCCAGAGATAAAATAAAAAGTACTGGGGATAATAGGCAACCTTGTCTAGTATCCTCACACACCTTAATTTCTTCAGTGGTTCCACCGTTAACAATTATTTTGACTTTCTGTTCCTTGTAAATTGCTTGCACTTTTTTTGTGAAGTCTTCTCCAATTTCCATTGTCTCAAATTGTTGCAACATAAAATTCCAATCTAAATTATAAAAACCTTTTTCCGCATCAAGTAAAATTCATGCCAGTTGTTTATCCCTATTTAACTCATAATATTCCAAAATGTCTAAAATAATTCTAATGTTTTATCTCAAATGCCTTTTTGGCAGAAAACCTGTCTGGTCTGGGTGGATTAGTACAGTTAGGATCTTCTTCAATCTATTTGCGAGGATAGAAGCGTAGATATTGTAATCTACATTAAGTAACGCTATCGGTCTGTAATTTTTGATTTCTTCACAATCACAATCCACTTTCGGAATGAGCGCTACATTTGCATATCTCCAGGAATCTGGTATCTCTGCTGTTAGTCACACTTCCTCTATCATTTTTTTTTTGAATTGGTAAATTAAACTTTCCCTAAACACAATATAATACTCCGCCGGAAGCCCATCCGGACCAGCCGTTTTGTTTTTCTTTTGTTTGCTCCAAGCCTCTTCTATCTCAATCATCATAACTGGACTGTTTAAGATTATCTTCTGTTTGTCCGTTATTTTGGGCAGTGGTCTACTTAAAAGATACTCCTTCTGCTTCTTCTGTTCTATTTTCACCAAACTATATAGCTGTGTATAAAATTCCTTGATTATCCTTTTCAGATCTTCCAAAAGATATTTATGTTTCCCCTCTTTATCCTTCAATACCTTTATTGCTCTTTTCTCCCGTTCTTTCCTAATTTTATATGCAAGCCATCTTCCCGGTTTATTAGCATTCTCAAAAAACTGTTGTTTGGCCAATAGAACTTTTCTCTCAATTTCCTCCAAAAACATCGCATGAATCTTATGTTGCAACAGTTTTATCGCATTCTTAATCTCCTGAATATTTGGTGTCTTTTAAAGTTGTTTTTCCTGTCATTTTAGCAGTTCAATTATTTCTTCTAAATTTTTATTTTCTTTTCGTCTTTTAAACGCATTAAAGTTCGTAACTAAGCCTCTAAAATAGGCTTTACTTGTTTCCCACACAATTTTTGAAGAGACATCCTTCTGGTCATTAAGCTGAAAAAACCATCTCATCTCTTCTTTTGCATATTCAATGAATTTCTTATCTTTTACTAGTCTTGGATTCATCCTCCATCCACCTATTTTCCTTTCACCTTTCGTAGACAACAGGATAATCCAATAGGATTGGATTATGATCAGCCAATGTACTTGGGAGGATTTCTGTATCCTCAACTAATTTCACTAGCCCCACAGACAACCAACACATGTCAATACGTGACCACGAATTATTTCTGTGGGGGGAAAAAGTATAGTCTCTCCTTCCCGGATGTAATGTACGCCACAAATCAACCAACACGTATTCCTCAGCCATTTTTAAAAAAACTTCAGGTAAAATATTACTACTACAGGTTTTCGATTTATTGTTTTCCCCAAAAAAATTTCTATCAATTTCTGGACAGTTTACCGCATTGTAATCTCTAATTATGCACATATTTTCATGTCTCTTGAAATAAATTTTATTACCACATCTCTTGGTAATTTATTTTTTTTGGCAAACGATGAATTGACCCTGTATATGTGATCATAAAGATAGCTAGATTCATCAGGTTCTACCTCCAAAAACTCAGCAATAGTACTTATTATATATGTCTTTAAATCAGCTTGATCTTGATGATGTCATCCCGGGCCTGAATTGATTGGGCCTTTCCCTTCATTAGGCCCAAATCATTCTCCCCCAGGTGAATCATCACAATGTCAGGCGCAGGGCCCCTCCGCTCCCTGAAGAACAGGGAAAGGAGCCTTGCCCACCTCATGCCCCGTCGGCCTTGCCATTCAATCATGGCCCGATCACTCAGACCCAACTGTGATCCCACTGGCGTCCGACGGGCATGGTGGGCCGCCCAAAAGACAATACTGTGGCCGCAAATGAGGATCCTCCTCCTTCTCAGGCCAGCCACAGCACCTATGGAAGAAAAACAAAGAACTTAGAATGCATAAAAACAGTAACAACACAACAGGAGGCAACACGAGCCCATTATTCAGTAAGGGGCCGAATATAGGTCCGAAAAGCCCCGGACCTCCAACGGCCCACCCAGCGAATGGCATCACTACCATATCCCATTGCCGCCGCGGTGGATGCCGCACCAATGCGGAAGGAATGGGTGCCAAACTTAGCGCCGCCCAGACCCAGTTTTTCTAAGGCCTTACAAGTGATGGCCCAGAACTGGTACTTAGACAGAGGAGAGGAGTCCGCGTGGCAGAAAAAATGGCCCGGAGCCGAACCCCGCACTGCAACGTATCGCGTGAGCGCACGCACAGGACAAAGTTCAGTCTCCGAGCAGGGGCCCAAGGTTATCGAGCACCCCCTCTGTCGCTGATCCGTCTTGGACCGGCGAACATGTATAACTGCCTGGCCATCCAGGAACTTAACGTCCCCAACTTGAAGGGCCCTACCAGAAACGTCACTACGTGAAATTGCCACTAACTCAGATACACGTAGCGCACCAAAAAACGCCGTAAGTGCGGCAGCATGAAACAACTCCTGCTCATAACTTGTGGCGCAGACCGAGGCCCAAGTAGCGTAAAGTCCCCGTAGAATAACAGGGGAAATGGGGCACCTGGTATCCACCTGTCTCCCGGCTTCCCGGGACCACCCTTCCAGCGCCTTGACAATCCTGAAGTCCTTCACTGATTCAGTATGCCCCCGGGCCTTACTGATGAACGCCAACCCCGCGAGCTGCCCCTTAATGGATTTTACAGAAAGGCCGCGCTCTCTCTGTCGCACACAGAATTGTAACAGGTGCTCAACCGGGAGAGGCCAAGTCTCTTCTAAACCCACGCTCGCCTGAAAGATGGAAAACTGGCTGGCCGCCCGAAGATACGTCCTCCTTGTGCTGGGTGCGATTGCCAGTTGAATGGCCCGGCTTACTTCGCTCCTCCAATTCTCCAAAGTTCTGCCGGCATGCGCACTGGAGAAGGGTCGGCCTTCTGGGGCCAGCCGCCGGAAATGTGCCATCTGTTGGCGAGACAAAGCGTCTGCCACTCCATTACTGATACCAGGCACGTGCCGAGCAACAAACAAAACGTTCAGCTGAAGGCAACGTAAGGTGAATGCCCTGACCAAACGCATAACGGGGGAGGACTTAGACGTTAGGTTATTGACAACGTGGACCACCGCCAAGTTGTCACACCAGAACTGAACTGTGTGGTTGGAAAGGGCTTGCCCCCAAAGAAAAACAGCAACTACGATGGGGAAGAACTCCAAGAATGCCAAGTTGCGGATTAAATCGGAGTTCCTCCATTCCACTGGCCAAGGTTCAGCACACCACTGGCCACGGAAATACACCCCGAAACCAATGGTGCCAGCGAGTCCAAAACGATCTGCAGCTCCACCTCCAGCAACATGACATCCCGCCAGAAAGAAGCACTATTGAAGCGCTCCAAAAAGGTCTCCCAAACCTCTAGGTCCTCGCGCATACCCTTGGTAACGCGGGTAAAATGGTGCGGCAAGCGCAATGAAGTCATGCCTTCACAAAATTGTCGCAAAAATGCCCTGCCCGGAGCCACCACCTTGCAGGCAAAATTCAAGTGGCCGACTAACTGCTGGAGCTCAACGAGCGTGACCTTACGCTTGCTTTTAACCTCGGCGATCTTCAGCCGTAACAACTGTAACTTATTCAAAGGTAGCCGTGAGAGTTGCTGCACGGTGTCCAGCTCAATCCCTAAAAACGTCAAGACCGTCAAGGGGCCCTCAGTCTTTTCAGCGGCCAACGGGACCCCCAGCTCCTCCGCTACGCTCTGGAAGGCTCTGAGCAAATGGGCGCATTGCCCCGTGCCTGCCGGGCCCACGAAAAGAAAGTCATCAAGGTAATGCGCAGTATCGCGCATCCCCGTCTGACGCTGCAAAGCCCACTCTAAAAATGTACTGAAGCGCTCAAACGTGGTGCAAGAAACAGAACATCCCATGGGAAGAGCCCGCTCCATATAAAAAGAACCCTCGAAAGAAAAACCCAACAGTTCAAAATCGGCCGGGTGCACCGGCAACAACCGGAATGCCGACTTAATGTCGGCCTTGGCCAGCTCAGCACCTGGACTGCAACGCCGCACAATTCCCACAGCCTTGTCAAAAGATGTGTATCTCACGGAACACAATTCGAAAGGGATGGCATCATTGACAGACTGTCCCCGTGGGTAGGATAGGTGGTGAATTAAGCGGTACTCCCCCTCCGCCTTTTTGGGCACAACCCCCAAAGGTGAGACACGTAAATTAGGCACCGGGGGTTCCGGAAAAGGACCCAAAACTCGTCCTTCAGCACATTCTTTCCTAATTTTATCCCTAACAATATGTTCCAACCCTTTTACAGACTTCAGATTGGAGCACAAAAACGGGGCCCGCGGCCCCTGATAAGGGATCCTAAACCCTAACTGAAATCCCTCTAATAGAAACTTTTGGTCTTCAGAACACGGATAGCCATGCAGCAACCGCCTAAGAACCATCACCCTGATGGGGCTGGGACCCTTTACCAGGCTGTTGACTGGGGCCTCCCGACCGCTTGAAGCCGCTTTTTGGCTTGGACCGGTTACATGCCGTAAAGGCGTGAGGGCCCCCGAACAACGGACATTCGTGTTTATAGCGACAGGCCTTCCTGGCGCATGCCCCTTGGGAGGTAAACTCCCAGCAAAGCAGCCGAGGTTGAACCGGCTGCCCCGCGGGGGCGCGGGCAGCAGGAGGATGAGTCGACTTCTGGACAATATGACCGCTGTCGGATCGATCGCCTAGATTAGGTTTGGCCGGCGCCATGAGCTGCAGCCAAAGCTGTTGGATAATTTGGTCCCATGGGAGCCCAGGGTTCACCGCAGCCCGCATTCTAAATGCCTCGTCATACTGAAGCCAGGCCCCGCCAACAAAATCGCTATAAGCGCGATAAATGATGTCACAATACTGAAAGAGATGGGCGGCACGCCATGGCTGAGCTCTGGCGATTACACCCGCGTAAATTAAAAACCCGAGTAACCAATTGGACCATGATCTATCCACTTTCCGCTTTTTCAACTTTCCCTTATCTTTTTCGTCCATTTCCTCCTTGGGCTTCTTTTCCAGCTCCCTAAACAATAGGCTGAATACATCCACGTATTCACCCTTTAATATCTTCTCCCTCGTGGCTGGAGTAAGATGATCGCCCAGAGGCAAGGCCGAATCTCCAAAGGGAATAGCGTTAAACACAACAGAACCGTACGGAACCACTGGGGGGGGCTGGGAAACCCCACCCGCCCCACTGCTGCGGGGCTCCAGACACCGGTGTGTGCCCTGGTTGCACTCCCCAAGGGTGAACCACACCTGAAGGAGAGTTTGCTACTCCGCCCGTGGACCCCTGCTGCGTTGCCCCGAACGAGGAAGCCTGCCCAGAGGGACCCAACCCAGCCTGCCCTTGAGGGAAGTGGGCTGAGGATGGCCACCCCAAGAACGACTGTTGGCTAGAAGAGGGGAAGCCACCTGTTAACTGATGACAGGCCAAGTGGTGCTGCCCGGACCCGCCTAGGCCCGGTCCAATAACTGGGCCCCACGGGCCCCAAGGCCAACCTGACCCACGTGGTTGACCCAGCAACCTACCTTCTTGATCCAATGGAACCACTGCAACATCATCCGGCTGTTGCCCAGGCTCGTCCGGGGGGGTCTCCGGGTCCGGATCCTTGTCCTCCTCGCGACCCTGCAGAGCAGAGAGACGTGCAAGCACCTCCTTCTGGAAGGCAATGGTGGCCGCCCTGCCCGAACCAATGAGCCCTGTGACCCTCCTAGAGGGCCCTGCAATCCCCATCTCGCCCTCTAAGGCTGCCAGCCGGTCCAAAATGGCCTGCCGTGTGACCGCGTCATCCGCCTCCTCACCCGGCGGCTCAGCTGGAGCGGGCCGCTTAGCCGGCTTCTTGGCAGGCTGTTTGCCTTTTGATGGGCCCTGTCCCTTCTTAGGCCCCATGGCCCTAAGCCGTACAACTCCGCTGCCCAAGGATCAAAACTTCCAAGACCCAACAGGAGGTGTGTGGCACCCGCAACCCCAGCAGCGGAACAGCTGCCAGCCAGTACTGGGAGGCTAGCCAGCAGATTAGTATGGGCCCTAATAGACTCCTCAAAAGGAAAAAGTGAAGGGGGGGGGCAACCAGTGTAAAGCCTTAAAGGCCCACCTGGCTGGCCAGTTGAAGCAGAAAAGCGGCGGGGGGAGGGGGGGCGAAGCAAGCCGCGGGAAAAAGGCCCGCCGCCGCCCCTTACAGCCACGCCGTCGCGCAGCTGAGCCAGCAAGCTGCCCACACAGGCGCAGCACAAAGACGCCCGAGCCAAGTGAATGGAAACCAGCGCACGCCGCCGCCCGGGCCCCGGCCCACCGCCAATCAGCTGAGCTAGAGGTAGGAATCCCGCGAGTCCGCAACCGCCCAGAGGGGGGGGAAGCACCCGCCGGCCATGGGAAGCCGAGGCTCCCGACCAGAGAGCCGCCCTAGGGCTGGGCGCTCACGTCCGCAGCGAGGACGACGGAGTTGGGAAAGGGGGAGGCCGGAGGCCAACAACAGACCGCCCAGACGCCGCAGACAAACGCCGCTCGCTTTCCAATGGCGCTCCGACTGCCAAGCCGACAGCCACCAACGAAGCGTCCCACACCGGTCGCCTCGCCGCTGCACAACTCGGCCTGCCCGTGCAAGCTCACGCGGCCGAGTGCAGCTCCCGATGAACCCTAAAAGCAACTGCGCCACAGGGGCTGGGCCAGCCTATATAAGGCTGCCCGCCCCCGGCCGTTGTGGGTCAAACCATTATCTCACCTCCTACAGGGGAGGCAATGGACGGCCCCCAGCCTAGGGCGGCCGATGGTCCGCTCGGCTGGGAAGGACCGAATTGTTATTGGTTTTTCAAGACACTGGGTTAACCACAGTATAAAACAGGATTTTTGATTAGGTGTACTAGTGGTCTGATCCAGCTGAGCTGTTATTATGTTCCAAATGTAAGTTGTCAAAGTAATGAATCACCATTTGACAGGGATCTCAAGACAACAGTAGCATGCCAAGGAATTCCAACCTTATGGCAGCTTAACAGTCAATAAAACTCAGTGTCTGAAGACATCTCAGTGACAACAGTTACCAATTCAGTTTGCAGATATTCAGAGATCATCTCATGTATATTAATTGATAATAACATGAAGGTACCTAGTGCAAGATGGTAAATGCAAGATAAACAGAGGAACAAAAAATATTCCACTTATAGAATACATGAATTTCATGAGTAGAGAATTCACACAGAAGTTGCTTTCACAAAAGGTTCCAAACGTGTGTGCATGTAGCAATGGAATTCTTTTTAATGGTTTTACTTTTGGTCACAAGAATACAAAACAAATGGAGGCACAGTATAATAATAAGCCATCTGTTGGATTCAGAAAGGGATTTCTGTATAACTGTGATAGAGAAATACTGCAACCTTCAGCAATTTCGTTAGCTGCTTGGTCAATGCAAGACAACTCTCTTGGAGGGGAAATGAAAAGGTCACTGCAAATCCCAAGCAAGAGTGGGTGTCTTTTGTCATTACTTCTGACACATTTTTAAATATAGTCTCTTGTTCTTCTGGCACTGACAGCATGTATCAACTAACTGACAAATACAAATGCATTTGGATCCTTCTATTTACCTCTCTTTATGAAATTGTTATATATTGGCTTGATAAAACTACTGCTATTTTTGTCATTTAGTTTCTGCAACATAGGTTTTACAGATGCTGTATACAATAATTTGGGTGACATGCTATCTGCAGGTTTCAGTGTGGCAGAACTTAATCCTGTGCATGTTTACTCAGAAGTAAGTCTCACTTCTCTGAAGAAGGTATAATATTTAGAAATATATACAGTGCAGAAGCCTTTGAGAATAGTATTTCTATCGCCAACATGGTCATACTGACAGAACTATAATGATTAGTGAGACATACAGTTATTCTTTAAGACAAAATGTTGGAACATTTTTTGATAGCAAAGTTTATTTCTGCCTTTTTATCTACATCTGTTAACAGCAGTTGCAATATTGTATGTTTGTACAAAATACCAAAATCAAAATATTGGGTGCTGTCATAAGGCGACTGCTTGAAAGTGGATTTTGCTATTCTTACACAGTAAAAATCCAGTTACAGAGCATGTTATTTAATCTGAGTGAATCCACTCATCGTCTTCAATCTGGCCTCATTGTTGTGTTTGTTCTAGACTGGTTCGGGCTGCCTGAAGTACCTTTTGAATGTCCTAGTGTCCAGCATACCATTATTACTGTATATCTTCAAAAAGAGGAAGACCGATTTCCCACTTACCCTGTTTTGGTCTTGTTGCTCCTTTTCCCTGTGGGGATGCTGCTGGATTTTGCACAAGCTATCCCAAGCCAGTGAGTTGCCCTACCCCTTTTCAAGTTTCCTCCACGGCAGACAGGAACCGGTTTTCAGAGGATCCTGCCTGCTGCGGAGGGAACTTGAAGAGAGGCAGAGCAACACGCTGGTCCAGGGCAGTTTGTGTGAAATCCAGCATTAGCCCCGCAAAGAAGAGGAGAGTGAGACTGGCATAAGGTTAGCGGGAAATCAGTCAAAGACTCAACATGAGATGGACTGACAATAAAAGAACCCATGGTTTTCTGTTTGGAAGACTGTACAAGGCTGTCAATGGCATGGCATTTGAGAGGTCATTAATTTATACAGTTGCAATAAGTCAGAAGTGACTTGATGGCACATGTGCACACACACACACCTTCTTAGAAATGACCTACAGCAGGGGTGCCCAACGGTAGCTCTCCCGATGTTTTTGCCTACAAATCTCATCAGACCCAGCCATTGGCCATGCTGGCTGGGGCTGATGGGAGTTGTAGGCAAAAAACATCTGAAGAGCTACCGTTGGCCGCCCCTGACCTATGGTATGGAGTGGAGCCTAAGAAGTCATGTACTCAAGAGCTCTTACCTGGATAGTCCAGGCTAGTCCAATCTTGTCAGATCTTGGAAGCTAAGCAGGATTGGCCCTGGGAAGTATTTGGATGGGTGACCTTCAAGGAATACCAGGGGTGTGACACAGAGGCAGGTAATGGCAAACCACCTCTGAAACATCTCTTGCCTTAAATACTAGTCTAGCTCACCTAGTGGTGCATAATGCTATAAGAGCTAGAACTTCTGGCTGTACTGCCATATACTATACTATACACACTGCCATATGATAATTAATTAATTGAGAAGGCATGGAACTTGGGTACCTTTAACAGCAGCAGTTTCAGTGCCTCTAGACAAATCTCTTGAAATGAACAAGAATTTCAGAAGTGTCAGGAGAACATGTATGTCAAAGAAAAATGGAGAACTCTTGTACACCTGAAATAGCTCATTAACACTGGCGTTTTTTTAAAAAACATGTAATGCAGCAGAGGTTGCAGAAGGGATTTTTGTTAATTACTTGTAACCTCCTGAATGGTTAGGGATCTTTGGAAACTCTATGGTGCATAGCATTGCCACTCTCTAGTCTTTAGACTAGGGGTGTCAAACATACGGCCTGTGGGCTGGATCCAGTCCCCCAAAGTGCTCCAGTCAGACCCTCCAGCAACTGGCTGTTATCTGCTTCATTCTCCCTTGCTTGCCTTCTTTGGTCACCAGTTTGTGTTTCTCCCCTGATAAACCAGTCAGTAAAGCAGCCTCTCTCTGCTCTTCCCCTCTTCCCCTTCCCTTTTCCCAAAGAGAGGAGGAGGAGCCTCAGCCAATGAAGGAGCTTGGCTCTGTAGCTCTGCTGTGTTGATTAAGTTTGCCAAGCTCAATCAATAACACTGCAGAGCTACTGAGCAAAACCTCTCTTCCTTCTAGTGGCTGAAGCTCCTCCTCCTTTTTGTCTCCTGGGGAAGGAAGGAAAGAGCCAGAGCTTCCTTTGCCCAGTCTCCACCATTTGGGAGAGATGAAGAAAGCACTTTTAAGACCAGCAATGTTTTATTGAAGGTATGAGCTTTTTGTCTTGCTACAGAGAGAGAGGCTTTTTTTGTTGAGCTTATTATGGGTGCAACCGGGTTTCCTTCCTCTTATTCACTATATTCATGCCCTCCAGTCTTTCTCCATAGGAAAGTATGTGAACTATTTAGAAGACCAATAACAAGCCAGGATTAGGCTAAGAGTGTGTGTCCAGACTTGGTTTTTATTTCACATTTTCCTTTGATTGGTGAGCTTGAACTTAGACTTCCCAGATAGTAGGCTGATACTGACCACTGTACATGGCTCTCTCTCTGTTCTTACACTGCCACACAGGAGTTGTAGATATTTTTCTGGGGAAGACTATAGCTTTGTAGACAAGCATATAGCCCTCAGTCTGTGCCATGGTGCCTTCACAGGTTCTTGGCCAGCACATGAAGCAACTTCTATACAAAAGCTTACAATGCCCAGCTGCTTCATGTTTTCCTCTGGGTCTTAGGCTCAAAGCATTGACCATGAGACCATTGTAATCAGCACCAGCCCGAGGTTGGATGGCACCCTAGGTAGACAGAGTGGTCTGCCACCCCCCTTTACAGTGCCCCCCTGTGCCTCACCCCCTATGGCACCATGCCCATCACACCTCCTCCTCCCTCCCTTCCCCACCCCAGGTTGATTTCAATGTCTGGAAGGGTAATCAAGCGCTGCTCTGGGCTGTGTAAAGGCTGCCCCCCTGATGATTAGCTGATTGGTAGGTAAAACCATGCTGCTCGATCACTCAGTGCCCAGGCGGGCCAGCGGTAGTTTGAATGAACTGCGTCTAGAAAGGGCGCCATGGCTGCTCCCTCCTCTGCACTTCCTGGATGGAAAGGAAGTGCGGAGGAGGGAGCAGCCACAGCGCCCTTTCTGGACGTGGTTCATTCGAGCTGCCACTGACCTGCCTGGCTGCTCAGCATGCATCATGGTTTTACTGCGCCTTTATACAGCCAGGAGCAGTGCTCAGTCGCCCTTCCGAATATTGAAATCAACCTGGAGTGGGGAAGGAAGGGAGGAGGAGGCACAGGGAGGCAAACTAGGTGTTTGCCAGGGAGGAGGGGGAGGCCGAATTCGGTGCCTCCACCCTGCCGGTGCCCTAGGCAACTGCCTAGTTTGCCTAGTGGGCGAGCCAGCCCTGTCTGTAATGAATGTCAATAAATTAAAAGTAGGTTTGCAACTTGCAGATCTGCACACCTGAATAACACCTGAACAGCATATTCAATATTGGTACAACACAGACATTGTCTGCAGTTTTTGATGCCATCATTCATAGCAAGAGGTAACATTTATCAGAGGCTGTAAAATAGAATATTGGAAGTGTGCTAATGTTTTAAGCATGTTTTATTTTAAGTAATATATATATTTAATTGTGTTTGTGCCCTTTATAAAGTTTGTGTCCATTACCTGGCATTACATTTTATGACACACGTGGCCTGGTCCAACAAGGTCTCATTTATGTCAAATCTGGCCCTCATAACAAATGAGTTCAATGCCCCTGCTTTAGACTAGGGATAGGAATATATAAGCTTAGTCTATGTATCATTTCTTATTATTTCTATTTTTGACGAGTCCCTTTGCATGACTTATTTCTCCAGCACATCCTTTACTGAATCAGGCTCAATTCTATCTACTAGTTCTTCCACCTGACCCTTTCCTACCTTTCCTGCTCTTTTCTTAAACACTGCCTTGTCTCTCCTATATTCACTAACTAATAAGCATTGTAATCAGATTACTGTGCTTTTAGAATAATGCACACAGATTTATCTATTGGCATAGGGAAATAAGATCCCCAAGCTACATTCCAGGATGGGGGTGATATATTTGTGATCCCTGATCAATTGTGAAGTGGATAAATCACCAGAACAAATTTCACCATTTGTGTGGCTGGCCATTGCCCTGGTAAATTATTGCTAACCTCCTAATGCCTGCAAAACTCCTTTGATCTACACTTCTGAAATGACTGGGCAAGAGTAACCTTGGAGGGTAAATTTGAATCTGTACTCCAAGGGATTGGCGCAGAAATGGAACTCCCAAACAAGAGAACAAGTGCATAAACTGGCAGCCTTGCGGGCAGTTCTGTGTCAGGATTCTAGTATCTGAGAAAGACTCCTACCACTCTATGTCATGGGACATAGGGAAGGTAATGGTCATCTGGATCTCTAATAACTGCAGTTTTGGACTCATTCTTAGGGAGAGGAATATATAAGCTTAGTAAGTAAAAATTAGCAAGGAATTACCTTTTGGTAATTTAATTTTAAAAATTTATTGTAAATAAAACCAGAAGTTGTTTGGCATTTGAAGACAAAAGAAAATATGTCTAAACTGGCACAAAGTGTATAAAGTGGAACCATTCTTTCTGCTCTCTTTAGTACAAAGAGTAATACCCAGCCAGGCCTTCAAAAGCTTGCATAGTTCCAAGTCTTTATTTTTAAGCAATCCTCAGAACTTTCCAAACTTGAGTCAGCAAGTTACTTGATCCCCAGAAGCTTCAGGCAGACGTGTGCTTCACCTAGGCATTTTTTTTGTGTGTGTGAAAATAGCGTATGGAACTGCAAAAAACCATCTGATTTCTGTAAATTTATTCTCTGGTTTTGAAATCTTACTTCAAGATTGGTAGACAGCACATTGTGCTCATTGAAGGGAAGAATTGACAACTAGCCAATAATAGAAGAGTGGGTAAAAGGCAACATGTATACAGATGAAAGGAAGCATTTTCTGCTTGTCTGAGTAACAGAGAGAGAACAGCAGATAGACTATTCATAAATGGGTTAGAGGTTGGTGTCATAGAAGAGAAGGAAGAGGGTCAAATAAAGTTGATTCTAGAAATCCAGTCAAAATATTTCCTCAGAGATGCTTACAAAATTCTCCCCATCAGATTTCAGAATTTTAGGATTTCAACTTACTTGATCTTTTTTGAAGACTGGCTCAGATACATTAACAGATTTTTCCCCCCTTTTTTAAATATATAGCATTTGTTCAAACTGCTCTACATGTACATTTTGCCACAGTTTTTACCTTTGTTCTTTTTTCTCCTTCAAAGGTTAGCCATGCATATGTGCATTGATGAAAACACAAAAAGGAATCTTGTGATTCTTCCTTCCCCCATACACACCATAATGAATTACAGTTTAATTATATTAGCGTTTTTTGTTCTGTTTCTATAAAGTAGAGAGCATCAGAAGTTTAGGCGGGGAAAACAATTGTCTACTTTCTCCAGGGCAAGCTTTCTTAACTCACCAAGTGTTTTTAGAAAGTTGGTAGGGCCAGCTGAGGGGAGGTCTTGCCCAGCAGGGCTTCTGATTGGCCACTGAAGATCTGACTGGCTATGCAAATTAAAATAGCATTGTTTCAGCAGCTGTTTCCACCACAATGTTTATTTTATTCTCTCTTACGCCTCTTTCCAAATGTATTTTAATTACCCCTCTTTTCCCCTGAACTTGTGTTTTCACTGTGTATCTATATGACTCCATCTCCTGCAGTGCCCATTTTATGGTTGGATCCACCTCCTGTGACAGCCATTTTGTGGTTGAATCTACCACCCAGTGTTAGAATTCCAAAGGTTCCACCAGTTCAAAAAGGTTGGGGCCTCCTGCCCCAGGTAGGCTTCCCAAACCTCCCGCTCTGGCGGGAGACTTCTGGGTTCGCAGCCTCATCTCCCACTCTTCAAAACTCTGGAAGCGGGGGTGGGGGTGGAGGGGGGGAGAACATACCTTTAGGCTTCATGTTGTAGAGCTCCTGAGCCGTTTGCAAAATGTCTGCCCCTTTAAGGCTGGGCAGGAAGCAGGAAGCAGAAAGGGCTTCTGAGAACGGCCCCTCCCTTTCTTTTGCTTTCGTTTTCACAGGAAGCAGAGTTGTCCGGAGGAAGATCTGGTAAGTGTGTGTGTGTGAGAGGGAGGCCCTCCCCCCCTTTAAAAATCATGGGGGGGAGGGAAATGTCTACTAGGCACTCTATTATTCCCTATGGAGAACGATTCCCAAAGGGAATAATCTGTGGGTATTGGGGGCTCTGGGGGGGCTATTTTTGAGGTAGAGGCACCAAATTTTTAGTGTAGCATCTAGTGCCTCTCCCCAAAATACCCCCCAAGTTTCAAAACGATTGGACTAGAGGGTCCAATTCTATGAGCCCCAAAATATGGTGACCCTATCCTTAATTATTTCCTATGGAAGAAAGGCATTTTAAAAGGTGTGCTCTCTCCCTTGGAGTTCAATTATGCTTGTCACATCCTTGTTCTTGGCTCCACCCCCAAAGTCTCCTGGCTCCACCCCCAAAGTCCCCAGATTTTTCTTTAATTGGACTTGGCAACCCTAGCCCCAGGAGACTGATGGCTCCTATACCTCACTACTATTCAGTGGCTTCAACAAAATGATTATGAGATGTTCCAGTTTTATACTTCTTTCAACTATAGTATAGTATTGAAAATCCATTATCTTTGTTCTCAAATTGACCTCTGTTGAGGATGATCTGATACCCATCTTGAGTAAGTGAGAACTTGCTCCCAAGATATGCATATTAATGAATTCTTGTCTCTTAAACCTGTAACTTGAATTTTGTTGATAAGGAGGCTGGTTTCTGCTTTCATTAGCATAGGGTTTTTTGTCTCGAACGTTATGAAATGAAGACAGAAAATCCTCATCAAGAACTTATCAGCAATTTCTGTTACAGATAATAAGGTAATTTGAATTAGTGTTTGCTAATCTTAAACATGCAATTGGAGGAAGATAACATGAAGGAAATTCTTCTTTAATCAGTTCAAAAGAATGCATGGCTTGGAGAGGGGAAGACACAGCAGCTTCTTACTTGGAGTGCAAGCTGTTAGAACAACAAGGATTTACATACTAACATGTTGTTTCATGTTTATTCAGCTCAGTGATACAGGGTTATGCACATAGGAGTCTGCATTCAAGGCTTACAAAGAATTGTTGACAATTCTTTATATCGTACTTGACAAAATGTAGCAGGAGTGAGGGAAATGATTAGAAAAAGTAAAATATAGAAGGGGTGTACCTGTCCCTGGGCAGTGCATAGTCCCTCCAGTCTGGTGGCAGAATGGAAGGGTCAGTTTGGGAGATCCTGGCAATGAATTTAGCTGGATAGACTTTTGGTTATTAATCATTTAACCTGCAACTTTATTATTATAATACTTCTGGATCTTCTAAACAATCTAAGCTCAAGAGAAAAGTGTTAGTATTGCTCAGATCACTGCACTACTGTACATTGGGAACGCCAGTATGATTTAAATGCTCTGCTAGCCACATGTAGGTATTCAGCATCACTTTTAATTCAGCATAAGTTCAGTTGTTCCATATCCTGTTCTGACAGTTGCTTCTTGACTCTTATACAGGTTTCTCAGGAGACATGTGACGTGGGTGGTACTCCCATCTCTTTAAGGACTCGCCACAGGTTATTGTGATCCACACAATCAAAGGCTTTAGCATAGTCAATGAAGCGGAAATAGACATTTTTTCTGATACTCCCACGCTTCCTCCATAATCCAGCGAATGTGGGCAATTTGATTTCTAATTCCTCTACCTCTCCCAAACCCAACTTGTACTTCTGGTAGTTCCTGATCCACATACTGCTGAAGCCTAGCTTGTAGGATCTTTAACATGACCTTGCTGGCATGTGCGATAGTTTGAACATTCCTTGGCATTACCCTTCTTTGGGATTGGAATATAAACTGACTTTTTCCAATCCTGTGGCCACTGTTGCATTTTCCTAATCTGCCAACATAATGAATGCATCACTTTAACAGTATCATCTTTTACGATTTTGAATAGTTCAACTGGGATACCATCATCTCTTCTCGCTTTGTTGTTAGAAATGCTTTCTAAGGCCCATTTGACTTTGCACTCCAGGATGTCTGGCTCGAGGTCAGCAATTTCACCGTCATGGTTGTCAAGGTAATTGAGATCCTTTTTATATAATTCTTCTATGTATTTTTGTCACTTCTTTCTAATCTCTTCTGCTTCTGTTAGGTCCTTACAATTTTTGTCCTTTATCATGGCCATCTTTGCACAGAACATTCCCTTGATTTCTCCAGTTTTCTTGAAGAGATCTCTTGTCCTTCCCATTCTATTATTTTCCTCTATTGCTTTGCATTGTTCCTTCAGGAAGGCCTCCTTATCTCTCCTTACTGTTCTCTAGAAATCTGCATTCAGTTGTGTGAATCTTTCCTTTTCACCTTTGCCTTTCGCTTTCCTTCTTTCCTCAGCTATTTGTAAAGCCTCCTCAGACAGCCACTTTGCTTTCTTGCATTTCTTTTCTTTGGGATAGTGCAAATTGCTGCCTTCTGTACAATGTCACGAACCTCTGTCCATAGATTTTCTGGCACTCTGTCTATGAACTCTAGTTCCTTAAACCTATTCTTCACCTTCACTGTATATTCATAAGGGATGTGATCAAGGTCAAACCTGAATGGCCTAATGGCTTCCCCAGTTTTTTTTTTCAGTTGAACCCTAAATTTTGCAATTAGTAGCTCATGATCTGATCCACAGTCAGCTCCAGATCTTGTTTTTTCTGACTGTAAAAAGCTTCTCCATCTTTGACTGCAGAGTATATAATGTGTTGTCTATCAGGTGTGTTGTTCATCAGGTGATGTCCATGTGTAGAGTCGCCTTTTAGTTTGTTGCAAGAGAGTGTTTGCTATGACCTGCTTGTTCTCTTAAGAAACCTCTATTAGCCTTTGACCGGCTTCATTTTGTTCTCCAAGGTCAAACTTCTCAGTTTTTCTGGTTATCTTTTACCTTCCTACTTTGGCATTCCAGTTTCCTATGATGGGCAGGACATCTTTTTTTGGTGTTAGTTCTAGAAGGTGTTGTAGATCTTCATAGAACTGGTCAACTTCAGCCCCTTCTGCATCAGTAGTTGGGATATAGACTTAAATTACTGTGATATTGAATGGTTTGCCTTGGATACGGACCGAGATCATACCTTTTTTTTAGATCATACATGATTTTTGAGATGGTATCCCATTACTGCCTTCCTCACTCTCTTGTTTACTATAAAAGCCATACCATTTCTTCTACAGGACTCTTGCCCACAATAATACATGTAGTGATCCTCTGAGTTAAATTTGCCCATTCCCGTCCATTTTAGTTTACTGACTCCCAAGATGTCGATGTTCAGTCTTGCCATCTCTTGTTTGACCACATCCGGCTTACCTTGATTCATAGATCTTACATTCCATGTTCCAGTGCAGTATTGTTCTTTGCAGCATCAGACTTTCCTTTCACCATCAGACACATCCACAGCTGAGCATCCTTTTGGCTTTGGCCCAGCTGCTTCACTCTTTCTGTGGTTACTTGTACTTGCTCTCCGCTCTTCCCCAGTAGCATATTGGGCACCTTCGGATCTGAGGGGCTCATCTTCCAGTGCCATATCTTTTAGTTTTTTGTTACTGTCCATGAGGTTTTCTTGGCAAGGATACTGGAGTGGGTTGCCATTTCCTTCTCCAGTAGATTGCATTTTGTCTGGGTACTCAGCTGCGACCTGTCCATCTTGGGTGACCCTGCATGGCATAGTCCGCAGCTTCAGGGTACAGGGTTTGGCTTGGTTCAGGGTTTGGTTCATGCTGAGTCACAAACTGAATCCCAGACTGCATTTTTCTGGTTTGTGCCCAACTACAGTAATTTCTGTTGAAGTGATGTTGTATTTGTATTTAGAAGTATGTATGCCACTTTGAGTACTGTTGATTGGGAGAAGAGATGGATATAAATATTTTAAAAACATTAATTAAATAATTAAACACACAGTCATTATATTATGGGGGGGGGGGAAAGACAACATTTATGGCCCTATTCACACAACGTGTTGAGTCCGTGTTAAACTGACCTGGGTCTGTTCCAAATATCTTTGTCCTGGATATTATCAATCAGACTACCATACTGCAATTCGAATCACTCAGCAGTGAAACTGTCTTCTGCTGTCCACACGACGGCACCATGCAGTTCTTTCCCCCCACACACACTATTATGTGCATGCATGCATTATGTGTATATGTGCATGTGCATAGGTTAAAACATTATGTGGTTATGTGGTTATGCAGTTATGCACATATCGCTAAGTAGTAAAAAAAAAAAAATGGCGAATGTAAACCGGATGTCTGAGGCTCCTTTTGCTCTGGGACAGCCTTCAGACATCCGGAAGTTGGTTAATATCACAGCAGAACTGTCATGAGCCCTGACAAGGAGGAGCTGGAAAGGTTAACAGACCTGGAAGAGTTGCCAGCCAGTTCCTCAGCTGAACAAATAGCAGCTGGCCCATCAATCACTCTCCATGCACCAGCGTCAGCTGTTGACGATCAATCTCCTCCCAGCTCTCCTCTTCCCATCTCAAGAGTTTGAAGCGGCCTCTGGAAAGGACTTTCAGAGCGAAGACATGAGCCATGCCGGTGCTTCAGATCTCTCAGCCCTGAGTTCTAGCAGAATCACTGCTACCCAGGGAGCAGGCTGATTGAGACTCCCATATAGCTCCCACCCAAGACCTGGTAACCTTGTGGAAGCAACAAGTCTATTCTCTGGCTTGCACTCCTTCCTGATCCTGACCTGCTTGATTTCCTTGGCACCCTGACCTTTTGGCTTTTGGACATTGACTTCTGATTCCAGTTTGTGATTCTGCATTGGTGACTTGGCTTCTGCTTGACATCTTGGACTTTGACCTTGGACTGACTTTGGACTTCTGCCTGCCTGCCTGCACCCTGAGAATGTGACAAGAACTATCCAGATGAAGAAAACTAAGAGGTGAAACTGAAGAACTCAAAAAACACTGCAAATGAGCAGGTAACAAAATAATCTGGTTCTGAGAAGGATTGGGATGGGGGCTACCACGAGTTAATACTGGGAGGCAGATGTTGCTATCTGATCAGCCACTTTAAATCCAGAAGGAAATAGCAGCGACATCTGATTATACTGTGTGCCTGAACAAGGCCTATGTGAAGAACCGGTCAGGTTCATCTTGGGAGGGTGACCACTATGAATTTTTCCCTGTCACCTTCTTTCAGTACCTCAGGCACCCATACAGAAATCTTGTCAGAACTCAAAAAGTAGGCAAGAAATGTTTTTAAAATTCAAAACCAAAAGAATGTTTACAAAGAGCATTTAAAATTCAAAACCAAATGAATGTTCACATAAGGAAGAGGGATAAAATAATATTATTTAGTTGTTATCAAAACAAATCAGTTGGTAGGCAGGAAATCAAATTAAACAATCTCTAAATTCCAGAGATTTATCAGGCTGAGATAGTTTTAAAATATAAACTATAAACAAGCAGGCTTTTTATAAATACAAGAACTTTGGACAGGCAAGCAGTGCCTACTTGGCACTAGGGACACTAGGCAGAGTTGGAATAGCCCTAAACTCAAGCTTCTTTAAATCATAAAAATAATAAAAGTCCACACACTCTTTTCCATTCAGACTGAGGACTCCTGACTTCTGCCAGTTCAATATTCCCTCACAGATGTAAACGCTAGCATTCAGGATTCACACTTTTGAGAGCTAATTTACAGCCCCTCACTCCTGTGTGACCCACCCAGCTAGATTCCTAGTCTGAATCTTGGGATTCCCTTCAACCACAAGAATCCAGTCTTCCTTTCAGAGTGTCTGAGAGTTTATATTAGGAGTCTGCCCTGTGCTTTGACAGAACTCCACAGAGAGTTTCTCCTTATAGAAGGTGCCTGATTTTGACCCCCTTCTGCTTAAAACTCTCTCTCACTGACAGAAGCTTTTCCCAGTTCTGCCACTCAAGGAACTCAGCCCCACTGGCTGTTCTCAGCTCCTTCCAGTTGCTTCAACAACAACTGATCAGCCTAAGTACACAGTCTTCACTCCTAATTGTTCAGTACTCAAGCTCCAACCGAACTGAATCTAAAACTCTGAGGTGTTTTACTTCC
The DNA here is from genome assembly GCF_032191835.1 of Heteronotia binoei. Classification (NCBI taxonomy): domain Eukaryota; kingdom Metazoa; phylum Chordata; class Lepidosauria; order Squamata; family Gekkonidae; genus Heteronotia; species Heteronotia binoei. The sequence continues at coordinate 71,176,565 of NC_083228.1, read as the reverse complement.
CTCCAAGTGTCTCTCAATTCGCTACATTTCTGTTACCATAGCTGCAGCCCAGCCAATCATTGCAAGGCTGTTCCCAGTTTCCAGGCTAACTTGCCTGAGTCCGTCACACATTAATTTTCATTATTGGTTGACTGCATATTCTGTCTTTGCCATATATGCTGTTTTACTGCTGTTGATTATTTTTCCTTTCTTTTTTAGCCATTCATAGATTATTTGCTTGCATTTTTTCACCATTATATACAATTTACATGCAACCAACAACCAAACAATCTGGAAATGTGCATTTTATGGGGTGGAAATGACATGAGGAAACAGAAAATGGTCTAGATAGAAAGACTCACTTGTTCCCACCCCCTAGGAAAGGAGCATTGAACCTGAAATGGAAATAATATCAAGGAGAAACCAGAAATCACAACATTCTCCACTGTCACTTCCCCTCCCAAATTATTCAGAAACTGAAAAGAACAAGGAAAACTAGCCCCAGATCTTAAAAAGAAATCTGAGCTTGTGAGGTGGGGGGGAGGGAAGAAAATGAAACTCTCCACTTCTTTCAGTTGATTTTGAACATTAGAATAACAAAGTCTGAACAAGCCATGCAATGAGAAAGAATAAAGCTACAATTTATTTTAAAGCACACACAGAGACAAATGAAACCTGCTCCTCCCACACTTACACGTTTTAATACTAGGAAGAAAGGGGGGGGGGGTTGAAATAAAGCAGCCATGAAAATGGAAAAATATCAAGAAAGAGGCAGAAAAATGTTTTTCCTGTTATCTGAAGCCAGAAACAACTAACCTTTCCTCCTCCTCACTCCTTTTCACTGCAGAAGGCTGAAGATAACTAATATGCCCCAAAAGGATTTGGAAAATTTTTGTGATGTTCAGTGGTTCTCCTCAAGTGGAGTGCAACCCAGATGGCAGTGGGAGGTGCGGATAGGCTTTCTCTGGTAAAATCAGCATGTGCTGCTCTTGCAGATGGGACAGCAGAGGTACCAAGCAGATAGCAGCTACTGCTCAAAGGTGTGATGTCTCTCTTTGTGTTAAACTTTATGAGCCTCCAAGAATGACTTTCTGTTTTATTCTCAAGACCTGTATGAGAGGAGTGTTGATCCTGGCATTGGGTAAGGTATTCCACTGTATATTATAGTGTTCTCCATCTGCAAGTGTTCTTTCCTGGTTGAAAACAATAATGAGACTTGTTGCTGAATCTCCTATGTCTTGTATGGGCTGCAAATGCTTCTGAAGCAGGGATGCCAACTGCAGCTTGGGAAATTCTTGGAAATTGCCAAAATGTCCACCCTCCAAATCTGTCACTCAACTCTGTAGCCTGAAGGTTAGCTATAATTCCAGGAGAACTCCAGGCCCCTTTTGGAGGCTGGCATCACTGTTCCAAAGTAACACAAGAACAAATGAAGCTGTCTTACAATGGTCTATCAAAGTCAGTACTGTCTACTCAGATTGGCAGTGGCTCCATAGCAAATAGTTATAATAGTGCAATACTGAGGGGGGAACTTCTCAGGGAGCCATTCACTGGTGTATCTCTGAGATATTCCAGCATAGAACCAAGTAGGAGTCAAGTTGCAACTTTAAGACCAATCAAGTTTTATTCAGAATGTGTGCGACCAATCAAGTTTTATTCAGAATGTGTGCTCTAAACACACTTCATCAGTTCATCACACTTCACCTAAGCACACTTCATGGTGCTGCTGCCCACCAGAAACAGAATAAAGTTACATCATCAAAAACTTCAGTGTAGCCCATAGAACTCAAGTAACAGAAAAGATAAAAGTCATAACCCAAAAGGCACACTCCTTTTTAGGAAACACTTTCTAGAGTACATAATTAGGGATGCAGAGCGTCTCCAGAATCAATTTCACCTCGGCTACAGCTCAGTATGTGGCTTCTTGTGCCACATACTGAAGGTGAAATTGATGCTGGAGAGGCTCCGTGTCCCTCTTTTTTCAAAATTGTGTAAAAAATCCATATAACTGAATCAATATTGGTCCCAGGTCTGATGAAGACTGGAAAGAAACAAGTACTTAATCAATTGGCTTGTCACCACACTACTTTGGGACTTTGAATATACATGTTTTGGACATTTGGACTGATTTCTATATACTTCTTAGTAAACTGGTCACTAGCTTGCATTTTTTGTTGTGTTATCCATTATAGTGACCTCTCTCAGATTGTACTCTTTCCCAACTGACAATTGGCAACCCTAGGGAGTAGAATATTAGCTGACGATTTCCCCCCCCCCCTCAAATCCGTGGGCTGAGCCAGCAACAAAATATATAATAATGTGACATGATGAGACAGCCATAGAACAACAAATAAGAAAATAGATGTAAGGCTGGTCAGCAAGCAAGCAAGAAGAAACAAAGGGAAAATCCTGTGCATAATGGAGGGTAAACTGTGAGATAAGCATAGTCGTTATCATGTCATCACATTGAGTTTTTGCTCAAATACGAGAGCATCATTTGACATAACTGTATGATGACATCACTTCTTGGTCACATCAGAAGTAGAAACATCACTACAGCATTGGCTGGACCTTCCTCCAACTCCCTTTAAGCCCTCGCCATCCCCTGCCAGTCACCAGGTGGGACCTAGCTACCCTAGTTTGTGAGCTAGAGGCTGAATTACTATATTAAACAATAATTTGAACTAGCCAATTATGTTGCAACTCATACTCTAGAAGGCCTAAACTTTAAACCTAAAGTCCTTGCTGAAGTCAACTTTTTCTTGAGCAAGAACCTGTTAACAGGTTAACTGAATTATGAATGGGACATATTGCAAGCCTGGTTTGACCTTTATGGAACATATTCCAAGTCTGGTTTGGCCTTTATGGAACATAAAACATGGATTATAAAATTAATATGGATAAGGGATGGGTTATAAACTTTTCTTTTCTCATCCTTCCAGTTGCTTTTCAGTTAATAAACTCAGAGAGTAATTGATATTAGTGCATAGTTTACAATATTTTGACTATGGAACTTTACCAGGAAGTTCTTACTTGTGTATGTTGACATGTGATGATTTTTCAGTGTGTTAAAGGTCAAAACGGAATACATCTTTCTGGAACAGTTCTTGGGCAGTATCTGTGCTAATACTATGTACTGTGGCAGAAATTATTATTTGAATATAGCTTTGGCATGGGACACACATGACGTACAGAAAATACATCAATAAATTTTACATGCTTTTTGTGAATTTAGATGCAGTAGAAGCCTTTTTATTTCAGTTGTAGAACACAGTGAGTTCTTTATGCAGGGAATGGTTGCAAAGATAAAAATAAACTTGTCTGTGTAATTATTAGTATTTGTGCCTACTGGCCCTCTCAGAATTTATCAGTTCCTATATAGTCTACCCAAGAAGGAGAAAAGGCAAACTTTACACTCACCTGCCTTGTTCAGATGCCAGCTGTTCCTTTCCACAGAGTCCATCAGCCACTGGCCAGTCTGCAAAAATGGAGAGAAAGGAAGAGGTCTTTTTGCAATGGCTCCCACCTACTTCCCTTTCCCTCAGACTCTATCTTCAGTCAAGCACTCTGCAAAACAAAGTCTTTTTTTTGACCACCTGTATTTTATCCTTCTTTTGACCACTTTCAGACCAGCATAATATGGATCTGGCTGAATTAAAAAGGAAGGGTAAAAAAAGAATTAAGAACCCTAACCCACAAAACATCAAACAGAAAGTTTCCTGAGTGATGTGGTTAGACTTTCTCTGTGTTCCTCTTACCTCTCTGAATATTTGTGCCTCAGAAGACTGTCTGATATAAAAGAACCTTCAGATTTTGGGGATTCATGGAACCACCAATTTCCTTTTCATACCCTATAAATGTTTCACGAATGCTTCAACAATTAAAAATGACAAAACATCATTCTCCATTGAATGAAAATTACATTTAAAAATACTCTTTAAAATCATTTTTTCTTTTTAAAAAATCCATAAAGAAGATGGAAAAACAGCTGGCATGTTTTTTTTAAAAGCACACATTATTTAACAAAAATAAAATGCAGTGATGTGGAAATCAAAATGAAAAGCATTATGTTGGTATAGTATTTTGCAGAAAGCAACAATCATGAAAAGAGGATAAAAATAGAACATCCAAAATGTATTCACTTGTGTGTATGCATGTGGTTCTGTTTTCTCTGATCTATTTATTTAAAACAAACACACAGTTTACTGGAGTTAATTTAATTGCTAAAATAGTCGGTGCTTTAAAGGAAAATTTACAATTGATTTCAGTTCATTAAAAACTTAGTAATATGGTCCTAGCAGTATCACCTTAGCTGGGTTTAGAAGAGTACAAGTGGAGACCCACAAGAAACTTATGAGGAGGGTGCATCTCTTCCCTCATTGATTCCTTCCCTCTCCCTTCTCTAACAAACTTCTCCGTTTCTTCCTCCTCCTTATCTGTCAACCAAATTACCTCTTTTTCCTCCACTGCTTCTCCATCAATCTCCCTACCTCCTTCTGTATCAACTCATCCCATCTCTGTTTCTCCCCCTTTCTTCTCTTCCCCCTTTCTACCTCTTCTCTTTCCTCTCTCTTCCCCCTTACCCTGCTTGCTGCAGCAGCTGTGGTGTCAGGAAGCTGCTCCAAGCCAGGCCTAGCTGCAGTGGTGGTGGAGTCTGGGAGTTGCTTTGGGCTTGGAGAGCCTCTCAGTCACTTGTGCCACCACAGATCAGCCTGGAGAGCCTCCTGGATGCTGGTGCTGCCATAGCTTGACTTGGAGAATCTCATGGACTCCAGTGCCACCTTGTAGCATCCGTTGTCACAGATTCACTTGGAGAGGTTTCTGCTGTCCTCCACAACTATGGTCAGGCCTGGAGTCTCTTCCAGCTTCTTTCACCACTGAGGCTAGGACTGGAATGGCTCCATTTGGCAGATACCACTAGCTATACAGCTAAGTGCATTGTCTGCATTTGTGCAAGCAATTTTTAATTTGGGGCAAATTTAAAACTCCAATGTCTTTTCAAATGTTTCAGATTTTTCTGCAAACCTGAAGTTCCTCCAAGTTTGCAGAAAAATCTGTTTAGTTTCAATGTGGCTCCAATCTGTGGCTTTAGATATCCACAGATGGGGTCCAGACTTGGCTATTAGATGTATAGATAAATCAATTTAAGATTATACTGTAGGTCTGTACCTTCAGACAATTGGGCTAATTTGTAAATAAATGTCAAAAGGATTATTTCTAACCAAAAAACTCAAAGTACAAAAAGATCTCAGAAATGTACTGCGATTAAAATATGCACTCTTCTTTAGGAATCCTTTCAGTTAGTTGTACCGGCTTATTTTAAACTGGGTGGAGGACTTCAAAAGTTTGTTTAGCTGGAGTGCTGATTCCCTCAAATAGAGGCCAGGCTTGATCTTCATATCCATTTTCACTAAGGGTATGCAGTCTACTTACATGGAGTAGAATAAACACCTGAAAAATACCTTAATTTTATGTTGGGGGGTATTTATTCATCTGAATACAGATTAGATAATCTGATTTGGCTACTGAAATAACTGCAGCTAAATAGGGCCAGTGCCAAGGTTTTTGGTGCCCTAGATGAGGCTACTTACTTGTACCCGCCCCCTCCCCCCAGATCTTTCTGCCCTTCGTCCAGTACCTACCTGCAGCTTGGTCCCCATCGCTTTTGAATCCTGCCCTCACAATGGGGACTTCCAAGCTACTCCAATGATGGGAGAAGAAGAGGGGAACCCTTGGCCCCTGAATCCTACCACTGTATTGGTGGTGCAGGATTTGGGCCAGATCCTGCTGGGCCACCAGACACCATCACTGAAGGTAAAGCCCAGGAGGCACCATGTCCACCTCCCTCCCTGGGGCTGTTCCTGTGGGAGCTCTGTCAAGCCAGGCCATGCTGGGACATGACAGCCAGTTCCTTCTCCTACCCCCTGTGTCCGGTCTGACCTGCTGCTTGCTGCCTGTCTGGGAGGCAAAGGGACGAAACAGTAGCACGACTCCTTCAGTACTGTGGAAGCTCTGTTGGGCCAGGCTTGCTGGCTCCACCTTCTGCACCCCCTCTCTTTCCCACATCTGATCCCCTGCTTGCTGCCTGCCTCCCTACCTGGAAGGTGGAGGGCGGAAGCAGAGGTGTGGTTCCTCAGCATGCTTGAATTCAGGCTGGGGTCAGATGGAGTTCATGGCCAGGACTTTACTTTTCCTTGCATGCACCCCCTTGCCATCCAACAGGGCTCTTCTTCGGGGCTTCTGCAGCCAGCAGACACCCCTGGCAGTGTCACCAGAGAGAAGGACACCTGACTGGCTAGCCTAGCCCCATCTTTGGAGCTTTTGGGATGCTTTGTGGCTGGAGGGGGTGGAGGTGGAGTCTCCTTCATTTCTTCCTGAGAAGGGGCTCTGCCAGGTGCCCAGCCAGGGGTGGAGTTCAGTGGGTTTGCCCAAGTCACTGTGGGCACTTGCTGGCTGCATGCAGGAGCCTGCCCCTATGCCAAATGACGCTATAAGCAATGACCTATCTCACTGACTCCTTAGTGCCTGCCCTGCACCCAAATGAAAGTTCATATTATTCAGCTTTTATTCTGGTGCGGCTAGAACTTGCTGAGTTGCACCACTGTGGTGGCAGTGGTGGCACCATAATTTGGCAGGTGAACTCAAAAAGCATTTAAAGAGACTGCAGTCTCTTTAATGCCTTTTTTCTTCATTGTTTTCAACAGAGGATAGGGTCACCATTTTTGGGGTGTATAAAATTGGACCCCCTGGTTTAATCTTTTTGAAACTTGGGGAGAGGGGTTGAGGACAAGCAAATTTTGTGCCTCTACCTCAAAAAATACCTCCCTAGCACTGAATACTCCCAGATCAATTCTCCGTTATACCTTAAGGTGACAGTCCCTATAGGGTAGAATGGAGCCAAATAAATTCAGGTTTCTTGAATATTTACCCCAATCCCAAAACAATGCTGATATTAGAATTTGGGAATATTTGGGGATACCAATTTTTATTTTTAGTCCAGTACACCAGAATGAGGAAAAATGATTTTTTTTGCATACCCCTAATGTTCACTCCATATCAATTATCGATACCCCTCCTTCAACCCAGTCATTTCTGCCGGAATGTAGTGTTTTCTTAATGCATTAGGGGAAAAAAAGAGGAATAGAGCAGAGGGAATCCTCTCATCACTAGAAGGATTAAAAAATGGAACTTCTTGGTTATGGGGTATCTCTACACCCAATACAGACCCAGAAGTCATCAGCACTACATTTCATATCCAGAATTCCATTTTGCCATGAGTGGTCTCTGCACTGCATTTGCCCCTTTCCTGATAGTACTAACAAAATTTGATGGAATTATTATAGTTAAAATTAAAAACCTGTTTTTCCATCAGTTGCTAGGTGTGCATATTACAAAATCCCTGAGGTGAAGATATACAAATTAAATGTTGGTTTGGGATATTACAGTGATATCCTGGACCAGGAATATAAACCTCAAGAGTCTTGGGAATTACAAATATTCCCCCATTAAGCAGTGTGGATTTTCCCCCTCCCCTCCATCCAGTTCAGGAGATTACCAGCAATGCAGCATGCACTTGTGTTTTTCATTGATTTATTGATTTCACAGGCAATAGCATACCTCTCTTCTGGTCAAATCCTTGCAAGGGTGGAGCTGAGCTCCCAGCTATTCAGCTTTGGAGATAAGCCCACAGAGATCTGCAGTTATACTTCTCATTTTGTGAAAGGAAAAACAACAACAACATAGCAAGGAAGGATGAGGGCAGCAATGGTTTGTTACCTGGCTGGCATGTCTTCTCCTACCTCCCAGATGCTAACAAATTTCTCCCCACACATGACGTCCTGGTAGTCCAGGATGAAAAATATACAGAAAGCCATCTGAGAGTTTTATTATTGTAATCAACTTGTGTCATTTTAACTGATATATTGTTTGGTGTATGTTGTACATCACTAGAACCTGGCATGAGGAGGTGTCACACAGCAGGGGACCAGGAAGAACCTTCTACTGGCTGCCACCACTCTGATAAGGGTCTGTTTTGGGAAGGCCCAGAGCACCCACCCAACCCCTGTGTCTTCCTTATTAGCAAGGATCTTTTAACCATGACCAAAGAGACATGAGAACCCAGGCAGTTTATAACCCAAGAAGCTTAATATAAGTGCTCTAGAACAACAAGTGGGTAGCAAAACAGTACAACAGTGAAATAAGAAACAGTAAAGGTTGGTGCAAATAAATAAATAGCCCTAACAGAACTATCTGAACATTTCCCTTCCTCTAATACTGAAAACTCACCCTCCTTGAGTGAAGGAACTGTCCTGCTGCTGCTGTTCCAGAGAACATTTCACCTCTGTCTGCAGCCTCTTTAGAGAGAACAAACTTCCTTTCCAGCCAAGCCTTTTATGCTTTACTCCCAGGTCCCACACCCTCTTGGCTAGTTGTCCCTCCAAAACTCTGCCATCCAATCAGAGGAGACAGGAGAATAGTGGCAGCACAGTGAAAGACCAGTTATTTTGTTACTTTGATCCGATCAGAGGGACAGAAGGAATCCTGGAAGATGTAGGCCCCTGTATCTACTCCTAGGTAGCCTTCTCTTTGCCCTCTAGGCAGCACTAGGCCTCAGATCATGACACGGTAATTAAGTAGCAGCAGCAGTAATAGTAATAGTAGTATAACCAACAGCTCCCTATTTTTTTTTTAATTAGTCTATATGAGATTTTGTATAAACTAAATAAAGTGATGCACACATTATGTCAGCAAATTTGGAAAATGCAGCAGTGGCCACAGGATTGGAAAAGGTCAGTTTATATTCTAATCCCAAAGAAGGGTAATGCCAAGGAATGTTCAAATATCGCACCATTGCACTCATTTCACACGCCAGCAAGGTCATGTTAAAGATCCTACAAGCTAGGCTTCAGCAGTATGTGGATCAGGAACTACCAGAAGTACAAGTTGGGTTTAAGAGAGGCAGAGGAACTAGAAATCAAATTGCCCACATTCGCTGGATTATGGAGGAAGCATGGGAGTATCAGAAAAATGTCTATTTCTGCTTCATTGACCAAGCTAAAGCCTTTGATTGTGTGGATTACAACAAACTGTGGCAAGTCCTTAAAGAGATGGGAGTGCCAGCCCACTACACATGTCTCCTGAGAAACCTATATAAGAGTCAAGAATCAACTGTCGGAATGGGATATGAAGTAACTGATTGGTTTAGAATAGGAAATGTAGTTCGACAAGGATGTATATTATCACCTTGCTTATTTAATTTATATGCATTCCACATGATGATCATGTGGAATGCTGGCCTGGATGAAGCACAAGCTGGAATTAAAACTGCCGGGAAAAACCTCAGATATGCAGATGACACCACTCTAATTGCAGAAAGTGAGAAGTACCTAAAAATCTCTTGTTGAGGGTGAAAGAGGAGAGCACAAAAGTAGGCTTGAAATTCAACATAAAAAAAACTACAATCATGGCATCCGGCCCCATCACACCTTGGCAAATAGAAGGGGAAGACATGGAAGACATGACAGACTTCACATTTCTGGGATCCAAGATCACTGCAGATGGTGACTGTAGCCATGAAATTAAAAGTTGTTTGCTCCTTGGGAGGACAGCTATGGTGAACCTAGGCAGCATAATAAAAAGTAGAGACATCACCCTGCCAACAAAAGTCCGTATAGTCAAAGTGATGGTATTCCCAGTAGTAATGTATGTCTGTGAGACTTGGACCATAAGGAAGGCCGAGCACAGAAGAATAGATGCTTTTGAGCTGTGGTGCTGGAGAAGAATCTTGAGAGTCCCTTGGACTCAAATTAGTCAGTCCTAAGGGAAATCAATCCTGACTGTTCCCTGGAAGGTCAGATGCTGAAGCTCAAATACTTTGGCCACCAAATAAGAAGGGAGCATTCACTGGCGATGATCCTGATGCTGGGAAAGACTGAAGGCAAAAGAAGGGGACGGTAAAAGATGAGATGGCTGGACAGCGTTACTAATGTAACTAACACGAATTTGAGCTGACTTTGGAGGATGGTGGAAGACAGGAAGCCCTGACATGACTTTGTCCATGAGGTCGCAAAAAGTCAGACTCAGCTGTGCAACTGAACTACAACAACATAAACTAGCATTTACTTGGTTTTGAAGCTAGTTTCCAAACAGCAACAACAAGAGAATGGAAGATTTCCCCCCCCCTGAGACTAATTTCAAAATGAGGAAATTTTGTGCTCCCAATTATGAGTTCCATATGCTCCCAGACTTTTGCAAAGTCCCAGACTTTTACATGAGCATTGAAGACATCATCATCATTTTTTCAATTTATAAACCACCCTCCCCCCAAAGGGCTCAGGGTGGTGTACATCATAAAACATACAATAAATTAATTAGGCACCCATTACATTAACCGGTTTACAGAATAAAACCATTAAAATAAATTCCACTCAGTGATAGCATTCAGAATAAATCCCTCTCCCTCTGTAGCACTTGGCCCAATCATGGGCCAAATGTGGTGGAAACTGTTGCTGTCCTCAACCGTAAGCCTGGTGGATGATCTCTGTTTTGCGCACCCCGTGGAACTGCACTTGATTGCACAGGGTGTGGATGTCACCTGACAGAGAGTTCCACCAGGCAAGCCCCAAGGCCAAAATTTTCCTGACTCTGGTTAAGGAAAGCTGGACATCTCTTGGACCAGAGATCAACAGTAAATTCTCATCTAAGTGCAGAGCTCTTTCAGGAACACACCAGGAGAGGTGGTCCTGCAGATATGTTGGTCCCAAACCATAAAGCCCATTGGAGGTTATAACCAAACCCTTGACATGGATCCAACTAGTGCAGCTGGCATAGCACTGGTTAGATATGTGCTGTCATTGGGATATCTGTAAGTACCCATGCCTCTGCATTCTGGACCAGTTTTATTTCTGGGTCAGCTTCAAGTGCAGCCCTACATAGACTAAGTTACAGTAATCCAGCCTTGAGGTGATCATTGTATGGATCACTATTGCTATGTCAGGGCAAAAAATAAAGGAGGCCAGTTGCCTAACTTGATGTAGTTGGAGTAATGCCAGTCTGGCAACATTTGCAACCTAGAATCATAGAGTTGGAAGGGACCTCCAGGGTCATCTAGTCTGACCCCCTGCACAATGAAGGAAACCCGCAAATACCTCCCCCTAAATTCACAGGATCTTCATCGCTGTCAGATGGCCATCTAGCCTCTGTTTAAAAACCTCCAAGGAAGGAGAGCCCACTACCTCCCGAGGAAGCCTGTTCCACTGAGGAATCGCTCTAACGGCCAGGAAGTTCTCCCTAATGTTGAGCCGGAAACTCTTTTGATTCAATTTCAACCCATTGGTTCTGGTCCTACCTTCTAGGGCCACAGAAAACAATCCCACACCATCCTCTCTATGACAGCTCTTCAAGTACTTGAAGATGGTGATCATATCACCTCTCAGCCGCCTCCTCTACAGGCTAAACATCCCCAGCTCCTTCAACCTTTCCTCATAGGACTTGGTCTCCAGACCCCTCATCATCTTCGTCACCCTCCTCTGGACCCATTCCAGCTTGTCTACATCCTTCTTAAAATGTGGTGCCCAAAACTGAACACAATACTCCAGGTGAGGTCTTACCAGAGCAGAGTACAGCGATACCTTCTCATCATGTGATCTGGACACTATACTTCTGTTGATACAGCCCAAAATTGCATTGCCTTTTTAGCCACTGCATCACACTGTTGACTCATGTTCAGCTTATGGTCCACTAAGATCCCTAGATCCTTTTCGCACATATTACTGCTAAGACAAGTCTCCCCATCCTATAACTATGCATGGGATTTTTCCTACCAAAATGTAGAACTTTACATTTATCCCTGTTAAAATTCATTTTATCTTAGTAATCACATCCATTCTTTCTAAATGTTCCAGGACCGACTGTTTGATGTGTTCTAATATTTTTCCAGGTATAAACGTCAAGCTGACAGGTCGGTAGTTACCCGAATTCTCTTTTTTCCCCTTCATGAAGATAGGGACAACATTTGCCCACCTCCAATCTTCTGGCACCTCTCCTGTTCTCCAAGAATTCTGAAAAATAATAGCCAGAGGCTCAGAAATTACATCCGCAAGCTCTTTTAGAACCCTTGGATGCAGTTCCTCTGGCCTTGAGGACTTAGTTTCATTTAAAGAAACTAGGTGTTTATGTACTACTGCTATGCTGATCCTAGGTTGGAACTTCATAACCTCCTTATATGTTCTGTTTTTGCCATGTTGAGCACAGTTTCCCTAGAAGACAAGACTGAGGAAAAGTAGAAATTGAGCAGTTCCGCCCTCTCTACATTACCCATTACAATTTCACTTTCCTGCCCACGCTATGGGCCTACAATGTCTTTGCTCTTTTTCTTACTCTGAACATAAGAAAGGAACCCTTTTTTGTTGTTTTTAGCATCTTTGGCCAGCCTAAGCTCATACTGAGCTTTAGCTTTCCTAACTTTTTCTCTACAAGCACTGGTGATTTGTTTATATTCATCCTTGGTTGTAAGGTCCTCCTTCCAATGCCTAAAGGAGTCTTTTTTATTTCTCAAGTCTTTAGAAAGCTGTTTATGCAGCCAACTCGGTTTCTTTAGGCTTTTTCCATTTTTTTCTTCTCATAGGAATTGTCTGTGATTGTGCTTTCATTATTTTGCCTTTAAGAAACTCCCACCCCTCCTGAACCCCCTTCTTCCCAAGTATTTCTGACCATGGGATTTTATCCAGCATAATTCTAAGTTTATCAAAGTTTGCCTTTCTGAAGTCCAACCTATAGGTCTGATTACATATAGCTTTTCCCTTCCCTAAGACGGTAAATTCCAAAATCATGTGGTCACTACTGCCCAGGGTGCCCACTATTTCTACTTCATCAATCAATTCTTCTTTGTTGGTGAGAATCAAATCCAAGATAGCAGATCCCCTTGTTTCCTTCCTCACTTTCTGGAAAAAGAAGTTGTCAGCAAGACAAGTCAGGAATCTATTTGACTTTTGGACTTTCGGGGTAGGAAAATGCCGAGCTGAGCTGCTTCTCATTAAGGGAGCAGGCTGGAACTTCTGTTCGGGGTAGTGGAAGGCAAACTAATGCCTACTGCCTACTTCTCTCAATCAGAGATTAGTCCAAGATATGCACAGAAAACTTTGAGGAGATTTACCTTGGCTAAAAGGAAGTCCCCGGGGGGGGGGCTTCTTTGAGGCTTTGAGGGGTCTCCGGAGAAGAGTTGCATTTTCATCATCTGCAGAAGTTTACAGAGTCATTTATTTGACATAAGCTCGACAGAATCCTAACCTTCTTGGACATTACTAAACATCTAAAGCTATACAAGACCGGTGTGGATCTGGATAACTTGCAGAAAAGGTACAGATTACTATCTTTCATTCCGGGACTATTTAAAGTTAAACAGAATAAATTCAGAAGGTGGGAAATGGAAATCTAGAAAGCTTGAAAGAAGAAGGGATGAAGAGGTGAAATTTGGACTTTTTTAATTTAAAGGACAGTACTAAAAAGTGAGAAGGAATTTATTGTTTGGTCTACTTGCGGTTTTGAAAAAACAGCACCATTGTCACAGACCTGCAGCATATACAGTCAATACAGGAAGTACGTCAAGTATCGTGAGATCTCTTTACCAGCGAAAATGGGATTTGGTGGCAAGTAAAGCAGGGAGTATCAGATGAAAAGCCTACTCCAGGATTATAATACCATAGGAAAACATCAGCGGTCATTACAAGGAGGTCAAATTAAAATAATATTTTTAGTATTTTAAACAATTTTATTGATAACTTATGGTAACAATTTCCATTAATAACTTCTTTTCATCTATCCCATATGCTTCTTTCTAATCACCCCTCCCCCCGTTACTTGACCCCTGCCAGTGTTATTTACTCGAAATACTAACATTAAAAGGTACCCTTAATTCCTAAGAACTAAAATTAATATTCTTCTTTCTTCTAAAGTTTAATCATTATCAAAAAATTGTCCAAAGTCCTTTTACTTTCCACTCGTCTTCTACATAACTTCTAAATTTTTTCCACTCCCTTTTAAAAGCTTCTAAATCATAGTCTCTTAAAGTTGTTGTTAATTTTTCCATCTCACTCCATGTCATAACTTTTACAATCTAATCCCATTTTTCTGGTATTTTTTCTTGCTTCCATAACTGCACATACAGTGTCCTAGCAGCTGAAAGCAAGTACCAAATTATAGTTCTATCTTCTTTTGGGAATTTTTCCATTTGTAATCCCAACAGAAAAGTCTCTGCAGCTTTCTTGAATTCATATCCCAAGATCCTAGAAATTTCTTGTTGGATCATCTGCTAATAATTTTTGGCTCTTTCATAAGTCCACCACATATGGTAGAAAGAACCTTCATGTTTTTTACATTTCCAACGTCTGTCTGGCATCTTGTTATTCATCTTTGCCAATTTTTTAGGAGTCATATACCATCTATACATCATTTTAAATCAATTCTCTTTAATAATCTGACATGTTGAAAGTTTCATAGAGTTCTTCCATAAATATTCCCATGTATCCATCTGTATTTCTTTATTTACATTTATTGCCCATTTAATCATTTGAGATTTCACTACTTCATCTTCTGTAGACTATTTTAAAAGTAACTTATAAGTTTTTGAAATTAATTTTTCATTATCTCCAAGCAGAACTTTTCCCATTTCTGTTTGCTTTCATCTTATTCCTTCAGTTTTAATATCATTTTCCACCAAACTCTTTATTTGTTGCATTTGAAACCAATCGTATTTGTTATTCAACTCCACAGCAGTTTTCAATTCTATTTTGCCACTTTGTATTTTTAATAGTTGATTGTATGACAGCCATTTTTCCTCACCTGTCTCAGCTGTTATTTTTATTACTTATGCTGGCAAATTAAAATAATATTTTTAAGGTGTTTGGGACATTAAAAATTGTTTGAAATAATAGAGGTGGTGATGAAAAGATAAATACTATTGGACGTTATTGTTAATTATAGACTTTAAAAGCTTTTTAAGGAAAAAAGAAAAAAAATTAAAGGGAAGTAGGATGTTGCGACCACCAATTTGAAAGAAATAAAAACTTTAAAAATTAATATCTCAGCCTAGGAGGCTCTGAGGACGGCGAAATTAGGCTTGCTGGAAAAAGCAAGCTCTAATCTTTTTAACCTGATAGCGGAATTTTAAATTTGTGAGAACAAAATTTTTGGTGTTTTTAAATGTCAGAGCATAAGCAAACCTGTACAAGGGCTACTCCTCTGGAGAAAATGCAGGAACAATTAGAGGCCATGGAGGCTAGAATGATGAAAGGTATGAAAGAGATGATAACTGCCTCTAAGAAAGAAATCATAGAAGAGATTAAAAAAGATATTGAAGATCTCAGAAATGAGACTGAGGAAACATCTAAGAAAGTGCAGGAGGTAGAAGGGAGAATGAAAGTACATGATTCCACCTCGTTGAAAATACAAGAAAAAGTGGCAATCCATGACTGCAAATTGATGGAGACTCAGATACATCTGAGAGGAGTACCTGAAAAGGGAGAAAGTGACCTAAAAGAATATATAATAAAGATAATTGCAGAATTTTGAAAGAAGATCCTGAAGGGTCTAGAAATATGTATGACTATATGTATAGAGTGAACTCACTTTATGAAAAAAAAAATCTACCAAGAGATGTGGTCATAAGATATATGACAAAGGAAATGGTGGGAAAGTCATGAACACAAATTTTGAAAAGATATTGATAGTGGCAGGCAGCAGAGTAAGAATCATGAAGGAGTTGCCAAGGCAAGTTATAAATGACAGAAGAACATACAGAAAATTGACAGAGAAATTATGGGACAATGAAATGAGGTATAGATGGATAATACCTGAAGGTTTGAGCTTTGAACTTCAGGGAAAAAGAATTACAATTACAAATGAACAGGAACTGTGTAGATTTTATGAAGAAAATAAAGAATTTGCACCATGATGGATTACAAATTATTATATTGGAATGTAAATGGACTAAATTCACCGCAAAAAAGAAGGGCAACATTTCATTGGATTAAAAAGCAAAAATGCAATATAGTTTGTCTACAAGAAGTACATATCAAGCAAAAGGATTATAAATTTTTATGGAATAAACAATTGGGATTAGAATTTCATTCCTTGGCTGAGCAGAAGAAAAGGGGAGGGATTTTTTTTATGTTAAACAGGAATTGGATCCAAAATTAGTATTTAAAGATAAAAATGGAAGATTTGTAGCAGTAGAAATAACGTTGAATGGAGAAAAAACATTGTTATTGGGACTATATGCACCAAATGGGGCAAAGGATGTATTTTTTAAAGATATTACACAACAACTTGATGATCTGACATATGATCAAGTTTTGATAATGGGGGACTTTAATGGAACAATTCAGAATGTATTGGATAGATCTGGACAAAAAAAGAATAATAAAGAAGGAAAATTGCCAAAATCTTTTTTTGAATTGGTTAAACAAGAAAATTTGGAAGATATATGGAGGAAATTTAATTCTGAAATATGGGGCTATACCTTTTTTTTTCAGCAAGACATAATTCTTTCTCTAGAATTGACATGTTGTGGGGCACTAAAGATTTGAGTCTTATAACAAAGAAAATTGAGATTTTGCCTAAAATAGGAGCTGATCATAACCCAATAATGTGGATTACAAATTTGTTGAAAAAAATTAAGAAGATGGAGGTTAAACGAAGATTTATTACAGAATAAAGAAAGAGTGACATCTCTAGAAAACAAGACCAAAGCTTTCTTCCAAGAAAACGACAGAGAAGATATTGAATTCCAGATGGTGTGGGATGCCCATAAGGCAGTAATTAGAGGAATATTGATATCATTGAATAATAAAGATAAGAGGGCAAAAGATAAACATATGTTGGACATTCAAAATGAAATAAAGAAAAAAGAAAGCGAATTAAAGAAAAGCCCAGGGAAAAAGAGAATTATGAGGGAAATTACAATATTGTAAACACAAATCAGACATGTATTAAATAAAGAACTGGAATGGAATTTGAAAAAAATTACAGCAAAAGTCTTTTGAGGGAGCAAATAAACCTGGAAAATACCTGGCCTAGCAATTGAAAAAAAAGATAGAAAGTTAAATTACTAGTAAGATTGTGGCTGATAGAAGAGAAATGGTGGATCAAGAAGGAATAAAAAGAGAATTTTTTAAATATTATGCTAAATTATTTAATGGTGTTAAAATAAAGAAAGAAAAGATGGAACTGTATTTACAAAATATTAAAATAGCACCCTTAACAGAAAATATGAAAGAAGTTTGGAATGCGCCAATTGAAAGAATAGAGATTGAAGCAGCGATCAATGCAATGAAAATTGGAAAGGCACCTGGGCCAGATGGATATACAGCTAAGTTTTTTAAAACCTTTAAAGAGGAATTAATACCGAAACTCCAAAAATTGATGAACATGATAAGATTAAAAGGTAAAATACCAAATACATGGAAGGAAGCAGTGATTTTGTTAATCCCAAAAGAAGATAGATATGTCACAAATGTAAAAAATTATAGACCGATTTCATTATTGAATGATGATTATAAAATATACACAATAATACTGGCAGAACGACTTAAGCAATACTTGATAAATTTTATAAAGGAAGATCAAGCAGGGTTTCTTCCCAAAAGACAGATAAGAGACAATATTAGGACTATTGTAAATATTGTAGAGTATTGTGAAAGACATCCAGAAAAGGAAGTAGCATTATTCTTTGCAGATGCAGAGAAAGCATTTGATAATCTAAATTGGGACTTTATGTTTGCAGTTATGGAGAAAATGGAGTTGGAAGAAAACTTTATTAGGATGATAAAAGCAATATATACTGAACAACATGCAAAGCTATGTATAAATGCAGACCTTACAGAAGATATGATAATTAGTAAAGGTACAAGACAACGGTGTCCGCTCTCTCCATTGTTGTTTATAATGACACTTGAAATCTTACTGATGCAAATTCAAGAAGACAAAGAAATAGAAGGATTAAAAATAAAAGGATTTACTTATAAAATATAGAGCATTTGCAGATGATATAATGTTTATAAATGAAAACCCCACTCAAGTAACACCTTTGCTGTTAGCTAAAATACAAGAATATGGAAAACTGTTGGGATTTTATATAAAGAAAAATAAAAAAATATGTAAAAATATGCAAGTAAGTAAACAAAAGGAGTTACAAAAACTAACGGATTGTAGAGTTACTTTGAAGGTAAAATATTTGGGTGTGGAGATAACAATGAAGAATATTGATTTGTTTAAAAATAATTATGAGAAGTTATGGCGTAAAATAGATGAAGATATGATAAAATGGAATAAACTTAATTTGTCATTGCTGGGAAGAATAGCTGCAATTAAAATGAATATTTTACCAAGAATAATGTATCTATTTCAAACTATTCTGTTTGTGAAGGACAGCAAACAGTTTAACTGATGGCAGAGGAAAATCTCAGAATTTGTGTGGGCTGGAAAGAAACCAAGAATTAAAATGAAAATTTTAACAGATGCAAAAGAGAGAGGAGGATTCAAATTACCAGATTTAAAACTATATCATGAAGGGGGGAGTGGTCTGACCAATATCCGGTCAGGAGCTTTTGCCTAACGCTCTCCCAGCTGTCTCCAAAGTTATATCTTTTTTCACCCCTTTAACTATATTTTTTGAACTTTTGAAAGATGCCTCCGAAAGGGGGGAAAAAAACCAAGCAGAAGGAAAAAAGCTTTCAGCCTTTAACTAACTTCTTGGAACAGCCGTCCACCTCCCACGCAAGGTTGGAGAGAGATGAGGAACCAGAAACTGAAGATAGCCCTCTCACTGTGAATTTATTGTCTCAAGCTATGTCTAAATTAAGACAAGAAATACGAGAGGACATAACTTCTATGCTTCAACCAATGTTTTTTTTTTTTATATATGAATATATTTATTGTTTTAGTCATTTACATTGAGCTTATCCTTTTTCTCATACAGAGTATACATCTGAATCTCTATCTCCCTTTACAAAGTATTCTTGCTCGGTCCTTTTAGTTTAAATGTTCTTATATCAGTCCATATTGAGGTCTTCTTGCTTCCAAGTAGTACCGTCGTTCTTTAGTCTTCTCCTTCTAGGCCTTATTAAGTCCATTTTCTCTTTCACCTTCATATTCTTGTCACTTCCGAGCTTTTCCTGCCCTGACGATAGGGATGAGAATGTTTTAGTACATAGGATTTGATTTCCTATCACATTCATCAATCTATTTTTCTCTTCCCTAATCCCTCCCTCCCTCCCTTGCGTGCTCAACTTTCTAGCCAGGGGCACAAATTAAGAAGCTTCCACCGAATGTCCCGCCGTTGACCTTCTAGTGACCACTTTAAATATGGATACCATTTCTCCTTTATCCTTTTTGTTTTTGACCCCCATTGTTCATCACGATTAAGCATAGCTATAATGTCCGACTGAACATATTCAAATAAATAATTATGCCAGTTTTGCTCCGTCCATTTGGTTTTATCCTTCCAGCCAAAGGCTATTACGGCCTTGCCAGCTAGCACCATTGCTTTGAATAGATCCAGCCCTTCTTTATTGATTCCGTATTTATTTAATATGCTCCCGAACATTAAATCTAGATCTATCGTTGGTCTTATAGCAAAAAAGTTATGGATATGCTCTATTACCTTTTCCCAAAAGGGTTTAACTTCTGAGCATTCCCACCACATGTGGGAATACCATCCTTTTTTCTTTCCACAGTGCCAACAGTTAGAATTCAAACCCTGGAACATATTGGCTAATGTTGCTGGTGTTCTGTACCATTTTGTGAGGAACTTTAACTCCAGTTCTCTAAATTTATGCATTTTGAGCTGATGTATACCTTTCTTGAGACTGTCAAATACATTATCTGCTAAGTTGGTTTCAGAGCTCCATTTTTTTTTAACTAAATTTTTTATCTCCTCCTTATCCGTCGTCATTTTCTTATATATCCTTCCTACTGTCCCTTTCTTTGTTTTTATCATCCCTTTTAACAACTCCTCCATTGGTTCTCCTTCAGTCACCAATCTGTCTTCTATTGTCTTCCTAATTCTGTTATATAATCCTGTTATTTTCAGCCAATATTTCCTACCTATTTCATCGTATAGCGTTTGCAATGGTTTGAGTGTCTGCCCAACTAACATATCTTGTAGCTTGTTATACCCTTTTTTACTGAGTACTCTCCACCATCCTTTATCGTCATTCTTTTCATCCAAGGCCTCTAATGGGGTTTGTTTAGATGTTCCCTTTAACCATTTTAATTGCCATTTTCTCCAAATCATTAGTGCTGTTTTCCTCGGTCCTGTTTCTAATATGTTAACTTTGATCTTGCGTCCAGTGAAAACCCCTAAATTCCCTATTCCATTATTTGCCTCATTCTCTACTCTTACCCACTTCCTCTCCCTTTCCTCTCCTATTTCCATTAATGCTTTTAATTGAAATGACTCATAATAACTCCTCAGATCTGGGGCCCCCCAACCCATGTTTGTATTATGCGCATATATGAAATGCCTTGAAACTCTACTTTTTTTGCTACCGAATATCCATTCTTTTATTTTCGCGTTCCAACTATCGAGTTTTTGTTTTTTAATTTCTAAAGGTATCGTTTGGAATAAGTACAATAGTTTCGAAGTCCAAAACATTTTCGCTATATTAATCTTGGTTGTTATGTTTGACATCTTCTTGCCCCATCTCTTCATATCTTTTACTATCGTACTCCATATTCTGTTATAATTCTTTTCTACCAACTTTTTAACATTTTTGACTAAGTCTATTCCTAAATATCTGATTTTCTTGACCCCTAGTCCTATCCCCGTTCGTTCATGAATCTCTTTCCTTTCCTCTTTTTTTACATTAATGTACATTATTTCTGATTTTGCCATATTGATTTTTAGTCCTGAGTTTGATTCAAAGTCCTCTAATATAATCTGTATCTCCTTTACTGCTTCTTTTGGATTGACCATGACTATAATCAGATCGTCTGCAAACAAGTTCAACTTAATTTCTTCCTTGCCTAAATGACATCCTTCAATTCTCCCCGAGTTTCTAAGACGTTGGGCTAACTGTTCCATTGCCATTATGAAGAAAAAGGGGGAGATCGGGCATCCCTGCCTAACTCCCCTCTGGATTGCAAATTGTGCTGTGTGTTCTCCATTAAGTCTAACTACAGCTGTACCTTCTCTATATATCTCCTTAAATGCCCTTATTGTTGATTGACTTATCCCATATTTATCCATAACTGTCCACAAAAAATTATGTGACAATGTATCAAAGGCTTTATAAACATCTAACTTCAATAACGCCAATTTCCCGGACTTGTTATGGCTCAAGACATTTATTATGTTTCGGATTGGATGTGCAATGTTCCTACCTTCTACAAAACCATATTGATCTTCTTTTATAACTTTTTGTATAATATTTTTAAGCCTATTGGCCATTACTTTGGCAAAAATTTTATAATCCTGATTCAATAGGCTAATTGGTCTGTATGATCCTACTTCTTGAGGATCCTTTTGGGGTTTTAAAATCACTGTGATTTCTGCCTTTCTCCATGTGTCTGGAGCTATGCCCCCTTTAAGTATATTATTAAATACTTCTTGCAATTCTGGTACTAATATTTCTCTCATTTCCTTATAAAATTCTGCTGAGAATCCATCCAGTCCAGGAGATTTTCCTACCTTTAAACTATCTATCACTCTTTCAATCTCTTGTCTTGTTATATTGTCCTCTAATCCTCTCTGCTCTGTATCTGTCAACCTTACTCCTATCTCTTCTTCTCTTCTTCAAAATCCTTCACTCCTTTTTCTCCATATAAGTCTTTATAAAAAGTCTCAAATGCTGCTTTTATTTCCTCTGAATTCTGTGTTAGCTTTTTATCCACTCTGATACTTCTCACACTTTGCCTTTGTTTCTTATTTTTTAGAAAATTTGCTAGTCTCTTAGCTGAGTTAAGAGTATTTCTCTGGTATTCATTTTTTACCATGACCTGTTTCCTCCATAATGCCATAGAGTCTAGATCATCTAGTTTTTTCTGTAAATCCCTAATTAACTTGTGTCTAATGGGGCAAAACTTCTGAACTTGGTCTTTTTGCAGTTTACCTAATTCTTGAAGCCTGCCTTCTCTGTCTGCATACCATTTTTTCTTTATCTCCTTTTCTTTCATAATACATTGTCCTCTGATCACCGCCTTAGCTGCGTCCCATAAGATATTTGTTCCCACTGTACCTCTATTCTCTTGAAAGAATAGCTTCGTTTGTTCCATAATATGTTTTTTATCCTTATCCTTAACCATAACCATATTATTGTATCTCCATATTCTTTTGGTTTGCTTATATGTTGTTTTAAATTCTACACTTATCGGGGCATGATCCGATATCCATATTGGGTGGGTAATAACTTTTTTAATTTCCCAGTTGCATGTTCTATTAATTAATACATAATCTAAACATGAAGTCGTTTTATATCTCCCTGAGAAGTATGTGGGTTCAGGTACCAATTTAAGAGCTTTATATACTTCAATAAAGTTCCATTGTCTCCAATTTATTATTTTATCCTTATTAACATCCTTATTAAAGTCACCCGCTAATATCACCTCCCCTTCAATAAATTTACTAGCTTTTTTTAGAACTTTTAATAAAAAGGTTTTCTGTCCTGTATTTGGAGCATATATATTTATCAATGATGTTAACCTATTTTCAATCAAACACTTAACCATGACAAATCTCCCTTCAGCATCTCTTATCACCTCTATTGTTCTTATATCATACCTTTTATGAGTTAGGATTGCTACCCCCCTTGCTTTATTTGATCCCCGTGCCTCTGCCAAAATTTCCCAATTTGGGTCACTAATCAAGGGTCTTTTATCTCTTTTAGATTTATGAGTTTCCTGGAGCCAAACTATGTCTATATTTTGTTGTTTAAGGAATCTAGAGAGCTTGTATCTCTTTAAGTCTGATCCCAAGCCATTGACATTCAGTGTCAGCATCCTTAATGTTTTATCCATATTTAGATCGAAAACTACCATTCTTTTGTACCCCTGGCTGAATACCTAGTTTACTTTTGTACCCCTTCCCATTCCCAAATACCTCTTCCCTCCCCTTCCCCATCTCTCCCCCCCCTTTGTGTAGAGCCATAGACTGAGGATGATCACTCATCCCTTCTCTACACCTTGAGCAAGCGTACTCCCCCCCCTCCCGGGTTATGTTACTACTTATTTAACCATTTTATTTTTATTTGGATACTTCCCTTAATATGTCTCAGTCTCGAGACAGTCTTATCCTTTTCTCCGATCGAGTGGATGCTCCTTCCCCTGGGTCCTGCTCCTGTGACTGGGGTTGGTGAGGTTCCTCCATAGGCATTGGTTCACTGCTCCTCTCATCTGCTCCCAATGTCTTTAATAGCTCCCGTGCCTCTTCAGGGTGCCGTGCACAAAGTCTTCTTCCATCCTGGTAGATAACTAAAGACGCTGGATATGCCCAGCTAAATTTAATGCCGCTTTGATTAAGTTTCTGTGCATAGGGTTTCATTTGAGACCTTTGGTGTAATGTTTCTTTACAAAAGTCTTCTTTCACATAAACTTTTCTGCCTTTAAAAGTTAAGTCTTTGGCTTTTTTAAGTGTTTTGAGGACTCTTTGCTGCAGTTTCTCTCTTGCTAGTTTCATTATAACTGGGCGGGGCGCCCCGCCCTGCCTTCTTGTTTGAAGTCTGTGAGCACGTTCTACTTCTTCTAGTTGTATCTCCATGCCCTGGTCTAATAACAAATCCACCAGTGTTTGCTCTAAATCGCAAGACTTAACTTCTTCTGAAATGCCAAAGAAGATAACATTCTTCCTCCTGCTTCGGTCTGAAAGTTCTGTGGATTGTTTTTTCAAAAGGTCAATTTCCCCTTTATTTTGCAGTGAAAGAGCCTTAGCCTCTGTCGCAACACCAGCGACTGTCTTAAGTTCTGCGCCTAAGCTCTGCATCTGTGTTGTTAAATCAGCCAACGTTGCATGTACTTTAGCTTGAGAATCAAGCATTAAAGTTTGGAACTGTGCTAATTGCTCTGAGAGGCTTTTCACAGTGACCGCCATGTTATCTCAGCTTCCTCAGCCTCCCCTCCTTTTCTTTGATATTATTGCTTATTTAAGCTTACTTATCTTTAAGCCACTTATCTTTTCACTCTGCTCCTCCTTATGTTAGACGTCTCGCAGCCAGTTTCGATGACTCCCGCTTTTAATTACGTTCTTTTACAGCTTGTATCTTTGTTTTCTTAGGGAGAGTGGGGACGAGGCGTCCGAGTCCTAGCGCGTGCGCATTGCTCTCCTATGCTTCAACCAATGTATCAGCGTCTGGATGAATTAGAGAATTCTTGTAAACTGGCAACCCAGACTGCACAAGAAGCCTTAAAAAAAGCTCAAGAGACGACTTCAGATGCATGGACGAGGGAACGAGTTTTAACAATGGACTTCCGTAGCCGGGAGCTGTGCTTAAAATTTAGAGGTTTTAAATCGGATGCGGAAGCCGAAATGGACTTATATATATTCTTGGCAAATTGGCTTGCTGAAGTAACCCACCTGGAAGTCGAAATTCTCCCACTCATTCAGAAAGCATATCGTGTTGGCAAGGTATGTGAAGACAATTCGTCTTATACCAGAGATATTGCGGTGCAGTTCAAGGATTATAGAATGAGGCAAAGAGTCTGAGGCTAGGGAGAGAGGAGGCTTTGACTACAGGGGTTAAAGATTCAGGTCTTTCTGGATCTTCCTCCTGAATTTTTAAGAATCAGAAGAGACCTTAAGGACACAACTGCCAAATTGCGGGACTTAAAAATTAAATATAAATGGCTACAATCAGGCAAACTATGTGTCCAAAAAGGCTCCATTTCGTTTACAGCTTATGACGCAGCTTATGACGCTACTCTCTAAATTAATTCCCTCCTCCCCAACATCAAGAGTTAATAAGAGAAAGGAATGCTCTCCACTCGTTCCTCCAAGGACAACCCGTGCATGTACTGAGGAAGTTCATGTCAATCTGGAAGAAAATATGGACTCTATTTAAAAGACACTGAAGCAACAAGAAAAGGGAAAAGCTGAAGAAACTTATAATTTATATTTATTGTTTTTTTCTTTCAGAATTAAAGGCTGGGTGGGGTCAGCCGGTGAGAGCACCTGGGTAACATCCCTCCTTGTTTAATTCAGCCCAGGTGAAGAAAGAAGGGTTGTTGTTTTTTTTCTTCTTGACCTTAATTTTAAGGTCTCCAGGGACTGAGATATATAGTTAGAATTTATTCTTTATGGATTTTTTTTTGAGAGTAGAAGTAATAATCAAGATATAGAAGAAGAAGGAAAATAAGAAGTTATATTGAATGCTTGTGGTTTTAAGTTTTAAAAAATCTGTTAGGGAAAGCAGCATTGTTAAGCTTAATTATTCCTCTGCTATAAAAAAATAGAAAATATAAATAGACACATATATATATTAAGTGGTGTGGAATGGTAACATATGAGATATTTTTAAGTTGCGTTGTTTTTGATTTGTTATTATGGTACACCTACCTGTTGGAACAGGTAGTAATTGTAATGAGTCTATAATAAAAAATTTAAATGGCAAAAAAAACTATATCATGAAGCAGTCTGCTTAGTGTGGATAAAAGAATGGATGATGCAATTAAACAGAAAACTTTTGGCGTTGGAAGGTCATGGAAATAAATTCGGCTGGCACACTTATATGTACTATGGAAAAAAAAAGATGGATGGTTTTTTCTCTCACCATTATATAAGAAATAATTTGTTGAATACATGGATGAAATATAAGAAATATGGGGATGAGAGAAAACCGTTATGGATAGTGCCAGCAGAAGTGATAAAAATAACAGCAGAAGCGGGTGAAGAAAAGTGGTTGTCATATAATCAGCTATTAAAAATGCAAGGCGGTAAAATAGAGCTGAAAACTGCGAAAGAGTTGAATAATAAATATGATTGGTTTCAAATGTAACAAATAAAGAGCTTGGTGAAAAAAGATATCAAAACTGAAGGAATAAGAAAAGAACAAACAGAAATGGAAATAGTTCTGCTTGGAGATAATGAAAAATTAATTTCAAAACTATATAAACTGCTTTTGAAATGGTCTACAGAAGATGAAGTAGTGAAATCTCAAATGATTAAGTGGGCAATTAATGCAAATAAAGAAATACAGATGGAAACTTGGGAATATCTTTGGAAGAATTCTATAAAGCTTTCAACATGTCATAGTATTAAAGAGAACTGTTTTAAAATGATGTCTAGATGGTATATAACTCCTAAAAAGTTGGCAAAGATGAACAATAAGATGTCAGATAGATGTTGGAAGTGTAAAAAACATGAAGGTTCTTTTTACTATATGTGGTGGACTTGTGAAAGAGCAAAAAAATATTGGCAGATGATTCAACAAGAAATATCTAGGATCTTGGGATATGAAATCAAGAAAGCTGCAGAGACTTTTCTGTTGGGATTATATATGGAAAAAATTCCAAAAGAAGATAGAACTATAATTTGGTACTTGCTCTCAGCTGCTAGGACATTGTATGCGCAGTTGTGGAAGCAAGAGAGAATACCAGAGAAATGGGATTGGATCTTAAAAGTTATAACATGGAGTAAAATGGACACATTGACAAGAATTTTAAAAGACTATGATTTAGAAACTTTTAGGTTGGAGTGGAAGAAGTTTAGAAGTTATATAGAAAAAGAGTGGAAAGTAAAAGGACATTGGACAATTTTTGATAATGATTAAGTCTTAAAAGAAAGAAAAATAGAAATTTTTGTTTTATTAGTGGTACCTTTAAATATTAGTATTTTAAGTATACAACACCGGCGAGGGTCAAGTAATGGGGGGAGGGGGGATTAGAAAAGTAATATATGGGATAGATAAAAAGAAGTAATTAATAATGCGAAGAATTGATTGTTACCATACATTACTAAAATAAAATTGTTTTAAAACAGGAATATATTTGACTTTTCATTTTTAGCAGAGTTGGACAGATGTCCAGGTAATTGAAATCTCCCATGATCACTGTATCCCTTCTCTTAGAAAACTTTGCAATCTGTTGTAGGAGTATCTCATCCAAGTCCTCTGCCTGGCTTGGTGGTCTATAGCAGACCCCCACAATAATATCACCGTTTTTTCTTACTCCTTTTATTTTTACCCAGAGACTCTAAACTGAGTTCTATGTTCAGATTCACATATTTCCTCACAAGTATATACCTCCTTCACATACACTGCTACGCCTTCACCCTTTCTCATTTGCCTGACCCTTTTAAATAAGTTGTACCACTGAATCCTAATATTCCAGTTGTGAGTGTCATCCCACCAATTTTCAGTAAGGCCTATTATGTCATAGTCTCCTTCCCATATTAGGACTTCCAGTTTCTCCTGTTTGTTTCTCATACTCTTTGCATTAGTGTAGAGACATCGGAATCCACGTTTTATACATCCTGAGGGTTTAGTTTCCGTACAAACCTGCAAGTTCACATTACCTAGCATATGCACCACTCTCTGCAAATCTTTAATGTTCTTATCCCCAGTTTCTGGCATCATATGAGGCTTTGAATTACTGTCTTGCTCCCCCAAACAATTTAGTTTAAAGCCCTCCCTAAAGTTAGCAAGGCTGTTACCGAACACCATTTTCCCTACCGCCGTAAGGTGCAAATCATAAGGAGGCATCCAGGAGCACCATAGATAAGGAGGCATCCAGGAGCACACCCATGCTCAGTTGATGCTGGTGTTAGTGGCATGCTGTTCAGAGCTGGGAGTTGGCACCCCAATCTTGGATCACCCCAGTCACAGGATCTCCATCTTTGATAGATTCAGTGTCAGCTGGCTCTGTTTCAACCACCCACTCATGGCCTCCAGTCCCTCAGCCAAATTAGGCTGGGTGGCATCCATCCTTCAACAGATATAGCTAGGTGTCATAAGTGTATTGGTGACAACCTATCCTGAAACGTCACACCAGTAGGGCAAGGGAGCTCATGTAGATGTTAAACAACATAGGAGAGAGGCTTGCCCCTTGGGGAACCCTGCACACCAAATGGTGACAGGGTGATACCCTCTCTCCTAGCATCACCCTCTATCACCCTTTGTCCCTTATTCTGGAGAAATTAGATAAATTCATGGACCCATGAACTCCTAAGTCAGCAAGGTGGTGGGCCAACAGGTCATAGTTGACCATGTTGAACACTGCTGTCAAGTCCAATAACAACAGCAGTGCTGACCCAACTCAATTCAGTTGCCTGTGGAGATCATCTGTGAGGGTGACTAGTGTTGTCTCTGTCCTGTGGCCAGGGTGGAAGCCAAATTGGAATGGGTCTAGAGCTGACATGTCATCCAAGAAACTCTGGAATTGCTCTGGAATTACCTTGCCCAGAAATGAAAGATTTGAGACTGGGCAGTAATTGGCAGGATCAGTGGATCTAAAGATGGATTTTTCAAGAACATTGTTACCACAGCCTCTGTTACCACAGCCTCCTTGGCCCCACTGGATAGACCCCAAAACTAGGGGACATATTGATAATGTCCATCAGGGGTCCTGTATTCCATCTCCCCTGCCCTTCACCAGGCACAATGGACATGAGTATAGGAGGCATGTGGTTGGCCTGACAGCACCCAGGATCCTATCAACATCATCATGAGAGAGTCAACTGAAGACAAAGATGGCCAAGGGGCCTTGAGTTCCCTTACTGTATCAACAGTGATTGGCAGGCCATGGCAGAGTGACAGGACTTTATCTGCAAAGAAGATCATGAATGCCTCACAGCTAATGGTCAAAATAGGAGTCGATTGCACCTTTAAGACCAACTTAGTTTTATTCAGAACATAAGCTTTCGTGTGCATGCACACTTCTTCAGATGAGGAATGAAGTACTGTAAGCAGAGCCATATATAGCCAGTGGGGTTTGGAATGCCAAGTGGTACAAAGTTAAAATCCAATAGCAGAATAGTAAAATTAACAAATTCAGAAAACCTTTGATCTGGGTTGCATTAGCATGGGAAACCATAATCCAAACCCCACCAGCTATATGTGGCTCTGCTTACTGTACCTCATTCCTCGTCTGAAGAAGTGTGCATGCACACGAAAGCTTACGTTCTGAATAAAACTAAGTTGGTCTTAAAGGTGCAATCGACTCCTGTTTTGTTCTACTACTTCAGACCAACATGGCTGCCTATTTAGATCTAGCTAATCGTCAAATTTCTCAAAGGTTGGACTCTCCCTGAAAAGGAGATTGGAGACCTTATTACCTTAAATAATTGTGTTGGGCAAGAGCTAGCAGATGCAATGGAAGTTGTAGAGAAATCTATTTTAGCAGCTTTCACCACCATCTCATCTATTTTCATAAAGGACCTATAGGATGTTCTTGCAGCTTCATCACAAGTCCAATGTCAAACTTGCTCTAGCCATCTATGCACCTTTGATTTCTACACAGCTGCTCCCTTCACCCAAACTTTGCTGTAGGCAACAGAAGTCCTCACAGTGAGATCTTAGTACTGGAAAGATCCCCTGGAGTGCAGTTTTCCAGGGGATCTTAGTACTCAGCAATGAAGGGGGGGAGGGGGGGTGATTACCTTTTCTTGTCTGACAGCATTCTAATTTCAAAGAGCCATGGGATATGTAATTTTCAGGGGAGCCAAGTACCCCAGTGACTACTTCAGTGCCCTAAAGTTCAATCCAATGCTAAATTACTCCATCTAAGGCCTTTGAAATCAATGGGTTTAGAGTGCAGTAATCCTGCAGAAGACTGCATTGCTTGAAATCTATATTTCAGCATAGGATGCTCCACCCTCATTGGTGCCACCCCCTTGTACCAGATTATGAAAAGATTATGGGAAGAGGGAATTAGGGTTACTGCACCCAGATCTGTCCTCCTTATCCCTGGAGTGTGCCTTTTTTGCTATAGGCCAAGATCTCATTTCTTCCTTCTAGGCCTCACTGAGGACATTCTAATATGCGCCTCCCTCCAGCCCTTCTGATTAGCCTAAACCCAGTCTCCTGGCTCTGCCCTTCCTGCCTGGAACTTTACCTGGGCCAGGAACTGGAGCACCATCCTATGCCTGCCCCGCCCTGGTTCATCCTCCACTTCCCTCTCACTAGCTAATTCTCAGGCAATTAACTGGCAGACTATCCTTGTCCAAGCCCCCTGAAGTCCTTGCCTGACACATCCCCTCATAGGGTTGCCAAGTCCAATTCAAGAAATATCTGGGGACTTTGGGGGTGGAGCCAGGAGATTTTGGGGTGGAGCCATAAGCAAAGTTGTGACAAGCACAACTGAACTCCAAAGGGAGTTCTGGCCATTACATTTAAGGGAACCACATACCATAAGAACATAAGAACATAAGAGAAGCCATGTTAGATCAGGCCAATGGCCCATCCAGTCCAACATTCTGTGTCACACAGCGGCCAAATATATATATATATATATATATATATATATATATACACACACACACACACACACACACACACACTGTGGCTAATAGCCACTGATGGACCTCTGCTCCATATTTTTATCTAACCCCTTCTTGAAGGTGGCTATGCTTGTGGACGCCACCACCTCCTGTGGCAGTGAATTCCACATGTTAATCACCCTTTGGGTGAAAAAGTACTTCCTTTTATCCGTTTTAACCTGTCTGCTCAGCAATTTCATCGAATGCCCACGAGTTCTTGTATTGTGAGAAAGGGAGAAAAGTACTTCTTTCTCTACTTTCTCCATCCCATGCATTATCTTGTAAACTTCTATCATGTCACCCCTCAGTCGACGTTTCTCCAAGCTAAAGAGCCCTAAGCGTTTCAACCTTTCTTCATAGGGAAGGTGTTCCAGCCCTTTAATCATTTTAGTTGCCCTTTTCTGAACTTTCTCCAATGCTATAATATCCTTTTTGAGGTGCGGCGACCAGAACTGCACACAGTACTCCAAATGATACCGCACCATCGATTTTAACAGAGGCATTATGATACTGGCTGATTTGTTTTCAATTCCCTTCCTAATAATTCCCAGCATGGCGTTGGCCTTTTTTATTGCAAACGCACACTGTCTTGACATTTTCAGTGAATTATCTACCATGACCCCAAGATCTCTCTCTTGGTCTGTCTCTGCCAGTTCACACCCCATCAACTTGTATTTGTAGCTGGGATTCTTGGCCCCAATGTGCATTACTTTGCACTTGGCCACATTGAACCGCATCTGCCACGTTGACGCCCACTCACCCAGCCTCAACAGATCCCTTTGGAGTTCCTCACAATCCTCTCTGGTTCTCACCACCCTGAACAATTTAGTGTCATCCGCAAATTTGGCCACTTCACTGCTCACTCCCAACTCTAAATCATTTATGAACAAGTTAAAGAGGATGGGACCCAGTACCGAGCCCTGTGGCACCCCACTGCTTACCGTCCTCCACTGCGAAGACTGCCCATTTATACTCACTCTCTGCTTCCTATTACTCAGCCAGTTTTTGATCCACAAGAGGACCTGTCCTTTTACTCCATGACTCTCAAGCCTTCCCTACATTAGAAATAATGAAGGATAGGGGCACCTTTTTGGGGGGCTCATAGAATTGGATCCCCTGGTCCAATCTTTTTGAAACTTGGAGAGCATTTTGAGGAGACTCATCAGATGCTACGCTGAAAATCTGGTACCTCTACCTCAAAAGACCACTCCTCCAGAGCTCCAGATACCCCAGGATTAATTCTCCATTATACCCTATGGCCCAGCAGACATTTCCGTCCCTCCCCCCCCCCCCCACATTCTACATCAAATTTATCTTCATTTTCTCTACTCAAAACCATTCTAAAGATTTTGTTAGATAATATAACTGGAAAAGATTCCACAATAAAAGTATCAAAATTACTGAATCCATTCTTGTATCATAGATTCTCATAAAAGGATTAAAATATTTCAGAGTCAGGGCTATGAAATGTAATTAACTTTCAACAAATATTTTTTTTTTATGATTCCTTGACTTATTGGTAGTATCCTGAAGCTCTGGAGGGCCTCCAAACCGAGGCTCCCCTGTCCCCACCTGGGGATTGGCAACTCCACTCATGAGTTGCTGAACTTTCAAGTTTTTCACAGTAACACAGGGCAACAAAAGGTTCAAGTTTACCTTCACACTATGCAAACGACCTCTGCAAAGATTGTGCAACAAACGGAGAGTCTGGGCTCCTTTCTTTTTTTTTTTTTTTAAATTTTAAAATTTTATTAAGCACAGAAAAGAAAATAAAAAGCATAACATAGGAACAACAAAAATACAACACAAATACAACCACCGCTCAACTACAGAAAAGGCCAAACAAACAATCTAAACATCTACAACTAAAACTACAACAAAAAACAATACCCTGACAACCCCCCATTGGGAGAAGGGAAGGTTAAGAAAAACATAGTAAAGACCATTTTCATTGCTCCATAATTACTCTTACTCTTACTTGATGCACTTGGTATAGTTACACTATATCAAAACCTCTACTTTTAACCCAAATATATACCGGGTCCCATTCCTCCCGACACTTCTGTACACTACCATTTCGTAGTCTGGTGGTCAATAAGTCAGATTCTGCAATTTCTAGCAATTTGTGAATAAATTCCTCTCTATTTGGGGTTCTTTCTTCTTTCCAATACTTAGCATACAAAGTTCTAGCGATTGTCACTATATACAATAAAATCTTCAGCTTAGATGTCGGTAAGTTTTCTCTACAGATGTTTATAAGATACAGTTCTGGTACATGCTTCACTTGTATTTTCAAAATTTTTTGGATCCAAATATTAACTTGAGCCCAATATTTTTTAGCCATTTTACATTGCCACCATATATGGAACAGAGATCCTTTAGCTTCACTGCATTTCCAACATTTATTAGAGTAAGAAGGATATATTTTAGCCAGTCTATCAGGGGTAAGGTACCATCTATATATCATTTTATACACATTTTCTTTGAGATCAGCTGGTTTTATTAACTTTATGTTCTGTTTCCATAACTTCTCCCATTCTTCCAATTCTATATTGTAACCGAAGTCCTTCAACCATCTAATCCATGCTTCTTTCACGACCTCATCTTGCATCTTAACTTGTAGCAGCCAATCATAGATCTTGGCAATTAATTTTTGTTTAGATTCCAAAATCAAATCGAACTCCAGATATGAGTTCACAAAACCCTTTTCCTTATCTTTCCGGAATCTGGATCTCAATTGACACTGTAACCACCAGGATAATTTTGAAACTTCCTCTTCAATCAATTCATTCTGATCATTTAATAAGTAAGCATAGTCTTGTTGGTTGTCCCAATTATATAGCTTAGGGTGAGATGATGCCTCTATCGGAGAGATCCATTTCGGAGTATAGTTATACCATACTTTAATTTCTTGCCAGACCTTGTAAAGTGATCTTCTTATTTCATGTCTGAAGAAAGTCCCAGTTTTAATGGGAGTTTTGTACCACATAAAGCTATGCCAACCTTCTCCTAATCCAACGCCTTCAATGGATAGCAATCTTTTATTGTCCAATTTACACCAAGTTCGGAGCCATGCTAAATTACAAGCTTTGTAGTACAAGTTCCAATCTGGAAGGGCTAGACCACCTCTTAACTTAGTATCTTGTAATATCTTCATTTTAATTCTGGCCTTCTTGCCTTGCCAAATGAAAGCTCTAGTCATTTCATTAAGTTGCTGGAAGAAAGATTTAGGTAACGTAATAGGAATCGTTTGAAATAAAAACAAAATTCTCGGAAGGATATTCATTTTAATTGCTGTAATTCGGCCAAGTAAAGAGATTTGAAGATCTTTCCATTTAATGAGGTCTCTACGGATCTCTTTCAAGATTTTTTCATAATTATCCCTGTATAAAGTCCTTAACTCATTTGTCAAGAAAATTCCCAAGTATTTTACCTTCTTTTCATTCTTAAAGCCCGAAAGTTGCTCCAACCTTTCAATTTGGGTTTTTTCCATATTCTTTACCAAGATCTTAGTTTTGTTAACATTCAATTTAAATCCGGACACTTCTCCAAACTCTTTTAATCTTTGCTTTAATAACTCTATTGAGTTTGTAGGTTGTTCCACTAAAAAAACGAGATCGTCTGCAAACGCCAATGTTTTAAGTTCTGTATTATTTATTCTGATCCCTTGAATTTGAGTATCCTCTCTAATTTTTTTGATCAACGGTTCTAAAGTCAATATGAAAAGTAACGGAGATAAAGGACATCCTTGTCTTGTTCCTTGCTCTACTTCTATTGAGTCGGTCGATACTCCATTAAAGTTCACTTTTGCAGTCTGCTTCGTATACACTGCTTCAATCATTGAACAAAATTTTTCACCGCAGCCGACTCCTGCTAAAGTCATTTTGATGAAGTTCCAATTAACATTGTCGAAGGCCTTTTCCGCATCTATCAAAATCGCCGCAAATTCTTTATCTGAATGTTCTCTGTAGTATTCAATCGCATTCAAGAATAACTTCACATTCTGATTCATCAGTCGACCTGGAACAAATCCCGCTTGATCTTCATGAACTAAGCTTGTAATGACTTTCTTCAATCTGTTTGCCAATATAGTCGCGTAGATCTTATAATCACTATTCAAGAGGGAAATTGGTCTATAATTTTTGATTTCTGATGGGTCAGTATCTTCTTTATGGATGAGAGATATTGAGGCTTCTTTCCAAGATTCTGGAATTTCACCCGTATTGTAGACATTTTCAATTACTTTCTTGTATGGTAACAATAATTCATCTTCAAACGCTCGAAAGAATTCAATCGGCAACCCATCTGTCCCTGGTGTCTTATTCCTTTTTTGAGATTTGATAGCTTCAACTATTTCTTGCATTGAAATCGGGCTCTCTAAGCTTGCTTGCTGATCCTTTGTTATTTGTTCCATTTCCACTCCCTTTATATAAGCTTCTTGTTCTGATCGATCCTTCTTCTGCTCCTTGTAAAGATTCCGGTAAAAGTTTTGAATAATAATTTTCATCTGAGCATTCTGAAACCTCTCCTCTTTTGCCTCATTTTTTAACATCTTTATAATCTTTTTCTCTTTCTCTTTCCTCAATCTATACGCCAGCCATCTGCTCACTTTATTTGCATTTTCAAAATAGTTTTGCCTTGTCCATTTCAATTTCCTCTCCATTTCTTCTGCCAAAAGGATGTTAATCTGATGTTGGGTAGTTATGATTTTGGCCTTCACCCCACTTGAATTTCCGATTTTCAATTGTTTCTCAAAACCATCCAATTTTGTTAACAATTCATTATAAGTCTTCCTTTGTTCTCTCTTTCTCCTTGATGAATACCGAATAGCAATTCCTCTGAAGAAAGCCTTGAATGCGTCCCAGATAACTGGGATCTTCGTGTCCTTTTCCAGATTATGCTTTAAAAAATCCTGAATTTCTTTTTTGGCACTTTCTAAAAATTGATTTTCCTTCAGGATCTGCAGATTTAAAGACCATCTAAAATCCCTTTTTTGTTCCTGAAATGAGATCAGAATTGGGCTATGGTCCGAATACGATTGCGGAAGGATATCTACTTGGTTAACTGACATAATCATGTTCAAGGACATCCAAACCATATCAATTCTTGACCAAGATTTATGTGGTTGTGAATAGAAAGTAAAATCTGTTGTAGATGGATTTCTTGTTCTCCAGGCGTCCACTAAATTTAATTCGTCAGCCATTTTTAGAAAAGGGGTAGGTAATAAATTTCGACTCTTCTTCTTCTTCTTTGAAACCTCATATTTTTTATCCATCTTCATGTCAAATATTGCGTTATAATCTCCAACGATACAGTATCTGTCTGATTTAAATTCACTAAGCTTAAGATACAACTTCTGGTAAAAATTTTCTTGGTTTTCATTCGGAGCGTATATGTTCCCGAGAATCGTCTTCTGACCATTCAATTCTACTTCTACAATGAGAATTCTTCCTTCTTCATCTGAATATAAACAGCTTGAATTAATCTGAGGAGAAATATAGATTGCCACCCCCTTCTTCTTTTTCTGCGAGTCACAGGAGGCATATAGATTACCCAATTTCTTATTTTCCAAATACTTTACATTATCTTCACGAATATGTGTTTCCTGTAAGCAAATAATTTGTGCGCCAGATTTTTTCAGTTGTTGAAAGGCCCTCTTCCTCTTTCCGGGTTCATTTAATCCATTAATATTCAACGAAATTATTCTGGTTTCTGATTTGGGATTCATTTTGCTGATTCCTTACTATCCGGTATCTTGGCTTCCTTCCTACTCTGGAGTCTTGTCTTCACCTTATCCGATTTTTTACTTTGCGATGATCCAGGGGGAGATTCCTGAACGTCTTCACCCTCTGGTTCCTCTCCAGACCCCGATCCATTCCTTTCCACGTGTTGATCCCAAAATTCTTCCATCTTTGCCTCACTGGTGATGTTAAATCTTTTCGCTTGAAATGTAAAAAAGAGGCCTTGCGGAAAAAGCCATCTGAACTGGATTTCCTGCTTTATTAGCCAGGTAGACAGTTTCTTGAATTTGAATCTCCGCTGTCTTACACTCCAAGGTATCTCTTTCAGGATTTTTATTTTGTTTCCCTTCCAGGTAATTTCACATTCTCTTGTTTTTCGCAGAACCCGCTCTGTAGTTTCTGTCCGTAAAAATTTTACTTGTACCTCCCTAGGCAATTTAAATTTTCTTATGTAGCTTGATGAAACTCTTTTAGCCCACAAAATGTCTCTTGGGCCTTCTTCCAACACTTCTTCATCATTCACTGTTAAAATGTCCATTATTTTGCTAGGTAAGTCCTCATCTCTCTCTTCAGGTACATTTTGAAAACGAAGAATAGTTACCGCTTTCTCCATTTCAAGTCTCATCAGACGTTCCTCCATCTCTGTTAGTTCTGTTTGGTTCTCTCTGACTATGTTGCTTGTCTGTTTAGTTCGCTCTTCCATTCTATCGACTTTAGCAGTAAGACCATGAACCTGTTGAGTGTTGGCTAATAGTTGCTTTTGAAATTCAGCCAGTTGCTCATTTGTTTTCTTCACCTGGTCCATCAAATCTGTTCTTAGCCCATCTATGGCTTCTTGATTTTTCTTAAATCCAGCTGTCATACTCTTCTGGAGTTTTTCCAGCATATCTTGACTAGCCGAACCTGAGGTCATTTTGCTTCCTCCCGCTGGTGAAGTACCTTGGAGAAACTTTTTAATTTTTGTTTCTGTCATAACAACTTTCCTGATCAGAATCCGACTCTAATATCTCATACCACCTTGAACCACTCTACATAACCTTTAAGTTAATTAGTTAACGGAACAAATCAATTATTATTCAATCAAGCAAATCAATTAAATCAATCAGCAATTACCCAATTAGCATTTAAATCACGTCCCCCAATCAATTATCTCTTATTAATTAATAGTTCAATTTATCCAGAGAAGATCAATTGCTCTTATTAAATTTTGCCACTAATTCATTAATGAACTCAAATCATGCAATAATTAATTAATTATTAATCTGTACCTCAAATCATGCAGTACCCAACCTCCTAATAAACAGGTAATTCAAAAACCCAATCCAAATTCCCCAGCAGTTATACAGTTTCTTTTTTTACTTCTCCCTTCACTTGCTTCTTCCTTCTTCTTCCTTATCTTCTTCTTCTTCCTTGGCTCCTCTGGCTCCCCCGTCCCGTTGTTCTGCTAGTTAAGTCCAGTAGCTCTAGTCCTGACTGGCACACGTTCACAGTTAAGAGTTTTGCTAGTCTATAGAAGAAGGAGGGGGGAGGAAGCGAACGCAGTCACAGCCTTCCCAAGATCTCTAGCTCTCTAGCTCCTCCCTGTTCCTTCCAAATATGGACACCACAAATCTTCAGCAAAGTGCGGCCGTGACAAAAATGCCACTAAGAACCGCAGTCTTTACTCTTTCAGTTGTAATCCCAAAACGCCCAGAGAACAAAAAGCTGAACGCATAAAGGCAAATAGAACACAGGAACAGTCCTAAAAGCGGGTGGAGGGAGAGGGGGGGGGAGGGTGTAGATCTTCTCAGCTCAGGGACACCGTCGGTAAAGCTCCTCTTCACCTCTCGCTAAAAGTCCCGTCCGCCATTACGCCTCATTTCCTCTTCGCCCTCCCCCGGGGCAACAACAGCCAACAGCCAACTCCCACGCCTACCAAGAACAGTCTTTTGCCCCCTTCACTCTCCCCTTCCACTCCCAGTTCACCCCTTCAAAAACAAAGAAAAAGTTCTTCTGAAACCGCAGCTCACCAGACCACCACTCCGCGCAGCTCCTCGCCACTCGCCACCTCGATTCTCCGCCTGCTTTTCCTCTCAAGACCCCAAGACGCGCCGCCGCACCTCCACTCCGACGGCTCCGCTCGGGACCACTTCACCACCAATTTCTTCCTGCTGCTAGATGTCTGTTCGGAAGGTAAGACCCTATACAAGCAGTCTTTTTCTGGAAAAACGGATAGGAGTCACGCTTCCTTCCTCATCTCCCAGATTCCGGAAGCAAAGTTTTGCACCTTAGTGTTGAAGAGACGATGGCCAGGAGGAGAACTGGCGCCGGCTGGGGAACCTCCGCTCCCCCCCGGCAGCCAGAAAGCCCTCCAGACTTCGGAGCGTCCCCTGACAGCTCCTTTAGGGGTACCTCCCGTCAGGAAAGTCCCCTCTATCGTCTCCCAAACAGAGTTCCCACTCGGACTCGAGAAAGGAGCTCCGCGTCACCCCGCCATCTTCCCGGAAGTGAGTCTGGGCTCCTTTCACAGCCATGTTGTTCTGTCTCCTCCTCCTCCCCGCCGCTCCCCTTCAGCCTTAAAGACGCAGGCACACTATCCAAAGAGGAAGGCTTTCCAGGAGACTGAAGCCTCCAGAGGTGGAAAGTCACATGATGGCTGTGGGGGCGGGGCTTCCCCCTGCCAGCCAGCTGACTGGAGGCGGGAAGGAGCCTAAGAAAGTGGGAGAACCCTTGCTGGGACTTGGGGATTGGCAAGCCTATCTCCTCAGCCCAATCCAGGCCTCCATGGCTAGGAAGTCACTATCTGCTGCTGGTGGTCTCACAGCCTGGCCCGGCAACCTCCTGTGACCTTATCAAGAAACATCAAGGGTCATTCCTGATTGTGGAGGCTGGAGTGCTTTCTGGGTCTGAGGAACTCCGCTGTTGTCAGAGGCTATTGGAGTTACAGGGAAGGGGAGAGGATCTAGCTTGGCTCAAGCAACAATGGACTTTTCAGGGGTGTTTGGAGTGCTGCTGTGAAGGCAGGGCTGGGTGCCAAACCCAGACACAGAGCCTCTTGATGATATGTACAGTCAAAAGCTTGATTTATATTCCAACCTGGAGAAGAACTTCTTGGCACTGAATTATTAAAACAGCTGGGAATGACTACATGCCAGATTTCAAGTTCTCAGCCAGGTAAACTTGAACACCTAATAATATCACAATGAAAGTTGGATGCAGTGTACCTATCTTGCTATGTGTAGGATGCTGCTTTAGATTCCTTCTTTTCTGGTGTTCAAATATAGGGCATTCCTCATTTGTGTCTTACATGCCATCAAGCTGCAATAAGTCTCAGATAATGAGCAAACATTCAACAGCCAACTCCAGGCTCTGAAATTTTATTTAGTCAACACATTTTGCTTTATGTTCCCCAGTTTTTGTTTTCTGCTTTTTATTGTTGGTTTTACTTTTGTTTATAATATTTTATACATCATGCAGTTTTTCTACTTAATGTATATGGTATCTATATATACAACATCCTTGGTGGAGGCCGCGGCGGGCTGGGCGTTGGAGCACCCAAGGCTTTTGGTCTTGGGTGACTTCAATGTCCATGCCGATGACGCGGCATCCAGCCAGGCGATGGACCTGGTGTCATCCATGGCGACACTAGGACTCTCCCAGGTTGTTACAACACCCACTCATCAGGTGGGACACATGTTAGACCTGGTCTTTGCGGCCGGAATATCAGTGACTGATATTGCTATGGAAGCAGTGCCATGGTCAGATCACTTTGCCCTCAAGGCCCGTATGGAGGTATCACCCAAAACCCGTTTAGGCGGAGAGCGTATTTTAGCTCACCCGCGGAGCCTGATGGACCCGGAACGGTTCCTAACGGCTCTACGGGATACCTGGCCCACTGGTGATTCCCTGGATGGTCTGGTAGAGTCCTGGAATAATGGGCTCTCCAGGGCCATCGAGGAGATCGCACCCAGGCGCCCTCTGCGCCCCCGCCCGAAACCGTCGCCCTGGTTTAACCGGGAGCTGCGGCAACAAAAGCGGGGGCTCAGACGACTAGAGAGGCAATGGCGGCGTACTCGAGACGAAGTGACCCGAGCATCTTATAGAGAGAGTTTGAAGGCCTATGAGATGGCAATCAAATCCACAAAGAGAGCATTCTTTGCGGCTAAGATTGCATCCGCAACTTCGCGCCCGGCACAATTATTTGACGTAATTAGAGGACTTACTACACTGCCGCAAGGCAGGTTAAATTCTACTGAATTGGAAATAGGCTGTGAGGCTTTTGCGAAATTTTTTGCGGATAAAGTCGCATCACTCCGCCCCGACCCCCCTGCCAGTTTGGAGACAGTTAGCGAACCTGAGGCCCCGAGCCTGTCCTCGGATTATATACTGGATGGCTTTGACCCCCTCAGTCTGGAGGAAGTTGACAGGATTCTTGTATCTGCTCGCCCAACAACTTGTAAATTAGACCCATGCCCTTCCTGGCTTATTAAATCTTGCCAGGGGGACCTTAGATATCCCGTGCGGGATATCATAAATAGATCCCTAACGGAAGGGCACTTTCCAACACCACTTAAAGAGGCTGTGGTCCGACCCCTCTTAAAAAAGCCATCTTTAGATCCGGCCCAATTGACACACTATCGGCCGGTTTCAAATTTGCCCTTTCTGGGTAAACTTATTGAGAGGGCAGTGGCGAAGCAGTTACAGACTTTCCTGGATGACACTTCCGTCCTCGACCCATTTCAGTCCGGCTTTCGCCCGGGACACGGGACGGAGACAGTGTTGGTTGCCTTAGTGGATGACCTTCAACGGCATCTGGATCGGGGTGGCTCGGCGGTGCTGATGTTGTTAGACCTGTCGGCGGCATTCGACACGGTCTACCATCAGCTACTGACGTGCCGCCTCGCCGACGCAGGGATTCAGGGGTTGGCCTTACAGTGGCTTTCCTCTTTCCTGGAAGGTCGGGGACAAAGGGTCGCAATTGGGGGGGGGCTGTCTCGGAGGCGCTCACTTGATTGTGGCGTGCCCCAAGGGGCGGTTCTCTCCCCGATGTTATTTAACATCTACATGCGGCCTCTTGCCCAGATTGCCCGAAGGTATGGGTTGGGATGTCACCAGTATGCTGATGACACCCAGCTCTATCTACTGATGGATGGCCGGCCTGTCTGCGCCCCGGAAAATCTTGACCAGGCACTACGGGCCGTGGCTGAGTGGCTCAGACTGAGTGGGCTGAAGTTAAATCCTACGAAGACAGAGGTCCTTTGCTTGGGCCGCCGCGGCCCGGGGAGGGGGATCCCCCTGCCGGCTTTTGATGGTGCGCCGCTTATGGCGACGGACAGGGTCAGGAGCTTGGGGGTGCTATTGGAGCCTTCTTTAAAGATGGAGGCTCAGATAGCAGCCGCTGCCAAGTCCGCATTTTTTCATCTTAGACAGGCAAGGCAGCTGGCCCCCTTTCTGGAGCGCGACGACCTAGCAACAGTGATCCATGTTACGGTCACCTCAAGGTTGGACTACTGCAATGCCCTCTACATGGGGCTGCCCTTGTCTCGGACCCGGAAACTGCAGCTGGTGCAGAATGCCGCGGCCCGGCTGTTATTGGGTCTCCCAAAGTGGGAACACATCCAGCCGGGTCTCCGGACTCTGCACTGGCTTCCAGTGATATACCGAGTCCGGTACAAGGTGCTGGTTATTACCTTTAAAGCCCTATATGGCCTGGGACCTGCCTACCTGAAGGACCGTCTCTCCCCACATGTTCCCCAGAGAGCACTGAGGTCAGGAACACAAAATCTCCTCACTATCCCCGGGCCAAAAGAAGCCCGTCTGAAAGCCACCAGGGAAAGGGCTTTCTCCGTTATGGCCCCCGTATGGTGGAATCAGCTGCCGGAAGAGGTGAGGGCCCTGCGGGACTTGGCGCAGTTCCGCAGGGCCTGTAAGACGACCCTCTTCCGGCTAGCCTATAC
Organism: Heteronotia binoei; assembly: GCF_032191835.1. Lineage (NCBI taxonomy): Eukaryota > Metazoa > Chordata > Lepidosauria > Squamata > Gekkonidae > Heteronotia > Heteronotia binoei. Next base: position 71,134,452 of record NC_083228.1, on the reverse strand, counting down.
CTAGCCTACATTTACCTAGGATAACAACTTGAGGAAACTGGCCAGCCATCTGTTTACAGGAAACTGAATTACTTTGTTTTAATGTTTTAACTGTTTAACTATTTAACTGTTTTATATTTGAAATTGTTTAATTTTAAGTTTGTTTAATTGTTGGAAGCCGCCCTGAGCCATTCGTGGGAAGGGCGGGATATAAATCCCAAATAAATAAATAACATAAATTGATGCACAAATAACGCTGAAAAACATTTCCATTTTATAGTATAAAAATAAGTGAGAGGGAAAAGAAACTGGTGTGAAAATAAAGAATCCTGTACAGTTCTCAAAGAGACAATAGAGAATTTTAGACTGAAATGGCAGGGATAAGAAATTCAAAACCATCTCAGTTACCAAGCAATTTTCATGTTCATACTTTTCATTTTTGTGATATACAATGCACCTAAAATGTCATGTATGGCGAAGTCTTGAAATGGATCCTTCATATCAGACCTTTTTTACCTTTCACAATAATGGTAACAAATAATACAAATTATATGACTGTGGAGTAATATCTTATTTTTCAGTTTTTACTGCTGAGCTATGTACGTTATTTAGTCATTTAGAATATACGCTGCCTCCGCAGAGACTTGCCTCCTTAGAGACTTGCTCACAATTAAAAATAATACAATAAAATAAAAATAAATCAGCACAAGAAGTCTCAGTAATAAACAAACTATAAAAACCAGGAATGGACTTAAAAGCTGCATAAAACTACATTGACATTCATAAAATTGTCCTCAGGCTAGAAGCCAACCATATAAACAACTATAAATCTAGGGATTTGCTCTAAATATTATTTGATAAAATAATATTACATAGCAACATCCCCATCCCCACCCCAGACATGACATAACATATTCTTTCATTGTTAGAAACTATGCAACTCAGGCTGGCACAGAAGAAGATATTACTCCTGATTATTTATTATTTCTTTAGCTCCAGTATGTCAGGTGTGATATAAAACTTCTGTTTGTTATACAGACACTGCTTGCTGCCTTGTTTTGTTCATATTAAGGCCTGCAAATAACAGAGACATTATGTGGATTTACCAACTTGCCTGACGTTATTACAATTCTTAGGAATGGAAACTTTTTGTAATATACACAACATATGCAGAACCCAAGAAACAATGGTTCTATATCAAATTTGTCTTCATTTTCTCTACTCAAAACCATTCTAAAGATTTTGTTAGATAATATAACTGGAAAAGATTCCACAATAAAAGTACCAAAATTACTGAATCCATTCTTGTATCATAGATTCTCATAAAAGGATTAAAATACTTCAGAGAAGGCTATGAAATGTAATTAACTTTCAACAAATAATTTTTTATGGTTCCTTGACTCATTGGTAGTACATTGGTACTAGAAAATGAGTATCTAAGAAAACCATTTATCACCAGCACTTTTTGTATTATTTTCATTTATAAAACACTTTTGATAGTCACTCATTACCACATATATTGGAAAGAACTGTTAACACAACCCACACCAAGATGTAGTTATCTCTATGGAATAAAGGAGGGAGTACAATATGGCCTCCAAGAGATCTCTTTATTTCAGCGGAAAGTCCTCTTTGTTTGAGACAGTGCATGATACAGAGGTATATGCACTAGCAAAATATTCTACCAGGTCTGGAAATTTAAAAAATGCCTACCAGTAAAACCCTAGAGATCTGAGAAATTCCTAAAATGTTATGTGACATAGTAACATCACTTCTGGATTTCTGACCAGAAATGATGTTTCAGCATCACACAACACTCTTCCCCTGCTGTTCATTCAAACAGTGGCTGTAAAGCAGAGGGGCAGTCCAAGTGGAGCTGTGGCCCCCTGTTAGAGCAAAGTTTGAGTCCACACAATTTTATTCTGGGCATAAACTTTCTTCACACACTTCTTTAGATACTTCTTCAGTGTTCGTGCACACAAAAACTGATACCCAGAATAAACCTTGTTAGTCTTAAAAGTGCCACAATGCAAACTTTGTTCTGTTGCTTCAGGCCAACATGGCTACCCACCTGAATCAGTACTTTTGATAGTCTTGCAGTGCAATCCTGAGAACACTTTCCTGTGACCAAGCCCTATTAAATAAACCTGAGTGTGCCAGATTCCTCATCTGATGAAGTGTGCTTAGAACACCCGATGTCATGCCTGCCCCTGACCCAGCCGCTGCTAGCTCAGAGCAGGCGCCTTTAACAGCCCTGGACGTAAGTCCCGAAGAAGCAAGCCGGCAGCAGGAGCCACCTGGAACTGATCAGGCCACGCCGGGCCCCAGCTCATCCCATCCGGAATCACCACCACCTGTTAGCCGGCTCCGTGAAAGGAGACGACAGGAGATACAAAGCAGAAGAAGTGAGGCACGCATGTGGGGGAGAAGAGTTCTAAGTCCGGCATACTAATGAGCTAACAAGCCAGCACAATATATCTGTAATCTTGGCCCTAGGGCAAACTGTGCTGGCAACGAACGATCCTACTGGGACGTGACCACGCTCTGCACCCTCTTGCTTGCTGAGAGAACCCATGTACTCCTGACCCGGCTTGAACCTTGGACTTGAAACTCTGGACTTTGACTCTGCTTTGTGGACTGGCTTAGGTATTTGGACTGTATTTGGCTTTGCTTTCTCTGGCTTCCGACCCTCTGCATTCCTGTGACTACGCTCTCTGTTTCATCCTTCGGCCGGACTGATTTACGGTGTTGAGTAATTGGACTGTTTACGATCACCCCTGTGCTACTCCCCAGCCGGCTGCGAGAGTTCTGGCCAGCTGCCGGGACGTTGGCAGCCGTCGTTCCTTATCTGAGACTCAAGCCATGACACCCGAAAGTTTACATTCTAAATAAAACTAAGTTGGTCTTAAAGATGCAATTGACTCCTATTTTGTCCTGAAGCAGTGAATTCACTCAGAAGGCTTCTAGGTGAACTCACTATATCAGAGTTGTGACATGGCTTGCAAATGGCAAGGCATTTAAAGGGACCATGCCTTCTTCTGGGGCCCACAGAATTTTTGTCAGTCAGTCAGTCACCTTTAATGACACAATAGAAATAAAATACATGGAATAACAAATCCAGCTGACTATTATATAATAAAAAATGGTAAAATACATACAATTCAGTTGAAAAGCCTATATCTGGTTTTGACCACTTCACCCCAAAATTTAGCAACCAGAACTGTAATTTCAGGGTTGGTATCATTTAAAAGATACTGGACAATTCTATGTCTGTTAGCATTGGTGTTGGGATATGATAAGAACGATGAAAATTTCTTGTAACTGTATGTAATTGACAGTCTAAAATGATTCGTTGAATCCAGAGATTTTAAGTCACTGTTGTGAAACCTTTCATGGAGATTTTTTTTTTACTTGGATAACAAGTTTTATTAAATTTAACAAGAAAAATTAGGGAATTGGGGGAAGGATCAGGGAGAGGATACAGAAAATAAAAGAATAGATTACAGTTATTACTGCATCAAGAAAAACAAAAGAATAAGTATACTTTATTATACCTGCAAGTACTCAAAATTAATACATATATATTACCTTTAAAGTCTACAAATATTTTATGATCTTTTGATATTACTGTAAAATCCTCCTGTTTTACCAACTATTTAGTGGCAGATTCCAGATTCTTATCTATCATATCTGTGATCATACAAAACCAAATCTATGTATCTTTAATCTACATAAAGCAACAGAAGGAAGAAAAAAAAGAAGAGAAAGAAAGGTTCAAATTCTGGTCTTCAGTACTAGCTTATTAACCAAGAGGTTTCAATATGTAGCAACAGCAGCTGCATCTCTATCTAATTTTCAAAGGAATCTCAAGGCTAAATGAAAATAAAACAAGCTTCTCATTAACCATGAAAGTCTTCTAAGTTAGATGGGTACAGTCTTATTAGCAAATGCTGATAACTTAAGGCATCTACTTGAACAGTTAGCTCTCTTTAATAAACAAAAAGGATGGGTTTTCAAAAAGAAAAGAGCAAACGTAAGCAAGGGAGGAGAAGAAAAAAAACACAAACTCATGCAATGCTGTTTTTACAGCAGCCCTCATCTCAGAAGGCGCTAGCCATTTCCAGTTGCTTCCACAACTTCACACTAAACAGAAAGGGGAACCTTGATCTATAGGGAAGAGTCATCTCACTCCCATCAAATTGTACTCATTTACTTCCCTGAAAAGCAAAGAAAAAAGCTCTTAGTGGATTAATTCATTGGCTGACATCTCCATGCATAGGAATGAACAAAGGGTACATCCTCACCAACCATTCAAGAAAAAGCAAAATATTAAAGGTATGTGCACACTTTCCTTATATATATATGTATGTGTGTATGTAATTCTAGTACAATAGTCCAAATTCTAATTAAACAGATTAACTTTTTAGCCTTATATTAGCGTATATTTAAAATTTAAAAAGTTTTACAAGTTGTTAGAGTCATTAAAACCCCTCTTTTTAGCAACAGATTGTTAAACTTCATTATAATTTTGAGATTGCAGAAAATCACACCAAACCAAAACAATTCAATTTGAAAAATAAAAAAACCAAATAATCCTGCTTTATGTTCAAAGAATCCTTCAAAAAAAAGGGGGGGAGGGAATTCAAAATTAAACAATGAGATAACACCCTACCCCCATCCAATCTTTTTGAAACTTGGGAGGGGAGGGGTTGAGGAGAAGCTCCTGTAGGTATATGGCAGATTTGGTGTGTCTACCTCAAAAAACAGCCCCACAGATATCCCCAGATAGCCTATGAGGACAATTGACTATAATGTTCCCCATAGGATATAATGAAGCAAAAAAAAAAATGGCAATCCTGAATATTTCCTGCATCCCAATACCATACCAATATGGATTTAGGAATATTTGGGAATGGCAATATTTTTCAGGTTCAATATACCCAAACCTGAAAAATACTAATTTTTTGCACACCCCTACTAAGAGAATAAACCCCTCGGAAAGGGCAGATAGCAGCAAATATATGCACTTATTTAAAATAAAAGCAATAAATAATAATATAGCAATAAAAGCAATTAATCAGCAAAAAAACCATTATGCCAGAGTGAAAAATAACCATTAGCAGAAGAAAGTATTATGTCAGGAGATCAATTTATCTTCCAGAAAGAAGATCTCCAGAAGGCCAAAAGTGAAGGAACTAAATGAATCTCCTGTGTAGTGAGTTCTAATATCTGGTTGCAGCAGGAATAAAGACCTTGGTGCACTTACCCACCAACGTCAACTTGGTTACACAGACAATGGAAGGAAAATAAACCTAGGTCAGTCTATTGTGGAAGCATTCCCCATATCCCATCCCTGCTTATAGCCTTGCTATGACAATTGGAGTTTCTGGACAGTTTTCCAAGAAGTGATTTCATGCTGTGTGTAAACATTCTCTCATCTCTGTTTGGGAGCCCCTTATAAAGGTCATTACAATAATATATATCATGGATATTTACAGCAAATAGCAGAGGGGGGAAACATGATCTATTGCAGAAGTCTGATCTTCCAGTCCTGCATTCAAAATGTAGCAATTCACCCTCCTTTTCTAGAAGTCTGCAAAAGTTTCTTTGCATACTTCCACAATTTAAGAGCTACAGAATTTCTCATAGGGGATCTTTAGGGCTGCCAATTCCCAGTGGGGGCAGGGGATCCCTTGGTTTGGAGACCCTCCCCCCACATCAGGGTCATCAGAAAGCGGAGGGAGGGGAGGGAAATGTCTGCTGGACACTCCATTATTCCCTATGGAGACCAATTCCCATAGAGTATGATGGAGAATTGATCTGTGGTTATCTGGGGCTCTGGGGGGGGGGCTGTTTTGCGGTAGAAGCACCAGATTTTCAGCATAGCATCTGGTGCCTCTCCACAAAACATCCTCCAAGTTTCAAAAAGATTGGACCAGGGGGTCCAATTCTATGAGCCTCAAAAGAAGGTGCCCCTATCTTTCATTATTTCCAATGGAAGGAAGGCATTAATAAGGTGTGTGGTCCCTTTAAATGTGATAGCCAGAACTCTCGTTGGAGTTCAATTATACTTGTCAAACCCTTGCTCCTGGCTCCAACCTCAAAGTCCCCAGATATTTCTTGAATTAGACTTGGCAGTCCTAGGGATCTTTGAGAATTCAGAGATGGATCCCTCTACAGGTGAAAGGTGGAAACTGTACCTCATGTTTTGACTCTTATTTCCCCCATTATATCCCATTTACTTGGGGCAAAAATCTGTTACCGTTTTCGCACACAGTTTACCTCGCAGTCACAAACCTGTTCCCTCCGCAGCGTCTGGTCGGATTTCCCACCATCTGTGCCAGAGTTACAGGAAGTGCCATGGCTTTTGTGTAGCAAACATAAACTGGGTTTTAGCGGTTTACGTTTGCCACGCAAAAGCCACAGCACTTCCTGTAACTTCGGCGCAGATGGTGGGAAATCCGACCAGACGCTGCGAAGGGAACAGGATTGTGACTGTGAGGTAAGCTGTGTGCGAAAACGGCATATGTAAAAAGCAAGGCTTGAATTCAGCAGGAGCTCACAGGAGCAGAGCTCCTGAAACTCCAGCCTGGGTCTGCATGCAATGGGGAGTTCTCTCCCTGCTGCACACAGATCCTGGGGCATATGCAAAAGAGATATGCTGCTGAGCTCCTTTACCTTTTTCCCCCTACAAAATAACCCCTGGTAAAAAGTGGTTGAAATTTACTTTAATCAACTGAAAAGTGATTAACAAAAGGTTCAGAAATTCTACTGCAGTATTGGACACATCTCTTTCCATTTTTGGCAGCCAATCTAATACTTATATTATTCTGAGAAACATAATTAAAATGAATGCAGTATACCTTTTACATGTTACAGACATCAGTTTTCCACCTGATCCATGTACTGTATTCCAGTTGATCTGAATATTTAACTTTTCATACTTTCCCCTCCCTTATCTGAAAAATATGTTCGGAAGTGATGGATATGTTATCCTTTAAGTTGCTTTCTAACTACTTTAATTGAACCTACGCATGAAACAAGCTCCTTGCAGAAGAATTAATAGCTGTTACCGGGATGGGTGTTCTGGCCATCTATAGACTTATGAACAAAGTGCTGAGTATTTAGATTAATCTCTAAGATACAAACCTGTCTCTAATTCTTTAGTCTTCAGAACTTGCTGTATTGATTCTATAAACTTAAGGTTCAGATAAGCTTTTAAAAAATCCATTAACTCAGGGAACTGGATAGGCTTAAAACTGACACTGACAACTTAAAGGGTTTCATAGTAGCACCGCATCAGATTGATCCAATGTCAGATGTTTAACACCATCAGATGAAGCAATATTACATAAAATTGATGGAACAAACCACTATTTAATTTGTTTGGGTGTCAGGACTGGCAGGTGACCACTTCATAAGTCTGTGCAGGCTTACTGTCCATGAAGGGAGCTGAATCTGCAGGTGCTGAGATAGCCCAAAGAAGTAGCCAAGAGTAAAATCAAGAAGGCAAGCAATGGGATAAAGTAATGAGTAGTGAATGGGGCAAGGCAGGAAAGAAAACTGGCTGGCTAACAGGCAGGCAGGCAGATGGGAAGGACAGGGTGAAGGACAGGGCTAGAATAAGCTCCTTTATAGCACATTGTTTCTCTGGATCTCCTTTCCAGCTACTGAGCCAGTGTAGCTCAGTGCCAAGAATGGTGGGCAGCTGCCTTAATAGATTTTCACTCTTTCAGTCTTGATGGCAGAAGCAGTTAGAGAGTAATGTTTAGCTAGCAGTTTTTCTGAATCTCCCATCCCTCACTGGAAGGTGAATGTATGGTAGACCTCATCAAAAAAGATTCACGTGTGAAAGGGTAACTTCAGCTGATTTCCTCCTCCCCATACCAGCCCCCCAACTCCCTCCTCATTCTGCTTCTGGGGGGTATTCAGTCCCCAAGAAGCAGCATTTTGCAGACTTTTCAGGCTGCAATGTGTGTTGTGGGGCGGGGGGGGGAGTCAAGAAAGTCATGCTTCTGTGCATAGAAATTCTTGCATTCCTGGAAGTGTAAAATGGGATCAGGGAGGCAGTGGGGCCCTTGGATGACCAAGCGATAAAAGGATTACTGAAGGAGGATAGGGAAATGGCTGAGAAGCTAAATGAATTTTTTGCCTCTGTCTTCACTGTGGAAGATGAGAAGTGTTTGCCTGCTCCAGGACCACTTCTATTGGAAGGGATGTTGAAAGACCTGAGCCAGATTGAGGTGACAAGAGAGGAGGTCTTACAACTGATGGACAAATTAAAAACTAATAAGTCACCAGGTCCGGATGACATACATTCAAGAGTTCTGAAAGAACTCAAATTTGAACTTGTGGATCTTCTGACAAAAATATGTAATCTTTCATTGACATCTGCCTCCGTTCCTGAGGACTGGAAGGTAGCAAATGTCACCCCCATCTTTAAAAAGGGTTCCAGAGGAGATCCGGGTAACTACAGGCCAGTCAGTCTGACTTCAATACCAGGAAAGTTGGTAGAAACCATTATCAAAGACAGAATGAGTAGGCACATTGATGAACACAAGTTATTGAGGAATACTCAGCATGGGTTCTGTAAGGGAAGATCTTGCCTCACTAACCTGTTACATTTCTTTTAGGGGGTGAACAAACATGTAGACAAAGGCGACCCGATAGATGTTGTTTACCTTGACTTCCAGAAAGCTTTTGATAAAGTTCCTCATCAAAGGCTCCTTAGTAAGCTCGAGAGTCATGGAATAAAAGGACAGATCCTCTTGTGGATCAAAAACTGGCTAATTAATAGGAAGCAGAGAGTGAGGATAAATGGGCAGTCTTCACAGTGGAGGACGGTAAGCAGTAGGGTGCCGCAGGGCTCAGTACTGGGTTCCATGCTCTTTAACTTGTTCATAAATGATTTGGAGTTGAGAGTAAGCAGTGAAGTGACCAAGTTTGCGGATGACACTAAATTGTTCAGGGTGGTAAGAACCAGAGAGGATTGTGAGGAACTCCAAAGGGATCCGTTGAGGCTGGATGAGTGGGCGTTAACATGGTAGATGAGGTTCAATGTGCCCAAGTGCAAAGTAATGCACATTGGGGCCAAGAATCCCAGCTGCAAATACAAGTTGATGGGGTGTGAAGTGGCAGAGACTGACCAAGAGAGAGATCTTGGGGTCGTGAAAATGTCAAGACAGTGTGTGATTGCAATAAAAAAGGCCAATGCCATGCTGGGAATTATTAGGAAGGGAATTGAAAACAAATCAGCCAGTATCATAATGCCCCTGTAAAAATCGATGGTGCGGTCTCATTTGGAATACTGTGCGCAATTCTGGTCACCGCACCTCAAAAAGGATGTTATAGCACTGGAAAAAGTGCAGAAAAGGGCAACTAGAATGATTACAGGTTTGGAACATGTTTCCTATGAAGAATGGTTAAAACGCTTGGGGCTCTTTAGCTTGGAGAAACATGGACTGCGGGGTGACATGATAGAGGTTTACAAGATTATGCATGGGATGGAAAAGGTAGAGAAAGAAGTACTTTTCTCCCTTTCTCACAATACAAGAACTCGTGGGCATTCAATGAAATTGCTGAGCAGTCGGGTTAAAACGGATAAAAGGAGGTGCTCCTTCACCCAAAGGTTGATTAACATGTGGAATTCACTGCCACAGGAGGTGGTGGCGGCTACAAGCATAGCCAGCTTCAAGAGGGGGTTAGATAAAAATATGGAGCAGAGGTCCATCAGTGGCTATTAGCCACAGTGCGTGCGTGTGTGTGTGTGTGTATATATATATATATATATATATATATATATATATATATATATATATATATATATATATATATATATATAAAATTTTTGGCCACTGTGTGATGCAGAGTGTTGGACTGGATGGGCCATTGGCCTGATCCATCATGGCTTCTCTTATGTTCTTATGATCTAATCCTTTGTCTGTACACCCTGGAAGGCTATCTTCATTGTATTCTCTAAGCAGTGATATCTTATTACTAAATGTTTGTATGCCCTATGATGTCTCCTCTTTATATGAGAGATCCATAATCATTCTTCCCAGCATTTTAAAAAGAGAAATAGCAGTTACAAGAAAGAAAGAAAGAAAAAGAAAGAAAGAAAGAAAGAAAGAAAGAAAGAAAGAAAGAAAGAAAGAAAGAAAGAAAGAAAGAAAGGAAGGAAGGAAGGAAGGAAGGAAGAAAGAAAGAAAGGAAGGAAGGAAGGAAGAAAGGAAGAAAGAAAGAAAGAAAGAAAGAAAGAAGGCAGACAACTGTATAGATATGGAACAGAAACAGGAAGTTAATATGCCTTCTTTTCACTATACCAGTTATGCAGAATTCCATTGATCTATCTTCAAGAGTATTTCCAAAATTTGTCTTGTTCACTGTTACAGTGCAATGGCAAGTCTAATAAGACCCAGGCTTTACAGCAGAATTCTCATGATACAAATCTATTTTCCATTATCTTTCATCCTGGCTATCCAAATTTACTGTTTGTCTCAGCTGAACCTCCCTATCAATGTATGTAAACAATCATTGTTTAGCTATGGGCCAAAGCAACATAGTTGAAAAATAAATACAGGTACATTAGATAATTGCCAAAGCAACATAGCTGGAAAATAAATACAGGTACATACAGGTACATTAGAGAATTGTTGTGTTGTGACAAGGAAATATGGGCTTTTGGAATTTTTTAAATTATGTGCATTTGTGTGCGTGCGTGCGTGCATGCACATGTGAATGTGTGTGCACCTGGAAGTAATTGAGACCTCTGGTGACTGATCCCTACTGGAGACATGGAGGATATTCAGAGAGGTGCCTGAATAAAGCCTATCCCTGCCTTCTGGCTGCTGCCTGAGGGAGCTAGATTGTCCTTTACGGGACATCATAAATAGATCCCTCTCGGAGGGGCGTTTTCCATCATCTCTGAAAGAGGCTTTGGTCCGACCCCTCTTGAAAAAAAGTACAGCAGACCCGGCCGAATTGGCAAACTACCGAACGGTCTCCAATTTACCATTTTTTGGTAAAATAATAGAGAGGGCAGTGGCGTTGCAGTTGCAGAGCTTTCTGGATGACGCTTCCATCCTAGATCCTTGCCAGTCCGGCTTTCGCCCGGGCTATGGGACGGAGACAGTACTGGTCGCCCTGGTAGATGATCACCAACGGCATCTGGATCGGGGCGGTGTGGCGGTGCTGATGCTGTTAGATCTGTCGGCCGCGTTCGACACGGTCGACCATCGGCTACTGACCTGCCACCTCGCCGACATAGGGGTGAGGGGGGTCTGCCTTACAGTGGCTCTCCTCCTTCCTCGAGGATCGGGGACAAAGGGTGGCTATTGGGGGCGAGCGGTCCCGGAGGCGCACACTGGACTGTGGAGTGCCCCAGGGGGCAGTTCTCTCACCAATGTTATTCAATATCTATATGCGCCCTCTTGCCCAGATTGGCAGGAGATACGGACTTGGGTGCCATCAATATGCAGATGACACCCAACTTTATCTGCTGATGGACGGCCGGCCTGACTGCGTCCCTGAGAATTTAGACCGGGCCTTGCAGGACATGGCAACTTGGTTGAGGGAGAGCGGGCTGAAATTGAATCCAGCGAAGACAGAAGTCCTTTGTCTGGGTCGTGTGAGGAAAAGCCCCCTACTTTTCATGCATGTGGACATCGTGATCACCAGCATGGTTGCCAGGGTGCCTGGAGATTTGACTCTCACACATCTGCTCTAAGAAGTGGACTTTGCTTACACTTTCTAAGGCTTATGTGGCAGCTTTGCATTCTACATCTCTGAAGGGTGTGAGCCAGAAATACAGACATGCTCCAGCTGCTCCTTGTGTGCCCAGTCTTGGCCACTGCAGTGGAAGAAGCCACCATGTTTCCAGCCTGGCTCCATGGACCTAGAGCTAACAACAGCAGAATCCAGCTTGCTTTCCTGACCCAAGCTTACCCTGCCAGGCTGAACTCATTCCTTCTTAGTGGGAAAGTCACACGTACACACCCTGAGCCTGCAAGCAACCCATCTGTTTTAAGAATGGATTAATAGCTCCACTGTTGATCCTAATTGCTCAGCAATACCAGAACAATAAATCTTGCCCAGCAGAAGATGAGATAAGAGGAAGGACATCTCCTGTCTTCATCAAGTCTTTTGTCTAACCCGGGTGGTACCTAGGCCAGCATTTGATTACCTATTGTCACCCTCCTAGTTAATCCCATTTAAACTTAAGTATCCAGTCATTCCCATTCTTACCCCAGTCTAATACCTTGGGGCCAACCCAGGCAACATTGCAGCTTGGAAATTTCCAGGTTCACTGGACTAAGGTGAAGTTCATTGGCCAAAGCAGGCATCCAATTAGGTGTCAGTAAGGAATGTCCAGCCTTCTTGAACCTCCCATCTCTCCTCCCTTGGACCTCCCAGTCCCTAAGGGTCTGAGGAAGCCTATTTAACCTCTGACCCAACTCCACTCATGTGTGCTTTCTATTCAGCAACCCCTATTACCCGCTGTCTAGATCCATCCCCAATTCTGGCCACAGTGTTGGGTCCATTTCCCCTGTCCTCTTAAGTCGCCATTGGAAACCTTCCTGGAAGACTACGATGGTAAATATTACCCTGTCTGTTTATCCATATATGTTCCCCTATTGATCTATCTATATTTCCTAGACCTGTGTGAATGTGTGAGTGTTTTGTATTTCTACCTTGTATGAAAGAAATATTATTCTAAATAAATTACAATTGATTTTTACTAAATTAGAGTCTCTTATTGAGCATTGACTCTCTGAACGGTTGAGCCTGGTATACAATTGATAACAAAGATTCCTATTGGGACAACTGTCTCTCAATCTAATTCCCCAATCTCATTTTGAGAGCAGTTTCCCTAACAGTCGGGGTGCTCGGGAAGGGGAAATACCTCTTCCGGTATTCGACGGGGCGCCGCTGAAACTGGCGCACTGGGTTAGGAGTCTGGGAGTTTTACTGGAGCCTTCATTATCAATGGAGGCCCAGATTGCAGCCACTGCCAAGTCAGCCTTTTTCCACCTAAGGCGGGCAAGGCAGTTGGCCCCCTTCCTAGAGCGCCAAGATCTGGCAACGGTACTTCACGCAACAGTCACCTCGAGACTGGATTACTGTAATGCCCTCTACATGGGGCTGCCTCTGTACCGAACCCAGAAGCTGCAGCTGGTGCAGAATGCAGCGGCTAGACTGTTGCTGGGGCTTCCTAAATGGGAGCACATACAGCCTGGACTGCGCGAGCTGCACTGGCTGCCAGTTATATATCGGGTTCGCTACAAAGTGCTGGTCATTACCTTTAAAGCCCTATATGGTCGAGGACCTGTCTACCTTAGGGACCGTCTCTCCCCATATGAACCCCAGAGAGCACTGAGGTCAGCCGGAAAAAACTTGTTGACTACTCCCGGACCGAGAGAGGTGAAGCTGCAATGTACCCGTAACCGGGCCTTCTCCTCTGTAGCCCCGAGCCTATGGAACCAACTTCCAGAGGAAATGCGGGCCCTGCGGGCCCTTGAACAATTCCGCAGGGCCTGCAAGACCTTCCTCTTCCGACTGGCTTTCGCTGACGAAGAAAGGAATTGCTAATGATAACCGCCATCCTAAAAGAACAGTATTAGCACTTTTATTAACTTAATTAACTAATTTTTAAACCTAATCAGAATTTTAATGCTTAAATGTAACTTTGTGTTTTTTGCTTTCTTTGTATAATTGAAATTTGTATGATGTTGTTAGCCGCCCTGAGCCTGCTTCGGCGGGGAGGGCGGGATACAAATAAAATTATCTAATCTAATCTAATCTAATCTAATCTAATCTAATCTAATCTAATCTGGTATTAAAAGAAAGTATCTAATCCAAGTATTTGCCAGAGTTGGCCCTTCTTAACTTCCAAGATCTGATGAGATCAGGCTTACCTGGGCTATCCAGGTCAGAGCACTTCTGTAAATCTTGATTGGGGAGATTTTATATCTAGTGGCTACTACAATCTAATAGAATCTAAAGGTCAGAGCTACTATCTAGAATGCAGACTAAAAATCTGCCCATCTCCGTCCTTATATGGTGAAGATTTTTTACATTTCTCATCTTTGCTACCTTAACTCAAAAATCCCTGTTTCAATCTCATTTTCCCCTTGTGTAAATTTAAATTATGATAATTTATTGGCATGTCACTTCCTTTTTTCTCATAAGAATATCTTCCATTAAAATGTATGTCTTATTTGTGTCAATAAATGAGCTTCATTCATAGATATACATCCTACTTCATCTGTCCTGGATAGTCCAGGCTAGCCTGATTTTACCAGATTTTGGAAGCTAAGTCCTCAGTTAGTAATTGTGTAATGTACTGAGTGACGAGATGTGTTGAAGCCAACATGCTTTATTAGTGAGTACATAGATAGATAGATAAATTTATTGTCATTGTTCTCAAAAAAGAAAATGAGAGCAACGAAATGAGGTGCTCTTCCACAAACATACCAACACATCAACACCCACAAAAGGACATATACATAGACCATTTAAATACATCTAAAAACACATAACCATTCATAACCCTGCATTTAGCTTAACCACGGCACTTGGATAGAAGCTGCCCTTGAATCTATTTGTCTTTGCCTTCAACACTCTATATCGCCTACCTGACGGTAAAATCTCAAATAGCAAGTGGCCCGGATGTGAAGGGTCCCTTAAGATCATTTGTATCTTCCTTCTACATCCCATATCATACAGATCCACCAATGAGGGGAGAGAACATCCACAAATCTTCTGTGCTCTCACCATCACTCTTTGGAGCACCCTTCTCTCTGCTTCCGTGCAGCTCCCAAACCACATGCAGAGGCAATAAGATAAAATGCTCTCAATGGAACTACGATAAAAGGCAACCAGCAGACTCCCTGACAGTTGTTGTGATCTTAAGAGTCGTAAATAGTATAGTCGTTGCTGGGCCTTTTTCTCTAGAGCTAAAGTATTTGCTCCCCATGTTAGATCCTGTTTCATAGTAATTCCCAAAAACTTCCATTCTGTCACAAGGCTGAGCAACGCGGGTCGGATCTTGATTATATACATACCCCGAACAACCCTCCATCTGGCCAGGTCCAATCCTGGCCAGTTAAACTTCCCACCACAGATCTTGATTGGCAGAGTGTATATGCGTAGCTGCATCCGGGGACCAGTGGACTCCACTGCTCACCTCCGTAGCGTCCTCTGTGTTGTAATTTCAGGAGTGAAATGCAAGACACAACACTCCTCCCCCTCTAGTTCAAGACACAAAGTCTTTCAAGTAGGCTGGCGCCCTGTGTTCCCGGGTCAACCTCCTCGGGGTTATTTGGGGAGTTGGAGCAGCCGCCATGGCTGGCAGGACGGCTGGTTCCTCGTGGTGGGGTGATGCCAGAAAAGGGCTGTCTGTCACCTGTTGCTGTTCCAGAATCTCCTCTTGGGGGGGGGCTTAACCCAGTGATGGGGTTGGGGGTGATTCTGTTATCAAATAGGAAGGCTGCCAGGCGGTGATCCCAATCTCCTTGTACAATGCAACCCAGGGCCTCTTTAGTGGTGCGCACCATGCGCTCTGTTTGGCCGTTGGTAGCTGGATGGAAAGGGGCAGACTGAATGTGAGGATGAGGTACTGATTCAAGAACTCCTGGAATTCCTGGGAGGTGAAAGTGGTCCCATTGTCCATGACGAGGGTCTTGGGAATCCCATGAGTGCAAAAGACCCTTTGCAAGGCTCTGACCACCGCCGCGGTGGAGGTTGAAGCTATGGGAATCACTTCCAACCACTTGGTGTATGCATCGACTAAGATAAAGAATATTTGGCCCTGGTATGGCCCCACAAAATCTAGGTGTAACTGGGACCATGGCCTTCTCTTGGATTCCCAGCGGTGGACAGGGGCACTGGGTGAATCAGGTCGGGACTCTTGGCAGGGTTGGCACCTTCGAACCCACCCTTCTATCTCCTCGTCCATCCCTGGCCACCATACATAGCTACATGCCAGGGCCTTCATGCGCACTATCCACGGGTGTGTTTTGTGTAGGGCTTCCAGCACTTGCTTCCACAAAGGGGTGGGAGGGGAACCACCATCCTGCAACCCCAGAGAAGTCACCTCTTGTGCATGGACAGTTCTTCTCTGCGTGATGCGAATGCCCTGAATTCTGCGTCCAGTTTGCCCATGGGCCACCCCCTTCCCACTCAGTCTAAAACGCGTGCGAGGATGCGGTCTCTACCCGTGGCCCTAGCTATCTCGGTGGCACGGAGGGGCCTCTCTGGTAGAGTCTCTATAAGCATCACATGGTGGGCGGGGGTGGGATCCGCGTCCATAGAGGGCAGCAGTAGGTGGCTGAGGGCGTCTGCATGTCCCATAGCTTTGCCGGGGCGGTGCACCAGGGCATACGTGTACGAGTTGAGGAACTGGTTCCACTGCAGGATGCGCAGTGACAGAATTTGCGGTGTCTGGCGATCTGGGGCGAGGAGGCCCAGTAGCGGCTTATGGTCCGTGGCGATCGTGAAAAGCCTACCGTACAGGTAGTCGTTGAATTTATGCACACCCACCACTATTGCCAAGGCCTCCTTGTCTATCTGGGCATAGTTGAATTCGGTGGGGGTCAGGGTCCTCGAATAATAGGCCACGGGAACCTCCCTCCAGTCCAGGAGTTGTTGCCCCAGAACGGCGCCTATCCTGTACGGGGAAGCATCGCAAGCCAGAATCACTGGTAAGGATTCGTCAAAATGGTGGAGCACATCATTGGAAACTAGGAGGTCCTTGACTGCCTGAAAAGCGGCGGCCTGCTTCTTTTCCCAGACCCACAGGGCGTTTTTATCGAGGAGCCTATGAAGGGGTTCTGTGATGGCCACCTTGTGGGGCAAAAATGAATGATAAAAATTTAATAATCCCAAGAAACTTTGTAACTCCATCTTGCACGTGGGGGCCGGGGCGACGACAATAGCCCTGGTCTTGTCGGCCGTCGGGTGGATTCCCGCGTGTCTACTGCAAGCCCCAAGAACTCTACCCTCGACACCCTGAGGGAACACTTCTCCCGCTTTACTTTAAGTCCAGCTGCCTGGAAATGGCGGAGTACCTCATGCAGACAGCTGTTGAACTCCTCAGCATCTGGGGCAGTGATCAAAACATCATCAAAAAACGGTTGCACTCCGGGGATCCCTTTGAGAAGAGCATTCATTATGCTCTGAAAAATCCCTGGAGCCACACTAACCCCAAATTGCAACGGCCGCACCCGAAAAGCTCCCCTGTGAGTCACAATGGTCTGGGCTTCTGCTGTCTCGGTGTCCACTGGGAGTTGCTGGTACGCCTGGGCCAAGTCCAGTTTCCCAAAAACTTTACAGCCTGCTAGGGCTGCCAGTACGTGGCTGACCACTGGAACGGGGTATGGGTTGTCCTGAAGTACCTTATTTATTGTGCACTTGTAATCAGCGCATATGCACACATCTCCATTAGGCTTCACTGGAGTGACTATGGGTGTTTCCCAGGCAGCATAGGATACCAGTTCTAGCACTCCCTGGGCTGTGAGGCGGTCCAGCTCCGCTTCTATTGTTGGATTAAGAGCAAACGAAACTCGCCTGGCCTTCAGCCTTATCGGTCTCACGTGGGGATCGAGGGGTAAGGTGATGGGAGGCCCCTTGTAGCACCCCAGGGACCCATCACACACTTCCGGGAATTCCCGGCACATGTGCTCGAAATTTTGCGTTCGCATCTGCTGCACCCCCACTATTTGAATACCCAGCGGTCGATATCAGGCCAGCCCCAGTAATATGGTGAGCTGGCGTTTGACCACGAGAATGTCCAGCTTGCCCTTAAAGTTCTTAAACTCTACCCTTACAGTGGCCCAACCCAAAATCTGTACAGGGTTTTTTTGGAAGTCCTGCAGTATGAAGTCTGCCGGTTGCAGCTGGGGCCAGCCATGGGGACAAAGTTTTCTTAGAGACGCCTCCGAAATTATGGAGATGGAGGAGCCTGAGTCCAGCTCCATTAGGCATGGAGCGCCCTCAATTAGGACCGACACCCTGACCTTATCTGGGGTGGTGAGGGGCAAGTTCATTACCTGCAGGCTAGTCGATGCGGTTGAGTAGACATAGGTCGAGTTGTGGTTGGTGGCGTCTGCGGGTGGCCTTGGCCCGGCAAGCCCGTGCTATGTGGCCCACTCTTCCGCAGTTCCTGCAGTCCAAGTTGCGGGAGGGGCAGTCCCGGCGCTCGTGTGGATCTCCACAGCTGGTGCACTTGGTGTTGGCTGGTCTCTTTGTCGTTCATGGCCGCGTGGACACTCTCGGCCCCATTCTTGGTTGGCAACGTAGCTGGTTTGCCTCCTCCTCCTCTGGGTTGCCCGGTGCCATCTTCTCCTGGTGGACGGCTTCCGCTTGCTGGTTGTTGTAAGCTTTGGTTGCTCTCGAACGTGGTGGCTTCGTTGAAGGTGAGTTGGAGGGTGAGCTCTTCCTTTGTGAAGAGCTTTTGCTGCAGTCTTTCATCTTGAAGGCCCCAGACAAAACGATCCCTCAGGGCTTCATCTAGTTTGTTGAAGCTGCAGCTCCCTGCGATTTGGCGGAGGGCAGCCAGGTAGACGGCCATAGCATCCACTGTGTTGTAATTTCGGGACTGAAATGCAAGACACAACAAATTGGAAGGGAGATCACCAAGAATTTCCAGGGTTGCTATGCAGAGTTAGGCGATGGTAAATGACCTCTGAATGTTTCTTTCCTGGAAAACCCTATGAGTCGCCATAAGACAGCTACAAGTTGATAGCACTTCTCACCACACTATTCCCTGTTTCCCATCCCTTCAAGCCCCTATAGCCTCTCCTCTTTTATAAGTTCCTTGTCTCTTTCCACCTACCAGCCAACTTACTTCTATCTCTGTCTTCCTTCCTACCATCCCTCCCTCTGGCAGCATCTACCTAGGAAAACTATGTCCCAGATGCATACTGCCATCCACAGAGTGATCTCAATTCCTTGGTGGAGAACCTGCAAGGACTTTTGTGGGCTGCCCTGCATTCTCTTCTCCAGACTATTTCCTCTTTCTCTCCTCCTGGTAGTCCCCATAACTTCACTATGATGAACAGGTTAGGTTCCACCTCTTCCTAAGAGCAACCAATGGGAGCAGAAAAAATGTTGGGGAAAGATAGTTGGAAAAGAGAGGTTGGGGGCTGGCAGCTAGGGATTTAAGACAGTAAGCAGTATGTCTGATTGGGTGAAACTGAGGTAAAGATCAGTTTAAAGCTTAGGTGAATTTGTAACACAAGATTAAAGATATTGGATGGGGGAACAGTTCAAAAGTTCAATGGAAGTTAAATGCTGTAACTTCTACATTATTTTCTTCAGTGTTATATTCATACCATATTTTTTTTTTTAAAAAAAATGTCTTCTTTTGCTTAAGCCTTTTGCTTTCCCTGTATCAGGGAAAGAAACACAAACATCCTTGAAGATATTGTTCTATATTGTTTAAAGGTAAAGGTAGTCCCCTGCGCAAGCACCAGTCATTTTCGACTCTGGGGTGACGTTGCTTTCACAATGTTTTCACGGCAGACTTTTTATGGGGTAGTTTGCCATTGCCTTCCCCAGTCACCTACACTTTCCCCCCAGCAAGCTGGGTACTCATTTTACTGACCATGGAAAGATGGAAGGCTGAGTCAATCTGGAGCCGACTACCTGAACCAGCTTCCGCTGGGATTGAACTCGGTTGTGAGCAGGGGGCTCCGACTGCAGTACTGCAACTTTACCACTCTGTGCCATGGGGCTCTTCTATACACGTTTAGGATATGCATAAATGGTGGCAGCATGCGAATGGAAGTTTTTAAGCCCCAAACCTCAATAACACTGTGAAGTATTTGAGTGAGGGTGGTTATAGAAGGAGGCTAAGAACCCTGCCTGCCAATGTCTCTGTAAGAAAGATATTTGATATGTGAAATGGTCATGGTTCTCTAGTTATTTTAAAAGTACCAGAAGGGCAGTGGGGGGTGGCAGCCTGACCTACTTGTAACCCAGAATCTGAGCAAGAGAGGTTGCTGAAGATAATAGACACTTTGTGTGAATGGAAAGGTGCATCACACTTACCTTCCCCTGCTTCCTTCTCTCTTTCCCAGCCACCAAGCAATATACCTTTTATCTCTCTCTCCTCATTTTTAGATAGCCAAAGATTTATTGTTTGCTTAATTTATATGCTGCCTTTTTCCACAATGAGAAACAAAAGCAGCTGATGTCATTCTTCTCTCTTCTGTTTTATCTGACAAAAATGTTCTATGTAAGCTAGGATAAGAATGCAGAACTTGCCCAAGGTCAGCAACTGAACTTCCATGGTAGAGTGGTTGATTCAAAACTTGGTCACCCAAATTTTAGTTGAAAACTCTAACCACTACAATGCATTACACCACATGGGGAGGCTGCTGTTGAAGAGTAATGAGTAGATGGGCCTGGATGAGTGATGGAGCTCTTGTGGTATCAAGTTGTCTCATAGTTGCTGCCAGGCCTGGCCCCAGTAAGTTTTCCTTCAAAGGCCAGAGGCCAAAACATTCCTGGAGAGGGGTTTCTACCAATGCTCCCTCTAAGCTGTGGAGTCTTGTGAGCACAAATTCTACTTCGTGAGCTACTGGCATTAAAGTTGTGAGCAAGCAATTTGGCTACTGCATAAATTAGTTTGCTCTGGGGCCATTTTTCCTGAGCTAAGACAAAAATGTGTGAGCCAGAGGCTAAAAAACTGTGAGCTAGCTCACACTAACTTAGCTTAAAGGAAACACTCCTGTTTTTTTAACATAAACAAAGGTTGGAAGGCTAACAATACCATTGTAGTGGTCTAGCAAAAACCAGAGTGCATTTCGTAATGCTACAAGCACTGCTTCTATTATTTGGGGGGAATCACCCCACAAAACGTTTGTTTTAGATTTCAGATTTTTATGCAAACTTTGGGTTTTTCTCAGGTTTGTAGAAATAGCTGTCTTGTCTGTTTATGGTTCCATTCTCCAGGTTTAAATGTCAACATTGAGAATTACATTATATTAACAAGCAGGGGACATTCCTTGGGGAAAATCTTTTCCCTCCCACCCTTATTCTTCTTTCCCTTCCCTGAAAGCCCCCATAAACTCTCTTTTTCCAATTTCCTACTCTCATTCTCACCAATTAGCCAAACTACCTTTATCTGACATCCATCTTCAGTTTTCCCTCCTTTCCTCCTTCTAGCAGTCTCTGTTTGGAAGAACTACAGCCCAGTTACACTGTGGAAGCCACCAGGTCCAGTTGCTCAGTGGAACCTATAAGTATTCACAGAGAGTACCTTACTTTTCCCTATTTCCACCTCCCACACTATTTGCCCCCCTAGTTGGAATGAAGAGGCAGACACAAGTGTTGGGTTTTAAACCGGGCCGCTTTATTAAACTATTAGCAACTGTAACTGGCAGGGGGGTGAAAACCTGAAACAGACAAGCCCTGGGGTCAACACCTGGACCCCGCCTTGTCCAAAGGGCGAGCCACCCTGCCCCCAGCACAAGCCCGCCGTATTCGGGTTGTAGCTGAGCGGCCAGGCCTTCAGCCATCACCATCTGGGCTGGCATCAATCCCCATGGAAAGATCCACCCAGGTGAGGCTCCCTGTGATCTGCATTCCCCGCACTGAGCCGTTTAGCCCATCTACGGTTCCTGCAGACCACCGCACCAACGGTGCTAGGCCATAGGTGCTCCCCTGGAAAACCCTGTGGCCAAACCTCCTCCAGCCTGCGACCATAACAAATACCACTAACAAAACCTAACCTACTAGGCAGTACAAGGTAGGCGAAAAACACCCCCACATGCGCCAATTGTGTGGAAGTGAAAAAATTCCTACCTGGCCCCTAATAAGGCGACTGGCATATGCCTGTACTGCCAAAAGGGAGGGTGGGCGGGCAGAGAGCCAAAACAAACTGCGTGGAGAGGGGCAGGAGCCAGGGCTTATATAGCCCCGGCTCCGCGCCGAAACAAGCACCCGTATGTTGGGTGATGTCGCCCCTTCCTCCTTCCAAGGAGGCAAAGACGGCCCCCAGCCTAAGCGCCGGCAAGCCGGCTTGGCTGGGGAGGGGCCGGACCTTGCCCCCCTAGTTGGAATGAAGAGGCAGACACAAGTGTTGGGTTTTAAACCGGGCCGCTTTATTAAACTATTAGCAACTGTAACTGGCAGGGGGGTGAAAACCTGAACCAGACAAGCCCTGGGGTCAACACCTGGACCCCGCCTTGTCCAAAGGGCGAGCCACCCTGCCCCCAGCACAAGCCCGCCGTATTCGGGTTGTAGCTGAGCGGCCAGGCCTTCAGCCATCACCATCTGGGCTGGCATCAATCCCCATGGAAAGATCCACCCAGGTGAGGCTCCCTGTGATCTGCATTCCCCGCACTGAGCCGTTTAGCCCATCTACGGTTCCTGCAGACCACCGCACCAACGGTGCTAGGCCATAGGTGCTCCCCTGGAAAACCCTGTGGCCAAACCTCCTCCAGCCACCGCCCATGCCAAGCCTCTGCTTAGGCATTAGCGCCCCAACGGGTGGCCCAGAGCCAACCGCACCCCCTGCCGTATCTCATCTAAAAAGGCCCGGTTGCCCAACTCAAAAGATGAACGCCATCCGGCCGATACAGGTTGGCCTGCTCGACCCGTATGGCCGGATGCGGGAGAAAAATTCCCAATCCCCCTTCCATGGCTTTCTGAATGGCCCTATTGGCCTTACGCTTGGCACGTTTGACTCCACCCCTACATGGCCCTATTGGCCATGCGCTTAGGCGCTCTATCTCCCCGGGTGAAAGGGAACACCTCCAAGTCTTTCATGGTGATCTAGCTGACCATATCCGGACCAGCCAAGAAGGACAAGCCCTGGGGTCACACCCTGACCCCGCCTTGTCCAAAGGGCGAACACCCTGCCCCCAGCACAAGCCCGCCAGGTTCGGGTTGTTGCTGAGCGGCCAGGCCCCGAGCCATTCACCACCTGTGCTAGCGTCAATCCCCCCATGGAAAGATACGCTCAGGTGAGGCTGTTCAGTGATCTGTAGTCCCCGCACCGAGCCGTGTAGCCCATCTGCGGTTCATACAGACCACCTGCACACTTGGTGCTAGGCCATAGGTGTTCCCCTGAAACCGCCCAAACGAAAGACCCAGATGTGCGGAGAAGGTGCCCCGCCTCTCTCCGCACTACGGCCAACACTGGCCCCCAGAGACCCAGCCCTTCCCCAACTGCCCCGTCGCTGAAACCCAGCTAGGTGCCTGTTGGAGACCACATGGCTTGAGGGGCCACCTGGAACTCCCCGCTGTGCGCGCAGATGAGAACACGCTGCCTCTGACTACGAGCCACAGCACCTGAAAAAAAAAGAAAATTCATCAGAACAAGTCATGACCAGGAGGCGATAAAAACCTTCGCCCTCCAAAAATGCCCCCCAGGCAATCAACGGGCGCACCTGGTTCAAAAAGGTTGCCGCCCTCTGCAGGCCAACCAATGTTGACATCACGTCCCGGGGCGCCCGTCCCGCAGTATCAGTAATTAGACTGCACAACTAACTAGCTAATACATAGCGCCCAAAACAGGCCCTCAACAAGGCCGCATGAAGCAGCGCAGTCCCGAAAGGGGAAGAGCATAACTCGTGCCACAGAACCAGTCAATTAACATGCGGTCCCACGGTGCTCCCAAATGCCCGGAATTGGGAAGCCGCTTTGTCATATGCCCTTCTGCTAGAAGGTCTTCTCAGCCAACCCATGGGCTCTACCAATAAAGGCAAACGCCACCAGTTGGCCCCCAATAGTCCTTGCCTCCAAACCTATCACTCTTCAACACGCAGGATTACATAATATGAGCCGTCGAAATCGGCCAGTAATCCTGCAACACCACGGCCCCATGCGGCTCCTGAATAGGAAAGTCGCTCTACCATGATCCCCTCTGGTACTAGGTGCCAAAGCCAGCTGGATGTGCCTACCAGCTTCAGCTTCCCAAATTGCCAAAGATCTGGGAGGAATCACGTCGGCCGCGAGTCAACTTCCGGGGCGAGCTGCCTAAAGCACCACAGCATTCACCGCCCCATTGCAGCCTCCGGGCACATGCCCTACCAGGAATCAAATGTTCCACCGGAAGTAACGAAGTATGAATAACCTAACCGGGTATGTCACCCACACGACTTAGAAGTCAAGGGGTTGATAGCATGTACTACCGCCATGTTAAAGCCCCAGACAAGTCCAAACCGGTCGGCGAGTAGCTCACCCCAACGCCAAACTGCCACTAGAATTGGAAAAAAAAAATATTCCAAAAATGGCGGGACCACACTGAACCCGCTGTCCAACGCAGGAGCTCCTGGCGTCCCAAATACACCTCAAAGAGGCCCCACCAGGTGGCCCCCACTTTCATGCACAGTTAAGGTGACCAACCACCTACTGTAATTAGAGCAGCGACACCCTGCGTTGCCCACTAAACACAGCAAACCGGCCCCTAAAGTCATCAACCACTTTCACCAGCAGCCGAACTGCCCACTGGTGGGTATCGAGCTCAATGCCCAAGGAATGTAAGCACCGTACTGGGCCCCTCGGTATTCTCATACACCAAAGGTACCCCCAGCTTGATGTCCAACTCCTGAAAAGCATGTAAGAACCAGGCTCATCACCTTGTACCAGCTGGACCGATGAAAGGTAGGCGCCCCAATAGTGCGCCATGTCATTAAACCCGGTCCTATCCTATAACACCCACTCCACCAAGGAGCCAAAGCGCTTGAATACAGCGCTGGAGACCGAGCACCCCATCGGGAGGGCCCGATCCATATAGATTTACTCACAAAACAAAAACCAGGAACTCATAATCCTAAGGATGAACTGACAAGAGGCGAAATGCCGCCTTAATGGCATATCGCCCACGCTGCCCCAACACCACAAACCACACAGTACTTTAACCGACTGGTGTACTTCAACCGAACATAATTCCATAAGTCACCGACACCCCTCTGGGGTAGGACCGGTGAAGAATAAGGCGATATTCCCCTGGCGCTTTATTAGGCACCACCCTTGGGGTAAATACGCACAATGTGGGTACAGGCTGTGTACCAAAAGGGGGGCCTAAGATCCTGCCTTCCTGGCGCTCTTTGGCGCTCTTACCCTAACTACGTGCTCAAGACCCGTCCGTTACAGCTGAAAATTGGCCCTAGGCCCCTGATAAGGGATCCGAAACCTCCCCCGACGGGGAGCCTGGCCCCAGGCCACGGCTTTGACCTAATACATGCGGAGGAGGCTTGAGCCACACCGCAAAGCAGACCCTCGTGCTTAGGCCACGCCCCCCCACATGTGCATGCCACTACTCCACGCCACATGCATACCACTGCTCCACGCCAGAGCAAAAGCCAGGGTAGAGACGACACCATGGGAACAGCAGGTGTCACTACCAGGGCAGCCTGTAATCCACAGCCAGTAAGCCCAAATTACCCAAAGCGGATCCATGGGGGGGCGGGGCACACCCTGCATGCCCCAAGCCCAAGGCAGCTCAGAACTCTCCTGCTCAGCGGGAGTCACGGACCGCCCAGTGCCCCAAGCCCCACCACCTGACGCCGGGGGGGGGGCGTTCGAATAGGACCGCAGGGCCCCCCTGCGTCTGCTGCAACAGGAGCTTACCGCCAATACCAAGGGCATTGCAGCCCCCTGGGGTCTGCTGCACTTTGCCTCCAGACGCGCCGTCGCCAGCCTGATCACCTGACAGACGCCCGTCCAGGCCATCCTCCTGGTCCAGTTCCAATTGCGGCTCGAGCCCAGGTGCGCCGCCCCATGCAGTAGCAAAGCGGGCCAGAACCACCAACTCAAAAGCTAGCGGCGCCGAATACCAAGAGGCGCCACAATGCCCCTCCCAGATGGGAGCACCCTTGGCAACTATTTACTGCTCGAGGGCCTCTAACCGGCTCATAATGGCCCTTCAGACCCACTTCCCCTGACCCAGCTCTTTAACAAGGCCGGGCTGCAGGCATCGCCCCTGGGCCGGGCGGGCAGGCTGATCGCCCTTGGACCTGCCCAGCTCTATCATGGGTGCCATCAAGGCACCTCTAATCCGCAGCCAGGCCCACAGCAATAACTGAGGGACACCTTCCCAGCTGGTGCCAGTTCCCCCATCAAGTCTAAATGGCACAATAACTGGCTGGGTGCCCAAAAGGTTAAGCTACACAGTAGCCACCCGGCCTAACTAGGGGAAAAGATCAGGCAAGACCCCAAGCCGCACAAGGTAGAAGGCTAAGTCAACCTCGAGCCGGCCACCCGAACACCCGGCCCCCGCCAGGGACCTAACCCAGATCATGAGCAGAGCACAGGACTGCGGCACTGCAGCGTTAACACTCAGCATCGAGGGGCTTTTCCAACATTCCCAACCGCCAGCTGGCACAGTGCAAAGGGGAGGGGGTGCTTAACTGCGCCGACCGCCCTGAGCGCGGCGACGTCCTTCCGATATGGAAGCCCCTGTGGCAACCATTTGTTGCTCAAGCCCCTCCAGTTGTCTCATGATGGCCAACCGGACACAACCCCCTTGTCCTGGGTCCTTGGCTGGGCATGGTTGCTGTCCCCGCCCATGGGCCGAGCGGGCAGGCTGCTTGCCCTTGGATACTCCCTGCCCTACTTGGGCGCCAGATAATGCCCACAGAGACGCTACAATGAATTAAAATGAGCCACATCGCCCGTCAACCCAGAAGGATGAGTGGGGGGGGGGTGGATAAGCCATGGCCGGCTCCTTGCCCAGGCTCCTCAACCGGGGTAGAAGAAGAAGAAGAAGATATTGGATCTATATCCCGCCCTCCACTCTGAAGAGTCTCAGAGCGGCTCACAATCTCCTTTACCTTCCTCCCCCACAACAGACACCCTGCGAGGTGGGTGGGGCTGAGAGGGCTCCTTTCAAGGACAACCTCTGCCAGAGCTATGGCTAACCCAAGGCGATTCCAGCAGGTGCAAGTGGAGGAGTGGGGAATCAAACCCGGTTCTCCCAGATAAGAGTCTGCACACTTAACCACTACACCAAACTGGCTCTCTCAATTGGGGTACCTTACTGGCCCCAACCACGGGGTGGGCGGGCGGGCGGTTTGCCCTAAGACTTGCCCAGCCCCCCCCCCCTTTTTTTTTTTTTGGCGCCATCCCGAGTGTTTCTATAAACACAAGCCACCAATAACAGTATCTGCACACAAAGCTACCATTGCCCACTAACAGGTGAAGTATTAAGAAAATGCAGGCAGAGGGCGTCCCCAAAAGCACACCTCCCCAAAGGCCAGAGGCACAGTCTAGCAACCAAGCAGCCGCCCTATGGACCGCTGGCTCCCCGCTCCCACCAAAGAGAAAAGGGGAGGGGGGAAAGACTGGAAAAAACCAGCCCTGTGCACCCAAGAACAGGTCTCAGGCAGTCCAGCCAAAAGAGGGGAGGGGGTGGGAGTGGTAAGCAGATGTCTGCTCCCTGCGGGCCTGCAATAAAAAACCTTCACCAATGTGTGTGTGGGGGGGGGGGAGCAGCTAGCTCCAAGGAACCAAAGGCCGCTACGGGCCGCACCAACAATGCCTGCTCTGAGGCAAGGAACAACCATTCACTGGCCAGCCGCTTGCGAACTGCCCCTAACAGGAGCCGCTGCGCACTTCCCTCTCACCGAGGGGAAAGGAAGGAATGACTGGCACATGCTGCCGCCAGAAATCACCCCCCCCATCCGGCCCCTAAGCAACCAAGGGGCTAGAGAAGGCCAAGGGCCGCCTCGCTAGCTTCGCGCACTCGGGCCTCCCGTCTGATTACTGCCCAAGCCGCGCGCTAATCAACAAAAAGAAATGACTCAGCCTCGCAAGCGCCGCAAGCCAAGCACGCGTCCCCAAAGCAGCAGTCTCCGTCGCACCGGTCCTCCGTCGAAGGCCTCGTCCGCGCTGCGACCAGCACGCGGCTCTCACACAGAGAGCCAAAACAAACTGCGTGGAGAGGGGCAGGAGCCAGGGCTTATATAGCCCCGGCTCCGCGCCGAAACAAGCACCCGTATGTTGGGTGATGTCGCCCCTTCCTCCTTCCAAGGAGGCAAAGACGGCCCCCAGCCTAAGCGCCGGCAAGCCGGCTTGGCTGGGGAGGGGCCGGACCTTCCCCTTTCCCTCTTCCTGAAGCTCCCATATTCTCTTTTTCCCCTTCTGCTTTCTCTTTGCACCCACAAACCAACTTATGTTTTACCTGCCCCCTCACATTTTTTCCTAGAATGATATTTATTTACTTCATTTATAGCCCATTGTTTTCCACAATAGGAACCCAAAGCAGCTTACATCATTCTCCTTGCCTCCATTTTATCATCACAACAACCCTATAAGGTAGAATGTGTGACTGGCCCAAGGTCACTCAATGCACAGCAAGCTGTGTCATAGGAAATTGCCCAGTAACTGCTGCCAGACCTGGCCCTTCAGAGGCCAAAACAGTAGTGGAAAGGATCCTGCCCTCTTCTTCTGCCTTTTACTTACAAAAAACAAGACTAGAAGGCTGGAAATACTGTTGTGGTTGCCTAGTTATGGCCACTGAGGAGATAATTCCCCCCAGTGTATTTTTCTCACTTCAGATTTTTCTGCAAATCTGGGGCTTTTCTCAGGTTTGTCAAAATATTTTTCTTATCTGTTAATGTCTCCAGGACAACACAATCTCTTCTTCTTCCTCCTCCTCCTCTTCTTCTCTTTTCTTCTGTCATCTTTTTCTTTGATAATAATTCAGCCCCCTCCCAGCCGAGCGACGTTCGTCGCTGAGGCTGGGGGCAGTTCTTTGCCTCCCCAGACGGAGGGAGACAGTTGGGATATTCCAGAGGGGAGGTGGTGAGGCATGGCCTTAAAAGACCGCCCCGCCCCCTACAACGCAGTTCTAAAAGTTTCTCGGACGAGGCAGAGCAGCGTCTGCTTCGTCCGGAGCTTTGGGGGCTTGGTTGGCCTGAAGAGCGGCTTCAAAGGCTTCCTGGGGAGTTTCGAGCAGCAGCACGGCTGTGCAGAGCTGTTTGAGGGCGTCTCGTGTCGTGCCGGGTTTGGACAGCTCGGGGAGGCTCGGGGGTGGCGTGGCAGCGGCCCGTTTGGGCGACGGGGAGAGTGTCGGTCTCTTTCCGGGGGGGGGGGATAGCTGGGCGGGGGCATTGCGTGCCAGGGGCCATCCTTCTGTTGAGAGAGGGGCTCAGTGGTAGAGCATTTGCTGGGCTGCAGAAGGCCCCCGGTCCTTCCCCTGCAATCAATCACAAGGCTTGGTGAAAGGGGGCTTTCAGTCAGTTTTTTTCCTCCTGTTAAGGGATAGGGTCCAAACCCCAACCCCCAGATGTCCCTCCGTGTTTGGGGGGGGGGGTTGTTGGCAGCACTGGGCCATTAAGATGGGGCCAAAAAAGGGCAAAGGCAATAAAAAAGGCAAGCAGCCTGCTAAAAGGTCCTCTAAGAGGCCTCCCCCTGAGCAGCCCTCGGTTGATGAGGGCGAGGATGTTAGGGCCAGGCAGGCTATTATAGAGCAGCTGGTGGCCTTGGAGGAAGCCAGGGGGGTGGCTGGCCCCTCTCGGAGGGTCACTGGGATCCTGGGTCCCAGGAGAGCGGCTACCTTATCATTCCAGAAGGAGGTGCTCGCTCGGTTGTCTGTTCTACAGGGCGCGGATGCTGGCCGCGATGATGTGGCGGATGGTGTAGCACCGGTGGAGGAGCAGAAGGAGGAGCCTGATATAGCGGTGGTTGTGCCGCCCGATGTTGGTGGTAAGTCACCTGCTCAACAGCACGGGGTTGTCTGGCCATGGGGCCCTTGGGGGTCTAGTTTGGCTTCTAGTGCTGGGACAGCAGGGGGGTCTCAGGTATTGGGGAGCTCCTTTTTGGGGGCGGGGGCACGCCTTACAAGGCCAGTGTTTCCGGGCTCGCCTTCCCCGCAGGCGTTCAGTGCTGTTTCGTCGGTTTCAGGGGGTGGCGCCTTGGTATTCGTCCCCAGCGCTGGGTAGTCAGAGCGGCAGCCCTGGGCCAAGCGGGCACGTGCTGACGGGGTGTGTGTTACCTTGGGGTTGGCAGCAGGCCCCTTCTATGTCTGAATCCTGGTTCCCGCAGCAGAGTGTGTTTTGGGGATTTCCATCTCACCCACCTGTCTCTTATGGCATGGTGGATTTTCATGTGCTGCCTTTTGGTGACCCTGCCATGCCCTTCGGCGACCATCTTACTGCCGCCACAAGGGACAAGATTTTAAAGGGTAAAAAAGTTGACATGTTTAGCCTTTTATACAGAGAGTTAGAAAAGAAGTCAAAGGACGAGCTGGATGAAAAGGATAAGGAAAAATTAAAACGGAGAAAGGTGGATAGGACGTGAGCGAATTGGCTCCCAGGTTTCCTTATTTATGCTGGTGTTATAGTGAGGGCTCAGCCTTGGCATGCTGCCATGTTCCAGTATTGCGACATTCTCTATAGGGTGTATAATGATTTCACGGGCGGGGCGCGGCTTCAATACGACAAGCAGTTTCGCATGCATGCGGCGGTTAATCCGAGCCTTTCATGGGACCAGATTAACCAGCAGCTTTGGTTGCAGCTGATGGCGCAGGCAAAGCCAAACGTCAGCGAAAGATCAGATAGCAGGCACCTCGTTCAGAAGATGGTGACTCCTATGGGCTCCCACACGACTGCGGGGCAGTCTGTTCAACCTTGGCTGCTTTGCTGGGAGTTTACCTCCCAAGGCGTGTGTGCCAGAAAGGCTTGTAAGTACAAGCATGAGTGTCCCCTTTGCGGAGCCCCCATGCATTTATGGCCTGTAGTAGATCCAAATCAAGAGGAGTTAATAGGTGGCCGGGCGGGGCGCCGGGGCAGCCTCATGCAAAAGGGGCCCAGCCCCATTCAACTGAGGGTTCTTGAAGAGCTGCTGCATGATTATCCACGCTTGGATGATGCAAGGTATCTTTTAGAAGGGTTTTCTCACGGGTTTAGGATCCCGTATCAGGGCCCGCGGATTCCTTTTTCTTGTTCAAATTTGCGGTCAGTTAAGGGTTTGGAGCACGTAGTGAGAGCAAAAATTAAGAAAGAGTGTGTGGAGGGGCGAGTGTTAGGCCCTTTTGAGTCCCCGCCTGTGCCAAATTTACGGGTTTCCCCCCTTGGGGTGGTGCCCAAGAAAGCGGCTGGCGAATTCAGGCTAATCCATCACCTTTCTTATCCCAGGGGGCAATTAGTGAATGATGACATACCGGAGGAGCTTTGTTCGGTTAAATACACTTCCTTCGACCGAGAAGTGCTGATTGTGCGACGGTGTGGAGTTGGAGCAGAGCTCGCTAAGTGCGATATTAAGTCCGCATTTTGTTTACTCCCGGTGCATCCTGCTGACTTTGAATTGTTAGGTTTTGCTTTCGAAGGCAGTTTTTATGTTGACAGAGCTCTTCCGATGGGCTGTTCAGTTTCATGCGCGGCTTTTGAGTGTTTTAGTACCTTTTTGGAGTGGGCACTATGGGCCAGAACGGGTGTACAAGACACAGCGCATTATTTGGACGATTTTCTTTTTATGGGCCCTGCGGGCTCCGGGCAGTGTCGTTTTCTGTTAACAGCATTTGAGGCGTTAACCAAGGAGTTAAATGTTCTTCTCGCTCGTGAAAAAACGGAGGGTCCTGCCATGGTTTTGACCTTTTTAGGTATCGAGATCGATACGGTGTGCCAGTTTTCTAGGCTGCCAGAGGATGAGTGGGTAAGCCTTTTGGCTCGAGTTTGGTTTGTATTGAGTAAGCGTAAAGTTACGCTGTTGGAATTGCAACAGTTAGTTGGTCATTTGAATTTTGCATGTAAAGTAGTTGCCCCAGACATGGCTTTCTTACGACAATTTTGTGACGGTATGGTGTCCCTTCATTTGCCGCATCATTTTACCTGGGTTAATGGAAAGATGCACAGGGACCTTAGACTTTGGGAGTCATTTTTGATGGAGTTCAACGGTATTTCTTTTTGGCGCGGGGACATGATGCTGAAGGTGGAGCTTCAGATTGTCTCAGATGCTGCTGGTTCCACTGGTTTTGGGGTTTATTTTCGTGGGCACTGGTGTGCTGAGCAGTGGCCACGTGAGTGGCTGGGCTCTGAGCTTTGTCGGAACTTGACATTTTTGGAATTTTTTCCTATCGTAGTGGCCATTTTCCTTTGGGGTGAGGTTTTGGCTAATCACACGGTACACTTTTGGTGTGACAACATGGCAGTGGTTCATGTTGTTAACCGTCTGACTTCCAAGTCCCTTCCTCCCCCCCCCCCCGGTGATGCAGCTGGTCAGGGCATTCACTTTGCGTTTTCTTAAGTTGAACATTCTTTTTTTGGCTAAGCATGTTCCTGGGAGTTGTAATGGGGTGGCGGACGCTTTGCCTCGCCAACAGATGGAGCATTTTTGTCATTAGCTCCAGAGGCCGATCTGTTTCCCGCGCGCATCCCAGCGGAGTTGTGGCAGATTGGCGGGACGAAGTTAGCTGGGCAATCCACCTCGCCATAGCGCCCAGCACCAAAAGGTCGTATGACCGGGCAGTTAGCCAGTTTGCAGCCTTCAGAGAGGGGGTCGGGTTACCGGACGTTTGGCCTGTGCCTGTCGAACAGCTGTTGCAGTTTTGTGTTCGGCAACGTGAACGCGGGCTGTCGACAAAATCTATTAGAGGACAGATGGCCGCATTGGCTTTCTGGAGTAAGGCACGCGGTCATCCTGATCCGACCAAGGATTTTCGTATCCAAAAGATGCTTGAGGGTTGGTCCCGTGAGATTGGCCCCCATGTGGACGGTAGACAGCCTATTTCGCCATCCATTTTATTGGGGCTTCGGGCCACATGGGCGTGAGTCTGTGGCTCTGGTTACGAGGAGGTGCTGTTTCATGCAGCCGCATTGATGGCCTTTTTTGGGGCCTTTAGGGTGTTGGAGTTGGTGATGCTTTCCTGCAACGACACTTCTATAAGGGCTCTGCAGTTGGGGGACTTAAAATTGATTGGTGAGCGGGTGACTTTGCGTATGCACAAGTCTAAGACGGACCAGAAGCAACGTGGCTGCACGGTTACGATTGGGCCATGTTCAGAGAAGGAGTTGTGCCTGGTTGCGGCCTTGGGGCTTTACATGGATTTGCACGGGGGGTCGGATGGCCCCCTTTTTTGCCAAGTGGATAGGTCCCCCTTGACCAAGTATCAATTTTGGGCCGTCACTAGCCAAGCATTGGCAGTGCTAGGTTTGGGCGGGGTTAGATTTGGCACTCATTCTTTCAGGATCGGTGCCGCTTCTACGGCTGCAGCATTGGGGTACGGGGGTGATGACATTCGGCGAGTGGGACGCTGGAAGTCCAGGGCCTATCGAACTTACATTCAGCCAATGCGGCCTTGATGCCTGAGTGTCATTTCCGTGAGATGTATTTACCCCCCCTCCCCTTTTTCCCCAGTTGGTTATGGGGTTAGTGTTGGGTTAAAGTTGGTTGTTTGATCAACAGTGCTAATGGATATTTTCTTCTAGGTGCTGTGGCTGGTGTTGAAAGGAAAAGGATCCTGATATGTGGCCATAGCATTGTGTTTTGGGCGGCGCATCAGGCCAGATGGACGCCGGTTGGTTCGCAGCTGGGCCTGAGTGACAGAGCCGTTACTGAGTGGCAGGGCCACTGGGGCATGAGGTGGTCAGGGCTCCTGCCACTGCTGTTTGGTGGTGCTTGAATCTCCTGGTGATTCATCTGGGAGAGAACGACTTGGGCCTGATGAAGGGGAGGGCCCTTTCGATTCAGACCCAGGCTGATATTGCCTTGATTGTGAAAAGGTGGCCGGGCATTATTGTCCTGTGGTCGGCAATGCTTCTGCGCCGGGTGTGGCGGGCAGCTTGGGATCCTGCAGGAATGGAGAGGGCCAGGATTAAGGCTAATAGGGCTGTGTGTAAAGCTCTTGGAAGGGGGCTTGGGATTTATGTGCCTCATCCTTCCATTCAGGCCAATGTTGTTGGTTTATACAGGGACAACGGAGTTCATCTGTCGTTTAAGGGCAACAAGGCCTTTTTGGCTGACTTACGGCTATGGGTTGATGCAAGTTTTGTAAGTTGTTGGGTACAGTGGCCTAAGCTGAGGCTTCGCACTGTTTGTGGCTGTTTTTGTTGGGAATATGTTGGGGTTTGGTGAGCTCCCGTGGCACCACCATTTTGATGAATGGCCTCCCTGGGCGATCATTAAGCTGTAGGGCCCAAGGTCGGCTCCAGGGAGTTTGGGGGATCCCGTCACATTCTGGGTTGTACAGCTTTGGGGATGGTGGAGCTTTTGTGAGCGGGATCATGTTGCCGGGCCGGCTGGGTCTGAGCCGTAGTGTTGGCTCACACCCAGGGCTTAGGGGGCTCGCCCGTTTTCAGGTCAAGAAGGTGGTCTGGTTCGACCCCTGGCTTGATCTGTCCCTATGGTTTCTTCCTTGCCGTTTAAGTTAATTAAGTGGCCCTTTATTCCACTTCTGTGTCTGTCTCATCATTCCGACTGGGGGGGGGGGCAATTCGGCCCCCTCCCAGCCGAGCGACGTTCGTCACAGAGGCTGGGGGCCGTTCTTTGCCTCCCCAGATGGAGGGAGACAGTTGGGATATTCCAGAGGGGAGGGGGTGAGGCATGGCCTTAAAAGGCCGGCCCCGCCCCCTACAACGCAGTTGTAAAAGTTTCTCGGCCTGCCTGCCCACCCATCATGCAGTGCAGGCATAGGCTGGTTGCCTGTTACTGGGGTCGGGTAGGAATTTTTCACTCCCTGACAATTGGCTGGTTTTGGGGAGTGTTTTTGCCTACCCTGTACTGCGGGTAGTGGGTGCTGGCAATTGGACTGGCGGTGCTGTTTAATTAGTTGGTCACTGGCTATTTTTGTTGGGAATATGTTGGGGTTTGGTGAGCTCCCGTGGTGCCACCATTTTGGTGAATGGCCTCCCTGTGCGATCGTTAAGCTGTACGGCCCAAGGTCGGCTCTGGGGAGGCTGGGGGATCCCTTCACATGAAGAGTGTCCACATTCCGGGCTGTACGGCTTTGGGGATGGTGGGGATGGAGCTTTTGTTAGCGGGATCATGTTGCCGGGCCGGCCGGGTCTGAGCCGTAGTGTTGGCTCACACCCGGGGCTTAGGGGGCTCACCTGTTTTCAGGTGGTCTGGTTCGACCCCTGGCTTGATCTGTCCCCATGGTTTCTTCCCTTGCCGTTTAAGTTAATGAAGTGGCCCTTTATTCCATTTCTGTGTCTGTCTCATCATTCTGACTGGGGGGCAAATGAGAAACAGGTTTGTATTGATTTGAAAGAAGGAGCCTTGGGGTATGCAATGATGTATTATTTGCTTTTAGGGGAACTGATGCTGCATTTAAAACTAGGATGTCTGTAGCAGGATCCACATACTATTGAATACAATACTATAACACAGAAAATTCCTGGGACTGAACTATTATGACAGTAAACATCCAACAACATGTGGAGCCTAGCTATTATCCATACCATGCCATACCATAAGAACATAAGAAAAGCCATGTTGGATCAGACCAATGGCCCATCCAGTCCAACATTCTGTGTCACTTAGTGACCAAAAAATCCAGGTGCCATCAGGAGATCCACCAGTGGGGTCAGGACACTAGAAGCCCTCCCATTGTGCCCCTTCCCAAGCACCAAGAATACAGAGCATTACTGCCCCAGACAGAAAGTTGCAACAATACGCTGTAGCTAATAGTCACTGATGGACCTCTGCTCCATATGCTTATCCAATCCCCTCTTGAAACTGTCTATGCTTGTAGCTGCCACCACCTCCTGTGGCAGTGAATTCTATGTGTTAATCATCCTTTGAGTGAAGAAGTACTTCCTTTTTCAGTTCTAACCCATCTGCTCAGCAGTTTCATTGAATGTCCACAAGTTCTCGTATTGTGAGAAAGG
This sequence comes from Heteronotia binoei, assembly GCF_032191835.1. Classification (NCBI taxonomy): domain Eukaryota; kingdom Metazoa; phylum Chordata; class Lepidosauria; order Squamata; family Gekkonidae; genus Heteronotia; species Heteronotia binoei. The sequence continues at coordinate 71,098,696 of NC_083228.1, read as the reverse complement.
CAGAAAAGTACTTCTTTCTCTACGTTCTCTATCCCATGCATAATCTTGTAAACCTTTATCATGTCACCCCACAGTAAACGTTTCTTCAAGCTAAAGAGCCCAAAATGTTTTAACTTTTCTTCATAGGGATAGTTTTCCAACCCTTTAATCATTCTAGTTGCTCTTTTCTGCACTTTTTCCAATGCTATAATATCTTTTTTGAGGAGCGGTGGCCAGAATTGTACACTGTATTCCAAATGAGGCTTCACCATGAATTTTTACAGGGGAATTATGATATTGGTTGATTTGTTTTCAGTCCCCTTCCTAATAATTCCCAGCATGGCGTTAACCTTTTTTATTGCAGTTTCCATACCATGCCATACCGCACACCTTTATTGGCATAATAAAACAAAGAGTGGTGTATCAATCAATAAGATGTAAATTCATACATTATGGAAGTTATATTCCAAAACTTAACTTAAAATAACATTTTACAGCAAAGTCTGATTGGACTGGATTTTAAGAATTCTTCCAGAAATTTTACAACTGCTTTTGTAGCATTCAAAAAGAATCTGCAACTGATCACATCTTTCCTAATATCCATTGCCTGAACTAAACTATCTAACAGGTTCTTGCATAAAGCCTAGCTATTACTCAGGGTTTTTCTTGAGCAGGAACACACAGGAACGCAGTTCCACCTGGCTTGGCACCAGGGAATGTGGCCAAATATGCAAATGAGATCCTACTGGGCTTTTCTGCCAAAAAAAGAGACCTGGGTGAAACAACGGTGAAGTCAGGGGGTGTGGGCTAATATGCAAATGAGTTTGAGCTGGGATTTTTCTGCAATAAAAGACCTGCTGTTACCCAATGATCAATTTCAATATTTATAAATAAATAAGTATTAAAGACACCACAAGTAGTATTTTTAAAATATTATATTAATGCCTTTAATAAGTATTAAAGACACCACAAGTAGTATTTTTAAAATATTATATTAATGCCTGCGTAGGTGTACGTAGAAAATGCTGTCCAAATGCTTTCTTGTAAACTCCCCTAACAGCATTCTTATATACTGAATATATGTCTGTTAAGTGGGATCACTGGAAAGCAAATATGCCATTTCTATCTGATAGCAGCAAGAGGCATAGATAATAATAAATCTGAATAGATACCTGGGGCAGACAATATAGCCTTCTATATCCCTAGCCATTCTTAGCTCAAACATTTTTCAGCTTTAATAATTCTCACCTCTGGGGAAAGAAATTTCTCGTGCCTAGTGCAATAAATCTCATCTTTGTACACATACATACATATATCTAACATCCATCATTGATTCCCTTCATTTTGTTGAAAACAGCAAATGTAGACATGCAGGACAGGGACTAAATTGTTTCTATTACATTGCTTTCTCATTCTACACCATGTGGGCTTGAACTCCCTGAAGGTATTAAACACAAAGCCCATGAACAGGATAAACAAATTCAAAGGTGAATAAAGCACAGGGATAACACCCTGCAAACACCTCCTTAAGTAACTGAGCTTCCATCTTGGCATGAGGATTATGCCTGGGGAATCTGTTACTTTGCAGAGCACCAATAGATTGCTTCTTTCCATTACAAGGTGTATCAGCTCAGGATATTTTTTGACAGCCAGAAGGGAATGTGTATAATTTTCTGTGAGATCCTGAATATAAGATATGAAAAGGAGAGAAATTGTTAAGTTTATGAGTGGAAAAGTAAAAGGGTAATTTTTTTAAATTAAAAAAAAACTATACTCCATTAATTTAGCATGATCCAAATGGCTACAGACACCATGGTCTTTCTTTTGGCATTGCAGTCATCCTCCATTTGGTGTTTAACACATAATACAGAGATCTTTCTGTTCTTTCTGGCACTTCTTCAGCACCTTTGTCTCCTAGAAAGATGAGCATTAGCCATAGGAGTTAAATGCAAAGCAAGGTTTCACCAAAACTATTCACATACTTCTGAAATCCAACAGAGGCTTTTCCATTCAGTCTTAATAATAATAATAATAATAATAATAATAATAATAATAATAATAATAATAATAATAATAATAATAATAATAATAATAATAATAATATTATTATATATCCCGCCCTCCCCGCCGAAGCGGGCTCAGGGCGGCTAACAACATTTTCATATAGTTATACAAATACATATAGTTATAATACTTCAGTGTCAAAGGTGGTTGCCATATGTGGGCATACTTGTGTGGTTTTCTGTTGCTGGTGTGCCTGTGAATACAGGGTAATAGCAACAGACTCTGCAGTTTCCCTGCCCCAATGCCCCAGACAGTGGCCATGTCCCCTCCTTTGAGCCCCTGGGGTTTATTATTTTTAATTGGCAATTGGATATTATTATATAAAGACTATGTTGCACAACATGTGTAACAGGTTATCTTAATTCTCAGCTTTCATGTATTGAAACTGGGGCAGCCCAATCCTGAGAACTGCCGTGTAGCTGCACTTGAGTGTAGAACTAGCGTAGGCAGCCACAGTCGGCTCCCAAAGGGGAGATGTAAGGCCAGGCAGGGGGGGGGGAGGGAGAGGACAGGCAGATGAGTGAGAGATAAACCGTCGCCATAGTGATTCCACCCATGCCCACGCCATTGGCCCAATGCCAAAGTGGGGGGAGGGACAGGGTCATGCTGGACCATGGGATTGGCCAGCCCATTGCATGTGACGGGGAGAGGAGGTGAAAAGCCCATGCCTGAGAGGCTGTCAATCCCCTCACACCCTCCTGTTGTCAGAGACTCTGTCAATGGAAGGCAGATGGGCAGAGGAAGTGCAGACAAACAGGAAGTATGAAGTGCAGGAGTTCGCTGCCATAGACAGTGGCTGGAATGTGTGTGTAGGAGTGAGCAGACCACCAAGTCCAACAGACACCCCTGCCCACCCAGAGACCCCCTGTGTCACCCTGACAACCTCTGCTATGCGCACGGAACACCTCCCCCGGGGGACACAGAACTCAGAGTTCGAGCCGCTGGGCATCCATCCACTTCATCACCCCCCCCTTTTGTGTCCTGCACACAACAGCCCTGTGGGGTCAGGTAGGCTATCAGCCCAACCAGGATGAAGGGCAACAACCCCCACCTCTCCTGTCCAGCCACATGGGGGCAGCTTGGCGGCTCATAGCCCTCTCCTCACCCACCCCTAAGAACCAAGTGTGCCTACTCTCCCAGGCATTCCCTCAGAGAGGCCACTGAGAGAGTGGCAGGGGGGGGGGCACCCAGGGAACATGCAGCAGATGCCTAGCAGGAAAGACAAAGGAGGGCACAGCTCAGACTTTATTTTTCTGGGACGGAGTTCAATAGTTTCCCCGGTGCACATTGGGCAGTCTTGCCTGGGGTGGGGCTTCATTCAGAGTGGCGGGTAGGAACAGCTGAGGGAGTGAAGGGTGGGGGGTGGAGCGCCATACACCGAAGCCTCCACCTGCAAAACACAGAGCTCAAAAGCACCTGCAGGGGTGGCAGCTAGAGGAGCAGGCTCTGTTTCAGCCCAGAGGTTTCTTAAAGGGATAGTCTCTGACCCAGCTGCCAGACAGCCCCCCTCATGCTCTGCCAGGGGTGGGAGTGAGCCAGAGGACAGACCAAGGGAAGGGAGCCGGTAGCAGAACAGGGGAGTGGGGCCAGAGTCCACCGCCTGGTTCAAATGCTGGAGATGTTTGCATACCACTCGGTCTTGTGGCAGGGGAGGGGAAGGACAGTGGGGGTGCGCAGTTGCACTTACCCAGCTATGGCCGACAGTCCTTGCACACTGAGCCTTCAGGCGCTGGGAATCTGTGGAGACCTGGAAACAAGAGTAGTTAGCCCCAGGGGAGAGATGTAGCTCTCCCCATTCGCAAGTCAAATATACTGCCTAAGCAAATGCACAGTGCAGTGCCCCGTCACCAATGTGCCTGTCCCTCACTCTAAGTCCACATGGCAGGGAGCTCCCTGGCAGAGCCCCTCGCCATGCACAGCTTTCCCTAGCAAATCAGTTGTGTGAGGCCAGAGCAGAAGTATTTCTAGGAGGGGGGAACGGCAATTGAATGTGGGGGAGGGGGCTCCCCCAGGCCGGGCCGTGAGGGGATTGGTGAGGCAAGTACACCGCTCCCTAAGGGGTTTGTGAGCTCCCACAGCAGCATTTTTGTTCTCAACGAGTGCCTATGGGTTACATCACCATTTCCATGGACGTAACTTTACGCCTCTCGGGAGGGCATGTCATGGACCAATGTCCTTAGGGAGCCACGTAAGCCTGGCTGTGCCCCCAACTCCACCCCCTCCTGTGCTGGAGCAGCTCGCTCCACCGCACTTCCACCAATGCTCAGGCACAACCCTCAGGCACTGCTGCTCTTGGGCGGGGTGGCGCTCTGGCGGCCCCAAAACTACATAACTCCCCTCCGCCATGGTGCTACTGGAGTTACGTGGGCGCAAATGCTTATTGCACCAATGTAGTGGATCGACTGCTCCCAAAACACTTTCCGCCCCCCCCCCTTAGGATTGTGCTCTAAGTCTCTATCCTCATTGTTGCACAGATATGCTTTTCTCCTAAAACAGAAGACTTGCAAAAAAACCCAAACAAACTGGAAATTGGCAAAAAATGTGTTACATGTGTTGATATAATGCTATGTTTATATAACAATATTCAGTTCTGATTTTAAAAAGCCCTGGTGGTTTGGGGGGTGGGTGGGGGATGGCTGCCATTAGATAATGCAGGGGAAATCCAATTTTTCCCACTAGTGCAGTCCTGGTGGAAAAAGCTGTTCTACTGTGATTTTTCCCAAAACTTTGCAGCAAAACAAGTATGAGAAAGACTGGAGAAAGTTGGGAGGTTTGTGGATGCGCTGTGATAAAGGGTGGGGGTGGGGGGACAGGATCAAGAGAAAAATTGCGCTTTTCAACAGCATTGAACCTGAGGTAGATAACCTGTGTGGAAATGGTCAGAAATTATAATACCAAATGGTTACTGCCATCCAGGAGTACAAGCAGGGCACAAGCATAATTTTTTCTGCCCCGATACAAATTTATAATGCACACCACCATCCTATCCTAAATATACAATCACAAGAGTCACAACAGACAAATGCCTCTTTTATTTCTTTTTTTTTTGAAAACACAATTTTATTGATAACATGTGGTAACCATATCCATTAATACCTTCTTTTTATCTATCCCATATGCTATTTTCTAATCCCCCCTTCCCCCATTACTTGACTCCCGCCGAAGTTATATACTTAAAATACTAACATTTAAAGGTATCCTTAAACCATAAGAACCTATATTCATTTTCTACTTTTTTTCTAGTACGTGATCATTATTAAAAATTGTCCTATATCCTTTTATATTCCATTCTTCTTCTACATAACATCTAAACTTTTTCCACTCCTTTTCATACACTTCCAAATCATAGTCTCTTAAGATTCTTGTTAGTTTGTCCATCTCACTCCATGTTATAACTTTTACAATCCAATCCCATTTTTCTGGTATTTTTTCTTGCTTCCATAACTGAGCATACAATGTCCTAGCCGCTGAAAGCAAGTACCAGATCAAAGTTCTATCTTCTTTTGGAAATGTTTCCATTTGTAATCTCAATAAAAAAAGTCTCTGCTACTTTCTTGAATTCATATCCCAAAATCCTTGAAATTTCTTGTTGAATCATCTGCCAATACTTTTTTGCTCTTTCACAAGTCCACCACGTATGGAAAAAAGAACCCTCATGTCTTCTACATTTCCAACATCTGTCTGGCATCTTTTTTATTCATCTTTGCCAATTCTTAGGAGTCATATACCACCTATATATCATCTTAAAACAATTTTCTTTTATACTCTGACATGTTGATAATTTCATGGAGTTCTTTCAAAGATACTCCTATGTATCCATCTGTATTTCTTTATTTACATTGATTGCCCACTTAATCATTTGAGATTTTACTATCTCATCTTCTGTAGACCATTTTAACAGTAACTTATATATTTTTGAAATTAATTTTTCATTATCTCCAAGCAGAACTTTTCCCATTTCTGTTTGCTCATGTCTTATTCCTTCAGTTTTGATATAATTCTCCACCAGGCTTTTTTTTTTGTTGCATTTGAAACCAATCATATTTTTTATTCCACTCCTCAGCAGTTTTCAATTTTATTTTGCCACTTTGTATTTTTAGTAATTTATTATATGACAACCCCCTCTCTTCTGATTTGACAACCCTCTCTCTTCTGATTTGATACTGGCTGATTTGTTTTCAATTCCCTTCCTAATAATTCCCAGCATGGCATTGGCCTTTGCAATAAAAAAGGCCAATGCCATGCTGGGAATTATTAGGAAGGGAATTGAAAACAAATCAACCAGTATCATAATGCCCCTGTATAAATCTATGGTTCGGTCTCATTTGGAGTACTGTATGCGGTTCTGGTCGCCACACCTCAAAAAGGATATTATAGCATTAGAGAAAGTCCAGAAAAGGGCAACCAGAATGATTAAAGGGCTGGAACACTTTCCCTATGAAGAAAGGTTGAAACGCTTGGGACTCTTTAGCTTGGAGAAATGTCGACTGCGGGGTGACATGATAGAGGTTTACAAGATAATGCATGGGATGCAGAAAGTAGAGAAAGAAGTACTTTTCTCCCTTTCTCACAATACAAGAACTCGTGGGCATTCAATGAAATTGCTGAGCAGACAGGTTAAAACGGATAAAAGGAAGTACTTTTTCACCCAAAGGGTGATTAACATGTGGAATTCACTGCCACAGGAGGTGGTGGCGGCCACAAGCATAGCCACCTTCAAGAGGGGTTTAGATAAAATATGGAGCAGAGGTACATCAGTGGCTATTAGCCACAGTGTGTGTGTGTGTGTGCATATATATATATACACACACACACACACACACATATAATTTTTTTTGGCCACTGTGTGACACAGAGTGTTGAACTGGATGGGCCATTGGCCTGATCTAACATGGCTTCTCTTATGTTCTTCACTGGTTTCAGCTTTTATTTTTATTACTTCTGCTGGCACTATCCATAATGGCTTTCTCTCATCATATTTCTTGTACTTCATCCATGTATTTAACAAATTATTTCTGATATAATGGTGAAAAAAAACCCCATCCATCTTTTTCTTCCCATAGTACATATAAGCATGCCAGCCGAATTTATTTCCATGAACTTCTAACATTAAAAGTTTTTTATTCAACAGCGTCATCCAGTTTTTTATCCATACTAAGCAAACTGCAACATGATATAGTCTTAAATCTGGTAGCTGGAATCTTCCTCTCTCTTTAGCATCTGTTAAAATTTTCATTTTAATCCTTGGTTTCTTCCCAGCCCATACAAATTCTGAAATCTTCCTTTGCCATTTATTAAATTGTTTGCTATCTTTCACAATTGGAATGGTTTGAAACAAAAATATTATTCTTGGCAGAATATTCATCTTAATTGCAGCTATTCTGCCCAGCAATGACAGATTAAGTTTATTCCATTTCACCATATCTTCATCCATTTTATGCCATAGTTTTTCATAGTTATTTTTAAACAAATCAATATTCCTCATTGTTATCTCCAAGCCCAAATACTTTACTTTAGAAGTAACTTCACATCCCAGGCTCTGCAATTCCTTTTGTTTATTTACTTGCATGTTTTTACATAAACATTTCAATTTTTCTTTATTAACATAAAGTCCCGCCAGCTCTCCATATTCTTGTATCTTGGCTAACAGCAAAGGTATTACTTGTAAAGGATTTTCAGCTATAAACATTATATCATCAGCAAACGCTCTATATTTTATGTAAATCCTCTAATTTTCAGCCCTTCTATTTTTTTATCATCTAATATTTGCATCAGCAAAATTTCAAGAGTCATTATAAACAACAATGGTGAAAGCGACAACCTTGTCTTGTACCTTTACTGATCATCATATCCTCTGTGAGGTCTGCATTTATACACAACTTTGCTCACTATTCCATATATATTGCTTTTATCATTCTTATGAAGTGTTCTCCAAGTTCTATCTTTTCCATTACTGCAAACATAAAGTCCCAGTTCAAATTATCAAAGGCTTTCTCTGCATTCGCAAAAAATAATGCGACTTCCTTTTCTGGATGTTTTTCATAGTATTCTACAATATTTACAACTGTTCTTATATTGTCTCTTATTTGCCTTTTAGGGAGAAATCCTGCTTGATCTTCCTTTATGAAGTTAATCAAATATTGTTTAAGTTGTTCTGCCAAGAATCTTGTGTATATCTTATAATCATTATTTAATAATGAAATTGGTCTGTAGTTCTGTACGTTCATAACATCTCTATCTTCCTTGGGGATCAACGAAATTACAGCTTCTTTCCAAGTGTTTGGTATTTTTCCTTTTATTCTTATATTCATCAATTTTTAATTCTTCTTTAAAGGTTTTGAAAAATTTAGCTGTATATCCATCTGGCCCAGGTGCCTTTTCCATTTTCATTGCATTAATTGCTGCTTCAATTTCAATTTTTTCAATTGGATCATTCAAAATTTTCTTCATATATTCAGTTAAGGGCGCTATTTTAATATTTTGCAAATACGCTTCAATCTTTTCTTTGTTTATCTTCACACCCTTAAATAAATTAGCATAATACTTAAAATTGTCTTTTTATTCCTTCTTGATCTACTATCTCTCTTCCATCAGCCACAATTTTATTAATAATTTTACTTTCTCTCTTTTTCTTCAATTGCCAGGCTAAATTCTTTCCAGGTTTATTCGCACCCTCAAAAGATTTCTGTTGCAGTTTTTTTCAAATTCCATTCTACTTCTTTATTCAACAAATGTCTCATTTGGGTTTGTAATATAGTAATTTCCCTTATAATTTTCTTTTTCCCTGATCTTTTTCTCAGTTCCCCTTCTTTTTTCTTTATCTCATTTTGTATGTCCAATCTCTGTTTTTTCTTTCGCTCTTTTATCCTTATTGTTTAATGTAATCAATATTCCTCGCATTACAGCTTTGTAAGCATCCCATACCATCTGGAACTCTATATCATCTTTGTCATTTATTTGGAAAAAACTTTAGTTTCATTTTCTAAAAATGTTACAATTGCTTTATCTTGTAGCAAATCTTCATTTATTCTCCATCTTCTTGTTTTTCTTTGCAATTTTGTAGCCCATAATATTGGATTATGATCCGCATTTATCTTTGGAAGAATCTCTACTTTTTTAGTTATGAGGCCCAAATCCTTAGTACCCCATAACATGTCAATTCTGGAAGAAGTATTGTGTCTTACTGAAAAGAAAGTATAGTCTCTTACTTCAGGGTTGAATTTTCTCCAAATATCTTCCAAATTTTCTTGTTTAACCAATTCAAAAAATGATTTTGGCAATTTTCCTTCCTTATTATTACTTTTTTGGCCAGATCTATCTATTTTATTCTGTATTGTTCCATTAAAATCTCCCATCATCAAGATCTGGTCATAAGTCACTTCATCTAGCTGTCTGATAATGTCTTTAAAAAAATCATCTTTTGCACCATTTGGTGCATACAGTCCTAATAACTTTTTTTTCCCATTAATCATTATCTGTACTGCTATATATCTTCCATCTTTGTCTTTAAATACCAATTTTGGCTCTAATTGTTGATTAATATAAAAAACCACGCCCCTTTTCTTTTGGTCAGCCAATGGAAAAAATCCAGTCCTAATTGTTTATTCCATAAAAATTTGTAATTCTTTTGTTGTATATGAACGTCCTATAAACAAATTATGTTACAATTTTGTTTTTTAATCCAATGAAATTTTGCTTTTCTTTTTTGTGGTGAATTTAATCCATTTACATTCCAAGATAATAATTTGTAATCCATCATGGTGCAAAGTCTTTGTTTTGTTCATAAAAACTAGACAACTCATGTGCACTTATAATTGTAATCCTCCTTCCATGTAGCTCAAAACTCAAGCCTTCAGGTATTATCCATCTATATCTTATTTCATTAGCACACAATTTCTCTGTCGGTTTCTTGTACGTTTTCCTATCATTTATCACTTGTCTTGGCAACTCTTTCATTATTCTGACTCTGCTCCCTCCTACTATCAGAGTCTTTTGGAAATTTTTATTCAACATTTTCCCTGCCATGTCTTTTGTCATAATTTTTATAACTATATCTCTTGGCAAATTTTTGTTCTTGGCATATGATGAATTAACTCTATACATATTATCATACATATTTCTAGTCCCTTCGGGATCTTTCTCCAAAAAGTCAGCAATTATTTTCACCATATATTCCTTTAAGTCAGTTCCCTCCCCTTCAGGTACTCCTCTCAGACGAACTTGAGTTTCCATCAGACTGCAGTCATGTATTGTCACCTTCTCTTGCAGCTTTAACAAGGTGGAATCATATAGACGAATATCTACAAAAAATAAAAATTGAGCCCTTAACTGAAAATATGAGAAAAGTTTTGAATGACCCAATTGAAAAAGTAGAAATTGAGGCAGCAATCAATGCGATGAAAAATGATAAAGCTCCCGGGCCAGATGGTTACACAGCTAAATACTTTAAAATTTTTAAGGATGAATTAATACCAAAATTACAGAAGCTGATGAATGTAATAAGAACTAAAGGGAATGTACCAAATACATGGAAAGAAGTTGTTATTTCTTTGATACCCAAAGAAGAAAGAGACGTCACAAATGTGAAAAATTATAGACCAATTTCGCTTTTGAACAATGATTATAAAATATTTACAAGAATTCTGGCAGAACGACTTAAGCAATATCTGATAAATTTTATAAAGGAAGATCAAGCTGGTTTTCTTCCTAAAAGACAAATAAGAGACAATATTAGAACTATTGTAAATATTGTAGAATATTATGAAAGACACCCAGAAAAAGAAGTAGCATTATTCTTTGCAGATGCAGAGAAAGCATTTGACAATTTAAACTGGGACTTTATGTTTGCAGTGATGGAAAAAATGGAGCTTGGAGAAAGTTTTATAAGAATGATAAAGGCAATATATTCTGAACAAAGGGCAAGGTTGTGCGTTAATGCAGATCTCACAGATGAAATGAAAATCAGCAAAGGTACTAGACAAGGCTGCCTGCTTTCGCCATTGCTGTTCATAATGACTCTTGAAATTTTACTGATGCAGATTCAAGAAGAAAAAGATCTAGAAGGATTACAAATAAAAGGCTATACATATAAGTACAGAGCATTTGCTGATGATATAATGTTTATAAATGAAAATCCCATACAAGCTACACCTTTGTTATTAACGAGAATACAAGAGTTTGGGGAGTTGGCGGGACTTTATATAAATAAAGAAAAATCAAAAATTTTGTGCAAGAATATGCAGATAAATAGACAACAAGAATTACAAAGACTAACGGGTTGTGAAGTTGCCTCTAAGGTTAAATACCTAGGGGTAGAGCTAACAATGAAAATTATTGATTTGTTCAGGAACAATTATGAAAAACTATGGCGTAAAATAGAAGAAGATATGCTAAAATGGAACAAGCTCAACTTGTCATTGTTGGGCAGAATAGCTGCAATAAAAAAGAATATTTTACCAAGGATTATGTATTTGTTTCAAACCATCCCTATTGTGAAAAATGCTAAACAGTTTGATAAATGGCGAAGGAAAATTTCGGAATTTGTGTGGGCCGGGAAGAAACCAAGAATTAAAATGAAAGTCTTGACAGATGCAAGAGAGAGAGGTGGATTCCAATTACCAGATTTGAAACTGTATCATGAAGCAATTTGTTTAGTATGGATGAAAGAATGGATAACGCTGTTAAATAAAAAACTTTTAGTGTTGGAAGGCCATGGAAAAAAATTCGGCTGGCATGCATACTTGTATTACGGAAAAAAGAAGATGGATGGTCTTTTCTCTCACCATTATATAAGAAGTAGTCTACTAAATGTGTGGATAAAGTATAAGAAATATGGTGATGAGAGGAGACCTTTGTGGATAGTGCCAGCTGAAGTGATAAAGTTAATGGCTAAAACAGTTAATGAAAAACAGCTATCATATAACCAGTTACTAAAAATACAAAGTGGGAAAATAGAACTGAAAACTGCAGAAGAACTGAGTTATAAATATGATTGGTTTCAAATGCAACAAATAAAAAGCTTGATGGAGAATGATATTAAAGCTGAAGGAATAAGGAAAGAACAAACAGAAATGGAAAGAGTTCTGCTTGGAGACAATGAGAAATTAATCTCAAAAGTATACAAATTACTTTTACAATGGTCTACAGAAGATGAAGTAGTGAAATCTCAAATGATAAAATGGGCAATTAATGTAAATAAAGAAATAAAGATGGAATCTTGGGAGTATTTGTGGAAGAACTCTATGAAACTCGCAACATGTCATAGTATTAAAGAAAACTGTTTTAAGATGATGTATAGATGGTATATGACTCCAAAAAAAATAGCAAAGATGAACAATAAGATGCCAGATAGGTGTTGGAAATGTAAAAAGCATGAAGGTTCTTTCTACCATATGTGGTGGACTTGTGAAAGGGCTAAAATGTTTTGGCAGATGATTCAGCAAGAGATCTCTAAGATTCTGGGATATGAATTCAACAAAGAGGCAGAGACTTTTCTGCTGGGATTACAAATGGAAAAATTTCCAAAAGAAGATAGAACTTTAATATGGTACTTGCTCTCAGCTGCTAGGACATTGTATGCGCAGTTATGGAAGCAAGAAAAAATACCAGAAAAATGGGACTGGATTACAAAAGTTATGTCATGGAGTGAAATGGACAAATTAACAAGAAAACTAAGAGACTATGATTTAGAACTTTTCAATGCGGAGTGGAAGAAATTCAGAAGATACGTAGAGAAAGAGTGGAAAATAAAAGGACCTTGGACAATTTTTGATGATTAAGATTTTTATAGTTAAGGGTACCTTAATATTTGTCTTTTTAAAAATAACACTGGCGGGGGTCAAGTAACGGAGGGAGGGGTGGGAGGAAAGTAAGATATGGGGTAGAACAATTTTTTTTATTTTATTTTAAGCTCTTTATAAGTTGTAGATATAATTCTGCTACGATATGTTACTAATAAATTTGTTTATACAGAACAAGGTGGAATCATGTACTTTAACTTTCTCCTCTACATCCTGAACTTTTTTTGTGACCACTACCATGTCATTTTTAAAATCTTCCACTTCCTTTTTAAGATCCCCATTATCTTTTTAAAGTTCTTTTTTGCAAGCTGTTAGCATCTTATAAACCCCTTTCATTATTCTAGCTTCCATCGCTTCTAGTTGGTCTTGCATTTTTTCCAAAGAGAGAGCACTTGTACATGTTGTATTTGGCTCTGATATTAAAGAAAGCCTACAAAAATTTTAATGTCTCAACATCAAAATCCAAACAACAGATTCAATAGCTTAGAGCTTGCCCTTTTAAATAAGCCTAATTTTGCCTTTCTACGACCTTCCTGGGCTTAGATATTAATTTTTAAAAATTTTATTTTCTTCATAATGGCGATCACAATTTCTCTATAGTAGAAAATTCCTAGAGTAGGCCTTCTTGTTCATCTCTCTTATCTTATTACTTCCTGCTTTGCTAGGCAGCAAATCCCGTTCTCAATGGTATCCAAATCTCACAGTCTTTATTAGTCTCTTCTTACTTCCTGCTTTGCTAGGCACCAAGTCTCATCCTCAATGTTATCCAAGTCTCATGATCTTTGATGTATTTCCTGTGTTGATTGTAGAGAATGCAGAGCTGTGACGTTAATGCTTTCATCGATGACCACAGGTATTTCAAACAAAAACTTATTTCCCAATTTTTAGCATTGTCCTTATTTTAACAAAGTCCAAAATTCAATCTTTCTTTTCTTTGTCTCCCCCTCTTTCTAGATCACTCCTTCCCACCTTCCAAAATTATTTAGTTTGCCTTTAAAAAGTCCTGGAGCGAACGATTATAATCAGAACCTCTCCACTGATATCCAGCTTAGCTTTGGTCTCTTCAAATATCAGATGTTCATCAGTCCCAAAAGAGCTTAGGATCTTGTCAAGCTTATGCCAATTGAATGGCTCTATAAGCCTCTGTAGATGATGAAAAACGCCACTCTTCTCCGGCAGTCCCTCAAAGCCTCTAAAGAGCCCCTAATGGAGCTCCCAATCAGCCAAGGTTAACCTCCTCTGAGTTTCTGTGCATATCTTGGACAAATCTCTAACTGAGAAATGTAGGCAGAGGGTCAAAAAAAGCCTTTTCCTACCCTGAACAGAGGCTTAAGTCTGTCCCCATTCAGAGGACAGGTCAGCTCAGCACAATTCCCAAACCAGAAGCCCAAATGCCTCTTTTATTTCAAAGAGTACATAAATAGTATACATCCTTAGCTGCTGCCTTCAGTGCTCTATGACAGGGGTCCACAACCCCCAGGCCTGTTTGCAGCGGGCCACACAGCTTCCCCACCCCTCGCAGCCTTCCTGCCCTCCTGTGGCACCTCCTCTTTCCCCCATTTTCACCATTTTAAGGTAGGGGAAGGGGTAGTGAAGTGCCTCCCAGCCCAACCCACCCCCCAGCAGATCAGCTGATTGGCAGGGAAAACCACCACAGCAGTGGCAAGGAATGCTGCCTTTGCCTCCTTTCCACTTCCAGAAGTGGGAAAGAGGCAATGGCAGCATCACTCGCTGCTGCAGCAGTTTTTTCTGCCAATCAGCTGATTGGCGAGGGGGGGGGGTCAGGCTGGGAGGGGCTTTACTGCTCCTTCCCCTGCCTTAAAATGGTAAAAATGGGGGAGGAAAAGGAGGCAAGGCTACGTGGGGGGGGGGGGTGAAGGAAGGAGAAGGAAACAGGGGGAGGAAAGTGAGAGGAGGAGGCAGGAAGGCTGCGCAGGGAGTGGTGAGGCTGCACAGGGGGTGAAGGAGGGAACAGGAGGAGGAAAACTGGAGGAGGAGGCGCCACAAGGAGGGCGGGGGAGGCCGAATTGGGTGCCCCCACCCTGCCGGTCTTGGGGCCACAGTGGGTGGGCTGGCCTTGGGGCTGGTCCCTGGAGCCAAAAAGGTTGGGGACCACTGCCCTATGAGACATGAGGAACTTCTCCTTGTCTGTATAGGCTTGTAATAAAGTCAGTTCAAATATTCTGAAGGTCATGTGATATAGTCTCCACACAACTATATCACATTGAATATGCATGGGAAAATCCCCCCATTAATAACTAGATGCATTCATTTCAGTCAGATGAAACAAGAATTCTTTCAGTGGTTTCAGAAGTTTCCAAAGGTTCATCCCATTTTTGTTTCTGTCATTTTCTTTTTTCATAGTTGATCTGATTTGGTATGCAAACTGACAAAGTTGCCTGCATGCACTATGTACATGGAAGCAGAGTTTCTGCTTAAGTTGATGGTGCACCAGAAAGCTTTCTGCTATGATAACAAGAGAGGAACATGTAACTTCCTAGGAGGAGATGCTGGTGTCCACACCTATTGATTTAGCAACTATCAACAACAGACAGCTTAGAAGTTTGGGGCAGTGTTTGGATGCAGAGTGTGGGAAGAACCATACAAGGAGAAATATTGCAGCAACACACACTCCTTCCTTTCCAGTTTCATTCAGGAAATCCATCAAACTGCCTGATTAAGCAGATGGATTCAGCAGCCCTTTGGACAGCAACAAATGAAAAAGTAATTCAGTGTGGCAGATGGGGCCAGGCGGCCAGCTTTGGTTGGTGGCACACACTGTAAACTTAATTTTGGAAGTGAATTGCCATGCATGTCCTGACCTGAATGGACCAGGCTATCCTGATCTCTTCATATCTCAGAAGTTAAGCAGGGTTGGCCCTGGTTAGTATTTGGATGCGAGACCACCAAGGAAGTCCCAGGTCTCAAAACAGAGGCAAGCAATGGCAAACCACCTCTGAACATCGAAAACCCTATGGGGTGACCGCAAGTTGACTCTGATTTGACCACTCTTTCCATTGCCATGCATTATTGCTTCTATATCTATGCAGGAGTATTGATACCATATAAGATTATTCTAGCTTGCTTTACAAATACAGACATAGACAAGATTTCTGAGAATACTTTCATTACATGTGCAGTCATGAATATGGTAACAGAGGGAAAGAGGACATCTTCAATTGGACCATGTGTACAAAGCCCTGTTTCCAGCAGAGATTGCTGAATTGGGACATTTGTCGTTATTAAATGGATGTCCTGAACACTTGGCTACCTTGTGTAAAATATGCTGCAAGTCAAGTTGCCTGAACAGGATTTTTTTTTTCTTTTAACATCTTCAGGTATTTTATTGCTGGCATACCTTTTAAACATGCAGTGCTTAGTGATGCTGCAATAACACTTAAATGTCTTGAAGGGTATTCTATTCAAGCTGCAAGGGGAAAAAATCTTACCAGCCTGCAAACGTGATGTCTGGTATATATCACTGAATTATGTTAACACGAAAAGACAAATATCTGCATAAGGTTAAAATGTACAGCTGTAATTGTTTTCTATCCTGCAGTGGAAGGCAGCACTAAACTTATGGAAGTTCTTGGGAAGATTTAAAGTGCCCAAAGTCACACTGGGTTTGGCAAGCTGCCAGCAGGAGCCCACATATTTCAAACTTTAATATTTAAGAATAACTAGGAGTCTTGACAGAGTGCAAACAGCAACTGGGAAAGGGGGAATGTATCTTAAATCCCTCTTTCATTTAACATACAGTCTTCTGGCAAAACATTGCAATGCATTATCTGTCCATCATGGCTTGAAATGTCCTTGATAGCATGCTACAATAAGTAACATGTAAGTTCTCATTTCAGGAAGATGTTCTATAGACTTTGCTGAGGGTGGTGACACACAGCAAACCACACTGATCTGAGACGGGGTTGATGGGTGATAATTATGATAGTTCTTTGGTCTCAAGACTATATGAACATCCAGCATTATAATGTACAGCTAGATTGTTGCAGTGTATTTTAAGGCAAATGACTGCAAAATTAATTAAAGCGGTTGGGGGTGGTACAGCTGGATCTCAGCCAGAGCTAATCTCACAACTTTTTGGTTTAGCTCAACATTTTAAAATTTAAATCTATTTTTAAAATGAACTCCTTTAATAATAGGCTGATTATCTAATAGCCTTATGGTTGGCATGTTGAATTCTGCATTATATTCTCTCAAGATGGCCAGCTTTGGAAGCTGATGGGTAACAGATACTTCTTTACTCAATCAATAATTATCATGAAAGTCATGCCAGATGATGGTCATGTGCATACATTGCTTTAAAAGAGAATTGCACAGATTGGGGATAAGTCCATCAATGGCTTCTAGCCAAAATGAAAGGGAACATCTACTTCTAAAGGCAGTAGATCTCTAATACTAATGCTAGCAGGCAAGATCAAAGGAAGGCCTTATCATCTGTATCTTGTTTACTGGCCTTCCAGGGCAACTGATAGACCACTAGTCTGATGCAGCTGGGCTTTTCTTATGTTGATTTTAAAAATTAATTAAAGGGGTTAATTCCAGATTGTTAATACAGAAATACTAAAGTCTAGTTATTCTGGACTTTATTTGTCATCTGGTAAAAATGGCTTATGAAGCCCCTATATTGACTTATCCTGCAGATGCACCAGCTGACACATGAGTAACTTCAATAGGATGTTAGGATGAGGTCAGTATGAGCCAAACTTACTGTTATGGCTGCCACAGTTTCAACCCATGGCTATCAACACCATGTTAGAGAAGAATTTAGCCATTTAAAGATTGCTGAGCACCAAGTGCTCATGTCCTTTCTCTGGCATGCTAGAGACACATGCCTTTGGCATGCTAGAGACACTCACAGGGAATCCCTGGCTGACTCTACCTGCCCTCCAAGTCTGGTGAAGGTTGAACTTAGAGAGTTTGAGCTACAGCCCCCAAAGAAGGTGCTACCATCCTCCATTTTTTCCAATGGAGGGGGGAAGGCAAAAAGAAAAAGAAAGAAGCAAGGGCAATGGAAGCCTCTCAGAACAGAATCAAAGTCCCAAAGAAACTCTGCGGTAGAAACTGAAGATGGGGGACATTGTTGCAAACACAGCAGAACCAGTGCCACTGTGTCAACCCAACAGGATAAGATCAAACCAAGGAAGTGCTTTCAGGAAAATGTCAGGCACAAATTCAAAAGTGTACAGAATGGATCACCTGCAACCTACACATACCAAACACACAGGGAACCTGCTGCCTATTTCTCTACAATCTCTCCAAGATGAGGGCAGATTACATTTCTGGAGTCCTGATTATGCTCCCCCCCCCCCCCAATAAAAAAAGGTCTCCCTAGTGCTCTCTCTGGAAAAACACAGCTTCAGTTACAGCCAGAAGTCTATGGAATGGCTCAAGAACAAACCAGTGACACCAAACTCACAGAAAACTTCACCTGGGCAGACTGCCCCCCAGCCAAACACTGGAACCTAGGCAAGCATCCCCCCTATGTTTGCACCCCGCCCCCCCCAATCTCTAGAGGCAGGTTCTGAAGAACGGAAGGCAGACATCCTCAGAGTTTCAACAGGAGTTCCCTAAAGTTATCCACAACAACTTGGTGGGCACCTTAGCTCCAGACCACTGGAAATCAGAGTTTTCCATTTTAAGTGATTAGTGATACAACAACAGAAAGGCAAACATAACAAGAGGTTTCTGACAGGGGGTCCACAAAGTAATGCCACAACAGCTTGTCAGGCACTTCAGCCTCACCAGACTAATGGAACTCAGAGTTTTTCATTTAAAGTGATCATGAGTTATGCATGATTATGAGGTAGATATTGTTTCATGAGGTAGGTGTTGGGTAAAGGAGCACCAAGGGTGTAACCCACATGCTGTATCACCCGGAGAAGAGGATGAATGGGGAGACACATAGGGAGCCTTG
The DNA here is from genome assembly GCF_032191835.1 of Heteronotia binoei. Classification (NCBI taxonomy): domain Eukaryota; kingdom Metazoa; phylum Chordata; class Lepidosauria; order Squamata; family Gekkonidae; genus Heteronotia; species Heteronotia binoei. The sequence continues at coordinate 71,079,922 of NC_083228.1, read as the reverse complement.
ATCTTACCCTGTGAGGTCCAAAGAGGAGTAGCCCAGCAGGGAGAGGTTGATGTTGAGGAAGGCCAATTTGTCCACACTGACTGGGTCCAGGCGCGAATGATAAGGGCTTTCATGACCAGAATTCCAGGGGATCGGTGGAGATAGCTCAGGGGACTCAGTGAAGAGCTCTCTCACCATTACTTCTGCCAAATCCTCCACCATCACATGCCTGGCAGCCCTGCCACTGCTGTCCTCCCAGTTCACCATTGACAGTCAGTAGTGAGGCTTCTCTTTGGTCAAGCACTTTGAAGCAGAGGTGCTGGGCTACAGCTTCTTCTCCTCCTCCCCCCAAACTCTTCTACCTCCTGTTCCTTCTGGCCACATATGCTGGCCTGTAGCCTCTGCACTTCTTTGTAGATCTCACACTTCCACTGTATGAGTGCTTTATTCCAGAGAACAATGTTAGCTTTTATCTGGGGGGGGGGTCACAGATACAGGCCAGATTGTACTTCCCCTGCCTTGCAGAAAGGATGCAACCTGGTGATGAAGTCCACCTGTAACCTATGTGCCAAGGCCCTAGCCTATGGGAGAATAGACATCCCCTTGAGGCCCTGCTCTAGTGTGGAGGCCAGTCCAGCCCTAGAATCAGGGGGATGACTTGCCCCAGGCTGGCTGTACGGGTGCACAGAACACCAGTGGTGTCCTGGAAGGGCATGAGGACATGCACCATTTGGGAGTGGGTCAGCCAGGGATGGGGCTTGAGGTGTCAGGGGTGTGGCCTAATATGCAAATGAGTTTCTGCTAGGCTTTTTCTACAAAAAAACCCCTGGTTCATAGTCAAGTTGATGGTAGGGTGAAAACTGTTGAATACCTAGTGGAATGTATCCAGGGCTTCTTTGTTATGTATCATGTGTCTGGACAATAAAAATGTCATCAATATATTGCGGCTATAAAAGACATTTGAGTGAGCGAGAGTTTAGGAAGTATTGCTCCAAGTCAGCCATAAAGATGTTAGCATATTGTGGGGCCATGTGGATGCCCATGTTGTACCATTGATCTGAAGGAACAAGAAGAAGATGCTATAAAGTTGCCTCCATGCTTGAGAGGAGGTGGATGACAGAGTCTCAATTAATTACTCTCAGCATTCAACAATTAAAGATACATCAGTCTCCAATTTTGATATATTGATTGTCTTCATTGTTCTCCCCCAATTGAACCCAAACAAGTGGTAGCCATATAAATTATTATTCCTGCTTGATCCTTGAATCTGTAAAACATCTTCATTATGCTGTATGATAATTTACTGCTCACCCTCTACCTATATGTATAGACTGGTAATTTCATTTTGTTTCTGCCTCTGTCATGACTCTAATTGGCCCTTCCTGGCAACTAACCCCACTTCCTATATGTAATGGTTGAGGAAACTCAGTTTCACTATATCTGAAGAAGTGTGCTTTTACACGAAAGCTTATGACTTGAATAAAATTTTGTTGTTCTTAAGGGTGCCAAGGGACTCAAACTTTGTCCTAGCCGTCGACTATTATAGGTTTCAGAAATAAATAAATAAAATCAGCAACCCCTTTAGCCTTTGGTAGACTTCTACCACTTCCTTATTTTACCACAGCCAGGAGAGGAGCTATATTCTTTATGTACCTATGAATTCTAGAGACAAACTGCAGTCAAATTTCATACTCCCATCAAACTCTGATGGCAAAACTAGATGAGACATCAAGAATTCATATTAGGGTCTTCCGCAGTTTTGAAGGCTAATTAGCAGCCCCACATGGGAAAACTTGTTTAAACCTTTCCTACCATATCTTTCTCATGATTCTGATATCCCCTGTGAACCTGCAATTAACTGTGCATAAGGAAAAAGACTGATTCATGTGCTGGTACCTTTACAAGCACTTAAAGTTAACTGCAGTTTTTGAGGGGCTATTCAAATTATGGAAGAGTTGTGGTAGGGCAAGGTTAACATCCTCTCCCTGGTGTTCAAAGTACCTGCCTGGGGCAGTTAATTAGTATTTTTTAAAACCCTGGAAGAGTCTGATATTGGATATATGCATCTTATCTTGCTTTGGCTAACTTATTGGAATTATAGGAAGGTTTCTACTGCATTTTCTTTTAGACATCACTAATGAGCAAAAGATAATATTTATTCAGGTCAGTTTAACATTATGAAATTTATTTTTCACCCCAACCTTGTTTCTATAATAACTAAAAAAAATGCTTTTTGACAGGTTCTAATTAAACTATTAATAATTTTATTTTAATGTTATCCATTCAATGCTTTATCTGTTTTACAAGAAAATCACCTAATAAAAACATCTTCCCTAATAATGACTTTTTAATGTTTTAAAAATTGTCAAACCTTCGAGCATAATGAAAAGGTTTAATTTTATAAGGTTGAAATTTCCTAAGGGACAGGTTTTGTGTTTTTTCCTAACAGTTTTACTTTGAATTTTATCGACTAGAGGAGACCCAAGAGTTACTTGATATTTTGGATGATTGATGTTTTTGAAATATTTGCTCTTTTAATATCTGATTCTGTCATGGTAGCAGTTGCATATCAACTGTTGCTCTCCAGACTTGCAGGAAAAAAAATGCCTCAGCAGCAACAACAACTTCGAACTATGAATGTGTAACTTGAACAAAGAGGGTGTCCAGTTGATTTATGCTTTGTCCAGGTCAAGGACATCCATGTGTCATTGATGGGAGTGGGGAATGTTATCTTCTTGCCTGATACAGGCTGTCAGAAGCACTGAAGATATGTGCTGAGGAGCTACTATCTGTGCTTATAATCTGATTTATCTTGGTAGAGACAGGTGAGACATCGATCTTGTGGGCCCAGAATTGACAGTTATCATCTTTCATGCCTAGCTGTATCTGAGAATCCATTTAGGTAGGTTATACCAACTGGAAAGATGAGGACTCAGCAGAGGGCTAATGCCTTTTTCTTCTATTGGACTATCAAAACACTGATTTCAGAAGGAAGAACATAAACATAATACTTATTGCACAATAAAGATGAGAGCTACCTCAAGAGTTAATATGGTAGCATCAGTTAAAATATACTTATTGCACAATAAAGATGAGAGCTACCTCAAGAGTTAATATGGTAGCATCAGTTAAAATATAGCTAAATTATAGTACACTTAATTATTCCTACATAATTATGGACAAGCTCTTAGAAACAACATATTCATGTTTATCATAAATGAACCATCCTTTATGTGTAGTTCAGTGAAATCACTTCACACATGCAAAGCAGTAAGGTGAGAGTCATTAACCATGCAATTTTTTTAAAAAAAAACTTTCCTGGTCATAAGCTGCACTGAATAGCTGTGAGTAGGTTTCTGAGCGAACCTGCTTAGGATGGCAATCTTGAGAAAATAAGTAAATGAACATGTGAGATAGCTCCTAAATCCAGGAACACCAACAAAACTTACGGTGTAGTACAACACGATCATACAGATGAGTATATTGGGGAAAATATCATAAACTAACAAGACTGAGGCGTAGGCTTAGTCATTGTCTCCTCCCACACCACTGCTTGATCCTATGTATGCAGAGGCTGCTTGGCTTGAACCTGCTAGTGATGATGTCAATGGCCACAGGCTCATTTGTTGTATCCTTCCACGTAGATGCTAATCAGATCTGACCCAAGTAGCCCCTGTAGTGCTGGGCTGCCATCACTGTTGGGGTTTGGTCACTTTGCTCTTGGCTGATGGCCACCCTCTATATTCTTTAGGCAGTAGGCTTCTGAGAACTTTCTCTAAAGGTCCAGTCCACTTTAGCAAACATTGTCACTGCTAGTGAAACCCTTAAAACTTAATGTGGATAGGTAGCATCTTAGCAAAAGAAAATAAAGACCCAGCCTGCTGGTTTGACTATCACTGGCACATTATTTCCCCAACTCACCCACTAACAACACTGTTGTTAGTAACCAAGGAGTAAGCTTGAGCTATGATGAATGTCAGGGCATCTTAAGAATTTGAATCTCTGACAGTTGTTTTAGCAGTATTGACTACATGTAACCCACCCTAAGCCTGTTCTGCGGGAAAGGCAGGCTAAAAATTGAATATAATAATAATAAAAATACATAGCAGAATGACTGATAGACTGTAGTAGTATGAGGCAAAGCGATTCTGAGGTTATTGAATTGAGGAGACAGACAGACCTAGATGTCATAGTACTTTTTCCTATATCTCTTTTTAAAAATGTAGGCATAACAGTGCCAATATAGTTCTGCATGCATTCTGTCTATTGGATATGAGGTAAGAATGAGGTTTTGATCATGTTTTTATTGGTAATGAATTGCAGTTATATTTGGTTTATTTTTGTTTTATTGTGAGTTTAAATAACATCAGAACATGTCCTATTATTTGGAGAAAAGTGGGCTTAAAATATCATTGATAAATTTAAAGCTGAATTTCCTAGTATTCAGCACTGGAAAACAGAAAATCCAGATAACAAGTTCACATTTTCAGATGAGTTTAAATTCATCAGTTTGGTCTTAATTTTGACATAACTGATCAAAAACAATATTATAGCAAGCACCTATCATGACTACTTTTTGCTATTCTACTTAACTTATGCAAGAGATACATTTTCCCAATATTCCTCACAGAAATCTTCTATAACATATCATCACTGTCAGTTTGCACATTTAAACTATTGCTCATATATCTTTACAACCTGCTGTTGAATAACTGGCAATTTACATTCTCTCACCCCAACAATGAATGATTATAAATTCAAAATAAGAAATGCTGAGATCCATTCCTTACACATTTAAGGTAACACAGCAAAACAGTGGTGGGGTTGAAAGCAACTGAGACATGTACATTTGATAAAAATGTGGTAAGATTATGCATCAACTGCAGCTGCACAAACCTCTCATTGTATGACAACCATATAGACTGGACTGGAAAATGATTAATAAATGTGCAGAAGAAATTGATCATGCCTGTTTATGATTTTCTGCCTAGACACTGCATTGGTTACAGACTACAATGTCTCTCCCAAAAATGTTAAATTCAGATTTTTTTTCTAGTCATGACCTACAAGACTAATCCAACTCCATGTTGGTTAGATGTGTCAATTACATACAAAAGCACTGAAAGCAAACAGAAATGTTGGTTTTGGGGTTTACATTCCATTACTGAAACTCTGTTGCCTGTCCAGTCGATTTACTTTTATTCTGGAAGCCATTAATGAAGAATTATATAGTAAAAGGATAGATAAACTTAAAAAGCTGTTGAGATTCCACTATGAAGCATTATTTTCAAATGAAAGGAATTCTAAATATCCAAATTTCTATTAGCCTAAAATGAACTGTGTAATACTTGTGCATCATACAGACTTTTTATGTAGCCGAATGTAATAGTGCATAGATGTCCACAGATGTGTGTATTATATACAGCAACTTCAGCACAGTTTCTGGAGTAACTCTGGATTCTTGCTTAACTGGATGAGGCCTTTGTGTCCTCACAATACACAGAGCTAATGATTTCCCTCTCTATTTTGCTTCATCTGACTCCTGCAACCTTCTCTATTCCACATCTTGTGGTTGCTAGGCAACCTTGCACAGGGTGGCAGAGTGAGCAAGATCTATCAAATTCATTATTTTGAGGTCTTGAAGAGGAAACCTCTGATGTACTGAAAGAATCTAGTCTAAATTATAATTATTATCTCAATTAAATTATTTTCTTCTGACTAATCCTGAACTCATGCATATTTTAGAAGACCTGGGAGACATCTGGGGATGACCCTAGTAGGAAACAGAACTCTTGCAGCTGCAGTGGTACCCCAAAATGGACATCAAATCTTGATCAACTTAGAAAAGGTGGAAATGAATGCCTGCCTGCTTGAGGATTTATATTAGAGGGAGAAGGGGTAAAGAGAGAACCAAGCTTACCCTTTAATTTTCTAGAGATCTATGATTCCCCCACCCCAAAATGGTTAGCAATTCCTGACTAACATCAGTGTAAATTTGAAATAATACTGAAGATCAGAGCAACCCTCTTCTTTAAAATTAAGAGACAGTATTTTTGTTCATATTCAAATGCAATTATGTTATCCAACATCACTTAAAAACATCCCCAGGGTTCCTTATATGAACTAAGGAGAAATGGAGAGCCATGTTTCCCAGTGTTCTTTATGCTCAGAAGAATCACATTTTCTTTCATTTCTATATAAGTTCTTTTGCATACACTGCAGAGAATCATGAGTCTTTTCATAAGAAAATATTGCAAAACCTGAACCAAATCAGTATGCTCTTAAAGATTAACATGTTTATTGTGGCATATGCTTTCAAGATCCATAGCCTACTTTGTCAGTACAACAAGTGTTACACTTACAAGGGTGAGTTCATGCATCTGACAGGGGACTCATGAAAACCTATGCCACAGTAAATGTACTAGTCCTTAAGATGTTGCAAGGCTATCTTCCTTGGAATTTATCTTAAATTTAGAAAACCTACGGTAGTTTAAAATATGTAAGCAATCTCTATTCTATTTCACTTTGGGCAACGTATTTCAGTTTTTAGAACAATTCTGATGACAACACATCTGTCAATGTCACCCAGATTTTATCTGCCTCTCCATCTTCAGTTAAATTTATTATTAATTTACTTAATTTGTAGCTCACCTTACTTCTCTCCTCCATTTTATCCTCAGAACAACCCAGAGAACAGGGGTGAACTGGGGCAGAAAAACTCTGGAAAAAAGCTCCTCTCATTGCCCACCCTGGGAAGAAGAGGCAATGAGGAGATGCAAGAAGGGAAGAAGAGGCAGCCTGCCTAACCAATTGGGCTGCATGCTACTTTCCTCACCTGGCACTACTTCCATTGTGTAGAAGATGAAGAGTAGGTTTTACACCCTGTTTTTTTCCTACATTAGAGGTGATTACAGACGGGCACTTTGGGCCACCTCAGAGACGCCTCGAAAATCGACCCAAAAAATCCTTCCATGAACAAACATCAGATGCCCTTCCCCGTTCTGTACCCACGCCTCTGCAGGCTGGCTCAAAAAGCTACCGAAATGGTAGCAAATTTCTGAGCTGACAGCCAGTTGCCCTGTCTGTGTCTGGAAGGGGAAGTGTGTAAGGGAGGCACATTGGTGGTGTGAAACTGCCAAGCCACCCCAAGTCATTTCCGACTTTTTCTTCTTTTTGTAAAACCTAACCAGAGCGCTTGAGTGCATGAGCGCACAAGCACTTGACTCTTCAGGGGAGAAAAATAGCAGTCTGGCTTCTGAGGTGCCTCTCTATCTGAATGCACCAAGTCGCCTTGCAGACGGATGGGGCAGCTTTGCTGGGAAGCATGTGGAAGCTTCAGGGTGGCTCTTTTTGAGCCGGCCCAATTTGTAATGCCTCCCAACCATTCCAAACTGCCCATCTGTTAGCAGCCTAGGAGCCTCAATGTGGCTTACAGTCACATGTCTTTCCACTCCCCACAACAGACACCTTGTGTGAGGTAGGTGGGGCTGAAAGAGCTCTAAGAGAACTGTGACTGGCCCAAAGTCCCCAAACAGGCTTCATATGGAGGAATGGGGATCAAACCCAGTTCTCCAGATTAGAGCCCGCCTTTCTTAACCAGTACATGGTGGGTACAGCATTGCTTCTCATGCCCTGTGTGGGCCAGGTACTTTCTCCCTCATCTTGTGTGGGCTTGGCTTGGTTGAACCTTGCATGGGGCTTTACCAGGCACGCCATCTGCATTGCCTTGTGTGGGGCTTGGTCAGGTTCTGCCTATTGCCCTGCCTACCTTTGTGTGGGGTTTGGCCAGGAGCATTCCTTTGCTTTGGCTAGATTCCTCTCTCTGCCTTGCCCTACCTCACACAAGCTCTGACATATGTGACTCTCTGTCTTGCTTCATGTGGGTCTTGGCCAGTCACCACTGTCTGCCTTGCCTCACTTTGCATGGGGCCTGCCTATGCTAGGTGCTGCCCTTTCACCTCACCTTGTCTCCTGTGGGGCTTGGCCTACTCTTTGATTCTTGAGCAAAGTTTGGCTAGGCTTGGCACCAGTGTCTGCCTCACTTCAAACAGGACTTAGCCGAGCCAAGCACAAGTGTCTGCTTCACCTCAAGCAAACTGAGCCAAGGACCACCACCTCCCCCATGTTGCCTCTCATATAGGGCACTGACGGGCTGGGTTCTATTCTCCCTGTCTCAACTCAGGCAGACTGGGAGCCATGTTGTGCTTCACCATGCCTCATGTGGGGCTCCAATGAGCTGGGGGCCACCCTCAGTTGAAGTGAAGCAAAGTCCCTGTTTCCTCCTAAGGGTTACTGTGAATACTGATGGGTATACCCATCAATATTGAAGGGTTAAACTGAATATTTATTGTGTCTGTAATTAATGCATCTTGTCAAGGCCAGAGCCAAGAATGTAGCAATTAGTTCTGTAGCTGGGAGGAAGGGAGCAAGACCAATGATGCAAAGAAGAATATTGCAAATATTCCAAAGATGCTAAAAACAACAAAAAAGGGTTATTTTCTTATGTTCAAAGTAAGAAAAACAACATGGTAGGCCCATTGTGAGGGCAAGAAAGTGAAATTGTAACAGGTAATGAAGAGAGGGCGGAACTGCTCAATTTCTACTTTTCCTCAGTCTTCTCTTCTGAGGGAAATGGTGCTCAACATGGCAAAAACAGAACATATAAGGAGGGTATGAAGTTCCGACCTAGGATCAGCAAAGGGGTAGTACATAAACACCTAGTTTCTTTAAATGAAACTAAGTCCTCAGGGCCAGATGAATTGCATCCAAGGGTTCTAAAAGAGCTTGCGGATGTAATTTCTGAGCCTCTGGCTATTATTTTTGAGAATTCTTGGAGAACAGGAGAGGTGCCAGAAGATTGGAGGTGGGCGAATGTTTTCCCTATCTTCATGAAAGGGAAAAAAGATAATCCAGGTAATTACCGGCTTGTTAGCTTGATGTCTATACCTGGAAAAGTTTTAGAGCAAATAATCAAACAGTCAGTCTTGGAACATTTAGAAAGAATGGATGTGATTACTAAGAGCCAGAATGGGTTTCTCAAGAACAAGTCATGTCATGTCAGACTAAACTGATCTCTTTTTTTGAGAAAGTGACTACCTTGCTGAATCAGGGGAATGCTGTAGACATAGTTTATCTTGATTTCAGTAAGGCTTTTGATAAGGTTCCACATACTATCCTTGTTGACAAGTTGGTAAAATGTGGTTTGGATCCTGTTACCGTTAGGTGGATCTGTAACTAGTTGACAAATCGCACCTAAAGAGTGCTTGTGAATGGTTCCTCATCCTCTTGGAGAGAAGTGTCAAGTGGAGTGCCTCAAGGATCTGTCCTGGGACCTGTTTTGTTCAACTTCTTTATAAACGATTTGGATGAAGGAATAGAGGGAGTGCTTATTAAATTTGCAGGTGATACGAAATTAGGAGTGGTTGCAAACACAGAAGAAGACAGAAACAGGATACAGGATGACCTTGACAGGCTGGAAAACGAGGCTAAAACCAATAAAATGAATTTTTACAGGGATAAATGTAAAGTTCTGCATTTAGGTAGGAAAAATCTAATGCATGGTTATAGGATGGGAGAGACTTGTCTTAGCATTAGTATGTGCAAAAAGGATCTAGGAGTCTTAGTGGATCATACACTAAACATGAGTCAACAGTGTGATGCGATGGCTAAAAAGGCAAATGGAATTTTGGGCTGTATCAACAGAAGTATAGTGTCCAGATCATGTGATGTGATGGTATCGCTTTACTCTGCTCTGGTGAGACCACACATGGAATATTATGTTCAGTTTTGGGTACCACATTTTAAAAAGGATATAGACAAGCTGGAACAGGTCCAGAGGAGGGCGACGAAGATGGTGAGGGGTCTGGAGACCAAGCCCTATGAGGAAAGGTTGAAGGAGCCTGGAGAGTTACCCCCATCATCTATTGTTTCCCATGGAGGAGTGATAGGTGTTTAAAGAGAAGCAATCCCTTTAAGTGCCTTCTCCAAGCTGTGGCATGACTCTGCAATTGAACTCCAAAGGCATTTAAAGGGACCATAGTCCATTTAAATGCCTGAGAGTTCACCCTGAAGGCATGTAAATGAAGTGAAAACCCTTAAATGCCCCAGAACTGCAGCTAACTGGTGGCCCCCCAAAATCTCAAATATTTTTGAAATTTTTGGGGAGAGCCATTTTTGAATAGCCAAATCACCAACCCCCTCAGTGATCAGCTGAGAAAATACCCAATAAATACTAATAACATATTTAACCTTTTTGGGGGGTGGGGGTGGGGGGCTTGGTTTATACCAAGTGCATACTCCTCCTTCTAAATGGCCATAATTATTAGTGGGTAATGACATGCATGATAACCCAACCCTGACTATAAGACCCCATCTAACTTTTGCTTCTGATAAAGTCTTGCTTGTATACTTAAGATGCTTAACCTCACATTCCATTATTTATTCCACCTCATGAAGTATTTATTATGGTGTAAATGGGTGACATTAATGGATTAAACAAAGTGAGCAATCTGGGTTATGAAATGCAAATAGGTTAAAGAACAGAGTTTGCAGTCTTCATGGTGGGATGATTACCTTTGATAGTCATTCTTCAGTTCATGTGGTGTCTGAAATAAAGTGCATCCATTATATTCACAGACTGTGGAAACCATCCACACAAGTGTAAGATTTTGAACTGGAAACAGCAACTTCAGAATTCCATATTTTGAAAAGCTGCTTTCCGAATTTTGAAAAACTGCCCTTTTCTGCAAAGGCAAGACTGCAAATTTTTCAGCATTTCTGAAATTTCATAATGGAGCAGTGCAGGATTTTTAATGGGTGAGAGAGCCAGCATTCTATCTATATAGTTCTATACTCATTAAATGCCCCATAAAAATAAATTGTTTGTTTAATGTTTTTTGTAAGGTTTTTAATGTTGTAAGTCTCCCAAAGCCTGCTTGCGGGATAGGGCAGTGTATAAATAGAAAAATAAATTACATTAAATTAATTAGCTAAAAGAAACATAATTAGCTATGAAAAATAAGCAAATGCACCCCAACATTTATAATATGTGTGCATGTAGGTTACAGAATTCATCGTTCTAGAGCAAATGTTTTCTATGGATTTGTTTCTGGTTTTAGTGTAGAATGTACACAATTCTGACAAAGCTTACACAGATCATACACAACATGGATATTCTGGGATACAGCATTAATGTTTTAAAATAAAAAGGGCCTTTGACAATTAAGACTACCAATGTCATTTATGTCATTCCTATCATATCTTATTAAATAAATCTCCCACCCTTCTTCTTTACATACCATTAGAGAACACACTTAAGCAGAAACACACCCTTCTGCTTTTATTGTTCAGCACATATGGAGCCAAAACCTTTGCAAATTTGCCCAGTGCAATGGTTGTACTTGTATGTAATTATGAATAGGATCACAACTTTATATATCCTCCGTTTCTTGGATGTACAGTATTTTATTTCTCACAGACTCTTTAACTGGGAACTGATTGAGACCAGTATATTTTAAATAAACTTTCAAATAAAGAACATGCAAACATCAAGAGGAAGAGAGTGAAAACACCACAAATTTATAGAATACAATAGCAAACGTTGGTGGGAATATTACAATTCTTATATACCTCTTTCAGTCACTTATGCCTCCCCTTATGCGTCAGTAGTTTACCACACTAACTTTGGTTCTTTGAAAGAAGAAACATTTTTTTTAAAAAAAATGTTTCGTATCTAGAAGAATATTGCTTCTGCTTAACAGTGACAAGTGTTACCATAAAGACGGAGTTTTAATGCTACCACCTGTATTGAATTAGCAGAAGAAACATAAAGGCCTATTATGTCACCAGTGCATGTCCTAAAATAGCCTTGCACACACACACACACCCCATCTTTGCAGCAGGAACACACAATGTAGTATTTTTAAAAAACAAACAAACTACTATCATACAGATATGGTTCCTGGCACAAAGCAATTGCCACCAACCAGTGACTTGTGTTAAAAAAGGAAGTCCCCACTTTGGAGCAGGGAGTATAATCCCTTGCCATGATTTTTGTTGTTGATGATGATGTCCAGCTGGGAAAGTGGGAAAAAGAGAGTTTGTTTGGTTTTTTTGCTGATGATTTAAGCATGCAGGAGAAGGGGGAGGATTCTGAGTGAATGTTACCATTTGCTACTGGTCAATGAGTGTTTGAGTGAGCCTGGAGGAGGTGGAGGAGAACAGCTGGAGGTAGCCTCTCTGCACTGCAGCTTTCTGCTGGGAGAGAAGAAGAGAAGAAAGGCACAAAATAAACAGTCCCGGGGAGTCTGGGTCCTGACCATTTCTGGAAAAAATGCACACCCCTCAGAATGCAACCTGAGCAGCAATGGGGGATAAACATTTTTAAAAAAAAAAAACAGATCATAAACCCTGCCCCCAAAACTCCTCATCTGGCTTGGCTTTTATGAGAAAGATTCCTTGTGAAGGTTTTTGGTGGGATGGTGGTGTTAGATTGCCAGGAGGTGCAAAGAATGCCAGGCTCACCCACTGGGGGGATGGGAACAAATGAGAGATGGCTATTACACTGTATCCTAGCCCTAAATTTTCATGGCAAAATCAAATCAAATGGGTACTGGAGATTTAAACTCTTATTTTAGTGTTCAAACACTAGTCTCACACTAATCTCATGAGACCAGATTTTTTTAAAAAAGAATGATGATTGTACAGCAATGAATGAGGGGGGATGGCAGAAGGTGGATGAATGGGTGGAATTACTTTGATGTGGCAGGGAAGTAGGCATCAAGAGGGAGCAAAGGGTATGGGGGGAATCTGATTAAATAAATCTGCTCTGAAAATTGCTTCAACTTGGAATCAAACTTAAAAAAAAAAATTGCCACAATAGTGCTCTTAGAAAATATGGGGAAGGAAGACTGAAAGCGAAGTGGGCACTAAAGGGAGAAAAACAAACACACAAACAAACAAAACCCTGAGGTCCATGGACACTGAAAGCAAAAGAAAATGAAGTGCACTGTAGGCCAAAGAAACAACATGGGAAATCTCCAAAGAAGGGTGTGTTCAGAGAACCTATTTAACAATACAAGTTGCCATAGATAAATATAATTTTGATTGTGAAATGAATAATAATATAATAATAATAATAATAAATTTTATTTGTACCCCGCCCTCCCCTGCCGAAGCAGGCTCAGGGCGGCTAACAATACGGTGACCAATGGTGCACCAACAATAAAACAGTTACATTAGAAACATTAAACATTAATTGACCTTAAAAACCTGATTAAAACAATTAACTAAAACATATTATAACGCTATCCTTGACGCTCTTCTAGTTGGTGCTGATGGCGGATTTTCTTCGTTATCAGTATAATTCAGTTATTCATAAGCTAATTTAAAAAGGGTGGTCTTGCAGGCCCTGCGGAACTGATCAAGGTTCCGCAGGGCCCGCACCTCCTCTGGAAGTTGGTTCCAGAGATATGGGGCTGCGGCCGAAAAGGCCCGAGAGCGAGTGTTCTGTAGTTTGATTTGTCTTGGCCCAGGGGTAGTCAGTCTGTTCTTTCCTACTGACCTCAGTGCTCTCTGGGGTTCATACGGGGAGAGATGGTCCTTCAGGTAGGCTGGTCCTCGGCCATATAGGGCTTTAAAGGTGATAACCAGCACTTTGTACTGGACCCGGTATACAATCGGTAACCAGTGCAGTTCGCGTAGCCCCGGCCGTACATGTTCCCATCTTGGGAGACCAAGCAACAGCCTGGCCGCCGCGTTCTGCACTAGCTGTAACTTCCGGGTCCGGCACAGAGGCAGCCCCATGTAGAGGGCGTTACAGTAGTCCAATCGTGAGGTGACCGTCGCATGGATCACCGTTGCTAGGTCCCGACGCTCCAGGAAAGGGGCCAACTGCTTTGCCTGCCTCAGATGGAAAAATGCTGACTTGGCAGTGGCTGTTATCTGGGCCTCCATTGATAATGAAGGCTCCAGTAAAACACCCAGACTCTTCACCTGCTGCGCCGCCTTTAGCTGCACACCATCGAAGGTTGGGAGGGATATTTCCCCCCCTGGAGCGCCGCGACCCACACAGAGAACCTCTGTCTTTGCCGGATTCAGCTTCAGCCCACTCAGTCTAAGCCACGTTGCGATAGCCTGTAACGCCCGATCCAGGCCTTCCGGGGGGGAGGCGGGCCGGCCGTCCATCAGCAGATAGAGCTGGGTGTCATCTGCATATTGGTGGCAGCCCAGCCCAAACCTCCTGGCAATCTGGGCAAGGGGGCGCATATAGATGTTAAATAACATCGGGGAGAGGACTGCTCCCTGAGGCACCCCACAATCTAGTGTGTGCCTCTGGGATCGTTCACCCCCGATCACCACCCTTTGTCCCCGACCCGTGAGGAAAGAGGAGAGCCATTGTAAAGCAGACCCCTTAACCCCAATGTCGGCGAGGCGGTGGATCAGTAGCCGATGGTCGACCGTATCAAATGCAGCCGACAGATCTAATAACATCAGCACTGCTACACCGCCTCGATCCAGTTGCCGTTGGAGGTCATCTGCTAAGGCGACCAAGACCGTCTCCGTCCCGTGGCCCGGTCGGAAGCCAGACTGGCACGGGTCTAGGACAGAAGCGTCATCTAGAAATCTCTGTAGCTGCAACGCCACTGCCCTCTCGATGATTTTACCTAAAAATGGTAAATTAGACACCGGTCGATAGTTCGCCAATTCTGCCGGGTCTGCTGTTGATTTTTTCAAGAGGGGGCGGACCAAGGCCTCTTTCAGAGGCGTTGGGAAACGCCCCTCTAGGAGGGATCTATTTATGATGTCCCGTAAAGGACATCTAAGCTGTATAGTTTAGTGATTCTTCCACTTTGATTTTGATCTCATGTTCAACCAGTCTTGGAGCAGATTCAAACATAATTATAAAACTTTTGGCTTCATTAGGAATCTTTCAGCAGTTTCACACTTCAGATTTTGAAAGTGTAATGGCATATTTCTTCTTTTTCTTGCTAATATTATGTAACATATGAGAATAACCTGCTAGAATATGCATACAGAAATGTCCCAAATGTGTTTTCATGGCAGATAATCCCCCCTTGGCTCCACTTAAGAGGAAAAACAAGAATTCCTAACAAGTCTCTAAAAATAATATGCTATTAGTATTCTCAGTATTACCTATTTACAATAATGATGGTTTGTGTTAAAATAGAATTTTTGTTAAGGTTGCAAAACATTTCACAGAATTTGTTCTATAAACCTTGGGAAAAAAACCTTCGAAGCTTGGCTACTATTACTATACTCTCAGTTTGGTGTAGTGGTTAAGTGTGTGGACTCTTATCTGGGAGAACCAGGTTTGATTCCCCAGTCCTCCACTTGCACCTGCTGGAATGGCCTTGGGTTAGCCATAGCTCTGGCAGAGGTTGTCCTTGAAAGGGCAGCAGCTGTGAGCCCCACCCACCTCACAGGGTGTCTGTTGTGGGAGAGGAAGATAAAGGAGATTGTGAGCCACTCTGAGATTCGGAGTAGGGGCGGGATATAAATCCAATATCTTCATCAACAGAAGAGAGTTTGGTTATTGTGGCTTGCCTAAGATTAGATTCACCTGGGAATCCAATATGGAGAGAACAAGGTAAGGATTTACCTTGTATTCTCCAGTGTTGAATAATGTTGAGTTGAAATGCCCCGCTATTTTGCCACCCTGTTTTTACCCTACTCAGATAGAGGGCTGACAATCAGGTGACGTATTCCCCCCTTGGTGGCAGTTGTGCATTCCACAGGTTTCTGGGTATCGATAGATGTTGTTTACCTTGACTTCCAGAAAGCTTTTGATAAAGTTCCTCATCAAAGGCTCCTTAGAAAGCTTGAGAGTCATGGAGTAAAAGGACAGGTCCTCTTGTGGATCAAAAACTGGCTGAGTAATAGGAAGCAGAGAGTGAGTATAAATGGTCAGTCTTCGCAGTGGAGGATGGTAAGCAGTGGGGTGCCGCAGGGCTCGGTACTGGGTCCCATCCTCTTTAACTTGTTCATAAATGATTTAGAGTTGGGAGTGAGCAGTGAAGTGGCCAAATTTGCGGATGACACTAAATTGTTCAGGGTGGTGAGAACCAGAGAGGATTGTGAGGAACTCCAAAGGGATCTGTTGAGGCTGGGTGAGTGGGCGTCAACGTGGCAGATGCGGTTCAATGTGGCCAAGTGCAAAGTAATGCACATTGGGGCCAAGAATCCCAGCTACAAATACAAGTTGATGGGGTGTGAACTGGCAGAGACAGACCAAGAGAGAGATCTTGGGGTCATGGTAGATAATTCACTGAAAATGTCAAGACAGTGTGCGTTTGCAATAAAAAAGGCCAACGCCATGCTGGGAATTATTAGGAAGGGAATTGAAAACAAATCAGCCAGTATCATAATGCCTCTGTATAAATCGATGGTGCGGTCTCATTTGGAGTACTGTGTGCAGTTCTGGTCGCCGCACCTCAAAAAGGATATTATAGCATTGGAGAAAGTTCAGAAAAGGGCAACTAAAATGATTAAAGGGCTGGAACACCTTCCCTATGAAGAAAGGTTGAAACGCTTAGGGCTCTTTAGCTTGGAGAAACGTCGACTGAGGGGTGACATGATAGCAGTTTACAAGATAATGCATGGGATGGAGAAAGTAGAGAAAGAAGTACTTTTCTCCCTTTCTCACAATACAAGAACTCGTGGGCATTCGATGAAATTGCTGAGCAGACAGGTTAAAACGGATAAAAGGAAGTACTTCTTCACCCAAAGGGTGATTAACATGTGGAATTCACTGCCACAGGAGGTGGTGGCGTCCACAAGCATAGCCACCTTCAAGAAGGGGTTAGATAAAAATATAGAGCAGAGGTCCATCAGTGGCTATTAGCCACAGTGTGTGTGTGTGTGTGTGTGTGTGTGTGTGTGTGTGTGTATATATATATATATATATATATATATATATATATATATATATATATATATATATATATATATTTGGCCGCTGTGTGACACAGAATGTTGGACTGGATGGGCCATTGGCCTGATCTAACATGGCTTCTCTTATGTTCTTATGTTCTTTTCTCATCTGTATTTTTAAAAAGAAATAACAGACATTAGAAGGCTGGCTGGAAGCATTGCCTTCACTCTTTTTAACTTCATTATGACATCACATTCGGTTGCAAGATATTATTTTTATCCAAATCAGATATCTTGTGTTTAAAATGAGAGACTAAGAAGACACTTGGTAGGTGACTGCCACCACCAGGAACATGAAAAGTACAGTAAACAGGAGTTATATAGATAAGCAGAGGGGAAGTGGCTTTAGGGGAATCTTTTGTCCATTATATGACTGTAAAAAGAAATCGGCCCCTTCCCAGCCACACTGGCAATGCCAGTCATAGGCTGGGGGCCGCACTTTGCCCTCCCGGAAGGAGGGAGGCTGACGTTGGCTTCCCGGCCATCCGGGAGTTCGAGGAGTGGGCGTGGAGTCGGGGCTATAAAGCCCGGGCTCCTGCCCGTGTTGCGCAGTTCTCTCGTGGCTCCCGGTAGGGAGAGCCACGTCTTCTGTGTCGTCTGGGCCGAGGCTTGTGCGCGTGAGCTGCAAGCTGGTGCGGCACAGGCCCCTGCTCAATGTTGACTGGTTGGAGCTGCGAGGAGCAGTTCGGGGCGGCTCGGGATGGTGCTGAACAGCTGTTAGTTAACCACGTCTTCGGGCGTCACCTGGCTTGTGCACGCAAGCTGCAAGCCGGTGTGGCGCGGGCCCCTTCTCATCGTAGCCTGGTCGGGGCTGCGAGGAAGAGTTCGGGGTGGCTTGGGACCGTGCTGAACAGTTTTTAATTAGCACATGAGTGGCGAAGTAGTTTCGTTCGGGGCCGACGGGAACCTGAGCGGGGGGGAAAAGTGTGGGGTATAAATCGGTGGTTGTCTTCAACCAGAAGAAAGGCAAAGCTAAGTCAGTGGGCCAGTGCACATCTGCTGGCTTCGCCTCCCAAACAGCTTCATTGGGTCATATGTTGCTTTACTGCTCCCCCCCCCTTCTTTCCCTACAAGTAAAGGGGGACTTATAATTTTCTTATCGGTAGCATTGGGTGTGTACTCACAACTTGCTACCTCGAGCTCAAAACCCTGTTGGCCTCACTGGGGCCAGTAGGTTCAAGCGTGGTGCAGATGGTAACTACCTGACTGGAGGTGGGCCCAGCAACCCGGTTCCCCGGGCGGCTGGGCACAGAAGCCCAGTTTTGGCGGGCTTTTAAGGGCTAGACGGATGATTAGGGAGGCAGAGGGGGGCAGCAGATGTTCCCTTGTGAAGGGTGCTGCATGGTAACTGGACGGGCATCTCAGTTGAACTTGAAAGGGAGGTTCCGGCTCATCTTCCTGGTGCAGGGCCATGGCGGGGATGCGGACATGTGGTAAGAATGGTTATAACGGGGGGGGCCTTCATTGGCCGGGGTCGTGCTGGTGCATTGCCTCAAGGACAGAGTGGTTAGTCTGCCACACAGTTCCTCCCCTGACCGTGGTTAAGGCATCATAGCATGGCGCCCTGCTTCTCAAGCAGCGCCGGGTGAGCTGTCATTGCGGGGGCAACATTAGTGGTTACAGCAGCGAGATTTGCCGGTTTATCGGTGGGGCGCATGGAGTTACTTTTTGTGCCCTTACGCGGCCGTTCCCTTACATGGTTTACCATATGGCGATCCGGCGTGGCCTTTGGGGGGACCAATTTTTGTGGCTACCGGGGATACGATTTGGTGGGCGAATACGTGTCGGGTTTCGACCCTCTCTGGAGAAGTGGATTGAAGGTCAAACGTGGACCTAGTTGACAAGGAGAATGAGAGGCTGAGACGGGGAAAAGTTATAGGACTTGGTCCAATTGGTTGCCTAGTTTCCTGATCTAGGTTGGTGTAATAGCTAGGGTACAGCCTTTACGGCCTGCAGCCCTGTTCGAGGCATATGCACTGTTTATATCTTGACTTCCTAGGAGCGACGTGGTCGCAATACAATGGGGCCTTTAGCAGCGGTCAACCCATGGCTCCCTTGGGGCCCGATTAAGTACCAGCTCTGGCTGTAGTCAAGGCCCCCGGTAAAGCCCAATTCAGGTGATAGGGCCGATGACGGCCGCATGGTGCATAAAGTACAGATTGCATGGGTGCTGCGGAGCGGCAGTCCAGGTGGGTCAGCCCCGGCTGCTATGCGGGGATTTACGATTAAGGGTGTGTGTTCTTGGAAGGCATAAAAATTTAAATGTGAGCTCCCTCTAGGGGAGTGGCATACGCCCCTCAGCATGTGGAATATCCAAACGAGGGCCAAGTCAGGACACCTCGGGGGTGTAAGTAACCTGTAACCGATTGGAAAAGGGGAACCAGCCTAAGGAGGCTGAGGGTTGTAGTGCAATCCCCCCCCCCCCCGATTCGGGTTAGGGGCTATTTGATGACAGTTTTACCCTTGGGTCTAGGATCCTGTATCTGGGACTTTGGGTCCCTTGTATGCCTCCTAACCTTTGTTCGGTAAGGGGGGATTGAGCATGCGGTTAGGGCTAAAATAACTGAGCATGCTGAGGGCAGGGTCCTCCGCCAGTACCCATGTTAGGGGCATCCCCCACAGGGTGGATATAATGAAGTGTCGGGGGAACGGCGCCAGATACACCATTTGGCTCACCCCAGGGGTGGAG
This sequence comes from Heteronotia binoei, assembly GCF_032191835.1. Lineage (NCBI taxonomy): Eukaryota > Metazoa > Chordata > Lepidosauria > Squamata > Gekkonidae > Heteronotia > Heteronotia binoei. The sequence continues at coordinate 71,060,304 of NC_083228.1, read as the reverse complement.
CAGTGGATGATACCATTTTGGAGGTCCCTGTTCGGTAAGGTACACCTTGTTGGCCAATCGGTCATAGTGGTTCTGGGTTTCGTGGCGGGCTGCAATGACAAAGGGGGACAATTAAGTCAGTGTTTTGCCTTTTGCCTGCACACCCGGAAGAGTTTGATCTTCCAGGTCTTGCATTTGAAGGAAGTATTACATGGAGGACCTGTGTGGGGGCTTCGGGTCACATGGGTCTACGAAAAGACAGAGTGCGGGCAAAGCTGTGGCTCCTGGGGGGTGCCTTCTTGCAGCACCTATGTGACGCCATGGGGCCACTGAGGTTTCCTCAGCTAGAGTACGAAGGACTGCAGGCATGCGGATGGATCTAGAGGTATTGGGGGAATTTGTGGAATCCTTCAATGCTATCTCCTCTTGGAGGAATGACTTAAGTTGGAAGCTGAGCCCCGGATATTTTTGGAAGGGGGAGGTTTGGCTTTTGGGTGAGCAGCCGGCCGTCCATTTAGTCCACTTTTGGTGTTTATAGCATGCCCATGGTGCATGTTATCAACTACTGGTATTATCAACTACTGGTAATCCAGGTGATTTATTTTGTGACGCCTCCGTTTGTTGCTTGTAAGGCACGTTCCGGGGGCATGCAGTTGGGCGGCGGACACTCTTTCTCTTCAAAAGATTTAGCGTCTGGCCTGCTTGCTCTGGTTGCTGATTGCACCCAGCGCGAATGCCACCGCTGCCAGCGCGAATGCCTCCGGAACTTTTGGCAGTTCAGGAGGTGGAATCTGACTAGTATGGGCACCAAGTAGCGAAAAGCAAACTACGGGGCGGAGCTGCAGTTCTGGGTTGGTAGGAGGGCTGCAAGGCTCCGGGACACCTGGTTGGCCTCAGCGGTATGCATTGTCCAATTTTGCATCTATCAGAAAAACTGGTAGGTGCGGCCGACTGTACAGGGGTTAAAACCGGTGCTGCAGTAGAGGGGCTCGGCACTAAGACCGGTTAAGGTGTAGGGGCGGAGTGGCACCCAATCACAGCTTGGAGCAGTATTTACTGCTCAGGGGGGAAGATGTTGGCCCGTTGTGTCATTACGACGATGCCCCCCCCCTCCTTATGAAATATCAATTTTGGGCAGTGTCAGGAAGGCACTGGCGGAGCAGGAAGTGGGGGTGTGTTAAATTCGAGCAAATTCATTTTGAATCAGAGCCGCATTTCCGGTGACACCATTGGGGACACCCCACCCCCCTGCCAAACGTCGAACTAGACGCTGGCAGTCAGCAGCCTATGGGTTGTTTGCACATTGGTCTTTCATTGATTGCGTGGGGGCACGTGTGCAGTGGATGGCCCATGGGCATGATTTTGTCTGGTTTTGACTGTTTTTTTCTGTTTTTCAGGTGCTGGGGCTCGTGTGAGAGAGGGCGAATCCTCATCTGCAGGCACAGCATGGTTTTGTGCGGCCCAACGGGCCAGGAGATGCCAGCGGGCATTCAGCCGGGTCCCAGCGAGTAGTCGACGGTTGAGTGGCTGGATCGCCATGGCATACGCAGGCTGGGGATCAAGACTCGGTTGTTTCATGGGAGGAGGTTGCCTCCTCAGCACGTCCGGGTCCTCCGTATGGGGGGTAATGACCTGGGTGGCCGCAGGTTTTTTAGGGGAGCACCTATGGCCTAGCACCAGGGGTGCGAGTGGTCTGTATGAACTGCAGATGGGCTACACGGCTCAGTGCAAGGAATGCAGATCACGGAAGAGCCTCACCTGGGCAGATCTTTCCATGGGGGATCGATGCTAGCCCAGGTGGAGATTGGCTTGGGGCCTGGTCGCTCAGCAACAACCCGAACACGGCAGGCTTGTGCTGGGGGCAGGGTTGCTCGCCCTCAGGACAAGGCGGGGTCAGGGGGTGACCCCAGGGCTTGTCCTTCTAGGCCTCATCCATGACAGTTATAGGTTTGATACGTTCTTTCAATAAAGTGGAAAAGGGTGTTGGACATATTTCTCCCCACGGGTCGAGAACGCTGACCTGATTGGTCAGAGGGGGTTTCTTTTCGGTCATCTGAACTGGGTACCCGGGCCTTTGTTGAACGAGCTATGGCTGGGGTTGCGGTCGGCTCTGGGCCATCCGTTGGGGCGCTAATGCCTAAGCAGAGGCTTGGCATTGGCGGTGGCAGGATGAGGTACTGGCTACAGCCAGGTGGTCTGTATGAACGGTAGATGGGCTTCACGGCTCAATGCTGGGAGTGCAGATCACGACAAAGCCTCACCTGGGCAGATCTTTCCTGAGTGATTGATGCCGACAGAGGTGGAGGTGGAGTTTGGGCCTGGCCGCTCAGCACCGGTCAGATGGTAGTGGCCGTGTGCTGGGGGCAGGGTGGCTCGCCCTTCTAGGACAAGGCGGTGTCTTGTGTTTTGACCCCAGGGCTTGTTCTCGTAGGCCTATACCTCTTGCCATTCTTATCGTTCAAGTTATGTTTAAATAAAGCGGCCCGGGTTTTTATCCAACACACTGTGTCAGTCTCTTCATTCCAACTGGGGGGGGGGGGGCGCAAAAGGATTTTTTTTTTCATTTGTCTCCCACACCCTCCTCAGATAAGGACACAAAACAACCAAAGCTTGGGTTTAACTAATTTATTTAAATGGCTGATCAACATCATAAAATATTTCCTACTTAAATGTTGGTTATGTTAGGTAGTCTTTAATAATTACTTTCATTTTGGCAACACTACCCTGACTCCAAACTCATCATTCTATTAGGATAGGGAATGAAATTGTTGATGTTCATTAGTCATTTGTATATTTTATGGCATTTTAAAACAATGTTTTACTATTTGTATAAACAAACATAAATTTAAAGGTCAGATTTTTCAATTTTTCTTAATGTGTTCAGAAAAAAACGATTACTTCAGTTTCATCTTAAACCAGGAGAAACCATAGCAGAAACTGGGCTTTTTGAATTGAAGAGAATTTGTTCACAATAATCAGTTACATAACTTTCAGCCAAAAGAGTTAGCTTGCATATGTTCTGTTCAACCCTAATAGCAATATGTGTAACTGTATATTATATGTAGCATAAAATATTAGGCCATTGGAAAATGACATGAAACACAGAAGCTGCTTGACAACAAATGGTCCAGATAAGTAAGATATATGAAGAGAGAGGCCAAAGAACAAACAACATGTATATTGTTAAAGTTTCCTCTGCCCCCTCCCACTAATTTCAGAATGAAGCCATGATACAGAGGGATATAGATTTAGCTAAATTTATTTATACCTGATCTGCATAATAATTTTTTCCTGAAATGAAAGTGCAGATTACTCATAACAGGCAGCCTCATCTGGATGACAGAGTTCTCAGGGAACTCCAAACTTGTTCAAATCAGAGTCAGAACCACTGATAACTTGGGTTTAATTGAGAGAGCAGAATTGAAAACAAGGCCAATGCAGATCTACCCAGGCAAAAACCAATACCAATACCTATCCTGATCTAAAAGTTCTAGGATTTTTTAGCCCTGTTGGATCCAAGAAAAACAATGAACTGCATAATTACCTTGGGAAATCCTGGGAGGACATCATAGCCACAAAAGGGCATCAGAAAGCACATTCAAAGGGTTTCCAATATTAACCCCAAGAATTCATGGCAGTGGTCGGCTGCCATTAGAAAGGTGCCACAGCAATTTATATACAATTCCATTTAGTTTTGTGACAGTTTTCTACAGTATCCAGCCTGACACATATTACAAGAAGTTAGGGGGGAAAGTTCTAAAGCAAGGGTTTATAATAACAGCACTAAAGGCAAAAGTTACACATTCAGAATTGGCACAGAATATGCTGAATGAACTCCTAGTTTGTTTTTTGGAACTATTATCTGCTTCTTTCCACTTTTTGATTGATTGTGTTTGAATCCTGGGGAAAGTTATAAAGGCATCATGGCAAATGAAGCTGTTTTCTAGTTCAAAGAAGAATACATCACAACACATCATCACTATGATCTTTGCAGGATATAACACCTTGAATGGCAAAAAAAATCATCTGTTCACTGGATTACAACAGGGATGCAATTCTATGCCAGTTAGATGCAGCTGCACAAGTCATAGGCAGCAATTGAGCTCAAGAAGCTGCTTGAAGTTAACAGGCTGTGTATTGTCATAAAGAACTCCAAAGAGTAATTACTGGAAGGAAACTCAATTAGCTGGAACAAACAACTGACTGTCAAATAAGAACCCTGAAAATCACTACAAAGCCTTTGTCATGCTTCATGCATGGTTCACTTTAGAATCATAGCAAAGAATTTTGCCCTTTAGCAGTAAGAAAGGGCCATTTTAGAGCAGTTGTTTTTCACACAAGATCAGATTATGAAAACACTAATCGACCCCTCCCAGCTGGGCTGGCAACGCCAGCGATAGGCTGGGGGCCGCTGTTGCCCTCCTGGAAGGAAGGAAGGCTGGCCCTGTCGTCCCGGGCATACGGGAAACTGCCGAGGGGCAAGGTATCGGGGCTATAAAAGCCCTGCCCCAGCCCAACACTACGAAGTTCTTTGTGGCTCTCAGAGAGGAGAGCCGCATTTGAGGAGTCTCCTGGGTCGGGCCGAAGCTTTGGGCAGAGTGACGCAGTGTTGTTGGCACGGGCTAGCGGAATACCCTGGGCAGCCTGCTAGGTGGCTCAGGGCGTTCTCAGGGCTCGAGTGGGACTGGTCACGCACGTGACGGCGTTTTTTGAAGTGGCCTGCAACTGAGGCCATCTGGTCCAGGGTGGCCAGAAGCACAAAGTCACTTGTTGGACAAGAAGGCAGAGAGGGGGACGCGGGGCGTGTGGCTTGGCTGGATACCCCCCATCCCAGTTTCTAGGGAGTGTTGGGGCCGGCGGATTGGTATTGTGCCCCCCCCCTCGATAGAGGTGCAGAGGGGTTGTTGTGGGGCTGCCACCCCACCTCCCTACACCCACCGTGATTTTAGGCAGTTAGGGGAAGAGAGCGGCAGGCCTGGGTAACCCCCCATATCCTTTTGGGTAAGAGGGCCACCATTCAATTGGGTCTGCGGGTCAGCCGCCGACGGAGCAAGGATGAAGGGTTGGATATGGCTCAGCACCAGTTGGTGCAGGTGGTCTGTATGAACTGTATATGGGCTTTACGGCTCAATGCTGGGAGTGCAGATCATGACAAAGCCTCACCAGCCAGAATATTGGGCTCACCAGCCAGAATGCTTAGCACCAGCCAGAATGCTCAGCACCAGCCAGAATATTGGGCTCATGCTGGTGGCAGGGTGGCTTGCCCTCCCAGGACAAGGCGGGGTCCTGGGGCTGACCCCAGGGCTTGTCCTGTTAGGCCTATACCCCTTACCATTCTAGTTTGTTCAAGTTGTGTTCAATAAAGCAGCCCTGTTTATCCAACACACTGTGTCAGCCTCTTCATTCCAACGAGGGGGGGGGGCAAATCGGCCCCTCCCAGCCAGGCTGGCAATGCCAGCAATAGGCTGGGGGCCACTATTGCCCTCCCGGAAGAAGGGGGGCTGGCCCCATCATCCCGGGCATCCGGGAAACTGCCGAGGGGTTTGGTGTCGGGGCTATAAAAGCCCCGGCCCCACCCAACACTGCGCAGTTCTTTGCGGCTCTCGGCCTGCCCGCCCCACCCTGTGGCAGTACAGGTTATTACCAGTCGCCTTATTAGGGGCCAGGTAGGAATTTTTTTCATTTTCACAGAACTGGCCTATGTGAATTTGTTTTTCGTCTACCTTGTACTGCTCGATAGTGTTAGGTATTTGGGAGAAATTTTATTAGTTTGGTTGCTGGGCAGGATGGGGTATGGGCCACAGTGTTTTCAGGGGAGCACCGATGGCTCAGCACCAGTTGGTGCAGGTGGTCTGTATGAACTGCAGATGGGCTTTATGGTTCAATGCTGAGAGTGCAGATCACGACAAAGCCTCACCGGGGTGGATCTTTCCAGAGGGATTGATGCTGGCTGGAGGAGGAGTTTGGGCCTGGCTGCTCAGCACCAGCCAGAATATTGGGCTCGTGTTGGGGGCAGGGTGGCTTGCCCTCCCAGGACAAGGCGGGGTCCTGGGGCTAAGCCCAGGGCTTGTCCTGTTAGGCCTATACCCCTTGCCATTCTAGTTCGTTCAAGTTATGTTCAATAAAGTGGCCCGGTTTATCCAACACACTGTGTCAGCCTGTTCATTCTGACTGGGGGGGGGGGGGCAAAAAAGGGCTCTGAAGCTTATCTTTCAGCTTTGAGAGAAATCTGCACTGGCCAAAACCCAGGACCAAACTAGATGCTGTGTTTTTTGGCAAATTGGTCTTGGCTTTCCCTGACCAGACTTGCTTTCCCTGAAACTACTACACAGTAGGGATGTGCAAAAAAAAAATTGTAATTACAGGGATTCGGAAGTATACAGGGAGAAAAAATTCGGAATCCCCGTATACTGCCGAATACCGCACTCGGAATAGCCGCATATACGGTAGATGTGAGGCTATTTCTGAATATACGGCCCTATTATACCCTATGGGCCATTGAAATCAATGGCAAATAGGGTATATTTGAAGCTGCCTGGAGGGGAGGGGGTTTGAGGGAGAGCCCCCAAATTTGCAGGGGACTTGCAGGGGACTCTCCCCTCCAACCCTCCCAAGTCTCAAAAAGATTGAGCTAGGGGATACCATTCCAGGGGCACCCAAAGAGGGTGCCCCTATCCCATCATTATACCCTATGGGCCATTGAAATCAATGGCAACATAGGGCATAATTAGAGGCTACTGGGGGGCAGGGGGTTTGAGGGAGAGCCCCAAAAACTGCAGAAAACCCGCAGGGGACTCTCCCCTACAAAACCCCCAAGTCCCAAAAAGATTGGGCCAGGGGGTCCCTGTCTTTGGGCTCCCCAAAAGGCCCATTGCCAACAATGATGGGGAAAGCCCAATTAGCCACTTCCTCACTGTAATTGTCATGGGAAAAGTGGCTTTGGGGAGCAGGGGGTTTTGAGGAGAGCCCCCCAAACTGCTGTGCAGCTTCAGGGCACTGTCCCACACAAAACCCACAAGGCCAAAAAAAAAATTGGACGAGGGGGTCCAATTCCTGGGGCACCCAAAGCCAAACCTAACTTCACACCAGAGAATCTCTATAGGACCCAAATGAACTACATCACTCTATCTACTCTATGAACCCTGCAGGCCTGGATTCTGAACCAATATAAACTCAGTTGCCAACATCACTGCCACAGAAAACACAATCTGCTAAAGGTCTGCTCTGCAGACCTGGCTGCAGCAAACCCAGATGCCAGCTCTCCAGCCCTGCCCCAAACAACATGGGGAGAGCTGGCCAACCACAACAAGCCTGCTGGTTCTGGGTCTCTCACCCAGGTGCCAGCTTCCCTGCCACAGAACACACAATCTACAGATGCCAGCTCTCCAGCCCTGCCCCAAACAACACGGGGAGAGCTGGCCAACCACAACAAGCCTGCTGGTTCTGGGTCTCTCACCCAGGTGCCAGTTTCCCTGCCACAGAACACACAATCTACAGATGCCAGCTCTCCAGCCCTGCCCCAAACAACATGGGGAGAGCTGGCCAACCAAAACAAGCCTGCTGGTTCTTGTTCTCTCACCCAGGTGCCAGCTTCCCTGCCACAGAACACACAATCTACTCTATAAAAATAAGGAAGTGACCCAGCCCACACAGCCCACACACACCCTCACCAACCCCCACACCAACCAGAGGTAATTTAAAAAAACCAAAACAAAACCAGGAGAATCACAAAAGGCCAAGTGATAAAAAGTGGCCTTTTCACCAACAAGAAAGCTCAGGCCAAATAAGTCAACACCCCCCCCCCAAAAAAAAAAACAGAACCAGGAAAAGGGGGACAAAAGTGGCCTTTTAAACAATGGAAATTAGGCCAAACAGCACCCCCCCCCTCAAGAACCAGAAGAGAAGAGTAACAGCAGCAGCACAACACAGCAGCAACAAATCAAACACTGAATACTTTTAAAACAGTAAAAAAAATTAACTTTTAACAATACAGGAACTTTGCCAACCCCTCCCCCCCCAAAAAAGCCCTTCACCCTAACCCCAAGAAATCCAAGCCACCCAAATCAGGAGAAGTAAAAGGACACTGCACTTTTAAAAGTCCTCTCACTAAATTAAGATATGGGCAAATTGGCAACCCCACCCCACCCCAGGCCCCCTCCCCAAGCAGAAACCCCTAACCCCAAATAAGCTACCCCACCACCACCCAAATCTGGATAAGTAAAGGGACTCTGAGTCTTAAAAAGTCCTTTTACCAACAATAAATAAAAACAAGAACCCCAAGACTGTCTTACCTTGTCTTCTCTAGTCCAGGGAAGTCTGGTAAGGCTGAATGAGAGAGCAGCAGGCAGCAGCTGAAGCCAAGGGCCAGCCAGCAGCAGCACAATCTCTCACACCAACCAACATACACCAACACAGCAGCAATGGAGGAGTCCAGCCAGGAAGACTCCTTAAAAAGGTTCTCTGGCCCTACAGAGAGCAGTTTCAAAAAAAATAGCACTGCTCTCTGATTGGCCAGACAACAGTGCTAACTTGGATACCCAAGTAAGCAAAAGATCAAAATAACAACAATGGGCCATCAGCTACACAACAGCCCTGCAAAGCATGCATTTGCAATGCATTTTGCAAATGCATGCTTTGGATTGGCTGCTGGGACTCCTCTTCCCCCTCCCCCCCTCCCTGATCCCAGGGAGGCTATGGGAGAGGCGGGAAAAGGCTACCAAAGGTGGGAAAGTAGGCAAGCAGCTCCCCTGAGGCTGCAGAAGCCACTTTCCCGCCTTTTGCATTGACATCCGTATACTTCCGAATATCTATTCGGAAGTATACGGTGAGCCGTATTTGGCTACCGTATAATGGTCCCCAATGGGAATCGGCTGCAGCCGATTCCGTATACAGCTGAATCAGTGGTGATTCGGCTGTAAATACGGTTCGGCCGAACCAAATGCACCCCCTACTACACAGCAGCTGCAGGAAATGTCATTTTAAAAGTCAGAGGTAGCCATTTTTGGCTTGGAATGATGTGTGGGGGAGTGTGGGCTCCTAACTCTTCCCCATTCTGTTTTCTGGAGTTTAAGTAGCCCAACAGAAAGTTATTTACATAACCTTGGAGCAGCATGTGGAATATTCTAACCAGGAGCAACACCAGAGTTCTGAAAATGATGTTGTCATTTGCCTACTAATGTCATTCAGCATTTGAAATCACTCCACTTAACAATTTATATGACAGAGGAACTTGCATTATAGTTGTATCTGAAGAAATTAGCAGTGACTCATGACTGCCACAAATTTTGTTATCCTTTAAAATAAATTTCAACAGAGATATTACTGGGCAGTTGGCTGGGCAATTCATTATATATATAATAGTAAATATATTCAACATTGACAATACATATTTCTCCAACACTGGAATGTAGTGTTGAAGAGAAATATGTTGTTGACAAAGGCATACCCCATATATTTAAAAAGTTCTCTTTGATGTAACCATGTTCCATACAATATTTTTCTCCCAATATGTTTCTGCTCAACCTCCAAATCCTGTTCACTCTTAGGTAAGTCTGCTGAATATCCTAACAAGGACACCAGATAAGTGACAATTTGGATGGTGATTCTTATGATGTGAACATCTGTCCATTTGGAAGTACACTGAAAATAACCAATTGTATTGTCATTAAACATGTTTGATGATTTTTTTTTATTAAAAAGTTAGCAGTTTGAAGAAGAAGGGCCTGTAACTGCAAGATCTTTAACAATCATTAAGACATTGCTCCTGAAGCTTAGATGAATTTTGAGAGGCTTTTCTGAAAATGTGTGCAGACAAAAAGCTTTTCCTCAAAATTGAATTACATCTGATTTTCTTGACAGTGAATCCATAAGCAATGGAATTGGTTTCAGCACAGTTCTTTTGCACATCCACCCTCCCTCTGCTTTTTTACAGTTGTGGAGCCAGTATTTTCCCCCACATATCCCTTAAATAATCAGGATTATATTTCCTCAAGGGAGGATGCTGTCACCATTGGTGGCATCACAGCACATCCTCTTTTTGTGTATGTTTATATTAATATACTGATACAGTATTCTAATGATAGTTTATGCAGGTTCTCTGAATCCCCAGCTTTCATGTTTTTTTTTTAAAGTAAGTACCCCCTCCCTCACAGAAATATGCTATTTTTTTCTCTTTGGATTTTATATTTGCTTATATACTGCCACCACAGAGCAAAAATTGTGGGATAAGAGGTTATTGGCTTCACATACCATCATATCTATAGTATAGTGACTTATACTAAAGGCGACATAGAAAAGTTGGTATTAACCAGTGTCCACAATGACATCCACACAATTGTAGTAAAAGCTGGGGAAGTGCAAGCCTTCTGCAGTTTCATGGTTAGCACATGTCCTAGCAACCTACCCTCCTCCTTCTGTATATGCTGGTGACTTTAACAGTCACCATGGAAACATAGTTAATGATAAAAATGGTGGGGCACTGTTGACTAGGCTGAAGAACATGGTTTACATCTAATTTGCAGTGCTAAAGACAGAGGTACCTTCAGATCAGTGACATGGAATAGAGAGTCCAATCCTGATTTAAGCCCTATATGGCCGAGGACCTGCCTACCTTAGGGACCGTCTCTTCCCATATGTGCCCCAGAGAGTACAGGAGCACAAAATCTTTTGACAATCCCTGGTCTGAAGAAGGCCAAATTGAAGACAACAATAGAAAACGTCTTTTCGATCTCAGTGCCAACTACCAGATGAGGTGCGGGCCCTGCGGAACCTTGTTCAATTCCGTAGGGCCTGCAAGACCACTCTCTTCCAGCTGACCTTCTTGTAATGTGGATCCTAGCCTATTATATCCAGTCATCATAAATTGCAAGAGGAGATCATCTAGAATATAGCACCTGGAAATGTTAGAAACTAATTAAATTGATGGTTTTAATTATAACGTTTTTAATGTAATAGCAAATATCGTGAACTGTATATTGTTGGATATAATGTTTTATTATTGTAACCTGTTTTTATGCCATATTTTGTGAGCCGCACTGAGCTTGCTACGGCAGGGAGGGTGGGATATAAATAAAATATTATTATTATTATTATTATTATTATTATTATTATTATTATTATTATTATTATTATTATTATTATTATTATTATTATTATTAACATTTGTTTTATCTGACCAGAGAACTCAGCCCTTTGTCAAGTCCCCAACAGTTCAGTGATCAACACCAGACCTTTCAAAGAATAGTCTTTTATTGACTTACTGACAGGTCAGGATCAAGACGGCTTTTGCGAAAACTGGCTTTGGCAGGCAAATGCCCTCTACTTATATCTTATGTTAAAACCATTATGCATTCAAACCCAAGGCGTGAAGCAAGCCGCCCCTGAGATCAGGCAGAAGGAATGCTTCAGTTGTTACACAAAGATAGGAGCTAGCTAAGCGAGAAGTGAAAGTAGCATTCTGGCTAAATGGCAAGAGGCACTCTTGACACCCTTGTCTATATCCAGATATGTTTTTGAGGTTTTCCTACACAGTCAGCATCAACTGGTAATCCTCGAAGTAGGAATCCAAATACCAGTTATGAGGTCTTTTCCAAGACTATAATGGAACTTTAAGATGGTGAATTGGACAGGTTTCAGTGAAGATCTGGAAAGGTGTCTTGGATGGGTACCTCCAACACATAATAACTGCTGCTAATTCATTGGAGCTCTTATATCTATACCCAAAAAGCATGTTCCTCAAGGATATCAGAAAGAATATATTTCAGGCTGGAGTGATCAGTGAGAGGCTGTACCAAAATTTTGTTGGCAGCAAAGTCCCAGAAGTAGTAGATGAGGAGGCAAAAATGGACTGAAGCAACTGCAGATTTAGATTTCAGGCACTCCAATAGGAAAGCCTGGCACCTGCTGAAAAAACTAGTTGCAAGCCCACCTGTACTCCCAGAAAAATCTGAAGGTAACATCAAACCATACCTGACTGGTATCCCTATCCAGAGTTCTGAAAGATTGTGATTTCATAATCAGAATTTTAAAAAAATTCCAAATTTTGAAATGCACCTGCTTTGAAGACTGCAAGCTGTTAGAGGATTTCACTGCTGGTAAGATTTCTCAGGCACTGAAGGATATCAAGTGTGGAAAGGCATCAGGTTTTGACTGCATCCAAAAAGAGTTCCTGATCAGCAGCAGAACTTTCACTAAGAAGTAGCTCCCATAGTTTCTCACTGACATGAGACTAAGAAGACTCTCAGGGAAATTCAAGATAGCAAAGATAGTTGCTATCCTGAAACCTGGAAAACAAAAACATCTGGTGGGAAGTTACAGACATATCTACCTTCTGAGTTATAAACTCCTCGAGAGGCTAATCATGAACAGAATAAGTGACAGAATTAACGTCTCCCTATAGAATAAGCAGGATTTAGACCTCATAGTAGTTGTGAGGACCTGGTTCTCAGTTTATGAACTTTCACTGAGGCAAGGTATCAGAAGGGTCTTAAGATATCAGCAGTTTTCGTCAATCTGACTGCCACTTATGACACAGTCTGGAGGGATGGTCCATGTTTTTACATGGTACATGTTTTTACAAGTTTTCCCTTGCAGAACATTATTTCTACCCTTAAATAACTTGCTGAGTGATAGAATTTTCGAAGTAATTATGGATCAGTCAGTTAGCAAGCAGAAGAGACTGAATAATGGTGTACCGCAGGGCCCAGTATTCACTCCAGTTCTTTTCAATTTACATATCTATGACATTCTCAAGAAGATAGCCAGGAAGTTTGCTTATGCCAATGACATGCCAACTGCAATAAGGACAAATCAATTGAAAGGATTGAGGAAATACTGACTAGGGAACTCAAAATCCCTACTGCTGTAAATGGTGGCTTATTCCAAGCCCAGGAAAAGCAGAATGTTCCTATTTCCATCTCAATAACAATCTTGCCAACTATGAACTGAATATCTAGCCTAATTGCACCTGCCTTACACATAACCATACACCTGAGCACCTTGGCATTACTCTGGGCATGATCTTGAACTAAAAACACCATCTTACCAATGTAGCAGCAAAAACAGACACATGAAACATTCTCCAAAAAGTATGTGGTGCAATTTGTTTGTGTCTGCTAACACTTAGATGCTCAGATTTTGGGTTGGTGTATAATACTGTAGAATATGGTGCTTCATTGTGGTTCAACAGCTTGTATGTTCATAAATTTGATCCCCAACTCAATACAACAATGAGAACCAGCTGCAACTGAGTGGACTGAAAATTTAGATATTAGTATTTGGTGGGTTTGTTCAATCTGTCTGTATACCCATTGTATCAACTTGGTTACATTTTTTATATTATTATATGAATCCTGTGTGTAATTCTGCCATAAGATGACAGTTCAGCCATCAAGATTGCCAGTTTAGTGTAGTGGTTAAGTGTGAGGACTCTTATCTGGGAGAACGGGTTTGATTCCCCACTCGTCCACTTGCAGCTGCTGGAATGGCCTTGGGTCAGCCATAGCTCTCGTAGGAGTTGTCCTTGAAAGGGCAGCTGCTGCAGGAGCTCTCTCAGCCTCACCTACCTCACAGGGTGCCTGTTGTGGTGGGGGAAGGTAAAGAAGATTGTGACCGCTCTGAGATTCAGAGTATGGGCAGGATATAAATCCTATTTCTTCTTCTTCTTGTGGGCTAGAGGTAGGTAGGAGTGGTAAGACAAAGCAAACCAATAGAAACATTATGAACCAGGAAAAAGCCATCTCAAAATTGGTTTCCAGAAAAAGATTGGGGTTAAAATGGTCTCAAAAGAAAAGTGAAAACTAAAGGCAGACAAATGTGTTTTGAAATCAGGGAATAAACTTAATTATGATGGAGCCAGAACCAACAGGGAAAGAAAGGCATGCGGAAAAGCCAAAGAGGGCTTTATCAACATAAATATTACATGAGAAAGGGGGAGGAAAGACCAGGGGTGGCTCTGTGATGCATAGACACATGCACATGGGTTTGTTTATGGCATCATATTCTAAACATTTGTACCATATCCATGGAGTACTAGAGAGATGTTTGAATCAGAATAAGTCTGGCACTTTCATAAGAAGTTGAGAATGCTGGATACCTGCAATTACATGTATATGCAAATGTCAAATCTAGCAGGGCTGCAACTGTGTGAGGCTGACTGGTTGGTTCCATTTTGTCCCACATGTTGACTTCATTAAATATAGGAAAGTCAAATAAATTGCCTATCTATCTATCTATCTATCTATCTATCTATCTATCTATCTATCTATCTATCTATCTATCTATCTATCTATCTATCTATCTATCTATCTATCTATCTATCTATCTATCCTTTATAAATGCTTTGCAGGAACAGCTCAGTAGAATTTTGCCAGGTTTTGGTGCATTTTCAAAGGCTAAGCATTACTAAGTTAGTCTACTCAGAATCTTATTTAGGTCTATTCAGTCGGACTTACTCTCAGGAAAGTTTTCTTAGGATTGCACTGTTAAAGTGACATTCATTCACAAGTTTAGTTCCAGAATGTTCTTCTTTTAATTCTGTTTTCACATGGGCTTGCTTTTGCCCATATGAGGTGAGTAAACCCCTTGCTCTTGTCCTCAATCCCCCAACCCTCAAGAATTTGAGGAGTGGGTGGAAAAAATCACCAGAAAATGGCCTCCATAGTGACACTAGGAATTTCCCCATGTCAATATGGTATTTAGGGGATATTATTAGAATGTCAACTGGAAGTGGCATCACATCTTCCCCAAACTCCACCCTTCCCAGGGAACACCCTCAAAATCTCTTGCCATTTGCCAAGGCAGTGCAGGCAGCCCTATTCTCCCACCGTTCCACTGCTAGTGAATAATGCAGGCTGTGCCTTTTAATGTGCCCATGATATGCCTAACCAGTGAGGTTACAGCTTCATGCATCTGATGAAGTTGACACTGACCACAAAAGCTTATACCACTAGAAATAAATCATTTGTTATGGTGCCATAGGACCTTAAGAGATTAGTACTACAGATTAATAATGTGGGATATTTGTTGTTTATGTTACAATGGAATAGTATGCTTTGCCACCTCTTATATTTGTTTGCATTAGTTTAGTCTCATGGAGTGTAATCCCTGTATGACTTCTGTGGTCCTGAAACCAGCTGCTCCCATCCATGTATCTCTTTGCTAATAAATGCATGTTATTTTGGGCACACCTGTTTCTGCTGTTTGAAATGAACAGCAGAATCTTGAATGAGTACCCTATTCCTAATTCGGAAAAAAAGGGAACATCAGAACTATGACTACTTGTATTTTTTTGTTTTAATTAATATCACCTGCTTCCATAAGAGCACTCTTCTCTTCCCACACAAAATAAACAAAAAACTAAAGTTCTTCTTTGAAAATAAACATCTTCAGAATTCTGGAGAACTTTAAACTTGCACAATATGTTAGTCTTGACGTGTATTACATGGAATTCATTTTTGGATTCTGATTATGCATGATTCTTCATAACAGCAGCTCACATTACAGGGGAAATGGTGTGATCAGTGAGTAACTTCAAGATGTTCTAGTAAGTAAAGTAAGTAAAATTTTATTTGTATCCCGCCCTCCCCCGCCGAAGCAGGCTCATTCTACCTGATGACCTATGAGGCACTGAGTAGTTGAAATAATACTGTATGCTTAGTGTGATTTGTGCAGTCTGGGTTGCTGTAGAGTTTATTTTTGTAATTCCAGATGCAGATACAAGAAAGGAAAAAGGCATGAACTCTCAAATGACTTATTTTACACAGCTGCATGGTGAAAATTAGCCTTGACTCTGACTCTATATTATGAAAGCATATTTAGATTCTGATGCACCTAGATAATTGCTTATTCATATTCAATAATTGATGGATCTGAGAAATCCATTTTCTATAGACCATTTTATTTCTGTGTATTTGTTTTATTTTTTGATGTGCACAGTATATGTTTGCATGAATCTGGTTTAAAAACAGTATTATAACTCAAAAACTGTCCTGGAGACAGAAAATTATAACATTATAGAAAGGGTTTTGTTGTTGTTAAATGGTTTCCTTGGGTTTAGCAATGGTTTGCTGGGTGCCACCCAGTGGTCAAAAGGCCAATGTTTGCAAGTTCAACCGAGTGCTATGCAATTGTATGAATCACTGACTTGGAACTGGGGACTTTACTTTGAGCAGCTGAGTATTAAATATTTCAGTACGCTGAACTTCAGCTAAGAGGTTTGCTCCTCTCCAGGCAACTAAGAGTATAAGCATCTTTCAATACAGCAAGTCTAGACTGACATTGTATAATCCAGGACTACTACAATGTTTATTTTGTACCTCCACCACAAAGGGACATTATAGGGGAATGTCAGACAATAAATTATATAGCCTATTAAGGTGTAAGTAGTCCCTTAAGCTGGCAGGACTTTATTTGTCTATCTGTGGGTGTAATTAAAGGGACAAGGCTCCGCTGTTATAGCACAGGAAAAGCAACTGCTTTGGGAAATTCCTCATTTTCTCAGCAATATAGAGTTAGAAGTTTGAGTGTGAATGGTAAGTGCCCAGGAAGTAAATTAAGAAACAGGAGAAACACTGTTATTCTGAGGAGCTCCAGTCACTTCTATTACTTGTGCAGATGAAGCTATATGGTAATTAAAAACACTTACACACACAAACCCATTCCCCCCCTCAGATCAGCATAAATTGTTATGTATACATAGAATCACATAATTCTCAATGTTTAACAAATAAGGACATACTTATAAAACCCATTGCTCATACCAAGGACATACTGTAATACATTGCTAAAGGCACTTCACCAGTCTGCAGTATACTGCTTAGCCTGTCCTGCTGTTAGCAACCAGACCCCTCCTGGAGAGCCAGTTTGGTGTATGAGGAGTCTTTTCTGAGGGAACCGGGTTTGATTCCCCACTCCTCCACTTGCAGCTGCTGGAATGACCTTTGGTCAACCATGGCTCTCACAAGAGTTGTCCTTGAAAGGGCAGCTGCTGTGAGAGCCCTCTCAGCCCCACCCACCTCACAGGGTGTCTGTTGTGGGGTGGGGGGAGAAAAAGGAGATTGTAAACGGTTCTGAGTCTCTGAATCAGGGAGAAGGGCTGGGTATAAATCTGCAATTCTTCTTCTTCCTGCTGCACAGGGGCAATGTAACACTTTGAGAGAAAGAGACAAACATCCTTCATATAAATATTACTCCAAAAATCATAAACACTGCCTGGGACACTGCCTGGCCAAAAAGACACAAAATGGATGCCAGTCAGAGACAAGCTTGGGAAAATATTTTTGAAGGTGAGTCAGAAGTGGCCTACTGACTAACAACCCTCTTATCACCCTAAGGAGATGAATAATTTAGGGAGGGAGGCCAATAGAAGCCCAGCAGATCAGATACAGAATCCCTGACAGTATCTTAGGGTTGCCAAGTCCAATTCAAGAAATATCTGGGGACTTTGGGGGTGGAGCCAGGAGACTTTGGGGTAGGGCCAGGAGACATGGGGGCGGAGCCAGGAGCAAGGGTGTGACAAGCATAATTGAACTCCAAGGGAGTTCTGGCCGTCATATTTAAAGGGACAGCACACCTTTTAAAATGCCTTCCTTCCATAGAAAATAATAAAGGATAGGGGCACCTTCTTTTGGGGCTCATAGAATTGGACCCCCTGGTCCAATCCTTTTGAAACTTGGGAGGTATTTTGGGGAGAGGCACTAGATGCTATACTGAAAATTTGGCACTTCTACCTCAAAAAACAGCCCCCCAGAGCCCCCAATACCCGCAGATCAATTCCCCATCATTCCCTATGGGAATCGCTCATGGAGGTGCATAATGGCTGTGGGGGTGGGGCTTCCCCCGCCGGCCAGCTGGCTGGGGGAGGGGGGAAGCCTGTAAAACCGGGCAATCCCCCGCTGGGACCTGGGGATTGGGAAGCCTACAGTATCTGCAGTAGAAACTGGTGGGGGGGGCAATTTTGCAAACCCAACAGAACCAAGGTCAAGTAAGGAAAGTACTTTTGGGGAAAATGTCTGGCACAGGTTCAAAAGTGTATAGAACTGTCCCCTTGCAAGCTACGCATCCCAAATATACAGGGAACCTCACCCTAATGACTGCTCCTCTACAATCTCTCCAGATTGGGAGTGGATTACATTTCTGGTATCCAGATACACACACACACACACACACAAAGTTCTGCCACATGCATACCCTCCTACCATTTCTGAGTGTGAACACCTCATGACCCTTGACCTTGTGAGGCCTACAAGCTCCAGGGAAACCTATATCAGAGTAACTACAGGGCCTATATTTCCCAGGATCCTTTCTGGCCCTCTGATTGGGTGGGCAGACATTTTGAAGGGAAAACTTGCTCAGAGGAGTGGGATCTGGAAGGAAAGAAATAAAAGCCCAAACTACAGACAGGGAAGTATCCTCACTGAAAAGGCTGAGCTAGAGACAGGCTGCAGCAGGAGGGTTCCTTATCCATGGGGTGGTGAGTGTGTTTGGGATTAGAGGAAGGGAACATACAGGCATTTGTGTCAGGGCTTTCATTCCTTTGTAACAACCTTTACTGTTTTCATATTCACTTGTTTTGAGCTTTTACAATAACTTGTTATTTATTTATTTTATTTATTTATTTATTTATTTTATTTATCTGGGATTTATATCCCGCCCTTCCCACCGAGTGGCTCAGGGCGGCTTACAACGTATGTAAAACTAACATAAAAATAAATTACACTTTAAAATTAACATTTCATATTAAATAATTAAAATCCAACATTTGTTATAAATATACATATCGTTAAAAATCAGACAGTGGTCGTGAAGCTACACTCTATTCAAATTCAAATACTGATTCGGTATACCGTCTTCAGCATTCCGGTGTTCCATATTCAATATTCAGTAATCAGTATACAGGTATACAGGGATACAGGGATACAGGGCCAGTTAGTTGTGGGCCAGCCGGAAGAGGGTTGTCTTACAGGCCCTGCGGAATTGAGTAAGATCCCGCAGGGCTCTTACCTCCTCCGGCAGCTGGTTCCACCAAAATGGAGCCATTACAGAGAAGGCCTGGTCCCTTGTGGTCTTCAAGCGGGCTTCCTTTGGCCCGGGGACAACCAAAAGGTTTTGAGATCCCGATCGCAGTGCTCTCTGGGGAACATGCGGGGAGAGACGGTCCCTCAGGTAGGCAGGTCCTAGACCATATAGGGCTTTAAAGGTAATAACCAGCACCTTGTACCGACAGTATTGTTATACTGCCTGGGTCCTCATGTCTTTTTGGTCATGGATAAAATGTGTATTGTTAAGAAAGAAGACACAGGGGTGGGATGGTACTGTAGACCCTCCCAGACAGACCCTTACAAGAATGGTGATAGCCAGTAGAAGGCACTTTCTTGTCCCCTGCTGTGTGACAACACCTTTGAGTGCCATGGTGCTTGTTGTGGGGGGAAGAAGTCCCCCACCTCCTGAATACTGCAGGCCACTATCCCTGGGTACCAAACCCATCTTGCCAACACACTGGAGCCTGGCCCTAACAGAGTCTCCTTCCCCTGATCTGAGGCTCTTCAGAGAGGCAAAAGAGTTGATAGCACTTCCCAAAGACACCAGCAATTACTAACAGCCTTTGGAGAGCAGGACTCTGACAGCAGCGATTCAGAGGGTGACAGAGGTGAAGCAAGTGCAACTCAAGGGCATCGTCGCAAGTGCAACTCAAGGGCATCGTCAGCCTGGCAGAGATGTGTCAGCTAGTGGTAAAGGATGCTCTGGGGTTGGGGAACACTGTCAAGGACACCTTGAACATTGCCCCCTGAAATGTGGTCTTTGGTCAAGATCTGCTGGTGCCCAGCTGCCCACTTCTCATGCAGCAACAAATCTGCCCAACTGCTGCATAAGAGCCAGGGGGAAGGGGATGAGGAGCTCCACCTATGCCATGATTGCATGTTTAGTGGAGCAGAAGAGTATGGCACAGGATGTCATCTCCTTCATGACCATGCTACATGGGGAAGAGGAGCTCAGCATCAGCCCCAATGGCTGCTGACCCTCTCCCAAATGGTGCATATCCTCAAGCACTTCCAGGACACCACAGACATATTGTGCACACATACAGCCAGCCTGAGGATACTCATTCATCTGATATGAGGGCTAGATCAGACACTGCTCTCTGCACTGGAGCCAGCTGTTCTCCCAGGGATCAGGGCCTTGGCAGATAGGTTGTAGATAGACATCACCATCAGGTTGCATCCTCTGCAATGAAGGGGAGTATAAGCTGACCTGTATCTGTGACCCCAAGAAAAAGAGCACTATTGCTCTCCTGAATACAGTGCTCTTGCAATGGAAGTGTAAGCTCTGCAAAGAAGTGGAAAGGCTCCAGGCCAACTGATGTGGCCACAGGGAACAGTTGGTGAAAGAGGTGGGGAGGAGTCCAACCAGTGAGAAGCCCCATTACTGGTTGTCAAGAGTGAGCTGGAGGTCAGCAGTGGTAGTGTCATGCCCCAGCTCCCTGGTTGGTGCACTCCTTCTGGTGGCTGTTGTCCCACCTTCCTGGGGTCCCCTTCCAAAGGTGGCCATCAGTCTCAGAATGGGGGTTGGTTGGGTTTTAGTCACTCTCTTGGCCTTTCCCCCAGCTGGGTCTTGCTGGGTTGTGTCCCTCTCTCTGGGTCTCTGCAGCTTCCAGCTTTGACATCTCCTCACCCCCTCTTCTGACCAACCTTAAAACCCCTCCTGGCTCCCTAGGCTGCTCCCCATCAGCTGTTCCACTTTGCCCTTCTCCCTTGATATGCTGGGATGCCAACCTGGAGCTCTGGGCCCAGCTGTGCTTTGCTGGGCCCTCTCTGGGCTGTTCAGGAGATGCTGGCTCACCTTGCTCCATGGCTGCAGCACCCGTGTCAGGTACAGCCAAGCTCTCCTGGCCCTGGGCTGTTTCTCTGGCCTCCTGTTGTCATCTGGGGGTCAGACATTGTTCTGCTCATGCCACAGACTTCTGACTGGCTCATTCACTTGCCTCTCCTTCTGGTGGATGTTTGGGGCATGCGGCTGACTGTTTTGGAGTTCTTTGCCTGACCTGGAGGGAGGGCACTGTAATGTGAATCCCAGCTGACAGCAATCAGGACAGGAGGGATGCCAGGTGTGCAACAGTGGAGGATTCAGCAAAGGTAATGGTTAGGAAATACCTTGCCAAATCCCCTGAGCCCACTGATGTTAATCTCCAGGAGTAATGGTCATAGAATTATAGAGTTGGAAGGGACCTCCAGGGTCCAACCCCCTGCACAATGCAAGAAAATCACAAGTACCTCCCCCTGCCCTCTTTCTTATGATCTGCCTTTAAGTCACAGAATCAGCATTCTTATCAGATGGCCATCTAGCTTCTGTTTAAAAACTTCCACAGAAGGAGAGCCCACCACCTCTCAAGGAAGCCTGTTCCACTGAGGAACCACTCTGCCAGGAAGTTCTTCCTTCTGTTTAGCCAGAAATTCTTTTGATTTAATTTCAACCCATTGGTTCTAGTCAGACCTTCTGGGGCTACAGAAAACAACTCTGCACTATCCTCTTTATGGCAGCCCTTCAAGTACTTGAAGATGGTTGTCATATGACCTCTCAGTCATCTCCTCTCCAGACTAAACATAACCAGCTCCTTCAACCTTTCCTCATAGGACTTGGTCTCCAGACCCCCCACCATCTTCATTGCCCTTCTCTTGACATGTTCCAGTTTGTCCTTCCTAAATTGCGGTGCTCAAAACTGAACACAGTACTTTAGGGGAGGTCTAACTAGAGCAGAGTAAAGTGATACTATATCATCTTGCTCGATGATATGTCATCTTCCTGTCATCTTGCCTGACCTCTCTTGCATGGCCATGAGCCCTGAGTCCACCTAACACCTGAACTCCATCAGGGAAAAGAGTTCACAATCAGGACAGTATAAAATGTGGGTCCTTAGCCAATGCACCTAGCAGCTAATCCTCTCTGCTCAGTGTGTGTACAGAGAAGATGTGGCTCAGAGTCCTAAGTCTACCTAACACCCCAACTCCAGCAGGGGAGAGAAGTTCACAGTCAGAAGGGTATAAGGTATGGGTCCTTTGCCAAGTCACCCACTAGCCAAGCCCCTCAGCTCAGCTTGGGCAGAGAAATGGAGTGGCTCAGAGCTCTGAGTCCACCTAACAACCAAACCCCTTTCACTCTCAGGAATACATGGATGTTCTCTGCTTTTAACAAGTTCCCTGCCTCTCTGTCTAACTGCCAACAGGCAACAGAGGAGAGGCTGCGGAGCTGAGTTTATAGCATTCTGATCTCATAGAGCACAATGGGAACTCTGTCATTGACAGCCAGCAGTGCATGGTAAGCTTTAGAAGTCTCCTTTTGGTGTTTCCAAGGCTGAGATTTCTGGGCCCCAATTGCTTTGAAGTTTTGTGTACAGTTTAATTGAGTGAAGACAGTCTGTCTGGAAATGTATCTATTCACAAACCACCACGGACAGCATGAAAATTGGTGGGATGTTTGTGCTAGTCGCCCCACCACAAACATTGATTTACAAACTGGCCAAAATTTGTGACTAACTTTAGTTTGTGAGCCAGTTTGTGCCCATCCCTAGTGGTGGGGGGAGAGGAAGAGAACACCAGTGTATAGATAAGCAGATAAACATTGATGAAACAAAGCCAATGGAAATCATCAATCCCCAAAATGAGGATGAAACAGCTGCCATTTTCTCCACTGAAAAAAAATGCATAGTAACCAAGTGCTATAACAGAACAAGCACACTTTCAACAATGAGGAACTCACACTTCAATGCTGGAGCTTCAGATTATCCTTGGATCTTTTCTGTGGAGATTTAGCAAACTGATTAATCCAGACCTGCCACCCACTGATTTGGGATTAGTGAGTGAACCTGATTTGAGACCCCTTCAATTACATCTTCAGGGCTCATCCTGATTCTTTATCTCATAGATTCTTTATCTCATAGATAAAGAATGCCAAGGACATAATCTTCAGAGGAATGTTGCTTTTAAATCATGTTGCTTCAGAAATATTTTTATGTGCTAAAGTGCATGAAGGATCTTTGTTTTTAAATGTGTTTTTATGTAAAGAACACAAAGCCCATTGACACCTCACTTTTGATTTTGATCAAGCAGAAGCATCTTGGCAAAACTTCAAAGGCAACAGGAGGATATTACTAATGGAATATGAATGGAAACTGAGATGAAGTTGCTAACACAGTGACGTCCAGAGCTTCATCTTATTTTAAACAAAGTCAAATTCAAATCAATCCAAACGAACTTCCTGAAAGCATCAGAATAACATTCAGGGTTGTTTTTTTTAAAAAATCTTTCAAGTAAAGAAGCTAAGCACAGTTGGATTGAATTTTCATAATTTATTCTGATAGCAGCAATGAGAGGTGGTTGTGACACTCCTGGATAGAAATGATATTGGCACTGTATTCTGTACTTGATTCTTGCAAGGTATGTGGGTTGCCTCTGAAGATGATTTGGATATTTCAGCTGATCCAGGTATGGCAACCAGATAGCTAACTGGGGCTGGTGGTATGAAACTCCAAGATTTTGAAAGAAACATTGATTTATGTAACCCAGAATGAGTTAGGACCTGAGTATCCTAAGGACTGATTAATTCCATAAAAGTTAAAATTTGTATCAGAGGTTCTTCTCTGGGAGCCCTTCCCTCAGACATGAGGTAGACAGCTGCTGAAGACCTGTCTTTTCTATCATGTATGTCATTGTCATATCCTTTTCTACTCAAATTCACCCAGCATCTACATAGATGGCTGTCTATTTAGTGTATTTTCTCTTGTCTTGTCTCTAAGAAGCCCACATGTGCAAACCCTCACCATCATCCAACTGTGTGAGGTAGGCAAGACTGAGTGGCTCAGGTACATCCATTGAACTTCATAACAGAGTGGGGAATCGAACCCAGATACTAGTCCAACACTCAGACCACTACAGCACTCTGACATCCTCTTAGATGAGCAATGAGGTTTGTTTGCCTGTGGTTTTACATACATATAGGGAGAAATGCTCTGAAATGTACTATTTTTCCAGTTTATTTTATATATTGGGTGGTTTACTGCTTTTATTATTTTTTCTGTAAACTGATTTGAAACTTTTTGAAGAAGAAAAATGGTATGAAAATATTTTAAATATAAAATATAATACAAAGGAGACCACGACAACCATTTACTTCTCATCTTAGCTGCCTGTCTACCCCTTTTTCACGGACCAGTTTAAATTGTTAGAATAACTCAAAAAGCTACTTGAACTCCAGTGGTTATTCACCCCAGAATTAGTCTTTGGGCTAGCTCTGTGCTATTAAATATAATGAAAATATACGTTTTCACTACAGAGATTTACTGCCCTCTGCTTAACCTTTCCTACCATAGGGACACCTTTCATTTGTCCTTTCTTCCAGCCTTTATCCCAAAGCTACCTTTTCTGTGAAGTCAATACTGTACCCATCAGTCCTCACATCTATGGAACTCATATTCATGTAACTGAAATGAAGAGTACATACATGCACCGGCATTAACAACACCCCTTTTTACTCTTCTTACCATTCTCTTCTCTCTCTCTGCCCACCTTAGTTGGGATCAAAATTTAGATTATAAGTGAACAAAGATATAACCCCCCCCCCTACCTGTATTACCTTTTAAAGCATCATGGATATTGAGGATGCAAAATAAATGTTCCTGTGTCCACTCTGAGAATAGGTACATTCTTTCTATAGAAGCTCTTACTTGTAGCCTTTTGAAGATTCGTATATGACTTTCCTCTTCCACACCTTTTTCAGTCACTACCTCCATGTTTCTTGGTTCCTCTGCGCTTCTCCCTGTGTTCTCAGCTGTATGACTGAGCACTTTAATTTATTCTCTGCTGAGTGCCTTTGTATCGCACTCTTTTGTGTAACTCATCCTGTACTATGCCTGCTGCCTCACATTATTTAATTCTGTAATGCTTTTTGGGATAGAGACCACTCTTCATGCCACATTGTATCATATCAAAGCAGTGCATCTTTAATAAAGTTGTTCTCAAATAACATTCCTATAAATGAAATGTTCCTGTTGAGATGTGAAGCTGCATATTGGCATTACAAGTGGCAGACTGGAAAAGGTGTTCAGGGGTGCTGGAGAAATGGTGACCTCTGTTGGTGGTCCCCATCCACTCATACATTGTTAAGTAACAAATTTTTGTATGTGAAAACTGTTCCTCTCTCAGTTTTGAGCTTTCCTTGGTTAAATATTGTCAAATGTAATTATTTACAACACGTCTCTGGGAAGGTACTAATTCTGTAAGAAGCTGTCAAATGGTAACAAGTAGTGTGCAAGAAAAAGCCCAGAAGAATTTTGTTTAGCATGAATGAGATTTATCATCAGTGATGCATGTGTGACTGAGAAAATGCAAATACAGAAGAAAAAGCTAGGAAAAAATCTAGAAGGGAAACACACACACACACACACACAAGAAATTCCATAAAGTGGCTGCTTCAGAAGAAGACACAAACAGTACCTATTATTATGAGCAAAAAGATTCCTAACATTGTTCACAGCTTTCTTTTTGTTCAGATGGCAAACAGTATTTTACAGCAGCTGTTTCTTTTTTTATCAAACACTTGCCATGGTGGGGTAGGAAACTGAAAGCCAATTATAGTTCATGAAATAAAAGTGACACTATGGCCACGGTCACACTCACCATTAAATCCATCCTAACCCGTCACTATTATACCCCGCAGCTTTTTTACAATGAATTTCCTGATCAGACATCCCTCCATCCTTCAGTTCTAAGCAGCATTGGTCCCGTTGTTGGTTGATCAGAGGTCTCAACCTGAACTCATTTTTTGAGATGGCATTCCACACTCGCACAAGTGCAGTACGTGAGATATCGTGCTTGGCTTTTTTTTTTAAAGGTGCCAGAAAAGGTGGGCAATCTGCCCCCCCCCATTTAAACACCTGGAAAGGAAGGGGAAGCCAGGAGTTCTCTTTGCTGTCTCTCCGCCTGGTGGGGAGACAGCAAAGGTGGGTCATCTTCCTCCCCCCCCCATTTAAACACCCCGCCGTGGTGTTTAAATTGTGTGTGTGGGGGGTACGGTAACTCTCTTTGCTGTCTCTCTGCCTGGCAGGGAGACGGCAAAGGTGGGTCATCCCCCTTCCCTGGCAGGGAGACAGCAAAGGTGGGTGATCTGCCTCCCCCCCCTCCCCATTTAGGAAAGGTCCCCTGTGCAAGCACCAGTCGTTTTCGACTCTGGGGTGATGCTGCTTTCACAAAGTTTTCACGGCAGACCTTTTACGAGGTGGTTTGCCATTGCCTTCCCTGGTCATTACACTTCCCCCCCCCCCCCAGCAAGCTGGGTACATATTTTATCGACCTCAGAAGGTTGGAAGGCTGAGTCAACAATTGCTGGCGCAATGATATCATTTGGAGTGGGCTCTCGCAGGGAAGCGGATGTGCGCTTGCAATGAGTCGGCTACAATAGAGCGTTCAAACATAGAAAGTACGCGCGGGAGTTGTTGGAAGCATTCTTATTCCGGATTTAATGTACTATCAAAAAAGTCCACGTCTCAGTCGTGGCAGTTCGGGACACGAACGAGCCAACGACCATTGCCAGATGCTGATGTTTGGACAACCGCATAAAATCCGACATGCATCTGGCTTTCATCTATGCCCATCTCGTCAGTTTATGTGCGTCTGACCTTGGCCTATATTTCTTTTGAAAACATGTTTTATTTTAGTTGGAATCAGAACTTGGTTCTAAGATGTCCAAAGCATATATAGCAATTTGACCAATGATTACTGCAGTGCTGAAGGGATACGTCATCACTGACTGGAAGCACTTTGACCCATTATTTACTCGTGTGATAGATGTGCTCACAGGTCAAAGCATGTGGGTAGTGAGAAAGACTAAGAAGAGTTGGATTCATACCCCAACCTTCACTTCCGGAGTAGCAGAACAGCTTCTTCTCCTTCCCTTCTTCTCCCCATAACAGACACCCTATGAGGTTGATGGGGCTGACAGAGCTCTACTTGCAGAGGAGTGGAGAATCAAACCTGGTTCTCCAGATTAATGTCCACTGCTCTTAAACTACTATATAACACTGGCTCTCTACATCAAACTGGCTCTCTCCAAATGTGTTGACAGTATTCCCTGTAACCAAGTAAGCTAACTCTGCTTCCCACCAATGCACATTCAGTCCAATGCCTAGACTCCATTGCTATAAGTGATTTTTTTAAAGTGCATTTCTATCATGTATTTATGATGATGTACTAGTTTATTTATACCCCGCTTTTCTACCCAAAGGGACACCCAAAACAGCTTACAACATCATTCTACAATTCTCCATCCTCTAGGGTTGCCAATCCTCAGTTGAGGGCTGGGGATCCCCTAGTTTGGAGGCCCTCCCCACGCTTCAGGGTTATCAGAAAGTGGGGGGAGGGGGGAAATGTCTGATGGGCACTCCATTATACCCTATGCAGACCAGTTCCCCTAGGCTAAAATGGAGAATTGATTTGTGGGCATCTGGGGCTCTGGGGGCTGTTTTTTGAGATAGAGGCACCAAATTTTCAGCATAGGATCTGGTGCCTCTTCTCAAAAAAACTTTCCAAGTTTCAAAAGATTGGACCATGGGGTCCAATTCTATGAGTCCCCAAAAGATGCCCCCATTTCCAATGGAGGGAAGGTGTTTAGAAGGAGCATGGTCCCTTTAAATGTGATGGCCAGAACTCCCTTTAGCGTCAGTCATGCTTGTCACAATCTTGCTCCTGGCTCCACCCTCAAAGTTCCCAGATATTTCCTGAATTGGACCTAGCAACCCTATCAATCTCACAAAGACAACCCAGGTTCAAATTTATTCTGCCACAAAGCTTATTGAGTGACCTTGGACCAGTCACTCTTTGTCAGTGTGACCTTCCTCACAGTGTTGCCAAAATCCAAACATCAGTTCCTCTGGAGAAAACATCAGCTTTAGTGTGTGAACTCTATGGCATCACATCACTGTTAAGCTCTCTCTCTTCCCCAAACTCCCCCTTCCTAGGTCCCAGGCCCAAATCTCCAGGCATTTCCTAACCCAGAGTTCACAACCTTACAAAATGAAGGCGGAACTATGCACAATGCCCTGAGCTCCTTGGAGAAAGAGTAGGATAAATGTGTACTGGATAAATAAATATTGTTATTCATTCCATATTTCTGAAGATAGAAGCAGATATGAACAAATGACCTTCCTCACTAAGAAGACTGGGAATAAACATAGTATGTCCAAGGCCTTTGCTTCTGCATGCCTACAATAGGGGCAATAAAATGGGTTATATATGAGCATATGTATGTATGACTCTAGTCAACATTGCACACACCCAGGGCTCTTTTTCTAGCAGGAGCTCCTCTGCATATTAGGCCATGCCCCCTGATGTAGCCAATCCTCTACGAGCTTTCAGGGGTCTTAGTACAAGGCCTACTGTAAGCTCCAGGACAATTGGCTACAAAAAGGGGGGCTTGGGCTAATATGCAGAGGAGCTCCTGCTAGAAAAAGAGCCCTGCACATACCTAGTCTGGGTTTTTAATCCATAAGATTATATCAAGAATTACTATACAATGACAGTTTGCATTTGGTTTAGCTTTGCTCTTTTACTTTTGGTCACCCGGGACATTTTTCATAATCTCGTCCAGTCATTCCTGTCAGATACTTCTGTTTCCCCCCCCTGCTGTTTGCCTTGCATGTGTCTGTGATGTTGCTCGGGGTGTTTTGGATCCCTTTCAGATTGCTTAATGCTGCACCTTGGTGATAAAGCCTTTGGAAGTTAAGCACAGCGGATAATACTGGGAGACACAGCAGAGATAATCATATCTTCTGCTAGCGCTGATCATTTGGAAGGAAAGGGGGAATGGAGTTTAATTTCCAGCCCTTATAAAATATTCAGCCCAGCTGCCTGCATTACCTGTAAGTCACTTTTATTTTTATTTTGTAAAGGGAAGTGGAAAAGAAGGGAAGTGATTAATTTTATGCTTCTTGAGGGATTTGAATGATCCACTCCTGGCAACAACAATCTCTAACATGCAGCATAAAATTAAAGCCAGCTGAGAGTTCTGTCACCCACTATTAAATCACTTCGACTGATTAAAGCCTACATTGCTTTCCTCACATTTTTATTAATTGGAGAGCAGTCCTTTGGAAAGGAAGTGATAATTGCCTCGCCAGGAGGTGGAGTCAATCTTGTTCACTGACTCCACCTACTGTTTTATTCCTGTTCCTAACTAATGCTGATTCATTTAAATAATTTGTTTAACAAAATTATCTTTTTGCCATACCAGGAACAGATTTTTTTTCCACCCAGTGACCATTATTTTGAATACTCTTGACATATTGTAATTGTGCTTACAGTGTGATTTCCTCTCCCAGATTAACTACATTTCAAATGGTTTTAACTGCAAAGCTATCAAGATCTGTTGACTGTTCCAAATGACCATCATTGAATCAGCAGTGGGTAAAAGTGGAGCTGAACATCTCTCCTGTCTGCCAACAGTCTGTTAATGGAGTACAACCTGAATGTTAATAGCATGTATTGTTCTACCCAAGTTTGAAGCTTTCTTCTGGCCTCAGGAACCTTCTTCCAGCTTTATTGATTCTTTTTCCAATGGAAGAGCCACTTAGGCTGGAGGAAGGCTCCTTAGGTTGGAAAGCTCCTTAGCTAGATACATGCCAATAGCTCTTGCTGCTAAATCTACTGACCATATGCTATATAAGCAAACTGCATATGATCAAATATAGACCTGGAAGTTCTAGCATGCCTTTATAAAGTTGAAAAGTTTATAAAACAAAGATTCATGACTGAAAAGTATGTTAGGAGCAGATTTCATATCTGTCCTCTCATTTCTTGTCATCATAATGTTTATATGCATTAGACTGGGAGGCAGGAAGAATTTACCTTAATTATGAATAACAAAAGTCTTCTTTTTCATAAAGTCTCTCACTAGAAAGAAGAGGAGCTGACAAATTTGCCTAATAAGGGAAGGCGAGAATTTAGCAAAATTTTACTATTTAAAACATTTTATGGCATTCCAGGGTCCCTTGTGTGGTGAATGTTTCAAACATTAAAACATTTAAAACACACACACACACAGAGAGACACAGAGAGAGAGAGAGTTTAAAACACTTAGTGTTCCTAAGAATTCCTTTTGAATAAGAATGCTTGAAATGAATTTTTAAGAAGATTTTTTTTTTAAAAAAACCTATTCACTATTTGTGATAACTTAAAAATTAAATAAAACATATAAAAGTATAGACACACAAACAGATAGGAGGGACAATAAGTGCTAGCAAGTGCATGAGGAAAAAAAAAAAGTTTTCTTCACCCACTAGTGGAAGACAACAATATAAAGAGACAAATGAATCTTGCTTGGGAGGGAGTTCCAAAGTTTCACCATCGCAACCAAGAAGGATGTTTCTCAGGTTGTCATTTTCTAGCCTCAGATGTTAGGGGCACCCAAAGCAGGGCCTCTGAAGATGACCAGAATGATTGGGTAGGTTCATATGGGAATAGATAGTCCTTAAGTGCTGGCCCCGAGCTGTATGAGGCTTTAAAGGTCAACCCCAGCACTTAGAATTGGGCCCAGCATCACACTGGAAGTCAGTACAGATGGAACAAAACTGGAGTTCCTAAAACTCCATTCATTGTTCTGGCCACAGCATTCTGTACCAATCCTGTATAGAATAAAGGGATCCTGGAGGTCCCTTCCAACTCTGTGCTTCTATGAGTTTATGATTCAACTGTAGCTTCTGGACAATCTTCAAGGACAGTCCCACATAGAATGCATTACAGTAGTCTGGTATAGATATTACCAGGGCATGCATTTTGGCAGGTGAACATTTTTTTTGACAATTATGATTGTTCATAATCTGAGATTCATATTTCCTCATCTCATTGCCATCCAACTTGAGCAGCTGCCAAACTGCTTTGCAGATGTTTAGTAGTGTGATGGTAGAGTTCCATACCTTTTTGCATCCAGGCAGTAAGTGAGATTGCATCCAGCTGCTTTTGCATCCAGACAGTAAGTGAAATCTATTCTTCCCCATTTTATTGGAAGGCTGATTAAGACAATTAAATGATGTGTGGGTGAGGGGATATGACTCCCATGTGTAAAAACATGTAAGCACAAAGTAACATAATGCAAAATTGGAAGAATATCAAATGGTAAGACTTTATTTGAAACATGGTGTTTATTTACAAATGACTGGCTGGTTTGCTCGGTATTTAAATAATTGGCTGTGAGTCAGTGATGATGGATCTGAAGATGGAGAAACTAGGACTCCCATCAGGCTAGGTTGTAATGTGCATGTGTAATATAATGCTGAATGCTGTACTGTAAGTAACCAGCTGTACAGGCTTGAGTTGCTGACATGTAGTCAATGACTGATTAACAATGCCAGAATTGACAAGGCAAACCATCACTTCAGTGCATATGCTCACATCTTTGTCTGGCAAGGGAAATCATGTTTATCAAGGCAACAAGACAGATCAAACAGCATTAAAAAGTGTTCAAGTAAGAACAAAAAAAAATGAGCACCAAAGAACTTTTACTCCTGATAGATTTCAAGATAGACACTTTTCAGGAGATGCAAACTTTGCTGTTATCAATCCAAGGCAGTTGGATTTGTTTACCTCAAATAACCACTTGATGGTGACTAAAATGAATAATCTAAAATTTAAGAAGTTGAAAAGTTTCCTCTTATAAACATGTTACCTGGTATCATTACAACTGGAATCTGCTCAAAACCACTTGGAGATGAAGGCAGAAACCATTTCAGTCGAGGAAGCAGAGATTACCTTAGCCTTGATTTCAGAAATATATCACAAAGGAATCTCCCTAGTTGCATGCTAAGATCACAATCACTACTGTGGCTAGGTTTGCCAGATCTGGGTTGGGTAATACCTGGATATTGGGGGGGGGGGAGGGAAGGTGGAGCCTGGGGAGGGCAGAGTTTGAGGATGAGAACAACCTCTGAAGCATATAATGTCATAGAATCCACCTACCAAAGCTTACATTTTTTCCAGTATAACTGATCTCTGTCCTCTGGAGGACAGCTGTAATATTGAGAGATCTCTAGGCCCCACCTAAAGTTTCAAAACCCTACTTGTGGTTAATATCACTGAGCAAATATGACATTTGATAGTATCAATACACTTCTACAGTTGATAGTATATAGTCCATATACCTCTGTCCATGGTGAATTAAGATCAGTAATGTTAAACAATTGGCACCCATCTTCTTTTCATATTACTAAATGAGGCCCAGTGTAGTTTAGTGGTTAGATTGTTGGACTCAGTCATGAAGTTCATTGTGTTACCTTTGGCCGGTCAATCCATCTTAGCCTGTCTCACCTCATAGTATAGTGCTGAGGGCAAAATAGAGGCCAGAACCATTTGTGTAGGGATATTCACAAACAGGGAAGATGTGGTTCAGTTCATGGTGTGCCCAGTTTATGAACCATGGACTGCAATGAACTTTTTTATGCTAGATGAACTGGTTTGTTTTTTGATGCAAAGAGCCCAACTAGGAAGGAGTCCCACTACTGGTTGTCAGTTGTGAACTGGGAAGTCAGCAGCGGCAGGGATGCCAGGCATGCAATACCTCACAAAGTCCCCTGAGCCCGCCAATGCTGATCCCCGGAGTCATGCAGGGCTGACATCTGGTCTGACCTTGCTTGCATGGCCATGAGTCTTCAGTTCACCTAATGCTAAAACCCCAGCAGTGAGACCAGTTCACAATCAGGAGGATATAAAACATAAATCCTCACTCAGCCAGAGCACCTAGTAGCTAAACTCCTGTGTTCAGTAGGAGCATAAGCAGAGATATGGGGTGCTTCAGAGTTCTGTGCCTACCTAACACCAAAACCTTACCATGGGAGAGTTCAGTCATGAGGGAATAATGAATGTGCTCTACTAGTCAGCTTTTAACAAGTTCCTTGCCTCTCTGCCAAAACTAGAAACAGAGCAGTTCAAAGGATAGAAAAGTTTCCTTTGGTTAAACCCAGGATTTACACTCATTAACAGCCTAGATGGTTACCTCAGCTATGTGCCTGACCCAAAATAAATTTCATTTGTATTCCTAGCAGACATCAGTTTGAGGAAAATCTGACTACCAAGAGATTTAGGCTGCGAATGCTGTTGGAGGTAGCATGCTGGGCTGCATGCACCAAAGCTATTACTCATTAAAGCTGTTCTTATGTTAATCTACTCTAATAATATTTATAAGACTGTAATAATAGCAGACATTTCACATTTAGGATTTTGTTATTTAAGTTCTTTAGAAGTCTCACTGCACATTTGAAAACTCTAAAAAAAATTAAAGTAATAAAATGGCACAAACCTATATGATTAAAAACTAGTTGCTGAGGATTGCAGGGTGCAGGAGCAACTATAGTATGTAAAAATGAAAGGGTGAAAGTGCTAGAGAAGCACATACAAACAATATGTAAGGGTTAGTAAATAATAAGTAAGGGCTTTTTGTCATGCAGTGGCACAGTTATTCAGAAATAGCTGCACCTATCATAATACTTGACTTGAATCCTCCCAAAATTTTGTAATTACCCCCCATGACATCTGATTGTGATTGGCCCTGCTTCCCACAGTAATCATTTTGTTCATGTTTATGTTTAATTCGATTTATACCCCACCTTCCCCACCAAGGCGGGCTCATGGTGGTGCCCACTAGACTGTCCTAAATTTCCAAAAGTACTCACAAGCTGAACAAGTTTGAGGAGCCCTGCTTTGTTTCATGTCCCTAAAGGATCTTCACACATCTTAACTGGGACAGGGTTATGGTGCAGTGACAGAGCATCTGTTTGGCATGCAGAAGGTCCCAGGTTCAAATCCCAGCATTTCCAATTGCAATGATCAGTTAGAAAAAAGTTTGATCCCTGTGGTACCTTTAAGACCAACAAAGTGGTGAGATATATATATAAGCTTTATATATATATTTGGCCGCTGTGTGACACAGAATGTTGGACTGGATGGGCCTTTGGCCTGATCTAACATGGCTTCTCTTATGTTCTCAACAAAGTTTAATTCTGGCTATAAGCTTTTGTGTGCATGTGGCCACAAGCATGGCCACCTTCAACAGGGGGTTAGATAAAAATATGGAGCAGAGGTCCATCAGTGGCTATTAGCCACAGTGTAACACACACACACACACTGTGGCTAATAGCCACTGATGGACCTCTGCTCCATATTTTTATCTAACCCCCTCTTGAAGGTGGCCATGCTTGTGGCCGCCACCACCTCCTGTGGCAGTGAATTCCACATGCACACAAAAGCTTATAGCCAGAATTAAACTTTGTTGATCTTAAAGGTGCCACTGGACCCAAACTTTGTTCTGTTGTTTTAGATCAACATGTCTACCCATCTGACAGGATAAAGTAGTTGATGATGGGGAAAGCCTCTACCTGAGACCTTGATCTGCTACCAGTCTGAAGGCAAAACTGACCTTGATAGACCAATGGTCTGATTCTGCATAATTCAGCATCATGTATCCATCATTTGCTAGTGACACAGCTGCCAAAATGGTGATGAACATTTCTTTCAAGTTGACAGAATAAACTCTCAGTATCAGCCTCCTGCAAATGGTTAGGAAATCATTGTATGCTGTTTGCATCTTGTAAAGTTCTATGTAAATAAATTGATTGATGTGCCTAAATAAGAATTGAAAAGCCAAAATAAATTCAACATGAATTGTTGAAATGTTCATCTCATTTTGTTTGGCTTGCCAACAACAATTATAATTAATCCAAATACCTGCCCTGCTATTTGCATAAATATAAGGCCTCTCTACAATACTGGCACAAACTGAGCAATTCTTTTGTGCATGGATTATGTTGCATCTTTGTTATAAGATTAGTCTCTAATGGAATCATATTATCAGGTTGTAGTTCCAACAGGATGTGACAGAAAATGTGGTTCCAGAGGATGTGGCTGAAAATGGTATCCACATGGTATATTATTGTTTTCCATGCTATCTAGTAACACTTTTTCACTTGGATAATGGGCATCAAATCAGACATTCTACTATATGCATTTTGTTGTCAATAACAGGAATGGAGAAATTCAAATGCTATCTGTAATCATTGTGTTTTGAGTTCTTTAATGTTATAGCAGGAAGGGAAGTGTCTTGCCAAAGCTATTTGTTAATACTTTCCCAGTGGAAAATGTAATATGTAAGCCATGATATTTATTTTATTTATTAAAGTATTTACACTTAAGAACATAAAAAGAATCCTGATGAATCAGATGAGTGGGCCATCTAGCCTAGCATCCTATCTCACACAGTGACTAAACTGTTATTAACCCCCCCCCCCCACACACACATCCTCTCTCCTCCTATATACAATAGTTGAGTAAATTCTGCTTCACTGTGAGTGAAGAAGTATGCTTGCACATGAAAGCTTATACTTTGAATAAAACTTTGTAGGTCAAAGGTCCCACTGGACTCAAACTTTGTTCACTTATTATGGAAGGCCAATAACAGGGTGTAGAGGCCAAGCCCTTCCCCTAATATTGTCTCTTGGCCCTAGTATTCTGCCTCTGAATGTGGAGGTTCCATTTAGTCACCATGACTAGTAGCCAGTGGTAGACTGGTCCTCCAGGAATCTATAATCCAGGGGTGTCAAACATGCAGCCCAAGGGCCGAATCAGGTCCCCGGAGGGCTCCTATTAGGCCTCCAAGCAACTGGTTGTTATCATCTTCCTTCTCCCTCTCTCTTGCTTCCTTCTGCATAACAGCTTGCTTTACCAAGCTTGCTCAATCACACAGGAGCTACAGAGCAAAGCCTCTATTTTCTCCATTGACTGAGGCTCCTCCCTTGGGGAAGAAGGAGGGGAGGCAGAGCTTGTTTTGCCAGACTCTCTCAGTTGCACAGCAGAGCTGCTGAGCCAAGCCTCTCTTCCTTCTATTGACTGAGGCGCCTTATAAACTTGCAGATTCAAAATTAATTTTTGACCACTACACTGAACTTGCAACTCTCAAGAAATGTTTACCTTATAAAATTCAGGGAAGCCATTAAGCTTTCTGGCTGCAACTTTGGAATATTTCTTTCTTGTCACTCTTTTGCAGCATGAAGAATAACTCATCTCATTATAATCCTTACAGATTTTATTTTTATATTTTAATTAGAAGCCATTCTTTTTAATGCCACAATATACAAGACTTTTGTCTGCTAACTTTAGCCAGTGTGTATTATTTAAGCACCAGCATTTTGTGATTTATTTGATACAGGAAAACAGTAGTTCTCAAATCTACAGAATAGCCACCTTCAGTTATTTCCTCCCTTTTTAAACTCTGTATACTAGCTTTCCTTAACATTTCATATTGATATCAGAGTTTTAACAAATATTGTAGCATTAACTTTAATAAAGTGAGAAGAAACCATATTCATACATCAGTAAAACTGGAATATGTAGTTTTGAACTATTTTATTTTTCCCAACAAAAGTAAAAAGGACCTGTTTTATAATCTTAAAGGATCTAGAAATATGTAGGCTTCCCAATCCCCAGATCCCAGCAGGGGATCCCTGGTTTTACAGGCTTCCCCCCGCCCCCCAGCCAGCTGGCCGGCAGGGGGAAGCCCCGCTTCCACAGTCACCATATACTTCTAGAGCTCTGGCAGGTTTAGAAACCTGCAAACAGGTCCGTTTTTAAAATGTTTGCCTTTAAAGTTGAGCAGGAAACAGGAAGCACTTCATAGGGAAGGGTCAGCAGCAGTTTTGTCAGAGCACAGACCCTCCGTTTGTTTTGCTTTTGTTTTCAGAGCAAGTAAAGTCATGGAGGAGCCAGACCCAGTAAGTGTGCATATGTGTGTGTGTGTGTGAGAGAGAGAGAGAGAGAGAGAGAGAGAGGGAGGGGGCAGGGGATTCCCTGGTTTGGAGGTCCTACCCCCCCCTTTTGAAAAGCTTTAGAAAGTGGGGGGGGGATGGAAATGTCTACTGGGCACTCTATTATTCCCTACGGAGAACGATTCCCATAGGGAACAATGGGGAATTGATCTGTGGGTATCTGGGGCTCTGGGGGGGGGATGTTCTTTGAGGTAGAGGCACCAAATTTGCAGCATAGCATCTGATGCTGTTCCTCAAAACACCCTCCAAGTTTCAAAAGGATTGGACCGGGGGGGGGGGCAATTGAATGAGCCCCTAAAGAAGGTGCCCCTATCCTTCATTATTTCTAGTGGAGGGAAGGCATTGAAAAGGTGTGCAGTCCCTTTCAATGTGATGGCCAGAACTCCCTTTGGAGTTCAATTGTATTTGTTCCAACCTTGCTCATGACTCCACCCCTAATGTCTCCTGGCTCCACCCCCAAAGTCCCCAGATATTTCTTCAATTGGACTTGGCAACCCTAAATATGCCGTATTAAATTGAAATACATTTCAATTGCAGCACTGCTGTTGGTCTGCTGTTTAAAGCATTATTAAGCTATTGATGTCCTTCAATTGAAATGTGAAAGCTTCTGACATGCTGCAATTGAAATATGAAAGGTTGGCTTTGAAGAAGAAAACTTCAAAACAGGAGTAGAGTTGGCACCCCATCTCAACATCTCTCTTCATCAACAGCTCTTTACAGATAACTATAAAGATTTACTATGTTTCTCAGTAAATTACTGCCAAGTTGGATTTTTAAATTTCCAAGTTATTGTGTAATTATTCAAACTGGTACTTTCTGATATGTCAATTCCTCCAACTGATTTTTCACTTAGTATTTAATGTTTGGTGTCAGCACTGTAAAACATATCTTTATAAAGATGTAAGTAATTTTATGTGCAATCCTGGAGCCATGTACTTAGTACTTTTATATTATAGTGTGGCTTGGCTACTGTTGTAGCCACTAGATATATTAAATCCAAATCCTCAGGTTTAATAAAGTTTGTTGGTTGTGAACTTGATGTTTATCCTTTTCAAAAAGAAGTAAAAGCTTTCCTAGCGAGTAAACTATAGACTAGTTTTGCTATGCTATTAAGGGGCCAACTAGCTCCTGAGATGAAGTTTTATGAAATTCAGGAAGTGGATGTGACCGTACTTCCTCCCTAGAAACATCTGGGAGAGAGAAGTTTAAGCTCTGCGAATACTAGCAAACATGAAGACCTGAAATGAATTAGCATGAATTAGAATGTGAAGATCTAAAATGAATTAACAATGACATATCTGGGTTAATATAAGCCTTGAGAATGAGCAGGTTAGAGAAAATTGAGAAAGCTAACTTGTAACTGAAATTTAGTTGCTCCTGGGCCTTGACCAAAGGTGACAATTGTCAAAGAAGCATTGGTTCAGAGCTAAACATCATAACTTTCCACCTTGGAATTGGGAACGGAGCTATCCTGCTGCATGAATTTGGACAGAATGTGAACTAATTTAGTGGGTCTAAGTCCTTACCCTAGCAGCCTATCTGCCTACTAAACAAAAAACATATATGTATTTCCTCAAGTTCTGCTTGAAATTACAGTGTATTTAAAAATATACTATTTTCCACAATTTTATACATATTTAAAGCAGCTTTAATGATATTCCATCTTTGCTTGTTTGCATCTCTAGCCTCACTAGCTAATGCAAACAAGCAGTTACACCAGATAATTGCTCAGCTATATCCACGCCAACTGGATTTCTTTTTTTAGCTTTTTATTTTTTATTATGAATTTAATTAACATAAAATATGTACTGTAGCAAAATGCAAAGCAAAATGAAGCAGATGTTCATCCTTACACTTCAACAGGCACAAGTATTAAATGCAATTGTAAGGGCAAAATCGGTGACAGCTCACATTGGGTCAGCCTGGTTAATGTCAGTGGAACTACACCAGCACAATGGTTCACTGTCACTGATTTGCTCCCTCAGTGTCTATCCGACTATATGTTAGCCTTCACACTGTATATTTTGATTTGGTCTTTTAAAACCTGCCACTATACAATGTAACATTTGATAGATTTGTTTTGTAAAATATGTAAAAATTGATTCATTTCTACAATTTGGAAAAGAATGTAGAAGAATCCTTGCCTTTCTTCACTATTGCTAGTCTGTTTCTCCTGTCCTTTAAGTAAGATGAGCTGATTTAACTATCTCTTCTGCTGCCTTAGTACTTTGCTATGTTTTCTAACTAATTAAAAATGTCTTTTCACTATTTAACTCTATTTTTTCTCTGCATTTAGACTTATATAATCAAAGAGTACAGGAAACTCATGAATATTTGGTTGCAGTAATCTGGCATGAGAATGGTGTGTTATAGTGCCAAATCATTTTTAATAGAAGGCTGAAGCCAAAATGACTGGCTGCTGAGTTCAAATCCATATATGAAATTCACTCTCTCTTGTTGGCTATCATTATTAGGGTCCAGATTCTGTAATATTACTATCGTATTGAGGAATTTTTTCCCACTGCTTTCTATTGGAAACACAATGCCAGGTGTAACTTTCTATCTTTAAACCAATTGAGATTAAATTCCCAGACATCCTTATACCAGTTTTCAGATTTAAGAGACCATTTCCTTCTTTAAGATGTCAACTGGGCTGGGGGAAATGCCTCTAAGACAAATCTCAATGCAGATACTAGTCCACATGCTCTATTTTATGTAAAACAAAACCCTGCTTTACACATGGATTCATGTATGATGGGGCCACATCACCTTATAGTTTTAAGAAGCCTCATGGAAACTGCCAGATCCTCAACCAGTAGTTGTTTTGGAGAGATAATTTAACTCATAAGAACATAAGAACATAAGAGAAGCCATGTTGGATCAGGCCAACGGCCCATCAAGTCCAACACTCTGTGTCACACAGTGGCAAAAAATGTTATATACACACATACACTGTGGCTAATAGCCACTGATGGACCTGTGCTCCATACACTGTGGCTAATAGCCACTGATGGACCTGTGCTCCATACACTGTGGCTAATAGCCACTGATGGACCTGTGCTCCATATTTTTATCTAAACCCCTCTTGAAGGTGGCTATACTTGTGGCCGCCACCACCTCCTGTGGCAGTGAATTCCACATGTTAATCACCCTTTGGGTGAAGAAGTACTTCCTTTTATCCGTCTTAACCTGTCTCTTTATCTTCTCTGATCTATCTGGAATCTGTGTATATGTTTCCTTATTCTTATTATGTGCAGGATACCACAAATTCCTTCACAACTGCAGAGCAGGTAGGCTTCCCACATTCTGTGTCTATGGGGAGAACTGGGTCAGGATGAACTAGGAAGCAAAAACTACTCCTGGAAAACTTCCACTCCGCTATGGAGGGGGGAAGGAAAAAAAGATGGCACTCTCAACATGAAACAGCTGGCTGTCTCTAACCCTGTACAGGATAGATAAGCCATCACCACCATGAGCAAGTTGACTGCTCCATGTGGTTGCAGTGGGTGTGTTGTCATCTATCACTTTGATATCTCCCACACACATAGATACCATTCCTGACTGTGATGATAGAGTGTGAGGGCAGCAACAACATTAGGCTGATGGATATGTGAGCCACATTGCTGATGGTTTATTGTGGACCTACACATGGACCTGTAATACATTTCTTCTGATAGGAACTGGGTTTTATAAGGTAATCCTCCATTGATGACGATGACGATGAAGAAGAAGAAGAATTGGATTTATACCCCCCGTTCACTCAGAGTGGCTTACATTCTCCTTCCCTTCCTTCTCCCAAAATATACACCCTGTGAGGTAGGTGGGGCTTAGAGAGAGCTCTGAAAAAACTGCTCTTGAGATAACAGCTCTGAGAGAACTGTGACTGACCCAAGGTCACCCAGCTGGCTGTATGTGGAAGAGTGGGGAATAAAACCTAGTTCTCCAGATTAGAGTCTGCTGTTCTTAAGCACTATACCAAACTGACTCTAGAATTAGTCATACCCACAGAGGAATAGATAAGGGTGGCAGGATCTCTTGATATCAGAACTCTGATCACAGCACCCTTTCTCCCAGATTTCCCCACTAGTTGTTCAGCTCATTAGAAGAAAAGAAAATACCAAAGACAAGTTAAATATCTTTACCAGAGACACTGAATATACTGGAGGATTTGGGGATAATGTGTACTTCACTAGACTTTGGGACCTGCTTCAAGGAACAGAATAGTTCATGAGACAATTATATATCACTGCTGTGGCTTGATGTAGCTTCAATCATCTTCAAAAACTACCTGCCTGGGTCATGATTCTACTGTCCTGCAAGCCCTCCTTAAAGTCCCTTTTATCATCAGTAAAAAGGTAAAGTAGTGACTGCCAAAATCTCACATGAAAATCAATTGTAGAGAGGTTAAGAGTGGTTAAGGCCATATACAAGACAGCAGAAAATATAGAATATAGCATACCCACCTCGAGCAGGTTCTTTAGAGAGAAGGCATAGACATTTATTAAATAAATAAAAACTGTAGTATGCATGCAAGGGAGACCCACACCTCTTGATAGTATGTTTTTTTAAATATAAAACAATACAATCACTGAAAAAGGTAAGATAAGATAGAAATAGCACAAAGCTTCATTTTTATATAAGCAATCATATTTTGGTTGGCTAAAGCATGAAAATCAGAGGAAAAACATCATTTATAATAATCAATTTGTTCAGTCGCACAGTCGTGTCCATCTCTTTGCGACCCCATGGGCAAATCATCAATATTGTATAATAAATTGTAACCAATAATATTTTTTTGATCTATAAAGTTGTTGAATAGATCTTACTTTGTTAGGTACAAAGTATTTATTAATTTTTGTACTGGCCTTGTCTACATACAATTACATTTCCATTCCTAACAATGCTAACATTTTTTACCTTGGGTCAATGTAAGCGTAAACATTTTAAACATATGTTGCTCAATTCTGTCTCTTGATCCTTCTGGACTTTATCATTTTATTCTTATTTTAATCTTTAAAGCTTTCCAACCTAATTTTGATCAATATATGTAAAAATACATTCCATTTTTTATTGAAATTCAGATTCTGGTCTATTGTGCAAGAAGGATGTTAATTTGCCATTGTCATATAAAAGGTTAATTTATTTTCCCAGTCAGTCAGTTCTGGGCATACTTCAGCTTTCCATTTAGATGCATATACCACTCTTGCCACCGTCACCATGTATTTAAATAGTTCATTATGAATTTTTGATAGATAAGAGCAGAGGTGTCGAACTCATTTGTTGTGAGGGCTGAATCTGACATAAATGAGTCATTGTCGGGCTGGGCGATGTTAGGCTGGGCCATGTGTGTACTTATTTAAGATCAGGTAGCAGAGATATAAACTTTATAAAGCACGCAGACAAACATAATTAAATAGAAGTCAATTACACCTTAAAGACCAACTTAGTTTTATTCAGAACATAAGCTTTCGTGTGCATGCACACTTCTTCAGACGAGGAATAAGGTACAGTAAGCAGAGCCACATATAGCTGGTGGGGTTTGGAATGCCAAGTGGTACAAAGTTAAAAACCAATAGCAGAATAGTAAAATTAACAAATTCAGAAAACCTTTGATCTGGGTTGAAGTAGCATGGGAAACCATAAAACAGTAACATGTCAGAATGTGAGAATGCCTGTTAATTATTCTATTGCTAATAAACCTGGGCCAAAAAGACCTTAAAACATCCTTAAAACATTAGCACTTGTTGGTCTTAAAGATGCTTTTTAAAAATTTTGTCCCATGGAATTCAGGGAACTGGGCAAAGGAAGCTCTGGTTCTTTCCCTCCTTCTCCAGGGGACCGGCGGGGGGGGGGGGGGGAGGAACCACATCCAATTGAAGGAAGAGAGGCTTGGCCCAATAGCTCTGATGCACAATTGAGAGAGCCTGGCAAAGCAAGGTGTGCCTTCCTCTCTTCCTCCTCAAGGGAGGAGCCTCAGCCAATGGAGAAAAAAGAGGCTTTGCTCTGTAACTCTTGTGCAATTGAGCGAGTCTGACAAAGTAAACTGTGATGCAGAAGGAAGCAAGAGAGAGGGAGAAGGAAGCAGATGGCAGCCAGTTGCTCAGGGCACCTGATTGGAGTCTCTGGGTGCCTGATTTGGCCCCTAGGCCGCATGTTTGACACTCCTGCATTAGACAGTAATATATTTAGTAGCATATTTTTTTGATTCATCAGGAAGTTAACTTTTAATATCTTTTGTATTTTTATCCATTTTTGGTTTTGTTGCAGAACCACCACATATGATAGAATGTTGATTCTTACATTTCCAACATCTGGCATTGTAGCTCTTGTTAGCTTTTGCAGTTACTTTGGGTGTGATGTACTGTCTAAAGATAATTTTATACCAGTTCTCCCTTAAGGTTTGGGATTCAGTAAACTTAATTTCTTTTGTCCATAAGTTTTCCCACTGGCTCTTTGAAATATTTTCTCCAAAGTTCTTCATCTATTTAATCATACAGTCTTTTGCTTATTCTGTTCCTGTTTCATATTGTAATAGAATTTTAAATATTTTTTTCTAATAGATTTTTAAGGTCACTTGTGATTAATTGTTCATAAGCCATTTTCTGTCTTAGATGGCTTCCTTTATTTACTACTGGTTCTTTATATTTTGATGCCATTTGTGGAGTAATGGAAGAGGCAATTAGGATTGCTGCAACAGAAAGTAACATCCCTGTCTTGCTTGTTTGGTTTTAGGGTGCTTAACTAATAATGAGTACTAATGCTCTGCCTTGATGGCATGTACCAGTAATGTCCAGCTGACCCATTCCTTTCTTCAGTTGACAAGTATTTATCTACTGAAAGTGCACTAGACACAAAACAATAGAACAGCCTGCTG
Organism: Heteronotia binoei; assembly: GCF_032191835.1. Lineage (NCBI taxonomy): Eukaryota > Metazoa > Chordata > Lepidosauria > Squamata > Gekkonidae > Heteronotia > Heteronotia binoei. The sequence continues at coordinate 71,016,607 of NC_083228.1, read as the reverse complement.
GAACAGACCATCGGTCTATCTAGTCTAGAATCTGGTCTCACACAGTGGCCAGCCAGTGCCTCTGGAGGTCCAACAACAGGGCGTAAAGGCCTTTCCTTGATGTTGCCTCCTGGCACTGGCTATCAAAAGTTTACTGTCTTTAAGCATGTAGGTTGCTTTTAGTCATAATGGCTAGTAGCCACTGACTATGAGACTCCATGAAGCTGTCTAATTCCCTCTTAAAACAGTCTATGCCTCTGACCACCACAACATCCTTTGGCAGTGAATTCCACATTTACTCACTATGTAAATAAGTATTTCTTTTTTTTCCATCCTGAATCTGCTGCCTTTCAGCTTCATTGGATGCCCTAGTATTTTGGGAGAGGGAGAAAAAGTTGCATAATTTTATAAGCTTCTATCATGTCTTCCTTAGTTGTCTCTTCTAAACTGGAAAATTCCCAGATTCTTCAGCCTTTCCTCATAGGGAAGGTGTTCCAACTCTGTCGTCATCTTGGTTGAACTCGTCTGTATTTTTCCAGCTCCAGAGCCAGTTTGGTGTAGTGGTTAAGTGTGCGGACTCTTATCTGGGAGAACCAGGTTTGATTCCCCACTCCTCCACTTGCACCTGCTAGCATGGCCTTGGGTCAGCCATAGCTCTGGCAGAGGTTGTCCTTGAAAGGGCAGCTGCTGTGAGAGCCCTCTCCAGCCCCACCCACCTCACAGGGTGTCTGTTGTGGGGGAGGAAGGTAAAGGAGATTGTGAGCCGCTCTGAGACTCTTCGGAGTGGAGGGCGGGATATAAATCCAATATCATCATCATCATCATCATCATCATCATCATCATCATCATCATCATCATCATCATCATCATCATCATCATCTTCTTCTTCTTCTTCTTCTTCTTCTTCTTCTTCTTCTTCTTCTTCTTCTTCTTCTTCTTCTTCTTCTTCTTCTTCTTCTTTAGATAGGTTGACCAGAACTACATACAGCCCCATAGCTAGAAGCCATGGGGGGAGAGGGTCATGGAGAACCATGGGGGAGGGGCTTTTTAAATCATGCAGGAGGCTGGTGACTGCTCCTGCCACCCTTCCCTCATGATTTGGACCCCACCAATCAGCTGATTTGTGGACCCTTTAAATGGTATGGGATGGGCAGCGGCTGCTCTTGGGTGCCCCTCCCATATGATTTAAATTGTGCAGGAGGGAAAGGGGAAGTCTGGGGGTGAGGGCCCTCCCAAAATTGTCAGGGGGCCAGGCCCTGTGAGCCCCTGGTTAGCTATGGGCCTGACTACACACAAATTACAAATGAAGCCACACCATATATCTATACAGGAGCTTTATAGTATCAGCCATTTTGTTTTCAATCCCCTTCCTAATAATCTCCAACATAAAGTTTCACTGCTGCTGCATACTGGGTTGACACTTTCATTGAGCTTTCTACTACAACCCCAAGGTTTTTTTCCCCCTCTTAGCCTCAGCAAGCTCAGAGCTCATTAACCTGTAGTTGAAATGGGGGAGGCGTGTTTCCCAATGTGCATCACTCTAAACTTACCACACTGAAATTCATCTGGTACATTATTGCCCACTCACCCAGTTTGTAGAGATCCTCCTGAAGCACTGCTTTTCCCCCCACCAAATTGAATAATTGTGTGTCATCTACAAATCTGGCCACTGCACTACTCACTCCTAGTTCTGGATCATTTATGAAAAAATTAAATAGTACTGATATCAGTTCTTCTGGGACCCCCTGTTTACTTTCCTTCTTTGTTAGAACTGTCTATTTATTTCTATTCTTTATTTCCTGATATTTAACCAATTATAATCCATAAGAGAACCCATCCTCTTAGACCATTACTCCTGAGTTTACTCCCTATTCTTTATTTCCTGATATTTAACCAATTATAATCCATAAGAGAACCCATCCTCTTAGACCATTACTCCTTAGCAGATTTTTCCTCACTGGGCTTTGTTCCTCTGTGTACCTAATATTTCTATTTTTGATTAGTTTATATTAATTTGCCTGGACAGAAATTAGGCCAACTGCTTTATACTTTCCTGCCCCCCTCCCCCAATTCCTTAAAAAAAATTGGTGTCTCATTTGCTACTTTTCTGGTAAAACAGCTGATTTTAGAGATAAGTTACATATATGGGTTAGTGGTAGTGGAAAGTGCTGTCAAGTCACAGGTGACTTATGGTGACCCCATAAAGTTTTCAAAGCAAGATATTTTCAGAGATGGTTTGTCATTGCCTGCCTCCTCATTGCAACTCTGATATTCCATGAAGGTCTCCCATCCCAATTCTAGACATGGTTAGTAGAGCAATAATTTCACATTTGAGTTCCCTTAGAACTCAAAATACCATCAGAACCTAGAGATTTAACAGGTTTTTACTTTCCCCAATAGGTCTAGAACTTCATCTTTCATCACCTCAATTTAACTCAGTTCTGCAGAGTCCCTTCCTAAAAATACTGGCTGTGGCATGGATTCATGCCCCACACTTTCCACAGTGAACACAGAAGCAAAAAATTCATTGACTTTCTCTACCATCTACCCATTTTCCTTTAGCAATCACTTTATTCCTTGGTCATCAAAAGCCCAATGCTTCTCTGGTTGGTTTCTTGCTCTGGGTATATTTTTTTAAAAAAATATTTATTGTTTGCCTTGATGTTCTTAGCAACCTGCTTCTCAAATTCTCTTTCTGCACACCTAATTATTAACTTAGATTTGTTTTGCCAGAACCTGTGGTCTGTTCGATTCGTTGGATCAGGCCTTCCACTTTTTAAAAGAAGCCTCTGTACTTTTGACTTGCATTATTAATCATGCAGGCATTCTTTTGAATCTCTTCAAACGTAAAGCCCTCTGTTAAGTGCTTTTCCTATCCCAGGGAATGTTCTAGCTGGGCTTCAGTTATTGTGGCTTTAAATAGCTCCCAAGCATCCACTAGGGATCTGACTCTCTTGTGTTCACTCTTAGCTTCCTTTTAACTAATCTTCTCATTTTGTAAAGTTCCCTCTTTTAGAAGCAAATGCTGTAGTTTTGGACTTTAGGGGTAACTACATTTACATGAATGTTGAACATTGCAGCCTTTATTCTGTAAGGACCCCTACCCCTCCTCCATCTTAGAACCCTCAGATAGTGGGTTTGCCCTTTATTTTAGACTCATTTGTTTTATTAAACACTCTCGCTTAGAACCTAAGTGCCAGGGGATATGAAACTTGGGGAGTCTCAAAAAGGCACCTGGGTTTTACGTTTTTGCAATACCATTATGCTATTGGCTCACATCTGGTTTGCAATTAATTGTAAGCAGATTTCTTTTACTCAGCAATAAGTTCTAGTTTTCTATTGATGACCCCTTTTCTTTCTAGAATGTATATATTCAGACATGATATCTTTGAAACATGTCAATGTTTGCAATATGCAGTTTACAAAGCATAGTGTGTAATGCATTGATCAGCTGTCTGAGAACATAAAGCTATGCAGAAAGATAGAAAAAGAGATTTTTTTCCAGGCTGTGTGTCCTGCCCAGCCTGGGCCAGGACTCCATGGGGAGCCCCCCCCCCCCCGCTAATCACCCTTCCCAGCCACTGGCAACTGGGGGGCTACCCAGGGCGATGCTGGCAGCCTCCACAGCTGAGCCCCAACATACCTCTATGGTGTGCAGCCGAGCGATGCTGCCTGCAATGCCTACCAGCCCACACGGTCAGCACGCCCGTCCCCGGGCGCGGGGAAATTGGCCGCCCCGCAGCTTCAGTGGCGGTGAGGGAAGAGAGGTGCAGAGGAAGCTCAATAGGGAAAGAGGAAGGGGCCAGCAGATGCTTCGTTATGGCCATGGACACCCCAGCAGCCCCAGAGAGGCCAAGACCCAGAACGCCTCTCCCCGGCATCCGGACTTATCAACGGGGGCGGAGCCAGCCGGGGGTGGGACCTGGGGAGAGGGGAGGGAACTCTAGGAGGGATAAGAAGAAGATGAAGAAGATATTGGATTTATATCCCGCCCTCCACTCCAAAGAGTCTCAGTGTCAGAACTGAAACGAACTTCAGACGATTCCAATACTTGTTACAAAGTAAGGATCTTTATTGAAGAACTACAGTGCTAGAGCTACGAGATAACAGTAATGCCGAGTCCTGGCAGTTGGGTACATTTTATGCCATCAACAAAGTACAATAAAGCTATCATTCACACGGGTTACAGACAAGTGTCTCCTTTCCCAGGCTTCGTTATCAGAAGAGAGGATGCTTCCCTGTGGTGAAGGCCAAACGGCCTGTCTTCAAAAGGGCACCTGTGGATGTTAAACAGAGACTATCTGTCGCCCCTAAATATTTGGAATAGCTATGAGGCACAGGGTTAATTGCTCAGGCTATGGACTCTGGGTTAGTGTTAGGTTACAGCATGGAGTCAGTTTGGTCAATGCAGACAGAGAGAGTTACAAGTTCTGACACTCAGAGCGGCTCACAATCTCCTTTACCTTCCTCCCCCACAACAGACACCCTGTGAGGTGGGTGGGGCTGGAGATGGCTCTTGCAGCAGCTAACCTTTCAAGGACAACCTCTGCCAGAGCTATGGCTGACCCAAGGCCATTCCAGCAGGTGCAAGTGGAGGAGTGGGGAATCAAACCCGGTTCTCCCAGATAAGAGTCCACACACTTAACCACTACACCAAACTGGCTCTCCTAAAAAAGGATAAAAGGCCTGAGGGCCAAGAGGTCGGGGAGGAAGCTGGCTGATGCTGCAGAGGGGCTGCCAACAGAGAGAGACAGGAGCCCAAGCACAGCCGGAGGGGGCAGGGAGCCTGAGATGTGGTAACTCGGCTCCCTCCCCCTATTTCTGAGACCTCAGGAGAGACCAGTGAGGAACCAAAGGGAGTGGTCACAGTCAGAGGGGCTACAGCCATGTCGAGGGACACCGGGGGCACCAGGGGCCCGACACTGTGCAATTCCATCTGGGATTCTTACAGAAATATTTGATAGTTAAAATAATAAACATTTAGATGATCCAGAGCACTGCGTTTGTGGTTACACTTGAGAAAGAAAGTGAGCTGTTTACATTATGAGACTCCAGATGACAGGCATTTCATAATGAATCATTTGGTGTTACTGTTTAGATTTAAAACATTTACATATTATAACCAAATAGTTTATGTTTCAGTTTCTCATTGCCAGATTTACAGAGGCAGACTGAACAGTTGCTATTGACCACTGGTGTTGCAAGGTTAAATTCTCCCAGTATTTGTTTAATAGGCAATTGTCACCAGTATTGGCTTTTCTTATTGTTCTGACAGGGAGTGAAAAGTTCTGATTCTGTTTTTGCTTTTGAGTGGGCAGCAGAGCTGAGTTAATCCTTTATGTTGACATGAGTTGTTTATTGAATTACTTGGGGACCTCCGTCCAGGACAGCTTCCTGAAACCAATAGTCTGAAAACAGATGGCTAGTAATTCCAGACAACAGAATGACTAGTTTTTCAGTGTAATTCATGTATTGTTGCCCAAGGACTGTGATTTTCAATACCTCCCCCCACCCCCCACCCCGGTTTCCAGAACATCACAATCTTTGTTGCCCTCCTGTGGATATGTTCCAGCTTGTCTGCATCCTACTTAAACTACGGTTCCCAAAATTGGACACAGTACTCCAAGTGAAATCTAATCAGAGCAGAGTGAAGTATAACTAACATGCTCCGGACACTATATTTCTACTGAAGCAGTCCAAAATTGCTTTGTCTTGTTAGCTACCGCATCTCACAGATGACTCACATTCAGTGCATGATCTACTAAGACCTCTAGATCCTTTTTGCGTGTGTATCAAGGCAAGTCTCTCCAATCCTATAATTATACTTTTGATTTTTCTGACCTATAAGCAGAACTTTACATTTATCTCTTTGAATTCATTTTGTTAGTTTTAGCCCAATTTTCCAGCTTGTAAAGAGTATCCTGACTCTGAAATTCTACTCTATTTGCTACCCCTCACAATTTAGTATCATCAACAACTTTAATGAACATCCCCTTTAGAGAGCCAGTTTGGTGTAGTGGTTAAGTGCATGGACTCTTATCTGGGAGAACCAGGTTTGATTGCCCACTCCTCCACTTGCAGCTGCTGGAATGGCCTTGGGTCAGCCATAGCTCTGGCAGAGGTTGTTCTTGAAAAGGGCAGCTGCTGTGAGAGCCCTGTCAGCCCCACTCCCTCACAGGGTGTCTGTTGTGGGGGGAGAAAATATAGGAGATTGTAAGGCGCTCTGAGTCTCTTATTCAGGGAGAAGGGCAGGGTAAAAATCTGCAGTCGTCTTCTTCTTTATTCCTTCATCCAAGTAATTTATAAAGATATCAACATAGGGTGCAGGAGAGATCCCTGAGTTACTCCACTAGTCACTCCTCTCCAAGAGAATGAAGAACTATCAACAAGCACTCCTTGGGTGCGATCTCTCAATCAGTTACAAATTCACCTAACAGTAGTAGGATCAAAACCACATTTTACCAACATGCCAGCAAGAATATCATGTGAAACCTTATCAAAAACCTTACTAAAGCTGAGAAACAAAACAGAGCATTCCCCTGATCCAATAAAATAGTAATTGTAAAAAAGCAATAAAGTTAGTCTAATACGATTTGTTCTTGAGGCACCCGTGCTTAGGGATCTTAATAATCACAGTCATTTTTTTCTAAATGCTCAAGGACTGATTGACTGATTATTTATTCTAAAAACTTACCAGGTATGGACATCGAGCAGATTGGTCGGTAGTTCCCTGAATCTCCCCCCCTCCTTCTTGAAGATGGGGACAACACCACCTCCAATCTTCTTGTACCTTACCTGTTCTCCAAGAATACTCAAAAATAATGGATAGAGGCTCTAAAATTACATCAGTAAGTGCCTTTCATATACTCAGATGCAATTCATCTGGCACTGAGGATGGTTTCATTCCAAGAAGCTAAGTGTTTATGTACCACATTTATGCCTATCCTAGGCTGCAACTTGCTTCCCTCATTATGTTTTCTTTTTTTGCCAAGCTCAGCACCATTTCCCTTGCAAGAGAAGATTGAGGTAAAGTAGGAACCTAGCACTGCTATCTTCACCTGCCGCCGCTTCTCCCCACCTTCTTCCCCTCCCTCCCCACCCTGATCGCTGCTGTCTTCCCCATTGCCTTGCCATCGCTTCTTCCTGCTTCCTTCCCCTTCCCCTTGCCCCGATTGCTGCTGTCTTCCCCATTGCCTTGCTGTCGCTTCTCCCCTTCCCCTTCCTTCCTGCCTTGATCACTGCTGTCTTCCTCTGTTGCTGTGAAGGGGTAGCAGGAAGAGTGGGGTGGCGGCTGCAGGGGTGGGGCGGCAGGTGACAAGGTTGCCTGGCATGCTGTGGGTCCTAGGGCCAGCCCTGCTGCAGAGATTCTCTAGGAGAATCTAACTGCTGCCTTGGATAGGTTTTCCTATCATAGATGTTGCCCCTGGAGATGAAGCCCCTGGTCCAATCCTTTTGGAAGTTAGGGATTCTGTGGGAGAGAGGCACCAGAAGCAGTCCCACAAATGTGGTGCTTTTCACTCAACATTGCACCCCCCCCTGCCCCGCATCCCGAGTCACTTCTCCTACTGTAATTACAGGGGGAAAAGCGATTGCATTTTTCCCATCATAGGAGGAAAGTGCCTTATTTGGGTGCCCCTAATCCAATCTTTTTGAAATTTGGGGGTTCTGGGGGGAGAGGCTCCTGCAGAAGCTCTGCAAATTTGGAGCCTCTATCTCAAACCCCTTCCCCCCCAGTTGCACTTCATTATACTCTGTTTTGCCATTTATTTCAATGGCCCATAGGATATAATGACAGGATGAGGGCACCCTCTTTGGGTGCCCCTAGAATTGGACCCCTTGGTCCAAACGTTTTGAAACTTGGGAGTTCTGTGAGGGAGAGGCTTTTGCAGCAGTCCTGCAAATCTGGAACCTCTATCTCAAACCTCCCCGCACCCAGCTGCATTTCATTATACGCTATTTTGCCATTTACTTCAATGATCCAAGGGTATAATGGAGCCATATATTCGTGAATAGCCAGATATCTCTCGAATCAAATTCAGCTACTGAATCTGCTATTTGGAGTTATTCCACCCCCTCCCCCGAATTTTTAAGCCCCAAATACCCCCAGATCCAAATTTTCCCAATTGTTTTTTGTTTGCACTCCCCTAATGGTCACTACTAAGAGTCCTGTGGCACAGAGTGGTAAGCTGCAGTACTGCAAATTCTGCTCATGACCTGAGTTTGATCCCGGCGAAAGCTGGGTTCACGTAGCTGGCTCATAGTTGACTCAGCCTTCCATTCTTCCGAGGTTGGTAAAATGAGTACTCAGCTTACTGGGGGTAAAGTGTAAATGACTGGCAAAGGCAGTGGTAAACCACCCTGTAAAAAGTCTGTCATGAAAACATTAAGAAAGCAATGCCACCTCAGAGTCGGAAAGGACTGGTGCTTGCACAGGGGAATACCTTTACCTTTTTAAATGGTCAGTACTACCCAAGGTGTTCACTACTTTCACCTTAATTTATTGGGCTGGAGTTAAGGACAGTTTAAGTTAGAGGAAGAGTTTGGGTGTTTTTTGCCAGTTTGATTCCCTTCTTGTATCAGACCTCACTTTGCCCCAATACCATTCCTGCAGGTTCTCTTTTCCTTAAGGGCAGCATTTGAGGGTGCTTAGTGAGCTGCTTTGGGAGGGGGAAGGCAGGAAAATTTCATTGCATTGATGGATGTGATGTTAATAGAAAATGACCTTTAGTTCCAGCCTCTTATCTATCTGTCAGTCGTTGGGGTACTGTCTTATTCAATGGAAGCAAAAAGGGTAGCCTTTCATTTCTCTTTAGTTTGTTATTTGAGATTAGCAGATGTGTATCATCTTTGTAACTGTCATGCAATAAAATACTACTAATGATCATTATTTCAGCAGACCTTTTGGCTACCACTAGAAGAATGGCTGGGAGCAGCCTATTTTTCCCAAGTGTTGACTGAACTACAGTGATCCATTTATTCATTTTCACTGGTAGAACCTTTACAATTTGCTCAGTGTGTGGTTGGCTGTTCAGGAAGATATTGCTGCCAATATATCATAACTGGATAAACTGCTAAGCAATATAGGCCAAAGAGAGCATATTGCACTTGTTTTTCATGTTGCTGAAATGTTATTTCCTCAAGGCAGGCACTATCACTTAGGACTTTTAAAGTCCAGCCTGTCTGAAGACGATGAATTCCATTACAGAAAGATAAAGATACTTCATTGCTCTTGGAAAGAGGGACAAAATTAAAGGGCCTGTGTCTTTATACTAGGAATGTTATCAACCTGTCTCCCATCTTCTCCAAGATTTTTCAGCCCTATTTCAAGGAGCTGTATTAATGCTTCTGAGTTCACATTAAAACACTCACATAACTAGTTCAACAAATCACATTTAACTGAGGGAAGTGAAAAATGTCAGCATGAGCTGCCTTGATTCTGAAGATACCTTTCATATATAGAGAGATTTTTTACAGCGTTTTGGTCAGATCTGACAAGACAATTGCATAGGATGGGAGCAACTGTTGAGGGTTACCCCCAGTTCATATCAAACAGTCATTTTGGGTATCGAGATTTTTATGGTGAGGAAAAAAAAATGTTTTTCAAAAACCCAGCAGGCATCTGACAAATCTTGTTACAGTTTCTTCTTGGGTTTAGTTTATAAAAAGTGGCATAACAGAATTAAATGAAGCTTTCCTGATTTATACAGATGAGATCTGAACTCTTAATTGCTAGGGATATGTATGTTTAATATTTTCATTTTGGGAATGGGGAAGAAGGTTGGGATTGTTCTTTGGCAGTTGTATGTAATCTGAGCTGGACTGTTCCTCCTCTGCCTCAGGTATTTCACCTGGCAAAATGTACATTTATATTATATATAAATGTATATTTATGAGGCAGCAAGAGTTCTAGTTAGCCAGTTATTGAAAAAGATGTTTTTAAGTTCTATAAACCTGCTGGTGATTTGATACTTCTTGGATTGATTGATTTATTGTATTTTTGGGACAGCCCTGTCTCTCTCGCTATTGCAAATTGTCCTGTTTTGTAGGTTAATTCACTGCACAAGCTCCTATTGTATTTGCCAATGCATAAGAACTATATAATCACATCTGGAAAGCTAAAAATTGTATGCTGTTCTTCTGTTAGGTTATTCTGGAAACACTGAGAAATTAATAGATGTGTCTAAAGGAGGCTTTGTCCACAAATTTTTATCCTACTAAAGTCATTTTTCATCTGGTAGGTACCAAGACAGTGCAGTCCCTTTAGTCCTGCATATTCAATTGAGATGCTAAAGAATAGATTGAACAGTCTAAAGTAGTGTCCTCTGAGGTATCTGAACAAATGTTAATGAATTATCAAGCTCTGTTGGCTCCAGAGACATTGGCTCATTTCCATTTTGAAGAACAGTTACAGTAACAGAACAAATGGAGGATTAGTTAGAGTAAAAGAATAGTCAGCAACATCAAGGGAGTCCATGTCAGTATTGAGATTACAATGCAGGTTTTTCACGCAGCACAAGGAGACAGGGGCTTCAAAGCCAGCAGAGTGCTAAAACAGCTAAGTGAAAGGAAGTATTGTTATCTTTACTCCTCAATTACTTTTCCTATGTTTAGTAATTTAGAAGTTGTGCCTGTTTTATTGTATGTTGTTGAACTGAGCCTTTCAGGGTTAGGCAGGGAACATGTTTTAAAATAAATAGCCTGTGTTTTGTATTTTGCATTGTCTTATTATATCATGAACTTTTTTTCTGTGACTGGAAATCACCACAGAAACATTTTGAACAAATAAATAAGTACGCCTGCAGTAAAGGACCCTGACATGTAAGGTAAGGGAGATTTCAGTTCTTCTCATTCTTGCATACTTCTCCTGCAGAAATTAGATCCCCTGCACCTGTATTACATGAACAGAGACTCAGGGCTTCTTTTTGTAAGGGGGGGGGGGGATCCAGCAGGAACTCATTTGCATATTAGGCCACACACCCTGACACTAAGCCGGCCAGAACTGTGTTCCTGTGCATTCCTGCTCAAAAAAAACCCCTGAACAGAGCAAACAAATAACAACTAAGGCTGCCCCATCACATCTAAATTTGACTTTCACATAGACCAGTGTTTCCCAAACTGTGGGTCAGGATCCAAAAGTGAGTTGCAAAGCCTCTTAAAGCAGATTTCAGGTCAGCCCTCCCTAATGGCTGCCCTTTGAACTGTTCACTTTCTCTCTCCTCTTGCTTGCCTCCCCCTCCCTTTGAAACAATAATCAGTGGGGGAAAGTTATCCTGCAACATGTGACTTTACAGTAATAGCTAGGAGGAAAAAAGGCTAGAGCAGGTTAACCACACCATGTGAAAACCACAGAAGAAGAGAATAGGCACATGTGTGCATGAGCTCCATCTTGGTGCTGCTCCTCTTGCCCAGCCCCCTTAGCACCTCACTGTCCTCCACCTGCTGTGGGAGATGTATCACACTAAGCTCTTCACCACCAGTCCCTTCATTGCTATCTGCCATCTTTAAGCATCTCTTCAACTCACCACCTCCAACTCTGGCACTAGCATTGGCTGGTAGAGGAGGAAGAGATAACAGAGAGAGGCCCCCAGTTTCAGTACATTAACTCAGAGCAAGGGACTCTCCACTTGGGAGAATATAAGACCCTTTTCCCCATGTGCTTTATTAATGGACTGGGTTTCGATAATGGTCCTCAGTTTCCCTACCCAAACAATCAATAGTAATATGTGGGCTAAATCTTTCCTCTTATCACAACACAGAAACTGACAAAAGTCTACATTCCAAATACTCTGGTTACTAAAGGTGGCATAATGCTTAATGTTAAGCAGTTTTGACAAACAGCTGTTCAGTAGCATCAAGCCAGTGGCAAAAGAATCATGTCTGTCTTCTAAGTTTAGGTTAAAACTGGAGTATTTCACAGCATGTACCATGCAAACTCCTTGAACTGCACTTTACTGAGGTTGAAAACTAGGCAATTTTAAATGTGATTTAGCTACACTGATAGTTCTGTTTGTAGAGAGAACATAGGCTGTCATGTGTGAATGCAATCAATCGTGCTATCTCAGTAAGCAAAACAAAAGTAAGCAAGGCTTTGACCTCTATTTTGGAAACTAAGATCTGTTCCCAAAAACAGTATCTTCCATGCAGGGCGTTTTTGTAGAAAAAGCCCAGCAGGAACTCATTAACATATTAGGCCACACCCCCTGGCATCACAGAAGTGCGGTCATCCTGCCACTAATGATTAGTAGCAGAAAACAGAAGGTGAGTGTAAGAATAAGGTAAGTGTTAACAGATGGGTATTATGCATCAACAGCCCCCACCCCCATTCCAAGACAGATGTTCACTAGCCACACACTTTTTTGAGATAGAAGCAATGCCTTTTTACAAGTTAACTAGGCAAAGATAGTTTGAAGTAGTGGTGTGGGTGAAAAAGCAAGGGAATAAATGAATGTGTTTTCAGGTCCTTCTACACATCTCTCCAAACCATATCTACGCTTCTCCAAAGCCTTACAGACTTCCAGCCCACAAATGGTTTGCTAGAAGGCCATATATGGACAAAGAGTGTGTGCCTGCCCCCTGCACAGCAGCCAAATCTAATTGTCAATAGTTTATCTGCACCCATGTTCTGCTGCTGGGATTAGCAACTGGGTGCACACAGCTTCACTCAAGGGCTACCAATTGTAAAACCATATTACCCACATTAATTGAAAGAAAGCACAGCAACCACATGCTCTCGTTCAAGATCATGTAACTGCACTTCAGCAATGCATGAATAGGTTGATCTCAGTTCTTCTAAGTGAACATCTGAGAGAGGAGATCTAATCTCTGATCCAAAGCAACTTCTAGTACATGGCAGCAGCAACCAATCACACACAACACAGCATATTTAAATTCCTTCCTTCCTTCCTTCCTTCCTTCCTTCCTTCCTTCCTTCCTTCCTTCCTTCCTTCCTTCCTTCCTTCCTTCCTTCCTTCCTTCCTTCCTGCTCTCAGACACTCATGTCTTGCAGCTCTCAAACAACTGACATTTATTCTATGTGGCTCTTACGTTAAGCAAATCCTGGGTCTGACCTCTCCCCTTGCCACCTTTGTGGGATAAGGGACCCTCTGGCTCTAGAATGATTACATATTTATGTTCAGCCTTTCTGACTGAGACTGAAAGCAGATTGCACAGAGTCATTCAATACAATCAAAAGGATGGGACATCCAGCAAATAATGCAGGATTTGGGTTGCTGAAAATGAAAACTAAGCAGAAATCTGAAACACAGCTGAAACCATAGCCTCTAAAGAGACAAGGACTATTGTTTTGATATTATTTTCAGTTTTTGCTGAAAGTGACATTTTGTGTTGGCACAATATTAGTACACTTATCCTCTCCCTCAAATCCTTGCTGAATGACATTTAAACACCAGCATCCTTGGGCCAAGAAAGAAGGACCTGGATAATTCTCCACAGCCAGATCATATTGTTGCCAACTTGGGAAATTGCTGCAGATTTGAGGGTTGTGTTTGGGATGCCAGAGTGTGGAGAGGGGAGGGAACTGAACAAGAATATGATGCCTTACTCAAATGCTGCCAATTGGTTTGTCTAACTCCATCTCCTTAAAATCTCCTGTAATTCAGTCAATCATTTTATTGCATTAGCACATACTGCCACGTCTCCTGTAATTACAACTGATCTCCAAAATTTCCTGGAGAAAATGGTTACTTTGAACAGTGGACTCTATGGTATTATACTTTGCTGGGATCCCTGCCCTTCCAAACTCCCCTGTCAGATCTCCAGCAATTTCCAATCTGGTGGAGCTGGCGAGGGATGATAATCAATGTAAACTGGAGACCATCTCCCACCCACCCCCACCTCTGAAAAGACAGAGACCATTTTGTTATCATCTATTAAGCCAGGTGGAAAGCCTTCTGTGGGGCTTTTGTTAAGTTCTGACAGCTGTTTCTACATACCAACATAGACTGGAGTGCCTTCATTCTTCCCACTGATGCCCTGGAGGGAGTGTTGGGCAATGTCACTCCTCCTCGTCCTGCTATCACTGGGTTCGAAGTATCAAGCCAGCCAAGTATCATCTCTCTTCCACCTCACACCTGGCAGTCTGCTTGTTCTCTCAGCAATGCTGCTGCTGCCACAGTCCGTCTGCTGGAGGGATGAAGAGAAAGGGAAGGGGAGAGCTGGGGGGCATAGTAGCAGGCAAGGTTGTTACCCAGTCACCCAACCACCTTACCTACACTTTTGGAGCAGAGCCCAGTGAAAATGCAGGTAGAAGAGGCAGGCAGTGCAGCACTGTGTCCTCCAGGTGACGCTGCCATAGAGACCCATGCCAGAGTACCACCTGACATACACCCTTCTCCTTGGTAATAATTTTTCCCCTTCCTTCTTACCTCCCTCACCAACACTTCATGCCTGCTCTGAGTGAAGAGGCCAGGGAAGGGAGGGGCCCGTGAATGCTTATTTTTGGTGCAGAACACTGGCCAAGCCAGCCAGAATGTTATTCTGATGCATTCTGGCTCAACCCCCCCCCCCCTGCTTCCATGTTATACTTTATCTGGTATATTCTTCTTCACTGCATCTGTATATTGATTGATAAATAATTAAGTAAAATGTTTCTTAGAATCTTACAGGGGATTAGAAGTAGTAAAGAGGAAGGAGTGGATGGTTAAAAGTCAAAACTTCCACAGGACTTTTTATTTTAACCGGAATGTACCGGAACACCATTCCAGCAGGCATGGGCAGTATTCTCACTGCCTCAGTCAGTGTTCCAGCTCAGCCCAGGCAGCTTCCCAGCTGTCTTCCCTTTCACAGCAACAGAGGAAGACAGCAGCGATCGAGGCAGGGAGGAAGGGGAAGGGGAGAAGCGACAGCAAGGCAATGGGGAAGACAGCAGCAATTGGGGCAGGGGGAAGGGGAAGGAAGCAGGAAGAAGAGATGGCAAGGCAATGGGGAAGACAGCAGCGATCAGGGTGGGGAGGGAGGGGAAGGAGGTGGGGAGAAGCGGCAGCAGGTGAAGATAGCAGTGATTGGGGCAGTGTGTGGGGGCACCCAATTTGGCACCCCTCCAGGGCCAGCACCTAATTTGCCTAGTGGAAGAGTCGGCCCTGCTCTGCAGTTAAGTCAACTGTGTTGAGTGTGCTAGCTTACGAGGAACATAGTTGCTCAGCAGAACAAGTGCTAGTGTGGCAATGGTAGTATAATGCATGGGACCATAGTTCAAATAAGGGAATCTCTCAGATTTAAAAATTGGGATAGGGCTTTCTGTAGGGGCTGAGTTTTTATGCTAGCCTTTGTGAGTTCTTGTCCTAATTATTGATGTTCATTTGAAGGAAAAATATCAGTGTCTACAAGAATTTTAACATCTATAATTATTAATGTATATCTAATTGTAAATTACGGAATCATTATGAGATTGTTGTGTCCTAGGCTCAAATGGGAGAACTGTTACTTTTGGAGGGAACTGTTACTTTTGGAGGGAAGCTGAACAAGCCAAAGCTTGTACTCCACACCAGGGTTCCAGAGAAGGCCTAAGCGTGTCCAATCAGGGGAAGGATTGAAACATAAGTAGCCAATCAACATCTAGGCTCATACTGTACCCTGATAGGCCCTTAGGGCCCTGTAAATAGCCAATCCATGTACATAGTTAAGGACCAATCAGAAGGGGGCAAGAATTGTATAAAGGAGTGGAAAGTTTGAATAGAGTCAGTCTGTGTGTGTGTTCCTGAAGTAAAGCTTGCTGAAATCACTCTCCGACTCTGGTCTCTTACTGCGCCGACCCCAGTACTTTACACTGGCGACGAGGATGGGATGCCAGTAAGAACCACCAACAGAACCAGGAACACGGAAAGGTGGCTAAATCGAAGCCATCTGGGTCCGCACCTCCGCTCTGCGCACACCCCATCTCGCAAGCCGCCCAGACACGCTGCCAAGAATGGAGGCTCCAGCCAACCTCCTGCAGCCCTTTAGCATCCATCGCCCCGAGCTGTGGGACTCGTGGGTCGAAGGCTTCCAGTCATACCTGACCTTCCGGAAGATTACAGAGACTACCATGCAGAGAGCTTTGCTTATCAGTACGTGTGGCACGGAGACCGTGGACTTAGCCAGGGCTCTTCTCCAACCCAGGAAGCTCTCACAGACGCCGGTGGATGACACCATCAGCGCTCTGGAGAAGTATTTCCAGCCCCAGCCAACCAAGCTCACCCGGCACTGGGACTTCCGACAAAGGACACAGAAGGCAGGCGAAACCACCATGGCGTTCTTGACAAGCCTGCGCCGGGTGGCAAGCCGATGCAGTTTCGCAGACCTCAACGAAGCCCTGCTCGACCAGTTTGTATGGGGCTTGAGGGACGAAAAACTAGTACAGAAACTCCTGTCCCTCTCCGAGTGCGACCTAACAAAGGCAATCGACGTAGCCACCAGCTGGGAGAAGGGCAGATCAGCAGAGCCGCGGCTGACAAGACAGGCTGCGACACACCAGATCAACCCTGAACCATCTATGGAGGACTCGGACGAGGACAGAGCTCTACAAACCGGCTATCGTTCAGCAGGAAGGAAGACCACCCATGCCCCACAGGGCATGAGACACAAGACACCACCTGCATGTGCAAGCTGCGGGGGCCAGCACGAGCGAAAGACCTGCCGATTCTGGAATGCCACCTGTCGACTCTGCAACAAGGAAGGCCACATCGCCTGTGCCTGCAGATCCACATCCCGAGCACGCGTCCCGCAAAGATCTGCGCACTCCGAAGGCCAGCCAGACTTCGAGACCGACGCTCTCCACGCCCACCCATACCCGGTACAGTACCTACCCTCGCCAGTCAGGCCCTCCAAAATCTGGGTCAATGTAGGGATCGGGGGGGTGCCCTGCCAAATGGAGGTGGACTCTGGGTCAGCATCATCTATTATAGCGGCAGAGACATTTTTTAAAACCCCCACCAGGCTGAGGCCTCGTCTCAGGGACCCGGGGTTTACCTTAGTGGACTTCCAGAAGAATAAGGTGCCTATCTTGGGAGTGGGCCCGGTCCCAGTCCAATACAAGGGGTTCAAGGGCCAGCTACAAGTGCTAGTGGTCAAGAACCACCTTACAAACCTTTTGGGTCTCGACTGGTTCAAGCCCCTGGGAATAGAGATCAGGGGGGTCAATAAGACTGTCGGAGTGGACTTTAACAAGGTTTGCGAAGAGTTCCCGGCCGTTTTCAATGGCACCTTGGACTGCTACACGGGTTCCCCGGTTACACTACACCTCGACCCCACAGTGCGGCCTATTAGGCTTAAAGCGCGGCAAGTTCCATTCGCGCTCAAGCCTAAAATTGAGGAGGAACTGGATAAACTGATTGCACAGGGAATACTAGAGCCTGTCACCCACGCAACCTGGGAAACTCCCATCGTGACTCCAGTCAAGCCCAGTGGGGAAGTCTGGATTTGTGCAGACTATAAGTGCACCCTCAACAAGACTCTTCAGGCCCACGCATACCCTGTGCCCATCGTCAGCCACGTTTTAGCCACCCTAGCCGGCGCAAAATTTTTTGGCAAGTTGGACTTGGCCCAAGCTTACCAACAGCTGCCGGTGGATGAGGCCACGGCCAACGCCCAAACAATTGTGACCCACCGGGGGGCCTTTAGAGTAAAGCGGTTGCAATTTGGCGTGAGTGTGGCTCTGGGGTTGTTCCAGGAACTCATGGACTCTCTTTTAAAAGGACTTCCCGGAGTCACTCCATTCTTCGATGATGTGCTGATCGCGGCAGCCTCGCCTGAAGAATTCGCCGCCCGCCTTAGAGGAGTCTTACAACGTTTTGAAACAGCCGGCCTCAAGGTCAAACGGGAGAAGTGCCTCCTGGGCGTGGATTGGGTGGAATTCCTGGGGTTCTCCATCGATGCCCAGGGGGTCCACCCCTCCGACGCCAAGCTGCGTGCCATCAGAGATGCTCCAGCGCCCACCAACAAGCAAGAACTCCAGGCCTTCCTTGGCCTCCTAAACTTTTATCATGCTTTTCTCCCCCACAAGGCAGCGGTGGCCGAACCCCTGCACCGGCTTCTAGACAAGAACCGACCCTGGGCGTGGGGCCGCCAGCACGCTAAAGCCTTCCAGGATATCAAGGGCCTCCTGATGTCCAACTCCGTCCTTGCCCATTTCGACGAGACCCTGCCCTTGGTCCTTGCATGCGACGCATCCCCTTATGGCGTGGGGGCAGTTCTGGGCCACCAACTCCCTGATGGGACCGAAGTCCCTATCGCGTACTACTCGCGGACCCTCTCGTCGGCGGAGCGGAACTACGCCCAAATCGACAAAGAAGGGTTGGCAGTTGTGGCCGGCGTCAAAAAATTTCATGATTACATCTACGGCCGGCCCTTTACCCTCTATACGGACCACAAACCCCTCTTGGGCCTCTTTGCATCGGACCGGCAGACCCCTCAGGTGTTGTCCCCACGGGTCCTCCGTTGGTCCATTTTTCTAGCCGGCTACACCTACACCCTAGTGCATCGCCCGGGCAAGGCAATGGGCCATGCTGATGCCCTGAGCCGCTTGCCCTTGCCTGACGTGGATCCTGATCCAGCCCCGGCTCATCAGATCCTACTGATGGACATGCTTCCGGACAGGCCATTGCTCGCCCGCGACGTTGCTGCCTGCTCCGCTCGTGATCCAGTCCTCTCCCGTGTCTTGGACTGGGTGGGGAGGGGGTGGCCCAAGGGCTCGACTGGGCCAGAATTTACTCCATTTGCAGCCCGGAAAGACGAACTATCCACCCACAAAGGCTGCCTACTATGGGGCAACAGAGTCGTCATCCCCAAACCCTTGCAAGACCAAGTGCTGAGAGCCCTGCACGAGGCACACCTGGGCATAGTCCGCATGAAGGCTCTCGCACGGAGCTATGTCTGGTGGCCCGGCCTCGATGCAGAAATTGAGGCTTGGGTTAAAAGGTGCCCGACATGCCAGGTGTCAAGGCCTGACCCCCCACGTGGCCCAGTGCAATCATGGGAATCCACCAAAACCCCCTGGTCAAGACTGCATATGGACTTTGCTGGCCCCTTCCATGGGCGGACTCTACTCATACTAGTGGATTCATACTCCAAGTGGTTGGAGGTGGTCCAGGTCCCTCGCCATCGTCGCAGGCGACCATCACAGCTCTGAGGGCCATCTTTGCAACCCACGGGTTACCGGAGACCATCGTCACCGACAACAGCACAGCATTCAAGTCCGCAGCATTCCAGGACTTCTTGGCCAGGAACCTCATCAGGCACATTCGCTCTGCCTTGTTGCATCCAGCCACCAACGGCCAGGCAGAGCGGATGGTGTGCACGGTAAAGGAGGCCTTGAACCGTCTGGGCCCCTCAGACTGGCCAAAAGACATGGCGTGTTTCCTAATGGGCTACCGGACCACACCCACCGCCTCCACAGGTCGCAGTCCAGCCGAACTCTTCATGGGCCGCCGCATCACCACCCTGCTGGACAAGCTGCACCCTGACCGAGCCCCAGACAGGCGACCGGCGCCGGAACACCTTAAAGCCCGCAGAGGGTTCTACCCAGGTGAGACAGTGTGGGCACGGAACTATGCCACCACTGGCCCTGCCTGGCTCCCTGGAAAGGTGGACCACATCACCGGACCGGTCTCCTATGCAGTGGCCTTAGAGGGTGGACATCTCCTGAGGCGACACATCGACCAACTCCGAGGTCGCCTGCCTGCCAGGGAGCCAAGGTCAGAGGCTCCAGATCCGGACAACGTAAGTCCCCGAGAGCCTGACACAGAACAGGGTTCCGTGGAGCCCGCTTCGGCCCAGCAGGAGGAGACCCCCGACCGCGCAGTTGAACCCAGGTCTCCCGAGGCCGCCGTCCCAGATGTCTCCAGCTCTGCAGCCGCGGAACCACCAACCGAGTCGGAACGCCCAGTCCCCTCGGAGCTTCGACGCTCGACACGAGACCGCCGCCCTCCGGCATATCTCCAGGACTATGTCACCTGATAGCTAGAACTATGGTGGGAGGGGTGTTGTGTCCTAGGCTCAAATGGGAGAACTGTTACTTTTGGAGGGAACTGTTACTTTTGGAGGGAAGCTGAACAAGCCAAAGCTTGTACTCCACACCAGGGTTCCAGAGAAGGCCTAAGCGTGCCCAATCAGGGGAAGGATTGAAACATAAGTAGCCAATCAACATCTAGGCTCATACTGCACCCTGATAGGCCCTTATGGCCCTGTAAATAGCCAATCCATGTACATAGTTAAGGACCAATCAGAAGGGGGCAAGAATTGTATAAAGGAGCGGGAAGTTTGAATAGAGTCAGTCTGTGTGTGTGTTCCTGAAGTAAAGCTTGCTGAAATCACTCTCCGACTCTGGTCTCTTACTGCACCGACCCCAGTACTTTACAGAGATGGTGTTGGTGGTGATGCTGTAGATTATGATGACTTAGTAGTAGTAATAGTAGTAGTAGCAGTTATTGTTGTCATCATCATCTTTAAAAAGTGCAGGTAATAGATTAACAGATTCCCCACTCTCATGTTGGTTTGGCATTTATATGCTTTCTTGTGTAAAATATAACTTTTCTTTAACTGATTTCTGAAATAAAATACCGCAAATCTTCTAAAAGGTTTATTCACATGTATTAGTCATCCATCTTATTGTCGCTAGAACATTTAGAAGATGAAGGAGCCAGATGCATATGAAAAGCATGGCCCCTGAAAACAGTGGAAAAAATGCTGCAGGGAGTTCTGCATTACAATTATATTTGGTGTTCCCCCTCCTTGTTTACTAGATCTGCTGAAGAAACTCAAAATGGCACTTTAATAATACATGATACAAGGAAAATAAAATCATGTATTGAGTCCAGATTTCATTTCAGCATAATCTTTTAACCCATCTGGAAACATATGTGAAGGTGTGGAAACTAGCAAAATCTTTGCTGCAGAGCAAATAAGTTTTATTCTGTTCCTGTACTTGTTTTCACAGATGAAGCATGTTTGGGGATGGCCAGACCTTAGGGTGAAAAATAAAATAAAATTGATCTTCCTTAGGAACAGAAATGACTGAGGTTTAAAAAGTCAATTTAAATAACAAGTGGAGAAGGGGCAAAGTTTTGATGCCAAGTTTTGGGGAAAGCTTACCATTAAAGCTGAACATACTAGTACTTTCCATACCACTTAAAAGTTACAAAGAGATAATCACAGGCTTCTATATGTTACTGGCTGAGGGACAGTTAAAGGGATCTAAGGGGATTATGAGACAAGAACAACATTGTTTAATTTTGATTTTTCACCCTTGGTGTTTGGTTCCCCAGTCCCCATTTTAATGTCTCTTCTCCTCGATGCTCTGATTATTTTTGTGCCCTTTTCTGTTTCCCTACACTGGATAATTTCCATAAAATATACACATTTTTGAACTTTACTTGTGCATTATGGAAATGAAGTTATCAATTTATGTCCAAGCTAACTTTAAATGCCATACAAATGCAACATAAAAATATATCTACAAGATGAAGAGCAAAAATCCAGAAAATGACCATTGACAGTAATATAAACAGATGTAAAAAGAAACAAGAAAGAAAATGTTCACACATCCCTACCACAACCCATCAGTCCTTACAGTCATATATTCTAATGATCTGTGAAACCTCCTACTAGCCTGATTCCAGCCCAAATGAAAAAGGAGGGGCATTTGCTTCATCCCCCTTCAGTATAATATCCAAATCAAAAGGATGTGGGGAAGATCCATTATCTCATGCAGCCTGGCCAATAACAAAGGCATGGTCATTACATCTTCTCAGACCACAGGCTGGGAAACAGCAGTTGGGTGTACTTCTTCAAATCTAATTTAGAGCAGACAGCAGTGGAGTGAAGAATAGTAAAGTGGAAAGATGGGATGCATTGAGATCAACAGTCAGAGTTGGAGACATGAGCAAAGGCAAAGTGGGTTTTAAGTTCTCAGTGTTCAACCAAATATTTGCTTTGATACAGTGGGATTGGGGGTGGTTGATGTTGGCCAGAGGGATAATATAGAAGTGCAGGGTTTGAGGAAGGCTTGGCACTCCTTTTCTTTTTCTTCTTCCACTTTTTGCAGTCATGGGCCATTTTCCCTTTCACATCAGTGATGGGGAAACTGTTACTCATGGAGACCTTTAAGAAGGACTACATTCTGCCCCATCTCTTAGAAAGGGATAAGGTGATGTTAGTGGGTTTGGAGAATTACCTTCTGGCACCCACACACCTCCCACCTGCTTGTACCTTCTTTTATTTTGGCCCCTCTTCTGGCCCTTCAGCTTCCTGCAAGCAATATATGTGGTTGCATCTTAGGCTTTGTATGTAGTAAGGTTCAGGTGCCCTAGCATAAGTAAAACAATATGTAATTAAAAATGTGTTAATTGACTTGGTTGTGTTTCTCTTTAAGGTTTAGTGATTCATATGCCTATCTCAAGCAGAGAAATCCAGGTGTTCTTAGTATATAGCACCTGGCTTTTTATGGTCACAGACAGCACTGCTTTTTTTTTTAGCAACTAAGCAAAGTTGGAAGATGTTTTGCTAATGCTAGCTGAACTGCCAGTGTAGCTCCTGGTAAGTCTGAAAGGCAAGATGAGGCAGTTAGGCCTTTTGGATTATATTTGATGTCCCAGTGCTGGAGGATGACAGATGCCCCACAGCCTGGAAATATTAAGAATAGTAGTTGATACTTTTGGAAGATTGTACAGTAGTATGGTTATTTTTAAAGCTTTTATTGCACTCTTTGAGGCATTTAGAATTAGTAAATGAGTTCCTCATCCCAAATGGAAAAAGTCAAGTATGGTATTGTTTCCATTCAGCTGGAAGTGACTTGTGTATACTAAAGAATTCATTTCTGAAAAACAAACCAAAAAAGGAAAGGCCGTAGCCTTTCACATCTCACAGAGGTCTGAGAGGAGCAGAACAGGGCAGAGCAGCTGGAGAAGTTGCTGGGAATCTCTGAGTGTTGGAAGACTTCATTCTGAGCTTGTGGGGCTGCCTAAAATTCTGAGGTGTGATAGTAGGGGAACTTTGTTTGCTCTTTGTTTGGTTGAGTGGGCTAAAGGAGAAAGAGATTGAGAGTGATTGAGAGTGATTGCTGCTGATTGCTGAGGAGTGCCTCTGCTCCACCCTCTTTGCATTTTAAGCCAAGCCTTGCCAAAGGCTGAGCACATCTCACAGAGGTCTGAGAGGAGCAGAACAGGGCAGAGCAGCTGGAGAAGTTGCTGGGAATCTCTGAGTGTTGGAAGACTTCATTCTGAGCTTGTGGGGCTGCCTAAAATTCTGAGGTGTGATAGCAGGGGAACTTTGTTTGCTCTTTGTTTGGTTGAGTAGGCTAAAGGAGAAAGAGATTGAGAGTGATTGAGAATGATTGCTGCTGATTGCTGAGGAGTGCCTCTGCTCCACCCTCTTTGCATTTTAAGCCAAACCTTGCCAAAGGCGTGAGCCTTTGGCGCGAGCCGAAGGGTGAGAGCTAAAGGGCTCTTGGCCTGTGGCTCTTCGGCTGGGGGCTCCCTACGGACCAGGAACCCAGATCCCTGATTTCCTTGTTCTCCCAATAAGGTAAGGTAAGGTAAGTTGACCCTCCAGAAGGGGAGCCACTTAAACAAACAGCATTTAAAGAGGACTGTATATTTTAATATATATATATATATATATATATATATATATATATATATATATATATATATATATATATATATATATATAATGAAGATAGAATGACAGCAGGGGGTTGGGGGCTTTCCAGTGTTTTGCACTGAGTGTCACATGTACGACTATCTGCCCAAAGGACAGAAGTCTTGGGTGTGTGCTCGATGCAAGGAGCTCCTGGTCCTCAGGGAATGAGTTCGTACCCTTGAGGCCGAGGTGACTGCCCTGGAGAAGCAGAGACGGTCAGTTAGGCACTTGGGGAAGACTCTCGGGGGCGTATTAGATGAGCCCCGCTCTAAACGTAGCAGCCCCATTGCTGCCAGAAAGCGTGAGGGTCGAGAGGGAACAGGGCACCGTGCTGAGGCTAAGGGGAATGCGCCCTCAGAAGGGACCTCTTCTTCGGTTGGTGAGCGGGAATCCTTTTGCACCAAGGAACCATCCCTGAGCAGGGGGTGAGGGGGGGGTTGGTAGTTGGTGATTCGATCCTTAGGCAAGTAGACAGCTGGGTGGTGAAACCGTGTACTGACCGTATGGTGACTTGTCTGCCTAGTGCGAAGGTAGCGGACATTACGCGTGTAGTAGATAGGCTGATAGACAGTGCTGGGGAGGAGCCTGTGGTCGTGGTGCATGTTGGCACCAACGATGTGGGGAAATGCAGTCGTGAGGTCCTGGAGGAAAAATTTAGGCTGCTAGGCGGGAGATTTAAGGCCAGGACCTCCAAGGTAGCCTTCTCAGAAGTGCTACCTGTTCCACTTGCAGGGCAGGAGAGACAGGCACAAATTAAAAGTCTCAATGTGTGGATGAGACGAAGGTGTAAGGAGGAAGGGTTTAAGTTTGTTAGGCACTGGGATGCTTTCTGGAACAAGCGGGAGCTGTACAAAAGAGACGGTCTCCACTTGTCCCTGGATGGAACCAGGCTGCTGGCGCTTAAAATCAAAAAGGTGACAGAGCAGTTTTTAAACTAAATCTTGGGGGAAAGCCGACAGGAGATGAAATGTCTCTGATTCGGGAGGACTCGTCTCAACGAGATGAAGGGTTGGCTGCTGTTGTTCTACCGGGTAATGGACCAGAGTTATCCACTGTGAAGGTGACAAACAGTATGGACTGTCTGCCAGAGTCTAGAGGCAGCAGGAGGAAGGTGGCGGGCCTAGCTTGCCTGGGAAATTATAGATGTATGCAAATGCTAGAAGTGTTCGAAGTAAAATTGGTGAATTGGAATGTTTAGTGTTGGGAGAAAACATAGACATTGTGGGAATTTCAGAAACTTGGTGGAATGAGGAGAATCAGTGGGACACGGTGATTCCTGGATATAAGTTATATCGGAAGGATAGGGAGGGAAGGGTTGGAGGTGGGGTGGCTCTGTATGTCAGAGAGAATATACGGCCCAGTAAGACTGAGGTCAGAGAATTAGATTCACTTTTAGAAATGCTTTGGGTTGAAATAGAGGGCCCAAAAGGAAATTTAACTATGGGAGTTTGTTATCGCCCACCAAATCAAAAGAGAGAGGATGATTATAATATGATGGAAGGCTTAAAGATAGCGACTAAATGAAAGAACTGTGTCGTAATAGGTGATTTTAACTACCCGCAGATTGATTGGGTCAATATGTGTTCTGGTAGAGAGAAAGAGATTGAGTTTCTTGATGCTCTCAATGACTGTGCTATGGAGCAGATGGTCTCAGAACCTACCAGGGGTGGGGCGATCCTGGATTTGGTCCTAAGTAATGCCCAAGACTTGGTGAGAGATGTAAAAGTGATTGCGCCTCTTGGGAGCAGTGACCAAAATGTTATTGATTTCACCGTTTGTATAAATAGGGAGTTATCCAAAAAGACCGCCACAACCACGTTTAACTTTAAAAGGGGTAAATACACTGAGATGAGGAGGCATGTGAAGAGGAAACTGAAAGGAAAGGTACATACGGTCAAAACCCTTGGGGAAGCTTGGACACTATTTAAAACTATAATCCTAGAAGCTCAGATAAAATACATACCACAAGTTAGGAAAGGCACAAACAGGCATAAGAAAAGGCCTGCGTGGTTAACAAACAAAGTAATGGAAGCTGTAAAAGGTAAAAAGGACTCTTTTAAGCGGTGGAAAACCAGTCCAAGTGAGATTAGTAAAAGGGAACACAGCCTGTGGCAAATCAAATGCAAGACTGTGATCAGGCAGGCAAAAAGGGACTATGAGGAGCATATTGCAAAAAACATAAAGACCAACAATAAAAATTTCTTCAAATATATTAGAAGTAGGAAACCAGCCAGGGAGGCAGTGGGGCCCTTGGATGACCATGGGGTAAAAAGATTACTGAAGGAGGATAGGGAAATGGCTGAGAAGCTAAATGAATTTTTTGCCTCCGTCTTCACTGTGGAAGATGAGAATTTTCTGCCCACCCCAGAACCACTAATTTTGGAAGTGGTGTTGAAAGACCTGAGTCAGATTGAGGTGACAAAAGAGGAGGTCCTACAACTAATAGACAAATTAAAAACTAATAAGTCACCGGGTCCGGATGGCATACATCCGAGAGTTCTGAAAGAACTCAAAGTTGAACTTGTGGATCTTCTAACAAAAATCTGTAATCTTTCATTGAAATCTGCCTCCGTTCCTGAGGATTGGAAGGTAGCAAATGTCACCCCCATCTTTAAAAAGGGTTCCAGAGGAGATCCAGGAAATTACAGGCCAGTCAGTCTGACTTCAATACCGGGAAAGTTGGTAGAGACCATTATCAAGGACAGAATGAGTAGGCGCATTGATGAGCACGGGTTATTGAGGAAGACTCAGCATGGGTTCTGCAGGGGAAGATCTTGCCTCACTAACCTGTTACATTTCTTTGAGGGGGTGAACAAACATGTGGACAAAGGAGACCCGATAGATGTTGTTTACCTTGACTTCCAGAAAGCTTTTGATAAAGTTCCTCATCAAAGGCTCCTTAGAAAGCTTGAGAGTAATGGAGTAAAATGACAGGTCATCTTGTGGATCAAAAACTGGCTGAGTAATAGGAAGCAGAGAGGGGGTATAAATGGGCAGTCTTCGCAGTGGAGGACGGTAAGCAGTGCGGTGCCGCAGGGCTCGGTACTGGGTCCCATGCTCTTTAACTTGTTCATAAATAATTTAGAGTTGGGAGTGAGCAGTGAAGTGGCCAAGTTTGCGGATGACACTAAATTGTTCAGGGTGGTGAGAACCAGAGAGGATTGTGAGGAACTCCAAAGGGATCTGTTGAGGCTGGGTGAGTGGGCGTCAACGTGGCAGATGCGGTTCAATGTAGCCAAGTGCAAAGTAATGCACATTGGGGCCAAGAATCCCAGCTACAAATACAAGTTGATGGGGTGTGAACTGGCAGAGACTGACCAAGAGAGAGATCTTGGGGTCGTGGTAGATAACTCATTGAAAATGTCATGACAGTGTGCGTTTGCAATAAAAAAGGCCAACGCCATGATGGGAATTATTAGGAAGGGAATTGAAAACAAATCAGCCAGTATCATAATGCCCCTGTATAAATCGATGGTGTGGTCTCATTTGGAGTACTGTGTGCAGTTCTGGTCGCCGCACCTCAAAAAGGATATTGTAGCATTGGAGAAAGTCCAGAAAAGGGCAACTAGAATGATTAAAGGGCTGGAGAAACGTCAACTGCGGGGTGACATGATTGAGGTTTACAAGATAATGCATGGGATGGAGAAAGTAGAGAAAGAAGTACTTTTCTCCCTTTCTCACAATACAAGAACTCGTGGGCATTCGATGAAATTGCTGAGCAGACAGGTTAAAACGGATAAAAGGAAGTACTTCTTCACCCAAAGGGTGATTAACATGTGGAATTCACTGCCACAGGAGGTGGTGGCGGCCACAAGTATGGCCACCTTCAAGAGGGGTTTAGATAAAAATATGGAGCACAGGTCCATCAGTGGCTATTAGCCACAGTGTGTGTGTATATATAAAATTTTTTGCCACTGTGTGACACAGAGTGTTGGACTGGATGGGCCGTTGGCCTGATCCAACATGGCTTCTCTTATGTTCTTATGTTCTTAGCCATGCGTAAAATTAACCAGTTGTCATTACATCATCATTATCTGAGTAAGTTTTTTTTTTAATTTTTTTTAGATATGAACAAGCTGTGGCAGTTCATTATTTCAATGTGAGAGTAAATTGTTGCTCACACAGAGTTAATTTCAGGCAATGACACACTTGGCTTTACTGTAGGCTGGTAGTAACTGCAGAAATTGTGACTAATTTCCCACTAGCGTTATGCTGATCTCACGCTCATCTTCTCCACGGGGCTTCTGTTGGATTTCACACTATCTGCCCCAGGGCTGCAACTAGCTTCACCCTTTCTGCGCAGCAAACAAACTTGTTTTTAGAGGATCTTGTTTGTTGCGCAAAAGAGGCGGAGTGAGTCGCAGCCCCAGGGCAGATAGTGTGGAATCTCACCAAAGCCCTGCAGGAAAAAGGAGAGTGAGATCGGCATAAGGCTAGCAGGAAATTGGTCTCTGTGTCTCTTTATTCTGGATTATGGCAGGCTTGGCAGGAGTTTTGATAGGCTGAGAAGGTGGCCTGGTGGCGGTCTTTAGTATATAATAATTGCATGAGATTTAAGCCCTCAGATGGTTGATTATACAGATCTTGTGTTCTTCATGTTCTCGGTGCAGTGGTGAAAACAGCCCTAGGTACTTCTTTCTGACTATTATATACTCTTGGGACCAAAATAAAGATGAAGAAGATATTGGATTTATATCCCGCCCTCCACTCCGAAGAGTCTCAGAGCGGCTTACAATCTCCTTTACCTTCCTCCCCCACAACAGACACCCTGTGAGGTGGGTGGGGCTGGAGAGGGCTCTCACAGCAGCTGCCCTTTCAAGGACAACCTCTGCCAGAGCTATGGCTGACCCAAGGCCATGCTAGCAGGTGCAAGTGGAGGAGTGGGGAATCAAACCAGGTTCTCCCAGATAAGAGTCCGCACACTTAACCACTACACCAAACTGGCTGATGAACAGATGAACTGCTTCCACATGAAATCCTAGTAGCGTCTTGGTGAGTTAGCTAGTACTAAATGGCTTGGGGAGAGTTTTAGTTAGTAGTACAGTTTAGTTGTTGATAACATGTCTTGAGTTTTCATTTCAGGGTGAGGCAAGAAAGCTACATTGACTGTTGTCATGGAGGTCTTTTTAAGTTTAAAACATGGGTTTTCATGGGGACAAATTGTTCACCAGATGAACTTTTTTTTAAAGCACTGTTCTTTCGAAAACTTTATTTGTTCACAGCTTCTCTCATCTCTGAAGTTGACAAGGTCTTCTGCAAGTGTTCAGTAAAACCAGTGCCATGCCACATAGCAAATGAATTGATCTGAAGTTGCAGAGCATGATGTCAGAATGTCAGAACACTCAAGAAATCAAACCAAATGAAATAATGCAGCCAATCAGACTTTGCACAGCAGACATGATGTTAAGATATCACTTAACAGTGAAACAAAGAGAGCACATAGTTCAAACAAGTAACAGAAATAAGGGTAAAAATAGGCAAATTTGATGCACTCTGACAAGAAATACGTGGAGCCAGTTTACTCTTGTTTCTCTGAGGATCCATTGCCCCATCTCAGCAGCATAAATAGCAAAATAGTTACATCCTTTACTCTTGTTACATCCCAAAAAGCCTGAGAGTCAATGGAACTTGACTTGAGCCCTGTTAAATCATACCTAATGCTGCCAAAAAGAACCAATCATAAAGATGAAGTACCATTCAGAGTCCTGGTACATGCACATTTTTGGGGAGGGGAATTATAAATATACAGAGCTTTTTTGTAGCAGGAACTCCTTTGCATATTAGGCTGCACCCCCTTGATGTAGCCAATCCTCCAAGACCTTACAGGGCTCTTCTTACAGGGTCTACTGTAAGTTCTTGGAGGATCTGCTACATAAGGGGGGGGGGGTGTAGCCTAATATGAAAAGGAGTTCCTGCTACAAAAAAAGCCCAGTAAACATATATTTGTGCTTTTTATTATTTTAAGACACAACCCCACCAGGGCTGGTGCCAGGCTTTTTGGCACCCTAGGCATCCTGTGACTCCCCCCCCCCCGGCTTTGCAATTAAAAGGAACCCCCCCCTCCCCAATAAGACTTCCTTGCTTAAATATCTGCATTTTGGACAGCATGCAAGAAATGCTGCAAATGCATTAATAAAAAGGCTTCACTTCAGACAGAGTCCCCCTGCCTCTTTCCCCCTGCCCCTTTCCAAAAATTAAGAGCACTCTGGAGAAGAAGTACTTTCCTGGTGGGACTCTACAACCTCCTCCCATCCCTGGTAAGTTGGCAATCCTCTTCCATGAGGCATCTGCCCAGCTGGCCCACCTGTGTGCTCTTGATCTACCTGCTGACCATGAGGAGGAAGATGGTGGGGTTGGTGGTGGTAGGCACCAAAAATGGCAGTGGCAGGTTGAAAGTGGGCCATGCCTTCCCTGGCAACAGACCTAGCCAGCAGTGAGCCACCTGGGACAATCTTCTTCCTGATGCAGCAGTGCTGGGGAGGGTGGAGGGCAGGACAGGATGATGCTGCCTAACAATTCTAATGAGAAGCTGCCCTGCAGCTGGGCCTGATCTGGCAGGCTGGCCACCTGCTACGTGCAGCCCTCCAGCAATCCAGCCCTGCACCCACCATGCAAGAGCAGCCAGGTGTTGCTGTGCCAGATGCCACCACCACATTCAACACCAGCAGCAGTGGCAGGCAGGCAGGCAAGCAAGCAGGGACTCAACAGAGCAGACAAGTAAGGTAGGCCTGCAGTGGCTGCCCCTGGCACTAAATGGCACTCTAGGTGGCTGCCTACCTCACCAACTGGGTAGCACCAGCCCTGAACCCCACAAAAAAGAGGGAAATACCAAAACAAAAAAAGACAGAGTAAATCAAAATAGGTTGAAACCATAAAGAAACAGAAAAAGTAGTATGATGCAATACATAAATTAATAAATTCTGTTATAAGCACCAAATGTAATATCAGCAATTTAACATACTAAAAATTATTTTCCTGGTTTAGATTTGTTTATATATACTACATGGCATTATGTTTTGTGCACATAATTGTATTTATTCATTTATGTATTGTATTATACTATTTCTTGTATAATATTATGTATTGTATTATACTATGTATTATTCTAATTCTTCATGATCTCTATTTTGGGTTACCCTTCTTCATTCTTGAGCCTCCAGAGCAACATTCTTTTCCCCACCTCCCCATTTTGGATAATGAAATAGGTTAGACAGAAATACAGTGATTGTCTCAAGGTCAATTAGTACACGTTATGGCTGATAGCAATCTGAAGCCAAATCTTCCCATCTCATTAGTGTCAACAGAAACTGGAGAGAGAAATCAACATTATTAAAATTATATATACCAATATAATTAACCATGATGTTCTTATTTTAAATTGTTTTCTTTTCTATATTAGATACTGATAAACAAATTATTATTAATGTACAATTGCTTCATTCACTGGCATGGCTGACTGTATGAGAAATTGAAAACCCAAGGTCTAGGATGTGATTCCAATGCATTTTATGCAGCATGAAATCTGCCTGTAAAATTCTATGTGATTTTGGCAGTTCTGTTTGTATGATTCATGTAACTGTGATAAGTTCTTTTTTTTCCTTTTCAAAGCAGTAGATGTTGTAATATAATGCATCACAATTTTTACTCTGTATGGATGAAAACAAATACTCTCTTCTGTTGTTGTCTGTGCACTAAGAAAGTGAGTGTTGTTATTTGCTGTTCTCCCACAGAAATTTAGGTCTTCTCAAGGACATCAACCAAGTCATCAGGAAAGTTGCAGACTTTAATGTCATATTCATGTGACATTTTAATACATTTGCCATAGATAAACACTTTATCCATGACTGTCTGAAGACATCTATTATTATTATTATTATTATTATTATTATTATTATTATTATTATTATTATTATTATTATTATTATTATTATTATTTAGTTTCTCCAGCTGCCTAATAGGAGAACCATTCTTTTTAGATGTTTTATTTTGTTTAATATACACTTAGGCTTGCCAGACACACAGTCTCAGTGGGGGATCCCCCAGTTTTGCAGACTCCTCCTTGCCACCGGCCAGCTGGCCAGCAAGGGAAGCCCCACCCCAATAGCCACCATGTGCCTTTAAACCTTAGCAGGCTTAGAAGATGCTTGCAACTTTTTGTGTTTTGGAATGTGTGTATGCTTTTCAATCTCAGCAACAGGAAAGCAGGGGTTAAGGTGAGCAGGTAGAGCCATGAGTGTGTGAAGCTGTGAGAAAGGAAGAGAACGGAGTTTCTCTGCTTTGCATTCACTTCAGAAGTTATTTCTATAGTAAAATAGATAGAAAAGAGTTATCAAAAACCTGATTATGGGATGGGGGAAAACTCCAGCCCCTAGGCTGCTCTCCTTTCCTGCTCCTGTCTGAAAAAGCTGGTTGAAATACAGCACATTGTTACATTCAGAAACTCCTGTGAGTAAATTGCCCCAATGAGATCAAAAAAAGTGTGGGCATCCAAACTGTGTCTATTTTGGCTGCTTTGTGAGTATGTGTGTGTATGTCCTTTTAAAAAGCCATGTTGGAAATGCTTCCAAAGCCTGACAAGGGGATTTGTGGGGATATGACAAATTTCACTTTCATTTAGTGGCAATGCAGCTAATAGGGTAGGCACAAAAAAAAAGAGGATGAAGAAATGAAGACTGTATTCAGGAGAATTGCACTGCTGCATTTTTATTTATTCATGTATTTAGGGAATGGGAAAGACTCCTGGCTCCATCCCCAAAGTCCCCAGATATTCCTTGAGTCAGACCTGGCAACCCTAATATCACTGTGGGCCAAAATTATTTTAGAAGTTTACACTAATTTGATAAAGTTAAGGATACAATCTCTGGCTCCAGCACACAGAGAACTGTGGGTATGGCACTTTCATATTTATTCAATGTACAGTTAAAACAAGGAATGTGACATCATATGTGCCTGGAGTCACTTTTCCTTTTCTGCCTGTCTGTAAACAGTTCTGTAATGGAAATTACAGGGTTTGTTTTGTGGTTGTATTAATGTATAAGTGGCATACTGTGCAGGAAAAGTGCATTTATATTATTATCTCATTTTTAACCTTTCTGTCACAATGCCCAGTGGCAGATTCTTTCATGTTAATCTCATTAGCACTAACAGGTGATAAATGATTCCTAACCTATTGCATTATTACTCCTTAGATGTTGTAAAGTCTTGGTTTTTGACTAAACATGACCTCTAGCTTATTAATGATGGTCTTTGTTAATTAATAAGCACATTCTGCCCAGTGCAACACTGAGCAACTATATTCCAAGTTGTATTGTGTTTCTATATCTGCATGGCAAGGACACAGCTTTGAGATTGTTTTATATAATATTTGCACACACACCAATTAGTGAAGGTTTATCAGGTTGGGCTTACAATGGCTGAAGATCTGTCATTCCTAGCAAAGTGTGAATTTGGAATAATGTGTTAATGTTCTCTCAATCTTTCCTGCCCCCTTCGGTTGAAAATTGAAGATATAGGGTTTGTTCCCATGAATCAGTTGTTGTTCTTGTTGTTAATAATAATAATAATAATAATAATAATAATAATAATAATAATAATAATAATAATGGTGTCTTACTCCTCTCCAAGAAGACTTCTGCTGTTGCTGGGAGATGCTCTTGTGGAAGATGCTCCAACCCATAGTACCTTTCTGAGTGAATCAGATTCTTTTTTGGTTTAACACTAGAGTAGGCTGCTATTCAATTACAGCTGAACTAGAGTTGAACAGTAGATTTCTGGTTCTGCCTTGATGATGAATGTGAGTGTACTTTGCTAGCATAGGTGTCAGTTTTATCAGGTTCTAGGAAGCTCATACTAAATTATGACATATGCACAAAGATCTGCTATACTTCATGTGGGACTATGCAATTTCAATTAAGAAAAGCATTGTAAAGGCTCCATATGTTTTTCCTAAACATAGCATAAATGTCTAGGCAAATGTTCTCTATTTTGGAGAGCCACAGTGGTGGTGTTGTTAACAGCAGCAGACTCTGATCTGGAGAACTGTGGTTTGATTCCCCGCTCCTTCCCAGAACTCTTTCAGCCCCACCTACCTCATGGTACCTGTTGTGGGGAAACTTCAGTTTAGACTAATTCTTTCTCAAGCAAAGTAGGTTCCCAGCAGTGTAAACAATTTTTGTTTATAATACTAATGCTGCTGATATCCCAGTAGGGATTATAATAAGATGATTTCCCATCGGGAGCCATTTGTGCCCTAAAATGACTTCCTCATACATCCAAGATCTCAATGATTTAATTACATACAATAACTCTCAATAATATTCTTCCTAGTTCACTTTTGTTCACATAAATGTTTACAATAAGATTTTAAATTAAACATGAGATTTGAGCTGTGATCATTAATGATAAAAAATTATCCAAGAGACATTGAAACATCTCATTTTTTGGTGTATAAGATTTTTAAAACAGTTATCGGCATACCAGTTCAGGAGGAGGCTGCACATAATGAAGAAACTGGAACTTAAATATTGGTTTGTGTATAGCAGTGATACTCACTCAGTTGCTTGGGAACCACAAGTGGCTCTTTGACTTATCACTGCTACTCTTTTGAGCTCTATTCCCCAATGCAATCCCACCTTTAAATGTTGGCTGGACTGAGGACAGAGCATTTGTGAGCCTCCCTAAATTGTGGGCCTCATGCCAGGAAATGAAGTAAAGACCCATTTTCTCCATGCCCCTCTTTCTTTGCAGCCTGTTTTATCCCAGTACCAGGGCAGCTGACAAGAGAACAAGCTAGCCACAGAGAAGAGAGAGTAAAACCACTCACATAGCAGCTATCTAGGAAAAGATGACCTTGGCCATTGGGTTGTGGTAATTTTTAAAGGTCTGCACACAAAAAATCATTACACTTTAGCATCTGGAATTTGGGGAGGGGCTGTAATTTAGCATCTGGACTTTGGGGAGGCGCTGTAATTTCCTATGGTTGTGTAGGACATTGTCAGTTCAGGATTCAAATCTGTGTCAATTTGGGAATTATGGTGCTCTGGGACTATTACTTCCAATGGGGAATATAATGAAATCACATTTGCTCTCTCTAATCTAAAGACCCTCCCCACCAAGTTTCAAGCATATTGGGCCAAGGAGTTTCATTTTACAGACCCCCAAAGCAGATCCCTCTTGGTACAGGAGCACTTCTCTCTACTGATTCCTAATGGGAGAAAATGGTGCCATCCACTATCAAAAAGCAAACAACAATCTGCATTAATTTCATTTTACTACTGTTAGACCAATTTCACACTCACCTTACTCTGCACTCAGGTCCATTTTCTCTGTGCGGCATCCTCCCAATTTCCCACTATTTGCATCAGGGCTGCAGCATACATTGCAGTTTTTGCACAGCAAATGGAAACTGGTTTTTAGCAGTTTCTGTTTGCTGCATGAAAACCGCGATGTTTGCTGCAGCCCTGGTGCAAATAGTGGGAAATCGGGAGGACGCCGCACGGAGAAGATGGACATAAGGCAGAGTAAGGTGAGTGCAAAATTGGTTTTACAATACTACTACTTACTTACATACTATACTACTCTTACTTTTCCGCTGAAAACTCTACATTTGCCATCCTTCCTTGTTGTAGTCTGTTCACTTCCTTTCTCAAAGTGAGGAATGAGGAAATTTTTAGGGGTCTAAATGAAATGGCACCAAAATGGCTGTCTATTAAAGACCTTCCAAGTTTCAAGTGATTGGACCAAGTGATCCGATTCTGCATGTCCTTGAACAAAGTGCCCCCCTCTGTTCCACTTGGAGAGAAAAGGGGGCCCTGGTCTCACAAAGGTAGGAGAAAGAAGCAGCATGTAAGAATCTGTTTTGCCATTATCCCATATGGGAGACTTTTAGGGGGCTGGATGGAGTGGCTGTTTTTCAGCCAAATAACACCCAAACTGCAGGCTACTTAGTACTGTCTGTCTATTACAGAACCTTCCGATTGCAAGAAAATTGCACGAAGAGGTTCGATTTTTGGGGGCCTCTAAAGGTGCCCAAAGGTGCCCCAAGCTATCCTACTTGCAGAGAAAAAAGGGCTCCATCCCACAAAGGAGGGAGAAAAGAGCAACAGCAGCTCTCTACAGCTTGTCTTCAGAGGTGATTAGCTGGGAGTACTGTGCTTCTTGCTTGCGAAGATCCAATTGCGAGGAAGAAATTCCATTTCCTGAAAATCAGTAGTTAAAGAATGTGTTTGTGCTACATTGCTGTTAAGAACCTGATCTCGAAACAAACAGACAAAACCCACAGATTGTTCAGGGGTGGGGGTTTGTGATTCCCCAAAACCCCAGACTTTCCAAGAATCCCAGGAAATCACTGTGACAACCCAAACCAGCAATTTATATCTTTGACTTGGGGATTTGTATTGAATTTTAGAGGGGGGGAAGTTTTGACCCCTAGAAAGGAGGGGCTGTGTGACTGTTTAGCTATTATTGACTATGGAGGATTTTCAGGGGGAGCTGGAGTGGCTGTTTTTTCAAGCAAATGATATCAGCCTTGCCAGGGAGTAAGGACTGCCTATCCCCCTAAAACCTCCCAAATTTCAAGCAAATTGCACGAAAATTTCTACAGGCCCTTGAACAAGCTGCCCCCAACCATCCTACTTGCAGGGGGGGAAAGAGTCCCACCCCCACAAGTGAGGGAACAAAGAGAGGGGCAGCTCTTTGCAGCTTGTCTCTAAAGATAATTGCCGGAGAGCCTTTTGTTCTCCTCCCTTGCCAGAATCTGATTCAATAAGAGAAATTCCATTGCCCAAGAAATCAGCATAATCAAAGAAAAAGATGAGCACATGTTTCATTGCTGGTAAGCATCTGAACTTGAAAAAACACAGATGAGGGGGGATTTATATTACTTATACTATTTATATTACTATTCTGGGAAGTCATTGTACTAACCCAAACCAGTGATTTCCTCAGTTTAGGAAATTGTTTTGCATATTCTGAATATTTGACTTGGCATGTCATGAAATTAGGCTCGTAATACTATAGTAGCAACTAGGTATAAGAGACAAGCTAACATTTCTAATAGACCTACATGAAATAATTATGTGGCACACTTCCTGTTTGCATAATCCTACTTCAGCCACCTCTGTATGTTGCTAAGAATACACAGAAGATATTGCTGCCTTTTTTGGACCGATGGTGTTAGAAATAACTCTCCATTGTTTTTTACTCTTGCTCTTCCTTTCAGTCTCTGTCTTGAACAGACACACAGTTGGTGGTTCTTAAAGAAACAAACTACTAAAGCATAGTGTTGAAAAAGCATCACTAGCTTCTGCCCCCCACCCCCTGCAAACCCAGAGAGGTGGGTCATGATGGACTTTGAACTTGTTCCTTTAAAATGTAATCTGAATGTGAACATAGTGCCCCAATGTTTAGTTTTAAATTTTATTGGTAAGAAAGTCAAAATACAACCAAAACACACACATGATGTAAAGTTGAAACAGTGCCCCAATGTTTAATGGCATATTACACTGTGGCTGGGTACAAATGAGCAGCTCAGGATGGCAGCTTCCCGGCTCAGAAAAAAGCTGTCACAGTTCGAGGGCAGTCAGACAGTGCATGCCCCATTGCCAGAAGAGTGACATAAGAACATAAGAGAAGCCATCCTGGACCAGGCCAACAGTTATCCAGTCCAACACTCTGTCACACAGTGGCAAAAAAACAACAGGTGCCATCAGGAGGTCCACTAGTGCTGCAAGAACACTAGAAGTCCTCCCACCGTTGCCCCCCAAGCACCAAGAATACAGAGCATCACTGCCACAGAAAGAGAGTTCCATCTATACCCTTTGGCTAATAGCCACTGATGGACCTCTGCTCCATATGTTTATCCAATCCCCTCTTGAAGCCATCTATGCTTGTATGCTACATCCTGTGGCAATGAATCTATGCTACCTCCTGTGACAGTGAATTCCATCACTCTTTGGGTAAAAAAGTACTTCCTTTTATCCATTCTAATCCAACTGTTCAGCAATTTCATTGAGTATCCACAAATTCTTGTATTGTGAGAAAAAGGAGGAAAATACTTCTTTCTCTATCTTCTTTATCCCATACATAATCTTGTAAACCTCTATTATGTCAGCCCTCAGTCAATGTTTCTCCAAACTAAAGAGCCCCAAGTGCTTTAACCTTTCTTCATAAGGAAAGTGTTCCAACCCTTTAATCACTCTAGTTGCCCTTTTCTGGACTTTAATGTTGTGCATGCTCTGAAGGAGCTGTCAGTCCGCTCAAGCACACTTCCCTGGTGCTCCCCTGCCATTTAGACAGGCAGGAAAGGCAACAGGGAAGCACTTCAGAGATTTAAGATGGTAGAGAGGCGCTGGAAGATGACATAAAGGGGGGGGGGGCAAGCTGGGACCCAGGTATGAGCATTTGAATGGGCAATTTAAATCTATCTGTGGGGAGTTCCTGTGTTGGCCCAAATAGGATGTCTGTATTCAGCCTGCGTGACCCCCTTCCTTGCTTCCTTTTAAAAACATGCATGTTGCCTAACATGCATGTTGCTTGCACTGTATATCATATTTTCCTCTCATCTTTAGAAACAGGTGTAGGGGGGTTCAAGTTAGCAATAGAATTGTGCAAATGTGTACACCACATAAAGTTCAACTGAATTATTGTGTTACAAATTGTCCAATGTATAGGTAGAATGCTGAATAAATCCAAGACCTCATTTTGCTTGGTTAAATATTCAGATTTCTATTTCAAGATTAATCTGAAAGTATGGAGTAACCACTAGATCCTTGCTCTTACATAGGAAGAGAAGACTCCTCCTTGTCATTTTAATAATAAAAATTAATGTAGTAAATTAGTAGCCCAATTGTTTTAGGTCTTGATGACATTGTATTGCTTTGCCACCCTCTAGTGGTTATATTGGGATACTCAGATGCTGATAAATTTGCTCCTTGAGAGCTAACAGTCATAGAATGCAATCCTAAAGAGTTGCATCCTTGTACAGTCATTGATTTATACAGATATGAACATATGAAGCTGCCTTATACTGAATCAGACCCTCGGTCCATCAAAGTCAGTATTGTCTTCTCAGACTGGCAGTGGCTCTCCAGGGTCCAGATTTAGAAGAGTTTGCAGTTTTTTCATCATACCAGAGATTCAACAATGTCAAGATATACAGAAGCAATAAAATAATGGATAGATTACCATTCCAGACTTGTGATTATAGGCTAGTCACTTATCCTGTTTAACATGTGTGTGTCTTCCTTATGCTAATTTCATGGTAAGAGTGGGTGCAACAAAATTCCAAAGATGTTAACAAGAGCTTTCCATGCCCTTAGAATCAGACAGGCACACATTAAAAATAACTCTGGGCTTAAGTACTAGTGGGACTATAGACTCTATTTGTTTTGCCAAGGTGTCTTGGGGCATGTAAATATTCTAAATTTGGTACAGGAACAGACAAGAGCTGTTCCAGTCTGTATTAACTGTGTGTTTTCTTAACCTTATGTTTTCAGTTTAGAGGCAAATTGTTGAATGGTCTCAGTGTAAACTTTATTATTTATTTACTTATTTGTTTAGAATATTTTTATGATACTTTTCTAGAGTTCTGTTTCAGGTGTCTCACAATCAAAATAACAAATTATCAATATAAAAAAAACAAGCCAATAAACCCAGGGTCATAAAAGCAGACAAAACTGTTCATTCTATCCAAAACTGAATATTTAAGTTTCTGAATAGCACTTGGAAGAAGTAGAAGGAAAGGAACAAAGACTGGAGGTCTTGGAAACCTTTGTCAACTCCTTTTATGCATCTAAACAAGGAATTAGAGGGTTGGACACTGAAAGACAAACCACCATTATTCTTCTTAGACTTCAGTTGTTTGAAGGAATAAACATCTTCCTGGCAGGAGATAATCCCAGCCCTTAAACCTGAGCCTGGGCAAAGTAATTGACAAGAGTTCTTGTCAAGTGCTGAGAGAACAGCCTTACAGAATAGCCCTTCTATTTATCACCTACTTGCAGAGGGGAACCAACATAATCCTGATGGAGAATGACATGATGAAAGTGCCTTAAATTAGTCTGAGTTAATCTGGAGAACATAGTGAGGTATTTGCATGGCTTTCTGTAAGGCTGTTTTTTTACAAAAAGTTTTTGTTCTAAATCTTTAAAACAATTGTTTTGTAATTTGGGTCTCCCTATAGACTTTTCCCCAAAAGGTCAGGGCAGGGAGGTTTGCTCAAAGGGTGGTAAATGGCATGTACAAGAAATGAAAAGGATTTAATTTTTTTCATTTTCAGACAGAGAAAACATAGATCTTGGGAGCCAGCTTTGAAGAAAATGTCAAGTATAAGCAGCAAACTCTGATCACTTAAAATAGGAAGAGCCACATTGGAACATTTAGCATACTTTCTTTATCCTGATAGCGCCTAGCAGAACTGATGGGGAGCTTCTCATTGATTTTAATGGGCTAAAATCATTCAGTGGTATAAACCAGTAACACTTGCTCAGTGGCTCAGGGATGACATGCCACCTGTGGCTCTTCAGAGACTCATTCCCCAATACTGTACCTGCCCCAAAATCCAGGAAAAATGGGCAAGGCTTGTGATTGACAGGTGGTTCCCACATTGAAACAACTGCTGCTGAAAAGACTGGAGGACAAGTAACCGACTAAGCTTTCCTGAACCACAGACCTCATGCCAGGGATGGAAATAAACCGCCAATCCTTTCCAGCAACCTCTCACCATTTTCTTTAGACTCTGATTGTAACATGTTAATATCAATTATAATAGTAATAATAATGTTATTACAATAATAAGGTTTAATATTACTGCATGTATATGTTTGCAAGGGTGGGTTGCAGTAGTGGCTGTTTGGGTTGATCATAACTACAAATGCAGTTATGCAAGCCACAATATTAGCAACACTGCTATAAAGTGACAGTGCAGCTTTGATGTAATGGATCTTGCTTAATTTTTGTTTACTGTAGTGGGATAGTTCATGTCTGAAGTCAGAAAATTCTCATACAATTTTGTTACTTGTCCAAGACGGAGAGGGGAGATCCAGAGAACTGCAATGTTTGTAAAAACAACAACAAAAGAAACACTCTCAGAACATATTGTTTCCCAGTAACTTGGGATCTCCAGTTTGATCTCAATGTAGTGTGTGATTATGTACAAATATAACATGAGTGGAAAAATAACTTTATCTTGGTTGGGTCTCTGCTTAACTCTATCACATAGGCAAACTCTATGTCCACCACCAGCTGAATAGGTCCATCTCAAAGAGGTACTGCCACAGGGGTGATTCTAGAGCAGTCAGTGTGAGAGAATGAAGAAGTGTTAAAGACCAGTATTAGGCGAGTAAAGGCTGTGCTATATAAATTAAATACATACTTCATAGAATGGCGGTAAATACAGTTTTAAGGATTTCATGGAATAGCAGGCACTCCCCCTAAATATTTTTCACTACCCTTTTTGCTACTCTCTCTTTACACACACACACAGCACTAAGAAATGGAAAGTCAGAGATACCCCAGTTCAATCCTAAACTTTCATATCTCACTGCCAGAAGAGCAGGAACTGTGAAATGATCAGCCTGCAGACTGGCCCTGCTAATCTTTAATAATGATGCTGAAAATAACAACAGGTGGCTGACTGAGATCTGAAGCAGTCTGAACAGGTGATAAATGATGAGCAAGCCTTCCTTAGAAGCAGCCAAATATCCACCTCTTCCTTCTACAGCATCACATTTTAACCATTAACGAATATTTCATGGTGCATAAGAACATTAATAAGAATATATCTTCCTCTGGTGTGCTGGATGACAGTGCTGAATGAAAGGCATCCACAGTAAAGGATGATGGCATCTTGCTATTAAAGATCAAATGGTCTTGAAGCTAATTGAGTAACAGTCTCTAAAACATGTCAATATTTTAAGGATTACTTTAAAAATAGCAGCTGGGTAAATTTTTCATGCATTTTTAGAAATAAAAAACAGCCTATTAGATAGTGTAGCTTGAATCAGTGAATCTGGAATAGAGATATCAATTCCAAGTAGCCATAGGGGTCCATGGGGGGAAAATTCCAAAAACAATTGTGGTGTAAAATCTTTTATTAGGACACTAAGTACTAACAGAGCTTTTGTTTTTTTGTTTTTGTTTTTTAGTTCCCCATGAAAAGAATGGAGGTAGAAGAAAAAAAGGGGCTTCAATGTGTAATGGAAAAGCCCCACTGGAAGCTATTTATTATAGTCTTAAGATGGAGAACAGGAAGTGTTATACAAACTTACTTGATTTAGTCTGAGTTAGATGACATCCAGAATTCAGGTTACGCTGGGCAGATAAGCAAGCAATGGCTGCTCTTCCTTTGAAAATATAAAAGCCAGCTGTAATTTGGATCTCCTTCTAGTACTAATTATAACAGACAGTCCCTTATAGGCAAAAAAAAATATGACATTCCTTTCTTTATAGAAGTTCCACCCCCTCCCCCCTTACATACCTAACATATGCACTGCTTTCTCCCTAGTGGGGACCCAAAGCAGTTTAGTTTGTTTGTTTTCCTCCATGTGAAAATTAATTTTGAATGGCACATAGGTACAGAAGCCAAATTGCATACAGGCCCTGTAACCATCAATCATTAGGTGGACAAGGTCATCTTTTATGCTACAAATCCCTTTCCTGGACAGTGAATTTGGTATTTTCTAAATAGGTAAAAATCATAGGTAACCATTTGGTCTAGTACTGTCATAGAAAAATTCATGATGTTTCAGATGAGGTTCAATCTGAAATCTGTTTTGCATCTAACATTGCTTAACACAAGTAAATAAAAGTAATTTTGCAATTTCTGTCTCATGACTCTTACAAACTGCACAGTGGAGATGTCCTGTAAAATCGTTTTACTTAACATCCATCCTAAAGAAGAGTTTTGGATAACTGGGAATCTTGTTCATAACTTCATGGCAATTCACTTGGGCCTAGTAAAAAGTACTGTATTGTTGTCTTTGATATAGCTAGAGGCATATCAAATATTGTTAACAGTGATGCCTGCTCTAATACTTACAAGTGGGACTATGCTACGCACTGTGTGGTAAATACAGCAGTAAGAAAATACATGTATCTCAATATAGTGATCCTAGTGAGTGAACAACTATGATCACACATTGATCTTCCTTGTCCTCAATTCATTTCAGTTCAGAACTGTATGATGCTCAGATCTCCCTTCTCACACATGTGTCAGAGTTTCATCATATACATATTGGTGCATATAAAATGCTGCAAAATCAACATCCTTTTATTTGGCTTGTGTCCATATTTTCAGCTACTCATCTGAAAAGCACTGCCCTTATGGGCAATATGACAAATACTAATTCAACATGTGTCTTCCACCCTCTAACCCATTTCTCACTCCAACTCTGATGAGTGATAGGGAAGATTCTAAAAATCAATAAAGTGAGTTCAAAAAGGCATCTCACTATATGAGAAAATCAGAGCCAAATGAAGATATGATCAGTACAGCACTCACTGATTCATGTTTCACATGCTTGTGAGCCTGCTTGTGGCTGATGCATTGATCCCAGGCACATTGCTATTCCTCTCTGTTTAGAAAGAAGTAGTTTCAACCCAGATACAATGCTGAAAACTGGATCAAATTAGAATAAAAGGGGAAGCTTTTGATATGAGATCAGTTCTGAACACTATACTCAAAATTATAGTTAACAGTGTGATTCTTTTAATGTAACATTCACAAAGACTTATGCAACCAGGACTCCATTTTTTAGAGGAAGAAAGAGATTAATGAAACTAATATGTACTCATGAAAACTTGTCTCATCCTTTTCAACAATCCCAAACTGATGTTAGTATCAACAAATGATTGTTAATATATGATGTTCATTCTAGGAGCTGGCCAACCCAATCCAGACATAAGTGGCAGCCAGCTGTGATGTAGCTGCCATGCCACTAGTAGATTTCCTGAGGACTTCGGCAAGCTGGAGTGTGGGGAGGGGAGGGGCATAGCTTGCCATGAGGGAGACGGTCGCCATGGCAATGCCGCTGGCATAGGCATGCAAGGGAGATAGAGGTGGAGGCAGTTGGAGGGGAGAGACAGCCCACCCCCCCACCCCCATTGGCCAGTCCTGTCG
This sequence comes from Heteronotia binoei, assembly GCF_032191835.1. Lineage (NCBI taxonomy): Eukaryota > Metazoa > Chordata > Lepidosauria > Squamata > Gekkonidae > Heteronotia > Heteronotia binoei. Next base: position 70,972,881 of record NC_083228.1, on the reverse strand, counting down.
CATGTGCTGCAGCTCATGACAGTCAGGGATGGGGAGAGGCAGCCTGAGAGAGGCTGATAGCCATCCCCAACCCACCCCAAACAGAGAACGGAGACAATGATGGGCAGACCATCACAGGCAAAGGAGAGACGTCTCACCAACATGGGGAGGGAACAGGAGTGAGGCTGGGCATGCGTGCACGAGAAGCCTGGCTTGGTGGCAAGGTGGGGGTGGGGGTGAGCCAGGACCACACGAGACCATGGAGAAGCCGTCAATCCCCTCACACCCTCCTGCTGTCAGAGACTCTGTCAATGGCAGGCAGACAAGCAGGAACATAAGAACATAAGAGAAGCCATGTTGGATCAGGCCAATGGCCCATCCAGTCGAACACTGTGTCACACAGTGGCCAAATTTTTTTTATACACACACACACACACACATACACTGTGGCTAATAGCCACTGATGGACCTCTGCTCCATATTTTTATCTAACTCCCCTCTTGAAGCTGGCTATGCTTGTAGCCCCCACCACCTCCTGTGGCAGCCCACCCCCCACCCCCATTGGCCAGTCCTGTCGCATGTGCTGCAGCTCATGACAGTCAGGGATGGGGAGAGGCAGCCTGAGAGAGGCTGATAGCCATCCCCAACCCACCCCAAACAGAGAACGGAGACAATGATGGGCAGACCATCACAGGCAAAGGAGAGACGTCTCACCAACATGGGGAGGGAACAGGAGTGAGGCTGGGCATGCGTGCACGAGAAGCCTGGCTTGGTGGCAAGGTGGGGGTGGGGGTGAGCCAGGACCACACGAGACCATGGAGAAGCCGTCAATCCCCTCACACCCTCCTGCTGTCAGAGACTCTGTCAATGGCAGGCAGACAAGCAGGAACATAAGAACATAAGAGAAGCCATGTTGGATCAGGCCAATGGCCCATCCAGTCGAACACTGTGTCACACAGTGGCCAAATTTTTTTTATACACACACACATACACTGTGGCTAATAGCCACTGATGGACCTCTGCTCCATATTTTTATCTAACTCCCCTCTTGAAGCTGGCTATGCTTGTAGCCGCCACCACCTCCTGTGGCAGAGAATTCCACATGTTAATCATCTTTTGGTGAAGAAGTACCTCCTTTTATCCATCCTAACCCGACTGCGCAGCAATTTCATTGAATGCCCATGAGTTCTTGTATTGTGAGAAAGGGAGAAAAGTACTTCTTTATCTACCTTCTCCATCCCATGCATAATCTTGTAAACCTCTATCATATCACCCCACACTCGACATTTTTCCAAGCTAAAGAGCTCCAAGCGTTTTATCCTTTCTTCATAGGGAAAGTGTTCCAAACCTTTAATCATTCTAGTTGCCCTTTCCTGCACTTTTTCCAATGCTTTAATATCCTTTTTGAGGTGCGGTAACCAAAATTGCACACAGTATTCCAAATGAGACTGCACCATCGATTTATATAGGGGCATTATGATACTGGCTGATTTGTTTTCAATTCCCTTCCTAATAATTCCCAGCATGGCGTATCAAGTGCAGGAGTTCGCTGTCATAGACGGTGGCTGGAATGTTTGTCTGGAAGTGAGCAGCCCAGCAGCAGACACCCCACCACCCAGAAACCCCCTGTATTGCCCTGACGCCCCCTGCCATGTGCATGCAACACCTCTCCTGGGGGCCACAGAACTCAGAGTGCGAGTGCATCAGCTGCAGAACTCTGAGTCCACTTCATCAGCCCTCCCCCTTAGAGCCCTGTGCACAACAGCTCTGTGGGGTTGGGTAGACTGTCAGCCCATGCAGGGGGGCAGCATGGCGGCTCATAGACCATCCCCCCCAAAAAAAACCAAGTCTGCCCACCCTCCCAGGCATTCCCTCGGAGAGGACACTGATGGGGGGTGGGGTTGCCCAGGGAATGTGCAAGCAGGAGAGACAACAGAGGGCACAGCTCAGACTTTGTTTTTCCAGAACAGAGTGCAACAGTCTCTCTGGCGTGTGCTGGGCAGTCTCACTGTGGACGGGGCTCCATTCCGAGTGGCAGACAGAAACAGCTGAGGGAGTGGGGAGCGGGGCGGTGGAGCAACACACACAAAAGCACCTGTGTTGGAGTCCCACCTGCAAAACAGAGATAAAGATCAAGAGCACCTGCATGGGCAGCAGCTGGAAGAGCAGACTGCATTTCAGCCGGGCGCTCTCTTAAAGGGACAGTCTCTGATCCACCTCCCCGCAACAGGGCAGCTGCCACACACACACACACACCATGCCGTGCCAGGGGTTGGAACCGCAGCAGAGGGCAGACCAAGGGAAGGGAGCAGGCGGCAGCACACGGGAGCGGGGTCAGCAAATGCCCCCTGCTGGAGCCCACTGCCTGAGACGCTCACACACCAAGCGGTCGAGAGCAATGGGAGGGGAAGGCTGGGGGAGGGACAGTGGAACTTACCCAGCCATGGGCGACAGTTGCCTCCGGGAGCCTGGAACCCGTGGAGACCTGGAAACAAGAGCAGTTAGCCCTAGGGGAGAGACCTCTCTCTCCCCCTCGCAAGTCAAAGATACTGTTAAAGCAACCGCAAGTGAAAAACCCATCACCAACATGCCTGCCTGTCCCTCACTCTAAGTCTGTATGGCTGGGAGCTCACCGGCAGAGTTTCCCACCACAAGCTCCTCTCCATAACAACGGAGTTGTGCGAGGCCACAGCAGAAGTATTTCTAGGAGGGGGGAGACGGCGATTGGGTGCTGGGGAGGGAACTTGTCAGCCTGAGGTGCGAGGGGATTGGCGAGGCAATCACACTGCTCCCTAAGGGGTTTGCGAGCTTCTGCAGTGGTGGAGGCGACCTTTGTTTTTGGTTTCAACAAGTGCCTATGGGACATGCCGCTATTTTTGCCGGTGTAAAGTTGTGCCTCTCGAAGGGGGCATGTCATGGGCCAAACTGCTCAGGAAGCTGCCTAAGCCTGGCTGCACCCCCAACTCCACCCCCTCATTCGCCTGAATGCCATGCTCCGCCTCACTTCTGCCCATGCTTGGGTGCAGCCCTCAGGCACTGCTGCCCTTGGGCGGAGTGGTGCTCGGGTGGCCACCCGTCCACATAACTCCCCCCCCCCACTGTGGTGGCACCGATCGTACATTGGTGCAAACCCTTCTTGCGCCCACGTAGCAGCTCGTCTGCTCCCAAAAGACTCCCCCCCCCCCGGATTGTGCTGTAAAAGAGTTTTGATAAGATTTCAATAGGCTACTTTGGGTCTAGAAATGTTTTCCCTTCTACATCAATAGACAGGAATGTGAATTCTGGAAATATAGCAGACAGCTGGGCTTGGATGAGGAATGGAAGCTGGGTGATAGCATCTAGCCCAGTTATTGCTGGCAGGCTTGGTTCTGAAGAGTCCTTCCTCAAAGCCCCAAACAACCATGGAAAGCACTCTGCTTTCCTCCGCTTGCCTTTTACTGACAGAAACCAAAATTTGAAGGCTGGCAATACTACTGTGATTATCTAGCAGAAGCAATGGCCACAGTACTGTTCCTTAAAGGTACAGAAATACAGGTTCTATTTCTATTCATTTTGGCAAGGGAGTTAAGCCCCAATGTATTTTTTTTTTTAAGATTTTGATTTTTTTTCAAATGTAGGTCTTTCCTCAGATTTGTAGAAAGACTTGTCCCATTCTCTGCATTTAAGTATCCACAGATGGTGCCATGTTGACAATCAGATATATTGACACTTTTCTGTATATTAACTTCCTCTTGTCTAAATTACAACTTCAGGAGGGGTACCATTTAGCCAAATACGATTTCTATGATTAGCATAATTATATGTGCTTGCTTGGAATAGTAAGGGGGACCCCAACATGTGCCATTCAGTCTCCAGCTTCTTGACCTTGAAGCATGCTAATGATATTTCAACTATGTGCTCAAGTCTAAAAACCTGAAGGGAAGTGTGGACTTGAGAGATTATTGAATTTCATTAGTGTCAAGAATCTGTCATGTTTGGCGCATTCCTCTGTCCTGTGTCAAATTTCATGCTTCGTAATAACCCACAAGACTACAACATCTTCTATTAAACATTATCATTTTTTTTTTTAAAAAAAAAAAGATTTTTGGAAGGTAAATGGTGGAACTAGAAAATGTTCTTCTCTAGGTAAGAGAAGTGTGTTCAAATTTATATAATCGCTTCTCCTATTTGTGCTAATTATCCTCCCCACCACCAGTAAAATAGTATAATTTCAATCTAATCTGTGCTGCTCTGGCTAAAATGTCCCCTTTAATTCTTTGGGGGAAAGTTGGCATAGGAGGTATTTGGTATCAAAACTCATATGGCAAAGGAAAGCAAAAGGTGTTTAATATGGTTGATGGTAAGGCAAAGGAACTGCCTGTTTCTTGGCATTGTTGGAGTGAACAGTTGGATTTATTCATCGTTTTCTCTGTTTAGTTGTACATGTAGATTACTCATCTTGTATATATAGTAATTAGCTGCTTTTCTTCTTCCTCAATTTGTGATCAGGGCACTCTCATGACGAACAATAATTTTCTGCTTCCTGAGACCATTTCATTACTACTCAATTAGTACATATTTCACAACAACATTTACACACCAGCTGTGAGTCAACTTCAGAAGACTGCCTTTAATAACATATTTTTAATTAAGACTTGCATGCCTTGAAGTACTTACATTTTGGAAATAATTCATATTAACTAAAGATTACCAGCCAAGCTAGATATCCAATCAGCTAATTATCTTTAAATAATCAAAATATGATCTCTGTCAAGTGCTGCACAATGGGTGTTCTGTCCTTGTAGTGGGTTGCTATTGCTCCACTAGAGAATATCAAAGCCATTTTCTTCATAGCTAGAATTGCGTCTGATAACACCTTAGAGACCAAAAAGGTTTTGGGGGTATGAACTTTTAAGAGCAAAAGCTCCCTTCATCAGATACAAGAACAATAGCAAGCAGCTGTGCTTGGTTGAGTCATGGAAGTTGGGTAATAGATAATGAAGGGAGATTTGACTAAGATGTTCATGTGCATGTACCCAGTATATATATATATATATATCCCAGATATATATGGTATCTGGGATTTTTTGAGATACTGGGAAATGGGTCCCCAAAAATATTGGGGATTACTGGGATTTTCATGAGCCAGCATTTTAAGGCTCCCAAGAGCTGTTTTTTCTCTTTAATTTCACTGTGTTTTTGTGTCTTTATGGTGCTTGATATCGGCTTGCCATGTGGTTTCGGCTTTCACTGTGGCCTTTGGTTTTGTTGGACTTGGAACACTATGTTCTTTACTTAAATTGGTTTGTGGTGGGTTTGTGGCAGATTGTTGGGTTTGACATTGCCTTAGATTCCTAGAGTGCACATTGGCTGGATTCTGACTTTACATTTGTTGGGGTTGCAACAGTATTCCTGTTCTGTTTGGCTTGTAAGATTCTCTGGTTTAAAATTGGTTGGATTCTCTTATTTGATATTTATTGTATTAGACCTGCCACATTGTCCTGTGCTTCTGCTGGGATTCCCTGATTCTGCATTGGTACTTTGAGCTTTATATCTTTGTTTGCATTGGGAGACTTTTGATCAGCAGTCACTTTACTTGCTCTTTAGTGTTTGGTTACTATTTGCCCTGGAGAAAGCTTGGCATTTGCCCCCAATGGGAAACATGGAGAATAGTCGAGGGCATCTTGTTCAAGGCTTCATAGGCTTGAACCTCTTGATCCAATTCACTTGTAACTTTGCATTATTTAATTGACAGTCACCAGCAACTCCCCTGCAAGGCAATATCAAACAGCTTAAAAAACAGCTCCTCCAGCAGCCCAGAAAATTTCCTATATGGAATAATGGAGCCAGACAATATCAGAATTCCTCTAAAAACCCAGATCTGAATACCAAACTGGTATTTGGAACTTGGAAAACTGGGAATACCTATATTTTGCTCCCTCATATCCAGATCTGAAAAATATTGCTTTTTTCAAACTTCACATCCCTAATTTCATTCAAGAAAGCTTGTAGCCCAAACATTTTGTAGCTCTTTAGATTAAAATGTAGCTGTTCTGCTGCAGATCAAAATGGCTATCCTCTGAAAAGATTTTATTCCATAGGGATTTAACATACATTGGTTAAAACTAATTCCCTGTGTATTACTATTCAGATCTGTCTTTCTGTTGATTGATTTGCTACAAGCTATCACGTGTGCCAAGATCATATGCAAAATTACATCCCAATAACAGTGGTTATATTGTTGTCTAGGATCTGAAAATCCACACTGTGCCATGAAAGTTTGCTGAGTCACTTAGTTTCAGTCCAATCTACCTCTCATAGTTATTGTGAGGAGAAGAGAGTGATGTAAACAATCTGCTTTGGGTGCCCATTGAAAACAAAAGTGGTTATAAATGAATAAATACATACATTTGCTGCACAATCTAACTGCTATCATGTGGCATAGAGTTCCTCCTTTCTAAGTCTCATTATTGCCAAATGTATGTACATCACAATCTAGCCCTGAATGAATGCTGGGGGACAGTGGACCATCTAAACCCTCTAGCAGGTGTGACTGAGTGAGTGTGTGTGTGTGGATAGGATAATATACATAATGCATAATTGTAGATTTTATCACTTTATTTTCTGTTCCATCCTGTAAAACCTAAGCTGGAAAGTAAATATTTCTCTATAACCAGACACAATGATTTGGTGTGGAAATGGGAGATGGAGAACCCAATTCATCCTTGGGGGGAAAATCAATCATTCCAATTTAGTCTTAGCATGTAGCTTCTATATTATCTATTGATTTTCTCCTCTGACAATCAACTACACACTGGAAAGCAAGGATGGATTATGGCCCACGTCCTACTTCTAAGTTCATCAGCTGTCACAGAAATCTATATCATACAGCATTAGTGAAACAAATGGTACATAAAGACACTTACTGATTAAACTAGTGTTGAATTGAAAGAAGGTTGATTAGAAATTCCATCTCAACATGCACTATATCTAGAGTTCAGCAATTTTTCCATTTTAAATATACAAGATTTCATTTATTTTTTTGGCATGACATTGCTTTCATTTAACATTTTGGAACATCAACAACAGAATGTTTGTTTTACACTTTCATTCATTAGAGAACTTCTTCAGCTATAAAGCTATGTGAGCCAAAAAGTTTGTGGAAAGCCAAACATATTACTATACTTGCAGCTATTCTGTTTGGAACTATTCAATGGGAGAAGAGAAGGAAGACAGGTAGCCTGTCCTAAGGGCATACCTTTAAGCTGTTTTAGCTCTAGGAGTGCAGCTACAGTATAGGGTAGCAGTAAAGGTGTATGAACACTTCTTGATTATTTCCATAGATACCACTGTCTTACAAAAAAAGTGACACTGCCTGTTTGGGACGTTTATCTGGAAATGCGAATAGTCAGTCAGTCAGTCAAGATTTATTGCAGTATCGAGCCATTTACAGAAATATAAAATACTGGGAGTACATGAAGTACAAAATAAAAATGTATATATACATGGGTCTCTTGTTAGGATATCAATTACATTAAAACTATATTAAAATCCAATTAAATAGGAGAGTGGAAATGTGAATATGCAATTGCAATTTATTTAGATTTTTTATACCCTGCTTTTGTCTGTTTAAAATATTTATATGCCTGCCTTTCTCTTGAACATCTCAGGACTTCTCTCCAGTGGTAGAGAAAGGCATAAAACACCATTCTTCCATCCATTTTAAATTCACAACAACACTGTGGGGTAGGTGAGGCTGTTAAAGGCTGACTGTCCAAGATTACCCAGTGAACTTCCTTGGCAGAAGTAGGGATGGGTATGAACTGGCTCATGGACTAGAGTTTGTGATGGATTTTGGCTAGCTTGTGGTTTGCAAGCTGAAGTTCACTGCAGGTCAACCGGAATTTTCATGAAATTTTCATGAACTTTCAAGCAGGTTGTGGAGGTTCATGCTGCTTTGTGAATGGATACATTTCCAGACAGACTGCCCCTACTCAAACAAAATGTTTGCCAAAGTTTAAAACAACATGCGGGGGGTGGTGGTGGAATTTTCCAGCCTTGGAAATACTGTTGTCAGTTTCAAACTAGTCATTTCAATTTCAAGAGGCCTCCCCCTACCTTTAGCAGCATTCCTTTGTGTTCATGTCCCATTTTCTCACACAAGGCTTGCAAAATCACACACACACACATGCGGACTTGTGACTCTGTGCTTTGTATTGTACTGGATCTTCTGGGCTTGCAAAAATACCTCCCTTGCTTGGTTTGTGATTGAGCTATCATTGCCACATTGGCACTGATCCAGAGGAGTTAGCCATATTAGTCTGTTGCTGAAAAACAGTAAAGAGCTTAGTAGCACCTTAAAGACCAACAATATTTTTTGTAGTACAAGTTTTCAAGAAACACAGCTCTCTTCGTTTGATCCATGGAGGGTTTGTAGAATTTTGGAGGGCTCGTCATTTTGTAAAGTTTTGCCTACTGTGTATTCACCTTGAATTTCTGAGAATATTGCTATTCCCAACCTTGAGGAAGTTTCTGTGAAACAAGCCACACAGATAGTGACTGCTTGTTGTTGGGATTAGCTCTTCATGACCCTTTGGGGATTGCTAGACTACTTGAAATACCTTTAAATCAACACAGAAGACTTAAAAAACACTTTTGACCCCTTATGTCTATAATTGGAACTCTTGAAATAATTTTCTACTTGTAAAAGAAGACTGTTCAATATAGTTTTTGATAAATAGTTTATTGTATTATGAATTTTCATAGTAATTTGGGGTCATGATACCATATGGTGTTTCTTTTGCATGCTCCATACATAGCCTTCTTCCCCTTGTTTTGGCCCACCTGGAGGTTGGCAACTTTATAATGTAAGGACATTCATTGAGCTCTATAGGAAAGAAACAACTAGAGTGGATTCAGAGCAGAAAATATTCAGCCAGGATGTGTGTTGCCAACATATAACACTGTTGCTCACTAAAACATGTCTGCTGAAGTTTTTCATTTTTTTAAAAAAAATTGCTCCTAAGAAAGCTGGTTCCTTAGGTTCCTTGGAGAGATTTGCCAAAGAAAGTAGTGGATTTCCAAGCCTGAGGGGTAAAGATATATTGGTTTAAAAGAAATATTTAGCTCTAGTAAGGAATTATGTCTTGATATTCCTCAGGATTATTTCCTACTTGAATGTTGCTATAGAGCAAGGTAATGTCTGTTTAGGGAAAAAGTCCATATCCGTAGCTTTAGTTTGACATGGACCAAGTCCACACTAGACCTTTAATCCTGTTTTAGCCCTGTCACCAAACTGACATTCTACACTAAAATCAGAGAATCAGAGAAAGCAACTCTATGATTCTATGATTTTAGGGTAGAATGTCAGTTTAGGGACAGGGCTAAACCAGGATTAAAGATCAAGTGCAAAATTTCAACCATTTTTCTGTGACCTCAAGGGGTGATAATTCTATATCAGCTTCCATAATGTCTACTTTTCTTTTAAAATACTAATAACTTTGTTTTCAGTTCTCACATATATGACAAGACATAGCGGTTTTACTTCAATACAAGCTCTTGGTTAACCTAGGCAGTGACAGCGGCTACAAGGCTTGCTAACAAAGTCAGGATCATTATCACGACTAAATGGCACTTAACAAGGTGTTTGGTTTCATAATAATATTTACAGTAAATGAGAATGAAAGGGACTTTTGTACAAAATTCTGCATTTTAGTAGCTTGGGTTTCTTGCCATGGTTCAGACATACAGGACAGAAACTGAGATCAACTTTGTTTTGCCTCCTGCTTTTGAACTAATAGAATATCTCCCCTCTAAAACACATATGTGGTGCACACACATATGCACACACACACACACAGCATGTTTTTCAGAAAGCAATTTTTATTAATGAATTGCCTCATCCAACTAAATATTCCCTGTTGAACACCATGATGACAGTTAATATAAAAAGGAGAGGAAAAACAACATCTTGACCAAGTTCAAGGTGATTATTCAGCTTCATAATCCATGTCTCCCCTCCCCCATCCTTCCTTCAATTTTTTTTCCGTCACAGGTGAAACTGCTTAGTGTTAATACTTTTTCATCATAACATTTATCTTTCTGGGGAAACAAGTTGCGGGATGTCTAGAAAATACAAATATGTCATGGCAAACATGCATAAAAGACCAGCTAATGTGCCTCTTTAAACTACTCATCCCATGGTTCCTTCAAGAAAGCTTATTTAAGTACATGAGTTTCCACAGACTGGTGCACCTGTACATGACAAGCATTTATCAGACAGACAGTAACTGAATGTTACTGAATGTTCAACAAACCCTGTCATCCTCCTAGAAATCCAAATATGAACAGAATTAATACTACCATTGAAAAACCAAGGGGTAATTGTGTCAGCCAGCTAATTCAAAATGAGTGTCCTGCAGATTAAGGCATATAACTTTTTATCATGAGAGTTATTATCAAAAGCCTAGAGAATTTAAAAAAAATCAATAAAAATAACTTCAGCCAGATATGTTCAGACTGTTTTATTGATGATGATGGATACAATCCATCCAACTTTCCTCAAAAATCCTATAGGCTACATCTATACAGGAGCATCAAAATGAACCCCTACTATAGCAGCAGTATCAAGCAGAGCAGGAACAGGAACAGGGGAATGGCATCTGTTTAAACCTGTTTCCATTCTGTGTGCTACTACCAATATCTCCATCCCCATTTGTCCCCTTTTTCTCTACAGTACCCACAGAAAAGCACAACAAAAAAAAGACATTTTGGCAGCCCCTTTGGCTCAGAAATCCCTTTCCCTTTCTCTACTGAGCCATGCTATGATGCTAAAGTTTGGGTCATATGAGAAAGTAGGAGGGGGAGGACAAAAGAGAGGGTAATTACATATGCCAGCAAGCTGTCCCATGCCATTCTGAAAATGAAACTTAGCTCTCTTCCCCAGTGGCCATCCTCCTGGAAATGCCACCCACAGCCACCCTGCTGTAAACTTCCACCTCCCCTTTAAATTGTAGTTAACTATGTTCTTGTTTTCTCTGGATTAAGGGGGAGGAGGTGTGATAGGATCCAGATGAGTTGGGTTTGGATTTAGAACAGTATTTGAATGTTCCTGTTTACTGTGGAGTCTTCTGATCACCCACATGAGGAAAATATCTTTCTGTTTAATCAACTATAGTTATCCTGGAATTCATTTTGACTCTTTGTTGGATGCAAAAGCTGATATCATATTCAGATCTCCTCAGAGTAATCTACATCTGCCACAAAAATAACTTTAAGGGGAAATGTTCCCTTTAAGAAAATGAAAACTTGTCAAAAATGTAGACCAAATCAACATATTTTAAGCACAATAAAACATTCAAGATTCATTATGAATTCAAGATACGAAGTGAAGCACTTATCACTTATTCTAGATTTTGTTGAAAGGTAAAGTGTTTCCTGTCAATCATAAACATTAATTCTTTAGAAATATGAGTCTTTTCCTCTTTGAAATAGATAAAAAGGGCTCATATTCAAACAAATTATTAAGCTTTTTTCATACACAGCCAAGAGAAATACAGCAGCTTTTGTTTCTGGGGTGGTTACTAAGGTATCTAGAAGAAATGAAAGCCACAAGAAAACATGTTATGCAAATAGTTAATTTTGCACTGACATACAAGAGAATTTGGGGAGTTCACTAACTTGATTTAAACATAGGTGGTTCTCATAAGTTTTTTAAGCCATAGGTTGAAATGGCAAAAATATTTGATTTACAAATTTAACTTTGACAGGACAAAGAGATGTCAATATTGATGCCTTTTTTCTGGGTTTGAGAATAAATGTAGTTTTAGTCTAACCTGCACCTCTGCTGTCTGACTATACCTTTGTTCCTTTGATGACTCCAAAAGGTCGGCCAATGCTTCCTCATTAATTTTTAATTATTAGAAAACAATTCCCTAATTAATGGGTAATAGTCATTTTGGAAAGTTCTACAGGATTCAGGAAGTTAAATACTTTTAAAATTTGGAAATCATTTGTTTCAAGGAAAGTTCTTTGCAGTCAGTTTGATATTTTCTGTTCTTTAAATAAGTGGTCAGGCCATGTGCTTAGACCTTCAGTAGATCATGGAGCCTCCTAGAACTGCCCTGTTTTTTTCTTCCATTTGGAAAGACTTGCTGTGATGGATTGCACCAGGGAAACAGGCTATTAAAATACTTCAGAGTCAGAGAGTTTAGGAGTTAATCTTCCCTTGAGTGGAGAGCTAATGTGATTGGTTGCCCTACATGCTTTATCATTGGCCAGCACCAGCTGTTAGAGAAATAAAAACAACTGTTCTGGAGGCAGGGTCGGTGCTAGGCTTTCTGGTGCCCTAGGCGAATCACCCACTAGTGCCGCCCCCCATTATTAAAAAAATATAAGGAAAATTAAGAGCGCCAAACTGGAAACTTTTCACATTTTTAATTTACTGATTTTTTTTGTGATATGTTATAAAAAAATGTGAAAATAAGTGCTTGCTGGCCACACCAGGAAAGAGGGTGGCAGGATAGGATGAGATGGGAGACCAAGTTCCACATTGGGGAGAGGGGGGTAGCTTGGCTTTGTTGAGGGCAGCTTGGTGATGGGAGAGGACAAAGTGACAGTGGTCAGGAGCCAGAGTAATGCATCTGGGAGGGGGCACTCAGTGGTGCCCCCTAGGCCAGGTGGCGTCCTAGGTGACTGCATACTTTACCTTCTCCCACACACCGGCCCTGTCTGGAGGGAAAGAGGTCTTTTGCATATGGTCTTTTGTCTGGCTCAGTAGCCAAAGAGTTGGTTTTTGAGGGAGGAGACATTTAGAGTCAGTGTTTTCTGACAGGTGATAGTCAGAAAGGTACTTCAACAGAGAGAAGCTCCTTTGTCTTTATTCCAGTTTAACTACTCTGAAGGAGAATATAGATTTTCTACGATACTGCTTTACTCAGATTTGGCAAGAGTTGACTGGGCAGTTAGGTGGAAACTCCCAATAAAGCTAAATGGCAAATGTTATTATTGCTTCTCAGGGAAAAGAAGAATAATTCCTGCTGGTGAATAGGGGTTGCTCTGAGGAGAACCTGGGTCTGGACAGAGAATGAGCTTTGGACAACCTCAGGAGTTACTTGGAAGCTGTAACATCTGAAGGGAGAAACCAGATTTCTGAAGGGAAAAATCTCAAAACTATCAGCAAATAATGTTCTACAGAAGAAACATTATTAAGAACTGTATTAGAGCGGAACGAAGCTACACTTGCACTCTCTTGAATGTGATTTATATCTGTATATGTTAGAAAGTTTTTACCTCAGCAATCTCTGAACCTTGACTCTTCCACACATGTGCACACACACACTCACACACACAAGGAATAAGACCCATTGTGAAGAAAAACAACAAGTTCTAGAAATATGCTCTGGGTGAGTGCCCCCCTTGCTGTCTTTGCACCTACCCAAGTGAAGGCACTCACCCCCCCCCCCCACTCTTGCTGTCTTCCCACCTACCCCCAACCCTTGGCATTCACTCAACTCCCCACCCTCACTGTCTTCCCGCCCACCCCACAACTGAAACAGATGCCGGCTTTCCATTCACCCCCCCACTCACATATGTGTATGTGTGAGTGTGTCCCCATGTCTGTGGTGGCTCAAAGCCCTGAAACAGATCCAGAAGGGAGAGAAGAAGAATAATTATGGTGGGGGGAGGGCATGATGATGGCCACACAGATGCCATCTGTGGCGCAGCATTTCTTTTGTTTTCAGTGCATTGTTGCTGCCTTTTCCTTTCATATTCAGCCTTGTGGCAATTAGCTTCAGCATGAGCTTGTGGTGTGATCTGTTTTTTGATCTGGCATGGTTGTATTATGGTACAACATAATGTATGCGCCCCAAGGCAGTCATTTTCTGTAGGGGAATTTATCTGACTTCAACTTTCCATCTCCTCACCCTTCCTGCAGCTTCTACCTAAGAAAAGTGCAGTCTTTCTCCATAGTGTGGACCAAAGCAGAAGGGAAGCATCCTCAGCATGGTATAATGACACAGCAGCCATTTTCTCCAGAGGAGCTGATCTCTGCCATGTAGAAAGCATTTATAATTCTGAGTGATCTCCAGCCCTCATCTGGAGATTGGCAGCAATGGTTCATCAGGCAGAAACGGCTGCTTTGCAGGGTGGAGTCTATGCCATGGTACCTGTCTGAGATCCCACTCCTCTTCAAACCCCACCCTCTTCACCCTTGAAATCTCCAGGAATTTTCCAACCTGGAGATGGCAACCCAGCCAAACATCAACCTACTTTGATCTTTCCTGACTTCAGTTTTCTATCTCCTCCCTGCAAGCCTCCACCTAAGCCAGATGACAGAGAAGACACAGAGAAGTATCAGAAATGTGTCTGTCTCTAAGGTAATACTGCTTTTGGCAGTTTGTTCAACATTCCATGGCCTGCAGTAGGTGAGGGCAGGGGAGTCAGCCAATAGGAGGTCAGAGATACTGACTGAGCCATGACAGGCCAGTGGTTTATGGAGGGCATGAAATGCACCTGTAAGTCAATGGGAGAGCATATATATTACCTGCCTGTTTAATAAAATTTATTAAAAAAAAAAAAAAAGTTAAACTGCTTTGAGTTCCATTTCAATAAGGGTTTAAATATAAGACAAGACAGTTGTATTTTCTCTCAAGTCACTGGGCTGAATAAAAGCCTAAACTACTATCTAAAAGGTGAGGCATTTTCAGTACTCAATATGGAAGGTACACACTGTTGAGAAGAGCCTTTTTGCCAATGATTTTATGTCAGCTCACTGCCAATGTTGATTACTAATACTGTGATCGTTAAATTTGGATATATGTATTTCATATATGTTTTTCACATTTATCTTTTATAATGCATTTGCCAATTAGCTATGATTTGCTTTACTTGTTATTTAGCCCATGTAACCTTAGAGTGGACTGGAGTGTGCAACAGACTCACAGGCAAGCCAAGGCCTCCCTTTCCACTTGACCTTGAAACACAGGTGTTTATCTGAAGCGGCTGGAAATTATGGTTTAGAGTTTTATTTTCAAAGAAAGACACTGAGTGACTATGAAGGGGAAACTGAGCACATAATAATTCAAATGCTTTTGTGCACCTGGGTTGCTGATGTCATTAACTGCCATACCTAGAGTATGTGTCTGGCCTTATTATTATGAGGTCAGTTCTAATAAGAAACATCTTGCTGTGAACATGGATCTTCTCCATAAAGTCTTTATTTGATTCAAATCAGCTGATTTGATGAGAGCTGCACAGAACCTGACATACACACTATTTCAATATATAAGATATACACGTTTTAAGTATTTCAGTATAAAAGATATACTCTCTTTTGTAGCTTGATTCAGTCACTGAGGTGAACTGAAGTTTTGGTGGGGAAAATCTGCCTGTTGAGTTGGGGAGATATTGGGATCTGCCATACTTGCATATTTAGAAAATATGACTTAAGAAATTCACATTTGAAGGAACACCTTTCCCTGTACAAAGCTATGTGACATCTCTAGTCATCCCATCCAGCTTTCTTTCTCCATTCATAGAATCATAGAGTTGGAAGGGACCCCCAGGGTCATCTAGTCCAACCCCCTGCACATGCAGGAAACTCACAAATACCTCCCCCCAAATTCACAGGATCTTCATTGCTGTCAGATGACCATCTAGCCTCTGATTAAAAACCTCCAAGCAAGGAGAGCCCACCATCTCCCGAGGAAGGCTATTCCACTGAGGAACCGCTCTAACTGTCAGGAAGTTCTTCCTAATGTTGAGCCGGAAACTCTTTTGATTTAATTTCAACCCATTGGTTCTGGCCCTACCTTCTGGAGCCACAGAAAACAATTCCACAACATTCTCTACATGACAGTCCATCAAGTACTTGAAGATGGTGATCATATCACCTCTCAGCCACCTACTCTCCAGGCTAAACATCCCCAGCTCCTTCAACCTTTCTTCATAGGACTCAGTCTCGACCCCTCACCATCTCCGTTTCCCTTTTCTGGACCCATTCCAGCTTATCTATATCCTTCTTAAAATGTGGTGCCCAAAACTGAACACAACACTCCAGGTGAGGTCTCACCAGAGCAGAGTAAAGTGATACCATCACTTCACATGATCTGGACACTATACTTCTGTTGATACAGCCCAAAATTGCATTTGCCTTTTTAGCCACAGCAATTCACTGTTAAAAGAACATAAGAGAAGCCATGTTGGATCAGGCCAATGGCCCATCCAGTCCAACACTCTGTGTCCAAAAAAATTATACACACACAGACACACACTGTGGCTAATAGCCACTGATGGACCTCTGCTCCATATTTTTATCTAATCCCCTCTTGAAGCTGGCTATGCTTGTAGCTGCCACCACCTCCTGCGGCAGTGAATTCCATGTTGACTCATGTTCAGCACATGAGCCACTAAGACCCCTAGATCCTTTTTGCACATACTACTGCAAAGACAAGTCTCCCCCGTGAGATAACTATGCATTGGATTTTTCCTACCTAAATGCAGAACTTTACATTTATCCCTGTTAAAATTCATTTTATTGGTTTTAGCCCAGTTTTCCAGCCTGTCAAGGTCATCCTGTATCCTGTTTCTGTCTTCTATTGTATTTGCAACCCCTCCCAATTTAATATCATCTGCAAATTTAATAAGTATTCCCTCTATTCCTTCATCCAAATCATGTATAAAAATGTTGAACAAAACAGGTCCCGGGACAGATCCTTGAGGCACTTCACTTGTCACTCCTCTCCAAGAGGTTGAGGAACCATTCACAAGCACTCTTTGGGTGTGATCTGTCAACCAGTTACAGATTCACCTAACAGAAACAGGATCCAAACCACATTTTACCAACTTGTCAACAAGGATAGTATTCTTTCAGGTAAGCAAGTGAGAAGGCCATTGCTCATTTGTGAGTCTCGTCCCCCCAGCAGCCCATATATTATAGAACATCCTTACGGAAACTGCATAAAGTTCCTACTGTGATGGCTCTCTGGAAACATTATCCATTTGAGTTGTTCAGAAAGATATATGGGAAATCTCTGATGCCCTGAAGTATTGAATCTTTGGGTTTAAATTGGGATAACAGTTTCTGTTCTTTTAGGCTTTTTAAGAATAATGTCTTCTTGTTCTATCATTTTAATTTATTTGGGGGTCTATGTGTTTGGAAAAAGTGGGATTATAACTATTTTTAACAAGAATAGAACACATTTGGCAACAGAAGGAAGCACAATCATTAGCAGAACAGATCCGTGAGATCCAACCCATTAAAAGCTTCATATTTATGATTATCTATTCTTCCTGTGTATGCCTGTTTCAGGCTACAATATACCTTCAGCTGAGAAAGGGGGAAAGTTTGTATTAACTAGTTCTGAAATCAATGAGGTATATACTTATCCTCGTAACTTCATCCTTATAGTGCTAATAAAATAAAGTGATAAAGATAAAACAGAAATCAACTGATAGAGCAGTATTTGGTTAGAAAGGTGTAAGGGAGAAATTTAGATTGGTTGAGAGAACTAAATACAGGATACACATTGAAGGTAAAGGTAGTCCCCTGTGCAAGCACCAGTTGTTTCTGACTCTGGGGTGACGTCACATCATGATGTTTTCACGGCAGACTTTTTATGGGGTGGTTTGCCATTGCCTTCCCCAGTCATCTACACTTCCCCACCAGCAAGCTGCATACTCATTTTACCAACCTCGGAAGGATGGAAAGCCAAGTCAACCTTGAGCCAGCTACCTGAACCCTGCTTCCACCAGGTTCGAACTTAGGTCATGAGTGGAGCTTTCGAATATAACATTGCAGCTTACCACTCTGTGCCATGGGGCTCATTGGATAGACATTATGGAGCTTATAAACATCAGTTATATAAATCAAAATTATCTCCTAAATTTTTATAAAAATTACATTTTCCAAATTTGAGGGGTGGGAACGGAAATTTGGAAATTACAGCAACATATTTTGACCCAAAGATGGTTAAGAGTTTTTCTAGTACAGTTAGTTATTGTTGGAGCAGGTTTTAGGATTAGTATTATCAGTATTATCAGATAATTATTGTTTGGTGTAAAACCTTGGATAAATAATTTAAAAACTGTCATCCCATGCACATCATTTCTTAAGAGAAATACTCCCCCAAGTTGCTTTTAGATCCAGCAGGGGAGAAAGAACCAATATTGTGTTTTACCCTATTAGTTGTGGTAGACGCTAAGGGGGAGCTAGGTTGGGAAAATGGGTTTTAGGACTAGTGTACACCTTCCTTGCTGCCCCAGAATTGTGGCCCTCATCTAAATCTCTCCCCTGTAGCTGCTTTTCATATTCATCTAAATCTCTCCCCTGTAGCTGCTTTTCATATTCATGAATTTCTGCTTTCGTATAAAAAATATCCTTGAGAGATTCAATGACTACAGTTTGACTGCATCACTATTCCCTCTTAAATTGCTTGTTTTTATAGAAATTGCCCACACTATTAACTTGCAACAGCTTGCATTTTAAACACATTCTCAAAGAAAACTCCATGTTCCATATTTCTGTGAAAAATCATTCAGAAGGACAAGAACATGCTATGTACAGTGTGTGAATAAGTGCCTAAGCAGACAATTCTGCAGAGGCCACAGAGGAGATTGTTTGCAGCACCTGTAACTTGGTTATTAAGAAAATAAAATTTCTAGGTACAAACACATAAAAATGCCACAATATGTACAGTGCTTTTACAAGCAACCTGTCATTGGCAGCCTTCACAAACCTTTTTGCTCTTTCCCCTAAAGTGTTCCATTTATTAGAGGCATCATTTATTTCTCTGCATTTATCACTAAAAAGGTTTTTATTTCCTGTTTGCAGACCCATTTTTCTACAAATAAATACTTTAGTTTTATATAACCCATGTAACTAATCCAGATGTAGAAACTTAAAACAAACAAAAATACTTCACAGATGACATTGAGTTATTACTAGTAGTACTGGCAAGCAGAAATCTAAGGGAGAAATTTGTAAGACCAATGGTTCATCTAATCTGGAATCCAGTTTTAACACAATGACCATCCTGTTGCCCTGGAGGCTAAAAAAACAGGAGGCTAAAAAAACAGGGCCAAGACATCTTTCTAATGTTGCCTTCTGTTGATGGCACTATTGTTTCTGGACATGCAGTTGGACCCAATGCAAGGATCTTGTAAGGTCTGCACAAGGACCCTCAATCCCACCCACCCCCAACTATTTCTATTCCCAGGAAAGTTTATCTTCAGGGTCACAGGACCTGTATGGAATAACAGTCACAAGGGTTGAGAGGCTGCAAAAAGTGGGAAGGGACAGTTTCATTTTCTCCCTGCTTAGCCTCCTGACTTGCATAGCTCTTTCTCCAATGGAGGCTAAGTTTACCAGTCTCTAGGTGGGGGCTAGAGTTCTCACAAAATCACAACTGATCTCCGGACTACATAAATCAGCTCCCTTTGAGAAAATGGCAGCTCCAAAGGGTAGACTTTATAGCGTTACATCCCTTCCCCAAACTCTGCCTGAACAAGGTTCCACCCCCAAATCTCCTAGAGTTTGCCAATCCAGAGTTGACAATCCTATCTGGGATTTTAAAAATGGCTGCTGGAAAGAAAGGAAGATGAGGAACACTGGTCCATTTCTCATATACAGCTTACTTCTGATTTTCACTGAAGTCAAGCCAGTTAGGGTTGACTTTGAATGCTATGCCTGCATTCTACATCTTTTTCTCTCTCTCCGATTTGTTTTTAGAATTGTGGTGTATATATTCAACATACCACTGAGAAAACCTGGGTAGTGTTCTTGAATTGGTTTCTACTGCTTGGTTAGTTTCACACTGGGCATGCCTTTTGAAATAGGAGATTCTTACAGCTGAATTTACTGTGGGATCATCATTACTGCCCCCACCCCCATTAGTAGTCAAGGAGTTTGCTGGAGATACAAAATTGCCCCAAAGAATAATCAAACTTGCTCAGCATCTTAACTAACCAAGCTAACTTGGTGTTCTTGCATATGAGTCAGACAAAGTCAATTATTTAAAAAAAAACCATGCCTAGTATGAAACTGACCAATAAGAACAGGCCAATTAGCCTGCCAGGGGAGGGGAGGGAAAAAATGAGAGGAAATGTTTCTACTTCACCTGGAAGTGAATTAAGAGGGGGAGGTGGAAATACTCCTCTGAAAAAAACACTCTTGGAAACTATGGAGATACAGCGGAGTGACAGCAGAATGCTGGGAAAAGGATGCGGAAGGAATTCAAAATACAATGGGAGAGTGGGGTGAGTGTGTGAGTGAATATGGAAGCAGGTTTTTGAAGCAATAGAAGTGGGAGGCGAGAGCAGTAGTAAACACAAAAGCAGAAAGGGCCACTGTGATCATACTAATACTTCCCAACCATCTGTCCATATAGAGCGCTGATATTGTTTGATTCCATTCAACTCTGTTTCATTTTGTTCAACTCATGGGCTTATGTTATGACTTCTATGTGCATTTCACCATCTTTTGTTGTTTTTAAATTGTACAATTGTTAAAAATTATTCTAATTGGTTAATGTCTTGATTGTGTTGTTACCTGTTCTGAGCTTGCTTGTGGGGAAGGCAGGATAGAAATCTAAAAAACAAACAAACATCAGCACTGCCTGTTGAGAGATCACACAATCTGAACCATGGATGTTTCCTTTAGTCATCTTGGCTAGCAGCCACTGAAACTGTATAAACCACACTTAAAGCATCTATACAAACATGATAATACTACATGGGAGATCAAGGATCATCCTTAGGAAAACTAATGGCAAAGTTAGTTGGCAATCAGCAGATATGGTTCTGTTAATCCCATGAATACAAGAAGCACACAAAACCTAAAGTGACAGGCATCATAAGAATGAAATAAGAGATAAGACTGCGACTATAGCACAAACAGCAATAAAGACTATAAAACAATTACTGTGTCAAACTATTATAAATTCAATAAATAATAATGAAAAATGAATTACACTTACTTTGTTTTGTAGATATTGAAGACTATAATTGTATGACATCAACAGTATAACAAAACTCGTAAGTATTACAAAAGCATGTTCAGGAAAAATCTCTGAAGACACAGTTACACTCTGCACAAAAGTATCTGAAGATAATCTGATCTGCTCCCAATCAATGTCCCAAATAAATGGTAAGTACAAAGATGTAACAATCAATAGATGGATGAATGAGGTGTCCAGATGCCATTTCACTTGTTTTATGTCAATTTCATCCTCAGTATGTTCATGATGTAAAGATCATAAAGGGAAAATGGAGTAAAAATCCCAACAAAGAAGCATCAACTCTGTAGAGGTAACTTTTAGTCAATCTATTTCGGCAAATAACTTTTAGGCGTTTTAGGCAATCAGATGAGTTAATAAACTGGGGGGGCGGGATTCAGAATGAAGAACAAGAAACAACTCATCAGAAGCACAAAAGTTAAAGGGAGAAGATCAAAACCAAATATCCATGTACACAAAACCCCAAATAACAATAAGAATACCTCTCCCAAATCCCCCCCCCCCAAAGGGGAAAGGGTGAAGAAAAGACTAGCTAGTCTAGTCTGTCAAAAAGTACCAACCTGGCAGGATCCAGCTAGCCAAGGTCTTGCATAGTCCAAGCAAGGCTTGTCTTCCAAGTCACAAGAACCAGTGAGCACAACACAGACACAGCACACATATGGCTCCAAAGGAACAACATAACGAATGGCCGCAGTTTAAAAATCCTGCCCTAAAGAAAGACTTTGTGATTGGCCCAGAAAACTCACCTGATTGGTCCCAGGATTAAGATTAGTTGAGAGAAATTACATTTCCCAAGGAATGGGAAGAAATGTGTCTAAAAGTATGGGCGGACAAACATTGTTAGATTCCTGGTAATTATTTCACAATATTAAGAGATATGACAGTCATTCTCAGTAGACTTTCACTATCTCAACTACCCCGATCCAATGTGGGGTAAACTTGATGGCTTTTAGGATTGACAATATCCAACTACATACCCCTTATTTAGATATTTATTTGCTAAAAATAGGACACGGGAAAAAATCCTTTTAATCGTATCTCAATTATCTCCTTTGTAGGCTGTTGGTAGAAAAGTTGTTACTAAACTCAGTGACTTTCAGAAGCATTTCCAGATTTTTTCCTGAGGTAATTTCATAGGACTGTAGGAGCACCCTGTATAAACTCACATTTATTCATTTCTTGGAAGAGGTGACAGCTAAAATCTGTCAGCCTTTTCACCATTTATCTCTTAAAGTATCCTCATTGCATATTGCCAATGCAGCTCTTTCATTCTTTGTAGTGCAGCAGAGAGTGAGACAAGGTGAGTATGTACAGTTTATATACACAACTGAATGTAGACAAGTCTATCAGAAATACTGGTAAATGAAGTTGCCTCTCTATAATAATCTGTTCAGGATTTGTGGACAGAATCAAGCAGTGACCTTACCAACTGGAAAATCAATCTACAGAAGTTCAATGCTTTTTCAAAACTCAGAACTTTCAGTTTACTTTAAAGTATATGAGACAGGGGGGAAAATCTCCTTTAGGGTTATCATTCCCAGTGATAGAGTTAAATCCCCTAAATGAGTTAGATTGCAACTGGATCCAGAGAATAACAAAGAAAGAAATTTTAAAATTGGCTCTAGGAATTCAAAATATTGAGAATTAGATTAGGTTTTGCCCTTAGTTTTAGTTAGTTTGTTTATTTCTTACAGAATACTATCATATGAAACTAAAATATCCTTTTAGTTTTTCTGTATTAACTTGTCCTAATCATTTCACTTAATAAGATGTAACCTCTGAGAAAACTTCTAATGTTTCTCAATCTTCTAGCTCATTTTGAAGCTCATGTCAACATGACCTTGCAGAGGTTTCTATGCAGAAGTCAACTCCATCATTCCCACTGCTGGACTTTATTAACACTTGCATCACTAACACTTACAAAAGCAACAGATGCCCCTCATTGGTCCACATGTTGTTGTAGCACAAGGCCATCTGGTGTCTCTGTCCGATAGGATAATGGCTCCATAGCTTGTTGGGTCATAGTAGGGATCCAGGCTGACCTGAAACCATAATCCCTGACATAGACAAGATCATGTAGAACAAATATATGGAGAGGCCTTTCCTCACCTCCTCCATCATTTGGTCAATCCTCAGTCAGATCGAGGTGCATACAGTCTAAAAGAGTTGTCAACCACCTGTTGATTAACAGTTCCACAGGACTCCTGCCTGTGGTAGTACATGGTGTGATATGTTGAATAATAATACAAAAAAAGCTTGCCAGGCAATTATTCCAGTCACTCGCAACAATTTGTTTTAATGCTTCCTCGGTCATCCTTACCATCCTCTTGGCCTGTCCATTAGTTTCTGGATGGAAAGGAGCTGAGTTAATGTGACTAATTAAGCCTTTAACAAGGAATGTGTGAAATTCCTTTGATGTAAACTGGGCACCATTATCAGATACAACAACATCTGGCAATCCATGTGTTACAAAGAGTCAACACAATGTTTCAATTACATCAGATGTCATCAATGAAGCAGGAATAATTTACAACCATTTGGAGTATAAATCAACCAACCACTCTGTCCCTTAACTAGACCAGCAAAATCAATATAAAACTGTGATTGTGGAATTTTTGTTGACCTCTAGGGATGTTCTGGAGCATGTAGTGGAGCTACCCTTGAGGCCTGACACTCATCACACTTTTTTACCCACTCTTCCACCTCACTATCCATCTTTGGCCACCATGCATAACTGCACACAAGAGCCTTCATCCACACAATGCCAGGGTGCCCAGTGTGGAGCACCTCCAACGCACAATGCTTCAATTTCTCCAAAGACAGCCTTTATGCATAGATAATTCATGTTGTCTCATCACAAATGGTGCAAATTTTCCCTCAAACATCTCTGCTGGCCACCTGCTCCATACCCAGTTAAGAACACAAGCAAGCACTGGGTCCTTAGCTGACATAGTTGCAATATTAGTTGCATGAAGGGTGGTTCAGGTTAACATCAAAATTTCAAAAAAGGAGGAGGTTCCACTTCAACTGATGGAAGAGGATGACAGTTCAAAGTGCCAATATGGATGAAACATTCAAAAATAATGCCCACCAAATCACATATGGTGACAATGGATGCAGTCCATCAATTAGGGGCAAACAGTGACTATGATGGATCATAAATGTAATCATGGAATTTTTTTCACATTTGCTACAATTGCAAGAGCATCCTTGTCAATTTGTGCATAATTCAATTAATCAGAGTCATTGTTCTAGAGCAGAATGCAGTAGTGGCCTCACAAGAATCTACAAGTACAGCCCCAATACCATATGGGGAAGTATCACAAGTAAGAATGAATGGCTTCTTTTCATTAAAATGAACCAAAACACTATCAGATAACAAATTTTTCACATCATGAAAACCCCTATCATGCTGAACTATCAATTGCCACTTAGTTTCCTTTCCAGACTGAGACACAAGAATTCTGCTATCATTGCCTTATACTGCAAGGACGTGTAACAGAAATTCAAAAGTCCCAAAAATGGTTGAAGTTCTTGCGTAATCTGAGGCACTGGGACATTGTTGATTGTGTTAACTTTAGCTTTAGTAGGGTGAATACCATCTGAATTGATCATACAACCAAGGAATTTAGTTGGAGACACACCAAATACACACTTCTCACATTTAATATGCAGACCAACATCCATAAAATGATGCAACATCTCATGTACACATGTTGCAAGTTCCTCAATGGATGCACGAGCAAAAAGGACATCATCAAAATATGGTACCACTTCAGAATTCCCTTAAGAATATCTTCTATGAGATTCTGAAAAATACCAGGAACCACACAAACCCCAAACTGAAAGTACTTTACTTTGAAACCCCACAATTAGTAGTAATACTCTGGACATCAGCCGTGGCATCATCCACCAACAACTATTGATAGGACTGTGCCAAATCAATTTAGCAAAAACTAAACTAGTAGGGGCTAGAAGGTCTTTCACCAAAGCAGAACATCCAACCTCTCTGCCACATGTATTTCTCTTAACCCAAGGAATGGAGAACAATTTGGTAATACCTCTGGTCAAGGAAAAAGCATAGAAATCATGGCTGTGGGCAGTCATTTGTCATTTTGGGTTCTGCTTGCTTCATGGACACTGCCTGTGGATTAAGGTTACCAACCTCAATGTAAAGTCTGAAGTTCTTCCAAAATTACTACAAATCATTAAACTACAGAGGCCATTTCCCTGAGGAAATGGCATTTCTAGTGGGCTGGTGCCATCACATAAGATCCCTGCTGAGCTCCCAATTCTGCCTCCCCCAGTCACCACCACCAAATCTCCAGAAATTTCACAAGCCAGAGTTCACAACCCTAATACTGATGCATTCAGAGGTCTATTCCAGGGATTCTATGCAGTCAGTCCTTTTGTCAGATTGAACAATTTCCCTTTTGTATTTTCCCCTTTTCCTGGTTATAGATAATTCATGTGGAGCAATTCTCCTTGTGGAGCAATTCTATTTTTTAAGACTTTTGCTTTTCAAGACCCAAGGAATTCCAGGCCTGGAAAGGTCTGTTCTGTAGTTCCAGCTGAGACCCAGGAGAATGAGGGTTGTGAGTACCATAGATTTCCAAGGGTCCCACCTTAGCAACCTTCCTTAATCTGTGAATCCCAGTTATGAAATTGCTTTTGCTTGGTAGGGAACTGAGCTGTAACTAGAAGGGCAGGAGAGTAGTAGGGAGCCAATTCATATTTTAATATCCGAAAGAGCTAAGAGGCATTAAATATTTTCTCTAGTTTTCATCTTTTTGTTTCACACATATTTGCAGTGCATAGTGCTTTATGATAATATAATAATAATAATAATAATAATAATAATAACAACAACAACAACAACAACAACAACAACATTTTATTTATATCCTGCCCTCCCCGCCGAAGCAGGCTCAGGGCGGCTAACAACATAATCAATCTGTACAATAAGTTATACAACAAATTTTAAAATCAACATTCAACTTAAAACATTCCAATTTAAAATTAACATTTCTGGTGCTATTCTATTAGATGCAAGTATGTATGATGGCGGAATCACTTAAGACGAGTCCATCAATCATTCAGTCAGGTAAAGGCCATCCTAAAGAGGAAGGTCTTGCAGGTCCTGCGGAACTGTTCAAGGCTCCGCAGGGCCCGCACTTCCTCTGGGAGCTAGTTCCATAGGTGTGGAGCTGCAATGGAGAAGGCCCGTGTGTGAGTATTCTTTAATTTTGCCTCCTTCGGCCCAGGGATAGTCAGTTGGTTCTTCCCCATTGACCTCAGTGCTCTCTGGGGTTCATATGGGGAGAGACGGTCCTTCAGGTAGGCAAGTCCTCAACCACAGAGGGCTTTAAAGGTAATAACCAGCACTTTGTAGCGAACCCGGTATACAACTGGCAGCCAGTGCAGTCCGCGTAGCCCCGGCTGTATGTGCTACCATCTCGGGAGCCTACTAACAGCCTAGCCGCTGCGTTCTGCACTAGCTGCAGCTTCCGGTTTCGGCACAGAAGCAGCCCCATGTAGAGGGCATTACAGTAATCCAACCGTGAGGTGACCGTTGCATGGATTCATCTCTCCACTACCTAGTAAGACCTTTACAGGGGGCTGCTTTAGAAATAGGGTTGCCAGGTTCAACTCAGAAAATATCTGGGGACTTTGGGGGTGGAGCTAGAAGACTTTTCCATTCCCTAAAGATAAATAAATAAGAATAGTGCAGTGCAGTTCCCCTGAATACAGTCTTTATTCCCTCCTCCTCATTTTTTGCATTCAAATGGTTCCACAGCAGCTGCACTGCCACTAAAATGAAAGTTAACTCACACACATACAATCACAAAGCAGCCAAAATAAACAGTTTGCATGCCTACACTTTTGAGATCTCCCTAGAGCAATGGTATAGATAGATTTTCTCACTGGAGTTGCTGAATGTAATAATCTGCTGTACTTCAACCAATTTATGTAGAGAGAGTTCTAGGAGATAGAGTTTTCCTTTATCCCATACTCAGGTTCTAGTTAATGCTTACTATCCCCTTTTTTATACAAACAGCTTCTGAAAGGAATGCAAAATGAACAGAGGGATTGGGATCTCTCTCTCTTTCTCTCTCTGTCAGTCTCTCTCTCACACACATGGCTCTTCCTGCTGCTCCCCCACAGCTTCAGTCTTGCTGAGATTTAAAGGTACAAACACACCTTCCAAAAAGAAGCAGCTGCAAACTTCTGAACCTGCCTAAGATATAAAGGTATATCGTGGCTGTTGCAGCAGGGCTTCATCCCATGTTAGTGTGTATCCATCCCATACAAAAAATAACTCATGTTACTTGTTATAGCATATACATCTTTCTGATGTGTTTTACAATTCATTAACGTAGAATCAGGCCTCAGATTCAGTGGGAGCTCACAGGAGCACAGCTCCTGAACCTTTCTGAGAGTTCCTCCTCCTGAGAGTTCCACCTCCTTGTCTATTGAATAGTATTGCAGCTGCATAACAATCCTTGGATGAGCTCCACCATCTATTTTTCTACAAAATGACCCCTGCGTAGAATACACTGTGCATTTGTAGTGCATGTGCAATAGTGCCTTCCCATGAGCCACCTAATTCTTATCAGTAACACCTTGGAATCTGTGTCTTTTTACTAATATTCATATACCAACCAGGGTGACATGAACCCCCCATAGCAGAGAACCCCTGCTAGAAGGGATCTAATTAACAAAGGGGAGAAAGGGAAACATTGAGCAGTGAGGCTGTGAGAAGACAGGAAAGGGAAGAACAAATAGAGTGCTGCAGCTACAAGAGGGTGGAAAAAGGAAAGTAAGAGTAAGGGTGGGAAGAGAGTCTGGAGCGAATCGCTGAGGGAAAGAAGACATTGATGGGCACAAAGATCAGATGTGTGAACAAGAAAGAGAGAAGTAAATGGAAAGCAGGTTTTAGAGAAGAAGCACAAGTAGAGCAGAGGGATGGAGAGAGAAAGAAGCAAAAAAATAAATAAATGGGATGGGATGGGAACAGAGGCCAGCGGGATGGGATAAAGAGATTTTACCTCCCCCACAAACCCTTAGTTGTCTGATCTAAACTGTGTAATTGGCCATGGCTGCAGGCCTCATGGCTTGGTCAGTGAAGTTTCATCATTTTAAAAACATCAGCAAAATGGAGCTGTTGTAGGTGGTGCCTTTTTTGGATCCATTAACTCAAAAATTGACTGAAGATCTTCCTAGCAACACTCTACACTTCCTGTTGCACTACCCGCTCTTTTAAAGTGAAGGAGTTTGAAGTAAGGATTTAAAGAACCACGTGCTATAATGTTTCTGGCTTAATTAAGCCATTAGGATTTTAGGGGATTTTAAGCACAAGGCAATTTGAATGTATAATTCAGACAGCCCGCCAACTTGCCTTGTGTTTCCCTCATTTGGCACTGGAACAGATTGCAACGGAGGAAGACAGCTGTGATAACATCCTGTAGACTCTGCTGAGGCCAGCCTCTCATTTACATTTGGGGGTTTGGAGATGAATTAATGAGATTTTCTCTGCTAGGCATAGATCTCACAGCTAACCAGCACCCATTTTGAGAGGAAGGCCCTGACCCTCATCAGAATAATTTTTTGTTGGCTTACTTGCTTTGTTTTTGCTGAAGGTGAATATGTTGTCCTTAGTCCCCTGTTCTGCAGAGAGCTGAGACAACATTGCCTGCTTTTATTAATAAAGTGGAAATTGCTTATGCAAACTTAATGGGTATTTTGTTTCAACACAGTGAAATAAGACTGAAAAGTTGTACTGCATGGACTGCAGCTCTTGGATAAAGGACCCAAAACCCGAGCAGGTCCTTGAGTATTTGAATCCCTGTGCTAGAAAAGGATAGTTGGAAGTTCCTGTGATGTATATATGTGTATGCCTTTAAGTAAGCCCTCACAAACAAGCTTCTGTTTTCCCCATTAAGGCCTGTATGGGAGAGACACCACTTAATTCTAGTTCTGTGTGTTTTGATTGTAGTTCCAAGTGTGTGTGAAGCAATAAAGAAATTGCTGAAGCTGCCAGTCTCCTGTGTGCTAATTGAATAGGTAAACTTAATCCTATACAGTGGATCCTAGAGATTACTCATGGGTGTCTGATAGGGTTGCCAAGTCCAATCCCAGAAATATCTGGGGACTTTGGGGGTGGAGCCAGGAGACTTTGGGGGTGGAGCCAGGAGACACTGGGGTTGAGCTAGGGGGAGGGGGGGAAACGGCGCCGGGGAGCGTGGTGAGCCGCCCCGTCTCGGAGCGGGCAACGCCGTTGTGCAGCTGCCGCCTCTTCTCCGCTCACCATGGCTGCTCCTCCGAGATGGGTTCAGGCTGAGCCCATCTTGGAGGAGCAGCTGCGGTGGGGCGGGGGGGGGGGGCGGCAGCGGTGCGGCGGCCTCACCTGCTCCGCTCTGCCTCTGTGGTGGAATCGGAGGGGGGGTGGAGGCGGGCCGAGGCGTGGCGAGCTGCGATTCCGGGTCCTAGAAGGGCCCGGATTCGTGGCTCGCCATGCTCCTGGCCTGCCTCCGCCCTCTCCTTCTCTGGTTTTGCCTTGCTGGTTTTGCCTGCGCCGCTGCCGCCTCTTGGCTGCTCCTCCGAGATGGGCTCAGCCTGGGCCCATCTCAGAGGAGCAGCTGCGGTGGGCGGGGAGGGGGCGGCAGCAGTGCGGCGCGGTGGCCTCGCCCGCTCCAGGATCAGGTGGCTCGCCATGCTCCCTGGCGCCGTTTCCCCCTCCCCCTGCTTCCGTTTTTTGGGGGAGCAGGGGAAGAGGGTGGAAATCCTGGGGTCCCCCGCCAGGGCGGGAGGGTTGGGAAGCCTAGTGTCTGAAGCTGGAGTTTGCAGAAGGACTTTCTGGTTGGGTCTATTCACCATCTTTGGTGTAGTGGTTAGATGCACGCACTCTGATCTGGGAGAACTGGGTTTGATTCCCCACTCCTCTGCTTGCACCTGCTGGAATGGCTTCTAGGAGAGTTCTCTCGGCCCCACCTACCTCACAGGGTGCTTGTTGTGGGGGAGGAAGATAAAGGAGATTGTGAGCTGCTCTGAGACTCTGTGATTCAGAGTAAAGGGCTGGGTATAAATCCAACATCATCTTGGATGAAAAAGCACCTCATGGGGGAAGTATAATTTTAACCAACTGCCCTTTAGCAGGGGGGGGGGAGTGTTCTGAGGTGGGCAAGGATGTCAGCGATGTGCTGATGTCACTTCTGGAAGTGACATAATCACATTCATGATGTGGAGGCAACACTCTACTTTTGGGCTAAACTTTATGGTAAAAATGGCTACAAATACTTTTGGACTAAATTGTATAGTAAAAATGGCTACAAACCATAGAGTTTTGCCCAAAAAGCAGATTGGTGTCCCCAGCATTACTGACACAATGATGGCATTTCCAGAAGTGATGTCAGTGCATTGCTGATGTCTGTTTGGGGGTGGGGTTTCCCCTGGCTAGCAGTGGGCCAGAGCCAACAAAAGCAGGGGATCCTCTACTCCCACCTGGGGACTGGGCAAGCCTAAATATATGTATGCCTTTAAATGAACCCTCGCAAACTAGTTCCTGTTTTCCTTATCAAGGCCTGTGCAGGAGAGACCTCACTTACTTGTAGTTTTGTGTGTAGGTTGTAGCTCCAAGCATGTGTGAAGCAATTAAAAAGCCAGTTGCTGAAGATTCCAGAGTCTTAATCCTACACATCAAACCTCAGAAGATACTACAGCACCACTGTCATGTTGCCAGACCCCAGAGTAGAGGTGGGGGTCTCCCACTATCAGGCCCCACTGCCTCACCATCCATTAGCTGGCTGACGGGGGGCTTAACTGAAAAAAAAAAGCAAGGCCCAATCAATGTTACAGTGACAATGCCATCACATTGTCATTGTCAAGGTAACACTCTGGTATTTAGGCAAAAACTCTATGGTAGAAGCCAAATTTACCATAAGGGATTTTGCCCAAATACCAGAGTATTGTCCCAGTGTCACTGACTGATTACGCCATTTCTGGGTTACAACATTGCCTGGGCCTCCCTCCTACTTCCTGTAAGTCCCCCTTCCCCTACCATTTGCCAGGAGGGACCTGGCTGGCAACCCTAGTGGTGTGCCCACTCTTCAAGGGAGGATTTTAATAGACTTTCCCCTCACAGTTTGCAGTTTCATACAGTTGCCAACTCCAGGCTGGGAAATTCTTGGAAATTTGGATATATAGGCTGGGGAAATTTGTGTTTTGGGATGAGAGGGACATCAGTGGTGTATAATGCCATAGAAGTCAACATCCAAAGCAGCCATTTTCTCTAGGGGAGCTGAACTCTGTATTCTGAAGATACAATTCTGGGAGATCTCCAAGCCCTAACTGTTTGTCAAGAAGAATCCTTTATGTGAGATCTATAATCTCAGAGAATTTTATCCCAAGTAAATGAGAGAGGAAAGGTGAGAACTTGAAATGTGCTTGGCTCTTCACTGTTTGAAAGAGAAGGTTTTCTCTGTTTGACATTTAGTGGAAGATATTCCCCGAATAAAGGACGTTATCTCCTGAAATTCTATCCCAGTTTGCAGGGGAGGAAATTACCACTGTGGTGGTGATAACTGCCATCAAGTTGCAGGATTTCCAAGGCAAAAGATGAACAGAGGCTTCCCTCTGCATGGCAGCCCGGACTTCCTTGGTGGTCTCCCATCCAAGTATGAACCAGAGCTGATCAGGTTAGCCTGGGCCATCCAGATCAGGGTGAGTTACCGTACATGTAGAAATGTATAAAAGTTATTTGTTTTAAGTCCACAGGAACATTCCAGAAGAAAAATAAAAGTGTAATACCTTTTGTGTTTGATCCAGCCAAAATATTTCAAAATTGGGCACAATATTATAGATTCCCCAGAAGTTTTCATCAGACTGGCAGATCAGTTTTAAAAAGTAGCAATGAGTGGAGAAGGTGACAGTATTTTGAACCTAATGGGAATGTTTCAGTCTGCAGCTCTTAAATGGAATGCAATGTCATGTTGCAGACTTAATTGGATCACAAGGTCCATGGTTCAGATAGGTCATAGAATGTACCAAAATGTGTTTTCAGTTGAAACCAATATTTCTATTGAATGAAAGCTAGTGATCAACAGAAAACATTTTCTTACATTGTGACTCTTCTGGTTGTAAGACTCTAGGTTTCATTATACTACTTCATGTTCATATTACATGCTATAATAATAATTATATTACATTCATTTGTGGATAAGTTTAGGCTTGTCAGCCCCCAGGTCCAGGTGGGGAATCCCCCGGTTCTGCAGTTCCTCCCTGCTACTAGCCAGCTGGCCAGTAGGGGTGAGAAGCCCCACCCCAACAGCCGCAATGCACCTTTAAATATCAACAGGTTTAGAAGAAGCTTTCAAACTGTTTGTGTTTTGTAATGTGCTTGTGCCTTCAGATCTCAACAGGATGTAACCTGTAGGGTGGAGTGAGCAGGCCAGGCCGAGCCATGTGATTCTTCCTGGTGAGTGTGTGAAGCCTGAGAGAAAGGAAGGGAGCAAAGTTCCACTGGTTTTGCCTTAATTTCAGAAGTTGTTTGCATAGTAAAATGCAGCACTTTTTTTTTTAGCAGGAATACACAGGAAATGCAGTTCTGGCTGGCTTTGCATCAGTGGAAGTGGTCTAATATGCAAATGAGTTCCTGCTGGGCTTTTTCTATTAACAAAAGCCCTGGTAAAACATATAGTAAAGAGTTAACCAGAACCTGATTATGGGAAGAAGGAAAACTCCACACCCTAGATGGTTCTCTTCCTTATTTTCATTTTCCTGTGTTAGTCTGAAGAAGTTGGTTGAAATAGAAGCAGATTGTTACATTCAGCAACTCCCATGAGTAACCTGATTTATATCATTGCATTAGTGAGATCACAAAAGTGTGTGCTTCTAAATTGTTTATATTTATTTTGGCTGTTTTGTCAGTGTGTTTGTGTGTGTGTGTGTGTGTGCGCCCCTTAATAAAGCCATGCTTGTAAATGCTACCAAAGCCAGGCAAAAGACTTGTGGGGATATGGCAAATTTCACTTTCATTTAGTGGAAGTGCAGCTGCTGGGGAAGCCTTTCAAGATAGAAAAGAGGATGAGCAAATGAAGACTGTATTCAGAGGAACTGCACTGCTGTATTTATTTATTTTAGGGAATGGAAAAGTCTCCACATTCCACCCCCAAAGTGCCCAGGTATTTCTTGAGTTGGACCTGGCAACTCTAGATAAATCAGCTAAAACTGAAACATAACTAGGGACAAGTGGTGGGGGGTGCATAGATCTGGCTGGATATGTTTTTATTATTCACATTGTTCAATTTTTACCAGCATATATTTGAATCTATTTTTTTTTGTAAATGTAAAAACTCTAAATAAAAAAATGTTAAAATGAACAGGAATATTCTTCTTAGTGCGCCCTCTGCCTTTCTTACCCAACCTGGTTGTACCACAGCTCTATATTCTTTGCCATACTCCACAGCTCTATATTCTATGCCATACTCAACAAGTTCAAGACGGCATCTTCTTGAGCATCATATATATCTACAAGAAGGAACTCACAAGGACTTGCAGGTTCTCATTTCCTCCCCTCCATTATTTCTTCTTTCCCTTTCCTGAAAGCCCCCATAGCCTCTCACCTTTCCCTTCTTTGCTCTCTTCCTTCTAGGTTTGCCAGCCTCTAGGGCCTGGGGATCTCCTGGAATCACATCAGATATCCCACCTACAGAGATCAGGACCCCTCCCCCCAAAAAAGGTGCCAGCTCCTGGTTGGGAATTTCCTAGGGATTTGGGGTAGAGCCTTGGAAATGCAAGGTTTGCGAGGGAAACAGCCACAGCAGAGTATAATGCCATAAAGAAGAATGCCACAAAGTTGGGTGTTTGGGACTCTGGCCAGGAGTTCCAGGTTTGCAGAAATACCAGGGAAGTGATATGCAACATCCAGTTTTGATTACAAATATATTTGGGTAAGCAGTGATCAAGCTTACCAAAATAGCTGGCTAAAGTTCCATCTGCTGCACAAGAGAGCGAACTTGCCAGAATCCAAGACAAGATACACAACTAAAACATAGCATCTTATATCCTAAGTGTTGGCTACCATCAAGAAATCATTAATCAAGCTATCCCAAACATTGAGATGAGTCAGGCCACCTCATACCTGGCTTCTAGTGGTGAGAAGAAACAAATCAGGCTTCCTAGATAAGACTAGCTAACAAGAGAAATATTCTGTTGGGAGTGGTTTCATAGCAGTCCCTTCACAAAACTCAAGGCAATTAAATGGTCGTTAGTAACAAAGATGGAGTTACCAATATTATACACTGGAAAAGAGGACCAAAGATGTGACTTAGTGTCATGTGCTCATTTGATTGTTTCTAATGCATAGTTAATATGGAAGGAGCTGGAAAATGTTCATGAACATTTCCTTGGTCATTTTCGCACTCACCTTCCGCCGGCGCGACCCCCCTCTTCACCGCGCAGGATCTGCGCGGATTTCGCACTAAACGCTGCGGAGCAGCCAGAAAAGCCGGAAGCTCCCGTCGCAAAAGCCGCGCAAACACCAAACTGCTTTTTGGCGGTTTCAGTTTGAGCGGCTTTTGCGCTGGGAGCTTCCGGCTTTTCTGGCTGCTCCGCAGCGTTTAGTGAAAAATCCGCGCAGATCCTGCGCGGTGAAGAGTGGGGTCGCGCCGGCGGAAGGTGAGTGCGAAAACAACCCTTCAGTCTGAAAAATGAACCGGAGACTTACCTTACATTTTCACATCTGCTTTTACTGAATTGTCTTATACATTGTAATGCATTTGCTGTATTGCTTGTAATGTATCTTGCCTTAGACCCTTTTCAGACAGCCTATCTATTCCATTTTAGCAACTGGTTACTAATGGATTTTTTCCTGTCATTTCAGACAGAGCCATTTTAGTAACCAACTGCTAGAGGAATTTATTTACCTGTTCATACAAACACACTTGCTTCCCATTTGTGAAGCATGCCTGAGCAGTTGTTGATGTAAACTGCTTTCTTCCATTTTCAAACCCTTCATTATGATTCTGAATTGCTGTAGTACGCTATTTGGACTTGGACTTATTGGACTTATAGATCACCCAGTCCCTGATGCTGCAGGGCTCTGGGCAATGTACAGTAACAATAAAAACACCAAAAATAGAATAAAACATTTAAATAAAAATAAAAAATCTAAATAAAATTAGTACCATAAATCTAAAAGACTCATGTAGAGCTTTGGGGATATATGATGTTGGGGAAAGCAATGAAAGTACTTAGTTTGCATAATGGGAGGAGAGTATATAGGAGTGACTGGAAGAAAAGTAAACTGGGTGGTGGGAGGAGTAGGGGCCTAGGTTTTTTTTGGTCTTTCCAAGGACTGCCATGCTGAGGCCTCAGCTGAAGAAAGTTTTGTCAGGTGTGGGCCCTCTCTTTTTTTTGGAATTCACTTTTTTCCTGGAAGAGGTTAGCCCCTAGATCACCTGTCTATGAATTGAAGCTGACTTCTCTTGGATGTTGAGGAATAGGTTTGCCAAGTCCAATTCAAGAAATATCTGGGGACTTTGGGGGTGGAGCCAGGAGACTTTGGGGGTGGAGCCAGGAGACATTAGGGGTGGAGCCAAGAGCAAGGCTGTGACAAGTATAACTGAACTCCAAAGGGAGTTCTGGCCATCACATTTAAAGGGACCACACACCTTTTAAATGCCTTCCTTCTATAGGAAATAATGAAGGATAGGGGCACCTTCTTTTAGGGCTCATAGCATTGGACCCCCTGGTCCAATCTTTTTGAAACTTGGGGGGCATTTTGGGGAGAGGCACTAGATGCTATACTGAAAATTTGGTGCCTCTACCCCAAAAAACAGGCCCCCCAGAACCCCAGATACCCGCAGATCAATTCTCCATGATTTTCTATGGGAATAAATCTCCATAGAGAATAACAGAGTTCCCAGCAGACATTTCCCTCCCCTCCCCCTGCTTTCTGATGACCCTGAAGTGGGGAGAGGGTCTCCAAACTGGGGGATCCCCTGCCCCCATCTGGGGATTGGCAACCCTAGTGAGGAGAGAGGCCCTGAGGACTTTCCTTCCCACCGGAGGCCTACTGCTTCTGAGGGATTGCAGCTGGACCAGCTTCATCAAGAAGGCAGCACTTCTGAGACACTGATTGCTGGATCTCTGGTTCAGAAAGGGAAAGTAGTTTGGGGGTGGGGAGCACCATACCCTGTGTATAAAACTGTATTTACTCTTTTATAATAAATATTTCCTTTGCTTAAGCCAAGGTGTATGAGTAGGAGGAAGAATTTAAGAAAGGAGGCCTTAAACTTTGAACTTGCCCTTACTTCCAGTGCCTGGGTTACAATCAGATGGTGAAATTCCAATTATTTCCATTTTCAGACTTTCGACCATTTCGTGGCTGAGGGTGGGTAGAGAGAGGCAGGACAAGTACAGAGAGCAGATGAAGGTGCCAGCCAAGATGGTAACCATCACTGTCCTCAACCAAAAGCCTGGTGGAACATCTCCACCTTACAGGCCCTGCAGAATTGCATAAGATTCCACAGGGCCCAGATGGTGTTTGACAGAGTTTCACCAGGTTGGGACATAAGAACATAAGAGAAGCCATGTTGGAGCATGCCAGTGGCCCATCCAGTCCAACACTCTGGCCCTGTTCAAATGCACAGTTTAATCAGTTGTTTCCTACCGATGTTTAATCAGTTTAATCAGTTGTTTCCACTGATGTTTCCTACCGGATTAAAAGTGGCTGATCAGACAGCAACATCTGCCTCCCAGTAGTCAATCGTTGTTGGCCCCCCAAAAACCTTCTCCAATTCAGATTATTTTGTTACCTGCTCCTTTGCAGTGTTTTTTTAGTTGTCTGGTTTCAATATAGTATTCTCCATCTGGATAGTTCTCAACCAATGTCCAGATGTCTGAAGGCTGTCCGGGAGCAAAAGGAGCCTCAGACATCTGGTTTATGGTTGCCATTTTTTATTATTACTTAGCGATATGTGCATAACTGCATAATGACATATAAAATGTTTTCTGACCTATGCACATGCGCATCATGTGCTTATGTGCATAATAGCAAGAGAAACAAAAAAGAACTGCATGGTGCCATCATGTGGATGGCAGAGGACAATTTCACCACTGAGTGATTCGAACTGCAGTATGGCAGTCTGATCTATAATATCTGGAACAAAGATATTCAGGACAAAACCAGGTCAATTTAACACGAACTCAACACTCTTTGTGACCAAGGCCTTTACATCACACAGTGGCCAAAAAACCCAGTGCCATCAGGAGGTCCATCAGTGCAGCCAGGACACCAGAAGCCCTCACACTGTTGCCCCTCCTAAGCACCAAGAATACAGAGCATCATTTGCCCCAGACAGAGAGTTCCAACAATACGCTGTGGCTAA
Organism: Heteronotia binoei; assembly: GCF_032191835.1. Taxonomy (NCBI): domain Eukaryota; kingdom Metazoa; phylum Chordata; class Lepidosauria; order Squamata; family Gekkonidae; genus Heteronotia; species Heteronotia binoei. The sequence goes on along the minus strand of NC_083228.1, from coordinate 70,935,521 downwards.
TAGCCACTGATGGATCTCTGCTCCATATGTTTATCCAATCCCCTCTTGAAGCTGTCTATGCTTGTAGCTGCCACCACCTCCTGTGGCAGTGAATTCCATGTGTTAATCACACTTTGGGTGAAGAAGTACTTCCTTTTATCTGTTCTAACCCAACTGCTCAGCAATTTCATTGAGTGCCCATGAGTTCTCGTACTGAGAAAGGGAGAAAAGTACTTCTTTCTCTACCTTTTCTATCCCATGCATAATCTTGTAAACCTCTAACATGTCACCCCTCAGTCGACGTTTCTCCAAGATAAAGAGCCCCAAGCATTTTAACCTTTCTTCATAGGGAAAGTGTTCCAACCCTTTAATCATTCTAATTGCCCTTTTCTGCACTTTTTCCAATGCAATGATATCTTTTTTGAGGTGTGGTGACCAGAGTTGTACATAGTACTCCAAATGAGGCCACACCATGGGTTCAGCATGGGCTCTGTAAGGGAAAATCTTGTCTCACTAACACATTAGAATTCTTTGAAGGAGTGAACATGTGGACAAAGGGGACCCAATAGATGTTGTTTACCTTGACTTCCAGAAAGCTTTTGGTAAAGTTCTTCATCAAAGGCTCCTTAGTAAGCTTGAGAGTCATGGAGTAAAAGGACAAGTGCTCTTGAATAGGAATGAATAGGAAACAGAGAGTGAGTATAAATGGGCATTTTTTGCAGTGGAGGGTGGTAAGCAACGGGGTACCACAGGGCTCAGTACTGGATCCCATGCTTTTTAACTTGTTCATTAATGATTTGGAGTTGGGAATAAGCAGTGAAGTGGCTAAGTTTGCAGTTGATACTGAATTTTTCAGGGTGGTGAGAACCAGAGACAATTGTGAGGCACTCCAAAGGGATCTGTTAAGGCTGGGCGAGTGGGTGTCAGTGTGGCAGATGAGGTTCAACATGGCAAAGTGCTGTCATTCTGGGGGATCTACAGGTTCCATCTGCAGGCTGGCAACCCTAATTCAGGGAGACTTGGGTAAAGCTGGAAAAATGTAAAAATCCAGACAGTGTTGATTTTGAATAAACTTGGGCTGAATATTTGCCCCCAAAGTGTGAGCAGGGCTTCTTGGGCATGGACCTTGACTAAAGTAGGGGGTGGGTGTTAACTAGACTACAGAGAACAGTTCCCTTGAAAAAAATGAATTCATTGGAAGGTGGCCTGTATGATGTTGTACCCCACTGAGGTCCCTGTTTTCCCCAGGCTCTATCCCCAAATCTCCAGGAGTTTCCGTGCTGGGAGCTGGCAACCCTACTCCCCACCCCACTTTAGCCAAGAAGAACTGGCAGCCCCTCCAAGCCCACTGGATTGTTATCAGACCTGGGTTGCAATGACAGCACATGCACACAAACAAAAAAATGCAGGACAATCTGAAAATAAAGTTGTAAATGCAAGATCAGTTTTTATTTAAGACCATAAAAGGGAAAGATAACAGGTCTGATAACAATCTAGTGGGCTTGGAAGGGCTGTGACTGACACAAGGGTAAATGTACTGAAGCCAATTGGACTACTCTCATGTAAATGTGCATGTAATGATGCTTACACTTTCCCAAGTATTCAAAGCAAACAAAGTTGAGAATGAGTCCATGAATCTCTATGATGCTGCTATGACACTGAAGTGCTATATTTGTTTAGTAGTTTAGCATTCACATAAGAATAGTTAAAAACAAGAACAACCTCAGAGGAAGGTTGCACACTCTGTGAAACTGTGCATACTCTGTGAAAAGGGGCAAGGGGAAAAACAGCACTGTTTGAAATGACATAGTGATTCAGAGATGGCTCATTAATGGAAGGAAAATTGCTATGTGCAACACCCCCCCCCCCCCCGATTGCTTAGGGTTGCCAAATCCAATTCAAGAACTATTTGGAGACTTTGGGGGTGGAGCCAGGAGACTTTGAGGATGGAGCCAGGAACAAGGTTGTGACAAGCATAATTGAACTCCAAAGTGGGTTCTGGCCATCACATTTATAGGTACCACACTCCTTTAAAATGCCTTCCCTCAATTTGGAATAATGAAAGACAGGGGTACCTTCTTTTGGGGCTCATAGAATTGGATCCCCTGGTCTAATCTTTTTTAAACTTGGGGGGGTTATTTGAGAAGAGGCAGCAGATGCTATGCTAAAAATTTGGTGCCTCTACTTCAAAAAAACAACCCCCCCCCAGAGACAGGACCAGATCTACATGTTTTTTGAGGGGGGGGCAAAGTTAAAAAATGATACCCTCTTATGGGTCATTCTATCTTATGGTCCCATAGAATACAATGGACTCCATGCCCAATTTGGTGCCACCCCTTCGTCAGCGCCCTGGCAAGTACCTCCCTCTGCCCCCCTCCCCAAGATCTGGCCCTGCCCAGAGGCCCCGATACCCATGGATCAATTTTCCATTATACTCTATGGGAATCATTATCCATAGGGAATAATGGAATGCCCAGCAGACATTTCCCTCCCCCTACCCACTTTCTGATGACCCTGAAGCGGGGAGAGGGCCTCCAAACTGGAGGATCCCCTGCCCCCACCTGGGGATTGGCAACCCTAGTATCACTTTACTTAATGACAGGTCAACAACAAATAACATCCAATTTAGAATGGTAATGTGAAAAGAGCCAATTGTTGTTGTTCATACTGTTCTCTAATTCTGTACTCTTTGCTTTGTTCATTAATTATTTTATGATATCAGATTGCACTGTTTTATATCCTGTGATTTGCTTCAAGTCTCAACAAAAAGGCAGACTGTGAATTATTATTATTTATTGTATTTGATGTAAAACTGTAAAAGATCCCGCAGGGCCCTGATGTCTTCTGGCAGAATGTTCCACCAAGTTGGGACCAGGACTGAAAAAGCCCTGGCCCTTGTTGAGGACAGCCGGACCTCTTTTGGGCCAGGGATCACCAGCAGATTTTGACCAGTGGAGCACAACGCCCTTCCAGGAACATAGTGGAGGAGGCGGTCCCATAGATACATCAGTCCCAGACCGCTCAAGGCCTTGAAGGTCATAACCAAAACCTTGAATCTGACCCAGTACTCAACTGGCAATCAGTGTAGCTGGCGCAGCACAGGTAGAATATGTGCCATCCATGGCGTTCTTGTCAAGACTCGCGCTGCCGCATTCTGGACCCATTGGAGCTTCTGGATCAGACTCAAGGGTAGGTCAGCATAAAGTGAGTTACAGTAGTCTAGTCTAGAGGTGACTGTTGCATGGATTACTATGGCTAGGTTCGAGCAAGATAGGAGGGGAGCCAGCTACTGGGCTTGACGAAGATGAAAAAATGCCACCTTGGCAATATGTGTGACCTGGGCTTCCATTGAAAGTGAGGTATCCAGTGTCACTCCTAAGCTCTTGATGGTAGGCACTGGTGTTAGTAGCGCCCCATCAAGAGTCGGCAGTCTACGCTCCAACTCCACTCCCCCCAACCACAGATCCTCCGTCTTTGATGGGTTCAGCTTCAACCTGCTCTTCCTTAGCCAGCCCACCATGGCCTCCAAACCCTCAGCTAGATTTGGTGGCACTGCAGCCGGCCGAATGTCCAACAGCAAATATAGCTGGATGTCATCTGCATATTGATGACATCCCAGCCCAAAACTTCGTACTAGCTGGGCAAGGGGATGCATATAGACATTGAATAACATTGGGAAGAGGAGTGCCCCTTGTGGAACCCCACATTAAAGAGGATATCTAGTGGACACATCCTCACCTTGTGCCACCCTCTGTCCCTGACTGTGCAGAAAGGAGGAAAGCCATTGCAAGGCCACCCCATGTATTCCCACTTCGGTGAGGCGGTGAGTCAACAATGCATAGTCAACTATGTCGAACACTGCTGTAAGGTCTAACAATAACAGCAGCGCTGACCCGTCTTGATCCAGCTGCTTACGGAGGTCATCCATTAGAGCAACCAGGACAGTCTCAGTCCCATGGCCAGGGTGGAAACCAGACTGGAATGGGTCTAGTGCCAATGTGTCCTCCAGAAGGCCCTGAAGCTGCTCGGCCATCGCCCTCTCAATTACCTTGCCCAGAAATGGCAAATTTGAAACTGGGCAGTAATTGGCTGGATCCAAAGGAACCATTGATGGCTTTTTTAAAAGCGGTGAAACCACTGCTTCCTTGAGACCCTCTGGAAACACCCCTATCTCTAGGGACAGGTTGATGATTTCCTTCATAGGGCCCCGGATCCTCTCATCACCAGCCTTAACCAGCCACGAGGGACACGGGGCAAGTAGGCAAGTGGTGGGCCTAACAGCACTCAGGACTCTGTCAACATCGGAAGAGGAAAGCAGATTGAAAGAGTCAAAAACTAAACCCAAAGACGTCCAAGGGGCCTCCAGTTCACTTACTGTATCAAGATTGGCAGACAAATTGCGATGGAGTGACAGGATTTTATGAATGAATGATGAATGAATGAATGAACAAACAAAACTGGCTGCAGCCTCTTAAACTTTAAGAGAAAAGTCTTAACCAGGAACAGCCAATGGAGTCAATAGATGGATTTCTGGAATAAAAGACACAAATAGCTCACTTTCATTCTAAGTCTTTTCCTAGAAAAAAATGAAACCAATTGTTGGCTTAGGTGAGGGGAAATTTTACAATATTGTGTGAATATTGAAAAATGAATAAGATTCCACAAGGGTTGAGAATGTATAAACCACCAGCCCTCTTTGCTAATTATGAAGCTTTTCGAAAACGGTAGGTGGTGATACTCATTAAATGCTCAGTTGACTTAATGTTGGCCATTATAGAGAGATAAAAAAGAAGTGACCAATATTAAAACAGAGATAGACAAAATTGCTAATTGTCTTAAAGAGATACGTACTCCTGATTTATTTGATAAAAAAATGTAAGGATCTTGAGCAAAATTTGAGGGATTTTGAAAATAAGGTGCGGAATGTAAAAATTAAAAAACTGAATAGAGATTTGAAAGACTATGTGGAAGGAAGGGTGTATTTGGGGTGCTCAGGAAAGGTTCAACCAAGGAAATAAGAAGAATGGTAGGAGGGTTTCCTGGGCTTCTTCGGTATGTACTTATTCAGATTGGGAAACCTCAGATGGGGAAGACTCTGGGTCAACGTCTGGGGAGGATGGTGGTCCCTATAAAAATCTGAGGGATAGACGACCTAGGGGCGTGGTTGCTTCAAGACTCAACAAAAAGGCAGACTGTGAATGAATGAATGAATGAATGAATAAACAAACAAAACTGGCTGCAGCCTCTTAAACTTTATGAGAAAAGTCTTAACCAGGGACAGCTAATGAGGTCAATAGATGGATTTCTGGAATAAAAGATACAAATAGCTCACTTTCACTCTAAGTCTTTTCCTAGAAAAAAATGAAACCAATTGTTGGCTTAGGTGAGAGGAAAAGGAACGGCCAAAAGAAGAAACCACTGGTGGCCCACTGAATTGGACTATCTTAGCTTGTTTGATTTGAGATTAATAGGATGCACAGGACTCTAAACTTCACTCGTATAACATTAGCAAATCAAAATGTATTGTGACAACGTAAATGCCCTGCAGTATTAGTGGCTTGCTGAAATGTCTAATTAAATCTTTGTAATTGTGCAAATTAAACAGCAATGAGCCCAATGGCAGAAGAGATGCCCCTTTTTCATGCTAATTGGTTGCATCTTTTATTTCCCCTGTGGTGAAACTATAATTAGAAAGGGTATAGTTTCAATGTGGCCTTTCGTTCATGGAACCATTTTATAACCTCTTCAAACCTCCTTGCAGTGTGGCCTGAACATAGAGTCATGGACAAGTGGGACTGCTGGGCATGATTCCCAAAAGTGGGAATGGCTGGAAAATGTTCTGCCATCCTTGTGTGAATCCCCTACTACAAATGAGTTATTGAAAGTGTCTTTCCCCAAATGGCTGCACCCATCTGGTTTATGTGTTATTATACCCCCACAAACATGCAAACATGCATTTAGACTGACATGGGAAATAATCTTGTGTGTTTATGCAGGGAGCAGAAAACCAACATCTTTTACCTAAAGAGGTGATTGTTAGTAGCACGTTTCAGCAGGAAAAGGATGACAGACCTGATCCAAAAGTTTAAAAAGGAATATGGAGTTTATTGAGAGATTTCGTACAATAGTGCAGGGGGCTTATCCCACTAAACCAAAGCACAGACAAACAGAATATCACATTTCCAGAAAACAGAGACGAATATCACCAAACTGAGAGCCAGTCTGGTGTAGTGGTCAAGTGTGCAGACTCTTATCTGGGAGAACTGGATTTGATTCCCCACTCCTTCACATGCACCTGCTGATGTGACCTTGGGTAAGCCACAGGCTGTTCTACTCAAGGGCAGTTCTGGGAGAGCTCTGTCAGCCCCACCTACCTCAAAGTGTCTGTTGTGGAAGGGGAAGGGAAAGAAGATTATAAACCACTCTGAGACTCCTTGGGATAGTGAAGGGTGGGGTATAAACTCAGGTCTTCTTCTTCTACATCACCCAAAATATTAATCACATATGGATACTGCATTATATTGAATCAGACCATTTGTCTGTCAAAATCATCAGTGCTATCTACTCACACTGGTAACAGCTTTCCTGGGTCTCAGGCAGAGGTCTTTCATATCTCCTACTGCCAGATCCTTTTAACTGCAAATGCCAGAGATTGAACACCTGGGACTTTCTGTATGACAAGCTGATGCTCTACCTCTGAGCCACAGACTCTTTTCCAATTTGGAGCAAGTGTTACTTTAAGTAAAAGGTGAAAATGAGAAAAATGGGGAATAGGAGAGAGGAGAAGTGAGTCAGTTGAAAGAGAGGTGCTCACCTAGTCTTCCCATGTGAGGCCCTAACTAGCAGACTGAAGCAAAATGGTGGCTATCTGTATAGTACTGAGTTGGAAAATAAAGCAAGCTCGATCAAGATGGGGAACAAAGATATACTTTTCCTACTCTGCATAGAAATCAGATGTAAAAAGAGGGGGATCTAATGTGTTGGAAGCTTGAGTCGCAGTCCAAGCTGTAGGCAGCATCAAGTTTAGATTTCTGGCTATCACTCCAAGATAGTTATACTGTTTGTGACCCACAGGATAACATGGGTACTTTTCAGAAAATAAAAGATTGCAGCAGATGGTAAAGGAACAATTTGAGAAATGGCCAATTTATTGAGAGATTACTATAAAAGTGACTGAATTACCAGCAAGAAGGGAATTTTTTTTTAAAATTGATTTATAATTCCAAATTGCATAACTGGTGACATGATGAGACTGAGTCATATATTCAGCAGGAATTCTGGGAAAATGGGATTTTTGAATTGGAGTTTCCATGGTGCCACAGGGCACTTAACATCTGGATTGTGTTGGTGGACAATAACTGCGTACCGTGTAAAAAAAAAATATGAAGAGAAGTATCTTTATTTTCTGGCCTGGTGGGGCTTGAGTGTCTTCATCCTGTTTCTACAACTTGCCCTTCTCAGTCTGTCCACCAAAAGAATTCTCCTTGATAAGCTGTTTACTTCAAGATCCACCTTAAGACACAAAATGTGATGGTTGTTCCTCATGCTTTGTGTTTGTGTCACAGGAGCTAGGACTTTTTCATGATATTACACAGGCAGTACATACATTCAGACTGGGAGTAAGGAGTGTATACAGATGGAAGTGGGGCAGGGCTACATGGTGTGTGTGAGTTCACAAGGCCAATTTTCATTTCATCAAGTCCTTCCTCTGTTAATTAATGCAAATGTTAATTTCTAAGAATTGATAATGTTTTTCCAAAGTCTGCCACTCAGAATATGCTTCCTCAGACTCTCTGAAAATCTTTCAAGATCCAGCAGTAGTAACAGGAATTACTGTGGTAAAAAGAGACAATGGAGGAAAATATCATGTGTACTAGCAAATTTTCCTCTCTAAAAATACTGTCATGCCCAATTCCAGAAGTTTGATCACTGAGGGAGTTCAAAGAGCAGCTCTGATGCTTCCGTACAACACCAACTGAGACACAAGCCTAAGTTTAAAAAATGGAGTGTACATGTTCCTTTTGACTGTGTCTGATCATTATGAATACATACATTGTGGCTGCATTCACACACACTAAATAATGCACTTTCAATCCACTTTCCTACTGGATTTTGCCAGTTCACACAGTAAAATCCAGTTGGAAAGTGCATTGAACATTTCCCTTAGGACTGACTGATTTGATCTTCTTGCAGTCCCAGGAACTCTCAAGATCCTTTTCCAGCACCACAACTCAAAAGCATCTATTCTTCTGCGCTTGGCCTTCCTTAAGGTCCAATTCTCACAGCCATACGTTACTATTGGGAATACCATTGCTTTGACCATACGGACTTTTGTTGGCAGGGTGATGTGTCTACTTTTTATTATACTGCCTAGGTTCACCATAGCAGTCCTCCCAAGGAGCAAACATCTTTTAATTTCATGGCTACAGTCACCATCTACAGTGATCTTGGATCCCAGAATGTGAAGTCTGTCAGTACTTCCATGTCTTCCCCTTCTATTTGCCAAGGTGTGATGGGGCCAGATGCCATGATCTTAGTTTTTTTGATGTTGAGTTTCAAACCTACTTTTGTGCTCTCCTCTTTCACCCTCAACAAGAGGTTCTTTAGATCCTCCTTACTTTCTCTCTTTTTTTTACAATTTAAATTTTATTGAAACTTTTTCATATATAAACAACACACAAACAACAAACTCAAAAAGAAAAAAGTTCGGCAAGATACATACTGTAGTTTTGTCAAGACAAACAGAAAGAAACATCTATTATTGTACAATAACCCAGTACTTCCCCAACCCTATGGCCAAATATTACACAGGAATCCAAAATAGAGTTAGTAAATCATAATATTCAAATACTTTGGAGGAATTTTACCAAAATTGGTTTCCTTATTGTTTACATATTCAAGGAAGGTGAACCATTTTTCAAGAAACCAATCACTTGCTTTGACATTTTCTTGAAAAGTGATGCTGGTTGCTAGTTTATCTTGAATCAAGATGACCCAAACTTTGTTAAACCAACAATTTAACTTAGGTGCTATAGCTAGTTTCCAGCAGCTGGCTATAACAGTTTTCCCAACTAATAGTAAAAGTGCAACCAATTCTTTTTGCAACATAGACAAATTAGAATTAGGCCAAAAGTTTAATAAAGGAGATTCTGGTGTGAATGGTATTATAATCCCTGTTATTTCTGTAATTTTTCCCAGTACTTCTGCCCAGAATGCTTTGATCTCAGTACACTCCCACCAGCAGTGAATGAAAGTTCCCATCTGCCCACAACCTTTCCAACAAGTTGGATTTTTTTCACTTTGCCCTTATAAAGCCTGCAAGAAGTGGCATACCACCTTGCAAAGATCTTGTAGTTCTGTAACCAAAAATAATAAGATTTGGATTTAAATAAAGCTGATAACCAAATTTGTTCACATTGGTCATCATTAATTGTACTATGACAGTCTTTCTGCCAGGCTACTTGCTGACTGGACATATTTGACCAAACTGGTAGATTTAAAAGATATATAATTGAAATAACCCCCCTTATTGAAGTACAGCTTTTGTTAATTAATTTTTCCAGAGGGTTAAGCGATCTATTAGCCATAATTATTGGGATTATTTGGTGTAGAGCATGGTGTATTTGAATATATTGATAAGGGATAGAAATTTTAAATTTGTGCTCCAGTTGGGGGAGGGTACTCAATTTACCATTAGTTGTTATATCCATAAGTTTGAATATATTATTATTCCTCCACACTTTGAATTGATTATTGTCCTTTCCTGGGGGAAACCAGGACTGACCCAAAAAGGCCATTATAGGTGAGGGGGCTGGAGACAGAGTGTTTCTCCATTGGTCCCATATTTGCAATGTGAATTTAAGAAATGGATTAGACAAAGCATACTCCTTTTGTCAGTTTTGGTATGCCAAATGAATCCATGCAATAACACATTAGGTAGATCAGCTTTTTCAATTTGAACCCATATGGGAGTCAAGTAAGGAGATGCGTACAGTACAGTATGTCTCATTTGGACTGCCACAAAATATCAATTAGTGGAACTGCTAAACCACCCATTTTACGAGGTTTCGCTAAAAGTGATAAAGCAATTCTCGGTTTCTGATTATTCCATAAAAAGGAGGTCCACTGTGATTGCCAGCTTGTTAAGTCTTTTCTTAAGACTGGTATCGGGAGATTTTGGAACAAAAAGAGAAGACGAGGAAGAAGAAAAGATTTAAGATCTATTTTTTCTAGAATAGAGAGATTTAGTTTTTACCATTCCCCTTGAGTCAAAGTCATAGACTTACTTACAGGTCCATAATTAACCTTATATAAGTCCGATAGGTTCAACGGAAATAAGATACCCAGATGTCTCCATATTTTCGTAACCCTGTAGCTTCTGAGCGACATTAATCGGGTATATTCCAGACATTAAAATTGATCGAAAGTCCTGAGAATTTACTAAATTCATCTAGTTTTTCTTTGAGGATAGTTAAAGGGATTACTTAGATAAAAAACCATGTCATCAGCAAAAAGACTTGATTTATAGACAACGTTATTAACTGAAATACCTGCAATTTCTGAAGAATTCTGGATTACATAAGCAAAGGGTTCAACAGTAAGGGCAAATAAAAGTGGGGAGAGGGGGCAACCCTGCTGGGTACCTCTATGAAGATGTAACTCATCTGATCTAAAGATGCTAGTAGAGATTTGTGTTGAGGGAGAACTGTAAATAGCAAAAGTAGATTTCAAAAAACGTGGACCAAAATGCATATATTTTAGTAAGGTTTTTAAGTAATTTACTTCGACTTTATCAAATGCTTTTTCGGTGTCTAGGGAGAGGATTAATGGAGGAACCTGAGAAGACTTTGCTATGTGGATCAGATTGAGTGATTTACGAATGTTGTCGGTAATGGTACGACCCGGCATAAAACCTGCCTGGCCAGGGTGGATATAATGGGTGATAATCTTTTTCAAACGCTCTGCAAGTAAAGAAGAATTTTTTAAAAAAATCATGGTTCAAAACCGAAATAGGATGACAGGAGGCGGGATTAAGTTTGTCTTTTCCTTGTTTGGGAATTACAATCATCCATGATTTTAACCAGCTTGAGGGAAGGCAACCTTATTCCATTACTGAGTTGCAGATATCCAGCAATGGCATTAACAAATAAGATTTAAAATGTTTATAGAATTCTATATGGAAGCTGTCTCTCCCCGTAGCCTTATTATTTTTTATCTTGGAGATAACTGAGCTTAACTCAGTCAAATTAAAAGGTCTGTATAAAAAAGATGAGTGCTCATCTGAGAGGAAAGATTTAAAATCAATAGTGCGTAAATAGTTCTCAATTTGGTGTGGATTGGGTTAGTTGACTCATATAACTTTGTATAAAAAGGTTTCAGAGATCTTTTTAGAAGATGAGTGTAGAACTGTGGGGTTCTAATAGCATGGATCATATTCTGAGACCTTTTCTGAGCAATACAATGCTTCAAAAGTCTAATTGATTTTGAGGTTTTAGTTACGTATCTTTGTTTAAGAACTAAAAAAAAATTCTGGGTTGAGGAAGATTCTAATAATTTTAATTGTTTTCTGGCCTGATTTAGTTTTTCCAGGGGTTTTTTACCACCATATTTAGAATGTTTGGCTTGTAATGAAGCAATACGGGTATTTACGTATTCAATTGATTTCCGTTTGGCTTTATTACACGCCAAGGCAATGGAAATGAAATTACCTCTCATCACGGCTTTAAAGGCATCCCATACATAGGCTTGGGGTACACCACACTGAGCATTTAAGAAAAGTAAGATTGGATAATTTGGATAAAAGTAATTTGTTGAGGGACCAGTTAGGGCTTTTTCCGTCTGAATCCTGAGCTGGCAGGTCATACTGCACCAGAGAGTGATCTGAAATACTTCGTACTTCAATACTCACATTTTCAAACATATTGATCTGCGAAGGAGAAACTAAGAAAAAATCAATTCTAGAATAAGAGATATGAACATTTGAATAAAAGGTATAGTCTCTGCTTTTAGGGTTTAAAGTTCGCCAAACATCGATCAAATTACAGGAATGAAAGATCTTTAATCTTGTAGGCATGTGAAATGAGTGCAATGGTGCAATAGTTTGAACATGAACATTCCTTGCCCATTCCACCAATTACATAGGGATAGGTTTGTCTCCCCATTTGTAGTTAATCCAATGGCAGACGCGGACGGGGTGTGTTTGGAGAAACTCTTGGTGGATGCAAGTCCATATATCTCTAGACAGATAGCTAAATTCTGCCATTACCTTGTGAAGTTCCATACTAAGAAACAAGAAAATTGCAGTCTTGTATGAACTGTTGAATTTGAGGTTATATATGATTTTACATATTATGATTTAAAGGATTTTATATAAATTTGAACCAACTTTGGATTTTATAATCAGTAAAATGTATTTTAGTTATCCTGGATCTGTATAGCTGGGGGAAAAAATTATGTATTTTATTGTGTTTATGTATTTTAGGAGGGTTTTCACATGATGTGTTATAGCTTTGATATTGGTCTATGACCGTAATAAAGTTTATTCATTCATTCATGAACATTCCTTGGCATTAGCCTTCTTTGAGATTGGAATATAAACTGATCTCTTCCAATCCTGTGGCCACTGTTGCATTTCCAAATCTGCTAACATAATAAGTGCATCACTTTAACAGCATCATCTTTTAGGACTTTGAATAGCTCAACTGGGATACTGTCATCTCCGCTCACTTTGTTGTTAGTAATGCTTGACTTCACACTCCAGAATGTCTGACTTTAGGTCAGCGATTTCACCATATTGGTTGTTAAGGACATTGAGATCCTTCTTGTATAATACTTCTGTATATTCTTGCCTATATACTCTTCCTAATCTCTTCTGCTTTTGTTAGGTCCCTACCATTTTTGTCCTTTATCATGGCCATCTTTGCACTAAACATTCCCTTGATTTCTCCAATTTTCTTGAAGTGATCTTTTGTCCTTCCCATTCTATTATTTTCCTCTATTGCTTTGCATTGTTCCTTCAGGAAGGCCTCCTTATCTCTCCTTGCTGTTCTCTGGAAATCTGCGTTCAGTTGGGTGAATCTTTCCTTTTCACCTTTACTTTAGCTTTTCTTAGCTATTTGTAAAGCCTCATCAGACAGCCACTTTGCTTTCTTGCATTTATTTTTCTTTGGGATGGTGCTGATTGCTGCCTTCTGTACAACGTCACGAACCTCCATCCATAGTTCTTCAGGCACTCTGTCTATCAACTCTAGTTCCTTAAACCTATTCACCTCCACTGTATATTCATAAGGGATGTGATCAAGGTCAAATCTGAATGGCCTAATGGTTTCCCCAGTTTTCTTCAGTTTAAGCCTGAATTTTGCAATGAGTAGCTCATGATCCGAGCCGCAGACAGCTCCAAGTCTTGTTTTTGCTGACTTTAAGGAGCTTCTCCATCTTTGACAAAGTGTTGATTAATAACTGCTTAATTAAAGGTTGCTTTTAAAGGCATGGGAAACACAGCCAGTAAAAAGCTGCAAGTCTCTCATAAATATCCTTTTTGGGATAGCAGCAGATAAGCTTGTATGGACTTCATATAACTTGAAATTAATTCATTAATTGCAGTACAATTCTCTGCTACCTTTCACAGCAATTTCCTAGTGCTTCAGCCAAGGAAAAGTTTGAAAAATAACTGTCAAAAGATTTGTTTGAAACCAAGTGAGCTTGGTTGTAGCTTGAGGCAGGGTTCCAGTAGTAGCAGCTGAAGGTAGGATTTAGCAGCCTACTAAATGCATCAGCATATTTTGAGGTAGAGCAGCTGTCAGGGCCCACTATGGGTGGTACACAGTGCTGGCATTCCTGATGGCAATGGCAACAGCAGTCCCAACTTCATACAATGGCCAGTGCTGTTGAGGAAGGGGTGTGTAGGTGGTGCAGGCAATTGAACATGGGCATTAGGAGTGCTGGCAAGCTGGAGAAGAATACACAAACAGATAGGTGCATGCAGGTGTTGGAGTGGAAAGAGAGGACCCTGGGAATGTATTAACAAGTTGCAGACCGCCCACTTGGCTCAGCATGGATTTCATATAAATTTTTCTGAAAATGAAGTTACTTCAGAAGAAGAGGCAGGTTTGGGGGAGTGCCCTGGAAATGACATCACAGGAAGAGGTGGAGTTTTGATTCAGTGTGCCCTAGAAGTGACATCTCTTGGCCCTTGACCTGGAAGTAACATCACAGGAAATGACATCATTTCCTATCTCCCAGCTCCACCCCCAAAGTCTCCTGGCTCCACCCCTGAATTTTCATGGGCCATGAAGGAGAAGTGTAAATGTAACCAGGCCATGGGAAAAAAGTTTGGGAAACCCTGGTATATTGGAATAGTGATTGTAATGCAATGCAATAAAAATTAAAATGTCTCTTTCTGACATAAATAACACTGCATCCCACCCCAACAAAGAAAAAAGGTTCGGCCCCTTCCCAGCCAAGCCTGCTTGCAGGCCATAGGCTGGGGGCCGTCTTTGCCCCTCCGGAAGGAGGGAGGGGCGGAAGAATCACCCGATATACGGGTGCTTGGCCGGGCGTGGAGGCGGGGCTATATAAGCCCCGGCTCCCGCCCTAGCACGCAGTTTGATTTCGGCTCTCTGTGCGAGAGCCACATTGGTCGGCTGCTGCAGGGCTAGGCCTGGGCAGCTTGGGTGACGAGCGCGTGCAGCGGTCGACGGTAGAGGCGCGGCGAGCTTCTGAGGACCAGCTGGTCGGCGGGCTCTTGGCGCGGCGAGGCGCGCTTGCGGCGGCGATTTACAGGCGGCACTTCAGGAATCAGCTGTTGGGCGGCTGGGAGGCGTTGCCACGGGGACGCGCTTGCGGCGGCTGAGTAGCGCGGCGAACAGCACGATTATCGGAGGGTCTGGGGGGAGGCTAGAGGGCGGCGTGGAACGGCCCCAGTAAAAGGAGCCGGGTCTGCTGGCTGCATATTGGTGGTGGCCTTCTCCCGGGGTTTCCTTCCTAAGGGGGTGGGCCGGGTTTCCAGTCGCTGAAATACACCCCCCCCCTCCCTCTGTTTCCTTTTAACTGGCCTGGAAGGCAGGAGCTTGTGCCTTGGGTAGCTTCCTATCTCCTCATTCCTTCCCGTCCGGTGTGGGTTGGAAGGTTCTAGGGGCAGTGTAACTGTCTCCGTTTTGCCTGCAGAAGACACCAGATTTTTCCTTTCCTGCACGGCCTTTTGATAAGTTTGGTGTTGTGTGGGGCTGGGGAGGGGTAGTTGCACCACCTCTTTGGTGGGGGCATTCATCTCCTCCTACTGGGAGGGGGGTGGTGTGGAAAGGGCCCCCTGACTGGCCAGTTAGCCCCAACTTTGCTTCATTGCTTGTCACCTGTTAGTGATGGCTCCTAAAAAGGGACAGGGCAAGTCTAAGGGCAAGCAGCCCGCCCGCCCACCTCGGGGGAGGGGCCAGCAAGGTGCCCCTGTTGAGGAGCAGGATCAGAATGAGCGAGTTCGTCTCGCCATTATCAGTCAATTGGAAGCTCTGGAACAGGAGCGTGTGGCCAGAGGTGCACCCATCTGGGAGGGCCGTCGCCGTGCCACTGGAAGGTCGGCCCGGCTAACTTTTGAAACTGAATTACTGGCAAGGCTGTCTGCTTTACAGGAGGGGCAGTCGGAGCCCGATGCGCCGTTGGAACCTGATCAAGATGAGGACCCTGGCGAAGGCCCATCAGGTGCGCCATCGGGTGCAGGGGCATCGGGAAGTGGTGGACCGCAGCCTTCTGGAGGTCCGGGCGCCTTTCCTGGTGATGGTGGTAAGCCTATTTCTCTGCCAGTTCCCGGGTGGCCTTGGGGCTTCGCCCAGCCGACCCCTCATTTGCCGGGGCCGAGTGGGTTGGGATGGGGACCTGGGTGGCTAGGCGCCAGTGAGCAGGTGGGTTCCGCTCAGCCATGGGCTTGGGGGCCACATACCTCCAGTTTGTCGTCAAACGCAGTTCCTGCCCCTATGGGCCAACAGGTGGGCGCTGGGGTACCGCATGCAGCCCCCACCTCACTGCCCACACCTGGCTTTTTGCCTTGGGGTGGCCTGCAGGGGGCGCAGTTGCGGGGGCCATGGCCCGCAGCTCAAGTGGGCGGGTGGTTTTACCCCCCAGATCCCTATGCTAGCATCCCCTTTCACGCCTTTCCCTACGGCGACACTTCGTTGCCGTTGGGGGATCATCTGACGCCGGCCACGCGGGAGAAAATTTTCCGCGGGGAGTACGTGGATGTTTTTGGTCTCCTGTTCAGAGAGCTCGAGAGAAAAAGTAAGGACGAGCTGGACGACAGGGACAAGGAAAAACTAAAGCGTAGGAAGATCGATAGGTCTTGGGCAAACTGGTTGCCCGGTTTTTTGATTTACGCCGGGGTCATTGCAAGAGCGCAGCCGGCTAGGGCGGCCGCCCTCTTTCAATACGTGGACATAATCTATAGGGCTTATACGGACTTCGCCGGGGCAGCTTGGCTGCAGTATGACGAAGCCTTCCGGATGCGGGCTGCCGTCAATCCGGCAATGCCGTGGGACCAAATAAACCAGCAGCTGTGGTTGCAGCTGATGGCTCCAGCAAAACCAAATGCTGGGGATAGGTCCGACAGCGGCCACCTGGTGCAGAGATCACAGCAACAGCAGGCCTCCCCAGCTGCCCGCGTTTCCGCGGGCCAGCCGGTTCAAACCCGGTTGTTGTGCTGGGAATTCGCTTCCAAGGGGGCTTGTCCCAGGAAGCCCTGTAAATTCCGTCACGAATGTCCCCTGTGCAGTGGGCCCCACTCATTGTCAGCCTGCAGTAGATCCAAGCCCGGACCGGGCGGTAAGCGTCCCGGAGGCGGCGGTGGCGGTGCACCGCCACCTGGAAAAGGGGCCCAGCCCCATCCGCCTTCCGGCTCTCAGTAGGTTATTGGTCGCATATCCCTGTAGGGCCGATGCCAGGTATTTACTGGACGGTTTTACGCTGGGGTTTCGGATCCCGTACAGGGGGCGTAGGGCCCCCTTTGTAGCTCCCAACCTTAAATCGGTGGTTGGACTCGAACATGTGGTTCGGGAAAAAATTGCTAAAGAATGCCAGGAAGGCAGGGTCCTTGGCCCCTTTGATGTACCGCCTGTGCCCACATTGAGGGTATCCCCTTTGGGGGTGGTTCCCAAAAAGGCACCCGGTGAGTATAGGATTATACACCATTTGTCTTATCCCAGGGGAGCTTCGGTGAACGATGCTATCCCTGAGGAACTTTGTTCAGTCCGTTATACTTCCTTTGACCAGGCGGTCAAAGTAGTTCGCGGATGCGGGATGGGGGCGGAGTTGGCAAAATGCGACATTAAGTCTGCATTTCGCCTCTTGCCGGTACACCCCGATGATTTTGAGTTATTGGGTTTTTCCTTTGAAGGGAAATTCTACATGGACCGGGCTTTGCCGATGGGATGTTCCATCTCCTGTGCAGCGTTCGAGCGATTCAGTTCCTTTTTGGAATGGGCGCTCAGGGTTAGGACGGGGGTTAACGACACGGCGCATTACCTTGACGATTACCTTTTTGTAGGTCCCGCAGGATCGGGTCAATGCGACAGGTTGTTACGCTCCTTTCAGGGGTTGGCCCTCGAGCTTGGTGTGCCGCTGGCTCACGAAAAAACCGAGGGCCCCAGCACGGTTCTTACTTTTCTAGGTATTGAGCTGGACACTCTCCAGCAGACATCACGTTTACCGGAGAATAAGGTCTCCGACCTTAGAAATCGGTTGGCCGCCTTGAAGGGGCAGCGGAAGGTTTCCCTTTTAGAATTACAGCAGTTGGTGGGCCACCTTAACTTTGCTTGCAAAGTGGTGGCCCCAGGCAGGGCCTTTTTGCGACGCTTTTGTGACGCCATGGGCCGGCTGCGCCTCCCTCACCATAGGGTCCGTGTTAATGCCGGAATGAGAGCGGATTTGGAGGTTTGGGAGGAGTTCCTTGACTCCTTCAATGGGGTTTCCTTTTGGAGGGAGGAACTTAAGATTGAGGCTGAGCTTCAAATTTCTTCGGATGCTTCCGGGGCTAGTGGTTTTGGGGTATACTTCAGGGGCCATTGGTGTGCCGAGCAATGGCCTGCTGACTGGTTGGAAAGCGGGCTCTGTAGAGACCTCACGTTTCTGGAATTTTTCCCCATCTTGGTGGCCGTTTGCCTGTGGGGAGAGCAGCTTGCCAACCATTCAGTTCTGTTTTGGTGTGATAACATGGCTGTAGTACATGTTATCAACTCCTTGACTTCAAAATCGGCTGCGGTCATGAATCTGGTTAGGTTTTTTACCCTGCGTTGCCTCCGGTTGAATGTATTATTCCTGGCTAGGCACGTACCGGGGGTTTGCAATGGTGTGGCGGATGCTCTGTCTCGCCAACAGATGGAGCGTTTCCGGCTGTTGGCCCCAGAGGCAGATTCATGTCCGGCGGAAATGCCCGCGGAACTCTGGAGGCTTGGGAACAAGAAGCCGGTAGGGCCATTCAGTTGGCGCTAGCACCTAGTACGAGGAGGGCATATGCCAGAGCGACTGCCCAATTTGGTGAGTTTAGGGGGGCTGTAGCACTCCCGGATTCCTGGCCAATCCCAGTTGAGCACATCATGCAATTTTGCGTGCATCAAAGGGAAAGAGGCCTGGGGCTAAAAACCATAAAGGGACAATTGGCAGCGTTGGCCTTTGTAAGAAAGGCTCGGGGCCTCACGGAGCCCACCGGAGATTTTAGGGTTAGGAAGATGCTTGAAGGGTGGTCTCGTGAGCGGGTGCGTCAGGTAGATGACAGACAGCCCATATCCCCGTCAGTCCTCCGCGGATTGTTTGGGGGTTGGTCCAGGGTCTGTTCCTCCCCATTTGAGTCGGCGCTATTCCACGCTGCCTCGTTGTTGGCCTTCTTTGGGGCCCTGCGCGTAAGTGAGCTCGTAGTGCAGTCAAAAGCTGACACGTCTGGTAGGGCGCTCCAATCCGGAGATGTAAAAATCACCAATAGTCAGCTGGTTCTGACGATTCGCAGGTCCAAGACTGATCAGAGGCAGAGGGGAACCGTCATCACGATCGGCATGTGTGCTTTGCAGGAATTATGTCCGGTCAGGGCCGTTCGCCGTTACGCCCAACTCAGGGGCGAGGCCCTAGGTCCCTTTCTCAGGCATGATGACGGTTCTCCTCTTACCAAATATCAGTTTTGGTCTGTCACAAGTAAGGCCCTGGTTCGATTGGGTCTCACTGGCGTCAAATTTGGGACGCATTCCTTCCGGATTGGGGCGGCTTCCACAGCTGCTGCTATGGGCTACACGCCCTCGGCCATTCAGCGTATCGGTCGTTGGCGCTCGGCGGCTTATAGGTCTTATGTACGCCCCCTGGTCGCCTAACAGGTAGGTGGGGGGGGGTTGGTTAACTGTTGGGCACTTTGCTGACTGTTGTTTGTTTTTTCAGGTGCTGTGGCTCGGGGTGAGAGACGGCGGGTTCTCATCTGCGGGCACAGCATGGTTTTTTGGGCTGCCCATTTCTCCAGGCGGTCTCCTGTGGGCACCCAGCTGGGTCTCAGTGAATGGGCCACTGTCGAATGGCTGGGTCGTCGGGGGCTGCGCTGGCCCGGCATCATGCCACTCTTATTCCTGGAGCGGAAGGCATTACCTCCACACATTCTTGTCGTTCACCTGGGCGGGAACGACTTGGGTCTGCTGCAGGGGAAGGCTCTGTCCCAGCAGGCGTTGGCTGACCTCCGCGAAATTCGTCGCAGGTGGCCTGGGGTCGTATTGGTATGGTCCGCAATTTTGCCGCGTAGGGTGTGGAGGTACGCCATTTCCCCGGGGGGAATCGAGCGGGCCAGACGTAAGGCCAATAGGGCCATTCAGAAGGCCATGGAGGAGGGATTAGGAATATACCTCCCTCATCCGGCCATACGGGTCGAGCAAGTTGACCTGTATCGGCCCGATGGCGTTCACTTATCTAATTTGGGTAACCGGGCCTTTTTGGATGAAATCCGGCAGGGGGTGCGGTTGGCTCTGGGCCACCCGGTGGGGCGCTAATGCCTAAGCAGAGGCTTGGCATTGGCGGTGGCTGGATTAGGTTTGGCCACAGGGTTTTCCAGGGGAGCACCTATGGCCTAGCACCTTTGGTGCGGTGTCTGCAGGAACCGTAGATGGGCTAAACGGCTCAGTACGGTGATGCAGAACACAGGGAGCCTCACCTGGGTGGATCTTTCCATGGGGATTGTTCCAGCCCGGTTGGTGATGGCTGGAGGCCTGGCCGCTCAGTTACAACCCGATCACGGCGGGTTTGTGCTGGGGGCAGGGTGGCTCGCCCTTTGGACAAGGTGGGGTCCAGGTGTTGACCCCAGGGCTTGTCTGGTCTGTTTCCTTCCCCCTGCCAGTTATTTTTGTTAATGTTAATAAAGCGGCCCGGTTTTAAACCCAACAACTGTGTCTGCCTCTTCTTTCCGACTGGGGGGGCAAGGTTCGGCCCCTTCCCAGCCAAGCCTGCTTGCAGGCCATAGGCTGGGGGCCGTCTTTGCCCCTCCGGAAGGAGGGAGGGGTGGAAGAATCACCCGATATACGGGTGCTTGGCCGGGCGTGGAGGCGGGGCTATATAAGCCCCGGCTCCCGCCCTAGCACGCAGTTTGATTTCGGCTCTCTGCCCGCCCACCCTTCCCATTGGCAGTACAGGTGTATACCGGTTGCCTTTTGGGGCCAGGTAGGAATTTTTTCACTCCCGCACAATTGGCCTTTGCTGGGGTGTTTTTCGCCTACCTTGTATTGCCTATTAGGTTAGCTTCTGTTGTGTTCTAGTTTGGTCGCAGGCTGGATTAGGTTTGGCCACAGGGTTTTCCAGGGGAGCACCTATGGCCTAGCACCTTTGGTGCGGTGTCTGCAGGAACCGTAGATGGGCTAAACGGCTCAGTACGGTGATGCAGAACACAGGGAGCCTCACCTGGGTGGATCTTTCCATGGGGATTGTTCCAGCCCGGTTGGTGATGGCTGGAGGCCTGGCCGCTCAGTTACAACCCGATCACGGCGGGTTTGTGCTGGGGGCAGGGTGGCTCGCCCTTTGGACAAGGCGGGGTCCAGGTGTTGACCCCAGGGCTTGTCTGGTCTGTTTCCTTCCCCCTGCCAGTTATTTTTGTTAATGTTAATAAAGCGGCCCGGTTTTAAACCCAACAACTGTGTCTGCCTCTTCTTTCCGACTGGGGGGGCAAATGCTGTTTGTGATCTCCATGCTTCAGAGAAAACAAATGGAGCATAGCAACAGAGTTGCAGTTAACTTCCAACAATTAGAAAGGATACTTTAACACATTTATCTCCTATTTTGACATATTTATTGCTTCACTGTTGTTTCCCCTTAATTAAAACCAAACAACTTTTAACCTTAGAAATGTAATTTGTTATTCCTATTCTGTCTCTCCATCTCTTAAAACATCTTTATCATGTTACATGCTAATTTGCTGTTCAGGCTTTGTTTATACGTTTGAATTGTTACCTTTCATTTCTATGTATCTGAGGAAGTGTGCATGCACACAAAAGCTCATACCTTGAATAAAATTTTGTTAGTCTTAAAGGTGCCACTGGAATCTACCTTAATTCCATTGCTACAGACCAACACAACTGCCCATCTGGTATTGATTCAAGAAGTTTGGAGCTGAAGGAATGGATGAGAGAAGATAATAGTGGAACCGGAGGTACAATTTTGTAAGGACCTGAAGGATATGAAGGACTTTTTTTGAGTAGGAACACAGTTCCAGATGGCTTGACATCAGGGGATGTGGCATGATATGTAAATGTGTTCCTACTGAGCTTTTTCTACAAAAAGCCCTGCAATTTTGATTAAGCTTAACTCTGCTTCTGATGAAAACTACAATGCTATATAAATTTAAATATAAAAATAACAATGGTTGTCATTGCACTTTTAAAAACAAACTAGTATTTGGGGCCAGAGCACACACTGTCAGATATCACAATAGTATTTATAGTTTTTGTTTTCTGCAACAGAAACCTTTTTGGAATTTATCTTCTCTCTGTGGATGTTTCTCAGAATCTAGCCACCTTTTCTAAATGAAAACAAGCAAAGAAAGGTCAGTATTAATAATATATCAAACTTCTCAAACAGTTCCTTGATTGAAACCAACTTTAAGCAATAATATATGACATTTGGGACTAAGATACACAGAATATATGTGGATAGGAGATTCAGCAATAATTTTGAAAATGAAATTTAATAATTTGTTTCAGACACTGTAATCCAAAGTAGATTTTAGAGAATTACTGGATACCCAGATTCTTCTGCTATATGGCAGCTCGATCTATACTGGATTTTTCCATTTTTTCTGAATTTTCTGTCTCCTCTGTGCATTACATCTTCCATTTTCTCTCTTATTTCCACCGGTGTTTGCTTTGACCTGTCTACAGTTTCAGTCACAACAACCTGAACCTCCCAGGGGTAAAATCATCAATATTAAGTTAGAAACCAAAGTGATATTGACCTCAGGCCCTTCTATAATTTTAGCAATCAGTCTGCAGTCTCTTCTCTGTAAATGGTGCATGGATAAATCATTTGCCTCCACTTTCCAGATCTATAAGACGCCTCCGCTGTCTTCATAAGCCTCCAAGTCAAAACAGTTAATACTTGATTACATCTTATCAAGTCCTTTTCTCTAGATAGGGATTGTTCTCACCATCCCTTCCAGTTCTGATCTTTGACACCTAAATTTAATCATGAGTTTAGTCAAATATATTGCATGTCAAGGATAATTAATGGAAAGGCTCTAACATTTGGCCTGTGTCATTGACAATCTCATAAAAGAGCTATTAACCCCAGGTTAGACCTATTCAGAATTCATTCATATAAGCCCAGAGACTGAATGGTTTGTAATTAGCTATGTAAGATATCATTTCCACAAAGAAGAGTTGGAAAAAGTTGATTATGATTGAAATGCACTGATAGTGCTGAGTAGGTTTTGTAAGGCAGGCCAAATACAATTATTGAAGCATCCCAAAGGAATATTTAATAGGGAAACAAAATACCAATTTGCCTGTCCTGGCTATTGCCTTTTCTTGTCATCTCAGGCAGTCATCAGCATTCAAAGGAACCCCACAATACACTGTTCTCCACAATGTTGACCATCACTATTCTCATGATACCATGTTATGTAGTTGCCTCTACCCAGACTGTAAAGGAGTAAGCATTTTTACGAGGATGATGATGGTGTGAAAATTCTCTCTGAAATCTGGTTATGCAACCCTCTTAACTTTTGATCCAAACTACTAGTAGCATAATACAAACCCCACTAAAGTTCTTTGTTAAAATCTTATGACCAATGAAATTTATGCATATAAGTAAGCTTGGAAGAGAAGACATGAGCCTGGACAAACTGAAAATGTGCTGCTCATTAGTAGTGATACTTTGAGCATTATTTAATATGTGTCTACAATATAGCACCACACAACATTCATAGAAGAAAGTTTGAATCCAGTGGGCCAATAAAGGTAATTCTGGATACAAGCTTTTTGATGAAGTGTGTATGCATACAAAAGCTTATGCCCAGAATTAAACTTAGTTGGTCTTAAAGGTGCCACTGGTCTCAAACATTGTTTTATTGCTTCAGACTAACATGGCTACCCACCTGACACAACACTCATGATTGTGACTGAAATTTTAACTAGGAAGAAGAGGAGGGGTGGATCTACTATGAAACTAATGAAGCTTAAGCTTCAGGGCTCCTAATCCTGGAGGGCTCCTGAAGCAACTTTTTTTTAAAAATGAGTGAATTTTTCAACAGAATTTTAAAGTGTTTGTTATTAAAATGCTATTTTAGTGACAGAATCATAAGCCATTGGGTCGAAGTACTTAATATTGACCTTAGAATATGCTCTAATACCCATTTCATATAGCCTCAAAATCTTCCTGTAATTGGTCACATTTAAAAAAAAATCCAGGGACTTGCAGCACCTGAACCCTCAGCTGTATGGGCTCACTGAGCTTGCCAGAATTAATTCATAGCCTAAATTTTGGCAGCTGGATCTTCAACTCCATCTTCAGTGTGCAGCTTAATAGTTCTACAGCTCATTTTCAAGGTCTCCATCCTATCACCCTGTACTCTGCCATATGGGCCTCAAGGCCCTTTGAATCTTTTTTGCGTGTTGCCCTATATTGTTGTTGGTTGAGAAGGGGCCCCCATAACAGTTCAAGTTTTACAGTCCAAAAAACTGAGAGTAGGTATCCCATTTTTCCTGGTTGCAAAATGATCACCTAAAAGCCCTTTTAATCCTTGGCCAGATGCAGGAACAAAGATAGACACTTTAAGGACAAATAGTGGACCTTCTTTTGCATCGCCAAAATTTGGAATCTTGACTCTGAGCTGCTACAATAGCACTAGGGATGCCAACCCCCAGGTGGGGGCAGGGGATCTCCTGGTTTGGAGGCCCTCCCCCCACTTCACGGTCATCAGAAAGGGGGGGAGGGAAATGTCTGTTGGGCACACCATGGAGACCGATTCCCATAGGGAATAATGGGTATCTGGGGAGGTAGAGGTACCAAATTTTTAGCAAAGCATCTGGTGCCTCTCCTCAAAACACCCTCCAAGTTTAAAAAAGATTGGACCTGAGGGTTCAGCTCTATGAGCCCCCAAAGAAGGTGTTCCTATCCTTCATTATTTCCAATGCTTCATTATTTCCCTTGCTCCTAGCTCCACCCCCAAAGTCCCCTGGCTCCACCCCCAAAGTCACCAGATATTTCTTGATTTGGACCTGGCAACCCTAAATAGCACTTGGTCACTGTTGGCTGTTGATTATGATCAGGTGTATAAGGAAGCTGTAAAACCACTACAGCTTAGATTTTGTCCTTCAAGAATTGCAATGGCTCAGAGAGCTGAACACACTTTTAATCTTGTGTGATTTGGGGCTGTGAGACAAGTATGCAAAATATGGAAACTGACAGCCAACCTGTTCTTTGTTTAAAATATGCCTTTCTACTTGGCACAAAATAGATGTATCCGGGAAAGCATAGACAGAAAAAAAAAACCATTAATACTTGCTGATTAGCAAAAGAAAGCTCTAGGCCTAGGGATTTAATTATGCTAATCTTTCCATCAATCTTAATATAGGGAAGAAGGCAATCCTTCTAAGAAACAAGTCTATTGATCAGTCAGAATTCTTGTTTTTCTTTTATTTACTAAGGCCACTGATCACAAGTTTCAAGAGAGAGCATCAGTGACCAGTGTGAGATATGCTGGTCTGATATGCTACTGCGGCATAAGCAGTATCGTATTGCCTACTACCAGAGGGAAAAAAGGTGTTTCTGATCAATGAAATATGTCATTGGGTCACAAAGCAGTAAAAGTCAAAAAGTGCTAGTGTTAACACTGAAAAATCAAAATTTACCTAACCTCCAACTTACTCCATTCTCAATATCAGCACTGAACATAGCCATTTGTGATTTGGTAATAATTATTAGTGCTTAACAAGTGAGCTGAAGGTTAGGCTCAGGTCTGTGAAACAATATTGCTTCTTCTATTACTATTCCTCCACTCACTTCCATTGTCAGCTATTGTATTCTGGGGCTGTATTCTGTTTCCTAAACCACCATAGTCTGGATCACAGCTAACATGTCATCACAACGTTTAGTTTTGTGAAACATTCATTTTTTTAAAAAAAAATATGACTGTGCAGCAATTATAGTGGGTGGACAAGTGATGGTGGAAAGTACTGTAAAACCATACCCAATTTATGGCAACCTCTCATGGGATTTCAAGGTAAGAGACTTTACAGAGGTGGTTTGTCATTGCCTGCCTCTGCATAACAACCCTTGATTTCCTTGTTTTGAAAGTTAGATTCAGGGACTGTAGTCCTCTTCATAGGCAAACTGCAAGTAGTGACTTTTAAAGAAAGAAGTGATTTAGAACAAGATGAACACCCAAAGTTCCAGATAATCATGTTCCTGCTAATCATTTATCTAATTCTAAACTTGGCCTCAGAGTGTGAAGCAGGCATTCCCTCTAAGTTGAGTTAGTGTGAGCTAGCTCACAGGGGTTTTTTTTAACCTCCTGCTCACACATTTTTGTCTTAGCTCAGGAAAAATGGGCCCAGAGCCAATTAATTTATGCCATAACTCACAACTTTAATGCCAGTGGCTCACAAACTAGAATTTTTGCTCACAAGACTCCACAGCTTAGAGAGAGTATTGAAAGCAGCAAGCAGCATATCTGCAAAATGGGCCAAGTCTAGAAAGAGGAGATGTTTCTATAAATCTGGAGCAAATTTCAAAAATAAAAAGCTACCAAAACAGAAAAGCAAAATATGTACTTGTGCACATACATTTAAAAATGCTAACCAAGGTTGTCTGAGATCATGGTCAGCATAATGGGATTGTTTAGCAACACAATGCAACAAAGGATTTAAAAATAAGTAGGGAGCAGCTGAGAAGAGTAGGGGGGAAAGAAAGCAGCAGTGGCAGCAGTGTTGAAGAGAGGTGAACGTGAAATGGGAAGGCTTAGGGTAGAGCCTGGCCCTGAAAACAACAGGAAGGTAAAGTTAAAGCAATGATAGGAGTGTTGAGAGGAGCAATGGCAGTAATGGGAAGGGATGATCAAGAAGAGAGGAAATGGGAAACAGAAGGTGGGATTTTCCTTCCCTCTTGAGTTCCTATGGGTGTTCCCCTTGTTGTTTCTAGATTGTGAAGCAGCTCTATATCCAGCTCTTTAAGTTTGTCTTAAATACTTTGGAAGGAATATGCCTCTTCTACTTGATGCTGGCTGAATGAGGAAAAGAACATGTGAGGCAACATTATGTTCTCTTCAGGGCCTAACTGCATGATACATTTTTTTAACAAGTTGGCTCTGGGGATTTGCTTTAACTGAAGTCACATAGCAGCTATAGGAAATATCACTTTTAAAGCCTGCAGAAGCTCAATTTGGTTTATGAGAGCAAAATGGTGGAAGGGCTCCTTCCTCACTCCCACCTTTTTCCTGAGCCAAAATAGTTCCAGAATACTCCACATGAAATAACTGCAAATAACTGAGACTGATTTCGCACTCAGCTTACCCCGCGGTTACATTCCTCTTCTCTGCAAAGCGTCTGTCAGATTTCCCACTATCTTCATTGGAGTTACAGGAAGTGTCGCGGCTTTCACACAGTAAACGAAAACTGGTTTTTTGCGGTTTTCGTTTGCTGTGCAAAAGCTGCAACATTTCCTGTAACTCTGGCACAGATAGTGGGAAATCCAACAGACGCTTTACAGAGAAGAGGAACGTGACTGTGGGGTAAGCTGAGTGCGAAATCCATCTGATACTTTTTGAGGTCAGGAAAAAAGTGCAGGTGGAGCCAGAAGCCCATCCCCCCAGTGGCATTGTCCTGAGCTAAATGGGGCTTCTTCAGCTTTTAAAGGTGATCTTTCCTGCAGCTGCTGTGTAACTGCAGGAAAATGCATCATGTCTAGGGAAACCAGACCCACCTTGTTTTTTTAAAAAAAGCATCATGTCATTTTGGCTGCCAGCTGATTTCATTGTTGTGTGTCTTCTTTTCCTTCAGTCTGCCTTGAGAAATTAGAAGCCAGCTCTGACACAGGGCTCCCAGGCAGCTGGCCTACTTGTCTGTCTGCTGCATGTAATAGCTCAGGGAGTCAAATGTGCCTGCTCAGGGCTCAAACCTCACCCCCAAGCAACCTCATTCTTCTGCTTTCTTTCTAAGGCTGCTGCTGCAGCTGCACCGTACCTTGCTTTCCCCCCAGCTCCCTCAGTGCCTCTTTGCTTTCTGTTTCCTGCCTCTAGCCTCTCTCCCCCTTCCCCCTCCCTCCCTCCCCCCCCCCCTCTCTCTCTCACACACACACACAGGTACATGGAGGCACATGCAGGAGAAATACAAAGAGAAACCTGCCTCTGCCTTTCTCTCTTTCTGCACCCCCCCCAACCATCTTCTTGCTTCTCTGGGGCTGCTTCTCTTGGGGGCAAAAAGGGAGGAAAGAGAGAAAGAGAAAACAATGTTGAACTTCCATGGCCAGTTCGGCACTAGGGGTTCTGACACTCAAGACAGACCCCTGCGCTGCACCCCCCACACACACACACACAAGCTCAATTGGGGAAATTATCACACATGATGGATTCTTCTGACAAATGCAATGTACATGGAGGGAATTATTTTGCCTTATTCTGAAAAGTTGCTTTTTAAAATGGATTTCTCTGTACCTTTCTGGATTTATTTTCTTTCAAAAATACCCTGATCAGGAATTAGCACTTGGATTTGTCCTTATATTTTGGATACTGGATAGTGATTATTCCTATAAGAGCACTAAGCTTGATTAACTGATAGCCACCATTCCCTTTGATCGCTGGATAACAAAGCTTTTACTGTAAATAGTTTAAACCAGCATAAAAAATATGGTCTCTATCAAATATTCATATGGACTATTTCAAATGGGCTATTTACTAATTTATTATTCTAGGAAAGTGCTTTTTTCTGTATTCCATTTTCTTTGTTTTTAGTATGTCCAAGTACTATTTGGGGGAGTATGTACTTATATATTTATTTTGTATTTTTTGTATTTTGTATTATTATGTATTATAAATTATGTATTTATTTGCTACTTTATTTATAGTCTGCCTTTCTTGCTGAGATTCAAGGTGGATAAAATGGAATATTACCATGAAGTGTAATCTTGGAGGAATTCCCATGATAATCTTACTTAAATTATAAATTTTACCTGTGAATCTCCAAGTTAAAACAGTGTTTAAGCTATAAATGGTCTATTTTTATGGTCCATGTTTTTATGCTGGGTTGTATTTTTAATGCTCAGTTTTAATAAATATCTTTTAATGATTTGTTTGTATTCTTTTTATTTTGTAAGCCATCTTTGCCAAATTTAAAAGGAGAAGTGTCATAGACCTTTTCTTCATAAAAAATATTTAATTCTTTGTCTCCTGTGTCTCTCCTATGTTTATTCCCCTTTCAAGAGGGTCAGGCTTCCATGGACCAAAAATCAGTTCCTTGAAAATCAAAATCTTAGTTACCAAAGAATTTAATCAGACTGGACTCTCTAATTCCAGTTTGGCCAATGCATCAAATAACATTGGAAAAGAAGGTCATTGCATAAAAGGAATTAGACTTAATTTATATACATAAAAATAACATACCTAGTTATGGAGATCTTATTCTATATAGTACTGTGGTTTTTCTGTTGCTTCAATGAAATTCTAAATATCTGAAATCAGATTTTATAAGAGAGCTGCCTATGAGTTTTTTTTTCAAATTTAATCTTCCTATGTCTGACCATTTTCTGATATAACCAACAAAATGGACCACGGAGTTGAATATAAATTCTTTCTTTTTCTTTTTTTTTTAAATTTAGGGATGGACACAAACTAGAAAAAAATATGGTTTGTGGTGGTTCATGGTTTGTGGCTGAACAAGGTTATTTGTGAACCAAATCAGTTCATGGTTTGTGACCCCACAAACTTCATTGAAAGGAATAGCAGTTTTTTTATATGGGGTTTGCAGAAAGCCCCCCCCCAAAAAAAAAAAAAAAACAACAGCTGAATGTCAGGGAGAAGCCTGGTCCCCACAGCTCAGCCGTTTTGGGCTTTCTTGTTCAGTCACTTTAAATGGACTGCACAGGAATGCCCCCAAACACCTGAGCAGTAGAGAAATGAACCATGAACAGGGCAAAATTGTAATGAATTTTGCTTTGTGGTTCAGGTTGTACCTATCTTTAATTGAGCTGGTTTAGTCTCAGTTACCCTAAGTCTCCATAATTGGGTTTTGCAAATTAGGCTAGTTTTTATAGATACTGGACTGTATGCTTGTGTTAATTACACAGGCATTGTTTGCTTTTTGGATTTTTTCAAATAGCCATCCACCTCCCAGGCTATTATAAAATGTCCCAATAGATATGTATCTATATGTAATATCAATTTTGATAATATTATTCTAGGGCATCTGCTGAGCTGATAGATTACATTGAGACATTGCAGTTTCTAAAAAGATGCTGGTCTTAATTATTGTGCAAGTTATTAATAGTTTATGGAGTTTGCTCATATACTGTTTAATGTGTTTAATTTCAGAGAATAGCCACTGAACTAATTGGCTCCTTTGAAGCCACTGAGGTCCCAGTAAGTGGTGTGAGCCAGTATCCTCAAGACCCTTGATGTCAGAGGTCAAGAGATAAATATCTCAGGGGGCTTTTTAATATGTGATTCATTAAATTCTGGATCCTTTAATTTTCCTCAGGGAACCAGAGCAAAGCATGAACACTTTAATTGACTTAATAAAGATACCTTAGGGTCTGGAAAGCAATTGTCTTCCAAAAATGGAGTCAAAAGAACTGACAATGAGTTATCTAAATTAAGTTTAGGTTGCCCAAATCTCTAAAACTGAAACATGTTTTATAATTAGTTTCTAGCACTTGGCTAAAAATCATAGCAATTCCTGTCTGCTACCTATAACACTTAATATTAAAGCAACCAAACATAAAGAAAGGAGGTTCTTCAGCTGAGGTATTGGTACCTCATATCTGTTTCCCTTTGGCTACTGCTGAACTTTAAAAGCTATGCTAATGAATAAATTGGCCAGAAGCAACCTGGGTGCCATGGTAGAGTGAACATATTTGAACATATGAAGCTGCCTTATATTGAATCACACCCTCAGTCCATCAAAGTCAGTATTGTCTACTCAGACTGGCAGCGGCTCTCCAGGGTCTCAAGCTGAGCTTTTTCATGCCTATTTGCCTGGACCCTTTTAACATGATGGTGAAAGTCTGGTGACAAAGTAATGGACAATCCTACTTGGGAGATAGGGTGTATAGGTAAACTTGTCTCTGTCTTGCATAGAGCCTAGCAACTATCAGGGACCTGAGGTGTGTGACATCAGCAACATCACCAAGGTCACTAAGTCTCTTCTGGGTACAACCATAGAGTTTCTGGCAATTCCTGGAGCTACCCACTGTCACTTTTGGGTTGCACACTAAAGCGATTTGTGATCTCACCCTCTTCCCTCTCTCATATACATGATTTCCCCTTTATTTCTTCTTTTTTTGTTCATCTATGTCTGTCCTACCCAGTCACATTATCATATACTAGGAATAAGGCCCGTTGTAGAGAAAAAAATACAACAGGCTCTAGAAAGAGGCTCTGGATGAGTGTCCCTCACACTTGCTGTCTTCTCACCCACCCAAGTGAAAGCATTTACTTCCTCCCCACCTCAAGGGGAGCTAATCTCTGCCATCTGGAGAACAGTTGTAATACTGAGTGATCTCCAGCCCTCACCTGGAGATTGGCAACAGTAGTTCCCTAGGAGGAGATGGCATTATACTTGTCTGAGGCCCCACCCCTCAAACCCCACCCTCTCCAGGCCCCACCCCTTAAATCTCCAGGAATTTTCTAACCTGGAGTTGGCAACCTTCTTCCCTTTATCTCCCTCTCTGACTTCAGGTTTCCATCACCTTCCTCCTCCCTTCAGCCTCTACATAGGAAAATGACAGTCTTTCTTCGCAATGGGGGGGGGGAATCCAAAGCAATTTACATCGTTCCCCTTTCCCCCCATATGATCTGAACAACAAACTTGTGAGGCAGGTTAGGCTGGGAGTCTGTGACTGGTCCAAAATCACCCAGTCAACCTCCATAGCAAGAAGCTGGGTATGGCAGTTCCTGCTCTGAAGCCTTAACTCCCATGCCATAGTGGCTGTCATGGGAGGCTGCTCCTGAACAGTAGCAAGCAGCCAGGCATAGGCTAGCCAACCCCAGGTGGAGCCATCCCTTTACCTGCCCCTCTGACTTCAGGTTTCCATTGCCTTCCCCCCTCCCTGCGGCCTCTACATAGGAAAAAAAAAACAGTCTTTCTTCACAGTGTGAGTGTGTGGGGCCAAAGTAGCTTACATCATTGTCCTCTCCCCCTTTGATCTGAACAACAACCTTGTGAGGCAGGTTAGGCTGGAAGCCCATGACTGGTCTGAAGTCACCCAGTCAGCTTCCACAGCAAGAACCTGTATCTGGCAGACCCCACTCTGAAGCCCTAAATTGTATGCCTTCCTCAAACTCCACCACAGAATCTCCAGGAATTTCCCACCAACCTGGAAAGGTATTACTAAAGGCCTCTGGGTTAGTGCCTCCCAACCTTGCTGTCTTCCTGCCCACCCAAATGAAGGCATTCACTCACCCCACCCCCACCTCAAGGGGAGCTGATCTCTTTCATCTGGAGAACAGTCATAATTCTGAGTGATCTCCAGCCCTCACCTAGAGATTGGCAACAGTTGTTCCCCAGGAGGAAAGGCCTCTGAACTGCTAAAGTCCTCTGGGTTAATGCCCCCCAGCCTTGCTGTCTTCCCACTCACCCAAGTGAAAGCATTCACACTGTCCCCCACCTCCAGAGGAGCTGATGGTTTATCATCTGGAGAGTAGTTCTGAGTGATCTCCAGTCCTCACCTGGAGATTGGCAACAGTGGTTCCTGGGGAGGAAATTGCTAGTAGCATCAAGATGCCTTGAGGTGCCTTGAACTACAGACAACACATTTCTCTCTCCATCCTGGAGAAAACCACAGCTTTTGGAGGATGGACTGTATGCCATTCTATTTGCCTAAGGCCTCTCCATTTACTGAGAAAAATAGCCTGGGTTGCCTAGCAACAGACTCTGGCTAGCACTTCCCAGGGGGCAGGAAACACTCTTAGCAGGGCCAGGACTTGGGTAAGCTTGGGGCAAAGGGTCGTTGCTGGCAGCAATGGCAAAGTTAGGCTGTAGAAGCTGAAGGCCTCAAACTTGAGCTTCAGAGCGACTTTGCGCCTTTTTTGCTGTGAAGTGGAAGGGGCCAAATTTTTGTGACAGATTGTCACAGGATATAGTGGAGAAGCAGTGGAGATGTGTCTCTGTCTGTGGCAAGTTCATTTTGGTGACTGGGGAAGTGTTTGGCAGTTTATAGAGGGCAGGTGACACTGAGTAGAGCCGATAGGAAAGCCAAAGGTTGCAGAAGATACTGGAGAAGAAGAGATGTTTCTCTGTCTGAGGCAAGTTCATTTTGGCAGTTGGGGGAGCATCTCACAGTCTACAGTGGGCAGGTGACACTGAGTAGAGCCAATAGGAAAGCCAATCTGGTGACAGAGGCTTCATTATCCAATTGCTGATGCAGTGCAGTCTCACCCAACCCAACGAATGAGGGAGCAGGGATTTCCCAACATTAAACCAGTTTTATGTCTATAGATTATGAATGATGTTGGCCCAGCCCAGGGAACTGAAGGAAGAGACAAAATCTCCTTATTAACTTATACTTCTGAAATAGCATATGAGAGGCTTTTGGAAGTTCAAAATTAAGGAAACATTTTATTTAACTTGGAGGGGGAAAGGTCAAATGGAATTCGGTAGTTAGGTGAACAGATAACTGAGGTAATTTTATAAACACACTGAATTCAAGATTTTTTTTTTGCCAACAAGTAGATATTTTTGCTTTTCAACAAGGACTTTTAAACGTTCAGGAGAGAGGCTTGCTTTTCACACAACCAACTTCCCCAAAATCCCTCTCTATACACAGACCAGGGATCTCTCCTCTTTTAAGAGATGCCTCCCTTCTCACTGGGCAAAGATTACTTCTCTAGAGTGGAAGCAATTTCTCTTTCCAGCTTCAATGAGGATCCTTGTTGATCCAGCCACCCCTTCTGCCACTTTCACAGTCCATTGTCACTGCTAAAGTGTCTCTTCTTCAACTGTCCATTTCCATCTGTTCTTTCTTAACTGATGTGCTCCACAGAATTCCATTTGAACAGCCTGTCACTCAAAGGATCTCAGACTCTGTGAGTCATTAACTCTTGATAGTCTGTCACACATACCAGCACAGAGTATGACAGCATTCTCCCACCTGTTATTCCTTGGAAGAGCAATGGGCAATGGCACCAATCAACAGGAAGCATCCTGCCAAAGCAGGAACCTGGCAATCCTAGTCTTGCACAGACCTTAGTTTAGTCTTCCTATAGTACATGCTGGAGTTCAGAATACCCAGAGAAAATCCAGTAATGGAAATGAAGGAACTAAATAATTTATCAGCTATTTATTTATGTGATTTATATTCTGCCCTCAAGTGGGCTCAGAGTGGGTCACAACAAAACACAGTATAAAATCTATAAAACCCAATAGCTTAAAAACATGACGGTGAGGGAAGACCTTGTCTCACTAACCTGTTACAGTTAGTAACAAACATGTGGACAAAGGGGACCCAATAGATGTTGTTTACCTTGACTTCCAGAAAGCTTTTGATAAAGGTCATCATCAAAGGCTCCTTAGTAAGCTTGAGAGTCATGGAGTAAAAGGACAAGTCCTCTCGTGGATCAAAAACTGGCTAATTAATAGGAAAGAGAGAATTAGTATAAATGGGCAATTTTTGCAGTGGAGGGTGGTAAGCAAGGGGTTCCACAGGGCTCAGTACTGGGTTCCATGCTTTTTAACTTGTTCATTAATGATTTGGAGTTGGAAGTAAGCAATGAAGTGGCTGAGTTTGTAGATGGCACTAAATTGTTCAGGGTAGTGAGAACCAGAGAGGATCGTGTGGCACTCCAAAGGGATCTGTTGAGGCTGGGCGAGTGGGCATCAATGTGGCAAATGAGGTTCAACGTGGCCAAGTGCAAAGTGATGCACATTGGGGCCAAAAATCCTAACTATAAACACAAGTTGATGGTATGAACTGGCAGAGACTGACCAAGAGAGAGATCGTGGGGTTGTGGTAGATAATTCACTGAAAATGTCAAGTCAGTGTGTGACTGCAATAAAGAAGGCCAATGCCATCCTGGGAATTATTAGGAAGGGAATTGAAAACAAATCAGTCAGTATCATAATGCCCCTGTATAAATTGATGGTGGGGTCTCATTTGGAGTACTGTGTACAATTCTGGTCACTGCACCTCAAAAAAGATATTATAGCATTGGAAAAAGTGCAGAAAAGGGCAACTAGAATGATTAAAGGGTTGGAACACTTTCCCTATGAAGAAAGGTTAAAACACTTGGGGCTCTTTAGCTTGGAGAAACATCGACTGAGGGGTGACATGATAGAAGTTTACAAGATTATGCATGGGATAAAGAAGGTAGAGAAAGAAGTACTTTTCTCCCTTTCTCACAATACGAGAACGTGTGGACATTCAGTGACATTGCTGAGCAGTCAGGTTAGAACAGATAAAAGGAAGTATTTCTTCACCCAAAGGGTGATTAACACATGGAATTCACTGCCAGAGGAGGTGGTGATGGCTGCCAGCATAGCCATTATCAAAGGGGGATTAGATAAACATATGGAGTAGAGGTCCATCAGTGGCTATTAGCCACAGCATATTGATGGAACTCTCTATCTGAGGCAGTGATACTCTGTATTCTTGGTGCTGGGGGGGGGGCAACAGTGAGAGGGCTTCTGGTGTACTGGCCCCACTGCTGAACCTCCTGATGGTGTCTGGTTTTTTGGCCACTGTGTGACACAGGGTGTTGGACTGGATGGGTCATTGGTCTGATCCAACATGGCTTCTCTTATGTTCTTATATTTTCACCATTGGCTTCAAACTCACATATATTAAAAAGCTATTTAGCACCCGCAAGCCGCCACAGAATAGGGTATATTTGTAAGTCATTGGAAAATCTACTTGCATGTGTTCTCTAAATAACCAATTTGAAAGGTGTGTATTGGTGCAAACTGTTTACATAAGGACACTGCAGGGTATTAACTACCTGTATCTGCCTAAAGGACAATTTAATACTGGATGTTACAAAGCAGGAATGTCTGAAGTACCTAACAAAAGCTGAGAAATACTGATACAAGGCCTGTAAACAGCTTTAATGCACTAGTTAATCAGCAGCTCTTTTGTTTTGGTTATACAACTAGCTATTTCATGCTCCATAGATAAGAGGATTTCCCCCCTACAACGATAAGTGTACAAAACCAAATGATTAAAACCTACCACCAAAGAACAGAACTTGCTTATTTAAGGAAAGCTTAATCTAGGTGGATTAAGTCCAGTCACTGAAAAGATATAATCTATAGACATGGGTTTGAAGGTTTGAATAACTGGGAGAAAAGTTTAATTATGGGAAAGAAACTCTGCAGGAAATTAAAAAAACCCACCATAATGGATGGGCCAATCATGGAAAGAACGTTATGATTCTTCTTATGGGAAATCCCTGCAAATTTGGGAGGGATACTTAGGGAGGGTGCTGTTTGGGGGAAGGGGGGATCATAAACTAAAGTTCATGATGAATTTTGGCTGGTTCATGCTTCATGAAGTCAAGTTTGTGGCAACTAGCATGAACTTTCCACAAATTTTCAAACTTTTCATGGAAGTTTGTGCCAGTTTGTGAGTGGATATATAACCAGATAGACTGTCCTCCTGGACAAAATGTCCTCAATCAAAATGTTTGCAAAACTTCAAAGCAACAACTTGGAGGGCATTTAGAGAAGCATCCTAGGGAGGTTCCCTGTAACTTTGATGTCTCTAGATTGAACAGAATCTGTTCTGTTCACTCCTGAACCTGCACCTGTCAAAATGACCTTTTTGACAGGCACAGTGTTGTCAGTCTGTGCTCAATGACAACTTGGATTCATCAGCCAGCTCTTAGCCATTAATTGAACACCCCGCTACAGCTGATTCTGAGCCAGGAGGAGAACAACAAGAGACTGGCTTACCAACTGATCTGGAGTCACAACCTACAGCTGAAACTGAAGCTCTGAAGCAGTAAACAAGGCTTCCCAGCCCATCTAGATCACCAATACTCTTGCAGCACTGATACTATCAGAGACACTTAGGGTGTTTTCCCACAGAGCTTACCTTGGAGAGACGTCCCTCTTTACCACGCAGCGTCTGCGTGGATTTCCCACCAACTGCTCCGCATAACCAGGAAGAGCTGCGGCTTTTGCGTCACTAACGTAAACTGGGTTTTAGCGGTTCACATCTGTGACGCAAAAGGTCTGGCACTTCCTGGTTATGCGGAGCAGTTGGTGGGAAATCCGCGCAGACGCTGCGCAGTGAAGAGGGACGTCGCTCCGAGGTAAGCTCTGTGGGAAAACACCATTAGAGTTGCAAGAGAGAAAAAGTGCTAGACTCCTGAAACATCATCAGCTGTCAGTTGAAGAGTAAGTAGCTTCAGGATGACTGCCAAGGAATTATTTGAGAGTTTATCTCATTAAGACTTGGCTATAAATGCCTCCTGGAGAACCAGTACATGTAGGTTCCTAAAGTTCAGGAGCACATAGAATGGATACTGTGCAAGTTAGAGATACCAATCTCACAGGAGGGCTCTGGTTGACTCTCTGCCTGCTGTCCAGATTTGGTGAAGATTGGATTTATGTGGTCTGAGTTATGGCCCCCCAAAGAACGTGCCCTATGTTAGGAAAGTGCTTTCTGGGGAAATGACAGCTACTATAATTATTTCTGACTTACTTAGAAAGGACCAGTCCTTGGATTCAGCGAATGCTCACAGGAGCACAGCTTCTGAACCTTTCTGAGAGTTCCACCTCCTTCTTCCCACCTTGTTCATTGAATAATAGGTGCAGCTGCATAACAATCCCTGGATGAGCTCCATCGCTTATTTTTCTACAAAACAACCCCTGGAAAGGACTCTTTGTCCATTTCCACAGAGACTCAGAAGAGAGGCAGGCTACAGAATTTCATGAGCTGAGTTTCCTGGCCACAAACTGCAAATACAGAATAACTTAATTCCAGAGTCTTTTTACCCCATGCCTCTAGCTGCTGCCTACACGGTATTCATAAAACATCTCTTGTCTCCCACAGTGGTGCAATCTCTCCCAATGTTGTATTGGCCACTGTCATCATCAGCGTAATCAGCATTAGCTGTTTTTCTCAGATGTCAATCAAACAATGCATGTGGCTACACAGTTTCTTGCTCTGGGATAAATATTAGCAAGGTGGGATTGGGAAGTACACAGAAAAACACTTCTGGTTCCCCCCCACACTTTCGTACCTGGTAATTTGATAAGTGTCAAGGCACTAAAACACCCCTGCTTAAAAAGTTTAAAAGCATGTGACATTTCAGTGCACAGATATGGTGATATTAGGACAGATGACACAATAGAGGGTTATTCTTCATTACCAAGACAGCCTTGCCAGTTGATCCTCACAATACTGTTGCATGGCAGTCACAAGCTGCACTATGCATATGCATATGAAGCTGTTACTGTAAGTCAGAAACACAGAAGACAAAATATGAAAGAAATATTTTCTAGAGCTTTTACATGTAATAATTGCCTTGAAAGCCTTATCTTCTATAACAGTAAGAGAGTTGATCCAACATCCTCACACTTTTGAAGCCATGAAGAAAGGTCAACAACTAATCATCTTCCACGGAACATTTGCTATAACAATTAAATGCAAATACTTGATCAAGAACAAACATTATCTACAAAATTTCCCTGTATCAAAGAGAATATAATGAAGTCACAGTAATTACTGTTTTACAGTTGCCCAGCAGTTACTAGCAACAGGGATATTAATTCATACAGTATTGAATGCTTGGATGTGTGATCATGGTTAGCTGAATCAGCATGGCTGAATTTGTCCCCTGAGAAGTTAACAATACTTCTTAGAATGAAACTACATTTTATACTTGACAAAGGGTGACTCTGAAAAATGGCAAAAGATACTCTCCATGCAGTTAAAAGTAGTTGCCCCCCAAGTCGGAATAAAGAGACGGACACAATTGGATTGGTGAAAC
Organism: Heteronotia binoei; assembly: GCF_032191835.1. Classification (NCBI taxonomy): domain Eukaryota; kingdom Metazoa; phylum Chordata; class Lepidosauria; order Squamata; family Gekkonidae; genus Heteronotia; species Heteronotia binoei. Next base: position 70,896,916 of record NC_083228.1, on the reverse strand, counting down.
TATGGGCCACTTTTATTAAAAATAAACAACCTCGGCAAGGGCAACCGAACTGCAGCCAGGTCAGGGCCAGGGGTCTCCTCGGACCGCTCCCCTGCCTTTTTCAGCGGGCGAGAGACCCGGTCCCCCAGCCGGAGCTGTGACCCACAGCTCCCGCCAGGCAGACCCAGCAGGAAGGCTCGCACTGGAGGGCCCAAACACCAGACGCGAGTCTCAGCGAAAGGCACCCATCCAATCGAGTCTCCAGGACAGTCTGCATTCACATACCTCGGGCCACACCAAAGGTAGATCCTGACAGACCCCTAACTCCCCAAAAGGGGGAGGCTAACTGGTCCTCCCCAGGCCGCCTGGTGCCATAAACCCCGTAGAACCTGCCACAACTAAGGCCAAGTCTCTACTTAGGGCTTAGCACCCACAGAAAAACCCCAAACCGACAAGAGCCCTTGCCGTAAATCTCTCAGGAAAAGCATATTACCCTTTTCCGAGAGATGCACTCCATCCCCTCTGTAGAGGTCGGGACATTCCTTAGAAATATCTGGATGGGGCAAATAGTGACCCAAGCCACCCTCCAAAACCTTGCGAATTTCCTTATTCGCTCGGTAGCGAGCCCTCTCCAACCCAGCTGGATTCCAGGCACAACACCACTCCAAGCGTGGAATCATGGCCGACCAAACTATAATGGTACCAGGCCATCTGTTCCTTATGTACCTGAAATCATCCCGGGCCTGCAAGATCAACGCCTTGCCTTTAATCAGCCCGAGATCGTTCCCTCCCAGGTGAATAATCAATACCTGCGGAGGAGGGGCCCCGGACCCGTGAAACAAAAGGGAGAGCAAGCCGGGCCACTGAAGCCCATGGCGTCCCCTCCACTCTATCGTGACATATTTGCTGAGCCCCAGCTGTGAGCCAACAGCAGTTTTCCGAGCCTGATGTGCCGCCCAGAACACATAACTGTGCCCGCAGATGAGAACTCTGCTCCTCCGGCCAGGAACCACAGCATCTAAAAGAAAGAAACAAACAGTTGTATAAACCAAACCTCAACGCCCCCAAGCTACTCCCTAAAACCGTTAGCGGAGCATGGGGCGAATATAACCTTTATAAGCCTGGGAACGCCAACGGCCAAGGCGTTGGATGGCCGAAGCGGAATAACCCAAGGCCGCAGCTGTAGAAGCTGCCCCAATTCTAAAGGAATGGGTGCCAAACCTAATTCCGGACAACCCCAACAGGGCTAAGGCCTTTGATGTCACTGTCCAAAATTGATGCTTTGTCAGGGGACTACCTCCCTCATGACAAAACAGCAATCCCGCGCAGCCTCCCCGCACAGCCAAATAGTCAACCAATGCGGCCACTGGGCAAAGCTCCACCTCTGAACACGGACCCAACTGCAGCACTGTCCCCGTGCCCACCTGATCAGTTTTGGATCGCCGGACAGTAAGGACCACCTTACCCGCCAGCAACTTAACATCCCTAAGCAACAACGCCCTACCGGAAACAGCACTCTTGGAGCTTGCCACCAGCTCGCTAACCCTCAAAGCCCCAAAAAAGGCCACTAGAGAGGCTGCGTGGAACAAAACTACTTCAAAAGGAGACGCACAAACTGCGCTCCATACCCCTTTTAATCCCCGAAGAATCTCAGGAGACACAGGGGCCCTAGTATCAGTCACAGGCCCAGCCTCCCTGGACCACCCCTCCAGCATCTTTCGAATACGAAAATCTGCTGTCTCTTCCTTGAACCCCAAAGCCTTACTGGCGAAGGCCAACGCAGACATACGCCCCCGAATTGATCGCACGGCCAGTCCCTTACCTCTTAGATAAACACAGTAGTGGAGCAACTGCTCCACTGGGAGGGGCCAAACAATACGATACCCTACCTCAGCCCTAAAGTCCTCAAACTGCCGCACGGCACGCTCATAAGACCTCCTGGTGCTGGGAGCAATGGCTAGACCTATGGCTCTGTAGGCCTCGGCTCTCCAATCAGCCACAGCTCCTGGGGCATTGGCACCGCATCCAGATCGGCGTCTGGGGCCAGCTGACGAAACCTCTCCATCTGTTTACGAGAGAGAGCGTCAGCCACCCCGTTATTAACCCCAGGAACATGCTTGGCCAAAAACAGAATGTTAAGCCGCAGGCAACACAGAGTGAAGGCCCGTACCAACCTCATAACCCGTGAAGATTTGGATGTAAGGGAATTAATAACATGAACCACAGCCATGTTATCGCACCAAAAATGCACGGTGCAATTCACCATATCATTCCCCCACAGCCAAACTGCAACTAAAATAGGAAAGAATTCCAAAAAAGTGAGGTCCCTGTTTAAACCGGCCTGCACCCACGACTCAGGCCACTCTTCCATGCACCAGTGTCCACGGAAGTAGACTCCAAAACCAAGTGACCCAGCAGCATCTGACATGACCTGAAGCTCCACCTCAAGCTTCAGTTCCTCTCTCCAAAATGAAATCCCATTAAAGGATTCCAAAAACTCCTGCCACATCCGCAGGTCCTCCCTCATGCTGCTAGTAACCCTGGTCTTGTGATGAGGCGCGCGAAGGCCCGCCATAGCATCACAGAACCTGCGCAGAAAAGGCCTACCCGGGGCGACCACTTTGCAGGCAAAGTTAAGGTGCCCCACTAGCTGCTGCAATTCAAGCAACGTAACCTTCTTTTTACACAGAAAGGAGTTAATCCTTTCCTTCAAATCCAGCAGCTTCGGCTCAGGAATCCTAGATGACTGCTCCAGAGTATCTAGTTCAATCCCGAGAAAAACAAGGCGTTGGGCTGGGCCCTCTGTCTTCTCCTCTGCCAACGGCACGCCCAACTCAGCGGCCAAATCAACAAAGCCAGCTAGCAGCTGAGCGCAGCGGCCTGAGCCTGCGGGGCCCACAAACAGGTAGTCGTCCAGGTAATGAACGACCTCCTGCAAGCCCACTTTTTCACGCACAGCCCATTCCAAAAATGTGCTGAAGCACTCAAAAGCAGCGCAAGAAACAGAGCACCCCATAGGCAATGCCCTGTCCATGTAGTACTGCCCCGCAAACGAGAAGCCCAGCAACTCAAAATCGTCCGGGTGGACAGGGAGAAGGCGAAATGCCGACTTGATATCGCATTTTGCCATCTCAGCCCCCTGACCACAGCGTCGCACGACGCCCACGGCCTGATCAAAAGAGGTATACCTAACGGAGCAAAGCTCCTCAGGTATGCCATCATTGACCGATGAACCCTTAGGATAAGAAAGGTGGTGAATCAAACGAAATTCACCAGGTGCTTTCTTTGGCACCACCCCCAACGGGGAAACCCTAAAATTCCTAACCGGAGGACTGGTATAGGGGCCCAAAATCCTGCCCTCAGCCAGCTCCTTAGCAATTTTTTCCCTAACTATATGTTCAAGACCAACAACTGAACTAAGGTTCTTGGACCAAGCTGGTACCCGAGGACCTTGAAAAGGAATCCTAAAACCTAACGTGAAACCATTCAAAAGATAACAACTGTCCTCCCTGCGTGGGTATCTACGTAGCCACACACTAAGAGGCCCCACCCTTATCGGGCTGGGACCCTTTACCAGGCTGGAAAGAGCCCCCGCCTGATTTTTTCTGACCCTTGCGGGGTCGGACTCTGGGGCAGTTGCTGAAGGAGTGCGGGCCAGCACACAAGGGGCATTCATGCTTAAAATGGCAGTCCTTTCGACTGCAAGCCCCTTGGGACCCAAACTCCCAGCAGAGCAAGCGGGGTTGAACCGCCTGCCCCGCAACACTGCGGGAGGAAGAGGGCGCACCAGACAGGGAAGCGGGACCTTTCAAAACAAGGTGCCCGCTATCGGATCGCTCCCCCAAATTGGGCCGAGCCGGTGACATCACCTGCAGCCACAACTGCTGGTGTATCCGATCCCACGGGAGTGAAGGGTACAAGGCGGCCCGCATTCTAAACTCCTGGTCATACTGGCACCAGGCCAGGCCACTGAACATCGTGTACCCTTTGTACACAATGTCCAAGTATTGTATCAAGGCAGCAGCCCGCCAGGGCTGAGCCCGTGCGATAACCCCCGCATAAATAAGAAACCCAGGGAGCCAATTGGCCCAGGTCCGCTCAACCTTCCTTTTCCTGAGCTTCTCCTTATCTTTGTCGTCTAGCTCTTCCTTGTCCTTTTTCTCTAACTCTCTATATAAAAGGGAGAATACATCCACCTATTCCCCTTCAAAATTTTTTCCTTTGTGGCAGGCAGCAAGTGATCGCCTAACGGTAAGGCGACCTCACCGGAAGGCATGGCACTAAAGGGCACCGCCCCATACGGAGAAGGGAAACCCCAGCAGCCAGGCCAAGCCCCTCCGGCCCCTTGCTGTCCAACACCAGGCCAGGGGCCCATCATGCCCCACTGACCCTGAGTCCCCAACCAGTTGCCAGGCTGATCTAAGCCCGCAGCAGAAGCGGCCCCTAGAGGAGAGCCAGCCCCACTAGTTCCAGCAGACCCCCAGGCCCCCCAAGGCCATGTAGGCCCCATGTGAGACAAAGACCCATCCCCAAACTTACCAGAAGGCCCCGAGGGCACCAAAGCAGACCCAGCACAACCTGCACCGGAGGATGAGCCAGCACCAACGTCAAGGCCACTATGCCCCACAGCACCACCGGCAGCCGCTGTTGATCTGCTCTCAAGAAAAGACAAGCGTGTTAGGATGTCGGCCTGAAATGTCCTCTTGGAGACCCACCCCTTATTGGGCATCTGGGAAGGTGGAAGGCCCGATGCCCGCTCTAATGCCTGAAGTCGCTGAAAAATGACTGCATTGACATCATCATCACCTTCCTCATCTGAAGATGAGGGTGGCGGTGGGCGCTTCGGCGGCGGCCTGGGGGCCCTAGGGGCCGGCTGCTTCCCCTTAGGCTTCCCAGAACTTTTGCGGCCCGACATGCTGTAATGAAGAGCACCCAACTAGATAACTACTCCAAGGGAGAAGTGCAATCCTCCAGGCAGCGAGCCCTTAAAACAAAAAGCCAGCCCGAATAGACTAAGAAAAAAGGGGGGGGGGTGAAGGGCAAACAGGCCAAGCCTCGACCTTAAAATGGCTGCCATTCCACAACCCTCTAAAATGGCCGCCGCTTTATCCCTGCAAAGATGGCCGCCAGGGATAATGAAGAAGGAGGTAGTTTAAAATGGCCGCCCAGCCACCCCAGTGAAGCCAAGAACAACCACCCCAGCAAACACTAATGGCAGCCAGTAACAACCGACTGACCCTGGCAGGCACACGGCCCCACTCACACTACCATCCTCACTTTTGCTAAAACAGCCACTAAGCTGCACACCCCACACAACAGGGTAGAGGGGGGGGAGGGGGGTCAAAAAGCTCAAGCACCGGAGCCTCTATAACACAACAACCTCCCACCACTGGCCAATTGCACCCAAAATAGAGGGATCCAGCAAAGCCCAAATCAGGCAACACTAAGTGCCCAGGGCACCACAAACTGTATAAAAACGTCAAGAAATGTCCCACGACGATCCCCGACGCTCCGCAGCACACCCGAAGCGACCAACACAGCTCCGACGCTCCACGAGTCTCCCAGCCTAAAGCAACCTCGGACGGGCTCGGAAGCGTGCAAGCACGCTCCTCGCCCACCGAAAACGCCGGGAAGACTGTCCCAGCCAAGAGCGGGGCTTCAGCAACAGCGCTGAAACCCCGCCCACTCAAAACGCGCCTAGAAAGGCGCCGAAGTTGCCGCTCTCCCTCCGAAGGGAGGCAAATCGTCCCCTCAGCCACGCTGGCACGCAGCGGGCTTGCAGAGACTACATTCTCCTTTTTCCAGTACTTCTGCAATCACTTTCTTATCCTTCGCTTTAAAACTATTGCATCAGCTTCTCTCCTCTTTCTCTTTCATGTGAATGAGAATGCACACATACTAGCACCCTTTCCCATCTGCCTCTTCCCCTCCTCCTTCTTCTCATATACACATGGACACACATACTCTGGACAGGAAAGAATCATGCTAGTGAATAGCTGAAAAATTGCTATTTGCCGCTTCCAGAGATAGATTTATATTTTTCCTCTGCAGGAAAAATTACAATTTGAGGAGTTAGTGGTGGTTTACTTTAGGAAAATGGCAGAGGAAAGGTTTCTCCTCCTCAGCACTGATGACTTGCTTTAGAATGCTTTGTACAAGCTACCATTTTGTGACTAATTCAACCCACTGAACTGCAATTTTATGACTGGCTGTCATAACCCTTGAAAAAAATTTAGTAGTTTCCAGAAACATAAAGTTCTTTTTCATATGAACTTTTTACCATGTTTGCAACTCTGAGTAGAAGGTGGTTTGTTTGTTTTTCAGCAGTCAGTCAACTATCAATATCCAGTGACCCCTTTGTAAGGAAAATTACTTTCACACCAAACACATAGGCACAACGCCATCTGAAAGAGAAGAAATGTTCCAGGTATGTTTTTCAAGCAGATGTATTTGCTATTAAAAAAGAAGCATTACCATCCCAATTAAATACAGATGGGGAGAAATTAATTCACTGTGAAATAAAGTGACGGTGTGAAAGGGACCAAAATTTCCCCTTCCCTGGTATATAGTTTAGGTGAAAGAGAAGAGACAGAAATAAGTTCTTAACTACATCTCTAGTTGAGAGAGAGTGTAAGATTGAGTGTGGCACTTATGAGAACAAGGGGGAAATAGCCCTGAGAGTATGGAGATGGACAATATGGAGACAGGCAATATGGAGATAGATGAGCAATAACATTTAAAAGGAGAGAAGGTATTGAATAGGGATGGGCACAAATCTAAATTTGTCACAAAAATCATGTGGTTCATAGCTCAGAAGCCAAGGGTCATGCAATCACAACTACAACCTCCCATAAACCTCCATGATTTCCATGGAGGTTTGTGTGGTGTGTGTCACTAGTTCATGCAGCAGACATGTTGTTGCTGATCGATTAATCATCAAAGCAATGGGGGGATGGACTTCTGCAGCCCTGAAAACACTAATAGTGGCCTCCAAAGCTCAACAGGCAGTGCTAGCTGCCAACAAGAGAGCTCCCATTCTGCTCTATGGAAGCAAAATGAATATATACCCCCTGGCTCACACACAGCTGTTTTTACTTTGCAGTGGGCAGTCAGGAAGAGAATGAGTTAGAGGCAGAGAGGAAATGTGAAAACAGTGGAGTTGAGGGTGTTTGGGGCTTAGAGGCACCTGTCTTTCTGCTCAAACTGAACAGAGGCTCAGCCACTGAGTTCCCCAGCTGAGGACCCACACTTCCCCTCATTGGAATTTTTGAACCCTCAATTTCTTCCTTTTTGCCCTCTGGACCCCTGGATCTTCTGGGCACCCCCCCTCCCAGTTTAGCATCATCAGCTGCCCTTGCTGTGCTTGAACCTCATGTTGGTTTTCCAACTCTGAGCCCTCTCCTGCATTAGACCTCCTGTTAGGTCCTCTCCTTTTCACTTTGAATCCTAGGATCCTCAACTTCCATGCTTCTGGGTACCCCCCAACACTGTACTCAACATCATAAACTGTTCCTGCTCTGCCTGGTGTCGCAGGTTTTCACTCCCCAGGCCTCCTGACCCTTTGCACTTTAGAGCCTAGAAGTTTCAACTTCCATGTTTCTGAGCACCCACCTGCTGGACTTCAGCTGCCCTTACTGTGTCTGCTTCTTTTCTTGATATTGGCAGGTAGAGGAGACTTGCTTGGGCAGGATGATGTCACTGAAGCATGTCAGTGTGTGTCTGTCTACTTCTTCACCATGTGGCTTGCTTCAGGGTGTCATCAGTATGTTGATCTGTGATTGGTGGGTGTGGGTTGCAGGTAAATACATATGGCAGTGTGGTTGCTATACTAACAGCCCCTTGGGATCAAGTTCTTTGGAATGTCTCTTTTATCAAATGAGAATGCCTAAGACAGCCAACATGGTTTAGTAGTGAAGAGTAGCAGATTCACTGTGAGTTTGGCATCTCTAGCCCACCAGAGGGCCATTTTTCTTCATCATAGACCTCATGAAATGGACCAGTTTGATAAATGGGAAGGTTCATGATTTGTGAGACTGCACAAACCATGAACTGGGATGAACCTCCATTTTCCCTGTTCATGCCCATCCCTAGTGCTGAGCTCACTATCCTGTCTTCTTACCACACCCTGCATGGCCTTTTCTTCTTTGTACACCAGACATTGCCTTTTCCAGCACCCATCAAGCCACGAAAGAACTGTGCTGAACGGGCGGGAGCCTGGACTTTATAGCCCTGACTCCACGCCCACTCCTCCAACTCCCGGATGGCCGGGAAGCCGGTGTCAGCCTCCCTCCTTCCGGGAGGGCAAAGCACGGCCCCCAGCCTATGACTGGCGTTGCCAGTGTGGCTGGGAAGGGGCCGATTTCTGCAAACTTTTCATCTATTGCTCATTTAGCAAGCCTTTCTTCTTGAATGTTTCTTTCTAGGTGATGCTTCACATTCATGTGTTTAGTTCTTCAGTTGACCTTCTTTATCTACAAATGTTATGCACCCTTGGTTATCTTCAAAAAGTTACATTGGCTTGGATTCCTTTATCCCAAAGTCCTGTATTAGTTATGGCAAGGCTTATTTTGAGCAGAATGCAGTTCCGGCTGGCTCAGTGTCAAAGGGCATGACCTAATATGCAAATAGATTCCTGCTGGGCTTTTTCTACAAAAAGTCCTATATGAAACAATGGTGACATCAGGGGGTGTGGTCTAATATGCAAATGAGTTCCTGCTGGGCTCTTTCTACCAAAAAACCCCTGAGTTACGGTATCCATTTCAATTGTCTGCATGCTTCTGCAGCTACATACTCAGCTTCATTTGAAACCACAGCTACAGTTTCTTGCTTCCTTTATTTCTCCATGTAGAAAAGTAGTCTTTATGTCCAGATGCTACACATACACCTTTCTTGCTGTTGCTATGCTCAAGAGCATTCTTATTGAAATCTGTTTCACCACTGGTGCAAAGGTTTCATCATAGTCTTCTCCAAACTTCTGAGAATATCCTTTAGCAACCAATCTGACTTTATATCTTTGTACATCATATTTGGTTTTGAAGATCACTTGCATCCTACTGCTCTCTTCCTGGAAGCAGTTTTGTTAAACATCTAGCCTTTGCTACATAAGAGTCTTCTTGGTGATATTTCTTTGTTTGATTTGTTTGACCATCTCACACTTGGCTCTGCAGACCCTTCTGGTTCTTTTGGTTCTGTAGGTGTGTCTTGTGTGTGGTCCATAGTGCTCAGACTAAAGCTCATACAGTGAATAAAATGTTGTTGGTCTTAAAGCTGCCACTGGACTCACACTTTGTTCTGCTTCTTCAGACCAACATGGCTACTCACCTGAATGCACTGTTCCTGTTTGCTGTACTTCATATTTTCTATTGGTGTAGATTCACTGATATCTACTCTCCCCATTTTTTTTTTTATTTCTCCCTTTCATCAATGCAGACCATATTGCAGATCTGTTTCTGGGTTGAGGATTCTGTATCCTTTGCTTTTCAGTGTGTAGCCTGTAAAAATGCCTCCTTCTGCTCTAAAATCAATCTAGATCCTCTTTTCTTTAGGAATATAACTGCTGCAGGCCTTTGATCCAAATACCATTAGATGATTCAGGCTGGATTTGTGCACATACCACAGTTCAAAAGATGCTGGCACCTTTAGTAAGTAATCTATTTTGCTGGAAGGTAGCAGTGTTGATTGCTTCTCCCCAGAACTTGCCAGGAAGTTCTGCCTCAAGCATAGGGTTGCCAAGTCCAATTAAAGAAAAATCTGGGAACTTTGGGGGCGGAGTCAGGAGACATTGGGGTGGAGCCAGGAACAAGGATGTGACAAGCATAATTGAACTCCAAGGGAGTTCTGGCCATCACATATAAAGGGACAGCACGCCTTTTTAAATGCCTTTCTTCCATAGGAAATAATTAAGGGTAGGGGCACCATCTTTTGGGGCTCATAGAATTAGACCCTCTGGTCCAATCATTTTGAAACTTGGGGGGTATTTTGGGGAGAGGCACTAGATGCTATACTAAAAATCTGGTGCCTCTACCTCAAAAAAATAATCCCCCGAGAGCCCCCAATACCCACGGATCAATTCCCTATTATTCCCTATGGGAATCGTTCTCCATAGGGAATAATAGAGTGCCTAGCAGACATTTCCCTCCCCCCCACGCTTTCTAAAGGGGGGGAGGGCCTCCATACCAGGGAATCCCCCCTCCCTGCCCCCTCCCTCTCTCTCACACACACACAAACACTTACCGTACTTGGTCTTCTTCCAGCAGAATGTGCTTGCTGGGAAAACGAAAGCAAGGCTCCACAGGAAAAGAAAGGGAGGGGCCGTTCTCCATGGAAACTGTTACTTTCCCATGAAGCCCTTTCTGTTTCCTGTTTCCTGTGCAGCCTTAAAGGGATACATTTTAAAACGGATCAGAAGCTCTACAACATGATGCCTAAAGGTATGTTCTCTCTCCCCCCCCCCCGCCCCCAGATTTTTTGAGAGCGGGGGAGGAGGATGCAATTTTGGGGGTTCCCCGCCAGGGCAGGGGAGTTGGGAAGCCTACTCAAGCAGCATACATTGTAGAACCATAGAGTTGGAAGGGGCATCCAGGGCATCTAGTCCAACCCCCTGCACAATGCAGGGAACTAACAAATACCTCCCCCACACACATACATCCCCAGTGACCCCTGCTCCATGCCTAGAAGATGGCAAAAACCTCCAGGATTTCTTGCCATACTGGCCTGCAGAAAAATTGCTAAGTGACCCCAAAGTGTCAATCAGCATTTCTCTGGGTATGTAAGAAATGGCCACAAGAACTAAGCATTGATGCAACCCTTCCTATCCTCCTTCTCATGACCTGCCTCATTCACAGAATCAGCATTGCTGTCAGATGGCCATTAAAAACCTCTAAAGAAGGAGAGCCCCCCACCTCATGAGGAAGCCTATTCCATTAAGGAACCACTCTATCAGGAAGTTCTTCCTAATGTTTAGAGAAAACTCCTTTGATTTAATTTCAGCCTGTTGGTTCTGGTCTGTTCTGTCTTGCTTGAACCAAGAGCCTCTGGTGATTTCTCTACCTTTAATCAGAGTTGTGCTTAATCTAGGCCACCGTGATCCCTGTTGACAAAGTAATTAATGCAGCAACAGTACATAGCCTGGTTAAAGAGTAGATAAAGGTTTATTTAGGAGTTAACATACTTGATAGGAAAGAGAAGAGACAGAGATAGGTTCCTAGTTACAGTCAATTTGGTGTAGTGGTTAAGTGGTGGACTCTTACCTGGGAGAACCGGGTTTGATTCCCCACTCCTCCACTTGCACCTGCTGGGATGGCCTTGGGTCAGCCATAGCTCTGGCAGAGGTTGTCCTTGAAAGGATAGCTGCTGTGAGAGGCCTCTCAGCCTCACCCACCTCACAGGGGGAGAAAAATAAAGGAGATTGTGAGCCACGCTGAGACTCTGAGATTTGGAGTGGAGGGTGGGATATAAATCCAATATCATCATCATAATCATCATCATCATCTCCGGCTAAGAGAGAGGGTAAGACTGAGTGTGGCACTTCTGAGAAGGAGGAAATTGCTCTGAGAGTGGGAGCTTGGAAACAGACAATTTAAATGACATTTAAGAGAGAAGGTCTGATATCAGTATCCCTATGAATTGTCTTCTTGCTTCCTTCTGCAAGGTCTTCTTATCTTCTTTGTGTCAAGTCTGCTATAATGACTGAGTAGTTTAGTGCCAAACTTTGGTTCAGGAAAAAGATCCTGGGTAAAACCACTCTGTATTCAGATGCTGCTAGCTCAAACTCTCCTTCCCCCCCTCCCTTCCTTTGTTATGTAGCAATGCTTGGAAATGGGAATATGGGAACAAGATTGTGGTGCCTTCTCAGAGATAGCCGGTGCTAAGAAAGCGCCCAAGGCCAGCCGGTGCTTGAGAACGATAAAACAATAACAATGTGTGAATGTACCCTGCATAGAGTGCCTCCTCCCTAAGGAATCCCTTTGATGTATACCTTATATGTTTGCTCTTTGTGCATGCTCGCCAGTCTCTCAATCTGCTTTTACAGTCTTGCAACATGTTACAATAAACTAGAAACTTTTTTTATCAAGAAGGTCTCGTTATTGAAACATCAGACTTGACACTTTGTACCCTAGACTTTGCCTATTTCAACAAAATGGACATCTACATATAAGTATACCATTATATATGTCAGTCCTATGTCCAACACATCATGCAGTCCTGTACTTAGAACAAGTGATAATCTTCTAGTGCCTCAGATTAGTTTAATTCAGAGGATGATCTCAGACAAGTAACATAAACAAACATATTGGGAATTGTCATGTGGGTTCAGTGGCAACTCAACAAGGGACCTGAAACCATTATCCTCTGCTGCCATCCTTTCCCCCCATCAACTGTCACCACTCACCCAGCTGCCCCCCCCCCCACTTCTCATGGTCACCACAAATGCTCAGGAATCTTAGAAGCTCATGATTTTTCTCTTCTCATTCCCCAAACTTTTTAAAAGAGAGCACAGCAAGTCACACATGCCCAGTGGAGCTTTCCAAATTTCTGTATGTCAGAGCAACAATGATGGTAGCATGAGACGTTAGAGGCTGCCACTCACTACTCTATTCCCCGAGGCCATCACCCAACCTTGCTCTAGAGCTAGTCATGTTTGGCTTAGCAATTGATACTGCCATCCTAAGTTACATTCTTCTAAATCTATTTCAAACATAAAATCTGAAGTAGCTGTCAAACACCTCTATACACCACACAATTATCATATCAACTTTTGCAGGTCATTAGCACCATAACCTACCCCCACTAGATTAATCAAAGACTGACTATGTAGTGGATATATTAGCTTTTTGCTACATTCAGTTATTTATTTGTTTAGAACATTTATATGCAACCTCTCGGAGTTCTGCTTGAGGCAGCTCACAAAGTATAATACAATGAAATAAATCATTAAAATTAATAAACCGTGAAAAATCTCAGACCAAACATAAAAAAAATCATGCAACATTTTAAAAATTGTGATGACTTTGCACCTTGTAAACTTCCACCGGATCAGTAAAGATCACAGACATTTCCCTAGATGAGCTTTATACACTCTGAGTTCATAAACATTATGTTAGACATGACAGTGAAATCTCCCATGAATGAAGCCCTCTCATGTACAAATGGCAACCCTATGTTATGTCTGCATCCTCCCTCAGTTGTTTTAAATCATTCTCTAGTTTGTAATGATCTTGTTGTTTGTAATGATTCACTGGCAGTTGGTTGGTACAAACTTGAAATCTCAATTTCTGGAACACTGTTTCTAATTAGAGTTGCATTGCTCTTAATTCATTGACTTCATTGAATTTAGAAGGGTGTAACTCTGATTAAGATGGCAGTGAAAGCTTTGAAAAATTATTATTCTATTACAGAAATAACAAATCCACAGCAGGACTTTTTCTGAATAACCTTTACAGATATCATAGTTTAATCTTACATTCATCCTCATGCACATAATCCCACTTAATATTACTAATAATATGAAAAGAGTTTCAGTGTTAGTGAGTCCGTGTTTCTCTACGTGGGGGTGAAAAGACCATAATAAATTGGTTAGGTGAAACAACAGTAGCAAATAGCAGAGAGAAAAATCAGGTAATTTTGTAGAAAAAACGGTGCAGGAGCTCAGTAGCATATCTCATTTGCATATGCCCTGGCTGGAGGTTCAGGAGCTGCACTCCTGTGAGCTCCTGTTGAATTCAAGCCGTGCATTGTATACATATGAAATATAGAATAAAAAACACATGAGAAATTCACAGTGAATAAATGGAAGTATGTAGAATGGAATACTGGAGGCAGTAATACTATGGGGAACACCCATGGACCAGGACAAGTCACATTTGTACAATTCTTGTGTAATTTGCTTAAACATTTTACTGAAGGTTTTATCTTGTAACATTTTGGAACAAAATTATAGCAAAAATGACTCAGCTCTAGTGTATATAACATATAAATTAAAAAATACAGAAAAATTGAAGAACTGGGCATTTGCTATTATTTTTCTTTCCATGAGCATAACTATTTAGAATTGGCTTCATAGAATGTCATCCTGATGCTTTTCCTCCCATGAAAATGAATAAATTGGTAGTTAAAAATACAATTATTCATTTTATTACTAAGCGCTAATAGGAAACTCTCTATAGGTGACACAGATTTTTTCCCATGGGTATTATTTTGATTGGCTAAAGAAAAAAGATGTACATACTAATTAAACTGTTTGTTCATGGAAATATGACTTTAAATCAATATACACACCATGGTGGGAAGTATGCATGGTTTATGAGATCTCTGTATTTATGGCACATCTATTTGTACTGAGCCGGTGACTGATTATAAAAAATGCCACTTGTATGAAAGGTCACTCTTTATTCCATGGTGAGGGACTTGCAGAAGGCACATGTGTATGTGAATGTATACTTCTTGCCATTATATTTATATCATTTATATGAATATACATTGAAAATCCTTGTTCACCTAATACTGCGTTGCAAAGGAAATGTCTATTCTCTATAACAAAGGTGGCCAAACTCGCTTAACCTAACAGCCACATAGAATAAACATCAGATGTTTGAGAGCCACAAGCCACAAGATGTTTGAGAGTCACAAGAACAAATATTACACACAGGTCTTTATTAAAACTTTTTTTTTGCCCAGAAAGACAAAATACTTTACAACATGACCATGCTAGAAGGAGACTTTTTTAAAAAACAAAAATTGGGAATGACAGTCCCCATAAGGAAAGGAAGGAAAGGTCCCCTGTGCAAGCACCAGTCATTTCTGACTGTGAGGTGATGTTGCTTTCACAACGTTTTCACGGCAGACTTTTTATGGAGTGGTTTGCCATCGCCTTCCCCAGTCATTTACACTTTCCCTGCAGCAAGCTGGGCACTCATTTTACCGACCACAGAAGGATGGAAGGCTGAGTCAACCTCGAGCTGGCTACCTGAAAACCCAGCTTCTACCAGGGAGCGAACTCAAATCATGAGCAGAGCTTAGGACTGCAGTACTGCAGCTTTAACATATAAACCACTGACTACCATTTGCACCATTATTCATCTCTCTTTGCCTTGACACCAAGAGTAATAAATTGTCACATTCAACAGCCAGTTTCCTTATCACTACCCTTCCAGGAAGCCCCACCAAACAATGGGCACATTCACAAACCTATTGCCCTTTCACCACACCCCCTCCAGCCTAGAAATAGCAGCTCTCCAGCAGCCCTGGCCTCACTCAATGCACAGCAGCCAAGAAGGTCAGAGCGCCTGCTCCGGCTGCAACGCCACTGAGGATGTTCTCCGCAGCCGAGAACGAAACGTCTGGAAGAAAAACTTTCTCCAGTAGAACACGGCACTTGAGCCCGAAAGATTCTACAAACCCTAATAATAAATAAAGCTCCTACAAAAGCTATGAAACTAAGGGGGAACCCTGCACACCCTCTTTAATTCTGTCTCTCCTTCTAGAAGCTCCCTCAGGTTTTGTGCTCTCTTTCCCCACTTTTAGGTCTCCATGCAACTTCTGTGGTGGAGAAGAGCTTTCAAGCCTTTCCCCTCTTTCCCTGCTTTACACATGGCAGAAACAGTCGCCTTCTTATGGGTCAGCACACAGAGGCTGACTGAGGTCCTGATGCTAAGCATGCTTTATTGAGAGTAAACCTGCATTAAGTTCCTCTTTGACCTTCGGGAACCGCACAATATGTGTGAAAGAGTTACATGTGGCTCCCAAGCCACAGTTTGGCCACCCCTGGTCTATAACAAATGGAGTAGTTATTGGTTTGTTTCTCATTTCTGACAAATGTTTCTCAAGCATGTTTTTATGGTGAATAATTCTGAGAAATATTTTCTTCCCCTGTAGACTGTTGCTTGTCTCATTTCCTTAACATACCTAGGGTTAAGAGCTCTTTGACAGAATCTTCTGGCACTTGAACCGGGAGTCTCTTCGGGCTATTCTCTAGTACTCTTTGTGGTGAGCTCAAGACATTTATATTCTTACTATGGTTAGTGTTGCTTTTTCCTTCTGCTTTCTTCTTATAGAACACTGAATGATTACTTGCAGGGCAGAATGTTAGCCTTAAAAAGAGGGATGGAAGGAAACAAAGGAGGCTAATGGCAGATGAATCTGAACAGTGCAGAAATAACAAGAATGAATGAGCAGAAGGTTGAAGATATAGGAGGGCAAGCATTTAAAGCCAATGTGATGGGGAGGAAATGCAGGAACTTGAAAAAAGGACCTGGCTAGTGCTACCATCCTCAGGTGGGCAGGGGAAACAAAGCTACACGCTACTGTGATTACCAGCCTCAAAACATCAAACAAATATAACAAATTTGGAAGAATTTATCAAAGGAATCTTTTATAATAATTAATGAAAAACACAGTCACTCAGTCTCTTAAATCATGCAAAAGACGTGTTCACCGGATACCAGTCCCACTGTTTCTGTAGCACTACAGTGCTGATTTTAATTAGGGATGATCCTAGTGAAATCATTAAATAAATCCACTTTGTCCAAAAATCTCCAAGGAATGCAGTCAGCAGTTCAATACAGCTACAAGGTCATACTCGTGCCCTTGTTTTGCTTTAGCTTTTTCCAGCTGCACAATAAATTATGGGAATCGTATTAAAATACAATAATTAACAATATCAGTGGTCCCTGTGGATTACAAAGTAATAGTACAATACCTTCTCATAAACAATCTTATACATCAGGTAAAAATGCCTTACACTTCAGTACAGAAATTTTCTCTTCAATGTGATACTGTTACAAATTACCAATAACCTTATATATCCAAAGGTGCGCTAATTGAACCACCAACATTATTTTTAAAAACACTTAAAATTTTTACAGCGTTCTTGCAATAGATTCTTCTAAAAGCTACAGCAATGTCATGACAGAATATAGAGTTGATCCAAAAAAACAGATTCACATCGTAACTCATAAGAAACAAGTCAGATCCCAGTCATTGTTCAAACCATGCAGCATTAGGGCACGCAGTTTAAAGATCATTTGCATCTCCTGTTGAAGTAACCATCTGTTACAATCCACCTTATCCTGCAACCTGTTTTTTTAAAATAATGTTGGTGGGTGATCTTGACAGGCTGGAAAACTGTGAATTTTAACAGGGATAAATATAAAGTTCTGTATTTAGGCGGGAAAAATCCAATGCATGGTTATATGTCTTAGCAGTAGTATGTGTAAAAAGGATCTAGGGGTCTTAGTGGACCATACGCTGAACATGATGTAACAGTGTGATGTGGTAGCTAAAAAGGCGAATGCAATTTTGGACTGTAGCAATAGAAGCATAGTGTCCAGATCACGTGAAGTGATGGTATTGCTTTACTCTGCTCTGGTAAGACCTCACCTGGAGTGTTGTGTTCAGTTTATGGCACCACATTTTAAGAAGGATATAGACAAGCTGGAACGGGTCCAGAGGAGGGTGATGAAGATGGTGAGGGGTCTGGAGAACAAGTCCTATGAGGAAATGTTGAAGGAACTGGGCATGTTTAGCCTAGAAAGGAGGCAGCTGAGAGGTGATATGATCACCATCTTCAAGTACTTGAAGGACTGTCATATTGAGGATGATGTGGAATGTTTTCTGTGGCCCCAGAAGGTAGGACTAGAACCAATGGGTTGAAATCAGAAAAGTTTCTGGCTCAACGCTAGGAAGAACTTCCTGACAGTTAGAGCGATTCCTCAGTGAAACAGGCTTCCTCAGGAGGTGGTGGGCTCTCCTTCCTTGGAGGTTTTTAAACAGAGGCTAGATGGTCATCTGACACCAATGAAGATCCTGTGAATTTAGGGGGGGGGGCTATTTGTGAGTTTCCTGCATTGTGCAGGGGGTTGGACTAGATGACCCTGGAGGTTTCTTCCAACTCTATGATTCTATGATTCTAAACAACCTGTTTTTTCAGGTTTAAACTGCAGCATGGCAAATCGCGGGTTTGCCCCATGCAAAATGGTGGCACAGAGCAACAGGGGCGAAATCGCCAGCTTGCTCCACACGGAAATGGAAGCCTGGCCTGGACCAAGGTGAATGCGGAATCACCCTTAGTCTTTCAGGCCTGGTGCTGGTAATGAATTAGCAAATGGTATTGCAAATAATCTCAAATCTACAAAACCATTGAAGCTCTACAAATATAACAAGATTATTTTTTCATGAATGAAAGCTACAGCTTGAGTAATGAAATTTGTGCAGGTTCCTTATTGAATTATGTGCACATAAAAGCACAAACTGAAATTTTAGTTAAATGTGAAAGAAACTTCTGACATTTTTATTAGAAAATATTACCTAGATAGTTATCAGAAAGGTATGCCAATTGCTTTCTAGTACAGTGAATGATTTATGGCTTGAGGACTCACCATATAGGAGTGAAAGGGTTGCCAGCTAATTCAGTGTTACAAATAGCAAACCAAAAGTGATACCCAAGTCACAGAATTCCACAGGTGACTTACAGAGACAACCTCTGTTTTTTTCCTCCAATGTTGTTTCTAGGCCTCCTCCATTACTTTTCTACACAACTTGCTTCCATTCCCCCCACCCCCCCGGTTCTTTCCCAAGATCAATTTCATCTATGTATCCTCAATTTTTTCAGACCTCAGTCTCACAGACTTCTTTTCAGTGTTTTTATTGATTTTCCCGATTTCCTTTTGCAACCTTCCTATCTTTCTTCCATTCCTCCCTTCTGATTTCTGCTCTCACTTATTTCCTGTACAACTTATGCAAATCCCACTGTAGACTTGAGTAGACCTCTTTGAATTTCTTCATGTGCTTCACCTGAGGAGGAATAATCAAATTTGGTTTGCATTTCTCTTTAGAGTACAGTTTAGTGTCTAGTCTGATACAGTTCTTTCCATTCCTATTCTGAGGGCTTCACTTAGCTGTTTCTCTTCTAAATGTGAATACAACAAAGTACATGAATCCTCATGCTGATTCACTTCCTATTTGCAGGACTTTTTTTCTGAGCAGGAACGCTGGCTCGGTGTCAGAGGGCATGGTCTGATATGCAAATGAATTCCTGCTGGGCTTTTTCTACCAAAAAAGCCCTGCCTGTTTGCAGGGATCCCCAAACTGTATTTTCATTGATCTATCCATTGAGTTAATTAATCAGATCACAATATTATGGAATTTGAGTTTGAACTTGATATGGATTCCAGTAAGCCTGATGTGTATAACAGAACTACCAACTTAGGGGCCAACAGAACCAAAATCTACATCTCAGGCCTGATAGATAAAACTTTCTGTTTATCTGAAAAATGTGGACAGTGTTATGGATTCTGGGCCTTCATCTCAGTATTTGCTCTGAATATGACCTGACCAAAACTTGTTCTGTTTGACTCTGGGCAAGGATCCCAGAGATACTGTTGACAGTGAAGAAGACCAGGGGCACAAGCCTGGCATCACTGATGGGCTCAGGTGGTCACTTCTCAACCAATGAGAGCTGCTGGAGGTCCACTCAAATTGGTGGCTTCTTGCAAGTGAAACAAGAAGTCTGGAGGGATCAGCTGAAGATGGGGAGGGGTTACTTCCTTTCCAGCTCCCCTCTACCCCTCCCTCTCCTTATTCCAGCTTTCCCTCTAGGGTCTGCTGTCTGCTCACAGCATTTGTTCTTGTGCACTTGGGAGGATTTAGTGCTTTTGCTGTGGGATATACAAAAATGGACAGGATTTCCCATTGTGAACAATGGAAGAGGCTTGAAGGCCAATTGGATATAATGAGAACCATGAATGCCAATTGACTTACATGAGTGCCATTGAAATACATTTCAGCGCAAAAAAAGTCACAAAGAAAATGTGAAATGGATTTTGGATGAAGGTGTCTGGGCCCAGATAGACCGGTCTGTATCTAGAATGATAGCCCACAGAATGGAATGATGGTCTCTGGGAGTAGCATAAATGTTATGGGACTGAAATGACAGCCTCCACAGTAGAATGACAACCCCTTGGAGTAGCAGAAGTGCTCCAGGGCTGCAGTGACGGCCCCTAGAGTGGAATAATGGATCCCAGGAGTTGCAGAAATGTTCTGGAACTGGCATGATGGTCCTCATAGTGGAATGACAGCTCCTGGAAATAGCAGAAGTGCTCTGGGACTGGAATGACAGCCACCAGAGTGGAATGATGGGCCCTGTGATTGAAATCAGTGTAAGATATTTCATTCCACTCTAAGGTTTCCACCATTCCAGGTGCAGATCATTGATTTCAATCACAGGGCCATCATTCACTCTTGGACCTGTCATTTCCGAGTCAGTTTGGTGTAGTGGTTACGTGTGCAGACTCTTATCTGGGAGAACCGGGTTTGATTCCCCACTCCTCCACTTGCAGCTGCTGGAATGGCCTTGGGTTAGCTATAGCTCTCGCAAGAGTTGTCCTTGAAAGGGCAGCTTCTGTGAGAGCTCTCTCAGTCCCACCCACCTCACACGGTGTCTGTTGTGGGGGAAGAAGATAAAGGAGATTGTATGCCACTCTGAGACTCTTATTCAGAGAAAAGGGTGGAGTATAAATCTACAGTCTTCTTCTTCTTCTGTGATTGAAATCAGTGTAAGGTATTTCATTCCTCTCGAAGGTTTGTGATTCCAAGTGCAGAGCACTGATTTCTATCCCAGGGACATCATTCCATCCTTGGACCTGTCAGAAAGGGCTGTCATTCAACTCTGGGTTTAGCATTTTCAGTCTATGCTGGTAATGACCAGAAATTCAGGTACCTCTGCCAATACTTTTGACAGTGAAAAGCTGACACATATGAACATATGAAGCTGCCTTATACTGAATCAGACACTTGGTCCATCAAAGTCAGTATTGTCTTCTCAGACTGGCAGCGGCTCTCCAGGGTCTCGAGCTGAGGTTTTTCACACCTATTTGCCTGGACCCTTTTTTGGAGATGCCGGGGATTGAACCTGGGACCTTCTGCTTCCCAAGCAGATGCTCTACCACTGAGCCACCGTCCCTCCCCAAGTACCAAGATGACACAGTACCAAGATGACTCAGTGCTATCTGGTGAAGTTCTAGGGTTGCCAGTTTCCAGTTGGGAATCAATAAGCGCAGGAGACCTGGGATAATTATATGGCTATAGAAAGAAAGAAAAGCCCCAGGGTGACAAAAGACTTGAGTACTTTACAACACTCTAAATTATTTAACATCTGTAATAAAGAACAAAAGTAAAATAAAAAGTAAGGTAACAAAGCCCACTGTAACAAGGACAATTCTACAAACAACAAAGTAATATAACATGCAGGGTTACACAGTGCACTTAGTACAAATGCAGGTTGCTCTTAACAAATAGATATCAAGTCACTCCAAAAGTGTGGCTCAGCCTAGGTGCTGAGCCTAGGAGTAGAAGGATCATATTTCAGTCCAAAGGAGGGCGATAGCCATCCCGACAGCTAGAATATTTTTTCCCCTCTTGGATTTATTTCAGACATGGGGACATTGCTCTGAGATTTATGCGAGCTGAAGACTAAGGCTGCACGAAACTGGATATTATTGATCACCAGTACAGCTCTGCTTCCTTAAGGCAGTCAAGTCTGAAGTGGCCAGAGAAGAATATTGTTGGCTGAGCCACACTTTCGGACTGACTTGATATGTATTTGTTAAGAGCAACCTGCATTTGTACTGAGTTACTGCACTGTGTCACACTGCATATTGTATTGCTTTGTTGTTTGTAGAATTTTCCTTGTTACAGTGGGCTTTGTTATTTTATATATTTCTCTTTATTACAGATGTTAAATACTTTAATGTTGTTAAGTACTCAAGTCTTTTGTCACCCTTGGGTTTTTCTTTCAATCTAATCCCCAGTTGGGGGCAGGGAGTCCCCTGGTTTGGAGGCCTACTCCTCGCTTCAGGATTATCAGAAAATGGAGGGGTGGGGATGTCTGCAGGACACGCCATTATTCTCTATAGAGATTGCTTCCCATAGGGTATAACTGAGTATCAATCTGTGGGTATTTGGGCTCTGGGAGAGGCTGATTTTTGAGACAGAGGCACCAATTTTTCAACATAGCATCCAGTGCCTCTCCTCCACCTCCCCCCCCCCGCCAAGTTTTAAAAAGATTGGACCCCAAAAGAGAGTGCCCCTATCCTTCATTATTTCCAAAAGGCATGTGATCCCTTTAAATGTGGTTGCTAGAACTCCCTTCAGAGTTCAGTCATGCTTGTCACACCCTTGCTCCTGGCTCCACCCCCAAAGTTTCCAGGTATTCCTTGAGTTGGACCTGGCAACCTTATGAAGCTTCAAGATGCATATTAAAAAAAAACTGGGATTTTCTGACACATTGTACTTCTTAGGATTACCATACCTGAGATTACATTCTCAAATAATTTTAAATTGCAAATCTATTTAAAATCTAGCCATTACTTTCAGTCTCAATAAACTGAGCATTTTTCTATTGTTTCTGTTTAATTCTTTTAAATGAATTAGCATGGCCCATAAGGTCTAATTTTTACATTCTAAATGGGAACAAAACACCAAGCAGTCTATTTTCTGTGTTGTAACAAAACACTGGAGTTTTTCGGACTGCAGCCACCTTTCAGATTTTTGTGGGTGTCATGACCATTACAATGATCATGCTATCAGTTCAAACTTAATATGGGTTTTTCCGCCATTGTTCACTGTCATGGTTCCATCCATTCACATTTACTTGAATATTGATTTTCCAGTGTTTTGTTGTTGTTGTTTTTTGGAGAGGGGGTTTTGCAGCATTTCAACAGCCTCAAGAGGGTTGTGCAATCCCAAGTAAAGTACATTCCTTGCCCAACACACATCATCATGCTTCCAGGATGAACCTGCCCCAGTTTCCAGGGCCTGTGCCCTTTTTTTGGAGAATGAAAGCCTCCTCCTCACTCTACTTCCCTTCCCTGGGCCTTACTTCAGAGTTAGTGTCATTAGATGAAGCTGTCAGCATTGCCCAAACCTACCCCAGAACACATGGGCAGGGCACGATCTCATTACACAAGAGTTGCCCCATTGACTTCAGTACATCTACTCTGGTGTAAAGTGAGGACTGAGGATGGATCCCAGGCATTCAAAATAGCCAAAATATTGCTCCCTCCTCCCCTCTCCCTTCCCCACTGAGACTTATGATTAATATTTTTTAAAGTATCTCTTTGCATTGTCATTTCAACAGCCAGTTTTAAAGGAACGGGAGTTACAAAATTCTTCCCTCCCTGCCCCAAGATTGGCTTTAAGCAGGGGTCATTCTGTAGAAAAATAGGTGGCGGAGCTCATTAACGTAACTCATTAGTATATGCCCTCCTCTGCCAAAAGCAACCCGATGCAAGAAAGGAGGGCTCCGGGTGAGTGAGGCCTGCTTGGGCTGGCTAGAGATCCAGCCAGTCCAAGCAGGCCTTGCTTGCCTGGGGATTTCCTGGGCTGCCCTCCCCCCAAGTTGAAAAGTCCAGCAAGGCACCCACTGCCCCAAATCACATAAGAAGTGGAGAAAGAGTGGCACAGGCTTCTCCAAGGGTTAATGGGAGCTGCTGGGGGTGTGGCAAAGCCCCTGGTGGCTGGCTGCCTGCCTGCTCTCCTAATCCAGGGACAGCTGCACCTACTATTCAATGGAGAAGGTAGGTGGGGAGGAAGAGGGGGAACTGTCAGAAAGCTTCAGGAACTGTGCTCCTATGAGCTCCTGCTGAATCTGAGGCCTGGCTTTAAGACAATTTTGTGTATAAGCAGAGCTACAGGAGCTGGTGTCAGACCTTTTAATGGGACTGACTATTTCAATGGAGGCACCCTTCAGCACTGAAACTTTTCAACACTGGCAAGCAAAATATATTTTTAAAATGTCATCACTCAAACCTGACTTTTCTGGGTTGGTTTTGGGGAGCAATCCACGAGGTGGGGGGAAATGTCCAGATTCTGAGCAAGAGGCTATCTTTTGAATTCATTCTGTAGAGAGAGGGGGGAGCACAGGGAAAACTAGTTTAGGAAAGAATGGGGTGGGGGGAACAAAGGAAAGACCAGGACAGCATTGGGATGTTAAGAAACTTGTCTGAACACAAGAGGAAAAAAACCAGTAACCGTGGCGAATGAAAATGGAACATTAAGGCAATCTGGAAAATGCCACTGCCTAGTGATTATCAGCCGTTGCACTGGTTTACCCACAGCATGTGCTATATTGGAATTGAAAAAAAGATTAGTGAAAACCTCTTGATGATAGTGTTAGACATGGACCTTTATGGCTAGGTTTTAAAAAAAAAAAAAAAAAAACATCACTCAGTCTTAATCTGTGTAATCTTGAGTGAGTCACTATTGCTTTTTCTAATCTAGCTCTCTGTATTCAAGATATGTGTTCATTTACTTCATTTGTATTACGTCTTTCTTTCCAACAGGGACTCAAAGTGGGAACAGGAACCCAGTTATAGTGTCTCATCCAGGGCCAACAAAACTGGCTGTGGACAGAGGTCAGAGCAGTTGCAAACAGGGAAGTGCAAATACAACATGTTTAGGAAGGGAAGACAGAGTTTTGGTGAAACATGAAACATTTGGTTAAGATTTTTAAGAGGGGGTGGGGAAAGAAGCATTTTGCCTTCATAAGGGAAAATCTCATCCATATTAATATTGGCCAGATGATTTAATGATTAAACTACTCCGAAGTAAGTCAAGTCCATTTGGAGAGTTAGGGAGCTTAAAAAAAAAAAAAAGGAAGACTGTTAAAGGGTTTAGAACCCAGAGTTTTAAACAGTAAAATGAGTCCAAAAGGTTATTACAGACTGTGTTGATTAACTTATTTCCTATATTATAAACTGGCCAGAATGTCAAAAGTCAAACACTACTGTCTCCCCATGCAGTTAAATTCTCTTGCTATGTGTTCACATTACCTATAGAGATACATGTCTAGTTTACAATAAATATATTCCCTATATATCTGTTGAATCTTCATGTTTTCAGTCAAAGGAATTCTGGAGGAGTTTCTTCTCAAGCAGGAAGAATACTTTCTAGACAATTATTTGGACAGGTTTGGACCAGGCTCATCTTTCTTTCAACATTTTCAACAGACACATTTACCAAAAAGGGCAGAACTTTGAAAGAGCACTTTGGTATATGTGATGGGTGTGTATACTCTACATAGAAAAAAAAGTCAGATTTTATAGGTGGTGGGATTGGGTTCTTGATTTTCTTTGAAGTTGCTTGTTATCTGTGTCACACACATATTTTATTGGAAGTATATAGATATTTTTTAGAGAGAAACACAGCATTCAGGAGACAGGGTCTCCCTCATGCATGGTTATTACCAAAGAAGCATAAATGAAGGACAAACTACAAATGTAACTACTTTTATGTTTCTTTTCATCTTTAAGGTTTCAGCCTGCTTCAGGATACCTCAGCAAGCTATTTGCTTGCTGAACTGATTTTCTAATGAGATGTAAATTCTTTCATGTTGTTTGCCAAGAGAATAAGTAGATTCATTAATCAGCAGCTGAACCTTTTTATTATTATTTAAGTACTTTTTCATTGCTAATAGGATCTTGGGATGTGTTTATGTACTTTGTTATTATATTTCCATTAATGACTGATCTGGAAGATGTGACAGCAGATTTACAAGACTCTTTATGCTGAGAATGCTAGAATGGAATTTTTTGGAGAGAAGATGAAGAGCCATCTTAGTGCTGTTTCATACTTTAGGGTGTTCGTTTGGAAGCTGGAAAGGAAAGCTTCCATGTGGCATTGATACCAGCAAGTGACCATAACTTTTGAAAATGACTGATCAATTCATTAAAAAATCCAAGAAATGTGTACTCCACTTCTACAATGCATGATGTGTCTCACAAAAACAGTTACATTGCAGCAATGAAGACAAATAAAATAAACTATAAGACAACACAATGAAGTAGGGGGATGCAGAAAGTGTTAACTTTCTAGTAAACATTTTTGGACTGCAGCCTCCTTGGAACAGCACAGTTTTCACCACAACATATGATAAGTTCAATATTAAATTTTAACATTACTTCTATGTCCATGGTGACTAAGTTTTATAATCAGTTTTCCATTACTGCTTTATACTATATAATCTTACCATGCGTAGTTTTATTATCATCCCAGGGTGCTTCCTGACAGCCTCATTCTTCCCTAGCTAAGTGTCCCATTAGATATATTGTTGCATTTGACTGATGAGTGCTCTTTTCCCTTAAACTAGAAAATATTGCATTTATTGTTCTCTAAGACCAGCCATAGTATGCTCCTCTCTCCTCAGCTGCTAGCAACAAAAGCTGAAGCACAAGGTGAGGGAGGAATAATTAATCATCTTTCCTGCCTTCCCATTGGATGGCTGCATCCTAACCAGCCTCGGTTTTCCTTTGAAGCTGCACTGGGGCAAATCAATCCATGGTTCTAATGGCCATGTATGCGTCTGTCTGCCTGCCTGTCTGTCTACCTACCTAGATATTTCTTTTGGGAAAGCATGCTTATGGAGGTACAGAAAATGTATATAATCTACAACAAATCCAATACACTGTCACAAAATGTATCAGACATCCAGTGATCTGCAGAGTTGCAGAATGCAAGACAAAAGTCTATAGTTTCCCTTTAATTATTAAAATGAAAGAAAATAGATGTGATTTGCATTTTCCTGTGTATCTTCAAGATGGTTTAAATGTTCAACAGTTTCCAACTTAGAACCACTTAGGCGTAAATTATGAAAAGAGCAATGAGGATAAGTTGAGACATTATGCTGTCATTGGGGGGAAAAAAACCTTTATTGGAAACAAGTTATCAAGATGTCTCTACATACTTTATTAGATATGTATCAATGACAAATGTGTACGGCTGAGAGTCTTATAAATGAATCTGACCCACAAGTTCATTCTTATCTCTACTGAGATTAGCATATCTCATCAATACTTATGTCTCTGTATTTGTAAGGGTTCATTAATAATTGTCAAAAGAAGAATTAAATTAGGTTGTCTCGCATTTCACCCCTCAAAGTGAAAATATTCTTTGTTAGTCATTAGTTAAATTTGTATTATCAAGCTTCTTTTAAGTTTCTTCTCTGACATTTGTGCATCTTGCAAAGTCTACAGTTTGAAGTTGCTTCTTTTCTGGAGTAACAATTGAAAAATGTCTGCTTCAGATGAGACTTTGGGCGATTTCCCACACAGCTTACTGAGGAGCGAAGCCCCTCCTCACCGCGCAGCATCTGCTCGGATTTCCCACCAACTGCTCCGCGGATTCAGGAAGTGCCGGACCTTTTGCGTTGCTAATGTAAACTAGGGTTTTAGCAATTTCCATTTGAGATACAAAAGGTCCAGCACTTCCTGAATCCGCGGAGCAGTTGGTGGGAAATCCAAGCAGACACTGCGCGGTGAGGAGGGACTTCGCTCCTTGGTAAGCTGTGTGGAAAATCGCCCTTTCTCTCTGATAGTGACAATTCTTGAAGGTTTTTTTTTTTTTTAAAGTGCCTCTTTGGTGAATATATATATTGTAGATTGCTCTAGAACAGGCACAAACCAGAGCATGAAGCAATGTTTGTGTCAAATTTTGGCTGGTTCAGGAATCATGAAGTGATGTTTGTGGAAGCACACACATCACAAACTTTGGGGGTGGTGTGGGTGATTCAGGAAATAGATATACTTCCCAGGAAACCAGCATTGAATGAACAAACTCTAAGTCAAGGGATGGAATTTTCTCCAGCCTTGGAAATACCAATAGGGAATCTCCAAAGCTTGACAGCCACTGCCAATTACAGAGCTCCCATTTGGGTTTATGGGATCTGAAAACTATATAAAGTCCAAGCTGCAGCCCAGCAATCATTTGCTTCAAGTTAGAAAGGACTAGAACAGAGAGTGATAGAAGGAAATTGATCAGCTTTGCTGTGCAGAGGATTGCTCTTGGCTTCTGCTGTGGGTTCCTCTGAGGACGCCCTACAATTTCTACCTCTCTTTCCTTGTTTTGATCAACTCTCTGGGCTGGGGTGTGTTTACCGGGCCAGGGCTCTGTGTGCCACCCAGTCTTTCTGTTAGCTGGGCTTCATTTCTACTTGCACTACAGTACAACCAATACATCATCAGCAGGGCAGGGCTTTGGACGCTCCTTCCTCTGATCCATCTATGGAGCTCCCACAGGATGAGAAATAGTTTTTTGCACTGCCCCAGCAACAGAAGTTGATAACACCATTTGGAAGGAAAGACTCCAATGGCAGTGATTCAGAGGGTGGTGGTGAAGCATCTGCCCCTTCCACATCCCAATTCCCTGATGCTCCTGATGCTGTCATTGGTAGGCCCCCCTCTGGCACTTCCCAGCCCAGCACCAGAAAGCAGCTGTGCCTTCTACCTTCTCCAATCATGACCACAGGGTTTTGTTTCCAGTCCATGGTGTGGAAATACTTCCACATGTTTCCTAGTGACTCCTGTGTGGTAGAGTGCCAGATGTGCCATGGCAATGTCTGGAGGGAGAGAGACACCCAACACCTGTCCTCCACCATTCTCCAGAGGCACCTGCAAAGGATACATCCCAGTGTGTCAACATCAGAGAAAGGAGTGGCAGCCAATAGGAGGCCAAAGAGGCCCAGGCCACTCCTTCTCAGCAGAGAGAAGATCGGCCCCTTCCCAGCTGGGCTGGCATCGCCAGCTAGAGGCTGGGGGCCGCTGTTGCCCTCCCGGAAGCAGGGAAGGCTGGCCCTGTCATCTCTGGCATCCGGGGAAGGCTCGTTGGGTGTGGCATCGGGGCTATAAAGGCCCCGGCCCCGGCAGTTGTTCTTCGGCTCTCAGAGGGAGAGCAGCGTTGGAGCTTCTGCGATCACATGGTTGGGCCTGGGCACGGCGGTGCGTGCGAGGGGCATCGGCGAGGACATTTGTGAGGTGCTGCTGGATCCTTTGCACGAGTGGCGACTTCGAGCGCTGGTGGTCCCAGCCGTATTTGCAAGTCGGGGTGCTTTTGGAAAAGGCGGGAAAGGGGTTTGAAGGGCGCAGGTGCCAGGCCAGCAGCCTATTCACCCCCCTTCCCCTCCTGTGGGGGCACGAGTGTGCACTCACACTCATTTCCCCCCTCTTGTTGGTTAATAGGGTAGTGGTGCACTGCCCCCCGCCACCACACATACAATAATTGAACATTGGTTGCCTGCAGGTGGGGTGACAAGCAGTGGGAGCTAGGTTACTCAAGGGGTGGTCAGGTAAAAGGGATGGTTAATAAGGGAGGGATGGCTCCCAAGAAGGGTCAGGGCCCCTCTAAGGGAAAATAGCCCGTTAGAAAGAGGGGCAGCAATCTAGGCCACCTGGTGACTTGGGTAAGGAGGCCCAGTGTCAGAACTTAAGAACTCCAGGCAGATCCCATACTTAGTTTCCAAGCTAGGATTTTATTAGAGAGAACTAAGAACTGTTAGATACAAGGTACAAGATAACAGTGATGGCGAGAGCCAGCACTGGCCCAGTTTTATATAGTAAAACAAACAACCCACAAAGCTTTAATTCACACCGTTACAGGCACATCTGTCTTCCCACCAGTGCTATCAGCAAAGACGTTGCCTCCTTACTCTGAAGGCCACACGATTCGGCTTCAAAGGGTGTCAGTGTGAGAAAGTACAGAGATACAACATTATTCAGTCTACAGCCCCCAAATACTTTGGATACCATCGGGGCAGGGTTAACTACTACTCAGGCACTTCAGGTTAAGAAAGGTTACAATATGGGGTCGGTCTGGTTCAACGCTCAGGTCCACTCTATGCATACTTGCCAACCATCAATTATACTGGTTCTACATTAAGCTAGCAATAATAAAGTTACAAGTTCTGACATACTGCCCCCCCTAAGCGCCCTCCCCCGGGGGGTGGCGGCTTGGGCTTGTGCGGGTACAGCAGGTGAAACTTTTTTAACAATTGCGGCGCAGCTACGTTCTGAAGGCTATTAACCCTCTCCGTCTGTCCGTCCGACTGGGGGTGGTAGGCTGAGCTGAGGCCCTGCTCAATACCCGCAAGTTTGCAAAACTCCCGCCAGAAGTTGGCAACGAACTGCGTCCCGCGGTCGCTAATGACCTTGTCTGGGAACGAGTGTAGGCGTACAATGTGTGTAAAGAAAAGTTGGGCAAGTTTTTTAGCCGTGGGGAGCTGCTTGCAGGGGATGAAGTGGGCTTGTTTGGAGAATGTATCGACCACTACCAAAATAACAGTTTTGCCCTGCGACGGCGGGAGCTCCACAATGAAATCCATAGACACTACCGACCAAGGCCGGGTGGCTGTTGGGAGGGGCACTAGGTGGCCGGGAGGTTTACCCCCTCTTCGTTTAGCCATCAGACAGGTGGGACATGAGAGGACGAATTCGGAGACGTCTCTTTTGAGCCTAGGCCACCAAAACTGTCGGGTAAGGAGGTTGAGGGTTTTGACATAGCCGAAATGGCCCGCCAGGCGGCTGGAATGACAATGCTCTAAAATCTGCTTGCGGAGGGAGGAGGGCACATAGATCTTTTCGTTGTGCAACAGGAGGCCGTCCTCGCTTTTACGGAGGTTCGGTGGTTGGTCTGCTTCCCGAGCAGTCTCCGCAACTAACTGAGACAAGAGGTCTGGCTCCGGGGGACCGATCCTCTTCCCGGAGCGGGTGGTGACCCCCCCCGCGATGGCCGAAGGGGGGATAAGGGAGTCCACCACCTCCTCGCGGAGGCTCTCATGCTGTGGCAGGCGGGAGAGGGCGTCCGCCAAGAAATTCTTGGTACCTGGGATGTGTTTCAGTACAAAGTCGAATTTGGCGAAAAACCCAGCCCACCGGATTTGTTTTGCAGTCATTTTGCGGCGCCCGGTCAATGCCTCGAGATTTTTGTGGTCAGTCCAGATTTCAAATGGGACTCTGGCCCCTTCAAGCCAGGAGCGCCAGGTTTTCAAGGCAAACATGACTGCAAAAGCCTCCTTGTCCCACACTGACCAATTTTTCTGCTCGTTCGAGAACTTTCGTGAAATGTAGGCGCAGGGGCGCAGAACCCCGTTGTCCCCCCTTTGCATTAATATGGCTCCGACGGCGGCGTCGGAAGCATCACATTGAACCACGAAAGGTTTTAACTCGTCAGGGTGGGCCAACACGGGCTCCGAGGTGAAGAGGCGTTTCAATTCTGTAAAGGCTTTTTGACACTCGGGCGTCCACGTTAGGCGCGCGCCCGGCTTTTTTGCCTCTGCCCCCTTCCCCTTTGTTTTAAGGAGCTCCGTAAGGGGTAACATGATGGTGGCGAACCCCTTTATGAAGTCGCGGTAAAAATTTGCGAACCCGAGAAAACTTTGGAGCTGTTTGCGGGTTCGTGGGGGCTCCCAGTCTAGCACCGCTTGAACCTTTGCTGGGTCCATTGACAACCCTTCCCCCGATACTCGGAAGCCTAGATAGTCTAGTTCAGTCTTGTGAAATTCACATTTTGATAGTTTGGCATACAACTTGTGCTTGCACAGGGTGCTCAACACTTTTCTGACTAGTGGTACATGTGACTTGAGATCTGGCGAATAGATAATGATGTCATCAAGGTACACCACCACCCCCTTAAACAGGAACTCTCGCAGAACCTCGTTGATAAAGTTCATGAATACCCCAGGGGCCCCCTGTAGCCCGAAAGGCATAACCAAGTACTCAAATTGTCCTAGCGGGGTATTGAACGCGGTCTTCCACTCGTCCCCCTCCCTGATGCGGACTCGGAAGTACGCGTCTCGGAGGTCGAGTTTTGTGAATATTTTCCCTGTGGCCACAGTATTCAATAGGTCCTTAATCAATGGGATCGGGTAGGCATTAGACATCGAAATCCCGTTTATCGAGCGAAAATCTGTGCAAAGTCTAAGCGACCCATCCTTTTTCTTTCTGAAGAGGACGGGGGCGGCATGGGGGGCTGTTGCCGGTCGTATGAACCCCCGCTTCAGGTTTTTGTCCAAAAATTTGCGGAGTTCCGCTTTCTCCGCCCAACCCATGGAGTACAGTTTCGCTTTTGGCAGTTGCTGCCCCGGGATCAGTTCGATTGCACAGTCCGTGGGGCGGTGAGGTGGTAACTCATCCGCCTCCTTCTCACTAAAGGCCAGTTTTAAGTCCCGGTATTCTTTGGGGATCGAGGCGACCTCCTCGAGGGTGAGGCAGGCTCGCTCATTCCGGGGAGGCGGATGCGGCCCCCATTCGGGGCGCCAATGGTGGTGTTCGCACCTCCAGTCCGGGAATCGGACGAGCTGCTCCTCCCACCTTATGTCTGGCTGGTGGCGGGCGAGCCAACCCGAGCCCATCACCACATCAAACGAGCAAGAGGGGGCAATTACAAAAGTTTCGATCCCCCAATGCTCTTCGGTCCCAACGGGGACCGCCTGCGTTTCTAGCTTACATGGCTCTCCCCTCATGGGCCCCCCGTCCATCTGCTGGAAAAGCATGGGTAGCGGGAGGGGGGACGTGGCTAATCCTAGCGCCTCTACTAGGCGGGGGGTGATTAAGTCCCGGTTGCACCCCGAGTCGATTAGTGCTCGGGCATGCATGAACCGTTTTAGGTTCGGGTTGAGAAGGGTTACGGCCATAAACAATAAACCCCCAGTGGCTCTCACCGTGAGGAGTGCCGGCTGTTGCTGGACCTGCTTCGCGGCACCCATTAAAGCAGGTCGTTGTCGTTTCCCGCCGACTCGGTGTCGTCCGACTCCCCGGTCGATTCTTCCACGGTTTCTGGTTCGGCGGTAAAATCCTCGTCAGTCGCCAAGGTGGTGGCGACGGAGCCCCGTCCGGGCTCTTTCGGCCGACTACTCTTTTTCTTCTTGGGCCCCGATGCGGTTGGCCTGGCTGTCGGCGGGGTGGACCCCGCTTTGGCTGGGCAGTTGGAGGCGAGGTGGTCCGGGTCGCCGCACCGGTAACACTTTCGGGCAGTGGTGGGGGTCGAGGTTGTCGGGGCCCGTCGCCCCTCCGCCTTGGTGGGTGTGGATTTCAACCCCTTCTTCGCCAGTTGCTGTCGGCGAAGCCCCACGTGCTGGATGTTGGTCTCGACCTCTCCGGCTAGCTGGATCCACCCGACCAAGGTGTCGGGTCGCCCGTGGCTGTAGCAGCGGTCGAGGACGTTCGGGTTCAGCCCGTTACAAAAAGCAGTATATTTCATAATCTCGTTCCACCCTCTCACTGCCGCGCAGTAGCCCAGGAACTCCGTGGCATACTCGCGAATGGATCGGTTGCCTTGTTCGATGCGCTGGAGGGCTGCGATGGCTTTCTCCTCGCGGAGCGGGTCGCCGTACTGGCGGAGCATGGCGTGCAGGAACCCCGCTACAGTTGCTAGCTCGGGCTTCCTCGCGGTGAACAGCCCGACGTACCATTTGCGGGCTGGACCTCTCAGTCGGGACGCAATGTGGTACACTCGGCTGGCTTCGGTCGGGTAGTCCGCACCCCAGTGGGTAAAGAACGTGTCGCACTGTATGGTGAAGTACTCCACGTCCTCTGGGCTCCCGTCGAATGTAATTTTCAGCTCTCTCCCCCCCCCTGCGACCGGGGGTGCCGCGGGTTGGGGCACCGGGGCCGGCAGGGCCGGTAGGGCTGGTGCAGCTGGGGCCGGCGGCGCTGGCGGTGCGGGCACGGGGACCGCCGGGGGCGCCGGAACTGGCGGCGCCGGAGGCGCTGGGACCGGCGGCGCGGGGGCCCCCGGGGCCGGAGGCGCCACTGGTTGTGGGGCCGGTGGGGCTGGAGCGGGCACCACCGGCGGCGCGGGAGCCAGCGGGGCCGGTGGAGCCACGGGCGGTTGCCCCAGCGGCAGCCCTCCCACGGGGATCCCCAGGACCGCCGTCTGCAAGGTGCGGAGCTGGTCGTAGATCGCGCCTAGGTTCTGTTGCATCTCCTCGGCCATCATAACTCGGGAGGCGTGCACGTCGTTGTGAACTTCCCGTACATAGTCGAACAGGTCGTTGCGGAGGCTCCGGACCGGGTCGTCCCCGCCTCGCGGTTCTGGACCTTCGCCCTGGTCGTCGTCTCCGTCTCCGCTTGCCCCGTCGCCCAGCATACTTCTGTACCGCTGCTCCGCCGCGTCGATCGCCGCCGTGGACTTCCGCGGGCTCCAGGATCGGGGTGCGGCGAACGCGTCCACCGAGAAAGGTGCGGGCACCTTAATCTTGCGCCTCACCCCCGTCACCTTCGGGTCGAGCGGCGGGTCCTCCGTTGGAGTGGTGGGCTCTCCGTTGTCTGGAACCTTTGCAGCCATCGGGCCGGGTTTCCAGTTCAGATAAGCTCCGAAACAATGGGATCACTGTTATAATGTCAGAACTTAAGAACTCCAGGCAGATCCCATACTTAGTTTCCAAGCTAGGATTTTATTAGAGAGAACTAAGAACTGTTAGATACAAGGTACAAGATAACAGTGATGGCGAGAGCCAGCACTGGCCCAGTTTTATATAGTAAAACAAACAACCCACAAAGCTTTAATTCACACCGTTACAGGCACATCTGTCTTCCCACCAGTGCTATCAGCAAAGACGTTGCCTCCTTACTCTGAAGGCCACACGATTCGGCTTCAAAGGGTGTCAGTGTGAGAAAGTACAGAGATACAACATTATTCAGTCTACAGCCCCCAAATACTTTGGATACCATCGGGGCAGGGTTAACTACTACTCAGGCACTTCAGGTTAAGAAAGGTTACAATATGGGGTCGGTCTGGTTCAACGCTCAGGTCCACTCTATGCATACTTGCCAACCATCAATTATACTGGTTCTACATTAAGCTAGCAATAATAAAGTTACAAGTTCTGACACCCAGCTACGGCAGGCCATCATTGGACAGCTGGACACTTTGGAACAACAGAGGGGTGCTGTTGGGGCTCCCACATGGGAAGGGCGCCAAAGGGCAACAGCCCGTTCATTCAAGTTGACTTTTGAAAAGGAGGTGCTGGCTCACCTTTCTGAGTTACAGGGCGGGGTCGTCAGCTCGGACATGCAGCAGGAATTGGATCAGGAAGCAGAGGTGGACACAAGAGAGGCCCCCGGCAGGGAGCCCGTGGATCCTGGTGCAGGAGGGGCGGTGGGGGAGAGAACCCTGGTGGTGGCAGTTGCTGTTACCCCTTCGGGGGTAGTGGGTAAGTCCCCATTGCAACATCAGCTTCCAACTTGGCCATGAGGTCTCCCCCAGATGTCGTTTCTCCACAATACACCATGTATGGCGGTGTCACCGCCTGGGCAGCTGGCCCCTTCTGGGCAATACAGTCCGTCGGAACCTTCTTGGGCTTGGGGTGCACCTTGTGCCCCGCTTCAAAGCCAGAACACTGTTGGTTCTGCCTCACAGCCCCCTTTGCGGTCAGTGGCTACGCCAGCGTCGCAAGGTGCCTCTACTTCACAGTCAGCGCTGGGCATGCTGCCTTGGGGTGGGCAGCAGCAGTTGCTGCAACAAGGGGCATGGCTGGGTCATCAATGGGGTATGTGGCATTATCCACCAAATCCTTATGGGTCTATACTGTTCCAAGTCCTGCCATATGGCGACACTGCATTGCCCTTGGGTGATCATTTGGCAGTGGACACCCAGGATAAGATATTGAGGGGTGAATATGTGGATGTTTTCAGTCTTCTATTTAGAGAACTAGAAAAGAAAGACAAAGAGGAGCTAGACAATAAGGAGAAGGAGAAGCTGAAACGTAGAAAGGTGGACAGGGCCAATTGGCTGCCAGGTTTCCTGATTTATGTGGGGGTGATAGCAAGGGCTGCAGCCCTTTTTCAATATTGCGACATAGTGCACCGTGCATATATGGACTTCGTTGGGGCTGCGTGGTTGCAATATGACGAGGCCTTCAGAATGAGGGCTGCGGTCAATCCCGGTCTTCCCTGGGATCAAATTAATCAGCAGCTCTGGCTGCAGTTGATGTCCCTGGCGAAGCCCAATACAGGTGATAGGGCTGATAGTGGGCATTTGGTGCACAGGCAGCAGAATACGGTTGGTGCCCATAGTACGGGTTCAACCCCAGTTCAACCCCTGCTGTTATGCTGGGAATTTACCTCCAAGGGTGTGTGTTCTAGAAAAGCCTGTAAATTTAAACACGAGTGCCCACTATGCGGGGGGTTGCATGCCTTCTCAGCCTGCAGCAGGTCAAAAACCAAGGGGAATGCCAAGCGCCCCGGTGGTGGGAGCAATGGCCCCTTGTTTCACCATAGTGGGGTTTCTCCCCTAACTAAATACCAATTTTGGGCAGTGACCGGTAAGGCACTGGTGAAGTTGGGGTTAGGGGGGCTTAAATTCGCTACACATTTGTTCTGAATTGGTGCTGCATCTACCGCGGCAGCTATGGCCTACACCCCTCTGGCCATACAGCGGTTGGGCCGTTGGCGGTTGTCTGCCTACAGGTCATATATGCGCCCATTGGCCTTTCAGTGAGGTCGTGGGGGGGGGGTGAGCAGGTAGTAGTTATGTTGCCTGTTGACATGTATTTTCTGGGTTGGGGCTCTTTTCCGTTTTTCAGGTGCTGTGGCTCATAGGGAGAGGCGTCGAATCCTCATCTGTGGGCACAGTATGGTTTTTTGGGTTGCCCACCAGGCCAGGAGATCGCCAGTTGACACCCAGCTGGGTCTCAGTGAGTGGATAACGGTGGAGTAGCTGAGTCACCGCAGCCTGTGTTGGCCAGGGAACATGCCACTGTTGTTCCGTGGGAGGAGTGTGCCTCCTCCACACATTCTGGTTATCCACCTCAGTGGTAATGACCCTGGGTTTATGAAAGGGAAGGCCCTTTCGTTGCAGGCATGGGAGGATCTGCAGGCCATTAAGCAGAGATGGCCAAGAGTTCTTTTGGTGTGGTCAGCAATTCTGCCACGCAGAGTCTGGCGGTATGCTTTGTCCCCTGCAGGGATAGAACGCGCCAGACACAAGGCCAATAGGGCCTTGCAGAAAGTCATGGTGAAGGACTTAGGGATATTCCTCCTCCATCTGGCTATACGAGTCGAGAATGCCACCTTGTATAGATGGGGTGCATTTATCAGAGCTGGGTAACCGGGCCTTTTTGGAAGAGATTAGGCTGGTGTTGCGGTCAGCTCTGGGCTGTCCGGTGGGCGCTAATGCCTAAGCAGAGGCTTGGCATTGGCGGTGGCAGGATGAGGTATGGGTTACAGTGTTTTCAGGGGAGCACCTATGGCCCTGCACCAGTAGGTGCAGGTGGTCTGTATGAACTGCAGATGGGCTGTACAGCTCAATGCAGGGAGTGCAGATCATGGCAAAGCCTCACCAGGGCAGATCTTTCCAGAGGGGTTGATGCTGGCCTAGGTGGAGGTGGAGTTTGGGCCTGGCCGCTCAGCACCAGCCAGAATATTGGGCTCGTGCTGGGGGCAGGGTGGCTTGCCCTCTAAGGACAAGGCGGGATCCTGTGGTTGACCCCAGGGCTTGCTCTGTTAGGCCTATACCCCTTGCCGTTCTAGTTGATTAAGTTATCTTTAATAAAGCGACCCGGTTTATCCAACATACTGTGTCAGCCTCTTCATTCCGACTGGGGGGCAAGCAGATGGCCATCTTCCAAATAACACATGTCCTTAAGCCATCCAGGGCACCACTGACATGTTCTGTGCCACAGCCAGCCTAGGGCTGATATGAGGGCTGCACTAAGCACTGGCCTCTGCACTGCAGCCAGGCCCTGAGGGGATGGCTGTTCTCCAATGGATCAGGAACTTGACTGAGAGGTTGCAGGCAGGAATCACCACCAGGTTGTATCCTCTCTGCAATGAACAGGAGTATAAGCTGGCCTGCATATATGACCCCCGGTTCAAAGGCAGCATCACTCTCCATAACACAGGGCTCAAGGAGTGTAAGTGTGAGCTCTGCAGAGAAGTATAGAGGTTTCAGGCTAGCAAAAGTGGCCTGAGGGAATAGTGGGTGAAGCAGCTGGGAAGGAGGAAGAGAAGTGTGTACACCCTTCTATACAGAGGAAACAGAGACAGAGGAAACAAAGCCCCACTACTTGCTGTCAATGATGAAGTGGGAGGTCAGGTATAGCATGGGGTAGGGGGAGGGACAAGTGTGCCAAGGCGGAGGATTTTTTGAAGGTTATGGTTAGGGAGTACCTTGCAGAATCCCCTGAGCCTGCAAGTTCCAAACCCCTCGATGACTGGTTGTACAAGTCCATCATCCAGTCCAGTCTCTCCTGTGTGGCCATGTATCTCTTTTAGTATCCTGTCAGATGCATCTTGAGTAAGCCAGTATCCTCCCACCTGGGAGACATCCTTAGCCTCCACTGCTCCTGCCTGGACCTGGTCAACCTCCCTCTGCTGGACCACCCTTCTCTGGAACTGGTGGACTAAGACTGCCCCCACTGTGTATTCCCTTCTCTCCACCACGACCCCCCCCCCGGCCAGGTGATCTGGCCTATGGGTTGCTCCCTTGATGTAGAGTCAACTAAAAAACACCCCATGGGGGGGGGGGTTGCTCTGCATCTACCATAGCTAGTGGGTGCCTTGGCTGAGTACCCACATCCATTACAATCTCTTTGCTGCCATGAGGGTTCTTTGGGGAGTCCTTATCGAAAGTCTGGGGGTGCCCACCTTTCAAGTCTCAGCCTGGAGGAGCATGATATAGAGTGTTCAGAAGTTGTGGGGGTCCCTTTTTTCTATGGCTTGCATCTTCCATCCTCTTTCACTCAAACCATTAACAAGGTGATAGCTATGCATGGCCAAAGCTTTTCCTAGAGCTTCATATAGGAATCTGAAAGGGCCTTCCCTTTGTTCCAGGACTCCAAAGCTATTCTCTTCCACTTGCCCTGCTGGCAAGAAGATCACTGTGCATGGCTAATCCTTCCTGGGAATAGGACTTGGATACATGTTCAAGCCTCCCCTTCTGATTTTGTTCCTTTCTTTCCTGTTGGGTGTTGGGTGGACTCAGGAATTTAAACGAGCCTCTCACTTGCTGGCAAGATTATTGTTGTTCATGGTCAACCCTTTTCAGTGCCATAAGCCACCATATCAACAGCTGTGAGCTTGGGCTCATCAATAATGGTCTTGAATCTTTGAGCCAACATGCAAGTTTCAACTAGCTTCTGCTTTTGGGTCTCCTCTTCTTCCAACATTTCACTGCTATTGAGTCTAGCTCTTCTTTATCTTGGGGCCCCAAGACATCTTCACATCTTCCTTCACATTTCAGTGCTGTCAGATCTGGGTCTTCTTTGTCTTAGGGCCCAGGAGAGTTGAGGGGTTGGCCATGGACAGTGAATGGAGCCTAGGGACACGGCTACCCACAACAGTACAGGTGACTTTTGGAAAAGGGTTGGCCAAACTCATATAACGTGTGGTGGGTGACTGCTTCCTGAGCCCTCCGTGAAGCCCTATAGACCTCTTAGAGGTGACCTGGTGTAGGTGGTGGTCTAGAAGGGCTTGAGGATACACATCATTAGAGAGAGGGTCAGCCTTGGCCTGTCTCCTCTTTCCCATCTAGGATGTTCATTGTGGAGGCTCCATACTCTTCTGTTCCACCAAGTGTGCAATCAAGGTATAGATGGAGTTCCTCTCTCCACCCCGTGTCTTGCACAGCAGACAGGGTGAGGTTCCCTGTACATTTTGTGTGTGTAGCTTACACAGAGTCTGTTCTATGAACTCCTGAAGCTGCACCTAACATTTTCCCAAAAGCATTTTCCTGGGGGCATCTCCTTTGGGGGAGCCATAACTCAGATTCCCCCAAGTACAATCTACACATAACTTAGAGACATGTAGGGGAGCATTCCTGTGCAAGCTAGAGGCATCAAACTCACAGGAGAGGTCTGCTGTGAATTTGATGCCTCTAGCATGCACAGGGTCTGTTCTATACACTCCTGAAGCTGCACCTGACCTTCCCCCAAAAGTATTTTCCTTAGGGCACCTTCTTTGGGGGGCTGTGATTTGGATCCCCTAGGTCCAATCTTCACCAAACTTGGTAGGTGGTAGAGAAGTGTCAGCTGGAAATCCCCTGTGAGTCTAGTCTCCAGAATGCCAGAGGGCTGTTCTGCTGCATCACAAACTTTCAGTTTGTGGCTTGATTAGTGAGTTTGCCACAAACCACAAAATGAGCCACATTTTCCTGGTTCATGCCCATCCCTGGATTGTTCATAATTTCCTACATGTAGCACCACTGAATGTATGAACTGAGACCATCATAAAGCTCTATTGTAACAATTTGATGTGAGGTTTCTAGTTTATTATATGACTCATTGACATATAGAAGTCACTACTTATTACAAATGTATTGCCTTTGTTTGGCTCTAAACAACTGACAGCAGAGTTTCACTTCCAGAAAAGACATTTTCCCTTCTCTTTGCATCCCCCTGTACAACACTGCTTAGGAGAGTCCGGAACAATGTGGAATATGGTAAGGGAGTGTGCAATCAAAAAGATAAATTGGTGGAAATTCCTTTCCTTTCTTGACCCCTTCCACTTTCAGAATGACCCCACTGACTTCCACTTCTCACTGACAGCAACACCAGCAAAACACATTTTTAAAAAGGGTTAAAGTGCTGTCCTTGATTTCAAATGCTTAATTTTTCAATTTCATAGGCACTGAAACAGAAAGCAAACTAAAACTAAATTCATTTTGCATCCTTTTATTATTCATTTATGTTGTATTATTCATTTATGTTATAAGTATCAGAAATCCATAACCAGATCAGAAACAGAGCCTTCACTGAGATGCAAAAGTTCTTGTATGTTTCCAGAACACACAAGCTTTAAGTAATTCAAAGTCTCTCCAAGGATATCTTTGCAGTCATCTCCTTTGAAGTGAATTAAATCTAGGCTATCATTAATCCTGGTTTTCACCACTGTACTCTGTGAGACAGTGACCATTATAAGAACACTGATTGACTTCAGCAGCACTCTTGACAGATTGGCAGAATTTTAATTACTGCTTGGCATTGCATTATTTGCTTTTGCAAGTTACAAAAATTGGACAGTCACCCAGCAAATCAAAGGAAGGTGATAACAGTATGGTAAAATTACTGTTTCCATAATTCAGATACATAATACAACTTGTAGTTGGTGAATATAAGAGTCCTTGTGGTGGTAAAATTCTGAACTGTAACACTCTAGACTGTAGAAGGGAGGGAAGCAGGGCTTTTTTTGTAGCAGGAACTCCTTTGCACCTTAGGCCACACACCCCTGATGTAGCCAATCCTCCAAGAGCTTACAGGGCTCTTAGTACAGGCCTACTGTAAGCTTAAGGAAGATTGGCTACATCAGGGGTGTGTGGTTTAATATGCAAAGGAGTTCCTGCTACAAAAAAGGCCTCAGGGAAGTCATTTTTTTTTAAAGGGAATTTGTATATTTGACTCTTTCCTCATGTAAATAGTATGTTTTAAGTCAGGGGTGTCAAACATGCAGTTTGGGGGCTGATTAAGGCCCCTGGAGGGTTTCTATCAGGCCCCCGAGCAACTGGCTGTCATTGGCTTCCTTCTCCCTATATCTTGCTTCCTTCTGCATAATAGCTTGCTTTACAAGGCTTGCTCAATTGCACAGGAGCTACAGAGCAAAGCCTCCATTTCCTCCATTGGCTGAGGCTCCTCCCTTGGGGAGGAAGAGGGGAGGAATAGTTTGCTTTGCCAGGCTCTCAATTGCACAGCAGAACTACTGAGCCAAGCCTCTCATCCTTCTATTGGCTGAGGCTCCCCCCAAGTTCCCTGGGGAAGGAAGGAAAGAGCCAGAGCTTCCTTTGCCCAGTTCTCTGGATCCCATGGGAGAAATACAAAGAAAGCATCTTTAAGACCAATGAGTGCTAATATTTTAAGCATGCTTTAAGTTTTTTAAAATATATATATTTGTGTTTGTCTGTGTCCTTTGTAAAATTTATATCTCTGTTACCTAATCTTATATACATGGCCCAGCCTGACATGGTCCAGCCCAACCCAACATGGCCTGGCCCAACAAGGTGTCATTTATGTCAGATCTGGCCCTCATAACAAATGAGTTCAACACCCCTGTGTGTCAGCTATTACATCAGGGAAAGGACTCTACTGACCCCTGTGAGGCAATATGTTCAGATAAATTTTTATGTTGGTGACTTTGAACTCGCACACATATTCCTGCATTCTGCTGTGACAGAATTATTTTATACCAGTTGGTATGATGTGGGAAATCAACAAGGGTCCTTCTTCTAGCCATGATTTTGCTTTGCTAGAGCTGCTGCAGCATAACTCTTCCTCCCATAGAAGTTACATTGAAATCCCAGGGTCATATAGGAAGGACCCACAATTCATTTTCATTTCATACCAGCATTCTCCCACTTTCCGGGGGAAACTGTGAAACTGTAAGTAATTGGCAAATATTCTACATAAGAACTGTATAATGGATATACAGCTTTTCATTCCAACAAATCTGTTTCCTGCAGAAATGCTCACTGTCTAGGTTTGTGTGAGTGAATTTAGCTATGCAAAAAATTCACTCTAGAAACTGGAACATGGGAAATGATGCTATCTAACTACCTAGAGATTTTTTAATAAAATATACATTTGTATTCA
Organism: Heteronotia binoei; assembly: GCF_032191835.1. NCBI lineage: Eukaryota > Metazoa > Chordata > Lepidosauria > Squamata > Gekkonidae > Heteronotia > Heteronotia binoei. The sequence continues at coordinate 70,854,600 of NC_083228.1, read as the reverse complement.
AACATATCTTCAAGAGATTGCATTAATTCTTCCAAATTAAGATTTGAATGGTCTGGAAAGTCTTCTAAAAATTGCTTTCCCAGATGCAGAGAAGGAAAAAAAGATTATTTATATTTCCTCTCCCACCCGCCATCCTTCTGTAGTGCAGTCAAAATCAAAATATATCACAATCTATCTCCCTTATCTCATTAGGTCTTCCGTCAACCTTTCCTAGTACTATGTGCTCTTTTGTTGTTGTTCAGTCGCACAGTCGATTCCGACTCTTTGTGACCCCATGGACAAAGTCACGCCAGGCCCTCCTGTCTTCCACCATCCCCCGAAGTCTGCTCAAATTCTTGTTTGTTACATCAATAACACTGTCCAGCCATCTCATCTTTTGCTGTCCCCTTCTTCTTTTGCCTTCTGTCTTTCCTATCATCAGGATCTTCTCCAGGGAGTGCTCCTGTCTCATTTGGTGTCCAAAGTATTTGAGCTTCAGCTTCATCATCTGACCTTCCAGGGAATAGTCTGGGTTGATTTCCCTTTGGACTGACTGATTTGATCTTCTTGCAGTCCAAGGAACTCTCAAGAGTCTTCTCCAGCACCACATCTCAAAAGCATCTATTTTTCTGCGCTCTACCTTCCTTATGGTCCCGCTCTCACAGCCATGCATTACTACTGGGAATACCATCGCTTTGACTATACGGACTTTTGTTGGCAGGGTGATGTCTCTACTTTTTATTATACTGCCCAGGTTCACTATAGCTGTCATCCCAAGGAGCAAACGTCTTTTGATTTCATGGCTACAGTCACCATCTACAGTGATCTTGGATCCCAGAAATGTGAAGTCTGTCACTACTTCCATGTCTTCCCCTTCTCCTTCTATTTGCCAAGGTGTGATGGGGCTAGATGCCATGATCTTAGTTTTTCTGATATTGAGTTTCAAGCCTACTTTTGTGCTCTCTTTCACCTTCAACAAGACGTTCTTTAGGTCCTCCTCACTTTCTGCCATTAGAGTAGTGACATCTGCATATCTGAGGTTGTTGATGTTTTCCCTGGCAATCTTAATTTCGGCTTGTGCTTCATCCAGGCCAGCATTCCGCATGATGTACTCTGCAAATAAATTAAATAAACAGGGTGACAATATACATCCTTGTCGAACTCCTCTTCCTAGTCTAAACCAATCAGTTGTTCCATATCCCATTCCGACAGTTGCTTCTTGACCCTTATACAGGTTTCCCAGGAGGCATGTGAGGTGATCTGGTGCTCTCATCTCTTTAAGGGCTTGCCACAGTTTGTTGTGATCCACACAATCAAAGGCTTTAGCATAGTCAATGAAGCAGAAATAGATGTTTTTCTGATACTCCTGTGCTTTCTCCACAATCCATCAAATACTGGCAATTTGATCTCCAGTTCCTCTACCTCTCTGAAACCCAGCTTGAACTTCTGGTAGTTCCTGATCCATATACTGCTGAAGCCTAGCTTGAAGGATTTTTAACATGACCTTGCTGGCATGTGAAATGAGTGCAATGGTACGATAGTTTGAACATTCCTTGGCATTACCCTTCTTTGGGATTGGAATATAAACTGATCTTTTCCAATCCTGTGGCCACTGTTGTGTTTTCCAAATTTGTTGACATAATGTGTGCATCACTTTAACAGTATCATCTTTTAGGACTTTGAACAGCTCAACTGGGATACCATCATCTCCGCTCGCTTTGTTGTTAGTAATGCTTTCTAAAGTCCATTTGACTTCACATTCCAGGATGTCTTGCTCAAGGTTATCGATTTCACTGTCATGGTTGTCCTGGACAATGGGATCTTTCTTGTATAATTCTTCTGTGTAGTCTTGCCACCTCTTCCTGATCTCTTCTGTTTCTGTTAGGTCCCTACCATTTTTGTCCTTTATCATGGCCATCTTTACACGAAACGTTCCCTTGATTTCTCCAATTTTCTTGAAGAGATCTCTTGTCCTTCCCATTCTATTATTTTCCTCTATTGCTTTGCATTGTTCCTTCAGGAAGGCCTCCTTATCTCTCCTGGCTGTTCTCTGGAAATCTGCATTCAGTTGGGTGAATCTTTCCTTTTCACCTTTGCCTTTCGCTTTCCTTCTTTCCTTAGCTATTTGTAAAGCCTCATCAGCCACTTTGCTTTCTTGCATTTCTTTTTCTTTGGGATGGTGCTGATTGCTGCCTTCTGTACAATGTCATGAACCTCCGTCCATAGTTCTTCAGGCACTCTTTCTATCAACTCTAGTTCCTTAAACCTATTCTTCACCTCCACTGTATATTCATAAGGGATGTGATCAAGGTCAAACCTGAATGGCCTAATGGCTTCCCCAGTTTTCTTCAGTTTAAGCCTGAATTTTGCAATGAGTAGCTCATGATCTGAGCCGCAGTCAGCTCCAGATCTTGTTTTTGCTGACTGTAAGGAGCTTCTCCATCTTTGACTGAGGAGTTTATAATCAATTTGATTTCTGTGTTGCCTATCAGGTGATGTTCACGTGCCCATCAGGTGATGTTCAAGCCTTTTAGGTTTTTGGAAGAGGGTGTTCACTATGACCAGCTTGTTCCCTTGACAAAACTCTATTAGCCTTTGCCTGGCTTCGTTTTGTTCTCCAAGGCCAAACTTGTCAGTTGTTCTGGTCACCTTTTGACTTTCTACTTTGGTATTCCAGTCCCCTATGATTAGGAGGACATCTTTTTTTGGTGTTAATTCTATAAGGTGTTGTAGATCTTCATAGAACTGGTCCTCTGCAGCCTCTTCTGCATCAGTGGTTGGGGCATAGACTTGTATTACTGTGATAGTGAATGGTTTATCTTGGATATGGACCGAGATCATTCTGTCATTTTTGAGATTGTATCCCATTACTGTCTTCTTCACTCTCTTGTTAACTATAAAGGCCACACCTTTTCTTCTATGGGACTCTTGCCCACAATAATAGATGTAGTGATCCTCTGAGTTAAATTCACCCATTCCTGTCCGTTCAGTCTTACCATCTCTTGTTTGACCACATCTAGCCTACCTTGATTCATAGATCTTACATTCCACATTCCGATGCAGTATTGTTCTTTGCAGCATTGAACTGTTCTTTCACCATCAGACACATCCACAGCTAAGTGTCCTTTCGGCTTTGGCCCAGCCACTTCACTCTTTCTGTGGTTACTTGAATGCTCTTCCCCAGTAGCATATTGGGCACCTTCTGACCTGAGGGGCTCATCTTCCAGCGCCATATCTTTTAGCCTTTTGTTTCTGTTCATGGGGTTTTCTTGGCAAGGATACTGGAGTGGATTGCCATTTCTTTCTCCAGTGGATCACATTTAGTCTGGGTTCTCAGCTATGGCCTGTCCATCTTGGGTGGCTCTGCATGGCATAGCCCACAGCCTCATTGAACCGCACAAGCCCTCTCATCATGACAAGGCAGCAATCCATGAGAAAGTATGTGCTCTTAGCTAGTCCATTTATGCAGAATGATCAGATAAACTGTTCAGAATTTCATAAGTAAAAAAGGAATTCTAAATGAAACTAGCGCTTAAAATTGCTCTTTGGCAGAAGGCTGACAAAAACCACTTAGCTGATTTTTGGACTTTTCTCCCATTTCAGGCTACTGCAACAGGTTTCTGCAACTAATTTCAGGCTTCTGCGATAGGTTTCTGCAACTAATTTCAGGATCTGAAACAACACTGTGGACCTGAATTGCAAAGAAAATGAGGGGGAAACAGCAGCACAAATATGTAAAATAAACCAGAATGTGTGAATCTTGAATGTGTGAATCTAGAAAATTATTTTTGGCTTCAGGGCAAAAAGATTGTACTTCAAACAAAGAAGGTTAATATTCAAGTAATCGTAACTAAAAGATAGCGCAGGTACTACAATATGCCCAGTAAAAGCGGGAATTACACGTTCAGAATGGCATATTATCCTGGAATGCCTACTTGGATGAGACAATGAAACAACTTCCTTTCTTTCATCTAATCAGGACAACCAGTCATGTCCATTACAGAGAATTAACCAATAAATTGATTTCCTGCTCTGGAATGTTTATAAACTTCCTTGTCTTTCACAAACAGTGTTTATGTTTCATTTCTCTTAGTTGTGTTCCACTGTATCATTCAACAAATTCTAGTTTCAAATCCATGAAGTGGTTATGGTTTAATACTCATTCTGACAAGAGTGCACCATACTAAAGACCAAACTGGATGTGACAGCTCCTGTAGATTTTACCCATGGATGCTGCTGCCATTTTAAAGCAATTTTAAAATACTGATGGCCTGATCCTCATTGGACCAGCAGGCTGATTTATATAGTGCCTGATTTATATAGTACTCCATAAGAGTACTATGCATTGCCACTATATAAAGTCTACACTGACTTAGATAGCCCAGGCCAGCCCAATCTCATCATCTCTCTGAAGCTAAGCAGGGTCAATTCTGGTTAGTATTTGGACAAGAGCCCACCAAGGAAGTCCAAGGTCACTATGCAGAGGCAGGCAATGGCAAATCACCTCTGAACGTCTCTTGTCTTGAAAACCCTGCAGAGGTCACCATAAACTGGCTGCAACTTGGTGTGCGTGTGTTCTTAAAAACAACTTTTTAAAATGCCCTCAACTGAATCCTAGTTGCTGTGTGACATGGGGGTGGGGGATGTTAGTGGGTTAGGGTTTTCACCACAGTTCTGTATATCACTGCTTTTTTTGTGCAGCATTTTGTAATTTTGTTTCATTTTATTATGGAGTAACTGCTGGTTGTTTACTATCCCTATTGCATTGTTTTTAGTTGCAATCAGCCTTGAGCCTCTGCAAGAATTGAAAACAATAAACAAATAAATTCTAATCACACTGTGATCATATTTAAAATTTCTGTGTCTGAATGCACAATACTGAGGCCCAAGAGGAAGAGATAACAGTGCCACCCACATACAGTGCTAACCCTAACCCTGAAAACATAACTTTTCTTCTTAAAACAAAGTCAGGTCCATATGCAGGGGATATACAATAAGACATGGTAGAAGCATCTCCTACAGAAATCTTATTGATAAAAAAATATGTTAATTGGTTTTCTCTCTTTTAAAAAGATTGATTATATGAAGAAATGATTGGATTGGGAGGGGTTCCATTTTCAGTTTCACTTGTCCCTGTTAGATCATAAAGGGAAAAGCTGATCTCAAGTTCTCCCCCCACCCCAAGCTTTCCTTGATGAACCACCTTAGGTTTGTAGAATGAGTACTGCTAGTAATGTAAATGTCACACCTTTCTTACAAAGTGCCATCTACCACCCTAATCACTTTTTATAGCCATGAAATTATTTGCTAATGTTAAATAGATTTCCCCTAGTGTATCTTAAGTCCATTTGTTCTTGTCCTGTCCTTGCTGACTCAAAATGAATAACTGGTCCCTTTCCTCTTTATAATTTTCATTTATGTACCTGGAGACAGTTATAGTTGCTCTTCTCCAAATTCAATATGCCTGCTCATCTTTATCTCTCTGTGCACATTCCTTTTCCCAAAGCTTCTATAATTTTTCCTCCCCTCATTCCAGTATCATCCAATTTGTCTCATTCAGTTACAAAAGTGCAACAAGCCTTATCCAAACCCTGAATTTCAAAGGCCTAATGAGCAGAAGAGATACCCAAGTGAAGTGCCAATTTTTTTACAACAAAACAGAAGTCCCCTTTCTTTGATGTTTTTAATTCTTGAAAGTTTCACTTTCTAAGCTTTGTGGCAACCAGTTCCTCCCTATTATTTTTGCCTTCAAAATATGATTGTCAGGTTGTGAGGTACACTTCTGATAACTGATATCTGATGCTGCACTCAATCAGCATTTCTGATATCGTCACATCATTCCAAGATGATGATGTCTGTTATCCCAAAAAGGATTAGAAGAAGCATTTCAGATGGCACTGTGCAACTCAATGAATACCACATTGGAACAAAGTTTGAGTCCAGTGAGACCTTTAAGTTTTATTCTGGGTATAAGCTTTTCTTCAGACATACGGAAAAAGAAGTCACCAACCATTAAATATAGGTAGAAGGTGTGGAGGGTGTTGCCATGAAGGAAGCTTATACCCAGAATAAAACTTGGCTGGTCTTAAAGATGCCATTTGACTCAAACTTTGTTCTGCTGCTTCAGACCAACTCGTGTACCCAACCAGAATTGAATACCATGTTAGTCAGTGTGTTCTATGCTCAGGTAGGCTTTTCCTTTTCCACTTCATATTTATCATCAAAATCACTGGGGAAAATACTCCAAATGGTGTATCCTTACAAACCCCTTTTCCCCATGCATCTGAATTGGATGAACCACACTGGCAATTTTTCATTTTCCATGTGATCTGGTCATAGGTATGCATGATATAACTGTTAAGTATCTGTGTAGATATCTGGGGGTGAACTGAGCATTTCAGGCAAGAAAAGCAGTCAGATGCACCCTTTCCCCACTTCCACAGATGGTATCATCAGAAGCAAAATATAAATCCTCCTAAGTCATTGACTACAATGGACTTAGAAGGGTGTTACTCTGCATAGGGTTGAACAATTAGGATGCAATCTCTCCAGCAACCCCACCCCTCACTTTCCTGATAGTAAGTCTCTCAGAATAAAATGAACTCTACTTCTGAACAGACCTCTTAGTCACCATATCACCAATTTCTCATAGTCACCTTCATATCACCAGCCCTTCTACATAACCAAATAGAAAAGTGCACATTCTTTACATATGATTGTATACATGGTTTCTTCTAATATTCATCTTACTCCATGAATGTTGCTTCCATATAGAAAAAAATCATGTCAGATATAAAGCAGCTTTCACTGAACCAGCCACCATTGCCCTGTCATGCCTTAAAATAAGTAGTGTTCATTACCTGAAAAACTATTGAACTGTTCAGGGAAAATTATGCTGCAAGACTAAAAGAGAGATCTAACTTGATAGCTTACATCTGTCTTAGCAATGACAATCTCTCACCACTTTGCAAAACACTTGTATCTTGGAATGAGGCCTTTCTCTCCTGATTGCTTTAGATTCCACAAAAAGCAAAGTAATGGCTGATTCCCTGTCTCATGCCCCTAATCTCAGTGTCATGTGCAGCAACAGTGATCACTGTTACTGTAGTTCATAAACATAAGAATAATGTAACACAGGGATTGAAGCATGTAAGATGAATAGCCCTTGCCAAGACACACAGATTACCTAGTCCCTGTTGGATGGCAAATTCAGCAATCACAAACAGAAAGATCTGCAAAGCTATAAATCAACGGAGGAAACATTTCACTAAGGAAAGTGAGAGCTTTGCCTTCCAGCTAAAAGAAAATAATAAAAGCTGTCCATACAGTTTGCTTTCTGGTTTAGAAAAGATGTGATATGGTGTAAATAATATATTAATGGCATTATACACACCATAAAAATCTGTAAATTGGTAAAAATGTTGCGGCAATGAGAAGGGGTTAGCAAGTCAGTTAAACATCGTTTAATATGGAATTCAGAAAATGGGCCGGCTCAGAAATTCAGACAACTGATTAAAATTAATACCAGCTTGCAAGGCTTTTTTGTAGCAGAAACTCCTTTGCATATTAGGCCACACATTCCTGATGATGTAGCCAGTCCTCCTGGAGCTTACAGTAGGCCCTGTACTAAGTAAGTAAGTAAGTAAAGTAAAATTTTATTTATATCCCGCCCTCCCCCGCCACGCAGGCTCAGGGCGGCTAACAACAGCAAAACAACAATACATTTAACAAAACATTAAATTAACCCCAAACCAATTAATACATTAGTTAAACCAGTTACTAAATCTAAAAACATTAAGTTAGATCTGACAGTACCGTTATTAATCGACGCTATGCCTGTCAGTTTGTGAATGATGGCGGATCTCCAGACTGGACCATTTTGATGTTTCTCTGTGGACTTGGTCAGCCGTTCATGAATGCCTGTTTGAAAAGGGTGGTCTTGCAGGCCCTGCGGAACTGATCAAGGTTCCGCAGGGCCCGCACCTCCTCTGGGAGTTGATTCCACAAGGAAGGGGCCGCGGTAGAGAAGGCCCATGCATAGGTAGTCCGAAGTTTAACTTCTTTTGGCCCAGGGGTGGTCAATCTGTTTTTACCTACTGACCTCAGTAATCTCTGGGGCTCATACGGGGAGAGATGGTCCCTCAGGTAGGTCGGTCCTCGGCCATATAGGGCTTTAAAGGTAATCACCAGCACTTTGTACTGGACCCGGTATACAATCAGCAGCCAGTGCAGTTCGCGCAGCCCCGGCCGTATATGCTCCCATCTTGGGAGGCCAAGCAGCAGCCTGGCCGCCGCGTTCTGCACTAGCTGCAATCTCCGGGTCCTGCACAGAGGCAGCCCCATGTAGAGGGCGTTACAGTAGTCCAATCTTGAGGTGACCGTCGCATGGATCACCGTTGCTAGGTCCCGGCGCTCTAGGAAAGGGGCCAACTGCCTCGCCCGCTTCAGATGAAAGAATGCTGACTTGGCAGTGGCTGTTATCTGGGCCTCCATTGATAATGAAGGCTCCAGTAAAACACCCAAGCTCTTTACCCGCTGCGCCGCCTTCAGCGGCGCACCGTCAAAGGTCGGGAGAGATATTTCCCTCCCCAGAGCGTCACGACCCACACAGAGAACCTCTGTCTTCGCTGGGTTCAGCTTCAGCCCACTCAGCCTAAGCCATGTTGCAACAGCCTGTAGGGCCTGATCCAGGCTCCCCGGGGCAGAGGCGGGCCAGCCGTCCATTAGCAGATAGAGCTGGGTGTCATCTGCATATTGATGGCAACCCAGCCCAAACCTCCGGACAATCTGGGCAAGAGGGCGCATATAGATGTTAAATAACATCGGGGAGAGAACTGCTCCCTGGGGCACCCCACAGTCTAGTGTGCGCCTCTGGGATCGTTCACCCCCAATTGCCACCCTTTGTCCCCGACCCATGAGGAAGGAGGAAAGCCATTGTAAGGCCAACCCCCTAACCCCTATGTCGGCGAGGCAGTGGATCAGCAGCCGATGGTCGACTGTGTCAAATGCAGCCGACAGATCTAATAACATCAGCACTGCCACACCGCCTCGATCCAGTTGCCGTTGGAGGTCATCTACTAAGGCGACCAGAACCGTCTCCGTCCCGTGGCCTGGCCAGAAACCAGACTGGCATGGATCTAGGACAGAAGCGTCATCTAGAAACCTCTGTAGCTGCAACGCCACTGCCCTCTCGATAATTTTACCTAAAAATGGTAAATTAGACACCGGTCGGTAATTTGCCAATTCGGCCGGGTCTGCTGTAGGTTTTTTCAAGAGGGGACGGACCAAGGCCTCTTTCAGAGGTGTTGGAAAACGCCCCTCTGAGAGGGATCTATTTATGATGTCCCGTAAAGGACATCCTAGCTCCCTCTGGCAAGATTTAATCAGCCAAGAGGGGCAAGGGTCCAAATCGCATGTTGTTGGGCGGGCAGCAGAGAGGACTCCATCGACTTCCTCCAGGCTGAGTGGGTCAAAGTGGTCCAGTGTAAAATCCGAAGACAGGTGCGGGGCCTCAATTCCACTCACTGTATCTAATGTGATAGGCAGGTCTTGGCGGAGCGACGAGATTTTATCTGCAAAATATTTCGCAAATGCCTCACAGCCTATCTCTAATTCTCTAACGTTTGGTTTGCCTTGTGGCAATGTTATTAGATCGCCAATTACTCTAAACAATTGTGCTGGGCGCGAATTTGCAGATGCAATCTTGGCTGCAAAGTATTCTTTCTTTGCAGCCTTGACTGCCATCTTGACTGTACTAAGTGCCCTGTAAGCTCTTGGAGGATTGGCTACATCAGGGGTGTGTGGTCTAATATTCAACAGAGTTCCTGCTACAAAAAAGCCCTTCAATTTTGTGACTTTGGATTTCACTAGTATTTAAAATTCATTATTTGTTGTCATTGTTATTCTCTGTAAAACACTTATTATACAACTCTCACATTACCAAAAGCACTAAAGTATGAAATGCTAGTACATCATGAACAAGGGATTTGCACTTGTCATTCTTCCAGTTTTGCTTAGAAGAGGGAGCTTGTGCATGGGAAGATGTGAATGCATAACAATATAAGACTAAAAATTATTCGATGTTCGCAAATTAGGTGTTTGAAAAATTGCCATTGTCATGAGCCCTTTAAACTGAAATTAGCAAATCCATCCCATCCTATAGTTTCATTGTGATTGTGAGTGTGCACCAGTGAGTAATTGTTAGCAGCATTCAAAACAACCTGTATGTAATTAATTTTGAATATTATTACAAGCACTAAAACAGAAAGCACAAGTTTATCATACTTCTTGTTCTTACTGGTACTTAAAAATTAATATAGAATGAGTTTATAATGTAAATTTTAACTGTTCATACTATTTCATTAAATTAATTTTTGTGTCTTTACTTCATTCATAACACAGGATATTTTTAGCTGATGCCCACTTTTACTCTTCTGCCATTGGCATGCATCAGAGCCAGCATTGTTACATGATCAAAACCAGTGATATGACAGCTTCCCTCTGCTCAAACAGCAATTTGAATATAGTAAACTCGAACATTTTTTTTAAAAAAAACAGCCTTTTATCAAGCACTCGCAGTTGCTGTAAATCACATTACAAATGTTTGCCAAATACTTTTCTACATCGCTATCCTTGTTCTGCCATGAAGAAAAAGAAGACTGCAAATTTATACCCCGCCCTTCTCTCTGAATTAGAGACTCAGAGCGGCTTACAATCTCCTATATATTTTCCCCCCACAACAGACACCCTGTGAGGTGGGTGGAGCTGAGAGGGCTCTCACAGCAGTTGCCCTTTCAAGGACAACTCTGTGACAGCTGTGGCTAACCCAAGGCTATTCTAGCAGGTGCAAGTGGAGGAGTGGGGAATCAAACTTGGTTCTCCCAGATAAGAGTCCGCACACTTAACCACTACACCAAACTCATTCAGGTGGGTAGCCATGTTGGTCTGAAGCAATAGAATGAAGTTTGAGACAAGTGGCACCTTTACTTGACTCTAGCTAGTCCTTCCTGGCAACTAACCCCCCTCTTTACCTATATGTAAGGCTTGCAGAGAACTGTTTGCTCCCCAAGGACAAAATAAAGAGTCAGACACAGAGTATTGGTATAAAATTGGGCCACTTTATTCAATATTCTAATAAACAGCAAGGGTACCCCATCAGTGGCCTGGCCAGGGCTAGGGGTCACCACGACCACTCCCCTGCCATTAACGGGCGAGAGACCCAGTCCCCCAGCCGGAGCTGAGTGTTACTCAGCTCCCTCCAGGCAGGCCCATCAGGGAGGCATGCACCAGAGGGCCCAAACCCAGATGCACGTCTCGCCAGAAAGGCACCCTCTAGCCGAACCTCTCGGACAGTCTGCATTCTCCAAACCCGGGTCTTCAAACCTGAAGGCTGATCATGCCAGACCCCAAATTTCCCAAAAGGGGGATGCTTCTCAGTCCTCCCCTAGCTGCATAGTGCCCTAAAACCCAAAAACCTGTCACTAAAGTGACCGCCTATTTAACAGCGCCTCCTGATAGCCAAATCCTCAATCCACTGCATTGCTATGTAGTGTAGGCAAAAAACGCACCCCAGCCACTACCAATCAGCCAAAGTGTAAAAAATTCCTACCCGGCTCCTCCAGGGAGGGAACCAGCAAATTGCCCACATAACATGCAGGGCGGGCGGGAGGGCCGATCGTCTGCCAAGACGAAGGAGCCGACAAGGAGCGCAGGTCTGATAGTTAGACTGTCAGATCCCGCCCTTTTCTCTGTGTGCCGAAATGGGCGCCCCCTGACTCTTCTCATCCAGGGAAGCAAACTCTGCTCATGCAGCCTAGCAGTTACGCTGCAGTCTGCAAGCATAAGATTTAATGTATCTTATGAAGTGTGCATACACACAAAAGCTTATACCCAGAATTAAACTTTGGCTGCGGTTACATGAACAGTTTCCGCCAATATCATCATGGTATCTTTGCAGATTTAAAGAGGACTATCGGACAACCACATCTGCCTTCCATGCCCCAGTTGTGGCCACCCCATTTTGTCCCATTTTGGAGGTGGAGTAATCAGGCACTGGGGAAAGTCCAGTTTTTATGGATGCTGGCACTACCATTCTGTTTTTCCAAATGTCTGAACTCCCCTGTCGCAAACTGAATCTGGATGGGATGTCTGAACTGTCAGATCCATTTCTGACCCTTTTTAAAGTTGCTGCTGATATGCATATAAGCACATGCACCCACCTTCATTAAAAAACCCACAACAACTGGACAACGCTCTCCGTGACTGAAGTACTAAAGAAATGTGGATGCCTGGCCATCAGCCAAGTGTATAGGGAAACCACCTCAGGGGTTACTGTCTGATCACACTTTCCTGCAACAATTTAAATTGCTACACCTAGACGCATGCCAGGACCACGCCAAGCCTTCAGTGTGACCACAGCTTTTGTTGATCTTAAAGGTGCCCCTGGACTCAGACTATGTTCTTGTTCTGGCATGTTCTGCTCCTTGTTCCCCTTCCTACCTACCTTGTTCTACATGGTCTTTGCTGCTGTCCTTGTCATTGTACCCTTTCCTGTCTGCCCTCCATTCAGCCTATTTAACCAAAAATGTCATTACAAAAGAGATGCTTTCTTTTGTCCTTTCTTCTTACATCAGAATGATTTGATAGGTCATGACAATGTAGGTAAGTCCAAACAATGTAGTTGGCTGAGAGGCTAGTAAAAGCATGGACAATTCTACATGTGTTCAGTCTTCACATGTATGACTTTTCCCTTGTCTCCTTATTCACTTAAAATAAATTGGTCCAGAGATGTTTGTGCGATAGGGGAGACAGAATTTCAGTGACCAAACTCCTTTTCTTACATAGCCCACAAATTCTCACTTTGTAAATAATACCTTTTGGGAGGAAATTGATATTCAGTGAAGGGAAGAGAAAAGGCAGCATTCTCTTTAGAAAGCCCAGTGAGGAAAGAATGTTAAGTCCAGAATAGGTGAAACTGCCTAATAAATAATATTTCCATTAGAGCAATCGGTGCTGGAAAAGAGGCAAAGAGAAATAGCTTTGCTGTACAATCACCCATATATCCTCTGGGATAATTACATCTGATATTAAACCTAGAGCTCTTGCATCATTATTTTCCTGCTCTGCAACCCATGATCAATACCTCTTACAGGCTGAGAGTCTTGGTGGCAAGATCTGAAATGCTTCTTTCGCATCTTTATGCTGCTATGTGACGGCCTGTAATTTGTGTCCTTTCTTAACTAGCTGTTGTATATCTTAACCTGTCTGACTACTCAAGCACCTGTGGCAGAAACTGGGTGAGGGAAAGGAAAAAAAAACCACATAAACTATCCAGTCTAGGCAGGATAAAGCACTATCATCTGCAGCTATAGCAAGAGTATATTGAATTGATGTTGCTTCTGTCCCCAGAGGATGCTTTTGCTGATGTACCCAACGGAAAGTGGCTACACTTATAAGAAGAAGAAGACATTGGATTTATATTCTGCCCTCCACTCAAGAGTCTCAGAGCAGCTCACAATCTCCTTTATCTCCCTCCCCCACAACAGACACCCTGTGAGGTGGGTGGGGCTGAGAGGACTCTCACAGCAGCTTTACTTGATCTTTACCAGAGTTAAAGTTAGCTGTATAGGAAAACCCGATTCAATTGTAATTTCAATGGTAAACACATTTCCAAGTGTCACTTCTTCAGATTGGATGAAATGCTGGGCGACTGTACCATTCACCAAAGGGATCTTCCCTGCCAAATGGCAGAAAGCTAAGGAAAACAGACAATTAAAATGGCAATTAAAATTCTCCCTTGAAAATTTGGCACAGAAGAAAGAATTAAAGATTCTTAACTAAATATAAATCCAGAACATTTCACCCCAGTTGTCACAAGTAGAACAACAGTGAACCCAATATAAACAGCTAAATAATAGGAGGGGTCCTAATATTAAGCCAAAAAACCCACCCACACAAACACACACACAAAATACATACACACCAATCCAGACAATGAATAATATGTTTGTACACATCCATAGCAATGTGGGTTGGGCACTAAAGGAAGAAAGCATGTAAGCAAGATATGAAGTTGTTTTATATCCTGCCCTTCACTACCTGAAGGAGTCTCAGAGTGGCTTGCAATTACCTTCCTTTCCTCTCCCCTCAACAAACACCACGTGAAGTAGGTGGGGCTGAGCGAGCTATGATTGACCCAAGGCTACCCAGCTGGCTGCATGTGGGGGAGTGGGGAATCAAACCCAGTTCTCCAGATTAGAGTACACCCCTCTTAACCACTATGTATTTATTTTATTCAATTTATATCCTGCCCTCCCCATGAATGGGCTCAGGGCAGGTTACAATGTCACATGAATTGTGATGATAAAACAGTATCACATTTACCATTTGAAATCAGAAAATTAAAATGGAAGTGGTAATGAAAAACCAACATGAGACATTACCTTGGTAGTGAGGCTATGGTGAACCCTTCTGAGTGGCGCTGATGGAGGTTGCCCACTGACCACAAGGCCAGGGCTACTGGTAGGGGATACCAAGAGTTGGAAGAATTTGGACACCCACTGCCTCAACTAAAATTCAAGCAGAAGAGCTCCATCTTGCACTACACCACATATGAGAGCTAAAATACCCAAATCAGCAATATGGATTGCAGTTAATATGGGAGTCACTAAAGGCAACTTGCTAAAACTGTTCCCATAAAGAACATTTTAAGATACAGGTTATAAAGGTTAAGATAACCACTGTGAACTCTTTAAAGTAATATATCAATTATTTCTCTTATTTTTGATATTTTGACAATAGCCAAAAAGTATGAAAAATCAGCTTTAAAAGGTGATGTGCCTCATCAATAGAGTATTTATCAAGTGACTGTAAAGAAGGTTTCATTTGCAAACCCAGACTGTAAAGGAGATTTCATTTACTTATTCTCTGATACCATGCAGCAATCACCATCGCAAGGTGTTACCCCAATAATTCCCTGATTTGGAGTTCCTGTACATTCTAGAGCTATGCATAGTTAGCGGTATGTGAAGAGTTCATCTTCAATACAAACCCCATCAAGCTATATGAAAAAGACACCATTGTAAGAGGAGGAAGCATCAGCCTGTTGTAATGGAAGGGATGTGGCCAAGTTGGCACATTCCAACACTGCTGATGGGACTGTCCTATCATCCAGGGATTCTGGCAAGATGTCTTAGCTATATTTGGTAGAATAATAGGTCAGGTCATTCCTCCTACTTTGGATCTAGCCCTGCTAGAATTGTGGTCTGCCTTCTCCCCAGATAAGAGCAAGAAGGTTATTATTTCTGCCTTACTGTCAGCAGCAAGGTTAGCCATTGCTTCCAAATGGTCCAATAAGTTATAGACACAATTTGTGATGGAAAAGATTGTTGATGGTCTAAAAACTCACTCCTGTGATGATATGAACAACACCTTTGTAGGTACCTGGATCCCGATTCTGCAATATTTAGATGAGAATGAGATTATTTCATCCACTGTGCACTTCTAGGACTGCATTAACAGAATTCAAGGTCCTGAGTTATTCCTTTCTTTGTTGTTGTTCAGTCACACAGTTGAGTCCGACTCTTTGCAATCCCATGGACAAAGTCAAGCCAGGCCCTCCTGTCTTCCACCATACTCTGAAGTCTGCTCAAATTCGTGTTTGTTACATCAATAACGCTGTCCAGCCATCTCATCTTTTGCCGTCCCCATCTTCTTTTGCCTTCTGTCTTTCCCAGCATCAGGGTCTTCTCCAGTGAGTGCTCCCTTCTCATTTGGTGGCCAAATTATTTGAGCTTCAGCTTCAGCATTCTAGAACCCTTTTAAAAGTTAATTTCCCATTCTTTGGGTCCACACACTTTCCCATTTTCCTGCATGGTTTTCCTTATAGTGACCATGCAGGAGAAACAGCTTTTGGGTAAACTTTAATTTGATTAGGATACTAAATATTTGCAAATAAATATTATTAGGGATGAGCACAAACTGATGAGCACAAACAATCTTGGTTCATCACATGGCTAATGTGCAAACCATGAATCATGAATATTTAGCTGTCTCACTAATCAGTTCAGTTTCTGGGGTTGATAAAGCAGTAGAACACACACACAATTTTCTCACAAACTGGCAAGAACTTCCACAAACAGCTTGAAAGTTTGAATCAGCTTTGTGCAAAGTTCATGCCATGTGACCTGCCATGAATTGAATTCGTGGAGCATGAACTGGCCAAAATTTGTCATGAAATTTAGTTAGTGAACTGGTTTATGCCCATCCCTAAATGTTTTTATTGGTTGTTTTGACTAGCATAAGTAAATCATTATCATTTTACTGTATAGTATTGCTAATTTTGCTTTATTGCCTAGATTTACTCTTGACTTGAAAGCCAGCTTCTCTTCTCTGCTTCTCCATATTTTTTGTTAGCATAACAAAGTTACTTTTTGATTAAGTATCTGTGTCTAACTCATTTATTTTAAAAAATATATATATATTAAGCCTTGTGGTATCTTTATTTTATTTTATTGGATTTATATCCTGCCCTCCCCACGAGTGGGTATCTGAGTATAAAAAAGCTATGTGATTACTTAGAATCTGTGCCTGCAACTTACACAGGTGGGGATGCTTACATGTTCATATTCTGATACAAATCTCCTTTTGGTAACAAAGGTGACTGCTAGGAGTTGCAAGTGAGAGTGTAATTTCACTTCATTTCCTGCTGGAGCTAAGGAAAGCTGCAAGATCAAAGTCAATTGGCCTCTCAGGCCTTTTAATCAGCTAATCACAAACTCATTTAATACTTCCCTAATTGTTGATTAGAAGCTGTGTGAAATATCTTCTTCTCAGAACTGCCAACTCTCTGAAACTTTGCAAAAGATTTATTGAAGGCTTTTGAAAGGTAAACTATAAAAATAACAGACTGCAGTATGCCATCTTTAACAAAATGCAGCTGTTGATCTGGAATGGGTGGGGGAGAAAGAACAATTTAATTAGAACTCATTTAAAAAGTGAGACTTTTGAACATTTCCTAATGGATTTGAAAATCTGAAATTTAAAAGGCTATTTTTGAAGTGTTATGACAAGTTTGCTGTTCTTAAAATGCAGACATTAAATATTAACAAATGCCATTTGTGTGAAAAATTCAAGGATTTAAACAAATGTTTATGCTATCTTTAAACATTCCTGGAAATTTGGAAAGTCATACTTGCAATATCTGTGGTAATTCATTCTTTTATCCCAGAGTATCCTGAGTTAACTGTAGCCTTGGTTACAAGAGGCTTTATCATGCATTGGCAAAAGAGAGGGCCTTCTGGGAGGAAAAAAAGGGGCTTTGATATATTAATCTAGTTAACCAGAAAAACTAAATTCTAAATTCAGTATCTTTACTTACTTCATTTATACTCCACCTTTCTCCTGAATAGGGATCCAAAGCATCATTATCCATTTTATCCTTACAGCAATTCTGTGTCAACTGGATGGAGCAACACTGCAAATAGGATCAGAATGTGAGGCAGTATGTACAATTTGATGACTGCACAAGTCTCACATATGTGAATTGATGGGAGGCCAGCAGCAGCGCCAGCCCTAGACTGTCTGGCACCCTAGGCAAGGCTAACTTCTGGCAGGAGTCTGTTTGGTCCTGGGGCCTTCCCAGCCTTCAGCTGGTTGATAGACAACTAATTTCTTTAGGACTAACAAGAGCCCACCAGGTAAATCAGCAGGAGCCAGAGGAAGTTGACTCCTGCTGATCAGATATGATAACCAAGGGGTTAAAAAAAAACCCTTCCGAAATGATCTGTCCAAATGGAGTGTCTAGAGGGATAGCTCTTGGACTTGAATGCTCCATAACCACTGCCCAGAAAAGTTTACTATTTTTGGCAATAGAAGCATTGATGTGTACGTTCCAATTCTTAATACATACTTTACTTTTCTTATAAGCTAATGTGTCTTTAAATTGCTTTTTCAGTTTGAAATTACACAGGGGAATATTAACTGCTGCCCTATTATGATATGTGCAATATACCTCACGCAGTTAGCCTTTCCGTCTTTGACAATCTTTGTCAAACCATGGGTCAGTCTTATAATTAGACCTATTCCGTACAATCATCACAGATTACCCAGTGCAAATTTAGCCATTTTTTAATTACGCAATTGATGTCCTCATATCACAAATTCAGTGGCAAGATACCTTTTGACTGCTGTGATAATCAGGGAGCAAATGACAAGTTCTCCCATTTGATGTCTATTGACTGATCTTATCCAAACCATTATGCTTGCATGGGGGCAGGGCATGCAGTGGAGTTAATACAGTTATTTAAAGGTTTTCTCCACTGCTGGTTATTTCAATTTTAATAAAAGTTGTGTTCCATATTATATTCCATATTACTTGTGTTTTGCACTGTTATTTGGTGTAGTGGTTAAGTGTGGTTAAGTTTGGTGTAGTGGTTAAGTGTGCGGACTCTTATCTGGGAGAACCGGGTTTGATTCCCCACTCCTCCACTTGCACCTGCTAGCATGGCCTTGGGTCAGCCATAGCTCTGGCAGAGGTTGTCCTTGAAAGGGCAGCTGCTGTGAGAGTCCTCTCCAGCCCCACCCACCTCACAGGGTGTTTGTTGTGGGGGAGGAAGGTAAAGGAGATTGTGAGCCGCTCTGAGACTCTTCGGAGTGGAGGGCGGGATATAAATCCAATACCTTCTTCATCTTCTTCTTCTTCTTCTTGTTATGTACACAAATTAGTTCAGTTGTTTTCAATTTAAATATTGGGGGAGTGGGGAGAAAATATCAGAGACTTGCTGAAGGATCTCAGATATGTTCTACATACTACAGAGGAAGACACAACCTTCAGAATTACCTAAATATATTCCTATCATATATTTCCAGTACATCCACTATATGATTTCCTATTGAACTCAATTCAGAATTTGCACATTATCAAAGAGTTTTCTCAGCATGCCTTCCACCCACCCCACCCCAGAAAGTACACCTGTTTTTTGAACATTCTGTATTGGCCTGAAATGTTGCCACATCTGTTCTGGCAATGCTGTGCACATGTACATTATCATATTGCCTTCTGAGAAGTACTGTTTGTTTTTTTCTGCCATAAAAAAGGTAAAGTACCAGCCATGGTACCATGTCAGATTCTGCCAGCATGTGTCTTGGAAATTCAGCAGCATTTCTCCCATCCCTCAAACACCCATTTGCACTTTGGCAGTCTGGGTTTTAGAACTGGATAGAAAACAGCAACCATTAAAAAGTTTGCAAGAACAATCACAATAACTAATTCAAAAGGAGAAAGTTTTCACCTAACCACGCATAGCTAGCACAGCTGGATGGTTGTGGTTACAAAAACCAAGAAGAGTTTTATCTAGAGAAAGAAGTTAGCAGTATGAAATAACTTGTATGTAGTACCCACAGTTGGCTTTGAATCCCTGGTCCGTTGAACACTGATTGTTCATGTACAAAATCTTGTTTACCATTCTGAACTGGAGGACTTTTGGGAGAAAAGGTACTACATTTGCAATACTGCTGAGAATTTTCAGATGGAGCCAGAGTTAGGAGAGTTAAGAAATTTTGCACTGTTGATACATATCTTTTAGGGTAATGCCAAGAGAGCTGAACCAGTTTACTTTGTAGTGTGTGTTACGGAATTTTGGAGTATAGAAACCTTTCCTAGGACTTCCATTCCCACCAGATTCAGAAAAGGAAGGGGGATGACTGGCAATCACCCAGTAGTTTCAGAAAAAGAGAAAGAAACCAAAGTATTCATGATTTACTGAAAGAAAACCATACTACACAAATTTACAAGCAGAAAGTACTTTCAGTATTCATCTTACAGAATGGAAAGGACAAATCAAGACTTACAAACAAATAGAGCACATTATCTATTTAGGAATGCATTTTGGCACTCTGTCAAAAGCTAATCACACTGTTGGCAGAGGGACCTTAGCAACTCAAACACT
The DNA here is from genome assembly GCF_032191835.1 of Heteronotia binoei. NCBI lineage: Eukaryota > Metazoa > Chordata > Lepidosauria > Squamata > Gekkonidae > Heteronotia > Heteronotia binoei. The sequence goes on along the minus strand of NC_083228.1, from coordinate 70,834,675 downwards.
GGTGTTAAATACCTTTAGAATCCAAATTAACTGTCAATCAAGAAATCAAATGGGCTTGACAAAACTAGACCCTTCTTTTTTCTGCCCAGAAAACTCTGACCAAAGTCATCTCATCACTAGGTGAGAAACACACACCCCTCTCAAGAGCTTGGAGCCACAGGTCTTCATATCTAGACATTTTGACTTCAGGACCGAAACTCATAAATGTAAACCATTCTTTTAGAGCAGAGTGCAGAGTGCATTGTCAGGCTTGAAGACCCTCCTGCAATGTCTTATGGGTGGCAACCAAAAAGAGAGACCTAAGCAAATTCTTTAGAACTGCCACCATATTGCCTATAATTCCTCCCACGGTATAGTCATTCTCTCTGTGAGATAATTTTCTTAGATTTAACACTCCTCTTGTGGCTATCCAAGAAGAGAACGAGGAGGAGAAAAAAAAATGTAATAGTTTTCATAAATTTAACCAGCTCACTTCTGAAACTATTGTCATTATGTTCACACTGGAAGAAATTGTGATAATAGCTAAATTAAAAGTTTGTTAATTGACCAATCCACTAACCAACCAATATTGTGCCATTACTCTGCACAAACCTCTGAGCATAACAGTTAAGCAGATTACTATAAATTTACTGGAATGATGTAACATAAGTTATAGACAAACACAACAGTCAGATTCATGGAACTATTTCAAGCATATGGAAATATGTTTCTGATGTGTAAATGAATATATTATATGCATAATTATATAATTCAGAACGGAGATATTAGATGTTGAATTCAGCTACATTGACTTGAGGGTGAAATGTACACCAAAACTCATTTGAATCAACAGCTTTAGCTAGCTTTTACACAAGTGAACTAAATAATGCATCAGAAGTACTGAAGCATTATGCATGCAAAAAATTAACTGGAGTTTAGGAGCTTAATTATTTTTTCCATATTCATTTTTTTCTTTATTGAACTTTTAAAAATAGAAGACACAACTATCCTTCAATGGTATTTTGAGAGGTACAAGTGCTCCTTATTTGGACCCTATGGCCAATAATTTGTTCACACTGAGAAAAAGCTGCTGGAAGCCTGTGTATCTCTTAAATTGCAGCATTTTCTTAGGTTTTATTAGTAGAAGTTACTAGAAGTTACAAGGAAAAATTGGAGTTCCTGTTCTTGTTTTTTTTCCCCTTGAAATGCTAATGTGTGGGCTAGGAAGGAGATTTTTAATGGCAAAAAATGGAAAATGAGAGTGCTTAACTATCCAATTGCCAGCAGATTTTCCTCTATTCACAGATGTGCTCTGAAATTTTCTGGAGGTGAATATATGGGGAATGGTGGACAGCCACAATGGAGGTGTTTACAGAGAAGACATTGTGGGTGTTCTTCCCTTTGCCTGCCAAGTGACACTCCCAAAAACCCATTTCCACCCTTCATTATCATAGGAAAAAATTGAGTTGGAAGCTCGTGTTACCACAGTAACATCCAGGTCACTGTCTTGCCAAGGACTGACTATCCTGTGTTCCAGTTTAAAGCAGACCTTGCAACAGCTTAGATAGCTCTGTTGGATGGACAGGTTGTTTGGGAGTGGCTGTGGCTCTGTGAAAAAGCCTCTGTGTCGCACACATAATGTTCAAGGTACAATCCTCAACACCCCCAGTTAAAATGACCAGGCAGTAGGTGATGAGATAAACCTTTAGGAATGGACAAAAATAGGGTTGCCAAGTCCAATTAAAGAAACATCTGGGGACTTTGGGGGCGGAGCCAGGAGACTTTGGGGTTGGAGCCAGGAGACATTGGGGGTGGAGCCAAGAACAAGGATGTGACAAGCATAATTGAACTCCAAGGGAGTTCTGGCCATCACATTTAAAGGGACAGCACACCTTTTAAAATGCCTTTCTTCCATAGAAAATAATGAAGGATAGGGGCACCACCTTTTGGGGCTCATAGAATTGGACCCTCTGGTCCAATCATTTTGAAACTTGGGGGGTATTTTGGGGAGAGGCACTAGATGCTATACTAAAAATTTGGTGCCTCTACCTCAAAAAATAGACCCCCCAGAGCCCCCAATACCCACGGATGAATTCCCTATTATTCCCTATGGGAATCGTTCTCCATAGGGAATAATAGAGTGCCCAGTAGACATTTCCCTCCCCCCCACACACTTTCTAAAGGGGGGGAGGGCCTCCAAACCAGGGAATCCCCTGCCCCCTCCCTCTCTCTCACACACAAATACTTACCAGATCTTCTTCCGGAGAACTCTTGCTGTGAAAATGAAAGCAAAAGAAAGGGAGGGGCCGTTCTCCCAGCCTTTCCTGCTTCCTGCCCAGCCTTAAAGGGGCATACATTTTACAAATGGCTCAGGAGCTCTATAATAACATGAAGACTACAGGTATTTTCTCCCCCCCTTCCACCCCCCACCCCCCGCTTCCCGATTTTTGAAGAGCGGGAGATGAGGCTGCGAACCCAGGGGTCTTCCTCCAGAGCGGGAGGGTTGGGAAGCTTAGACAAAAAACAGATTTTTGCAGTTGGATTCATGGTTTGTGCCTCAACCATAAACTGAAACATGAACCTGTAAGAATGGGAAGGCTGGTTCATGAACAGACATGGTTAATATTGGTGACCTATTTAAAGTTCAAACCCCTGATTTATTCTTCACATGGCTTTTTGCAGGGAGCAAAAAGCAGGAGTTTCCAAACAGCTGAGTTGTGGGGACAGCTGCTCAGTTGTTTGGTTTAAATTAGGGGTGTGCATTCAGTTTATCTGTGCCAAGTCTCCCCCACACCCCAAAAAAGCCCTTACTGGTATTTTTAAAAAACTGAATCCAATTTAGAGAATCTTTTCAGCTACCATTATTGCTGATGCCATTGAAAATATTCAGCTTTTTTTTGGGGGGGGGCAATAACAAAGAGTGGCTCTGGAGAGGTTTAAACTTTAAAGGGACACACCTTATGTTTCTAGCTCTTTTCCACTGTTCCTTGCTCTTGCCCACCATTAGTTCTGGTTTCCAGGGCAACAGGAGGAAGGGATCTCTGCAGGCCAATGGCCAAAGCCCTTTTGGGGGAGTTTAGAGTCAATCATTGCAATGCATTTGCTAGTGGCATTGCATTGTAGATTTCCAAATGTTGCAAGATTTTTGCTGGCATCAAATGAGAGGGCCACTGAACTCTCCAGCTAACTACCTTGGGTTCCCTGCTGGTTACCTGGGGAATGGAAGGAGGGGGAAAGGAGCAGTAGCAATTTAGCCAATAAGGTTTCAGGTTAGGGTGAAACACTGCTCTTTAGCCAATCACAGAAGTTTGTTCTTTTTGAAAGTCTTCTGTGCATGAGCAGAAAGCATAAAAGCAAGAGTCTGATTGAGCTAGACTCTATTGTTGAGAGAAGTTTGTTTGGAGATTGTGTAGCAGGCTTTTGCTTCAGCTCCTGCTCTGAGCCTGACTCTATCTGCTGCCTGAGAAACTATGGACTTCAGATCAGATCCATTCCTGACTGACTGGAGAAAACTGAAGACTGTGAGCAACTGGTTTGACTTTTTATAACAGCAGTTTTTAAAATGTTTTCTTATTTCACTGTTAGTTCTTCTTTGGGCTTGGTGGGTGAGTTGTAGGGTCCTTGGGGTGAGGCCTGCCTTGCCCAGGACCTCAGGTCAGGCCTTTTTCTGGATCTTTTTGGTTCTGGTTTGTGTGTGTGCATGCATGTGTGTTTTGCACAGTGTTTTTAACAACAGGTTTTAAAAAGTTTTCTTATTTCACAGTTTGTTCTTTGGCCTTAGTGGGTGGGGGTGGGGGGTGGGTGAGGCCTGCCTGGCCTAGGACCTCAGCTCAGGCCTATTCCTGGTTCTCTTTTGTTCTGAGTGTAGACTTTTTCTAGTTTGTATTTTTTTTCACTTTGTTTGGACTTTGGTAAGCTTGGGAGTTTTACCTTGTTACTTCTTGTTTGGGCCTTGGGTGGGGGGGAATTGTCAGGTCCAACTCAAGAAATATCTTGAGACTTTGGGGGTGGAGTCAAGAGAAAGGCTGTGACAAGTGCAATTCAACTCTGAAGGGAGTTCTGGCCATCACATTTAAAGGGACTGCATGCCTTTCAAATGCCTTCCCTCCATCTGGAAATAATGAAGGATAGGGACACCTTCTTTTGTGGTTCATAGAATTGGACCCTCTGATTCAATTTTTTTGAAACTTGGTGAGGTTGAGGAGAGGCACCAGATGCTATGCTGAAAATTTGGTGTCTGTACCTCAAAAAACACTCCCCCACCCCCTGAGTCCCAGACTTTAAACCCTCTTTCCCCTAGCCCACTGAATATACCCTAGGAGATTTGCCTTTGACTATTATAGCTTCATAGGTTATAATGGACCCAAACATATTCCACATTCCTGAAAATTTATTGCATCCGAATACCATACTGGTGCTTTTTGGGGGGGAATATCAGTAAATACTGATTATTTAAGAATATTGATAAAAATATCCACATCTGGAGGGGAAAAAACACTGGTCTTTTTCTTTGCACAACCCCATTTTAAATTATTCCAACCAGAGAACAGAAAGCAGAGTTTACATTGCTCAGAGCCATTTAAAACAAACAGCTGAGCATGCCACTAAGGTTTTTTTAAACTCCTGCTTTCTGATCCTCACAAAAAGCAGAAAGTAGGGGTTTAAATGGCTCAGAGCCATTTAATGAAACAAACAAAAAAATATTTACCTGCTGGCAGAAGTTGACAACAGAAGGGGAAAGACAAGTCTATCTCAGGAGGCAGTTCCAGACATACTAAGATATCTTCAGGACTGTCAGGACAGCCAAGAAGTCTTGAGCTTGATCATGATATAGCGGCCTTAGCATGGATGTTGCAGTTCTTCAAGGACCACTTCTTTCAGCTCAGTCTCTCCATACTTGAAGTACCATCTCTCCCCATATGTACCTGTTCAACCTTTCATGCAGCACTGCAAGATCTTTGGGCTACCTTTTTTCTGCAGGTGATTTGGTTTGCAGCTGCATGGTCTGAGCTTTCTTTAAATTTTGGTGGCTGCCCTGTCATTGTGGAGCACTCTGCCTGAAGCACTCTGGTTAGACAAGCTTCCAGCTTTCTAGCTTTTAGTAAAGTCTGCAAAGCAGGGATTGTTAAGAGGACTTTCAAGAACACTTTTTACACTGAAATCTTAAACACAGCATTACCCTTGTAAATTTACTGAACACTTAGAAAGGTATAATTCTGCTTAAGATTGCCAGTCTGGTTTAAACTGTGATACCTGCTGTGTGTTTATGTTATTTTTGCTGCTGTTATGTATTATGTTGTGATTTGGTTTTAGCTGTTTTGTAAGCTGCCTTGAATCCCTACTGGGAGCAAGTCAAGATAAAAGATTTAGAATACAGACATGCATACAAGTCAATACCCTTTCTTGTTTTTGTAGTGTCAGGCAGACATAAAAACAAGGGTGTTTATTCAGGTCCCAGTAAACCAGAATAAGTGTCTAGTGGGCCACATTCAGGTAGGACATATATTTATAGAATCATAGAGTTGGAAGGTACCTCCAGGGTCATCTAGTCCAACCCTCTGCACAATGCAGGAAACCCACAAATACCTACCCCAATTATGCAAGGCCAAGCTACATAGAAACATACCCCAATTATGCAGGGCCAAGTTACATAGAAACACATGTACATATAAACAAAATGACAAAGCATACGATCGTAGTGAAAAACTGGGAAAATTGATCTAAAGAATTGCCTTCACAATTATCTGCAAAGGTAAAAAGTTATTTGGTCTCCCACCAAGCAATGCATAAGTCAGTACTTGAGAAAGTTACTACTTTGTTGGATCAGGGGAATGCTGAAGACATCGTTTATCTTGATTTCAGTGAGGTTTTTGATAAGGTTCCACATACTATCCTTGTTGACAAGTTGGTCAAATGTGGTTTGGATCCTGTTACCGTTAGGTGGATCTGTAACTGGTTGACAGATTGCACCTTAAGAGTGCTTGAGAATGGTTCCTCATCCTCTTGGAAAGGATTGACAAGAGGACTCCCTCAAGAATCTGTCCTGGAGCCTATAACATCATTATAAATGATTTGGATGAAGGAATAGAGAAAATGCTTATTAAAATGAATTTTATCAGGGATAAATGTAAAGTTCCTTATTTAGGTAGGAAAAATTCAATGCATGGTTATAGGATGGGGGAGACTTGTCTGGGCAGTAGTATGTGCAAAAATGATCTAGGGGTCTTACTGGACCATACACTGAACATAAGTCAATAGTGTGATGCAGTGGCTAAAAAGGCAAATGCAATTGCGGGTTGTATTAACAGAAGTATAGTGTCCAGATGGTATCACTTTACTCTGCTCTGGTAAGATCTTACCTCGAGTATTGTGTTCAGTTTTCGGCACCACATTCTAAGAAGGATATAGACAAGCTGCAACAGGTCCAGAGGGGGGTGACAAAGATGGTGAGGGGTCTGAAGACCAACCCTATGTAGAAAGGGTGAAGGAGCTGGGCATGTTTAGTCTGGAGAGGAGGCGGCTGAGAGGTGATATGATCACCATCTTCAAATACTTGAAGGTCTGTCATATTGAGGATGATGTGGAATTGTTTTCTGTGGTCCCAGAAGGTAGGACCAGAACCAATGGGTTGAAATGAAATCAAGAGTCTCCAGCTCAACATTAGGAAGAACTTCCTGACAGAGCAGTTCCTCAGTGGAATAGGCTTCCTTGAGAGGTGGTGGGCTCTCCTTCCTTGGAGGTTTTTAATCAGAGGCTAGATGCCCATCTGACAGCAATCCAGATCCTGTGGATTTAGGGGGATGTATTTGTGAATTTTCTGCATTGAGCAGGGGGTTGGACTAGATGACCCTGGAGATCCCTTCCGACTCTATTATTCTATTCTATGAATTTCATTGCATTCAAGGCAAATAACTATAACAGTGGGAACTATAAAGTTACCTCCACACACTTTCATGCCACCACATTTTCACAAGTGATTGGCTGCCTTTCAAAGCAAAAGTTCCTTTAAGATACTTTGTTCTTATTTAGCTTAACTTTTTGTATCACCAGTCATACCAAAGGCACATATTGTGACTAACACATACTTTATACTATCTTTAAATCCACTAATAAAAGATTTTTAAAAAATTAAAACTTGGGATATGCAAATATGACCCTTTTCATTTCTTTTGGATATACTATGTGGTTAGTCTTTTCATTTCATCTTTTTTGTTGCTGGTTGTTAGCTTTTTCTATACCTTTCAACTGCTATTTATATGTAACTGACTTTGAAAAATAAATACACACTACAGATGAAATTTGGTACAAGGAAACAGAAAAAGTTGCTGAAAGATTAAGTTTTCAATTCATAAAAGGGAGAAGCAAAAAAGAAATTTATGAGTAGAATCAAGAGAGATGAGAAATTTGATAGCACCCTTAATTATCGGGGGGGGGGGGCAAGCAGCAATAAAAGAAGCAATAGGAACAGCAGCAACCTACTCAGTCAAGTGCCTTCCAAAATAAGGGTTTTGTCAACCTTCCCAAATGAGATCAGTGAATTAGCTAAAATAACTTCCAACAGAATGTTGGAAGATGCCTCAGAAGCTTCAACAGGTACAAAATGTGGCAGGAAAGCCACATCTAGAATCAGCCACTTGGAATACATAATTCCAGTGCTGCATCAACTTCATTGGTTTCCTAGGTGCTTCTGGCTCACAAGTGCTGGTTATTACCTGGGCAGAGCAATCTTGACTTCCACTGTGGTGCTGCACCTGAATGTTGATGCAAGTGTGGTGGCAGTAGTCGACTTCCAAAGAAAAGAAGTTATGCTTAGGGGGAGAGGGGAGGGAGTGCAGCTGGGTGTGCATGCTCATGTGGGAAGCCGTCACCATAGTGATTCCGCTCAAGGGTTCACTATTGGCTCACTGCTGAGTTGGGGGTGGGGGGAGGAAAGGGACAGCACAGAACCAAATGATTGGCCAGTCCTGTGGTGAGTGCCATTGCATGTGATTGGGGACAGGGAAAAATGTCCCCTGAGAGGCCAAGGACTCTGGTGCCCACCCATCCCCATCGGAGACCTGTTGCAATGGCAGGCAGAGGAGCTGAGCTATGTGTGAACCAAGCAAAGCGAAAACAAACAGGAAACATACTATGCATGAGTGTGCACTCAATGAAGCCTGCCAGAATGCATGTAGAGAAAGGAGAAAACCTATGGAAAACCAGATGAGCAGAGTCCCAGCATGCCAGAATGTTTAATGGACAAGGTCCCTGCCAATACAGTGCGCTGGCTGCCTGCTGTGGCTCCCCCCAACATCAACTGCAGAAACCACCATGACTCTATGCTGCCTCCTGCAATGGGGGCTGCACCCCCCCCTCCCCTGAGGAAGCCCTGTTCTGGAGCACAGACAGTGTGTATAACCCCAGCTGTGCATGGGAACCCCCACACATACTTCCATGGGATAAGTGCACAACAGACCCTGTCCAGCCTTACACTCAGACCAGAGGTGGCTCATTTGGCCGGGGGCCCCCTCCCACACAAAAATGCCCTCCCTATTAGACATTCTCTTGGGAAGCCTGCAGTGGAATATCCAGTGGGACAAGGCAGGGTGGGGCACCAGGGAAACTCTGTGGAGTGAGAACCAACAAAGGGGGAGGGATCCAGGTGGGCAGCAGTGTTGATCTGAAGCAATAGAACAAAGCTGGAGTCCAGAAGCACCTTTAAGATCAACAAAGTTTTATTCAGAATGAAAGCTTTCAGGAGGAGATAGCTGGGGCATTCAGAAACATTTTATTTCACAGGAATCAGGTTAGACGGCAGCTGAGATGGAACTGGGAAAGTCTTGCTGGATGCAAGGCTCCCGTCTGAGAGGGTGGCTGGGGCAGCTGACAGCATCGCGGGGGGGGGGGGGGCGGTCTCCACACCCGGGAGCCTCTCTGTCAAAACACCATCTGAAAAAGAGAAACAGACCCATGGCGCCCAGTTGCCAGGCATGTCCTGTCCTGATGGGACCTACAACTGTCCCCTGGGACATGATTGGAGTATCCAGCCCACATTCACCTGTCCTGGAGTTAAGCACTCCTGGATTGTTTGTAAGCCAATAGCTGCGGCAGCTGCAGCTTGTGACCATCTTGGCAAGTGAGTGACTTAAAGGGCACTTGCAGAACTAGCTGACCACATGCTCCAGAGCAGCTGCCAGACCACCCCATGCCTACCCCATGCCTTGCTGAGGGTGAGAACTGGGCAGGGGGTGGACCATCCATGGAAAACTATCTCACCTCATGCCTCAGCCCACCTCTGAGGTAAGAGTGCCAAGGACACTTTCATGCCACCCAGCCACCAGTGAGGGGAGAGGGGCAAGTGTGGGCAGCTCTCTCACACTTACCTGTATGTACACTGTGCCTCCGGAGGCAAGGTACCTGTTGGAACTTGGAAACTCTCTGCCTTGCATGCTCGCCTTATACAGTGTAAGTGCTGTTTCTGTGCATTGCTCACCACCAAAGTGCCTCATCCCTCGCTTTAAGTCTGTCCAGCAGGGAGCTCTGATACAGAGTCTCATTCCACACATCCTACCTAAGGAATCGTGCGAGGCTGGAGCGGAAGTTTTTCTAGGAAAGGGGGAACGGTGATTGGGTGTTCAGGAGGGGGCTCACCAAGCCCGGGGTGCAAGGGGATTGGCAAGGCAACTACATGACTTCCTTAGGAGTTTGCAAGCTCGTGCAGCAGTGGCAGCAAACTTTGTTTTCTGGATCAATGAGTGCATATGGGATGCACCGACATTTTCCTTGATGTAATTTTGTGCCTCTCAGGGGGGGCGTGTCAGGGCCAAATGGTCTTAGGAAGCTGAATAAGTCTGGCCACCCCCCCAACTCCATTCCCTCCTACACTAGCATGGGCCTCTATTCCACACCTCCTTCACCACTTGGGTGCAGCACTTCTCTTGGACGGAGGGCACTTGTGCGCCCCACCATGTAAACTTGCCTCCACCCCAGTGTAAGTTGACTTATGTGGGTGTAGCTGGGACTTACATTAGCTTAGTTATTTTCCAAAGGACTTTTGGCCTCTCTGGTTAGAATTGCACTGTTAAAGTCTTTGTGGTGTAGGACGCTTATTGAACTGCATTTCCTAGAATACTCCCACGCTCAATCTGCACTCTTCAGATAGTCTTTTGGTGACATCTTTTACTATTGTCCTTAGTCAAGTCACAAGTCTTTTCTGTGACAGACCCAGTCCTCTGGAATAGTTTACCAGAATAGGTGCAAGGACCATCTTTGCTGTCGGCATTTAGGAAATCCTATAAAATGCTCTTATTTCAGAAGGCATTTAGGGATGGATAAACTGGGTTGTACATCTAGCTGCCTGTTTTTTATCTTGTAATGCTTTACTGCTTGGCCACTTTACTGCTTTACATGTTTGCAATTTGTTTTTATTCCGTTAGTTGCCTTGTTTCAGGATATGAATATTATAAATAAATAAATGTAAAGATGGTATCACTTCACAAAAGATCTTTTTGTTTGATGTTGTAAGTAGCATTTGGAATGCTGCTTCACCAGAGTATCTTTGACCTAGAGCAAGGGGAAGTGTGGACCTCATTTTATTGTAGGGGGAAAGCTTATTAGTTATATGAACTTCAGTCATATAAGCACATAACTTGGATCTTTGGTTGCTGCCAGTTATGCAGATTCATACAGATGATTTTTTTTAAAAAAAAATGTTGAACTGCTAATTAAAATGTTCATTCAGCTCCAAGCTATTACAAAATTAAAATTTAGCAAATCTAATTGTATGAGTAGTTTAGCAAAAAGAATGACAAATCAAAAATGATTTGGCAAGACAGTTATTACCTTTAAAAACTGAAAGCTTTGATTCTGGGTATGTTTATATGGCAAAGTAAAATTTGCAACTCAGTATGCTGTGTGATAATTAGTTTAATGAATGCCTGAAGCAACTAAATTGAGCCAATTATGAGAACTTCCTTTCCCAGTGAAAAGGGTAACAGTTCCTTAATAACAAGTCATACATTGGATTGTGCTGGATTTGTAACAGGGAGGATAGACATCACAATTTAATAGTCTATTTCAATGTTTTTCCTCGAATACATTTTTCCAAGCTCCGTTGAATTAGGAGGGATGACTTCTTTGTATATCATACAGAATGATTGTGTTTGCCTCAGAAGGCTTAAATTTGAATTAGTTTTAAACTGGATAATTGCTGTTTTAGTATTTGCAATATCTGTTTTGGGAATATTGTTTTGGAGTATTGTTAAGGATTTTATTGCTTTTATCATTTGTGAACAGATGGGAGAAATGTTGATATAGAATGGAATGTGAGTTGAACAGTGTTTATTCCACACCTCCTCTAAAATGAAGGTATAAGATAATAATATTTGGGTTTCACTAGTTTATTTAACACATGCAATTAGATAATTTATGGATCAGATATGTTAGGTTAGTTATGGATTTAACAGTCCAAGGAGGAATACAGAGACACTTCATACTAAACACATTAAAAGGAGTGTAAATTTTTTTTTTGATGTAAAGCACATTGGTTCATAAATAGGGGTGTGCACCTGGACATACCCAAGTTGAAAATATACCTAAAACATACTTTATCAGTATCCTTATGGAATATTTTGGCATCCCAAAGGTATCCAATTTGGGGGGTGGGAAGACTAAAAAAAAATCCCAGATATATTCAGAAATTACCAGGAAGATCAGCAAAGCCTGAAAAACAACTTAGCTAACAGAGAGCAGTCTTCCTACCAGCTCAGCTTGGGCTCTTTTGTGCAGTCCCATTTAAAGGGGCTGCACAAAAGAGCTCTGAACAGCTGAGCTGGTGGGGAGCAATCTCCCCGCATTAAATTGGCACATTCAAAGAGCCTGCAGAAGACAGCCTGGAAAACAGTTGAGCTGATGGGAAGTAGTCTTCTTGCTGGCTCAGTTTCAAGTTCTCATGTGTAGTTTCATTTAAAGAGCTGAGCTGGCAGGGAGCAGTCTCCCCGTTGGCTCAGCTTCAGGCTCTCTTGTGCAGTCCCATTTAAAGGGACTGCACAAGAGAGCCCAAAACTGAGCTGGCGAGGAGGCTTCTCCCCACAGGCTCAGCTGTTTTCCAGGCTGCCTTTTGCATCCCTTTAAATGTGCCAATTTAAAAGGGACTGCAGAAGAAAGCCCGAAAAACAGTCAAGTGGCTTTGTAGCTTTGTCACTACTTTTTTTCTCAGTTTTTTTTTCCCCCCTTGGGTCTATTGGACCTTAAAAATACAGATTGTGTGTTTTGGATTGTGAGGCACTCCAAAGCGATCTCTCGAGGATAGGCAAGTGGGTGTTAACATGGCAAATGAGGTTCAGCATGGACAATTGTAAAATAATGCACATTGGGGCCAAAAATCCTAACTACAAATATGAAATTCCCAAAGGCTGGCTGGCTGCACAAAGACTCCAAGATAATGGGAAGCTTTTGGAACGCTGTAACTTCTAACTTAAAGAGCCTGTCTTAGAAGAAAATCAGCTAGGGCATGTACAGGGCTCAGAGACAGGTGATTATGTTTGCATCATTCCTCTGTATTCCTTGCTCAGCCTGTTGCTGTGCAGACAGTATATGTGTAGAGTGGAATTCTTATTTTGAATAAATTCTTTACTATGTAAATGATGATGGTTGTTCTGTGTACCATGCAAACTGCCACCATTCAAGCACACTATTTAAAATGGGTGCCAGAAGAAGGAAGGGGATCAGTTGTTTGATTGCTGTTTCTCCAGGAATGTGCAAGTGTTGCAAGCCATCCCAGTGGTAACCAGACACAGGAGATATAGACGTTAGATGGAGCCTTAGAATGGCAGCATGGTAGGAAAGCAGGGAGTACTGGATCTCCTGGTGGGTAATTAATAATAATAATAATAATAATAATAATAATAATAACAAGCTCAGGGAGGCTAACAACACAATCAATCTATACAATAAGTTATATAACAATTTTAAAATCAACATTCAATATAAAACATTCCAATTTAAAATTAACATTTCTGGTGCTATTCTATTAGATGCAAGTATGTATGATGGCAGAATCACTTAAGACGAGTCCATCAATCATTCAGTCAGGTAAAGGCCATCCTAAAGAGGAGGGTCTTGCAGGCCCTGTGGAACTGTTCAAGGCTTCGCAGGGTCCACACTTCCTCTGGGAGCTGGTTCCATAGGTGTGGAGCTGCAATGGAGAAGGCCCGTGTGCGAGTATTCTTTAATTTTGCCTCCTTCGGCCCGGGGATAGTCAGTTGGTTCTTCCCCATTGAGTTCAGTGCTCTCTGGGGTTCATATGCGGAGAGACGGTCCTTCAGGTAGGCAGGTCCTCGACCATATAGGGCTTTAAAGGTAATAACCAGCACTTTGTAGCAAACGCGGTATACAACTGGCAGCCAGTGCAGTCTGCGTAGCCCCGGCTGTATGTGCTCCCATCTCGGGAGCCCTAATAACAGCCTAGCCGCCGCGTTCTGCACCAGCTGCAGCTTCCAGGTTCGGCACAGAGGAAGCCCCATATAGAGGGCATTACAGTAGTCCAACCTTGAGGTGACCGTTGCATGGATCACTGTTGCTAGGTCCCGTTGCTCTAGGACCCGCTTCAGATGAAAAAAATTCTTAAAACAATCAGTTTGTGAAAACATACCAACAGAGAACAGCCCTTCTGAGCATTGTCCAAGCCTGGATAGTGTCACTGGGTGCAGACAGAATCATTTCTGAGTGGTTAGACATGTCAAAGGGCTGAACAGAGTGACACATTGGCCATTCCACCACAATATATATTCTTGGTTGGTCTGATGCTAAAGTCATGATTGGGTTAAAGAAGTTTAATAAGCCATTATGAGAACAAATTCCAGTAGTACCCCCTGGAATGTTTCTGTTGCAGTGGCTCTGTCTGTCATTCCACAAAGTTAAAAGTACAAAGTCATGGGAACAAGAGCATTAACTACAAAATCACTGCTTTTTTTCCCCTGCTGCAATACATTAAGCAGCAGTGGGAGACCAATATTCTGTGACAGCATTCTATCCTGTTGACAAGTATATAACATTTCTACTCTGTGTCTAAAAGTTCCAGCTATTTCAGTCTCCACATACTCCCTATACAAGAAGGAAAGTGATATGTGCATTGTTGCATTTCATTTCATGATGCCAGACAGGATGACAAGATGTGACATATAGCACAGCATGGGTTTCGAGGCAAGATAAAAATGGGAAACACCAGTGTTAATTGGTAACAGGTGCAGTTACTATTATGAAAAGAATCCTAGCCTAAAGACAATAGGGTGAAAACCAAAATAAGACTCAATGTTATAGTTTATCTGTTGAAGATCATTGTTCCATGTGAAAGATAAAAAACTGATGATGACTCCAATCAACACTACAGTTTTTTCTCAGAAAAGGCTGATAAAAACAATTTTAGCACAGCTCAAGCTCTTCTCAAGAGGTAAGAAATGTGTTAAACTGAATACTGAGTGGCTATACAAATATATATTGTGTAAAACATGAACAGTACTCACTAGGTCTTGTTTTGCAGCTGTTGGTACACATTTATATCATTTTCATTTTCAAAGGAGTTTGAGACTATCAGTGTATGCTGGTCTGGTTCCAAAATCACACCCAAAAGCAGACCTTGTGATCATATGTTTCCTCCTCTCCATCCTTGCTTTCTGTGATCCAGTTCCCTCCACTGCTTTTCCAGTTCACTATAACGATAATGGAGTATCACAACATTTGAGTTATTACAGACTGCAAGATACCTCCATACAGAAGAAGAGCTGATTTATACTCTACCCTTCACTTGGAGTCTCAGAGTCTTGAGAGTGGCTTACAATCTCCTTCCCTTCCTCTGCCCACAACAGACACCGAGTGAGGTAGGTGGGGTTTAGAGTGAGCTCTAAGAGGACTGCTCTTGAGAGAACATGGCTGCATGTGGAAGAATGGGAAATCAAACCTGGTTCTCCAGACTAGAGTCCACTTCTCTTAACCACTACATCAAACTGGCTCTGCTGTTTTAAACCATGGTTTCCAGTTCTGGTTTAGAGGTTTGTATTTTCTAGTAAGTTTAGATAGTTTGATCCAGATGTCTAAGGAGATTAGGAATGGGCACAAACTGGCTCACAAACTAAAGTCCATGATGAATTTTGGCTGATTTGCGGTTCACAAAGTTAAATTTTTGGAGCCTTTGTTACCACTTTTTAGCACTGTTTGTAGCAGTTTGTGGTGGTTTGTGAGTGGATACAGACTGGCACTGGACAATTGAACTGTTTACAAACCCCCAAGACAACGGGAGGTGGCATTATCCAGCCTTAGAAATCAATAGGATCCCTTTAAAGCTTAACAGGCACTGTGAGCCACCAATCACAGAGTTCCCATTCTGCTCTATGCTATATATTCAATCAGCTCCCCTCCCACCCTTTCCAATGTTGGCTGGTGAGAGAAGCACAGAGCTTGTTAAAAGAAGCAGATTAATTGCTTTCTGCTTATGGCAGAGAATGCCTGCTATGTTGCTGGGTTTTGGTAGGTGGACTCAGGGCTCTGAGCCACCATTTCTCTCTGCTTATGATGATGAAGAAGAAGATATTGGATTTATATCCTGTACTATACTCTGAGTCTCAGAGTGGTCACAATCTCTTTTACTTTCTCCCCCCTCACAACAGACACCCTGTGAGGTAGGTGGGGCTGAAAGAGCTCTCCCAGAATTTGCCCTTTCAAGGATAACTCCTGCCGGTGCTATGGCTGACCCAAGGCCATTCCAGCAGCTGCAAGTGGAGGAGTGGGGAATCAAACCTGGTTTTCCCAAATAAGAGTCCGTGCACTTATCCACTACACCAAACTGATGAGCATTTGATCTTAGTTACTGGATGCCTCAGGAGCGATGATCCAAATTTCATACCCCTCCATCCTCTCTGCTGCTAAGTTATGGGTAGGTGGACTCAGGGCTCAGAATCCTCAATCTCCCTGCTCATGTTTAGCCAATGGTGCCTTGGACAAGGCATTTATATCCACCCCCAACCATGTGCTATAATGCAATTGGATTTTCACACATGAATTTTCTCACACAGTCCAATTTAGTTTGATTCCCCCATCCTTGTTGCATAATTGCTCAGCTAAGTCTGCAATTGTTTAAAGAGACAATTTTATCAATAAGAAATTACATTATTGAGACATAAGTGATTGCTTTGTTTTTTATAAGATATTATCTTTTTGATAAAATTTCACTCTTTGATTGAAGTATTCCTAGTGAAATGACTTGCTGTTGATTGGTTTGAATCAGCAGTATCTTTGGGTCTGAACAGTTTCGTTTAAAAAAAACTCAAATGCAAACCTGTTCTGCAGGAATTTGCAGCAGTCCAGCAAAAACCAAACAGTTGGGGTGATCAGCTCATGACTGATCAATGCCTTTGAACATGCTAAATTTGACTACGGAACACATTCATGAAAAAAAAAATTACAGCATCCCTACTCAAAACATTAGAGCAACAGGCATCTCTTAGTTTTCAGGTTGGTTTGGGAATAGGGATGAGTATGAACTGGGGAAATGTGGTTTGGTTCATGGTTCGTAGCATGCCTGCCTAGTTTGCGAACCATAAACCTTCATGAACTTTTATGGGTTAAACAAAGTGGTTCAGTTCAGGAGGTTTGTGACCCAATAGAATGTTCCCCAACATGCTTGAGACCCCAAAGTCACAGAGAATCTCCAGCTGACTCTTCTGTACCTGCCCTCCAAGTTCGGTGAGTATTGAATTTATGTGAGTTACAGCCCACCAAAGAAGGTGCCCTTAGGAAAGTGCATTCTGGGGAAATGACCACATGTCATTTTACCAGACAGCTCTTTCCTGGGAACACCTTTGGGTGGGGGGCATAACTGGAACCTGTAAATCCAGTCCTCACTAGACTTGCAAGGTAGGTTCAGAAGAGTCAGCTGGAAATCCTCTGTGACTTTGGAATCTCTAGTTTCCACCGGATCCATTCAATACACTCTTGAACCTCCTAAACTTGTACCTGAGAAAATGACCACCTGTCATTGACATCTCTAGCTTGCAACGAGAAACATTAAAATTGCAGGGGACCTCCCCAGATGCTCATCTGCATGCCCTTCAAGTTCCACCCTCCTGTTGCTTTGAAGTTGAGTAAACTTTTAGATTAAGTGAATACTGTTTGGAAATATATTCATTCATGAACCAGCATGAGCTTCCATGAAGAGCTTGAAAGTTCATAAAAATTCAATGCCCATTGTTGACCTACCATGAGCTTTACATTGTGAAGCACAAACCCGCCAAAATTTGTCACAAATTTTCGTTGGTGAGCTCTTTGGTATCAATCCCAATTTGGGAAATCCAGCCAGTGTGCTGCAGTGATCAAGTGCAGCAGACTCTAATCTGGAGAATTGAGTTTGATTCCCCATTCCTCCACATGAAGCCTGTTGAGTGATCTTGGGCCAGTCATGGTTGTGTCAGAACTTTCTAAGCCCCACCTACCTCACAAGGTTCCTGTTGTGGTGACAGGAAGGGAAGGAGACTGTAAGCTACTTTGAGAATCCTTATGCTAGAGAAAACTGGGATATAAAAAGCAACTCATCATCTCCTCCTTCTTTGGCTAGGACTGGCAACAAAAAGGGGGCACAATATGGCAGTGGGTCAGTTTTGACTGATGATGCATACTGTAATGTTAGTGCAATACCATGATACTGTACTATTGATGCTACATATATGCCTAGTGTTACTTTTATGATGTCAGCAAATGTTGTTAGCAAAGAATAATATACAGATACAAGCCCTCAAACAAAAGGGACAGTTGTCATGGTTGCAACTTTTCTACTGGAGCCAATCTTTCCATATGGAACATGACTACAGCAGAGGCAGAAGCTCTCTTCGGACCAACCCAATAAAGCCAACCCAATAAAGTCTCTCCACTTGTATGTTTCCATGTTTAAGAAAAAAGATGGCAGATCTGGTGAGGAAGGCATTAGGAATGGTCTGGGGAAAAACAAAGAGGCAAACATACAATAAGATTCCATTATGGGTCAGTACCAGCTGATGCTTTTACCCAATCAACCTAATTGAGTATGAACTTCTGTATAGATATAGGGATGTACTGGATCAGAGAGGACAATTGAAGGCTGCAAGGGACCTGAAAGAGCAGAATATAGTTACAGATTGGTGGCTTGTGATGCAGTTAAACTCAAGATACTGTAAAGATATAGAACTGGGCTTTTATATGAAAGATTGTGAATTAAACTAATATGGGGAACAGAGGAAAAATTGATCAGTAGAATATATAAATATCTTAGAGAAGAAACACGGGATGAAGAGGTCAAGGAAGTGATGGTCCAATGGGCCAAAAATATAGGACAGAACCTGGAATTGGAAAAGTGGGCACAGATATGGAGGGTAAATGTGAAAATGACAAGGTCAGTGTCATATAAAGAGAACATCTTAAAAATGATATATAGATGACATATAACACCGGCAAAACTGGCAAAAATGTACCCGGGTACATCTAATCTACGTTGGAAGTGTGAAGAGCAGGTCGGTACCTATTATCACATATGGTGGACCTGTAAGTTTACTAAGGGTTACTGGATAAAGGTATATGAACTGATTCAGAAAATATTAAAATCAATACCATTTAAACCCAAACTATTTATTTTAAACATGTTTATAACTAAGATGGATAAAATATCAAAATATATGATAATTCATATAATAACAGTTGCAAGAATAATATTTGCATAATATTGGAAGAAAAAAGAGACTCTGCCTATAGATGACTTGATAGTAAAGATAATAGAGATACCTGAAGTAGATGAATTGACATATATGCTTAACACTCAAACACACAAGAATAAGGCTCAGGATTGGTCAAAGTTTTATGAATGGCCATGTAATTGAAAATAAAAATGAAAATGAAAATCATAATGTAAAGAATATTTAAGGAGATTGGTGGTAGGTTAAAAAGTTTAAGAATGGAGGGCGAATGAATGTAATAAAAAAATAAGAGAGAGGGATACAATGTTGCATATAATAAGATCTTGTAAAGAGTAACTGCTCACCTCATCTTTGGTTTTATTTTTGTTGTATATGTTTAAGTATGGTGTGTAATTTTTAATGTTAAAATGTTATATGGAAATCTAAGTAAAATATTGAAACAGGAAGAAAAAAGATGGCAGAAATGGAGTATGGTAGGGATGGGCACAAACCAGCTGAGGAACTGAAGTTTGTCATGAATTTTGGTCGGTTTGTGGTTAATGAACCAATATTCATGAACTGAAGAAGAGCTGTGAACTTTCTTTAATTTTGATGCAGTTTGTGAAGAGCAGAAAGCAGGGTTTTTTCTGTTTTATGCTCTTCACAAAAAACAGCTGAGTGGCAGCTGGTAAATAATAGGCAGTAGATATTATGATGGAATCTTCTAGCTACTATTTTCAGAGAGCTCCCTGCCACTCAGCAGTTTGGTTTGCTTAACTTCAAACTTAACCCTCTAGAGTAGGGTTCAGGTATGGATTCCCACCACAGTACCTTGCTTAAGCTGCATGGTTTCAAGCAGGAGTTGAAGACTGAAGTAGTGTCCAGAGATTTGATCTTCCTTCAATTCATGAAGCATGTGTAGGGTTGAGCAGAGAGCTAAAAGATGGGCAAATCTTTTTTTTTCTTTTTCCTTTCCTTCACCATGGCTGTTATGATGGGGGGCTTCCAGTTTCGGCGACCCGTCATTAGGAGCAGCTTGGATCGGCGCATCCAGAGCCGCTCCTAAACCTGACAGTGGAGGGGTCTCCCCCATTGGGAGACTTGATTCTGGGACCCAGGAGGGGTCCTGGAAGGCAAACAGCTCGAGCAGTGGAACGAGGGTGACAGCGGCGGCTGCCCCCTGTTCCTGGCTCACTGCAAGCCTCGCTGTCCCCGTTGCCATTTTTAAATGGCATGGGGGTTGACTGACGGACTTCTTCTCTTAAACCAGTGATTCTGCATCAGTTGGACAAGCTACATCATTACTATGAATGTTGTAAATTCTGAATCCTGAGACATTGCTTTTATAAGCAGAAAAATTGGAGAGCTGGGGTTGAAACGGAACTCAGACAGTGGCAAAGGCTAAGAAAGTGGGTGTGGGGGGGAACTCTCTTTCTCTTTTGAGGCTTCCAAAAGTTCCTGCCTAACCTGGTGATGTTTATAATCTCTGCATGAGAAATATGAATCACACCAATTTCTAAATATAGAAAAGACTTGATGGCTGAATTACACTGACTTGTTTTAAACTTCTTTCTGGAGAAAGATTTGACTTTGGGAAAGTTGCTTGCAAGTATATATGGATGAGAAGGACAGCTGGTTTAAGAAGTAATTTGAAGGTTATGTTGAAGTGCTCTGAACAAATTTATGTGAGCTCCATTAGACATTTAAATACTTGTGGGCTTTGTATACTGGATTATAAAATATAACCAGACTGTTGGCTGAAGGAAAAATACCTGTGCAAATTTTCAAAGTGGATTATAATCTCTTGATGGTGGATGTTATGGGTATAACCCTTTAAGTTTGGTCCTATTTTTCAATGGTTTGAATATTTTTGGCTTTTTATTTTTATTTTCATTTTCCTCACTTTCTCTTTTTTCCATATCATATTTGGAGTTTCTCTTATTTTTGTTATTATTTTCTTGGGACTATCTGGATTAATCTGTGCTAGTTTATCCTATTTCTTCTTCTTCTTTTTTTCTCTTGGGTTGCTTGTTTTATTTTTAATTTTTGATTATAAATGGGGCATTCAGCCCTGGATTACAAGTTATAACCTGGAGCAGTCGGATGAGTTTGCTACAACTTGGACTTTATTGAGGTATCATCGTTAGAAGAGACGTCACAATGAACTGTTTCTGTTTTTGTGAGTTGAATTGTTTTGGCTAGGTGGCACTAAGCATGTTGTACTAAAAAGATTTTGTTTACTACTAGCTTTATCATTGTTCTGGGTTTGGTAAATTGTTGATAGAAGCTAGAAGGCTGTTTCTTTAAAATCACTGTGTAATACTGGTATTGTCTGGCAGATATTAGCTTATCTAATATAAACAGGAATATTGAGTTCCAAAACAAATCTTGATGAGGCAGTATACAGATCTTGTGGTTGTGAGTGCAATTATATTAATAAGGATGGAAAATGAAGCTGCAATTGGCTTTAAAGAAACAACAAAAAAAGACACTCGAGAAGGTAAACCACCAATTCCTTCACCCAGCTCCTCATCCGGTCCAGGGAAATTTACAACCATGCAGGGAGATATGAAAGAGATGCAAAATACTCTACTAATTGCCATAGCACAGCTGACTGGCAAAGTAGATAATATAGAAGAGCAGATGGCAGAGATCAAACAGGAGCTTCTTGAGAATAGAAAACAGACAGGAGAGACCAATACAGCCTTAAAGGCATTAGATGCCCAGGTGACAGATAATACACAAAAGGTGGAACAACTGGGAAAAGAACAGAACATACATGATACCAGACTCTTGCAATTGGAAATAGATAGAGCTGCCTATATGCTGAGGTTCCAAAATGTACCAGAAGAGAAAACTAAAGATTTAAAGAAAATACTAAGTGAGGCCTTGGGTGAAATTCTACAGGTGACTCCTCAAAAGATGGAAGAAGAGTTTGATCAAGTTAAGCGAGTGCCATCAAGCTTTACAAGATGGAATGAATTGCCCAGCGAAGTTCACTTGAAACTTACAAGAAAGAGAACCAGAGACAATATTTTGAAGCAAGCAAGAGACAAACCAATGATGATAGCTGGAAATATGGTGAAAATTTTGAGAGAGGTACCATGGCCAGTGAGACAAAAGAGGAGAGAATATCAAACCTTGACAAGCTTCCTGAGATACCCTACACATGGCTAATTCCGGAAGGCCTTCTTTTTACTTACAAAGAGAACAGGTATAGGAAAAATTCCATTTTTAAAGCTCAGAATTTTTTGGACAGAGTGAAGGAAAAAGAGGGGAAGGATAAGAAGGATGATGAAGAGGAAGAAGAAAGCTCTGGTGAAGAGGATCCAAATGAACCACGGAAATACCCGACAAGACTACAGACTAAAAAAGATAAAAAAGATAGTGATAAGAAAAATCCATAATGGCACCAATAATCTCTATTAATGTGAATTGACTCAATTCTCCTGTCAAAAGGAGAAAGACCTTTAGATATTTGACAAAACTGGAAATGGACATAATTTATTTAAGAAACCCATATCAACACCTTTTGAAAAATAAGAAACTTGGCAGTTTATTTACAGCAACAGACATGAATAAAAAGAAAGGGGGAGTGGCAATTTATGTTAAGGATAAATTTAACCCACAATTGCAGTATGCTTCTGAAGATGGAAGAATCCTCCTAGTGGAAATCACGGTGGACAATAAAAAAATATTACTGGCAAATATTTATGCCCCAAATGACCATTAAGAGAAATTATTTCAAGATTTACACCCTAAGTTATCAAATTTGGAATATGTGGAATACTGCATAGTAGGAGATTTTAATGCAGTTTCTGACAGACAATTGGACAAAAAATACATAAACATACTAAAAGCAAAAGTCTTCAATCACCAATAAGCTTTTGGAAGCTAGCAGAAGAACTGAATCTGGTTGATGTATGGAGAACAAGATACCCAAACTCGAAAGACTTTACTTACTATTCTCTCAGTCATCAAACGTGGTCAAAAATTGATATGTGTTGACTGTCTACAAATCTGATTAAAGATTTAGTTGAGACAACAGTCCAAACAAGAGTCATGTCAGACCATAGTCCTGTAATAGTAAAGCTCAAAGGCACACAAATGAGAAGATCATGGAGGTTAAATACCTCTATTTTGAAAGATAAAGATTTCCTTAAAGAATCTAAGGTTAAAATGGAATCCTTTTTCAAACAGAACATAACACAAGATGTAAAGATGCAAGTAGTTTGGGATACTGCTAAAGCATATTTCAGGGGCCTTGCAATCAGATATAGTGCAAAGAAAAAGAAAGAAAGAACTGAAAACTTTCAAAAATGAATGTTGCAAGCAGGACAAGCTGAAAAGAATTTAAAAGTCCAACCGACAAGACAGGAGTTCCAAAATAAGGTTAAAGAAATACAACAACAACTTAATGTATTACTCATAGAAGAGATGGAGATAAAATTGAGATTTGCTAGACAAAATTTTTTTGAACATGCTAATAAACCTGGAAGGTAGTTGGCCTATAGAATGAGAAAAGAGAATGCCAAAAGAATATCGGTCTTGAAAGATGAGAATAACAAAGAGAAAGTTCAAAAACAGGAGATATGCCAAATCGTGGAACAATTTTATAAAAAATTATATGAAAATAAACAAGTTCACAAGACAGATTTAGAAGAATATATTAACCAAAATAATCTTAATAAATTTACAGAAGAACAACAAAAAATTTTAAATGAACCAATAACAATAAGGGAACTTGGAGACGCAATGGCATCTCAAAAGAATGGTAAAGCCCCAGGTCCAGATGGATTGCCTGCGGAATTCTACAAAGCTTATGAGGAGTCCTTACTGTTACCATTTAAACGTCTCCTTGAAAGGATTCAAGACGAAGCCCAAATACCAGTTTCATGGCAAGAAGCTATAATATCCTTAATTCCAAAAGAAGGTGCAAATTTGAAAGATATAAAAAACTACTGTCCAATCTCTCTTTTAAATGTGGATTATAAAATCTTTGCAGCAATATTGGCACAACGTTTGAAGAAAGTTCTACAGTCCACAATACATCAAGACCAGGCTGAATTCCTTCCTAGAAGATATTTGAAAGACAATGTTAGAACAGTTTGTAATATACTGGAATATTATGAGACCCATCCAGAAAAGAAGAAGAAGATATTGGATTTATATCCCACCCTCCACTCCGAAGAGTCTCAAAGTGGCTCACAATCTCCTTTACTTTCCTCCCCCACAACAGACACCCTGTGAGGTGGGTGGGGCTGGAGAGGGCTCTCACAGCAGCTGCCCTTTCAAGGAAAACCTCTGCCAGAGCTATGGCTGACCCAAGGCCATGCCAGCAGGTGCAAGTGGAAGAGTGGGGAATCAAACCCAGTTCTCCCTGATAAGAGTCCACACACTTAACCACTACACCAAACTGGCTCTCCAGAAACAACTGGAACTAATTTGTCTGGATGCTGAGAAGGCCTTTGATAATGTTCGTTGGCAATTTATGTTACAGCAACTGAAAGGTATGTGGTGAAAATTTCTTGAGAGCAATAGAATCAATATACTCTTCCCAAAGAGCAAGGGTGATGGTGAATGGTGAATTAACAGAAGTAATTGACATTCAAAAGGGTACAAGACAAGGTTGTCCATTGTGACCACTCCTTTTTATTTTATGTTTAGAGATGCTGAATAACCAGATAAGAGAAGATACAAGTATCAAGGGAGTGATGGTAAAAGGTGAACAATACAAATTGAGAGCTTTCGCAGATGACCTGGTTTTTATATTAGAGCAACCAATATACTCAATTGACTGTCTTATAAACAAGATCACTCAATTTGGTTACTGGGCAGGACTGAAGATCAACTACCATAAAACAAAATTTCTGACAAAGAATATGACGATAGAACAAATTCGATCTCTTCAACAAAAATCGGGGGGTTTGTATGAGAAAAGAATCAAGTATCTAGGTGTACTTATCTCAAACAATTGCAGTAGTTTAAAAATGGACAATTATGATAAACTACTCAAAGACATTTAAAAAGACTTGGAAAAATGGCATGATTTGAATTTATCCTTAATGGGAAGAATAGCCTCAATAAAGATGAATATCCTGCCAATCCTGCCAAGATAGTTTCTATTTCAAACTATCCTTGTACTCTTAAATAGTGGGGTTTTTTTTCAAGAATTGAATAAGATGGTTTCTAAATATATTTGGCAAGGCAAAGAAAACAAGATTAAACTAAAGATACTGCAAGATTCTAAATTGAGAGCAGGTATGGGCCTTCCAGACTGGCAATTGTATTATAAAGCTTCTGTGCTATTGTGGGTAAGAGACTGGATACTATTGAATGATAAGAGACAATTGTTGTTAGAGGGATATGATCTTAATTTGGGCTGGCATGCATACCTATGGTATCAAAGACTTGAAGGACATTTTTATTTTAAGAATCATTGGTTCTGGAAATCTTTGTATCGCACATGGTCATGGTTAAAAATAAGAATTTACCAGAAAATTCCAAGATGAGTATCCCCAGTGGAAGCATTCACTCATCCAAATATTTTAAAACCTAACCAGAGTTATAGATATGATGGCCTGCTGGGAAAAGACAATCAACTGAAAACCAGAGAAGAGTTAGAAAACATGGACATTAAAATGAGTTGATGGTTGAGAATGCAAGTTGAATCTAGGTATGCCAAAGACAAGATGATAGACTTTAACACAGAGCAATATCCATTTGATAAAACCTTTCTAGGTCCTCAAGAAAAGCTAATCTCTAAATTATATGCATACCCACTACAGATGAAGATGCAAGATGAGGTAGTAAAAGATTGTATGGTCCAATGGGCAAAAAACTTGGGTCATAATATTATGTTAGAAGAATGGGAGAGATTGTGGAAATTCAATATTAAATTAACCAGGTCAGTAATCTTTAAAGAAAATTTGTATAAGATGTTTTACAGATGGTACATGACTTCACAGAAATTGTGTAAGATATATACTAATATGTCTAACAAATGTTGGAAATGTGCTAAACAGGTGAGTTCTTTTTATCATATGTGGTGGACATGTGAGATGGTGAAGGACTATTGGAAAATGGTTCACAAATTATTGCAGAAGATTATGAAGACACAGATTCAATTCAAACCAAAACTATTTTTATTGAATATATTTCCTGAGGATTACTCCAAAGAGATGAGACATTTGTTTGTGCATATTAGCACAGCAGCCAGGATTCTTTTGGCACAGAGATGGAAACTTCAGGAAACTCCCACGAGAATGGATTTGGTGGGAAAAAATTCTGGAAATAGCGGAATTGGACTACTTATCCCAGCTATTGGCTGGGAAATCTAAGGAAGAAGCAAGAAAACATTGGTTGAAATTCTATACTTGGTTAGATACTCAAGACTCTTAAGATTCTCTGGTGTGAACTTATATCTCCTTTCTCATGTATTTTGTCCTATAAGATTGCATTTGTTGGAAATGTCAAATTGAACAGGTATTATAACAAGAAGATTTACAATACAAAAATATAAAAATGTTGATGTTGTAAAGCTAAGAGATAATAATATGTGACAATTTATGTATTTTAAGAAAGTATAGTAAATGCAGACTTGTATTTCATGAAAATATTTTATATGCAGACTAAGATTGATGTGTAACTTTAATTTCTCATCCCCCCTTACCCTCTACCCTCAATTTCTAGAAAACTAATAAAAACCTTTAAAATGATATTATGATAGAACTAGCTACTGTTTTCATCAAGACAGTTTCATAAGGTGCTGGTCTGCAGTAGAGCACCTTGATTCAACTGCAATAACACCTTAGAGACTAACCAGATGTTCCAGGGACTTGTTTTTGAAAGTCAAAGCTCCTTTTGTCAGATGCAAACTTAAATCGAGATCTCTTAAGTCCTTATATTACAGTCAGAAGATGGGGGGAGTAAAGGAACTCAGGATGCAGAAGTACAATGTACATTGTAATTACAGGTAATTCTAACTCATAACCGATGAAGGGATCTTTGGCTCTTGAAAGTTTATACACTGAAAATGTTGTTGAATTTTGCTATTTCATTTCTAACTATTCCAGATCACATGAAGCTGGACTGCATGGTTTAACCATTTCCTCTGGGAGACTTCTACAGAACTTTTCTGTAAATTCTACTGTAAATATTTCTTGATCATCAGCATTATTTTTCCATACTTGTACTATGCACATATACACACACCACTTCTTTTATTCATTGTTCTTATTACTCCTCTGTGACCCACTTGCACAATTTGTAAATCAATTCATAATTTCCAGATCACAGCTCTGTTCTGAATTTCACTCTTCCGTATACTCAGCATCTACAGCCCCTTCATCCTTAAATTTGCCTATGCTAAAGTGTATAAGCACTTAATTTACACTTCTGAGCCCTCTAACATTAGGAATTTGAAATTTGCCTAATGCTTAGCATTGGTGGAATTCACTGAGCCATTTTTTGAGTACTGTTAGTGGTTTAGAACATTGTTCTTTAAATCAGATGACAACTGAAAAAGGCTCAGAGTATTATATAGATGGGTTTCATTTGTGACTCATAATGAGATGGTGAAGGATTTGACAAAGGAATAGAGGGCTGAAGAAGGGGATGATAGCATTGCTTGATAATGTCTGTTTTAATTTACAAAGTGCCTAACTATTCTCACAACAATCCTGTAAGGTAGCACAAATCATCAAGATCTTCTGGGCACCTTAAACTAACAAGATTTCTTTTCCAGCTGAAAGTTTCATAAACTATGGAATGCACTTGAATTAAAATTTAATACAGTCACCAAGGACAAAACAAAATACCCTAGAAAGCCTGATTGTGGTGCTCGCCAGCAGACAGGGGCATCTTTGCCTTAAATAAAAGGAGAAAAAGAGGAGTCACAGTCCTTTTAGATTGCCTTAATCTGAAACCTTTCTGTTCATCCAGTCTTGGTCAAACAAGCTTACTCCCCATCCTTTCAAATGGCTAACATCAGCTGTACCAGTTCAGTGACCTTTTCTAATAAACCCCATTGGTTTAACTTTTCTGAACTTGCCTTCATATCTCAACCAACATCTGTCTACAGAATGCTCAGGATGTTTCTCTGAAAATACTGCCAAGAAATTCTTCTTAGGCATAGTTTGCCTTTTTGAATCCCTGTTTGACATGCTTTCCCTCCAGCCCAACCTTGAGTAGGATAAAGAATAATAAATAGATGGTGCTTCTTATATATCATTAAATGTTGGTTTTGAGTGATCACAAAGCATTCCAAAAGCTTTATTTGTTTGAGTGCAGATTTGGAAGTGGATGCCTCCCTGTAGGCTACATCTTCCTTCGCCAATAAAGCCAACAAAGCAACAGGAAATTAAGGGATGTAATTAAGATTAAGCAGTTCTTTTGGTTGCAGAACTGCTTGGATAAGGCTAAAGTATGAAAAATGAGCCTTTGTTTTTAATGGATAGGATACAACATACCCATGCTAAATATCCATTCACAGCCATATGGACATGAATATTCAAAAGGTTTTTTTCCCCTTCCATATATATGAAGACATGGCTAGACTGCACTTTCTGTTTATTTCTGTAAATGCATCAGAACTTGGGCTCTCAGTTACAAAACCAGAAAATCTTCCTACAAAATGCATTCTGTATGGCAGAAATGATATTCCCCTTCTCAGGTGCTAAAGATTTTCTCATATAACTACTAGGAGTACTAGAACTGACTCACTGCATGGTTTCAAGTGTGAGCTGAAGACTGCAGCAGTTGTGACCAGAATTATCTCCTTCAATTCCAGAAGCATAGGTGGGGTTGAGAAGATGGCTAAAAGAGGGACAAAACTTTTTTCCCCTATCCTTCAGCCATGGCTGTTATTTGCAGTGGTAAATAAAAAGCAGTAGGTATCATGTTTGAATCTTAATTGCACCACATAAAAGCCATAGGAGGAGAGAAAGAGGCATGTGTATGTATTGGCTTCATGCTCCTTAGCAGCCCAACCTCTTGCCCAGCTTCTTGCTGCCCTATACATACCTGCTCTGCCGGATGTACCACACAAAGCCCCTCATCACCAATCTCTTCTCTGCTATCATCTTTAAGTATCTTCTCAACCCACTGCTTGATTGTGGTTTATAGTGGGAGCAGCTGCACCCTTTGTGTGGAGAGCCAGTTTGGTGTAGTGGTTAAGTGTGAGGACTCTTATCTGGGAGAACCGGGTTTGATTCCCCACTCCTCCACTTGCACCTGCTGGAATGGCCTTGGGTCAACCATAGCTCTGGCAGAGGTTGTCCTTGAAAGGGCAGCTGCTGTGAGAGCCCTCTCCAGCCCCACCCACCTCACAGGCTGTCTGTTGTGGGGAGAAAGGTAAAGGAGATTGTGAGCCTCTCTGAGACTCTTTGGAGTGGAGGGCAGGATATAAATCCAATATCTTCTTCTTCTATTTGATGCTTTCTCAAAATAATATAGTTGGCCACTGTAGCAAATGGAATACTAGACTAGATGGGTGATACGGTCATAGTTTACATAGGGAGTAAAACATACAAACAAAACTTTGAGCCAGCCGTGGATGAGACACCATACCAAGTAAATTTGGACTTCTGGACCATCCCAAAAAGGATTGTAACCATTATTCTATCATGCACAGAATTCAGGAAACAAAGGGGAGAAAGGTGAAACTGGAACTGTGGTGGTCCCAATTAATCCCTGGGGAGTGCATAATTATTAGGGGCTATTGTAGAAATGTGATTATTCTCTTTCTCAAACTGTTGATTGGCTTATCCTCACTTTATCAGGGTAACATGACATTTTGATGAAGATCCAGCATCTGCTTGCTTTCACTGATGTTCTAGGAACTGCGTCT
This sequence comes from Heteronotia binoei, assembly GCF_032191835.1. Classification (NCBI taxonomy): domain Eukaryota; kingdom Metazoa; phylum Chordata; class Lepidosauria; order Squamata; family Gekkonidae; genus Heteronotia; species Heteronotia binoei. Next base: position 70,805,176 of record NC_083228.1, on the reverse strand, counting down.
TACATTTGAATAGAACTTCAAATGGATGGGGGTTGCGTGATGCATTTATAGTCATTAGCTTCTTTCTCAGATTAAAGAAATAAAGCACTTCAGTTATCAGTAAAAAGGATAAGAACATTTAGTTTATTTATTTATTTATTTATCAGATTTCTATCCCACCCTCCTCCAACAGGCTCAGGGCGGCTAACAACAGTTTAAAAACATTAGCAGTTTACAAACATATTAAAATTAGAACTATAAAAACATTTCCATATATATTAAAAATCTGAGATGGCAAGCTTCTGTTTCCCATTATATTAATTCAGTGAGATTGCCGATGCTAAAGATAATAGCCACCTCCCCCTAACCATTAAAGGCGAGTTTGGAAAGTTTGGTCTTACAGGCCCTGCGGAACTGTGGCAGATCCTGCAGTGCCCTGATGTTTTTGGGGAGGGCATTCCACAAAGTGGGGGCTGTTACCAAGAACGCTCTGGCTCTAGTGCTGGTCAATCAAGCTTCTTTCGGTCCCGGGATCTTGAGGAGATTTTGAGACCCTGAACATAGTGCTCTTTGGGTACGTATAGTGAAAGGCAGTCCTGAAGGTAGTCCCAGGCCATGTAGGGCTTTAAAGGTTATAACCAGCATCTTGAAGCAAATCCGGAATGCCACAGGCAACCAATGTAACGCTTTCAGCACAGGTTGAATGTGCTCCCATACAGGTAGCTCCATTAACAACCTGGCTGCTGCGTTTTGCACCAGTTGCAGCCTCCGAAGTTGAGTCAAGGGCAGCCCCATATAGAGGGCATTACAGTAGTCTATTATCGAGGTGACTGTTGCATGGATCACTGTTGCCAAGTCGTCGCGCTCCAAGTATGGAACCAACTGCCTTATCCGCCTAAGATGGTAGAATGCGGATTTGGCAGTGGCTGCTACCTGGGCCTCCATTGTCAGCGAAGACTCCAGGAGCACCCCCAAGCTCTTGACCTTCGACGCTGGTGCTAATAGCATCTCATCAAAGGCCGGCAAGGGGATTTCCCTACCCAGACCACTGCGACTCAGACACAGGACCTCTGTCTTCACTGGGTTCATTTTCAGTCAACTCTGCCTGAGCCATTTCACTACAGTTTGCAATTTATTTATTTATTTATTTATTTATTCCATGACTTATATCCCACCCTTCCCATAAAATGGCTCAGGTCCAAATCTTCCAGGGCGCAGCTGGACTGCCCCCCCCCAACAATAGATAGAGCTGGGTGTCATCCGCATACTGGTGACAACCCAGCCTGTATCTCCGGACAATCTGGGCAAGGGGGCGCATGTAGATGTTAAACAACATCAGGGAGAGGACTGCCCCCTGAGGGACCCCACATACAAGAGGATACCTCTGGGACAACTGCTTCCGTATAGCCACCCTTTGTTCCCGGCCTTGAAAAAAGGAGGTGAGCCATTGAAGGGCAGACCCCTGAATCCCCATGTTGGTGAGGTGGTGGAACAGAAGCTGGTGATCGACTGTGTCAAACACAGCCGACAGATCTAACAACAGCAGCACTGCTGAGCTGCCCCGATCCATATGTCTCAAGAGATCATCCATGAGTGTGACCAGTACCGTCTCTGTCCCATGGCCCAGCTGGAAGCCGGAATGAAATGGGTCTAAGATGGAAGCATCATCCAAGAATCCCTGTAACTGTACTGCCACTGCCCTCACAATGACTTTACCCAGAAAGGACAAGTTTGACACCGGCCAGTAGTTTGCCAATATGGCCGGTTCCAAAGATGTTTTTTTGAGGAGAGGGCGTACCACCACCTCCTTAAGGGGCGGGAGAAAGGTTCCTTCAATCAGGGACCTGTTGATAATCACCTGCAACGGGGCTTGCAATTTCGCTCAGCAAGCACGTCTCAACCAGGACAGACACGGGTCCAGATCGCAGGTAGTGGGACGTACAGTAAAAAGGACCTTGTCGATTTCCTTCAAGTTGTATGTGTTAGTCTACTTTGTTATGTTCTCTTTATTTCATTGGCTTGCAGCATTTTGTATTGCTATCAACATAAAGTGGAAAGTGTTTGGAGCAAAACCCAGTTTGGAACAAAACTCACTAGAATAAGGCGCCACATCATAGTTGGCAAAATCTAGATGCTACTTTATTCCAGCTGATATTCTCCCCATATGTTCCCCAGAGAGCACTGAGATCTAGCTCTCAAAACCTCTTAAAAATCCCTGGGCCAAGAGAGGCTAGACTGAAGACAACTAGAGAGCAAGCCTTTTCAGCAATGGCCCCTCAATGGTGGAATCAACTTCCAGAGATGGTGCGAGCCCTGCGGGACCTGAATCAGTTCCGCAGGGCTTGCAAAACCTCTCTGTTTCAACTTGCTTTTGGAACAGAACCTGGCTAAACGGATTTGTAGTTATCCAGCCATCTTGTGCATGACTATGATCTACAGCACTTTATATCACCTGGTTTATCTATTTAATTAACTATGTAACTGTATTTTAACTGAATTGTATTTAATTTTAACTGAATTGTATTTAAAATTGTTTCGTTACTATTGTATTTTGTATTCTTTTATATTGTGTATCATGGTTTTCCATGTCTGTAAGCCGCCCTGAGCCCGCCTTTGGCGGCGGAGGGCGGGATATAAAAATAAATTTATCTTATCTTATCTTATCTTATCTTATCTTATCTTATCTTATCTTATCTTATCTTATCTTATCTTATCTGATAAACTGCACTAATTATGTTCTTGGACCTGTTAGGTTTGATATTTTGTAGAGTGAAGCAGATAGTTGTTAATAAGGTGAAAGATATGTTTGCATTTCTAGAGCACCTTTTGTAGTAGAATTAGATGGATTAATGTAAACAGCTCCACACATTATAAGTTCTTCCAATAGAAAATCAAAAAGAAAAGGAGTTGCCATAATAAATGTTGTTGATGTTCCACTTTTGGGTCTTGTGCCAAGGCAAGCAGAAGAATCAAGGATGAACCTTAATCATTAAATACTTGACACAGCCACTCCTAGGTTGAATCTATCAATATTACATCTGTGCTATGATTTTACAGGAAATCTTAGCAGATTAAACAATTCTGAATTTGTTAGATGATATATAAGTAGAAAGTGTTTTATTTAAATATATATATAACTTTAAAAAAAACTATATCTTCCACTGTGCTATGTATCTCACTTTATTTTGTATCTCACTATATCAATTGTTGACATGGAACCAGTTGAACCATCTGCAGGCCCGGCGCTAGGGTTTCTAACATCCCAGGCCACCCCCTCCCTCCAAAGGTGTGTATTGACATTCGGGCATGAAGCCCTGTGCCTAGCCCTTTCCTGCTTCAAAGGGAGCTGGAGAGACCTCTTCCCATCTTGGAAGTCGGAGAGGGCCAGGCACAGGGCAGGCCGCGTTGCGGCTGGATGGCAGTGGGCACACTCAGATCCGGGCTCTGAGCACGCTCACTGCCAAGCCCCCCAACTTTGCAGAGCCTTGGGGAGCCTCTGCGAGGTCAGGACACAGCAGGCACGGGTGGCACATGAGGAGAGGCCCCAGGCTGCCACCTACTTGGCTGACTCCCACACACTGGCCCTGACCATCTGGAAGAAGAAAAAAGAAATTATTAAGTATAATGAAAAATGTTAGGCTGCTCTGGTGAACATCAACTCTTTTGGTATACAAATGGTATGGATTTACCATAGATTATGCACCTCAGGGTGGCTGTTTTCTGTAGGGGAACTGATCTGACTTCAGCTTTCCATCCCATCCCCCCTCCCTGCAGCCTCTATGTAGAAAAAGGACAGTCCTCCACAGTGGAGACCAAAACAGGAGGGAAGCTGCCTCAGCAGGTTATAATAACACAGAGTAGAATTTATTAGAATAGTTGCACCTCTGCTTGGACACCCTGAACTGACACTCAGTGATTCAGAGATATAAGATGTTAAAGTTGATACAGATACATTAGAGTCAGATGCACATGTTAAAGAGGATGTGCATTCTACAGCGGGACAAGATCTGAAGAGCTGTTGGGTTTTCCAAACTGTGCGATCGTTCCTTGGAATTCTGGGCAATAAGTCAGTCTTGTAAGGTTGCAAGGACAAGTTACGGAAGGGATAAATGTGAGGACCAATTTGAAGAGTCAAAATGAGGGGAAAATGGTCACTAATAATAAAATTCCCCAATGTAAAATCTTTGACATAAGGTTTCAATAAAGGAGATATTAAAATGTAATCCATTACACTACAGCCCCTCGGGGAGACAAAGGTGAATTCTCCTGAATTTGGGTAGCCAATCAAACCATTTAACCAAATTCTGTTGTATTGCATACAGAATTTGGTAAGACAGATGCCTGCTGAATTTAGAAGGCTATCCTTGGAGTATCTTGAATAGGAGAAAATGGGTGGAAGGGTTAAAATTAAGGGCTTTAAAAATATGCTGCAGTCCTTCCCTACTTTAGCATTAAAGTTGCCCACTAGAATTATTTCTATAGTTGGAAATTTCCTCTCTAATTCCTCCATGAATGTGGCCAAGGTCTCCCAATATTGCAAAAGAGTTAGCTTATCTAGAAAGGGTGGTACATATACAGTCACAATAATTAAGGAGAATTTTTTGAGGAGAAGCTTGACGACCTGCACCATAGAGATGTTTGCCTGTAGAGTGATGTGTTCCAAGGCAAAATGTGAGGAGACAAGTATAGACAATCCTGCTTGAAAACGACGCCTTGTATTACTCTTGAAGGCTGGGAGGGAATAGGACTTGTACCCTTTTAGTTGGATCTGGTGTGGAGTCCAGGTTTCTTGTAGTAGTATAACATCAAACCCCTTAAGATATCTTATCAACTCAGCATCCATAGCCTTATTCTGCCAGCCAGCCACATTCCAGGAAACGATCTTAATATCCTGAATGGTGAAGGGTTTGGATGGCGAGAGTATGAAAGGGGTGGTGAGTCAGTCTTCCCTAGTTAGTTGTTCAAGGGTGCCATTGGTATCATGAAACACAGATCCATTACCCAAGCCGCTCGAGATGTTCTTAATTAGTTGACTTGATCTCACTATTGATGTTCAGAAGGGGGTTCTCAGCCATTACTGGAGATGTATGAACTTCAGCTTGTGTTGATGACTCAAGGTTCTCCTTGAGATCCAATTTGCCCTCTGTGGTGGAAATTAAATCAGTCTTCTCTTCAGGATTCACTTGTTGGAAGGGTGAGTGGTTTACTCCTGTTTTCCTTTGGTCTACCTCCATAGAAATGAGAGGAGTTAGAGGAACTGATAAAGCTGAACCATTCTCAAGAGGCATCATGAGCAGGTTAGATACTTGTTGTGTGTGATCACTTTTTGTTTTCAAAAGTTTGTCCCTCAACACTTTGAGTTTCGTTGTGATTGCAAATTGTTCTGTAGATGGGAGGGGAGTCAGTTACTCATATTCTTCTTTATTGTAATTTGTATACAGATCTTCATCACAAGTATTTACATCCTCTTTTAGTTAGCATGGTTGATTGTTCTGATGCACTTAAGGTCTATAATCTTTTGAACAATATTTCATCTAGTGTCACTGAGAAAGTGGCTAAGTTTCTTTATTCTGTTTTAAAGGCATGCCAGAGGATCTCATAGAAATAGTTTATGTTTATGCTTTTCCTGATATATATGTATGCAATCGTTCCATTTTATCTTTTTTTAACTAATTTTGCTCTGATATAGACATTTATATATTTTATGCCAATAAAGGCTAACTTGACTTGAACACAGAGTACCTGCAAAACAGCCATTTTCTCCAGGAGAACTGGTCTCTGCCATCTGGAGAGCAGCTGTAATTTTGAGTCATCTCCAGCCCTCACCTGGAGATTGGCAACAATGGTTCCCAATGAGGAAATGGCATTATACCTGGCTGAGATCTCAGTTGTCCTCAAATCCCATCCTCGCCAGGCTCCACCCCTTAAATCTCCAGGAATTTTCTAACCTGGAGTTGGTAACTCTTATCTCCAACCATTTATCTTCTCCTCTGACTTCAGCTGATCATTGCCTTCCCTTTCCCTGCAGTCTCTATGTAGGAAAAGGACAATCTTTCTCCATAGTGGGAGGAGGGACCAAAGCAGCTTACATCATTCTTCTCTGTCCCCCTTTGATCTGAACAACCCTGTGAGGCGGGTTAGGCTGGAAGTCTGTGACTGGTCCGAAATCACCCAATCAGGTTCCACAGTACAGTAGTCTGAAGCCCTGACTCCTATGCCCTTCTCAGACTCCACCACAGAATGTCCACCAACCTGGAACTGGCAGCCATAGTCAGGACTGGCCCCAAGGAGTGCTCACTCAGAGGCCTGTAGCCAGGGCTTTTCTGTAGCAGAAACTCCTTTGCATATTAGTTCACACACCGCTGATGTAGCCAACCCTCCGGAAGCTTACAGGGGTCTTAGTACAGGGCCTACTGTAAGCTCCAGGAGGATTGACTACATCAGGGGTGTATGGCGTAATATGCAAAGGAGTTCCTGCTACAAAAAAAAGTCCTGCCTGTTGTCAAGACTCTCTTTCTGATAACATTTTTTCCCTTCCAGAGAAGGATAGGGAGGAGTTCTTGGCCAATCAAGGAAAGCATCTCTCTGACTGCTTCCCTCCTCCCCCCTCTCTCAGCCAATCTAGGTTAGGTTTTCTTTCTCTGCTCTGTGAATCAGTGCAACAGGTGCCTCAGTCAGTGGGAGAGTAGGGAGAGCCGGTAACTGCCAGAACTAAGGTTGGTTGTGTTTCACTGAGAGAATCAGCTTTGCTGGCTAGCAACAGCCACTTGGGTGGGAGGCAGGAGCAGACTCAACCAATGGCATGCAAGCACTCTTGATTGATAGTTTGATGAGCCAAAGGCTCATACTCCAAAGTCCCACTGAGCCCCAACCAATCAGGATGGTAAGATTGGTCACCGTGATGGGAGAATTATTACTAAACGATTTTCTCACCAATGAGGGTTCAAAGTGACATGCAACATTTTTCTTTCTCCTCCATTTTATTTTCTATGATGGTGAGTTACACTGAGAGAGAGAGTGACTAGCCCAAGACCACTCTGTCCGTGGTCATGTGGGCTTTCAAACTCAGGTCTCTTCGCATACAACACTCTAACCACTACCCCATGCTGGCTCTCCCATGGTAGTATTGATTTAGTCCACCTGGTTCTGCTTGAACTCTATTTGGATTTCAAACTCTACCAGCAATATAACCTTTAATAGAATAATACAATACAAGTTAAAATGTTCAAGAAAATGTATAAAATTGTTACATGATTTAGCAACAGAGTTCCATTTTTGCAGCAATATATTGCAACCCCTGCAAAACCTTTGTCTGTTGAATTCTTGCCTATCACACATCTGTTAAATAGAAAGCATCCCCGACAGAAAAAAGGAAAAGTGCTCACCAGGATATTATCATATCTGAGGGCAAGCCAATGGGATAAATAGAACATAAGGTGCTGTTTTATGGCATCAAACCATTGTTCTTTTGGCACTTTTGGTAGCAGTGTTCCAAAACAGCCGTCTTTCCTAGCACTGCTGCACAAGATTCTGAACCTGTCATCTTCTGCACACAAAAAATGTACTCAACCCCTGAGCAACAGCTCTTTCATTTTCTCATGCTATCTCCCCCCCCTTTTTTGGGGGGGGCAATGCATCTTAAGGTTAATCAAATGCCTGCTCTCTAAACTCTCATCAGAATGCTGGAAAAAATGTAGCCAAGATATATCATTATGGTAAAATGGAACAGCTCAACTCCTGCCATGCTTGACCCACTCAGCCTGGAGGAAGTCGACGGAATTCTCTCTTCCGCACGCCCAACAACTTGCGATTTGGACTCTTGCCCCTCTTGGCTGATTAAACCTTGCCAAAGGGAGCTTAGATGTCCTTTACGGGACATCATAAATAGATCCCCCTCTGAGGGGCGCTTTCCAACACCCTTGAAAGAGGCTATGGTCCGCCCCCTCCTGAAAAAAAGTACAGCAGACCCGGCCAAATTGGCAAATTACTGACCGGTCTCCAATTTACCGTTTCTTGGTAAAATTATTGAGAGGGCAGTGGCGTTGCAGTTGCAGGGTTTTCTGGATGACGCTTCTATCCTAGACCCTTGCCAGTTCGGCTTTCGCCCAGGTCATGGGACGGAGACAGTGCTGGTTGCCTTGGTAGATGACCTCCAGCGGCATCTGGACTGGGGCGGCATGGCGGTGCTGATGCTATTAGATCTGTTGCTGCATTCGATACGGTCGACCATCAGCTACTGACCCGCCGCCTTGCTGACATAGGGGTTAGGGGGCTGGCCCTACAATGGGCGGCAGTCAGGGGTGAGCTGTCCCAGAGGCACACACTAGATTGTGGGGTGCCACAGGGAGCAGTTCTCTCCCTGATGCTATTTAACATCTATATGCACCCCCTTGCCCAGATTGTCTGGAGGTATGGGCTTGGGTGTCATCAATATGCAGATGACACCCAGCTCTATCTGCTAATGGACGGTCGGCCTGACTGCGTTCCAGGGAATCTGGACCTGGCATTGCAGGCTGTGGCAACCTGGCTTAGGATGAGTGGGCTGAAGCTGAACTCGACGAAGACAGAGGTCCTTTGCGTGGGCCACAGCGCCCTAGGGAGAGAAATACCTTTCCCAGTTTTTGACAGTGTGCTGCTGAAAGCAAGAGCTTGGGAGTTCTACTGGAGCCTTCATTATCAATGGAGGCCCAGATAGCAGCCACTGCCAAGTCGGCGTTTTTTCATCTGAAGCGGGCAAGGCAGTTGGCTCCCTTCCTAGAGCGCCAGGACCTAGCAACAGTGATCCATGCAACGGTCACCTCAAGATTGGATTACTGTAATGCCCTCTACATGGGGCTGCCTCTGTGCCGAACCCAGAGGTTGCAGCTGGTGCAGAACACGGCGGCTAGGCTGTTATTGGGGCTCCCAAAGTTGGAGCACATACAGTCGGGGCTACACGGACTGCACTGGTTGCCAGTTACTTACCAGGTTCGTTACAAAGTGCTGGTTATTACCTTTAAAGCCCTATATGGCCGAGGACCTGCCTACCTGAGGGACCGTCTTTCCCCATACAAACCTCAGAGAGCACTGAGGTCAGCAGGGAAGAACCAGCTGGCTATCCCCGGACCAAAGGAGGCAAAACTACAAAATACTCGCACACGGGCCTTCTCTATCGCAGCTCCACACCTATGGAACCAGCTCCCGGAAGAAGTGCGAGCCCTGCGGAGCCTTGACCAGTTCCGCAGGGCCTGCAAGACCACTCTTTTCAGGATGGCTTTTGCCGGCTGAGCGACTGATGCTAGGTGACTTCTACCACCATTATTTTTATGAACAGAATTAGCACCAGAAATGTTTTCATTTTAAATTGGAATGTTTTAAGATTAATGTGATTTTAAAACCATTGTATAATTATATGGACATGTTGTTAGCCGCCCTGAGCCTGCTTTGGCAGGGAGGGTGGGATATAAATAAAATTTATTATTATTATGCTAGAATGCAATAGAGGATGAAAAAGCTACAAGAAGAGTTGGAGCAGTGTTCTGTTATGGTGTGAGCACATTATCTGAAGACATTTTCTTGGACAAATGCTGTTTGTCAGAGAAGCATTCTGCAAATTACTGGAGTTCTGTTAAACTCCAGTAATTATAAAACTGAAATAGTTTACATTCCTCTTCTCCACAAACAACTACTACAACTGACATCTTATGGGTATTGTGAGGTGGTGTGAAATACTAGAGAAAAGTAGCGGGGGGCATTCATTTTGCATTCCTTGAATGGAGATGTTAATATTGACAGGAAGCAAGCTGAACAAAAGAAGACCACCACTGAGAAATGGAAATTCTTCCTGTCTACCTTGAACTGCCCTTGCAGACAGTCATGGATATAGTCTGGGAGAATGAAAAGCCAGGCTTGTTCTCATCACCTTTCAATCAATGATGATTTAGACAGGCTCTTCATAAATGCAACTCCTCCTTGGCCTAATTCAGTGAATAATGTTTATGAGTTTGGGCACTTTCCTGCCAAGGATGATGATGGTGCTGATGATGATGATGTTAGCAAAGGCATTCTACACTATTGTGTCTATCATTTACAGCCTTCATTTAGTCAGAGGAGACGTAGTCCCATAATGTGTTCACATTCTGCATAGTAATTCAATGTGACCTTGCATTGTGCTGTGTTCAAGCTGCAATTCTCTTGAACAAAAAGGGTATGTTTATATCTAGTACATTTATTTCCAGTATTTCAGTGTCGTAGTGTATGTCTTTAATATTTAATTTAATTGATCATTTTAACAGCCTTGATCATAGAGACAATTTTTGTCCTAACACATTAGATTTTGAATTTCCACATGCTTTTTTGCATCATTTCAGTATGAAGAGATATAGTTCGGATGCTCATGTTCAGTTTATTACAATACAGACATTTAAATCATCTGCTTTTAGAGCTAGATTTGGAAAAAGAAAGTCAGGCATGGAGAAAGTTTCAATGGAACATCTATTTAGTTGATTTAGGGATGGCTTAATTTCTGTTCCTCTTTATCCAGCATTTACATGTGTCATTTTTATTTATACACATAATACTGGGAATTGCATATATCAATTTGCTTGAGGAAAAAGTGAAATTGAAATAAGGATTCAGGGGTCAAAACAGCAAGGGTTAGAAATTCAAAATAATCTTAAACAGGGATGTCAAACATACAGTTCACAGGCTTCATCTGGCCCCTGCTGGGTTCCAATTAGGCCCACAAGCAATTGCCTCTCTGCTGCTTCCTACTTCCTGTTCCTCCTTCTTGTTTCCAACATTCTAGCTGGCTGTTGACTAGTCTCTCCTATTTCCTGCTTCACAGTCAAGAGAAAAAAAGCCAAGCCTCCCTTCCCTTGATTGGCTGAGGGATGGAAAGAAAGAGCCAGAGAGAGAGAGAGATGGAGGCCCATGACAGTTGGAGAGATCCCTCTTTCCAGTTCTGACAGATGAGGGGAAGAAACGTAAGAGCACAGCTTGGATTCTTTATTAGTGGAAGAGGCCAAGAGTCCAGTAGCATGAGCTTTCATTAATCACTGCTCAATTCCTCAGATACAGTTAGAATGTAAATCCATCTGTCCTCATATCTTGGAGAGTGAAGTGATTTCAGACGCCAAATGACAATAGCTGGCATTGGTAATAAAAGACGAAACCTAGGTCTCAATTCAGTCCAGAAGGATGCATTGCCTTGAGCTTCATTATCAGTTGCAATTCAGCAGTCCCTCTAATCTCCCTTTGATTTGGAATGATTATTTAACAGGATCTTTAAACTACTTTTCAACTTAGATTAAGAGACTGAGTTTGCTGACAGAGAAAAATGGCACTTCCAAGCAAAATGTCTTATAAAAAAGATATTCTATGGAATATTACTTCTCTGCAACAGGATCCTTAATGCAGCTAACTAGAAAGCAAATGGGAGTTCTTATGCTGAAAGCTAGCGAACTTCCAAATTTACAGGAGCTGAGTGCTAGAGAGACTCGGTGACGTCTGCGGAATTAGAATGGGAAAGTGATCCGCTCCAAAACGAACAAAAGAAGACCAAAATGAATCCCTATGGCACACTTACAAAACAAAACCGGAAATTAAGATTGAGTGAAGTTATGCTGAGAGGAAGAAATGGCGTTGAATTCTTCTTCCCATTATCGAGAGGGCAGGCCACATTGAGAAGAGAGAAGGTGCACCCTGGCCAGCAAATTAAGATGTAAAAAGAAGGATTCTTGAACTTTTCCCCTTTTTGTGGATAGTTTGATATGGAACTCTCAATAAGAACTGACATATGATTTTAAATGTTCAGGCTTATTTCCATTTATTCTTTGCATCCTTCTGGACTGGATCCTCCTGTACTAAACTGAGATCTAAGTTTCCTGTCTCATTACCAATGCTGATATTTCCATGCCTACTACCCCTCTGCCTATCACACCTAAACCAATCATGCCTGCTATTGCCATTCAGCATCTGAAATCATCTTTATAAAGTTTATATTTCCAGTACCTTGTGTTACATTTTATGGCACACATGGTCTGGCCTGACAAAGTGACATTTCTGTCAGATCCAGCCCTCATAACAAATGAGTTCAATTCCTCTGATTTTAAGCATACTCTCCATAGAATCACAAGGTAACAGAATCACAAGAAAATGAAATCTGTTTAAAGAATTATGAATTTTTCCAATATGGAAATAGAATAGCTAGGGAAGAAACCATATATAGAAACTTTGAGAGAGTTGGAGTAAAAATCTTCTAGTGGCATGAGGTTATCCCTTAGTTTTAGTGGCAAAATAAACTTAGTTTTAGTAATAAGATATCCCTAACTTTTCAGAAGGACAAATCACAAATTCCTCATAAGGTACATATGGAAGATAAAGTATTGGGACTTAAATTTCCAGGTGCATAAGGGACCAATTCAGTTTAGGACCACAGATTAGTATGTCAAAAGAAGGGTCTTCAGTCTCATCCCAGCATTGTTTTATTAACCAGAAATGAGTTGCCCCTTTGGGAAAACTTATGTGTAGCTATCAGTGCATGTATCTTGGCAAACTTGGCTGACCTGGTAATGAACAACTATGATATCTGATGATCAAAATGACATAACACTACTGCAGCTTTCCCCCGTAATACTGTTAACTATTAAACAAATATTATAGTAATTATATTCAGTTCACATATCACTTTTGGAATTAAAAATCACTTTTATTTTTAAAATACATATTTTAAAGATTGTCTCATACTACTGACTGTGTGCTGTCTGCTGTTTTAGTAACCACAATTATCCCATTAAGAGAGAGAATATGCACTATGGGTCCCCCCCTTTGGATTTTACATTCAAATAATTATATGTGTTTCATCTAAGACATGAAATCATAATAATAGAATTGCATTGTTCTCTAAAACATGGTCACACTCTTAGAGTTGGAAGGGACCTCCAGGGTCATCTAGTCCAACCCCCTGCACAATGCAGGAAATTCACGAATACCTCATCTTAAATTCACAGTAATTTCAACCCATTGGTTCTGGTCCTACATTCTGGGGCCACAGAAAACAATTTCACACCTTCCTCTATATGACAGCCCTTCAGGTACTTGAAGATGGTGATCATATCACCTCTCAGCTGCCTCCTCTCCAGGCTAAAGATGCCCAGCTCCTTCAAACTTTCTTCATAGAACTTGGTCTCCAGACCCCTCACCATCTTCGTCACCCTCCTCTGGACCCATTCCAGCTTGTCTATATCCGTCTTAAAATGTGGTGCCCCAAACTGAACACAATACTCCAGGTGAGGTCTTACCAGAGCAAAGTGATACCATCACTTCACGTGATCTGGACACTACTGTTGATAGAGCCCACAATTGCATTTGCCTTTTTAGCTACCACATCACACTGTTGACATCTACAGCATATGGCCAAGTAAGACCCCTAGATCCTTTTCGCACACACTACTGCTAAGACAAGTCTCTCCCATCCTATAACTGTGCATTAGATTTTTCCTACCTAAATGCAGAACTTTACATTTATCCCTGTTAAAATTCATTTTATTGGTTTAGTCCAGTTTTCCAGCCTGTCAAGGTCATCCTGTATCCTGTTTCTGTCTTTTGTGTATTTGCAATCCTTCCCAATTTAGTATCATCTGCAAATTTAATAAGCATTCCCTCTATTCCTTCATCAAAATCATGTATAAAGATGTTGAACAAAACAGGTCCCAGGACAGATCCTTGAGGCACTCCACTTGTCACTCCTCTCCAAGAGGATGAGGAACCATTCACAAGCACTCTGTCAACCAGTTACAAATCCACCTAATGGTAACAGGTTCCAAACCACATTTTACCAACTTGTCAACAAAATAGTATGTGAAACCTTATTAAAAGCCTTACTGAAATCAAGATAAACGATGTCTACAGCATTTCTCTGATCCAGCAAGGTAGTCACTTTCTCAAACATCTTATAGGAAGTTTATGAAGTCCTATGAGATGGCAATCAAGACCGCAAAGAAAACATACTTTGCGGCTAAGATTGCATCTGCAAATTCGCGCCCGGCTCAATTATTTAGAATAATTCGGAATCTTACTACATTGCCACAGGGCAACTCAAAGGCTAAGGAATTGGAGATAGGCTGTGAGGCTTTTGCGAAATTTTTTGCAGATAAGGTCCAATCGCTCCGCCACGACTGCCCTGCCAATTTAGATGCAGTAAGTGAACTCGAGGACCAATGCGTGTCTTCTGATTTAACCCTGGATTGCTTTGTCCCGCTCAGCTTGAAGGAAGTCGACAGAATACTTGGCACTGCACGATCCACAACTTGCGATCTGGACCCATGTCCCTCCTGGCTAATTAAGGCCTGCCAGGAGGAACTAAGGTGTCCTATGCGGGACATCGTAAATCGATCCCTTTCAGAGGGTATTTTTCCAACACCCCTGAAAGAAGCAGTCATCCGCCCTCTCCTGAAAAAAGTTACATCAGACCCGGCCGAATTGGCACACTACCGACCGGTCTCAAATTTGCCCTTTTTGGGCAAAATTATTGAGAGGGCTGTGGCGTTGCAGTTACAGGATTTTTTGGAGGACGCTTCCACCCTGGACCCATGCCAGTCCGGCTTTCGCCCAGGCCATGGGACGGAAACAGTCTTGGTCGCCCTCATGGATGACCTCCGGCAGCAACTGGATTGAGGCGGCTCGGCAGTATTGCTGCTGCTAGACCTGTCGGCTGCGTTCGATATGTTCGATCATCGGCTGCTGACCCGCCGCCTCGCCGACGCAGGAATTCGGGGGCTAGCCTTACAGTGGCTCTCCTCCTTCCTTGAAGGTCGGGGACAAAGGGTGGCAATTGGAAGGGAGCTGTCTCAGAGACACCCACTTTATTGTGGGGTGCCTCAGGGGGCAGTTCTCTCCCCGATGTTGTTTAACATCTACATGTGCCCCCTTGCCCAGATTGCACGGAGGTATGGGCTTGGTTGTCATCAGTACGCTGATGATACCCAGCTCTATCTATTGATGGACGGCCGGACTGGTGATGTCCCTATAAATCTGGACCGGGCGTTACAAGCCATGGCTGACTGGCTCAGGCTGAGTGGGCTGAAGTTGAATCCGGTGAAGACTGAGGTCCTTTGCGTGGGCCGGGGCAGACCAGGAGGGGAGATCACCCTACCGGCTTTTGACGTTGCGCCACTGATACCAGTGCGCAGGGTCAAGAGCCTGGGAGTGCTACTGGAATCCTCTTTATCAATGGAGGCCCAGATAGCCGCCACGGCTAGATCCGCCTTCTTCCATCTTAAGAGGGCGAGGCAGTTGGCTCCCTTCTTGGAACGCAGCGACCTAGCAACTGTGATCCACGCAATGGTCACCTCGAGACTAGACTACTGCAACTCCCTCTACATGGGGCTACCCTTATGCCGAACACGGAAACTTCAGGTAGTGCAGAACGCGGTGGCCAGGCTGCTGCTGGGACTACCTCGGTGGGAACACGTGCAGCCTGGACTGCGGGACCTGCATTGGCTGCCGGTTGTGTACCGTGTTCGCTATAAGGTGCTGGTTATTACCTTTAAAGCCCTATATGGCCGAGGACCTGCCTACCTTAGGGACCGCCTCCCCCCATATGTTCCCCAGGGAGCACTGAGATCTAGCTCCCAGAACCTCTTAAAAATCCCTGGGCCAAGAGAGGCTAGACTGAAGACAACCAGGGAGCAAGCCTTTTCAGCAATGGCCCCTCGATGGTGGAATCAACTTCCAGAGATGGTGCGAGCCCTGCGGGACCTGAACCAGTTCCGCAGGGCTTGCAAAACCTCTCTGTTTCAGCTTGCTTTTGGGACAGAACCTGGCTAAACGGATCTGTAGCCATCCAGCCATCTTGTGTATGATTATGATCTATAGCACTTTATGGCACCGTTTTATCTATTTAATTAACTATGTAACTGAATTGTAATTGAATTGTATTTTAAAATTGTTTGTTTTACATTGTATTTTATTTATATCACGGTGTTCCGTGTCTGTGAGCCGCCCTGAGCCCGCCACCAGCGGGGGAGGGTGGGATATAAAAATAAATTTATCTTATCTTATCTTATCAAAAAAAGAGATCAGGTTAGTCTGACATGAGTTGTTCTTGAGAAACACATGCTGGCTCTTAGTAATTACAGCCATCCTTTCTAAATGTTCCAGTACTGACTGTTTGATGAATTGTTCTAAAACTTTTCCAGGTATAGATGTCAAGCTGACAGATCCTTCTTTTTCCCCGTTCTTGAAGATGGGGACAACATTCGCCCACCTCCAATCTTCTGGCACCTCTCCTGTTCTCCAAGAATTCTCAAAAATAATAGCCAGAGGCTCAAAAATTATATCCACAAGCTCTTTTAGAACCCTTGGATGCAGTTTATTTGGCCCTGAGGACTTAGTTTCATTTAAAGAAACTAGATGTTTATGTACTACCCCTATGCTGATCCTAGGTTGGAACTTCATACCCTCATTATATGTTCTGTTTTTGCCATGTTGAGCACTGTTTTCCTCAGACTGTTTCCTCAGAGCACTGTTTACCTGTTACAATTTCACTTTCCTGCCCTTGCAGTGGGCCTACCATGTACTTGCTCTTTTTCTTGCTCTGGACATAAGAAAATAACCCTTTTTTGTTGTTTTTAGCATCTTTGGCCAGCCTAAGTTTATACTGAGCTTTAGCTTTCCTAACTTTTTCTCTACAAGCACTGATGATTTGTTTATCCTTGGTTATAAGGTCCTCCTTCCAATTTCTAAAGGAGTCTTTTTTATTTCTCAAGTCTTTAGAGAGTTGTTTATGGAGCCAACTCGGCTTCTTCCATTTTTTCTTCTCATAGGAATCGTCTGTGATTGCACTTTTAGTATTTCACTTTTAAGAAACTCCCACCCCTCCTTAACCCCCTTCTTCCTAAGTATTTCTGTCCATGGGATTTTACCCAGCATAGTTCTAAATTTGTCAAAGTTGTCACCCAAAAGTTTTTGTCACCCAAAAAACTTGCTCCAGCTGAAGGCTGCTTCAGATTGTTCAAGCTCAACTTAACTGGGAGTTTGTGCAAAGGAAAGGATATCGACAAAATCTACAGTATTCTCTACCACTATGTTCTCATTTCACAAGGTTTCATTTATCTCGTTTAGCATTCATGGTCCTCATTATAATCAAGAGCATATGGTTATTTCCTTCCTAGAAGAGTGTCATACAAATAACTTATTTTCTCAAAGCATCTCTTTTTCTTCATTCTAGATGATGTTCCTTTCTATGATTGCAAAATGGAATAAGTGTGACTGATGAGCAATGCTTTGAAAGTAAATGTAACTCAGTGACCTAGCAGATAGAGATATATCCTTCACAAAAATTTGGACTAAGCCAAAACTCACAAGCATAGATTAGAGAATCTACAAAGCTTTGTAACGTACAGATATTTAGGAAGGGTGAAAATCAATGGCTTTATCTCTACAAAAATCAGTTTTGCTAACTTTACTTGGCCAATGTGCAGTCTGTCAAAATATCATTAGGCCATGCTTCATGAACTGAAGAGCATCTTCAGTTGTGCAATTCTTTTTGTGCTTAAAAAAGTTCTAATAATGGGTCCAAATTTCTCAGTCTGAAGTTCACAAATGTATACATAATCTTCCATCAGCCCATTCCAAAATCCCAGATAAATAGCTGTGGTAATAATTTTCTCTTTGGTTCCTTTACCATTTATTTATTTACTTCATTTATACCCTGCATTTTTTCCAGTGGGAAATCAAAGGGGTGTACATCATTCTCCTTTCCTCGATTTTATCATCACAAAAATTCTATCATGGAGCCTGCCCATCCCATTCCTATATCTCAGAATATATTAATAGTTATATAGGTGATCCTACCTTTGCAGAAGGAAGCAGAAACCACTTTCCCTCTCTCTAAATAAAACAAGTAAAGGCCTGTATAAAGCACAGGTAGATTGACATATAGATGATACTGAGCCATGTATGCCAAATACTTTACAAGGAAGAGTTTGCTATCACTTGAACTGTTGTGTTTCTCTGCAGCTGACACAGCTTCTTCATTTCAACCAATAGCAAATTCATTCCATAGTCTAGATTGTGTGGACAAGAAAGAGAAAACTGAGTGCACCTTGGTTCATTAAGGGCGTTTTTGCATTGACCTTACTCGGGAGCGACGTCCCTCTTCACCGTGCAGCGTCTGCGTGGATTTCGCACTAATTGCTCCGCAGAACCCGGAAGAGCCGCAAAGTCCCGCGGCTTTTGCGTCAAAAATGTAAACTGGTTTTTGGCCAGTTTACATTTGCGACGCAAAAGCCGCGGGACTTTGCGGCTCTTCCGGGTTCTGTGGAGCAATTAGTGCGAAATCCGCACAGACGCTGCATGGTGAAGAGGGACATCGCTCCCGAGTAAGGTCAGTGCGAAAACGCTAAGTAATTAATACAAGAAGAACCATTGTTACATGAATAACGGCAGCAAGATTGATTTATACTTGAGAAAATTCTCCCCTGTATGTAATCCTGCTTAGTCTCCCCTCCTTCTTTTTGTGGATATTCCTTCTTTCTCTCCATCATGGCCGTCTGCATGGCTGGAAGGGTATATCACTTTATACAGCTGATATTAGGAGGAATTTGAATTTAAAATATCTCTCAGATGTATTTGTCCCAATTCCCTGATCCTCAACACACCCAATTTATAAGGTGTCATGGAATCAGAGTGGCTTCACTTTGTATCAGACCACTTCTGTTCATGATCAGCATTCTGTACATTTTAACAAGATCTGCACATTTAGTGCCTGGTGGTACTGCATTCAGAATGCCCAAGGCTGCAAGACAGCACTTCCTTGAATGTGTGTAGATTACTTTGCCCTAGCAAACACAAGGGATGGTGTATGTGACATTTTTTAAAAGAACCAATAATATGTTACATTTCAGTACTTAATCCCTTTTTGTCACAATTCACATTTATTGCACCTATTTCATTTAACTGCAAATAAAAGCTGACAAGCTGCTGCTCTGCTGTTGGCATTTTAACCAGCACACAGGAAACATGTGGCATGCTTCTGGCTCCATGAGGGTTGGTGCATTCAGAGCCTTTATATCCAAAGGGAGATTGTTTGAATTTTTTCCCCTTCTGAAAATGAATGAGATTTCTAAATAGTTTCATCAAGGCAACAAAGCTGTGTAACCTGAAGGATAAAATAAGCTCTCATTCCTAAAGAAGGAAAACCATGTTTATATTATTGTTCCAAAATTAAATAAAGCATCAGATGATAAGATTTTATCTGAAAAATATTCTGCATACCAGGATAGCTGTAAAATACAAAGCCATTTATTGACCTGTTGTGTTTTCTTTATTTCACAATAAAGAATCTATGTTTCATTTTACTCACAAAGGCAAAATCAATCAGAGATTGCAAGAGCTTCACAGTTAGGCATCATGGTCATTTTTCTCTATACTGCTGAGTAAAGCCGGGAGACAAATTGATCAGATGCAAAGGGCCTTGTATCTTTATATCAGCCAGAATATCAGAAGATCTAGCAACGGTGATGTTCACTTTTCTGCTTAGCTATTCAGGGACATAAGAACCTACTCCTATATTTTCTGTTTCTGAGGTCAAGCCAGGAATTTTCCCATGTAGGGTGTATGCAACTTGGATATATATTTATAGTCTAGTCTGATGCTATTGCATTAGACTGAGTCTTAATAGGATAAATGGCATTGTAGAAAGAATGATCTCACCCTCCCCACACTAGTGCTACATATTGGATCTTCTTTCACCTAACTTACTTCGATTTGGAATGTGCATTTGTTTGAGATGCCATGGTGATGGTTTGCATTTATATTCAGTGAATGAAATAAAGATATTAACTTCCAGTTGCAAGTGTTGAATTGGTTATATTGTTGTGTAAGTGCCATCAAGTTGCTTCCACTCCATGGTGACCCTATGAATTAATGATCTCCAAAACATTTTGTCATTAACAGCCTTGCTCAGGTCTTGCAAACTTCCTTTATTGAGTCAATCAACCTTAAGTTGGGTCTTCCTCTTTTTCTGCTGCCTTTTACTTTTCCTAGCATCATTGCTTTTTCCAGTAAGTTTTGTGTTCTCGTAAATTGGTTGTATTACTGTGGTTTAACCAATACAAAATAGAAGGAAGTCATTGTGAGCATGATTTAGCACACATGGAGTTTAGCAAATGCCAAACAAAATCTTATGGAGGCCATTGTTGATTTCCTTACTAGTGGTTCAATTTTCCACTTCCCATGGCTTACTAGATTTATTGAGTAGATTGTGTTAATACAGTAATTAATAACAGCTAAAACGATTGTCCCTGTTTCCATCAGAATCCTTGTATTTTTTTGCTGGAATAATACCTTCGGGCATCTCAGATATGCTGCAAATAGTTCTGACCTCACATCAAATGGTAGGCAGCCTTAGTTTTAATTTTGATAACTCACAAAATTTAATTGGGAACCAAATCCACTGAACTGGAAATATCTATGATTATAACACATCATAGGTATTCATACATCGGAAGGACTGGTAGACAGAACAGAACCTTAATCCAAAGTCTTCTGAAAAATTGGTTAAGGAAAAAGTAAAAGCCTAGTTTTTCTTTTCCTTGTGATTCTTTCTATATTCTCTTTAAAATCTCCAAAATTATTCTTTGGAGGACAAAAAGTGAGCTTTGAGAATAATTTGAGCATAATTTCTCCAAATGGTCCACTGAGCAGTGAAGGGGCAAGTCACTTTTGTCAGTATAGTGTCCTTTTCAAAAAACGTTTGTTTGTTTATTATTTTAGATTTCTATCCACCTTTCCCAAAAATGGGCTCAGGGTGGGTCATATCAATAAAATTTACATAAATATAACACAACTAACTGAAACAGCCAAAGGCAAATTTCAAATTTACAGAAGTAAAATTCCAACAACAGCCAGTCAAAAACCTAAATCTTGGCTGCCACAGACAAATAGCAGCGATCAAAGACAATACCTGCTCAGCAGATTCACACTAGGGCCTGCATGTGGCAGGGAGGCCATGTTTATGTTTAATGATGTCCACCACCTCAACCAAAGGCCTGGTGAAACTGCTCTGTTTTACAGTCTCTGTGGAATTGCAACAAGCTCCGCAGGGCCCAGATCTTCAATGGGAGCTGGTTCCACCAGGTAGAGGCCAGGATGGAAAAGGCCCTAGCCCTAGTTGAAGCTAATTGACATCCTTTGGGCCAGGGACAACCAGAAGATGTTGTTCAGCAGAGCTCTCTGGGGTGTATATGGGGAGAGGCGGTCCCTAAAATATGCTGGTCCCAGGCCATTAAGGGCTTTAAAGGCCATTACCATTATCTTGAAATGGACCCAGTACTCAACTGGTAGCCAGTGCAACTGCCGAAGCACTGGCTGAATACGTGCCTGTGTAAAAGTCGCAGTCAGTAAGTGCACCACCACATTTTGCAACAGCTGGAGTTTCCAGATCAGATTCAAGGGCAAGCCCGAATAGAGCAAATTACAGTAATCTAGCCTGGTGGTGACCGTTGCATGGGTCACTGTGGCAAGATCCTGGGTGGAGAGGAAAGGAATTAGTTGCCTGACCTGCTGAAGATGATAAAAGACAGATCTGGCAACCGTTGTGACCTGGGCCTCCATAGAAAGCGAAGCATCCAAGATCACCCCAAGGCTTCTAACCCTCTAACCAATAGTGCCCCATCGAGGGTCAGGAGCCTGATTCCAGAACCAACTCCACCCTGGCTCACATCTTAGATGGATTAAGTTTCAACCGGCTCTGTTTGAGCCATCCAGCCACAGCCTCCAATGCCTGGTCAAGATCTACCAGGGCGAAGTCCAGGTGGCTGTCCATGAACAGATAGAGCCGGGTGACATCCCAGCCCATAACTCTGTACCAACTAGCAGCCAGAAGAACTTAGTAGCTTTGCTGATTTATAGCCCAGGTCAGACCCTGGCATCTTCATCTGAAGGATCTCAAATTGCAGCTATTGTGATAGACCTTTCTGTGTCTGAGAAACCCTGGAATGCCACTGTAAATTCAAGTAGACTATAGTGGTTCAGATGGAGAAGTGATCTGGTTTAGTAAAAGACAGTTTCATATAATCCAATGCAATTTCTCTTTCTCCAGCTCCCAACGGGGCTAGAAGCTGCTGTTGGCTGTGAGTGCTCTGAATTCTACCATCTTCGTGCTGATTCTTAATAGTATGCATTCATAATCCTTGACTAGTTTGTGTGTGCATGTGTGTATTATGTGGATACACATGTGTGTATCATTCTGATTTATGCTATTTTTCTGTATGGGAAAAGGCTTCACTTATCTCCTCTCCCCCTATCCTACTTAGGCTTTACCAGGACTTTTCAAATACTGATGGTTTTTTGGATGGTAGCTGTTAACAATATTCTACTTTAGTGCTGAGAAAAAATCAAAAGCTAAGCACATTCATTTACAGTTAAGCCCCCAACTCTAGTCACAGTTGACCAGATTATTTGAAAGAATCCTATATTTCTTCACTTTCCTTCTAATCAATAACTGTACAGGTAAATAGTTTTTAATAGCAAGCACAACTACTTTTAATACAGCTGGGTGATACATGTTGTGATCATGTCTTTTCCAAATAGTTAAGATTAATGTTACATAATTACACCCCAGAGATCCAAGTGTTAAACTAGCAATAGTCAGGCACTTACCCTATAATGATAAGGGACTACTGTACCAACAGCTATTCATGGTAAATAATCATCACCCAGTAATTAAGTGGACAGCAATTACCCAGCAAGTAAATGATTATTTGTTATAAGTTCCAGCTGTTTATATTATGACACAAGTGTTGATCGGTACTATATGACAAGAATGAAAGGGGCATATAGCCTGATTTTTTTTTTAAAAAAAAACCCCAAAAACTAGACCACTGGATAATGAATAAATATATTTACCATATAGATAAATCCAAGTGGGCAGCCATGTTGGTCTGAAGCAATAGAACAAAGTAGGAGTCTAGTAGCACCTTTAAAACCAATGAAGCTTTATTCAGAATGTAAGCTTTTATATGCATGCATATTTCATCAGGCAATAGAATGGGGTACAGTGAGCTGTGCTACATATAGCTGGTGGGCAGTTGTTTTTCCACACTAATGCTATCCAGACCAAATGTTCTTTCAATTTGTTAATTATACTGTTTTGCCATGGGAACTAACTTTATATCACTTTGCATTCTTAACCACCACCCACCAGCTATATGTAGCAGTACTCACTGTATCCCATTCCATTGTCTGATGAAGTATGCATGCATACGAAAGCTTACATTTTGAATACAACTTTGTTGGTCTTAAAGCTGCTACTAGACTCCTGTTTTGTTACATTTACCATAGCTTTGACATATATCACAAAGCACCAGAGATTAAACTTTACCTGTTTGCTGCATTCAGAGATGTTTGGACACTCACATCGTAGGACAAGTTCATGCACGCATACAATTTCTATAGATTCACAGAGCAATCCTGTGCCACACCTGTGCTGTGGTGGTTGGCTGCAGCACAATTGGAACCACTACTTGTCTCCCAAAGAAGAAAGTTATGTGACAGCCCCCCCAAACCAGTGTTGTTGAATGCTGCTATGCTGGTGTTTGTGGCCCTTCTACCAAAGCAATCCATCCTGGCACTGTTGCTATGTGGGGCAGCATGACAGACAAAGCAGGAAGGACAACTGAGAAAAATGAGTGGAGGAGGCCATGCTTAGTGGTTAGCACTGGCAAAAGCCAGAGAGGGACAGCCCAGAGAAGCACTGCTCCTCCCCTGAATCACATCCCGTCTTAAAGGTATCTCCTCCCACCAAAAGCTCAGTCCATCTATCAGTGCGAAGGGAGCCGTTCCATGAGCACACTGTGGAACTCTGAGTCCCTGCTGTGCACACAGAATGCAGAGGCCCCTGTGGGCCACAACCATGGATGTGTGGGTGTCATTCACCCACCGGCAGCAGTGCCATCCAGCAGGGTGCCCATGCTGTCATGGGGGTCCCCATGCCACTCCTGCTGGAGCACAAGTGAGGTGGGGCTGGGGGGGGTCCAGGAGGGGCATGAACAGACTCCAAGAAGTCTTCCAGCAGCCTCCTGATGCATACCTGATGCTTGCCCACATCCGTTGCAATGTGAGAAACCCCTCCAGATGCCCAGCAACAGCTGTCATAGATGCTGCCAGTCTCTCTGTCCATTGCTGGCCCTTGGTAAAGGCTTCTGTAATTGACTCAAGCAAGTTAGCCTGGAAGCTGAGAACAGCCTTGCAATGACTGGCTGGGCTGCAGCTATGGAAATGGAAATGTAGCAAATTGAGAGACGCTTGGAGGGAATAAAACACCTCAGAGTTTTAGTCTGGAGTTGGAGCTTGAGTACTAAACAGTGTGAAGACTGGGTACTTAAGCTGATCAGTTGTTGTGGAAGCAACTGGACAAGGAGCTGAGAACAGCCAGTGGGGCTGACTTCCTTGGTAGACAGAACTGGGCTAAGCTTCTGTCTGAGTGAGAGAGTTTTTGGTCAGAAGGGGGTCACAGCCAGGCACCTTCTGTGAGGAGAAACTCTCTGTGGGGTTCTGTCAGCACAACAGGGGCAGACCTGGTATAAACTGAGAACACTCCAATACGCAAATACTATGACTGGATTCTTGTGTCTAGAAAGGGATCCCAAGAGTCAGACTAGGAATCTAACTGGGACTGAGACACACCAGGAGTTGAGGGGCTAGTTAGAGCACTCAAAAGGCTGTGAGTCCAGTGAGCTAGTGTGTATGTCTGTGAGGGAAAAGTTATCTGGCACAAGTCAGGAGTCCTCAGTGTGTGTGGCAAAGAGTGAATGTCAGTTTATTATTTTTATGATTTGAGAAGCCTGAGCATAGGGCTATATCATCGTGACTGCATAAGCATTCCTAGTGCCCAGTAGGCACTGCCTGCCTGTCCAAAGTTTTGAATAATTCTAAAGCCTACCTGTTTGGTAATTTAAGAATCCTCTGCTTGTTCAGCCTGACAAATCTCTGGAGTTTAGAAATTGAGTATTTTACTAACCACCTGCCTGCCAGCTTATTTTATTGCTTTCTCTTATCTTTTGTGAACCAATAAACATTATTTTTGATTTTTGAATTTAAAACCATCTGGTGCCTAGTTTACTTTAATTCTAACAGGATTTCTGTGTGTGTGTGTCTGAGGGAAAGTGACTGGAGAAAAAATTATAGTGGTCACCTTCCCAAGCTGACCCTGACTGGTTCCTCACAGCTCCCCACCACTCACAATGGCTCTCCAGCTGCTCCCACTGAATCACTGCCCATACGGAGGGAAGTGTGGGCAGGATGGGCTGGACTGGACTTAGGCCCCTTCCCCTGGGACCAGGAAAGGGTCTAGGATCTCCCCTCCCCCAGGCCACCAGCTGCTGCTACATCAGGCCAAAGGGGAGCTGTCCCACCTCTCCTGTCCCCTCTGGCAGGACAGGGCTGCACCTTCTGGGAAAGTTGAGTCTGCTCTATGCATTGACTCCCCCTTGTTGACAAACCAGGTGATCCTGTGATTCCCAGCGATGATTTATTCCTTTCTCCTTAGTTGCCAGTCTGGTTGCCTTGCTGCCCTCTCAGCTCCATCTCCTCCTGACTGCCAATGTGGGGGCTGTGGAGAAAGGGGCATGATGATGGCAGAATTGTCCTCCTCTGTGGGGATGGGTGTTGGTCCTTGGCTGCTGTGGCCACTGCTGCATTCTTGGCCTTCCTCACTAACCTTGGAGGATGGCCCCATGACAGCATCCCCACCCTGTGAGTCACCTGTAGAGAGGATGTAAACCCCTCAGAAGACAGTGCTGACCTTGAACAATAGTGGGTGAAATGTCCTGGGACCCACAGCTGAGGCCAGGTGGGAACAGTACCCCATACACTCATGACACAGCACCACAGCCATCACAGGGGTACAACAGCTCTCACAATGCCCTCCACTCCAGACAAACCCTCCTCCACTGCCTCTTGTAAGGGACACCTTTGGCCATGATGGTTCAGACATATTTTTGACAGAACCAAACAAATTGTTTCAGCACTTTAAAGTGGACATCAACATTTAAACAGCATGTCCAAGGGCAGACACCCACTCTGTGACCATGTGCCAGAAGGTACGGTGCTGAGAGGTGGCAGACCTACTCCTTGTAGTGGCCAGGGTAATGCTTGCATGTACCACCACCAGCTTGTACAGCAGTGCCTTTTTGTACCACCAGCTTGTACCACTTCCTGCCCATGCCACCACCCATTCCAGGGGTTCACTACATCCATATGCTACCTGTGCTCTACATCTTGGTGGCATAGCAACAGTGGAGGAGGCATTGGGCCCTCCAATACATCTTGGTGGCATAGCAACAGTGGAGGAGACATTGGGCCCTCCAATCAGCACCCTTCATTTATTGGACGGCACCTGCCTTGATTGTGTCTGCCTCAATAGAGCCACCATCCAGGATCTGTGCGAGAAGCTGGGTCCAGCCCTCTATGGTCATACTCCTGCTCCTTGTGCCATCCCTATTTTGTATAAGATCCTCCTCTCTCTGAGGTTCCTAGCCACAAGATTCTTCCAGGGGGTTGTGTAAGAGGTCTTCAAATTATCCCCATTCCCAGGCTGTTGTGGCCTGCATAGCTTCCTGAATGCCATGCTCAATCACCTTCTGGAGCATGTGCTGTTTCTCACTGAGGAGGGGGACTTGGAGCCCATCAGAGCAAAACTTGCTGTATTCAGAGGATTCCACAATGTTGTGGGGCCTGTGGACTGCATACACATAGTTTCATTGCCCCTCAGGAGAAACCACAGTTATATTGTAACTATCACCACTTCTGCAACCTCAGTTTTAACTCTATCTTGGGGCAGCCTCCCTGTGACCACTAAAGCATCTTAATGGACCTCATGACCAAATTCCTGGGTAGCAGCTGCAATGCCCAGATCTTTGCAGTTTCTGGCCTCAATTGCCTGTTGGCTGCTTGGCTGGAGGGCACATGATGGCTTCCAGGGGAGTATGGTGGGATGGCCTGGCCAGCAGGGGTTAAAAGCTGGAGCCTCCAATGCCTCTCATTGCCAGATGGTGATTAGCTGTTCCACTGGTGATCGGCTTCTGGTGGGAGACTGTCTCAGGATGGAGTGAGAGGATGTAGGATCACCTGTGGCCCCACATACCTGAGACATCCCTTTAGGTTACTGGGGACCATTCTGGTGTGTCACACACTTCCAGGGCCGGTTGCTTCCCGATAGAGCTGCATAAACAACACCACATGTGGACTTGGCTGGCCCTGCACAGGGCTAGGGTGGGACCCAGCCTTCATGTCTAGGCACCATTCAACATTGCCTTCAGGGCCTCTGCTTATCAGGGGGACTAGTGAGGCCAATGGCATGAGATTGTGTGCCGTTCGACCTTGGACTACCCTCAGCTGTGGCCTAAGATAACTGCTCTCTGCCACCCATTGTTTTTCACAAAGCAGTGATCTCCTGAAAAGAGAAAGAAGAGGAGGAAAAGATTAGATTTATACCCTGTACTTCACTCAGAGTCTCAGACCAGTTTACAATCTCCTTTCCCTTTCACTCTTCACAACAGACACCCTGTGAGGTAGGCGGGGCTGAGAAAGCTCTTTTGAGAACTGCTTTTGAAAGAGTAGCTCTGGGTGACCCAAGGTCACTCAGCAGGTGCAGGTGGAGGAGTGGGGAATCAAACCCAGTCCTCCCAGATTAGAGTCCGTGCACTTCACCACTGCACCAAACTGAAATGGATGAAAGCAACTGCAAAGCAAAGAATTTTCATTTTTTTGAGCAGGAAAGGCATGGAACTTGGCAGATGACGAGCCAGCTGGCCGTTCTGTAACTTTCACAAGCATAATGAAGAAAAGGTCACAAGAACAACAACAAATATGTATCCTCTCATAGCGCAGAATCCCAGTTTGGAGAGATTGTAGAGGAGCAGATGGCAGGTGAGGTTCCCTGTGTGTTTGGTGTGTGAAGCTTGTAGGCGGTCCATTCTATACACTTTTGAAGCTGTGCCTGATATTTCCTCTAAAACCACTTTCTTGGCTTAAGCTTAGCCCTGTTGGGTTTGCACTGCCACAGTGGCTTTGGTTCTGCTGGGCTTGCAAAAATGCCCCTTCCACACACACACACTTTCATTTTCTACTGCACAGATTTTCAAGGACTTTCGTTGTTTCTGTGGGGCTTTTATTGTCCTTGCTTTTTGCTGTTTTTTCCTACTCCATTGGAAACAATGGAGGATTGGAGCACCTTCTTTAGGGGGCCATAACTCCTCACCTTGTGAATCCAGTTCTCACTAAACTTGGAGGCAGGTAAAGGAATGTCATCCAGAGATCTCCTGTGTCTCTAGCATGGTGTGTGTGTGTGTGTGTTCTACTGTATCATGAACTTCATGAACCAAACCAGTTCATCTAGAGCAAAACAGTTAGTGGCCATTCATTCTTCATAAACCATGCATACCACAAATGCACAAATAAAACCACATTTTTCTGGTTCATGCCCATCCCAAATTGTGTCCCAACATGAAGCAACTGTTCAGTAGCAACCATGGTGCCAGAGACCCTGAAACTAGCTTCTGCAATGAACTGTGCTGCCAATTTATTTATCAATTCAAGTGACATATCATAAGGCCTATTGACATCAGCCACACATCAATGACTCATTCACAAGTGCATCTTTGATATATGACATCATTATACATGCACTGTTTTGTATTCTGTACTTCGCCTTGAGTCTCGATGCGAAAGGCAGGCTATAGATAAAGTAAATAAATAAATCATGTGCTAATGATGTCTTTGTGCTACATACATTGGCCAAAGCAGACTGTTTCAATATCAAGTGTATATTTTATGATGTTGTTTGCTCTGGCTTGTTTAAATAACTTAAAAAAAATAAAGATCATGCTTTTAATAGTATTGACTGAGCTATGCTATTCATATGCCAATTTCACCGAGTTACCCCAGCACAAATGGGAGGCAATAGCACACTAGCTCACTTCTGAAACTATTTTTTCTTCAGTAAAGGAATATACCAGGAGTAGCAAAACTGTGGCTCAGGAGCCACATGTGGCTCTTTCACACATTTTGTGTGGTTCCCAAGGTCAAGGAGGAAATTAATGCAGGCTTCCTCTCAAGTAAGGATGCTTAGCATTAGAACTGATGCACAGGTAGGTGACTATTTCTGCCACATGTGAAGCAGGAAGGAGGGTAAATTGGCAGACTTGCAAGCTCTTTTCCTCTAGGAGACCTAGAGTGGGGAAAGAGAGCACAAGGGAGCCACTGGAAGAAGGGATGGAATTAAAGAGGGCAGCGCAGCCCCCCCACTTACTTTCATAGCTCTTATAGGAGCTGTATTTATTAACTCTGGTGTCAAGGCAAAGAGAGATTCATAATAATACAAATGTCAGTAATTTTTATGGTACATGTATGTTTCCTTCCCCACTGGTGCCAAAAATAATTCCTTAACCCTTCCCTATACTGGTTTTATGGGGACTATTATTCCTAGCTTTTGTTTTTAAATAAGTTTCCTTCTAGCATGGTCATGTAAAGTGCATGCGTATTTTACCTTTCATGAAAAGAAAGTATTAAGAGTTTTAATGAAGATGTGCATTTGTTCATGTCTTGCAGCTCTTGAATATCTGACTTTTATTCTATGTGGCCCTTACATTAAGCAAGTTTGGCCATCCCTGGTATATACACTATTCAATTTGAAGTTGCTTTGACAATTCATCAATTGGGAGTGATTGACACCTAGTTTAATCATTACACTTTGGATTGGATCTTGTTTTCAGGTGTGTTCTGCATAGTACTAACTGTTTGATTCTCTGGCCTCAATTTGGGTTACCCTCTGCCTTTTGCTGCCTTTTTCCTTTGTACCTATGTACATATGCATGCCCATAGTCTGTAAGATGTCATACGATTCTTTGTTTCTTAGGCTGTAACAGACTGGCATGACAACCCTTTTGGAATTTACAGATGTGGATGTGAATCCTGAACCCATTTGTAAATAAATTAAATTATATTTTTAATGATTTGAGATTTCATTTCTGTAGCATTAACTGCCCAGATGATATTTAAGGAACTTAAAAGGTATGTGATTGTCCTCTGTCTCCTAATATATTTTAGCCTGCCAAAGATTCTTACAATATGGTTTTGTGAGACAAGAAATGATTCCATTCATTTCAATCTACAGCATACAAAAGCATATTTTTATAGACCAACTGTATGCAGAACTGGCAAATTTAACACCAAGTGTCATGTTTTAGTAATATTGTCCATTGTCATAACAATATATTACTGGAATTTAACATTTTATCCATTCTAAGTTTTATTGTAACACCATATACCCAAAGTCCTGTTAATTTTAATGCAATCTCTGAAACCAGTACAGCCTTAAATCTGTTATCCCTTGCCTGCACATTTATTCCATTAAATCTTCATTTTAATTATCTTATTTTGTCTTCTGTCTTGCCTTACTAGGATTAACATTTTTCCTTTGTCTATTGACAAAGTCTTCAGCTACTGATAATTTGTAATATTTTCTTAATCCTATAGTAGTTAAAATACATGTACAGCTACTGATGGAAGAATTAATAGAACTCCTATATAGGTAACAGCAGCTTTTGGGTTGATTCCTCATGCAACTTATTCTTTAGTGGCAAAATTAAGTGGAGATATTGCTATTATTTTTTAAAAAAATTTACTACTGAAGGCATTTTCCAGAAGTTAAGAATATATGAATTTTAGGGGTGTCATGATTTCTATGACATAAATAAACCCTTGATCACTAATGTGCTTTGTTTGTATCTAGGGTGTTCTCAAATTAGACCTAGGCCTTCTCCAAGACTTCCATGTGAGATATTTTCACTTGTCTTCTCGTTCTTTATTTTTGGCCATTCTGGTATTCCAAAGAAATGAGTTAGTATTATTGGGCTTTGTCAAATAACGTCTGAGTGGAACTTAATATAAAAGCTCTCACCCCAAAAAATCTTTCACAGACAGTTTCCTCTCATACTACCACCAATGAGTGCTCTGATATTATTCAGCATTTCCTAGAAATATCTGGAGGGTTAGAATCAACTGCAAACTTTAGATCTACAAAAGCCACCTACAACAATTTGCCCAGTGGAGTGTAAATAGCAATGTGCCCAGTAGAATGTAGATAACAATATGCACTGCAGGCATTAAAATGAGCTTTGACTGCCATACCCACTTCCCTCCCTCAGAGGCAAGATTTTCCCTCCATTTCTTTTTCCTTTTTTGTTACTAAGCTGCCCTAGTTGCCTATTTTCTTCTTTCTTGAAGAATTCTGGCTGTCTAACCATCTTTTGGCAGCCCAGTTAGATCTTTTGGCAGCCCAGGAACCTGAGGAAAGGAATGGGAGCCCCCTTTAATTTGTACATCTTAAATGGCAAAATATACCATTTAAGATTGCTGACCAGGTTATTTATATAAAGGGTGAAAAGATAAGGGGCCAAGATGCAACCTTGCTTGATTCAAATAGCATTTGTTAGATGCCCCTGTTTAATACATCGAACCCTAATGGTTGTGTCAGTGTAAAGGGTTTGTATCAAGAATAATAGTATCTTGTCAATTGTTGTACTGCTCATAGGGTTGCCAATCCCCAGATGGGGGCAGGGGATCCCCCAGTTTGGAGGCCCACCCCCTGCTTCAGGGTCGTCAGAAAGCGGGGGGAGGGGAGGGAAATGTCTTCTGGGAACTCTATTATTCCCTATGGAGATTTATTCCCATAGAAAATCATGAAGAATTGCTCTGCGGGTATCTGGGGCTCTGGGGGGGCTGTTTTTTGGAGTAGATGCACCAAATTTTCAGTATGGCATCTAGTGCCTCTCCCCAAAATACCCCCCAAGTTTCAAAAAGATTGGACCAGGGAGTCGAATTCTATGAGCCCCAAAAGAAGGTGCCCCTATCCTTCATTATTTCCTATGGAAGGAAGGAATTAAAAAGGTGTGCCGTCCCTTTAAATGTGATGGCCAGAACTCCCTTTGGAGTTCAATTATGCTTTTCACACCCTTGATCTTGGCTCCACCCTTAATGTCTCCTGGCTCCACCCCCAACGTCCCCAGATATTTCTTGAATTGGACTTGGCAACCCTAACTGCTCAGTTTGTCCCAAAGCCTCGCCAGAGGAATAGAATCAAATGCAGATTTTAGGTCTACAAAAGTTGCATACAACAATTCACTGCTATTGTATTCATATCTGTCTATTAAGTGTGTTAATATCATAATATGCTCCCAAAGTGGAGCATTCTTCTCTGAATCCAGTCTGTTCATCTACACTGAGCTTTTCAGAATCCAGCCATATTCTGAGTCTCTCAAGGAGGTGGCTTGCATATAACTTCTCTAGGATGCTCAATAAGCTAATTGACCTGTAATTCATTGGGTCATTTCCCCCCACCCCCTGTTTTTTAAAAAGGAACAATCATTGCATTTCTTCATATATCAAGAATGTCTCCAGTCAAATTGAGGTAAGTGAAGAGAACAGCCAAAAGAGGGGCTCACCAGGTTATGTTCTCAATCAATAGTTCTGGTGGAATAAAGTCTTCTTAATGTAAACATTGCAGATAAGTCAATTGAACATTTAAACCTTTGCTGGTACTAACAATGTTATTGTGATTTTAACATAGAGATTATGCTGGTTGTATACTAAATAAACTGATGAATTAACTTAAATGGCACTTGAGGCATTTTGAAATTCAAAAATAACAAAATCTTTTATTTAACATAAAGGGGAAATATCAGGTGAAATTAGGGACTGAAATTTCTGAGATAAAACCAGTACATGCTTGGACTTTAGTTCTTATGTTTTGGGCTAAGGAGAGTTTCTTAAGCTATTTAGAGTTACTTAAAATCTCTCTGTTAGAGGTTTTTGTTCCAATGTCTCCCAAATACTCCAGTACATTTTCTTTAATTATTCACTGACTCTTTTGGACTCAAGAAGGCTGGCAAACTCTCTCCTATACCCAACCCCCTTCTCTAAACAAACCAGTACTCTTCTTGAGTTTTAATTGACTCTTGAGATTTCACAAGGCAGACTTTAACCACATCAGACCAGAGATCTCTCCACCCTTCAGCACTATCTCCCTTTTCTAACTGGGTAGGGAAAATTATTCTTTCTCTAGAAGTCCTATCCCCTTTTCTTGGCCCAAATGGGAATCTCCATCTAACTACCCACTCATCCTTGCCAACTTTCCCCAGTTCTCCTGTCTATATTAGCCGCCCTGAGCCTGCTTCGGCAGGGAGGGCGGGATATAAATAAAATTTATTATTATTATTAAACTGCTCTCAGTCAGGGCTGAATTTCAAATGAATTCTCCTCCTTGGAATTCAGTTCTAAAGTCTTTGTTCGACTGATGTTAACCAATCAGATTACGTGGTGCAGCCTGCCACTCAAGGCTCTCTGTTTCTGTAATGAATTAACCCTTCACAGTCCTTTACTTCATTTGTATAGCACTTCTAAGCTTTTAAAAGTGCAGTTCATCATATGAGCATACCTTGAGAATGCATTTGTAGAAAGCTCTGCTCACACATTCAAAATTCCCCACACAAAGTAAACCCAATAGAGAGGCTATCTAGGAGGAAATTAATGTATTTGTGGGAGTGTCCACAATGAAGCCCAAGCCCCAAATAGTAATTCCTCACTGTTTTGAGAGACACAAATCACCTGGTTGTGTTTTCTAAAGAATTGGCCATCACTGTAGATGCCCCAGTTATATTGCTTCCTTCACACAACTATGGCAGCAGAGCAAGTCTGCATGGAAGATTTATAAATGAATGGACCAGAATATAGTTCTCTCTATAGTCTGTCAGTTGGATATATAAGCAGCTAATATGAAGAAAATGATTAAACTTGCCAACAAATTATATGAATGCCTTATACATTCAAAGGAAAATATGCGGGTGAACCCTCTCATTTGAAATGATGCGGTTTCAATTTACATATTCAGTTATTAAATCTTATAGACATAACTTTCTGGATATGAAAGACTCTCTGGGTTAGGTAGGTAAGTGAAATAAGATCCCAGATAGCTAATATTTGATTATGGCAAGGAGCTGCTCATTGTAATCATTCCAACAATGTTATCATTCCAACAACAACAACAAAAGAACCATCAGCAGCATTTAAAAGTCTTCTGACCAAAACTTCAGCCACCCAAATATTAATAGTTAAAATCTGGCTAGTTACTTGTGAAACACTAATTACCATCATTTTGAACATAGGATGTAGCATTGTTTGTTGGAGGAACTGTTTTAATGCCTTTAATATTATTTTAATCCTACTATGTATGTATTTGTTTTTGATGTCAGTGACCCTGAGCCCTGCTTGCAGGGAAAGGCGGCCTAGTAAATTGAGATAAATAAATAACTTCACAATCATTAGAGCTTTTGATAGGATAATCCAAAGGTCAATATTGGAAATTAAATATTTGGCATCAGAATTAATTTTGGTGATTCCAAAGCTGGTTTTGAATGTAGCATTCCTTTAAAGAGTAACAGTTGTATTACAGACTATGGTAGTACTAACTATAGCCACAGTAGCTTCTTGAAAGCAGTGCATTATATTTTCACACTACATATTCTATATGCATATGAGTTTATTACCATAACATGTCTCTGACTCAAATCTTCCTCTCTGCAGAGCTCAGAAAATGAAAGATGACCTCTTGCTTTCTACCTGCACATACAGTACTGTTATTGTATTTCAAGAGAGACAGTAGAACAAGCACTGTTTCGAGGAACATAGTATACATGATTGATAAGCACAAAGCAAGCGCTTACTGAGGTGAGGTCACAGAGTCTCAGCAATTTTATCACCAACCAGCAAGCCTCATTTGACAATACACCTAGGACTCTGAACTCAGGAAAACTGGGTTTCAAGCAGAGGCTAGTGGCACAATTTTGGGATAATGAGCCAATAATATAATCCACTTCTGCACTTGTTTAGGGAGGTGCAGATAAGAGGCAGTTGGAAATGTATCCCTCTGTGTTGCCTGGTTACCATTTCTGAAAAGCCCTGATGGACATGAACATTAAAATGTAAGTGCTTGTGGGGAGAGAACTCAGAAGGCATAATATCTGGCTAGTTCCTCTGTACTCCACAGAGTTAAATCAATTTATACTAGCCAAAAATCTGTCACACATGCATTTAAATCACACTGAGATAGCATATGTGCCGAGTAATAACATTCATCTGTGATTATAGTCCAGTAGATATGAAAGATGATAGCAACAGTGATGTCTATGATAATGAATATTCTTACCAAAACACACAAGAACACATTTGCCTTCTCTGAAGAGTTACAATTACATGATATAGAGCTTGCCTTGAAGAATATTGAGAACCCACAGTTCAATTTGATGCCTAAAAGCATTTTTTTCATTTTTGGAGTGATGTAGCGATACCATTGGTCAGTTTGAGAGTTTTGCCTGTACAATGAATAAGAGTTCAATTAAAAGAAGCAAATGACAATGATCCTTTAACAGGATGATGTTCAACAAAATGTACCCTGCCAGAGTTTGTAATCGTTTGGGTGGTAGCCAGCCTAGGTAGCACTCAGAATCCATATAAAGAGTATTTAAAGTATGCTAGAAAAGCTTTTTAATTTGTTACTCCACAGATCATTTACACTATCTGCATAGCAAACCATGAGTTATAAAAGTGACTGTCTCAAATGAGACATGTACGGAGAACAGTACGGAGAACAGTACAGAGTTAATTCCAGAGCTTTTTAAAAGCATAGGATTGGTCTTAACATTATTAATATTTAAATAAGTTGCACATCAAAGATAGACTGAGTAAAATCTCCTACGGAAGATGCTGTTCACCACACTGATGGAATTGAGGGAGCCCTGTATCATAAGATTATTGACATGATGCTAGGTTATTGGAGAAACAGTCCAAAAAATTTCTGGCCATTTTTTCCTGTCTTGTGTTTTCTTTGAGTTTCTTTTTTTGAGATCCTTTATAGATTACCTGGCATACCCATTCAGTCAATAGTTACCTCTGTTTCCCATTATGCACGTGTTACAGAGTTCCAAATGTTTTTTTTCTGAAGCAGCCCCTATACGTGTGTGTGTGTGTGCACGTGTGGGTCTTTACACACTCCACCCACCACAAAACAAGCAGTAATCTATTCCACTCTCTGTTAGTCTTGGTTTACCATATAGACTGCTCCAGACCAATGTTTCCTCTAAGTTGTATTAGTGTGAGCTAGCTCACAGTTTTTTGGCTCTGGCTCACATGTTTTTGTTTTGGCTCAGGAAAAATGGCTCCATAGCAAATTAATTTATGCAGTAGCTCACAACTTTAATGCCAGTAGCTCACAAAGTAGAATTTTTGCTGGCAAAATCCCATAGCCTAGCAGGAGTATTATTCTAGACCAATGAATATGTGACCCTTTAAATATGTATCTGTGAGAGAGAAAAGAGAAGGATTTCCACTTCTCTTGTAAGGTGGTCTGTGCTTAGAGTGGTTAACTCATAAAGTTTCTCAAAGGGAAATGTGGCTGGCAACCTGTTTTTTAATCTATGGCTAGCCAGACAGACCATGCCACTCTTATTTTGACATTACTTCACTGGCTGCAGATTAGTTTCTGGATCCAATTCAAGGTAGTTCTTACCTTTAAAGCCCTTTATAACCAGGGCCCACATACTTTTAGGTACTGTTGTTATGGTAAGAGAAATTTCTTTTTTCTGAAATTCATTTTTTGAGGTGTAGCCACTGATTCCTCTTGTATTGTTTTCTTCTTGTTTAAAAGAGGCATTTCTCTTTCTCACTGAAGAAATGGCAGTGTTGAAGGACATACACTATGGTGTCACACCCCAGCTGAGCTCCCTCCCCTCCCTAAACTCTTCCATCTGCAGGTACCACCCTCAAATTTCCAGGAATTTCCCAAGCCAGAGTTGGCAACCATTTATTATTTATTTATTGAATTTATATCCTGTCCTTCCCATGAACAAGGTCCTACCTGCTACCTGCTTTATATTTCTTGTTTTAATATTTATTTTAGCAAATTGTTTTTATATCGTTGTTACAATATAAGATGGGTCCTAAAATCTTTAGGAGAAAAGTGGGCATATAAATATTTAAATAATATATATAGGAATTATAAATTGTACAAGATTTTGTGTGTATGTCTGTGTGTGCGTGTATGCAGATACAAACTAGTACTGGGGAAATCTACAACCTACAGAATCCTGAGAACTAAAGGAAAATATACTTTATTGCTAACTAAACTCATTTAATCTTCATACATCTCCCCTAGCAATATCATCCTTATCCCTTACCCCTAGCTAGTATTTTGGTTAGGAAAAACATAACAAAGTCTTGTTACTTTCTGGATCATGTTGCAGGGATACTGGCTCTGGCAGTAGTGGAATGAAGCTAAACAGGACTTAAGCATAACTAGTTTATTGTCTCAGAACACAACTAACCACAAGAACAGGATCTTCACCCACTTTTCAAAACTACAGGGGATGAGGAGGTTCAAAGAACCCCAGCTGAAAGATACAATGCCCTCTAATATTCCTCAGAAGTAGGCATTT
The DNA here is from genome assembly GCF_032191835.1 of Heteronotia binoei. Classification (NCBI taxonomy): domain Eukaryota; kingdom Metazoa; phylum Chordata; class Lepidosauria; order Squamata; family Gekkonidae; genus Heteronotia; species Heteronotia binoei. The sequence goes on along the minus strand of NC_083228.1, from coordinate 70,767,668 downwards.
TTCATCTAAGCAGAAATTGTGATAATAAATCAAAACTTCCTCCAAAGGAAGGTTTGATAAATAAGACAGATAAGAATGTTGTAGCAAACTAAGAAGAGGATCGAGTGCAGAGAGGAAGGAATAGGCATCAGAATGGCAGGAATCTCCATTTATACCCCTTGAATTGAATAGCTGATGGTTCAGATGCTGTTGTGACATCAGTATGCTAATTCTCTTCCCCCATTCCCAGTCTAAGATATTTACATACTGAGCCTCACTCCATGTAATGGAGCTTGTGCTTTCTGAAAATGCAAACAGGTCTCTTTCTTCCTGAAACAAATGGCCTTTTTCACAACAGTATCTGCCTCATCTACACTTTACCCCCAGCAAACCACCTCATAAAAAAAAAGTCCGCCGTGAAACATTGTGATGCAATGTCACCCCAGAGTTGGAAATGACTGGTGCATGCACAGGGGACTACCTTTACCTTTTTCTGCCTCATTCTGAATTATACCAGTGGTCCATTATTATAGAATTTAGATAGCAAGGTTATACCTGACATTATGGAAGAAATTTGCATGTAAACACATCTTTTCCTTTCTAATATAGTTCAGGGTTTTGTTTTGTTTTAAAAACCTAACTCCTGCACACCATATTTTTAATGCCTATTGAAATCCCTTCTAACACCATCATTAACTTTGATGAAGCAGAACCCAGTTCCATGGTCCTAAACCAAGATTACAGAAATCTTTTACAGACCAGCATGGTGTATCAAACAAAACATTATTGCATGTGTATATGGTGCACTGATCTATTCAACAATAATGAGAAATGACAAATTTTCACAGTTGTGTGATCAGCTAATAGACAGCTCTGAGGGTGATATAACAAGCTGGTTTTTCAGTTGAGAACAAAATGGCGTCTATGACCTTTCAGAGAAGAGTGATGGGGAGAAAAGTAATGCAATGTGGCAGATCTTGCCCAGCAGAGATGCAGGGTGAGCCAACATAGCCCTTGTACCAGTGCAACCTCATGGCATAGTATAATTAAAGGCTGGGTAGGATAGCTGGTAAAAAATAAAAGAGGAAAGATACAATCTGACAGACATAATTGTGGAGAATATTGAGGATTTTATAACTTCCAGTCACTTACTTCCCAAGTATTTCATTTATCTGAGAACCTCTACTCTGTCTCTTACAAGAACGAATACTGAAGAGCTGTTAGTTGCTCAGCAGTTCCTCAAAGGAAGATGAAGAGAACTGATTAGACATCTGTGAAACTGTACATTTAGAAAATCACTAACCTTGACATTTCCTTTTTAGCCTATCATATTTTTAGTTTGCATTTTTTAGTTTGCATTAAGCTCAATTCTCTATTCCATATGGACACTTCAGATTACCTGGAAGAACCTGGAAACTGGAATCTGCCCAAGAGTCTATTCACTTCCAATAAATGGTGAGCTTATGTGGGATATAAAAAATGTTAAAAGAAAATTATGTCACTTTGTAATTAAGGCACCAATATGAGATATGGAACCCAGCTGAGAAATGCTGTTGGCCTTGTTTATTCCTTACATATCTATTAAGTCCTTAAGCTTTAATGTACTTATTACCCATAATCAACATCTTTCTGATTCCTTCAGAAGTCCTTAGTTGTTTCATCCATGTTAAACCTTCAAATTTGTCCTGAAATTTTGTTTTGGGAAAATTTTTGGGCAGCAAGTATAGTCATAGTCACTGTTTAATTTTTTATATATAAAATATTCAAGTAGTGAGTTACTGTTTTCTAAAAAGGAAATTTACAAATGAGATTTACAAATGGTACTATTTGAAAATTATTTCTAATGATCCAGTAAACTAGAACTATAGTCATCCGATGGCAAAACTGAAACTGAAGAAATCATTTAATGTATAGTGAGGAACCAGAAAGATGAAAAATGCTGTCAGTTTTATACCCCACTCTTCACTTGGAGTGTCAGAGTGACCTACAATATCCTTTCCCTTCCCCTCTCCACAACGGACATCCTGTGAGGTAGGTGGGGCTGAGACTGCTCTTGAGAGAACTGCTCTTTGAAAGAACAGCTCTGAGAGAACTGGGCTTTATTACATCAGACTTTTTACATATGAAAGGCATAATCATAGCACACTGTAAAGATATTACAATTGAAGTAGAAAACTGTAAAAAGTTACCTTACCAAAATGGGTTATATTACAACAAAGTTCATGATGACCCAGAGCAGTGGAAATTTTCTGTCTCTTGCTGAAATCAGGTCTGAACTGAGACACAAGCTTGACACACACAGGCCCACCAGAATGAAGAATGGCTAACACAAGAAGATTGGATTTATACCCCATCCTTCACTTGGAGTCTCAGAGTGCCTACAGTATCATTTTTCTTCCCCTCCCCACAACAGACATCCTGTGAGGTAGGTGGGACTGAGAGAGCTCTTGAGAGAACTGCTCTTGAAAGAACAGCTCTGAGAGAACTGTGAAAGAACTGTGATTGACCCAAGGTCACACCAGCAACTGCATGTGGATGAGTGGGGAGTCAAACCCAATTCTCCCAAATTAGAGTCCACATTGCTAACCACTACACCAAACTGCCTCTCTTCAGAGAGCAGTCAGAGCTATGACTGCTCCAAAGTTACCAAGGAAACTTCATGACTGGTCAAAGAGATACAGCTTATTCTGCACATTCAGCTCTGTCCAACACTGACCTATCTGTTTCAGCACATGAAAAGAAATTTGTGTGTGTGTGTGGGGGGGGGGGGGTCAATGAGCACCTCATCTTGCCTTTCATTTTTAAATTGCCCCTTTTTGGCTTTAAAATGACTGTGGCATCCCTGTGGCAGACATGAGGATGACAGCTTGCCTAATTTGGCCCTTGCTATTTGCTGGTGTCTTCATGTCTGTCACAGGGATTCCACTGCCATTTAAAAGTCTAAAATGGGCAATTTAAAAATGAAAGGCAGGACATGGTACTCTTGTCCCTCCCATACACATATTTTCAAGTATTGAAAACAGACACAAGATGCCCTAAATCTATAAATTTCTTGCAGAAACTCATTAGCAAATAAGTTTTGTAACTCATTAGCAAATAAGTTTTAGCTGTGATCACACATGCTAAATAATGCAGTTTCAATCCACTTTCAATGCACTTTCCAACTGGATTTTACTGTGTGAGCTGACAAAATCCAAATGTGGATTGAAACTGCATTATTTAGCATGTGTAATTTCAGCCTTTAAGTAGCTATATGAAGTACGAAATTTTGTCTGCCTTACAAAGATACGCTTGTAATTTTGGGCTCTTTGTTACTCTAAAAGTAGGGATGCTTTTTAAAGTTCTTGCACAAGAACCATTGACCTCAAACACAACACTCTGTTTACTTATAAATGGGTCAATGTGATGGTCTTTAACTGGTGTGTGTAATCTTGCGTGTGCTCAATGAGTCCTGGGCTATTAAGATCTTGCCCACCTCAAAAGATGAATTTCAGTTATATATTAATATATCTCTTGCATTAAATGCAATTCTCTAGGGCCAGAAAAATATAGAGACTTTTTAAAGAACTAACCTAATGGTGATACCATTCAAGGTTCTATGAAAATCAATCAGAAACGAAAAAGCACAACAGACAACATCCTTATGACCAACTTAACACAATTTATTCCTCATCCCACGCAAGTTTTTATATTAGTGAAATTCAGGTGTAATCTTATGTATCTGGGTCTTTAAGTGAAAACCTCTGACAACATGTTGTTTCAGGTTCACAAAACAGATCATCCATATGTATGAGGTATAATTCATATCAATTCATAATTATCTGGTATAAAATTCATTTTCTTGGTTGTTCAAGTAAAGTAAAATATTCAAAGGTAAAATGAAATGGCCATAATAAAAAGAATCATAATAATCACAGAGTGCACATTGTGTTGAATAAACATTCCCCAGTTCCTGTGGCAAAACTACATCTCACTTTTTAACAGACCCAAGTGTGTCTTTTTATTAATATTTGCAACACTCTTATGATTGAAAACATTGCTTACTTGGTATTCTAACCTAACCATGTTTCAAAAGATTACAATAGTGGCCAGAAATCAAGACTGTCATGATGATATGACTTGTTGCAATAATTAATTTAAGGACAACTCAGTACTGACTTGATAAGTCCCTCCTTTTCATGACACCATGTGCATTATTAATTGCAGATATTTGTTTAAATGATAACAATTGCAAAAATTGAGGATTTGGAATAGTATGTTATAGCTCAATCTCATCTGATCTTAGAAGTTAAGCAGGTAGCTATTTGGATGGATCACCAAGGAAGACTCTGCAGAGGAAGGCAATGGTAAACCATCTCTGCTCCTCATTTGCCTTTAAAACCCTTAGCTAGGGTCCCAGTAAGTCATTTGTAACTTGACAGCACATACATACATATAAAAGTGAACTAAGCATAACCTGTTAATTGACTTTAGAAGAGTAATTAATCCAAAGGATTAGCTTCAGAGGCTGTATAGATTGCTGCTCTATTGCTTCAGACCAATGCAGCAACACACCTGGATCTAATCCAAAGGAATTTCTTCTCACTTTCAACCTTCAACCAATTAAGCAATTTCTGGCTATTATTCTGAGAAGAGAGCAATGTCAGGTGCACTCTCCTCTCAGTTTCCATTTTCTGATGTGAGTGTTACATTTGTTTCCCTGGGGCAGTGAGAGACAGGATGGGGCCTGGAGCATTCCCAGATTTACAACTGATCTCCAGATTCCAGAGATCAGTTTCCTGGAAGAAAAGGTAGCTTTGGAGGGCAGACTTTATGGCATCACATTCCTGATGAATTCCCTCACCTCACAGCCTGCAGATCTCCAGAAATTTCCCAAGCCAGAGTTGGCAGCTTTAGTGCCTGCAACACACAGGGAGACAGCTGCTTTGTTTTTGCATATGAGACAACTGCTTTGCTGTCATGATTTTTGAAAAATGCTGCCTATGGGGACACTCGCTTGCTGTCCCTCCTTTTTATTGGTTTTGGGATAGCAACCAAATAGCAGAGGTGTGTTTACAGAGATTTAAAATATAAGAATGTTTAAGTACCAAAAAGAAAACAAGTATACATGATTTGTTCAAGCTGAGCAAAAACACACACACACACAAAAGGTAAAAATACACAGTCCTCTAAACCCTAAAATCTATATTCTAAACTTATACTAATTGACATTTAATAAGGCTACTGAATCTTAACGTTGCAGCAATTTAAAAGTCCATCATTATCTTTCTTCTCAGAGTTAGGACTTCTCTCCATTGTCCCTCAACACATGTTCAAGAGAGAGTCACTAGATAAAGACTTGGACCTTTGTTGCTCAACTCTGCCTGGCTAAAAGCTGTAAGAATAAGCTTCTTCCTGAAAGAAAGGAAAACTACAGGAGGGCTAGATCCAGACCGGCACTTTAAGCCAACACAGAGACAGCCACTGTGCAGCTTAAAAAATGCAGCTCACATGCGCACATCTGGCTAACAGTCCACTCCTGTACTCACCTCATCCCTCATTGTCCATAGAGCAACTTAAAAAACTACCATTTAGTAAGTGGTAGTAAATGGCAAGGTGTTTCTAAGGCACCTTTCCCTACCAACTGGAAGGCCAGGAAGTGCCCAGGGAGTGGCAGTAAGGCACATCAGCATTGTGAACACTCCTATGAGGCACCTGTGGCCTTTCCCTGTTCTGGTGGTGGGCTGTACCCGTCTTGATGCCCCAGGGCACTTCTGTTTCTGCCAGCTCACTTCCAGGTTGGCACGTTGCCACCCTGAGCTGATGGTCTCTCCTAAACACAGAGCAGTCCAGAATTTAGTAATTCAAATGGCTCTCAAAGAAAGAATGAAAAGATTTCCATCATACATTTTGCTGGGATGTCGCTTCTAAAGGGACATAGAGTGGCACAGCCTCCTGTCTAGAGAATAATTTCTTCTTCTCAAGGCAGGAAGACCAGAACAACATCAAAGGGGATGGACTCTCAGTAGGGGAGATTATAAAATTGCTAGTGTTTTACCAGCTTTGTAACCTAGGGGACAATTGTAGATTGTAGCTCCAATTAACAAAATGGATTTTAGGGTGGAGGGCTTTCCTCTACAAGTACTAAGAATAGATTCAGATTGGTAGCCATGTTGGTCTGAAGCAACAGAACAAAGTTTGAGTCCAGTGGCACCATTAAGACCAACAAAGTTTAATTTGGGGTATAAACAATCATGTGCATGCACACTTCTGGTATCTCACGATGTACAAGAGCTTATACCCAGAATTAAACTTTGTTGTTCTTAAAGGTTCCACTGGACTCAAACTTTATTCAAGTACTAAGAATGTTATTTAGAGAGGAGTTATAAGCCATATTCAGTGGGAGAACCTCTGTTCCTGTTAACATGACATATTTGGAGTTTAGAATTCTCTTAGAACTCTCTAAATTAAAATGCCCTGGAGCCACAGAATATTTTAGAATTAGCCTCATTGGTAAGTGGGATGGGGGAGAACATTTACAAAACAAATGACTGAACTCTTTAAACATACCATCCCAAATAAGCATAAAAGCTGCCAGGGTAGAACAAGCAATTGCAGATTGTTAACTTCCTCTTCAGGTTATGAGCTACAGGCAAGCTTGAAGCAGTATAGCTGCAGTCATAATCAACCCAACAGTAATTATTGTTTTTAAGACTTAATCAACTGTAGTTATTTGAGAATACAAACATTTCGTTGTTGCATCCACAGTGTGTCTGGGACCAAGGACAGGGAAGGGGGGCCTGCCCCTTCAAACTACTAATTGTTTATCTCTTTTCCACCCGGTTCCCAGAAGGGACATGGGTAGGTTGCCTAATTATTATTAATTAACTGTTGCTGTTTCCTAATTAATTAGATGCTGTCTTGCAGTCTAGAGGTTCTCAGTATGGGTTCTTCAATGCCAAAGTTATCCAGGAATTCCAGATGATATTAGTAGCTTTAAAACAACAATGACATTGAATACAATGTACATTCATACAAAAAAAAAAAGAATCTATATGCACAATTCCAGAAGAAATCATTTTCTTCAGTGTCCCCCAATGAAGAGACAAGAATATTGGGTTTAATTAGTTTAGTCATTGAATTAATTATTTATTCAGATCATGATATCATGAAATATGCTAACATATTTAAATGGGCAGACTGTGCTAGGCAGCCTGGTAATGGCAGTCTTTGTTGGGCAGACTCACCCTGATTCCAGACTTGAACTGCGTCTTTCACTGGCCTTGTTTATCATTGCCTGCACACAATATACCAAGAAATGATCACCTAAGGGCAATGAGTGCTCCCCACAGGGCTAATGCTTCAATGGAATTTTTTGATGTACTATATTTGACATCAAACTTGCTAAAAGGCAAGATATGCCCAGATGAGCACTCTTTGTAGGGATGGATATGAACCGAGAAGATGCAGTTTGGTTTGTGGTTTCTGGCTGAACCATGAACTGAACAATGAGTGAAACAAGAGGCTTGGTCATGAAAAAAAACAGTTTGTGGCCCCACAAACCCCATTGAAAAGAACCACAGTCTCTTTAAACATGGTTTGCAGAAAGCAAAAAACAAAAACAAAACAGCTGAGTGATGGGGAGCAGCTTGTGCCTCACTGCTAAGTTGTCTTGTGCAGTTCCTTTAAACTTTAAAGGGACTGCACAAGAAAGCCCCAAAAAAGCTGCACTGTTTTAATGGGACTGTGCAAAGACAGCTCAAAACAACTGAGTCACAGGAAGTGCCTCCTTATTGCTCAGGTGTTTTTCAGGATGTCTTCTGCAGTCCCTTTAAAGTTTAAAGAGACTGTATAAAATAGCCCAAAACAGTGGAGGGGAGTGCCTCCCCCTTTCCTATTCAGTTGTTTTTGTGGCTTTCACCAGGAGCAGAAAGCAATGGTTTTAAAAGAGTTCCTTTAAACCCCTGTTTTTTGCTGCATCCATGAACCACTGTGAACTGCCATGAATTGCATTAACAGTTCATGGAAGTTCATGATGGTAGACCAGTCATGAACTTCTGTTCATTAACCATGAACAGGGCAAAATCAATGATGAATGACAAATTGCCCCCCCAAGTCGGAATAAAGAGTCAGACGCAAGGTATTGGATATAACTAAGGGCCATTTTATGTATAAGTAATAAACGGCAAGGGCTTAACCAAAATTGCAACACAGTCAGGGCCAGGGGTCTTAACAGACACCTCCCTTGCCATTCAACAGGTGAGCGACCCAGCCCCCACCCAAAGCTGTACACCACAGCTCCTGCCAGGCCAGCACAGCAAGCAAGCAAGCCCAGAGGGCCCATCCACCAGATGCATGTCTCAGTGTAAGGAACCCTCCAGGTGAGCCCCAAAGGCTGGTCTGCATTCTCCCACCCCAGGTCATCCAGCCCAAAGGTTGATCCTGTCAGACCCCTAACCACCAAGAGGGGATGCTTTCTGGTCCTCTCCTAGCTGCACAATATCATAACCACAGTAAAACCTGCCAAAACTAAGACCAAGCTTCTGCTTAGGCCTTAGCACCCACTGGGAGGCCCAAAACCACCTGCAGCCCTTGCCAAGGTCTCTCAAGAAAAACATGTTACCCTTTTCAGAGAGATGCACCCCATCCCCTCTTAGAGGAAAGGAGATTTAAGAGAAATATCAGGATGGGGCAGATAATGGCCCAACCCCCCTTCTAAGGCTTTCCTAATTTCCTTGTTAGTCTTGTAACAGGCCCTCTCAATGCCTGCAGAGTCCCAAACACCACGCCAAACAAGGCAGGAATCATGGCCGACCAGATATTAATGGTCCAGGGCCATCTCTCCTTAATGACCCTATAATCATCCCTGGCCTGCAAGACTAACGCCTTGCCCTTTATGATTCCCAAATCTCAATATTGGTGTTGAATTGGGATTTAGGTAAATATCTGGGAAACCCAAATTTATTTAGCTCCATTATACCCTATGGTGTAATGGAGTTCAGAAGGCATTTAAACTTGAAATGTCTTCTGACTTCACTCGCCAAATTGCACCACCATGATGGCACAATTCTGTGAGTTCAGAAGACACTTAAACTTTAAATGCTTTCGAGCCAGAGGTCATTTTGTAGAAAAATAGATGGTGGAGCTCATTAGCATAACTCATTGCATATGTCGCTGCCCACCAGCCAAAAGAAACCCAATGCAAAAAAGGAGGCCCCCTTGTAAGTGAGACCTGCTTGGGCTGGCTAGAGATCCAGTCAGCCCAAGCAGACCTCGGGTGACCATAATGTCTGAAGGCCAGCCAGGGACATCTTGGGGGGGAAGGGGGGAGGCAGGGGTGTGCGCGCGAAGCGCGCCCGCCGCCGGAAACAGGAAGTGACGTCACTTCCGGTGACGTCACTTCTAGTGATGTCATGCCACTGCCAGAAACAGGAAGTGACACCACTTCCTGTGACATCATTTCCCCGCGACACCTGCCGGAAACGGGAAGTGACATCACTTCCTGTGACATCACTTCCCCCAAATGACATCATTTCCCCCAAATGCCACTGCCGGAAACAGGAAGTGACTTCACAGCACTTCCTGTGACGTCCCCAAAAATCCCCCAAATATCACCGCCGGAAACAATTTTGTTCTCAAATCCTGTATATACTTCATCAGTATATGGGATAAGGCACTTTCTCAACTGTGCTGCATAATGCAGCCTATTTATTTTGTCCTGTTTGCTCTGTTGGCTCTATCTGCGCCACCTTCATCACTTTCGGGGTGTGGATCCCCCAGTGGGGTGGTCTCCCGACTCCCTCCGCCGGCTGTTTCTGATAGCCCTGCGCCCCCTCTTTCATTTGATATGTGTCCCGTGCGGGTGCCACCCTCCTGCCGGGAGATGCCGCAAAATGAGCCCCCTTGAGGCTTATGGCGGCAGGGCTCGGGGGAAGCAAGCTAGACTGCTGTTCTTTTGAGGGGTTATAGAGTGTTTCGAGCCCGTCCCTGTGGCATCGGTCCCATCATTGTAGGGCCCAGGGGGGCGGCGCAGCGGCCCGCTGAAGCAGCCTGTCGGTCACTTCCGGGTTCCTGTCCTGCATCTCGACCTGTGTTATTAGTGACAGGCTGCTTCGGCGGGCCGCTGTGCCGGCCCCCTGGGTCCCACAATGATGGGACCGATGCCACAGGGATGGGCTTGAAACACTCTATAACCCCTCAAAAGAACAGCAGTCTAGCTCGCTTCCCCCGAGCCCTGCTGCCATAAGCCTCAAGGGGGCTCATTTTGCGGCATCTCCCGGCGGGAGGGTGGCACCCGCACGGGACACATATCAAATGAAAGAGGGGGCGCAGGGCTATCAGAAACAGCTGGAGGAGGGAGTCGGGAGACCACCCCACTGGGGGATCCACACCCCGAAAGTGATGAAGGTGGCGCAGATAGAGCCAACAGAGCAAACAGGACAAAATAAATAGGCTGCATTATGCAGCACAGTTGAGAAAGTGCCTTATCCCATATACTGATGAAGTAAATACAGGATCTGAGAACAAAATTGCACCAGAAGACACAAACACAAAGCTCCCTTACACTGAATCAGTGCTTGGGTCCACCAAAGTCAGTATTGTCCACTCCAGTCACAAACACAAAGCTCCCTTACACTGAATCAGTGCTTGGGTCCACCAAAGTCAGTATTGTCACATAAGAACATAAGAGAAGCCATGTTGGATCAGGCCAATGGCCCATCCAGCCAAACACTCTGCGTCACATAAGAACATAACAGAAGCCCTGTTGGATCAGGCCAGTGGCCCATCCAGTCCAACACTCTGCGTCACATAAGAACATAAGAGAAGCCCTGTTGGATCAGGCCAGTGGCCCATCCAGTCCAACACTCTGCGTCACATAAGAACATAAGGAGGGAGGGAGGGAGGGAGCGAGGGAAGGAAGGAAGGAAGGAAGGAAGGAAGGAAGGAAGGAAGGAGGGAGGGAGGGGAGGGAGGGAAGGAAGGAAGGAAGAAAGGAAGAAAGGAAGAAAGAAAGAAAGGAAGGGAGGAGGGAGGGAGGGAAGGGAGGAGGGAGGGAAGGGAAGAAGGAAGGAAGGAAGGAAGGAAGGAAGGAAGGAAGGAAGGAAGGAAGGAAGGAAGGAAGGGAGGGAGGGAAGGAAGGGAGGAGGGAGGGAAGGAAGGGAGGGAAGGAAGGAAGAAAGGAAGGAAGGGAGGAGGGAGGGAAGGAAGGAAGGGAAGGAAGGAAGGAAGGAAGGAAGGAAGGAAGGAAGGAAGAAATAAAGGAAGAAAGGAAGGGAGGGGGGAGGGAAGGAAGACCGCCCCCTCCCGCCAGCCCCCCCGCTTTCGGCCCCCACCCTCCCTGCTTACCTTCTTCCAGGGCGGGTGACGGCCACTCCTCCCGGCGGCTGGTGCTGCTGGCGAGGCTGGCGGCGGCTGCGGAGGCCGGGGAGGGCCTCCGCTGGTCTCTGGAGGACCTCCAGCGACCAGCGCCGGCCTCTCCGCGGCCTCCGCGGGTCGGCGCTGGTCGCTGGAGGCCCTCCAGAGTCTCTGGAAGGCCTTCCGGGACCAGCATCGGCTGCTGCGCGGCCTCTCCGCGGCCTCCGCTGGTCGCTGGAGGCCCTCCAGAGTCTCTGGAGGGCCTCCAGTGACCAGCGGAGGCCGCGGAGAGGCCTTCGCTGGTCGGCGCTGGTCCCGGAAGGCCCTCCAGAGTCTCTGGAAGGCCTTCCGGGACCAGCGCCGGCTGCTCCGTGGCCTCCGCTGGTCGCTGGAGACCCTCCAGAGTCTCTGGAGGGCCTCCAGCGACCAGCGGAGGCCGCGGAGAGGCCTTCGCTGGTCGGCGCTGGTCCCGGAAGGCCCTCCAGAGTCTCTGGAAGGCCTTCCGGGACCAGCGCCGGCTGCTCCGCGGCCTCTCCGTGGCCTCCGCTGATCGCTGGAGACCCTCCAGAGTCTCTGGAGGGCCTCCAGCGACCAGCGGAGGCCGCGGAGAGGCCTTCGCTGGTCGGCGCTGGTCCCGGAAGGCCCTCCAGAGTCTCTGGAAGGCCTTCCGGGACCAGCGCCGGCTGCTCCGCGGACTCTCCGCAACCTCCGCTGGTCGCTGGAGGCCCTCCAGAGTCTCTGGAGGGCTTCCAGCGACCAGCGGAGGCCGCGGAGAGGCCTCTGCCACCGCCGCCGGGCCCCGCGCGCGGGCGGGGATGGCGGCGAGTGAGGGAGGGAGCGTCCCTGCGTGTGTGCAGGGGCCCTGCGCACGCGCAGGGACGCTCCCTCCCTCACTTGCCGCCTTCCCCGCCGGCGCCCGCGGCCCACCGCCTCCGGGGCTGGCTAAACTGGGACCTCTAAATGGTCCCGGTATAGCCAGCCCGGGAGGCGGGAATAGGGGGCCAGAACTGGGACATTCCCAGGCGCCCCGGACGGTCTGGCCACCCTAGACCTCGCTCACTAGGGACTCTTCCTGGCTGCCCCCCACACACGATCAAAGGCCAGCAAGCCACCCTTCACCCAAAATCACATAAGAAGTGGAGAAAGCATGGTGCGGGCTTCTCCAGGGGTTAATGAGGGCTGCTGGGTATGTGGCAAAGCTCCTGAGGGCTGGCGGCCCACTCTCCTAATCCAGGGATTGTTATGCAGCTGCACATACTATTCAATGGACAAGGCAGATGGGGAGGAAGAGGGGGAATCTTCAGAAAGGTTCAGGAGCTGTGCTCCTGTGAGCTCCTGCTGAATTCAAGGCCTGCTTCTAGCTGTGCCTGAATTAAAGCTAAATAATATTGGCTTTTATTTGGGCATGGCTATTTCAGTAGTTGAATCAAAGTCTCTAATTTGATTTGGCTGAATAAAAACTGCAAAATACCAATAAGGTATTTGCAGTTATTTATTTGGATTGGTATATTCTGAGCACACACCCCTACTGACCTCTAATCCAATCCATTCTGTCGTAGGTGACTATAGGAAAGCCCCTCCCTCCCAATATTGTAGTCACAAAATCTTCCTTAGTGAACAATTTCCTGTTTTATTTTCAAGTCAAGTACTCATTTGACTTGCTGAGGTAATTCCTGGCCACTTTTCACCTTAAATGCAGAGGCTCAGCTGTTGCACTGGGATTTGCAAATCTGCCCTTAATTTACCTGTTTGAAACTCATAAGGTATATCCTTCTCCTGGCTTCTAAATTCATACCCATCTGCTAGAATGGCACTGTTCCCACTCAAGAGGTGAAAATGCTACTATTATTATTGCAAAAATGCCAAACAGAGTGGTTTCAATGAGTAAAATGTCATTATATCAATACATTTCATCCATTGAATGTTTAAACTGGGCAAATTTGCCTGCTCGTACCTAATCATATAGAGAGTACGAATTAGGCTCTGTTGAATATATGCCCATTTTGATTGTCAGGTCAAAACTTGGAAGTAGCACTTTCAGGGTCAGAAATATTTCTATTGGGAGTATGAAGTCAAAATTCAAAAGTAGCAAATTCAGGGTCAGAAATGTTTCCTTAAAAAAAAAACTTAAATCAGTGAAAGTTTGTGTTTTCAGAGCTGGTTAGCGTTATTGTTTGCCCTATGTGCTACACTGTGCTATTTTTGGTTTCTTTCTCTTAATAGAATAGGCAGTACAAAGAACCAATGGCAAACCATTGCCATAGAATCACTGACAATACTCTCATTGATTTTAATGTTCCTGGATTGTATCCTTGATGAGTAGAAATTTCCAATTTAATAAATAAATAAAAATAAATAAATAAATAAATATGGGGAACAATCATTTACATTTTTGCCAGGAAAAAGTTACTTGATCATTTGGTTGGCAGATTTTGTATTATTTGTTCAACCATAGCCATGTTACCCAATAATTTAATCTGAAACTGGGCCTTTTGAATCAGTTCAGCTATGCTAACTGGGTGTAAACTATGTTAACATGCTTTGTTTTCTTTGAGGGCCACCAACAGGAATAGACTGGGGGACAAAATTCAGGGGAACCAAATCAACTGCAGGGCCCTCACAACAAGGCATGCAACATCCAGCTGAATATATTTCCATTTATTTTAAATGCAGTTCTGACTGCAGCCACTAGGGGTGCAGGGAAGCCTGAGCACAGTAAAAGGCACTCTACTATTGGCTAAACTTGTCTTTCTCCGAGACTGAATTAAACTTGCCTAGCAGATCCTCCTTGTGAGAACCAGAGAGGATTGTGAGGCACTCCAAAGGGATCTGTTGAGGCTGGGTGAGTGGGTGTCAATGTGGCAGATGAGGTTCAATGTGGCCAAGTGCAAAGTAATGAACATTGGGGCCAAGAATCCCAGCTATAAATACAAGTTGATGGGTTGTGAACTGGCAAAGACTGACCAAGAGAGAGATTTTGGGGTTGTGGTAGATAACTCACTGAAAATGTCAAGACAGTGTGTGATTGCAATAAAAAAGGCCAACGCCATGCTGGGAATTGAAAACAAATCAGCCAGTCTCTTAATGCCCCTGTATAAATTGATGGTGCGGTCTCATTTGGAGTACTGTGTGCAATTCTGGTCATCGCACCTCAAAAAGGATATTATATCATTGGAAAAAGTCCAGAAAAAGGGCAACTAGAATGATTAAAGGTTTGGAACACTTTCCCTATGAAGAAAGGTTAAAACGCTTGGGGCTCTTTAGCTTAGAGAAACATTGACTGCGGGGTGACATGATAGAGGTTTACAAGATTATCCATGGGATGGAGAAAGTAGGGTATTCTCCCTTTCTTACAATACAAGAACTCATGGGCATTCAATGAAATTGCTGAGCAGTCAGGTTAAAATGGATAAAAGGAAGTACTTCTTCACCCAAAGGGTGATTAACATGTGGAATTCACTGCCACAGGAAGTGGTGGAGGCTACAAGCATAACCAAAGTCAAGAGGGGATTGGATAAAAATATGGAGCAGAGGTCAGTCAGTGGCTATTAGCCACAGTGTGTGTGTGTGTGTGTGTGTGTGTATGGGCCATTGGCCTGATCCAACACAGCTTCTCTTATGTTCTTATCCTAAACCCATCAACCAAGCCTGCACTATAGCAAGACAAATCAGTATACTGGTGGCTGCAGCCTGCTAATAAGCTCATTATCTTTTCTTTTCCTTGCACCCAGCTCAGCAACATATTACAATGTGGTATTTGGGGTGTTGACTTTAACATAAAACAGTCTATCCCTCTCTTTTTCTTAATTTCTCTCCCCTTTTCTACACTTTTTTCATTCATTTTTCTCTTTCTCCACCCAATTCTCCCTTCCCTGAATTTATTTTCACTTCTTGGTCTCAAGTGCTTTCTCATCCAGATTCTGCTTGGCAACAGAATACATTTAATAGTAGTATAATAGCAACCCTTTAATATTATGAACAGAAGGGCAGGAGTTAATATTCGTCCATGATCTAACAAAGTAGTAAAAGGATGCTTCCCCTCTTAGCCACCCTTTACATGCATGGTAATGGAACATTAATTTGTTTTAATGATTATACATGTGGAACAGAAATTAAAACTCCCAGTTCAGGCACTGGATTGTTAATCATTATTACTGTATTGGTAGAATATGTAATAGCTCTTTGTAGAGGCTACTTTGCTATACGACAAATGATGTAATCTTTTTAATGTTATTATAATTAGATTTATAACAAATACCATACCCAGACTTTCTCCCCAGTGGAGACTTAAAGCTACATTGTTCTTCTCTCCTTCATTTTATCCTCACAACAACCCTGTGTGTAGTAAGACTGTCAACCTTCTATGATGGGGATCTGAGTATTAGAAACACATGAGAGGTTGCTTAAAAGCTCTTTTATTATACGCTGCCTGTCGTGAACATAACTTGGTTCAAGTGCTCTAATTCCTTTAATTAATTCCTTTAATTTTTCCATCATCATTCCAGGGTTAGTGGCCAATTTTCAAACATGTAGCATTATTTTCTGATGAGTTATGCCTGAAACTAACTTTAGATTCCATTGCAGATAGCACTATATGGTGTTGGTGTCTCACCTGGGCCAAGATACTTCTATGCCTTTCAATTCTGGCCTTGGAACTCCCACAATCATCCTGAAGCTGGTCGCCAATTTTGAGTCTCCTAGCTTTATTTTCTGCTTTGTTATGTCTGCCATAAATGGTCAGACAGGCCAATTATTCGGCCCCACCCAGCCGAGCGGCCAATCGGCCACGTTAGGCTGGGAGCCATCCATTGCCTCCCCGGAAGGAGGAGACAGTGGACTCTTCTCTTTTGGAGGCGGGGGCATGAGCAGCCTTATAAGGCCAGCTCCGCCTCCCATGGAGCAGTTAGAATCGCACTCTTGGCCGGATCAGCCGCACATCAGCTGTGCGGTTTGCGTGGCCCTGAGCGCATGTGGGTTTCGGCGTGTCTTTCACACCAGGGAGCTGTGCATGCTGCAGTAGCAGCACGAGGAGCCGCAGCAAAGCTGATTTCTCCCCTCTGCGGGTGCCAGCTTCAGCCGCGCATCAGGAGGAGCAGCGTGCGCAACAGAGGCTCGTCGTCGGCTGGAAAGGTTTGCTGGACCAGTGGACGCTGGTCCAGAAGGTCCCAGAGAGGCTGTTGCTCTGGGGGTGGGACCTCTGCTTGGCATGCAGAGGGCCCTTGTTTTGGTCCCTGGCATTTCCAATCAAGAGAGACCAGGCATCGGGTGATGAGGGGGACTTAAGCAGGGGACTCTGGTGAGTCGCTGCCAGTCTAAAGGGGGAGCCTTCAATCTATCCCCCCCCCAGCTCATCTTAGGCCTTACCCAGGCGGCCCAAGTTAGCTTAATTTGGAGTTTAGCAGGGCCACCTCTGTGGGAAATTTGGTGAGGGAACACCACCCCTGCTCATATTTTGGTCACCGTGTGGTCACGATGTGGTCACGGTGTGGACCTAGAGGCAAGACTGTTGACAACATGGACAACTGAGTGGCGGTGGGAAGGGCCCACTTAGGGCAGAGGTCTCCTATCCCAAGTGGCAACCCTGTGTAGGCCAAAGCTGAATTCCAGCAGATCTCCATGATCTCAAGAGAGCTTTCCTCAGTATTAGTACCTGAAATAACTGAAGATGGTAAGATTCCCATTATGACTTTTGATATGCCAGGCGTATGAGCAATGAATTAATGGTGTTAAAGTCCCAACGTTGTGTAAGTCCTGCATATGGAGAAGCTCTGTTTAAAGGAATAGGCCTTTGAAATTCCTTTCAGCAAGATAGTGTGAACTATATCTGTTGAATTTTAGTTCAGAACATATTTTTAACCTTAAAAACATTGTGTTATTGAAAAACAAATGAAAGTTAAATAACTTTCTATAGTGACTAGTGCTGAGTGAAGTAAATAAAGAAAAATATTGTTACAGTGATGGTAATATTAGCTGCCACAAACAAAATCAGTCAATAAAAGCACTTTGGGAAGTTAAAAAGCCAAATGAATGAATAAGTCTTTCTTTAAATTCAATATTCCCTTGTATAAAATATTAGGGCTCCAGCTCAAATTGCCTTCTCCTGAGTATAGTATATATATTTTTTGTTTTATCAGCAGTCTTACTCTCTAGTAATTTCATTTATTTGCTCTAAACTGCAGTTGGTTGCCAGGTCTTTTCAGCACACATCAGCTCCACAGCAAACCCTTTATCAACTCTAAAGCTCTTGCTCCGTAGATAATTGATTCCTCTCTACATCTTTACAACCCAACATTGCCCTTATGACTTGAAGTTGCAGAGTCCTAGTAGCTTAGCAGAGCACATTTCTCAGTTCTGATTGGTTTAAATCAACTGAAGGGTAAAGAAATTCTGAGGCAACCTTGGAACAATTCAAATTTCCCATTAATGGTACATACGGATGATTTTTGTTTCTGTTTTGCAGAACAGAGACAATGCAGTGGGACAATGACTCCAATTAATCTCTTTTATGTTGTACCAGAGGTAAACAACAAAAATGCACCCTAGATAATAAGTCAATTAATTCAATGACAAGTGGGTGGGGTTTTTTTTGTTTTGTTTTAGTCTTACTTCCTAGATCAGAGATTGCTTTCACAACTCTTCATTCCATATTCAAATAAACTGCCAGGTAGGATAAAGGCCAGGACTATTAAACTTAAGTGTGGGCAGATAACAGCATGACAAGACAAAAAAAAAAGTACATGTGCAAGCATGAGATTGTACAAGTTAAAATGTCAGAAACTTAGATGTGAATCCCCGCTTTGCCACTGAAGCTCACTAGATGACTTTGGTCCAATCTCTGTCCCTCACTTTAATCCAGTGGCTCCCAACCTTTTTGGTCCCAGGGACTGGCCCCAGGGCTGGCCCGCCAACTGTGGCCCCAGGGCCGGCAGTTTGGGGGCACTGAATTTGGCCACTCCCCCTGTGGCACCACCTCCCCCCCCCCATGGCACCTCCTCTTCCTTCCATTTTCACAAGTATAAGGCCAGGGAAGGGGTGGTGAAGAGCCTCCCCAGCTGTTTAAAGGCCAACACCTTTAAACTGCGGCAGTGGCAGCCAGAGACCTGTTGAAAAAACCACACTGCCCTTGCCTCTTCCAAACTTCCTTCCCCTGCCCAGGAGAGGTGGTGAGGCTGTGCGGCACTGTGGGGGGCGGGGCAGTGGGGCTGCACGGCCCGGTTGCTAACAGGCCGTGGAATGGGACCGGTCCATGGACCAGGGGTTGGGGACGCCTGCTTTAATCTACCACACAGGATTCTTGTCATAAAGATAAAATGGAGGAGGAGGAGAGAATGATGTACTGGTAAGTTGCTTAGGGTCTGTCATCTACAACAATGTCAGAACAGCAGAACATAAGGCAAAATAAAGAGGTAATGTATAATCTGGCCAAGGCTTCCTTACTGAGTTCTTCATTTACTGATTTTTTTTAGGGGGAAGAACCTTGAAGAACTGAAGGGAAGCCTCTAATAAAAAAAGGTTGAACCATGAAAGTCAATTTGTAGATTACCTTAGGCATACAGGTATAAGGTATAAGGCTTGTCAAATGACTAAAGGCAAAGTGGCAGCAACCTCATGCTTGCTTGACCCGTGTCCCTCTTGGCTGGTTAAGGCCAGTGATAGGAGGATAGGGGACCCCCATGAATGAGATTATTGCCCTGTCCTTGATGACAGGGGAATTCCAGGAGGGCCTCAAGGAAACAATGGTTATATTGCTCTTGAGAAAGTCATTACTGAATCCATTCCTGGGCAAGGTAATTGAAAGAGTGGTAGTTGAACAGTTCCAGGGCTTCCTGAAGGACACATTGGTGCTGGCCCCATTCCAGTCAGGCTTCTGCCCTGGACATGAGAAGGAGACTGTACTAATCCCTATGTAGACAGACAATCTACATAGGCAGCTGGATTGAGACAGGTCAGCGCTGCTGTTACTGCTAGACACAGTCAACTGCTGTTTGACACAGCCAACTATGACATTGACTCACCACCTCACTGATGTGGGAATACATGGGGTATCCTTGCAGTGGCTTTCCTCCTTTCTACACAGATGGGGACAGAGGGTGGAACAAGGGGAAGGTGTCCACCAGGTGCCCCTTGATATGTGGGGTGCCTCAGGGGCACTCTTCTCCCCAGCGCTATTTAACCTCTACATGCAACCCCTTGCCCAGCTGACATGGAATTTTGAGTTCAGGTGCCACCAATATGCAGATGATATCCAGCTACAGTTGGCTACAGTCCCACACAATCTGGATGAGGGTTTACAGGCTGTGGTGGGCTGGCTAAGAAAGAGCAAGTTGAAGGTGAACCCATCAAAGACAGAGGTCCTGTAGCTTGGAGGACCAGGACTGGAGAGCAGATTATCAACTTTTGAGACGATGCCACTAACACTGGCAACATTTGTCAAGAGTCTGGGTTACACAGGATGCCACCCTGTTGGTTGAGGCCCAGGTCATGCATATTGCCAAAGTGGCTTTTTTCCATCTATGCCAAGCCCAGCAACTGGTTCCCCTCCTGCCACATTTGGACTTAGCCACAATGATCCATGCACCGATCACTTCCTGACTAGACTAGTGTAACTCGATCTATGCTGGTCTACCCTTGAGACTGACCCAGAAACTCCAATATGTCCAGAATGCAGCAGTGCAAGTCCTGTCAGGAACACCATGGACAGCATATATACAACCTGTGTTGTGCCAGCTACACTGGCTTCTGTTGAGTACCGACTCAGGGTTCAAGGGTTTTAGTTTTGACCTTCAAGGGTTTTAGTTTTGACCTTCAAGGCTTTGAGTGGTCTGGAACCAATGTATCTAAAGGACCATTTTCTCTGCTATGTACATGGTAGGGCATTGTGCTCTTCTGGAAACAATCTGCTGGTAATCCTCAGCCCTAAAGAAGCCCGACTGTTCTCAACTAGTGCCAGGGCTTTCTCGGTCCTGGCCTCTACCTGCTGGAACTCTCCATCAGATAATGTCTGGGATCTGTGGGATCTCTTATGATTCCATGTGGCCTATAAGGCAGAGATGTTCCACCAGCCCTTTGAATGAGGACAGTGACAGCTGGTGCCTCTTATTCAACCCATTCCTCCTCCAGAAGTGTTCCTCTCCCTCCCCCCTGTACACTCAACTCCCCCCTGTACACAAAAATGAATGTAAACTAGCAGAACACCATTGAAGACAAAACTTTCATTGCTTTAACTAACTGCTGTTTTAATTTTTGTATATTTTATCTGATGTTCATTGCCAAGAGCCTGGCCTTGGCAAGGATGGGACAATTAATTAAATCCAATAAAGAATAATAAAATAAGGATAATTTGGTTCCTTCTCCAACCATTGTGCATGTTTAACATAAAAATGGAGGTCAAACTAGTATTGGTTTACATAGGCAGACGAACTTCCCTTTTGTAATTTAAACTTGAGCAAGTTTGCCTGGAATTACAAGACTAAATAGAGATGGTTATGACTTTCGAATGCAATTGTCTGTAGTTGACTTTAAAGCAATCTTAACACAAAGACCTTTTCATTTCATAAGCATTCCCTTGAGCTGCAGGCCATGCTTCAGAAGAATATAGCTATTAATTATTAAGACTCTTCCCAACATTGCAAATATTTGCTACTATCTTAATTTTATTTGAGATACCTGAAGCTTCTTGTGCACACAGCCATTATTATTAATAATGATTCAATTTTTGCAGACAAGAGTTCAAAAATCTAATTTATCTTATTCACATTGCCTGTTTTATCTTGATATATCTGCATTAGTTCATTGCAACAAAAATAAAGAAAAAAGATACAGCAGAATTAAGGAGGTATGAAATACAGGGAATACGGGAGTGAGATACAGTTATGTAAAATATAAATCTAATCAAGAAAAATACACAGGCCAATCACTAGCTGTATTGTTTTATGAAGTGAATGTTACTGGTTTTAATGTTAAATGTTAATTATTTAATTGTTTTATATTTAAAATTGTTAAATTTATGTTGATTAGTTGTTGGAAGCCGCCCTGAGCCACTTGTGGGAAGGGCGGGATACAAATCCCAAATAAATAAATAAATAAATAAATAAATAAATAAATAAATAAATAAATAAATACTTATGCTGAGCAAGCTAAACTGTAATGGGTGGAGTGTGCCCCTACATAAAAATCTACCTAGTGAGAAGCCAGTCATTGCATCTGAAGTTGTAGGCTCTCATCCATATTGAAAATGGTAAGATTTTTCATCTTCATGGTAGCACTATACTCTTGATTATGTTTTCTTTGCATTAAGCATCCTGCGTCATTGTAAGAATGATTCTGGATGGTTTTGTGTCTGTTTACCTGGTGGTAACTGCTCTTGGTGCATCTTCACAATTTACTGAGTTGGCTAGATTATTTAGGTTTCAGGCCATATATAATTTTATACAGGGTTTTTTTGTAGCAGGAACTCCTTTGCATACTAGGCCACACACCCCTGATGTAGCCAATACTCCTGGAGCTTACAGTACGCCCTGTACTAAGGGCCCTTCAAGCTCTTGGATAATAGCCCTGATTTTATCAACTACATTTCAAACAGAATGCTGACCTTGGATCTATGAAGTTGGCAGCAAAAGCAGACTCAAAAGCAAAAACTTCCCTGGAACACTCACACACAAACACACACACCCTGATGGAAAGGGGAAGGAGAAAGAGTAGACTTCTGCTCAATCAGCATTCACAAAGCTGAGCAACCTGTCTTATGGCACCATCATTTCAGAAACAGACTGCAACAGGAGATTGCTGAATTATAATCTTTACATTCATTACAAAACTCATAGCAATGGAACCTCTGTAATCTCCTGCAACAGGCTTTGTGAATCTTGATTTCAGTTTTGTGTCCATTCATCTTTTGGTATACTCAGCCCTCAAGGCACTGGGTGCAGTTGCTGGGCAGTAGTTGGTAGGGTTGTGCCACTGGGCTGGCACAGGGCTCTGCTGCTTAGCACCAGTTCATTCAATGCACTGTTTCTGTGCTGCAGTCCTTGCAGTAAACACCCCCTTAAATTCGTAATTCATAGAAATTCACAGATTTGAACTAAGGTCCTGTGTGTGTGGCACTGCTACTGCTACAGTGATGCTTGTTCTACTGGGCACATAGCACTGTTATGGCCTTTGCAAACAAGCGTCCTGACTACAGTCAACTTTCCACTGCAGAGATTCTCTTGGAGAATCTGACTGTCACCTGTCTTTGCAAGTTTTTCCCATCATAGGAAACAGTGAGAAATGGGGGCAACCATTTTGGGGTCTCATAGAATGGGAACCCCTGATCCAATCTTTTTGAAACTTGTGGGGGAGAAGCTCCTGCAGCTGCCTTGCAATTTTGGTATCTCTCCCTCAAACCCCCACCCCACAACCACCATTCATTATACCCTATTTTGCCATTGATTTCAATGGCCCATAGAGTATAATGGAGCTGAAAAGCTGTTGAATAGATTCTGCAGTATTCAGGACTGCTGTATTTGGCAGCTGAATTTGATTTGGCTGTATATGGAAAATCTGATTTGGTTGAATGGCATCGATTGTTATTCGGGTTGTACTCAGTTTGACTGAACTGAATGCACACCCCTACTTAAACTATAGTTCCTAGTGCTCAGAAATTATATTTCCATCTGAAATACATTGCATAGTTGTGTTTGGCTTGGCAAAACTGGCAAGATAGGCAAGGCTGGAATAGTTGAGACAAGCCACATAGAATCAAGAAAAGCACCACTTTTATAATTTAAATATCTTTCTTATTGAATGGGAGAGATGGACAATGAATAGGAGACGGGTACAGAGACAATGCAATGGTGTGCATGTAAAAACATTTACAATATAGTTTAGAGCCACTTTGAGTGCTCAACAAAAAGAACTCTCATTTGAATGTTTGAAGGTGATATTTGCATCAGATTTTGAATAGAGGACAGTTCTTTTCTGGGATTATGAGGAATTAAAATATGGAGTCTAATATCAATAACCACACACACACGTACTATCAACATAATCTGAAGATGGAGATGGCTTCAAAGAAAGTCTATTTTGACCAGCAAACTTTATTTTCTTTCCTTATGCTCTGGAAAATGTTATTTGGGAACACCATTATTTCATGCTGTATCCCTATATGACTGTTTATTTAGTTGTGAACTGATTGATTGGGAAATAAGTGTTTTTCTAGTTGGCGGTGTAAATAATGAAACTTTATTAGTGATATATGTGACAGGTTTAACAATGCTAATTTTCTGAACTACTCTATCTAATTCACTTGGCTTTTCTGGCAGGCTATAAACCATGGAGGTTTGTAAGGAAGTCTCTAATTTGATGGCTTATATTAAAAAGAGAGAGAGAGAGAGAGAGAGAGAGAAAAGCTACTAATTTAGAAATATCTACAGAGTGCCACCTAGTGGAAAAAAGAGAACTAACTCAGATAGTAAGGCATGGTCATTTGTCCCTTCAAGTGTTTACATAAAAAAAGTGTTTTTACAAGGGTATGAAAAAATTCTTGTCCTCTTGCCACAAAACTAATTGCCCACATAGCTGATAGAAAGAGCAAAGATAGGGTGAGAATATATCTTCTGGCCTTATCAAGACACAGACACAAAATCAGGACACAAGAGAATTTAAAAGAGCTGTGATGAAATGAATTATTTATTGCAATTGACAGTCAAGCAGCATGCTGTATTTTGCAAGAACTCAGATGTTGGGTTAAAGCAGAATTTTGCAGTGGAGTGCCTCTCTGCACCCCAATAAGTTTTGCTTGCAGAATAGATGGTCAGCTGCAAGAAAGAAAATTTATTGTCTGTAGAACACAAACCAGTTCTTTCAACTTAAGCAACAGTTGTTAAGCATATGATATAGTTCATTAGACTTTGTGAGTATGTGAGTTCTAGGTCATTTGGGAAATGTTAGAACTTATTCAAATGTCTGCTTTTTGAAGTGGTACAGTCCTCACTCACAGAATATACCATCTATTTAGTGTCACCGAGAAGGCCTATGTCTGAAATTGCCATGACATGAAAGTTATCAGATTCACCATGCAAAGGGAGAAGTCATGAAATCCACCCTTCTTTCTATCATGATAAATCTTCTGTCATGATTTCAAAAGTGAACTAATAGCAAAATGTTCATCTAATCCATTCTGGAATGAATACACTTACTTTAAAACATACCAGAAATTTTAATCTAGGAAGACTGAAAGTTTACAAAAGTAGATTGGGGGGGGGGGGGGACAAAGTTAAAGATGTATCAGAGACCTGAGCTTATCTCTGCATATAGAAGGCAGAGTCTGAAGTGAATAAAGGAACTTGGGAAAATGGAGAAGGTGGCCTGCCTACTATGGCTGCCATGCCTCCTATTGCAGTGAGATACCTCCTGCCTGCAGCCATCCTTGCACAGGGCCAGTTTCAGAGCATCTGGCGCTTGAAGTGAGGCCCCACCCTATCACCCCTGCCCTGCCCTGGCACCTGCACCCTTCCCCCTCCCACCCTTGCCCCTAGTGAGGGCAAGGGTGAGTGCAACAGTGGTGGTGCAGCACAGCTCCTGCACCTCAGAGCATGTGTGCTGCTTGGCTGCCATTGCTCAGCCTCCCTATGCTTCTGGAAGCTTCTGGAAGCACAGCTCCGGGAGACTGAGTGATGGCAGCCAGGAGACCTGCATGCTCTGAAGTGCAGGAGTTGTGCTGTGCTCACCTATTTCTCTCGCCAAGGAGATGAGAGTGGGTGGGAGGACCCTAACCAGCACCCCCTAGGGCCGCACCCTAGGCACTTCTTGTTACTTCTGAGGAAAATATGGAAGCAATAATGGCCCTGTTCATACAGTATGTTGAGTCCATGTTAAACTGACCTGGTTCTGTTCCAAATATCTTTGTTCTGGATATTATCGATCAGACTGCCATACTGCAATTCAAATCACTCCACGGTGAAACCGTCTTCTGCTGTCCAAATGACGGCACTATGCAGTTCTTTTTTTCCTCCACTATAATGCGCACGCACACATTATGCACATGTGCGCATTATATGCATGCACATAGGTTAAAACATTATGTGGCTATGCAGTTATGCGCATATCGCTAAATAGTAAAAAAAATGACAACCGTAAACCAGATGTCTGAGGCTCCTTTGCTCTGGGACAGCCTTCAGACATCCAGAAGTTGGTTAATATTGCAGCAGAACTATCCAGATGAAGAAAACTACGAGGTGAAACCGGAGAACTCAAAAAACACCGCAAAGGAGCAGGTAACAAAATAATCTGGGTCCGAGAAGGATTGGGGGGGGGGGCGCTACCACGAGTTAATACCGGGAGGCAGATTTTGCTGTCTGATCAGCCACTTTAAATCTGGAAGGAAACAGCGACATCTGATTTATTTATTTGATTTGATTTATCTCCCTCCCTCCCCGCCAAAGCAGGCTGATTATACTGTGCGTCTGAACAGGGCCATAGAGTAGTTCTCGGAATCTTTGAAAATTTTCGTCCAGTTGGCAGGCATATTCAGGCTACCCTACAAGGACCCACCATAGTGTAGTTTCGGGTCTCCACTCCCACCCAGATTTATTTATATATTCTGAAAATTTACATGCTGCCTCTTCAGAGACTGGTTTGGGAAGCTCACAAGTAAAATATTAGAATGAATTTGTTGTCATGCATGTAACTTCATGGATTTTGTTTCTTCCTTCAAGGGAATGATCAGCAGAATTCTGAGAGGAGCACAAAGCTTCCAGTTGACATGCTGTGGTCTGGCACATTGCTGCATACTCAGCACAGCAGGCAAAAGAAGAAAAAGAAGAGATTGGATTTATATCCTATTCTTCACTCAGAGTCTCAGAGTAGCTTACAATGTCCTTTCCCTTTCCCTCCCCACAACAGATATCCTGTGAGATAGGTGGAGCTGAGAGAGCTCTTTTGAGAACAAGAGAGAACAGGTCTGTTGAGAACTTGTCACTGACTCAAGGCCACACCAGCAGGTGCATGAAGATGAGTAGGTAATCAAACCAACTATATCCAGTCATGAACTGAACAAAGAGCTGGATAAGCCTCTGGATGTGTTTGACTTTGCGAGGATGCCAGATGGGATTGTAAAAATATAATACTTTTTGAAATATTACAATGATATAACTTAGACTTATTAATATGCCTCCATTTGTCATTGCTTCCCTTCTTTGTAGTTTAACCAAAATCTAAGTTGCAAACCATCATATTTCAAGCAGACATCATGATTGGCATCTTTGCTGATCAACAAAATTCTATTCCTAGCCAGGAAGTGACTTCTAAGGAGATCTCCATCCTGTGGTTTCTAATTCATGCCTCTAGGCCCACTGCAAGAATTAAGCTGCTAATGAGCTGTGCAACTTAAGCCTATCTTTTATGGAGACAATTTGCTTTTAATTTAGCTTAACTTCGAAAGAAATAATATGTTGCCTCATGTGTTTATATGTCAGAGGGAAAAATTATGCACACAAATTAAATAATAAATCATCCAATTATTCTGTATAGAACTGTGGGTTTGCTTTTTTATATGAAAAGTGTGTGTGGGGGGGAAATGAAGACATCCTGATCTTTTTATACAGAGACTGTAAGTTTGCATGAGAAGGAATATCAGTTATAAAATAAAGAAAGAAAACAAATTCCTCCGCATATTGTCTAAGGGTTGTTTTCTAAGCAGGTATATATTTCTGTTCTTTTAAACTCTATTGTCCTGCTAGAAAATACAATATGATTGAATCAAGCATGCTGTATTGTGTGGCAACATCACTTTCTATGAAGCATATTTGCTTTTATTAATTATAGATTTTTTTGAAAAATGAAAACACCTGCAGCAGTATAAGAGAGACCATGCAAAATCCAACAGCTTTTAGAGGATTTTATTACTGCCTCTCCATGAGCAGGTGTTTTCCATTCAACCTTAACACATCATACCATCCTAGGCAGAGTAAATCAATAGGTTTAGAAGGCTATAATTGTGTGGGATTGTACTGACACACACAACCTCTTCCTACCACTCTAGTGTTGTTACCTTGGCTTATATCTCTCTACCAACAACACTCTGACATTTGAATCTCGGTACTAAATTTTAATTAGCAATATGTCATATCCAAGTTACGTGAATCATGCATGTATCAGATGAAACTTTACTTTTGTCAATGTCATTTGAATGGATGTCCACCCTTAAAATGGAGACATTTACAATGGCTGTGGGATAAAATTCCACCTTAATTTTAACCAACTCATAATGTTATCCACAGTCTTGCAAGAATCATATCCAAAAGTTTCCAATTAATATCAGAGACGGGGGGGGGGGGTAGTATTCATGTTTTTAAAAATACAATTACATAAAAGAATCTATGACTACACATCCAAAGAAACCTTTCAAATTTCGCTTCCAGTTTCTCTGTGATACCTATACTTTCATATTCACAATACCTATGTTATATGACATTATGACATCTATGTTATATGGAAAACAGAGCAGAATTTTGCTGTCATTTCTAAAACAGATACATGTAGTGTGGAGCAGGCATTACAAAAATAATAAATTAGAATAGTATTAGAATAGTACTGGATGAAGTGGATTTATTAGGAATCATCAATAGGGATACATATAGCTACCTTAGGAATGATTTCCCCATAATTCTGGTTATTTACATTTTACTGAAAGTGCACAAACAAGGGAAGCCGCCTCCAGAAAACCGATAATTTCTGGGTTTTCTATTTTGGAACCTTTATCGAAGTATGTAGATTCTTTTTTAAAACCCTTTGTTGTGGAATTGCTGTCCTATGTTAGCGATACCACACATTTTGTTAGTCAGGTAGAAGGAATGAAAGTACCACCAGAAGCAGTTTTAATAACATTAGATGTAGCTGCACTAGCATCCCCCATGAGGATGCTCGTGCTGTGGTAGAAGAGGCCTTGGAAAAATGGGTGCATAAGACTCCATCCACATACATTCTCCTTGAGCTGGTTGAAATTATTCTGGAAACGAACTATTTTCAATATTTGGATGAGTATTATGTGCAGACTAGGGGTGTGGCTATGGGCTCCAGTTTTGCTCCTAGCGTGGCAAACCTGTTTATGGGTAAATTGGAACATGGATTCATTTATGGTAACAACAATCTGTATTGGAATCAAATATTGTTTTATTGCCGCTTTATTGATAATACCTTTTTAATTATGAAGAGTGGGGACCAAGTGAGCCAGTTTGTGGAGTGGTTAAATGGTATTCACTCCACTATACAATTTACTAGTTGTCAGGACATAAGTGAGGTACTTTTTTTAAAATACAACCGTATATAAGCAACCTAATGGGAAATTGGGAGTGTGCACCTATCATAAACCCACTGACAAAGCCTCATTTCTTCTTTATAAGTCTTTTCACCCGGTGCAAATGAAGAATAACATACCGTATAGCCAATTCATTAGGCTAAAGTGGAACTGTACTGAACCCAAACAGTACATGCAGGATGGGGATAAGTTAATGGGTGACTTTTATGGAAGAGGATATCCATACAATGTTATAGAAAGAGCCAGGAAACAGGCTGACATTGTCAATAGGGCAACCCTTTTTCAGAAAAAAGCTAGCAGTAAAAGGGATCGCATTACGTGTGGATTTGATTATACCCCATTGACTGAAAGGATAAAGAGTATAATCATGCAACATTGGCATCTAGTACAAGATATTGCGGGGTGTGAGAGGGTGCCATTCATCCGAAACAGGAAAACTGTGAGTATAAAGGACAGATTGGTTCATTCTCGAATTAACATTTTGGGAGAAGAGAGTAATGAGGCAGGGGATTCTTTGATTGGACATCACCCTTGCAAACGTTGCCTTGTTTGCTCACAGGCATTAGAAGGGTCGGAGTTTACAATAAATGAGGGTGGCCCCCATATTTCCCTGAAGCACTATTCAACCTGCGCAAGTAAAAATGTCATATATTTGATCCTGTGTGAATGTGGGCTCCCCTATGTGGGCAATATCACACGCCCAGTGAGGGTGAGAATTTTAGAACATAGAAGCCGCATTAAGAATGACATGAGAGAAGCGGCTCTTGTAAACCATTTTCGGGATATGGGCCATACATATGACAGCTTTAAATATGTGGTTTTATATAAATATTCCCAGAAGGCAATGGTTAGGGACATTCAGACCACTCTATTAAGAGAAGAGTGTTATTGGATCCATCGTTTAACCTCTGTCGCACCTTATGGTTTAAATAATGCTTTGGGTTTTTCTTTTTTTGTGTGAACTGTTTAAACAGTGTTGTTATACTGTAAAATAAATGTTGCTGTACTGCAAAGTCGCTATACTGTAAAATGTATAATGTATAATGCTGTACTCTAATTATATATGCTGTAAAATGTATAAATTGTGAGTGATTTACGGATGGAATACACTGCACAAGCTTTAGGACAGGTGAAACCAATTAGGCTTTTAAGTTAGAATGCCAAGATAGTGGCAGTGCCTTGAGCCATTTCTGAGCAGTTGCCTATTCGGAAAGAGATAAGACTGATGTCAGTTGTAAATGCACTATATGAAGGATTTATGTATGTTAGGTGGTGGTTATAGTTAAGGGTGAGTAGATGTATAGTAATGGTTTATATTATGTTTCAGCAGAAAAATTGAAGGAGGAAGAATCTGAAGTTGTCTTTCATTTGGATTGTGCTTTAAATTACTGGAGTAGTGTAAGTAAATATAAATTTATGACAATTTTGTATTAATTTAAATCTCAATAATTGTATCATCTTGTGATTGTAAATCTCATGAATTGTTTGGACACTACTTACTTTACAACTCCGTGGAAAAAGGATTGTGGAGTGTACCTTGCTGGAAGGAACTTAGAAGCAGGACATGAAGTCGACCTCCTGTGACAATGGGACTCTATATTGTGAACTTTTAATGCACTGAGACATTTTTGAGAGTGTTCCATAATCTAATGTATGTGTGTGTTGTATTTCACCTATAAATTTGGAAGTATAGTGCATGAAATATTAGTAATCGTGGTCACTATAACCCTGTGGGTTGTTTCTAAATTGCAAAAATAATGACAAATGGATCTTCTGGAAAGTAGAAAGCTGAACTACTAGCCTCAAAAGCAATAGACTGTAACTTCATAAGCATTAAGAATGTCTTGAGATTTTGTAACAATGTGGAAAATAATTCTTTGATTAGTCTGATATTCACAAATGAAATTCATCTAAATCAGCCATTTTGGACCAATGCCAGCCCCCCCCCCCAATTTACTGCCAGGAGGCCACCTGCTCTCCCGTCCCCTGCGTGCCTTCACTCCCCTGCACAGGAGCATACAGAAGGAGCCCAGGAAGCCAAAGCAAGTGCACCTCCCCTGGGATGCTCTGTCGCAACCAG
This sequence comes from Heteronotia binoei, assembly GCF_032191835.1. Taxonomy (NCBI): domain Eukaryota; kingdom Metazoa; phylum Chordata; class Lepidosauria; order Squamata; family Gekkonidae; genus Heteronotia; species Heteronotia binoei. Next base: position 70,736,979 of record NC_083228.1, on the reverse strand, counting down.
ACCTCCAGCTCAGACTGTCTGCCACTGTTAATGTGTATACACACATGCATATATGGGATTTGCAACATGTCACTGTTGGGGGCAGCTCCAGACCTAGGAGACAACCCCTCAGATTAATTCAACCCATTTGCCAGGGTTTTGGGAGGTTGGGGGGTAATGTGTGTGTTTTTTTCAAAGGAGGCAGGAGCACTGCTGGCCATGAGCCCTTAACCTCACTATCACTCAGGCAAGCAGGCGAGCTGCATCTGGGCCACCCGGGCCACTCACCTTCTTTCTTTCCCCAAGCAGACTCTGCTTCTCACAGGTCTTCCAAATTACCACTGCACTCCAGAGAGGCAAGCTGGCCAGGCCAAAGGAAACCAGGCAGCGAGGACCGAGGAGGAGGCAAAGTTCACCCTAGCCAAAAGGCTAAGGAGGAAGAGGAGGAGCCACCCAGATTTATATTTCAATCAGGCCTGATGATAACAGCAGTTTCACTGCTGGTTTCCCAACTGTCAATTCACTCAGCACTAGTGATGGTTCCCTTCCCCCCTTTTTATGCTTTGAAGGAAGCACTGAAGTTCTTTTCCTCTTAATACCAGTGATAGTGCCATTTGCCTTTTCTGTCCCAGCTGATCATTGCAGATAGACCAGGGAGGTGGTTGCTGCCACCATTCTTCCCAGAAGGACTTCTGATTTGCCTGACTCCTAAAAGCAGAGAATGCCTGGCCAGACAGCCCTCACTGCAACCTTCCAGCTGAACTCCTGATGTAGAAAAGAAAGATTTTGAATTACATTGCTTCTGGTTTTCTGCAGGCAGAGAACCCCTTTCAAGAAGAAGAAGACATTGGATTTATATTCTGCCCTCCACTCAAGTGTCTCAGAGCGGCTCACAATCTCCTTTATCTCCCTCCCCCACAACAGACACCCTGTGAGGTGGGTGGGGCTGAGGACTCTCACAGCAGCTGCCCTTTCAAGGACAACCTCTGCCAGAGCTATGGCTGACCCAAGGCCATGCTAGCAGGTGCAAGTGGAGGAGTGGGGAATCAAACCTGGTTCTCCCAGATAAGAGTCTGCACACTTAACCACTACACCAAAACTTTGGAACTTCCCCTTCCCAGCCCCAAAACTGGGGATGCAATTTTTTAAATGCTCATTTTTTGGAGCACAGGTAGTTAAAAATAAACCAAGAAAGAGAGAGCAGAGACCCCATTGTGTGTGTGGGGGGGAACCCACTTCACAAGACAGAGAAGAAGATACTAAGGAGCCCACAGGGAAGGCTATATCTGGCCTCCATGTTGGTGGGGTGATGGATCACTTTCATAATTAAAGTATTTAAATTAGCCAGTGCTAAGTCCTCTCCTCCCGAGAAATTTAAATGCTCCCTGATTTAGAAATTCCTGGCTATGGGCCTGAAGACAGAAACTGTCTCTGACTTCTAAGATTATTGAGGTCTAGAGTTTCAAGATGTTCATTTTTTGTCTCCCTTCCCAGCAGAGAGTGCTTATTTATTTTCATCTAGATCCTGTTTTTTTTTCCATTGTGGAACCAACTGCCAGAGGAAGTGCGGGCCTCGTGGAATCTTGGCCAGTTCCTCAGGGCCTGCAAAACCATCCTCTTTCAGCTGTCCTTTAATTAATATGGTGCCTACATCGCAGATAAAATGCCGTCACACTGGAAAAATAGAATAATACTTAGCACCAAATGACGTGAAATGCTGATTTTAATTACTGAATGTATAATTTTATTGAATGTATGATTTTATAGCTTGTAGATTTTACTATTGTGGAGTTTTATGTTGTGAGCCGCCCTGAGCCTGCTTCAGGGATATAAATCAAATCAAATAAATAAATAATTGTGTAGACCCAAAGCAACTCATGTCATTCTCCCCTGTTCCACCTTATCCTCACAACAACAACTCTGTGAGTTAGGTTAGGCTATGGGATCATAATGTGCCCAAGACCCCTAGTAATCTTCGATTGCAGAGTGGGGATTAGAATCCAGTTGTCCCAGGTTCTACTTCCACACTACGTCATGTCAGTTGGTTTATTCAAGCTCTCCCCTGACCAACTAAAGCCTATACAGAAATATGCACATGCAGTATTCAAGCACACATACAGCCAAAACATTTTGAAAAATGTTGTTTATTTGTTTACAGCAAACACTCAGCTGAATGGGCAAGCAACAGATATTACCATTTATCATTGGTTTACCTGTTTAGCTGGGAGATCAGTTACTGTAGCTTTCAAAATATGTCCAAACATGCATGTGCTTCTCCTTTAGTCATATATATGGCTGATAGTGGCCGAATCAAAATGCTTTATTTCCCTTCCATTATTTTTCTCTCTCAGCTCAGTTCATATTCCACTGTTTCGCAGCTACCACCTCAGTTCAATTTAATCATTTTTCTCAATGTACCAAGAAGATGCAGCATTTTCCATCTTCTTCATAATGCTTTTCCATGCAGGACAAAGAGGTTAGGAAGAAGATCAGGGCTTTTTTTGAGCAGGAATACACAGGAACGCAGTTCTGGCTGGGTTGGCCAGGGCTCCGGCTCAAAAAAAGGTCCCCAGCGGAGGGAAGGCACTTGGCAGTCACGTACTCCCAGACTGCACACTCCTTCCTCTCTGCTACCTCCAGCTTCCAACAAGCTTGCACAGAGAGTGAGAGTTGCGGAGCTGCTCATGAGCATCCCCTCCCAGGAGAAGCTGGGCCTGCCATTGCCCTCTGCACTCCATGTGGCTCTCTCTCCAGCCATGTTTGGGGTGGGGGGCAAAACAAGGTCTCTCATTGAGCTGCTTGAGAACATGCATCCATGAAATGCAGCTGATGGCAATGTACTATTCTGTGTCAGTATGCGGAAAGTAACCTGTTGAACAGATAACGTCACTTTCGGTGATGTCAAGGGGTGTGGCCTAATATGCAAATGATTTCCTGCTGGGTTTTTTCTACAAAAAAGTCCTGAAGAAGACTAAAGTTGCAATGCACAGGGAAATATCCTAATCCCTGTCTCTGAGCAGTTTAGGAAGGCAACTAAGCCCTATTGCAAAGATATACTGCAATATCTTTATGACATGCCTATTTGAAGGTACACTGATGTTAAGCCATGCCAGCACTAAACTAATATTGGGCCAATGTAACTCCAGCATTGGAATTCAAGTGGACAGTGTGTTATATTAGCAACAACTTTTGACATTATTTTTTAAAAGTTCACAGAAACATCAAGAGTGGGAGGGAACACTCTCTTTTTTAGCTCCTAATCTCAGTGCAGCTTCATACTACATCTGCAGCCAATCACAAACCTCCTAAGAATTATGTAAACCCTTGTCATGACACCCATAGTTTAGATGACAGAGGCTATGGTATGGGGCTGCATCTATCTGGACTTCTATATACATGGGGGGGATTTGGTAATGGAAGCACTTTTGCACAAAAAGAAATCACATTGTCCAAATGCCCAGGGTTTCTACTGGATGTATTACAGCCTTCATGTATTGCAAGATGCTATGTTTCCTTTGTTCTCACCTTTGTTGTGATGCACATGTGGAAAGTGTTGTTGGAAACCATGGCTATATCAGTGTGCACTGGTTGGCTGCTTATATTTGCCTGTCATGGGAGCTTCAGCATTATACTGCTCCAGAATCAATAAGGTGGCTACAGACCCCAGTGTAATTCTCTGTGCACTTTGGAGTGGGGTCTTTTCTACATATTTCTTCTCTGATGAGTGACCAGAATACCTACAGGATACCAACTAACAGGGTCAGCAGTGCACGAGTGTCATAGTTTTAAAATGGGTCTGTTCATGTATTTCCTAGGAATTAAAGTTGCAGTCCTATATGTAGACTAGCCTGGGACTAAGCCTCATGGAACACAAAGGGACACACTTCTGAGTAAGTATGCATAGGATTGCGCTGTACATATTAAATTCCATGAGATTTACTTTTAAGAAACTCTGTTGGGGATTATGCTAGAAAGTAGTAACCTTATCCCCATTTGCTTGGGAACCCCACTGAAAGCGTTGTGAATGAATTGGATTGGGTTTTCTGATTTTGCTTACAATCCAAATGAACGTTCCATGACAATTTGTAGGCTACTCTGGTATTAACAATTTTTCTAGTCACAACCTCTACTCAGAGACCTATTTCCTTAATAAACTCTAGCCAAAGCATTTATTTATTCCTTTTCACAGCTTCTCACCTCTAAGGACAGGAAATGCCACTTTTTCCAACCAAGACAAAAAAATTCAGGGAATAAATGTTCCTTAGCTACCTTGCTCAATGTGGTGATAATTTTTAAATGATCATTGTTAATAACTGTGTTTCTGTCTGGCTTCAAAGAGCTGCCTATTAGTAGCCATTGCAGTTTTCAGGTCAAGGAATATTCATTCCAGCATCAAGAGACTAGAAGTGACAAACATTTCCTTATTTGGAGTCAGAACTGATGAAAAGAATCCATACTAGCTTCATGCTAGAAAAGGATTGTTTTCTGTTTGGAATGGTTAACTAATTTGGTTAATAAACATGCATATGAGAAATGACATGTTAACCTCAAGGTTATATCTTCTTAATTACTCCAGTGTGCCTGGTAAATATTTCATGAGCAGCTGTAATAAAATATTGATTCTGATTTTGCAATTAATCCATATTGTGCTGATCTTTTCCTCCGGCTTTCAATAATTTAGCTCAATCAATCAGTGATGCTTCCCTTTCTGTAGGGTGATAGAGAAATTCACTTTTAAAAAAAGATAATAAAATGTTCAGTCTCTGGCATCAGTTTTAATTCAGTTAATTATATATCATGGCAGACATTTCTGGGAGGTTTCTCTCTCTCTGTGCATTTTGCCAAATATTTGGACGGAAACTATCCAAAACCATGCAATCTTGATCCACTCTTCCAAATAAGAACTAATTAGTCCAAGTCATCTTTTTATTTTGAGAATACTAAAATATTCCAAAATGTGTTTTAAAACGTAGTATTGTTTTTATTCACAAAAACTTCTGTGTATGTCTGTGGAATAAATGGGTAGCCTGAGCAGAAGAAATAAGAACATCACTTAATTGTGTAATTTTAATTATTTTATGATATAGTAATTTCTCGATTGTGTATATTTTATATTCTATGGTGGGTTTTATTGATTGTTAGCTGCCTTGAGCCCATTACATGGAGGGCGGGATATAAATCTAAATAAATAAATAAATAAATAAATAAAGGTCAGATGCATGATACTTATTCTCTTCTATACATGTCACAGAAGCAGGGAAGCCCTCAAATGGAAGAGATCAACTGAAGGTCCTTTCTTGTTTGGCAGACTGCCTCCACCCTCTTTTCCTTTCGGCTCCCTCTCCACCAGCCTTAATTAACCCTTGGATAGATGAGGGCTTTCTAAATCACTGACCCCAACCCAAATTATTTCCCTTCCTCTTGAATTCCCTGACGTTACTCCATTATACAGCAAGGATGAGCTGCTTGAACTAGCCACTAAGTATGAAATGCACAAAACCCCCAACAGAGCTTTAAAAGTATTATTAAAATATTGCACTCAGTATAAGGAAAAACTGAAAAGTACTCCCACACACACGTACACATAACTTTCATGTAAAGGAAGGCATCCAAATGGAATTTTTTGCATAAACATCCAGGCAAGGCAAAATGATGATGTTTGTCCCCAAACAATAATGCCTTGGAATGGGTAGGGCTACATAAATGCACAACACATAGAGAAGCTGGTTGCGTGGCACTAGGGGAATGGGAAGCTGCAGCTTTTGGGGTGGAATTTAAGCTGTGTACACTGAACAAAAAACACAATGGCCGAGGTCAGACGCACATAAACTGACGAGATGGGCATGGATGAAAGCCAGATGCATGTCGGATTTTATGCAGTTGTCCGAACATCAGCATCTGGCAATGGTCGTTGGCTCGTTTGTGTCCCGAACTGCCACAACTGAGACACGGACTTTTTTGATAGTACATTAAATCCGGAATAAGAAAGCTTCCAACAACTCCCGCGCATACTTTCTATGTTTGAACGCTCTATTGTAGCCGACTCCTCGCAAGTGCACATCCGCTTCCCTGCGAGAGCCCACTCCAAATGATATCATTGCACCAGCAATTGTTGACTCAGCCTTCCAACCTTCCAAGGTTGGTAAAATATGTACCCAGCTTGCTGGGGGGGGGGGGGGAGTGTAATGACCAGGGAAGGCAATGGCAAACCACCCCGTAAGAGGTCTGCCATGAAAACTTTGTGAAAGCAGCATTACCCCAGAGTCAAAAACGACTGGTGCTTGCACAGGGGACCTTTCCTAAATGGGGGGGGGAGGCAGATCACCCACCTTTGCTGTCTCCCTGCCAGGGGAGGAGGATGACACACCTTTGCTGTCTCCCCGCCAGGCGGAGAGACAGCAAAGAGAGTTGCCGTGCTCCCCCCAAATTTAAACACCATGGCGGGGTGTTTAAATGGGGGGGGGGGGGAGGAAGATGACCCACTTTTGCTGTCTCCCTGCCAGGCGGAGAGACAGCAAAGAGAACTCTTGGGCTTCCCCTTCCTTTCCGGTGTTTAAATGGGGGGGGGGCAGATCACCCACCTTTTCTGGCACCTTTAAAAAAAAAAGCCAAGCACGATATCCCATGGTACTGTGCTTGCATGAGTGTGGAATACCATCTGAAAAAATGAGGTCCGGTTGAGACCTCTGATCAGCCAACAACGGGACCAATGCTGCTTAGAACTGAAGGATGGAAAGATGTCTGATCAGGAAATTCATTGTAAAAAAGCTGCTGGGTATAATAGTGATGGGTTAGGGATGGATTTAATGGTGAGTGTGACCGCGGCCAATGAGATTCTGGCCAAAAGCAAACAAGCAAATGAATATTAATACAGGCTCAAGAGTTTCCAGGCAAAGAAAACCAATGAGATTTTCTCTGATTGCATAATGGACCAACAGCAAACACTTTTAACTTAATAGTTTGTTTGTTTGTTTTATTAACATGGACACTTTAGGGCAGATAGCTTGGCTTGACAAGGGCTTTTTTTGAGCAGGAATGCAGTTCCGGCTGGCTTGGTGTCAAGGGTATGGCATAATATGCAAATAAATTCTTGCTGGACTTTTTCTACAAAAAAAAAAAAAGCCTTAATAACAATACTTGACTAAAGACTGTTCCTTGTCCACTAGGCCCAGGATTGGCCTGGCTTGATTCTGAATAGTTTGTGTAAACCATACACTACTGGGGTTTCCTAGCAGGGAACTGCAACTATATTATCCTAGTCTTCGCTTGCACTAAGGCCTTCTGTGTTAGCCTCTTAGGGAAACAGTACACAGCATCTAATGCATCTGAACTGAACTTATCGCCAAATATAACATACATGTTCCTTGGTTCTCCTCTGGAACAGGGCTTCCCAGAATGAGGATCCATTTCACACCAGTCACTGTGCTGACTGGTTCCTGGAAAATGCCATATGACTTTCGGGAAGGAGAGATTTACAAATTCTCCTATAGACTCCTCCCCCCCCCCATCAACCCCAGCTCACCCAGTCACCTGATCTGGCCAGAAGCTAGTACAGAGGCTTGCATTTTCCCCGGCAGACTGAAAGCAGGAAGGGAATGATCAATGTTTCCTTCCAAAATCTCCATTAAGAATATGGCTACTTGCTGAGCACTCACGTAAAAAGCCTAGTCTAGTCTGTGGGTAGTTTGGTTTAGCTGCTGCTACTAAGATCCTAATGAGGCACAACCAGATTACTACTAAAAGGAACAAGCTGGAGGCAAATAGGGAGAGTAAATAAATGGTTTGGAAGTTTCTGCTTCTCTCTATACACTCTATAAATGTCCATCTGCAGGTTCTGTAACATATCAGGGGGGTGAGCAGGTTCATTTTCCTCCACATTCTGTTTTTCAACTGAATTTCAGCTTCTCCCAGTATCCCATACCTCCTACAACATGCTCAGTTCCTGCTAAGCAATGGAGGTTTAGTGCTTTCTTTTTCTACATAGCTTGGAAGCATCCCAAGTACACAGAAACCCCACCCACAGAAACCCAGTTTCATGGCTTTCACAGTTGGCACAAAAACACCTGATTTACTATTAAATACAGTGATGATCTAAAAAGATTATTTCTGGAAATAGGGGTAGGGAGAAAAGCCTTATGGAGGCACAAGGCAGTGGAGAAATCCAAATTTCCAATTCCACTTAAGACAATTTCACTTAAGGCAAATAATGTTGCTGATACAAAGTGGCAATTGTACCAAATACTTTTTGATCTTACAACCAATGACATCTCTTTGTACATAACTAATAGGGCACCAATTTGAATCATTGACCTCAGGTCTTCTGTCAAGTTGAGTAGATTGCCTGTTAACGCCATAAATTATAGGTCACAGGCACCTAAGTGCTTTAATTTCATGGTAATGACTATAAAATGGCTATTAGCATGTTACATTCTATGGCATGACTGGTCAAAGATTGACTGTCTAAAGGTTCATAAAGATGGCATGGCAATTAGCCTATGATTTTTGTTTCCTTTCCACAGGTAAATTGAGCAGTGAGGTTTGAGTGCCCTTCATAGTGTTCCCAGGAAATAGTTTCTCAGCACAGACTTTCAGCTATTGCATATTTACACCTTGTACTGCTAAAGCTAAAATGCATATCTTTTTGTACTCCACAGTGTACTATACACCACAGTGGAAGTGTAATGGTTATTTCATTCAGGGCAAATTGATGTTGGATCATAGCAACACGAGGGACATGGTGTTAAAATCACTACACTTTTAATACCATGATAGGACAGCCATTAATGGCTTCATGCAAATATACTCATTACTCAGTCAATGTACTCTGAAAAAAATAAATAAATATCACAAACACACAAAAGAGCCTCCACTTTCATGAAAATGTCTACCTGAATGTGTAGCTTCTGAACATTAGCTGTTGCCACAGTTGTTGGCAGAGTGCCTATGTGCCAGTCAAGACACTGAACTGATTACAAGTAAAGAAAGCTTTATTTGTGGAACTATAGAAGTGGATAGCTTGAAATAGAGGGGCACCAAAGAAGAAATCCTTGAAGAAATCCCTTGGCACCTGTCGCATCAACCATCACCAGTGGTCTGACCTAGCCTCAGATCGCAAAGCATGGAGGCACACCATCCACCAGGCTGTCTCTTCTTTTGAGAACGCACGCATAGCTGGTCTTGAGGACAAAAGGAGATTGAGGAAGAATCGCACTGCTACAGCACCAACCCTAAATCAGACTTTTCCCTGCAGCCACTGTGGCCGGACCTGCCTGTCCCGCATTGGTCTTGTCAGCCACCAGCGAGCCTGCAGCAGACGTGGACTATTGCACCCTTCTTAAATCTTCGTTCGCGAAGCCAAGCCGAGAGAGAGAGAAGTGGATAGAAAGAGAAGAGATAAACCTAGCTTTCTTACTAGCTTAGACCTTTTCTATACCTCCGTGTTGCCACTGTTTCCCAGTGATTGAATCCCCAGTTCATCCTCCAACTTTGCAGCACTCCTTCTGCAAAAGGGCATTTATTGGGGGGATTTTTTCCCTTGAATTCAGATCTAACCCTCCCCATGTGTTCCACACTTCCTTTGAAAAGGGGTTGTGCAGCCATGTTGTCATGTACTTCATGTACATGTCGTGTACTTCACTTATAACAGCACAACATTGTAAAAGAAGTTGAATCTATCATGGGGAACAGCATGGTTGCTGCCATTTCAGAGGTTCCCCACTCCTCCTTAGTTGCCAACTAAGAAAATGACTGGCAATTATCACACTGGATACATCAGTTCATAATGCTGTTATTCAATATTTATGAAGCCCCCTAAATGTGTTGTCATGTTCTTCATCCGCGATGGAACCACCTCCTTTGCATATGCAGTAATGTTATAACATCATAACATTGTTAAACGAAATACAAGCATGTGGCATCAAAATCTAATCACCAAAAAAAAAAAAAAAGGAAGAAAGAAAGAAAGAAAGGAAGGAAGGAAGGAAGGAAGGAAGGAAGGAAGGAAGGAAGGAAGGAAGGAAGGAAGGAAGGAAGGAAGGAAGGAAGGAAGGAAGGAAGGAAGGAAGGAAGGAAGGAAGGAAAGGAACTTCATGGACTTTATTTGACTGGAGAAGGCTACATGATACCTCGGTGCCTATTTTGTCCCAATGTTATAACATTGCTATTTCATAATGAAAAAAAATTACAGTTGCAACACAATTAACATTACACTTTTAAAACATTAGGGCAGCGTTTCCCAAACTCCCTCCCCCATGACCCAGTTATCTTTACACTTCCCCTTTGTGCTCCAATACAAGCATGTGGCATCAAAATCTAACCACCAAAAAAAGAAAAAGGAAAGGAACTTCATGGACTTTAATTGTATTGTTTCTTCATCCCCCCCTCCCTTCATTTCACCTCCCCCTATAGCTCCTGGTGTGTTTTCTTTTTCCACACTCTACCCCCTCCAGCACCAAGAATACAGACAGAGCATCACTTGCAGGGAAGGAAGGAAGGAAGGAAGGAAGGAAGGAAGGAAGGAAGGAAGGAAGGAAGGAAGGAAGGAAGGAAGGAAGGAAGGAAGGGAGGGAGGGAGGGAGGGAGGGAGGGAGGGAGGGAGGGAGGGAGGAAGGAAGGAAGGAAGGAAGGAAGGAAGGAAGGAAGGAAGGAAGGAAGGAAGGAAGGAAGGAAGGAAGGAAGGAAGGAAGGAAGGAAGGAAGGAAGGAAGGAAGGAAGGAAGGAAGAGGGGACAAAGGGGGAAAAAAAGGCCTTACAATCAGATGACCCAAGCCAGCAACAATTCTGCCCAGGTGTCATTTAGTAAAAAAGATAGGTACTAGAATGCCCACTCCCCACCCCTCCTGGCTGAAAAAAACACACCCCCTTCTTTGCCACCTCAGACCTCCCGGGGAAATTTCCCCAAAAGAACACACTGCAAGGTACATGAAAGCTCATACCCTGAAGATCACTTCATGGGTCTAAAGTGCCAGTGGACTCCAGCTTTTCTCTCAAATGGGGAGGGGGACAAGGAAGGAGAGGCAGCTGAGCTCTTCTTTGTACAACACAAAGATGTTTGGGGATGGAAGGAAGCAAAACAAAGCTCAGGATTTAAAGCCTGTGTCAGTCATCAAGCCCAGCTTCTCTCTGCACAGCACAGAGATGTTGGGGGATGGAAGGAAGCAAAACAGAGCTCAGGATTTGAAGTCTGTGTCAGTCTTCAAGTCGAGCTTCTCTCTGCACAACACAGAGATGTTGGGGGATAGAAGGAAGCAAAATGGAGCTCAAGCTCTGAAGCCTGTGTCAGTCTTCAAGTCTAGCTTTTCTCTGCACAACAGAGTGATGGGGGAAGGAAGGAAGCAGAGCAGAGCACATGCTTTGCTGGGGGCAGAGCTAGATAGGGCTTGTCTTTCAACCCCACATTGAGGCTTCCATGGACTGATGCAGGGTCCTGACCCAGCAAATGGGAAAAGCTGCATTAGGGGATTGCTCAGGGAACAACCTGAGGGAGCAGAGGTGGGTGGCAGATGAACATGCAACACTAATGAAACAAAAGGGAGATGGGAAACAAAATTCAAAATTGTGAATTCCTCACTGGAAAACTGTGAATTCAGATCCAAAGGGGGGAAATTGCAGAAATAGTTGACTAAAAAATGTGTTGATACAACATCCAGCAGTCTGGAACAGAAATGAACAGGGTGCCGCTGGGGGGGTTGAAAGATGTTTTAGCTAAAATTGTTTGTATTGGTTTTAAATTTATGTATTTCCAGTTAGCAGCCCCATGGGGCACAGTGGTAAAGCTGCAGTACTGCAGTCCTAAGCTCCGCTCAAGACCTGAGTTTGATTCCAGCGGAAGCTGGGTTCAGATAGCCAGCTCAAGGTTGATTGACTCAGCCTTCCATCCTTCTGAGGTCGGTAAAATGAATACCCAGCTTGCTAGGGGGGAAATGTAGAGGACTGGGGAAGGCAATGGCAAACCACCTCATAAAAAAATCTGCCATGAAAACGTCATGATGCGACGTCACCTCAGAGTTGGAAACTACTGGTGCTTGCACAGGGGACTACCTTTACCCTTTAAAAAAAAAAAAAAACCCTGTTTCTGATAACTGATGTACATTGATCAGAATCCAATGTTAGCCAGGATGATGATAATGATAAAGTGGGGTATCAGGGCATTAATTTCAGATCTACCCATGGGGAGGCAAAAAGTTATGTGGAAAGTTTTACAAACTTTGATTATTTAAGAATGCCAATGCAGAGGATTACACTTGTGTGGAAATGGCATGAGAGAGAGTTCTAGAAGAAAAGCCTAAGAATAGCAATCTGTGGATAGAAAAGAAAAAGCCCTTTTAGAAAGAAGGTACTCCCCCATAGGCCTATCTATCTAGAACTTTCAGGCCCCTGCAGGATCTTCTGTTTCTTCTTTATATACAAGGGAGTACTATATTCCAACACAAATTGGGCCTCAGTTTCCTTTATTTACTTTTCAATGTTTTAGGGTTTAATTAAGAGAGAAAATAGTTCAGGCAGTGAATCTCCTCCTCTTGCTTTGTATGTACAAACAGGGAAATGTATCACGAAAGGAGTTTAATTAATATTCACTTACCAGTATCTAGATAGTTTCCTATATTTATTGTAAAGTTGTTTATAACTCCTCCCCCCACTCTCTGTATGTATGTGTGTGTGTGTATGTTTTCATTTTTGGCTCATTTCCTGGATGTGATTGATTAGCAAAAATTGTCTGTTAATATCAACGGAAAGATAATCTTCTCCATTAGACAAGAACCCACACTAAAATTAACCCATTAGATGTGGACCCTATGTTGTTATACAATTATTGATTGTGTTAAGGTAGAAAAAGAGGTCCCAATCAGGCCATTAAGTATAAAATGGACCATTTCAGACATCTAAAAAGTGTCTGAATTATTGGACCATTCATAAAAACTGCTAGCAGCTAAAATGAATAGAACATTTCATATTAGGAACAAAAAGTGTGGGGAAATGTAAATATACTTAGTAACTGCTTTATGCCTAAAACATTTTACCAGAATACCTTCACATTTATCCTCAAAATCTACTTTTGGGGGGTGAGACTTGTGCCATAACTGTATACTTTCACATGGAATAGTTATTCCATGTTGTTTGGGGATTTCTATTGTACCCCCAACAATATAAAACACCAAAATCAGGACCTGCCGTTATCAAAACAACCTGCAGTTATCAGAAGGCTAATACATACTCAGTAATAAGTGTTAAGACCTCGTAGATAAACTTGATCTGACTCCAAGTTTCTCAAAGCAAAAATAGTTTATTAGACTCCAAGTTTCTCCTTTGCACAGAAGGCTTCAAATACAGTTAGAAAGGCAAAACAAGAGATTACATTAGTACTACAAAACAAGAGATTACATTAGTAAGTTGCTCCTTTAGACTTAAGAAGACTCCTTTAGAAGGCTTAAAATATATGGATAGAAAGGCAGAATAGAAAACGGTTTACACAGAGCATAAAGCATAAAATACAATAAAGCAAAGAGCATAATAGGGAAAAATGTAGCCCTATTAGTCTACATTATCCCATTTAAAATCTAAGTCCCAAATCCCATTCTATCGGAGCTATGCTCTGTGTTCAATGTTTGAGGCCTCAAACAGAAATGAACAAGGATTATAAATTTCTGGGCTAGACTGACAAAGAGGTCCCTGCCTCTGATACAGTCTGCAGCTTTTGCTCAAAAGTGGAGGGCTTATAAAGGTTTCAACCTATCTCTTTATCAGATCCACTGGGTCACACTGCACCCCAGCTGTGTTTCTGTCAGCCAACTGTAGCTAACTCAAAACAATCATGGCTGAGATTGTCCTTAGTTCACTTCAACCCTTTACCCACTTAGCAGCCATCTTTGCAAATGGCTGTCTCCTCCACCTTGTTTGCTCCTTGCCATATAAGGATTTTTACCATATATGGTCTTTCCTGCATGAAAGCACTGAATAGCTTAGAGCTCTGGTGGCCAAGTTCATAAATGCAGTCAAAAATCATAGAGAAATAAAGGCTTCTAAGGTGTTTGAAGAGCTTAGTGCTCATTTCATAAGAGCATAGCTACTTTCAGAAAGAATTCTTGTAGCCAATTTCATAAAGAGTATATTTAAGATTATGTTTAAGACCATAAAGAATATGGTTAGTATCATAAAGAGGGCCAACCCAAAATAAATTCCGCCACACATGTCTGCATCAGTACCTCATGAAAGTGTGTGGCTAGGATCAGATTACAAATAAGGTTTATTTATTTGCTTCATTTATACTCTGTCTTTCTCCCCAATGGGGACTAGCTTACATCATTCTCCTGTCCTCCATTTTATCCTCATAACAATCCTGTGAGGTATTATTGGCCCAAGTTCCATGGCAGAGACAGCTATTGAACAAGGGTCTCTCAAATTCTAGTCAACACTCTAACCACCCCACCACACTGGCACTTAAATTATGTTCAGATGTCCCATAGTACTGATGTGGAGGTGGTAAATGAAAAAATAATTGTGTACCGAAATATTCAACAGTATATCTGGAAGCTGGGTGTCTGTATAGCAACACCTTTTATAGACCTATTTCTTTTACCTTTTTGTTCTCCATAAAGGAGGTAATGGGTACAAATTTAAAAGATACCAAAGAGAGAAAAAATCTTACATAGTTCAGTGCTTTTGTCTTTTGCAATGCTCTTTCTTTTCTACATAGATACACAAGTGTATATTCTTGTGTAATTGTTTCAAATCCTTTTAATGAATGCAGAACTTTAATATACTGCTGTAATTACTTTGATGCAAATGTCTAAAAACACAACCAGTCTGCCTGTTTCTGGGTTTAAATGTAGCCAAAGCACTTATCCCCCCCCCCCAGTAAATCTTCAGCTTGTCTATAGAAAACAGCTTTTAAAATAGCAAGCAGGCACAAAAGGTCAGTGCTATTCTTACAATTTTGTCTGCAAAGTAATATTATAAAAATAATTGCATTCTCTAGTTAATCAAAGTTGTGTTTAGTAGAGGCAAGGCTATAGCTATAATTTATTCAGCAGTAGTCAGGTGCCCTAATCTTTATATTTAGAGAAAATAGGAGGTTGAATGGCTTGCTTTCTTGTTCTATGGTTCTAGTGTATGGAGAATATAATTATATTGTTCCAGCCAGGGTTTCAAATATGTGATGTAGTCAAGCAAGAGATTAGAGAATCATTGGGAAACTGAAGAAATGTAGGTATCAGTAGGTATCTTCCTGAATATCCAGTGGGATCAAGTCCCCAACAAGTCACAACATAACATTATCAGGCTCCACTGTGGCTCTCCAGTGATGAGGTGATACCACTCTGCTGCCTCTCTTCACACATTTCATGCTGTTTACCAGAGGTAAAATAGGGGTAGTATAGAAGACTCCATTCCTTGACCTGGTAAGAACCAATATTTCTGTGTGCAGCCGTGGCTGGCCGTGCCACTAGGCAAATTAGGCATTTGCCCAAGGTGCCAGGCTTGGGGGGGGCAAATTGGGTGCTGCCCCCCCCAATGTGCCCTAGGCAAATGCCCTTATTGTACAGCGACCAGCCAGCTTTGTCCTGCCTCCTTTCCAATTGGAAGGAAAGCAGAGCAAAGCCAGCCAGCTGTTGCATAGCTGCTGACTTCACTCTACTTTCCTTCTGATTGGGTGCAGGGCAGAACCACGGAGGAGGGCAGCAGGGGGGGCAGTGAGTCTGCCTGGGGTGCCATGCACCCTAGAGCCAGCACTGGGTGCAGCTGCATTTGATGCCACATTCAGGAATTTGGGAACCAATTCTAAAGCTCATCACCAGCTTTCATTCTTTTATCTCATCAGATGAAGGTAGGTTGTAATGTCTGTAATGGGCTATAAACACCTTGTGTAGAACTAGAGTCTAGTCAGAAACTAGTCTGTATTTGAATATTCATTGGAATAAGAGAAAAAAGCCATATGCCTGAATTATAATATCGTTCCATTTTTTTCTTCTTACACAAAAACAAATCTATGCTTGTTATTTGTATTTATTAGTTTGACTGTGACTCTTTTGACAAAAGGTCGATGTAGGCTTCCACTAAGGATGCATTAATTCAGTAAACCTGTTTAGTAGTTGAATCTACACTCAAAATTGCAATGTGAATGAATCAGAAATAAATCTGCATTATGTCAAACAACTCAAACTGCTGCCAAACAAATTTGCAGCTGCCTGTTGGTCAGAATCTAGCAGCTGACTGGGGGATTTGTTGGGAGTCATGTTTTGATTCACCAGCACCCTCAACAAAATGGCTGCATAGTGAAGTTACAAAGAGGAGAGGAGAAAAGCCTTGTTTCTCTCCTCCAAGCTGGGCAGGGACTGCAATACAATGCAGCCTCATGTGTCGCTGCCTCAGTATCTTGTTTATCATCATGTTCTGAATGTCAGTGTACTTCTTAAGCCTATGCACTTACTGCAAAGAAGGCTAAATGAAACCACTAAGATTTCTACTAATATGTTATTTCTTAAGGATTGCAGCCAGCCCAACTACTTACATGTAATTGTTTATTTAAAATATTTATATACTTCCTCTCCACTAACTGTGTATAAGGTGGTGTGAGACAATAAAATCTGAAACCCACATCTATAGAAATATAATATTGTATAAAACAACAGAAAATATAAAACCAAAATCACAACAGATACACTGAGCCCAGCACAAATACCAGGAATCAAACAAAACTGGCTGAAAATCTAGTTAAAGTGGTTTTGCCTCCCAAGTTGTAATGAAGAGTTGGGCACAAGGCATTGGTATAACTAAGGGCCACTTTATTAAGTATAATAACAAAAACAGCTAGGGCAACTAGAACTGCGGCCTGGTCAGGGCCAGGGGTCTCAACAGACTGCTCCCCTGCCATTAGCGGGTGAGAGACCCAGCCCCCAGCTAGAAATGTGTGGCACAGCTCCCACCAGGCCAGCCCAGCAAGGAGGCAAGCCCCAGAGAGCCCAATCACCAGACGCACATCCCAATGGAAGCCACCCTCCAGTCGAGCCTCCAGGACGGTCTGCATTCAGCCATCCTGGGTCATCAAAACCCAAAGGTCGATCCTGCCAGACCCCTAACTTCCTAAAAGGGGGATGCTTTCTGGTCCTCCCCTAGCCACATACCATAAACCCAGTAAAACCTGCCACTACTAAGGCCAAGTCTCTTCTTAGGTCTTAGCACCCATCGGGAGGCCCAAGGTCACCTGAAGCCCTTGCCGAAGATCTCTCAGGAAAAGCATGTTACCGTTTTCAGAGAGATGCACTCCATCCCCTCTGTAGAGGTCAGGAAATTTTGAAGAAATATCTGGGTGGGGCAGGCAGTGACCCAACCCCCCTTCCAATGCCTTCCTAATTTCTTTGTTGACTTTATAATGGGCCCTCTCTATACCTGCAGGATCCCAAGCATTATGCCAAACAAGGTGGGGAATCATGGCTGACCAAATTATAGTGGTCCTGGGCCATCTCTCCCTAATGTACCCAAAATCCTCTCGAGCCTGCAAGACTAAAGCCTTGCCTTTTACCAGCCCAAGATCATTCCCTCCCAGGTGAATGATTAAAACCTGAGGAGGAGGGCCCGCATTCCCATGAAATAATAATGGCAGCAGGCCAGGCCACACTGAAGACCCTAACGCCCACACCATTCTATAATAACATATTGGCTGAGTCCCAGCTGAGAGCTGACCAAAGTTCTCCGAGCCTGATGTGAGGCCCAAAACACATAGCTGTGTCCACAGGAGAACTTGGCTCCTCTGACCAGGAACAACAGCATCTAAAAAGAAAAAACAGTCAAACTAGAAGCAAAACCATAACATTTCAACTACAAACAAATGAAGCTAAGAACTGAGCAGAGGGCGGACATAAGATTTATAGGCCAATGACTGCCAACGCCCCAGGCACTGAATAGAGGAAGAAGGATATCCCAAAGCAGCTGCCATAGAGGCCGCCCCAATTCTAAAGGAGTGGGTACCAAACCACACCCCAGACAACCCCAGCTTAGTTAAAGCCCTAGAAGTCACGGCCCAAAACTGATGCTTTGTCAGTGGGCTGCCATTAAGGTGACAAAACAAAACCCCCTCATTGTTCCCCCGCACTGCCAAGTAGGCTGCCAAAGCAGAAACTGGGCACAACTCAAGCTCAGAGCATGTGCCCAGCTCCAACATGGTCTCTTTGCTATGCTGGTCTGTCTTAGAGCATCGAATGGTATGAACTGCCTTACCCTCTGCTAACCTCAGGTTCCGTAGCAACAAAGCATTACCAGAAACATCATTTCTGGAACTTGCCACTAATTCACTAACTCTAAGGGCCCCAAAAAAGGCTACCAAGGAAGCCGCATGAAACAGTGTGGATTCAAAATAAGATGCAAACACTGTGCCCCAAACCCCTTTCAGGCCCCTAAGAATCAAAGGGGAAATAGGATTCCTCATATCAGGACTAGGCCCGGCCACTCTGAACCACCCCTTGAGCATCTTTCGAAGATGAAAGTCTGTTGTTTCCTCCTTATATCCCAACGCCTTGATAGCAAAAGCCAAAGCAGACAGGCGTGACCTAATGGATTGCATAGCCAATCCCTTACCTTTTAAAGAAACACAGTAGTGAAGCAGCTGCTCCACCAGGAGGGGTCAAACAATGTGATACCCTACCTCAGTCCTAAAGTCCTCAAACTGCCACACAGCACGTTCATAAGACTTCCTGGTGCTAGGTGCAATGGCAAGGCCTATCGCTCTGCAGGCCTCAGCTCTCCAATTAGCCATAGCTCCTAGGGCATTGACGCCAGCTTGCGATTGGCATCTGGGGCCATCTGACGGAACCTTTCCATCTGTTTACGAGAGAGAGCATCAGCCACCCCGTTATTTACCCCAGGAATATGCTTGGCTAAAAACAGTATATTAAGCCACAGACAGTGCAGAGTAAAGGCCCTCACTAGTCTCATAACCTGCTGAGATTTGGAAAAAAGGGAATTAATGACATGGACCACTGCCATGTTATTGCACCAAAAATGAATCGTGCGATTGGCCATGTAACTCCCCCACAGCCAAACTGCAACAAGAATGGGAAAGAACTCGAGAAATGTGAGATCTTCTTCATGGTCTCTGTGCTTCACACTCATGGGATAGAGCACCTGTGCCGATCCCCGAATTGGTACCTAAAAAGCCCAGGATTTTTTTCACGCTCGGCACCAGCGGGCATACGCAGGCATCCCAGTACGCATGCTCACCGGTGCCAGCGCGAGGATCCCGCCAGTTCCTTTCTGACTGCTGCGCTGAAAGGATTTCCTTTCATGTCCCCTGTCGGTGAAGTAAACTTTGGATTATTTCTCCTAGTTGTATATAGCCCGTTTGTTGTTTTCTTAGTGTAGTTAGTTAGTTGTTAAGATAGTTAGTGTTGTTTAAAAAAAATTGTTGGACTTTGCCCTTCGGGGCCCTGTTTTCCCCCCATTTTTTCCCTCAGAGTTATTCCTGTGTGGGTTTTTTCTGGCGTCTATGGAAAGGCGTTGGGTTTTTTTTAAGAGGTGCCATCCCTGTGGAAAAAAGATTGCCCCTCCTGATGGCCACTCCCTCTGTCTCCTGTGTTTGGGCAAGGGACACCACGTGGATTCTTGTCTGTACTGTCTGAGTGTCTCAAAACAGACGTGTAAGAATCGTGCGGCAAGACTTTCGGCCGTGTTGGTGGAATCGGCACTTCGTCCTTCAAAGATGGCATTGCGCCTGTTGGTACTGATGGGAGAAGCCACGGCCCCGACGGTCACATTGGTTGATACATCACCGATTCGGACCAATATGCCAGTCGAGCAAGGGCATTCCACAAAGCGGATCTCTGAAGGGTCAGTGGACACCCCGGCTAAGAAGCGTCGGGATGACGCAGGGATCTGATCATCCTTACCAAAGAAGGCGAAATCCAAGGAGAAGCGAAAGAAAAGATCGTCCCGCACTCCTTCCCCTTCTCAGGATGCTTCGGCATCGATACAGGCTGCTCCACCCAGGAAGATCTTGGCGTCTCCGCGTTGGAGCCCGTTGGTGTGGAGAGGCAGTGCTTTGCAGCAATTGCGTTTGTCGGCATCGGAGCACGAGATCGACTTGACCCAACATTCCCACTCATCGGGATCGCGTCGTCGAAGTGAGAGTGGCTCTGTCTCAGAGGTAGAAGTTGCGGTACCGATGGAGCTGTCGGCACCGCCGGATCAGGCAAGGGGACGGAGAGAGCTGGAACCAACCACCATAGCTCGTCGGTTCCCACCGCTTCCACTGTGGAATCAGCGCCAGTGGCCTTCTCCCTACGCCTACCCATACCCACCGTACCAATGGTACCCCCCTCGTGAATTTGCTGATTGTGACCAACAGTCCAAGGCATCTCATATGTTGAGTATTTCGCAGCACTCTAGACATCGTCCGTCGGCATCGGTGTCCATCCCGCCTGAGAGACGTGGTGTGATGGTGGAGGAAGTCCAGGCTCGGTCGGTCACCTGTGAGAGCATTAATGCTGGTACTTTCAGAACACTCTTTGAGGAGGGATTCTTCATCGTCGGACTCCGAGGTCAGTACCGACGATCCGGACAGGGCTTTGGAGCCTTTGCCAGTGTCGCATACCGCTGAGGATCTTCCCATATCACCATCGGAGGATCTAAAGTCATATGGGGACCTGGTGAAGAGGATGGTACTCTCCCTCTCCCTCCCGGTGACACAACCGCAACCAGTCATAGACGATACCGTATTCAACATCATGCAGCGGGACACATTGACAGCGGTTGCCTTGCCTGTTACGAAGGTCATCTCACAGGCGGTGAAGGAGCCCTCGGCAAAGCCAGCTTCTACACCTGTGTCTTCAAGGAGATTGGACCACATGTACAGTGTCCAAGAGGCTGGTGCCGAATTCCTGTCCACCCACCCGAAGCCAAACTCGGTGGTTGTATCCTCCTCATCTAAGGCACGCAAGACTCACTCCTCCCCACCGGACAAGGAGGGAAAGAAGCTGGATAATGTTGGGATAAAGTTTTATTCTGCTGGAGCGTTGGGGGTAAAGGTATCTAACTATGCTGTGTGCATGGCTAGATACCAATACTCTGTGTGGGAACAACTCACCCCCCTCCTGTCTTCCCTGAGTGAGGAGAAGAGGTCTGCTGCTAAGAAGCTGCAGAAGGAAGGCTTTGCTGTAGCCAAGCAACAACTGGCTGCAGCAAAGCACATGGTGGGTGTGTCAGCAAAAACAATCACATCTGCTGTCTGCCTCCGCCACCACTCCTGGCTGAGATCAACGGCCCTTCAGCAAGACACCAGGGCCTTCGTTGAAGATCTGCCCTTTGAGGGCGAAGGCCTCTTCAGCTTGACCACGGACAATGTTCTTCAGGAGATGGATAAGAGCATAAAGACCTCCAGGAACCTGGGTGTCCCAGCTTCTTCTAGGGCTGCTAAACCGAAACAGTGGCATAAACCCTGGACCAAGAAGCCATACCAAAAATTATCCCCAGAACAACAGTGGAGACCTCACTCTGCCCAACCTGAGACTAGGTCCCCATACAGGGGGAACAACAGAAACCGCTACGCTTCAGCTCAGACCACTGGCAAGACTAAGGGTGCTCGCCTGCAAAAGCAGGGCCTTTGACTTTCTGGTAGCACGTGTCACTGCCCCCACTTCTTCAACTATCTGCCTTCGTCCATTCCTCTCTGCTTGGGAGTCCATTTCTACAGAGAGGTGGGCTCTTTCCATCATCGCAGAAGGCTACAAAATAGACTTTGCTCAGGTTCCGAAGCAATCTATGATAATCACCATACCCCCTTCCCCAACTCTGCAGGCGGAGGTGAGCAACCTCCTACAGAAACAAGCCATAGAATAGGTCCCAGTGAAGGCCAGAACGGGAGGCTTCTACTCTCGTTATTTCCTGGTTCCAAATGGGATGGGGTCTGAGACCAATCATGGACCTTCGGAATCTGAACAAGTTTATTGTGTACCAGAAGTTCAGAATGTCCACTCTGCAAACAATTCTTCTCCTCATCAACCAAGGGGACTGGATGGCAATGCTGGACCTCAAGGATGCCTACTTCCACGTTAGCTTCCATCCTGCGTACAGGCATTTCCTTCGGTTTGCAGTAGGTTCCCACCACTTCCAGTTCAAAGCCCTTCTGTTCAGTCTGTCCACTGCACCTCGGGTGTTCACCAAGATGATGAGTGTTGTGGCTGCTCATCTCCGGCTTCAGGGGATAGTCGCCTTTCCATACATCAACAATTGGCTCCTTGTGGTGGAGTCGAAAGAAAGTCTGTCCAGCCATATTACCACCACTCTTCGTCTTCTTCACACCTTAGGTCTGCAGGTCAACATGGAAAAGTCATATCTTACTCCATCATGGACAGTTCAGTTCATAGGGGTTTTGTTGGATACGAACCTTCACTGCGCCTTTCTGCCTCAGCAGAGAGCGATGGACATAATCAATCTTGTCAATCTTTTACAGAGTTGAAAGTGGGGCACGGTGCAACAGCTGCAGTGGATGCTGGGGCTGATGGCAGCGACTACAAGCATGCTGCTGTTTGCGAAATTGAGGATGAGAGGCCTGCAACTGTGGTTTCTTTGACAGTTTCGACCCTTAAGAGACTCACCTCGGAAGAGGTTTGTAATTCCATGTGACACTCAGAACACTGCAGTGGTGGAAATCAAAGGAGAACATTTGTCAGGGAGCTCCCTTCCACCTACCTGCAACAACAGTGACAATCACCACAGATGCGTTTTTGTGGGGATGGGGGACTCACATGGACTCTGTGTGTGTGGGGGGCCCTTGGTCTTCGCAATTGACTCACTGTCATATAAATTACCTGGAACTGCTGGCAGTTCATTTTGCTCTTTGGTCTTTCCGCCCCATGGTAGCGGGGAAGATTGTTGCACTGCTAACAGGCAGGGCAGGGCAGGACAGTTTCTCTATGGCTCTGTGCACTGGCACTGGAACTGTGGTCGGAGTGCCTGGAGCACGACATCTTTGTGAAGGCTGCGCACCTCCCTGGGGTGCTCAATCTGCAAGCGGACTCATTGAGCAGGGGTGCAGCTTCTCCACACGAGTGGGAGATACAGTGGCGCTTCCTTCAACCTGTGTTTCAGCTATGGGGGTACTCTCAGGTGGATGTGTTTGCCACTGCCAGAAACCGGAAGTGTCCTCTGTTTTGTTTCAGAGGGGGCACGGATCCAGAGTCATTGGGAGACGGTCTGTTGTTCCCGTGGGAAGGTCGATTCCTATATCTGTTTTCACCTCTGCCACTGCTGACAAGAGTTGTCAACAAAATCGCAAGAGAGAGGCCATGCTGCATCCTGGTGACACCATGTTGGCCTCAGCAGAATTGATTCCCCATCTTGCTTCAACTGGCGAGGAGGGTCTTCTACCAGTTTCCGGCGGAACCGGACGTTCTGTTGGCTCAGGATGGTCATGTATTCCATCACAACGTGCCTCACCTGAAGCTGACAGCGTGGTTCATCAACCCTGTGAGTTCTCCAGCAGAGTCCAACACGTCTTCCTAAACATCAGGAAATTGTCTACCCGTGCTTCCTATGATAGGAAGTGGCGGAAGTTTCTTCAGTTTTTAGTTGATCCTGCAGTCTCACCTCAATAGGTGGGATTATCGGTGATTTTTGAATTTTTGTTATCTCTGGTGGATGCTGGCCTTGCCTTTTCATCTGTTAAAGTTTATTTGGCAGCAATATCTGCGTTCCATGAGCCAGTTGAGGGGCATTCAGCTTTTGCACACCCTCATTCTAAGAGGTTTTTGAAGGGTCTGCTTAGGCTTCATCCTCCATCGAGATCACCCCCACAGTTGTGGGACTTGACTTTAGTGTTGGACAGGTTGACTCGGCATCCCTTTGAGCCAATGGCCACATGTTTGTTACAACTTCTATCTTGGAAGACTGCTTTTTTGGTAGCAATCACATCGGCACGCCGTGCAGGGGAGCTCATGGCTATGCGTTATGACTACCCATATCTAGTTTTTCAGAAGTCTGGAGTGTCGTTAGCTCCTGATATTTCTTTTCTCCCCAAGGTGGTTTCTCAGTTTCACCTAAAGTTAGAAGTTTGGTTGCCTACTTTTTATCCTGCACCTTCCTTGGATAAGGAACATAGGTGGCATGCTTTGGACGTTAAGCGTGCCTTATTGTTTTATTTGAGTCGCTCCAAGAGTTTTCATAAGGACCAGCGTCTTTTTGTTTCTTATGCTGCTCCTAAGTTGGGTCTAGAATTTTGTCACAGTGGCTTTCAATGTGGCTCACTGAGACTATTAAACTGTGCTACTTGTTGGCAAAGAAGCTGTTGCCTGGGCCCATTCGTGGACACTCTACAAGAGCGATGGCGACGTCGGTGGCGTTCCTGAAAGGCGTTTCCCTGATGGACATTTGCAAGGCTGCCACCTGGTCTTCTCTGCATGCTTTCACGAAGCACTACGCTCTGGATGTGCATGCTCAGCAGAGGACTCATCTAGGAGCTGCGGTGCTGCAAGCTGTCTCTTCTGGTTGACCATCTTCCCGCCTCCAGGTATGTCTTGCTTGCTAATCTCCCATGAGTGTGAAGCACAGAGACCACGAAGAAGATAGACAGGTTGCTTACCTGTAACTGTAGATCTTTGAGTGGTCATCTGTGCATTCACACTATCCGCCCTCCTTCCCCACTGCTGACGGTCTCCCTCCAGTAGGAGCTTCCAGCGGTCAGGAAGGAACTGGCGTGATCCTCGCACTGGCGCTGGCAAGCATGTGTACTGGGATGCCTGCGCAATCCCGCTGGTGCCAAGCACGAAAAAATTCCGGGCTTTTTAAGTACCAATTCAGGGATTGGTGCAGGCGCTCTATCCCATCTGTGTGAATGCACAGACGACCACTCGAAGATCTACAGTTACAGGTAAGCAACCTATCTATCTCGGTTCACCCCCGCTTGAACCCATGAATCTGGCTATGCGTCCGCGCACCAATGTCTGCGGAAATAAACCCCAAAACCTAAAGACCCAGCAGCATCAGACATGACCTGAAGCTCCGCCTCAAGCCTCATGTCATCTCTCCAAAAAGAAATCCTTTTAAAGGATTCCAAAAATTCCTGCCGTACCTTCAAATCCTCCTGCATGCTGCTGATAACCTTTGTCCTATGCTGAGACAAGTGCAGGCCTGCCATAGCATCACATAGCCTACGAAGAAAAGCCCATCCAGAACCAACTACTTTGCAAGCAAAGTTAAGATGCCCAACCAGCTGCTGGAGCTCAAGCAAAAGTTTTTGGGCCGGACCTTCCATCTTTTCTTTAGCCAATGGAGCCCCCAGCTCAGCAGCCAGCTCAATGAAGCCAGACAGCAACTGTACATAACGCCCAGTCCCTGCAGGACTCACAAAGAGATAGTCATCCAAATAATTAACAACATCCTGCAGCCAAACTTTCTCGCGAACAGCCCATTCAAGGAATGTGCTGAAACACTCAAAAGCTGCACATGAGACGGAGCAGCCCATTGGCAATGCTTTGTTGATGTAAAATTGCCCTGCAAAGAAAAATCCTAAAAGCTCAAAATCAGCCGGATGGACTGGCAAAACACAGATTTAATATCGCATTTGGACAACTCTGCACCCTTACCACAGAGTCGCACCACACCCACAGCTTGATCAATGCTGGTGTACCTAAGGGGAAGGAGAGATGATGAATCAAATAAAATTCACCAGGTGCCTTTTTCGACCCCACACCCAAAGGGGAAACCCTAAGGTTAGGCACAGGGGGATTAGAAAAAGGGCCCAAAATCCTGCCCTCTGCCAATTCCTTGTCAATCTTATCCTTGGCTACATGCTCCAAATCTTTAACAGAACTAAGATTCCCGGACTGAAATGCGACCCAGGGACCCTGAAAAGGAATTCGAAAACCGAACTCGAAACCTTTTGACAAGTAAGCATTATCACCCTGTTGTGGATACCTAGACAGCCAGTACTCAAGAGGTCCCACCTTTATCAGAGTGGGCCCCTTTTCCAGCCTGGTAAGTACTGCCACTTCTGCCTTGTTTCTTTTGGTTCTTATGTGGTTGTGCTTTGGGGCAGTTACTAAAGGAGTGGGAGCTGCCACACATGGGACATTCATGTCTGAACTGACAAGCTTTTCTACTGCACACTCCTTGGTAGCTGAACTACCAGCAAAGCTGGCGAGGTTGAACTGCCAGCCCCGCAGAACTGCGGGAAGATGATGATGAAGCTGAAGAAGTTGACGCTAATCTGGCCACTAAATGACCGCTATCCGAGCCACAGCTGCTAGTGAATGCAATCCCACTGAAGGGAAGGGTACAAAACTGCCTTCATCCTGAATTCTTCATCATATTGAATCCAGGCGGGCCCACTGAACATCGTGTACCTCTTATAAATGATATCCATATACTGGATAAGCACAGCTGCCCGCCAAAGCTGGGCGCGTGCAATCACATCATCATATATATTTTTTTTAAAGTTTAAATGATTTTATTAAAGATAATTCCGAAAATAAACATATCGTGAATAAATTAAAAGATACATACATTGATAAGAATAACCAATAAAAAACCCCGGCAGTCAGTTGGCCCAAGTCCAGTCCACTTTACGCATCTTCGGTTTCTCTTTTTCCTTGTCATCCAAATCCTCTTTATCCTTCTTCTCCAACTCACACAACAGGAGGAAGAAGATATCAACATATTCTCCCTTTAGGATTTTATCTTTTGTCGCAGGCAACAAATGATCACCTAAAGGTAATGCTATGTCCCCAAAGAGTAAGGCAGCAAAAGGGACCACCCCATAGGGAGAAGGAAAGCCCCATCCCTCTGAAAAGGAGCCTGCAAACCCCTGCTGCCCTGCAGCTGGCCAATTTCCATACGGGCCAAACTGACCTTGTGGCCAAGCCCAATTTGACTGAGGACCCAAACCTGGGGCGGGAGATACACCCGAACTCTCAGCAGCAATGCCAGGTGCAGCAGGGGTAGCAGGACTCCATGTACCCCAAGGCCAAACCAGCCTGGTATAAGACAGTGGACTGTCACTAGGCTTACCCAGAGTTCCCATAGGCACCAGCACCAATCCAGATCCAGCAGCCCCCGTAGATGGAACTGATCCCCCATCGGAACCGCCAACACCCAATGCTCCTCCTGCAACATTTCCTGCAGATCTGCGCTCCAAAATAGACAACCGAGTTAAAATATCAGCCTGAAGTGCCATCTTAGAAACCTTTCCAGATCCTAACCCATGCAGGGGAGGGATACCAGACGCTTGCTCCAGCACCCTCAGCCTTTGCATAATAGCTGCATTAACTTCGTCCTCATCCTCCACATCTGACAAAGATAAAGGCGGTGGTGGCCTTTTAGGCGGGGCCTTAGGGGCCCTTGGTGCAGGCTGTTTGCCTTTAGATCTTCTCATCCCTTTCTTACCAGACATCTTGGCAAATATCAAGGGCTAATAAGACTGCACAAAACTACACCAAATGGCCCTTGTAAACCCACAAAATAGCTTCCCTCCAACAGCCTTTTAAAATGGCCACCATCCCACAGGAATATAAAGGGAAGCAATATGGCTGTCACCTAACAGAAGAAGAGGTGAAACGACTGAAACGATGAATATAGTGTCCAGGCAGGACAGTATGGAAGCAGGTGATCTTTCAAGCACCCAAAGTTCTAAGACAACCCCAGTAATAAATACTGTTCCTGGGTTTCTGATTGTTCCATGTATGGAGTAAGGAAAACAATTTTAATTTAACCCCCAATTTTAGGTCACTATGTTCTGTTTCTAATTTAATGTCTATTACCTGAAGATTAAAGTCTGTGACACACAACTCAGCGGTTCATTTCCCTGTTGTTTGCACTGTGACAATGTAACATGAACAGCACCAGTAATCTGATTTTAGTTATTCATTATTATGGAAATTCAAATCCTTCATATATACATAATCCCAATGGGTCAGCTCAGCAGCTCATTGACAGATGTGAGCAAATATATTTCCTTCTAAATTAAAGCAATGCTTAAAGAAGTGTGTGTTTGATCAGCTACTTGCATTTCTTCCCATATGAATGCCCACTCAGACTCAGTATTCTACGTTTTGCTCCTGAATAGTAAACCATCATCATGTTATGGAACTAGACAAGAGCTTTGATCAATTTATAAACTTAGTCCAGTGCAATAGATGAATTCATTAATACAGTTTTCCATTTCTGTCTAATGTCATACTTAAACCAAAATGAAATTGCACACAAAAATTCTCCTTAAAAATCGGTACATTTTTGATGGTGTACATCTTCTAAATGTTCTTTCAGCAAAACTGAATGAAACAATATATCTAATTGTCAACATGGGCCCATCTGTGGATACTTAAATCCAGAAACTGGGATCATGAACAGACAAGACAGGTCTTTCTATAAATCTGAGAAATTACCCAGTTTTGCAGAAAAATTAGAATAGTGGTTTACTCAAATTGGCTCCTGCATCAATCCAGGCATATGAAAAGCATCCCCTACATGTGAAGGAATAAACTGTAAGTTGTGTGTTAAAAAAATCATGAGTCAGTTGCACACATAGTTCCAGTCTAACACACTAAATCTCTCAGGGAAGGAAAGAGGAAGGAAGACACTAATCAGCAAATAGCTTTTATTATGCTATCAGACATACAGAATAGAAAGAGGGGGATGTTAGTAGTATGAAACACCAAGTCTAAAGGATTAAGTGCCAACATTGCAACTTAAGTGCGGCAATCCAATAAAATCATTTGCCCTTGAACTTTAAGCAAAATGCCCAGTAAAAGCTACATTTAATTCAAAGTGTGTTCTGCTCTTGTGGATAGTCCAACCCCCAAAAAGACCCAAGCCCCCAGAGGGAACAAAAGATGTGTTGGGATAAGCAGGAAAGGATTTTCAGATAGGGTGGAACCCCTAGCTAGATGGGGGATACTATGAGAAGTCCAGATGATGGTAGGACATATGGACTGACAACAGGCAATGAGGAAGTTAGCTGGAGGGAGTGGGTGGGAAGATGTGGAGGTTCAAATCCTGGAAAGCAAACAGAACAGGTGAAGAAAAGGCCTACTCTGCTTATCATGAAGAAATTCAGTGATTTTTTCTTAATAGTAATGGAACAAAGTTTGAGAGCCAGCCAACTACGAGAATGGAAAGGTTGATATGCTGTTTTTATGCACTTATATTTATCTGGGCAGAAACAGAGGAAGCACCGTTTTTGGCCAAATTTTGTGCAGAATGAGGATCTGCAGTGGCATTGGATCAGAAGTACAGGATCCAGCTGCCCACTAATAACATTTGGGTTGCATTGTGTTTAGTGCAACTTTAAGATCGGAGTCCCTATTGGCACAAGGGTAAGAATATGGGCTACTATAAGATAGTTCAGACTTTCAATTGTAAAGAGCCTCAGAGTAGAGAACCAAGATGATCCAACAAAGAAAGAAAATTTATTTATTTATTTATTTATTTTATTTCACTATTTATCCTGCTTAGGGTAGCTAACAACAGTCACAATTCTATGACAGATTCACATCATAACAATAAAACATCATTAAAACAGTTTAAATACAGTTCAGATGGTGTTCTGTCTGTTTTGAATTAATTTGCGATGATATTGTGGGGTAGATAGTAGGGGTGTGCATTTGGTTCAGGCGAACTGAATAGACCACTGAATACCCCCTGATTTGGAAGTATACGGCGTCGTATACTTTCGTATCCAATTTGCAGGCATTATATGGGAGCCGTATATGCCTCCCGTATACTTCTGAATCAATATTCGGAAGTCCATAGAAAAGGCGGGAAAGGAACTTCTGCAGCCTCAGGGAAGCTGCTTGCTTCCTTTCCTGCCTTTGGAAGCCTTTTCCCGCCTCTCCCATAGCCCTCTGGGATCAGGGAGGGAGGGGAAGGGGAAGAGGAGCCCCAGCAGCCAATCCAAAGCATGCATTTTCAAAATGCATTGCAAATGCATGCTTTGCAGGGCTGTTGTGTAGCTGATGGCTGGGCTAATCCCCAAGCCATCAGCAACATTGTTGTTCTTTTATCTACTTGGGTATCCAAGTAAACACTGTTCTCTGGCCAATCACAGAGCAGTGGTATTTTTTGAAAATGCTCTGTGTAGGGTCAGAGAACCTTTTTGAGGAGTCTGCCTGGCTGCTGTGTTGGTGTGTGAGAGAGATTGTGCTATGCTGGCTCTTGGCCTCAGCTGCTGCTGCTCTCTGTCAGCCTTGCCTGACCTGCCTGGAGAAGAGAAGACATCTAAGGTAAGACAGTCTTGGGGTTCTTGTTTTTATTTTAGTAAAAGGACTTTTTAAGATTCAGAGTCCCTTTACTTATCCAGATTTGGGTGGTGGGTACTGGGTAGCTTATTTGGGGTTTAGGGTTAGGGGGTCCTGCTGGGGGTGGGGGCCTGGGGTGGGGGGTTGCCAATTTGCCTATATCTTTCTTTAGTGAGAGGACTTTTAAAAGTGCAGTGTCCTTTTACTTTTCCTGATTTGGGTGGCTTTGATTTCTTGGGGTAAGGGTAAAAGTTTTTTGGGTGGGAGGGGTTGGTAAAGTCCCTGTATTGTTAAAAGTCAAATATTCTCCTTTTTTAAAAGGATTCTGTGTTTGATTTGTTGCTGCTGTGTTGTGCTGCTGTTGTTCCTTTTCTCTTCTGGTTCTTGGGGTGGGGGCTGTTTGGTCTAATTTTTATTGTTAAAAAGGTCAGTTTTTTAACAGTTGAGTTTGTTGGCCTTTTCTCAGTGATTTGTTTGGATCTGTTGTTTTTGCATCCTGTCCTGTTGTCCATTTTCCAGGTTCTGGTTTTGGTGGAGGGGTGTTGACTGATTTGGCCTGAGGTATTTTATTGTTAAAAAGGTCAGTTTTTAAACAGTTGAGTTTGTTGGCCTTTTCTCAGTTGGATTTGTTTGGATCTGTTGGTTTTGCATCCTTCCTGTCCTGTTGTCCCTTTTCCTGGTTCTGGTTTTGCAGTGTGTGTAGGGTGGCCAGACCGTCCCGGGAGCCTGGGAATGTCCCGGTTCTGGCCACCCAATCCCGCCTCCCGGGCTGCCTATACCGGGACCATTAAAGGTCCCGGTTTAGCCAGCCCCGGAGGCGGTGGGCCGCGGGCGCCGGCGGGGAAGGCGGGGAGTGAGGGAGGGAGCGTCCCTGCGCACGCGCAGGGACGCTCCCTCCCTCACTCGCCACCTTCCCCGCCCGCGCGCAGGGCCCGGCGGCGGTGGTGGAGGCCTCTCCGTGGCCTCCGCTGGTCGCTGGAAGCCCTCCAGCGACCAGCGGAGGCCGCGGAGAGGCCGCGGAGCACCCGGCGCTGGTCCCGGAAGGCCTTCCAGAGCCTCTGGAAGGCCTTCCGGGACCAGCGCCGACCAGCGAAGGCGTCCCCGCGGCTTCCGCTGGTCCCTGGAGGCCCTCCAGAGTCTCTGGAGGGCCTCCAGGGACCAGCGGAGGCCGCGGGGACGCCGCGGAGCACCCAGCGCTGGTCCCGGAAGGCCTTCCAGAGCCTCTGGAAGGCCTTCCGGGACCAGCGCCGACCAGCGAAGGCGTCCCTGCGGCCTCCGCTGGTCCCTGGAGGCCCTCCAGAGGCTCTGGAGGGCCTCCAGGGACCAGCGGAGGCCGCGGGGACGCCTTCGCTGGTCCCGGAAGGCCTTCCAGAGCCTCTGGAAGGCCTTCCGGGACCAGCGCCGGCCAGCGAAGGCCTCCCCGCGGCCTCCGCTGGTCCCTGGAGGCCCTCCAGAGTCTCTGGAGGGCCTCCAGGGACCAGCGGAGGCCGCGGGGAAGCCGCGGAGCAGCCGGAGCTGGTCCCTGGAGGCCTCCAGAGGCCAGCGCCGGCAGCTCCCTCCCTCCCTCGCCGTGAGGCCGCCGCCCTGGAATCGCTGCCGCCGCCGCTGCTGGACTCTCCGCCGCCCTGGAATCAGGTAAGGGGGCCGAAAGCGGGGGGGCGGGGGGCGGCCTTCCTTTCTTCCCTCCCTCCTCCCTCCCTCCCTTCCTTCCTTTCTTCCTTCCTTCCCTCACTCCCTTCCCTTCCTTCCTTCCCTCCCTCCTCCCTTCCTTCCTTTCTTCCTTCCTTCCCTCACTCCCTTCCCTTCCTTCCTTCCCTCCCTCCTCCCTTCCTTCCTTTCTTCCTTCCTTCCCTCCTTCCCTCCCTCCCCCCTTCCTTCCTTCCTTCCCTCCCTCCCTCTTCCTTCCTTCCTTCCTTCCTTCCTTCCTTCCTTCCTTCCTTCCTTCCTTCCTTCCTTCCTTCCTTCCTTCCTTCCTTCCTTCCTCCCTTCCCTTCCCTTCCCTTCCCTTCCCTCCTTATGTTCTTATGTGACACAGAGTGTTGGACTGGAGGGGCCACTGGCCTGATCCAACAGGGCTTCTCTTATGTTCTTATGTGACCAGAGTGGTGGACTGGAGGGGCTACTGGCCTGATGCAACAGGGCTTCTCTTATATTTTTATGTGACACAGAGTGTTGGACTGGAGGGGCCACTGGCCTGATCCAACAGGGCTTCTCTTATGTTCTTATGTGACACAGAGTGTTGGACTGGAGGGGCCACTGGCCTGATCTAACAGGGCTTCTCTTATGTTCTTATGTGACCAGAGTGGTGGAGTGGATGAGCCATTGGTCTGATGCAACAGGGCTTCTCTTATATTTTTATGTGACACAGAGTGTTGGACTGGAGGGGCCACTGGCCTGATCCAACAGGGCTTCTCTTATGTTCTTATGTGACACAGAGTGTTGGACTGGAGGGGCCACTGGCCTGATCTAACAGGGCTTCTCTTATGTTCTTATGTGACCAGAGTGGTGGAGTGGATGAGCCATTGGTCTGATGCAACAGGGCTTCTCTTATATTTTTATGTGGCACAGAGTGTTGGACTGGAGGGGCCACTGGCCTGATCCAACGGGGCTTCTCTTATGTTCTTATGTGACACAGAGTGTTGGACTGGAGGGGCCACTGGCCTGATCTAACAGGGCTTCTCTTATGTTCTTATGTGACCAGAGTGGTGGAGTGGATGAGCCATTGGTCTGATGCAACAGGGCTTCTCTTATATTTTTATGTGGCACAGAGTGTTGGACTGGAGGGGCCATTGGTCTAATGCAACAGGGCTTCTCTTATATTTTTATGTGGCACAGAGTGTTGGACTGGAGGGGCCACTGGCCTGATGCAACAGGGCTTCTCTTATATTCTTATGTTACACAGAGTGTTGGACTGGAGGGGCCACTGGCCTGATGCAACAGGGCTTCTCTTATGTTCTTATGTGACGCAGAGTGTTGGACTGGATGGGCCACTGGCCTGATCCAACAGGGCTTCTCTTATGTTCTTATGTGACAATACTGACTTTGGTGGACCCAAGCACTGATTCAGTGTAAGGGAGCTTTGTGTTTGTGACTGGAGTAGATAATACTGACTTTGGTGGACCCAAGCACTGATTCAGTGTAAGGGAGCTTTGTGTTTGTGTCTTCTGGTGCAATTTTGTTCTCAGATCCTGTATTTACTTCATCAGTATATGGGATAAGGCACTTTCTCAACTGTGCTGCATAATGCAGCCTATTTATTTTGTCCTGTTTGCTCTGTTGGCTCTATCTGCGCCACCTTCATCACTTTCGGGGTGTGGATCCCCCAGTGGGGTGCTCTCCCGACTCCCTCCGCCGGCTGTTTCTGATAGCCCTGCGCCCCCTCTTTCATTTGATATGTGTCCCGTGCGGGTGCCACCCTCCCGCCGGGAGATGCCGCAAAATGAGCCCCCTTGAGGCTTATGGCGGCAGGGCTCGGGGGAAGCGAGCTAGACTGCTGTTCTTTTGAGGGGTTATAGAGTGTTTCGAGCCCGTCCCTGTGGCATCGGTCCCATCGTTGTGGGGCCCAGGGGGCCGGCGCAGCGGCACGCTGAAGCAGCCTGTCGGTCACTTCTGGGTTCCTGTCCTGCATCTCGACCTGTGTTATTAGTGACAGGCTGCTTCGGCGTGCCGCTGCGCCGGCCCCCTGGGCCCCACAACGATGGGACCAATGCCACAGGGACGGGCTCGAAACACTCTATAACCCCTCAAAAGAACAGCAGTCTAGCTCGCTTCCCCCGAGCCCTGCCGCCATAAGCCTCAAGGGGGCTCATTTTGCGGCATCTCCCGGCGGGAGGGTGGCACCCGCACGGGACACATATCAAATGAAAGAGGGGGCGCAGGGCTATCAGAAACAGCCGGCGGAGGGAGTCGGGAGAGCACCCCACTGGGGGATCCACACCCCGAAAGTGATGAAGGTGGTTCAGATAGAGCCAACAGAGCAAACAGGACAAAATAAATAGGCTGCATTATGCAGCACAGTTGAGAAAGTGCCTTATCCCATATACTGATGAAGTATATACAGGATTTCAGAACAAAATTGTTTCCGGCGGTGATATTTGGGGGATTTTTGGGGATGTCACAGGAAGTGCTGTGAAGTCACTTCCTGTTTCCGGCAGTGGCATTTGGGGGAAATGATGTCACAGGAAGTGATGTCACTTCCCATTTCCGGCAGGTGACGCGGGGAAATGATGTCACAGGAAGTGATGTCACTTCCTGTTTCCTGTGGTGGCATGGCGTCGCCGGAAGTGGCGTCACCGGAAGTGACGTCACTTCCTGTTTCCGGCGGCGCACACGCTTCGCGCGCGCGCACCCCTACCTCCCCCCCCCCAACATGTCCCTGGCTGGCCTTCAGACATTATGGTCACCCTAAGTGTGTGTGTGTGATAAAAGTTAAGTTTCTTTCTATCACGTTTTGGGGTTTTTTAATTACCTCTGGTTGGTGTGAGGGGGTTGGTGTGTGGGCTGTGTGGGGTCACTTTCATGTTTTTATAGAGTTATTTTTGGAGTCTGAGGGTGCTTTCGGTTATGCTAAGGTCACTAAATAGGCTGCCCCACTAATAAAGGTGTTATTAGGGATGTTTTTAAAAAAAATAAAGAAAAAATAATCTAGTTTAGGGCTTTATCTTCTTTCAAAATTCAACTAGGCCAGATAGGGGCAATTTAAAAAGATTTTAGGTTTCTTATAAAAGGCAGAGTGGCTACTAGGCCACATCAGGCTCCCTTTTAAAGAGACTACGGTTGCAGTGCATCTTGCTTTCAGCCACTGAAAGCCGGTGCATCCTTAGATTTCCATAGGGTAAACCACAGCTTCTATCTTGTTATAGGGGACACCTGATTTCTAGTTTGCAAGGAAATCCGGTTTGTCCTAGGATCTAGTTAGGAGAAGTTTAACTAGGAGGATATAACAAGGATTGCCTTCATCTCAAAGTAGCCTTTTAAAAACTGTAGCCAGGTAGAGGCAGGATCACCTAGTCTCCTAAACTTTACCAGACTACTACCCCAACCCAAAGAAGGACAGGTTAGGGACCAAAAAAACAAACAAAAAAGTTTTGGTGGGAGGGTTTTTAAAAAAGAAGTTAGGGCACCTGTTGGTTCAGGGTACAGTGTAGTGAGTTAGGTTTGCAAAAAACCCCTCTCAGTTCAGGTTGTGTGAGACTGGCCAAGGGTGACATGAGTGACAGGCAGCAGAAGAGTGGCCCTGGAGGCAAGGCCAAGGAGAAGACTAGAGGGATGGAGGGGAGAGGGAGCTGGAGGACTCAGGTTTCCCCCCCACCTGTGCGTAGGGCCACTCCACAGCTGCCTTCCAGCACTTCGACCTCTGGCCGCAGTGTGATGAAGAAGGTCTGCCTTGGGCCCTTCATCGAGGCTGCTACTGGGGTGCCCCCAGCAGAGGTGCCATTAGGTGCTGGCACTAAGCGGGGGTCTGCTGCTCGGGCAGTCTCTCCTCCAGCTGATGTCGCTCGGCCTCAGCAGCCAGAGGAGGGGCAGCAAGAGCAGCCCTCCTTGGAGATGAGCTTTGGGGACAGTTTTCTGTCCAAATTGATCACCCCAAGGAGGGTGCAGAATGTTGTGCAGGAGCTGGAGAAGAAGCTGGTTGAGGAGGATCAGCCCCCTTCTTCGGTTCCTTCGGGTACCAGCAGTCCTTCAGGGGATGGCCAGGAGGAGAGACCGCATGGGGTGGAGGGGGTAGAAATGGAGACACATGAGGTGCCTCCATCTCTGCCCACTTCTCCCTGGTGGCCAGCCCCTCCTGCCACCCCAAGACATGATGTGTCTGCCCCGAGCACCTCACAGAAGGTGGCTCTGGACACCCAAGCTGCCAGTTAGCTTGGGCATCCGTACACTGCCGAAGTCTGGAAGCATTTCCGACTTCCGGAGGAGCCGCATTATGCGCGGTGCCAGCTTTGTAGGGCCCGGATCAGTCGTGGGCGGGACCCTGACCACCTGACTCCGGGAGGGATGCGGAAGCACCACCAGGCGGTGCATCTTAAGGGGGAGAAGCAGGCTGGTGCTGGGGTGCCCAAGCGGCCAGCACCACATAGCTAAGAGGTCCGTCCCACTGCGACTACCTCCAGAGCTCTCCAGAAGCATCTGCCTGAGACGTTTGGTGGGGGTGGCACCTGTGTGCCAAGAGGGGGAATCAGGTAAAGCAGGAGGGTGATCGCCTGTAACCTTCCAGGTAGGTCAGCCTTGGGCTTCCATTTTCAGTGATCAAGAATCCTGGGGTGCTAGCACTGCTCGAGTACTTGGCACTCTGGTACAAAGTTCCTGCTAGAACCACCATTAGCAGGACCATTGTGCCATCCATTTTCAGGGCAATAAGATCTGTGGTGAAGGAGCATTTGTCCCATGCTGCCGGGGGGACTGTTCATTTCACCTCAGATATCTGGGACATGCGTTCGAAGAGTATCTCTCCCTGAACGAGCATTGGTGGCAACCCAGTGAGCTGCAGGGTGGGGGTGGCAGAAGCAGCAGGCATGGTCAGGGCCGCCAGGTCGGCTATCACTGGGCCTTGCTGCACACTGAAGCAGTTGACGAGCTGCACGCAGCGGACACTCTCGGAGCCATCCTCTCATGACAGTTAGAGGGCTGGGTAGGCAGCAGGGAACGTCACCACAAGCTTCATGGTGACTGAAGGTAGCTCCAACATCAAGGTGGCTGTCCAGCGTCAGGGCCTAAAACGCCTTCCTTGCATGGTCCACCTTCTCCACCTCATGGTTAAGGATGCATTGGGCCAGACGAAAAGCCAGGATCGTCGGTATTTAGCCGCGACCCATGAATACCAACTTCTGTTCCAGAAGTGTAGGCAGATCACAGATCACAGACTGTGGAGGTTTTTGGGCCCTTCAAGACCCACACAAAAATGCTCTCATCTGATATGGCGAGCATTGTACTGGTCGTCCCCATGGTGCACATGGCTCGTAAGGACTTGGCCTCGTTTCCAGTGCCAGCTCAAGGCCGTGCAGACATTCTTTCAGTGGTGCGCGCCTTCGTTGTTAGGCTGCAGGAAGGGCTTGAGGCCCACTTTCAGACTTTCACCCAGGATAAGGTCTACATGATGCCAACGATGTTAGGGCATGATCACCAAGCAGACCAACGAGCTCGATTACTGGCAAGACGAGCTCTCCCAGAAGGTTGAGCACTGCAGAGTCAGGGCGGGCCCAGTGCCAGTAGCTGAGGAGGAGGGGGGTGGAAGCAGCTCATCTGCCACTTCCACTGCTGTTCATCCCCAACCTCCCCGGTAAGGCAGTGTTTCCCACCAGACTCACGCCAAGAAGAGTGCCAAGAGGACACTCATCAGGCGACTCCTTGGCCCCTCTGGGAGCGGTAGGCCCCTGAGAGCGGAGACAGGTGCTGCAATGGTGGGAGACTATCTTTCGGAGCCCAACGAGTCGCAGGAAATGTCTCTTTTGGACTACTGGGTCGCGAAGGAGGGGGTCTGGCCGGCCCTCTCCTCCATGGCCAAGGTGTTCCTCTCATGCCCACTGATGAACGTGCAGAGCTAGCACTTCTTTTCACATATGGGCGACAATGTCTGCCCACATCACAATTGCCTACAACCCTGGACAGTTGAGCAGTTGGTCTTCCTAAAGGTCAACTTGCCTCTGTTCGGCTCCCCAAACGTAGACTTTGAGAGTGAATAAAGTGAGCACCTACTTGTGCCCGCATCCTCTCTTGGTCCATGCTTGGAAGGTGGTTGTAAAACGTTCTCCCACTAAACATAGACTAGAGTCCAAAGACAGTCCAAAAACTCACTCATAAATTGATTAGCAGTGCACCCCCCCCACCCTCATCCATCCCAAACCAAAAGTGAACGCTGATGTAAAATCTGCAAAGCAATCCAAATTTCCCCAGTCCCCAGCCATACATGCCTAATAATACTGAAAAGGCCATTGCAGCCCCCAACTGTAACCGACAGCACCCACAGGCCCAGCCAGGATAATCCAGTTTTTTTTTTTTCAGGGGCAGGAAGAAGAAAGAGGGAGGTGCCAGTGATGATGACAGGCAGCCAGCAGCCATACCAATGCTGAGGTCCCTCTAATGGGACAGTGATAGCTGGTGTGTTGCTGCTGAGCTGAGAGAGAAGGAATGGTTCCCTTCCTCTCACAGAATCTGAGGCCCTCCCAGTGAGCTTTCTAATTTAGGGTGCAACGCTGGCTTGCCTCCTCATGGTGCACCCTGGGTAACGCAAAAGAGCCTGGACCAGCAAACCATCCATCACTCAAGGTAAGTCTTTGTGTTAGATACAGAATGATGTGGAGCTAGGTGTGGTCCACCGCTTCTCTTATTTGAGAGTTGTGTTGTTTGGGGCAGGGCTGGAGAGCTGGCATCTGTAGATTGTGTGTTCTGTGGCAGGGAAGCTGGCATCTGGGTGAGACCCAGAACCAGCATGCTTGTTGTGCTTGGCCAGCTCTCCCCACATTGTTTGGGGCAGGGCAGGAGAGCTGGCATCTGTAGATTGCACATTCTGTGGCAGAGAAACTGGCATCTGTGTGAGACCCAGAACTAGTATGGCTGTTGCGGTTGGCCAGCTGTCCTCGCGCTGTTTGGGGTAGGGCTGGAGAGCTGGCATCTGGGTTTGCTGCAGCCAGATTGTGTTTTGTGTGGCAGTGATGTTGGGAACTGGGTTTATATTGGTTCCAGGTCATCAGGGTTCATAGAGTAGATAGGTGGATGTAGTGCATTTGGATCCTATAGAGATTCTCTGGTATGAAGTTAGGTTTGGCTTTGGGTGCCCCAGGAATTGGACCCCCGGTCTAATTTTTTTTTGGGGCCTTGTGGGTTTTGTGTGGGACAGTGCCCTGAAGCTGCACAGCAGTTTGGGGGGCTTTCCTCAAAACCCCCTGCTCCCCAGAGCCACTTTTCCCATGACAATTACAGTGGGGGAAATGGCTCTAATTGGTTTTTTCTCACCATTGGGAACAGTGTTCCTTTTGGGGTGCCCACAGATGGGTGTAGTCTTTTGGGGGCAGGGAGGTTACATGCGGGGGATTCCCCTGAAGCTCCCCTGCAGTTTTGGGGCTTCTCCCTCAAACCCCCCTCTGGCCAGAGCCACTTTCCCCACAGCAATTATAGTGGAGGAAGTGGCTAATTGGGCTTTCCCCATGCCCAAACATTTAAAATTTAAAATATGATCTCTAGTGCCTCTTTATTTTTTGAATCCAGCTTAAACATCTGGCATTTCCTGTTCTATATATGGAAACAGTCTTTGTTGTAAGATTTTGAACATCACTTTACTTGTGTGAGAAATTAATAAGATGATAAGTTTTTCTGCACTGCAGTTGTACTTGATTTTGCTGTTCCTTGATGCAGAAGTGTTTTGGGGTTTTTTGGCGGGGTGGGGGCTGTTGTCAACATCTATATATGAAATTAAGAATGAGTCTGTATGTAGGCAGTGCTGGGATTAAGCCTTGTACAGTCCAGTAAATGACTAAAAATAAAAAGAGTGACTTGTTTAGGTCACCTCCGCCTCTGGTGACCATTGATGTTTGTAGCGGCTTCCACTCCTACACATTGTGTCCATATTATGCAGGATTAGCTGATCATGCAAGAATGGATTAAATGGAGTTCAGATAAGCAGAGAGAGTCTTTTGTAGGGTTAGACACAAACCAGCTGATAAACTAAATTATGGCCAGTTTGTGGCTCGGGAAGCAATGCAGGTGAACTGAAGAACCACCACAAACTTTCATTTATCTTGATGCAGTTTAAATGGCTGGAACCATTTAAACTACTACTTTCTGCTCCCAGCCATTTCACCCCATGCTTTCTGTTTGCTGCCATTCAGCTGTATGGTTTAAATGCCCCCCCCCGCTCCCCTTGTTTGTTAGTAGGGAGCAGAAAGAGGAGTTTAAACTTTAAATAGTTCACAAACCCATATGAAATGGATCAGCTTGTGAACCAGACTCCCACCCCCATTCATGGTTTGGTTCATAGTTCAGCCTCAAACCACAAACTGAACTGAAAAATGCAGTTTGTGCCCATTCCTACTGTTTTGTTTTTTGTTTTGCATTGTAAATTGAGTCATACTAAATAGGCCTGTCTTTTTGACTGATTAGGCTCTAACTACGTTGGCAGGAATTGTGTGGGCCATAGGAAACCTCAGGATTTCTCTAACCAGGTTCTTTCTCTTTTAATATTGATTTTACTCAACATTTAATGTAGTTTTCTAAGCAACAAAATCATGAGTTAATTTTCCATTTTATTTAAAAGGCAATTTGTCAAAATTAAATCTAATTTATTAAACTGCACAATGGAATTAATATGCAGTTCCAATTAAAATTTACTGACAGGTTTTTTAAAGGGCCAATTTTGCAGATTTTTTTTTCATTTTAATAGGTCCCCCCAAACAAGGTTTAACTAGAATACTCTGGTATTTTCATTCACAGATGTCAGATTGTACTGAGAATAATGTACCATCTCCAAATGAGTTTATTTTATAATGCAGGAGTGGCCAACGGTAGTTCTCCAATTGTTTTTTGCCTACAACTCCCATCAGCCCCAGCCAGCATGGCCAATGGCTGGGGCTGATGGGAGTTGTAGGCAAAAGCATCTGGAGAGCTACTGTTGGCCACCCCTGATATAATGGATTGTAGATGTTTTCATTAGTAATGTTTATTATTTGGCCCGCAGTGGTCCCCAAGCTTTTTGGCACCAGGGACTAGTTTTGTGGAAGACAATTTTTCCACGTACAGGGCGGGGAGGGGGGAGGTGGTGATGGTTTTGGGATGATATAATTGTGCACTTTATTTCTATTAGTTTGGTGTGGTGGTGAAGTGTGCGGACTCTTATCTGGGAGAACAGGGTTTGATTTCCCATTCCTTCACTTGCAGCTGCTGGAATGGCCTTGGGTCAGCCATAGCTCTCACAGACTTGTCCTTGAAAGGGCAGTTTCTGTGAGAGCCCTCTCAGCCCCACCCACTTCACAGAGTGTCTATTGAGGGGGAAGAAGGCAAGAGTGTGAGCCACTCTGAGACTCAGAGTGGAGGGCAGGTTATAAATCCAATGTTTTGTCATCATTATTATTACTGTTACTACATTGTAATATATCAGGGGTGGCCAACGGTAGCTCTCCAGATGTTTTTTGCCTACAACTCCTATTACCCCCAGCCATCAGCCATACTGACTGGGGCTGATGACAGTTGTAGGCAAAACATCTGGAGAGCTACCGTTGGCCACCCCTGTAATATATAATGAAATAATTATACAACTCAGCCTGGTTGCTAACAGGTCACGGACCGGGACCGGTCCATGGCCCTGCGGTTGGGGACCCCTGCTTGGGGAGCTCAAGATACACATTTCAGTATTCATGCTAATGAAATAGCAAAATAAAACTAGAAGAACCTGCTGTAATCCAGAAGCTTAATATGTAGGGTTTTTACACATGTGGACAGGTTGGTGTAGATTCCTCATTGCTGCTATAGCTGCCAGTACTGCACAGTGGAATTGAACTTCCACACAACAGATCTCCTGGTAGCAGCTGTCCTTCCTCACATCACTAGGGTTTTTCAGGGGGGGGGGGGGGAGGGTTTGTTTAAATTGACAATTGGAAATTTTCATAATATGGTTATAACAATAACAATCTGTGTATCAGGTTTTCTGAATTCTCATCTTTCATATATATCAGGGGTGGCCAACGGTAGCTCTCCAGATGTTTTTTGCCTACCACTCCCATCAGCCCCAGCCAGCATGGCCAATGGCTGAGGCTGATGGGAGTTATAGGCAAAAACATCTGGAGAGCTACTGTTGGCCACGCCTGGTATATATATTTTAAAAGCAAGTATCTAGCCTCTTTTGTTCTGGAGATATGCCCAGTTGTTGCCATGAGCAAAGAAGCTAGAGACTTACTTTAAAAAGCAAAATGAAAGATGGTAATTCAGAAAACCTGATACACAGATTGTTATAATGATATAACTATATCCAATTGTCATTTTAAATAGCCCTAGTGGTAGGGGGAGGAAATGGCTGCTATAAGGACAGGGTCAAGGAAATGACTGCTGTTTGGATGATACAAACAACACCTGAACTTCCCCACACCCATGGCATCCATCTAGGCTTTGCTGTAATCTTCCTCAAAAAGCTTTTATATATCTCTACAATCTGCTCCCAATTTGCTTTCTCCCTTGTTTGTGGAATAGCTACAGTGATGTTAAATGCCTGGGAAGTCAAAGGGAGCAGAGAATATTCCCTCAAGGTCATCCATTCCCCTTACCCTTCCAGGAAGTAGGCAGGAGGTCCTGATTGTATTTAATTGGGGGGATCTGTGGATCAAGCCAATAACATTATGGGGGTAGCAGAAATGTGTACTCCACAAATCTTAAACATATATTTATTCCCCCTCCTCTAATCTTTGGTCTACAGATAAAAACCTAAGTTTAACACTAACTCTTTGATGTTGGTTGGTTAATATAAATACAACTGCAGAAGCAAATACCAAGAGGAAACGGGGAATTCTGAGACAATTTTTATCTGTGCTCATGCTTAACAGATTTCTGTATGAATAAATTCAGGGAAGCCTCTAAAATATAATTTATCTCAGGAAGATTTACAACTCTCTTTGTGAAATCTTCTCAGATTCCATGGCGCTTAAATGCATTGTGATACAAAAAGTGAGGGACAAGCAGATTTCACTGCAATAGAAGCAGACAACTTAAGATTCAATCAATGTTCAGTTCAAATATGGCAATTTCATGTAATTTGAAACCTGCTGAGAATTTTTGACTAAGTTTCATTTAAGAAACACTTCT
This sequence comes from Heteronotia binoei, assembly GCF_032191835.1. Classification (NCBI taxonomy): domain Eukaryota; kingdom Metazoa; phylum Chordata; class Lepidosauria; order Squamata; family Gekkonidae; genus Heteronotia; species Heteronotia binoei. Next base: position 70,694,005 of record NC_083228.1, on the reverse strand, counting down.
GAGGTTTAATAGGAGATGGAATCAAGAAGCATTCCTCATGCAAACTTAGGGCTCCTGAGGACAGTAATCAGAAGGGCACTCTCATGGAAGTTATCAGAGTTATGTCTGCTCTGATCCTTAATTTAGCACTTCCAGACATCACTGAGAAACTAACTCTTCCTAATCCTAGCCAGTCCAAAATCTTTCAGCAATATTGGAGAGCTGTAATCTGACTTCATGGGTTACTTCATAAGATTATTTCACCACATGAAAGTTGCAGGGTTATGGATAGGTCAGGCTTCAGGAGACAGGCAAGAGAGTGAAGATTTGATCAAAGTACTATTACATTTAGATGAAACTCAGAAAAACTGTTTTGACTATATAGTTTTCATGATATGGAACAACATTTGCCATTTCTGTCAATGACTGTGGCTTTCTGGTATCATATCGGCAACTGTAGGACTGAGATTTAACAGGTTTGAAACTTAGAGTAAGATGTTTTGGTATGAACAAGTTTTTGTTATTGACAAATGTATGTTTGTTAAGCATAGCCAGTTTATTTATTACTGATTTAAGCATAGCAACTGTATTTATTACAGATTGTTAAGGATAGCCAGTGTATTTATTACAAATACAATTGACTCCTAAAGTGCCTTAACAACAATTAAAATCCATTTTGATGGCATGGGGTAGATAGGGTATACATAACAGAAGCATGATAAGAAGTTTTTGCATCTCACATTTGTCACTCTTTTGGGGGGGATTTTGAGATGCTCATTCCATAGTCTGTTTGGTTAGTACATGTTTAATTTTAATTGCTAAACCTTCCCCCCTCCCCCCCCCATAAAAAGAGGGAGAGAACATAATCAGCATTCTTATCACTGTATAAAAATGCACATGCTATTTATGTTTCTCCCAGGACTAAGACAGAATTAGTGGGAAGCTTCTTTGATGTTAAACCATCACTATCATCTCCACTACTTGTCTACTGGTGGCTGCTAATGGCTCAGTTTTCTGCATCATGGCCAATAATGAAATCTCCCCCCACCCCCCACCCCTCACCCCAAAAAGCAGCCCAACCAGACAGCACAGATTACTCTTCTTGGAAGTGTGCTTAGAACCTGGTAAAACTCTGAGGAATTAATGTTCAAAGTGAAATTTCAAATAATATAATTTTAAAAGCACATTTCATTTTTAAAAGGTAGTCCTTCCTCATCAACTTTAAGAGCTAATTTACTATAAACCTACAGCTGCATTGAAAACATCATTCATGGTTTAGCCCACCACACTTTGTGCATTGCTGAAATGGCAAAAACAAGATATGTATAATAAAAGCTCAGAGTGTTCAGTAGCCTTCAGAATACTTCTGTAATTTTGGAAACCTGATAACACAATCCGAATGCACAGGAGGATCCTTCAGGTAATCCTTTCTATCATAAAGCTATCAAGCTTCCTGGACATAGTCATTAGGCATTCCTGATCCTTTGTCATCTAAAGTAACCAGACATGCTGTCATCTTGACAACAAGAATCACACATGGGTAAGAGTGTATTCTTCTCATAATTTACCCACCTGGCAATTAAATCCAAGTTGCCTTTAACAGAGAGTAAGTTTATAGGGTGTCACCCTATAAACAGCTGGATCATCTTTAGTTCCTTTTTTTAAAATGGAACTATGATCGCTAATTCTATCAGGTATCTCTCCTATCTTATTTACGTCAGTAAATTTACCTCAGTAAATAATGATGCCCGAAAGAAAGCCCACCAATCTGGGTCACGTTTAAGTAATTCAGGTGGAATATAATCACAAACTGGAGACTTCCCAGGTTTTAAAGATTTTATTAGATTAATACCCCTCACCCTTTTTTTTAGACATATGGCCAACTTGGAAATTTTGAAATCTTTAGATTAAGTGGGATTTCAAGTTTATCCCTAGCTGCAACAAAGCCTTTTTCATAACAATGTTTCCACTTGGAAGGGCGAATTGGAAGTACAGGATCCAACTGAGAGATGGAGTTCTTATACTCATGCCAGAAGTCTATATGATTCCTTCTTTTAGTAAGGAATATTACCGTAGACCATTCTTTCTTGAAGAATTCTTTCTTTTTAGTTTTGAGTAGACTGTATTATTTGCGCTGGAAAAATCTTTAATGGTTTATGGACTAAGATGCTTCTTAAATATAGCTTATGTTCTCTTAAGATTTTTGCACTCTACAATCTCCATTGAACTAGTGATTCCTGCTGTACATTTCCATCTTCAAAATTGTTTTAGTTAAAATTAAAGTTAAAAAAACTGATTAGAGCCTTCAGTTTAGAAAAAAGGTTTACAATACAGATACTGCTAGCACAATCTGATTTACTTCCTCCTGCCTTGTTATTTCCCTATCTTATGCAGCTAAATTTTATCCCATTTCCTTCTATTATTTTGCTTTATTGATGTATGAGAGACCTTTTGATTCAAGGTATAATTCCAGTGGGAAGTGGTTGCTGATTAAAATATCAGCAACCTGTAACTTTTCTAAAGACATTGTATTATATGAGGAAATTATTACATAATCTATAACACTGGAGCCCTTTTCAGAAAGGAAGTTAAAATCTCCATTTGGGTTCAAGATTTATGCTAGTAATTTACCAGTAAGGGGAAAGTATGGATAGAGGACTCAGATGTCTTAAACAATGTCCAATATAGATTTAGGGGGAAAAATATCATTATTTGCACCTTTGCTTCATGTTATCTTCTCTAGAAAACAAATATACAAAAGCTTCAGGTGGTGCAAATATACAAAAAGGTGCAGTACTTTACTCTTCATTTATTGATCTATGTGATGCATTCAATTTTATACCTTCTATTAGACTTTGGTTAAAAAAATCGTTTTAATTTATTTATTTATTTATTTATTTATTTGGGATTTATATCCCGCCCTTCCCCCAAGTGGCTCAGGGCGGCTTCCAGTGATAGATCCAACAAAATTACAGTATTTAAACATATAAAGGGACCAGCATTTAAAACAGATAAAAACAGATAAAACCATGGTTATCAATAAATATTAATAAATATTAATAAATATTTCAACTGTATATAAACATGGGTATGCCTGGCAAATTGCTTATTAGGAATCTGTACTCTGCAAATATTCTTCAGATTTGTATACGGTAGTTCCACCCTCTTGAACCCAGTGGGGGTAAAAAGAGGTGTTAGGCAGGGCTGCATCTTGGCCCAGTATTTATTTTATTTTATACATAAATTATTTTCATCCTGACCAGGATTGTAGATTCTGTTTTCCTCAGCTAAGTGGTCAGCCTGTACCTTATTTGGCATACTCAGATCTAGTTTTATTAGCCCAGGGTTGTCAAATGTGTGGCCCAAGGGCCAGATCAGGCCCCCTGCAAGCAACTCATTGTCATCTGCTCCCTTTTCTCTCTCTCTCTTGCTTCCTTCTGCATCACAGGTTGCTTTGCCAGGCTTTCTCAACCATGCAGGAGCTATAGAGCAAAGCCTCTATTTTCTCCATTTGCTGACCAGCACATGAAGCAATGTATGTACAAAGTTTGGAATGCCCAGCCATTTCAGGTTTGCTCCTGAGTCTTAGCCTCAAAGCATTCACCATGAGATTTCTGTAATCAAAAGTTGGTTTGTAAATTACACACATGCCTAAACAATACCTGACAGCATACTCAAGATTGCTACAGCATATTGTCCTCAGATTTTGATGCAGTAATTTGAATATTGCAAGAGTGCTAATCTTTTAAGCATATTTTATTTTAAGTTTTTAAAAAAACTTTTAATTGTGTTTATATCTTTTATAAAGTTTATACCTCTACTACCTGAAATTACATTTTATGACACACATGGCTGGCCCAACAAGGTCTCATTTATGTCAGATCAGGACCTCATAGCAAATGAGTTTGACATCCCTGTATTAGCCTGTACTCTCTCAGGTTTAATTAAAATATTAAATGAGATTTATGATTTCTGCATCAAAGAATATTTAAAAATAAGGGTATTAATCTCTAAACCTAAAAGGATGCATTCTTGATCCTCACAGTAAGAAATTTCAAGTACCTCAGGGTTATGTTTTCACAAAATCTCTTTTACATATCCATACGTTAATACAGACATTAAACTCTTTCTTCATTTTTTTAAAATTCTTTTATTGCAAAGGAGGGCAATTTGTACCAGCACTTTATAGAGACATTATACAATCACTAGGAATAAGTCCTGTTGTGATGGAAAATACAATGGACTCTAGAAAGAGACTCTGGGTAAGTGACTCCCCCAACCTTGGTGTCTTCCCACCCACACACCCAAGTGAAGGCATATGCTCCTCCCAATCTTGATGTCTTCCCATTCACCCAAGGTGTTAGCCAAATTGCCCTCAAATGAGGTATAGTGGAATTAATATAGGTGGGCAAAGATGGCTAACTAAGCAGGGTCAATAACCCATGTATACAGGAGTCAGTTCCCCCCACAAGCCCTCTAAATAACAAGGAGATTTGTAAACTCAAATGGGTTTTTATTAGGAAAATTAATCAGGCATACAAGAAAAATAAATCATACAACAATCACACAGTCCTAGGAGAATATAAGGGAAAATTAAATACAGAAACATATAAGGGAAAGATATACAGGGTTATACTTTACCTCTCAATGAAACAGAAGGAACGATCCAATAGCGAAGACTATAAGGGAAGGGGGAGCAAGAAATTACCAGAGTATCTCGCAATAATGGGCCCAATACTGATCAGGTAATTGGGGATGGCTCAGACAGCAAGGAGAGGGATAGCATCAGAGACACACCAAACTGGCCAAAAACCAGTCTACTTATAGCAAAATTCATATCCTGAGGCAGTGTCATGTGGTACCTCATATCACCCCGGAGTTGGCTCCCAGGAATTTGACAAAAGGATTAATGGGCAATGATGGTTTTACCTAGTGTAAACCATCGTTAAAGAACTATGAGTGGTCAATCTAGTGCCAAATCGTTACCAATTGTGACATCCTAGCTGAAACAATGAAGGTCTACATGACAGGATAGAGTAATTGACAAGCCATCATCTTCCATGATATTCTATTGTGTGAGCTGCTTGCCTTCTTGGTTGACAGGAAGAATCCTGTGAAGATGTTGCAGCAAGACTATTATTGACCATTGGCTTCTTCATTTACATCTCCAAAGCATGCCTGGTCTCTGGAATGTAACATGTGGTTCACACATCTCTGCATGGCAGTTTGCAAGAGCTGAAGCTGTTGTTTTGGGACATCTCAGAGAAATGGCTTTGGTCAAGGCTGCTTCTGGTGCTGTCTTTTGCCTGATGATTTTTGGGAATCTGCCTACCTAACTAACCTACCTACCATAACAAACTGTTACTCAAAGTGGGACCCCAGTGATCCCCTAATGAAGTTAGCCCAAAAGTTTTTGTGTTTCTTTGAAGTGTAAGGTAGATGCTCTGAATTTTAGGGCCCCTGCACAGGTGCAACATTTGAGTAACAGTTGGGGGCATATAGGGAAGGAAGCCTGGCCACCACAACTACATCACCCAAATTTGTTGTTTGATTTGTTGTTAGCCGCCCTGAGCCCAACTGGGGAGGGCGGGGTATAAATGCAATAAATAAATAAATAAATTAAAACAAACTCATCTTTAAGTTAATCAACAGAGGAAGTCCTCATAGAAAGTTTAGGGTTTCTCACAGGGGAAGGTTCAGACCCTAGCGGGGAATAATGCTCAGATACTGGGCAAAGCATCAGGGGAACACACTTAGAGTTCTCTGGAGTTCCTGGCTGTAAATTCTACTTATCTAAGTTCTAAGCATGCTTCCCTCTGTGATGGGAGACTATAGGCTGCTCTGAGTCTCTGATATTCAGAGTGAAGGGTAGGGTGTAAATCCAATTTCTTCTTCTTCTTCTTCTTCTTCTTCTTCTTCTTCTTCTTCTTCTTCTTCTTCTTCTTCTTCTTCTTCTTCTTCTTCTTCTTCTTCTTCTTCTTCTTCTTCTTTGCCTAGCAAGCATTTTAAGTTTCTCATATGACTTGACATTATGAGCCAGTAAGGTTGCTCATCATACCTGCTAACATGCTATTCCCAGTGACAGGAAAGAGCAATAAATATGGGAAATTATCTTTAAAGTGTAGTAGTAATGTATAATTTTAAAAGGCTGGTTGTTAAAATGTTTCTATTATAGCAATAATGGCATAGTTAAAAATGAGGAGTTCTCTCTTGGTATCATTTCAGAGAATGTATATGCTGCCTCTCTCCTTGCTCTTACCTCATGCCCACTGTAAATCCAATTAATCCAAGTTAAAGATATAATTAATCCAATTTAAATAGCTTGGGGTACTGCAGAGACATTCTGAAGGCAGGGTGTCTCATAGCTAGCACCAGAGCTATGGAGGAGATGAATTTAAAGATTTATATTCACATACAAAATGTTGTTAATCAGTTGATTGCATTAAGAAGAGAAACCTAACTTGATTTATATTACCCCCTTGTTGATGCAGCCCAGTTAACATAAACTAACCATCACCAGACCCCAAATTGTGATTCTTTTAATCTGCTAACAAATATTTCCATGATTTTGCATACTAATTCACTGCCCACTTTCTCTATACTTAGGACTATTTGCCATTCCATCCTATTGTCTGATGAAGTGTGCTTCTAGCACACAAAAGCTTACTTATGATAATGCGTAAATTGTGACCGATAGAAGTATAGCACCTATTTCTATTTTTCTATTTTTCTATTTTATATTTTTAAACTTTAATTAATTTATAACTGTACCATTTAAATCACTGTGTATCTGTTTTAACTAAATCATGGCTTGCCATGTCTGTGAGCCGCCCTGAGTCCGCCTTTTGGCGGGGGAGGGCGGGATATAAGAATAAAATTTGATTTGATTTGATTTGATTTACATTCTGAATAAAACTTTGTTGGTCAAAAAGGTGCTACTTGACTCTTACTTTGTTCTGTTGCTTCAAACCAACACGGCTGCCCACCCGGATCTAATAATTACGTATTAACTATTCTATTTCTGTTTATATATGATTCTATTTCTATTTCAATGAGCCCCATGGCACAGAGTGGTAAAGCTGCAGTACTGCAGTCGAAGCCCTCTGCTCATGATCTGAGTTTGATCCCAGTGGAAGCTGGTTCAGGTAGCTGGTTCCAGGTTGACTCAGACTTCCATCCTTCAGATGTCGGTAAAATGAGAACCCAGCTTGCTGAGGGGAAAGTGTAGATGACTGGGAAGGCAATGGCAAACCACCCTGTAAAAAGCCTGCCGTGAAAACTTTGTGAAAGCAACATCACCCCAGAGTCGAAGACGACTGATGCTTGCACAGAGAACAGCTCTGTTGGTTTAGGAGTGACAAAAACTGACCTGGGTAAGCTAGAGGCCTTCAATGCACACAATTCCTCCCTGTGGTGACCCTCTACATGGCCCACATGTTACATGCATGTCAGATTTGGGAGGGATCCATGTAGAAGATCACCAAGCAAGGTGCCTCCAGGAAGCTGTTTTTGGGGGAGTTGTCCAGCACCAGTTTGAGACGCTATAGTGTGGACCTGGTTAAGCTACAGGCATCAGACTGTCAGAGTACTTCCTCAAGGACCACCCACATAGCTGCAGGTGACTGTGTCTTCCTGGGACCAGTCACCCAGCCCTGGTGACATGATGACTGATTGGGGCCAGGCCTTCCATCCTACTTGGAAAGGTGACAGGGACAACCAAGCCTGGCAACTGGAACTCACTGCACAGCTGTGGGAGGGGCACTGGTGGACTAGCTAAAAGAATTTATGGGAATATGTGGCAGAGGAGAAAGGATACTTTTTTGGAGGAGCAGAAATGGTTCCCACAACTGGGGAAGAGGGCAGTTAGCCAATCCCCCCAGAAATCTGTAGGTAGTCTGAGTGCCTTAGTGGGAAAGAAGTGTGGAAACCCCCCAGGCAGAGACTCAAGCAACACAGGAAGAAACGGGGTGCTTTTTGGAGGAGCAGAAAGGGGATCCCACAGCCAGGGAAGAAGGCAGTTAGCCAATGCCCTCAGAAATCTGTAGGTAGTTTGGGTGCCTGAGTGGGAGAGGAGAGAGGATGCCCAGGCAGAGACTCAAGCAATGCAGGAAGAACTGGGGTGCTTTTTGTAGGAGCAGAAAGGGGACCCCACAGCCAGCATGCAGAGAAAAGGGCAGTTTTCAGAACCCACAAAAGTGAACAGTCCACCCCCAAATCAAATCAAAAACATGTTTTAAATGAAAAAAAAATCTATCCATGTTTCTCACACCTCACAGCAAAGAAAAAGATGGGAAGAGGGAGAGAAATTTAGCTCTGAATGCAAGGAAAGGAGAAGAAAGGCGATGTTTTTACTCTGACAGTTTGTATAGAGACCAGGAGATTCAACAGGTTTCTGCACTCACCCCAGTAATCCCCCCTCAGTCCACCAAAAGATATTCTTTCACATGCAAGAACAAGACTCACAAAACCCAGATGCAAACAGAGGACAGAAATGTGCCTCCAGTGATTCTATACATTCTCATCCCCCCATCCTGAGGAAGTCAGATTGATGCCTGTCATTGGAAATCAGACTTGCCTGTCAGCTTCAGACTGTCACTATTGGTCCCTTGATGACTAGAAATATCCCACCCATACCCACTTTTCAGCGCAAAACTCCATGGGTGGAGTTTCTTCATTGAGAGTGTACAAGAGGTTCCCAACTGGGCAGAAAGTTTGGAGACTTCTTGGTCCAAACATGTGACTTTCAAACTGAGCTGTCCGAGCCTCGAACAAGGTAAAGTTCGGGCCAGATTTTAGTTCGGGTTCGGGTCTGTGCTAGGGATGTGCAAAAAAAAAAAAATTCGGATTGACACGGATTCGGAAGTATACGGGGGGGGGGGGGAATTCGGAATCCCTGTATACGCCTGAATACCGCATTCGGAATAGCCGCATATACGGTAGATGCACGGCTATTACCGAATATACGGCCCTATTATACCCTATGGGCCATTGAAATCAATGGCAAATAGGGTATATTTGAAGCCGCATGGAGGGGAGGGGGTTTGAGATAGAGCCCCCAAATTTGCAGGGGACCTGCAGGGGACTCTCTCCTCCAACCCCCCCAAGTCCCAAAAAGATTGGGCCAGGGGGTCCCTGTCTTTGGGCTCCCCAAAAGGCCCATTGCTAACAATGATGGGGAAAGCCCAATTAGCCACTTCCTCACTGTAATTGTCGTGGGAAAAGTGGCTCTGGGGAGCAGGGGGTTTTGAGGAGAGCCCCCCAAACTGCTGTGCAGCTTCAGGGCACTGTCCCACACAAAACCCACAAGGCCAAAAAAAAAAATTGGACCAAGGGGTCCAATTCCTGGGGCACCCAAAGCCAAACCTAACCACATCAGAGAATCTCTATAGGACCCATATGCACTACATCCCTCTATCTACTCTATGAACCCTGCAGGGCAGGCCTGGAAGCAATATAAAACCCAGTTGCCAACGTCACTGCCACATAAAACACAATCTGCTCAAGGTCAAGAGTAACAGCAGCAGCACAACACAGCAGCAACAAATCAAACACTGAATACTTTTAGAACAGTAAAAAATTAACTTTTAACAATACAGGAACTTTGCCAACCCCTCCCCCCCAAAAAAAAACCCTTCACCCTAACCCCAAGAAATCCAAGCCACCCAAATCAGGAGAAGTAAAGGGACACTGCACTTTTAAAAGTCCTCTCACTAAATTAAGATATGGGCAAATTGGCAACCCCCCACACCCCAGGCCCCCTCCCCAAGCAGAAACCCCCAAATAAGCTACCCCACCACCACCACCACCCAAATCTGGATAAGTAAAGGGACTCTAAGTCTTAAAAAAAAGTCCTTTTACCAACAATAAATAAAAACAAGAACCCCAAGAGTGTCTTACCTTGTCTTCTCTAGTCCAGGGGAAGTCTGGTAAGGCTGAGTGAGAGAGCTGCAGGCAGCACCTTAAGCCAAGGGCCAGCCAGACCTTTGCACAATCTCTCACACACAGCAGCAATGGAGGAGTCAGTCCAGTCAGGAAGGAAGACTCCTTAAAAAGCCCTTCAAAGCATGCATTTGCAATGCATTTTGCAAATGCATGCTTTGGATTGGCTGCTGGGGCTCCTCTTCCCCCTCCCCCCCTCCCTGATCCCAGGGAGAGGCGGGAAGAGGCCACTAAAGGCACGAAAGTAGGCAAGCAGCTCCTTTGAAGCTGCAGAAGCTACTTTGCCGCCTTTTGAATTGACAGCCGTATACTTACGAATAGCTATTCGTAAGTATACGGCGAGCTGTATTCAGCTGCCGTATAATGGGCGCCTATGGGGATCGGCTGCAGCCTATTCCGCATACAGCCGAATCAGTGCTGATTCGGCTGTAAATACGGTTCGGCCGAACCGAATGCACATCCCTAGTCTGTGCCCATCCCTACAAGCTAGCCAAAGTTTGCTAATATGTATGTTACCTCAGGGTTATTATCATCAAGAAGATTCTTAAGGAGTTGCAGTTTTTTACTACCTGCTTACAGTGTGGCTTGAACATAAAATCCAATTAATAAACCAGCACCTTTAATCTCTTGGTTTAAAGGGAAACTAAGCTTATATATTAACAAAACAAAACATGTTAGTATAGGTTTATGTGGATTAAAAGGGGTTTTTATGAGACATCAATGTACACAGGAAGCCATTCTCACCTAAATGTATCTGTGTATTTCATATTTAAATGTATTTGGGTATACAAATGTATTTGTATATGATTCCAGCCAGTATTAATATTTTGGCAAAAGGGGGAAAGGAGGAGAAGAGTTGGATTTATACCCCGCCCTTCACTTGGTGTCTCAGAGCAGCTTACAATCCCTTCCTCTCTCCACAACAGACACCCTGTGAAGTAGGTGGGGCTGAGAGAGCTCTGAGAGAATTGCTTTTGCGAAAACAGCTCTGAGAGAACTGAGTGACTCAAGGTCACCCAGCTGCTGCATGTGGAGGAGTGGGGAATCAAATCCATTTCTCCAGATCAGAATCAACCACTTCTAATCACTACACCAAAATGGTTCATAAGGCATACTGAAACAATCTGGTTTAACTGTCACTGCACCACTGTAGAGAACCCTGGGAGGCAGAGAAGAAAGAGAAGATTCTCAGATCCCTCACCAAAGTACAATTCCTAAGATCCTTGTTGAGCATAGGGATAGATTAAACTAATTTAAAACGAATACATTTGTAGTAAAGATATGTCATGAACAATTCCATACCTTCATATTAACTTCCTTTCTTGTGTAGCATCTGAGGAAACGCATTGAACAGACATGAAAAAGAAGACACCTTACTTTCTAAGTCTTCCAAGATCAGATAGCATACATGTGAGATACCCTGTTGAATCCAAAAGTAAAACAGTGGAAGCATTACTTAAAACATGGTGATTTTTTAAATCACTACTCAATTAGCTACAATATAAAAAATGCACATAGAAAGTATTCATATTATTTGAACAATGTATAAATTCACTCTGATCTATTCTTATCTCTTTGGGCAATATACATATTCAAGATCACACTGATCAACAACAAAGACATAGATACATTTTTTAAAAAAATTCTAGGATGGATTGTGCTGCAGCAGTGTGTTAGGACTATGTTATTCTTCAGATTGATTTTTCATGTTTGCTCAGTTGCTCACTAGCCCCCATTTCAGCCAAGACAAATAACAGCAGCTCACAGAACAAACTGTCAGGAAGATGGAAATAATATGTGCTTAAATATGAGTGACCAGATTCTTTGCTACCAGCCATAACTCATGGAAGGCTTGTTATAGAGTACCCCCTTTAATCATTGCCGACAGATTCTTTCCTTCTCTCTTATCTGTCTATCCAGTGGGACGACAGAAGAGCTCTCTTCTGATTGTTAGGCAGAGTGATGGACGGCTGAATTATTTATAATGTTTGCCACTGGCTCCCTGATCCTTATTTGTAAAGTCTGTAAGTAAGTAAGGCCTGGCTCCCATACTGCTGCTCCATTAAAAGTTATGGTTGTTGCTACTTAAATTCAGCAGATACATACATGACACATGGCACATAATTCCCTTTAAAAATGAATGTGTTTGAAATTTGTCAGAATAACATTGGAATGTCACAAGGTTTTGAGAAATGGAAAAGGGGAAGTCCTAGCGAAACTTATCATAAATACTACACTCAATATGAATGGTGCTTTCGGAGGGTCAAGAAAGGTGCACATGTCTGTTCTGGAGAGATACTGAAAGCTTAAAATGAGGAAACAGAAACAGAGAAAAGGGAAGAGATGAGTTCATCTCTCTCTCTGTATTTATATATAAAATATTTTTTCCTAAGTCTTTCTCAATTGAAACCAAGAAATAAAACTTAGGCTATGACTGTGCAGATGGGCACAGATTTTAATTTAAATGGCTGGAACCACCAAAGACACAGAAGAGGTTTTGTTCCCTATCTTAGTTGTATCTGAGTATGGTCCTCTGCTTTCTGCTCTATAAATTTATGGGTATAATTTATCCTTATCAGAAAAAGCAGAATGTGTTTGGGGATGGTGGTGGGGACATCACACCTAGCAGTGGGTAGCTGGTCTACATTATAGTTATTGCCCCCTACACTTATAGCCTAATAGACATACAAGCAATAAGCTAGCATCTTGGAGACAAAGACACAGTCAGGCCAGATTCTCACTTCAAACATGTGGGTGGTATCAGCAAGAGCAGGAAGCCATGAGGGAAATTGGAGGGAGCCATGGATCAAAATGTGCCCATGCAGCAACAGATGGAAAATTGATTGCCCGAGCCTGGGAAAGCAGAAGCCTGGAGGTGGAGCAACTGTTAGTGAGGAATTGGTTTAAATTTCTGTACTCTTCATTCCTTTGTTCATCCCACTTAGCAATCCTTTAGCTAAGAAAAGAGTAACACAAAAAAACATGGAGCTTCTTGTTATTAAGAATATGGACCCTGAGCAAAAGGTAGTTGGGGATACATTTAAATTAAGAAAAGAAATTTTGAGAAATTCTGCTGCTAAGAAACTAGTGACATCCCCAGATATTAGTTTTCTATGGGCACTTGAAATCTATATTAAAGTCATTGGGAGCCCTTGAAAATCACTGCTCCCCAGTGCCCTTAGAGCCTAAGATGCAACCACATGTCAGGAAGTTGAGGGGGAACAAGGGAAACCTTTCATATCTCTGACCATTACTATAGAAAAGGCTGCCACAGCCATCACCAGGAAAGACTATGGGACTCCCAGAGGATGGAGAACACACTGTGAGAGGTATGGGGGAGTATAAAAAACGGGTAGCCCAATCCAGACATAAGTGGTGGCCGGCCACAGCTTAGCTGCCGTGCCGTTAGTAGACTTCCTGAGGACTTCGGCATGCTGGAGTGTGGGGAGGGGAGAGGTGTAGCTTGCCATGAGGGAGACAGTCGCCATGGCAATGCTGCTGGCGGAGGCACAAGGAAAATGGACACAGCCGGAGGGGAGGGCCAGCCCACCCCCCACCCCCCATTGGCCAGTCCTGGCGCATGCACCGTGTCTCATGACAGTCAGGGATGGGGAGAGGTGGCCCCAGAGAGGCTGATAGCCATTCCCAACCCACCCCCAAACAGAGAACGGAGCCAATGATGAGTAGACCATCACAGGCAAAGGAGAGATATCCCACAAACGCAGGGAGGGAATAGGAGTGAGGCTGGGCATGTGCACACGAGAAGCCTGGTTTGGTGGCGAGGCGGGGGTGGGGGCGAGACAGGCCTGCACGGGACCACAAAGAAGCCATCAATCTCCTCACACCCTCCCGCTGTCAGAGACTCTGCAAATGGCAGGCAGACAAGCAGGAAGTACGAAGTGCAGAAGTTCATTGTCATAGACAGCGGCTGGAATGTGTGAATGGGAGTGAGCAGCCCAGCAGCAGACACCCCCCCACACCCAGAGACCCCATGTGCTGCCCTGACGCCCCCTGCCATGTACACAGAACCCTCCCCTGGGGGTCGCAGAACTCCGAGTGCGACTGCATCAGCCATAGAACTTTGAGTCCACTTCATCAGCCTTGTGGGGTTGGGTAGGCTGTCAGCCTGGGCAGGCTGAGGGGTGGCACTCCCCTCCCCTGTACAGCCACATGGGGGTAGCATGGAGACTCATAGACCGTTCCCCCCCAAACCAAGTCTGCCCACCCTCCCAGGCATTCCCTCTGAGAGGCCACTAATGGGGGGGGGGGGGTTTGCCCAGGGAACATGCAGCAGATGCCAAGCAGGAGAGACAACAGAGGGCACAGCTCAGACTTTATTTCTCCAGAACAGAGTGCAACAGTCTCCCTGGCGCATGCTGGGCAGTCTCACCATGGGTGGGGCTCCATTCCAAGTGGCAGGCAGAAACAGCTGAGGGAATGGGGGGGGCGGTGGAGCAGCACACGCGGAAGCCTCTGTGATGGAGTCCCACCTGCAAAACAGAGATAGAGATCAAGAGCACCTGCAGGGGTGGCATCTGGAAGAGCGGGCTGCGTTTCAGTCGAGCGCTCTCTTAAAGGGACAGTCTCTGACCTACCTCCCCACAATGGGGCAGCTGCCACACACACACACCCCGTGCCCTGCCAGGGGTTGGGAACGTGGCAGAGGGCAGACCAAGGGAAGGGAACAGGTGGCAGCACAAGGGAGCGGGGTCAGCAAATGCCCCCTGCTGGAGCCCACTGCCTGGTTCAAGTGCCAGAGATGCTCGCACACCAAGCGGTCAGGAGCAAGGGGAGGGGGAGACTGGGGGGGGGATAGTGGAACTTACCCAGCCATGGGCAACAGTCCTCCCACGCAGAGCCTCCGGGAGCCCGGAACCTGTGGAGACCTGGTAACAAGAGCAGTCTACCCCTGGTAACAAGAGCAGTCTACCCCTTGCAAGTCAAAGATACTCTCAAAGCAACCGCCCAGTGCATAACCCGTCACCAACGTGAGTGGCTGTCCCTCACTCTAAGTCTGTATGGCCAGGAGCTTGCCGGCATAGATTCCCACCATGTGCTTCTCTCCCTAACAACTGAGTTGTGCAAGGCCAGAGTGGAAGTATTTCTAGGGGGGGGGAGACCATGATTGGGTGCTGGGGAGGGGGCTTGTTAGCCTGAGGGGCGAGGGGATCAGCGAGGCAATCACGCCACTCCCTAAGGAGTGGAGGCGACCTTTGTCTTTGATTTCAACGAGTGTCTATCGGCCATGCTGCCATTTTTGCCGCCGTAAAGTTGTGCCTCTCGGGGAGGGGGTGTGTCATGGGCCAAACTGCTCAGGAAGCTGTCTAAGCCTGTCTGCATCCCCAACTCTACTTCCTCCTATGCCTGAACGCTGCGCTCCGCCTCACTTCTGCCCACGCTTGGGCGCAGCCCTCAGGCGGAGCGGTGCTCAGGCGGCCCCCCACCCACGTACCTCTCCTCCACTGTAACGGCGCTGGTAGTACATCGGTGCACACCCTGCATCCACGTAGCGACTCATCTGCTTCCAAAAGATTTTCCACCCCCCCCCTTTCTGGATTGTGCTGTTAATTGTTCAATTTAAGATGTGATACATTTCCTTTCCCAGCTTTCTTTATAATGTTGCTAACATATACCTATTTTAAAGGTACAAGTGATGAATAATACAGATATATGTCATTCATTTAAATGGTATTCATGTATTTTATATTCTAGCATCTTTGGGTGAGTACAAATTGTTGTGAAAGAAGAAGAAGAATTGCAGATTTATACCCTGCCCTTCTCTGAATCAGAGACTCAGAGCGGCTTAACCAGCCCCTCCCAGCCGGCTGGCTTTGCCAGCGATAGGCTGGGGGAATGCTGTTGCCTACCAGGATGGAGGGAAGGCTGAGCGACGTCCCAGCCATCCGGAAATCTGCTGCTTGGCGTGGAATTGGGGCTATAAAAACCCCGGCCCCGCCCAGTGTGTCGCAGATCGTTTTCAGCTCTCGGCAGGAGAGGTGCGTTGGGGGAGTCGTCCTGTTCGGGCCTTGACAAGTCAGTGCCGACTCGATCAGCCGTGCTTGCGAGGGGCAGTCCAGTTTTCTGGTGTGAGCGGCGGCAGCGGGCTTGACCAGTTTTCCGGCGCAAGTGGCAGCAGCATAGTCGGGCCGTTTGCGGACAGCAAGAGGAGCATTGACGGCGGGTTTGGCCTCAGTGGGCTGGGGGGTGTCAGTGGAAGGACCACAGTTGTAGGGGGCTTGACCGGTAAGCCTCTCCCCCTCATATTTATACTTGGCGGAGGCCTATGTGGGGCTGGTTGGGGGTTGTCCCCCTCCCCCCTGTTTTGTTTTGTGTCCATTGGTTGGTTGGTGGACAAGGGGGGTTAATTATAAGGGGTTGACTGCGCCCCCCCCTCTTTTTGTTATCCCCTCTTGCTGGGCACAGGGTGCAGGGGGTGACAAGGAGTGGAGCAGGTCATGTAACCCCCACTCCCCCTCTCCCCCCCCCTTGTTTCAAAGTAGGGTTTCATATAGGTGAGTTGGGGAGGCCACCGGGGTGGAGTTAGTACAGGGGCCTTGGTAATGGCTCCTAAGAAGGGTCAGGGCCCTTCTAAAGGGAAACAGCTGGCCAGGCCTGCAAGGAGGCGGGGCCAGGAACCTGGCTCCTTTGGAGAGGGGGGCCAGGAGTCCCAGATAAGGCAGGCCATTATGGGCCAATTAGACGCTTTGGAGTAGCAGAGGGGTGCTACAGGGGCACCTATATGGGAGGGGCGCCGTAGGGCAACAGGCTGATCTGCCCGGTTGACTTTCGAGAAGGAAGTGCTGGCCAGTCTTTCTGCATTACAGGGCGGAGCCGAAGGTGCAGATATGAGACACGAGTTGGACCATAAAGATGGCGACAACACAGGGGAATTGCCCGGCGGGGAACCCCGGGCTCATGGGGCAGTGGAAAAAGTTGGGCAGCCGGCCCCGGTTGTTGCGGTGGTGGTTACCCCCTCAGGGGATGTGGGTAAGCCTTCTTTTCAACACCAACCTCAGGTGTGGCCTTGGGGCCCCTGGGGCTTGTCACAGTCAACAGTGTCCCCAAGTATGGTGGGTGGGGTAGCGGTAATGCCTGAAAATGTTGGGCCTTGGGTACACCAGGGTTTGGCTGGGCCATCCTGGGCTTGGGGCGCTCCTTTGGTACTGCCACAAAGTCAGAGCACTGCAGGTGCTGCTTCACAGGCAGTTGCCTCAGTGGCTTCACAGAGTACCCCCACCTCACAGTCTGCGTTGGACGTGCTTCCATGGGGTGGGCAAGGACAGTTGCCAATGCAAGGGTGGTGGCCAAGTTCCCCGTGTGGCACATGGAGCTACCCCCCAAATCCCTATGGAACCATACCATTTCAGGTGCTTCCATATGGCGACACTGCACTGCCATTGGGGGATCACCTGTCAGTGGCTACAAGGCATAAGATTTTGAAGGGAGAATATGTTGACATCTTTAGCCTCTTCTTTAGAGAACTGGAAAAAAAGGATAAGGAGGAATTAGATGACAAGGAGAAGGAAAAGCTAAAGCGGATAAAGGTGGATAGGGCCTGGGCTAATTGGCTGCCAGGTTTCTTAATCTACGCAGGGGTTATAGCTAGGGCGCAGCCAGTTCGGGCGGCTGCACTTTTTCAGTATTGCGACATAGTGTACTGTGCATACACTGATTTTGTGGGTGCGGCCTGATTGCAATATGATGAGGCCTTTTGGATGTGGACCGCAGTCAACCCTGGGATGCCTTAGGACCAGATTAATCAGCAGCTCTGGCTGCAGTTAATGTCACCGGCAAAACCTAACTTAGGTGATAGGGCTGATAGTGGACAACTAGTGCATAAGCAACAGGTGAGTGTAGGTGCCCGCAGTACGGCGGGCCAGTTGGTTCAACCCCAGCTGTTATGTTGGGAATTCATGTCCAAGGGCGTGTGTTCCAGGAAGGCGTGTAAGTTTAAACATGAGTGCCACTGTGCAGTGGGCCACACGCCTTTTCAGCCTGTAGCAAGTCCAAACCCAGGGTGGGTGCTAAACGCCCCGGGGGTGGAGGTAGCCAGCAGCCACCTGGAAAAGGGATCCAGTCCCATACAGCTGAAGGTACTTAGGCAGTTGCTGGTCAATTATCCTCTGGTGGCAGATAGGACGGCCTTTTCTTTGGATTTTGTATTCCATATCAGGGACCTAGAGTACCTTGTTTGGCTCCCAACCTGCGTTCTGTAGTAGAAATAGAGCATGTGGTAAGAGCTAAAATAGCTAAGTGTGCAGAGGGGAGGGTCCTCGGCCCCTTTGAGGCTCCACCAGTACCTACTTTACGGGTATCTCCTCTGGGGGTGGTGCCTAAAAAGGCACCTGGGGATACCACTTGATACACCACTTGTCTTACCCCAGGGGCAGATCAGTTAACAATTCCATTCCGGACATTCTCTGTTCGTTCAAGTACACCTCGTTTGACCAAGCAGTCAAAGTGGTTCGGGGTTGTGGCGTGGGGGCTGAAATGGCAAAATACAACATTAAGTCAGCCTTTTGCCAGTGCATCCGGAGGACTTTGACCTGCTGGGCTTTAGTTTTGAAGGAAAATATTACATGGACAGGGCCTTACCCATGGGTGTCGTGTGCTGCTTTCGAGCGTTTTAGTTCCTTTATGGAATGGGCACTCCGGGCTAGGTCTGGGCTAAGCGATACGGTTCACTATTTGGATGACAGTCTTTTTGTGGGCCCGGCAGGGTCTGGGCAATGCCCCAGGTTACTACAGTCATTTGTAGAGCTGGCACAGGTGCTCGGGGTGTCATTGGCACACGAAAAGACAGAGGGCCCTAGTTCAGTGCTCACATTTTTGGGTATTGAGTTGGATACCATACAGCAAGCTTCATGGCTGCCTGCGGAAAAAGTGGAAGGTCTCAGAGAGTGATTGGTTTCTCTTAGGAAGCAGCACAAAGTGTCGTTGCTTGAGCTCCACCAGATTGTGGGGCATCTCAACTTTGTGTGCAAAGTTGTGGCCCCGGTGAGGGCCTTTTTGCGGTGCCTATGTGACGCCATGGGGTCCTTGCAGCTCCCTTACCATAGAATTCGAGTGACTACAGGCATGCGGAGGGACTTAGATGTATGGGAGGAGTTTTTGGATTCCTTCAACGGAGTTTCTTTTTGGCAGGAGGACTTGAAGATTGAAGTGGAGCTCCAGATATCTTCAGATGCGGAGGGTGCCACCGGATTTGGAGTATATTTTCGAGGCCACTGGTGTGCGGAACATTGGCCCGCCGGGTGGTTGGCCAGTGGGCTCTGCCATGACCTCACTTTTTTGGAGTGACCTCACTTTCCCATTGTAGTAGCCATTTGGCTTTCGGGTGAGCAACTGGCCAATCATTTCTAGTGTGATAACATGGCTGTTGTACATGTTATCAACTCCTTGTCATCCAGATCAGAATTGGTTATGAATTTGGTGCAGGCATTTACATTGCGGTGCCTCCTGTTGAACATTCTATTTCTAACACGACATGTTCCGGGAGTGTGCAATGGGGTGGCAGATGCTCTATCTCATCAACAGATCGAGCGCTTTCGCCAACTTGCTCCAGAAGCGGACCCGCAGCCAGCACGAATGCCCCAGGAACTTTGGCAGTTTGGGAAGCTGAAGCCGGTAGGGCGATTCCATTAGCATTGGCTCCAAGCACCCGAAAAGCCTATGAAAGGGCTGACTTGCAGTTTCGGGTGTTTAGGAGTGCTGCCGGGCTGCCAGATAGCTGGCAGGTCCCAGTGGCGCACATCATACAGTTTTGTATTCATCAGAAGGATAGAGGGTTAGGGCTGAAGTCAATTAGGGGCCAGTTGGCAGCACTTGCCTTTATCAGTAAAGCAGGAAGGTACAGGTGATTTTAGAGTCAGGAATATGCTGGAGGGCTGGGCTAGAGAGCGTGGGCCACGTGTGGATGCCCGGCAAGTTATATCCCCTTCTGTCCTGCAGGGACTTTATAAGGTTTGGCCCGGTGTGTGTTCATCCTCCTTTGAGGCCACTCTGTTTCATGCAGCCTCTTTGGTGGCCTTTTTTGGTGCCCTTCGGATTAGTGAGTTGGTGGTGCAGTCAAAGAAGGACAATTCTGACCGGGCGCTGCGTGCCAGTGATGTCAAATTTGAAGGGGGGCAAGTACGGCTGATGGATAGGCAATCCAAAATGGACCAGCATCGGAGGGGCATGCTTATTACAATCAGCCAGTGTGCAATGCCAGAGTTGTGCCCAGTTAAGGCACTGGAGCAGTATTTACAGCTCAGGGGGGAGGGGGATGGCCCCTTGTTTTGCCATAGCGATGGGTCCTCCCTGACAAAATACCAATTCTGGGCAGTGACAGGTAGGGTGCTGGCTAAGTTGGGGTTAGGGGGTGTTAAATTTGGGACACATTCGTTCCGAATTTGTGCTGCATCTACGGCAGCATCAATGGGCTATCCACCCCCTACTATACAGCGGATTGGCCGTTGGCGGTCAGCAGCCTTCAAATCCTATATGCGCCCATTGGTCACTTAGGAACGCAGGGGGGGCTGGTTAGTATTTTCGTGCCCGTTGGCAATTATTTCCTGTTGGTGACTGTTTTCTGTTTTCCAGGTGCTGTGGCTTGTAGAGAGAGGCATCGGATCCTCATCTGTGGGCACAGTATGGTGTTCTGGGCTGCCCATCAGGCCAGAAGATCACCAGTTGGCACCCAGCTGGGCCTCAGCGAGTGGGCAACAGTGGAGTGGCTGGGTCGCCGTGGCCTGTGCTGGTCAGGGATCATGCCACTGTTGTTTCGTGGGAGGAGGGTGCCTCCTCTGCACATCCTGGTCATCCACTTGGGTGGGAATAACCTGGGTTTGATGAAGGGGAAGGACCTTTTGTTGCAGGTGCAAGTGGATCTTCAGGCCATTAAATGTAGATGGCCAGGAGTTATTTTAGTATGGTCAGCAATTTTGCCACACAGGGTCTGGCATTCCGCCTTGTCCCCCAGGGAGATAGAGCGAGCCAGATGCAAGGCCAACCAGGCCTTTCAGAAGGCCATGGAAGGGGGCTTAGGGATATTCCTTCCCCATCCGGCCATACGAGTCGAGAATGCCGACTTGTATAGGCCAGATGGGGTTCATTTATCAGAATTGGGTAACTGGGTCTTTTTGGACGAACTAAGGCAGGGGTTGCGGTCAGCTCTGGGCCGTCCGGTGGGCGCGAATGCCTAAGCAGAGGCTTGGCATTGGCGGTGGCAGGATGAGGTATGGGCCACAGCGTTTTTGGGGAGCACCTATGGCTCAGCACCTGTTGGTGCAGGTGGTCTGTATGAACTGCAGATGGGCTTTACCACTCAATGCTGGGAGTGCAGATCACGACAAAGCCTCACCGGGGAGGATCTTTCCAGTGGGATCGATGCCGGCCTAGGTGGATGTGGAGTTTGGGCCTGGCTGCTCAGCACCAGCCAGAATATATTGGGCTCGTGCTGGGGGCAGGGTGGCTCACCCTTTCAGGACAAGGCGGGGTCATGGGGCTGACCCCGGGGCTTGTCTTGTTAGGCCTTACCCCTTTGCCAGTTTTAGTTTGTTCAAGTTGTTTAAATAAAGCGGCCCTGTTTATCCAACATATTGTGTCAGCCTCTTCATTCCGACTTGGTGAGCAACAATCTCCTATATTTTCTCCCCCCACAACAGACACCCTGTGAGGTGGGTGGGGCTGAGAGTGCCAGAGCTATTGCTAACCTCTGGACAACCTCTGCCAGAGACAACTTCTGCCAGAGCTATTGCTAACCCAAGGCCATTCCAGCAGGTGCAAGTGGAGGAGTGGGGAATCAAACCCAGTTCTCCCAGATAAGAGTCCATGTACTTAACCACTACACCAAACTGGCTGTCTTTCTGAAAGAAACTGTCTATACAAGTTACATATTCACTGTGCAATAATGTATTAGTGAAACATACCTACCTATTTATTTAGGAATCCTGCTTCCATATACATTGCTTCTCTAAAAATTATGTCATTTTCTTATTCAATTAACCTGTCACATACATCTTGTTTGAAATGAAAATAGTACCCTTCAGAAATCAATAAAAGACTGATCAAAAGGAATCATTCAGATATGGTATCCTGCCTCTGTAGTTCAATGCCATCTGATCCATATGGGTACATATTTGAGAAGAGATTTTTAAAAAGACATTGCACATTTAATTTTTTTGTGGACATACACATTGCATATGACAATTATTGGTACTAAAATTTAATTACACACCTTAAGAAGCTTATCACTGATGCTTAATCAACAAGAAGACAGCTGAGTGCATGACAGTTTTCTAGGCATAGTCTCCAATGGGATTTTAGGGAACAGGAATTTCACAACAGACAATATCACTAATGTAAATAATGTTACTGGCAAGACTATAGGTACCAGTAATACATACATCTCAGGATTAAAGATACAATATAACTGAATAGCAGATAATCAGAAACTCTTGCATCTGGGGTAAAGCCAGTGCTCTAATATAATAGGGGAGATAGTCTAGCTCTGTCACGGGCTGGGTGCAGTTGGGAGCAAAATCCAAGTCTGGTGCGGGGTCAAGCCAGGGAGTTCTAACTGAAGCTGAGTCAGATAGCTGAGTCAGGGGGCGGAACCAAGGTCATCTGCAGCTGAGAGTCAGGAAGCTGAGGAATTCAATCAGGGGCATGAGAGCCAGGGTGGACATGAATCATCATGGATGTGACTTGCTTCCACAAGGAGCCCAGCCCCAAGCAGGGGGCTAAATGGTCCTCCGGCAATGTTAACATTAGTGCATGGTGCAGCTTCTCTCAGCGACTGTCTTCTTTGCAAGTGTGCATCCCTCGGACGGGTTGCTAAGTCTGGCAAGCTTCCTGCTTGCAGCTGTGCCTCCTCAACTGCTTCTAGGTCATGTGTGGAGAATGCTTACTCAGGTGGCATCAGCAAGCTGTCAGCTCCTGGAGTGTCCATGGGGCTGGCTGCAGGCTCTACTAGCAACTTGGGTGGGGACCCAGCATGGTCGTTGCTATCACCCATGCACATGTTTAAATTAGAACAAGGTGGCATGCAATGGCATAGCATTAAGAACAAAACAGGTGCCTGCTAGATCACACCATCTAGCCCAATGTCTTTCATATGTCATGGTAATGGTTTAGGCCATTACCATGATTTTACAGAATAGTAACATGAATCCAAGATTCATAAATAAAAAAGTTCTCTGACAAAACAATATGCATTGTTTATCATCTTTGTGTGCTGCCAGGGCCAGATCAGGGGTGGGAATGGTGCAGAGGGGGTGTTTTGCCCCTGGCACTACCAGAGGGGGGAGTGCCAAATTGGGCACCTCCTCAGTGGAATGGGAGAGAAAGATCGCTACTTTTGCTGCTAAGGCAAAAGCAGCCCTGGACTTCTCCTCCCCATTTAAACATCCCACTGGGTGTTTAAATGGGGAGGAGAGTCAGATCTCCTGCTTTTGCCACTCCTCCATAAGGCAGAGAGGAGGCAAAAGGAGCCCTGTGGCTTCTCCTCCCTAGTGGGTGTTTAAATGGGGAAGGGAATCAGATCCTCTCTGCAAGGCGGAAGGGTGGCAAAAGCAGCCCCAGTGTGGGCTTTCTCCCTGTCTTTGCACCCCTGGGGTGCAAAAGCAGGGAGAGGATCTCTCCCCCCACCACCACTCACAGTCTCCCAAGAGGTGCCCGGGCAGTGGGGACTTTCTCCCTGCCTTTGCACCTCTGGGGTGCAAAAGCCTGGAGATGATCTCTTCCCCCCATAATCCCCCTAGGGTTCAAAGGCAAGGAGAGGATCTTCCCTCCCCCATACCTCTCAGAGTTTCCTGAGAAGCAGCCGGGCAGTGGGGGCTTTCTCCCTGCCTTTACACCCCTGGGGTGCAAAAGCAGGGAGAGGATCCCCCCCTTCATTTTATCCTATTGACCCATTCTTTCTTATAGGCCCATAGGATAGAATGGAGGAATCGGGCTGCCTCTGCTGCGCCAGGCAAGAGAAGGGATGTAAAGTTTAAATCCCCTTCTCTAGAGTCGTGCAGCAGTGGTGCCCAATCTCTCCATTCTATCCTATGGACCCACTGGAAAAAATGTACTCCATTCTTTCCTATGGCCCCATAGGATAGAATGGAGGGATTAAGCACCACTGCTGCATGACTCTAGAGAAGGGGATTTAAACTTTAAATCCCTCCTCTGGTGTGCCACTGCAGAGGGGCGCACAAAGTTCGTTTTGGTTAGGGCTAAAGCCAGCCCTGCTGAGGCTTCCCCACTGGATTTATCTATTGTTCAGACTAATACTGTTGTTCAGGCTAATGCTGTTGACTCCAGTGTAACAAGGGCTTTTTAAAAGGCACTAAAATATCAATATATAAATATAAGGATTGTAATGACAGTTTAAGTAGGTTCTCTGAATTTCCAGCTTTCATTTTTTTAAGCTGGGAATTTTGAGAACCCACTTTACATTATATTGATATATTGATATTTTAGTGCCTTTTTAAGAAATGTAGGCATGATATTGCTATACTAATCCAAGCATGTGCAAAATTTTTTTAAAAAGAAAGTGCTGAGATGACACCAATTATGAAAGCAACTTTCATTGAAAATTGTCATTATTGTATGGAATAAAATAATGTATGGAAGAAAATAAACTGACTCCACGATTGCGCAAATGCAGAGGGAGGGCAGATATGCAGAAGAACTGTGCTCCAGCTAATGGTTGTGGATTGACTGCCAAGAAAATCAGGAGCAAGTAGAGTGTGCAGAAAAGCCCTACATTTCTATTAGTATTTCAGTGTCAATAGCTTAGTTATAATTGTGTACAAACAGTTGACCCTCATGCTGAATCAATTAGATAAATTTGAGCTCAACAGTGCAACATTGTCCCTACAGGAGAAATGCTGGCCTTCCTAATCAGAACTTATATTGGAAACGATACAATCAGTAATTGCATTTGAGTCTAGGTTTGCTTTGCTTTGCCATGAGAAATAATAAAATTAGAATGGGGAGACCTCTGTACAAAGAAAATCCCCAAAGCCTTCCTTGGGCAATATGCTTTTAGCCTAGAAGTAGGGCAATTTCCTGAACACATTAAATTAATTAATCATATCCATCCCTGGAAGCCAAGCTTCTATTGCCTTATTTAACTATCTGTGATTTCACGGAATACTAAAGAGCTCTTCAGTTCTGTTTCTTTAATGGCTATTATATAACAAAAGTGGAAGAGAGGCGATCATGGCCATCTAACAATTTTTAATTAAAATAAAATGAAGAAGTAGTTGTAATTTACCCACCACCTTTGACGGGAAACAGATAGTAAAGTTTATAGCATGCACTAGTGAAGTATTCCGGCTTTTAATTAAAACTTTAATACTTCTAGATGAACATGCAGTTAACTAAGAAGTTTTGGAATGTACAGATCAGCCTTATCTAGAAAAGACATTGTTTATTATGACCGTAAGGCCTACAACTAATTTGCCTATTTTGTTCTAGGTGTAATTAATAGACTATGAAAATTAATTTTATATACATGTGGATGCCAGTGGATGTTACTTTATGTAAATTAGATCTTACACACAGCTTTTAGAATTTGGGTTGTCGGGACTGAATTATCAAAGTGGAAATTGGGAAGTTTGGACTATGAATTCAAAGCTGAACATCAGGTTCAGGTGCTTCAAAATTTGAGCCTTGGCTCATAGTACTGTGCTTTCTTCCCTACCACTCTCCATCCCTTCCCAGATGTGAGTCTTCACATCCTGTCTCTAAAGCCTGTCTGGGGCCAGGAGTAAGAGCAGTGGTATCAAGGTCCATTTGCCTTTTGCCTTTTCACATCTATCTATCTATCTATCTATCTATCTATCTATCTATCTATCTATCTATCTATCTATCTATCTATCTATCTATCTATCTATCTATCCATCTATCTATCTATCTATCTTCTGTCTGTCCATAGCCTAAAACTCTCCAAAAGCAGCATCTCGGGCAGAAGTCAATCTGGGAAGCTTAATTCTCTAGAAATCCCAGTAATTTGCCATAAGAATAGCACAACAGACACTTCAATACTCCATAAAGTGCTTAATTAAAGAGAAATTGTCTATATGACTCAGGCAAACTTGAATGTAAAGGTTTTCTGAATGTAAAATCAAACAGATTCAGGGAATTGCTAGAGAGTCACAACAATGAATGACAATAGTTCTAGTTAGGTTAGGTTCTAGTTAGGTTGCAACAGAACTATTTCCCACCCAGTTTCTCCCACTATGGCAGCAGCAGCCAGGCAATGTAGGGGTAGTTCTTCAGTCACGCCATTTCATTATAATCTTTAGCCTTCTGGAAAAGGTAGTTCTGAAGCCCATCTAGAAGGCTGTTAGGAAGCAGCTGTTCTTAACAATTGCAAGAGGGAGTTTGAATGTCAAGAGCAGTAGCTGAAAAACCCAATTATGCTCTTTTATTTGACCTTAACCATACAGTTCATCCTAGACACTATACAAAAACCACACCCAGAACTTTTCATAAACTGGAAACTGCTATTTTATGTGGTCAGTGGTCTGTTTTGATGGCCTATGTTTATGCCTGGGTGAGTTTTTATGCTGGATTTGTATATGCATTATTATTTTTATTCTGTAAACTGTTTTGGGCAGGTTCCTGTAAAACAATGGTTTTCTAAATCAATAAACATCACAGAACCTGAACCAAACCTGCAAGTACCCAACTGTCTTCAGGCACTGAAGAGGCCATACATAGGCCACAGACCACTGCTATGGCCTCTAATCTCAACATCCAACGCAGCTTTTGGATCTGGAACCTGCTCAGGCCTGAAGCTCTGGTGGGGTGTTTTGAGCCATGCCCCACCCACCCCCAAAAGGTCATTCATTTACCGGCCAGGCCGGGCCAGGCTGCACTACAGGAGAAAGAGAGGAGGCCAGTATGCTCTGCACTCTGCAGCTGGTTCCAGCTGGCTTTCCTTTTCCCAGGTTAGACTGCAGTCAGGGCAGCAGGCAAGTGAGCCAAGTGGGTGGGTGAGGAATGGGCAGATCAGGGAGGTAGGCCTCTCTACTATGTACCTGTGCTGTGGATGAGTTATAAATCTCAATCATGTGATCAGGTCACATGATGCCAGGCACACTGCAGAGAGGTCTGCCTGTCTGATCTATGCCCTCTTGGCTCGCTCACTCACTGCCCTGGCTGGTGCCTGGAGAAGAACAGCCAGACGGAATGCTCTCTGCCGCAGAGTGGAGAGTGCACCAGCTGGCTCTCCTTCTCATGTAGTGAAGTCTGTTAAAGGCTGTTAATGCCACAGGTGGCAGCAAAAGAGGCTGTTTCAAAGTCAGAGCTCCTGTTGATGCCTACCCACAGTAAATGAGAAATCCTTTTGACAATGCAGACTCCTTTGGAATTGTGATGAGGGTGAAGTGTCACTGGCAACTGCAGCAGAGCTCCTTTCCCCACCTGCCACTCTTTTCACCATCCTGCCCTCCTTTTTGCTCCATTGCTTCTTAAACTCCCTGCTGGCTTGCTCATTCCACCAACCCTTTGTGGCCTGGCAGGTAAATAATTAGATCACTGCTAAGTAGATTAATTGATCTAATAAAGTCCACCTGCCCCAGTGCCCCAGTCCCTGTCCCACCACCCAAAAAATTCTGGCTATGGCCCTGATGCTTCATTTTGCCATCTCCATTCAAGGACCATCATCAAGCCTTCATTACACCACGTCACCTGCATCACACTAAATGTGCTACTCCAGCCCTGCCTTATATATGCCACAAATGCTCAGATCTTATATAAAATTGCTTGGTGCCATTCCTTGATGACCCAGGTTCCCCCCTTCCCTTTTGCTGCTACCTTGTACCATTCCAAATAAAACAAACACACAGTGGTTTAGCTTGCATCCTCTTAGCAGTTGAATATGGCTAGGTTGGGGTGGGGTGGGGGAACACAGAAAAGCCTACGCTTAAAGGTAAACCCAAACAGCTATGCCAGACCCAAGCACCTCTTCCCCAAAGTTAAGAAAAAGCTGACTTAAAGTAAGCTTCATTGCTGTAGAGAGATCTGAAGATCCCCAATTGTATCCTAATAGTCTTAACATTACATGACATTGGCTCCCTTGCTAAATACCATAGCAACCCAATTTAACCCATTACTTTACTGGGTGAAATATGTATATGTGTTTGGGAGGTCTGTAAATAGCATCTGTAGAGTACATTAATTTCCCAGAAATTGTTACACTATCTCCACCACTATAAGCAATTGACCCTGTATTATTGATGGAAAGATAACTGATGATTAGCATTTATACTAAATGACGTGCCAGCTTGGCAACCATTGCCTTCCTTACTTGAAAGCCTAGTGAAAGCCAGTTTGGTGTAGTGGTTAAGTGTGTGGACTCTTATCTAGGAGAACCGGGTTTGATTCCCCACTCCTCCACTTGCACCTGCTGGAATGGCCTTGGGTCAGCCATAGCTCTGACAGAAGTTGTCCTTGAAAGGGCAGCTGCTGTGAGAGCCCTCTCCAGCCCCACCCACCTCACAGGGTGTTTGTTGTGGGGGAGGAAGGTAAAGGAGATTGTGAGCCGCTGTGAGACTCTTCGGAGTGGAGAGCGGGATATTAATCCAATATCTTCTTCTTCATCTTCTAGTGAAACAGCTCTGCCTTACAGGCCCTACAGAATTGCATATGATTCCACAGGGCCCTGATATCATCTGGCAGATAGTTCTATCAGGTCAGGACCAGACCCTTGTTGAGGACAGCTAGACCTCTTTAGAGCCAGGGATCAAATTTAATTGATTTAAATTTAATCAATTTAAATAACTTTAAACAAACAAAAACTAATTAAACTCATTTTTCTGTTGTCTGTGTCTTCAGCATGGGTGGGGTGCTGGAGCAAATACCTCTGTAACGCTCTTACTTGTCCGTTAACTCTTGATACATAGTTTCTTAAATCACCTTATTCTCTGCAAAATTGACCCTGTATAAGCAATTGACCCTGTATTATTGATGGAAAGATAATTGATGATTAGCATTTATACAACATAAAGTATTTAAAGACATAACAACTGAGTGGGCTGAATCAAATGACCCCACTTATAACAGGGATTGATGTTGAAGTCAATCTTCAAACATGTTTCACCCATGTACACTATAAACCATGGAAATAGAAAATCAAATACACAGATCTTATATAAAATTGACTGTTACCAAGTCACTGATAATCTAACAAATCACTGATAAACTGACAGAGAATTGTTGTCTCTGGCATGCAGTGACTTCCCAGGATTCCAGTTAGGGGGAAAAAAAGTTCCTTTGTTTTATTATGCATGCCCCCTGAGATACTTGAAGTGAAAATAGAATTAAATCTGAAATCCTCTGCCATCTATGCTATGTGTTCTATATTTAGGTACTTATACTGAAATTAAGCACAACATCAATATAATTCATGAAGATGGGATGGTGCAGGGAGGATAATTATGAATAACAACCCATAGTACAATCAGCACTGAGCACTTCAGGAATCTGAAGGATCCATTTGAATACCACTGTAACTGTTTCCCCATGAGAGTATTTATTTATTTTATTAGATTTATATCCCGCCCTCCCCTAAAGGGCTCAGGGTGGCTAACAACAGTTAAAAACCACATAGAATACTAAAAAACAATAGACAATAAAATCAAGTAGGGATGCCAAGGAGGATTTGGGGGCAGGAACAAATGTAACTATGTTACAGCAGCATGCACTGTCACTTCCATCAAAAGCCAGAAGTGAGATCATGACATCCTTGTGGGGCTTGCTCCTCTTGTGAATGATGCTTCAAACAGGGCAACTAACAGAGAAGTTGAGACTGGGAATGGTACAAGAGGAAAAGATAGGTAGGAGATTGTTTGTATGCATGACATGGGGTGGTTTCTGAGCTGTTTGTGTTAGGGAAACTGCTCTCAAAATGAGATTGGGGAATTAGATTGAGAGACAGTTAGCCCCAAAAAGGAATCTTTGTTATCAATTGTATACCAGGCTCAACCGTTCAGAGAGTCAATGCTCAATAAGAGACTCTAATTTAGTAAAAATCAATTGTAATTTATTTAGAATAATATTTCTTTCATACAAGGTAAAAATACAAAACACTCACACATTCACACAGGTCTAGGAAATATAGATAGATCAATAGGGGAACATATATGGATAAACAGACAGGGTAATATTTACCATCGTAGTCTTCCAGGAAGGTTTCCAATGGCGACTTAAGAGGACAGGGGAAATGGACCCAACACTGTGGCCAGAATTGGGGATGGATCTAGACAGCGGGTAATAGGGGTTGCTGAATAGAAAGCACACATGAGTGGAGTTGGGTCAGAGGTTAAATAGACTCTCTTAGACCCCTCAGGTGCTGGGAGGTCCAAGGGAGGAGAGATGGGAGGTTCAAGAAGGCTGGACATTCCTTACTGACACCTAATTGGATGCCTGCTTTGGCCAATGAACTTCACCTTAGTCCAGTGAACCTGGAAATTTCCAAGCTGCAATGTTGCCTGGGTTGGCCCCAGGGTACTTAGACTGGAGTAAGAATGGGAATGGCTGGATACTTAAGTTTAAATGGGATTAACTAGGAGGGTGACAATAGGTAATCAAATGCTGGCCTAGGTACCACCCGGGTTAGACAAAAGACTTGATGAAGACAGGAGATGTCCTTCCTCTTTCTCATCTTCTGCTGGGCAAGATTTATTGTTCTGGCATTGCTGAGCAATTAGGATCAACAGTGGAGCTATTAATCCATTCTTAAAACAGATGGGTTGCTTGCAGGCTCAGGGTGTGTACGTGTGACTTTCCCACTAAGAAGGAATGAGTTCAGCCTGGCAGGGTAAGCTTGGGTCAGGAAAGCAAGCTGGATTCTGCTGTTGTTAGCTCTAGGTCCATGGAGCCAGGCTGGAAACATGGTGGCTTCTTCCACTGCAGTGGCCAAGACTGGGCACACAAGGAGCAGCTGGAGCATGTCTTCAGAGACGTAGAATGCAAAGCTGAGGCTTATGGTATCCACATAAGCCAGAAACTGCAAGCAAAGTCCACTTCTTAGAGCAGAGGTGTGAGAGTCAAATCTCCAGGCACCCTGGCAACCATGCTGGTGATCATGATGTTCACATGTATGAAAAGTAGGGGGCTTTTCCTCACAGTTCCCCCCCTCAAGACCTATGTCACCATCTGGTGGCGAGGTCTTGCAATAACACAATGTCCATATCTGTAGTTGACAGGCGGCGAGTCCACGTAGCTTCAATTGTCTACCGGGGTGTACCGTCTATCTAAAAAGGTTGGAGCCACTATCTAAACTACTCAAAAATCAATTTGGAAAAATATTCCAATAGGCCAAAGGTTCCTTCCTTTGAATACTACGATACAGGGATAACAGGCATTGGCAACATTGTAGGGCATACAGTATTAAAACACAGGGTTACAATCATTGAAATAAAAGTTGAGTTCATAAAATCATTACTGCTATTTAAACCAGATAAGTAATAAGAATTGATCTATAAATCACACACAATCATGACAATACTTGATTAGGAAAACACACAGGTACATTAGAGTTCATGGTTACAAGTGAATCCATATCTTAATCTTGAGTCTTCTTTTCTTCTTCTCCCCCCCTTGATAAGCTTCTTATACTGGGGTTTGAAGAGGATCTTCTTCCATGTACCTATTGGGTATGTGAAAGTCCTAGTGGAGGGTGAACTAAAGAGTCTTCCCACCCCCCCTAGCACCCAGCGAAATCTGTCTTTATTGTTGCTAAAAGGGAGTCTTCCTGTAACCCAGCATGTAATTGGCAATGGTGCTTTTATTCCTGTCTCACTGATGGTCCATAGAGCAACAGTGGGCTTTGAGGAAAGAACCAAAAAGGAACCAAAAACATTCACATGACAACATAGAGATGATTCTGTACCATTGTAGGGAGCAGTGACAGCAGATCAAAAATGCATACATTCAACCATGAAGAAAGGAGTTTTAAAAAGCTATTAGTGAAGTGTCCTCCTGTCCAAAGTATGGTGACCAGTGAGCTTTTACGTCACAAGCTTACATATGTCATGTTAGGGGCCTGCATTGGGCAGGTTTGCCTATTACACTAAGCATTCAGGACTTTTAGGAGGCTTTTTCCTTGTCAAGGAAGGAAAGTAAGATACACAATACAGAAAACACAACCCCAAATATTCTTTGTTGCAACATAAAACTTAAAATAAAACATTGTGCACAATCCAGGAAAATGACCATAGTTTGGGGCGTCCCCCATATGACGAAAATAGTTCCATAAAGAAGAGACAAAAGAAAACCTTTGCTATAGCTTTGGAATATAATGAATTGTCAAAACAATATAAAAACTTCAAAAACAAAAACTGAGGCCTCAATAGAACAATGTTAGCTAGCTTTATATGAGAGGTGAGCTAGATCAGAGAAATTAAAACCTGGACCTAAGTGAGGTGATCAGGTCCCACTACATCCAGTTTTTCTCTGCGCTAGTTCAGCTAAAATGATCTCACATGTGAGCACAGATTTCAACAAAAAGTTAACAAAACCAGAATTCTGAAAAGCAACATAATGGTTACACATACATAAAACAATTCTTAAAACTATTGAGCATGCATTAGATTTGATTTGCAGGTCCAGATTCCCTGCACATCTATATTGAAAGAAAAGATGAGCAAACTTAACAAAATAGTTACAACATCCTAGAAATCAAATTATGGTTAATCCACCGTGACAAACACATTAAACAATTCATAAAAAGAGAAAAGATGGGCAAGGCATCTGTAGTACCACGAGAAAAATGCTTAGTTGTTGCAAGGGCAAGTCAAAAGAAAGACTTGAAGCACGAAAGCATATCCCCTGAAGAAGAAACCTTTTATGGAGTAAAAGGCAAAACTAAGATGATGGCACAATGCTCCAGGTTTAAGGCTTGTGCCAGAGAATGATTTTCCTCTGTGCATACACAGAGTGCAAAGAATGTGTTGCTGGAAGGCAACATGCTGTCAGAAATACCAAGTAGACCAAAATTTGAGCATAATACAAGACTTAATTTGGGGAGCCTTGATAGGCTCAGCC
The DNA here is from genome assembly GCF_032191835.1 of Heteronotia binoei. Classification (NCBI taxonomy): domain Eukaryota; kingdom Metazoa; phylum Chordata; class Lepidosauria; order Squamata; family Gekkonidae; genus Heteronotia; species Heteronotia binoei. The sequence continues at coordinate 70,661,056 of NC_083228.1, read as the reverse complement.
AACTGGTTATAGATGCAAAAATAACACAAAGGACATTTAGTGGCAAGAAGAAAATCATGATTAGAAATGAACCCTGAGGAATCTATATTAAGGATCTAACAGGTTATTGCTCATTTCCTTGAGAACATGGAAAATAGAAAAGGGTTTTCACTCAGAAAAAGTCTAGTTCTAACAAGATATAGGTGGAGGCAGAACCATTCAGTGGTCATTATATTGCTTAAGACCAAACAAAGATACTGAGCCCACAAGGTGGGGGCCTCTTAAGAACATGTGGATACCTCTTTCCACAGGCAGACTGGATTAAACTAAAATTAAAACTCAAGATTCACCAAATAGCTACAAGGGAAGATTGATGATGCAAATGGCATTCAGAGAGAAAATGAAGATATCAATAGTTGAAGTACATTTGAGGAATCCAAATTTCTAATGGAGACCAAAAACCTTCAGGAATTCTGTCAAAACAAGAGTATTAATTCTTGAGGCTTGAGAGAGAAAAAGCACAGGGAGAGGGTAATTTTACCCCAAGGGAGTGTACAGATGTCCTGTACTTCTTGTAGGAACCAAAATTTGTGAGATAAAATTTTCTTAGCTCTAATGTTTAGCAAAGGGCCTATAGATTGTAAAGCATTTTCCTTTTACTACAAAGCACTGGGAATGCCCAATAGACTTTGAGGAGCAATTTCCTAAAAGTGTTTCCCTTAAAATTAAAGCTACAAAATCTAAGTATAGGAGAGATTGGTACCAGTCACTAGAAAAAAAAATTTTAAGACTTAAAAGGTGCAGCAAAAAATAAATAACAGAAAGAAAGCTTCTAGTCTAAGAGAACTCTTAGTATTAGGGCAGTTTACAGGCAGGGGATTTCCTTTAGCAGAGAAGGATTGGCTGTAAGTAGAGCTTTGGGGTGCCAGCTCCAGGCTGGAGATTCCTGAAATTTTGAATTAAATTCGAAAATCACAAGGCATGCAGTCCATTTCTTTGGACACTTATTTCCTCCAGAGGCTTAGCCTCAATGTACTGGGGAAAAGGCTATGATTTTGGGAGAGACCTCCAGGTCCCACCTGGAGACTGGTGACCTTACAAAAACACAGTAGTATGCACATCTTCCACCCAGGTATTCTCTGGCTGGGAAGAGGCTGTCTCTGTGAGAGACTGCAATATAAAAAAAGTTTGGTAATGAAAAACTTTTGAAATTATATCTTTTTAGACCCAAAATCAGAAGATGAGAATTCAAAATAGCACAAAAAAAATACCTCAACTGTATTTCCACCCCCCCTAGATGAAGAAGGCGGGGAGGGTTTTAACAGACAAACCAAAATTCCTTCCCTCTTGGGTAAAGTGAGGGCTTAGCTTTAACAAAAGGCTAAAACAGACACAATGGATTTGGCCAGTACTCTCTTATCTGACCCTGATAAGTTTTTACAAAGAAAGGTGGAGGAGGAAAATAATGAGCTTTCTGCCTGGGTGGGGCTCAAAATTGTAACTCTTTTCCAGTTTCTTTGACTCAAGCTGAATTTGGCTGATTTTATTTTCAAGAGGGTCTGCAGGAGATTTGCCAATCAGTACTACATTAGTTGTTGCTGCTCTTGCAGCTGGAGGTTCTCCTTTCTGTACTTTCAAATTTAAATGACAGACTTGCCCATTTGAGGTTAGCTGTCTTGTGTTGCTGTGACCTTTGAGAAGGAGAGGCAACACCTCTTATATTACAAACACTGAATTTGATCTCTTCTGAGGCTCTGCAAGAAAACTTTCCTAGCCAGCCATCCACTGGAAGATACTGGGACAAAAAGTTCTTTACCAGAATGGTGGCAAACAAAAACTGTGGTTCCTCTTGCCACTGGCTAGTTATAGGTCTATAAGAAAATGAGGCTTTCTCTCAAAGACACTGAGTTGCTTGTACCTTAAGGAGACCTGAGATAAACAAAAATTTAATTTCTCAGGGCAATGCATTTAAAATTCTATTCCTTTGCCTTAGTTACTTATCAAATCTTTACTGCTACAGATCTCCATTGAGCAAGAGGGAGAACAATTAGCATTTCTTCCTGATGGCAGGAGTGCTGAGCATTTGCAATACTTTAGCCAGTTCTATTTGGGCCAATCTGCAGGCACTCTGTACAAGCTCAGAGGCTATACCATTTAAAATTCATAGAACTGAGGAAATAAATATTTTCTGACTTTATAAGCGAGAGAGAGAAAGATGAACTTGGGAGTTTCACAGATTTTCATTCAGCCAATTTGAAAGTTAAAAATGGTCAGTTTCTTACATTTTGCTCTAAATGTTTTGAATTAACAAAAACCAGTTCAGTCTCTTTCTCAGGTGCTTGATGCTGGCATCTTTAAAGGGTTAAACTAAATACATACTACATCAAGCTCCCATTACCCTGCAGAGAAAACTAACTCTGCAGGCTGGAACCCTTGCTGGGATTCCAGGAGATCTCCAGGCCTCACCTGGAGAAATGGCCTGGTCTAATTGTAGTCCAAGTCATTGCTTGTATGTTTTCTTATTTAGTCAAGGGAAAAGGTGCCCTTGTTACCTTTAAACCTAATAAAGCCAGATCTCTCTGTTTTAAGAGACATTCAAGTCTAGATGTTAGATTTTCCTTTGGGTGGGGGGAGGTTCAGAGACAAAGGAACCTTGCCTGCCCATGTGGGACTACCATTCTCTGAAGTTCCACAGAATTCTGGCTTTCAAATTCCCCAAATGGGATGAGATAAAGACAGTAAATTTCTAGCCAGAAGGGCTGAGACTTGCTCATGTAGGAGGGTCTGGAGCAAGTCCTTGCTAAAATGAATACCTTGTGCCATGATTGTGGAACTCTGCATAGGCTCAGAGACCACATTTCCTTCATGATTCTGGGGTAAGAGAACTGAAATAGGGACTGTTTTCTCATTTTCATGGGGGAAAGAAGTCTGGGGCTGCACAGCTGGGTTTGCCCCGCCATATTTCCTTTTATCCTGCACTTCCAGAATTTCCAGTCTCCTCTCTGTGGCCCTGCAAGACTCCAGGACATGTTGCAGGAGACTGGCAGTTTCCTTTTCTTTACTAGCTTCTAACTTTTGCTGAAGTTCCTGATTTTTCTCAGCAAGCTTCTGGATTTCTAAATCTTTTTCCTGAGTAGGATTTGTAAGTTTCCCTACCCTTTCCTTATTAGGGAAATTTTCCAAAGCAGTAGCTTTGGGGAGGCTGTCTCCATTTTCTGCAAACCCTGGGGCTTTGGGAACCATGTGCCCTGGTGGCTTCATGGCTTCTGAAAGTGCAGCAAGTAGCACATGTGTGGGCTGCTTATCAAATTGCTTCATGTCTGCTCCAGTGGCTCTAAGCTGGGACCAAGCTGCCATTCTGACTTTGTCTCGAGGGGTCCGCTGAGGCCAGGGTTGCCCAGAGGCTGACTGCGTCTGCCTAGGAGCATAAGCCTGCTTGTGAAGGGGAACCTTTGGGGCAAGCTGGGGATGGCAAGAAGAGCTGGAACCAAGGCCATTGTTTTGGAACTTCCAGTTCTGGCTCTCTTTTCCATGCCCACCCTGCTCTTGATTATATTGTGCCTGAGTGAGCTGTGTTTCTAAAACAGCAACTCTTTGTTCAGAGACTTGGGCATGCTTTAAGGCATTCTCCAGTCTCCATTTGACCTCATGGAGAGAGTGGGTTAAATTTGCTATCTCCTTCTCATGAGCACTTAATCTAGCTGTGTAGTCTTCATGAACTATTTCCCTTTTTGCATAGTCAGCTTTCATTCTACTCTCTCTTTCCATAAAATTGCCAACTCTGTCAAGATTAGCCTCTAGATCTTTCCAGGTGGTGTTTACCAGGGCTGTTATGCCATAGCACCTCAAGGTGGGTATATTGAGACCTCTGATCACATCGGATATGAAATTTTGATTCTCATAATCTGGTTCCCCATTGTCTTTGGGTGATACTACCTTAGCTGCTTCTGCTAGGAATTTCTTCCTTATTAGATAGCTCACTGGATGCTCATCATGACCTTGTAAGGTCTGATGGTAGAGATCTTTTATATCCTCTCCATCCCAGGTGGCAAATAGTACCTCAGCCATCCATTCTAAGATGGTGGCTTTAGAAGGGTTCAGGCGATACATTACATTTCTTACTTTGTCTAGTTCAGGGCCTGAGGCGCAGAATCTCAGCACATGGTTTAATTCAGTTAGGGAGGCTTCTTTATAAATTCTAGCGCTGGCCATCCACAACACTGAGGTGTCTATGTTATAGGGGCCAAGGAAGCTGGCAGCCATTTTAATGTCCTCTGCTCCCCAAGATCTGGTTTCCTTCACTACTTTTACAGAATCAGCTCCATTCTGTTTTCTGGCTGTGGTCTTTTTAGTGACCACAGGACGGACTGGGGCTGACCTGCTTTTATTTCCTTCTACCACCTCTTCATCCTCGCTTTCCTCGTCCGAAAAAGCATAAAGGGTGGATGGAGAGACCGTCGCTATAAGAGCGTTTTTACGGTCTAGCTTTTGATGCAGCAAGGCAATCTCCTTTTTACATGCCTCATGATTGGCTGCTTCTCTGTTTTTTCGGATCTTTTCTGTAACAATTTCAACGGCATGTTGCAACTTACTATTTCTGTCTTTTGTTTGTTCCAGCTCTTTGTCCAATGCTTTTAACTGCACTTGGGCCTTTTTCAGAGCGGACATGGTGTCTTGATGCACTAAGTTTAAGGTGTGTTTCTCTGCCTTAATCTCCTCTATGGTTCGACTTGCATGTTGCCAGTCGAGGTCCAAGCAATTGTTTTCCGCCGCCAGTCTATTTACCTCTGCAGCGTGTCTCCTGCACAATTCTGCTTTCTCTGCCTCATGGTTTTGCCAAATTGTATCTATCTCTGCTGCATGGGACTGGAGTAAGAGTTCCTTTTCCGCTGTATGCTTTTGGGATTCCTGCTCCAGCACCGCCGCATGGCTCTGGAGCATGGATTCCCTTTCAGCAGTTTGCTTCTGGAATTCCCGCTCCAGCACCGCCGCATGGTTCTGGAGTATGGACTCCCTTTCAGCAGTCTGCTTTTGGAACTCCTTCTCCAGCACCTCTGCGTGCTTCTTAAGAATTGTCTCCAATTCTTGTTCTTTCTTCTCTGCCTGCACTTCGTGCTGCTTTATTTCCTGATCTCTCTGCGTAAGCTGCTCCCTGAGTTGTTTAATCAGGGCGGAGCTATCCCGCAGGGCTTCAAACAAACCCCATGTGGCAAAAAGGCCTCTCTTGCCAGTGCTAATCGTTTTGTTGCTACAGTTCTCCTCAAATATATCTCTAAAGGACTGAAGGGGATCAGAGCCTTGGTTAAAGATTCCCTTGTTCCAGGGGTTGTCCCCTTTCTTTATTAACCATTTCTCCAACTTGGGGAGTTCTCCCTTTTTGGCAAAGATTTCCATAGCTTACAATTTAGTTCCTTTCAAAGTTCTAACTTTACTTGCAGGGCTGGTTTTCCCGCACTGTTAGGTGCCTAACCACAGGCCACCAAAATTAACTGATGCAGGAGCCTTCCCTGGCACTTTTCCTGCTTATTGGGGAGCAAAGAACTTGCAGGACACGTCTGTGTGCCTCACAAGTAAAGGAGGGAGTTGCAGGACCTTCCTTAGTTCTCTGCAACACTAACAAATGTTTGTGGCATGGGCTTATGGCCTTGCACACATTGTTGAGCTCCTCAGGAGGGGCTTTTCTCTAGCCTCTGCCTCCAAACCATCAAAAGTCACTGGCACTGCACCTTTCCTTAGTAGGGCAGTTCTGAGTTTACCAAAAGGTTTTAAAAGTCTTAGAGCCTGAGCTTTTCCTCTGTTGGCCCTAAGCAAAAGGGAAATTTTTCGGCTGAGAAGAGTTCCTATCTCCTCAGACCCGGGACAAATTTTTAACCCCAAGGGAGAGCTTCTTGCTCCTTCCACTAAATTCTCTTAAAGGCACAGCCAAGTGAGAGAACTAGCAGCATATTTCCAGATGCTTCCTGGCTCCTATGTGCTATTTTACACTTGGGCTGACAACTTTACTTATGTTCCTTTTTTTTGTTTTGCCTACTGCCAATCTCTGATTGCGCTTCGGCTTGGGTTTAGGGGGCAGCGAGCCAATCCTATGATTGCGTCTCGGCCAGAAAAGGGAGCCACGAGCCGACCCAACGATCGCGTCTCGGGCGAAAGGGAGCCACGAGCCGACCCAACGGTCGCGTCTTCGGGCAAAAGGGAGCCACGAGCCGACCCAACGATCGCGTCTCGGGCAAACAAAATAAAAAGTTGCCCAGCAGTCAGATTGCAGCGGTCCTGTGACCCGCCTGCCTCCTTGACTGTCGGGTGCCTTAGACTAGCCTTGGTCTAGACTCGTGTAAGGACTTGGGTGTGTGTGTGCAAGTGTCTGAATGTGTATGTAGTGTGTGTGTGTGTGTGCACTAAGCTCTAAAGAAAAGGGAGAAGGGAAGGGTGCTCTATCCAGATCTTAACAGCTCTGACCTATCCTGACATTCCCTCCCACGATAGACGCGTTTAGAAAGGCCTCGGGACGGCGGCCAGGCTTCACGGGACTTCCCCCTTGCATTCGATCGGGCTCAGTCCTCTTGCGAGGTGTCTGGCCTCCTCGGGGCGGCTGAGAAGTCCAACGCTGAATGGTAGAAACGGGAGCAGCCCAACCCACAATTTTTAGAGATGCTCGCTAGAGCCTTTCACACAGAACTCATTCACTCAATCACTCACGCAATAGCCTCGCTAGCAAGACTTTCTGAACGGTGCAACCTTACGTCTGTCTGTATGAAGACACGCGTGTCGACTCGCGTGCATTCACACAAACAGGATAATGCCCGCATTCTCCACCAATTTCTGTTAGGGAAACTGCTCTCAAAATGAGATTGGGGAATTAGATTGAGAGACAGTTAGCCCCAAAAAGGAATCTTTGTTATCAATTGTATACCAGGCTCAACCGTTCAGAGAGTCAATGCTCAATAAGAGACTCTAATTTAGTAAAAATCAATTGTAATTTATTTAGAATAATATTTCTTTCATACAAGGTAAAAATACAAAACACTCACACATTCACACAGGTCTAGGAAATATAGATAGATCAATAGGGGAACATATATGGATAAACAGACAGGGTAATATTTACCATCGTAGTCTTCCAGGAAGGTTTCCAATGGCGACTTAAGAGGACAGGGGAAATGGACCCAACACTGTGGCCAGAATTGGGGATGGATCTAGACAGCGGGTAATAGGGGTTGCTGAATAGAAAGCACACATGAGTGGAGTTGGGTCAGAGGTTAAATAGACTCTCTTAGACCCCTCAGGTGCTGGGAGGTCCAAGGGAGGAGAGATGGGAGGTTCAAGAAGGCTGGACATTCCTTACTGACACCTAATTGGATGCCTGCTTTGGCCAATGAACTTCACCTTAGTCCAGTGAACCTGGAAATTTCCAAGCTGCAATGTTGCCTGGGTTGGCCCCAGGGTACTTAGACTGGAGTAAGAATGGGAATGGCTGGATACTTAAGTTTAAATGGGATTAACTAGGAGGGTGACAATAGGTAATCAAATGCTGGCCTAGGTACCACCCGGGTTAGACAAAAGACTTGATGAAGACAGGAGATGTCCTTCCTCTTTCTCATCTTCTGCTGGGCAAGATTTATTGTTCTGGCATTGCTGAGCAATTAGGATCAACAGTGGAGCTATTAATCCATTCTTAAAACAGATGGGTTGCTTGCAGGCTCAGGGTGTGTACGTGTGACTTTCCCACTAAGAAGGAATGAGTTCAGCCTGGCAGGGTAAGCTTGGGTCAGGAAAGCAAGCTGGATTCTGCTGTTGTTAGCTCTAGGTCCATGGAGCCAGGCTGGAAACATGGTGGCTTCTTCCACTGCAGTGGCCAAGACTGGGCACACAAGGAGCAGCTGGAGCATGTCTTCAGAGACGTAGAATGCAAAGCTGAGGCTTATGGTATCCACATAAGCCAGAAACTGCAAGCAAAGTCCACTTCTTAGAGCAGAGGTGTGAGAGTCAAATCTCCAGGCACCCTGGCAACCATGCTGGTGATCATGATGTTCACATGTATGAAAAGTAGGGGGCTTTTCCTCACATTTGTGTGTGTGTGTGTGAAAATCTCCTAGCTTTTCATGGCTGGACTAGAAACACATGATTCTACTGTTAGCCAAAATGCCTTTTTAAAGTCAATTTGGGGGATTTTAGTCAATTAGACAAGATGGCAAAAATTAGTGCGGGGTCAATAGCCTACACATGCCAGAGTCGGTATTTCCCAGGAGCCCTTAAGTCAATGATGAGAGTTTGGATAAAAGTAAATTATATTTATTGAAGGAAACTCAAACATGCAAGGGGAAAAGCATACATTCAACACACAGTTCAGAACTAAGGAAAGCATCTGGAAAAGATAGGGATGTTTGCATTAGCAAGAGTATCATTGGTGGGTAATATGTTACCTGTCCAGGCAAGAAGAAAAGATTTGGCATTGAAGAAGGGGGAGGGGGAAAGCTGCGAGATGACTGACATCACACAGACAAGGACCCAAACTGATCAGGGATGGGGGGTGGCTCTTTCAGCAAGGTAGCGGTTAGGAAAGACTCACACTGAATGGCAGAAGGATGTGCCTTAAGTAGCCAAATTTGTGACCTGAGGCAGGATCCCATGATGGGATATCCTGGCAGATTAATGGTTCCCTGGAAATTTAACAATAGAACTCAGAGAGTGACTAATGTTTCTCTGAGTGGAAACATACATTAGAGGTGTGATCACACATGCTAAATAATACAGTTTCAATCCACTTTCAGTGCACTTGCAAACTGGATTTTGCCAGTTCACATGATAAAATCCAGTTGGAAAATGCATTGACAAAGGATTGAAACTGCATTATTTAGCATGTGTGATTGCAGCCAAGACAGAGAAAGCCAGAATGGACAATTTAGGGTCTGATGGTTGCTATAATGACATATCATTGAGAAATAATGGGAAACAAAAGGAATCAGGAGGGGAGGAGATGAGTAGCAGGATCTGGCCACTGCTTGTCAGAAGGTGAAGAGATTAATTCCAACAGTAGCCTATTGTCAGAGGTGCTGTTTGAATGGGTGGCAGGAAGAGTTCACCAGTACTTGTTGTGATTGCCTCACGAGACAGTTTCTTTGTCTCCAACTGGGCATCTGAAATCTGCATAACCAAAGCTTGATGCAAGGACTCTGGAATGTAATATGTGGTGAAGACACAGCCTCTTCATGGTTGCTACAGGAACATGGCTTCACCCAGGTCTGCTGCCAGTCTTGTCTCTGTGAAGACATAGTTGCTGTGGTCTGCAATAGAATGGCTGGGCAGCTGGGGGTGAAGCTTGGCCTTTATGTTTCTGTGAGTACCTCTGTCCACAGTTCAATAGTCCATGTAAGGGGTGCCTTGCTTGGCTCAGCACCAAGACAGTCTAAGAGGGTGAAATGTTCAAAAGGTTATCTGGCATAAGTACCAGCCTATTAACAATCCATTAGAACCCAGAATCAGGTGTGGGGGTTGCTGGAAATCATGGCTTTTTGGTAACACTGCTGGGAGAGGCTTCCGCTTGAGTGGGGTGACTCAGCTGCCTGCTATTGTCTCACTTCTGGGGGTGGAGCCCCAATCATGTATGGTTATCTACCCACTGTGTGGAAATCATGGACATGTACTTTCTGCATGGAGTTCTTGGCTCCCAAGATTGCCAACTTGAAGAAGCTGAAACAGAGGGCGTTTTCGCACTCACCTTCAAGTGGCGCGACCACCCTCTTCACGCCGGAGGATCTGCAGGGATTTCACATAAGAAGCGCCGGAGCAGCCAAAAGAGCCGGAAAGTTCCGTCGTGAAACCCGCTCAAACGGAAACCGCCAAGAAGCAGGAAAACGTTTGAGCGGCTTTTGCGACGAAAGTCGCCGGCTCTTTTGGCTGCTCCGGCGCTTCTTATGCGAAATCCCTGCAGATCCTCCGGCGTGAAGAGGGTGGTCGCGCCACTTGAAGGTGAGTGCGAAAACGCCCAGAGAGAAAGGTTTGAGAAAGAGACCTTCAGGGACTTACCAGAATAATCCCACTCTTGTGCTGACTGCTCTTCTACTGTTTTGAAAAAATAATGAGAGTCTCAAAGTTGGAGGCATCAGTCTGAGAAGGAGGAATGTGATCCCTTAGAAGGTAGCCCTTCCTTTGGTGATGGGTCAATATCTTCTCATACCAAGGATGTGATTGGGGGGAGATGGATTGCTGGTAGAAGGTGATTTGTTTATTAAAGATATAGATAGTGGAGTCTGTAACAGGTGTTTTGACCATATGGTGACTTGCCTGCTTGATGTAAAGGTTGCTGGGATCACATACTGTCAAGATACGCTAATAGATAATGCTAGAAAGGAGTCAGCAGTCATGGTGTGTGTTGGCACCAATGGCATTGGGAAATTTAGTTGTGTGGTCCTAGGGGAAAAAAATAGGTTACTGTTTAAAGCCTAGGATCTCAAAAGTAACATTTTCAGAATTGCTGCCAGTTCCATGCAGAAGGCCAGTTAGAAAGGCACAGATCAGGGATCTCAATGTGTGGATGAGAAAGTGGTGCCAGGAGGAAAGGTTTAATTTTTTTAGTCATTGGAGAATTTTCTCACACAAGCCAAACCTGTACAAAAGTGATGAGCTTCACTTGAACCAAAAGGGAACCAGGCTGCTGGTGGCTAATATAAAAAATGGTCAAAGCAGCTTTAAAACTAATCTGCAGGGTAAAGCCAACAGAAGCTGGGGAGCCTCTGGTTCAGAACAAGTCAGTCCATAGGGATGATTTCTTAAACACCCAGAGTAATATTGATAAGAGCATAATAGAACTTGGGAGTGAGGGCAGGATGGTGACTGAGTGCCATATGTGGTGACTAAGAGGACAAGAGAGGTGAGGGTTTCTGGAGATGCAAACACATTATATGCCAGTGCTAGAAGTCTCTGAGCCAAGATGGGGAAGCTGGACTGTTTGGTGTTCAATGACAATTTAAATACTATAAATATCTCAGAAACATGGTGGAATGGGGGAAACCTATGGGAGATAACCATTCTTAGGTATAAACCTGTAGGCAGGACAGGGAGAGGTGGGTTTGGGGAGGTATTGCATTGTACATCAAAGAGGGCATAGAATCAAGTCAGAAAACATCAGAGGAATTAACTTCCCAACCATAGAGATATGGGTGAAAATACTAGACCCAAAGTGGGGGTGAACTATCACTCACTTGATCAGAACACTGAGACTGATGTGGAGAAGGAAATGAGGGAAGTGACTAAAGCAGATAATGTTATAATACTGGGAGACTTCCCTCACATTGACTGGATAAAAGCGTGCTGGAATCATTCTGTAGAAATTAGATTCCTATATGACCATATGCTGGAAGAGCTGGTCACAGAGCCAATCAGAGGGTTAGTGATCTTGGACTTTGTTTTGAGCGGGGATCAAGACCTGGTGAGAGATGTAGAGGTTGCTGCATCAGTTGGGAACAGTGACCACAATGCTATAAATTTCAGCATTCATTTCAATGGAAAGTTCCCCAGAAGTCCAAAGTAGGAACACTAAATTTTAAAAGAGAGAACTTCACACAAATGAGTGAAATAATTAAAAGGAAGCTGAAAGGGAAACACAAGAGAGTCAGACCTCTCTAGAGGATGCTTGGAACCTATTTGAAACCACACTAATTGAAGCCCAGATGGAAGGCATTCCCCAGATTAGGAAAGGCATGACAAGTCTAAAAGAATATCTCAATGGTTACATAAGTCAAGAGAGCTATAAAAAGAGGCTTCTTTTAAAAAGTGAAAGGTCTGCCCCAATAAATTAAACAGAAGGGATCACAGTATCTGGCAAAAGAAATGTGAGTCAGTAATTAGGCAAGCAATTTTTTTTTTAGGAACATGTTGCTAAAATGATGCAATTTCACTTCCTGTTGTCATGAGTTAATTAAATGTTTGTATATGCATGCTGATGTTTAGCCAGTGAATAGGTAGAGCCAATGAGAATGTATGCACATACTTCCTGCCAAGGCTAGGTGTCAATATGCATAGTGACCATTCAAGGAGAGCCCTAATAGGCTAATCCATATATTTGGGTGGTGGTCTAAGGGAAACCATTTGGTCAGTTTTATTGCCCTTTGTGTAAAGCCCTTAGATCTCCATGCAGTTGAAGTTAGGACTTCAGAGAGTCGAGATGTAGCCTAGAAGCTAGATAAGATACTGAATCCTTCTTTGTTTTCTAGAAATCCCAGTCATACCTTTTCCTCATGAGTAAAGTAAACTACTTTGATTCTTAAGCTAAACCGTGTGCCTGGCTGTTATTCGTGGCTATCTCCATGTTACTCTGCTAATAGTATATTTAAACCCCAACATAAAAGCATCAAGACAAACAATAAACATTTATATATGTTTATATATGTGTGTATATATATATATATATTGTGGGATGCAAGTGGGACATAAAGCTTGCAGATAAAATATCATACAAGTTTCACAAATATTAACTATTGCCTTTCTGAATTCCAGTTCAAAACCCAATGTTGCATACAATTTTGTATTAAGTATATATTTGATTGATTTTGAGGCTAGTTTAATGGGAAGCACTAGAATATAACCACCAGATTTTGTGGTTTCTGTATAAATACTTTTGGTTAATAGGATGAATCAAATATATCCTCAGGAGATAGACTCATATTCACAGGTATTCAGAGAAGGTTAAGAATTAACATATCCCCAGCTTTCTGAAGCTGTAATGTAGTAAATTCTCCGGGACACAAAAATTAAAGTGGAATTCCAGTGATGACATCTGGGAAGAGGAAAATTAAATAATAAAAAGCCCCTTTGAGATCAGAATAAAGTTCCATCTTAACTGATTTCAATGTTCTTTGGCCAATGCCCCAAGCTCCTAAACATTGTCTGATAGATGCCTGATAGATCCCCAGAAGCAGAATATTTTTTTTAAATGGACATCTGAAGACAAAGGCTCCATTTAATCATGTATACTAGATACTAATAGAATAATTTTCTATGAATCTGGGTAATCTTTAAAAACTAACTAAAGTATCAGCACTTAAAAACTAACTAAAGTATCTTGTGATTTTAATTCCATGGATTAATTATGCATATCCAAATATTTCATTTGATTTGTTGGTCAGCCACTGCTAATTGTTTCACTGAATGACTTTGAGTTCTGGAAGAAAAAATAATCTTTCTCTCTCTCTCTCTCTCTCTCTCTCCATCTCCATCTCTCCATGCTTTCAGTTTACCTTCTGATGTATGTTAATCACAGGAACAGCAACCTGTATGCATCAGCCCAGAAAAAAACACCACAGACAGAGCTTCCTCCACAGAAATAAACATCACAGATTCAACACATTTCAGTGGAGGCAGTTCACACCTGCATGTGAGTTATCAAATAATGAGATCAAGCAATGCATATGAATGTATGAATTATCTCTGACTGTGTCTCTAATTTGGTAAAATTTTACCAACTGTGTAGAGGTGTGTTTGCATGATTTCAAATTATTGTATGCAGATAACATATTGCTTGGTATCAAAAGTATCTCAAGTCCCCTAGCATATTTCTTCAATGCAACTTCATGGAGGGGAAAAAAAACATTTGGCTGACTGAGCTAACTCATTTTTTTCATACTTCAATCTTTAGTCTCTTTATTTCAGCTGTGGTGCTTCTAATTACAGACAAGCTATTTGCTTGGGCTTCAGTTCATTGTCATCCTTGGTAATGACATCAAAACCTTATAGTGATTAATGAGTATCGTTAGCCACTGCAATTCGACTCTTGTAAATCTTACTCTAATTAGTGGCTGACTTCATAAGGTTTGTCAGTGTTATGAGACTGGCTCCAAAGGACACAGTTCAACCACTGCCGACTTTGTGATTTCAACTGCTATTGTCACATTTGAACATTATAATCAGAACGTGACTAATTTAATACCTTCATTATTCTGATTTCTTTCAGTAATGTATTACATTATCTGGCTGTTTTATTTTGTGATAGAAGGATAGTAACAAGGATGTCAAAAAGGCTATTGGATCTGAACAACTGTTCAAAGCCAGTTTGGTGTAGTGGTTAAGAGCAATGGACTCTAATCTAGGTTGATTCCCCACTCCTGTGACCTTGGATCAGTCACAGTTCTCTCAAGAGCAGTTCTTTCAAAGCTCTTTCAGCCCTACCTACCTCAGAGGGTGTTTGTTGTGGGGAGAAGAAGGGAAGGAGATTGTAAACCACTTTGATACTCCAAGTGAAGAGTGGGGTAGAAATCTAACCCTTCCTTCTTTCCTTCATGCCTGCCTGCCTGCCTGCCTTTGCCTAGAGACCTGATTTACTGTGTATACTGCTTCATGTGCGGGGTATGGTAAATATTGGCCTTTGTTATGTCGGTTGAGGATCCACTTCAGCTTCACTTTTCCTTTGTGCATATTGAAACTATAAATTCTTTATTTTCACACTTTTTTGTTTCTTTATATCTAATTTTCCTGCAAACCATATGCATTTTGAACATTACTTTTGCAGCAATAACTCATCATTATACATTGTACATATACATGAAATGCAAAAAAAAAAAAAACCTCAGGTGAACACAGCACAAGCAAATCTATAAAACCAACATCAGAAATGGGAAGAAGGGTATAAACCCAACTCTTTTTCCACAGGATGTTAATTTAAAGTCTGCTCTGCCACCTTTTTGATATTAAGAACCAACAACCTGATTCCCTTTTGTTTCAAATGAAGCCTTTCATACAGATTTAGCTTATCCTGGAAAGTTCCCTGGTGCCTACCAAACCAAAAGCCTTCCTCCCAGCACCACCTTCTCAAGTCCCAAAAGTGTACCTATCTTAGGGTTGCCAAGTCCCCCACAGCCTCTGGTGGGGGACTTTTTCACACTCTCAGTGCGATGATGTTACCCGGAAGTGATGTTGTCGCACCAGCGACACCATGCGCCAGCCACACTTGGCGTTTCTGGGAAAACTCCATGGTTAAACCTATCAAAACAGTGTGTGATGTCAGCAACCTTTTCATCCGGCAGACAATTCACTACATGATCAAAATGCCCATCACAGACACCTCTCTCTATGGTTCTAGTCATATACTACCAAAAGCTGAAGTCCCCCCAGTCCTGGAGAGTCATCCTCAGAACAAGAGGAGTCCCAGCATCGAGTTCCTCAATTGCCATAAAGGCAATGGAGTTGTCGGCACAGAACTGGGATAGTACTAATACATTTTTGAAGGTCTTGTCCACATGCATTCCTCTCCTTCTTCCTCTCTCATATTTTTCATGTCAGCAACCCTAGCCTCAAGGGAATAAACCTGCATTCTGAGAGATAAAAGCTCCATGCACACACACCTACAACTTCTATCCAATGGGCGGGTAGTCATGTAGGTGGCATTCCTTGTAAAACATTGGATACCCTCCCATTTCACTGCTGGTTTCTACTTTTATAACTGCCTTGTTGTTCAAGGTGTTTAAGATTTTAAAAGGGTGCTTACCTTAATCTATTTGGTTTCATGAGGCAGGAAGGAAAATATGGTAAACTGCCTTCTTCATCCTGATATAAAACTTGCATTCCTTTTTCAAGGAATTTTACTCATGGACTCTGTCTTCTATTATCCCTTGAACTCCCACACTGAACTTTCAAGTTCAACTCCCCCAATTGAAAACAGTGGTTTAAAGCACCAGAGAAATTTGACCTTTCTAAGAATGACTAAACTCTAATGAACCCTGGTGTACAACTGTGGCTCTTTCCTCAGGAAGCAGCAGTCAAGTGACTCATCTCACTTAACAGAAGCCCCTTTCACCAGAATTGCACACCAAGAGTTAGAAGTAAACTTCACACAGAAAGATAGACTACACAACTCAAGAGTCACATGACCTGAAGCAAAAACACACATGCATGAATACACATACACACTTACCTATCTTTTGTCCCTTCTACCACTCCTAAGCTCAACTCCTCTATCAGAGAGTGTCATGGGTGCTGGGGACCCTGTAGAGGAAGTTGAGCCTGCAGCAGAAACTGTGCCCCTGCCACCTGCACCAGTGCCCCTGCCTCCTGCTGGAGAAGATCCCAGCCCCCCTGCCTCGCCCTCTCGGGTGGCGTGTGTGCGTGACCGCCTCCGTCAGGACCTCAGGGATCGGAGGAGGGCGGCACGCTCACAAGCAAGACGCTCCCTGAGCCCTGAGTTTTGAGAGGATTCTGGCCCTTCTAAGAGCAAGGATGCTTGAGTTGCAACAGGATCCTGGCTGCCTCTCTGAGCCAGCAATTAGCCCAAATGGGCAACAGCCAGCAGAGGGCTATATAGCTGTAGGCTTTGGGAGGAGGCTTTGTGGAAGCAACTAGTCATCTACCTGACGTCCTAGCATCCACTTCGGCTTTTGACTTTGGACCTCCTGACCTTGGCTTGACTTCTGGACCCCCTGACTACGGCTTCTGAACCTCTGACCTACGATACCTGGACAACGATTTGGCTTTGGCACCTTGGACACTCTTGCTCACCGGTTACAGACCTTGGACTGCCCCTGGACTTCGCCTGGCCTGGCCCCAGCTCGTGACAGATTGCTTCCACCCACACAAACACCCATTCCACAGGATGGATGCTGAAGCAAGTGGAACCGCAGGACTACTGGCTGCCCTCCAAGCCCAGGTACAGCAGCTGACACAGGCAGTAGTGCACTTGCAGCAACAGCCTGCAGCCAGTGCTCCAGCCAAGTGCCCAGTTCCCCCACCTGACAGATTTGGGGGTGCTGTGGAAGAATTTCCTGCGTTCCTGGCACAGTGTCAGCTGTACTTTGAACTAAGAGCACGGGACTTCCCCAATGACAAGACGAAGGTGTGTTTTATCATTAGTCTGTTAAAGGGGCAGGCGGCCAAGTGGGCCACACCCCTACTGGTTGGGTCCTCTCCCCTACTGACTGATTACCAGGGGTTTGAGGCCCACCTGTCTGCTGCCTTCTCCAACCCAGTCCAAGCAGCCACAGCCAACCGGAAAATCAGGGCCCTGAAACAAGGCCAGTCCTCGGTGGCTCAGTATGCCACCGAATTCAAGCTCCTGGCCCAAGACTTGGCGTGGAATGAGGCTGCTCAGATGGACCAGTTTACCGAGGGGTTGGCAGAGGAAGTCCTGGACGAACTGGCCAGGGTGGAGCGGCCCCCCACGCTCCAGAAACTTATCACCCTCTGCCTCCGCATCGATGGCCGCCTGGAAAGTCGCCGCCAAGCCAAGACCCGAGGGCGCCAGCTCCCTGCGCCATGCCACTTGGCTCCTCTCCCATCCCCAGCTAGTACCAGAGACGAGGGTGAGCCTATGCAGCTTGGAGCTGCTCGACCCCGCCTGACTCCAGAAGAAAAGGCCAGACGCCGCACGCAGAACCTGTGCCTCTACTGCGGCACGGCAGGCCACTATGCCTCTGGCTGCCCTGCTAAACATCGAATACCCAGACCTACATTGCCACCGCCGCCAAAAGGCCAGCCCCAGGCGTAAGTGGACCCTCCAGCCTGGGGCGACTAGCTGGGTCCTCCGAACAACAGGCTGATACCCCGGGCCCGTTCCTGCTACCAAACTCCATCTGCCCGATGGACGCTGGCTGTTCGTGTATGCCATGCTGGACTCGGGAGCGGCCCACTGTTTCGTAGATGCCGCCTTTGTAAAGCAGCACCAGATCCCAGTGCAGCCAAAAGAGATTCCGACGCTGGTGGAGGCTATTGACGGGCGCCTCCTCCGTTCTGGCCCTGTCACCCAGGAGACCTGTCCCATCACCTTCCACGTCCAGCAGCACCAAGAACAGCTGCAGTTTGATGTCGCCCGCATGCCTCGCTTCCCGCTGATTCTAGGCCTTTCCTGGCTGAAGCTGCACAACCCCATCGTGGACTGGGCTCAGCAAGAACTACGCTTCCGAGACCCATGCCCCCATCTGACTCCTCCCACCACTCTAGCAGCCGGCATCCCGAGTGGTGGTCCTCAGCTCCCTCAGAAGTATGCAGATTTCGCCGATGTCTTTGAAGAGACAGGAGCAGATCAGCTTCCCCCTCACCGACCCTATGACTGTGCCATTGATTTGGTACCTGGGGCACCACTCCCGGTGGGGCGTCTGTACCCAATGTCGGAGCCTGAGTTGGCAGCTTTGCGAGACTACCTGGACAAGAACCTGAAGCGCGGATTCATCCGACCCTCAACTTCTCCCCTGTCTGCTCCAGTCCTCTTCGTGAAGAAGAAAAGCGGGGAGCTCCGGCTGTGCAATGACTACCGGGCCCTGAACAAGATCACCATCCGCGACCGGTACCCTCTACCACTGATCCCTGAACTCTTGGATCGTTTAAAGGGGGCCCAAATCTACACCAAGCTGGACCTCCGTGGAGCGTACAATTTGGTGCGCATACGGCCCGGAGACGAATGGAAGACCTCGTTTGGGACCCGATACGGGCAGTACGAGCACCTGGTGATGCCCTTCGGATTGACCAACGCCCCCACTGTCTTCCAGAGGTTCATGAATGATGTATTCCGGGACCTGCTCGACCGCTTCGCGATCATATACCTGGATGACATTCTAATTTACTCCCGCAATCCTGCCCAGCATGCCGAGCACGTCCGCCAGGTCCTACAGCGCCTACGAGCCCATGGCCTCTACGCCAAGCTGGAGAAGTGCGACTTTGACCTGCGCTCCGTCGAGTTCCTTGGTCACATTGTGTCACCACAGGGAATCCTCATGGACCCGAAAAAGGTGGAAGCGGTCCTGACCTGGCAGGCCCCTCAGAATCGCAAAGACCTGCAGCGGTTCCTTGGTTTTGCCAACTACTATCGGCAATTCATCCCAGCCTATGCATCTCTGACAACACCCCTGACTCAACTACTCCACCCCAAAGAACCTTTCCACTGGTCCCCAGAGGCCGATAACGCTTTCTCCACCCTGAAGACCCGCTTCGCCACCGGGCCACTCCTGAGATACCCCGACCCCCAGCTTCCCTTTACGGTGGAAGCTGATGCCTCCAACGTGGCCCTGGGAGCAGTGCTGTCCCAGCGCGAGGAGCCGTCCCAGCCACTCCAGCCCTGCGCCTATTACTCACGCCAGCTCACTGCGGCAGAGAGGAACTACACCATCTGGGAGAGGGAGTTGCTCGCGATCAAGGTGGCTTTTGAGGTTTGGAGACATTACCTTGAAGGGGCTCGCCACCCCGTCCAAGTGCTCACCGACCACCGGAACTTGGAGCACCTCCAGACCACCTGCCGTCTCAACCAGCGCCAGATCCGGTGGTCCCTATTCTTCTCCCGCTTTGACTTCAAGATCACCTACATCCCCCATACCCAGTACCGGAAAGCCGATGCGCTCTCGCGGAAACCGGAATACGCTCCTGCTTCGACTGAGACCGTGCCTGCTGCTCCCATCCTGCCACCCTCAGTGTTTGCAGCCACCTCCACTTCACCAGCACTCGTGGAGGACATTCGTGCTAGCCAGGCCAATGATCCCTGGGTCCAGCAACACCTCCAGGCACTCCAAGATGGCTCAACAGGCGAGTTCACGACTCGAGGCGGCCTCTTGCTACACCACGAACGCCTCTATGTGCCGCCCGGGCCCTTGCGGGCAGAAGTACTACGCATGACCCACGACGCGTTACCCGCTGGGCACTTTGGACAACATAAGACCACCCACTTGCTGACATGGGAATTCTGGTGGCCACGAGTTCGCTCCGATGTTGCCCGTTATGTCAGCTCCTGTGACGTCTGCCGACGGGCCAAAGACGTCCCAGCCAAACCCTCGGGGTTGTTACAGCCCTTGCCCACACCCTCAGGACCCTGGGATACCATCTCGATGGACTTCATCACGGAACTTCCACGATCCAAGGGTCAGACGTGCATCTTGGTGGTCGTCGACCTATTTACCAAGATGGCCCACTTCATTCCGTGCCCGAAACTTCCCACAGCTCAGGAGACAGCCCAGCTCTACCTGCAACACATCTTTCGTCTGCACGGACTCCCAGCCCACCTGATCTCAGACCGGGGCCCCCAGTTCTCCTCTCGGTTCTGGCAAGCCCTCCATTCCAGCCTGGGGACTCGAGTGCACCTGTCCTCAGCTTACCACCCACAGACAGATGGTCAGACAGAGCGCACCAATGCCACGCTAGAGCAATATCTCCGCTGTTACACCTGCTACCAGCAGGACGACTGGACCACTCTGTTGCCTCTAGCGGAATTTGCATACAACAACGCGGTCCATTCCTCCACCCAAATGACCCCGTTTGCTGCAACCTACGGGTACCACCCTCGGTTCTTCCCGGCGATCCTGCCACCCACGAATGTCCCCGCCGTTGAGGCCTACCTGCAAGAACTCCGCGCCAGCCAAGACTTGCTCCGAGAGCAGCTACAGCGGGCCAAGGAAGCCTATAAACTAGCTGCGGACCGGAAGAGGCAGGAAGGCCCCCCAATCCAGCCGGGGGATCAGGTGTGGCTCTCAACTCGCTACCTGTGCCGGCCTGGTCGGTCTCACAAGCTGGATGCGCGGTTCATTGGACCCTACCCTGTCTTAGAACAAATAAACCCCGTCGCCTTCAGGCTCCAGTTGCCACCCCACCTCCGCATTCACCCCGTGTTCCATCGCTCCCTCCTTGTTCCAGCTGCACGCCCTGACCCAGCTCGGCCTCCTTCTCCACCGCCACCACCACCAGTGTTGGTGGATGATGAAGAAGAATACGAGGTGCGCCAGATCCTGGACTCCCGGTACCATCGTGGAGGCCTCCAGTACCTTGTGGACTGGGAGGGATACGGCCCAGAAGACCGGTCTTGGGAGCCCGTGGACAATCTTCAGGCCCCAGACTTGGTGCAACGGTTCCACAACGACCACCCCGACCTCCCAGGCCCCTCGACGGAGGGGGGCCCTGGGGGGGGGATAGTGTCATGGGTGCTGGGGACCCTGTAGAGGAAGTTGAGCCTGCAGCAGAAACTGTGCCCCTGCCACCTGCACCAGTGCCCCTGCCTCCTGCTGGAGAAGATCCCAGCCCCCCTGCCTCGCCCTCTCGGGTGGCGCGTGTGCGTGACCGCCTCCGTCAGGACCTCAGGGATCGGAGGAGGGCGGCACGCTCACAAGCAAGACGCTCCCTGAGCCCTGAGTTTTGAGAGGATTCTGGCCCTTCTAAGAGCAAGGATGCTTGAGTTGCAACAGGATCCTGGCTGCCTCTCTGAGCCAGCAATTAGCCCAAATGGGCAACAGCCAGCAGAGGGCTATATAGCTGTAGGCTTTGGGAGGAGGCTTTGTGGAAGCAACTAGTCATCTACCTGACGTCCTAGCATCCACTTCGGCTTTTGACTTTGGATCTCCTGACCTTGGCTTGACTTCTGGACCCCCTGACTACGGCTTCTGAACCTCTGACCTACGATACCTGGACAACGATTTGGCTTTGGCACCTTGGACACTCTTGCTCACCGGTTACAGACCTTGGACTGCCCCTGGACTTCGCCTGGCCTGGCCCCAGCTCGTGACAGAGAGAAGGATGAATAATTCTGTCGTCACCTACTTTTTCTCTGTTTCATAAGAACATAAGAGAAGCCATGTTGGATCAGGCCAATGGCCCATCCAGTCCAACACTCTGTGTCACACAGTGGACAAAAAAATGTATATATATATGTGTGTGTATATATATATATATATATATACACACACACACACACACACACTTGGCTAATAGCCACTGATGGACCTCTGCTCCATATTTTTATCTAAACCCCTCTTGAAGCTGTCTATGCTTGTGGCCACCACCACCTCCTGTGGCAGTGAATTCCACATGTTAATCACCCTTTGGGTGAAGAAGTACTTCCTTTTATCTGTTTTAACCTGTCTGCTCAGCAATTTCATCGAATGCCCACGAGTTCTTGTATTGTGAGAAAGGGAGAAAAGTACTTCTTTCTCTACTTTCTCCATCCCATGCATCATCTTGTAAACCTCTATCATGTCACCCCGCTTGTTTCTCCAAGCTAAAGAGTCCCAAGTGTTTCAACCTTTCTTCCTAGGGAAAGTGTTCCAGCCCTTTAATCATTCTAGTTGCTCTTTTCTGGACTTTCTCCAATGCTATAATATCCTTTTTGAGGTGCGGCGACCAGAACTGCACACAGTACTCCAAATGACACCGCACCATCGATTTATACAGGGGCATTATGATACTGGCTGATTTGTTTTCAATTCCCTTCTTAATAATTCCCAGCATGGCGTTGGCCTTTTTTATTGCAAACACATACTGTCTTGAAATTTTCAGTGAGTTATCTACCACGACCCCAAGATCTCTCTCTTGGTCAGTCTGTGCCAGTTCACACCCCATCAACTTGTATTTGTAGCTGGAATTCTTGGCCCCAATGTGCATTACTTTGCACTTGGCCACATTGAACTGCATCTGCCACGTTGACACCCACTCACCCAGCCTCAACAGATCCCTTTGGAGTTCCTCACAATCCTCTCTGGTTCTCACCACCCTGAACAATTTAATGTCATCCGCAAACTTGGCCACTTCACTGCTCACTCCCAACTCTAAATCATTTATGAACAAGTTAAAGAGCATGGGACCCAGTATCGAGCCCTGCGGCACCCCACTGCTTACCGTCCTCCACTGTGAAGAATGCCCATTTATACTCCCTCTCTGCTTCCTATTACTCAGCCAGTTTTTGATCCACAAGAGGACCTGTCCTTTTACTCCATGACTCAAGCTTTCTAAGGAGCCTTTGATGAGGAACTTTATCAAAAGCTGTCTGGAAGTCAAGGTAAACAACATCTATCGGGTCTCCTTTGTCCACATGTTTGTTCATCCCCTCAAAGAACTGTAACAGGTTAGTGAGGCAAGATCTTCCCTTACAGAACCCATGCTGAGTCTTCCTCAATAACCCGTGTTCATCAATGTGCCTACTCATTCTGTCCTTGATAATGCTTTCTACCAACTTTCCCGGTATTGAAGTCAGACTGACTGGCCTGTAATTTCCCGGATCTCCTCTGGAACCCTTTTTAAAGATGGGGGTGACATTTGCTACCTTCCAGTCCTCTGGAACGGAGGCAGATTTCAATGAAAGATTACAGATTTTTGTTAGAAGATCCACAAGTTCAACTTTGAGTTCTTTCAGAACTCTCGGATGTATGCCATCCGGACCCAGTGACTTATTAGTTTTTAATTTGTCCAACGGTTGTAGGACCTCCTCTTTTGTCACCTCAATCTGACTCAGGTCTTTCAACACCCCTTCCAAAATTAGTGGTTCTGGGGCGGGCAAAAGTTTCAGATCACAACCCCAAATTTCTTTCCTCTCCTGATGATATGTTCTGGGTATCAAACCAGGCACATTCTTGCATAAGTCAGTGAAGTAAGCAAGAGAGTAGACACAGGCAAATCAACTGAAGGAGTCCTGAATGGGCACTGACAGCAACCTCACAGTCACCTCATGAATGAGACAGAAGAGACAGACTGGCATTTCTGTGGCACTTGCACTGTGCTGCAAGCACTAAGTAGGTCACTAGAAGAAGATGATGATATTGGATTTATATCCCACCCTCCACTCTGAAGAGTCTCAGAGCGACTCACAATCTCCTTTACCTTTCTCCCCCACAACAGACACCCTGTGAGGTGGGTGGGGCTGGAGAGGGCTCTCACAGCAGCTGCCCTTTGAAGGACAACCTTTGCCAGAGCTATGGCTGACCCAAGGCCATGCTAGCAGGTGCAAGTGGAGGAGTGGGGAATAAAACCCAGTTCTCTCAGATAAGAGTCCACACACTTAACCACTACACCAAACTGGCTCATAGAACAACATAGAAAGCATGAGGGTATGTTCGTGATTAATTATAAGTTGAGTCCTTTCTGAGTGTAAAAGTCTTTCCCCTCACAACATGCAAGAGGAGCTAGGGTAATATTCTCACACAGCACAAACTTCAGACACATGAAGAAAACTAGAGGAAACTGCCAGAGGCCCTTATGAAATTGGGAGTGCACATGAAGCTGCCTTATAATGAATCAGACTCTTGGTCCATAATAGTAGTATTGTTTATTCAGACTGGCAGCTGCTCTCCAAGATCTCAGGTTTTTCAAGCCACTAGAGATCTTGGGAAGTGAACCTAGGACCTACTGCATGCAAAGCTGATCTTCTGTCACTGAGCCACAGTCATTCCCACATAGTACACAAAAAAATTACTTTGATTTCCATCACAACATTTCTGTTTATCTATGCAGGAAAATTTGTGTGGCCAAAGTTTGAGTTCTCAGTAACTTCCAGGACCAAACAGGGCACCAGGAGAAGGTGTAACCTTCCTGTGAAGAGGGACCATGCTAATTAGTTACCCAGAGGCATGTGAAACCTGATGGGGTTAGATATACCTTCCCTTCTGCAGTATTGGAAGGCAAATATAGCAAAATTCTCTACCTGGAAAGACTCTGCTCCTGTCTGCTAAGAGAGATTGAAACCATAGAGCACATGTTTTTTAGCTGCCCATTTTATAAGGAATCACATGATGAGATTATAACTCCATTATAACTCAATGCACAGCAGCCAAGAAGGTCAGAGCGCCTGCTCCGGCTGCAACGCCACTGAGGATGTTCTCCGCAGCTGAGAACGTCTGGAAGGAAAACTTTCTCCAGTAGAACACGGCACTTGAGCCCGAAAGATTCTACAATCCCTAATATAACTCCATTGTTTGACAAAATCTCTGGTCTCACTGAAAAAGTTAAACGATTATTTCTCTCTGATATCAATTGTTTATTGTTATTATAGTCCTTAGACCAGACACTTCTCTCTGATAAGAATGCTAAGATTACTCTATCAAGTAGCTAGATTCTGTTTGATGATTTTTAGGTCTCAGAACCTGTACTGTAATTAGATCTTAATTTTAAATTATTTTATCTGGTTTATTACATGCCTTGAATTTTTAATGTGTAAATATGTTATACGATTGGTCAAATAACCATAATAAGTAATGACTGACTGACTGGGGTTGGATACAGTAGAGAGTTCCACCAACTGAAGGTATTTTATTCAAAGAGCATGAATTCCCTGCATCCTAATGCAGCTACAATAGTCTCTCCACCCACCCCATACTGCTTCTGGGAGAGAGGAGACAGCACCTTAAGAAAATCAGAGGTTTGAAGTAGGATGGCAAAACAAACCCCAAAGCAAAAACACACACACAACCCCAAACCGCCCTCCCTTTCTGTCCATAGAAAGTCTAAATGGAATTCAAACCAATGACTTCCAGTATCTCCTCTAAGCTGTGGAGTCTTGTGAGCAAAAATTCTACTTTGTGAGCTAATGGCATTAAAATTGTGAACTAATGCATAAATTAGTGTGCTCAGGGGGCATCCTTCCTGAGCAGGCTGAGCTAAGACAAAAATGTGTGAGCCTGAGACTAAAGAACTGTGAGCTAGCTCACATGAATTCAGCTTACAGGGAATACTGATGACTTCTTCTCAGACATTTTATTTTATTTACATTTACCTTCTTCACAGCTGTACCTATAGTTTCTTTAAAATCCAATTTTCTTAGATCTAACCAATTCTGAAAAAAGTTCTGCTGTGGAATCTGACATTCTTTAGTATGTATTTTTAATGCAGAATTCACTGGGTTGTCATGCTTATGCTAGCTGCTTCTTCATAACAGAAGTATCAAGTGTGCCAAACTGTGATAGATCAAAATACTTAGACAACAGCAGCAGCAAACCTGTAGCAATATTAATTCCCAAACAAGTAGGTCAGAAGAAATCATTTTCAGGCTTAGTGCAATAACCCTAAATTTGTATTTGTTTTTAATCTCTATGCATATTTTCTAATTATATTTTTAAGAAACACACCATACAGGAAGAAATACACTGGTTATAAATTGCATGATGCTGGAGAAGCAATTTGTTTTCTGTGCATTCCTTTAGTGCTTATCAATCATCCAGACAATACTTAGTTACCCTTCTGGATCACTGTAATCTGAAAATCACTTCATACTTAATCTATCATGAAGCTGACAAATACATTCATGTTTTTAAAAAATGGGCAAGCCATCCTCTGCTCTCTATGGCCAAAGAAATCTGTACAGCTAATTGTATGCAAATCAGCTTCACTAACAACTACCTAAATAACTCAGCCTTGTCTTAATTACTCAGAGAGATACAATATATTTCTTAGGGAATTAGACAAGGCGTATTAATCAAGATGCCTTGTAAATCCAAACAAGCTTATTTGATGGTTGACCTCTGCACTTTCAAAGAGTAGAATAAATATGACCAGGGCTTTTCTTTGTAGAGAAACCCCAGCAGGAACACATTTGCATATTAGGTCACACCCCTGACATCACATTGTATTACACAGGGCTTTTGTAGAAAAAGCCTAGCAAGGATTTATTTGCATTTTAGGCCACACCCCCTGATGCCAAGCCACCCAGAACTGCATTCCTGTGCGTTCCTGCTCAAAAAAAAGCCCTGAATATAACAGATTTTACAGGAGAAGGCATTTCCACCAATATGGATAGGGAGAAGGGGGTGATTTAGAAGCTCTACAAATGCTTAGATTAATACTAGAGAAATAGCCCTATTAGTCTGTTGCAGCAACAACAAGGCATGTTGAGGCACTTTAAAAGATGGATAGATGTAGTATAGTGTAACCTTTCAGGTAGTCTTTCTGTTCAGAAATAGAATGTCTGCTTAAAATGTATGTTTTCTCTCAAGCTGAGCATCCCATATGCTCTCATTGATTATCCACTCACAAATGAAAACAAGCAGCATTTTTACTGAAGCACCTGCATAATGGGTGATATATATGCACATGGGCAGGTGGTGAGCACCCACCATTAATACATGTTCAGAACTAATTGGGTATTTTGTAAAATATTAGTTTTCTTAACCTTCTGATACTGTTTGGGAGATCATGAGAATTACAGTTCCCATCATCCCTGGAAGAAAACCAAGCTAGGGAAGTTTTGAAGAGTACTTTTCAAGAAAGATCCGGACACGTGTATTGGAACACAAATCAAGAATAAAAAAAATTTGTGACAGATGCTCCCCTTGTGGAACATTTTAAAAATTTCCATCATGACCCTAACAGCCTGAGATTTCTTGTAACAGAGAAATTCCCTCATAGACTACAGGGTAAGATGGATATGACCAAATGGCTGCTAAGACGTGAGATGAAATGGATATTTTTGTTATAGACATTGACACCTAAAGGTCTGAACAATGACTGGGACCTAACATGTTTTTTGTAAGAATGCTTGTTGTAAAGATGATCCTTTTGGTAAAATTCTTTTTTCTGTTTGTACTATTCTGCTGTCAAATGATTTTCTAGGGAACCTTATCACTGTTAGCTCAAATGCTGTATCCTTAAGGAACTCTAAGATTGCATGCACCTGTGGCTTTATAAATGAGTACCTCCTGTAGTAGTTCAGAAGAACTGACCATATCAGTTAACTATCGCTGTAAGCATCAGCATTTGAACAGGATTGAAAATTTTCTTGTAAGGTAGGCTAGTTCTACTACGGAGATTATCCCACATGTGTTGCTAAATGTATATACTTAGTGTATATTTTATATGGTTAATTTGTTTGTGTTTTATTTCTTTGCCGTGTTGTACAGAAGAAGAAATTATTGGAGCAAGGCTCTGCTTTGAAGACTGTTTTATTGAAATAATATTCTCTGGAGTGTTGATCTCCGTTCATACTTCGTTCAAGATATTCTGCCTACACCCAACTATTGAGAAGGATTGGACATTGGCTTGTCTCTTAAAGGACCTTGGATGAGGGTTGGACTTCCTTATGCACTTTCATTAACTTATGGAATATTTTGTATTATTTAGCTTCAATTATCTATGCTACTAATGAAAATTGTTGTTTTTTATTTATAATTTGGAGGCTGCTTTTTGCGGATGGTTTTCCCTGTTTTCCTGCTCCACTATCCGCATAGCTCTTTGTTGGTTGCTCAATTCCCAGTTGGAGGCAGGGGATCCCTAGTTTGGAGGCTCTCCCTTCACTTCAGGGCTATCTGCATGTGAGTTGTCATGCTTCAGGGTTATCAGAAAGTGGAGGGAGGGAGTTGATTGTCCTCTGGTCACTCTATTATATTCTATGGAAACTGGTCCCCATAGGGTATAATGGAGAATCAATCTATGGGTATCGGGGGAGCTGTTTTTTTTTAAGTAAAGGCACCACATTTTCAGCAGAGCATTTGGTACTAGGGATGTGCATTCGGTTCGGCCGAACCGTATTTACAGCCGAATCAGTGCTGATTCGGCTGTATCCGATCCCCATAGGCTGCAGCCGATCCCCATAGGCGCCCATTATACGGCAGCCGAATATGGCTCGCCGTATACTTACGAATAGCTATTCGTAAGCATACGGCTGTCAATTCAAAAGGCGGCAAAGTAGCTTCTGCAGCTTCAAAGAAGATGTTTGCCTACTTTCGCGCCTTTAGTGGCCTCTTCCCGCCTCTCCCTGGGATCAGGGAGGGGGGAGGGGGAAGAGGAGCCCCAGCAGCCAATCCAAAGCATGCATTTGCAAAATGCATTGCAAATGCATGCTTTGAAGGGCTTTTTAAGGAGTCTTCCTTCCTGGCTGGACTGACTCCTCCATTGCTGCTGTGTGTGAGAGATTGTGCAAAGGGCTGGCTGGCTTAAGCTGCTGCCTGCAGCTCTCTCACTCAGCCTTACCAGACTTCCCGAATCCCTGGACTAGAGAAGACAAGGTAAGACACTCTTGGGGTTCTTGTTTTTATTTATTGTTGGTAAAAGGACTTTTTTAAAGACTTAGAGTCCCTTTACTTATCCAGATTTGGGTGGTGGTGGTGGTGGGGTAGCTTATTTGGGGGTTTCTGCTTGGGGAGGGGGCCTGGGGTGGGGGGGGGGTGCCAATTTGCCCATATCTTAATTTAGTGAGAGTACTTTTAAAAGTGCAGTGTCCTTTTACTTCTCCTGATTTGGGTTTGTTTGGATTTCTTGGGGTTAGGGTGAAGGGTTTTTTTGGGGGGGAGGGGTTGGCAAAGTTCCTGTATTGTTAAAAGTTAATTTTTTACTGTTCTAAAAGTATTCAGTGTTTGATTTGTTGCTGCTGTGTTGTGCTGCTGCTGTTACTCTTTTCTTTGTCCCCCTTTTCCTGGTTCTGGTTTTAGGGGGCGGGGTGTTGACTTATTTGGCCTGAGCTTTCTTGTTGGTGAAAAGGCCACTTTTTTAACACTTGGCCTTTTGTGATTCTGCTGGTTTTGTTTTGGTTTTTTTAACTTGCCTCTGGTTGGTGTGGGGGTTGGTGAGGGTGTGTGTGGGCTGGGTCACTTTCTTGTTTTTATAAAGTAGATTGTGTGTTCTGTGGCAGGGAAGCTGGCACCTGGGTGAGAGACCCAGAACCAGCAGGTTTGTTGTGGTTGGCCAGCTCTCCCCGTGTTGTTTGGGGCAGGGCTGGAGAGCTGGCATCTGTAGATTGTGTGTTCTGTGGCAGGGAAGCTGGCACCTGGGTGAGAGACCCAGAACCAGCAGGTTTGTTGTGGTTGGCCAGCTCTCCCCGTGTTGTTTGGGGCAGGGCTGGAGAGCTGGCATCTGGGTTTCCTGCAGCCAGGTCTGCAGAGCAGACCTTGAGCAGATTGTGTTTTGTGTGGCAGTGACGTTGGCAACTGGGTTTTATATTGCTTCCAGGCCTGCCCTGCAGGGTTCATAGAGTAGATAGAGGGATGTAGTGCATTTGGGTCCTATAGAAATTCTCTGGTGTGGTTAGGTTTGGCTTTGGGTGCCCCAGGAATTGGACCCCCTGGTCCAATTTTTTTTGGCCTTGTGGGTTTTGTGTGGGACAGTGCCCTGAAGCTGCACAGCAGTTTGGGGGGCTCTCCTCAAAACCCCCTGCTCCCCAGAGCCACTTTTCCCACGACAATTACAGTGAGGAAGTGGCTAATTGGGCTTTCCCCATCATTGTTAGCAATGGGCCTTTTGGGGAGCCCAAAGACAGGGACCCCCTGGCCCAATCTTTTTGGGACTTGGGGGGGTTGGAGGGGAGAGTCCCCTGCAGGTCCCCTGCAAATTTGGTGGCTCTTCCTCAAACCCCCTGCCCCCCAGTAGCCTCTAATTATGCCCTATGTTGCCATTGATTTCAATGGCCCATAGGGTATAATGATGGAATAGGGGCACCCTCTTTGGGTGCCCCTGGAATGGGATCCCCTGGCCCAATCTTTTTGGGACTTGGGGGGGTTGGAGGGGAGAGTCCCCTGCAGGTTCCCTGCAAATTTGGGGGCTCTCCCTCAAACTCCCTGCCCCCCAGTAGCCTCTAATTATGCCCTATGTTGCCATTGATTTCAATGGCCCATAGGGTATAATGATGGAATAGGGACACCCTATTTGGGTGCCCCTGGAATGGGATCCCCTGGCCCATCTTTTTGGGACTTGGGGGGGTTGGAGGGGAGAGTCCCCTGCAGGTCCCCTGCAAATTTGGGGGCTCTATCTCAAACCCCCTCCCCTCCATGCAGCTTCAAATATACCCTATTTGCCATTGATTTCAGTGGCCCATAGGGTATAATAGGGCCGTATATTCGGTAATAGCCGTGCATCTACCGTATATGCGGCTATTCCGAATGCGGTATTCAGGAGTATATGGGGATTCCGAATTCCCCCCCCCCCCGTATACTTCCGAATCCGTGTCAATCCGAATTTATTTTTTTTGCACATCCCTATTTGGTACCTCTCCTCAAACAACCCACCCCCCAAATTTCAAAAAGATTGGGCCAAGGGGTCTAATTCTATGAACCCGCCAAAGAAGGTGCCCCTATCCTCCATTATTTCCAATGAAGGGAAGACATATAAAAGGATCATAGTCCCTTTAAATGTGGTGGCCAGAACTCCCTTTGGAGCACAATCATGCTTGTCACAACCTTGCTCCTGAATCCACCTCCAAGGTCTCCTGGGTCCATCCTCAATGTCCTCAGATATTTCCTTAGTCAGACTTGGCAACCCAATCTGCATCTGATGTTTACCCTGATTTTGTAGGTAAAGGAAATATGTTTTGTGGGCCCAAGATTTAAAGTTGAATGGGTGTGCAAAAGGAAGACTCCAGAGACAGATATGTGGAAAGGAAATTGGTCCCAGCTTTTGTCAGAAGCAGGGGACCAGGGAGGGCCTTCTATTGGCTGTCATCACTCCGGTAAGGGTCTGTCTGGGAGAGCCCAGAGCATCAACCCAACCCCTGTCTTCCTTCTCAACAAGCACTTTTGTCTGTGACCAAAGAGGGGTGCAGACCCAGACAGTATAACAACAATAAGTTTATTATAAGTGCTCAAGAACAAACAAATGGGTAGTAACTTTTAGTGCAATAGTGAACATGTAAAAACCAGTAAAGGTGGTTCAAAGAAAAAAAACACCCTGACATGACTAATTGTATGTTCCCTTCCTCTAATTTCAAGTGACTCACCACTCTTTGGATGAGGGAATTCTCATGACTTCAGTCTTCTCTCCAGCCCAGCTATTTCCAGAGAGAACTCTTCTGACTGCAGCCTTTTCAGAGAGAATAATTTTTATTGTTTCCTCCCAGGTCCCAGGCTTCTGTTCATCACTGGGCACATTTTCCCTCCTAAACTTCTGCCCATTCAATCAGAGGGACAGAAGGGATCCTGGGAAATGTAGACCTGATTACTACCACAATACAGGCTTCCTTGGAGCCTGTAGGCTGCACTAGGCCTAGGATCATGACAGCTTTATTGAGCACATGTGCAAGGAGTATTGGAACAGTAAGGGGATGGATCCGACATTGGGTGACCCTCCTGCTGTCAGATAAAGCCAGACCCCTCCCTAGCCCACCTACTAGGAAGAAAAGCTGAGGAGTGGCAAGCCCTGGGAACTGCAGAGATGCTAGCTGCTGCAGGGTTCCCCCATGCCACCTGACAGTTGGCCAGCCAACAGCTCTTGAGCTGAGCATGCTAAGTAGTGGCTTCTCTCCAAAACTCCTTAAGGAGTTCCCAAATGGAAGATACAGGCACAACCTCCTCCCTTAGAATGATCTGTCTCAATGCCCAAATCATCAAAGCTGTGACAGAAGAGCACAAGATTAACATTAAACATGCCCATAACAATTGAGGGAAAGTGAGTGAGAAAGCCAGAGCAAACTGTACAAAGACCCCCAGTAGTACTGCGTGAAGTATAGGAGAGTTGGCCCAGCTGTGGGTGCACATAACTGGGCCAGCCTCAAGCCACTCCCTGCTGACCAACCAGCCCAAGCAACATGACTGGACATTATGGTCACTGCTAGGACCCACCCCTTCCTCTCTCCACATGGTCAGTTGTGTCCTTTCTTGTCTGTTCCAGATCTGGACTGCAAATATGGCACTTGGTAATATGGGGCTGGGTCTACTCAGTGAGGGAGAGGGAGAGATGCTCTCATATGCTTAGAAGTACTCTTTACAATATTTAATCCTACAAAACACTTGCACTGTAAACTGACTTGGAGCTTGCCCCTGCCCTAAACCAGTCAAGTAGTGTGATGGGCTGCCCCCCACTGTCCTAATTTGCCATCTAGCACATCGTTTTTTAATACTATGGGCCTGTGCCTGAATGAAGCTGCTGCCAGTACCAGGCCCACAGCCATGGGGGGGCCAGGGGGGCCTTTCCAACCAACCCCCCCTTCCACCTGTATGGCCCCTCCTGGCGGCCTGGATCTCCTCACCATTTTTGTGACCCCTTCTCTCTCTGCGGCCACTGCTCTGGCAGCCCCCAATCTCCCAGTCTCTCTGGCAGCCCCCACCCTCCTCCTTGGCACCTCCCCCTGTCCACTGACCAACTGAAGCACTGACTCCCGGGACTCTTTCAAGGCCACCTCCCCCCCTGCCAATCAGCTGATTGGCGAAAAAAGTGGTGCTGAGGCTGGCAGCTCCTATGCTGCTGCCTCATCCCCACTTCCTCCCCAGATTGCCGCTTTTCCCACCAATCAGCTGAAGAGGGGGGTGGCCTTGAAAGTGTTCCGGGAGCCGGCGCTTCAGTCAGTGGAAGGAGGAGGCACCGCAGAGGGGGTGTGGGCTGCCAGAGCAGCGGGCAGATTGTGAGGCGCCAGAGCAGCAGCCACGGAGAGAGCGGTGGCTGTGAGAGCGGTGGACCCCTCCACCTGAAATTTAATTCCATGCTCCCGCCCCCCAAAAATTTCTGGCTATGGGCCCAGCCAGTACAATTCCAAAAATGACACCAGGGAGGGATGTGGCTAGTGGCAGGGGTTAGCAGCAAACAACTGTACAGCAGCTGAGGTGGAATGTAGTGCATTATCCACAGCATCCAGTAATCCTGGGGGGTCATCCTAGTCTTTTGCCTAGGGTTTCAGAATCACAAAGACTGCAATGAGTACCTATACTGTTAAAAACCTGTAAACACTTTACACTAAACACTAAACCTGTAAACCCTTGAGGGTGAAAGAGGAGAGTGCAAAAGTAGGCTTGAAACTCAACATCAAAAAAACTAAGATCATGGCATCCAGCCCCATCACTCCTTGGCAAATAGAAAGGGGAGACATGGAAGTAGTGACAGACTTCACATTCCTGGGATCCAAGATCACTGCAGATGGTAACTGTAGCCATGTAATTAAAAGATGTTTGCTTCTTGGGAGGACAGCTATGGCAAACCTAAGCAGTATAAAAAAAAGTAGAGACATCACCCTGCCAACAAAAGTCCATATAGTCAAAGCGATAGTATTCCCAGTAGTAATGTATGGCTGTGAGAGTTGGACCATAAGGAAGGCTGAGCGCAGAAGAATAGATGATTTTGAGCTGTGATGCTGGAGAATAATCTTGAGAGTCCATTGGACTGCAAGAAGATCAAATCAGTCAGTCCTAAGGGAAATCAACTCTGACTGCTCCCTGGAAGGCCAGATGCTGAAGCTGAAGCTCAAATACTTTGGCCACCAAATGAGAAGGGAGCCCTGTCTGATGCTGGGAAAGACAGAAGGCAAAAGAAGAAGGGGACAACAAAAGATGAGATGGCTGGACAGCATTACTGATGTAACTAACACAAATTTGAGCAGACTTTGGTGGAAGACAGGAGGGCCTGGCATGACTTGGTTCATGGGGTCACAAAGAGTCAGACTCGACTGTGCAACTGAAAAACAACAAAAACACTTAAATGTAAGGGTGTGGGGGGAAGGATTTTCAGAAACTCGTGCACTTTTTTTCAGTTTTACAAAAGTACCCCTATTCTTTCCAACACAGAGGGAAAACTGGGGGAATGAGAAAAAAGCAGAGTTGATTAGTGTAGTAGTTTTCTTCCCATGATAAAACATTCTGTTCTTGATCTGTTTGGAACATTTCAGAGTGCAATTCAGTCTGTTATTTTCCATTTCAAACCTCTTCAATCAGCTCTCTCTTTCTAGCTTCCTCCCTGCCATTGATTTACTTCAATTAAGGATTGCATGTTCAAGTATCATAATTGCCCCTTGTCACTATTAATTCCCATCCCCTCAAATTTATAAATGGATCCAGAGTCCATGATGAAAACGTCAGAAGCACTTGCTCATCTCCCCCCTAGCCAAATAATGGTGGAGAATTGGGAGGCATAAGACTGGGGGGGGGGGGGGGGAGCTTTAAAGTAATGGGATAGGCTTAGAGATGGAAGACATACAAAATGTTGCTTTGGACTTCAGTCACTTTAGTTGGCTAGTAATTCTGCTTCCTGTCCCTAAATAGGGCCCTGGGCATTCTTACCTGTACCCCTCTTGGAAGGAATAAAGGGCACAAGGCATTCTAGATAATTAGGCCCTCTGGCAACATATTTGCTCAATCAGGTAGACTTTGAGCACGTTATCAGTGCAGCTTGGTTTCCTCCCCTTCTTTTGGCATTTCCCTTTGACCCATCCAAAATTGACACCATGGAATTATCTGAACACTTTGGGGTTGAGCAGGAATTTAGAGGGGAGTGGTTCTATTGAATTGCCTGATCACCCCCCCCCTTGCCCCTCCCTGCGTCATACTGTTACACTTGGTGGGGAACTGCAGTTTAAGTAGGTCTGATCCCAGGACTGGTGAGGTTTTGACCAGGTTAGCAAGAATGTACAGGTTAGTATGAGATAGGAGAAGAAATTTTGGTGAGTGCTCTGAGGCCTCTATTGGTAAAGGGGGTTCACCTAAGCTAGCCATTTGTCAGCTGTACTGCCAGGGGGTATGAAAATGGGGCATTCATGGAGCTGGACAGCTCCATGAACTACATCAACTGAACTACAGCTGCTGTATGGCATCAAAAGATGTGATGGCACTCAGTACCTCTCAGCAATATTCTTTGCAGGCAATGAAAACTATGGCATGGCAGCATAAGCTGCACTGTGTGAAGCCAGCATTGGTGTAGTTGTTAAGAGCAGCTGACTCTAATCTGGATAACCAGGTTTAATTCCCTGCTCTTCCACATGAAGCCAGCTGGATGACTTTGGGCCAGTCACAGTTTTCTCAGAACTCTCTCAGCCCCACCTACCTCACAAAGTGACTGCTGTGGGGAGGGGAAGGGAAGATGATAGTAAGCTGCTTTGAGACTCTTTAGGGTAAAGAAAAACAGGATATAGAAACCAACTCTTCTTCTCAGACAGCCTATAGTGAACTACTTTTAGC
Source organism: Heteronotia binoei (assembly GCF_032191835.1). Lineage (NCBI taxonomy): Eukaryota > Metazoa > Chordata > Lepidosauria > Squamata > Gekkonidae > Heteronotia > Heteronotia binoei. The sequence continues at coordinate 70,625,567 of NC_083228.1, read as the reverse complement.
TAACCCTCATAACGAGACCTTAGAAGTTAAACAAAGTTAATATTTTGCTATAGGTCAGTTTTGTAAATGCCATTGGAGCTGCCAATGGCAGTGCATAGCATGCAAGTATTGTTTTTGTGGTGTCTTTTGAGAAGTTTGTTACCAAACTCTTTATTAATGACAAATCTATTTCAATATTTGTATTCATCCTTCTTTAAGCACAATGGAAAGCCTGTTTGTATTATCAATTGTAATGACAACTTTCACATTCCATACTGTTCTCTAAAATTTTGGGTTTTCTTCTCATGGTAGAGTTGCCAAGTCCCCACCAGCTACCAGCAGATGACTTTTTTTCATACAAGGTGCAATGACATCACCCGGATGTGACATACATCACTTCCAGGTGACATCATTGTGCCATGCATGTGACATGGTGGTGGAACTCTTCAGGGCTGGGGATCCCCCTGGCAGCCTCCTCTCTGCCAGTGGTATGGGGCCCACCAAACTGGGGCCCACCAAACTGCACCACCCCCAGCAGGAACTTTATTGGAAAGGAACTTTAAAGTGTATTTTCTGTATTTACTGCACCTGCCAAAATAAATTCAATTCAAAATTTCTCCCACGTTTTAGATGTTTTTAGGCATTCTGTTTTACAGCTGTTTAGGAACAATTTGGCTGATAACAGATGAGCACTTTGGGTCGACTCAGAGACACCTCTGAAGTTGACCCAAAATATCTGTGCAGATGGCAACATCTGCTGCCCATCCTCCTCCCATCCCCACCCCATCCTCCAGGCGCCTGAGACTGCCTTGAAAAGCTACCACGTCCAAAGTGGTAGCAAATCTTTGAGCCTGCTGTCAGTCATTTCCCTGCTGTCTGGATGGGGAACGGCGCAAGCGAGGTGACTTGGCAGTGTGGAACTGCCAAGCCACCCCAAGTTGTTCCCAGGTTTATTAAAAATAAATAAATAATTCAGAGTGCTGGAGCGCTTGTGTGCATGAGCGCTTGCCCCCTGAGGGGAAAAAAAGGAATCTGGCTTCTGGGGCACTTTTACATGTGGAGACACCTAGCCACCTCATTGATAGAATGGGGGTGGCATATGGGTGAGCGTGTGGAGGCGTTGGGACAGCTCTTTTTGAGCCGTCCCAATTTAGAATGTCTCCAAGCTGCCCCAGAATGCCTGTCTGTTCTCAGCCTTTGAGATCCTGTTTACAACCACCTCACCTTCACTTACCACAAATCTATAATCTAGAAGGCAAACTCAAGGTCAGGTAAGATGGGATAGATAATATGACTACTCTAACGTATTACAAAATGATTGGAGATAAAGTTATCTCCCTGTACCAAGCTGTGTAGATAAAATTCTCAGCACCTCTCAAGCACCAAACTTTTGAACTACTCTCGTTTTAGATCTATTTGGTGTGATATGTCACACCAAATAGTTATTACGTATTCATCCTTCTTTAAGCACAATGGAAAGCCTGTTCGTATTATCATGCTAATAATGCCTTTCAATGAAGGCAAGTCCTACATCACTGTATATTAGCTAGCAATGGTAATCCTTAATATGTAGGTCAAATCATTGTGCTTGTTTAGGATCAAACTCAATCAAATTGACATCCCTGGCTTCATCCTACCTTGTTTCATCTATCCATTGCTGGTTATTGAGAGTTATGTTTGTGTGAATTTCTTATAGATATGCACCTACTACACCAGGGCTGTAAAACTCATTTGTTATGAGGGCCTGATCTGACATAAATGAGACCTTGTCGGGCCATGTCAGGCTGGGCCATGCGTGTTCCTATTTAAGATTAGGTAGCAGAGATATAAACTTTATAAAGGACACAAACAAACACAATTAAAGATTTAAAAAATAAAATAAAATAAAACATGCTTAAAGTATTAGCACTTATTGGTCTTAAAGATATTTTCTTTGTATTTCTCCAATGGGATCCAAGGAACTGGGCAAAGGAAGCTTTGGCTCTTATCTTCCTTCCTCAGGGGTCCAGGAGGGGGAGGAGCCTCAGCCAATAGAAAGAAGAGAGGCTTGACTCAGTAGCTCTTCTGTGCAATTGAGAGAATTTGGCAAAGCAAGCTTGGCCTCCCCCTCCCTTCCTTCTCTAGGGAGGAGACTCAGCCGATGGAGAAAATAGAGGCTTTGCTCCGTAGCTCCTGTTTGATTGAGCAAGCCTGGCAAAACAAGCTGTTATGTAGAAAGGAGCAAGAGGGAGGGAGAAGGAAGCAGACAACAGCCAGTTGCTCGGGGACCTGATTCAGCCCCAGGGCTGCATGTTTGACACCCTGGTACTACATCATCTGTGCACAAAATTATTTAACACTGAGATACTAAGCTTCAGAAAAAGTGTGTGGGTGTTTATTAAATAACCAGGCATGTTAAATGGTTTAATTTTCACACACAAAGTGTAAGAGAAGGGTTAGAAGGTATGCGAGACTAGTAGAAAATTAAATCATAGATACTGATAGAGCAGAAATACACAGGAGTCTTCTGCCATGTTTATGACTAACAACATCTTAGTCCAGCAAAAGCTAGGGGATCCTTACTATGCAGTCATTGTGGCAGTAATTCTAAAGACACTTTCCAAGGAGTAAGCCCTGTTGAATAACATATGACTTACTTTTGAGTAGATTGGCTCAGGAGTAGAATTCTAGCAGGAGCTCCTTTGCATATTAGGCCATGTAGCAGGGAAAGTCCTGTGTTGTCCAATTAATAGTAAATCATACTCACGAACGAGGTCTGAGGCAAGGTCAGGAAAACAGCTTCTTTATTTTACGTGCATAAGCGCTCTATACACGGGCTCCAGACCCGAGGGTCTGAGCAATGACTGCAGCTACTGGCCGCCTTTTATCGGGTGTCTCTACCCCAATTGGCACCTTTAACACGTCCCCCAATTACCTCCCTTTATACCTCAAAACATCCCTATTTTCCAGTGCCCTGGGAGGATGTCCACGTCATACTTTAACCACAATCTGGGTTGTTTACCAGCTCCCTGAGCCCCGGTTAGGGCTCCTGTTGGTCCCCTGTTCCCTTATATGGAATTATTTCGCACACACACATTCCTCATTGCTCCATTGCTAGCACCTGATGAAGTTCCTTTTATGCTTCTTGATGGTGCTTTCACCCTGCGGTTAGTTGTGAAAGGGCAATGACCTTTTGCAGTTCCCTTTTCCTCAGCAAGCTAATACTCCTTTGCTTAAAACTGCTACAGAAGATTATTTTCTAAAAGCACTGTTATTTAATTCTAGCATTGCCAAGCCATATATTGATTAGGTATTGGTATTGTTTTTGGATTGATGCCACATTCCCCTCTTTCAAACAGAGTTTGAATACTTATCATTACATCCACAAACCACCACACATACTAAAATCAACCTATTAAAACCAAACATCAAACCCATACTCAGGAACACATCTGGAATACATATGATAACCATTTGCCAGGCCCGCCCCAGACCCCAGGACTGCACCATTACATTACTACAGTCCCTAAGCCTGGAACAGGTCCAATCATGGATCTCTCAACTCGATCAGCTGGCTGTTGCCTGAGGAATTTCTTCTCCCTGAGCGTAGAACAGTCAGTTCCTGTGTGACTGCAGCTGGGGGTCATCTTAGATGTCTGTGAAATCCTGCCTTTTCCGGTAGGCTAGGACTCCAGAGGGCGTTGCCTGTGGAACCTCACTGTTGCCGGTGAGTGAGGTCCAGAGGTCGGGCTTCAAACAATCGGGTCTGGGAGCAAAGCTTCACCTAGAAAGCCTATCTAGGAAAACCTTGATTAAAGCTGCATAGCAAAACAAAGTCAGGTTCGATACAAGCCTATCCTATCATCATAGCATATAGCATTTCTTTCTGGGGCTGGGTTTCCTCATTTTAACAATTTTCCAAAGGGCCTTTCATGAATAAAATCACAAAGAACTAAATATTTTATCTTACTTACAATATATGGCCAAGGCACTGAGCAATGTGTCAAGCTAAAACTAGCTTTAGGCACATTTTGACTACTTACCCCTAGGGACCATCTTATTTTCTTTTCTTCTTCTGGGGCAAACAAGTCTTATGCATAGAACTGTTGCTATCAAAGAAAAAGAGTCAAAACATCAAAAAGTCAAATAAGTCAAAGTCACCTCAAAGGGGTCCCCTCTTTGTAACTGCACCTCATGGCTTTAGCAATTGGGACTTTCTTCCTTCAGGAGAGGCTCCTGTAGGCTCACACCTCGTTCTGGCACCGGGCCAGCTGCTTCTTCCGTGCTTCTACCATTTCCTTAGCCATCTCTCTGATGCAATTTCGGCTTCAGCCTTCAGACGCAACCTCCCTTGATGCCAGTCAGTTCCCCTTTGTGGGTCTGCTCGACCTGCTTCGCCGCTGGGCAGCGTTCTTTCTGCCAGCTGCTTGGCCTTCTTGTTGACATCCAGGAGCTCAGGCATCACAGACATCGGGACCTTCAAATGACCCTTGGTTTCTTTATCTGGACCGGCCCCTCTGCTAGGGTTTCTCTCTTATCTTCGGCAGCAATTGCACAGGAAAAAGCTATTGAACCCACGGCTTCCTCTGTGGCCTTTTACTTCTTGGACCAGTTGTTTGGCTTGATGCCCATAGCCTTGCATCTTATTGGCTGAACATCAATCTTCTAACCTCCTTCAGGCTGGACTCGGCTTCCTGCTGCCTTCGCCTGACATCTGGAGCTGACTGAGCCGCAAAGGCTGAGCACCTGTGACTCTGTGGTTGGGGGGCAAAATAGATCTGGTGGGCTTCCCACAGGCATCTGGCTTCTGGAGGATTTAATGGCTTTGTGCCTGCTGGTAGAGCTTGTCCGCATCGGCTTACTAGGCAGATGGGAGTCTCCCTGTTGGCATCTTACTCGAGGGCAGTTGTTTCTTCACTTCCGCCATTTTGGAGGATTACTTCAGAGACACTCAGCAGCACTCTAAAAGTCTCTTCTCCCTTGTGCCCAATGAATATCTTGTAGCCTGTCATGGGCCAGGAGCTTGGGAGCCCTGGATCTGCTGGACATCACATGGCTGATGGGGATTTCTTCTGAGAAGGTAAGCTGACCAGAGGCAGAGGACTTGCTTCTGGAGCACTTCTCTCTGGGAGGGCCCATAGATCTGGAACTCTTCAGTTCTTAATCAATAAAGGGGGCGAGGGTGAGGTCTAAGTGGCAAAAGAGGAAGAAGCTGGGAGCTTTGGGTTGGGCTTAAAATCAGCTCCCTATAAGGGGCAGCAGAAAACACTGCTCTATATCTTACCATCTGATTCCCAAGGGGTCCCTTAACTAAAAGTGCCTTGTCCTGAGACTGAGATGCCTGTCCAGGGACAGTATATCTGGCAACCATATGCTACTTAAAACTACACATTAATACACTTGATTAAACTGGGAAGCATATCAAAACACAAATGGGACATGGTTGGTTTTCCCAATGGCTCTTCCTACATGGCCTCACACGGCCGTATCATTGCAATCATAAAACAAACCAAACTACAGTTTCCCTGATTAATAAATAGCATCTTTGGGGTCTCCAGGAATCTCCTGGGGTGAAATGCATTGTTTTGTCACACTATATGGCACCACACCAATCTGTTAGCTAACTTAACCACACTCACACTTCCCGTTTTCCTGAGCAAGGCTAGGGTTATGCAATACTGCAGAGATATTTCACATTACCACAATCAGCCTTTACACTGCCCTGCTGCTTCTAGTAATGTGAACCATTTACTGCCCTGATCTTAATTTCTCCCTTTACTTGCAGCGCAGGCATCCGCCTGGCTACAGAGGAAGTTTTCTCCAGGGAACACCTGGTACTATTCACCCCAGTATCATTTAAATAAACACATGTATTGTCTCCTCTCACAAGAAACCGATCAGCAAACTCTGTGCCATTTTGCCACTTCCACACCAGGCCTGTCTGTTTGGAGAGGCCAATCCAGTGGTGTACAGGGTGAGTCTGATTCATAAAAAAACTCAAATCCCACTGTGAATCAATCAATGCCAAAGTGGCACCAAATGTGGAGCATTTAATCTCACTGCTATCCCAATCTCTTTCATTTTCAGATTTATAATAGCATTTCCCATGGTACCCAATCCAGTGTTGTGGGCAGGCAGTGGTGCCAAGAAAGGGGCATGGTGAGCAAGGCTGTGCCTTTTGGACAGCCATTACAATGATAACTATAAGCAGAACCACACCAACAAGGGGAGCTGCTAAAAATTTCTTCTTGTCTATATCACAGTCCCTTTTATAATCTACTTCCAATTCAAACTATCTCGGCCAAGGGTGGCTCATCAAATCCTCAGTGGCGGCCCAAGGCAGGGTGGCAACTCAACCTCTAGGCTACCAGGGGTGGCAGTTCGACCTCTGATCTTCCAAACCAGCAGGGGACCCTCCCGAGTTTTCCTTAGGAAGCACCACCGCGTGCGTCCTAAGTTTCCAGTCGGGCCCCTGATTTGACCCCCTAGTAGCCAGGCAGTCGTCTCCCCCTGTTCTCCAACCCACAGGCAGATATTATGCCTGTGCCTATAGCGCGGTGAAGTGCACCAGCAAAGGGTCAGCAATCCCGGGGTGTTGACCCAGGGTCCTACCAACCTACGGAACCTCTGACGGGGGCTCCAGTAAGGCTGATCCTCCAACTGAAAGTCTGGGGAGGGATTCATACGGAAGATATTGGTCAACCGCTGCTGGCGTGTTAAGAGGGTCTCCTCGATCCCAAGTGGTGCACCCAGGCGTCTGAGGATCAGGATTTTCCCACGAGGGCGACAGCGGGGGAGAGGGCAGATCAGGACACCGGGAACACCGGAGGGGATGAAGTGCCCCCAAGGCCGCGGGGATCACTGCGGGGTTGCTATGCAAAATTTGATACTGCCAAGCGGCAGCCCTAGACTCCGCGGAGTCGTCCAAACCCAAGAGAGCTAAGTCGGGCCGGGCAGTCTGGTTTTTAATTTGCCAGGCCAACAATCGTTCGCCTGCTTTCAACCGGAAAAAGTACCACCGAGACCAGTAGGAGTTCCAGCGTCCCCCTTCCGAGGATCTCTTCCGACTTTTTAGCAACCAAACAGACACTGGGTGTCCTGGAAGCTTTCTCTCCCACAGCTGAAGGCTGTAGTTCTGACACAGCGACTGCTGCCACACCCAAGTCCAAATATCGGGAAGGCGCAGCCAAGGGTAGACAGTTTTCCTAAATCTCTGGGGTGGGCTCCAATAGAGCTGATCACTTTGGCTCAGAGCCGGGGGTGGATGGCATTCACCACTACTCCTGCGCATTGGGCTAGCACTATAGACCGGGGGGGGGGATAAATTTCAGCAATGAAAAAGTACTCTACTAATTACAGTGATCACAATGCAAATAGTGGAAATGCTGCAAGGCTTCGGGATCCCGTGCAAGCAGCGGAGCCCAATCTACATCTCCCCACCTGACAGGCCCGTCATTCCGCACGGGCTGTGCAGTGCGGCGATGTATTGTCCAGGCATTAATGCGATCACCCTCCTGCTGTCTAAAGCAATACCAATGTGCCCAAAAGGACGACCAGACGTGGGCGCGGTCCTTAAGCTGCCTATTGCGCCGTGATATGAGCCACGCGGTGGTAGTACCGTTGGACCCCTCCCACAGCTGAATTCTAAGAAAATGGCAGAGGATCTCCTCCCACCGAAGGGACAGCTTATCTGGGGTGCGCACCCATGGGCCAATTAAATAGTGAAACCTAGCACCTGGTGTCCATAGGTCGTGGTCCACTCTGTCATAAGGACAATGAGAGTGCGGTCCTCCCCCGGTGAGACAGACAGGACAACTAAAACAGTAAGTGGGGGAGGGAGAACACATACGGGAGCCTAGTCACACGCTTCCCTGCTTTTGCCGCCGGTAAGCATTCTCGTGGACCGGGAACGGGCTGCTCACAGGTCCGCCCTTGCCTTGACGCAGAGCGTCATCTCAGTCACACATCAAGCACTCATCAAGCGCACCAGACAGATATGTTACTGTTCTTAGCTTCTAGGGAGGAACCACCAGGACTGCCCCGCCAATTTTGAGGCAGTAAGTGGACTCGAAACCTGAGCCCGCCTGGCGGGGAGGGCGGGATATAAAAATAAAATATTATTATTATTATTATTATTATTATTACTTCCCTCACTTTCCTTTTTTTTTGGAGTTTTGTTTCTCTGTTTTCCAAATATACAGCTTTGTATCGCCGTAGGGGCTAGGCGCCCCAACCGAGGGCACAAGTAACAGGTCCCTCTGACTCTCTGGAAGAGGAGTCGGTCAACTTGCCTAAAACCTATGGAAGGATGGCAAGCACAAAACAGCAGGGGCGTCCCCCAGATTATAAATCACTGATGGTTAACCAGACAGACAAAACATTGTAGACATATTGGACCCACGATTTCCCCTAAACATTAAACACAAAACTTTTCCCCCCAAATGGTATACTTCTTTACTTATAAACCTACGGGAGGCAGAAGGGTCGAAAACGTCCCTTCCCCTCATCGAATGCAGCCCGTAGCCTAAGGCAGCGGCTGCATATGGAACCGACTAAGGCCCGCCGGCAGAAGGGGCTAAAACCTTCCCTTCTCCGTCGATCAGACACTGTTAGGAGGCCGCTGTGTGGGATCCTGCGAGTGCTGCTCAGCGAGGTGTTCCTACCCGCCCCTCACCGGAGGTGGAAGTGGGCTGTCAGGCGACCCTTTGGGTCACCTACCCGACCATCTCGGAGAGGTTCGTTACTGCAGTCAAACTATTACGTAAAGGAAAGGTACGTCGAGCACAAGGTCCGAAAAAAATTGCCACGCCCTTGTGTTCAAGGTTCTATAACGTTGAGGGCAGGGGGCTATAATTGGCAGCACCCTGTACCCAATATCTAGGTTGGGGTTCTATACTCACGCTCCGGAGTCTTCTAAGCAGAGCTGGTTCCCGTTGCCTCCTCGCCGGTCCGAGAATAGGCCATCGGTCAAAGGTCAACTGAAGACAGGGCGGGCAGATGACGGTCAGCCAAAAAGAAGGCTGGGAGCTCCTTACCGTGAATCTGGTCCTCCCTGCCAACAGCAGCACCTGGCCGGGCTAATCATCAGGGGCTAAAGGCCCCTGTCCCATCTGGGTCGCCAAATTTATGTAGCAGGGAAAGTCCTGTGTTGTCCAATTAATAGTAAATCATACTCACGAACGAGGTCTGAGGCAAGGTCAGGAAAACAGCTTCTTTATTTTACGTGCATAAGCGCTCTATACACGGGCTCCAGACCCGAGGGTCTGAGCAATGACTGCAGCTACCGGCCGCCTTTTATCGGGTGTCTCTACCCCAATTGGCACCTTTAACACGTCCCCCAATTACCTCCCTTTATACCTCAAAACATCCCTATTTTCCAGTGCCCTGGGAGGATGTCCACGTCATACTTTAACCACAATCTGGGTTGTTTACCAGCTCCCTGAGCCCCGGTTAGGGCTCCTGTTGGTCCCCTGTTCCCTTATATGGAATTATTTCGCACACACACATTCCTCATTGCTCCATTGCTAGCACCTGATGAAGTTCCTTTTATGCTTCTTGATGGCGCTTTCACCCTGCGGTTAGTTGTGAAAGGGCAATGACCTTTTGCAGTTCCCTTTTCCTCAGCAAGCTAATACTCCTTTGCTTAAAACTGCTACAGAAGATTATTTTCTAAAAGCACTGTTATTTAATTCTAGCATTGCCAAGCCATATATTGATTAGGTATTGGTATTGTTTTTGGATTGATGCCACATTCACACACCCCTGATGTAGCCAATCCTCCAAGAGCTTACAAGGCTCTTTGTTGTAAACACTTGGAGGATTGGCTACATCAGGGTTATGTGGCCTAATATGCAAAGGAGTTCCTGCTAGAATTCCACCCCTGAATTGGTTTAGGATTGCACCATGTAGATAAGGATATTTAAAATGCAAATCAAAGGAACCATAAAATGCAGGAAGTGCACATGAAAATACCATTATGTAACAATCATATTTTTCTTGATTTGATTTTGATTTTAAACCATTGCATTTTATCTTATTTCTGAATTTCATGGCCCATTGATCTTGTTTTCCCCCCATCCATACCGATACAAAATGGCTGATAAGTAAAAATCCATTCATTGCCCTGAAAACTTATACTGGAGAAAAAATATGTTGGAGAGCTAGTGGGGTGTAGTGATTAGGGTGCTTCACTAGAACCTAGAAAACCCAAATTGAAGTCCCCACTATGAAACTCACGTGGTGACTTTGTGACAATCACTGCCTCTCAGAACAACCTACCTCACAGGATTGTTGTGAAGATAAAAGGAAGAGAGAGAACCAGGTGTGTTGACCTCCTCTCTTTGGAAAAAGAGTAAAATAAAATCATATTAAATAAATAACCTGAGGTGCCAGAAGATTCAGGTATATTTTTGCTGCAGAATACTAACAGAATTTTTCTTCTGGGACAAACTGAATAGATATATTTGTGTAGAAGATGTTGGCATGTTTTCATTCATGTAGGTTATCTCTTGAATCTTTAATTAGGAAATACAGGAATTTTTGGGGATTTTCTACACATAGGATGAGTACAGACCGGCACTTTGGGTAGACTCAGGGATGCCTCTGAAATCAACCCAAAAAATCTTTCCAGATGGCAATATCTGCCACCCATCCTCCTCTCATCTTCATCCCGTCCTCCAGGCTCCTGAGACTGGATCAAAAAGCTACCACTTTCAAAGTTTTTGACTTCCGGGGTTGGGAAAATGGAGAGATGACCCGCTTCTTGCAAGAGGAGTGGACTGGAGCCTTTGTTTTGGACATAAAAGGCAACTTCAATGCCTGCTATCTACCTTTTCCAGTGAGGAAATTGTCTATGACATGCTTGAAGAATTTTGAGGGGGTTTACTTTGGCTGGCAAGGAGTCCCAGAGGGATTCCTTTCTGGCTTTGAAGAGCCCCCGGTGAAGAATTGCATTCCATCATCTACAAAGGATTTCCTGGGTCATTAAATTGACTTAAGCTCATCAAGATTCCAACTTCCTATGGATTACAATAACAGCTGAAGGAGAAAAGATCAGTGTGAGAAAGCAGAGACTTTTCATTAAGGTAAAGATTGTTATCTACCTCTCCAGGATTAAAATAAGAACATAAGAACATAAGAGAAGCCATGTTGGATCAGGCCAACGGCCCATCAAGTCCAACACTCTGTGTCACACAGTGGCAAAAAAAATTATATACACACATACACTGTGGCTAATAGCCACTGATGGACCTGTGCTCCATATTTTTATCTAAACCCTTCTTGAAGGTGGCTATACTTGTGGCCGCCACCACCTCCTGTGGCAGTGAATTCCACATGTTAATCACCCTTTGGGTGAAGAAGTACTTCCTTTTATCCGTTTTAACCTGTCTGCTCAGCAATAAGCAGATTTTTAAAATTAAATATTTAAGATCTGGAAAGAACTGTAAGAGCATAAAGCTAAGAAGAAGTAAAAGGGGTAAATTTGGACTTTTTGAAACTTAAAATAAGGAGGAAAGTACAGAAAAATAACTAATGTTTGACATACCTGTGGCTTTGAAAAAAAATACCCTGATATAACAGAGTGCTGAGCTTCAAGACGAAACAGGAAGTGACGTGCTACAACTATCGAGAGACTATTAACCATAGAGAATGTGACTTCATGGCCAGAAAGTCAGGAAGTGAACACTGAAAGAAGAACTTTGTTTTAAACCTCCAGGGACATTTCTAGAGCCAGAAATCATAGAGAAACATTGGCAGCCATTAAAGAAGGGTCAAAGGTTTTATATTTTTAAAACAGAATGGGACTTTAAAAGTTTATAAAACTGACAACAATCATCTTAAAAAGAAGAAATATTTTGGACTATATGTTTAAAAATAAAATTTAAGGCTTACTAGAAAAAGGAAAACTTTTTGAAAAAGGGGGCTTGAAAAATCACGGCCGCCATTTTGGATTTTTTTAGAACTTTAAAAATTAATATCTTGAGCTAGGAAGCTTAGAAGACGGTGATTTTGGGCTTGTTGGAAAGGGCATGCTGATTGGTGAGGTCAACCTATAAGCCCATTCTGTGCAATGGGAGGACAGTGATGTCTGATCAAAAGTTGGAACCAAGGCTTACACGATTAAGATCAGGTTCACTGGAAGGTGGGAAAATGGCTAAAGTTCAAGAGCAATTGGAGGCGATGGAGACAAGACTGCTGAAGGTGATGAAAGATTTAGCAAATGGAACTGAGAAGAAACTAACAAAGGAAATAAACTCCAGTGCTGAAGAAGTCAAGAAAGAAATTAAAAAAGATATTGATGAGCTCAGGAAAGAATCACAAGCTAATGCTCAGAAGACGCAGGAAATAGAAAATAAAGTTAAAGACCAAGATGCTACCATCAAGAAAATGCAGGAGAAAGCAACACTACAAGACTGTAAGTTAATGGAAAACATGATTCGTCTGAGAGGTGTACCTGAAAATGACCAAAAGGACTTTAAAAAGTATATTTCAACAATCATTGCTGAGTATTTTGGAGAGGACCCTGATGTGATTGGACATCTGTATGACTATGTTTACAGGGTTAACTCTGAATTTGCTAGAAAGAACAAGTTACCAAGGGATGTGGTAATAAAATTTACTACAAGACATGGTAAAAAGGATTTTAAATCAACAATTTGAAAAAGCAATGGTGGTGGAAGAAAGCAGAATAAGAATAACGAAGGAGCTGCCAAGGAAAGTTGTAAGTGACAGAAGACATTTCAAAAAATTGACAGAAAAGCTAAGGGCGAAGAGAATAAGATATAGATGGATTTTACCAGAAGGTCTTAGCTTTGAGTATAAATGAAAAATACAATAATAGATATTCAAGACATGGAAAGGTTTTTTGCGGACAACAAGGAATTTGGAGATACAGAATAATTGAAGAATCACTATGGATTACAAATTAATTTCTTGGAATGTAAATGGACTAAATTCACCACAAAAAAGAAAAACAACATTTCATTGGATTAAAAAACAAAAATGTAATATAATTTGTTTACAAGAAGTACACATCAAACAAATGGATATAAATTTTTAAGGAATAAATTTTTAGGTGAAGAATTTTTTTCATTGGCTAAGAAAAAAAAAGGGAAGTGATTTTTTACATTAAAAAAGAATTGGAGCCAAAGTTGATTTTTAAGGACAGTGACGGTAGATATGTTGCAGTGGAGGTGTTGTTAAATGAGAAAAAAAAATGTTGTTATTGGAACTATATGCCCCAAATGGGGTAACGAATGTTTTTTTCAAAGACATTATACAACAGTTAGACCAAGTGACATATGACCAGATAATGTTAATGGGAGATTTTAATGGAACCATTAAAAATTCTTTGGACAGATCCAGGAAAAAAATACAGACGCAAGTTACCAAAGTCATATTTTGAACTAATAAAAAGAAGGTTTGGAGGATGTATGGAGAAAGTTCAATCCTAATGTGCATGACTATACCTTTTTTTCAGCAAGGCACAACTCCTTCTCAAGAATTGACATGTTATGGACCACCAAAGACTTGGGACTTAATACAAATAAAATAGAGATTCTTCCGAAAATAGGTGCAGACCATAATCCATTATTGTGGTTGGCAAAAGACAGGAAAAATGTGAGGAGATGGAGATTAAATGAGGATTTATTGCAAAACACAGATATAGTGGCATCTCTTGAAAAAGAAACTAAAGCTTTCTTCCAAATGAATGAAAATCAGGACGTTCAATACCAGACCATGTGGGACGCGTATAAAGCTGTAATGAGAGGAATCTTAATTACATTGAACAATAAAGACAGAAGAGACAAGGAAAGGCAAATGGTGGATTTACAAAAAGAAATAGGCAAAAAAAAAGAGAATTAATAATAATAATAAACTTTTATTTATATCCTGCCCTCCCCGCCAAGGCAGGCTCAGGGCGGCTCACAAGACATGGTGTATACCATGATTACAATAAATACAATTAATATAATAAAATACAGTTAAAACACAGTTAGATAAATAAATTAAAACCACTATAGATTAAAGGTGCTACAGTACAATACATATATATCAGGATGGCTAGATGTCACTTTCAGGATTCCACCTTATAAGCCAGTTGAAAGAGGACAGTTTTACAAGCCCTGCGGAACTGATTAAAGAAATTAAGAAAGAGACCGGGGAAAAAGAAAATTTTGCGGGAGATTACAATATTACAGAGTCAATTGAAGCACCTATTGAATAAGGTGATGGAATGGAACCTAAAAAGACTGCAGCAGAAATCTTTTGAGGGAGCTAACAAACCTGGGAAAGATTTGGCATGGCAAATGAAGAAAAAAAGGGAGAACAAATTTATAAACAAAATTATAGTTGAAGGTAAAGAGATTGTGGATCAAGCAGGAATTAAAAGGGAATTTTACAAATACTATGCTAAACTATTTAAAGACCAACAAGTAGATAAAAAGAAAATAGAAACGTACTTGCAGAAAGTAAAAGTAAAGCCTTTAACAGAAACTATGGAAAAAGCCTTGAATGAACCAATTGAAAAAGTTGAAATAGAAGCAGTAATTAGTTCAATGAAATTAGGTAAAGCACCGGGTCCTGATGGTTTTTCAGCAAAATTTTATAAAGTCCTGACAGACGCATTAGTACCAAAGCTCCAAAAGTTGATGAATATCATTAGACAAGAAGGGAAATTGCCAAACACATGGAAGGAAGCAGTTGTTTCATTGATACCAAAGGAAGACAAAGATGCCACGTGTGTTAAAAGTTACAGACCGATTTCATTACTCAATAATGACTATAAAATATTTGCTAGGATACTAGCAGAATGACTCAAACAGCATTTAAACACTTTTATTCAGGAGGAGCAAGCAGGTTTTCTCCCCAGAAGGTAAATAAGAGACAATATAAGAACAGTAATAGATATTGTAGAACATTACGAAAAGCAACCAGAAAAAGAGGTGGCATTATTTTTTACTGATGCAGAGAAAGCTTCTGACAATCTTAACTGGGACTTTATGTTTGTGGTGATGGAGAAATTGAAATTGGAAAATGATTTTATAAGAATGGTTATGACAATTTATACAGAACAAAAAGCTAAACTTTGTGTGAATGCAGATCTGACAGAACAAATGATAATTAGTAAAGGTACAAGACAAGGTTGCCCTCTATCTCCTTTGCTATTTATAATGACTTTGAGATTTTGCTGATACAAATCAAAGAGGATGGAGAAATAGGGATGAAGAAATAGAGGGGCTGAAATTGAAAGGTTATTCTTACAAATATAGGGCTTTTGCAGATTATGTGATGTTTATTAATGAAAATCCATTACACGTGACACCATTGTTGTTAAGTAAAATTAAATAGTTTGGAGAGTTGGCGGGCATCTATATAAATAAAGAAAAATAAAAAAAAATTAAGCAAGAATATGTCATTAAGCAAACAGAAAGAACTACGAAGCATAACTGGATGTGAAGTTATCCTGAAAGTAAAATATCTAGGTGTAAAGATTACGATGAGAAATATTGATCTGTATAAAAACAATTATGAAAAGCTTTGGCGTAAAATTGAAGGAGACTTGTTACAGTGGAAGACTTGTTAAAGTGGAGACTTGTTAAAGTATCATAATGCCCCTGTATAAATCGATGGTGCATTCTCATTTGGAGTACTGTGTGCAGTTCTGGTCGCCGCACCTCAAAAAGGATATTATAGCATTGGAGAAAGTCCAGAAAAGTGCAACTAGAATGATTAAAGGGCTGGAACACTTTCCCTATGAAGAAAGGCTGAAACGCTTGGGACTCTTTAGCTTGGAGAAACGTCGACTGCGGGGTGACATGATAGAGGTTTACAAGATAATGCGTGGGATGGAGAAAGTAGAGAAAGAAGTACTTTTCTCCCTTTCTCACAATACAAGAACTCATGGGCATTCGATGAAATTGCTGAGCAGACAGGTTAAAACGGATAAAAGGAAGTACTTCTTCACCCAAAGGGTGATTAACATGTGGAATTCACTGCCACAGGAGGTGGTGGCGGCTACAAGCATAGCCACCTTCAAGAGGGGTTTAGATAAGAATATGGAGCAGAGGTCCATCAGTGGCTATTAGCCACAGTGTGTGTGTGTGTGTGTGTATATATATATATATATAGTGTTGGACTGGATGGGCCATTGGCCTGATCTAACATGGCTTCTCTTATGTCTTATGAATAAGCTGAATTTGTCTATGCTGGGTAGGATCTCTGCAATCAAAATGAATGTTCTACCAAGAATGATGCTTCTTTTTCAAACAATTCCAATAGTGAAAGACATTAAACAATTTAATCATTGGCAAAAAAAGATTTCAGAATTTGTATGGGCGGGTAAAAAACGAAGAATTAAAATGAAAATTCTGACGGATGCGAAAGAAAGGGGTGGCTTCCAGCTGCCCGATTTTAAATTATACTATGATGCTGTTCGTTTGGTATGGATTAAGGACTGGATAACTTTACTTAACAGGAAATTATTGGCATTAGAAGACCATGGGAACGTTTTTGGTTGGCATGCAAAGAGAAGATGGATGGTTTTTTTTCACATCATTACATAAGAAGAAACTTGTTGAATACTTGGAAAAAATATAATAAATATGGTGATGAGAGAAAACCACTATGGATTGTGCCAACAGAAGTCATAAAGTTATCGTCAGATCCACAGGAAGATAAATGGTTATCATATAAACAACTGCTAAAAATACAGGGAGGCAAGGAGGGACTAAAATCGGTGGAAGAATTGCAGGACAAATTTAATTGGTACCAACTGCAGCAAATCAAAAGCTTGGTGGAGCAGGATATTAGGAATACAGGAATAAGACAAGAGCAAACAGAAATGGAAAAAATGCTGTTGGTGAGAATGAAAAATTGATTTCAAGGACTTATAAGTTATTATTGAAATGGTCTACTGAAGAAGAAGTAGTGAAACCTCAAATGATAAAATGGGCAATAAATATGAACAAAGAAATACAAATGGAGACATGGGAACACCTATGGAAGAACTCTATGAAAATATCAACATGTTACAACATAAAAGAACTGTTTCAAAATGATGTGTTTTAACAATTTATTGATAACATGGTTACAAATCTTAATTATAAATTTTCAGTACTAACCCATATGGTATTTCAATCCCCCCTCCCTCCAATGTTGACTTCCCCGAAGTTATAGATTTAAGTTCAATACTAAAGGTACTACTAACTGATCAAAGTTCAATATATATATTTTTCCCTCATTAATGCTAAAAAATTGTCCAATGTCTTTTTACATTCCACTCTTTCTCCATATATATTTTAAATTTCTTCCACTCCTTTTTGAATATATCTAAATCATAGTCTCTTAGCGTTCTAGTTAGTTTGTCCATCTCACTCCACGATAAAACTTTCATAGTCCAGTCCCATTTCTCTGGTATTTTTTCTTGTTTCCATAGCTGCGCATACAATGTCCTAGCAGCTGATAGCAAGTACCATATTAAAGTCCTGTCTTCCTTTGGAAATTTTTCTAATTGTAATCCAAGCAAGAATGTCTCTGCAGTTTTCTTGAAGTCATAACCTAAAATTTTGGAGATTTCTTGTATCATCTTCCAGTACTCTTTCGCTTTTTCGCAAGTCCACCACATATAAAAGAAAGAACCTTCATGTTTTTTACATTTCCAACATCTATCCGACATCTTTGTACTCATCTTAGCCAGCTTTTTCGGAGTCATATACCACCTATACATCATCTTAAAACAGTTCTCTTTGATACTCTGACAAGTTGAGACCTTCATCGAGTTCTTCCAAAGGTGCTCCCATGTATCCATTTGTATTTCTCTATTCACATTGATTGCCCATTTAACCATTTGAGATTTTACTACTTATTCTTCTGTAGACCATTTCAATAATAATTTGTATACTTTGATATCAATTTTTCATTGTCTCCAAGCAGGACCCTTTCCAGTTCTGTTTGTTCCCGTCTGATTCCCTCCAATTAAAACACAAAATGATGTATAGATGGTATATGACACCTAAGAAATTAGAAAAAATGAACAATCAAATCTAAGATAGGTGTTGGAAATGTAAAAAACATGAAGGTTCTTTCTACCATTTGTGGTGGACTTGTGATAAAGTGAAACAGTTTTGGCAAATGATTCAACAAGAGACCTCAAAAATTTTGGTTATGACATCAAGAGAGCACCAGATATCTTTCTGGTAGGATTACAAATGGAAAGTTTTCCAAAACAAGATAGAACTTTGTTGTGGTACTTGCTTTCAGCTGCAAGGACATTATATGCGCAAATGTGGAAGCAAGATAAAATACCAGAGAAATGGGACTGGATCTTAAAAGTGTTACACTGGAGTGAAATGGATAAACTTACTAGAATCTTAAAAGACTGTAATTCAGAAAAATTTAAGGATGATTGGAAGAAATTTCAAGAATATGTTGAAAAACAATGGAAAGTTAAGAGACACTTAGTGGTCTTTGATAATATTACATGAACTTTTAATGGAAAGATAAAGTTGTTAATATGGTTTTCTGATCTGATATGCAATTTTATAGGGGGATAGATTATGAGAAAATAGAAGGTTAATTTTAATAATTACTAACGCATAGTCTTGGTTTATTTTGTGTTAAGATATCTGGAAATGATATCTTAATCTTAGAGCACTTGAGCGCTTGTGCACATGAACACTTGACCTGCTGAGAAAAAAAAGAGGAATCTGGCTTCTGAGGTGCCTTCTTGTGTGGAGGCACCCAGCTGTCTCACAGACAGAATGGGGACAGCTTGCAGAGGAGCATCTGGAGGCTTTGGGATGCCTCCCAACCCCCCCCCCCTCCAAAAATTGCCAATCTGTTATCAGCCATAATATCCTTTTCTGGAAATCTCTTTCTCTCTGTTCTTACAGCTTGTTGACCTTCTCAGTCAGCGCAAAACTCACATGCTAACTGACCATCCGATGTACCAAGTCCTATCATGCCAGGATTTAGCAAATTGAAGTGGAAAAAAAAACAATAACACAGACACTCTAGAGAAAGCAAAACACTGCAAGTTAGCAAACGCCTTCCTCCTCCAGATACACTGTATAAATACAGGCCCGAAACCAGACAAATAAAAAAATAAGTTTTTTCAGTCAGTTCTAGTTCTTCCTTCTCCCTAGCTGTTTCATATTTTTAGTGTTTTAAAATAAATGAGCAGCTGTGAATTATATTAATCCTATATAAGAAATAGCACATGTGCAAAGTGTGTAAAAACTGAAACACACAAAATATATTTACTAGATTTCCATTTGCCCCTGTGTTCACCTCCCTCCAAATTCCCTGGTGATGTGCTCTTTATCAAATGTCAATAAGAGTAATTTTTCATCTGCAGTTGTGCATAAAAGATCAGAGTCTCATCACAACTAAGTTTGCATGTGTGAAGGTAGCAGAGGGCAGATACAAAAGCATGGGAGATTTAATTTTCAGATCACACAGATTTCATTGCTTCCAAGGGACAAAACCAGGCACAATCTGTAATTTGTATCTGCTGTGCTTATTTCAGATGCCTTTGTATTACAAAACTGGGTTACAAAAATAAATAAAAAGACTGAAGCAAACTCCAGGGAATCCTTCCAAGAGGTGTATTTCTTTCTGCAGAGTCAATTTCAGACATAAAACCACGAGATATTGATCATCTTCAAGTAAATGAACTTTCAGATTTATTCACAGCCATAAATGATGCTTTGATAAATAGGAAAATGATATATGGATTGACCTTGCATACAGAATTGTGTTAAGGAAGAAAATTCTTTTTCTGCAGTGAGAGAGCAAATGTGTTCATTGGCATTAGGATCCTATCACCAACACATAGCAAAATATGCAAACTCTGTGAAAGTCTCCTTGTACATATTAGATCACAGTGAAGTCAATACCAAAATTCCTGCTGGGTGCAATCTACCCAGAACTTTTGTGGAAGAATGATTCTGAATTGCATGCATGCATACAAATCTAGGAACCACCTGTGAACACAGGGGAAAGGGGCTGATTATGCACCTATCCAGAAGGGCTGCCCCCATTCACTTCAGTGGAAGCAGCAGATCTAGTGCCCATCCCATTACATGTTTCAACGAAGAAACAAAGGATTTTCTATGCCCACAAGCTCCGTGTGCAGCTTGCCATTGGGGTTGATCTGGAAACTCCGGTTGGTGCAAAATGTGGCAGCACGGCTGTTAACTGCATTGCCTCTATGGGCAAGCATTCAGTCAGTCCCATGCCAGTTGCACTGGCTACCTATTGAGTACCAGATCCACTTCAAGGTTCTGGTACTGATGTTTACAGCCTTATGCGGTCTGGGACCAACATACCCGAGGGACTGCCTTTCGCCAAATATGCCCCAGAGGTCATTGCGATCGGCTACACAACACCTCCTGACTACCCCTGGCCCAAAGGACGTCTGACTTGCCTTGACCAGGGCCAGGGACTTTTCAGCCTTGGCCCCCTCCAGGTGGAATCAGCTCCCTATGAAGATCCAGGCCCTACCTGAGCTACTACCATTTTGTAGGGCCTGCAAGATGGAGCTATTTCACCAGGCTTTTGGCTGAGGCAGCGGGCATCCTATCCCAGCTATTATTCCATCAGTTAGCCTCCCTTGTAGCGACATTGTGTCTTACAACAGTGCTATCCTGCTATTACTACCATCATTTAATCTAGGCCTATAATTGTTTATTCTGTATGATGTGCCCTTCCCACCTGTGGTGCACTTTATTATTTTTTTTATTGTTTCTACTAGTTTAATCTTAATGTATTGTTTTAACTTTGAATTGTAAATTTTTATTGTTACTACTGCATGTTGTGATCCACCTGAGCCTGTTTATGCGAAAGGGTGGATTATAAACCTACTAAATAAATTTTAAAAAAATTATACTCATAAGATTTTGTGTCCATTTTTCTTGAGGGGGAAAGTATAATTGCTAATTTGCATATGTCTGTTTATTGTATTTGAATGAAATCTTAACTAAAAGCTCTGCAGCTAGAAATTTTCAGACACACATGTTTATACAACATCAAAAAGGTTTGAAGCAAGACTTAAAATGGAAAGTTCTCTCAATCAATATTCTGCATGCTGTTTTTAAACCACAATCTAAATTTCTGATCCTAAAATATATCTCATGGCAGACTGATACTGTCATCTAGGTAAAATTGCCCACAATTCACCTAGACATTAACCACAGTTCAAACTAGATTTTGGTAAAAAGTGCAGCCAAGTCACAGCTGATTTAAGGTGATCCCTTAGGATTTTCAAGACAAGAGACAAAGATGGTTTGCCATTGCCTGCCAATAGAGAAAAAAAGTTGTGAAAAAGTCTTAAGAGACCTTCTATAAACCTGAGATATTCCCAAACTCTTGTCTGGGAGAGTGGACACTACTGGCCTGCAATGGTGGATCAAACTCAGTATAGTGACTCTAAAGGATTCTGTCTCATCCAATGTTAGATGACCCTCTCTCTGAGTAACTCACAAAATCCACATGCAAACTTTGTTTATCTAATGCATTGAAAATTAGCAAATGTGCTCAAGTATATTTTAAATATTGCATAGGAAAGAAATAGTGCATTTAATTACAAAACATACCAAGCTCTCAGTTTACTGTTATTTTTCGGTGGGCTAACACCAGGGCTTTTTTTGAGCACGTCACAATGCCATTCTGGTTGCCTCAGGCAACATTCCAGCTGCTTTAGCTGGTATTCTGGCTCAGCCCTGACAGCTTCCCTGGAGCCCGGCTGGCCAGCTGGGCTCAGGTGGCTGAGCTGCCCTTGCACTGTGGCCTCCTGGTGCCCTGCTGACCAGCTGGGCTTGTGCGGCTGAGCCACACTGCTCAGTGGCCTCCCAATGCCCTACTGGCCAGCCAGACTCGTTTGACCAAGCTGCACTGCAAGGCGGACTCCCTGCTGGCTGGCTGAGCTCGTGGACTCAAGCTGCGGTGGTGGGATTGTTGCTGGCTGGGATTCCCCTCAGTGTTGCAGTTGAGGTAACTTTGTTGATACTCCTCCACTCCAACTGCATGAAATCTTCCTTCCTTCCTTCCTTCCTTCCTTCCTTCCTTCCTTCCTTCCTTCCTTCCTTCCTTCCTTCCTTCCTTCCTTCCTTCCTTCCTTCCTTCCTTCCTTCCTTCCTTCCTTCCTTTCCTCTGTGGAGCTTGAGTGGTGGCTGTTGTCTTCTGAAGGACTGCTGTTTGGATAAAGGTCTGGTGGGAGCAGCTGCAGCTTCTGCATGGAAGATGAGAAGGAGTGGCAGGTGGAAGTGGGGTGGCAGCCAGCAACCACCCATTCCACATACACTTGATTATCCCAGCTGGTATACTATAATATGCTAATAAGTGTGTGGTCTAATATGCTAATGAGTTAATATGCTAATATTAGGGGTTGTGGTCTAATATGCTAATGAGCTCCTGCTTGTCTTTTTCTACACCCCCCCCCCCGGCTAACACATACACAGTCTGGTTAATTGCATCATAGCAAGGAAAATGAACATCTCAGTTGAGCTGAGATTAATATCTTTTGAACTTTAGGCCACTTTTCCAGATGGATTGCATTTATTAGAGGGCTGTAACGTCTCCATCAAATTAAAACAAGTTGTGAAGTGCAAAACATCTAGGTAAAGACATGAGAATATTTAATAACAACAAGTGCATTAATTATGAAATAGAACAATCATGATTATTGAGAATTTAGCCCTGGTGGGTTCAATGGAAACTATCCTCCAACCAGAACTGCACCCTGAATTACCTAGGCTCTAATATACTTTCATTCCTGGTGCCACTTTCTCTTCCAGGGTTTAAGATCTTATCCCACAGTGTCCTCTTTTGGGGAGGGGGGGCTGTGTTTCTTTGAAGTTTATACATCTTCTGTATGCCTGCTTTCTTCCCCTATAATTGCCCCACAAAACTTAAATAAGTATTTTATGTCTTAATTGCATAATATAAATGTTTCTATGAAGAAAATTGTTTATTCCGCCACTATTTCTTTGACAAGTGTCAAATATATTCTGCAACAAAATTCTCACCTACACTGTAGATTTTTAAAAAAAAAAAAAATCAGGAAGTCAGCAAAATTATAATGTCCCCAAAACCACCAAACAAAGCTCTTTTGATATCTCTAAAGACATGAATGTCAGTGACAAGAAATAATTAAAATGTCAAGCACTGCATGAAATATTCATAATATGATTTTGGGAGATGAGTCAAGCATTGGAATTTATTGAAATCTGAATTCTATGACAATGTGAATTCCTGGGTTTGATGTTTGTATTGTTAACATGTAGTATATAGCAAGACAGCATCCATATTAAAATACTCTGGGAAAATACCCTTAGAGAAAAGAGAACACCAGACTCCATGTCCTTGAATATATGGAAGAATTTATTTTTAGTGTTGATCAATACATGAGTCTAAAGTTTAAGAAAAAAGGTGCAGTGAATACATGGTTACAGATTTACATGGTTACAGATCTACATGGCTACAACCTTCCCTATTGCTAAGCTTAGTTAGCCTGTCACATTAATAAAAGCAAAGCCATTATGTATATAGCAGCATGAGCAGTTATCTCACCTCTCCTAGGGTCTTCAGGTGGTTGTTAGGGGTGTGCATTCGGTTCAGCCAAATCGAAGAAACCTCCGAATCACCCCTGAATCAGAAATATACAGCACCGTATATTTCCGAATCCAATTGGAAACCATTATATGTATACTTTCGAATCAATATTGGGAAGTATATGGAAGTCCATAGAAAAGGCAGGAAATGAGCTTCTGCAGCCTCAGGGGAGATGCTTCCCGCCTTTGGAAGCCTTTTCCTGCCTCTCCCATAGTCTCCCTGGGATCAGGGAGGGAATGGGAGAGGAGCCCCAGCAGCCAATCCAAAGCATGCATTTGCAAAATGCATTGCAAATGCATGCTTTGCAGGGCTGTTGTGTAGCTGATCCCCCAGCCATCAGCAACATTGTTGTTTTTTTGTCTATGTCACGACCCGGACCTGCAGGTAGAGACGGGCAGCTGCGGTTGCCCTGGCAATCGGCCAGGACGCTGGCAGCCGGCTACGGTGCTTTCAGGGGCAGCTCCGACGTTATCTAGCAGTCCTAATTAGTCCCTACCATAAATCAGGCCAGCCGAAGGGAGGAGCAGAGCGCGTCGTCAAAGGAATGCAGTGGGTCAGAAGCCAGGAAACAAGCCGAATATATTCAAAGTACTTAAGCCAGTCCACAGAGCCAAAGCAGAGTCCAGTTTTCAGTCCAAGATTCAAGCCGGGTCAGGAGCATACACGGGTTCTCTCAGCAGGCAAGAGGGTGCAGGGCGTGGTCACGTCCGAGGAGGATCGTTCGTTGCCAGCACAGTTTGCCCTCAGGCCAGGACTACAGATATACTGTGCTGGCTTGTTAACTCGTTAGTACTCCGGGCTGAGATCTCTCCTCCCACGCATGCGTGCATCTCTCCGTCTGTTTCTAAACTCCTGTCGCCTCCTCTCACGTAGCCGGCTTACAGGAGGTGGAGATTCAGGAGGGGATGAGCTAGGGCCCGGTGTGGCCTGATCAGTTTCAGGTGGCTCCTGCTCTGAGTTAGCAAGGGCGGGGACTGAGCTAGGGCCGGTGTGGCCTGATCAGTTTCAGGTGGCTCCTGTTCTGGGTTAGCAAGGGCTGGGTCTGGTGCAGGCATGACACTATCCCCCCCCTCAGGCCCCCCCTCATCCAAGCCGCCTGGCTTATCCGGGTAGGCCGCATGGAATTGCCGGAGCAGGTCAGGGGCGTGCAGGTGGGTAGCTGGTTCCCAGGAACGATCTTCGGGGGGGTAGCCCTCCCAGTCCACTAGGTACTGGAGCTGACCTCGGTGCAGCCGGGAGTCCAGGATCTGATGGACCTCGTACTCCTCCTCCTCATCCACTAAAACTGGTGGTGGAGGTGGCGGTGGGGCGTCCCTGTTCGGGTCTGGCGCAGCTACGGGTTGGAGGAGGGAGCGATGGAAAACCGGGTGGATTCGGAGGTGGGCGGGAAGGTGCAGGCGGAATGCCACCGGGTTGATTTGCGCCTCGATGGGGAATGGGCCGACGAATCGAGCGGTCAACTTGGAGGACCGGCCAGGGGTCCGGAGATATCGGGTAGAGAGCCAGACGGAATCCCCGACCTTGAGGGGGGCTCCCTCCTGGCGATGCCGATCTGTGGCCAGTTTATAGGCGACTTTGGCGCGCTGGAGCTGGGCGCGCAGGAGGTCGTGGAGCGCGTGGAGCTCCTCGATCCGGTTGTCCGCTGCGGGAACATCGGTGGACGGGCCGAGCGGAGGGAAGAACCGGGGGTGCAGTCTGTAGTTGGCCGCAAACGGTGTGGTCTGCGTGGAGCTGTGGGCCGCATTGTTATACGCGAACTCGGCCAGGGGTAACAGGGAGGCCCAGTTATCCTGTTGGTAACTGGTATAGCAGTGCAAGTACTGCTCCAGGGTAGCGTTGGTGCGCTCAGTCTGGCCGTCGGTCTGGGGATGGTAGGCGGATGACAAGTGAAGCTCCGTCCCCAAGCCTTGCTGGAAAGCCTGCCAAAAGCGCGAGGTGAATTGCGGGCCCCGATCCGAGACGATCTGCTTGGGTGACCTGTGCAGGCGGAAGACGTAGTTCAGGTAGAGCTGGGCGGTTTCCGGCCCTGACGGCACTTTGGCGCAGGGGACAAAGTGGGCCATCTTGGTGAACAGGTCCACCACAATGAAAATGCAGGTGTGGCCCTGGGACCGAGGTAGGTCGACAATGAAGTCCATGGACACCACGTCCCAGGGACCGGTGGGAGTAGGAAGTGGCTGCAGGAGACCGGAGGGCTTGGCGGGTACGTTTTTAGCGTGACGGCAGACCTCGCATGACGCCACGTACCAACTGACGTCTGCTCGGACGCGAGGCCACCAAAAGTCACGGGTCAGCAGGTGGGCGGTTTTGTGTTGCCCGAAGTGGCCGGCCGGGGGTGCATCGTGGGTGAGGTGGAGGATGCGGGATCGGAGAGGTCCTGGAGGGACGTACAACTGCTCCCGATGGTAGAGCAGCCCATCCCTGGTGGTCAGTTCCCCGGCAGGGTCTGGCTGCGGGTCTTGCAGGTGCTTCTGGGCCCAGGGGTCGGTGGCCTGACTGGCCTGTATTTCGGCCACCAAGGCGGGTGCAGTCAGGGCGGCGGCAAAGACCGTGGGTGGCAGGATGCTAGCCTTGGGGGCTTCGGTAGTACCAGGGGTGTCATAGTCTGGCCGGCGGGACAGAGCGTCGGCTTTCTGGTTTTGGGTGTGCGGGATGTAGGAGATGGTGAAGTTGAAACGTGAAAAGAACAGGGACCACCGGATCTGTTGCTGGTTCAGCCGGCGGGTGGTCTGTAAGTGTTCCAAGTTCCGGTGGTCTGTGAATACTTGGACCGGGTGTCTTGCTCCTTCAAGGTGGTGCCGCCACACCTCGAACGCCACTTTGATTGCCAAGAGTTCTCTCTCCCATATGGTGTAGTTGCGTTCGGCGGCGGAGAGCTGCCGGGAGTAGTAAGCGCAAGGCTGCCAGGGCTGACTGGGGTCGTCCCGCTGGGAGAGCACGGCTCCGATGGCCACGTTGGAGGCGTCTGCTTCCACCATGAACGGCAAGCGGGGATCAGGGTACCGCAAGAGGGGACTGGAGGAGAAGCTGTGCTTGAGGTCGTGAAAAGCCTGGTCAGCTTCCGGGGTCCACTGGAAGGGTTCCTTGGGGCGGAGGAGCCGAGTCAAGGTCTTGGTTAGATCGGCGTAGCCAGCGATGAACTGCCGGTAGTAATTGGCGAAGCCCAGGAGGCGCTGGACGTCCTTCCGATTGTGAGGGGCCTGCCACTGGAGGATGGCGTCAACCTTCTTGGGATCCATTTGAGTTCCTTGGGGGGAGATGATATGCCCCAAGAACTCGACTGACGGGAGGTGGAAGGCGCATTTCTCTAGTTTTGCGTACAGGCAGTGAGCTCTGAGCCGCTGTAGCACCTGTCGGACGTGTTGGATGTGCTCCTGCTCAGAGGTGGAGTAGACCAAAATGTCATCCAGATAAATAATCAAGAACCGGTCCAGCAGGTCGCGGAACACGCCGTTCATGAACCGTTGGAACACGGCGGGGGCATTGGTGAGTCCGAATGGCATGACCAGGTGTTCATACTGGCCATACCTGGTACCAAAAGCGGTCTTCCATTCGTCTCCGGCTTTGATGCGAACCAAGTTGTAGGCCCCTCGAAGGTCGAGCTTGGTGTAGATGGTGGCCCCTTTCACGTGGTCAAGGAGCTCCGGAATCAGTGGAAGCGGGTAACGGTTCCGGATGGTAATTTTGTTGAGTGCCCGGTAATCATTGCAGAGCCTCAAGTCCCCGGTTTTCTTCTTTACGAACAGGACGGGCGAGGACAAGGGCGAGGTGGAGGGTCGAATGAACCCTCGGGCCAAGTTCTTCTCCAAATACTCCCGTAGGGAAGCCAACTCCGGGTCCGCCATGGGGTAGAGGCGGCCTGCTGGTAGCGGGGCGCCGGGCACTAGGTCAATGGCGCAATCATAGGGCCGATGTGGGGGAAGCTGGTCTGCTTCTTTTTCGTCGAAGACGTCTGCAAACTCCTGGTAGGGAGCTGGTAGTGTGGTGGCGGCCCCTAGGAGGCTGGTGGGGAGCGAAGAGCTGGGTCGAGCATCAGGAGACACCGGAGCCGGGTCTGGTTGTAGCGTGGAGCACGACGCAGGGGCCCCGGGAAATTGCAGTTCTCGTTGCACCCAGTCCACGTGAGGATTGTGGGCCTGGAGCCAGGACAGGCCTAGGATGACAGGGAAACGTGGCATGCGGGAAAGGTCAAAGGTTTGTTCCCCTTGGTGTTGCTGGACCCATAGGGCGAGTGGTTGGGTCTCGTGGCGGACGGGTCTAGAGCGCAGCAGGCGACCGTCCACGACCTCGACCAGGGTAGGGGTCTTCTTTTCCCGGATGGGGATGCCATGTTTCTTGGCGAAGAGGTGGTCCATGTAGCAGCAGGCGGCCCCTGAGTCCAGCATGGCATGCACGAAGATCCACCGGCCGTCAGGGAGCTGCAGACGAATCGGGACCAGGAACGGGGTAGGTGGGGGATCGACGGAGCTGGAGGCCCTCAAGAAATGCCCCAGGTCAGGGGCTCCAACTAGACCTGGGGCTGGCCTTTTACCGGGCCAGCGGAGCTTGCGGGGCGCTGTGCTTTGGCTGGACAGGTACTTGCAAAGTGTCCAGCTCCGCCACAATACAGGCACAGGTTGTGGGTGCGCCGACGGGTCTTCTCCTCGGGAGTCAGGCGAGGGCGGGTGATGCCCAGCTGCATGGGTTCCGCAGCGGGGGGAAGAGCCAGGGAACCCGGCGGTGGAGCAGCGGTGGGGACCCTCGCTGGGGCGTTGCCTCCTTTCTGCTTCTGGCGGCGGCTCTGTAGCCGCCCATCAATGCGCATGCACAACCGGATCAGGTCTTGTAGGGCGGCTGGTCGGTCGCTGCGGGCCAGTTCGTCCAGGATGGCATCAGAGAGTCCCTCCGTATACTGGTCCACCAGGGCAGCTTCATTCCAGGCCAGGTCCTGAGCCAACAACTGGAATTCAGTGGTGTAGTGGGAGACAGAGTTTTGGCCTTGTTGCAAAGTCCGTATCTTGCGGTTGGCCGTCTCAGCTCGCACGGGGTTGGCATAGGCAGCCGTGAAATGTGCCTTGAAACGGGGGTAATCTGCTAACAGCGGTGAAGATTCCAGCAGTAGGGGAGTGGCCCATTTGGCCGCTTGCCCTTTAAGCAGGCTCAAAACAAAACAGACCTTGGTCTTGTCTGTAGGGAAGTCGCCCTGCCTTATCTCCATGTACAGTTCACATTGAGCAAGGAAGGCAGGGAATGCTTCCAGGCTTCCTTCAAACTTGTCAGGAACACTCACCGGGCAGCGGGAGCGAGGCGCGGCTGCAGCAGCCAGAGCTGTAGCATTGGAAGCAGTCTGTTGCTGGAGTGTAATTACAGCCTGCGTCAGCTGTTGCACTTGGTCGAGAAGCCCCGACAGGGGGTCCACGCCTCCTGCCGCTTGGTCAGTCATGGGGGAGCCGGGTGAGTTATATGGGTGCTGGCAAGCTGTTACGACCCGGACCTGCAGGTAGAGACGGGCAGCTGCGGTTGCCCTGGCAATCGGCCAGGACGCTGGCAGCCGGCTACGGTGCTTTCAGGGGCAGCTCCGACGTTATCTAGCAGTCCTAATTAGTCCCTACCATAAATCAGGCCAGCCGAAGGGAGGAGCAGAGCGCGTCGTCAAAGGAATGCAGTGGGTCAGAAGCCAGAAAACAAGCCGAATATATTCAAAGTACTTAAGCCAGTCCACAGAGCCAAAGCAGAGTCCAGTTTCCAGTCCAAGATTCAAGCCGGGTCAGGAGCACACACGGGTTCTCTCAGCAGGCAAGAGGGTGCAGGGCGTGGTCATGTCCGAGGAGGATCGTTCGTTGCCAGCACAGTTTGCCCTCAGGCCAGGACTACAGATATACTGTGCTGGCTTGTTAACTCGTTAGTACTCCGGGCTGAGATCTCTCCTCCCATGCATGCGTGCATCTCTCCGTCTGTTTCTAAACTCCTGTCGCCTCCTCTCACGTAGCCGGCTTACAGGAGGTGGAGATTCAGGAGGGGATGAGCTAGGGCCCGGTGTGGCCTGATCAGTTTCAGGTGGCTCCTGCTCTGAGTTAGCAAGGGCGGGGGCTGAGCTAGGGCCCGGTGTGGCCTGCTCAGTTTCAGGTGGCTCCTGTTCTGGGTTAGCAAGGGCTGGGTCTGGTGCAGGCATGACAGTCTACTTGGGTATCCAAGTAAACACTATTCTCTGGCCAATCACAGAACAGTGGTATTTTTTGAAACTGCTCTGTGTAGGGCCAGAGAACCTTTTTAAGGAGTCTGCCTGGCTGGACTCCATTCCATTGCTGCTGTGTTGGTGTTGGTGTGTGAGAGAGATTGTGCTGTGCTGGCCCTTGGCTTCAGCTGCTGCTGCTGCTGCTGCTCTCTGTCAGCCTTGCCTGACCTGCCTGGAAAAGAGAAGACATCTAAGGTAAGACAGTCTTGGGGTTCTTGTTTTTATTTTAGTAAAAGGACTTTTTAAGACTCAGAGTCGCTTTACTTATCCAGATTTGGGTGGGTGGATACTGGGTAGCTTATTTGGGATTAGGGTTAGAGGGTTCTGCTGGGGGTGGGGGCCTGGGGTGGGGGGGTTGCCAATTTGCCTATATCTTACTTTAGTGAGAGGACTTTTAAAAGTGCAATGTCCTTTTACTTTTCCTGGTTTGGGTGGCTTGGATTTCTTGGGGTTAGGGTGTTTTTTTGAGGAAGGGTTGGTAAAGTTCCTGTATTGTTAAAAGTCAAGTTTTTTACTGTTTTAAAAGGATTCTGTGTTTGATTTGTTGCTGCTGTGTTGTGCTGCTGTTGTTCCTTTTCTCTTCTGGTTCTTGGGGGGGGGGCGTTTGGCCTAATTTTCATTGTTAAAAAGGTCACTTTTTAACAGTTGAGTTTCTTGGCCTTTTCTCAGTGATCTGTTTTGGTTCTGTTGTTGTTGGTTTTGCATCCTGTCCTGTTGTCCCTTTTCCTGGTTTTGCTTTGTTTGTTTGTTTGTTTTTGGTTTTTTTGGGGGGCGGGTTGTTGACTGATTTGGCCTGAGGTTTTTTATTGTTGAAAAGGTCACTTTTTTAACAGTTGAGTTTCTTGGCCTTTTCTCAGTGATCTGTTTGGATCTGTTGTTGTTGGTTTTGCATCCTGTCCTGCTGTCCCTCTTCCTGGTTCTGTTTTTTTTTTTTTTTGGCGGGGGGTTAAAAGTTAAGTTTATTTCTGTCATATTTTGGTTTTTTTAAATTACCTCTGGTTGGTGTGGGGGTTGGTGTGTGCGTTGTGTGGGGTGGGTCACTTTCATGTTTTTATAGAGTTATTTTTGGAGTCTGAAGGTGCTTTCAGTTTGACTAGGGCCACTAAATAGGCTGCTCTACTAATAAGGGTGTTTTAAGAGATTGAGTTTTTGGAATTTTTTTTAAAAAATAATCCAGTTTAGGGCTTTATCTTCTTTCAGAATTCAACTAGGCCAGATAGGGGCAATTTAAAAAGATTTTAGGTTTCTCATAAAAGGCAGCGTGACTACTAGGCCACATCAGGCTCCCTCTTAAAGAGACTAGGGTTGCAGTGCATCTTGCTTTCAGCCACTGAAAGCTGGTGCATACCTAGATTTCCACAGGGTAAACCACAGCTTCTCTCTAGTTATAGGGGACACCTGATTTCTGGTTTGCAAGGAAATCTGGTTTGTCCCAGTATCTAGTTAGGAGAAGTTTAACTAGGAGGATATAACAAGGATTGCCTTCATCTCAAGGTAGCCTTTAAAAAACTGTAGCCAGGTGGAGGCAGGATCACCTTGTTGGTATATGAAGTCTGCTGTGAAAGCATGGTTAGATTATGAGCTATCAGAATGACAGGTGTCACATGACAGGAGTCACAGGATTGCTGTGGCTGATGCAACCAGAACTGGTAATAGCTGGACTTTCTAAGGGAGTCACAGTGAGTCAGCAGAATTAGCTGATTGGTGGACTGGACTATATAACAGCTGAATAGCCAGCATGCTATCTCTCTCGATGTGGATGAAGGACTGGCGAAGCATTCTGTTACTCAGGACTGTGTTTGTATATATCTTCACTTCTGTAAATTATTTGTGTAATACACAGTTTGTTCTGGAAGAAACTGGTGTGTTGGCTCTTCTTGCTGGTGTTCCTACCTCTAGGAGACTTCACGGTGTGGTCTGGGAGCACTCTGCACACACTCCAGCCGACAGGGTTATGGGCCCAATCTGTGCGCTGTGCAGATAAAACCAGAAGTCTGTTCCTTGGTGTGGAGGTTTGTGGAGAGTGGAGAAGAGCCATGCTGTCACAGAAAGTGAATGAATGAGTCGCAGGAGAGTGCTGATGACTTGTTGCTGTCCTTATCGTTGAGTGACAAGGAGGAGGACAAATTCCAGTTGTCTGTGGAAGGTGGAGAGATGGCTCAACCACTGGCTGTACTGGTTGAAAAGCTAACTTCAGTGAATTATATGGTTTGGGCTCTGCGTATGGAGTTTTTCCTGAAGAAAGAAGGGCTCTGGTCGTTTGTATCTGCCCCCCCCCCCCCCCGCTGCTCCAATGGCTAATGAGGTTGCTCAAAAGCAGAAGGCTCTCGCACATATCATCCTCAGCGTGGGGGATAATCAGTTGATTTATGTGAGAGGGAAGGCTACTGCAAAAGAGGCTTGGGACGCACTTTGAGGAATTTATTTGCACACCACTGCAGGGTCTCTCATGGCTTTAACATGCCGGATGTATTTCATGCTGATGGTTTCAGGTGGCTGTGTAAGAGAGCACATTAAAGCTCTCACAGACTGTTTTGTGGAGCTGGAAACCAGAGGAAAAGTCGTGGCTGCTGAAGACAGAGTGTACATTCTGCTTTCGTTGCTTCCTCCAGAGTTTTCTCAATGGATAACAGCGCTGGAATCTGTGGATACTACCATTCTGACCATGGAGTATGTTTGTGCCCGTATGTATGACTTCCAAGACAGGCTGTCTGCAGTTTCCTTTTCTGGGAGTGGAGCCAGCACACCTGCTGGTGGGAGTAATCCGAAGGCCGTGCCGAGTCAGAGGGTCATTGCTAAGCAGCAGCAGCAGGAGGTCAGCTCAGTTGCTCTACACGTGAGGAAATGTTATCGGTGCGGATCGGCTTCTCACATCAGGCGGTTCTGTCCAGAGGCTGGAAAACAACAGAAGAGGACATCTCTGCAGAAACCAGTGAACTGTGAGCAGGCCAGGCTGGTGACTACAAGAGCAACCACACAGGGGTCTGTTTGGCCAGTGGACTCAGGAGTGACTAGTCATATTTGTACCTCTAAGGCTTTAATGAAGGGTGCTCGGCAGTCTGTGTTGTCACATGTTAATCTTGCTGACGGGTCTGTTTCTGAGGTAATTTGTGATGGCTGGGTAAACTTTCCAGCACTGGGTTGTGACCTGGAAGGAGTGCTGTGAGTTCCAGCATTGAAATCAAATCTGTTAAGCATTAGCTTGTTAGCTAAAGCAGGTTTTGAGATAACACAGAGTGTCAAGTGTCTAGAGGAGGGAAGGTCCTCATGAAGGGAAAATTGATTGATAATGTATATGTGGTGGGGAGTGAGCCTGTTAAGGCAGATCAGGCGTCAAGTGTGTGCCCACACGATTCATGTTTACACCTCCTGCACCGGAGACTTGGGCATTCAAGTTTTCATACCATTAGTAAAACTCTTTCATTGCTGCCAAGTGCATCAGTAAAATCTTGTAAGGCATATCTAGATTGCCAAGTGTGCAAAAAGGTTAAAAGTAAGGCATTCTCTGTTGCCAAGGAGAGCACAAGAGTGTCTGACAGGCCTCTAGCTTTAGTTCATGCCAACATAATTGGGCCATTTCCCAAGAGTTATTCTGCTAATTGGTATGCACTTGTAATAATAGATGATCACACTAGATATTGTTGGTCATTTACACTGAAGCAAAAATCTGAAGTGTTTCAATGTTTCAAGCAATGGGCTAAAAGAGTACAGAAGCAACTTGGGTTACAACTGCTGGCCCTACAGTCAGACAAAGGGGGTAAATTTATGTCAAATCAATTTGCTACATGGTTTAAGCACCAGGGGATTGTGCATAGGGTGGCTAATCCTGCAACACCTGCAAAAAATGGTGTGGCCCAAAGGAAAGGCGGAATATTACAGACGATGATGTATGCCATGCTAGAGGATTCATCTCTTCCTATTTCATTCTGGGCTGAGGCATTCATGGTAGCCACATTCTTGAGTAATAGATTGTGGACTAAAGCCATAGACAATATCCCATATAAGGTCATGTTCAACAAGGAACCTAGCCTGGAGTTCCTTAGAGTGTTTGGTTCAGAGGCCTACGTTAATATACCTCTGAAGTTGAGAAAGAAAGGAGGTGCCAGATCCAGGAAATTAATGTTTCTGGGGTATCAAACCAATATGAAGTCCTATAGATTCAGTGACACTGACAAGAAACTTACGTTCAGTAGATCTGCAAATTCCAGTGAGCATAGCAATTGGTCTAGGATTCATGGTACTAGAGGTAATACACATGTATTGTTACCACTGTCTGAAGACAGTCATGAGTCAAATTCTTCACAATTGCCTATTGTAGTGAA
The DNA here is from genome assembly GCF_032191835.1 of Heteronotia binoei. Classification (NCBI taxonomy): domain Eukaryota; kingdom Metazoa; phylum Chordata; class Lepidosauria; order Squamata; family Gekkonidae; genus Heteronotia; species Heteronotia binoei. The sequence continues at coordinate 70,591,460 of NC_083228.1, read as the reverse complement.
AGAGGAAGTGTCTGAGGGTAAGCAAAGTACCAGCCAAGAGCCTAGAGTATCATCTAGGAGTACGAAAGGTGTGCCTCCTGTAGGTTATGGTTTTGAAAGCAGTGTAAACCATGTATTCGTGACTGCACCTGAGAGTTATTGGGAAGTGTTAACTCTGGCAAATGCAGAGAAGAAAGCTTGGCTGGAAGCCATGGAGAAGGAGTATTCTTCTCTGTATAAAAATAAAGTGTTTTCTCCTGTAGGGAGGCTGGAAGGGAAAAATATACTTTTGAGCTGATGGGTCTGTGAAAAGCTTGTAGCACATGTGACTCAGAATTCAGTGCATTAAATGAATGCATGTTAAATCTGGAATGGATTCTGCAATTGTTAAAAGATCTAAATGTGATATGTACCTTACCAATTACAGTGTTTAATGACAGTTCTGCTGCAAAACAGTTAGCTGAAAATTTATGTGCAAGAGGGAGGAGTAAGCACATTCTCATTAGATACTACAATGTAAAGGAGTCGGTTACTCGTGGACTTATAATGTTACAAAAATGTTCCACGGAAAACAACATTGTTGATTTGTTTACCAAATGCCTGTATACTGAAAGGCATGTAAAACTAACTGAATTATTAGGCATGCATTCACTAGCAGCCTAGGAGGTGTGTTGGTATATGAAGTCTGCTGTGAAAGCATGGTTTGATTATGAGCTGTCAGAATGACAGGTGTCACAAGATAGAAGTCACAGGGCTGCTGTGGCTGATGCAACCAGAACTGGTAATAGCTGGACTTTCTAAGGGAGTCACAGTGAGTCAGCAGAATTAGCTGATTGGTGGACTGGACTATATAACAGCTGAGTAGCCAGCATGCTATCTCTCTCGATGTGGATGAAGGACTGGCAAAGCATTCTGTTACTCAGGACTGTGTTTGTATATATCTTCACTTCTCTAAATTATTTGTATAATACACGGTTTGTTCTGGAAGAAACTGGTGTGTTGGCTCTTCTTGCTGGCGTTCCTACCTCTAGGAGACTTCACGGTGTGGTCTGGGAGCACTCTGCACACACTCCAGCCGACACACCTAGTCTCCTAAACTTTACCAGACTATTACTACCCAACCCAAAGAAGGACAGCTTAGGGACCAAAAAAGCAAACAAACAAGTTTTGGTGGGAGAGTTTTTAAAAAGAAGTCAGGGCATCTTTTAGTTCAGGGTACAGTGTAGTGAGTTAGGTTTGTAAAAACCTCACTCTCAGTTCAGGTTGTGTGAGACTGGCCAAGGATGACATGAGTGACAGGTAGCAGAAGAGGTGCCCTGGGGGCAAGGCCAAGGAGAAGACTAAAGGGGTGGAGGGGAGGGGGAGGACCCAGGTTTCCCCCTCCACCTGTGTGTAGGGCCACTCCACAGCCACCTTCCAGCACTCCGACCTCTGGCCAAAGTGTGATGATGAAGAAGGCCCGCCTTGGGCCCTTCATGAAGGCTGCTGCTGGGACGTCCCCAGCAGAGGTGCCATTAGGGGATGGCACTGAGCAGGGGTCTGCTGCTGGGTAGTCTCTCCTCCAGCTGATGTCAGTCGGCCTCAACAGCCGGAGAAGGGGCAGCAAGAGCAGTCCTCTCTGGAGATGAGCTTTGGGAACAGCTTTCTGTCCAAAACGATCATCCCAAGGAGGGTGCAGAGTGTCGTGCAGGAGCCGGAAGAGAAGCTGGTTGAGAAGGACTAGCCCCCAGCAGTCCAGGGGATGGCCAGGAGTGGAGGCTGCATGGGGTGGAGGGGGTGCCTCCATCTTCGCCCATTTCCCCCAGGCGGCCAGCCCCTCCTGCCACCCTGAGACACGATGTGTCTTCTCCAAGCACCTCACAGGAGGTGGAATCGGACACCCAAGCTGCTGGTCATACACCACTGAAGTCTGGAAGCATTTCCGACTTACAGAAGACCCACGCTATGCGCAGTGCCAGCTTTGCAGGATCCGGGTCAGTCGTGGGTGGGACTCTGCCCACCTGACTCTGGGGGGGATGCAGAACCACCTGCAGAAGCACCACCAGGTGGTGCTTCTTAAGGGGGAGAAGCAGGTTGGTGCTGGGATGCCCAAGCAGCCAACACGACCCATTCAGGAGGTCTGTCCCATCGCCACTACCTCCAGAGCTCTCCAGGAGAGTTCCATGACAAGGCAGGAATGCCAGCTATCTCTGCCTGAGATATTTGGTGGGGATGGCACCTGTGTGACTAGAGGGGGAATCAAGTAAGGCAGGAGGGTAATTACCTGGAACCTTGCCAGGTCGGTCGCCATGGGCTTCCATTTTCAGTAGTCGAGAATCCTGGGGCACTAGGGTTGTGCCTGTATCCTCTCTTGGCCTGCGCTTGAAAGGTGGTTGTAAAACACTCTCCCACTAAACATAGACTAGAGTACAAATACAGCCCCAAAACTCACTCACAAATTGATTGGCAGTGCACCCCTCCACCCCTCATCCATCCCGAAACCAAAAGTGAATGCTGGTTTAAAATCTGCAAAGCAATCCAAATTTCCCCAGTCCCCATCCACACATGCCTAATAATACTGAAAGGGCCATTGCAGCCCCCAACTATAACCAACAGCACCCACAGACCCAGCCAGGATAACCCAGTTTTTTTTTTCAGGGGCAGGAGGAAGAAAGAGGGAGATGCCAGTGATGATGACAGGCAGCCAGCAGCTATACCAATGCTGAGGTCCCTCTTAACGGGACAGTGATAGCTGGTATGTTGCTGCTGAGCTGAGAGAGAAGGAATGATTCCCTTCCTCTCACAGAATCTGAGGCCCTCCCAATGATCTTCCTCATTTGGGGTGCAACTCTGGTTCTCCTCCTCATGGTGCACCCTGGGTAACACAAAAGAACCTGGACCAGCCAACCATCCATCACTCAAAGTAAGTCTAAATGCTTCTTGCTTTATGTCAGATACAGAATGATGTGGAGCTAGGTGTACTCCTCTGCTTCTTTGTTTGAGAGTTGTGTTGTTTGGGACAGGGCTGGAGAGCTGGCATCTGTAGATTGCATGTTCGTTGGCAGGGAAGCTGGCATCTGGGTGAGAGACCCAGAACCAGCATGCTTGTTGTGCTTGGCCAGCTCTCCCCATGTTGTTTGGGGCAGGGCTGGAGAGCTGGCATCTGGGTTTGCTGCAGCCAGGTCTGTAGAGAAGACCTTGAGCAGATTGTGTTTTGTGTGGCAGTGAGATTGGCAACTGGGTTTATATTGGTCCCAGGCTAGCAGATTTCATAGAGTAGATAGATGGATGTAGTGCATTTGGGTTCTATAGAAATTCTCTGGTGTGAAGTTAGGTTTGGCTTTGGGTGCTCCAGGAATTGGACCCCCTTGTCCAATTTTTTTTGGCCGTGTGGGTTTTGTGTGGGACAGTGCCCTGAAGCTGCACAGCAGTTTGGGGTGCTCTCCTCAAAACCCCCTGCTCCGCAGAGTCACTTTTCCCACGACAATTACAGTGGGGCAAGTGGCTCTAATTGGTTGTTTCTCACCATTGGGAACAGTGTTCCTTTTTGGGGTGCCCATAGATGGGTGCAGTCTTTTTGGGCCAGGGGGGTTGCATGCGGGGGAGTCCCCTGAAGCTGCCCTGGAGTTTTGGGGCCTCTCCCTCAAACCCCCCTCTGGCCAGAGCCACTTTTCCCACAGCAGTTATAGTGGAGGAAGTGGCTAATTGGGCTTTCCCCAGCATTGGTGGCAGTGGGCCTTTTGGGGAGCGCAAAGACAGGGACCCCCTGGCCCAATCTTTTTGGGACTTGGGGGTTTTTGTAGGGGAGAGTCCCCTGCAGGTTCTCTGCAGTGTTGGGGGGCTCTCCCTCAAATCCCTTGCCCCCCAGTAGCCTCTAATTATGCCCTATGTTGCCATTGATTTCAATGGCCCATACGTATAATGGTGGGATAGGGGCACCCTTTTTAGGTGCCCCTGGAATGGGACCCCCTGGTCCAATCTTTTTGGGACCTGGGGGGTTTGTAGGGGAGAGTCCCCTGCAAATTTGGGGGCTTTCCCTCAAACCGCCTCCCCTCCAGGTGGCTTCCAATATACCCTATTTTGCCATTGATTTCAATGGCCATAGGGTATAATGGGGCTGTATATTCGGAAATAGCTGTACATCTACCATATATAAGGCTATTCCGAGTACCGGTATTTGAAAATATATGGTATTCCAAATATTTTGGCCCCGTATATTTCTGAATCCAATTCCGAATTATTATTATTTTTTTGCACACCCCTAGGTTGTCTATGAAGAGATGGAGGAGTCAAGGTTTCCCCAAAAGCTCCTACCTTTACTGAATTTTCCCTCCATTTTTCTACACTTTTCCAAAGTATCTGACTACCTCTTCTGGCCAATCAAAATAAGAAGACCATCTTTGGCTGTCTCCTGGCTAGAAAATCCCAAATTATCACTATATTTTGGAATTTACCAGGGACCTCTTCCAGGGACTTTTTCCAGTGTCCTTTCCAGTAACAAGAGCCCTTTTATGTAAGAAATATATATATTTTTACTAGCAAATGTCAGTCTGACCCTTATTCATATTCTTGGCCCTTTAATTCCTCCCCTAAGTATTGGAGGTTTCAGAGAGCTCAGAAAACTCTGGAAATCTTTATTTTGTGTCAGAGGATCCATTTTGAAGACCCATCACTTAAGAGTCATTCTTATTATATAAGTACAGATATTTTATCTTACATAGTATAGAAAGTACATTTCATAAACCGTGAATACATCATAATATTCAATAAAAGTAATACTTGTGTATGTATATGTGTTCATAGGTATGTATTCTTACCTATATGTGTTTATATGCGTATATGCTCTCACTAATATCTATCTCACTACTACTAAAATATTCTCTCTGACTCTCTGTATTCTAACTCTTCTGCAACTAAATAACTTGATTAGCTATGCTTAGATTCCTTCTAATCAGCTCAGACCCATCTATAGCTCTCTAAATCTTCCTACTTCATACAATATATGTCTATGTACTATAGTGCTTCCCCTAACATTATACATATGTGTAGCATTTGAATATTTAACTAAATTCTATACAAATCTGTTAAAAATCCTTTTCAAGAAAATTATTCACTGTTTGTGGCCTGAAAATGAACTCTAAAAACAACTCTCTCTCTTTTCCCCCTACCTCTTACTATCCTAGTATAACGTTGGTTCATCTCCCTTTGGAGATTCCTCTTGATCTACTCAACATTAGGAGATAACTTTTACATCCCTCTTTTCCCCAACCTTCCCGCAACAGTTTATGTATAAAATCCTTCCCCTGTCCTAAAGCTCCTATACATAATTCTCTAAAACTCTGGCCACATGTCTCCTGTATAGTTCAGTCCTTGCATTTTCTTAACTGAATCACTCTCCATATTTGAGGAAAATCAAACAGTCCTTCCAAATCCATCCGGAATCATCAGGTCGTCTTGACCTGTTTCATCATTGACAACTTGTTTTTGATTCCTGATAACACCAATGTTCTTGTTTTCAACCATTTCATAAGAAAGAGCTGACACATGTTTCCAGATGTTTTGTAGACAGAAAAACATATTTCCACGCCAACTCAACAGATAACTTCAGTTCATGCTTGCTGAGAGACCAGACTATAACCTTGCTTGCTGGAGGCCAGGCTTTAAGCACCAAAAGCCATATAGAGAAACCATATAGAGACAATTAGCAGTATGAAGAGCTTAGTTTTATTTTACTTATCTGAAAGGAAGCCATTTTAATGCTCAAGAGGCAGATTGATGCATTTTTGGTTTATTGTTAACAAAACTATGCTAAGCAAGTTAAGTAAGGAGGAACTTGTACTCTGATTCCTCAACAGCAATTGCTTTGCCTCGGGATTTCTGTTTGAGCCAGCTCAAGCAATCAATTCTCCACCAGTTGTTGTGCGGGTGCCTTTTGATCTGCAGCTACCTCCCATTGCCCTCATGATGTTTGGTGTTTTGGAGATCTGATCACTGGTGTTTTGAAGATCTAGTTGCTGCAAGGAGAATGGGAGGTAGCCAGGGATCAAAATGTGCCTGTGCAGCAACTGCTGAGGAATCAATCACTTGAGCTGGCTCAAGCAGAAACTTGGGGGCAAAGCAACTCCCAGTAAGGAATCCGTCTCCATATGTAAAGGAGAACTGACTAGAATGGGCAGTTCTTTCTCTTCAGCAACATGGGAGAAAAGAATAGTATGTCTCAGTTGTGCTGTCCCCACCCCCCCTCAACTTGTCATTCTTTAACATAGTTTTCTTCTAGCCTAGTTTTTTTACACACAAAATGTGCAGTCTTCACAATTAGTAATTATTTCTTCATTAATTTAACTATATCCTGTGATGAGATATCCTGTCCTTCTTCCTCTTTCCCACAGCAGTTTGTAACATGTAAGTACCTCACTCTCCCAGCTGATTTTTCAAACTTAAAAAAAAAAACATTGGTAGGAAAAATCTGAAATGCAGGGATATAGTTTGCCATAGGAAAGAGCCCCTTGGTGCAGAGTGGTAAGCTGCAGTACTGTAGTCCAAGCTCTGCTCAGGACCTGAGTTTGATCCCAGCAGAAGCTGGGTTCAGGTAGCCAGCTCATGGTCGACTCAGCCTTCCATCCCTCAGAGGTCGGTCAAATGAGTACCAGTTTGCTGGGGGTATGACTGGGGAAGACCATGGCAAACCACCCCATAAAAAGTCTGCCTTGAAAACGTAGTGAAAGCAATGTCACCCCAGAGTTGGAAACGACTGGTGCTTGCACAGAGGATTACTTTTACCTTTAATTTGCTGTAATGTAGACAGTTCAACAGATTCTTTTAATCTGTAGCTCAACAGGGTTTCCATTAGCATTCGTTTACTGATCTCTGCTGGGCAGTCTGCCTGTCATTTGTTTCTTACATGTACCCTGGGTGTTTTTTCTATCTTCTGTTACTCTGAGACTCTACTATCTATCTTTGCCTAGGCTGCTATACTCTTTGGAAACCTTGCATTATAGGTCCTTTATCAAATGTTTCTCAAAACAAGTTGAATTTCTTATCTTTTGTAAGAACTGCTTAAGCAGTTGTGTGCAAGACATGGCTATATGGTGAAAAGTTATCTTGCTTACTTGTAGCCTGTGCAGTTTGCACTCTGATGCTCAGATGCCTCTCCAGGTAGGAGAAAGCAGCTGTGAAACTTGTCATTATTGGTTTGAGTTCAGTTGGAAATCTGTCTACGAGAAAACTTGACTTTCATACATGAACTAACTGGCTGGTAGGGTTGCCAGATCCAGGTCGGGAAACTCCTGGAGATTTGGGGATGGATCCCAGGGAGGGCAGGATATCAGTGTGGTACAGTGCCACAGAGCCCACCTTCCAAGGCAGCCATTTTCTACAGGGGAACTGATCTCTGTAGTCAGGAGATCTGGGGTATCCCCAGGTCCTATTTGGAGCATCCCTACTGGCTGGTATAAAGTGTAAGGAAATTTTTTGAGAACCAAGACAAGGTAACACATTCTTAAAGAGGCACCCAAAAGATATTAGCTTTGTTTGGAAAATTCTACCAGGCAGAAAGAATGATTTTTATTATGGAGCAAAAGAGTGTAGAGTCACTTTATTTGGCTAACTTTATGAGCTACTTTTTTCCAATTTTAGGGTACATTAGATTTTGTTAAACTAGAATGTGTTTATTACATATTTTTATTTTTCCTTTGCTGAGCATGTTGTATACATGCCTCTGTTTTCATTTTTCATTGTTTTTTTCATATTTTATTATATCTGTGCTGATCTGTGAGCTTTTCACAATCTCACAGAAAAACCTCCTGTGGTCTGTGCTAACTTGAGATTTAAGAGGTTTAAAAAAACCCTTTCTGAATATAAAACTGCCAAGAAAATCCTGTCTTCCAAGGACTTATCTCACACCCAAAATAAATAGTATAAGATGCTAGGAAAGAACTTCTGGAACTATTGTATAAAGCATTTTGAGAGGCAGTTGATTTGGTCTTTAGGAAAAAAAACAGGTGTCTTTCGGCATCTTAAAGATGAAAATATTTTATCCAAGCATAGGTTTTTGCAGACTGCAGCCCAATTTGTCAGATGCCAGCAGGCAAAGGCTGAAAAATAGATCTCCCTGTTGACCAATACCAACCTAAGCAGAATGTCACCCTTCTGAGTCCCTGAACTTTAGTGGATTTAGAAGAGCATAATTCTGTTGAAGATTGCATAGAATATCTGCTAATTTAGGTAGCAGGATAAATTCCTCCCTAAATGAAACAAGGAAGCCTGTGGAGGCTATTTTATTAAAGCATAATTCAAACTTTAACACTTCTGTACTGGGACAAAGAAGAATATATAACTTCAGACTTGAGGTGGAAGCTTCCTGCTATTTGGTTTTGTTAATTTCGTTCTTTTAACAAATTGTACTGTGTTTAAGATGTAAACTACTTTGAAAACTCCTATTGAAAAGCAACAGACAATAGTAGTAAATTGTTTTTAATCTTTCGTGAACTTTGACATGACCTAATCAAAAGGTAATTACATTGCAATTTTGTTTCTGTAATGAATTACCTGTTATGCTGCTTCTCCACCCACCCACCCCTTTCTATCTATTTTGAGGCACAGCATCAATGCAATACAGTATGAGTGATGTTTAACAGGGCTCTGGAGGCTCATCTTATTTTATACTGATCTATCAAAGCTGCTGGGAGAAGTTAATCCTATAAGCAAGGGGAACCAAAGTAGAAACGATCAGTGCCAAGCTTTGACGTCTATCGTATGCTTTTCTGATCAGCTGTCTTCGGCAGACATAAAAGGCTGATTGGCCATAAGCATCTGTGTTCATTTGACAGGGAGAGATCAACACAGGAATATTTTATATATAAAAAGAAACTATCTGAAGGAAAAGGCATTTTTATGCCATTGATGTTCTTTAGATCAAGCTGACACAATATGAAATGCTGACCAAAGAGTCCCAGTGGCACAGCTGTAACAGGAGTACCAGCACTGTTGTTGAGTCTTGAAATGCCTGTGCCAAGTTTGTATACTCAAGTTACCTCTCTCTTTGTATATCTTCTGCACCACAGCTCAAGGCAAAAGCTGCTCTGCAGTATGGGCAGAAATGCCTGCAAATTATTCTTCTGAGAACAGCTGCTCTTGCTTGAATCAGTAAAAATACTTGTCAGGATCATTGTATGAAGTCCCATGTGATGGACTGTCCATAAAACAGGTTCCCTAGTGCAGCTATTTCAGAGATCTGGGAGGTAAAGAGTTAATACCTCACGGTAATGCAGAGTTTGATTGACATGCTTTTTCCTGCATGCATCCTCCCCATTGGACAGTGCCAGATGAGGAGAACCTCTTCTTCTTTTAAGAACTTCTTCTTTTAAGAGAAGCTGAGTGCAGATGAAATGTGTCTTTTGGGGCTGTTTGTGATCTCTGGCGGGACAGTAGCCAGACAGCTGAAGTTGGTATGTCTGTCCGAGGCAGACCTCAGTTCAGGCTGGAGCAAACCAGAAGCTCTAAATTCCCCCCAAGCCCCCTGTGTCCTTCCCCTCCCCCAAACATCTCCGCTTTGAAAGCAGAGAGGAAATCAATTACAGCCACAGCAAAGAGGTGGCCGGGCAGCCAGGAGTGTCAAGCGTGCTTATTTCTGTGACATAATGGGTTCTTTGAAAAAGAGCAGGTCTCCCAATCTTTACTGCTCCCCCCTTATTTACAACTCCAGGGCAAGTAAAAAATCCAAACGGCCCAAGGATGTTTATGCTACAGCCTGGCTGGTATCACTTTCAAGTCGCCTCTTCCCCAGGTTCACACAGACAACTCTTATCTTCTGTTAGAGAAGTGTGAGAATGGGAGATGTTATTAGTAACCTAAATTCTTTAGTAATAAAAGAGATAGTGTTTAGTAACCTTTGAACCCATGACTCAAGTATGCATCTGTAATGTAACCTTTGAAGATATCCTATATAGCAACTGTGTAACTCTGTATACACCATTACTCCCAAGGCTTGTGTCCTTGGTACAGCTTCTGAGTTTCTTAAATAAAACAGCTTTGATTTACAACAAAAGACTGCTTAATGAGAAATATCAACACTTGACATTTTGGGAGTAATGGCGTATACAGAGTTACACAGTTGCTATATAGGATATCTTCAAAGACGCTTGAGAAGGAGGCCCTGTCAACTAAGCCCCACTCCCAGCTCCCAGCAGCCCTCATTTGGGTCAGGATCAGCTGGGGGGATGCAGCTGCAGCCTCTTCCTCTTGCCACCTCCATGAGCCAGAGCAGTAAGTGGTTCCTAGTCTTCTCATGGGAGGTGGGAGGATGAGAGTCTTCTGTTGGGGGACAGCCAAGCCAGGCCCAGCAGAATCCACATGGTCCCAGGAATGGCCTTCCACCTCTGTGGGCTATGTGGAGTCCACTGGTGGCTCAGCTGCTCCCAGGTTACTGGGTGCTTGGGTGGGAGTCTTCTCTTGAGTGAGGGTAGGTTGGAGTGTTTTTGTTGGGGGATCGCTGCGAGCAGCCAAGCTGCATGGAGTCCACATGGTCCTGCTGGCAAGCTTCCACCTCCACAGGCCCTGTGCTCTCTGGTGATGCGGCTACTCATGGACTATTGGGTGGCTGGGTGGGAGTCTTTTTTGGGTGGGGAGTGAGTTGGAGTGCTCCTATTGGGGGGCGGCTGCGAGCGGCTGAGCCATGAGAAGTCCACATGGTCTTGGGGGCAAGCTTCCGCCTCCATGGGCCATATGCTCTCTAGCAGCTCGGGCGCTCCTGGGCTACTGGGTGGCTGGCTGAGAGTCTTCTTGTGGGCGGGGGGTGGGTTGTTCTTGTTGGGGGATGGCTGCAAGCAGCCAAGCCACAAGGAGTCCACACTGCCTCAGGGTGAGCCTCTGCGGGGCATGTGGAGTCCTCTGGCAGCTCTGCTGCTCCTGGGCTACTGGGTAACTGGGTGGGAGTCTTCTTGTGGCAGGGGGGTTTGGAGTGTTCTTAGAGTGCACTCTGGTGATGGCTCAATCGGACCATGGGTTGGTGAGTGGGAGTCTTTTTTGGGGGAGGGAGGGTGTTCATCCCTCCCTCCTCTCTTCTCTTTGCTTTGTTTCCATGTCTCCCTCCCCAAGTTTTTTTCTGTCTTATTTCCTTCCTTTCTGTCTCCCTTCTTTTCCCTTTCCTTCCCTTTCTGTCTCCCTCCCTTTTCAGAGACAAGTTGGAGAACCAGTTTGGTGTAGTGATTAAGAGCTGCAGTTTGGCCAACACTCATATAGTTTGTCAGTTCTGTCATAACTACATATTCCTCCATCTTGTTATCCAGTTCTCAAGTATTGGACAGTTCTCAGTTTTTCACTTAGCTGCAAATATTAACTCTTGCTGCAGTTAACATATATCTGAGCAATACATATATTGTTTTATCTATGTTAATTGGTAGAATTCCTAGTAGCATCGTCTCTGGTGACATAGCAAATTTAATATTCATTTTTTTAAAAATTGCTATGTATTTCCATCCAGAATTTATTAGTTTTTTTTTTTACAAGACCACCACATATGGCAAAAGGTACCATATATCTGATTACACTTACAACATAGCCTTTTGTAATTTTTATCCATCTTATTAATGTTTTTGAGAGTAAATTCATACTAGTTTTCTCTAAGTGCTTGTCTCGCTGTGAATGTTACGTCTTTTTTTTTAAACAATAAGCTACATAAGGCTCAGGTTTATTTGCTTGTTCAAAATATTTCTGTTTAGTAATTTTTTTTTTTCTGGACTTCCTCTGATTGATTCAAATTTAATTGATTTTTCATTTGTTTGATTTCTTTTAAGATTATTTTATTTCAACTTTTTATATGTTGATCTTCCAGTGTTTTAATTATTTCTGTTATTATGGTAGTTCTTTTCCTTTTTTCCTTCTTTTTCTTAGTGGCTATCACTATAAGGTTTCTTCTCATTTAAGTGTTGCTCGCTTCCCAAGTCAATGTCATTGATACATCTTACATGATGTTTAATTTAAAAAACTCTGTCAAATCTTTATATATTAATTATATTAATAATTATATATTAAGTATAATATTATAATTAATTCTATATATCTCATCAATGTGCACAGAATCTTCTTTGATCTCATAATGGTCTTGAAGCAGCTTACTAAAGTCTTCTTCAAGATCTACTTCGCCAGATTCTTCTAGAATCAAATGAAATTTAATATCACAGACTCTATTTTCAACTTCCAGAGTTTCAATCCTTTGGTTTACTTTTTCCAGTAGTGTTCTTGAGTCTCTTGACAGAATCCTATCTCCTTGTATTGTCCCTGAATACGAACAATTTGTTCAGTATCTTCTTGAATCTTTTGTGTCTGTGTTAGTCCTGTGAATATTTCTTATCTCAATGATAAAATTCCTGTTTTATATGATCAAAAGTATTATTTTGCCCTAATTTTACTTGTGCAATTTGTTGTTGAATCCTTTCTTCTATTTGGGTCAGTTTATGATGCATTTGATCCCCTGACTGATATATCTGAGAGGATAGTGTGTTTTTTTATCAAGTTCATTTATATGGTCAGATTGTCTTGAAATTTTTCCATCCATTCAGGCATTTCAGGATCTGGTTCTACTTCAGGCTTCTTTTTGGCTTGTGTTGACATTTTTTCTTTGCCACTTATAAAGGCTTTTTGTTCACTTGTTAACTTAAACTGTTCATTTGATTACAGTCAGCACAATAAAATGGTTAGGACAATTAAAACTGAGCTAAAACCTTTTACTATAATATAAAACTTAATATCAGAATAAAACTATATTTCAATATTTAACAATAGGAAACTTGTATTTCAAATATTCAATGACTGGAAATTTGTTTAAACTCTAATTCATAGTTTATGTTAAAAGACGGAATCCAAAAACATTCAGAACAGTAAAATTGGCACGTTTGAAATTATAGGATTAGATAAAATATTGGAATTAAGTTAATCTATTAATAAAAATTAGTATTTGTTAAGCTTTAAAAACAAATTAATTACTTATTAGTAAAAATTAAAGAAATTAAGTTATTGTGTTGAGTTTATTTCATCTTATTCAAAGCTTGACTCTCAGTCTTCACTTGTCATCTTCAGAAAGCATCTTGGCATGAATCCAAAATTCCAATATGAACTGGGCAAATTCAGCAGTGATTATAAATTCCACTGGTAATGCATGCAAATTCCATTGGATGGTAGCAAAGACCATGTCATAAATTCAGGTTAGAAAAAGTTGAAAATCTGGTAACATCTTGTTGAATGTGATAAGAAACTTGGGGGCTTGGGAATTCAGTTTCCTCCTCCAATACTCCCTTCTCTGAAATATCAATACAGCAACAATGATGTAAAGCTGAAGGGAAATAAACTATAATCCAACTTTAAAATAGTTAGGAAGGCACAGGTCACACCATAGTTTCAAGCGTCTCCTAGAAATAAACTTTTCTTCCCTCGGTTACTAGATAAACATTAGTTTGCAAGAGGCATTTTAATGTGCAGATAGTTGTAATAAATTCTAGGATGTGAAAACCTTCTGATTAGATGCTCATTAGTTTGAAATGGAGTAGAAATGCAGTCTGAGATGTCCAATTAACTTGAATAATGCTCTGTTATAATCCCAGTGAAAATGAAAGTAAAACAAATTTCTTTTGATTTACGTAAAGTTCTTTTAAACAAAAATACATCACACACACACACACACATACACACATAGAGAGAGAGAGAGAGAGAGAGAGAGAGAGAGAGAGAGAGAGAGAGATAGAATAAATCCCCCAGAAGTCTAAAAAGCAAGCTAACAGCAGACCTCCCTTGACAACACAGGCAAACAGCACATGGTCACCTTGACTCATGTTACTAGATGGACTCGGCTCTGACTCTGCTCCACACCACTTGTGTACAGCCTCTGATGAGGGGTGAGGCAGATTTTATCACTCACCAGCATTTTCTGACACCCCAGGGGAGTAAAGGTCTCAGACCCCAATGAAGATACTCCCTTAATGGGAGGCCATTTGCCAGAAGTCAACAGTTGTTCAGCTTTTGGATATTTCATTGCATCAGATTTCAGCCCATTTCTATACTTTGACACAAAACTTGTACACATAATTTATCCCTGCCATATAAGATGGTAAATTTGTACTCTGGTGGAAATGGCAGTTGAAAATGCCCTCAAGTTACAGCCAACTTATGGTGACCCTCTAGGACGTTCAAGACAAGAGACATTCAGAGGTGGATTGCTAATACTTGCCTCTGTGTAGCAATGCTGGGTTTCCTTGGTGGTCTCCCATTCAAATACCAACCCTTCTTAGTTTCAGAGATCATACACTATCAGGCTAGCCTGGGCCATCTAGTGTTCATTTATGTAGAAGAAAATTAATCCAAAATGGTTTCATCTAATTTTGATAGAAATGCTTTAATTCTAAATAATTATTGAAACAGAGAAGCAGCAGAAATTGAATTGTGCACCAGATACTGTGTAGAGCAGCATTAAATAATGTTACAATAGATTACAGCCTATGATAGTCCAGCATCCCAACCAGTTTCCTGGGTCATCTGCCCTCATTTTGGCTCTTGGAAAAAAGATTTAAGTAAGACTAATGGCACTTGGTGGTGGTGGGGTTCTGTGAATTCCTTAGATCTGGCACCCTGCACCTTTTTACTGCCTTCTTCTGATTTGTTAGGATGAAAAGAAAGGAATAGAAAGCTGTCACTCAAACTGTAGGATGCTGAGGACTTCTTTTTTCCCAAGATCCATTTGATAGTCCTACCCACCAGCTTGAAATTTCAGATTGCTTGCCTTGACAACAGAGACAGTCATATGTGTTTGTTTTGCAAACATTCAGCAAAAAGATACCTCACACACAAAACTTTGTTGGTTTTAAAGGGGCCAGTGAACTCAAACTTTGTTCTGCTGATATTTATTAGTAATTATATATACAAAGCTTAAATTAGGTCCCTGGAGAAAAGTATTTAGTGGTTCTTGAGATTAACTAATATATGTCAATAAGTTTTAACATTTCCCATTGACCTAAAAATAATTATCATAAATGTAATTTATTATTCTATGTATACCTGAAACTGTAACTATGTTAGAAGTTATAATAAAATGCTTGAGTTAGGTAGACAGTTCCTGCCCAAGATACATTTCTGAGCATATGGCTTCCACTCTTCTACTCAGGGAATATACCAAATGTCTTTGTTTTGTAGGTGCTACAAAATACTGGAGATTGTTCAAGTTGAATATGCTATTTTACATTTTATATTACTTTGCTTTTTATCTTACTTTGCACTGAAGGATATGGAGATGTAAACATGGGATTTACTTCAGAATGAAAATTGAACTATTTAATGATTGTTTTAGAACACATATACCTTGCCTATGGGGCTGATCGTGATTAAGAGTGGCTGACTCTAATCTGGCAAACCAGGTTTGATTCCCCACTCTTCCTCATGAACCTTCTTACAATTTATATTTAGTTATCCTGAATTTAGGCCCAGTAGAGCACTAATTTGTGTAGATTTTTTAAGAATTCCCTGAAGTCTTGGACTAGCAGGGAACAGATCTGTTTTATAAGAAATAAGATCTCCAATAGAACCTATTGATATGGGTGCTATTTGGCACTTGTGCGACTTCAGTGAGTGTCTTCCTGCTAATCTGAATCATGTAAGGCAGTCTGTAGCAAGGAACTAGCATTCTGTTTATGATCAGAAGCTTTCTGCCATCCAGCCAACTTGTAAATGTGAGAAAGGGGGAAAATGCACTCATATATTATGAGGAAACTCTAAGAATATGTTAGCAGTTTCTGATTGGTGCAGGAAACCTATGTAATTCAATTATCTTCACTTACCTTGAATTTGATTAATGACAGCCCCCAAAAGTTTCCTAAATGCCCCCTGCAAAAAAAATTCCTGCCTATGGGGCTGATAGTGGTTAAGAGTGGCTGATTCTAATCTGGCAAACCAGGTTTGATTCCCCATTCCTCCTCATGAAGCTTGCTTGGTACCTTGGGTCAATCCAAATCCAAGTAGTTTATTTCGGTACATAACTGGTGCAAAACAGTTAAAACACAATTGAATACCATACACTGGATACACAGTAATTGATAAGAAAATGATTAAACTTTATAAGCATAGTATTCGAGGAAGAAGAAAACTTGTTTCTTTAAAAAAACTGGAAAATATGAGGACTCTTCTTTACATAATCTTTGTGGATTCTAGAAAATGCATCCAAAAATTTGGTGCAAGCAAATGTAGTTTTGGGATTAGAATCTGACAAAAGCATATTACTTAATTCTGAATCCTGGAAACCTGGGGATCTCTTCAGTAGAGGTTGGATGTATTTAACACATATTTATTGATAATATCTGCAACTGAATAGAGTATATTCAATCATTTCCACTTTCCCAGAGCCACAGTGGTGAAGACACTTGGCCACTGGGACCTTTTTGTAATGGCCCTTTATGACCACAGATGGAAAAATATCACATCACAGTTTCGTTACAACTCTCTCTGCCCCGCCTACCTCACAATGTGCTTGTTGTGGAGAAAGAAAGGGAAGTCTATTATAAACTGCTTTTCAGTCTCCCTAGGGTAGAGAAAAGTGGAGTGTAAAAACCAACTCTTCTTCCCCTCCCTTTCAAATAGAACTTCCAAGTTCAGACACAATGGACTTGTTGGAGGCTTTAGTCTCTAAGCCCTACTTGAAATTTTTCCAGGGGACTATAGAAACAGGATGCTATACTACATGACCACTAGTATGATCCAGGAGGAGAGGAGAGGAGATTGGATTTATGCCCCACCCTTCACTCAGAATCTCAGAGTGGCTTACAATCTCCTTTCCCTTCCTCTTCCTACAATAGACACCTTGTGAGGTAGGTGGAGCTGAGAAAGCTCTTTTGAGAAAGCAGCTATTTTAAGAACAGTGACTGACCCAGGGTCATACTAGACACTGCAAGTGGACGAGTAGGGAATTAAATCCGGTTTTCCCAGATTGGAATCGACACACTTAACCACTACATCAAACTGACTCTCATATGGCTCTTTTCCTTATGTTCCTTATTATCATGAAAGAAAGTCTCCCATGAATAGCAAAAGATGGCAATCTTGATCAACATAAATTATACTAGTAGTGTGTACATCGTACCAACTACTTTCTCAAATAAAAACTTGGATGCTGTGAAATGGACAAAAATCTTAATTCAGCAATCTGTTGCCAGTAGTATAAAAAATTCCCAAACAATCAGTTTTCTCCAGTTTTTGTGTTGCTAACCAGAAGTAAATTCTTTTGAAGTCCAATGATTCACACCAGAAGTCAGCAGGTATAACTGAGAGGAGGATTAGTTCATGGGAGTGCAATAGTTGCTTTTTATATAGATCTGTCATTTAGGAGAGATGAAAGGTTCCTACACAGTAAGGGCTCCTTTTAAGGATTTCAAAGATACGATTGATCTATAGCCTCCTTCTCACCAGCTGTGCTTAGCAACACTGCAAGGTTCACTTTCATAGACTGGGTATAAATAACTGGTGGTGCAGATCCCAAAGGGAGCTCTAAATTTATTTAAGGCCATCTTGGTAAAATATAATTCAAGCTTTTAATAGTTTTCCCTAATCTGTACATGAAACAATGTAGAATTGTGGGCTCCACTTCAGATTCTTTCTGTCTATTTATACTGTTGATTTGGTACCTATGCATTAGCCTTTCTCTAAATCATTGGTATAAAAGTAGGATTAGGTGGTGGCAGCAACATTGTCAGTGAAGAAATTGCAGAAACAAAAATAATCTGGGGTATTCTTCCATTCAATAACAAATATCAGTTCCTAACCTCAACATCTGTTGTTGTTAGTAGGATTTTTGGAAAAACCACAGGAGTTCAACCTCTTAACTAGGAGCAATTGGAGTACTCTCTCGAATAATGTGGTAAATTCTAAAGTAATCTTATTCTGGAATAATTTGGTAAATTCTTAAGTAATCTTGGTCTTGTCCCCTAAAATTCCAGGGTGCACTGATGAGTTTGAAATGTTCCTGAGTATCTGCAATGAGATCTAATGTGGTTTGGGATGTGTCCAGCCTCTTGGTAATTGAAAGAGAGTGCTTAGCAATTGTGTGGGTCATTGGTAAATTAAAACCATGGGGAAGGAAATTCACACTGTGCATGGATCATTCACCATTGGAATGGCTGAATCAGATAAAAAGCACAAACAGCAAATTGATAAAGTGGAGTTTGCAACTCCAAAACTACAACTTTGACATAGAGCACATCCAAGATAAAGAAAATGTGATTGCAGATGCATTGTCTAGAATGCAAAAGTAAATATAAGCATGTGTGAAATAACCTGAAGACTTTTTATATTGTGTTATTGGTAAATCTATTTGATAAGGTTAAATGCAATGTTTTGTATATGAGCTTATGATATTTGAGGTATGTTTTAAAACCTGCAAATGGTTATGTTTAGGTTCCAAAGCATGCACCCATTGTTCAGGGAAAAGTCAGACAACTTTCCCTTTGCAGAATGTTTTCAAAGGGTTGGACATGTGATAGACTAAAGCAGTTAGCCTGGTGAGTGTGTAACAGCTAACTCTAATTGGTTGAGTCGCTTCCATGGAGACAAAATTTATTGAGTTGGAAGGAGGCTAGTGTGTGGGGGTTAGTTCAGTTGGGGCTTGACTGAGGAAGGAGTGAAGAGCACTCTTTTAGCTCAGTTCCTTGAGACAGAACTGGTGAATTAGAGTTTCTGTCTGAAAGATAGTTTAATTTATAAGAAGGGGCAGAACCAAGGATCTTTCTTTTGAAAAACTCTCTGAGTTGTGGACACTGTGTCACTAGAGCAGAGGAAAACTTTGAGGCTCTGCTGAGATCTGTCAGTGCTACAGGGTGTCAAGAGGGTCTCTTGCTATTGTTTATTATCTATGTCAAGAGGGTCTCTTGCCATTCTTTGTTATCTTACTTTATGCACTGTAGTAATCTTAAGCCTTACTTTTGCTTGGATTCCTGCTCTGCATGTCATCACTATATCCTTTCAGTACTAAGCACAAGTATCGTTCTGCCTAGTCTCTGAAGGAGCCAAGGGCATTGTCTGGTTCCCAGGGAATATGTCTGCACCTGTGAAAGGGCCATAGGAAGGGAACTATGGGGGAAGAGATGAGCAGCTTGGCTCCTTTTGCTTTGAAATGTAACAGTTAACCTAAGGTATATGAAGAGATGCATTCCCACCATTGTCAGTTTTCACAAGGAGCATCTTGCCCTGCAATTTCAGTGTCTCAGTAAAAAACTCTTGATTAATCATGGAGTACGTTGTTAACTGGAAGTCTGGGGACTTGACACAGGGCAGACTCCTGATTCAAATACAGAACACACAAACACACTGGGAGAAAGGCAAAAGTTCTTGTGACTGTATAGAAATTCCAGAAGTCAGATAGGGATACTAGCTGTGTGGGATTCAACACAGGGAATTGAGGTGCTGGTGTAATAGCACTCGAGGGTGTTAGTTCCTAGGTATTACTCAATACCTAAGAGTGTACCTGTGTGCTAGTGGAGAGTGTCTGTGTGGGAATAATTCAGTCACAAATTCAGACAGTCCTCTGAGTGAATGGCAAAGTGGGTGTGGATTTTATATTTAAGAAAAGCCTGAAACAACTTAATAATCTTTCTCTGAGAGTGTTCCTAGTGTTCAGGAAACACTGCCTGCCTGTTGTTATTGTATTACTTCAGCCTGCCAATGTCTCTAGTATTAAGAGATTTTTTATTATTTGAACTTCTGCCTGCCAACTGATTTAATAGCCAGCCAATAATTATTATTTACTCCCTTCCTTGCCTTCTGTAAATTAATAAACTTATTTATTTATTTATTTATTTGGAATTTATATCCCGCCCTTACCACCAGGTGGCTCAGGGCGGCTTACAACATGTAAAAAACTAACATATAAAACTAGCATGGAATATAAAATTAAACATAAAAAGTTAGTATTTCATAATTTACGTAGTTAAAATCTAGACATTTATCACAGTTATATACATAAACATTAAACCATACAGCGATCTTACAGCTACACTCAGTTCAAGTTCAGTGCCGGTTAGTTGTGGGCCAGCCGGAAGAGGGCTGTCTTACAGGCCCTGCGGAATTGAGCAAGGTCCCACAGGGCCCTTACCTCTTCTGGCAGCTGGTTCCACCAGGAGGGGGCGATTACGGAGAAGGCCCTGTCCCTTGTAGTTTTCAAATGGGCTTCCTTTGGCCCAGGGACAACCAGGAGATTTTGAGTTCCCGATCTCAGTACTCTCCGGGGAACGTGTGGGAAGAGATGGTCCCTCAGGTAGGCAGGTCCTAGGCCATATAGGGCTTTAAAGGTAATGACCAACACCTTGTACCGAACTCGGCAGAGTATTGGCAGCCAGTGCGGAGCCTGGAGTCCCGGCTGGATGTGCTCCCATCTTGGGAGCCCCAATAACAACTGGGTGGCGGCATTCTGCAACAGCTACAATTTCCGAGTTCAGCACAGGGGCAGCCCCATGTAGAGGGCATTGCAGTAGTCCAACCTCGAGGTGACCGTTGCATGGATCACCGTTGCTAGATCGTCGCGCTCCAGGAAGGGAGCCAGCTGCCTTGCCTGCCTAAGATGGAAAAATGCGGACTTGGCAGTGGCTGCTATCTGGGCCTCCATTGTTAAGGAAGGCTCCAGTAGTACCCCCAGGCTCTTGATCCTATGCGCCGCAATCAGCGGCGCACCATCAAAAACCGGAAGGGGGATTTCTCTTCCCAGACCCCGACGGCCCAAGCAAAGGACCTCTGTCTTTGCTGGATTTAGCCTCAGCCCGCTCAGCCTGAGCCACCCAGCCACAGCCTGTAACACCCGGTCCAGATTTTGTGGGGCGTAGACCGGCCGGCCATCCATAAGCAGATAGAGCTGGGTGTCATCAGCATACTGGTGACAACCCAGCCCATACCTTCGGGCAATCTGGGCGAGGGGACGCATGTAGATGTTAAATAACATCGGGGAGAGAACCGCACCCTGAGGCACCTCGCAATCAAGCGTGTGCCTCCGGGACAGCTCCTCCCCAATAGCAACCCTCTGTCCCCGACCTTCAAGGAAGGAGGAAAGCCATTGCAAGGCCAACCCCTGAATCCCCATGTCGGCAAGGCGGCGGGCCAGTAGCCGATGGTCAACCGTATCGAACGCTGCCGATAGGTCCAACAACATCAGCACTGCCGAGCCACCCCGATCCAGAGGCAGTTGCAGGTCATCTACTAGGGCGATCAGCACCGTCTCCATCCCATGGCCCAGGCGGAAGCCGGACTGAAGGGGATCAAGGACGGAAGCGTCATCCAGGAAGGTCTGCAGCTGCATCACCACTGCCCTCTTGATAAGTTTGCCCAAAAAGGGCAAATTTGAGACCGGCCAATAATGTGCCAATTGGGCCGGGTCTAATGATGTTTTTTTCAAGAGGGGACGGACCACCGCCTCTTTAAGCGGTGTTGGAAATTGCCCTTCCATCAGGGATCTATTTATGATATCCCGTACAGGATATCTAAGCTCCCTCTGGCAGGATTTAATAAGCCAGTTGGGGCACGGGTCCAATTTACAAGTTGTTGGGCATGCAGATGAGAGAATCCTGTCAACTTCCTCCAGGCTGAGAGTGCTGAAACCATCCAGAACACAATCCGAAGACGGGCACGGAGCCTCGATTTCGCTAACTTCCTCCAATGTGGCAGGGAGGTCGAGGCTGAGCGACGCGATCTTGTCCGCAAAGAAATTCGCAAAAGCCTCACAGCCAATCTCCAATTCTTTAAAATTTGGTCTGCCCTGAGGCAGCGTTGTTAAGCTCCGAATTATATTAAATAGTTGTGCCGGGTGCGATGTTGCGGACGCAATCTCAGCCGCAAAGTATGTTCTCTTTGCGGTTTTGATTGCCACCTCATAGGACTTCATAATCTCTCTATAAGATGTTCGAGTCGCTTCGTCTCAAGTACGCCGCCATTGCCTCTCTAGTCGTCTGAGTTCCCGTTTTAGTTGTCGCAACCCCTGGTTATACCAGGGTGTCAACTTCAAACGGGGGCGCAGAGGACGCCTAGGTGCGATTTCTTCGATGGCTCTGGCTAGTCTATCATTCCAGGACTCCACCAGATCATCCAAGGAATCGCCAGGGGGCCCGGGATCCCACAGAGCCGTCAGGAACCATTCCGGGTCTATCAGGCTCCACGGGCGAGCTAAAATACGCTCTCCACCTAAACAGGTTTGGGGTGGCACATCCACCCGAGCCTTAAGGGCATAGTGATCCGACCATGGCACTGCTCTAGCAGTAATATCGTTCACTAAAACTCCCGCTGCGAAGACCAGGTCTAACATGTGCCCCGCCTGATGAGTGGGCGTTGTAACAACTTGGGAGAGTCCCAGTGTTGCCATGGATGACACCAGGTCCATCGCCTGACTGGAGACCACGTCATCGGCATGAACATTGAAGTCACCCAAGACTCCAATGCCCAGCATGCCGCGGCCTCCATCAGGGATGATAAGGCGCCGGCCGGTGCGTTAGGCGGATGGTACACCAGCCAGATCGCCAACCCCTCCCCAATGTCCCACATCAGGCCGACACATTCAATACCCCTGATCTCCGGGGCCGGGAGAGCCCTAAAGGAGTAAGCCTCTCGTATGAGTAGTGCCACTCCTCCCCCCCCTGCCCACTAATCCGGGACTGGTGAAAGACCGAGTATCCCGGGGGGGCCATTTGAGAGAGAGCTACGGTCTCCCCATCGCGCACCCAGGTCTCGGTCACACATGCCAGGTCCGCCTCCTGTTCCAATAAGAAATCCCAGAGGACAGCGGTCTTGTTATTAATGGACCTGGCATTACATAACACCAGTGCCGGAGGTGGGTAAGGTCGCCTGGCCCCACTACCTGTCACCATCGGGATGGGACACAGGCAGGAAGGCAGTCGAGCACTACTATGTCTCGGCCTCCTTCCCCTATAGGTCTGCCTGCTCCCACCGTCATACCTTCCCCTCCCCAGGAGCACTGGAATCCCCAGGCCAACCATCTCCTACTGGTGAAAACCAGCTCAACCAGCAGTATATAAACCTATTCCTGTTCCCCTTCAACCCTATTGTTGCCAACAGCAATTCACCCTCCACTAGCCAACCACCAATGACCCCTAGTTATTTAATTTAAATCCCTCTCCCTAGACTACCTATAAATCCTTAGCTAACAATAAATTAATTAAATATCTATTGGCTCCTTAATTAAAAACCTTACCCACTATCTATCTCCAATTAATTTGCCATAAGTAAATCCACTTAGCTAATTAATAAATACAAATTAAATAACTAATAAATAAATTAATTACAAATTGGTAGTTAACTAATAAATAATCAATCACAAAATTGGCAGTTAAAATCATCAAGGTTGAAGAGTAAAGTGCTGTAGTTTAGAAGGTGACAAGTGACAGTAATCATAAAGTGCAAGCTCTAGTTCTTGTTGTTGATCAATTGTCAAGGTGCATCGATGTTAAAGTGCATCAGTGTCCATAGGGTGCCCGTGGAGTGCAAAGGAGCACTTCGTTCTTATTATTGGGGGGAGGGGGGAGATGCACTCTTACTCAGAGTGCAGCATATTACCAAACTGTCCGGGAACCCGGGGCAGCCCTCCGTACAACACCGGGGGCACAGAGAGGTACTAGCCCCCCCCTGCGTCCCCACAGTCGCGCGGCTGCAACCCCAGGACCCAGAACCATAGGCAATCTGTTGTTAGTACCACCCCCGCCCACCAACATCCTCTGGTTGCACCTCACCCCGCTGGTAGTCACAGCTTGTTCCAGCTCCTAGTTCTTTCCCCACAGCCCCCGTCAGGGGGGGAGGAGAAGGGGGTGGAGAGATGGGAGCCGTCGTCCCACTGGCAGCCCAGCTGCCGTGGTACTTCGCCCCGTCTTTCTCTGTCAGCTCACCAAAGGCCCGCACCGTGACTCTTCCGGGACCACTCGTACTCGGACGGGCCGCTACCAGTCTCTCCTCTGGGGTTCTTGCGTTCCCACCACACCTGGCCTCATCTGGTCCGCCAACCGCACTCAGCACTCACTTGCGCCTGATCCCCAACCAGTGCACCCCGACTCCAGGTGTCTCAATATCCAGCCACGGTCCCAGTCAGTCCCGGTCGGTCCACGCCCTCCGGCCGCGCCGCCCTTCCCTGCCTCTGCGTCAGTCTCAGCGTCGGCCCGGCGTCGGCCCCGGCTGGTAAGAAAATTTCTTGTTGTTTTCACTGGTTGAGAAGACGGGATAGGCTCTAAAGTCGTCTCGACCTTTCCAGAAGTTGGTTAAATAGAATAGGTAGTTTGAAAAAGGCATGTAGCTTGAGGTTTTCCAGTAATTCCAGTAATTTGATGTTATGATGGGAGCTTCAAAACAGAGCTCCGCGCCGCCATGATGGAAAAAACTTAATATTTTGGTTTAAATGCTAAAATGTCTTGGTGCTTTGTTAATTTCTGACAAGGTCATTTTCTCTGTGCTTGAGATGCTGGGTAAAGGAGAAAAAAAATAAAGTGGTCCCTTTTACAATACTGACTCTGACTTCCCTCCAGACCCCAGAATGGCAATCAGCATTTCCCTGGGTGTGTAAGAAGGGGCTACGAGAACTAAGCACCAATGCAGCCCCATGATCTGCCTAACTTCACAGATTCATCATTGCTGTCTAGCCTCTGTTTAAAAACCTCCAAGGAAGGAGAGCCCACCACCTCATGAGCAAGCCTGTTCCACTGAGGAACCACTCTAACTGTTAGGACTTCTTCATAATGTTTAGTTAAAAACTCTTGATTTAATTTCAACCCATTGGTTCTGGTCCAGTCTTCTGGGGCAACAGAAAACAACTCTGCACCATCCTCTTTATGACAAGTACTTGAAGATGGTGATCATATCACCTCTCAGTCATCTCCTCTCCAGGCTAAACATACCCAGCTCGTCTTCAACCTTATCTTGTAGAACTTGGTCTCCAGATCCCTCACCATCTTCATTGCCCTCCTGTGGACATGTTCCAGTTTGTCTATATCATTTTTAAATTATGGTGCCCAAAACTGAACACAGTACTCCAGGTGAGGTCTAACTAGAACAGAGTAAAGAGATACCATCTCATTGAGATTGATTCTTCTTTGACTTGTTGCATGGAACCTTCCTTGGATGAAGAGGATTCCTTATAAAACTGTGGGTTACTTTATGTTGGACTTGTTTTAGGACTGAAAATGATCTTGCTCTGGTCATTATTAAACTTAGTATACATGTTTGCATTAATATAGCTCTTAGTAATTTTTGTCAGTTTTCCAGCCCGTTAAGATCATTCTGCATCCTAACTCTGTCTTCTACCTTATTTGCTACCCCTCCCAATTTAATATCATCTGCAGATTTAATAAGCATTCCCTCTATTCCTTCATCCAAATAATTTATAAAGATATTAAACAAAACAGGCCCCAGGACAGATCCTTGAGGGACTCCACTTGTCACTCCTCTCCAAGAGGATGAGGAACCTTTAACAAGCACTCTTTGGGTGTGAACTGCCACTGAGCAGCAATAGGATCCAAGCCATATTTTACCAGTTTGTCAACAAGAATATTATGTGAAACTTTATCAGATGCCTTACTGAAATCAAGATAAACTATGTCTGCAGCATTCCCCTGATCTGGCAAGGTAGTAATTTTCTAAATATATATATATATATATATATATATATATATATATATATATATATATATATATGTTAGTCTGATATGATTTGAAAGTTCAAAATAAAATATTTAATTTAAGTTGGAGGGGGAAAAGTCAAGTGGAATCAGGTGTAGGATGTATGAGGTGAACAAATGATAAAATTGAGGTAACTTTGTATTCACACAAAACCCAGATAATTATTTGCAAACAACTAAGTGCTTCTGCTATTCAACAAGGCATTTAAAACTTTGAGAAGGGATGCTTTCTTTTCAGTTTCTGCCTAAACACTCAAGCATGTTTTACCAATACATAAAGTTTAGAAGGCAGGAACATACAACAAAGTTCCAAAATCCTTCTTTACACAAACCAGGGATTCTTACTAGAGGCTATTTTTCCTTTCTGCTTGAAAAAGAATCCACCTTGATCCACTCACTCTCTTAGCCTCCTTCTTAGTCCACAGTCAGTGCTTAACTGTCCCTTTTTTCAGCTGTCAGTCCCCAACTATAATTCCTTAACTGACTCTCTCAACAGAATTTTGTTTGAACAGCCAGTCACTGAAAGGTTTTCAGATTCTGTTAAGCATTAACCCTTGACAGCCTGCATTTCCAAATATTTCAAGACCAGCTTTCAGTACACACCACCTAAAAATCTTAAAATACATATCTTAAAAGCACTGTAAAACAATCTCCAGAAAGATTGTCCTAAAGCACACAACTGATAACAGTCCTAGCATATCTCTAATCCAGTTCAGACCATACAGCATCAATCAGATAATCCACATAATAGAGTCAGGGAAAGACAGATTTCTCTGCTAACCTAAAGGAAGACCCATGTTTGTAGAAAAATCTGATATCCTAAAACAAAGCAAAAATCCTAAAACAAAGCAAATATTGAGAAATTAAAACTCCCAAAAATAATAAAAACAACACCTTTAACTTTAAGAAAATAATGACCTCTAATACTAAATTCTGAGCCCCAATTGGGGGGTTGCTAGGCAACTACAACAATATTGTCCATCCTTCCAAGCCTTAGTTTAATTAAAGCAAGGGGGATGGGGTGGACACGAAGGTCCAAACAGCCCTGTCACATCCCCTGATGGAGAAGTCATCAGGGAATGGCTGGGCCCAGCAGTGATGGCTGCCATACAGGTTGGCCAGATTTTTCCCTGAGGAAGAGAGAAGGTAGAAAATAAGAGGGAAGATAACGGTAGTTTGGCTGGTGGGTGGGAAGGAAAGAAGGAAGCAGGAAAAAGGATGTGGAAATAGGCAAAAGGCTATGAAGGCTGCCAGGGAAACTAAAGAGAAATCGTGGAGGGAGGATATGGGGAAAAATGGGATTCCCTGGCAAGTCCCTGACTGAATATATAATTTTTTTTTAAAAAAAACTTTAAATAAAATGAACAATTAAAATGGTTTTTCATGCTCTCCTAAAGACTTTCACAAACATCTACTGGGCAAGCGATTCTATAATAAAGGAACATTGACAGAAAAAGCACACATTAAGGAACACATGGGCAGGCCTTGAATTCAGTAGGAGCTCACAGGAGCACAGCTCCTGAACCTTTATGAGGGTTCCCCCTCCTCCTCCCCACCTACCTTGTCAATTGAATAGTAGGTGCAGCTGCATAACAGTCCCTGGATGAGCTCCACCACCTATTTTTCTATAAAATGATCCCTGCACATGGGGACAATGTTTTGGAAGGAGTTAGCAAGACCAGGCTTTGAATTCAGCAGGACCTCAGAGGAGCATAGCTCCTGAACCTTTCTGATGGACCCCCTCTTCCTCCCTACCTACCTTGTCCATTGACTAGTAAGTGCAGTTGCATAACAATCCCTGGATTAGGAGAGCAGGTAGCCAGCCAGCCACCATAGCCAGCATAGCTCCTGAACCTTTCTGATGGACCCCCTCCTCCTCCCTACCTACCTTGCCCATTGACTAGTAGGTGCAGTTGCATAACAATCCCTGGATTAGGAGAGCAGGCAGCCAGCCAGCCACCAGGAGCTTTTCCACACCCCCAGCAGCCCTCATTAACCCCTGGAGTAGCCCACACCACCCTTTCCCCACTTCTTATGTGAATTTGGGTGGTGGGTGTGGGTGGCTTGCTGGTCTTTTGACTGGGGGGGGGGTGGCCAAGGAGAGCCGAAGGTGAGCAAGGCCTGCTTGGGCTGGCTGGATCTCTAGCCAGCTCAAGCAGGCCTCACTCGCCCAGGGCTCTCCTTTCTTACATCGGGTTGCTTTTGGTTGGTGGGGTCGGCATATGCTAATGAGTTATGCTAATGAGCTCCACCACCTATTTTTCTACAAAACGACCCCTGAGCAAGACTAATTGCTGAGAGGATTTAAACTGATGCGCAGGTTCATTCTAGATGAGATGGTCTTTCAGACAGCACAGCAGCTAACCTACTAACAGCATAACTTTGCTTGTTTATTTTTCACCAAACAAAATCCATCAGTCTACAAATTCACTATTAAAACATTAGCTGGCAGATGCTATGTGACATTCCTCTTTCATTTCTTTTTTTTTCTTCCTTAATTTGAATGCATCGTATACTGTAACTTAGTGTCAACGTCTGTTGTCTGTGTCATTCTAAAGCAAAATTGCTCTCTTAACTTACATGGAAGTTGGTGACAGATGTTACAGATCAATCACCAGAAGGAGATAACAGAAGTGCCTGGGATCATTATAGGACATGAATCTTTAGAAGTAATTATAGGTGGCAACATCTGAGATGACAATCCAGTCCCTTTGGTATGTAGTTTGCTACTAAAACAAATGCTAGTAATATTTCACAGCATAAATGTGCTGCCAGTTTAGTATTTGCTATTGTTTTGTGTGATGTTTTAATGTACATGTTAAGCCTTTCTGACATTAACTATATCTAGTTAGCACTGTAGACCTTGGAATGTATAGAAATATTTAAAAAAATATTGGGTGGCGACTACTACTATTACTACTAGCTATTGCCCCCAGTGTATCAATATCCTGGCTTCTGTCCTCTGTACAGCTCCTTTCAGGATACATCTGGATACGTCCAGTGTTGCTGTGATCCTAATCTATGCCCCAGCTAAACTTATATACTAGTGGATTTCATCCTTACTCTCCCAAGGCTTTCTCCTCCTCATGGGTTAGGAAATACTGCCTGTTTTCTCATCTGAATATCATACAGCAATATGCAGATGCTGTTAGAGTAGTGGAAATGCTCAGCACTTACATTGATAGATTCTTAATAATCACTATATTTAATTTTTATATTCAATAAAACTGAAGATATGATCTTCTGCAGTTCAGTTAAAAGAATCTCAAAGAGTTAGAGTTGTATAAATATGTTTTCCCCTTTATTTTAGTATTCATGCATACTTGAGAAAAGCATTATTGTCTTGCCTGTTTCCCTTGGCAAACTTCTCATTTTTGTGTATGTCTAATAATGTGTTTTACACAATTTGGTCCTAAGTAATGCCCACAACTTGGTGAGAGGTGTAAAAGTGATCACACTGCTTGGGAGCAGTGACCATAACGTTATTGATTTCACCATTTGTATAAATAGAGAGTTGTCCCAAAAGATGAGGAGGCATGTGAAGAGGAAACTGAAAGCAAAAGGTAAATACAGTCAAAACCCTTGGGGAAGCTTGGAGGCTATTTAAAACTACAATCCTAGAAGCTCAGATAAAATATATACCACAAGTTAGGAAAGGCACAAACAGGTATAAGAAAAGACCTGCATGGTTAACAAACAAAGTAATAGAAGCTGTAAAAGGTAAGAAGGACTCCTTTAAGCGGTGGAAAGCTAGTCCAAGTGAGATTAATAAAAGGGAACACAGGCTATGGCAAATCAAATGCAAGACTGTGATTAGGCAGGCAAATAGGGACTATGAGGAGCATATTGCAAAAAACATAAAGACCAACAATAAAAATTTCTTCAAATATATTAGAAGCAGGAAACCAGCCAGGAAGGCAGTGGGGCCCTTGGATGACCAAGGGGTCAAAGGATTACTGAAGGAGGATAGGGAAATGGCTGAGAAGCTGAATGCATTTTTTGCCCCTGTCTTCACTGTGGAAGACCCAATAGATATTGTTTACCTTGACTTCCAGAAAGCTTTTGATAAAGTTCCTCATCAAAGGCTCCTTAGAAAACTCGAGAGTCATGGAGTAAAAGGACAGGTCCTCTTGTGGATAAAAAACTGGCTAATTAATAGGAGGCAGAGAGTGAGTATAAATGGGCAGTCTTCGCAGTGGAGGACGGTAAGCAGTGGAGTGCCACAGGGCTCAGTACTGGGTCCCATGCTCTTTAACTTGTTCATAAATGATTTGGAGTTGGGAGTGAGCAGTGATGTGGCCAAGTTTGCAGATGACACTAAATTGTTCAGGGTGTTGAGAACCAGAGAGGATTGTGAGGCACTCCAAAGGGATCTGTTGAGGCTGGGTGAGTGGGCGTCAACGTGGCAGATGAGGTTTAAATTGGCCAAGTGCAAAGTAATGCACATTTGGGCCAAGAATCCCAGCTACAAATACAAGTTGATGGGGTGTGAACTGGCAGAGACTGACCAAGAGAGAGATCTTGGGGTCATGGTAGATAACTCACTGAAAATGTCAAGACAGTGTGCAATTGCAATAAAAAAGGCCAACGCCATGCTGGGAATTATTAGGAAGGGAATTGAGAACAAATCAGCCAGTATCATAATGCCCCTGTATAAATCAATGGTGCAGTCTCATTTGGAATCCTGTGTGCAATTCTGGTCACCGCACCTCAAAAAGGATATTATAGTATTGGGAATAGTGCAGAAAAGGGCAACTAGAATGATTAAAGGGTTGGAACACTTTCCCTATGAAGAAAGGTTAAAACGCTTGGGGCTCTTTAGCTTAGAGAAACGTCGACTGCAGGGTGACATGATAGAGGTTTACAAGATTATGCATGAGATGGAGAAAGTAGAGAAAGTTATTTTCTCCCTTTCTCACAATACAAGAACTCGTGGGCATTCGATGAAATTGCTGAGCAGTCAGGTAAAAACAGATAAAAGGGTGATTAACATGTGGAATTCACTGCCACAGGAGGTGGTGGCGGCTACAAGCATAGACAGCTTCAAGAGAGGGTTAAATAAAAATATGGAGCAGAGGTCCATGTATGTGTGTGTGTGTATATATATGGCCACAGTGTGGCCACAGTGTATATATGGCCACAGTGTGACACAGAGTGTTGGACTGGATGGGCCATTGGCCTGATCCAACATGGCTTCTCTTATGTTCTTATGTTCTTTTAATAATAATAATAACAATAATAATAATAATAGAACATATTGCAGTCCACATAATACCTTTCAGGACTAACTAAATGATACATAATAATGTGCGAGCTTTCAAGTTCACCAGAACCCTTCATCAGGCTGGATATTGTATTTTTTTTCTTTACAAAAAGTTTTAAAAGAGATAGGAAAATTCCTGAGGACATGATGGTGAGCCCTGGTCATGCTTTTTTTAAATGGCGCTGCCTTCAAGTTACACTAAGCTGTTTCAGGCAAGACTAAGAGGCAATGAAACAATTAAACTTCATATGCTTTATATATATAAAAAAATTTCTTTCTTAATCAGCAAGACTCAGTCCACTTTCAGAACAGAGTAAAAAAAACAACCTTGGGAAATAAATATATTTATTTATTTTTCCCACCCAATCAGGGTTCACAAAGCAGCATATATAAAATTTTTTTAAAAAAATTAAAATACAGTTAAAATATACAATTCAATTAAACACATAAACAAACAACATGAGGAGGACCAGACCCTGTTATAAGAGGTATGACAGATTAAAAAAAAAAAAGTGTTCACCCACTGTTGAAAGACACTGATAGTGGAAGACAGGTGAATCTCCCTGGGAAAGGATTTCCAAATTTTTGGTGCCATGACAGAGAAAGACCTTTCTTGGGTCACCATCCTTCTAGCTTCAGATGGTGGGGGCAACTGATGGAGGGCCTCCAAGGATGACCAGAGTGAATGGGTAGGTTCATATGGGAGAAGGTCGTCCTTAGGAGGGCTTTAAACATCAATAACAGTATGTTAAACTGAGCTTGGAAGGAAACTGGGAGCTAGAGTAACAAGACTGAAGTGATATGGTCCTAATGACTCACTCTGATCAGCATTCTGTACCAACTATAGTTTTTGGACAGTCTCCAAGGGAAACCCCAGATAGAACATATTGTAGTAATCTAATCTAGATGTTACCAGGGCATGCACCATAGCAGCAAGATCTTTTCTATCCATGAAATCTGAGGTGTTGCATGAGGTGTAGCCTTATGTAATAATATACCTCATGTTGTAATCTCAGACAATCTCTTGCAAGTCATTTATCCTCCAAATGTCATGTTCCTTTCTTTATCAGCTGTATTTAGGTATCATAAACCTAGAAAGAATTTATTAGCAGCTGTGTGTGTCCCAAATTAATATTCCTGAAGCCAGAACACAATTCACAATAGTACTTTTTATTATGGCCAACCAAATGGCACATAATGTGACAGGGTGGTTGCCGCAGTCTTGGGAAAGATTGTGATGCTTCTACTACTAAAAAATCCCCCAGTTTTGCAAGATCCTCCTTGCTACCCAACAGTCACTATGTGCCTTTAAGCCTTGCCAACTCTTTGTGTTCTGGAACATGCGTGTGCCTTTAATTCTCAGGAAAGCAGGGAGTGGGGTGAGCAGGCAGAGCCATGAATGAAGCCATGAGAAAGGCAGAGAGCAGAGTCCCTGTGTTTTGCATTCTCTTCAGAAGTTGTTTCTATAGTAAAATGGATAGGAAAGAGTTAGCTAGAACCTGATTATGAGATGGAGGAAAACTCCACCCCCTAGACTGCTCTCTTTTCCTTTTCCTTTCAGAAGAAGCTGGTTGAAATATAGCAGATTGTTACATTAAGCAACTCCCATGGGTAAATTGCTCCAGTGAGCTCACAAGTATGGGTTTGTAAACTCTGTTTATTTTGGCTGCTTTGTGGGTGAGTGTGCATGTCCCTTAAAAAGCCATGCTTGGAAGTGTTTCCAAAGCCTGACAAAGGGACGTGTAGGAGTATGCCAAATTTCACTTTCATTTAGTGGAAGTGCAGCTGCCAGGGTAGGCAAAAAAAAAAAAGAGGATAAAGAAATGAAGACTGTATTTAGGGAAACTACACTGCTGAATTTTATTTACTTACTTAGGGAATGTGAATGTCTCCTGGCTCCACCCCCAAAGTCCCCAAATATTTCCTGAATTGGACCTGGCAACCCTAGGTAAATGTATAAGGATACCAAGCATGTAGTGTTACTTTTCCTGAGGCAAAAATCTTCTTAGAAAGAGTGTAGGAAGCTTCACATAGCCTGGCTTCAGGTGTTCTTCATTTTCCGCTGGGATGTTTCTGAATAATATTATAACTGTTAAGGTGAACTTTGACAAGACTGAGTTTGATTAAAATTAGAACCCATCATCTAAGCTGAATGAATAGTCGAAGATGTTTTGATGAACCCTGGAGGAATAAATTCTGAAGAAATGAAAATGCTTAAAATGCTTTATTGGATTTTATCAGATATAGTTGCAGAGTCTGGTGCTGGAAAGAAACTCTTAAAATGGGAAGATTTAAATTTGCACATTCTGAATTTTCCCATATGGATGGGATTTGCAAAATAAATACATATTTCCATCTACTTAAGGCCCTGTTAGTTGATTTTATTTTCCCTAAACTATTAAACATTAAGCAAAAAATATGCTCGTAGAAATTTCACTTATAAGGAATTTGTTTTCTGCAAAGTACAGAGAATATGGAGCTTTTGAGATGTCAGTCACCACTCTAAAAGGGACCAGGCCAGAACACAGCATAGACAACTGGAGACTATGTGACATGAAGAACAGAAATATAGAAGTGTTTTAATCAAAGTTTAATTCATGCTTTTTAAAGAGAGGCAGAAAGGACACCATCTGGCTACAGAAGAGATGATGTACAAAAGATACATGAATAAGGAGAACCCTTAAGTGAGCACTGCAAGTTAGGTATACAAGAAAGGAACAATACAGAACAGTTGTTAAAAATGCAAACAGGTTATTTTCAGATAGTTCCTTGGTTTTTTGGAGCATCTGTTCTCTCAGTGTGCAAACCTGGAGATGGAAAAAGCTTTACTCAGAACCTTTCGATACAACTAGAAATTGGGTGCAAGGCAGGCTTGCTGGCATCATACCAACAACATGCAATGTCACTCCCGTGCATAACTGGGAGCGATGTCACATTGGATCAAAATGCTTAGAACAGTAGTCATAGGGTCAACTGTGTCTGGGTCAGTTTCTCTGGGCTTCTCCATTATGCCAGCTTTCATTTTTCGGGGCCTGACTGCATTGGCTAAACTTGCCATTGCTCTTTCATGGCCTTCTTCTGCCTTTGCTTTTACACATTGTTCTGCAAATACTCCTGTATCATAAAACATTTCTATTGTGCAATGATTTTCTTTTAAAATACAGATGCATACAAACTAGGATGTGACTGAGGAACTGCATCTGAAGAACAGAAGCATACATTTTGCATCCAGAATTTCCCAAGTTCAATCAGTGGTATCTACAAGCAGGAAATGTTAGGAAAGTGGATCTTTCTCTGTGTGAGGTTCTAGAGACTACGGTCCATCAAACCAGACAAGGTGGACTGATCAGTATAAAGCAACTTTATGTGCTTGAAGTATGCTGTTTGCACACGGGCTGAAATATGGGATCAATGAAGACCCAGCTACAGTTATACCTGTTGTTTCAGCTGAACAGCTGCCAGCTCATTGCTTGTGAAAGAGGACATTCAACATCCAATCCCTGCAAAAAGGATGCATCATACCATTCCAATCATTTTCTGCCAGACTTGAGTGGTAAGAAGGGAGTTTGCAAACTTTGTAGAAAAAATCATAATCTGCATCTTTTATGAGTGGAATGTAAGGTTCTACTCTTTTATTTGACCCTTAAATGCACAAGAGTATTTTTCTCCCCTTTGCAGAACATTATTCTCTGTTAGCTTCAGGGTATGCTGCTGTAACTATCTATGCTCAGTCCTTGAAAACAGTCTATCTTGTTGCATTTCAAATAAGCTTTCGAACTTCCATTTTGTCTTAGCAGTGTCCCTTGGACTGTGAGTCATAAATAATTCCAAAAATCATAAACATCAGAAAGCCATAAATTATGAGCTTTTCATCAGGGATCAATAGAAACAGAGGGCGTCTAGATAAGCACATTTTATAATTACTGCTTAGAATTGCATAAATCAATTTACTGCCACACTTCAGAAAAGTTTTTTTAAATCCTCCTTTTTCTGTGTAAGATTTCTGCAGCAATGGTGCCTTAGTGGAAGGCTCTATCCCATCATCTTTTAATATGGACTTTTAAAGAAATCTAATTTCATCTTCAAAAGAAGTTACATTAAATATCAATCCTGCAGAAGCCAATCTGACACATTTATGTTTCATTATGATGTTTTTTTTAACCAAAGGAAATGAATCAATCATTGGATTATTCTTCGATTCATCATCTTTTCATTCTGTAGTATCTCCTTGAAATAATCAGAAGACTTTGACAGTAAGTTAATAAACAGGTACTTAAGGATTCCTTTCTTTCAATCAAATACTCTACGTAATGAGGTTGAAATGAATTGCATGGTGCGCATTACATAAGACCCATCTCTCACATTAATCTAATAAACTCACAAGAATTGTATTAAAAATGCATTTGAACTTTCTGGTCAAGCAATTACAAAAAAGAAATATAAAAATGTAGCATTTTATATGTAAAGTCCTTGCAGCTACGCATCTTTGTCCATAGGTGCCCTTTTCTTATTTCCTCAGTTCTGTTGTGATGCTTCCTATCCTCTAAGGATTAGTACAGGATATTTAGAAGGTTCCACAGCTGTCTAACATAGAACCCTATGGATTTATATGATGGATATAATCTTATCATCAGTGGGTTGTTTATTTTTTATAGAATAATCACTACTACTACTATAACTACAACTACAACTACTACTACTACTACTGGTGAGTGTGGGATAGAATCTAGGAGATCTAGATTTGAAGCCCTGTTGCCATGGAAACTTGCTGGGTGACTCTCAATCTGAATCAGGATATAAATTAACTGAATAAATAAATAGACACAAAGATTCTTCAGCAGCAGCCATATTGAACTGGTTACCATGGCATTTAAGGCATTAGCAGAAAATTTAAGGTGTTTCTAAAATATGACAATAAGCTCTTTTTTAAAAAGTAAAAAGTACATTCTGTTTTTTCTTTATTCCTGACTATAAGCACCCTTTTAAATTTCCATCTTGCTTTCTGATCTACTGTCATAGCCTGTTATCCTGGATTTTTAAAAATTGGGCTACTAACTTCATAAGTTTTGAAATTTTTGAAATCTTTTCTTTCCACCTGGCTCTTTATTCTGATGTCATATTGTACTGAAATCAGATTTTAGATGGCTTGCTTCTTTCCAGTATATTTGGTTGGACATTATACTACATGAACAAAATATGTTGTGGTATAGAATTTTCCAATCTTTCTTCCTCTGGTGCTCCAAGCTGCTCCCCCCCCCCCAAACACACTCACAACAAAGAAATCCTGTCCTTGATGGCCCATTGGACCTCAAGAAACAGTAGTGGGTGAATTAGGATTTTGCAGAGAGAGGATAAATAAGTAAAAAACGGTCTTCCCCTTTCTATTGGCAGAAATACTTTCAGTGAGAGGAAAACATAATTGAGATTGATATTCAAGCCATTTTTTTAAAAAATCAGACACAGAAAACTTGTGTACTCTGGTAGATGTGTGTATCCCTTTCCTGAGTCTGTAACTGTGAATTTGTTGGTATACAAAAGGCTCTGTCCATGGAGCTTCAACTGAAGAGGACCCAAGAATCTAGGGTTGCCAAGCCCCCTCCACTCTCCGGCGGGGAACTTTTGCGTGTGTGCACGATGCAATGATGTAACCTGGAAGTGACATCATTGCACTGGCGACAGCACTTGCGGCTGCTCTAGGCATTTCTGGAAAAAAAAACTATGGTTTTCCCAGATGCTTTAGCCATTTGGGAGGGAAAAACTCTATGGTAACTATTGTACCATAGAGTCTCCCCTCCCAAATGGCTAGAGCATCCAGGAAAACCATAGAGTTTTCTGGAGACACCTAGAGCGGCTATCACATGCCAGTGCAATGATGTCACTTCCAGGTGATGTCATCATGTTGACAACGTTGAGAGAGGTTCCACATTGGCCCGACGGGTTGGGAACCTTACGGGCAGGGAAACCCCTGCCTGGACTGGGGGATTGGCAGCCCTACAAGAATCTTATCTTTAGAAATTCATAATTCAGGTGTTTTCCATATCAGGACTGGCTTATATAGTTTTCCCATTGCTGTTGTGCAGCAATAATGAGGCTTCCATATAGCAAATTTATCTGAATTTTGGCTGCCATAGTCCCTATCAACTGAGGCATTCTGCAAACCAAAAATGGGAACCTACATGAAACCCATAGATCTGCCTCTTCTGGACCATTGGTTTGCATCACCTTGGATTTTAAAAGGATGGAGGAGGGCATTTATTTTTTTTTTCAAAATTCCACCTACTCTGTTCAAACATATTAACCCATCTAAGATTTCTCCAAGTTCAGGAGAAATTATTCAGGTGTACTAACTCTTCATGTAAAAGAAAAGAGGTGAGGGTTTTTAGCAGTTGCACCTGACTTGCAGAATGCCCTTTCTCTTGACGTTTTACCTGGCATCTACCCAATCTTTTTTTAGGTGTCAGGCCAAAACAGTTTTTAATTAAGGGATTTATCTTTTAACATTGTTTTCATGGTAGCTTCTAGTCTGAGAATTGTTATATGGTCATCATTTTAGGCTAATTGTTTGATGCTGCATTTACATCCTGACTGGATTTATAGGTTGGGTTTTTTTAAAAAAAATTAATCTTGTTATGTTGTTCTATCATTTAATCATGTTCTGTTTTTTAAGGTGCTTCTACTAAGATATTTAGAGAGGCAGCATACAGTTTTCTAAATAAATAATGAACAGAAAACACCTGAATTTAAACAAAAATAATGTATTCAGGTTATATATCTCTGACATTTAGTATATTGATGGTTACCAGTGGACACATTTTTGTTGTCTCCACTCATTGTTCATTCTTCTTTCATCTCTTAGGGGAGGGGGATCTCATCTGGAAATATGGCAACAGAGAGAAGACTGGCTACAACATATACATCAAGAGAATGTGAGTTTTTCCCAAAAAGAAAATACAACATACATGAGAAAGAAACTGATGCTTTGATTCAATTATTTTGATTGATGTAAGGACTTGGGCAGATACATGGAATTTTCCTGCCTGAGAATTGATCTCTACTTAATTCACTGGAAGGAGAGATCTATGTCTATACTTTTTCATGGCTGTTGCATGTCCTTTTACTGAGTTTTATGGAGAGATCCTATCTATATATGCCCATCACAGTACCTTAACAGCTTAGATAATTAAGAAAGTTTATAGAGTAGGATCATGAATTTCAAACTTATTTAAAGTACACATGTTCCCAAATCTGATTTTAATTTTCTAAAAAAAAGTAAAAGCAGTGGAATATATTTTATTGATGTTTTAATCACAGTCCAGAATTGTCTTCCTTGAACTAAGCAGTGTTAATATAAAAAATTATGTAGTAATCAACGCCTCATTTCCCTAAATATTCTGATGGATATGCAAAACATATGGATAAACTGAAACTCAGATAAACAGGACATTGTCAAAGCAAAGAGCATATGTATTTTTACTTGTAGGGGAATATACAGTACATTTAGAAGTTTTTTTTTTTAAAGCTACTATGATGAGAATGGCATTATCATATTGCTTTTCTAGCAAGTGCAAAATGTGGAAACCACAGAGAAATGCTTTTCTGAAATATGGTTTTCTAAATTATATACTTTGCATTTCTTCCTTTGGTGAGGGAAGGACAGTTTTTGCACAGACATTTCCATGCCATGGCACTTTAATTTTTACTCCCAGCTCATTCAATAGCAAAAATTTCAGAAGAATGAGAATTGTGTTAAGCAATGACCACTAAATCAATGTTTGTCACTTGCAGTATCGCTCAAATCTACAAAAAACTGTCTTCAAAGGGAAATGGATGCCAACTGATTTGTCTCTTGTTAGTCTTACTGCATTTCAGCTTTATTGATTCATCAGTACATGGCTGGTTTCTGTCATTTGTGACCATTAATTTAATTCTTCCACAGTACATGTATCCATATTGTGTTTCAAGGAGAAATATTATGGAATATCTACTCAAATGAACAGAGTGCAATCCATCGAAAGAAACACTTTAAGGTCCAATTGAGTTCAATGATAGCATCCATTGAGACTACAGCAGTCCCTTCTTCTCAGCCTTATAGCGAGCCTCCCAATAGTCACCCCCTCTGCATGTACACTATAACTTCACTGTTTTTCCTCATCCTAGAATCAGGGCTATAACTCCTTCATTCCTTTTAATCTAACAAAATATTTTGAAAATAATTCCATGCAAATATTTGAAACAAAAAACATAGAGATTGTTAACTGGGAAAAAAAAAACACAGTTTGCCAGCATTTAATAGAAAAAAACCCCCAATGTATTCTTTTAACAAAATATTTGAGCAATTGTTACCAGTTACCATGTTTCTTGCTGAATTCAATTGTGTTGGGGGCTTCAGAAAACCCAAGGGACCTGAGAAAACCTCAAGAAAACAAACCTGTGTCAACAGGATAGCCTAAATTCTAGCTTGAAGTTACCTTTAACTTTCCTTTCAACCAGTTCCATATTTGGGAATGCAGTCAATTTTAAAAAATAGCACAATGAATGATATGCTTAGAGAGAGCTTTAGTGCACACACATAATGGGAGAGAGGAGATAAAACATGATGGATTGTGACTAAGAATGGGCACAAATCAAAGTACAATTCACTATTTGTGTTTAAAATAGCTAATTCATGGTTTGTTCTGAATCAGTTCAGATGCTTATGCTATGCATGACTCACAACTTGATCAGCAGTACTATCAGCTTTATTTATTCTAGCTCAACTCTCACCTGGGGCATAGCACAGAAACCACATGGTGGTGGAAAGTGCTGTCAAGTTGCAGTCAATTCATTTCAACCTCTTAGGATTTTCAAGACTAGAGACCTTCAGAGGTGGTGTAGCAACACTGGGTTTCCTTGGTGGTCTCTCGTCAAATACTAACCAGGGCCAACTCTACTTAGCTTCCAAGATCTAATAAGATCTGGCTAGTCTGGGCCTCCCAGGTCAGGGCAGAAAACACAAAAGAGAAAATAAAACAGAATTCTATTGGCACCTTAAAAAATTCCCACCACATAGTGTATAATGAATCATGAACATTTCTACCCGCATAGGGTTTCCACAGATGCATAGGGCAAAGACCAAGTGGCAGAATAAAACATCACTCGTACTCAGTGAAGGATCGAAACCACACTAACACAAAAGCATCAATACCATTCCTACCAGGTGACCCAGAAGGATAATATGGTAGATGGAATCTAAAGCTGCTGAAAGTCTCAAGAGAACCAGTAGGGATGTACTCCCCCTGTCAGTGGACATTCATTCAGTCATTAGGGCAACCAAGGAAGTTTGTTTGCTATGCCCTAGATGAAATCTGGATTGAAAAGGATCTAGTTAAACAGATTTATCAAGAAGTACCTGAAGTTGGGTTCTAGACCAAATCAAGCCTGAACTCTCCCTAGAAGCTAAAATGACTCAACTGAGGCTATTGTAGTTTGGTCACATTATGAGAAGACAAAAATCATTGGAAAAGACAATAATGCCAAGGAAAGTTGAAGGCAGCAGGAAAAGAGGAAGACCCAATATGAGATGGATTAACTCCATCAAGAAAGCCACAGCCCTGAGTTTCAGGTCTCTGAGAACATATGTTAATGATAGGACATTTTGAAGGACATTAATTCATAGGGTCACCATATGTTGGAAGCAACTTGACAGTACTTAAACACACATAGAAATACCCCTACTTGAAGCTGAGAAACAAGCATCTTCTTCAGGATCTTATTTATGAACAGCAAATTAGATAAAAGGCTGCCAGTAGTTTAGATATATTGCATAAGGCCTTGAAACACAGCTATCACACAGCCTTGAAGATGGTGGTCACGATCCCAGTTATGTCAAGCATATGAAGCCTCACAGTGATTTCAGTTTAGTACCAGTTTACCAGCTGCACTTCAGACCAGTTAGGGTGATTTAAACAGTGAAGAGCAGAGTGTCCAACTGTTGTGGTACAGATTTTTCTACGTCCAGTTCTCCAGCAATGAGCAGTGCAATCCTAAGCAGAGCTATACCCTTCTAAATCCAATGAAGTCCATGGATTTAGAAGAGTGATAAAGCTGCAGTACTACAGTCCAAATTCTCTGCTCACTGCCTGAGTCTGATCCCAGTGGAAGCTGGTTCAGGTAGCCGGCTCATGGTTGA
This sequence comes from Heteronotia binoei, assembly GCF_032191835.1. Classification (NCBI taxonomy): domain Eukaryota; kingdom Metazoa; phylum Chordata; class Lepidosauria; order Squamata; family Gekkonidae; genus Heteronotia; species Heteronotia binoei. The sequence goes on along the minus strand of NC_083228.1, from coordinate 70,550,392 downwards.
CTTAACCTTCTATCCTTCCAAGATCAGTAAAATGAGTACCCAGTTTCTTGGGGGTAAAGTGTAAATGACTGGAGAAGGTAATGGCAAACCACCCAGTAAAAAAGTCTGCCATGAAAACATTGTTAAAGCAACTTCACCCCAGAGTCGGAAAGGCTGGTGCTTGCCCAGGGGATACCTTTACCTTAAATCTTTTTAGGATTGCATTTATAAGATGCAATTTAATCTTTGCATAATGAAATATTTGTATAGATAGATACAGCTACATGAATATAACATAATCACAGACTCACAAATCTCCAACACAGTCTTTCTCCTTTCCACTGTTTAATATTGCCTTCTGTATATATCTTTAAATACTCACAAGCCTCTAGTTAGATTACAAAACATGAAAAAGCTCCCTTGTTTGCAGAGGGAAGAATAAATTTGTATTTGGGAATCTGCAAACATTGCATGACTAAAAGTCATGTATATTTCAGAATTCATTCCTGGCTGATATCTGAATGCTGGGCAGGACAGAAAATAGAAACATTAACATGCATGGAAAATCAGCAAAAAAGCAAAGTTGAGTATATTTTACATTAACATAGTTAAGCATGAAATACTACATACTGGCTCAACAAAGAAGTTTTGGATGAAGGAAAGAAAGGAAGGACAAGAAAGTTAATATTAAAATATTTTGTCTTGTTTCAAAACCATATAGGGCAGTGCACAATAAATAGTGATTGCTTACAGAGTTTATGACATTCATATTAAAATCATAGATTGTGGTCCAGAATAGCAAGGGAATTTCAGTGACAATATTGTTCCTAGATCTTCCTTACACATACCTCTTAAAGGTGTGAACCATTTGAAGTCTCCCCATCCAGTAGTCCTGAGGCTTTCAGGACCCAATGGATAATGCCCTGCCCAGAGCCAGTATGGTTTAGTAATAAATTGGACTGAGACTTGATATACCAGGGTTCAAACACACTGTGAACTTGAACCAGTCTATTCAGTTCACAGGGCTATGGTGATAGAGCCCATATGTACTGTCTTGCACTCAATGGAGGCCAGAGCGTTGACTGGAGTTGGTTGTAATGACCATATCACTCTAGTTTTGTTCCACTTACACTGCCCCATAATTTGCTTCAAAAATATGGTTTTGACCTTCAAAGCACTATACAGCTTAGACCCAGCATATCTTACAAACCACCTGATCCCATGTGAACATAATCACAGACTCACCTGCTGGTCATCTTAAGTGGCCTTGCTTTGTGTATCCCCACCATCTGAGGCTATATGAATGGCAACCTGATGAAAAGATTTTTGCAGTCATGGCGCCCAAACTTCTAAACTCTCTCCCCAGGGAAAGTCATCCCTCTCCTCTTCATTTTTGCTTGATATTTGCTCACTGTCATTGGCCCTCCTTTATGTCTTCCAAATAAAATTGCCAATTAATTCAATAGCCCCCAATGTCAAAGCTACATATAGGCAAACATTTAGGACCATAGAATCACAGAGTAGGAAGGGGCCATATGAGTCATCTTGTCCAACCCCATATTCAATGCAGGATTAGCCTCAAGTATCCCTGACAAGTGTTTGTCTAGCTACTGCTTAAAGATGGCCAGTCAGGGAGCGCTCACCACAAGAGGTGTATAAAAAAATAATAACAAAAATCAGGAAAATTCAGCTACGGGTTATTCAGGGCTTAATTTTTTTGGGGGGGGAGGGGGTATCTCCTAATAGCAGATTCAGTAGCCAAATCTGATTTGGGAGATATTCGGCTATTCCCGAATATACAGCCCTATTATATCATATGGGCCATTGAAGTCAATAGCAAAATAGGGTATAATGAATTGCAGCTGGGAGAGAGGGGGTTTGAGGTAAAAACTTGTGTGAGAACCAAGTTTGAGTCCAGTGACCCCTTTAAGACAACAAAGTTAAAATTCTGTGTATAAGCAAGATCTGAGTGACTTAGCTTGCGTAATGAGATGAGAATCCAATACCTTTGGTTCTATAGGGGTTCCATTGCCCTGAGTTTTGCAATAATTGTAATTCAGCAATCTCCTGTTCCAGCCTGTTTTTGAAATGAAGTGGCAGTAAAACAGGTTGCTCAGCATTGTGAATCTTGATTTCAGATTTGTGTCTATTCATCTTTTGGTATACCCAGGCCACAAAGGTATACGCACTCCTATTAATAACATGCCTGAGAATTAAGTTTGAGACCAGTGGCACTTTTAAAACCAACAGAGTCTGAATTCGGAGAAAACTTAAGAGCTAACCAAGTTATTATGTCCACTGAGATAGGAAGCCGATATCTTGTCCTGGAGGTTCCTGTGTTTTGGGTATTTTTGCAGTGACTAGTCTCTTGGCTTTGTTATGATAGATAGGCATGCTTCTTTGTTCAAGTGTGTGCCATGCCAAAACAGTGAACTAGAATAAGTATGGTGCAGTGACAGGTTTTCTCATCATATATGGTGCCCCTAGAGTTGAACCCCCGATCCAATCTTTTTTGAAGCTGGGGGTTCTGTGGGGGAGAAACAGTAGAAGCAGGCCTGCAAATTTGGTACCTCTCACTCAAACCCCTTTCTCCTCTCAGAGTCACTTTTCCCACTGTAATTTTTCCCGTCATAGAGATGCCTCTAGAATTGAACCCCAAGAATCTTGGGTGCCCATAGAATTGGACCCCCTAGTCCAATCTTTTTGAAACTTGGGAGCACTGTGGGGGAGAGGCTCCTACAACTGCACTGCAAATTTGGAGCCTGTACCTCAAATGCCCCTCCTCCCCAGCTGCAATAATTATACCCTATTTTACCATTGATTTAAATGGCCCATAGGGTATAATGGAGCTGAGCTACCAAATTTTGGTGGGTGTAATTAAACACACTTTAATGTAATAAAACCATCGCTGTCTTTCTTCCTGTTGCTGATTTTGGTGTTGAAAACAAGAGGACTTAATGCTGATCCATTTGCAAAAATGTTTAAAGATCAAAGAATTGTCATTGTTTCTTACCTAATTTTTCTTCTTACCTTGTACTTCTTATCTAATTGTTATGAATATTGGGGGAGATCACTAACCTGGACTGCAGTGCAGTTGTAGGAGCCTCTCCCCTACAGTGCTCCCAAATTTCAAAAAGATTGGACCAGGGAGTCCAATTCTATGGGCACCCAAGATTCTTGGGATACAATTCTAGAGGCATCTCTATGACGGGTCTGCCAGAGTCTTTCAGGATTCCAAAATATTTGCTTCAACAGCCCTATAGCCATACCAACCTGTTGCCTAAGCAAGCAAGCTAGTAAACAAGCAGGCAAGCAAGCAAACTCCACAAGGAAGAAAAATCTCCTCCTTTAACAGAGAACCACTAATTACCAACCAAGGTCTAGTGCTGTTCAGCTGGCTGTTATCACCTCTTAAGTATAAACAGAAGCTCCTGCGTGGATTTAGGTAGGCAAACTAACAACATAAACTCTGGCACTACACCATCTATTACATTTTATATTAATTTTATTCAGCATACAGTTTGATGTTGTAGGTGCAATTTATAGTAGGAGCTAGTTGCATAGGGGAAATGAAGACTGTATTCAGGGGAACTGCACTGCTGTATTTTTATTTATTTATTTTAGGGAAAGTCTCCTGGCTCTACCTCCAAAGTCTCCTGGCCTCACCCCCAAAGTACCCAGGTATTTTGTGAGTTAGACTTGACAACCCTATTGTTGACTTTGGTGAATTTTTAATGGCTGTAGCTAGAATAGGTGGGGTGTTAGGAATAACAACATTCTGGGAGGCATAGGAAGCTGGGTAGGTCATATGACATACAGTGCTTAGTACATCTTGCTGCTGTTGGGAGGAAGGGACCAGCTATCTGGGGTTCACTGGAGACCCTGAGAAATCTTGGCTGCAGCCCACAGTGAAAAGGACATTGGGATGAAAGTCTTCTCTAGTTCATAAGAAAAAGAGTTATGTTTGCACAGCAAAATTTGGATGTAGCCCATTTGGGGAGAAGTCCCCCAGTCAAAATAAAATTATCAGGTCTAAGTACTTTGTATCTTTAGCTGCTTGCATAATTCATTTCTCTGCTCAACCATTGCAACAAAAACATACACCTATCTGTTATATTTACATGCACAGAATTAACTCCCACTACACTTTGTTTTCTCAGTCATAGCTGAATAGTGACAGCCTTCTACTATATTCTTAACAAGATGTTGGCATATGAGCAGGTGGATATGAGTGTGAAGATTAGGATCTAATTATCTGTGTGTGGGAATTAATATATAATCATTCTAGTACACATCTTGCTGTTCACAAGCAGAAGAACAACTCTCCCGGGGTAGGGTGAGGTTCATTTTTCAAATATGGCTATTATTAAGATTTATTTTTCCATAGCTACTGACAGCTACTGCATTTGTTATTTCACAAAGTGCTCAAGTGAAAGAAAGCAGGTTTATTCCCTCCCCTCCTACTTTCTGCTTTTGTATCTTCCTTGGGGATTCTAATTTGAATTATTACCAATGAGAATGTTATCCCATGCCACTTCATTTGGAGCAATTCCTACACACATGACAATTTTTAACATATTTGAATTAAAATTTTACACAATGGTTTTCACAAACCATGAAATTGCCGTAACAGTGAGCATTACTGATTGAAATTACACACTTGTCAAAATGTTCCTAATTAGCCATTACTTGCTGAAAGAGGCAGTTTATACTTGTGTGGTATGAAAATATTTTTATTAGGGGCTGGGGGCTGTTGTGAGGTACTGCCTGTTCCCTGATTTTGTGTACACACACATTTGTGCCCAACTCCTCAAACTGTTTACTTCAGAACAAAAGGAAAAAAGGGAGTGGAAATTTTGGTAGTGCAACCATATTGAACATTGCTTCTTTACCCCTTGTACTTCTTGCATTCACCTGGGAATTTAAAACACACATCCTTTAGTCATAAAACCAAAGTCATGGTGGCAAATCCCACCATGATTTGTTGTAGTCATGGGGACTGCACTGTACCAACTACTGGCTGACATTAGGTCCGGCCCTTCCCAGCCAAGCCGGCATCGCCGGCGTTCAGGCTGGGGGCCGTCTTTGCCCCCTTGGAAGGAGGGAGCAACAGACCGCTCGGCCCCGGTGCATCCGGGTCCTTTTCTGGGCGTGGCGTCGGGGCTATATAAGCCCCGGCCCCGCCCAGAGCAATGGCAGTCTTGTTTGGCTCTCTGAAGGAGAGCCATGTGCTGAGATCGGAGCGGCGAGGAACGATTCCTGGGTCCTTGGTCGGAGTCTTCGCGGAGCAGCGCGGTGATGACGGCAGCGCAAGCGGCTGGGCTAGCGCGAACGATTCCTGGGGCCTTGGTCAGAGTGTTAGCGGAGCAGTGCGGCGATGATGGCAGAGCGAACGGCTGGGCTAGCGCGAACGGCGGCTTCGATCATTGTGGTTTGGTGCCCGGAACGGGGGCCGGCAGCGCGTGCGGCAGTTAATTCTGGGGGGAGTGTAGTGTCTAAGACAAAGGGAAGCTGGACGTGCGCAGCGGCAGGGTTTGCGGTCGGCTCTGGGCCATCCATTGGGGCACTAATGCCTAAGCAGAGGCTTGGCATTGGCGGTGGCTGGAGGATGTTTTGGCCATAGGGTTTGCAGGGGAGCACCTATGGCCTTGCACCATTGGTGCGGGTGGTCTGTAGGAACCGCAGATGGGCTACACGGCTCAGTGCGGGGAATGCAGATCACGGAGAGCCTCACCTGGGTGGATCTTTCCATGGGGGATTGATGCTAGCCCAAGTGGAGAATGGCTGGGGGCCTGGCCGCTCAGTTACAACCCGAATACGGCGGGTTTGTGCTGGGGGCAGGGTGGCTCGCCCTTTGGACAAGGTGGGGTCCGGGGGTGACCCCAGGGCTTGTCCTGGTTAGGTCTCATCCCTGCCAGTTTACAGGTTAATTAATTATTCAATAAAGCGGCCCGGTTTTAAACCCAACACTTTGTGTCTGTCTCTTCTTTCCGACTGGGGGGGCAATGTCTGTTACCACTTCCCGCTACCTTTGGGTAGCCTCTCTGTCACCTGCCCATTGCAGACATCCCCACATTCTTGCAGAATTGACTTGCAATCCACTTCTGCCTTGCCATTGGCTGACTCTGCTTTTCCCTGCCCACCACCAGCCCAGTCAGGCAAGAACACCAGCAGATGGCCACTGACCTCTGAGGGAGACAATTCTCTGCTAAAAGGTTCTCCTGGGGGCTTACTGATCACAACTGCCTCTCCTCAGGGTCCTATCTATCTTCCTTTTTCTCATTTTTCTTTCTCTCACTTCTTTCTCCCCCCCTTTTTTTCTTCCTCCCTCTTCTGTTCTTTTTCTCATTCTTTCTCTGTATCGTTGTCTTTCAGGCTTTTTATTTCATTCTCTTGGTCTACCTTCCTGCATCTCTTCAACTGACAAAAAAGGAATGTTCATTCACAGCAGGGAGGGGCCACCAACATCAGCATATAAACAGACGGAGTGAAAGGGAGGCTTTCAATGGGTCCCTGCCTCTTAGAGCCACCAGTGGTGCAGGTCCACCTGTCAGCTGCTTGATGCTACCAGCCATTTTCTCCCAGGGTACCACAGTTCCCAGATGCTTGGTCTTCCCCCTACTGTGAAGAAAAACTGTCCTTTTCCCATGTAGAGGCTGCAGGGTTGCCAATTTCAGGTTAGGAAATTCCAGTTGGCAGAGATCACCTCCCCTTAAAGTGTGTGTGTGTGTGTGGGAATTAATGCCTTCACTTGGGTGGGTGTGAAGACAGCAAGGCTGGGAGAGTACTCACCCAGAGGTCTTTAGTGGTACCTTTCCAGGTTGGTGGGAAATTCCTAAGGTATCATTCCTAAAGCCTTCCCTTCTTGGAAACACTGTCGCTATTCTCCAGGTGAGTTTGGTAAATACGGAGGATACCCAGTAAATATTTGGCAAAAAATTACAATGTATCCAAGTAGCACATACAAGATTCTTAAAGAAATATTATTTAAAGGGGGTTGGGTTATATATATATATATATATATATATATATATATATATATATATATATATATATATATATATATATATATATATATATATATATATATATTTAATATTTTGTGTACTGGTTTATATTTTGTCTTAGGAGGAGAAATGCACAGTGATATGAGGTGCAACTCATGACTGAGGAAGGCATGGCCGAAACAGGTCTCCTATTATTCCTTCTCTGAGGATTTATTTCAATGAAAAACAGTATTCTAAGTACTGGAGTCTAGACTGTATCAGAGAATTTTGTATTCTTTATGTAATTTTGTTGCATTGTGTCTTTAAATAATATTTCTTTAAGAATCTTGTATGTGCTGCTCGAATACATTGTAATTCTCCAGGTGAGGGCTGGGGATCATTCAGAATTACAACTTCTATCCAGATGGCAGAGATCAGCTCCCCTTGAGGTGGGGAGGGGGGAGGGGCGAGTCAGTGCCTTCACTTGAGTGAGTGGTTTAAGCTGTAGTAAGTGTGTATTTATGTGTGTGTGTATGTCATCATAGATATAATAAAAACTCAATGTGTTGGCTCAATCCTCAATTTTTATTGGAAGCTGTGGCAACCACAGGAGTGGCCTTGCACTCTGTCTGTCACCACTCCCCCTATTTGCATTCTAAATCAGATAATAATTACATCTCAAAACATTAGCCAAAGAGTATGTTTGCCCAACTAGCCCTGGAATAGAGTTTCCCTTTTAGTACAATTGGGCAGCCCATATTGTAAATTTAGGTAACTTACATTAATTTTAAAATCGCTGTATATTTCCAGAGCTGGATGAGACAGCCTTGATATACCTGGAAATTATCATCATATGTCTATTTGGATTACTCTGGCGTACAGATAGAAATCTGAGATTAGGTGTACAAATAGTGCATGGCATGCTGGTTATTAGAAAAGAATAAAAATTATATATTTTGTAGCTATCAGCTGACTCTCATAAAGCATAGAAGTTACAAATGAAACACAAAAAGAACAGATATAAAAACAAAATTAGCACTTAGAAACAATTATGATTCTTCTGTTTTCCTTTCTCAATATGTTAAAGTAATGAAATTTAGACATATTTTCTTCCCCAAGAATATCTGCCACTGGCATTTCTTTTTACAGATCATATATGCATTTTATTTTCCCACCTCAGACTACTTCCTTCATTCAGATTTCTATCTATGACATTTTCTCGCACAAGTGTCACCCCATTATTCTACATTCACTCATTTGCTCCTCTTTTTGATTTACCTTTCAAATTCTCCTTTGCTTTCCCTGCATTCACTTTTCATGTGTATAAACAATTTTATTAGTAACATGTGGTAGTATAACTATTTCTACAGCTTATAAAAAAAAGCTTTAAGATGAAAGCATCATTCTACCCCACATCTTACTTTCCTCCCACCCCACCCCCCAATAATTGACCCCCGCCAGTGTTATTTTTTAGAAAACAGATATTAAAGGTACCTTTAACTATCAAGAAAAAACGAAAATTGATTAAGGAAAAAAAAAAGAAAAGAAAGAAAACCCTTCAAAAGTTATATTCTTGTCTTAAAGGTCTTAATCTTCAAAAATTGTCCAGTGTCCTTTTATTTTCCACTCTTTTTCTACATATCTTCTGAATTTCTTCCACTCCCGATTAAAGAGTTCTAAATCGCAGTCTCTTAATTTTCTTGTTAGCTTATCCATTTCACTCCATGACATAACTTTTAAAGTCCAGTCCCACTTTTCTGGTATTTTTTCTTGCTTCCACAACTGCGCATACAATGTCCTAGCAGCTGAGAGCAAGTACCATATTAAAGTTCTATCTTCTTTTGGAAAATTCTCCATTTGTAATCCCAGCAAAAATGTCTCTGCTTCTTTTTTAAATTCATATCCTAGGATCTTAGATATCTCTTGTTGAATCATCTGCCAAAACATTTTAGCTCTTTCACAAGTCCACCACATATGGTAGAAAGAGCCTTCATGCTTTTTACATTTCCAACACCTATCTGGCATCTTATTGTTCATCTTTGCTAATTTTTTTGGAGTCATGTACCATCTATACATCATCTTAAAACAGTTCTCTTTAATACTATGACATGTTGCGAGTTTCATAGAGTTTTTCCACAAATGTTCCCAAGATTCCATTTTTATTTCTTTATTTACATTAATTGCCCATTTTATCATTTGAGATTTCACTACTTCATCTTCTGTAGTCCATTGTAAAAGTAATTTGTACACTTTTGAAATTAATTTCTCATTATCTCCAAGCAGAACTCTTTCCATTTCTGTTTGCTCTTTCCTTATTCCTTCAGCTTTGATATCATTCTCCATCAAGCTTTTTATTTGTTGCATTTGAAACCAATCATATTTATAGTTCAATTCTTCTGCAGTTTTCATTTCTATTTTCCCACTTTGTATTTTTAGTAGTTGGTTGTATGATAGTTGTTTTTCCTTAACTGTTTTGGCCGTTAACTTTATCACTTCAGCCGGCACTATCCACAGAGGTCTTCTCTCATCGCCATATTTCTTGTACTTTATCCACACATTTAGTAAGTTGCTCCTTATATAATGGTGAGAGAAAAGACCGTCCATCTTCTTTTTCCCATAATACAAGTAGGCATGCCAGCCGAATTTTTTCCCATGGCCTTCTAACACTAGAAGTTTTTTATTTAATAACGTTATCCATTCTTTCAACCATACTAAACAAATTGCTTCATGATACAGTTTCAGATCTGGTAATTGAAACCCACCTCTCTCTTTTGCATCTATCAGGACTTTCATTTTAATTCTGGGTTTCCTCCCGGCCCACACAAATTCCGAGATTTTTCTTCTCCATTTATCAAATTGCTTAGCATCTTTCACAATGGGGATAGTTTGAAACAAATACATAATCCTTGGTAAGATATTCATTTTTACTGCAGCTATTCTGCCCAACAATGACAAATTGAGCTTGTTCCACTTTAGCATATCTTCTTCTATTTTGCGCCAGAGCTTTTCATAGTTGTTCCTAAACAGATCAATATTTTTCATTGTTATCTCTACCCCTAGGTATTTTACCTTAGAGGTAACTTCACAACCCGTTAGTCTTTGTAGTTCTTGTTGTCTATTTTTCTGCATATTCTTACATAAAATTTTTGATTTTTCTTTGTTTATGTAAAGTCCCGCCAACTCCCCAAACTCTTGTATTCTCGTTAACAACAACGGTGTAGCTTGTAAGGGATTTTCATTTATAAACATTATATCATCCGCAAATGCTCTATATTTATAGGTATACCCTTTTATTTGTAGTCCTTCTAAATCTTTTTCATCTTGGATCTGCATCAGTAAAATTTCAAGAGTCATTATGAACAACAATGGCGAAAGCGGGCAGCCTTGTCTAGTACCTTTACTAATTTTCATTTCGTCTGTAAGATCTGCATTGATGCACAACCTTGCCCTTTGTTCAAAATATATTGCCTTTATCATTCTTATAAAACTTTCTCCAAGCTCCATTTTTTCCATCACTGCAAACATGAAGTCCCAATTTAAATTGTCAAATGCTTTTTCTGCATCCGCAAAGAATAGTGCTACTTCCTTTTCTGGATGTCTTTCATAGTATTCTACAATATTTACAACAGTTCTAATATTGTCTCTTATTTGTCTTTTGGGGAGAAAACCAGCTTGGTCCTCCTTTATAAAATTTATCAGATATTGCTTAAGTCGTTCCGCCAGAATTCTTGTAAATATTTTATAATCATTGTTCAAAAGTGAAATTGGTCTATAATTTTTCACATTTGTGACGTCTCTTTCTTCTTTAGGTATCAAAGAAATAACAGCTTCCTTCCATGTATTTGGTACCTTCCCTTTAGCTCTTATTACATTCATCAGCTTCTGTAATTTTGGTATTAATTCATCTTTAAAAATTTTAAAATATTTAGCTGTATAACCGTCTGGCCCGGGAGCTTTATCATCCTTCATCACATTAATTGCTGCTTCAATTTCTATTTTTTCGATTGGGTCATTCAAAATTTTTCTCATATTTTCAGTTAAAGGCTCAATTTTTATTTTCTGTAAGTATTCATCTATCTTTTTTCTCTTTACTTCAGCACCTTTAAACAGCTTGGCATAGTACTTAAAAAATTCTCTTTTTATTCCCTCTTGAGTAACTACATCTCTTCCATCTATTACAATTCTACTAATTGTTTTGTTTTCTCTCTTTTTTTTCAGCTGCCACACCAAGTATTTCCCCGTCTTATTTGCTCCTTCAAACGATTTCTGCTGAAGCCTTTTCAAGTTCCATTCCACTTCTTTGTTTAGTAAATGTCTTAGTTGAGTTTGTAATATTGATATTTCCCTTAGAATCTTTTTTTTCCCTGGTCTTTTCCTCAACGCGCCTTCTTTTTTCTTTATTTCATTTTGAATGTCCAATAATTGTTTTTCTTTTTCCCTTTTATCTTTGTTGTTCAATGTAATCAACAACCCTCTCATTACTGCTTTATAAGTATCCCAGACCGTCTGGAAGTCAATATCTTCTTTATCATTCACTTGGAAAAATTCCTTAGTCTCTTTTCCTAGGAAAGTCACTGTTTCTTTGTTCTGTAGCAAATCTTCATTCAGTCTCCATCTTCTCAGTCTTTTGGACAATTTTGTAATCCACATTATTGGGTTATGGTCGGCACCGATTTTAGGCAAAATATCTATCTTCTTTGTTATAAGGCCTAAGTCTCTAGTTCCCCACAACATGTCAATTCTAGAAAAGGTCTTATGTCTTGCAGAAAAAAAAGTATAGTCCCGCACTTCAGGATTAAACTTTCTCCATATATCTTCCAAGTTTTCCTGTTTGACTAACTCAAAGAAAGACTTTGGCAATTTCCCTTCTTTCACACTATTTTTTTTCCCTCCGGATCTATCCAATGAGTTCTCAACTGTTCCATTAAAATCTCCCATTAAGGGTATTTGATCGTAGGTCAACTCATCTAGTTGTTGTATAATGTCTTTAAAAAAAACATCTTTTGCACCATTAGGTGCATATAGTCCCAATAACAGCATTTTTTCCCATTTGATGTTATTTCCACTGCTACAAATCTTCCATCTTTATCTTTAAACATCAGTTTTGGCTACAAGTCCTGTTTAACATAAATGACTACTCCCCTTTTTTTCTGTTTGGCTAATGAAAAAAATTCCCTTCCCAATTGTTTATTCCATAAAAATTTATAATCCTTTTGTTTGATGTGTACTTCTTGCAGACAAATTATGTTACAATTTTGCTTCTTAATCCAATGAAAAGTTGCCCTTCTTTTTTGTGGTGAATTTAGTCCATTAACATTCCAAGACAGTAATTTGTAATCCATCATGGTGCAAATTCTTTATTTTCTTCAAAAAATCTCCTCAACTCTCTAGCATTTGTAATTGTTACTCTCTCCCCTGAAGTTCAAAGCTCAAACCCTCAGGGATTAACCATCTGTACCTTGTGCCATTGTCTTTCAGTTTTTCTGTCAACTTTTTATATGTTCTCCTGTCGTTTATCACTTCTTTGGGTAGCTCCTTCATTATTCTCACTCTGCTACCTCTTATTATCAATGACTGTTCAAAGTTTTTTTTGATGATCCTTCCCACCATTTCCTTTGTCATAAATCTTACAACAACATCTCTTGGTAAGTTGTTTTTTTTGGCGTGTAACGAATTGACTCTATACATATGATCATACATATTCTTAGTCTTGTCAGGGTCTTCTTCTAAGAATTCTGCAATTATGTTTATTATATATCCTCTCAGATCATCATTCTCTTCCTCAGGTACTCCTCTCAAGCGTATCTGATTTTCCATTAATTTGCATTCGTGGATCGTCACTTTTTCTTGGACTTTCAGCAAGGTGGTGTCATGTACTTTAACTTTCTCCTCCACCTCCTGTACTTTCTTGTCTATTTTCCCAATTTGGCCTTTAAGGTCGTCCACTTCTTTTTTAATTACTGTAATAAGTTCTTCCTTCATTTCTTGCATCATTTTATTAACTCCTTTCATAATCCTGGCTTCCATAGCCTCCATTTGGTCCTGCATTTTTTCTAATGAGAGGGCTCTTGTTCGGGGCTGCCTGGGCTCTGACATTTAGGCAAGAAGCAGGGAAATAAAATAAAAATACCAAAAATTTCCGTCTCACAATTTACAAGTTTGGCTACCAAGTTCAAAAGGTCTAAATTTTCTCTCTTATTTAGTCTTTGTTCTGTTCTTTTCTGAGCTTCCCAAGCCCAGATATATATTTTTAAAGAAATTTTTCCCCTTTAAAAAATGATGAAATTTTTAGTTTCACCAATTTGAAATTTGACAGTCAGGTTCAATAGAGCAGAGCTTGCCCTTTCCAGCAAGCCTATTTTCGCTGGTTTCTGAGCCTCCAAAGCCAAGATATTCATCAAAAAAGCCTTCAAAAATTCCAAGATGGCGGCCGCGATTTTTCCCCTTTAAAGAAAATTTTTTTCCCCTTTTAAAGTCCTCCCAGGAGCCCACCAGTAATGTAGTCAATAGATCTTGTCCTCTTACCCTCTTTCCCGTCGATTCTGTCAATTTTTAAAGTCCCAGTTCTTTTTAAAACAATATTTTAAATCGGACCTCCCAGCAATGGCTGCCGATGTTTCTCTATGATATAGAGTAGGCTTTTTTCTTTACTGCTTCCTGTCTCTGTCAGCTTCAACTCTCATGGAAATCTCACGATACTTGACGCACTTCCTGTCTTGCTCAGAAGGGTTGAAGAGCTATTCCAGTAATATTCCAGTGCAACGTGGCTATTTACATTTCAGGAAACCGCAAACCGCAAGTAGACACAACTAAATTTCCTTTTCGAATTTTAGCAGTTTTTAACACTGTCTTTTGTATTAAAACAGTACCAACTTCTCAACTTCTTTCTTCTAATTGCAAGTTTTATATTTTCCCTTTCTTCCCACCTTTAATATATCCCTTTAGTCTGTAAATAACTCCGGAGTGAAAAGAGAGCTTCTGTACCTTTTTTTCTTCACTTATCCAAGTTCCACTGGTCTTCCAAAACTTTAGTTGTTTAGAATTGTCCCAGAAGGTTAGGATCTTGACGGGCTTATGCCAAATCGATGACTCTGAAAGATCTTGCAGACGATAACTATGCAAACTTCTGGGACCCCTCAAAGCCTCAAAGGAACCCCCTTCAGGGTTCCTTTTCAGCCAAGGTAAATCTCTTCCAAAGTTTTAAGTGCATGTCTTGGTCCTTTCTCTCACTGAGAAAGGTAGGCAGTGGGCTTAGATTGCCCTCCACTACCCCGAACAAGATCTTCAGCTTGCTCCCGATGTGAGAGACAACTCAGCCCGCCATTTTCCTCCCCGGAAGTCCCCTGCATTCACTTTTCAGTACTCCCTTTCACCTTCTATCTTCCACTTGGAGGGTGGGGAAGCATATTACTAAGGAGTTCCTTGAATCTCATGGACATGTGGTTTTGGTCTGTATTCAGACAAAACTCTCTACAATGAGAAGGTAACACTACACTTGGAAATACAAAATATATCCTTACAACAGGAAGGTGTAATATGCCTCTGAAATATATAGCAATTTCAGTGGTACAATATACAGTAAAATATGGATCTTCCACTGTAAGTCTGCATCCATAATGCTTGAACAGTATTGATTGGTCAGTGTAGCATGAGCTTTGATTTCATTCAGTTTCTTTGCATTTTATTATTTCTCAGTCACCATTTTCATCTCTGAAGTGGTTACACTGGAAATAAGTCCATTCCTTTTTACATGATTTTCCCCCATCAAAGAGTCAGACTTTAATGAATGAAATCATTAAATAAAAGAAAAAGAGTTATTAAAGTTCTGAATCTGACTGCTGCAATCTTTTTACTGAGAGTTGCTTACCACAGTGTTTAAAAAGTGACATCGCAGTCACTTTCAATCATGAGAAATGGTCTGTTTGTATTGTTTGTTAATTCTGCAAGCCTATAGTTTCTGCTGCTGCCTTCCATCACTTGATAAAAGGTTGTTGCATGAGGTATAACTCATTTTTCCTTGTAACAATGCTTTCGTTACACAACTTACTCTATTATACCATAGATGTTGTTTTCCATTGTCTCTGGTAAAAATTATCTTCATGATACAGACTTGCTTACTGGTTCTCTAACAGAAGTGTTTATGACCTTAATTACTAGAGGATTCCATCTACACTGAAAAGGCACATTTGAATCATGTTTCTGTAAGATAACATCACCAGTAATATGCAGAGCACTAGGCAATACTTATGTATATAGATTTTATAATACAACATCATCTGGCCTAGAATACAAATATAAATAAAGGATACCCTTGGGCCAAAGTGCTTTTAAATTACAGTTAGTGAGCTTAGCGCAGTTTAAGACAAAGGCATCTTTCACATTAGAAATCCACTTGCATTACTCAATATTAGCATTTTTTTCTTGTGTTCAGACAACTTTATCAACATCCACCCCTGTTCTAGATTTTCCCTGGGTTTTTTCCCCCCAATCCTAATAAAGCTGGTTTCTCCCACACTTCCCCCCACAAAGCGAAATGTAGAATCATAGAGTTGGAAGGGACCCCCAGGGCCATTTAGTCCAACCCCCTTCACGCCAGAAATTCACAAATACCTCCCCCTAAATTCACAGGATCAGCATTGCTGTCAGATGGCCATCTAGCCTCTGTTTAAAAACCTTCGCGGAAGGAGAGCCCATCACCTCCCAAGGAAGCCTGTTCCACTGAGGAACCACTTTAACTGTTAGGACATTCTTCCTAATGTTTAGTCAAAAACTCTTTTGATTTAATTTCAACCCATTGGTTCTGGTCCTACCTTCTGGGGCCACAGAAAACAATTCCACACCATCCTCTATGTGACAGCCCTTCAAGTACCTGAAGATGGTGATCATGTCACCTCTCAGTTATCTCTCCTCCAGGCTAAGCATACCCAGCTATTTCATCTTTTCTTCATAGGACTTGGTCTCCAGACCCATTCCAGCTTGTCTTTGTTATTATATATCCTTCTTAAAATGTGGTACCCAAAACTGAACACAGTACTTCAAATGAGGTCTTACCAGACAGAGTAAAGCGATATCATCCCTTCACATTATCTGGACATTATACTTCTGTTGATACAGCCCAAAATTGCATTTACCTTTTTAGCCACCACATCACACTGTTCTCATGTTCAACGTATGGTCCACTAAGATCCCTAGATCCTTTTCACACAGACTACTGCAAGAAAGCCTCTGCTCATAATCTGAACGAAGTTTTTCCACATGGTTGACTTCCGGCACAACCTGCCTGCCAAAACCCACCAGAAAGGTGTGTTTGGGCAATGTTGTTGTTGCTGTTGTTGTTTTACATGCATCCCAGAAGAGAAACATTTCAAAGATGGAAGATACCTGCATTGAAACAAGCAATCATTCCCATTTAGGATTGCTTCCTCATTACTCTGCCTTGTGTGTGTGTTTGGGGCAGTCTGGTCTGGTCTCTTCTATCTGCTTCTCACTACGGCTTGAAAGCCTGGGAGCATGTCCTTCTCTTGCTTTATGTGAGAGCAGACATGGCAAAGCCAATAGTGCTAGTCTTATGTAAGATCCATCAGATTGTCTCTTGACCATTTGCACCTTTCTCCTCTGTGGGGAAAACCCTTCTTTTTGTTAACTTTGTAAAATGTTTTAGCTGCTTTGGGCCCCCATTGTGGAGAAAAGCAAGATACAGTTGAAGTAACTAAATAAATATAGCTGAAGATGGGGGAGGGGAAAATAAAAGTTTGATGGTGGGTGGGTGGGAATGAAAAAAGGAAGCAGAGATGAGGATGCATGGGCTGCCAGGAGGAAGGAAAGATAAAAAATATTATCAGGAGAGGATATGGTGTGGGGGGGGGGGAGTGAGGTACCCCTCCCAAGTCCTTCCACATTCCCTGTCCTACATCTGGACCAGGCTTGACTGGCACTGTACAACTTGGCCAGAGTTTTCCCGTGGGGGGCTGCCAAGGGGAGGGGAGAAGGGAAAACTGAAGATGGGGACAGGTAAAGGTAGGCTGGACTGAATTAAGATCACAGGGAGAGCACCTCCTGACTGTCCCACCCATCAAAGAAGCATATCTGGCCAAGCACACAAGAGAGGGTCTTTTTAGTGGCAGTCCCACAGTTATGGAACAACCTCCTCAGAGAGGTATGCCTGGCCTCCTCAGTTTCAGTCTTCAGAAGGCAGTTGAAAACAGTTCTACTTAGGACTGCATTTCAGTAATTTAGTTTTTAACTACTGGCAGTCCTACATTAGATATTAAATTGTCATCTTTTAGGTTGTTTTGTTAAAAAAGCAAAAATAATTGTGTTATTTAAATCATAAGCCACTTTGAGTTCTGGGAGGTAGAAAGGCAACTAATACATGTTTTAAATAAATAAATAAATAGGAAAAGAAGCAGGAAAAGAAGACAGAAGCTACCTGGGCTTTCAGAGACAGGAAAGAGAAAATAGTGGAGGAAGGAATTATATGCCCCCACAGAAGTCTTTGCAGGTCCCGTACTTTTTTCTAATTCACAAACACTGCAGATGGAAATATTGAGCAAATGCAATTTGTGAAACTGAGTTGCACCCTTCTATGTCTATTGAAGTCAATCTTCTTCCCCTTTCCTCTCATACATCACAATTTAGTATCTCATTCAGTTCTCTAGCACTGCACTTCAGCCACTGGATTATGGACTACTTATCTGTCATGGTTTATCTGGAAGCTATACTATTACTATCTTTCAGACTTGCTTTTTTTCTAAATGTACAATACTATGAGAACAAGAATTTTGAGTATATTGTCCTTCAAATGCACTTAATGTTTGATATATGCAAAAAGCTAATCAATCCTAGTCTCTCTCTTGCTCTTGGGAAATGTCTCCTCATTCAGCTGTTCAGTTCCTTGTCTGTGTTTAAAGTGTAATGAATTCTGATTTTATTTATGTTTATGTCTTTTATTCCTTCACTGAAACGAAGAAAAAAATGAAGTGTTAGATTAACTATTTAGTTCATTCTCTGGATGCATTTTCAAATAGGGATCAGAAACAAGAACAAATGAGAATCTGCTGTTGAGCAATATAATATGTGTAACATCTGAGAGAAAGGGGAAGTGAGAATTAGAATTGTAATTTCTAGTATTTTATTTTACTATAGTGGCTATACTATAGCATCTCCGCCCATCTATACAAATAAGTTCTTACCAATAATTATGCTTTGAAGTGTCCAGTTAAACAAGTTTAAGGGCAAAGACAATAGGTAACAACATTCAGAGGGGCAGCCATTGTAGTTTGTTGCAGCAAATGCAACAAAGGATTGGATTCTATTGCTATGGTTAGATCCAGGGCTTTTTTTGAGCAGGAATGCAGAAGAACGCAGTTCTGGCTTGCTTGGCATCAGGGGGTGTGGCCCAATGTCCAAATGAGTTCCTGCTGGGCTTTTTTGTAGAAACAATGTTTATGTCAGGGTGTGTGACCAAATATACAAATGAATTCCTGATGGGCTTTTTCTATAAGAAAAAAAGCCCTGGTTAGAGCCAAACGACTGTAGCACTGTTTGATTTCAGTCTGCCCCACAGGCTTATACATGAATTCACACTATGATGTTTTTGGAAGATTTTGCTGTTGTACTTATGGAAGAGACTATAAATGGAAGTACATTGTTGGATATAGTTCTACTTTTCTTGTGCAGCATGGTAAAACAAGGTATAAAAACATTTGTGAGCAAAGATGCCTTCCACAGGCAAAAGGTCATATTTGGATTCAGCCTCACATTTCCATACAAGCAACAGTCAACTAATATCTATGTGTCTGGAATACCAACATAAATCCTTGTGGTATTGCATTTAGACAAAGGAGTGCTGGCAGAACTTGGAAACAGCAGGCAACACTTCTCTTGGTCATAGCAGAAGTACGAAATTAGATTGTCTTTCATTGCTGGCTCATATCTAGGTGGTGGTTTAATTATAGTCAAAAACAACAAGGAAGAGGAATGACATGCCTGAAAAGCTGCAAAAGAAGCAGCACAGTAGGGAAGATGCATCAGGAGTGCATTAGAATCCTTTAACCAGGCCAATTTTGCAAAGCCCATTTAATGTAATGAATACCAAATGGCTGTAAGAGGAGGTTAGACAATTATAAAAATAAACCTCATTTTCTTTTCCTTTGGGGAAATAGTTAAAAAGCCATCATTTTGCATTTTAGAAATAATTGAGCAATTTCATGACTGTTGGATGCTTTAAAAATGCTGATGGTTGATTTGGCACTCAGGAAACACAACAGAAAACTTCCAAAGCAGGCCATGAAATAAGTTTGCAATGAAAACTAATAAAATAAGGGGAGATGGTGGTGAAATTTGCAAGGGAGTTGCCAAGAGAGAATAGAGGAGGAGGATATTGGATTTATATCCTGTCCTTCACTACCTGAAGGAAGAGTGGCTTATAATCTCCTTTCCCTTTCCCTCTCCTCAACAGACAGCTTGTGAGGTAGGTGGAGCTGAGTGACAGAAACTGCTCTTGAGAAGAACAGCTCTGCAAGAACTTGTGACTGTCTAAAGGTCACATCAGCAGGTTCATGTGAAGGAGTGGGAAATCAAACCCAGTTCTCCCAGATAACAGTCTGTTCTGTCAGCCTGAATGAAAGTGGTGAAGTGGAGAACTTGGAGACAGAGGATGTAATTTAAGGCTCATTACAGACCGGCACTTAGGGTTGACTCAGAGACACCTCTGAAGTCAACCCAAAAAACCCATCCAGATGGCAACATCTGCTGCCCATCCCTGTCCCGCACTTACCCTGTCCTCGAGGACTCTCCAACAGCCTCAAAAAGGCAACTCTTGGAAAGTGGTCCCTTTTCACTGGGGTGGCTCTGAGGCGGCGCCCGGTTGTCTAGAAGACTGGAGGGTGCCTTATGAGTGCCCGGGAGCCACGAGCAGGATGCATGAATGAATCCAGATGCTCCCTGGCCACCCAAGGCCTGTCCCTTCTTCCAGCACTGTCCGGAAGCTCCAGGGCGCTCTTCTTCCAGCCAGCTTTTTTCGGGGCGGCTGCAAGCCGTCCCAAACTGACCGTCTGGTTTCAGCCATCGTATATCTTATTAGGAACCAGATGACAGAATAATCAGAAGAAGATTCAATAGAGAAAGAACAACAAGTTGTTGGTGAAACTTCCAAAAGGCTCGCTATGATACTGAAGGCCAAAATGGACATTACTTTGGCTGTAGGTCCTACCTGTGGCTGCTGATGCCATTTTAGAGCCAAATTCAACTATTTAAAAATGCCAAAAGGGTCCTGATCAGGCCTGCACCACAACAGGAACAGGGGATCTTGTTTTCTCCATCACCTTTTAAAGTGCCACATCAGCTTCAGGAGCCATGGTCAGTGTCATTTATTTATTTTTATTTATTTATAATTTATATCACGCCCTTCCCACCAAGGTGGTCATATCTAATTTGGTTCTGAAAAGTACATTCTTAGTCATAAAAGACCATCTCCAGCTTCTTTCCATAAGTATAATGAAATTTGTGATTGGTCCAGATCAAAAAAATGGTTTGATTCATTAGTAAAAGAGGCAGTCTGTTATTTCATTAGAGATAACTAATGAATCTGTTACTTTTCCAAGACAGGTTCTTGTTCAAACTATGGAACCAGATGAGTATAGCATCATTAAGGTTTTCTAGACTGACAGACAGTATATAAAGATAAGCCAGCTACTGGCTCCAATCTGTTGTGTAAAGTTTTCTCACAAGCCAGTGTTATAAGGGAAATTAAAGGGTTCCCTAAAGTCTATGAGCAAAGAAATGCCTATGATACCTTGAAAATAGGTTGAAATCCTCTGTATTTCTATTTGGGAGTAAGTATAAATCAATGGATAAAGGATTAAGCTATAGGGCTGTGATCCTATGCATTCTTACCTTATGGAAAGTCTCATATAAATTACTGAGATTTAATCTGGAGTAAGTACAGGATTGGACTGTAAGAGAATTTCTTTGCTCCTTACCTTTTTCATCATTAATATTGGTTTATGTCCTACCACTCTACTCAGCAAAACTACACTCAAATTAAAATTATTAAATGTGCTGTTTTGGTTTTGAAAATACACTTAATAATTTTGTTACAGTTTGGAGCTTGCTGTATTTTCAGAGAAAGATACCTTTCTAGTGTGTGAATAGGTCAGATATATTTTCTGGAGAAGGCCTGTGACATGATAAAGAACCAGATTAAACAGGAGAATTTAATGTAAATCTAAAGAAATTTGCTATGCAATTTTTTAAAGCCTAACTTTTATATGCACTTACTGACATCAGCACAGGTAACATAACGAAGCAGTTCAGTCAAATTGGTTAGTGCAAATAAGTTGAGACATGCTGAGCTGCAGAAGATCTAACCCACTTGCTGTGTGTTTGACTTGCTTCTTTAAATTCTTCACAGGAAGCTAATTTTGTCAGCTTGCCCTTTATAGCAATGACAGAGTAGAATAACTGATTAGACTGCAGCAATCTGCTTGGAATGGAAGTTTGACTGAATTTCTCCTAGGTCTCCCTCTTAACAATAGAATCAAAGCAGTATGTCCACAGAGTATAAAATCATTTTCTGGTATCCTCCCTCTTATCTTTCTTAGCAAGGATTGAAAATTTTCAAGTAGTCTGCTCTTGGAGACAGAAATAAAAAATATAGAGCATGAGTCTGGGGGATTCATTAGCCCTTGGGACTGAAGCATACAACTAGATGCTCATACCATTATGTGAAGCAACCTTTAAAGCACCCACATATGCTTATGTGGCTTTCACTTGATGCCCTTTTTGCAGAGTTGCATGATTGCATAAATATGAACCAGAATCAGTGAATGAAAGGGTCCCATTCACATTGCTTTTTACCACTGTCTGCAAACAATTTGGAGATTAGGTAATTAAGATATAGGGGGAATGGGGTGTCCATTTATTTTGGTCAACTTTTTCTGCGCAACTTGCAGTATGTTTTACTCATGTTTTAGGGTTTTGATTTTAAACATACAGTTGGAAGTTCACTGTTGTAATCTATGATTCCTAAAATCTAGACATCCCATCTCAACAGAGACTTCCACACTCTCCTCTTTAAAAGAACCCTAAGCAAAAGGCTCTAAAACTTCCAAAGGAGGAAATTAATCAATTGCTCCACTGTTATCACAGTTGGGCAGGTGTTTAGTGATACTGAGCCAGCCAGCCAATGTTTCTCACTGAGACCTGAGATGGATTACACAGTGGGCGTTTTTGCACTCACCTTCAGCCAGCGCGACCCCCTCTTCACCGCGCAGGATCTGCGCGGATTTCGCACTAAATGCCGTGGAACAGCCGGAAGAGCCGGAAACTCCCGTCGCAAAAGCCGCGCAAACGGAAACTGCTTTTTGGCGGTTTACATTTGAGTGGCTTTTGCGCCCGGGAGTTTCCGGCTCTTCCGGCTGCTCCACGGCATTTAGTGCGAAATCCGCGCAGATCCTGCGCGGTGAAGAGGGGGGTCGCACCGGCTGAAGGTGAGTGCGAAAATGCCCAGTGTGAAATAATGTAGTCAAATAGCATGAGACATGCAATATACAATGCAATAGGATACGGTTACAAAAATTGAAACAGTACAAAAAAATCAAATATGATATAAACAATGCAGAGGTGGAATTACAAAATATGAAGACAAGGCACTAAGAACAAGATAATACATAAACAAAAACTAGAATAGAATTTTGTTCCCTTTAAGAAAATGCTCTCGTAAACCAGTAATTTATTTATTTATAGTTATAATTTCTATTTCTATACCACCCTTCCCTGAGTTCACAGGGCTCAGGGTGATTAACAGCAACAAAAAGTACAATATAAAACCAGATTTGAAACAATCAAGTTAAAATTAAAGAGCATTAGATGCCGCCAAATAAATACAGTATATCAGGGATGGCAAATGGTAGCTCTCCAGATGTTTTGTTGCCTGCAACTTCCATCATCCCCAGCCATTGGGCATGCTGGCTGGGGCTGATGGGAATTGTAGGCAAAAACATCTGGAGAGCTAGTATTGGCCACCCCTGCAGTATATGATATGATATTGGATGCAGTACAAGAACCCGAGGCTTCGTGCCTGTCTTCTGATTTTATCTTGGACCACTTCGACGCACTTAGCCTAGGGGAAGTCGACGGAATTCTCTCTATCATGCGCCCTACAACTTGCGATCTTGACCCATGCCCCTCCTGGCTAATTAAATCTTGCCAGAGGGAGCTTAGATATCCTGTACGGGATATCATAAATAGATCCCTCTTGGAAGGGCAATTTCCAACATCCTTGAAAGAGGCTATGGTCTGCCCTCTCTTGAAAAAAAGTAGAGCAGATCCGTCCAAATTGGCGAATTACCAACCGGTCTCGAACTTACCATTCTTAGGTAAAGTTATTGAGAGGGCAGTGGCGCTACAGTTACAGAGTTTTTTGGATGACACTTCCACCTTAGACTCCCACCAGTCTGGCTTTCGTCCAGGTCATGGGACGGAGACAGTGCTGGTTGCCTTGGTGGATGACCTCCAGCGGCATCTGGATCAAGGCGGCGTGGCGGTGCTGATGGTGTTAGACCTGTCGGCTGCGTTCGACACGGTCGACCATCGGCTACTGGCCCGCCGGCTCACTGATGCAGGGATTAGGGGGTTGGCCTTACAGTGGCTTTCCTCCTTCCTTGATGGACGGGGACAAAGGGTGGCAATTGGGGGAGAGCTGTCCCAAAGGCACCCACTAGTGTGCGGGGTGCCACAAGGGGCAGTTCTCTCTCCGATGTTGTTTAACATCTACATGCGCCCCCTTGCCCAGATTGCTCGGAGGTTTGGGCTTGGGTGCCACCAATACGCAGATGACACCCAGCTCTATCTACTAATGGACGGCCAACCTGACTGCGTCCCAGAAAACCTTAACCTAGCATTGCAGGCCATGGCAGGTTGGCTCAGGCTGAGTGGGCTGAAGTTAAATCCAATGAAGACAGAGGTCCTTTGCTTGGGCCGCGGTGCTCCGGGAAGGGAAATCCCCTTGCTGGTTTTTGACGGTGTGCTGCTGAAAGCGGCCTATAGGGTCAAGGGCTTGGGGGTTCTTCTGGAGCCTTCATTATCAATGGAGGCACAGATAGCAGCCACTGCCAAGTCTGCGTTCTTTCACCTTCGATGGGCAAAGCAGCTGGCTCCCTTCCTGGAGCACCGGGACCTAGCAACGGTGATCCATGCTACGATCACCTCGAGACTGGACTACTGCAATGCCCACTACATGGGGCTGCCCTTGTGCCAAACTCGGCGGCTGCAGCTGGTGCAGAACGCGGCGGCTAGGCTGCTGTTGTGACTCCCAAGATGGGAGCACATACAGCCGGGGCTGCGCGGACTGCACTGGCTGCCAGTGGTGTACTGAGTCTGTTACAAAGTGCTGGTTATCACCTTTAAAGCCCTATATGGCCGAGAACCTGCCTACTTGAGGGACCATCTCTCCCCATATGAGCCCCAGAGAGCGCTGAGGTCAGCTGGAAAGAACCAGCTGAATATCCCTGGGCCAAGGGAGGTCAGATTGAAGACCACCCGGGATCAGGCCTTCTCCATTGCAGCTCCACTGCTGTGGAATCAACTCCCGGAGGACGTACGGGCCCTACAATGCTTAGATCAATTCCACAGGGCCTGTAAGACCTACCTCTTCAAAATAGCCTTCACCTAATACCGAGCCAAGAAAGTGCCGCTGGACATGTTTTTAGCCACTGGATTTTACTAAAGACCTAAGTTATAGCACCACAATGTTAATTTTAATACAACTTGTAAATTGATTTAATGATGATTTTATAATTATAATTGTAATCACTATGTATGGTTTTATTGTATATTACATTCATATGTTGTGAGCCACCCTGAGCCTGCCCTGGCGGGGAGGCGGGATACAAATAAAAAGTATTATTATTATTATTATTATTATTATTATTATTATTATTATTATTATTATTATATGCATTACTGCCCCACAAGTGAGAGAAAACAAAGTGGGGTGAGTAGACAGAGTGCTAGATAAGGTGGTACCCATTGCTGTCCTCATCCAAAAGCGTGGTGGAACATCTCTGCCTACATGTGGGACAGATGTTATTTGGCAAGGAGTTCTACCAAGTAGGAGCTAGGGCTTTTTTTGGTCAAGGACAGCCAGGCTAGGAATCACCAGTAGATTATTTCCAGTGGAGTATAGAGCTCTTTGGGAGACATAGCAGAGGAGGTAATCCTGAAGATACTTATGTCCCAGACCACTCAAGGCATTAAAGTCATTACCAAAACTTTGAAACTTATAAAAGAACTTGCACAAGTCAAGACTGAGTCATGCTAACCCATGGTAACCCATTCTCAGGGTATTCCTGGAGAGGGAAGAGCAGAGGTGGTTTATTATTGCCCTCCTCTGCCTTCCTTGGCAGTCTCTCATCCAAGTACTAACTGTGGAAAACCCTTCTTAGCTCCCAAGTTCTGACAGTAGAAATGTACAGGTAACCATTTGAAGAGTGGCACCTTTACAAGGGTTTGCTCAAACAAGTAAAGCTGTCACAGCATAGCATAGCAGTACAGGCAGTTCTGCAGATATACTCAATCTAAATATTGTCATTTTAAGGCTTTATTCTGTTACCAAGAGCTTTATATAATGTTGTTTTCCAAATTGAGATAAATCTATAATGCTGAACTTGAGTGTTCCAGTTTATATTTATCACCCAAATCTGCAGAAAGAAAAGCTCCCCAGCTACAAAGTTTGGTTTATCTGCTGCAACTTGGAAGTGATGGTTTCTCCAGTTAACTGAGCTATGTTGTGTTTACATCAGCAGCTGCAAGGCTATATGGTATATTCAAAAGAGAAATTCTGTCTCCTTTGAAGAAATTTTATTGATAAATAGAAACCTGAATACATAGCCTATGTGTCAACATTTCAGAGATGTTACATTGCCTTCTCATTTAATAAATGTACTCCCATCTGGCCAGCTTTCATAGTGTCATCAATTATACATAATCAATCTGAATTTATTTACATGTGGAAGGTTTGATGTGTATTACTTGTGCCTTACAAGATGTTTGTATTTTTGGAAAGCTTTAATTTATGTATTGCTTTCAATACATCGAACTTAATGATTAGAGAAATTTTACAATTTACATGCTGAACAGATTGGGGGTGGGGGAGCTAAAGTGTCAATGCACATCCAAAAACAAGCAAAAAAAATAGGGAATATGGACAGAAAACTAAATTTTTATAGTATGAGTCAGAATATTTTGCTTTTACCAGACTTTTAGTGCAAAGTTAATTTAGACCAGCATGTAAATAGCAAGCTTTTCTGCTTTCTGAGCTGGTAAAAGGTGTCATGCTAGTTGTGCTTCTGAAAGTCATATGGTGTTACACCAAAATTCAATAGGAAGTGATCCCAAAGATACATGGTTGAAGCTAGATTCATAGGCTCTCCTAATTTCTATAGGTGTGGTAGTCTAGATCGGGTGATGGATGCCTATAGTTAGTAACCACTAAACAATCGATATATAAAGCCTTTGTGAGTTCCTGGTATAGGGAGATCACTTGGCAGGACAAGGGAATTCTTAGATAGCCTTGGCTGCTAGCCAATATTTTCCTCCTTATATATGGGTGCTGCAGCCAATGAGTTACCTAGAACTACAGATGGAATGTAAGTGAGAAAATATCATATCAAATTCAATGTAATATAGTACATTGAAAGGCCTATGTAATGACAGAAGGCAGCAAACACATTTTTCTTCTCTTCTGCCACTGTCATCCAGCAGAGCTTTTCTGAGTTGTGACACTGCTGTTTCAGCCTGTCTCCATATGATAAACAAATGTTATTAACCTGAGGAAAGCAGACTTTGCAATGTGCCTGCTCAGTCCCTGTCCATTTTGTCTAATAAACAGAAATCACAGAACTCAGTCCTACTAATAATAGTATATCTTTGAGGCAAAGCAACAGCCCAACACTTAGCTGGATCTGTGTTTGCACCTGCAGGACCAGGAGCTATCTGAGAAGGGAAGGATCCCCTTTGGCTCTGTGGCTGCAACGAGATGCCTGGTGAGCTGGACCTGCAGCAACCCAGGAGGGCCAATCAGGCCTCTGTGGCTGGCAGGGGGGCACAGTTCCAGGAAGACCTGGAGTACAGAGTGTGGCTGTCAGGGAAGACCTGGAGTACAGAGTCTTAACTCTGGATTTTCCCCTCCTCCCCCTCCCACCTTCACTTGGTTCTCCTTCTGGTGTGCCACAACACTGCATTGTTGAGTTTTCTTGCATGCATTCTGTGTCACAGCTTTATGTGGGCAGTTTAGGCATTGGGCTGGAGGGGGAGGTTGTGCCTGCATGACTGCCTTCTCTATTCTGGGGACCCCATAAGGGGTCTTTGAATGGGGGCCATACAGCAGCATGCCCAGCTTAAGGGCTGTTGGCTGGCTTGATCCAGCAGGCAGCAAAGGAACAACACAGTGGCTTGCGCCCATGTGGAAGTCTTGGACTTTCCACTCCATGATTCTCCCCTAGTGGGTAGCCTGGGAGCAGGGATGTTATTGGTTGACAAGTGGGTCACCTGATGCTGGATCCATCCCCATGCCGCACCAGTGCTCCTGTTGTTATCTTTAATAAAGCTGTCCCCTGTTTTCACTCCAGGCATGTTTGTTGGTTGTTTTGTTCTCCTCTTCACCCTCACTCCCTCCACTGTCTCCTAGGACCATAAATGCAGTTTGAGTAATTGTAAGACCACTACTGAAAAACCTTCTTTCAATACCTTTATGCTGGGGTATTATAGACCTGCTTCATCCCTCCCTTTAATCAGATGCATGCCACCTGGTCCATAGAGGCTACTCAGTACAGAGCACCCAGGTTCCATATTACTCCATTCTAATGGACTGAAACAAAAGCCTCGAGGGCCCTAGTGTGTGATCTTGTCAACTCTATTTAACTTCCAAAGAACTTCTGATACCATCATCCATCGTATTTTTTTCTACACTGGGGCATGTAGTGGGAATGAGATGTGCTATTATAAAGTAGGTTTTGCTTCTGCACACTCTGGTAATCTTGATGTCTGTTGCAATTTAAATTGGGATTGCTCTTGAAGATAATCTGGAAAATTCAGCTGTTACATGATGGCATGTCTGTGACAGTATCACAGACTACTAGTTTGTCTCAAGGCTAAATTCAAGGTTCTGGTTTTAGGCTTTCATCCCTAAATGAAATAAAGGAATTAATTCATGACCAGTTGGAACAGGGATGCTGTGGTCCCAGCTGCTTCTAAAACCAATGTGGCTTTGGACAATGGGAATTAGCCAGGGGAAGAGCATATATGTGGCTTCCCATCTCCTCCATGCAGGCATTTTACATAAACTGTTAACCTGCCCTCCCTCCCTAGAGGCAACATGAAATTAACTCATTGTTTGGAGCATAAGCATGAATTTTCTGAGTTTCCTAAAACTGGTTTTCAAGAGACTTTTTCCATCTCTTCATGCTGCCTTGGGAGGAACAGGTTTAATAGGCCTGGGGTTAGAAGTGTTTAGTCCATAACTGGTTACAACTGGTTAATCCATATCACAGAATCATAGAGTTGGAAGGGACCTCAAGGGTCATCTAGTCCTGCACAATGTAGGAGCTTCACAAATACTTCACACACACATACATACTTAGTGACCTCCGCTCCATGCCTAGAAGATGGCAAAAACCTCCAGGATCCCTTGCCAAATTGGCCTGAAGAAAAATTTCTGACTGATCCCAAAGTGTCAATCAGCATTTCCCTGGGTGTGTAAGAAAGGGCCACAGGAACTAAGCATTGATGCAACCCTTCCTGCTCTCCTTCTTATGATCTGCCTAATTCACAGAATCAGCATTGCATATAGGTAGGGCCAACTGGTCATGCACATATGGAAGACTTGGGGGGGAACATAATTGATACTTAGCAGCATTAACCAAACCATTAACTGTCTGTGAGGCTCTCTGGGGGAGGGAAGGTAAAGTTTGACAGGTTTTGGCATAATCATGTACAGGTAAGAATAAACAAAGCCAGGGTAGAATTGCCTAAATGATGGCAACCATACACAGACTGCCTAGCACCAACTGCCATTAAATAGGCTAGTAGTTTATTACATAGATAAGCCATTTTAATAAAATACATTAAATTGATGATGATTGTCTTATATCTTCATTTGGGGAAGGCAGGGTTCTGGGAACAAACTCTTTCCTCATATAAGTGTGGATTCTCCCATATATTAAGTTGCTGCTATTTTCCCAAGAGAACATGAAACCCTAACAGTAACAAAAGATTTTTCAGTGGAAGTCCTTGTACTGGTGACTTATCTCCCCAGGGAAATTTGCCAGGCTCCATTCTATACTAAGTTGTGACGATGTTTCCACTCTATCAGGCATTCTGAGTATTAGGATTGCCATTATATTATATATGTTAACATTATATTTTCCTGAGACTTTATTATGGTTTTAATATAAGACAACTGGTAATAATAAAAAACTAATATATATTTTAAGATGAGTGAAACAGAACTTAATATATCCTGTATCATTTCCCTATGACCAGAAAATATATTAAAGAGACAACACTCTCAAGGATTGTTTATGCAATAAAGGATCCTAGAATGTCTGCTAGAGAAAAACAAATAGGATTGATCAAATAGACCAGCTGAAAATATATTGCAAAGATTTCTTTTTACTCAGTCCTCCATGTTTGGCCACCAGGATGGAAAAGACAATGCCATAAGAAATTATATTGCAATTTCTCTTCAATAGCACATACTATACCAAGGTAATCCATGACATTACTCCCAAAGCCAGAAATATCACCACTGTTTTGCAGGACTGCCATGCTTTCTAGGAGCTAATGGCACTTTCTCCTCATAACACAGGTGAGCCTAGTTATTTCTGCCAGGTCTCAGCACCTTTTACCTTTTGTCTCAAAAGTATTATTCATCCCATAGTTTTGTACAGCTGTGTAATGCATTCTTCAGAAATCATTTTGGAAAGATAGCGACTTTATTAGGGTGATGCTTTGGAAATGGCAAAGGTCCCTTTACCTCATCTAAAAGAAATGCATGGAATTGACAGATGTGTGTGACGATAATGGGAAAAGCCCCACTCTTACAAGGCCTTTATAAACCTCCCTCCTCCTCTCCCCCTATTTTCTAGTAAGAGGGTTGATACAAATAAGTATATACAGAAATAGATTTGCACTTGGCTTACAAGCTTATTGTCTCATTAGCTCTTCTTTATTTAATCATCTCCCTTGATCTTTTAACACTTGTCAAGGCTTGCAAAATACTAACTTCTTCAGCCAAAAATTTCAAATACGCTTTTCAAGACATAACACCAACCACTGAAAAAAGGAGTGAGCCCTCCAAAATAATTTGATCACAAAACTGCAATAGTGTGGCTGGCAGATGGGCCCTGTGAGCCCTGATCAGCAGCTGGTGGCCTCTTGCTGCCCTGTCAGAAATGAATACTAAAGGGGCAGAAGTGGTGCACCTTCACTGGCAGGAGAAGGAGAGCAGGGCAGCTTGTTAGGGGCTTTAAAATTTGACCAGAGAAAAGGTATGAGGAGATCATGGGGGGAAGCAGTGATGATAGGGAAGGGATCTGTGGCTGGAAGGTTCAGTCTAGAGATGGGCATGAACCAGGAAAAAGCAATTCAGTTCATGGTTCTTGGTGAACTCATGAACCCAACCATAGACCATCATGGACAAAATAACTGTTTATGCAAATTGAACCAGTTTATGAAGTTCATGATGCAGTAGAACAGCCCTCTGGAGTGCTGGAGACATCAAACTCACAGGAGATCTCTGGCTGACTCTCCTTTACCTCCAAGTAGAAATTGAAGATGGGAGTATTTTTGCCAACTCAACAGAACCAGGGCAATATGCCCTGAGACCAGCCACCCAAATCCAAACCATTGTATAATGACATATGAAGATGTGGTAGCTCCAAGCCCTAAGACAAATGAAGACATGGTGACTCAAAGCCCTGCAAAGTAAGTAGACAGGATGTCTTGAAGTTCTGAGAAGTAAGTAGTCATGATTTATTGATTGATTGATTGATTATATTTATATCCCACCCTCTCTGCTAGGGCAGGCTCAGGGTGGCTCACAGCCTATGAAATCACAATAACAATATAGCTAACTATTACATTTAAACAGGTTCAGATCAGCCATTAATTAAAACTAAAACACTTTAAAACAATATGGTGCTAATTTCAGGATATCCTTTCAGTTCAGTTGGATGATGGATGTTCTTCCTGCTACTGTATCAGCATGTTAGGATCAATTAAAGGCAAGCCAGGAGAGTATAGTCTTGCAGGCCTTGCGGAACTGGGCAAAGTCCCACAAGGCTCTGGCCTCCTCTGGCAGTTGATTCCACCAATAGGGGGTGATGTCTGTAAAAACTCTTTCTCTAGTATATTATACTCTAGCCTCCCTCGACCTGGGGATTGTTAATAGATTTTACATACCAGATCTAAGTACCCTCTGGGGAATGTGCAGGAAGAGATGGTCCCTAAGGTAGACAGGTCCTCGGCCATATAGGGTTTTAAAGGTCATAACCAGCACCTTGTAGCAAATCCGGTATGCTATTGGCAGCCAGTGCAGTTCCCGCAGCCCCAGCTGAATGTGCTCCCACCTGGGAAGGCCCAGTAGCAGCCTGACCGCCACATTCTGCACCAACTGTAGTTTCCAGATTCAAGGCAGCCCCAAGTAGAGGGCATTAGAGTAGCCCAGTCTCAAGGTGTCCATAGCATGGATCACAGTTGCCAGGTTATCGTGTTCCAGAAAGGGAACCAACTGCCTCACCCGCCTAAGATGGAAGAAAGCAAATTTAGCAGTGGCTGCTATCTGGGCCTTCATTGTCAAGGACGGCTCCAGTAGTACCCCCACTCCCAAGCTTCTAACCCTGGGCGCCGTTGTCAATGGAGCACCACCAAAAGCTGGTAAGGGAATTTCCTTACCTGGACCGCTGCGACTCAGACAAAGGACCTCTGTCTTTGTCAGATTCAGTTTCCGTCAACTCAACCTAAGCCATCCTGCTACAGCTTGCAGCGCCTGATCCAGATTTTCTGGGGCACAGCCAGACCAGCTGTCCATCAGTAGATAAAGCTGGGTGTCATCAGCATACTGATGGCAACCCAACCCATACCTTCGGGCAATTTGTGCAAGGGGGCACATATAAATATTAAACAACATTGGGGAAAGCAAAGCCCCCTGAGGCACACAGCAATTAAGCAAGTGTCTCTGGGATGACTGTACCCCGATCACCACCCTTTGTCCCCAACCATATAGGAAGGAGGAGAGCCATTGCAAGGCCAACCCCTGAATCCCTGCATCGGCGAGACAGTGGGTCAGTAACTGATGGTCTGTAACTGATGGGTCAAACGCAGTCAACAGATCTAGTAACATCAGTACTGCCAAATCACCTTAATCCAGATGCCTTTGGAGGTCATCCAACAGAGCAACCAGTACTGTCTCTGTCCCATGACCTGGGCAGAAGCTGAACTGATGGTGATCTAGGATGGAAGCGTCCTCCAGAAAACTCTGCAACTGTAGCGCTACTGCCCTTTCAATAATCTTACCCAAATAAGGTAAATTTGAGACCGGTTGGTAATGTGCCAATTCGGCCGGGTCCAGTGTTGATTTTTTTTAAGAGAGGGCAGACCACTGCCTCTTTTAGAGGCACTGGAAAAATCCCTTCAGAGAGGGATCTATTTATGATATCCCGTATAGGATGTTGTAGCTTCAACCGGTAAGCTTTAATCAGCCAGAATGGGCAAGGATCCAGATCACATGTCATTGGGCGCACAGTGGAGAGTATGCTATCAACTTCCTCCAGGCTGAGTGTTGTAAACCGATCCAAAGGTGGTCTGGAAAACAGGCACAGAGCCTTGAGTTCACATACCATGTCAAATTTAATGGGGAGGTTGTGCCAGAGCGACGAGATCATATCTGCAAAAAAAGTCGCAAAAGCCTCACAGCTGATGTCCAATTCCCTAAGATTTGGTCTGCCTTATGGCAGGGTTGTAAAAGTCCAAATTGTGCTAAACAATTGTGCTGGGCGTGAATTTGCAGATGTAATTCTGGCCACAAAGTAAGTTTTCTTTGTGCCTTTAACTGCCATCTCATAGGAACTCATAAACTCTCTATAAGATGTTCTAGTCGCTTCATCTCGAGTATGCCACCACTGCCTCTCTAGTCGTCTGAGCCCTCGTTTCATCAGCCGCAATTCCGGGCTATACCACAGTGCCAGCTTAAAATGAGGGCACAGAGGGTGCTGGGGAGCGATCTCATTGATGACCCTAGTGAGCTGGTCATGCCAGGACTCAGCTAAATAATCTAGAAAATTGCCAGGGAGCCGTAGAGCTGTCTGGAACCATATTAGGTCCATCAGGCTCCATGGGTAAGCTAAAAAATGCTCATCGCCTAAACGGGTTTAGGGTAGGACAGCCATATGAGTCTTGAGGACATAGTGGTCCAACCATGGCACTGACTCTGCAGTAATCTGGTCCACTAAAACTCCCGCTGCAAAGATCAGATCTAGCATGTGTCTAGCCTGGTGTGTGGATGTAGTTACAAATTGGGAGAATCCTAGTGTCACCATGGATGACACTAGGTCCACTGCCTGATTGGAATTCACGTCATCAGCATGGCGTCATCAGAATCAGAAACCTTGGGTGTTCCAATGCCCAGCCTGTTACGGCCTCCATAAGGAACAGTAAGGCACTGACTGGTGTGTTAGGCGGACAGTACATTAGCCAGATTGCCAACCCCTCACCCACATCAGACTGGCACATTCAATGCCATCCATCTCAGGAGATGAGAGAGCCCAGAAGGAGTACGCCTCCCTCATGAATAGGGCCACCCCTCCCCCCCTGCCCGCTCGTCCGTGATTGGTGAAAGACTGAGTATCCTGGGGGAACTACTTGTGTCAAAAGCCCTGAGAAATAGTGAGACCTGGTGGCTCGAAGCTCTGAGAATTAAATAGACATGGTAGTCGATGATGTTCCATGAGGTGCATGCTATCTCAGCCCCACCGACCTCACAGAGTGTCTGTTGTGGGGAAGGGAAGGGAAAGGAGATTGTAAACTGCTCTGAGACTCCTTTGACAAATAAATGGAAGGATATAAATCCAATCTCCTCCTCCTCCTCTTCTTCTTCTTGATAGATGTTGGTTCAATCATGAGGTAGGTGTTTTGTTGTGAGGTAGATGTTGGTTCATGAGGTAGGTGTTTCCTTATTAGGTAGGGTAACCAGATAAAAGCACAAAGGAAAAAAGCCCCCCACTGACATAAATGCTCACAGGAAAAAAAAAATCCAAATGGAAACATACCCACATGGAAATAAACCCACATGGAAAGAAGCCCATGCAGAAAAAGCCCATACTGAAAGAAGCCCACATAGAAAAAGCCCCCATGGAAAAATATGTAAAGCAGCCTAGATGTTTATAATTGTGGATAACCATTAATAATATTTTGTTGTTATTTTATGATTAAAATAAGTCATATTCACATGCAACAAAAAGTTTATCTTCCATCTGCTACACAAAAGTGGCAACCATGTCATGTAGTGCCTCATATTTCCTCTTTTTCACCTCTAGGCAACCTGCCTGTGCATTAGCCAACATTAGTATGTGACAAGCCAGGTCCTTCTGCAGTCCATCGAACAGAGACCACACACTGGTGTGACTGCAATGGAACAAGAAATTAAGAGCATTGTGAAATCCCTCACAACAGTTCATAGACTTTGGTAACCGTTCCAGGGTTGTATCATGATGATTCCATATTCTTATAAAAAACTGAGGATCTTTACCTGCTGCACCCTCAATATATGTTGAAAAGAAATACATGAGCACTGCATTGTAGGTGTCTTCATCTGGAAATGTGGCAGCAAGCTCATCAAAAACAGTTCTCACATTATTGTTTGGGACAAAGGCTAATCCAGCAAGAGATTTCAGTGTAATTTTTATGTTCATATTAGTTTCATATTCAGTCTTCAAGTCAACACTGTTGCTTTTCCTAATGAGACTCTGGCACAGGTGAAAATAATACCCTTTGACCTCAGCGTGTGGAAAGGTAATCCTCACTGTAGTCATACAAGCCTTCTCAAAATCCACTAAAACCTTTTGAGGTGACAGATCTGGAATCAATGGTTTCATTATTTCAAACATTATGTTACAGGTATCCATGTTCTTTTTTTTGAAGAAAAATGTAAATGGATGGTGGATATGAATTATCCACCTTGGCATACCATGTGAACAATTGGTAAAACATATTTGACACTTTATCAAAGGTGCCATCTCCATATATGCTATCTTTGTTTAATTCAAGCATAAGATCTCTATCACCTAAAACTACAATTCTGTCTGGATTTTTCCACACCGGAATCATGAAGTATCAGTTGCCTATACTTTTCAGGAATGTCAAAATGTATAATTTTTGGGTTAGGCAAATTACTGCCTGCTCTGTGATAGCTTCTCTTTCTTAAATAGCAGACGTAGTTAAGGCCTCATAGATCTAAGAAGCTAAGCAAGACTAACTCTGGCAAGTATCTGGAAAGAAGAAACCATAAACAGTTGGAATTAGCTAAAAAAAAGGCATAATGGACAATTCATCCACGGGTATCTTGGGCTCTGGGGGGCCCCTGTTTTTTTAGGTAGATACACCAAAGTTACAGCATAGTATCCGGTGCCTCTCCCCAAAATACTCTTCAAGTTTCAAAAGGATTGGACCAGGAGGTCCAATTCTATGAGCCCCAAAATAGTTATTTCCTATGGAGGGAAGGCATTTAAAAGGAGCATTGTCCCTTTAGATGTGATGGCCAGAACTCCCTTTTGAGTTCAATTGTGCTTGTCACAACCTTGGTCCTGGCTCCATCCCCAAAGTTCCCAGATATTTCTTGAATTGGACTTGGCAAACCTATTCCATGTGGGCTTCTTTCCATGTGGGCTTCTTTTAGTATGGGTTTTTTTCTTTGAACATTTTTCCTTTGTGCTTTTTTTCCTAGAACCATTAGATAGATATTGTTTGGGTTGGGTGTGGGGTCAGTAAACCCCCACCTGGCAGAGTGGCCATCCTCCCATCCAAGCAACAAGAGCACACAGAGAGGAGGAAGAAGAAGAAGATATTGGATTTATATCCCGCCCTCCACTCCGAAGAGTCTCAGAGCGGCTCACAATCTCCTTTACCTTCCTCCCCCACAACAGACACCCTGTGAGGTGGGTGGGGCTGGAGAGGGCTCTCACAGCAACTGCCCTTTCAAGGACAACCTCTGCCAGGGCTATGGCTGACCCAAGGCCATGCTAGCAGGTGCAAGTGGAGGAGTGGGGAATCAAACCCGGTTCTCCCAGATAAGAGTCCGCACACTTAACTGCTGCACCAAACTGGCTCTGGAGGAATAGGAGGAGGGGATACACAAGGGAACAACACTGGGATGCCTGAATCTTACTCCAGTAAGTCCAAAGAGCTGTGGCCCAGCAGGGAAAGTCTGATCTTCAGGAAAGCCAACTCTTCGACCCTGGCAAAGTCCAGGTGAGAACAGTGGGTCTCCCAGGAAGGAGAACACCCACTTGCTCTGGATGCTGGTGGGAGGGTGGGAGAGGAGATTTATGGCATCACAAGAAAAGTCAGTCCAGATGATGACCTTGCATGACCACTATTTGAGGAAATTGGCTTGAGGAATTCAGCAAGGTACTACCTCACCATCACCTCTGCCAAATCCTCTGCCATGGCACATCTGGCCTGCCCGCCACTGCTAACCTTGCATCTCACCACCAACAACCAGTAGTGAGACTTCTGTTTAGTTTAACTCTTGGAGGCAGAGCCCCCCCCCTCCTTCTCCCTCCAGCTTCTTCCACCCACTGTTCCCTCTGGCCACATCTGCTGCTGGAGCCTCCCATTTCTCTGCAGAACTCATGCTTCTACTCCATGAGCACTGCATTACAGGGAGCAATACTGACTTCAGTATGTAGGGTGCACATAAAAGCCAGCTTGTATTCCCATTCTTTGCAAAGAGGATGCAACCTGATGGAGATGCCCACCTGCAACCTCCACCAAGGTCCACACCCATCAGAGTACAGCAGTCCCTCAGGGTCTGACTGCAGTCTACAGGCTAACTATTATTATTATTATTATTATTATTATTATTATTATTATTATTATTATTATTATTATTATTATTATTATTATTGTTGTTGTTGTTGTTGTTGTTGTTGTTGTTGTTGTTGTTGTTGTTGTTGTTGTTGTTGTTGTTGTTGTTGTTGTTGTTGTCACCCCATCCCAGTCAGTGCCAGGCTCTGGGTGATGTACAACACAAGAATAAAATTTTTAAAAGGTAAAGGTGTGCAAGCACCAATAATTTCCAACTCTGGGGTGACGTCACATCATGATGTTTTTATGGCAGAGTTTTTACAGGATGATTTGCCATTGCCTTCCCCAGTCATCTACGTACATTTAAATAAATAAAGCCAGTTACATTAAAAGAAATTATAAACCCCGTTGGTGTCTCATTTAAAGTGCTGTTGTTCAGTTCCCAGTTGTTATATTGGGGGAGGGGAATCCCCCCAAGAGGGGTTGGAGAGGAAAAAGGTGCTAGCGTGGCAACCGTCACTGTCCTTATGCCAGGCCTGGCACTGAGGTTTCCAGCACCCCAGGTTGAAATTTGCCCCCTGCCCCCTTCCTTTTTTTTCATAAACTTGTGTGCGAGAGACGCCCTTGACACCCAGGGTAATCTCTGAAGCATTGTGGTCATAGGATTCCTTTCCAAAAAGTTCTAGCAACTCCTGGTGTCTGGGCATTGCTAAGTCTCTGTTTCCTTGGGAAAGCCCCAAGAAAGGCTTCAAGACCCCTGGTGGTGCCCTGCTGGGGCAGGACTTGGAGGTGCAAGCTGGGTTTTGTACCTGGGGACAAGGGCACATGAGAGCAGAGCAAATCACTAGCAGGACAGGTGGGGGGATATAAAGGCACCCAAAAACAAGAAGCTGTGCTCAGTGTGAGCACAGGAAGGAATATCCAAATCAGATATCTGATTCCAGAAAACTCCCAAAGGTTCCCAATAGCAAGCTCTTTTGCTCAATGTGAGCACAGGAAAAAAGATCTGATTCAGATCCCTGATTCCAGAAAAGTCCCAAACCCCAATAGCAGAGAGCAGATCACAAGAAAGCAAAGCAATGAATCAGTTCTGTGCAGACCACAGTGTCTATATTTTGTTATTCTATTGTGTTGTATGTAAATATATAAAAGTTAGTTGCTCTGACTGGGATGACCCAGGCTAGCCTGATCTCATCAGATATCAGCCATGATCATAGACTGGACTGGGACTGGGACCACCATCCTGTGGTGATACACATTTTGACAGTTAGAGTTAAATATTTATTCAGCACAAATTATCAGGGCAGTGTTTGCAGCTTTTTGCAACGATTTCTGATCCTCCCAGTCAGTATGAACCATGCTTTGCTGTTCTCACTCTGTAAGATATTTGCCAGTTTCCCAGTTTTAGATCAATTACAATCATTCTTTTGTGGAATCTTATGGAATGTTTGCTGATTCACAGGGGACAATAGCAACCCTTGTGCATTCAGACTTTCACCTGCAAAGTATGCACAGGAGCCACTGAACTGGGACAATACAGAGTTGGGTAAATGTGGTTATAGCTATTTCATGGGAGAGTGATTTGAGAGGTGCTTCTCTTGCTGCTTGAGATACAGTGAGGATACCACAGCAGTAAAAATAAATGAGAAAACCTAAACTATATATTTCTTGGCTGAATGTGATGGAGAATTCTATGAATAATCCTAACAGCATATTTTATGATCTGATTTGTTATGAATAGAGCTTTGTGTGCTGTTCTATTGATAACCAAGTCCATTTTAACTTATTTTGCTTGAGCACACTTTTAGCAGACCCAGTTTCTTATTATATGAGATTCTGAGTACTGACAAGAGATTAGTATCCCTGTAAAATTTCAACAATCATACTTATACACCTAAAGTAATCAGTAATGGCTCTTACTATAATTTTCAGTGGGTAAATTAATAGCTTGAAAATGAATATTATTCCGCACAACGATGGGAGAAGTCTCCTTTGTGGAAATCTAGTTTGATGGCAGATTGCAAGCAGCACTTCCAAACACTTCCAAAATGCTCATACGGTATTAAACAGGATTATTCTATATGTTTTGCTTTTTGTATTGGCTATGTTCTGCATGACTTTATTTTTTTTTTTTGCTTTTCAAAATATGTATCTATATATTTAACCAATCTGACCAATAATAATATTAACTTATCAAAATGATTTTTTCTTCTAAACCCATTGACTTCAGTGCACATAGAAGGGTGTACTTGTGTTTAGAACTACATTGTACAACTTTTGAGTTTTGTTTTGTTTTGCCTGTAAGATTTCTAGTCACAAAAGATTAGTGAACAGAGAGTAATAGTCCTTGACTGGCTATCTTATGGATAGCTGGGAGCAAGGATACTAAAATGCAAGCAACTTGGTCATATTTTCTTGGTCATAATTTGCATTATTGTTTGCTCACAAAGATTTACCAAATAGCAAAACAGACAGATTAAGATACCTGGGAGTGATGCAACTACATAAAAGTGTGAGGAGACAGCCATCAGTCACTTCCAATAATGTTGATGAGCTCTTTCTCCATATTTCTGTACATAAGGGCAAATAACTTGGTTTAGCTACACAGTCAGTGACTGCATGCAAAGGCTAGGCATGTGTGTGATACCATTTTTCACCTGTGAAATGGTGGGTAGAGTGGTAGGACATTTGCCATTCACATGGTCTGATGACTTGCACGAGCTATATAAAGAGAAGCTAAATTTCAATCAAGATGTAGAGTTTCTGAATTTTTGTACTTCTGGACTATCAGAGTCTTCTTTCAAAATTCAGGAGCTGTCTGGAATTGGGCATCATAGGCTAGCTCAGACTGTAGATAGCTAGGTCAAGACCTAGCAAAGTTTCCTATGAGCACAGCTTTGAATAACAAAAATATTGAAAGGACTCTCAGAAACAATGGGAAAACATTCAGAATATTCACCTTATATCATGTCTCTGCCATCAGTCCCTTGCTCTAGTTTTGTGCCATTTTCCCATTGTTCATTGTGCCTTCTTCATTACAGCATGACCTGAGTGCTCTGGGAACACAATAAATGTGATGACCCCAGGAGCCAATGAGATAAGAACAAATAAATCAAGAGAGATCACATGGGCAAGACTAGACAGGAATATATCACTCTAGACATAGGTTGCCAAACAGTGACCAACCAAATAGGCAACCATATCTCCCCTTTCACAGTAATGTTGAAAAAACTGACAAAAATGCTGTCTACTTTGTCTAAGATCTAGGTTTGTTTGTTTAATTTAACTTGTTTTAGTGGGACAATGAGAACCTATGTTGTCAACAGGCATCCCTGGCGCTAGGTATTTTGCCATCCCAGGGAGAATCCCGCTCCCCCCCCCCCCCGCAAGGCGCACTGGGCACAATGATGTCACCTGGAAGTGATGTCATCATGATGGTGCATTTTTCACAAGAGTTCTTTCTTAGCTTTGATCACTCAGAATTGAGAAAGAACACTTGGTGCCCCCCCCTTACTGCCCAGCCCTCTCTGGCTTCAGAGGGAGCTGGGCAGGGGCCACATCATTCTTTCTCGGCTCCAACTGATCAGAGCTGAGAAAAAACAATGTGGAGTATCAGGGTCAGCGTGAGCGGGGATGGGGGGAGGGGATGCCTGCCCCCGCCCCTGCAGTAAGGTGGCACCCTAGGTGGGCGCCTACTTCGCCTAATCTGGCCCTGTCAACAGGTAACTAATAGTTCCCTTATCGTTAAAGGGGCTTCATAGCTGGAAGAGTTTTTTCCCCCTTCTTACTGTCAGACCATCCTAGAGTGTAGCATTTATATTCTATGAAGGAAGTGATGACATGAAACATGTAAAATTCCTAAACTCTCAAAATGTCTAAGGAAATGATATTGTGAACCCTCCCACACAGAGTTTGAATGAGCATGTATATGAATGATAGTGACACAAATGCTTACTGTCAAGGCAAATCCATTCACAGTCTCCAAAGAGGCGCTAAATGGATTTTTTTTTTCAGTGCGTGAAGAGCAGAGTGGACCAATACAGCAGCAATTCACAGAAAGAGCAAAACATTCCTATTTGCTTTAATATGCTGCAAAATGCTCATCAAGAGGGAAACATACTTGTCATTTCTGGATTATCTTCCCTTTCCACAGCATGTAGAATGGGGGAAATCAATTGATATGCAGTCTCTTATGTAGGTGAAGCACCCGAAATTAACCAAGGCTCCTTTCTAAAGAGTAGTTCATCCAGATGTCCTTTCAAAATTATCATGTGGCCATACAAAAGACTCTTTCTTTTAGATGAATCATATTTTCTAAGAAATAATTATTTCCCTTATCTATTGTTTTTAGTTCCTAATAATGGTGAATGCTCTAGTAACCATAAGAAAGATTAAGGTTTGTGATTTATTTAGTTGCAATAATGAATGGGAAATAATTATGATTTATGGAAATCTGGTGGTAGAGTTCAGGATCTTTCAGAAGCCAGTTTGGTGTAGTGGTTAAGTGTGTGGACTCTTATCTGGGGGAACCAGGTTTGATTCCCCACTCCTCCACTTGCCTCTGCTGGAACGGCCTTGGGTCAGCCATAGCTCTGACAGAGGTTGTCCTTGAAAGGGCAGCTGCTGTGAGAGCCCTCTCAGCCCCACTCACTTCACAGGGTGTCTCTTGTGGGGGAGGAAGATAAAGGAGATTGTGAGCCATTCTGAGACTCAGAAATTTGGAGTGGAGGGCAGGATATAAATCCAATATCATCATCATCAAGCATGCAAAATCAGAAAATAAGAACACAAGAAAAGCCCTGCTGGATCAGACCAGTGATCCATCTAGTCCGGCATCCTGTCTCACACAGTGGCCAACCAGTTACTCTAAGAACAGGACACAGAGTCTGAGGATTCCCTCTAATGTTGTCTCCTGGCACTGGTATTCAGAAGTTCCTTTTAGTCACCATGACTAATAGCCACTGATAGACACTGTGGTCTGCACAGTGGAGAAAAGAGGATCTGGGTAGCTACTGACCTGTCAGCTTAATGTCTATACCTGTAAAAGTTTTAGAACAAATCATCAAACTTTCCTGGAACATTTAGAAAGGATGGCTGTGATTACTAAGAGCCAGCATGGGTTTCTCAAGAACAAGTAATGTCAGACTAACCTGATCTTTTTTTTTTTTTAGAAAATTACTACCTTGGTGGATCAGGGAAATGCTGTAGACATAGTTTATCTAGATTTCAGTAAGGCTTTTGATACGATTCCACATACTATCCTTGTTGACAATTTGGTAAAATATGATTTGGATCCTGTTACTGTTAGGTGGATCTGTAACTGGCTGACATATTGCACCCAAAGAGTGCTTGAGAATGGATTTTCATCCTCTTGGAGAAGAGTGACAAGTGAAGTGCCTCAAGGATCTGTCCTGGGGCCTGTTTTTTTCAACATCTTTATAGATTATTTGGATGAAGGAATAAAGGGGATGCTTATTAAATTTGCAGATGATACTGAATTGGAAACAGTTGTAAATATAGTAGAAGGCAGAAACAGGATACAGGATGACCTTGACAAGTTGGAAAACTGGACTAAAACCAATAAAATGACTTTTAACAGGAATAAATGTAAAGTTCTGTATTTAAGCAGGAAAAATCCAATGCACAGTTATAGGATGGGATTGACTTGTCTTGGCAGTAGTATGTGCGAAAAGGATCTAGGGGTCTTAGTGGACCATACACTGAACATGAGTCAGCAGTATGATGCGGTGGCTAAAAAGGCAAATGCAATTTTAGGCTATATTAACAAAAGCATAGTGTCCAGATCATGTGAAGTGATATCACTTTACTCTGCTCTGGTAGGACCTCACCTGGAGTATTGTGTTCATTTTTGTGCGCAAAAATTTTAAGAAAAATATAGGCAAGCTGAAACAGGTCCAGAGGAGGGCAACAAAGATGGTGAGGGGTCTGGAGACCAGGTCCTATGAAGAAAGGTTGAAGGAGCTGGGTATGTTTAGCTTGGAAAGGAGGCGACTGAATGGTGATATGATCACCATCTTCAAGTGTCATATGGAGGATGGTGCGGAATTGTTTTCTGTTGCCCCATAAGGTAGGACCAGAACCAACAGGTTGAAATTAAATCAAAAGAGCTTTCAGTTAAATATTAGGAAGAACTTCCTGACCGTTACAGCGATTCCTCAGTGGAACAGGCTTCCTTGGGAGGTGGTGGGCTCTCCTTCCTTGGAGGTTTTTAAATAAAGGCTAGATGGCCATCTGACAGCAATTAAGTTCCGGTGAATTTAGGGGGAGGTATTTTTGAATTTCCTACATTGTGCAGGGGTTGGACTAGATGACCCTGGGGGTTCTCTTCCTACTCTATGAGTCTATGATTCTATGACTTATCCTCCATGAATCTTTATAATCTGCTTTCCTAGCCATCGATGGCTATGGCAATCACTACATCCTCTGACAGTGAGCTCCACAATTTACTCACTTAACAAGTATTTATTTCCTTCTGTCCATCTTAAATCTACTGCCCAGCAACTTCATTGGATGCCCCTGAATTCTTGTTTCTTGGGATAGGGAGAAAAGTTCTCTCTGTCCCTTCACTTTACCTGTGCATAATTTTATAAACCTCTATTAATGACCTATCTTAGTCATCTGTTTTCTAAACTAAAAAATCCCAAATTTCATAGAGTTACCATGCTCATGATATGATTAGGGTTACCAACCTCAAGATTAGGGATGGTTTTCCAGACTACATAAATCTGTTGTCCTGGAAAATAGCAGCTTTAAACAGTAGACTCTGTTGCATTACTGAACTTCCTCCTCTCCCCTCCCCACAAGGTTGATGCCAGGGTTTTTGGCACCCTAGATGAGGCCCCCCTGCCACCCATGGCCTTCCTCTCCACCACCCACAGGAAAAGCCAGGCCACGGCCCTGCCACCCGCTGACTGTGCCTGCTCTGCCGTCCCCACTCAGCCCCTTCCCTGTCACTCAACACCTTCTTTAGTCTAGCTGCATTCCCACTTGATGGACCCAGATCTAATTTTAGGATTCGATAAAATGTCCAAGATATAGAAAGGCTTTGAGGCCAGGATTGATTTTAGTTCTCTGACTATAGGTTTTAGAGAATGCAGTACTCCTAGTAAATAAGTAACATTTGGTCACTCAACACCTTCTTTAGTCTAGCTGCATTCCCACTTGATGGACTCAGATCTAATTTTAGGATCTGACATTTGCCTTTGAAGCCAGGATTGATTTTAGTTCTCTGACTATAGATTTTAGAGAATGCAGTACTCTTAGTAAATAAGTAACATTTGGTTTACCTGGCTGCCTGGCGGAAGGAGTGGGAGGCAAGAGAACTGGTATTTACTTAATTTAGCTAACAATATATCTGTGTTCTATATCAGTCTGCATATTGATGAGGTTAGTAGGATGCTTGCTTTTTGAACCAAATAATGTATTCTTTGAACTACAAGGAATGCCTTTTATGTATGCTTGGATCCTTCGAAAGGTCACTAGCACATGCCTGTAATGTTGTAATCAGTTGTACTAATATGGT
Organism: Heteronotia binoei; assembly: GCF_032191835.1. NCBI lineage: Eukaryota > Metazoa > Chordata > Lepidosauria > Squamata > Gekkonidae > Heteronotia > Heteronotia binoei. The sequence goes on along the minus strand of NC_083228.1, from coordinate 70,505,803 downwards.
AACTGGAAAATGAGCTAAGACATAATTTTAGCTTATCAGTAGGAGTTTCATCGATTAAAACATGTATAAATTTGCCGCTTGCTTTGTTTCTAATTTGGGAAGGATGGTTTAAGTCCTCCCCCTTCTTAATGCATTAAAAGTTTGATTCATTACAGGATTGGTCACCTCCTTGTACAGTATTGACTTCCATGTGGGGAGGTCCCATTTGGAATAACACACTCATCTTCCACACAGGAATCTGGCCCAGTGCGAGAGTTGCAGGAGAAAGCCCTCGCATGTGCGCATCTGAAAACTGGCAGAGGGGGTGGGGTGCAAAGATGGTGAAGCCGAAAGGAATCCAGACCAACCTCTTGGCCATTCTATAGCCAATAAGCTACAGGCCTTGGAAAGAGCGTGGGTTTCTGGCAACGTTCTGGCTGCACTTGGGCTCTGAGTTCAGTGTTCTTTCTGTGCTCCCGGAACCCCTTCCTGGGGCCAGTCCCAGTCCCACAGCTTTTCTTGCTCAGCAGAAAGCCTTAGACAAGAGCCCCATTCCACCTGGTGTGTCTTTGTTCCCAGGTTTAGCAAACTGTCAGCAATGGTGTTAATAACATTGGAGAAATAACAAGGAGAAAGCTGCAACAGAGCTGGCCAACCATGGTCAATTCAGTTCCAAGAAAGGAACAAATGAGGCACTCATTGAGCAGCCAACAGCATTGTCGCCTTCCATCCCCCCCTCCCATAAAAACCATCCAATTTTTTTTTTAGGCTTATTTTCCGCCCTTTTCCATAATGAGCTCAGTGCAGATCACAACATAAATTGAACAATAAAAAACCTACAATTTAAATTTAAAACAATTCAGTAAAATTAAAACAACAGAACGAAATAAGGTGTACCACAGGCGGGAAGGGCACATTTCACAAAATACAGCAGTTTTTGGCCCAAGAAGAAGTGATGGTGTTAATAATAAGATTCAGCACCACAACAAGGCTGCAAAGCATGATGTCACAACAAGGGAGGCCAACTGATGGAATAATTACTGGAATAGAACACCCGCTGCCTCAACCAAAAACACGGCAGAATAGCTTCATTTACAAGCCCTACGAAATGGTAGTAACTCAGGTAGGGCCTGGATCTCCATAGGGAGCTGATTCCACCAGGCAGGGGCCAGAGCTGAGAAAGCCCTGGCCCTGGTTGAGGGAAGACAGATGTCCTTCAAGCCAGGAGTGGTCAGGAGATGCTGTGTAGCAGACCACAATGACCTCCAGGGCTTATGTGGGAAAAAGCAGTCCCTCAAGTATGTCAGGTCCAGGCTGTGTAAGGCTTTGAATATCAGTACCAAAACCTTGAAGCGGATCTGGTACTCAATTGGTAGCCAGTGCAATTGGCACAGCACTGACTGAATGCTTGCACATAAAGGCAATGCAGTTAACAGCTATGTTGCCACATTTTGCACCAGCTGGAGTTTTCAAAACAGCCTCGAGGGCAAGCCTGCATAGAGTTAGTTACAGTAGTCCAGCCTGGAAGTGATCATTTTATGGATCACTGTAGCTAAATCCTGGGGGATAGATAGGGTGCCAGTTGTCTGACCTGACAAAGATGATAGAAGACAGATCGAGCAACTGTTGTGACCTGGGCCTCCATGGTAAGTGAGGCGTCCAGTATCAGTCCCAGACTCTTCACCTTCTGAGCTGGCACAAGAGATCCCAATCCAACCCCCTCAGTTCAGGTACAAGACCTCCATCTTAGCTGGACTGAGCTTCAGATGGCTTTGTCACAACCTGCGGGACCATCTCTCCCCATATGAGCCCTGGAGGTCATTATGATCAGCCACCTAACATCTTTTGACCATCCCTGGCCCAAAAGATGTCTTGCTCTGTGGAGCCAATCACACGGAAAGGGATCAGAATCTGAGCCAGTCACATGGGAAGTGATCAGAATCCTGGATCATCTAGGCCACTCCACCCACATAGTCCATCTCAGTGCCCAGTGCAGACACTCCCAAAATGACGCTTCAAGCTTTGCATGCCTACCTACCTGGGATTCAGGGGGAACCATGCTTGGGGGAGGCACCTGCTTTCTGTGGCAAGAAAGGGCAGGCTCCAAGTACACCTGCCTCCAAGCTGCCCTGCTGCCCCTGCCACCACCATCCCGCTGCACTCCTAGCAGGCCGCCAGGCTGGACAGCAAAGTGGAGGAGAGTGGCAGAGAGGCAGGCGGTGGCAAGGGCAAGCATGCTGCTGGTGGGGAAGGGGCACCAGGGTGGTAGGGTGATCATAGTGAGGGGGGACCAACCACCAACCCTGTGGCCTGGTGGCGCTCTAGGTGGCTGCCTACCTGTCCTACTGTGTAACACCAGACCTTCCTCCCCAAACTGCACACTCTCCAGGCACCCTCTCCAAATCTCCAGGAGATTTCCAGTCCTCAATATAGGGTATAAATGGTGCCCCTTCCCCACCAGCACCTTGCTTGCCTTTGCCACCGCCTGCCTCTCTGCCACTAAATACGATAGAACCCTTTGGCCTTAATTTATATAATGTGCTTTTAGAAATTTATTGAGATCCCCTCGAGTTTCTTATTGTTACCAGCTGTGACTTGTCTTTTTAGAACGGAGAGTTTTGTCATTAATGTGATTATCTTGTATGCGCTGGGAGAGTTATTGGTCTGAAGACCTTTTCAGGTTGTATGTTTGAGTAGTTTCTATTTATATATTTTATTATTATATATTAGATATTTTGTTATTATATGTGTTGTCACATTTGGTTTTAGAGTTGGCTTATGAAGAAGCTGTAAAGGCAGCGGAACGCAATTCAAACCGGTGGTTGCATGAAGGAAAGAATTTCTCCTTTGAAGCCGACGCCATGGAAGGACTCCGTTTGACTTTACACTTGAGTCTTAGTACTCCTTACAGACTGTATGAAGATTGTTTCGGAGTCATCCTTTGATATTGTTTATATGGGATTGTTCTTTGGTCTTTAATGTCTGAATATTGGCATTTAGTCTGGATATTTTCTATAATATAATGTATTAATTTTTGGAAGTTGTCAATTGTTTTTTGACACAATAGGTTTTGTTTTTTGCATTTTTGCTTATATTGTGTTGCCATTGTTTAATTGCTTGTGTAATTGTGGCAAATAGGTCTTCAGTTGAGGCAGTGGATGTCTCTAACATCACAGCCTCCCCTGCCTATAGCAAGCTTACATATGCCTGCTATTCCTGCTAATGTACAACACGAAGCATACTGGAATGCTCTAAACAATGTATGTTTTTGCTGCATCTTGTTTTAACTGGTTTTAATTATATATTTATTGATTTTTTTTGTTAGCTACCCTAAGCCCACCATGAGATAGGGAGGGATATAAGTGAAACAAACAAACAAATAAAGCACGTATGTACGTATGTATATAAATGTTTGTTTTTATTAACCACATATCGGTTTCAGAGAGATGGGAATATTTCCAAATTCATGTGCTTCTAATGCTGTTCTCAGGGTGCCGAGAAGCCATGAATTCAATATGCTGTATTATAACAAGCCCTTGAAGCAAATGTATTGGTTAGTTTTATTAAAGCTGGGTTTCAGTCATAAACTATTGATTTGGAAACAAAATCTTAAATATACCTACATACTTTGAAAACAACGTGAAGCAACAAAAACCTTTGATATTTGGATATGAACATATGAAGCTGCCTTATACTGAATCAGACCCCCTTGGGTCCATCAAAGTCAGTATTGTCTTCTCAGACTGGCAGCGGCTCTCCAGGGTCTCAAGCTGAGGTTTTTCACACCTATTTGCCTGGACCCTTTTTAGTTGGAGATGCCGGGGATTGAACCTTGGACCTTCTGCTTACCAAGCAGATGCTCTACCACTGAGCCACCGTCCCTCCCCATATACTCCTATATATTCAGAGTGCTACATTCATTTCATTCTTGAACTTGATTTGAACTTTATATAAATGAATATTGTGAACCAATATGATGTGATGGGAAACAGTATTTCATAATAGGCAGCATGTTCAAATCTGTGTTCAGCCATGAATTCTGTGATGTTGCCTCTCAGTCTCAGTTCCCTGTTTGTAAAGTGAAAATAAAATGACCTCTCACATAGGCTTTGTTATGAAGATGAGGAATTAAATTAAAGGCCTATAAGGAAAATCTTTTTGTAGTGCTACTATCCTTACCCAAAGAAACTTGTGCTTGTCCTATATAAATTAACAGAACATAAGTTAGTCATTAATTACCTAACCCACTGGTTTTATGGGGTTTTGAGCCAAAGAAATATGAGCTGTGATAAAATAACTACTAGCACTGGCTTGGATCCTGAGGTAAATCTCCATTGATGGAAATAATTTGTTTCAATGGAACAGAGCTTCCTTGCCTCCCCGCTCCCACTGCAGCACAAAATGATTCCTAAAATGTTGCTCATGGAAACAGGGGACTTCCTGGAAGAGGATAAGGGATGAGTTGGATATCAACAGTGGGAAGGCGAGTCTGGGGGCAGGGGGGAAACATCACCACATTTCTGTTAGTGGAAATTTTCTGCAGGATCCCAACATCTGTTCTGCAAATGCTTGTTAGAAGAGTTTATAATGTTATATCACTGATGGGTTCAGTGGCATTTTCCATGCTTCAGTTTGAGAAAGTACTTCAGTTTGAGGAAATAGTTATGGGCCTACATATCCTGCTAAAATCTGGAGAGCCACTTGGATGAGGAGGCTTTTGAAATAGTGTTGCCAACCTGCAGATGGGGTCTGAAGATCTCCCACTTTTACAACTGATCTCCAGCTGGCAGAGATCAGCTTCCCTGGAGAAAATGGTTGTTTTGAAGGGTGGACTCTATGGCATTCAGCTATGCTGAGCTCCCTCCCCTCTCCCAGAACCACCCCCAAAATCTCTAAGGTATTTTCCAACACAGACCTAGCAAACCTATTTTGAAAGCATCCTCATTCCTTCTCATCTTTCAGTGTTTAACTTGCTGTATGGTGAACTTTAAGGAGTTGATTTCCAAACATGCCTTGTGCTTCTCTTCCAGACTAACTCCATTGTAATGCCTTGTCTATTCTAGGTGAACTACGGCAGCAGCATTCAGGTTGAGGTTTCAGTTGTGTATTGAGAAATAATTCTGTCAGGTGAATAAGGAATTTCTTTAATAGTACATTCTGCTATGGGTAGAAGAACACATAGGAAAGGAGTAGGGAGGGGCTGTTCAGGAAGCCAAAATCATGGGCTAGCCCTGCTTGTAATAATTATACAATTACTGTACAAAGAGAAGGGGGAAACACCTGCAAAGGCCTTTCAAGTTTTCACAAGTCTTTCAATCAATTTGTCACGAGAATATAATTTTTATGGTCTTCTGCTTTCATTTACATTAAACCATGGTTCTTTCCATTCACAAATATTCTACAAAAGTCAATTTTATTTAAAGAAACAAGTGGAATCACTTCAAAACTTTTTAGGAACAATGCAGCCATTAATAATATTGTACAAATACCCAGAATTAAACTTTGTTGGTCTTAAAGGTCCCACTGGACTGAAACTTTATTCTATCGTACACCTGAATTCATATTGGCTCAAAGCATGAGGCAACATTAGAGCCACTTGTAGCTTTTTTTTTACATCTGCAGACCGAGAAGAACTGTCTCTCTGTATTGGTAAGCACTAGAGGCTATACTCTGAAGAGGCCCACTTTCATCCCCCTAACTGGTAAACCATGAAAGGATAGTTTGAGAAACAGCCACCAATCATAAGATGCCTCAGGTTGTTTGCAAAATATACCTTGCCTCATGCAATTTCACACTATTGTCCTACCCAGTGAGGTCCAAATAGTTCAACAACCAGGCCTACTTAGAAAATCCTGAAAATGGGTAGTGTGAGAGAAGATGAAAAGAACCTATATCGGCCAATAAAAAGGTACAAAATCTCTTGTCCCAGAATAACCAGTTATTCCCATCTTTCCAACTGATAGGCTGGGTGTTTAGGCAGCTCCAAAAAGTATATGTCATTTGGGTAGAGGATGCATATGAAGCCATACTTGCTCCCATTTCCTGATTTGTCAAGAGCCTAGTCTTCCAGCATGCCCAAACCTGGACAGTTTGTATCTTCCTTTTAAGGTAGTGATTATGAGCAAAGACAGCTCTTGGATCACAAAGGGTGGTACCTGGACTTCTACAAAACTACTCTTTACCTGTCTTTTAAATGTACTAATTTTCTTACCTTTACTTGCACTTGGCAAAAACACAACAGGCAAAGCTCCCTGAGGAGTTTATAGTCGCAAAATAATTATGGAATAGGATAGGATAGAGTGTAAGAGAAAGATATTATCATGTACCTGCCCTTTAAATATGTAAATAGCCATATCTTCCTCCCATGTGGCAATTTACTAGGAGGTTAACTTGTCAATATGTACTGCATAGTAATTACCTGATATTTATGCCCAGTAGCCAAGGAAGTTAAAACAGAATGAAAAAAAGGAAATAGCTTCTAATAGTGGGGAAGAGAACGCCATAGAAAAAAAACTACCACATAGGCAACAAATATGAAAATGTGCTTGAAGATCCAGCACAACTACATGCTAGGTAAAAAACATTGTACTCATGCAAAATCACTTTACTGAAGCAGTACTTTGTATAAAATTCTTCTGAGGTGACTTCCATTGACCATGGAAGAAACAAGTAACATTTAAGAAGAAGAATTAGTCAGACAACCTGCCATATTTTTCTTTCCTAAGCCCATTAAAGAGGGTTGAGGGACTGTCTCTCTCAGTACTAAAATTTTCTATTGCATGTAATAAAATGTTTCCCAAAAGGATCTCCCTGTCAACAGTGCTCACAGCATTTCTGTCTCATGGCTCATTCAACTCAGCTCATATATTAAGCACGATTAATATCATTGGGTACAGAATCATTATGTGTCAATGAGAAGGGCAGGAAATGTCATCTTCCTGATTCTCCTGATTACTTGGTTGCTTTAGTATAATTTTGATTCCTTGCATTTTGGAAGCTTTTAATTAAATAACATTGATTAATGACAGATGTTTACTCTTCAGTAAAAACCTCCCTGCAGTACCAGCAGAGTCCTGTCAGTAAAGGAGGGACAGGTGCCTTCAGGTAGGTCTCAAAAAAAATCCTTTCTATCAGCAATACCAATTTGACTCAGAATTGTAACCCGCTAGGTTCTGCCTCCCAATCTATATTACAGTTAATGTAGAAATTAGAGGAAACTCTAAGGAGGACTGTTAAATAAAGTTTTCAAGTCCATAATCAATCCTGTAATAACATAATTGTTAGTCACATGGTAGAAAATGTTCTATTGCATGAGAATCATCATGAGTTTGGTAAAGGAAAGTCCTCTCTAAACCAAGTTTTTTTGAATTAGTGTTAATTAGTGTAACTCACTAATTTCCCCCACGCAAGTGGCGGCCATGGTCACCACCCGCTCACAGAAACGGAGGGAGCTAGACGGGCTCAGCCGCGAGCGCATCGCCTTGGAGACCGAAAGGGAGGGAGGTGGGCGGCCCGAGGGGGTGCAGAAGAGAAAGGACGGATTGTGGTACAAGGGGGAGAAGCTCTACATACCGATGTCACTGAGAAGGGAAATTTTGCAACTGTGCCATTCGTCCAAGCTGGCTGGTCACTTTGGCTATGTAAAAACCTTGCACTTAGTGAACCGACAGTTTTGGTGGCCGTCCCTGCGAAAGGACGTGTCAGAGTTTGTGACCGGTTGCCCGGTGTGCATAATGGCTAAGAAGAGGGGAGGGAAGCCCCCGGGTCTGTTGCTGCCACTGGAAACAGCCAAACGCCCCTGGTCCATTGTGTCCATGGATTTTATAGTAGAACTCCCTTAGTCGAGGGGAAAAACAGTCATTTTGGTGGTGGTGGACACGTTTTCCAAACAAGCACATTTCATCCCCTGTGCCCAGCTACCCACAGCCAAGAAACTGGTGACCTTATTTTTTGACCACGTGGCAAAACACCACTCAATCCCCGACAAAGTCATTAGTGACCGTGGACCTCAGTTCGTTGCCACCTTCTGGCGGGAGTTCTGCAAATTGTTAGGGATGGAGCAGGGACTGAGCTCAGCATACCATCCCCAGACGGACGGACAGACAGAGAGAGTGAACGGGGTGCTGGAACAATATTTGCGGTGCTTTGTGAGCCAACGCCAGTCCGACTGGGTAGACCTCCTCCCCTTTGCAGAGTATGTCTATAACAACAGTGCCCACAGCTCCACCAAGGCTTCCCCCTTTTTCACAGTGTTTGGGTATGAGGGAAAACCGATCCCGATGCTGCCAGGGGGGGGAGATCTGGGCACAGACTCTGCCTTCGAGCAATGGTGGCAGGGACCCAGCCAATGCTGGCCATCCATCCAGGAAAACTTAAAAACAGCCAAAGAGGCTTATAAGAGGCAATATGACAAGTCTCATGTGCCGGTCTGGGAACTAAAAGTGGGGGACTCAGTATACCTGTCAACGAAAAATCTACCCCTCTCCCAACCATCCAGGAAACTAGCTTTTAAGTTCGTGGGGCCCTTTAAGATCAAACGGGTAATTAATCCAGTAACGGTGGAGTTAGATTTGCCTCCGGCACTTGGTAAAATCCACCCTGTATTTCATTGCAGCTTGCTTCGTCGGAGCCCGCACCCGACTGACTGGCACCAATCAGAGTCAACGAAGCACAGTTCTGAAACGCAAAGCCATAATCAGGAGCCACCTCGAGCCCGCGCTGCAGGGGGGGCTTAGGGGGGGCAGTATGTCAAGTCTGCTGTATTGTTGTTAACATGTTATCCAACTCTGGTTCAGAAGCAAAGGATTCTGGACTTTTACTGAACACCGAATGCTGCTAGCTATCTCTCCTCCCCCCTCCCCTCTTAGCTATGTCTTTGTTGTGTAGCCTGCTTTGAAATGCTGATATGGTAACAAGATTTCGGAGCCTTCTCAAGCTGGGTGTCTGTGGGAGTGTTAAGCGCCAAGACCTTTTGCTTGGGAACGAAGGAGTAACATCCTAGTGTGAAACTATACTGCATAGAGTGCCCCTCCCGTAGGAATCCTTTGATCTTTACCTTAAAATGCTTGGTTAATTTCTGTGTACCCCAGTCCTTCAATCTCTATTATGGTCTTCAGCTCTGTTTTCAATAAACTAGTAAACTTTGATACCAAAGACTCGTTATTGAGTTGACTTGACACCCAGGGTCATCAAACCAAAAGGCTGATCCTGCCAGACCCCTAAATCCCCCAAAGGAGGATGCTCTCTGGTCCTCCCCTAGCCGCATAGTACCATAAACCCAGTAAAACCTGCCAAACTAAAGTGACCAACCTATTTAACAGCACCTCCCTATAGCCAAATCCACAATCCACTGACCTGCTATGTAGGGTAGGCGGAAAAAAACACCCCAGCAAACAGTCAATCAGCTGGAGACCAAAAAATTCTTACCCAGCCCCCCAAACCATGAGGTGACCAGCACTTGCCTACATAACAAGGCCAGCAGGAGGACTGAACTTCTGCCGTGGACTAAGATAGGGGGTGGATGGTCCTGCTGTTAGAATGGCAAAGCCTCGCCCCCTCCAGAGTGCACCCAAACGGGCTGCAAAAGTCCTCCTTTCTGTTCCAGGGAGGCAAATACATTCCCGCAGCCTAGCAGAAACAACTTAGGCCACAACCTCTGGCACCAAGCCAACCAGAACTGCGTTCCTGTGCATTCCTGCTCAAAAAAAGCCCTGGTGACAGCAATGATTAATTTGTGCCTTATATGGCAATGTCTCTGACTAAGAGTTTTGATTGTTGATTTAATACAGAAATGTAATTGTATTAGGGTTGCCAAGTCCCCCGTGGCCTCTGGAGGGTTTTTTTTTTCATGCATTTTGAACACGTGGCATAATGACATCAAACTGAAGTGATGTCATCTCACCAGCCACTCTAGACGTTGCCAGGAAAACTATGGTTTTCCTGGACAACAATTTGGGAGGGAAAACTCTATGGTACCTATTGTACCATAGAGTTTTCCCTCCCAAATTGCTAGAGCATCCAGGAAAACCATAGAGTTTTCCCAGAAACACCTAGAGTGGCTGGCGTGCGGCGTCACTGGTGCGATGATGTCACTTCTGGGTGATGTCATCATGCTGGTGACATCAGGGGAGGTTCTCCCCACTGGTCCAATGTGGGCTGGCGGGTTGGAAATCTCCAGTGCAGGAGAACCTCAACCCGGCCCGGGAGCTTGTCAGCCCTAAATTGTATATAAGGTTTTGTATCTGTGTTATCCAGAGTTCTTTGGGTGATGCCTCACTGAACACATGTGTATAGATCCAGGTGGGCAGCCGTGTTGGTCTGAAGCATTATTACAAAGCAGTAGTCAAGTACACCTTTAAGACCAACAAAGTTTTATTCAGAATGTAAGCTTTCATATGCTAGAAGCACACTTCCATCCTATTGTCTGATGAAGTGTGCTTCTAGCACACAAAAGCTTACATTCTGAATAAAACTTTGTTGGTCTTAAAGGTGATACTTGACTCCTGCTTTGAACCCATATGTGTATGTAAAACTGTAATCTGAAACTACAGTTAGCAATTGGTAATAAGCTGCCTAACCTAAGCTTTTCAGGATATTGCTGGGATTTTTAGCAACCAATTGTGCCACAAATTAATATCCCAGTCAGACGTCAAGAGGGAGTTTCACACTCTCATTCTGTCTCATTAGGAAAAGGAACCCTAGGCATGGGAAAGTTACTTGATTGTGGATGCATGTCAGCTGCAGATGTACATGATCACGCATCTCAGCAACACACCTGACCGGCCACACAGGATCAGGCTAACTGTAGAGGGACTGGCATAAAGTAAGACAATTTGTTCTAGTTTGGAACTGCTATACATCCTTTTTACTAAAGGATGTGCCCTGCTCAGCTGGAACACCCGCTCCTGAGATTTTGGACTTTGAAGTTCTATTTGAATTTTGGACTTTTCAGTCTGGCCAGATAACATCTGGATTCAAGGATTATAAATTGGATAAGTATTTTGGGTTAGCGATTTAGTTTTATTATTTTCTTTTCTATTATGCACTGCTTCTATATTTGTATACTTTTGCACATTTATTTTAATAAACCTTATTAATCATACTCCTGCAGTATTATTTGGGTTTTGGAGCTTCAATCTAAACCCAGTACCTTGGCCTATTTTGGCTACAGCTATCAAAGTAATTGCTTTTGGAACTCAACTTGATAGTGTCTAGGGATGACTTCTTGATTAACACCCAGCAAGGCTGGAAACACTTGGTCTCTTAGCTGTCAGTTTTAAAGGGGCTGATTGTGGTTTGTTACTCTGGGAATTGAGGATTCATTCCTCTGTTTTTTGGGAGTATTGCTCTTGACCTTCTCCCAAAGCCTTATGGCTTTTTTATAGAAAAAGCCCAGCAGGGACTAATTTGCATATTAGGTTACACACCGTGACATCACCATTGTTGCACACAGGGCTTTCTTTGTTGAAAAATCCCATCAAGGACTCATTTGCATATTAGGCTACACCCCCTGACATCACCATTGATTCACACAGGGCTTTTTTGGTAGAAAAAGCCCAGCAGAAACTCATTTGCAATTAGGCTACACCCCCTGACATCACCATTGTCTCACACAGGGATTTTCAGACTGAGGGTCTGATTCAGTATAAGGCAGCTTCATATGTTCATATATGGGACAAGGATGCTTTGACAATCAGGGAAAGAAGCTGAATTATAAGTTGCCTGATCCTGCAGTGCAAAAGTTGTCCAAGTAATATTGCAGTGTAGGACAGATTTTGAGAGAAAATGTGAACCTATTTTGCCAGTCTAAAAGCTGGTTTACTTAACCCTTACCAGAAAAACTCTGTTTGTATGCTAATTAGCATCAGGAGACGACCCTGTCTATGTTAATTGGCTCAAGAAGGTAGCTTGATTGCTATAACTGATGGCTCAGCATTATTTTGGAAATATGTTAAGTATGCTAAAATGTCTGATAATGCACAATCATCAGTTTTAGGATAACATCTTAGAGTAAAAAACAAGTCTTAAGAAACAAAGATGAATGGAAGAGCAAGGTTCACAGTCCCTTGTTGTCTCATCATGAAATGTATTTTATTTCCTCCAAGGATCAATTAAAATTCAAAGATGGGTTCTTCCTAAATCCTTGGGATCTTATGAGCCTGGGTTTGTAAGGGTTCATGGATAACAATAGTGATTCTGTTACATATCAAGTATGTGCTGATGCAGTCACAGTACAGTCCTAAGAACACTGAGCAGAATTATGAGCAGACTTTCTCAAGATTGCTCTCTAAAGTGATATGAGCAGCTGTGATTTCCAGGCAGATGTCTTTGCTAGGTCAGCTACTCAAGATCCTTAACTGCGATGCCAAGAACAGAGTCAAACTCCTCGTAAAAACAAACAGGTGTCTGTTTTACCACTTAATATGGCTTTCTGTTATGGAGCCCCATGTGTCAAGTCTGAGTTATGTTCTACTAGCATAGATTTTCAACTCTGGTTCAAACTTTGGTTCAGGAAATGACTCCTGGGTAAAAGCCATACTGTATTCAAGTGCTGCTAGCTCAACCTCTCCTTCCCTCCCTCCTTCCCTTTGTTATGTAGCCAAGCTCTGCAACTAGCTATGAGAAAAAGATTACTGTGCCTTCTCAAAGATAATGGGTACCAAGGAAGTGCCCAAGGCCAGCCAGGCCTGAGAACGATAAAGTAACAACAATGTGTGAATGTGCTCGCTTAGGAGGCCCCCCCTGTAGGAATTAACGGGGTGCTTGAACAATATCTAAGGTGCTTCGTGAACCAAAGACAATCAGACTGGGTAGAATTACTCCCCTTCGCTGAATACTGCTACAACAACACTATGCAAAGTTCCACCAAAGCCTCCCCCTTTTTCACAGTGTTTGGCTACGAGGGGAAGCCGCTTCCGCTGTTGCAGGGGGGGTTAACAGATACGCCCACCTCTTTCGAACAATGGTGGAAGGGGCCGAGCAACAGTTGGCCAATCATTAAAGAGAATCTGGAGGCAGCCAAGGAGTCCTACAAAAAGCAGTATGACAAATCCCATGTCTCGGCGGGAGAGTTTAAAGTGGGGGACTCGGTGTTTGTATCAACCAAAAACTTTCCTCTAACCCAGCCCTCTAAGAAGCTAGCTTACAAATTCCTAGGGCCCTTCAAAGTGAAAAGAGTGATCAATGCAGTGACTGTGGAACTGGACTTGCCACCTGCCCTAGGTAAAATCCACCCTGTGTTTCATTGCAGTTTGATCCGGCGAGATCCGGGGCCATCCAGCTGGCATCCTCTCCCCTCGCAACTCCTCTGCACCCTGGCGGACCGCTGCCTCACCACTACCGAACCCCTGGAACACTTGCCCCAAGCTAGGACCCCTCTCCTCGCCGTGGAGGGGGCTTAGGGGGGGGGCAGTATGTCAAGTCTGAGTTATGTTCTACTAGCATAGATTTTCAACTCTGGTTCAAACTTTGGTTCAGGAAATGACTCCTGGGTAAAAGCCATACTGTATTCAAGTGCTGTTAGCTCAACCTCTCCTTCCCCCCCTCCTTCCCTTTGTTATGTAGCCAAGCTCTGCAACTAGCTATGAGAAAAAGATTACTGTGCCTTCTCAAAGATAATGGGTACCAAGGAAGTGCCCAAGGCCAGCCAGGCCTGAGAACGATAAAGTAACAACGATGTGTGAATGTGCTCGCTTAGGAGGCCCCCCCCCGTAGGAATTCCTCTGATCTGCACCTTAAATGTTTGCCCTTTGTGTATGCTCGCCAGTTCTCTCAATCTCTGTCGACCAGTCTTGCAATATGTTACAATAAACTTGCTACTTTTATCAACAAGGACTCGTTATTGAAACATCAGACTTGACATTTTGAGAGAACTCCCTTTTGGGGGGTTTTGACTGTGCCGGCAACTTGAAAAGCCAAATGGCTGACCAGATTCCAGGCAACGGAGAACTCCCACTCGAAGCGGGCTCGGAAGGGGCTACCCCGTGGCACGTACTGGACCCCAGGAGGGCCGCGGAGTCCCCGCCCGAGTTCCAACTAGTGCTGTCCCCGAGGCAGTACCAGCCGCGGACCTCGACCACCATCATGGACCAGGCCCCGCTGCGCAGAGACGCCATCCTGAACCGCCACGTCAGGCAGATCCAGATGGCTGAGGGTGAGGCCGCCAACCCGGGCTCCGGAGAGATGGGAGAAGCGGACAGCATCATCGTCGTCCACATGGGAGAAAGTGGGGACGATGGAGCTGGGGCCAGGAAGGCCGAATGTGAAGAACCCCGACTCAAGGGGCAAGACGAGGAGGATTATCAATTGTTCCACTCGATGGTCCGGAGGGAGATTGATGGCGCCCTCGGGAGGCTGCGGGACGAGGTCCGGGACCTGACGATCCAGCTCGGAAGAGCCATGGGGGGAGTGACCTCCAGACGCCCGGCGGGGCCAACTGCCCCAGCCAGAGGCCGCCCCAGCCAACCGGCGGCAGCGGCCACCCCTCCCCCGGCGAGGGCCGGGGCGCCCCAGGCACCGGCACCCGCGCCCCCAGCCGCTGGGGCCCTGGTGGGTCTCCGGCACGTGGGGAGGGAACTAGATGCTATCTTCGATGGGGACCCGGAAGAAGTGAACTACTTCGTGATACAAGCGAACAACTTCATGCACTACTGGGGGAACTCCTTCCCAGATGAGTTTAGCCGGGTCGACTACCTGGGGTCGAAGCTGAGGGGGTCGGCCAAAAGATGGTATGTGGGCTTGTGTGAGACCAGGAGCCCGATCCTGGACGACGTGCACACTTTCCTGCAAGCCTTGCTGACCCAATATGAAGACCCACTGCAAGAGACCCGGGCGCTGGCGGCTTTACGAGACATGCAGCAGGGGCCCCGACCCATTCGCGAGTACGCTGCCGACTTCCAAGCCAACGTGGCCAGAGTCCGGGGTTGGAATGAAGTAATGAAGATCGAGCAGTTCACGAATGGACTGAACGCGAGCATCCTAGACCGGGCCCTCACCCAAGGCCGTCCGGCCACCCTGGTGGGGTGGATCCAGTTAGCGGGAGAGGTGGAGAACAACCTCAAGAGAGTGGCCATGCTCCGGCAGCACCAGTCCGGGAAGACCCAGACGAAAGGGGGGACCCCGAAAGTAGAGCTGCCAAAGGGGAAGAAACCGGCGACGGCAGTGCTGGTGGGGCTGCGCAGGTGCTTCCGCTGCGGCGACCCTAATCACTTAGCCTCCAGCTGTCTGCACCCCCCACCATCGAGGGCCGCCCCGACCCCGCCGAAAGCCGTCGCCCAAACCCCGAAGAAGCCACCCGGCCGCCCTAAGGATGCGGTGAGGAGCAGCGCAGCGTTGGTGCAAGAGGAGCTACAGGAGGAGGAGGTGCTCCTCTCCGCCGAGCTCGCGGACCTGGCCTGGATCGAAGAACCGGCGGAAAACGACGCCGACCTGCTGCCCTGAAGGCTGCCCGACAGCAGGTCGATCGTGATGGGGAGCCACTGACGGTGAGCGTGACGGGGAAACTGTACTTTGTGACTGTGAAACTGCTGAACCCCAAGCTACGGAGGTTCATGCAGATCAGGGCCCTAATAGACTCGGGGTATAATAGGGAACTGATGTCCCCCAGGGTGGTGGAGGCCTTGGGACTAGAAAGCTCACGCCTACCCCACCCGATGCTATTCGAACAAATGGATGGGTCGGTGATGTGCGGAGAGCCTTGCACGCACGAGACGCAACCGTGCCCGGTAGGGATCGAGGAGCATTGGGACCAAGAGCTTTTTGTGATCGCTCCTTCGTGCTCATACCCGGTAGTGCTAGGGGTGGGATGGCTGGAAAAGCATGAACCCTTAATCAGGTGGAGGGCCAAAACCATCAGGTTCCTGGACCCGGGGTGCGAATCCCATCGGTGGGACCAGGCGTGGGGGCCAAAAGCTCCCGCTGCCAAAGAAAGGGCGTGTGTGACCGTGGAGGAGGTACATTCGGTCCCCGCGCCCTACCGGGACCTCATGGAAGTCTTTAGTGAGAAAGAGGCCAACCAGCTGCCCCCCCACCGAAGCACAGACTGTGCCATAGAACTGATCCCGGGGGAAACCCTACCCAAGGCAAAACTCTATCAGATGGGGTGGGCGGAAAAGAAAGAACTACGCAAGTTCCTAGATCAGAACTTAGCAAGGGGGTTCATCCGGCCGGCCACGGCCCCCCACGCGGCCCCAGTCCTATTCAGAAAGAAGAAGGACAACTCGCTGAGACTTTGCACTGATTTTCGTGGGATAAACGCGATTTCCACGTCCAATGCTTACCCCATCCCCCTCATCCGGGACTTGTTGAGCACGGTTGCGGGGGGGGGGGAAATATTCACCAAGCTGGACTTACGAGACGCCTACTTCCGAGTGCGCATTAAAGAGGGGGACGAGTGGAAGACGGCCTTTAATACCCCCATGGGACAGTTTGAATACCTAGTAATGCTGTTCGGACTGCAGGGGGCCCCGGGGGTGTTCATGAACTTTATCAATGATGTGCTGCGGGATTACCTGTATAAGGGGGTGGTGGTGTACCTTGATGACATCATTATTTACTCGCAAGACGAGAAATCGCATGTGAAATTGGTCCGAGAGGTGCTCAGCACCCTGCTGAAAAATCAACTGTATGCTAAATTGTCTAAGTGTGAGTTCCATCGGACGGAACTAGACTACCTAGGCTTCCGAGTGTCAGAACGCGGATTGGCCATGGACCCAGCGAAGGTCCAGGCAGTATTGGAATGCCCCCCCCCCCCGAGGACACGTAGACAGCTCCAATCGTTCCTCGGGTTCGCAAATTTTTACAGACAATTCATTGAGGGGTTCGCCCAGATAGCCCTGCCCCTGACGGATCTCCTAAAGACCAAGGGCAAGGGCCCCGAGGCCAAGCGGCCCGGAGCTAGGCTAAATTGGACGGAAGAGTGCCAATCCGCGTTCGAGCACCTGAAGCGCCTGTTCACA
This sequence comes from Heteronotia binoei, assembly GCF_032191835.1. Taxonomy (NCBI): domain Eukaryota; kingdom Metazoa; phylum Chordata; class Lepidosauria; order Squamata; family Gekkonidae; genus Heteronotia; species Heteronotia binoei. The sequence goes on along the minus strand of NC_083228.1, from coordinate 70,488,869 downwards.
AGTGAACCGGTCCTAAGCCACCCGGACGAGCAAAAGGCCTTTGTGGTCCAATGCGACGCCTCCGACGTGGCCGTAGGAGCCATTCTCATGCAGAAGGATGGGGAGGGGAAGCTAAGACCATGCGCCTACATATCCCGAAAGTTTTCAGCCGACCAGCGTAACTGGTCCGTTTGGGACAAGGAGGCGTTCGCAGTGATGTTTGCCCTGAAAACGTGGAGGTCTTGGCTGGAAGGGGCGAGACTCCCCTTTGAAATATGGACCGATCATAAAAACTTAGAGGCTCTAACGGGTAAAAGAAAGCTGAGCGAAAAACAGATCCGGTGGCAGGGTTTTTCTCGAAATTTGACTTCACACTGAGGCACATCCCGGGGGCAAAGAACTTTCTGGCGGACGCCCTCTCGTGGCTCCCGCAACATGAGAGCCAGAGGGAAGAGGTAGTGGACTCGCTGATTTCTCCCTCCCAGATAGCCGCCATGGTCACTACCCGCTCCTAGAAAAGGAAGAGGGATTTGGGAGGAATCAACCCTGAGCTCATAGCCCTGGAGACCGAGAGGGAGGGAGACAAGAGGCCAGGGGGAGTGCAGAAGGCCAAAGACGGACTCTGGTACAAAGGGGAAAAACTATATGTGCCCAAGCTCCTGAGAAGGGAAGTCTTACAGCTCTGCCACTATTCTAAGCTAGCTGGGCACTTTGGCTATGTCAAGACGCTGCACCTGGTTAACAGACAATTCTGGTGGCCCTCCCTCCGCAAAGACGTATCCGACTTTGTCACCAGCTGCCCCATTTGTATAATGGCCAAAAAGAGGGGGGGGAAAACCGCCGGGCTTGCTACAACCACTTGAGACCGCCAAGCGGCCATGGTCAATAGTGTCCATGGACTTCATAGTGGAGCTCCCCCCCTCGCGGGGAAAGACTGTCATTTTGGTAGTAGTGGACACTTTTTCTAAGCAAGCGCACTTCATCCCCTGCGCACAACTGCCCACCGCAAAGAAACTGGCAGCCCTGTTCTTCGATCACGTGATAAAACTACACTCATTCCCCGATAAGGTCATTAGCGACCGCGGGCCGCAGTTCGTTGCCACCTTCTGGCGGGAGTTCTGTAAATTAATAGGAATGGAACAGGGGTTGAGCTCCACCTACCACCCACAGACGGACGGACAGACGGAGAGGGTTAACGGGGTGCTTGAACAATATCTAAGGTGCTTCGTGAACCAAAGACAATCAGACTGGGTAGAATTACTCCCCTTCGCTGAATACTGCTACAACAACACTATGCAAAGTTCCACCAAAGCCTCCCCCTTTTTCACAGTGTTTGGCTACGAGGGGAAGCCGCTTCCGCTGTTGCAGGGGGGGTTAACAGATACGCCCACCTCTTTCGAACAATGGTGGAAGGGGCCGAGCAACAGTTGGCCAATCATTAAAGAGAATCTGGAGGCAGCCAAGGAGTCCTACAAAAAGCAGTATGACAAATCCCATGTCTCGGCGGGAGAGTTTAAAGTGGGGGACTCGGTGTTTGTATCAACCAAAAACTTTCCTCTAACCCAGCCCTCTAAGAAGCTAGCTTACAAATTCCTAGGGCCCTTCAAAGTGAAAAGAGTGATCAATGCAGTGACTGTGGAACTGGACTTGCCACCTGCCCTAGGTAAAATCCACCCTGTGTTTCATTGCAGTTTGATCCGGCGAGATCCGGGGCCATCCAGCTGGCATCCTCTCCCCTCGCAACTCCTCTGCACCCTGGCGGACCGCTGCCTCACCACTACCGAACCCCTGGAACACTTGCCCCAAGCTAGGACCCCTCTCCTCGCCGTGGAGGGGGCTTAGGGGGGGGCAGTATGTCAAGTCTGAGTTATGTTCTACTAGCATAGATTTTCAACTCTGGTTCAAACTTTGGTTCAGGAAATGACTCCTGGGTAAAAGCCATACTGTATTCAAGTGCTGTTAGCTCAACCTCTCCTTCCCCCCCTCCTTCCCTTTGTTATGTAGCCAAGCTCTGCAACTAGCTATGAGAAAAAGATTACTGTGCCTTCTCAAAGATAATGGGTACCAAGGAAGTGCCCAAGGCCAGCCAGGCCTGAGAACGATAAAGTAACAACGATGTGTGAATGTGCTCGCTTAGGAGGCCCCCCCCCGTAGGAATTCCTCTGATCTGCACCTTAAATGTTTGCCCTTTGTGTATGCTCGCCAGTTCTCTCAATCTCTGTCGACCAGTCTTGCAATATGTTACAATAAACTTGCTACTTTTATCAACAAGGACTCGTTATTGAAACATCAGACTTGACACCATGATGCAGAGTGATAAAGCCGCAGTACTGTAGTCCAAGCTCTCTGCTCATGATCTGAGTTCAATCCCGGCAGAAGCTGGGTTCAGGTAGCCAGCTCAAGGTTGACTCAGCCTTCCATCCTTCTGAGGTCGGTTAAATGAGTCCCCAGCTTGCTGGGGGTAAAGTGTAGATGACTGGGGAAGGCAATGGCAAACCACCCCATAAAAAGTCTGATGTAAAAACATCATGATGTGACATCACTTCAGAGTTGGAAACAACTGGGGTTGGCACAGGGGACTACCTTTACCTTTTGATGGCTTTCTGTTAGGGGATTTTCCATACTACTGCCAGGCAAAAGTGATAATGTGAAGGTTCTATGGAAGCTACTGAAATGCATTGTAGGCCATGTCCTATGTTGCAATTGCAGTAAAGCAGCAGCCATTTGTTATCAACAAAAGTACTAGTCTTCCCTCATTACCATCTTTCTATGCTTTGCAAGAATTGCTTTGAACTGTAACAATAGAATTCATTATATATGTTAGGTTTTTCAGAACATCATTCATTTCCCCCTTGTTACTTGCTCTTCAGTCAGAAGAGCTAAAAGGAAGGTGCTTTGATTTCAAAAAAAGGACAATGATATAATATATTTTCTATCAGCTGCAGGAAGAAAGGTTATAACCTGTTTTGCACAAAATCCAATTAGGCATCACGGGGCGGGGGGGGGGGGAGAGTCAGCATTTGTATTAACTCCAAAAGACACTGCAGCCTTTAAAGTTTCAGTTGGACTTCTCTCTTTGTAAATATCCATGGACCTGATAAAGATCAAGCATCCTCTGCTAAATGATGGGAGACCTACCTTTAATATAATGGAAAACATTTTTAAAGACTTGAAGGGGGCTTTGTGGAAATCTCTGAAAGATTCAATTTGATCTGCTTCAGGATATGTTCCTCCAGACCTTTGGTTGAAACAATGGGTGTCTTGTTACTCTTGCATCCCCTGCTCCACCCCCTACCCCCCAATCTGGTATGTTTAATGGCTTTGGGGATAATGTTTCACTGCTGTTCAATTCTAGACATGTATTATAGACTCATAGGAGCATAATACCCCCATTATATAGGCCATCTGGATCTTGGGTTGCCAGGTCCAACTCAAGAAATATCTGAAGACTTTTGGGATGGAACCAGGATACTTTTTTTTAGGGGGGGGGGAGCCAGAAGTAAGGTTATGACAAGCACAATTGAGCTCCAAAAGGAGTTCTGGCCATCACATTTAAAGGGACCACACACTTTTTCAATGCCTTCAAAAGTTATTTGAAGCCAAAGTACTCTTCTTCAGGCCAGTTCAGGCATGACATTGAAGGAATACAATTCAAATTCTCTGTAGTAAACAGTCCAAGAGGAAAGTTTATAATGTCACCTGGATATTTGTTCTCTGTATTATGTTCTTTTTCTTTCTTTTTTGGGGGGGGTGTCTTCTCTGTGTTTTCTCTGGCTGATAAGGCTGAATAACATTCTTGATCCTGTTATCCATGTCTAATTGTATAGGAAATAGTAAAATTAATTTATTGCCAACATCTTTGAATCTTAAGGGCTTAGCCGGCCAGAACTGGAGCATACGCTCAAGACTTAAAATCACATATTCTATTTTTGCAAGATGTATATAAGCATAAGCAAACAAATGCTTTGCTCCCAGGGTATGGTTGAACAAATAAATTTGAGGCACCTGAGTATTTAAAAAGCCAAGGGATTGCAATTCTAGTGCATTCAAAGTTTGATTTTAAACCCAAAAGGATTTTGAGAGCTCTTAAGGGCAGATTCATTTTTGTGGAAGGTACACTTGGAACTTCCCAAGGAGTTACCCTTGCATCATTATATTTCCCAAACAGTGGCCAATTAGATTTTGCTCTCATTATTTTTAGAAATTCTTAGGAAATTGCAAAAAAAATCTTCCTTTATAAAAACAATAGGGGCTATATGAATGTTTATTTGCAAGGAATATCCCCAGTGTTACTTTGTAATTGTCATGAGTTCAATTAAAAAAAAACTGAAGGGAGGAAGTACTCCACACTTTATAAGGGTTATGGACTTCCCAAGATAATTGATAATTGAATTCCTTTTAGGAGTTTTATAATATCTATAGAGGAAATAAGATTCAATCTTCAGTGATTAAAGAATATTGTGTCTTGGTGGTTATTCCCCTACTGAATCCTAGGTTTAGGGATTCATGAAATATATATATATAATCTTAGAAGGGATTCATGTGGTGCTTAAGTAATTAAAAACAGGCTCTACACCTGGTTTAGATGGGTTCACATCAGAATTCTACAAGCATTTATAAAGATATTCCGTCCACCCACCCCTGATCTTCTTCCTCTGTTTTATGAGATCATGGAGGGATGCCCACTGCCTCCTTGGTGGGAAATGACATTAATTTTAATATCAAAATCAAATAAAGACCCCACATCTAAGGAATTTTACCATCACATTTTATTGATTAATACATACTATTTTTTTTTTACTAAGATATTAGCCTTCAGATCGAGAGCTTGTATTTCAACAGTAGTAAATCCAGATCAGTATAGGTTTATTCCTGTTTTATTGTGGATGCAGTTAAAAAAGGTTGTGGGTCTTATGTGGGTCTTATGTTTAACTATAAAAAATGAATTAACATTAAAAGCTGATTATAAAACTTTTGTTCTGGTTAACTAGAATTATCTTTAAATTTTTATCAATTTGGAAATGAATAGCACAACTTCAGCTATTAATTCATCATATAGTGCCAACATAGCAGTAAATAATTATGCTTTTGATTTAGTAAATGTTAACTGTGGTATGAAACAAGGATGTCCACTCTGTCTGCTTTTTATCTTAGTTTGGACTTTGGCTAATATATTAAGATCTAATCAAGATATTAGATGAATTAAATGTGGAGAAAAAGAACATCTGTTAATGATGAACTTGGATTATATGTTGTTATCTCTCATAAATTTGACAGAAGCTATACACTTTTTAAAGACAGAACTTTTAAAATTCAATCATATTTCTAGCCTCACAGTAAACTTTCCAAATTCTAATATACCATGTGGTAACATTCTCTCTGAAATCCAATGGAAAGCCTCTCACATTTTACATATATGATTAATATATAAAAGTTTTGATATCTTGGAATATCCATCCCTAAGGTATCATTCTATTCAAGGAGGGTCTGATATTCTGAATATATTATGACACATATCAATTGAGACATCTAATCCCCTGTTTGTCCTTCTCCAAGGAACAAGGTTGGCTCGAGTTAGAGAGATTTAATTTCAAACAGATGGGGAAATTTCACTTATATGATTATTTCTTTTGTAAAAAAAAAATAAAGTTGAACTTGTTTTCAGTCCTCCATGGTCCTATATTGGTATGGAAGAAATGGAAAAGGGTACTATACCCATGGATTTATCCATTGACCCCCATTCTGTACCAACCAAAATTTGTTCCAGCTAAAAAGATATGGTTCCAAGTGCAGAGATTCTTTTCTTAATCAAATAACATTAATTAATGCAAATATTACACTCTTACATAATATAAGTCCTCTGGATTGAAGAAAGGATTCCTGAGGGGACTAAATGGCTGATGAAACATCAAATTTTAAATTTTCTCCAAAAGAAGGAAATGAAAGGTCAAATAAATGGATCATTAACTAAATTAATTTTTTTTGTTGGAAAATCACCATAACATGACGGTATCGTCTTACATATTGGATATGATATATGGGTTATCATATGTTTTTGTTTTTGTTTTGGTATTTGTTTTGTACACATATATATTAAAGAAAAAAGGGGTGGTTTTTTTTTAAAAAAAAAAAAATAAGCCGCTACATATAAAATGGCAGGATTAAAGTGAAATATTGTAATGACAAATCTGTGGATTTTGTATATGCAATGGTATGAAATGAAACAAAAACAAACAGAAGATGAGTTTTTAATGAAAGTAGACTTAATTTTCAGTTATTATCATTATTAGAATTCTGCTCTTGGCAAATGCCCAACCATCTGTAAGCAGAACTTTCCTTGACTTTTGGTCTACTGAGATTGCTCCCCCAACATGGGAGTCAGATTGTGAAACTGCAGTGGGAGGAAATCAGTGGATATCACCACCTCCTCTTCTGAAGACATAAGGGACATAAAGTCTTCAGAACTGCATCATTGGATACATGCCAATACATGTATCCAATACATGTATCCAATGGATACATGGTTCTCTGGTTTCTAATTATTTCCTTCTATGCTTTAAAATTGTTATATGTTTCAAAATAATTGTACAGGTTCCATTATTTTTTAAAACATCAAGATTGTAACTATTAGACTTTCTCATTTCTTATAGAAAGTTTCTAGCAGTTTCTAGCAAAGGCTAGGACAAGAAGAATTGTGTCTGCCACATACCCCAGAAATGGCTTGAACAGGCGGTTTCACGGTTGTGGCAGATTCTGAGACAGTCTGCCATCTGTTCCTGTAAATATACTAGGCTGGCTTGCCTTGTGTTTCCTAATGTACCAGATTGTATCCATCAGTCAAAATCAAGAAGGGCAAATATTTTTTAAGAAAAAATAATCTTTTAGGACTAAAAGCACTATTTGTTCATTTTGGGCAGCATCCTTCCATCTGTTTTGTTTGTGCATTCTGCTGAAATTGCTGTCGTAATAATGTGCCAGCTACTTAGAATGTAAACTTGAGGGGGTTCCTTGCTGAATGAAAAATACTATAATAGACTACAATAGAGAGACACTCTGAGCAATAAATGCATTCCATTCTAACATTTCAAATCAAATCAAGATAGATTCAGGTGGATATCCATTTTGGTCTGAAACAGGAGAACAAAGTTTGAGTCCAGTGGCACTTTCAAAACCAACGATCAAGAACATGCCTAATTTAGACTGAAACTATTGAAATGTTTATTTTTTGCAATTGATTAGAGATAAAGTACTTGTTCATTTTTGTTAAACTTGAGAATCTACCATGTAGTTTTAATTACTATTTTTAATACAGTGAACTCACTGGTACGGAATATAATTTGTACTTTCCTGAATAAGAATAATAGAATCATAGAGTTGGAAGGTACCTCCAGGGTCATCTAGTCCAACCCCCTCTACAATCAAAGGTAAAGATATCATCATATTGTCTCATATTCAGAAGAAGCCTTGAGTACATGTGTAGTTTAAATTTTAAAAGTGTACTTTGGCTTTGTCATCATATATATATATATATATATATATATATATATATATATATATGCCTAATGTCTTGCCATTTTCCAGTTCTCCCATTGGCTGTGGTGTATACCACATCAGCCATTAGCCCATGAACCACCAGTCATGACAACTTGCATGCCATTGGCTGGGTCTGCTCCTCTCTCCTACCCACTGCTGGCCCTAGGACAGACAAGGATTGGCTTTATGCCAATAAAGGCTGACTTGACTTGACTTGACAAGTACTGGGCCATTGGGGAAACTGTTGGGCAGTAGCTGTTGCTAGTAAATCACAACCAACTTTGGCTTTCTCACTAAAAGGTGGGAAGAGGAGACCCTTGCTAGGCCTCTTTTGGCCTTTGAGGGAGAACTCATTGGGGCCAGTCCTGAGTAGGGTTGCCAGTTCCAGGTTGCTGGGAAATTCCTGGAGATTTTTTTGTGCAGTTTGAGGAGGGCAGGATTTCTGGGGGTGGGGAGAGGCCTCAGCTGAATATAATGCCATAGAGTCCACTCTCAAAAGCAGTTATTTTCTCCAGGGGAGACAGATCTGATGTCTGGAGGTCAGTTGTGTTACCAGGAAATCTTCAGGCTCCATCTGGAGGTTGAGTAACACTAAAGATAAACTGCAAATAATTATTTACAAACACTCCAGATGGCAGAGATCAGCTCTCCTGGAGGTGAGAAGCTGTGAATGCCTTCACTTGGGTGGGTGGGAAGACAGGAAGAGTGAAGAGGCACTCACCCAAAGCCTCTTTCTAGAGCCCATTGTATTTTTCCTCACAACAGGCCTTATTCCTAGTCCTAAATAAATGGCTAAAAATATACAGAATCCTGGCTGTGCAATTTTCAATTTATATACAGTTATCCATTCTAGGATCTGAATCCCTTACCCTTTTTCTTGGCAAAATCCTTTCTTAAGACAAGGGCAAGAACATAGATTGTATTGTAGAATGCCTTCTTTAAAGTTGCCAAGTTAATGGGGGTGAAAAATGTATTTTACGTGTATACACCCTGCAAAAGATCACCCAAACAAGGGGCCCTCTTCATGGAAGCTAAAAGGTTATATGAAATATAGCACCCAGTTTCTCAGGGAATATAGTAAGATGGCATCTGTTTGCAAAGGCTTGCTTACACATGATCAAATTGATAGGGTCAACTGGGTATGGAGATGGAAAACATCAAACAGATTTTTAATTTCCCAAACTGTCTTTGCCATTGCCAGGGGGGAGGGGTCCTTTGGGTGATCCCTTCACTTGCTTGGTATTTTGTATGATATTGTTATAATGTATTTTGTCATATTCAATTTTATTGTTTTCTTTTTTAAACAGGAACAAAAAACCAACAGAAAAAAATATTTAAAAGGAAGGGGTGTAGTTATGTTTGTTTTCTAAGTGCTGTTGGCTCCATTTCCAATAATTTTTCATTTCATTTTTTCACTGTTCTATAGTATTCTGAGCACAAATGTATATGGTGCTAAATAAATTAGCAGCAATTGTAGCTATGACAGGTACCATTGGCACAAGAGAAAACCACAATCCTGTTACACAGGCCTTACCCTCAGATGCAGGAGTGGCCAAACTGTGGCTCAGGAGCCATATGTGGCCCTTTCACACAGATTGTGTGGCTCATCAGCCAGCTTGAAGAAATCACTTCTTCAAGCCAAGCCTGCTGGCGGCTTGGAAAATGCATTTAAAGTTAAAGTTGCTTTCTTTCCACCTCTCCCTCCCTCCTCCCTCTTCCCAGATATCTTCCTTCCTTCCTTCCTTCCTTCCTTCCTTCCTTCCTTCCTTCCTTCCTTCCTTCCTTCCTTCCTTCCTTCCTTCCTTCCTTCCTTCCTTCCTTCCTTCTACCCTCTCCAGCTTCAGAGAGAGCAGGGAAGAGGCAAGAAAGAAGGACGCAGGCTCTTCCCAGCTTCCTTTGAAGTGGGGGAGGGGCAAGCAAGGGGTGGGCATGAGCCACACATTCTTTCTTTGAGAACTTGTGGCTTGGCATGTCCCCACCCCTTGCCTGCCCCTCTCCTGCTTCAAAGGAAGCCAGGAAGAGGCCACATTCTTCTTTCTTGTGCAGAAAGAGGGAGGCAGCCTCATTTCCAGGTCCCTCTGAAGCCGGAGAGAGCCAGGCAAGGAGCGGAGGTATGCCAAGCTACGTGTTCTGAAAGAAAGAACTTGCAGCTTGTGCCTGCCTCTTCCCTGGCCCTCTCCCACTTCAGAGGGACCCAGAAATGAGGCTGCATCCTTCTTTCTTCACAAGAAAGAAGGATGCAGCCTCTTCCTGCCTCTCTTTGACGTGGGAGAGAGGCAGACTGAGCAGCCGTGTGAAGTGTGTGCGGCCAAATGACATAACTTCCAGTGTTGACATCAAGCTGTGCACGGGACTGGAAAGGGGCAGGGGTGCAGAGTTTGGCCTGGGGCACTAGAGCCCCTAGTCCCGGGCCTGTATTTGGCATTCATGTCTTGTGGCTCTCAAACATCTGATATTATTCTCTGTGACTCTTATTTTAAGCAAGTTTGGCCACCCTTGCTCAGATGGCAAGGAACTATACAGAAGCTTGAGCCTGTGTGGGTCTTAACAGCTTGCCGTTCCACATTGGTTCCCTCAGCCGGTAAACTGGATGGGTAGTTGGTCTCATTGGCTGACAGATGGGTTGACCAATGTCCCATGCTGTACCAATAATCCTGTGATTGTTCTTCAAGAAAAGCTGTGGCCTCTTATTATCTAGTTATGTGTTTGGCTTCATTATTCTCCTTTGAGTCCTTGCTCTCTTCTTTGCAACTAGGACTACAAACTGCAGTCCTGGACTTGCCTGTTTTATTTTTATTTTTATTTTTATTTTGTTTTTGTTTTTTTTTTGTGGCTGCAGGTCTGGGAACAGTAGATAGGAGAGGATTTCCCCTTGGCTCTGTAATAGGTAGTGAGGGGCTGTGGTGTTCAGCCCGGAAATGTTATGAGTCAGCCTGGGCTGGATGCAGGGGGCAAAGCCTCCAGATGGACCCAAAAGCCAAAGTAATTCAAGCAACAGTAATGTAATGCTTGAGGTAATTTCCACAAACTTCTTCCTACTGCAGATTTCTGCTTTGCCTCCCATGATGTTCTTGAGGGTCCCTTGTCCTACAGGAGCAGCAGTTTGAGGAGATCAGTGGGCTGCAGTAGAAGGAGGAGGAAGGAATGTTCAGTAGAACTGACAGACGTACCTTGTGTAAAAGGAAAATTTAGTCTGGATCCAACCCATTTAGTCCAGATCCACACTACAGTTAGAACCTGCTAATTAACTCTACATGAGAACATACACAAAAGTGTACGGTACTAAAACATACAGCACCGGGGAAAAGAAGAATTCTGATGTCCAAATGGAAGTTTTAAGTTAAGTAGATTTTCCAGTTGGATAGAAGTCAGCTTTAAAAGAGTATTTTTGGTTCTTTGGTGTTTCACACTTTTTTCAGAAACTGACACTCAACAATTTCTAGAAGGCAGTCTTTGTTCTGTTTCTAAGCAGTCCCAGTGAAAGGTTCACCTTGAGACCTTCAGATCTTTTGAATAGAAAGCACCACTGAGATAAATTAATGAGTCTTCTTTTTAACCATTGTTATCTTCAAGTTGATCTTTCAACCTTTCACCCTTTACCAAACATTTTATACTCATGTTCACTTTTGCCTCTCAGGAGACCAAGCAGATGAAGACATCTACTCCTCCTCTCCTTTGATATGACAAGGCTCTAATTGCCATGAACATCATTTGCTATGATCCTCTCAGCTCTGTGGGGATGACTTATCATCCTACTTCACAAGCAAAGAATTCCAAACATTGACAGACTCCAATACAACTGACAAAGTAGACAAGAATTTAGCACTCTGTCAACAGTTTCAGGACCAAAAGGCAGAAAGGTTTAAAGTGACATAGTTCCTGCACTAGCATTCTCTCTTAGTGTGGGGGAAATTGTCTATAACTACCAGGCAATCAGTTTTGACTCAGTGTTCTGGAGCTGTCTAGAGATCACAATGAAAAGAAATGGCTGAATAGAATAGAAACAGCCTAGGCCAGGATTCTGACAATATGTACTGCAGTGACAGTGATTTTAAGATATTTACTGGAACTAAATTGCGGTCTATTTGAGCCACTTTCATGTCTTTACAAGGAAATATCTCTTCTAAAATACTTCAGACTAGAAAACCTGTGGTGCATGCATCAGACAAGCAGCTGGTTTTCCAAAAGGGAGCCCCTTTCTTACAATATCTCAATGTAAAGCGTGTTATACCTAAGGGTAATAGCTTGGTTAATTAAGAGCCCCGTGGTGCAGAGTGGTAAAGCTGCAGTACTACAGTCCTAAGCTCTGCTCACGACCTGAGTTCGATCTCTGCAGTAGCCGGCTCCAGTTTGACTCAGCCTTCCATCCTTCCGGGATCAGTAAAATGAGTACCCAGCTTGCTGCGGGAGGGGGAAGTGTAGATGACTGGGGAAGGCAATGGCAAACCACCCCGTAAAAATAAAAAGTCTGCCATGAAAAAGTCATGATGCGACGTCATCCCAGAGTCAGAAATGACTGGTGCTTGCACAGGAGACTACCTTTACCTTTTTATTAGCTTGGTATAAATTGAACAAAAACAATACCCAATAAATACCTTATCAGCATGTATCAGGTATTTTTGCAGCTGATCACTTATGGGGCTAGTGATCTGGCTATCCAAAAATGGCCATCAGATAGCTGCAGTTACAGGGCATTTAATGGGTTCTCAGTCTGTTTAAACACCTTTAAAGTGAATTCTCAGGTATATAAAGGGACTGTGGTAACTTTAAATGCTTTTGGAGTTCACTCACCATGGCACAGTTATGGCATAGCTTGGAGAACACATTTAAAAGGGCTGCATCCCTTTAAATGCCTTTTTCCTCCATTGGAAACTATGGAATATGGGGCACCTTCTTCTGGAGCCCATAGAATTGGACCCTCTGGTCAAAACAAAAACGTTTTTGACTAAACATTAGAAGAACTTTCTGACAAAGCAGTTCCTCAGTGGAACAGGCTTTCTCAGGAGGTGGTGGGCTCTCCTATGGAGATTTTCAAACTGAGGCTAGATGGCCATCTGACAGAAATGCTGATTTTGTGCACCTAGTGCACAGAACATGAGAAGGAGAGCAAGAAGGGTTGCATCAATGCTTAGTTCTTGTGGCCCTTTCTTACATGCCCAAGGAAGTGCTGATTGCCACTTTGGGGTCAGGGAGCAATATTTCTCCAGGCCCGATTGTCCAGGGATGTCTGTCTTTCTTTCTTTCTTTCTTTCTTTCTTTCTTTCTTTCTTTCTTTCTTTCTTTCTTTCTTTCTTTCTTTCTTTCTTTCTTTCTTTCTTTCTTTCTTTCTTTCTTTTGTCATCTTCTGGGCATAGAGCAGGTATAACTGTGTGTGTGTGTCTGGAGGAGGTATTGTGAATGTCTTGCATTCTGCAAGGGGCTGGACTAGATGACCCTAGGACACAACTCTATGTTTCTATGATTCATTGAGTTTTGTACTTGTTTTGTAGGTTTTCTGCATTAGGTGTTTAATTCTACATATTTCTAGGGATGTTCCACTAGTTTCTGTTAACTTCATATAGATTTGTATATGATATACACTCAAATATCTAGTTGATGCAATGTGTTGCAATCAATATTTTTGTATGGATGGATTTTGTGAGTATACTGGAGAGAAAGAAATTTTGGCATTACACTAAATAGCTCCATGGAAATGTCCAAACAGTGTGTGGCAGAAGTGGAAAAGGTATACCCCATGCTGAGGAATGAAACTGAAAATGAACAATAGTATAATGTACTTGGATAAATCTATGGTACAGCCTCATTTGGAATACTGTGTACAGTTCTTGTCCAAGTATCTTAAAAAAGTAGAGAAAGCACAAAGGAGGGCAACCAAAATTATTCTCTGGTGTCAATACAGAAAAGACTGTGATTAAAGGCATTACTACACAATTAGAATTTTTCCTAAAATTAAAAAAAAATTATATAAATGCTCATAGTTTTTTTATAGTTCTCTCTATAATAAAAGCCCTGTGGGGTGGCCAAATGCAGGTCTCTCATTGACTGAGGGGTATGCATCAACCATTGGTCCATCAACCACCACTCAATGTCTGTTGTGTTCCATTGACCGAGGATTGAGGCTCTGCTTCGCAGAGGAGAGAAAGAAAGCCTTTCCTTGATTGGCTGATGGAGCAAGGAGGGAAACTGCCAGAGAAAGCTCCCTCCAATTGGCTGAGGGAGGGAGGAGGAGGGAAACCCTCCCTCAGACCCCCTCTCACCTATGTCCCATCCCCAGATATGTTGGTTGTGGGGCTAGCATAAATCACCCATCTCCTTTACTGGTGTTGATAAATACCAGGTCCATTAATAATGACCACTACTTTGCAGGACTTTATTACAGAACAACAAGTGGACCTGGCATGTATGACGGAGACCTGGGTGCGGGATGGTGAAACTGTCGCCTTGAACCAAATGGGGAGGGGTGGAGTTGCAGTGCTCATTCAAGACTCTTTTTTTTCCAGGGCACTCCCTGACCCGAACATCGCTGGCATAGAGTGTACCGATCTGGTGTGGGAAACTGAGGACAGTTTGGTGATCTGGGTGGTGTACCGACCGCCTAATGCACCACCGGAGAGCCTACCTGCCCTGCTGGATGCGGTGTCCATCTGGGCATTGGACTTTCCCAGACTTCTAATTTTGGGGGATTTCAATGTTCTCATTGATGATGCAGTGTCCTTGCAGGTGCAGGACCTGGTGTTATCCATGGAAACTCTGGGACTCAACCAATTTATTTCAGTTCCCACACACCGGACCGGTCACATGCTAGATTTGATCTTCGAGGCAGGGATATCAGTGAATCTGATGGCGGCAAATGCTGTTCCATGGTCAGACCACTATGCCTTGAAAGTCCGGCTGGACCTGCAGCTTCCACCCTGTTTAGTCATCGAGCAGATTTATGCTTGCCCGCGGAGCTAAATGGACCCAGAGTGGTTCCAAGAGGCCCTGCGGGATCCGATGCCCCCTGGTGGGTCATTAGATGAGCTTGTGGAGGACTAGTATTCCCAACTCTCCACTGCCATCAACAACATCGCTCCCTGGCGCCCTCTTCACTGCCGTACCAAAGCAGCTCCCTGGTACTCCCTGGACCTGCTAAGGATGAAACGGCAGCTTAGATGGTTAAAGAGAGTGTGGCGGCATGCTCATGATGAAGAGTCCAGAACCTCTCATAGAACGCTTATGAAACTCTATGAGAAGGCTGTGAAGGCCGCTAAGAAAACTTTCTCTGCGGCCTCCATAGAGTCTGCAAAGTCGTGCCCAGCCCAATTATTTAGAATGATTTGATCTCTGACAACTTAGCCATCGAGCAATCAAAAAGATAGAGAATTGTATATTGACTCTGAGGCTTTTGCGACATATTTTGCAGATAAAATCTGGACTCTCCACCAGGACCTCCCAGCCACGGTTGATACAGTATGTGAACTGGAAGTCCCTTGGCTGTCGGATGGTCCGACATTGGACCACTTCAGTCGACTCACATTAGAGGATGTTGACAGGATCCTAGCTGCAGTGAAATCTACCACCTGCCCCCTGGATCCCAGTCCATCCTGGCTCATGAAGGCTTGCCAGGATGGTATTAGGGACTCTCTGGGTGATATTGTTAATCTGTCCCTGACAAGCGGGACATTCCCAGAGATGCTAAAGGAGGCTGTAATTCACCCGCTTTTGAAAAAAAACTTCTTTAGACCCTAGTGTGCTAGCTAACTACTGCCCAGTCTCTAACTTGCTGTTTCTTGGAAAGGTAGTTGAGAAATCAAGCATCGAGGCATTGTTGTTGAAGACGCAGCTGCACTGGGCAGGGCATATCTCTAGGATGGAAAACCACCGCCTTCCCAAGATTGCCCTGTATGGCGAACTTTCCACCGGCCATCGAAATAGAGGGGCACCAAAGAAGAGGTACAAGGACTCCTTGAAGAAATCCCTTGGTACCTGTTGCATTAACCATCACCAGTGGTCTGTTCTAGCCTCAGATCGCAAAGCATGGAGGCACACCATCCACCAGGCTGTCTCTTCCTTTGAGAACGCACGCATAGCTGGTCTTGAGGATAAAAGGAGATTGAGGAAAAATCGTACTGCTACAGCACCAATCCCAAATCAGACTTTTCCCTGCAGCCACTGTGGCTGAACCTGCCTGTCCCGCATTGGTCTTGTCAGCCACCAGCGAGCCTGCAGCAGATGTGGACTACTGCACCCTTCTTAAATCTTCGTTCGCGAAGTCAAGCCGAGAGAGAGAGAGTTGAGAAATCAGTAATGGAGCAGCTTCAGGTTTTCCTGGATGAAACATTTGCCCTGAACCCATTCCAGTCCAGTTTTCGCCCAGGCCATGGGACGGAGATGGTGCTAGTCGCTCTCACAGATGACCTAAGAAGGCATTTGGACCAAGGCAGATCAGCATTGCTGATTCTTCTTGACCTATCAGCAGCATTTGACACAGTTAACTATGACCTATTGACCCACTGCCTTGCCATTGCCAGGGTGCGGGGGGTGGCTGTACAATGGTTTTCCTCCTTCCTTCGGTGACAGAGAAAAAGGGTGATGCTTGGCAAGCAGACTTCCCTGTGGCACCCACTTATATATGGAGTGCCGCAGGGAGCTATTCTCTCGCCTACATTATTTAACATCTATATGCGCCCCCTTGCCCAGATTACTCGAGGTTTTGGGTTGGTTGTCACCAGTATGCTGATGACATCCAACTCTATCTGTTGATGGATGACAGACCGTCTTCCACCCCTGAACAGCTGTCAGAGGCATTAGGAACCGAGAGGGATGGCTACAGCAGAGTCAACTGAAGTTAAATCCAACTAAGACAGAGGTCCTGTACCTGAATCAAGGGGGGGGGGGGGTTCATGCATCCAGCCACCAGCCCTGGATGGGCCCACTTTGGTACCAGCCCAGCAGGTGAAGAGTCTGAGAGTGATTCTGGATGCCTCCCCTTCCATGGAGGTCCAGGTCACAACACCTGCGCGGTCTGCCTTCTTCCACCTATGGCAGATCAGGCAACTAGCACCATACCTATCCTCCCAAGATTTGGCTACAGTGGTTCATGCAATGGTCACTTCCAGGCTGACTTACTGTAACTTGCTCTATGCTGACTTGCCCCTGAAACTGATCCGGAAACTGCAGCAGGTGCAGAATGCGGCAGCTCACCTGCTGACTGCATCGCCTATACGGGTGAGCATATGGCCAGCGCTCCGCGACCTGCACTGGCTGCCTATAGAGTACCAAATCCATTTCAAGGTGTTAGTTTTGACTTTTAAAGCCTTACACGGCCTGGAATCAACATGCCTACAGGACTGTCTCCTTCTGTATACGCCCTGGAGGTTGCTTCAGCCTCCCAGGATCTTCTGACAGTCTCTGGCCCAAGGGAGTGCCCGTCTTGCCTCTACCACAGCCAGGACTTTCTCTGTCCTGGCCCCGACCTGGTGGAATCAGCTTCCAATAGAGATCTGGGCCCTACCTGGCCTACTGGCCTTTCGCAGGGCCTGTAAAACAAAGCTGTTCTGCCAGGTCTTTGGATGAGGCAGTAGGCATCCATCTATTCAATTGGTTGGCCTCCCCCTACACCTTTATGGCTCACTGCATCACTGTATTGTGGAGCTATGCCATCTTGCTCATATTACCTTGCTGAACTAACTTACTGCACTTACTGAATGTTGAATTTGTTTTTTATTATGATTTTATTGTGATTTTAATTTATATTGTTGTACTCTGCTCTGAGCCCCCCAAAAGGGGAAAGGGGTGGAATAGAAATAAAACAACAACAACAATAACAATAGCCACACACAAAAACCCTTCCCTCAATTGGCTGAGGGCTCGTCCCCCTCCTCCTCTGGTGAACCAAACTGCCAGAGAGACATAGACAAAAAATTGCATCCCTTTTCAGCAGAACAACAATGTTTTATTCCAGATACAGAGAGAAAAGGGGAAACAGAGAGAGAGAGAGAGAGAGAGAGAGAGAGAGTATATGGTGTCCTCTGTTTAAGATTAGGCCATTGGGGAAGCAGCCTCCACTTTCCCCTCAGTGTCTGTTGCTAGCCAACCAACTTTGTTATGTCAGTTAAAGGTGGAGGAGGAGTCCCTTTCAAGGCCTATTTTGGCTTTGAGGGAGAACTCATTGGGGACACCTCTGACTATGGTTGCCAGCTTCAGGTTGGAAAATTCCTGGAGATCTTGTGATAGCATCTTTGGAAGCCATACTTTGGGGAGGGGAGAGGCTCCAGGTGGGAACCCACCCTACAAAGCAGTAATTTTCTCCAGGATGGGGAGAGAGATCTGCTGTCTGGAGTCTAGTTGTGATACCAGGAGATCTTCAGCCTCCACCTGGAGGTTTCCTACTCACACCTGGCAATGCCCTCTGGGTGACTTCATGTCAGCTGACTGGCATCACTTTAACTAGGGCTAGCTGCTTGCTCCTGTTTAGCAGCAGCCCCCCATGACAGCCACTATGATGTGACAGTCAGCCCTTCAGAGCAGGGTCTGCCAGACTCAAATTCCTACTGTGGAAGCTAACTGGGTAATTTCAGATCACCCACATATTTTCAGCCTAATCTACCTCACAGGGTTGTTATGCAGATCAAAAGAGGGAGAGGAAAATGATGTAAACTGTTTTGGTTCCCCCTGCAGAGAAAGACTGCCTTTTCCTAGGTGCAGGCTGCATGGAGGAGGGAGATGAAAAGCCAAAGTCAGAGGAGGAGAGAAAGGTTAGTTGATGGTTGGCTGGGAAGGAGAGAGGGTTGCCAACTGCAGGTTGGGAGATTCCTGGAGATTTGAGGGGTGGCATTTGGAGAGGGTAGGGCTAGAGGAGGAGTGCGACCTCAGACAGGTACAATGTCATAGACTCTACCCTCCAAACCAGCCATTTCCTCCTGGGGAACCATTGTGCCAATCTCCAGGTGAAGCCTGGAGATCTCTCAGAATTACAACTGGTCTCCAGATGGATAGATATCAGTTCTCCTGAAGAAAATGGTACACTCTGAGTGATTATATCCTGCTGAGGTCACCTCCCTATGGCAGCCAGTGTTACACGGCAATTGGCACTTCAGAGCAGGGGCTGCCAGATCCAGCTTCTTGCTGTGGAAGCTGGGTGATTTTGGACCAGTATGACAGAAACAAAAACACCAACTGACTTGATTTCACACTGAAGCTCAGATAATTTGGAGAAAGAAAGTAATTACATAGAAATAATTGACTCCTTGGTGTCCAAACCCTTAAGTGAAGAAAAAAGAGAGAAGGAAGAATATTTTGTTTTTTAAAAAAATTAATAATTACAGACATAATTGGTTACTTGACTCATGAACACAGAAGTGAAGCCTATACCACCGTAGAAAGTTTTATTCAGAATTGAAATGGAGAAAATAAAAAACCTAGGTCTTCATTTGGACCAATTGGGCTAGAGAATCTCTGTGAGACTTGAATTCATTTAATAATAGTTGCCTAGTGTCTGTGTTGTTGTTTCTGTCATATTGTTTATACCATCACTCCATATATATTGTTTGATTTCAGATCAGTCACACACTTTCAGCCTAACCTGCCTCTCAGGGTTGTTGTTTAGATCAAAAGTGGGTGAGGAGAATAATGTAAGCGGCTTTGGTCCCCACTGTGGAGAAACACTGTACTTTTCCTAGGTAGAGGCTGCAGAGAGGGGGTAGCAGATGGAAAGCATCTCCTGGATCATTGAGAAAACCAATGAAATTTATGGACATTAGCATCAGGACAGATAAAAGGAAGTGCTTCTTTTTAGGGAAGCTTTATAAATTCTTGTGCAGCCCTCCTCTCTTCTGAGTCTAACGGGGAGAGAAAATAGTAATTCAAAGTTTAAGACTGCCAAAAGCATGCAGTTTTATCAGAATGATCTTTTTGAGGATAGTATGGTTTTTAAAATTTTATATAAACAATACAAACATTGAAGAAAGGTAAGTTAAGATAGAAATACCACTGTGTTACATTTTTATATAAACAGTTATTTTGGATGGACAACACCATAATGAACGAATAAATGAGAGAAACCATCATTTATAATCATCAATATTGTCTAATAAATTAAGAACATAAGAGAAGCCATGTTGGATCAGGCCAATGGCCCATCCAGTCCAACACTCTGTATCACACAGTGGCCAAAATAATTATATATATATATACATATATATACACACTGTGGCTAATAGCCACTGATGGACTTCTGCTCCATATTTTTATCTAACCCCCTCTTGAAGCTGGCTATGCTTGTAGCTGCCACCACCTCCTGTGGTATTTGCATCTAAATGGAAAGCTGAAAAATGTGTAAAAGAGTGCTCTAGGAGGATAGCCGGTCTGAAGTGATAGAACAAAATTAGAGTTCAATAGGGTGCAAGTCTATTAATGTCTACTAGCCAAGATTACTAAAGAGAACCTCCATGGCTAAGGATGGTAAAATCTGAATTCCAGTTCTAGGAAGCAACATCAAGGAAATCTTTGGCCTCTGTCCCCTGTTTTTGTCCCACCAGAGCAACTGGTTGACTGCTGTGTGAAACAAGATGGATAGACTAGATTACTGAACTGATCCAGATGGGTATCTCTAGTGTGTTCACATTTAGCAGTTGTTGTTATGCAGGATTCAAGAAGGAGTTACATATTCTGGTGAACATGTTGCCTAGTAGGGAGTTTATGCAGAGTGATGCCTGCTTGTGAGAAAACCATTTGCTTAAATTTGTAATTTAGAGTTTACCACTTCTGAAGTAATGAAGTGGAAACTGAAATTTCATTCCAATATATTTCTCATTATCCCTGTAACTATGCAGACAAGGACAATAGAATTAACAGATAAGCAGATTAACAGATAAATTGATTCATGACAGCTAAATAATCAAATGGATAAATGTTCTCTGTATAGCTGATGGCTGTAAGCAGCATATAAAGGCCTTCAAGGTTTTTTCCAGATTCAAAAGTAGAGGTAAAATCTCAGTATATATGAATATGTGTGAAAGTCTGAGAAGTTGGGGGGTGGGGCAGAGTGGGAAGAAAGCTATGTAGGCCTTACATTTGAGGTTCTTTTTGTCATCCCAATGATGTAACACAGCAAATGGTAATCAGTATATTGTTATAAGATTTATTGCATATGAAAGGAAATGCATGCAGTTTGGTGATACTCAGCCTGTTAATGCTAGAATGATGTAGCTGACTGCTATTTGTCTGTGTAATAAATAGCAACACAGTGAATAATATTGCACCCAGCCCTTACTCTGAGGGCTGCCAGTGATTATCCCTGACGTCTTTCATTGTTTCCTCTGATTGCAGCAATTCTACAAAGTTATCTCAGACCTGGAGCACAGAATGAAAAACATTGCTGTAGTGGATATTCATGGTGTCTTCTTGACTTCCCAAGGGGCAAAGAGATTTTCAAATAATTGTCTTTTAACTAAACTCTGGTCATCTCTTTTTTTTATTTGTGCCACAGCTTCCTAGTGTTGCATTGATTGGTAACTCATATGTCATTAAATGACCTAAGAAAAAAACCCCAAAAAACAAAAACAAGATATTTTCCATTTTTGCAAGCTTGCAGCCTGTCATGATGTTAGCTATCATGAAACTAATTTGGTTAACATATAGATTTCTTTCCCATTAAAAAGTGAGAGTCATAGCATGTCACACTGTTGGCTGATATGGCCTGGCCCCAGGTACGAGTTTCCATTGGCTGCAGAAAAACACAACAGCTAACCAGGTGAAGGCAGCTGGCCATTTTCCCCTGCTGCCTTCTCTCACTTTTAGCCTGTTCGCTGCAGCTCAAGATTAGCTGGGTGCTATATAGGGCTGAGCAGGATGGGGGGGCGGGGTGCTCCTAGAAATGGAATGTGCCAGAAACCTCTTTTTCACCTACTCCATGCTATTTCTATAGGATGAGTTTTCACCCCATTAAATAGGCCACACCTAGTTAGGAGGAAAAGAGCAGGTTGCTCTGGATAGGTAGGGTTAATTGGCAATTACCCTGAGTCATCTGCATAATGGAGGGCATTTCTGGAACAGGCCACCACATACCTTGGAGCTGGGTGAAGGAATGCCCTGGTTAAGGACCATCTTTTGAACCTAGTAGTAGCCTTGTGGAACATCATGATATAGGGTTGAAGCTGGACACATCTCTGCACATATGGCTGTGCAGGTGGTAAGAAGCAAGGCATTAAGAAATGACAATAGAGTTGAAACTGAGGTGGATCTGTTGAAAAGGCAGACCATGTGGATTCTCAGTGCAGTCTACCCTCAAAATATCAGTTTATTGAAATAAGCAGTGATGTTGACCAGCCATTTATGTAATCTGAATGCAGTTAAATAAATTAGTTGAATCCATCTTTAGTTGTCTTGTATCTTCATTTGGGGGGTTCTGGGGAAAATAATGACCCATGCTGTACTTTACATATGATAAAGTACATTTTTCCCCTCGGCAGATGAAATGTGTGAACTTAAGCCATGATTGCTAAAACAGTAATCCCTGCTTAACTTAGAGTGCTGTCAATAAAGACAGGAAGAAAAATTATGTCCTTTTGAAATTTTGGTATGACTGCTGTATCTTGTAATTGTAGGGCAAAGGCATGCATGATTTGGATAATGGTACCTACACATTCAGTAATTTAATTCAAATGGTTTGGCAGATGATGATTTCTTGCTTCTGTGTAAAGACTGATTTATAAAAGCCCACCCTTAAAAGTGCTCAAAATCCTTAAAAAAAACAAAAAAACATTCAATCCAGTGTATAATAAGTGAACATTAGGTATCAGCGCAAATTGGAAAAATGGTTGTTCATATTGGTTCATGGTTCATTTGATTGCGTGAGCTATAAACCATGAATTTACATGAACTTTTCCATTTCTCAAACTGGTTTGTGATTTGTTTGGTTTGGGAGGTGATACAATAGCCACTTTGCAAGTTAGAAATGCTAAACTCATAAGGAGTCTTCAGCAGGCTCTCCTCCACCTGTCCTACAAGTTTGGCGAAGATTGGATTTGGGATGTCTGAGTTGTAGCCCTCCAAAGCAGGTGCCCCCTGGAAAGCTCAGGTCTAGATTCATGTTCAGTCCCTGAAACCACTGCAAGGAACACCTTCCCAGCCAGGAGAGGTGTTTAAAAAATTGTCCCACTATGTGTGTGTGTGGGGGGGGAGGAGTGCGTCAAAGCCTCCTCTAAATCAGCCACACAGCTAACAATTCTTCTTCTGCTCTCATGACTGTTCTCTCTTCATGCTGCAAACTGAAAGCAGCTGAGTTAGGGTGTGGATTATACTGGTATATAATCTGCTCCCATAGAGCAGAATGGGAGCTCCATGACTGGCTCCCAGAGCTGCCAATCAAGCAATGGACAACTGCTTTGGGTATTTCTAGGGCTCTCCACAAGTCCACCTCCAATGTTGCCTAGGAATTGATTAAATTAGTGCCATTTTGTCTTGAGAATGAACTGCAAAAATAAACCACTTAACATCATTTGGGGGGGAAGGCTCATTTTTGGGTTCAGGAGTAATACAACCAAACAATTTGGTTCCAAATGCACCATGAACTGGCCCAGTTCATGCTTGAACTATGGTTCATTTTTCAGTTCGTGCCCATCCCTAGTGAACATCATAAACATATTTGTTTTCATTAAAACACATCAATATGGCAAGCTATTTTTGTTTGTTTCCAAGATTTAACCCCTTTCCATTCTTGAGAAAGCCTTGGGCAGCTAATAAAATAGGCATGCATACAAAAATATTAATAAATAAATTTTAATCAAATTTTAGAAAACACAGTACAATCCATATATATATATATATATATATATATATATATATATATATATATACATAAAAGAGTAAGAGCAGGAAAACTATAACAGCTCAGAACTGCAGAGCAATAAAAGAGCAGGACAAGACAATAAACCAGATTCCCTCCCCTCCCAAATTGTAAAGGAGCCATCCACAAATCATGACACGTGTGTATTTGGGCTAAGAACATAAGAGAAGCCAGATCAGGCCAATGGCCCATCCAGTCCAACACTCTGTGTCACACAGTGGCAAAAATTTATATATATATATATATATATACACATACACACACACACACACATATATATGTGTGTGTGTATATATATATATACACACACACACACACACTGTGGCTAAATAGCCACTGATGGACCTCTGCTCCATATTTTTATCTAAACCCCTCTTGAAGGTGGCTATGCTTGTGGCCGCCACCACCTCTTCTGGCAGTGAATTCCACATGTTAATCACCCTTTGGGTGAAGAAGTACTTTCTTGTATCCGTTTTAACCTGTCTGCTCAGCAATTTCATTGAATACCCACGAGTTCTTGTATTGTGAGAAAGGGAGAAAAGTACTTCTTTCTTTACTTTCTCCATCCCATGCATTATCTTGTAAACCTCTATCATGTCACCCCGCAGTCGACGTTTCTCCAAGCTAAAGAGTCCCAAGCGTTTCAACCTTTCTTCATAGGGAAAGTGTTCCAGCCGTTTAATCATTCTAGTTGCCCTTTTCTGGACTTTCTCCATTGCTATAATATTCTTTTTGAGGTGCGGCGACCAGAACTGCACACAGTACTCCAAATGAGACCGCACCATCAATTTATACAGGGGCATTATGATACTGGCTGATTTGTTTTCAATTCCCTTCCTAATAATTCCCAGCATGGCGTTGGCCTTTTTTATTGCAAACGCACACTGTCTTGACATTTTCAGTGAGTTATCTACCACGACCCCAAGATCTCTCTCTTGGTCAGTCTCTGCCAGTTCACACCCCATCAACTTGTATTTGTAGCTGGGATTCTTGGCCCCAATGTGCATTACTTTGCACTTGGCCACATTGAACCACATCTGCCACGTTGACACCCACTCACCCAGCCTCAACAGATCCCTTTGTAGTTCCTCACAATCCTCTCTGGTTCTCACCAGCCTGAACAATTTAGTGTCATCCGCAAACTTGGCCACTTCACTGCTCACTCCCAACTCTAAATCATTTATGAACAAGTTAAAGAGCATGGGACCCAGTACCGAGCCCTGCGGCACCCCACTGCTTACCGTCCTCCACTGCAAAGACTCCCCATTTATACTCCCTCTCTGCTTCCTATTACTCAGCCAGTTTTTGATCCACAAGAGGACCTGTCCTTTTACTCCATGACTCTCAAGCTTTCTAAGGAGCCTTTGATGAGGAACTTTATCAAAAGCTTTCTGGAAGTCAAGGTAAACAACATCTATCGGGTCTCCTTTGTCCACATGTTTGTTCACCCCCTCAAAGAAATGTAACAGGTTAGTGAGGCAAGATCTTCCCTTACAGAACCCATGCTGAGTCTTCCTCAATAACCCGTGTTCATCAATGTGCCTACTCATTCTGTCCTTGATAATGCTTTCTACCAACTTTCCCGGTATTGATAATGCTTTCTACCAACTTTCCCGGGCTACAAAACTGATTTGATTAAACTACACTAGCACAAGTAGGAGAGACAATCTTCAGTCACCTGGACTAATGTTGGATTGAACTGATTGGCAAATTGGTCATAAACTCTTATTACAGGCAGAAAATAATGTTTGGGCCATTAAAATATCAATTAGCAAAGATATGCAAAAAATGCCTATACAAAAATAACACATATTTTTATAACCACTGTGATAAAAATTTCAAATGTGCTACAAGAATAGTTAATGCTCAGTGTATTGACCCTGAACACAAACATATTCACCAATTCTGAAATCTTGCAAAGAGAAACCAAACTGTCTTTAGACCCAGACCCAGACCCAGCCCTAACACAGTATAAATGTGTATAATGATGTATTAGACACAGGTCTTTTAGCTCAGAAAATTAAATATTAAATATGTCCATTCCACAATGTATAAGTTAGTTCATTCAAATTATTATTATAACAAGACGAGGATGCATATCTTGCACTAACAAGATAAGAACTTGTAGGAGGCAAAAGCAATTCAAAAATTCGAAGGTCTTCCATTCCCTCTTATGCACTTGAATCAGCTAAATTGCCCATTCCCTCTTTTTTTTCTTTAACTGTCTGTTAGCTGACTGCCCTCAGTATTCAAACCAACTAAAATGTGTTCAGTTTTCAGGCTGTTTTTATGTTTTTCTTCTGGTCAATTTTCAAAATAATTTTTCCCCTCAAAATCTGATCTCCAGAAATTATGGGTGTCCCTGATAGACAGTTTACATAATCCACATTTTTTTGGGGAGGGGCAGTTTACTGTTAAATATAGTATTTTTTTCTCATCTGCATTTTAGTCTTGCTCCTCCAGTCCTAGAAATCAGCTTTCCAAGGTTAGCTATTATTTTGCTATCCTGCAAAAAAAAAAAAAAGTCATCCTAGAAAGAATAATTCTCACACTGTGCAGCCTATGAATTATTCTTCTGTCATGAAGCATTTCATATTTTGGCAGCTGTTAAGCTGATTCATTTTGTTCTTGCCATTCTTGTTGATATTCAAACATTTTTTATGGTTTTCTTGCAAATGTAATCCTCTTTTTGTGGGGGTTTTGCAGGAAACCAATTTACTTCTTCTAATTGGTTTATCAAAGAGGAAACCATCTACATGCATTAAACAGACTCATTATGAAATTAAAACATTTAGCAGCTTTCCAGCTTGGCTTATATTCTTTTTTTTCAATTAACTCTTCATTTTTCTTTCAGTCAGTCTTTGGTTCATGATGAGAGTCAGTGTGCAGATAAAGGGAATAAAGACAAGCTGTAGTTTTCCCCAGAGTAATGGATTAGGGATGCTGGAGTCTCTTAGCAGCCACTTTCCACCAAGATGTACCAAGAGGATGAAGTGAAAATTTATGTGACAAGTCTTGAAAAGACTGATGAAAACTGCATGCCCTTTCCTGCCAGTTTTCGCTTCTCTTGATGGAGGTCAGGACAGAAGACAGATAAGGAAAAAATGCTGGTGCCATTTGTAGCATTTTAGTGGAAAGCCACCAAGTATATCCAATCAAAGTATCGTGAAGATAACGATGGACAGTAGAGGGTCACAACAAGCTTACATGATCAATGTCTATGACACTGAGGCGATATGAAAAATGTATAAACTACAGAAGTTCATATATTACCATATTTTATTTCCACTCAGCTAACACAGTTTGCATTTGCATGATCAATTTCATTTTAGGAAAGGGAAAATGACCTCTTAGGTCTGTGAGAAATGTTGTTTGTTTGTTTGTTTTTTACTCCCCAAGACTTTTAGAAAGCTGGAAAAACTCAAGTCCTGGCATTTCTGATGCTTATCAAAGTCAGATGTAGAAATCAATTATAGCAATTCTAAATTGTTTACTTCTTTAGGATACAATGTAGCCATATTCACAAACTTTCTCCAGCACCAGAGTGCTTGAAAAGAAGAAGGGGAGGAAATTGAGAGCATTTATAGATATATGCAGTTTTGGAATGCAAGTGTGGGAAAAAGTGGTGTATGTAGAGGGGCCGCCTTCTACATGGGGCTGCCCCTGTGCCAAACTTGGCAGTTGCAGCTGGTGCAGAACGCTGCGGCTAGGCTGCTATTGGGGCTCCCCAAGATGGGAGCACATGCGGCCAGGGCTGCGCGAACTGCACTGGCTGCCAGTGGTCTACCGAGTTTGTTACAAGGTGCTGGTCATGACCTTTAAAGCCCTATATGGCCAAGGGCCTGCCTACCTGAGGGACCGTCTCTCCCCATATGAGCCCCAGAGAGCACTGAGGTCAGCTGGTAAGCACCAGCTGAATATCCCTGGGCCAAGGGAGGCCAGATTAAAGACCATCCGAGATCGGGCCTTCTCCATTGCGGCCCCACTACTGTGGAATCAACTCCCGGAGGAGGTACGGGCCCTGCAATGTTTAGACCAATTTCGCAGGGCCTGTAAGACATACCTCTTCAAAATAGCCTTCGCCCATACCGAGCTAAGATAATGCCGCTGTGTATGTTTTCTTTTCTTTCCGCTGAACTTAAGAAGATCTATTTAGCACCTTAATGTTAATTTTAATGTAACTGTATATTGATTTAAGATGATTTTATTGCTATGTATGATTTTATTGCATTGTATTGCATTTATATGTTGTGAGCCGCCCTGAGCCTGCTTGTGCGGGGAGGGCGGGTTACAAATAAAAAGTATTATTATTATTATAAATGTTTAAATAATTCCTTTCAGAAACTGAAAATGGAGATTCCCACAAGGGTTCCTTGGAAGAGGGTATTAGCATTATGTTATGTTTCTATTGGACCTCTCAGGAGCCCAATGAAGTTGAACTGATTACTGGAAACTATTATAAACATTGATGACATTTGAGTTTTGATTTGTCATTTCACAGCATACGACGCAGCAAACAGGAGCAGCAAACAGGAGCAGCAAAAATATCAGACGATAGAGATAGGATTCAATGAGATCTGGGAAAGTGAACAAGATGCAATTTAACAAGAATAAATGCTGAGTTCTACATTGGGTAACAAGAATGAGCAAAATATATGCTGGATGGGGGATACACTTCTGGGTAGCAGTGTGTGTCAACAACATATTGTAGTATGGGTGGACCATAAGTTAAATATGAGCAGACAGCGACAAAAAAGCCTAATGCAATCTTGGAGTGTATCAACAGAGGCATAACATCCAAATCATAAGATGTCATAGTTCCACAAACTGGTACTAAAGGCAATGCAGTTCCTCTTACTATGGCCTGGCTTCCCACAGAGGTGCCAAACAGACCCGCCTTTGTTATTTAAATTCAAAGCCATCTGATCAGCATCCAGCTTAAATTCTTTTCTAATTGTCTGTGTTCTACATTTCCTCCAGCTCAGGCTGAGACATTATGGCTGGATACAGACAAGCAGTTTGGGGCAGCAGCCTCCCATCGCTAAAGAAAAACAGTTTAGTGGAAAGCACCCCAGGGGTGGTCAGACAGCACACTGTCTAAACAGGCCCACTGCCAGAACAGAGACAGCTGTGCATGCCCTGGAGGAGTGGTCACACCACTCAAGCATGAATGACGCTTTCCTGGTGCTTCTCGTCCATTCAGATAGCTGGGAAAGGTGCACCGGAAGTGCTTCAGCGATTTGCTACTGCTTACTATCTGGTAGCTTTTTGAAGCAGCAGAGCAATGGCAGAGGATGAGGTAAGGGTGGAAGCGAGGCGCGACCCAGATGTGTGTGTTTGAATGCACCATTTAAATCCTGGCTTGGGCCATTCCTGTGTTGGCCTAAATTGGTTATCTGAATTCAGCCTATATTTCCATATAACTCTGGCAGGATTATTAATAGCAATACAGTCAGACACTGGTCAACAGTTTCCTTTCTTGAACTCTTCAGTTGCTCAGTTGCTCATTTTGTCCAGATGATGACATAAATTACGCCCCCTCTTTCATTTTAGTACTGAAGTTGCTTTTGTAGATAAAGCTGGCTCTTTAACAAGGAATTTACATTCAGCCTTTCCAACTCATACCACACACAGCTTTGGCTGTTGGCATCTGTATTACGCTTATATTTCTGTCCAGGGCTTTTTTTTTGTAGAAAAAGCCAAGAAAGAATTCATTTTCATATTAGGCCACACCCCTACCATCACCATTGTTTTACACAGGGCTTTTTTTTGTAGAAAAAGCCCAGCAGAAACTCATTTGCAAATCAGGCCACACCCCCTGATGCCAAGCCAGCCAAAACTGCATTCCTGTATGTTCCTGCTCAAAAAAAGCTATTTCTGTCAGTTAAACCCATGATTATGGCCTGTCTTGCCATTTCATTACTGGAGTCCCAGGTTCTCCGCTTTGCTGGGTCATCATCTCCTGGTCAGGCATCCTGGATAATTGTTTTTTTTTTTTTAAATGTGATTTACAGCCCACCCTCCCATGCAAGTGGGCTCAGGGCAGTTCACAACAAAATCCTGTTTCAAGGAAGTGGCTCTACATTTGTTCTCTCCAAATCAGATAATTGTTCCCCATGAGCCTATCAAGTGACCATGCTTTGTACCACAGGTTACTGTCTTTGAGCCTATCTTCTCACCTGCTATGCCAAGAGCCTCTGGTGATCTTTCTACCGTTAATCAGAGATATGCTTAATCTGAGCCACCACAACCTCTGTCGGCAGAGTAATTAATACAGCAATGGTGCACAACCTGATTAAAAAGTAGATAAAGGATTATTTAGGAATTAACATAATTGATAGGAAAGAGGTGAGGCAGAGGTAGGTTCCTAACTATATCTCTAGCTGAGAGAGAGGGTAAAACTGAATGTGGCACTTCCAAGAAGAAGGGGGAAATTGCCTAAGAATTTGGAGACAGACAAGGAATGACACTTAACAGAAGAGAAGATGCTGACCACACTATACTGTCTAATTGTCTTTTTGCTGCCCTTGCAGGCTCTTCTTTTCTTCTTTGTACACCAGGCATTGCCTTTTCCAACAATTCAAAGAGTTACTGTCTCTGAATATAATCACCTTTAGTCCCCATGGCTAGTAGTCACTGATAGACTTATCCTCCATAAATCTGTCTAATCCTCCATTAAAGCTGCCTGTGCCTTTGGCCATCACTACAACCTCTGACAGTGAATTCCACATAATAATCACTCATTGAGTAAAGGAAAGTATTTTCTTTTGTTCATTCTGGAATCATTGTTCATCAGTTTCATTGGATGTTGCTGAGTATTTTGTGAGAGGCAGAAAACGTTTTTTCTGTTCACTTTCTCTAACATATAAACGTCTATCATGCTCTCCATTAGTTGTCTCTCTTCTAAACTGAAATGTCTCAGACACTTAATCCTTTCCTTATAAGAAAGGTGCTCCAAATTCTTAATCATCTTGATTGCCCTCTTCTGTACTTCACCTTACAATATCCTTTTTTGAGATAAAGTGACCAGCAGGCCCATAGCTACAAAAGAGCCTGGGGGGTCCAGGCCTCATCAATCAAACCCTTTTCCCACTTTTCTGGCCCCTCCAATCATTCACCCTTGGCTTGCTGCTGTTGCTCCATTTATTCTTGAGCAGCCCCTTCCCTACCCAATGCAAAGCCCAGAGGGTGTCTGGTGGTTCTTGGAGTTCCAGATCTGCATTGAGCTCCTGTGATCACTCTGCAAGGGAGGAAAATGTAGGAGCAAGCCAAATGAATTCAGGGTGTGGAGGCGCAAGAGTACCAACACAGCTTGTATTCAAATCCTGCCATCTGCTCTTTTGCATATAAATTGGTGTGTAAAAATTGGTGGTGTTGGAAAAATTGTTTGTATTGTTTTATTTTATTTATTTTCTACTTATAATCTGCCCTTCCCCGAATGAGCTCTGAGTGGGTAACAACAATTGATCAAAAGAGAATTGAAATCAAATTCATATAATAAAACAATATAACTTTCTAAAAATGAATTCCAATTCTGCAGATTGTGGTATCAATTCCATCCATTCCTCCCATACATCCCCAGCTGGTATAAAATAGATGACTCAACAAGATTAGTTTTATTCTGGGTATAAGGGCAAGAAGAGCTACATTGGCTGAGTGCAGTTCTCACTCCCTGCATAAGTCTGTTTCTTTTGCTCCTCTCTTTGCCTTTTGCACCAGCTTTGTAGCCTCTGTAGCAGCCACTTTCCCCCAAACAAAAATCATGTTGGTGGGTCCTATCCATCCTAAAATCCTGGCTATGGGCCTGGTAACCAGAGCAGTTTAGAGTATTCCAAATGACACCATACCATAAATCTTTGTACTGGTGGTACATAGGGACTGCACTGCTGAGACACACTGTGTCAACATTTTGATTGAGCTGTTCATTATGATCCCAAAGTCTCTTTCCTTCTCAACTTTACCAAGATAAGATTTCATTATCATATCCTTAAAGTTTTTTTTTTGGGGGGGGGGAAGGGCTTTGTTGCAATATGCTTCACCTTACACTTACCTACCTTAATCTTCATTTGCCACATCATTGCCAACTCACCCAATTTATGGAGATTCTTCTGGAGCTCTTCAGAGTTGGCTTTCACCATCCTAAATGATTTTTTGTTATCTGAAAATCTGGTCACTATACTTCTCACCACTACTTCCAGATAATTTATGAACAAATTAAATAGCACTGGCCCTAATACCAGTCCTTGCAGGAAACCATCACTCACTTCTCCCCATTGAGAGAACTGTCCATTTATTCCTATTCTCACTTTCTAAAAATAATCTTCTTTCTGTAGTCAGGAATGTAGGCCCTATGGAACCAGACAAAAGCAGAACTATTCCATTACATTAGACTAACCTGTCTCAGTCTTCCTATGTGTGCTTCTGCTTTGGTATAAGGAGGCTGGAACCTTCTGTAAAGGAACTGAGGTACAGAGAGTTTTACATGCTGACATTATTTTCCATCCTAGGAATATTGACAGTAGTGTCAGAGAAAATTAAAATCAATCCCAAACATGTTTGTTTCAACTCAGGTTTACTAAGCATAGCCATTTAGTAATTACCAGTTTAGTAAATTCTGATTATATCAATTTGGACCAGTTTGGTAAATAGCCACTGAAAAGTAAACTGGCGGTTTAATAAAATCCTCTTAAGGAAAAACATGGGGCATAATATCATAGCATTACAGTAGGGTTGCCACTTACCAGGTGCCAGCTTTCCACCAGCAGGGAATGGGGCGGGGAGGGGGGAAGGTTGACACTTTCAGGTTGGGAAACTCCTGGAGATTTGAGGATGGAACCTGGGGAGAATAGGGGCCTCAATGGGGTACCATGCCAGAGAGTCCACCCTCCAAAGCAGCCATTTTCTCCAGGGCAACTGATCTCTGTTGTCTGGGGGGGGGAAGCTGTAATTCTGGAGTATCCCCAGGTCCCACCTGAAGATTAGCATCCCTACACTACAGTCACAGCACAGACTTGATTTTTTTTTGTTATAGAAAAAGCAGTGATAGTGTAGAATAGTGTACTTACAAGATTGCGGAGGTGTCTTTGAAATGCTTTTAATATCCTAGGAACTATAGAAAATTCAGATTCCTTCTATTCTGCTTTATTTGAATTTGTCTGTAGGATGAATGTTGTGGGTTTTAAAAGAATGTTAGCATTGAGAGTATGCTAACACTGTATTTGAAGTTGTCTAATTAGTACGATATTGATGCCTTTACTAACGCCCTTTACTTAACATTCAAGGGGGGATTTTCATGGTCTTCAATGATAAATCAATTAGGTTTCATCAAGTAAATGAATTAAATAAGAAGCACCAAAGACAGCTGAAGACTGCAGAAAGTATTCACAAACATACTACTTCCCAATAAAAGACCAGTTAAAAAGGAACCTAAAAATGAATCGGCACTTCCTTATGATGGGCTATCAGATTTAGTGGGCTATCAGGTGGGCTATCAGATTAAGTTTTCTTTGGGCAAGAGAACAATGGACACATGGCCTTTTTGTAATATTTGGCTTTATTTACAAGCATACAAGCAAAGCATAAATGAAGGCAAAAAAGCCTCCCCTACAATACTTGATTTCTGGTGGTGCCTGGCCCTCAAGTAGATCATTTAACCCAGATCAGGACAAGGGCTTTTTGATTGTGGCTCCAAGGTGATGGGAAGCTTTGTCTTAAGAGGTTCATACTTCCCAACGAGCTTCAGTTCACAATAGGGGAGTTCAGACATTCAGAAATGCAGGATAAAAGCACTGACGTTTGTAAGTGTTGGCCAAAGACTGTGTTTTTCAACAAACCCCCATATTTGTATTGGACTATATATGAATTGGCATTTGCACCAGGCCAGTTATGGGCAGCAGGCCCACATGGACTGTAAGTTTGCTGAACCACGTCAGGTTCAGAACACTCCTGTTAGGATTGCTACACAGTAAGTATCAGAGGATTGTGAGGCACTCCAAAGGGATATGTTGAGGCTGGGCCAGTGGGCATCCATGTGACAAATGTGGCTCAATGTGGCCAAGTGCAAAGTAATGCACATTAGGGCCAAAAATCCTAACTATAAAAACTAGTTGATTGGATGTGAACTGGTGGAGACTGACCAAGAGAGAGATTTTAGGGTTGTGGTAGATAACTCACTGAAAATGTCAAGACAGTGTGCAACTGCAATTTAAAAAGTCCAACACTGTGCTGGGAATGATTAGGAAGGGAAATTAAAACAAATCAGCCAGTATCATAATGCCCCTTTATAAATCAATGCTGCAGCCTCATTTGGAGAACTGTATACAATTCTGGTTACCACACCTCAAAAAGATATAGCATTGGAAAAATTGCAGAAAGGGGCAACTAAAATTATTAAAGGGTTGGAACATTTTCCCTATGAAGAAAGGTTAAAATGCTTGGGGCTCTTTAGCTTTGAGAAACGTCAACTGAGGGGTGACATGATAGAGGTTTACAAGATTATGCATAGGACAGAGAAGGTAGAGAAAGAAGTATTTTTCTCCCTTTCTCACAATACAAGAATTCATGGGCATTCAATGAAATTGCTGAGCAGTTGGGTTAAAACAGATAAAAGGAAGTACTTCTTCACCCAAAGGGTGATTAACACATGGAATTCACTGCCACAGAAGGTGATGGCAGCTACAAGCATAGACAGCTTCAAGAGGGGGTTGGATAAGCAGAAGTCCATCAGTGGTTATTAGCCACAGGGTATTGATAGAACTCTCTGTCTGGGGCAGTGATGCTCTTTATTCTTGGTGCTTGGGGGGCAATAGTGGGAGGGCTTCTAGCGTCCTGGCCCCACTAATGAACCTCCTGATGGCATCTCAGGTTTTTTGGCCACTGTGTGAAATAGAATGTTGGACTGGATTGGCCACTGGTCAGATCCAATATGGTTTCTCTTATTAGCAACTCTGTCAATTCAGTTATAACTACTCCAGATCATGCTTTATTTTATTTTATTTTATTTTATTTTATTTATATCCCACCCTCCCTGCTGAAGCAGGCTCAGGGCAGCTCACAACAATAAAATCACAGTAAACAATTAAAATTTCACAACATTAATACATCATAATTTAAAATTCAACTGTAAAAAACAATCTAGTGCTAGTATCGTTTGGTGTTGTTTCACTTCCGATGACTTCAGTATTTCTTAGATTTTCTCCTATAATAACAGTGACTCAGAATCAGTTAAAGGCCAACCGGAAGAGTGTAGTCTTACAGGCCTTGCAGAACTGGGCGAGGTCCCGCAAGGCCCTAACTTCCTCTGGCAATTGGTTCACTTCACTTCCTTGACTGCATAGCCAATGTAGACCATCAACTGCAATCCCAGTTCCTCCACACACAGGCAGCTACAGGCAATGCGAAGCCATGCTCCTGAGAATTTTGCCAGTCTCCATGAAGATGCTTCAGAGGTCACATGTGCTGCATACCAGCATCATTGCATAAGCTTTACTTATGTAAATGTAATTGCCTCTCTGCTAACAAAGGGCTGTTGTGCTGAACAATAGACTCTGCCTGCCACCTGGCCAGGTAATCACCGAATGTCAATAGACTATCATTGGAGCCAGCAACCAGATCCTGTCACACATCTCCTTTCCTTTCAAACCTTTTGTCTCTTCAATGTTTTTCCAGAGATGTTACAATAGGCAGATATTAAGCTCCACATTAACACATCGTTTTCTTTGTCTTAACCTACGGCCCACTCAGAGAACCATTATAATCTCTGGGTGTTTTTTGTCAAATCCCCTGGAAACCACTACCAGGCAGGAACTTCTCATCATGGGATCCCACCTCAGGATATGAAATTGGCTATATGGCCACCTTTTTGGCCATTTGGGTGTGACTCTGACATAGCCACCCCCATTCCTGATCAGTTTGGGCACATTACTGCAGGTGAGACTGGTCGTGTCACACTACCACTTCCCCTTCCCTTTGTCTTTGCTGTGGAACTCTCTTTCATCTCGCTGTACAGGTACAGTATACCCCTCATCAAGTCATCCTGGTAATGCAAATGTCTCTGTTTTTCATACCTATTTTTCCTAGTCCTGTATTGCTTGCATTGAAAGCATGTTTTCTTTTAATTTGTATGATTAAGATTATCCCCAATAAAATTAATTCTCTTTAAAGTACATAACTCTCCTCATTGACTACGGGGTCTCCTGGGAAATACTGGCTCCTGCCACAGTTCTGCAGGGCTTGTAAGACTGAATTTTCAAACTTGCCTTCAACAGTAAGGGGGAGGTGACTATTACCTTCCAGCACCAACAATCTCACTCAATTAATATAATGGAAATCAGAAACCTGCCATCTTGGACTTTTAATGAATAGATTGATTATTGCTGATATGTATAGAAATGTTTTATTATATATTTTACTTTTTAATATTCTATGTTTGTTAATTGTTAATGTTTTTAACGTTAGCCTCCCTCAGCCTGTCAGAGGAGGGTGGGATGTAAATCTGATAAATAAATAAACATAGGTCTTTGCTCCCTTATTATTTTTGCCATCTTGCCAACCTAACTAAAATTTCCCCAAATCAATTTATAAGGCAATTTGGCTAACCAGACTTTCTCTGGTGCTTAATAACCCTGCTTTGAAGATGGATCCAAAAGGGGTGCTAACAACTGTGGAATGGAAGGTAGATGTTGCTGTCTGATCATGCACTTTAAATCCAGAAGGGAACAGCAACAACTTCAGATCAAAGTGTTCACAGCCCTAGACATTCATATATGTGAAATTCTATGATGATTATGTCCGGCCCTTTCCCAGCCGAGCCAGCTGGCTGACCATAGGCTGGGGGCCGTCGTTGCCTCATCGGAAGGTAGGAGGGGCAGCACGATCACCCGACATACGGGTGTTCAACGAGGCGTGGAGCCGAGGCTTTATAAGCCCCGGCTCCCGCCTCCCCACGCAGTTGTTTTCTGGCTCTCTGTGGAGAGCCTCTGGTGTCGAGCTGCAGCAGGGCCGGGGCCTGGGCAGCTTGAGGGCGCGCGCCGGGACATCGGAGGATCAGCTGTTCGGCGGCGGCGGCGGCTTGAGCGCGGCAGGGCGTGCTTGCGGCGGCTGATTAGGCGGCGCGGCTTGTGTTGTGCTTGGCGCGGCGAGACGCGCTTGCGGCGGCGAGGACTTCGGCTTTGATTCAGGCTGTATCAGTGGGCTTGGAGGGAGGCTTGGGCCGAACGGGCGGCGTGGACGCTTCCTTATAGGGCCCCTCTGGGGTGGGGGCCAATCCCGGGCATTTCTTCTCTTATCAGGCTAGCCCGGTTTAGGGCAGCGCGAAGCGGCCCCTGGTTCCCTCTAGCGCAAGCGGCTGGCCATTAACGTCGGTTGCCTCTCCCTGAGCGGCCTTAGGCCCCTCAATATCTAGCTTGCCAGGGGTAGACGGGTTGGCCTCTGGTCCTGCCGGTGGGGGTAGTGGAATTCTTCCCCCCTTTCATTACTCAATTCTCCAGGTGGAATAGTTTTTAGCTCATTGCCTCAACTTCCTGGTGCTGGGGCTCGTTCTGTAATTTACCCCCCCCCTTCCCTGCCTCCTTGTGTGGGTGGTGAGTGTAGGGGTTGGTGCCTGCGTTTGGGCTGGGTTTGGTGGCTGGGGCCTACTCCATTGATCACCTCTTCATTTCTCATATCAGTTGAGGGGGTTGTTTTGATAGGGGCCTTTTGGTGGCCAGCTGATACCAGCATTTGCTATCCACGGTTCATCGTTACACTATGGCACCTAGAAAGGGGCAGGGCAAATCCAAGGGCAAGCAGCCCGCCCGCCCGCCCCGGGGGCGGGGTCAGCAGGGAGCCCCAGCTGAGGAGCACGGGCAGAGCGAGCAGGTTCGCCGTGCTATTATGAGCCAGTTGGATGCCCTTGAACAAGAGCGTGTGGCTAGGGGAGCACCCATTTGGGAAGGGCGTCGCCGTGCCACCGGCCGGTCGGCACGGCTGACCTTCGAATCAGAGCTGCTCGCACGGCTGTCTGCTTTTCAGGGTGGACCGGCTGAGCCAGAAACGCCGTTGGAGCCGGACCAAGATGAGGACCCAGGAGAAGGCCCATCGGGCGTGCCAGCTGGGGACGGTTCATCGGGCAGCGGGGGACCACAGCCCCCTGGAGGTTCGGGCGGCTTACCAAGTGACGTGGGTAAGCCCCTTATGTTGCCGTTTCAAGGTTGGCCTTGGGGTCCCATTCAGCCGCCCCCCCAACCGCTAGGGACAAGTGGGGGTGGGTGGGGACCTGGGTTGATGGGAGCTAGTGAGCAGTTGCCCCCGGTTCAGCCAGGTGCTTGGGGTTTCCACACGCCTAGTTTGCTTTCCAATGCTGTGTTGCCTCCTACGGGTCAGCATGTGGGCGCGGTGGCGCCACCTGCGGCCCCCGCCCCCCTGCCCACACCTGGAGTTTTGCCATGGGGTGGGCAGCAGTGGGCTCAAATACAAGGGGCTTGGCCTGCAGCTCAAGGGGGCGGGTGGTTTTATCCCCCGAATCCCTATGCAAGCATCCCCTTTCACGCTCTCCCTTATGGTGACACATCCTTACCTTTGGGGGATCACTTGACGGCGACCACGCGCGAGAAAATTCTCCGCGGGGAATATGTGGATGTGTTCAGTCTACTTTTCCGTGAGCTCGAGAAGAAGAGTAAGGATGAGCTCGACGATAGGGAGAAGGAGAAACTAAAGCGTAGGAAGGTAGACAGGGCTTGGGCAAACTGGTTGCCTGGATTTCTGATTTATGCCGGTGTCATCGCAAGGGCTCAGCCGGCTCGGGCGGCGGCCCTCTTTCAATATATTGACATCGTCTATAGGGCTTACACGGACTTCGTCGGTGCAGCATGGCTGCAGTACGACGAAGCCTTCAGGATGAGGGCCGCTGTCAATCCCGGCATGCCATGGGACCAAATAAATCAGCAGCTGTGGTTGCAGCTGATGGCCCCGGCAAAACCAAATGCCGGGGATCGGTCCGATAGCGGCCATTTAGTGCACAGATCGCAACAGCAGCAGACTACGACAGGTGCCCGCGTTTCCGCGGGCCAGCCGGTTCAAACCCGGTTGTTGTGTTGGGAGTTCGCTTCCAAGGGTGTGTGCCCCAGGAAGCCCTGCAAATTCCGCCACGAATGCCCGCTCTGCGGGGGAGCCCACGCACTGTCCGCCTGCAGTAGATCTAAGCCTGGAGCGGGCGGTAGGCGCCCCGGCGGCAGCGGCGGCGGCCCGCAGCCACCTGGAAAAGGGCCCCAGCCCCATCCGCCTGCCGGCTCTCAGTAAGCTGTTGTCGGCATACCCGTGCAGGGCGGATGCCAGATATTTACTGGACGGGTTTACGTTGGGTTTCCGGATACCATACAGGGGGCCTAGGGCCCCCTTTTTAGCCCCCAACCTAAGGTCAGTGGCGGGGCTCGAGCATGTGGTCAGGGAAAAAATAAATAAGGAATGTCTGGAAGGCAGGGTCCTTGGCCCCTTCGATGCACCGCCTGTCCCTACCTTGAGGGTATCCCCGTTGGGGGTGGTGCCCAAGAAGGCGGCGGGTGAGTATAGAATTATTCACCATTTGTCCTATCCTAGGGGAGCATCGGTAAACGACGCTATACCCGAGGAGCTTTGTACAGTGCGCTATACTTCCTTTGACCAAGCGGTCAAAGTAGTTCGCGGCTGCGGGGTTGGGGCAGAGTTGGCGAAATGCGACATTAAGTCTGCTTTTCGCCTCTTGCCGGTCCACCCCGAGGATTTCGAGTTGTTGGGGTTTTCCTTTGAAGGAAAATTTTACATGGATCGTGCACTGCCGATGGGCTGCTCCATTTCTTGTGCTGCGTTCGAGCGATTCAGTTCCTTTTTGGAATGGGCGCTCAGGCATAGGACTGGGGTTAACGACACGGCGCATTACCTGGATGACTACCTTTTTGTAGGTCCAGCGGGATCAGATCAGTGCGCCAGGTTGTTAAGCTCTTTTCAAGAGTTAGCCCTCGAACTTGGGGTGCCATTGGCACATGAGAAAACCGAGGGCCCCAGCACGGTCCTTACTTTCCTAGGTATAGAACTTGATACTCGCCGGCAGACGTCGCGTTTGCCTGAGAATAAGGTTTTTGATCTTAGGGCCCGGTTGGCCACTTTGAGAGGACAGCGGAAGGTTTCCCTGCTGGAACTGCAGCAAGTTGTGGGCCACCTCAATTTTGCCTGTAAAGTGGTGGCCCCCGGCAGAGCCTTCTTGCGACGCTTGTGCGACGCTATGGGCAGGCTTCGCCTCCCTCACCATAGGGTCCGAGTCACTGCTGGTATGAGAGCTGACCTCGAGTTTTGGGAGGTGTTTCTGGAATCCTTCAACGGGGTTTCTTTCTGGAGGGAGGACCTGAAGATTGAAGCTGAGCTTCAGGTCTCCTCGGATGCGTCCGGTGCTAGCGGGTTTGGGGTGTACTTTAGGGGCCATTGGTGCGCTGAGCAATGGCCCGCTGAATGGTTGGATAGTGGGCTCTGTAGGGATCTCACGTTTCTGGAATTTTTCCCCATTCTGGTGGCAGTTTGCCTCTGGGGCGAGCAGCTTGCCAACCATTCAGTTTTGTTCTGGTGTGACAACATGGCTGTGGTGCATGTTCTCAATTCCTTGACGTCTAAATCGGTCGCGGTTATGAATCTGGTTAGGTTTTTTACCCTGCGTTGCCTCCGGTTGAATGTTTTATTCCTGGCTAGGCACGTACCGGGCGTGTGCAATGGTGTGGCGGATGCTCTGTCTCGCCAACAGATGGAGCGTTTCCGGCAGTTGGCCCCAGAGGCAGATCCATGCCCGGCGGAAATGCCCGCGGAGCTCTGGAGGCTTGGGAAAAGGAAGCCGGTAGGGCCATTCAGTTGGCACTAGCCCCCAGTACGAGGAGGGCGTATGCTAGAGCGACCGCTCAGTTTGGTGAGTTTAGGAGTGCTTTCGCACTCCCGGATTGTTGGCCGGTTCCTGTGGAGCACATTATGCAATTTTGCGTGCATCAAAAGGAAAGAGGCTTGGGGTTGAAAACCATAAGGGGACATTTGGCTGCACTGGCCTTCGACAGCAAGGTTCGCGGATACCCAGAGTTCACGGGGGACTTTAGAATTAAGAAGATGTTAGAGGGTTGGGCACGTGAGCGGGTCCGGCCGGTAGACGACAGACAGCCTATTTCGCCGTCTGTCCTCAGTGGACTATTTGGGGGTTGGCCCCGGGTCTGCTCTTCCTCATTTGAGGCGGCACTGTTCCATGCTGCCTCGTTGCTGGCCTTCTTTGGGGCCCTGCGCGTAAGCGAGCTGGTTGTGCAGTCAAAGGCTGACACTTCTGGGAGGGCGCTCCAATCCGGAGACGTAAAAATTACCAATAGTCAGCTGATTTTGACTATTCGCAGGTCCAGGACTGATCAGAGGCAGAGGGGAACCATCATCACGATCGGCAGGTGTGATTTGCAGGAATTATGTCCGATCAGGGCCGTTCGCCACTACGCCCAACTCAGGGGTGAGGGCCAGGGCCCGTTCCTTAGACATGAGGATGGTTCCCCCCTTACCAAATATCAGTTCTGGTCGGTTACAAGCAAGGCCCTAGTCCGATTGGGTCTCTCTGGCGTCAAGTTTGGGACGCACTCCTTCCGGATTGGGGCGGCCTCCACAGCCGCTTCTATGGGCTATACGCCCTCTGCCATTCGGCATATCGGCCGATGGCGGTCGGCGGCGTATAAGTCCTATGTTCGTCCCCTGGTCACCTAGTGGTAGGTGGGGGGAGTCGGTTGATTGCATGTTGTTTTGTTATGCTAACAGTTGTTTGTTTTTTCAGGTGCTGTGGCTCGGGGTGAGAGAAGGCGGGTTCTCATCTGTGGGCACAGCATGGTTTTCTGGGCTGCCCATTTCGCCAGACGTTCTCCTGTGGGCACCCAGCTGGGTCTCAGTGCTTGGGCCACTGTGGAATGGCTGGGACGTCGGGGGTTGCGCTGGCCCGGGATCATGCCACTGTTATTCAGGGAACGGAGGGCGTTGCCTCCACACATTCTGGTCGTTCACTTGGGAGGGAACGACTTGGGGTTGCTACGGGGGAAGGCCCTCTCCCAGCAGGCGTTGGCTGACCTCCGCGAAATTCGGCGCAGGTGGCCGGGGGTTATATTGGTTTGGTCGGCAATTTTGCCGCGCATTGTGTGGAGGCATGCCTTTTCGCCGGGTGGAATTGAACGGGCCAGACGTAAGGCCAATAGGGCCATTCAGAAGGCCATGGAGGAGGGATTAGGTATTTTTCTGCCCCATCCGGCCATACGGGTCAACCAAGGGGACCTGTATCGGCCGGATGGGGTGCATTTGTCTGATTTGGGTAACCGGGCCTTTCTGGAGGAAATTCGGCAGGGGGTGCGGCTGGCTCTGGGCCACCCGTTGGGGCGCTAATGCCTAAGCAGAGGCTTGGCATTGGCGGTGGCTGGATGAGGTTTGGCCACAGGGTTTCCCAGGGGAGCACCTATGGCCTAGCACCGTTGGTGCGGTGGTCTGCAGGAACCGTAGATGGGCTAAACGGCTCAGTACGGTGATGCAGATCACAGGGAGCCTCACCTGGGTGGATCTTTCCATGGGGATTGATGCCAGCCCGGTTGGTGATGGCTGGAGGCCTGGCCGCTCAGTTACAACCCGATTTCGGCGGGTTTGTGCTGGGGGCAGGGTGGCTCGCCCTTTAGACAAGGCGGGGTCCAGGTGTTGACCCCAGGGCTTGTCTGGTCTGGTTTCCCCCCCCTGCCAGTTATACTTGTTAACTTTAATAAAGCGGCCCGGTTTTAAACCCAACAATTGTGTCTGCCTCTTCTTTCCGACTGGGGGGGCAATGTCCGGCCCTTTCCCAGCCGAGCCAGCTGGCTGACCATAGGCTGGGGGCCGTCGTTGCCTCATCGGAAGGTAGGAGGGGCAGCACGATCACCCGACATACGGGTGTTCAACGAGGCGTGGAGCCGAGGCTTTATAAGCCCCGGCTCCCGCCTCCCCACGCAGTTGTTTTCTGGCTCTCTGCCCGCCCACCCTCCCTTTGGCAGTACAGGCGTACGCCGGTCGCCTGTTGGGGCCAGGTAGGAATTTTTTCACTCCCACACAATTGGCCTACGTGGGGGTGTTTTTCGCCTACCTTGTACTGCCTAGTAGGTTAGGTTTGGTTAAGTCTTTGTTGGTCGCAGGCTGGATGAGGTTTGGCCACAGGGTTTCCCAGGGGAGCACCTATGGCCTAGCACCGTTGGTGCGGTGGTCTGCAGGAACCGTAGATGGGCTAAACGGCTCAGTACGGTGATGCAGATCACAGGGAGCCTCACCTGGGTGGATCTTTCCATGGGGATTGATGCCAGCCCGGTTGGTGATGGCTGGAGGCCTGGCCGCTCAGTTACAACCCGATTTCGGCGGGTTTGTGCTGGGGGCAGGGTGGCTCGCCCTTTAGACAAGGCGGGGTCCAGGTGTTGACCCCAGGGCTTGTCTGGTCTGGTTTCCCCCCCCTGCCAGTTATACTTGTTAACTTTAATAAAGCGGCCCGGTTTTAAACCCAACAATTGTGTCTGCCTCTTCTTTCCGACTGGGGGGGCAACTGAAGTTTGTTAGAAATAAAGGGCTGGATCCAGTTTAAATTTTCCATTTATGCAAGATACTTCTTTCAATGAAACAAACCCTTTTAGAGTTGAACTGGAGCCCACTGATATCCCTGAAAAAGCTCTTCCTGTGGTATAGGTGATACTCAGGAACAGTTTGAGAAGCTAACTGAGGATCTGCAGCAGGAAGAGAAACAAGTGAAAATTCTTCCACACCTTCTGTTAGTGAAATGTTAGTTTGGATTGAACTCATTATCTTATTTGCAGCTGATTATAGTCTTCTGCAGCCCTTTAAACCTCTTCACTTGTTGGCTGAACATGTGGGCAGGAACAGAGGGCATGTATGTCCTGGACTGCCCCTAACCTCTGCACAATTACCAAGTAGTCTGCATGAAATAAAAACACAGAGAAAGGGTATGTGCATGCATTCCCTCTCTGATATCAGGGATGCTGTTTTTCAAACATTGCCAATCACAGGGAGTGAGCATGTGCATGGATACTTCTTCCTCACAATTCAGCAACAGAGGCATTGGGCAGGACCAGCACACATATGTCCACTTTCCTCCTCTAAGAGTTCTGTCAGCACATGAAAGAGTCTTGTGTACAAGACTTCTGTTAGAATCCATAGCTCACTACTTCAGCAAATGGTCTCCACCTTGAAGCAAATGTCAAAGTACCCTCTAAAAAGATACTCTGAAAATGAGGTTACAATCAGACATATTATCCTATCTACAATATAGTTATTGACAAATGCAAATTGGCTCCTGTTGTTAAATTAGACTAGGAAAACACAGCAATAACCCTTAATGCAGGAAAAAAATCAATAGTTTTATTTAAGTATTCTGGGCCAGCAAGGTCACATGACAAGGCAGCCATCCCCTTGGACTCTTCAGTGAGAGACACAATGGCTCAGCCACCCTAGAGCATCCCTGACAAGTGTTCATTTAGCTTAAAGACTGACAGTGAGGAGGAGCTCACCACCTCCTTCAGTAGCTGATTCCGCTGTCTAACACCTCTTACTGTAATTCTGAGATTAAATGCACCAAGGTGTGCTAATAAGGTCTGTTCAACATGCAAGAATAAAATGGAAAAGTTTTACTTTCCCCACCTATTTCTCTCAGGCTACACCAAATAGTATCCAATTTTCATTTTGAAAAGCATTTTCTCATGCAAAAACTTCACCCTGGAGGTTTCCCCAATTTTACTGCTACATTTGCACAGATACTCCATGTGAAGTAGCAATATTGGAGAAATAACTCCCCCCCCCCGCATGTTTTTTACACTAATAGCCAGCTGATACTTTCCCACCCTTAATTTAAACTCATTATTGTGAGTCCTCTCCTCTGCTGCCAACAGGAACAGCTCCCTGTCCTCCTAAATGCCCATCAAATACTTAAAGAGAACACTTGTCAACCCCAACCTCCTCTTCTCTAGACATAACATCCCCAAGTCCCTCAGCCTTTCCTCGTAGGAGTTGGTCTCCAGGTCCCTGATTATACATGAATTCAAGGAAAGATTATACATGAAATCAAAGAAAGATTGTGTGTGTGTGTGGAGAGAGAGAGAGAGAGAGAGAGATGGTATATCAAGAATGATAATTTTCCCAATTGCAAATATATTTTGTAAAACCTCCCCTTTTATATAAAATGTGTTTTATATAAAATGTGTTTTATATAAAATGCAAACGAGGCCAGTAACTTCATGTTTTAATTTTGATCAGGCACATTGAGACCTTCTGACCTTTCCTGTTACACCACAGGAAGCGTGACTGCGCATGTGATAAAACATATTACACTAAGCAAGCAGCATTAATTCTGAGGAGATGATTAAATGCACCAAGGTGTGCTAACAAGGTCTGTTCGACAAGCAAAAATAAAATGGAAAAGTTTTACTTTCCCCACGTATTTCTCTCGGGCTGCACCAAGTAGTACCTAATTTTCATTTTGAAAATGACTAAATCATATGTCTGATGCAGTGAAATTCATTGATTAGTGTTACTTT
This sequence comes from Heteronotia binoei, assembly GCF_032191835.1. Taxonomy (NCBI): domain Eukaryota; kingdom Metazoa; phylum Chordata; class Lepidosauria; order Squamata; family Gekkonidae; genus Heteronotia; species Heteronotia binoei. The sequence continues at coordinate 70,443,974 of NC_083228.1, read as the reverse complement.
GATGCTGTTTGATTTGATTTAACACAAACTTTTGTTTCCTTAGCTGCTTCTTTGTCCATTCTGTCTTCATTGTCCTTTTAAGTCTTGCCTGCCCATACTCGCCTCTCATGTTCTTCACAGCCACCCAGCAGCCACAGGGAACTCCTTGTTAAAAAGAAAGAAAGAAAGAAAGGAAGGAAGGAAAGGCTTTTTTTGAGTAGGAACATAAAAGCTGGCTTAGTGTCAGGAGGTGTGGCCTAATATGCTGTAGAAAAAGCCCTGAAAAGAAAGAGAGCCCAAACAGGATCATAACAGCGCCACAGAGGGAGGAAGTTCTCCTACCTCCCACCCAAGCAGTTTTCTCATGCAAAAATTGCACCCTGGAAGTTTCCCCAGTTTTACTGCTCCATTTGCACAGATACTCCATGTGAAGTAGCAATATTGGTGAAATAACTCCTCCCCCCTGGCATGTTTTTTACACTAGAAAATTGCTTGGAGGTAGCAGGAAGTGAAATGTGACATGTAATTGACCCCAGATGGCTGTGACAACTCACATGATTTTCTTTATGAGCATGTGAGACCCCAGCAATGAAATTGTGTGGTTTCCCAATCAGAGGGTAGCATGTATAAATGAGACAAGGACTGTGAAGGCAAAGAAAAACGGGAAACTAGTAACAATGTTTTTGCACTAGTAATTTTGTTGGAAAAGCCCTGACTTGGCTAGTCAGTTTTGATGGTGAGTCCAGACAACATAATTCGCTACCTATTATCTTCCACAGTTTTCCCTTTTGATCACCTATATTTTTCAGACATGAGATCTTTTTTAAAAAAATTAAGGCAAGTGTGTGTCATGTGACCAGTTAAAAGCTATGTAAGTTTCTCAGGGCTACTGTCCCTTTTAATTTCCCCCCTTAAATATCGCTCCAGTCATCATCATATATGAGCCACACTTTGAACTTGGTTCTCTGAGTACTAAATATCTTCTCATTTTCTCTGTCAGATGCATTTCCTGCAACCAATGATAATTTCCTTGAAAATATCCCCTGCTCAACTTCGCTTACTGTGCATAATTTTTTTAAGATTTTACCTTTTAATTTTCTCATTCATGACCAGTAGGTAGGACTAAATCAATTTTAACAAGACCTTCTTAATTTTAAAAGCAGCAATTACACCATCATAAATTCACTTCTTTTCCAGTAAGTAGGAGGAGATTCTCAGTCTTGACTTGTAGTAGTTAATCTTCTGATAATGTCAGAATTACTGTTGTAATTTTACTTACCTTGCAAAATAATTGTTTCCCGCCTACCTTATTATCTGCAGTATACTATTTGTAATTTGTATGGAACATGGAATTATCATAAACACATTCCATATGTGTAACACTTCTGGGTTCACAGAAAAAGAATTATCAGGAGGAATGGTTCAAAACAGCTTTAATCAGGGCTTTTTTTTTAAGCAGGAACGCATTTCCAGCTGGCCTGGTGTCGGAGGGTGTGGCCTAATATGCAAATGAGTTCCTGCTGAGCCTTTTATTTTAAAAACCTGTGTGAAACAATGGTGGCATCAGGGGATGTGGCCTAATATGCAAATGAATGCCTGCTGACCTTTTTCTACAAAAAAACCCTGATTTTAATATAAAGAGCACCCTGAGCTGGATAGCCCAGGGTCACCTAATCTTGTCAGGTCTCAGAAACTAAACAGGGTCAGCCCCGGTTTGCCCCCCAAGTCGGAATGAAGAGGCTGACATTATATTTTTGGGTAAACAGGCTACTTTATTAAACATAACCTTATTATAACTTGCACGGCAAGGGCTACCTGAAGCTGGACAAGCCCCGGGGTTGTCACATGACCCTTCCTTGTCCAAATGTGCACGAGCCACCCTGCCCCTGGCATGAGCCACAGATGTGGCTCATGGCAGGCCGACCAGGCCAGATAATCCTATCCCACACTGGCCTCATCACCCAAAAAGAGCCAATTTCTGTGGGGAGGTATCACATGATTGGCATTATGCGATATTGAGCCATGGAGGCCATCTGCTGCTCCTGCCAATCGCCTGCACTCAACTGGTGCTGTGCCCTGAGTGCTCACCTGGGCTTCCGTAAGCCCCTTGCTCATTCTGCCAATGCCAAGCCTCAGCTTAGGCATTAGCACCCCACCGGGTGGCCCAGAACCGCCTGAAGCACTTGCCGTAGGTCGTTTAGAAAGACCCAGTTACCCGACTCTGACAGATGAACTCCATCAGGTCTATACAGCACAACACAGTTGGTCCAAATGGCCGGGTGAGCCAGAAAGATCCCCAAACCCCCCTCCATTGCCTTTTGCAGGGCCTGATTGGCCATCCTCCTGGCCCTTTTGATGCCCGCCGGGTCCCATGCTGCTCGCCAGACCCTATGAGGGAGGATTGCAGACCGCACTGGGTGGACCCCAAAGCACCTCCCCATGATGACCTGCAGGTCCGCCACTGCCTGTAGAGAAAGGGCCTTCCCTTTCATCCACCTGAGGTCATTCCCACCAAGGTGGATGACCAGTATGTTGGGTGGAGGACCCCTCCTCCTCTGAAATAAGAGAGGCAGAAGCCCAGGCCATTGAAGTCCATGGCGACCTTGCCACTCCAACACGGCCCATTCGCTGAGAACCAATTGGGAACCAACTGGAGACCTCCTTGCGTAGTGGGCCACCCAAAACACCATACTGTGCCCTCAGACAAGGATCCACAGCCTCTCCTGACAAGCCACAGGAGAGGAAAAAACAATTAACCAAGAACACAACTTGCCCAATAGGGGAATAACCTGATAGCAGCACGGTTTCCCCTGCTCACACTGGAGAAAACAAAGGGCACACATAAGAGCTGTAGGTAGCAGAATGCCACCGGCCCACTCTCTGTATTACAGGGCCAGGGTACCCCATCGCAGCCGCTGTGGAGGCCACTCCAATCCTGAATGAGTGGGTGCCAAACTTGATTCCCCCCCCCCCGAGTCTAGGTTTGTCCAATGCCCATGCAGTTACCGCCCAAAATTGGTATTTGGTCAGCGGGGAACCATCGCTGGGACAAAATAATGGTCCCTCCACCTCCCCTCTAACTAACATGAACTGCTGCAGTGCTTTCACTGGGCACAAATCAGTCTCCCCACATGGCCTGAGTGCAACAGCTACGCCCCTGCCCCTCTGGTCTGTTTTGGATTGCCTAACCATCAATACAACTTGGTCGCCCATAATGGTGATATCGCTGGCCCTTATGGCATAGTTAGACTGATCCCTGCGGGAGTGGGACACCAGCTCGCCGACTCTAAGGGCCCCAGAAAAGGCTGTCAGCGCTGCTGTGTGGAACAGGGCAACTTCATAGTGTGACATGCACACCTCGGGCCAAATCTGGCCCAGCCCCTTGAGCATGGTGGGGGAAATGCGCTGCCGTAAATCCACCCTTGACCCCCGTTCCCGAGACCAACCCTCAAGGATATTTTTGACTCTAAAATCTCTGGTGGTCTCAGTAAATCCTTGCACCTTGTTGACAAAGGCAAGGGCTGCCAACTGCCCTCTTATGGATCTGACTGCTAGCTCTCTTTCCCTTTGGTGCACTAAAAACTGCATCAAATGGAGCATGGGCACCGGCCAAATGTCCTGTAATCCCACTGTAGTTCTAAATACCCTGAATTGCCGGACAGCACGCTCGTATGCTCTTCTGATACTTGGAATCAAGGCTAAACTGATTGCCCTACTGGCTTCAGCCCTCCAAGCTGCCACAGGTCCTGGGGCATCCTGACCGGCCAGGGGTTGGCTTCCGGAGCCAGCTGGTGAGAATGCTCCATCTGTTGGTGAGACAGAGTGTCCGCTACACAGTTACAGACACTGGGAACGTGCCTAGCCATAAACAGCAGGTTCAATTGAAGGCAGCGCAGCGTAAAAGCTCTGACCAGGTTCATTACTGGTGCATATCTGGAGGACAACGAGTTGATCACGTGGACCACTGCCAAGTTGTCACACCAGAAGTGCACCACATGGTTGGCTAGCTGATTCCCCCAGAGCCACAACACCACTACAATGGGAAAAAACTCCAGAAATGTTAGATCTCTGCGGAGCCCGCCAGCCAACCATTCCCTGGGCCACCTTTCAGCACACCAGTGCCCCCGGAAAAATACCCCAAAACCTGTTGAACCCGCAGTGTCAGAAGTTATCTGGAGGTCAGCTTCAATTCGCATGTCCTCCCTTCAAAAGGAGATTCCGTTAAAGGATTTCAAATTTTTTTCCCAAACATCCAGATCCTTCCGCATGCCTGCGGTTATCCGCATCCTATGATGAGGTAAGCAGAGAGAACCCATTGCATTTCGTAGGCGATTAAGGAATGCCCTACCTGGGGCAACTACTCTGCATGCAAAATTCAGATGCCCCATGAGCTGCTGCAGCTCCAGCAGAGACACCTTACGTTGCCCTTTAATAGCTGCAAGCTGCCTCTTCAGGCCTTGGACCTTGTCAGCAGGAAGCCGTGAAGCTTGCTGATAAGTGTCCAACTCAATGCCCAGGAAAAACTGGTGCTGGGTCCTCTGTCTTTTCATGTGCCAGCGGTACCCCAAGCTCCTCCACCACTTGAACAAATGCTTCCAACAATCTGCTAGACCCCGCCGGACCCATGAAAAGAAAATCATCAAGGTAATGAACCATTTTGGTTAACCCAGACTTAACTTGGAGCGCCCATTCCAAAAAGGAACTGGACAGCTCAAAGGCTGCACAAGAAATTGAGCAGCCCATTGGCAGTGCTCTGCCCATGAAATATTTTCCATCAAACATAAAACCCAGCAACTTGAAATCACTGGGGTGGATGGGTAGCAGGCAAAATGTCAACTTAATGTTGCATTTAGCCATTTCAGCACCCATAGCACACCCCCACACCACTTTGACCACCTGGTTAAAGGAGGTGTATCTCACAGAACAAAGTTGATTGGGGATGGCATCATTCACCGAGCCCCCCCCCCCCCACAGGGTAGGACAGATGGTGAATGAGGCGATACTTACTATGTGCCTTCTTAGGCACCACCCTGAGGGGAGATACCTTCAGGTTGGGCACCGGAGGGTCAATCACCCGTCCCTCCCTGCATTCCTTGGCAATTTTTTTCCAAACCACCTGCTCCATTCCCATCACAGAATGAAGACTGGACACCATGCAAGGCACCCGAGTGCCCTGGTATGGAATCCGAAACCCATAGGTGAAGCCCTCTAACAAATAGATTCCAACGGCCATTACAGGGTACCCCTCCAATAACTTCCTATGTACTTTCAGACAAATGGGGCTGGGACCCTTTTCCAGGCTGTGGGAGGTTACCCCCACCCCCTGTCCGCTTGGTGCTGCCTTTTGACTTGGCTTTACTGCAAGAGGATAAGGCATGTGACCCCCCTCAAAGTGGGCATTCATGCTTAAATTTACAGGCTTTCCGCGAGCACACACCCTGGGATGTAAATTCCCAGCATAGCAGTCGGGGTTGAACCGATTGGACCGCTACCGCACAGGCTCCTAACGTGCTCTGCAGTTTCTGGACCAGATGGCCACTATCGGCCTGATCACCAGCGTTGGGTTTAGCTGGGGACATCAGCTGAAGCCACAACTGCTGGTTTATCTGGTTCCATGGAAGAGACCGGTTAATCAGTGCCCTCATTCGAAAGGCCTCATCATATTGCAACCAGGCAGCCCCAACAAAGTCGGTATATGCCCGGTAAATGATGTCACAGTTCTGAAACAAAGGCGCTGCCCGGAAAGGCTGCACCCGTGCAATAACACCAGCGTAAATCAGGAAACCTGGCAACCAGTTGGCCCAGGTCCTGTCCACCTTCCTGCGTCTTAATTTCTCCTTCTCTTTTTCGTCGAGGTCCTCCTTCTCCAGCTCCCTGTATAGCAGACTGAATACGTCCACGTATTCGCTCCGCAAAGTCTTTTCCCAGGTAGCTGGGGTCAAGTGGTCCCCTAATGGCATCACTAAAAGGAAGGGCCTGAAATGGCACTGACCCATATGGATTGGGCAAATAGCCCCATCTGTTCCACTGAGAAGTGGGCCACCCTACTTGTTGTGGCATCAGCATCTGCCCTCCCCAAAGGAGAACTCCGGGCAATGCCTGCACTGGCACTCACTGTGAAGGTGTTGCCGCCATAACCCCTACTTGTGACTGGACAACCCCCCCCCCCCCAAGCCACCCTGGCTCGGACTCTGATGGGAAAGTCCAGCCATTGCCCATGATGGTCCTGGTTATCCGGGGTATGCCCACAGCGCCCCCTGCCCCAAAAGGGTTGAAGAAATGCCAGCCGGACCCGATCCCATTGGTGGTGAAGGGTGACCCCAAGGGCCCCAAGGCCAGGTCTGCACCTGTTGTGACTGCAGGTACTTACCTTCACTCATTGATGGTGTAACTGCTACTGCCACCGGTGCTGACTGGGCCGGCCACTCCTGCTCGACGGCCACCTCCTGGACCTCTACCCCTCCATCTGACTCCAAATCCACATCTGGCTCCGTTTCCTGGGTCAGTTCTGCTGCCTACTCCCTACCAACACTGCCTTCCTGCAATGCAGAGAGCCGTGCCAGCACCTCCCGTTCAAAGGTCAATGTTCCGGACCACCCAGTGGCTCTGGAGTGCCCGGTTCAAGCCAAAGGCACCCCAGCAGAACACCTTTCCCGCTCAAGGCCCCCCAGTCAATCAATAATCACCTGCCGCAACAGGCTCATATCATCTGCCTCTGCATTAGGGGTGGCGGACTGCACCCTCTTCCTGGGAGGCCTGGTGGGTTGTTTATCCTTTTGGGTTCCTTGCCCTTTCTTTGGTCCCATTTGAATAATGGGGGGGGGCGTCAAGGGAGATTAGCCCAGGAGTGTTCAACTCCCTTACCAACTCAGCGCCCACGCACTAATATGGAAGGTGGAAATGTGTGGGGGGGGGAATGGGGGGAGGGGAAAGTCACTTACCCTCCCCACCTAATTGAGCCCACTTCCCCCCAATAAGACCCCATCCAATCACAAGCCCCCCGTTCGAAGGACCTGCCACCACACAAGCCTTCCACACCTCGAACGCCAATAAAAGCCGCCCTGATGCCAACTTCACAGCACCAAACCACAGCGACCACTGCCGCTTGCCCGCCGCCTCGTCCGCCGGCCTCATCCTTCCTGCTCGAGCTCTCGACCTGGCTGCACTGACGAGCCACCACTGAAAGCCACGAAGAACTAAGTAGCTCGGGGCAAGGCCAGGACTATTATAGCTCCGACATTCTGCCCCTCCCCGAAGCCCCGGATGCCCGGGAAGCCTGCGCAGCCTCTTCCTCCGACAGGGAGGCAAATGCAGCCTCCCGGCCTATGGCTGCTGTTGCGACTTGGCCGAAGAGTATTTAGATGGGAGGCTGCCAAGGAACCCCAGAGTCACTATGCAAAGACAGGCAATGGCAAACCACCTCTGAACATTTCTTGCCTTGAAAACCTTATCATGTAGCCATGAGTCTACTTTGATTTGAAAACAAAAACAGCAAAAGAAGAAAAATGGGGAACAACTAAAGCTTCTTATCCAGCTGACTGTAAGACTTGTTCTGGAACTAATTATGGTCATGTAAACTTAAGGCACGTCCAGAAATTACAATTTCCTTCACACCATAAAATAAAAGGGAATATCTCTAAATTATAAACTCTGCCTCTACAGTATAAATAGTTAAATACTTTTTCCTATTTATTGGTCAATACTATCCTCCAAAGAGTCTCATGGCGTAGAGTGGTAAAGCTACAGTATTGCAGTTGGAGCCCTCTGCTCACGACCTGAGTTCGATCCCAGCAAAAGCTCGTTCAGGTAGTCAACTCCAGGTTGACTCAGCCTTCCATCCTTCCGAGGTCAGTAAAATGAGTACCCAGTTTGCTGGAGGCGGGGGAGGGATGTAGATGACTGGTGAAGGCAATGGCAAACCACCCCATAAAAAGTCTGCCATGAAAACATTGTGAAAGCAACATCATCCCAGAGTCAAAAACGACTGGTGCTTGCACAGGAGACTACCTTTACCTTTTTTTTTACTATCTTCTATGTTATATCAGTCCCTTCCAAGCTTTGGTTAGGTGTTGGCCTGACAATCTGATGAATGGGAGAGTGTCCCAACTCCAGATTTCATCTCTCCCTTCCTTTTCTCTTGTTGCTCTTCATCTTCAGAATAATGCAAGATGATGGAGCTGTCAAAAAAAGCACCCACTCAGGTTGACCTCAGAAAGACCCAGTTGCAGTAGATGAAAGGCTTCTTTCTCAGAGTATAGGCACATCTTGAAGTCAGCTTCAAGACTTTTCTAAAAAAATATTGTGTATGTATAAAAAGAGTTATCCACACTTTTCCATACATGGACTGGCTTTATGGCTGCAAAAGACCAAGTGGGAGAACCCCAAACTCAGCACTAGGAATGTATGAATGGTACGTCTGTATCTCAGATAAACCACCTTTGAAGATCTGTTCAGTACCATCAGCACTGACAGTGCCAGTTTCCTGCTAGTAGGAAGGGGATGGAAGCAGCAATGATAGTCCAACACTATCTGCTTTCCTGTTCTCACTTGGGGTAAACTGCACTGCATGCAATAGATTCATGACAAGCAGGACCCACAAGGACTTGTGAAGAAGGTCTTATTTCCCTCTTTCATCTGTTTCTTAAAGCTTCAAGGACTGCCTTTATCATTTGAGGGATTTTTTTTAAAGAGCTTTTTTTTAGACGGCAGATTTTACTGCAAACCTGTCTTGGTCCATTCATGAGTTCTGTCTCTAGATTTAAGAATCCTCAGATTTGGCTGACTTGGCTTTTAGAATGTACAAGTACTTGCAAGAACTTGAAGAGGGACATCTCATTCCCTCCCCACTATTTCCTCTTCACCCTTTTCCTGCCTCCTTCTCTCCTTCCCAGCCACCAGTAACTTATATTTATCTGCTCTCATGTCCTTAGTTTTATCTCTTCCCTTCCCTTGAGAGCCTCTACACAGAAAAACTATGGCCTAGTTGCATGGAACCAGTCTCTGGGTGGAGCCCAGTTGCATAGTTGGTAACCTGCAAAGATTTGTGAAGGATAGCCTCATTTTCCTCTTTCTCACTTCTCTATGCTATTTCTTTTCTCTCTCCTTCTGACACTGCCTTCCCCCTCTTGCCCACAGCAGATTAAGCTGGCCTCACCATGGATGGGTTGGGATTAAACCCCTTCACATTGCACAGGTTTTGGACAGGAGAGGTTCATCTCTTCTGTCACAGGTTGGGCCAGTCAATAAAGGGAAGAGGCTGTTGGCCCAGTGGGAGACATCCTGGTGCTCTTAAGGGCTATTCCCTGCTGTCTGTGAGGTAAATTATGCTGAGAATGTATAACTGGCCCAAGGTTACCTAGTGCATTTCCAGAATGGGAACTCAAAGTCCTAGTCAGATTAACTACTACACCACACTAGCATTTGGGGGGGGGGGGGGGCACTACTGTTGAACAGTAGCAAGCAAATAGGCCGAGGTAAGTCATGCAAATCAGATGGCAGCAAGTCACCTGGTGGTTGCTACCAGTTCTAGTTCCATTGAGTCCTCCTTCAAAGGCCAAACTATCCCCGCAAAGTGCTCTGTCTTGCCCCACTGCCTTTTCTTAAAACTACAGGCACTCCTTTAATAATTGGTGTGTGGGGGGTGATCCCTCAATGTTTCCTTTTTTAAGATTCCAGATTTTTCTGAAAACTGGTACTGATTTTTCACTAGCATTGCTCTGCCCCCAGGCTTCTGTTTTCCCCTGGCACAAGCAGTCGATTTCCCACCAGTTGCTCTGTGGGTGAATTTTGAGATGTGGCAGCCTCCAGTTCCCCTCATGGTTCCTTAATCCATAAAAGAGAGCATCACAAAGCCACGAGGGGAACTGGAAGAAGCCATGCCTCAAAATGTGCCCTCGAAGCAATTGGTGAAAAATTGATCACTTGAGCTTGGGAAAACAGAAGCCTGGAGGTGGAGCATGATAACGAGAAATCGGTGCTGATGTGTTTATTCAGGTTTGCCTGCCTTTCCTGTTCACAGGTCTGTTTTTTTACATTTAAATATCCTAGATTTGGCCAACTTGGCTATTGGAATATATGATGATTAATAGTCTCCTGCAGTCCCCCTCCCATACTTTTCAAGATCACTAATAACTGCACGTGGCTGCTTTTGAGAATGAGGTAGGGTAGGAAAGGATTCCTCCTAAATTATTTTAATTGTTTCCTAAAGGTGCATATGGTTCTACCATGGTGGGGGAAAGGGGAAAATATGTGTTATTTGTTTTGGAAATTATTTTGCAGGAATGTAGTGCTAGTTAACACCCTAAATCATATCAGGCCTCTAATGCTAAGGACAAGATCCTTGTAAAGTAGAAGGCACTAAATATCTTCAAAGAGCTCTTGCCTTTAAAGATCACTACAGCCAATCAGCATTGTGGAAGTGAGGATTCTAAGATACGGCATGACATTGCTTGGGCAACCACAGCTATTTAGCTATAAGTGTATTCAAAGAATTGTCTGCATAAACTATTAGGATTAACCTATACACAAAGTATAGGCTATTGATGTCAGCATCATTTGTCATGGTCAGACTAGGTTCTGCTTGACTTTGCTAAAAGAGGAATCATATCTATTATATTTACAAAAGCCACAAAATTTGAATATGGTCTGTTTCATATGCAATTTTAATCCAGCATGCAGTATCCAGCTGTTTTGTGTTTTGAGCTTCTATTTCTTAAATTTGCCAATTCAGTTATAATGACTTTTGAGATATTTCTTTAAAATATTTATAACCTTGCCTTTTTTGCCAGGCATCCCAGGACCCATGGAGGGTAACAATAGTGTTAAACAGGGCCTTTTTTGTGCTGGAACGCACAGGAATGCAGTTTTGGTGACAGGGGGTGTGGCCAAATATGCAAATTCGTTCCTGTTGGGCTTTTTCTACAAAACAGCCCTATGTGAAGTAATGGTGACATCAAGGGATGTGGACTAATATGCAAATAAGGTCCTGCTGAGCTTTTTCTACAAAAAGAGCCCTGGTGTTAAATAATATGAACAATGTAATGAAACAAACATTACAACCATAAACTAAAACAACGCATGCTGTCCCAAAAAAACATATGCTGTCCTAGTGGGCTGTCCCAAAATATGTATTACAAACATACGTGCATATTACATGTCTGCATGGCTGGCATTCATCCAACTCTTCCACACATTGGCAGCTTTTCTTGGTTGTTACTCAGATGCAGGGATATTACCAAATTTCATGAACACATTTCTATTTCAATTAGCAGTCCCATTTTTTGGTGTGAACTTTCTCTGTGTGGAATCTTTCCCCAAAAACTCACAAGCATTGTGGTTTCTGCATTTGTGGCTTGGTTCACCAGAGCAACAGCAGTACCACTGGTTCACTGGCTAAAGGGATGCTGAGGATTAGACAACCCCAGAAACACTGATGCTGAGGATTAGACAACCCCAGATGCTGAGGATTAGACAACCCCAGATGCTGAGGATTAGACAACCCCAGAAACACTGCTCTTATGCCCAGGGCTTCCCCCTCCTGGGGGGGAACACAATGGAATAGAGTTTCAGAACCTCTTTGTGGAAACAAAATTCTCTAAAAATGTTTAAAAGTTCATGAGGGGCACCCATGTGTTTCTCCTTCATTTCCCTCTTGAGAGTTCCAGCATCTTTTTTTCCCAGAAGAAAGCCCCGGGAAGAAGAAGAAGAAGATGATGATGATACTGGATTTATACTCCATTCTTCACTTGGAGTCTGAGTGACTAACAATCTCCTTTCCTTCCCTCTCCCCACAACAGGCACCCTGCGAGGTAGGTGGGGCTGAGAGAGCTTTCCAAGAACTGCTCTTGAGCAGAACAACTCTGGGAGAACGTATGGCTGACCAAAGGTCACATCAACAGGTGCATGTGGAGGAGTGGAGAATCAAACATATTTCTCCCAGATAAGAGTCCATGCGCTTAAACCACTACACCAAATTGGTGTAGTACCATATGCCATGACCACTGAACCAAAGTATGGTGGCCATACGGCATGCTTCTGCCATGACTGCTCCAGATTGGTTTGCCTGAGGGACAGAGATGGAGTGCATTTTTGAGGGGCACCCTATGTTGGAGAAAACAAGTCCACAGGGGCCTACTGTCTCTGTGCTATTGCTTTCCCCATCTATCTGCCCTGTTGGTGAGTCATGCTCTCACATGGTGTGCCCATCACTCAAGTGCATGTGAGCTGCTAGCATGATACAGGATGCTAAGCCTAATGGTCACATAGTCCTGTGCTGTATACCTTGGCATCTGGCCTTTTCATCCATGAACCTGTGTTTATATTTCAACAAGCCAGTCTAGTTTGATATTTATGAGTTAGCAATTGTGGAGTTTTGTATAAGATGAATGTTTTCTAGATCCTTATGTCTGGTCATGAAGGACTTCCCTTCCATGCCACATGAATATCATGCCAGTTTTTCAGCTTCACTGACTCTTCAGTTAGTATTTAACGATCTTCTGACATTCATTATGTTTTGTAAATATGTGCCCTGCTGTATCTGCTGTTTTTTAGGAGGAGGAGAACCTGATGAAATTATCAAAATCCCCCAGTGTCTCAAAGTCTTTTCTACTTTCCCCATTCTATTTTTATTAATCACTTTGTGTGTATTTCATGCCTGCAAAATCAACAACTGACAATTAAAAGCAAAAATATTACTACCTGAATAAACATGCATAAAGTTACTTATTTCAGTTATGTTTTGTGCTTAAATGATTTCAAATAGTTTTATGAAATGAAATATTTTGTGTTTTCCTTTTGCATATGTGTCTGCATCCTTTGTATGAGGCAAAACCCAGATATAATGATTAATCTTATTATGGCAAGTTGCATTTGGGACTGAGGGATTCAGGAGCCTAATATACTTCTGCTGACATCACTGGGAGTATCTTGTAATTCTGGGCTTCTATGAACTTATAAAAGTTCATAGATAAGACTCAAAATAACCCTGTACATACTTCAGTTCATGAAAAGTTGATTATGAATTTGAGGGAATTACCCATTTCTCCTTTTAGTGCCATGAGTTCACAAGCTCTCACTTTAACTGGAAATTTTGCAAGATCATTTTGTAAGTTTATACTTGCATTGCATCAACTGGCTTACTATGTTTGTATGTATATATTTCCTAAGATAGTATAGTTCAATAGGAATTCAGACTGCAGTATTTTTTATGTTTCTACTGAAACATAGGATTTGTTCACACCACAATAAATAATGTGTTTTGCAGCTAGATTTTTGCTATTCTTATACAGTAAAAATCCAGTTGCGAAATGTATTATTTAGTGTAGTGTGAACACACCCTCCATGTGTCATTGTCCATTAAGGGTGGGGTGAAGAAAACAAATGTCCAGAAAATGTAGTTTCTAAGTAGTTATCAGACAATTTGGAAATACAATACAAATACATAAAATATTCACACGATATAAGTCTTAAAGGGAACCTGAGGCTTTCTTTAAGAAAGTGCTGAAGTTTCTTGAGACCACATAATATACTCTATAGTTTGTGTAAGTTTTACTTTAGTTAACACTTCTGTGAACCAGGGAGTGTTGAAAAGACCTCATGGAGCTACTGTATCGTATCTTCTCATTTCATGGTTGATGTGCTGATTTTCCACTGTTACTTTTAAAGAAAGGGAAACATGGAATTTGAGGATATCAATCATGACAGTATTCTATATTTAAATGAAGAAATAATGTGTGCTAGGAAAAGAGCATTAAAATAAACATCTGGATCACAGAGCTAAACATCTGTGCTCAAAAACCCCACTATTTGGACAATATCAAGGCACACAAGCAGAATGTTCATGTTAGTGAGATCAGAGAACAAGTCTTATCTAAAAAAATTTATAGGAATCAGAACTAACCATGTTCAAGAGAGTGTTCATGGGGTTTCTTTACTGCTCTAGCTTTTTACTCATCAATTTCCCTAATCAGTCAGAGCTTGGTGGTGGCAGAACAATGAATTCCACGAGACCCGACATCCCTCAGTCTCCACTGTCAGCTTGAATTTGAGCAACTAGTTAATGTGGAAGACTTTGGCATATACCAGCTGAGTCTCATTTGTGCCAATAAAATGTGAATTGGTTTACATTCAATTACTGTCGACATTTGTGACAGTGTTATACCAGTGAGGCTTTCATTTTTAACCTCAGTTGTTTTTATCCAAGAGAATAAATGCATGATTGTGTCAATATTGCATCACAGATAATGCATTTTAAAGAATGGTAACTTTGGAAGATGCTTAAAGTACTCTTTGCAAGATTTTTTTTTTATGTCTTAGCAAAACACTATTATTTTCTTAGCAAGATTTCAAGATTCACCTTCAATTTCACTTTTATTGTATATCCAATTTAGAACAGTGTGCATTTTTCACTAATCTTATCAAGGTCATTTGTAGTCCTTTCCTTCAGAATTCAGAGAGATGTTTTGGTAGATCTGGATGTCAAAATTTAGCTCAGACCAATTTCACACTACGCTTGTTCTGGTGTGGAGAGCCCTTTTGCTACCAGGGCTTCACTCCATTTTCACACAAGTTGCCCCGGAGCTGCGAGTTGGCACGCCACTGTTCTGCAGCAAGCAGGATACACTGACAAGTGGCTCCAAGGCAACTTGTGCGAAAACGGAGCAAAGCCCCAGTAACAAAAGGGCTCTCCACCCTAGAACAAGTATAGTGCGAAATCGGTCTCAGTTTTTCCTGTAATTGAAATTTTGTAGGAACTCCACCTAGAATAGTGAATAGCTTTACAAAACATGCAATGAGAATCCTTGCAGGGAAAGGACTACTATTGTTATTTTGTGGCCCACATATGCAGCAACATACATGGGGAGTTTAAATGTAACTCCTCAGAAGAACAAAAAAGAAAAGGCAGAAAAAATCTTAACAAATCAAATATTAAACCACACAGAACCCAAAAACAATACATCGCCCAAACTCCCCCCAGCAATCAAACATCCACCCATTAACCAGGAAAGGAAAAGGAAAGGTCCCCTGTGCAAGCACCAGTCGTTTCCGACTCTGAAGTGACGTTGCTTTCACAACGTTTTCATGGCAGACTTTTTATGGGGTGGTTTGCCATTGCCTTCCCCAGTCATCTACACTTTCCCCCCCAGCAAGCTGGGTACTCATTTTACCCACCTCGGAAGGATGGAAGGCTGAGTCTGCAATAGCTGGGTTTTCAGGTAGCCATCTCGAAGTTGAATCAGGAAAGACTGGCTAGTAATAACAAAATAATCAGACCAGTCTGTTGAGAACTGTAGTCCGGGCAGGATTCATCTGGCTGAGATTTACCATAATCCAAGCAAGGTGTCTATCTCAAGATGCAATGAGCAGTGAGCTCAGCACATACACACAGTCAGCACAAAATGGCCAAGTCATGTCCAACTGCTATTTGAACTTTCTCTCTTGTGACAGACAAGCTCTAGTTCTGTGCTCCAGGCATCCCAACAAATCCCTGCCTACAGGGGGAGTATGCAGATACTAAGCAGCATCAGCCAAAGAGCAACTGTGGAACCTCTGGGAAGGGGAAGGATAAGGGAGGAGAGAAATGTTGGAAACTTGGCTTCGCTCACCCACCCTCACTAGTCCTAGATTCACCACTTCATGTAGCAGGTTATTTGATCATATAACAATTAATTCCTTTTGATGATACTCCTAATTGAAAGATTTTTTAAAAAGTAGATTTTAGCTCTTGCATATCAAAGCACAAAGCAAACAGTTTTCTCTCTGAAGGCAGCAGGATCAAATTTAGCCAAGACTCAGAAAGACTTACAGTGACTTTTAACTGATATCTTCCATTAGATGTAAGGAGGAAAAAAATCAGCAGCATTTAGCCTGTAGGGGTAGAAAGATAAGAGTTTTCTTCTGAGTAATGGTGGGTGGCAATTAGGTAGAGACCATCTAGGACAAATTGGGTCCTCTGTCTATAAGACAGAGCTAATGTCTTTGATGCCAGAAGGTGAAATAGAAATATAAAGGATTATCTTGGGTTGGGGCAGCATCCCAGAGATTGAAATAACTTCTCAAAGACAGAATATTGTGCTTAAAGGAAAGGCATCATGGCAATTACTTCCTACCTGGGCCATTGTTAAGGTTTGGGCACAGTTGCAGAGCAGCTGTGTCCTGATACAGTAACTGGAAAAAAGCTCACAGGGAAAAAAAAACCATGGACATAAATGCTCACAGGAAAAAGCCCACATGGGAAAAAGCCCACATGAAAAAATGCCCACATTATGCTCTTCCATAATTCAGACTACCCTTTTTAAAGTTAAGCCTCACCGATGGTGGTGGACTGATATGTACCAGGGGTCTGACAGGAGTGTCCATGATAACACCAAGAGCCTGGGCACAGTATGCTTACACAGGTGGCTAAAATCATCAACACTGGATGGGTCCCAGACCACTTCCTGTTGGTCATGGTGACTGGGCATGTTGCTAGAGGGGTCACATGACCATTCTCAGGCATACCCAGTGGTGGTTACCCCATTTCTAGTGTGAAGTGCAACAAATGGAAATTCAATGATGCTGCAGCAGGTAGTGCTGAAGAAAAGACATCCATGACATGAAAGTGGGCAGGGCTGGTGTTTAGTAGGTTTAAGTACATCATTTCTTGTGGTAGGGAAGGAGTATGGCCAAATATGGAAATTGCCTAATTAATATGTGGGATATCCCCATAATTTCTGGTGACATAGAAGAAGAAGAGATTGGATTTGTACCCCTCCTTTACTACCCAAAGGCGTCCCAGAGTGGCTTACAATCTCCTTTTCCTTCCCCTCCCCACAACCTACACCTTTGAGGTAGGTGGAGCTGAAAGAGCTCTCCCAGAACTGCCCTTGAGCAGAACAGCTCTACGAGAATTTGTGACTGACTCAAGGTCACATCAGCAGGTACATGTGGAGGAGTGGGGAATCAAACCTGGCTCTCCCAGATAAGAGTCCAAGCACTGAACAACTACAACAGACTGGGGAAGTGGCCTGGTCACATCACTTCCTGCGATACAGGAGGAGGAGTGGCCTACACACAGCACATCTGGTGATATGGCAGGGGTGTGTGGCTGGTTGATGTCACCTCCAAGGATGTGAGGGAGGGCATGGCCTGCTGATGCCACTTCTGGTTATGTAAAGAATGTGCCATAATATGTAAATTAATTAATTAATATACAATACATGTCCCTTTACTACTGGTAACTAAATTGAAGATTTTAATGCAAGTAAACCAATATACCATCTACAGCAGGCACTGGATAGCAATTTACAATGGTCATGGCTTCATTATTGTCTTCACAGGAAGCCTCATCTATCACAGAAGTCTAACTAGTGAAATATACTATAGTCAGTGAAGCATGACAATATACTATAGTCAATGAAGCATGGCAACTGATGTGCTGGCTGTAGCTAGGAAAAGTAGCATCAAGACATCACAGATAACTGAGTATCCAGAGGCAAAGCCAGGAGTTCCACTGAAGCTATACTCCTGTTCCTTCAAGGAGTTCCTTCAAGTGATCCCATATAAAACAGGTTTCCCAGCATATCACCAAATCATTACTTCTATTTGTGCAGTTTGAGTTTCAGGTAAGTCACCCTCATTAAAATTATTTCTGAACTCAGGGAAAAGGTTTGAGCTTTCTTATTTTTTTTTAATACTTTGTATGTCCTAATATCTTTTTTATACATCATTACAGAAATTAATGAGCCTGCTTTGGCAGGGAGGGCGGAATATAAATCGAACAAATAAATAAATAAATAAATTTCTGAAAACACTGATGGCATCAAATGCAAATTCATGATGGAAATGTGTGGATACACAGTTCTGCCATGCTTAGGTAGCATGACTGCATAAACCAGTGCAGAAGATTCCAACAGCTCTCAAAGAAGCCTCATATTTAAACCAAATATAAATATGTTTAACTGGACCATGATTACCCTGTGTAGAACAGAGCAGAGTTTTCAATTCTTTAAACCCCTGGAACTATTTGTAACAACAATTATTTGACTGTGGGGGTTTTTTCTGACCTTCCCCACTCCCATATTCTTCCTTATGTAAAAGAAAAGATTATAAGTAAATAGTTTTACCATTAGACTTTTTCTTCTGGTCATGCTAGTTCAGCTGCCTCTTTTGCAGCTACATCAGTGCTCTCCAATACTCTAATGTCCGTAAAGTGATGTACTTCTGTGTAATTGCTGTCAGGCCTGGATGGCGCAGAATTCTTCCCAATGGGTTTTTTCATGGTCTTGCTGATGACTTGCCAGAAGGAAGTTCTTTGCCAAGAGATATCAAACTAGCTGAGGCAGAAGTTCTTGATCTAAATGAGCATAAAAATTCACTATAATAATCAAATGGCTCTTATTTTGTCGTTATGAGGTCTTTTCCTCTGACACCATGTTCTGGAGGCAGATTGCCCTCATCAGAATAATGGTACATTCAGGGCATCAGAGCAAGAGATTTTCAGCCAGAATAAAATGAACAGTTACAGGTATTTTTAGAAGGGCAGAACCACACTGACGTGGAAATTAAAGTTATTTGGTCTTCCAAATATCACCCATCATTTCCAACTGTTTCAGGATTTTTCATCTTAATTATAATTGGCCCTAAATTTAACAAAATCTTATTTCCACAAATAGGGGGTGAATTCTTGAAGAGCCTATGATAACCAAAAATATAATTGGAATTGTCATACTTCCCATCATTTGTTTACACTTTCCCATCTGCTATGCTTGGTATAATCAAATTGCAGATAGCCTTGAGAACAGGACACACAGACAGAAGAATTCAGACAGGAGTTGTAAAGGAGTTCTGATGACTAAAGAAGATCAACATGACATTGGATTTATTCTCTAGCTTAGAGACTTTAAGGACACCACAGTACAGTTTGGGTTTGATTTGGTTTCTGAAACATATTTTGTCTGTTTCCAAATGTTGGCATTCATTAAAAACAAAAGCAAAAACATTAAAGGTTGATGGGAGCTCATTGTTCAGGGAAGCCCATTATTTTAAGGGAGTTTTATTCTCCATAGTGAAAATTAGATCATAGGAAAGCTTACCTTCATTTCAAGTGCTTCTAAAAATCATAACATTTGACGGCTTTTGTAAATATTTTGCCTGGTATGAAATCTCTTTGGATTATTCTGAAAATCCTTGTATCTGGCGGATGTAAACTAACAGTACATTCCTAAGCATAACTACACCCTTCTAAATCCACTTAAGTATATGGGTATAATTCTGCTTAGAACTGCACTATTCAACTCCAAGTCCACATATAATAGGTTGCTAGATCTCAAGCCTCTTTCTTCAGATTGTAGCCTCTTTTTCAATATTTTTCAATCAAATAAAAATAAATCTCTAAATATATAATTTTATAGAATGTACTATTTTATGATATGTATTGTTTTAATTCTGTGAAGTTTTATGCTGTGAGCCGCTTTGAGCGGCTCAAATAAAAATCAAATAAATAAATAAAAATAATCAATATCTCTCCAAGTGAATAAAGTTCTGGAACAAGGTGCCACTGGGGGATGAGGTTACTATGTTAGCACTTGGAATAAGGCTTGTTTTGGAGAAAAATACAATGAGCTCTAGCAAGAGTGTCTGCTGTCTTCCCCACTGCTGTATTTCCATCCACCCACCCAAGTCAAGGCATCCACTACACCCATACTTGGTTTCTTCCCATCTCCCAATACCAACCACCTCCAACCACCTCTTCTTCTCAACTACCCCCACACCCTTGGCACATCACTATCTCCCAGCTGTGACATTCAGTCACCCACACCCTTACTGTCTTCCTACCCACCCCGTGGCTGAAACAGATGCTGAGTGTGTGTGTGTCTTCACGTCTGTGGTGGCTCAAAGCCCTGAAAGAGGCCCAGAATAGAGGTAAAGAAGAATTCGACCCCAGAGTCGAAAACAACTGGTGCTTGCACAAGGGACTACCTTTACCTTTTAAGACCTCATAGGGAAGGAAATAAATCTAAATAAATATACTAAATAATGGAGAATCAAGTTTTACCTACCCATATTCTCTGAAGCCAGTTAAAACTAGGAATGTTCCAAATTCTCATAAATGATTTCTTCTCCCTTGATCAAAATTGCTTATGATATTCACTGGAAGGCATTAAAGTTCTTGTTGAACCTTGGATCAAATACAGAAGCAATATTGTACCTTTCTTCCTTGGCACTTTAGATCTTGGCTCTAAATAATGGATCTGACGAAGCCAAATACTCCTCATGTTTGGCTGCTGAAATCAGAGGAAGTCTCTTCTGATTAACGTTCTCACTAATCTTAATAGCATGTAAAAATATTGAAATAGGCCTAAATGAAGCTAAAAAAGATATATGTGTCATATAGGACTATATTAAAAATCTCAGGCTTATTTCCCATTAACATATCTATCTTTTTTCTGTCTTGGTATTCAGGTGCCAATATATACTCTTGCAATATGGATATTTATTATTACTGTGAATTTCAGTAGCCTTAAAGTCAGAATGAGATGGCAATAATTAGATTTTAATGAACATTTCAACAAAAACAAGTTATGAAATGGTGTCTTGAGGATATCATAATGATTTTGAAATAAGGCAAATTAGATGAGTCCAGAATTAATGGGTGGGGGAACAGGATGCAACAGGACGAGAATAACAATATTGAAAGGAGATTAAAATAACTTCAAACATAGGTAAAAGACAGAAATTCATACTCTGAAATTAATTTCTGAATATATATTTTAATATTTCAGAAAAGGTTTGAGTGGCACTGTCAAAAATGGGATTTGGGTGCAACCTTTCCTAAGGGTTTTGAAAGAAAGAGTCAATAACTGTGTCCAAAAGATTGCAGGATTTGGCTGCTTTATTGGTTTTGGTGCTATGGGAAGCTAAATGCATTAGCAAGAGGGCTCCTGATCAACATCTGTTCCATAGTTGTAACAGCCTTGAAATTTGACTGGAATGCACAATTAGCAGCTAAAATTATTTTTACAAATAACTAGCACTAAAATTATTTTTCAGATAAATATTTTACATATAAATTCACTGTTGGGTAAAAATAGAAAACTCTGACAGAGGACAAAGAAAGCAGAAAGGCTTAATGCCAGCTTTGCATCAGTATTTTTCTCTGAAGATGAGTACAGGCTCATCTAGAGGTGGTAGTAGGCAACGCATGGCATCCTGGCCACTGGTTGACATGGAGAGAGAGGTAGCTGAGAAGCACTTGTTTGCATTGAATGAGTACAAATCCCCTGGGCCAGATGGTTTACACCCAAGAGTGCTCAAAGAGCATTCTAGAGAGCTTGCATAACCTTTGTCCATCATCTTCTAGACCTCTTGGAGGATGAGAGACATGTCATAAGACTAGAAGCCAGATATTATTCCAATTTTCAAAAAAGGAGGAAAGCTGACCCAAGAAGTTATAGTCCAGTCACTGACCTTTGTTCCAGTGAAGATACTGGAGCAGATTTTGAAGGGATCAACCTGCGAGCATCTAAAAGACAACTTGGTGATCCGGGGAAGACAGCATGGATTTCTCCCCAACAGGTCCTGCCAGAGTAGCCTCATTTCCTTTTCTGATCAAATGATGAACTTTCTGAATTGAGGGAATGCTGTTGATGTTGTTTACCTGGATTTCATTAAGCTGCGCCTTGCCAGAGGTGAGCACATTTCAGAGAGCAATGAGAGAGCAGATAAGAAGTGTTATAAAGGTGAGGTTTGGCTTTCTAAACAGCTGGGGAAGTTGCTGAGAATTTCTGAGTTTCTGTGACTGTGTGATTTGCTGAAAATTCTGAGTTTGTGGTTGCTGGGGAACTTCTGTTTGTTTGGTTTGAGTGGGCTGAAGGTGATTGTTGCTGATTGATTAGGAGTGGCTGTGTTCCTGGGGCAGACTGAGGCCAAGGGTGGCCATAATATCTGCAGGCCAGCCAGGGACACCTTGAGGGGGGGAGGAATGTGTGTGTGTGTGTGCGCGCGCGCGCCGCCGGAAACAGGAAGTGACGTCACTTCCGGTGGTGTCATGCCACCGCCGGAAACAGGAAGTGACATCACTTCCTGTGACATCATTTCACCCGCGCCACCTGCCGGAAGCAGGAAGTGACATCACTTCCTGTGACATCATTTCCCCCAAATGCCACTGCCGGAAACAGGAAGTGACTTCACAGCACTTCCTGTGACGTCCCCAAAAATCCCCCAAATATCACCGCCGGAAACAATTTTGTTCTCAAATCCTGTATATACTTCATCAGTATATGGGATAAGGCACTTTCTCAACTGTGCTGCATAATGCAGCCTATTTATTTTGTCCTGTTTGCTCTGTTGGCTCTATCTGTGCCACACTTTCGGGGTGTGGATCCCCCAGTGGGGTGGGCTCCCGACTCCCTCCACTGGCTGTTTCTGATAGCCCTGCGCCCCCTCTTTCATTTGATATGTGTCCCGTGTGGGTGCCACCCTCCCGCTGGGAGATGCCGCAAAATGAGCCCCCTTGAGGCTTATGGCAGCAGGGCTCGGGGGAAGCGAGCTAGATTGCTGTTCCTTTGAGGGGTTATAGAGTGTTTCGAGCCCGTCCCTGTGGCATCGGTCCCATCATTGTGGGACCCCAGGGGGCCGGCGCAGCGGCCCGCTGAAGCAGCCTGTTGGTCACTTCCGGGTTCCTGTCCTGCATCTCAACCTGTGTTATTAGTGACAGGCTGCTTCGGCGACAGTGACCTTATCAACAGGCTGGTTTGAGCCGGCTGAAGACAAGTGAAGGAACCTGCTGAGTCAGCATGAGAGTGGACTGCCAGGATTGGCTGACTGAACTATAAGTGGACTGTGTCTGTAATGCACAGGTCTCTCTTTGAGAGTGGACATGCTGGCGAAGCATTTTGTTCCTGTGATTAATATATTATACTGCACTAGTGAGCACAAGTTGTATATACTGTAAATACACTACTTTGGCACTAGCTGCAGGTGTCTGGCTGATTTCTTTCCTGGAGCTCAGTGTCGGTCTCATCACACAGCTCTCTCTGCTAGCGCCCGCACCGACAGGGTTATGGGCCCAGAGCGGTTCCGCTGCGCGGAGGAGCACCATGAGAGTTGAGCTGACCGGGAGTTGTGAAGGAGCCGGAGGCGAGGAACGCCAGTTGAAGGACAAAGAAGCACCAGCTATCTCATTTCGAGAGCCAGAGGGAGGACGGCAGCCTGCTGTGTGGAGGAGTCGGCATCATGGCTCAGCAGCAGCTTGCAGTGGCCGTCGAGAAGCTTAACTCAGCCAACTACGCGGTGTGGAGCCTGAGAATGGAACACTACCTTAAGCGTGAGGGGCAATGGCTGTTTGTAAGTAATCCCCCTGCTGTGTTATTTCCTGCCGAGACTGTGTTAGCCGATAAGGTGCTGGCAAACATCGTGCTAGCAGTAGGAGATGACCAACTAGTATATGTGCGTGGGAAGGACATTCCCAAGGCTGCCTGGGACGCACTCAGTGGGGTTTATGTTAGTACCACTGCTGGCTCCCTTATGGCCTTGACCAGGAAGATGTTCCGCACTTTAATGCCAGCTGGAGGGTGTGTAAGGCAGCACATCAAGAAGCTAACGGACTGCTTCGTTGAGCTTGAAGCCAGGGGCAAAACTGTAGCTCCTGATGACAGAGTTTATATTTTACTGTCTTCATTGCCGCCTGAGTTTACTCCCCTGATAACATCCCTGGAGACGGTAGATGTGGCGACTCTGACAATGGAGTACGTGTGTGCCCACCTGCTTGATTTCCAAGAGAGGATAACAGCAGTGAGCTGTCCAGGGGTGTCGGCTGAGGAGCGTGTGGCTATCGGCTCGTCTGGGAAGGTGTCCAAGAGCGAGCCGGCTTCTGCTGCTGGCAGGCAACCAAAAGCTGAAGTGGAGCCGACTGCACTGTCTGTCCGACGTTGCTATGGCTGTGGATCATCTTCGCACCTGTTACGCATCTGCCAGGAGAAAGGGAAGCGGCGTGGACGGAGGCAGCGAGGGCAGAGGACCACCGGCCGATGTGAGGAAGAAGCCCAGCCGGTCACTTCTGCAGGAGAGAGCACAGGGTCTGCCTGGATATTAGACTCTGGTGCAACGAGCCATCTCTGCTGCGACAAGGAGCTGCTGAGAAATGTTGACATTCCTGAGCACAGTCATGTCAGATTAGCTGACGGTACTTCCGCAGCTGTTACTTGCTCTGGCTGTATTGAATTTCCTGTGTTAGATTGCACTTTGCAGCATGTTTTGTGTGTACCCTCACTAAGGTCGAACTTGCTAAGTGTGAGCATGCTAATTGACCAGGGATATCAGGTAAAGTTTGAAAAAGCCTGTTGTAAAATCCTAGGAGGTGGGGGGTATCTGCTTGCAATGGGGAAAAGAGAGGGAAATATATATGTGGTTCAGAGTCATTGTGCCCAGGTGGCACAGGTGTCAAATGTGCCGGTGCACAATCAATGTATACATCTGCTCCACAGAAGACTCGAGCACTGTGGGTTTAGCGCGTTAAAAAAGACCTTACAGTTGGTGCCAAGTCTAAAGGTAAAGCCCTGCAGGTGTTACTTAGACTGCCAAGTCTGCAAAAAGGTTAAGAGCAGGGCTTGCGTAGTTGCTAAGCAGAGCAACAGAGAGAATAAACGTGCCCTAGAACTCATTCATTTAGATGTTATTGGCCCATTGCCAAAGAGTCTGTCGGGGAGGCGGTACTGTTTAGTGGCTACCGACGACCATACCAGGTATTCTTGGGTATTTGCTATGGTGCATAAAGCCGAGGTTTACAAGGTGTTTACTCAATGGGCAAAAGCAGTGGAAAGGGAGTTGGATACGCATGTCAAAGCTATTCAGGCCCACCGCGGGGGTGAATTCTTGTCTAATGAATTAAAACGTTGGCTGGAGAATAAAGGCATTGCCCACCGATTAGCGAACCCGGCCACGCCCCAGGAAAATGGGTTAGCGGAACGGCACGGAGCTACACTACAGACTTTGATGTACTGTATGTTGGAAGATGCCAAGTTGCCAATTTCTTATTGGGCAGAGGCCATGCATTCAGCAATGTACCTGCATAATCGAATTTGGTGCAAAGCTGTAAATGACTTGCCTTACAGAAGGCTATGCAATAAGGTTCCAGACCTAAGGTTTCTGAGAGTCTTTGGGACAAAAGCCTGGGTTGGCATCCCCTCCGAGAACAGGAGGGAAGGAGGTGGCCGGGCAGTGAGACTAACTTTTCTGGGCTACAAGCCAGAAGCTAGCTGTTATCGCTTTTGCGATAAGAGAGCTAAGCTAACGTTCAGTAGAACTGCCAAATTTAACAAGAGTGCCAGGTGGCCTCAATTACATTCTACAGAAAGAGAACTTGTGCTGCTGCCAAGTACTGATAACAGTGCTGGAACACGGCCCAGATCTCCAGCCCAGGAGCTGGCAAGCAGTAGGCCAGGAGAAGGTGGGCCCAATGTTGGCACAGAGCCGCAGGTGCAAAGTCAGGGAGTAGAACTTCCAAGTCAGGAGGTGCAACCTCTGAGTCGAGTAGCAGAACCAGCCCAGGAGGTGGCAACCAATGAGCTCGAAGGAGACGAGCCCAGTCTGAGCACAGGGCCACGAGTATCTGCTAGAGCCACAAAGGGCATCCCTCCTGCCAGATACAAGGTGCCTTATGTTACACTGGTAGTTAAACCAGACCCACCAGGGTTCCAAGAAACGCTCAGAAAAAAGGCTGAGGCGTGGAAGGTCTGGGTAGCAGAGTGCGAGGCACGGAACAGGGAGGCTGAAGCCAAATGCCAGAGGGAACTGGCTGACCAGGACAGTGATAATGAGTTCCTGGACTGGAAGTTGTAAACTTGTAAATATGATATGTATGTAATACTGCTGTCTGTGAACCGATGTGAAGGCATGTGTGCATAACAATACAGAACATTGTGAGTGATGTACAGTTATCAAGTATGAATGTAAACTGTATCCAATGTTGGAATTCACTGTGGTTGGGTGCACTGGGTTCGATAGATTAGGAGGTATGTTGGTTAAGGAATCTATCTTAACCCAGGTTGACAGCTCTGTAATGACAGCTGGTGATCTAGCCGGCATGCTAGGCCACAGTGACCTTATCAACAGGCTGGTTTGAGCCGGCTGAAGACAAGTGAAGGAACCTGCTGAGTCAGCATGAGAGTGGACTGCCAGGATAGGCTGACTGAACTATATGTGGACTGTGTCTGTAATGCACAGGTCTCTCTTTGAGAGTGGACGTGCTGGAGAAGCATTTTGTTCCTGTGATTAATATATTATACTGCACTAGTGAGCACAAGTTGTATATACTGTAAATACACTACTTTGGCACTAGCTGCAGGTGTCTGGCTGATTTCTTTCCTGGAGCTCAGTGTCGGTCTCATCACACAGCTCTCTCTGCTAGCGCCCGCACCAACAGGAAGGAGGGAGGGAGGGAAGGAAGGAGGGAAGGCAGGAAGGGAGGGAGGGAGGAAGAAAAGGAGGGAGGGAGGGAGGAAAGAAGGATGGGAGGGAGGGAGGGAAGGAGGGAAGGGAGGGAGGGAGAGAAGGAAGGAAGGAAGGAGGGAGGGAGGGAGGAAGGAAGGAAGGAAGGAAGGAAGGAAGGAAGGAAGGAAGGAAGGAAGGAAGGAAGGAAGGAGGGAGGGAGC
Source organism: Heteronotia binoei (assembly GCF_032191835.1). NCBI lineage: Eukaryota > Metazoa > Chordata > Lepidosauria > Squamata > Gekkonidae > Heteronotia > Heteronotia binoei. Next base: position 70,417,368 of record NC_083228.1, on the reverse strand, counting down.
GAAGGAAGGAAGGAGGGAGGGAAGGAAGGAAGGAGGAAAGGAGGGAGGAAGGAAGAAAGGAAGGAAGGAGGAAGGAAGGAAGGAGGGAGAGAGGGAGGAAGGAGGGAGGAAGGGAAGGAAGGGAGGAGGGAGAGAGGGAAGGAGGGAAGGAAGGAAGGCCGGCCGCCCCCTCCCGCCAGCCGCCCCCCCCTGCTTTCGGCCCCCTCCCTCCCTGCCTGCCTGCCTCGGCCCTCGGGGGGGCTTACCTTCTCCCAGGGCGCGGGTGGTGGCCTCCCCTCCGGGTGGGTGGGCGGGCTGGCCAGGAGGTGCAGCGGCGGCTGGTGCTGGTGGCGGCGCTGCTGGCGGGGCTGGCGGCGGCTGAGGAGGAGGCGGCTGAGCCCACCGACCCAGGGCCTCCCACCACGCTGCCGCCGCAGGCGCCACCGGCCCGCCTCCTGCTCCAGCCACCGCTGCCTCCGCCGCCTCCCCCCGCGGGCCTCCAGCGCCGGCCTCTCCGCCGCCTCCCCCTCCGCCACCGCCGCCGGGGCCCTACGCCAGCGAGAGGAGCCGGTGGGCTGCGCGCGCAGGCGGGGAAGGCGGCGAGTGAGGGAGGGAGCGTCCCTGCGCGTGCGCACGGCGATTGGCGGCGGTGTGGCGGGCCCTACGCCGCCCACTCTCCTGGCCCCGCGCATGCGCAGAGCCCGCCACACCGCCGCCAATCGCCGTGCGCACGCGCAGGGACGCTCGCTCCCTCACTCGCCGCCTTCCCCGCCCGCGTGCGCGGCCTGCCGGCTCCTCTCGCTGGCTAAACCGGGACTTCTAATGGTCCCGGTATAGACAGCCCGGGAGGCGGGAATTTGGGGCCAGAAGCGGGACTTTCCCGGGTGACCGGGACTATCTGGCCACCCTAGGCCCCACCATCTTTGCATTATTAAGCTGCGTCTTGCCAGAGGTGCGAGCCTTTGGCGCAAGTCGAAGGGTGAGAGCTAAAGGGCTCTTGGCCTGTGGCTCTTAGCCTGGGGGCTGTGTAAGGACCAGCAACCCAGATCCCTATTTTCCTTGTGTTCCCAATAAGGTAAGTAGACCCTCCAGAAGGAGAGCCACATAAACAAACAGGATTTAAAAGGAGACTGTATATTTTTAAAAAACTATCATGAAGGTAGAATGCCAGCAGGGGGTGGGGGCTTTCCAGTGTTTTGCACTGAGTGTCACATGTATAACTATCTGCCCACAGGACCGAAGTCTTGGGTGTGTGCTCAATGCAAGGAGCTCCTGGTACTCAGGGAACGAGTTCATACCCTTGAGGCAAAGGTGACTGACCTGGAGAAGCAGAGTCAATCAGTTAGGCACTCGGAGAAGACTCTCAGGGACATATTAGATAAGCCCCACTCTGGACATTAAATTAAGAATTTTTAGCTAACCAATTAAAGGGGAGATTATAGGGTTGGGATTTTTAAATTAATTAACAATTAGATTAAATTATTAGTAAACTAGCCAAATTTGATCGGCGAGGGAGGGGAGGGGTTGGAAGTTTTAACATCTGATATAGGGTGGTGAGGGAGGACATATCCACCTTGGCTGAGACCATAGCGGATACCAGTGAGGAAGCCCGACCTGGGCCAGTGCTTCTAGGAAGGGGAAGGTATGACGGTGAGAGCAGACAGAATTATAAGGGAAGGAGGTCAAGACAAAATAGTGCTTGGCCGCCTTCCAGTCTGCGTCCGATCCCGACGGTGGCAGGCAGAGGGGTCAAGCGAATTGCTTGCCTCCATCATTGGTGTTATGTAATGCCAGGTCCATAAATAATAAGATGTCAATCCTTAGGGAGTTCCTGCTTAAGCAGGATGTGGACCTGGCTTGTGTGACCAAGACCTGGGTGCAAGATGGGGAGACTGTAGCTCTCTCCCAGATGACTCCCCCAGGATACTCAGTCTTTCATCAATCGTGGACTAGTGGGTGAGGGGGGTGGGGTGGTGCTATTCATACAAGAGGATTACTCCTTCCAGACTCTCCCGGTCCCAACGATCAAAGGTATAGAATGTGCCGGTCTGGTGTGGGATGTGGGGGAGGGGTTGGTGATCTGCCTGGTGTACCGTCCACCTAACACACTGGCCAGCGCCTTACTATCCCTGATGGAGGCCATAACAGACTGGGCATTGGTGTACCAAGGCTTTTGATCCTGGGTGATTACAATGTCCATGCCAATGACGTGACCTCCAGTCAGGTGATGGACCTAGTGTCATCCATGGTGACACTGGGACTCTCCCAATTTGTTACAACACTCACTCACCAGGCGGGGCACATGTTAGATTTGGTCTTTGGTGGACGGTATTACTGCCGAGGTGGTGCCATGGTCGGACCACTTTGCCCTCAAGGCTCGTGTGGATGCTCTATATCAAACCCGTTTGGGCAGAGAGCCTATTTTGGCTCACCTGCGGAGTCTGATGGACCCTGAGTGGTTCCAAATGGCCTTGCAGGATCCCTGGCTCCCTGGCGATTCTCTTGATGATCTGGTTGAGTCTTGGCATGACCGACTGTCCAGGGCCATCAACGAGATCACACCTTGATGCTCTCTGTGGCCTTGTGTTAAGCTGGCTCTGTGGTATATCCCGGAGCTGCGACAGCTGAAAGAAGGACTCAGACAGAGAGGCAATGGCAGCATACTCGAGACAAAGTGACTAGAACATCTTATAGAGAGTTTATGAGGTCCTCTGAGATGGCAGTCAAAGCCACAATGAAGAATTACTTTGCGGCCAAGATTGCGTCTGCAAATTCGCACCCGGCACAATTGTTTAGGATAATTAGGAATCTTACAACACTGCCTCAAGGCAGACCAAATGCTAGGGAATTAGAGATTGGCTGTGAGGCTTTTGCGAAATTTTTTGCAGATAAAATCACGTCGCTGCACCACGACCTTCCCGCCACATTAGATACAGTACAAGAGCTCGAGGCTCCGTGCCTGTCTTCTGGTTCAGTTCTGGATCACTTTGACATACTTAGCTTGGGGGAAGTTGATGGAATCCTCTCTACTGTACACCCAACAACTTGCAATTTGAACCCATGTTCCTCCTGGCTAATTAAATCTTGCCAGAGGGAACTTAGATGTCTTATACGGGACATCATAAATAGAAACCTCTCAGAGAGGTGTTTTCCAACACCTCTTAAAGAGGCTGTGATCTGCCCTCTCTTGAAAAAGATTACATCAGATCCGGCCGAATTGGCACATTATCAGCTGGTCTCAAATTTACCATTTTTGGGTAAAATCATTGAGAGGGCAGTAGCATTACAGTTGCAGAGTTTTCTGGATGACGCTTCCGTCAGATCCTCACCAGTCCAGCTTTCACCCGGGTCATGGGACGGAGACAGTGCTGGTCACCTTGGTGGATGACTGCCAGATGCATCTGGATTGAGGCAGCATGGCAGTGCTGATGTTGTTGGATCTATCGACTACGTTCGATATGGTTGACCATCGGTTACTGACTTGCCGCCTCGCCGATGCAGGGATTCAGGGGTTGGCCTTACAATGGCTTTCGTCCTTCCTTGATGGTTGGGGACAAAGGGTGGCAATTGGGGGAGAGTTGTCCCAGAGGCACTCACTAGATTGTGGGGTGCCACAAGAGGCAATGCTCTCTTGATGTTATTTAACATCTACATGCGCCCCCTTGCCCAGATTGCCCGGAGATATGGGCTTGGGTGTCATCAATATGTGGATGACACCCAGCTCTATCTACTAATGGACGGTCAGCCTGACTGCATCCCAAAAAATCTGGACCTGGCACTGCAAGCTGTGGCAGGTTGGCTCAGGCTGAGTAGGTTGAAGCTGAATCCAACGAAGACAGAGGTCCTTTGCTTAGGTCTTGGCAGTCTGGGAAGGGAAATCCCTCTTCCAGTTTTTGACGGTGCGCCATTGAAAGTGGCGCGCAAGGTCAAGAGCTTGAGGGTTCTACTGGAGCCTTCCTTGTCAATGGAGGCCCAAATAGCAGCCACTGCTAAATCCGCTTTTTTCCACCTTAGGCGGGTGAGGCAGTTGGCTCCCTTCCTAGAGCGTGATGACTTGGCAATAGTGATACATGCAACCGTCACCTCGAGATTGAATTACTGTAATGCCCTCTACATGGGGCTGCCCTTGTGCCGAACCCGGAAGTTGCAGCTAGTGCAGAATGCGGCGGCCAAGCTGTTACTAGGACTCCTGAAGTGGGAGCACATACAGCCTGGGCTGCGCAAACTGCACTGGCTGCCAATTGTATATGGATTCATTACAAAATGCTGGTCATTACCTTTAAAGCCTTATATGGCTGAGGACCTGCCTACCTTAGGGTCCATCTCTTCCCATATGTGTCCCAGAGAGTGCTGAGATCAGGTGCACAAAATCTTTTGACAATCCCCAGGCTGAAGGAGGCCAAATTGAAGAGTACGAGAGAAAGGGCCTTTTCGATCGCAGCTCCACACTGGTGGAACCAACTACCGGATGAAGTGAGGGCTTTTGCGGAGTCTTGTTCAATTCCGTAGGGCCTGCAAGACTACCCTTTTCCAACTGGCCTTCTCTTAATGTGGATTTTAGTCTACTACATACGACCATCATAAATTACAAGAGGAGAACACCTATAAATATTAGTTTTTAACTTTTGATGGTTTTAATTACAATGGTTTTAAATAGCAACTATTATGAATTATATATTGTATTGATATAATATTTATATTGTAATTATGCATCTATTATATGTTGTGAGCCGCCCTGAGCCTGCTGCAGCAAGGAGGGCAGGATATAAATAAATTATTATTATTATTAATACTGGGTCCCATGCTCTTTAACTTGTTCATTAATGATTTGGAGTTCGGAGTAAGCAGTGAAGTGGCCAAGTTTGCAGATGACACTAAATTGTTCAGGGTGGTGAGAACCAGAGAGAATTGTGAGGCACTCCAAAGGGATCTGTTGAGGCTGGGTGAGTGGGCGTCAACATGGCAGATGAGGTTCAATGTGGCCAAGTGCAAAGTAATGCACATTGGGGCCAAAAATCCCAGCTACAAATACAAGTTGATGGTTTGTGAACTGGCAGAGACTGACCAAGAGAGAGATCTCAGTCACGAGGGGAACTAAAAGGTTTTAGTTGAAAATCTGCCTGTGAGTTGGAAAGTGATTGGGGTCTGTCATAGGGGGAAATTAGTTCATTTCTATTTCATAGCTACAGGTAAAATGCATAATACAATCCTATGCAGTTAGTCTAGTCAGAATCCCTTGATTCCAAAAGGCTTAAACTGGAGTAATTCTGTAGGGGATTGCATTGAAAGTCTTAATGATATTATCTACAGGCTGAATGGAATGGGATTCAGCAATGTACTGAGCATTGTTCATCTGAGTAGCCCCTTCCAAAGATACAACCTTGCAAATAGGTACCTTTTTTTCCCGCTCCATAAGACGCACCTGAGCATAAGACGCACCTAGTTTTTAGAGCCGTTTGTGTGAATTTAGAGGCATTTGTGTGAATTTTTTGCAGTATTCGCTCCTTAAGACGCACACACTTTTCCCTCCACTTTTTTGGGGGGGGGAAGTGAGTCTTATGGTGCAAAAAATACTGTATCTTGAGCATTCTCCACTGTGGCTTCAACATAGTGGAATGGATTACCTGATGAGGTCAAAAAGGCTCCCACACTACTTTTATTTCACATAACGTGTAAAATGGAGTTGTACAGGAAACCATACAGTTATAGTTTTAATTGTGAAAAAATCAGGCATTTTCATTGTATTATATACTGTATGCATCATTAATTTTGAATAGTTTTCTATTTTTCATTCAGTTTTCTGATGTTCTTTGTTGTATGTATTAGATCGCCATTTTCACAGTGTTCTCTAATTTTGTAATCCATTCTGAATGTATCATTTACATGGATTACAGTGGTTTATTACATTTTTTAAAAAACGAAATTGTGTAATTGTGTGATCTACCTGGGTCTAAGTCAAACAGGGTTACTACAAATAAAGTAAATGTATAAATCAGCTAAAATGGTAGGGTATGCATGGCAAATATGATTTGAACAATTTGGGTGCACTACAAATGAGGGGCATGATGTTATTTTAAAATTGCAAAACTTAATTTTGGTTTGGATTGGTTTGAATCAGCACCATTTTGTGCATGTGCAATTTTACAAAAGCCCAGTGCAGAGCTGTTTCATGGCTGTGTAGCACAAACTGAACAGGGCAGGTGATTGGCTCACATCTGAATGTCACCTTCAACATGATAAAAACAGCTGTCAAACATGTTCTTGGTGAAATCTATAGCATCCCCAGGGTCGGTGTGTCCATTAGGCAGCCTGAGGTGGCTGCCTGGAGTGTTGCCCTGGGGGGAGGGCACCAGTTTTGATCCTCCCACCCACCCTCACCTCTGAGGTGAGGGAAATAGTGAGCTCGGCAGTGGCTGCCATGGAGCTTCTGGCCTCAGTGCACATGCTGCTCACTCACCATTGCTCCACCCCTCACATCTGTGCTTCCAAGCACAGACGTGAGGAGTGGAGCAATGGCATGTGCGCACGTGCTGAGGCCATTAGCCCCATGGCAGTCACTGTTGAGCTCACCTCACTGAGGAGGCGAGGGGCAGTGGGGGCACCTGGCCTAGGGTGCCAGACTTGCACCAGATCCATAGCACCAGTGCTGAGCATCCCTGTGTATTATTATTTTATTTACGGCTGCTTTCTCTTTACAAAAAATCGAGTTCAGTATTGTTGGTAATTATCAAAAGCTTGCTGCCATCAGCATTATCTTAGCCAGCAGTGACCAGGCAAGGTCATTAACTACTAGCTATTAGTAATGATTAAAACCCAAATAGAATGAGTTGCAAGTTAAGTGGGGTGGTAAAGTGGATGCAGAAAGGGATTGTGAGCTAGAAGGGGGAAAAAACCACAAGGCTAAAAGGTGGTTCTCCAGTTTAGGAGAGACTGGATTGATAGGCAGCGTAATTAAATTCATTGCAAGCTGTGACTGTCCTGTGTAACGTAATAGAACTAAAGCAGAAATTGTATCTGATAGCAGAGCTTCCTATTGCCATATTAATTGTCATGCTGCTCTGCTATCCAGCCACCAAATTACATTTATGCAGGATTAATTAGTACCATTCTCCATCAAGTTAATATTCAATGTAAATGAAGCAGATTAGCATGAAGTTATGTGATGCCTTATGAGAATGGAAACAAGTTTTTTTTTAAAAGGAAAGAACTATTATAAAGTCAAATTTAGTGGGAAAAAATGAAACTTTCAGAATTTGAAAGACAACTCTTGTTGCTTTTTCCTACTGTAGCAAGCAAGGTTGTTTACAGAAATAGGGCAAGAATTTTTCATGAGGTAGCCACATATCTTTTTTGCTTTGCTAAAATCATAGCTATTTTAAGAAACATGGTTTGCTTTCCGTAGGAAGTGGAAGCTCAGCAAATGGCAGGATCAGTATCAGGACATTGGGGTTTTGTTTCATTTGGACTGTTTTGCAAAACAGAAAGTTAAGGGTCATCACTATAGTCATGCTATGTAGAATGGAAAATGGTTATCCAGTTGAAGGATTCCTTAATTGTCTGTGTATGTAAATCATTGCTCAACAACTTGTCTTAGTATTTCTGGTGCTATACATAAGATTGCATAAAATATGGACTGAGAAAAAAAATGGGTTGGATTCAGAGGAGAAAACTGAAAGAGTTGACACAGCAGATATATCCCTGCTATCCTGCCTCCAAAAACCTGAGTTTGCTCCCTGAATTCTCTTATAGGAATAGGCATGGACCAGGAAAGTGCAGCTCAGTTTATGGTTTGTAGTGTGTGTGCTTCACAAACCATGAACTGTCATGAACTTTCAGGGTTCAAACAAACTACTTCAGTTCATGATCCAGTAAAACAGCCCCCAGGCATGCTAGAGACACCAAACTCAGAGGGGATCTCCGGCTGACTTTCCTCTACCTGACCTCCAATTTTCATGAGGATGGATTTACAGAATCTGTTATGACCCCCTCCCCTCAAAGGTGCCAACAGGAAAGTACTTTCTGGGAAAATGACAGCTGAAGATTCAGGAAGTTCATTCCCCTGCTATGTCTCAAGTTTCTCTGCTGCTCTTGTCAGTTTCAAATGAGTCTTGTCAGTTTCAACAGGATCCCCCCCCCCTTTGCCAGGGTTCTTTTGTGTTCTCATTTGCACAGAGCTTGCAACCCCCCCATTCCTCGCTGGACTTGGATTTCTTGTGACATTGTGCTTTGAGATCAATCAGTCCTTTTAAGCTTGCATTGCCATAGTGGTACTGGATTCAGCTGGGCATTCTATACACTGAACTGGTTGTATTGGGCTTGAAAAAACGTGCCCTAAAGTAAAAAATTGAAGGGATTCTGTGGTTTGACATTAGTCTTCTTTTGCTTGTATTGCTGCAGTTACAAGAATCTATAGAACAGCTCAGGAACAAGCCAGTGACACCAAACTTATATGGAAACCTCTGGCCCCACCCCTTTGCTTTGAAGTTTGGTAAATATCTTAATTGTAAGGAGACTGTCTGGAAATGTATCCATTCACGTACTGCAACAAACCTGCACAAACAGCTTCAAAGTTCATGGAAAGTTTCTGCTGGTTGACCTGTCATGAACTTGACTTTGCAAAGCAAGAACTGGCCAAAATTCATCACAAGCTTTAATTCATGAGCTGTTTTGTGCCAATCCCTATTCTCTGAGAATGTGAAAAATATGCTCCATTTGGGAGAGGGGGGGGGGGTGGCGGTGTAGCTGGTATTTTTGAGCATAGCATTGCCACTTTACACCAAATTATTGCCTTTTGATTGTATATAAGCATGGCTTCTACTTGTGCAAACTACTTCATTGGATGGAAAAATGCCATAGGCAGAAATTTATTGTCTATTGAAATCAAGAACAGAATAAAGAAACTGAACATGTGTTATAACGATAATAAATATGTACAAGAACTAAATGATCCAAGTACAATTTTTGTGTCCTCCTTGGAGTATACTCAAGGAGAGAATACATGGGGTTCATTCCAGTAATGGCAAAGTCTTCGCATAGTGCAAGAAGCCTTCCACTTATGCAAAGAATCTTTATCCATTGGAAGAGGTGTATTTTGTGGCCAGAAGATCCTTTTCAACAGTGGTTGGCTGCACTGTTAGGAGAATGTATGTTAACTCTAATTCTCCAGAATACATTTAATTGGTTTAAAAAAAAATATCCTGAGAGTGTAAGTAGAAAGTGAGACTCCCGGGTGTCCTTTCGGGACTTCCCGGGAGGAGCCAGCAATCTTGACTCGGAATGTTGAACATATTGATTAATGAATGTAAGCCTTATTAAGTATTTTTTAAGAATTTACTATTTGTATTTAAGCCCAAAATTGTATGGTTTGTAATGCTGTTTATGTTTAGATTTGAAATACTGCAAGACCCTGGTGTGAACATCTGACGAAGCCATTCAGTGTGAAACGGCCGGCTCCAGCATGTGGCCCCGTGATCAACTCATGGAATTGGGGTTTAGCTCTTGCACCACTGACAATCTCTAAAAAGTGGCACTATGATTGCCTCATAAAGTGTGGAAATGATTGTGGTGGAATTTGGACTGATGATTTGAGTTTTCCCGGTTTGCTGGGTTTTTGCCGAGTCAATTTGATGTCGTAGGAATTCACTGGTGTAAATTGATATTATCAGCTTTCTGCTAAATGTATTTTTAAGATTTTTTTGAATTATACACTTCAATAGTTTTAATGCGTTGCCAGTAATTTACAACCGTGAACCTTTCTGGTTTTTATATTTGCTGTTGAGCAGCAGCAAGGAACTACACTTAGCTGAGTTACTGGATGGTATCAAGTAACCCAGTTGTTGCTGCCAGGTCTAAGGTCGACAATATCCAGGTGGGACCTGGATATCTCCTCAAATTACAACTGATTTTCAGATGACAGAAATCTGTCCCTGTGGAGAAAATGGCTGCTTTGAAGCATGAATTCTTTGGCATTATATCCAGCTGAGGACCCTCACCAAACCTACCCTCCTCAGACTCCACCGCAGAATCTCCAGGAAGCTGGCAACCCTAACCAGGTCTGGCCCTGATTAATTCCTTCTCAAAGGCCAAAGCAGTCCTGGAAAGGACATTGCCCTGCTGCCTTTTACTCAGTGAAACCCAGCCTGAAATGCTGTAGTTGCTTAGCAACAATCACTAAGGGAATCCATTAGTTAAAGCTATAGGCACTTCTTTTATTATTTGGGTTTGTTTGTTTTTAAACCCATTGGTGGGTTTTTTTAATTTCACATTTTTCTGCAAACCTGGGGCATTTTTCAGAGTTGTCAAAAGATCTGTCTTGCCTTTTTACAGCAATCAGTGGATTAAGTATAGTCGGATTTGGCCAACTTTGCTATTAGAACTGTGTTTGATCCCCACATCTCTATACTTAAAGGGATCAGGTGATGGGAAAGACTTCTGCCTGAGAAACTGGAAAGCCACTGCAAGGCAATAGATAGACCAAAGATCTGTCTCAGTATAAGGCAGCTTTGTGTGAATGCATTCAACTGTGTATCCCTGATTTCTTATAGTTAAGATATTTTGGAATAATAAACACTTCCCCCTGAAATATTTTTTTTGTTTTAATTTCATTTTTATTGTCTTCATTATTTTTGTTTTCATCTTCTACAGATTTCAATGACAAATATATAATTAACTCTTCCCTTTTTACTTTCCATTCAATATGGATTCAATTTTCAGGGCTCGTACATTTCACTCAAGGGGCCATGCTGCCTTTGCTCCTGTCCCAACCTCCATACATCAGAATTCACAGGTGCCCCGTGTGCAGGGTAGCAGTCCAGCCAGGTTCAGGGCAATTAGCAACTTGAAGACAAAAGTTGAAGGCAAAAAGTTGAAGGCAACTTGAAGGCAAAAAGCAGCAAAGGAGTTGTTGCAAGGGCCAAGGACACACAGGAAGAGCAGCCAGGCCTCTGCAGCTGCAGCTTTTCTCAACAGCTCTTCTTGCCTTGCACCTGGATGGTTTGCTGTCCTGCTTCTTGCTGCTCAGGATCTGACTTGTTACTAAGAAGGACAGTCTGGCTCCAAATTCCCTCCGTGTGTTAGTCTGTACACTGATTAAACATCTGCATTGTTGTAGGTTTTTTCCTTTAATATACTCAATATGTACTGTTTACCATTAACTCTTATTCCAAATTGGGTATGTCTGCAGAATATTGGTCTATTTCTTGTTTAATGCAGGCTATCAGTAATCTTTTCATGAGTAAATCACTTAATATTAAGGGACAAATGCTACATTTTAATGTGTTTGTGTCATTATTGTGCTTTGGAAAAGTTCCAGGCCAGCAATAAACCGATGATTTGGAAATGCACAAAGTATTTGAATATCCTAATTATTTTTACTTACCTCCCCTTAATAGTTTAAATTGGTCAGGAATTTATTTAGAAGCCATTTGTAGGTGTTTCTGGGGAGGGAGTGTTCTAGTCCCAACAGTCACAACCATCATCAACAGAACTTAATCAATTACAAATGGAGTCTGCAGAAGGGAGAAAAACAGCATAGGCTAACAGGCCCAAAGCACCCTTCATTTAGTGAACAATTTCATTTTAGCCCTGTTTGAAGGAAATCATTAGGAAGGCAATCTTGATTTTGTTTGCAGATGGTAATCAGACACTTACCAGCTTCCTACATGATAGGGATGTAATAAGGTTTGACAAAGTGCAAAGATGTGGTAATAATTGTATGTATTACATTCAAGATTTTGTTTCTTTTCACTTACCGGTACTTATCAGGTGATGCTCAGGTGAAGGAAGGAAGAAGACCACTGGGATAAGGTGCAGATGAAGAAGAGAGAAGGGGGCTAAGAAAAGGAAGAAGCAGTATAAGAGGAAAGTAGATAAGGACAGACAATCAAGAAGGACAAGGATGCTCTTGCTCCTTTCAAGTCAGAGACCAAATCACAGTTTTAACTCAGAACTCTTATATTTCTAGAATTCTGCTGTAAGTACTTTGGATTCATTGAGTTGGATTGTGCCAGCTTTTCTGTTCAATCAATTTTCCTTCTTACTGTAACCTCCATTGTGTATGGCTTTTGTCCATGCAGACCCCATGATCCCCAACCTTTTGGGGTGAGGATCAGGGACCTCTCCTCTCTTTTCTACCAGAGGAAAAGCTGATTGGCTCTAAATCATTGGCTGGTATTTTTTTGCCTGCTTTTTAAAAAGCCTTGTTGTAAGCAGCCTCAGGAGTCTTCATTGATTCAGGATATAAATATTTTAAATGAATAAATAACAAGTTGAATGTTATTCATATCTAAAGCCATAGAAAATGGTTCTGCCTATTTTTTTTAATATTATTGTGAATGGAAATTATCCGCCCCATGCAAAAGATTCCCTAACAGTAGGAGCAGATTTGTATTTGAGGCTAGATTTCCTCATTCCATATGTGGTTGCCAAGTTTGTGAGTTTTCATACTGTCTCCTCACCTCCCAAATGCCACAGATTGGCAACCAACTCTGAAATTAAGATTAATTGCAACATTTGGATAATATGAAACATATACAACAAGGTATATGAAAGCAAATAAGGGGATATATTATAGTAATGGAAAATATTCTAAAGTTAAAGGTGATCACATACACACAAAATATGCATTATATTTCAAAATAAATTAAGATGATTTATCCTATAACTTTAAAATTTGGCATTGTCTTGTACATCCTCTTGCATCAGATAGAGTGTGATTCTGTGCATGTCTAATCAGATGTAAATCCCACTATGTTCAGTGGGGTTTATGCCAAGATAAGTGGGCATAGGATTGCAGCTTCAATCTCAAAGATGCTGCTTCATTTTACACCTTCACAATCACATAGAGTGACCTAAAAAGATTATATGATTTATTTACAAATTATCACTATTGTTTCATTTTTTGTTCCATGCAATATATCAACATGTAACCAAATTATTTCTTTTTTACAATTTGAAAAAAGCCAATGACCTAATGGTCCTGGAAACATAAAACACATTGATACTGTCCTCTAACTCTAATGGCTTCAAGCCATTACAGCTAAAAAATTCACCACATTCTGTGTTATGCCAAAACCAGTATCAGCAAGCAAAAAAGCTGGGGAAGCAGAAAAAAGCATCAGATGCACTCATAGGCTGAATTCAGAAGGAGCAGGATACCAGCAATCAAAGAAGATATGAACCAATGTTTCAGACACACAAGATCCAGAAGGACATGGTCTGTCAGAATAAGCGCTCTATCCAGCAAAACAATAGAGGGGGAAAGCATTTAACCCAGCCAAAAGAAAAGCCCTCTGATATTTAAGGAGGACCAATGAAACAAAAAATAGAAGTCTAGAAGGAGGCACAATACCAAACAATAATGCAGAATATACTTTAGGAGCCTAGTAAAGGAAAACAGATTAGCCTTATACCATATTCTTCACTTGGCATCTCAAGAGTGGTTTACAATCTCCATCCTCTTCCCACAACAGATACCCTGCGAGCAGTGTTCCCTTCTCTCTAAGCTGAGGTAGTGTGAGTTAGCTCACAATTTTTTAGCCTCTGGCTCACACATTTTTGTCTTAGTTCAGCAAAAATGGCCCCAAAGCAAAGTAATTTATGAAGTAGCTCACAAATTTAATGCCAGAAGCTCATGAAGTAGAATTTTTGCTCAAGACTCCACAATTTAGAGGGAGCATATGCTGTGAGGTAGATGGAGCTGAGAGAGCTCTTTTGAGAACTGGTCTTGAGAGAACAGCTCTGAGAAACTTGTAACTGACCAAACTGACACACCAGCAGTTGCATGTGAAGGAGTGGGGAATCAAACCTGGTTCTCCCAGATTATAGTCCACGCTCTTAACCATTACACCAAACTGGCTCTCAAGACTTCCAGCGCTCTATTATGAGATCACCTTGTGGCCTGGGGGGCAGTATATAACCAAAATGAACAGCCCCCAAATATGGAGTTTAGATTCAAGAATCAAAACTGAGACTCTATTGTGAAATGTAGCAATCAGAATATACAGAGGAAAGGAAACCAGCATCTTCCCTAGAAAACAGAACCTTCAAGTAAAGGTGGAAAGGCTACTCCTAAGCTTGGCATTCTACTGGTCCAAGACCTGATTACAGCTGAAGGACCAGGGAGGCTATAGAATAGGGAACTTTGTTCATTCCCCCCTCCCCCCCAAGAAAAAGCTTCAAGAAGTAAATCAACAAAGCTATCAACTCTAATAATCCAAATAGTCACTCAACATAAAACTTGTAACAACACTTTGGCCATAAAACTTTAATTGCTGTGGGAACAACCTGGCTGGGGGTGGTGGTGGGGGGGGGGGAGAAACTATGGATAGCCACTGAAGAACTAACTCAAAACTTCTTCAGCTGACACAGAGCAATCCTAAACACTGCTATGTCTGATTAAAGGCAATTGGCAGAGGATATAATTTTGCTTGGGATCCTGCTGTTACGAAACCCAGAACAAGACTGTATTTATTATCATCACCACTTTACTCTTTATAACTGGCTTCTGATACCTAAAATCAATTGGACTGTGCTTGTACATTTCAATAAACAACTATAACTGCAGTTAAGTAATGCAAATGTTTAGTGCCATCTTTCAGTTAAAACCTTAATTCATTATTTCTTTGCAAAAAAAAAAATGTACTGGGTCTTTTTGGCCAAGGTGGTTAATAAATTAAAACATACATATTAAAACTGTGTCTTTAAAATATTAATATTTAACCAAAATACATCATAAATGCAATTAAAATTAGAGCTAAAATACACATACAAAAACAATGATTAAAGCACTGGGCCGAAAAAGGACCACTGAGAGAATGCCAGATGAAACAAGAAAGACTTCACCTGTGGGCAGAAGATGGCAATAAGAAAGGACAAATAAGCCTAGACAGAGATCTAGAGTTTTGGTACCCAGTTTGCCACTTGCCAAATATCAGAAAGTGGTGCAAGTTCATAAAGGAATAGGTGGTCCTTCACGTATGTTGGTTCCAAACCATATAGGAATTTAAAGATCAATACCAGCTCCTTGAATTGTGCCAGAAACTGCTTGGGAGCCAATGTTGAAGGGTCAAGACTGAAGTAATACAGTCCCCATGACCCATTCCAGTCAACATCCTATAAAAGTTCCCAAACACTTTTCAAGGTTAGCTCTATATGGATGTTACCAGGGCATGCTCGGCAGTGGCCAGATCTTTTGTGCTCAGGAGAAGCCACAGTTGGCTGATAAAAGGCATTCCTGGTCACAGCTGCAACCTGCTTGTCTACCAGTAGACCTGGATCCATGGGCTCCCCCAACTACAGACCCATTCCTTCAAGGGTAGTACAACCCCATTTCAGAATGGGTAACTCCTTAAATTCTAGATCAAACCTTCTGCCCACCAGTAGCACTTACATCTTGTTGGCACTAAGCTTCAGTTTATTAGCCCACATGCATTCTATAACTGACTCCAGGCACTAGTTTGGGGTTTCTATAGCCTCCCTGGGATCAGCCAGAAGCATGAGGCAGAGCAGAGTATAGAATCAGAGTTGAAAGGTACCTCCAAGGTCATCTAGTTCAACCACTTGCACAATAAAGGAAATTCACAAATATCTCCCCCTAAATTCACAGGATCAGCATTGCTGTCAGATGGCCACTTAGCCTCTGTTTAAAAACCTCCACAGAAGGAGAACCCACCCCCTCCCGAGGAAGCCTATTCCATTGAGGAACCACTCTGTCAGGAAGTTTTTCCTAATGTTGAGCCGGAAACTCTTCTGATTTAATTTCAACCCATTGGTTCTGGTCCTACCTTCTGAGGCAACAGAAAACAATTCTGCACCATCCTCTATATGACAGTCCTTCAAGTACCTGAAGGTGGTGATCATATCACTTCTCAGCTGCCTCCTCTCCAGGCTAAACATACTCAGCTCCGTCTTCCTTTCTTCATAGAACTTGGTCTCCAGATTCCACACCATCTTTGTCACCCTCCTCTGGACCTCTTCCAGCTTGTCTATATTCTTCTTAAAACGTGGTGCCCAAAACTGAATACAGTAAAGCGATACCATCACTTCCCATGATCTGAACACTATATTTCTGTTAATACAGCCCAAGATTGCATTTGCCTTTTTAGCCACCACATCACAATGTTGACTCTTGTTCAGCATATAGTCCGCTAAGACCGCTAGATCCTTTTTGCACATATGACTGCCAAGACAAGTCTCCTATAATCGTGCATTGGATTTTTCCTACCTAAATGCAGAACTTTATATTTATCCTTGTTAAAATTCATTTTATTGGTTTTAGCCCAGTTTTCCAGTCTGTCATGTTCATCCTGTATCCTGTTCCTGTCTTCTACTATATTTGCAACCCCTACCAATTTAGTATCATATGCAAATTTAATAAGCATTCCCTCTATTCCTTCATCCAAATCATGTATAAAGATGTTGAACAAAACAGGCTCCAGGACACATCCTTGAGGCACTCCACTTGTCACTCCTCTCCAAGAGGAAGAGCAACCATTCACAAGCACTCTTTGGGTGCAATCTGTCAGCCAGTTACAGATCCACTTAGCAGGAACAAGATCCAAACCACATTTTACCAATTTATCAACAAGGAAAGTTTGTAGCACCTTAATAAAGGAAGGAAAAGTCCCCTGTGCAAGCACCAGTCATTTCCGACTCTGGGGTGATGTTGCTTTCACAACGTTTTCACTGCAGACTTTTTACAAGGTGGTTTGCCATTACCTTCCCCAGTCATCTACACTTTCCCCCCAGCAAGCTGGGTACTCATTTTACTGACCTCGGAAGGATGGAAGGCTGAGTCAACCTCGAGCCAGCTATCTGAAAACCCAACTTCCGCCGGGGATCGAACTCAGGTTGTGAGCAGAGCTTAGGATTGCAGTACTGCAGCTTTAACACTCTGCACCGTGGGACTCTTTTTACCTTAATAAAAGTCTTATTGAAATCAAAATAAACTATGTCTACAGCATTTCCCTGATCCAGCACGGTAGTAACTTTGAGTATAATGTTCATGTTGGTAATAACCCAGCCAAAATCTCCAGTTGACCTAATACATCAGATTATGAATTTCAGGATTGATATTTGCCACTATAGAGCTAGGTGCTCCCCCTCCACCCAATCCCATTACTACCCTTGAAAATATTTGGAGAGAAAAGCTACATGAAGATCTGCTCATGTTGTCAGTGAATGCTGTTTTTTAAATGAGTGGTTCTGTGAGGTTTCTCCCTCTATTTACTTTCATACTTGTGTGTTATTACTGTTTGAACTCTCTAGCTTTATGAAATCTTCCTGTGCATGTAACTGCTCTCTCCTGATGCGACCTTGTTTGCTGCTGCTGATACTGCCTTAATATATTATTACCTTGAAATTTCCGTAGGAATGGAATATTAATGGAAAAAAAAGAAAAGAACAGAGAATTAACACAAGTGAAACATTTGTGTCCTTGTGAAATGCTCAATGATAAAATGCTGCCTTCTTTTGGGTTCCAGTGTATTCCATTAGTACCTTAAAACACAGCTTTCTACCCAAAGTTTCTTCACTCACTTCACTTCCGTTTTGTTTTTTACATCCTCAGTAACACTATTTCCATCAAACAGTGCATGGCTTCCTATCAATACTAAGGGTGCTCCTGAGTTCTGTAGCTACACTGTTTTGACTTAGAAATCCCCATTTCATTTTTGCTTTTGCCTTAAGTAAATCAAACCTGTGAATCTATTTGCACACCATTTTCTGTTTCCATGCAATGAATAATTCCAATTCAATTGAGAATTTTTAGCATTAATTCAGTATCAGTTGCCTATAATTGTGTATAGATGGTTTTAAAATGGCATTAAGCTGCTTTAAAAGAAACAAACAAATTGGGAACACTATCCATGAAAATGGGGTGAAACAAAAGGTTATAATGACAATAAACAAATGAAATAAAATGGAAACATCTATAGTTAAACACTGCTAAAATAAACCTTGCTGTTTCCCAAATAATGAGCTTCTTTTTCATATAGATCTGGATGTGTCATTCTTCCACCATTATATTTCCTGGAATTGCAAACAGAGCTATGATCTAGGACCTTTTATACAATATTCCAACTATAGCCACCCCATGGATTTATATAAAGGCACTATAATGCAAAGGGAAGGCAGCATAGTATAGCCCAATCTCATCATATCTCTGAAGCTAAGCAGGGTTGGTACTTGGAAGGGAAACCACCAAGAAAGACTCTGCAGAGAAAGGCAATGGCAAACCATCTCTGCTTCTCACTTGCCTTGTCACCATAAATTGACTGCGACATAGCAGCTCTTTACACACATTTAATGCAAGTTTTATTTTCTCTCCCTCTCCTAATAATTCCTTCGTAGGGATTAATGTTTCAAAATTAGTTCTTTCTTGGGCAAACTGAGCCCATGATTCTTTATTTTTCTGCCATTATTCTTGCATTGATTCCCCCCATCCCCAATGTGCACACATTTGAATGTTAAGTATAAAAATTCATACTACGTGTACATTATACATATAAATAATACATGCTATATGTACATATATAAAAACCACACAGTAGCTGTTTGCAGTAAAAATGGTTCTCACAAAACCCACAGTAAAAACTGTAAAACTAAAATAGCTGCCAAAATCATTTTTTAAAAACCCTGTAAAAGAGAATAGGAACTATTCACTCATCTCCACATTCATCTTGTAATGACCCAACACACCTATACTGAAGCATGCACCAAAAACCAGAGTATGATCCTGAATTAATTCAATAGCTTTTATGCTTACTAGTTCAGACAATCTGCCTAATATTGATGCCTGTGACAGAGCCCCTGCATAGTTTGGAGGATCCTGGAGCATGTTTTAGGGCGTATACCTGATTCTTACATCTTGTGTTTCATCAACAATTCATAGGAGCTGACAGCATGGCACAGAACATACTCACAAGTCCCCTACATCTGCATAGTACACCAGCTCAGGGTAAACTTGCGTACAAGTGATTTATTCACTGAGGAACCCCCATTATTAAGCTTCCAAAAACCCTCAGGGGTTAAAAACACTTTTTAACATAGGAAGCTGCTTTATACTGATCCAGACCACTGGACAGTGCCATCTTACTCATATCAGCTTTCCAGAGACAACATAATGATCTTTTTTGACTCTGCTGTTTGAGTTCTCTTTGGGTTCTTTACAATTATTCAGCATGGTTATTGCCTTTCTCTATGTCTTTTGTGCAGCACAGTAAATATTAACATGAAGTGTCTGGAGACCTTCCTTTCCTGTTCACTTGGGACATGATTCAATACTCCAGGTCAGTGAATACATTTCCTTCTGTGCTGTCATGACTATACATGCCTTAATTAGACACATAAATCTTGGTGCTAGATTTCCATCATGCCTTCCCCTTGTATAGAGTTTTGCTTCACTAGTTTTCACTCTTCAGCCACTGTGCTGACAACTTGCTGCAGCTAGATTTTCATATGCAATGAAGTCATTAAAATAAGATCACCCTTGAGATTCCCAGTTTGCATCCAGCTGTTGCCAAGACTGTCATGACTATCTTCCAAGCCTGGCCAGGCCACAAACATTGGCCAAGAATGATTTATTCTGGATTATTTACCCTCCATTGTAAGCCAAAATACCCTCAAAACGAGGTTGGGGAATTAGTTAGATAGGCACCTGGCTCACTAGGATCTTTTACCAATGTATACAAGGTCAACCATCCAGGAAGTAATGCACAAGAATTTAGGGATTCTAGCTTTATTCCTTTTTATTGAGAAGAATATAGACTTTCATACAAGCAAGATAATCATAAAATCACACATACAATCCTAAGAAATATAGAAGATAGATAGATAGATAGATAGATAGATAGATAGATAGATAGATAGATAGATAGATAGATAGATAGATAGATAGATGATAGATAGAGGAACATAAAGGGTAGACATATACAGGGTGATATTTACCTATCGTAGTTTCCAAGGAAGACTCCAATAGCGACAAGTGAGGGCGTGGGTAAGGGGCCCGAAACTGATCAGGAATTGGGGATGGATCTATACAGCAGAAAAAGGGATACTGATAGAAGCACACCCGAGTGAAGTTGGGTCAGAGGTTAAATAAACTACCTTTGACCCTCAGGGGATGGGAGGTACGGGGAGGAGAAAAGGGAGGCTCTGCAATGACCATAAGGGCTGGACTTCTGCAGTGGCCAATGGTGAGTTAATTGGTGGCACCTCATTGGGTGCTGGTGACTGACCAATGAACATGCTGGGTTGGTGGATACCTGGTGAGACTTTCATATTGAAAGATACCCAGGGGAGGCTCCAAAGTGACCGCTGTGGAGAAGAATGGGAAAGACGACTGTGTAAAGGGGTACTTAAGACTAACACAAGGGTGACAATGGATATTCAAATCATTGCCTAGGTAACACCCGATTTAGACAAAAGACTTGGCTCTGGCTGGAGATGGTCGTCCTCTTCTTTAGTCTTCTTCTTGGCACCAGTCTTTGTTCTGGGTTCCGTTGATCAAAGGGAGTGGCAGTTGAACACTTAAACAGTCTTTTGGGTTGATGAGTTGCAGGTCGGCCAAAGGTGACATCTGGTGTGTACGTGAGCCTTTGGTTAAGATGGAATGGAGGCAAGCCTGTTGGGAAGATGACTGCATGTGGTGTTAGCCTTCCACGGTGGATTCCATGGTCAGTGCTTCATAACCATTCGCCTGGACAGCTCCTCGATGGCGCAGTCTCCTCCACTCCATGGCTGGTACTCAGAACGACAGAAAGACATCCGTTCTGCTTAGAGGCACTCTATACCGGTTTAGAGTGTCTATTTAACTTATGGCTATTTGTACAACATAAGTCCCTTATATTCCTGGATAGGTATGCCCACACTCTCTGGCCAGTCGAGTATGAGTCACTTCTCCCGGTGCGCTGGCAACCATGGTGGTAGCTACGATGTTCGAAAAGGGGGCTTCTCTTCACACCATTCATCCATAGTGAATTTCCTTTCAGCAAGACACTTACTTTTGTCTCTGACAAGACACAGAGAGAGAAAAGTGATCATAGTCCATAAACAAGTAAACCATTCCTCAACTATCCTTAAAATAATTTAGTGTAAAGGGGGAATACTGAATTGGTGCTCTGAGTAGACAGTTCCCCCCCACTACCAGAACTAGAGACACATTCATAAACCCACCCACATTCTTTTTCAGTAAGCCTTCCCTCCACTCTAATGCCACTGTTGTTGCCTTCTTATCTAGGACCCAACCACAACTTCTCTGCCTCTACCTCTGTCTATGGTTTGTTGTTGTTTGTTTTGTATTTACATGTTAGTGATGCCTTTCATAACTGAAAGGCTATCTGACATCTTGGCTCCTCTTATAAAAATAGCATCTGGACAAATGCTCCTCCAATTCAGTGAAATGGCTTCTGACTCTTTTTTGGGGGGAAATGCTACCATGGTTATATATAATTGAAAGACATAAAATACAAAATTTTATAAATTTTTTGGGGAAGCCACAAAAACAAAGGAATTCTACCCATGGTACTAGAGAAGGCTATACACATTCTTCTGATATGACACTGAAATTATCATCACCAAAGATACTTTGTGTGATCACAATTCAGGATTAGCAGCTGAAGCAGGTTATAAATTATGAAACCTGATACCATAAATAGCTGGATGTTAACCCTGCCTGATCTGAATTTTTGTAAGTCAGACATATGTTTTGTATGAAGAAGCCAGATTCTCAAAACTGATCTGAGGGTCAAAATCAGTCAAGTGTAAGAAAAGAACTTACTCCTGACCCTGCAGGAACCCCTTCTGACCCAGCAGGAACTGCTGATTTAGGTTTTGATATCTGGCTAAAGAAAAAAATATGTCAACATCTGGATTTAGACCATTCTATAACAGAAATCTATGACAAAGTAGTAAGACTCCAGAGCAAGCTAGGGAGAAAAACAACCCTGAGTTCTCCATAAAGTAGAAAAGAGAGATGGTTCAGCTGAGTGGAATTATAGAATCATAGAGTTGGAAGGGAACTGCAGGGTCATTTACTCCAACCCCCTGCACAATGCAGGATACTCACAAATACCTCCCCCTAAATTCACAGGATCCAAATTGCTGTCAGATGGTCATCCAGCCTCTGTTTAAAAACTTCCAAGGAAGGAGAGCCCACCACCTCCTGAGAAAGCCTGTTTCACTGAGGAACCACTCTAACTGTCAGGAAGTTCTTCCTAATGTTGAGCCGGAAACTCTTTTGATTTAATTTCAATCCATTGGTTCTGGTCCTACCTTCTGGGGCCACAGAAAATAAGAAGGTAGGATCAGAACCAATGGGTTGAAATTAAATCAAAAGAGTAGAATACATTCAAGTAGTCAAAATAACATTAGACTATAAATAGAGCATACAATGCTAAAATGTCCAGATTAAGAGGGGAGAGGGGGAGGGGAGAGAGAAAATAGTGGGAACATAGAGAGATCGTCTACTCCAAATGGTCTGGGGAAAAAGGCTAAGCAGCCAGTTGACTTAGGTTTCTGCACTGAAAGGTTTAGAGTTCTTTGATGAGAGCTGCCAGGGAACTAGACCAGGATGCACTGGAATAACCATCAGTCTGGATGATTTTCAGCTGCTCTCAAATGTTGGAAATAATTTTGGCCAGATTATGAATTTTCCCAATGTTTCCAGGTGGGAACTGATTTAAGATTAGTATATTTCTGACTAAGCATAGTATGTAGAGGGGGGAAAGACCCTAAGGATGATAATAGACAGGCAGTTAGGGGCGACTCAGAGATGCCTCAGAAACTGACCCAAAAAATCCTTGCAAATGCGAACACCATCCCCATCCTGGACTCACCCTGTCAAAGTGGTAGCAAATTTTTGAGCCACACGTCAGTCACCTCTTTGGTGTCTGGATGGGGAAGTGCGCAAGTGAGGTGCCTTGGCAGTGTGAAACTGCCAAGCTGCCCCAAGCCATTTCTGCTTGTGTTTTTTTGTAAACTACCCAGAATGCTTCAGTGCATGAGCACATGAGTGCCTGATTCATTGGGGGATAAAAAGAGCAGTCTGAGATGCGCCTCCCATAGCGCCAAGCTGCCTTACAGAAGGGAAGGGGCAGCATTGCCAGGGAGTGTGTGAAGGGTTTGGGATGCCTCTTTCTGAGCCGGCCTAATTTGGATGCTTCCAATCCACCCCTAAATGCCCATCTATTATCAATGTGTGATTTTCTTTTTAATATGTTTCAGACAAGTAAAAGTGCTTTTTTATGCAGCTCAAAGTGTACTGGCATCCCAAGTCTAATCTTATTTACTTGGAAGTAAATTCTATTGATTTCATTCAGTTTGTCTGTTGAATATGTGTATGACTGCTGCCTTTATCTTATAATGAGCTTGGCACTATTTTTAATTATGTTTCTAGAATAAATATATAAATCAGCCTTTTGTGTATTCAGCACTGAATTCATTTCAAAAATCTTATTTAGAGGAATATGATTTCTTTCCAAGTAGAAGGGATGAATTTATTTCCCAGATGACACTGCAATAACATTTTGCCACCACTCCCTGGGGAGGAAGGATCATTTCCAATCCTGAATAAGATATTCAGTTTGAAATTAGGTAAGTGGTTATTTGGCTGGAAGGCATTTGACAAACACAATCTTCTTAAGGGGCTTCAGGTGAAGGAAATAGTCAGTGAAATTTAATTAGCAATGGGATTCCACACTGGCTTCTTTCCAGTAGCAGCCCACAGGTATCTGTAATGGTAATTAAAATGTCTTGCGGTTTATAATCATAAGCACTGTAAACTAAGAAAAAACACACTATCCTATGATGTCCCTCTAGTATTATTATATTTTTTTCTTTAAACCTCCAAGCAAGATTCAGGCTGTGTTCAGAAAGTTTAATTACTAATAGTGGTATTTTAAAACAGGGAATTTTCCCATTGAAATTGTGTTTCTGGGTGATATTTGATTTGTTAGCAAAAGATTTGCTATTTGCAATTGCTATTTTGAAATGTATTCCATATTACTTTTCATTACCTGATTTATTTATATACAATAAAGCTAAACATTATTGGATCAAGATGAGAAGATTTTCAGATGTCAGAAGAACTGTGATTTGTTTAGCTGTGTGTTTGTACACAAAGTTTGGGTTAGTCAATCAGTTGTAAACAAGAAGCCCTGGTTTATGGGAAAATCTTTTAATATATATTCTTACTCTGCTCTCCACAGTCTCTGTGATCATATCTGTGGCTAGACAGCTATAAGAGTAATGCTGTTTAACACAACTTCAGATATCATTACAAGCTAACATTTAGTACAACATGCACAAACCTTCATTTGAATCCCAGTTTAGTGCCAGACAATGAGGCCCAATTTGTTGGACCATTCAGTTATCACAAGTAACAGGTTTGATTAAAGCATAGCAAAGTTTCCCAGTCCTGTGTTTTCATCCAATTTGAAGGATGTATTTGTGGGGGGAGGGACATATGCCTTTTATATTCCAGTATCCTTACCTGTACTATATTAGTATTAATTTTAGCTAAGTGCCAGCCACCTACCACAAAGCACATTCAAAGTCAATCATTCTTCTTAATCAGTCTTCACTTCCATGGAGATGCTACAAGAATTTTATGTTGATCCTTTGAAATGTCTGATATCCTTGAGCAGTTGTTCACAGGTTTATGGCAACTGGCACAAATGCTTTCTTTTAAATCTCAATATAATGTTTCCTCTAAACTGGAGTAACTCTAGAGCAGTTTATATGGGGAAAGAATGCTTTGACAAAGACCTCCCTTATTAATATTAGGGATGGGCATGACTGGCTGATGAACTAAAGCTCATCACAAACCTTGGCTGGTTCATGGATTGCAAAATGAAATTCATGAACTAAAGAACTGCATTGAACTTCTACAAATGTAGGTGTAATTCATGGTGGTTCATGACAGTTCATGAAGAGCAGAAAACAGGGATTTACCCCTGCTTTCTGCTCTTTAAGAGAAACAGTAAGCTCCTGGGAACTCCCCACCACTCAGAAGTTTGGTTTAAATGACTCTGAGCCATTTAAACCAACAAATGAGGCTCAGGATGAATTTTCCCCACCAGCTCAGCTGTGTGTTCCCTCACGCAGTCTGGTTTAAAGAAGCTGTTGAGGGAGCCCAAGACAGCTGAGCCAGCAGGGAGAACTCTCCTCACCAGCCCAGTTACAGGGTCCCTTGTGCAGCCCAGTTTAAAGTGGCTACAGGAATGGAACCCAAGACAGCAGAGCCAGTAGTAAGAACACTGTCCACTGGCCCAGCTGTGGATTCCCTCATGCAGCCTGGTTTAAAGGAGTTGTGGAGAGAACCCAAGACAGCTGACCCAGTGGGGATAACAGGACATCAAATATCTAGGGTTGCATAAGCACCCAGTTTATGCAATCCTAGATATGTAATGTCCTGTTCCTAAGTTTGTAAGATTTAATAAATATTTGCAATTAATCAAAGCTTTCCTTACAGATTTATAATATTACCATTAATTAGTGGGCTCAGGGCATGAACATATGTTGGACTTTAGAAGGGCTATCTATACGGGCCTTGCCATGAGTACTGCTGGTTTCTGAGCTTGCTGTAACTGTATTGGAAATAGATCCAAATGGGCAGCCATGTTGGTCTGAAACAGTAGAACAAAGCAGGAGTCAAGTATTAGCTTTAAGACCAACAAAGTTTTATTCAGAATGTAAGTTTTCGTGTGCTCTAAGCACACTTCATCAGACAATAGTAAGGAATGGCAAGCAGTCTTAAATACAGCGAACGTGCGCATACTAACCCACAGCCCACTTTCTCTATATGTAGGACTGCTTGCCATTCCTTACTGTTGTCTGATGAAGTGTGCTTTGAGCAAACGAAAGCTGACATTCTGAACAAAACTTTGTTGTCTTAAAGGTACAACTTGACTCCTGCTTTGTTGTATTGGAAATGTTGGGGGAGTTATGCTCTGCTCTGCTCTACCTTGCTTGCTTTGGTTTTGTCTGTAATGTATAAAGTAATCATTCTACCCTGGTGGGGATGCTCAAGTCTGGAATGCAAGGACATGCTATCTTCTCCTCAAAGACTGTCTTGGCACCTGTTAGCATGCAATGGGGGACTGGATGAGAAAATGTTACCTTTGCATGGGCTCTTTGCTCTGAACTGGGATATATAGATCTGGCCCCAAGGGTCAGAGCCAGATCTGACAGACATACTGCTGTGACGTGTCTATCAATAAAAGTAAACCTTTTCTGAACATCAGAAAGAGGCCTGCTTATTGAGGACTGCTCAGCAGCTGACACGGGGCACATGCTACTTCTCTCTCATTTCTAAACTGCTGAAAGAAAAAAAAAATAATGATTGCTTTGAAGAAAACTGAAAGGGAAAAATTCATCAGAAAATGTCCTTCTATGGTGGGTTCTGGAACAAAAATAGCCCTGAGTATGCATATTCAGGAAGCTCATCTCATCTACTAAACCCACTAAATGCCCACCATGATGCTGGTTTTCTTTTTTTAAATGTCAAATTTCCTTATTCCCCACTACAGCCCAGCTTGTGAGATTCTGTCCAGGTGTACCAAGTAGTCTTGCACTAACAGTCTACATGTTGGCCAACTACCTTTTCAAGTATCTCACAGCAAAAATCCATCAGGAACTTCTAGCAGATTGACCTGTGCACTCAAGCCAGTTTTAATTGCTTCATTAAGAATTGCTTCCAAATATATATGGGCAGGACTAAAACATAAATAAACTTACCAAGACAACTAGCTCTAGACAATGTTACATATACTCAAATGTAGATAATTTAAGAACAGAGAGATCGAATGAGGATTCTGTATACACACACATAAGTGTTGCTGTGAGCCACTTAAGAAGACATTTGGAGCAGTCATATGTCATGGCCAATATACAGCCTAATAAATGAACAAAAGGGTCTTGCTTTCATTGGAAGCATTCATGAATTTGGTTTACATTGATGTGGAGACTAAAGAAAACTGGTTCCTTAAAATTTCTTGTTTATTTCAAAGTTTGGCTCAGGCTTCAAATGTGGCCTGCTTGTGAGTGAATACAGTTCAGAAACAGCCTTGCTGAAGCTAGAACACACTGACCTTGTGAAACTGCAGATAACACCCTGCTGCAGAGATGTTTGGTTCCAGCTTCCAATTAGCTATATTCCATTCAATTAAGGTCTAATTTGCACATGAAGAAAAGAGCTGACCCTAGCTGCAAATAGTTTTGTTTCTTCTCCCCCGGTCAGACCACCACTTAGGTTATCTGCTTTGCTACTGGCCTAACAAATTGGCTACACATCACCATCTAGGATCCCTATTGGTCTTTCAGGCCTAGGATTCCCAGCCCCCCACTAGGGGTGGGGTTTTCCTCAATTTTGGGACCTCCAACCCGCTGCCATAGAACTGGCTAGTGGGGGAGCTCTGCCCCCAAAGAGCACCATCACATTGTGATGTGCCTGGTTTGATGACATCACCAGAAGGCATATTGTGAGGGAAACTCTGGCATTTGGAAAAAAAACCCCTCTATGATAACCATGACAACTCTATGAACAAGACCCACTGGCTGAAAGAGGTATTGGTACAGCTTACCTGCATGTACCAACACAAACACTCTCTCTCACACACACACATACACACTCAAATCTGAATGTAAGTCTTGCATGGTATGGAAGGGTTATGAACTGGAGGGAGGTGGCCTGGGGGACTGAGGGAGGTGGCTGAAATGGTAAAAGGGGAACAAAGAAACACACAGAGAACCAAGTAGAGTGAAACAGGCCACAACTTTGTTGATTACAGTTGATGAAGCATTGGCACAGCATAGGGCATGGATCCAGGAATTGTGCAATCCACCTGCTGACCTATGGAACCCTTCCATATGCTGGGAGAAACCTGGGATGGCAAGCCAGTGGACCTTTTGTGCGGTACCCATGCCATCTAGGAGTGAAGCCTGGCAACTGCTCCCAACCTGGGAATGCTACTGTAGGGCTTAGTCTCTTAAGAGGGTCCCCACCTGGGGAAAGCAGGCAAACAAGCACAGCCTCCCCAAAAATTGATTGGCCCAATGTCTGAAGACACCCTGAATCTGTGACAAGAAATAAAGCATCAAGGTAATAATAAAGCACACAACAGCATGCAACCAAAGGAAGGAGGGAGGGATGTTCAAAGCAAAGTGGCTGGGCCCAGACAGCACGACGTGAAGAAGGGGAGGCACAGACTAGAACAAAGACTGCATTCTTCAGGTCCAAGCCCGTCCTGTACCTCTGGAACATTCTGGCCACCAGAGATGGGCTGGCTTACCAGAAAGGCTGTTGGGCTTACACCCAGAAGTCTTCATGTTATGGTCACAAAACTCCCACATGTTGCCATGGCTGTGATGGGCAGCACTTTTCTCATCCTGCCCCTTGCCCTTCAGTTGCAAAGTGGCCTCTGGTGAGTCTGTGGCTGAGTTTTATTTTAAAATATTTTTGCTTTGGTATATAAGAATGATTATGATTAAAAGATGAGCAGTAGCTTTTTGTTTGCTTAATTGTAGGTTATATCACTTTAACAGAAACTACCTGTATCCTCAAGGAGGCTTATTTATCAAGAATTTGCTAAAATTAGGTAATGAATCTGTTAAAACAGGGAAATAGAGTACTTTTTCCAGTTGCCAACCCAGTTGTTAGCTTTTTTATTTATTTATTTTTATTTATTCGGGATTTGTATCCCGCCCTTCCCAGGAGTGGCTCAGGGCGGCTTCCAACAATAACAATTTAACAATTTAAATATAAACAATTAAATACTTCACATTTAAACATTAAAACCAATACATTTCAATTCATAAAAACAATGCAGCTTAAAATCAATAACATATCATTTTATATAAACAGATGGCAGGCCAGTTACGTCAAGTTCCATCCCGGCTAGGTGTAAGCTAGCCGGAAGAGGGTCGTCTTACAGGCCCTGCGGAATTGAGCCAAGTCCCGCAGGGCCCTCACCTCTTCCGGCAGCTGATTCCACCAAGTGGGGGCCATAACGGAGAAAGCCCTATCTCGAGTGACTTTCAGGCGGGCTTCTTTTGGCCCGGGGATAGAGAGGAGATTTTGTGTTCCTGACCTCAGTGCTCTCTGGGGAACGTATGGGGAGAGACGGTCCCTCAGGTAGGCAGGTCCCAGGCCATATAGGGCTTTAAAGGTAATAACCAGCACCTTGTACCGGACTCGATACATCACTGGAAGCCAGTGCAGAGTCCGAAGACCCGGCCGAATGTGTCCCCACTTTGGGAGACCCAATAACAGCCGGGCCGCGGCATTCTGCACCAGCTGCAGCTTTCGAGTCCGGGACAGGGGCAGCCCCATGTAGAGGGCATTGCAGTAGTCCAACCTCGAGGTGACCGTAGCATGGATCACTGTTGCTAGGTCGTCGCGCTCCAGGAAGGGGGCCAGCTGCCTTGCCCGCCTAAGATGAAAAAATGCGGACTTGGCAGCGGCTGCTATCTGAGCCTCCATCTTTAAGGAAGGCTCCAACAGCACCCCCAAGCTCCTGACTCTGTCCGCCGCCATCAGCGGTGCACCGTCAAAAGCTGGCAGGGGGATCCCCCCCCCCGGGCCGCGGCGACCCAAGCAAAGGACCTCTGTCTTCGTAGGATTTAGCTTCAGCCCACTCAGTCTGAGCCACTCAGCCACGGCCTGTAATGCCCGGTCCAGATTTTCCGGGGCGCAGACCGGCCGGCCGTCCATCAGTAGATAGAGCTGGGTGTCATCAGCATACTGGTGACACCCCAGCCCATACCAACTGTGAGGAAAAGCCCCCTACTTTTCATACATGTGAACATCATGATCACCAGCATGGTTGCCAGGGTGCCTGGAGATTTGACTCTCACACCTCTGCTCTAAGAAGTGGACTTTGCTTGCAGTTTCTGGCTTATGTGGATACCATAAGCCTCAGCTTTGCATTCTACGTCTCTGAAGACATGCTCCAGCTGCTCCTCGTGTGCCCAGTCTTGGCCACTGCCGTGGAAGAAGCAAGGCCACCATGTTTCCAGCCTGCCTTCATGAATCTAAGGCTAACAACAAGCAGAATCCATCTTGCTTTCCTGATTCCATCTCAAGCATCTGCTTCAGCTTTTGCATAAGGCAATCAAGCTTGTCCAAGCACACCCTGCCAGGCTAGAGACTCCATTCCTCCTTAGTGGGAAAGTCACACGTACACACCCTAGCCTGCAAGCAACCCATTAACTCATGAATGGATTAATAGCTCAACTGTTGATCCTAATTGCTCAGCAATACCAGAACAATTACTCTTGCCCAGCAGAAGATGAGAAAAGAGGAAGGACATCTCCTGTCTTCATCAAGTCTTTTGTCTACACCGGGTGGTACCTAGGCCATGTATTTTATTCCCTATTGTCACCCTCCTAGTTAATCCCATTTAAACTTAAGTACCCAGCCATTCCCATTCTCACTCCAGCCTAAGTACCCTGGGGCCAACCCAGGCAACATTGCAGCTTGGAAATTTCCAGGTTCACTGGACTAAGGTGAAGTTCATTGGCCAAAGCAGGCATCCAATTAGGTGTCAGTAAGGAATGTCCAGCCCTCTTGAACCTCCCATCTCTCCTCCCTTGGACCTCCCAGTCCCAAGGGTCTGAGGAAGCCTATTTAACCTCTGACCCAACTCCACTCATGTGTGCTTTCTATTCAGCAACCCCTATTACCCGCTGTCTAGATCCATCCCCAATTCTGGCCACAGTGTTGGGTCCATTTCCCCTGTCCTCTTAAGTCGCCATTGGAAACCTTCCTGGAAGACTACGATGGTAAATATTACCCTGTCTGTTTATCCATATATGTTCCCCTATTGATCTATCTATATTTCCTAGACCTGTGTGAATGTGTGAGTGTTTTGTATTTTTACCTTGTATGAAAGAAATATTATTCTAAATAAATTACAATTGATTTTTACTAAATTAGAGTCTCTTATTGAGCATTGACTCTCTGAACGGTTGAGCCTGGTATACAATTGATAACAAAGATTCCTATTGGGACAACTGTCTCTCAGCCTAATTCCCCAATCTCATTTTGAGAGCAGTTTCCCTAACACTTCGGGCTATCTGGGCAAGAGGCCGCATATAGATATTGAATAACATCGGGGAGAGAACCGCCCCCTGGGGCACACCACAATCAAGTGTGCGCCTCTGGGATAGCTCCCCCCCTACTGCGACCTTTTGTCCCCGACCTTCCAGGAAAGAGGAAAGCCACTGTAAGGCCAACCCCTGAATCCCCGCGTCGGCGAGGCGGCACGTCAGTAGCCGATGGTCGACCGTGTCGAACGCCGCCGACAGGTCTAACAGCATCAGCACCGCCGAGCCACCCCGATCCAGATGCCGTTGAAGGTCATCTACTAGGGCGACCAACACTGTCTCCGTCCCGTGTCCCGGGCGGAAGCCGGACTGAAATGGGTCGAGGATGGAAGCGTCCTCCAGGAAATTCTGTAATTGCATCGCCACTGCCCTCTCAATAAGTTTACCCAAAAAGGGCAAATTAGAAACCGGCCGATAATGTGCCAATTGGGCCGGATCTAAAGATGGTTTTTTTAGGAGGGGACGGACCACAGCCTCTTTGAGTGGCGTTGGAAAGTGCCCTTCCGTTAGGGATCTATTTATGATATCCCGCACAGGATATCTAAGATCCCCCTGGCAAGATTTAATAAGCCAGGAAGGGCATGGGTCCAATTTACAAGTTGTTGGGCGAGCCAATAAGAGAATCCTGTCAACTTCCTCCAGGCTGAGGGGTCTAAAGCCATCCAGAGTATAATCCGAAGACAGGCTCGGGGCCTCAGGTTCGCTAACTGTCTCCAAACTGGCAGGGGGGTCGGGGCGGAGTGACGCGATTTTATCCGCAAAAAATTTCGCAAAAGCCTCACAGCCGATTTCCAATTCAATAGAATTTAACCTGCCTTGTGGCAGCGTTGTAAGTCCTCTAATTATATCAAATAATTGTGCCGGGCGCGAAGTTGCGGACGCAATCTTAGCCGCAAAGAATACTCTCTTTGCGGATTTGATTGCCATCTCATAGGCCTTCAAACTCTCTCTATAAGATCTCTGGGGAACGTGTGGGTTAAACAGTGTGGGTTAAACAGGAATAGCCAGCAAACACACAATTGCCAGTCAAAGTTGGGAGGACTGAGCAAGGGATGCCTGAAGATGGGATGCTAAAAGCAATGCAAGGCTAGATCACATCCAAGTAATTGTGATGCAGACATACACTCCAGCAAACCTCTCAGCGCGGCATCCTTAGAATATTTACCCAGTTTTGTACTTCCAGAATCCCTGCTGACACCTTGTCCTTTAAACTCCTTCCAAAGAGAACAGA
Organism: Heteronotia binoei; assembly: GCF_032191835.1. Lineage (NCBI taxonomy): Eukaryota > Metazoa > Chordata > Lepidosauria > Squamata > Gekkonidae > Heteronotia > Heteronotia binoei. The sequence goes on along the minus strand of NC_083228.1, from coordinate 70,385,057 downwards.
ATCTCTTGATAGCTTGGCAGGGAAGTTTTGAAATGGTACAAATCTCCTCAGGGCACCTTGTAGAAGACGAAAGTGTGCTTTTTAGCAGTGCCATCTTCTGTCCAGACATGAAAGCCAAAAAGGCATTGAAAGATGCCAAAGTTGAAGGCTGCAGAGAGGCCTTTTAATCTCACCACTAGGAAACTGAAGATAGCTGCCAAACTCCAATTGTAGGCTTGAAGGTAATACCATTTCATGCATCATCTAGTTAAAAAATAAATCTGCTACCGCTAAAGTTGTAACTTCTTCGTCACCTATCCTTGCAGAAGATTTGAAGGCATATGAAAAAGTGGTAAGGCTTTAGAACAGAATCTAATTTCAAAGCAAGAAATATTCACCGCTTGACTACTTCTATTCTATATGGGCTTGTCAAAAGCTGAATCCTTTTGTTCAAAAAACAGTTTTGCTAAAAAAAAATACACAACTATTTTATATATCAAAAATCTTCAGGGGATAGACAATGTGTTTGGTTTTGCTTTCATAAACCTGGCAGATGTACAAAGAACACAACACAATTAGATTCTAATTGACAAAAATATGTGTCAATTACGTACATGTATATGTCTAAAGATAAGCATATATGGGAAGTTCATAGCCTCCAGTATTTAGCAAGTTAACAGTGCAGTTCTACAAGAGTTACTCTAGTCTAAACTCACTGAGATTATAGTATATTGGCTACACTTATTTTGCATTATATGAACAACTGTTTCATATGGTTAAAGCGTATGTAACATGCCCAAGCCTCTTCATTGGCTAATTTAGTACAACAATGAGATTGGAAATGCACTTTTTAGAACTTTTTAGATTCAAGACAAACAAAAGAAAAAACTATTTGCTGAGAAAGTTATTAAAATGTGGAATTCACTGCCAGAGGATGTAGTGATGGCCGCAGGCATAGATAGCTTTAAAGGGGGATTAAATAGACTCATGGAGGACAGGTTTGTCAGTGGCTACTAGCCATGGGGACTAAAGGGAATCTCCACATCCAGAGGCAGACAACCTCTGGATCCTAGGGCCAGAAGGCAAAATCAGGGGAAGGCAACATCAAGCTCTATGCCCTCTTGTTGGCTCTTCAAAGGAACGGTTGGTCACTATGTGAGACAGCTTGCTGGACTAGATGGAAATGCATTGTTTAGAACCTTCTTTTACATTTATGTGCCACAAACAAACATATTTTTAGGGATTCATAGGAATCTAGTTCCTAGTTCTAATTCACATTCCACTATCTGAATTTTTTCTAAGATAATGACTTTGTTTTTATTCAGCTGCTTTGAATTACCATCTGAGGACCTATTAGATGTAGAGCTTCCCCTTTCAATCAGATCCCAAGCAGCCTTGAGATTGGTGCTGTCACTTTCTTTGCAACAAGCTGTTGCAGGACTACACAGTAAGTCTACAGAGGTGACAAAGATCTGAACCAAGCTGAAACTTTGGTTTTGAGAGAGGCTTGGAAAGGGTCTTCTTCAAAGGGATACATTGCCACAGCCTTTTGCAATGGAAGTCACCTGGTGTTAAGTTCTGATTTTGCCCCCATTCTAGCGTGTAGGTTTTTTTTACAGTAGTGAATGGCACATATTTATTAATAAAGGATATCACACTGTTGTGATGGTGGTGGTGGTTTTACCCATTCTTCCTCAAGGTTGCAATGATCCATATCACATCACTGTTGTTCACATGGCTTTTTTGGGGAAAGTGGGCAGATTGGGGAAGAGCCACCTCCAAGAGCAGAAAATAGTTAGGAATCAATCCTATTAAATTGCAGACAAACAGAAAAGGCAAGTGAGTTAATTAGAGCTATATCCCACCGAGTAATAAGTTATTATGTCAAGTCAAATCAGCCTTTATTGGCATAAAAAGTTATTATGTGTGTCTTGGGCATTCCAAGATCTGATTAGCAGGCTTTCCCCAGTGGCTGAAAAATGTCAGCCCAGATAAAGAGATATGTCACAGTAGTGCATTCTCTTCTAGGAATATACCATTAAAATCTCATATTCAAAAACTTAATCTCACTGACATGAAACTGAAGTTCCACATAATTTGACTTGCTCATCCCTCCCATGCCAGGTATATGGATCCAAGAGATCAGTGGCAACCCACTAGAACAAGATGAGGAGGAATGAGATCCGACATGGATATCTGATGCTGTTGGTGCACCTGTATATACTCTTGGGAGTATACAAAGGATCTGATCATCCTCCCTTGGAGTTCTACTATCCATTAAAAATTCTTTCTGGTCCCAGATTAATTATCAAGCACACTGTCCCAGAGTAATATAAACAGTACTATCTATGCATATCCCATATGCATTATTCACCATCATGCAGGTAGCAAAAGGCAGGAGCACTACTGTCAGTATGATCCATATTTAACCACTTTGCTACAGCAAACTGGCCACATGGGTATGATAAAAAAAAAAATAACAAGCCCAGCAAAAGACTGTGGGCCATACACACAACATAAATGAATAGCAGCAGTGACTGCCCCTAAACAGGAATTACTACATCTATGAGTACAACCATATTTGAACAATCAAAACTGCTGGGACAAAATATACTTCCCATGGTTATATCCAGCTGGATGCTACTGCAAAGTATGGGAATATGGTCTGAATTGCCGAGAAACCAAGAATATGCAAAGTTTAACATATACTCAGCAGAGGTTGAAATGAATATACAAATCTTCCATATATTGAGAGCTTTCTAGATCACTATTGGATACTTAGCCTGGCAATTACTTTTCCCAGCCCTCATACCTGAGATTTGTTCAACTGGAGGTATAATCTGAGACCTTCTCAATGCAAGGGATATGTTTTACCCCTGAACTATAATACATCTGCTCCATGTGTCTTGGCACAACAAGGAAAATTTCTACATCCTTAATATAAACAGCATTGAAAGACGGATAAGTGCCTGTGGAAAGGAAAGCTCCCCTGTGCAAGCACCAGTCGTTTCTGACTCTGGAGTGATGTTGCTTTCACAATGTTTTCACAGCAGACTTTTTACGGAGTGGTTTGCCATTGCCTTTCCCAGTCATCTACACTTTCCCCCCAGCAAGCTGGGTACTCATTTTACCGACCTCGGAAGGCTGGAGGGCTGAGTCAACCTCGAGGTGGCTACCTTAAAACCCAGCTTCCACGAGGGATCAAACTCAGGTCATGAGCAGAGTTTAGGACTGCAGTACTGCAGCTTTAACACTCTGCACCACGGGGCTCTTTAGAAGTGCCTGTGACAGGGTGCTTAATATATGGATTCTCTCAATAGGTACCAACTTCCACAAGAAATTGCCCTCGCATCCCAGAAGAAAGACACAAATACTTGAGTTAAATTGGGTTTTACTAAAACTGATCTATGTCATGCGCCCTGACGAGGGGGAACTGGAAGGGTTAACAGACCTGGAAGAGTTGCCAGCCAGTTCCTCAGCTGAACAAACAGCAGCTGGCCCATCAATCACTCTCCAGGCACCAGTGTCAGCTGTTGACAATCAATCTCCTCTAAGCTCTCCTCCTCCCAACTCAAGAGATCAAAGCAGGCTCCGGAAAGAACTTTCAGAGCAAAGACATGAGGCACACCGATGCTTCTGATGCACCCCGGCTACTGGTTCTCTACTTCCCCCAGCCTACACAGACTTTGCCAATGTCTTTGAGGAAAAGGGGGCCGGCCAGCTTCCCCCACACCGGCCTTATGACTGCGCCATTAATTTGGTACCAGGGGCAAATCCCCAGGGCTTTTGCATTCCCTACCCACGCCTGCAGTACCCTGGAACACAGTCTCCCTGGACTTTACCACCGAGTTCCCCAGATCCAAGGGGCAAATTTGCATCCTGGTGATGATGGACCTCATCACCAAGATGGCTCACTTTGTTCCATGTCCCAAGCCACACACGGCTCTTGAAACAGTCCAGCTCTATCTCCAGCACATCTTTTGCCTGCACAGGCTCCCAGCACACTTGATCTCAGACCGAGGCCCCCATTCACCTCCTGATTTTGGCAAGCCCTGCACTCCAGCTTAGGCACCCAGGTGCATTTGTTCTCAGCGTATCATCCCCAAATAGATGGGCAGACTGAATGCACCAACATCACACTGGAACAATACCTGCGTTGTTGCACCAGCTACCAGCAGGATGACTGGGCCGTCTTGCTACCCCTGGCCAAGTTTGCCTACAACAACGCCGTACATGCATCCACGCAACAGACCCCATTTGCTGCCACCTATGAGTACCACCCTCGCTTCTTCCTCACAGTTCTGCCTCCCACAGCAGTTCCTGCTGCTGCTGATGCACACCTTCAGGAACTCCGGACTCTCCAGGACTTGCTTCGAGAACAACTCCAACAGGCTAAAGAAACCTACAAGACAGCCGCTGAATGAAAGCAACAGGTGGGGCCCCCACTGAAGCACAGGGACCACGTCTGGCTCTCCACCCATTACCTGCATTAGCCTGGTAGGTCTCACAAGCTGGACCCTCGCTTTGCGGGACCTTACCTGATCACAGACCAATCAACCCCATTGCTTTCCAGCTACAGCTGCCAGCCACCCTCCGCATCCACCTGGTCTTCCACTGGTCCCTCCTTGTTCCTGCTACACTACAGGATCCCATCCTCCAGCACCGCCTCCTCCTGTCCTGATCGATGACGAGGAGGAATACGAGGTCCACCAGCTCCTGGACTCCCGAATCCACCGCGAGAACCTCCAGTACCCCGTGGACTGGGAAGGCTATGGCCCTGAGGAACATTCATGAGAACCCACAGACAATCTACATGCCCCTGACCTCGTGCAGCAGTTCCACACGGCCTACCCTGACCGGCCTGGGGGGGGTTCCTGCGGGGGGGGGGATAGTGTCATGAGCCCTGACAAGGTGAAGCTGGAAGATTAACAGACCTGGAAGAGTTGCCAGCCAGTTCCTCAGCTGAACAAACAGCAGCTGGCCCATCAATCACTCTCCAAGCACCAATGCCAGCTGTTGATGATCAATCTCCTTCAAGCTCTCCTCTTCCCATCTCAAGAGTTCGAAGCAGGCTCCGAAAAGAACTTTCAGAGCAAAGACATGAGGCACACTGATGCTTCAGGTCTCTCAGCCCTGAGTTCTAGCAGTCACTGCCATCCAGGGAGCAGGCTGATTGAGACTCCCATGTAGCTCCCATCCGGGACCTGGTAACCTTGTGGAAGCAACAAGCCTATTCTCTGGCTTGCATCCACGCTCCTTCCTGATTTCTGATCCTGACCTGCTTGATTTTTTTGGCACCCTGACCTTTTGGGTTTTGGACATTGACTTCTGATTCTGGTTTGTGATTCTGCATTGGTGACTTGGCTCCTACTTGACTTCCTAAACTTTGACCTTGGACTGGCTTTGGACTCCTGCCTGCCTGCATCCTGAGAATGTGACAATCTACAGCAAAATATTAAGCACACTCTCCCCAGATTTTCTGGTCAAATCTAAAGCAGCCCACTGAAAGCTGTCTGAACAGCAAAAGCCCCACCCTGGCTCTAAACTCAGCACAGCTAATTCTGTTGTCCCTTACTTTTCATCACCTGCACAAAATCTGTTCCTAGAAGTGATGAGATCCCCCTTGTCCCATCCATCCTATACAGCAGCTTGGGCTCAAATGTATTACTTGAGGGGGCTGCACACCTTTGACCTTCAAGTGTAAAATCTCTGTCCCAGGGTAAGAGACTATAGAATCTGTTTTTATATGAATGCAAACTTAGAAGAATACCTTGGGTAGAACTGCAGGATAAGATAGAAGGTGACATAAATTGGTTTTTAGTCTTAGGTGAATATACAAAAATAGCAAAAAAAGGCCAAAGTAGGCATATTGAAAAGTCAATGCAGTATTCTAAATTGGTAACTATATTAAGTATGAGTAACTTGTTGGGATGTAAGTTTACATTGAGCCAGTGTGGTGTAGTCAACTGGATTTGATTCTCCACTCCTACATATGAAGTCTACTGGGTGACCTTGGGCCATTCACAGTTCTCTCAGAACTCTCTCAGCCCCATCTACCTCACAAAGTGCCTGTTGTAGGGAGAGGAAGGGAAGGCAATTGTAGGTCACTTTGAGACTCCTTGAGGTAGAGAAAAGCAGGGTATAAAAACCAACTCTTCTTCTAGACATGTCCTCCCATGGGCTAGTCCCAAAACTGAACTCCTCCCAAGTGTTTCTTAGGAACATATAGTGCCCACAGTGAAAGAGGGAAACCTGAACTGTAAGAAAGATTCTTAAGTGGTGTAGTAAGGTAAGTTATTAACCTTTTTCGCACACAGCTTACCTCGCAGTCACAATCCTGTTCCCTCCGTGGCGTCTGGTCGGATTTCCCACGATCTGTGCCGGAGTTACAGGAAGTGCTGCGGCTTTTGCGTAGCAAACGTAAACTGGGTTTTAGTGGTTTACGTTTGCTACACAAAAGCTGCGGCACTTCCTGTAACTTCGGCACAGATGGTGGGAAATCTGACCAGACGCTGCGGAGGGAACAGGATTGTGACTGCAAGGTGAGCTGTGTGCGAAAACGGTCATTGTCTTGCATGACCTGGTCATTAAACATGACCAGAAAGTTGATAAACCTCAAAGAGGCTGTGGGAAGGCATTGTGTGTGTGGATGGAGAGAGAGAGAGAGAGAGAGATGAAGTCCACCTGGAACTCTTTTATTTGGGAGTTCATTATGACTGAAATTAGATAGCTTGCAGCTGAAAAACAAAACACAGATGTATGACTCCCCCCCGTTATCTGCTAGAATGAAGAGAAACTTTTATACACTGATCTATTTTCTGTGAGAAGAGGGGCCCAGTACAGAGCCTTTGGTTATGGTGCATCAGAAGCCCTGTTGACATTACAGTGAATGTATGTATATCTTGCAGTGTACCTTCATACATCTATTTTTAAGAAAGAGTCAACTCATGTTCACTTTACAAATGAAACTGTGCACCTGGATAGATCTGGAGTTTTAATAACATCTTCAGCTGTACCTGCATTTAATATAAAATAATAAATACTCAATGCACATATAAAGAAAAATCAAGTGGAAACTGTAGACAGATTGCATGTGCTTTCACTGGAACTTATGAACAGGGCTAGAGTTCCCATGGGAACCAAGCTACTTTCCCTTGCAACAGCTTCTTAATTGCATGTACTCTGACCTTAATTCCTTTGCTAAAGCTATCATCGAATCTGCAATGTCAGTGGGGTCTAAAAGCAGGCTTCTTGACCAGTTCAGCATCAGTGTCCTACATGAGCCACCCTGATTGGCACTCCTTGCCAGGATATATTGATCAGGGATGATACATACATAGCTTCTACTTCAACATGATTAAAGAGGAAGAGAGAATACAAGACAAGAGGAAGCTGTATATTCAGAAAAACAGGAATTTTGAGGGACTTCTTAAAGATGGTGCTTTAACCATAGAACCAAAAGGGGAAGATAGAAATCCCATCTCCTTGATTATGTTAGAAGGAAAAAGAGTTCATGAAGCCATAGGAAATGGCTTGGTACACATCCTCCATAACCCCTCTATACCTCTATGGAACAGTGAACAATTTTTACATTCTAAGAATATAAACATGATACTCCATTCAAATTCTGCTTTCCAACTAGTGAATGTTAGCTGATGGTTCCAATCCCCACCAGCAAAACAATAAATGCCATTATGTGCACAAAAAAGGTCATTGTTCATGGGCTATTATGTGATACTACTTGGATGTGGTCCAGCAGAAAGCAATAGCAGGGCTGTAATTCTGGATGAGTTTATCCTGTCCACTGGGCTGCTTCCTTAGTTTGAGTCACTTTCCTATTTGCTACTACTTGCACCAAATGGGGAAATAGACAAATATTTTTTTAATCCCTTAAAAATATCAAGGTATATCACATTGTGCAATGTAATAGCATGTATTCTACAACGAGCATAGCATCATTTTGTAAACCATAGTGTCTTTATTGAACAAAATTTCAAAAGTATGCTCCTTATAATTATTGAGATCCTTTTTTCTTTTTTAAAAAAAGTCTTTTGTATATGCCTGAAATGTTCTTATATGCTCTGGAGCATAGCTCAAATATTCAACCATTTTAACAAAATCTAAAATTCACATATTTTCCACTAGGCCTGCCAGATCCTTGTCTGGGAGGATCCCTTGAGTGAGAGGAATGTGATTCCTGAAGTTGTCACTGGATTAGAAATGTTAGTTTAATTGCATTGGGGGAAAATATCCTATGGAAATATATGGGGAAATAAGAATGAATGAAACAAATATTATGTTCTATTTCATATAGAATATGTAGGCATGTGCTCCAAGAAAATAAAATGTTATAATTCTGATCTGGAATTCATGGAGGAAATTTATACTGACAGCTGATTTTTGGGTAGGACATTACCAGCTGAGATTCAAATTCATGCAGGTTTTTTGGGTTCTGAAGTTTCAGGGCCATATTTTCATTGGAAACCAATTTGAGGACGTATGGCAGATCTTTTTTTTTTTTTTTTTGAAGGTGATGGCATCAAATTTTCATAGTCCTTCTAATCTAAAGACCCCCTAAATTTCAAATAGTTTTTTAACAATGGGGTTTGATTGATTGTGCATACCCCTGAAGTAGGCGCCTCTTTGCAAAGGTGCACTTCTCTCCACTGATTCCAAAAATGTCTCTGCATTCACTTATTTTTAGTACTCTTACAGTGACTATTTTAAAAAATCTTTCCACTGAAAATTCTGTTTTTCATCCTTACTTCTTGAGATCAATTGTTTCATATTTTCATAAAATATGGAGGAAGGAGCAAGCTAGAATGGCTATTCTGCTATCTTTGCCTACAGGGGACTTGGGGAGGAATCTGGAGTGGCTGTTGTTCAACCAAATAGCACCAAAATTTGTAGGGGAAGTAGTGCTGCCTGTACACTAAAGACCATGCATATTTCAAGCAAATTGGGTCAAGGTTCCAATTCTATGAGCACCTGAACTACCTGAACAAACCTGAACTACTTGCAGAGAACAAAAAGGGCTCTGCCCCCACAAAGGAAGGAGGTAAGAAGAGCTAACTAGAATGACAGATCTATCAGGCCCTGCTTTTGGTAAGTGCTGGCTTGGAGCCATCCATCCAAGAACAGATGAAACAAACAAACAAAAAAACATTTTAGAGGAAATAAAACATACAGAGTAGAAACCAATTTACTAAATCCAAAAGCCAATCCCTTAATCTGAAAATTTAGGAAATAAATTGTCCTTTCTCAGTAAAAACTGATATGCGGTTTATCACTTTGTATGTTAGAGAATCTGTATAAAGCAGAAAGCTAAAACACAATTGTATGCTAGAGAATCTGTGTAAACCAGAAAGCTAAAAAAAGTGCATTCTTTAAAACACAATTATTTTATTAAACTAAGAGATAAATGCACACTGTAGTGATGCAACAACTGCCCAAACTGGGCACTGAGTTCTCTCCTCTTCCCTCTCTTCACCTGTTCCCAGAATTCAATACTAGCATGTAGATGAAACAGTCATTCTGCAAAGCACATTAACTATTTCCTGAGAGTAAGCCCCATTAAATAAAATGGGATTTTTAACACTGGCAAACACTGGCAGTTTTAAGAATATTGAATTCTTTATTCACAGACAAGCACAAAGAGATAACAAGGAACAGAAACACTGTGCCTTTGTTTAGACATAATCTGTTTAATAAATATGACTGTAAAAGCAATAAACAATCGCAATTATACATTACACTACATTGTATCCAACCAAGAGAGAAAAAATTACATCAAAAAAGTCATTTTAAAATTAGCAATAGTTCCAATGCTATAAGAAAAAAATCAAATCGACTTCCTATAAAAATAACTTGGCTAATATTGGATGTCCATGGCCTATTAGAATTGTGAGGGTTACTGTGCAGAGATAATTTAATATTTTCCTTTCTTCCAAAATGCTACCGCTATAGAGATATGACAGATGCCAAATCTTGTAGCAAAAATTGTAGAGGAATTCTAGATACCACAATCCAGATGAAAAATATTTAAAAGCCTCCCTGTTTCTTGACATTTTTTAGTTTAGGACTCAAATTTAATCTCAAGTAGAAATGTAGGACAGCCCTTAGAATTCTGCTTAACTAAGTTATCTCCCTGACATATGCATCTCTTGAAACAATCCACATTTTAAAAGTGTTATAGGATGGTTGTAAATTAGGCATTGCTTAAAATCTTACCAAGTGATTCTTGTAACAACATTGGAAGATGATATTCTGTAGACTCTGGTTATGTATTTACATTTACCACCACTTCTTTATATTCCTGGATTTCCATGTAGTTGTAGATATTCAGTAATAATGGAATTAATGCAGTAAGAGGTCATGGATTAGTTAGGAGGGAGCTGGTGTCTCTGGGTCTGTTCTATTAATTCACTTCCATGTAACAAAATTCCAGGTTGTTGCAGTAGTAAGAGCCAACCAAGCAAGCAACCAATCAATCAATCAATTTATTTGGCCCACGACCAGTACAAGTCAAAAGCAAGAACTATTCAATAAAACATTTAAGAATATAATTTGTCTAAAAATAACAAAAATACCTCCAAGATTTAACATTTAAAGTCCATACGTAAAAACTTAATGTAGCAAGAACCATGTGATTACAGATTATACTGGTTCTGTTCATTCATTGCTATGGAAATATGCTGAGCTATAATACTCCTCTTTAATTTAACTAGAATAATTTCTAAATTTCAGAATCTCAGCATAGTCATCTTACCAGCTTTTAGTGCCTTCAGTTCATACTATTGTATACCGAGTGCCAATATAGTGCCAATTGTATACTGAGTTCGTTACAAGGTGCTGGTTATTACCTTTAAAGCCCTATATGGCCGAGGACCGGCCTACCTTAGGGACTGCCTCTCTCCATATGTTCCCCAGAGAGCACTGCGATCTAGTTCACAAAATCTTCAGGAAGTACCTGGGCCAAAGGAGGCCAAATTAAAAACAACTAGAGAACAGGCCTTCTCTATAAAGGCTCCCCAATGGTGGAACCAGCTGCCGGAAGAGGTGCGGGCCCTACGGGATCTTAATCAATTCCGTAGGGCGTGCAAAACCGCCCTCTTCCAACTAGCCTTCTAAGATGGAACCTGGCATAAGCATCACGCCATCTTTAACACAACTGAGATGGTAGCACCACTAAATTATATTGCTTTAGACTGTTTTTAGATTATTTAATGTTTAATTGTGAATTGTATTTAATTGTATTATCCTGTTTTTATTGTTATAATATGGCTTATGCCATGTCCTGTAAGCCGCCCTGAGCCTGCCTCGGCGGGGAGGGCGGGGTATAAATAAAAAAAAAAATATTTATTGATAGAACACTTCAGAAAAGCAACCCTGGTGCAATCATGCATGAAATTGCATGAAAATCATTTTGTGTGGTGGTTTACTGATGCTCACATGCTCTTCTGAGCAATCATAAAACAGAATACTAGAATCTGATATTGATTTGTGTGTGTGTTTTATCAGTGTTCAAATGGGAAAAATTGTACACACACACCCAGTCTTGATTTATACACACATACATTCAGACTGCTTTTTTTTTTTTTATAATGCTTTATAAGAGCACTCATCGGCATTGGTAATATAGAGGAGGGAAAAGACACAAATGAATTGAAGCAATAGAAAGATGTGGCAAACTATGCTTATTTAGTGCTTTATACTAAATTCCAAAACATGAAAAATTAAGGATTTCTAAATAGAACATCAGTTCTATTTAAGGGGGGGGGGGAGGCTGGATAATTTGGAACTCTAACTCCAGAGATAAATCTGTATAATCACTGGGGCAGGACCAGTAAAACTTAATGTTTGGCTTTTTGTGAAGAAACTATAGCTTATTGTAGCAATCTAGGATCTTGCCACATAAAATAGTTTCCACACTGCTTAGTAAAATGAAGAAAACATACAGATGAAAGCATGCTCCAAAAGTCAACCCACAGAGACTTGTCTCCCTCATAACTATGCCAAAATGGCATGGCAGGCATTGGGGTTGTAATCTACAAACCACTTAGTGCAGAATTCTCAGATTCAGTCTGTTTGGGTCCCATTTAATGGAAAAAAGCCGAGTCTAATTGCAAAGATAGATATCACTGCTATAATGCAACTACATCTACTGAATTGGCTAGAAACAAGAGTCCACCAACATTGACCAAGGGCGTACATTGACATACAGTGGTGTTTGTGTATTTTCCTCCAACCCCAGGTTGCTGGGGCTATAGGTTTGTCCCTTAAAAACGTTTAAGTAGTTTCAGTTAATTAATTTTGGATTTAAGTTTTGTCTTGTGTTTGTTGTGTTATGAAGATTTTTTAAACATTACAGTGTCCGATGGATCAAAGTATTAGCAATTTCTCATACAAAAGATTAATGAATTTTAAAAGCTGTTGTGATTATTAACATGCCAATATTTTTCAATAATTCTTTTTTTGAAAGTTATAAATCCGTACTGTACAACATCTCAAAGTTTCAATAAAACATTCAACTGTTTGAATCACTGAATTTCTAATTAATTCTGAACCCTTATACACAGCTCAAATTTACTTTTTCAAATAGATTTGAAAAACTACAATGCTAAATTTCAAGTTTGCTTCTGGCCTACTCTTAATAACCTAGGGGGCTGTGAAAAATATACCAGACTGCCTAGAGATTAATGTACTCCCATTTTTAGAAACAGTTTCAAAGGACAGGGTTATTTACCTAGACATCTGAGATAGATCCAAACTGGTATTTCAGATAGCATCCTCAAGCAGACACTTCTAAACACTAGCAATAAGTTCTGGGAATGAAGATCTCAGATGAATTATGGTTGCCAGCTCCAGGTGGAGATCTTCTGGGATTACAATTGATATCCAGGTGACAAAGATCACTTCAACTGGACAAAATGGCCACTTTAGTAGGTGGAGTCTAGGGTATTAAAATCCCTCCCTTCCCCAAACCCTGCCCTCTTCAAGTTCCAGCCCCAACCTGGAGCTGGCAGTCCTAACCATGAATTGGCTGCTTCCCACTGACCCATTAATCACAGAGGTAATAGCCAGCAGAATTGACTTCATAGCACATAGTGACAAAGAAATATTTGATGACTGCATGTGTTTGCAGTACATCTGAGGCAGCTGGAGATCCTGGAAGATGTTGTAGTTTCTGTGATGACCTGCTTCCTCATATGAACATATGAAGCTGCCATACTGAATCAGACCCTTGGTCCATCAAGGTAAGTATTGTCTTCTCAGACTGGCAGCAGCTCTCCAGGGTCTCAAGCTGAGGTTTTTCACACCTATTTGCCTGGACCCTTTTTAGTTGGAGATGCCAGGGATTGAACCTGGGACCTTCTGTTTACCAAGCAGAGGCTCTACCACTGAGCCACCGTCCCTCCCCTCAGACAATGCATGCATGGAAGGAATAATCAAACCTAAAACTTTCACTATATAACTTGGTCTTCTTGGCCACCTCTTCTAATTGTACTTCATTTTCATTTGACATCAGGGCTGTTTGATTGGATACCAAACCAGAGGGTCTGCAGTACAATGAGTCATACTTATTTTTGCTGGACTCATTGAATCAAGTCATGAAAATAATCTATTTAAATTTGATCGGATAATTCCATGATCATCCAATCAGGCCAGGAAAAAGGACTGAGATTTTTGAGAAACATAAGAGTTGGAGATACATTTTTGTATTTAGATGCTGTATAGTGATACATACAACATGGAGACCAGAGCAGTTCAATAGTCATTTCTCACAGGTAGTGCATATTGGGATCATTTCACAGGATTGAACAGACATTTAATGTGAATAGGTCATCTGTGCAAGTTTCTTAAGGCTGCGTCTTCAGATATCCTCAGCTTGGGGACTTGTCTACAAATAGATTCTATAATCATTAAACTTTCATCAGGAGTCACAAAGACATCACAAATTATTGTTCTGCAACAAATGCCTTGATGGAATGTTAAGCAATTGGAGAACAAGTAAACCATGGGTGGAGACAGATCATACTGTATCAGAGCTGATGATGATTTGAGAGATAGATGCTTGTTTTACTTTTGCAGGGAGGAGGAGAATTTTTTGCAAGTTTTCCTATTGTTAAAAAAAACCCTGCCAAACTCGTTTGACCAAAAAAGAAAAAGAGAGATAATTGATGTGTCTTTCAACCACTGTCAATGTTTTGAAAAACTCTTACCCATTACCAATCTGAAGAAGCTTTAAATCAAACTGAATCAGTTAGGTGCTGATATAAATGCTTAAATGGACCGAATCCATTTGAACTGGATAGTATCATGCCCTCACTTTTTACTCCAGTGGACATAATGCAGAAGATACCTGACTCCAGAGGTAAGTTGTCTTGGGTGGCCAGATTGTTAAAAATGTATACCTGACATTTCACTTTACTGGATAGGCAAAAATGAAAGGACAGCCATTAGCTTATGCAACAACTGGACTTTGTCAGTGAAATATGCAAGCTTCTTCTGAGTCTTTGTTATATCTGAAGAAGCCAAAAACAGTTCTAGAAAAAGGACATGAAAAAAATATGAAAAGGCAAAATGAGCACATGAAAAAAATGTAAATGGATAAGAACACTGTGGTGCCTTTAAACTCCAGTGCAATGTGTGTTATGTGTTAGAAATATAAGCTGGGTGGCAAATCCACCTATAAGCCTGAAGTGTTCAAAGCAAAAAACAATTATACAAAAAGTCAGGAACTTTCACCCCATCTCAACCCCTTCCCAAAAGATCCCATGCACATACTTGACCTATACCATTATGAATCATCTACAAATTAAACCTGGATTAGAAAAGAAAAGAGAAGTGGAATAAGAAGAAAGGGTCTTTCTATGCCCTCCCCTTTCCTCAATTAAAAGAGAGCACCTGTACACTGCAGTCCAAATTATGTTATCCAAATGACATCCACATGCACAGGCTTAAAGCTAAAAACCCTTTTGTCATCAGAAGAATCAAAAAGTCCAAAATCAGTGATTGGTTTCTTTTTTATACACACATATATACATATATATATATATATCTTGGAGTGAAGAGGATACAGATAGACCGGTGTCCTTATTTCAAACATTTATACAAGTAGGGATCTCTTTTGTGCTTTGAGTCTCAGCAACTGTGGAAATACTTCCTGTGACAGAGAAAGAAACACACGAAAAAAGAAATTTAGCAAAATAATAGACTGCTACTGAAGGAACAGAAAATACTTCAATATCATGACATTTATCTTTGGATTCAACCATATAACACTAACATGAAAAAGGCCCAGAATATTTGCTTGTCATTTAGAAGGTACAATGTAACATCTTGTTCCTATATTAATGAATGTGACTTAATCCTGTCAAATTGCACAGCAAGTAGGCAAGAAGAGGAACAGGGTTAGAAGTGTTCCTCAGAAGGCTTTGAAAAGAAAACAAGGGTGTCAGAAGTTTTTTTAGGCACTTGCCTTTGCTCAAATACATGCTGTGCATAAAAAGAATGCAGAATGTGCATTAAGCTAGGTTTTACAGCCCATGGTAAATTTCCATATCTGGGGGCAAGTGAGCTTTAAGCCTACCCAGAAGCAATTTCTTATGACTTGAAAGCCATGATTTCTAGAGAAGTTCAAAAGCACCCAGCAGAATCCACCATGAATTCCACTTACCTTGGTTACAGGCCAGGGGTCTCTGAAGAAATTTTGTCTAGCCCTTTGGAACTGTGCTGCCATGTTTGCTAATTTTTGCTATTATAAAGCCTTGAATGCTTTCTCTCATACACTGCTATGTTGCATGCATATGGGCTTTGTAGACTACAACAGCTGTGCACATGCACATACACAATTAACAGTTGCCAATGAAAAGCAATCAACAAATTGCTTCTGAATTTCTGTCCCTCCAAATCTTCCCACTCCCAAACTTTGGGGAGTTCTGATTAACCTCATTTCGATTGCAATATGGCAACATTTGTTTTCCCACTTCCATACAGACTAGATTTCCAACATTTGTAATAACTACACATTAGTATCTGCTATTGAGTGAGGTATCTTATGACCATGTGATCCCCCCCCCCTCTTGTTTATGTAAGCTATGCTCATTGGCAATCAGGCACATTGAAACACTAGACATTTCCCACCTGTATGTGATTATGTATATAATTGTATTAACATTCCTTTTTGTTGCTGTTGATAATGGAAAGATCCTGATGTGAGAGTTCACAAGTGCAGTAATGTGCATTGCTGCTTATTCATTTAAATGTTCTGAGATGTTAATTTTCAGTGTTTATACATACATCCTCCCTCCTCCTTTAAAAAAGAACACATTATTTTGGAAATGAGGAGAGGCAGAAGTGGCTTAATTGTGTGTGATTTCCCATCTGAGGCCTTGGAAGCACAGAACCTTTCTGCAAACTAAAAGGAACAATGTGTACTAGGATCTACATTAACACTGGAACTAACAAGTCAGGACTTCACATTAACTAAAAGGGATATAAATGCAATTGTGCACAACAGTGTGCCAACAGAAATTATACCAGTGGTTTAAGTTCACGATTGCTGGTTTTTATATCTCATATAAAGAGAGAGGGGAGGGGACTCATATGAATGAAATAAATGAAAAGTGCAGAAAGAACAAATTGCACATATGCCATTTCAGTAAGTAATTAGAGAAATTCTACATTTGAAATCAGAGGCCGGACAGAGAAGAAGGTGGGACTGAAAAACTGTGCAATGGTTTTTGGGGGAAATCTGCCCTCCCCTGTTAAGCAAGTGAAAGGATTAGATTGATGATGAGCAGCATACGAAAGCTTACATTCTGAATAAAACCTAATTGGTCTTAAAGGTGCACTTGTCTACTGCTTTGTTCTATAGCATCTGCTGGTGTTATTTATTTCTGTAACAAGTATATTGTTCATCCAGTTTGTGATGCAGATACAGAAAATGTATGTGTGAAAGCATGTGAGGCCAGTATAAAATAGCAGCCATGGTAGCACAAAAGTGGACCAGCTGGAATCCTAGAGAAGCTGTATAGATTCCACAGGTCTTCCCACGCTTAGTCAGGAAGTGCCTCTCCTGTTAGACCCTAATTCTTAATCCCAGATATGCTGAGGCTGGCTGCTGTTACTCACTGTGCAGAGAAAGAAAGTCATCCCATGCTCAAAAGCAGTCTGATTTTTAAGATCATATTATCCAGGGCTGAACCCCACATTACATAAAGCTTTCAGGGCTCAGCCCTAGCTCAAATTGAGGTAAGGCTAGATCCAAAATAGGGTTGCCAGATATCCAGGATTCACTTGGGCAGTAGAAGAAGTGCCTGATTTGTCCAGTATCCAGAACAGCATTCATATAGTATTGTTACTGACAGCTCCCTAAAGGCTCCAAATTTCCCTTTTACTTCCCAGTCTAGCTGCTTTGGTCTTTGCCCCCTGCAGACAGCAGCACCAGCCCCCACCCTTCCATGTAGCTGACTGCCCATTCTCTAATCAGCAGGTCAGCAACCCAGCGCACCTGCGCCTGACGAGCGCTCCTCATACATCTGACCGCCAGCATGCTCATCAGCAGGGCAACAGTCTATGCACTGTCTGGTTCTGGACCCAGGGCAGTCCTTGGCTGTCTGGTCACGCTCGCTGGTTGGTGTCCAGGATGTCCAGGAAATTTTCCTCCCAATAGCCTCTTGTGTACAAGAATTGGTCTTTGGAAATCTGGCAACCCTACAAATAACCCCAGCTAGAATCAGTTAGATTCATGATAAGCAGTTCTTGAACACTATTCCCAGAGTGCAAGATGATGGGGAAGAAGTGAAGTTAATTCAGAATCAAATTCACACAGTAACAATAGATCATACATTTACATTAGGTCATTATGCATTTTTCTTTCCATTGAGAAAACTGTCAACTTGTACCGACAACTGGCAGTCTTGATTTCTTCCTTGCACCTAAGGTTGTATTTAAGTGGCATAGCTAGATTTGGATCCAGTAGCACCTTAGAGAGCAGGAAGATTTCCAGGTTTAGGTCTGAAGGGAGATTTCACTCTTGAACACTTATACCCTGAAAATGTTTTAGTCACTAAGGTGCTACTGAACTCAAATCTAGCTCTTCTACTGCAGACCAACACAGCTACCCTGTGAAACTATTAAGTGGCATATTTCACCCTTGCTCTATTGTGACTTACATTAGATGACTGCGGAATTATCTTCATATGGTGGAAAAGAGCTGATCTATCACTAGACTTGGTTTTCCACCAATAAAAACCAAAGGAACTAGGGATTTTGTTGATGGAATATAGTGCAATTAGCTTTTCTTGATGACGATGATGAGATATATGCAACTTTATTGCTGGGTTTCTGTTCCACTTTCTCATCACACTATCTACATTTTGCATTCTCCTCCTCCTTTCCTCTCAGTTCAGCTGGCTTCCTCTTCCCCCTGGCTAAAGAGGGAGTTAAAGATCAAGAGAGAAGGGAAGGAGATGAGGTAATCTGACAAATTATTGTAGCAGTGGTAGCAGCCTCAGGCCATGCAAGGTTTCTGCAACCAGAAGAAGTACTCCTGACCTGGACAGCCCTGGCTAGCCCAGTCTTGTCAGATCTTGGAAGCTAAGCAAGGTCAGCCCTTGCTAGTATTTGAATGGGCGACCACCAAGGAATACCAGGGTTGTGACACGAAACCAGGCAATGGTGAACCGCCTATGAACGCCTCATGCCTTGAAAACCCTTTGAGGTCACCAGAAGCTTTGACTTGCTAGCAACAACAACAGTGGAATACTACTGCAGATAGGCTTGCCGACAAGCCTAGAGAAAAATGGTCTGTTCTTTTAAGACATTGGATGCCACAAAAAGCTTCAGCAGCTCATTTCCACACAGAACATTTCCCCCAGGTCTGTTGACAATCCTAACTGAAAATATCCTCCAAAGACTGTTTGATATCACCTTTTTATTGACCCAAGAAAAACTACAGGTCCCCCCCCCCTTTTTATTATTTTTATCAATTGTATGGGGAAACCACAGTCTTTAAAATCACAGTAGCAAAACAAGAGAGTTTGTGGGAGACAAACTAATCATAATACCTGTAATTAAGGCTATTAACAAAAGTCAGTACAAAGTTTACAACAATATCACACTAGAATATAATAGAAACAATGCATTAGTAATCCTGCAGTCAATATAACATATATATAATCCAATAGGAAAAAAACTTCCACAGCATCCATTCCAAACTCTCAGAGGTAAGTCATCAAAAACAGATCTTCATAAAATCCTAGGTACTCACCACAGCCTTCTTACAGTATTTCTTTAAGGAACCCCAGGACTACATTAGACCAGGAGACTTATATATCCAAAAGGACCAGCGGAGGACCATAAGCACAACAATTATTTCAATTCAAAATGTTCTTTTGCAAGAGCTCTGGTCCAGTACCTGTAGTCTCCCTGGTAGAAGAAATTCACAATGGAACAATAAGCCCTCTCTCAATGCATATACAGCCCCTGCTCATTTCCAATAGGCTCTGCATTCTTCATGGAGGTGCCTGATTTGCCTATTGCTTATTTCCAATACTGCGTACTGGGAATGAGCAGTGGCTGCGCATATACATTGAGAGAAGGTTTATAGTTCCATTGTGAATTTCTTCTACCAGGGAGACCACAGATACTGGACCAGAGCTCTTGAAAAAGAAAATTTTGAATCGAAATGATTGTTGTGCTTATTATTCTTCCTCCAGCCCTTTTGGATATATAAGTCTCCTGGTTATCGTAGTCCTGGGGTACCTTAAAGAAATACTTGAAGAAGACTGTAGTGAGAACCTAGGACTTTATGAAGCCCTGTTTTTGATGACCTTTTGTTAATAGCCTTAATTTAAATTTATTATGATTAGTTTGTCTCCCATGGTCTCTCCTGTTTTCCTTGGGTTCTCTGCTGGTCAGTTAGTCTTTGTGGTAAACATTCTTTTCTGAGATGCTTCTGCCAACCTAATAGTATTTAGTAGATGGCTGGAGGGAAAGAAAAAAAACCTGCTTGGGTTTTGTTTCTTAGCTCCATTCTTTCCTTTAGAACCTCAGCTTTTGCTGATCACTATTTAGTTCAGGGGTGCCAAACATGCTGCCCCGGGGGCCGAATCAGCCCCCTGGAAGGTTCCTATCAGGCCTCCGAGCAACTGGTTGTTGTCTGTTTCCTCTTTCTTCCTGCCTCTGCATAACAGCTTGCTTTGCAAGGCTTGCTCAATCACACAGGAGCAACAGAGCAAAACCTTTATTTTCTCCAATTGGCTGAGGCTCCTTCCTTGGGGACAACGGGGTAGAGGTAGAGCTTGCTTTGCCAGGCTCTCTCAATTGTGCAGCAGAGGTACTGAATCAAGCATCTCTTCTTTCTATTGGCTGAGGCTCCTCCCCCTCCTTGTCCCTTGGGGAAGGAAGGAAAGAGCCAGAGCTTCTTTTCTCCAGTTCCCTGGATCCCATGGAAGAAATACAAGGAAAGCACCTTTAAGACCAATGAGTGCTAATGTTTTGTTGTTGTTCAGTCACACAGTCGAGTCTGACTCTTCGTGACCCCATGGACAAAGTCATGCCAGGCCCTCCTGTCTTCCACCATCCTCTGAATGCTAATGTTTTAAGCATGTTTTATTTTAAGGGGTTTTTTTTAAAAAAAGAAATCTTTAATTGTGTTTGTCTGTGTCCTTTATAAAGTTTACATCGCTGCTATCTAATCTTAAACAGGTACTCATATGGCCCAGCCCAACATGGCCCGGCCCAACAAGGTCTCATTTATATCAGATCCGTCCCTCATAACAAATGAGTGACACCCTGGATTTAGTTCCTTTGGTTAGCTGGATATATTTCTCTAAATCCTGGCCTCTACTTAGTTTTTAGCCCAGATTTGTTCTTGATCAGTCTTCTCCTCATTTCCTTTTGTTCACTCTCATAAGTTGTTGCACTGTGTATAATAAGATTGCTCTTATTCATTATCATTTGTTTTCCTCTCAATATTTTCAAGTTCTAGGTTCTCCCTGTAATTTCTCTCTCTGATTCTTCTTGCTATTTCTTTTAGTGATTTTGTTTTCTCTTCTAGCCACCATGAAGACTGTGACAATAAAGCTTTTATGCTTCCTTCCTCCTGTCATTTTCTCAAATTTAAAATTCATGATATTTATCCTCTTTCTTACAAATTGTTGCTCTATCTTCTCCTTGAAACTCCTTTTCTATTTGATTTTCCTCAATGAATAAGTTTTCTGCTTTTCCTCTTGCCTCCTATTTATTTAAGATTTAATTTTTCTCCCTTGTCATGGCATTTGTGTTCATTCTTTGGCTGGATATTTGTACTCAGTCTAGTCACTAGTAATACTCTATTCTTGCTTTTACTTTCAGCAGTTCAATTTCTGACTGTGAATTTCCTTTTTATCTTCCCTTTGTTAATTTTATTCTGCCCTTTTCTTGTATAAGCTTTGAGGGGGAGGGATGTTTTCATTTCATAAATTTAAAAAGCAGATTATGAAGTAACACAGGAAAAGGGGAGGGGCTTGGTAAGGGGTAAGAGGAATATGCATGCAAATATTCAAGAATATATTAAAAGGCTCTCATTTGCACACCCAGAGCCTATCTGAAAGTATATTTTCCCCTGTGAATGGTGCTAAAATGAACACGAGAGGACAAGACAGTGTAGGAATGTTTCACTCAACATTAAGTGTGGCTACTGTTTACCAAAATTTGTTAAATAGCTTCAAAAGCTGGTTAAGGAGAGAATCAGGTTAATCATGGTTCACAGTGCACATGTGCTAGCCTGTTCTCAACCCATGTAAGGTAGAAGACCGGACATATGGAAGATATGCCTATACCTTTTTTCTTGACTGTGGTTAAGTATACTTCAATGCTTACTTATGTCCTGGCCTTAAGAGGAAGCAAGTGAATCAGGATTTGGGTCAATGATTGTGCATGCATGCTTAGGATTACTTCTTGGGCAAGAGAGCTTACTAACTGTGTAAGTGGCATGAAAAAGTAATAGAAAATGTTCTTTCTATTTTCTATATTATTGGTTGTAAAAAATGTCTCCTATATAGCAAAAGGGGTCAACATGCAGATGATACTAAACTTTATCTCTCCTTTTCATCTGAGTCCAGGGAATGGATGTACAGTTTCTCAAATCATGGGGGATTAGATAAAACTTAATCCAGACAAAATTGAATATGTTGTGGATAGGTGTTAAACCTGACCCAGGAAGGGGTTAGCCTGAAATAGTATGCTCCTGTGCTTCTTTCTGAAGCTATCCAGGTGTCAGAGGTGGCTTTTCAAAGAGAGGGTTTTTTTAAATTTCACTAGTCCTTTTAAAACTAATTTCTAATGTTCTATTAAATTGTGAATGTAATGTTTTAGCCTCTCATCTATATGCTTCAACAACCATATCAAGTGAAAGCTGCCTTAGGTCAGTCTTAAAGTAGAAAGGCAAAATATTAAATATTGGCATTTGTTATGAAAGGGAAGGATATAGCAGTAGTGACAACTTTTTAAAGTTCTTATCTTGTGTCTTTAAGAGCAATATGACATGCAGAAATGCCAAGAGTAGGCAAGGCTTTTCCTGGTATAAGATAAAGCAATAGGAAAAGCTTAATCTGTTTAATGTCTATAAGTCAGGCTGCTATGAAAAGCACTCAAGTAAATGAAAAACAGGGTAATTTTAGGATCCATTGTTTCTGTTGCTCATCCCCAGTCAAGCAGACAGATATGGCCCTATGGTGAGCAACCCACAGCTTTGTCTTGGAGGTGTATTTGCTCCTCCATCCACATCCTATGGTTCAGTATCATATCTAATAGCAAAATGTGCCCCAATCTGTGGATACTCAAACCCATGGATCATGGTGCTTTACACCGAATTAATTGTTTTCAACAAGCTTGGGGGACTCCCCCTCCCAGGTTTGCAGAAAAACTTGAGAACTTGAAAAGGGGCAAGAGTTCCCTCAGAATTCTCCCAAGTTGTCTGCACAACCATGGCTAAACACTTTTGCTGCAGGAGAGCAAGGAAGAAATTGCTGTCGCAGCTGTTAAAGGGACATCCTGAAGACAGGAGGAGCTGAGAGGAGGTCAGGTTGAAGCCTGGACACTGGGTGCCTTCCAGTTAGTTTCTTCCTGTTTCCCCCTACCACTCTAGCTGTGGGGAGGAGGAAAAACAATGAGGGGTGGCAAGGAGCGAGCTTGCAAAGGGCCTCAAAGGTGGTGAAGGGGCTGTGCTCTGGATGCTGGAGGGGGGAAGAGCAGTGGCTATGCCAGTGGGTGGGATCAAGGTAAGTAATAGGGAGAAAGAGACAGAAAGATATAAAATGGGATAGGAAGAGAGAGGAAATTACAGTCATGCAGAGAGGACATAAGGAATGACAGTAGATTTACTTTTACAGGCTTCCCAAGCTCCTGCTGGAGGCGGGGTTTTCCCTGATTTCAGGGCCCCCAACCCGCTGGCATGGAGTGGGCTGCTAGGGGGATCCCCGCCCCAAAAGAGCTCCATCATGCGCAGTGCATGCAGCACAATGACATCACCCAAAAGTCCCCCACTGGCAGCTGGTGGGGACTTGGTTGCCCCACTTTTACATGTAGTAGAGAGTGGGTAGGAAAAAGAGAAACTGAGATAAGATGTAGGGGAGAGAGGAAGAAGCAGAGAGAAAAGGATGTTTGCCCCTGCAAGTTTCTTGCTAATCCCTGCTTGTATATTCTAATAGCCAAGTCAACCAAATCTGACAGAACATGAATCTGGAGAATGGAACTGAGAATGGACAACAAAGTTTCCTACAAGCCTGTAAAATCCTACATGTTTGCAGAAAAATCTGAAATCTAACAAAAAGGGAAATACATTGTGGGGTTAATCCCCTCAAAATTATTAAAGGAGTACCTGTAGCTTTAACAAAGAGATGTCCATGGCCATTACAAGGCAACCACAACAGCCTTGGTTTCTGTAAAAGGCAGGGGGAGGGGCAGGGCCCTTACACAGATTGTTTGTTCTTTGTGGGAAGACTCTTCAGGACCAGGCCTAGCAGGAACCACTGTGCACTTGATCCCACTACGGCTGGCATGCAGGAGCAGGCCAGGTAGGCAGCCTCCTAGGGTGCCACCTGGCCACAGGGGTGGGGGGTGGGCGCCTTATCCCCATTTGTGCTGTCCCTGTTGTGCACCAGACCTGCATACCATCCCTGTTCTGAGGTGAGCAAACATGTCACATACCCCACCCAGCCCCTTCTGGATCTGGAGGGGGCTGAGTGGGGTGTGTGGCATGGCTTATTTGCTTGCCTTGGAGACATTTGGAGCAGCTCTGAATGTCTCCAAGTCAAGCAGATGTGCCATGTGCTCTGCCCAGCCCCTTCCAGGTCCAGAGGGCGCACAGTGCTCCTGCACAGCTCTCCTGGGCTAAGCGGGGACTGCAAGACAGCATGAGCCCCTTGCCTGAGGGGCCAGAAGTGCCAGCACTGCTGCTAGATCCCACACAACTTCCATAACTCACCTAGATCTGGTTGCTTACTAATGTTCAACAGCAGCCACCCACAAAAGCCAGTGTGGTGTAATAGAGTTTCAGACTAGGAACTTGAATCCCCATTCTGCCCTTAAAAACTCACTGGGTGACGTTGGGCTAGATACACAGTTGCAGTTTACCTTTCCACCAGGGCTGGATTAGCTATTAAACCTCTCAGTGGGTTGATGGCTTCTGCCCCACTCCTGTGGCAAAAGTGCTGAGCTCACTCACCTGAGACAAGACGAGATGGAGAGGCAGCACCTGGCCTGCCCAAGGTGAGACAGGTCCTCCTGAAGCAGGACAGGGGAGGTAATGCATGGCCCACCTGAGGCAAGATAAGGTATAGGAGATGGTGCCTGGACTGGTCCACCTAAGGTGAGGGGGAGGCTGCAGCTAGCTAGACCTGCCCAAGGTGAAGGGGGAGGAGGTGCTTAACTCAGTCTGCCTGAGCCCAGCTGAAATCAGGAAAGAAGCATCCACCCCCTACCTGAGGCATGGGAAGTAGTGTCTAGCTCATCTGAGTCATGTGTGAGGCAACAAAAGTGGCACCCAGTCAATTTGTTAGGCAGGCTTCCTCTTCCTTCCTCCCCACCTCCTCCCTTTGGGAGAGCAGAGCAGAGTCAGGCAGACCACCTTCCTCTCTCTTTCTCTAATTTGGTGGGAGGTGGGGCCATGAGGCTGGAGAAGGGGTCTGCTTTCCAGAGTGTTTCATTCTACTCCTGCTCCCAGGTTTTCCCTGAAGATAAGATGGTAGAGAAGAGAATGACATAAGCTACTTTGAGTCCACATTGTGGAAAAAGGTGTAGTATAAATAAAGTGTGTGTATGAAGATTGGGGGCAGATAAAAGTTAGGTTGGTGTGTGAGTGGGAAAGAGAGAAGGAAACAGAGAGAGGTCAGGATATGGGGGTTTGTCAGGATGAAGCAAAGAGTTGGGGAAGATGATACGAGGGGAAATGAGGTTCCCCCTTGCAGGTTGCCCACTGTGCACCTGGGTGTGGGCCTGGGAACTCATGTTGTACCTGAGGGGAGGCTGCCAGGGGTAGGAGAGAAGGGAAAGCTATAAACAAGGGTGCAGGTAACAGTAACTTGACTGATGGTTGGGAAGGTGACAGAAAAAGGGGAGACACAATTCAGGCTCGCAGGGAAGACATATTAAGATGGTTAGTCTGTCTGTAGCAGAAAAAAAGAGCAAGAGTCCAGTAGCACCTCAAAGACTAATAACATTTGTGACAGGGCATGAGCTTTTCTGAGTCATTGCTCACTTCAGATACTGAAAAAGAGAGCAGTGACTCACAAAAGTTCATACTCTGCTACAAATTTTCTCAGGGAAGTGAAAGAGGAAATTGGGAGGGGGAAATGATATGTATGCCCCTACAAGTTCTTGTGGGTTCCCACTTGTCACACAGAAACAGAGTTCATTATATATATATATATATATATATATATATATATATATATAATAAAACTGTAGTACTTCATTAAAAATCATGCCACTTTGAATGCAGCTACCACATTTTCAATGCTTTATGAGTCATAACACGACATTTAGAGTATGCCTTTACAGGAACATTACAGAAGGAAACATTTTGGGTATTCTGCTTAAGTAGACTTCAAGTATCCAAAACTGGTGAAGTGTAGCATATCCAGTTGTATATAGAATTGTTTGACTGAAAAGAAACAGAAGGTCATACAATTTAAAACTCTGCATTGAGACAGAATCTTAGAAATTCTGTCACAACTGAAACATTACAACATGTAATCAAAGTGCAAGAAACAGGAAGAAAAGACATGCAGATGTAGCAAAGATACAATTGTCTAAAGGGCAAGGAATAGGGTTAATAAAGCAAGTACAGGAGTCTCACACAATAAAGCTGTGCAAAGGAAGAAAAAATTAATGGAAGAAAGCTGTTCAGCAGATGAATATTAATAACAATGTGCCATGTAGCATTTTGCAGTGGTGGTCAAATAAGTGGCCAAGGAGACAGCTGTCCATAGGAGATTGTATGGAAACATTTTCTTATTCATGATTTCTCATATTTCTGATCATATATTTAAGATTCTTCTCACCAGATTAACTGATACTACAGAAGATGGGCCCCTCACAGAAGATGGGAGCCCCTTCTTTATCCCTCACAGTAGCTTAATGTTTGATGAATGTTATGTGTTTTCATACTAGTCCATATGGTCTTGGTGGATTAAAGATCTATTCTGACCCCAAATACATCTGAGGATGAAATGAAAATGCAATTGTAAAGCCTCATCATGAAATAGTTTCCTTTTCTTCATAGTGTATTTCACCCTCTCCATCTGTCACCAAGCATGTTTCAGGGTACAAAACAGCTTTCTGAAACTAATGGGCCAGTGATGAATATATACATTTAAATTAATCAAATAAAACTTCACATACATACAGTATGCTTGTTTCTATCTGTTTTTGGCTGCAAAACTGAGTCTGTTAAGTGACAAAATTCCACACATTTTCTATCAAGATCAACCAAATTAAGCAAGAGTTACATGTGGTGGGGAAAAGGTAGGCTACAGCCTTAAACCAAAACACATAGCATTAATTCTGCAGTACTAAAAATGATCATAAATAATGGAGCTTTAAAAAAATACCATTAAAGTACTGCTCCAGAACTACCCTAGATCCTGCAGTTATTTATAAGTCAGTCTTTCCTTTTCTAATTCCACTAACAGGCATGGTAGGAAGATGGGATGGTGTATCTTCCACATGGAGATAGGGTCTTGTGGTTTCCCCATTGCTGGTGCAGCTATAGTTCAAGTACCACAGCAACAGGGCCTCCCCATGGCAGATTTCTTGCAGTTTCTCTGTCCCCAGAAGTGGCCTCCCCTCCTCCCCTGGGCAACATGGGCTTTTGCATTTAAAAAAAAATCAACCCAAGAGTATTGTTATATCAATATAGTATTGTAATGATAGGTGTAGTAGGTTCTCTGAATTCCCAGCTTTCATTTTAAAAAGAAAAAGGGATAATTACATTTTTAAAATGCAAGCTGGGAATTCAGAGAATTGCTACACATGTTGTTGCAGTAGTATAACAATGTAACAATATTCTAGTGCTGATTTTGTTTTTTGGTTTTTTTTAAAAAAAGCCCTCGGGGCAAGGGAACAAATGGCTGCCATGGTGACAGGGTCAGAGCAAATGACTGCCATGTGGACCAGATCATTCAAACTTACCCACAATGTGGCCATCCAGGCTTTACTGTGATATTTCCCAAAACTTCAGAGCAAATTAAGTTTGAGAAAGATCAGGGAACAGCTGAAGAAACCTCTGGAGGTGAGTGAATGAACCACAATGCTGTGGGAAAGCAGGAAAAATCCTGCTTCCCCAAAGCATTGAACTTGAGCAGATATCCCCATGGAAGACCTCAGAAAGTTTTCATATATCTTTTTCAAGGTTGCTTGCAAACTTCAACAAGTATGGAAAAATGTTCAGGGTTGGGAGTCTACAACATCTGTTCATGTGAAGGCATTTTGAAAGCATAACTTTAACCAATGAAGGTTTGCTTTAAAATTATTTGAGTGGCTAGTAAGGAGAATTCTGCACTTTGCCTAGCAGCTGGATGGCATCTTAAAGGGTGGTGTCAGTCTTCACAGGAGTAACTTTAAATTGTACATGAGAAATCCATATATATATGAAGTACATATAAAGTACATGAAATATCTATATCTATATCTATCTATATCTATATCTATCTCTCTCTCTCTCTCTCTCTCTCTCTCTCTCTCTCTCTCTCTCTCTCTCTCTCTCTCTCTCTCTCTCTCTCTCTCTCTCTCTCTCTCTCTCTATATATATATATATATATATATATATATATATATATATATATATATATATATATATATATATATATTTCATGTACTTTGCATGAAACCCTAAGCAATTACAGAGAGAATTACTACAGTGAAGACACAACACTGCTGAATTTCTTATTTATGTAGTAGATCAGTAGGAGGAAGGTTCTTGGAGTTAGCTTTGAGTAATTTAAAGAGGTTAACACAAAAGTGGGAATAGTTAAGCATTACAGCAGAGAAGGCTGGAAGGCTCAGAATAAATTTAGCCAATCAGAAAGCAGAATCTGACCATTTCCTGGCTGTTGTAGTTTATTTACCTATGGGCTGGGAATCCACCTTCTCCTCTACTAGTTGTTCTGGGGTCATCTCCCTCTGAGGGACATTAGGCATGCTTTCACTTTGACTGCCTGGACTGACCATCTCTTGATCTTTCTCATTCTGCATCTGTGCATAAACATTAATCCCCGGAATCTTCCTAAAACATTAACAGAAACCATCATTGGTGGGTATGCTATGGAGTTCTTGGGATCATGTTTTCACATCTGAAAGATGTACAGAAGAGTAAAAAGCAAGCATTCATACCTTTTGAATTTGTAGATTACAAAGACTGCCAAGCCCACAAACACCACGGAGAGCAGCATCAACATGGCTGAACCACTGTGGCTAGGTGTGACATCTATGAGAGGGGCTGCAAAATGTTAAAGAGAACTTTAGAGCAGGGGGACTGCCAACAGCAGCTGTTACTTGCATTTTGTTTCCAGTCTTTATTTAGGTCTGTTCTTCTTGTTCATGCCAAACAGTTCTTGAGTATTTGGCAGCTCATTCACAAGCCTTTCCCAATCAACACTTCTCCTTAGACCCAGATAAATAAATTGAGGTATCATAAAGCACACAATTACATAACCATACACAGAATTTACAGAATGAATGCCTTTCCTAAGTAGTCATTTTTTATATTTTGTCATTGGAATTTTTTTTTTTAGTATGAAGGGTGTTTCGATTTTGGAAGAGTTAGAAACTTAATTGCGATACCGACTGTTATGAAAACTCCCAATTCTTGTTTATAGCTGACTTCTCCTTTTGGTCTGCACAACAACCCTGTCAGGTAGGTTAGGCTGAAAGTCTGTGAGTGGTCTGAACTCACAGTGTGAACATAATAACATAAGAGAAGCCACGTCGGATCAGGCAATGGCCCATCCAGTTCAACACTCTGATCACACAATGGCCAAAAAAAACAGGTGCCATCAGGAGGTTGATCAGTGGGGCCAAGATACCAGAAGCCCTCACCCTGTGTGGACCAAAGCAGGAGGCAAGCAACCTCAGCAGTGTATAACGACAGTAATCCAGCCTACAAAGCAGCCATTTTATCCAGGGGACCTGATCTCTGCCATCTGGAGAACAGTTGTAATTCTGAGTGATCTCCATACTCATCTGGAAAGTGGAAACAGTAGTTGTCCAAAGAGAAGTGGCTGGCTTGGAAGGTGGAGTCTATGGTCTTGTACCTGTCTGAGGTCCCAACTCTCCCCAAACCTCATCTCTTAAATATCCAGGAATTTCCCAACCTGGAGTTGGCAACCATATATCCTTCCCAGCAACTGTAGCAATGTTATTACACAGAAGACAGAAGTTCATTGAAGAGCTGCCATTTTATCTAGGGGACCTGATCTCTGCCATCTGGAGAGCAGTCGTAATTTTGAGTGATCTCCAGCCCTCACCTGGAGAGTAGCAACAGTGGTTCCCCAGGAGGAAGTGGCTGGTTTGGAGGGTGGAGTCTATGACATTGTACCTGTCTGAGGCCCCACACCTCTTCAAACCCCACCCTCTCCAGGCTCTACCCCTCAAATATCAGGAATTTCCCAATCTGGAGTTGGCACCCCTCTCTCTTTCCCAGCAACAGTAACCATGTTCTGGAGAGTGGTTATCATTTTTAAGTGATCTTCAGCCCTCATCTGGTGAGTGACAATGCTTTCGCAGTAGGAAGTGGTTGGTCTGGAGGGTGGAATCTATGGCATTGTATCTCTCCAAGGTCCCCACCCACCCTCAAACCCCACCCTCGCCATGCTCCACCCCTCAAATCTCCAGGAATTTTCTAATGTGGAGTTGGCAACTATATGTCCTTCACAGCAGCAGTAACAGTGCTATTACAGGGCTTTTTGTGTAGAAAGGCAGGGCAGGGCTTTTTTGTGTAGAAAAAGCCTAGCACAAACTCATTTTCATATTAGGCCACACCCCCTGACATCAACATTGTTTCACACAAGGTTTTTTTTGTAGAAAAAGCCAGCAGAAACTCATTTGCATATTAGGCCACACCCTCTGATGCCAAGCCAGCCAGAACTGTATTCCTGTGTGTTCTGCTCAAAAAAAGCCCTGGGTCTAGGGGTTTGGCTGGGCATTGATGAGTCAGTCAGGACACCTGTTCAACTGTCTGCACTCTCCATGAACTGTTTTTTACTTCAGAACACAGAGCTGCACCAGAAGTGGGGGATGGGATGGAAACAGGCAGCAGGATGCCAGGCACACAGCAAAGCTTTACCCCATTGGGAAAACACATTTTACCCCTTTTCACCCACTGAGGGTCAAATTTCTAAACATCCCTTCTTAGTGGGCATTGATGTCATGAAAGGAATGCACTCCCCAAATTTTGGGTTTCTAGATCCAGGGGTTTGGTTTGGGTGTTGATGATCTGTCAGGATACTTGCTTTTATATATATATAGATGTTAAATGTCAGAGTGTATCATATTTCACAGTACTGTCAGTACCTTTGTGGAGCTGATACTTGCATGCACAGTTCCAAACTCCAAATATTTAATGGCATAATACAGACAAAAGTTATTCAAGGACCACATTCCCAGTTATGATGACTCTGAACTTGTCCTGACCTTGAGCATCAAAGCTAAAGGATGTGGTTGGTAACAAGTAGGTATGGACAGATATAACTGCATTGCCAGATCAAATTTTGCAGAATCTCTGGTCAGAAAATACATCTACTTCTCATGGCCAATTCACTTCTGCCTCACACTATTATCAAGGCTTTTTTGTAGCAGGAACTCCGTTGCATATTAGGCCACACACCCCTGATGTAGCCAATCCTCCAAGTAGGCCCTATAA
This sequence comes from Heteronotia binoei, assembly GCF_032191835.1. NCBI lineage: Eukaryota > Metazoa > Chordata > Lepidosauria > Squamata > Gekkonidae > Heteronotia > Heteronotia binoei. Next base: position 70,353,670 of record NC_083228.1, on the reverse strand, counting down.
GAAAAGCCCTGTAAATTCTTGGAGGATTGGCTACCTCAGGGGTGTGTGCCCTAATATACAAAGGAGTGAGCAGTGAAGTGGCCAAGTTTGCGGATGACACTAAATTGTTCAGGGTGGTGAGAACCAGACAGGATTGTGAGGAACTCCAAAGGGAACTGTTGAGGCTGGGTGAGTGGGCGTCAACGTGGCAGATGTGGTTTAATGTGGCCAAGTGCAAAGTAATGCACATTGGGGCCAAGAATCCCAGCTACAAATATAAGTTGATGGGGTGTGAACTGGCAGAGACTGACCAAGAGAGAGATCTTGGGGTCATGGTAGATAACTCACTGAAAATGTCAAGACAGTGTGCGTTTGCAATAAAAAAGGCCAACGCCATGCTGGGAATTATTAGGAAGGGAATTGAAAACAAATCAGCCAGTATCATAATGCCCCTGTATAAATCGATGGTGCGGTCTCATTTGGAGTACTGTGTGCAGTTCTGGTCGCCGCACCTCAAAAAGGATATTATAGCATTGGAGAAAGTCCAGAGAAGGGCAACTAGAATGATTAAAGGGCTGGAGCACTTTCCCTATGAAGAAAGGTTGAAACGCTTGGGACTCTTTAGCTTGGAGAAACGTCGACTGCAGGGTGACATGATAGAGGTTTACAAGATAATGCATGGGATGGAGAAAGTAGAGAAAGAAGTACTTTTCTCCCTTTCTCACAATACAAGAACTCGTGGGCATTCGATGAAATTGCTGAGCAGACAGGTTAAAACGGATAAAAGGAAGTACTTCTTCACCCAAAGGGTGATTAACATGTGGAATTCACTGCCACAGGAGGTGGTGGCGGCCACAAGTATAGCCACCTTCAAGAGGGGTTTAGATAAAAATATGGAGCACAGGTCCATCATTGGCTATTAGCCACAGTGTGTGTGTATATATAAAATTTTTTGCCACTGTGTGACACAGAGTGTTGGACTGGATGGGCTGTTGGCCTGATCCAACATGGCTTCTCTTATGTTCTTAGGAGTTCCTGCTACAAAAAAAGCCCTGGCTATTATTGTAAATCCAGTTTGCACGACTCATTACTCTCCAAAACAGCACAATCAACCATTGTGACTTGCCGAATGCTTCATAACTCATCCTGCATACATATAACATTTTTGTAATCTCAGGAAAGCAGCAAAAATGGGAAGTTTAGAAAATCCTGGTCCCTGTGGACTGTGTTCAACTTCATTGATCTCAAATTATAAACAGTTCTGTTAATAGTTATAAACAATTATAAACAGTTATAAACAATTAAATGGCACATCAAATAAATATCCCATTGCTTAAAACGAAATGGCAGATTATACTATAGAACTGGGTTTTATGGAGAGCTGATTTTGAAGACTGTCTGGAGGAGGACTGCCTACTTTGATATTAACCAACCTCCTAGATATGATCAGTTCCTCAAGCCCTGCTCTTTGTGATGTCACTTTCTAAAGTGAGGTGGGTGAATACTAGAGCCAGAGCATTTTCAGTGGTAGCACCTCAGTTATTTAATACTCTTCCCCCAGAAACTGCCAAGTGAAAAAGCTTTTTGTCTAAGGATTTCCTATTAAACTATAGAAGGATCTCTCTAAAATTCTTCTTCTTCTTCTTTTGGCAGGGGCTTTTTTACACCACCATTTCTCCTACTTTTATCCCATTATGTTGGATGCTTTTTCACTTGCTCTTTTACAGTATCATTTAATTTTAATTCATTGTATAAGGTTTTTTTTCTAATTGTAAAAGATTTTCTGTCAGCTACTTCAAAAATAATAAATCAAGAAGCAGCCCATACATGGCTCAAACAAGACAAGTTACAATTGATTCAAGTTGCAGCAGACAGATTGAAATGGGAGCCAAGATAATGGATTATATTATGCCAGTCACCTTCATTGGCTGTTCTAGATAAAATTTAAAAGACTGGTTTAACATCTGAAACCCTGAACGGTCTGGACCCAGGAATGTTTAAAAGGCTGCTTACTTCAAAATGAATCTGTTCATGTGTTATGATCTTCTTCATAGACCTTCATAGAATTTTAGTGAGTGCCCAATGTGGGAAAAGTCTTCTGAATGCTAAAATTATGTGACCCCATTCCCAATAAAATCATCCTACTTCATCCCTGGAGGTATATAGATGCATTCAAAGCCACATTCTTTAGAAAATTATCTTATAGGCTCTACCATTCAATGGAATTATTTAAATAAAACAATATTCCATTGTATAATTGACATTGCAATGAAGTATAAAAATGTAATGACACAAGAAATACTTTTTTTATATATGGACTTTGACTCTTGGACAGGTATGTAACGTAGATGGAGTGGGACATGTTCGGGTAATACACTCCAAATCTTTAGGCATTATGGAAAATGTAGGCAATTGAAATAACCAAAACCCTAGAGTTTGTTTGCATATGCCAACATTTAGCTTTGGGGGATTTATATTTTTTAAAGAAATTAGGTCATTTAAAAAGTGACAGCTACCTATTAGGATAACAATTTCAGCTAATTGGTGATAGAATTAAGGCAGAATTTCTACTTACCTCCTGTAGTTTTTTGCAATGTTATGAAGAGGGCATGCAGATATCTGTTGTGCCACTAATTGGCTATAGGAACTCACAGTCATAATCCCAAGAGAAGCTATTAGTAAACCTGGTTTAGAAAATGTTTCAAACAAGGACTCTTCCTTTGTGCTATTTAATAGAATGTTGTTCACTGTATATGCCCTTTCCAGAGCTCAATGTCCTTACTCTTTATGGGCTACTTAGCAACTGTACAGAGACACTCTTTATCCAATGCAATTAGAATCTTCATATGGACATCAGGAGACATACATTTCTTGTTCAAGAGTGTGAAGTTTACAGCTCTCAACATGTAAAAGAGCCTTATAACCAGTCAGACCATTAGTTTATCTGTCAGTATTCCCTACTTTGACTAGCAGCTGTTCTTTGTGTCTCTGGTACAGATGGTTCCTGTGATAACAGGTATAATCATATAATTTGAGAAGCAAGGGACCAAACTTAGAGCAGGTGTTCTTCCATGGAACTATAGCCCATCCACTGTTGAACAGCAAGAAAGAGAAATCTAGATTGTGACCTGTCATACATTCTGCTTCAGATTATGGAGAATCTGGTTTGCATCATCTTTAATTGATCAACCACTGGGAAATTAGTAGGGAAAATTCCCATCCCAAACCTACTCATTTTAAATTAACAAGAATCCGTTAGCAAGCTCTCCCTCCAAATTATAAGGAACATATCTCTTCTTCCCAGAAGGTATGAAGAGCCCTGCAGACTAATTCTGAAGCACAATGTGAAACAAGGAAAAAGATAAACCTAAGTCAAACCCAATGGATAATAGAAAAGTGATGTAATATGCAGATTGGCCTAGGCCCACCTGGGATGGTCACTGTTGTATTGAAAAGGGGATTTGTTATGTGTCTTTTATGAGCATACCAGGTAAGTCTCTGATGGCTACGCTCAGAGGATGCCTAGGATGGACAGGTAGGAAATCTTGATGCTACATATACTACTTCACTTTCAGACTTAAGCATCTTGTCCATAGAGAAGAACAGCGAACTCATGGATGTAAAACATGGCTTGATAGTCTCTTATTAGTAGAATCTGTTAAGCAGAATTGACAAGATGATGCATTCAGCTCAAGTACAGTCTTGATAAACATGAGAAACTTCATGCTTAGCCGGCAGCTCTGAGAGATCAATATGATCAAAAGAAATCCTGAAAATATGGCAATCAATGATAGGGCTACATTTCTTAATATTTAGGGCTACCATGAATACTGGTCATATGATTAAAGCTAAACAAAAGAAGTCAGAGTGGCTTTCAGGGACTCATGCATACATCCCAGGATGTCAGTGGATCTTAAATATAAATGGTGGTAGGCTTTTCCCAGAAGTCATTTAAGATCATGGAGTTAGCAGATTTCATTTAAAATACCTCTTGCATGTTTAATGCAATTATTTGAAACATCAGTCTTCTCCCAGTGTCATAATGATACAATTGTGTTTGTGTTGATGGATTTTAAATGTTATCTTGAGAAAACTGGCATCACATTTGCAGTAGCTTATCAAGTCAGAGGCTTGTTTTCAAACTGTGATAATGACATATTTTACTAATTAGCCTGCAAGGAAAGAAAGTGGAAAAAACTGAACACTACTAAAGTTATTAATGGTGAAATGAAACTTGTCTGAATTAAAAATCACGTATTTTTTCTATATCTAAAATATCCCAATTCAAGTTATGATAAATATCAAAATGTCACTGATTTTAGCAACAGGGCTCAAATTTCACTGGTATAATCTGCATCCTAAATAGAAAGCCTGTATAACATCCTGATTTGGATAGCCTAGGTTAGCCTGGTCTCATCAGAAGCTAAGCAGGGCCAGCCATGGGTAGTATTTAGAAGGATGACCTCTAAGAAATACCAGGGTTGTGATGCAGAGGTAAGCAATGGAAAACCACCTCTGAAATGCTTCTTGTGTTAAGAACAAGTCTAGCTAATCTAGTGGCGCATAACATTAAAAGAACAAGAACTTCTGGCTGTCAGACAATCTTAGGATCTCCTGGCTATACCACACACACTGCAATAGATGGTGACAATGATGAGCAGCAGCAGAAGAAAGCCTGTATTATTATCAGCCAAAGACTGTTTATGAAAAGTGAATTCGAACATCAGAAGTGGAAAGTCAGTATTAACCCATTTTACCATAATTCAAGCTATATGATGTTTTGGAATAAAGTTACACAAGCTCTGGATCTACATTTTACATTTAAAATGTAATTCCTGTATGAGTGTGATCATGCTTGATTACTCATCTATCATGAAGATAGATTTGGATGTTGGTCTAAAGCAGTGGTCCCCAACCTTTTTGGCACCAGGGACCTTTTTGCCACCAGGGCTGACCCACCCACCATGGCCCCAGGGCTGGCAGGGTGGGGGCACCAAATTCAGACTCCCCCCACCCACCCCCCTTTGGCAAATCCCTGTTTGTTTCCTCAGCCTCCTCTTCCCTCCATTCTTCACAAATGTAAGGCCCAGGAAGGGGCGGTGAAGTGCCTCCTGGACTTCTTAAAGGCCGACCCCCCCCCCCGATCAGCTGATCAGCAGGAAAAACCACACTGAAGGCTGGGCTCCTATGCCCCTCTGGAGCGCTCACAATCAACGCTAGGGGCAGCAGCGGCAAGCAACCCGCTGAGAAAGTGGTGCCGCCCTTGCCTCCTCCCCACTTCTTCCTTTAAAGAGCCTGAGAACGGGGCACTGTACTGCCCCTTCCCAGGCCTTAAAATTGTGAAGAACCGAGGGAAGAAGAGGTGCCATGGGGGGGGCAGGGGGCAAGGCCCTGTGCAGCCCTGTTGCTAACAGGCCATTGGCCAATACTAATCTGCAGCTTGGGGGGTTGGGGACCCCTGGTTTAAAGAAGTAGAACCAAGTATGAGTCCGGTGGCACCTTTAAGACCAACAATTTTTTATTTGCTGTATGAGCTTTTGTATGCATGCACATTTCCTCAAATACAATGAAATGGAACTTACCATTCTAATTTACTGCTCAACCTCTGCCTATATGTATGGACTAGTAAATTCCATTTCATTGTATCTGAGGAAGTATGCAGGCACATGAAAGCTCATACAATGAATAAAAAATTGTTTGTCTTAAAGGTGCCACTGGACTCATACTTTGTTCTCCTCATCTACCAAACACTGATATTCCAAGTCAGGATCCCATATATTGTGCTATATTCCAACTAGTTCATTGTAGTGCAACAGTGCTCCTGTTTGCAGCTCACTTCTGAGCCAGCTGTAAACCAAGCACTGTAGCACTATTACATTAGGGTGTGCATACTATTTCACCTCGTATGAGCTACTTTGCTGCTATTTTGTAGTACTAGCTATCACATTTGTATGCAGCTTGTTCAAGGGGTGGTTGTTCAGCAAAGGCTATACAGAAGCAACATAGCATCAGCAGTCATTCTATGCTCTGCTCATGACTGAGCATTTAAACACCAAAGAACTTTGTGGACAGGGAACTTTTATGCCAGTGTCCTGTGTGCATGTGTATATGTGTTGTGCCATCAAATCACTTTTGACTTATAGTAACCTTATGAATTAATGACCTCCTAAACATGCTATTATTAACAACCTTGCTCAGGTCTTACAGACTGAGTATGTGGATTCCTTTATTGAGTGAATCTATCTTACACTGGGTCTTCCTCTTTTCCTGCTGCCTTCAGCTTTTCCTAGCAAGGCTATTAACAACAGGACATTTGGGTGGCCATTAATTCATAGGGTCACAATAAGTCAGAAGAGACTTGGTGGCACTTAATAACAAATGGGGCACCGCTCTGCATTAAAAGATCTTCTGATCTCTAACTAAACAAGAAACAGAGCACACACATGTTACACTATTGCAGCAATAACAACAACAAAAAATCTTTGTGATCATGTAAAGATTAACAAAGTGGTTACACATTCTTAATCTAAATGTATGTATCCTGAATACACTGAAAAGGGGGGAAATCCCACCCCCATAGTGAAGCCCCAAAGTCCCCATGCTTCTGTGGCTTTTTTCTGAATTGGCTATTGTTGCATTTGTTAATTATGATTATTTATAATTTATTCTGATTAGTATCATGTTCACATTTCCCTGAAACCTGCTTATCTTTGGAAAATACCAAAAGTACTTTAAAAAGGACTCAGTAAAATCGGATTTTGCCTTGGAATGGTATTCATGAAACTGTAATACAGGGGAGGTGATTTTTCTTTTACTATTCTTATGCAGTAATCAATAGATCAATAGAATCAGTAACTGGTTCTACTGAGATGTGCTGTATTTTTTCTGTTGGGTATGCTTAGGGAAGTGATTTGTTTCCTTCACTATAAAGTCATTCAGAACTTAATACAGTCTGTGCATGATTTCATCTTCAGGATGGAGTCAGGGTTCAAATGAAGAAGTAATAAATAAAATCCATATATTATTATATGCCAAGGTTAAGGCTATACCTCTCTTTTTCATTATAATAAGGATATATCTTTTCTCAGCATTACATTTGTTTCATGGCATTTTTTTTGTGATTGCTGTTGCTATATATATTACATGCTCGATGAAGTTTTATTGTGTTTTAAAGTAATGCATTTTATTAAAAACAACAACAGAAGTTATGTTAGTCCTCACATTAAAAATAATAATGTATATTGATATGACACACAGAAGGCCCAAGGATGCACCTCTTCTCAATATTATGGTCAAAGATTCTTTTTTAAAAGATGTCATTAGCTTTCAGACACATAAGCTACCATATAGAGGAATAGGAAGGGTTGTATCTCTCCCTCTCTCTTTTTACTTCAGGCACCAAAGTATCTAAGATTAATACTGATTAGTATCTTGAACTAATTTTGGTTTATCCTTATAAAAGTACAGACTATCTAGAAGAGGAAACTATATATTTCACTTGTAAGAAAAGCAGTAGAGATGAGCATTCAGATATTCTTTGTCTGAAAATGTACCTGGGAAATACTTTTGGTATTTTCTGGATAGTTTGGGTTTCCCAAATATACCTGGAATTTTTTGGGATACCAAAAAAAAATTGTCTCAAAAAGTCGAAGAAATATTTGGGATTAATTGACAATATCGAGAGCTGGTGTTTGTAGGCTCCCAGGACTGCCCCCCTCCCATGTTTCTGTGTCTATCAGAGCTTGGTATCGGCTTTAGATAAGATTCTGTCTGTCAAGTGTTTGGGGTGTTTTTTAAAAGTACATTCTTTGTTGGAGGTGGTTTGTGCAAGGTTATTGGATATCAAGATTCTCACATCTGGCACAGTTTGAGATTCTTGGGCTTTGCATAGTTTCAGGTTCTCGTTTTACATCATTTGGGCTTAAAAATAGCTTGCAATAACATTGGGGGAAGATTCTCAGGTTTTCTATTGTGCATGTGTGATTTCCTCTTCTATAGGAAACAATGGAGGATGGCTGGGGACACCTTGTTCACTGGCTCACCCCTTGGTCCAATTCACTTGTTTTGATGGTTATTTAATAGATAAGCACCAGCAGCTTCCATACAATTTTGGAGCCAGTACCTTTAAAAACAGCCCCCTAGCCCCTCAGAAAGAGCTGGAAAATGTTGGAACCCCCCTTCCCCCCCCCCATCCCCAGATTCAAATACCTTGCCTGCATTTGGAACCCAGGAATCTGGGGGTACCAATATTTTTCAGCTCCAATATATCAGTATCTGGGGGGCATTTTTTTGGCTGCACATTCCTAAAAAGCAGAATAAGAACACACTAGACAAGACAGACAAATATATATATTAAAGAGATAGACTAGCTTAAGGTCACTGAGCTCATTCCATAACACTGTTGTGATATGAATCCAGCTTTTCTAGATCCCAATCCCTATACCACATTGGTTCTCCAATTATTAAAAAAAAAATTCCAAATTCCAAATATAAAAAATAGGAAGCATCTACATTGGTGTGACTTGACAAAAAAAGTATGATGTTAAAAAATCAATACCAACCTGCCGTTAAATGAGCAGCATGAACAAGGATTCTAACCCCAGGTTTTAAGTCAAACTGGATGGAGTTTTGGTTCAGTTTCTGGACTAATATTTCTGAAATCTGGGGGGGAAAAGGAGACAACCCAGTTATTATGAAAGGACACAAGAGCTGCCTTAAAGAGCAAGAACAATATTTTACCTAGCCTTGTCTTCATTACTGTATGCTTCAGAGAAAAGCACAAGAAGTCTCAGAGTGGTTACAATGACTGCATTGTTTTCTTCTGTAGTCAATGAACTGGATGGGATAATTTAAGAAAGAGTTTCCCTTTCCCAGTAATTCTTGTTTAACTGTTTTTGGATGCGGCTATCATGAATGGAAAATGAATGTGTTAACCTCAGAAAACAGCTTTCCACAGAGGGGCCCTAAATATTTCTACATATGTACAGCACTACTCTTACATATACAGTTCACACAATAGCTATCATGAGGTCCCAAGCGAGCTTTATTTAGAGAACAAATAATATATACAGCAAGAATGAAGAAACACAACACAGCAGACCAATAGCTCTTTGTTAGCTGCAGCACACAAAAGAGTTGGGAGGGACGGTGGCTCAGTGGTAGAGCATCTGCTTGGGAAGCAGAAGGTCCCAGGTTCAATCCCTGGCATCTCCAAAAAAGGGTCCAGGCAAATAGGTGTGAAAAACCTCAGCCTGAGACCCTGGAGAGCCGCTGCCAGTCTGAGAAGACAATACTGACTTTGATGGACCAAGGGTCTGATTCAGTATAAGGCAGCTTCATATATATATTTTAGGTAAGTTTATATCTTTCTTTTCTATTACTGTTCATTCAACCCAGTGGTCCTGAACAGCTGCTGAGAGTTTATGTTTAAACAACTAACAGAAAGCTACCAACATAATGGGATCTCCTTAACAGAATAAGGTAGGGTTTATGCAGTTATTTTATAATGTTTCCATGTCTCTACAATGGCAGCCAAAAATGCAGCGACCCTATATGCAACCCATCCATCAAAAATGACTAGAAGTCTCAGCAGTTGGGGAATCACTAAGTAGACAGGAAATCAGCTCATGTCTACGTTTTAAAAACTCAGAGCAGCTTAAAAGTACATGGTCAAGGGATTAAATGCAATTAATGTTGCAATTACAAACTCTCTCTGAATACAGAATACCAGCATATCTACATTTCAAGACTTCAGATAGTAAAGCATTAAGACAGGCAAACATAAAGGCATATGTTGTCATAGGATATGTTAAGTCATAAAATACATTGGGATGCTAACTGGTAAGAGAATGCCAACTGTGAAGGTTAAGCAAACTCTTCATGACCTTACTGCTATACTTTCATAAGCCATATGTTTCAGATGAACTTCAATCAGATGTCTTAGCTCATCGACATTTACTCTCCTCCTTCATCAATTTATCCCATTTGCTCTTATGATTGTCCAATTTAATAAGACTCAGCAGACTTAACTCTGGTTCTGATTGCAGGATGTTTAACTTTAAATTAAATGCCCTGCCCCATGCCCTAGCTTCATAAGAGACTTCATTCACTTCAACTCTTAGAACAATGCCAGTCATACATTTGAAAGCCCCCAGTATACCACAAAGAAAGTTAATTAGTGGTTAATCAATATCCTCAGTAACAGCCTATAGCCATACACCAGCCACAAATAACAAATGGCCAGCTACCTTAGAGTTAACTATTCTGAGCGCTGAAGGTACATATTGCTCCCATCCCAAGGTATAAAATAATCTAGTGACTGATTTCCCAATGCTTTTTGCAGTAAAGCGTTTATTTCACAAGCTGAACAACCAGCAAACCGTGCCTTAAAGATGCAGAGTAACTGTTTTATTGTCCCAGAATTGCTATATATACCACCTATGCAGTGACACATATACAGTTAAGACCAACCCACATCACTCTTTTTTCTCAACATTTGACTTGAAGGCAATCATCTTGTGGAACCTATTCTTGTTAATGAGTTCATCATATGATGTAATTGAGTCATGTAATTTTCAAAGGTTAATGAGAAATTATTGAGTAAAAAAGACATTCCCTTCCTTTTTAGGTCATTTCCAATCTTTCTAATGTTGTTGATTTATTTTGTAATGATGCTCAGATGGGAATCAATGTTCTGAATTTCATTTTTTTCCCCAGTGTGAAAAATTTATCAACATCTTTTTAGAATCTTCATTAGACTATTTTTGCTCCTGCACTTCATATTGGCCACTGATTGCTCAGAACACTATTCCTCAACACTAAGGATGAAATCATTTATATGCCAAAAACTGCATTAATGTGAAGAGAAGCAAACCCCTCCAATCACCACATTAAGTGCACATTTCATATGCTGACATTGAATTTACCATCTCTGGAGGGAGCCTGCTATTTTTTCTCCCATCTGAAAATTTGGAGGCTTTATTATTTCTTTCTTCAACTGATTCTCCTTTCTACATGAGCTTCACTCACCTCCATAAAGAGAAATAACAGCATACATAAAGAAGAAAGGAAAAAACAGACCCAGTCAACTAGCTACAAATGCACTTTTAAAAAAATGAAAGAGAGGATATGAGATTCTGAAAGATGATGGAACCTACAGAAGCCTGCACATTTTTTTTTACTTTCACACTTTCCTAGGGCAGCCACCAGCTTCAGAAAAACCTGAAGTATCAGATATCCTTATACATGAGTATCGGAAGAACCAAAGAGCAATCAAAAGCCATACCACCAGACATAATCTATCTTGTACATTTTCATTCTGTCTTCATTATATCTTCACTACAGCCCTGTGAAGTCCGTTATGCTGAGAGTGAGGGACTTGAATCCAGATCTTGCAGATCTAATCCTCTGACAGTAGAAAAGAGTAAGAATCTAGTAGCATCTTAAAGATTAACAAAATTTGTGTTAGGATAAGAGGTTTTCTGAGTTACTGCTCACATCTTGATCTAATCCTTTTACACTGCATCACATTGGCCTGTGATCTCATTAAAACACCTGGGTACAACCATGACATTGGAAAATCCCAAGAAAGAAGAAGAAAGGTGTGCTGAAATTATAAACTGATTAAGAGCAGTCTCCCCTGGCACAGAGTCATATCATTCTCAACAACAAAAGAATTTTCAACACTGGAGACATCATTTAATATTCTGACATACCTCTAGGGTGGCCATAATGTCTGAAGGCCAGCCAGGGACACGTTGGGGGGGGGAAGGTAGGGGCGCGCGCGCGCCCCCGGAAACAGGAAGTGACGTCACTTCCGGTGACGGCATGCCACCACAGGAAACAGGAAGTGACATCACTTCATGTGACATCATTCCCCCGCGTCACCTGCCGGAAATGGGAAGTGACATCACTTCCTGTGACATCATTTCCCCCAAATGACATCATTTCCCCCAAATGCCACTGCCGGAAACAGGAAGTGACTTCACAGCACTTCCTGTGACATCCCCAAAAATCCCCCAAATATCACCGCCGGAAACAATTTTGTTCTGAAATCCTGTATATACTTCATCAGTATATGGGATAAGGCACTTTCTCAACTGTGCTGCATAATGCAGCCTATTTATTTTGTCCTGTTTGCTCTGTTGGCTCTATCTGCGCCACCTTCATCACTTTCGGGGTGTGGATCCCCCAGTGGGGTGGTCTCCCGACTCCCTCTGCCGGCTGTTTCTGATAGCCCTGCGCCCCCTCTTTCATTTGATATGTGTCCCGTGCGGGTGCCACCCTCCCGCCGGGAGATGCCGCAAAATGAGCCCCCTTGAGGCTTATGGCGGCAGGGCTCGGGGGAAGAGAGCTAGACTGCTGTTCTTTTGAGGGGTTATAGAGTGTTTCGAGCCCGTCCCTGTGGCATCAGTCCCATCGTTGTGGGGCCCAGGGGGCCGGCGCAGCGGCATGCCGAAGCAGCCTGTCACTAATAACACAGGTCGAGATGCAGGACAGGAACCCAGAAGTGACCGACAGGAGGGAGGGAGGAGGGAAGAAAGGAAGGCCGCCCCCCGCCCCCCCCCGCTTTCGGCCCCCTTACCTGCTTCCAGGGCGGCGGAGAGTCCAGCGGCGGCGGCGAGTCCTGCGGCGGCGGCCTCGTGGCGAGGGAGGGAGGGAGCTGCCGGCGCTGGCCTCTGGAGGCCTCCAGGGACCAGCGCCGGCTGCTCTGTGGCCTCTCCGCGGCCTCCGCTGGTCCCTGGAGGCCCTCCAGAGACTCTGGAGAACCTCCAGGGACCAGCGGAGGCCGCGGGGAGGCCTTCGCTGGTCGGCGCTGGTCCCGGAAGGCCTTCCAGAGGCTCTGGAAGGCCTTCCGGGACCAGCGCCGGGTGCTCCGCGGCCTCCCCGCGGCCTCCGCTGGTCCCTGGAGGCCCTCCAGAGACTCTGGAGGGCCTCCAGGGACCAGCGGAGGCCGCGGGGAGGCCTTCGCTGGTCGGCGCTGGTCCCGGAAGGCCTTCCAGAGGCTCTGGAAGGCCTTCCGGGACCAGCGCCGGGTGCTCCGCGGCGTCCCCGCGGCCTCCGCTGGTCCCTGGAGGCCCTCCAGAGACTCTGGAGGGCCTCCAGGGACCAGCGGAGGCCGCGGGGAGGCCTTCGCTGGTCGGCGCTGGTCCCGGAAGGCCTTCCAGATGCTCTGGAAGGCCTTCCGGGACCAGCGCCGGGTGCTCCGCGGCATCCCGGCGGCCTCCACTGGTCCCTGGAGGCCCTCCAGAGACTCTGGAGGGCCTCCAGGGACCAGCGGAGGCCGCGGGGAGGCCTTTGATGGTCGGCGCTGGTCCCGGAAGGCCTTCCAGAGGCTCTGGGAGGCCTTCCGGGACCAGCGCCGGGTGCTCCGCGGCCTCTCCGCGGCCTCCGCTGGTCGCTGGAGGCCCTCCAGAGTCGCTGGAGGGCTTCCAGCGACCAGCGGAGGCCACAGAGAGGCCTCCACCACCGCCGCCGGGCCCCGCGCGCGGGCGGGGAAGGCAGCGAGTAAGGGAGGGAGCGTCCCTGCGCGTGCGCAGGGGCCCTGCGCAGGCGCAGGGACGCTCCCTCCCTCACTCGCCGCCTTCCCCACCGGCGCCCGCGGCCCACCGCCTCCGGGGCTGGCTAAACTGGGACCTCTAAATGGTCCCGGTATAGCCAGCCCGGGAGGCGGGAATAGGGGGCCAGAACCGGGACATTCCCGGGCTCCCGGGACGGTCTGGCCACCCTACATACCTCGGAGGTACCTGCCAACCCAAAGGAATTTGCTAATTCATTAACCAATAACCAAAAATATTCAATCAAGAAGAGCACTTAAAACCATTAATTTGCCCTCCATTCTGTTTCAGGAGTTATCTTGACTCATCCCAAATTTTTGTGCCTGTGCAGATCTGACTAAATCAATTAAATCATGTTGCCTTACCCAGGCTCTTTGGACCTCAGTTGCATTTGTCCCTGGACCACTTCAGACCTCAAGCCCAGAACTTAAGGTTGTTTGTCCCTTCCCTAAAACTTCCCAATTTCCTCCCTCCTTCCTTTTATAAGTGCACCCTCTTGTTTGTATTTGTATGAGTAGTTTTTTAGGGAATTAGTTCTCAGGTGCCCAGTGTAAATTCTATATAGTTTCATTCTTTTTTAAAATTTTATTTGTATATATGTCTGCATTTACAATCTCTCTCCCTCCCTCCCTCTCCATAATTTTATTTGGGGTTATCTACACCAAGAGCTACCCTGGTACACCAGACTTACTAAGTCTCACATTATTCTTTTCCGGAACCCTTTCAAGCTATTTTCCCTTTCTTTGGGTCCAGTAAAAGGCTCTTGTCATGTTCCTGAAGTATTCTTTAAGTGCTAGAGGACATTCATAATTGAACTACAAGCTAGATTATACACTGTCTCAGTTATATCAGTAGAAAAACCATAGGCACAGGTGATTGCTTAAGTTCTTTGTATGGCAAAAAGCTTTCTGCAGCACTTGTGGCTCAAAACCAAATAAGAAGGACATCTAGTTATTTAGGAGGAGATCCACTGCCCATCACCAATGAGAGACAGCTTTGGAATTCATGGTGAGGCTTGGATGCAGAGTGCAGAAAAGAAGCACAGCAGTAGAAATACTAAAATAATACACACACACATCTTGCTTTCCAGTTTAATTTAGGAAATCCATTCATTTCTGACAGATCTGCCTGCTGGGTAGGGATGGCCCTGTTCCTAGCAATAAGAAAAGAGTTGCATGATATGAACCAGCCATGACAGGTATACTGTATACTTGGTAGTGCAAAAGCACTACTGTTTAGTACTGATGTCATGCCTATGGGAAGCACAATGGGCCAAAATAAATGTTCAGAAGTTGCTTTGTCTTAGCAGTTATTTTACAAAGTGTACTAACTAGTCATTTTGGGGGATACAGAACCAAAAGAATTCAAACTCCTGGAGTGAGCAAAAGTAGGGAGCACTGCAATAATCACAATTTCCTTGATCATCTGAGACAAAGTCAAAGCAGTTGAGGCATTATCTTATATTCATAGCCTATTCAATTATTGTTTGATGTTTTGACATTTAAGCAAACTTCAGGGGAGTTTATGTAGTGTGATTTACTGGAGTCCTGGTTTGGATGGCTCAGGCTAGAATTTAGATAGGAGACTACCCTGGCTATTCACAGAGGAGGCTACCAAGGAAGTCCAGGGTTATTATGCAGAGGCAGACAATGGCAAGACCCACTGAATGTTTCTGCCTTGAAAACCCCACCCTAAGTCAGCTGTAACTTCAGGCATTTTTTTACTTGTATTCAAGCAGGGAACAGTCATTTTCTCATCTATGGTTTTAATCCTGGTATAAAGCAATATAAACAATCAGTGACCTATCAGTGATTATAAACAATCAGTATACTAGAGTTTCAGGCACAGAAATCATATAGATCTACACACAATTAAAGGCTCTTGTGACCTAAGAAATACACATGGAATGCAAGAGCACATGGAATACAGGAACAGAACCTAGTTGGTTTAAGCTATTACTTTGCCAGTTTCAAAGCTCTGCCACTTTTCTAAGGTTTATAAACCACAAATACTCATCAGTTAAGGTTTGGCATGAGGATGTCCACATCTATTATAATTACTACATTTCAGTAGAGAATTTATGACCATGATACATAATGTTCCATAACACTGAATCCATATACAGCATCACTCATTCTTCCAAAAAGACAGGTGGCCTTTTATGGCTATAGCTCCAGCTTGATGCAGAGAAACAAAGTCTTGAATTACATGCCACAGCAATATGAATAGCTCTAAAACAGCAAGAGAAATACTGGAGGTTACTTCATATAAAATCTGAATTTGGCCTCCAGTATGCATACATGGCATGAAAACATTTCTGAAGCAGATAAACTACTACTGTACTTATTTGAGGCTGCATCAATTTGTTGTTCAAGACCATGAAAAAAATTAGAGGACATGATCAAGGTTTGTTCTCTTCTGCAGCCAACTATTTGGCTGCATTTGACAGCCTAGTTCTCCCAAGGCAATGGTCTGAGGAGGATGTCTTTAGGTAGGACCTTTGTTTACTACGAATTTTGAGTTATGGTGGAATGTGCATGGCAGCAATACACCTACTTGCAGACCCAGCACATGGGGAGGATTATGTGAAGGCTTTCCACATTCTGTTCTCTGCATATAAAAGATCATACCTCTGCTCTTTTCCATATCCAATGTATCCTACCAAGTCTATCAATTCTTGAAAGACAGAATTTTTGCTCCTGGATAGGATACAGAGCGGTCAATACAGTCTAGTAGAATCTGAAGTGCTGCTTTGGATGGACAGGGAGTAAGTTCAGTGGAGTCATGAAGAAGAATCTTTGTGTACTCAAGGGAAAGGCAAGCATTATAAGTAAAAAAAAAAAACCCTTAAGAGCAGAACCCAGTGGCAAAACAGAGGGGTCCATAGAAAACCTTCTGTTCATCTAAAGCTATGAAAATACAATTATACTGATGTAACATTTTACTGATATTTAGTCGGTTACCTGAATTGTATTAAGCTGTTTTGTTGTTGTATATTGAAGTTCAAGAAAAAATAAAAAATTCTGTTAAAAAGGCTATTTCCATGTACTTACAAATCCCATGCCATCTACCAATGCAACAATTTATTATACCTGTTTAAAGTAGATCATCCTTGCACAACCCAGACTTCAACTGTGTCACAAGAACTAAAAGTGCATAGCTCAAGCAGGTAAACCCAGCTGCAGACTAGATGTGATACTCATATAGCAACATATATCAACACATTATTAAGGGATTAAACATTTAAATGATATCTAGTCAGGCACAATCTTAGTGATACTGGAGCCCTAGGCAAACATCAATGATAGGTCCCACCCCACTCCAATTATAGTGGCTCCTTCTCTTTGTAGCCTGCTTCTCACCCAATATGAGGCTTATGAAACAGCATGCAGCACAATATTATGCATGTCTACTCAGAAGAAACCTTCTCTGCATTAAGCAGGGTTTATTTCCAGGTAATGATTGTATTATAAGGTCCTATATATACTTACCTTGGAATAAACCCATTGATTGCAATGGGATTTTTTTAGGATTAAACACTGATGGTATTGCACTTTAGGGTCACAATTTTATGTCGTTACCAGGTAACAATCATCACTGAACATACTCGTACTTACATCGCAGCAGCCATGCCTAGGGTTGTGTTGAAACAATGCTATTACAAATAAAAGAGGGCAGAGTCTATAAAAAGATACTGGCAGAAGGGAAAGAGAGGGACAGTAAGAGTTGGATACTTAGAAAAAACAAAGAAAGAATGCATAGTTTTGCAACTACTAGCCCCCTTTCCTCCTTGGCCCTTGGAAAGTTCAAAAGAGTTTGCTTTGTTTTTCTTGCTTCTGTAGTGGAGGAGAGAAAATCCATGTTTTTTTGAGTGTGGGTGTAAATGCATCCGCGCTGAGTAAACAAAACACAACAAGGAGTGAAATTGCTTGGGTAGGCACAGCCAGGCTTCCTGCCTCTGCCATCCTATTTGATTCTCTGAAGAGAAAGCTAAACATAGCAAAGAGGAGGCAGGCCGGGCAGCAGAAGAGCAGCCAGTGGATGCAGTCACTTCAGTCTATGCTTCCCAATTTCAATAGATTCCTTCTGAAATAACTCTGCATAGGAGTGCACTGCAAGTGATCTCTTCTAGACCTGCAAACTGCAAGAGTTTCTCCATTTTCCCAAGTGAACAGTGCAGGTGGGGATTACTAAAAAGCACTCCACAGAGTAGGCTTCCCAAATCCCCCGCTTTGCCTGGTGACCCCCGATTTGAAGCCTTCTTCTCCCGCTAGCCAAAACTCTGGGCCCTTCCCACCCAGCCCCGATCTCAGCAACTTTTCCTTGCCCTGCCCTTCCCACCCAGCCCCAATCGCAGCAGCCTTTCTTCAGTTTTCCCAGGCTGCTTCCGGTCCCAATCAGCTGGCTGGCGGGGAAGGGGGGGAGAGAGGGAGCCCCACCTGCAAAGGACCATGTGCCTTTGCACCTCCAGAGGCTTGACTTGAAAGGCTTCCATTTAGGATGGTGTGTCTGTTTCTGTGAAGAAGCTGGCAGCAAATGGTGAGTTGAGAGGCTGATCCGCTGCTTCAGACTGGCCAGAAAGAGGGGGGGGGGGGGGGAGAGAGGGAAACGTCTTCATTATTTCCTATGTGATCGATTCTCATAGGGTATAATGGGGGATTGTTCTGGAGGTTTCGGGGGCTCTGGGGGAGCTGTTTTTTGAGGTAGAGGCACCAAATTTTCAATATAGTATCTAGTGCCTCTTCCCAAAATACCCCCCAAGTTTCAAAACGATTGGACCAGGGGGTCCAATTCTATGAGCCCCAAAAGAAGGTGCCCCTATCCTTCATTATTTCCTATGGAAGGAAGACATTTAAAAAGGTGTGCTGTCCCTTTAAATGTGATGGCCAGAACTCTCTTGGAGTTCAATTATGCTTGTCACACCCTTGTTCCTGGCTCCGCCCCCAGTGTCTCCTGGCTCCACCCCCAAAGTCCCCAGATATTTCTTGAATTGGACTTGGCAACCCTACCACAGAGTGCTTTGACCTTTGCGTCAGGCAATGGGCCTACAAGACACAAGCTGATGTTTCCTTTCTTTTCCCATGCTCTGGAAAAAGAAGCTCAGGGTACTGGTGGCTGGAAGGAGAGGCAGCCTTTGAGACGATAACATGTGAGTCAGAGGACTGAGGGAATCCCTCCCCCACAGCTGAGAAGAGGTCATCCTACGGTGCACCTTCCAGGACAGCAAATGATGCACCTTCCAGCAGCTACCCTTACAGGACAGAAGACAAAATATCTTTTAAGCCATTTTTTACTTGCATTCATCACTTTGAAGGAAGAAGGACAGCAGCAGGAATAGCAAGCCAGAGACAGTTGCCTATGTTTTTCAGCATCCTGGATGCAGGTCTCTCAGGAATAGGCTACTCTTGCTGCAGTCTCCTCCCACCACTGTAAGAAAGAGAAATCTGCTGGCTTGCCATGAACCCAAGCCTTCACCCCTTGCTGCCTCTAGATGGTAGGTCCTTCAAAGCAGAACTTGTTCCCACTGAAAAAGGCAACAATGGTGAGGGATGGCTGATGGCTACCCCTGATAGTCCACAGTACAGCTGCCAGGCCAGCTATGACTGAACAGGCTGATGACATGGTGCCAAGGGATAAATGTTACATGGGCTGGGTAATCACTGAGCTCCAGGGCAGAAGGAGGGGCCGAGGCCTTGCCTCAATCCCTCCTCTGGCCTTTGCACAGCCAATAGCCACTCATCTCCCATCCACCAGCAAGAAACCATGGCAGATGGCTGACTACATAGTGATCTGGGCCTATCAAGCGTGCTCCCCAGCATGATGCTAAAGCCTTGATTCTAGTGTACCCATTATACAGATGAGAAATACTGGGGTTGAAAGTGCCTGTTTAGAAGAACAATCAGTGAAATTAGCAGATAACTCAAAATCTATAGAAATCAACTCCGGGAAGAGAAAGCTAAGCCACAGATGTCAAAGTCCATAGAAAGAACTCAAATCCATGCAAAGCAGGTAATTCAAATAGATATCATAACTGCAAAAGAATAATTGAATCTTTGGCAGAGAACTAAAACCTCACAGAGACCAGATAACTCAAGAAAGTAAGGCAGTTTCCTTGTATGCTGAACTCTGTCAATGCTCAGTTTTGATTCAGAAATTGAGTTGTTGACATGGAATCTTCCTGTCCAGGATGAAACTACAGTGAGCTTTTCCCCCCAGCTACACAAACAGTGTCTGATAGAAAACTACAATTAAGATTGATACCCATATTCTTTCCCCCCAACAATTGTCCATAAATGGCATAACAGAATAAAAGAAACAATTGAACTGGGAATGCCAGCAACAACAACTGGTGGGAAAGTTCACAACAATACACTTAGACAAATAAAAATGGGCCTATTAATACATCTTTACCATATACCCATCCAGATTATAAATAATAATATTTATAGTCTGGATGGATATATGGTAAAGATGTATTAATATGCCCATATATGTATACTCATCACACCTCCTCTTTTTCTCTGTCTTCATATGATATTTCTCAACTTCATCCATTTCCTTTTTCTTACACATGCACACAAACACACTTGGGATGTTGATGTTGATACTCCCTCACCCCAAAAACTTGACAGTTGATGCTTTTGGTATGAGTGTTTGGAGCTGATAGCCAAGGAAGGATTAAAACTAACAGGTTGGCCTTGACATCAGCCCCAGTGTGATTCATTCACTCCAACTTTGAAGCTTCCTTTCCTGCTTTCCCAAGCCACCTTTTGCTGCACGATGTACAAAAACAAAGCAAAAATCATTGAGAAAACAAGCAAGGAAAAGAAAAGTTGTTTTTGTTCTGCTAACTCAGCAATGGCATAGGGCAAAACTCTCCAAACCCATGCTGGTTGTTTGTCCTGCTGGAAATAACCCTAGATCCTGTTGCTAGGAATTTTCTGCTTGTGTGCCTGCACCAGGCAAAGCCACAACTACACGGAACTCAAGCTATGCTAGGGTGAGTGGGTGGAACTATTGATAGTTCTTGTCAGTGACATTCTGTATATACCAAGGTATCACTTCTAGCTAAGGTTTGGATGCTGCAGAGGTAGTAATGGTAGAAACCAGTGCCTGTGCTATCAGCTAGCTACCAAGGCTGCTCAGAACAGCAGTGTCAAGGAACCTTGAAAAACAGTGAAAGGGAGACGCCCAAGGATGTAAAGGGGGGGGGGGGAATCCTGTAATCAACAAAGGAGTATGAGCACAATCTTAAAATAATTCCTCCTAAGCAATCCCCACTGAAACCAATGGGAATGGTACCAGCGCCACATTTATTTAAATGGCACATGCAGGAGCACATCTTGTTGGACTGCACACAAATCAATTAGAGATTTCAAACCACATATTCAAGTAGGAGGAGATATATTTTAAAGTTATAAACTAGTTTTATATTCACTAATTTATCCCTGTATTTAAGGTGGCTAAGAAGAGAATCACAACTCTCACACACACACAGATCTCATATTTATGCCAGCTGTTTTAACAGTGCAGCAGTATATTGTTCTTTGGCATCTGAGATCAAGCAAACTATATTAAAGATAAAACTTCTCAGCATTGCAAAACACCTAATTTAGAGTCGTCAAGAGTCTCCCCTGTGAAAATAATTAGCTCTCTGAATTGGTTTAGGTCCTTCACAGAGCTTCATTGACTTTATCTGCTTCATTTGCAGAATTAGACACAATGTGCAAAAAATGTTTTTGTAATAGAAGCCATTCTTTGCTTATCATTCTCTCATCAATGGACATCTAATGAATAATAACAACAAATAAAAAAGAGAAGGGGGATTTAATTTATAAAGAGAACAAAACAAAATTAATTTGGCTTCTAATGTAGCTTTGCCTGAATATGAGTTGCCGTTTTTTCTCAATGTGTGCACCAGTGACCTTAATTAGACATAAAGATCTCCCCACAGACTCACATGGACACCTCACCCGACATGTTGAAAATGTGTGCCTAGCTCCAAAAAACTGTACAACTAGTCTTGAATACCAAGCACAGTATTAGACTTGTGTTTTTAAGGGTCAAACTACAAGTGATGGAGGTGAGATTGGAACCTGCTATGAAAAAACTCTGGAGGCAAGGGAAAAAGATTTGGGCCAGAGGACTGAGAAAAGGAGGGTTGACTCTCCCAAGTTGTTTTCCCAGATAGGGAGCCATAAAAGTAGTGAACCATATAAAGTCAAACTATTGGTCTATCTAGTATTACATACCATGATAGGTGATAGTTCTCTAGATTTTGGCACAGTAAGGGATCTCCCAGCAACTGCTATCTGAGATACTTTAACTGGAAAAATACTGGATTGAACCTGGTACCTTCTGCATGAAAAGCATGTGTTCTGCCATTGAGCCACAATCCAAATACATTGCATGGCACTTTAGGGTTACCAAGTCCAATTCTAGAAATACCTGGGGACTTTGGGGGTGGAGCTAGAAGAAAGGTTGTGACAAGCATAACTGAGGTCCAAAGGGAGTTCTGGACATCACATTTAAAGCGACAGCACACCTTTTAAATGCCTTCCCTCCATTGGAAATAATGGATTGGGGCACCTTCTTTTGCGGCTCATAAAATTGGATCCCCTAGTCCAATCTTTTTGAAACTTGTCAGGACTTTTGAGAAGAGGCATCAGATAATATGCTAAAAATGTGGTGCCTATACCTCAAAACACCCCCCAGAGCCCCAGATACCTGGAGATCAATTTTCCACTATACCTTATAGGAATTGGTCTCCATAGGGAATGATGGAATGCCCAGCAGACATTTTCTTCCTCCCCCACTTTCTGATGACCCTGAAGCAGAGGGAGTGCCTCCAAACCAGGTGATCCCCTTCCCCCACCTGGGGACTGGCAACCCTATGGCACTTCCTCACAAGTTCACATGCTACTATGATAGATTCTACAGTGTTCCTGGCTTTGAGCTGGATGACCCAGGCTAGCAGGATGTCACCTTTGCAGCTAAGAAGGTTACCCCTGGTTAGTACTTGGATGGGAGACCACCAAGGAAATCCAGGGTCACTATGCAAAACCCCTAAGAATGTCTCTTGTCTTGAAAACATCAGCTGTGACTTGACAGCACTTTCCACCACAACGGAAGGAAGGAAGGAAGGAAGGAAGGAAGGAAGGAAGGAAGGAAGGAAGGAAGGAAGGAAGGAAGGAAGGAAGGAAGGAAGGAAGGAAGGAAGGAAGGAAGGAAGGAAGGAAGGAAGGAAGGAAAACACATAGATAGGGAAGGGAGATGTGGAAAGAAAGCAGCTTTAAATTTAATGCATTCAAGCTGCCAGCTGGCTTGGCTTGAAGAAGTGATTTAAAGAGAGAAATGCACTAACTAAGCTGGCTTTGGCTGGGTTGTGGGAGCTTTGGAAGTCAAAAAATATGTTTGAAAGACCATATGTGACTTCCAAGCCACTGTTTGGCCACCCTTGCCTTAGTACAAGCCAAAGAACAACCTTCAGCAAGTGAAAGATACTTAGTGCATTTGAAGGTTCCTTTAGTTCTTCCCCTCTTCCAAAATCAAGATTATCAAACACTAACTAAAATTTTATTCAAATGCTTTTCAGATTATCCATATAGGGCTGGATCCAGATGGATCTTTCCATAGGTGCAAGGACTCCCCAGCCATGGTAGACCAAAATAGAAACATTAGTCTAGATCCAAACCACAATATTGCACTACAAATTCCCAGTGGAATATGTCAGTACCCAGTGCAGTATGTCAGTGGAGAAGCAAAACAAATAATTTCAATATTTTATCACTATGTTGTATTGTTTATTGTATATTGTGCTGCTTCAAATAGATAAATATTTTATATATTTATCCACCCATGGATGGCCAATCTTACCCAGGAATATGTTTACATGAGCAAATCTAATCTGTGAAACTGGTTCCAGTAACTCATTTCTTAAGACAGCATCCAGTGAAATTTAGAGCAAGGCAAAATAAAACTAGAGTCAAGAGGTATTGTTGAGACTAATGCAATTTAGTATAAACTTATAGTCAGAGTGCACTTTTGTAAGTCAGGAAACAGAAAGGGGAAAAAAATAAAGAAAAAGTCCATAGTTGGTGACCACATCAACCTTGCCATTTTTTCACTCATGTCAGGCAAACCCTCGTCCTTGCCCTCTGATCCCCAACCTTTGATGATTTGAGGAACAGCAGAAAAATGAGAGAGGAGTATCACTGATGGTGACACTCTAGGAAGAATTTGCCCAGTCTCTATGATCTTTGTCACACTGTGGGGAAATTCTTAGAGCATTGAAAAGGATGTGATGCCACATCCTCTGAAACTCCATGGTCTCTAGGTATCATACCTCAAAATGTCCCAGCATTTAATAGTGCATGTCAAGCCCTGATATTTTCAATAATGAAGTCCCTTTTTTTGTTTCAAATGAACTACTTTATTTAAAAACCCCAGAGTCTTCACAGAACATGGTACTTGAGAAGACTGAGATATCAAAAGGTTACAAGATGCTATATAGGGTGTGATAAACTGTTACAAAAAGCACTCCATTCAAATCTGGGGTTCAAAGGGCACAGCAGTAAATTTCCCTTACTCTACAAAAGCATTCTATCACCAACCCGTGAACTGATAATGCCTGTGAAATGCCTGGGACTGTAGGGGAGTTTGTGCTTTAGACATAGCAAGGCAGTTACCATTACGTAAACATCCTTTGCCAGATGACAGAGGGGACATGGCAAAGTGGGGTGTAGGGAATGAAGGAAAACCAGGGCTCACGCTTGACATTAGAAAACTATCTTTATGAGAAAATAGACGGACTTGACAGTGCAGGGCTGGCAATCCTAGGCTGCGTCAAACAAAGCATAGCTCATAAATAATGGAATGTTATATTGTTTATTGTATATTGTGCTGCTTCAAATAGGCTAGACATTTTAAAAATAAATAAATAAGAGTACTATATGGCAAAATAGGGCCTAGAAATTCTAAGAGTGATATAGTTTATACCATTTTAAAAATCCCTAAACTTCATCCCATATTGGCATGTGGAATGTGCATACAGTTGATAATTCAGCATTTGGTTTCAATATAAAATTTCATTTCATTATAGTGTTTTCACTCAGTATAATAAATGTAAGAATGTAGTGGGTGTGAAGGATTTTTAATTCATTTTTTGTGCATGTGTGTGTTTGTGTCCACACATGTGTAATACTTCCCTCTAGTGGCTCATTGAAAACAGCGTGTCCTGTGTGTCAGAAGACTACAACTATGGATGTAGCAGAGGAAGATATACATACATATAGGGCAGCATTAATGCATACTGCTATATTTAAATATGATTAAGATATGATAATTTATCCTTGAGCACTGTACAAGTCCTATATATGCTTCTATGCCACTTTGTAGCTTAATGTCACACTTCTTCCAGTCTCCTTTGCATCTCACATACACACACAACCAGCTAACAAAAAGTCTAGAACTTAGCTTACTTTATTGGAAAAGATGGGATATGCATTTTAAATATGTTAAATAAAATGAATGATAAATAGTGATGTGATGGAGAAACTAAATTCTTCTATGTCTCACAAACAAGTACAAATGTCTTATAAAATGGTGGAGCCATGAACTTTAAGGATGTCTCATGAAAAACAAATGGGGAAAAACCACTGGCACCTCAGTGCTTCACAAATCTTATTTTAACAGCCATCCATCTTAGTATATATTAGCCTTGTACAGCTTTCAGCTGCCTTGTTCATAAGAGGAGTTGTTAACTATTCTCCTCCCCAGTGCTCCCTGACACCCTCAAATGCTTCAGACATTATCACTGTCATTTTATAAGCTGCATGAACCACATCACTGGAACACAATTCAGCACATCAATTTAGAGGCAACAGACAGAGTAGTAGATAACAGTGAGACATGCTCGGGAGATGGTACGCAGTTTAGTTATATGTACCATCCAAGTCAGCAAACTGACTATCTAGTACATAACAATCTGATAAAGTACCGTATGTTTTTGTTGTGAAGACTATATGGTTGCAACCTGAGAGCCAGTGTAATGTATCAGTTTGATTGTTGGCCTATGACAAGGAGAACTAGGTTCAAATCCAGCAAACAACAGTGTGTGGTGTGAATGCCCATCTGCCAGGCAGAAGTCATGAGTTTGTGCTTAGTACAATGACCCTCCCAGGAAAGAAGTCTCTACCCTTGAAGTTAAGGTTATAATCTTGAAGAAACTGTGAAGAAACTTAACAGAAGCATCCCTCTCCCATGGTAACATGGGCTCATCTTGCTCAGGGATGACAGTCAGTGTAGTGTATGGTTAGAGAGTTAGATTAGGATCTAGGAGACCCAAGTTTGAATCCCTGCTCTGTCATGGAAGCTTGAGCCAGTCACACCTTCTCAACTTAGCCTACCTTAATAGAGAAGAAAATAGCATTAGCCACTTCCGTAAGCCACTTTAGGTCCCCCATTGAGGAGAAAGGTGAGGTATAATTTAATAAAGTAAACATGTAATCTACCTTCCTGCTGCCCCCTATATTCCAGAGATGAATTTTCAGATATCTGTTAACTGGTTTAATACTGCATTCTGGATCTCCAGAAAGCAAAGATATCAGCTAGATCTAAGCAGGTCTTCTGTAGAAGTTTTAACATTCACTCCCACAGAGGAACAGACAGAATCCAGTCCACCTCTGTGTGGCTCTTCATATCCATTTCAGACAGGCCTGTAGCTACAGGGGGCCCCGGGGGGGCAGGTTCATCCTTTCAACCCCCCTCCAACTGTATGGCCTCTCCATTGGAGGGACCCCAATCTGTTCCCTTTGTTCACCACCACTCTGAACAAGTAGTAGCATTGATGCTGGTCTTTTCATTTTTTTTCTCTCCCTTTTCCTAACTCAGCGTGCAGAACAAAGGGGGAGGGGGTTGGCTTGTGGAACTCAAGGCAGCTTACAGCCTT
Organism: Heteronotia binoei; assembly: GCF_032191835.1. Taxonomy (NCBI): domain Eukaryota; kingdom Metazoa; phylum Chordata; class Lepidosauria; order Squamata; family Gekkonidae; genus Heteronotia; species Heteronotia binoei. The sequence goes on along the minus strand of NC_083228.1, from coordinate 70,327,186 downwards.
AGAGCAAGGCCCTGATTTCAGATAGACTGTCCCCAATCCTCTCTTGGTAATTTACTGGTTAAAGTTCAAGAATGTGCCTGCTCCCCTTGGCCCTGAGTTGTTTTGGATCCAAATAAGAATGCCATAGATAGCAAGCGAGATTCAAAGCAGTTAGTGAGAAATTTCCCCTTTTATTGGAACATAAGAGAAGCAATGTTGGATCAGGCCAATGGCCCATCCAGTCCAACACTCTGTCACGAGGTGGCCAAAAAATTATATACATACACACACATATTGTGGCTAATAGCCACTGATGGACCTCTGCTCCATATTTTTATCTAACTCCCTCTTGAAGCTGTCTATGCTTGTAGCTGCCACCACCTCCTGTGGCAGTGAATTCCACATGTTAATCACCCTTTGGGTGAAGAAGTACTGCCTTTTATCCATTTTAACCCGAGTGCTCAGCAATTTCATCGAATGCCCATGAGTTCTTGTATTGTGAGAAAGGGAGAAAATGACTTCTTTCTCTACTTTCTTCATCCCATGCATAATCTTGTAAACCTCTATCATGTCACACCGCAGTCGACATTTCTCCAAGCTAAAGAGCCCCAAGCATTTTAATGAACAAGTTAAAGAGCATGGGACCCAGTACTGAGCCCTGCGGCACCCCACTGCTTACTGTCCTCTACTGCGAAGACTGCCCATTTATACACACTCTCTGCTTCCTATTAATTAGCCAGTTTTTGATCCACAAGAGGACCTGTCCTTTTACTCCATGACTCTCGAGCTTACTAAGGAGCCTTTGATGAGGAACTTTATCAAAACCTTTCTGGAAGTCAAGGTAAACAACATCTATTGGGTCTCCTTTGTCCACATGTTTGTTTGCCCCCTGAAAGAAATGTAACAGGTTAGTGAGGCAAGATCTTCCCTTACAGAACCCATGCTGAGTCTTCCTCAATAACCCGTGTTCATCAATGTGCCTACTCATTCTGTCCTTGATAATGGTTTCTACCAACTTTCCCGGTATTAAAGTCAGACTGATTGGCCTGTAATTTCCCAGATCTCTTCTGGAACCCTTTTTAAAGATGGGGGTGACATTTGCTACCTTCCAGTCCTCAGGAACGGAGGCAGATTTCAATGAAAGATTACAGATTTTTGTCAGAAGATCCACAAGTTCAACTTTGAGGTCTTTCAGAACTCTTGCATACCATCCGGACCTGGTGACTTATTAGTTTTTAATTCATGTATCAGTTGTAGGACCTCCTCTCTTGTCACCTCAATCTGACTCAGGTCTTTCAATACCCCTTCCAAAATAAGTGGTTCTGGAGCAGGCAAGCACTTCTCATCTTCCACAGTGAAGACGGAGGCAAAAAATGCATTCAGCTTCTCAGCCATTTCCCTATCCTCCTTCAGTAATCCTTTGACCCCTTGGTCATCCAAGGGCCACACTGCCTCCCTGGCTGGTTTCCTGCTTCTAATATATTTGAAGAAATGTTTATTGTTGGTCTTTATGTTTTTTGGAATATGCTCCTCATAGCCCCTTTTTGCCTACCTGATCACAGTCTTGCATTTGATTTGCCACAGCCTGTGTTCCCTTTTATTAATCTCACTTGGACTAGCTTTCCACTGCTTAAAGGAGTCCTTCTTACCTTTTACAGCTTCCATTACTTTGTTCATTAACCATGCAGGCCTTTTCTTATACCTGATTGTGCCTTTCCTAACTTGTGGTATATATTTTATCTGAGCTTCTAAGATTGTAGTTTTAAATAGCCTCCAAGCTTCCCCAAGGGTTTTGACTGTATTTACCTTTCCTTTCAGTTTCCTCTTCACATGCCTCCTCATCTCAGAGAATTTACCCCTTTTAAAGTTAAACGTGGTTGTGCTTGTCTTTTGGGACAACTTTCTATTTATACAAATGGTGAAATCAATAATGTTATGATCACTGCTCCCAAGCGGTGCGATCACTTTTACATCTCTCACCAAGTCTTGGGCATTACTTAGGACCAAATCCAGGATTGCCCTACCCCTGGTAGGTTCTGTGACCATCTGCTCCATAGCACAGTCATTGAGAGCATCTAGAAACTCAGTCTCTTTCTCTCAACCAGAACACATATTGACCCAATCAATCTGGAAGCTTTCCTTATCCAGAGTACTAGCAAAGTATATAATGGACTCTAGCCTTTTACAGATGTTGTATAGGGAGGTTTTCAGCTATGGATGAACATGAATTGATTCATGATGTAGTTTGTCAAGAATTTTGGTTGAGTCATGATTCATGAAGCAATCTAGCATGAACATTCTACAAACTTTAGTGCGGTTCATGGCAGTTTGTGAATGGATAAATTTCCAGACACACTGTCACCCCTCAATAAAACTATGTTGTTGAAGGCTTTCACAGCTAGAGTCCAGTGGTTGTAGATTTTTTGGGACGTATGACCATAGTCTTGGCATTGTGAGACCTGACATTTCACCAGCAACTGTGACTGGCATCCAATTTGACACAGAGAGAACTCCAGTTTTCTGAGTTACACCTCTGAGGAAGCCAGTCACAGTTGCTGGTGAAACGTCAGATCTCACAATGCCAAGACCATGGCCACACAGCCCGGAAAATCTACAGCAACTCAATTAAACTATTTACAAAATTCCAAAACAACAAAGGCAAAGCAACAAGATGAGTGGAATTCTCTTGGCTTGGACTGCCCCCCTCCCCGTGTCTTTGGTTTCTGTTGGTTAACCACTGCTCATCAGTTTCAAGAGGGTTCCCCCCCCCTTGCCTGCTTGAGTTCCCTTCCCATTTTCTTGCACAGAGCTTGCAAAATGCCCCCTTGGGAGTTTCATTCTGTGTTAGACATCAGTCCTATTTGATCTCTTTGATTGCACTGGTACTGTCAGGCATTCTGTAAATTGCACTGTTCCTGCTGGACTTGCAAAAATGTCCCCCCTTCTTTTTCTACTGCAGAGATTCTTTGGCTTGACTTTAGTCCTATTGTGTTTGCATGGCCTTTAAGTTTGTATTGCAGGGATTCTCAGGTTTGACATTAGTCTTCTTTTGCTTGCATTGCAACAGTGGCACTGGGTTCTACTGAGGGGGCTGTACTAAAAGGAATGACTGGATTGCCCACAGGAAATAATCAGAGAGATTTGAAGACCCATTGGAGATAATGGGAGTCAAGGTTACCGATTGACTTACATGGGCTCCAGTCAGTCAGTCAGTCAGTTTATTTATGGTCATAGACCAAGTAAAAAACCCAAGAATTTAAAAGCTCCAACACAGAAGATAAAATCTATACTAGAATACATGGGCTCCATTGAAGTACATAATATCACAAATATTTGCAATGAACATGCGGTGTAGATTTTCAATTAATCTCTCTGGGCTCAGATAAACCACTCTGAGAGTGGAATAACAGGTCCCAGAGTGGAAAGACGGTCCCCAGAAACAGAATTAGTACTCTGGGACTGAAATGACAGCCCCTCAAATAGAATGATAGCTCCTGGGAGCAGCAGAAATGTTCTGGGAGTGAAATTAAGGCCCTCAGAAGTGTTCTGGGGCTGGAATATCAGCCCCCCAACTGGAATGATTGTTTGGGGGAAAGGAATGTGAGGCTCCACAGTGCAATGACAGCCCCTAGGAATAGAGGAAGTGTTCTGGGACAGGAATGACAGGCTAAAGAGTTGAATGACAGCTGCTGGGAGGAGTAGAAGTGTTCTTGGACAGCCCCTGGGAGTAGCAACTATTCTGGGACTGGAATGACAGCCCCCATATTAGAATGACAGCCCCTGGGAGTAATAGTTTCCTGGTACCTTTTGCCATTAGCCACTAAAGATACCAGTAGGTGGTCAACTTGCACTAATTACCCAGTTTTGTTCAACAGTTAATATTGTATGGGTAAATTTTCATTCATGAATCCTTCTTGCAACTAGCATAGTGAATTGTGGATAAGCATGTGTGTTGAGAGGTGGAGGTCATGGGTGTCAAAGGGAAGGCAGGAAGCAGAGAGAGAACTGTGCCTGAGATACTAGTGGTCAAAGGCATTTGTCAAGATGGGCAAATAGCTTGATGGGATCAGATATTTAAATCTTCATATATGAAAGAACATATAACCTGAAGCAGATGACCCCATTGTGATGTATGTGAGCATCAAGTTGCCTATAAACACTTTTCCTAGTATCCACCAAGTGTTTTTAGAAAGTGGGTGGGGCTAGAAGGAACTGCTGCCCAACAAAGCTTCTGGCTGGCTGTGGAGATTTTTTGCCACCACATCTCAAGGATGTTCACTGTGGGACTGAAGTAGGGTTGCCAAGTCCAATTCAAGAAATATCTGGGGACTTTGGGGGTGGAGCCAGGAGACTTTGGGTGTGGAGCCAGGATACATTAGGAGTGGAGCCAAGATCAAGGCTGTGACAAGCATAATTGAACTCCAAAGGGAGTTCTGGCCATCACATTTAAAGGGACGGCACACCTTTTCAATTTCTTCCTTCCATAGGAAATAATGAAGGATAGGGGCACATTCCTTTGGGGCTCATAGAATTGGACCCCCTGGTCTAATCTTTTTGAAACTTGGAGGGTATTTTGGGGAGAGGCACTAGATGCTATACTGAAAATTTGGTGCATCTACCCCAAAAAACAGACCCCCCCAGAGCCCCAGATACCCGCGGATCGATTCTCCATGATTTTCTATGGGAATAAATCTCCATAGGGAATAATAGAGTTCTCAGCAGACATTTCCCTCCCCTCCCCCCGCTTTCTGACAACCCTGAAGCGGGGGGAGGGCCTCCAAACCAAGGGATCCCCTGCCCCCACCTGGGGATTGGCAACCCTAGACTGAAGGCATGCTGTTGTCATCCTTTCTGGTTGGCTCTGCCTCCTGCAGTACTCATTTTGTGGCAGTGCCAACCGCGATGTGTCAAAATTCTAAAGGTGCTCACAGAGTAAAAAAAGTTGGTGACAGGATTTTTCACAGAGACCCTGTGGGGCACTGGTTAGCAGTGTGGGCAAAAGTGCACAAGGAACTCAGTGTGTGACACATAATGGGAAAATGGAGAACATTCCAGTCCCAGAACACTTCTGCTCCTCCCAGGGGTTGGTATTCCACTCTGGGGCTGTCATTACAGTCCCAGGATATGTCTGCTATTTCCAGGGATTCTCATTCCATACTGCAACCTGTTGTTCCTGTCCCAGAACATTTCTGCTACTCCTAGTGGTTGTTATTCTAGTTGGGGTTTAAACCAGTCTGGTTTAAAGGGACTGCAAAAGAAAGCAGTATCCCCACCCATCAGCTGTTTTCCCCCAATCTTCCTGCTTAGCTGAGTTTCATGGCTTTCCACTCAGCTATGTTTTATGGATTTGTCTCTTCAGGGATTGTTTTGCTTCTTCTTCTTCTGTTTTCCCCCATTTCAGTTCTACTGGACTAGAAAAAAACAAAAACAAAACAGGATTTCTGAAAAATCCCATATCCAAATAGTTTGCCGGATCTGGAATTTTTCAGATGTCCCAACATTTTTTTTTAATACAGTAGACCCAAACCGGGTGGGGGGGAGGGGAGAAAAAAATGCACACATCTAGCTTTAATCTATTTTAATGGAGTCCATGCAAGACAATTGCAATCCTGGCTCCCATTATCTCCAGTGGGCCTTCAAGCCTCTCCCATTGTTTCCAAAGGGCAATCCTGTCATTCTTTATAGTACATTTCTCTGCTGGCCACTAATATATTGCACTGGTTTTGCTGGGCTTGCAACACCCACCACTTGCTTGGGCTGTGATTCTGTGCCCCTCTCACCTTCAGTTTTTACTGCAGAGATTCTCTGGTTTGACCTTAGTCCTGGTAGGTTGGCAGTGGCACAGTGGCACTGGTTCTGCTGGGCACATTGCACTGGTTCTGCTAGACTTGCAAAAATTCCTCCACTTTCAGTTTCTACTGCAGAGATTCTCTTGGACTTTGATTCTGTTCGGTTGGGCTTATATTGTCATTACTTTTTTGCTGTTTGTCTATTTATTTATTTAATTTAGTAGATTTATAGTTCACCCTTCCCCATAATGGGCTCAGGACAGATCACAAGCATGAAAAAACAGTAAAAATTCAACAATAAAACTATAAAACAATCAACGAACAATCAAAATATGCAGCATGGATGGTACAGCATGTTTTATAGATTAAGATATAGATAGCCTAGGTGTCATAGATGTCAAAACTGTAGGTCCAATATCTGGCAGTCTGAGTAGTTGGTCAGTGCAGGGACAGCCGGGAACCCCCCACTAGGGGTGTGCATTTGGTTCGGCCGAATCAAAGAAACCTCCGAATCACCCCTTATTCAGAAGTATACGGCACCGTATACTTCCAAATCCAGTTGGAAGCCATTATACGGGAGCCATGGAAAAGGTGGGAAAGGACCTTCTGCAGCCTCAGGGGAGCTGCTTGCCTCCTTTCCCACCTTTGGAAGCCTTTTCCCGCCTCTCCCATAGCCTCCCTGGGATCAGGGAGGGAGGGGGAGGGGGAGAGGAGCCCCAGCAAATGCATGTTTTGTGGGGCTGTTGCCATCAGCAACACTGCTGTTCTTTTGTTTACTTGGGTATCCAAGTAAACAGCGTTCTCTGACCAATCACAGAGCAGTGGTATTTTTTGAAACTGCTCTGTGTTGGGCCAGATAACTTTTTTTAAGGAGTCTGCCTGGCTAGACTCCATTCCATTGCTGCTGTGTTGGTGTGAGAGAGAGATTGTGCTATGCTGGCCCTTGGCCTCAGCTGCTGCTGCTCTCTGTCAGCCTTGCCTGACCTGCCTGGAGAAGAGAAGACATCTAAGGTAAGACAGTCTTGGGGTTCTTGTTTTTATTTTAGTTAGTAAAAGGACTTTTTAAGACTAAGAGTCCATTTACTTATCCAGATTTGGGTAGGTAAGTACTGGGTTAGGGGATTCTGCTGGGGGTGGGGGGGGTTCCAATTTGCCCATATCTTACTTTAGTGAAAGGACTTTTAAAAGTGCAGTGTCCTTTTACTTTTCCTGATTTGGGTGGCTTGGATTTCTTTGGGTTAGGGTGAAGGTTTTTTGGGGGGGAGGGGTTGGTAAAGTTCCTGTATTGTTAAAAGTCAAGTTTTTTACTGTTTTAAAAGGATTCTGTATTTAATTTGTTGCTGCTGTGTTGTGCTGCTGTTGTTCCTTTTCTCTTCTGGTTCTGGTTCTTGGTGGGGGGGTGCTATTTGGCCTAATTTTCATTGTTAAAAAGGTCACTTTTTTAACAGTTGAGTTTGTTGGCCTTTTCTCAGTGATCTATTTGGATCTATTCTCTGTTGTTGCATCCTGTCCTGTTGTCCCCTTTTCCTGGTTCTGGGTTTGTTTTTTGTTTTTTGGGGGGGAGTGTTGTTGACTGATTTGGCCTGAGGTTTTTTATTATTGAAAAGGTCACTTTTTTAACAGTTGAGTTTGTTGGCCTTTTCTCTGTTGTTGCTGGTTTTGCATCCTTTCCTGTTGTCCCTTTTCCTGGTTCTGTTTTTTTTTTTTTGGCCGGGGGGGGGGGTTGTTGACTGATTTGGCCTGAGGTTTTTTATTATTGAAAAGGTCACTTTTTTAACAATTGAGTTTCTTGGCCTTTTCTCAGTGATCTGTTTGGATCTATTCTCTGTTGTTGCTGGTTTTGCATCCTGTCCTGTTGTCCTGTTTTTTAAAATAATCCAGTTTAGGGCTTTATCTTCTTTCCAAATTCAACTAGGCCAGATAGGGGTGATTTAAAAAGACTTTATGTTTCTCATAAAAGGCAGCGTGATTACTAGGCCACATCAGGCTCCCTTTTAAAGAGACTAGGGTTGCAGTGCATCTTGCTTTCAGCCACTGAAAGCCGGTGCATCCTTAGATTTCCATAGGGTAAACCACAGCTTCTCTCAAGTTACAGGGAACACCTGATTTCTAGTTTGCAAGGAAATCCGGTTTGTCCCAGAATCTAGTTAGGAGAAGTTTAACTAGGAGGATATAACAAGGATTGCCTTCATCTCAAGGTAGCCTTTTAAAAACTGTAGCCAGGTAGAAGTAGGATCACCTAGTCTCCTAAACTTTACCAGACTACTACTACCCCAGCCCAAAGGTTAGGGACCAAAAAACAAACAAACAAGTTTTGGTGGGAGGGTTTTTAAAAAGAAGTCAGGGAACCTGTTAGTTCAGGGTACAGTGCAGTGAGTTAGGTTTGTAAAAAAAACCACTCTCAGTTCAGGTTGTATGAGACTGCCAATGGTGACATGAGTGACAGGCAGCAAAAGAGGGGTCCTAGGGGCAAGGCCAAGGAGAAGACTAGAAGAGTGGAGTGGAGGGGGAGGACCCAGTTTTCCCCCCACCTGTGTGTAGGGCCATTCCACAGCCGCCTTCCAGCACTCCGACCTCTGGCCGGAGTGTGATGAAGAAATCCCGCCTTGGACCTTTCATCGAGGCTGCTGCTGGTGCACCCCCAGCAGAGGTGCCATTAGGTGCTGGCACTGAGCAGGGGTCTGCTGCTCAGGCAGTCTCTCCTCTAGCTGATGTCGCTCAGCCTCAGCAGACGGAGGAGGGGCAGCAAGAGCAGCCCTCCTTGGAGATGAGCTTTGGGGACAGTTTTCTGTCCAAAACAATCACCCCAAGGAGGGTGCAGAGTGTCCTGCAGGAGCTGGAGGAGAAGCTGGTTGAGGAGGACCAGCCCCCTTCTTCGGTTCCTTCGGGCACCAGCAGTCCTTCAGGGGATGGCCAGGAGGGGAGGCCGCATGGGGTGGAGGGGGAAGAAACAGAGACACACAAGATGCCTCCATTTCCATCCACTTCCCCCCAGTGGCCAGCCCCTCCTGCCACCCCAAGACACGATGTGTCTGCCACGAGCACCTCACAAGAGATGGCTCCGGACACCCAAGCTGCCAGTCAGCTTGGTCATCCATACACCCCCAAAGTCTGGAAGCATTTCTGACATATGGAGAATCCATGCTATGTGCAGTGCCAGCTGTACAGGGCCCAGATCAGTCATGGGCGGGACCCTGCTCACCTGACTCCAGGGGGGGGATGTGGAAGCACCTGCGGAAGCACCACCAGGCAGTGCTTCTTAAGGGGGAGAAGCAGGCTGGTGCTGGGGTGCCCAAGTGGCCAACACCACCCAGCCAGGAGTTCCATCCCATAGCGACTACCTCCAGTGCTCTCCAGGAGAGCTCCATGGCAGTGCAGGGACGCCAGCCATCTCTGCCTGAGATGTTTGGTGGGGGTGGCACCTGTGTGCCAAAAGGGGGAATTAGGTATGGCAGGAGGGTGATACAGTGAACTTTCAAAATCCAGATAACAGCGAACTTCCAAAACCCCCAGAAAGAGGACCCGAGGATGGGATAGAAATAAGGACCCCCCCCCCCCCCCGTGGCACATCTTAGACACATGAAAGTCGGTCGGTCACCCATGGTGACCCATGGGCTTCCATTTTCAGTGGTCGAGAATCCTGGGGTGCAAGGGTTGCTCGAGTATCTGGCGCCCTGGTACAAAGTTCCTGCTAGAACCACCATTAGCAAGACCATTGTGCCATCTGTTTTCAGGGTGACCAGATCTGTGGTGAAAGCACATTTGTCCCGTTCTGCCAGGGGGAGTGTTCATTTCACCTCAGATATCTGGAGCTCCCAACATGCATTCGAGGGATATCTCTCCTTGACTGCACATTGGTGGCAACCCAGTGAGCTGCAGGGTGGGGGTGGCAGTAGTGGCAGTCAGGGTCACCAGGCCAGCTATCACTGGGCCTTGCTGCACGCTGAAATAGTCAACATGCCACACACGGCGGACACTCTCAGAGCCATCCTCTCATGGCAGTTAGAGGGCTGGGTAGGCAGCAGGGATGTCGCCATGGGCTTCGTGGTGACTGATGGTGGCTCCAACATCAAGGCAGCTGTCCAGCGTCTGGGCCTACAATGCCTTCCTTGCATGGCCCACCTTCTCCACCTCATGATTAAGGACGCATTGGGCCAGACGAAAAGCCAGGATCGTCGGTATCTAGCCGCGACCCATGAGTACCGACTTCTGCTCCAGAAGTGTCAGCACATCATGGGTCACTTCTCATGCAGCAATACAGACTCGTATCTGCTGCATGAGAAACAGACACTGACAGGTGTGCAAGGGCACCGTCTGATCGGTGACGTCAGCACATGCTGGAACTCCACCTGTGCCATGCTGGAGTGCATGGTGGAGCAAAGAGCAGCCCGGGATGCCTTTGTCTCTGAGATGGGGTTCTTTTGGGATGAGAACCGTCTCACCCAAGAGGATTGGGTGGTTGTTTCTCAGACTGTGGAAGTTATTGGGTCCTTCAAGACCCACACGGAAATGCTCTTGTCTGACATGGCAAGCATCGCACTGATCGTCCACATGGTCCACATGGCCCGTGAGGACCTGGCCTCATTTCTAGTGCCAGCTCAAGGCCGTGCAGACGTTCTTCCAGCGGTGCGTGTCCTGGTTGTTAGGCTGCAGGAACGGCTTGAGGCCCGCTTTCAGACTTTCACCCAGGATAAGGTCTACATGATGGCAACCATGTTAGACCCGCTCCTTAAGGGCATGATCACCAAGCAGGCCAACAAGCTCGATCGCTGGCGAGATGAGCTCTCCCAGAAGGTCGAGCACTGCAGAGTCAGGGTGGGTCCAGTGCTGGTAGCTGAGGAGGAAGGGGGTGGAAGCAGCTCATCTGCCACTTCCACTGCTGTTCATCCCCAACCTCCCCAGCTAGGCAGTGTTTCCCACCAGACTCACGCCACGAAGAGTCCCGAGATGACACTCATTGGGCAGCTCATTGGCCCCTCTGGGAGCAGTAGGCCCCTGAGAGCGGAGATGGGTGCTGTGATGGTGAGGGACTTATCTTTCAGAGCCCAACAAGTCGCAGGAAATGTCTCATTTGGACTACTGGGTCACGAAGAAGGGGGTATGGCCAGCCCTCTCCTCCATGGCCAAGGTGTTCCCCTCATGCCCACCAAGCATGCAGAGCGAGCGCGTCTTTTCACATATGAGCGACATTGTTTGTCCACATCTCAATCGCCTGCAACCCTGGACAGTTGAGCAGTTGGTCTTCCTGAAGGCCAACTTGCCTCTGTTTGGCTCCTCGAATGTAGACTTTGAGAGTGAATGAAATGAGAACCTACTTGTGCCTCCATCCTCTCTTGGCCTGCGCTTGGAAGGTGGTTGTAAAACGCTCTCCAACTAAACATTGACAAGATTCCAAAGACAGCCCAAAAACTCACTCACAAATTGATTGGCAGTGCACCCCCCCCCTCATCCATCCCCAAACCAAAAGTGAATGCTGGTTTAAAATCTGCAAAGCAATCCAAATTTCCCCAGTCCCCACCCACACATGCCTAATAATACTGAAAGGGCTATTGCAGCCCCCAACTGTGACCGACAGCACCCACAGGCTCAGCCAGGATTACCCAGGTTTTTTTTTTTCAGGGGCAGGAGGAAGAAAGAGGGAGGTGCCAGTGATGATGACAGGCAGCCAGCAGCCAAACCAATGCTGAGGTCCCTCTAATGGGACAGTGATAGCTGGTGTGTTGCTGCTGAGCTAAGAGAGAAGGAATGGTTCCCTTCCTCTCACACAATCTGAGGCCCTCCCAGTGATCTTCCTCATTTGGGATGCAACTCTGGCTCGCCTCCTCATGGTGCACGTTGGGTAATGCAAAAGAGCCTGGACCAGCCAACCATCCATCACTCAAGGTAAGTCTAAATGCTTCTTGCTTTGTGTCAGATACAGAATGATGTGGAGCTAGGTGTGGTCCAATGCTTCTTTTGTTTGAGAGTTGTGTTGTTTGGGGCAGGGCTGGAGAGCTGGCATCTGTAGTTGCATGTTCTGTGGCAGGGAAGCTGGCACCTGGGTGAGAGACGCAGAACCAGCATGCTTGTTGTGCTTGGTCAGCTCTCCCCGCATTGTTTGGGGCAGGGCTGGAGAGCTGGCATCTGTAAATTGTGTGTTCTGTGGCAGGGAAGCTGGCACCTGGGTGAGAGACCCAGAACCAGCATGCTTGTTGTGCTTGGCCAGTTCTCTCCGTGTTGTTTGGGGCAGGGCTGGAGAGCTGGCATCTGGGTTTGCTGCAGCCAGGTCTGCAGAGCAGACCTTGAGCAGATTGTGTTTTGTGTGGCAGTGATGTTAGCAACTGGGTTTATATTGGTTACAGAAGATAGAGAAGATAGATGGATGTAGTGCATTTGGGTCCTATAGAGATTCTCTGGTGTGAAGTTAGGTTTGGCTTTGGGTGCTCCAGGAACTGGACCCCCTGGACCAATTTTTTTTTTTTTGGCCTTGTGGGTTTTGTGTGGGACAATGCCCTGAAGCTGCACAGCAGTTTGGGGGTTCTCCTTAAAACCCCCTGTTCCCCAGAGCCACTTTTCCCATGACGATTACAGTGGGGGAAGTGGCTCTAATTGTTTTTTTTTTTTCTCACCATTGGGAACAGTGTTCCTTTTGGGGTGCCCACAGATGGGTGCAGTCTTTTTGGGCCAGGGGGGTTGCATGCAGGGGAGTCCCCTGAAGCTGCCCTGCAGTTTTGGGGCCTCTCCCTCAAACCCCCCTCTGGCCAGAGCCACTTTCCCCACAGCAATTATAGTGGAGGAAGTGGCTAATTGGGCTTTCCCCAGCATTGGGGCAATGGGCCTTTTGGGAAACCCAAAGACAGGGACCCCCTGACCCAATCTTTTTGGGACTTGGAAGTTTTGTAGGGTAGAGTCCCCTGCAGTTTTGGGGATTCTCCCTCAAACCCCTGCCCCCCAGTAGCCTCTAATTATGCCCTATGTTGCCATTGATTTCAATGGCCCATAGGGTATAATGGTGGGATAGGGGCACCCTCTTTGGGTGCCCCTTGAATGGGACCCCTGGCCCAATCTTTTTGGGACTTAGGGGTTTGTAGGGGAGAGTCCCCTGCAGGTCTCCTGCAAATTTGGAGGCTCTCCCTCAAACCCTCTACCCTCCAGGCGGTTTCCAATATACCCTATTTTGCCATTGATTTCAATGGCCATAGGGTATAATGGGGCCGTATATTTGGAAATAGCCGTGCATCTACTGTATATGCGGCTATTCTGAGTACTAGAAAATATATGGTATTCCGAATTTTTTGGCCCCGTATATTTCCGAATCCGATTTTTTCTGAATTTTTTTTTGCACACCCCTACACCCCCCCCCACACCACCTTGCAAGGCTTGCTGTCAGCTGACAGTTTCAGCATTGGGGGTGGAGGAAATGATTTTTTTTCCCTAATATATAAACAATTTGAAGATTTGCCTCTTCAGGATAAAATGTCATTACATTCACATGGACTACAGCAGGAACAAAATCACTAGTGATAATCTAACACCTGTACTGACCCTTGAATGCTGAAACCCTCAGTTCCAGACAACTGAACAATACGGCTGATTTAAAGAGATACTCTGGTCCTCTGGATTCAATATGATGCAAGAGCATTGTGTGTGAAGTAGAAACTGATGCCCCACAACCTTATAGGAAATAATTGGAATCAGTCAAGTGAAGGCAGACCTCCACAGGAAAAGAAAACAAAACAGAATGTAACTGTTATGCTTCAGCAAATAAGAAGCTACTAGTATGTCATTCTGATGCCTGGTTTAACAAAAGTATGCTATTGTTGCATGGCAACCACTAAGATACTCTTCCACAAACATCAGCAGGAATATCAAGCTCTTACAGGTTATTAATATTTGATTGTCGTTAGGTTTTACTAATCAATTAATATTGGACTTATCAGTCAATTCAAGAATATTTTGTTCACAAACACTCTGATTTTAAGTGCTTTAATCATTTGATCAATTAGTTAAATGTATATATACTTGTATATCAAAAAATAATAATAAAAAAAATTAAATGCCTGGTTCCATTCTGCAGTAATTTAGCAGTGAAAGGCATGACATTATATCACTCTCACAATTCTGGAACAGATTACAGAAGTGAGAATGGCTTCTGCAATTTATTGATCCCTTGTTAGGTCAGAGAGCTTTGGGGAAACAAGCTCCAATATCTGGCAGCCCAATAGGCTATATGCAACAGTGAAGTGAATATATTTTTGCCTAGTACATAGGTTAGAGAACTTCAGATATGCCATGTGGAATCTGTTCCACCTCCTACAACTGCATGTCTCTTCTCTTGTGCAGAAGACATAAAAATAAGGTCCCTTTGCTGATCAAAGGCCATTGACATGTGAGGCAGGGGCTTTAACTATAGGATTTTGGTGGATTCCTAGAGCAGTGTGGTGTTGTCGCTGGGTTTTTGAAGTCATGCTGTTAGCTGGCAGCCATTTTTTTTTTAAAAAAAATCCTTTAGTGCTATTCAGAGCAGTGGCAAGAAACATCAGCTGGGGGCATAAGATCCTGCAACCCCACAATGGAGCTGGAACCCCAACTGGGGTTGGAATTCATTGTCTTGAAATGAATGGTCTGCAGATTGTAATTATTTTCTAAAGATTAAAATCTTCAGTTTAACATACCGCATGTTACATTTCTGGTGCATTTTTAGGTCATGAGGAATGCTTTTGATTGCTCTTATAAATAGATAAAATATTTTTAAAAATGAAATTGTGGCAACAGTTTGAATGGGAATAATAACAGAACACCAGAACCTAGTGTTCACCACCAGGTAAGTGTAAAGAAAAAAATGTTGCATTGCCCCATAGATTCACAAAATCATTATTGGAGAATGATAAAACGGGTTGGCTCAAGCCAGCTTTTTTGTTCAGTCTCAGCCCAGGTCCCACAAACCCAAGCCTGCTCAAAGGAGGTCCGTTTTTACTGGTGGAAAAACTGGCAGGGACCCAATCAAGTATCTGTTTCTGTCGCTGAATAAGAATTCTAAGGATAAGAGGACAGAATGCCAGATTTAAAAGGGGGGGGGGGCACTATGAAATATGCATGCAATTTTCCTGATGAAATAAAACATATATATTGTTCTAAATGTTAAGCCTAAAAAGATACTGCTTCTCAGGAAATCAGGAGCAATAAATCAAGAATAATTCCTGTAACACAGCAAATTACAATCTTGTCCCTTCAGGAAGCATAGTGCTGGATGCTGGAATTCCCACTGAAAGCTATACCAATCTCATCTCTCCTCTAAAGGCACTGATGACAATGTGCCAGGACTACAATTCTTTATGACCATAAAGCGTCTGGGAATGCATGGGAAAAATATCTGTGTAATAATTTGTGGAATACAAAAAGCAGCCAAGTGCCTAAGGCGAGTTGGGTAAGTTGTAAATTTGCCATTCTGTGAACTGCCTTCTTTTTCAATTTATGAAGTCGGAGGGGTGTCCACAGAGCAGTAAATCTCTGTTCTTGATGTTTATTCCTTGCACGGGAAGAAAATTACAAAGCTAAGTAGTTTGTCAAGCAAGATGAAAGCCAAATGGGTAAAATGAGAAGCCATAAACTTCAGATGACTTCAGCCAGACCACTGGGCTCTAGCTGTGGCAAAGCTGACATGCACTGAAAGCAGAGGTAAAATAAAATGGTGGTGTTGGGGATCCAGGATTCCCAGTATTCTTCTAAAGTTCCTAAATCCAACAGTGTTCATAACTAGTAATATTTTTTGGGGGGGTGGGGGTGGGAATGAAAATTCAAAGTTTTTGAAAGCAAATTTGTCCTTGAGAATTGGCTTGAGATTTGTTTGTTTTTTCAAATTTGCTTCATCTGACTTGAGCATGGCAAAAATAACTTACCTTGCCTACTCACTTGTTTAAACTGGGCTGCAATCCATGCAAATAAGCTATGTGTGCCACTGAAATGCTTTGCATGAGTAGAAGATCAGTTTAAATGAGTGAATACAATATTGCAGTTAAATAACTTTCTTTTGCAAATGTCACATCTACATCTGTCATGAAAAAGGCAACAAAAATTAGAGATGGAAAACATGCAACACATTTATCAGCAATATGTGGGAATTATAAGTTGTTCAGCAAGACAGTACACCTTGAACTGGAAAGTACAGTGTTTCTGAGTACTCATACTATCAAGCATCTTATGGTTTCCAAAACTATTGCTATATTCAAAAGAGCACCTATTCACAGTCCCTCCAACTGCCTTGAAAACTGAACAAACTGTGTTGGACTGTATATTGAGAGGACCTCCAAGAAAGGGCTTGGCACCAACTGAGGCCCTTAAATCCATTCATGTTATGATGGTGCCATCAAAAACTGTGAGACTTTATGAGTCCATCAAGAGTTTGGATAAGGTTTCAGATATCCAGAAAAGTCAGTGAGTTAATCCATTTATTCCAGACTATTCCCAGAAACAATTAGGGTGCGGTCACACGTACCATTAGTAATGACACAGCTCCGTCTGGCTGACGGATTAAATGTGTTTGTTCAGACATGCACATCTGGCAATCGAGTGTCATCCGGGGTCATTCCGATTTGCTGCGGATCAGTGCCGTGTTAATTTGGCAGCACATAAAGTTCGGCCCTTTTTCAAAACAGTGGCACAAGATCGGCTTTTTGTTGTTTGGACAGCTCACGCGCGATACTGCCTCTCACCTTTAAAAAAAAAAAGTCCCAGCAGACATGCGCATTGCCAGATCATCCGGGAATCTGAGGTGACGCTTCTGCTTCTCCAATCAACACAGGATCGGAGGGGGGGGAATGTTATCCCACTATTCAGAACAGGAAAAAATTCCTGTTATCAAGATATCATTGTCACTGCCAATTTCTAGGAAAATAATTCCTGGCAGTTCCGTGGTTTGGATCGGCAACATTAATTCTGGAAACTTTCGCCCTTCCCCCCTGCCTCTGAAGAAAGTTTTGATTTCCCAGCTCCAAACAGTTGGGCGCATGTTCAATGGACCCCCTCCCCTCCCAGAAATCACCATCTGATTACTCATGCTCCAAGAAGTGAGCGTGATAGTATTGGATGTCTGATCGCACACAACAGAATGAATCGCATTCTTGGATGCTTGTCTGTACTGTCCTGCATCGAATATTCAGCAGTTCAGATTTGAGCGCTACACACACGCTTTTAATGGTACGTGTGACCGCACCCTTAGAGCAATCCCACTCATTCATACTGCATTCTTAGAATGCTAACATGAGCTATTGGATCAGAATGAAAATCCTGAAAATATGCACTTTATCTGAATTTATCCTGAAGCATAGCAAGAAGGTAGTAAATTATGCATGGTAGTAAATTATGGCTCACAAAATGTCCAGAATCTTTGCATCTATGTATCATCTAATTATCATTTTGATATAACCTGTGATTACAGAATGGATGTGCACACTATCTGCTCCTAAGATACAAGATAACAGCAGTGCTTGTAGAATGGAGCTTTCTGGCTTTCCCCCTTTTTCTTCCTGAAATTCTATTTCTGGAAAAATGGACCCTCCAGAACACGGTGGCATGGTGCTACACTGGAAGGGAGGAATTGTTCCTTCTTCCACGATCATATTTTCTCAGATCTTTAAAGACTACATCATATTCATGTACACTCTGTCCTTATATGGAAAAATATTTTGGGTGAAGTGATCTTGAAAAAGACACATTTATCTTCTCAATGTTTTTTTTGTCTTAGAATTTTTCCCTTTTGCACTGGATCACACATATGTTGTGCTTTTAGTTCTTAAATGTCGCCATAATGTGAAAAGCAATTTCAGTTCCCTCTATATCCTCCAAAGAAATGTCAGGTGATATTTTGCCAACATCTTATTTTAATATAGTTGCACCTTTCTCCTCTATTCATTAAATACAAATTCTGGCTCATGAAAATCTATACCTCTTGCAGATCTTCCACTGTCTGTCTGTCTTCTCCTGTGGGGTCCTCATAGGGTAAAATAAAGAGTTCAGCAGATGTGGGTAAACCAGGCAGGACTGCCACCAAAATTTGTTTGCTCGAAATAGCTGTTGCCTGATATGTAGAGGGGGAAAAGGCGAAAGTAAACAGGAGTGGTATTACAAGCTTGTCTGAGTGGTTTGAAATGGCTGCCTTCAGGAAAAAAACAAAAAGCAAATCTCTGGCTGCTAACAGACCGGCACTTTGGGCTGACCTAGAGATGCCTTAGAAGGTACCCAAAAAACTCCCGTCCACACAGTAACATCTGGCAGCCATCCCAATCCCGTACTCACCCTGTCCTCTGGGCTGATCCACCTACCTCAAAAAGGCATCACATCAAAAGTGTTGCCTTTTTGCTGAGGCGCCTCCAAGGTGGCTCCCGGCTGTCCGGAAGGCTGGGAAGCAGCTGAAGAGCACCTGGGGAGCCACAAACTGGGTGCATGAACATTCCAGATGCTCCCCAGGAGCCCATGGCCTGCCCCTTTTTCAAGCACCATCTGGCAGCTCCGGAGCGCTCTATTTCTGACCAGCTTTATTTGGGGCGGCCTCAAACTGCCCTGAATCGGCCATCTGATATCACCCTGTGATTCCTTCAGCCTAGCAGTAGTCTGATGTAGTCAGTAGTCTAGACTATCAGATGCTTAAAGATAGGTATCTTTGGCACTTTAAATAAAACTAATTATAGCTTATATATGTATTGGTTTATAAACTGCAGCCAAACTGAATTAAAAATATTGCCTTCCAAAATTTCAGATTTAAATGCTGTTGAATTAAATTTTGTACAAATAATAATTTAAAAATCATCTGCGTTCAATTCTGTTTTAAAAAATCTTCAGTGGACCAATGGCTGAATCCAACCAATTTTTCTGGTGTTGGAAAGGGGGGTAGGAGGGTCTCCCTTTACAACCAAAAGATCTTTCTTGAGGATTATAGGGGAGATAGGTGAGATTGAAGATTGAATTGAAAAGCTAGCTGGATCCAGCCTAATGTCTTGAAATACATCAAATTCTTGGATCCACAGGATTTTCATGATATGCAAATGTTTAATCTAAATCCATATAAATGGCAATTATAGGCAAGAACTCTTGGAGCAAAACAAAACAAAGCAGAAAACCCTCAAACAAATGTGTGCCTTAATCTGACATTTTCTTAAAGAGTAAGAAGCAACCACAGGGAAAAGTGGAGAGGACAAGTTCAATCATTATTGCATCCTACAGGGCTTATCCTTTCCATTGTTTCAGCAATGTAATTATATATCTTTGCAGGAGAACTGATATCCATGTAGTGTGTATTTGGTCTCATAGAGATAGTAACAAAACATACAGATGTAATCTAGAATGTATCAGGTTATCTATATCTCCCTCAACAAAATACTTTCTCATAATTCTCCTTGGGTTATTGAATAAAGTACACCGTAACCATTTGTTTTAAATTTCCTTGTAGCAGCAAAAAAGGTATTGGCTGGATACTGGATATTTAGCATGCACTATTAAGAATGGGCAAGAACTGACAAGCCTAAATTCATCATACACCAGGCCCAATTTGTGGTTTACAAGACTCAGTTTGTGCCCGTCCCTATACAAACCTCATAGGACTGTCAATGTGGTTTTGGAGGTTTGTGGGGTTCATGGTGAGAAGTGTTCCCTTTAAATCACTTCCCACCGTGAACCCCACAAACCTCCAAAACCACTGACAGTCCTATGAGGTTTGTATAGGGATGGGCACAAACTGAGTCTTGTGAACCACAAATTGGGCCTCATTTATGATGCATTTAGGCTTGTCATTTCTTGCCCATTCTTAATGGTACATGTTAAATTTCCAGTATCCAGCCAATACCTTTTTGCTGCTACAAGGAAATTTAAAACAAATGCCTAAAGTGTTCCCTTTAAATCACTTGTGCAAATGGGCACCACATGGGAATTTACCACTTGGCCTTCACTCCTGTGCAGGAATTCACCACTTGGCCTTCATTCCCACAGAATGCCTGCTTGCAAAACCCATGTAAAGGGAATGTTCTTGGTGAGCAACAATCAGCAGAAAGGAGGGAGGGAATATCCACAAAACTCACAAACCCAAACTGGTTCACAAAGCAGAAAAGGTTCATCCCAGTTCATGGGACCTCACAAACCATTAACTGGGACAAACCTCCATTTTCCTGGTTCGTGCCCATCCCTAGGTACCATATCAGAACAAATAGCTATATGAAGTTATCTATGTACTGGCAGTAGACAAATAACACACGAACATATGAAGCTGCCTTATACTGAATCAGACCTTTGGTCCCTCAAAGTCAGTATTGTCTTCTCAGACTGGCAGCGGCTCTCAAGGGTCTCAAGCTGAGGTTTTTCACACCTATTTGCCTGGACACTTTTTTGGAGATGCCAGGGATTGAACCTGGGACCTTCTGCTTCCCAAGCAGATGCTCTACCACTGAGCCACCGTCCTTCCCCAAAAAAATATATGAAGCTGCCTTCTACTGAATCAGACCCTCGGTCCATCAAAGTCAGTATTGTCTACTCAGACTGGCAGCGGCTCTCCAGGGTGTCAAGCTGAGGTTTTTCACGCCTACTTGCCTGGACCCTTTTTAGTTGGAGATGCCGTGGACTGGACCTGGGACCTTCTGCTTACCAAGCAGATGCTCTACCACTGAGCCACCGTCCCTCCCTCATTACAGAATCTAAAATAGAATTTAAAATGTTTGTACTTATGAACAATTTGGGAACAATTGTTATCAAAATCTGTATGTTTCTTCATCTAGTTATAGGTATTGTCTTTAACAGACAAGGTGAAAAATAAAATATACGTTATGTATTGTTTGTCTTTTATCATTATGTTAATAAAAATATTTTTTAAATTATAGGGGAAGTAGCCAGAGTTTGGTTAATGTGTCATTGACCAAACTGGAAATCTTATTATGAATGTTCTGAGCCAGCACGTTACTGACTTGTGAAAACAAACAATATGATTCATGCAGAACATGAAGGTTTGGGCATATCTAATTACAGCTATTTCTTGACAAGTTTACAAACAAAATTAAATGGACTTGAGTGTCCTGCAAAACCAAATTGCCAGCTTTTAGTAGATTGTCTTGGATGCAAGCTTGGATATCCTCTATACTGGGATGAATCTAGCTTAACTTTTTTGAGAATTAATTACAACTGATGTCCAGGCAACCAGATTTGCATTTCTCATCAGGGAACTTCCAAGGACAGGAAAGGACGTTTAATTTTACATACATACTCACACACCTGCCAGTGCAAAATTATAGAAAGAAGCAGGGCTTTTTTGTAGCAGGGCTTTGCATATTAGGGTACACCCCCCTGATGTAGCCAATCCTCTAAGAGCTTAGAGGGTTCTTCTTACAGGACCTACTGTAAGGGTTTCAGGTAGAGGAAGATATTTCGTATGACATTTTACTTGGAAATGCTCTGAATTGAATGCATGTAAAGGACTTACTACATGTAAAGTATGTACTCAGCCGCTGAGCCTTGGTTCCTTCTCTTGCAACTAACTTCCAATAATATGTGTGACTACTAAGAAAAAAACTCATTTGCTTTATCTTCATCTATAACCAGTGTCTGCTTCCCCCATTACCACAGAAGTTACTCTCACAAGTCATTCTCATGTCTGAAACTGGTTTATAGAAGAATTTCTCCTGGAGTCAACTTGCAAAACAGGTGAAAACACATGTGGCAGAAAGGCATCGATCAGAAGTAGTAACATTTTTTTCTCACTTACTTCAACAAGTGCTCTTTTTATAACTCGACTGATGTCCCGTCTCCATTCAGGAATGTCAGGGTTGTATTCATCAAGATTTGGAGAGAAGGCTAGTCGTAAAGACTGAAATTGTTCTGGAGAAGGGGGAAAAAATCAGGAATGTTATGAGCAGGATTCATTTTGGGTAGGAGCTCACAGGAGCAGAGCTCCGGAACCTTTTAAATTTTATTATGCTTTTTCTTTCTTACACCTCGTCCCCAAATATTTGCTTCTGGACTCTTGTTCAAGCCCCCTGTGAGAATTTTGATGAACTCTAAGATTTGACAAACTTGCTAATATTTTCCCCTACAAAAAATGGGAAAATAACCAAAACTTATAAAGCAGACAGATGGAAATCTTCATCATGTCACTGTGACCACATAGGAGAAAATAATTTAAAAAGTATGATGGGAGTAAGATTTTATTATGACTATAACTCAGGAAGCATTTTAAGGAAGATGCTGAGCTGATATAATTTAGTACACCTTCTAGTGATGTCAGGGGTGTGCAGCATATGCAAATGAGTTATGCTAGTGAGTCGTGCTATTGACCTCTGGAACCTCTTTTTCTACAAAATGACCCTGGTTATGAGTGGAAACTCCTCAAACAAGGTGACTGGATTTTTAAAAACTTGCTTCACTTTCTAATCAAAGATATTAATTCACATTTTATAATGTAACTTGTTGTTTGTAAATCACTAGACTAGTTGCCAAGAGTATCTTCTGTCAGCTTCTTCTGGTTCATCAATTCTCTCCACTTGGGTTATGACCTTTAAAGGCCTTTCATAGTCTAGAACCCACACATCTAAATGTCTGTATCCTCCCATATGCCTCCTCCTATATATCTCTAAGTGCCAACTACAGTCCTTAGGCTGCTACCTACTGGCTGTTCCTCAACGAAGGTAGCCTGCTTGATAATCAACGAGAGCCAGTGCCACACCATAGCTCCCATTCAGTGGAACAGGATCCCTGAGTAGATGAAGAGGGGTGCCATCTTCAAGAGACACTGAAAGACCATTTTAGTTTCCAAGGTGCTTAATGAGGTATAACCTGAAGTCTCTTTTGGAGTGAGGGTTATTTGTAGGTTTTCTAGTTTTAAATTGTAGTGTTTTAATGATGGTTTTAAAGCCACCTTAAAAAAAAAGGTAAAGGTAGTCTCCTGTGCAAGCACCAGTCGTTTTCGACTCTGGGGTGATGTTGCTTTCATGTTTTCATGGCGGACTTTTTATGGGGTGGTTTGCCATTGCCTTCCCCAGTCATGTACACTTTCTCCCCAGCAAGCTGGGTACTCATTTTACCAACCTCGGAAGGATGGAAGGCTGAGTCAACCTGGAGCCAGCTACCTGAACCAGCTTCTGCTGGGATTGAACTCAGGTTGTGAGCAGAGGGCTCTGACTGCAGTACTGCAGCTTTACCACTCTGTGCCATGGGGCTCTTAAAGCCACCTTAACCCACAGGAAAAACAGGATATAAAGATGTCCATAAGAACAACAACAGTAACAATTTTAGATAACATGTTTATTGATGAATTGGCTTTTACAAAATTTAGTCCACTTCATTAGATACATGAAGTGAATTTTCAGTCATCGGATATTAGTGTATGAAGAGTACATAGGAAGGAAAAAACTGACCAATGAGTTAAAAGCCATAGTGATTTTGTGCCATTTCTATGTCAGTCTCAGATAAGCGCAGCAGAAATTCACTATTGGAATTAATGATAACACAATTTACTTTATTAAGCAATTTAACACCAACTGAGAAAACTGTCTGAAACGTTAAGCCCCTGGATAGATAGCTCATTCTTGGATATCTACCAGGAATGAACTATCTATAACCCTGATCAAACTTTCTTGTCTTACACGATAGTATTGTAGCTGCATTATTTGCTGCTTTTCAGAATTATGCCATTTAAATCCTGCAGATTTAGGAATTTGGTGCCTCCTGCAATCATTCTTGTTTTCTGAACAGAAGTATTGGGTCAGTTTCTGATTAAATCAATTTCAGCTTAGCACGGACCCAGAGAAAAACTCTTAATGTTGAAAAACCCAAGGATCTATGAGCAAACAGCTCATTAAGTGTTGTGGGTATACAAACCAGCCCACTGAGACTTCTTGATATCAGGCAAAACCCTCATTTACAGTGGTTACTCTGATGTGTTTTTTCTTTCTGCCTGCACCCAAAATGAAGGCATGTAGCAATTAGAATATTTGTCTTTTGAAAGGATGCAAATGAAACACTCCAAAACATCCTTCAAAATAAGTGAAGCAGCCTGGAAATTAGTTTAAAGGGCTGAGTAGCAGGGGGGAATTTAAGAAAAAGTGTTACACTAAGCTCAGTGTTTGAAATATGGGGAAAGAGTCTCATTGCAAGTTAGAAATCCATTTTGTCAGCGCTCTGAGCACTACATTAACATTTTCAGCTTAATTTTTTTTTCCTGGCTGGAAAATCCTTGTGAATATTGAATTGGGAAATGCAAATGCTAACTGCATTTCAATAGAAAGTAAATTTTATTCTGAATGGGAATAGGACAAAAATATCTAAACCACCACATCTGTTTTTTAACATTCCAGTTAAATCTCGCAGACGTGGTTATTTCTTCCTTCTCTTTAGTGTTTAGCAGGATTGCTAAGCTTGTGGATACTAGTGTGGTACAACTGGTAACCACAGAACAATCTTTAACAGACCTATACCCTTCCACATGCATTGAAGAAAAAAGGCCTTAGATATGTATAATTTTGCTTACAATTGCACTACAAGTGTATTGGACAAGTGCTATTTTCAGCTAGGACTAGGTCCAACCTTCTATGAAGTAACCATTATTAGCCTATTTTTTTATTTATTCAGTTTATGAATTGCCTAATCACTGCTATTGAAACATGATAGAAACACTAAAATTATAGAATAGACATTAAAAAAGCATTAATACAGTAATCTAAAAGAAATCAAGTGGTGAAAGATTACCATTTCCTCCCAGTTCTGGGATGGTCTAGTAGGATGTAGAGTAGTAGAATAAGAGATTTGATTTATACCTTGCCCTTCCACTTGGAGTGTCAGAGTGGTTTATAATCTCGTTCCCTTCCTCTCACCATAACAGACACCCTGTGAGGTAGAGTTCTGTCTCTTCTTGAGAGAAAAGCTCTGTGAGAACTGTGGCTAACCCAGCTGGCTTCAGGTGGAGGAGTGGGGAATCAAACCCAGTTCTCCCAGATTAGAATCTGTGCCCTTAACCACTCACCAAATTGGCTCTCAAGAGGAGGATGCCACCCAAAATAGAAACTGTTTCTTCCTTCAACCAAAAGCCTGGTGGAACATCTCCGCCTTATGGGCCTTATAGAATTGCATAAAATCTTGCAGGGCCCTGATAGTATTTGGCAGACATTTCTACCAGGCTGGGGCCAGAACTGAAAAAGCCTGGCCATGGTGGAGGACAGCTGGAGAACTTTGGGGCTAGGGATCACCAGCAAATTGTTGTCTGAGGAGCATAATGCTCTCCTGAGGACATAAAATACAGCCATAGTTACAGTGAAAATCAGGATTCTTGTTTGGTTTGGGGATTGATTTGGTGTGTTTGCTATTCTTGAAGCTATAGGACTGGGTCCCACTGGATTCATGCTGGCAGAAATGGATCAGTCCCCACCTTCCCTTTCTCAGGAGCACTCTGTAGCCCCTGAAAAATTGATGCCGAGGACCCAGCAGCTAGAGGTCAGAAGCTGCAGTGAAGCGATGATTACCCTAGCCACACTTTTGTCAACAGAATGCCATCTGGATATAATTCATAAAATGAGGTGGAAAGCAGCTATTGTGTTTACTAGATTGTTACTGTGATTAGAGGGCCTAGTGTGGCTCATAGGTGTTCATGATTTGAGCCTTCCCACAGCTACTATTCTTATCTCTTTCAAGGCTGGACTCAGGAATGAGATAATTGGTTAATCATGAGAACCTGTGCTCAGTTGTATAACCAGATGGGAGGGGGGAATTAGGAGCAGATGTTAATGTCTTCTGGAAAGTTCCATCAAGAGAGTTTCCTGATCGGATCCAAAGAACCACCTGATGCCAGAGGGCAAAAATGTATAATAGACATACAGGCCGAAGGGAAGCCATGCTAACATTATTCTCCTGCCATGCTAGTATGTTTTAGTATGCTTGCAATCCATCGTGCTTCATCATGATGGATTGCAAAGTATAGAATGCCTTTATGCTACTGCTTAGATTTTATGCTGCAAAAAGCTATGCCAATACGAGGTATTCAGTGCAGTAGAACAGTTAGCTTCTTTATTTTGTCTAATGATAAACTATAGAGACTGTACTGCATAAGGAAATCTTTTTTTAAAAAATAAACCTTTATATATTTTAATGGTCTACTAGGCATTGCTGGGCATTGTTCAAGGGACAAGGGGGATCCAGGCTTGGATTTCTGACATAAATGCATGGTTTTCGTTGGGTCAAATCCATTTGGAATACAAAGTCTACAACAAGAATATAAAGTCCTGAACATAATATCTTTCACTTCTCTGTCCTTATAGCTACACAGAACTCTGCAGAACAAAGGAAATATGCTGGCTTTTCAATTACTATTGTTCTACACAACCTGATTTTGGTGCCTTACATACATCCGAATTTGTGTGGCTTTATCTTGCCCATATCCATATAGCCAGGGGTCATTTTGTAGAAAAATAGGTGGTGGAGCTCATCCAGGAATTGTTATGCAGCTGCACATACTATTCAATGGACAAGGAGGTGGAACTCTCAGAAGGAGGAGGTGGAACTCTCAGAAAGGTTCAGGAGCTCTGCTCCTGTGCGCTCCCTCTGAATTCAAGGCCTGCATATAGCAGAGTGAGAAATACTCCAGGTGGTTTTAGAATGGATTAACAAAAGCAAAAAGGCTCACCATATACTGCAATTGTCTTGGTGTCCTGAAGAATGGCATTCCCTGCAGAAACCTGCACTGTGATAGTGGTCATCCCTTCTGTAGAGAATGTAAATGTGATGCTCCCTTCCAAGGTGATTAGTGGCTGCAAAGGAACATGAAAATGGGGAAGGTACATAATCCTATGTATACTGTATTTGTAGGTACACAAACAGCCAAGCAGGGATCTTCCTCCTGACTTCCTGCAAATCTACCTGTTGAATGGAGCATTGGCATGGAGAAGGCAACAAAGGACCTACTATAATATTATTCTGCTTCTACTTCAGGAATCCTAGAAGCAGGCATTTGGAAGGGATCAACAGAATATTTAGTGGAAAGACCATCTTTAAATGTCTCACTGATGGATTCATATCATCTGCATCACAGTGAACAAAAAGCAGATGAAAGGCAGGAATGTCCCGGTAAAGAGCTCCAGAGTGAGGTAGAAATAGTTTAGAATTACCAACCAATCTGACTTGCAACAACATTTCTTTGTCATTCTGACTCACAATAATGAGTTCAACAATCAGCATCAGAGGATGCCCTTCACGAGGCATTTAAAAATTGGAATAGTGATGACAGAAGAGGGGATTGAAAGAAAGCAAAAGGCAAAATCGAAAAGAAGCAAAGGAATGACTCTTTCAACAGGCATCCTCTGTATTAGCAACAACACTGTATATCATCTGTTTAAGTCCTAAGAGATGAGGTGATACTCAACAAAGCACAGAAATACTCTGAAACCAAAAGTCACTGAGGTAAGATGGTGGGATAGATAAAATTTATGTACACCATTTTAGAAGATTTTTTCCACCCACTACTGAGTAATCAGCTATATTAATGAAACCAAGGCTTATAATAACCAGTTGCAAGTGATTAACAATGGGATTACAATTGGTAGGTAGCATCAGAGGGTGGGTTAATCTCAAAAAAAGACTCCTGATATAAATCAGCAGTGCATGGCACACTGTTCTGTATGTCACCACCAGTATGCATACTAGCAGAATGGATTGAAAAACTGGGAATTATATGTCAGATATGACCAATGAACATTCTTGTCATCATTCACATGTTCCTATTGAGACATCTTTATGTACATGTTGGGTTGGATCCCAACTAAATTTTCCAACAGCACAAAAGGACTTTCTTGCCTTTGCCCTCCCATGCCCCACCACAGACCTCTATAAAATGCTGCTCCTGTGGGTGAACCAATCCTGAGCCATGACATAGTAAGGTCTGCAGAGGAAGGGGAAAATTGGTGGAAACTGCCAATTTCTGGATCGAAACCATAACCTTTCAACCTTGCACATAAAGAAAATTTGTCAATCATGCTTGTCTTACTTTTCTTTACTCCCTATTGAAAATTAAAAGAGCTTGTGAAAAGTGCAGCAATACAAATAAAGAGCAATTTGATAAGGCACCTGTTAAGATTTCTCCAAAACATAAATGAGGCAGGAAAAAAAGGGGGGTGTCTTTTTTGTGCCAATTCTTTTATGCTAAATGCAGTCTGTAGGCAGAGAAATGCTACAAATCATTTCACTTCTCCTAGTGTGTAGTAATGAGGCATTCTTTCAGCTTAACTGCACAAATGAGAACTTCAAATAGGTTGAGCAGTATGAAAGTGTAGGTGTTGGTACTCTAGGCAAACATTCCTTTTTTATTAATCCAACAGAGCACATGGATTAGAATTTACAGTTTAAACCCTGGAGCAACACAGAAGGAGCATCAGCCAGATTCAAAACTTTTTTCTTTCAAGTCTGGGTTTGTAACATGAGCTTTTTTTTCCTTGCTTTTTTTTAAATAAAAGAATCCATATTTCACATAAGAGTAAGAGAGAAAAAGGCCCACATCTTGAAATCTTTGATAATCTGTCACTGTGCAGTTTTCTCAGTTTGATCTCTTCAGCAGTGTCCAATGGGGGATTGGTGATTCGCATAAGATGCAAATGAGGGCTAAACAGAGAGAGTTAAGCAACTTTATAAAAAGCTGATTTGCAACATAAAAGTGCTGAGAATTGTTCTCTATGATCTGCAGGGGTCTGTATATTCCTCGAGAGAATTTGAAAGCTCCACAATAATGTTATTATGTCATGATTTGACAATTAATTTTAGCTGCATAAACTACAAACCTCAGTGTTGTTTCCAAACCACCAGATGTAAGTTAATGTTCCAACTTGACTGGGCCATAGCACTGCTGTGGCATTAACTTCTTTGTTCTTTGTTGTTACAAAGGGCAGTGATAAATGGACATGTTCCAAAGGGCCTGAAAACAAGGAGGGGGGATTGTAAATTAGTTTTGTCCATTAATATTCTAATCTTGTCCTGTCCTTCTCTCAACTTCAATAAGTGTTGCAAGCATCTTCATTAAAAAAAAAAAAAAAGGTAAAGGTAGTCCCCTGTGCAAGCACCAGTCTTTTCTGACTCTGGGGTGACGTCGCATCACAATGTTTTCACAGTAGACCTTTTAGCGGGTGGTTTGCCATCGCCTCTCCCAGTCATCTATACTTCACCCCCTTCATACATAATACATAATAAAAAATACTGGACTCCAACTTTGTTATAATAAAATGGTAATATTAAATTCTGTATTCTGTGTTTGCGATCCCTAGATATAGATCACAGTATGATCTTACACATGCTGCTTACACATGAGTGTAATCTTACACATGCTCATACACAGTATGATCTTACATATGCTCATACTATGGAGCTATGGACAACTAAAGCTCATGCACTCGTAGCAAAATACACATGGAAGATCACCACACATAACAATCAATACACAAGGTTACTTCAGCTTCTTACACAGAAGTGATTGTTGTGTAGGGACTTTGTAATGTTCTAAGCATTGTTGATTTATATAGCCATTTTTGAGTTGAAATGAGAATGTTGCTTGAGCGTTTAACATCAGGCCATGTGATTGGATTCACTGTATTCCTTGATGCACCCCCCCATTATTTTGGCATAAGGACAGTCATAGAGGAATCAATCAGCCCACCCTAGGAAGTTCCATAATAGGGTACATTATCAAGAGGAAGAATCAAGGAAACTTGCAATTGGAAACATCTTATTTATTTACTTTTAACTATAGGTACACTACTCAACTGAAGGAAGAAATGAGTGCCTAATAGTCATGGTGATACATACTTTGCTCCTGAGACCCAACATATGTGTAGATTTCACTGTAAACAGGATTGCTAGCCTAGTGCTGGTAACTGGTAGGAGACTGGAGTTGGGGGAGAGACCTAGTGACAGTTTTGTGAAATGCCACAACATCTCAGTGGCATTGCATGGCACTCTAGGGTTTCTCCAACACTCTGCAGTCATCAGGGAAACTCTTATAGCACTGTGTGCTGCAACAATGTCACTTCTGGTTTCCTAGCTGAAAGTGATATCATGTCTTTCCACCCCTATTTCCTCTCCCACTGCTCCAATGAGTACTGTGGAGGGATTGGGAGCACGGCAGGGTTTCCCAATTGGAACCAGGCATTTGGCAACAAAGGCTTAGTGGGTCAAATGTACAATAATTTAATTTCTTAGAAGGCTCTGGGTTCAGTCCCTAGTATTTCCTATTAAATCACCTTGAATAGCAGTGGTAGAAAATACCTTCATATGAGACCTTGGTCATTTGATACCAATTAGAGTAGTTACTACTGTGCTAGATTTTAGATTGATCTAATTCGAGATAAAGCAGCTTTATATGTGCAGATGAATAATCTAAGATGTTCAGATTTAATACAAAATCATGATTTTTTTAAAAAAAAATATTTGGCTTACAGACTATCATTCATAGCTTTTTCTCCCATCTCCTGAACAGAGTCCCAGGCAGTGGAAAACCTTGCCTACATTACATTGAAGACAGTGCTGGGAAACAAGACAGAATTAGGCCAGGATGTCCGCATTTGTACATGACATAAATCCCTAGGCAAGATAAACTATGGTTAATAAATAAACATCAAATCATAGTTTTAGGACCCAGTTTGATGTATGTTCACAAATCATAGTTCATGGACTGCCAACATTTGAACAATCCTGAGAACTATCATTATTTTAATTAAACCATGGTTTTGCATAAAAGCCTTTCTATCAATCAACTTTTTAAAATAATATGTAAACAAACTGTTTATTTCTGCAAACTATCCAGGTAACACTTTGATTGGCAGATTTCAAACTCAGAATGTAACGTGTGTCACAATATGCAAAGTATCGTCCCACATTTTGACCTGTTATTCCAAGGGGTCAAAAATTCCGGCTGCATTGCTTGGGACACTGACACAAAGTGCCAGTGTTTTGATTCAATGCCTTTGCTTTGGAACCCGTCGCATCTGGATAGTCTAATTCTAACCATTGGTTTTGGAATTAGTGGCACTGGAACTAGTCTGGATTAAGGATCTAAGGGCTGTAGCCTTACAACAGCAAGTGAAAGTGCTTTAAGGCTGCAGTCAGGTGGCTAAGGAAGAACACATTGAAGCTGAATCCAGAAAAGACAGAATTAATGCTGGTAGGCAAGGCTGATATTCTAGATGGATTGTCCTAGGGAGTGATGTTGGTTTTTCCAGAGCAGGTTAAGAACTTGGGGTTGCTCATGGATCCTGCCTTGGTGTTTGGAAGCAGGTTGGCTTTGTGCCCAGGAACACCTTTAATCAGCTGCATCTGATTCATTAATTCTCTCATTATCTAGACTTAGCTGAACTGGCTGCGCTGATTCATACTTCTGTAACCTCATGGCTGGATTACTGCAACTTGCTCTATGGGGAGCTGCTCTTGAGAACAGCCTGGAACCTATAACTGATCCAGAATATGGCAGTCTACCTATTGTCAGAGGCTAGCCACTGAGAATATATATTACCCATTTTGAAACAACTATATTGGCTGTCAATCTTTCTGAATTCAATTCGAGGTCCTGCTTATGACCTTTAAAACATTTCATGACCTGGACCCACATATTTGAAGGACTGTCTCTTTCCTTATTTCCCTGTGTGCCAACTATGATAGTCAGGCAGCCTTTGGCTATCCCACCACTTAGGGTGGCCCATCTTGGTATCAGCCAGAGCCCAGCCTTTTCCCTCATAGCTTCAGCTCTGTGGAAGGGGTGCCTTCAAGAAGTGAGGGGGGTCACCTCATTGGAGATCTTCAGGAGGTATTACAAGGCCTGCCTGTTCCCCAGGGCTTTTAAGGGGGGGGAGAGGGAAGTGATTAAGGGGTTGCTATTTTGTTTTTGGTTTAAACTGAAGAAGTTTTTAAGTATTATTGTAAGCTACCTTGAACCACAAGGATATGTGGGATATAAATATTTTAATTAATAAATAAAACTGATTGAAGGATAAGAAAGTTTTTGGCACTTTGGATCATAACTTGGTTTAGAAAGTCCACATTCTCAGCAGGCAGTGATAGTGTTAATATAAGGGTGTTGTATTTTCATAAAATCCAAACAGTCAGAGAATATCACATTCACCACAAAGGCTAGAGAGATTGCTTTAAATAAACAGTAAAGTATCTATTCTCAGCAGGAATCTGTTGCTAGCACTTATTCGCATCTTCAGTAATTCCAGCTGTAAAGTTCCTTCTCTTGTCTCTTATTTCCTATGCAAAGATAATTTGCAAAACAGCAGAAAAATTACACTTGAACTTGTCCCTACTTCCCTCTGTCTCTCATTTCGAATATATTTTTAAAGAAAATAAAATGAAGATAATGACCTTGAAACCAAGTGTTCCAAGGTAAGATTTTCTTTACAAATTTTACAGTATAGCTAGATTTGAGTCCAGCAGCACCTTAGAGACAGAAAAAAAAGAGGGGGGATGTAAGATTTTGTGAGTCAAAGCTCCCTGATGAAGGTAGATTTGTCTCTCGGAACCTTATAGCCCCCCAAATCCTGTTGGTCTCTAAAGCTCTTCTACTGCAGACCAACATGGCTATCCTCTGAAACTATCATACAGGATATGTATCTGTCAATGTGGTCAATCACAATGACACAATTAATCATTTGACCCCTGTGTTATTATTATGAAGTATTCATACACTATATAAAACTGGTGCTGCATTTCACAGCAACATGTTACATATGGCTCCTGTTCTTATATGAGTGCTTAGAGCAGGGGGGGGGGGACCTTTTTTCTGCCAAGGGCCATATGGATATTTATAATGTCATTCGCGGGCCATAAAAAAGTATCAACTTAAAAAACAGTGCTCCGTCGAGGGAGAATGATTCAGGCCAGTAAAATTAATGCAAATAATTGTTTTCCTATTTGAAGTCATGTGGGGAGAGCCTAATCTGGCACACACACACATACATCCGGCTCGCCATCCTAGGCAAATGCCTAGGTCCAGGTTTTTTTGTAGAAAAAGCCCAGCAGGAACTCAGTAGCATATTAGACCACATCCCCTAATATTAGCATATTAGGTCACACACTCATTAGTATATTAGGCCACACCATCTGGGATAATCAAGTGCAAACTGAACTGTGACAGTAACTTTTCCAGGTTCTACAGTAATTCTGGCCGGCCAGCCAGGCCCCAGGGAGGCTGCCGCACAGTACATCTGGGCCCTGTGATCCCTGCTTGACCCTGGGGAGGCTGCTGCACAGTGCAGCTAGGCCCCCCAATCCTCGCTGGCCAGCCAGTCCCCAGAGAGGCTGCCACATGGCTCGGTTCGGCCCAGCAATCCCCGAGGGCCACACTAAGTGACCTCGAGGGCTGCATGTGGCCCTCGGGATGGAGGTTCCCCACCCCTGGCTTGGAAGCTACTCTTTTTCTTCCTTTTTATGCACTTGTTATTGCTTATCTGTGTTCACATGTATCACTGAGGAACAAATAACCATAAACTACTCATGGCTAACCCTTCCCTTGAATTTAGCATATTTCCCTCTATCAGCATGAAGTGTGGTAACAGATAACGAAAGGAACAAATCCACCACATTCCTCCACTTTCATTACCTCCTTGAAACAAAGAAGGAACAACAGATTGATCGCATATCCTATTTTAATGATATACAGTTTTACCTTAAGAGGTGAAAAAGGCCTTAGTAGAAACCATTACAAACAAAGCATGGATACTCAGATATCCTGCCAGACATGCACATAGCTTGAAATGGATATCTGATTTTTTAAAACGTTAAGCTGGGTATAAAATATGTTGGTCAAGATAGTACAAGAACATCTCACATTGGTCCATTCAAGAAACTTCTTTCCCCCTGTCAGTAAGTGTTTGCAGTGAAATTAGTATTTGCTTAGAAATCATTCATTAAATATCCAAAATTGGATTTTTAATATTCCATTGAATGCTCAATGTTTTGATTTTATCTAAAGTGAGGGCTGAACAAATTAAACCATTTAGTTCTTACTGAGGCAAAGATATTCTCTGTGCTATCGTAAAAGTTGTTCAAATCAACAAGGTCCTTCGAAGAAGCATGTGTATAACATATCATCTCCTTTGAGACTCCCACTACTTCTCTAATATTGGTTTAAAAGCAAATCAGTGAAGCAGGTAATTCTGATTAACTACAACCACCAGTGTGCTAAAAAACAAACAAAAATGCAATTTTGAAAATACAGCTTTGGAACAGTAGGTGGTGTTGTACTACTATCTATGTGACATAGCAAGGAAAAATCTGAATGACTTTTTCTGATAGCACTGGGATTACTATTATTATTTTAGTCATTTTTGCTACTTAAATCTGTTCAAGGTACCCTAAGAAAATAGAGTTTGCTTTTGCAAGAACTATGCAGATACACAGAATTGGTATACTTCCTATTTTCTCACCATGTACATGAGACTTTTGTTTAGCTGCCAAAATTAAAGTTTTCCAAAGTTGGTGAACTTGCAACTTTGCTAGTATCTATTGAGTTTTGAAATTCCATAAGTTACTTTTATTTATTTATTTATTTACATTAGACTTTTATCCCGCCCTCTCCGCAAGTGGACTCAGGGCAGCTTACAACAGTCGTTTACACGATTTAATACAATAAGTCAATAAAATCTATAAAACATTAATACAATTAAAATTTAAAAACTATTCCACGGTGCTGTACCATTACTATGTTGGCGGTTCTGCTTTTCAGGCGGTTGGTCACCGGGAACTCTAGCTGATGTCAGGTGGCAGCTCTCTCTCAGTTTAAGCATCAAAGGCCTGTCGAAACAGTTCAGCCTTACAGGCCTTGCAGAATGTAGGAAGGTCCCACAGGGCCCTTATGGTCTCAGGAGAGCATTCCACAACTCTGGTGCTGCCACCGAGAAGGCCCTGGCTCGTGTCAAACGCAACCTGGCCTCCTTTGGTCCAAGGGTGGACAGCAGATTTTTTGTCCCTGAACGCAGTGCTCTCTGGGGGATATATGGGGAAAGGCGGTCCCACAGATAAACAGGTCCCTGACCATAAAGGGCTTTAAAGGTCAATACCAACACCTTGAAACTGATTCGGAACACAATAGGTAGCCAATGCAGCTCTTTCAGCACTGGCTGAATGTGCTCCCATCGAGGAAGTCTCATTAACAGCCGTGCCGCAGCGTTCTGCACTAACTGTAGTTTCCGAGTCAGCATCAAGGGTAGCTCCATGTAGAGAGCATTACAGTGATCTATTCTTGAGGTGACCGTAGCATGGATCACCATTGCTAAGTCATTGTGCTCCAGAAAAGGAGCCAGCTGCCGCACCCACCGAAGATGAAAAAAGGCAGATCTAATAGTGGCTGCTACCTGGGCTTCCATTGTAAGGGAGGACTCAAGGAGCACGCCTAAGCTTTTGACCTTAGGGGCTGGTATCAATGGCACCCCGCCTAGAGCTGGCTGCTGGACCCCTCCCCTTGGACCACCCTGGCTCAGAAAGAGAACCTCCATCTCCATTCAATTTCAGCCGACTCAGCCTGAGCCAGGATGCTACGGCTTGAAGAGCCAGGTCCAGATTTTCTGGGATATAGTCGGACTGGCCACCCATCAATAGATAGAGCTGGGTGTCGTCTGCGTATTGGTGACAACCCAGTCCATACCTCCTGACAATCTGGGCAAGGGGGCGCATATAGATGTTAAATAACATCGGGGACAGAACCACACCCTGAGGCACACCACATGTGAGTGAGTGCCTCTGGGATGACTCCTCCCCTATCACCACCCTTTGTCCCTGATCTTGGAGAAAGGAGGTCAACCACTGTAAGGCGGACCCCTGAGTCCCCATGTCAGCAAGGCGGCCATTCAGTAGCTGATGATCAATCGTATCAAAAGCGGCTGACAGGTCCAATAATAGCAGCACCGCTGAGCCACCCCGATCCAGATGTCGCAGGAGGTCATCCATGAGAGCAACCAGAACGGTCTCCATCCCGTGACCTGTTCAAAAGCCAAACTGGAATAGATTCAGTGTGGAAGTGTCCTCCAGGAATCCCTGTAGCTGGATTGCCACCGCCCGCTCTATAACCTTACCCAAAAAGGTTATAGAGTGGGCGTGCTTGACTTCTACATCAAGCTGAAAACAATATGGGTTGAATCCAGTACAGGGACTTCTAAAAGCAAATTTCTCAAATTCTACCACCTGTCGCAGAGCAAAATAACCCCTATTCCTTGGGGTTCTCTCTCCTCCAAGTGAAGGATTTTGGGGACTATTTTGAGCTGCCACAGGTGGGGGTTACAGAAAGTCACATTCTGGGAGAGGAAGTTCCAGCACCCACACAAGCTCTGTGCTGGATCCAATCCTATGCACAGCATGTAAATATGTAAAGAATGAATGCTAGGTAGGTAAATGTGTACTTGGCAGTAAAGTATCATAGATGGATTAATGTGACATGTTCAATATCCACTTTCATAGGTCTTCTGAAATCCAAAGAAAACCACCCTGAAGACATGTTCATCTGCACTAATTTAAGAATGTTGTTTTATGACAATTATCATTTTAATTTATTTGCAATTACCCACTGTTTCCTTGGTTTCCACATATGCATAGAATTCATATAGACACAGAATTTAAAATCAGAGACAAAGTTCCATCTGTGTCAGTGTTGGGTCACATCAATACTGTTTGACATTTAATATATGGCCAATAGAGAGGATGTTCCTTCTAACATATAATTACAACCTGCACTGAAAAACCTTTCTATATAACATAGTTATTATGTCTAATCAAAATTGAAAAACTGACAGAAGTAAATAATACTTGGAAATCTGGCCATTAATCTTGCTCATGGCTGTTCTCCTTAGAGTTTGTGTAGATCAGAAGGAGAGAGAGAGAGAAATATAAATAACAAGGATGTTTACCAATCAGCAGAGTTAGACAGATCTTGCTATTGAATGCAATTGCATTGATAGATCTGGCTTTTCAAAATATTTCCCTGATCACACTGTTAGCTCAGCAGCTTGCTCTGATTCTACATAAACAGTTGTTCCTGTTGGTTCAAAATATATTTTTAGCTGCTGTGTCTGCTAGGCATAAGAACAACTATTTTGTTTGCACATCCTGAAACACAGGCAGTATTGCACAATACTTTACTTTGCCCCACCAGTTTTGGAATGTGCAAAAATAACAAATGTTTTGGTTGTACTTCTGCGACTATGAGAATCACTGAAGACTGTGTTTCTCTCTCTCTCTCTCTCTCTGTGTGGGGGTGTGTGACTCCTCCACTTGCACCTGCTGAGATGGCCTTGGGTCAGCCATAGCTTTCATAGAAGCTGTCCTTGAAAGGGCAGCTGCTATAAAAACACTCTCAGCCCCACCTACCTCACAAGGTGTTTGTTGTGAGGGGGAAGGTAGAGAAGATTGTGACCACTCTGAGACTCTGAGATTCAGAGTATAGGGTGGGATAAAAATCCAAATATATATATATACACACTGTGGCTAATAGCCACTGATGGACCTCTGCTCCATATTTTTATCTAACCCCCTCTTGAAGCTGGCTATGCTTGTAGCTGCTACCACCTCATGTGGCAGTGAATTCTACATGTTAATCACCCTTTGGGTGAAGAAGTACCTCCTTTTATCCGTTCTAACCCGACTGCTCAGCAATTTCATCAAATGCCCACAAGTATTGTATTGTGAGAAAGGGAGAAAAGTACTTCTTTTTCTACCTTCTCTATCCCATGCATAATCTTGTAAACCTCTATCATGTCACCCCGCAGTCAACGTTTCTCCAAGCTAAAGAGCCCCAAGCATTTTAACCTTTCTTCATAGGGAAAGTGTTTCAACCCTTTAATCATTCTAGTTGCCCTTTTCTGGACTTTTTCCAATGCTATAATATCCTTTCTGAGGTGCAGTGACCAGAATTGCACACAGTATTCCAAATGAGACCGCACCATTGATTTATACAGGGGCATTATGATACTGGCTGATTTGTTTTCAATTCCCTTCCTAATAATTCCCAGCATGGTGTTGGCCTTTTTTATTGCAATCGCACACTGTCTTGACATTTTCGGTGGGTTATCTACCACGACCCCAAGATCTCTCTCTTGGTCAGTCTCTGCCAGTTCACACCCCATCAACTTGTATTTGTAGCTGGGATTCTTGGCCCCAATGTGCATTACTTTGCACTTGGCCACATTGAACCTCATCTGCCACATTGACGCCCACTCACCCAGCCTCAACAGATCCCTTTGGAGTTCCTCACAATCCTCTCTGTTCCTCACCACCATGAACAATTTAGTGTCATCTGCAAACTTGGCCACGTCACTGCTTACTCTCAACTCCAAATCATTTATGAATAAGAACATGGGACCCAGTACTGAGCCCTGCGGAACTCTACTGCTTACCGTCCTCCACTGTGAAGACTGCCCATTTATACTCACTCTCTGCTTCCTATTAATTAGCCAGTTTTTGATCCACAAGAGGACCTGTCCTTTTACTCCATGACTCTTGAGCTTTCTAAGGAGCCTTTGATGAGGAACTTTATCAAAAGCTTTCTGGAAGTCAAGGTAAACAATATCTATTGGGTCTCCTTTGTCCACATGTTTGTTCACCCCCTCAAAGAAATGTAACAAGTTAGTCAGGCAAGATCTTCCCTTACAGAACCCATACTGAGTCTTCCTCAATAACCTGTGTTCATCAATGTGCCTACTCATTCTGTCCTTGATAATGGTTTCTACCAACTTTCCCGGTATTGAAGTCAGACTGACTGGCCTGTAATTTCCCAGATCTCCTCTGGAACCCTTTTTAAAGATGGGGGTGACATTTGCTACCTTCCAGTCCTCAGGAACGGAGGCAGATTTCAATGAAAGATTACAGATTTTTGTCTGAAGATCCACAAGTTCAACTTTGCCATTATGGCTTGTTTGTTTCCTTTGGGAACAATCAGGGTGAGATCACAGCAACTTTGTTCATGTGAGAGGAGGCATAAATGTTTTGAAGGTGTCTCATTCACTTCTGCAGCCAGAGGGTTTGGAGTGAGCACATGTTTTTACCTGCTACCTTCTCCTTTTACTCTTCCAGTGACTGCCACTGTCTGTTTTCTCTCACTGTCAAAGGAAGACAACACCATGGACCACCTCCAACTTTATTTCTTCTGGGCAGCAGCACCAGAAATCCAGCTCCTCTTTTCCTGACTTTCAACTCTGCTTACTTGCTTGCTTGCCCTCTCTTCCAGTATGGTTAAGTGCACAGACTCGAATCTGGGAGACCTGAGTTTGATTCTCCATTCCTTCACACATAGCTGCTGGTGTGACCTTCAGTTAGCCACAAGTTCTCAAGAGAGCTGTTCTCTCAAGAGCAGTTCTGAGACCTCTTTCAGCCACACCTACCTCACAGGGTGTCTGTTGTGAAGAGAGGAAGGGAAAGGAGATTGTAAGCTTCTCTGACTGAATTGCAGGGTATAAATCCAATCTCTTCCCTCTTCTTCTCTCTTTTCATCAGCTGCTATTACTTTTCCCTTGTTATCTACAACAACTGGAGTCAATCTTTACATTTTCCCACATATTATGGCTTGCTCATTTTCCTTGGGCACAGTCAGGGCACAGTCACTTTGTTTATGTGAAGGGGGAGTAAATATTTTGAAGTGTGCCTTGATAACTGCTGCAGCCAGAGGTTTTGGAGTGAGTTTTTATTGTTGCCTCATTATCATTGTCCTCCTCAGGAGGCAAGTCACAATTCCTCCTGCTCCTCCCCCTCTCCCTCCAGCAGTGGGTGTGAGTTGCAGCTCCTCTAAGGCTTGGTCTAGACTGGCAGTTTAAGCTGAAACAGGGACAGATGTGCACATCTGCTACCTGTAATGCTTCTACATTCACCCTGTCCTCCGGCCTCTCTGAGGCAGCTCAAAAAGCTATCACTTATGAAGTGGTGGCAAATTCTTCTGCCACATGCCACTAGGCCACCACAAGCCACTTCCAGCTTTTTTTTAAAAAAAAATAAATATCCACGGAGCATGTGAGCACATATGCACATGACCACTAAAATGAATGGGGGGAAACACAACTCAAACTGTGCTAAGGGGATGGTATGCAGCAGCTGTATGACCGCCCCAAAGCGCCCCCTGCCCGGCAACTCATGCGGGAGCATCTGACTGGGAATATTCTGCTGCATTTTGAACCGGCCTGATTTGAGAGGCCTCCCATGTGCCTGAAGCTTCTGGTCTGTACCCAGCCTTATTGTCCCAGCCACCCTTATCTCTTGCTCAGGCACTTTCACTGGACAAACAAAAAGCAGTGCCACCTCCTCCTTCTCTTCTTCCAGCCAGCGCTCCTTGTCTGCGTTCCCTTTGTGTCAAAGAAAGAAAAATGCTGCACTGCCTCTTCCCCATACCAGCCACCACCACTATCTTTCTGCTCATCCAGCTTCATTTCTGTCAGGTAGCAGAACTAGTAACGCAGCTTCTCTTCTCCTGACCTCCACCTCTGCTTGCTTGCCTTCCCCTTCTTTATCAGCTGCCTTTATCTTTACCTGCCATAGCTTCCTAAGAGCTATTTCCTTTGTTATTTGGAGCTGCCCAGACAATGGTTCCTATGTTTGGGTATGTTTAAAAAAAAAAATCCTTGCCTCTATTTTTATGGTTTTAACTTTTCTTTTGTTTTTTTGCCAGCCTGAGGTGTTCCCCTAGTTTCTGAAAAATGTTATTTCTATGTATGTAACTGACTCTGATCTGTGGATTTAGGCATCTACAGATTGGGGCATAGCTAGCTATTAGAAATATGTTTGTCATGCTACTTGTTAACTGAGCTGCCAAAAGCAAGCCTCTGCTCTGCCCATTGCCTGCTAGTGGGCTTTGAAAAACACTTGTTTGCCCATTTTATGTATAAAATAGGCAGACATTTTTCTATTTATCTAAAATTTGTCAGGAAAGATATACTGGAGAAAGTTTACTACCTATGAGAATTCCATCCCTGTTAGGAGAAAGGATTACAACTGGCAATGTCTTTCCTTAGAAATTGCTAGAAGTGAGGAATTAATTGAATAACTAATATGGATAGTTTTAAAGATAAATATAAGAAAATCAAATTAGTTTCTTTTTAAATGTCAATTGCTTTTTTTCAAAATGTATCTTTATTGATCATGCATGCATTGGCAGCCTCTGTAGCATGAGTGTTTAAGAAGATACACTAATCAGCCAAGTGAACTGATATTCTGACTAACATGGTTATAGCAAAACTCAAAACTAAACAATTTGAGTCTTAGTAAGAAAGATAAACTATAAATACAGTAAAGAAACACCTATGGCAACCACACCTGCACCATTGAGCCCCCAGCCTAGCACGATCCCACAGTTGTAAGACTTCTTATGAATTAGATCCCAGAATCTGTAAAGGACACATGAACAGCTGTAAAGCTTGCCATCTCCTTGAGAATGTTAGTTAACACTTTGCTGTTTTGCATTTTGTTCCAATGTTGACCTGCACTGATAAAATTATCTGGTGGGAAAAAGCCATTACAGGAAGGGAATGGCCCAGTCAATGACTCTTCCTTTGTGGCTTGTAAGCAAACACCTATTCCATCAAGTCGTCTCATTAGCTTGCAAACAGAGTAGAGCACAATGACGATGAGACCCTGTGGGATCTTCTTCTGTCAGAATTGCCACAGACAGCTTGGCCTTATATTATCAGAGACCTTCAGAGCCTCTCTAAAGATATTACTGGAGAACTCATTCTGTGTTTGTTTGCAATGACCTTTACAAACAAGACTTGGCTTTACTCTCCTAGCTTTTCATGAAGATGGGAAGAAATAAGAGGCAGAGAGAGCAACTTCCTGCTGCTTGACAGAATCTTGTCTATTTGCTTTCAGAGAGTATTGGGATGGTTGGCACGATGGTATCTATAAATTTACAGTGTTTAATATTTTAAAACATTTTATTTTCTTCCACCTTGGGAGCTTTCAAAGGCTGTCTGCTAAAATTATGTAAGGATAACATGAGTGAACCCTTAGTGTCCATCATAAATCAATCACTAATTCAGGATGCCTTCCCTCAGTTACTCAGTGAGAAAGGCAGTCTACAAAAAATAAATCATTAATAAATTTTAAACAAAAACTTTTTTAAAAAAATGCTGAATACTCAGAATGATTAGCATTTCTGGTCAGACCATTTTGGATATAAACAGTCTATTGTGTTTATATTATTTCACTGGGGGGGGGGGAATAACAGGGCTTCAGTGCATAAAATAACATAAATGCAGGACCAACTCTGAGGCAGGGTTTGGATTTCTCCTAGAATTACAACTGATCTCCAAACTACAGAGAAAAATTCCCCTGGACAAAATGGCAGCTTTGGAAAGCAAATTACAGCCTCACATCCCTGTTAAGCTTCCTCTTACCCAGAATCTCCACCCTCCCCAGACACCACCCAAATCTTTAGGAATTTCCCAGAACCAGAGTTGGAAAGCATATATACATGTAAATCTTATTAAACACTAACAGTTCTTTGCAAAGTGTATCAGTGTGTGTGTGGGGGGGGGGGTAGGGAACAGCACAAACCTGACTCTCCCTCCTGTGCCCTGCTGCATCTAAAACATACATGGCAAAGCTGTGTGGGAGTCAAACAGTGGCCTCCCCAATGCTCATATAAACTGTTCAGCTAGTCTGCCACACACATTAAGAAATTCATTTCAGGGCTCATGACAAACTCTACCA
The DNA here is from genome assembly GCF_032191835.1 of Heteronotia binoei. Classification (NCBI taxonomy): domain Eukaryota; kingdom Metazoa; phylum Chordata; class Lepidosauria; order Squamata; family Gekkonidae; genus Heteronotia; species Heteronotia binoei. Next base: position 70,284,767 of record NC_083228.1, on the reverse strand, counting down.
GTTTTCATATCACTTGCAGATTCCAATCTCAACTGCATTATGGCTGGAAAATCCTCCTTTCCCAGTTTTTACAGTAAGCAGCTGAGTGGTAACCACATCAATGAATGTAGATGCTTCCCTTTCCAGCTATTCTATCTTTATGAGTCGCCAAAATGGAGGCACCATAATCTAAAGATACTTCCTTTAGCATTCATTTATCCCTTATAAAAACTTTAAATGTTAAGCTCTTTCTGCTGCTACTAGCTTTTCTTTAAAGCAAAAAAGGTTCACTAAGAAAGAAAAATAGGTCTTTAAAATGTTTTGTATACCAACAGTAATAACATACAATTTACATGCAAGTACAGGACAGCACTGTCTGCCCCCAGGCTGTTTTCCACCTGCGCTGTCACTCGGAAAATCCCCACATTCTGGTAGACATGCTTGATCCCATCTTCTGTAGAGCTGATATTGGCATATGACACGGCACTGCCATCTCCAAAGTCCACACGGATTATTGACCTTTGGATATCACCCTGAATTAGAGAAGTGCAAAGGAGCCAGGAGTTAATAAAACTGAGCATTGACAACAATTTGAAGAAGATTCACATGCTCTAGTGCAAACTCACAATATATAAGGTAGGCTGGAATTGCTAGGTTCCACTCCAAAACTTTTTGGTGTACTCTAGAAAACTCAAATTCTAGTATACAAAACCTCTTCAAGTGAATTCAGATATGGAAAACATCCATCAGCCCAACTTGATCTCCGCATCAAAGGTCATAGTGGTGTGGCTATACACTCAGGCTTAAATGTGATTCTGCAACTACCAACTTTCATTATGTAAAAAGGTTTGTTTGGGGCGGATCTCTGTAGAAACCTGGATGGCTAAATCTGATAGGCCAAAGAAGAAAATTATTTCTAAGCTCAGCAGGATGTGGTCTTCTGGCTTTCATCAAGGCTTTCTGCCAGGGAATATGTCCCCTTCCAATCTATTTTGAGAAGTCCTGCAGCTGCCACTCTAAGAAAGCCTCCTTCATAAGATAAATGTGGTTGATTTTTCCAGTGCTTTTTTCATTATTATTACTTAAATCATTTGAACTGCAAATTCTTTCAGTTAAGTATAGTTCCACTGGTAAAACATTTTGGAAAAGGCCACATTTACAAAACCAATATTTAAATATTTTAAATATTTTCACTTCAGAGATTAAGGAACATGTGTGTGATCTGGGAGACATACTTTCAGCACCCAGATCAAATACAATTGAGGAAGAAAAACAGTGAAGCAAACATATAGATACAAATATTGACCTGCATTATTGTACTGTATACAAGCAGCTGCTTAGAACAGTTCACAGCCCTGTAAAGACATTTCTGCATAATGAAAGAAAGTTGCTATTTGGTCCACATACAGTGGCCTGAAGTCAGGATATTCTCAATGTTTCCTCTACACTCAACAGTGTTGTGAACAAAAATTCTACCTTGTAAGCAAAAAAACTTGAAGCATTAAAGTTGTGAGTGAGTCTACATTGGACTATCACATAAATTAGTTTTTAGATTATTTCCATAAACTTGTAAAAAACTCAAAATGACTTTTAAGCTATATTTAAACATTATGAGAGAAAACAGAATTAAGTCATATTTCATTACATAAAATGTTGTCCTCTGGGGGGGGGGGGGGTCGACCAGGCCTCTGGAGATGAGGTCTACTCTCCTCTTTCTACTCTATTGGTAGACCTGTTCTCTGGTCTACCTTGCACCGAGCCTTAGAAAGCATACCAGCACTGGAGAGGGGGGGGGGACTCTTGCAATTAACCTTTTTTTTTAAAGTGAAATACGACAACCAGCATTACAGGTCAAGATAACAGATGTGAAGCAATCACTGTCAGAACCCTGCCTAACCTAACAAACATGAAGTTGCTTAAATGTATTAACCTGATCAAACTACTTATTTATTCAAATATTTATATCCCACGTTCTCCTGTACCTTAAGGCTGCTTACAAATTATACTGAAAATCATAATAGAAGTGTGAAAAAAATGGGTATCTGGGGCTCTGTGGGGCTGTTTTTGGAGGTAGAAGCACCAAATTTGCAGCATAGCTGCTTGTGCCTCTCATCAACCCCCGCCCTCAAGTTTCAAAAAGATTGGACCAAGGGGTCTAATTCTCTGGGCACCAGAAGGAGGTGCCCACATCCTCCATTACTCCCAATGGAGGGGAAAATGACGTTGCAGTTCACTTATGGGCTGTGGCAAAAATTGCCGTGCTGCCAGCTAATAAGAGTCAGTTTGGTGTAGTGGTTAAGCATGCGGACTCTTACCTGGGAGAACTGGGTTTGATTCCCCACCCCTCCACTTGCACTTGCTGGAATGGCCTTGGGTCAGCCTTGGCTCTGGCAGAGGTTGTCCTTGAAAGGGCAGCTTCTGTGAGAGTCCTCTCAGCCCCACCCACCTCACAGGGTATATGTTGTGGAGGGAGATGATATAGGAGATTGTAAGCCGCGCTGAGTCTCTGATTCAGAGGGAAGGGCAGGGTATAAATCTGCAATTCTTCTTCTTCTAAAATTTTGTGTGGCAGCACCCCCTGGCATGGCTTAGAGGAAACTTTGCTCTAGACAGTCACAAAATTGGCTAAATGGCAGCATGGGATCAGTTGTAGGAGTCACTTGGCAGTCAGGGCTGGCCCTGCCAGTAGGTGAAACAGGCAATTGCCTAGGGTGCCAGCCTTTGGGGGGTGCCAAATTGGACACCCCCATGTGACTCAATGACATCATGTCACTGCTGCTGGCCAGATGAAGGAAAGATGAGGGAAGGAGCTGTGGCTCAGTGGTAAAGCATCTTATTGGCATGTTGAAGATCCCAGGTTCAGTCCTCAGCATCTCCAGTTAAAGGATTGAGCAGTAGGTGATGTGAAAGTCCTCTACCTGAGACCAAGGAGAGCTGCTGCCAGTCTGAGTAGACAATATTGACCTTGATGGACCCATTGGTCTGATTCAGTATAAAGCAACTTCATGTTTTTATGCGTACATAATCAAGAGAAGGGAAGATTAGATAAAAAAATTTAAATATGGACACCATTTTGAAGTACTGTATTTGCTTTGTATGAGCACAAAGGGTGAGTAGGAGGTACAAGGTGTTACAAAAATTGCACCAGTGGTAGCATATGAACAGGAATGTGCAAGCCTGGCCTAGTCCAGATTACAGCACTTGACCTAGAGAGTTGAGAAAATTCCTTCTTTCCCCTGTGTTCCCTCTTGTTAATTAATATCTGCAGGGCAATCTGCCTTTAGTTTTTGATAAAATCAGCTTGACAGCCAATTCTGAGAGGCTTTTTCCATAATGACCCCCCTGTTCTGAAAACAGCTGCCTTTTGCAGAATGCTGGAGCTGCTGCTTGGTTTTGTTTGTTTTTTAATTTAATATTTCTGTTTATTTAAGCTTTTTGTGTGTAAATATATCTGATCTTCACTATTGCTGGCTTTGACTTCTAATTATTATGCTGTATAATCACAGAACGGTGATACTGCTGATTGATTTGATGCTGGTTATTTTAAAGTATAATTGTATTATTGGTTTGGAATGAGATCTCGTAGAGGATTTCTGCTGACAGAAGGGGAGATCTTTGCTGACTCCTCATTTTTTATTCAGACCTTTGACACCCTCTTATGCTGTCCATGGGTTTCCTGGGAGCTTCCCTATCCTCCAAATGCAATTCGGGGGGCATTTGTGGAGGCGGTGGAAGATGGAGGTGAGGAAGTTGCATGCTGTGGATGCAGGCAACTATTAGCAGAAAAGTTTGGCAGAATCCTAGCTATTTTTAAACATTTATTCTGTAAATACATTTTGAAGAAAGTGAGTCAAAATTATCCAAATAAATAATAAAGAGAGGGCAAAGAATCCAACCTGTGGATCATGATAAAAATCACAGGGCAACCACACCAAGAATGCTTGATTGCCTCTTTGTTCAGATTGCAATTTGCTTGCAAATTTGTGACCATCACCTTTGAAACTCAAAAGCAGCTGAAAGCCTTAATCAATTTCCTTTTCTATACTCTGGGAAAGCACTTTACCCTATCAGTGCAGTTTTGAGGCAAGACACTGAAATTGAAATTGAGCATAGTTTCTGCATAGGTGGTGGGGAGGGAGAGAGGAAAGATTCCTTGCTGTCTAAGAGAAGATAGGGAAATACTACATAGGCCCAGAAGCATCACAAACAACCTAACTTATCAGCTTATCAGAGGCGTTCCGTAATAACTATAGTAATCAAGCATGTGTAATCAGCAGTTACCTGGCCAATGGCCATGCAAAATGCTATCACTGCACAAATGCAAAACTTCTTACAATATTGTTCATTTTAATTGCAAGCAAATTGTCATAAATGGACATTTTGAACAACTTAAAGTGTCAACCACATCTGTATACCATTAAATTAATTACTAATACTTTATCAATGGCTCTTTCTGCTTCTCAATGGCTTTTCCTATTTTCTTATAGGCAAGGGCCCTGAGAGGCACAGGCAACAGGCAGAGATAGAGACAATGAAAAGGAAGTGCTCCTTCCATAGCATAATCCTCAATGTCTTTCCTCTTACGGGTTTCCAGTAGTAGGCACCCAGGTCCATAACCACAGAGTTTCAGCCAAAATGCTAGAGTGCTGACATGCATAGAGCAATGACATAACTTCAGAGTGATTTCACTGCACTGACATCAATGCAAGAGAGGGCTGTTTGGGGGTGGAGCTCCACCCCGATTGGGGGTTTGGCAACCCTATTCCTCACCCTTTTATTTCTTGCTGCAAACGCATATGCACAGTCACACATACAGATTGCTTTCAACAGCTCTCCCTGTCTTTCAGCACCCTTGGCTTTCAGTACCCTTCCCTGGTTTAATTCACAGAGGGCTTCAAGAAGCAGATGCATGGAGAGGCAGAGAGAACCAGTGAATAGGGTCAGGACTGCTTCCACAGCATAACCTGTTGGGTGTTTCCATCCCTAGACTTCCTCTTTCTGGATGCAAATAGCCCATTCATGCACTATGCCTCTATAGCAAGTTTGCTTCTCATTCCCCTTGGAAAACTTTATGCTCTTTGCCCTAGAGCAGTGGAAAAGGAGACAGGGAAATGTTAAGTTGGCCTAGAAGCAATACATACAATCTCACTTAGTCATGCTGTTTTCCTCAGAGCTCTGCAAACTTCCACATCTTGTCCATTTATGACATTAAGAATCAGGACTGCCAAGATCCCCACAGAGTCACTGTGGGACCTCCTTGTACTATGCAGATAAGGTTGCCATGTCCCTCCACACATCTGGGGAGGGGGGCTTACCAGAAGCAGGAGAGAGGTCTAGGCTATGTCACTGGTTATGTGGTGACATCACTTCCAGCATGTACTGAAAGTTATATCATCATACCATGATGCCAAAGAGACATTTTAGTATTTGGGCAACAATTCTATGGAAACAAATGGCTTCTACCATAGAGTTTTTGCCCAAATAACAGAGCATTGCCAAGATGTTGTCAATGTGCTGCTGCTGCTATGCTGACAGCAATGGAGCCTGGGCCTCTTTCCTGTGATAGCCCATGGCCCCTATAAATATTTTGATCTGCCTTTGGATGTGGGTCTAGAGCACTCTTGTATGATTTGTACCTTGCTCCAGTTCTCCGAAGCCCTGAAGACAGTATACGGTCCATCATATCAGGCTCAGAGTCCCTTGCATAGTGCAGACGGCCAAGTGCTCTTCACAGACAAGGCATCCATACTGAATCGGTGGTCGGAGTATTTTCAGGTTCCCTTCAGTGCCAATCGCGTAGTTCAAGATTCAGCAATCCACCTCACCCCACTTCAACCAGTGAAAACAGAGTTGGATGAGATCCCCACCCTAGAAGAGACTGTTAAAGCCATCAAGCAACTGAAAAGTGGCAAGGCAGCGGGAGTTGATGGAATCCCACCAGAGATCTGGAAGCAAGGGGGCATAGTACTACATAGCACACTTCACAAAGTACTTGTCACCTGCTGGGAACAAGGCAAACTACCACAGGACTTTCGCGATGCAATCATCATTACTCTACAAAGGGGAAAAGTCAGATTGCTCCAACTACTGGGGGATAACCCTGCTCTCCATCGCAGGCAAAATCCTTGCTAGAATACTCCTGAACAGACTGGTGCCCACCATTGCAGAAGAACTCCTCCCAGAGAGCCAGTGTGGCTTCAGAGCTAACAGGAGCACCACCGACATGGTATTTGTTCTCAGGCAGCTCCAAGAGAAATGCAGGGAACAGAACAAGGGTCTATATGTGACTTTTGTCGACCTTACCAAAGCTTTCGATACTGTTAGCAGGAACGGCCTGTGGCAAATCTTGGAACGTTTAGGATGTCCCCCAAGGTTCCTAAGTATGGTCATGCAGCTACATGAAGACCAGCGAGGCCAAGTTAGACACTGCAACGATCTCTCAGAGCCCTTCCCAATAGGCACAGGTGTAAAGCAAGGCTGTGTTCTCGCGCCAACTCCCTTTACGATCTTCTTTAGCATGATGCTTCAAAGAGCCGCAGTAGATTTAGACGATGATGATGGTGTCTACATCTGCTATCGCACCGATGGCAGCCTGTTCAACCTGAGGCGACTAAAGGCCCACTCCAAGACAATGGAAAAACTTATCCGAGAGCTACTGTTTGCTGATGATGCAGCACTTGTCTCCCACTCGGTATCAGCTCTGCAGCATATGACGTCCTGCTTTGCAGAGGCTGTCAAGCTATTTGGCCTAGAAGTTAGTCTGAAGAAGATAGAAGTTCTCCACCAGCCTGCACCCCAGGAAGATTATCACCCTCCTTGCATCACTGTGGGTGAATCAGTTTTGAAGACAGTCCAGCAGTTCAGCTACCTGGGGTGCATCATCTCCTCAGATGCCAGGATCGACAAGGAGATTGACAATAGACTGGCAAAGGCAAACCGTGCATTTGGCCAACTGTATAAAAGAGTGTGGAGCAACAAGCATCTGAAAAAAGGCACAAAGATCAATGTTTACAAAGCGGTTGTGATGACAACCCTCATCTACGGCTCCAAATCGTGGGTATTATACCGTCATCATCTGCGACTCCTTGAGCGCTTTCATCAGCGCTGCCTTCGCACCATCCTCAACATACACTGGAGTGACTTTTTGACCAATACTGAAGTCCTCAAGCAGGCGGAGGTTACAAGCATTGAGGCATTGCTGTTGAAGATGCAGCTGCACTGGGCAGGGCATATCTCCAGGATGGAAAACCACTGCCTTCCCAAGATTGCCCTGTATGGCGAACTTTCCACTGGCCATCGAAATAGAGGGGCACCAAAGAAGAGGTTCAAGGACTCCTTGAAGAAATCCCTTGGTACCTGTTGCATTAACCATCACCAGTGGTCTGACCTAGCCTCAGATCGCAAAGCATGGAGGCACACCATCCACTAGGCTGTCTCTTCCTTTGAGAACGAACACATAGCTGGTCTTGAGGACAAAAGGAGATTGAGGAAGAATCGTACTGCTACAGCACCAACCCCAAATCAGACTTTTCCCTGCAGCCACTGTGGCCGGACCTGCCTATCCCGCATTGGTCTTGTCAGCCACCAGCGAGCCTGCAGCAGACGTGGACTACTGCACCCTTCTTAAATCTTCGTTCGCGAAGTCAAGCCGAGAGAGAGAGACCTTGCTCCAGTCAGGTTTGATTATTCCACCTCTGAGCACATGCCTTAGACACTTCACTTGGCTCATCACTATTGGGCACTTTGAGGCTTTTATAGTCAGATAAGCCCCATTTCTTCTCTGAAACAATTGTCAGTGGTTGGTGGTGTTCAATACAGATTTGGCTATCTTTCTGCCTTTGACGTTGTACCAGGTCTTTTATTTCATCTGGGCTCTTTGCATGTTGTCTGCAGCAGCCTCTCTCAGTTGCTGTAGCTCCTGAAGATACTTTTTGATGTTATTTCATCCCATCCACACTTTTTTCAGGTTGTCCATCAGCCCTCTTTCCTGACGTCTGAACAGCTCAAGGGACTAAAACCAAAACTCTCCTGTGGCACTTCACTATATCCAAATAGCAGACATTGAAGTCACTGATCCCAATCGTTAGGATGTTTCACCATGTAGTTCTTCAATATATGGTTCAAGGTGCCATTGAATCTTTCATTTAAACCATTTATTTGGTGGTTGGTAAGCAGTGGTGGTGTGGTGCTTGATTCTACAAGCCTGTAACAGTTCCTTCATTACTTGGGTCATGAATGTGGTTCCCAAATCTGCAACTGTCTTGTGTAGAAAACCTAGTCTAGTGAACAGAGTCACTAAGGCTTCTTCTATGGTTTTTGCTTCTATGGTTTTTGCTTAAAGGCATAACTTCTGGTAACTTTGTTGCATAGTCCACTATGGTCAATATATATTTATTCCCCTGCCTGGTCACTCTAGAGATTGGGCCTACAATGTCCACTCCAATATTAGAGAACACTTCTGACACAAACAGAATCAGTTGTAAGAGCCCTTGCTCACTAGCTGACATGCTTGACAAGACTTGCAAAACACCCTGATGGGTTTTTTTCCCCATACTGAGCCAACAGAATCTTGCTTGAAACCTGTCTCTAGTTTTGTTGATTCCTAGATGTCCTGACATAAGTGTTTCATGGGCCAACAGTAAAAGTTGCATCCTGTTTTTTCTAGTGATCACTAGCTGTTTGTGCTTCTCCCAGATATCAGAACATTTATGTCTTATAGAGGTTCTATACAGCTTCTGGCCTAGAATCCTAAACAAGCAAGGACTCGCTATTGTCACTTCTTGAAAGGATGTCTGTCTTTTGCCACAATTTCTGCAAGGAATCATTTTTTCTTTGTTCAGTGAGAAATTGTGCAGCACAGATATGCTGTAACAAACTGTCTGAATCCCTTCCACTGGCCTCTGCTTGTAATATCACTGCAGAGTTGCTATTTGTCCCTCTTCCCGGAAGTTAAAACTTACTATCCCTCCGTTTCTATTTGGCTTGGGGATGTTCTGCCTCGCAGGCTTGGTTTTGGATGGCTCACTTTTCCCTGAGGTGCCAGAAATGCTCTTTCTTGATGGGAGTGGGTGGGAAAAGAGATCTTCCCAAGTCCCTTCTCTCATCTATTAAAGTGGTGGCTTCATCTACTGTTTTTAACTTTATACCCCTCAGAAACCGTCTAAGGAGGCTTCTCAATCCCCAGGTCCCAGCGGGGGATCCCCCAGTTTTACAGGCTTCCCCCAGCCCCCAGACAGCTGGCTGGTGGGGGAAAGCCCCGTCCCCACAGCCACCATGTACCTCTAGATCTCAGGCAGGTTTAGAAACCTGCAAACAGGTCCCCTTTCAAAATGCCTCTGTGTGTGTGTCTTTAAAGTTGAACAGGAAGTACTTCGTGGGGAAGGGTCAGTAGCAGAAGCTCTTCAGAGGCAGCCCCTCTGTTTGTTTTGCTTTCATTTTAGACCAAGTAAGTAGTTGGGTATGAGTGTGTATGTGAGAGAGAGCAGAGTAGCTAGGGCTGCCAATCCCCAGGTGGGTAACACAACAAAAAATACAAGCTAGTGACCAATTTACTAAGAAATATATAGAAACCAGTCCAAATGTCCAAAACATGTACATTCAAGTCCCAAGGTAGTCTTGCGCCTCATACTGAGCTGTAACCAATGTGAAATTGTTGCTGAAGACGCTCTGCATCCCCCTTTTTAAAAATTATGTAAAGAATCTATATAATTGAATCAATATTGGACCCAGGTCTGATGAAGACTGGAAAGAAACAAGTATTTAATTGATTGGCTTGTCACCACACTACTTTGGGACTTGAATGTACATGTTTTGGACATTTTGACTGGTTTCTGTATATTTCTTAGTAAATTGGTCACTAGCTTGTATTTTTGTTGTGTTATCCATTATAGTAACCTCTCTCGGATTGTATTCAATCCCCAGGTGGAGGCAGGTGATCCCCTGATTTGGATGCCCTCCCCCCCTCAGGGTCATCAGAAAGCAGGGGGGGAGAGGGAAATGTCTGCTGGGAACTCTATTATTCCGTATGGAGTATTATTCCCATAGGAAATAATGGAGAATTGATCCGTGGGTATCTGGGGCTCTGGGGGGGGGCTGTTTTTTGAGGTAGAGGCATCAATTTTTCAGTATAGCATCCAGTGCCTCTCCCCCAAATATCCCCCAAGTTTAAAAAAAATGGACCAGGGGGTCCAATTCTATGAGCCCCAAAAGAAGGTGCTCCTATCCTTTATTATTTCCTATGGAAGGAAGGCATTTAAAAAGGTGTGCTGTCCCTTTAAATGTGAGGGCCAGAACTCCCTTGGAGTTCAATTATGCTTGTCACACTCTTGCCCCTGGCTCCACCCCCAATGTCTCCTGGCTCCACCCCCAAAGTCCCCAGATATTTATTGAATTGGACTTGGCAACCCTACACCTAAGTGGTGTAGGAACTCGTCTGTAAACTGATCTAAATCTATTAATTGCTTCAGTTCTTCAAATGTCTGTATTTTACTTCCTTCAGCCCATCTGTTTAAGGCTCTGTCCAGATGATAGCCTAACTGTGCATATGTTTTGCCCTGTTGTCTTTTAATTTCCCTGAAAGCTTTCTACTTTGCTCAGTTGTCAGTCTAACCCTGACCCTACATAACCTGAGGTTTCCTCATCCATCACCTCTAAATAAATTTCACTCAGTCATCCACAAATCTGTGGGCACAAATAAATCATTTTGTCCCCATCTGGAACTCCCAGATCTCTACAAGTTCATTCAAAGCTGAAGAGGATGACTCCCAATCATCCCACTTTTGGTAGTGAAAATTCCTTTTGTTCTACTAAGGTACTTTCCCCACTTCTCTGTGGAAGTGGTAATTTTGCCCTTACCTGGATTTCCTTCATATTATACATTTCTTTCTCATATTCCCTCTTGGCTTCCCTCTCTCTCTCTCTCTCTTCTGCTTTTCCATTTTTGCTTTTTCTTGTTCTGACTGAATTCTGCCTAATTGTTGTTCTGCTTCAATCCTGGCCTTTTCTCCCTCAGATTCTGGTTTTTGCCAGTTCAGTTTTCATTCTCATAATTTCTATCTCCAAACTAGGATTTTCCTCAGCAGAAGCTTCCTCTTCCTGACTATCCCCCTGCACATCTTTAGCTTTAAGGAGTGGTGCCATTCTGATAGGAATTCTGTGGTAATTCCTCACAAATGTATAAAACAAGGGTGTCAAACATGCAGTTCAGGGGCCGAATCAGACCCCTGAGTAATTAGCTGTCATCTGCTTCCTTCTCCCTATATCTTGCTTTCTTCTGTATAATAGCTTGCTTTGCAAGGCTTGCTCAATTGCAGAAGTGCTACAGAACACAACCTCTATATTCTTCATTGACTGAGGCTCCTCCCTTGGGAAGGTAGGGGTGGAGGAATAGCTTGCTTTGCCAGGCTCTCTCAATTGCACAGCAGAGCTACTGAGCCAAGCTCCTCTTCCTTCTATTGGCTGAGACTCCCCCCAGTCCCCTGGGGAAGGAAGGAAAGAGCCAGAGCTTCCTTTGCTCAGTTCCCTGGATCCCATGGGAGAAATACAAAGAAAGCATCTTTAAAACCAATGAGTGCTAACGTTCTAAGCATGTTTAAAGTTTTTAAAAATATGTATTTGGGTTTGTCTGTGTTCTTTGTAAAATTAATATATCTGCTACATAATCTTAAATGGGTACACACATGACCCGGCCCAGCATGGCTCGGCCCAACCCAACATGGCCCGGCCCAACAAGGTCTCTTTTATTTCAGATTTGGCCCTCATAACAAATGAGTTCAACACCCCTGGTATAAAATATCTGAATGGAAATCTCTGTATGCTTCACATACCTTGTAGCCATTTCCCCCCAGTTTTCCTGCCTGTGTTAAACTGTTCTCTGTTAAGGCTGAAATCAGGCTCTCTCAGTCAAGGCAGAATTCTGACTTTCTCCAGTCAAGGCACAAAACTGACTCTCTCTTCTCAGCATTCAGATCTCTCAAGACTGTATCTGTTCAGCTGATGCTGTCCAATCATGTTGCTCAGAGCAGCCTGTCATTCAAGGCTCTCTGGCTCTGTGAAGAATTAACCCTTCACATACCTTTACTCTGTACAGTACCTCTAGGCTTCTAAAAAGGTGCAGTTTGTCAGTTTGTTTGTTTGCGTGTTAGATAACACTCCTTATTGCATTCTCCTGATTCTTCTAATCAATGGAGTTTAAAGTAACAACCTGTCCTGTTTACTGATATGCCATCATTAGTATTTTGCCATTTGAGAGATTATATTCCTCATTTTAATCACCTTCAAATATTCAATTTTAATCTTGCCCAAGAGGCAGTGAGCATGAATTTGTTTTATAAAGCACTGAGGTTTCGATGTAAATCGGTATTACAGCAAAGAGATGCAACCAAAAAATGTTTTAAACTGAGTCCCCAAGTATCACATTTCATTTGCTAGTCTTCAATGATGCAATGACTTGCAGTTCTTTATCCTTGCAGATGTTTAAAATGGATTTTTAATCAGCCTTTGCAAAAAGCAGATGTTAGTTCTCTTCAGTTGTCTTCCAGAATGAAATTCTCAGAAATCTGCTTTATGCAGTCTCTATGCAGATTACTATTTTTCCTCCCCATAGCACTTTTCTAGATCACAACACTGAAGACATTTAGATGGGATTTCTTTACAGAAGATATTTCCAATATATTCCAATGCAATCTGTAGGCTCTCATTTTTTTTTTAAAGAGACATCTCTGACTCCATAAACTATTAGGAATGTGCTTAAATTTAAATCAGTTTAGGCTCAACCTTATTAGGCAAAACACAAAGGACAAATCCAAATGAATTGCTACTTAAACTGATGTGTGTTTATTTCTTTTAAAACACCACCTGAAATGGGCTTGAGGAATTTGAAAGCTGTTATGAAAAAAACTATTAGCATAAAACATATTCTTTCCTTCCTAATTTCATCCCAACCGAGAATCTTGTGCATTATCACTGTGGAAAGTATGACTGCGTTCACTTAGCTTCACTGTTGCTTAAGTCTCTAACAGATGTGCCTTCAGATGCACTGATGGATTCCTCCTTTTCATGGAGTAATGCACAATTATTCCATTTTCTTAAAAAATGTTTTCCTCAGATTTCCAGGGCTGGTATTTCTGACATGTTTGCTTGATTTATGGAATTTTAATGACATTTTACGCAAAATTTATACAATATTTATAACCATTCAAAAATAAAACTAAATTGCAAATATGTATTGATAAAATAGAGAAACGGAAAATGAACTTAAAATAAAGACTCCTGAGTTTGATTTGCTCACCCTTCTAAGCCCAAAAGCTTATCTGGGTATAACCATGCTTGCACTGTGAGACATGGAAAACACACAGCATCAAATCATTTTGTAAAGTTGTGGTCAACAGAACTACTTTGAATTTTTTAAAAATAATTACCTGCCCAAAGCTGCCATTTACAAAAATGCTAAAGATAGATATGCAGAGTAAATGGAATCACATGCAGAGCCAGAGTTTTCTTAGATAGTTTCCTTGCAGCAGTGTTCATTGCCAAAGAAGGAGAAAGAAGTTGCTCAGGGGTCAAATTTGAGCCTTGCATGGGTTGGATCTAGTCCATGGGCCTCATGTTTGACACCCCTGTCATCATGTGGTGGCATTCATGTGAAATAAGGTTACTGGAGTAATCTTCGCCACTACAGGCACCGCTTGTTGGCCTAGATCAATTTATTTTACCCTTTATAACAAATAATGGCTACAGAGTTCGTAATTGCACTGACCATCTCTGCTTGTCTGTCTGCCATATGATGACCTCAGCATTTTCTTTGGAAGACTAGCCCTGTATTTATTTTTATTTTATCATAGAATTTATACCCCGCCCATCCCACCAAGGCAGGCTCATGTACACATCACGCATACATTACTCCTCTGTTAATGGATGGAACATGAGGAGAAGGAAAAGAGGCAGAAGTACAGTAGTCCTGCCTCCTGCCTGCACATGACTGCCAGGCCATCTGTGTGATGTGAATGTGCAAAGGAAATGCTAATACATATGCTCCCTCCCAATGATCAGCAACAATGTTTTTCTGAATGCTGCCATTTACAGGGAGGACACTTCCTCCACATGTAGGCGCTGTACTTATGAGCCATTAATCATAAGGGGGTGTGGATAGCGTAATCATGCCTGTTATCTTTCTCCATGTTTTCAGTCAACATGTGGAGGGGTCATGTGCAATGTTCCCTCTAAGCTGTGGAGTCTTTTGAGCAAAAATTCTACTTCATGAGCTAATCAAGGCCTTTTTGAAAGAAAAATAAAATCCAGAAAGGAACAGAGTTGTGAGTAAGTGATTTTGCTCTGGGGCCATCTTTCTTTAGCTAAGACAAAAACTCACACTGAGCTAGAAGCTAAAAAACTAACACTAACTCACACTAACTCAGCTTAGAGGGAACACTGGTCATGTCTATAGGCTTCTACTAATTTTAAAGAGTGGATTGTTTTGGTGAAGTGGAGCTGCTGAAATGCTCTAACAAGGAGGTATTAAACTCATTTGTTATGAGGGCTAAATCTGACATAAATGTCACTTTGTTGGGTTGCGCCATGCGTGTCATAAACTGTACCAGAGGTATAAACTTTATAAAGGTTCTGTTGAGTCTGGGTAAGTGGGTGCCAATGTGGCAAAAGAGGTTCAGTGTGGCCAAGTGCAAAGTAATGCACATTGGGGCCAAGAATCCCAGCTACAAATACAAGTTGATGGGTTGTGAACTGGCAGAGACTGACCAAGAGAGAGATCTTGGGGTCATGCTAGATAACTCACTGAAAATGTCAAGACAGTGTGCGATGTCAAGACAATGTTCTAGGAATTATTAGAAAGGGAATTGAAAACAAATCAGCCAGTATCATAATGCTCCTGGATAAATCAGTGGTGCGGTCTCAGTTGGAGTACTGTGTGCAATTCTGGTCACAGCACCTCAAAAAGGATATTATAGCATTGGAAAAAGTCCAGAAAAGGGCAACTAGAATGATTAAAGGTTTGGAACACTTTACCTATGAAGAAAGGTTAAACCTCTTGGGGCTCTTTATCTTTTAAAAGTCATTTTCTCCTTTTCTCACAATACAAGAACTCGTGGGCATTCAATGAAATTGCTGAGCAGTCAGGTTAAAACGGATAAAAGGAAGTACTTCTTCACCCAACATGTGGAATTCACTGCCACAGGAGGTGGTGATGGCAACAAGCATAGCCAGCTTCAAGAGGGGATTGGATAAAAATATGGAGCAGAGGTCCATCAGTGGCTATTAGCCACAATGTGTGTGTGTGTGTGTGTGTGTATTGGCCACTGTGTGATGGGACTGGATGGGCCATTGGCCTGATTCAACATGGCTTCTTTTATGTTCTTATGTTCTAAGGTGATTTCAGATGTCAAATGGCAATTTCAGGTGAATGATAATAGCAGGCTTCATTGGATTAGGTGTGATGTGTAGAGGGATAATAGGTGTGGAGATACTAGTGTTAGTAATGAGACAGGAAACCTAGGTCTCAATTCCATCCAGGAGGATTCAGTCCAGGAGGATGCAAAGAATAAATGGACATAAGTCTGACATTAGAAACCACAGCATTCAGTTGCTGACCTAAGAGTAGCAGTGCTCTTACAAAGGAATTTCAAAGGGAGATTACAAAGAGAGAGTGCTGAATTGCTATTGATAATGAAATTCAAGACAATGTATACTCCTAGACTGAACTGTGAGCTAGTTTTCCTGTCTCATTACCAATGTGTGCTATTATCATTTGGCATCTGAAAGCACTTCAGTCTCCAAGATACAAGGACCAATCCAGATTTTCTAATTCCTAATCAGGGCCTTTTTGAAGGAAAAATAAAATCCAGAAAGGAACAGAGAAATTCAGTGTTGTTTTTTTTAAAAACAACTTTTCAGAAAAAGCCAAAATAATTTCCTCAATGTACATTGTGCTTGTCAGAAGAATCCATCCACCCACACACTCACCCTACCTCTGAAGAAGTGTGCTTGCATGCAAAAGCTTATACCTGGAATAAAATGTTTTTGGTCTTCAAGCTGCCATCAAGTGACTCCAACTTTGTTTTTCTCTCTCTCTCTTTCCTCCCCCTTACTTCCTCTCCAAAAGAGGAGGAGCGGCCCCAGAGAAGGAAACAGAATCTCTCTGTGTGTGTGAGGGGGTGGGGCTTGTCTTTGAATCTCTCTCGCATGAAGCAAGAAGCCACAGAGCCCTGTGTGTGGTGTGGGGAGAGAGGCAAGAGGCAGGAAGCAAAGAGCCAATGATGGAGCTGGGGGAAAAGCAAGCTACTGTATGGCTGCAGCTGCAGCCCTGGAAAAGGAAGGAGAAAGAAGTTGCTCAGGGGCCGGATTTGAGCCCTGCATGGGTTGGATCTGGCCCAGGGATCTCATGTTTGATATCCCTGTCATCATGTGGTGGCATTCATATGAAATGAGGTTACTGGCACCACTACAGGCACCACTTGTTGGATTAGATCAATTTCTTTTACCCTTTATAACAAATAGTGGCTACGGAGTTCATAATTGCACCGACCACCTCTGCTTGTCTGTCTGACATGTGTTGACCTCAGCATTTTCTTTCCAAGACTAGCCCTGTTAGCTTCATTCTCCAGTATATATCACAAGGGGTGAGAGATGAAGTGGAGACATGCAGAGGTTACAAGCCACTGGATCAGAACTTGCATTTTGTATGTGTGTGTGGAGGGCTCAATCAGATAACATGAATTTGTCAGAATTTGAAATCTGTGATCAAGCCATTGATCAGTTAAGGTATGTTGACAGACTTCATGACATTCAACTGTACTATTTTTTCCCTAAATGATTCAGACTCTAAAGCTCCAAGTGGAAGCAAATGAAATTGACCATACCTCTTCTAGCTGGACCATGAAGGTAACATTGTGTCCTTGTTCAGATGTCAGTGTGTCATCTGAAGTGACTATTCGAAGCCCACGGGGAGCCTTGCCAGGGCACTGCTGAGGCTTGGCTGTGTACTGTTCACGCACACCATCTGTGCAGTTATTAGATACAACCTTCCTATACCTGTTGAAAAAGCGAAACAGACAGACTGTCATGAGCCCTGACGAGGAGGAGCTGGAAGGGTTAACAGACCTGGAAGAGTTGCCAGCCAGTTCCTCAGCTGAACAAACAGCAGCTGGCCCATCAATCACTCTCCAGGCACCAGTGTCAGCTGTTGACAATCAGTCTCCTCCAAGCTCTCCTCCTCCCATCTCAAGAGTTCGAAGCAGGCTCCGGAAAGAACTTTCAGAGTGAGGACATGAGGCACGCCGATGCTTCAGGTCTCTCAGCCTTGAGTTCTAGCAGAGTCACTGCCATCCAGGGAGCAGGCTGATTGAGACTCCCATATAGCTCCCACCCAGGACCTGGTAACCTTGTGGAAGCAACAAGTCTATTCTCTGCCTTGCATCCACGCTCCTTCCTGATCTGTTTGATTTCCTTGGCACCCTGACCTTTTGGCTTTTGGACACTGACTTCTGATTCCGGTTTGTGATTCTGCATTGGTGACTTGGCTCCTGCTTGACTTCCTGGACTTTGACCTTGGACTGGCTTTGGACTCCTGCCTGCCTGCACCCTGAGAATGTGACACAAACTGGCTAAAGGCAGAGATACAAAAGATTATTTAATGGGATGTTTGTTTCTCCCAGATTGTCACTATCACATGCCGACTAGTAAAAGAAACCAAATTAATAACTAGCTTTAACTGTACAGCTTTAGGCACTTCAGCACCATTGGATGTTCTTATGTTTTGTTACAAAAAGAAAGCAAGGGATCAGATATGAGTCTAAGTACTGACAAAAGTTGGCACACACAGACGTCACTGCTGGTATCCCAGAAACAGAGAAGCATCAGTTCCCGGTCCCGGGACCACAAGCACACACATAAATGTGTACACGAAGTTTCATTTTCATTTATCATCAGTATTTTTTTTAAATGCCCTGATTTAGTTTTTCTATATACAGCAATGCATTTTACCTGCTTTTGATTAGAATTTCCATGACACTGTAAGCAAAGTGAACACAGAATCACTTCACATGCTGACTGCACTCATGCTATAATGCTTTACTGTACCACCTGACAGAAACATTTGCAACAGCATGTTTGAATGCACCACCATGTTAAAAGTCCCTTGCATGTGCAAAATTAGCATAACAAAACAAATGTTCAACAATGCCTGGAAATCTAATATTTATTTCAATATGAGCTTCAACAAGTCACAGTCCACTCTATCCAACATATGTAACATGGCATGAGAAAAGTGTAGCAATCATGCACAATGAGAATCTGCATGAGCCATATTTGGTAACTCACCCAGTACTGTTGAGATAGCTCTGACCAAAACTGCAGTCTTTGGACAAGGAAGATGGATTGTACCAAAATGCTGGCAAACACTGGCCATTGCTGTGACGCTCAAATCCATAGTCACTGGTTTGGTAAAAGGACAGATCATTTCAGTGAAACACATACCACATTCTGCAATATAACCATGAAATTCTGGGTGTCAGTGATGCCCCTTGGTCACTTTCCTCTCTCAGAGGTAAGATTTTCCCTCTTAATTTCTTTCCTTTTTGTGGCTGAGCCCACCCTACTTATCTGGGGTTTTTTCCCCTTTCCTGAAGAACTCTGGCCATCCCACCCTATCACAATATGATATTTTGGTTGTTGGCTCAGCCCAGAACCTGAGGGAAGGAGCAAGAGCCCTCTTTAACTTAAATGGCACTCAAGCTATTTTGAAATTCCAAATTAAAATATATATATATATATATATATATATATATATATATATATATATATATATATATATATATATATTCATCATGGAGGGGAAACATCAGGTGAAAGCAGGGGTAAAACTTCTGAGGTAACTCAATATAGAACTCTGAAGTAAATCAGTATATGCACAGACTGTAGTTCATAAGTTTCAGGCTATTGAGAGTTTCATAAGCTGTTTCCAGTAACTTAAGATCTTTAAGAGGAGAGGTTTTTGTTCCAGTGTTTCCCAAACACTCCATTATACTTTCTTTGAGTATTCACTGATTCTTTTGGTTTTCAGAAAGTTTGTACACGCTATCCAGTACCCCAAACCCCTTCTCTAAAACACCACTACTCTTCTTGAGCTTTACTGACTCTTCAGGATTCAAACATCAGTTTCTAACCACACTAGACCAGGGATCGTCCTACTCTTCAGAGTTAGCTCCCTGTTTTGGCTGGATAGGGAAATTTCTTCTCTCACTAGAAGATCTATCCCTTTTTCTGGCCTAATGGGAGCCTTCACCTAATCCCCTCTTATCCTTGCCAACCTCCCCAGTACTCTGTGTAAAACTGATCTCAATCAGGATGGAATTCAGACTGAATCTGTCCTCAGTATTCAGTTCAGGAGTCTTTTTCTGCTCAGCTGAGAATTCAAATTCCTTGGAGCAGCCTGTAACTCAAGGCTCTCTGCCTCTGTGAAGAATTTACCCTTCACAATTCTTTATCTGGTTATACAACACTTCTAAGCAGCTTATAACAACCACATTCACAACCTCTCTTCAAGGTAACATTAACATCTATCCATCAGAAGTGTTTGATGTTGTATATGCATCAGTCCTCCATAACCAGAGGATAGCCTCTTTTCTGTAGTTGCATCTTCAATAACGATAGACATGATCATCTATTTGCAAATTTTAGCTTGCACTGCCAACCCAAAGACACATCAAGAAATCATATTTTACATTCCGAATCACATCAGAATATGGGATACATATTGATTAGGCATACAGCATATCTATATTAGAGTTCATTTTTCATGTGCCGTGCCAGCTGGATTATTAAAACTAGCTAGACTCAAACTAGACACTAAATGTTAAGACAGTAGCCGGCACTCCTGAATTGCCATTGTTCTTGCTGCAATAACTTCTAGATAACATTTTTAAGAGGACAAAAAAATGTGCCATCTGGAATCTGCAAGCAAAGTTACATCTTGAACTTGCAAGCCAAAGGACTTTTGAACACATGCATACTTTAACTGTATATACTGTATCAAACTGTATCAAATTGAAGAGTGCAAGAGAGACATTTCATATCAGCTCAAGTAACCCGAGGGGGACTTATCTAGTAATATAGGAACAGGTCATCAGGTCAGGCACCTGATGGAGCACTTAGAGCTGTTTTGAATAATTTTGAGTGATGTCATTTTAGGTATAAAATGACCTGCACTTCCTGTATTCCTCAGAGAATGGTTGGTTCCTGAGGATATTTATCCCTCTGTACAATCTCTCTCTTATTAATTAATTAATTAATCAGTTTCCATTTTTTTCCACAGGACTCAAAGTGTGCTCTGAATTGGGTAGGGGAGCACGTTTGGCTCACAGGTTGTGTGCAACAATAATGATTACACAGCATCATTTTGGATTGTACTAGTTGTTATCATCAGAGCAATGTTAGCTGAAGCTACTCTGTGACACTTTATGGATAGACAGAAAGACAAGAGAGTATTAACACAATTCTCTTATCAGAGGACTCAGCTTATCCTTCATTTAGTCTCTATGCTGTTCCTTTCTGGCATTTAGTTGTAATGAATTGTTCATAGTATAAATACAGAAAGATATGAGCATATGAAGCAAACCTATACTCTGATATTCAGCCCAGTATATTCTACTCTGATTGGCAGCTGCTCTTGATGGTTTCAGGCAGAGACCGATTTCACACTCGCCCTTATGCTGCTCTCATGTCCGTCTTCTCAGTGCAGCGTCCTCCTGATTTCCCACTATTTGTGCTGGGGCTGCAGCAAACATCGTGGTTTTCATGCAGTAAACAGAAACAACTAAAAACCAGTTTCCGTTTGCTGCACAAAAACCGCGATGTTTGCTGCAGCCCCAACGCAAATAGTGGGAAATCGGGAGGACGCCGCACTGAGAAGATGGATGTCAGAGTGGCATAAGGGGAGTGCGAAATCAGCCAGAGGGTTTCTGAGTTTTCTTTTATACCTATGATCTTTTCCATATGACCAGATAATGAACTTGGAAGTTATGGGGGCACTCAAGAATTATCGTTCCAGAGGTATGCATATTTTATGTTAATAAGCTAAAATATCCAACATTTCTCTCTTCATTTCAGGGATGTCAAACATGCGGTCCAGGGGCCAAGTCAGGCCCCTGGAATGTTCCTATCAGGCCCCTGAGCAACTGGCCGTCGTCTGCTTCCTTCTTCCTCTCTCTTGCTTCCTTCTGCATAACAGCTTGCTCAATCACACAGGAGCTGCAGAGCAAAACCTCTATATTCTCCATTGACTGAGGCTCCTCCCTTGGGAAGGAAGGGGGGAGGAATAGTTTGCTTTGCCAGGCTCTCTCAGTTGCATAGCAGAGCTACTGAGCCAAGCCCCCCCTTCCTTCTATTGGCTGAGACTCCCCCCAGTCCCCTGGAGAAGGAAAAAAAGAGCCAGAGCTTCCTTTGCTCACTTCCCTGGGTCCCATGGGAGAAATACTAAGAAAGCACCTTTAATGCCGGTGAGTGCTAATGTTTTAAGCATGTTTTATTTTAAGGGTTTTTTTAAAAAAAAATCTTTGTGTTTGTCTGTGTCCTTTATAAAGTGTATATCTCTGCTACCTAATCTTAAACAGGTACTCATATGGCCCGGCCTAACATGGCCCGGCCCAACAAGGCCTCATTTATGTCAGATCTGGCTCTCATAACAAATGAGTTTGACACCTCTGGTTTATATGATTTTTCTCTGGGTATTTCCTGTGACTTGGGAGCAGAGGAAGGCTAGTTAATTGCCTCTCAAATATACTGAAAAACAGTGAGTTAAAGAAGACAGAACATAGCCGAGCCATGCTCAGTATGAGAGCAACAAGGCTATCCTAAGAAGAATTATGCTCTTCTAAACCCATTGCCTCCAATGGACTTAGAAACTCTGTGGTGTTGTAAGAATCTTTATAAAAGAAATTTACTTCATTTAGGATACTAAAAGAAGCAAATTTATTTTGATAAGCACCCTGAGTCAAGTGGCATCATGACAGCTACTAAAATGATTATTCAGTGGATTGTAAGGGCTTTAGTTTTGTCAAGGAAAGCAAGTATTTGCATAAGAATGAGGCTTCTGTCCTCTGAAATCTGATTGTCACAAGTCCAAGATGCTTTTATTTCCAAGTTCTTATTTATCAGTATAATTAAAAAAAAGACAAAGCACTGCACTCACCATGCTCAATAATAAAATATAAAACAAAGCAGCCCAATATGCTGCAGAGAGAATACTTGTACAGCACCAGATTTAATCTAACAATGTTTGTTTGTGTTACCATTCAACATGTCCTCTTCCTTCTAGTTGAGAGGTTGGAGTAATATATCTCTATGCCAGATATGGATTACTGAAAATAGCGCTTAATTTTTTTAAAAGAAGAACATGCTGGAATTGTGTGTGTGTGTGAGAGAGAGAGAGGGAGAGACTACTAGTCCCTGTTCACAGGGAGGGTGGGATACAAATAGAAATAAACAAACTAATATTTCCTTATTCTACAGCACACTCTCTGCCACAGCCTTCCTCCCTGTGCCACACTAAGTATGGCCTCTAAACACAATATAAATCTACTCGTTTACTTCACTGTTGAGAAGCTATGACTTTTTGTAGAGGAATAGCAGTTTGGCTAGAAGTCTGTAGAGTATTAAAGCTATTATGTCATAAGCATGTTCAAAATACTTCAGTAAACTTTATAAAAGTCCTGCAAAGTAGACCAGCTTCATTATTCCCAATATTGCAAATGTGAAGATGGGGTAGGGATCATGTAGGTGTTCGCAGAGTAATTGACACAGCAACAGTGCACAACCTGATTAAAGAATATATAAAGGTTTATTTAGTAATTAACCAACATGATAGGAAAGAGGAGAGACAGAGGGTACAATCTCAGTTGGAATTTGCTGCGGCTGTCTCCCAACTTTGAAAAAGCTAGTGCTCTTTGATGCATGTCACAGCAATCATACAGCCTCTGCCCTGCTGCCAGGAGATGCATAGGCCACACATGCACAAGAGGAGCATTCAGACTTCTCCTGTGCATGTGGGGCATGTGCACTGCACACCTTTGCCATTCAGACAGTGGGGAAATGTGCCATGCATGTTCTTCAGAGATTTGCTACTGGGAATGCAAACAACGAACTCAACATATGAGATACATGGGGCATCATTAGCATTTAGAAAAGACTTCAATCTTCAGAATGTGGCAGAATGGGCCCACTCTAGCCTGAAGACCCTGTTCCACCCTGCCCTCCAAAGTTTTCCATATATCTAGAGAGGCTCCCCCACCTTTGTATCTCACTACCACCACCTGACCTTGCCTGCTGGAGGGTCAGGTCTTCCATTTGCCTCCCAAGTTCTGAGGCCTTGCCTCAGTGTCTCCCTCTGCCCAGCGCAAGGCTGGTGCATGGGAGTAGGCAAAGTAGGCAGTTGCCTAGGCACCATCTGGCCTAGATGGCACCACTGGGCGCCCCCTCCCAACACATCACTCTGGCTCCTGACCACTGTCACTTTGTCCTCTCCCATCATCAAGCTGCCCTCAACAAAGCCAAGACACACCCCTCTCCCCGATGTGTGACTTGGCCTCCCACCTCATCCAGTCCTGCCACCCTCCTTCCTGGTGTGACCAGCAAGCACTTATTCTCACAATTCTTAATAACTTATTACATTTTTTTAAAAAGACCTAACATTAAAACTTAGTAAATTAAAAATGTGAAAAGTTCCAAGTTTGGGGCTCTTTGTTTTCCCTATATTTTTTACTAATGGGGGAGCACTAGTGGGTGATTTGCCTAGGGCACCAGAAAGCCTAGCACCGGCCCTGGCCCAGCGTCTAGTCACCACAGGTACAGTTTACTGCCTTGTGTGCCCTTGGAGGAATAGCCACTTGCCAACTCCCAGGCTTCCCCAATGCTCCTTTTAAAATAGCATGTCCAAGATGATGGAGGTCTATGTGGTACAGAAAACCACTACCAGCATCAAAAGTTATGAAGTATTTATTAAAAGCAAAAGGTTCACAAGCATACTTTTAGCATAGCACCATACTGAGCAATAGGTTTAAAAGCAATGGGTAAAATGCAAGTCCTCTGTCCCTTTCTCTACACATGCCCTATCAGTTGTTAAAATACAGGTCAGGCTTTTACAGCTTGTTGTTGTCGTTCAGTTGCACAGTCAAGTTTGACTCTTTGCGACCCCATGGACAAAGTCATGCCAGGCCCTCCTGTCTTCCACAATCCTCCAGAGTCTGCTCAAATTTGTGTTAGTTACATCAATAATGCTGTCCAGCCATCTCATCTTTTGCCGTCCCCTTCTTCTTTTGCCTTCTGTCTTTCCCAGCATCAGGATCTTCTCCAGTGAGTGCTCCCTTCTCATTTGGTGGCCAAAGTATTTGAGGTTCATCTTCAGCATCTGACTTTCCAGGGAACAGTCTGGGTTGATTTCCCTTAGGACTGACTGACTGGATCTTCTTGCAGTTCAAGGGACTTTCAAGATTCTTCTCCAGCACGACAGCTCAAAAGCATCTATTCTTCTGCACTCAGCCTTCCTTATGGTCCAGCTCTCACAGCCATACATTACTACTGGGAATACCATTGCTTTGGTTATATGAACTTTTGTTGGCAGGGTGATGTCTCTACTTTTTATTATACTGCCTAGGTTCACCATAGCTGTCCTTCCAAGGAGCAAACGTCTTTTAATTTCATGGTTTAGGAAGTTACGAATCCTTACAGAGTTTCAAGTACCTTGCAACGTTCTCCCAGCTTTTCAGGCAAGCACATGGTCAATGGCTGCCTTTTCAGTTAAGAGTTCTGACAGCTGTCATGGAGCCAGCACCAAAATAAAAGAACCCTCCTCCTTGCTGCAAGGAGTTTTTATCCTTCTCTCTTTCCCCTCCCACTGACCCAATCAGGCCAGGTCAAGGAAGCTTTTCTAGATGTCTCCTGAAGATTATTCCTGGAGCCTGTCTAGTATAAGTTCTCCAAATCTCTGTCCCTGCTTGGAGGAGGGGCAGAGAACTTTACCCACCCATTATCTCTTCTGCTAGATCTAATAGCATTTCTATGAAGATAAGCTGAAAATCAATTGGACTGCCTTCCCCCCACCCTGTTCTCTGTCGGGGGGGGGGGGGGCGTTAAAATGAAGAGTGAATGTTTTGCTCACCTCAAACCTCCAAAGAAAAAAAAATGCATTTTTTTCACACTGAACATAAAAGAATGGCAGCAGGAAAACACATACACATACTTGGGTAATACAGATGACCAGGCAAATATGTGAGAGAGAAAAAGCATAATGTGCCAGGATGGTCACTTGAGTAAATAATGCTTGGGGAAGGAGGTTTATTTAATTGTAAAAGCAACAAGATGCTAACTCTCCTCCCACACAAAACATCTCCTTGGTGTATGTCTTGTGAAGTCACACTTCCCTCAGCCAAACTCCAGTAACAGAAGAGAACCTGGCTGAAGGAAAATGTTCTAAGAGCAGGGATTCCCAGAAGCTTCCACATTCATCACCTGCACAAGCGCATCCCTTTTGATGTTTAAATCAACCACATACTTTACAGAAATCCCAGCTGAAAGTGGATCTGCCTTATTATGTCACTGCATATTAGCCATTATTAAATTAGGTGTCAATGCTATGTTTTCCTGATCTTAAGTGTCCATAGATACACCCAAAACCATGTACGTAGACTTTTTACTGAAAACGGGTTTTTTTTCCTGATCTTGGCTCACTTTCACAGATACAAATATGCAGATAAATCACACAAGCAGATCCTTAATGCAGTTCACTAGAGAGGCATCCTTCTTTCACCTTACAGACCTGTAATCTAATGAACTTCTTGTCTTCTCTTTGATGCACACAGAGTTCTGATGATAGCGACAAATTGCTGCCTACCTGTAGGCACAACAGGCTGTCTTGTAATCAACAAGCATTAGCATCAACTTGAGCAGTGAAGGATAAGCCTGCCTACTGATATCTGAACATGGGAACTGAGTGCAAAGTGAAGCACGCTACAGCCAGGCAATGGTGCCTAAAATTGGTACAAACAGTCTACATTCTGTGACAGGCTGAGGTGTAAACTAGACATTTCTCTTATTGTCACATCTCTTACCTCTGCAAGCAAGGCAAAGAGCAAGACTCGAGAACAGGATCATAAGTGGTGACCTGGACAATACAGTAAGATGTGGTTCTTCAAGTACTCCTCGCCCAAGCGGTTTAGGGCCTTAAATTTATTGGAATTGTGCCCAAAAATAAATGGGCAGTCAGTGCAATTCTTTCGCAGAGAGTGGGATATGATCCCTGACAATAGCTAAACTTCTGAACTTTGGACCAATTAAGTTTCCAGACAGTTGACAAAGGCAGCACCACACAACTCACATTATAGTAATCTAGCATTGATCATGAAAGCCAGATTACAGTTGGCATATCAAGCTAAACTGGTAACAGGCTCTGCATGCCAAAGAGAAGACCTGAGCTTCCAGCTCCAATGACAATTTGATCAAGGTTTGTACTGGGTTGTGATTTGGCTCCCCTGCAATGATACACTGTCACACAACAGCCCTTTCTGGTTTCCCTGGAGTGTTGTAGACTCAAACATCCTATGAATACTCATACATGAAATAGTGTCTAATGCTTGATTTTGTGTCATATGTAGAATATACTTTATTTGACTAACAAAATTCAGATAACAGTTTGATACAAAACTTCACAAAATTTTGCAATGAGTTATGCCGGTACAGAAGCTGCACACTGATGCCTGTATTTTGGCAGCGAGAATGTGGTTTTGATTATAGTACTCTAATTCATGCATAACCTGTGGTATCTACATGATTAATGTTGTACACACCCTTTTCCTACCAGACAGAAAATCTGGGATTCCATGATAAAACCTATTTCCACAGGGACCCTGTTTGTGCCATCTCCCGATATCAAAAGGGTGTGATGGTGGTAAAAACTGCATATACAGATCTCCTGCATGATGTGGCATTTATGTGGAGGACCCAGCTCATATATTGCATTATCTGAATGGTGAACAGAAGGGCATGCTGCTCTATCATTCCGCAAATGGCCAAGATAATGGATGAACTCAGATGATATGGTGAATGGAACTAGTCTGGCAGATTAGGAGTGGAGTTTAGACTGTAAATAAAGGTCTTTTCAACCCTTGCATAAATATGTATTCTCAGATTTTGTCTCAATAAAGCAAGACAGGATGTTAATAAAACATTATGAAATCATACTTGTTGCCAGCCAAGCATCCAAACTGAATGATCAAGATGTTTTTTTTTAACTATTCTTTATATAGAATAAAAGGCTTGATCTGCTGCTACAGTGATGATACTGTGCACGTTGCAGCAAAGCACAAGGAATACGGGTAAATAAATGGTTTAATAACACATGTGTCACTATGTAATCCATTTACTACTTGAATAAATACAATCTAGTTTCTAGGCAGTTGCTAGGAAATATTGTCCTTAGGGCTAGAAAGACCAGTGCCAGTGGAAAAATCATTCCTGGAACACCATTGCCCCCTGGTAGCAAGATATGGGCAATGCATGCAAATCTAATATCACTGCAGTCCTGGCTCCTTTGCTAGCTGTTTTCTTACTTACTCATTCTTCAAAGTATCATTCAGAGATCATCTGTTTTCAGTCCCCAAATATAAACAGTGATTTTGGTGACATGGTTGGAAATAACTGAAATCTTTGATTCCTGTCTGCTCTCAACAAACTGCCATCTTTGCATTAAATAAAATTTGATGTGCCACTCAAATTTTACAGTTTTTTAAGTATGTTTAATCTGTCAGATGTGCTTGTTTCTTTAAAAAGTCGTTTTAGACTATATTTAAATATCTTAGACTGGTGTTATTGTTGCCCACTCTTTATGCTAAAGAAAAGCACATGGACATTGGTTTGACTTTGATAATCTCATATTTATATCACTGGGATCAGGTTTTTAAAGGTTGCCCACTGAATTTTGTGCAAAGAGTAACAATCAAGAACATGAAATGCTGTGTTTCCTCTTCCCTGTAAACTCAAAGCAAGATGAAAAAGAAGACCTTACAGAATCTCAGTATTCTTACCAGTGTCTTTCGAGGATCTGATGGGTCATATAATTATGATTTTAGAGGATCTAACACTGGATGCATAGGTCAGTTTAGACACACACAAACAGTGGACCCATAAAGACCTGTAGGAGCATTTTTTTTCCTTACCTACTTTTTTCTTCTTTCTCCTCTTTGAAAACTATCATAGTATCTTTCTTTTCCTGCTCCTTTTCCACCAGCCAGCCTACCTTTATCTGTCCCCACCCCACCCTGATCTTCAACTTTCCCTCTTTCCCCCAGGAGCCTCTGCCTAAGAAAACAATGGCTGAGTTTTGCACTGCTGGCCAGTAGGCCCAGCTGAACAGTAGGAAACCTACAGGAACTTGAAGGGAAGTACCTCGCTTTCCCATGTACCACACTTCCCACACTATTTCCTCTTTTCTTCCTCATGGTAGCTCCCATATCCTCACTTTCCCTTTCTTTCCTTCCCATGAACA
Organism: Heteronotia binoei; assembly: GCF_032191835.1. NCBI lineage: Eukaryota > Metazoa > Chordata > Lepidosauria > Squamata > Gekkonidae > Heteronotia > Heteronotia binoei. The sequence continues at coordinate 70,256,245 of NC_083228.1, read as the reverse complement.
ACCAAATGACCTTTTGTTTCTAGACTCTGGAAACCAGGTCTTCCACCCACTGAGACAGTGGCCATTTTAAGTTTAAAAGGCTGGTGCACCATGGACCAGCTGGGGGTAGGGTTGCCAAGTCCGATTCAAGAAATATCTGGGGACTTTGGGGGTGGAGCCAGGAGACTTTGGGGATGCAGCCAGGCGACATTAGGGGTGGAGCCAAGATCAAGGCTGTGACAAGCATAATTGAACTCCAAAGGGAGTTCTGGCCATCGCATTTAAAGGGATGGCACACCTTTTCAATTCCTTCCTTCCATAGGAAATAATGAAGGATAGGGGCACCTTCTTTTGGGACTCATAGAATTGGACCCCCTGGTCCAACCTTTTTGAAACTTGGGGGGTATTTTGGGGAGAGGCACTAGATGCTATACAGAAAATTTGGTGCCTCTACCCCAGAAAACAGCTCCCCAGAGCCCCAGATATCCGCAGATCCAATTCTCTATTATTTTCTATGGGAATAAATCTCCATAGGGAATAATAGAGTTCCCTCCCCTTCCCTCGCTTTCTGACGACCCTGAAGTGGCAGGAGGGACTCCAAATTGGGGGATCCCCTGCCCCCACCTGGGGATTGGCAACTCTAGCTGCACGCAACGAAACGTAACGGCAAAAAAAAAAAAAAGAAGGCAGGCAGGGAGAGAAGCGGGGGCGGGGGGACGTGCCATCTGGACAACAAAATGTCACGTCCCTAAAACGATTCGCTTGCCCTTCTTCTCTCTCCCCAGCCCCAGCCCCTCTCCACCCATGTTTTAATCGTAGGAGTTGCAGATCAGCTTCTGTGCACGCAAACAGCCGGCGCCCAGAGCGCGCTCTTCAACCTCTACATGTACAACAAAACAATACAATACAAGCGCGCCAAGGGAAAGCCCCTACCTGTGTCACTCTCCCCTCGCCCTCCCTGCAGCCGAGCAGGCCGCCTCGGTGCTGCCTAGGCAAGCCCTTCCCTGCCCACCTCTCCGTGCAAGGCGAGCATCTGCCCCAGCGTGGCGGAAGGGAAGCTAAGGAAAGCAGCCGGGCAGGGAAGGCCAGGGCAAGGAAAAGTTGTACTGACGGTGAGAGGTCTGCAGCTCCTGGCTGAGCGACGGGCTACTCGAGGCCTGCAGCATGGATGCCTTCTGCCGCTCCCCCTTTTGGGTAAGCACCATCCAACCCCTTCGCTGCGTTCCGGGATCCCTGAGGAGCCGGTGCCCTGGAGAGGAGCCCGCACATCCTCATCAGGCTTCTTCCCTTATTCAAGAAAGGGAAGTTTTCAGCTGAACCGCCTGCCGAAGCTTCCAAACAAGGGACGTCGCATGAGGTCTGCGCAGTCGTGGTGGTCCTTGAAACAAAGGTGGCAGGGTAGGGGGGGGGAGTAAATTTTAATGCAGCGAATCAGGAGCCCTGGGCGAGCGGTGCTCGGACTTGAGCAAAGTTTCTTTCGTCGGGCGTGAAATGTTGGTTTCTCTGGGTGAACTCCTGCCGGGTATTTGGAAAGGTTGAAGTTGGGGAAAAGCAACTGAAACTATTGGAACTCCTAGAAGGACCCAGAGGCGGGGCGGAGTGGGCGATGCCGCTGCGCTGCCGCCTCTTCTCCGTAGCTGCTCCTCCGAGATGGGCTCAGGCTGAGCCCATCTCAGAGGATCAGCTACGGAGAAGAGGTGGCAGCTGCGCAGCAGCGCCGCCCGCTCCAAGATGGGGCAGCTCGCCACGCTCCTTGGCGTTATTTCCCCTCTCCTCCCCCGCTTCCATTTTTTTGGGGGGGGCGGGGGAAGAGGCTGAAAATCCTGGGGTCCCCCGCCAGGGCGGGAGGGTTGGGAAGCCTAGCTGGGGGTAGGGCAGGCTTCTTCTTTCTCCTTCCTTCTTACAACTGCCCCAAAGGGGGAGGCACTTAAAATTATCATTTCAATTTAGTTCAGAAAATACATGATTATTGCTTTCTTTAAACTAGGAATACTGTTCTGTTATTTATTAGCATGGATTTTTTCCCCAACACAGCTTTCTGGAAGGATAATGATACTTCCAATATTTAATGAAAATGATAACCATACCCTTTCTGAGTTTCTGATATGGAATTATAACAATTTTGAAAGTACAAATTCCTAGGATCTACTATTGCTATTAGCATAACTATCAGAATTTTTAAATACTTGCTGTTACTGTTATGGTTGTTGTTGTTGTTGTTATTATTATTATTATTATTATTATTATTATTATTATTATTATTATTATTATTATTATATTTAATTGATTGCGCATCCCAGTTCATGCCAGGCTCTGGGTGATTTATAGCATGAATAATCAAACCATAATATACAGATCTAGACATGGCGTTGCGAGCCATGGCAGAATGGCTTAGGCTGAGCCGACTGAAGCTGAATCCGATGAAGACAGAGGTCCTTTGTCTGAGTCACGGCGGTCCAGGTAGGGAAATCCCCCTACCAGCTTTTGATGGTGCGGCACTTACAACGGCGCCCAGGATCAGAAGCTTGGGGGTGCTACTGGAGCCGTCTCTAACAATGGAGGCCCAGATAGCAGCCACTGCTAAATCTGCCTTTTTCCATTTTAGGTGGGTAAGACAGTTGGCCCCCTTCCTCAAGCGCAGCGACCTGGCAACTGTAATCCATGCTACGGTCACCTTGAGACTGGACTACTGTAATGTCCTCCACATGGAGCTGCCCTTGTCTCAATCCGGAAACTACAGCTGGTGCAGAATTCAGCAGCCAGGCTGTTACTGTGGCTCTCCATGCAGGAGAACATACAGCTGGGGCTTCAGGAGCTGCACTGGCTGCCAGTGGTATACCGAATTCACTACAAGTGCTATATGGCCAAGCCCTATATGGCCAAGGACCTGTCTACCTTAGGGACTGTCTCTCCCCACACGTTCCCCAGAGGGTACTTGGATCTGGATCACAAAAGCTTCGATCAATCCCTGGGCCGAGGGAGGCAAGATTGAAAACCACCAGGGAAAGAGCCTTCTCAATCACCACCTCTTATTGGTGGAACCAATTGCTGGAGGAGGTTAGAGCCTTGTGGAACCTCGCCCAGTTCCACAAGGCCTGCAAGACAACATTATTTTGGCTAGCCTTTAACTGAATTGCTGATATAGTAGCATAAAAGGATACCTAAAAGCACTGAATGCCATCGGAAATTATTAACACCAAATTATTTTAATTGTTTAAATTGTTGAAATGAGGAATTGTTTAAATGTTTAATTAATGTTTGATTGAATTGAACTGTTTTACTGTAAGGTATTGCTTTTATTGTTTGTGAACCGCCATGAGCCTGCTTCAGCAGGGAGGGCGGAATATAAATCCAATAAATCAAATCAAATTAAAACAGCATAAACTTAGTTATAATTATAAAACTCAGATGGCATCCTATAGGGTTTTTTTCTTCATCCTGGACTACCAACAGGTCCTGTGGGGGGTGGGGAGAGAACCTGCAAAGCTACTCAGTTTCCCAGCCTTTCCTGCTCTTTTAAATTTCCCATCACATTTCAGACAAAGGCCAAGAAGCACAAAAGGTGGAGATAAGCTCTTTAGCAGACATGAGGGAAGCTTCTTTCAAGTCAAAGCATGGCTAACCACCTGGTTCTTGGGCAGATGCCCAGCTGAGGGTAAGAGGAGCCAGGCAGAGTTCACTTGAGCTGTTAGTATGCCCCAGTAGTTTCCACTAGTTTTAGCACATTCACATGTATTGATTATAGGCAGAAGGTTAACTTCTGTTTATTTTAGTGATGAAGTTATTGGGGGAAAAATCTTTTCATTTCAGATGATGGTGTTACTGCTTGGTAACTGTTGGAAGTACAATCAGGATATTAATTATAGCCTTGCTACAACTCTCTTTTCAACCATATTTTACAAGCTCTACTCACCAATCAAAGTCTGCCTCTGTGCAAACACATGGTTCAGATGTCATAGCTCCAGCATATTTTCCCTGCATGCATTTCTTCTCCGACTTACGCTTCTTGTAGATCCTTTTTGCGCCCATTATACATGCTTCTCCCTGATTTGGGAGGGAATTTTTTTTTTTACATGCCACAATGATCAGGTTTACACATAGGGTATAGAAAATGTACACTTTTTGACCTCTGTTGCATAAGGACAAGGCCAACAAGGAATTTCATTTATTTCAGAAAATACTTTTAATGACATAAAGAACATGGATGACAAATGCAAAACTTTCCATGGAGTTATTTGAGTCTGAATGACCCGTAACAGAAAATACTAGATGAACCCTAATTTTACTGTATTTTATGTGTGACTAAACTATATGCTGGTTTTAAAGACCATAATGAATGAGTGAATGAATGATAAACCCTACATTCATACTTTCTGTTACTAGTTAACTTCTCCTTTAATATTCTCCTTATGGGTTCACCGGAAACAATTTAATTTGCATAGATTGGGACACTATGGGATGCTAATTCATTTAATTCTGAACCAATACATTAGAACGAACAGAGTTTTATCCTCAGTTTAAAAATTAACATCCAGCTCTCAGACTTGTTACCTGGCTATGAAGCTGCCAGGGTCGGTAATCCTCTTCAGCACACCGTCTGTCAAAAATGGACTTGTAATCTACTTTCACCAGTTGCCACTCGGAACGATGGCTGAAGTGTCCAAAAACTCTGCACAATACAGAAAGAGGGATTTAGGAGATTCCATTGGCTTCAGTTAAAATAATATCACTTTATCAGAAAATATAATTTAGGAAGCCATAATAAGTGTACAGGCACACACTTAATACTTCCCACATTACAACTGGATGTCAGATTGTACTACACAGTCAGAAACCCATTAAGGTAGCTAATGTGGATGGTATAGCATACAATGAGTATTTTGTGACCTCTGAATACAGTAAAGATCTTATCATTCATGCTGCAAATATCTGCATAACTGGGATCATTTTACAGAGATTGATAAATTGAGCTAACTTACATTTAATAAGCAAAAACTGCCACATTACCAGAAGAGGACGTTTTTTGTATTTCATTTTACTTTATTAGGGTTGTCAAGGTTCAGTCCAGAGACTCAGACTTTGGGACTCATTCTCAGAACCTCGAGGTGGTTGCTTCATATTTTAAGGTCATTGGGTAGCCCTCACACATGGGCTCTGTTTACACAGCATGTTGAGTCCGTGTTAAACTGACACGGTTTTGTTCTGAATAGCTTTGTTCCGGATATTATTGATCAGACTGCCATACTGCAATTTGAATCACTCCACGTGGAACCGTCTTCTGCTGTTCACGTGACGGCACAATGCAGTTATTTTTTTCTTCCACTATTATGCACATGCGTGCATTATGCGCATACACCCATTATGCACGTATGTGCATAGGTTAAAACATTATGTGGTTATGTGCATATCGCTAAGTAGTAAAAAAAAATGGCGACCGTAAACCAGATGTCTGAGGCTCCTTTTACTCTGGGACAGCCTTCAGACATCAGGAAGTTTGTTAATATCGCAGAAGAACTATCCAGATGGAGAAAACTATGAGGTGAAACCAGAGAACTCAAAAAGGAGCAAATAACAAAATAATCCAGTTCCGAGAAGGATGGGGGGGGGGGCTATCATGAGTTAATACTGGGAGGCAGATATTGCTGTCTGATCAGCCACTTTAAATCTGGAAGGAAACAGCAGCGGCATCTGATTATACTGTGTGTCTGAACAGGGCCTTAATGGCTTCTTTTAAGACTTCTATTTATGTTTGCTTGTGTTAACTACTGCACTAACCAATCAACTACATTTTATATTTAGTTCATAATTTCCATAATTTTGTTGCACGTGTGATGAATTTTCCATCTCTTAAAAGCCTTATAACTATGATTCAGTGGTGTTCTATACTATTATTCCTAGTAGTACTACCTTTGATTTAACCTTTTTAAAAATCCTTTGCTTCTTCCAGGAAGCTTTGTTTCTTTACCCAATCTGAATCTTATGAAAACTCTGTGGAGTATGACAGATTGCAAAAGACAAAGCTGGTCCAAGATTAGCTAGTGACCTTAACGTAGAGTAGGGATTCAACCCTGAATCTCCCCGGTACTAATCTGATAGTCTAACCTCTATACTACATTAACACTATTCAATATGACAACTGGGGGACCAGCAAGACTTATGTAGGGCAGAATTCCATTCTTCCTCATGCTTGCCTGCTGAGCAAGCCATGCTGGGCAGTCCACCCCCAGCAACACTGCTACTGCAGTACCCTCTCCTGTCTGCCAGCCCACCTGGCTCACGCATTTACCAGCTCCCTATGGGGGGCCACTAGCAGCTCCTTTGGATGGCATCGGTGCTGGCTCCCATTCCTCCCCCTGCCTGTAAGTTTATCCTTCTTGCCCCCCACTTGCAAATACATTGGTGGTAGGGATGGGCACGAATTGAGAAAATGTGACTTGTTCTGGTTCACGGTGTGCCTGGTTAGTGACCACAAACAGTCATGAACTTTTAGGAGGGGTTTTCCCCAAAATTTGGTTGAAAAATATTACTACGTTGTAAACTCCAGGAGGATTGGATACATCAAGGGTGTGTGGCCTAATATGCAAAGGAGTTCCTACTACAAAAAGGCCCTATATATAAGTTATCATCAAATTACATGCCATAACCTCAAAGGGCTCTGCCTCATGAGTCTCAGGGCTTGGCAAGTTGCAGCACAAGAACTTGACTATTTGTATTATGAGTTTTTAAAACTTTACAAGTTAATTAGCTTTACCCTGAGTCATATAATCAAACATGTTTCCAGTTCTACTTCCTTGCTTCCAGCTAAGGTACATTATGGAGTTAAGTAAGAGTTCCCATGTAGAGCATGGCTTGTTTGTACAAACGTGAACACTGATAGATAATAGCAAATTCTAAACAATTATAAGCAGCATACATGGTTTAAAAATAAAACCATTTCATAAACAAATATTAGTTTAATCAATATTTATCCAATTCGTAATTGTTAAGAGTTGAACATGAGTACAAATGGGAATATGGAATGGGGTATAACAACAATGAAGACTTGTTCTTCTGTATTCAGTGCCTCCAAAGAGGAACAGGGAAAATTTCTATGGGAATTATCTCACGCTCATTATTATTTTCTTTATATTTCTCACTTACGTCATTATTAGTGTTTCCTCTCCAGGTTCTCCCAACACCCCATCAACAAAAAGAGGGATGGAAGTGAAACTGTACTTGCTCCAGGATCTTCCTTCATCAAAACTTAACCTGGTGATGACAAAAATACTAGAGAACATTTTGCTACAAATATTGTGGTAAAAGAAAGAGCAAGGACAAATGGATGCTTCTGTTGCAGGGGGAAAATGAGACCAAATTAAAGAACTGAATTATTGAACTAAATAATAATTTCAAACAAAACAATAAAAATAATTCTAAGAACATAGTCCCACTCCACTTCTCACAAAAAAGATTTCAAGAAATTGCAAAGTTCTGAAAAATAGGGTACTTTAACAGGCAAGTACCTTAAATATCCAAACACTGACAGTGGAAAGAGATACTACTACACTGAGGACTACTCTTTACTTTTAGGTTATTGATTAATGTGAAAGGGATCCAAGAAATGGCAAATATTCACAGAGAAATTTCACTCATTGAAAACATTTAATTGTAAAACACAGGGTGAGTCTTCTAAACAAATCTCTTGACACTGGAAGAGTGAAATAGAATGGCAGACGAAATTCATTGTTGATAGGCTCAAAATGCTGAATACTGGAAAAATAACTACAATTATCCAGATGCCCTGCAAGGCTCTGAAATAGTATTTCCCTTCCATTTGAGAGAAACTATTTTGAATTGTTGTGGACCATATCCTGAAAATATAAGGGCAACACATTGCAGCCATCAAAAAAGTAATAACTGGAATTATTGCACAAGGAATGGAAAATGTCACAAGAAATTGCAGGGCAGCAGTAGTAGCCCCACCTTTTAAAAAGAGCACAATAACACTTAAACAAGAGGCATCATCAGGTGTTATGACAAGGATGCTTTATGAAAATATTACATAACATGTTCAAAATAAGAAAAAAATAAACCGACCTATATTTTATTTTCAGAATTTATATGCACAGGTTTTTATGGGAGCCAAAAGTGTGAATGAGTTTATAAAAGGATTAAGCACACTATCAGAAGACAGTAATATTAATGGCTAATAAGTAAAATATGAAACCTGGGGGAACCACTGTGGTCTCCAGTTTGAGGCCTGTCAGATCTCCTCTTTCCAGAGAAAAAGGGAATGCTGTACTTTTCCTTACATATTTTAAAAACTAAACTGACACATTCAACTCACTGGAAAAAGGGTAAGATAGAAACATATAAATAAATACTGTTTCAGATAGCTTTGTTGGTACAAGAGCCAGATTTGAGTCTAGTAGCACCTTGACTTTAATGAGTCTAATCCTTTTAAAATGGCCTACACCAAGGGCTGTCAACAAATCTGGTTCCATGGCAACTAGTGTTTTTGGAGCCCCAAGCCAATAGGCAACTGGGCTGTTTCTACAGCGGGCCTTTCTGCATGGAGTTTGCTTTCTCCAGTTTCTGTTCTTGACTAGGGATGCACCTTAATGCAGAAAATCCACAGTTGGTTCAATTGTTACAAAGTCTTCCATTCTTTCTTCATTTTCCTTTAAAACTATTGAATACATTTTCATCTGAATGTTATAATATTTTTTGTGTTAAATACCCCATTCAAGAATTGACAAGAGCAATAGGTAGGGATGGAGAAGACACAGACAGGATATACATATTTGGGGGGGGGGGGTCTGAGATGTGCAAAGGTCAGGGGGACAGTTATAAGGACAGAGTCACAAATCCTCAGAGATGGGGGGGGTGACTAAATACAAATAGCAAAACAAGCCTACAAGACAATCAGTAGAATCAAGAGAAAGTGTCATTTTATTGTACTATTGGCTGCAAATATATGAATGTTATGCATGAACGCAGCATGTGTTCTATGCTTTGTAGATGTGACTGTTTGTATTTATAGAACAAATTTTGAAAGTGTCAAACTGAAAGCATAACCAACATGGAATGGTCCTCAATGTATATTGATTTTTTGTTTCAAGAGTTCACATTCTCGGACAATAAAAAGTACAGCACCTCCATTAATTTTAACCTAAATGTCAATATGACCACTGAAAGCTTTCATCTTTTAGGCATCTTGCATGCAAAATACTAAGACTTGCTTTAATGTGATCCAGAGAGAAAGCATGCAAGTGTCTTAATTGGCGTATCTTGGAATTTATTTCAAAATACTCCGTCATGGGCAATTGCTACTACCATGTAATGTATGATGAAGGACTCCCTGACCAATGAGATTAGAGAAGTCATAGTAATTACCAGAGATGTCTGATAGGCAAAGATGTATGTTTCATGGCAACCAAAACCCCACCTTGATCCAGATAAAGAACACTGTGTTCCTCTTCAAAGATCTGGAAAAAATATAGAAAGACACAAAGTTCATTAATGTGAGTCACAGCTCTGTAATCAGTTGGAAAGGGTTTCTTTTGCAAGAGATAGGTCATGCAATTTAAAGCAGGAACCAATCTGGTCATCAAGCTGCCATTGTCATTTGGAATTTGTTACACTACCCAACCCAGCAAGGATATTCTTGGATAGGAGAATCATCATAATCTCATTTAATTGATTATGGATGTTTACTGAAGACAACAAACTCTTCAGTTTGCAGATATGAGCTAAGCAAACACTGAAAAATATTAATTTCCTGGAATGCTAGTTCAAATATTAAAGACATTATCTTTCACTGCCTGTCCATTCGGTGAAGCTAGTAAACCTGCATGGAAAAAAATATATATATCCACAGATCTGATGTTCAGTCTCTCTTCCCTCACAAATGTATCTCAGTGGGTGGATTTCACAAACCTGAATCACTATGGTGACAAAGTGGGCTTAATGCATCAATGCTTAGCTGTGGCTTTCCAACCCAAGAACAAACACATAATAAATATGTATGCATTTTTTATTATATATATCATGAGTGTATGTGACTTTTTAAATATGGATTGAAGTGCTGGCTGTGCAGGAAGAATGCAACATGTGAAATAACTCTCTTTTACTACCCACAAAATAAATGAAAACAGGTAGAAACAATATTAGAATTAAGATTAGAAGAAAAAAATTGCTCTGTCTTGGTTGCATCCACATTTGTCACATTTTATACCTTCAACAGAGCCTGTGCTGAAACGTGGTGTTGAAGAAGCAGTATGAGTCCCTTCCCTCTGCTATTGCAAATAACAGAGATAGGACTTCTGGATGATTTTGGATTTTGTAGAAATCCAAAGTCCACGTGACTCCTTTCTTTTTCACAAAAAGCATGGGATGAGATTGCACACAACAAGTCTGTATGAAACTGGTCATGTGGGACTAGGCTCACACAAAAGAATATTTATGTGGTAAAAGTGAAATGGTTTTTGCCATTCTTTGGTGACAAGACCTGGTGAATGTTATTAACAGGGGCTTATCACTAAATCTCTGAGGTTATACCGTAGCCTAAAGACAGTTTACTATTTTTATGTTCCATACTGTACAGCACCTTGCTTTTTAAAAATGCCTGAACTACAAGAACACAAGAATGCATATGCAATGTTTGCTTACTACCTAGATCATAATAATCACACCTAAAATGCTTTCTGGGGAAACTGAGACAAGCTGCACTTTGATACAGAATGAAATCAGAAGCAGTTCCATTTGCAGTTCTCAGAAGAATGAATGACTTGAGTTTTCAAAACATTTGTTAGAGAGCAATACAAAAAGAAACATCTACTGGGTGTCAAGGGTTCAGCAGAGTTTAGCTACAGTCTAACAAGTTTCTTGAAAGAAGTGATTGATGCCACCACAGTGTTCATTCCTATATTGCACCAGCTTGTCTCATAACATGTAGTCAACATCGACCCGAAAGATGCTCTGCTTAATGCCATGTAAATATGATGCATAGCTGGCTCTGTGGGTCAAGTCTTTGAAACAGCCCGTATAGGCAACAGTTGCCAAATTATTACTGTAAACAAGAGTGTAAGACTCTGGGAGCATCACTGGCTTCATATTCACTACAAGCACTTAAGTTTATCAAGCAAAATTCACTATTGTACTTTAGCCTTTGTACTTCTTCTGACAAAGATGACGAACTACTATTTTTTGTTTCATTTTGTTGTATTATGCTTTTTTAATTCAATTCCTTATTAGATGTGTGTGTTCTCATTGCATTCCTCTTTGTATCCATCAGTATATCCAGGGGACTACATTTCCCTATATAAATGCATGAATATTATGGAAACAGTATCTGGTTCACCAGAAGGGATGGAGGAGGAGAGATACTCTACCCACCTGCCCTTTATCTGACCAGCTATCTCCTACAGCAGCAATAGCAGGTATAGGAAGAGGAGCTGATACAGTAAAGGAGACATTGTTGAGGGGACACGAAAAAAGTAGAGAGAAAGAAGAGGAAGGAAAAATAAAACAATGGGTGGATGGCTGGTATTTTTCCTTTCAGTAGTATTTTCCATCCTGTCTGTTGCCTAAATGAATGGGAATAAATGGCCCTTGGGGTGTATTTTCTTCCCCAGCAATGAAAATATATCCCTAATGCTAATCTTTGTAATGGTTGTTTGTTTTTATGAATGTTACGGGCCTACTCTTTTCCATTTCCATGTGTTTTGCCCACTATAGATAATAGTTTCAAGAGCGTTATCAGTTTTTGCACCACACAGTCATAGATGTTTTTAATTATCTAATTAAAGCAGTGACCCTCAGTATTCTATGCATAGAAGGCAATATATCCATTTGCCTTACACACTTTTTGTTTGTTAATTCCACTTATGTGTGCACTTGATTCCACTTTATGAAGATAGTAAATGTATGTTAATTAAATGCTAACAACTTATTAAAAACATATTTACTTCTGCGCAACAACCAACACATTGTGCTGTCCATCTTATTATCTGAGTGCCAAAACTAATTAAATGTTTATACTCAGAGTAATGGATATGCAATTAACTGACAGAAAAAGAAGGGTGGAGTGGGGAAAATTCTTGTTTGGAAATCCTCATTTCTAGGTTGCATGAAATGAACTGAAGCTTTATTTCCCCTAACAGTGATAACTGTTAAAAATAGCAGATACCTCTTAAGCTTCAGCAAACAACTGCAGAATACTCTCGATTGATATCTAGGGATGGGCACAGACCAGAAAAATGAAGATCCATGGAGGTTCATGAATTTTCATGAACCATGAACTTCCGTGGACTTTCCAAATTTATGAACTTCTTTGTGGTGCATGAAGTCCATGATGCAGGGGGACCTGGAAGTGGGCATAGAAGGCATTTAAATGCCTCCTGGGCATTCTTCCGGGTTGTGCCACCATAGTACTACAATGCCAATGAGCTCAGGGGGCATTTAAATGACTCCTGAGCCCACTTCTGGATCACAATGCTGCTGTGGACCAATGGACCAAATGGACCACCTTTTAAAAAAATAATGGTCTGTGGGCAGTCCCTCAAAACTGCAAATGCATGGACTGGACAAATGGACCACAAACCAGCCCCAGGTCAGTGTCAAAATTAGGTCCCTGGATTGGTCCATGCCCATCTCTGCTGATTTCTGTGGGAAGTCTTAGTAGAGTAAACATTTGTCCATTGGACTCATTTTTATCAAACTGAATTTTTAAACTCTTTTTTTTGTCTTGGACCAGATATGAAAAAAAGACAAATATGAAGATAAAAAAGTGGTACTGGCCAACTTGGGCATGTTTGATGCCTCTTCACTTTCATGTTTTATTTATTTATTTATTTGCAGAATTTGTATGCCACTTCTCCAGAACATTCTCAAAATAGTTAAAAGCTAAACCAATAAAACTAAGCAAGGGGTAGCTGATCATCAGCAAAGCTGGTTCCACATATCAGTGGATACTGTGCTTTTTGTTGAGCTATCATAATAATTCACCTGATTGTCTTCTCCCGTCAAGAAAATCCAAGAGGCAAATGTTTATGTTAGCACAACCATAACACAATATCTATGTGAAGATTCAGACCAATTCCCCACTAGCTTTGTCCCAGTCTCACACTCTTCTCTGTGGGGCTTCCTCCTAATTTCATACAAGCTGCCCTGGGCATCATTAAATGAAAGCGGCAGAGCAAGTTGCAGCCCTGGGACAGCTTGTGCAAAATCGGAAGGAAGCCCTGCAGAGAAGAGGAGCATGAGACTGGGACAAGGCTGGGACAATCATTCTCAGTCCAACAGAGAAAAGGGAAGAAGGCTGTAAAATATTTATGCTCAGGTCTTGGATTCAGCGGGAGCTCACAGGAGCACAGCTCCTGAACCTTTCTGACAGTTCCATCTCTTCCTTCCCACCTTGTCCATTGAATAGCAGCTGCATAACAATCCCTGGATGAGCTCCACCACCCAGTTTTCTACAAAATGACCCCTGTTTATTCTTGTTCCAGAATTTAACTCAGAGTAGCTTCTATAGATAGCTGGGAGAATGGAAAGAAGACTAAAATCCTTAATAGGAGGAAGTTTAGCTTTACCTCAGTGTCTTCCTATCTATGTCCCTCACATTTACTGCATTAGCAATGTAAAATGAACGTTTACCAGATGCCTGGCAAGAAAAGAAAGCTTAGGATAGAATCTGGGTATTCTGCTTCTAGATCGGAAAGGAGGCAAGCAGCAGACTGAATGTGAATGAGGAACCTATTTGTATTATGTACATCTGGTAGAACAACAAACTGGCAGACCAACATACTGTGGATTAAACAAGCCACCCACAGTATATTGCAGATACGTCCAACAGGTAGATCACGATCTACCAATAGATCGTGGAGGGGTCAGAGGTAGATCACCAGCCCCACTTGGTCTCATGGTTTGCTGGACAGGTGTTTGGGTTTTTTTGATGATTGTTTGGTGTGGTGGTATTTGATTATTGGTGCCAGTATGATGAATTCTTATTTTAACTTTTAGAACTGCATGTGTGGATTTGGCATCATCCAGAGGTCTTCAGTTCCTGTTGATCTTTAATACTTTGGGACAGTGACAGTTTTGGACCAGATTCAGCCAGTGTTAACTTAGCACCCCAGCCATCCCAGTATAACGAATATGAGTGTTCCAAAGAAGAGCAAAACCTACCACTTTCATGATGAATGGGAAATGGACTACTTCATCATCATGGTGAAAGACAAGTGTTGTTGTCTACTTTGTAATGCCGCTGTATCCTTGCCCAAAAAGGGTAATCTGGAGTGTCATTATAAGGCTCTGCATAGCAATAAGTTTGATGCTGATTTTCCACCCAAAAGTGAAATTCGTAAACTGAAGCTCAAAGAACTTAAATCTAAATTGGCTGCACAGCAACAGTTGATGGCGAAGCCAAAGTCACATTCGGTCAATTCAACCATGGCATCTTTCAAGGTCAGCAACCTGATCGCAAAGAAATGCAAAACTTTCAATGAAGGAGAATTTGTAAAAGATTGTTTTCTTGAAGCAGCAGACAATCTTTTTGAAGGAAGAAAGAGATCATAGCTGCTGTTCAAGATGTACAATTGTCAAGAAACACTGCTGTGCGGCAAATAGAAAAGATGTATGGAACAATTGTTGGAGGATGTTTCAGTTTGTGTTGCTTTCTCACTCCAACTGGATGAATCTACAGATAAGAGACATAGCCCAGTTACTAGTCTTTATCCAGGTGGTTTTTGAAGACTTCGGTGTCAAAGAAGAACTACTTGGAATGATTTCTTTAAAAGAGAGAACTACCGTTCAGGAAATATTCAGCTCTTTCCATTCTTTTGTGACAAAGTGTAATCTTCCATTGCATAAACTTGCTTCCATCACTACTGATGGAACAAGAGCAATGACAGGTGAGGTTAATGGTTTCATAGGCCTCTGTAGACAGCATGACGATTTTCCAGATTTCCTTTCTTACAACTTCATCATTCACCAGTAAGTTTTGGCAAGCAAGAGACTCAATACAAAGAGTGTCATGGACATCACTTTCAAAATTGTAAATTCAGTTCGTGGAAGAGCACTTCAAAGATGGCTTTTCAATCTTACTCTTGATGAAGGGGAAGCGGAAATCATTTTGCACACAGATGTAAGGTGACTATAGGCACAAATTTCTGCAAAGATTTTGTGATTTGCTGAATGAAATAAGAAGGTTTTTGAAAGAGAGGGGAGATGACAAAGCAGGGAAGATGAGGAGTGGTTATGTGATCTGGCATTTCTCGCTGACTTTACAGGCGAACTAAGTGATATGAACATTGAACTACAAGGTAAAAACAAATGCATTGGTGAGATGATGAGTACAGTTTCATCCTACAAGAGCAAATTTCAGCTAATGATGACTGACCTTGCAAACAACACTTTTGATCATTTTCCTAATATGCAAAGCCATTTGGGACAATATCCAAATTTTGTTTTTCAGAACGAGAAGTATGTGACAGAAATCTGCTCTGTTATGCAGGAATTCGAAAAAAGATTCTGTGACTTCCAAAGAATTGAAAAAGTTGTGGAGTACTTGTCATACCCATTCAAAGCAAATATGGATATTAAGGAAACTGCAGCTGCTATCAGTAAAAATTACTCATTGAACAAGGCATCTCTTGAAAACGAAATAGTAACCCTTAAAAATGACATTTTTCTCAAGATCCATGCTGAGCAAGAATCGTTTTGGAAGCTAGTGCCTAGAGACAAATTTCCCAACTTGAGAAGATGCAGTGAAGCTTTACACTCCTGTTTCGGTTCAACTTATTTGTGTGAATCTGTGTTTTCCCATCTGAAAATGACAAAGAGTACACAGCATTCCAACATGACACATGAACATCTCTAGGATTCCCTGAGACTGGCCCTCATGAAATATTCACCCAACTTCAAAAAGCTGGTGGATGAAATGCTGACTCAAACATCTCACTAATTAGCAAGAGCGAAGTTTTAAAGATTGCGCAAGATCAGCCTGGATCAATACTTGACCTACATTTAACACAAATTACTCAATAAAAGTTAAAGAAAGTTATTAAGACAATTAAAGGAAGTTATAACAATAAAAAATTAAGAAAAACTGTTTGCAGTTCATTCTGGATCATCGTCTCTCTGTTTTGTTTTTGCTTATTTTGCTTACCAGTAAATGACAGAAGGTGCATTGTAAATGGGGGGTGGGGGACGGTGGAACCTAACTTTAGTGGGTTAAAATCTAATTCAAAACTAATTTGAAACTTAATTTTCATGGTGGTAGATCACCAGCACTTTTGTCTGGAAAAAATAGATCATGACCTGTTCGAAGTTGGACATGCCTGATATATTGTGATGTCTATATGTAGATAATGTCTTCCAGAAGCAACAGTTTTGGACTTTCTGAGAGCCACATTAGCAGACATGGGCAGGGAGTCTGGCTGAACAAAGGGGTTTTTTTGTTGGCCTCATGCCAATGTCAATGAGTCAGAGATCAAGTTCCCACAGCAGGCCCAGGCAGGCCAATCAGCTTCATTGGAGTCAGCCTGGGAGAAGAGTACAGAGGCTTTTCTCTGGTCTGCTCCTCCTGTTTTTATGTGGGCTGCTAGTGGGGTCCAACTGTACTTGGTTCTGGCTCTGTGGGAAGATCTTTAGAAGATAAGCAGCCATGGTGTGCTTCATGTGGCTTCTCTCTTCAGCATCCAGGCTTCTGGAATGGTAGCATTCTCAACATGCCTCAGTTGTGGCATGGTCCTTTACATGGCTTCTTCAGTGATGCTCTTGTGATCCTCAACACTTCTTCATTATCAAGCTACATGTTTGCAGTGGCATGAATAAGAGGTAGCAAAATGCATTGGGGAGTCTATGGTAGCAAATCAAAGGCAGATAGGCACAGGGCTCAAGCAGCAGCACTTTCAGGGGCAAGTCAAGGCATATCAGCTTCAGGCTCAGTGGTGCACATGGGGAGCAGGGTATCACTAGGGTCGTCAGGTCCAACTCAGGAGATATCTGGGGACTTTGGGGTGAAACTGGGAGACTATGTGGGTGGAGCTGAGAGACTTTTCCATTCCAAATCAATAATAAAAATACAGCAGTGCAGTTCCCCGAATACAGTCTTTATTTCCTCTTCCTCTTTTTGCCTTCAAAGGGTTCCCTAACAGTTACACTTCCATTAAAGTGAACACATACACATTCACAAAGCAGCCAAAATAGGCAGTTTGCAAGCCCAAACTTTTGTGATCTCACTGGGGTAATTTATTCATGGGAGTTGCTGGATGTAGCAATCGGCTGTATTGAACAGAGAAGTCTAGGGGTTGGAGTTTTCCTCCATCCCATCATCAGGTTCTTGTTAAATCTTTACTATCCCTTTTACTATGTAAATGACTTCTGAAAGGAACACAAAACAGACAGAGAGACGGGACTCTCTCTCTTCCTCTCACACTCACCCACCAGGAAGAGCCACGTGACTCTGCCTGTTCACTCCACCTTGCAGCTTTAGTCTTGCTGAGATTTAAAGGCATACACACACCTTCCAAAACACAAGCCTTTTGCAAGTTTCTAAACCTGCTGAGGTGGAAAGTCACATCATGGCTGTTGGTGCAGGGCTTCCCCACTGCCTGCCATCTGGCTGATAGAGGGGAGGAGTCTGCAAAACTGGGGGATCTCCACCGGGACCTGAAAATGGCAAGCCTAGGTATCATATTGGGGTATTATTGTGAGAGTTCATAGGAGGGCCATGTGGGGGCAATCAGCCAGTGGACCACTCTTTTCTCTCTGGGTCAGTACTCTCCTGGAGCCCCTTGAGCAGCTTGCTACTCCCACCCCCAGTTGGTTCTGGACTTTAAGGTTAGCTGGGCCTTTGCCTCAGCCATGTCATGGTTCAGAGGTGATTTGACTTATAGAACATCTCTTTATCTGGGGCCTAGTACAGTAGTATTATAGCTCCTTGCTCAGGCAGTCATTCTTTAAGGGAATTAGACATTTTGCATACCCAGATCATGGCTCACATTTGTTAAACCACAGGGAAATATCCTTAGGGTCTGAGCCTTAGTGGGGGACAGTGCAGCACAGCCACTGAATATGATGAGACTTTTTTGAAAAAAGGCATCCATAGTGAAATTACCAGATGGGACCACATCAATGATAAACCATGGTTGTTAATTGTTGGGCCTTACATCAAGGCCACATCTCCCAGCTTACCTGATGACAAGTTGGAGGCCCTCGGGCTCTTTTTGCCCAGGTGATCAATAGCAGGAAATAAGCACTGAGGGAGCTCCAGGTGCTTCTCGGGCAACATAACTGCCTGCAGGGCCATATCTCCAGAACAGGCTTTTTGTGCCTGGCTTGCCTGGGCCATGAATTTCATCCTTGCACCATCACATGGGAATTACTTGAGGCATGAAAGAGGAACTTCTGGTCTGTCTTTGTTTTCTATCAAGCTTTAATGGTATTTTCATGACAGTTGCCACTTGGTCTTGGCAGTTCCTTGCAGGTTCACACAGAAACAGCCAGCAGTTTGGGTTTTGGTAATTACCTTTTGGGACACTGGTGTGCATCGTACTGGCCTTCCTATTGGACTAACACACTAAAGGACCTTACCTTTATCCTGATTCTGGAGGTAGTCATTATCTGGCAGGAGCTCTTCAAGAACAGGGAGGCTCTGTTTTGGTATGACAACCAGACTGTGGTCAGAGTGATTAACCACCAATTGTCACACTCTGAGCAGGTCATGCAGCTGGTGCACAGGACACTGCTAACATCTCCTTTTCAGCCCAGTACATCATAAGCATCAACAATGACACCATGGATGACTTTCGGGAGGAATGGTTGCAGGCACTGGCTTCATTGCAGATCACTACCTGGACCCCTTTCCCGAGAAGTTGTGGACACTTGGCAATGAGTAACCATTCAGGGAGTATTGGAGTCCACTGCACTCTCCACACTGCAAGCATATTCCCATGTAAAATAAGTAATTTTGGCATTTTGGGCAGCAAATGGGAGGTGTGTGGAACTTGGCCATCAGAGACTCTGGTCCTGCATTACTTGGCATCACTAAGAGCATGTAGCCTTGCATCTAGAACCATGGCCATCCTCCTGTCAGAGATCTCATTTTACAGCAGGCTCTTGGGACTGCCAATCCCTGCAATTCTTTTATTGAGTGGTGGACTACCAAGGGCTGGCAGAGGGCTGCTCCCCTAGTTCTGAATGCCTGAAAGCCTGTCACCATATAAATGATCCAGGGCTCCTGCAGCAGCTCTCCTCTCTTTGCTGGTCAGGGTTCAAGGTTACCCTATTCCATGTGGCTTTCACATTTGCCTTTCTTGGGGCCTTCTGCAGCAGTGAGTTTCCCTAGGCTTCACACCACACTATGACTGCTCTGAGCAGGTTATTAGGTAGCAGGATGTCTACATACAGGGTTCTGAGTGCTGTCTCGTGTTGTGCAGGTCCAAAGCAGACCAGCAGGATTCAGGAGTCCCGTATTTTTCTTTGGACTGCTCCAATAGGTCAGCCTTGCTCTGTCTGCTACATTGCTGAGTACCTGGCCATTAGGTCACCTGACCCTGGTCCTTTTCTCATCTATGCAAACAAGGTTTGCATTACAAGGTTCCAGTTCTCCAACATCATGTGGGCAGGCATCACTGCCCTGGGTCTCTGCCCAAAGGACTATGGTGTGCACTCTTTTTGCATTGCTGCTGCCTTAGATACTGCAGAGATGGGGCTTCCTCCAGCCATAATAGAGGCCATACGACATCGAAGTTCCTCCACTTACACTTTTGGTGTTTTCCCAACTAATTGCTCTTCTTGTGATGGTAATACATTTTTGTACACACGTACTGTGTTACTGTACCTTTAAACCTGTAGTGGCTTGCAGCTGTGCACAGTTAAGATCTTTTAGAGTGTGAGACTCCCAGGCGTTCTTTCTGGACTTCCTGGGAGGAGCCAGCAATCTTGACTCGGAATGTTGAATGTATTGATTAATGAATGTAAGTCTTATTAAGTGTTTTTTAAGAATTCACTATTTGTATTTAAGCCCAAAAATGTATGTTTTGTAATGTTGTTTATGTTTAGATATGAACTACTGCAAAACCCCGTTTTTAACATCTGATGAAGCCATTCAGTGTGAAACGGCCGCCTCCAGCATGCAGCCCAGTGATCAACTCATGGAATTGGGGTTTAGCTCTTGCACCACTGACAATCTCTGAAAAATGGCATTATGATTGCCTCATAAAGTGTGGAAATGATTGTGGTAGAATTTGATATATCTTGGACTGATGATTCGAGTTTTCCCGGTTTTTGCTGTGTCAATTTGATGTCATAAGAATTCACTTGTATAAATTGATGTTATCAGCTTCGTGCTAAATGTATTTTTAAGACTTTTTAAATTATACACATAAATAGTTTGAATACGTTGCCAGTAATTTACAACTGCGAACCTTTCTGGTTTTCATATCTGCATTTATTTGCAGTTTCCTCTTATTGTTTTTGCTGCCAGATACTGCAGAGATGGGGCTTCCTCCAGCCATAATAGAGGCCATACGACATTGAAGTTCCTCCACTTACATCCATCCCCAAACTGTTTTCAGCCCCCTAGGGCAGCACAAGGCAGTATGGATCACTGGTTACAGAATCATTTACTGGACTAAAATCTATGCAGCTTCCTCCAGGTAGGGGACTGCCTTGGAACTTGAAGACCAGTAATGAGGATGGGCCTCAGAGGGATGCTCTGGAAATCTATTCCATCTACTGTCACTCATCAGGTCTTCCACTGGGGTTCCCAGGATGTCACCATCGTTCAAGGTCAGTGAAAACTAGCTTCTAAGTTGAAAAGAGGTTGATCTCACCATTAGCATGGCTGTAAACCTATGGACCATCTCCAGTTTCCAAGACACATGACTCTTCTGGTTGGAATGGCTTCAGAGATGAGATTGGCACAGGACTATCTCACCAGATGGTATGGGCTTTGATAGGATAAAAGTTAGTGGTGTGGCAGGGTAGCCCCTCAAAGGGGCTGGTGGCTTGGTCATTTGGCACCTAGATTTTCCCTTCAGGCAGGAGATCCTCTTCAGGGCTGATGGTGTTCACCTCTTGGAAGGGGGCCTGACCATTTGGTTTCATGGCATTCATGATGGGCTGCTTTGTTGGCTGAAGCTGTAGGAGCTTTGGCAGGAGCAGAGCAGCTTGTTCAGCTGTTGTAGTGGTTTGAATATTGGTTGGAGAGGTCATGCCATTGGGTGAGGAGGCTGCATGCCTACTTCTCCCATTTTGTGAACTCCCTTAAAGGGTTTTGGGGTGGAGACATACAGGGCATGCCCAGCTCAGGACTATCAGCTCTTTCACCCCCAGGTGGAAAGGGAACCTCACAGCAGCTTGTACCCATGTAGGATCCCATAGTTTGCCACTCCAGTTTTGCATCCCAGTAAGCAGACTGGGGGAATGGGTAATATTAGGTCACAGATGGGTTGTCTGATGCTGAATCCATCTCTATGGTGTGCCAATGCTCCTGTGGTTGCATGTAATAAAAATTACAGCCATTTATCCTCCGGTCATGTTGTTGGTGTTCTTCTCCCCCACCTTCACTTCCTCCCCTGCCACAGATAGTGCATATTTGCAGGCAAAGGGCAATCAGATGTAATGGTTTGGATTCGGTGCAGGTTTTTCTAGACAAAAAGATTTCTAGACACCTCCTCCATCGCACTGAAAGCCAAAATGCCTCCCAATAAGTATTGTTCTGGGGAACAAAGGACTCCCAGAACAGCACTTTAGAGGCATTTAATGTTTATATGGAAGGGAGGAAGCAATCAAGTCACAGGTGACTTTATTCACTCTGTGCTGGAACCAAGCTAATGGAAAACTATCTATGAATATGTTACATCTGAATGCAAATCCCATATGTTTTTGAACTAGGATTAGGCAGATATTGTACTACTTAATACTACCTATAATATCTTGGAGCTTGTATTTTAATACTTATGTACCATTGTGGCTTTAATTACAGTGATTTGGAATATGCCTTGGGATGGTACTGGAATATTTAGTGTTTTCTGGAGGTTTTCTGGAGTGATGCTAGTATAACTTTCATTATAAGTTAATAAGAAAATGTCACCATAAGTAATAGCATGTAAATAATGAATGACATTATCCTGTTCTTATAAAATAGTAAGAATAAGGCCAAGGATAAAGAAGTGAAACACAAAGGCAATGAATTTAAATAGAACAGAGGTAAGGATTTCTTTAAACGTTGTCCCTCTTGTAGACTATTATTAAGGATAATAATATGACAGTATTAAAAATGAGATTATACAGATAATTACAATCTTTCGAATTGCATGAAATGAAGGGCAAGCTGCCCTTTGTTGAAATACTAGTTAGGCCTTAGGAATAGAATTGATTTTCAGCTGCAGATCTTGCAAAATGGGACTGAAATCTTCAAAAGAAAATGGTTGCCAGCCAAAAAGAAAAATTAGCCTTTGTTAGGGTTGCCAGCTCTGAGTTGAGAAATTCTTGGAGAGTTGGGGGATGAAGCTTAGGGCAGGCAGGGTTTAGGAGGGGGAGGAATTTCTGCAGGGTATAATGCCATACAGCCTACCCTCCAAAGGCTAGGCTGTTATCCTTCTCTAAGATAGCACAATCCCTAGCATCACCCAAAAGACATTTTTCCCCACAAGCAGTTCATATTAGCTTGCCTACTGTTGACCCTCTAAAACTCCACCAACTACTCACTTGTCTCCAAGTGTTGCCAGCATCTGATGAAACAAACATGCTTATATCACTGTCTGATAACTCAGTTCCAATGTTACCTGTAAAGAGAGACAGTATCATGAAATGAAATGGCATCTTTAGACATCAATCCAGAGGCAGGCATTCTGCTTTCATAGGACTAAATAATTCATAATAAGTTTGGGGAAAAATGGGTAATTTATCTAAATGATCAAGATTAAAGATTTCTATTCTTACACTCTTATACTTCTTCAGATGAGGGAATGGGGTATACATGCATATGAAAGCTTACATTCTGAATAAAACTTTGTTGGTCTTAAAGGTGCTACTTGACTCTTACTTTGTTCTACTGTTTCAGACCAACATGGCTGCCCACCTGGATCTATCTACACAAATTGAAAAATTTAAGGAAATTATACAAGTCTTTACATAACATTGGAACATCTCCTACCAGAAGCCACAATGATGCCCGGGGCAGTATCCCGACTAGCAATATTTCCAGAAGTGTATGGATTTTCTGAAACCTTCAGGTGAAGATGTAGGGAGCAATATGGCTAGAAAGGAATAACACACAATTCAGGAATGTAGTATAGAGGGAACTTTTTCTTCACACACACATTTGCACAGCTTTCCTATAACATATCTTTATTATATGGTGTTATATGGCTTTTAGGTGTGGATTTTGGTACAGACCTACACATTTATCTGGTGGTGCCATCAAATTGCAGCTGACTTAAGGGAACCTCATAGGATTTTCAAGGCAAGAGACAAACAGAGGTGGCTTGCCATTGCCTGCATTTGCGTCATGACCCAGGACTTCCTTGAAGGTTTTCCATCCAAATACTAGCCAGGACCAGCCCTGCTTAGCCCCTGAGATCTGATGAGATTGGGCTAGCCTAGGCTATCCAGGTCAGGAACAATTATGTACTTAAACAATCATTTACTGAGTGACAAGTCTACCAATGGTAACTAAACAAAATAAAAGGTGTCGTGAGCAGCCATAGTATCTTATATAGAGGAAAAGATCATTTGCAGCTTAAAAGTACCTGTTCATATGATAATTTGCTTAAAATTTGACTAGATCTTGCTATCTTCTATTTTGCATATCGATTGATTGATCATTATTTAATAGTAAACAGAGTGAACTAAGATGAAGTACATATTTGTCAGAATAAGAGGAGAAAGAGCTATCCAGTTAAAATTTAAATGTAATCATTGCTGTCTTGTAGAAGAAGAGATTGGAGCTATACCCCACCCTTCACTCAGAGAGCAGTTTACAATCTCTTTTTCCTTCAGCTCCCCACAAAAGACATCCTATGAGGTAGGTGGGGCTGAGAGAGCTCTTTTGAGAGCTTTTTCAAGCACTGTGACTAACCCAGGGTCACTCAGCAGGTACATGTGGAGGAGTGGGGAATCAAACTTGGTTCTCCCAGATTAGAGTCCATGCACTTAACCACTACACCAAACTGGCTTGACAATGTTGAAGAAATGAAGCAACCTTGTCAGTTATGCCAGGAAAAACATTGTTCTAAATATATTGGACCTTAATCTAATAAGGAAATCCCATCTTATTTTCAAGAATAGGGTCAAGATACTTAAAATGAATGTTTACATAGAAAGGGCAACTCAGTATAACATATATGATTCTTGCTATGGCTTGTGCTGCAAACATTGTATCTACTAAGCTAGATGGGTGGAAATGGAATTGTACATTTAGAGGCAATATAATTGAGTACCAGATCTAGGACAAATAAGAGAAAAATTGCCATGTTCTGCTTTGTGAACTTCCTTTGAATTTCTGATTATAAATGCTAAAATCATCTGAAGTGTCCCAAATGACAACAAGTAACAATGGATGCAGTGCACCAGCATCATCTCGTTTTTAAGTATAATTTAAAGCAACAGAATGTAAGCACACATGACTATGGAACTGCAGTCTTAGTCCCTAATCCAACTATATTCATGTACAGCAAGCAATAGTCATACCAACTAGTTGTTTTTGAAAGACAGGCAACAGAACTAAATCACACCTCTGATCAACTGTCTGAACAATTGATAGGCATATATACTACTTTTAAAAGAGGGCTCTGTGTGCATAATTCTGTATGCCATAGATGTAGAAATAATTTTAAAAAATCTTTTTAGAGATTTCATGTGACAACTAATTGCTGTGGTTCTGTAGACCTTTTGTGGATTAAGGGAAAATCCAAGTCCCATTAGCAAAAAATCTCTTTAATTTTACTGGTATTGAATTTATGCATCACAATAATACCATATTTTAAGTTTACAGAAGTCAAGAACCACTTTTTATCCAAACTTTATAGGTGAAGTATTCTTGATATTATTCCTCAAATATAAGAATGTCTTAGTTTTTTGTAAGGCTGCTGATAAAAAACAAGAGCTGAGAACACTGATTTCTCCTGTAATACAACAGCACACAGGAGTTGTAAATAACTCAATACGGTCTCTAACATCTGTTTGTGTAGATGCTGGAGGCATGAGGTACAGATAGGAAAGCAGTCAAACTAAATAATAAAACAAGGCCATTTTCTCTTCCCACTTGAGCCCTGGGGTTGAAATATTCTCTCATGACTAGCAGTATCTCTGTAGATACATATGGAAAAGACCTTCTGAGGATACTTACCAACCTGCTATACTCCCAGCTAACAGATACCTGCAAAACTGCTGGAGACCAGATTAAATGCCAATAAACTTGGTATCAGATAATCCATTCACCTGCCTGCCCCAATCCAAAATGAGCCCTGGGAGCAAAACTTCTGTCCAGCTTTGACACCACTGGGGAAAGCCTGTGAGCCCTGAATGATGACATTTTTTGTTTTGTTTTAAATGAGTGGAATGTCAATGTTGAGAGATGGGCTGTGAACTCCTGCTGAGAAAATAAGGAGGTGGGGGGAGGACAGAATAGGATGGATGGCAATGTCAGCAGGCAAGAACAATGAACCAAACACAGTATCTGCAACTGATGGTCATGGAAGGGTCATATTATGTAGCAGCCCAACTGGGAATGAGAAGAAGCAAACAAAACTGTAGCTGTAAAGCGGGGAAAGAAGTTTGTGTGCCTTGATGGGATTATCTGTTTTGAAGGATTGCCAGGGAATATCCTTTGGCATATTTAAATTACTAGCAGATGGATATGATTTGCCCAGCTCTACAATCCAATCATGGTTCTCTCTCTCTCTCTCTGATGGAGCATAAATTCAAAAAATTCTCCACCATGTTTCTCCAAATTAGCTCCAACACAAATGGTGCACATTTATAGGCATGCTTTGCTCCTCTTTGTTTCAATATTCTTCATCTTTTACATTTGGAACATGAGCATAACCAAAAAAGGGGAGAGAAACACAACCCTGTATGAGAAAGGTAACCAAAACAGTTGAAACAAAGAAAAAGAAAGTAAAATATAACTGTGCACTTAGTGCAAATATACAAAATATAATATATAATTTAATAATACATTTGCAAGCGCTAAAATATAATTTAAAAACAGCAGTCCTATGGTTAAGAATTTAAGAGCTGGGTGCAGAACTTTCAAGAGATTGTGTTGATCCATGCATAAGAAGGTGTGGCTCCGTTAGAAGTGATTTGTATGAGAGACTGAGCAGAAGAAGAGCACCAAAACCTCCTTGAGTTCTGAAAGAGGCGAGTTCTCTCTCTATTCATGTGGACTTTTGTTGACATTCCTCAAGGTGCATGGCTCCAGATCAACATTGGTTAAGATGATACTTTGGACATTGTCATTGAAATTTGCAAAGGAGTAGAGCATGAGGTCTTAAGTAGATGTTGCCTGTATGACCCTTGGAATGTGGCTATTGTAATTAAAGTACTTGATAAATATACATTTTTAGTGCTTCAAGGTAGAAAATTTACATATTACTGTATTTTTTCAGTGCATAGTCTGCCCCTGGAGAAAACAGCTGCTTAGCATGGTGGATTCTGTCATTATACATGGCTGAGGTGACTTCCCTCCTGGTTTTGGACCACTCACAGACTTTCAGTCTAACCTACCTCACAGGGTTGTTGTGCAGATCAAAAGGGGAAAAGGAGAATGTTGTAAGCTGCTTTGGTCTCCACTGTGGAGAAAAATGTACTTTTCCTACATAGAAGCTGAAGAGAGAGGGGAGGAGATGGAAAGCTGAAGTCAGATCAGTTCCCTTACAGAAAACTGCTGGCTTGGGTGGGTGGGAAGACACCAAGGATGGGAGGAGTGAATGCCTCCACTTGAGTGACTGGGTGGAAAGGCAGCAAGGGTTGGGGGGCACTTGCTCAGAGCCCCTTTCTAGGGCCTGTTGCATTTGCCATCACAACGGGCCTTATTCCTAGTCACTTAGAAATACAACTCATCATCCCACTATAACAGTTGGATGGTGGCAAGCAACAGAAATATGACAACTAAGAAGAGCTGTTTTTTATATCCTGCTTTTCTTTACCCCAAGGAATCTCCAAGTGGCTTACAATCTCCTTTCCTTCCCCACAAGAGGCCATCAGACACCGTATGAGGTAGGTGAGGCTGAGAGAGTTCTGTGAGAACTGAGACTGGTCCAATGTCACCCAGAAGGCTTCATATGGAGGAATGGGGAATGCCTCTCTGGTTGGTGTTTGGGGCATGGGGCCATAAGCTTCAGAGTCAGGGGCAGTACACAGGTGCTGGGGTGTGTGGGTGTGTGTGGCAGTGGACAGCTGGGAGTAGACAGGACGAGCTCTTAACCACTACACCATGCTGGCTCTCATGAAGAGAACAAAGACCACAGTCTCCCTCAAAAATATCCATGATGGAGGCAAGGAAAAGACATACAGTTTTTCAGACTAGGCATTAAGATGAGAAACGGTACTGGAAGGAGGGGTTACAAGGCAGAAGTCTGGCATATTTTCTACAGAAGGCATATTCATTTTCTGCCAATGAACCTCATGATACTATTTCTGTTACTATTTACAATATATTTACAACCAACACTGTGCTATCATTTATAGCAATATCAGGGCAATGCTCAGGTCACAGGGTGTTGGTATTCCCTGTAGCTGTTTAGCTAGAAGGAGGGCTAACCTATCCTCCCAGGTCTGAGTCCTTGGCATTTATGAGGGAGATTCCCTTTTCACTTTTTCTCCTGAGATTTTGCCCTCCATCCTTCCCACCACTTGCCAGGCACTGCCTGGAAACCTGAGGGCTGATTGACAGGAGCTATTGTCAATTGAGCCAGGCCAGCCTCCAGCCTTACCCAGTAATTCATTTAAACAGCTGCCTCACCTCC
This sequence comes from Heteronotia binoei, assembly GCF_032191835.1. Classification (NCBI taxonomy): domain Eukaryota; kingdom Metazoa; phylum Chordata; class Lepidosauria; order Squamata; family Gekkonidae; genus Heteronotia; species Heteronotia binoei. Next base: position 70,228,304 of record NC_083228.1, on the reverse strand, counting down.
CCCCAGCTAGCTGATGTCAGTATATTAAGGTTTAGGGCCACCCCCCACCCTCCTCATGGCAGCTGTTCTTCCCTTGTCTGACTCTACTGGGTTGGGAATGCTGTTGAACCCTTGGGAAGGGCCTGGTTTCAATGGCCCTGCCACCTGGAAACAGACAGCCCTGCTGTGTCAGTTGGCAGGGGCAGGGCTGAATTCTGGTGTAAGCAGGCTGTCCCAGGCAGGCTGCTCCAACTGGTCTCTCCACTTCTGCTGAGTACAAGGGTACTGGGGTTACATCCTGATGCAAGAATTGACTATCAAGCTAAAATTAGGTTCCACTGATCATATTTCCATCACTCTCTCAAAGCATCTTCCTAAAATAAGAGAACCCAAAGGCACCTTTGCTTCTTTTGGAGAGCCAGGGAAAGACAGCTTGAACTGAACTCTTCTTGTAAAGGAAGTTGTCTGTTAGTCACTAGCAGTTAGGTTTGACAGGACAAAACCAATAGAATGATACAAGTCCAGGTAATTCACATGAGCATGAGGTGTGCAAGCAAAAAAAGCAGTGAACAGAGAATGTATGAGTAAGTGAGGGTTAGTTCACAAGGAAAAATACATTTAGTTATTTTTTATGGATGTACATTTATTAACCTATTAATAAGTTCTACAAATCCTCTCTAAAGAAACTCAGAATTCAGATTGGTATTCCCAGATTTTGCCATATGATTCTTGACTTTTTCACAGATTATTTTAATTGAAATATTTTACCCTGGCTACAGCATTTGCTCCCTACTCCCAAATAAACACCCCAGATTACAGTGCATTGCAAATTTGTCTCTCATTTGTCTCCACAAATAGCTCATTCTCCCCACCTAGTGTTCTCTTTCATAATGGCGCAACATACACAAAACTGGATAAATCAGGAAAAAGGTTCACTAACAAACTCACTTTTCTTCTTGAAACTCCAATAGAACTTGATTTCCAAAGCAGGAATGAAGTTTTCACACAGTATGCTCCTTAAGAAAAACCTCTGTTGCAAGATGCATGTATTTTTAATAAGCAATGTCACTGTGCTGTTTTGCCCTCCTCCCCCAAAAAGTTTCCTTTCCTTTCCCACAAAACATCACTTACAAGGAGGCAGTGAACTGGGTTTCCTCTCAGATCTGTGTCTGGGGCCTGCAGCAAGTGCCAGTCTCGTCCTTTATTGTACGTGATGAAAGTTTTTACTTGGTTGTCAATCTTCTTGTTAGCCAAGAACATTCCCTTTATCCCTGCTACCTAGGAAAAATTGACATGGCTGAAAAATAGATCAATTTGACGCAGATTGTGTGCGCATTGTTACCTGTCAAATCAAGCTTAGGGATATGGTGCACAGCCTGTATACACAGCAAACTCTAAGGTGGAAGATGCATCAAAGGAACCCTTATTAGCTGCAGGCTAGAGCTGGTTGAGGGAATAAAATAAAACACGACTGCAAATTCAAAGTGTATGCTATGAAATTCTAGAAAACCTAAACCAGTGTTATGGATTGGAAGTGGCTTCTTGATGGCACAACTCTCAGCCATAATACATAAAAACTGAACAGTGGTAATTAATTTACCTATCTGGAAGAAACCACTGAAGCAATTAAAAAAAATTAAGGGGTTCTGATTTGGGAAAAGGTGTGGAAATTAATTTAAGTAAGGATACCAAATTTTAAATAAGGACACCAAATTTTCCCAATGGTGTTTGCAGAAACGAAGCCATCTTATTTTGATCCCTTAAGTTTCCACTTCAAATTAAGGGAAGTAAAAGGAATGGCAAGTGTTAAAATCTTCAGAAGTCGTACAAAACTAGTTTACAGGTTTGGAAAGGACAATTTGTTTGGCTCTAAATAAAACTGAAAAGGATTCAAGAAGCACCAAGAAAAACAACTTTGCTTTGTCAAACAGACTTGCCTTTTCCCATGTCCTGAAAATCAATAGCACAATATCTACAGCATAAGGAGACACAATCTGTCATTGCGCCAACTCTTGGCTTTGCAGTGAAATGAGGAGGGAGGGGACCTTTGTCTTTCAGCAGGGTGTTTCTGGATCCTGCATCCTGTACTTATTGCTTGACAAGAGAGTACAAGAACAGAGACATAATATTGCCCATGGGACATTTTTATTCTCAGCAGTTATTGCCTAATTGGCATCTAACAGTAAACTATTCTAGCAGTAGAAAAACTTTGAACTCCCATTGTTAATGACTTGCTCAAGATCAGAACACAAACAGAAGCTGAATTAGGGCATTTTCTTTCTTCATGTTATCAGCAGTCAAGAGAGAAGCCATGGTGTGATAGCAAACCTGAAACTCTGGTGGGTTCCTGCTGGTGATATCACTTGCATTTGGAGACTGTTTATAACCATGCAATTTTGTTAGGCTGGGAGGTGGTAATAAGAAACTGAGGTCTATGTTTCTTCTGATGAGAAAAGATACTCTTCAGCTACACAAATGTATGCACACACTCCACAGCATTCATTTCTATTTTTCTTGGGTATAATGAGGTACTGAAGTAACAATCTGAAGCCACTCTATATAATATTTTTAATTCTGAACTCAGTTATAGAAAGTGGATAAAAAATGGAGATACGTTCAGGCAGGGGGGAGGACTTTCAAAAAATCTAAAATCTTTTTTAGATTCTAGGATTTAGATTCTATGAGCCCCATGGTGCAGAGTAGTAAATAATAATAATATAATAATAATAATTTTTTATTTCTATCCCGCCCTCCCCGCCGGAGCGGGCTCAGGGCGGCTCACAACATAATGATACATTACATCGGTTTTACATAATAAAAACATAAAAACATAATTAAAACAGTTATAAATTATTAAAATTAACATAACAGTGTGGCGTTATAGAACATTTCCAGCAGCATAACTAGCTTTGTCACTGATTCTGTCACTAGTTGAAGGCCATCCTGAAAAGGTGGGTCTTACAGGCCCTACGAAATTGATCTAAACATTTTAGGGCCCTCACCTCCTCGGGGAGTTGGTTCCATAGCATTGGAGCGGCGATAGAGAAGGCCCGATCCCGGGTGGCCTTCAGTCTGGCCTCCCTTGGCCCAGGGATATTCAACTGGTTTTTCCCAGATGACCTCAGTGCCCTCTGGGCTGAAGTACTTCAGTCAGAGCTCTCTGCTTATGACCTGAGTTCAATCCTGGTGGAAGCTGGGTACAGGTAGCAAGCTCAAGGTTGACTCAACCTTCCATTCTTCTGAGGTTGGTAAAATGAGTACCCAGCTTGCCAGACCTGGGAACAGCCATTGTGACTCACCACTGCAACCTGATACAACTTGGCCAAGTCCAGCAGTGGCCACCATGGAACTTACCAAGGCAATTCAGTACTAAGCAACTTGGCCAGGCCAAATGGCAACCAGCACGATTTGTTTGGTGATTCACTAACACACAATTTGCACAAGTCGGCTTGACCCAATGATGGTCACCAAGCAACTCACACAAACTACCCAGGAGATTTGAGAGTGGGACACAAAGAAAAATGAGATACCATACACTAGTCTTTCTGAATTATCCCAGCCTGTACACTCTTATCTCATCTTCTGGACACTAGAAGATTTCAGACTTATGAGCAGATTCCCTCTTCCTCTGGAAAAGTGAAGATTTCTATTTTTACATTTTTTTTACTCTCATACTTTCTTGAAGGAGCTTGCTGGTATCCATTTTTCTCTCATCCCCCAGCTATCCTTTGTAATTGATCTGGCTGAGGGAAAGACAAACTGCCCCAAGGTCACTCAGTGAGTTTAATTGCTGTGTAGGAATTTGAACCTGGATCTCCCCAGTCCTAGCCATTTTCCCCAGGATAACTCATTTCTGTAGTCTGGAGATCAGTTGTGGTTCCAGAAATTCCCAGGCCCCACCTAGCAATTGGCAATGCTATACAAAACTTGGAAATGAAAGTGAACTGCCTGGAAATAAAAGTGAAATGTATTCACCAAACCTGATAGAAGTAGGGAGTGAGTATCCCTGTTTGGTGTAGTAGCTATAGTTTGCCAAGGGAGGGGGAATAAGCTAAGAATAAAGCCTATGATTGATGTTTGCTACAATGACTGTTACTGGGATTATGTGCGTATATGTTTATTATCTACCACTACTCCTTTTCCCACCCACATAGACTCTGATTACTCAACCCTGGGTGCGGTCACACGTCACATTAAAAGCGGGTGTGTAGCACTCAAATTTGAACCGCTGAATATTGATTAGATGCAGGGCTGATCAGATGAGCATCCAAGAATGCGACTCATTCTGTTGTTGAGCGATCAGACATCGAATACTATCACGCTCTTTTCTTGGCGCATGCGTGATCAGATGGTGATTTCTGGGAGGGGGGGTCCATTGAACATGCGCCCAACTGTTTGGAGGTGGGAAATCAAATGTTGCTTCAGAGGCGGGGGGGGAGGGGGAAAAGTTTCTGGAATTAACGTTGCCGATTCAAACCAGGGAACTGCCAGGAATTACTTTCCTAGAAATTGGCAGTGACAATGATATCTGGAAATCCTCCACATTGGAAAAAAAAGATTTTCTTCCTGTTCTGAATAGTGGGATAATGTCCCCCCCCCCACTCCAATCCTGTGTTGATTGGAGAAGCAGAAGCGTCACCTCAGATTCCCAGATGATCTGGCAATGCGCATGTCTGCTGGGGCTTTAAAAAAAAAAAAGGTGGGAGGGGTGGTAAACATTCCAAGGGGCAGTATCGTGCGTGAGCTGTCCAAACAGGAAAAAACCGATTTTGTGCCACTTCTTTGAAAAAGGGCCAGACTTTCTGTGCTGTCAAATTAATGCGGCATTGTTCCGCAGCAAGCCGGGATGACCCTGGATGACGCTCGATTGCCAGATGTGGATGTCTGGACTAACATATTTAATCCATCAGCAAGATGGAGCTGTGTCGCTACTAATGGTACGTCTGAACGCACCCCCCCCCCCCCCGTGTTCTTGATTTTCCTCCTGTGTTATTTAACTCCATTTACCCCTAAGCACTCATCATTCATAGCAATCCTACTGGGAGACTTACACTGGGTGGCTTTCAGCTCACTCCTAGCCAGAACAATCAGATTGAAGGGAATGTTTTGTGCCAGCCTTGGTGTCAGACAATATTCTTTCTATCTAGGCAATCAGCAGATACGACATGACTGGTCTGATCACATCAATTTCAATCCAGACTTCTATGAACTGTCAGGCTAATAATACAGAAGGCTTTCGTTCGACCGCTCCCCCTTCTCTTGGGATATATGACACCTTTACATAATGACTGAAACCACTCCTCAACCTGATGGTAATAGGAGGCAACAGCCTTTTCAGTGGCCTGCCAAAGTGCTACAGGGATTAATCAGGTTTTTTTCCTCTCTAAAGAAACCTTTCTCTGTGTGATCAGGAAATGGCATGCCCATTCCTCCACAATCTGTCTGCTTTTAAACAACAGACGTTCCAGGTTTGTGCACAGTTGTCTCAGGGTGCTTGCCAATCAGCAACATGCAAAGTCAAATATCAATGTCAAACTCAATCCACCAAGTGGCTTCAGATTCAGGTGGACAGCACTGGGCACTCTTGAGGCATCATTTTGAAATCCTAATGGCATTTTTCTGTATAGCCAGGTTGGCCAATTAGCTATCTTTGGGTTGTATGCAAGATAGATACAATTCTATCTGGCCTTTGGTGGCCCTACCAAATTGTGGTGAAGTTTTCCCCCAAGTTTCACTTGTAAGAAAAAGGATACTCCCATGCTGTATAAGCTGGAAAAAGTCATATTTCAAAATTAAATTTCTCTAGGGGCTTGTATGTAATGTTCCAGTTGTCCCTGAATGCTGTCTATCTGAAAGCGAAGCTCCTTACCATACACGACTCTGAATTATTATTTATATCCTTTCTTTCTTCTACTATGGGACCCAAAGAGGGTATACAGATTATTCCAGTTGATTTTCTATAAAGGAACTGACTAGACCTGTACCTACATATTTCAGCAAAGAAGCAGAGTGCACTTCAAAAATGTTAAATTAATTTCAGATCTGGATTTGGGTAAGAGCATGGTTCTTGCTAACCTGAATTTTTGAGACTCTTCTTACAATTTTAGGATTTTAATCCAGGTATTTAGGGGAGGTTCCAAAATTTGGAATCATTTTAGCAATTGTCCATCCATTCCTCCCGCCAGAGGCAGCAAGAGGGACAGCTCCGTCATAGAGATTTACCTAGAGGCATTCTCTTTATTAGATATTTATAACATGGATATTTGGGGGCCAGTCTAGTCTTCAAAGAACAGTCTAAAAGTGTATATTACTATACATGCTAACCTGACAGTTGGCTGCTGTAGATGTGTGCATTCAGTTATATCTGAGCCAAAAACAAACCCCAAATTAGTGGTTTTAGCTAAGAGGGACAGAAAGAGGAAGCTGGTTCCACCCAACAGTTGTTTATTGTTGTTGTTTAAAAAATCACATATCAGCCTTTAAAATTGATGGTGATTGAATATTGCCTCTTATATTGCTATATGATACAGATAAATAGTATATTAAAATCCTATTAAAATGCTATCAAAATAGCCCATTCCCTATAAAAGGGAGTCCAAAGAAATAAAAGTATTAAGTGCTTCTAGAGACATTTGGCCTTATGTTGAGATTAATCTTTAGAGAGAGGAGTGTGCAGAAGGTCTTGAAAACAACTCTTGTGTCTTCCACAACTGCCCTCTCTTGACACTTAGATAGCACTTGTTCAGTTTTAGCGATTGTAAAGTGAAACAAGCTTATACTGTTTAGAGGGCTGTAAATCAAACTCAACATCTTGGAATGGCCTGATGTAACAAATTTCTCGGTATCTCCACTCCTTCTCAGAAAACTGGCCTGGAGAAGCTTTTAGCTACAGGTAAAAACCTTAGTGAGGTATTTGTGCCCTAGTGAGGTATTATCCTGTGTATATATAAGAATGGTTGCTATTGTCACATACCTCATAGAGGTCTATCATCACATTGCCCTCCAGGTCTTGGCTGCTCTTGACATTCTCCAAAGCCAGGGTGAAGTAGACCCCTCGGGTATCAGAGATGTAAAGATTGTATGTATCATTCTGGTTCCACTCCTGAACTGCAGCAAAGACCTGATTCTCATCCGTGCTGATAACATGCATGTCCTGGGAGAAAGAGTACAAACAAATATTACTCTTGGGCATCTCCCTTGTCTTCACTCCAAGTGCAGGGAAGGAATATCTTCTTGGAGAAAAGCAGAGATTCATTAAGAAATCTAATCAGAAACCAAAGCCAATCAACTTGCAAGTGCACATGCATATTTTACACATCCTCTTCTGCAAATATATGCAGATCAAGAATGGACTGAGAACTTGTTAAGTGAACATTTACACTGGCAATATCATTGCACAATAGCAGTGAAAGATGGGCACATTTAGTACAGGAAATATACAATATTTATCCAGCTCTTGTCCTTCATCAATGTGAGAAAATTCTACAACTGGGAAACACTGATGTGAGAGGAGGAGGAGAAGGGGACCATCAGGGAACACAGGTTGTCAGTTTTATATGTGATGGTTATCCTTCTAGTGGTTCAAGGAGCCCCTTATATGCACTGTATCACATGAGACCTAAAGAAGGAAGGAAGGAAGGAAGGAAGGAAGGAAGGAAGGAAGGAAGGAAGGAAGGAAGGAAGGAAGGAAGGAAGGAAGGAAGGAAGGAAGGAAGGAAGCTAATATATCATTTAGTGAATTAACAGTATAGGGTTACACTGCCCTAGCACAAATAGAGAAATACTATGCAGAGTTACTCCTGTCAAGGCTAGAGTGAATGTGCATTGAACTGCATTATTTACGAACAGCTATTAAACTTATAGATCTACAATGATACATAATATAAATACAGAGATATAGAACAGTATGTTCTTTTCAGATCTTTTGTGTGCTTTTACATTATTATTTTAATCTTCCATTATGAGAGAATATAAATTACTGATCTGATCATGATTAAACTTCAGACTGCAGTCAATTATTGGTGATGTTGATACTTGTAAACTATATATTTTTAATTATTTGCACTATGCAGTTTATAGAGTTTCCTTTAAAATGTCCAGCTCTTGTCCCAAGGTGGCATTTGCTGCCTCCCAAGAAACAAACTCTTAGTCCCAATTTCTAATTACTCCATAGCTGGGTTGCAAAACAAGTAGTCATAGCCAATTTTATAGTAGATATGTACTGGTGGTGCCATCTGAAGCGGAAGAATTAGAAATGAAATAATTAATAAAAAAGCAAAATTCTAGACTTTGACGAGAACAATGAAAGGTAAGAAAACTACTCATATCAACGGACTAAGTCCTACAGTACTGTTCCTCTGCCTTTGCTAAATGCAAATGTATATTATTGGGTACTCTGAATGAGCCTCACTAATACTCTGTCTTCCTCAAGAGAACTGACCTTCAAGAAGTCATTTCTAGAAATAAAAGTTCCAGGACTCCTCAATCTCCCTAAAGTTTTGGAAACCCTGTTTGTTAAGCTTTGATGTTTGGGAACTGGTGGTAGAAAATTGTTCAGCCATTGCACAGTCAGATGCATACAGTGTGTGTCCACAATCATATGAGGTAATGTGAACTGGGTAGAACCCACAGACAAACTGATAGCAATTTGCACCAAAAATGCACTTTATACAGCTGCAAGCTACTTCTGTGTGCCATTACACATAAGGTTATTGTTATTTGTGCACAATCACATCTGTACAGATGGTTAAGGGGTTCAATGAACTTTGCACAAATTTAAAACTGCCATTTCTTACATTATTGAGCTCTAGGATCCAACATCAAACCCTACTTCAAACTAGATATATGGGTCTTAGTTTTAGATCTGGAAGTTATGTCTTTTATATTCTGTGCTGATGTTCAGTCCTGGACATGGTGAAAGGGTGCCACTAGTCTTTCATTGCCCATTTCTTGCAAAAAGTTCAGTTCAGAGTTTCCAAGAAGTCTTCAGCAGGCATCTCTCAGGAGTAGAGTTGCCAAGTCCAACTCAAGAATTATCTGCAGACTTTGGGGGTGGAGCCAGGAGCAAGCGTGTGACAAGCACAAATGGCCACAACTCTGAAGGGAATTCTGGCCAACACAGTTAAAGGGACCATACTCCTTTTAAATGCCTTTCCTCCATTTGGAATAATAAAGTATAGGGGCACGTTCTTTTGGGGTTCATAGAACTGGATCCCTCAGTAAAAAATTTTTGAAACTTGGGAGGGCATTTTGAGGAGTGTCACCAGGTGCTATGCTGAAAATTTGGTGCCTCTACCTCAATTTGGTGCCTCTACAGGGCCCCAGAGCCCCAGATACCCACTGATCAATTTTCCATTATACCCTATGGAAATCGGTCTTCATAGGGGATAATGGAGTGCCCAGCAGACATTTCCTCCCCCCTCCCCCTTCTTTTTGATGACTCTAAAGTGGAGGGAGGGCCTCCAAACCAGGGGATCCCATGCTCCCACCTGGGGATTGACAGCCCTTCTGAGGTGAAATCCCAACTCACTGACACCCTCCTACTCAAACCCACACTAAACAGACATTATCATTGAATCAAGTCAGTCTTCTAGTCTCAAAATGGCAATCCTGTTACAGAGTTTGGAGTCCACAATAGAAGACCAAAAGGAATGCCAGTTCAGTGCTCATAAATTGCAGATAACCAGACCATTCATGTGTGTGTATGTGCACACAGAGAGGGAATACATTGCATTCTTGATAACAATGAGCTAAAACTGGTTTTCTCAATTTTTAAAAACTCTTTCTTTATTCACTCCTTATATTACTAGGCTGGGGGACTGTCAAGAACCTTGTCATGTGCAACAGACACCTCTCACATGTTCCACTTAATGAGGCCCTTATTCTTCCTATCAGGTGCAGTAATTGTCCTGTTATTTTTGCTGGGTAAATCATTCTATGAAACAACCTCCTTGTTGACATGGATAAGCCAAATACAAGACGACAGAGAGGGAAGTGCTACCACCACCATTTTTTTCAAGAGAAATAACCATTCACCTCTTGCCTTTTGAAAAAACAGAAAAGAAAGCTATCTTCCAATTAATGAATACCCCACTGACATTTGTTGGTTTAACTTTCCTATACTGCTTCCCACAATAACATCACAACCCCAGTCTTCAGAACTCCCAGTTTACAGCAATGCAGGAGAGTCTGCATTTACATGCAGTCCATCTGTCTGGCCTTTATGCTTTTCCAAAGAAAAAGAATGAGCAACATCATGCACACTGAGTTTGCTTGGGTAACTGAAGGGGCAAAAGGTCAATGCTTTCTGAAACACCATCATGCTGCAAGTGCCCTTTTCTCAGTTGGTTAGAAGAAGTTGGCCTATTGGTGCCTGTAATGCTAGAAATGTAGTATTTGATTTATTATCTCTATTGCAGATACTGTCAATGATTTTAAAGAGCCTCTATTTTTGAATTTTGTGGGCTTTTCTCCCTTCCAGAGGTTGCCGGGGTGTGTTGTCCTAATAACCCACGGATTAAAAGTGGACAGGGAATGCTGATTCTTTCCACCATTACAGAACTTGCAACAATATAAATGTTCTGGCAGGCTAACAAAAGTCAGGCAGATAAGATGTGGCACATTCTGGAGGCTGGAAATGCAAAGCTATCCAAATAGGGCAAGCATGCATGAATGGCAGTAGGTGGCGTGGATGGATGGCAGCGCTAAAGAGACACTTCATTTCCCAGTGGTCTATTTTAAGAACATAGTCCTTGTCACCATTTCACATCACTACATACATAGGTTTGGATCCAGTGGAGGAGAAGGAGAAGGATCTGGTGGGTTGTGTCCTTCCCACCTTCCCCAAGAAACCTGTCATTTTTCTCCGAGGATCAGGAGACAAAGAAAATGCACCACAGAGTGAGTGGGAATTGAGTAAAAATTCCTCTTTCTTTTCTGCTTCAGGTTTCCATCAGCAAAGTGTTCCATCCTGTGGTACATTTTTCTTCTCTCTTGATCCTCAGAGATGAGATCCAAGAATTTAGGGAAACAGCCACTCAACTAATTCCTTATGACCACTCTTGTACTCAGATCACCCTGTATAGGATTGTACTTGTGGGGGTGGCCTGAGTCTATAAAAATGCAGAATTGCTCTTCTTATTTAAAACTACCATTGGAAGAATCCTTTTCATAGATGACTTAACTGCATGTGCTGTTTCCAATGGTGTGCTGGAGAATGTAATAGTATGAAGGGTCCTACACCCTGAAGAATGATAATGGTGGGTTAGTTTGCTGTTATCCCTCTTTGCCTGAAATGCATAGGTATAGGGGAATGCTAGCCTCACTCATACTTACTACAAATGCAGAATGAGCCCTACAGTGAATCTCTAACATGCAGTAGTTCCAAAGTAGTTTTTCTGATGTAGAAAAGGATTCTCTGAGGATATGAAGACCAGACTCCACTGCTTCTGAGATTACAAACATTTCACACACTTTACTAAAGAGTCCCAGATGACATTTCTTGAGACATCAGCATCCACAGATAATGATAGGGCCTGTATTCCAGTTCAATGGTTTTCAAACTTTTTGATATTGTGATCAATAAGTACAAATTTACTGAGTTTGGTGACTCATCCTGGGCTGGCCCAAGGTTTTTGGCACATAAGGCTAACTATGACCTTGGTACCAGTCTAGTTCAGCATTGTATCATCTACAGAAACAAACAAACATTGCATAAGACTTCCTAATGTGAGTCACCCTTAACCCTGCTTGTGGGAAAGGGTGGCCTAAAAGTTTAAATAACAAACAAACAAAATAAAGGAAATAAAAATATGGAGCACAGGTCCATTAGTGGCTATTAGCCACAGTGTATGTGTGTATATAAAATTTTTTGCCACTGTGTGACACAGAGTGTTGGACTTGATGGGTCGTTGGCCTGATCCAACATGGCTTCTCTTATGTTCTTATGCTGCCTCCACTATGAAACCAAAGCAAGTGGCATTCTTTAAATACACCTTTGAATATGCAGGTTTCATTCCAGCCTTTGACCTTCCTCTCTTTCTCCAGAACTCCCTCTAATCTAAGGTTCTTAAAAAACTCACTTTAGTAACCATCACAACAGATTTTACTTGATCAATATGTATATACAGTGAAGAGGAAGAAATGCCAACTAATGTACTGAAAATACTGTTTCCAGGATCAGATCTTGGTTTCCAAAATACAAAAGGGAGCAACTGAAAGGACAGAGGCGATAACTAGAAAGGGCTGACCCATGACCCACTTTCAGAGGCTTTATGACCCACTTCTAGATCCCAACCTACAGGCTAGAAAAGATTGTTTCAGTTCCCACCAGCCAAGTAGAATGTCTCACGTAACACAGGCACCCCAAAAGTAAGGAGGTCTACTTTTTCATGCAGCACTCTTGCTTGGTTCCTTAATTATGTTTCTTTGCTTCCTTTTTTTTGCTCATAGGCAGGCCTTGGATTCAGCAGGAGCTCACAGGAACACAGCTCCTGAACCTTTCTAAGGGTTCCTCCTCCTCCTCCCCACCTTGTCCATTGAATAGTAGGTGGAGCTGCATAACAATCCCTGAATGAGCTCCACCACCTATTTTTCTACAAAGTGACCCCTGCTCATAGGTATCATCGTACATCTCTTCTCCCATCATTCCACCCCACAAAAGCTACCTTGGTAGCCCTTGTGATGGCAGAAAGGCAGGATATAAATCTCATATTTTTTAGAAGTATGATAACCCACACATTCTCTATTAGATACATTGTTTCCATTTTGAGTCATTGCTGGAAAGCTGACACCTGGAACCACTATCAATAATAACCACATCAAAGGCACTAAATTCAACCACTTCATTTTGCCTAAGTCAGCTAAAGGACTGAATTCTGAAGAGGTCAGGAATGCAGAGATCAAACTACTTTGGGTATGAAAATTCTGCTCCAACATTCCACAAGCCACTGCAGTCTCTAAGAACTCTTTGCACCATTGATTTTATTTGGGCAAAGTAATTGAGCTGAAAGAGATTAAAGACCTTCTAGTCATAAAAGACCCTTCTTGTTTCATTTCCTTTTGACTGCACTGTACTTTGTTCATTTTTAATAAAAGCAGTTACCTGCTTTGATAACAGCATCCTAAACACACATTTTCCACTGTAGCTCCCTTGCATACAGATTTAGTGTTCACCCTTTGAAGATGTTGTGAGATTGTAATGAAGCACTTTGTTGCCTTAAATACCATGTAGGTGAATTTAGGAACATCTACTTCTTGTGCTGGGTGACAGAGACGGCCTCCTGGGGCTTGTTAAGAAAAGTGGCATTCTACATCAGATCAAACTGCTTGGGAAGTGTTTAATAGAGGTTATTTCTCAAAGGAATAAGGTAATAAATGCTCAGTTAGGAAGCTGTCCTTCAAGTTACGCCAAGATGGGCAACCAATAGGCAGCCTGAGGGCACTGAAGCACTTTGGCCCAAAGCCTCATGCTCCCAAATCACACAGGGAAGACATTACTCAGGGTATTCTTCACTTCTACTGGACAACTGAAATTCTACTGATATTATTTAAGATATTCCTAGACCAGGATTCTCCAGCATACCCATGGGCATCACAGCATCCATCACTTTTCCTAGGACCCACTGAGTGGTTTTAAAATGTGGATGTGACCAGATGGGGCTTTTCTCCAGCAGGACTTCTGATTGGAGATCCAATTGGTTTTCCAGATTTCTTAAAACATTGCTTCGGAAACAACTGCCACCACAGCACCACATGACTGAAGGGAAGCTCTTTTTAAGCAATAAAATGTTTTTAACCAATATGTTCATTTCAAAAGGTGTCCTGTCAAGAAGAGCCTTTGCCTGAAATGCTGAAAAGTTACAGTTAGAGTTACGCATAATCTCACTCCCAGACATTTTGCAGTTGGTGCTGCCTCCTGCAGCAGACATTTTGTGGTTGCTCCCACCACCCTATGTCAGAATTCCAAAGGTGCCTGAAGGCAGCAAAAGGTTATGGACCGTTTGCCTAGGCTATATGCTGAACAAGAATCCATGAGGAGGTTCACAGAGCAATGTGAAGCAATCAAATTCAATGAAAATATTTTAATAAATCACCAGAATAAAAAATTAGGCTAAAGATCTGGAAGCACAAATAATTCCCCTTTACTATTCTTGTAAAAAAACTAGAAGCAACATGATACATGATACATGCAGCAGCAAAATAACAGTAAAAGCTGCTTGGGGTGGAATTGCTTTTGCTTTTGCCATCACAGGGAAGAAGGAAAATATGGACATTTACAATAGGGTTGCCAGGTCAACTTGCCTGGCCACTGGGGGTTGCACATATTGAACATTTTCAAGCCTACTTCCAGTTTCAGGCCTACTTCCAGTTTTGGGCCAACTTCCAGTCAGGGGTGACACACTGGTTTTGGGGCAAACCTCTATTGTAAATTCAGTTTCAAGACATACAGTTTTGCCCCAAAACCAGAGCATAATCCCCAACCAGAAGTAGGCCTGCAAAGGTCAGTTAGGGTGGGATTTCCCCTCGCTGCTCCCACCAGGGGGCTGGCAACCCTAATTTACAAGATTTTCCCAGCAGGGGCAAGCTTTGGGTAGGGGTGATCTATCAAGAAAACAAGCAAAAGGAAAGAAATGTCCAGTTCCTTTCATGCCAAGTTATTTGGAACATTTTATTCCTGCTCTTCCTCCAAGGAGGTCAGTTCAGTTCAGTTTATTATTACAGTCATTGACCAGAACATTTTAGTCATCTAGAACAACCTTAAAAGTATCTTATTAGAAGTCCCACAAATAATTTACATGTTAAAATTTGATGACTTGAGGGTTATAACAGTAACTAAGGAGGTCAGGGAGGTGGTATACATTATTTTCCTTCTTCCATTCCCCCCCCACCCCCCACCCCCCATAACAACTCTGTGATGTATGTAAGCCAGAGAGACTGGCCCAAGATCACATCTACAAGGTTCATGGTAGAGTGTGTGACACACTAAGGTTTAGGTTTTATTAAATTTATACCCCGCCCTCCTCCACCGAGGCAGGTTCAGGGCGTCTTACAACAATCATCATAAGACAATAGGAGACTAACACGTTAGTACATCATAATAATAAAATCACTTAAAATTTAAAACAATTTAAAACCGTTGGTGATAATAACATTGTGATGTTATTCAAGTTCGATTCTGATGTTATTCAAGTTTGATGACATCAGTATTCCCTGGATTCCTCCCACTGTTACAAATCTCAGAGTCAGCTGAAAGCAAGCCAGAAGAATATGGTTTTACAGGCCTTGCGGAACAGGGCAAGGTCCCACAAGGCTTTAACCTCCTCTGGCAGTTGGTCTACCAGTAGGGAGCTGCTACTGAGAAGGCGGGATCCCTGGTAGCCATTAGCCTCGCCTCTCTTGGCCCAGGGATCACTAAAAGATGCCAAAAAAAGCCTTTTCCTACCCTGAACAGAGGCTTAAGTCTGTCCCCGTTCAGAGGACAGGTCAGCTCAGCATGATTCCCAAACTGGAAGATACAAGAATATGGAGAGCTGGTGGGACTTTATGTTAATAAAGAAAAATCGAAATTTTTATGTAAAAACATGCAAGTAAATAACAAAAGGAATTGCAGAGACTGACGGGATGTGAAGTTACTTCTAAAGTAAAGTATTTGGGCTTGGAGACAAAAATGAGGAATATTGATTTGTTCAAAAATAACTATGAAAAGCTATGGCATAAAATGGATGAAGATATGGTGAAATGGAATAAACTTAATCTGTCATTGCTGGACAGAATAGCTGCAATTAAGATTAATATTCTGCCGAGAATAATGTATTTGTTTCAAACCATTCCGATTGTGAAAGATAGCAAACAATTTAATAAATGGCAAAGGAAGATTTCAGAATTTGTATATGCTGGGAAGAAACCAAGGATTAAAATGAAAATTTTAACAGATGCTAAAGAGAGAGGAGGATTCCAGTTACCAGATTTAAGACTATGTCATGATGCAGTTTGCTTAGTATGGATAAAAGACTGAATGATGCTGTTGAATAAAAAACTTTTAATGTTGGAAGCTCATGGAAATAAATTCAGCTGGCATGCTTATATGTACTATGGGAAGAAAAAGATGGATGTTTTTTTTTCTCACAATTATATCAGAAATAATTTGTTAAATACATGGATGAAGTACAAGAAATATGGTGATGAGAGAAAGCCATTATGGATAGTGCCAGCAGAAGTAATAAAAATAACAGCTAAAACCAGTGAAGAGAGAGGGTTGCCATACAATCAATTACTAAAAATACAAAGTGGCAAAATAGAATTGAAAACTGCTGAGAAGTTGAATAAAAAATATGATTGGTTTCAAATGCAACAAATAAAAAGCCTGGTGGAGAATGATATCAAAACTGAAGGAATAAGATGTGCGCAAACAGAAATGGAAAAAGTTCTGCTTGGAGATAATGAAAAATTAATTTCAAAAATATATAAGTTACTGTTAAAATGGTCTAAGGAAGATGAGATAATAAAATCTCAAATGATTAAGTGGGCAATCAATGTAAATAAAGAAATACAGATGATACATGGGAGTATCTTTGGAAGAACTCTATGAAATTATCAACATGTCAGAGTATAAAAGAAAATTATTTTAAGATGATGTATAGGTGGTATATGACTCCTAAAAAAATTGGCAAAGATGAATAAAAAGATGCCAGACAGATGTTGGAAATGTAGAAGACATGAAGGTTCTTTTTACCATATGTGGTGGACTTGTGAAAGAGCGAAAAAGTATTGACAAATGATTCAACAAGAAATTTCAAGGATTTTGGAATATGAATTCAAGAAAGTAGCAGAGACTTTTTTATTGGGATTACAAATGGAAAAAATTCCAAAAGAAGATAGAACTTTGATCTGGTACTTGCTTTCAGCGGCTAGGGCATTGTATGCACAGTTATAGAAGCAAGAAAAAAATACCAGAAAAATGGGATTGGATTGTAAAAGTTATAACATGGAGTGAGATGGACAAACTAACAAGAATCTTAAGAGACTATGATTTGGAAGTGTATGAAAAGGAGTGAAAAAAGTTTAGATGTTATGTAGAAGAAGAATGGAATATAAAAGGATATTGGACAATTTTTAATAATGATCAAGTACTTGAAAAAAGTAGAATATGAATATAGGTTCTTATGGTTTAAGGGTACCTTTAAATGTTAGTATTTTAAGTATATAACTTCGGTGGGAGTCAAGTAACGGGGGGAGGGGGGATTAGAAAATAGCATATGGGATAGATAAAAAGAAGGTATTAACGGATATGGTTACCATATGTTATCAATAAAATTGTGTTTTCAATTTTTTAAAATTAAAAGTGTTCAGTGTACATGTGCACATGTGCATACATGCACGTGACTACTGAAAATATAAGGGGACAGGAATGGTGCGCAGGAATGGTGCGCAACGGCTGTCTGAACGTGCCCATGTCGCCCCATGGACAGGATGGGGATGGCTTGCAAGGAAGTATGTGGAGGCTTAAGGATGGCTTTTTTTGAGCCGATTTGGGACACCTCCCAACCGCCCCCAAATTAGCCAAAGATTCACAAAAGAAGACTTACAGAAATACAATTAATGTTTCATTCTATGTTCAAGATTATAAATTCCTTGAAATACAGATGTTGGGGAGGGGAGCCTTTGTGATTAAATTTGTATTGTGACTTTCTTTCTCTGTGGTTCTGAGGTGGGGTAGGGCTTTGACTCTGGGGTAAACTCTCACCCATGGTCATAGGCAAGATCTACCAGTAAAGTGGAGGAACTTCCATCTCAGTCCAATGATTATGCTTGAAGCCTGGAAAATCTCCTCTGGAACTCTGATGTAGAACACATTGTTCTATATAACTTTAACCCAATAAAGCAGGTAAATAAGGCATCTGGATCAAGGTGGGTCAGTGCTGCTATTGCTGTTAGACCTTTTGGGAGCTTTTGACATGGTCGATTATGATCTAATGACCCACCTCCTTGCTGACATTGGAGTTCAGGGGATTGCCTTACAGGGACAAAGGGTGGCGGTTGGCAAGCGGACTTCCCTGTGACATTCACTTGAACTCTTCTCATCAATGATGTTTAACATCTACATACGGCCCCTTGCCCAGATTGCCCGAGGTTTTGGGCTGGATTGGCACCAGTATGCAGATGACACTCAGCTCTATCTGATGATAGACGGCCATGCAGATGCTACCGCAGACCATCTGACCAGGGCAGTAGAAGCTGTGGCTGGATGGTTGCAATTAAGCCGGCTGAAGCTTAATCCAACTAAGACAGAGGTCCTATACCTGAGTCTGGGGGGGGATTAAGATCAGGCATCTGACTTCCCATCCTGGATGGCGCTCCTCTTGTGCCATCCCAGAAGGTGAGGAGTTTGGGATTGATGCTGGACGTCTCCCTTTCTATGGAGGCCCAGGTCACAGCAGTTGCACAATCTGCCTTTTATCACCTTCGGCACAACAAACAGCTAGCGCCCTATCTGACTCCCCAGGACTTAGCTATAGTGAACCATCCAATGGTTACTTCCAGATTGGACTACTGTAACTTGCTCTATGCAGGCTTGCCCTTGGGGCTGATCTAGAAACTCCAAATGATGCAAAATGTGGCAGCATGGTTGTTAACTGGATTGCCTTTATGGGCAAGCAGTTGGCTGATGCTGTGCAAATTGCACTGGTTACCAATTGAGTACTGGATCCACTTCAAGGTTCTAGTACTGACATTCAAAGCCTTATGTGGCCTGGGACCGACAGACCTGTGGGACCATCTCTCCCCATATGAGCCCCGTAGACTGTTGCGATCTGCCAACTGACATCCTGGTCGAGGGATGTCTGACTTGCCTTGACATCCCCTGGTTGAGGAATGTACGACTTGCCTGGGCTTTTTTGGCCCTGGCCCCGACTGGTGGAATCAGCTCCCCATGGATACCCGGGCCCTACCGGACTTACTTCCATTTCATATGATCTGTAAGACGGAGCTATTCCACCAGGCTTTTGGTTGAGGCAAGCGGATGTCCTTCCATCCTACTGTTTATACCATCTATTGTCCTCCTCCACAATGGGTCAAATACTGTCTTAATTTGTAAATTGTGCCCGCCCACCTGTGTATATATTATTGAGTTATGTTTTTAATTGAATATTATTACGATATTGCTGTATTTTAACTGGGGAAGGCAATGGCAAGGCAAGGCAAGGCAAGGCAAGGCAAGGCAAGGCAAGGCAAGGCAAGGCAAGGCAAGGAAAGGAAAGCAAAGGAAAGCAAAGGAAAGCAAAGGAAAGGAAAGGAAAGGAAAGGAAAGGAAAGGAAAGGAAAGGAAAGGAAAGGAAAGGAAAGGAAAGGAAAGGAAAGGAAAGGAAAGGAAAGGAAAGGAAAGGAAAGGAAAGGTCCCCTGTGCAAGCACCAGTCGTTTCCGACTCTGGGGTGACGTTGCTTTCACAATGTTTTCATGGCAGACTTTTTACAGGGTGGTTTGCCATTGCCTTCCCCAGTCTTTTACACTTTCCCCCCAGCAAGCTGGGTACTCATTTTACTGACCTCGGAAGGATGGAAGGCTGAGTCAACCTTGGGCCGGCTACCTGAATCCAGCTTCCGCCGGAATCGAACTGGCAAACCACCCCATAAAAAGTCTGCCGTGAAAATGTTATGAAAGCAACATCACCCCAGAGTCAGAAATGACTGGTGCTTGCACGGAGGATTACCTTTATCTTTTTAAACCCTGGTTGTTTGCATTTGGATGCCTCCATGATCTTGACTTGCCTTCCAAGAGTTCCTCTGGTGCAGCCAAAAGAAACTGGAATTTTGCAGTGCTCTAAAGGTGAACAATATTTGATTGTAGGATGCTCCAGTCTATCAGAGTTGGAACGGGAGGGAAGGGGAAAGTGGTTGGGCTCTAACACCCTCCTGCCCTGCTGCTCTTGCCACTACCCTCCCCTCCACTAAAATCGCGTGCCAGCCAGAGGGAGGGCAGAAGCAGCACCCAGATTCCTGGGCGAGTTAAAGGGCCCCCAATCAGCTGATTGACAGGCCCTTTAACTCAGGCAGGAGACTGGGACTGCTTCTGCCATGGCCCCGAAAGCAATTTGAGTGGAGGGAAGGCGAGGGCTGCGGTGAGAGCGGCTGGGGGGGGAGCGCTGCCAGCCTTCCTTCCCCTCCACTAAAATAGAGTGCTGGGCTGGGGGCAGAAGCTGCCTTCAGCCTCCCCCGCCAGTTAAAGGATCCACCAATCAGCTGATCAGGGGCCCCTTTAACTCCAGCAGGAGACTACGCTGTTTCTGCTGCGAACCCTACGAAAGACCTCTCCATCATGCAAATCGCTTGCAGGGCCAGCAGCAGCCCCCGCTGACAGTGCAGAGGCCCAGGGGGATGGTTGGGGCCCCATGTCAGGGGTCCTTGGCCAGAAGTCAGGGGACTGTGCCCCCCACAGGCTCCCTCGTAGCTATGGGCCTGCTGTGAGGGTTGAGGCCATCATTGAAGATCTTGAAACTCCAGTTTTCTTGGACTTTACAGGATTATTAAAACTATTTTTGCTCTGTGCTTCATGGTTTGCCAGAAAGTTTGGATGGTTACCACTCTGGAACATAATAACCTCTACTTTCCACAGCTTGGATAGTGTTTTAGTCTCCACTAGTATAGCATCTAGTGATTATCAAAAAAGAAGCTCAGAACCAGCAAAAGGTACTTTGATTAGGTGAGATTTTGGCCAGATCTATGTCCTGGTAATGTAGTCAGCTGTTTCTATGGCCAGCTTATATTTTATGTCATGTCTTATATTGACTGAATTCTGAAGAGTCCAGGGAGGAATCTGCCTGCAAGTCCACACAGAGAAAATTCCTTCATTTCCTTAAGTATGTATACTTTTGCTGATGACATATTACTGGCACAAAGATATATGTCTCAAAGACAAACTTAGAAGTTGTCTGCAGAACTGCAACTGAGCCTTCTCTCCTGTCTCTAAGTCTTGGGAGTCCTTATAATTAAAATCAGGGTATGGAGGGGGGAAGGGCTGTTTTTTTTAAAAAATAAAAACTTGAGTAGGAGTAAAATTAGGAACTTGTTGCCTTCTAAACAGATACAGTTGGTCTGGGGACTAAGGAGGACCACTTGGTGTTAGCCAAAAGACCCAATCTATGATGAAGAAGAGGAACTTACTCAACGGCAGGACTTTTTTTGGATAGGAACGTAATTGCAGTTGGCTTGGCATCAGGGGTGTGGCCTAATATGCAAATGAGTTCCTGCTGGTTTTTTCTCTACAAAAAAGGCCCTGCTCTTCCAATGGATTTTATTCAATTTAAAGTCATTTTGGTGCCATTTGTATGTAATTAATACAAAAATAACATTGAAAAATGTACAAATTTTAATAGGGAAATTAGCATAAGGAAACAGAAAGTGATGCTGCCTGGGTCCCTTTCTCTCTTACAAGAAACAAAAATAAAATGGAGATAGACACAGTGTAATCTGGTCTCATGCTTTAAGTGATCTTCCTGATTTTGTGTAGATGGGCAGATGAACACTAAGCAATTTGGAAAGCCTAAGCATCTAAGAGCAAACAGCCTCATCCCAAATGGGCAGTGTGAGCTGCAGTTTGGCATTTCCAAGTGACCTTTAGCGCATCCATTATAATAACTGGCTAGAAAAGGTTTTGATGACTTTTTAAACATCTATTGCAAATAAACACTTGTCTGACTATGATGTGAATTGACAGAATAAATCCCCCCAGGGTCTCTTCAAATACCTGAAGTTTCATTCTACATCAGAATTCCTTGAGAGCAATGAGAAACATATAGTCAGATTTTGGAAATTTTAAATATCAAATGGAGTCCAGACTTTCAAAAGATGGCTTCAAAGATACTCAAATTTTGTATATTTCAAAGATACAGAAAAAATGACTTTCATGGGACCTTATATAAATATGCAGAAGCTGAAGACTGACACTGGCTAATGCCAGATGTCTCAAAGAGGATGAGTTAGTTTGCTGCATAAGCAGTCCCCCAGCTGTTGTGTATATAAAAGGTGCAGAACCTTGAATCTGGCAAGCAGTTTCATAGACCATGTTCCTGAATCATGACAGAATGAATCAAATCCCTTGGTGTGGGGAACAACACTCCTCAACAGCAATTTCCCTGACCCTCTCATTTGTCTTAAGGAATGGTTTGAGGTCTAAAACCTTGATGACTGCCAAGGGAAGTTTGCTTCCTTCTGACTGACATTTTCTTCTTTAATTCTTCTTTAAATCCTGGCTTCAGAAGGCAATGATATATTTTCAGGCTCTATTGCTAATTATTCATTGTTCTTAATTAGGGAAGATGTAAAGCAGACATACAAAAGCATCCTTTTCTTTAATTCCCATTAAAATCCATTAATGAAGCAAAACATGGTAGGCTCCCACACAGAGAAAGGAGGGGGAAAACATTTTCAGAGAGAATCCCAAAATGTCATTAATGATTAAAAAGAAATACTAATCAGTAATTTCCTCCAACCTGAAAATCAATCTGTATTTTGAACTGACATCCTTGGCCAGCTGAAACATTGACCTCATTGAGTGGATTTTCTTTTGTGTGTGGCTGCAATTTTGTTTAAAAGGAATTGGGTGAATTACATTAATTAAACCCATCCTGCAGACGCCATTCAGAAGCTGTGGTGCTTGATCTAGCTGTTATCAGAAAATACATTTGTAAAAATGTTCCAGGCATAATAGTTTACCTTTGGCAATGCATACTTAGGTAGCTTCATCTGCGCAAACGCACTTCTCCGATAGGACACGTAGTAATGAGGCCGACCTCCTGATGTCAGCTGCAACATAGAATGTTGTTTTCTTTTATTATCAAAGTTATTATTATAACTGTTTCCTTTTTTTTAGGGCAGGGAGAAAATAATAGGCAAGCTGGAAAGGGGAATGCAATTGTGGCAGTGACAGCTCAAAAATGGCACTGCAGTTACAGCAAGAGACAAAATAGCCATCATTCACATCATCAGCAATGGAAACTGACAGTGTGAAGTAGCATAACCTATTCAGATTGTTTGTACAGAAAGACAGAAGGGTACAAGAAACTTGAGAGTCTAGATACAGCCTTGGCTGAGCATGTGGCAATTATAATGCTCAGTCAATGGTGGTTGCTCTTTATACCTCACAATCAGGACTTCAGAGAGCAATGACAGAAGCCTTTATGTCCCTGTCAACTTTTGGAAAACTTTATCCAAACACCGAGCCCCAAAGTTTCAGCCAGACTTTTCAAGTACACCACAGTGCTCTGAGTTTTGCAGAGTGTTCCATTTCATTAACATTGATCATTACATCTGCCAGAGTCGTTAATGTTTTTAACAGCTGGCAAAAATTAAACCGGCTATCTTCTCCTACTATACAGATAAAGGCTAGCTGCAAATAAACCAGAAAAACTGACTTTCTTCCCAAGAGGCCTCAAGGGCAAAACAAAAGGGAATCACACTACCTTGTACATGGTAAAAGCAAATAAATGGCTGGCATGATATATTCATATAAAGAAAACAACAGGTGTGACAGTCATTCACAAATATGTTAAGTAACATGAAGATGCTTTCAGGTTTGCTTTGGGTCTATATTAACTATCAGGTGTGGTACATAAGGCTTTCATTTCATAACTTAAGCATAATCAAATCAGTCAGAATATAATAACATAATGCTACAATATAATACTTTCTAGTAGTTAAGCATACTGAATTACATAGCAGCATCTAGGCATAATGCATCACTAACTTATGCATACTTGTTTCTTGTGAGTTATACAATAGACTTACTAATTATAGTATGTAATTTATAGTGCAATCCTAAATAAATGTACACCCTTCTAAACTCACTGACTTCCATGGACTTAGAAGGGTAGAATTCTGCTAAGGATGGCACTGATCCACGTGTATCTGGCTTTTTAATATACTGTGCAACTGACTCTTAATTTCTGTGCAATAGGTGAGATATTTCAGAGGCTTGGTTCATACAACCGTGAGCTCATCAGCACTAGTGAAGCACTGGATGTTTTCAGAATTTCAGATGTAGCAACATTATCACAACACATCACAAAACCTTTACTGGCATAACAAGACAACACCATACAGATAACAATAGAGTCCATGGTCAAAAAGAACATCTCCTGGAAGCATGGTAAAAGAATTTTGCCACAGATTCCATGGTTTCACTCTTGTTTGAGGCTAATAGTGAAAAGATCTTGCAATCCTCAGAATGTAACAATGAGTTTTTAGGATCTGTGGCTGTGTAGAAAATGTTGGGAACATGAATTGTTTTCACTGCCCCCAGAAATCAAAGGAGGACTGTTATGATACCCAGTGATTATTTATTTATTTAGAACATTTTTAATGCTGCCTCTTCAGAAACCTGCCTGAGGCAGCTTAAACAATAAAAAATAATAGATATTAATTAAAATCCAGCATTTAGAAAGCCCCAGCCCAGCTTAAAAGCAAAGATCATAAAAAACAGACCACATACAGCTTAAAATAACAGTTTCCAGGCTAAAACAGTGTTTAAAAATTATCCCCTTAATTAAAAGAAGGATTATTCAAGGATCATACATTCATGCAATGTACTTTTGTCCACAGATGCCTATAGCAGACTTTCTACATATGCTTATCATATAATTGTAATGCCATGCCTTACTCTCTCTTAACTTCAAGTATTTGCTGTCACACCACTATCAATACATACTGAAACTATATTAGGGCCTGGTGAATTACCTCCAAACACTTTGGTAGTGAACACTGGGGGTATGAAGCACACAGTCACTGTTTGGAATTTTTTACTTGGTGGAGGAGGAGAAACATGCCAACACATAGATGTAACCACGTTTACCACAGCTGTCCCATTTGACCAACAATGTGGATCATGGGATCTGAATGGAGAAAAGTCATGTAGGATTCAAGGGGTGATTACGGACTGGCACTTTGGGCTGACTCAGAGATGGTTCTGAAATAGACCCAAAAAATCCTTCCACACACAAACATCTGCTGCTCATCCTCATCCTGTACTCACCCCATCCTCCGGCCTCTGCTGTGCGACTCAAAAAGATACCACTTCTGAAGTGGTAGCAAATATCTAAGTCACATGCCAGTCGCCTCCTTGGCATCTGGACGCAGAAGGATGCAAGCAAAGTGCCTTGGTAGTGTGAAACCACCAAGCCACCCCAAGTCGCATCCAGCTTTTTAAAAACAAAAACTATTCAGTGTGCATGAGCGCATGTGCATGCATGCTCATGACTACTGAAAATCATAGAATCATAGAGTTGGAAGAGTCCTCCAGGGCCATCTAGTCCAACCCCCTGCACAATGCAGGAAACTCACAAACACCTCCCCTTAAATTCACAGGATCTTCATTGCTGTCAGATGGTCATCTAGCCTCTGTTTAAAAACCTCCAAGGAAGGAGAGCCCACCACCTCCTGAGGAAGCCTGTTCCACTGAGGAATCGCTCTAACTATCAGGAAGTTCTTCCTAATGTTGAGCCGGAAACGCTTTTGATTAAATTTCAACCCACTGGTTCTGGTCCTACCTTCTGGGGCCACAAAAAAACAATTCCACACCATCCTCTATATGACAGCCCTTCAAGTACTTGAAAATGGTGATCATATCACCTCTCAGCTGCCTCCTCTCCAGGCTAAACATGCCCAGCTCCTTCAACCTTTTCTTATAGGACTTGGTCTCCAGACCCCTCACCATCTTCGTCACCCTCCTCTGGACCCGTTCCAGTTTGTGATGCCCAAAACTGAACACAATACTCCAGGCAAGGTCTTACCAGAGCAGAGTAAAGCGATACCATCACATCACATATGGGGGGAAATGTGATGGGAATGGTGTGTAACTGCTGTTTGAACACGCCCATTTTGCCCCAAGGACAGGATGAGGACAGCTTGCAGGGGAGTGTGTGGAGGCTTCAGGACACCTCCTATCTGCCCCCAAATGCCCGTCTGTTGCCCGTCTATCTCTGAGGCTGTACCAAAAAGAAGCACATTATACCCAGGAAAGCTAGTGAATGTTCTCTCTGTGTTGGAAGGAGTTTTGGGGAGAAACTTCTGCTTACCGTCATGGGGTAGGAAGGCTACGATAAAAAAAGATGTTTCGTAACATTTGCAGAGAGCCAAGTATAATTTCAGGTCAAAAATCAGGACCTTACACATTCCAGCTCAGAAAGTGGTCCCTCTAGTATGCACTGAAACAATTCAAGGACCTAGGAGTCTCATAAAATAGCTTGAAGCCAGATAATTTACAGCTCATCTCCACTCTACCTGCAGTTTATTTCCAGCTTCTTTGTTATGAAATGGACAGCAGCAGGAGGATAATGAAACATGAAACCATTCAGTTATATTCTGTGGCTTTCACCTGGAACACAGCTCAGCTGAATACATCTCATCTCCATCCTTTTCGCAATAATCATAGCCCGTGCATGACAATCATGCCTGATTACTCTTCTCTAGCACTCTCTGTCTCACTCCCTCACCTCTTCTCCCCCTATCTGAAACTAACAGAAAAAAAGCCTTGATTGGTCTGTTGCAATTGTAGCATCAGAACCTGGCATACAAACTTAAAAACCTGGTGAGGAGGAGGATACTCTTTGAATGCAAGATGAGGATGGCTGATTGGCAAGGAAGATTCTTTCTGTACACAGAGCACACACTCCAGACAGATCCCCCATGACCCTAGTGTTGATAAGGCACTTGAGGTATAGGCAGAAGGAAACAATTATCATCCCAATGGGACCAGTGCTTCGTTTTGATGCACTAAGATGTAACACTCAAGCTGTTTTTGTTGCATGTGTGGGAAAGGGAGATTAAAATTCAGGAATGGAGAACAAATGAGTTGCAATCAATCAGCAGGAAAAAGGCTGTTTCAGACCTGAACAAACACATAATCATCCTGGACAATGAGGGAGTCAAAGTCAATGTATCCTGGAAACGGTTTACTTCTTATTGCTTCAGAGCAGTTCTGCATCCTGCAAGTGATGTATTGAGCATCTGAAATGACAAACAAAGAAAATCATTTTGAGTGGACTTAACTTTTACATTGAAATTTATTTTAGCTCTGCTTTTATCTGCATATTGACTTAATGACCTTTTTAAAATGGATTAGTTCTAGTGTGACTCAATGTAGGACAGAAAACAGGAAAGCAGGGGCTCAAACTTCTTCCCTGCTCAATTGTCAGTCACTGCTGGTGAAAAGGCCAGACAAGCACAGTGGCTTTTCAGAAAATGGAAGATCATAGTGGCTGTAAGTGTATATGTAAAAATGGGTAAGTGCCCATCCTCACTTGAAGGAATGTCACTAATCCCATTGGCCTTGGTTTTGCTTTCTTCAGAATGCCTTTAGTGTTTCACCTGAACAGGAAATTCAAAATATGTCTTGAATTTTGTTATATGTATTTCTGACAGTCTCTCCTCTCTAATGAAGCCAACTCTGATATCTGTAGCTCAAGACAAAAGCTTTTTTTTTTTTTAAGGCTAAAGAATTTAGTTAATAGGCTGACCAATATTGTTGATTGACCCACCTGTTGCTTACTTTGATTCCTAAGCAAAACATATATAATATTATATATGATCTTTCTGCAGATATTGTTTGGAAGTCATATCTAATTCGTTCACTCTGCATAATATGCTGTCTCATGATAACCCACCATCCATTTGCAATTCAGGCAATTTTGGGATGAGTGTGGTTTTTAGTCTGAAAAGCAAGAATCATGCCCCAAGCCTTAAGGCTGCAAAAAGGCACCTTCTTTTTCAAAGTGCAAGCTTTTATTCCATCCCCTCTACTTCTGGTTTAGGAAACAGCCTACAGAGCACACTTCCTAGGGACACTATATAGCTGATAACAGGCAGTTTAAGCCACCCTGGGGACGGCAAGCAGGCAGATCAAAAAAGTATGTACACATGTGCATGTCTGCCTGCCTTCCCCATCCCACAGGCAGCCCATCATGGGCCAGACTGAAGATGCCTCCGAAAGGTACCATTTTCAAAGTGGTACCTAAATTCTAAGGAGGCTTTGAGGTGCTTTCCAGGCTGTCTGGATAGCTGGAAAGTGGCCGAGGAGTGGCCAACGGGCACACAAGTGCTCTGGAAGCTCCTCCAGGGTGCACATAGACCACCCCTGTTCTGGGGGTGGTTCATATACCATCTGGAAGCTCCTGGTCACTCCTTTTCTGGCCAGCTCACTTCCAGGGTGGCTTGATGCTGCCCTGAGCTGGCTGGCTGTTCTCAGCCTACGAGTACCTTTATTGGCTAACTTTAAGAAAAGATTCAAAAATCTTACAAAAGACCTGGGAACAGTCTAGCAAATCTGTTGGTCTGTGAGAATTAACAAATTCAATGGACTGGAAATGGACACCACAAGGAAAATCATAAACCCACTCTAGCTAATTCATCATGAATAATTCTTGAATGCAGTGTTTTGACACTGAATTTTAGTGTAGACAACCATAGATACATGCTGAGGGAAGCCTTGATTTGATGATTCTGAATATATGCTGTCAGGTCATAGGTTAAGGGTTGGCAGCTGAGAGCAGCATACAGCAATCTAAAACTAAAAGTAGGCAAGAAGGCCCATGAAAGATCTGACAGAATATTGAGGTGGATTCCTACTGAGAAATCTCTCTCTCTCGGCTTCACTTCACGAATGAAGATTTAAGAAGGGTGCAGTAGTCCACGTCTGCTGCAGGCTCGCTGGTGGCTGACAAGACCAATGCGGGACAGGCAGATCCAGCCACAGTGGCTGCAGGGAAAAGTCTGATTTGGGGTTGGTGCTGTAGCAGTGCGATTCTTCCTCAATCTCCTTTTGTCCTCAAGACCAGCTATGCGTGTGTTCTCAAAGGAAGAGACAGCCTGGTGGATGGTGTGCCTCCATGCTTTGCAATCTGAGGCTAGGTCAGACCACTGGTGATGGTTGATGAGACAGGTGCCAAGGGATTTCTTCAAGGAGTCCTTGTACCTCTTCTTTGGTGCCCCTCTATTTCGATGGCCGGTGGAAAGTTCGCCATACAGAGCAATATTGGGAAGGTGGTGGTTTTCCATCCTAGAAATATGCCCTGCCCAGCGCAGCTGCGTCTTCAATAGCAGTGCCTCGATGCTTGTAACCTCCGCCCTCTTGAGGACTTCAGTGTTGCTCACAGTCACTCCAGTGGATGTTGAGGATGGTGCAAAGGCAGCGCTGATGAAAGCGCTCAAGGAGTTGCAGGTGATGACGGTATAAAACCCACGATTCGGAGCCGTAGATGAGGGTTGTCATCACAACCGCATTGTAAAAATTGATCTTTGTGCCTTTTTTCAGATGCTTGTTGCTCCACACTCTTTTGTGCAGTCGGCCAAATGCACGGTTTGCCTTTGCCAGCCTGTTGTCAATCTCCTTGTCGATCTTGGCATCTGAGGAGATGACGCACCCCAGGTAGCTGAACTGCTGGACTGTCTTCAGAACTGATTCACCCACAGTGATGCAGGGAGGGTGATAATCTTCCTGGGGTGCAGGCTGGTGGAGAACTTCTGTCTTCTTCAGACTAACTTCTAGGCCGAATAGCTTGGCAGCCTCTGCAAAGCAGGACGTCATATGCTGCAGAGCTGATACCGAGTGGGAGACGAGTGCAGCATCATCAGCAAACAGTAGCTCTCGGATAAGTTTTTCCATTGTCTTGGAGTGAGCCTTTAGTCGCCTCAGGTTGAACAGGCTGCCATCGGTGCGATAGTGGATATAGACACCATCGTCATCATCTAGATCTACTGCGGCTGTTTGAAGCATCATGCTAAAGAAGATTGTAAAGAGAGTTGGCGTGAGAACGCAGCCTTGCTTTACACCTGTGCCTATTGGGAAGGGCTCCAAGAGGTTGTTGCAGTGTCTGACTTGGCCTCGCTGGTCTTCATGTAGCTGGATGATCATGCTGAGGAACCTTGGGGGGACATCCTAAACGTTCCAAGATTTGCCACAGGCCTTTCCTGCTAACGGTATCGAAAGCTTTGGTAAGGTCTACAAAAGTCACATATAGACCCTTGTTCTGTTCCCTGCATTTCTCTTGGAGCTGCCTGAGAACAAATACCATGTCGGTGGTGCTCCTGTTAGCTCTGAAGCCGCACTGGCTCTCTGGGAGGAGTTCTTCTGCAATGGTGGGCACCAGTCTGTTCAGGAGTATTCTGGCAAGGATTTTGCCTACGATGGAGAGCAGGGTTATCCCCCGGTAGTTGGAGCAGTCTGACTTTTCCCCTTTGTTCTTGTGTAGAGTGATGATGATTGCATCGCGAAAGTCCTGTGGTAGTTTGCCTTGTTCCCAGCAGGTGACAAGTACTTTGTGAAGTGTGCTATGTAGTACTGTGCCCCCATGCTTCCAGATCTCTGGTGGGATTCCATCAACTCCCACTGCCTTGCCACTTTTCAGTTGCTTGATGGCTTTAACAGTCTCTTCTAGGGTGGGGATCTCATCTGTTTTCACTGGTTGAAGTGGGGTGAAGTGGATTGCTGAATCTTGAACTACGCGGTTGGCACTGAAGAGAACCTGAAAATACTCCGACCACCAGTTCAGTATGGATGCCTTGTCTGTGAGGAGCACTTGGCCGTCTGCACTACGCAAGGGACTCTGAACCTGATATGATGGGCCATATACTGCCTTCAGGGCTTCGTAGAACCCTCTTAAATCACCAGTGTCTGCACACAGCTGGGTTCTTTCTGCAAGCTTGGTCCACCACTCGTTCTGAATGTCTCGAAGCTTGCGCTGGAGGTTGCTACATGCAGCGTGAAAGATTGCTTTTTTCCTGGGACAGGAGGGCTGAGCAAGATGTGCTTGGTAGGCAGACCTCTTTTTCCTAGTAGTTCTTGGATCTCTTGATTGTTCTCGTCAAATAAGTCCTTGTTCTTCCTTGTGGAGAACCCGAGGACTTCTTCAGAGATCAACAGGATGGTAGTTTTTAGGTGTTCCCAGAGTGCTTCTGGAGAAGGGTCTGTGGGGCAACTGGGGTCCTCAATTCTTGACTGGAGTTTTGACTGGAAGGCAGCTTTAACTTCGGCTGACTGAAGGCTGCCAACCTAAAGCTTCCTCCGAGGGATACCTCCTCTCCTGGGTATGGGTTTAAAGTGAAGACGGAGATTGCAGCGTACAAGACGATGATCCGTATGACATTCCGCACTGGGCATTACTCGGGTGTGTAAGACATCTCGAAGGTCTCTCTGGCGCACCAGAATGTAGTCGATAAGGTGCCAGTGCTTGGACCGTGGGTGCATCCAGGTTGTCTTCAGGCTGTTCTTCTGCTGAAAGATAGTGTTGGTGATGGTGAGCTGGTGCTCCGTGCAGAATTCTAGCAGGAGGCGCCCGTTATCATTGCAGTTGCCAATGCCGTGTTTGCCAAGTACTCCTTTCCAGGCTTCCGAGTCTTTACCTACTCTGGCATTGAAGTCGCCAAGGATGATCACCTTGTCCTCTGTAGGGGTCTTCCGTGTAGGGGTCTTCTGACCATGAAGCCAACGCCAGAAAGGCGGCTCTCAGCCTTTGACTTACCCGACCAGTAGAGGGTATAGCCAGCACCATGTTCTTGAAGACTACCTTCCTCAGGGAAACGGACCTCACTGAGAGCTGCTATGTCAATATTCAACTTGAGAAGTTCGTGGGCAACTAGAGCAGAGCATCGTTCAGGGCAACCACTGTCTACTGTGTCAAGCATGGTTCTGATGTTCCAACACGCAAGCTTTAGTCTTTGGACACTTTGTGAGGCAGGTGCATGCCTTTTCTTTGTTGTTATTTTTTGACCGCAAGTAAGGATGCCCGTTGACCGCGGCTAGCCAAGTGGGGGGGGGGAGATGAGCTTTGTTTAGGCCATCTCTTCTAGGCCCCTCTCCGTGTGGAGCAAGCAGTGCTGTCCCTAGATAAGGCTGCTTGGTCATTCAGGGTGCTGCCGAAAAATGCTTTTGTCTCCGGGTCAGCATCAGGCGACCAATACCGTGAACTGCCTACATGCAGGATCAGGACTGCGGCTTCCAGTGGCATCTTCCACCTGCCGTTTCACCCCTTGCCCATCGCTGCAGGACTTGGTGTGTTGTGGGTTGTGGATGTGGATATGCCCTTCAGGCAGCGAGTCCTCCAGGTGGTAGGTGTTACATTAACGAGCTCTATCTGTCCGGGTTTGATGTTAGAGTTTTCCTTCTCTTGGCTGGCGAGGTTGGTGAGCCCAGCCTGCCCATCCGGTTATACCACTGGACATTCGGTCGCACCATGACGTTGCAAACTCTGTGAGAAACGGGGGGGACCAGCAGGAAGGTGTTGCCATGGATGCAGTAATGCAGGAGAGGCCATTGCAGTGACCATCTGCCAGGCATAGCCGGACAGTGACCACGTGGCATTCACTACACCGGGAAAGGAGAGGCTATGTATTGTGCATACACTTTCCCTGGGGGGGCAGGATACCCAAGAGGGAGCCCATCCCCCCCCCGGAGGACTCGCTGCCGGTGTCCCGGCTTACTGGGCCATGGCAGATGACCCCAAGGTGAAAGGGTGGAGCCAGTACCGTGCACACTGTGCTTCACCTACAAATTCCTCTGTGCAGGCCTGAAGGGCATATCCACACACACACACACAAAAATTCCTATTGAGAAATATTCTTCACTCAAACACCTTTTTCCATGTGGATGTCCTGATGTTTCCAAGGCTTAAAGCTCTGCTACTTCTGCATAAGTAGCACCAGGTGATTAGCAATTAAATCCTTTAAATATTTACTTATAAATATTTTCCATTTTATTCAAAGGAACTGCAAGATGTGGGCTCCCCTTTTGACCTTAGCTTTAGCTTTGGCCCCTTGTGTTCTTTACCCTTGGGGTCATGGGGGATAGGTTACATGTATTCTGGAAATATACAAGTCAAGCAAGAAATTTACTTGGTAACTGGTGCTTTCTCAAGCCCCAACTTTCCAGTTAACTATACTGCTGTTATTCTGCTGTTATACTAAGAGGTAAGGAAAACAAGGAAACAACAAGCCATTCATACCACAGAAATAAATCTGTTTCTTAGTTGTTTTCATCAAGCCTACTGTTGGTGGTTCCTTCAAGTCAATAATCCCCTCATATTAGGTGACATCTTGAGTAGAGATGGACATGAACTGCTCAATTTTGGCTGGGTTAGGGTTCATGAACCAAAGTTTGTAAACTGAAGAGTCACAATGAAAGTGCATGAATTTTATGGCAGTTCATTAAGAGCAGAAAGCAAGGGATTTAAAATGGCTCTCCTTCTTTCTGCTCCTCACTCCTTTTTGAGGAGAAACCTCAACTTTCTGCTTCCATGAAAAGCAGCAGGCAGCAAAAAGCTGGTTTTAAATGGGTCAGAGCCATTTAATCCCTTGCTTCCTGTTCCCCACCACTTTTCATGGGGAGAGCCCCTGCTTTCTGCTCCCCATGAAAAGCAGTGAGGAGAAAGTAGCAGTCATGAACCACTACAAACTGGTTTGGTTTACAAACCAACCTCCAGGGTTGGTTTGTGGGGTATAGAATTTAATCACTTGCTCTAGATCTGGAGTGGGGGTGTCATTACAGTAAGTAAACAAAATTGCAGGAAAAGTAATACAAGATACCAACACATTACAAGCAGTGTGGCTCATTTTTCACAATAATTGTTTCATCTTAAGGGGGCTTTTTAGGGTAGCATTCAACAAAAGTTTGCCTCTTGATATTTAATCCATTTGGGCTCTTTATTTACCCAGCTATACAGGAAATACCTTATCACTTACACTTAATTCATGTCAATTAATATATTCTAATGCTGAGATGAGGATTTAATTTTATTCCTTCTCTAGCACAGATGTTCTCTCTCCTCTCAGTAATTGGGATGTTATGCTTCTCATTTCCAACAGTCTCATCTCCAACAACAGCTGCTGTTTTGATTGTTACAGTAACAGTGAAAACATACTGCATCTTGACTAGGAAAGGGTATGGGGAATTGCCATACTGGATCAAGCCAAAATGGAGTGAATAGCTTTGTTGAACGTTCTTATTTTGATCAGCAGCCAGTATTTTTTAAAAGTCTATTTAAAAATGTAAACATGGCACACTGATTTTAATAAAGCTTTTAAAGATAGGTGGATAGGGCCATAATGGAAGGTTGTGGGACCTATCCCCCATGCTATTCAACCTCTATATAAAGCGCTTAGAAAAACTATTTACAGTTTGGGGGTTGACTGCCATCTATATGCTGATGACACTCAGCTCTTTATCTCCTTGGTGAAATGTCCTGGTAATATGGTAATAGTCCTGATGAATCACTGCCTGTCTGCTATGGTTAAGAGTGAACAAACTAAAACTAAATCCTGATAAACAGAGTTTGGCAAATAAGACCAAACGAGTCCTGGGAGTTTCCGCTGAACAGTGGTTTCTTTGTTATAGGCAGAGAATCTTGTGCTGTGTTCCCTCCAGTGGGATGGGACCCCAACCACCCCAACAAACCACCCCAACAAGTCTCTTACCCAGTATAGGGTCTGACCTGGAGGAGTGGTTTGGCACCGCTCCTTCTCAGCATCTGGCTGCTGCATGATTGGCTGCACAACTGGCCAGGATTCCTCCTTGTCTTACTGGTTGCTGGTCCTTGTGTCCAGTTCAGAAACCCATAAATCCTCTCCAGTCCCACCTGGAGAAGTGCTGGGCTCCAAGCAGTCTTGACCTCTTGGTGATCCTGTGCCTGTAGCTCCTGAAGCCTCCCCAGTTCCACCTGCAGTAGCTCCTGGAGCCTCCCTAATCCCACCTGACCTTTGGGTGAACTCTCACAAAGAGGTAATGCTGCTTGAGCAGATTTTGAAGGACATATTCCTTCCTGTTTTTGATTAGGTTCAGATGAGCCCTGCTGACCCATTTAAGAACCTAAAAGTAATACCAGATCCAACATTACTGCTGAAGAACCAAGTTAATGGAGTTGCAAATAATGCTTTAGTTTAATCAGGAAGATGGCATCCTACATTGACTTGGTTGATCTGGCCTCCTGGATCCATACCATGGTGACATCAATACTAGACTGCAGCTGGTGCAGAATGCTGCATTCTGGATATTATCAGGAGCTAGCCAGTCATGCATCCCATTCTCCTTCCTCGAGGATCGGGGACAAAGGGTGGCAATTGGTGGCGAGCTGTCCCAGAGGCGCACACTGGATTGCGGAGTGCCTCAGGGGGCAGTTCTCTCACCAATGTTATTTAATATCTACATGCGCCCCCTTGCCCAGATTGCCAGGAGACATGGACTTGGGTGCCATCAATATGCAGATGACACCCAACTCTATCTGCTAATGGACGGACGGCCTGACTGCGTCCCAGAGAATTTAGACCGGGCCCTGCAGGACTTGGCAACCTGGTTGAGGAAGAGCGGGCTGAAACTGAATCCAGCGAAGACAGAAGTCCTTTGTCTGGGTCGGGGCGCTCGGGGAGGGGAAATACTTCTCCCGGTCTTCGACGGGGCGCCGTTGAAAGCGGCGCACCGAGTTAAGAGCCTGGGAGTTTTACTGGAGCCTGCATTATCAATGGAGGCCCAGATTGCAGCCACTGCCAAGTCAGCCTTCTTCCATCTAAGGCGGGCAAAACAGTTGGCTCCCTTCCTAGAGCGCCAAGATCTGGCAATGGTGCTTCATGCAACGGTCACCTCGAGACTGGATTACTGTAATGCCCTCTACATGGGGCTGCCTCTGTGCCGAACCCGGAAGCTGCAACTGGTGCAGAACGCAGTGGCTAGACTGTTGCTGGGACTCCCTAAATGGGAGCACATACAGCCTGGGCTGCGCGAACTGCACTGGCTGCCAGTTACATACCGGGTTCGTTACAAAGTGCTGGTCATTACCTTTAAAGCCCTATATGGTCGAGGACCTGTCTACCTTAGGGACCGTCTCTCCTCATATGAACCCCAGAGAGCACTGAGGTCAGCCGGGAAAAACCTGCTGACTGTCCCCGGACCGAGAGAGGTGAAGCTGCAAAGCACCTGTAACCGGGCCTTTTCCTCTGTAGCCCCGAGCCTATGGAACCAACTTCCAGAGGAAATGCGGGCCCTGCGGGACCTAGAACAGTTCCGCAGGGCCTGCAAGACCTTCCTCTTCAGACTGGCTTTCCCTGATCGAAATGGAAATTGCGAAGGAAACCGCCATCAGAAAAAGTAAACATAGCACTAGCACTTTTAAAAATTAACTTAATTTTAAAGTTTAATCAGATTTTAAGTAAATGCTGATAATGTTTAATGTAGTTTTATTCACTTGTATAAGTTAACTCCGAACCATGTTGTTAGCCGCCCTGAGCCTGCTCCGGCGGGGAGGGCGGGATACAAATAAAATTTGTTGTTGTTGTTGTTGTTACAGTCACTCCATTAGCTGCCCATTAGTTGTCAGGTTCGATTCAAGGTGCTGGCTACAGGGGTGGCCAACGGTAGCTCTCCAGATGTTTTTTGCCTACAACTCCCATCAGCCCCAGCCAGCATGGCCAATGGCTGGGGCTGATGGGAGTTGTAGGCAAAAAAACATCTGGAGAGCTACCGTTGGCCACCCCTGCCATATACATGTTGTAAGCCGCCCTGAGCCACCTAGTGGGAAGGGCGGGATATAAATCTCAGATAAATAAATAAATAAAATAAATAAAAATAAAGTCCTTCATGGCTTTGGACATGAAGTCCTTCATGGCTTTGGACATGAAGTCCTTCATGGCTTTGCTCCAGCATGACAGCTTAGCTCACCTGAGGAGGGTCTCTGAAGGTGTCACCAGGAAAATGGGCAAGATCAACAACTGCCTGTACATGTACATTACAGTCCCCACTTTATGGAATGGCCTACCTGATGTGGTCAGGAAGGCTCCCACTCTCTTGGCATTCATCAGATTTTGCAAAATGAAATTATTCAGGAGGGCATTCTTACACAGGTAATAGGGCTATAATACAATGGGAGGGCCATTTAATCCTTTTTGGACTATCCCCACCCCCTTTATCCTGGTCACAGTGAGCCATGACTAGGAGAAAGGGGGAAAGGAAGTCATATCCTGAGTAGTTCTCCCTTTTCTCCTGGCCCCAGTGAGCTGTGGCTGGAAGAAAGGTGGAAGTCCTTGCCAGAGTGGTCCCCATCCTCTTTCTCCTGGCTGCAGCAAGCCATGGCCAAGAGAAAGGGGGAACCAAACTTGCTGGACCAGTTCAGGTGGGGCCTGTTTGGGGCTTGGTTTATAGGCTGCCCCCAACCCTGAACCAAACGGCCCTTTTTAGGTTCATACATATCCTTAGTCTTGAGTCTCAGGAAGAAAAATAGACAATAACATAAATTGGTTTTTAAAAGTTTTAAAAATGGAATGAAAGCTGGCAATAGAATCTCACAAAGAAGAATCAGTCTAATGATATAACGGTGCACCAATAAAAGAACATGAAGATTCAGAAGTGTCACTCTGCAACTAAAATTCATTAGTTGCAAACTTTACATTTACTGTTAACTACTTTAAGTCTCTGTGAGAAAAGCCATTAATCTCCCATGCTTTCTAAATAAATAAAGGGAAAGCTAATTAGATGGCTAAAATAAGCTCATCTTCATTTGACAAGAAAATAAATTTGTGGAAACAGGCCAATGGTGAATCAAAAAACAGGAGCAAATGAGGTGACTATGTAAAGGTAGAAGCTATGAATTGAAAAGCATCTCAATTGATAACTCCTAACATTGAAATGACTACAGATAGGATCCAAACAGTTATCATAAAACCCAAAGCTGCAGACTGCCTGGACTGAACTGCCTTTTGGCCCTCCAGGGAATGACCTATAAAAAAGAATAAACAGACCAGCTGCAGAAGCTCTGCATAGAGAGCTCCTGAAGCTGTGGCAGCCTGAAGTACAGATATTTGGGCAAAGCTCAGTTGTTACAGCAATGACAACTAGCAGAACCAACTTCAATCTGTGCCTTTGGCGGGGTAGGAAAGGCCATATGTGCTGTTGGTATAAAGATCCTGGTATAGTGGCCAGCCTCTCCTCTTGCATGCATGGTGACATTATATGGTTATATAATTATGTCCCATAGGAAGAGAGCCATTTTTGAACAGATGTTACTGGGGAGTATGTTTGGTTCCATAATTACATGAGATGTACTGAGCATTTGATTTCCCTAACTGTAGTATACAGAATTATTCTATTCCAAGAATATCACCGTATAAATAGAAGGAGGAGGAGGAGGAAGAGGAGGAGGAGAAGGATATTGGATTTATTCACTTGGAGTCTCAAAGTGGCTTACAATTTCCTTTCCCTTCCTCTCCCCACAACAGACACCCTGAGAGGTAGTTGGGGCTGAAAGAGCTCTTTCCAGAATTGCTATTGAGAGAGCAACTCTCAAGAACTGTAACTGACCCAAGGCCACTCAGTAGGTGCATGTGGAGGAGTGGGAAATCAAACCTGGTTTTCCCAAGTTAGAGTCCTAACCAGTACACCAAACTGGCTCTCTGAAGCACTGGACATAATTTGTAACACATGAAGATCAAACACAATGGCTCATAAGGCCCAATGTTAACTGAAAGTCTTTAAACTCTGAAAGTAGCTGCATTTGTTTACCTCAACAAAGCAAAACATTTGTGATTTTTTCTGCTGACATTCTTTTCCATTAAATTTTCTAAGCCAATTTCAAACCTGAAGTAATACGCAAGTGACACAGGACCAAATAAACAGAAGCCTGTTATATGAGCTTCTTTCAATGGGAAATGCAGAAGTGAACACCACTTTCACTCATACTTTCATTTGAGGGGTCAAAATTATCAAAATTTATTCCTTAAAGAAAATTATTAAATATAAATATGTATTTTAGTTATTTGCAAGGCAATCTTCAAAAGGGGGCAAAGAGGATACCATCTAGCTGGCATGATGACAGTACCATTAGTGCAGCCTTCTATGCTGGTAAGATTCAGCTTAGGGACATGGCAGGAATGAGTAACTTAGATTCAGAAGCTGTTCCATTCCAGGAATGCCCCTCCCCCAGTAAAATCCATGGCATAACCCATATGCACCCATGGAGTGAAAAATCAGCCTCCCCGACAGTCCATGCCCCCCATCCAGTGCTGTGAACATCACAGAAAGCACCCACTGGCTTCCTGCTGAATCCCACTCCCTCTATAGCCAATGATGGCACCTGGCAGGCAATCTAAACCCTGGTATGTTCATGGCCAGGCAAGATGCCAAGTTGCACAGCTATGTTTGTTGGCTCCGCAACCATGGGACTTAGTATCTTGCAGTGCAGCTTGCGCACAATTGGATAATGGGTGTGCTATATGGGGTCATGACTCACTGGCAGGGCAGACTGGTGGGGAGAGCAGCTGCAAAAGGCCTACAGACCCCCTTGCTTACCCAACATTTCCCCCAGGTTAATTTAACCATCTCTAATACACTTGATGCAGCTATATCTGGAATTTGCCCAAGTTTTGTCAAACATGTTATCAGTTATAATCCCCCTCCAGATACCAAAATGGGCGTTTGAGAGAGAACTTGGCTGGAGGTTTCAGTTGACTTACGAGGAAGCTGCAGGAGCAGCGGAATGCAATCAAAGCCGGGGTTTGCGTGAAGGCTAGAATTTTTCCTTCAGAAGTCAACAAGCAACGGAGGGACTCCTGTGGAACTTTATTATTGAGTCTTGGTACTCAGTTTGGAAAACTCAGAGACTGTGTGGGGTCCTCCTTGGAATATTGTTTTGAGACTTTCGTTTGTTGTCTATTTATACTGTATGAATGCATGCCCACTGTTGTAGGCTGTTCATTTCATGACAATAGAATTTTGTATACACCAGTCAAGAGTGTTTGTTTTTGCACAATATTTTGTATTTTTTATTTTACATATTGTGCTGCCACTGTTCTTTTGCATTGCTCATTAAGATGATGGCACTAAATTTGCCCAGCAGACAATCTTTCCTCTAATCTATAAATCCCCAAAGTTTCAAGCAGATTGAACAAAGGGGTTTGATTTTACAGACACCCAAAGTAGGTGATTCTCCGCACAGCCACAATTCTCTCTATTGATTCCATTATTTCTTATGGGGGACATTTCAGGAAGGCTGTAGTATCTGTCTACCCTCTAGAGGGAGAGCCAGTTTGGTCTAGTGGTTAAATGTGCAGACTCTTATCTGGGAGAACCGGGTTTGATTCCCCACTCCTCCACTTGCACCTGCTAGCATGGCCTTGGGTCAGTCATAGCTCTGGCAGAGGTTGTCCTTGAAAGGGCAGCTGCTGTGAGAGCCCTCTCCAGCCCCACCCACCTCACAGGGTGTTTGTTGTGGGGGGAGGAAGATAAAGGAGCTTGTGAGTCGCTCTGAGACTCTTCAGAGTGGAGGGCAGGATATAAATCCAATATCTTCTTCTTGTTCTAAAGAACCCCCAAGTTTCAAGCAAATTGGACCAAGGAGTTGAATTCTACAGCCCCCTTACAAGGTGCCCTCAACTCTCTCCAGTAGTTTCCAGTTTCAGTTGCAAAGTGAACACACATTGGCTGTTCCTTACACACATATAAATGTGCAGACTCTTATCTGGGAGAACCAGGTTTGATTCCCCACTCCTCCACTTGCACCTGCTAGCATTGCCTTGGGTCAGTCATAGCTCTGGCAGAGGTTGTCCTTGAAAGGGCAGCTGCTGTGAGAGCCCTCTCCAGCCCCACCCACCTCACAGGGTGTTTGTTGTGGGGGGAGGAAGATAAAGGAGCTTGTGAGTCGCTCTGAGACTCTTCAGAGTGGAGGGCAGGATATAAATCCAATATCTTCTTCTTGTTCTAAAGAACAAGTTTCAAGCAAATTGGACCAAGGAGTTGAATTCTACAGCCCCTTTACAAGGTGCCCTCAACTCTCTCCAGTAGTTTCCAGTTTCAGTTGCAAAGTGAACACACATTGGCTGTTCCTTACACACATATACACAGACATGCAGGATATGCATGCATTCCCTTTAACATTTGACCAGGTCCCTGGAGAAACTGTCTTTGGCTCCAGAATATTCTGTCAACTGTTGCATACTGAGAATACTTTTATCAGGACCAAATCCAGGTATGGATCTGTCACCAGATCTCTCTAATGCATCCTATATATTTTTTTAATTCCTAGCATTTATGTGCATGATAAAATTACTACCCAAATGCAAAAGTACTTACGACCATCCACTGCTTTTGCTTCCAAGTGCACAATGTCTGGCTCTTTACTGGTTCCCATCTTAGACCTGGAAAAGTAGAAACCAAAGCTTTAGTTTAATATTTTCTGTGTGTGTGTGTGCATGCGCGCACGTGCACATGCATGTATGTGCTCCTGTATTTCTGTATTTAAACAGACTATTTTTATTTTGAACCATTTAAGTCTGTTTAAATGAATGCTTAATGAGAAATATTTTATCATTTATTTTGCCAAATGGAAAACAAAATTCCCTATTAATTTTCAATGAAGTTATTGATTCAAATATTAAATGACGAGATGCCAGAATAACTAGAAAATAAAATATACTTATTTGCTCATAGAATTAGAAGCAGCAAAATACAATACAAACTGCAGATTATATGAATGGAATAAAATGCTCCAGTAAATGCAATACAATTCATTACAATTCAGCTAATTTTACAAATTCTAAAAAACCCCAAAAACAAACCTTTTTAACCGCACAATGGGTTGTACTATACCACTTATTTATGGCTCATCACAATGAGAACCAAGAGTTCAGCCCTAGTCTTACAGCCCACCTAAAGGTGACATGAACATATGAAGCTGCCTTATACTGAATCAGACCCTCGGGCCAACAAAGTCAGTATTGTCTACTCAGACTGGCAGCGGCTCTCCAGGGTCTCAAACTGAGGTTTTTCACACCTATTTGCCTGGACCCTTTTCATTTGGAGATGCTGGGGATTGAACCTGGGACCTTCTGCTTACCAAGCAGATGCTCTACCACTGAGACTGATTTTGCACTCACCCTACACCGCTCTGACATTCCTCTTTTCAGCACAGCATCCTTCTGATTTCCCACTATCTGCCCCGGGGCTTCAGCAAAGATTGGCATTTTTGTGCGGCAAAGCGAAATCGCTAAAAACCAGTTTCTCTTTGCCACACAAAAATGCCAATCTTTGCTGAAGCCCCAGGGCAGATAGTGGGAAATCGGAAAGATGCCGCGCTGAAAAGAGGAACGTCAGGGTGACATAGGGTGAGTGGAAAATCGGTCTGGCTGTCACATCTAGTTTAAGTATTATGTAGCTATATTAATAGAATAAAAACTTAGGACTTTCAGCTCTTTAGAAATTCATTTCTGCCCCATAACTATCCCCACTTTCCTTTTAGGTACTTAAAGTAAGATTTCAGCACTGACTTGGCAATTACTGAGAGATTTTGAAGGTGATACCAGGGGAGGGTGAAGTTTTGGGACAATGATTTTTCCTCCTAGTTTCTATAGTAAAGACCATACCGACATGGAGAAATTCCTGAAGGGTTACTAAGGAGGCAATTTTCTGGTTATTTTTCTTCTATTCCTCAGTTTCTCAAGGGCTATAGATTGGAACCAAGAGTGGAGGTTACCCGTCCACAGGTGGGTGAAAGGCAGGCCTAATTAAGAGGCAGCTGAAATTTATCAATTTATGGCTCTTAGCATGTCTCTCCTATATAAGCTTCCTGGACATACATGTGACATAAACAATTATAATATTCAGAAACCAATGAAAGAACATTTTAATCTGACAGAATACTATGTTGCTGAACTAAAACTCACAATTCTTCCAGTACAAGTAGTTCCTCCGGCAAGGTGCGGCGGTGCAGCTGATCGATGTGCCTCCTCAGAACCTGGCCCCCCTCGGTCGCTACCTCATATGATCGGGACCCCATCACCCTCAGTACCAAGCCGGCTACCCATTCTGGACCGTTTGCGAAGTTCTTCGCATAGACGGGATCGCCCGGAAAGAACCCCCGCACTGCTTCCCTGACTTCTGGGGAACTAAGAACGTCTGTGGCTCGGTCCGGGTGTAGCCTGTCTAGCCTGGTTGTTAATTTCCTCCCCATGAGTAGTTCCGCGGGGCTGGACCCTGTTGTTGGGTTGGGGGTAATCCTGTTATGGAACAGGAGGGCTGCGAAGCGGTGGTCCCAGTCCCCTTGGACAATGTGACCCAGTGCCTCTTTGGTGGTTCGCACCATGCGTTCAGCCTGGCCGTTGGTGGCCGGATGGAAGGGGGAAGACCTAATGTGCTTTATGAGGTATCTCCTGGGAGGTGAATGCAGCGCCTTCCTCGTCTCCAGCCAGGTCAGGTTCCACTCGGGGAAGCCTTCCTAGCCAGATCCCATCCTCGTCGCCAGTGTAATGTACTCAGAGACGAGATGTGTCGAAGGCAACATGCTTTATTAGAAGGTACATTACGGAACTGAGACATGCGGGCCGGGACCCGCTTTATATACATTTATCCCGGAACAGCTCTCTAGCTGGCCAGCCCAATCCTGGCCAGTCAAACTTCCCGCCACTGGTCTTGATAGGCGGAGTCTTTTCCCGCGCTGCGCAGGGTGCCCAAGGGACTTCCCCTGGTCGCCCTTTACTGCGGGGCCATGTGGTGCTTTGTTACAGCACAAGACACTACAAGCGCTGACCAGTATGATCCTGTCAACAGTCTAGTAGCTGTATTCTGGACCACTTGCAGTTTCTGTAGTGTCATCAAAGATAGCATTGCACAGAGC
Organism: Heteronotia binoei; assembly: GCF_032191835.1. Classification (NCBI taxonomy): domain Eukaryota; kingdom Metazoa; phylum Chordata; class Lepidosauria; order Squamata; family Gekkonidae; genus Heteronotia; species Heteronotia binoei. Next base: position 70,184,703 of record NC_083228.1, on the reverse strand, counting down.
ATGTTGCAGTAGTCCAGTCTCAAGGTGACCACTGTATTAATTACTGTGGCAAAGTCTGCCCCATGCAGATAGGGATCCAGTTAGTTGGACTGGCATGGATGGTAAAGCACAGTCTTTGTCACTGAGGACAGTCTTTTTCATTAAGGAGCAAAAAAATGAGACACATTCTCAGACTCCTGACAGAGTCAACTGTAGAAAGTTGGACCCCATCAATGGTTGATAGAAGTGGCCATCCCGGTGGCCCAGCTTCCTCGCAATCTCTGTCTTAGATGGCTTTAGTTTCTACCAACTCTCACCTACCCATTCCACCACTGCATCTAGGCAGGAGGCGAAGACTGGAATTCCAGCTACCAGTCCCTTCTCAAAAAGAGGTAGAGCTGGGTGATCTGCATATTGATGGCATGGCACCCTACTCCAGATTTTAAACAATGATTTTGGCTTTCAGTTCTGGTTACAATTGAATTATGAGGCTTGCAGGCTGCGCTCTGTTGTCAGGGCATTTATTTTATTTGAGCATTGTGTCCTTTATATATTTGTTTTTGTTTTGAAGAAATTAAGATAGTTTTGAGAAGAAATAATTGGAGTGCAGAGGATAAGTGGCATAAAAGATAACAATTATTTCAAATAGACAACAAACACTGAGATACCCTCCCTTTATTTTTAACAGAGAAGTCAAATTCATTTATGTCCACACTAAGCTACAAAAAGATAATTAAATCAAAATAACATCCCTTCTTTTTAAAAACTTTTTTTTTACAAACATCTCTTGAAAGCCCTAACCTGTCAGCAATATTTCAATGCAAAGGAACAAATACCAATAATTATTTTTACTAGATTTGAGTGACCTAAGAATTATTAATGTAGACAGTAGTCCATATTTGCCAGAAGCTAGCTAAATAAGGTGCACAGGAGGGATAAAAACCTTAAATCTTTTGAATAATTACCTATTATCAGTTCTTGGATTAGAGGACTCTAATCCAAGAACCTTCCTTCAATTTGCAAAAGAAGAGTTACTTATTTTATTTAATTTATGGGAAAATGTGTCCAGAATAATGAATTTATTGGTCCAGTTGTTGTTTTTTTAAAAAAAATGGAAAAGTGGTGGCCAAAATTATTGTAGGGTGCTACTAATTCAACTAGTATCACATCTTGCGTTAACTTTGCTCTTGTGATATTCTATGTCCACCCATTTTGGCATTATGTATCAACTTTGTCATAGGGTTGCCAACTCCAGGTTTGGGAAATTCCTGCATATTTGGGGGAGGATCATAGGGAGGATAGAGTTTGGGAAAAGAGAGAGCTCAGCAGGGATGTGATGCCATATAATCCACCCTCTGAAGCAGCCATTTTATCTAGGGAAATTGATCCCTGTAGTATGGAGAACAGTTCTAATTTTGGAAGATCTCCAGGGCCACCTATTCTGGCTCATTTGCCAAAGGTAGCTCTCCCACACAGAGAACATCCTTGCCACAACTGACAGAATGACCAATCCCTCACTAGCAGTTGCTCTACTTCCAGGCTTCTGCTTTCCCTGTCTCAAGTGATCAATTCCCCACCAGTTGCTACGCGGGCACATTTCAATTTACTGCTTCCCTCAATTTCCCTCATGGCTTCCTACTCTTGTTTTTTGGAGATTCGGAAGCTGCAAGGGAAATTGTAAGGAGCCATGGATCAAAATGAATCTGCCAGCAACTGGTGGGGAACTGATCACTTGAGCCAGGGAAAGAAGAAGCCTGGAAGTGGAGCAACTGCTATTGAGGAATCAGTCAATGTTTTTGTTCAGACTTATACAAACTAGAGTTTGTGTGATAATTCTCAAATCTGGGGCAATTGTGATCAATACACTAACTGTGCATGTAAAACCAAGAAGTCAAACTATGGTTTGAAGTTGCTTGTTAACAATGGGTAACTGTAACTATGATTTTGCATGACATACAAATATGGACATACTAATTTAATCCTGGCCTTTTCCCAATGCCACTTTGCCTTAATACAGTCAGTAAGAAGCATTTACGGCTGCCCTATTTGTCATAAGTGAACACATGAAAACACCTTCTACTGAGTCAGGCCATAGCTTTTCAATATCTTTATTGCCATTTCTGACTGGCAGCAACTCTCCAGGGTCTCAGACAGAGGTCTTTCAAATCACCTACTAACATGATCACTGTAACAGGACATATCAGGAACTGAACTCAGGACCTTTTGCATGCCAAGTATATGCTCTACTATGGAGTCACAGCTCTCTCCATAAAGCTTCATTTGCTATTTTATTTTTTTCTGTTATATAGTTTGCTGGGTCAGAAAATGGGGACAGTTCAGCAGCTTTTAAAGTGAGGCACAAGGAGGAATCAGAAGCACTGGAAATATTAGACATGTGTTTAGAAGGCATTTCTTTCTTGTAATTCCACAGTTCAGTTAGTTTATGGATCCAGTGAGGGCTTTTGACTGATTAAGGGGTTTTAGCTTAATTCATCTTGTTGCTGTTATCCCATTATTTAATACACTCATTAAAAACATGTTATAACGTATCAATTCAGGTGGAATTATGATAATATGAATGATGAAAATCATTTATCTTAAACAAATAGCACATACAAGCAATGTACTTATGCAGAGTGATTAGAGATCCTTTCACACCGGCCAGATTTTATTCAGATCAACTCTTTAATATACAATGCATTAATTATGTGACTAATCAAGCAGATTCATTGATGAATGCTTTCATTAGTCCACAGTGTTTTTTTAAAAAAAAAATCATTCTGCTTTGTCCAAGCTCAGATACATAGTATCTTAATGTTTAAAATAGTGCTGTCCCTTTCACTCCTTTCTAGTACTGGATGCTTTAATGCATATTTTTGGAAGATGATACATAATTTTATTTATATATCCTGCCCTTCCCCACAAGGCTCAGGGCAGGTTATGATAAACTATAAAGCAGTACCCATACAATTCACATTAAAACCAAAGTAAAGCAAAACAAATTAACAAATCATGGTGAGATAAAATTTTATAGAATCAGCGACATCCTTAGAGTGTGGTGTAAATGTGTACAGAGAACATGCGTATCAAACATGTGGGCTCAAACCAATGACTATAGCACAAATTGGTGGAAGATACCATATAGATTTGATTTATTCAATTTTAGCCTACTCTTCCCCCGAATAGGCTCAGGGCAGAGTACAACAGACACCTGACAATAAAATATACATATAAACAAATTTTAAACAATCAGTATTTAAAAGCACAATCTAATATACAAAGATGGCAACCAAAATATACTTCATATGTTTCAATCAATCCAGTGAAGTATAATTTATCTTCAGCTCTTGAGGGGACAAGTTTGCATTAAGCTTAATTACAGAAAGAGCAACAAAGCAACAGGAGAAGCCTGATGGATAGGTGGCTTAGAGCAGGAGAAGCCAATGTAATCAAACACCTGCCTCCTCAACCTGGTGGAACAGCTTCATCTTAGAGGTCCTGTGGAAATGTAATAAATCCCACAGGGCCCTGATCTCAATTGGGAGCATGTTCCACCAGGCTGGAGCCAGAGCTAAAAAAGCCCTGGCTCTGGTTGAGGCTAAACAGATGTCTTTTGGGCTGGGGCTTTCTAGGAGATGCAGATCTGATGAGTGGAGAGGCAGTAGTTCTAATAACTAGTAGATGTATTCATTGCCATCTCTAGAAACATATTACTGATTTTTCTTGTATGTCAAAGTTGATTCCAGCAAGTACTGAGTGGTCTTTTCTTTTTATTTATTTTTTGCAACAGTTGCCGTACTGGCTCTGACCCAGAAAAGAGATTTAAACACATGTCAGTAAAGTCAGGTGCTAAGCTAGCTTTTGATGAATGGCACTGGCTCCCTGTTAGCATCCAGGTTTAGGTCCTGAGCCAGTGTGGTCAGATTCAATTAGCAGGCCAAAGGCAGGAAGTTCAGGTGGGTGCTGACTATCATAACTGAGCTTTCAAATCTGGTTTAGAAGGATAACAATACAGTTTAAACAAGTTCAAAATCCCACAAATGAATCACATAGGTGAGCTCACGTGTGGAGTTGTTAGATGACTGGACTATAATCATGGATACCCAGGTTTTAATCCCAAATCTACAAAGCTCGCTTAGTGACCTTGGACCGATCACATACTGTCTTAACAGCCAGACCACTCCTGCAGATGAAAAATTTGAAACCAGACACCCCTCTTTAATTGCATCCCCTCCCAAATCATATGTGTACTGTATGTCCTGCCCTGGAAGTGGAAACAAAATCACTCTTGCCAGAGATTAGCCTGGGCAACTATTTTAAATAGGTGACATAGAGTTGCTAATTGGCAGCATCCCACCCTAAAATGAGATACTTTGTCTCAATGATGGGTTTCCTGAGAACCCCTCCCCACACCTGGTTCCACTTTCCCTTACTCACTCATCTTAATTAATGGGCTATTCATATAGTTCAATAGCCTCTCCCATCCCATATTCAAGGATCATCAGAGGAACATGAACACTTTCAGTTTACACCAAGCTAGTTCATCGCACACCCTTAACTGCACTCATGCAAACTGTCATGAGTTTCTTCAGGCCTTTGCCAGTTCTTGGAAAAGCCATCAAACTTCTCTCAAAACTTTGTTTTACTCCCCCCCCCCCCACCCCAAAAGGCTGACCATATTATTGTATTGGGGACATAAATGTTAGACAGCCCAAAGATCATTTTTCCTATAACTAGACACACTCTGCCCAGCACATACATGTGTGTTATTGAGTGTCAAACACCACACCCCTACTTGCATGTAGATCTTTTCTTCACTCCAGGAAATGCCGGTTGGTTCCCTCTCTGACTTCCACAGACCTTGACCTCCAAGACTTGGTAAATATTACCCTTCCGAAATAACTTTCCCCACAACTTTATTTTTATTTTCCTCTTAGTGTGTGTGTTTCCTTGTTTGCCTTGTATGTATATTTTATTCTTTATTCTTTTTATAATAAAATACCTTATCTGTTGCACAACAGTCTGGTTTATTTGAGAATTCTCAAGAAACATCCCCATAAACATTAGTGGAGATCCTCATTACCACCTCTCACTAGTCTCTAATTTTGCTAATTCCCATAATTAATATAGAGACCCCCAATTTGGGTAATATCCCAGCCTAAACTGCCTCAAAGAGTTGTTGTGAGGATAAAATGGAGGGAAGGAGAATTAGGGATATCAGCCTCCAGGTGTCCCAGAATTACAACTCATCGCCAAACTACAGAGATCAGTATCCCTGGAGAAAACTGATGTTTTGGAGGGTGGACTCTATAGCATTGTATCCACTGGGGTCTCTTTCCTGATCAGGCTCCATCTCTGAATTTCCAAGGGTGTCCGAACCTGGATCTGGCAACTCTACCCCTTCCCATCCTCCATCAGTTTGGTGTAGTGGTTAAGTGTGTGGACTCTTATCTGGGAGAACCGGGTTCGATTCCCCACTCCTCCACTTGCACCTGCTGGAATGGCCTTGGGTCAGCCATAGCTCTGGCAGAAGTTGTCCTTGAAAGGGCAGCTGCTGGGAGAGCCCTCTCCAGCCCCACCCACCTCACAGGTTGTTTGTTGTGGGGGAGGAAGGTAAAGGAGATTGTGAGCCGCTCTGAGACTCTTCGGAGTGGAGGGCGGGATATAAATCCAATATCTTCTTCTTCATCTTCTTCATCAGTGGCCAGGAGGGACCTGGGAACTCTAAGAATGATGTAAGGTTTCAGTCTTCATTGGGGAGAAAGATGAAGTATACATGAAATACTATTTTAGTTTGAAAACTGTTATGTTAAGAAGTCAGTGGTTTGATTGATTGAATGATCTGTATTTTTATTTTTGGTTTACTGTTTGATACTAGATTTCAATCAATATTGTTAAATGTGTTATTTTTATTCTGCAGTTTGTAAACTGCCTAGTGCTGGAATCTTGAGAGGCAGCATATACATTTTCTAAGAAAATAATAAAATAGCCTGGGCTCAGTGTGCTAGAGGAACTCTTAATTCATATCTGCTTCCTCAGATACTGAGATCACTAAATGAAGTTTTGTTCTACCATTTGCAAAATATCAGAGAGAAAGGGGCAGCGGAAGACTAGAGTAGGGCCTTTTCAGTGATGGCACTTCTATTAAGGACTAGCCTATTCAGGGGGCGCCTTCAGGTCTTTTTATGTGATTTTTATCCCAGGTTCTCTAGAAACTAGGGTTCAGTTCAGGAGTTGCCCAAACCCTGAAACAAACAGTTTTTTGGGGGTTCATGCACATCCCTACTGGCAAGTCCACCTGATTCACAGGGATATTGTGAAAGGGAAGTCTCACCCCATCTCCCATGACTTTCTGGAGCAGCTTGCAAAGACATAGGGGCCATACTGGATACCCTATTATTCTTTCCATGCTTCAATAAAGTCTGTAGTGATCTATAACTCTGTCCCAGTCTTTTGCTATCTACCCTCTCCCAGCTCCTCACAGCATGCCATTCTATGCCCCCCTTCTGTGGTTTCCCTGTAGTATCTCTTGAATGGATCTGCTTCTTACGCATGTGAGCGTCTGACTCACAGAAGCTGAGATCAATGCTATCATTCATTATTTTGCCACTGGACCTCTGCTTCATTTAGCTGCAAAATGTAAACACTGTCCAGTAGCACTTTAAAGACTGATGACATATAGCTCACCATGAGCTTTCATGTGGTGCAGCTCACCTCTTCAACAAAGTGACATGTCCACCCCTCTGCAGTCTCCATCTCTTTTCTGCTCATAAACTTTGCTGGCTGCTGTATGTAGCTAGCACAAGGAGCAAGTTAGGGTTGGTCCAAATGCAGATTTAATCTCATGTCTTCCCATAGAACTGCTGGCATCTGATTACTTATGCAGGCTGTCATTTTAGAGGCATGTGAGGAATGCAAGATGGATGGAGAGTAAGGGTGCAGAATGGACAGATTTTGAAGGAGTGACAGCCAAAATTATGGATGTCCAGGGTAGCCCATTAGGTGGGCCATCCTATTCCCCTTTTGAAACTTTGTGTGGTAAAATACCAGCTCCAAAACATTTGCCTCTGACCTCTCTGTGCATGGAGATTGAATCTAGCCATGCTATCCCTAGTTCTTCCAGAGTTTGCCTGTCTATGTCAGGTTGTCTATCTGGTTTCATATTGCTGGTGCCTGGTGGTGAGTGACATCAGAACTACTTCTTAATGTCTACTGATGGTTCTGCATCTACCTTCTTGGTCCAGCAGTTAGGTTGTTGATGGAGGGGGGGGGGTTGGGAAGCTTTAAGCCTGGTCTCTCATTTTTCCTTCTTTTTCTGGGGAAAGGCATGTGCAGTGATTGGTGGTGATTCGCTGCACCTCTGTGTACCACACAGAGGAATGTCATCAAACACTACTGCCTAATTGGTACGCATATGAAGAAATTCCATTGAAAACTGACCAGTGCTGCCATTATGTTGGTGGCTGATTGCCACCACCAAATCAGAATTGAAATGCCTATGTAGCAGGGCCAAAATAAATACAGACTGGAGATGCCCATGTAGCAGAGTCAAAATAAAAACAGAATTCAAAAAAATCAACAGTGAATGTTATTAAATGGTTAAAATAAAAAAAACCCCAAATGTGGAAAATCAACAGATTAACAATTGATTTACATGCAAGCTGTATTGCCTTAGTCAAGCTAGACTCTCAAAATGTATACCAAATCCTGTCTCTTTAGAAGTTTCCCTTTTCAGAGATTTTGAAATGTCACTGGTTTATCTTTCTGGTGGCATTTTGTCTCTCTTTAGAGCAGTTGATGGTATTACTTAATAAATGCTGTAAAGTCCCATAATGTCCTGATGCAGATAACAGAGAAAGCACTGAAGAAATAAAGAACCGTGACAGAGGAGAATGTGATTTGGATCCAAATCTAGGAAGGCAATATAGTGCCAGGCTATGAACTGAATGGGATGCTGTCAGGGAGAAGGAAAGCAGACTATACTTACCTACCTCTGAGAAGGATCTACAATAATGCATTATCCAGTCTACTACTAACAGTAGGGGAGATGAACCTTGAGATTTTGATTCACAAGAACAGTTTTCCTACAGGGAGAGAGCTTTTTCAGTCACCTTGGTGTAGATAGTGGTAGAAACAGCAGCAGAGGCACCAGAGGAAAAGGGGCATTAGGGGACACAGAAGGCGAAACATACATTTCTGTGAGTAGACAGGTTTTGTTAGATTTCAGACAAATTAAATCATTATGTACGATTCCCTTATGGCGGTGGCCAAATTGAGCTCTCCCATTGGCTTAAGGGTGCATTCCATGCACTCAACAAATAATTGGCCCATCATGGCTCACTCAGCATCTCTGGCCTCCTATTAGCTGACTCCCTTGCCCCTGCCTACTGTAGGCCCAGAAGTGTTGAACAAACCACCAAAACAGTCTTACCTCAGAGACAGACACATCTCATCTCTAATACTTCTCTGTATCCTCTCTGTTAACCAGCCTTATGAAAAGCATCACTGGCAACAGACCTCTGCCACTCCATCAACAGCCCACAAAGATGGTCTCCCATTACATGCAGCCTCCAAATGCTGCAGAAATAGCCAGGGAGCCAGTGTTGCTGTAATGCAACTAGGTGGCAAGGCCTGGCTCCATTGGGAGCATTTCCTCACAGGCCATGGCTGCTGCCTTTCTTGTCACTCCCTCTCTCCCTCCTCCCCTCAGCCTTGCCCCTAGGTGTTGCTAGGCAACCAACTTCTGTCAGTAAAGGGAAAGGCTTTAGTTGAATAGAATGGGATACAGTCCACCCTCCAAAGCAGTTATTTTCTCCAGGATGGAGAGAGAGAACTGTTGTCTGGAATTCAGTTGTCATTCTAGAAAATCTCCAGGCTCCACCTGGAAGTTGGCTTCCCTAGGCCTGGCAGCACCCTCTGGATGACTTGATGCCACCTGGCTGGCATGACTTCAGTAGGCCTGGCTGCTTGCTCCTGTTCAGTAGCAGCCCCCCTCCCCATGACAGTCAGTGTGACTTAGCAGTTGCCAACTCCAGGATGGAAAATTTCTGGAAATTTGAGGGATGGAGCCTAGAGAGGGTGGGTTTAAAGGAGGGGTGAGACCTCAGACAGGTACAATGCCATAGACTCCAGCCTCCAAACCATCCATTTCCTTCCAGGGGACTGTGAGAAAAAGACCCCGAGTTCCAGAACATTGTAGTCACCCGTTTGGTTGCCAGGGTGCCTGGAGACTCAACTCACACACATCTGCTAGGAGAATGTGGGTTTTGTCTACCAGAATGAAGGGACTTATGTGTGAGTACTAACAGCCACAATGTTGCAGCAATACTCAGTGTCTCTGGAGGAGTGCTAACCAGTAGAACCAATGGGGTTCCAGTCGCTCCGTGTGATCACCATCTCGGCCGTTGCAGCGGAAGAAGGTGCGCTGCCAGGAACTGTCCAGGCAAGCGGTTTCCAGCCTTGACCATAGAATCCATATGGGAAGGCTAACATCACCAGCAGTTATCTTCCTGCAGTGCCAGACTCCATTACAGAGAAGTGAGAGGCTCACGTACTCAACAGATGTCACCTATGTATAAGGCCATCAAGCTTATCTTAGTCGTGGATCCTGCCAGACTGCCTAAGCCTTTGTCCAACGGAACTCAAGACAAAGACTGGTGCCAGTAGAGGGATGAAGAAGTGGAAGAAAATCTTCACCTAGAGCCAAGTGTCTTTGTATAGATCGGGTGTTACCTTAGGTAGCAATTTGGTCATCTATTGTCACCTTTTTAGATAAGTTTGATCGTTTTAATCACCCCCACCCCAATAATTTCTCCCATTCCTTCCCTTAATGTTCATACTGGAGCCTCCCCCTTTGGCCCATTGTTACCTGGAAGTCCAATCAGGTAACCAGGGCCAAGCCTGCTCATTGGCCAGGTATGGGCATCCAATCAGGTGCCTCCAATAAACTGGCTATTGGCTACCACACAAGTCCAGCCCTTATGGTCATTGCGGAGCCTCCCCTTTTTCTGAGGTCATGTACCAGCTGACCACCTGTCATTTGCCCCTGTACCTCCCATCCCCTAAGGGCTCAAGGTAGTCCTTATAACCTGTGACCCAGCTCCCCACAGGTGTGCATCTAGCAGTACCCCAGTTCCACTGTCTAGATACATCCCTGATTCCTGATTAGTTGAGGGTCCCTTCCCCCTAGTCCTCATTCGTTACCATTGGAGCCTTCCTAGAAGACTACGATTGGTAATTATCACCCTGTTTGTCCATCCTTATGTTATCTCTATGCATTTCTTTCTATTTTTATTAGGACTGTATGTGTGTTGTATGTATTCATTACCTTGTATGTGTGTTCTATATTTTTCTACAATAAATTTTAATTGTTTTTATTTAATTAGTGTCCTTGGTGAATTTAAGCAATAATTTCTGGAAGTGGAATCCTGTATACATAGTTTCTAGATCCTTTTTAAGCCATAGGTGCCCACCTGTCAATTCCCCAACCTCGTTTTGAGGGCATTTTGGCTTACAGGGACCATTGGTGCCAGTCTCCAAGTGAGGGCTAGAGATCACTCAGAATTACAACTGCTTTCCAGATGATAGACAGCAGCTCCCCTAGAGTGGATTTGAATGCCTTCACTTGGATGGGTGGGAAGACAGCAAGGGGGGGCATTCACCCAGAGCCTCTTTCTAGATCCCATTGTATTTCCCCCCACAATAGGCCTTATTCCTAGTTAAGATATATTTCATATTTGCACTCTTACTCTGTACATATTTGCATTATTGAAAGGAGAATAAATTGAGACAAAGCATAAGTGCACACGACTTACAGAAACTGAATATGTCAATACTTATGAAAGCTTTTTTGAAGAATACCAAGAGCTTCAGTACAAAAGAATGCCTTCAATTTATCCACTTAGAACCTAAGCCTATACAAAAAATGAATTATACTAAAATGACCCTCCTACTTGAAAGTGAAACATCTCTGTCATATTATAATGGTACTTTGAATAATGATGAAATGTACTGAGAACTTCAGTGGGAACTTAGCACATGACTGCACTCCTCATATACATGTGACATGATCCCCCTCACTGATCATCTTGATGTTTTTGCTTGAAGTTTGACAAGCAGTTTTGCACATGTTCAACACCCACATACACTACAGGGCTGTACCCAGATCATGCTTTGGCAAGTAAGACATATTTGTAACTTAGGTGCAGCAGCTTGTAGACACTTTCTGTTCCAGTGTAGTCAATAAACTACAGGTTTGTGATCACTGGTGGAGATGAATCATTAAAATATTGCTTGCAGTACTGCTTATACAGTGCCCCCTTAGCAGCTCTTTGTCATAATGCAGATGAGAACCATGTGGTTGCCAGAGAAAAAGGTCATCAACCTTTCCAGACCGAGGACTAGGGTTGCCAACTTTAGGTTGGGAAATTTGTGGCAAAGGAGGAAATTCCTGGCAACTGGGATGCCTGATGAGCATGGAGTTTGGGGAGGGGAGGATGCCACAGAATTCTGAAGCTGCTATTTTCCCCCAGAGAATCTAGAGTGTGCTCCGTTTGCCTCCCTGGGAGGAGGAGGAGGAGTTCGCCCGTTTGGGCACGCAATTTGGGGGGCGGAGCATAGCCGTGTTAACGGCTGGCTCTGCGCTCCCTTCCAGGCACTTCGACGTCGATCGGGTTGTTGCTGGCCGGCTCTGTAGGGCTTCTTTTGAAGGCTCTGTTGTCGGCGGTTGTTTCGGGCAACGGCGGTTTCAGCAGCTGTTTTGGACGCGTCGTGGGACCTGGCTTCCTTTGCAGAGACGGCTGAGTGTTTGGGGTTTTGGCTGGGGGTTTGTTAGTTGTGGGCTCTAGGAGCTCTAAGGGGTGCACAGGCTTAGAGAATTGAGAGGCAGCTTGGACGGGCAGCTTTGCCCCTTCCCAGGGTGGTGCACGGCGGCAGAGAGGCTGCAGGGCATTGTGAGTGTTTAGACCCTGCGGGGACCATCTCTGTTAGCTGTTATATCGCTGAATTTAAGGGGTACAAGCAGATAGGCGTGAAAATCCTTAGCCTGAGACCCTGAATATCCCATTTTGAGGCTCTGGGCTACTTCTCCCCCCGCCCCAACTGCTGAAAGGAGTAGATTGCTACTTCTCCCCCCCCCCCCAACTGCTGAAAGGATTAGATTGCCTGAGAGTGCTGGAGGCTCAGTGGTAGAGCATCTGCTGGGTAGGCAGATTGTCACTGGCTCAGTGCTTGCTATCTCCAACTAGAGAGGGGTTTGGGCAGGTTGTGTAAAAGGCATCAGCCTGAGCCTCGGGAGAGCTGCTGTAAGTATTTGGGGCTGATAGGGGGCCACTGCTGTTTCTTTTAACTGTGTCTCTGGGCAGAAAGGGCAATCCCCTGCTTGGAGGCAAAGAGCCATTGACTCTGACCATTCCCAGGGAGGTGGACGTTGGCAGGGTAACATCAGCAGGGCTTTGTGAACTATTAGAGCCTGCTGGGAGCATCTCGGTCATTGAGATTTAGCATATTACCAGCTATAAGGGGTTCAGGTGGGAACATGTGAGAAACCTCAGCTCGAGGCCTGCAAATCCCATTTTGAGGCTCTTGTCAGCTTCCCCCCCCCCCCCGGCTGCTGGCAAGGGGCCACTGCTGGTTCCTTTTACTGCTGTCTCTGGGGAGAATAACCGGTGGCGGCCATTTTAAGCCCCTGCTTTGTGCCTGGATAGGCATCATTAGCATCGGTGGCCATTTTGGGACTTGTTGCTGGGCAAAAGATCAGGTGGCCATTTTATCGCATTGGCGGCCATTTTGGGGCTTGTTGCTGGGCAGAAGATCAGGTGGCCATTTTATCCCTCTATTGGAGGGAGGCAAGGCATTTAGAGATATTGGCAACCACTTTGAGCCCATCTTCAGGGGTTAGGTAGGGGAGCCATTTTGTCTCCTTAAGTTTGACAGTTGGGTGGCCTTTTAAAGTCACCTCTTTGGTGGGGTGTGTGGCGGCCATCTTAGGTTTATTGAGGTAATTGTTCATATTTCTGTGGTAATATGGCTGGGGGTAAGGGCTCAGGTAAATCCAAAGGTAAGAAGCCTGCGCCTAGGCCATCTAAGTTACCTCCTAAGAGACCACCTCCCCCATTATCTTCCTCGGATGTGGAGGGTGATGCAGCGGTGGATGCTAATATTTTAAACAGGTTAAGGGCGCTGGAGGAGGTAGCGGGTGCCCCTCCTCTAAGTGGGGGGGGGGGTAGGCGGAAAGCAATCCAAGCAGGCGAGGCAGGCTAATATTCTCACCAGGCTGTCTATGCTTGAGGGCAGGTCTGGTGGAGTCGTGCCTGGCTGGGATGTCGGTCCATGTGCTCCGGATGCGGGTTCGGCAGCGGCTGGAATGTCTGGCGGCGGCTTGCCACTGGTGCCTGCTGGATTTGGAGGTAGGTTTGGTGATAATTGGCAAAGTGGGTCTGGACAGGCTTGGCCTTGAGGGCCTGCTGCAGCGACCGGGCAGGGTACTTCAGGGGTGCCTGCATCTCCTGGAGCAGGAATACCGATAAATTGGCCGTGGCCAGGTGGGCAGGGTATGCCTTGGACGTGTCCAGCTACAGGGCAGATGAACTTGGCGGGTTCTGTTATGGGGGCACCTTCTCCATATGGGATGGTGCCTTTTGCAGCCTTGCCCTTTGGGGAAGTTGCTTTGCCGCTAGGGGACCATCTGCTACCGGCCACCAGGGAGGAGATTTTAAAAGGGGAATATGTAGACATATTTTCCCTCCTGTATCGTGAGCTAGAAAAAAAGGATAAAGAAGATTTAGATGATAAGGAGAAGGAGAAGTTGAAGAAGAGGAAGGTGGACAGGACTTGGGCGAATTGGCTTCCTGGGTTCTGTATTTATGCTGGGGTGATTGCCAGGGCACAGCCGTGGCGAGAGGCGTCATTGTTCCAGTACCTGGATATTATCTATAAAGGCTATACTGCCTTTAGTGGTCCAGCCTGGCTGCAATATGACCAGGAATTCCGGATGAGGGCCGCCCTGTATCCGTCTCTTCAATGGGATCGGATCCATCAGCAGCTTTGGCTGCAGGTGATGTCCCCGGCTAGGCCCAATCTGGGGGAGCGATCTGATAGTGGTCACTTAGTAAATAAGTTGTCCACCTCTGCTTCTCCTTCATCAAATTCTCCCAGCGGTACAGCAGGGCAGGCGGTTCAACCCCGCTCACTCTGCTGGGAGTACGGAGCCCGTGGGGTATGTAATCGGGCAGCGTGCCAGTTTAGGCACGAGTGCCCCATGTGTGGGGGAGCCCACTCCTTTGATGATTGCCCTAAAGCCCGGGGGCGTAGGAATGCTAAGAAGCCCGGAGGGAGTTTTCCGGCCAAGAAAGGGGCCCAGCCCGATAAAGGTGGGACCTCTTGAGCAGTGGTTGGCAAGGTATCCTCGGAGGGCTGACCGTTTATACTTGTTAGAGGGTTTTAAGTTTGGTTTTAGGATTCCTTTTCAGAAGATAGAGGAGTTGAGGGCTAGGATTTGTACCTTCCTTCTTAAGAAGAAGGTTACTCTGCTGGAATTGCACAGTTAGTAGGGCACCTCAACTTTGCTTGCAAAGTTGTCGCTCCTGGTAGGGTTTTTCTTAGAAGACTGTGTGATGCTATGGCAGGGCTGCGCCTGCCTCAGCATAGAACTAGGGTTACCTGCAGCATGAGGGATGATTTGAGGGTTTGGCAGGAATTTTTAGAGTCTTTTAATGGAGTCTCCTTTTGGAGGGAGGATTTGAGGCTCGAGGCTAAGCTCCAAGTCATGTCTGATGCTGCTGGTTCCTTGGGCTTTGGTGTTTATTTCCGTGGACATTGGTGCACGGATAGCTGGCCCAATTCCTGGGCAAGGGTAGGGGTGAACCGGGATCTCATGTTTCTTGAGTTCTTTCCCATCTTAGTTGCGGTTTGGCTGTGGGGGAAGGATATGGCCAATCACACCGTTCACTTTTGGTGTGATAATATGGCAGTGGTCCATGTCATTAATTCCCTCTCATCCAAATCTGGGCGGGTTATGAGATTGGTGAGGGCCTTTACTCTGCATTGTTTGCGGCTTAATATTTTGTTTTTAGCCAAGCATGTTCCTGGGGTAAGTAATGGGGTGGCTGATGCTCTATCTCGTAAACAGATGGAGAGATTTCGTCAGCTGGCCCCAGAGGCAGATGGAATGCCATGGCCAATGCCCCAGGAGCTATGGCTGAGCTATGGAGAGCTGAAGCCTGCAGAGCGATAGGTCTAGCCATTGTGCCTAGCACGCGGAAGTCTTATGAACGGGCCATGCGGCAGTTTGAAGACTTTAGGGTGTATACTGCTACTTCTTTTCAGAGGCTGGGTCGGTGGCGTTCATTGGCCTACAAGGCCTATGTACGTCCTTTTATTGGGCCATGAGTAATTTTGGTAGGAACGTTATTGGTTTGGTTTGTGTCTAACTGTTTTTTCTCTTTAGATGCTGCTGTTCCTGGCCAGAGGAGCCGGAGCCGAGTTCTCATCTGTGGCCATAGTCACATGTTTTGGGCCGCGCATCAAGCATGCGGTCGGCTCTCAGCTGGGACTCAGCCAGCATGCCGTTATTGAATGGCAAGGGCGCTGGGGCCTTCAGTGGCCGGGCTTGCTGCCTTTATTGTTTGATGATAGAGCGGGTCCCCCGCCTCAGATCTTAATTCTTCACCTGGGAGGTAACGATCTGGGGCTGTTGAAGGGCAAGGCCTTAGTGTGGCAAGCCCGTGACGATTTCCAGCACATTCAGGAGCGATGGCCGGGGACCACCTTAGTGTGGTCAGCCATGCTGCCCCGCCTGGTGTGGCGTTGTGCTTTGGACCCCGCAGCTATAGAAAGGGCTAGATGTAAGGCCAATAAGGAAATTAAAAAGCTGTTGGAAAGGGGTTTGGGCCACTATTTGCCCCATCCGGATATCTTGGTAAGATGTCCTGGCCTCTACAGAGGGGATGGGGTCCATCTCTCGGAAAAGGGTAATATGCTTTTCCTGAGAGATTTGCAGCAAGGGTTGCGGGTGGCTTTGGGCCTCCCGGTGGGCGCTAAGCCCTAAGTAGAGACTTGGCCTTAGTAGTGGCAGGTTTTTGGGGTTTAGGACACTATGCGGCTAGGGGAGGACTGCGAAGCATCCCCCTTTTGGGGAATTTGGGGTCTGGCATGATCAACCTTGGGTTTGGAGACCCAGGTTTGGAGAATGCAGACTGTCCAGGAGGCTCGGCTAGAGGGTGCCTTTCCGGCGAGACGTGCGTCTGGGTTTGGGCCCTCTGGTGCGGGTCTCCCTGCTGGGCCTGCCTGGAGGGAGCTGAGTTGCTCAGCTCCGGCCGGGGGGCTGGGTCTCTCGCCCGTTAATGGCAGGGGAGTGGTCGCGGTGACCCCTAGCCCTGGCCAGGCCGCTGGTGGGGTGCCCTTGCTGTTTACACTGTTAAGTTAATAAAGTGGCCCAATTTTATTCCAATGTATTGTGTCCAACTCTTTATTCCGACCTTGGGGGGCAATCTAGAGCGTGCAGCCTGCAGCATAGCTGCTAGGCTGCTGTCGCTCCGTTTGCCTCCCTGGGAGGAGTTCACCCGTTTGGGCGCGCAATTTGGGGGGTGGAGCATAGCCGTGTTAACGGCTGGCTCTGCGCTCCCTTCCAGGCACTTCGACGTCGATCGGCCCTCCCGCCCGCCCTGTATGTTATGTAGGCTTTGCTGGTTGCCTCATTTGAGGAGCCGGGTAGGAATTTTTTACGCTCCGGCTGTTTGGCTGTTGCTGGGGTGTGTTTTTTGCCTACCCTGCATAGCACTACAGTGGATTGTGGAATTGGCTCAGGGATGGTGCCTTTAAATAGGTGGTCACTTTAGTTGGCAGGTTTTTGGGGTTTAGGACACTATGTGGCTAGGGGAGGACTGCGAAGCATCCCCCTTTTGGGGAATTTGGGGTCTGGCATGATCAACCTTGGGTTTGGAGACCCGGGTTTGGAGAATGCAGACTGTCCAGGAGGCTCGGCTAGAGGGTGCCTTTCCGGCGAGACGTGCGTCTGGGTTTGGGCCCTCTGGTGCAGGTCTCCCTGCTGGGCCTGCCTGGAGGGAGCTGAGTTGCTCAGCTCCGGCCGGGGGGCTGGGTCTCTCGCCCGTTAATGGCAGGGGAGCGGTCGCGGTGACCCCTAGCCCTGGCCAGGCCGCTGGTGGGGTGCCCTTGCTGTTTACACTGTTAAGTTAATAAAGTGGCCCAATTTTATTCCAATGTATTGTGTCCGACTCTTTATTCTGACCTTGGGGGGCAAACAGATTTCTGTAGTCAGGAGATCAGATGCAATATTCTCTATACTGAATTCTCTCTACTGTCACCACCTTGTCTCCTTCTTTTCCAGTTAATGTGCATGCAAGGAGATGCACAAGAAGATGCAATTTTGCCCTCTGCATATGAGCATGAGAAATAGATTCTTCTAAAAAGCAGCAAAAAAAATGGCAGCTCTACTCCACAGGGTCCTACAATATGATGTGTGGAGCTCTGCCACCCATAGCTCCTGGGGGCTTTATGTTTCCAGGGTTTTAGCCCATGGTTTGAAGACCACTAGCTGAAGGAATGCAAAGCCCCCCCAATCCCCCCCCCAAAAAACAAAACTACAATTCCCATTAGGTAGTGTGAAAACGAGCATGCATGAATTGCATGCATGAATTAATCCTTATCAGGAAAGTCTGTCTGTCCTTCCTAGTGATTGATGATGATGATGATAGAACTATGGTTCTATTCTGGAGGAAAGCTGATGAATAGAGGGGGTGGGGGGAAGTGTGAGGCCCATAGAACAAGACAGGCCTCAAACAAAGTAATAAAGTGATTATTTTAATAAAATTAAAGCTGCTAAACCCCACCACATTTCCCCAGCTTCAAGCTTTCTCTTGCCTCCCCTGCTGAATCTCATAACCTTTCTTCCTTTATTAATATCATCTCCCCTACCCACAACTCCTGGGGGCTTTAAGTTTTCTTTCCAGTAAGGTCCAAATTAAACATGATGCTAACAAGAAAAAGAACTCCCCCACAGGACTTTGCACTCATAGCACAGCATGTTATTTCACCCAGGCAACTGTCTGCACAAAGCAACTATGCGTGCTTAGCTAGGAGCTCAGAGACAGGTGGGTGCTGCACTGCTGTGATAACTGAGCTAGTAAGTCTATTTTAGAGAAGGAAAAGGCCAATTTCAATAAATGCCAAATCCTACAGATGAGCCAACAGGGTGTAGTGGTTAGAATGGTTAGTAGTGGATAGAGTGTTTGGACTATAATCTGGGAGACTCTGGATTGAATCCTCACTCTGCTAAGGAAACTTGCTGGGTGACCTTGGGCCAGCCACACATGCTCACCTTAACATCTCCCATTGGGTTGTTTTAAGGATAACATGGAGAAGGGAAGAATGTTGTGAACCAATTTGGATCCCCACTGAGGAGAAAAAGAAGTATAGATGAAGGAAATAAATACATTATTTTGTTTCACAAGAGTCAATTTTAAATTGCTCAGACTTACCAGAAGGAAGGAAGGAACTTCCCCACTTAAGATAAATGGTTGAATGGCAACAATGATGAACTGCAGGGTCGAGGAAGCACAGAAAGTTTCCAGCACCATTATTGGACAACAGTTTATGGGTGGGCAAACCTTTACTTACATATCAGAAGAAGTCCAAGTCCAAGCCTGCACCTACCAATCTCTTCTATCCTCAGGGCTTTTTTTGAGCAGGAACGCACAGTTCTGGCCGGCTTGGCATAAGGGGGTGTGGCCTACTATGCAAATGAGTTCCTGCTGGGCTTCTTCTACAAAAAAAGCCCTGTGGGGTTATCCTACTTCTTCTTCTTTATTTCAGATGGCCTACTGAGAAGTATAATTTCTCCACATATAGCTGGTTTAGATTGGGTTCTGTACCACTCCTTAGAACCATTCCATTTAGCAATCTAGTCTTCTCCAGAGGATTCATTCTAAATATGTACTACTGAAATTGTTGAACTTGGAGCAGCACCCTGAAGCAAAGAAAGAAAGGGAGGTACCCTTTTTCTCCTTAACTCATTTTGCTCTCCATTGTTGGGGGGGGGGATTTTGTTTTACTTTGTTATTTTCCTCCTGAAGGTTCACTATCTGTGATAACTTAGATTAATCTTCCTAGTCTTGAACCTATGTAAATTAATGCGCTGTTTTCCCAGTGCACCTGCAATGACATTGGCTAACCCAGTGCTGTCCTAAGCAGAGTTGGCTGTAATGGACTTATAAGGGTCATCTGCTTACAATAACACTGCAAGCCTTTCAGTAGCTAAGGAAAACTGAGGTCAAAGAATTAGATTCCCTTCTAGAAATGCTTTGGGTCGAAATAGAGTAAGTAAGTAAGTAAAAGTAAAATTTTATTTATATCCCGCCCTCCCCCGCCAAGCAGGCTCAGGGCGGCTAACAACAGCAAAACAACAATACATTTAACAAAACATTAAATTAACCCCAAACCGATTAATACATTTGTTAAAACAGTTACTAAGTCTAAAAACATTAAGTTAGATCTGACAGTACCGTTCTTAATCGACGCTATGCCTGTCAGTTTGTGTAATGATGGCGGATCTCCAGACTGGACCATTTTGATGTTTCTTTGTGGACTTGGTCAGCCGTTCATGAATGCCTGTTTGAAAAGGGTGGTCTTGCAGGCCCTGCGGAACTGATCAAGGTTCCGCAGGGCCCGCACCTCCTCTGGGAGTTGATTCCACAAGGAAGGGGTCGCGGTAGAGAAGGCCCGTGCATAGGTAGTCCGAAGTTTAACTTCTTTTGGCCCAGGGGTGGTCAATCTGTTTTTACCTACTGACCTCAGTGCTCTCTGGGGCTCATACGGGGAGAGACGGTCCCTCAGGTAGGTCGGTCCTCGGCCATATAGGGCTTTAAAGGTAATCACCAGCACTTTGTACTGGACCCGGTATACAATCGGCAGCCAGTGCAGTTCGCGCAGCCCTGGCCGTATATGCTCCCATCTTGGGAGGCCAAGCAGCAGCCTGGCCGCCGCGTTCTGCACTAGCTGCAATCTCCGGGTCCGGCACAGAGGCAGCCCCATGTAGAGGGCGTTACAGTAGTCCAATCTTGAGGTGACCGTCGCATGGATCACCGTTGCTAGGTCCCGGCGCTCTAGGAAAGGGGCCAACTGCCTCGCCCGCTTCACATGAAAGAATGCTGACTTGGCAGTGGCTGTTATCTGGGCCTCCATTGATAATGAAGGCTCCAGTAAAACACCCAAGCTCTTTACCCGCTGCGCCGCCTTCAGCGGCGCACCGTCAAAGGTCGGGAGAGATATTTCCCTCCCCAGAGCGCCACGACCCACACAGAGAACCTCTGTCTTCGCTGGGTTCAGCTTCAGCCCACTCAGCCTAAGCCATGTTGCAACAGCCTGTAGGGCCTGATCTAGGCTCCCCGGGGCAGAGGCGGGCCGGCCGTCCATTAGCAGATAGAGCTGGGTGTCATCTGCATATTGATGGCAACCCAGCCCAAACCTCCGGACAATCTGGGCAAGAGGGCGCATATAGATGTTAAATAACATCGGGGAGAGAACTGCTCCCTGGGGCACCCCACAATCTAGTGTGCGCCTCTGGGATCGTTCACCCCCAATTGCCACCCTTTGTCCCCGACCCATGAGTCGGGGACATGTTTTATGGAATTGATTGTTTTTATGATACTGTAAGCCACTTGCGGAGAGGGCGGGATATAAATGCAAAGTAATAAATAAATAAATAATAATGAGGAAGGAGGAAAGCCATTGTAAGGCCAACCCCCTAACCCCTATGTCGGCGAGGCGGTGGATCAGCAGCCGATGGTCGACTGTGTCAAATTCAGCCGACAGATCTAATAACATCAGCACTGCCACACCGCCTCGATCCAGTTGCCGTTGGAGGTCATCTACTAAGGCGACCAGAACCGTCTCCGTCCCGTGGCCTGGCCGAAAACCAGACTGGCATGGATCTAAAAGGCCTAAAAGGAAATTTAACTATGGGGGTTTGTTATCATCCACGAAATCAAAAGATAGAGAATGGTTATAATATGATGGAAGGATTAAAGATAGAAGCTAAACATAAAAACTGTGTCATAATAGGTGATTTTAACTACCCACAGATTGATTGGGTCAATATGTGTTCAGGTCGAGAGAAAGAGACTGAGTTTCGAGATGCTCTCAATGACTGTGCTATGGAGAAGATGGTCACAGAACCTACCAGGGGTGGGGCGATTCTAGATTTGGTCCTAAGTAATGCCCAAGACTTGGTGAGAGATGTAAAAGTGATCGCACCGCTTGGGAGAAATGACCATAACGTTATTGATTTCACCATTTGTATAAATAGGGAGTTGCCCCAAAAGACCAGCACAACCACGTTTAACTTTAAAAGGGATAAATTCTCTGAGATGAGGAAGCATGTGAAGAGGAAACTGAAAGGAAAGGTAAATACAGTAAAAACCCTTGGGGAAGCTAGGAGGCTATTTTAAACTACAATCCTAGAAGCTCAGATAAAATATATACCACAAGTTAGGAAAGGCACAAACAGGTATAAGAAAAGGCCTACATGGTTAACAAACAAAGAAATGGAAACTGTAAAAGGTAAGAAGGACTCCTTTAAGTGGTGGAAAGCTAGTCCAAGTGAGATTAATAAAAGGGAACACAGGCTGTGACAAATCAAATGCAAGACTGTGATCAGGCAGGCAAAAAGGGACTATGAGGAGCATATTGCAAAAAACATAAAGACCAACAATAAACATTTCTTCAAATAAATTAGAAGCAGGAAACCAGCCAGGGAGGCAGTGGGACCCTTGGATGACCAAGGGGTAAAAGGATTACTGAAGGAGGATAGGGAAACAGTTGAGAAGCTGAATGCATTTTTTGCCTCAGTCTTCACTATGGAAGATGAGAAGTGTTTGCCTGCTCCAGAACCGCTAATTTTGGAAGGGGTGTTGAAAGACCTGAGTCACATTGAGGTGGCAACAGAGGAGGTTCTACAACTGATTGACGAAATAAAAACTAATAAGTCACCAGGTCCGGATGGCATACATCCAAGAGTTCTGAAAGAACTAAAAGTTGAACTTGTGGCTCTCCTGACAAAAATATGTAATCTTTCATTGAAATCTGCCTCCATTCCTGAGGACTGGAAGGTAGCAAATGTCACCCCCATATTTAAAAAGGGTTCCAGAGGAGATCAGGGAAATTACAGGCTAGTCAGTCTGACTTCAATACCGGGAAAGTTGGTAGAAAGCATTATCAAGGACAGAATAAGTAGGCACATCGATGAACACAAGTTATTGAGGAATACTCAGCGTGGGTTCTGTAAGGGAAGATCTTGCCTCACTAACCTGTTACAGTTCTTTGAGGGGGTGAACAAACATGTGGACAAAGGGGACCCAATAGATGTTGCTTACCTTGACTTCCAGAAAGCTTTTGATAAAGTTCCTCATCAAAGGCTCCTTAGTAAGCTTGAGAGTCACGGAGTAAAAGGACAGGTCCTCTTGTGGATCAAAAACTGGCTAATTAATAGGAAGCAGAGAGTGAGTATAAATGGGCAGTCTTCACAGTGGAAGACGGTAGGCAGTGGGGTGCCACAGGGCTCAGTACTGGGTCCCATGCTCTTTAACTTGTTCATTAATGATCTGGAGTTGGGAGTGAGCAGTGAAGTGGCAGATGACACTAAATTATTCAGGGTGGTGAGAACCAGAGAGTATTGTGAGGCACTCCAAAGGGATCTGTTGAGGCTGGGTGAGTAGCCGTCAACATGGCAGATGAGGTTCAATGTGGCCAAGTGCAAAGTAATGCAGATTGGGGCCAAGAATCCCAGCTACAAGTACAAGTTGATGGGGTGTGAACTGGCAGAGACTGACCAAGAGAGAGATCTTGGGGTCGTGGTAGACAACTCACTGAAAATGTCAAGACAGTGTGCGATTGCAATAAAAAAGTCCAACGCCATGCTGGGAATTATTAGGAAGGGAATTTAAAACAAATCAGCCAGTATCATAGTGCCCCTGTATAAATCAATGGTGCGGTCTCATTTGGAATACTGTGTACAATTCTGGTCACCGCACCTCAAAAAGGGTATTATAACATTGGAAAAAGTGCAGAAAAGGGCAACTAGAATGATTAAAGGTTTGGAACACTTTCCCTATGGAGAAAGGTTAAAACGCTTTGGGCTCTTTAGCTTGGAGAAACGTCGACTGCAGGGTGACATGATAGAGGTTTACAAGATTATGCACGGGATGGAGAAAGTAGAGAAAGAAGTACTTTTCTCCCTTTCTCACAATACAAAAACTCGTGGGCATTCAATAAAATTGATGAGCAGTCAGGTTAAAACAGATAAAAGGAAGTACTTCTTCACCCAAAGGGTGATTAACATGTGGAATTCACTGCCACAGGAGGTGGTGGCGGCTACAAGCATAGCCAGCTTTAAGAGGGGATTGGATAAAAATATGGAGCAGAGGTCCATCAGTGGCTATTAACCACAGTATTATATATATGTGTGTGTGTGTGTATGTATATGTGTGTGTGTATATATGTATATATACACACACATATATTGGCCACGGTGTGACACAGAGTGTTGGACTGGATGGGCCATTGGCCTGATCCAACTTGGCTTCTCTTACGTTCTTAAAACCTTGGCTACTTTCATTTTCAGCATATACCTGGAACAGTAGTTGGTGCATTAGTTTGGACAAAATATTATCAGACTGCTCACTGGAAGGACCATGGGTTGAGAACTAGTTCAATGAGAAGTCCAAAATGAGGAATAGTATTATTTGATGATTTCAAAATAATTATTATTGATTACTATTTTTCTTTTAAATTTAGAAATTAAATTCTGAAGAGCAAATAAATATTCAAGAGCAAATAAATATTCAAGTTAAGTTCTAGTTTATTGGTTAAAAAAAAAAAGACCCTCCCTGAACTGGTGTTTGGGTTGAGGTTCTAGATTTACTCTATGGTTTTAGCTCCAAACCATCTTTAGTCTCACAAGTGAAACATAAAAGTATTAGAATGACAAACTGTTCATATTTCATTAAAATGCAAAATCCACTATGCAAAATAAAATGTCTTGATTTGGTTTTATGCAGCCCTATTATCATAGAGAACCAGTACAGTGTGATGGTTAAGTATGCAGACTCTAATCTGGGTTTAATTCCCCACTATTCCACCTGCACTTGCTGCTTTGACATTGGGTCAGTCATAACTCTCTCAGAGCTGTTTCTTTCACGAGCAGTTCTTGGAGAGCTCTCTCAGTCCCACCTACCTCACAGGGTATCTGTTATGGGAAGGGGAAAGGAAAGGAGCAGCTCTGAGACTCCAAGGCCGTTTTTGCACTAGCGTTTACTCCGGCGTAGCACCCCATTTACCTCCGGATCTTTTCCTGGTTTTCGCACCTGTTGCTCCGGCGCTGTGGTTTGCTCCGGTGCTGCAGGGGTTTCACGCCGGAGTATCTTGATCCACCTGCTTCCGGAGTTTTTGAAAACCTCCGGATCCACTCCGCGGAGTTTGCTGTGGGAAATCCATCCATGCCGGATCGACTGCTTTGTGGGCGTCACCCTCTCCCTTTCCGTCCTCCCACCCCATCCACCCCCTTGGCCAATCATCAGCCCTTCGCGGCGCTTCCCAAAAGTGCCCGCCCGGCCATTTTTTTTTTAAACTTCATATTTCTTGCGTAATAGCGATATTATTGCTTTTCCGCTGTTGCGTTATTTCGTTAGTTTGTTAGGTCCCCGTTGCAGCTGCAAGCGCCAGCCAGGGAGGGGGAAGAGCGCAGAGGAAATCCCAGCTTCGCCACCCGGGAGGGAGCGAGGCTGGGGAGGGAAGAATCTGCCACACACACACACACTAGTGCTGGGAGGCTTAAATGTAAAAGCTTTCTCCAGTTTGAACAACGTGTAGTGTGTCGCCATAACCATTTCGTTATGGCGCAACCATTTCGTTATAACGAAATAGCGTTAGTCCACGCAGCCAGCGGAGGCGACTGGGGACACCCAGACGACTCCGCAGAGCGCGCTGAGCACCCACCAATCACCATCAGTGGCGGGAAGTTGACATCCAGATTCTCCACTGTGAATGCTTCTGTTAACACATAAAGGGCTGTGGAGGATGCTACAACTGCAGCCAATCCATAAGCAGAAGCGGCACACGTGACGCTCTTGTTACGTTGTTACGTCGTTACGCAACCAGACTTGCGCTTAAAAAAAAAATGATTGACAGGGCATCGAACTCAAGTCGATGCTAGTGCGAAAACGATTTGAGCCGGGGCTTCATGGAAAGTGACTCCACTAAAGAGGCAATGTGCAAAAACGAGAAAAATGATCTGGACATAATTGCGCCGCGGAATAAGGGGAGCAAACGCTAAGTGCGAAAACGACCCAAGTGAAGGGTGGGGTATAAATCCAATCTCCTCCTCCTTCACAGAATTCACAACAGGCTCAAAGGCACCCTTATGTTACTAATTCCATCATCCATTCACAGATTTTCTGAGCCAAAATTTCTAACACATATATTATTTGTTTAAATCTTTTACTCCACTTTCCCAAAACTGCTCAAAGCAGCTAACAAAAAAATCCTAATAAAAGCACACACAATCCTAATTAAAAGACACAAAAATCCTAATAAAAAGACACAATGAATCACCTAATAATCCAGTTTAAAATGAATAAATATATACAAACCATGTTCCCACATTTCCTAGAATGTCTGCACCATCTTACCCTTCTCTCAGTTACACATCTTCCAGATACATACCGGAAGGATGGTTAGTTAGTGCTGAAACAGAAAGTAGGACATGGTGAAAGACTCCTGTTGCCTGATAAGCATCACTGACAATAAGGAACACGGAGGAGGTAAGAGCACACACACACAGCTATACACACACAATGGAGGAAAACTGCTACATACTCCATCAACAACCCTAACAAGAATAAGGAGAGTGGAGGAGGTTACAGAGAGAGCTGACTATCACTGGAAGCTTATCATCTGCCTTCCAGATCTAAAGTTCTGTGCCACGCTCTAGTTCTGTCAATTACAGACAGAAAAGAGCACATGGGGAACTGCTCTTCCAACCAACTGATGATAATACAGATAAACAAACTATGTGGAAAAGTCCCTTTTCTTTAACTAAGCATAGGGATCAAACAAATGGAGGGTTGAAGATGAGGTAATGTCTGAGAGGCACTCATCTCCCATCTGACACTACCTATGGGAAACAGCTCAAGGAACAGGGTTTGCAGACCAACCATAATACAATTTTAGGATATCCACAATGCATCATCATGTGTTATTCTGGAGGGAAAATGGCTGTGTAAACCCACCACAAGTCTTCTCAAGTGCACGTGATATAGCAATATGTGAAGCTAATTCGGTTGGTATGAGTCTGGTTGGTAGATGTCCTGGAAACCCTATGTGTTCTGCCTCATGTACTATGATGTAATTGAATTAAACAGGACACTTAAAAAGAATAATAGTAATCCCAGTTCATTTATCACATTTATATCCTGGCATTGTCCCAAGTTCAGTACAACATAGAGTGGATTTATCTCACTGTATCCTCAGAACTATCCTCAGAATAGTGTGACATAAATTTAGTCAACAGATGGTAATTTCATGCTCAAGAGGAGATTTGAATACAGGTCTCACTGGTCGATGTGTAACATTCTTGGGCCAGAAGGCAAATGATGCATTTTTTGGTCTGAAAGTATGTGATATAATTCTACAGCAGAAGTTAAGCGGTTTGAAGTTGCAAAGTGCCTGAATGGAATCCTATGTAAGCAGCTTTGAGAAAGAGAGAGAGAGAGAGACTATAATGAAATAAATATGTCTAATGTTACACTGACACTCCTTAATGGAATTTGCACTCCCTTGTAAATTATGCAGCTATTTAATCAACAACCATGCCTTCTTCCTAAAGTGGAATAGAGCTGATATGGCATTTGAGATCTTGGCAAATGGAAACTCTATTTTTAAAAGCATGGCTGTGGCCCCTCCTATCCTGAATGTATTTATTTAGCACTTCCCATTTTTGCAAGCCAGATAGTGCCAGTGCATATATGATCTTCTGTGGCAGACATAAGCAGCAGAATTTACAGCATGGACATCCTAGCAACATTTCTGAGTATGCATTAAACCATTGAAGCAGTTTTGCAGAAGCTTCTTGGATATGCCCTAAAGCAGGAAATGGAGCAAAGATCCAACAACAGGATATCAGCCAGTGATTACTATCTCTTAATATATTAATATATCCACTTTGAGAGTCACTGCTCTGCCAAATTAATTCCTGCATGATATAGCAAAAACCACCAGAGGGAACCAGAAGTCTTTGTGTAGTTTATTCTGCTGGTGGCTCTTATGGACAAAGTTCTCATGATGGGTAAGGAATGTCATTTCCCCATTTCCTTGTTCTATCACTCACTTTAACAAAGCCACCATTGACAGTCTAAAAGACAGCCATGTATCAATTGTCCACATTGCAAATATTACACACCAGAAGAGAGTCCATTGCCCAGTGGATCTTATAACTGACAAGGCCTTTTGGGTGGCAATGAAGAACAATAGCAGTTATCACCAAAGAGACATTTAAAAGCATGTTTAGACCTGCAGATCAACTCACTGCACCTTCTCCCACAGTTTCCCAATAAAAGTCTCACCAAAGGCTGGGAGTCATGGAGATGAGGAAGGAATATTGTCCGCTTTTCACATTGGCAGTAGGTGATAAGCAAAAGGAAGCACTGCCACTATTTGCTCTGTTTCTGCTGTTCCTCCTCTTACTCACAGAGGAAGGAGAGAGTGTAAGTCTCAACTCTAAAGTTCCACTGTCTGAGGGGTGCCCTTGTATACGGGGCAAAGGGGATCCTCCACTGGTCTCTTGACTTAATTGTAGAATACAGATGGAGATATTAAGAATCCTTTCCCTGATGAAAAACTATGGCTTTGTGCTTCCCATTGCTACTGGTAAAAAGTAAAGCTTTGGGAAAGGGAAGGGGCAGCTAAAAATGGGGCAGGCTCATTTCATAACTGAAATAAACTTTCATTTGGATCACTAAAAAAATTCCAAGGGGGGTGGGAGGATCGTTTATTAACTTTTCTACAAATTTGGCAACCTCATAAGATTAACCATCGCAGTATTCATGTGTAAATAGTTATAAATAATGTGTATTTTGCAGCACAATCCTAAGCAGTCAGGTAGAAGTTCAGTATGTACTCCACAACCCAGTCATATATAGGGACTGCAGTCATGCCAGCCATAAAATCCTACTTGAACCAGTGGGTCAAAGTGCCTGACTTTTTTTTTTTAAGTAAAAAAAGCTTCTGGACCAGAGTGCTGGCTCTGAGTAACTTAGAAAGATACCTTAATAATAGGTTAAGTTGACTTCAATGAATTTTGAAAGCTATAATTCTGCTTATGATGGCACTGTTAGTGTGTCTTTCATGTATTTCCATGGGTTGATTAACATTTTTTGTAAATGTCAAAGATTTCTGTGGGTGTGAAGGAGATTTCTATCCCGCCAAGGCAGGCTCGGGGTGGGTTACAGGGATAAGTATAGTACAATATCATAATAAAAGCATAAAAATCACAGTGAAGACAGTATACAAATAATAAACAATGATGGCGATATCCTGAGTCTATGCAATAGTATTCAAATCAAATGCAGCTCTACTCACTGTACCTCATTCCTTGACTGAAGTATGCATGCATACAAAAGCTTACATTCTGAATAAAACTATGTTGGTCTTAAAGGTGATACTAGACTCCTACTTTGATCTATTCAAATCAAAGTTCATTCGTAATAGTATAGCTCATATGGGGAGGTCTGGGCCAATGAATACAACTATACAGCAGCTTACAGACAATTTACAACAAATTCAGCAGGTTTGCAGCAGGAGGGCCTGATCATGTCATATGTCCATTGCCTCAATTCAGAGTCTCAGTTAATTAAAAGCCTGGTGGAAGACCTCCTTCTTACAGGCCATGAGGAACTGTAGTAAGCCTCACAGGGCCTGTTCTCCATGGGGAGCTCATTCCACCAGGTCGGGGCCAGAGCCAAGAAGGTCCTGGCCCTAGTCAAAGCCAGATGAACCTCTTAAAGCCCTTCTGTGGACATATGGGGACAGGCAGTCTCAATATGGGCATGAGAGCCAGTTTGCTGTGGTGGTTAAGTGCAGAGACTCTTATCTGGGAGAACCAGGTTTGATTCCCCACTCCTCCACATACAACTGCTGGTGTGACCTTGGGTCAGTCACAGTTCTCTCAGAGCTGTTCTGCATAAGAGCAGTACTTGGAAAGCTCTCTCAGCCCCACCTGTCTCACAGGGTGTCTGTTGTGGGAAGGGGAAGGAGACTGTAAGCCGCTCTAAGACTCCAAATGAAGGGTGGGGGTATAAAAACAATATCTTCTTTTTCTTTTGCACACATGCATCATACAGGTAGAATCTTCAGAAAGCTAGGACTTTTCAGAGCTTTCTATTGATTATACATTTATTATTCTCTAAAGCAGGGGTGTCAAACTCATTTGTTATGAGGGCCAGATCTAACATAAATGAGACCTTGTTGGGCCGAGCTATATTGGGCCAGGCCATTTGTGTACCTATTAGGTACCTATTAGGTGTACCTATTAGGTACATCTGTGTAGAGATTAGGCAGCAGAGATAGAAACTTTATAAATTACACAGACAAACACAATTTTAAGGCTTTTTAAAACTTAAAATAAAACATGCTTAAAATATTAGCACTCGTTGGTCTGAAAGGTGCTTTCTTTGTATCTCTCCCATTGGACCCAGGGAACTGGGCAAAGGAAGCTCTGGCACTTTCCTTCCTTCTCTGAGGGCCAGAAGGGGGAGGAGCCTCAGACAGCAGAAGGAAGAGAGGCTTGATTCAGTAGCTCTGCTATGTGATTGAGAGAGCCTGGCAAAGCAAGCTCCCCCTCACCCCATCCTCCCCAGGGGAGGAGCCTCAGTCAGTGGAGAAAATAGAGACTTTGCTCTTTAGCTCTTGTGCAACTGAACAAGTCTTGCAAAGCAAGCTGTGATGAAGAAGGAAGCAAGAGAGGGGGAGAAGGAAGAAGATGCTCAGGGGTCTGATATGAGCCCTCCGAGGGCCTGATTTGGCCCAGGGGCACATGTTTGACACCCCTGCTCTAAAGGGTCTCAATATTTTGGACTGAGGAATAGCACTATTAAAGCAAAAAACATTTGGAAGCCCTAAACTTCATAGAGTTTGGGATGACTGCTTTTTGTACAGCTTCAAGCCTGCCCAATAACACAGCTTCATCCATAGATCAAACAAAGGAAGGAAAATGAAAGGAAGACCTCTTTCAAATAGATAGGATCAGAAAGGATTGCTGTCAAACTCTCATTTTACCCAGCAGTGTCATTCTGCCAAAGGTCAGGGGCAAGGTATGAGGTAAAGCCATTGCTTGTCACTTCTTCCTATTCTATCCTGAAAGCAAGCAAGCAGTTATGCAGCTTGCAGGCTAACCTTACAGGAAGCCTTAATATTATAAACTATTGTCTTGGCAGGGGCCAGGGGGTGGGGGGTGGGGGGTGGGGGGGAGAGTCACAGGCAGTTCCTAGTTGTAAGTTATTATGGAAGTTGCTGTTGCAGCAAACATAATTGTTTTTTGCCTGGTTGACTAGATTTAGCAGCAAAATCATCTTCTCATAGGCCTAATTATATGCTATATCTTCCCCTTTCCTACTTAGTGAAAGTAATAAGATACCTCAACCTGAAGGAGCAGAAAAGACATGGACTTCATTTACACAACAAAATATACTACAACAAAATACATTTTTACATTAGCAAATCATGCAAAATGATTGCAAGGTACAGGCCTCCCCTTATAATTTTTAAAACATATGTAACAGAAATAGTAATCCCACTTTAAACTACACAAAAAATTACTTTAAAGGTGTAGACTGCATGAAGATGCAGAAGTGATGACTAGATTCTAATGAGATGTGGTGTTAATGGGAAAGGAAATGCAAGCACCAGTGTCAGACCAAAATTTGCACTTAGGCTGCTTAATTTGGACTTGACAAGATGCTTGAGGCATATAGTAAGGCAATGCAGAACTTGTTTGCTTCTCTTTGTCCCAGAGAAAACTGGGCCAGAGGAACAACTGAGTAGTAAATGGGAGAGTGGTGTGTACAGACGAATGAGTGTAGCTTTTGTTCTGTACTGTACTGGGATCTGTGCTTTGTCTCTGATTCTGGGACAGACCCCTTACATCTGGGAGTCTGTTAATTAAAACACCATTATATATCTAAAACTCTTTATTTACAGTTTTACATACCCATAATCTATCTTGAAAATCCCTTGGACTGCAAGAAGATCAAATCAGTCAGTCCTAAGGGAAATTAACCCTGACTGTTCCCTGGAAGGCCAGATGCTGAAGCTCAAATACTTTGGCCACCAAGTGAGAAGGGAGCACTCACTAGAGAAGATCCTGATGCTGGGAAAGACAGAAGGCAAACGAATAAGGGGGTGGCAAAAGATGAGATGGTTAGACAACATTATTGATGTAATAATATGAATTTGAGTGGACTTTGGAGGATGGTGGAAGACAGGAGGGCCTGGTGTGATTTGATCCATGGGGTTGCAAAGAGTCGGACTTGGCTGTGTGACTGAACAACAAAATCTATCCAAAAATGCACAAGTCTGTGTATTGTGTCTTGCAATTTGGTCCCTGAATTTACAACACAGTGCGAGTGCACGCATGCAGAGGTGAACAGTGGAAAACCGCAGGTCACCGGACGTAAGGATGAAAATGCACTCCGTCTATGAAGATCTGTGGTGGGAAGTTTAACTGGCCAGGATTGGACCTGGCCAGGTAAAGGGGTTGTTCTGAGAGATGTATATAATTGGGGACCCGGACCCGCAATGTTGTCTTTGTGATGTACTCGCCAATAAAGCATGTTGCCTTCTAAACGTCTCAGAACTCAGTACATTACACTGGCTGCAAGGATGGGATCCTAGCCGGGTCTGTGGGCAGTTAGTTTCCCCTGTTGCTGCCAGAGCAACCACTGCTGCTGGAGTGACTGCCGTCGTCATGGCAACCCCGAGCAGGATGACGGGCCACATCGCAGAGTTCGACCCCACCGAACCCGAAAGTTGGGAGACTTACGCAGAGTGTGTCAACTGCTACCTACAGGCGAATGTGATTACGGACGACAGCCGGAAGCGAGACATGCTCCATACGGATTTTGGGATGGGCCACCGTGAGGGTAGAGTTCAATAATTTTAAAGGGGCACTGGACATACTCGTGGTCAAGTGCCAGTTCACCACATTACTGGGTCTGGCCTGGTTCAGACCTCTGGGCATACAGATAGTCAGGGTACAGCAGATACAAACGCATAATTTTGAAAATGTGTGCTGGAAATTCCCAGAGGTATTTGATGGGACCCTGGGGTGCTACAAGGAACCTCCCATCACCTTACAGCTCGATCCCCATGTGAGACCAATAAGGCTGAAGGCCAGGCGAGTTCTGTTCACTTTAAAACCAAAAATCAAAGAGGAACTGGACCGCCTCATGGCCCAGGGAGTGCTAGAGCTGGTTTCCTATGCTGCATGGGAGACCCCCATAGTCACTTCGGTGAAGCCAAATGGGGACGTACGCATATGCGCAGACTATAAATGCACAATAAATAAAATGCTCCAAGAAAACCCATACCCCGTCCCAGTGGTCAGCCATGTCCTTGCATCTCTGGCCGGCTCTAAGGTTTTCAGGAAGCTGGACCTGGCCCAAGCATACCAGCAGCTCCCAGTGGACACTGAGACGGCTGAGGCCCAAACAAAAGCGACACATGGGGGGCTTTCAAGGTGCGGCGGTTACAATTTGGGGTTAGCGTGGCTCCGGAAGAGCACAATGGACTCTCTCCTCAAAGGGATTCCCAGAGTACAACCCTTTTTTTATTATGTTTTGATTGCCGCCCTGGATGCCGAGGAGTTCAGCTGCCATCTGCGAGAGGTACTCCGCCGCTTCCAGACTGCAGGACTTAAGGTGAAATGAGAGAAGTGCTCTCTTGGGGTGCCAACGGTGGAGTTCTTGGGATTTGCAATGGACGCTGCGGGAATACACCCGATGGCCGACAAGACCAGGGAAATAGTCCACGCCCCGGCCCCCATATGCAAGGCGGAGTTACAAAGTTTCTTGGGACTCTTGAACTTTTATCATTCATTTTTGCCCCACAAAGCCGCCCTCACAGAACCCCTACATAGGCTCTCGATAAACACGCCCTGTGAGTCTGACAAAAAAAGCAGGCTGCTGCTTTTCAGGTGATCAAGGACATCCTGGTTTCCAATGCTGTGCTCCACCATTTTGATGAGTCCCTTCCAGTGATTCTAACCTGCGACGCTTCCGCATACAGGGTGGGTGCAGTCCTGGGTCACCAACTTCCAGATGGGAGGGAAGTCCCTGTGGCCTACTGCTCTCGGACCCTGACCCCCGCAGAGTGTAACTATGCCCAAATCAACTAGGAGGCATTGGTAATCGTGGCGGGCATGTACAAATTCAATGACTACCTGTACGACAGGCATTTCATGATTGCCACAGACCACAAGCTGCTACTGGGCCTCCTCGTCCCGGACCGCCAGACGCTGCAAATCCTGTCACAGTGCTTCCTGCGGTGGAACCAGTTCCTCAATTCATACAAGTATAAGCTAGTTCACCATCCCGGCAAAGCAATGCGACATGCAGACACCTTTAGCTGCCTTCTGCTGCCCTTAATGGACCCCGACTCAACCCCTGCCCACCACGTGATGCTACTAGAGACTCTACCGGAGAGCCCCTCCAAGCCACTGAGGTAGCTCAGGCCACAGGCAGAGATTGCATCCTCGCACGCATTTTGGACTGGGTGGGGAGGGGGTGGCCCACAGGCAAACTGGACGCTGATTTCAGGCCATTTACATTCCGCCGGGATGAACTGTCCATACACCAGGGGTGCATTCTCTGGGGAAGCAGGGTGGTGGTTTCCTCCCCAGTTCGGAAGCAAGTGCTCAAAGCCTTGCACAAGATGCACCTGGGGATAGTGCGTATGAAGGCCCTGGTGCGTAGTTATGTCTGGTGGCCGGGGATGGGTTAGAAGGTGCCAACCCTGCCAAGAATCCCAGCCGATCTGCCCAGCGCCCCATCCACAGCTGGGAGTCCAATCATGTGCCGTGGTCCTGGCTATACCTAGACTTCGCAGGGCCATACCAGGGCCAAATATTCTTTATCCTGGTGGACGCCTACACGAAATGGTTGGAGGTGATTCCTGTAGCTTCAACCTCCACCGCGGCCACGGTCAGAGCCCAATGGAGGGTCTTTTGAACCCATGGGATCCTTGAGATCTTAATCACGGACAACAGTACCGCTTTTACCTCCCAGGGCTTCCAGGAGTTTCTGAATAGGTGCCTCATCTGGCCATACGGTCTGCTCTCTTTCATCCAGCCACCAATGGCTAAGCAGAGCGCATGGTGTGCACTACCAAGGAGGCCCCCAGAGTGGCTGCAGGCACCAGACAACTCTCTTCTGGCTTCGCCCCACAACAAGGAACCAGCGGCCCCTGCAGCAACAGCAGCCGCTCTGGCTCCCCAGATCAAACCTAGGAGGTCGAGCAGGGAACGAAGGCCACCAGCTTATTTGAAAGACTATGTTTCTTGAACTGGGGGGGAGGAGTGTTGTGTCTCACAATTCGGTCCCTGAATTTACAACACAGTGCGATTGCACACGTGCAGAGGTGACCAGTGGGAAACTGCAGGTTGTCGGACATAAGGACGAAAATGCACTTCGCCTATGAAGATCTGTGGTGGGAAGTTGAAAACTTCTGGGGTTGGAAAATGCCGAGCTGAACTGCTTCTCAGAAGGGGAGCAGGCTGGAACTTCTGTTCGGGGTAGTGGAAGACAATCTAATGCCTACTGTCTGCTTTTCTCAGTCAAAGATCAGTCCAAGATATGCACAGGAAACTTTGAGGAGATTTACCTTGGCTAAAAGAGAGTCCCGAGGGGAGGGGGGCTCCTTTGAGGCTTTGAGAGGTCTCCAGAGACGAGTTGCATTTTCATCATCTGCAGAAGTTTCCAGAGTCATTTATTTGACATAAGCTCGACAGGATCCTAATCTTCTTTGATACTGCTAAACATCTAAAGCTATACAAGACTGGTGTTGATCTGGATAACTACAGATAAGGTACAGATTGCTATCTTTCATTCTGGGACTAATTAAAGTTAAACAACATGAAATCATAAGGTGGGAAATTGACATCTCGAAAGCTTGGAAGAAGAAGGGGAGAAGGGGCAAAATTTGGACTTTGTAAATTTAAAGGACAGTGCTAAAAAGTGGAAAGGAATTTATTGTTTTGTCTACTTGTGGTTTTGGAGGAAAAAGCCCCATCATCATAGATTTACAGCTCCCACAGCCAACACAGGAAATACGTCAAGTATCGTGAGATCTCTCTACCAGTGAAAACGGGATTTGGTGGCAAGCAAAGCAGGAAGTATCGGATGGAAAAGGGAAATCATTGAAGCAGCCACCCTAGGACTATAATATCATAGAAAAACATCGGCGGCCACTGCTAGGAGGCTAAAATTTAAATAAAATTTTTAAAGTGTTTGGAACATTAAAAATTGGTGGAGCCGACAGAGGTGACGATTATAAGGTAAAGATTATTGAACATTACTGTTAATAACCACTTTAGAAGCCTCTAGAGGAAAAAGGGGAAAAAAATTAAAGTGAAGCAAAAAGTCGTGTCTGCCATTTTGGAAAAAATAAAAACTTTAAAAATTAATATATGAGCCCAGGAGGCTCTGAGGACAGCGAAATTAGGCTTATTGGAAAGAGCAAGCCTCACTCTTTTAAATCTGATAGTTGAAATTTAATTTGGTGAGGTCAAAATTTTTGGTGTTTTTACATGTCAGACCACAAGCAAACCCGTGCAAGGACTGCTTCACTGGAGAAAATGCAGGACCAATTAGATGCAATGGAAGCCAGGATAATGAAAGGGATGATAACTGCTTCCAAAAAAGAAGTTAGAAAAGATATTGAAGAGCTAAAAAAAAGATATAGAGGATCTCAGAAATGAGACTGTGGTGACATCAAAAAAAGTGCAAGAGGTGGAAGGGAGAGTGAAAGTACATGATTCCACCTTGTTAAAAATACAAGAAAAAGTGGCAATTCATGACTGCAAATTGATGGAGACCCAGATGCGTCTGAGAGGAGTACCTGAGGATGAAGAAACTGATTTGAAAGAATATATAATAAAAATAATTGCACAATTTTTGGAGGAAGATCCTGAAGGGACTAGAAACATGTATGACTATACATATAAAGTGAACTCACTATATACAAAAAATAATAGTCTACCACATCAAGAGATGTGGTTATAAGATATATGACAAAAGAAATGGTGGGAAAAATCATGAATAAAAACTTTGAAAAGACATTGATAGTGGAAGGCAGCAGAGTAAGAATTATGAAGGAGTTGCCAAGATAAGTGATAAATGACAGAAGAGCATATAAGAAATTGACAGAAAAATTACGGGACAATGAAATGAGGTATAGATGCATAATACCTGAAGGTTTAAGCTTTGAGCTACAAGGAAAAAGGATTACAATTACAATCACACAGGAATTGTTTGGATTTTATGAAGAACATAAGAATTTGCACCATGATGGATTACAAATTATTATCTTGAAATGTAAATGGACTAAATTCACCACAAAAAAGAAGGGCAACGTTTCATTGGATTAAAAAGCAAAATTGTAATATAGTTTGTTTACAAGAAGTACATATCAAACAAAAGGATTACAAATTTTTATGGAATAAGCAATTGGGCCTAGAATTTCATTCATTGGCTGAACAGAAGAAAAGGGCAGTGATTTTTTTATATTAAACAAGAATTGGACCCGAAATTAGTGTTTAAAGATAAAGATGGAAGATTTGTAGCGGTAGAAATAATATTAAATGCAAAAAAAAAAAAATGTTGTTACTGGGACTGTATGCACCAAATGGAGTAAAGGATGCTTTTTTAAAAGACATTATACAACAATTTGATGAAGTGATAATGGGGGACTTTAATGGAACAATTAAGAACTCACTGGATAAGTCTGGGGGGGGGGAATAATAAGGAAGGAAAATTGGCAAAGTCTTTTTTTGAATTGGTCAAACAAGAAAATTTGGAGGATATATGGAAGAAATTTAATCCTGAAGTGCGGGACTATACTTTTTTCAGCAAGACATAAAACTTTTTCCAGAATTGACATGTTGTGGGGTACTAAAGATTTAGGCCTTATAAAAGAAAATAGAGATTTTACCTAAAATAGGGGCTGATCATAACCCAATAATGTCGATTACAAAATTGTCTAAAAAGTCAAGAAGATGGAGATTGAATAAAGATTTACTACAGAATAAATAGTGACATCTCTAGAAAATGAAACTAAAGCTTTCTTCCAAATAAACAATAAAGAAGATATAGAATTTCAGACGGTGTGTGATGCTTATAAAGCAGTAATGAGAGGAATACTGATTACATTGAATAATAAAGACAAGAGGGCAAAAGAAAAACAGATGCTGGACATTCAAAATGAAATAAAGAAAAAAGAAGGGGAACTGAGAAAAAGGCCAGGGAAAAAGAAAATTATGAGGGAGATTACAATATTACAAACACAAATGAGACATTTGCTAAATAAAGAACTGGAATGGAATCTGAAAAGATTGCAGCAGAAATCTTTTGAGGGAGCAAATAAACCTGGAAAATATTTGGCCTGGCAACTGAAAAAAAAGAGAGAAAGTAAAATTATTAATAAAATTGTGGTGGAGGGAAGAGAGGTGGTAGATCAAGAAGGAATAAAAAGAGAATTCTTTAAGTATTATGCCAAATTATTTAAGGGTGTTAAAATAAAGAAAGAAAAGATGGAAGAATATTTACAAAAGATTAAAATAGAACCCTTAACAGAAAATATGGGAAAAGTTTTGAATGATCCAATTGAAAAAATAGAAATTGAAGCAGCAATTAATGCAATGAAAAATGAAAAAGCACCTGGGCCAGATGGATATACAGCTAAATTTTTTAAAACCTTCAAAGAGGAGTTAATACCAAAACTTCAGAAATTGATGAACATGATAAGAATAAAAGGGAAAATACCAAATATGTGGAAGGAAGCTGTTATTTCGTTGATTCCAAAGGAAGATAGAGATGTCACGAATGTAAAAAATTATAGACCAATCTCACTATTAAATAATGACTATAAAATATACACAAGAATCTTGGCAGAACAACTTAAACAATATTTGACAAATTTTATAAAGGATCAAGCGGGGTTTCTCCCCAAAAGGCAAATAAGAGACAATATTAGAACTGTTGTAAATATTGTAGAATATTATGAAAGATATCCAGAAAAGGAAGTAGCATTATTCTTTGCGGATGCAGAGAAAGCGTTTGATAATTTAAATTGGGACTTTATGTTTGCAGTAATGGAGAAAATGGAGTTTGGGGAAAACTTTATAAGGATGATAAAAGCAATATATACTGAACAACGTGCAAGGCTATGTATAAATGCTGATCTTTAGCATGATAATTAGCAAAGGTACAAGACAAGGCTTTCCGCTTTCCCCACTGTTGTTTATAATGACTCTTGAAATCTTACTGATGCAAATCCAATAAGATAAAAAAATAGAAGGATTAAAAGTAAAATGATTTATTTACAAATATAGAGCATTTGCAGATGATATAATGTTTATAAATGAAAATCCTATACAAGTCACACCTTTGTTGTTAGCTAATACAAGAATATGGGGAATTGGTGGGACTTTGTATTAATAAAGAAAAATCAAAACTTCTACGTAAAAATATGCAAGTAAATAAGCAAAAAGAATTGCAGAGGCTAACGGGTTGTGAAGTTACCTCTAAGGTAATATTTGGGTGTGGAGATAACAATGAAGAATATTGATTTGTTCAAAAATATTTATGAGAAGCTATGGCATAAAATGGATGAAGATACGTTAAAATGGAATAAACTTAATTTGTCATTGCTGGGCAGAATAGCTGCAATTAAAATGAATATTCTACCAAGAATAATGTATTTGTTTCAAACTATCCTGATTGTAAAAGGCAGTAAACAATTTAATAGATGGCAAATAAAAATTTCAAACTTTGTGTGGGCTGGGAAGAAACCAAGGATTAAAATGAAAATTTTAACAGATGCAAAAGAGAGAGGCGGATTCCAATTACCAGATTTGAAATTATATCATGAAGCAGTTTGTTAAGTGTGGATAAAAGAATGGATGATGCTGGTAAACAAAAAACTCTTAGCATTGGAAGGTCATGGAAATAAATTTGGCTGGCACGCTTATATGTATTATGGGGGGGGAAAGATGGGTGTTTTCTTCTCTCACCATTATATAAGAAATAATTTGCTAAATACATGGATGAAATATAAGAAAAATGGAGATGAGAGAAAACCGTTATGGATAGTGCCAGCAGAAGTAATAAAAATAACAGCTGAGATGGGGGAAGAAAAGTGGTTGTCATATAATCAACTATTAAAAATACAAAATGGCAGAATTGAATTAAAAACTGCTGAAGAGCTGAATAATAAATATGATTGGTTCCAAATGCAACAAATAAAGAGCTTGGTGGATAATGATATTAAAAAGGAAGGAATAAGAAAAGAGCAAACAGAAATGGAAAGAGTTCTGCTTGGAGACAATGAAAAATTAATTTCAAAACTATATAAATTACTTTTAAAATGGTCTACGGAAGATGAAGTAGTGAAATCTCAAATGATTAAGTGAGCAATAAATGTAAATAAAGAAATACAGATGGAAACTTGGGAATATTTGTGGAAGAACTCTATGAAGCTTTCGACGTGTCATAGTATTAAAGAGAACTGTTTTAAAATGATGTATACATGGTATATGACTCCTAAAAAGTTGGCAAAGATGAACAATAAGATGCCAGACAGATGTTGGAAATGTAAAACATGAAGGTTCTTTCTACTATATATGGTGGACTTGTGAAAGAGCAAAAAAGTATTGGCAGATGATTCAACAAGAAATTTCTAGGATCTTGGGATATGAATTTAAGAAAATTGCAGAGACTTTTCTGTTGGGATTACAAATGGAAAAATTTCCAAAAGAAGATAGAACTATAATTTGGTACTTGCTTTCAGCTGCTAGGACATTATATGCGCAGTTGTGGAAGCAAGAAAAAATACCAGAGAAATGGGATTGGATTGTAAAAGTTATGACATGGAGTGAAATATACAAATTAACAAGAATTTTAAGAGACTATGACTTAGAAGTTTTTAAGATGGAGTGGAAAATATTCAGAAGATATGTAGAGAAAGAGTGGAAAATAAAAGGACATTGGACAATTTTTGATAATGATTAAGTCTTAGAATGAAGAGGAATGTAAATTTTTGTTTTTATTAGCTAAGGGTACTTTTTAATATTAGTATTATAAGTAAATAATACCGGCGGGGGTCAAGTAACGGGGGGAGGGGTGGTTAGAAAGTAATATATGGGATAGATAAAAAGAAGTTATTAATGATGCAGGAATCAGATATTGTTACCATATGTTACTAAATAAAAATTGTTTTAACCAAAGATCTGTGGTGGGAAGTTTAACTGACCAGGATTGGACCTGGCCAGGTAAGGGGGTTGTTCCGGGAGATGTATATAATCGGGGACCTGGACCCGCCATATTGTCTTTGTGATGTACTCACCAATAAAGCATGTTGCCTTCTAAACGTCTCAGAACTCAGTACATTACACCGTGTGTGGTGGAAGCTC
Source organism: Heteronotia binoei (assembly GCF_032191835.1). Taxonomy (NCBI): domain Eukaryota; kingdom Metazoa; phylum Chordata; class Lepidosauria; order Squamata; family Gekkonidae; genus Heteronotia; species Heteronotia binoei. Next base: position 70,143,980 of record NC_083228.1, on the reverse strand, counting down.
CAGGCCTCCCAGCAATCAGTATAACTAGGGATTGCAAAACCCTCCACAAGGCAGCCTCGGCCTAAAACTGAAAGCCACCAGGTGGGCCATGGGAGAGGAAAGCCTAACCACTGAATCACGTGCTTGGTGGCAGGGCTAAGCCCCCAATATGCAGAAGAAACTGTTGAAGATGGTGACAGAACTGGCAGCAGGGATCTTCTGCATTCCCCCATGTGCAAATGTCAATCCCTGTAGCCATCCAGTACAGCACCTTTGGAGCTGTGGGCTGAGTGGAGAAGCATGTGACCTCACCTTGGAACCCTGTGCAGGCATAAATGCAATTATGGTCAACCCCCAATTTACCAGTGAAGCTGCTGCTGAAATGAAGAGGTTCTGCTTGACTGCTGCAGATGAGGTTGTTCCACCATGCTAAAGCCATGATTGGAGCAGCTCCCCCTGCCTGCTCCAGCCCGAACAGCTTCCTGTTCCCTCCCTTGCATCAATTGCTTGTGGACTAGATAAGAGTCCTAAGTAGACCATACGTTTAACACCCCTGATACAAAGTATATGGTACAGACCTCCTCCACTGGTCAAGGCGGTCAAGGACATCCTGACAGACATCACTCGTTCACAAATAAAGGCCCTTATGTTGCAGAAATATGAGTTTTGACTTACCATACTGTATGTCTTCACAGCAAATGGGATAGAAACTTAGTTTTCTTTTTTTTTTTTTAAATGAAAACAGGAAATTCAGATTTTAAATGAAAACTGGGAACCTGTTAACCTATTATACATAATGTTATATTCAACGTAGCTGTAACCAGTTGCCAATTTATAAAATAACCAGCAGTAGAGAATGGAAAGGACTGCCTGGGGACAGGGCCTGGGAAAATGGCTGTCATGTCAACAGCAAAATCTCAACTTCCCCACCCACATGGCATGCATCCAGGCTTTACTGAGATCTTTCCCAAATTTCTGCAGCAAAGTAGGTTTCAGGAAGATCAGAGAAAAGCCAGGGAAACACTGAGAGGTTCATGAAAGCACCACAGTACTCTAGGGAAAATTGCGGGGGAGGGGATGCTTCCTAATAGCTTTAAACACAGGGCAAATAACCCATGGAAATGGCCAGTAAATAAATCTCTAGGTAGAGAGACAAGGCCAATGATTCAGGATAAACACAACCAAGGGTAATATTTTCCTTCAACAGTGGGTCTGTGGGGGAAAAAACATATTTTCTTGAACCAAACTGTAATTCACATTCTTTAATAGCAACTTAATAAAAGCAGTATTGGCACCATTGCATTCTTACCAGCAAGATCACAGTTATCCTAGACATAACAATCAGCTCACTAAAACTTCATGACCTGTGTTTGAAATTCTTTTTACATGATTCATAGTTGAAACAGAGTCATAATTCATCCTTCACCCTTTTTACTGCTGGTCATTACCATGAACACACACCAAAGAATCTCTACATTTTCATCCACTAGGGGAAGACTTGAAACAGAGTGACTTGGTGGCATTTACTGTACATTTTGCTTATGGCTTTCTTACTTACTTACAGAATTGTTTGGATGGATTTAAAATTGAATAGTGGGAGAATTAGGGACTGGGGTGGAATGGGGGCTTAAGACAGAGTTATGCCAAGGGGAATAGCAAACTAATGTTTCTGGCTGCCTTTGCAGAAAGTGGTTATGTTATGAAATATGTAAGATCCCTCAAAAGCTTCTATTACAATGTTACTTCCTAAAATTTTAATCATCTTCAAACCCTCTAAGTCACTATGAGGGCTTCAAAGCTTCAAAATAATTTATGTTGTGGCCCAGCAATAATAGTACAATAGCTATTTTGTTTTGTCTGCATGTGTAATGAAGTTGAAGTTCAAAAACAGGCCCATTCCTGGTGGTTTTTTTTTCCTTTCCTTTATTGCTGTAAGAAAGTGTTAAGACAAACTAGCGTGATGTATGGAATGAGGAAGCTTTACAATAAGAATCACAGAAGGAGATTTTTGACAGTGATCCAGCATCTAGTCTAATCTCCTGCTATGTGTCCCCAAAGGATTCCTAATAGAATAGGCCACCACAACCATGCATACCATAGAAATAATAGAACAGACAAAACCAGGCTGTATCCACATGACAATGGGCGTTTTCGCACTGACCTTCAAGTGGCGCGAGCACCCTCTTCACACCGGAGGATCTGCCCGGATTTCGCACAAGAAGCGCCGGCGCACCCAAAAGAGCCGGCGACTTCCGTCGCGAAACCCGCTCAAACGGAAACCGCCAAGAAGCAGGAAAACGTTTGAGCGGGTTTCGCGACGGAAGTCGCCGGCTCTTTTGGGTGCGCCGGCGCTTCTTGTGCGAAATCCGGGCAGATCCTCCGGTGTGAAGAGGGTGCTCGCGCCACTTGAAGGTCAGTGCGAAAACGCCCAATGATTCTGTTGTGAACCCACTGCAACCACAAAGAGTCCTATGACCTTCCTTAGTCCTCCCCTCATAGTTGCCCTTTATTAGCCATGAGAGCTTTTTTGGGTTTGTTTTGTTTTGTTTTGTAACTGATAGTTGTTGTACCATTATGATGTACTAATGCCACAGCAATATAGCAAGTAGCTAAAGGCCAAAAGCCCTCCAATGGTTTGGCAGGGGAAAAGGCAGCTTCAAAAGGGTGACGACAGTAAAATGGTATCACTGTGGACAGAAGTATAAAAAACGTGCACCCTCCTATCCTGTTTGGGAGAGATCTGGGCAAAGCAGCAGAAAACCTAGTAAGTGGATGACTCAAGAGATGTTCTGTGGATATACCCAAAAACACTACTCCAGTCTGAAAACCAAGGTGCAACATGAAGGACACCTTATATTACTAGTAGCCTGGTAACCAAGTCATGTTCAGCTTCTTCCCCTAATCATTTATTTTGGCCACAAAATATATAGCTTGCAACATTCAAAACTTCCTCTGTCTAACCCATACTATTGATTTTATTTCCACAAAGTTTATGTCATCCCTAGGTTATGTAGGTATTTTCCTTCAGTCCCACTTTCCTCCTGGCCATCAATTCATTTTCTTTGTCCTCTTTGTCTTTATGCTGCATGCTTCCCTCTTAGGTCTCTGCTTCTAAGAAAGCACACTTTATATACACAAACCAAAATGAAACAAAAATTCAGCTTGACTTTAAAAAAAAAATCTGTCAATATGCACAAAATCTGTCAATATGCACAAATACCTGTAAGGTGCTTTTTCCATTAAATTCCTGGATGAAAATAATCCAAAACTATGCCCCCAAATAATTGTTTTTGCCTTTTGACTATCTCTTCCAAAAAAACACCTGAAACTATAGATGAACTTCTGAGCGTAACAAAAAGATCCACAAATCTAGGCTCCCTATCTGTCTTGACACTGATTAAAAGGAGAAAAAAATATTTTACACTTATTCTTATTTCATTTATATGTTTCTGATTCTAGCAATTCATAGATACTAACTTATATTGGGTTATGGAAACTAGAGAGGGTTCTGATAATATCACTGATTCCCCATTCATTTCTTTGAAGCCAAATATGGAAATGAAGCATCAGCTGTACTATGGAAAGAAAGAACTTTTGCTGGGTCTGAATACTCTACTGAGAAAACTGAATAAACATGTGACTCTGTTCCCACCTTTTAACATAATGTTTCTAATATTAATTAGCTCAGGATAGTAATTAATAAAGACATAACAGAAAAGTGAACACTGAATTAGAGTTGCCAAGTTCAATTCAAGAAACATTTGGAGACTTTGGGGTGGACCCAGGAGCAAGTTGTGACAAGCATAATTGAACTCCAAAGGGAGTTCTGGCTATCACATTTAAAGGGACCACACTCCTTTTAAATGCCTTCCCTCCGTTTGGAATAATGAAGGATTGGGGCACCTTCTTTTGGGGCTCATAAAATTGTACCCCCTAGTCCAATATTTTTGAAACTTGGAGGGTATTTTGAGGAGTGCCATCAGATGCAATGCTAATTTGGTGCCTCTACCTAACCCCCCCCCCCAAAAAAAACAGGCCCCCAGAGCCCCAGATACCTATTGATCAATTTTGCATTATACCCTATGGGAATTGGTCTCCATAGGGGGAAATGGAGTGCCCAGCAGACATCCCCCCCCACACACACTTTCTGATGACCCTGAAGCAGTGGGAGGGCCTCCAAACCAGGGGTTCCCCTGCCTCCATCTGCGGAATGGCAACCCTACACTGAACACTAGGGATGGGCATGAACAGAACCACTAACTGTTGTTTGAGCATCCCACAAACCCTCCCCAAACCTATAACCTCCATAGGTTTGGGGAGGATTTATACTTAAGTGACTTTGGAGCTCACCTCTGGGTTGGACCATCCTGACTGAGCTCTTATAGGCCTTCAGAGCCCACCTCTAGGTGGAGCCTGCTATATAAGGGCATATAAGGCCTATGAAAGCCTCTGGGAGTTCAGTTGGGCTGGCCCAGCCCAGAGGTAGACTCTGAAGCCATTTAAAAACACCAATGGAGGAGTTCATTGGGAGTTCAGGGTTCATGAAAACCCCAAGCCACAAACCTCCATTTTCCCAGTTCATGCCCATGCTTTCTGAACACAATTATACACTGTAGTTAGTTCCACTGTATTTGGACACAGTTAATAACATAGACTGCAATAATACACATTTTCCTGATTAAAAAATTATATTCAAAGTACAGTCTGCAAAATTTCTTTCACAATTTCAAAGTAGGCTACATTAAATATCTCAAAGATCTCTTGGACTCTGAAAATAATCAATGTGGTTCTTTGCTTCTCTGTCAATTCTTGGAACAGGATTTGAGAACTATATTCCTAATACTTAGAAGCCTCTTCATAATCACCAGTAATGGCCACTATAAGCTCTTTTTGCTATACTCTAATCATAAGGGCTCTCTAAGTTTCTAAAACAGATTTGTTAAAGTATCTCCTTTCCTTCCTCTTTCATCACACCAAGATTGTATTTTGCCAAAACATGGCTCCCTTTTGATATCAGTTATTTGCCTTGTCCAGGAAATTCAATAAAGGCCTTGTCAGGTAGAGTCTTCCACCTATTATATTTATTTTACGAGTGTGAAAAAGTCTATAACTCCTGGCCAGCAATGGAAAGGAAGTGTTAGGGAGTCAAGCTTCTCTTTGCTCTAAGACACATAATCAAATAGGCAATAAAGATCATCCACATTGAGTGTTTCAGCATTACAGCCACTTTTTTTTTTTTTACAGAAAGCAATTATTAACTCAAAGTTCAGATCAATAAGGGGTAGATTTCATTCCTAAGCAGCTAATAATAGCTGAGATTTGAAAGGCATTTTGATATTTGATTGTTTTACTATTTAGATGGTGCAAAATTGATGAAGTGTGCTTAGGGCACACGAAAGCTTACATTCTGAGTAAAACTTTGTTGGTCTTAAAGGTGAACTTGACTCCTATTTTGTTCTACTGCTTCAGACCAACACAGCTGCCCACTTGGATCTATGGTGCAAAACGGTAGGCTGTCACATTACACAATGAGTACCATCATATTTTATTTGAGAATCCAAGTCACAGAGTAGAATTTTAGGCTGGACAAACAGAAACTAAGACACAAAAATTAAAAGGTATTTTGGAAACACTGTTAATATCCCATGTTAGGCACTTCTGTTTTGGGCCGTTAAAAACTAGGGTTGCCAAGTCCAATTCAAGAAATATCTGGGGACTTTGGGGGCGGAGCCAGGAGACTATGGGGTGGAGCCAGGAGACATTGGGGGTGGAGCCAGGAACAAGAGTGTAACAAGCATAATTGAACTCCAAGGGAGTTCTGGCCATCACATTTAAAGGGACAGCACACCTTTTAAAATGCCTTTCTTCCATAGGAAATAATGAAGAATAGGGGCACCATCTTTTGGGGCTCATAGAATTGGACCCCCTGGTCCAATCATTTTGAAACTTGGGGGGTATTTTGGGAAGAGGAACTAGATGCAATACTAAAAATTGGGTGCCTCTGCCTCAAAAAATAGCCCCCTCAGAGCCCCCAATACCCGCAGATCAATTCCCCATTATTCCCTATGGGAATCGTTCTCCATAGGGAATAATAGAGTGCCCAGTAGACATTTCCCTCCCCCCCACTTTCTAATGTGGGGAGAGGGCCTCCAAACCAGGGAATCCCCTGCCCCCTCCCTCTCTCACACACACAAATACTTACTGGGTCTTGTTCCTGCAGAACTTTACTTGATCTGAAAACTAAAGCAAAACTAAGGGAGGGGCCGTTCTCCGAAGCCCTTCCTGTTTCCTGCTTCCTGCTCAACCTTAAAGGCACATATTTTAAAAACGGACCTGCAGGAGCTCTAAACTACATGGTGATTGTGGGAAGCTTGTAAAAACTGGGGATCCCCCACTGGGACCTGGGGATTGGGAAGCCTATTAAAAACAGAGTTTTGTTTTGGTTTTAATGAGAATGTAATGTTTGGTTTATTTCCATGCATTCAGCAAACCTTGTGGTCAGAAGTGAGTATTTAAATAGGATGTGAAATTACTTCTCAGCTTTGCATTAATTAAATCTTCAACATGCATTCATGTTAAACTGTATTATGGACACCCATTTGCTACCACACACCACAAATAAAGATGCCAGACAAGGGGGGGTAAGTTATTATTTACACCTGAAGTGCAATTTATTAACTTTATTTTATCATTGGGGGCTCCCTAAGAAACTATGTAATGGATTTTTCAGTGTCTGATCAGAAACAGACTCATTTAAATCTTGGAGCAGCAGCACTGTACTCCCCACATCTAAATACCTCCGGGTGCTTGCTGGTCTTTCCATCAATTTCAGTTTATTTAGATGAGTGTTACATCTGTTTAGGAATGCACTGCTAGGTATTAATCATGTTTGTCTCTTAGATGGACCTAACCAGAATAAACCAGGCCTATTTAACTGGCTCTTATGCAAGCTGCGTTAAGCAAGTGAAAAGAAAAAGGTACTTATCTGTGCAAATTTGAAAAGACCCCCCTCCCCCCCCCCCACAATTACTTCTTATCTTGGAGCTGACCAACTAATTCCACATTTTTTTAATGAATGAAAGGGCAGCTTTAGGAAGAAAATAGTTGGCTCCAATGTGTGGGAGCTATTAAAAACCTGTCATTGCTCTGTTCAAATTGGTTAACTAACTGTTCAGCAATTGTGCTTGCCGATCACATTGTTTATTAAACTTCCTGATCTACCACTATGGTTTTGTAAAATACTTTGTTCTCCTATGAAATATATGGAGCAGAAATTTTGATTCAGTTATGAATCCCTTCTGAGATTTTTTTTAAAGGTCAGTTGTGTTATTTTATGATGGCTGAGTGAACATTTTTGTCAGTTCTTCATACCCTTTGTTTTTCTGCTTCTAAGCATATACCAAGAAATGATGCTTGGGTGCCAGGCTTTCTGCTTGGGCCCCCCTCCCAAAACAGCATGAGTCTGTGCTGATTTTCATATTGATCCTGCTAGTCCAACCTCCAATGGTAAACTAGAAGAGATCAACCAGGTTACTGCTAGCAAAATTTGAATTAGTGATTTCCCCATACCTCTTTTTGGCAAACCAGCTCAGCAACAATCTGGACACAGCTTCACTTATTTCCATTTTTTTCTTACCGTATATCATTCTGAAAGGCTAATTGGCCACAAAAGACAAGTGAGAAAAAGAGATGTTTTTCCTACAGTTCTCTCACTGAAAGTATAAATATCTAATACATTTTACCCTGTCACTAGAGAGTCAAAAATGGTATCTGTTCAGCACTTGATAATAACTTTGTAATTCAATTCTTGCCAAGATTGGCTTGGGGGATTCATCTTCTTTTAGCCTCAGCAGTCTAACAAATTCCTTACCATATATCAAAGAGAAGCTAAAGTTACTTCCCTATTTTCTAAAGATCCTCTTGTTTAAAATGTGTAACAATTCATTTCAGAACACTGAACCTTGGTCTGGACTTTAAAAGGTCAAAGTATAAGGTATTACAAGTAGGAAAAATGAAGTTCGTCAATGTACTAATTTTTGTTCTGTAAGTAGTCTAGAGCTTCTCTTGAATATCAGTATGATAGTCAGCAAGGTTTGGTAATATAAAGGAAGGATCTGAAAGGGTAAAAAAAGGAAGCGGCACCACCCCAATTATGGAATTCACAAAGGGACATTCATTAATTCATCCTCTCATGAGAAGTTATTCATCTGTCCCATTTATTTCATCTCAAGTCAGTGGAGGAGAAGCACCACTGTTCCCATATGAAAGACATATCCAATTCTGACAAACAAACTTTCTTCAGGGATTCAGAGGCATTCTGTGTGTCCCATATATTATTGAAACATATTTTCCATCTGCCAACACCATGACTTCCTCTGACCACTACTACACAACTTATGCTCCTTTGCTCAGCCAGAATTCTTCACTCTTCCTGAAAACCTAATCAGGAACATGGAACAGAGTATGTAATACCTTTGGTGGTGTTTGTAGTGTGTTTCATTATGGCAGATGGAAGAAGATAAGGTGGCATTATGTATTGAATTCAGGGGGTTTGCACTGAGGATATCTATTTTTACCAGTCTGTGAACTTTGGCTTTCAAATAATACAAGTTTATGGATTCTAATAACAAACAAAACAAAAGAGTTTTTAGTAAGAAGTCTTCACTAAATACAATGCAATAACTTTGGCATCCCAATGGACAGAGGCATGCCAAATGGAGCATATGCTTCTCTAGTCACATCAGGAGGCAAAGATGTTACACAAACATTACTGGCTTGCTCACACAAGATGCCGGAGGCCTGGACTGCTGCCTTGGTTCATTTAGGTATAAAGTCCCCTTCAGTTGTGCTGGCAACAGCATCTTTTAATTACAGAGAATTCAAACATTTTGTTTTTCAGGCTGTCTGGCACCTCAAAGTGCCACCCCCCCTCCTGCATATGGCAGTGGTCCATAAATCCAAAATTCCTCAGAGGCAATAGCCTCTTTAAGAATATCAGGGCTACAACATCTTCCTTTACCCTGAGGCTCTAACCTTGACCCAGACTTCCTTCCAATACCGAAATCCATTTGACAATAAAAATGCTTCATTAACTCCCAGTTCCACAGAGCTCCAGAGAAACTGCCAGCAAGCACATGTTTGCTTTATGGATAAGCTATGAATTTTATCTATTTTTAATTATTTTTTCTTGAGCTGTTCCAATCCTCTGCCATAGCTTCTGTGTTATATCAAGCAGATGATTTTCCCAGATGTGATTCTGTAGTGTCACTTTGATTGGCAAGTTTTACATCAGCCTCCAGCAAATGCCCATAGGGATGAAAGGTCTCAAATGCTGATAAATAGTAATTTTTAAGCTTGCCAGACTCCACACCATCTCATTTGGCTCCCTCTGCCAAAATATACATATCAAGCTCAGTCAATCAAATGTGATCAACTTTTAAAAGACAGGTTCTAAGCCTCTGATATGGATTTATCCCAATAACTTTGAAAATTAAGAAGTTTGAAAAACAATTATCTTTCATTGCCTGGAGGTGATTCTTAGGTCCAAACCGAACAAATTGTGTCAGGTTCCCAAACATGCCTGGAACCAACTTGGATCAAGACTACAGTACTGAAGGTGAACAGGCTTCCCCTCTGCCTTCCCTCCACACCGTTTTCCTGACTCAAACCAGAGTAGCTATTTGCCTCCTTGGCTGGTGACACATACACTAAATTCTATGAACTGGAGTGACTCATAGTGAAATATATCATTTACTTTGAACCTTAGTCTGCAAGGGTAACCATGGAAATGACTGTTTGTCAGGCTTATGTGATCTGGTCCATACATAATAGCAGTGTGGTAAAATTTACACTGGCTGCCTATCTGCCTTTAGGTATAAATAATTCAGACTATTAGTTCTTAATGTTAAGGTCAAAAAGGACTTGGAGCTGGGGTACTTGATAGACGGCCTCCACCCATATTGTCCAACAAACCAGTTACGATCTTCTCAAGCCCTGTTCTATGTGTCTTTGCCTTCAGAAGTGAAGCTAGCAGCAACCACAGACAAAATTGTCATGGTGGAATCCTTACCACTTGAGTGTCTGCCTTAAAATCCTTTAAGTGCTAGGGCAAAACATTTCTTTTTTATTTAGGCTTGTAACTAAGGTCTTTTTGAGCTGTTTTGTTGTTTCTTCTGTTTATCAATATGATTGAACGTGCTAAATGTTTGTTTTATGCTGTTTTATACCCTAGTTTGCTTTTAATTACTTGCTTTTAACGGCCTTCTTTGATTCTTTTAGTTGTAAGTAATACATTGTGTGAACAAAACATAGGATGTTTCTATTATTACAGCAGATACTTTCTCAATGTTAACAAGATGGAATCTCCGGCAGCCGGCCACATTGCGGCTCGCCTGACGGGGAACTTTTGCCGCCTTGGAGGCAAAGAGCGGACATTGCATGCCCATCTGGGTGCGTTTTTGTGGGGGTGGGGCTTGAACATACTAAAGGCCAAGCCTCCGCCTCCTTTCTTCAGTCCCTCATTGATGCTCAGCTGGAGAGGAGCGTGTTTCTTCCTCTCTGCCAGCATCGAGGGATTAGGCCTGTTGAGGCCGAGGCGAGCCCTTGCCAGCATCATTGGGTCAGGCCTGTGGGGCAGGCCAGTGACTCACTGGGCTTGAGTGTCATGAGGAGAGCGTGACGCATAAGGCACCTAAGCCTACGCAGAAGCGTCCTCCGCTGCCTTAATTGTCTGATGAGGAGGGGGAGGATGAGATGAATGCAGCCATTCTTTTGAGGCTGCGGGCCCTTGAACAGCAGGCGTCTGGGTTGCCATCTTCGTGGGGTTCTAAAAAGAGGCCGGTTTCAAAAATGGCTTTTCAGGCCGATATATTAACAAGATTATCTATTCTAAAGTGCAGTTCTGCTGCTGCCACCGGAGGAGCCGTGGGTCTGGGTGCTCCTGATGCCGGACCTGGCCCTTCTTCTGGTGCTGTGGGTGCAGGTACTGCCTTGGTAGCTGCTGGATTGCCAGGTAAGTCTGGTGATGGGTCTACTGCCTTCACAGGGCTTGTTTGGTCATGGGGGCCTTGGGGACCTGATGCACTTAATGGTGCGGGCATGGTTCCTGGGAGTTCAAACACTCCTTCCACTCTGGGTGTGGGGCCTCAGGCTAGCTGGGCATGGCCGCAGGGCCAGTTTGGACCATTTGGGAATTGGCCAGGGGCTGGGCACCAGAAGGATGCACCTTCCTAAACTGGGGGTTGGAGTTTACCCTCCCCATATGGTGTGGTTCCTTTTACTGCCATGCCCTTTGGTGATGTCGCCTTACTTTTGGGCGACCACCTGTTGCCGGCCACAAAAGACAAGATCCTTAATAATAATAATATAATAATAAAATAATTTTTTCATTTATACCCCGCCCTCCCCGCCGAGGCAGGCTCAGAGCGGCTTAAGGGAGCATATGTGGATATTTTCTCTCTTTTATTTAGGGAGCTTGAAAAAAAAGACAAGGAGGATCTTGATGACAAGGAGAAGGAGAAGTTAAAAAAGAGGAAGGTGGATCGAACCTGGGCTAATTGGCTGCCAGGGTTTTTTGTGTATGCTGGCGTGATAGTGCGTGCTCAACCCTGGAGGGCGGCAGCACTGATTCAGTATATGGACATTATATACAAAGGGTACACGATGTTTAGCGGCCCAGCCTGGATTCAGTATGATGAGGAATTCAGAATGAGGGCCGCTTTGTACCCTTCTCTTCCATGGGATCGTATCCATCAGCAATTGTGGCTGCAAGTTATGTCACCGGCTCGGCCCAATTTGGGCGACCGCTCTGACAGTGGTAATTTAGTTGCTAAGGCTTCCTCTTCTCTTACTGCCTCATCATCATCTTCCCGCAATTCAGCGGGGCAGGCGGTTTAACCCCGCTTGCTTTGTTGGGAGTTCGGTTCACAGGGGGTATGCAATCGGAAAGCTTGCCAGTTGAAGCACGAGTGCGCCGTGTGTGCTGGTCCGCACTCCTTCAGCAACTGTCCAAGAGTTTGGCCACGTAAGGGCCAGAAGAGACAGGGAGGGACTGGGGGCTCTTCTCAAGATGGAAAAGGGCCCAAGCCTGATAAAGGTGGGACCTCTTAAGCGGTGGCTACATAGGTACCCACGCAGGGTTGATAGTTTATATTTGTTAAATGCTTTTACATTGGGTTTTAGAATTCCTTTTCAGGGTTCTCGGGTCCTGGTCTCGGAACCTTAGTTCGGTTAATGGTTTAGAACATGTGGTGGAGGCCAAGATTGCTAAGGAGTTGGTGGAGGGCAGGATTTTGGGTCCATTTTCTAGTCCTCCAGTGGTTAACCTTAGGGTTTCCCCTTTTGGGGGTGGTACCAAAAAAGGCACCTGGTGAATTTCATTTGATTCCCCACCTTTCTTACCCCAAGGGTCTTCTGTTAATGATGGGATTCCTGAAGAACTATGCTCAGTTAGGTATACTACCTTTGATGGGGCCGTGGGCGTCGTTTGACACTCGGGTCAGGGGGCTGAGCAGGCTAAATGCAATATCAAATCTGCATTTCGCCTTCTCCCCATCCACCCGGATGATTTTGAGCTTTTGGGTTTTTCTTTTGCAGGGCAATTTTACATGGACAAAGCTTTGCCTATGGACTGCTCTGTATCATGTGCTGCTTTTGAGTGTTTCAGCACATTCCTTGAATGGGCTGTGCGCAAAAAAAATGGGTTTACAGGATGTTGTTCACTATTTGGATGACTACTGTTTGTGGGTCCTGAGGGTACTGGGCGTTGCGCTCAGTTATTGTCCGGCTTTATTGAGCTGGCTGCTGAGTTGGGTGTGCCATTGGCCGAGGAAAAAACTGAAGGCCCGACCTAATGCGTTGTCTTTTTGGGAATTGAATTGGACACCCTTGCGCAATTGTCCAGAATAGCGTTCCAGAAACTAGAGGATTTAAACCATAGGATTAGTACTTTCCTCCTCAAGAAGAAGGTTACACTGCTTGAGCTTCAGCAGTTAGTTGGGCATCTTAACTTTGCTTGCAAAGTGGTTGCCCCTGGAAGAGCCTTTCTTCGCAGGTTTTGTGATGCTATGGCGGGCCTTCGCTTGCCTCAGCATAGGACTAGGGTTACCAGCAGCATGAGGGAGGACCTGTGGGTGTGGCAGGAGTTTTTGGAATCCTTTAATGGGATTTCCTTCTGGATAGAGGACATGAGACTTGAGGCAGAGCTTCAGGTCATGTCTGATGCTGCTGGGTCATTAGGCTTTGGGGTTTACCTCCATGGACACTGGTGCATGGATGCTTGGCCAGGTTCATGGGTGCAGGCTGGTGTGAGCCGGGATCTCACTTTTTTAGAGTTCTTCCCCATTTTGGTTGCGGTTTGGTTGTGGGGGAGTGATACGGCCAATTGCACCGTACATTTGTGGTGCGATAACATGGCTGTGGTTCATGTTATTAATTCCCTTTCATCCAAATCGCAACAGGTTATGAGGTTGGTCAGGGCCTTCACTCTGCGTTGTCTGCTTAACATTTTGTTTTTGGCCAAGCATGTTCCTAGTGTGAATAACGGGGTGGCTGATACTCTCTCTCATAAACAGATGGAGAGGTTTCGTCAGCTGGCCCCAGATGCCAATCAGGAGGTGGCGCCAATGTCCCAGGAGCTATGGCTGATTGGAGAGCCGAGGCCTGCAGAGCGATACGCCTAGCCATTGCGCCTAGCACCAGGAAGTCTTACGAACATGCTGTGCGGCAATTTGAAGACTTTAGGGCCAAGGAAGGGTATCACATTGTTTGGCCCTTCCCGGTAGAGCAGTTGCTCCATTATTGTGTTTCCTTAAAAGGTAAGGGATTGGCCGTGCGATCTATTAGAGGACGCCTGTCTGCGCTGGCTTTTGCTAGCAAGGTGTTAGGGTACAAGGAGGATACAGCAGACTTTCGTGTTCAAAAGATACTGGAGGGGTGGTCCAGAGATCGGACCTAATCCTTACACCAGAAATCCTATGTCCCCTGAGATTTTTAGGGGTTTAAGGGGGTTTGGAGTGCAGTTTGTGCATTTCACTTTGAGGCTGTTTTGTTTCATGCAGCCTCTTTGGTGGTCTTTTGGGGGGCACTTAGGATCAGTGAGTTAGTGTCAAGCTCTAGGAATGATGTTTCTGGCAGGGCCTTGTCACTTGGGGATGTTAGGTTAGTGGAGGGCAAGGCGGCTCTTACCGTCTGGCGCTCTAAGATGGACCAACGGGGCATTGGGACTGTAGTGGAGCTGGGTCCGTGTTCAGAGGTGGAGCTTTGCCCTGTTTCCGCATTGGCTGATTATTTGGTGGTGTGGGGGATGCTGCAAAGGGTTGTTGTTTTGTCATTCTGGAGGCAGCCCTCTGACAAAACATCAATTTAGGCGGTGACGTCTAGGGCTTTAGCTCTGTTGGGGTTGTCTGGAGTAAGGTTTGGTATCCACTCCTTTAGAATTAGGGTGGCCTCTATGGCTGCGGCCTTAAGATATTCTGCTTCGTCCATTCAGCACCTTGGCCGTTGGCGGTCTCGGGCATATAAATGTTCTATTCGCCCTTTGCTCCACTCTTAGCTTTGTTATGGAGCTAAGTTATGGTTATGGTAGTTATGGTTAGGTTTTGTAACTTGTCTGTTTCTCTTTTTAGATGCTGCTGTTCCTGGCCGGAGAAACCGAGTTCTCATCTGCGGGCACAGTTATGTGTTTTGGGTAACACATCAGGCTCGGAGAACTTCTGTTGGCTCTCAGCTGGGACTCAGCCAATATGTTACTGTTGAATGGCGGGGGCACCGGGGTCTTCAGTGGCCTGGTTTGCTTACACTGTTATTTCATGGGAATGTTGTCCCTCCTCCTCAGGTTTTAATCATTCACCGGGGGGGGGGGGGAATGATCTCGGGCTGATTAAGGGCAAGGCTTTGATCTTGCAGGCTCAAGATGATTTTAAGTACATTAAGAGGAGATGGCCCAGTACCGTTATAGTTTGGTCGGCCATGATTCCGCGCTTGGTGTGGTGCAGCGCTTGGAATCCAGTGGGGATAGAGAGGGCTCGTTACAGAGCAAATAAGAAAATGTGTAGGGCACTGGAGGGTGGTTTGGGCCACTATTTGCCCCATCCGGATATTTCTATGAAATATCCTGACCTCCACAGGGGGGATGGGGTGCATCTCTTGGAAAAGGGTAATATGCTTTTCTTGAGGGATCTCCGGCAAGGGCTGGGGTTGGCTCTGGGTCTTCCGGTGGGTGTTAAGCCCTAAGTAGAGACTTGGCCTTAGTTGTAGCAGGTTTCACTCGGCTTATGGTTCTATGCAGCCTTTTGGGGAGTTAGGGGTCTGGCAGGATCAACCTTTGGGTAGTTGTGACCCGAGGTGTGAGAATGCAAACTGTCCTGGAGACTCGATTGGAGGATTTCACTGAGACACGCGTCTGGTGGCTGGGCCCTCCGGTGCGTGCCTCCCTGCTGGGCCTGCCTGACAGGAGCTGTGACACACAGTTCCAGCTGGAGGGGGGCGGGTCTCTCACCTGCTAAAGGCAGGGGAGCGGTCTGTTGAGATCCCTGGCCCTGACCTGGCCGCAGTTCTGGTTGCCCTTGCCATTTTGTCATTTAATAAAATGGCCCATCGTTTTACCAACTCATTGTGTCCACCTCTTTATTCCGACTTGGGGGGAAAAGTTAATCCTACAAATTACCACGAATGCATGTGATTCAATATAAATTTGGAAGATGTGGTAGCAGCGCCATGTTGGATTTAAAGTATCATTCTACTCTTAGGATAGATTTGTATGCATATGACACAAAATTCTGTTCAATAATTACCATGTCTTCAGAATGTCTAGCTTCAGGAAGCTAGCTGAAGCTGTCTCTGTACTATATCCTCCACTCATGGCATTTTCACTTTTGAATGTTATCTTCCCTCAATTTACCATTTCGTTTCACGGACCCTGTGTTCATTTGTTTTTTTGCCCATCCCCACATCTTTCCACATTTAAAAACTGTTCTTATACTTTACTCCTGGAAAAGGATGATGACATTTAGGGTTTCTTATTTTTATAGGATTGTGCCGTCTGGACCACAAACTGTCTTTCTTTCCTGAATCTCTAAGCAAATAGTTTCTTTTCTTGCTTATGTAATCTGGCCTTATGCTGACTTCCCCTCATCATTCCACAATTAAGGATAACATCTGCCCATCAATCTCCAATTTTGACAGCTTCATTTCTTTCACTGTTTCCCCCTGGAATTAAACCCAAACAAATGATAACCATATAAACTAAGATTCCTGTATGATCCTTGAATCTGTTAAACGTCTTCATTATGTTGTATGCTAATTTACTTCTCATCTTCTACTTATTTGTATGGACTGGTAACTTCCATTTAGTTATATCTGAAGAAATGAGTGTGCACACAAAAGATTATACCTTGAATAAAACTTTGTTGACCTTAAAGGTGCAACTGGAATCAAACTTTGTTCCACTGCTTCAGACCAACACAGCTATCCACCTGAATCCAAGATAATGTGTTAACCAAAGTTTTCTCTCAAGTTAAACAGGGATTTAAGCAAAGACAGCAACTTTGGTCTAAACATAATTATAAGTTTTTGAGACACAGGTGGAACCATCAATAGAGGCTCAGGACACAATATCTGATGTTCTGTTTTTTTTAGCTACATTTTATGAAGATGTTAATATCTAAAAGAAACTGAAACCTGCTTTCAGTGACAAGTACAAGTGTTGACACTTTAATTTTAAATCTGGGTCTTTTTCAATGCCTGGAGGACCTTTGCTGTTGCTTCTGTTTTTATTTTAAAAAGCAGGTTGCAGATTTTTTTTAAAAAGTTGCCTGAGAACTATTTTACCTGGTACCCTATATTAATAAAGTACCTCTAAAGAAGATGATTGCATACACATACACAGACCTTTTGTTCTCTATGTATGTGCATTCAGCTCTAGTTAGAATTTGAAAAGGTATTCAAATCTCACAATGGACCATTGGAAACTTACCATGAGGGGTCCTTCTCCTCTGAGGACAGGAGGACATCTTGGTGGGTGATTTATTATTTATTTTATTTCTTCAATTTATATCCTTCCCTACCTGCAAGTAGAATCACGCCAGCTTCACATAAATAGTAATGAAGAGGCAATTTAAAATCCACAATTAAAATTTAAGATTTTAAAAATTTCAGACTATCATAAATAAAAAACAGAGTAAAAGTCACCTTCAGTAGTGGTGGATGGAAGCCTTCTGAGTGGCACTATGGAAAATTGAGCCACTGGCCAACAGAATGGAATTTGAACATCACTGCTTCAACTAAAAGTTCACTGGAATAGCTCCATTTTGCAGGCCCTGTAGAATTGCAATAAATCCTGCAGGGCCCTGATCTCAGATGGGAGCTTATTCCACCAGGCTGGGGCCAGAGCTGAAAAGGCCCTGGCCCTAGTTGAGGCTAGCTGAATGTCCTTTGGGCCAGGGACAACCAAAAGCAAGGCTCCACCATCCACTCAAGGAGGCAGCAACAACTTTTTTTTCTCCTTTCTGTCTCTGCTGTGGGAGTTACCCATTCTTCAGTTCTGGCAACTCCAAATGCAGATAAGCTACTCTATACTCTGCAGTTGGATAGAACAGGCAATATGTTACATTAACATAAGACAAGTAGGAAACAGTTACCTATAGAACAATTAAGATAGGAAGGAATCCTGCAGATAATTGGTTGATAGATTGACTTGGGAGGGACATATTGTCCTCCTATCCTCAGAAGAGAATGACCCTTCATGATAAATTTCTAGTGGTCCATTTTCCAAGGTGAATGACATCTTGAAAGACCTCCCACAGCAGTGTTCTCATTTTCTGGGTGGGTCATCAACTTCTGTGCCTCAGAGAGCCGGTTTGGTTTAGTGATTAAGAGCAGTGAACTCTAATTTGAAGAACCAGGTTTGATACCCAACCCATCCACATGAAGTTGCTGGGTGACTGGATCAGTCACAGTTCTCTCAGAGCTTTCTCAGCCCCACCTACCTCACAGGGTGTCTGTTGTGGGGAGAGGACGGAAAGGAGATTGTAAGCCACTCTGAGACTCTGAGTGAAGGGTGGGATATTAATCCAATCTCTTCTTATTTTCTTCTATCACGTGCTAGAGTTCTCTTCTGCCAAGGGCAGCATTGGCTGAATTGTAGAGGTTTATCTTATGATGTTTTATAAATGTAGATGTAGATGATCACATCATTGCCTTGCATACTTCTTCTACCATGGCATATCTAGCAAAGGCTGTGTTCGTTGCCATGCTTCTCAGATAATTAGTTGTGATTCCATGTGGAATGCCCAGTTTGTGGAGCTTGTAAGCTTCTATGATACAAGCCTTGAGGCATCTGTTGATGGCTGATGGACATTTTATTTCCCATATCCAGAGATGGAAGTAAACAAGGCATCTGTTCTTCAAATATGCTCTGTTCTGAGTATGGGTTTGATGGAAAGTGCTCCGAGATCTGACACTCGTCTTGCAGAAGTGATTACCATTAAGTATAGAGTATTCATTCTCAGCCACTTCAATGATGTCTGGCTAATAGGTTTGAAGGGAGGTGTTGTGAGAGATGACAGTATGGTGTGCAATTTCCAAGTTGGGAATCTATGTATCTGCAGAGAGTCCTTCCCAGCTGTTGCCTTGAGAAATCTGCAAATGTGCATATGTCGTGAGAGACTGACACCTGTGGTTTGGGGTAATACAGTCGCTAATGCCACCACTTGCCTTCTTAGGGTAGCAGCCCTCAAGACTTCTTTTGATGTCTTCTTGTATGAATTCTAACACAGACTTGAGTTTAGGAATTAGGTCATTTATTTATTCAATTTTATTTATTTGATTTGATTCTTTCTCTTACACCATTGAACGAATGTCTTCTAGGTAAAGTTGTAGTTTGTTGGTTGATTGTCTCCTAAAAGCAAGGAAGGTGTTGGTAACTGCTGTGCTGCATCCTAAACTTATGAAGTTGTCCCTCTCAGCTTCCAAGCAGTCAAATTTAACTACTCTGGATGTGGATGCTATATTAGACCCTCATGTAATATGCCCACAGATAATGGTAGCCTCAGAGACAGGTCTGTAGGCATTTGATGTAGAGCTGAAAACCATGACCATCAGGACCAAAAAGGAGCCACCAGAATGATCTCTGCCTATTGTTCTTTGATATTACAGATCACTTTTGGTAGAACTGGAACCTGAGGGAAGGCATACAATAGGTCTCTCAGCCAGCTTGACGTTAATGTTGCTTTGGTTCAGAGGTGATAGAAACCTGGTAAAGAACCAATGGATTTAATGATTCATTGAGGATGCAAAAAGATCGGCTAGTGGGAGGCCAAAGTGATTCATGATCAGATCATTCTCCTTCTTGTATCATCTGTTGGCTAAGCCAGTCTGCATGTAAATTCACTGTCCCTTTTATGTATTCTAACTGTTTCTACAGCAGGTTCTTCTGTGTTTACGTAAAGAATTTGGATATTTCATTGTGAAGTGCTGATCACCTGGAACCTCCCTGTTTGCTGAGATATGTTTTTACCGCTATATTGTCCATTCGTATCAAAATGTGAGAGTGGGTTATCTTGGGCTTGAAGTAAAGAAGACCTAGATAAATGGCTCATAGGTCTAGTACAGGGGTGGGGGAACAGTGGCTCTCCAGATGTTCTTGCCTACAACTCCCATCAGCCCCAGCCATTGGCCATGCTGGCTGGGGCTGATGGGAGTTGTAGGCAAAAACATCTGGAGAGCCACTGTTCCCCACCCCTAGTCTAGTAGGTTGATTGGTAAGGTCGTTTCCTTCTTGCTTCTCTGCCCCTTTACAGGGTCCCCTTCCAATGTTGCTTCCCATCTGGAGAGGCTAAGATCTGTGAATGCTTCACTTCTGTAAACCAATATTTCTCTTGTCCTGTATATGGTTGGGCCTCTTAGTCTACCAGACTAGACTGAGATTTACTTAATCTGAGTTTGAAAGGGTCTCAGAAGCAGTTGTAGATGTCTGAAATGAAATCTGCCCCATTGTATTGTGTCTATGTTTGAGAAGAGTAGGTCCAAAAGGCTGGTGAGGGACAACAGTGAGGAGGTTGCTTTCGATGTCTTGTCATGGCTTACAAATAATAGTTTAAGGTGGCCTCCATGTGGTCATCAGCCAGCCAGGGAGGACTCTTCAGAAAAAGGACCCTTTGTAGCCAGCTCAGATTCAACAGAATCTGATTAACAGGGAATAAGGTGCAGGCATTCCCTGACTTGTAGCAAAGAGTTGATTCAGAATCACCCTTTACCCTCCAGCTCTAATTCAGCAAGTGAAGATCAGTCACCAGGCTCCAGTTCTCCAAGGTGACCAGCACCCTTGGAATCCCACAGAAGAAGGCTGAAAACAGATGCAGAGGCTAGGCAGTGCAGTGCATGCCTCACTTCTCATTGCCAGCTACCTGCTGATACTGGAGAGGAATCCTTGCAGGATTGTTCCTGAGAAGCTGGCTATATGCATGATGTCTTGATGTGTGGCTATAAAGTCTCAAGAGAAGCTTTTGGGCATGGACTCAACATGTCCATCAGAAATTAGAGAGACACTGTAAGCTGGCAAGGCAACCAGAACATGGCCATTCCATGTGTGCTAGTCCACTGAGGAGGCAAATAATTAGGCTATGTTTGCATTCCTACTAGTCTGCAATGGGCTGTTGTTCCTGCTTTAAAGTTCTGCTGCAGTAGAACATGAAACATCTTTAAACAGGAACAATGTTCCTCTTTGAAGCTGTGCAAACTGTAATGCGGTACCTGACTGTGAAATTGCATCCACTTGCCCTGAACTTAAGGCACAATACTGGTTATGTAAGCCAGATGAGCTGCACTGGAGTTCATCCCATATAGATCTAATACACCAACTTGTGCCAGTGCAGACATGGCCTTAAGCAGTGCCAAACAGTGGCTTGCCAACAAAAACAAAGACAGCAATCTAAATGAATATGCATTTATGAATGCATTTATTTATACTGCTTTGCTATCTTGAGGATGCCAAAATAGTGAACAATAATAAACAAAATAAAAACACTTATAAAATGATGAAAGCACACAATAAAAATGAATAATTTAAAAAAGTATTAAAATCAGCAGTTCTCCCAAAAGTATATGCAAACCTTTTGCTTTCCAGAAAGCTTAGTGGAAGAAAATGTTTTCTTCATCAATCTATCCTAAACCCATAAAAGATTATACCATCTCCATGGAGTACTTTTTTTTTAGCAACAGAATCACAACTTCTTTAGGAAGCTAACTATATGAGTATGGTTTCCATGAGAGCAGAAAGATCCCTATGCCCACTCTATGAGTTCCTTAATCCTCTGTTGTTCTGTGTATGCCTTCATGTTCTCCTGCTATCTCTTTCCCAGGAGCAGCATCACTATTCCTGCCAAATGACTTACAGCTGCAGGTGGTGGGATGAAAAGAGAAAGGGGAAACATAAGCCCTTAAAAAAAATCCTGCTTTTATGTTAATAACTCCCTTCTAATGAAACAGAGGACAGGAGAACACAGCATGTCTAGCACCTACAGGCAGCCAAATTGTTTCGAAATATGATGCTCTAAAGTTTTATAGGTGACATCATCGGACTCTTTTTCTACCCTGTAGATTCCCTGGGGAGATATAGGGAAAGACCTGAAAGTATAAATAGAAGAATAACTTATACTGGGGTAGGGGCAGGAATATAACAGTCCCAATAATTGTATTTGCAGATTTCTCTACAGCAGTTCAAAGATACACATGTATACATAAGCCAAAAAGTGCCTAGGAAATAATTAATTGAGGGTAATGGCTGGGTCAAATGATAATTAAACTGTACAGCTTGATATTCTGGAAATATCTTGCCAGCCATCCCAAGTTGTTCTGTACACAGAGCTGTTTGGAAGACACCTCTTCTTTCATATTAAATAACACAGGAGTTCCTAGGACAGATGGAAATTGGTTTCAGAAATTTATATGTACTTTGGAAAGTCCTGCATTTTTACAAAGGAGTTCCAGAAGTCAGTGTCAAGTCATAGAGAGGTTTCTAAAATCACAAATATAATGTAGAGCAGAAGCTTTTCTAAGTTAGTATCAATCATCTACTCTGTTTCAAAATACTTAATGGATAGAATGTTGCAATACTAATTTACAGATGTGAGAATTAGCAACAACTGAGGATCTGACTAGGAGACAGGCCATGGCTTGGGTCTCATGGAAAATCTCTGCTGATGGAAGGGATTTCTGTCAGTTGAATGAGACTTCTTCAGTTTTTTCTTCTCACTACAGCTCCAAATGGTCACCAAAATGGACCCTGGAAGAAAGTGAGACTCCACAGGAACAGTTGGGGGTGGGGGAAGAGAAGTTTGCAGTGGTCAGGAGAATCAACAAAAATTCTTCTGAAATTGTCCATGGGATCCAACCACCAATGTATGCTGCCATTGCCAAATAGGAGTCTGATACTTTTAATTATTACACATACACATATTTATATTTAGTAGTTAAATTGCATTGAGTGAGATTTATTTCCAAGAAACCATGCACAGAGCTGTGACCTAAACTGTACTGAAAAAGAAAGATTTAATGTGAGGAACCACAAATATGTACAATTAATTATGATGATACCCAACTTTCAGAACATTTTGATGACACAGTGTACAAGAACTTATAATCCATGAATCAATCAGATAACAGCACTGGGGCTGTTCCTTCTCAGAAACATCACCCATTCTTTAGGTGGTTGATTGTGAAGCGTGTAATGTTAAATTGATTAACACTTACCAATAGAATCTGTTCGGTGTTACATTTTCCTGGAGAAGTAGCCATCTTCTTCCAAATTCAACTGAACTATACAGCTAAAGAAAGACAAAAAGACAATTTAATCTTCTCCCAACATTTTTTGTGTGTGTTTAATTTGTGGAGATTTTTAATAGCATGAAAATACTGATAAACTGAGGTTCCATTGAAAGCAGCTTCTGTGAACCACCTTTCCTTTAAAATCTGACAAGGGATCCATAAAACCAGCATATTCTGTATACTGCAGGAGATACACATATTCATTGGATACCTCTTGATTAGCAATATTGTCAGAGTTTGTAATTTCTTGGTTAGACTACAAGCTTCAATTATGGATATCAATTGAAATCAAAGAAAAAATATTTCTTCCCACTCTCTTCATGTATCTAGCTGCTACTGTGGGAGCTGCTTTCATGGTAGCATAGAGAGGGAGGTCTCTTTCCCTTCCCAGCACTTGGAATGCTGCTATGGCAATGTCCCAGACAACACCAGTGTAGGAGGAAAGAATGAAGGAGACAGGCAGGTCTTGCCACCACCACTATAGCATCAGGTAAGGAGATTTCAAAGGGAAAGGGAAATTTAGAGGGGAAAGGAAACACTTCAAAACATTTTCAAATATTGTTCATAATTGCTGTCCCTTTACTAAATCAAGTCTAGAGGAATTCTCCCTTCACTCTTCTGGGTTTCCTCTTTACTTGAAATTTTCTGATCTTCTAATTGTTTTCATCTAATACACCTGCACAAACACATCATTGTCTGGATATTTCTACACTCAGGTTTGATGAGCACTGAATCCGCCTGCTACAAATTTGCATCATTCAAAATGCTTCCACATTTAAAAAATTACTCCTCACCTTTTGCAGAGTTTTACATCTATATTTGCAGAAGAAGGAAGAAAGCCTGCAGGTCCTCACCCCTCCCAGAGGCTGGAGGTTCAATTCAGCTGTCTCTTGAGATTGCCCGGTCATAGGTGGTAGTGGCGGGCTTGAAACCCCAATCAAATTGCTGCTGTCACATACCCCAAAATGGGCTTTGCTTTGGCTCTGGTTGGAACTGGGCTTTTATTCCAGGAGGAGGGAGGAGAAGTGGGCAGAGCTGCCAACAACCTGGTGCTGGGGAGAGATGCCACCTCAGCCCCTAATGAAGCAGTGTGCACATTGCTGCCGCACACCAACTCTTTGCAAGGGAAGCCAAGCTCAGAGGAGAAGAAGGCACCCCATTTGGCTGCTCTTGCCTGAAGGTGAGAGCATCCAGACAGGGGTGGGCACACTCTTCTCTCTGAGCTTGGAGAAGAATGTGCCCTGCTCAGCTGTTCTCGCTTTCAAGGTGAGAGCAACTGGATGGAATGCGTTCTCCTCCGAGCCCAGCTTCCCTGCTGATGTACCGTCCAGCTGCTCTCAGCCAAGAGTCGGGGGGCACCCTGTAGGCAAGTTAGTGCTCCAGGCTGCCTTCTACCTTGCCTACTCCCATGCACTGGCCATAGATTCTGCCACCCCAGGCAATGACCCCCGCCCCTTGCAACAGTACATACATTGTTGCCGCACACCACCTCTTTTGCATGCCCAGGACCCAGGCAGGTGAAGGGGCTGGTGGGCCACCTCTTTGCCACTCGGAGGCTGCCTTCCTTTGTAAAGGAAGGCAGTCACTGAGTGATGCACACTTCACTACTTCCTCTTTTGCGTGCTCGGGATTCAAGCAGGCCCAGTACTAGCACTTCAGGCACCCCAGGCCAGCACCTGCCCCGCCACCACACTCCCACCAGCAGCGAGAGTGGGCTATGTACCATGGAAGGAGGGCTGGGTGGGCTTCAGCTGAGCCAGGCCTGTGCAGTGCACTCTCAGAGGCGTGGAACACCTCCAAGAGTGTACTGCAGAGGCATCCTCCTATAAGTAGCACTTGGAGAAGCTGCGCCAATGCCCTGCCCAGCTGCATTCACCTTGAAGGCAAGAGCAGCTGGGTGCAGCATGTTCTCACCCAGCTTAGAGGAAAGCACCAACACACCTCTGATCAACACACCTAGCAACTTTGTGAGTAAGTTCTCTCGCAAGTGAATGATGGATGGGGCTTTGGGGAGGTGTCTGAGAACTTGGAATAAAATTCTACAATTACTAACTTAGATCTGGATGTTCAGGAAAACCCTAGTTCAAAAGTACTCTTGCAAAATGAGGAGCAACTCCGGGGTGAAACTGCTTTTGGTGCCAATTCAAGAAAGTTAATTTAATGACTTCGTAAAATGCAAAGCAAGACAAAAGTGATGGTGGTGTGAAATGTGGATGGACACTTTTAAATATGCACTGAGAGAGAATCTTCTGCCCAGAGTAAAATCAGCCTATGTAATGAGCTGATACCAGCAGATCATTGGTGTTATAAATTTCCAATACGGTAAGGTGGAGCAGCTAAAAAATCAAGCAGAAAAACATGAACAGAGGTGTGTGTGTCTCCTTCTCTCTTTTTCTTTCATTCTGTCTCACCATCCTTGTTTTATTCCTTTTTCCCACTCATCCCCAATCTCTCCTGTTCTCCCATCTTTATCCTCTAAATATCTAGCAAACTGTTACTTAAAAAAAAAAAACTTCCCTCAAGGAGCTCCAGGTCATACATATGGCATTCCTGTCACCATATTGCATCCTCACAACCGCTTTGTCAGGTATGTTAGGTTAAAAGAGAAAGACCCTCCAGTGAGCTTCAGGGTAGAGCATGGATCTAATCCTGGGTCTCCCCAGTCCCAATAGAATATCCAGATACCATCCTGGCTATACTTATTTTGTCAATCTTCCTCCATTCTAACTGTTCCAGGCATTTTAGCCAGCTTTCTTTTCTCTTGATCAAGAAATCATGTTGTGGCAGTGACTAATGTTACTTCCTACTGATTTCTCAGCTGTGACATCTGGGAAGAACAGTGTTGAATATTGAAAGAAAAAGAAAACCCAGATAGTGTGAGACACGCAAAAGTGAAGATTTCAGTAGAGATTCCAAGATCTGTGAATTCTTATCAGACACTGTTTATCTAAGGAACACCTTTGCTCTATTTGCTGGGAAATGTTGTGCTTTAAAATAATGGATCAATTCCCTCTTTGGTAAAAGGGATCTAGGCTGCTTCAAGGACTAAGCTCAGTTAACAATATGTTAACTTGTCACTTCTGCTAAGTATATAACCTGATGCAGAAGAAGTATCCTGAAAAGATTGCAAGGGAGGTGGTGAATAATGGTAATAAAAGATTATTGCATACTTTAATTGACGGTGTTGTCACCAGTGCAAGAGAACAGTTGTGTTAGTTTCAAAGCCTCAAAGCCAATCTCAAGCAAAAGTGGCAGAAAATATCTGCTGGAAAGGAATACTTAAACTTCTTAAAGCCTTTGTCAGATGACCTGGAAATGAAGGATGTTGCAAAAAATAAATAAATAATGAACTTGACGCATAAACAAAAGAGGCTGAGGATTTTGCCTACTTTTTACACTTCTCTTTGGATCTTATTGATCCTTGCTTTTCATTTCCAGATTGGGCAACAATAGAATATGTTCCAATTAGGGAGTAAAGGAGTAGAGGAGCCTAATTAATTACTATTTGGAACCTGGAAAATATTCTCAGTGAGGGGGATAAGAAGGAAAGAGGATAAGGAGAGCCTGCATTACTTCCTCATCCAGTTGGTATGCCAGTCCAACCTCTGAAACAGATAGCTATTCATCCAGTGCTGAAATGAGCAAATAAGGCTACCATTCAATGCACCTAAACTTCCACACAGTGGTGTGCTTGGAGCCTGTGCACAAAGGTTTTGAAGAAACTGGTCATGTAGATCCCTTCCAACATGAGGCTAAGTCGAGAGGTTAGGAACTTTTCCTCATCCCCAGT
Organism: Heteronotia binoei; assembly: GCF_032191835.1. NCBI lineage: Eukaryota > Metazoa > Chordata > Lepidosauria > Squamata > Gekkonidae > Heteronotia > Heteronotia binoei. Next base: position 70,117,390 of record NC_083228.1, on the reverse strand, counting down.
TCATAGATTGGGGAAACTAGTAGATCATGCAGCCTACTGCTAGTCTTAAAGTAAACCAACTTACTTAAGCTTGGCAGGATGGAAGCAGAGTCTGATAGATTAAGCAGAATCTAAGCAAATGTAATCATGATTTAGTCCCTTTGATTAAGGTTAAAACAAAATGCAATTGACAACATTTTTAGACTCACCTAGGCAACTTTCAGGTAGAGCTGCTACTTTATATGCATTTTATTGGTTAAAGGTGGCCCAAAGTTTTTTTTAAAAAAATACAAGAAAACCAGCATGAAGTTCCACAGAAACTAGAAATTAGAGGTTTTGGAGATTGTTGTGAAGGAAAGAGAAGTGTGTAACTATGTGGACCATTAAAATGGATTCCTGCCCTTCTTCCAAGGCAGTTGGGTATGGAAGACATATTTTTACTGGCATATTTTTAGCAAACAGCAGGCATAGCAGCAAGAATTGTATTGCCCCCCCCCCCAAGTCAGAATGAAGAGTCAGACACAAGGTATTGGTATAACTAAGGGCCACTTTATTAAATATAATAATAAATGGCAAGGGCAACAAGAACTGTGGTTTGGTCAGGGCCAGGGGTCTCAACAGACCGCTCCCCTGCCATTAGCGGGTTAGAGACCCAGCCCCCAGCTAGAAATGTGTGGCACAGCTCCCGCCAGACCAGCCCAGCAAGGAGGCAAGCCCCAGAGGGCCCGACCACCAGATGCACATCTCAATGGAAGGCACCCTCTAGTCAAGCCTCCAGGACGGTCTGCATTCTCACACCCCAGGTCATCAAACCCTAAGGTTGATCCTGCCAGACCCCTAACTCCCCAAAAGGGCGATGCTTTCTGGTCCTCCCCTAGCCGCATAGAACCATAAACCCATTAAAAACCTGCCAAACTAAAGTGACCATTCTATTTAACAGCTCCTCCCTATAGCCAAATCCACAATCCACTGACCTGCTATGTAGGGTAGGCAAAAAAACACCCCAGGAAACTATCAATCAGCTGGGGAGCAAAAAATTCCTACTCAGCCCCCCAAAACCATGAGGCGACCAGCACTTGCCTACATAACAAACAGGGCAGAAGGGAGGGCCGATCTCAGCCTGGAAACTGAGGTAGGGGGTGGATGGTGCTGCCGTTATAACAGCAAGTCCCACCCCTTCAAAAGCGCACCCAAATGGGCTGTGAAAGTCCTCCCTTTCCTTCCAGGGAGGCAAAGACGCTCCACCAGCCTAGCAGTTTTGCTGCTGGCTGCTAGAAATGGATTGTCCCCCAAGTCGGAATGAAGAGTCGGACACAAGGTATTGGTATAACTAAGGGCCAGGGCAAGGGCAACAAGAACTGTGGCCTGGGCAGGGCCAGGGGTCTAACAGACCACTCTCCTGCCATTAGCGGGTGAGAGACCTAGCCACCAGCCAGAGTTGTGTGGCACAGCTCCCGCCAGGCTGGCCCAGCAAGGACGCAAACTCTAGAGGGCCTGACCACCAGATGTACATCTCAATGGAAGGCACCCTGTAGTTGAGCCTCTAGGACAGTCTGCATTCTCACACCCCAGGTCATCAAACCCTAAGGTTGATCCTGCCAGACCCCTAACTCCCCAAAAGGGGGATGCTTTCTGGTCCTCCCCTAGCCACATAGAACCATAAATCAATTAAAAACCTGTCACTTCTAAGGCCAAGTCTCTACTTAGAGCTTAGCACCCACCAGGAAGCCCAAGGCCACCCGAAACCCTTGCCAGAGATCTCTCAAGAAAAGCAAGTTACCTTTTTCAGAAAGATGCACCCCACCCCCTCTGTAGAGGTCAGGAAATTTCGTAGAAAAATCTGGGTGGGGCAGAAAGTGGCCCAACCCCCCTTCCAATGCCTTCCTAATTTCTTTGTTAGCTTTGTAACGGGCCCTCTCTATACCTGCAGGGTCCCAAGCATTACGCCAAACAAGGCAGGGGATCATTGCTGACCAAATTATAGTGGTCCTGGGCCATCTCTCTCTAATGTACCAAAAATCCTCATGGGCCTGCAAAACCAACGCCTTGCCTTTTACTAGCCCTAGATCACTCCCTCCCAGGTGGATGATTAGAACCTCAGGAGGAGGGCCCGCATTCGCATGAAATAACAATGGCAGCAAGTCAGGCCACTGAAGACCCCAGCGCCCATGCCGTTCGATAGTAACATATTAGCTGAGTACCAGCTGAGAGCTGACCAAAGTTCTCTGAGCCTGATGTGCAGCCCAAAACACATAGCTGTGTCCACAGATGAGAACTTGGCTCCTCTGGCCAGAAACAACAGCATATAAAAAGAAAAAAACAGACAAACTAGAAACAAGAACCATAACATTTTAACTACAAACAAACGAAGCTAGGAACTGAGCAGAGGGCGAACATAGGATTTGTAGGCTTCTGAGCACCAACGGCCCAGGTGCTGAATGGAGGAGGAAGGATATCCCAGGGCAGCAGCCTTAAAGGCTGCTCCAATTCTAAAGGAGTGGGTACCAAACTGCACCCCATACAACCCCGGCTTAGCTAAAGTCCAGGAAGTCACAGCCCAAAACTGATGCTTTGTCAGTGGGCTGCTGTTAAAGTGACAAAATAAAAACCCATTGTCATGTCCCCGTACTGCCAAATAAGCAGCCAAAGCAGAAACTGGGCACAACTCAAGCTCCGAGCACGTGTCCAGCTTCAACACCCTTTTCGACACTGGTCAGTCTTAGAGCGTCAAACAATAATGACCGCCTTACCCTCAACTAACCTCAGGTCCCATAGCAACAAAGCATAACCAGAAACATCATTTCTGGAGCCGGCCACTAACTCACTAACTCTAAGGGCCCCAAAAAAGGCAATTAATGAAGCAGCATGAAACAGTTTGGATTGGAAATAAGATACACACACTGTGCCCCAAACCCCCTTCAGGCCCCTAAGAATCAGAGGGGAAATAGGCTTCCTAGTATCGAGATTAGATCTGGCCTTTCTGGCCCATCCCTCCAGCATCTTTCAAAGATGAAAGTCTGCTGTTTCTTCCTTATATCCCAATGCCTTGCTAGCAAAAGCCAGAGCGGACAGGTGTCCCCTAATGGATCGCATGGCCAATCCCTTACCTTTTAAAGCAACACAGTAGTGGAGCAACTGCTCCACCAGGAGGGGCCAAACAATGTGATACCCTACCTCAGCCCTAAAGTCCTCAAAATGCCGTACAGCATGTTCATAAGACTTCCTGGTGCTAGGCGCAATGGCTAGGCCTATTGCTCTGTAGGCTTCGGCTCTCCGATCAGCCATAGCTCCTGGGGCATTGGCACCAGCTCTCAATCAGCATCTGGGGCCAGCTAATGAAACCTCTCCATCTGTTTACGAGAGAGTGTCAGCTACCCCGTTATTTACCCCAGGAACATGCTTGGCTAAAAACAGTATGTTAAGCCGCAGACAGCGCAGAGTGAAGGCCCTCACCAATCTCATAACCCTTTGAGATTTGGATGAAAGGGAATTAATGACATGGACCACTGCCATGTTATCACACCAAAAATGAATTGTGCGATTGGCCATATAATTCCCCCACAGCCAAACTGCAACAAGAATGAGAAAAAACTCGAGAAACATAAGATCTTGGTTCAAACCTGCCTGAACCCATGAATCTGGCCATGTGTCCGCGCACCAATGTCCATGAAAATAAACCCCAAAACCCAAAGACCCAGCAGCAACAGACATGACTTGAAGCTCCACCTCAAGCCTCATGTCATCCCTCCAAAAAGAAATCCCATTAAAGAACTCCAAAAATTCTTGCCATACCCTTAAATCCTCCCTCATACTGCTGGTAACCCATGTTCTATGTTGAGGAAGGCATAGGCCTGCCAGAGCATCACATAGCCTACGAAGAAAAGCTCGTCCAGGAGCAACCACTTTGCAAGCAAAGTTAAGATGCCCAACCAGCTGCTGAAGCTCAAGCAATGTGACTTTTTGCTTAAGAAGGAAGGAATTAGTCCTACTCAAATTTGCCATTTTTTGAATAGAAATTCTAGACAATTGCACCAGGGTATCCAGATCAATCCCTAAAAAAAAAAAAAAAAGTGTTTTCCTGCACTAACAGAACCCCCAGTTTTGCAGCCAGCTCAATGAAGCCAGACAACAGCTGTGTGCAGTGCCCAGTCCCTACAGGACCCACAAAGAGGTAGTCATCCAAACAATGAACCACCTCCTGCAGTCCAACTTTTTCACAGACAGCCCATTCAAGGAACCTGCTGAAGCACTCAAAAGCTGCGCATGAGACAGAGCAGCCCATTGGCAAAGCTCTGTCCATGTAAAATTGTCCTTCAAAGGAAAATCTTAGAAGCTCAAAATCAGCTGGATGGACAGGTAGAAGGCAAAACGCAGACTTAATATCGCATTTAGCCATCTCTGCCCCCTTTCTGCAGCGTCGCACAATGTCCACGGCCTGATCAAAGCTGGTATACCTAACTGAGCATAAATGCTCAGGAATTCCATCATTAACTGATGCACCCTTGAGGTAGAAAAGGTGGTGAATCAAATTAAATTCATGCGCTTTCTTTGGCACCACTCCCAAGGGGGAAACCCTAAGGTTAGGCACTGGAAGATTAAGAAATGGGCCCAAAATCCTGCCCTCTGCTAACTCTTTGGCAATCTTATCCTTAACTACATGCTCTAAACTTTTAACAGAACTAAGGTTCCCAGACCAAAATGCAACCCGAGAACCCTGAAAAGGAATTCTAAAACCGAAAGTGAAACCATTTAACAAGTAAACCCTATCAGCCCTTTGTGGGTACCTAGACAGCCGCTACTCAAGAGGTCCCACCTTTATCGGACTGGGCCCCTTTCCAGCTTGGTAATTACTTCCACCCCTACCTTGTCTCTTTTGGCCCTTACGTGGCCAGGCTCTGGGGCAGTTACTAAAGGAGTGTGGGCCACCACGCATGGGGCATTCATGCTTGAACTGACAAGCTTTTCTACTGCACACTCCTTGGGAGCCAAACTCCCAGCAAAACAAGTGGGGTTGAACCACCTGCCCCGCAAAACTGCAGGAAGAGGATGACGAAGCAGAAGAAGTAGCTGATGTCCTAGCAACCAAATGACCACTGTCAGAGCGGTCACCCAAATTTGGTCACACTGGGAACATGACGTGAAGCCACAACTGCTGGTGGATGATGCGATCCCACTGAAGGGAAGGGTACAAAGCGGCCCTCATCATGAATTCTTCATCATATTGAATCCAGGCGGGCCCACTAAACATCATGTTCCCCTTATAAATGATATTAATATACTGGATGAGCGCAGCCGTCCGTCAAGGCTGGTCGCGTGCAATCACACCAGCATATATAAAAAACCCAGGCAGCCAATTGGCCCAAGTCCGGTCCACTTTGCGCTTCTTCAATTTTTCTTTTTCTTTGTCATCCAACTCCTCTTTATCTTTCTTCTTCAACTCACAGAAGAGGAGGGAGAAAATATTGACATAATCACCCTTTAGGATCTTATCCTTTGTTGCAGGCAACAAATGATCGCCTAAAGGTAACGCTATGTCCCCAAAAGGCATAGCAGTAAATGGGACCAACCCATATGCAGCACCGAACTGAGGGGAACAGCCCCATCCCCCCAAAAAGGGGTATGGCATCCCTTGTTGCCCAGCCGCAGGCCAGGGTCCATAGGGGCCAAACTGGCCTGTTGGCCACAACCAAGCTTCTTGCGGACCCATGCCCATGGAGGGAGAGGTACCTGAAGCCCCAGTGGCAGCACCTTGCACTGCCTGAGAAGCAGGGGCCCAAGGACCCCATGGCCAAGCCATGCCCATTATGACTGTGGAATGCCCCCAGCCTTACCCCCAGATCCAATCAGCACCAGTGCTGACCCTGTTCTGGCATCCACTGGAAACAAAGCCGCACCTCCATCTGCACCGCCAGTGCCCCCGACTCCTCCAGCACCGAGTCCTGCAGACCTGTCCTCAAGGATGGTCAACCTAGTCAATATATCAGTCTGCAATGCCACCTTAGAGCTTTTTCCCAAGCCCAAGCCTGAACTCTGTGAGGAAGGAATGCCAGACACCATTTCCAATGCCAAAAGCCTTTGCAGAATAGCTGTATTAACCCCTTCATCGTCCTCCTCATTGGAAGAAGATGAAGGGGGAGCTGGCCTTTTTGGTGGGGCCTTAGGGGCCTTGGGTGCCGGCTGCTTGCCTTTAGGCTTACCAGACCCTTTCTTCCCAGGCACTTTACAAACCGAGTTAAGAATAAAACCTCACAAAATGCCCCTAAAAATGGTCGCCTTTGAATCCACTGAAACTCTTCTAAAATGGCTGCCGCCAGGCACCACTTAAATTGGCTGCCTACACCTTCAAAAAGACCAGCAACTGGAAGCTGATACTGGATGCCTATATGAAGCTGCCTTATACTGAAACATACCCCCAAAATGGCCTCTGCTCCACTGCCTCCAAAATGGCTGCTGTCCTTATGAAGAAGAAGGGGAAGCAAATATGGCCGACTCAGCTCGAGGCAGCCCACAAAACACAATTTGGGTAAGCAAAAATCGGATAAACTGAAATGAAGATAAAGAAATTTTCCCTGTACAAAATCCCGCTCCCCTTGGCAAAACAGAGGGAACAGTGCGCAGAAAAAACCCCACCACTACCCTGAGAACTTTCGAATTCTAGGTGGGGGAGGGATAGGAATGAAGGTAACAGAAAAAAGGAAGGGGAAGAAGTATCAAGCCGTAGAACCGGAGCTCCTCTTCCAACCAGGGACGGGGTGCGGGGTGCGATAAGGAGCCGTGAAAAGGCACTCCATTGCACCCTTCAGCTGCCACGCCACCCAGTCCAACGCTGAGAAACAGCCAGCCACGGGGCCTTATCAGAGGCCTGATTGCAGCAGCCAAAACTGATTCAAGCCCCAGCAGGAGCAAACAAACGCGCTCCTGCCGGCCCCTACAGCCTCTGTCCCAGCTGCTCTTCAGGAGCGTGCCTTATCTCCGACTCGATCAGGGCAGCAGAGGAGCAAGCTAACGTGCTTTTCAGCCTCCAAGTCCTGAAACTGACCAGCACAACAGAGCAGCCAATGGAGCTCTGTCTTCACCAATCTCAGCCTGGAGACTGAGGTAGGGGGCGGATGGTGCTGCTGTTATAACGGCAAGCCCCGCCCCTTCAAAAGCACGCCCAAATGGGCTGTGAAAGTCCTCCCTTTCCTTCCAGGGAGGCAAAGACATTCCAGCAGCCTAGCAGCGTTGCTGCTGGCTGCTAGAAACAGATTTCTCCCACACATACACTTGAGTTTGGATGTGAAATCCATTCTCTGTTTTCTCTCTGGGATGGAGGGTTACCATAAATACAAGTCTGGTCACAAAATATAAATGCCATTCAAGTTAAAAAAAATAAAGCCAATAGTCCACTTAAAAAGATTAACCATGAAACAGAATATATGTCAAATCAAATTGTACAAACTGAAGCATCACAAATATGGCTTGAACTAACAGATTAGATAAATGGAATAAAATTTTCTCTACTGGAAGAATTTGTCACATGCTAGTTACATGGTGACCATTATGGATTGGGAGGAAACATGCTGACTGTAAGTAAGAGAAAGTGATGACAACTGTACATCCATTGGATGTTGATTTTTGTTGTTGTTTTCATTCTGTTTATTTAAGGGGAGGGAGGCTGAGAGCTCCCATTTCTTAGAAGATTTTTCCATGGTACAATAGATTTTTTTATTCTGATTCTACCTTGAAAGCTGATAATTGTCATTGTTAGATAAAGCTTTAGGATGTACTCATCAAAACATTATGCATTTGTTGTGACATTGTAAGCAAAGAGCCAGCTTTTGATATCTTCATCCATTTGTTTTCAGTCAGTCCAAGAAAAAAAAATATACAGTACAGAATAGAAAACAAATACAAATTGAGAGACGTATCCTTGTTTTCCCAAAAACAAACAGTCTTCATTTTCTTCTGTTATATCATGGGAAAACTTGTATTTCAAACATCTCTTTTGTACTGACAATACAAATGCCCTAGATTCTCAGTGGTTGTGAATTGTATCCCACTTGGAAACAGCATCTATGGCTTTGTGTATACATTACATGCTGCTACTATTTAACATTTAACTATATGTTATGAGTGGTGTGCATCTCTGATGCAAATGCTGACAGTCAAAATGCTCAACTCTCCGATACATTCAGCTATATCAAAACCACTAAAAACATGACATTGCACAGATCCCATTCACTTATATGGGACTTGCACAGGAGGATTTCCTAGTGTCTGTATCCCAATTAAAGTGGTGGCAGGAAGCGTGTGGTCTGAAAAACACAGTAGAAATATACAGACTTCCACTAGAATGAATTTTGACAGTCCCTGTTCTGTGGCTGCCTTTGTCCCCAACAGATAGAATAAGTAGCTTCATTAGTAGCCTCAAGTAATACTTTCTGAAGATTCCTTGCCTCCCATACTATATGGGTAACATATAGGTTGTCTGTATGTTTTCTCTAAAGACAAACAGCCATGCCAGCAGGTCATACAAGACTGCAAAAAAGGCATAAAACAAAATATTTAAAGCCCCCCCCCTCAAAAAAAGCAGCCCTGGCATGACCAGATTCTATCCCTGATCTACTGCTATTCACAAACAATCTTATTTTTCTAGAAACCATGAGACACATAATGTGACACACTTTCATTGTTCTTCTCTGGCAGTTCCAAATTCAGATACTTCAAACATGTAAAGATTAATTTAATGCATAAAATAACATATAAGGCTTGGAAAATTGAAGTCCTTGCAATGGTAGCAAGAAATCAATCAGTCTGCACAGAAGTTATTAATGTACTTCACTGGCTATCTTGGTCCTAATTCATTTATTCCTGAAACAGACCATTGATAGTGATAAAGCCTTCAGATATCCATCTAGAGGAGAAACAGATTTAAAATGTACTTAGATTAATGTCCCAACATTTAGTCTTTCCACTGTCCCCTCTGGATTCTTTACAATCATCATTAAACATACCTTTACTTAAAAATACCTTTACTTAATGCTCTTCTTTCAAATCTCTCTCTTAAATTTAGTGACAGGTTTATTCATCTCTCTCAATGCTTCTTTATCTTAAATTATACTCTCTTAACACCAAAAAGGATCAAAGTTTATATTATAACTAGATAAACATCCCTGGAATCTCCTACTCCATCAGGCCTCCAGAGACCAACAGATTTACTTTGGTGGATCAGATGAAAGCAGTTCAGCATCCTGTTTCCAACAGTAGTCAGTCAGACATCCCTTATATACTTTATTATAGTGATTCCTTGTTATTTATCTTCATAATTCATCTTTCTGAAATATGCTGCTTCTGAACACTGGGATTCCATTATAAACTAGATTTGTCCATTGAGAATTAATTTAATTCTTTCCAAATCTATATATGATTCAGTGAACATTTTGGGTTAGATCCAGACTAAACTGCCCCCCCTTTCCATTGCAGACCTCCCTCATGCCAGTCCTTAGGGTCCTCTATGCCCCAGCCGCAGCAATTTTAGAGATCAATGGGCTGCAGTGGGAAGGGGCGGGCAGGCAGGTTTAATCCTGTTGATATATATTTTATTCTGGATCTAACCCTTTATATCCAGGACATGAAGTCCATTCACACAGGGGCTGTTACTTCTGCAATAGTTCACAAAGAAGAAAGTAATTTCATGCCAGAAACTATCACAACTGTATGTAGTGGCACAAAGACATTCAGCAGCAGACATGGACAGCTTGTCACATGCTGTCTCAGCTAGTATAGAGAATAATTTGACTTCCATGAGACTACTATAATGTGCATTAGTCCACAATGGTATTACAAAGGTATGTGGTGTATTATTAGATAAATGGTTCATCAATTACTGATTGCAACGACAGTTAAGAATGTCATCATGCTTTGTCCATGCCATCATTTTGCAACAACTCAATTTGAAATATGAAAACTTCCTTTAGTTTGGGTTAAAAATATCTTTGAGGCCACTTTTGGCATTTTCAGTTTCAGTTTTGCTTAGGAACCTCCATAGATGCCTCTCTAGATTAGATTGCCAATATCATCTGGTTGTCTCATCTGTTTGTTTTTCTCTTTTATTAGAGGTTGTACTCCTGTTCCCCAATGCTATTTAGTTTATTTCATTCATTTATTTCAAGATGTGTCCCAAAACATAATGTTTAGTGAGGTGTATTGATGGATGCACTCTGAGGGTATGTTTTATGGTCTAGTTTGTACACTAGTTTATGGACAAATTAAAAGAAAAAAATGCATTCTAGCAGTTGTACCTTGTGCCAAATGTCTGCTGAAGAACATAAATGAAGAACAAGACACCAGTATAAAATGTCATTCTGAAATAAGAAAATTCCCACATTTTTTGGTTGACACTCTCTAGATTTTTTTGTGCTGGAGGCAAAAGTCCAGCTTGATTTGTTGTATTACATAAATCATGCACTGTGGGTTTAGGATGTAGGGTCTAGTTAAAGGACTTCAGGCAAGAGGTATTGGGAAGGACCTTTCTCGGCATGAGAACCTGGGGAGTTGATGCCAGCTGGAGTAGAACACACTGAACCACATGGAGCAATGGTCTGTCTCAGTATAAGGTAGCCTCCCTGAGCCTGCTTCAGCGGGGAGGGCGATATATAAATGCAATAAATAAATAATATTCAGGACTTCTTTTGTAGCAGGAACTCCTTTTCATATTAGACTACACCCCCCTGATGTAGCCAATCCTCCAAGAGCTTACAGAACTCTTACTAGACTTGCCAATCCCCAGGTCCCAGGGGGGGGGGGGTTCTCCTGCTTTCCCAGGCTCCTTCCTGCTCCCAGTGAGCTGGCTGGTGAGGGAAAGCCCCACCCCCCCACAGCCACCATGTGCCTTTCCTCCTCCAGAGTCTTCAGACTCCACTTGGAAAGGCTTCCTCTTGGGATGATGTGTCTGTGTCTTTATGGTGGAATGGGGACGTGAGGAGGAGGCAGAACAACATGACTGCTCCCAGTGGCTATGAAAGCAGCCCAGACCCTTCGTTGGTTGCACAATCTTTTCAGAGGTCGTTTGCATATGAAAGGAAAACTTGAACCTTTGGCTGCTCTGTGTTACTTTGAAGAAGTTGGAAGTTCAGCAACTCGTGAGATGCCAGTCCCCCATTTCAGAGTAATCAGGAACAGAGTGGGGGAGGGAAATTTCTGCTGGGCACTTCATTATTCCCTATGGAGATCGATTCCCATAGGGTATAATGGAGAATTGATCTGGGGTATCTGGGGCTCTGGAGGGGCTGTTATTTGAGGTAGAGGCACCAAATTTTCAGCATAGCATCTGGTGACTCTCCTCAAAATGCTCTCCAAGTTTCAAAAAGAATGGACCAGGGGGTCCAATTCTATGAGCCCCAAAAGAAGGTGCCCCTATCCATTATTTCTAATGTAGGGAAGCCATTTAAAAGGTGTGAGGTTCCTTTAAATGTGATGGCCAGAACTCCCTTTGGAGTTCAGTTGTGCTTGTCACAACTTTGCTTATGGCTCCACCCCCAATGTCTCCTGGCTCCAGCCCCAAAGTATCCTGGCTCCAGACCCAAAGTCCTCAGATATTTCTTGAATTGGACTTGGCAATCCTAGCTCTTACAGGGCCTACTGTAAGCTCTTGGAAGATTGGCTACATCAGGGGGGTGTAGCCTAATATGCAAAGGAGTTCCTGCTACAAGCCCTAGATATATCCATATGTACTGTTGAAGATGAGTAATTAGTGAAGCCCTCTGAGTATTACTAAGTTAGTACAAAATAGAATAATTTGGCATAATTTTCAGATTGTTTAGTTTAGTTCAAGTTTTTATGCCATATTTTGCACCTAATAATATTTGTATTGAATTTCATTAATAGAACTGGGAAAAGGGACAACAACAGTTTTGTTCAAATGCAGAGAAAATATTTTAAAAATCTGAGCAGCCAGGAAGGGTAAGAGAGCAAATATCTTTGTCAGCTGTATAGCATGTTACCTTTGACTTGTTGTTCCCCTTTCTGTCTCAGGCATCAATAAAACTTTGATGTGGGCAAAGGGAGTTTAGCAAGGAATGAAAGAGGGATGGAACATAATTTTTTTCATTTCCTGCTCAAGTATAAGGCTTGGTCATAAACTGCTTTGGGTCCCTTCAAGAAGAAAAGTGGAATACAAATACTTAAAATGAGTCATAATAAATTTTGTTACTCCCTTCCTAGACAGGGAAGGATCCTTCCCACACCTTCATTCATATCACTTATTAGCAGTAGGTGTAAGTATCCCTACCTTGATCCTGAGCCCTGAATATCCCCTCCCCCCCACACACACTCGTGTTGTACATTTATGGCAGCTATGCATCATTTTCTCCCATTGATGCATGCAGGCTTATATAGGCCACACTCAAGACTTCACCTAACCACAATGTTCTTTTAGCTTCATTTAAAAGCTTGATTATAATGGCCTGAATCTGTTTAATCCTGCCATATTTTTGCAGTCAGATGCAAATTCATATAAGTGTCATCTCTTCACTACTGCTCAGCATTTTGTTTACATTATTACATTTTAAGGTATTTATATCATGTTTCATCAGATTATATAGATGGAAGGTTATATTGTTAAAGTAATTATCAGCTCCGTTTGCAGCTGTGTTCTCAGAATAGTGGGTTATTTTCATTGCATTGCTAATATAAACAACTTAGTCTGACAAGGGGCAGTCCTACTGGGCACTGTGTATTGGACCCATTAAGACTGCACACATTTGCTGGTTAGTAAAAGTTGCCACTTTACTTAAAGAACCAGCCTTGCACTGTTTTCTTCTTTTCTCACAAACCATCTCTTTAACAGACATTGGTTTACACAGGTAAGCAATTCTTCTGTCACCCCTGATTTATAAATGCATCACTTTTCAGAGGTGCCTATTCCCAGTGGAAAGCCTGATAGATGCACAGTGTTCAAAACCTCTGTTACTAACTCTGAAAGCCTATTTGTTGTCTCAGAAGGAATTCCTATATTAGTATAAAGTTTTGCACAATGTCTAAATATGGTAGATTAATTTGCCATTTAAATAGCTAGACAGACAAGAGCCCGGCCATTGATATAATAAAAGCCCTCTGTGAACTGAGTTTGGTCAGTAACATGGCTTTAAATCTCCACAGAGACATTTATGGTCACAGCTGGAAAACACAGAGAGGAAGGAAAAATGGGTGTTGTTTCTTTTCTCTGTTAGGATCAAATTTCTTTACAGTGGGTAGGCTCAAGTGTAGCATATAGAGGATACTGTTCTGTTGCTCATACAAAGTCAAAATAATCATCTGCCTGAAGCAGGAGCCAATGATGCCCAAGACTGTGAGGAAGTATTTTAATTTCTTTTCAATTTTTTCCCCTTTTCTTCTTGTTGAGAAATAATTTTGTATTTTTTTTTTCAGGGAGAAAGAAAGCAAGACACCCATATTTAATTTCTGGCACTCCACAGAGGGCCCCCTAAGTTCACCTCTAAAAAAAAAAAAAGAGTGGTGTTGACAATGAATTCCAATCAGAACCTATAATAACTTTTTTTTTCAGTCTAGAGATGATTGTGTAATCCTACTATGTCAGATGTAGTGATGGAAACAAGGGACTGCCCCCAACTGCTCATCTGGAAAAAAACGGTTTTCCACTTACCTGTTTGAAGGGAGATCACACATTATTTAAAACAACAACAATGCATTTTCTTTCAAGATTTAGGAATTGCGGGGGGGGGGGGGGGGAGCACTCACATTACTTTCTTAAAGTTCCCAAGTGTACACCAAGAATAGAGATGGGGGGGGGGTGTCTGATATATTTTTAACTTTGAACTAGAAAGCCATGGTGGATATGACACAAGACTTGTAAAAAAAATGTAATTGCTAAAAGCAAACTGAAGTGTTCATATTCTTACAGAGGAAGGAAGGAGTACTATAGTAATGCATTGTAAGAACCCATCAGAGCTAGTGGAATTGAATGATAAATAATTTGCTTGACAGTCAAGGAAAATTATTTATTATTTATCTTCCCAATGTCATTTTATTTTTCTATGACCATGAATATTGCTCCTAGATTGTATTGCTCGAGATCTTTAACAGAAGGATCCTTCTCTCTAGTGCATGGGCAAATAGATAGGATGGACCATAGTGACTACCCTAATATCAATATACTGAATTAAGCCAACACTGAAAACCAATTCATCATTTGGGAGTAAAGACAGCAGAAGTTTGAGGCAGAACAGCACCCAAGGCAAGGTGCCCTGCCCCCTCTGAAAGCAGTGGGGAGCAGTGAGGCATGCTGTGAGGCTGCCCTAGCTTTGTCCCTGCGTCTGATGCAGCCAGCAGAGTGATGGGCAGCCCCAGAGCATGCTCTGCAGCACAGGGATGTGGCTCCCCCACAGCCACTTTTGCTGGTATTTCCCTCGCCACGGAGGCGAGGACAGGTGACAGGGCCATTCCAGTGCCCTCCTGGGGCTCATACTAGCACCCTTGTCAGGGCCGCACCCCTGGCAGCTGCCTGGGCTGCCTAGTGAAAAGGGCAGCCCTGGGTAGAGATACTGCTGAATTCTGAAATTACTCCTGCCCTTTTATCCTCACAGAATTATTAGCATTAAGGCAGGGCTATAAGAAGAGCCCAATACCTGCTGTGTAGACCATATCTGACTTGGAGGCATCACAGAGATGCACATCAATATGCATCACAGAGGCATAGTTTTCAAGTGCAGACAGTCCAACATTCATGTTCCATAGCATCTACCAGGCTTCAAAGTAAGCTCTACACAGAAGGTCCATGTTGGGAAATACTTGAAGATTTTGGGGGTGGAGCCTGAAGAGGGGTTTGGTGACAGGAGAGACTTCAATGGGGTATAACGCTATAGAGTCCACCTTCCAAAGTGGCCATTTTCTCCAGGTGAATTGATCTCTGTCTCATGAAAACCAGTTGCAATAGCAGATCTCCTGCTACCACCTAAAAGGTAAAGGTAGTCCCCTGTGCAAGCACCAGTTGTTTTTGACTTTGGGGTGATGTTGCTTTCACAACGTTTTCACGGCAGACTTTTTACAAGGTGGTTTGCCATTGCCTTCCCCAGTCATCTACACTTTCCCCACAGCAAGCTGGGTACTCATTTTACTGACCTTGGAAGGATGGAAGGCTGAGTCAACCTCGAGCCGGCCACCTGAACCAGCTTTCACTGGGATCGAACTCAGGTCGTGAGCAGAGGGCTCCGACTGCAGTACTGCAGCTTTACCACTCTGCACCATGGGGCTGTACCACCTGGAGGTTGACAAAACTAGATCAGGTGCTAACATCTGCTATCAACAGATAGGAAATCTTCACTTCCCTGTGTTATGCTATTAACACTATAACTATTAGTCCAACTGTCCAAAATGACAAGCTCTCCTATGTGCACAGGGTTTCAAGATTTTATTTATTGTGTGTGCTGTGTATACACATCCACCCACCCATATATGTATGTGTATGTGTGTGCGTGCATTCATAAATATAGACAGATAGATTTTATTTCCTTGAAAAGGAGACTTAATAATAGATTTCCTTGAAAAAGAGACTTTATTAAAATGTACTAAATAACTTCAGACACTTGGGAGAGGGAAGTTCCATGTCATCCACAAACACATCTACAGACACTCACCTTTTGATCTTGACTATAGGCCAGAATCCAGTCCTCCTGCTTGGGGTGGAAGAGCATACTGTGGATATAGAAGTTTAGCCGATATTTTTGGTAAGTGGCTCCTTCATCAGAACTGATCAGCAGACTGCTCTCAATCTCAGGGTCAGTAAGCAACATAATCTGTGTGGATAAAAGAGATGAAGACTGAAGGTTTAAATTGGAGAAAGGCAAAAAAATGGCAAAGCCCTCCAAATCTCTGGGAAATCATTTTTTTTGGTGTGAATGATTGTTTATTTTACTAGGCTCTATAGCTGTGCAAAATAACCCAGGTGTAGCAAATAAGCAGAAATGAAACAAAGGTGACCTTCCCAAAGGTAAAGGGATACAGTAACTAAGCATCTCACTTACCAGAACTTCTACAAATACTTCTGTAATCTTGTCTATTATAAGGCACAGATTCCCTAAATCTTTCTTTGCCAAAAATCCAATGCATTCCAGCTTCATAGCCCTAGGTACTTCTAAAGTAGATTGGATTTTTGGCAGTGAAGGACACAGCAGCTGTGCTCTGTATTGAAGTCAAGTCTGAGCAGACGTTGATTGCCTTGTATTACTTAATGTTCAACTCATGTAGAGACCGAGCATCAAAATGCATGAGAAGTAAGAGGAATCTCTCTTCCTAACAGCACAAGAAGAACCAGAACAGTCAGGAATCCCATCCTTGTCAGAAATAAAAACCAGCTCTGCATTTTCCTGAACCACTTCTTTCATTTCATAGGCTCTTTTCTATTATCCAGAGCATAGCCATTTTAGACTCATCTATGCTTCTCTGTCTTTCTAAGAAGTAAATGCCTGCCTGTCCCTCTCAGAAACAAGTGTATCTCTTATACCAGCTGGAGATAGCACAGAGGGCCAAACTTCTGGTCCTGAAGATCAGTTGTTTGACAGAGAACAAATACTCTTTCTACACACCCTATGAGAGCATACCATATCTGAAGTGCAGATAATGCCTGAAGGAGGTTCCACTCTGTCTTATCACATCAGGGGCACTTGCATCATGTACAGACCATGTAATTATGCATGTTCATTCTGATGGACTATGGTACCATCTGTTTTGAAAAGGGAATAAAAAAGGACCCCCAGAGTAGCAGAGGCTAGTCTCTTCTCCTGAGGGGGTGACCCTGCTATAGCAGTCCATCTTATCCCTGGCAACAGAGAGCTTCAGGTAATTATCCTGTCTCTATGCATGTCTGTTACTTTGTTCTCTAGCCTTATCTGGGGAGTCAATGTGGGATTGTACTAATTGGTTGTGTATCTGTTGCTGAATAAACTCTGCTTTGGATGAGACCCTGTTTCTGAATCTCTGTGAAGTAAGAGAGAGTGTGGAGAACACTCTTCACAGGGCTGATCCTGCTTCTCTTGGGGAAGGGTCTGAACCACCAATCTAGAGAGAGACAGTTTGGTGTAGTGGTTAAGTGCGAGGACTCTTATCTGGAAGAACCGGGTTTGATTCCCCACTCCTCCACTAGCAGCTGCTGGAATGGCCTTGGGTCAGCCATAGCTCTCATAGGAGCTGTCCGTGAAAGGGCAGCTGCTGTGAGAACCCTCTCAGCCCCACCCACTTCACAAGGTGTCTGTTGTGGGGAGAGAAGATATACGAGATTATAAACCACTCTGAGTCTCTGATTCAGAGAGAAGGGCAGAGTATAAATCTGCAATTCTTCTTCTATGACAGGCTGCAGCTGGGTAATCAGTGTTTGAGACAACATTCCCCAGGAGCCAACAGCTCAGTTTTGGTGTGGTAACTTGTGAAACTACTCTCTGCAGGCCATCCCTGTGAGGTATGATCCTTAAAAACACTTTTATAACAGTCCTGACATGCATTGTTCAACTCTCTGTATTGGCAATATGAGGAGACTTCAACAGGCAACAAAGACAGCAAATTTTCTGGTTGACTTGGGGCATCTTGCATTCATGCATCAAAACTTCCTAGTTGATTTCAGTGCCTCCCTGTTTATTTTTATTTTCTCTTACAAGGGTCATCGAGGCAGGTAACAATATACATGATAAAATTATATTTTAAAACCATTAAAATCACCCCTCCCCAACACACATCATTTTAAAAAAATCAAAACACAATTTAAACATGTACAAATACAAAAAAAAATCAATTAAAACATTGGTCAGTAAGGACAGAACACTGAGAGACTGCCAAACAAAACAAAACAAAAAAAGTCTTCACCCTGTGTCAGAAGATGGCAACAGAAGTGGACAAACAAATCTCCGTGGGGAGAGAGTTCCAGAGCTTTGGTACCATGACCAAGCAGGCCCTCTTCCAGGTTGCCCCCTGTCTAATCTCAGAAATCAGGGGCATCTGAAGTGGGGCCGCTGAAGATGACCATAGTGGTTGGGCGGTTTCAGAAGGGAGTAGGCAGTACTTCAGGTATGTTGGGCATCTGAAGTGGAGCTGATGAAGATGACCATAGTGGTTGGGCGGTTTCAGAAGGGAGTAGGCAGTGCTTCAGGTATGTTGGGCATCTGAAGTGGGGCTGCTGAAGATGACCATAGTGGTTGGGTGGTTTCAGAAGGGAGTAGGTAGTACTTCAGGTATGTTGGGCATCTGAAGTGGGGCTGCTGAAGATGACCATAGTGGTTGGGCGGTTTCAGAAGGGAGTAGGCAGTACTTCAGGTATGTTGGGCATCTGAAGTGGGGCTGCTGAAGATGACCATAGTGGTTGGGCGGTTTCAAAAGGGAGTAGGCAGTACTTCAGGTATGTTGGTCCCAAATTGTATAGGGCTTTGGAAGTCAAGACCAGTACCTTGAATTGTTCCCAGAAACTAATTGAAAGCCAGTGTAGATGGGCCAAGACTGGAGTTATATGGTCTCTATGGCTCACTTCAATCAACATCCTGACTGCAGCATTCTGTACCAACTGAAATTTCAAAATGCTTCTCAAGAGCAGCCCCACATCAAGTGCACTGCAGTAATATAATATGGGCGACAAGATGGAACATACCCAAAAGCCAAGGGGCTGATTAGAAAACTGCCAGCACCACTTTCTGCCTTCCAGTTAGGACCAGAACTACCACAGAATTATGCTTCCCAGACAGGGAGTCCCCAGAAATATATCTTTATTGCTGGGATTGAAAGCCACTAAAGTGTCCAAGAGAATCAACAGAATCACACTCCTGGCCTCTGTCTATCTCCTCACACAAGTCATGAGGATGACCAAGATGATGTTTGTCATTTCTGGTTGGTATTGCTATAAGCCCATGCTTATAATTCATTATTAACAATGATTTGGCTTTGGCTTGGGCTACCCACACCAGCCAGTTCCCATGTGTTCACTCATATACACAGGGCTTTTTTGGTAGAAAAAGCCCAGCAGGAACTCATTTGCATATTAGGTCACACACCCTGACATCACCATTGTTACACATGTGCTTTTTGCAGGAAAAGCCCAGCAGGGACTCATTTGCATATTAGGCCACACCCCCTGACACCAAGCCAGCTGGAACTGCATTCCTGTGCATTCCTGCTCAAAAAAGGCCCTGCTTTTCTCACACACATTCTCAAATATTTGCATTCTCAGACAGATTTGAACTTTATTCTGGGAGACTTGATCCAGCCTTGGATTTGCTTAGAGGCACTGGGAAAACTGCCTCATTCTCAGCCTTTGAAGTGTTGGAAAGCACATGGCATCTTCTGTTTCCCTATGCCGCCAAGTACTCAATTCCTATCCAATCTCATGCCTAATCATCAGAGATAAAGGATGAAATGAATAAGGATTCTGGAGAAGTTGTAACTTGCCACATGACAATGGGAGCTGGCTTAAACTGGTCTGCCTCTGGCACACATATAATAGTTCTAAGTTATATTGCACCTCCAACTTCTTTCTCTTCTTTACATTTTCTATTCACTTTTAATTCCCATTTTGAACTTAGAACAGTATTGGGAAGGTTGGTTTGATCTGTTCATTTAGTTCTGGTTCCAGAGATGTAGATAAACAAATAAATCTACAATCTGCTGAAGTACTACTATAAAACTAGCAAAATAAACCTCTGAAGCATTGCAAAGTACTGGGTTTGGAGACATTCAACCACTAACACCCTTTATTAACGATCACACAACAACAAGAGAGCATAGCAGGGCCAGATCCCCACTTATACACATGCACCCAGAGCAACCTCCTCCCAAGACCAGTCCAATCCTGGACAGTTAAAGTTCACGCCACAGATCTTAATAGGCAGTCTGTTAAGTCTGCTCCTAGTCAGGTGACTCGTGGTTTCCCACAGTTCCCCTATTCGCGCCAGGCAGCGCTGTGTTGGCAATTCAGGGACCAAAATGCAGGACGCAACAAGCATAATGACTGATATGCATACAGGGCAGACAGACCAGTGGCCATGACCAAAAAGACAGGTTAATTTTAAAACTAAATTCCAGGTTGTCTTTTTGACCATCACAATATGCAGAGCATAACATCAAACAAAGCCCAGATAATGCCTATGTCCTGCTGCCTGATATCCACTTCTCACATATTTAAATTGTGAACATAGTTAATTATTCTTTCTCTATGTGTTATCAGCCTACAGTTACATAAAACATGGAACAAACTTTGAATATCTGATGTCTCTTGGCAAATAAAATACTAATGGACCACAAAGCTCCATAAACAAGATGTATGAAACAGCCATTGGTATGGATATAAATGAACCTATACCAGCAAAACCTCACACTGCTTGTATTCCAAAAAAATGGGGTTACTTTCACAGATTCTCACCTCCTGCTACAGACCCCACTTTACCCCTGTGCTATTTCAAGGGGCCAACCACTGCCTGAAGGAGGTAGGTTCATCATCTGTACATGCGCAGCAAACATTTTTATCGGGGGGGGGGGGTGGAATTTAACCCTCCTGATGTAGTTTTTAATAGTTTGTAAACCTGTGGATTCCCCCAACTTTGGAGGATAATCTTTCTGTCACTTTGGACTTGAACTGTTGATTTGGATATCCACAGATTGGCCCACATTTTGAAAATTAGAGTATGTAATGATGAAATGCAAAGAGAATGTTCACCCTGGAAAGGCCCAGAGACTATGAATGGATTCTAACCCAGTTTTCTGCCAATGAAAGATGCTATGGTTAGTGGAAAATGGGGTTACTTTCACAGATTCTCACCTCCTGCTACAGACCCCACTTTACCCCTGTGCTATTTCAAGGGGCCAACCAACCCCCGGGCATGATTTTGGTGGACATAGCCATCTACAATCTATATAAAAAGGCAAGTGCTGTGGTTCCTAAGACAGTAAGAAAACTAATGTGTAATCTGGATGAAACTATGCAATTTCTCAAAGTCTAGATCCTAGTAGCAAGGAAAAAGACTAGTCCCCATCTTGCCCTAGGGCATGTAGTCCAAGTATGGAACAAAAAAGCAAGAAAAGACGTTGGTTCTATTCATGTTCCTGATTCATGGGAATCTTTCATCAGTTTCTCATTCCTGTATATGTGCTTGTGTGCCTGGAAGTCATGATGACTTTTGGCAACCCCTAATGAGGGAAGGTCATCTCAGAGAGGTTGCTTGGATATTGCCTGCCTCTACATCCCAGCCCTGGAATTCCTTGGAGGTCTCCCTTCCATGTACTTGCCAGGGTCAGCCCTGTTTAGCTTCTGAGATCTGATGAGACTGGACTTGCCTGGGCTATCCAGGCCAAGGCTCATTCCTGATTTTTTAATACAGAAAGTCCTATTAGTGGAGCAGTTTGAAGGTGTCTAGTTACCCTTCAGCTGCAAACCAGATGATATGCCATACATTCCTCAGAGAACCTGCACAAGACAAGTTTTTTAGAAGGTGGGGGAAAGAATTGCTAGTAGAATGTGTTCTGACTGGACCACCACGTAGTGCCAAAGTTCATTACAGGAAAAACATGTGCCTTTTGTAGTCTGATGATTTTTGCAATTTCAGGAGATTTAGGGCTTTCCCCCCTGGGGATGGATGCAGATTAAATTGTAGGTCTTAGGTTGTTTGCTATCATTTTGGAAAGCTCTATAAATTTTAAATGGTGCTACAGTTGGATTTTACTATGTTTACTATTGAACATTAATATTGGATTTTGCATTTAATCATAATTGAGTTTATGCTAGAGTTTTTCAGAATATGACAATGTGACCTTAATGCAGTGAAAACAGAATAAGAATGTATTCCCATATTCAGGACAAAGCCATCAGAAATTTACATACATGAAACTCCATCAAGGAACCACAATCAGTGCCAAGAGATGTTGGGCTGGGAATACAAGTTATAGAATAAAAAAGTACCTGCAGAAATATCCTCCACCCTGATCTTGGTCTATTACTCTTTTCTCTTCCCATACTAGAATATTTAGTAAAACCACTGGGATTAATTTAAACCAAGTTGTAAAATACTAACATAAGTACTCATAGTAGTAGACACACCTTAAAAGAACAGTCCTCCTTCATTGCTAAAGATGAGGGACTGCCTCTTCTAAGATGGTTCTAGATGCAACATGCGCTGACATCATTAAAAACAAAACACAAATTCCCCTCCCTTTGGTACTATTATTCATATGCAAATGCATGACAATCTAATTAAGTACAGTCATATGAATCAAATACTTAAAACAAATATGTACCAGCAAAACTACTGAATGGAAGTAGAATTTCTGGGAGGTTTTGCATGGGAATTTTAAACAAACAAAACTTTTACCTGGTATATTTCCAGTTCAACCAAAATTAAAATTCCATATGTATGACAATGGTGGGGGGCGGGGAGAGAACGCAAATAAAGAGAGGAGCATTTTATTTAAAGGTGAAAATTATTCCATCAAACATTTTGCTACGGCTTGTGCAGGAATCACATTTGCTGGACAGTGGCCAAGAAAGTAATTTCTACTTAATACACTGCCATAGTAATTGATAGTAAGTGCCTCCCAAAGAGAGTATAAAGCAACATGACTGACATCTGCCACTTTGTTAATTCTCTAGTTTTATTATGCATGTTCATTCTGCAATCAATGAACCAAATGTTGGGAAATGCTGGTTGTTTTTGTTTGGGCTCTCTTTGGATATTTAGGAATTCTGCCTATTTGATCATCTGTGACTGCAAAGCTTCGTACTTATCTGGCTGGGAGTAAGCCTGATTGAATTAGTGAGAGTCAATTTCAAATAAACACACTCAGGATTGGTTGTCTTGCATCAGATAGCCCCCTATATATAGAAGGTGGTTGTTTACTATTATATAGAATTTAAGAATACCCAAAGCTATCTTTTGGTCAACTAAAATTTACAGAATGAGGACACACCTCCTCCATGTCATAAACACTATGCGTCCTTATTCAATAAGTACTATTATTGGGATGTTGTTTTAAGAAGCAGATTAATATGGTGGACATTCTCTTTAAATGCAGCCACTTAGGTTAAATTTACTCTAAAATATACATCATAATTGATCACTGACAAAAGTATCTGATAAAGAGAGCTTTGACTTTAAAAAGTTTGTACCCTGAAAATCTTGTCGGTCTCTAAGGTGCTACTAGATTCCAACCTAGCTCTTCTACTGCAGACCAATACAGCTCCCCTCCTGAAATGAAATGTATCTCATTTCCTACGCTGGTTAAACAAAACCAAGAGGTACATGAATTCGAATGGGAAGAATCACCAGCTTGTCTGAAATGGTAGACAAGAAGATACACCTGCTGGGATGGTCCCAAAAGTTGGTGTGGGGAGACTGGCTAACTCTCAAAAGTTCTTTGGCTCACACTGCTATTTACTAGGTACATGTAGTAAGAATAAAAAGTGTAAATAAATCAAGGTTCAGCCATCACCCCCAGCAAAGATAATTATTCTCTTCTCAGGCTGGTGCCTAGAAGTGATCAGAATCCATTTACTCACAGCAGACAAGGTTGCCTTTACAGATGCTTCATATGAATTGTTTAAGGTTCCCCCCATCTTTATTTTTTTTCTGGGCAGAAAGTCAATAAAGATGATGCAAGCTCCTGCAACCAAAGCAAATGTGCCCATTTATCATTAACTCCCCAAAATGGAAGAAAATTTTTCTGCTTTTCTTAAAAGTTATGCAGGAACATGAGTTGAAATGTGTACGTTTCTAACAAATTATGTGCACATTTTATCAGCTAGGGTGACAGTGATATCTTTTAAAAAATTAAAAATGGATTCTCACTATCTTTCCAGCTCTCCCCAGGTTCTCTGTTAAGTCCCCTACAGGCATTTTTATTTGTTTAAAGGATTCAGTTTGAATCCTTATATGACATAAAACAGGCTAGCTCCAAAGGAATCAAAATCAATAGGCAAGTGTAATAAAACACTGTCACTAAATGCAGAAACTTACTAAAAGAAATCCATACATGCTTCATGGTAATAAGCTACAGGTTCAATATACAAATACTCTTTGTGAGGAACTCAATGTTGCTCTGTTCTTCAAGAAAAGAGCTTACTGTGAAGCTGGATAAGTCTTCTGTGTCATCTTTGAAATGAAATCACCAGGTTCTTTTGCATTTTTTCTATACAGAACAGTCAAAACTAGAAAGGACAAATTGACTTCCTTTGGACCTGGGCCTGGTGAAGCCAGCTGGCCAAGGCACTGAGTACCTTACATTACTAGAAGACCTGCCTATCAGCTGGCATCCATGATAAAATCACAGACTGCAAGCTGAAAAACTATGAGGTTCTTATCTTTATAGATAAGACTTGGACCCAGGCCAGTACTCTTCAACATGATTATCAGCAAATTTAATTAAGAGTTCATAAGAACAGAATTTTCATAAGAAATTAAACAAGGGATATCTAATAGTTATGAAGAGAGGGAAAATCCAAATGACCTTAATAGGCTAAGGTTAGCTTGGCTGAGATTAGCATGAGGAAACAATATAAAAAACAAATGCAAAGTTCTACACATAGGCAAAAAAAGAATCAAAAGTGCAGATATAGTTTGGGGGACACTTGGCTTGGCAACAGTGCATGTGGAGAAGATGTTGGAGCTACAGATGATCACAAGCTGAACATGAGTTGCCATTGAGATGGAACTGCAAAACAGGGAAATGGAAGTCTGGAAAACAAGTATCATGAATAAAAGTTGAAGGAACTGACATTGTTGCTCTCTTCCATGTGAAAGTTTTTTCTAGTATTTAAGAGTAAAGATGTTATTTGCTGCTTCTGAGCTAAAAACTAGATCTAATATTATAGCCTGATAGCTTTCAGTAGAATATCAGAAGAAACCTCTTCACAGAAAAAGCAATTCAACAACAGAGCTTTGGATTTCCTCCACAGACCACTGAATCAGAACAGATGATCTAGAATCCAACTCTTGTCCAATATCTTGTGTCCAGAATTGTGTGCCAGGAGCATTAGGACTCAATATCTGGAAAGTCTGTAGGTACCATTTTGGAATGTGAAGCCTAGACAAGAATCCTAGCCAACACCAAAGCTTCTTAAGTCACAGAAGGCAGGACAGGTAATTGACCAATTGACAAGAACACTGGTATAAAACAATCTGGTACCACAGAGGACTGTCTCATGGCTTCTCATAGCAACAAATTGGTCAGCTGGAGAATGAAGCAGGTTTGGATCCATACAGCAGGAAGTAATATGGAATAGGTCTCCCTTACTTTCTGGATCAAGGAAATTGTAGTCTGTGGGTTTTCATATGATGCCTTGAAACACCTCTACTTTTGGTAATGTAAGAAACTGGAACTGACTGCAGACTAAAAGGTCTAGGAAAAATACAGTTGTGAAGTGTTTATTGTTCTAATATTAATTTTCATAACTATTCATCTTACAGTTGGGGTGGTAATCTTTTTTATTTATAGAATCTATAAAAATATGCCTGCATCTTAACCCTTAAGTCTATCATTTGTAGCTTTGCTTGAAATTTTACCAGGGAAGTAATCTGTATGGGACTGTGCAGGGTTAGGTAGGCAAACTGATCGCGGAATGATACAGAACATTTCAATTTTTACTTCATTCTCAGAAAATCTAGTACAACTGCTAATGCAAGCTTTCCCAGATTCCAAGATCTGAAAATCCAAAAGGTTACTTCTTTCTTTAAAAATGCTAGGCATTATCAGACAAGATTACGATGCTGCAATAGGTTAACATCCATTTCCTTAGCACACATGAAATATGAGACTTTTAGATTGTTGTCAAGACCATCTGTTCTTAGGTGAACTCTATTTGGTGAGGGGGAGGTTATGAAGAAATCCCTATTACTACCAATAAAGACATCAATTTTGCCAAGTGTCTTCAATTTACAAAAATGGATCTGGATACAATGTTATTTTGGATTGCTACTGTTCACACTAATTGTCCCTTGTTAAAGAAGCTATACAAAAGTCAGCAAAGTGCTCTTGTTAACGTATGTTATTATTTATGGCAACCATAAGCATTTATAATTACAAATGAAAAAATCAGGATGCTTACTGACAGGCCTCAGATTCAGTGGGAGCTCACAGGAGCACAGCTCCTGAACCTTTCTGAGAGTTCCACCTCCTCCTTCTGAGAATTCCACCTCCTTGTCCATTGAATAGTAGATGCAGCTGCATAACAATCCCTGGATGAGCTCCACCACCTATTTTTCTACAAAACAACCCATACTTACCGAGAATTGCTTGAAATGTTTTTTGTTTTGTTTTACTATTGCAGCACACTATTCCTCCTTAGACAAAGGCTTAGGATGTAATCAGCTGCTGTGATGACAATGTGCATTAAGTGGTAATCAGGATTCAGCACTCTGTGTGGTAAACAGTAACTAGAAAAAAAGCCCACAGGAAAAAAGCTCACAGAAAAAAGTCCACATGGAAAAATGCCCACACAGAAAAAATCCCACATGGAAAGAAGCCCTCATGGGAAATTACCATGTAAAGTACAATAGATATTTATAATTGAGGATAATCACTCACCTCCATTTATGAGAATGAACAAGTATTACCTACAATGTTCCCTCTAAACTGCAGAATCTTGTGAGCAAAAATTCTACATTATGAGCTACCAGCATTAAAGTTGTGAGCTACTGGCATCAAAGTTGTGAGCGACAGGCATCAAAGTTGTGAGCTACTGCATAAATTATTGTGCTCTGGGGTCATCCTTCCTGAGCTAAGACAAAAATGTGTGAGCTGGAGGCTAAAAATATGTGAACTAGCTCACGCTAACTCAGCTTGGAGGGAACACTGATTACCTATACTTTATGTTGTTATTTTAGGATTAAAATATGTCATATTCACATGCAACAATTTGTGTTATGATTTTATCATGTATAATTAAATATTAATTTTACTAAATTATTTCTATATTTGATGGACTACAGAGGGTCCTGGCTTGCCCACAGCTGGCATGTGAGAGTAGGTGAGGGCAAGCCAGACCTGGGAAGCTGAGAGTGGCTGGATGGCATGTTGGTGAGGCTCTCCTCTGAATTTGGGTTCCCTTGCAAGGGAAGCCGGGCTTGGAGAACTCACTATGCCTGACTGCTCTCGCCTTGAAAGCAAGAGCAGATGAACAGGGTGCACTCTTCTCGTCTGAGCTCAGCTTCCCTTGGAAGGGAAGCTGGACTCAGAGAAGAAGAGTGCATCCAGCCCCACCCAGCTTGCCCATGGCTGGTGTGTGGGAGTAGGATTGGTAGGTGGTGGCCCAGGGCACCACCTCACCAATGGGGTGCCACTAGGTGCCCCCCCCCCCCCGTTCTAGTGGCTGGACGGTGTGTTGGCAGGGCTCTCCTCTGAGCCTGACTTCTCTTGCAGGCTCAGAGGAGAATGTGCCTTGCCTGGCTGCTCTTGCCTTGAAAACGAGAGCAGATGAATGGGGCATGTTCTTCTCTGAGCTCGACTTCCCTTGCAAATGAATCCAGGCTTAGAGGAGAAGAGTGCACCCAGCCCTGCCCAGTTGCTCTTGCCTTCAGGTGTAGGAGTGTTGGGAGAGGAAAACACACTTGCTTTCTGCTGCAAGCCAACTTTATTTATTTGATTTCAAGGTAGACTAAAAATACATTTGGTAATACCTCATAACCGGAAACATCTTACTCCAAATAAGGAGATGGCATTCACAACTCTTATCAAGATTAAATGCTAGCCTGCAATGTCTATTTCCAGAGATGCACTTCTCAAGAAAGAGGAACAAAACATGGAAAGGGAACAGAAACATGAAAGGGGAACTATTTGTTCTCAGACATAATGGATGTCCAGGCAATAGGCCAAATATATCATGCTCCCACACTTCTGCTTTTCATACAGACAATGAAACAATATTTCCAACTATTTGTGGGGTGCAGAACTAAATGTGATCTCCACATTCAGGAAAGAGTGAGGTGCCTTCTCCTCCTCCAAGCTTGACTTCCCTTGCAAGGGATGCAGACCTTAGAGGAGAATGCTTGCAATTTTGCTCTTGGAGGTGCTCTGAAACTTCCCTAAGAAGGCCACTCTCAGCTTCCCTTGCCAGTCTCCTTAGCCAGAGAAGCTGAGCTTGGAGAAGAAGGCTCCCCACTTGGCTGCCCTCACCTGAAGGCCCTATTCATCTGCTCTCACTTCCTAGGCAAGAGTAACTGGGTAGGTCACATTTTCCTCCAAGCCTGGCTTCCCTTGTAAGGAAAGCCGGGTTCAGAGGAGAGCCCCACCAATGTGCCATCCAGCCACTAGAGCGGCAGGGGGAGGGGGGCACCTAGTGGCGCACCATAGGTGAGTTGGCACCCCAGATCGCCACCTACCTCGCCTACTCTCACACACCAGCCATGGGCAAACAAGGTCCCTTTACAGTCCATCAAATATAGAAATAATTTAGTAAAATTATTATTTAATTATACTTGATAAAATTACAACACAAATTGTTGGATGTGAATATGACATTTTTTAATCCTGAAATAATAACATAAAGTATAGGTAATACCTGTTTATTCTCATAAATGGAGGTGAATGGTTATCCACAATTATAAATATCTATGGTGCTTTACATGGTATTTTCCCATGAGGGTTTCTTTCCATGTGGACTTTTCCTGCGTGGGCTTTTTTCTGTATCAGCTTTTTCCATGTGGGCATTTTTTCAAGTGGGCTTTTTTCCTTTGAACATTCATGACCGTGGGGGGTATTCTGTGAGCTTTTTTCCTGTGTGCTTTTTTCCCATGGGCTTTTTTCATGGAACCATAGTAAACAGATAGTAATATTTTTTTCACTAGTAGAATTTGAAACTCAGTTCACATTTGCACATCATTACTTAAAAGACGATACCTTCACACAAACATTTTAAAGGGTGAAGAAAATACTGATTTGTTTTTATTGTATATTAAGAAGGGTACAAAATGTATTCATGATACATGCAAACCTACAATGCTAATGACAAAAGTGTGTGTGGGGGGAATGAAATTTATCAAAATATAAAAAGAAAGAAAAGAAGGAACAAGTACTCATCCCTAAGTTAATTACATTATAAGAACACAAAAAGCCTTTTCAGCCACAGAATATACATTCATAAATATTCTTCTCAGAGGTTTGGCAAGCCCTTGAATAATTTCTTGTAAAGCACTCCCATGTCTTTCTTCCTCTGATATATATATACACACACTCACTATGCAGGGGTGTCAGACATACAGCCTGCAGGCCAGAACTGGCCCCTGCAAGGCTACTATTAAGCCTGCAGAGCATCTGTGTCTCTCCTGCATCCTTCTCCAAGGCTTCCCTCTGTTAGGTCTTAGAATAGGGTACAGGATGAGGTTATTTCATCATCACCACCACTGCCATTTCCTGCTGGCTCCTTTTCAAAATGGAGATGCATCTTTTCCCCAACTCTTCCCTCCTTTTATCCTCCCCACAGCTCCCTTTTGACCTGCCTCCCTTCCCCCTCCTCCCTTGTGTCTCCACCTCATTTCTCTTCTAGTTCATCAATCTCATTCCTGTTCCTCCCTCCCTCTTCTTTCAATGATGTCTGCCTTGTTGCTATTCTGGGGGCGGGTCCAAAAAGTCCTCCCAAGCTTTGGGCAGCCTGCATGCTGTCAAGCTTCCCATTGCCTGTATCCAGGTTGCAGGCTTGCTTGCTAACTCCATTTCAGCCTTGGCTTCTGGGGATTCCTGACTAGTATTGGGTCCTGCTGGAGGTTTGCCTCTGCACTTGTCTGGAGCTCCTGCTACCTGGGCCAGCTGCCAGGATGTGCTTGCTGAGTCCCTCATGCTCCACTCTTCCCCAGGACCCTGTGCAGGTGAGACCCAAGAGCAGCAGGGGGTCCTTGTTCCAGTCCTGCTTCCAGGGCTGCCTGCCTGTTACCAGCCCTGCCAGGGGTTTGTATATATGAGAATGTGAGAAGAGTTAGAAGAGCAAGTCTTGCAGTGAGTGTAGCACTTTGTTTTTTAAAAGCTTCAGTTACAATTTTAGGAACCCACCACTGCTGCCTGTTTCACTTTAAAAAGCTTGAAACAGGTGATGCCAGGCTGGTCTGTCTGAAATTATCTCCAAAGTGAGCTACTGTGTTTTTTTTTCCCCCTCTGAGATTCCCTATCCACATGACCTGAAGCAATCCTACCATTCCTCTTGCTTCATGCACAACCTGAATAAATGTAGCAGAAAAATAATGAGGTCCACACAAAATTTCTGGTTTGAAGTGAGGTATTTTACTCTTGGTACCAAAAGTGAGCTCAGTCAGGTTTGGCTGCCCCAAAGACTGAGTTAAATCATTCTGCATACAGATAGTTTTCTTAACAGGCAAGCAAACATGCTTATCTGATTTCAAGATCCCTCCTTCGCAGAGTTCTGCCTGGTAAAAATCCATAAGTCTAAAAAACAACTGTGAAAGAAATACATAACACTTATGACAAATTTACAAAGATCTATATTATATTGTGCAAAAGCAACCAAAATGCATTCCAAAGATATAAATCACATAGAGAGCATAAAGTCCCAAACAAAAACACAGTTCCCAAGGATGACTCCAGAAAATTCCAAAAAGTCTATAAGGAGTACTACTACTCAGAAGTAAATTCTAAATGTCAAGACAATGTACGATTGCAATAAAAAAGGCCAACGCCATGCTGGGAATTATTAGGAAGGGAACTGATAACAAATCAGCCAGTATCATAATGCCCCTGTATAAATCGATGGTGCGGTCTCATTTGGAGTACTGTGTGTAGTTCTGGTTGCTGCACCTCAAAAGGGATATTATACCATTGGAGAAAGTCCAGAAAAGGGCAACTAGAATGATTAAAGGGTTGGAACATTTTCCTTATGAAGGAAGGTTGAAACGCTTGGGGCTCTTTAGCTTGGAGAAACGTCGCCTGTGGGGTGACATGATAGAGGTTTACAAGATAATGCATGGGATGAAGAAAGTAGAGAAAGAAGTCCTTTTCTCCCTTTCTCGCAATACAAGAACTCGTGGGCATTCGATGAAATTGCTGAGCAGTCAGGTTAAAATGGATAAAAGGAAGTTCTTCTTCACCCAAAGGGTGATTAACATGTGGAATTCACTGCCACAGGAGGTGGTGGTGGCTACAAGCATAGCCAGCTTCAAGAGGGGATTGGATAAAAATATGGAGCAGAGGTCCATCAGTGGCTATTAGCCACAGTGTGTATATATATGTGTGTGTGTGTGTGTGTATATATATATATAATTTTTGGGCCGCTGTGTGACACAGAGTGTTGGACTGGATGGACCATTGACCTGATCCAACATGGCTTCTCTTATGTTCTTATGTTAATATGGTTTAGCATGTACACAGGTGTACAGTAGCCCCAAGACCCATTCTGTGCCCATGTGGCTGGGCCATAGTATTCAGTGATTCATTGTGGGGGCCATTCGTTTCCCCACTGCATCCCTCTGATGTCCAAGGAATGCTTTGGTCTAACATAGTCAACGAATACTGGGGTTCCCAAGGCAGAACCAACATTGAAAGGCAAAAGAAAGAAGCTGGGACGTATTGTTCCAATAATGCAAGTCCCATGCCATCTCCTGGACAGAAGTGTATAAGCCATTTTACCACATATCCAATATAACCCTTCAGGAGCCACCCATTGATCAGAGGAACCTGAAGCAGCATTTCAATATTTATTTATGCTGCTAACATTTTCCCATGGCTGAAAATTCTCTATCACAGTGCCATCTACCTCTATCCATTTTGGCTTCTCCTTAGTGCAGCTGACTAATGAAGCCCGGTGGCACAAAGTGTGCCCAACATGCTTTCCATTCACCCACAACACAACCCAAGAAATGCACAATTCTCATTCCACCACTGTCTGCAATTCCCAGATCTTTCTCTCTTTTGACTTTGACTCTGATCTAGGTTTATTTCATCGGACCAAGTCTGAAGGCAAAACCTCCATGCCAACCCAAGGCCACCTTTCCCTCATCAGTGGACCTCCGCACACTCAACAGTTTGAAATATTTAGGGAGGTGGCTATCTGTTCAGCCACGGCTATAAAAAGATTACTCCCAAGTTCTGGAATAACAAATTTTTCATCCTGAGCATCATTAAACACAGCTTTATACAGAATTTTCTTAGTCTCCTGGACAGGTGGCTTAAGCTTGAACTTTTTCATCTTGTAAGACTTTGAATTAACTGGCCAACATATCCACTGTAAAGTCGGGCAGTAGTAACTCCCTCTATAGGGTAATAATCCTCCTGAACCAGGATACTCAATTTTTGCCTGATAATAAGACACTCCACGTTCTACACAAACTATCTGAGTGTTACATTCCATACAAGCTCCATACACTTCCCTAGATTGGACACACAGCATGCATTGTGAACTTCCTCCTTCCCAACATTTAGTACATCTCACATTTTGAGTACAGCATATTGGCACACAGACAAAAATACAGCATAAAAGTGTAGCAATAAAAGCACTTGAAGCATGCATGATTTTTTGGTCTTTCATCAAAAACTTACAATGAAATAGCACCTTTTTCAATTACACACTCAATACTAGAAATGATGGAAGAGGCTCAAAAGGTTCTAATAAAAAGGTTCTAATAAAAAGAAATATCTAACTCTATGTAGCTCCAGATGACTCCCTCAAAAGCCTCAGCCGTGCGTAGATCAGCCAGCCTCCAGGTATGGCTGGTGCAGGGCTGCTGATGAAGATCAGGTGTGCTGGACCTGCTTTCAAACAAGTCCCACCAGCTACAAGCTGCTGACTTTTAAAAGTCTTTACTGGATGGCTTAAGGCCAGATGGGGTCTTTACAAAATTTTAAAGTCAATGGCTTCCCTGGAACTGGCTGTGCTTTCCAGTGAACGGCGACTCTCTTTAAATAAGACCAATGGATCCACGCTGCTACTCCTTGGACCTTGACAGCTGCAGGGGAACTTAAAAGGACAGTAAAGGGGTCCTTCCATTTAGGCTGTAAAGTCTTTGCCCTCCAGCTTTTAACCCACACACTGTCTCCTGGCTGGTAAGCATTGACAGGAGAATAAATTTGATATGGCAAAGTTTCAAACACATACCTATTTACATCTTTTACAGCTTTGCCCAAGGCTTGCAATTCCTCACAAGTTATGAGGCTCCCCAACTGTGAGAGGTCGCCCCTAACTCCTTGGACTATAGGGGGTGGTCTTCCATAACTTCTAGGCAGTCATGTTCCAATTCAACACCAGGAGTTGGCAACATGGAGGCTGGATTCAAAGTTGACACAGTCACTATTTTCACACGGGGATTTTCACACATAAGAGCTTGGTATCTGACAATGTGGCCGTTAGTGAACCAATAGTTCCCTTTGTGCTCAAGAAGCGCCTGCATGTAGTGGGGTACTTTGTTGATATATGTGACAGTATCCAGATTACTGCAGATAGCTGAAGTGACAATAGATCATCTGGCTGGAGGGGGCAACGTGGCAGAGTGCCAGGTTGCATCAGCCAAGGTAGAGTCAGCATGACTCAGCACTGGCCTGATTGGTCAGACAGACTTGTGGATTGTATAAATGTACAGAAGTACCTTCAAATGTGTTGGGAATGTGGATGGTGAAGGTGTGCGGAGCGTTTTGTCAGTCTGAGATATTTTCTGTAAATAAATGTACATAGTTAGTTTAACAGCTACTGTGTGCTAGACTTAATCTCTTCGTCTTCAGTCACTGCACTCACTATGCACAGCGTGAGCATCAACATACTTTTACTTCAAGTTGACTCCCAAAGGTAAACTTGTCTGCTTCCTTCACAAGTTTTGCTACAGCTGCTATTAGATGCATACCCGATGTGGGGGGCACCCTTTAACCACCGTGTTTAGCTGTTTAGATAGATATGCCAGTGGTCAGGGCCAGGATCCCAGCAATTGAGTCAAAACGCCTGCAGCTATTCCTTCTCGTTCATGCACATACAGAGTAAAGAGCTTTTCGGTATTTGGTAATCCCAGGGCTGGAGCCTGCATCAGCTGGCGCTTCAAGGTTTCAAAAGCATTCTGACATTGCTCTGTCCATTCAAAGGGTGCTTTTTCTCCGTCCTTTGTGGCTTCATACAAGGGCTTAGCTATTATAGCAAAATTGGGGTCCCAAATTTTGCAAAACCCTGCTGCTCCTAAGAATTCCCTCAGCTGGCACCTGGTAGTGGGCACAGGATTAGCACACATAGTCTCCTTTCGCTTCCTGCCTCGCTGGCATCTGCCCTGGGATATATGGAAGCCCAAAAATTTCACGGTCTCTTGGCATAGCTGAGCTTTTTTTTGAGACACTTTATACCTCGCTTAAGTTAGGAGCATTAGCAAAGTAGCGGTGGCTTCTTGGCAGGTTTGTAAGTCTTTGGCGCCTATCTGAAGATCATCGCAGTTCTTTGGTTTCCGCCATGCATTCCTTGCCCCTGAACAGCCCCTCTGCCTCTCATAGATGGCTGCCCAGCCAGAGCTGCTGCCAACAAATCAGCCTTCTTTTTCATCTTTCTTTCCGCCTCCTGCTTTTGGTCTACATCCTGATTGGCATAAACTTTCTGCGCAATCTCTAGCAGTTGGGATAAATTCATGCTGGCAAAGCAGTCTTGCTTCTGGAGCTTTTTTCAGATGTCAGCATAGGCTTGAGTGACAAAAGCTGTATTCACCATGCGCAAGTTTTCTGCAGCCTCTGGATCAAATGGAGTATACATTTGAAATGCTTGCACCAAGCACTCAGAAAAAGCTCTGAGGCTCTCATCTACTTTCTGGAGAACTTCACTGACTTTGGACATATTAATAGGCTTCTTGCCTGCCTCTTTCATCCCCTCTAAGATTTCCTGCCTGTATTCTGGTAGATGGTCGTTGGACTCATGGCCATTGGGATCCCAATTTGGGTCTGTTGCAGGAAAACAGGCCTTTATCCACTCTTCTCTATCTGCAGTTTTTGGGGGGACTTTTCCGTCTACATGTTTTTGGGCATGATGCAGGATGCGGCTTCTCTCCGTTGTAAAAAGGGCCATTAAAAGCTGTTGACAGTCTGCATAGGTAGGCTTATGTGTAGCCAAAATACTGGTTAGCAGATTTGTCATTGGGTCAGCATTGTCAGAAAATGCATTGTCAGAAAATGCAACCGTTTGGGTTTTCCAATTTACTAGATCACTTGAAGTGAAGGACACATACATATATCGAGTCTGAATGCTGGGCTGTTGAGGGATGTGAACTTCCTGAAGGGGAGCTAGCAGTGAGCCTTCTGAGCTAGATATAAAACCTGGAAAAGTTGAGGGGGAGGCCATGGAGGAGTTGGAAGTTTGCTCAGTGCTGGAAGAGAGTTCAGTGTTGGATGAAAACTCTAGGTGCGAATTAAAACATGCAGCTAACCTCTGGTATTACACACAGGCGTGGAGTAATGGGGGGCTGTTGCATGAAATGATCGTTCAGAAAACAGCTGCTGGATTGGATTTAAAGTTCGCAGGGATCTTGTTCGCACTTTCATAGCCCCGGCTCCCTCATTCACTTCTGCTTCCTGGTTCTCCTCATCAAAGGATTCTGGAGCGCCTTTAACTGGCTGCGCTTGTCTCTCACCATCAGCCTTGCCTTCCGCTGCCCCGGCACCTCCTCCAGCTGGCAGCATCGGGAGAGGTGGGTATGCTGGGACATATGGCGGGGGACTGGCCAAGGGGTCTTCGGGTCCAGCATCTACCACTGGGGGCTTTTCCTTCTTTGCGGGAGAAGTTGTTTTTGTTAACACGTCCCAGCGCAAAGCCATAATTTGACTTGTGGCTTTATCAGCGGCCTTCTGAGCCTACTTCTTTTTCATCCTCTGCAACTTTTCTGGCCACCAGTAAGAGTTCTGCACCGTTGTTGCCCAACTGTCAATGTAGGGAAACTGACTTTCGTGACTCAGGGACTGTACTACACTTTTATAAGCTAGATGAACCAAGCCTTGGTCAAAGCTACCCTCGGGTGGCCATTCTACATGTAAGGCCACCCAGTCTTCCTGACATAATGCTTTCAGAGTTTTGGGAGTCAGTTTGACTCCATAATCATCACAACAATGTTCCTTAAAGTTCTGACACACATTCTAATGGAATTTTTGACTTATTTCCACCCATGGCACCAGACATTTAGACAAGACACTTCTAGGGAGAACAGAAAACAGCAGCCCCCAGTAAGGGGTCTGGACAGCCAGGAAGCCCTGGGGGTTTTCACTTCTTCTCTCTTGTGACCCAGTGAAGTCACCCTACTGGGAAATGCACAAAAAAGAGTCCGCTTTCACTTAGAGGCTATGCCTCCTCTCAGTCACACCCCCCACACAGAAATCCTCCCAGATCCTAGCCTCTGTGCTTCAACACCAGAGCTGACACTACTGGACAGGGCTTAAGGGGTGTCAGACCCTTCTTCTCTCCTAAGGAGAGGTAATTCCAGATTCCCAGACAGTTCATACTCACAATCTTGAAGATCTTCCAATTCCCTGCGCACGTCGGTTCAACCAGGCACGGGGTCTTGATTGGTGAACCGGGCACCTTCCCCCACTGGGGTGGAGAGAGCTGGACTTGATCAAAAATGTGACCATGGCGCCTAGTCTGATCTTCCCGCCGTGAGGGTGGAAGGAAAACGGTTATGCAGCCACCCCAAGGGGAAGAAAATATCCTACCCTGTTATTTTCCCGGCCAATGCACCAGGAAAAAGTAGCAGAAAAATAATGAGGTCCACACAAAATTTCTGGTTTGAAGCAAGGTATTTTACTTTTGGTACCAAAAGTGAGCTCAGTTTGGCTTGGCTGCCCCAAAGACTGAGTTAAAATCATTCTGCATGCAGACAACAGGCAAGCAAGCAGGCTTATCTGATTTCAAGATCCTTCCTTCACAGAATTCTGCCTGGTAAAATTCCATGACACCATCCCTTCACTTATCTATTACAGCGAGTCGCCTCTAAGAGGCCGCTTCTCTTATCTAGGTAGCCAGCTTGGGCATACACCCACTATGCTGTGGCCAGCGCTTTAACGGAAAGTTACATCAGACATTTTAATTTTGGGGGGCAAAGCATGCTCTTATTCATTATTATAGGGGTATTAATTAATTATTCAGGGGCTCTCCTTCATAATGAAATGGCATTCTCATGCTGGGCTTCTCTTCCAACTGCCTCAGAGAGAACAGAAAGTGCCTTCTCCAGCTGGAGGCCTGAAATCAGCTGCCTTGCACACTCAGTGCTTGGCTTTTGCTGTTGTAGCACAAGAATGAAGCCACCCAGCTTCCCTCTGCTGAAAGCAACTCTCTTCCACCCTTCCAGCGCAAAATTCATAGGCACTGATTAGCTGGGGCAGCTCTTCCCTTGCACAAACCCCCTTTCCTGGAGAGAGGCAGTGGCTGACTTTTCCCCTTTCCGCATGAATCAAAGAATCATAATAATAATAATAATAATAATAAATTTTTATTTCTATCCCGCCCTCCCCACCTTAGCGGGCTCAGGGCGGCTAACAGCATATTACAAAACATACAGTGATATTATAAAAACATTTAAATCCAACAATATAAAACATCAACAATAAAACTACTAACATTAAAAACCAGTTCAATGATATAATTATTCTGCGGTGTGAATCTTCAGACCGCATTGGCGGCTCCTTAATTCTTGATCTTCCTAACAGTCCGGATGTGCCAGTTTAAAAAGGACGGTCTTGCAGACCATCATAGAGTTGGAAGGGACCACTAGGGTCATCTTGTCCAACCCCCTGTACAATGCAAGAAACTCACAAACACTTCCCCCCTAAATTCACAGGATCTTCATTGCTGTCAAATGGCCATCTAGCCTCTGTTTCAAAACCTCTAAGGAAGGAGAGCCCACCACCTCCCAAGGAGGAAGCCTGTTCCACTGAGGAATCGCTGTAACAGTCAGGAAGTTCTTCCTAATGTTGAGCCGGAAACTCTTTTGAATTAATTTCAACCCATTGGTTCTGGTCCTACCTTCCGGGGCAACGGAAAACAATTCCACACCATCCTCTATATGACAGCCCTTCAAGTACTTGAAGATGGTGATCATATCACCTCTCAGCCGTCTCTTCTCCAGGTTAAACATCCCCAGCTCCTTCAACCTTTCCTCATAGGACTTGGTCTCCAGACCCCTCACCATTTTCGTCGCCCTCCTCTGGACCCATTCTAGATTGTCTATATCTTTCTTAAAATGTGGTGCCCAAAACTGAACACAATACTCCAGGAGAGGTCTTACCAGAGCAGAGTAAAGCGATATCATCACATCACATGATCTGGACACTATACTTCTGTTGATACAGCCCAAAATTGCATTTGCCTTTTTAGCCACCGCATCACACTGTTGACTCATGTTCAGCGTGTGATCCACTAAGACCCCTAGATTCTTTCCGCACATACTACTGCTAAGACAAGTCTCCCCCATCCTATAACTATGCATTGGATTTTTCCTACCTAAATGTAGAACTTTACATTTATCTCTGTTAAAATTCATTTCATTGATTTTAGCCCAGTTTTCCAGCCTGTCAAGGTCATCCTGTGTCCTGTTTCTGTCTTCTTCTGTGTTTGCAACCCCTCCCAATTTATTATCATCTGCAAATTTAATAAGCATTCCCTCTATTCCTTCATCCAAATCATTGATAAAGATGTTGAACAAAAGCAACAATGCCTGTTCTACGTTCGTTCCAAAGGCATGCTGAGAGATTGTTTGGTGTGAGCTCCCCTCTCCTCCTCCTGCAGACTCCCTGCCTTAATATCCTTTTCACTGTTAACTGTCCTTTTTTTCCCCTGCCCCCTGGGCTGGTGCCAGGAGTTTTGGTGCCCTAGGTGGCAAAGCAGAGCTGGCTCTGAGTGCCCCAAGGGCATACACCACTCAGGGGGGTGGGGCTTGGAACCAGCCCTCCCTTGTCACAGCACACCTGCCACTGTGCCGTCCCTGCTCATCCCCTCCCCCACAACCATCCTGGGTGGCAGTGAGGGCATGCAAGGCAGCAGTAGGGCACACGGCAAGGAAGGGTCAGCTCCAAGCACCTCTGAGAGCATGCACTGCCCTGCCATCCTGCTCAGTCCTTCCAGGTCTGTGCTTCTTGTGGAAGCACAGACCCAGAAAGGCTGACCAAGGATGGGGCAGTGTGTGCACTCGGGGGTACTCAGAGCCAGCCTTCCCTTGCCACAGAGCACCCATTGCCACACCACTGTGCCACACCACTGTGCCACCACTGTGCCAGCCCCTTTACCACTGCCACCTGCCCACAGGTCACACACAAGGTGCCAGGCTGGATGGTGAGGCATAGGAGGACAGCAGAGAGGCAGGAGGTAGCAAGGGTGAGCACAGTGGACATGTGGAAGGGGTACCGGGGATGGCCACCTACCCGGTGGGCACCTACCTGGCCTCCTGTGTCATGCCAGCCCTGTTTTTGCACCTTCAGTGTCCCTCTCAGTGTTGACTATTGAAGGGTTTTTTTCCCTCTTTCCCCTGTTTCTGCACCTTTCTATCCTCCCTCTTCTGAGCTTGGGGGGTAGCCACTGGTAGGGGACTAGCAGCAGGGCAGCTTCAACTCTACCAACAGAAGAAAGAAAAATCTTCCCTTTCTTTCAATTGGAGGCAGACAGCATCTGCGTCCTCTTCCCCTCCTTCATGCTTAGTATTGTTGCTGGGGTTCTTAGCTATCACTTGGAGCCTGAAAGTTGCAGTGAGTGGCAACTACCTTGGTAATGAGGCTAAGATAATCTAATGCAGCCCTGGCTCAACCATTTCAATCCTATGAGAAGGTGCCCTTGATTCCTTTCATAGATGAACCCTGCCTGCCCTGTGGCCCCTTTGGTCTGCTGGGTGCTGGATGCTCCAAAATTTAGCTCAGTCTCAGATCAACACATTATTTCACTTAGAGAGATACCCCTCTCCAGTTTAGACAGATGAAGATCAGAAGGAAAGAAACCTAACATGACAGCTTGTAATCTTTATTAATGGAAAGGAGCAAGAGTTCAGAAGCACCTTAACAACTAACAAAATTTGTGGTAGGGTATGAGCTTTCTTGAGTCCTTATATCCTTATATCTTGGAGTGATTTCAGATGCAGAATGACATAGCAGGCATTAATAATGAGACAGGAAAACTGGGTTTCAATTCAGTCCTGGAGGATCCAAAGTTTACATCTCCAGTAACTTGTACCATTTTATGGCATGCATGGCCTGGCCTAACAAAGTGACATTTATGTCAGATCCAACCCTCATGAGTTTGACACCCCTGATCTACAGCATCTTTCTGAAACTGCACAGTTCTTTCAAGATTAGACTGCCCTGTCGAAGAATCGCACTGCTACAGCACCAACCCCAAATCAGACTTTTCCCTGCAGCCACGGTGGCCGGATCTGCCTGTCCCGCATTGGTCTTGTCAGCCACCAGCGAGCCTGCAGCAGACGTGGACTACTGCACCCTTCTTAAATCTTCGTTCGCAAAGTCAAGCCGAGAGAGAGAGAGAGAGACTGCCCTGTATGTTGTTTGCCATGCTTAATAATAAGCTTCTATATGTCATCTACTACACTTACAAAAAGAAACAAGTGACAGCAACCACCTAGAAAGGTGTCTCTACTACCTCTAGCTTGAATCCTCATTAATAATAGTACTTTAAACAAAGTACTTTAAATAGTACTCCTAAACAAAGTTACTCAAAGTTTACTGTATATGTGATTTAAATGTATAACACTTTCATTTGTTGTTATTCTTGAGCAACAACTTAAATTTAATCATGCATTCATTTCCCTTAGTCAATCTTACTCCATTTGACTAAGCTAACCAGCATTTCTATTTGTGCCAGAATAGAAACATATAAAAAGGTAAAGGTAAAGGTAGTCCCCTGCGCAAGCACCAGTCGTTTCCGACTCTGGGGTGACATCTCATCATGACATTTTCGAGGCATACTTTTTACGAGGTGGTTTGCCATTGCCTTCTCCAGTCATCTACACCTTCCCACCCCCCCCCCCAGCAAGCTGGGTATTTATTTTACCGACCTCGGAAGGATGGAAGGCTGAGTCAACCTGGAGCTGGCTACCTGAACCCAGCTGCCCCTGGGATCGAACTCAGGTCGTGAGCAGAGAGTTTGACTGCAGTACTGCAGCTCAGCTTTACCATTCTGCACCATAGGGCTCTTAAGAAACATATAAACACAGTAATAAAAACAAACCTTCCACTTTCATTGATACAGAAGATGTAATACCGCTCACCTTAGCCACTTACAAAGCAAGTTAACATATTTTCTTATGCTTGACCTATTTTTAAAGAGTTTATTTAAATCTCTCTCTGTATAGACCACTAATTTGCATGCTGGGACACTTAAGAGATTAAAAACTCCAAACTAGCCTGTTTAATTATGGGCTTTTTGTGTGTGTGCACGCGCACACACATGTGTTCACAAACCCCATCATAATCCACTGGTGTTGGCTTGGCTATAAATCAAGAGAAATAATAATTGTATTCACCCACTATTTATCAAGCATAGAAAGAAATGGTGCTCAGATATAGGCTTACTTATCTTTTCTTAGAGACTCTTTCATTATAACCCATTGCACTGTGATTATCATGGTAAATGGCGCACACAGAGGTAAAAGCAAAGTAGGAAGACATAATCTTAGTGCTAGACAAGGCATGACTGTGTTTCCCAGTGGAAACCCTAATGTACAAACTGATAGCATAAGCTGAATTCTAAGATATATATATCTTGCTTCTAGCCCTCACAGATAAAACTGCGCAGGAAAGCCACAGAAACCTGCATGTCTTTCAGCCCTAGGACTATTTTCTTCTGCTTCTACAAAGTCCCTAGTGTTGTACAGGCTGTCACCTTCTCTTCTGGAACTAACAGGTTTGGGACAGGTTCAGAACATCCTACTCCCTCTTGCAAAGTAGGCTACTGAGTCACAGGAAGTTTGAATATATAATTTATTATATTCTAAAGCGAACCTAAGTGGCCAAACCTGGCAGGAATCTGAATGGATGCACCAACATTATTAAATGAGAGATTTGCCCAGCGTGACTCAGAGTTCATTATCCATAAAATATTATGAGGATGGGTAAGATTATGGCAAGACAGCTGATGAGTGGGATTTAACCCAAGGGGAATGAGGAATTTATACATACAGGGAGATCCACAGCTTCAGGAATTTCTACTCCATTTATTTTTATTAAGCCTCATAAACACAAAACTATATATCTACATATACTGGGAAACTAGTTCATAGTCTTATATGGCTCATTATAAGGTGTTCTTTGACAATATTCATCTCAAACATCCTTGTTCATAATAAGATCTCATTCCTCCTAGTGATGTACTTCTAAACTGCATTATAACTTTTCTTGTTACTAGAACCATGTACAAATCCCCTATAGGACTTGTTTGAATTATAAATCAACAGGTAACAGTATTTCTAACTGTGGACCAGAAAATACAAAATCTGTAATGAAAACCATATATGCAAATTGAATTACTTTACTTCCTCACATCATAAAACCATTTATTCCTACTGATCTTGATAGGAGTTACTTCCAAATAAATATGCTAAGGATTGTAGCCCACCTACTGGGGAGGGACGGTGGCTCAGTGGTAGAGCATCTGCTTGGGAAGCAGAAGGTCCCAGGTTCAATCCCTGGCATCTCCAAAAAAGGGTCCAGGCAAATAGGTGTGAAAAATCTCAGCTTGAGACCCTGGAGAGCCGCTGACAGTCTGAGAAGACAATACTGACTTTGATGGACCAAGTGTCTGATTCAGTATAAGGCAGCTTCAACTATTGTAATTTATTTTTGGTTGTTTAAAATGCATTTGGTGATACTGAAAGATAGGAAAGGGACTGGAGAAGTACAAATCAAACCATGTGAAACATTACACATTTAGGGACAATAGATGATTGAGCTAAAAGTAGTCATATGAAAGGCTAGAAACATCAATAAAAGACATCAATATTTTTGGATACTTTTTAGTGAGACCATCTCTGGACAAATGTCAACTCACTTTGAACACAAATCCCAGAGCCAAACCTTAGTTTGGTCCCATGCCAAAATCACATCTCTTAAAGCATAATACCCACATCATATTATACCTGAACTCGTTAAAATATGTAGTTCTTTAATTTTTTAAAAAATAAAAAAACACCCAATCACCCAAACAGTTAAGCTCTTATAGTAGTATTACCCCCCCCCCCTCAAAAAAAAAAGACCTACAGTAAATTGACAGGTGGAAAGCATATGGTGTCTCTGCACCTCCTTAGGGAGGGCATTTCATGGTGTTGCCAACTGAAAAACTGTGGACTCATGTTGTGGCCAAACAGACACCCCAAAGAAAAAGCTCAACCTGTATCCTGGGAAGGTCTGAATGGATGAACAGGCTCTAAAATAATAATTAAAATAGGATACAAAAACAACATTCTAGACAAGGCCCCTATATTTATTTTGATACATTTATGATACGTATGCATACAATATACCTATCTCAGACTACTAGTGTTTCCAGCCTCCTGCTGGGGGTGGGTTTTCCCCTAATTTCAGGGCCTCCAACCCACTGCCATAGAACTGGGCAGTGGGGCAGCCCTGCCCGCCCAAAACCACCAGCACACCCAACACACCTGGCACAATAATGTCACCCAGAAGTGATATCATCGCACAGGTCATGTTGCACAGGGGACACTCTATCATTTTAGAAAAAAACTCTATGATAACCAGAGTTTTCCCAAAATGATAGTGTCACCTGGGTGATATCATCATGCCATCCTGGGGAAGAGGACCAGTAAGACCTGGCAGCCCTGTCTTGGGCATATATTCAGTCAGACTCTTGTTCCTCAAAACTGTCAGCCAATTCTTTAATATTAGATTTGATTTCTACTAGCTGAATGCACCTTTTTAAAGAGCCAGGGGAGAAATCTAGAACCCCGGATTTTCTCCTTGGGTT
This sequence comes from Heteronotia binoei, assembly GCF_032191835.1. Classification (NCBI taxonomy): domain Eukaryota; kingdom Metazoa; phylum Chordata; class Lepidosauria; order Squamata; family Gekkonidae; genus Heteronotia; species Heteronotia binoei. Next base: position 70,073,535 of record NC_083228.1, on the reverse strand, counting down.
ATGGTTAGCAGAATAAAATGACTCTGCTGTTTGCTGTCAGGAGACATTGCAAGCAAGGAGACATGGACCATTTCTGCACTTCAGTGTTGCCACTGTTTCCCAGCAAGTTGAATTCCCAGCTGATGCTTTGACTTTGTGGCACCTCTTCCGCAAAAGAGCATTTATTTTGGGGGATTTTTTTTTCTTGAAATAGGTTCTGACCCTTTCCATGTGTTCCGCACTTCCTTTGAAAAAGGGTTGTGCAGTCATGTTGTCATGTACTTCATCAGTGATGGAACCTCACTTCTCTGCATATGCAGTAATGTTATAGCATCATAACATTGTAAGAGGCTGGATGCATTGTGAAGAACAGCTACAGGTTCTTTGGGGTGAAGCTGATTAATTGGGATCCATTTTAGACCAGCTGCACTGGAGACCTTGGTCAAACTACTAGATGACTTTGGAAATGCATAGCTCAGAGGTGGCCAACAGTAGCTCTCCAGATGTTTTTGCCGACAACTCCCATCAGCCCCAGCCAGCATGGCAAATGGCTGGGATAGCTGGTTTGTGTGACCCATTTGAAATCATCAACAATGTTATCCTTTTGTCTTGCCTGTTAGGATTGTGGCCATTGTCACTGATGGTATTCCCATGACCCTCTCTTGACTCTCTCTGGTTGCCAGGCATGGCCTAACAACTCTAGTTCCCAGAGCTTGGATCTTGTAAAATTATGGACCATTCAGAAGCATTCTTCCAAATAGCACTGTGAAGACAGAATTGTGGATGCAAAATTTACCCCCAGAGCTGCCAGTGAGTGCTGAAGTGGCTTAAGCCAATGTTTTCTCTGCCTCATCATGTTTTTTCCCTTTAATCCATATTCTTCATTGTTCACGGCTGACTGTTGACACAGGGAGCAGAGTTGGCTCTAGTCAGCAGAAGGAATCTAGAATCAATCCTACCTAGTGTGCAAGTAATTTCTGTATTCCACCAGGCAATTCAAGCATTGAGAACAGTCTGCAAGCTGAAAACTCCAAGGTCAGTCTGAAAACCAATAGAATTCATTAGCATTTAGATGTGGACCAAGGTTGTGAGCTGCTGGTATAGTAAACATCACCAAGCAACATCTATTAATCACAACAAAATAATTAAAAGCTCTCCCAACTCCAGATTATACCAAACCCTGTTTCCATAGAGCACAAAATCAAGAGCATGACCTACACTTTTTGTAGATTTATACTGGTTATTATGGTAGCTATGAAGTAATGAGCTACCCCATCCTGATGGGCACTGGCTATTGATGTATGCATGTGCAAGAGGGGTGGGTAATCTAGAGTAAATATATTGATCCAGTGATTGTTTGAGGGGTCTTGAATGTTGATGTGTTTGAGGGGTCTTGAATGTTCACTGGCTTCTTCATTTCTTCCTGTTAGCAAATAATTGCTCTAAGGTACAGTGAGGAACAAGAAAAAGGTAGATTTAGATTACACAATTCAAACAAATAAATCTGGAATATTACACTATTCCGTTCTGGGAAACAGGAAAATATGAATGATAGAAACATTTAATTAGGTTATTCAGGCTATTACAGCTTATACAAAATAAATTGTTTTGGATTTGGGTTATTTTCTCCCCACAAAATATGTTTTGCTATAAAAAAAAAACGATCAGTCAAAGGCATCTGATTAATGACCTTTCATTTCTTTAAGTACAACGAATCATATATCTTCTATACAAGGGGGGAAAGATTAGTATTTTTGAATGTTTTCTTCTGGGTTTTGGAACAGCTGTTGCATTATTTTGTGGGCTCACATAACAATGAATCACTGCAGATTTAGAACTGTATTTTCCTTCTGTGATGTTAAGAATTTCATTGACTTGGTAGGCAGATGGCAGCAGGTTTTTATATAACACAGAATAACACATATAATTTGATTTGATGTAACATCACCCACAAGCAAGTATCAAAAGGACTACAATCAAAGCTTGTAATTAATGTATGCTGTCTTCTGATGCCAAATCTTTGACAAGTAGATAAAACAATATTTTATGATAAAGGGAGTGTAGCTGTATGTCAACAGAGTGAGAGAGCTCATGGATAATTATTAAGAAAATGGTGTTTGAATTTTCTAATATTATAAGGGTTACAAAGGTTAGGGGCCAGGGAGAATTGATAGAAAATAGCTCAGGAAAATGGGATTTGAGGTCAGTACTTTATGCAGGATGGATAAAACCTGTAGAGAATGAAAACCTTTTCCTAATGGGTTTGGAAGATGGGAAAAAAACAACAACATGCGTAGTCCATGAAGAACAGTTAGGGAAAATACAAATTGTCCCTGTGACAGAACAGGCTTGCTTTGACTTGCAAACAATGCTCTGCTTACCCTCCTTGACACTGCCAACTCCTGAAGTTTTACTGCTTCCTTCCACTAGGGAACTCATTGGTACCACCTGCTAATTTAAGGGATTTCCCACTGGGAAGAACAGAATTCCCAGTTCCCCTTCTTAGTTCTAAGGCCTGGCCTTGGTGTCTCCCACTACCCAGCAACTGGTTACCAGAGAGACCAAATACAACTTTGGAGTTCCCCTGGAGAAATAGCCACATGCACACTGACTGCTTTCCTCCCACCTTGGGGGGCTCCTCTTGCACCAGTGTGTCAGAGATGGTGAGGGGATCTTGGTGGTACAGAGACTGAGAACCGACTTCTGAAGTCAAAAAGATGTAGCCAATCCTCCAAGAGCTTACAAGGCTCTTAGTACAGGGCCTACTGTAAGCTCCAGGAGGACTGGCAGCATCAGGGATGTGTGGCCTAATATGCAAAGGAGTTCCTGCTCCCAAAAAAGTCTTGCTGACAAGTATAACTGGGGATGGCACTATCACTAATTTGTTAGCATGGTTAGCTTTACTCATTAACAACTCATCATTTTGCAGATGTATTTGTATCCATATGATGTACTAACTCCATACTATAAATGTATTCACGACTATTAACATCCGTTGTATTCCTTAAACATCCAGGCTGTGTGTGTAGTGGGATGTTCTCACTTTCCACTTAGAAAGGGAGTGTGGGGAGACAGCTCTAATCTGGTTTCTCTGGGCAACACTGATATGGACTAACTGAATTGGGATGAGCCTGTGGAATGTGACCTTGACAAAAGCAATACTGAGACCTGAGAAAAGACTTTATAATAATTAATTCAAATTACTTTGGCGGGCGCAAGAAAAAGGGGAGTCATTATTTCAGGAGGTATAATTATTGGGGAACTGCCCACGTATGTTAGTCTGGCAATCTTGCGACCGCATGCTAATAATGGTTGCTATCTAATCTATTAATAAAGCTGCTTCTGCATATACTCAAGGTGTCTTATGATAGTATCTGGGCAAAACCTTACAAAGAGTTAGCTAGAACCTGATAATGGAAGGGAGGAAAACTCCATCCCCTAAAATGTTCTCAGTTTGTATTCCTTTGTTTGAAGAAGCTGGTTGAAATACAGCAGATTGTTACATTCAGTTGCTCCCAGTGAGTAAATTACTCCAGTGAGATTACACAAAAGTGTGGGCTTGCAAACTGTGTTTATTTTGGCAGTTTTTTGAGTGTGCATGTCCCTTTAAAAAGCCATTCTTGGAGCTGCTTCCAAAGCCTGACAGGTGGACAAGGGGACTTGTGGGGGCATACAAGTTTCACTTTCATTTAACGGAAGTGCAGCTGCCAGGGTAGGCAAAAAAAGAGGATGAGGAAATGAAGATTGTATTCAGGAGAATGGGAAAGTCTCCTGGCTTCACCCCCAAAGTCCCCAGATATTTCCTGAGTCAGACCTGGCAACCCTACTCTGTCTCCTGTGGCAGCCATTTTGAAGTTGCACCCACCATACTGTCAGAATTCCAAAGGTTCCTGCATGGTCAAAAAAGTTTGGGGACTCCTGGCTTAGACCATCACCATGAAGCAACAAGACATCCTCCCCAAGTCCAGTTCTCAGCACCGCCCCCCCCCCAAAAAAAATCTCTTAGAATCAGTTTTCAGAAACATAGCTATGGAGTCCCTTAGTTTTGCTGTGACCTGCCATACTATGACTGTGGTGTCTAGTGTGCAAAAATATGGCATTTTCACCACCTCTTTCCATACTAAGGCCACAAACATACAACATATAGGCCTAGCATGACTTGTGTTCTCTCCCACCAATCTCTCCAGCCTGTATCAGAATATCATCCTGCATGCCTCTATTTATTTGCAGAGCAGGACTCAAAAACAATGGGTCTTGGGCACCTCTTCAAAACTGTTTCTAGAACAAGTCACAGTTTTCATCTGTTTTCCTCTGAATGTGGTACTCCATACCTTAATATGGTTGACACATTGACAGGACAATCATATGCAGAGTTACTCTAGTCTAACTTCATTGAAGTCAATGAGCTTATACTGGAGTAACACTGCATATGATTGCACTGTTAGTGTCAGAAAGTCAGAGGACTTTTAATGGCTAGCAAAGAAAGAGTCCAAAGACCAGCTTCATCTATTTTCATTGCTCACTGTCCTTTTTTAAACTTCTCATTCCAAATACTAATTTTGATAAATTTGAAAACAAATGAAAAAAAAAAGAGATTTGGGCAAAAAAATGAATAAACATCCCATGGTTTTCTTTCTTTTTTTTTCTTTTTTTTTTGCAAATGTAAAATTCTGCAGTTTCCAAATTGGAGGGGGAGGCAGTTATAGCTAATTTATGTCCTATAAGGAACATGTGTCTAGCTTGCCCTAGACAATTTTGTCAAATAGATATAATCTCCTTCCTCTTGCTAACAGTATTTTCCAGTCTCATCAGCTGCATTGTTAATTTCAATAATTAGAGTTACTTGCCTGCTATTCAAAGGAAACACCATTCAGCAAACATGGATGTATTTTAATTGAATAATTTATTTGATGAGGGCTTTTATTTTTTTTCCTTCCTGATATTCAGTCAGCTGTGACAATAATGGAATATTGGACTGAATGCAAAGTGATAACAGAACTGTACTTTTAATTTTTCATGTCCTTAATAATGAAACAATGTTCCCATTTCTTAAAAGCATATAAATGATGAACTAATTGAGCGCAAAGCCTTTCTGAAAAGCCTGGCATCAGATTGTAATTTTTAATGGAAGGGGGGAGGAGGAATTCAAAATACTCAATGTTTAGATTCTCTGGACATTTGATTACTTTAACAATTCAAAATGTTACCAGTTTTAAGACACCCAAATGCTGATAAACTAGGGCAGCTTATTTAGAGCCCATTGGACAGCAACTACTACAAAATCATGTACAATAGCAGGTATGCCCTCAGAGCCCTGTCTATAAGGTGAGATGGGGGAGCAAGATCATGGCGACAACTTATTAGAAAGCATTCATGAGTTCCTAGAAGTGCATTTATGGAGCTATACATGTGATGCATTTGCATATAGGTCACTTGAGGATATAGCTATACATGTGATATATTTGCATATAGGTCACAATGAGGAACATTGTTTTCATTATTTCTCCTTACACCATTTTTTCTGTTGAATATTTGGAGTATTTTCCCCATACACTGTTTAATTCATTAAGAATGATTTTTTAAAAAAACCCTATCTAGAATATCTTAGATGCATTCTACATATTACACAAGCGCATTTATAGCACCCACCAATGCCATGGAGCCTGCCCGCACCTAAGTGCCCACCAAGAGATTTTAGAAAATGGGAGGGAAGCTGGGGCTTTTGTCCAGCTCACATAATGGGGACAGTCAGATTAGGTCACTGCAAAACAAAGACAAATACTACTAGATTTCTTAGATAGCTAAATATGTATATCTATTTTTTGTATATACAAGAAAACATTTTAAACAACATTTTAAAAGGCAAGACAGATTATTAAATGAAGCTTTTGCCTGAAATGTTGAAAAGTTACTATCAGATTTATGCACAATCTTGTTATGTATCCAGCAAGGACTAGCAAAACCATAGTTTAGTCACTCAGACTAGAGACCAAGCTCTCCCTGGAATCATTACAGGTATTAGAGAATTCCACCTGAACTGCTCTAGCATTCTTTCTGTCATTACTGTTCTCTCTGGAAGTTCTTCCATAGTTAGAAGGTAGCACACAGGCTGACACACTGACATTCTTCAGGTGGTCATCAAATCCTAACACCAACCTTCTCTGTAGAAACTCAATAATTAAAGTGTCAGTAACTTTTGTTGCCCATCAGCCACAGTTTCCAGAAAAAAACCCACAATCCCCTATGGATTCTAATGAACTGTGCATTAACGGGCACTCATGCCAGGCCAGCTTTTGGGCATGTAGCCCTCACTGACTGTACACAATTACACCAGACCAGACCTTAGGCACATGGCCCTATGGACTGTTATAAGCACTGAGCCAAACTAGACTCAGGACACTCCTGCTTGGACTACTACATTGTGGGTAGTGGTTGCCAGAACACCACAAAGACTTCAGGCCTTGCTTCACCCTTTGAGCTGCCAGCCATCCCAGTGCAGATGACTGCAGCCATGTCTTCAAAGAGACAACAGCAGCAGCAACTCTGAGTGAAGCCATGTTCCTGAGAAATTTCAAAATGACAACTACTTCCTTATAGATGCCATACTGCAACACCATCTCCATCAGGTACAGCATTCCAAACTCTTCCAAACTGTAACACCCTCTAAATGGGACTGCCCTTATCTCAAATCTGGAGACTGTAGCTGGTGCAGAATGCAGCAGCTAGGCTGTAATTGGGGTTCCCCATGCGGGAGCACATACAACCTGGGCTGTGGGAGCTGCACTGGCTGCCGATAGTGTACCAGATTCGCTACAAGGTGCTGGTTATTACCTTTAAAGCCCTATATGACCAAGGACCTGTCTACCTTAGGGACCATCTCTTCTCATATGTTCCCCAGAGGGTACTCAGATCAGGGACACGGAACCTGTTATCGATCCCTGGGCCAAGGGAGGCAAGACTGAAGATCACTCGGGAGAGAGCCTTCTCTATAGTGGCCCCCTATTGGTGGAACCAACTGCCAGAAGAAACAGCCTTGTGGGACCTTGTTCAGTTCCGCAAGACTTTCAAGACAGCTTTATTTCAACTTGCTTTTAATGGATAGCCACATATGAGGGTACTCAAGAAGACTGAAATTATTGGAATGTATTATTATTATTAGCACCAAATTGTTTTTAAAATCAAAGATTTCAGGTTTTCACGGCTGGTAACATCATTAGGGTTTGTAGAATCTTTCGAGCTCAAGTGCCGTGTTCTACTGGAGAAAGTTTTTCTTCCAGATGTTTTGTTCTCAGCTGCGGAGAACATCCTCAGTGGCGTTGCAGCCGGAGCAGGCGCTCTGACCTTCTTGGCTGCTGTGCATTGGCTGCTCAATGCACAGCAGCCAAGAAGGTCAGAGCGCCTGCTCCGGTTGCAACGCCACTGAGGATGTTCTCCGCAGCCGAGAACGAAACGTCTGAAAGAAAAACTTTCTCCAGTAGAACACGGCACTTGAGCCCAAAAGATTCTACAAACCCTAATGTTTTTAAAATGTTTTAATTGTTTTATTGTAAGATTTTAATTAGTTAATGTTTAACCTGTAAATTCTTTTACTGTTGTGAGCCGCTCTGAGCCTGCTTCGGCGGGGAGGGCGGGATATAAATCCAATAAAATAAATAAATAATAAATACATCAGCCTTAGTTATGGAGATGTCAAGCTGCCTAGCTAGAGACAAAAGAAACTGATGTGAAGCAATCATACCAAGCCCCGTCAAACAAAGTACTCTTGCTGTCACTGCAACACATACAATAGACCAGGGGTGGCCAATGGCAGCTCTCCAGATGTTTTTGCCTACAACTCCCATCAGCCCCAGCCAGCATAGCCACTGGCTGGGGCTGATGGGAGTTGTAGGCAAAAAACATCAGGAGAACTATCGTTGGCCACCCCTGCAATAGACCATTGTTACAGTAATCCCTTCACCTTCCAAAAATCATCAAGCAGTTTCTGCTACTTATTGTCAGTGTTCCCTTTAAGCTGAGTTAGTGTGAGCTAGCTCACACTTTTTTAACCTCTGGCTCTGGTTCAGGAAAAATAGCCCCAGAGCAAACTAACTCACAACTTTAACACCAGCAGTTTATTAATTAGAATTTTTGCTCACAAGACTCCACATCATAAATGGAGTATTGTATCACCACCCCTTTTGTTCCCCTTTCTTCCCCCAAGAGGTGTCACAATAACAAGCCATCAGACCCACATTAATCCCATCCTGAGTTCTTTTGTTAAATTACCTGGGAACTATTAACTGGCTGAGCAAGCCATTTACTGGCCCTGCCTCAGGTCACAAATCTGGCTATTTAAGACAGACTTGTCCACCATTCTATGTGCATTTTCCTATCCACTACCTTGCTGGAAAATCACCCCCACTCCTGATCAGTGTGGATCTCTTTATTGTGTGGTGCTGATCATCATACGAGCCCCCCCGCAGCTGTTGAATCTCTGCTTCTCATCTGGAAAGGCAAAGTATTACCCAGCAACAATACTCCTGCTAATGCAAACGTCTCTATATTTTTCCTTACTATTTTTCCTAGTTCTAAACTGTGTGTGTTGAATGTGTGTTCTTCCCTTTGGTATGCTTGAAGTTTCTCCAAGAAAATATAATTTGCTTTAGTTTTTAAACTTTCTTAATTGACTAAAGGTCTCCTGGGAAATGACTCTGGTTATTGATCCCATGATATTTTTGCCATCTTGCCCACCTAATTAAAATTTCTCAAGGTTATTCAAAAAGGCACTATGACTAACAGAAGATGATGATGATGATGATGATGATGATGATGATGATGATGATGATGATGATGATGATGATGATTCTCAAAATATCCTTCAGTTCTTCTCAGGATCAAATTAGATGTGCAGTGGCCATGGGTAAGCCCTGTGGCTACTGATGCCATTTCAGAGGAGAATTTAGCTATTTTAAATCTGTGGTATTGGGCCCATAGTACAGCAGCAACAGATGATCTTGTTTCACTCCATGGAAGGAGCAGTTTCAGCATTTTAAAAGTACAGGCCAAAAACAGTGGCCACAGGTTGTCCTCATGGCTATGCCATCACTTCTAGTTTGACTTCTCAGTGTTAGAAGAAAAATGATTGAAGGCCTGTAGGAGGATGCCAGCCAACAGCATTCCTGCTCCTCTCTCATTCCCCCAACCATCTTCAGAGCTATAGTGACTTTACGGATGGCAGTTAACCAGTTTCTCCAAGTCAATATGGTATATTGTATAGTATCTATGGGATATCATTGGAGAAATGGAAATTCTGGAGCATCTAATTTTGCAACTACTTTAGGACTAAACCATAGAAACTGCCATCCAAAATGCCATTGCCTCCAAGGATCTCTGTAGCCTCAAAAACAGTTGTAACTCCAGGCCACTGTACCCATTGAGATGCACTACCATACAATAGTGCATTAATTTTTAGCCCCTAGTGCATGGATTTTTTTCCCCTCAGTGCAGGGTGCCTAGCACAGCTGGCTCACATGTATGGCTGGCTTGCTACCTCATATCACCCTAGGCGGCAGCTGACTTCCCTCCCAACAGCTGTGGCTAAGCAGCAGGGGGTGGTTCCTCCTCACTGAGTGCTGCTCCCTCCCCATGTTTGTGCACCAGAAGATGGACACGGGCAGCCATGTGGAAGTGGTGCTGGAGTGCTCAGCAGTGGCTTGCAACTCTTCACTGCAAAAGGAGACGGCCCTGCTGAGCTCCTGGGGCATTTGTGCGCTTTTTGCACCTCCCTCACATAAGGAAAAGGGATTTCTTTTGACAGAAGCTTATCAGTCATGCCAGGTGGGAGTCTCCTTTTCCCAGCCATGCTGCTCCACAGTGAGGTCAATGGGTTACCAGGAGCCAAACCATGAACAGCTCAGAAGAGAGAGAAGGTTTGGTGCCAGGTGGGGCTCCACAATCTGTCCTTCCTTCCCAAAGAATTACTCCAATGAATGGTTGAGAGCTCTCACAAGGGTCTGGCTGTGACTAAGGCCACAGTTGTTTACTGTCCAACTGCCACTGACTGAAAAGAGAGACTGCCCAGCTTGATTGCTAAACCAGCTATTCTATTCCAGCCACCTGCTCAGCTTCACCAACCCTCATGCCTGTATCTCTGGCTGTGCCCCTGAAATGATGAAAATAAATTTCACTGCTAGGTAAACATGAATAGAGATTGCAGAGCTGGCTTTGCTCACTGCCATCGGTCTGTAAACCAAGTAATTAGAGGGGGTGTGTGTGTGTGAGAGAGAGAGAGAGAGACTGTGAATGAGAGTGAAAGGCTGCTAATTAAATGGATACATCTATATACATCCAGTGTACATCTGCATAACTGGACCAGCTATGTGCATGGTTTTCTTTCTATTATTCTTCCCTGAACTAGTACAATCTCCAGCATTTCCAGTTTGCACATTATTTCTTCTCCAATCATTGTCAGCTTGAGTTTGAAATTATTTTCCCTTTAAAATGTGCTGATTTTGTGCAATTGCATACATTTAACTGGATGCAGTTGCAAGGGGGCTTCCAAATGGTATATTTACTGTTAAAACATTTAAATAGTAGCCCTGTTAATATGTTGCAGGTTGTGCATGTATTTACTGTATGTACTTGCATACACTTGTTTGTAAGAAACAGCCAACATACATTCACTTTACTAATGAAACTGAGAACTGGTGCTTGGATATATGTGGGGCCGTGCCAAACTCCATGTAGATAGCAAAAGCAATTCTCATTTGTTTCCTCCTTTCTTAATTATCCAGCAGATTCCATAATTGAGATACTTGTGGGTAATAGAATTAAATGTGGCTGGTTTGGACTGACTTACAGAAATTTGTTAGTAAGCTGATGTTTGTCAAAATACCCAAAACACTAAAGAGAGATTTATTGATAGCTGCCTATAATCTCAAATAAGTGTGATATTTGCTGCAATGGGTTTAAAGGAGTTATAGCAGGGGTGTCAAACTCATTTGTTATGAGGGACGGATCTGACATAAATGAGACATTGTTGGGCCGGGCCATGTGTATCATAAAATGTAATGCCAGGTAGTGGAGACATAAACGTTATAAAAGACACAGACAAACACAATGATTTTGTTTAAAAAAATATTTTAATAAAACATGCTTAAAAGATTAGCACTCTTGCAATATTTTATTTAACAGTCTCTGATAACTGAAGGAAGCAATAAATGTATTTATTTATTAAAACATTTACACCCAGCCCTCCCTCTTGGATCAAGGCAGCTGTGGTTGCTACCTTGAAATAATGGCGGTACTCAACAGTACCCTTATAATGGAGTTAAAATGCACATTATTTAAATTTCTGCTAGAGATTTCTGTACCCAAGCACTCAATAGAAAGGAGTATATCATCCCAGTCCTTCAGACCCACACAGGCTTGCCGTGTTTTGTATCCTCTTTTTGAAAAAAGAATAATTGATGGATAGATACTTGATGGCAGAAAATGTTAAGGCCTATAAAGTTCTCTATTTAATCCATACATTTTTTACCTCAAGCAGTAAAGTCTCTGCTCATCCATCAATTCACATTTCCAATAATATATCTGTAGTCTCATAGAAAAGATACAAGATATATCTTACCAAAGGCTTGGCAGTCAAAGTATTGGCTGACAAGTTCCAATCAATATGCAAAATTCAGTCCAACCTCTTTCAGGTTTCTGAGCAGCTATTCAAGGTCTTTAACCCACAGTCTTCCAAACTTCCCTTGTGATCATTTCATCGCTTTGATACCAACACCATCCAATTCGAGCTTCCACTCAGGCTGGTTGGGTAGCTATTGGCTCTTTCAGCATAACCTCAAGAAATAGGATAATACCATCCTGAACTAAATGGAAGAAAGGTGGGATATAAACAGGTTATATTCGGGTTTTTTGCCAAGGAGGTGGGGGTCAGTATTTAAAGAAGTACTGCGGTTTTAATATCTGTGGGAAATACAGCTGCATTCTGTTTATGCCACGCTTCTTAATTCTAAAAGGGAAGCCTGCAATTGCTCAATTGTAAGGTAAAAGAACTCTTAAAGATACTTTATTATCTACAAAACTGTTTTTCTGTTGTAGATGCACTGATACTGAGCATATCAGTTACTGTTGTCCCTTAGTGTTTTTCAGCTGCAAAATGGGACTGATGTCTTCAAAACTGTATTAATAGAATTTATTAGATTATTTGCATTCACAGTATTAGATTTTTATCCTGTTCCTCTAGAAAGCTCAAAGTGATGTACCTAACTCCCCATTTGTATTTTCACAACAGCCTTAGGAGGTCAGGCTAAGAAACAGTGAGTGGTTCTCGGTTATCTACAGTGCCAGCTAAACTTAATCCAGGTCCTGTACCTGGGCTGACATGGTAACAGACTCCCAGCCCTGAAAGGCACACCACTTGTGCCATCCCAGAAGACAGAGCCTGGGAATGATCCTGGATGGCTCACTTTCTATGGAGGCCCAGGTCACTGCAGTTGCCAGTTCGGCCTTTTATTATCTTTGGCAAATCAGATATCTGGCACCCTATGTCTCCCTTCAGGATTTAGCTACAGTGAACCATGCAATGGTCACTTTCAGAATGAACAACTGTAACTCACTCTACATGGGCCTGCCCTTGGGGCTAATCCAGAAACTCCAGCTGGTGCAAAATTTGGTGGTATGTCTGCTGATGGCACTGCATGTGTGGGGATGTATCTGGCCGGTGCTACACCATTTGTACTGGCTACCTATTGAGTACCGGGTCTGCTTCAAGGTTTTGGTACTGACCTTCAAGGCTTTGTGTGGCCTAGGACCAACTTATCTGAGGGACTGCCTCTCCCAATATGTGCCCCAAAGGGCTTTATGCTCAGAAAATCAACATCTGCAGGTTGTCCCCAGCCCTAGGAACATCTACTTTGCCTCAACTAGGAACAGGACTTTTTCTGCTCTGGCCCCAGCTTGGTGGAACATCCTCCCATTAGAGGTTTGGGCCCTGCCAGATTTGTTACCTTTTTTCACGGCCTACAAGACAAAGCTGTTCCACCAGGTCTTTATATGAGCAGGTTTAAATTGTTTTAACATACTGTTTTATTGCTTTTAATGTATCCATTTTAATTGTTCGAGTATGTTATAATCTGCCCTGAGTAGGGCAGAATATAAATCTACTAAACAAACAAATTCTATATAGAATTGACCCAGTCTAACTGAATTGATTACATTGAGTTTAAACTGGAATAATGTAGCATAGGTTTTCACTGCTGGAAAACTCCATAGCAGAATGCAAAGCCTGAACCTAGATCTCCTCAGGTCCTATACAGTTTCCAATATCAGATGAGATCGGGCGAGTTCAGGCTGGTATGGCAGTAGGCAAATTCTATAAATCTAATGAACATAGGTTCATTATATATGTTTGACTTGCCTCAGGTTTTGTTATTTGAATGAGCTAACCCAAGTACTTTGAAGTTTAGAGAAAGTGAACTGTTAAAAAAAGTAAATATCTACATGCAAGCATTTTTAGGTAGGTTCTCTTCTTTTGGCATAAAGTCTAGTTTGTGTTGTCCCCACCCTTCTCCAACAGACTACAATGCTAGACTGAAGTCTGGTCATTTCACCACATCATGCTGACATGGACTACTAAATCCAATGAACTAATCCACTTTTGATCCACTATTAAAATATATTTTACACTGATTAGGTATGTGGTGTCTGTTGACCTATAAACCTCCCCCCCTTTTTATATAAAGTTGCAGCTGACTTATAGTGACCCCGTAGGCTTTTCGAGGCAAGAGATATTCAGAGGCAGTTTACCATTGCCTACCTGTGCACTATGACACTGGTATTCCTTTTTTTGTAGAAAAAGCCCAGCAAGAACTCATTTGCATATAAGGCCATACCCTCTGATGCCCAGCCAGCCAGAACTGTGTTCCTGTGCATTCCTGCTCAAAAAAAGGCCTGGTGGTCTGATATCCAAATGTGAATCAGGGCTGACCCTTCTCAGCTTCCAAGATCTTACAAAAATATGTTAGCCTGGGCCATCCATGTCATGACCTACAAACCTTTACAGTCTGCATAAAACAGCACAAATGCCTATTGCAATGTGTTTTCAAGGTATAAAAGTGTGGGGGGTTGTTTTTGGTTTGTTTTTATTGTACACACTGCAAAATAAGCTCTCTCTCCTGATGTTCTGTCACTGAGGCAATGCAAGGCTGAACTCTGGGAGATACTCGTTCTAATAGCTGTTCCCCAGGAGAGCAGGGGAAACAATGACAAAACAGAGACATTCTTAAATTGTCTGAGGTTGATGCACAGCATGGAGCTAGAGCCTGGATTTCAGAAGGGGGCTTTGTCTGCAAGCTTTGTTCTGTCATGCTGACAGTGCATTTTGTTCAAGGAGGGTGATGCAGAACAGACACAACCCCATACTGAGGAGGCGGAGAGGCATAATGCCAGAGGGCTAATACACCATTCTGTCTCTTTCCCATCATTCGACATGCTGGGCTCTCAAAGGCAAGGGAGCTCTCGATCTTAAACTTTTAATGGTTGAAAAGCAAAGATTTCTCAGAAGTGTTGCATTTCTTGAATATAACATGATAAAAGGACAGCAAAAATACTATATTTATTTTTAAAAGGTTGTGAAGGAAGAAAATTAGCCTTAGCATCCCTAATGACAGCAAATAACCCATGACCATCAAAACAACACTGATGAACCTCCTACAATTCCACTAACCTAGAAGTGTGTTCATAAGAATTTTTTAAGATACCAAGATATGTGAAAGATCTCTAAATGCCAATACATTGCATTACAGGAAAGGCAGGCTCCAAGGAGCACACGTGCTGCTCACCACTCTTGCCTTCCTGGGAAGGAGAAAGCACTGGGGTGGCATGGCAGTGAGTGTGCTCCTTGAAGCCTGTCTTCCCTGCAAGCACAGACCCAGGAAAGAGAAAGCAGTGGAGCAGGGTGGCAGCAAGTGTCCTCCTTGAAGCCTTCCTTCCCTGCAAGAGAAGGAAGGCTCTGAGGAGCACCCACGTGGCCACACCACTTTGTTCCTTCCGGGTCTTTGCTAGTACATGGACATCAACCTGCTTTATATCACTTTTTATTGTTGTTTCAACCCAGTTAACACTAACTAACAAACACTAGACCCCAACTCATGATTCTTTTAATCTGTTAAAAAATATTTCCATGACTCTGCATACTAACCCACTGCCCACTTTCTCTATTTTTGGACTGCTTGCCATTCCTTACTTTTGTCTGATGAAGTGTGCTTAGAGCACACAAAAGCTTGCATTCTGACTAAAACTTCGTTGGTCTTAAAGGTGCTGCTTGACTTCTGCCTTGTTCTACTGCTTCAGACCAATACGGCTGCCCATCTGGATCTATCTTCTTATATTAGTTATTTGTTGCACAATTCCCCCCCCCCCCCGGAACTTTTGGACAATTGGACAAAACCACCAACAGTGGATGTAAGTTCCTTTGTCTTCACATCCTTGCCAACAATTGAGATGCAAAACCATGATGGATATAAGGATGAATATGGTGATGTTCATGGATATAACAGCAGCTCCAGTGAAAAACAGCATGTATTGCATATTGCTACAAAAAAAAAATACACTAGGAAAATACTGACTGGAATTTTGCTTATCCATTTCTACATAAGAAGACACATCTATGTACATTTATGAAAAAAATAATTTCCTTGTGTTTCTTTTGATACCTCTGTATCTTTCCACTACTACACAGGAGAAGTTATGAAACAGAATAACTTATCAGCAGCCACTGAACGGGACATGTAATATGTATGAAAGCTACTTAATGCTGTCTCTCAAGTGAAATGGTGGGATATGAAATCTTTCATCCTTTGGTGAGTTCACTGCAAGAATTTTTAGCATCAACAAAACATATTTCCGCTCCCCTCCCTATTATAATCCATGCAATGGGGAACACTTTAAAAGAGCTACATGGATGATGGCTCTAATATGGGGGATCCAAGGAGAAAGTCAACATTGCGGCCTCATTCAAGTGTAGTGATATATGGGCTTGTTGATTCCTCATGTTATATTTAATTATACAATTATTATATTAAGGACACTCCTTCTCAGTGTTGGCAGAGTGCCTATGCAGCAGTCAGGACACTGAACAAGGGTTGCCAGAAGGACACAATTGTGTGCTCTCTCTCACACATACACACACAAAATATAAGAACAGGATTGCCAACTCTGGGTTGGGAAATTCTTGGAGGATTTGGGGAGTGGAGTTTGGGGAGGGCAGGGTTTGGGTAGGGGAGGAATCTCAGCAGGGTATAATGACATAGAGTTCACTCTTAAAAATAGTCATTTTCTCCAGGGGAACTAATCTCTGTTGTTTGGAGATCCGTTGTAACATTGTGAACTCCCCAGGCCTCACATGGAGGTTGGCAACTCTTATAGGAACTATGTTAATGACGATTCACATTAGATTGTTTGACTTTTGTCTTTTTATTTTTTCTCCCTTCCAGTTCCAGGCAAGGAAGAGGGGAAGGATTTTTTTTTTCTACAGCTGTCAGACTTGGCCAGATATTCAAACAAGGATTCAAACAAGATATAGCAGCCAAAAGGCAAGGGTGGGGAGGGATACTGATAGAGCATGGGAGAATGGCATGATCCCAAGTCCTTCCTCTGCTCACACAAAATTAATTAGTGTTTTTTGTTTGCTCAACAAAACATGCAATATGAATGCTAGAAACTATTATCTATGTCATTAGATACTCTGCACAACCACCCAAGAGGATAGGACAGTGTTATTATCTCATATTGCAAATTAGGGAAAGACAATAACTGTTTTTAAGTGTATTTTCATCCTATCTTCCTTTCAAGGTGCTCAGGGCAGAATACAAAATGCTCCCCTCCTTCACTTTATCCTAGGATTGCCAGTCCAACACAAGACATATCTGAGGCCTTCAGGGATGGAGCCAGGAGTAAGGTTGTGACAATTGGACTCCAAAGGGAGTTCTAGTCATCATGCTTAAAGAAACCTCATTACTTTCAAATGCCTTCCCTTCATTGGAAATAATGCAGGATGGGGGCACCTTCTTGCTCAGAGGATAGGCCCCCCTGGACCAATCTTTTTGAAACTTTTTTTTGGGGGGCGGGGTTGAGAAAAGGCACCAGATGCTAGGCTGAAAATTTGGTGCCTCTACCTCAAAAACCAAACCCCCTCCCCAAGCCCCAGCTATCCATAGATCAATTCTCCATTATACCCTATAGGGACTTGTTTCCTCAGTATATAATGGAGTGCCCAGTGAACACCCCCCCCCCCATACACACACACTTTCTGATAACCCTGAATTGGGGAGAGGGCCTCCAAACCAGAGGATCCTCTATCCCCAACTGGGGGTTTGCAACCCTACTTTATTCTCTCTACAACCTTGTGAGATATTTTAGGCTGACATAAAGTGACTGACCAAAGATGGTTTAGCAAGTTTCATGGCAAGAGGGGACTGAACTTCCCTGTTCAAGTTGAATGTTCTAAGCATTATTCCACACTAGGTTTCTAGAAAAAGATAAATTATAGCATGTCCAAGACCACCTGATGATTTCAAAACTGAAGTGAGGATTTAACCAAGTTTACACATTCTGTGCCATAATATTATTTATAAGTACCTCTTGTTACATTTTTTGTCATCAAGTCACAGCTGAATTATGGCAACCCTGGAGGGTACAAGGCAAGAGATGTCCAGAGGTGGTTTGCCATTGCCTGCCTCCATGTACAACTCTGGTATTCCTTGGAGCAAGGGCTGACCTGGCTTAGCTTCTGAGATCCGATGAGATCAGGCTAGTCTTGGGTTACATGCACAGCCCACTCTAATTCCAAGGAGCTCAGGACATCCTACATACTCCCTATGTTAACCTCACAACAACCCTATAAGTATTTGAACCTCCAAGTAAGTCATACCCTGCCCTTCACTTGGAGTCTTAGAGCAATTTACAATCTCCTTTCCTTTCTCTCCCCACAACAGACACCCTGTGATGTAGGTGGGGCTGAGAGAGCTCTGAGGGAAGTGTTCTTGAGTAAACAGTTCTGAGAGAACTGTTCTGACCCAAGATCACCTAGCAGCTGCATAAAGAGAAGTCAAACCCAATTCTCCAGATTAGAGTCCACCACTCTTAATCACTACAGCATACTGGCCCCAAGAGGGACCATGGGTAGTACATGCTCCTGGTACTCATGGATGGAAAACTCAAATGCAACATATGAAAAAGTCTCATGCCTATCAGCTTTCTTATGGGTATCTGCCTTGTGAGATATACACTTTTTATGACATGGAGATTAATATCTGTGTCAGAAAATACAACGTGCAAGTAACTCTCAGAGAAAACAATATATATTTCAGGCCATGGAAATCAGATATTTATAGACTTTGCTGAGAATATTTTGTTTACCTCTATAACTCTGCTGCAACTATCAAAGATAGAGATTTATGTCTTTGGCAAGAACTTTGGATTCACTGAGATGATCAATTCTTTGTTAATAGATAAGCCCTCTACCATTTAGGCACTGTTTATTGTCTGACAGCAGATCAATTGGACATCATCAGCTTGAAAGGTTCAGTTTCCCTTGACACGAATATAAAGAAACTGATGCAAAATTGATCAATGTGTTTCCTGAAGGCCTGGGCTGACCAAGACACAATGCTTCAGTTGTGTGCATTCTGCAATAGTATTTTATATGTCAATGGATTTATTTTAAGATTTTATTCTCAGTTCATGAAGCCCAATATAAATATAGTATATAAAATATATACGGCAATGTCTTACACAGGATGAAGCTGAAGCCTCTCACCATTCCAGATGTTTCTGTAACAATGGCCGTAAGTTTTGTATTTCACTGATTTTTCTTTTCAAATTCATTTTTGTTGTTATTGTTGTTGCTGTTGTTAACTTCAAATGGGGCGTATCAAATGAAACAAAATTCATAGCTCAGTGGAAAACCCACTTTGCCCTCTGATTTACTCTGTCCCCACTGTCAAAGAAGGGAGATAGGGAGGAAGGAAGAGTCTACCCAGCCAGCCCAGGCCTGAACTGGCTTGGCCAGGAACCTCTTTTGCCACACATGACTCAGCCTGGCATGTCCTTCCCCATGCCCACTGCACCAGGCCAGGCATCATCTTCCCTGAATTTTGCTGCATAGGCAGGGTGCAGCTGGACCGGGTACATCCTTCCCTGCATTACACCAAGAGAGGAAGGCCACCTTGGATGCATCCTTCACTGCACAGGATAAGTCCAGGCTAGGAACATTCGTTGACACATGGGGCAAGGACCACTGGCTTGCAGCAGAAGCAGATTATACCTCCCCTTGCTTGGAGTAGCACATAGGCTTGCCAACCTCCAGGTATAGCCTGGATATCTCCCATTTTTACAACTGATTGCTTGACAACAGAGATCTGTTCCCCTGGAGAAAATGGCTGCTTTAGAGGCTGGACTCTATGATATTATACCCTGCTGACATCCCTCTCCTTCCTAAACAACAACCAGCTCATCAGGCTCCACTTCCCAAAAAATCTCAAAGTATTTCCCCTCCCAAAACTAGCAACTGTAGCAATGGGAGAAGGCCACTGGCCCACTGGGATTCTTCCTGGTGGCCTTAATGGCAAACCTCACCTGCCTGCCTTCATTTTTCCCATTAGTTTTTACTTCCTCACTTTCCTTCTGTAGCCTGAATCTTGCTGTCTTCATTGAGCAATGTAATAAAAATATTCATAAAAGTAAAAAAGGAATATTTTAAAATAAAACAAACTCTTAACACTGCCAGGGCTGATACTTAATGGATGAAATATCACCTTCCTTCTGTTCCCAAATCTGGATTACAATCAAAACAGCATATTATCTTAATGCAGTCCCACTCACATATGCAAAGTTCTATTTAAATGAAGCTTTTAGGGCTTGATATAATACATTGTTTAGTTGACTGAGCACAGAAGTGCAAACCAATGTGCCATTGAGGATTGGAAAATGTGTTCAGTCTTTGTGGGTCTCTTAGCTAGAACTTGCATATTCATGAATTAGGAACCTCTAAATGTGCCCAGCTCCTTCTGCCAAGCTATAGGGATTTGCAGTTTCTGGGTGAAACATCAAACAAATGTACTAACTATCCAAGAACATGACAAATCTCACAGCCTGATCTCTCCCCGCCCCCAGCCACCTTCAAGTACTTCAAGAATAGCAGAACATAATCCAGGAAAAAAATGCAGGTACAACTTCTGATCTTTCTCTTGCTTAAACAAACAAAAACATTTCCCTGTGTGCCATTTACATCCTAACCTCCCCCTCCCCCCCCCATCCACTTTGAAGAGTGTAACTATGCTTAGGATAGCAGTGCAATCCAACTATAATTTTAATCATCTTCAATAAATCCATATTATACTATGAACAGAATTTTTCCTTATTTTTAAAATCTTGACTGAGATTTTTGTTTATGATCAGGATTAAAGATCATACTGGTTTTTTCATTCCCATGCATTCTCATAAATTAATTTCTGGGTGCAACTTTTTGGTTCTTCACCCAGGCTAGAAAGCTAGAGTGAACGTCTTCATTTATGTGCAATTAAAATTCTTGTGTTCAGAGTGGACATAGGGAGATGTGACAATTATGTGTGAGTGAGCTTTTCTTCTTTTCCCAGGATCTTTAAATCCAGTATAGGAGATATGTATATTATATGTATATTATAATGCCATGCTAGGAGACCCATGGTGCAGAGTGGTAAGCTGCAGTCCAGATCTTGTTGAGAAAGACTAAAGAGTGTGCTTGATGCTAAAATGTATTTAAAAATGTACCCAGGGACATGCTAGAATTTGCTGTTAAGTTTGAATGAAAGACTGGTAAGGAGTGCAATGATTGGCTGCTGGTGTTGGGCCTCCCTGATTAGAATGACTGTTTGTTTCAGCCCTCCAGCACTGTAATAGTTTGATGCTGACATGCAGATTTCAAAAAACCACCCAAACCTGCCCTTTCTGAGTGGCAATCCTTGACATGGAGGAAAATGTTCAGATTCTGAGGAAGAGGCTATCTTGCTGATTTATTTTGCAAAGAAAAAACAGGAAAAATTAGTTTTAAAAAGAATGGGGGAAATTAGGAAAAACTGGGACAGTACTTGGATGCTAAGTTGACTGGACACAAGAAAAGAACCTGGTAACATTTGGGAATGAAAATGGAACATTAAGGCAGTCTTGAAAATGTTTATGTCATTTTTAAAATGAAACTGGAGTGTTCAGGTCCACTAAGCAAGCATTTTCAACCCACATTTAAAAAAAAAAAAAACCCACACATTTCTACTGATATATCATGTAGGAAGATCAAACACCTACAAGTGACATAAACCAGGACCATGTGATTAAATTTGCTATTACCAAAGAGAAAATTCCAAGTTAATGCATAATAAAATGGCAAATACTTCTATAAAATAAAAATGCTCCCACAAGATTAATAGGCAAAATCTACAAATGTAAAATATGCTGCTATTTAAATTCATATCATGTATTTAGGAAACTGAACCACTGCACTTCCAAGTACTAAAAGAAACATTCTGTTTCATAGGAAAGAAAAAAAAAAGTAAGACTCAATATACATGAAATAGCAGAAAGTCATAAATGGCTCTGGTGGATCAGACCTGTGATCCACTATCTTATTTTATCCAGCAGCCAACCAGTTGACCAGAAGATCAACAAACAGGGCACAGAGGTTAAGCTTTTCCCTTGATGTTTATTTATTGGATTTATATCCCGCCCTTCCCTCTGAAGCAGGCTCACAGCAAGTAGACCAAAACAATAAAACAATAAACACTAGGATTTAACAATTAGGACAGATTAACTATTAGCAATTAAAATAATTTAAAACAATTTAAAAACGGTTCTGGTGCTAGTATAGTAGTTCCAGTGTGTTCAGCAATGTTGGGCATTCTCTTAAACTATTATTCAGTTGAAGGCAAGTCAAAAGAGTGCTGTTTTACAGGCCTTGCAGAACTGGGCAAGGTCCCACAAGGCCCTTACTTCTTCTGGGAATTGGTTCCACTAGTAGGGGGCCGCAATAGAGAAGGCCATCTCTCTAGTCGACTTCAGTCTCCCCTCCCTCAGCCTGGGGATTGACAGTAAATTCTGCGTCCCAGATCTAAGTACCCTCTGCGGAACATGTGGGGAGAGACGGTCCGTAAGGTAGACAGGTCCTCGGCCATATAGGGCTTTGAAGGTAATGACCAGCACCTTGTAGTGAATCCGGTATATTATTGGCAGCCAGTGCAGCTCCCGCAGCACCGGCTGTATGTGCTCCTGTATAGAGAGCCCCAATAACAGTCTGGCTGCCGCATTCTGCACCAACTGCAGTTTCTGGATTCGAGACAAGAGCAGCCCCATGTAGAGGGCATTGCAGCAGTCCAGTCTTGAGGTGACCGTAGCACTGATCACAGTTGCCATGTCACCACGCTCGAGGAAGGGGACCAACTGCCTTACTCACCTAAGATGGAAAAAGGCGGATTTGGCAGTGGCTGCTATCTGGGCCTCCATTGTCAATGTAGGCTCCAGCAGCACCCCCAAGCTTCTGATTCTGGGCACCATCATCAGTGGCATCCCATCAAAAGCTGAAAGGAGGATTTCCCTTCCTGGACTGCCGCAACACAGGCAAAGGACCTCTGTCTTCATCAGATTCAGATTCAGCCAACTCAGCCTAAGCCCCCTGTCATGGCTTGCAGTGCCAGAACTAGGTTTTCTGGGGCAAAGACAGACCGGCCATCCATCAGTAGATAGAGCTGGATGTCATCAGCATACTGATGGCAACCCAGCCCATATCTCCAAACAATCTGGGCAACGGGACGCATATAGATGTTAAACAACATCAGGGAGAGCACCACCCCCTGAGGCACACCACAGTTAAACAGATGCCTCTGGGATGATTGTCCCCCAATCGCCACCCTTTGTCCCCAATCACAGAGGAAGGAGGAGAGCCATTGCAAGCCAACCCCTGAATCCCTTTGTCAGTGAGGCAGTGAATCAGTAACTGATGGTTGACCATGTCAAATGTAGCTGACAGGTCCAATGACATCAGTACTGCCGAACCACCTCGATCCAGATGTCGGTGGAGATCATCCACCAGGGTGACCAGTACTGTCTCCATCCCGTGACTTGGGTGAAAGCCGGACTGGTATGGATCTAGGACGGAAGCATACTCCAGAAAACTCTGTAACTGTAGCGCTACTGCCCTCTCAATAATTTTACCCAAAAAGGGCAAATTTGAGTCCGGCCAGTAGTGTGCCAATTCAGCCGGGTCTAATGTTGGTTTTTTCAAGAGAGGGTGGACTACTGCCTCTTTAAGGGGCCTTTGAAAGAACCCCTCAGAGATGGATCTTTTTACGATATCCTGTATAGGATATCGAAGCTCCACCCAGAAAGTTTTAATCAGCCAAGATGGGCAAGCGTCCAAATCACATGTTGTTGGGTGCACAGTGGAGAGAATTCTGTCAACTTCCTCCAGGCTGAGTATTGTAAAATGGTCCAAAGCTGGTCCGCATGGAGCCTTGAGTTTATATACTGTTTCAGCTGTGGCAAGGAGGTCGTGAAAACAGGCATGGAGCCTCAAGTTCGTATACTGTTTCAACTGTGGCAGGGAGGTTGTGATGGAGCAACAAGATCTTATCTGTGAAAAAAATTGTGAAAGCCTCACAGCCAATATCCAATTCCCTACAAGTTGGTCTGCCTTATGGCAGAGTCTAAATAATTGAGCCGGGCATGAATTCGCAGATGCAATCCTGGCCGCAAAGTAAGCTTTCTTTGTGGTTTTGTCTGCCATCTCATAGGACCTCATAAACTCTCTATAAGATGTTCTAGTTGCGTTGTCTCGAGTACACCGCCACTGCCTCTCTAGCTGTCTGAGCCTCTATTTCATCAGACACAGTTCCGGGTTATATCACAGTGCCAGCTTAGAACGAGGGCGCAGAGGGCGCCGGGGAGTTATCTCATTGATAGCTGTAGTGAGCTGGTCTTGTCAAGACTCAACCATGCCATCGAGATAATCACCAGGGGGGCCAGGGGTCCCACAACGCCATCTGGAACTGTACTGGGTCCATCAGATTCCACAGGTAAGCTAAAATATGCTCGTAGCCTAAATGGGTTTGGGGTGGCACATCCATACGAGCCTTCAGGACATAGTGGTCCGACGATGGCACTGCTTCTGTGGTAATTCAGTCCACAGTAACTCCCATCGCAAAGATCAAATCCAGCATGTGTCCGGTCTGATGTGTGGGTGTCGTTACAAATTGGGAGAGTCCTAGTGTTGCCATGGATGACACTAGGTCCGCCGCCTGATTGGAGCTCGCGTCATTGGCGTGGACACTGAAATCACACAGGATTAAAAACCTTGGGTGTTCCAATGCCCAGCTTGTTACGACCTCCATCAGGCACAGCAAGGCGCTGGCTGGTGCGTTAGGTGGTCAGTACACCAACCAGATTGCCAAACCCTCCCACCCACCTGCTAGTCTGTGACTGGTGAAAGATTGAGTACCCTGGGGGAGCTACTTGGGAGAAAGCTACCATCTCCCCATCTCGCACCCAGGTCTCAGTCATGCAAGCCAGGTCCATATCCTGTTCATTCAGGAAATCCCAAAGGACTGAGATCTTATTATTTATGGACCTGGTGTTGCATAACACCAATGACGGAGGCGAGTAATTCAGCCTGACCCCGCTACCTGTCACTGTTGGGATGGGACGCAGACTGGAAGGGGGTCAAGCACCTTCATGTCTCAGCTGCCTTCCCTTACATTTATGTTTGTTCCCACCGTCATACCTTCCCCTCCCCAGGAGTACTGGGATCCCCAAGTCGGTCATCTCCCTATTGGTCTCTGCCGAAGCCTCAGACCGATATATAGGATGCCCTGCTTACAATCCTGTGTATTCTTGATTTCTTCTCTCCCTGCCCTTGCTAGCCAAGAATACCCTCCCCAAACAGCCTACCCTTCCCTGCCAATTAATCTCCCCTAAATAGTTAATTAATTCTAAATCCCCCATCCTTAATTCTTACCCAATTAATTAGCTAATAATTAGATCAATTTACCCCAATGGCCAATTAACTCTATGTGGCCTCTCCACACTGATATTCAGAGGTTTAACTCCTGTGCAGTTGACAGGCTGGTGTTCAGGTATTTAGAGGTTTACTGCCTCTTAATGTGGAAGTCCTGTTAGTCATCATCATGACTAGAAGATGCAAATGGACAAATCCCTCCATGAGTCTGTAAAATTCTCACTGAAATTATTCACCATCTCAACTATGCAGTTATAAGCAGTGATGTCATGCATCCATGATACCCTGACTATTCTGTTGTTGTTTTTGAAGACTTAAAGGTTTCCATTGTATATGACAGCCTTGCTCAGCATCTTTGAAAAAACAGACTGTGGAGTTTTCTGAAGGTTACACTGTCCCTGTCTGAAGCAGCTAATCCCGCCTGCAGAAATTGTTGATGCCAATGGAGTCACAATATCATAGCATGTTGTTCTTTTAGCTCAAAAAAGGAGGTAGAATCGAGGGGAAAAGGCAGAAAGACAAAGCATTTGCTGTATCTTTTTCCTGTTTATTCCTTAAAACTGCCACATTTCTATATATATGCTTTTATAATAAAAACCACAAAAGGATGTAATGCATTGGATTCTCTTTTTATTCTGTTGGAAAATAATCCTATTTAATGGATTCTCTACCTTTTCTGTTGGATTAAAGGCTGGCAGCTAAGGTAACTGGATAGTTTGATGGCTTCCAAGATCCTGGTCTGTCTAGCTTTTCCAAAAGGGACATCTGTGACAGTTACACCCCTAAACCCACTGACTTCAATTAATTTAGCAAGGCATCACTCTGTTTAAGATTGTACTGTAAATTACTTTCTTTTGGAAACCATCATGGTGATCAAACAATGATGCAAGTGGCACTAACACCCATTCTTGATAACAGGATTGAAATATTCTAATTTGCTTTGTGAGAATCTATATGTAAATGGCTGTACACATGATGGGAGTCCCAATGGACTTTTCAAGCAACCACCATCATAATTGTACTGACCTTCTTTGGCTATGGTTTTTTGTAGGGTACCATGCTTTCCATTATGTGCTAATCATACCAATGTTGCTTTGCCAAGACACATTTAATTTTGCTAGTTATTTGGAGGCTTTTAGGAGCTGACAATTGAATGATTAAACAGAGATGATCTACAGCCTTACCATTTACTATTTTTGGCAATGTTCTGAAGAAAGAAGCAATTAGCCATTGAAGAGCAAGGGAAGTCTGTCAACTGCACAGGAATTAAGCCATTTTCACTCTGTTCCATAATGAGAGATAAAGATTCTGTTTTGCTAATGGGAAAAAGTGTTCTGTGATTGCTATATGAGAACAGCAGGTTTCCAAGTGGGTGGATAACCCTGGATGAGACTGTAATTCCCCCAATTTCTTTTTAACAGAAAATCCCAAGTATGGAACTATCAATTGCACACTTCATGGAACCAATTTCAGCCTACAAAACTCTGAAGTAATTGGGCCTGAGATCATTGCTGACTGCTTCTTTTTCTAAGCATCATTATGATTTCTATAATTCAACACAAATGGCTACTAGGTGCCACTGTGAGGCAAGCGCAAACAGGCACTGTCTTGTTTCCCTTCAAGTTACAGCTGACTTATGGTGACCCTGTAGGATTTTCAAGGCAAGAGGCATTCAGAGGCGATTTGCTATCGCCTGCCTCCACATCATGACCCTGGTATTCCTTGGTAGTCTCCCATCCAAATACTAGACAGGGCCAACCCTGCTTAACTTCTGAGATCTGACAAGATCCGGCTATTCTGGGTTATCCAAGATAGGGTACCATGATAAAACAGTCCCATCATATTTGCTACTGGTGTTAGAAGTTGCTTCCTCTAGCATTTTGATATCACATAATGATAAAACTGTGAGAATATCTGATAGCTACATTTGGATTTCATGCTAACAAGCACTTGGTTGTAAAACACATATATGTATGTTATTATGCTCTGTCGCCATGACCCTAGAGCAGTATCACTAGTTATTTCTTTCCTAGAGCTCTGCTATTGGACAGTGGAATTTCTATGACCTTCTACCCATCAGGAGAGTAAGAATGCTGTTCTTTTAAGTAATCTATACTGAAACACTTCAGCACCTTCAGTTTCAGAGCTCATGTGAGCAGCTTTCTTGGAATAATGTAGGATTTCCAACTCCTTCTCTTCCTGTGGTATACTGCAATTCCTGCATAGAGCTTCAGCAAATGTTTTCCTTCCATAGCACCATCTTATACAAACTTGCTTGCCCATTGTTGTCTATATCAATTTGGTTGATATAGACAACAATGTGTCACTCAAACTCAACGGAGACCAACCCCACCTTCTAGCCCCAGGACAGATGAGGATTGGGCCATTGCGAAGCTGCCTTTGTATACTATTGATGCATCCTGCCAGGTCCTTCATTTTCCCTCAGGGCTGTAAAAGTTAAAGACAGGGGGAGGAGGCCCTTTCCAGGCCTATTTTGGCCTTTGAGGGAGAACTCATTGGGGCTAGTCCTGACTAGAGTTGCCAGCTCCAGATGGGTGGGAAATTCCTGAGGATTTTGTGGTGGAATTTGAGAAGGGCAGGGTTTGGGGAGGAGAGAAGCTACAGCTGAATACTATGCCATAGAGTCTACCCTCCAAAGCAGTTACTTTCTACAGGAAGAGAGCGATCTGTTGTCTGGAGTTCAGTTGTGCTACCAGAAGATCTTCAGGCTCCATCTGGAGATTGGCTATCCTAGGCCTGGCATCACCCTCTGACTTGATGTCATCTGACTGACATAACTTAACTAGGTTTGGCTGCTTGCTGCTGTTCAGCAGCAACCCCCTATGACAGCCAGTGTGGCATATCAGTTAGCACTTCAGAGCCGAGTCTGCCAGACCCAGGTTCTTGCTGTGGAAGATGATTGGGTGATTTTGGACCAGTCACAGACATTCACCCTAATCTAGCTCAAGGGGCTGTTGTGCAGATCAAAAAGGGGAGAAAAGAATGATGTAAGCTGCTTTGGTTCCCACTGCAGGTAGAGACATCAGGGAGTGGGGGAGGAGATGGAAAGTTGAAATCAGAGGACAGATAAAGGCATATAAAGACTTCACTTTTCTTAGATAGAGGATGCAGGGGGGGAGGATATGGAAAGCTGAAGTCAGGGGGCAGATAAAGGTACATGGATGGTTGATGGGGAAGGAGATAGGGTTGCCAACTACAAGTGGTTACGTTCTTAGAGATTTGAGGGGTGGAACCTAGAGAGGGTGGGGTTTGAGGAGGAGTGGGGTCTCAGACAGGTACTGTGCTATAGACTTCACCCTCCAAATCAGACATTTCCTCCTTGGGAACCATTGTTGCCAATCTCCAGGTGAGGGGTACAGATCACTTAGCATTACAACTGCTCTCCATATGGCAGAGATCACTTCCGCTGGAGAAAATGGTTGGTCTGCAGAGTGGACTCTGTATCATTACACCCTGCTGAGGTCACTTCCCTCCTGCTTTGGTCCCCACTGTGGAGAAAGATTGTATTTTTCCTAGGCAGAGGCTGCAGAAAGGGGGGAGGAGATGGAAAGCTGAAGTCAGATCAGTTCTCCTACAGAGAACAGCCACCTTGAGGCACATATTCTATGGTATACTATAACACAATCATGCCAGGCCAAAAAAAACCCAAATCACACCACAATGTCACACTGTTGCCAAATGCTGCAAAGCTCAACATGATAGGAAAAGATGGCAAAAATGTACTGCAAACAAAAGGAATGCTGAACTTCAGCATCAGTGTGACCATCGCCATGCTACCCTGCACTCCCCATAATTATTATTCCTTAACTCCATTCTGGTCCTCTTTCAGGGCTTTGAGACATCACAGACATGGGAGCACATACACATACATGTGCGGGGGGTAGGGGGAGTGTTGGTCTTCCGCGTTTAGTGAGAGAGGTTTCTGAAGAGTCAAATGAATCAAGTCTTGTACACAGCTGCGATTAGACTAGCCATATACATTTATTTACAACTATAATACAGACTAGCAAAATGCTCCACTCACAAATCACCATCCAACCTCCAACAAGTAGCAGAGTACATTTATACTTGTCCTCTAGGTAAGTGACCGATCAGGTTTAGTGCTGAGTCATAGTCACATCACTCTGGCTGATGCAATCTGGCCGTGTTCCAGATGCCCCTGTCAGCCAGATCATCTAATATCAATTAGATCCTCTGCTGTCAGCAGTGGTCTGTCACCTGCACATACACTGACACCCCTCCTCAGGTGCAGGTCACTAGTTTCAGCATATTCCTTAGTGTTACAAACTTTTCCACAGTGACATTTTTTGTGAACACGTCAGCAACATTACATTCAGATTTACATTGCGTCAACGTCACCAGTTCTTTATTTACTGCCTCTCTGACATTCTGATAACGTATGTTGATATGCTTACTTCTGCATGTGAGTTTGTTTTAGTACTCTCCAGCTTATTAGTGCACCATGCATGGACACTGCACTACCTGAGGTGGACCTTCCATCTGATCTTTCCCGCCAGCTAGAATCACTGTATGCCACCAGGACTTGATCGCTATCAGTACTCATTACTAATTTATGATCCATTGTACCCTTCAGGTACCTGAGTACTCTTTTAGCAGCTATCCAATCCTTCTGCTTTGCTTCTGCACAGTGCTGGCTTAACAGGTGGACCGCCATACAGATGTCGGGTCTAGTCCAACAAACTAAATATAGCAGTGACCCAACTAAGGACTGGTATACTTACTTTTTTTCTAGTAAAGCGTCATCTTCCTCTTTTGCATAACCAGTAGTCATGGGGCTCTGAACTACTTTGGCTTCAGTCATTCCATATATCTCTAATAGTTTCAGTATTTTTTCTTTTTGGCTTACTTGATAGTGCCCTTTTGTATTCTTGGTAATTTCCATCCCAAAATAATGTTGTATTCCCCCAAAATACTTGATTTTAAATAGTGTTTGTGTTTCCTCCATAAGCCATTCCAGCTGTTTATTGTTCTTACAAAGGAGGCACAAATCATCCACATGAAATAATATATAGCATTCCTGCCCATGTACCTTGTGGCTAAACAGACATGGATCTGCCACACTTTGCTTAAACCCGAAGCCCTCGAGTGCTATACTCAGGCACTTGTTCCATTCATGGGCTGCCTGTCGAAGGCCATACAATGCTCTATTTATCTTAAGTACAGGCATATTATTTTTATTGGGGAACCCGGGGATTGGCTGCAGGTACAGCTCCTCTTTTATGATGGCGTTAAGGTATGCTGTGGTCACATCAAAATGATGTACTGCCATGCCACTGATATCAGCCTTACATTGCTTTTAGTGTTCGAGTCTGACCATGGAGGCAAAACATTCATCAAAGTCCCTTCCTTCTAGTTGGGTAAATTCTCTAGCCACTAGCCTAGCTTTTTTCTGAAGCATCCCGTCTGTAAGCCGTTTAAGCTTATATAGCCATTTACAGCCAATTACTTTTTTCCCAGCCGGAAGCTCAGCAGTGTAAATACGTTATTTTCAGTTAGTGAGTCGAACTCCTTCTGCATAGATTGCAGCCAGCCAGCACGCTCTTTATCATTTAGAACTAGCACGTCCTCGTAGCATTGTGGCTCTGTTGCGTGCACATAATTTATAGCTGTGTCAAACCCATACCTCTTCGGAGGCACTTCCTTATTTATTCTGGTTGACACTCTGATTTCAGGCTGAGTGCTCTGTGAACCATCAGAGCCTTCATGTTTTACATCCTCTGAACTGTCAGAGCTTTGAGTTCTCTGCCGCTCCTCTGTTGAGGAAGTCTCTTGTTTAATATTCACATGCCCCTCCTCACTCTGCTGAGACACTGGTAACTCTACACCACTGGGCAATGCATTTGCATGTACCCTGCTCCAACTTTTGTCTTCACAAAATGAGGCAGACCTGCTAAATCGCAGCATATTATGCGAATCTGTACACCTTCATTCCGTTTTGGTATCCCAAGAATAGCAATTTCCTTGCTCTGGCACCCCCTTTTCGTCTTTTATCTAATGGTACATTGACCCAAGCCTTGAAGCCAAAGATTGTAAGGAAATCTAAGCATGGTTTCTTCCCATACAGCACCCTGTATGGAATGTAATTTATTGCTTGAGTCCACAACCTGTTTATTATAAAGCATGCTGTCTTCAGTGCTTCTCCCCAGTAAGTTATTTTTTAGCTCGCTATCCTTCAACATAGCATGAAGCATTGTCTGAAGCACTCCCCTTTCTCTCTCTGCCACCCCATTTTCTGCTGGGGCAGAAACATTAGCAATTCTGTGATGCATTCCCTGGTCTCTGAGCCAGGAGGCAAATTGTTTTCCTACAAACTCTCCCCGCCATATTCGTCTGCAAAGCACTTATCTTGCAATTTAACTGCCTTTGCACACGATTAGCCCAGTATCTGAATATTGAACACACTTCTGACTTTTGTTTCATGGTATACACCCAAGTAAAATGACTGTGGTCGTCAACAGTCATCGGGGAGGGACGGTGGCTCAGTGGTAGAGCATCTGCTTGGGAAGCAGAAGGTCCCAGGTTCAATCCCTGGCATCTCCAAAAAAAGGTCCAGGCAAATAGGTGTGAAAAACCTCAGCTTGAGGCCCTGGAGAGCCGCTGCCAGTCTGAGAAGACAATACTGACTTTGATGGACCAAAGGTCTGATTCAGTATAAGGCAGCTTCATATGTTCATAACCAAGATTAAAGCATATTTATTTTTAGATACACTGGGGGCATAAGGGCCGATCACATCAGCATGAATTAGCTGTAGGGACCTCTCAGAGACTCTGTTGCTTACTTTGGCCACTGGGTAGGCCTTAGATTTTGCCTGCTTACACACATTACAATCAAGATAGGCACTGCAGGACTCAACCTTTTCACCTTGTAGAATGGCCAGGGTCTTATTGATAGTGTTGTAACTTGCATGACCCAGCCTTCTATGCAACCTACGAATACATTTGTGATGAGGCTGCTTGTTACATACAGCTTGTGCTTTCACTCCTTTCTGATCCAGCACGTACACATTGTCTCTCAATACACCTCTGGCCAATAGTTTAGATGCCTTAAATATTTTACAGTTACTTACATCAAAGGATACAGTAAAGCCTGCCTTTGCCCATGCTGAGACACTTAGTAGGCTTGTCTCTAGACTAGATACACAAAGCATGTTCACAAATTTGTGCTTTAGTTCAGGAAAATACACAGTTCCTTGGCAGAGGACCTCAGCCTTTCTGCCATCAGCTAGACTCACGAACTGAAGACTTGCAGGCTCAGTGTCCTCTAGCAGTCTCTCCTCGTAGCAGAACATCTGGGTGGGCCCTGGAGTCGATAATCCATGGTGCTCTCTGCAGACCCGAGTCAGTCCTCATCAGTGTCGCTTGCTGGTTCTGTGAAGACTTCTGCCTGCCTCTCCATAGCTCAGGGCAACTCCTTCTCAGATGTTTTTCGCTGCCGCAAAATAAACATTTTTTCTTTACTTGCAACACTCTCTCCTTCGGTGACTGCTGCCAGCTAGAGGCACCTCCCACACTCTCAGGCTCTGGCTTCTGCTGGCTTTGATGCGCGTGGGATGCCTGCTCTCTGCACTCTTGCTGCCTTTGGTCTTCTGCCAGGAGCTTCCTAGTTATGTAGCTTAAAGTAAGTTTATCAGTGTCCTGGCCCTCGAATGCCATCAACAACATATCAA
This sequence comes from Heteronotia binoei, assembly GCF_032191835.1. Taxonomy (NCBI): domain Eukaryota; kingdom Metazoa; phylum Chordata; class Lepidosauria; order Squamata; family Gekkonidae; genus Heteronotia; species Heteronotia binoei. Next base: position 70,040,826 of record NC_083228.1, on the reverse strand, counting down.
ATCTCTCGTGCAGAGAGCTCAGGATTATATACACCTTATCTTCTTCCAGAATTGTTTCACCTCACTGTTCTACCTCTTGGAAGCACGCAGATAAGCTGTTGAGATGGCCTCTCACCGTCTCCCCGGCCAGCATTCTCTTCCGATACAGCTTCCTCATCAGTGCTATCAGCGAGCCAGCTGTTGTCTGCATGTAGACAGCCTTGAGCGCGTCCCAGGCTTCCTTCACCTGCTGTTTTCCTCCGACGTGCACCAACTGATCATCTGATATACTTAGTATTATGGTTGCGAGAGCCTTCTGGTCCCGGACAGCATCTTCAGGTGTGGGGTCCGCAGGAGGAGCTGCTACACAGTTCCACAGCCCCTCTCACTTAAAAAAAGGTTCTATACGCAACGACCACACATTGTAGTTAGTAGGAGTCAGCTTATCTATCAGCACCGTAGCCGCTGCTGTAGTCATCCTGTTCAGCACCTGCTTCTCTGCTACTGCTGTTCTCCTCCACTGAGGCAGCTTTCATTTCTGAAGCACTTCTGGGTCTTTCTCCAACACACACCTCCTCTACTCATGGCACTCAGGCGCAGCGGAAGTGTGCTCAGCCCATAACCCTGTTGGTCTTCCGCGTTTAGTGAGAGATTTCTGAAGACGCAAAGGAATCAAGTCTTGTACACAGCTGCGATTACACTAGCTATATACATTTATTTACAACTATAATACAGACTAGCAAAATGCTCCACTCACAAATCACCATCCAACCTCCAACAAGTAGCAGAGTACTACTGTACATTTATACGTGTCCTCTAGGTAAGTGACCAATCAGGTTTAGTGCTGAGTCATGGTCACATCACTCTGGCTGATGCAATCTGGCCATGTTCCAGATGCCCCTGTCAGCCAGATCATCTAATGTCAATTAGATCCTTTGCTGTCAGCAGTGGTCTGTCGCCTGCACATACACTGACAGGGAGCTGTAATCTATTTCAGCTGTGGGGTGGGTGGGAAGACAGCAAGGGTGGGGGTCAGTAAATGTCAAGGGTTGGAGGGTGAGTGGGAAAGTGAGGGTGGGGGTTGATTGAAGGCCAAGGGTTCAAGGGTGGGTAGGAATATAGTGAGGGTGGGGGTGAGTGAATCTCACAAGTAGGGGAGTAGTGGAGTGCCAAGGGTGAGGGGGTAGTTTTTTTTTTTTCCCTCCCTCCTCCCCCCTCCTTTACAGCTGATGCCTCCAAGACTACAGCAAAAAAAGAAAGAAGGATACACGGGGTAGAAGGGGGGCAGAAGACGACTCTGAGGGTGAAGAGGAGATTCTAATGGCTGAGGTAGCTTCTGTATCAGAGGGCTCCTCATTGGAGAAGCTAGAGAAGAAAATAGATGCATTATCAGCACGAATGGAGTCTCTCCCGATTCAAATAACTCAGCAGCTGCAGCAGATACAGCAAATTACTGCTGAGGCTTTAAACAGAGTGCAGCAGTGTGAGGGGAAAGTAGTGGCTATAGAAAATACAGTGGCCGAACAAGCTACAGCAGCGGGTGAAACAAGGAAGGAGGTCCTTGCCCTGCGTGAGAAGGTAGACGTTCTAGAGGGGCAGTCTCGACGCCGTAACCTGCGTTTAGTAGGACTTAAAGATTTGACAGCTCGGGCCCCAGCAGAGCTGGTTGATTTTGCAAACAATTTCTTCCACCATATCCTTAAGCTCCCAGTGGAGTTCCCTTTAGAAATTGCTGACGTGGTGCGACTTATCAGACCAGGCCCAGAAGGGTTAATAAGATCCACGCTGCTGATCTCTTTTGTACGTGTGTCTACGCGTGATTTCGTCCTACGCAAGTTCCGGGAATTATCCATGGGGGAGGGCATTTTCTGGCAGGGCCAACCAGCCTCTTTTTCACTTTACCCAGATCTCCCAATTGCAATAATTCAAAAGCGTCGTGCATATAAGACAGCCAAGGAATTAGCTCGGAAATTAAAGGTGGAGAACTTTATCCTTTTTCCGTCTACACTGGTGCTGATTCGCAATGGCAGAAGAGTCCTATTTCACACCCCACAAAGTGCAGAAGACTATCTACGTGCTATTGAAGGAGAGACTGTACCAGGAACAATGGACACTTGAGGCTTGCGCCGTGAAGCATGGACAGTCTTTGGATTCTTGCAATTAAAGCCGGGTGGTGGTTGTTTCTTTTTCCTTCTTTCTTTCCTTCTTGCTTACTATCCCCACTACTCAAAACCCTTTGGTCTTTTCTCAGCTTTCCCCATGTCCTTTTTCCTGTTGGATACCCTATACTGAATGCAGATAATAGCCCCCCTCTCCTCCCTCGCATGGGTCCTTATAATGGTTTTCCTCCACGCTGTTTCTAAGTTCTTTCTAAGTGCTAAGGTGGAAGACACTAAAATAAAGTTTTTCTTTTTTTCCCCCTTTGCATTAAGTTGACTAGGTGATCTGGCTTCTTCTATATACAAGACCTGCTAGGACCCTGGACATATTCCGCCTGGGGTTTCCATGTTGGATCTGTATTAATATCAGGGGGACAATAACTAATGACGTGGTGACGTAAAACCCTATTTGCTTGGTCTGGTTAAAGGAATGTAATTTATAGTTTCCTGGGCACCTGATTATCCCTCCGTTTATGAAGTCCTGATTAACGTAAGAAGGGTTCAACTCTGAATTGGGTGGCTGCGTAATTTTAAAGGCTTATAGAGGATCTGTTTATATGAATCCCACCATGGCAATTGTTTGCAATTATGCTTTTGAAGGTAATCCTGAATGCACTCTCCAGCTGGGTTGTTAATGATGCAAAGTCTTTAACCCAGTAACTTACCAACACTCATTAATTAATGGATGGCAAGTGGGAAATAATTCAGTTTGTGATTATTGTTTATTAGGTCTGTGCTATAGATGAATTATTTCTTTGAATTTCTTATGTAGATTTGGTTGTCAACCATGTGCTGGAGGCTGGGCAGGAGAGACCTTCAATGATATATGCCCAATGGTTATTCTAGAAATACTTGTTAATTAATGATAATTAATTAATGATAAGACAAGGTTATGCAAGTCTTGAAGAGAATGTAAAGGGAAAAGCAGGCTATTTAGGGTTGGTTAGCTCATATAAACGGAATACAAACCTTATATCAGCTTAATGCAAGAGCCAGGAGGGGTTGAGGGCAAGATGTGTGAAACAAGGGAATTTGCAGGATGTTAATTTCAGGGTAAACTTTGTACTGGCATGGCTGGATGTTGAAGGGAATGAGGAGATTCAATTTGTCTGTGTATTAGGTGATTAAGTAGGATGGAGATGGGCCCATAGAGGTCTATTAGGGACCCTAGAATTTGTTACAGTACAGACCAAAGAGAGACTACTGATCTCTATGATTTGAGTAGATTAATGGTTTTTTTTTTTTTTTTTTTTAGCCCGGGGCGATTGCCTTTTTTAAAATTTTTTGCTTTGTTCTGGATTCTAATAGGGTGAGGGGGTAGTTGAGAGGAAGAGGTGTTTTAGGGGTGGATGGGAAGTTGGAGGTGGATAGGAAGACACCAAGGAGGGGAGTGAATGCTTTCACCTGGATGGGTGGGTGGGAAACAGCAAGGGTAGGGGCCACTCACCCAGAGCCTCTTTCTTTGTATTTTTTTTTCTCACAATGAGCCTTATTCCTAGTGTAAGAATAAATCTCTCTAGTGCTAGACAGGAAAGATTTTTATAAACTGAAATACAGCTGATTCATATACCAGCTTTTCACTTATTAGCCATTCTCAAACTTATGGAAGGTCTGGATCAATTTGATGTCTTTCATGGCAGTTTCATAGCTCTGTTGGTAGCAGAGCAAAAAACAATAACACTGCAGAACCATAGTTTATGGGGCAAGTGTGGAATGCTTAGTTCATCTCTACTACCAAATTGGGGCCTGCCTCATGAAGCTTGTTTGGCTTTTTTATTTTTTTAACAGATGCGGAAGAGATCAATTGGCCCTTAAGAAATGCAAGTTGGACCAGTATGACATTCTTCTCAGATTCTGGCTAGTAAATCACAGAAGCCTGATATATGGATATACATATATAATGTAAACCCAAATAGATCCTTAGTTTCTGTAGACAGACTGAATTTGTCATTAGTGCTGGAGTATATTCAGTCAGTGCTTCAAATTACCGAATTTGAAATTTCACAATTGAACTTGGATAATCTATTTTTTCATTACATTATATCTGCTACCTTCTCTTGGTCCAAGAGCACTGTAGAGACAGGGGAAAGTACATCTGTTGTGCTACTATATCATGCATACCCACCCAATTGATTATCAGGATTGACAATGGCAATTTCCTGACAGGTGGCAGAAGGGGCAGAAGGGGCAGGCAGTACCCTGAGATCCAAACAGTAACCTCTTCTACCATCAGCAATTTTATGATTGTTCCACACATCCATGTCCCTTCTGCTGTGCCTTCATTTCCCTGGATTATGGCCTATATAGGATGCTACTAAAACCTACTGATCACCCAACATATATACATGCCTTCAGATATCATCCTAAACACACCAACCTACCTATTGTGAGAGCCAGTTTGGTGTAGTGGTAGACTCTAATTTGGAGAATTGTGATTTCGCACTCCTCCACATGCAGCTGCTGGGGAACCTTGAGTCAGTCACAATTCTCTCAGAGCTGTTCGCTCAAGAGCAGTTCTATCAGAGCTCTCTCAGCCCCACCTACCTCACAGGATGTCTGTTGTGGGGAAAGGAAGGGAAGGAGATTGTAAACTGCTCTCAGACTCTGAGTGAAGGGCAAAGTATAAAGCCAATCTCTCCTTCTTCTATTGTCTACACCCAATCTGTATATTTTACAGAGATTCTCACCTAAGGGATCTACAGCACACATATTTGGAATTACAATATACACTTGAGCCAGCTTGAATGGTAAACCTACTACAAGGTAGGCCCCAACAAAGCAACAACAACAACAGAACATCTCATATAGCTCACAATACAAATGATTTCAAAGCACCATTAATGACCTACAATCTCACAATTCTCATCATCTATAGTAATAATTCTCTTGTGAACATTCCATGCACTCCAGAAACCATTGGTCCATCACAGCTCAGCCGGAGCCTCTGGCCTCCCACTGGCTGATTCCCCTGCTCCCACGTACTCAGGCTCTGAAATGCTGAACAGACTGCCAGAAGCAGTCTTACCTCAGAGAGAAACACATCTCTTACCGCTGTCAACTGGGCTGCAGAGCTCCTGCAGCCTCACAAAAGGCCCTATCAACAGCCCACACAGACGGCCTCCCAGCACACACAGCCTCCAAAGGCCACTGCAATGGCCAGTAAGCCTGGCTCCACCTCAGAGGGCATGCCTCTCCCACCTTTACTGTCTTTCATTCCCTCTCTCCCTCCTCCCCTCAGCCTCGCCCCAAGATGGTTGCCTGAGAAAGAGATAGGGAAGCCTCACAGGGTGGGTGTTCTGATCAAAGGGGGGAAAGAAATGAGGAGAATGATGTCATCTGCTTGGTCCCCTTGCCCCTCCCTCCCCCACACACACACTGTGAAGAAAGACTGTCCTTTTCCTTAGAGGCTGCAGGGTTGCCAGCTTCAGGTCAGAAAATTCTACATAGCAGAGATCAGCTCCTCTTCAGGAGTGTGTGTGTGTGTGGAGGGGGGAATTAATGCCTTCACTTGGGTGGGTGGGAAGATAGCAAACCTGGAGGGGGGCACTTGCCCAGAGGCCCTTAGTGGTACCTTTAAAAGTTGGTGGAAAATTCCTAAAGGATCACTACAGGCCTCTGAGGGAAAAGCCTTTCCACATGGGAATCAGTCTTGCCAATCTCCAGGTGAGGTCTGGAGAGCTCTCAGAATTACAACTGCTATCCAAATAAATGGCAGAGATTAGCTTCCCTTGAGGTGTGTGTTTGTGTGGGATTAATGCCTTCACTTGGATGGGTGGGAAGATAGTCTGGGGAGGGCACACGCCCAGAGGCCTTTAGTGGTACCTTTCCAAGTTTTTGGGAAATTCCTATAGCATCACTACAGGCCTCTGAGGGAAAGGCCTTTCCTCACGGGGAACCACTGTTGCCAGTCTCCATGTGAGGGCTGGAGATCTCTCAGAATTACAACTGCTCTCCAGATAGATGGCAGAGATCAGCTCCTCTTGAGGTGAGGAGGGGAATTAATGCCTTCATTTAGGTGGGTGGGAAGACAGCAAGGCTGGTGGGGCACTTGCCCAGAGGCTGTTAGTGGTATCTTTCCAGGTTGGTGGGAGATTCCTAAGGGATCACTACAGGCATTACAGGCCTCTGAGGGAAAGGCCTTTCCTCCTGGAGAACCACTGTTGCCAGTCTCCAGGTGAGGGCTGGAGACCACTCAGAATTACAACTGCTCTCCAGACACATGGCAGAGATCAGCTCCCCTTGAGGTGGGGGGGGGGGAGGAAATGAATGCCTTCACTTGGGTGGGTGGGAAGACAGCCAGGCCGGGGGGGGGGGGCACTCACCCAGAGGCCTTTAGTAGTACCTTTCCAGGTTGGTGGGAAATTCCTAAGGGATCACTATAGGGCTCTGAGGGAAAGGCCTTTCATTCTGGGGAACATATGTTGCCAATCTCCTGGTAAGGACTGGAGATTTCTTAGAATTACAACTGCTATCCAAATAGATGGCACAGATCAGCTCCCCTTGAGGTTGGGGCGAGGGGGGGGGGGAGTGAGCGCCTTCACTTGGGTGGGTGGGAAGACAGCCAGGCTGGAGGGGGGCACTCGCCCAGAGGCCTTTAATGGTATCTTTCCAGGTTGGTGGGAAATTATAGGGATCACTATAGGCCTCTGAGAGCCTTTCCTCCTGGGGAACCACTGTTGCTAAACTCTAGGTGAGGGCTGGAGATCTCTCAGGGTGATGTCAGACGGCCGGTTTGGGGCGGCTTAAAGCTGCCCCAAATCAAGCTGGCCGGAAATAAAGCACCCTGGGGCTTCCAGATGGCACTGGAAAAAGGGACGGGCTGTGGGTGCCAGGGGAGCATCTGGAACACTTATGTGTCCCATTCGTGGCTCCCCGGACGCTCTTCAGGCGCTTCCAAGCCACCCCAGTGAAAAGGCACCACTTTTAATGTGCCTTTTTGAGGCGGGTGGAGCGGCCCAGAGGACGGGGTGAGTACGGGATTGGTACGCCCGCCGGATGTTTGCGTGTGGAGGGGGTTTTTTGGGTCACCTCCTGAGGCGTCTCTGGGTCGGCCGAAAATGATTGTCTGTTAGCAGCCTCTGAATCACAACTGCTTTCCAGGTAAATGATCAGCTCCCCCTGAGGTCGGGGGTGGGGGTGGGGGGAGTAGTGAATGCCTTCACTTGGGTGGGTGGGAAGACAGTCAGGATGGGAGGGCGCACTCAACCAGAGGCCTTTAGTGGTACCTTTCCAGGTTGCTGGGAAATTCCTAAGGGATCACTACAGGCCTCTGAGGGAAAGGCCTTTCCTCCCGGGGAACCACTGTTGCCAATCTCAAGGTGAGGGCTGAAGATCTCTCAGAATTACAGCTGCTATCCAAATAGATGACAGAGATCAGCTCTCCTTGAGGTGGGGAGGGTGAATGCATACCTTCACTGGGGTGGGTGGGAATACAGCAAGGTTGGGGGCAGGGGCACTCACCCAGAGACCTTTAGTGATACCTTTTGAAGTTGGAGGGAAATTCCTGGAGATTCTGTGGTGGAATTTGAGGAGGACATACCAGTTAGGGCTTCAGAATGGGATCTGCCACACACAGGTTCTTGCTGTGGAAACTGACAGGGTGATTTTGGACCAGGCATAGACTTCCAGCCTAACCTGCCTCTCAGGGTTGTTGTTCAGATGCTATTCACAGGAGGAGAGGAGAATGATGCAAACTGCTTCCTCCCCTGTGAAGAAAGATTGCCATTTCCCCATGTACAAGCTGCAGGGGGGGGGGGGATAAGACAATGGAAAGCTGAAGTCAGAGGGGCACATAAAGGAAAACAGATAGGGTTGCCAGCTTCAGTTTAGGGGTGAGGCCTGGAGAGGGTGAGGTTCGAGAAGGGATAGGATCTCTGACAGGTGCCATTTACTTCTGGGGAGGCACTGGAGATCACTCAGATTACAACTGTTCTCTACATGGCAGATGTTAGCTCCCCTTGAGGTGTGGGGAGTGGGGGGGTCGGTGCCTTCATTTGGGTGGGTAGGAAGACAGCAAGGGTGGCAGGCACTCGCCCAAAGCCTCCTTCTAGAGCTCGTATTTTTCTTCACAACGGGCCTTATTCCTAGTTTACAATAATTCACTGCATAATGCGGACATGGCATGTAATAAACCAAGATGCCAGCTTTGTCCCTATGTATCTCGGCCTAATAACACCAGCCGTACCATCTCTAGTTCATTCTCTTGCTCATCTTCCAGTGTTATATATGCCATCAAGTGCCAACAATGCCCTTTTGATTTCTACATTGGACAGTGCCTACACAAAAGAATAAATAGACATAAATTTGACAGTAAAAATCACAACCAGTGGGAGAATATTTTAATCTTCCAGGACATTCCATTACCTAACCTGACAGCAGTAGTTCTCCAACCAAAAAAATTCAAAGGTAGAAGACAACATGAGATTGCTGAACTGAAATTCATTAACAAGTTCAAGACAATGAACCCACTAACATATAGGATTCTTATCTCATTGCAGATGCTAATTTTCTGCATTTCCCAACTCAATACTTATCTCATTGCTCTAATAAAGATGATTCTATTTTGCATTGTATCTCTGCATCCTGATTCCAATACGCCCTTCTTTCAGGGGCTAGGCAATTTAGGTGGTGGCAGTCCAGGGGCACACAATTTGGTCAAGCAGCACTGCTCTGACCGTCACTGGGGGAGAGGCAAGAGGAAGCGGGTCGGTGCCTTGCCTTGATGGGGTCAGCAGGGGTTTCCGGGTAGTAGCATCCTCCTTTTCCAACATCTCCAATGATCAGGATCGGATCTACATGTTTTTGAGGGGGGGGGGGGGGGGCAAAATTAAAAAATGACACTCCCTTATGGGCCATTCTATCTTATGGTCCCATAGAATACAATGGACTCCACACCCAATTTGGCACCCCCTCTCCATCAGCACCAAGGGCAAGCACCCCCCTCTGCCCCCCTCCAGATCCGGCCCTGCCAATGATTGACCATGTACTGCCTGCCTGTCCCCTCCCTGTGCCCAAGTTCTTTGACACTACAGCAGAGGGGAGGGGAGGGAGCGTCATGGAGCCCACACACAGACACTCACCTCCCCACCCCTCCACAGGTTCTGCCATGTCTGGTGGCTTCTCCTCAGGGAGGGGAAGGGGGGGATTAGTCCATGTCGCCCTCTTTGTGCAAACTCCTCCTGGCAGCCAGAGACTCAGCTGGGAGAGAGGCAGGCTGTGGAGCCAGCAGGGCAGGGAGTGCTGCTGCTGGGGACATTTTTGGGGTGCTGGGCTGCAGGTCTGAGGAGAAGGAGGTTGGCATCCAAACTTTTCTCTCTGCCCCACTAGAAGTAGCTCCAGTGGGCTGTGCAGGGAGGGATGGAGTTGGGCTGCTGTCATGGGACAGCTTGGTCTGTGGGGGAGGGCTGCTGCCAACACTGAGGTCCACTCATCTCAACCCTGTCCAACTCTGTTCTGTGGGGCTTACTCATTCTTTGATGAACTATGGGCTTTCAAGCAGCCCCATGCAGGTGGAGGTGCTGCCTGCCTGTCCTGCTGTCCTTCAGAGTGATGAGCACACTGCTGTTGGTCAGTCTTTCAGGCGGCTTGCATTTTCTTGAGAAGCAGAGCCAAACTTTGGGGTGAAGGAGAAAGAAAGTAAAAATCAACTGGGTCTGAAAGAGGAGATAGACAGATGCAGGACCAGGAAGACGTGGCTGGAGAAGGAGGAGGCAGTGGGCAAAGGGGTACCTGGCAGCAGCACAGGAGCTGGGCAGACTTTTGTAGGGTGTGCTGTGTTGGGAAAAGCCACCACTAGTCCCAGACATTTCAAAGCATGCCTTTAAAGCCGGACATTGCTTCCACCTATGAGCTGCAGCAGCTGGAGTCTCCCATTTCCCTCCCTCCTTCTCTTGGAAGCTGAGGAAGTTGTTGGCTTGTACTTGGTCAGGAAGACACAGAGAATTAGGTGTCTAAGGGAGAGCCACGGAGGTGCCTGGCCTCCTTCCTCATCTTGTCCACAGTGACATACCTCCAAGTAGACCCCGCCACCACTGCTCCTGCTGCCCAGCTCCTAATCACTGGCTGACGGGTGTGGGGGAAAGTAGTAAGCCTTGCCTAGAGTGCCAGTCCAGGTCCTTCTTTATAATACTCTTCCTGCTTTCTGACCTGGATATAAGGACTGATGGATCTTCATTCTTATTTATGTCTGATGAAGTGAACTTCGACCCATTAAAGCTCTGAGAAATGATATTAGTCTTTAAGGTGGTACTAGAATCAGATTTTGTTCTAGTACTACAGAGTAACCCACCTGATACTATATAGAATACTGTAGCACTGCTAAATCAATGGATTATACTAAGGAGTATTTTATGATATTTGGGGATGGATTCATCAAAGGGATGAGACACATTTATCTTTCTGAAGGTTCTGCATTTTAATCAACTAACAGTCTTCTGACTGCTTAGAATTTCAAAGCAGCTATCCTATAGGGGGATGCCACTTGGAGGGGAGGAGAGATAGATCACCTAAAGAGAATTATTTGCTCATTATTCTGGTGATGAATCCAATTTTTAAAAAATGCATTTATTCATAAAGAATCTTTGTGCCTAGTCCAGGCAAATGTCCTTAAACTATAAGAAATGTTTTCCCATCTCAGGCGCATTATAACTCTCACAAAGCAATAATGCACCAAATTATATACTGCAGTATGGGTCCTATTCATATATTTCATACAAGAATCTATACATATTGCTTTACGATGGCTGTTACTTAGATATATTGAACAATATAATTTCTTTTATAGTATGTACCTAGTTTTTAAAAGATGCACATGAATTGACTATTTAGTAATAGTAAAAACTCCAAAGTGTGTTTACTTATATTTCATCCACCCACCATGGTTGCTTCTGGATTCAGGGCTACAACAGGTCACAGCTGTAGTCACTACCTTCTACCAGTACCTTTTTAAAAGGTAACATGCATATAATATATTCTAATTGCCAGTGCTATTGACAAGGTGACTGGAACACTAGTACCATAAAGGCTAGTCCCAGTTCTTCACTGCCTGCCCAACAAGCCCTTTCCATTTCAACACTGCAGTAATTTTAAACATACTTCAGAGGTATACATAGACACAGCCAAGAAGATGGCTGGCATAGCTACTGAAGCTGCTGTCTGGTGGACACGACTGTCTTCCAATCCCCTATTCTGCACATATCAGAAATCACATTATTAAAGGTTTTTCTTCTTTTGAAGCAGAAAAACTAGTGGCATGTCAACTATGTTTTAGTTAATGAATTCCAATTAATATGTACAATTCATCCTTACTCCTCTACCATTTGTGTTCTCTAATCCACAGCCTTCAATATTTCCCTTGCAGATTCACCCCAATCCACTGTTAGCAATATCATTGATTTCTTCCTGTCTTTAAGGGATATTCCTTGCTACTTATCTTTTCTTCAAGCTATACACTCACCTTAAATCTCTGCTTCTCAGAACTACATACAGCTCCCAAGAAGTGGGGCTAGGGCAGCATAATTCAGGAGGTACACGGATCTGGGCAGGTCATGTTATTCATTCTTGTGTGATACATGGAAAAAAGGAAAGGAAAGGTCCCCTGTGCAAGCACCAGTCGTTTCCGACTCTGGGGTGACGTTGCTTTCACAACGTTTTCACGGCAGAATTTTTGTGGGGTGGTTTGCCATTGCCTGCCCCAGTCATCTGTACTTTCCCCCCAGCAAGCTGGGTATTCATTTTACCGACCTCGGAAGGATGGAAGGCTGAGTCAACCTCGAGCCGGCTACCTGAAAACCCAGCTTCCATCGGGGATCGAACTCAGGTTGTGAGCAGAGCTTAGGACTGGAGTACTGCAGCTTTAACACTCTGCGTAAGTATAAAATGAGAACAGAAATAATCTTTTTCTAGCAGCCACAATGGTTTTCAGCACATTAATTTATTAAGTAAAAAAACAAACACCCAACAAAGCCAGCCCAAACCTCAGCAAAACTGGTGCCTGCCTCCTCCCCCGAAAAGGTGTCAATATGAAACAGTGGTGATGTTAGGGTGTGTAGCCTAATATGCAAATGAGTTCCTGCTGGGCTTTTTCTACCAAAAAAGCCCTGGGAAGATATATTCTTTGATGTGCATTAAGTCTGGGCTATGAAAAGTGTTTCAGTAAACAGGAGTGTCTGAATGGGACAAGCAGCAAGCTAACTGACAGTGTTGCCCAGGGATACTGTTGTAAAAAAAAAGGTGCAGGAGCTCAGTAGCATATCTCATTTGCATATGCCTCGGGATCTGCACTACATGCAGACCCTGGCTGCACTCCCCACTGCATACAGACTCCCCACTGCACTCCTGCTGAATTCAAGCCCTGGTGAGAACTCCCCACTGCATGCAGACGCTGGCTGCACTCCTGCTGAATTCAAGCTCTGGTGTTGCCACAACACTGGTTGACCAGCAGCATTACTACCAATAGTATGGAAAACTCCTGGAGATCTGGGGAGGGTGGAGTTCGGGGTGGGGGGAGCTCTGCAATATCATGCCCTTTAATTGCACATCTATGTCAAAATTCAGTACCTCTAATTCCCTCCCACCAATATTCCAGAGTTGTTACTGTAGGCCTGATCCCACCTAGCCATCGGCAGGGGACAAGAGGCACAGGGTTGCCAGCTCCAGGATGTAAAACCCTGGATATTTGGGGGTGAAGCCTGTAAAGCTCAGGGACCTCAGTGGGGAACAGAGTCCATTTTCCCTCAGTGAGGTAAAGAGTCCATTTTCTCCAGTGTGTAGTTTGGAGATAAGCTATAATTCTGAGGGATCCATAGGCCCCACCTGGACGCTGGTTTCCCTTTGGTATTGTGAGAATTAAATTGAAAAGGAAAGATGTTGTAAGCCACTTTGGGAAGAAAGCAGGTTTAAACAAACAAATCAATGAAATTCATTTTGCACCACCATGAACTTTGACAATGATTCAGGCTTGGAAAGGTGGGCCCTGCTGATGCCATCAGATAGGCAAGAGGGTGAGGCAGTAGCTCAGGTCAAGGGTCCAGTGAGCCAATGGCTCAGGACATCTGATGATGGGCAAGTGGAAGGGCCATGGAGAGGAGGAAGAGACATATCTGATGGGAAGGAGGGGGATAAAAGAAGGTTCCGAGAGCAGACCAGAGAGGATAAACCTGGAGGTTTGACGTGTAATAGGCTTCAGGCCACTCAGTGTGAGGAGGAGTATAAGGGGGATTCAGCATGGCAGAACAACATCACCTGCAGCAGCCAAGCAGAATCCCTTCACTTTAGTGGTAGCCTCACTAATAAGTTGGCAGCTGGTGCAGCTGTAGTCACGCTGGCTCAGGGTTCCAAGGTGAGGTAGCAAGCATCTCCAGTCTGCCTGCAGCGCAAGGGATGCTGTCTTGGATGGCCACAGGGATCAGCATTTGCACTTGGGGGCAGGGGTGCAGATGATCCTCTGGATGATGGCCAGCACCATCACCCTATTCACATACCCCATGCGGCAGCTGTGCTTTGGTCCATGGGGGGCTTTCTTTGGCTGTTTCTTCCACATGCCAGAGGTCTAGTCCTGCCACCCAGCACACAACTCAGCAGCTGGGCTTCCCTCCCTGAGCAGCCTTCAGCCATAGCCAGCTGCTGCCTCATGGGGGAGCAATCTCCAGCTATACTGGTCACTGTGTGGCCTGGGGCCTCTGTCACACACACAACCATGTGTGCATGGTGTCGACTTCCACATCAGACAATCCAGTGGCCTTTGCCCAAGGGTGGCTTGGGCCAAATTGGGGTGGTATGGCTTGCTGATGATCTCTGGCTTGAACTCCCTGCATCACTCTGCCATGGATTGCCTGGCAGCCTTGGCTGCAGGCAGCTGCTACTGCATGTGCATTTTTAGTTTATCGGGCTTTACTTGGTCTGAGTCATGCTGTGCACATGGTCTTGTGCCTCAGCCACTGCCTCCTCTTGCTTCCTCAGGTGGGAGGGGTTAGTTCAAGTTGTCTTCCCATTCCCCTTCCATGGTGGCTCAGGGGCAGGTGGGACCAAGCTGTTTTGCTATTTGGTGCTGGGAGCAGACTGGAAGAGGTGTTTGGCCCCCCACACCAGGCAGTGTGGGAGTGTCTGTCCAGCACTGCAATACGGGTTATACAGTTCAACCATGTGGGTTTTCCACTGCACTTCCCCACCAGCCCATGAGGTCTTGCAGTGAGGATGCATCAACCTGGAACTTACCAGCTACTGTCCTTTATAAAGTTTGTGTCTCTGGAACCAGTCATTACATTTTACGGCACACACTGCCCAGTCCAACAAAGTGAAATTTATGTCAGATCCAGTCCTCATAATAAATGAGTTCAACATCTCCGCCTCAGAGCTTCAAAAACAAAACATACTTGTCAAACTAGGAAGTGATCTTCTAATAAAAGAGATGACTCAGATGTATTAAAAATAAGAGTAATTAGATGAGAAGTTCCAAGCAAAGGGGAAAATAACACATCATTTGTCACCGAAAAGTTAATTTGTCATTGAGAAGTTAAACATTCATAAAACAGCCACATAATAGTCTAAAAGAAGCAACTGACCTTGAAAAAATATTAAAAGAAAAACAGGAAGGGAGACCATGGACTCTGCAAATTTAAAAAGGAATTTTTAAAAACAAAAAACAAAACCAATACATGCTAGTGTATTCTTAGGTAAATGATGGATCTGGAAGGAAAAAGGTGGATGCTGGCTCAGACATTAATTGTGGGAAAGAGATGGATCTAGGATGCAAACAACAGCTGGATTAATTAGAATTTGATATATGATGAGGTGCTAGGCATTTAAACTTTGTCAGGCATTCAAGTCTTACAAAAGTGAAGGAAGATTTAACAGCTATTCTAACAGTTTTTCATTTGTTGCAAGCACGTTGAATTAGTATGGCTAAAGTGAGCTCCAACACCCCCTCCTCATCAATAAATATTCAAGCAGTTGAAAACAGACATAGTCGCTAGTTCTTACAATCTGGCACATAACTATCATGTGCTAATGAGCAACCAAACCCTTTTAAGCCTTCTAATTCTGCCTGCAGAATATGAAACTGTGAAACTGATGTCCAAAATAATTTTCTATCATAGGAATATTACATTAAAATCATATTTAGAATAGTAACAGATGAAATGTTTATATCACTACAAGGCACACATTTTTCCAGATTCTCAGGATATAACTTTTTTTAGTTTCGGTATTGGAATCAGGTTCAGTTCACAAAATAGGAAGCCTTCTTAAAAACTGGAAGGTCTACAGGAACCTAGGCTGTTTCTGCATGCATATTTACCCTGCTGTTTCTCTGTACCCTATCCAGTTTTCCTTTACTCTGGATTCATCTCAACATGTGATGATCACACAGATTTACTTGCTTTCTCCACTGCTGCTCTTCTTCACAGGCAGACTCATAGGAACTGAACCCAACATTACTCGGTCTTTCTGGAAGCAAATCCTGATTAGTGGTATGCTCCAGATCCACTCATCTTTACTCAACACTGAATTTCGTTGGGAATTGCTTTCCATTAATCATGCACAGAATTGCACTGTAACTTTGGATTCTGTGTTCTATGCTGAATTTTCCATAGGAATATTCAGAAATGTAGGTTCTCAAAGGAAGCATGTGTCTAAGGGAAACAGTTTTTCAGAGGAACAGACCTGCTGGCTGGTGTTCAACAAGAGGTAATGAGGTACAGGGCTGTGCCCTCACTGCATCCCACCATCTAAAGAACATTCTTTAAAGTACTAAGAGAATACTTTTGGCAAGTAAGGAATAGCAGGTGGCTTCTATGCCTTACAATTGTCAAGAAGGCCTCAACGTTCCCTGCCTACTTAAAGCACCTGTGGTGAGTCAGGGGGTCTTCTTCCATATGAAAGGAAGTTTAAGAATCAGCTATGGTTTCTGTGGGCTTCTAATATTAAAGCACACCACTATGCTGATGATAAAAAAAAAAAAAAAACCATGCAAACCAACCTGGCTCCGGCTGAATTCTAATGATGGAAGTGTTGAATTGACTCCTGGAGGATACTTTTCACATACAGCCATTTACTTAGATTTTCCCAGGGGAAAAAAATGTTTATATTTTCATAAACTTCTGGGGAAATTTCAAATTGGACTAGATGACCTTGGAGGCCCCTTCCAACTCTAAGTTTCTATGATAACAAAAGTCAGTCATGGAATCTTATCTGATTCAAAATAAAGGTGAGTTCAAAGGGGCATATATTCTGTGCAGCATGTCCTAGAACATGTATTGTCATATTATTCTGATTCAGTAGGCATCTAAACTTCTAAGGATGGCTGAACAAGTATTACTACCAACATACTTTCTTCAAAAGTATAGCTCAGGGGAGGCCAACGGTAGCTCTCCAGATGTTTTTTTGCCTACAACTCTCATCAACCCCAGCCAGCATGGCCAATGGCTGGGGCTGATGGGAGTTGTAGGCAAAAAACATCCGGAGAGCTACCGTTGGCCACCCTTGGTATAGCTGAACCCAGCAACAGGGGTCTTTAAAACCTGATAGGCATGCTAGCCTATAAAAATCCTATCACTCTAGGATATTTTAACACCTGAATCAGTGAGAAAACACAGCAGGTATTGCAAAGCCAGACACAGATCCTGCTCCCCAGTTATTAACAAACGTCAGCCTGTAGAATAATTGGGACATCATAGTGTAAAGTAGAGGAGGAAAGAGCAAATAAGCCATATTACCATGCAGAAATCAGAAAATTATTTTCTTTCCCTGTTGACAACAGCAACAAAACGTTTAATTAAAAATCTTCATAAGAACGATATTCATAATAGTTTGTAATTCAGCAATTCCCCTCTCCATTCTGTTCTTGAAGTTCTGAGAGTGGGTTTAGCATCTGTAATGAGATAAAAAACCTATATCCCTGTTCAGTCCTGGAGAGGTGTTTGTTCCACGTTTCATAATAATTTGTAATTCAGCAATTTCTCTCTCCGTTCTGTTCTTGAAGTTGACTGAACAGGGATATTGGTTTTTTATCTCATTACAGATGCTAAACCCACTCTCAGAACTTCAAGAACAGAATGGAGAGGGGAATTGCTGAATTACAAACTATTATGAAACTTGGAACAAACACCTCCCCAGGACTGAACAGAGATGTTTTGGTTTTTTATCTCATTACATATGCTAAACCCATTTTCACCAAGTATGGCAATATATCCACAGTATTCCAATGCATTTCTCTTTTAGGATAGTGTTTCAGAATAATGATTTTGTATTGACATACTCAAACTGTCAGTATATCCAGTCTACAGACCACAGCTAGATCTGCATGGTCTAAATGACAGCTGAACAAGCTGGCATTGCTCCAGGTTGCATCAGCCAAGGTGATGTAATGGGGTAGTGCTTAGTGACTCAGCACTAAGCTGATTGGATACTGAATCGTATAAATGTGCTATAAATGTGTTCTGTTTGTGGTGTGTGTATAGTGGATGTGTAAATATTGTAAATAAACCTTGTATATAGTTAGCTTAACAGCAACTGTGTACAGTCTTCATTCTGCAAGTCTTGAGAAGACCCCACGCTAAGCCCAAACACAAACAAGGGATATTGGCTGTTTATCTCATTACGTATACTAAACCCATCTTCCATTATATTTTTTCCTAATGACAAACTAGAATAATGTATATATTTATGTTACATGTTAAAAGGTAAATTAGTTGGACAGGAAAACTTCTGGGAAAGAAATGCCCTCATTTTGACCCAGGTTTATTAGTAATAGAATAATTAACAAGCATTCTCACATTCTGACATGTTACTGTTTTATGGTTTCCCACGCTAATGCAACCCAGATCAAAGGTTTTCTGAATTTGTTAATTTTACTATTCTGCTATTGGTTTTTAACTTTGTACCACCTTGCATTCCAAACCTCACCAGCTATAAGTGGCTCTGCTTACTGTACCTCATTCCTCATCTGAAGAAGTGTGCATGCACATGAAAGCTTACGTTCTGAATAAAACTAAGTTGGTCTTAAAGGTGCAATTGACTCCTATTTTGTTTTATTTCCTGGATAAGTCATTGGGGCAATCTTTGCCAGCTACATCATCCATAACATTTCTGTGGGAGGTAAGGGAGTGATTTTAATTGACCCCGCCCCCCTCTACTGCAGGCTCCAACTTCCCCTTCATGCTGTTTCTGGGCATTCAAGGGGCATTTTGGGCTGCAGAATGAAGAGGAAACTGAAATAGTCACGCTACATTGATAGAAATCCTTCCATCAGCAGTCATTTCTGGCAGGATTCAAGGAAGTGTGAATGACAACCTGATGCTATGTATCTATTCAGCTTTGGCTGTTAGATAATATTAAGAGCAAATGAAAGAAACAGAAAGAGAAAGCAAACAAGGTAATGCAAATGAACAGGAGGATGATTTTGTAGGCATTGCAAGAAATCTCAGAAATGGAACTAGTTTTTCACATTTTGATCAAACAACGGGAGAAAGGAAGCCAACCAGGAGAGGAAGTGAAAAGTGAATTGGCTTCATCCTTTATGCCTTTTGGAGGGGGGAAGGGATGAAATGGAAGCACCCTATAAAAGAGGTACTTCTGTGGGTGGGAAGGATATGCAGACTGTGCTCAGAGTAGAAGTGTAGAGAGAGACCAGCAGAAAGCCAGCCTGGGGAAGAAGGAAAAGAGTGTCTTAACCCCACCCTCTACCTTCCCATGTCAGAGGCCACAGGTGGACGGTAAGAGCTATTGGGAAGATGGATGAAAATGGGACACCACCAGTGGGACAGGAGAATCCTCACATAGACATTAAATCAATCAATGGATTGTTTACCCATATGCCATGGACAAGAACTGTGAAGTTCATACAGCTGAAAATCCTACATTGTGAGGGTTTGCCAAGGTACACAAAGGGCAATGTCTGTTTGTAACAGATGAATGAGATGATAATCTATTAATCTTAACCAGAAAGTTGACATGGCTGAAGAACAAAGGGGTGGAGCAATTGTATGCAATGGACCTATGCTCTTAAAAAAAAAAGTGGAGCATACATTAGGGATGCCAAGCCCCCGGTCTGGGTGGAGATTCCTCCGCCTGGGAGGTTTCCAACCCACTGACCCACATGTCGCTGGCATACTGACATCACCCGGAAGTGACATCATCACACCAGCGATGTCGCACAGCAGCCACTCTAGGCATTTTTGGGAAAACTCTATGGTTTTCCCAGATGCTCTAGCCATTTGGGAGGGAAAATTCTATGGTACAATAGTTACCGTAGAGTTTTCTCCTCCCAAATGGCTAGAACATCTGGAAAAACCATAGTTTCCCCAGAAACGCCTAGAACAGCCGTGCACGATGTCGCTGGCACGATGACATCACTTCCAGGTGATGTCATTGCATCACATGTGCTCTTTGTGTGCACACACAAAAGTCCTCCGCTCCAGAACGCAGGGGACTTGGCAACCCTAGCATACATACACATATAAGCTCTCAGCAAGGACTTTGAAGACTGCAAGCATGAAAACTCCACAGATGTAATCAAAAGGGGAAAAAAACACTACTATTGATTCTACTATTAATTCTCTTGGACATGGAATTAAAAGCATTTGATCCTTAACAAAAGTCAACTGTTCCTTATAAAATAAGACACTGACTTTTAAGCATATATCTCAGCTGTTGAAATTGGGTCATGTTCCTTTCAGAATACCAGTCTGCTAGCTTTTAGTTGTTATTAACAACAACCTCCCTCCCAAGACTATCATTTTAAAAAAGTAAACAGACAAGGTCTCATGTTGCAATGAAACTCAGCCTTGGTTTTATCAGCTGCATTTGTTTCTGAACAACATCCAAGGTTATAAGTCTCAGCTGATGCCAAGTTCCAACCACCCAAAGAAACCAGCTTCAATGGATTAAGCTATGCAATGTCATCCATTATAAAATAAAATATATTGAAATCTTAATACTACACTCATATTTATAAATATTTTCATCTTTAGGGATCCAGCAGCATCAATAAAACAACCAGGAAGATGTCACAGCACAGCAAAAATACACTTAACACGAAAAAGGAAGTATATGAGAAGCGATCTAACTTCTAACGGTAAATCTGATGTCTTCCAGTTAGAATATACAGGTAGGCTACAGTTCAGTTACTTGCCTTAAAAAAAAAAAAAACATTTTCTTTTGAAAGTATATCTGGAAATCAAGAAGAAGAGATTGTATTTATACCCCGCCCTTCACTTGGAATCTCAGAACAGCTTACAATTTCCTTTCCCTCCCCCTCCCCACAACAGACACCCTGTGATGCAGATGGGGCTGAGAGAGCTCTCCAAGACTACTCTTGAGAGGAACAGCTCTGAGAGTTATAACTGGCTCAAGGCCATATCAGCAGGTGCAGGTGGAGGAGTGGGGAATCAAGCTTATATGGCTTTCCCAGATAAGAGTCCATGCTCTTAACTCCTGCACCAAACTGGGTCTCAATAACATGTGCTATCAACAATAGCAACAATATATGCTGGAAATCTCACCTAGGGTCTCCCCCCCCCTTCTTTAAAAAAAAATCAATTATTATATATCACTCCACATAATGGAGACCACACAGTGGTACAAAACTCTGGAGACGATATCCTACAAGAAAGTGACAGCCAAGTGGTCGCCTTCGGGTGAGTTCAGAAAATATTTCAAACCATAATGTACAGGCAAACATAACTACCATGGAAATTCATTGGGTGACCTTCACCAAGTCACCCTCTCTCTGTTTTGTTATTCTGAGGATAAAATGGAGGAAGGGAGGTTATAAACCACTTAGGGTCCCAATGCCGGGGAAGTGAGGTATAACTATCTAAATAAATAAATATCATTTCCATCTGTTCACATTAATAGTAAGTTTGAATTGGGGAACTAATGCTTTCCAATCCAATACTAATTTTGTTCAAATATCTACACTTTGTATAATAATTGCATATTAATTATCATCAATATCTCTTGTTGGCTGAATCTGAGGATTCTTCAATCCAGGGACTGGAGCTATGAGCAGACAAGGAAGACATTTCTACACACCAAAGAAAAGCCAAGTTTGCAGAAAGATCTGAAATTAAAATAGAATGGGGGTTAAGCACAAAATAATAGAAGCACCCCCTGTAGCTTTAAGCAACAAATGCTGCTGGTGGTGGTGGCTTGCCAACTACAACAGTATTGCCAGACTTTGAGCCTTGGTTTCTGTTCATAAATGGCAAGGCCCTTTCCACAGCTGTTTTGGCCTGTGAGGGAAGACCGTTTGGGGCCAGACCCAGAGGCAAACTCCAGATAACTTGCTATCACTGGACTTGCATGATTCACCCATGCCTGGCTACTTGCAATTGTTCAGCAGCAGGCACCTCATGAAAGCCAATATGGTAAAGTGATTAGAATTAGGCTTCCCAACCCTCCCGCTCTGGCGGGAGTCCCCTGGGTTTGCAGCCTCATCTCCCGGTCTTCAAGAAGTGAGAAGCGGGGGGTGGGGGGGGGGAGGGGGGGAGAACATACCTGTAGGCTGGGTAGGGAGCAGGAAGGGCTTGGGAGAACAGCCCCGCCCTTTCTTTTGCTTTCACTTTCACAGCAAGAGTTCTCAGGAAGAAGATCTGGTAAGTGTGTGTGTGTGTGTGTGTGTGTGTGAGGGAGGGGGCAGGGGATTCCCTGGTTTGGAGGCCCTCCCCCCTTTTAGAAAGCGTGGGGGGGAGGGAAATGTCTACTGGGCATTCTATTATTCCCTATGGAGAACGATTCCCTTAGGGAATAATAGGGAATTCATCTGTTGGTATTGGGGGCTCTGGGGGGGCTATTTTTTGAGGTAGAGGCACCAAATTTTTAGTATAACATCTAGTGCCTCTCCCCAAAATACCCCCCAAGTTTCAAAACGATTGGACCAGAGGGTCCAATTCTATGAGCCCCAAAAGATGGTGCCCCTATACTTCATTATTTCCTATGGAAGAAAGGAATTTTAAAATGTGTGCTGTCCCTTTAAATGTGATGGCCAGAACTCCCTTGGAGTTCAATTATGCTTGTCACATCCTTGTTCTTGGCTCCACCCCCAATGTCTCCTGGCTCCACCCCCAAAGTCTCCTGGCTCCACCCCCAAAGTCCCCAGATTTTTCTTTAATTGGACTTGGCAACCCTAATTAGAATAGTATCTGGGAGACCCAAGTTAAGAGCCTCAATCTGCTGCGAATGCCCTACTCAGTCATATACTCTCAGCCTAATCTATCTCACAAAGTTGTTTGTGAATATAAATTGGAAAAGACGTAAGCTGCTTTGGGTCCTCATTGGGAAAAAGATGAGGTATAAACATAGTACGTAAATAATAAACATATCTAAAGATGGGGGAAATAAAATGTTGGTTTGTGAGAGGAAATTAGAGAAGGAAACAGAGAAAACTTGTCAGGAGGAGAGAAAGAAGAAATAGTAAGAGAAAGGGTACAGGGGAAATAAAATGCCCTGCACAAGTCCTTGCAGGTTCTGCTATTGGGCCTAGCAGCTGGCACTGCACAACTGGTCTTCCTGAGTAAAAGCTACTCAGGACAGAGAGAGAGGGAAAACTAAAGATGGGGAGAAAAGAAAATGAAGGTATGTTGGCTGCTGGGTAGAAAGGAGAGAAGAAAGCAGGAAAAAGGGAGATCCTATGGGGGCTTTCAGGGAAAAAACAGGAAATTATGAGGGGGGAGGTGAAATGTACCCTGCAAGGGTCCCCTGCTATATTTATACTCTGCATATCTGTACTCAGGATAAATATAACTATGTATCAAATGTATAGTGATCAATCAGTCTTAAGCTGACAATTTATTTATTTATTTGAAACATTTTTATGCAGCCTTTCCACCTGAACAGGGTCAACAAGGTGGTTCACATAAAACATTAGAAGAATTAAAACAATATTAAAATTATAAAATTCAATACAAGCACATACAAAGCTAGAACCAGGGAACAGGGTCAATAGCCATTACTGGAGGTATGCCAAAAAAAAAGAAAAGAAGTCTTCACCCACTGTTCGAAGACACTTACAGTGCAATCCTAAGCGGGGGGTGGGGGTGAGAATGCTTTGGGAGCAAACTAACTGCTACGTCGTCAGAAGTGTGAGTTGCACCATTCTAAATCCCTCCACGCCGGCGCAAACGGTACTTGCATCCATTGTCTGGTGCCTCGGCATATACCTGCCCATGGCTGCCAGCAGAGCAGCGCCCTGCCCTGCCTGCGGCACAAGAGGTAGCAAAAAATACAAAATCCAAGTAGCACACACAAACTCTATTGTAATAAATTTACACTTTTAAAGACACAGTAACACACAAATTTCCAAATTCCTTCCAAAAGTCCCAGTGCACAAAATATACTATTCAGTCCAAATTCTTGTACTTGTAGTCTTCAATGACATATAAATAAGTTAAGGAGAAGAAATGATTCATTGTAAGAGACTGGTTTCCGTCACGCCTTCCTTAGTCACGACTCTCACACAATAAATTGTGTTTAACTCCTCCAGTTTCAAGTACGATCATTCATTAGTTGGGACCCAGTCTAACTTCGTTTACGGGCAACACATTCTTCCAGATTTACAAGCTGTTACAAGCTGGCTAGCCAGGGGGCATGTGCTCCCTGTTTGTTTGTGGCTAGCCAGGAAGGATGTGCCCCCGCCCATCTGCCTGCCTCTGGCATGAGTTTCTGACAGTGGGTGGATATGGGGGGGGGGGTTGACAGCCTCTCAGGCGCAGGCTTTCCACCTCCCCTCCCAGTCACATGCAATGGACTGGCCAATCCTGTGATCCTGTGCTGCCCCTTCTCTCCCCCAGCCCCACCTTGGCAGCAAGCCGGTAGTGAATGCACGGGCGGGTCACCATGGCGATGGCTTCTCTCTCATGCCTGCTTATCCGGCTGAGCTCCATTCCCCTCTCCGCCTGGCGTAACTTCTCCCCTTTCAAAGCTGACTAGCTCTGCCCACATTAGTTCTACACTAGGGCGGGGCTACACGGCAGTACTCAGGATTGGGCTGCCTGAGAGACACAGAGAGAAAGAGGGAGAGAGATCCCTGAGAAGAGAATTCCAAAATATTGGTGCCATGACCCAGAAAGTCATTTCTTGGGTTACTACTCATCTATCCAAAGATGGTGTGGACAACCAAAGCAGATCTTCAAAGATGAACTGAGTGAGTGGGTAGGTTCATATGTGAGAAGGCAGGAATAAGTTCATATCACCAAATATACTTCTACACAGTGCTTTTTTGGTAGAAAAAGCCCAGCAGGAACTCATTAACATATTAGGCTGCAGCCCCTGACATCACCAGAAGTGTGGTCATCCAGCCACACCCACCTCAGATACCCCAGAAAGGACCATTTCAACACACCTGAAAAAGACAGAACAGGCTAACCACAGGATATCAGCATCCATATCACACAGAAAGTTTCTTACTGAGCAATCCTCCGGAGAATTGCTCAATCCTCCAATTGATTTTGATGGCCTTAGACTGGACTAGACTATTAATATTCCAATATTCCAAACTTAACCTGTGACAGTTTAAGGGCATAACCAGTTTTTGCAGTATGGCATTGAAAATACAAGAAAACCTTACCCGACAAACTCTGGTAACTGGTTCATTGTTAGCATGGTTTAGCATAATTTAAAATTACTACATATTGAAAAAAAAGTTTTTGAAATATATAGCCAAGCTCAGCCCAACATGTAGATCAGTACAGCAGGCTGCATACATAAACAAAGTCTGCACATAGTATGCACATAATGGCAAGTAGCACTATGGGAAAAAGTCCATATCAACTGATCAGCTGTATGGACTGCCCAGTAGCATATCAACACTCTCAGACCTAGCATGAGCAGGCTTCCAGTTTACAATGGCTTCTTTGCTGGGGTGGAGGGGAGGTATCAACTCTCCATTAAAAAAACCAAGAAAACTTGATTTACCAACACAAGAGCATAAATTACATAAATCACTGGACACGCACTAAGAGACTTCCAAAAACAACACTAAGATGACATACATTTCATGTAAAGCCTTGGTAGTTTTACAAAAAAAACCCAACAAAAATACAAGTAGTACCATTTAGTCATGCAGTAGGTGTAACTTTAAATCAAAAGCCAAGAAATACCATATCTAATGCAGAAGAAACATTTCTTATCCACTAGCTAGTGGCAAGCAAATCACTATCAGCCTCAGTTCTAAGCACATCATAGCCTTAGGGACGAAACTGTGGCATAGGCTTTTTTTGAGCAGGAACGCACAAGAACACAGTTCTGGCTGGCTTGGTGTCAGGGGTGTGGCTTAATATGCAAATTAGTCCCTGCTGGCCTTTTTCTGCAAAAAGCTCTATGTGAAACAATGGTGATATCAGGGGATGTGGCCTAATATGCAAATGAGTTCCTGCTGGGCTTGTTCTACAAACAAAGCCCTGGGTAAAACAATTAATTCTAAATATAAGCTGCAGAGACAAACTAGTTTTAGGCTCTTAAGTGAACAGTGGTTTTCCCCCCTGCTTCAAGGAATTGGGGGGGGGGCATCTCCTCACCTGCTGAGCTCCTGGATGGTGGCAGGGATGCTGTAGAGGTGGTTGTGCCCCAGACTGAGGCTCTGCAGGCCACGCAGGCCAAGGAGAGTGACAGGCAGGTGGGCAAAGCAGTTGCCGCTAAGGTTGAGGACACGCAGTGAGCAGACCATTGTGGAGCTGGCCAGGCCTTTGGGCAGCAAGCCCTCCATGCCTAGCCAGTTGTTCTTGACCATTAGTATGTGGAGGCAGCCAAGTGAGAGCAGCTCCATGCACAGAGCCCTCAGCCCCATCCTGCTTATATCAAGCACCTCCAGACACAGGAATCAGCACTCCAGCCCCAGAGGCAACCTGCTCAATGGCAATAGCCATGAGCAGGCAGCACCAGGTGCCTTGATGCAAGAAAGGAGGCCACTTCCCCGGCACCACCTCCACCTCCTCTATAGCACTTGTCCAGTGCCCCGCAGGCTCTGCTTCAGCTATGGCCTGCACAGGGTGAGGGCAGCAGGCAGGTGGGCAAAACAGTTGCCGCTGAGGTTGAGCATCTCCAGATCCATGCAATCTAATCCATTGTGAGTTACATGATTTTAAATTTTACTTGTAAACTTCACCTTATATCCCATCTTTGCAAAGTTTCTCTTTATGCCCTGTCTGTAAAATTTATGAAGTTATACAGCTTGAGATGAAAGAACAAATGTGTTTTCCCCATGTTCCATTTTTGGGGGGTGGGGGTGGGAAACAGCTCCTCCCCATCAATTCTGTAACCCAAGAACAACTAGTAATACCTTGCACTGAAAACATGTAAAGAGGTCAGTCTTGCAATATGCAGTGCTAAACATATTAATCATGTCTTCTAAGTGTAAAAAGGAAAAATGCTGAACGATGCAGGCATTTGTAATCTATTCATTTTACAGAGACACATTGTATAGAGCAGCAATTAAAAATGAAAGGTTCAGAAGATATAAAAGCAAAATTTAATGCCGCTATGCAAGACAAGAGAAAACAAAACCCAGTTCCACAGGAAATAATCAATATCTAATGAGAAGACATAGTTCTATAAATAGCATGGAAGTGCTGGCAGATACTATCAACTGGAGTTTTATTAATTAACTGGAGATGCAAAGATACAATGGTGTTGGACGAACAAGGGACAAATGTACTGTCTCTTTGGAAAGAACATAGTGTGCAATTTATGAGTCTTCAGCATCTAAATTAGCTGGCAGCTCTACAACCCAACCATTTTTTTCCCTCCAACCAACTGTAATTCTCTTCTCCCCTTTCTGTTTTCATATCACTTCAGAATTTTATTTGTCCCAAGTAATTCAAAAAGACAGGTACTTGGAAACATTTAACAACAAAGCACACAGAGTTTTAAAAAGCACAGAAATTTACTTTATATCCTGGATTCTCCATGTTTTTTTGGCTAAGGGGAAAATGCTGTTCATATAAAATAAAAATATCTAGCTCCAATGGTAACAAGAAATTTTACAAAATTACAAAAATAGAAGCACACCTTAAATGACATATCCATGTAGGTACATTTAACATTGAGAACAAATTAACTTCAAAATGGTTAACTTGCCACAGCTCCAAGCCCAGGTAAGTGAGAGGAGAGGTCCTATGTAAGATGAAAAAGAATGCAAGCTAAACCAAAGAAGCTCAATATGCAACCTATGAAAGGGAGGGGCCAACCACCAAGTGTACCTAAGTGAGATAATTCTCTTAATTCATTCCCTCCCACATTCTCTTGCATGCAGGGTTAAAATATCCAAGATTACAGTATAAAAACCTAATAACAAGCAATCACTGTGATTTATGGCTATTGTATTGTACATTCAATCAAAATACAAATGGTCCTTACACATTACATACATAAATATCACAACTAATAATGTGATCCTGCATCACAAAATTTAGAATAATAATAATAATAATAATAATAATAATAATAATAATAATAATAATAATAATAATAATAATAATAATAATAATAATAATTTTTATTTATATCCCGCCCTCCCCGCCAAGGCAGGCTCAGGTCGGCTGAGTCCCATTGTACACAGCTTCTATAATGAGTTGTTGTATGTTGACAAGCATCTAGATGTAAGGCTGTTCAGTAGTTGATCTTTCTCAGAAATTATTCATAGTAGAACTTCCTGATAAATTCTCTCTCTAAAATTAACTATGATCGTTATAACACAAGGGATACCTTGCTGCTAAATGGAATCTTAATAATATGAAGGAGTGTATGCTGTGTTGTTTAAACTTGCCTCATATTTACAACTCAAAGTTTACACAAGAAGCAAGCCAGTCTATTCATGCTTTGTTAATTAGGTAAGTTTGAAAAAGTTTTCTATAAAAAATATTTTCATGAGAGATTTTGAGAACTAAGATGTTTGTTTGTTAAGTTCCACCAAGTTGCTTCCAACTTGTGGTGACCCCATAAATTAATGACCTGAACATCCTATTGTTAACAGCCTTGCTCAGGTCTTGCAGACTGAAGGCTGGTTCCTCTGTTGAGACAATCCATCTCAAATTGAGTCTTCCTCTTTTCCTGCTGCCTTCAAATTATTCTAGCATTATTGTCTTTTCCAGTGACTTTTGACTTCTCATAATATGGCCAAAGGATGTTATAGCCTCAATTTGCTCATTTTATCTTCCAGGGAGAGTTCAGACTTGATTTCTTCT
Source organism: Heteronotia binoei (assembly GCF_032191835.1). NCBI lineage: Eukaryota > Metazoa > Chordata > Lepidosauria > Squamata > Gekkonidae > Heteronotia > Heteronotia binoei. The sequence goes on along the minus strand of NC_083228.1, from coordinate 70,012,514 downwards.
AGAACCCACTTATTTGTCTTTTTAGTCATCCATGGTATCCATAAAATTCTTCTCCAACACCACATTTCAAATGAATCAACTTCCTTCTTGTATAATTTCTTCATTTTTCAACTCTCACATCCATATATAGTAATGAGGAAATTACACTATGAATTATCTTAATCTTAGTTACCAGCAACATAACTTCAAACTTAAGGATCTTTTCCAGTTCCTTCATGGTTGCATTTCCCAATCTCAATCTCCTTTTGATTTCTTGGTTCCAGTTTCCCTTTTGGTTGATGATGGAGGAGGAATAGAGAATCCTGAACAATTTCAATTTCTTCATCATCATCCTTAAAGTTGTGTAAATTCTCAGTAGGTATTACTTGTGTCTTCTTGATATCCAGTTGTAATCCTGATTGGGCACTTTCTTCTTTAACCCTCATAAGTAGTCATTTCAAGTCTTTACTCTTTTGTCAGTAATGTGGTGTGTTCTGCATATCTCAAATTGCTAATGTTCCTTCCACCAATTTTCACTCTTCATGTAAATCTCATCCATCTTTCCCTATGATATGCTCTGCATATAGACTGAAGAGATGGGGGGGGATAAAATCTTGTCTGACACTTTTGCCAATTGGAAAACATTGTTTCTCTATATTCTGGTAGCCTTTTGTCTGTCAGAACTTGTAACTGTTATGCTTGCCAAGCTTGGTAATGTTAGCCTAACCGACTCCATATTGTAATTGTATACTAACCCTGTATCCTGGTAACTAGAGCCACTAACTAAATGCTTTGCATTTCAAACAAACTGTAACCACTGAAGGGTGACAGATAGCCTCTGGAAAACATCTGCAGGTGTCCTTTGAAGCTGGCCTGCTAGAATCTCACAGCAGGACTCCTTCCTCCCTTTGACTGATAAGGAACCCTGAAAACGGACAACTGTCTCCCAGATTGTGAGAAATGGTTTTATTGTTTCTGTAACAACTGCATAAAGAATGTATCAATCGCTGAGCCTGTTATCAGTATCAACTTGTGCCTTCTCTGAACACAGTTCTCAATAAACGTCCTATACTTTTGCAACAAAGTAATGGGTTTCGTTTGAAGTTCTTCAAGTTCTGATATTGTCCAGAGTATAAATTGTACACCAAAACAATCAGATGTTTTCCCTTTTCCCGTATATTCCCCAGAAAGCCTTGCGCTCCATGGATCAACATCTGCTGGTAATCCCTGGCCCAAAAGAAGTCCACAGCCTCAACCCAGGCCAGGGCATTCTCTGTCCTGGCCCCTACCTGGTGAAACAAGTTCCCATTGGAGATTAGGGCACTGCAGGGACTGTTACAGTTCTGCAGGACCTGTAAAACAGAATTGTTCCAACAGGCATTTAACTGAGGTGGTGGACATTTTGTTATTCTGTAGCCTCCCTGCTGCAGGGACCTTGATGAAATAACTCCTTTGACCCGTTTATCTTATACCAGCTGGGGGATGTATGGAAGGAGTGGAGGCAACTGACACCAACAACTGCAGAATTGGAGTTTGTTTTTGGACTGTTATATTGCTTTTAGATTGTATATTGTGGCCCCGCGCTGGTGGAATCAACTCCCAGAGGGGGTGCGAGCCCTGCGGGACCTGAACCAGTTCCGCAGGGCTTGCAAGACCTCTCTTTTCCAACTCGCATTTGAATTAGGACCAGACTAACTTGATAAAATCATTCTAACTCTAGCCATCTTATGTTGTAACTGAAGCTGATAATATGTAATTGTGACACCAGAAATTATAGCACCTATTTTTATGTATTTTAATCTATATATGTAATTGTATTGTATTCATAATGTTTATCTGCTTTTAATTGAATCATGACGTAGTCATGTCTGTGAGCCGCCCTGAGCCCGCCTTTTGGTGGGGGAGGGCGGGATATAAAAATAAAATTTATTTATTTATTTATTTATTTATTTATTTTATATGTATCTGGTTTTAACCTTGTATTGTTGACTGTTATCTGCTCAGAGCCCATTTGGAAAACGGCGGGCTATAAATTGAAAATAATAAATAAAATAACAAATAAATAAATGTTGTGGCACACTCATTCCTTTTAAAACTGACCATAGCTGTTCATGATCCATATAGTTAAAAGCAATCACCTACACAATTTCATCTATATTATTCCTGAAACTTTATCCCCCCCCCCCCCCCCCACTTCCAGGTGCTGTTTATATGCGTCCTGTTCCATTATAACATGCTGCTGAGACAAAAGCAGACTAAGGGATTTATTGAGCATTAGGGATTTTCTTTTCTAGAAACTTGTTGACAAATAACATCAACAAAATGCATATACTGAGATTTGCCTTTGACATAAATCACAAGATCAGGTGACAGTGTATTTCAGGAAGGTACATGACATCTTTCTGTAAAGAGAATCCATGGCTATTTCTCCAAGGTTTATACCTCTCTGTATTATTGGTTATTGTTTTCCATGGTTATAGATTGGTCCAGAGAAGCTGTTATTTATCCAAATAAAATCCCAATATTGACTGATCAGTAAATAATGTTTTCTTCTTATGTCTCATAAAACCCTTTGGAGACAACAAAGTTGTTAATACTCCCTCTAAGCTGTGGAGTCTTGTGAGCAAAAATTCTACTTTGTGAGCTACTGGCATTAAAGTTGTGAGCTATTGCATAAATTAGCTTACTCTGAGGCCATTTTTCCTGAGCTAAGACAAAAATTTGTGAGCCAGAGGCAAAAAAACTGTGAGCTAGTTCAGCTTAGAAGGAACACTGGTCTGGAACATCCTGGGTTTTTGTTTAATCCTGTGCATTTTTAAAACAATGAAATGAGCTACAAAAGGTAGAATATAACAACATTGAAGAGAAAACTGACAATCACATACCATAGTAGACATTGTTGAAAATGTCTGTGTGTATTTAGTTGGATCACTCTGCGGGTCAAATGAATACTAAAATCATATAGAACTGGTGCACTTCAGCTCTTACACCGAGACAAATGAAGCCTCAACTAATGAAAATCTGATAAATTATAAAACTCAGATTTAAATAAGATTAGACAAATTGCATTCAATAAGACTACTGTTCCTGATGCTAAACTAAATAACTCGGATCCTTCTGCTCAGTTCAGTGCAGAGGCTTCATCTATAGAAGCAGTTTTCTTCCAGTGAAACATGTTTCATTTCTGAAGGAAAATTCTTCCTTTGATGGAAAACTCGTAATAGAGGACAGCTCCACACTTAAGAAAGCATAATGGTACAATGTCTTAACAGATTTTTCCAATAATAGAAAGACATTCTGTCATTGGATGGAGTGGTATTCCAGAGATTCCTCTTCCCACTGAAGATAACCATTTTGCTTTCTAAAGTGTTAATTGGGATCAAATGATTTCCTCCACAAAACAAATTAGAGAGGGCTTCTTGGGCTGCCCCGTGAGGAGGAGGAGGTCCTTCTTTGCAAACTTTGCTTTGCTTGCACTTCTCCTAGGATACAAGCCAATGACTTGTAAGTAAGGCTCCTTTACTTTACTGGAATTTACTTTAAAAAATCTGTATAGGAATATAGTTTAGTTCACCTCAAGTGGAAACAATGTTTACAAACTACGTTCCTCTGACTTCACTGACACAACATTTTTCTGGGATTTCTAAGCCTGGGAATGTCTAAACTTAAACCACAAGCTTTAAAAGGCATCCCCCCCCCCCCCGAATGCTGATCATTTATTTTTAGATACATTATATGCATTTATCAACCTTGAATGAAATCTGTTTTCAGCTTTCTACAATTCTTTCTTACTGGGAAATAACAGAAGCAGAACTCAAATCAGAATTTAACTGTGAAGAAACAATAAAATGGAACAGAAGGAATCAATTTATACTTGATCTTTCCTCCAAGACAGTTGTTTTCAATGTCTGCCAGCATTGTTGACCACAACAAAAAATGCAAGCTAGTGATCAATTTACTAAGAAGTATATAGAAATCAGGGGTGGGGAGGGGGTGGGCTCCCTCTTGAGTATCCTGCCCCCCCAGGGAAAGTGTATGCGCAATACATAGCCTCTCCTTTCCCGATGTAGTGAACGCCGCGTGGTCACTGTCCGGCTATGCCTAGCAGATGGTCACTGCAATGGCCTCTCCTGCATTACTGCATCAGTAGCAACACCTTCCCGCTGTCCCCCCCCCCATTTCTCACAGAGTTTGCCATGTCATGGTGCGACCGAATGTCCGGCGGTATAACCAGATGAGCAGGCTGGGCTCACCAACCTCGCCAGCCAAGAGAAGGAAAACTCTAACATCAAACCGGGGCACATAGAGCTCGTTAATGTAACACCTACCACCTGGAGGACTTGCTGCTGGCATCCCGGCTTACTGGGCCATGGCAGATGACCCCAAGGTGAAAGGGTGGAGCCAGTACCGCGCACACTGTGCTTCACCTAAAAATTCCTCTGCGCAGGCCTGAAGGGCATATCCACATCCACAACACACAACACACCAAGTCCTGCAGCGATGGGCAGGGGGCGAAACGGCAGGTGGAAGATGGCACTGGAAGCCGCAGTCCCGATCCTGCATGTAGGCGGTTCAGGGTATTGGTCACCTGATGCTGATCCAGAGACGAAAGCATTTTTCGGCAGCACCCTGAATAACAAAGCAGCTTTATCTAGGGACAGCACTGCTTGCTCCACACGGAGAGGGGCCTAGAAAAGATGGCCTAAACAAAGCTCGTCTCCCCCACCCCAGTTGGCTAGCTGCGGTCAACGGGCATCCTTACTTGCGGTCGAAAAATAACAACGAAGAAAAGGCATGCACCTGCCTCACAAAGTGTGCAAAGACTAAAGCTTGCGTGCTGGAACATCAGAACCATGCTTGACACAGTAGAGAGTGGTCGCCCTGAACGATGCTCTGATCTAGTTGCCCATGAACTTCTCAGGTTGAATATTGACATTACAGCTCTCAGTGAGGTCCGTTTCCCTGAGGAAGGTAGTCTTCAAGAACATGGTGCTGGCTATACCCTCTACTGGTCGGGTAAGTCAAAGGCTGAGAGCTGCCTTTCTGGCGTTGCCTTCATGGTCAGGAACTCCATTGCCTCCAAACTCGAAAACCTGCCAACAGGTCACTCAGATCGCATCATGTCCATGCGCCTCCCACTTCAAAACAAGCAGCATGCAACACTCTTCAGTGTGTATGCCCCAACCCTTCAAGCAGATCCTGCAGAAAAGAACAAGTTCTATGCTGATCTACGCAACCTCGTACGGAAGACCCCTACAGAGGACAAGGTGATCATCCTTGGCGACTTCAATGCCAGAGTAGGTAAAGACTCGGAAGCCTGGAAAGGAGTACTTGGCAAACACGGCATTGGCGACTGCAATGATAACGGGCGCCTCTTGCTAGAATTCTACACGGAGCACCAGCTCACCATCACCAACACTATCTTTCAGCAGAAGAACAGCCTGAAGACAACCTGGATGCACCCACGGTCCAAGCACTGGAACCTTATCGACTACATTCTGGTGCGCCAGAGAGACCTTCGAGATGTCTTACACACCCGAGTAATGCCCAGTGCGGAATGTCATACGGATCATCGTCTTGTACGCTGCGATCTCCGTCTTCACTTTAAACCCACACCCAGGAGAGGAGGTATCCCTCGGAGGAAGCTTCAGGTTGGCAGCCTTCAGTCAGCCGAAGTTAAAGCTGCCTTCCAGGCAAAACTCCAGTCAAGAATTGAGGACCCCAGTTGCCCCACAGACCCTTCTCCAGAAGCACTCTGGGAACACCTAAAAACTACCATCCTGTTGATCTCTGAAGAAGTCCTCGGGTTCTCCACAAGGAAGAACAAGGACTGGTTTGACGAGAACAATCAAGAGATCCAAGAATTACTAGCGAAAAAGAGATCTGCCTACCAAGCACATCTTGCTCAGCCCTCCTGTCCCGGGAAGAAAGCAATCTTTCGCACTGCATGTAGCAACCTCCAGCGCAAGCTTCGAGACATTCAGAATGAGTGGTGGACCAAGCTTGCAGAGAGAACCCAGCTGTGTGCAGACACTGGTGATTTAAGAGGGTTCTACGAAGCCCTGAAGACAGTATATGGCCCATCATATCAGGCTCAGAGTCCCTTGCGTAGTGCAGACGGCCAAGTGCTCCTCACAGACAAGGCATCCATACTGAACCGGTGGTCGGAGTATTTTCAGGTTCTCTTCAGTGCCAACCGTGTAGTTCAAGATTCAGCAATCCACCTCACCCCACTTCAACCAGTGAAAACAGAGTTGGATGAGATCCCTGCCCTAGAAGAGACTGTTAAAGCCATCAAGCAACTGAAAAGTGGCAAGGCAGCGGGAGTTGATGGAATCCCACCAGAGATCTGGAAGCATGGGGGCACAGTACTACATAGCACACTTCACAAAGTACTTGTCACCTGCTGGGAACAAGGCAAACCACCACAGGACTTTCGCGATGCAATCATCATCACTCTACACAAGAACAAAGGGGAAAGGTCAGACTTCTCCAACTACCGGGCGATAACCCTGCTCTCCATCACAGGCAAAATCCTTGCCAGAATACTCCTGAACAGACTGGTGCCCACCATTGCAGAAGAACTCCTCCCAGAGAGCCAGTGCGGCTTCAGAGCTAACAGGAGCACCACCGACATGGTATTTGTTCTCAGGCAGCTCCAAGAGAAATGCAGGGAACAGAACAAGGGTCTATATGTGACTTTTGTCGACCTTACCAAAGCTTTCGATACCGTTAGCAGGAAAGGCCTGTGGCAAATCTTGGAACATTTAGGGTGTCCCCCGAGGTTCCTCAGCATGATCATCCAGCTACATGAAGACCAGCGAGGCCAAGTCAGACACTGCAACGACCTCTCGGAGCCCTTTAGGCACAGGTGTAAAGCAAGGCTGCGTTCTCGCGCCAACTTTCTTTACGATCTTCTTTAGCATGATGCTTCAAAGAGCCGCAGTAGATCTAGATGATGACGATGGTGTCTACATCCGCTATCGCACCGATGGCAGCCTGTTCAACCTGAGGCGACTAAAGGCTCACTCCAAGACAATGGAAAAATTTATCCGAGAGCTACTGTTTGCTGATGATACTGCAGTCGTCTCCCACTCGGTATCAGCTCTGCAGCATATGACATCCTGCTTTGCAGAGGCTGCCAAGCTATTCGGCCTAGAAGTTAGTCTGAAGAAGACAGAAGTTCTCCACCAGCCTGCACCCCAGGAAGATTATCACCCTCCCTGCATCACTGTGGGTGAATCAGTTCTGAAGACAGTCCAGCAGTTCAGCTACCTGGGGTGCATCATCTCCTCAGATGCCAAGATCGACAAGGAGATTGACAACAGGCTGGCAAAGGCAAACCGTGCATTTGGCTGACTGCACAAAAGAGTGTGGAGCAACAAGCATCTGAAAAAAGGCACAAAGATCAATGTTTACAAAGTGGTTGTGATGACAACCCTCATCTACGGCTCCGAATCGTGGGTTTTATACCGTCATCACCTGCGACTCCTTGAGCGCTTTCATCAGCGCTGCCTTCGCACCATCCTCAACATCCACTGGAGTGACTTTGTGACCAACACTGAAGTCCTCAAGAGGGTGGATGTTACAAGCATCGAGGCATTGCTGTTGAAGACGCAGCTGCGCTGGGCAGGGCAGGGCATATTTCTAGGATGGAAAACCACCGCCTTCCCAAGATTGCTCTGTATGGCAAACTTTTCCCCGGCCATCGAAATAGAGGGGCACCAAAGAAGAGGTACAAGGACTCCTTGAAGAAATCCCTTGGCACCTGTCGCATCAACCATCACCAGTGGTCTGACCTAGCCTCAGATCGCAAAGCATGGAGGCACACCATCCACTAGGCTGTCTCTTCCTTTGAGAACGCACGCATAGCTTGTCTTGAGGACAAAAGGAGATTGAGGAAGAATCGCACTGCTATAGCACCAACCCCAAATCAGACTTTTCCCTGCAGCCACTGTGGCCGGATCTGCCTGTCCCGCATTGGTCTTGTCAGCCACCAGCGAGCCTGCAGCAGACGTGGACTACTGCACCCTTCTTAAATCTTCATTCGCGAAGTCAAGCCGAGAGATATAGAAATCAGTCCAAATGTCCAAAACATGTATATTCAAGTCCCAAAGCAGTGTGGTGACAAGCCAATCAATTACGTACTTGTTTCTTTTCAGTCTTCATCAGACCTGGGACCACTAACAAAAGAAAATATTATACAAAAATATCAGAAGGACATTTAGATACCACCAACCCTCTTCCAGTGAAAAAATATAACATACTTACATATTGATTCAATTATATAGATTTTTACACAATTTTCAAAATAGAAAGATGCAGAGCGTCTCCAGCAGCAATTTCACATCGGCTACAGCTCAGTATGTGGCTTCTTGTGCACCCTAATGGTGCAACCAACATATTTAAAAAGGCAAACATCCCATTTTTACAGCTGCCATTACACAAACCTCTTAAAGGTAAAGTAACATATTTCTAATGCAACATGCTAAAAGACACAAACACTACAAACTATATCACAGCAGATACAACATACAAAGTATTCCATACAAAGAATGTCAAATCCCATAATTTATACAAAAAAAATATGTTATCACACAGGCAAATTATGCACAGCACTCATAATATTATAAAGAAGATCATACATAAAAAACATATCAAATCATTGGTCATATTCAGTCCATATGGAGAAATGCAATTCAACTGGTGTATCCAGTATGCCTCTTTTTGCAGCAGGATCTTGTGCATGTCTTCATTTTTATCTGTTTGTTCATATTTGTATAAGGTGAAAAAACAAAAATCTTCACAGTCGTGATTCTTTTGCATAAAATGGCTGACCATAGGAGCTTCAATTACATGGTTCCTAAGTCTGCTCCTGTGTTCCAGAATACGTACTCTAAGGGCGTGAGTAGTGCTTCCAACATATCGTAGGCCACACCCACAGATGATGAAATAGACAACACAGCGGGTAGCACACGTAGAGTAATGATTTAGAACAAATGGACTAGACTTTTCAGCAAAATAATACTCTTTGACATTCATAGATAAATGACAAATTGCACACCTTTTACAAGCAAAAAATTGCACACTTTTTACAAGCAAAAAAATGGTAGGCATGTTGACAGCAACGTCTGGGTGGGCATTCATTCAGCCAGTGCTGTGCAAGTTGCAGTGACTGTCAATTAAAAGAATATACCATATGGCCAGTTTGTAAGATTGAGAAGAAATAGTACCCTAATGTCTGATTATCTTGAGGATAGTGATAAGTTGGCATCTCATTTTGTTGGTAGAGGCTATCCAGAAAAAGATGTTAGGATGGCTAGAAAAATGGCTGCTAATCTAGATAGAACACAGTTACTAAAACAGAATCCCAGGATGAGACTATTGGGACTAGAATTTAGCAGATTATCTAGCAGGATTTGTAATGTGGAAAGGAAGCATTGGCACATTGTAAGTGATATTGGAGGTTGTGAAATGCCACCACAAATAGGATTGTGTCGTACTTATTCCATTAGGGATAAATTGGTAAGATCTAGAGAATACCAATCTGTCAAGCATACTCTTAAAGTGCACCTTGCTTGTAAAAGATGTGCAATTTGTCATTTATCTAGGAATGTCAAAGAGCATTATTTTGCTGAAAAGACTAGACCATTTGTTCTAAATCATTACTCTACATGTGCTACCCGCTGTGTTGTGTATGTAATCATCTGTGGGTGTGGCCTACGGTATGTTGGCAGCACTACTCAAGCCCAGTTAGTATGCAAGTTTGGGCTGGGTTGTCACCAGTATGCTTATGATACTCAGCTATATGTACTGATGGACAGCTGGACTCCACCCCAGATGTTTTGGACAGGGCATTAGAGACTGTGGCTGAATGGTTACAGAAGAGCTGGCTGAAATTAAATCCAGCAAAGGCGAAGGTCTTGTTCCAGAGTTGTGGGGGCCTGGGATCAGGAATCCAACTCCCAACCCTTGGTGGGGGCACTGTTAACACCAGTGGCAAGAGTGAGGGGCGTGGGGTGATCCTGGATGCCTTGCTTTCCAAAGAGGTCCAGGTTATCACCATTGTCAGGTCAGCCTTCTATTATCTTTGGCTGGTCAGGTAACTGGTTCTCTATCTCACTTCCCAGGAGCTATTGTGATCCATGCAATGGTCACTTCCAGGATGGATTACTGCAACTTGCTTTACATCGGGCTGCCTTTCAGTCAAACCCGGAAACTGCAGCTACTGCAAAATGCCATGGTAGGCATGTTGACAGCAACGTCTGTGTGGGCATGCATTCAGCCAGTGCTGTGCAAGTTGCAGTGACTGCCAATTAAATACCAGATCCAGTTCAAGATTATGGTATTAACCTTTAAAGCCCTATGCAGCCAGGGGCCAGCGTATCAGGACTGTTTCTCCCTGTATGTGCCTTGTAGAGCCTGGCCCAAAAGATGTCTGCTTAGCCTCAAACCAGGCCAGGGCCTTTTCTGTCCTGGCCCCAGCCTGGTGAAACACACTCCCTTCTGAGATCAGAGCCCTGCAAGAACTATTACAGTTCTCTAGAGCTGTTCCACCAGGCCTTTGGTTGAAGTGGCAGATGTCCAATCCATTCTGGCTTCCCCTGCACACAATCCTTTTCACTGTGCTTTGTTGAAACTGACCCTATTTAGAAGACAGCCAACTGCAGGAGGCACTTGAATTTTTTTTTCTTGTTGACATCATTGTTATTACTTGTTCATTTTAAACTTGTTTATGTCTAACACTTCTATGGTTGGTAACCTACTTTATATATTGTTACCTGCCCTGAGTCCACTAGCAGGATACGGCAGGAAACAAACCAACCAACCATCAAATAAATGGCAGTAGGGACTAGCCTAGTTTTCTTTAAGAATGTCTCCCTACACCTTGTAAAGAAATGTTGATAATTCTAAAATATATGTAAACATGTGGAGTCCAGTTGCAGAGCAAATATCCAGAATCAAAGCCTCTCTCAAAACATTCAGCTCTATTAAAACGGGCCGTCTTTCTCCAGTCCAAAATTCTCTGTTAAAACAATAAATAAACTGTTACTAGGGCTGCCAGTTATGGGTTAGGAAATTTGTGGAGATTTTAATGATGAAGCCTGGGGAGGGCAGGGTTTGGGGGTGGGAAGGATGCCAGTAGAGTATAATGTCATACAATCCAAAGCAGCTATTTTCTCCAGAGGAACTGATCTCTGTCTCCTGGAAACCAGTTGTAATTCCAAGAGGTCTCCAGCCACCACCTGGAGACTGGCAACCCTGTCACATGTATGTGGGGTTGACATAGTAACCCACCTTTTTAAAGAATTTCCTCATTACAAATCCTTGGTAAATTGTTGCTCACTAGGGTGCTCATATGATTAAAACCTTCCAGGCTTTGGGATGTATTTTCTCTGCAGGATTTTGTCAAATCCTTCTCAGTTTGCTATTGAGAGAGCTTAAAAGGCAAACAACTTTAAATACAATCTGGCCTCTGTAGATGTGTTTCTAACATCTTAATTAGCCTTTTTCTTCCCAAACAATGAATTCATCCTCATTCAGAAAGAATAAAAATGACTGAAATCTTTGTAGCATTTATCATCATCCACATCTTGTGCATTTTTTACTCTAAGTTTGAATCAAACTTATTAAACTTTGTGTTCAACACATTTAAAGAATATGCGGCATGGTTCTGAATTCAAGCTCTATGCAAAATATGAAATAAACATTGCAGTTCTGGTAGAATAATTCTGAGGCAAAGATTCTCTACATGATTAGTGATATTCCACATGGCACAGTAGTAGATTATTTTTAGTAAATTATTGTGTTCTCCCCACAGGATACCTTTAATTAAACATCCAGCATATGCATGCTACTCTGAAGAAGGCAAAACATAGCCCAATGTATAAGCTGCATATTAAATCATTGGTGTGAAGTGGTAGGATCTGAATGTTCCTCTAAGAAACTGTTTCCCAACCTGTGGATCGGAACCCAACAGTTGGTTTTGTAGCCTCTATAAACCGGTTGCAGGCCAGCCCTCCCTAATAGTTGTCCTTATCTTTTCCATTGATCTCTTTTGTATTTTGGAATCAAAGATCTAACCTTGGATACAGTATCTTCCATGAATACACTAGTTGGTATTTTTTTCTTTACTGCACAGGAACTCATTTGCATATTAGACTACACCCCCTGACATCACCATTGTTTCACATAGGGTTTTTTTGTAGAAAAAGCCCAGCAGGGACTCTTTGCATATTAGGCTGCCCCCCCCCCCCGATGCCAAGGCAGCTGGAACTGTGTTCCAGCTCAAAAAAACCCTATTACTGCATATGTATTTTGATCAATTAAAACAGGGATGGCCAACGGTAGCTCTCCAGATTTTTTTGCCTATAAATCCCATCAGCTCCAGCCATTGGTCATGCTGGCTGGGGCTGATGGGAGTTGTAGGCAAAAACATCTGGAGAGCTACCGTTGGCCACACCTGAAGTAAAACATCGGCCTTGGATTCAGCAGGAGCTCACAGGAGCACAGCTCCTGAACCTTTCTGAGGATTCCCCCTCCTCTTCGCCAGCTTGTCCATTGAATAGTAGGTGCAGCTGCATAACAATCACTGGCGGAGCTACACCACCTATTTTTCTACAAAACGACCTCTGGTAAAAACGCATCCTGATGATTACCAGAGTGAGTGTGGGGGTGGGGGGAGGGTTAAAGGGGATAATAGAGAAAGAGAGGGTGGTCAAAGGCTGGAATGTAATTTTATATGCAAAGGGTATGCATGTTGGAATGCCACTTGCTTAGGATTCTTAATAGGGACTGATGTAACCTTTGTGTGATATATGCTGGTTTCTCAAAACATTTGGTTAGCCATTGTAGAAAATGGAATGCTGAATTAGATGGATGCCAAAGTCATGGTTTCCCTAGAACCCCCTCCCCCCACCAAAAAAAAATCTCAGGCCAACTTTGGATAGGTAACTATACAAGGTAAATTTGGACTTGTGGGTCACCATACTGATCAGGCTGGGAAGCACTGCTCTAAGAGTGGTTCTAGTTTAAAATATAAAAGCTGGGTCAGTATGCAGCACTACTTCATCATCATTATGGAAATGCAAAGTTCCTTGTCCACAGTGAGGGTCCTAGGCTCAGAGGCACTCCTAGCTGAGGTGATTTCCTCCAGAAAAATAGTCTTAAAGGTGAGGTGGAAAAAGCCTCAAAAGCCTCAAAGACAGGGCTAGAAGAGAGCTTTCAGCATTATGTTTAGGTTCCAGGAAAGAAACTGATGAGAACACAGAAGATTCAGGAGTGACATACCTCTAAGAAATGTCCATATATGAGGGTGGTGAGAGAAACCTCATCTTTTTTTACAACCCTAATAGCAAAAATAGCAGCCGTCTGCTTTTTGAAATTACTACCCACTTGAAGGAAAGAGAATAGGTTACCATTTTAGCTTTATGTGGATCTAAACCTTTTTCCAGACACCAAGATTGGAAAACCTGCCAAGTATTGTTGTAGATCCTATTGGTGGTGCTTTTTCTAGAAACCACTAAGGTGTCTGTGACTTTATCTGAATAACCTATCTCCCTAAATTGTGACTGCTCAACCTTCAAGCTATGAGGCTTAACATCTTGGTTGAGGATGAAGGAGGGACCCTTGGAGAAAAAGGTCCTTGCTGACCGGATGGTGTCATGGTTCCTCTAATGAAAACATCACTAGATCCTGGAACGAGGGTTGGCATGGCCAAAATGGAGCTATCAGCACAACTTCTGCTCTTATATCTATGATCCTCCGAATCACTCTTTCAATTACTGAATGGGAGGGAAGTCATACAGTAGCTGATTCAGCCAATCACAGCTTAGAGTATCTATACCTATTGCCTGAAGGCATCTTTCTCTTGTTACAGACCTGGGCACCTAATGATTGAGCTCTGAGGTGAAGAGGTCCATGTTTATCATGCTGAATTTATGACAAATCTGGTGGAAGATTTCTTTTTTCAGCATCTACTCTGCCTGATTCAAACATTTCTGGCTGAATCCGTCCACCACAGCATTGGACTTCCCAGTCACATGGACAGTTTTGAGTTACCTGAAACAGGTTTCCACCCATTGCAATATCCAGGGCTGGCCCTAGGGCATGTGGTGCCCCAGGCAGACTCACTGCCCACTGCCCTGAGCCCCTGGGGGCCCTAAGCATGCTCGCACGCACACACCCCAGGCCAGGCTGCTGCCCACCTCCTCCCCCTCTCTTCCCTTTGCTTCCCTTCTTCAGCACTGCAAAATGGCACTGTGCTCTGTTTCCCCCCCACACACACACACCATGCTCAGAGGAGTGCCACTATCCTCAGCCCTACCCACTTCAGTGCAGGCATCTCAGCATTCTCTCTTAAGAGAGCTCTGGATTTTATTTTATTTTTATTTAATCAAATTTATATCTCGTCCTCCCCTGTTAGCTCAGGGTGGCTAACAACAAATAAAAACAGCATCAAATATTAAAAACAAATATACAATAAAATATTTTCCATTATATCATTAAAAGTCCAAAAGGCACGTTGATGTTCTAGTTATTTTGATATTTCTTGTTTCAGTTATATTTGTTCAGTGAGATTGTCAGTGCTGTGGGATAATAGCCACCTCCCCGTAACTGTTAAAAGCAAGTTTGAACAGTTCGGTCTCACAGGCCCTGCGGAATTGTGGCAGGTCCCACAGAGCCCTGATGTTTCCAGGGAGAGCATTCCACAGAGCTGGAACCAAAAGTGAAGGGGAGCAAAGCCTCGTCCAACGCTCTTTTAAGAGAGAACGCTGAAATACCCACATCAAAGCGGGTAGGGCCAAGGCTAGCGGCACTCCTCTGAGCACGCCCTTGGGCTGGGTTGTGTGTGCGGAAGGTGGCCCGCCGCCAGCCAGTGGACAAATGGTGACTGTTGGGAGAGGGGAAATTAGGCATTTGTCTTTGGTACCGGGAGGGAGGGAGAGCCCAATTTGGTGCCCCCCTCCTGGTGCCCTAGGCAAATGCCTAATTTGCCTAGTGGGTGAACTGGCCCTGGCAATATCTGTGTTGCCTTTGCATGAAGAGGCCTGAATTTCATGCTGCCCTGGCAATTGATATAGGACTTGTGTTTACACAAACATCATTCCCTACTAGGAGATCCTGAAAGTGAATGGTACAGGGCCTCTGATCTCAAAGTATCAACTTTCTTGAAATCAGGGCAATCTGATTTGGTCAGCTAAAAGACTGAACCTGATTGTCCTGAGTTCCAGAAAGCTGATGTTTTGAGGGCCCTTCTGAGACCAGAGGCCCGGTACCATTCTCCCAGGAGGCTGGCATCCATGGTTAGCACTGACCTGCTCAATTCTCTGAGCGGGGCTCCCCAAATGCTTGGTGGGACTGGATGGGCTAAGGAATCATGCAGAAGAGCTCTTCTTTATTCTTCCATGGTGGGGTCTGGTTGGCCAGTCTGTAGAAAGATTGGTTGGGGCCCCCAGAAAGCCTGGACTGCCAGCAACTCTTGGGAGACTTAGATGGTCAAAAGCTGGTGTTTCTCTTGGCAATACTTTTTATTGTCACCATCATTGCCATGAACATTGACAATATTTTTTATTGTCATTTCCCACTATTTAGTATTTGCTGCTGAGACACACTCAGAAATGGTGCTTGATCTTACTAAAGAAGAGACTGTTGAAATATGGCATAAATCACATGAAACTAAAAGTAAAAAAACCACCACTCGTCATAAACTAGTATAATATCAAGCAAATTCAAGATAGATAAAGGGCAAGCTCCTCTATGTTTGTGAGATTTTGTTCAATATCATGGATGTTAACAATTATATATGAATAATAATAACCAATAAAGAGACGCATTATATCATGCTGCAAAGCAACCATTTTTCTTTCAGACTTTTCCCGCTTACCTTGCGCTTATTAGTTGGACAAACATAAAGGTAACTCAGAATAGTCTTCAGGCCCACTTTGTCATTTAGCTTTTCATACGTTGTTCCATAATCTGTTGACCTGTAATTTTAGAGAGCTTTAGTAAGTAAGCATAAACACTGAAGCAAAAATCAGATGCAAACAACTTGGTCTCTTTCCAATTTAAGACATGTCTTGTGCTGTAAAATAGCTCTTTGGAACTTTTGAATGATTTGTGTAGCATAATGATGCTTAATTATGTACACATGTCATCATGTGAGTGGTTAACATTTGCATATAAATTGGATCTGAAAAAATTAAAACGGCAGCCTCCTGATGCCATTCTGAAGTAAACGCCTACAATAGGAAAGTTAATCTATCTCCAAGAGGTGATGGCAATGTGTGTCGTAAATGCCAAGTGTCAAGGCAACAAAGGCTGAGTTATTTCTTCCCTTCATGCAAGACTCAGCTGTAAGATCTCATTGAGATAAGACATAGGATTAATTCCAGGAAAGAAAAATGCTACCCATTCAGGATGTTTGTTCAGTAAAGGAAAATCATACTGGAAAATACTGTTAAGATATGATGTCATCTTAGCACCTCTCACATTGTCCTGTTACTGCAGTCCATTTAACCTTCTATTCAGTGATGGCATATAAGACTGCAGTTATTACAGAGGCTGCTCAGGACAATTGATTTTTTGCTAAATGTCCAAAGAGTTGCATACATGATTTGATTCATCGTCACTGCAGCATAAGCCCTTGAATTAGCAAGACATGATTATGGAATAGAGATCTGTTTCATTTAATGATTTGTATCTTGTAGGCCACTGATAAGAGGTCCTCCTCAAAATACACTGGAATCTTCGAATTATTATAAAGGATTCTCCTTTCACTATCTCTAAAATTAGATTTGGGATATACATCATAATTGTCCATTGGATTTGCTGCTAATGTCATAGCCTTTTGATTTCCCTTTACAGGGACTGGTCACTTCATTTGTTTCCAGTGTCAGGATTCAGTGAGTAACCTCACTATGCAGAATACGGTAGGAATGAGGTGGCTGAATGCTGAGGAAGCAGAAGTGACTATTACTTTTGGCTGAAAGTGGGGTGCCACTTATTCTATACTTGTGCACAGAGATTTCTAAAAATAAAAAGCACATTAAAGGAGAAATTCTAGACCAGTTATTTTCCTGCTATGCTGTCTTTATAATTGAAAGGGCTTAACAAAAGGAAGCATTACCAATTGGATTCCACTGATTCCACTATCATGCCATCTCATCCTGCTCCATGTGCTAACCACCAGTTGTAGGCATGGGAGAAATGCATACTTCTTAATATCTTGCATTCTTGGAGACTGCAAAAATGCTAGTCTAGTAGTTTGATATTTCCTAAAATAAACTGAATGCAAAGTGCTATATATTTAAAAAGGTGGTGATTTGTTAACAAAAAATCAGATACTTGGAAAGAATAACCATGTCATCTGATTCTTTACACAAAAGTAATTAAAATGTAGAATTTGCTGCTAGAGGATGTAGTGATGGTCACAGGAGTAAATAGCTTTTAAAAAGGGATTAGAGAGATTCATGGAGGATTGGTCTATCAGTGGCTACTAGCTATGGTGACAGAGGGGAACCTCCACTTTCAGAGGCACTAAAGTTCTGCATCCCAGAGCTAGGAGGTAACATGAGGGCTTTCTTGCCCTGCCCTTGGCTTCTATGCCCTCCAGAAGAACTGTGTGGGACATGATGCTGGACTAGATAGATCATTTGGTCTGATCCAGCAAGGCTCTTCTTATGATTAACTGTGATCAGAGGCACTTGGGACATTTGGTATATAGCAAGACAATTCATTCATTTCATTTCATTTATATCCCACCTTTCTCCCCAGTGGGGAGCAAATCAGTTTACATTGTTCTCCTCTCCTCCATTTTATTCTCACAACAACCCTGTGAGGTAGGTTAGGCTTAGAATGTGTGATTGGCCCAAGGTCACCCACTGAGCTTCCATGGCAGAGCAAGGATAAAAATCTGAGTCTTCCAGATTCTACTCTAACATCCTAACCACTACACCGCACTATAGCCCACATGATACACAAAAAACTGACAAAAACTTGCAAATTATTTGTGTATAATTACAGAAGTTTACTTCATCAGTCTTTGTAGCAAAGAATATTACTGCTAGCACATCACAGTATGCTTCCATTTGTCAACAGGTTAATCCCTGTGGGTGTTCTGTATTGTTCATGCCCTTTCCAGCACTGAACAACCATGTAGATTTTAAATAATGGTTTAACTAGTTAACCATTGTTGGATTAATAGTATGCTATTTTAAAACTTTAAATGTTTAAGTTATTTTGTATATTTCAACAGAAATGCAGAGTATATTGTTAAAATAAATAAATCAGTTATCTGCACTGTTCATTCGACATACTAATTATGACTGGCATGCAGCTGTGAACTATGAACACAGAAAAAGCAGCAGAAACATGCCTAATGTAAAATATATCAGATTAGACAGTTAATTTATCATATACATGGAGCAACATGTCTAAAGAAAAAAAAAACTCACACACATTGGCTATGCAGAGTAGCAGTATGTCATGGTGATCATATGATTTGGCCCTTTGGCTGTGCTTGTATGATGAACAGGAAATGGTTAGTGCTGCAACTTAGTCTGAGTACCTTGAGGGACAGGGGATTCAAACTGAATGCTTCAGCTGAACGTGACAGTTAAGGGTGGCAGTTAAGAACTGCCAGTTAACTAGAAAGGAGTGAGAGGACCAAGAAGGACTCCCATCAAACCTGAGGGAAATAACTCTTAGAAGATCTAGAACATTTTGTAACCAGCTTTTCTGTTAGATGGTTTTAACTGTTTTAATTTCTGAATTATTGGACTTTTAATATTGTATTGTATTTTCTGCTGCTGTGATCCACTCTGAGCCCACTTGTGGGGAGGGTGAATTAAAAATATACTAAAATAAAAATAAAACAAATAAAATAAAATAAAATAAAAGATGGATGATCCCTATTCAGTCTGAGGGAAATGGGGGATGATCCCTATCCAGTCTGAGGGAAATAGCCCCTAGAGAAGGGGGGTGATCCCTATTAAGTGGTTAAGAAGGGAAATGGGAAGTTGTTTAAATGTCCCTGCCTTCACCAGCTTTAGTGTCTGTGATACCAGGAAGATAATGTTTGTTATGTAAGCAGAGTCTGCCAAGAAACCTCTCTCCTCAAGCTTTAAAGACCTGCAACAAAATTATCTGCCACTTATATTTATGCAAAGTTACCTTATTCCTGTTGCCCATTCACCTCAAAAGTTCTATACCTGATTCCTACCTGACCATTTCCCCTCAAAGTGAAATAAAATAGTTTATTTTTAAACTGCAAGCAGCCTCTCATGTGCCATTATCAAACCAGGACATAAGAAGGATTTTAGTCTCTCCCCTTAGTTCCCTAGGCTTGGTCAGCTTTTACCAATATATATTCAAAGACTGGGTGGGGCAGCCAGAAAAAAACACAGAAGAAAAGGAAAAAGGAACTGCTCAGCACCCTCCCTCCCCCCCAAAAGAGAGAAGATGATAAAGTAAAAACTTATGGGAGGGAGGAATAGTAATAGCTTGTGTCAACACATTGATTGTGAGTGCATGAAATCTGAGTATGTGTGCCAGTTGATCACCTTTTTTAAGTTTCAAGATGACAATTCAAATTGCCCAGAACTCCACCCCCCCCCCAAATCTCTAAGGCAACTGCATTCTGTTCATATCTTTTAAAATATATCATTATGATACAGTTGGCCGTAGAAGGGCATGTTTCTTTAACAGAGATCACAGAAAGGTTTTACAAGTTAGGTGTTTTGAAAATGAACAAACATATCAGTGATGATCAAAGCATCAACTACTTAATTATGTTCTTAATAATTTTATAAAAAAATAAATAAGTATACACCTGCATGCATACCCCCTGTAATGCAATTTCCTCCATTCCTTGTGATTATCCCACAAGATATGAAACTATTTTCATTTAGAACTAATTATTAAAGAGAACCACTGTCAAAAAAGTACACAAAAAGGTATGTATCAAAATCAAAGACAATAATAAACTATTTTCCAATTCCCAGGACACCACAGTCCTTTGGACTCCTTGTTCTATGTTTTTGAAGCCCTCATGAACTTTGGACTCTCCTGCAGTTTCAGTGAAGGGATGATTTAGAAAGCAAACGAAAATAAATCCTCTTATCATGGGAATGGCCACCATTCATCACAATACTCCAGAAGTAATAAGGCAGTGATTGAAAGTGTATTTATGTTTCAGTAGCCTCAGCATGACTCCCAGGAGCTTCCCATTGGTCCCAAAGTAATTGCTAATCCCATGAATGCCTTCCTTATCATGCATTACATTTACTTTATAAGAACCCTATGAACAGTTGAGATCCAGCACAAAAGAAAAGCTCTGCCAGGGTCACTATTATAAATTTGCAAAGAACTCTTTGCCTGTGTGTCAGTTTACATGTGGGCAACACAACAGACAAAGGTAACTTTTATAGCAGCTGGCTCTTCAAACCTTTGAAATGCCTGGCCTTTGCTTTAAAAATTAGCTATTAAACCGGAATTTTCCCCTCCCCCAACAGAGCCCTGTGGCACAGAGTGTTAAAGCTGCAGTACTGCAGTCCTAAGCTCTGCTCACGACCTGAGTTCAATCCCTGGCAGAAGCTGGGTTTTCAGGTAGCCGGCTCAAGGTTGACTCAGCCTTCCATCCTTCCGAGGTCGGTAAAATGAGTACCCAGCTTGCTGAGGGGAAAGCGTAGGTGACTGGGGAAGACAATGGCAAACCACTTCGTAAAAAAGTCTGCCATGAAAATGTTGTGAAAGCAAAGTCACCCCAGAGTCGGAAACGACTGGTGCTTGCACAGGGGACCTTTCCTTTCCAATAGGTTTTTAACTCAGATGACACTGCTTTGATGACACAGCTGCACTTTACCTTTGTGGTGTAGCATGCTGTCAAGTCACAGTCAACTTATGGTGACCCTATAGGGATTTCAAGGCAGGAGAAATTCAGAGTTGGTTTTCCTACCTCTGTGTAGTGACCTTGGACTCCCTTGATGGTTTCCCATCCGAATATTGACCAGGCACATTACATTAGAATGTTAAAATGCCTGAAAAATCTGTTTTCATTGCTACCAGTGAATTCAGTAATGGAAATGCTACTGGAATAGAGTTGCCAGCCCCACCCCCCAGCAGGTCCCTCCTGGCAAGTGGCAGGGGATGGGAAAGACTTACCAGGAATGGGAGCGAGACCCAGGCTGTGTTGCCAGCAATGCAACAATGTCACTTCCAGAGTATACCGGAAGTTACATCATCATGCTGGTGACGCTCTAGCATTTGAGCAAAAACTGTATGGTAAGAAATGGCTTTTACCATAAAGTTTTTGGGGTTGCCCAGACATCGCTGACATGATGACATTGTTTCTGGTATATGCCAGAAGTGATATCATCACATTGCCAGTGATGTAGCCTGGGCCCCCCTCCTTATCCTGGTAAATTGCCCCAGCAGCCAGCTGATCAGTGGGGGGATGAGGTGGGAAAATCCCCTCCATGGGACATTGGCAATTCTAAACTGGAAGTTATTTCAAATTAAAAAAAATGATTCAGGCTAGCCAAATCTCATCAGATCTCAGAAGCCAAGCAGGGTCGGTCCTGGTTAGTATTTGGATGGGAGACCTGCAAGAAAGTTCAGGGTCACTACATAGAGGTAGGCAAATGACCTCAGAATGTCTCTTGCCATGAAACCCCAGCAGGGTTGCCATAAATCAACTATGAGTTGATAGCACACAAAAAAACCTCTCCACATTTGCAGTTCTTAGAATCTTGACTTTATAGTTCCGTGTTTAATAGTTGCTTTGCAAAATGTTTGGAAAATCTATATTAAAGTTTAGATTCTTGTAATTCCTTTCACTGGCAACTGAACAGGCTGTCCAGATTTCTTTCCTAGCCTTTCAGGCTCAAAGAGATGATGAGAATGATCAATACTCTCTCAAGCAGAGGTATGCTGAAAGTTATCCATAACTGAAGACTTTAATAAATGAACAAGCAGAGGGTTTTAAATGTCAATAGGTTAAAAAAGATCAAGGCAAGGCTAAAGGGCAGCAATCCAGTAGCACCGAGAGAGTACGTGGAGAGATTGCCTGTATGGTGGTAAGAGACATTCTAAAATCTTTATATCAGGCAGTGATACCACTTTGGGCCTTTGATGCCCACCAGTTTTCCAGGCCAGGAGGATTATCAGCTGCTGTGGCAATATTGCAGCTGGAGCTATCTATGAACAGTGGAACCATTGCCTGATCTAGGCCTCCAGTTTGTGCACCAGAATTTGACACAGCTACTTTTGGCTATATTGTCATACTAAATTATTCTGGTTTTGACCATCTTCTAAAGTCCCAAGGCACTGGTGTGAAATGCAATGACACCAACATCTACAAATATCTATAAAGTTTAATGGCAACAGTGGCTGATTCTCTTTGTTTTCCTAAGTCTGCAAGCATTGTCCTTCACAAGATGGCTCGGTGACAGCTGATAAGACAAGAACAAGAGGCAGAGGACAGAAACTAAATCCATCAATTGCCCACCACTCAGGCCTCAGTTCTCCTGCTTTCTCTACACACTTGGTTAAAGAACTCAAATGGAGTTGCCAGACAGGGCCTGGCAACTGGTGATGAGACAAAGTGGTGGAAGAGGCCCTCACTGGTGACATAATGACATTGCTGGTGACATGCTGACATCATTCCAAATGTGCGCAGAAGTGACATCAGTGCATTTCAAGGAATGTTGAGGATGCCTTGGCATCTGAGTAAAACTATGTGGATTAACCACAGAGTTTTGTTGAAATGCCAGAGTGCCCCTGGCATCTCTCGGTGATGTGCAGGGTGGAATGGCATGCATAAACTCAAACCAGCATAGAATTTGCTTCATGAGCATACATCATCAAGATCAGCTCACTTTTACTAACATTTTTGCTAGTCATTATACAAAGCTTCTTCGCATCTTTATTATTCATAAAGCTGTAGCATATCCAAATTGATGTGATTAGCAGCATGCATTTTCTGGCTACTATATTATGTATTCTTCTCTCTCTACAGAGTAAAGGACTTCTCACCCACTTCGCTAAGGGGGTGGGGGGAAGCCACTCAGAGTAAAAGCACAAGCACTTTGCAAATGATAGCTAATAGCAGATTCTTATAATGAACATATATCTAAAATGTCTAGTCTTTAGCTTTAATGTAAGGTGTTTTATTTTTAATATTTTCTCAATGTTCATGTAATACCCACAGCAAGAAGGACTGAAAAGGGGGACAGACTCATTGCCTCAATTGCTGCTACTAAGTATCAGTAGCAGACCTACTGTGAAAAGATCTATGCATGACAACAGGAGAGGAAGGGGGCAAATATGACTGTTCTCTTTAAGTACTTGAAGGGCTGTCACTTAGAGGAGGGCAGGGAGCTGTTCCTGTTGGCAGTAGAGGAGATGACTCACAATAATGGGTTTAAATTAAGGGCAGGAAGATGGTAGTTGTGGATGGCTGGTGAGAGTTCTCTTCCAGCAACTCCTTCAGATACTCCAGATATTGTCTTCTTTTGATATTATTTTCCTGGGGATATTAGATATTCTAATTGCTGGACTTGCCTCCTGTGGTAGGTTGAAGGTATCTAATTTTGCATGCTGAAAACAGGGGGGGGGGGGGTTTGTATCAGGACCTCCTTTTCATATTAGGCCACACACCCCTGATGTAGCCAATCATCCAAGAGCTTACAGGGCTCTTAGTACAGGATCTATTGTAAGCTCCAGGAGGATTGGCTACATCAGCCTGCTATGGTGGGGAGGGCGGGATATAAATTAAATTAAAAAATCAGGGATGTGTGGCCTAATATGCAAATGAGTTCCTGCTACCAAAAAAGCCCTGGCTAAAAATAAATCTTAATGGGAATTGGAAAACACCCAAGAGATGCAGAAGAAATTTCCTCCTCTCCAGTGTCTAAATAGACAAAGATAGATTATTTTCTTTCTGAAAGGCTTGTTTATAATATTGGAATTTGTATGTCTAGGTTCTAAATTGTGTCTGCCTTGAATTGTATAATTTGTAATTTGGTCATACGGCATATTTTGTTATCCTATGCAATGTTATGCTACTCAATGGATCTTTGACCATATTAAATAGACTGACTACTACGGGTTGTTTATATCCTTCCTGTTTTGAACAAATACACAATTTTAACAGATAAGAAGAGGAGTGAATGGACAGAAAGAAATGAAGAGATGGAGGCTACAACAGAAATAAACAATGCCCCTTTAAAAAGCAATGGAAGCTGTTGTGATCATGAAGGGGAGTTAGATAACAATGTATTTGATTGCTATGATGGTTAAATGTATTTTGAGGCAACTAAAAGAAACTAATGAGAAGTCTGAAAAGTTTATGAAGATGATGACTGGGACAACTGAAGAGATTAAGCTTTGTTGTTGCCTTAGAGAATCCCAATATAACTTTGCTAATGTGCCAACTATAGCGGGGAACAAAGATCGATTTGCTGACTCCCCTCTCCTGTGTAAAAAGGATGGCGGAAATTCTAGATTTCAGCTGATTTTTCAACCCAATAAAATTTGCCTGATGATTTGCATATGCAGAGGCAAGCTACCTTTATGAAATACAAAACTCAAGATGCTAGGGAATGGGAAAGTCTTCTGGCTCCAGCCCCAAAGTCCCCAAGTATTTTCTGAGTTGGACTTGGCAACCCTAGATCAGTATTGTAACATGGACATATGGACATATGAAGCTGCCTTATACTGAATCAGACCCTTGGTCCATCAAAGTCAGAATTGTTTACTCAGACTGGCAGCAACTCTCCAGGGTCTCAAGCTGAGGTTTTTCACACCTATTTGCCTGAACCCTTTTTTGGAGATGCCAGGGACTGAACCTGGGACCTTCTGCTTACCAAGCAGATGCTCTACCACTGAGCCACCATCCCTCCCCATCCGGTCTTCCATGATAAGCAAGTTTTAATAAATAACTTTTGGGCTTTATTACTTGGGGGAATTTGAGGTTTCATTGTTTGATTTTTAATTTTGTACAGTAAATTGCCTCAAGCCATGAACAAAAGTAGGATATCAGTGGTTTAATAATAATAAAAACAAATGAGTCCCTTCTTATGCTCCAAGGGTTAACTCATCTATTGTTTTGCCAGAGAGTTCACTGATGAACATGAAAGAATATCTATTTCAGATTTATGAGTATTTTCTACACCTAAATATATATAACTGCAGCAAAATTTCAGCCAAAGATGTGATTCAACATTGTATGAGGGAAAATAAATCTAATCATTGTTGGTTGCTTTGACTACAGAAAACTGACACTAACATTCCAATACACCTACACTGCTACTGTTTGATAAATTTAGCTCAAACATGCTTATGCATACCTAGAATAATTTCTATTTTGTATAAAATGTTTTCCAAAAAAAGATCCTGGCATTTAAATAACTTCATTATTATTCATTGATAGGGTTTTTTTTTTACTGCTCCTCCTGTCAGACAAATGACATTTCTATTACAGTATTATAACAAAACACTTGCACACTTTAAATAAAGTCACCAAATTCCATTAGTCCACCCACTGTCAAGCCTATATCTCAATTTGCTCTTCACAATATGTCGGAATGATAATAGGCAATCTACGTCAACTGAACACATGAACGCAAAGGAAATTGTCATTTGCTTTCTTAAGCATTGTACACAGAAATATCTGAGGCTGTCAGTTGGAATACAGAGATTCAGTATATTGCCTAATGACATGTTGTTCATTTCTCTGATCAG
The DNA here is from genome assembly GCF_032191835.1 of Heteronotia binoei. Lineage (NCBI taxonomy): Eukaryota > Metazoa > Chordata > Lepidosauria > Squamata > Gekkonidae > Heteronotia > Heteronotia binoei. Next base: position 69,986,792 of record NC_083228.1, on the reverse strand, counting down.
AAGGGCAGGAGCTGAGTGAAATTCTTATTTCACCTGAGCTCCTGCACATTTGAAAGTCTGTTCTCATATTTTATGTAACCATCTGAATGACAGGCATCTAATTCAAGTACAGATCCAAGTCTAATTCAATACAGTACAGATCCAAGTCTAATTCAATAAATATCTGGGGACTTTGGGGGTGGAGCTAGGAGCAAGCATAATTGAACTTCAAAGGGAGTTCTGACCATCATATTTAAAGGGACCGCACACCTTTTGAATGCCTTCTCTCCATTGGCATTAATGAAGGATGGGGCACCTTCTTTTGGAGCTTAGAGAGGGTGTTTTGGGGAGAGGCACCAGATGCTATGCTGAAAATTTGGTGCTTCTGCCTCAAAAAACCAGCCCTCTCCAAGCCCCAAATAATCGCAGATCAATTATCCATTATATCCTATGGGAATTGGTCTCCATAGGGAATAATGAAGTGCTCAGCAGACATTTCCCTCCTCCCCACTTTCTGATGACCTTGAAGTGGAGGGGGATTGGCAACCCTAACTTATGCAAAGTTTTGGCTGAACATGTCTGTCATGAAAAGGCCTTCTGGCCTTGGCCTTTTCATGAGTCCTGAGCCCTAAATCAGGCTCTATGGCCTAGGGTGTATAAATCCTTAGCAGGTGGGGAGGGTCCCTTTAAGATTCAGGTTGCTAGGCAAAGTGCCTTTGACTCCCTTCAGATGCTGAGATATGTTAACTGGGCCTATGTGGAATTGGGGAAAATGTTACACCTGGCCTTGGTAGTAATCTCATGGAGCTGTCAAAATTTAAGATCTGTCAAGTCATCTGGTAATGAGATTGCAGTTCCCATTGGTAGTCTGAAATACCAATGGAGGCTAGGGATCCTATAACAAGGTACCATCGGAAGATTTGAGTGTAGAGGGGTGTAGAATGGAACATGATTGTTGCCGCGCTCTCTGGCCGGTCTCCAAAGATGACAAAGTGCTGTTGGATGAAGAGTTTAAGGCTATCATCCCACATGGTAAATTTCTGCCTGTCCAATTATTGTTTAGTTAGTTATTTGTATGATGTTTTTATTTTCTGTATTGTACCACCTTAATTATTGTTTTAACCTCTGATTGCTTTTTGTTACTTTAATAAAAAGCCTTAATCTTTTTCTAATGGTATTTCTGTGTGCTGTGCATTAGAGTTCTCTAGGGGTTCAATGACCTTAGACCATGGCTACATTCTGTCCAACTAGCTTTGGGTGGGGTTGCAGCCTGCAACTGGTCTATCTTGCAGGGCTGCTGGTTATACCCTTAGTAGAGCCAGGTGGGGCTTCTCCTCCCCCCCCCCCCCCCATGACAGACTACCATAGGCTGTGTTTCCCTAAATAGCTCCCTGACTGGGCTGGGTGTTGAAGGTCAAGGGCAGAAAAGCTGGAAAATAGATAAGAACTGCTTCCATAACTTCCCAGCATGGAGGTGCTAAATCTTAAAGGCAACCCTGTGAATAGCCAAGGGGGGGTGCTGGGGTGAGTCATAACAGTGTCAATTGCAGAAGGTATCTTCATGTGTGTGGACTAATGAAAACATGCATGTTTAATACATTTCTTTAAATTTATTCTCTGGCTTTGCTGCTATGTTTTCTATAAACCATACCTTTTCAATTAGTACACCCATGAAATGGTAAAAATGTGCCATCTTCATGCTAATTTCTTAAACAAACATTCAAAATAATAAACTCAACACTGCTGTGCATTTATGGGAGTTCAGAGCTCTGGGCCTTGCTTGATAAGTTCTTTTGACCTATGAGATGTTTTAGGCCCTGGAATCGTATATCATGACTGGCAGCTTTTTCTTCCCCCACTAAGAAATTTCCTTGTCCACTTCCTCCTTCTCAAGAAAATGTTTGTCCTAGTTCTTGATCCAAACAAATTTGTGTGTAGTGACAGGAGAGATTTGGGTTCTATCGAGGGGCTCCAAATAAGTAAAAATATGTACAGTATAAGCAAAGTCTTTATTCAGTTGATCATAAGTTCAAGACATTGACAACTTTACAGACAAAAGCATAAGCACATATAGGTTAGTTTTCCCTATGAAGCAAAAAATACAGGCTTTTTTGAGACTTCAGCTGAAAACACAGAGAACATTGCTGGCTTAGCACTGGGTCAAATGGTTCCCTCAGTTCTTTAAATTATTCTTTATTCTAAAATAGTGGGAATGTAGACAATAAAAAGGAAAGGAAAGAAAGGGATTATACAACATTATTGCATTTGCCAAAGACAATCATGCAGTATAGAATGTATAAACCAGAATATTTCCCCTTACACATCCCCTTCGTTATAATTTTTCAAAAAGTTTTTATTTAAAATACAATAGTTCTTATTTCTCTTGGGGTACAACTGTATTCAATATTTTAAGTTTAAGTTTCATACTTCATAACTAATCTGTTTTGCTACATTATTAGTTTCATTATTACTTTGAATTCAATATTACATATTTTCACCACTTCTACATATTTAATTACACTTCTATTTCATTACCATACATTTGCAGGGCTTTCTTTGTAGAAAAAGCCCAGCATGAACTCATTTGCATGTTAGGCCACATCCCTAACATGCTGTCTGCCTTTGTTGAGCTGGTGGCGGAGCTTGGGGTTCCTTTAGTGCCTGAGAAAACTGAAGGTCCGACCCAGAGGTTGACCTTTTTGGGGATTGAGATTGACACTATTGTGCAGTTGTCTAGGGTGCCTCTTCAGAAAATAGTGGAGCTGAGGGCTAGGATTTCTACTTTCCTTCTTAAAAGGAAGGTTACTTGGTTGGAGTTGCAGCAGCTAGTTGGGCATCTCAGCTTTGCTTGCAAAGTGGTTGCTCCTGGGAGGGCTTTTCTTAGAAGGCTGTGCGATGCCATGGCAGGGTTACGCTTGCCTCAGCATAGAACTAGGGTCACCTGCAGCATGAGGGATGATTTGAGGGTTTGGCAGGAATTTTTGGAGTCCTTTAATGGAGTCTCTTTTTGGAGGGACGACATGAAGCTCAAAGCTGAGCTCCAGGTCATGTCTGATGCTGCTGGATCTTTGGGTTTTGGAGTCTATTTCTGGGGACATTGGTGTGCGGATAGTTGGCCTGACTCCTGGGCACAGGTAGGAGTGAACCGAGATCTTACGTTTCTCGAGTTCTTTCCCATTTTAGTTGCGGTTTGGCTGAGGGGGAAGGTTATGGCCAATCACACCATTCATTTTTGGTGTGATAATATGGCAGTGGTCCACATCATTAATTCCCTTTCATCCAAATCTGGCCGGGTTATGAGATTGGTGAGGGCCTTCACTCTGCGCTGTTTGCGGCTTAACATTTTGTTTTTAGCTAAGCATGTTCCTGGGGTGAGTAACGGGGTGGCTGATGCTCTATCTTGTAAACAGATGGAGAGGTTTCGTTAGCTGGCCCCAGATGCCAACAGAGAGCCGGTGCCAATGCCCCAGGAGCTATGGCTGATTGGAGAGCCGAGGCCTGCAGAGCGATAGGTCTAGCCATTGCGCCCAGCACCAGGAAGTCTTATGAATGGGCTGTGCGGCAGTTTGAAGACTTTAGGGCTAAGGTAGGATATTGCAGAGTTTGGCCCCTCCCGGTGGAGCATTTGCTCCATTACTGTGTTTTGCTGCAAGGTAAGGGGTTGGCCGTGCGATCCATTAGGGGGTGCCTGTCTGCATTGGCTTTTGTCAGTAAGGCGCTGGGTTATAGGAAAGAAACAGCTGACTTTTGTATTCGAAGGGGTGGGCCAGAGAGGCCGGTCCCAGGGTTGATACGCGGAATCCTGTCTCGATTCTGCGGGGTTTGAAGAGGGTTTGGGACATGGAGTGTGCTTCATCATTTGAAGCATGTTTGTTTCACGCTGCATCTTTGTTAGTTTTTTGGGGGGCTCTTAGAGTAAGTGAGCTGGTGGCACAGTCTAGAAATGATGTTTCTGTTAAGGCTCTGTTGTTAAGGGATCTGCAGCTATTTGTGGGTAAGGCAGTCATCACTGTCTGTCGCTCTAAGACGGATCAGTTGCAGAAGGGTACGGTGCTCAAGTTGGGTAGTTGTTCAGAGCTTGAGCTGTGTCCAGTTACTGTGTTGGCTGCTTATTTGGCAGTTAGGGAGCCCATGGAGGGGGTTTTGTTTATACATTCAAATGGTTGCCCGTTGACGAAGCATCAGTTTTGGGCAGTAACATCACGGGCTTTGGGTGAGTTGAGGTTGTCTGGGGTGCGGTTTGGGACCCACTCCTTTAGAATTGGGGCAGCCTCAACAGCGGCTGTCATGGGGTATCATTCCACTTCCATTCAGAGATTGGGCAGGTGGCGTTCCTCAGCCTATAAGGCCTACGTGCGACCTTTTATTAGGCCGTGAGTGACTTGGTGTCTGTTTATTGTTGGTTCTGTTCTTGTTTAACTGTTTTTTTCTCTTTAGATGATGCTGTTCCTGGCCAGAGGAGCCGAGTTCTTGTATGCGGCCATAGCCACATGTTTTGGGCTGCTCATCAGGCTCGGAGAACTGCAGTTGGCTCTCAGCTGGGACTCAGCCAGCATGTGTGTATCAAATGGCGGGGGCACCAGGGCCTTCAGTGGCCGGGCCTACTGCCGTGGTTGTTTAAAGATAGTGTGGGTCCTCCTCCTCAGGTTTTAATTGTTCACCTGGGAGGTAACGATCTGGGACTCTTAAAGAGCAAGACCTAGTTTGGCAGGCCTGGGATGATTTCCAGCACATTCGGGAGCGATGGCCTGGGACCACCATTATTTGGTCAGCCATGTAGGGTGACCATAATGTCTGAAGGCCAGCCAGGGACACGTTGGGGGGGGGGAAGGTAGGGGTGCAGGAAGTGACGTCACTTCCGGTGACGTCATGCCACCACAGGAAACAGGAAGTGACATCACTTCCTGTGACATCATTTCCCCGCGTCACCTGCCGGAAATGGGAAGTGACATCACTTCCTGTGACATCATTTCCCCCAAATGACATCATTTCCCCCAAATGCCACTGCCGGAAACAGGAAGTGACTTCACAGCACTTCCTGTGACATCCCCAAAAATCCCCCAAATATCACCGCCGGAAACAATTTTGTTCTGAAATCCTGTATATACTTCATCAGTATATGGGATAAGGCACTTTCTCAACTGTGCTGCATAATGCAGCCTATTTATTTTGTCCTGTTTGCTCTGTTGGCTCTATTTGCGCCACCTTCATCACTTTCGGGGTGTGGATCCCCCAGTGGGGTGGTCTCGTGACTCCCTCCGCCGGCTGTTTCTGATAGCCCTGCGCCCCCTCTTTCATTTGATATGTGTCCCGTGCGGGTGCCACCCTCCCGCCAGGAGATGCCGCAAAATGAGCCCCCTTGAGGCTTATGGCGGCAGGGCTCGGGGGAAGCGAGCTAGACTGCTGTTCTTTTGAGGGGTTATAGAGTGTTTCGAGCCCGTCCCTGTGGCATCGGTCCCATCGTTGTGGGGCCCAGGGGGCCGGCGCAGCGGCACGCCGAAGCAGCCTGTCACTAATAACACAGGTCGAGATGCAGGACAGGAACCCGGAAGTGACCGACAGGCTGCTTCAGCGTGCCGCTGCGCCGGCCCCCTGGGCCCCACAACGATGGGACCGATGCCACAGGGACGGGCTCGAAACACTCTATAACCCCTCAAAAGAACAGCAGTCTAGCTCGCTTCCCCCGAGCCCTGCCGCCATAAGCCTCAAGGGGGCTCATTTTGCGGCATCTCCCGGCGGGAGGGTGGCACCCGCACGGGACACATATCAAATGAAAGAGGGGGCGCAGGGCTATCAGAAACAGCCAGCGGAGGGAGTCACGAGACCACTCCACTGGGGGATCCACACCCCGAAAGTGATGAAGGTGGCGCAGACAGAGCCAACAGAGCCAACAGGACAAAATAAATAGGCTGCATTATGCAGCACAGTTGAGAAAGTGCCTTATCCCATATACTGATGAAGTAAATACAGGATCTGAGAACAAAATTGCACCAGAAGACACAAACACAAAGCTCCCTTACACTGAATCAGTGCTTGGGTCCACCAAAGTCAGTATTATCTACTCCAGTCACAAACACAAAGCTCCCTTACACTGAATCAGTGCTTGGGTCCACCAAAGTCAGTATTGTCACATAAGAACATAAGAGAAGCCCTGTTGGATCAGGCCAGTGGCCCATCCAGTCCAACACTCTGCGTCACATAAGAACATAAGAGAAGCCCTGTTGCATCAGGCCAGTGGCCCCTCCAGTCCAACACTCTGTGTAACATAAGAATATAAGAGAAGCCCTGTTGCATCAGGCCAGTGGCCCCTCCAGTCCAACACTCTGTGCCACATAAAAATATAAGAGAAGCCCTGTTGCATCAGACCAATGGCCCCTCCAGTCCAACACTCTGTGCCACATAAAAATATAAGAGAAGCCCTGTTGCATCAGACCAATGGCTCATCCACTCCACCACTCTGGTCACATAAGAACATAAGAGAAGCCCTGTTAGATCAGGCCAGTGGCCCCTCCAGTCCAACACTCTGTGTCACATAAGAACATAAGAGAAGCCCTGTTAGATCAGGCCAGTGGCCCCTCCAGTCCAACACTCTGTGTCACATAAGAACATAAGAGAAGCCCTGTTGGATCAGGCCAGTGGCCCCTCCAGTCCAACACTCTGTGTCACATAAAAATATAAGAGAAGCCCTGTTGCATCAGGCCAGTGGCCCCTCCAGTCCAACACTCTGTGTCACATAAGAACATAAGAGAAGCCCTGTTGGATCAGGCCAGTGGCCCCTCCAGTCCAACACTCTGTGTCACATAAGAACATAAGGAGGGAAGGAAGGGAGGAGGAAGGGAAGGGAAGGGAAGGGAAGGGAAGGGAAGGGAAGGGAGGAAGGGAGGAAGGAAGGAAGGAAGGAAGGAAGGAAGGAAGGAAGGAAGGAAGGAAGGAAGGAAGGAAGGAAGGAAGGAAGGAAGGAAGGAAGGAAGGAAGGAAGGAAGGAAGGAAGGAAGGAAGGAAGGAAGGAAGGGGGAGGGGGGGAGGGAGGGAAGGAAGGGGGGAGGGAGGGAGGGAAGGAAGGAAGGGGGAGGGATGGAGGGAAGGAAGGGGGGAGGGAGGGAGGGAAGGAAGGGAAGGAAGGAAGGGAGGAGGGAGGGAAGGAAGGAAGGGAAGGGAGTGAGGGAAGAAAGGGAGGGAAGGAAGGAAGAAAGGAAGGAAGGGAGGAGGGAGGGAAGGAAGGAAGGGAAGGGAGTGAGGGAAGGAAGGAAGGAAGGAAGGAAGGAAGGAAGGAAGGAAGGAAGGGAGGAAGGAAGGAAGGAAGGAAGGGAGGGAGGGAGGGAAGAAAGGAAGGCCGCCCCCCGCCCCCCCCCGCTTTCAGCCCCCTTACCTGCTTCCAGGGCGGCGGAGAGTCCAGCGGCGGCGGCGAGTCCTGCGGCGGCGGCCTCGCGGCGAGGGAGGGAGGGAGCTGCCGGCGCTGGCCTCTGGAGGCCTCCAGGGACCAGCGCCGGCTGCTCTGCGGCCTCTCTGCGGCCTCCGCTGGTCCCTGGAGGCCCTCCAGAGACTCTGGAGGGCCTCCAGGGACCAGCGGAGGCCGCGGGGAGGCCTTCGCTGGTCGGCGCTGGTCACGGAAGGCCTTCCAGAGGCTCTGGAAGGCCTTCCGGGACCAGCGCCGGGTGCTCCGCGGCGTCCCCGCGGCCTCCGCTGGTCCCTGGAGGTCCTCCAGAGACTCTGGAGGGCCTCCAGGGACCAGCGGAGGCCGCGGGGAGGCCTTCGCTGGTCCCGGAAGGCCTTCCAGAGGCTCTGGAAGGCCTTCCGGGACCAGCGCCGGGTGCTCCGCGGCGTCCCCGCGGCCTCCGCTGGTCCCTGGAGGCCCTCCAGAGACTCTGGAGGGCCTCCAGGGACCAGCGGAGGCCGCGGGGAGGCCTTCGCTGGTCCCGGAAGGCCTTCCAGAGGCTCTGGAAGGCCTTCCGGGACCAGCACCCGGTGCTCCGCGGCGTCCCCGCGGCCTCCGCTGGTCCCTGGAGGCCCTCCAGAGACTCTGGAGGGCTTCCAGCGACCAGCGGAGGCCACGGAGAGGCCTCCGCCACCGCTGCCGGCCCCGCGTGCGGGCGGGGAAGGCGGCGAGTGAGGGAGGGAGCGTCCCTGCGCGTGCGCAGGGACGCTCCCTCCCTCACTCGCCGCCTTCCCCGCCGGCGCCCGCTGCCCACCGCCTCCGGGGCTGGCTAAACCGGGACCTTTAATGGTCCCGGTATAGGCAGCCCGGGAGCCGGGATTGGGTGGCCAGAACCGGGAATGCCCCGGGAGACTGGGACGGTCTGGCCACCCTACAGCCATGCTGCCCCGCCTGGTGTGGCGTTGTGCTTGGGACCCTGCAGCTATAGAAAGGGCCCGGTATAAGGCTAATAAGGAGATCAGGAAGGTGCTGGAAAAGGGGTTGGGCCACTATTTGCTCCATCTGGACATTTTGTTGAAATTTCCTGACCTCTACAGAGGGGATGGGGTCCATCTCTCGGAAAAGGGTAATATGCTTTTCCTGAGAAATTTGCAGCAAGCGTTGCGGGTGGCTTTGGGCCTCCCGGTGGGCGCTAAGCCCTAAGTAGAGACTTGGCCTTAGTAGTGGCAGGTTTTGGGGGTTTAGGGCACTTTGCGGCTAGGGGAGGTCTGTGAAGCATCCCCCTTTTGGGGAACTTGGGGTCTGGCATGATCAACCTTGGGGTTTGAAGACCCGGGTTTGGAGAATGCAGACTGTCCGGGAGGCTCGGCTAGAGGGTGCCTTTCTGTCCAGACGTGCGTCTGGGTTTGGGCCCTCTGGTGCATGCCTCCCTACTGGGCCTGCCTGGAGGGACCCAGCTGGGGGGCTGGGTCTCTCGCCCGTTAATGGCAGGGGAGCGGTCGCGGTGACCCCTAGCCCTGGCCAGGTTGCTGGTGGGGCACCCTTGCTGTTTATTAGAATATTGAATAAAGTGGCCCAATTTTATACCAATACTCTGTGTCTGACTCTTTATTCTGTCCTTGGGGAGCAATCAGCATCCCAGCACAATGATGTCACCTGGCACCAGTTGTTTTTAATCTTTCTTCATAATTAAAACCAATGATTACAGAAACATACAGTTAAGCAAGAGTATACCTAATAACTGAGCACATGATTAATTTATTTCCCGATGATCAGAGGTCCCCAATCTGGTGTCTGTGGACACTGTGGTGCCTGCAAACACCTCTCCTCGAGCCCACAAAGTGTTTTTAAAAAGTGTTTTTTTGCCTAGCAAAGTGTTTTTAAAAAGTGGACTCTTGCCTAGCAGAACTTCTGGCCAGTGGAGATATGATTGGCTGTGTGGATTAAAATCATGTTGTTGGTTTTTTCCAGAGGCAGCTGTCTCCACACCATTGGTTTTATTCTCTCTCACTTCTTTCCGGCAATATACATTTTAATTATCCCTCTTCTCTCTGCACTTTGGCTTCATTTGTATCATTGGTTCTGCCTCCTACAACAGCCATTTTATGGCTGGCTCAGTGTTCTACAGCAGTCTTTTTGTGGCTGTGCCTATCACCCTGTGTCAGAATTCTAAAGATGCCCATGTGATCAAAAAGGTTTAGAACCCCTGCCTGACCTATGATGGTTAGCTAAGTACTAAAATATTCATAAAATTACCATCTGTTTCTGACCTCTAAGAATTTTAAAGGATGTCCCTAAAAACAAAAGCTTTCCCCCTTTAAAAAAAAATCATAACGGATCCCTTCTACCTGTTGGAAATTTTCAGGAAGAGCTAGTATCTTCAGTGGGCCTCCATTAACAGCCAAACTGCACCATACATTTGGCCATGGGGCAGGTGACCAGGTTCATTTTCCCCACAACCACATGACAACTGTGGTGAATTTATTCCCCAAATGCCACACAGCCCATTTGGATCAGGACTATGCCAGTAGGAAAGGAAGGGCTCCAGCCTTTCCCCAAACACATTTTTATCAGCCCAAATGATCCCAGAGTGCTTTTTGCCCCATTGTTGGACTGCACATGAAGTATTTTGGGCAAGTGCCTATTGTAGGAGGCAGAGCCAACCATAAAGTTTTTAGTGCAAGTCCTAGAGTGTCCCCAGCATGATGTCCCCAGCACGATGGCATCACTTCTGGGTGACATCATCGCACCAAAGACAGTGCATGCCGATGGGGCTTTTTGGGAGTGGGGATCTCCCCAGCAGCCTGTTTCTGCCAGCAGGTTGGGGCCCTCCCAGGCAGGGGATTCCCCCGCCCCTGGTGGGAGCTTGGCAGCCCAATCTCCCACACACCCCTTCCTGCCCTCCTTCTCATGATCTGCCTAATTCACAGAATCAGCATTGCAGTCAGATGGCCATCTAGCCTCTGTTTATAAACCTCCAAGGAAGGAGAGCCAATCACCTCCTGAGGAAGCCGGTTCCACTGAGGAACTGCTCTAACTGTCAGGAAGTTCTTCCTAATGTTTAGCAAAAAACTCTTCTGATTTAATTTCAACCCACACGTTCTGGTCTGACCTTCTGGGGCAACAGACAACAATTCTGCACCATCCTCTATATGACAGCCCTTCATGTACTTGAAGATGGTGATCATGTCACCTTTCCTCTCCTCAACATACCCAGCTCCTTCAGCCTTTCCTCGAAGAACCTGGTCTCCAGACCCCTCACATTCTTCATTGCCCTCCTCTGTACATGTTCCAGCATATCTATACCCTTCTTTAATTGTGGTACCCAAAACTGAACACAATATTCTAGGTGAGATCTAACCAGAGCAGAGTAAAGCAATACCATTATTTCACTTGATCTGGACACTACTTCTGTTGATACAGCCCAAAATTGAATTTGACTTTTTAGCTACTGCATCACACCACTGACTCATGTTCAGCGCATTATCCACTAAGACCCCTAGATCCTTTTCACACATACTACCGCCTAGGGCCTTTTTTGTAGAAAAAGCCCAGCAGGAACTCATTTACATATTAGACCACACCCCCTGATGCTAAACCAGCTGGAATTGCATTCCTATGTGTTCCTGCTCAAAAAAAGCCCTGCTACTGCCAACAAGTCTCTCCCATCCTATAATTATGCATTTGATTTTTCCTACCTAAATGCAGAACTTTATATTTACCCCCATTAAAATTCATTTTATTTGTCTTAGCCTAGTTTTACATCCTGTCAAGATCATCCTGTATTCTGTCTCTGTCTTCTACTGTATTTGCAACACCTCCCAATTTAGTATCATCTGCAAATTTAATAAGCATTTCCTCTGTTCCTTCAAGCATTCCCTCTCTTCCTTCAATGTAGATGTAGTAGTTGAGCTATTATTAAAACCTGAAATGTAGATCATGCCCTCGTGGTGTATAGCAGCTTTCATAATAATAATATCCCTGGGTTTAGCAGAGTTAGTTTCCATGCTGTGAACACACTGACAGATAAAGAGCAATGCTGAACAGGTAAATGCTCAACCAAAAAACCAAAGGCCTCATGTTTATCACTCAAAAATGTTCGGCATAAATACACATCTAGCTTTTCCAGGTCTTTTCCAACCAGCAGTTTTCATTAACTGGCTATTTCTACATTTAGATCTTAAACTTTCCCCTTAACGTTAATTCAGATACTGTCCCCAACCTGTCCTAATATATACAACTTTTGCTTCAAAGACAGGCTGCTTTGCAGAGATCAGAAAATTTCTTTTACAATGTTCAGAGACTAGTTCAAGGGTATCATTTGTTAGATGTCCTTATAATACCTACAGCCCTTGAAATTAGTCTTCTCAAAAGAAATTGTCTTAAAGATGATTGCCTCACCAACCTCACAGATAAATTCCATTTGGATTCAAAAGGTAGGGTGGATCATTAAAATCAGCCAGACATATTGTTTGGAACTTATGCAGAATCCATGGGTAAAAAAGAGCTACACATACACCATAAATGAGGGCAGTGTAAAAGAACACTGTTCTGTGTGGAAAGCAATCAGGTAAAGATATCCTAATATCAGTTTTAAAGCAAAATGTCATTCAATCCTCATTTGAATGCCAGGCTAATCTCCTTATTGTAGGCCTGGTCTTTGATTAAATGAACCTTTTTAAAACTTTCTGTTTCATTGTGCATGACAAAACAGATTGTTTCAGATGGACAGATGCTTGCATTAGTGCAACACTGTGAGTCATGATGCTGCACTGATGCAACAAAGCACTGAGAATGTTGCACCAGTACAAACATTCAAGCCTGCTTTCAGTTACAACCTAAATTAGTCTAGCAGGTTCTTCATCCCATTGGGGTGATGAGCTGGGATTCTACTGATGCTATGGAATCATAAAGTTTGTGTCGGAAGTGATGCCACACCATTGGAGTGACAGCATTTTAAATTTCCCTGCCCCTTCAAGCCCCAACTGATTACCAGCAGTTGGTGAGAACATCTCTCTCTCACACACACACACACACCCCGACAGGCAACACTATCAGCCCACGTTGTTCAAGTCAGTTTCCCTGGAGAGTAGAGCAACTAGTCTTCTTGAAGGTCAACTTGCTACTCTTCAGCTACCCAGTTCTAGACTTTGAAACTGAAGTGAGAACATGCTTGTGCCTGTCAGGGAAAAAATGCTCTTCCCAAAACCTGAAAATCAGGAGTAAGAAGAAACATCAGGGAAGTTTTCCAATTTGATTGGCACTAATTCCAAATTGTGTTCTTTTAAAAAAAAGTTTTAAAACCATCAACTGAACCCTAGTTGCTGTGTGGCACAGGTAATGTTGGTGGGGATCAGAGCACAATTCTGTACCCCCTCCCCCCAAAAAAGTATAATGCCAAAAATGTTCTCATAAAAATTCCTGCAAATAGCTCTGGAAGAAAGATATTAGTAGAGTAGATTAGCATCTCAAATACATTAGGCAGAAACTGCAAAAGAACCTAAAATGAAACTCATAGACTCATAGAGTTGGAAGGGACCTCCAGGGTCATCTAGTCCAACCCCCTGCATAATGCAGGAAACCCACAAATAACTACCCCAAATTCACAGGAACTTCATCGCTGTCAGATTGCCATCTAGCCTCTGTTTTAAAAAGCTTCCAAGGAAGGAGAGCTCACCAACTCCCGAGGAAGCCTGTTCCACTGAGGAATCGCTCTAGCGGTCAGGAAGTTCTTCCTAATGTTGAGCTGGAAACTCTTGATTTAATTTCAATTACCCATTGGTTCTGGTCCTACCTTCTGGGTCCACAGAAAACAATTCCACACCATCCTCTATATGACAGCCTTTCAAGTACTTGAAGATGGTGATCATATCACCTCTCAGCCGCCTCCTCTCCAAGCTAAACATCCCCAGCTCCTTCAACCTTTCCTCATAATATTTGGTCTCCAGACCCCTCACCATCTTCGTAGCCCTCCTCTAGACCCGTTCCAGCTGGTCTATATCCTTCTTAAAATGTGGTGCCCAAAACGGAATGCAATACTCCAGGTGAGGTCTTACTAGTGCAGAGTAAAGCGATACTATTACATCACGTGATCTAGACACTATACTTCTGTTGATACAGCCCAAAATTGCATTTGTCCTTTTAGCCACTGCATCACACTGTTGTCTCTTGTTCAGTGTATGATCCACTAAGACTCCTAGATCCTTTTCACACATACTACTGCTAAGACAAGTCTCCCCCATCCTATAACTATGCATGGAATTTTTCCTACCTAAATGCAGAACTTTACATGTATCCCTGTTAAAATTCATTTTATTGGTTTTAGCCCAGTTTTCCAGCCTGTCAAGGTCATCCTGTATCCTGTTTCTGTCTTCCACTGTATTTGCAACCCCTCCCAATTTAGTATCATCGGCAAATTTAATAAGCATTCCCTCTATCCCTTCATCCAAATCATTTATAAAGATGTTGTGTGCTATATTGCTATTGTATTTCATCTTTTCAGGGATGGGAGGAAACAAGTGCACAAATGAAGAAGGCAGCTGAAGCTCTTGAGATTCCTGCAGTGATGGCATAAGCTACAGAGAGTAGAGAGAGAACCTGGATGGCCAAACCCATTGGCTTCTACTTTCCAAAGCCTTCCTTGGGAATGTGAATGTGTGTGTGTGTGTGTGAGTATTAGTATCAGTGTCTTGCCAGGTCTGACTGGTTTCCTTGGCACTGGCTTCCAGGTTGGTTTGGCTTGGCTTCTTTGTTTTGACACTGATTCTGTTGGGATTGTCACATTGGATCAGAGTTCTGTTTGGTTTCTATAGTATAAGTTCTGTTGGGCTTCCAACACTGTCTCTTGCATCATTTCTTGTGCCTTGGATTCTCTAGTTTGACATTGCATGTGTTGGACTTGCCACACTAGCTTGTGGTTCGTTGGACTAATGTTGATTCTGGTGGGCTTGCATTTGAAAGCTTTTGGTCAGTGGTTGTTCTTGTTTGTTTGGCTGTTGGTTTCTCTGCCATGGAGAAAGCATAGGATTGCTGGGGATACCTTGTTTAGGGGCCTGTAGAATTGGACCCAGAATCTAAATCACTTAAATCTTAGAAGGTCATTAGTGGATACGCAGGACTAGGTTCCCTGCAATTTCAGTGTCATTTTGTTGGTTCCTCCAACCCCTCCCCCCCCCAAAAAAAGGTCATGGGGGGTTGGAGGAATTTTTCTTTTCATAGTTTCATCAGGTACATATTCCCTAATCCTTTCTTGCAGTAGATGTCCCAACAGAGGAAGAAGAATAGGAATTGTGCTTTTAAGAATAAGAAACTGGCATAAACCATATGATCATGTTGGCACAACCTGTTTCAGGTTTCTTAACCAGAGCCAAAATACATCTGATCCATTTTTAAGGTACCCCAATCTAGAATAACTGTTTATCCAGCAACAATAAGAGTGTCTTCACAGCCAGTATCTTGTCCTTGTTTTCTGTTTCTGTAAATTAAAATTAAACAAACTTACAAAAACTAAGAAACATTACCCCTTCCAGAAAAGAACAATTTAAAATCACTTGTCACAATTATATGGCTTACTCTTAGAAAGACATTCCTTATGCAGTTGAATGCATTCCCTAAGCACTCATGTGTTAAAGAGTTCATTTTTTGCCAATTCTCTGCCACCAATTCTTGCTATATATCATTCTAATGGCTACATTTGGGCCCCCAAAATGATAGAATAATCAGCAATCTATTAGATTTCCAATTGATGTAAATAGTCAAAATATCATGCAAGCTTGGTGGGTGGCTAATAAGGTTTCCATTTGGGAGCTGAAAGGCAGGTGGCACCCTACCCAACACCATCTATCACAGGGATTTGACATAATCTGATCTTCTCAATCATTCATGCAGATCACAATTTAGTGCCAGAAAAATCATAGCGGAAGGATGACATGGGAACACATTATAAAGCACTTTGATTTCTACAGGTACTATGCAATTCCAGTGCAATTTCACTCCTAATTTAAAATTGTATAATACTTATTTAGATCAAAATGTTAATCTGTTAGTCTGTCTGTAGCAGTAGAAAAGAGCAAGAGTCCAGTAGCACCTTAATGCCTAACAATATTTGTGGAAGGCTATGAGCTTTTGTGAGTTGCTAGAAGTGAGCAGTGACTCATGAAAGCTCATACACTACCACAATTTTTGTTAGTCTTTAAGGTGTTACTAGACAACAGATAACTGGCCATCCCTTATTAAACAAACTGTTGATAAATACTATAAATACCTTTTTAATTCTTTTAGCATAACTGCACAGTGATGTTACTGATAGGACAATGGGTTGGATTCCATGATACATCAGTGAAAAGTATTGATAGCCATGTGTCTTAATGGCTGTTTCCTCCTCCAGCAGTCATTTCCAACTCCAGGAAAGCTTATTACCACGGTCAATGGAGTAAATGCCACATGGAACAAAATGCTATGGATGGAAGGGGAACAGGGATAAAATTGTTCCCTTTGTTCCCTTACATGAGAGGGATACTGCTGATGGAAAGAGGCATAAGGGATTATTTTGCTCTACTCCCCATGCCCAGCTCATATGTTTATATCCATGACCCAGGAATAAACTTTCCTGAAGTTGGAAGTGGCTGATGAAGGGAGAAAGAAGGTAAAGTCAGAGGTCCTTCCATTAGGTCCAGCCTTATAGTTATTTAGTAAGATCTGGAATTTAGCTACTAAGGGTAAAGTTTGAACAATCACACAGAAATATTTCAAACATGCAGTTTTGAGAACTGTCCTATAATATCAGAAAACTCAGCTGATCTCTGATCTGATCCTAATCCTGCCTGAGATTTCCCATAAACTATTGTCCAAGATACTGTCAAATTTCACTGAGAGCGGAAGGGGGAGTGGTATGCCAAGCCAATCTCAGGGACCATAGAGATCTCATGATGCCACAAGCATTTGCCAGAATATCAAAGCTCAAATGCTGGAATTGGATTACTGTTAAGGAGGGAATTAACAGAATCTGCTCTATTCAGAAATTAGGAGTAATCACTGGTTTGGGCCATTAATGTGATTTTCTGGAATAGTCACACAAATCCAAGATTTTTTCATCTGATCACTATTCAGGGGCCCATTGACAAAAATAAAAGGAAAAAGAAAAGAAAAAATACACCCTACATTAAAACTTTAAATTATTTTCAAATCTTAGTAAACCTACACAAATGAATAGATGGGCTGATGTTTTTGTCCACTTGGAAGTTTATATTTTGAGTTAAATCATGATATTAATGTATACATCAATTGATTAAAAATCTAAGAGCATATACTTTTTTCAATTATTTCTGTCGAATCCAGTTGATTCATGAAATCTCATATAGCAGAGCCATCTTTTAAACATTATTAAACATTGTGTTACACAGATTTTCCATGTATCTAACATTTAGTACATCAACTAGAGAAACATTTGAGTCTTTTATGTCATTAGTAGTATATTTACTACAATATATCTGGGGAATCAATTGGGTTATAAAGCAGTCTATTTATAGCTACTCCTGGAATATGGAGTAGTAATTTGTTCCCTTGACATCTAACCTGAGGTCAGTTCCAGCAGTGGAAGATGGATTTTTACAGGAAACAAAATGAAAGCATACAGCAGAAGATTAATATAGTTTTTTGAGGCCTGAAGAAAAAAAAAGTGCTAGAGAAAAATGGTCAAGAACACACATTATGTATCAAGAATATAGTGTGCAGTGGCCAAGGTGAAGTGCTCAAGCAGTCTATTAGCGAATTGATACACTGGTGTTTCTGTGTCATAGAGTTATAGCCCGATGTTTTTGAAATGAGCGGTGCCATGTTTCTAAAAATGATTTTTGTAACTCAATGCCTACAACAGATCAAATGGTGTCTTATTCTTATGCCGTCAGAACATAATGGAACACAAGTAAAAGTGGGCAGAGATACCATGGCAGAAATAAATGGTGTCTGACAAAATTCACTTACCATTTGGCTATAATTTACAATACAGTTTTCAATGCTCTAAAGCAAGACTTTTCCATAGTATTTGTGTAAAAAAGGAACCTAAGCATTCCAGTATTTCAGTAAAAGACTCTCACAAAGTTCTGATCATGTTACTTTGCAAGAATTGTCACACATTATGACCTTGCCTACCCTTTCTAAAACTAAAACCACTAGACACTATCAGTGCAATCCTATGCAGCATTACTCCAGCCTACGGTTGCTGACTAAAGCTACTTCAGTGGACTTAGACTGGAGTAAGTTTGCACAGGATTTTACTGAAAGAATTTTTGCCATATAACATGAACATGAAATACACACATGCCCTGGGGAAAAGGACTGGGCTTCTGCTCTGAGTTTGTTAAAGATACATGAACACAGTTCTGTATGCAAAGACCTGTTATTATTTAGAATCCTGTTTGGGGTGGCTTACGATTAAAAATCACAGTATAATATAAAAACAAGTCATTAAAAGCCATTTGCACTCAGTAAGAAGTGTATGCTGTTGTGCTCAAATACAAAGTATTCATACAAATAATATTATTTTTATTTTGCAAGCTGCCTTGGACAGTTTCTTGGAGAGGCAGCAGAAAAATGTTCTAAATAAATAAGACTGGTCTTTACCAGCCCCTCCCCCTGGAAAATTGATAAGTTGTGTAATTAACCTTTTTTGTAACTGTTGTTGGTCCCAACTGAGAAGGTGGAGATGGCTCCTGGATTTTTGAAATAGGACAATGCAAATATTAATCTACGGAAGACAAGATATGCTGTTTCACACCTCTGGAGCAATGTTTTCCACCCATTGTGATGAATCCTTGGGTATATAAGGCACCTTAACTTTCATACTATCTCCCCCCTCCCCCTCCCCTGTCCGCCTTTTGAAATTTATGGTTACCATTTAGGGTGATTTCAATTTCCATTAATAATATGTTCAACTGCTGTACATTTAAGGGAATTTAATCATGTCTTGGTGACAGGTTTAGCTTAAAGCTGGAGCTTCACTTGGAACTATCAAGTAAATTTTGCTTGAAAAGGTCAGTTTAACATTTCACAGTAGGGTCTATTCCAGACAAATTAGATTTTGCTCCACTCCTCTTGAGTGAAAACATACTCTATGCGTCAGATAAAACAGTGCTGTCAATTCAAAGGCAGCAGCAGTTTGTGATTGCAGAGACAACTTGCAGCACCTGAAAAGATGTGTTCCTTCTTGCATAGCACCCTCTGCTCATTTTAAGATCTAAAAGCTAGGAGCTTGATGGCAAATTATTATTAGTCCAAGTAGCTGCAATATTACAGAACTGTACTGGTTTCTGGATTGTCTCTATCATTTCTATGTAAAAATAACATGAGGCTTACATTGACAAGAACTGAGCAACTATCCCCTTGTAGCTAAAGACAAAAGATACTGCACACCAAAAAGCAAAATGTACCTAAAACTGTGCTAATAAAAACATCATATTCTGTAGAGAAGGTATAGAGTAAAGCACTTTCATGAAAATGCTAGTGTTTAGAAATCCAGATCTCCAAAGGCAAACTACAGTGCTGCTGGCTCCTAAAAGTTGACCATTGCTTGATAATGCTGGCTCCTTTTTAATGTTTAAACCTTAAGTAGAAAAGACAAATTGTTTTGGTCCATCCCTCCACCTTCACTGTGAGCCATATAGTTGCCAACCTCCAGGTAGCACCTGGAGATCTCTTGAAATTAGTTGGTTTCCAGACAACCAAGATCAGTTCCCATAGAGAGAAATGGCTGCGTTGGGTGGACTCTATGACACTATACTTTCCTGAGGTCCCTCCCCTCCCCAAACCCTGCTCTCCCCACACTCCACCAAGAGATGGCAAACCCTATTAATAAGACTCCTGTGAGTATTCTTTTCCATCCTGTACAATCAGACAATAGGGACTGGGATACTAATGAGTAAATTAAAATTTAATTTAAAAATCCGGAATGTAATGTGTATGTCAGCAGAAATTGGGGTTGCCAGAGCCCCTGTGGTGGCAGGGGTTCCCCACAGGCAGGCCCCACTGCCCCACCACCAATCAGCTGGCCGGCAGAGGAGAACTTAACAGGAAAAAGAGTGAGGCCAGGCAATGTTGTAGTGACCTGTCTATGTCACTTCCAGCATGAGCCGGCACCACAGGAGAATGTTCTGGTATTTGGAAAAAACTCTATAGTAGAAACCAAATTTACTGTAGAGTTTTTTGTCCAAATACCAAACCATAGCCCTGCCATCACTGCATGATGACATCATTTCCAGGACTCCTTCTAACTCCCAGTAAGTCTCTCCCATCCTCTGCTGGTTGCAAGGAGAGACCTGGCAACCTTAACAGGAATGTGTCAAGCATACAGCCACTTGAATAGAAAGTCTAATACTGAGAAAAAAGTCTCTCCTTGAGCCATTCTTGTCCGTTGGTCATAGCTTCTATTTTCATTTCCAGAAAGAGATACCAATTCACATTTTGTACTACAAAGGAAGCTTATCTTGCTGCTGTACACAGTACATCTTGCCAACAAAACAGACCGAAGTATGTGAAATAACTGGTTGTTGCTATGAAAGTATAAATGACAGGTCAAATAAATAACAGGGATCTACCGGAGTGAAATCTAAGTACCTGTAATGATCTTTCTTACACAAATATAGATTTCAGAATGAATAAATTATATAAATAGAGTACAGGTCCCTTTGACTGCAGTCTGTCTAACATCACCTTTCATTATAAAAACAGAAATGTCTTTTCAGTCTGCACAATTTGAATCTACACCCACACTTGTCGTTTGAATGCAACTAATTTGCATATAAAATTTAGCCTTTTCCCCCTTGTTTGGAGAATTGAAAGCATTGAAACGATGCAGTCTTTTTTGTGAAATATAGTAGAGTGGATTATATTTAGAGATGAACTATCATTTTGTTCAACTATAAGCATAGAAATGGGGTGGGTGTGATTCTTACCTGGGTAAGGCAAAAGAGGTCAGAAGTTCAGTGTTAAAAAGTGGAGAATTCTCTGAGCTCCCTAGCAGTAAATCAAAAGGGAAGCACTTTAAATAACTCTGATCAGAAGTGAGTGATGGGGGCTGTTTCTGACCAGAACTATAGCAAGCGCAAGGCAATTGCAAAATATATAATTTCTTAAACTTCATAAAATGCCCTATCTCAGCTCGCGCTAGCCTCTGGGTGATGTATAACAGACATTAAAACAATATATTAGTTAAAAACAGCACTATGGATTAATGTAAATTAGAGAGAGAGAGAGATGCATACACACACATTACTACCCTAAGCTGCCATGCCCAAGGGCACATTTCTATAAATTAAAATTTGACCAACCAAGGAGGGACTGGTGGTGTATTAGGGCAAAAGTGTCAGTGCTCACCCAAGCTGAGGTACTTGCTTTTTGCCTCCTTTAGAGTAAAAGTAAAGAAAAACAAAAGACTTACTATCAGTTTAAGGCTTGCAAGCTATCACCTCCCTCCTTAAGCAATCTTAGTTTTTTTGCCTATTTGTCTTTTCCTACACTCAAGCTAGAGGGCTTTCCCCCCATTTTTCTTAAAGGTGCAGGCTTTTTTCTTGTACAAAGCCCTTAGCTACCCTATGTGGTGTGATTTTTACAGTAAAGCTGAAGATAAGGAACACTTGAGTTGATGCAGGCATCTCAGGAGGGTATATTAAAAAAAAAAGGACCCATTTACTTTTTAAAGCAAGAACATTTGTTAAATATGAAAAGGAATGCTAGTGTTTGGAATTTGTCCTACATCCCAGGGGTGGCCACAGAGTGTAGTTTCACAGGTTACACAAATAGGGATGCTACGCCCTCTGGGGTAGTATTTATTCTAGAGCTATGGGCACAGCCAGTGGCAGAAGAGCAGATCAGACCCAAGAGGTGCAGGATCAGCACTTCTGGGAGTGCTCTTTACATGTTCTCAAAAACAAAAACAGGCTTTTATCCAAAATAGAGTTTATGCAACAGCAGATAACAAACAATTAAAGCAGTCCCACACAGACTCCCAGATCAGGCTAAAGAATAGAGGAACAGACATAAATGGATATTTAGTTAGCAGAGCTCTCTATTGCCATGAATAAGAGAAGACCCCATTTGTGGGGTCCATTCTTAAACATTGTTCTAACCAACTGCTATATGGTACCATAGTCTGTCAACACATACGATTACATGTTAAGTGCTCCTGATGTGATAAGACAGAGTGGTTGAGAATAGACAGATACTTTTTTGGGCCAGGATCTCCTGTAAGTTCTTCTCCCCTGAGCATAGTATAGTTTGGGGGATATACCAGGAGCGGTGGTCCCATAGATGCATTGGTTCTAGATTGCTTAAAGCCTTGAAGGGTTATACCAAAACCTTGAACCTGATCTAGTATTCAACCTGGAGCCAATGCAGCTGGCGAAGCACAGATCGAGAATGTGCTGTCCATGGAGTTTATTATAAAGTGAGTTAGCCAGTCATAAGATTTGTATAGTTTATTGAACAGAGCGTAACTGAGAACTAAAGGCAACCAGCCGGCAATATATACATTGGGGTTTGTTAAACATGCCCCCCTGGAGTTGCCAGCAATCCACCTGATTGGTCTCTCCAGAATCCTTCATTTGCATTTCCTTGAAGAAATGCCTCACATTCCAGTTAGTTAATTCAAATGAACAGCCAATTGGAACGTAGGCATCAGGATCCTGGAGGGCAATGAAGTATGCTTCGGTATCCTACTAACTATTTACAGTGGAAGAAGTCAGGGCTTAGGGTGGAGAACAACGTTTTCAGCAATATTCACAAACACTTTAACATTTAGAAATTAAAATAACCTAAACAGTGCAACAAATAATTTCAGATGGCACAAAAAGACACACAATTTAGTATCATTTTTTCAATGGGGGAAAAGGAAGGAATAAGCCTAGAAAACCTTTGCTGTCCTCAATCATAGGCCTGGTGGAATATAAAATGTATAAATAACTCACTTTCACTCTGTGACTGTTTCTACACTTGGCAGAAGAATATTGTGGTGAATCCCTTTTTCCTAGTGCCACCATCTGTCACCAACCTTGGAGAAATGAAGCAAGCCAATTTAAGGCTGTCCTATGAATTCCTACATTGGCAAGGCAGTGGGTCAAAAACTCATAGTCGACCATGCTGAATGCTGCTGTCAGGTCAAGCAGTAACAGCAGTGCCAACCCGCCTTGATCCAGCATTCTATGAAATGGTACTTTTCTTTTAAGCATTGTAATAGCAGGCAAAAGTGTACACACAAATGGTTGGAGTATTTCTGGAAGAAAATACAGGATCCTTACAGTGCATTCCTATGCAGAATTGCTGCAGTCTAAGTCCACATGAGGTAATAGGCTTAAAAAGGTAAAGGTAGTCCCCTGTGCAAGCGCCAGTCGTTTCCGACTCTGGGGTGATGTTGCTTTCACCACATTTTCACAGCTGACTTTTTACAGCTTCCCATTCCCTTCCCCAGTCATCTAAGCTTTCCCCCCTCATTTTACCAGCCTCGGAAGGATAGAAGGCTGAGTCAACCTGAGCCAACTACTTGAAACCAGCTTCCGCCGGGATCGAGCTCATGTCGTGAGCAGAGAGTTCAGACTGCCAGAAAGAGTTCTCCCTACCTTTTTTTGACTTGTCAAGCCAGTGATACGCTTATTTACTTGGAAGAAAATTGAGTCTAGTAGGTTTTGTAATCAAGCAAGCATGCATGCATAGAATTGCAGTCTGCAGCTTTTATTAACAAAGCTAACTAACGTATTATGTAGATGAAAGAAACTAAATACAAAATCGAGTGAGAAGCCTAACTGGGAGGAATCAGCAAGTAATTGGCAGACTAGTTGTAGCTAGAGGTGGTTGGAACTAGGTGGCTAACTAGTTGTAGCTAGAGGTGGTAGTCACCACACCATTTTCTCTTTAAAAAGCCAAGAATGACAGCACACAAGTCTATTAAACAGAGGAAAGAGACTCTTCTTAACTGCATTTAGATATTATCTGCTACGAAGCTGATTACTCTGAGTGAGTGTTCTTAGTGTGCCAGGAGTCAAGGATAGGGACAAAACTAGAGTTGATATACTCTGGCTCTTCCCACTGGCAGGGCTTCCCTTTGCCCTTTAAGCTCCACTGTGCCCCAGCTACCACTGCAGCCAAGCTCTGGGAAATTCATATTTTGAGTGGTATCATGTATGATCAAATAACCAAAAGGGTTAAATAAGCAGGCTTCAATTTTTACAAATTAAAAAAACTAAAAAAAATGTAATATTCCATTAATTATATTAAGATAAAAACAACAGACCATAAAACCCATTAAAATTGCTCTACTGTATATGCATCACAGACTTTTTTGTAGCAGGAACTCCTTTGCATACCCCTGATGTAGCCAATCCTCCTGGAGCTTACAGTAGGCCCTGTACTAAGAGCCCTGTAAGCTCTTGGAGGATTGGCTACATCAGGGGTGTGTGAGCTTATATGCAAAGGAGTTCCTGCTAGAAAAAAGGGTCTGCATGCATGCCTTTACCAATATGGCAAATAAACTATTAAATTAAATAATACAAAGCAATCACCATTCAGTCAAGAAACAAAATAAACAGAACACCAAACACATTTTGGGTACTGCCTTCCTCAGTAGCACAATAAGCAATATCTAGCTAAAAGCTTGCGATTAATAACATCTGTAATACAAATAATATCTGTATACAAATCTATCCAGAAATCTGGTGAAAGAAACAGGGTAATTTGTGTCCTGTTTGTGGTCTTTGAGAAAGAAGGAACAGAAAAACATTCCTCCTTTCCCTTCTCATTCTCCATGAAGCAAATGAGGTCAGTTTCTAACCAAGTGGTGTCGAACTCATTTGTTATGAGGGCCAGATCTGACATAAATGAGACCTTGTTGGGCTGGGCCATGTGTGTCATACAATGTAATGTCAAGTAGCAAAGATATAAACTTTATAAAGGACACAGACAAGTATAATTAAAGTTTTTTTTAAAAAAATCTTAAAATAAGACATGCTTAAGAGATTAGCACTCTTTCAATATTTTGTTTATTCAACATTCTTTGGTAACTGACACCTCTTGCTTTGAATTACTGTATCAAAATCTGGAGACAATGTCTATGATGCAGCAATCTTGAGTATGCTGTTCAGGTGTTGTTCAGGTGTGTATCTCTAAATTGCAAACCTACTTTTGATTTGTCGCTTTGAACCTAAGACCCAGAGGAAAACATGAAATGGCTAGGCATTGTGAGCTATTGTACATAAATTATTTCATGTGCTGGTCAAGAACATGTGAAGGCACCATGACATAGCCTAAGGGCTAGTTGTTTGTCTATAAAACTATAGTATTCCCCAGAAAAATAACTACAGCTTCTATGAGGCAGTGCAAGAATATAGAGACAGCAGTGGTCAGTGGTCAGTATCAGTGTTCCCTCTAAGCTGAGTTAGCATGAACTAACTCACAGATTTTTAGCTCCAATTCACACATTTTTTCCTTAACTCAGGCCAAATGGCCCCAGAGCATAATCATTTATGCAGTAGCTCACAACTTTAATGCCACCAGCTCACAACGTAGAATTTTTGCTCACAAGACTGCAGCTTAGAGGGAACATTGGTCAGTATCAGCCTACTTATATGGGAAGCCTCAGCCAATAGAGAAAATAGAGGCTTTGCTCCGTAGCACCTTTGTGACTGAGTAAGCCTGGCAAAGCAAGCTAAGACACAGAAGGAAGCAAGAGAGGGAGAGGGAAGCAGATGACAGTGTGTTGCTTGCAGGCCTGATAGGAGCCCTCTGGAGACCTGATTTGGCCCATTTAACACCCCTGTTCTAGCCTTTCTTCTGTGATTTTTGCAGCAGACACTTCCTGTGGAAGCCCAGCCTACAGGCAGTAGATGCACTCCTCTTTTCCTGCATAAAGAACTTTGAGGAGGATTCAATTCTCTTCCTTTCTCTAGGACTTTTGCAAGTTGCCCCAGAAGCAGTACCTTTTGTTAAAAACGTAGCAAAAGTGCAAACAGCCCTTCCTTCCCTAAGCTTTCTTGTGGAACATGCGGAAGATTGAGAATTCAGAAGCAATCCAAAAAAATGACTTGGCTACAAGCCCAGCCAAACAGTGGATTCCTACCATTAATAAAAATGTAATGCTAGAAATGGCTGATAAAAGTAGCATGTTAATATAAAATGTTAAGATTAGAAAGTGCCCAAGTTAGCATTTCTTACAAATAAAAAGAGATGTAACATCATAGAAGTCATTTGGATATGTATTCACTGCATTCATTTTCAGACTGGGAATATGTATTTTCATCACTTTCAATGCATTTAGAATGCATGTCTGTCTTCTCCCTTGCATGATCTTGCATCCTCTGCTACACTTAGTAATAAATCTCTGAATGTGACCCATATATAAAGATCCCTATTATCAAACCCCTTGGTGGTTTCAAACATCCACTAGTTTGTACTGCACGCAGACTGATATTGCTTATAAGGTGTGGGTCCTGGAATGCATGATGGGGAAAGAGGGGATCTTTTTAGGCACTTCCATTATAATGATTATAAATGCATGACAAATATATACATAACTTATTATTCTAACTTCATTTTGGAATACCAATGATTTTGCAAACTACTTTGGTAGGGTTGCCAATCCCCAGGTGGGGGCAGGGGATCCCCTGGTTTGGAAGCCCTCCCCCCGCTTCAGGGTCATCAGAAAGCAGGGAGAGGGGCGGAAAATGTCTGCTGGGAACTATTATTCCCTAGGGAGATTTATTCCCATAGAAAATAATGGAGAATTGATCCGCGGGTATCTGGGGCTCTGGGGGGGATGTTTTTTGAGGTAGAGGCACCAAATTTTCAGTATAGCATCTAGAACCTCTCCCCAAAATACCCCCCAAGTTTCAAAAAAGATTGGACCAGGGGGTCCAATTCTATGAGCCCCAAAAGAAGGCACCCCTATCCTTCATTATTTCCTATGGAAGGAAGGAATTGAAAAGGTGTGCTGTCCCTTTAAATGTGATGGTTAGAACTCCCTTTGGAGTTCAATTATGCTTGTCACAGCCTTGATCTTGGCTCCACCCTTAATATCTCCTGGCTCCACCCCCAAAGTCCCCAGATATTTCTTAAATTGGACTTGGCAACCCTATACTTCGGCATTACTCATCTGTTCCCTTGATGGAAACCCAGGTTTATTAACAGGCATTTGGGAACATTATAATTCCTAGAATGAAAGTTTGAGTCCAGTGGCACCTTTAGGATCAACAAAGTTTTATTTACAGTATGGACTCATCCATTTCATCAGAAGTGTGTGTGCACATGAAAGCTCATACCTTAGATAAAACTTTGTTGGTCTTAAAGGTGCCACTGGATTCAAACTTTGTTCTACTGCTTCAGATCAACACCTGGATCTATTATAATTCCTAGTTTGCCAGATGCTGTTGCCAAATCATGTGTGGAATTATCCACCTAGCTTTAAATCCAAAGACCCAAATGTTGCCTTTAAATTTCAGTCAGTGCTATGATTTTTTTCCCAAGTGTACACACACACAAAGGTACAAAAAATGTAAACTTGGACTTGGATCCAGTAATGCACTGGTGGAAACATAAACAGCTTAGTTCTACTTGCACTAATTCTTGTACAACACTGAGTCCTTTTTCCATATATATTTTACTGCCTATAAATTGGTTGTACAACATCCTGTGCAAGTGGAACCACAAGCAAAGATACAATAATTTCAATTTAGCATAAGCAGTTACTGCAGCCTTTTTCTTGCTTTTCTGCTTGTGCAAGAGCTTTAGTAAAAATAGAAATTTTGTGCTGGATCTTATCCATTATGTCCACAAAGGCATTAAATTCCAGGAACAATAATGGGCACCATGTTGGGGAACCTTCTCCAAGAGAAGTGCTGCCAGTTTAGGGTTGCCAAGTCCAATTCAAGAAATATCTGGGGACTTTGGGGGTGGAGCCAGGTAGGGTTCCCAAATCCCCCGCTAGGCCTGGAGACTCCAGATTTGGAGCCTCCTCCCCCCGCTGGCCATAAAAGGGAAAGCGGGGGGAGGGAAGGGAGGAGAACGGCAGCCAGAGCTCTTCCGTTTTCTCAGGCTGCTTCCCGTCCCCAGTCAGCTGGCCGGTGAAGGGAGGGGAGCCCAGCCACGCCCCCAAAGGACCATGTGCCTTTGCACCTCCGGAGGTGAGTGAGTTCTGTCCCCTGCATCAGATTTCCCAGAAACGGGGGGGGGGGTGGAGGGGGTGGAGAGGGAAACGTCTTCTCATAGGGTATAATGGGGAATTGATCTGGAGGTTTCGGGGGCTCTGGGGGAGCTGTTTTTTGAGGTAGAGGCACCAAATTTTCAATATAGTATCTAGTGCCTCTCCCCAAAGTATCCCCCAAATTTCAAAACGATTGGACCAGGGGGTCCAATTCTATGAGCCCCAAAAGAAGGTGCCCTTATCCTTCATTATTTCCTATGGAAGGAAGACATTTAAAAAGGTGTGCTGTCCCTTTAAATGTGATGGCCAGAACTCTCTTGGAGTTCAGTTATGCTTGTCACACTCTTGTTCCTGGCTCCGCCCCAATGTCTCCTGGTCCACCCCCAAAGTCTCCTGGCTCCACCCCCAAAGTCCCCAGATATTTCTTGAATTGGACTTGGCAACCCTAGAGCCAGGAGACTTTGGGGGTGGAGCCAGGAGACATTGGGGGCAGAGCAAGGAACAAGGGTGTGACAAGCATAATTGAACTCCAAGGGAGTTCTGGTCATCACATTTAAAGGGACAGCACACCTTTTTAAATGTCTTTCTTCCATAGGAAATAATGAAGGATAGGGGCACCTTCTTTTGGGGCTCATAGAACTGGACCCCCTGATCCAATCGTTTTGAAACTTGGAGGGTATTTTGGGGAGAGGCACTAGATACTATACTGAAAATTTGGTGCCTCTACCTCAAAAAATAGCTCCCCCAGAGCCCCTGAAACCTCCAGATCAATTCCCCATTATACCCTATGAGAAATATTTCACATAGGGAATAATGACGACGTTTCCCTCTCCTCCACCACCACCCCCCTTCTCGCAGATCTGATGTAGGGGATTGGCTCTCTACTCACCAGCCAGCTTCTTCATAGCAACACAGACACACAAAGTTGAAGCCTTTCACCACCGGAGGTGCAAAGACACATGGTCCTTTGGGGCGGGGCAGGAAGCAGCTTGGGAAAGCTCTGTGCAAAGGCACATGGTCTTTTGGGGTGGGGCAGGAAGCAGCCTGGGAAAGCTCTGGCTGCTATGATGGAGCTGGGTGGGAAGGGGAGGAGCAAGGAGAAGCTGCTGCCATCGGAGGTGAGAAGGGAAGGGAGGAGGAGAAGCATCAGGGATCAGTGGAAAGGGGAGAGGAGAAGCTGCTGGGTTCTAGGCTGCGTGGGAAGGGCCGCCATTCCCCCCCCCCCCCCGCTTTCTGGATTTTTGCCAAGCGGGGGGAGGAGGCTCCAAATCAGGGGGCCCCCGCCCAGGCGGGGGATTTGGGAAGCCTATGCCAGTTAGATAGACACTACTGAGCTTGCTGCATCTACATGGTGACATTTTTCTGATATTCACAGCAGCAAAGGAGCATACATATGCTAGTTTGTCCTACACTTTCTTTGGTCCAGTTCTTGTGGCTATCTTTTCCCCTCCTCCCCACACTGCCAGATTTAAAGGGGGTAGTGTTAAAGATAATGCATAATTGACCAGAGGAAAAGCTTTGTGTGGAAGCAGCCCTTGACAGACCAATGCCCTAACTCAATATAAGGCAACTTTATGTGCTTAGGTATGGTATGTCACATTTCTATGCAAGGACCACATGTATGCTATATGAGAACAGATAAAACCATTCAAAACAATTCCCACAGTTGATAACAGGCAACAATCTCATTGAATGTGTAGCAGTGATTCCTCCATGAATTTCAGCTCCCCTAAAATTATATTATGAGTCTTCAGTGCAGTTTTGTTCTCTTTCTGTAGTCCTGATCAAACACTAAAAATCACACAGCACTTGTATATACTCTGAAATGGAATCACATTTGCTGGCCATATAAGCAAACAAATACCTGCATTGAGTCTACATGCAATGAATCATATGTCCCTTGGATCTTTCATGTATTTATGAAAATTTCAGAGTATTTTACATGGTGGACATTATACTCATATATGTGAGTAAGACTTGTGGGAAATATTCAGATGAATATGCAAACTTGAGGTGGCAGAGATGTAAAGATTTTCAATGTCTGCACCATACTGTCCATAACTTAGTTAAGTTATGAGGCTGCATCTTGTGGCACTTTCCCACAACCCAAGGAATATCTTCCTCCAGTTCATGTGATCAACTGTTAAACATGATCAAAGTATGATGTGATGCCAGTCTCATAAGTACAGGCATTTTCCTTTGTAGCTATCTTGAACAAAGATTTTGTCCTTAAAGAAAGGTTGTGCATTTAGAGAAGTGGCACAAATCCTTTCCTGAACACAAATCTGCCAAACTCAGCAACAAGTGAGAGTACAAAGGGGAACAAATCCCCTGACTGTTGATTTCTTCAGGCCCAAACATTTCAACAGCCTTGGGTTCCATACTGCTTCTTTTAGGGATTACTGTTTCCACAGAACTCAGGCTGAGATCTGAAGCTGCTGCTTACCCCCAATTATACCTTAAGCTAGCACATCAGTTGCCATGAGATTGCTGTGCAACTTTTGACCATTTCATAGGCTTTTTTAATTAAAAAGGGGGGGGGGAACCCCTCCTTCCCAGGGTTCATGCAAGTACTACCCTACTGTACTACTTGAGCATTCAAGTAAAGCATGTAAAGTAAGGAACACAAAAAGGCTATTCTTTTCCCCTGCTGCACTGCCATCCTTATTTTATTTTCCCCTAGAACAAGAATATATGCTCCCATCCCTCATTTTACATTTTCTTTTTCTGAGGGAGTCCTGTTTCTTCACCCATTTTCTCTCTGATCTATTCTCAATGCCAGACCAAACCTGGAACAATGTGAGTAATGGTGGTGGGAAATCCCATAATTCTAACAAAATTATCAGTACATAGTCCTAAATACATGCCATGTGATCTGTTCTGGTTGTGACCTCTCCTACCTTTCCATTCTTTGATACACCATCTCTTTCATATTGCTCTCCTGAGCTATTCACTCTGACTAAATTGGGACTCAAATATCCTCCCACAACTGAATTAATTCATTCAACAATAAGGGAGGAAGGCAATTGCTAACTCTCCTCATGACCTTAATGCTAATTAATGAGGAAACAAGGGTTTACTGCAGTTCTATGTGCCTAGAATTAAATCATTTGCAGGTCACTCTGAAGACAGGGTCCCTAGGCTGCCAAGGTCTTTGATCTAAACTCTCTGGATGTGAATACAGATAAAGAGAATCAGCCAAGCAATGCTGAAGATTACTTTGGAAGACAAATTAGGATGCTGATGCAGGGACAACATCCCCAATGGCATATTTTCTAAGAGCAATAGCATGAAACTACTCAAACTATGCTTCACATGTTCTCTCTGCATAAATCCCTCCTACATCAGTAACCTTCACAATATAAACAAACAAACAAACAAAAAACCCATTTCCACACTAGACCTTTAATCCTGGTTCAGCCCTATCCCCAAACTGATTTTCTACACTAGAATCACAGTGTATGATCCCATAATTCAAGTGTAGAATGTCAGTTTGGGGACAGCGTTGTGCCAGGATTAAAGGTCTATTCTAGAATTAGCCTTTATGTATTTACAGCAATTCTATCCTGCCATTCCCACTGAAAAATTATAGATGGGCCATAGAGAAGTCCAGAAAATGATTAAAAAGTGTGTTAAAAATAGAATCAAGTAAATGTTTGCAAAATAGCGAGCAAACTTTCAAGTTTCCCTGAATTCTTCCTCAAGCTACACGGAAAGAATGAGAGACACAGAAAGAGGTGGGGAGAGAGGATATCGAAAAAAGATGGCAAAGCATGAAGTCTGCAGCTTGGGATCTTCTTGGAATGGAGACCAAGAGATTATGCATATTTAAATGTCTTTAGTGGTGTTGAGTACAAATCATATCTCAAGATATAATTAATTAGGGTTGCCAATCCCCAGTTAGGCAACAGAAAAAAAGTCACATGGATCAGAGACCAGGAAGGAAAGCAAAAGCTCCATGCACAATAAGCCGCTACTTTCAATTCCAATAAAGACTATTTACCAAGAATTCCTTGTAAATCCAATTTTTTACTAATGGCAAAAAATGTTTTTTTGACAAATTCGGGTTTGTTCACTAGATACCATTAATTGTTGGATTTAGTGCGAGCAAGTTATTTACTGAGTGTGAAGAGTGAAGCAAATCATTGGCAAAAAAACCCTGTAGCTTGGATAACGCTGTAATGTAAAACAGGAACACAGACCAGTTATGCCTTTAAGCTGATGTTGGTACTTTAACGATGCTGAAGTACCCTCTGCATATAGTGAGCAAACCCAGATTTGTAAAAAAAAATTAATTTAATTTAATCATTATTTATTACTTTAAATTTCTATCCCTTTCCGCAAGCGGACTCAGGGCAGCTAACAACATTCATATTCACAAGTTAAAACCAATAAAACATAATTACAATTTAAGATTTTAAAAACATTTTGTGGTGCTGTATCACTACGATATAGGCGAGTTCTTCTCTTCTGACGGTGATCACCTAGTACTCTATATGATGTCGGGTGGCAGTTCTCTCCCAGTTAGATATCAAAGGCCTACCGGAACAGTTCGGTCTTACAGGCCCTGTGGAAAGTGGAAAGATCCCACAGGGCCCTTATTGCCTCTGGGAGAGCATTCCACAATTCTAGTACTGCCACCGAGAAGGCCCTAGCTCGAATCGAATGCAACCTAGCCTCCTTTGGTCCAGGGATGGACAATAGATTTTTTGTCCCTGAACGCAGTACTCTCTGGGGAACATGTGGAGAAAAGCGGCCCCGTAGATAGACAGGCCCCTGACCATAAAGGGCTTTAAAGGTCAATACCAAAACCTTGAAATGGACTCAGAACACAATAGGTGGCCAGTGCAGCTCTTTCAGCACTGGTCGAATGTGCTCCCATCGGGGGAGCCCCATTAACAGCCATGCCGCAGCATTCTGCACTAGCTGTAGTTTCCGAGTCAGCATCAAGGGTAGCCCCATGTAGAGAGCATTACAGTGATCTATTCTTGAGGTGACCATAGCATGGATCATCATTGCTAAGTTGGCATGCTCCAGGAAAGGGGTCAACTGCTGCACCCGCCGAAGATGAAAAAAGGCAGATCTAGTAGTGGCCGCTACCTGGGCCTTCATTGTAAGAGAGGACTCAAGGAGCACACCCAAACTCTTGACCTTAGGGGCCAGTATTAGTGACACCCCGTCAAGAGCCAGCAGACGGATCTCCCCCCCAGACCACCCCGGCTCAGGTAGAGAACCTCCGTCTTCATCGGATTCAGCTTCAGCTGACTCAGCCTGAGCCAAGATGCTATGGCTTGAAGAGCCAGGTCTAGATTTTCCAGGGTACAGTCGGACTGGCCACCCATCAGTAGATAGAGCTGGGTGTCATCTGCATATTGGTGACATCCCAGCCCAAAGCTCCTGACAATCTGGGCAAGGGGGTGCATATAGATGTTAAATAACATCGGGGACAGAACTGCACCCTGTGGCACACCACATATAAGTGGGTGCCTTTGGGATGATTCCTCCCCTATCACCACCCTTTGTCCCCGATCTTGGACAAGGCAGCAAGGTGGCTAGTCAGTAGCTGATGGTCAACTGTATCGAACGCGGCTTACAGATCTAATAATAACAGCACCGCTGAGCCGCCCCAATCCAGATGTCACATGAGGTCATCTATGAGGGCGACCAGAACCATCTCTGTCCCATGACCTGGTTGAAAGCCGGACTGGAATGGATCCAGTGTGGAAGTGTCATCCAGGAATCCCTGTAGCTGAATTGCCACCGCCCGCTCTATAACCTTACCCAAAAAGGGAACGTTTGATACCGGCCGATAGTTTGCCAATACAGCCGGATCTGCAGATGTTTTTTTCAAGAGGGGATGGACCACAGTCTCTTTAAGAGGTGTGGGAAAGATCCCTTCTACCAGGGATCTGTTGACAATACCTTGCAGTGGCTCACATAGCAACGCCTGGCTAGCTTTTATAAGCCAGGACGGGCACGGGTCCAACCCACAGGTCGTAGGGCGTACAGCAAAAAGGATTCTGTCAACTTCCTCCAGGCTGAGTGGATGGAAGGAATCTAGAACTGGACCAGAAGATGCGCTTGGTGCCCCAAGTTCTTTCACTGTATCAATTATGGCGGGAAGGTTGCCTTATCTGTGAAAAAACTCGCAAAAGCCTCACAGCCAATTTCCAATTCTCTAACGTTTGGTTTACCTTGCGGTAAAGTTGTTAGTGAATTATACTAAACTATACTAAATGTTTTGCCATTAGTAAAAAATTGGACTTACAAAAAATTCTTGGTTAATAGTCTTTATTGGAATTGAAAGTAGAGGCTTATTGTGCACAGAGCTGTTGCTTTTCTTCCTAATCCCCAGTTGGGCGCAGGGGACACCCCAGTTTGGAGGCCCTCCCCCCACTTCAGGGTTATCAGAAAGCAAGGGGAGGAATGTCTGCTGGGCACTCCATTGTATCCTATGGAGACTGATTCTCATAGGGTATAATGGAGAATTGACATGCAGTCCCTTTAAATGTGTTTACCAGAACTCCCTTTGGAGTCCAATTGTACTTGTCACACCCTTGCTCCTGGTTCCACTCCCAAAGTCTCCTAGCTCCACCCCCAAATTCCCCAGATATTTTTAGTCAGACCTCGCAACCCTAATTAACATAAATATACTATTCTCCCTTGTAACATCATAATGATTGACATTAATGAAGACAACCAAAATAAAGTATTATTGTTTGCTGCTGATTTTATGACAGCCATTAGCTGAGATGTGTTTTAAGTGTATTAAACCGATTAATGGAAGATACATCCATATTAAGCATTAGCCTTGATAGTTAACAATAGAATCTCTTTATTCTGCTCATCACAGTAAAGAAAGAAAATTATTTCACTTGTAAACTTTCTGAGGGCATCTTTCACACTGAAAAAACAGTGGTGGCTATATGGTCTCTATGTCAATCCTTATACATTACTAGCAACTCCATATGACTCATCTAAATTGGTGAATATTCAGACATATAACAAACAGATTTGAAACTAAGCTTATAAATCAGAATGGACCCCAGAAATGTTGCATAAAGTGCAGTATCAGAAATCCCATGTGGTCATGTGAAATTAACAGTTAAGTGCAACTTTAACCTACTAGCAAGGACTGAATACTTGGTCAATTAAGCTGAGGCACATTAAATTGTTTGCAAGTAACAATCTGAATCTTTAGTACTATTTTCCTAAATCTGTGTAATGTATCACAATGAGAATACACTGTGTTGAATAAACTATCATGTGAACTGGAACACTTTTCACTCACAGACATTCTAAGTACTCTCTCTTAAAGGCAGGGCTACTTGCAAAATTACTGAAAGCCAAAGCTTCTACCTAATTTTGGAGCTCTGAATTGCATGATCTGCTATATCAGGAATTCTCCATTGTTCTATTATTCCATTATCTGGGGAATTTGGGGCTGAAGGAAGTGGTGATTCACCTGCTTTTAAAGAAACCAACACTGGACCCTGTGGTCCTGGCCAACTACCACCCAGTCTCAAACCTTCCATTCCTGGGAGAGTCAGTTTGGTGTAGTGGTTAAGTGTGCGGACTCTTATCTGGGAGAACCTGGTTTGATTCCCCACTCCTCCACTTGCACCTGCTAGCATGGCCTTGGGTCAGCCATAGCTCTGTCCTTGAAAGGGCAGCTGCTGTGAGAGCCCTCTTCAGCCCCACCCACCTCACAGGGTGTCTGTTGTGGGGGAGGAAGGTAAAGGAGATTGTGAGCCGCTCTGAGACTCTTCGGAGTGGAGGGCGGGATATAAATCCAATATCTTCTTCTTCTTCATCTTCTTGGGTAAGGTGGTTGAGAAAGTTGTGGCTGAGCAGTTTCAGGCTTTCCTGAAGGATGCATCTATCCTTGATCCATTCCAGTCCGGCTTCCACCCTGGCCATGGCACAGAGACTGTATTGGTCCTTCTTACAGATGACCTCTGGAGGCATCTGGACCAAAGTGGGTTGGCACTGCTGTCGCTTCTCAATCTTTCAGCAGTATTTGACACAATCGATTATGATCTTGTGACCTACCGCCTCACCGACATTGGAGTTCATTGGGATTGACTTACAGTGATTCTCCTCCTTTCTCCATGCTCAGGGACAAAGGGGTGTCACAGCATCCACTTGTATGTGGTGTCCCTCAGAGGGCAATTATCTCACCAATGATGTTCAACATCTATATGCAGCCCCTTGCCCAGTTAGCCTGCAGTTTGGGGCTGGGTTGTCACCAATATGTGGATAATACCCAGCTCTATCTGTTAATGGACAGCTGTCCAGACACTGCTCCAGATTATCTGGCTGAGGCTTTGGGAACCATGGCTGGATGGTTGCAACAGAACTGGTTTAAGATTAATCCAACTAAAACAGAGGTTCTGTACCTTGGCTGAGGTGGAGTAGGGTCAGGTATCCAGCTCCCAGCCCTGGCTGGTGTGCTACTTACACTGGCCCAGAAGGTAAAGAGCTTGGGAATGACCTTGGATGCCTCCCTTTCTATGGAGGCCCAGGTTGCTAGCCAAATTGCTGTTGATCTCCTCTTAGATGGGGGAATTAGCAGAGGAGACCCTGGTACAGCTTAGGAGAGATCTTTTGCCAATTTATGGATGTCCAGTTTCAGAATGAAATGCCAACAGTAAAATAGTTTTATAAAATGAAATGTTTACTTAGAAAAATATGTAAAGATACAATCACATATAAACAATCAAACACCCATAACAAGAGACTAGGAAATAAGTGGTGAGGAATAGATGGATGTTTAGGAATATTGTAGGGGGGGGGGGTGATACAATCTGGTCCATGGATCTTTGAAGCAGAAGGCATGAAGGTGGAGAGTTTGGGGGTTCAAGTCTGTGATAGGGTAAGTAGTCCAGAGTTTGAGGGTGCAAGTCTGTGGTAGGGTAAGACAAGACACACAGAACTGGCCATGTGCTGGCCTTGATATAGACAAATCTGTGCCCTCAGGTGATGAGGTCATGTGGTGTGTGATCAGTAAGTCAGGTGACCTGTGACACTGCAGTGACGCCAGTACATGTGACTACTTATGTCACCAAAAGGGGTGGACAGGGGAAGGCTCCCAGAGGCTTGATAGGATTAGCAAGTCATAAGGGGGTTACTTAAGGTAAAGTACCTTAAACAAAGAAAATAATTGGTCAATTTAGAGCCACATTATAATCTACTGTAACACCATAGCTAACACAATGGGGATGTTCATAATGGGATTAAGTCTTTAGCTTTTTCTTTGTGTCCAGTGCTCTTCTCAATGGCTGACAGGAACAAACCTTTGTTATGTGCGGGCATTGTAGCAAGCTCTTTTGTCCAACTGCTGGCTACTCCGTTTGCATCTGCATTGACCCACTAGCTGCCTGGCCTGCCAAAGATGATAAAAGGCAAACCAAGCAACTGCTGTGATCTCTGCCTCCATTGAAAGTGAGGCATCCAGTGTCACTCCTAAGCTCTTCACCTTCTGAGCTGGCACTAAAGATGCACTGTCCAGGGGTGAGAGCTGGATTCCTAATCTTAATACCCCACCGGCCCGGGTACAGGACCTCTGTTTTAGCTGGATTAAGCTTCAATCTACTTTGTCTCAACCATCCTGCCACAGCTTCTAAGGCCAAGTTCAGAAGACCCAGGGCAGAGTTCTCAAATACAAGAGAAAGATGCATTTCCGTCTCCAGGTGGAACTGCAGTTGTTACAAGAGAAGGGGAAAAGTTTCAGTTTCCCTTTTGTTTGTGGGCTTCATCTTGCTAGTATAGTTGGTGGATCTATTTCTGAGCTAGGAATCAAAGGTTGCTAGAAGGTACCTCAGAGCAATCAAAGGAGCTGAAACTATACTTAATTGAAAACTTAATAGCTTAAATTCATCTGAGTTCAGAAAATTGAACCATATCTTAACTATGTTAGTTTAACTTCCTAATCCTTATTGAAATCATAACTTAATTCCTACCAATTTTCTTCTTTGATGCAACTCCCTCCCCCGACCATAGCATGGTGTTTACCTGCAAGCTGGCCGTTACTTCTAAATCATTTTCTGTTTTCCTCCCCTCAGTCAAATGGTGAGACCAACATCTAGCATTTTGAAATGTTTCCACACTGCAAGTTATTCTAAGAAAAAAGATGTAATTTGCAAAACCTGTCAAATGAAATATGCTTTTCCAAACGCTACTATGATGACAAAACATGCTTGTATATCAGAAGTACCCTGAAGACGGTAAAAAATCTTACAAGGATTTAAAAGAGAACCATAGCAATGGAAGTGACTTTCAATCTGAAAGGGTATCAATATTG
The DNA here is from genome assembly GCF_032191835.1 of Heteronotia binoei. Lineage (NCBI taxonomy): Eukaryota > Metazoa > Chordata > Lepidosauria > Squamata > Gekkonidae > Heteronotia > Heteronotia binoei. The sequence goes on along the minus strand of NC_083228.1, from coordinate 69,948,959 downwards.
TGGTTTCCCCATAAGTTTCATTTTTTTCAGGGAGGGAATGGAAAAAAATCCAGAAATTTTACATCTCTAGGAAAGACACACGTGAACTGACGACACTGGTAATGGTGATATGCTTCACATGATTTAAATTCAAAATTAATTTTACAAAATTATCCAATTCAACTAAAATTAAGGAGAAGTAGAATTCAGCACGAACAAAACTTCCATAATAATAAAAGAGCAAGACTGGAGAAATCCTCTCATTCTTACTTGAAGGGAAACAATCTTGCTAAACACAAGACATATTGTTTCCAGAGGGTAGGAAATCAGAAACAGTTAGTGGCAAGTACCTCCACCCCCAATGACAGGTTAACAGATATTGTATTTCCCCCAACTGCACATAATTTTACAAACAAGCAAGAACACAGACAATACAAAACAGGCATGGACTAGATGGACCTTCTTTGATGCAACTGATACCACTCTAACAATGCCATCCTAAATAGAATTACAGCAATAGGAAATGCATACTGTTTAGAATGTTCAGGGTGAGGACCCATCAGGCCTCATATGCGAATAGTCTCTGTGTTCCAACTATTTTTTTTTGGGGGGGGGGGATAGGTATGGTGTCAGTTGTTTTGCTGTAAGTGTAACTCAGACCAGCCAAGCTCCACAGGAAGAGTGGCAAGCCTACTGAGCTTCAAAATGTTGAGGGTGACATCCAATCAGGCGGTTTATGAAAATGACCTTTTGCTCTGTTTCTGTGAGTGGGGGATGCAGCCTCCAAGCCACACATCCTTATGGGGAAACAGATTTTACTCCTTTTTGCCCCCTTAGTGGGTGAATTCCTTAAAATCCTTTCTTAGTGTCTGTCTACATCATAAAAGGAATGTTCTCCTCAAATTTCAAGTCTCTAGGTCCAGGGGTTTTGGCTGGGGCTTGATTTGTAGGCAGGCCCAGCGCTAGGGCCTCAGGCACTCCAGGCCAGCACCTACCATGCCTGCCCTGCCACCGCACCCCCATCTGCAGATGCAAGATGAGCAGGGGCGTGGAAGAGCTGTGCCAATGCCCCGTCCAGCTGCTTTTGCCTTTGAGGCAAGAACTGCCAGATGGGGCACATTCTCCTCCAAGCTGGACTTTCCTTGTGAGGGAAGCTGACCACAGAGGACAGCACACACTGACACACTGTCCTGCTGCTCTCAGCTTCCTGGGTTTGCAACCTGGGAAGCCAAGAGCGGTGGGGAGGGTGTGCCCAGAGGTGCCCTGTAGGTGAGGTGGTGCCCTAGGTGGCCACCTATCTCACCTACTCCCACACACCAACCATGTTTGTAGGTCAAAAGAATTGTCTTGTAATTCAGACCAGCCAGGCTCCTCAGGAAGATTGGCAAACCTAGTGAGCTTTAGAATGTTGGGGATGATGTCCAGGCAGATTATGCAAATGACCATTTGCTGTAACTGTCTCTGTGAGTGGGGGAAGAGACAGCAGCCTCCTTTCCACAATGTATCCTTATGGAGAAACACATTTTACTCCTTTTTTCACCCCCTTAGTGGGTCAATGTCCTAAAAATAGTTTCTTAGTGGCTGTGGACAACATGAAAAGAAAGTTCTTCCCAAATTTAAATTTTTAGGTACAGGGGTTTTGGCTGGGGCTTGAACTGTAGCTCACACACACACACACACACACACACAGCAGTTTAAGCAAAGCCTAATCATTTAAAGTTAACAGGCTGTTTGTTTAATAGAAAGGTTACTATGAAGGAATTAAACTGCTATAATAAGCATTATTTTAACAAGCAAAGGTAATCTTTTCTAAATGAAAGTATTTTCAGCCAATTAAAGCACAAGGCTAAGACAAGATTCCCAGATTGACAACAGAAATTAATGAACAGATATTCAGTAAGAGGGACCAAATTGCCATCGCAGATACCTGTATCCTGTGGGAGTATTTTAACACGGAAATAATTCATAAGACATTGACAATACAATTTAATTGGATCAACAGAATTTAGATTTTACTGTACAGAGAGGACTCTCAAGTAGCTAAAAGAAGAATGGCTTATTTGTAAACTTTTATTTTAAAAAGGAAACATTACTATTTAAAAAAAATAAGAGCTCCCTTATGAGTTATGTATTCAAGAAAGAAAAAGACGTTCTATGCCATGAACTATTGTGAAACTGAAAGATGCATGTAAGAAGTTTGATTTTTCTAAGAAATGGCTGAATTTTTTTCCATATAGGAGTACTTTATAAACATGCTTGCATGTTTCATAAGCATGTGTTAATATAAAGGAATTATATTAATGGCAGAAAAAATATTTTTTGTTTGTAATATGTATTTAAGCCTGTATGTTTTTAGAGATGGAACATTTGGGAAAATAGCCAACTAAAATAACATGAAGGACTCTGTCCAGAAAAGAATAATATATTTCATTTTTAACAAAGAGATTTTGATAAGACACCTGTGGATAAAAGGACAATAAAAGCCAGAAACATCTTGTTTGTCAAATGTAAAATAATTAATGGATGGTGGAAACAAGGAAAATTGAAATACTCATTAGTAAGTGATGTCAAAGATGATGTAAAATGGGAGGCGAACCAAGAGTATAAAAACTGGAATACAACTATTGCTCAGTGAGCACCTGAGCTAAACTTTTGGTTGCATGTTGTCCCTTATTTGGAAAAAAGGGGGGTGGGGTGTTAACCCTCTTGCCGCCTGGATTTTATCTTAGTGTGTGACTTCAATTGGCTAACCAAACAAGTCAAAGAACCTTAGCGTCCTGAGGGTGTTGCTTTCAGATACAATGCCATAGACCCCATCCTCTAAACCAACCATTTCATCCTGGGGAACCATTGTTGTCACTCTCCAGGTTGGAGATCATTCAGAATTACAACTGTTCTCCAGACAGCAGAGATCATCTTCCCTGAAGAAAATGGCTGCATTGCAGGGTGGATTCTGTGTCATTATACCCTGCTGAGCTTGCTTCTAGGGTTGCCAAGTCCAATTCAAGAAATATCTGGGGACTTTGGGGGTGGAGCCAGGAGACTTTGGGGGTGGAGCCAGGAGACATTGGGGCAGAGCCAGGAACAAGAGTGTGACAAGCATAATTGAACTCCAAGAGAGTTCTGGCCATCACATTTAAAGGGACAGCACACCTTTTTAAATGTCTTCCTTCCATAGGAAATAATGAAGGATAAGGGCACCTTCTTTTGGGGCTCATAGAATTGGACCCCCTGGTCCAATCGTTTTGAAATTTGGGGGATACTTTGGGGAGAGGCACTAGATACTATATTGAAAATTTGGTGCCTCTACCTCAAAAAACAGCTCCCCCAGAGCCTCCAGATCAATTTGGTGCCTCTACCTCAAAAAACAGCTCCCCCAGAAACCTCCAGATCAATTCCCCATTATACCCTATGAGAAGACGTTTCCCTCTCCACCCCCTCCCCCCTGCCCCCCCCCCCGTTTCTGGCAAATCTGATGCAGGGGACTCTGTACTCACGAGTTGCTGCCAGCTTCTCACAGCAACACAGGCACACCAGCTGGGCACTTTATGGCATGGAATAGGAAGCCGGCAGAACTCACTCACCTCCGGAGGTGCAAAGGCACATGGTCCTTTGGGGGCGTGGCTGGGCTCCCCTCCCTTCACCGGCCAGCTGACTGGGGGCGGGAAGCAGCCTGAGAAAAGGGAAGAGCTCTGGCTGCTGCGATCGGGGCTGGCTGCCATTCTCCCCCTCCCCTCCCCCCGCTTTCCCTTTTATGGCCAGCGGGGGGGAGGAGGCTCCAAATCGGGGGTCTCCAGGCCTAGCGGGGGATTTGGGAACCCTACTTGCTTCCCTCCTGCATAGGTCCACACTGTGATTTCAGACCACTCACAGACTACTTCATGGGATTGTTGTGCAGACCAAAAGGGGAAGTCTGCTCTAAACCAAATTACGCTTCTTAACGGCCAGTATGGCGACTGAGTTTATAAATCTTCCAAAATTGAAACACCCTTTCTACCTAAAACAAACTAACTAAAATTAAAAGTAGTTAAATGCCATAGCGAAGCACAGGTTTCAGGCTAGTATATTTGTATTAAAATCTTATGATTCCATTGTGATTCTAATTATAAAATGTCTAACACAACTATTATCTAATCTATTTTAGTACTTGGTGCATTCCCTCCCCCCCCCCATGGTAAACTATTATGTGTCCTTATGCAGTGAACAAAGGATAAATATTAGCATTTGTACAGAAATAATCATCCCTAGGGATGGAGCACATTCAAATCATGTACTAAATAAACCCAGACTTTGTTCAAATTCAAAATGAACCAGGTGCTTGATTTCAGTTTCTTGTAGCTCTCAGCTTTGGGTAGTTTGTCCCAGACATCAAAATACAAGTGCCAGAATCTCACACAAAAGATATTCTCATGCTTTTGGCCCAAGAGTAAGCCATAAGAAAGCCTGCTTGTGAAAGATCTCCAGGTTGGATTAGCAAAAACAATGTACCAACTGTCCAAAAGCAAATCCAGGCCCAATCTGTTCATACTTGGCCATTATTATAGATCTGGACCAAGTTCATATTAATTACAAAGCCAGAAGGGAGTAAATGCTCTGCCTAAAGGAAAGATTAATCCAGGGATTTTTTTTCTGGGGGAACTTGGTGGAACAGAGTTCTGGAGCCTCTTAGTGGAAACAAAATTCTCAAAAAAAATGTTTTAAAGTCCATAAGGAACACCTATGTGTTTCTCCTTCATTTCCTTCTTGAGAGTTCTGACGCCTCTTTTCCCATTTTTTAAAAAAGCCCTGGATCCCATGCTCACTCTGAGCCTGCCCACACAATCAACAATATTGTACTACAATCAAAGAAAAAACACAAGCAAGATGTATTAACATTGCACCCAAGGATTATATATGTCTCTTTAAGAGCTTCAGAGCAAGCAAGAGTACAGGAGGGACTCAGTGTGTCTTTTCTCAGTCTCTCTACTAACAGCCTACTTGAGTGCAGGGCTTTCTAAGAATCTGCACAACCATGCCGGGATGACCCTAGAACAGCTTAGCTAAGTATCGTTATTCCTTATTTCAGTATCCAAGTTACCTGCACTAAAGTTACTGTTAATAAAGGGGCTTCCAGCCAAATGGAACTGGGTGTTTGTTGTTGCTTCAGTACACAAAAATGTGCCTATAAAGAAGTATAGAGATGCAAGCCATTCAAGTCCAGTGTGCCAGTGCTGTGGAGAGAGCAGCTCTGGCTTCTGACAGATCAGGGTAGAAAAATGGGTGTAAACATATGCACCACATGGTTCATTGTGAAAGACTAGGAATATGGCCTGTTGTGGGAAAAAATACAACAGAGTCAAGAAAGAGGCGGTGGGTGAGTGCTATCCACCTAGGGTTGCCAAGTCCAATTCAAGAAATATCTGGGGACTTTGGGGGTGGAGCCAGGAGACATTGGGGTGGAGCCAGGAGCAAGGTTGTGACAAGCATAATTGAACTCCAAAGGAAGTTCTGTCCATCACATTGAAAAGGACCACACACCTTTTCAATGCCTTCCCTCCTTGGAATTAATAAAAGATAGGGGCACCTTATTTGAGGGCTCACGGAATTGGACTCCGCGGTCAGATCTTTTTGAAACTTGGAGGGTCTTTTGAGGAAAGGCATCGGATGCTATGCTGAAAATCTGGTGTCTCTACCTCAAAAAACAGCCCCCCCCCCAGAGTACCAGATACCCGCTGATCAATTCTCCATTATTCCCTTTGGGAATCGGTTTCCATGGGGAATAATGAATGCCCAGCAGTCAGTTCCCTCCCCAGTCTGGTAAGTCACATGCTCTCTCTCACTAGAGAGGCAGTCTTGCCTGGCTGGTTGCGATGCCTTGCTGGCCTTTTTTCCACTGCATAATGTGCTTTTAAAATTATTTACCCGGACCTTGCGTATTTGAGGTGTGCGTGCCGTGCACACGAAAGCTCATACCTTGAATAGCACTTTGCTGGTCTTAAAGGAGCCGCTGGACTCTCTAACTTTACCCAGACCTTGCAAGCGTTAAGAAAGTGGACGGCTTCCTTCTCACTCAGGAAGAAAGCAAAGAGTGCAGGCAGGCGCGGGCTTCCTCATGCCGGTTTTAGCTTCTCTTCGGGGTTGAGGGCGAAAAGATCTCAACCGGGGGTGTCGATTTGGAAAACGGCCTGTAACTGGCAGCCTCAGATGGGGGGGGGGGCTTGCATGGGGTTGTTATTTTTCTGTTTTACCTTTCCTCCCTTTGACTTTCCCGATCGCTCCTTCCCAGCTACAGCCGCTCCTCGGAAGGAAAGGGCAATTGGTATTTATTGTAAAAAAAAATCTCGCAAGTCCCTCCCAGAAGGCAGGATCAAAGGGGGGGGGGGAGAGGAGACCCTCTGCTGCTCTCCTCAGGCACTGGCAGCCTGTAGATCGGGCTGCAGCCGCGGTGATGGCGGTGGCTGCTGCCTGTGCCTGGGCCAGCAGCGCTTGTGGTGGTGGCGCTGCGCTGGTGTTGCTGCGGCGGCGGCCCGGCGCTGTGAGGGGGAAGCATCGTCCCCCCTCCCGCTTCCGAATATTTGCAGAGCGGGGGAGGAGGCTGAAAATCCAGTGTTCCCCCACCAGGGTGGGAGGTTTGGGAAGCCTATATCCACCCTTGCTGTCTTCCCACCCACTCAAGTGAAGGCATTCACTCCCCGCCCCTCCACCTAAAGACAAACTGATCTCTGCCATCTGTAGAGCAGTTGTAATTCTGAGTGATCTCCAGCCTTCACCAGGAGTGTTATGTATTTGCTGTGTTCACTGTTAGTAGGCCTGTTGTGTATTTGCAGTGTTAGTAGGCCTGAGGTGAAGCATGCTTCCATTACTCTCCAGGATCCTGATGCCTGCATTCTGATTAGCTGCTCTCTTAAATCAGCCAATTAGGACATGAGGCATTTTTTTCAAAGAAATGCAAATGAAGGATCCTGGAGAGACTAATAGGAGGGATTGCCACCAAATAAAAGGGTGTGTTTACCTCAGCCACAATGTATATGATGGTGATGTGCCTGTGCTGTTTGTGACTGATTCTTCTTGCAATAAAGTGTTCTTGGTTGATTCAGAGCTGGCTGAACTCACTTCATTTCATGGAGACTGACAACAGTGGCTTAGAGGGAACACTGGTTAGGACCCTATCTCTGTTTATCCTCTTTACTATCTAGTTCCTAACATTTAGGAACTTCCCAGGAGGAAATGGCTGATTTGGGGGTGGAATCTATGGCATTGTACCTGTCTGAGCCTCCTCTTTTCCTCAAACCCACCCTCTCCAGGTTCCACCCCTCAAGTCTCCTGAAATTGACAACTGCTATGTCACACTGGCTGTCATGTGGGGGGGGGGTCGTTCCTGTTGAACAGGAGCAAGCAGCCAAGTCTAGTTAATTCATGCCAGTCAAGTGACATCAAGTCACCCAGCGAGTGGCCTAGGTAGCCAACCTCCAGGTGGAGGCTGAAAATCTCCTGGGATTACAACTGGACTCCAGACAACAGATCTCTGTCCCCAGCCTAGAGAAAAGAACTGCTTTGGAGGATGGAATTTATGGCATTATATTCAGTCAAGCCCTCTCACCTCTCCAAACTCTGACTTCCTTAGACTCCACAACAAAATCTCCAGAAATTTCCCACCAACCTGGAGCTGGCAGCAGTAGTCAGGAATAGGCCCAAGGAGTTCTGCCTCAAAGGGTAAAATAGGCCTTGAAAAGGCCTCTTTCCCCCTGCCTTATCAGGAGCAGACCCCTGGTCCTGCAAAGTAAGCTTTGTCCACTCAGAGTGGTAGAAGGCTCTTGGTGTCTCATTCAGAGTTTTTTAAAGAACAAAGCAGGGATTGAACTTGCAAGGTTCTGCATGGCAAACAGATGCTGTATCACTGAGCTGCAGCCCCTGCTGTTGTCATCCCTCTGGATTTAACAGTCTCCCAATGTCAGTTGCAGAGAATATGAAGGTATTTTCTCTCTATTGCAAGACAGCAATTGTAAAGGACAACGATTATTTGAGATATTAATGGAATTTTGTGCAGAGGCTAGTGATGTTGTGTGATTTTGCCTTTCTGCCTGTGCAATGCATTGTTGAAAGCCCCTCCCCCCATGGCCTGGCTTCATCCCCAAGGCACAACCCCTGCCTGTGTTGTGCAATGTAAAGTATTTCTCAATAGAGGTCAACTCTCTCCCTCCTCAGCACAAAATCCTCACTGGGCAATCCAGCATAGTATCAACCCCACCCCACCCCCAGCCTGGCTGACACAGGCATTAATGGCTTCAGCAGTTGCTGTGTACCTTGATAGAGGTTGGGCCAGTGAGGAATTGTCAGGATGTGTCAGGAGAGCCTTTTGAAAGTGTTGTGTACTGTTGAGGGATTGGGAGAGGGCTTTTGTGGCAGCAACTCTGAGGCCATGTTAGAGGTGGATGTACAGGAGCCGGGCTGTGAGCATAGCCTTGGAAGGGCAGAGGAGAGTGATCGATGCTGCCTGAACTTGGGAAGCAGTCCAGAGCGACCAGCAACCTGGAGAGCTGTTTTGTAGGCCTTGCAGGGGGAGTCAGAGTGCTGTTATTTATTTATTTGTTTGTTTATTATATTAATAATAAATATTATTTATTATTGTTGGCAGCAGAGGTCCCAGCTACATTGTGGAGTGTGTAGCAGAGGGGCAAGGCCCTGTGTGAAGTCCGCTAAGGGCATTTGTGAGAGAGAAAAGGACTGGGCTAGGCTTCCCAAATCCCCCGCCTGGGCTGGAGACCCCCAATTTGGAGCCTCCTCCCCCCGCTCCCCAAAAATCTGGAAAGCGGGGGGGGGGAATGGCGGCCCTTCCCACCCAGCCCTGATCCCAGCAGCTTCTCCTCCCCCCTTCCCTTCCCACCGATCCCCGCTGGGGATCTGAAGAGCCGGGATGGTGAGAGGTCAGGCCGCAGCCATCATAGTGGTTGTGGGTGGCAGGAAGAGGGTCTTCCTTATCCAGCGGGAGTGAGGAGCTTTCCTTTCTGGTGCCTCACGTAATGTCATCATACGCTCGGCGGTCTAGCACCGTTGCCTAGGAGACTGGAAGCGGAGGAGTAGTAACGGCTCACCGGGAGCTGGCGGCAAGCTCCTGGCTTCCGCCAGCCTCAAGACCAATGGCCGCGCAAGTTCAGCAGCACGTGGCTTTTCATGCCACGAGAGCATCGGCGTGTTCGGGGCGAGGAGGAGCCGTTTCCTCAGCCTCAATGGGGGTCATTCCCTCGCCTCCAAACAGCAAGATATCAGCATCTGTGCATCGCCCCTACACGTAGAAACCAGTAAGGCGAGTTCCCCGCCCCCCCCCATCAGGAAGCAAGAAGCTTTATTTTGACACCCATGCCCTTATGTGCCTTATGGAGGAAAATGGTTTCACCACTCTGCAATCTGAGATTATTGTATCTGCGTTAATTAACACCATGAATGGAAATATGGCTGTGATGTACAAGGATATGGTCACCAAAGTACAACAGGTTATATATAAAACATAATGTTTAATTTTAGCCAAGTATATAATTAATGTGTTTTGGAATAATGGGGAATTGATCTGGAGGTTTTGGGGGTTCTGGGGGAGCTGTTTTTTGAGGTAGAGGCACCAATTTTTCAATATCGTATCTAGTGCCTCTCCCTAAAGTACCCCCCAAGTTTCAAAACGATTGGACCAGGGGGTCCAATTCTATGAGCCCCAAAAGAAGGTGCCCTTATCCTTCATTATTTCCTATGGAAGGAAGACATTTAAAAAGGTGTGCTGTTCCTTTAAATGTGATGGCCAGAACTCTCTTGGAGTTCAATTATGTTTGTCACACCCTTGTTCCTGGCTCCACCCCAATGTTTCCAGGCTCCACCCCCAAAGTCCCCATATATTTCTTGAATTGGACTTGGCAACCCTAGACTGGGCACTGTTGTCAGCCACCTGTGTGTGCCATAGGGGCCGGCTGAGGTACTTGCTGGACTGGAGGCTGTTTGTGAGGGCTTAAAGCCATTGGTGGGAAGAGGCAGTGTGCTGTTGTTGTCTGGCAGAGCTAAATAGGCATTGGCAGCCTGGAGGCAGTTTGGAAAGGCACAGGACAGTGGGAGCCATTTGTGAGGATTTCTGAGGGTGAGCAGTCAATGAAGTGTCTCAGATGTGTGCTTGTCAGAGGCAAGAGCATATATGAGGGTTTTGGCAGTTGCATTCTGGGACTGATGTGGGTTGGGGGCAGGAGAGTGAGACATTAGGTGTGCAGAGGTGTGGAATGACGGGTGATAGGCCAATGGTTGCTGGAGCTCCGGTTTCAACCAATGGTAAAACTCTATTTTGCCAATACCACTACAGTTTTATTATTAAGGATGAATTAGAAGTCAAATGTATCTGTAAAAATAAAAAGAAACAAAGCATTTATAGGATTGCTATGATGTTTACTTGCAGTTCCCAACCTCCAGATCTCCTGAAATTACAACTGATCTCCCTCAGGTCCTCTGGGGGGAAAATAGCTGCTTCAGATGGTGACACCATCGCATTATACCTGCTGAGGTTCCCACCCTTCCCAAACCATGCCCTCACCAGGCTCCACCTCCAAATCTCCAGAAATTTCCCCATCTGCAATGGCAGCCTGTATTTAATACAGTGGCTTATTGTATGTTTTAGTAAGGCCTTCATTGTTTTATTTAGGACTGCTTTTGACTTATTTAGTTTTTATTTATTGGCAGTCCTAATTGAGATTTAACATTTGTCTTTAATGTATTTTATAACGGTTGTTTTATTATAGTGTAAGCCACCTTGAGTGCTTCAAGGCGGAAAGACAGCTAATGCATATTTTAAATAAATAAATACTAAAAAAAAATCACTAAAATTAAATTATTCCTTCTAACCCTCATCTAATTGTGAGTGTTGAAAAATAGGGATTTGAGACAGCCCTGACTCCTCAGATAAACACTGATATCTGTTTGATTGCTTAGTGTGGCAAGCAAATCCCTCCGAAAAAGAGTCTTTCATTTTACTTTGTTTAGTGCAAAGGGTGGGAACATCTTTAAATGGGCAGCCCCATTTCTTACACGTTTGCTAAGAAAATAAATAAAATTCTCAACACACCACCAAAATACAGTTCCCTAGATTCTTTGCAGTGCTGTGACAACAGAACCAATATAGGTTTGCAGGGCAAGTGGAATCAGTCAAACTGAGTGCTACAGGAGACTATCAATATTAGCAAATCAGGCCACTCCTCAAGCCAAACCCACTATCCATATTCTGGATTATTTTAATTCCTCTGATATGAAGCCTTGAAGCTGTCTTCAAGGTAATGCACAGTTCCAAAATGGCCACAGTTTTCATAGTTAATCTAGCCCTGGAAATATGCTGAAAGCCAGTAAAAGCTGGAAAGCACAGATATAATATGCTTCCTCCCACATCCATTGGTCTTCAGAAGCTGAGTTTCTGCACAAACTGAATTTTCTGGAAAGAATTCGGTACCAGCTTGGCATTGGGGAATTTGAAATTCTGACACCCAAGAAGAAGGGGTTTCTGAAAACTGTTTGCTGCATCTGATGATGTAGAAGGCCAAATGGATAATCCTGCTGGATGACTGGCATATACTGGCATCAGGAGAAGATGGCACTGGGTATGTTAAATATATATTGTTATAGGATACTATAGACCAGATGAATAGCTGTATGTCACTGTATTCTGTAGATAACTTCTGAATTCCTTATCTATCTCACATATGAGAAGTATTTATTTAGACACTGCTATTTATGTACATGATGATTTACAGAGCTTAATAAATAAAATGAGGTCTCTGATCCCAAGAATCTATGCACATTTTGACATTGGGGAAGACAAGAACAGGGAGGATATGACCTAAGCTGTGGTTGCTAGGCACATTAAACAGCAATCTTGCCGGTCTGGGTCTGGTCATCACCTGAATATGAAACTCCTAGGGACCTTATTTTGCTACCTTTATTTTTATGATGGGAAAAGTTGCTAGATAAATCATTTAGACAGTGAATGGGGGCAAAAACATTTATATTTATAAAATATTTATATCCCTCCGTTCTCCTTGTATTCAAGGCAGCTAACAATGCAACAACAATTTGTAAGGATACAAAATATAAGCTTTCATGAACAAACTGAAAACAGAGAAATTTAAAAACAAAACAAATAGCCAAACCTGCTGAAACCATTCACCTACTACCAAATCTCCTTGGAAAGAACTGTCTTGCATGCCTTCCTAAATATAGCTGTGACGGATTCTCAGTGAGTGACAGGGCACAGAACTCACTGTGATTGGGCAACTGCTTCTAATGGTCAAATTGTGGCAGTTGGGAGTCAGAGATGCAGTTGGAGAGAGTGGTTCAGTTGAAAAGGGTCTGCATTAGAGAGCTGTGTCTGTTGTGAAGCTCTCAAGTGTGTGACAGTATGTCACAGAAGCCAAGTCAGTTTCAGGATGACTGTGGTGTAGCTCTGAATACTGTAGACTCTGGTGGGAGACTGATCCCAGAAATTAAGGGCAGTCTCTGATTGTGTACTAAAAAAGAAACACATCTTGAGAGGGACAAAGGTTCCTGTATTTAGCTTACTATCCCAAGGGAAAGACTGGTAGTCTGGCAGAGTAGGACTTGCAAAGGCTTTTGAGGTGTCAGAGAAGGACCCTTAAAGGTGCCAAAGGTCAGAGTTATTACTCTTATTATGAAGAGTAATAAACCGATTTCGCACACAACTCAACTCGAAGTCACGTCCCTCTTCACTGCGCAGCGTCTGGTCGGATTTCCCACCATCTGTTCCAGAGGAGCAGGAAGAGCCGCGGCTTCTGCATCGCAAATGGAAATCGCTAAAACCCAGTTTCCGTTTGCGAGGCAGAAGCCGCAGCTCTTCCTGCTCCTCCGGTGCAGATGGTGGGAAATCCGACCAGACGCTGCGCAGTGAAGAGGCATGACTCCGAGGTGAGCTGTGTGCGAAACCAGTTAATAACTAGTTTGCCAGAGGGAAAAAAACTGTAGTGAAGAGCAGCAGGAGACAGGGGTGAGAGAGTGGTAAGGCACAAAACCTGACAGCCCTATCCCTAGACTGTAATGAACTTTAAATTAATAACCAGCACTTTAAATTGAGTCAGGGAGCAAATAGGTAGCCAGTGCAATCACAGGAGTGATTTACATTCATTTTGTCTTGTTCACAATTGGTGTTAACAATTGCACATGAGATTTAAGGAATAAACCCACATGTTTCAAGGAAAATAAACATATTAAAGAGTGTTCTGAAGGTGGAGGGGCATGAGAGACAAAAGCCCACTTTTTAGTGAAGGAACACCTGGCAGAATGAGCATAAAGATTTGATTGAGATGTCTTGCTTTCAGCAGTTTCAGCTGAGCAGGAATCCAGTTGCCGAGGCACCATGGAGCCATCACTGCTGAATATCCTGCAAAAGCCTCAGCCACCAGTAAGATTTTTAAATGGGGCACTCCCAGATCACAACCATAGCCATAGAAGGGCCTCTGGGAGCCAGGCCCCCAACTTCCAGCAGAGGCCCCTAACTCAGAGTTCCCAAACAGGGGAGCATGACAGGTGGCCACAGCAGGTCTCCCTGCTTCTCACAGCTGGCTTTAAAGCTGGCTGTGAAAGCACAGAGACCTGGCCTGCTGGTAGGCTTCCCAACTCCCCTGCCCTGGCGGGGGACCCCCGAATTTGCAGCCTCCTCCCCCGCTCTCCAAAAATCCAGAAGCGGGGATGGGGGGGTGGGGTGGGGAAACGGCACCAATTTTGGTGCCACTCTGCCACATTGAGTTTCCCAGTCCTTATTATTGGGCAGAGGTAGAAGAAACTGGGAACCAGCTTCAGCCCCCTCTTTTCTGAAACGGCTGTGACTCACGATCAGCCCTACTGAGCCGCACTAGAGGGCTTTCGCTGACCGAAGCCGGGCTGAATGAAGCCCTGTCCAGCGGGGGCGGTCTTTACAGGGAAGGCACGGGGCTTTTCTTGCTGGGCTCTGCAGCCGCGGAAGGGTTAAAAGAGTCGAGCTGTTTGCTAGAGAGGCCGGGGGGAGGGGTGGCGTAGGGGAAACTGAACTAGGGGGTGAGGTGGCGGCTTGAGACAGGCCAAAGTGGGAAGAGCCCTGCAGCCGGAGCCCAGGAAGGTCCCCTCCCCAGTAAGTCCTTGCAGTCTCAGAAGGAAGAAATCCGGCTCTCACCACGTGCGGGGGGAAGAAGGGGTGTTTACATCCCTAGCAAAGGTGATGTTCTTCTCTGTCGGAGTTTCCCTTTGTCTTGCCTTGGCGAGTGGGGGTGGAGTGTCCGCAGGGCTTGCTTGTGAGGTTTGGAAAAGAGTGGAGGGGTGGGGGTCCAGACTCCAGGCCACCTGCGTCCCTGAATCCTGCCCTCCTGCAGGGTGGAAATATATTATCTGGGATAGATTGCTCATTGTTTTAATTTTCTTTTCAATTTATTGGATCTTCTGTCTGTACCGTTCTATCGAGTGTCTCTTACATGTTGGAAATCATCTTGAGTCCCATTCCAGGGGGGAGGGGGGGGAAGGAGAAGGATACACATTTGATCAAATAAATAGCCACCATGGTGTCCCAGGGATGATCACATGAGAGAAATCATTCAAAGTACTGCACCAGGAGTGGCCAAACTTGCTCATTGTAAGAGCCCACATAGAATAAACGTCGGATGTTTGAGAGCTGCAAGACATGAACATCAGATGTTTGAAAGCCACAAGAAGGAAGGCAAATAAATAGAGGAGGAGAGAGGGAGGGAGGGAGAGGTAGAAAGAAGGCAGCATTAACTTTAAATGCATTCTTCAAGTGACCAGCTGGCTTAGCTTGGAGAAATGATTTAAAGAGACAAATACCTTCTTCAGACTGGTCAGTGGGGTGGGGTGGGGTGGGGGGCTTTGAGAGTCATACAATATGTATGAAAGAGCCACATGTGACTCTGAGCCACAGTTTGGACACCCCTGTACTACACATTTGGGCCAGTGCTCCCCCCATCTGCAGTTTTTGGGTTGTCTCTGTTTTATTTCGTTGCATAATTATAGAACAAAGTGTGACTCCAGTGGCACCTTTAAGACAAATGAAGTTTTATTCAAGGTATAACGTTTTGGGTACAAGCACACTTCTTCAGAAAAGTCCAGGTTTTTGCATTTTGTAAGAAAGGAAATATCAAGCTGTAGCTGTACGACAGTGTGAGTTTCTTTGTAAGGTTGATAAAGTTTAATTCCTCATAGCTTCATGTGGTGCATTCCATGAAGATAGATTCAGGAGGGGAGCTTATACCTTGAATAAAACCTTTTTTTGGACTTAAAGGTGCCACTGGACTCAGACTTTGTTCTTCTGCTTCAAACCAATACAGCTACCCTCCTAAATGTACATTAATTATAGCCTGCCATTTAATAGTACTCAATGCAATCAATAGGATGGTATGCTCAATAAACTATGAAATAGAATTTGGATAGTAGAACCAACCAGGAGTCCGAAAAACAGTATTGAAGGAAAGCATAAATGTTAATGGCACCCAATAAATAATGCAAAATTACATAGCAGGATACAACTTACAGCAAACTATACACAGGAGTATAGACTCTGGAGAATTGATCTGCGGGTATCTGGGGCTCTGAGGGGGGGCTGTTTTTTGAGGTAGAGGCACCAGATTTGCAGCATAGCATCCAGTATCTCTCCCCAAATTACCCCCCAAGTTTCTAAAAGATTGGACCAGGGGGTCCAATTTTGTGAGCCTCAAAAGAAGTTGCCCCTATCCTTCATTATTTCCTATGGAGGGAAGGGATTTAAAAGATGTGTGGTCCCTTTAAATGTGATGGCCAGAACTCGCTTGAAGTTCAATTATGTTTGTCACACCCTTCCTCCTGGCTCCACCCCCAAAGTCTCCTGGCTCCACCCCCAAAGTCCCCAGATATTTCTTGAATTGAACTTGGCAACCCTACCTGCTGGCCCTGCCTCTCTCTCCAGAAGGGAAGAGGCAGTAGATCTCCATGTTTTGAAAGCAAGCTGAAAAAGCATGGAGACTGGAGCTGCTGGCCCTGTCTCTCTCTCCCATCCTGCTTAGCCTGAGAAGTGCAGAAGGGAAGAGGCAGCAGTCTCCATGCTTTTGCAGATAGCTTTAAAGTTGGCTACAAAAGCAGAGACCCACCTCTCTCTCTCTCTATCCTCCTGAAGGACAGGAGAGCAAGAGGCAGTGGTTCTCCCTTCTTCTTGAAGGTGGCTGACTGTGAGAAGCAGGAAAACCTGGGCTGCTGGCCCCACTTTTTAAAGGTCAGGGGTGCTTTTAAAAATTGGAGTCCCCCCTTCCAATTTTTAAAAGCCCCCCTACCTACAAAATCCTGGCTACGCCCCTGTCCCAGATGGTGCCCTAAGTGAATGCCTGCCGGTTGGATCCAAGCCTTATTCAATTGCATATAGTTTTGTTAATAATGTAGACAAAATTTTCATGCTGGTTCTATTGCTATAGCCCTCACTGATACTTGCTCTCAAGCATTTTTGTGTGAAATCAGCCCTTGTACCAATTTGTTTATTGCCCAAAGCAGCATTTGGCAGTTTCGGGGGCTTTGCATGTATTATTTTAGGCCCAAGCTTCAGTAGATGCTTTTATGCCTTCTAGTAAAATAAAAGACCTGGATACTTAAAGTTACATTGGTCTTAAAAGGAGGAATTATTTTAAAAACAAAATCAATATTATTAAAGGCAAAACAGTGATCTAAAAAAAAAGTGGCATTCTAATGATGTCAAACTATGCTGTTATAAAACCCAGAGAAACCATGAAGATTTATTTGCTGTTAAACAGAGTTTATTTTTTCCAAGACAGGCAGTTATTTGAGTCAACACAGCCTGGGAAATACATCTGGTGAGGAAATATATCCCAGAATTGCAACTGCCAATTGTGTATTGGCATCTCAGGAGGCACTGTACAGCCAGCATATAATTAGAAAGTACACACACACATCCAAGGCTTGGATGTTGCATTCCTGGTAACTTCTCTGTGGAGCCGTTTCAGGGAAAAGAAATCCTCCAAATTAGCAATCATTTGTTTTTAGTTTATTTTTCCAAGATCAATTTGACTCAGCAAGACTTAGGGGAACAATATATGAGATTTCAAATGGGTTTTTTTTAACTCTTTGCCAAATGCATTAATACAGAGTTTGTAGAATGAATTGCACTACATATTGGAAAAGCTGACCAGTATTATTTTGTAATGGGACCCTTGGCTGCATGATCTTTATAGCTATATTCTTCCTTTCTTTTTGTTTACTTTGCATTTCCATGTGAAATTGTATCAAGCACAAAATGGGCATGGATTTGTGCAGCTATAAAGGCCCTAATTATAATTATAGTAGGAGTTCTTCTCATGTAAATATTGGCTGATTATACATATATTGTGGGCTCGATAGGTAAGAGGGTTGGATCCTGAAATTAATCAGTAGAAAGTAGTGATAGCCATAGGTCCTCCTGCCCCCACACAGCAGTTACTGACCTATGGAAAGATTATTCCTGAGGTCACAGGACCCATAAGGAGTAATAGCCACAAGGGTCAGGAAGCTGCTGTGTGAGTGGAGAATTGCTCTCTCCAGCATCATGTTAGGGATGTGCAAAAAATAAAATAAAATTGGAATTACACAGATTCGGAAGTATACAGGGGGGAAAAATTCAGAATCCCGAATATTTCTGAATTCCGTAGTCGGAATAGACAAATATACGGTAGATGCGCGGCTATTTCCGAATATACAGCCCCATTATTCTCTATGGGCCATTGAAATCAATGGCAAATAGGGTGTATTTGAAGCCGCCTGGAGGGGAGGGGGTTTGAAGGAGAGCCCCCAAATTTGCAGGGGACCTGCAGGGGACTCTCCCCTACAAACCCCCCAAGTCCCAAAAAGATTGGGCCAGGGGGTCCTATTCCAGGGGCACCCAAAGAGGCTGCCCCTATTCCACCATTATACCCTAGGGGCCATTGAAATCAATGGCAACATAGGGCATAATTAGAGGCTACTGGGGGGCAGGGGGATTGAGGGAGAGCCCCCAAAACTGCAGGGAACCTGCAGGGGACTCTCCCCTACAAATCCCCCAAGTCCCAAAAAGATTGGGCCAGGGGGTCCCTGTTTTTCGGCTCCCCAAAAGGCCCATTGCCAACAATGATGGGGAAAGCCCAATTAGCCACTTCCTCCACTATAATCGCTATGGGGAAAGTGGCTCTGGCCAGAGGAGAGTTTGAGGGAGAGGCCTCAAAACTGCAGGGCAGCTTCAGGGGACTCCCCAGGATGCAATCCCCCTGGCCCAAAAAGACTGTACCCATCTGTGGGCACCCCAAAAGGAACACTGCTCCCAATGGTGAGAAAAAACCAATTAGAGCCACTTCCTCACTGTAATTGTCGTGGGAAAAGTGGCTCTGGGGAGCAGGAGGTTTTGAGGAGAGCCACCCAAACTGCTGTGCAGCTTCAGGGCACTGTCCCACACAAAACCCACAGGGCCAAAAAAAAAAATTGGACCAGGGTGTCCAATTCCTGGGGCACCAAAGCCAAACCTAACTTCACACCAGATAATCTCTATAGGACCCAAATGAACTACATCCCTCTATCTACTCTATGAACCCTGCAGGCCTGGAACCAATATAAACCCAGTTGCCAACGTCACTGCCACACAAAACACAATCTGCTCAAGGTCTGCTCTGCAGACCTGCTGCAGCAAACCCAGATGCCAGCTCTCCAGCCCTGCCCCAAACAACACGGGGAGAGCTGGCAAAGCACAACAAGCCTGCTGGTTTTGGGTCTCTCACCCAGGTGCCAGCTTCCCCCCCTCCCCAAAACCAGAACTAGGAAAAGGGACAACAGGAGAAGGCCAAGAAACTCAACTGTTAAAAAGTGGCCTTTTAAACAATGAAAATTAGGCCAAACAGCACCCCCCCAAGAACCAGAAGAGAAAAGGAGCAACAGCAGCAGAACACAGCAGCAACGAATCAAACACAGAATCCTTTTAATACAGTAAAAAACTTAACTTTTAACAATACAGGAACTTTACCAACTCCTCCCCCCCCAAAAAAACCCTTCACCCTAACCCCAAGAAATCCAAGCCACCCAAATAAGTAAAAGTAAAAGGACACTGCACTTTTAAAAGTCCTCTCACTAAAGTAAGATATGGGCAAATTGGCAAACCCCCCTCCACCCCAGGCCCCATCCCCAAGCAGAAACCCCTAACCCCCTAACCCCAAATAAGCTACCCACCACCACCACCCAAATCTGGATAAGTAAAGGGACTCTGAGTCTTAAAAAGTCCTTTTACCAACTAAAATAAAAACAAGAACCCCAAGACTGTCTTACCTTGTCTTCTCTACTCCAGGGAAGTCTGGTAAGGCTGAGAGAGAGAGCAGCAGCAGCTGAGGCCAAGGCCAGCCAGCAGCAGAGCACAATCTCTCACACCAACACACACACCAACACAGCAGCACTGCTCTGTGATTGGCCAGACAAAAGAACAACATTGTTGCTGATGGCTGGAGGATCAGCTACACAAAAGCCCTTCAAAGCATGCATTTGCAAATGCATGCTTTGGATTGGCTGCTGGGGCTCCTCTTCCCCCTCCCCCCCTCCATGATCCCAGGGAGGCTATGGGAGAGGCGGGAAAAGGCTACCAAAGACAGGAAAGGAGGCAAGCAGCTCCTCTGAGGCTGCAAAAGCCCCTTTCCCGCCTTTTGCATTGAATTCCGTATACTTCTGAATATATACACGGAAGTATACGGGGAGCCGTACTCGGCTCCCGCATAATGGGCCCCAATTGGAATTGGCTGCAGGAGATTCCATATGCAGCCGAATCAGTGGTGATTCGATGGCTGATTCGGTTCGGCCGAACTGAATGCACACCCCTATAGCATGTGTTAACACAGCTATGCTGAAGGAAAGGGCAGAAGGGATTGATTTTTGTTTCCTTTTTCCTTCTACACTGAAGCCTCCCAGCAAACAATTTACTTTCTTGGAATCAAAAATGATCGCTGGGAGAGGAAGAAACAAAACTAACAACCAAACAAACCCAAGAATCCTTGAAAGTTAAGTTATTCATGCTGATGTGTCAGACTGCACTTTTTTAAAGATTAAAAGTGCTGTAAAAGCAGCTGAAAGACTGTGAAGGGTTAATTCTTCAAAGAAACAAAGATCCTTGAGTGACAGGCTGTTCCAAGAGATCTGATTGGTTAGCATCAGCTGAGCAGAGGAAGACTTCTGAACTGGATGTTGAGGAGAATTTAGTCAGATTTCAGAACACAGATTTTTGAGTACTGACAGTTTTGGAATTCAGCCTTCTCCAAGCTGGCTGATGGGACGATGGGAGCTTCGAGAGCCACACAATAGTTGTGAAAGAACCATCTGTAGCTCCCAAGTCACGGTTCGACTACCCCTACTCCAGGTGGTAGTTGGAGGTTGCTGGTTTATACAATGGATCTCCAGGTGACGGAGGTCAGTTCACCTGGAAAAAATATCTGCTTTGGAAGGTGGACCCTGTGGCATTATACCCTACTGAGCATGGGTGCAGAAAAAGGGTTGCCAACCCCCAGGTGGTGGCTGGAAACCTCATGGGATTACAACAAATCACCAGGCAATAAGAGATCAGTTTTCCTGGAGTAGATGGCTGCTTTGGAAGGTGGACTTTGAAGTCATATCTCATTGAACCTCCTCCTCTACCCAAACTCAGGCTCCTTCCCCCAAATCTCCAGGCATTTCCCAACCCAAACCTGGCAATCCTATCTGGGCCTCCTTCAGAGAGACAACAGGGCACTCTAAAATTTTTGAGCTCATGGGCACTTTTGGAATTCTGACATGGCGGGGTGTGCAACCACAATGCAGTCCCCAAGTAGGGGTGTGCATTTGGTTCGGCCGAACTGAATAAACCTCTGAATACCCTCTGATTTGGAAGTATACGACGTACAATTTACAGGCATTATACATCCAATTTATACAACTGGACCGAGGCGACAACTGGACCGAGGCGTCTCGGCAGTACTGCTGCTGCTAGACCTATCGGCCGCGTTCGATATGGTCGCTCATCGGTTGCTGACCCGCCGCCTCGCCGACGCAGGAATTCAGGGGATAGCCTTACAGTGGCTCTCCTCCTTCCTTGAAGGTCGGGGACAAAGGGTGGCAATTGGGGGGGGGGAACTGTCTCAGAGACACCCACTTTATTGTGGGGTGCCTCAGGGGGCAGTTCTCTCCCCGATGTTGTTCAACATCTACATGCGCCCCCTTGCCCAGATTGCACGGAGGTACGGGCTTGGCTGTCATCAGTATGCTGATGATACCCAGCTCTATCTAATGATGGACGGCCGGACTGGCGATGTCCCTATAAAACTGGACCAGGCGTTACAAGCCGTGGCTGACTGGCTCAGGCTGAGCGGGCTGAAGTTGAATCCGGCGAAGACTGAGGTCCTTTGCGTGGGCCGCGGCAGACCAGGAGGGGAGATCTCCCTACTGGCTTTTGACGGTGCGCCACTGATACCAGTGCGCAGGGTCAAGAGCCTGGGAGTGCTACTGGAATCCTCTTTATCAATGGAGGCCCAGATAGTTGCCACTGCTAGATCCGCCTTCTTCCACCTTAAGAGGGCGAGGCAGTTGGCTCCCTTCTTGGAACGTGGCAACCTAGCAACTGTGATCCACGCAATGGTCACCTCGAGATTGGACTACTGCAATGCCCTCTACATGGGGCCGCCCTTGTACCGAACACGGAAACTCCAGTTAGTGCAGAACGCGGCGACCAGGCTGTTGGTGGGACTACCTCGGTGGAAACACGTACAGCCTGGGCTGCGGGACCTGCACTGGCTGCCGGTTGTGTACCGTGTTCGCTACAAGGTGCTGGTTATTACCTTTAAAGCCCTATATGGCCGAGGACCTGCCTACCTTAGGGACCGCCTCTCCCCATATGTTCCCCAGAGAGCACTGAGATCTAGCTCTCAAAATTTTTTAAAAATCCCTGGGCCAAGAGAGGCTAGACTGAAGACAACCAGGGAGCAAGCCTTTTCAGCAATGGCCCCTCGATGGTGGAACCAACTTCCAGAGATAGTGCGAGCCCTGCGGGACCTGAATCAATTCCGCGGGGCTTGCAAAACCTTTCTCTTTCAGCTTGCTTTTAAGTTAGAACCTGGCTAAACCGACCTGTAGCCACCTAGCCATCTTATGCATGATTGTGATCTATAGCACCTTATAGTACCTGTTTTATTTATTTTAATTAACTTATGTAGTTGAATTGTATTTTTAAAACTCCTGTTTACATTGTATTTTATCTAAATCATGGTATTCCATGTCTGTGAGCCGCCCTGAGCCCGCCTTTGGCGGGGCAGGGCGGGATAGAAAAATAAATTTACTTACTTACAATTTACAGGCATTATATGGAAGCCGTATACTTCCAAATCAATATTCGGAAGTATTTGAAAGTCCATAAAAAAGGTGGGAAAGGAGCTTCTGCAGCCTCAGGGGAGATGCTTGCCTCCTTTCCCGCCTCTGGAAGCCTTTTCCCACCTCTCCCATAGCCTCCCTGGGATCAGGGAGGGAGGGGGAGGGGGAGAGGAGCCCCAGCAGCCAATCCAATGCATGTATTTGCAAAATGCATTGCAAATGCATGCTTTGCAGGGCTTTTGTGTAGCTGATGGCTGGGTTAATCCCCCAGCCATCAGCAACATTGTTGTTCTTTTGTTTACTTGGGTATCCAAGTAAACACTGCTCTGGCCAATCACAGAGCAGTGGTATTTTTTGAAACGGCTCTGTTTAGGGCCAGAGAACCTTTTTAAGGAGTCTGCCTGGCTAGACTCCATTCCATTGCTGCTGTGTTGGTGTTAGTGTGATAGAGAGATTGTGCTGCTCTAACCTGCTAACCCTTGGCCTTAGCTGCTGCTGCTCTCTCTCAGCCTTGCCTGCCCTGCCTGGAGAAGAGAAGATATCTAAGGTAAGACAATCTTGGGGTTCTTGTTTTTATTTTAGATAGGATAAAAGTAAAAGAACTTTTAAAGACTCAGAGTCCCTTTACTTATCCAGATTTGGGTGGGTGGGTACTGGGTAGCGTATTTGGGGTTAGGGTTAGGGGGTTCTGCTGGTGGTGGGGGCCTGGGGTGGGGGGTTGCCAATTTCCCTATATCTTACTTTAGTGAGAAGACTTTTAAAAGTGCAGAATCCTTTTACTTTTCCTGATTTGGGTGGCTTGGATTTCTTGGGGTTAGGGTGAAGGTTTTTTTGGGGGAGGGGTTGGTAAAGTTCCTGTATTGTTAAAAGTCAAGGGGTTTTTTTCTGTTTTAAAAGGATTCTATGTTTGATTTGTTGCTGCTGTGTTGTGCTGCTGTTGTTCCTTTTCTCTTCTGGTTCTGGTTCTTTGGGGGGGGGGAGGCTGTTTGGCCTGATTTTCATTGTTAAAACATCCATTTTTTAACAGTTGAGTTTCTTGGCACTTTCTCAGTGATTTGTTTGGATCTGTTGTTGTTGGTTTTGCATACTGTCCTGTTGTCCCTTTTCCTGGTTCTGGTTTTTTGGGGGCGGTGTTGTTGTTGTTGATTGATTTGGCCTGAGGCTTTTTATTGTTAAAACATCAGTTTTTTAACAGTTGAGTTTCATAGCATTTTCTCAGTAATTTCTTTGGATCTGTTGTTGGCTTTGCATCCTGTCCTGTTGTCCCTTTTCCTGGTTCTGGTTTTGGGGGTGGTGGGTGGGTGGGTTAAAAGTTAAGTTTTTTTCTGTCACATTTTGGGTTTTTTAAATTACCTCTGGTTGGTATGAGGGGGATTGTGTGTGGGCTGTGTGGTGTGGGTCACTTTCATGTTTTATAGAGTTATTTTTGGAGTCTGAGGGTGCTTTCGGTTTGGCTAGGGCCACTAAATAGGCTGCCCCACTAATAAGGGTGTTTTTAGGGATTGTGTTTTTTGAAATTAAAAAAAAAAATCCAGTTTAGGGCTTTGTCTTCTTTCAAAATTCAACTAGGCCAGATAGGGGCAATTTAAAAATATTTTAGGTTTCTCATAAAAGGCAGCATGACTACTAGGCCACATCAGGCTCCCTTTTAAAGAGACTAGGGTTGCAGTGCATCTAGCTATCAGCCACTGAAAGCCGGTGCATCCTTAGATTTCCATAGGGTAAACCACAGCTTCTCTCTAGTTATAGGGGAAACCTGATTTCTAGTTTGCAAGGAAATCCAGTTTGTCCCAGGATCTAGTTAGGAGAAGTTTAACTAGGAGGATATAACAAGGATTGCCTTCATCTCAAGGTAGC
Organism: Heteronotia binoei; assembly: GCF_032191835.1. Classification (NCBI taxonomy): domain Eukaryota; kingdom Metazoa; phylum Chordata; class Lepidosauria; order Squamata; family Gekkonidae; genus Heteronotia; species Heteronotia binoei. Next base: position 69,924,779 of record NC_083228.1, on the reverse strand, counting down.
CTTTTAAAAACTGTAGTCAGGTAGAGGCAGGATCACCTAGTCTCCTAAACTTTACCAGACTACTACTACCCCAACCCAAAGAAGGACAGGTTAGGGACCAAAAAAACAAACAAGTTTTGATGGGAGAGTTTTTAAAAAGAAGTCAGGGCACCTGTTGGTTCAGGGTACAGTGCAGTGAGTTAGGTTTGTAGAAAACCCCATTCTCAGTTCACGTTGTGTGAGACTGGCCAAGGGTGACATGAGTGACAGGCAGCAGAAGAGGGGCCGTGGGCGAAAGGCCAAGGAGAGGACTAGAGGGATGGAGGGGAGGGGGAGAACCCAGTTCCTCCCCCCAACCTCTGCGTAGGGCCACTCCACAGCTGCCTTCCAGCACTTCGACTTCTGGCCAGAGTGTGATGATGAAGTCCTGCCTTGGGCCCTTCATTGAGGCTGCTGCTGGGGCGCCCCCAGCAGAGGTGCCATGAGGTGCTGCAACTGAGCAGGGGTCTGCTGCTCGGGCAGTCTCTCCTCCTGCTGATGTCGCTCAGCCTCAGCAGCCGGAGGAGGGGCAGCAAAAGCAGCCTTCCTTGGAGATGAGGTTTGGGAACAGTTTTCTGTCCAAAATGATCACCCCAAGGAGGGTGCAGAGTGTCTTGCAGGAGCTGAAGGAGAAGCTGGTTGAGGAGGACCAGCCCCCTTCTTCGGTTCCTTCAGGCACCAGCAGTCCTTCAGTGGATGGCCAGGAGGGGAGGCTGCATGGGGTGGAGGGGGAAGAAATGGAGATACACGAGGTGCCTTCATCTCCGTCCACTTCCCCCTGGTGGCCAGCCCCTCCTGCCACCCCAAGACACGGTGTCTGCCCCGAGCACCTCACAGAAGGTGGCTCCAGACACCCAAGCTGCTAGTCAGCTTGCGCATCTGTACACCTCCGAAGTCTGGAAGCATTTCCGCTATATGCAGTGCCAGCTGTGCATGGCCCGAATCAGTCGTGGGCAGGATGCTGCCCATCTGACTCCAGGGGGGGATGCGGAACCACCTTCGGAAGCACCACCAGGCAGTGCTTCTTAAGGGGGAGAAGCAGGCTGGTGCTGAGGTGCCCATGCGGCCAACACCACCCAGCCAGGAGGTCCATCCCACCGCGACTACCTCCAATGCTCTCCAGGAGAGTTCTGTGACAGGGCAAGGATGCCAGCCATCTCTTCCTGAGCTGTTTGGTGGGGGTGGCACCTGTGTGCCAAGATCGGGAATCAGGTATGGCAGGAGGGTGATCGCCTGGAACCTTGCCAGGTTGGTTGCCCATGGGCTTCCATTTTCAGTGGTCAAGAATCCTGGGGCGCTAGTACCTGGTGCCCTGGTACAAAGTTCCTGCTAGAACCACCATTAGCAAGACCATTGTGCCATCTGTTTTCAGGGCGACCAGATCTGTGGTGAAGAAGCATTTGTCCCGTGCTGCTGGGGGGACTGTTCATTTCACCTCAGATATCTGGTCATTTCACCTCAGATATCTGCCTTAAGGGCACGATCGCTGAGCAGACCAATGAGCTCGATCGCTGGCGAGACGAGCTCTCCCAGAAGGTCGAGCACTGCAGAGTCAGGGCAAGCCCAATGCCGGTAGCTGAGGAGGAGGGGGGTGGAAGCAGCTCATCTGTCACTTCCACTGCTGTTCATTCCCAACCTCCCTGGCTAGGCAGTTCTTCCCACCAGACTCATGCCAAGAAGAGTCCCGAGATGACACTCATCGGGCAGCTTGTTGGCCCCTCTGGGAGCGGTAGGCCCCTGAGAGCAGAGATGGGTGCTGCGATGGTGAGGGACTATCTTTCGAAGCCCAACAAGTCACAAGAAATGTCTCCTTTGGACTACTGGGTCATGAAGGAGGGGGTCTGGCCAGCCCTCTCTCCTCCATGGCCAAGGTGTTCCTCTCGTGCCCACCGATGAGCGTGCAGAGCGAGCGCATCTTTTCACATATGGGTGGCATTGTCTGCCCACATCGCAATCACCTGCAACCCTGGACAGTTGAACAGTTGGTCTTCCTGAAGGTCAACTTGCCTCTGTTCAGCTCCCTGAACATAGTAAATGAAGTGAGCACCTACTTGTGCCTGCATCCTCTCTTGGTCCATGCTTGGAAGGTAGTTGTAACACTCTCCCACTAAACATAGACTAGAGTCCAAAGACAGTCCAAAAACTCACTCACATATTGATTGGCAGTGCACACCCCCCCCCACGCCTCATCCATCCCCAAACCAAAAGTGAATGCTGATTTAAAATCTGCAAAGCAATCCAAATTTCCCCAGTCCCCATCCATACATGCCTAATAATACTGAAAGGGCCATTGCAGCCCCCAACTGTAACCGACAGCACCCACAGGTCCAGCCAGGATAACCCAGTTTTTTGGGGGGGGTTTTCAGGGGCAGGAGGAAGAAAGAGGGAAGTGCCAGTGATGATGAGGCCAGCAGGCCAGCAGGGTTCATAGACTAGATCCAGCCAGCAGCCATACCAATGCTGAGGTCCCTCTAATGGGACAGTGATAGCCGGTGTGTTGCTGCTGAGCTGAGAGAGAAGGAATGGTTCCCTTCCTCTCACACAATCTGAGGCCCTCCCAGTGATCTTCCTCATTTGGAGTGCAACTCTGGCTCGCCTCCTCATGGGTAACGCAAAAGAGCCTGGACCAGCCAACCATCCATCACTCAAGATAAGTCTAAATGCTTCTTGCTTTGTGTCAGATACAGAATGATGTGGAGTTAGGTGTGGAGTTAGGTGTGGTCTTGTTTGAGAGTTGTGTTGTTTGGGGCAGGGCTGGAGAGCTGGCATTTGTAGATTTTGTGTTCTGTGGCAGGGAAGCTGGCATCTGAGTGAGAGACCCAGAACCAGCATGCTTGTTGTGCTTGGCCAGCTCTCCCTGCGTTGTTTTGGGCAGGGCTGGAGAGCTGGCATCTGTAGATTGCACGTTCTGTGGCAGGGAAGCTGGCATCTGGGTGAGAGACCCAGAACCAGCATGTTTGTTGTGCTTGGTCAGCTCTCTCCGCGTTGTTTGGGGCAGGGCTGGAGAGCTGGCATCTGTGTTTGATGCAGATTGTGTTTTGTGTGGCAGTTACATTGGCAACTGGGTTTATATTTGTTCCAGGCCAGCAGGGTTCATAGAGTAGATCCAGCCAGCAGACTGGAGCTGATGGGAGTTGTAGGCAAAAAACATCTGGAGGCTACCGTTGGCCACCCCTGGAGTAGATAGATGGATGCAGTGCATTTAGGTCCTATAGAGATTCTCTGGTGTGAAGTTGGGTTTGGCTTTGGGTGCCCCAGGAATTGGACCCCCTGGTCCAATTTTTTTTTTGGCCTTGCGGGTTTTGTGTGGGACAGTGCCCTGAAGCTGCACAGCAGTTGAGGGGATCTCCTCAAAACCCCCTGCTCCCCAGAGCCACTTTTCCCACAATAATTACAGTGGGGGAAGTGGCTCTAATTGGTTTTTTCTCACCATTGGGAAAAGTGTTCCTTTTGGGGTGCTCACAGATGGGTACAGTCTTTTTGGGGCAGGGGGGTTGCATGCAGGGGAGTTCTCTGAAGCTGCTCTGCAGTTTTGGGGCCTCTCCCTCAAACCCCCCTCTGGCCAGAGCCACTTTCCCCACAGCAATTGTAGTGGAGGAAGTGGCTAATTGGGCTTTCCCCAGCATTGGTGGCAATGGGCCTTTTGGGGAGCCCAAAGATAGGGACCTCCTGGCCCAATCTTTTTGAGACTTGGGGGTTTTGTAGGGGAGAGTCCCCTTTGGGTTCTCTGCAGTTTGGGGAGCTCTCCCTCAAACCCCCTGCCCCCCCAGTAGCCTCTGATTATGCCCTATGTTGCCATTGATTTCAATGGCCCTTAGGGTATAATGGGACCATATATTCAGAAATAGCTGTATATCTCCTGTATATACGGCTATTCCGAGTACCGGTATTCTGAATATTTTGGCTCCGTATATTTTCGAATCTGATTAATTCCGGGGGGGGGGGGTTGCGCACTCCTACCCCCAAGCAGAACACACAGAGGAAAATTTCTTGCAAGTGTCCCTGCAGTTTTAGAGAGGAGGTTAGATGGGACTCACTACGGCAGGGGTGGCCAAACTTGCTTAACATAAGAGCCACATAGAATAAATGTCAGGTGTTAGAGCCACCAGACATGAACATCAGATGTCTGAGAGAAGGAAGGAAGGAAGGAAGGAAGGAAGGAAGGAAGGAAGGAAGGAAGGAAGGAAGGAAGGAAGGAAGGAAGGAAGGGAGGGAGGGAGGGAGGGAGGGAGGGAGGGGGGAGGAGGAAGGAAGGAAGGAAGGAAGGAAGGAAGGAAGGAAGGAAGGAAGGAAGGAAGGAAGGAAGGAAGGAAGGAAGGAAGGAAGGAAGGAAAAGAGGTAGGGAGGGAGAGAAAGAGGTGGAAACAAAGCAACTTGAACTTTAAATGCATTCTCCAAGCCACTGGCTGGCTTGGCTTGAAGAAGTGGTTTAAAAAGATAAATTCCTTTCCTGGTGGGGGCTTCAAGAGTCACACAATTTGTGTGAAAGAGCCACAGTTTGGCCACCCCTGCACTAGAGAGATGGGTATAAGGCAGCTTCACATTTTTATACGGGCAAGACCTGGTTGCATTTTATATTTCAAAACTGTTGTGGCACAGTCCAAGCCGAAGGGAAGGAGAGAGCATGAGTGTGTGGGGATGGGGGGTGGGGAGAGATCAGGACCTTGAATTAAGCATGTTTGTTTGTTTTTTTTGAAGGGATATGGGTTTCTTACAGGAAATGTTGGATCCTACTAATCTGGCAGAAACAACGGCCAGGATTGCCTCTGGTTTAGGAGTGGAAAGGGAGGAACTTCAGTTTCCCTTGCTTTCAAATACGATGCTTCTGATAGCAGTATCTGAGCAGGGCTCTTTCAAGCTACAGGGACCATAAACTGTTTTTGAACTGTTGCACTGCTGTTCTGGTTTTGCAGTGCATCCCTGACAAGTGTTTGTCCAATTGCTGCTTAAAGACTGCCAGTGAGGGGGTCGATTGCACTGTTGAACAACTCTTACTCTTAAAAGGTTTCTCCATCATCATCATCATCATCAATTTTATTTATATCCCGCCCTCCCCGCTGAGGCAGGCTCAGGGCGGCTCAGTCCTCTCCTATGCTGCCAGCAGGAACAGCTCCCTGCCCTCCTCTAAGTGGCAGCCCTTCTAATACTTCAAAAGAGCAATCATGTCTCCCCCCTCAACCTCCTCTTCTCCAGACTGAATATCCCCAAGTCCCTTAGCCTTTCCTCATTTGGCTTGCTTTCCATGGTTACTTGGAAGTAATCTACAGTGAGCACTGTGGCACCTACTCTCTACACATGCACAGGATTGCAGTTTTAGTTTAAAGAAAGAAGATATTGGATTTATATTCCGCCCTTCACTCTGAATCTCAGGGTCTCAGAGCAGCTCACAATCTCCTTTATCTTCCTCCCTCACAACAGACACCCTGTGAGGTAGGTGGGGCTGAGAGAAGCTCTCCCAGAAGCTGCCCTTTCAAGGACTGCTCTGTGATAGCTATGGCTGACTCAAGGCCATTCCAGCAGCTGAAAGTGGAGGAGTGGGGAATCAAACCCTGTTCTCCCAGGTAAGAGTCCACGCACTTAACCTCTACACCAAACTGGCTCTCCTTTCTCACATCAGATTTTCTACAATTCAGACTATCCCTGAAGTTTCCAAGAGTTGCCATGCTGGTCGATAGTAGAACAACTAGATTCATGCCCAGGAGCACCTTAAGAGACCAACAAGATTTGGGGGAGGAGGCACAAGATTTCCAGCATTAGAGCTCTCTCAATTAGATAAAAGGAGCTTTGACTCTCAAAAATCTTGTTCTCTGAGGTGCTACTGGACGCAGATTTAGCCATATAAATCAGTGGACTCCTTTCATCAACTTAATTTATTAACTAACATCATGTATCTGCTGCCTTCCTCTCCCAAAAGGACACTGAAGTGGTTTGACATACTCTCTCCTTCTCTTTTATCCTCACAACGAACCTATGAGGTGGGTTAACTCAAGAGTATATTACTGCTCCAAGGTTTCCCAGCAAGCTTCCAGGGCAGAGTGGGCATATGAATCAGGACTTCCCAGATCTGATTTGGACACCCTAACCACCAGCTCCTGCAAAACACACTATATTTTAATGTATTCTTTTTCCCTAATGGTGAACTAGAATGATGCTTATAATGTATTTTACATTTTCAAAAGTAAATTAGGTGGACAGAAACACCTCTGGGAAAGGCATGTTCTCAGTTTAACCCAGACTTGCAAGCAACAGAGCAATGAACAGCCTCCATTTATTGCCTTATGACACTTTCACCATCATTCTCCCATTCTGACATGTTACTATTTTGTTGGTTTCCTAAGCAAATGCTATCCAGACCAAATGTTCCTTCAGTTTGTTAATTTCACTGAGTTGTTTTTTCTAAACTAAAACCTCAGTATTCAGATTAAATTGCCGTGTTGGCACTTTGTGATAAATAAGTGGGTTTTGGGTTGCAGTTTGGGCACTCGGTCTCTAAAAGGTTCGCCATCACTGACCTAACCTTTCCCCTCTATGTTAAATAAAATATCCTATTTTTGAATTACAAAATGCTTCAAGTGCCATTTAAGTTGTTCAAGTTAAAGGAGGCTCCTGATCCTTCCCTCAGGTTCCTCGGCTGAGACAATAGCCAGGATAACAGGGTGGGCCAGAGTTTTTCAGCCAAGAAGAAAACACATACTAGGGTGGCTGAGTCAGTAAAAGGAAAGATAAATGGAAGGAAAATATTGCCTCTGAGGGAGGGAGTGGACTGGGAAGGGGGAAGGGGGTCATAGCTGGATTCTATTATTTATTTATTTTATATATTTAGAGAATTTCTGTTCCATCTTTCTATCCATATCAGGGCCACCAAGGAAACTAGCAGTTCATAAGAACATAAAAATGTAAGAGAAGCCATGTTGTACGAGGCCAATGCTTTGTGTCATAGTGGCCAAAGCCAAGTGCCACCAGTAGGTCCACCAGTGAGGTCAAACTCTAGAAGCCCTCCCACTGTTGCCCCTCCCCCAAGCACCAAGGATACAGAGCATCACTGCCCAAGACACAGTGTTCCATCTATACATTGTGGCTAATAGCCACTGATGGGCCTCTGCTCCATATGTTTATGTAATGCTCTCCTGAAACTGTCTATGCTTGTAGTTGCCACCACTTCCTATGGCAGTGAATTCCACATGTTAATTAATCTTTGGGTGAAGAAGTACTTCCTTTTATATATTCTAAACCTACTGCTCATTAATTTCATTGAGTGCCCATGAATTCTTGTATGGTGGGACAGGGAGAAAAGTTCTTCTTTCTCTATCCTATCCCATGCATAATTGTGTAAACCTCTATCATGTCACCCTTCAGTCATTGTTTCTCTGAGCTAAAGAGCCCTAACCTCTTTAACTTTTCTTCATCAAGAAATTGTCCCATCCAGGCCTCAGATTCAACAGGAGCTCACAGAAATGCAGCTCCTGAACCTTTCTGGGGGTTCCACCTCTTCCTCCCCACTTACCTTGTCGATTGAATAGTAGGTGCAGCTGCATAATAATCCCTGGATTAGGATAGCAGGCAGCCAGCCAGCCACCAGGGGCTTTGCCATGCCCCCGACAGTCCTCAACCCCTGGAGAAGCCCATGCCACCCTTTCTCCACTTCTTTTGTGATTTTAGGCAGTGGGTGGCTTGATGGCCTTTTGACTGTGGAGGGGGGTGTAGTGTATCGGCAGCCATACGCGCCATGCGCAGAGGCGACTGGGCTGTCCCAGGCACCTCCAGCGTGGGGCGCGAAATCCCCCGCCAATCACCAGCCGCGGCGGGAAGTTTAACAGGTCAGGATTGGCCTGACCTGTCCAGTAGGCTGTGCCGGGGACTGTACATAAGTGGGACCCGGCCCGCGTGTTCTCTCTCTTGCAATGTGCTCCTAATACAGAATGTTGCCCTACTCGCGTCTCCGGACTGAGTACGTTACACTGGCGACGAAGGTGGGATTCTAGCCTCATTGGCTACGTAGGAGACCAAGGGCACCACCAGGCCACGACCGCCGCCGCGGCCATCATGGCCAACCAGGGCGGAACCACCGGTCACGTCGAGCCCTTCGACCCCGCGAATCCAGAGGCCTGGGAGTCCTACCTGGAACGGGTCGAATGCTATCTGAGGGCCAACAAAGTCACGGAGGACAGCATGAAGAGGGACGTTCTCCTGAGCGTCTGCAGGGCGGCCACATTTGAGATCACCAAAGGTCTCTCGGCCCCCGCCCGCCTCAAGGAGAAGTCCTTCGCGGAGATCAGCAGACTCCTCACAGGCCACTTCTTGCCTCAGCCGTCGCGGGTGGCCCGCCGGTTCCTGTTCCACAAAAGGGACCAGGCTGCAGGCGAATCGGCCGCCGACTACTTGGCGGCCCTCCGCAGGATCGCCGGGAACTGCAACTTCCCCCAGCTGGAAGACACCCTGGCCGATCGCTTCACGTGGGGCCTCCGCGACGAGAGGCTCCAGCAAAAGCTCTTCGCCAAGGAAGAGCTCACCCTCCAGAGCGCCTTCAACGAAGCTGTGGCGTTCGAGAGGACCTCCAGGACCTTTCCCAAGGCCCGGACAGACGCCGTCCACCATGAGGAGCTGGACCACGACTGCCCGGAGGAGGGAGAAGCCTACCAGCTGCGTCGCCCCGCCGGGCCGCCCAACAGAGCAGCCCAACGCCCCCGAGTGCCCAATCGACCACCAGCGCCAGAGAGGGTCCCTGCCACCAAGTGCGCCAGCTGCGGCGACCCCCACGACCGGAGAGACTGCCAGTACCGGACCTGGGACTGCCGGAGCTGCGGGAAGACTGGCCACATCGCCAGGGCTTGCCGAGCCAAGCCCAACTGCCGGAGGCCGACCACGCATCACGAGTCGGCGGAGTTCAACTCCACAGACTCCACGTCCCTTCAGGTACTGAACTTGCACCTCGCCACCCCTGACAAAATTAAAATGGCGGTCCTCATCGAAGGGAACCCCTGCCAAATGGAAGTGGACTCAGGTTCCTCCATTTCCATTATAGCAGAGGAGACCCTGAGGAAACTGTGCCCCCGCCAGCGGCTTCAACTAAGACCGGCGGACTTCATACTCCGGGACTTTCAGAAGAACCCGGTGCAGATCACGGGGTGGGCGCGGGTGCAAGTCGAGCGGGGGTCCTTCTACGGGCCGCTGGACATCCTGGTGGTAAAGCGCCAGCTTACCACCCTGCTAGGACTAGCGTGGTTCAAACCCCTGGGGATCCGCTTGGAGGGGGTGGGACAAACCCTAACGCCCAGAGGGTTCGGGGAGATATGCCAAGAGTTCCCTGACATATTCGATGGTTCCCTAGGGAGCTACAAAGGGCCAGCCATCTCCCTACCACTAGACCCCACGGTCAGGCCTATTTGGCTCAAGGCAAGGAGGGTCCCGTTCGCCTTGAAGTCAAAAATAGAGGCCGAACTAGACCGCCTCACGGCCCAGGGAGTCCTGGAGCCAGTGGACTACGTCACCTGGGAGACCCCCATCGTAACCCCAATCAAGCCAAACGGGGAGGTGCAGATCTGTGCAGACTATAAATGCACGATAAACAAGGCACTGCAGGATAACCCCTACCCAGTGCTGGTGGTGAGCCACGTCCTGGCTGCCCTCGCGGGGTCTAAAATCTTCGGGAAGCTGGATCTGGCACAGGCCTACCAACAGCTTCTGGTAGACAATAAGACGGCCGAGGCCCAGACGATTGTGACACATAGGGGGGCCTTCCGGGTGAGGAGGCTACAGTTCGGGGTAAGCATCGCTCCGGGGATCTTCCAGAGCATAATGGACGCTCTTCTTAAAGGGATCCCCGGAGTCCAGCTGTTCTTCGATGACGTTTTAGTCGCTGCCCCGGACCCCGAAGAGTTCGGCAACCGCTTACGTGAGGTGCTCCGCCGGTTCCAGGCAGCGGGGCTCAAGGTTAAGAGGGAGAAATGCTTGCTGGGGGTCCCACGGGTGGAGTTCCTGGGGTTTGCCGTAGATGCAGCAGGAATCCACCCAACGGAAGAAAAGACCCGAGCCATCGTGCAAGCCCCAGCCCCCACCTGCAAAGCGGAGCTACAAAGCTTCTTGGGGGTGCTTAACTTCTACCATTCATTCCTCCCCCACAAGGCAGCCCTTGCAGAGCCCCTTCACCGGCTGTTGGACAAAAAAGCCCCTTGGGTTTGGGGCAAACGACAAGCCGCCACGTTTCAGGCGGTCAAGGACGTCCTGGTGTCCAACACGGTGCTCCACCATTTTGACGAGGGCCTCCCCGTCATCCTGGCCTGTGATGCATCGCCTTATGGGGTGGGAGCAGTCCTGGGGCACCAACTCCCGGACGGGAGGGAGGTACCGGTAGCGTACTACTCCCGCACACTGACTCCGGCCGAGCGCAATTACGCGCAGATAGATAAGGAGGCTCTGGCAATCGTGGCGGGGGTCCGCAAGTTCCATGAATACCTGTATGGCCGGAGGTTCACTATTGCCACGGACCACAAGCCCCTCCTAGGTCTGTTGGCCCCAGACCGGCAAACCCCCAAATCCTATCACAGCGCGTGTTGAGGTGGAACCAATTCCTCAACTCATACACTTACGCACTGGTCCACCGAGCTGGCAAAGCCATGGGTCACGCAGATGCACTCAGCCGGCTGCCACTTCCTGAAGTAGGTCCAGACCCGGCCCCTGCACACCAGGTGATGCTGATGGAGGGCCTCCCAGAGCAGCCCCTCCATGCTGAGGAGGTCGCCAAGGTGACCCAAAAACACAAAATGCTGGCACGGGTGCTCGACTGGGTGGTGAGGGGCTGGCCAGAAGGGAACATGGGGGAAGAATTCAAGCCGTATAAGACCAGGAGGGAGGAACTAGCCGCACACAAAGGGTGCATATTATGGGGAAGCAGGGTGGTGGTCCCGCACCCGCTGCAAAAGCGTGTTCTAGAATCCCTACATGAGACCCATCCCGGCATAGTCCAAATGAAGGCGTTAGCCAGGAGCTACGTCTGGTGGCCGGGGATGGACAGGGAGATTGAGAGCTGGGTCCGTAGGTGCCAGACATGTCAGGAGACGTGGCCCGAGCCTCCCAGCGCCCCCGCCACACGATGGGAGTCCCCCAGGAAGCCATGGTCGCACCTCCACCTCGATTTCGCGGGGCCATTCCAGGGGCAGATCTTCATGATAATCGTGGACGCCTACGCCAAATGGCTGGAGGTCATTCCTGTAGGGTCCACCTCGTCCGCCGCCGCCATCTGAGCGCTGCGCAGGGTCTTATGCACACATGGTATCCCGGACACCATAGTCTCGGATAACGGGGCCGCGTTCACCTCGGCGGACTTCCAGGCATTCCTCCGGAGATATCTGATAAGGCACATAAGGTCTGCCCCCTTCCACCCGGCCACCAACGGCCAGGCAGAGCGGATGGTCCGCACAACCAAAGAAGCACTGAGCCGAATCGTGCAGGGCGACTGGGACCACAGGTTAGCCGCCTTCCTTTTCGATAATAGGGTCACCCCCAACCTGGTCATAGGGGTCAGTCCGGCAGAGCTCCTCATGGGGCGCAAGCTCATCTCCCGCCTAGATAGGCTACACCCCGACAGGGCCCCAGACACCCGCGGAAGTCCCGAGGTCCGGGACGCAGCCAGGGGTTTCTTCGCGGGCGACCCGGTATACGCCCGGAACTATGCCAGGGGGCCCGAATGGGTGGCAGGCTGGGTGTTATGAGTAATGGGGTCCCGCCACTACGATATATCGACCGAGGGGGGCCAGGTATTACGGCGGCACATAGACCAGTTACGCCGCCGCACGCTACCGGAGGAACCTGCGGACACTGAAGAGGCGAGGCCCAGGGAGGAGCCAACTGAGGGCCGACCTGAGGACACGGCCCCAACACCGGCTACACCAGCACGAAGCGCCGGGACTGTCAGAGCCTGAGAGACCGACGGAACCAGACCCGCAGCCTCCGGCCACATCACGGCCCCCCGACGCACCAGCAGCGGAAGCCGCACCGCTTCCACCGGACCTCCCCAGAAGGTCCACCAGGGAGCGCCGACCTCCGGCGTACCTTAAGGACTATGTTCATTAACCAGGGGGGGAGGGGTGTAGTGTATCGGCAGCCATACGCGCCATGCGCAGAGGCGACTGGGCTGTCCCAGGCGCCTCCAGCGCGGGGCGCGAAATCCCCCGCCAATCACCAGCCGCGGCGGGAAGTTTAACAGGTCAGGATTGGCCTGACCTGTCCAGTAGGCTGTACCAGGGACTGTACATAAGCGGGACCCGGCCCGCGTGTTCTCTCTCTTGCAACGTGCTCCTAATAAAGAATGTTGCCCTACTCGCGTCTCCGGACTGAGTACGTTACAGGGGGAGGCCCAGGAGAGCGAGGCCTGCTTGGGCTGGCTGGATCTCTAGAAAGCCCAAACAGGCCTTGCTTGCCCAGAGCTCTCTTTCCTTGCATCGGGTTGCTTTTGGCTGGGGGGGGGCAGAATATACTAATGAGTTATGCTAATGAGCCCTGTCACCTATTTTTCTACGAAACGACCCCTAGTCCCATCCCCTTAATTATTTTAGTTGCCCTTTTCTACACTTTTTCCAATGCTATAGTATCTTTTTTGAGGTGTGGTGACCAGAACTGTACACAATATTCCAAGTGCAGCCATACCACAGATTTATTCAAGAGTATTATGATACTGGCTGATCTGTTTTCGGTTCCCTTCCCGATAATCCCCAGCATAGCATTTGCCTTTTTATCACTGTTGCACACTGAGTTGACATGTGCATTATCTACCATGACTCCAAGATCTCTCTTCTGGTCAGTCCCTGCCAGTTTGTACCCCATTATAGTTAGGATTTTTGGCTCCAATGTGCATTATTTTGCACTTGCCTATGTTGAATCTCATTTGCCACATTGATGCCCACTTGCCCAGCCTCAACAGCTCTCTCTAGAGCGCCTCACAATCCTCTCTGGTTCTCACCACCCTGAACAACTTAGTGTCATCCACAAATTTAGCCACTTCACTGCTTACCCCAAAATGCCAAATAATTAATGAACAAGTTAAAAAGCACCAGATCCAGTACTGATCCCTGCAAGACCCTGCTGTTTACCACTCCCCACTGTGAAAACTGCCCATTTATACTCACTCTCTATTTTCCTGTTAATTAACCAGGTTTTAATCCCCAAGAGGACTTGTCCCCTTATCCCATGATTACTGAGGAGCCTTTGATGAGGAACTTTATCAAAAGCTTCCTGAAAGTCTAGTTAAACAACATCTGTTGAGTCACCCTTGTCCACATATTTATTCATCCCTTCAAAGAAGTCTAACAGGTTAATAAAACAAAATCATCCTTTATAGAATCCACGCTGATTCATCCTCAATAGGTTTTGTTCATCAGTATGCCTATTCACTCTATCTTTAATAACAGATTCCAATTTACCCAGTATCAGTGTTAGACTGACCAGCCTGTAATTTCACAGATCTCCTCTGGAATTTTTTTTTTTAAAGATGGGAGTTATATTTGCTACCTCCCAGTTCTCAGGAATGGAGGCAGAGTTTAATGATAGATTATCATTAGAAAAATGTGTCTTAGAAAACATTAAAACAAAACAAAAATATAATTAAAACTATTAAAACCAAGCTAAAAGCCACATTTTAAAAAAGGTAAAGGTAGTCCTCTGTGCAAGCACCAAGTCGTTACCGACTCATGGGATGACATCACATCACATTTTCTTAGCAAACGTTTTAAGGGGTGGCTTGCGTTGCCTTCCCCAGTCATCTATACTTTACCCCCAGCAAGCTAGGTACCCATTTTACCATTCTCAGAAGGATGGAAGGCTGAAACAACCTTGAGTTGGCTACCTGAACCCAGCTTCTGCTGGGATCAAACTCAGATCATGAGCAGAGCTTGGACTGCAGTACTGCAGTTTACCACTCATACAAAAATATAAAAATAGCAATTAAAAAAATAAGTGCAGGAAAGAAGGATCACTGAGGTAACAGCAGATGAAGCCAAAAAAGACATTTTCACCCATTGGTGGAAGGAATATATGAGTCTCCTGTAGAAAGAGTTCCAGAGTTTTGGTGCCATGGCCAAGAAGGCCCTCTCCTGGATTGTTATCTGCCTAATCTCATAAAACCAGGGCACCAAAAGCAGGACTTTGGAAGATGACTGTAGCAGTCAGGTAATTTCATAAGAGAGCAGGCAAGAGAGTAGGAAATCATTCACGTATGCTGGTCCCAAGCCACAGTGCTTCAAAAGCCAACACCAGCACCTTGAATTGTACCTGTAAACTAACAGAGTACCTGTAAACTAACAGAGAGTGTAGATGGATCAAGACTGTAGTGATATGGTCACTCCAATCAACCTTCTGGATGCAGCATTCTGCACCAGCTGAAGTTTCTGAACATGTTTCAATAGCACCCCATCTAGCGTACACTGCAGTAATCTAATCTAGATGTAACCAGAGCATACACCACAGTGGCCAGATCTATTCTGTCAAGAAAACACTGCAGCTGGCTAACCAGTTGAAGCTGGTAAAAGGCACTTCTGGCCATAGCTGCCACCTGCTTATCCTGGGTCTGAGCGCCCCCCAAACTACAGACCTGTTCCTTCAAGGGAAGTGAATAGGCAAGAACATAAATAGGCAAGAACGTAGCACATGATAGTCAATTTAAGTATATAGTGATGCTCAATAAGGCTAGAAAGATTTTGTAAAAGGCCCAGAAAAGAGCAACCAAATTAATCAGAAGACTGGAGCATCTCCTCTACAAGGAAAAGCAAAGAATTTTCAATCTTTGTCATTTACAGAAAAGTCTACTAAGGAGGAACATGATAAAAGTTTACAAAATTATTCATGTTATAATAATATAACTTGAAGTGAATGAATGAAGCTGATGGGTGGTAGATTCAGACAGGGTCACTAGGCCAAGTTTTGTGGCAGCCTCAGTTCTATAACATTAAGGTTTGTTTTGCTTTTGGAGGGGGGGTGAATTACGGAATTTATGCAAGTGATCATATGAAGGCAAACTGCACCACTTAACACCGACAAAAAAAAAAAGAGGATGTGTCCCCTATATCCCATGTGCACGAATTATTAGGGTGAAAATACATAGGAAGGCTAATGACTACAGTAAGTGTCTCCAAAGCTTGGAACTGGCTTCAAAATGTTATCATCGATCATCCTAATAAGCACTTAAGAAAGTAAATCAAAGCCTATTAAAACACTTTTGACATGAAACTCAAATTCCAGAGTAATGCGCAAACTCTTGCAATTTATAGTCTATGCACAAAGACTGTGGGATTGAATTGGGGGAAATATACTGGGTTTTTACACAAAATATGTCATCTCTGTTGTTTTCCATGTCTATAAATGAAATTGGCACACTATGCTCTTTTTCTCCCCCTCCACATAAAAATATTGAGCACACAAGTAAGAAGTGATGGGTCAGGATAGACTTCTTTTCAAAATAAGTAATTATTATAATTGTAAAGTACTGTAAAAAGATTATTAAAAAGTAAATGATTATTCTGCAGGACTAACACTATCTGTAAATAGGGCTGCTTTGTAACAATAGATAGTTACAGAAGAGTAGTAGATAGCATGAGATATTGATCCACTTATTCCTTTTCTCCCAAGTTTGTTGTTAATTTTCTAAGGCAAGGTCAGTCACTTTAAAACGTTATACTCTCCTAAAGTCTGTTCATGATGTAAGGTATAAATTCCTGCTATAATTTATTTCCCAGGGTAAAAAGGGAAGAAATGTTTCCTGTAACTCCATACAGACTCTTTGGAGGAGAAAGCTATAATTAAAGCTAGTTAGCACAGAGTTTGTGATGACACAGTAGATCCTGAAACTGGCATTTGGGACCTGTTGAGCTAACCCAGTAAACAGATGCAGTGATGAAAAAAACTACTCACTGAGTCTGGGTGAGTTTGACATGAGAAGACTAAACTGATAGAAATAAAATTACTCCCAATGGATGAAAGATGTACACATACATAAGAATTATTCAAAGAAGAGAGTTTCTTTAGGGGTTGGGTCTTATTTCAATCCCTGAAAAGAATTTCATTTGAATAGCTCCTTGGATTTTGGCATTCCAAATTTCTTGGTTGCTCACAAAGTAGGAAAAAATGAATTAGGAAATGGTCTGGGGGGCTGTGAATATGCAGTTTCTTCCATTCAGTTCCTTCAAGACCAAGTAAAGATAACTAGCCCATGGAACAGTGGCTCATTGGTTGTTGCAGAGAGAGGCACAGTGAGATGCTGTCATGTTACACATTACATATATGCAGCTTGAAGACTAACTAGACATAGCATCAATCTCCATCACTACCACCCTGCGGCAACTCTGTCTTGAGGAGAATTCATTATTGCCCTTAATTTGAACATTTGCTATTTCTATTACAGATAAAACTATGGTGCACACAACATAGTGAAGTTAACTGGTTTTGTGTTTCCCAATTATTCCAGTGGGCGTCTACAGGAGATTAAAATGACTTTGCTCAGGTAAACATTTCAAGAATGCTACACTTTTTAATTGTTGATTGAAACCTGAGGTCTACAAAACACATTCACAGCTTCGTAATTGTCTTGTAACTTAGTAACTTACACTGTCTTGTAAAAACACTGCATATGCATTACATAATTTATAAGAGTCCCAGGATATTTGAGAGCAAATTTAAAAAATAAAAATAAAAAAACACATCTATATTGCCTTTTCTTGGAATTTCCTCCAATTGTACTGTGGCTTTGAGTACTTCAGTTTTGGCAATGTTTTCATTCTTTCATTACATGATTTAGCCTGAAGTATTTTTTTTTTTAAATAGCAGAAGAAAATATAAACAGAACTATAGTGAAATGGGTCATGAGTGGCTATCCTTCCACTCCTTCTGCTCCAATACTGCACCGCAGCAAAGTCTAACGAAAAGGGCAAACTGATATTACTGTCTTTTCAGACTATGGAAGGGTTTTTTTCCCCCTTAGTAATTAGAAAACTGTCATCTTAACTGAGTCTCCAAGTACTCCCTTTGACATATGTCACAAGCTGGAATGGACACAATCCTCAGCTGCCAATTTGACAAATCTTTGAGTGACATGGTCATAGGGAAGCAAGGAAAGAAATTTGCTGCAAGAGATGTTTATGAAGACTGATTGGATTGAAAATATTCCATACTTCATCTCCACCCCACCCTGAGAACAGAATGAAGTGAGGGAAAAGCATGAAGTGGCAGATTAGTGTCCTAGATGGAACAGATAAGTGTGCAGGTGGGCTTCTTCAATTGGGGGGGGGGGCAGAATGTGGGCATGGCTCAAGGGTCTTGCACCCTAACATCCACTGGGCCTCTAATTATGGTTGTTTACACAAAGCAGCAACTCTCCTTGGAGTTCTCATTGCTGCTACAAATGAACAGACATTTACAGCAGCAACAGAGCATCCCAGCCCATGGTTTCCCCCACATTTTGCCTGACAGCTATGACCAGACACCAGAGGGATTTTTCCTGTTTTTTGCTGTTGTTTTTAAATGGTTAACAGACATATTTTTGTTTTTTGACTGGCATATTGCTATAGTTTTACAGGACAGTAATATATAAATTACTAATTTAAGCCATAACAATATTGAATTACTGATTTGTCTTGTAAGCCTAGAACAGCCCTCCAGGGACACATGGGAGGAATGGCAACCATTATGGACTGAAGCAAGGGAAATGCTACTCCTGTGGGTGGGATCTGCAAAAATGTGCACATTCCCATCCATATGGCATATAAACACACTTAGACTGTGATAGTTTAAAAAAAAATGTGCCAAACCAAGTTTGGTAAAGTCTGGTGCAAGTGGGGGCAGAGAATCTGGAGAGTCAACAATGATCCCATGTGGATTCCAAAAGAAAGCTCCAGATTGGGTGGTAAACAGGAGCAAAACTATGTGGAAGCAACTTCAGACATTTTGGGGAAAACATTCTATTTCTGTATCACAAATGTATGCACATAAATGTTGTATGAATATGTGTGTGCTTTCATTTTGTGTATAACATATGTATACAGTCTATTTTATTTGGCAAATTTTCCTATTGTCTGTATGTTTTGTTTCATTTATTTTATGACTTTTTTTTGCTAAATTTGTTTTAGAAGCTACACTGAAACCTAGAACCACTGGTACTGAGTCCAAGATGTGGGCGAAAGCACTCTGCACATGTAATCTTATCTATTATTTTGTATTTGCTAAATGTTGATAAAGATTGTAAATTTAACCTCCCAAGCCACCACAGATCTGTGTGTCTCTTATCAAATCTTCAAAAGAGAAGATGACATAAAATACGTCTGTTACAGCACACTTGGATTTCGCAGCTGGAACATACACTGACCTGACAGCCTTGTGATGATGTATCATGTACCTTGTAGATATGGGCAATGTGAGCAGGAAAATGTGTAACAAACATGAAACCTAGCTTTGGCTAATGATCTTCACTTCCCCTGAAGCACAAAATTGTACTGAAGGCTTGCGATTCATAAACAGATGCTTCAAGGTTACAGTCAAGTCTGATGCCCTGAAAGGGTCTGTATGATGAACCTTTTACAAGTATGCTGGATGGTGTTTCTGCTTTGTACTGATGGGTTCCTTGGGCTTATAAAGCTCCTGCTGAGAAAACTTTTTATGGTCTGAGTCTATTGAAGACTGGCAGAGTCCTCTATGTGCCTGCATATCCCATTAACATTGAGAGCTTAACCTGATTCATCATGTTTTCATTATTGTTACTATCATTATTTCACTCTTTCCTACGATAAGGGATTTCTTCACTAGTGCTTGAACTTAGTGAAGAGAGACAAATCACTGTGACTGTCACCTTGCAAGGTTGTGGTGATAGAAACAGAACTATTTGTATATGCTTATGTAAAAGACCAGCATAATAGCCAATGCATCCTTTAATAGGAGACTGTTTTCCTGTGAGATGGGCCTTGTAGCATTATATATCTTCTTCATCTCTGACAGCTATTAGCTGTGAAATGTGGGTTTCCATCATTGTCATAGTTTGGGTAATTTGGTAACAAAAGACAGTCCCAAAGACAAAGGATTAGCTTCTGGTCAAGCCAGGTTCTGGCCTAGAATCTGTGGACCTTGTTGTCAGTCCCCTTACCTTCTCCAAGCAATGAAATGATTTGTAGCCTCTATTCTCCAACAACCCCCCTTCCTTTTCTAACCTGTCCATGAAGATACTGGACCTGGTTGGTGCCTTGTAGGAAACTGAAATATTTATGGTGGAATATTTATGGTATATTTAAAATGGGACAGTTGTATAGCTGGTGGTGGATAGTGCCATCAAGTCACAGCCGACTTATGGCAAGTCGGTAGGGATTTCATGGCAACTGACATTCAGAAGTAGTTGTCATTGTCTGCCTTTCTTGGTGGTCTCCCATCCAAGTACTAACCAGGGTCATTCCTGATTAGCTTCCAAGATCTGATGATATCAAGCTGGCCAGTGCCATCCAGATCAGGGCAGTTGTATAGTTAGATAGCCAAAATACTCACACCAATTTAAGAGCCAAATTTGTCACTTTGACTCTTGAAAACACTATAGGAATTGTAACAAGAATCCATAGTTTTATTGACCAATTTAACTATCCAACTGATTTTTACTAAGCGTCCCTGTGTGATCAGCCTCATTCTGTTTTGCTCTTTGGCCCTACGCTAATCACCTGGATAAAACAGATCCTTTTATTCACCTGGATAAAATGGCTCCTTTTAATGGTAGTGTTTTAGGAAAATTGCAGTGTTATCATGATCTCTGTAAAGTCAATATGCTCCTGCTGCCTTTCACCATCTGTCTTGAATTCCAAATTCTTCATAACCATTGCTGCTCTTAGAAAAGTAAAAAGCACATCAGTTTCAACATCAAAAGTTACTCAAATAGCATGAAATTATGTATATTATGTAGTAAATATTAAAAAAAAACTTACTCGAGATACCACATTCTGTCTAGAATAACAGAACAAAAAACCTTTTCAACAACACTTGAGAACCTTATCTTCATCATCCATGTTTTATTAAAATTATACCAACAAAATGAAATTGAAAGTCCAATCCTAAGCAGGTTTACTTGGAAGAAAGTTACAGTAACCCCAGTAACTGAATAAAGATGGCTTATTTGGGCTAACACAAGAACTCCCCACAACTGGATTTAAATTGTGTGTTTAAACACATACATCTCGGTCCTGCCTCACTCCTGCCCTTATGTCATCCTCCAGTGCCTCTCCACCACCTTAAAAGCTACCACTTACAAAGTGGTAGCAAATCTCCAAATCGCTTCCCTGTCACCTTTCCCGGCCATCTGAATGGCTGGGGAGCACCAGGGAAGTGCCTCCCATGTGCTTGAGCAGTCTGACCACTTCTGTGGAGTGTGTGCAGCTCGCCCCTCTTCCAGCAGCGAGGCACATGCTGTCTGACCACCCTGGGGTGCTGCAGGCTGTGCTGGCAGGGAGGCTGCCACCCCAATCTGCCTGTCTGTACCCAGCCAGTGAGACACACTTCTCTGAGAAAATGTGCTTAGACAATAACATCAATACTAGCAACACTGATCAGATGTAGCAACTGCATTGCAAATAATAATTTGCACAGTGATCCAAATATTAAACAGGGATATTCAATTCTCTGTTGTATGCTTTCTTAAGGAGTTCCCACTAAGAATAGGCATGAACCTGGAAAATTGAAGTTCATTGGAGGTTCATGGTTTTTACGAATCCCAAACCATGAACTTTCAACAAACTCCTCCATTGGATGAACCAGTTTTTGGTTCACCCAGTTCAGGAGTGCAGCCTCCGGATCAGGCTGGCCCAACTGAATCAGGTGGCCCAACTCGACTGAGCTTTCAGAGTGAGCTCTGAAGGCTTTTATAGGCATTATATGCCCTTAAATTGGAAGGCCATATAAGGGCATATAAGGCCTATAAAATGCCTCAATGTGTACATATGCGTGCGCATGCACATGACTACTGAAAATGTATGGGGAAGCTGAGTGCTGGGAATGGTGCACAACAGCCATCTGAACACACCCATGTCGTCCCATGGACGGGATGGGGAAGGGTTGCGGGGGAGCGTGTGGAGGTTTCAGGATGGCTCTTTTTGAGCCAGCCCAATTTAAGACACCTCCCAACCACCCCAAAATGCCTGTCTGTTATCACCCTATGACTCACAGAATCTGATTAAACCCAAAGGCTTGCATTTCCCAAAATAACTGGAACTGAGATCTGATACTGTAATGTGGCTGAATGATAGCTACAACCTAAGATACTTTCCCATACAAGGCCATGACTATACCTATGGGTGAGGGAATGTTAGAATGCTCAGGTACATGGGGTACCCACTGATTGCCAATACTCAGAAAGCTGAAAAGACAGAACAGGTAGATAAACAATGGGTTTCAAGGCAAAAGAAATCTGAATGGTTCTGTAAAGCAGCATGTTTGCGCTATGTAGCTAAGCACATAGTACACAGCTAATCAGACTACATAATGATGTCATACCACCTGTCTAACAGTTTTTTCTTTTAGGTGTCATAGTAGACAAGATGAGTTTTAAAGAGAGAAATGAAAGATGATGACTTTGTAAATTGTGATTGGGAACTTTACCATACATAAGTGATAGACTGGACTAAAATGTCCTGTTGGAGCCTTGAAACACAACAGACTTCAGATGACAAATGCTTAGCAGTAAACTTCCTAACCACTTTTTTAGTCTTTCAGACTTAGCTTTCAACTATGTTTATGTTCTCTGGGACACTAATACTAGAGCTGTTGTTTAATCACAGCAGGTAGTAGGAGGAAAAGTCAAGGTAAACCTGGTAGTAGCTCTTAAATTACAAACAATCTAATAAGTGACATGCCAGTGCAGCGCTGTTCCTGACACCATGGAGACTCTAGTGTAGCCATTGCAATGGTGATTTTAACTCATCTGCACCACACAATATATGGCTCCATGTCAGTAAGAACGGGTGACAAACCTGTGGTGCCACCCGCCACATTAGTGTGCCATAACTGCAGGCTAAGTAGAATTCAATACAGCTCTATTATGTTTCAGAGGCTTTCATGTCTTGGTAGATCTCCAGACATATATAGAAGCCTTTGAAGTATAAAACCCACCAGATTGAGCTAAATTGAATAATGGAACTGTAAAACTAAATAATAGAATCATAATAGTTGAAAGGGACCTCCAAGGTCATCTAGTTCCACCCCCTGCATGATGCAGGAAACTTACAAATATTTCCCCATACACCCCCAGTGACACCTGCTCCAAGTTCAGAAGATGGCAAAAAAAAAAAAAACACTCCAGGATCCCTGGCAAAACTGGCCTGTAGAAAAACTGCTGCTTGACCACACTTCCCTGGGCAAGTAAGAAAGGGTCACAAGAACTAACCACTGATGCAACCCTTATGGAGCTCCAATATTGGTGACGTTTACATACACAGAACTTTTCTCTGACTGCAAACAAGTTATACTATCAAATTTCAAAATCATATATGACATAGTGCAATATCGCATAAATAAATAAATAATTCAGGTACGTGATTCTTAAATAAACTGATTCATAGTATTCCTTCTATATACAATACCTCAGACTTTTGTTGGCTAGTTTTGTGACATTTCAAGTAGTAAAAAGCTTTTTAAAAAAGGGTCCTTTGACCTTGATTACCGTTAAAAGTTTGCAAACAAAAATCTATGCAATTTTGCTTCCCTTTTCACTTTGTCAGGGTCACTGAATACAAAGTTTCCTCAAACACTGCCTTGAGTGCTACTTATAAATTTTGCACATTTTTAGTTCCATTAAAGCTGCTTGCCAAGATCAAATCTAAAAATATATACATGCATAACCATCTAAGTTTATGCCAGAATATTGCACATAAAAGCCAATTCAGGAAGAAAGTATGTTTTATATTCTATGAAACCAAGCTGGTGTGTGTATATGGGAGGGGGGATTAAATTAAATACTATATGGAGTTCAACTACATTTAGATGTGCTTAAATATCTTGACTTCAATCTATGTGGTATCACAAGGTATATGTGGAAACTCCAAAAGCACACAGAAGTCCCATTCTTAAGTGAACACATAAAGAGTTCCCCTTCAGAACTTCATGCGTGAATAGGAACATCTTGGAATTTTTGATTACATTTCCACTCTATCTTTGAATACAGTAATACAGACAGTGATATATATTTAGGAAACATGGCAACATACATTGAATTAACAATAGAACTGTATTTTTAATACCTATGTATTTATTTACTGAATTTAATTAAGTAAAGATGTTATTATGTACTGTACACAAGTTCAGTGGCCATGTGATACTTGATGGGGCTCCACTTCAAACATGGAGGTTATAGAAGTACCAGTTCGCACACTCTTATTTGTCAAGGAATACTTCAATGCACATTCATTCTACAACAATAGGAAGGTCCTGGTCAGTCTGAATTTTCTAGCACACACTTCTACTTAAGGTAGCCAGCCAAGCTTCTGCCTTTTCATATGAGGCTCTGACAGATATTTGCATAATGCAAGTATGGAGAATGAATTGCATATGCCTGTAACTCAAACACACAGGAGCATGAGTCATATGTAATAGCACTGTATAAATCAGTCAGGGGATCTTTAGCCTCAAGTGCTCCATCCCTTAAACAGTTCTTGTCCTTAGTATACCTACTTCCTTCATGCCTGTTCACCACAACCCTGTTCACCCTCTTTCCTAGGGAAAAGTGAGATAACAACAAAGCAAACAGGTAGTGGTGGCTATTGCCCCCCAGTCGGAATAACAAGGTGAACACGCAATTTTGAATAACAAAACAGGGCAACCTTATTAACCATTACAACAGCATGGGGCTAACTACCAAGCAGGACAGGTCAAGGGAAACCTATGATCCTTCCCTGTCTTGTGAGGGTGAGCAACCCAGCCCCTGGCACGAGCCAATTAGATTGGCTATTGCCGGGATGGCCAAGGCCAGGTTTACCCTCCCCAGTCTGGGCCCTGCCCACCCAGGAAATCCCTAACAGAGGAGGGCACCCTGTGGCAGGTGCTCACAGCTGAGAGCTGTACAGCCCAGCTGCCGTTCAAGCCTGCCACTTCTCCCAAAACAGTAAATCATGGATGCTCACCACTGCCTTAATAGCCCTAAGCTTACTCCAGCCTTACACAACATAAAACAACATTGCCCTAATTAAATCCCACCCACAAAGAAACAGCACAAGGCAGGCAAAACACATCCCAACCAGAGCCAATCAGTTGGGGTGAAAAAATTCCCACCTTGCCCCATAAACTAGGCAACCAGCAAAGCTGGTACTATTGTTGGGAGGGAGGGCGGACCGAGACCAAAGAAGAACTGGGCAGTGCAGGGCAGGGCTAATAAAGCCCCAGCACTCCACTCCTGCCAATTCCCTGGATGGCCAGGAAAGCTCATTAGCCTCCCATCCTTCCGGGGAGGCAAACACAGCCCCTGTCCTATGCTGCCGTGCAGTGGCACCAGAGCCGGCATGTAGGCCAAGTAGGCCAAATATCTAGGAGTTTCCTAACCTGGAGAAATCCCTATACCCACCCCCTGCAGGTGGTCAAGGATGACCTGGTAACCCTGCTTCCCAGCATCCTTCCCTCCTTCCCACTCATGAACCAACCTTTCTTTATCTCCCCCTCCCCCATTTTCAGCTTTATTTATAACCTAGTTTTTCTCCCCTGTGAGGATTCAAAGCAGCTAACATCATTCTCTTCTCATCTATTTTATCTTCATTACAACCCACTGAGGTAGATTAATCTAACCCAGAATAATAGGGCCCAAACTCATCCAAAATGCTGCCATGGCAGAGTAGGAATTTGAACCAGTCTTCCAGGTCTCTTTTGTCTGTTCATGCATCCAGTCTCTGGATGTATCTACTGATGGGGCAATGCTGAGAATAAGATATATTGACCCAAAAGCACTTGCAGAGGTATCTTATAACCTCCTCCCCACTATTTCCCTTTTTCTACTTTTTTTTGCTCCTTCCTAATCACCAGCAAACTTACCTTTATCTGTTCCTATCTTCAGCTTTCCCTCTGTCCGGCTCCAATTCCTTTGGGCCAGAGTCCAAGGTGTGTGTGTGCCCTCCAATGTCCTTTCTTGAGCAGGCTTCAATTTAGGAAGAGGTGGGGGATTCACTACACACTGAGTCCCCTCTCTCTGGTGTTCTACCAGTCTTTTTGGTTGCAAGAGTGTGGACAGGTTCTTCCTCATTGACTCTCTCAAGCTGGCCTAATAAAGGAATGTGTGGGGACAAGCTGATCTTGGATTCCTTCAATACCCTCTCTTCAGGGGCAGGCTCACAGTGATTGAATGGAATCTGGGTCAATGGCCTCCATGTCTGGACCCTCCCTTCTTCTGACCTGTCCTCCCCTGAGATTTTTTTGTTGTTTTAAACAATTTTATTGATAACATATGGTAATAATTTCCATTAATAACTTCTTTTCATCTATCCCATATGCTTCTTTCTAATCACCCCTCCCCCCCTTGCTTGACCTCCGCCAGTGTTATTTTCTCAAAATATTAACATTAAAAGGTACCCTTAATTCCTAAGAACTAAAATTAATATTCTTCTTTCTTCTAAAGTTTAATCATTATCAAAAATTGTCCAATGTCCTTTTACTTTCCACTTGTCTTCTACATAACTTCTAAATTTTTTCCACTCCCTTTTAAAATCTTCTAAATCATAGTCTCTTAAAGTTCTTGTTAATTTGTCCATCTCACTCCATGTCATAACTTGTACAATCCAATCCCATTTTTCTGGTATTTTTTTCTTGCTTCCATAACTGCGAATATAGTGTCCTAGCAGCTGAAAGCAAGTACCAAATTATAGTTCTATTTTCTTTTGGAAATTGTTCCATTTGTAATCCCAACAGAAAAGTCTCTGCAGCTTTCTTGAATTCATATCCTAAGATCCTAGAAATTTCTTGTTGGATCATCTGCCAATACTTTTTCGCTCTTTCACAAGTCCACCACATATGGTAGAAAGAACCTTCATGTTTTTTACATTCCCAGCATCTATCTGGCATCTTGTTATTCATCTTTGCCAATTTTTTAGGAGTCATATACCATCTATACATCATTTTAAAGCAGTTCTCTTTAATACTCTGACATGTTGAAAGTTTCATAGAGTTCTTCCATAAATATTCCCATGTATCCATCTGTATTTCTTTATTTACATTTATTGCCCATTTAATCATTTGAGATTTCACTACATCTTCTGTAGACCATTTTAAAAGTAACTTATACGTTTTTGAAATTAATTTTTCATTATCTCCAAGCAGAACTTTTTCCATTTCTGTTTGCTCCTATCTTATTCCTTCAGTTTTAATATCGTTTTCCACCAAACTCTTTATTTGTTGCATTTGAAACCAATTGTATTTGTTATTCAACTCCACAGCAGTTTTCAATTCTATTTTACCACTTTGTATTTTTAATAGTTGATTGTATGACAGCAATTTTTCCTCACCTGTCTCAGCTGTTATTTTTATCACTTCTGCTGGCACTATCCATAACGGTTTTCTTTCATCACCATATTTCTTATACTTCATCCAGGTATTCAACAAATTATTTCTTATATAATGGTGAGAGAAAAAACTATCCATCTTTTTCTTCCAATAATACATATAAGCGTGCCAGCCGAATTTATTTTTGCCCTTTTGTCCTTATTGTTTAATGTAATCAATATCCCTCTCATTACGGTTTTATAAGCATCCCACACCATCTGAAATTCTATATCTATCATTTATTTGGAAGAAAGCTTTAGTTTCATTTTCTAGAGATGTCACTAATTCTTTATTTTGTAGTAAATCATTTAATCTCCATCTTCTCACTCTTTTAGACAATTTTGTAATCCATAGTATTGGGTTATGATCTGCCCCTATCTTCGGTAAGATCTCTATTTTCTTAGTTATAAGGCCTAAGTCCTTTGTACCCCATAACATGTCAATTCTAGAAAAAGTATTATGTCTTGCTGGAAAAAAAGTATAATCTCGTACTTCAGGATTAAATTTTCTCCATATGTCTTCCAGGTTTTCTTGTTTAACCAGTTCAAATAAGGATTTAGGCAATTTTCCTTCTTTATTGTTATTTTCTTCCCAGATCTGTCCAATGTATTCTGAATTGTTCCATTAAAGTCTCCCATAATCATGACCTGGTCATATGTCACTTCATCAAGTTGTTTTATAATGTCTTTAAAAAAAACAACTTTTGCACCATTTGGTGCATACAGTCCCAATAATATTTTTTTTCACATTTATTATTACTTCTACTGCAACAAATCTTCCATCTTTATCTTTAAATATTATTTTTGGGTCCAAGTCTTGTTTAATATAAAAAATCACACCCCTTTTCTTCTGTTCAGCCAATGAAAAAAATTCCAATCCCAATTGTCTATTCCATAAAAAATTATAATCCTTTTGTTTAATATGAACTTCTTGTAAGTAAATTATATTACAGTTTTGTTTTTTAATCCAATGAAATATTGCCTTTCTTTTTTGTGGTGAATTTAGTCCATTTACATTCCAAGATAATAATTTATAATCCATCATGGTGCAAATTCTTTATTCTCTTCATAAAATTTATGCAGCTCCTGTGTATTTGTAATTGTAATCCTTCTTCCTTGTAACTCAAAGCTCAAACCTTCAGGTATTATCCATCTATACCTCATTCCATTGTCACATAGTTTTTCTGTTAATTTCTTATATGTTCTCCTGTCATTTATCACTTGTTTTGGCAATTCTTTCATTATTCTTACTCTGCTTCCTCCCACTATCAATGTCTTTTCAAAATTTTTATTCAAAATTTTCCCCACCATTTCTTTTGTCATATATCTTACAACCACATCTCTTGGTAAGTTATTTTTCTTGGCATATGATGAATTCACTCTATACATACAATCATACATATTTCTAGTCCCTTCAGGATCTTCCTCTAAGAAATCAGCAATTATTTTTATTACATGTTCTTTTAAGTCTGTCCCTTCTTCTTCAGGTACTCCTCTCAGATGTATTTGTGTCTCCATCAATTTACAGTCATGGATTGTTATTTTTTCTTGCATTTTTAATAAGGTGGAATCCTGGAGTTTAACTTTCCCTTCTACCTCCTGCATTTTTTTTGACACTACCACTGTTTCATTTCTAAGCTCTTCCATTTCTTTTTTAAAGTCCTCAATATCTTTTTAAAGTTCTTTTTTGCAAGCATTTATCATCTTTTCCATCCCTTTCATCATCCTAGCTTCCATTGCTTCCAACTGATCTTGCATCTTCTCCAATGAGGCAGCCCTTGCACGGGTTACCTTTGACTCTGACATTAAAAAAACAGCGAAAAATTTGATATCACCAAATTAAATTTCAACTATCAGGTTTGATAGATTAGAACTTGCCCTTTCAAATGAGCCTAATTTCACCGTCCGACCTTCCCAGGCTCAGATATTAATTTTTTTAAAATTTAGCCTCCCAGTAATGGCCACTGATGTTTTTCTATGGTAATACAATCCTAGAGTAGGTCCACTTCTTCAATAATTACTTCCTGCTTTGCTTGCCCCAAGTCACGTTCTCACTGGTAACAAGTCTCACGATACTTGACGTATTTCCTGTGTTGACCGTAGAAACTGCATATCTCTGATGATGGTGCTTTCACTCCACTACCACAGGTAGACAAAACAATAAATTCCTTTCTAATTTTTAACACTGTCCTGAGATTTTAAGAGGCTGCTGGGTTGGCCTGCACAGGTCCCATGAGGCCCTGCTGTTGTTGGCTTCCTCCCCTGGCCTGTTCCCAGGTGCAGTTTGCTGCCTGAGCCCTACCTCGTGGCTGAGGCATGCACCAGGCCTGCTCGGGTCTGAAGTTGCTGTTGGCATATTCCCAGCCATAGCTTCATCCTAGTATTTCTCCACAGCCACTGGTCAGGCTATCTCTCACCAAAGTCCCCTTTCAAATAGGTGTGTGGGTGGGGCCACCATCCTTGGAAATGTTCTTTCCTTTCCCCTTGCAGCTTCTCCTGGGGAAAATGTTTAGTGCCAGTCACCAGGCCAGGTCCAGTTGCACAGTAGGAGACCAATAAGAACCTATAAGGGGTACATCATTTCCCTTTGTATCCCCTCTCCCATGTTATTTCCCTTTTCTTAGCTACCCCCAATCTTCATCTTAACTTGCTTACTTCTCTCCTTCCAACCTACCAAGCAGCTTGCCTTTTAACTGCCTTCCAATCTCAGTAGGGTTGCCAAGTCCAATTCATGAAATATCTGGGGACTTTGGTGGTGGAGCCAGGAGACTTTGGTGGTGGAGCCAGGAGACATTGGGGGCAGAGCCAGGAACAAGGGTGTGACAAGCATAATTGAACTCCAAAGGGAGTCCTGGCCGTCACATTTCAAGGGACCGCACACCTTCCTCCCATAGGAAATAATGAAGGATAGGGGCACCTTCTTTGGAAGCTCATAGAATTGGACTCCCTGGTCCAATCTTTTTGAAACTTAGGGAGTATATTGGGGAGAGCCACTGGATGCTATATTGAAAATCTGGTGCCTCTACCTCAAAAAACAGGGCCCCCAGAGCCCCAGATACTGTCAGATCAATTCTCCATTATTTCCTATGGGAATAAGCCTCCATAGGGAATCATGAGTTCCCAGCAGACATTTCCCTCCCCTCCCCCCCCCGGCTTTCTGATTACCCTGAAGCGGGCGGAGGGCCTCCAAACCGAGGGATCCCCTGCCCCCATCTGAGGATTGGCAACCCTATATCTCAGCTATATTTATTGAACATATGAATGTATGAACTGCCTTATACTGAATCAGACCCCCTTGGGTCCATCAAAGTCAGTCTTTGTCTACTCAGACTGGCAGCAGCTCTCCAGGGTCTCAAGCTGAGGTTTTTTCACATCTATTTGCCTGGACCCTTTTTAGTTGGAGATGCCGGGGATTGAACCTGGGACCTTCTGCTTCCCAAGCAGATGCTCTACTACTGAGCTGAGCCACCGTCCCTCCCCATATTATTCACTTCATTTAAATAATATTATTTACTTCATGTAAATAAACATGAGCCAACTTGTGGGGAGGGCTGGACATAAGCTGACTCTAATAAATAAATAAATGTATACTCTTCTACTGTCCACAATAGGAACTCAAAGCAGCTTACATCCTGTCCTTCATTTTATCCTCACAACAACCCTCTGAGGTAAATTAGGCTGAGAATATATAATTAGCCCAAGGTTACCCAATAAGCTTCCACAGCAAAACAATGATTTAGACCTGTATATCCCAGATCCTAGCTGGAAACTCTAAACACTACATCAGATTCTGTGGGAGGGGGACTACTGTTAAATAGTGCAAGCAATCAGGCCCAGGTGCCAGATAAGTCATGTGGTATCATGTTTGTTGGTGTTTGCTGCTGGCCCTGGCCCCAGTGAGTCCTCCTTCAAAGACCAAAACAGTCCTTCCCCCTGCCCTTCACTAACAGAAACCATGGCTTGAAGTCTGTGTTTGCCTAACAACAGCCACTGATTATGTTCATTTCTAATAGTGTTGTTTCTAATATTTGGGGAAGTTTTAACTCCCTGCCATATTTTTTTTAAAAAAGATTTCAAATGTTTTTACAAAACTGGGCCTTTTTCAGGTTTGTAGAAAGATCTGTCTTGTATTTTCATGCCTCCACTCTCAGGATTTAAGCATCCACAAATTTAGCCACAATGATAACCAGATATGATTATCAGATCATATGATATGTCTACTTCCAGAGGATGTGAGACAGTTCTAATGCCAACTCTGTCCATCATGATAGAGGCAAATACAGACTGAAAACAAGCTAATAACTGAAAACAGTTCTTAGCCCCTTTTAGAGAGCAGAACTGACATTTTTTTTAAAAAAAAGAATATGTAACTGAGACACCCCATGAGCATCACAGATCCGTAATTTACAGTATATGATTAATAAATGTCAGTATTAATATTTATACTTTTGATTTACATGTTGACTTTTCTGCTTCAAATGGATCAAAGTTCTCTTGATTTGCATGGCAGTTCTACTACATTTCATGACTGGATGCAAGAGAGAATGCACTTTTAATCAATAATAAATTTGTAATAAAATTTGCATAAAGTTGTAATAAATTTGCATTCTCATTAACATGAAATATATTTATAAAGGCCAGCCAACCAATGGAGGAATGTACTAAGCTCAATTCTGAACTGAGATTAGTTCATTGTAATTTTGTAGCATATATTTGGCACACATTAAATTAATTACTCTAACATGATTAAAGTAAAATCAGACAAGACCTTCTATTTGAGTACATATTCTACACTGGGCAAAAACAACATTTCCTCCAAAGCAGAAATCAGCCTTTAAATCTAGGATGTATTCAACAATATTCAGGTTTGTTAAATGGATTGTGTAAATAATCTTGTGGAAGACCTCTAAAACCAGTTCTGTACATTGAGATCACTACAGGAAATCTAATGTCATACATCTAAAAGCAATTTTGCAACATGTAGATATCACACACATACCTAAAAAACTAGCCTAATAAGATTCCTTAGCCATATACATGAGATATGAATGTACACTCATGTATTTAGATGCTGTGGTTATACCTGTGGCTGCTATGGGAAATGTTATTCCAACATTGTGCTGTACACAGCTATCATAAATTGGGAGGTCCCTGTGAATGTGGCTGCTTATTTACCTGTTTCCAGTATAGTTGATCCTCCTTTGTAGTTCTGGAACCTAACATTTTTGCGTGTAAGCAGGACCCATATCAATTTTATATGCAACTATATCATGTCTAAAACCAGAACTGTAAACAGAAATTCCTGCATACAGTGTGGGGGGAAATATATCTGCATCCTATACAGAGAAATATGCACTTCTCCTTCCCTGTAACACAAGGCAGAAGGAAGACCAAAGCTGATCTCCATAGAGACCCAACAGAAATGGACCTCAGACCATATCCTCCTCTTCTGTTTATTTTTTTCCCAATAATCTCTGAGGTATAGTATTGCCAATTGTCGAGCCTCAAATGGCAGGGGCAACTGAAACAGAGCTTCTGAAGTATAGGTAGGATCATATGGAGAAGGTGGTCCTTGAGGTATATTGGTCCCAGGCCTTGCAAGGCTTTAAAAATCAATACCAGCACCCTGATTTGAGCCTGGAGAAAAACGGGAAGCCAGTGTAGATGGAACAAAACTGACTTGATATGGTTCCTATGACTCATTCCTGTCAACATCCTGGCTGCAGTATTCTATACTAACTACAGCTTCTTTGACCCATGTAGAATACATTGCAGTAGTCTAATCTAGACATTATCAGGGAGTGAAATACAACGGCAAGATCTTTTTTGCCCAGGAAAGGCCACCGCTTACTCACCAGCCAAACATGATGAAAGGCATTCCTGGTCATCGCTGCCACCTGTTTATCCAACAAAAGGCTTGAGTCTAGAAGCACCTCAGGATACAAACCTAGATTTCCCAATCCCCAGGTCCCAGTGAGGGATCCCCCGTTTTTACAGGTTTCCCCTCCACCAAGAGCCCGCTGGTCGGAGGGGGAAGCCACGCCCCCACAGTCACCATCTACCTTTAGAGGTGGGGCAGGTTTAGAAACCTGCAAACAGGTCCATTTTTAAAATGTGTACCTTTAAAACTGAGCAGGAAACAGGAAGCGCTTCATGGGAAAGGGTCAGTAACAGTTTTGTCAGAGAACAGCCCCTCCCTTTGTTTTGCTTTCATTTTCAGAGCAAATAAAGTTGTGAAGGAACCAGACCCAGTAAGTGTTTCTGTGTGAGAGAGAGGGAGAGGGCAGGGGATTCCCTGGTTTGGAGACCCTCCTCCCACTTTAGAAAGGGAAATGTTTACTGGGGAATGTTTACTGGGCACTCTATCATTCCCTATGGAGAACGATTCCCATAGGGAATAATGGGGAATTGATCTGCAGGTATCAGGGGCTCTGGGGGGGGTGTTTTTTGAGGTAGAGGTACCACATTTTCAGTATAGCATCTAGTGCCTCTTCCCAAAATACCCCCCAAGTTTCAAAACAATTGGACCAGGGGGTCCAATTTCATGAGCCCCAAAAGAAGGTGCCCCTATCCTTTATTATTTCCTATGGAAGGAAGGCATTTTAAATGGTGTGCTGTCCCTTTAAATGTGTTGGCCAGAACTCCCCTGGAGTTCAATTATGCTTGTCACATCCTTGTTCCTGGCTCCACCCCCAATGTCTCCTGGCTCTACTTCCAAAGTCCCCAGATATTTCTTGAATTGGACTTGGCAACCCTATACAAACCTGCTATTTTAGGGTGAATGAAACCCCATCCAAAACAAGGGATTATCAATGCATCCTGGGTCAGACCTCCCCACACACACACACACACACACAAAAAGACACCATGATAAATGGTATCAAAAACTGCTGAGAGGTCCAGGAGAATCAGCCAGGTTGCATTTCCATCTCCCCGTGTGCAGCATCCACCAGAATAACTACTGCAATTCCATAACTAGGCCTAAAAACAGATCGTAATGGATCAAAATAATCCACTACATTCAGCAATCGCTGAAGTTGGCCAGTTACCACTTATTAAATCAGCTTGCTCAAGAATGTAAAGTCAAGTCATTGTTACAGTCAGCAACCAGCACACTTAATTCATACAAAGCATTTGACTATAACACGTGGAATAAAACCATTAGAAAACCATTTTCTTCACCCAAAGGGTGATTAACATGTGGAATTCACTGCCACAGGAGGTGGTGGCAGCCACAAGCATAGCCACTTTCAAGAGGGGTTTAGATAAAAATATGGAGCAGAGGCCCATCAGTGGCTATTAGCCACAGTGCGTGTGTATATATAAATTTTTTTGCCACTGTGTGACACAGAGTGTTGGACTGGATGGGCCATTGGCCTGATCCAACATGGCTTCTCTTATGTTCTTAGAAGCATTCATAAAATTGGGTATCTGTAACTATAACAAAGAGATAGGATAAAACAGCCATAAAATGTATTTAAGAATTAGCTATAAAATTAAAACTTAGTCTATCTGCCTCATGTTTTACGTTCCTGTTCAAGAATGGTACATTTGAGACTGGATGGTAGCTATTTAACTTTCCTGGGTCTAGAGTAGGTTTCTTTGGGAGCAGATGCACCATTGTTCATTTCAAGGCAAGAAAGACCACCCCTCTCTCAGGGAGGTGTTTATTGTCTCCCAGAATCAGTCCACCAGCTTTCCCAGTAGGTTTAAGCATTTGTAAAATATTTCTCCTGATTAGAAACAGCTTAAAGAGGAGACTGGATAAACATATAGAGCAGAGGTCCATCAGTGGCTATTAGCCACAGCATGTTGTTAGAACTCTCTGTCTGGGGCAGTGATGCTCTGTATTCTTGGTACTTGGGGAAAGACACAGTGAGAGGGTTTCTAGTGTTCTGCCCCCACTAATGGGGGCCTGGGTTTTTTGGTCACTGTGTGACACAGTGTTGGACTGGATGGGCCATTGGCCTGTTCCAGCATGACTTCTCTTATGTTCTTGTAAGCTACCTTGAGGTCTTCAAGGGTGGCTAAAAATGTTTAAAATAAATAGATAATAAAACCAGGGCACTGACAAGAGCCCCAACCATATTAACAGGAAAATCCCCTAATGTTGCCCATAACCAATTGGATCCAACAGATTATGGGAGCGGATCATCTTGATCAATCCCCCATGTGATGAACTGCTCTTTTTAAAAGCTTAGAAGTACTCTATGAACAACTCAAGGACTGTGAAGGGTTAATTCTTCACAGAAACAGAGAGCCTTGAGTGATAGGCTGCTCCAATGTGACCACACTGTCATGTCCTGCATTTAAGGGTGGCTTGCTACAGTCATATTGTCAGACACCCTACTTTGGAGCTTCCCCAGGGCCTCCCAAAAGCATTTCTCCTAAAGCCTATGGACAATTCTGAAAAGGAACTCACATATAATCATGGGAGCTTGCCTGTAACATGGGCCCTGGAGGTTGCAGAAATAGAACAGCTATCTTGTCTACATGCCATCTGCCTCCCCATCTTTTCTCCAGTAGGTATCAGTATCTTCAGAAAAGCCCCAGCATGTCCTCTCCTTTATCTCTCTGAAGAGTAAAATTCCTTTAGTGACATTCATCTGTGATACATCTTCATCTGGTCTTTATTGCCTCTCCTCTGGCCAAAAGTCCCTTTAAGCTGCAAACTTCTCTGGAAAAAAGGTTTATGATACTCTTCTTGGACTATCCTCTATGTTACCAAAACAAACAAGTAAGGTACTACCTTTGAAGTATCAAATAGATGGTATCAGCCATCCACCCTACATACACAGGATATGCCCACTAGAGTGCCATCATCCCTCTTGATCAAAATCTGGAAAAAAACCTGATAAAAAGCCTTCAACAAAATATTGAAAGACTTCAACAAAATAACAGCTTAAAGAGGAGACTGGATAAACATATAGAGCAGAGGTCCATCAGTGGCTATTAGCCACAGCATGTTGTTAGAACTCTGTCTGGGGCAGTGATGCTCTGTATTCTTGATACTTGGGGAAAGACACAGTGAGAGGGTTTCTAGTGTTCTGCCCCCACTAATGGACCTCCTGATGGAGCCTGGGTTTTTTGGTCACTGTGTGACACAGTGTTGGACTGGATGGGCCATTGGCCTGTTCCAGCATGACTTCTCTTATGTTCTTAACCCTGATGAATGTTTGGGATCTCATGATCAAAGATAAGAAACTTCTCAGTCCTTTGTTCAGACTCAGACCCCTGCCTCCTAAGATACCTTCTCCAGTGTATAAAAATGGCCGCCCAGCCACAGCTCAGTGTGTCTTGTTTTGGGTGCCCACTGACTTGCACCCTCACACTTTGTTTGGGTCCCCTTTGTCCATGATACACTTGCCATTCACAATCTCCTTCCATATATTTCTGCACATCTGGATGGTAAATATCACCTCAAAACCTCCATTATGTCTCTATGCTCCTCCATTTCTCTGTAGCCTTGTTTGCTTGCTTTGGTGTGTGTGTCTTGCATTTAACTAGTATTTTTCAAGAAAGCTATTTTTCTTTTAAATTGGTCTCAATCATTTGAGAATT
The DNA here is from genome assembly GCF_032191835.1 of Heteronotia binoei. Lineage (NCBI taxonomy): Eukaryota > Metazoa > Chordata > Lepidosauria > Squamata > Gekkonidae > Heteronotia > Heteronotia binoei. The sequence goes on along the minus strand of NC_083228.1, from coordinate 69,888,687 downwards.
TTTCTCTTTGGAACTTACCCTGGTATCCACAAGTGTATGATCCTGCCTGTTATTCCCATTTTGCCAGTTCAGTCTCCCTGACAATCTAATTGGTTAGAGTACAGAAAGACCTGAGAACTGAATCCTGAGGAGACAGCCAGTCAGATTTCTCCCTTGACTGACTTGAGAGAGAGTCTAACATAAGCAGAGAACTGGAGAAAGTTGGCAAGGACAAGTGGGTAGTTAGGCAAAGACTCCCATTCAGGCCATAAAAAAAAGATACAGATCTTCTAGAGAGAGAGAAACTTTCCTTACTCAATTAAAACAGGCAGATAGCTTTGAAGAGTGCAGCAATCCCTAGTCTGCTGTGATTAGAAACTGTCAGTTAAAACTCAAGATGACTACTGTTGTTTCAAGAGAAGGTGTTTGGGCACTGGAAAGAATGTACCAGCCTTCTGAAAACCAAAAGAGTTACAGAACACTCAGAGAAAATGTATTGAAGTGTTTGAGGAAAACACTGGAACAAAAGCATCTCAACATAAAGATTTAAATAAATGTGAAAAGCTTAAGAAATTCTCATCAGCCTGAAACACAAGAACTAAATTATGTGCATGTACTGATTTTATCTCAGAGTTAACTATACTGAGTTACCTCAGAAATTTTCAACCTCTGATTTCACCTGACCTTTCCTGTGTTAAACAAAATATATTGTTATTTTTGAATTTCAAAATGCCTCAAGTGCCATTTAAGTTGCTTAAGTTAAAGAAGGTTCTCAACCCTTCCCTCAGGTTCCTGGGCTGAGCCAACAGCCAAAATATCATACTGTGACAGGGTGGGGCAGCCAGAGATCTTCAGCAAAGAAGAAAATACATTACTAGGGTAGCTCAGTCAGTAAAGGGGAAAAAAAACCAGAGGGAAAATCTTGCCTTTGAGGGAGGAAAGCGGACAGGGCCATCATACTTTTGGAGGTACCTGTACAAAGCTGCATCTTGGACTATAACTCTGCTTAGAGTAGCTTAGCTGTGGTTCAGCCTTGCATATTGCTGGCACAAAAAAAAGATTTAGCAGTAAAGGTGACAGCAGTGGTTTCTCCAGAAATGAATGACTTCTCCCTTATACTGCTCTATTGCACTTCCTTCTATTTATTTTCCTTATAAAGTTTTTGGTGATACAGGGAGAGAAGCACTGGGTCAAGGTATAAAGCTAAAGCATAAGAATATTAAAAGGATTTATGCTTCATTTCTGTTCTCATACCCTTTTTTAAAAAACAAAAAATTCAAACATTGTTTTAAATAACAGAGCCTGAGGTATTAAAAAGTTATTTTTCAACAGAATGATCTGCTGCAAGAAAAGAATACAATCAAATAAAGGAAAAGTCTTACTGAGTTATATAAAACAGGTCTTTTGCCTTCAAGCCATATGCTGAATAATATCAGAGAATCTACACAGAGAATTGCCCAGTCCCCATTACTAAATGCATTTGCATTGAATATGCACATTCTCTGCTTTTTCAGGCTCATGGATAAAAGTCTGATAAATAGATATAACCACCTAAATGTGTATTTCGATTTAGTATGAAAAATAAAGCTAACTGCTGAATATTCAGTTTTGTCTAAGAATCCTCCTTAACAGCTTAAATGAGAACTCAAAAGTATTAAGTAGATTTGCCTCTAGACTTTAAAGAGATGGGAAGTGACGCAGATGGCTAAACATAAGACTGTAACTTAACCAAATTTCACAAGTCCTCCCACACTCACAAAATGTATCCTAAAATGAATACATACAACTTCCTGTGAGCATAAAAGAGTGAGAATTGTCTCCATATGTCCATGAGTCAAGGCAAACGTATCCTCAGGGGGTAATTTGAGCAGACACCTGCAGAGCTCCCAGCAGTCTGGTAGCTGCAGGGCTCTCTTAGGTCATGCCACAGTTGTCTTCTCATTGGGAAGCATGTCTTAGGGCGAAACCAGGTGTGACAGCTCTTCAAAGTTGTGTGTGTGGGGGGGGGGGGGGGAGAAAATAAGATCACATATTGCTGCCATGCTATGGACCTCATGGCAGTTTTTAAATGGCTAAGTTCTTCTCTAAAATGGCAGTGGTGGCCACAAGTAGGCTCTGTGGCTACTGTCACATCTTGTTTGGCCCTTATGTTCCTTTCTTTGCTGTGTTCCTTGTGTGCATGGGGTATGCCTGTGTCTGAGCTTAGGATAGTTGCCTATACCCCCAATTAAGGAGCATGTAGAGAATGAATAATAGAAGCCAAGAATCCCTATTGACATCATAACACTAATGGAGAACAGAAATGTGCAGAAAATGTTGCCATATTTCAAGGGTGGCCAAAGGTGGCTCTCCAGATGTTTTTTGCCTAAAAATTCCATCAGCCCCAGCCAGCATGGCCAATGGCTGGGGCTGATGGGAGTTGTAGGAAAAAAACATCTGGAGAGCTACCATTTGCCACTCCTGCTATATTTCATACCTAGGCAGCTCAGGCAACTTCTAGAGTCACCAGATTCTTAGGAAAAGGGCCATCCCTCCTGCTAGGCAAACTAGGTGGTTGTCTAGGGTGCTGGGAGGTTCAGGGTGATGAATTTGGCTCCCCCCCTTCCTGGCACCCATGGCAAATGCTTAGTTTGCCTGCCTGCCTGCCTGCTTTCCTCATCCTCGTTGCCCGCCCGCCATCCATCCATCCCTCTCCCACTCCTCCCCCCTCACTCCGATGCCCCACCCCATTGCCGCGGCTGTTCTGGCTTCTTTTGATGATCTTTTGAAGATCCCGCGAGAAGAGACTTTGCTCCCCTTCACTTCTGCTTCTGGGAAGGAGGGGGAGTGAACTCTCTTCCCACGGACTCTTCAAAAGATAAGATACCGCGCTAGCCTCGTTGAAGCCGGGAAGAGGGCGACGGCGGGGAAGGACCAGCCTCGGCGGCAAAGGAAAAGGGAAGGGAAAGTGGGCAGGGGGACCAGACTTGGCAGATGGGGGAGCAAGAGAAGGTAGGGGACAGTAGCTGCAGGGAAGGACCAGGCAGGGGAGCAAAAGAGCACGGCGCTAAAGGGAGGGAAGATGGCTGCTGTGGGGTAGGGACCAGCCTGGGGGGGCAGTGAAGGGAAAGAAAGGAGGGCAGTGGAGAAGGACCAGCCTTTGTGGGGGGGGAAGGGAAGGAGGGCAGTGGGGGGCGGGGGCAGGGAGCCTGCCTGGGGCGCCATCCGCCCATGGGCCAGCACTGCTTAGGAAATCCTGCATTCTTTCAGACTAATGTTATGGAAAGCTGTCCTTCCCTACACAATTGTTAAAGGTAGAAGATCCCAGTTCTCTTTCAACCTTAACAGGTGCATAAGGCCTGCAGTTGCTTGAAAGGTCCACTTAGCTAAGCCCTGGGTATGCCACACACAATCACACTGAAACGGGAAAAAAGTGCCAGACCTTTGGTCACTCAAGTTCAGTATTGTCTACTCAGACTGGCAGTGACTCTCCAGGGTCTTAGTCTGAGGTATTTCACATCACTTATTCCTTGCTCTTTTAAACTTGAGATGGTAGGGATTGAAACTGAGACCTTCTTCATGCCAAACAGATGCTCTACCACTGAGCCACAGCCCCTTCCACAGCCCTTCCACAATTCCATTTATTGCTTGATTGATGGATTTTTAAAAGGAGCAATTTAATACATACAATGTTCAATGCATTAAGCCTTTCCAGGAGTACTTTTTAGTCCATTTTCCACAAATAGCAAGTTAGGATGTATGAAATTCAAAAAAGCTTTTTGAATCAATTTGTCTCTCATGCTTTTTTTCTCCTCCTGCTTGGGTGCCCTAATTCTCAGAATTAATGTCAGTAAAAGTATATCAGTAAAACAAAGGCTGTGAACTTATTAATACAGATCAGCAAGTACCAAAGAATGGAATCCCTTCGCAAATAACAGAGAGCATCAAGGTGACTTATATAAAATAATCAAGGAAGATTATTATTTCAAAAATCATACAGATGTCACTATATGGGTCCTCTTCCAAAGATTAAATGCTTTTAAGCAAATGTGGGCCATGAGAATAATGTGAATGAGCCACTTTCTGTCTTTTACTTCTGAGTCACAGAAACAAAGGCAACATGGTAAAGCAGGTAGAGTGTCAGACTAGCTTCTCAGAGAACCAGATTTGAATTCTGCTGGGTAACACTGCGCCAGTCACACAGTTTCACTCATAAGTTTGTTGTGAGAATACAATGTAGAAAGGAAGACTGTGTTATAAGCCACTTCAGATCCCCATTGGAGAGAGAAATGGAGTATAAATTATATATATAGACAATTCCGTCATGACAAATTAAAATATTCTTCTTATAGACACAGAGAAATCCTAAGATTCTGATATTCATATTAAATTTTGCTTCTTGGTTTTCCCCCCAGAACTGGATGAAAAATTATTTAAGACTGAAAAATTGCTCAAGATCAGCTCAAATTCTAGAAATGTGCTCTGAAGCTCAGAGGTACAGTCATTTCCTGGGAGGAAAAAAATAAAAATAAAATAATAATAATAATAATAATAATAATAATAATAATAATAATAATAATAATAATAATAAATTTTATTTCTACCCCGCCCTCCCCGCAAAGCGGCTCAGGGCGGCTAACAGTAAATAATATATTAACATAAATAGTAAAACATTAGATTAACAATTAAAATTACACATAAAAACCCGTTAATTCAATTAAAATACTTAATTTACATTACATTATATATATATCTGGCAGTAATAGCTGTTCTGGCGCTGATTCTGCCAATTTAAATGGTGTTAAAGATGGCGGTTCTTCGTTCATTGCAACTCAGCAGTCCGTATCATTATAGGCGCGTCTAAAAAGGGCAGTCTTGCAGGCCCTGCGGAACTGGTCGAGGTTCCGCAGGGCCCGCACCTCCTCCGGGAGCTGGTTCCACAGTGCAGGTGCCGCAACTGAAAAGGCTCGCACCCTGGTGCTTTGGAGCCTGGCCTCTCTCGGCCCAGGGATGGTCATTTTGTTTTTACTTGCTGACCTCAGTGCCCTCTGGGGTTCATACGGGGAGAGACGGTCCCTTAGGTAGGCAGGTCCTCGGCCATATAGGGCTTTAAAGGTAATAACCAACACTTTGTACTGGACTCGGTAGATAACTGGCAGCCAGTGCAGTCCGCGCAGCCCCGGCTGTATGTGCTCCCATTTCGGGAGCCCCAGTAACAGCCTAGCCGCCGCATTCTGCACTAGCTGCAGCTTCCGAGTCCGGCACAGAGGTAGCCCCAAGTAGAGGGCATTACAGTAGTCCAATCTTGAGGTGACCGTTGCATGGATCACTGTTGCGAGGTCGCGGCGTTCCAGGAAGGGGGCCAACTGCCTTGCCCGCTTCAGATGAAAGAATGCTGACTTGGCAGTGGCTGCTATCTGGGCCTCCATTGATAATGAAGGCTCCAGTAAAACACCCAAACTCTTTACCTGGCGCACTGGTTCCAATGGTGCGCCGTCGAAGGTTGAGAGAGCTATTTCCCCTCCCTGGGCGCCGCGACCCACGCAAAGGACCTCTGTCTTCGCTGGGTTCAACTTCAACCCACTCAATCTAAGCCACGCCGCTACAGCCTGCAAGGCCCGATCCAGGTTCCCTGGGGCGGAGCCAGGCCGGCCGTCCATTAGTAGATAGAGCTGGGTGTCATCTGCATATTGATGGCAACCCAGCCCAAACCTCCAGACAATCTGGGCAAGGGGGCGCATATAAATGTTAAACAGCATTGGGGAGAGAACTGCTCCCTGAGGCACCCCACAATCAAGTGTGTGCCTCTGGGATCGCTCGCCCCCAATGGCCACCCTTTGTCCCCGATCGGAGAGGAAGGAGGAAAGCCACTGTAAGGCCAGCCCCCTAACCCCTATGTCGGCAAGGCGGCGCTTTAGTAACTGATGGTCGACTATATCAAATGCCGCCGACAGGTCTAATAACATCAGTACCGCAGAGCCGCCCCGATCCAGATGCCGCTGAAGGTCATCCACCAAGGCGACCAGCACTGTCTCCGTCCCATGGCCCGGTCGGAACCCAGACTGGCACGGGTCAAGGACGGAAGCGTCATCTAGGAACCTCTGTAGCTGCAACGCCACTGCCCTCTCAATAATTTTGCCTAGGAATGGTAGATTAGACACCGGACGGTAATTCGCCAATTCGGCCGGGTCTGCTGTACATTTTTTTAAGAGAGGGCGAACCAACGCCTCTTTCAGAGGCGTTGGGAAGTGCCCCTCTATGAGGGATCTATTTATGATGTCCCGTAAAGGATTTCTGAGCTCCCTCTGGCAGGATTTAATCAGCCAAGAGGGGCAAGGATCCAAATCACATGTTGTTGGGCGAGCAGCGGAGAGGATCCCATCGACTTCCTCCAGGTCGAGCGGGTCGAAGCGATCCAGGACCAACCCCGAAGACAGGCACGGAGCCTCAATTTCACTCACTGTTTCCAAGGTGGTAGGCAGGTCTTGGCGGAGCAATGAGATTTTATCCGCAAAATATTTCGCAAATGCCTCACAGCCAACCTCCAATTCTCTAATGTTTGGTTTGCCTTGTGGCAAAGTTATAAGGTCCCCAATTATTCTAAACAGTTGTGCTGGGCGCGAATCTGCGGATGCAATCTTGGCTGCAAAGTAATTTTTCTTTGCGGCCTTGACTGCCATCTCATACGACTTCATAAGCGTTCTGTAGGATGTTCTCATTGCTTCGTCCCGAGTATGTCTCCACTGCCTCTCTAGTCGTCTGAGCCCTTGTTTGAGTTGGCGCAATTCCAAGGTGTACCATGCGGCCAACCTCCTACGAGGGCGCAGAGGGCGCCGGGGTTCTATTTCGTCAATGGCCCTGGTTAATCGGTCTTGCCAGGTTTCCACAAGGCCATCGAGGGAATTGCTAGTGGGCCAGGGTTCCCTCAGGGCCGTTTGGAACCGTTCCGGGTCCATCAGGCTCCGAGGGCGAGCCAAAATAGGCTCTCCGCCCATACAGGGTTGGGGTGGCGTCCCCACACGAGCCTTAAGGGCTAGGTGATCCGACCATGGTACCGCTTCCAGCGCGATATCGCTCACCGAAATCCCGGACGCAAAGATCAGGTCTAGTGTGTGTCCGGCTTGGTGCGTGGGAGTCGTAACAAATTGAGAGAGCCCCAGTGTCGCCATGGAAGACACTAGGTCCATCGCCTGAGTGGAGGCCATGTCGTCGGCATGGACGTTGAAGTCACCCAAGACCATAAGCCTCGGGAACCTCAACGCCCAGCCCGCCACTGCCTCCAATAGTGATGATAAGGCGCCGGTTGGTGCGTTAGGCGGACGGTACACCAACCAGACTGCCAACCCCTCTCCGGCATCCTACGCCAAACCAGCACATTCAATACCATCGATCCTTGGGTCCGGGAGGGCCCGAAAGGAGTAATCCTCCCGTATGAGTAACGCCACTCCTCCCCCCCGCCCGCTGGTCCGCGATTGGTGAAAGACCGAGTATCCCGGGGGGGCCATTTGGGAGAGAGCCACTGTCTCCCCTTCCCTCACCCAGGTCTCGGTCACGCAAGCCAGGTCCACGTCCTGTTGGAGCAGAAACTCCCTCAGGATCGCAGTCTTGTTGTTTACGGACCTGGCGTTGCATAACACCAATGACAGAGGCGAGCCATTCCTCTTGGCCCCACTACCTGCCACCGTTGGGATGGGAAGTAGACTGGAAGGTGGCCGAGCCCCTTTTTGTCTCTGTCTCCTTCCTTTGAATAACTGTCTACTCCCACCGTCATACCTTCCCCTCCCCAGGAGCACTGGAATCCCTTGGCCGGACATTGCGGTTGCACTGGGTAAAATTCTCAGATCTTATTTGCCAATTCCCTCCTGGTCTGTCGTTTTAGCTTATCCTCTTACTAACCTCTCTGACTCCCACCACTTGGCCCACTTCCTATACCTTGGATCAATTAATTTAATTAATTTAGTTGCCCTCCCCAGTCTATTTCAATCAATTGCTACAAAAACTTCTATAAATTTAATCCTCCCAGTATCAATAAATATCCTCCCTCCCCACCCCTCATTCTTAGAAACTGAGAATCAATAAATACATTCCAATATATATAAATATATATTAAATCTAATTTACCAATTGATTGAGTTAAAATATCCTAATAAATTAATTAACAATAAAATTATGACAGTTCTGTTGATAATCAGGCCATTGGTCAGTCATTAAGGAATAGATTGCACGTTGTCCATTGTCCGCCTGGTTTATTGGGCTTGGGTGTTTTAAAGTGCAAGTGCAGGTGTTACAGTCTGGAGGAGAGATGAGGGAGGCGATCTCTTCTATGGTCTTCCACATTGATGATTTTTGTCTCTCTGATCCACGCCAATGTTGTTTATTCCGTGTGCAAACTGAGCTCCCCTGAGCCCCGTACAGGGCTTCTCTATTGGGGTTGCCCAAGTCGGTGGTCAGTTGTATTGTATGGCGTTTTAATGATCAGTCGGAGGGGGAGGTGGAGGGTAAGGGTAAGACGGGTTGATGAAAAAGAGGGGGGGGAGCAAGAGGTGGGCGGTCGAAGGCAGGGGCTAGAGAGCGCCCTCCTAGTTTCCACCTAGTCTCCGTTCTCGGGGTGGCCCGCTGTTTGGCCGCCGCTCCCCGCGCGCTCTCCACGCGCCGCTCCACCACTTCGCAGCCCCCGAGACTCGACCACAACGTTCTCAGCTGGCCCTCGGCCCCGGCCTCCAGCGTCTCCCCGGGCGAGCTCTCTCCGCTCGACTCTCGGCTCTGTTGCCTCCCGACCCCCGCAGCACGCTCGCGACGCCCAAAGTCGGCGCCCTCCGTCGCCCTCGCTCCCAGCCCCCAACGTCTCACCAGGGCGAGCTCTTCGCGTGCGGCTCTGATGTACACCAACCCCCGCAGCTCGTCCGCAGCGCCCTCAGCTGGCCTCACTCCCGGCCTCCGACGTCTCGCTAGGCCTCGTCAGCTCAGTCTCTCCTCACCGGGGCAAGCTCTCCACGGCAGTCCGTGGTCGCGCCTCACCTCCACCGCAGCGCTAGGCCAGTCGGTCTTCGGTGAGTTACTTTGCTCCCGGTTGGGCCGCCGTTGTTCCTCGTCTCTGCTGCTGCACCACAGTTGTTCGAGTGGTTGTTGTTATTTTGTTGATGTTGTTTAGTTTAGTTGCTATGTCTGTTAGTATTAGTTATTAGTTATTCAGTTGTTATAGTTATTAAACGGCGGGAGCCCCAGCGCTAGGCTTCTACCGCCGCCGCCATGGATAAAAGGAAGTCCTTCTTCACTTTAAATTCACATTTAAAAAGGTCATTTTAAATTAAACTGTCTGAATATTTCAATATCCATTATGCATAAAGAGCAACTTCAACAAAACTCAGTGGAAATGGAGCATTTCTTTTCATTGGGGCTTCAACAGGAACTATTTGTTAGTACAACACTGGTTATATGTCATCATTTGAAGGTTTATCACTCTAACTTACCAGTTACATGCGTGAACTTCCATGGCTGAATAGCATTGGGGCTGATGGAAGGATTAAAGATAGCGGCTAAGCGTAAAAACTGTGTTGTAATAGGTGATTTTAACTACCCACAGATTGATTGGGTCGATATGTGTTCAGGTCGAGAGAAAGAGATTGAGTTTCTAGATGCTCTCAATGACTTTGCTATGGAGCAGATGGTCACAGAACCTACCAGGGGTGGGGTGATCCTGGATTTGGTCCTAAGTAATGCCCAAGACTTGGTGAGAGATGTAAAAGTGATCGCACTGCTTGGGAGCAGTGACCATAATGTTATTGATTTCACCATTTGTATAAATACGGAGTTGCCCCAAAAGATCAGCACAACCACGTTTAACTTTAAAAGGGGTAAATTCTCTGAGATGAGGAGTCATGTGAAGATGAAACTGAAAGAAAAGGTAAATACAGTCAAAACCCTTGGGGAAGCTTGGAGGCTATTTAAAACTACAATCCTAGAAGCTCAGATAAAATATACACCACAAGTTAGGAAAGGCACAAACAGGTATAAGAAAAGGCCTGCATAGTTAACAAACAAAGTAATGGAAGCTGTAAAAGGTAAGTGGTGGAAAGCTAGTCCAAGTGAGATTAATAAAAGGGAACACAGCCTGTGGCAAATCAAATGCAAGACTGTGATCAGGCAGGCAAAAAGGGACTATGAGGCACACATTGCAAAAAACATAAAGACCAACAATAAAATTTTCCTCAAATATATTAGAAGCAGGAAACCAGTCAAGGAGGCAGTGGGGCCCTTGGATGACCAAGGGGTAAAAGGATTACTGGAGGAGGATAGGGAAATTGCTGAGAAGCTGAGTGCATTTTTTGCCTCAGTCTTCATTGTGGAAGATGAGAAGTGTTTGCCCGCTCCAGAGTCAAATTGAGGTGACAAGTGAGGAGGTCCTACAACTGATTGATGAATTAAAAACTAATAAGTCACCAGGTCCAGATGGCATACATCCAAGAGTTCTGAACTCAAAGTTGAATTTGTGGATCTCCTGACAAAAATCTGTAATCTTTCATTGAAATCTGCCTCCATTCCTGAGGACTGGAAGGTAGCAAATGTCACCCCCATCTTTAAAAAGGGTTCCAGAGGAGATCCGGGTAACTACAGGCCAGTCAGTCTGACTTCAATACCGGGAAAGTTGGTAGAAAGCATTAGCAAGGACAGAATGAGTAGGCACACTGATGAACACGGGTTATTGAGGAAGACTCAGCATGGGTTCTGTAAGGGAAGATCTTGCCTCACAACCTGTTACAAACATGTGGACAAAGGGGACCGAATAGATGTTGTTTACCTTGACTTCCAGAAAGCTTTTGATAAAGTTCCTCATCAAAGGGTCCTCAGTAAGCTCGAGAATCATGGAGTAAAAGGACAGGTCCTCTTGTGGATCAAAAACTGGCTAATTAATAGGAAGCAGAGAGTGAGTATATACGGGCAGTCCTCACAGTGGAGGACGGTAAGCAGTGGGGTGCCACAGGGCTCAGTACTGGGTCCCATGCTCTTTAAATTGTTCATTAATGATCTGGAGTTGGGAGTAAGCAGTGAAGTGGCCAAGTTTGCAGATGACACTAAATTGTTCAGGGTGGTGAAAGCCAGAGAGGATTCTGAGGCCCTCCAAAGGGATCTGTTGAGGCTGGGTGAGTGGGCGTCAACATGGCAGATGAGGTTCAATGTGGCCAAGTGCAAAGTAATGCACATTGGGGCCAAGAATCCCAGCTACAAATACAAGTTGATGGGTTGTGAACTGGCAGAGACTGACCAAGAGAGAGATCTTGGGGTCGTGGTAGATAACTCACTGAAAATGTCAAGACAGTGTGCAATTGCAATAAAAAAGGCCAACGCCATGCTGGGAATTATTAGGAAGGGAATTGAAAAAAAATAAGCCAGTATCATAATGCCCCTGTATAAATCGATAGCGGTCTCATTTGGAATACTGTGTACAATTCTGGTCACCGCACCTCAAAAAGGATATTATAACATTGGAAAAAGTGCAGAAAAGGGCAACTAGAAAGATTAAAGGTTTGGAACACTTTCCCTATGAAGAAAGGTTAAAACGCTTGGGGCTCTTTAGCTTGGAGAAACGTTGACTGCGGGGTGACAAGACAGATGTTTACAAGATTATGCATAGGATGGAGAAAGTAGAGAAAGAAGTACTTTTCTCCCTTTCTCACAATACAAGAACTCGTGGGCATTCAATGAAATTGCTGAGCAGTCAAGTTAAAACGGATAAAAGGAAGTACTTCTTCACCCAAAGGGTGATTAACATGTGGAATTCGCTGCCACAGGAGGTAGCGGCGGCTACAAGCATAGCCACCTTTAAGAAGGGATTGGATAAAAATATGGAGCAGAGGTCCATCAGTGGCTATTAGCCATAGTATATATGTGTGTGTGTGTGTGTGTGTATGTATGTATATTGGCCACTGTGTGACACATATATTGGCCACTGTGTGACACAGAGTGTTGGACTGGATGGCCTGATCCAACATGGCTTCTCTTATGTTCTTATGAAGTGACATAAGTTCATGCTCTGTGTTTGGTTTGTGATGGCCATTTTGCACAAACAAGTCATCACTTGCATTGTTGCCATTAAGTAAGGGATATTTATGCATGAACTCAATCTTTGAGGGAAAGTGTATAGGTGAATTTAAGACAGAATAAGTTCACCCTTTAAAAGAGAGAGATGGATAGGGTCAAAAATGATGCTACGCTTTCACAGCAGTGTCTCTTCCTTTCGAAAACACATCACAGGTTGGCATTCAAAACCTTGAAAGATAAGGTTAATCACAGTCTTTTAATGTTTGTCTCTGCATAGTAGCAGTCACCTTAAAAATGTACAGATGATTCTTTCCCTTCCTTTTTTTCTGCTTCCTGCTACCACTGACAATTCCCCACAGATATGGTATCTTTTATTCTGACATTTTATTTATCTTAAACATAAGCTTATCTTTCTTTAGTAGAAGAAACCACAGTTTTCCCCTGAGTCTCAAAGTTGAATCCCTTTTGTGATCTGGAAAATATTAAGGAGACCATTGAAACTTGGAACAAAAAATAAACAAATTCAACTTGACTAATTGTTCTGTATAACAATCTTTTCTTCTACTTCCTCCATTTCATGGAGAAAAAATAAAGCTTTCTTAAAACAGAAAAATCAAGAGCACAAGGAAGGTAGGTCACTAGAGGATTAGAGTGTAATTAATGTAATCATGAATTCTCAGTAACTTTTTTCAAAAGAGGAACTTTGATGACTGATTCATTTCACTATTAAAGCACAATGACCCTTTGTGTACATTTCTGGAGTCAGAGGATAGAAACCAGGTTATTATAATTATATTAATTTTTAGAATGACATACAAAATACAGTAGAGGGCAGATTTCAGGTGAACATTACAAGAAACTTTCTAATGTAAGAAGAGTTCAGTGATGGGACAAAATACTTGGTGGAGGTATAGCATAGACAGTTTCAAGAGGGGATTGGATAAACATATGGAGCAGAGGTCCTTCAGTGGCTATTAGCCACAGCATATTGTAGGAACTCTCTGTCTGGGGCAGTGATGCTCTGTATTCTTGGTGCTTGGGGGCGTAGCACAGTGGGAAGGCTTCTAGTGTCCTGCCCCACTGATGGACCTCCTGATGGTGCCTGGTTTTTTTTGGCCACTGTGTGACACAGTGTTGGACTGGATGGGCCATTGGCCTGATCCAACATGGCTTCTCTTATGTTCTTATGAGGTATTTTCTGATACTGAAGATCTGGGAGGCTGGACAGCCATCAGTCAGGGATGCTTCCGTTTTGATGTCATGAACTGAGCAGAAGCTGTACTAGAAGGCCTATAAGATTCCTTCCACTTATTTTATATTAGGGTGTATCTGCATTCATTCAGCAAATCTTTTACTCTCAAAATACAAAACACCTATGCATAGTTTACCTAGGTTATCACCTGCCCACAAAGCATATAGGAAGAAAAACTGCCACAGAAAAGTTAATGAGTTTAGAATTTAGACAAAGGAGCCGTAGTCAGTGTGAGGTCCTACAAGAGTACCTAAGAGAACACACTGTGAGGATTGAATATAAGATTTAAGAATAACAAACAAGTCCTGGAGGTGGGAGCAGGAAATCCAGAGCGTTGTTCCAGCTCTGGTTTGAAACCTACTGAGAGCTAAGTACTCTAGTAAAGCAAATTGTGTGCTAGGATTCACCTCCCTGGAGGAGGTCATCTCTCATGTAAAAATGTTTTGCTCAGTTTAAAGGGTTTGTGTGTGTGTGTGTGTTTAAGTTTCCTGCTGCCTCAAGCATGGGGGTGAAGGATCTCTGGAACTGAGGTTTCTCATGTAAACTCTTTAGTATCTGAGGATGTTGATTAAAAAGCACTCTTGGGAGCGGGGCAGGGTGTCTTCCTCATCATTCATGGAAATCTTTGGAAGAATAATTATTTTGATGCTACGTTCAAGATGATCCTCTCAGAGAAAACTCTTGGTATTGCAGGATTTATCTTCTGATGCAGGAATACCCAACTCAGGATTCTGGACCATAACATTAACAAGATGAAAGATGGATAGGTGGACAAATGAGGCCATGCTACCACAGAGCAATCACCCATAAGTTCAATTCCTGAATGCATCTTGATTAGCATTCCCTTCAATATATATATATATATATATATGGAACATAAAGCTTTCATTATGAGCATATCAATATTCTGCTTCCACATGGTCTCACATAAGTGTGGATATTTTCTATCATAAAACAGGAAGATCCTACCCTATGTGGTGCTTTGGATGATGCCCAAAATATTTAATGGGCTTAAGTGTACCTCATTATACCCTAAATTGTGATATTATACATTCTTAACAGCTCCAGGGGTTGAACAATCAGGACAAAATCCAATTATGTCCTTAAGGCTTGTGTTGGGTTTGCAAGTAAAATGCAGAATTGATGGTCAGAAGGTGCATATTCCAAGGGAAAATCCACATAATTGGCATCCACCCACATGTTTGACTCATTTAAACTTTCTTATACATTTGAAGCCTGTTGTAAAGATCTCCCATGCGGATGGGAGAGTGTCTCAAGGAAACTGCTGTAATTCTTTCAACACCTGAATAGTTTATTAGTTACAATTTCAAACCTGAGAACCCCTCTAAAATCATAATTCTTACAATACAATTAAAACAGACCACAGTGAAATAGATGAATTACTTGGATCTAGTTACAAATCATACATGAATTAGGTTATGAATATTATACACTCCTTAAATATTTATATAATTTTAAAAACCAAAACTGCATTGGAAACCTTAAAGTAATAATTATTTTGTTACTAAAGATGAGGCAAGGAGCTTCTAGCTCTTTTCAGCCATCAGGAACAGGATGCCATTCATCAATAACCAAGATCAAAACACTCATATGCAGGATAATATGTTCTTTCATTCATTGACATAAGACCTCCAAAAGCTTAGAACATCAAAGCATTGTAGAAGGTTACTCTTTTCATTTTATTATTATGTGTCTGATATTTTTAATGTACAAGTACTAAGATCTAAACTAACGCTACACAACAAACAGGAACTATAGCCAGTAGCCCATTGTCAAACACTCTTAAGACTTGTCCTTATGTCACTTTCTTTCTTCTCTCAAAGGGAATTTTTCAACGTATTTATTAATAACTCAAGGAAGACTCTGCAAAACAGAGATCAGCCATTGGTACAAAGATGCACTGTGCTAGCTCTCATATTATGTATATAAGGACAAGCAGAAGACACATATTGCATGCTCTTACTATCCTTTGATCAACATGAGATCCAGTTGTACATCTGTATATCTAATCCCTAAATGTCCCCCCTGTCTGCAGGTACCTAAATCCACAGACAGGGGGTACATTTATCCCAAACAGAGTGACCCTCTTGATTCACAGAAAAATCAGTGTGGGAGGGGGCCTCAGCAGGCCCACATGTAGTTCTGGATGAGCCATGGAGGTGACAGATTGGGCCCACTCAGAGTAATTCTCGAGGCAAGCTGCTGAGAGCAGTAGGGGCAGAGTTCAACAGCCCACCTTGAGCTGCTCCAGGCAAGCTAGCTAGGAAAGTGAGGGAAGCTTGGCTGGCCCACCCAAAGCTGCTCTGGGTGAGCCAGTGAGGGAAGGAAGAGAAATTCATCTGGCCCCACCCAGGGCAACTCTGGGTGAATCACCAAGAACAACAAGGAAGGAAAGTTTTGTGGGTCCACCTGAAGCAGTCCAAATGAGCTGGGGAGGGTGAGGAAAGCTTTGGAGGAGGTGAGGGGCAGACAGAGAAAGAAATAGAGAATGCTGGTGGTAGAAAAAGAGAGAGAGAGCTGGGATAGAGGCACAGGAAGAGACTGAAAGAGACAGAAAGACATTGTGCTGGGAGCATGAGGAGTGAGTGATGGGGTAGTAGACAAAGTGACAGGAATGAGGAAGAGAGCAAGAGAGAAATAGGGGGAGAAACAGGGGTGAGAGGAATGCCCCCACCTTGCAAGTTTCTTGTGAATCTCCACTCGTCTCATATATTTTAGAAGGTATACTGAGTTTTGTGTTCCCTAGCAAATGGAGGTCTGGGGTTACAAGAGTCTGAAAGGAATGTATCCACCCATTCCAATAGCCTCCCACTTTGTAAAATATGAAAATATGAATACAGTGTGGTGTAGTGGTTATAGAGGTGGACTAGGGAGATCTGGGTTAAACACAACTCAGCATAACTTCTTTTATTATTTATATTTATATATTTATATAACAAGGGGGTAGTCTGCCCCGGGCACTGTCACCTCCATCCCTGATGGAGGGCTCCTTCTAGAATCCAAACCACCCAGCCACCAAGCTAGATTTGTGGCTCACTCTTTGCATTTGGCAGATTCATCCTCTCCATCAGCACACACCTTTCATTTCCTTCTCACAAGCACATGAAACGGAAGGTTTGTGGGCCATGGTCAAATACAGTTTTAGGCTCTGGCATATGACTTTCATTTCTCTCACACTTGTGCACACAAGGGAAGGTTTGGTTTGCGGGCCATGGCTTAACGCAGTGCCAAACTAAAGAAGCAAAAACCACAAAGCAGTCAGAGGTGGAGAGTGGGAGAAGCTCAACCACCCTCAACTATGTGTTTACCAATAGTCCCTGCCTTGTGGGAGAATACTTTAAAAAGAAGGCTGTATGTTTGCAATCCAGCCCTCAATGTTGCACATGTACACATCACCCTAAAGCCATACAATCCAGCCTGACCTTTCACTTCTTGGGATGAGGCTCTCTCCACTCCAGAAGGGGAAGATCTCAATCAACTCCCTTATCTTAGAACTCTGTATACCCACTGCCAGATAAACAGGATAGTCAAGGATTCCCTGATAAGAAATGGGGTAATGGACCATGTAGAGGTGGACTTTGACCATTTCTCTCTCTCCCTCTCTCACACACAAAACCACCTACTTGAGAGAAAAAACAAAGATGCCTCATTTCCTCCATCCCACTCCTGACTCCAGAGAAGTGGAGTGAGGAGGAAGGAAAGTAGGTTTTCTTGCTAGGGTTGCTAAGGTTGGGTGGACATTCTGGAAGTGTCACCCCTCCACATCGGGGGTGACACTCTGGTGTTTACTTTACAGTAAAGTGACCCTCAAACCATAGAGTTTTGCACAAAAACCAGAGCATCATCCCCGGTGTTCCCACATTGCTTCCAGTGGCATCAGCACATCGGGGATGACATGACAAGGAATTTTTTCAATATTAACTTTTTTTCTCAGGAAAAATTGGGGTATAGAAGGAGAAAGGGATAGGGATGAGAATCAAGTTAACCACAGCCCCACTTTGCATGTTCATTTTACAGATAAAACCAGGGAATGGTTTCTGGATAAATATTATAGTTACCGTAGATCACCTATTCAGCTATACGTGTGTGGGGAGTACCATATTTTTCAGTCCATAAGACACTCCGGAACATAGGACGCACCTTCCTCCTGGGGGGCAATCCGCTGCCTCCACCTCCGATCCCGGCGCTTCCCTCGCGCCTGCCTGCCTGGCTCCAGCTCTGCTTCCAGCAAGCACTGGGATCGCTCCACGCTGGCCCCACCGCAAACCCAGCGCTTCGTGAGTGCCAGCTGCGCAGGGGGCAGTGTGCTTCCTCCGTGCCTGTCTGCCTGGCTCCAGCTCTGATGCTTACAGCAAGCGCCAGGATCGCTCCCTCCGTCCTCCGATCCCGGTGCTTGCTTTAAGCATCAGAGCTGGAGCCAGGCAAACAGGCACGGAGGAAGCACGCTGCACCCTCCGCAGCCGGCGCTCGTGAAGCGCTGGGTTTGCGGAGGGGGCGGGTGCTTCCTCCGTGCCTGTCTGCCTGGCTCCAGCTCTGATGCTTAAAGCAAGTGCCGGGATCGGAGGGTGGAGGGAGCGATCCTGGCGCTTGCTTTAAGCATCAGAGCTGGAGCCAGGCAGACAGGCACGGAGGAAGCACGCTGTCCCCGCAGCCGGCGATTGCGAAGCACTGGGTTTGTGGTGGGGGCAGCGTGGAGCGATCCCAGCGCTTGCTGGAAGCAGAGCTGGAGCCAGGCAGGCGCGGGGGAAGCGCCGGGATCAGAGGCGGAGGCAGCAGATCGCCCCCCCCCGGAGGAAGGTACGTCCTATCTTCCCTTCGCTCCATAAGACGCACACACTTCCCCCCCACACTTTTTTTTTGGGGGGGAAGTGTGTCTTATGGTCCGAAAAATACGGTAATCTGAAAATCACACAAAGTGCATTAGAAGCACACACACAACAAAACAAATGTAACCTGTACAGAGGCAGAGTCTGGCAGCCCATTGTTGACATGGAGAGAGAAAAGGAGGGTCTTTTAAAATCATCCACAACTGGGTTTGCATTTCAAAAAGGGGGGAGGTTAAGGAATTTGTCATGCCCACCCTCCTGGAAATTGCTTCCCATCTCATTCCTTGTGCTGGAGATTCCTGCCTCCTCTTCCCCCCTCCCAAGAAATGAGCAGTGGCTCACAAAAGCTCACACCCAAACACAAATTTTTGTTAGTCTTTAACCTGCTATTGAACAATTGCTTTTTTCCTAATTCTGCAGACAGTCTAACCTGGCTATCCCTCTTTCTCTATTTAGATAATGTTTCTTAGTTCCGGTTTTGTTCTACTTTCCCTGATATTAGGACAACTGTCAGTCATTTTGAAACTCAAGTTCACTTTAAAAGGCATTCATACAGCTGGGAATAGACTTTCAGCCTTTTTAGGGGTCAGAATCTGCCACTCTGCCTATAGCTGCAATCCTGTGCAAGCATACTTGAGTGTGAGTCCTTCTTCATTCCTGGCAGGAAAACTGAGCAGAGCTCTTATGGCACAATTTAGTATTATACTGCACATATAGAACTGCCTTCCACTTTTCCTAGCATTATTGTCTTTTCCACTGACGCTTGTTTTCTCTTCTTGTGGCCAAAATATAATAGCCTCAGTTGAGTTTAAGCCAAAGTTAAACTTGTCATGATACAAACATAAATAAAATGAATAGCATATCCAGGGTCTGTTTTGTACAGCAGGAACTCATTTGCATATTAGGCCACATCCCCTGACATCACCATTGTTTCACCCAGCAGGAATTCATTTGCATATTAGGCCACACCCTTGATGCTACACCCCCTGATTCAATTCAATTCAATGAATTGCCCCATCTTGGCTAATGGCAGGCTCTGGGCGATTTACAATGGTAAATAATAAATACAATTGCATAAAACCAATAAAACCAATTAACTAAAATAGCTTATAAACTCCAATGGTGCCCTATTTACATTTTTCTAATACAGATTTCCAGACATTGCTTTGGGGGGACCTCATAGAGGCTGAGGAAGAAGGTGCCAGCTCAGCAACTGTCACTGTCCTAATCAAAAGCCTGGCAGAACATTTCTGTCTTACAGGTCCTGCAGACTGTAAAAGATCTTGCAGGGTCCTGATGTTCTCTGGCAGAGAGTTCCACCAGGTCGGGGCCAGGACTGAAAAGGTCCTGGCCCTTGTCGAGGACAGCCAGACCTCTTTAGAACCAGGAATCACTAGCAGGTTTCAACCTATAATATAGTGAATTCTTAGCATGTAAGAGGCGAGGTGGTAGTGATAATCAGCTCTTTATTAGATACAGCATGGTAGGTGGCTGCACTACAAAGACTGGTGAACTGGGCCAACGGGGCCAACTGTATACAACTCAGGTTTCCCGTGCAAGCCCGTTATTGAATCACTCAAACCAGCAGGGGGCCAGTGATTGGTGCAGGGCAGCAGGGATTTGAATCCTGCTGCCCATTGTTCCCAAGTCCCCCAAGCTCCATTTTTATGGCTCCAATAAACCAGGCAGGAACACCCAATTCAGTCCTCACTTGACTCCACATACACAACACAACCAGTAGAGTGTAATGTTCTTCCAGAGACATAGTGGAGGAGGTAATCCCATAGATCAGGGGTGGCCAATGGTAGCTCTCCGTTTTTGTTTTTTACCTACAACTCCCATCAGTCCCAACCATTGGCCATTCTGACTGGGGCTGATGGGAGTTGTAGGCAAAAAACATCTGCAGAGCTACCATTGGCCACCCCTGCCATAGATGTGTTGATCCAAGACCATTCAAGGCTTTAAAGGCCCAAAACCTTGAATCTGTCTCACTACTCAAACAGGAGCCAGTGTAACTGGCGCAGCACAGGTCAAATGTGTACTGTCCATGGCATTCCCATCAAAACTCACACTGTCATTCTGGTGTAATAGTTAAGTCTGGTGTAGTAGTTAAGGGTAGGTCAGTCTGGTGTAGTAGTTAAGTGTGTGGACTCTTAACTGGGAGAACCGGGTTTGATTCCCCACTCCTCTACTTGCAGCTGCTGGAATGGCCTTGGGTGCAAAATGCAGCAGCCAGGCTGCTATTGGGGCTTTCCATGTGGGAGCACATAAAGCCTGGGCTGCAGACGCTGCCAGTGGTATACTGGATTCACCACAAGGTGTTGGTTATTACCTTTAAAGCCCTATATGGCCAGGGACCTGCCTACCTTAAGAACCGTCTCTCCCCACACGTTCCCCAGAGGGTACTTAGATCAGGAACACAAAACTTACTATCAATCCCCGGGGCCAAGGGAGGCAAGACTGAAAACAACTCGAGATAGAGCCCTCTCAATCGCAGCCCCTTACTGGTGGAACCAACTGCCTGAGGAGGTCAGAGCCTTGCAAGACCTTGCCCAGTTCCACAAGGCTTGTAAAATGATACTATTTCAGCTAGCATTTAACTGAAATGATGATCACCACAGAGATACTAGATCTAAATGGATGTTTAAGATCACTGAATGTCATCTTTAAACTGTATTGAAATTAGCAGCAACTTAGCTGCAAACTTTCCATCACAAAGATAATTTAATTAAATCTAATGAAAGGACTGTACCAGAGTGTCCAGGTTTAAGTAAGTTAGTAATTATTAGCTCAATTTATCTACGCACCTCCACAGTGAGCTCTCCGTGATACTCCCAAGGTTGTAGTCATACAGCTTTGTCAGAATTAAAATCACCTGCAGGCACAAGAAGAAAATCACGGTTAGACTCTAACAATTAGAATCTCATAGAACAGATATGACCCAAGGGAAGGCTTAGGCTGCTGCTAATGGCTGCTTAACATAATTAAATGAATTGCTCAACCATTTGCTTAAACTGATATGGGAAGTGTCCGCAGAGACCATTCACAGAAATCAGGATTTTCCTTGCCAGCACAGGCTGTTCTATGTGGCATATTCTCCCAGAAGAAAAGGGGAAGAGAGCATTTGCTTTACAAGACAAAGCAAATGAAAAGGGCATAAGTGCAACACTGTTGGAAGAATCATAGGATTGTTTCATATGGATGAGACTTGCTTAAAAGGCTAAGGTGCCAGGTTTTTAATTCCCCATTTTGGCATCTCTAGAAAAAGTCTACTTGATCATTATGACACAGACAGAAAGCACTGGAAAGACAGCATCACACCTCTGTATAGACATAAATATCGATCTCTATTGGTAAGTCTATGAATATCTAGAGCAGAATTTTCAGAGGTGTCAGACATTTATTTTCTCATTTTTAACCTACTTTTCTCATTTAAAAGAACTCATAGACGAGTCAGACTTCCCATATCCAGTCTGGGAATGGTGCAAAATAGTGAAATTTCTTGTGAAAGTGTACCGCTGGTAGTAAATGGCAAAAGTCTGGAGGGGGTGGGGACATGGAGGATGCTCAGTGACAGGATGGCATCACTTCTGAGGAAAATTCATCACACCTGGAAGGACCTGGCACCTTAGCCTTCTTCTGGAAGAAGAAGATGACTGCAGATTTATATCCCGCCCTTCTCTCTGAATCAGGGACTCAGAGCAGCTTACAATCTCCTATATCTTCTCCCCCCCACAACAGACATCCTGTGAAGTGGGTGGGTCTGAGAGGACTCTCACAGCAGCTGTCCTTTCAAGAACAACCTCTGGCAGAGCTGTGGCTAACCCAAGGCTATTCCAGCAGGTGCAAATGGAGGAGTGGGGAATCAAGCCCAGTTCTCCCAGATAAGAGTCCACACACATAACCACTACACCAAACTGGCTCTCATCCATATGAAACAATCCTATGATCCTTCCAACAGTGTTGCACTTATGCCCTTTTCATTTGTTTTGTCTTGTAAAGCAAATGCTTTACTAGAATTATTAGACATTCTAAGGTAAAACTATGAATTCTCTAGTGAGTCCTAGAGGACTGACATCACTTCCTGGTTTTCCCCAGAAGTGACATTACAAAATACTCCTCCTAATTATTTTTTTCCCACCAGCTGCAGGAGTGGCAGCAGGGAACGGGAGCTGGGGACAGGTCATCTCCCATGTCCAGCAGGAAGCTAGCCACCTAAAGGGGGCAGTGTTTGGGGATCAGAGGGACCTCAGTACAGTGGTAATGCCATTGAGTCCACCCTCCAAAACAGTCTGTTTCTCATCAGAACCAAATAATGATTCCTCTCTCTCTCTCCCTCTCTTTTGTAAATTATATTTTAAACTTGTTTTTGTTCATGATCTGTGCTGAATGTATGTTTCTTTAAGAAATTTCACAGCTGTGGCTAATTGGTTGCGATGATATATTTATAAGATTATGGTGGTAAGAATGTCTTGTGATATTATTCTCCAAAAAATGTGTATGTAAGATATATTGATGGTTTCAATTGGTAAGTGCTATGTTTTAATAAATTTTATTTTGAGTTTTTAAGAGAATATGAAATGAAAAAAAAGGAATGGGGGGAAATGCATGAGAAATATAATTACCAGAAACACAATGTAGCACCTTATTCATCATGGTTATCATTGAAATGGAATTGTAGGTATGGAATAGGTTGTATTTGTAGGTTTCAAAGAACTGAGAGAAATATAGGATGGTATTCTATCCCCTCTTTGAGAAAGTCTCATGGAAATGAATGTATAGCAGGGGTGGGGAACCTTTTTTCTGCCAAGGGCCATATGGATATTTATAACATCATTTGTGGGCCATAAAAAATTATCAACTTAAAAAACAGTGCTCCACCAAGGGAGAACGATTCAGGCCGGCAAAATTAATGAAAATAATTGTTTTTCTATTTGAAGTCATGTGGGGAGAGCCTATTCTGGCACACACACACACACACACACACGGTCCGCCGCCCTAGACAAATGCCTAGATCCAGGGCTTTTTTGTAGAAAAAGCCCAGCAGGAACTCAGTAGCATATTAGACCACATCCCCTAATATTAGCATATTAGGTCACACACTCGTTAGCATATTAGGCCACATCATCTGGGATAATCAAGTGCAAACTGAACTGTGACAGTAACTTTTCCAGGCCCCGCAGCAATTCTGGCCAGCCAGACAGGCCCCAGGGAGGCCGCTGCACAATACATCTGGGCCGTGTGATCCCTGCCTGGCCCTGGGGAGGCTGCTGCACAGCACAGTTGGGCCCCACGATCCTTGCTGGTCAGCCAGGCCCCAAAGAGGCTGCCACATGGCTCAGTTGGGCCCAACAATCCCTGAGGGCCACATACGGCCCTCGGGATGGAGGTTTCCCACCCCTGATGTATAGGCTGGCATGAGAGCATCCTTTCAATGATCCGAGTTCTGCACATTGAAAATTGATAAACTGCAACTTGTTTTCTCAGCACAAGCACTTTAATTCATTTAGGAAGTTTGGATGAGAGTTGGACAATTGATTATATTTGAAAGTACCTTTGTGAGAAACTTGGATGGTGATTGAACTATTGGTCTATTTTGAATTTTTGACTTATTAGGACAATAATATTTATATGAGCAACTATATAAGTATTTATTGAAGACTGCTTAAGATTGAATATAAATAACAGAATATATATTGTAGTAATTTGTTCACTGTATTATTTTTGGTTTATCCCACATAGAGGCTGGCAACCTTAAGTCAAATACTGCGTTTCCTAGCCCTAATTATGATGATCCTTCTCCCCTCTCATGAATGGGACAATGGCAGCTCTGTAGATAATATAGCTTGCAATGAAGTCTAGGGATCTTCACCACACCCAGGCCTCGGAATTAGCAGGAGTTCACAGGAGCACAGCTTCTGAACCTTACTGAGGGTTCCCCCTCCTCCTCCCCACCTTGTCCATTGAATAGTAGGTGCAGCGGCATACCAATCCCTAGATGAGCTCCACCACCTATTTTTCTACAAGGTGACCCCTGACCACACCAATACAGAACAAGAAAGATAGTGCATCTGAAATGACAAAAGGGCTTTAAATAATCTCTTTGTTGGAGATCTGTTAAAACTGTTTTTAGGTTAACAGGTTCAGTTGCTGACAGTGCCCTTATTTCCTGCTCCAGATGGATGTGAGACCTGGCACACTGCTAGCTTGACTTCATTATTTAGTTTACTGCTTTCTTGCATCAGGAGAGCAACTACCAGAAATGTTTTATGTACCCAGACCCCTCCCTTCGCCATTTTCATAGTAGGGGATTTATAGGCCTATTCAGGGAGCAGAGCAGCAACATAATTCTGTATCTTCAACAAACAGCCACCCTGCTGCCACTGATAAGCTTTCCTGGGAGGGTGGTGATTGAAATTTAGTATTTTCCAAGCCTTAATTGGCACATGTCTTTGTAAGGCATATGAACCTGCTATGGAAATGCCATCCGACAGGGTGGTAGGCAGCCTGACTGACACCTAAAGCAAGTTTTGGTTCTCTTTCTTTTCTTTTTTTAAAAATGGAAATTATCAACTTATCTGACCTGAGTTGGGGGGAGAGAAGCCAAACAAGCAGGAATCTTCCACTGCCATTAGTAGTTAATATCTGTGAAAGGCTACCACATTGTTTGGTCCATGTTTGACCTATTTGTTTTCAGCTGCCATTGTGCCAATAAGCTCATAGCAACATGCATTTGATAGTTGCTATTTGTAACCTGCAATTTACTTGTTGTTCTTTTGCTGTTCTTAAGATGAAACCAACCACAGCAGGCATCTTTTGGCAGAGGTATTTTTTGGGGGGGAGGGGGGATATTTTTTTTCTGTAATGTTTTAATTATTTTCTATAAACTCCCGTTGCCCAAAAGGAAAGGGAGCATATGAATATTTTAATTAATAGATAGCTACATATATTTCTTTTTATTGGAAGAAATCTGTTTCCCTCTCTATAACAAGAGTTTAAAAGAATATGAAATATTCTTGTCAGGATTATTATTGTCAAAATTGACAATCTTGTAAAAATAATTATTGTCAAAATCAACAGCAGAAATGTTCAAAGGAGAATAATGTGCCCTTTTAGAACCTGTCTTTATTCCGCTTTATTCATTAATAACATTGGTTTCAATTTGCAAAAGTGAGTGGTGTTTGAAGGGTTAAATGCCTAGTTCCCTTTTCTTGCAGTCAATGTCCACTTGGGAAAACTATTAGGTGACCATTTATCTCCCTTTGTAGAGCATTGCTTTTATTTCAGAATCTCCTTTTAGTTTGTTTCTTATTATTGTGCTGTAACCCCTCTTTTCCAATTACTTTTTCTCAAACACAAAGGACATATTTTTGATACCAAGACAAACATACAAAGGAGGTAGCAAATTGCATGTTTGTGTTGAGAAGCTCCAGCTTTGTGTGCATTGTTTTAAAAATCTATGCAAACCTACCTTCTTTAATATTTATTTCATCCACTATTTTTGTTTTCCATTCTTTGTTGTTTAGGCTATAAAGGGTTAGTTTATATTTAATATTCTATTCTCTCTCTCCTTCCCCCCCCCTCTTTTTCCTGGATTGTCACTAGCTGAATAAGGCCCTAAGGAACAAAGACATACATTTTATGCTGCTCTAAATGTCACTACATGGGCTGTGAAGGAATGCTGTAATGAAAGGGGGGGGGGGTAGTGTGTTGCTCTTTGTTCTCGTTTGCCTTGTCTCTTCCCAACCAGTCATTTAACCAATCAATACAAAGTAACAAAAGGATGAGGAGAGAGAGCAGCCCAATAAAGGAGGTTAAAATCTGGTTTCACATAGCAAATGTTCTTCTATACATTAAGTTAAAAAATCATTCAAATATTTTTCAGGTGGTGCCTGGAGATTTCTCAAATCACAGCTGGTCTCCAGACAACAGAGATCAGTTTCTCTGGAGAAAACAGATCCAAGGAGGCAGCCGTGTTGATCTGAAGCAGTTGAACAAAGCAGGAGTTAAGTGGCACCTTTAAGACCAACCAATTTTTATTTAGAGCGTAAGCTTTCATGTGCTCTTAAGCACACTTCATCAGATGAGGAATCCAGCACAGTGAGCAAAGCCATACATAGCTGAGCAGAGCCATACATAGCTGGTAGGCAGTGGCCCAGAATGTACCATGTTGTACCATAGGGGGCACTTACCCATAGCCTTTTTCTATAATCTGTTGTATTTCTTCTAACAACAGGCCTTATTCCTAGTCTTTTATAAGTCACATATACACACATATCCCACAACCACCATGTTTACAGCAATTCATTGGGCTGGATTCTGTCATATTCTTATTTAGTCTCATTTTAGAATATCTCTAATAAAAGAAATTCTACAATCACTAATAAAAGAAATTCTACAATTATAAGGGCACTGAGGGGAAAAAAATCCTGCTCCTAGGAGATCCCAGAAGGCTCATATACAAGTGCACAGGGAATGACACTACTTTTAGAAACCTGTACAGTTTATCAAGCCATTATCATGTTACTGTATTGAACAAAATACTTAATAGCTTGGTTTGGCTTCCCTGACGCTAATGCTCTTTTCCCCTTGGAGCTACACTGACTGCTTTTACAAATTTGACATTTATCTAGAAAGATTAGTCACAATCACCCTATTCATTTTCTCCATGGTTCTGTTCATAAAGAGACCAAGCAACAATCAGGTGAAGCGTGGTGAGAATCACGTCTAGCATGAATACAGAAGGCCAGAAACACATAGACCCTACCTGTAAACATACCAAAGCCACTTCCAATATTGCTTTTCATATCCATGATCTGAAATCTTGTGAAGTGAGTTCAGTTGAAAAGAATTAGGTAAAGAACAAAATTAACAGCTAAGTGTGTATTTAAACTGGACTAGACCGGCACTAGTCCAGTGTGTTAACCAACCACTTACTTTTCTATGTTCTTGAAAGGTCCCAAAATTAGTCAATAGTTTTGTCCCAAAATGGTCATACCTTGTGGTATAAAACCAAAAGCCAGTATTGAGGGAAATACTTTCTCCAAAATACATTCAGTTAAAAAAAAACTGTATTTTGGAGAACAGAGAGGGGTGTTTACTCACTTTGTTTTCTTTTCTAAATAGATTCCAGGAGGAAAGTGCTGATTGCACAAGCTATTTCAAACATCCTAATGCCAAATAAAATAATCCCTGCACACTCACAATTATCTTTTCTTTCTGCAGAAATAACAAAATCTCTTCATGTAAAAAATATTGTTGCAGCTTTTGTGTCACTAAGTTCTTCTCCCCTATCTCCAAATTCTTCCCATGCTCCTGGACACATTCAATAAAGTGATGAAAAGTAAGCATCCATCCTTTCTTTGGTCCGACTCCAGAGGATCTACATAATTATTCACTATTATTAAATTTACCATTCCTGAGCAAAATATATGAAAGGATAGTAGCCCCTAAATAGGAAATGGAATAGAATCATAGAGTTGACCTATGCCAGTCAGCTGATGGGGGGGGGGTTCACCTCTACTGGTTCTCCTGACCCTCCTAGCAATATTTGGTGCAATCAACCATAGTATCCTTTTGGGTGACCTAGCTGAGGCACTGTTTTATAGTGGCTCCAGTCCTTCCTGGAGATGAGATCCCTGAAGAAATGTCTGAGAAATCCACTTTTTTATCCATTTGACTTTGGCAAGTCCCCCAAGCTGTTTAATATTCCCAGAAAATATCAGAGAATAGTATCTGGAGATTCAAAGTGTCAGTAGTACAAACTGAGAGGCCAAAACAGTCCTGGAAAAGTGGGGCACACCCTCTTGCTGCTATGCCCCCAATCTCATGAAGGACCCAAGAGGCACAACATGGAGGACTTAAGAGGCATTCCTTGATAGCTTGTGGTCACACCTTGGTCAATTCAGTAGGTTAAAGGTGAGCATTGCCACACTTCTCCTCTCTAGCCACACAATGCCACAGCCAGCACAGAGCAAAGTCTAGTGCTTCTGTTCCTATGCTCCTCCTTACTACCCTGCACAAAGTGGGGTTTGACTATGCTCCTCCCTTGCTAGCCACACCCCAACCATGCCAGCAGGGCAAAGCCAGCCACTGCTGTGCCTGTGCTCCTTTCCACCAGATGCACCGTTCCAATACAGAGTGAAATCAGATATCCCTGTACCTGTGCTCCTCTTTGCTGCAGAGCCAGCAAGCAGGAACATGGGCACTGTATGTGTAATCTGTCACAAAAGTCAACATCCATACTGGGAATTAGCAAATGTTACATCAGTTTTGAAAAAGAGGTTCAGAGGGATCCAGGAAATTACAGGTCAGCATCTGTTCCAGGTAAATTAATAGAAACTGTTATTAAAGATTCAGAGCATATAGAAACAGTTTTGAGAAGAAATCAACATGGCTTTCGCAAAGGGAACTCCTGTTTCACCAAGAGGTTAGAGTTCTCTGAGAAGATTAATAAGCATATGGATAAGGATGATCCAGTAGACATTATATACTTGGACTTTTGACAATAAAAAGACTCCTGGATCGGAGGGGGGATCGTTTTAAAAACTGCATTGTGAATTTGCTCTGCCAGTTGCTTTTAAACTGCACTGTGTGAATTTGTCCTGCTGAATTTGTCCTGCTTGTTTGTCAATGTGTGCTGATGTTTAGAATCTATGAGCAGCCCACCCGGACTCTGCATCCCACCAGGGGTTTACGCATGTCCCGGCTGACAGGCTCCCCCCCCCCCTTCTTGTCCCAGCACTGTGTTTACATTTGCATCGTTTACCACATTGGGGATGGGGAACTTATTTAGTAAACAGGATGCGGGTGCAGGGCGGAAACCGACCACCACCACCCCTTGAGCAAATTGCCCAGAACTGGGGCCTCATTGTTGGAGCAGCAGAGACAGGTTTTCCTGTTGATAAATTGATGTATTTTTGCATGGAGGTCTGGGGGACAAAATGGCCCACAACAGGCAGTTTCAATAAGAGCAAGATCTAGAAGCTTGTCAACTTTCTGCAGGAAAACCAGAAATGGGAACAGTTAGATTATGCTATTTTGTGGCAAAATACTGTAAGAGAAGGGGAAACCCTGCAGGCTGTAAAAGCTGAACTCGGTGCCTGCAAACCAAAAGCCATTCAGTTAGAAAAGGGGGAAGGAAAAGGAGAGAGGGGCTTTCAGCAGCCACAGGAACTGTCCAAACGCTAATCAATAAGCAGCAACCGCAGCCCCTCCCTCTCAGCAACCCCAGCCTCTTGCCAACCTCCAGGCAGTTAGCAGACAGACTATCCAAATGGCACAGCCTTTCCTGCACAGACTGCATGCCCACTGAGGATCAAAACAATGTTTTGTGTTTGATTCCTGAGCAAGGAACTGTGAGCCCCTGGTCCCATGCTCTCTTTGGATGTATCTGAAATACAAACTGCTCTCCCCCTGGACGCAGCCAGAGAGCAGCCAAGGATCCTGTAATTTAGGGGGAGTGGGTCATGGTGATGCTAGCCAAAGTTTGCCCATTTTTAGCAAGTCTGAGAAAGCCATTCTCTAGCAAATTCAAGCCGTCTCAGTCTGATCTGGCTCCCCCAAGCTCGACACCAGCCCCCTCCCCCACACCTCAGCAGCAGGCCATCCAAGGGTGGGTCTTCGGTGCTTTTTCCAATCTGGCTGACCCAGTCACAAGGCTACTTCAGACCCCAGAGTCTTTATCTGCCAAGGAGGCCTCTCCAGGGGTTAAACAGGAACAAGCAGCCAGTCCACTTGAGGAGGGGTCATGCTCGTCTGCAACAGCATCAGGGGGAAAAGCAGTCAGCATGATGCCACTGAGAGAGGCTGTTACAGCAAAGGGCTAAGTCACCTTTGTTTATTTTTGTGGTTTGTTTATTGCCCAGTCTAAAATGCAGACCTGCTAGCATGCAAGCAATCTCTGCCCAAGCTTTTTGTCCCTTTGTCCAACCCTAACTGGGACCGTAGACTGCCTACTTCTGTAACCTGATTTACTGGGGACCTAATAGCACAAAGGTTTATCCAAGAATGTGATATGTCAGTAGACGGGCATCACCTTGAACACTCTTTTCTGTTAACCCCTGATTGCCCTATTGCTCTGCAAGGATGGGACCTGGTAGGCAAGTTTGGGGCCAGCCTGGACTTTACATCTCCCCACTCAGAATGCCCCACACTACCTGGCAGATCTCAGAGTAGCTTATGTCAACAGGTCAGACCCCTCCCAGGAGTAACCCCATTGTCTGAATAGAAGTCAGTTCACCAATTCTGGCTATAGTGGTCCCTCCAGTTAAAATCACCCTCAAGTCAGGAAAAGCTCCAGTCAGGATCTGGCAGTACCCCTCATCAGCTAAGGGCTGCTTAGGCCTGAAACCAGTGATGAAACAGCTAATCATAGAGGGAAGACTGGAGGAAGACAACTCACCCTGCCCCAATACTAGCTGTGCCCAAGGACACTGCCCAGACCACAGGGTACCAGGTTCAGGACCTTTTTGCTATCAACAGTTTAGCAGAGAGCACCCACCCTGTTGTCCCCTACCCTCTCTGGAAACTGCCTTGTGCAGGGCCTGCACTCCTGGACTGGAAGGGGGAGAAAGGTGGCCTTACTTCAGTACGCCAAGGATTCTTTTTTTACTGACTGGCCCAGATCAGAATTTAGTCCAGGAGGCCACCATCTCCCTCCTCAACTTTCTGGGACAACGGGGATACAGGGTCTCCAGAGATAAGGCACAGCTAGTCCAGCAAACAGTTACCTTTCTAAGCCTCTAGATTTTAAAAGGGCAGAAGGAACTCTTATGTGAAAGGAAGAAGGCTATCTGTCAACTGCCCCTCCCTAGCACCAAGAGGGTCTTGGAATTCTGCCACAGCCGGATTCCAGAATTCAGGACCAGGACCCTAGCAGAGAAATGTTCTGGATGAGCCCAAGTGTTTAATTCTGACTTTTGAGGAAGTACATGCTTGGGGAAAAAGTCAAGAGAACCCTGATGCCAACTCCCGCTCTGGAGCTCCCCCTCAGAAAGCTCTTCCAGCTATTTGTGCATGAGTACCTAGGACAGCAACTTAGACCAGTGACCTACCTGTTAGGACAGTTTTGGCCAGCCTGCATCAGAGTTATAGATATGGCAGTTGAGGAAGCCCAGAAATTGATTCTTGAACATGCAATTCACATGTACTACCCCCACCCCATGGCCTCCTTATCCTAGCAAAGAGGGGCCAAGCAGCTGACCAGCTCCTGATTAGCCAAGTATGAAGCCCTCTCTTGCTTGGTTCTGATGATATCACCCTTGAAGTCTGCAACTGCCTGAATCCTGTAACTCGTCTCTGATGCTCCCTGTTTCTGATGTGAATCTGGAACCTGCCTGTCTGGGAGTTAGTGGTGGTGCCACCCTCAGTTTGGGTGGACCTTCTGGATACCCTTACCCTCATGCAGAGCTTGAAATGTTCCCTGATAGTAGCAGCTTCTTGGAAAATGGAAATAGATTCACTGGCTATGCTGTAACTACAGAACATTACACCTTGGAGGCAGGATCCCTCTCCTCCTCCTATTCAGCCTAGGCAGCAAAGCTCTAAGCACTTGACAGAGCTGTCCAATGTGCTGAAGGGCAGCATGTCAACATCTACACAGACTCCAGGTATGCTTTTGGGATAGCACACGCCTCCAGTACACTCTGGAAAGAAAGGGGCTTTTCTCACTGCCACCAGGAAACCAATTGCACACAAAGACTTGAGTTCTAGCCATCCTGAACAGCATCCTGGTACCAAAGGAAGTCTCTGTCATTCATCTGAAAGGCCACCAAAGACTTATCATCTCAGTACACCAGGGCCAGGCTCTGTAAACATTGAAATTGGGGATAAAATGTAAGCTGAATATGTCTATGCCTTACAGTCTTGTATAACTTCCCTTCACAGAGCTGCTGAGGGAGCCCAGCCACTCCCCTACGACTGTCCTGTACATCCATTTCAGCCTGGTGACTGGGTCCTGATCAGGGCCTGGAAGAAAGAGCCCCTGAAGCTGCACTGGAAAGGCCCCTTCCAGGTCCTCCTGATCTCTGACAGCGCAGTAAAGACCACAGCTCCTGACAGTTGGATCCACCATGCCAGGGTCAAGCGCATCAAGAATACACAGACCAGCCCAGCAAGAGTCAAGTTGACTAGCCAGGACCTGCAGATGACAGCAGGTCTCCTGAAGGTGTAGCACAACCATCACCACCATCTCCACCAGATGACGGCAGGGGAGGGCCACCTCCCCTAGCAGTGGCCAGGCAGGAGCCAGAATCAGACAAACCTTGGAATGCAGAACCCCTTGATAGATTAAAGATCCTCTTCTGCCGCCATTAGAACAGCGCTTGGCCTTCCCACTCGACTACTTCTATAGACATTTCTGCCCCACTCCGGACACTGGGCTTGGATTGCCTTCCAGTTCATCCACATTCCTGACCGGATTTCTGTCTTTGGCCACCGTTTTCAGCACAATAGTCCTCACCTAGGGTTCCCTCTCATCACCCGAAATGACTCCAGCAGAGCAGACAAAGACCACTAGACCATCTTTAACTTTGCTGGTGGCTGTACCCACTACTGGTCTTTGCAATGTTGGTGGGAACAACGAAAGTCTGGTCCCATCCTTTGTCCAATTGATGAGCCTCGCCTTCGTCACTTCTGGGTCCAGTGGCACCTCAAAGACACTGATTGCTCTGACATATGGATTCTGTCTCCATCCTGAACATCCAGCAGACCCAGCTTGCCTCTCTTGAGGCAGCTTGGATCCCCCCGACCATCACCTTCTCCAGTTGCAATCTTCCGCTATCTTCAGAGGTGTTACTGGCCACAGCGACCTCGCCTAGGACATCAGCACCCTCTCCCACCAGACGAGATCATCTTCCGCAGTGACTGTCCCGGCCACTCTCAGTGCCCGTGAAGGGCAATCTGGAATCCAGAAGGAACTGTTTTTATTTGTGTTTGGCATTTCAGTGATGAAATAAGGGAAGGGGAGGGGGATGACCAGTTAATAAGGATAATCTATGCTTTTATGCTAGAAGGTGTCGGAACTGGAAATGATACGAGGGTCCCTGGAGGCTAGTTCTGAAAGGGCGACCCAGAGGAAGGCTTTTCTGGGTGTGTGAGCCTGGTCCAATCTCAGTATTTGATTGGGACCCAGTGGGCTAGAGAAGGGAACCTCCCCGGATTATCACCCAGCCCCAGACTGCATAACATTCTCTGGGTGCAATCCTAGCTACAGACCATGCACTGATATGTCACATGAAGGATTGAAGTGTAACAGAACTTACAAGACCATGTCACCTACCAGTTATTCTCCTTTACCAGATGGTTGGTTTTTGTTATGTGGGGTCTTGGCAATGTCATATCTTCCAGATAGTGCATATGGAAGACCATGTGCTATAGGTAGACTTACCCCACTTCTTGTTCCTTGGGATCACAGGGATGAGAAACAGGAACCAAGGTTACCAGGCCACAGGGTAAAGTGGCTTGTCATTGAGCATACCTGCAACCCAACACTTCCCCTACTCTCTACCTCAGAATATGGGTTGGTGGCAGGCTTTTTGGTGAGTGTGCCGGCATTAGCATTTCTAAATGGGAAAAATACCAATGCCTTGGTCTGTAAACTGATGTGTGGTATGAATGATACATCTAATGCGGTCTTTAATATAATGAAAGACCTCAAAGCTACTGAACAGGCTACCATTCAGAATCGAATGGCTATTGACTTTGCTTTGAAATCGAATCAAATCATGGATGTAATGAATTTGAGGGAATGTGCTGTCTTAATCTAAGTGAACACTTTCAGACCATTGAGGCCCACATCCGGGATCTCCAAGACTTAGCCACTCAGTCCAGGGAAGAAGAAAGTTGGTTTGAAGATTGGTTTGGTTGCATCAGTAACATCTTTGGAAGGTGGGGAGCCAAACTGAAGGCAATTCTCATTTATGTGCTTGTGGGAATATTGTTGATTGTTGGAGTATGTACAGCAATTCAGTTTTGTCCATTCATAATATCATGAGTAAGAGCTTGTATACTGAAGCCCCCTCCAAAACATGAACGTATGATGATGGTTGCCAGAAGATGTGCTGAATTAAGACGAGAGAGGGTTGGCATCAGCAAGGTGTAGGTACCCCTGCTTTACCAAAAAGGGGGGGGCTGAGATACAGATCCGGCACATTCTGATACTTTATTCTGATATTTCCTATCACTACCTATAAACCAGCTATGACAACCTTGATTTGTAGCAATAGTTAGTAACAATGCATATAAAATCTAGAAGAGGTGAGATGGAATGCTTAGGCAAGTAGTTCCTTTTAAAAATCTTTATTTAGAAGCTGGCCCTGTTTGGGGAGAAAAGGGGGGGCGTGGAATTCCACCTTTGGCACCAAGGCTCTGGGTTTCCTAGCAACACCATAAAGGAAGACATGTGTCCTGGGAAACAGGGCAATTTAGAGATACAGAACATCCTTGCAATACATTGATGTGGACATCAATCTGCATTCCTATAGGGAAGAGCCTGGCCTGTCACTAAATGGTCCAGAGATCAAAAAGCAGGAAAACAGGAAATCAGTATATTTTATTGCCCCTTCTAGGGTATCAGACCATCCCTCCTGGATAGGTAAACAAGATCTAGTTTCACCAAACCCTCCCCCCCCACAAGTAAGTCTTGCCAATGAAGAGGTGCCAGGACTATGAGGCCTTATTTTTGGTCCAATAGTGGTTGTTTGAATGTTTAATGTATTCATGCATCATTGGTAGTACAAGAGGGTCTGCAACCCTTTGTTTTTCTGAGGAGTTTGGGATGTCCTGGAGTTCTTTACGCCCTCTGGGCTCAGACTTCTCCTATCAGTACTGGTATATTCTTATTAATAAAGCTTTAGATATTTTTCTCTCCTTCAGGATCTGTCCGTGTGTTCCTTCATTGGGCTGGGGAAGCACAATGAAACACAGACTTTCTGTGTAACATGCATAAGCTTTGCAGTCATGGAGTAAGAGGACAGGTCCTTTCTCCCCAATAGAGGTGTAAACAGCTTTACATTGTTCTTTTTCCACAGTATCCTCACAATAATCCTGTGAGGTATATTAGAGTAAGACTAGCCCAAGGGCACACAGTAAGCTTCCATTGTGGAGAGGGATTTGAACCTCAGTCTTTCAGATCCTGGTATGACACTCTCAACTATGAGAAACTCGAAAATCTAACAATCTGCTTATTTTAAGACACGTACAAGTCAAATATTAGCATGCAATGAATAATTAATGTTGTGCTTTTCTGATGTTTCAACAAACAATTTTCATGAAAGAGATGTTTATTCAAGTAATAAATCACTGTTTAGTTCTCTGTCATGAGGGGGAAAAATACCACCTGACAGATTTATTGCATGGAAACGTGTGGTCATGTGGCAAGATAAGGAGATTGAGATGTTCTTAAACAATTGAGATTCACCAGAGTTAGAAGGAAAAGCACCATTCCTTAAAAAAAAAAAAAAACTTTTAATGACAGAAAAAATATAACACTGAAAGTATTTTTCAACATTTGTTTCTAAAACTTCATATAACATGAATTTAAAAAATTTAAATGTGAAACGCTTACTTCAACAAATTTTAATTTCTTCAGAATGCTTTATAGGTGATTTTGGTGTTGCCGACCCAAGCTCCAGAAATACCTGAAGATTTGGGGGCAATGCCTGGGAAGTGTGGGGAGAGAAATGGGCTCAACAGCAATCTTATGATACACTGTGTGACATTACATCCAGGTCACAGGTCATCTCCTCCAACTTCTCCCCTTCCTTTGAGGTTACTTCCTCCCACCAAAAGTCAAAACTTAATTTCCCACCTCATATCAATGAGATGCCACTTTTTTCTCTCACCTTACACCACTCATAGGTCTCTGTATGTATTTATTCTATATTTCAAAACATTTTTATATGAAATACTTGTGCTGGTATAACTGGCTACTATCCAGTTATATTTCATTCAACCTTAAAAAAAAAGGCCCTCCAAATGCACTCTGAAAACCCATAGGAGGATGGCAGCCAAAAGCAGTCTCATCCTCTTTTCAATGTCAAATTGTTTTTACAGGCAACAATCAGTTTCTCCTAGTCTTTATGGTATATTAGTATATTACAGAATCTCCTTAGTTAGGAGAAGTGGAAGTCCCTTGTACTTCCTCACTGTGCAGCTACTCTAGGATTCCCTTTCATCTAAATGTCAAGGTCTACTGGCAGGGGATTGGTGGTATAAAATTATGGGGGACTAAGTCAGCTTGAGGGCCCAGTGAAGTTAGAATTACCCTGCATTTAACCAGTGCATTTATTTTAGTGCAGTTCTGCATGGAAGCTACTAGATGCATAGGCAAGCGAAAGTAGAGCAAACAGATAGATGCTCTTTCTAGTTAGTGCTGTTGTCTGTCATTTCTCCACAGTAATTTTTAAAGAAAGCTCTCTATGGCTGCAAACTTCTTTAACCACAAGGCTGAGGAAAACATTTTCTTATCATAAATTATTCCTAAATCCATCAATCAAACCTGGTATGCCTTCATCTCTGTCTTTCCCCCACCATCTAATTAGTCTGTTTGTCCCCACCCACCCCTCCTGCCACCTCATTCCTTCTCATCCCTACTCTGACTCAGGCATTAAAACATACTTAATAATAGTAGAACAAAAAATCTCTGTGTCAAGTTAATATTTCCCAACAATCTTTCTAAAGTAGTGAAAGGATTATTCCCCCTCCTGATCCTCAGGCTGCCTGACAGCTGAGAGACTGGATCAATCTGCTACTGCCTCTCCACTGTTTTTGGATCTACCTGCTAATTCCCAAATATATCCAGGACTTTTTTGGATTTTTTTTTATTTTCCCTAGAAAACCCAGATATATTTGGGATGCTGAAATATACCAGGATAATACTGATTAAGGTGTTTTCAGGTATATTTTTGGCTTGGATAGCTCTGAATGCATACCCCTAGTGACAATCACTGATTTGGAAGAATTTAAAAGGGGATTAGGCAGATTCATGGAATTAGACAGGTCCACAAGGGGCTATTAGCTATGACCAAATAGGAGGTCCATGTTCAGGGACCAAGTCAGACACTCACCTTCAATGCCAGATTTGGGGACAACTTTTTGGGGTGGCTGTTGCCTTTATTCCCTGCTGATGGGATTCCCAGAAGCATCTGGTTGGCCAGAGTGAGAAATAGGACACTGGACTACAGAAAGCTCGAGCCCAGTGTGATCCAGCAAGCCTCTTATTGTATCCTAATGTAAGGTGTAGGACACATAGTTATCTTATTCTCATTGTACAGATGGTTTTTAAAATATTATTCTCTGATCCTACTGCTTCTTCTAAGTATGTTAATGACTTATAAAAGTGTATCAGAAGAAAGGAGATGTAGGGTTTTTAATCTTGAGATAAAGGCAGTCTGTGCATGCCCAGAAACATTTTTCTTCCAGAATTCAGCTAGTGTTGGAAGCAAATTCTTAGGCTAAATCCTAGTGAGATATTTGCACAAACTCAGTAACTGGAAAACACACATTCTAGAGGATAGGCATTTGAGTAAAACCAAAAAGGCATTTTGAAGCACCATAAAAACCCTGCATTATAGGTTCAGTTTTTATGGTTAGAATCTGTTTCATCAGATGCATGAAATGAGTTCTCAGTCTGCAGATATTGCTATACCCATGATAAAATGTTTGTTAGTAAGGAAGAAAAGCAGTTGTAATTTCCATTAAAATGCATATTATGGAGATACGATACCTTGCAATTAATTAATACTCTGTTAAATTTTAAAAAGCTCATACAAAAGATAAACAGAAAACTGGGGATAAAATTGGACTTACTTCTAAGGATACCTGCTTAGGGTTACTCCGAAAAGATCTAGCCAATTATGTACCTTTTGATCTACTACAAATCTGTACCTTCACCCTAATCAAGAGCATGGATTGGGCTACTCTGGGAATTATTTCTGGGGTAATTTCAGTTGCCCAATCTGACTCACTTTTGGCTGAAGAAGGTTTAAAATTCAACCACTGCTGTGACTAAAGTCATCAATCTATCAACACCCAGAAACTGATTAGCACTCCCCTGATGTCACCATTGTATCACACAGGGGTTGGGGTTTTTTTGTAGAAGAAGCTCAGCAGGAACTCATTTGCAGATTAGGCCACATCACCTGATGCCAAGCCAGCTGTAACTGTGTTCCTGCTAAAAAAGAGCCCTGTTTAGAACTACAGTAAGCCAGAGTCAGGCTAAGTCTGAATTTCTTCACATGCCTGAGACACATCATATCTCATTTTGCAATTATCACTCACTTGAAATCACCAGATTGAACATTACCACAATGAGATAAAATCTGTTTTTTCCTTACACTGATAAACTTCACTGGTGGAAAAAAATGAAATCTTTCTTCTGCACCAATTATTCTTGCCACCACTGCCTTGTTCACAATATTTAAAAATATATACAACAAACTGACCAGAGCAAGTATATCCATTGTCATTTGTGGATCTGTATCAGGAACAACAAATGTCATCATTAAATCTGAGGGACAATTATATCTAAAATTGTCCAAAAACATGGGGAAATGGACTAAACTGGGTCTTGGCAGCATAGCTGAATTCCTCACAGTTAGTTGCCTGTGGGCACAGTTTAACCCAGCGTTCTCCTACTATCTCATAATCTGTGACCTTGTGTGGGATGCATGCCAGTGAAGGAATGGAATGGAATGCCATTAATTTCCTAGAAACAATGGTTTCCAATCTACCCACTGTTCTCAGAGGCAAGGGATTAAAAGAAACAGATTTCCCTTTATTAACACATTTATGAATGCACAGTATCCCCCTTCCTTTTTGAAAACCTGCTAAGTCAACAAGCTCAAACTAATTAGTTCTATTTATTCCATGACTGCTAATCAATTACTGCCAAAAATTTCTAATGACTTCCACTTCTCTCTTTTCCTCAGCCCAGACTTTTTTTAAAAAAAGCCATGCCACCCATAATCTATCAGGTTTTCGACTTTTACTGGCCTGAGAGCTGTGCTTGAGTGTATAATCAAGCTCTTCAGTTCCTTGCATTCTCACACCTACTCACCTCCATGAAAATAAGCCTGTGCCAGGTACTTGAATATAAGCTCCAAGGCATCTGGAGGCCAATTGGAATGCAAAGGTCATATTTTCCAAGCTGTTTATAGATTGTAATTTGTAAAGGTGTAATGTCACAGGTTGTCAATAATTCAAGGTGGAAAATTACAAGTTGTAATAGGCCATCAATTCTTCATTCTTCCCCACTTAACTCTTCATCCCCAAAGAGTGGTTAAATTCCTTTTCATTTGAGTTTATTCCTTGAACTTGGATCCTGAGGTTTCATTTGTTTATGGTAAAGACATTTGGGGTGGTAAAATGTAACTAATCCCTTAACAAGCCTTCAGGGAACATAACCAATAAAGTGCATGTTTCAGAGTACAGATATGAATTCTTACTAAAGGTCTGTTCCCAGGGGTCTAACACAGTGGGCTGGTACTGCTGTCAGCATAATTTTGTTGTTGTTGTTTTTTCGAAGAGACTAAAGAAAGGTTGAGATGAAAAGCTGTGGACGTGAGAGACTATTTTAAACCTTTGCTTAAGATCTCTCCCCCTCTCTTTTTGCATGCAAACATAAGCCTCAAAGAAGAGGATCCTACACCCAGATTATCTTTTGTGTAATGTGATGGGAAATAAATTTCCTGCTTTGTGGCCAAAAAAGGGAGTTTTCCCTTAAATTTTAGGAAATGCAATTACTATCTGGTTAAAAAAACCCAATTTTACATCTATTTAGCAGATTGAAGAAAACCAGTTATATTTTTTTTAAAAATCTGCAACCTAGGGTTGCATGGTCCAACTCAGGAAATATCTGAGGACTTTGGGGTGGAGCCAGGAGCAAGGCTGTGACAATGAAATTGGGGATGGGGGCAGAGGCAGCCCATCCACTAGGAAGCAGCTGCCTAGGGTGCAGGCTGAGGGGTGCCAGATTGGGCCCTCTTCTCCACCCCTGCATCCAGAGTGATTAATATCACCCGGGAGGAGAGGCCCTGGAAACTGTGAAGAGGCAGCTGGGGCAGTGGGGAGTGGCAGGGTGGGAGCAGCAGGGGCAGGGGGTTGGGAACAGTGGAAACAGAGGCACCAGGGCACTCCCAACCCCTGCCCCTGCTGCCCCCACACAGCCTCTCTTTTCTGCCACACATACTCTCCCCACCCTCTGGCTTTGCAGCTGGGGCAGTGGGGAGTGGCAGGGGTGGGGGCAGCAGGGGCAGGGGGTTGGGAGCAGTGGAAACAGAGGCATCAGGGCACTGTGGCAAGGAGCATCAGATGCCCTAGGGCTGCCCCTGGATGGGGGCACCTTTTGGGACTCCTTTTGAAGCTTGGATTTTTTTGAGGAGAGGCACCAAATGCTATCTTGAAAATTTGGTACCTCTACCAAAAAACAACAACCATGCCCTCCAAGCCCCAAATACTCACGAATCAATTCTCCATTATACCCTATAGAGACCAGTTTCCATAGGGTATAATGGAGTACACAGTGGACATTCAACCCTCCGCTGCTTTCTGATAGCCCTGAAGAAGGGGGGGGGCTCCAAGCCAGGGGATTCCCTGTATTCAATTGGGGATTTGCAACCCCATGTGTGTTGAAAATATTTGGCCTCTCACTCTTCTCTAGCTTGGAAAAACAGAAGAATCATTAATGCAACACACAATTGTTGTGTGATGATAAAACTATGAAAAGAGCCTTACTGCCAGTGAATAACAATTTAGGTTCAAGAGTATATCAATGTCTGCACAAGGTCTGCACTGGTGATGTGACCAAGTTTTCTGTCAATGTTTATGTTCACACTGGAATTTGGGTTGGCAATTGCCACACATACGCCAACAGCAGGTCTCCAGATAAAATGTGGCATAATAATATGCAAAACTGTAGCACCATATGGGAAAA
Organism: Heteronotia binoei; assembly: GCF_032191835.1. Lineage (NCBI taxonomy): Eukaryota > Metazoa > Chordata > Lepidosauria > Squamata > Gekkonidae > Heteronotia > Heteronotia binoei. The sequence continues at coordinate 69,847,658 of NC_083228.1, read as the reverse complement.
AGTAGAAGTGCTGCATGGTAGGATTATGACATAATTGACTCAGCTGCAGATTGTGTTTAACTGGTGGGCTGTATTTATGAGCCACAACTTGTGACCTTGAAGTTTTTTCCACTCAGTTCCAAAGATATGGGGTCCATTTGTACAAAGGAATCACATTCTATACAGTCACTCATCTTTGTCATTGCTTCTTAGGTCTTGAGCACTGTTAAACTCTGGCCCAAATATAGGTTTCCCCAATGGGACCAATAGCACTAACCCAAGATCATTGATGGCTAGGAAAACAGCACACAGAGAGAGGGCTTAAGTCCCATTATCACACACATAACAATCATAAATCTGCACACCACACACACACACACTCTAAAGAGAACCCACAACTCACATGTGACTGTTACATTGGACACAGGTGGGGAACTCAGAAAGAACCTGTATTCTCTGTAATCACAGCTTGTACACATTTTTTTTTAATGGGATCAGGCTGCACAGGGTTAAGTGTGTTTACATCCACTACAGTGATTTTAATGGGCTGAAGTGCAATTATCTCTATGGTGGATATGGGCCAAGGACTGCAAATAAGTAAGTATACTCATCAGGAAAAATCCCATTGAATTCCTTGGAACATATTTCTGATTGAAAAGATTTAGGACAACTTGAAGTTTGCTCTGGCCACTTATTCAGGAGATTACACATAACCAAGGTTGCTCTAAAGCAAGTAGTGGAAATTTATTGTACTCTCTCCTCATTGTTAGAGCAGGGTATTCCTAAGAATGGTTTTATTAGCACAGTCCTTTGCTTCTGTTAGGTATGATGAACATAAAGAGACAGAGAGTCCTGGTTCTTTCATATTTGAAAAGAAATGTATCAGCTGAGTTGGAGATAGTGCTATCAATACCAAACATCTAGGAAGCATTCAACTACCATTACAAGGATTGAGCAGAAATACCGTAATGGAAGCAATCATTCCTACCTCTGAATGAAGCCATTTTAGTGTCTTCTAAAAGTGTCAGCTTTCAAGCAAGGTATTAGTGGTGGCATTCAAGATGCTGAAAGTAATGATGTAGTTATAATGAAATAACCCCTAAAAATCAAAACAATTCAGAGCAATCTCCCCCCCCCCCCCAAGAAGCAAAATATCCTGTTTTATAAAGCATCTAATCTTCCCAATAGAGCTTAAATATGGACAGGCATGCAGGGTTATTAACAAAGATGCAGGATGGACTAAATATAGATCCTTAGAAAAATGATCCAAAGGGGCTTTTTACTCAAGAATTTCTGGACCAAAGAGCTAAAAATGGGAGTGGGAGTCCCTATACCCCAAAAACAATAAGGAAAGAGACAAACCTGTCTAAATCCACATGGAGAATCTGAAAATAACTCTCAATAAATGCTTTACGTAGCATCACTTTACGGTACGTTTCTGTTTGGTCAAAAGGATTGTTTAATTCACTCATTTTTTTAAAATAAGTATAGTAGAATATAGCTAATTGTGTCCTAAATGTTAAGTCTTGGTAAGTGTTACCATACACTTTCTGGTGTGATGTTACTTCTTTCTGGAAATGACATCATGTTGTGACCCCACCCCACCATGTTCTCACCCACCTCCTGGGTCTAGCAACCCTAGTCACTAAGCTCGACATATTTTTCCATCACATGCCCAGAATTACCTCTCATGCAACCATAAAAGAGCCATTACAAAAATGTCAATGAGTTCACTTTCTTTTAACAGTCCAGAAATGTAATATAGGGTCCTCAGAAAACTCAAGGAAGAACTGCTTGTTTGGTCTTTAGAACTGTGTTGTGATTTTAAAAGCATGAAGCCCACTTGAGACAGTCAATTTTTTATACATTTGGCTATCTATAGGGATGTAGCATCTACTATGCAAACCAAATGAGCACAATGATTCCAGTAGCAACTTCTGTAATTACAACTAGGGATAGGCACAGACCAGACCATGGACCTAATTTTTTCTTGGACTGGAGCCCAGTTCATGGTCCATGAGCCCGGTCCACACTATTCCACCAAAACAGAGTTCCAAGGACCCTCCCAGGAGGTCCATGTCAATGGGGCTTGCAAAAGCCATTTAAAGGGAACATGTTCTCTTTAAATGGCTTTTGTAAAGTCACATAGCATGTTTTTTTTAGTATCATACTTATGGCTTACTGCTTTAGCTGTTGGTAGCAGGAAACAGTACAAACTGGGAAGATACAATTCAGTTCATGGTATGCCCAGTTTACAAACCACAAACCATCACAAACTTTTAGAAGGCAAATAAACTAGTTCAGTTTGTGAAGTTCATGGTGTGGTAGAACAGCCTACTTGTGTGCTAGAGACACCAAACTCACAGGTGATCTCCAGTTGACACTTCTTTACATGTCCTCCAAGTTTAGTGAGGGTTGGATTTGTGGGGTCTGAATTACACACCCCCACCCCCACCACCCCAGAAGGTGCCCCTGGAAAGTCCTTTCTGGTAAAATGACAGGTTCAGAGTGTTCAGGAGTATATAGAACAGATCATGTGCAAGCTTAAGGCATCAAAGTCACAGGGGACTTCAGTTGGATGCTCTTCTATATGTCCTCCAAGTTCTGCTCCTCTGTTGGTTTCAAGTTTGATAAACATTTAGATTGAGCAAAGACATTCTATCTGGAAATGTGTCCATTCATGAACTACAATGAACCTCAACGAACTGCTTGAAAGTTCATGGAAAGTTCATGTCAGTTGACTTGCCACGAACTTCAGTTTGTGAACCACAAACCAGCCAAAATTCATTACAAACTTTAGTTCATGAGTCAGTTCATGTCTATCCTTAGTTGGTAGTCATATTTTCCATGGAAGCTAGTGACCATTACCATATTATTAGTTATTATTTATTTGATGTATAGATTGGCCAATCCCTGCTAATGTACAAAGGCATTAAAAACATATGTCAAGTAAAAATGAAGAACAAAATTAAAATACATCATATATATGTATAGCAGATAATAATACATTATTTTCCTGATTTGCAGATCTCTGGCCACTTCACGGGCAGGAAGAAGGGGGTGAAGCAAGAATGAAGAATGGGTGGAAATTGTTGCTGTCCTCAACTAAAAACCTGGCAAAACATCTCTGCCTTGCATGCCCAGCAGTTTGCATAAAGTCCCACAGGGCCATGATGGAATTTGGCAGACTATTCCACCAGGTTGGGGCCAGGACTGCGAATGCCCTAGCACTAGTCGAGAACAGCCAGATGTCTTTGGGCTAGTAAACTGAAGTATATGTAGTTCAGCACCTTCAAAAATGAACTGCTTCATTGTGTTCATCCTAAGTCTTACTGCCAATCAATTTCATTAGGTGCCTCAAGTGCTAGTATTAACAATGGGAAAGTATGGTTAGGAAGCAAGAAGGATGGTGGTCATTCACAAAACTTGGATTTTTTATTTGCTGAGAATTCTATATTTGCTGTTCATTTTTCTTGCAAGAACACATGTACACCCACACATGTGATACACAACTCTGTTCTTTCTGAAGCTGAACAAGCATCAGTGAAGGGTGGAAAAATAGGTATGTGTTTCCCTGGAGGCACACATGTCAAAAGTAAGCCATAAGTCAAAGGGAATGGGATATAAAGCTCCATTCCATACCAGCTCTTTGACAAATAGCTGACCATAAGTGTAAGTCAAATTAGTCTGGTACATGGCTCACTGAACTGGTGACAAGGCAGCAGGTTTTCCTGAGAAATAATTCAAAAGACCTCAGTTCCATTATAAATTAGCACAGTTGCCGCAAGGTTCACCCTTCCACTGTCACTAGAAAGTGATAACTACTGGGAAGAAGAGAGCAAGAAGGCTTGAAACTCAAAGTGATGGGCTCAAGTTTGTATTGCAGCAGCTGCTCAGGATACTGTATGACCTTTTAATTTTCCAACTTATTTAACACAGTAGTTCCTAGTATGTAACCTAAAAAGGACTTGAATAAACACGTCTATATATTTAGCTGTACTTTGATGAGAAGATAAAACACAAGAGAACAATTCTAGGCAGGGCAAATTAGAACTGATTAAAGGTTAAAAATGTTAGCACTAATTGGTCTTAAAGGTGCTTTCTTTGTATTTTTCCTATGGGATACAGAATATAGGGAGAAGGAAGCAGATCACAGCCAGTGGCTTGGGGGCCTGATAGAAGCCCTCCGGGGGCCTAATTTGGCCCCCAGGCTGTATGTTTGACACCCCTGATCTGGAGTGTACCTGTATGCTACTGAGAGTGTCTGTGTGGGGATATTTCTAGCACAAGTCAGACAATCCTCTGTGAGAAAGACAAAGTGTGGACCTTTTTTATGTTTTAGAAAGCCTGAGTATAGTTTTGTAATCTTTCTCTGATAAGAGCGTTTTCTAGTGTTAGGGGAAACGATGCCTGCCTATTTGTTTTATATATCTGCAGCCTGCCAGTTGTTATTTTAATAGTACTTCAGCCTGCCAAGATCCCTGGCGATTAGAGATCATTTGTTTAGTTGAACTTCTGCCTGCCAACTGATTTGGTTAATAAATCAACTAATAATTATTAATTACTTCCTTCCTTGCCCTCTGTAATTTAATAAGCTTCATATTTGGTTTTGAATTTTAAAAAATGTCTGGTGCTTAGCTATTTTTTGACAGGATTTTATTCTGTGTGCTTGAGGTACTGGGTGAAGGTGACAAAAAACCCACAGTGGTCACTTTCCCCATGCTGACCCTGACCGTTCCTCACAGTTGCCAACCATTTGTTGTCCTGGAGATTTGAGGATGGAGCTTGGGACAGAGTTTGGGGTAAGGAGGGAACTCTTTGTATGGCTTTTGCTTTGCAACCATGAATTCTACCTCCTTTTCTTTCCTTAACTGTTTTCCCAGACCTTGCTGCTTAGCCACTGCCATTCCAGTTGTCAAAGTGAAACTGACCCATATGGGCCAAGTGATCCTGGAAAGTAAAATGTATGATGGATCCATTGGTTCAAATGTGGGGATATGGTTTCATTTGGCTGCTGTTGCTCAGCATTTTGTGTGCCAAAGGGGGTTCTGTGTTGCACACACTGTTTGAACGGGCTGGTTTTGTTTTGCTCCCTTTCCTCCCACCTGCCCAATTTCTCCTAGCAAAATCTGTAACTTCTTCCAGATCCACATTTTGGTTTCAACAAATTGTGCTACAAATCAGGGTGGGGTTTGTGATCCTACTTTGCAAGTCTGAGCAGAGAAGGGATTGAGCTGTGTGCCTCAGGACTCCCTGAATGCACGAGACATTTTCTTGCATGTTTGCAACCAGTAGCTAACTGAAAACATTGACTGAGTGTGCAGCAGCAGTGAAAAGGCAAATTCTTTGCTGGAGTTATTTGGCTGGGGACTGTAAATATAACAACTAATATTGTAATGCCCCTATATAGATGTATGGTGCCGCCTCATTTGGAATACTGTGCACAGTTTTGGTTGCCATGTTTTGATCATAATGTACTGTTCAAATCTGGATAAAACTCTTTTGACATTGACATAACATCTTGCTATGCGATGTGTTGCTATAATACTCAATATACACAGTCCTAACAATTTACATGCTGATACAGCAATCCTTGGGAACAGGTTATAGACAGTTTATTTAATAACTAGGCCAGAGGTGTTGAACTCATTAGTTATGAGGGTTGGATCTGACATATGAGACCTTGTAGGGCCAGGCCATGAGTGTCATAAAATTTAATGCCAGGTTGAAGAGATATAAACTTTATAAAGGACACAGACAAGTACAATTAAAGATTTTTTAAAAAACTTAAAAACATGCTTAAAAGATTAGCACTTTTGCAATATTTTGCAATATTTAACAGTCTCTATTAATTGATACATCTTGCTCTGACTTATAGCATCAAAATCTGGAGACAATGTCTGTGCTGTAGCAATCTTGTGTATGCTGTTCATGTGTTGTTCAGATGTGTATCTGTAAGTTGCCAACCTATTTTTGATTTATTGACATTCATTACAGAAATATCACAGTCAATGCTTTGCGCCTAAGATCCAGAGGAAAATATGAAATGGCTGGGTATTGTGAGCTTTTATACATAAGCTGCTTCATGTGCTGGTCAGTCAATGGAGAAAATAAGAGGCTTTGCTCTGCAGCTTAATTGAGCAAGCCTGGCAAAGCAAGCTGTGATGCAGAAGGAAGCAAGAGAGGGAGAAGGAAGCAGACAACAGTGAGTTGCTCACAGGCCTGATGGGAACTCTCCAGGGCCTGATCCAGCCCACAGGCTGCATATTCAATACCTCTGAACTAAACCATAGAGGAGTAACGAACAACAAGTGTTTGCCTTTTTATATACAAATTTCAGGTTCAGCTGAGTGAGGGAACAGAATGCCTTGTAGCCAAGCAAGAACACTTTGTGTTCAGACACCAACACTGCACAAAGGCATCAGGATTAATTTGAAGGAAGGGCAACGGTCTGGCCAATCTTGTCCTGACTTCATCTATAGACTTAGAAGGCAGGTTTAAGCCTTTATGTACTTTGCCCTATGCAAGAATGCTGAGGGCCTTGGAATGTTCTGCCCTTCCACCTCCTTCCTGGAATATACATTTGGGGTAGCCAGCTAAAGTAAACATCTGTTTCCTTACTCTGTATACTTCTAGTAAATGATTATGCAGAGCAGAATGTATAAAATAAAATACCATCACTGTCACGAGAGCAGCAGAGACAGACTGGTGTGATGAACCTCAATCCTGAGTCGTGTGACATTCCTACATTAATTAATTAACGTATTAGAATTAGCTCAATTAATAAGACATATGCAAACATTTGAAATGCAAAACTAAGTGCATAAGGGTTTGTAGAATCTTTCGGGCTCAAGTGCCATGTTCTACTGGAGAAAGTTTTCCTTCCAGACGTTTCGTTCTCAGCTGCGGAGAACATCCTCAGTGGCGTTGCAGCCGGAGCAGGCGCTCTGACCTTCTTGGCTGCTGTGCATTGAGTGGGGCCAGGGCTGCTGGAGAGCTGCTATTTCTAGGCTGGAGAGGGTGTGATGAAAGGGCAATTGGTTTGTGGATGTGCCCATTGTTTTGTGGGGCTTCCTGGAAGGGTAGTGATAAGGAAACTGGCTGTTGAATGTGACCATTGTTCTGTGTTAATTGCTGGGAGGGTTGGAAGGGGTGTGAAGATAAGGAAGATGGTTGTTGACTGTGCTGATTGTTCTGTGGAATATGCTGGTTGTTCTGTGACTGGTCCAAAATCACCCAATCAGCTGCTACAGCAAGAACCTGCAACTGGCAGACCCTAAGCTGAAGCCCTAATTTGTATGCCCTCCTCAAACTCCACCATAGAATCTCCAGGAATTTTCCACCAACCTGGAAAGGTACCACTAAAGGCCTCTGGGTGAGTGCCCCCTACCCTTGCTGTCTTCCCACCCACCCAAGTGAAGGCATTCACTCCCCCCCCCACCTCAATGGGATCTGATCTCTGACATCTTGAGAGCAGTTGTAATTCTGAGTGATCTTCAGCCCTCACCTGGACATTGGCAGCATTGGTTCCCCAGGAGGAAAGGCCTCTCTCTCAGAGGCCTGTAGTAATACCTTAGGAATCTCCCACCAACCTGGAAAGGTGTCACCGAAGGCCTCTGGGTAAGTGCCTCTCTTGCTGTCTTTCCACCTACCCAGGTGAAGGCATTCACTCTTCCCCCCACAACCTCAAGGGGAGCTTATCTCTGCCATGGGGAGAGCAGTTGTAAATCTGAGTGATCTGCAGGCCCTACCCCTTAAATCTCTAGGAATTTCCTAACCTAGGGTTGGCAGACCTGCAGCCTCTACATAGGAAAAGGACAATCTTTCTTCAGTAGGGGGGAACCAAAGCAGCTTACATCATTCTCCTCATTCCTCTCCCCCCTTTGATCTGAACAACAACCCTGTGAGGCTTCCCTATCTCCTCAAGCAACCATTCTGGGACGAGGCTGAGGGGAGGAGGGAGAGAGGGAGTGACAGAAAAGAGGCAGGAAAGACAGTAAAAGTGGGACAGCCAGGCCCTCTGAGGCAGTGCTAGGCTCCCTGGCTATTGTGCTAAGAGGCTGTCTGTGTGAGCAGTTGATAGGGCCTTTTGTGAGGCCACTAACTCTGCAGCCCTTTCTGAGGCCGGGTGACAGAGAAGAGTTGGATATATAGCTGTTTCTGAGGTAAAGCTACTTTTGGCAGTGTGTTCAACATTCCTGGGTCAGCAATATGCGGGGTCAGGGGAGTCAGCCAATGAGAAGCAGAGATGGTGACTGATGTGTGATGGGTCAATAGTGTGCTCCCTCAATAACGGCCAGATCTAAGGTTGTTTGCATTTTACTGATAGAATCAGCTTTGCTGGCTAGCAACAGCCACTTGGGCAGGAAAAAGGAGCAGACTCAACCAATGGCATGCAAATATTCATGACTGACAGTTTGATGGGCCAAAAGTTTGTAATGCACAGTCCCACAGAATCCCAATGAATCAGGATGGTCAGATTTGCCACCACTATAGGGCTTTTATTTATTATTACTATTTCTGTCAGAAAGGAACAATATAAAGAGTTTTAATACTGTCAGACTCTATCACAGGTAAAATATGAAATTTAAGGTTTGTTTTTTGGGGGGAGTTGATATTAATTCTATCCAATCCAAGGTTCAGTTCACCAGTGACCAAAATGAAATTTCACATTCCCTTTGCAGACAGATGTGAACAAGATACCTGGCTTGAAGCCTTTCCTTGTAACAACCCCAAAATAAAATTCAGTTCAGGGTGATATCAGGTTGATAACTCTCTAGAAGGATTATGCTACATAAATGACAACTGAAGATTAAGCTGACTGACATGTTGTTAAACCAATAAATGGATTCACTGAAAACACTGTCAGCATTTTTCTCTACAAGAAATACAGTGGAGTGGGTTTAAAAAAAAAAGCCTAGAATTGTAACGGATGATCAAAGCAATTCGGGGCGGGGGGGGGATCTCACATTATGTGTCCTCTAGTCAGGTAACAAACCCTGTGGTTTTAATAGCAGTCTTATAAGATGGGTGTGGTATGTTATTTGGTATTAGTTTCATGTACCAAACTTCCATGTAAAGCTTCAAAAAGCATTTTTTTAAAAAATCACACTATGAAATGAAACAGAACAAAATGAAACAGAACATTTTGAGAGAATAAGAGCTACATGGAGAGGAAATAACTCTCATATTCTCCTTGTTAGCAATCTTGGTAAGAAGAAAAAGATGCCCTGAAGTCAAGCACACAGCAGGCGATTCCTCCTCTCTCCCCCCACTCTCTTCCCACCTATGCATGCATGGAAAATAAAGAAGATCATTCGTGTCAAACTTGCAACTGACAAAGGATTCTACATCAGACAAAGACAAAGCTGTAAATTAAATGGACTGCTTTGCAATGAACATGCATGTTATTGTCCTTCTTGGACAACTGAAACAGACAAAGGGAAATATATAATTGTATGAACAATGAAATCTGAACTCATCTTGGCAATCACCTTAAGAAGCTAAATACTACTTTCAGTCTGTATGGAGGAAACCTAGCTTGAGAACTAGAGTACATGTTACATTTTTTCCACTTATTTCTGTTTATTTTCCATGTTCTGTGCACCCAGCAGTCCTGGAGGACCACTTGAAAAAGACAGCCCAAACAGGCTTGGAATGGAGCAGCAAGAGGAGGAATAGCGTCTTCCTTTCCCCTGTCCCCAGCAGTTTTCTCAGCATATATTGCACTGGGGAGAGTTGTTTCAAAAGTTTTGCTGCTTCACATGATCTGTAATTAATCAGCTTGCCAATATAACTCAGAAACTGGCAAACACAGCACTTGAATCCCCCCCAAAACACCTTCATAAGAACAGCCCTGCTGGATCAGACCAGTGGTCCTTCTAGTCCAGCATCAAGTCTCACACAGTGGCCAACTAATTCATCTGGGCAATCAACAACAGGGCATGAAGGCTGAGGCTTTCCTCTGATTTTGCCTTCTGGCTCTGGGATTCAGAGGCTTAGAGTCTCTGAAAGTGGAAGGTTCGCTCCATCACCATTGCTTGTAGTAATTGATAGACTTAACTTCCATGAGGCCATCACTACATCCTCTGGAAGCAAATTCCACATTTTAACCACTCTCTGTATAACGGACCTCTTTTTGTACATCCTGAACCTACTGCCCATTGCTTCATTAGATGCTCTTGAGTTCTAGTATTTCGGGAGAGAGAGAGAGAAAATTGTCTTTGTCAACTCTCTTCATCCCCTGCATATTTTTATAAATCTCTATCATGTCTCCCCTTAGTCATCTTTTTTCTAAACTGAAATGTCCCAGATTCTTCAGCCTCTCCTCATAGAGGAAGTGCTCCAGCTCCCTAAACATCATGGTTGCCCCCTCCTCTGCACCTTTTCCAGCTCCACAATGTCCTTTTTGAGATTTGGGAACCATAACGATACACAGTATTCCAAATGAGGCCGCATCATATATCTATATGGGGCATTACAATATCCGCTATTTAATTCTCAACCCCTTTCCTAACAATCCATAACACAGAGTTTAACTTTTTTACTTCTGCAGGACACCGAGTTGACACTTTCATTGAGTTATCCAACACAACCCCAAAAATCTATTTCCCTCTCAGTCTCAGGAAGTTCAGACCCCATTAGTCCATACTTGAGGTTGAGATTTTTTTGTCCCAAAAAATCACTTTACATGTACCAACACTGACCTTAATTGGTCACATTGTTACCTACTCTCACAGTTTGTGGAGCTCTCTTTAGAGCTCCTCAGAGTCATCCTTCATTTTTACCATCCTGAATAATTTGGTGTAATGCGCAAACCTGGCCATTACACTACTTACCCCCGGTTTAAGATAATTGATAAATAAATTAAATAGTACCAGCCCCAATACCAATCCTTGTGAGACTGTACTGCTTGCTTCCCTCCATTGTGAGAACGGTCCATTGATTCCTGTCATTTAAACAGCTTTTAATCCATAAAAGAACCTGTCCTCACATCCTATGACTGCTAAATTTACTCAGGAGTCTTTGCTGAGGTACCTTTTCACAAGCCTTTTGAAAGTCCAGGTAGATAATGTCTACCAGATTACAGCTACCTACATGCTTATTCACTTTCTCAAAGAACTCCAAAAGCTTGGTGAGGCAGAACGTCCTTTTGAAGAAGCCATGCTGCTTTTTTATTCAGCAAGTAGGGTTGCCACATCTAACTAAGAAAATACCTAGGCACTTGGGGGTGTGGCCGGGAGACTTTCCCATTCCCTAATATAAAGAAATAAAAATACAGCAGCGTAGTTCTCCTGAATACAATCATTTCCTCATTTCCCAGTAGCTGGCTGCTCTTTCTCTCACACACACACACTCACTAGGGTTGCCAAGTCCCCTTACCTTTCCAGTGAAGGCCTTTGGGGAGGGATGTTCCGGGAGGTGGGTGTGGATGCAAATGGTTTTTGGACCACTTCTAGTAAAAGCAGAAGTAGCCCAAACAGGAAATGGCTGGCAGTCATTTGAGTGGTATTTAGGGGGATGAAAACGGACCACTCAAATGGCTGCCAGCCATTTCATGGCCAGTTTTGCTTCTCCCCCCACCTTCTAATGAGGGGGGAGGAGCAAAAATGATCCCTGAAAAGGGACAGCTGTTAGCCTGAACTGGCTGCAAGCCTGCTCAGTAGGGTTGCCAAGTCCAATTTAAGAAATATCTGGGGACTTTGAGGGTGGAGCCAGGAGACATTGGGGGTGGAGCCGAGAGCAAGGGTGTGACAAGCATAATTGAACTTCAAGGGAGTTCTGGCCATCACATTTAAAGGGACTGCACAAATTTTTAAATGCCTTCCTTCCATAGGAAATAATGAAGGATAGGGGCACCTTCTTTTGGGGCTCATAGGATTGGACCCCCTGGTCTTTAACTTTTTCCCTAGGAACCTAATTTTTTCCCACAGAACCATACAACTATATTTTCCAGTGTCATTGGTGCCAACCATGCACCATGACTTCTGACTCCTCCCCAGCACTATCTATCAACCTATCTAGACAACATGTGATGTTTACAACCTTTACACCAAGTAGGCAAGTCACCATGTAATCAAAATGCCTGTCACAAAACCCACTCTCCATATTCCTAATGACTGAATTACCCACTACCAGAAGTCCTGGGGGTATTCTTGGTACAAGAGCATATCAGTCCATCACCCAAGCAAGGAGTCCCTTCTAAGGAATCACATTCCTCCTCCTCAGACTAAAGTCCTCCAACCTCAAGACTCTCACTCTCCACAACAGCAGAAGAGCTGTAAGCACAAGAGTTGGGACTGCTTTTGTAAGTCCCTGATGGTCTTTTCTCCAGCCTCACACACACACCTCTGTTTCTCCAGGTGGGCAACCCTAGTCTCAAGAGAACAAATCTGCTCCCTGAGAACCATAAGCTGTATGCAGTGAGCACACACCCACAGTTTCTACCCAATATGCATTGGCACTTTGAGGGAATCTAAAGTGATTCAGGGTCCCCAAGCCTGATCCCCAGGTCAAGAGCCTTTTAACTCTCACTCTACAGCTTGCGCCAAAAGTTTGTGCCTCTGTCTAGGAGGACCCTTACTGTTCAGAGGTCCACAGCCCCTGCCTCCAAGCAACAACAGCAAAGAGTGGGGCTTGCAATCAACCCCACACAAACAGACCTTGCTAGGATTGCCAGTCCAATTCAAGAAATATCTGGGGACTTTGGGAGTGGAGCCAGGAGACATTGGGGGTGGAGCCAGGAGCAAGATTGCAACAAGCATAATTGAACTCCAAAGGGAGTTCGGCCATCACATTTAAAGGGACTGCACACCTTTTAAATGCCTTCCTTCCATTGGGAAATAATGAAGGGAAGGGGCACCTTTTTGGGGGGCTCATAGAATTGGACTCCTGGTCCAATCTTTTTGAAACTTGGAGGGTATTTTGGGGAGAGGCATCAGATGTTATGCTGAAAATGTGGTGTCTCTACCTCTAAAAACAGCCCCATTAGCCCAGATACCCACAGATCAATTCTCCATTATACCCTATGGGAATTGGTTTTCATAGGGAATAATGGAGTGCCCAGTAGACATTTTCCTCTCTCCCCACCCCCAGCCTTCTGTTGACCCTGTTTAGCAGCAGGCAGAGAGCTACAGCTATGAGTAGGAAACAATTGCTTGAAGAAAAACAGAGACCTGTTATGTCTAGGCTGGTTTGTAGTTTGAATTATAGTAACAGGGCATCCAGAATTAAGCAGATTGTCACACGTCACTGGCATCTAATTGAAAATATACCAGGATGCCAGCAGAAACCACTAATATCACACAAAAGGGCTGTTAATCTTAGAGATAAACTGGTGAGGGTTGACAGGCTACCCAGGAATGTGTCTAGCAATACTTTGAAAAGATTTTTTCGTTGCCACACATGCCAAGCCTGTGCATATGCTGTAAAGGCCAAAGAATTTTCTTATGGCACAGGGGACACTGTACACTTTAATTTCTTTGCAAACTATCAAACAAAAAAAATGTTGCTTTGCAATCTGGTGCCCTTGCAACCAGGTTTATTTTGGATACTCTGTATGCCCAATTAAGGTCAGAATCCTTGAACATATCTCAAGAATTAAACATTACACCAAGGATGTTCCACTCGCTGAACATTTCCAAATCTCAGGGCATAAACCTGAAGACTTAAGATTTATGGTAGTATATAAATGGAAGGCACATCCCTTTAATAGACAAGATGCTAAGAAGGTTCTCTTACAAAAGGAGGCAAAGCTGATTTATAGGTTTGGAACTGTGGAGCTTTCAGATCTTAATCATGAACCAGATCTTCCTTGTTTTCTGGGTTAAAAACTGTCTACATACTTTAGCTTTGAAAAAACTGTTATGATAACTGACGTAACTATATTTTCACTGTTAATTGCTCACACCTGTGAATTGAGATATATATACACACACACACACACACACACACACACACACACACACTGGGGAAAGCTTTTCTTTTATGGATGCAATTAACTTGCTGACCAGATGGAGGCAGCAGTGTTCCAATTATGCATGAATTTGTGAAAGCGCTGGTGAGCATTTTGTACCCTGCCACATTGTTTTATTTTTAATACTGTATACTGATAAATTTGTTATGAATGCATTTTTGTAATGGATATACCTTTCAGAATATTATGAATACTTTCAAGTATTGCAAGACGCTCCCTAGAGGAAGGACCTGGCAGTCTGAAATGGATTTTACTCTGCTAGCTGTTCGTTGGAGCTCATTTCTGGACTTATGCTATTTTGGACTTTTTGCATAATGGTGTACATATATGCATAAATATGCACATGCGGTATTTAAAATTATAAGGTTGCTGAAATGCACTCTTTTCCTTGTATGAATTATATTCTGTAATAGCATTTTCACAGAATGGTTTGTTATATTTGATCCCACCTGGGGATTGGCAACCCTAGACCTTGCTCAGTGGGCAACAGACCCAGACAAACATACCCCTCTCCAGAAGACTCAGGGCTTTTTTTTTTTTTTTGTAGCAGGAACTCAATTGCATATTAGGCCACACACCCCTGATGTAGCCAATCCTCCTGCAGCTTACAGCAGGCCCTGTACTAAGAGTTCTGGGTTCTGTCTCCCAGTCCAGCTGGCTTAGTTCTCATGTAGATGCATAAGGGTAAACCCACAAAGAAAGAGGAACCCAGTTGTTTATTAGCCTAACATGCAACATATGCACACATTCTCAGACTCTATACAATATATCCTCCATTAATCCCCTTCAATCATGTAGGACAAGGATCCTTTATACACAATACACACAGCAGGGCCAAGAAAGATGAAACTCTGTTTAGGATTGAACATACACATACATGAAGTTGCCTTATATGGAATCAGACCATTGGCTCATCATGGTCAGTGTTGTCTGCTCAGACCAGTAGCAGCTCTCCAGACTCTCAGATGGATGTCCTTCACATCACTTACTGCGTGATCCTTTTATAGAGATACCAGGAATTAAACCCGGAACTTTCTGCATTCCAAGCAGATGGTGGACCACTGAGCCATGGCCTGCCTCACAGTAAGTTACAGACTGCACTTTTAAGTTTATCTCTAAGGGTAAGACATCAGGCAAGAACACTTACCTTGAGGTGATACACTGTGAATGATTAGGTCAGGAAAATGCTTGCTTATATACTACTTGCAACTGTAAGTCCCGTCAGTATGCTACACTCCACCCCATTCTCAAATGACAAAGATTTCATGGACAGGAGGCTTAAGCTCTACTAAATTCCAAACTCTCGAGAAACAACAACAAAAAATTCTGGTGTTGAATTTCTACATACTGCCACAATGGAGAGGAAGACATGAAAGTGCTATATGTAGGCTTAGAACAAGTACAAAGGTCCCAAAAGTTCATAAGTGTAAGGCACTGGACTGAGAATCACTTCAAAATATAAAAAGGGAAAGGGAGGGAGAAAAGGTATTTGGGAAACATTTTGCATTGTTTAATAATTCAGTTTGATTTACTTGTAGAAATGAAAAAAACTACCTTGATCTTTTTTGTAAAGTGTAAAATGATAAAGGCAGTTCAGCATATTTAGATTTTGAAAGAACCTCAGACTACTTATTTTTATTCCGAGTCCAATCATCAACATTTAAATTCACAATTATTTTACAAAGTAACTTGGAAGAAAATAAGAAGGGACATAAGAAAAGAGGAAAATAGATGTATGTGTTGCCTTCCTTGATTGCTAAACATAACACAAAATATTCTGCCTAATTACAAACACAGCCTTGGAAAATCAGGAGAATGTTCATGCTGTGATAGCATACCACATGAAAAGAGCTTCTCTTGTTTATATAACACTTCTAATGTGCACGGCATTTTGCAATTATTGGCAAAGTGAGATCCCTCCCACAAAAGCTTATGCCATACTATAATTATTTGTCTTTAAGCTGCCATGGGCCTCTGCTTTGCTATAGCAGACTAACAGTGCAATCCAAAGCATAGTTACACACTTCTATTGACTTCAACAGACTTAGAAGAGTGTAATTTTGTTTAGGACTGCATTGTAACCAAGTTGCTCCTGTGCAATTTGTACTTACTGGGTATACTGTTTAAGTCAATAAGAACCCTTAATAAGGTCGCCAGCTCTGGGTTGGGAAATACCTGGCGAATTGAGGGTGGAGGGTGGGGTTTGGGGAGGGAAGGGAAGGGAAGGGAAGGGGAGGAACCTCAGCAGAGTATCATGACATAGAGTCCACCTGCCAAAATGAGGTTGTATGGATATTTCATATAGTTTCCAGACAGTTTACTAAGACTGAAAAATCAGTAACTTGCCGAAGGTCACAAATCTATCTATGCATAAGGTAGCACCTGAACCCAGATTCAAAGGTCAGGTCTTTAACTAGTGGACTTTTTAGACAGACTTCCAAGCATGAAGCTGGAACGAATATACAACGTCACCTTTGTCAGCGCTTTGAATATATGCAACATTCTGATGTCAGTCTATCCACAATATAACTAGTATATTTTTCTGCCATCCATTGAGATGTGTGGCTTAAATTGGATTGATGGGCTCTATACTGACCCTTATTTAACACTGTTTTTTAAAAAAATACTATATAGGTCAGGGGTGGCCAATGGTAGCTCTCCAGATGAATTTTGCCTACAACCCCCATCAGTCCCAGCCAGATTGGCTAATGGCTGGGGCTCATGGGAGTTGTAGGCAAAAAAACATCTGGAGAGCTACCATTGGCCACCCCTGGTATAGGTCAATAAAATAAAAATCTGAGACACTTCCATACTTCACATGCATGCTTGCAATTTAGTTTTAAAAGCACATCAACACCTACCCACCCCAAAAATCCAGGATATAAGGATACTTGATGATTGCAGAAAAACAATGCAGATAGGCATGATGGAGCACTGTTCTGCCAAAAGTAATTAGTGGTGTGTATCCAGGAGATGTATATTACTAGTCATGGATCTGTGATTACTTTTAGGTAGACTAATGAAAGCTCTGTGCTTATCCATATTCCAATTCATTTCCATTCTCTCCTACTCTACCTTATCAGCACTGGGATTAACATCAGTAATAGGGCCATATGCATATTTACACATTGTAATTAAGTACTGGGAGAAGACAGAAAGGAGCTGTTTAAGAATATTTATTGAAGTCTAGAAAGACTTTTTTTCACAGTTTAAATTTATTCTAAAGTTATTGTTTAAAAAAAGTAGTCCACACTAAGATTAGAATATTATTTATTCCTGGAAGTCTTTGGAAAGCCAGCTAAGTTTTATCTCAGTAGCACAGCCTGAGTCACTGGTAGACTATATAGAAGTTTGAGTGCCTGTGTTTGTCATTATTATGAAATCTACTGGAAAAAGGTTTGCACAAGAAATTAAAGGGTACTTCAACACGTGTGAAACATTTGCCCCCTTTTCCTTGCTCCATCTGTTGAATTTGCATGTACTTTACTGGTCTGATACAATGTTGATTTGAAACCCAGTCCATATAATTCTATCCTTGGAAAAGACCAAAGTGCACACAATAGAGCCCTTCCATCTGCAAGCCCACCACAGATCTGCTTGTGCCATTCTAAAGTAGTGACACAAGAAAGCAGCCAATGCTTTGCAGAAAGTACTTACCTACCACATCTTCCTGTCAGATCTCCCCATTTTTTTCTAAGGAGTTCAGGAGAACATACTTATTTGTTTTAGAGGCACTATGATATTTATTTGATTTTTTAAATAAACAAATAATATATGTATGTTCTCACATACAGCTTCTGTCAGAACTCTCTCAGCCTCACCCATCTCACAGGGTGTCTGCTGTGGGGGAAGAAGATAAAGGAGATTGTAAACTGCTCTGAGACTCTGATTCAGGGAGAAGGGTGGGGTATAAATCTACTGTCATCTTCTTATGTTCTCCTGAACTCCTTAGAAAAACTAGGTTAGATGACAGTGTGTGAACTTGTATTCTTTTAACCTTGTGAGGTACCTCAAGCAGGTTCCTCTAGAGGCACTGTGATATATTTTCTAAATAGAGACCTACTTAAGATACATCACAACTAAAGGTAAAAAGAATACAATAAGTACCCTCTAAGATTAACCTGGTTCACAGGGTTGTTGTGAGGATAAAACTGAGGAGTGGATAACAGTGTGAGTCATTTTGTGTCCCCACTTGGGAGTATAAATGGGGGTTATAAATGAAGTAAATAAATAAATATATTTATAAAAAGCAAGAGGGATAGAATTATAATAAAAACAGCAATTAAAATCATTCTCCAGAGGTTAAAAAGTAGCCTAGAACAGTTTTCACCAGCATAAAAACTATGCCTAAAACAACTATAAACAACAACACATACATTCCTTCTGCTGAGTCAGACCATTGGTCTGTCAAGGTCAGTGTTATTTACTGTGACTACCAAGATCTCTCCAGGATCTTTGCTCATCACCTATTACATGATCTTTTTAACTAGAAGTACTAGGGATTGAACCAGGCCATTTTCAATGACAATTCAACCAAATGAATGTAGAGGTCTTTGGAAAATACAAAGCAAGACAGAAGTAGAGATGATATGCTATGTGGAGGGTCACTTTAAAATGAGCACTGTGAGAGGATCTTCTGCCAAGTGTAGAAACAGCCTCTCTGTGTGTGTATCTTAATTCCTTGAACTATCCTCAGAAGTTTCTTCTATATTATTTCTTTTTGATGTTATTAGTTAGTATTATTATTGTCTTCCTTCTTCAGAGTTCTTTCCACAGGCCTTTGTGTCACTCCACTTTAAATGGTTCTTAATACTTGGAGTGACTTCATTTGAATTGAACATGGTTATTTTCACCTTTGTTGTTGTTGTTCAGTTCTTTGTCATAGTTTTAATATGTTGTAAGCTGCCTTGCAGGGCATATGTTGGAAAAGTGTGATTCTCAAATGCATTTCTGTTGTTAAAGCTATACTCCTTGTATTGGTTCCTACTGATTGACAATTTATTTTGTCATAAAGCAGTAGTTGGAACTTTCCTGAGAGAGGCTCGTTCAGCCATACAGTATTAAAAGTTCAACTGTTAAGCAGGAAATGCTTAATGCTGCATTAATATCTGATAACTATTTTACTTCCTTATAGCATAGGCTGTCTCAGTTTTATTTTGTGTTTTATCTCTGGTATAAAGTTTTTTTCTGGATATTATTTGCTTCCATTTTGCTATACTACAGTAGTTAGAATGTAGATGATACTCTAAACTAAGTGTTGTTTCTGTATGGTTTTCAAACTGTTGATCAGGGCTTTTTTTTTTTAGCAGAAACACAAGTTAGGGTTGCCAATCCCCAGGTGGGGGCAGGGGATCCCCCGGTTTTGAGGCCCTCTCCCCGCTTCAGGGTTATCAGAAAGTGGGGGGAAGGAGAAGGGAAATATCTGCTGGGAACTCCATTATTCCCTGTGGAAGCATGCAGACCCTTTCAATGTGATGGCCAGAACTCCCTTTGGAGTTCAATTATGCTTGTCACAACCTTCTGGTCCCACCCCCAAAGTCTCCTGGCTCCACCCCCAAAGTCCCAGATATCTCTTAAATTGGACTTGGCAACCCTACACATAGTTCCAGCTGGCTTGGCATCAGGGTGTGTGGCCTAATATGCAAATAAGTTCCTGCAGAGTATTTGTACCAAAAAAAGTCCTGCTCCTTCATATACCTGGCCCTAAGCTCTTTAGAGTCTTAAAGGTAAAAAAACAGCATGATGACTTGTGCCTGGATATCAAGGAGCAGCCAATGCAGATTTTCCTGCACAGTGGTGATATGTTCACTGTATCCTGCCCAGCTGCTGCAATTAAGACCAGCTGAAATTCCTGGCAGTTTTCAAAGGCATTATACATAAAGTGCAAATCAGCTGGATGTAACTAAAGTGTGGGTCACTGTGGCCAGATTCAAGTTATCAAAGTATTGCTGTCTTTAGTGTACTGGCCCAAACTGACATGCCTTCAGCCACCTAAATCTACAACCAAAATCCAGAACTCAGCAGCAGGCCCAAGGCAAGTCCAAACTAATTTGTTCCTTCACAGGAAGTCAAGCCCTTGAGGATAATCTAATACCTTGAATGTTAAGGAAACATTTCATTGACCAACAGCATCTCAGTTTTGCCTGGATCAAGCTTCAGTTTATTGGTCCTCATCCATCCCATCACCTTCTCCAAGCATTTGACCAGGACTAACACAAAACTAGTTGACTCAGCTCTTGGGGAGAAATCTAGCTGGACACACCCCCTGCCTATTGGTGGCCTCTCACATGAAATCTCTGGATTATCTTTTCCAACAGTTTAAAGTATTTATTATTTATTGTATGGCAGAATTTCAACTAAATGAGAAGTGGCATGGAGAACAAAATGCTGGGGTGAGAAAGGTCTTTAATCCTTTCCCCTTATGCTATTTTCTCACTGAGATGCTTGGGCATCTGTTACAGGAAAGAATACAAATGTCCATACATTTTCTCCAGAAAAGGTAAAAACAATGCAAGGTGACTTTTTCAGCAAGAAAACAGCAGGAAGGAAAGGACTGAGTCCTGTGTTTTTGTCTCTCACCTTCAATAAAGCAGCCCTGTCAACATTTGCAAAAGAAAAAAAAGTATTTTAAAATTAATACAATAGGAAATGTAATATGCAGGGTGGTAATGGTAATGACTTCTGAGGGAAAGGAGAGGCATTCTATAAGTCCTAAAAGTCTGAAGATTGGTTAAAACACTTTGGCATATTATCATCCTTGCTCTTTGACTAGCTGCTGGAAATGTTAAGACGGGTCACATACATGCACAGCTGGTCTCTTGCTGGTTCTTCTAGCCTTTGAAGCACAAAAAAATGTTTGAAGTTAATGCTCACAAGCCAGAAAAGTTCCCTTCAATGTGACCGATTTTAAGAAATTAATGTGAAATTGTTTGGCATTGTTTACAACAATAATCTTGCTTTAAAAAAAATAAATCCTTTTCCTAACCATTGGAGTTCGTTAGTACTAAATATTTTATAACTTGTCTATTGAATTGATTTATAATACATCTAGCCCTGAAGCAACCATCATAAGCGGATACAGTCTGAGCTTCATTTAGATTTCAATCACTGCTGAGTATTTACTCTTCACATTACCACTTTTCTGTCTGCAATTTCTTTGCAAAAGAGGGCAGCAGTAGATTGCAGGTGGGAGACTGATGGTTTGCCTGCACACATAAAAATAAGATATAAACAAGCAGAGGGAATTCTCTTCAGGTCATTGCTGTTCACATATACATGTTCACAATTGCATCATGAAGGGATGAAGGGCAAGAGAGAAAAGGGGGCATTGTTTTGCATTCTCTCAGAGTTGAAATTTAACTGCTTGACATAATACATGCAGCAATGGCAGTGTATTTTTCATGCCCCAGAAGAATATTGGTGCTTCTCACAGACCAGGAGGACTCACCATGCAGAATGGGAATGAGAACAGTTTACAATAATAGTCAGTGAGACAGAAGGAAAGATTGAAATAGGCCAATGAAGGGAAGATAATTAAAGAACTTACTATTTATGGATTGGTTCTTGTACATACAAACATCTATGATTCTGTAACTCAGAACACTTAGATGCTGCCATTAGAACACTTAAGCACAAACTGCTCCCATTCGAATAATCATAGTTAATTTGTATAGTCTGGAGGACTGAGCAGAATATTTAAATTGTGGGTTTTTTTCTTGGCTTCCTTTCAGATACACATGGCAGTGGTTCCTCCACAGTGTGATCCCATATTTCCAGGGAATGTGCGTAACTATTCCAAATATATGAAGGGAGTTAACCACATAGAGTCTTCTGGATTAATTGGCACCCCACACAGAAGAAAGATGCCAAGCAGGTGGGAAAGACCATTTGTAGAGCTCTCCTCCTCTGCTGTGCCAAGTTCTGAGACATCAGGAGGTATTCCACCTGTTAGAGCTCCTGTTTCTACAGTCAAGCACTGTCTCTTTGAGCTGTCTCACTTTGGAGACAGGTTGTGAACAACACATTTCTGTGCAAGACTAAAGTTCCAGTTTCTCTCCATATTATATATTTGTTTCGATTTGTTACTAATGCTAGAGCAATGCATTGAGTTCTAGGTTTACTAGTGATTTTGCATCCAACATTTACAGTCAGTAAGATACTGACTATAATGATCTCCTGGACTCTTGTCTTATTTTAGTGATCACATCAAAATTCCCCTTTAGAACAGGAAAATATGACCCCAGCATGTGTGCTGCAGATTGCAGTGTATACCATTTATTGGTACAAGATAGCAGGTGCCACCTGTTGCAAGCAAAGAATAGGGTTTGATTCTATTCCTACATGTACACCTCTGCCCATGGTCACAGCAGTGTGAGCAAAATATTTGTCTCAGTCTGCATACTGGAAATGAGTGACCTTCCCCACTTTCTCCTCACCGAGCTCTCCTTTGTCACAACCTATTACAAACCTAGCTACTTGTGAATGTTGATTGTGTTATTACAAGCTTGATTCCAGGAACCTGGAACAATACAGCACAGCCAATCATGTCATCAGGAGCAACACAGGGTTCAGAGTGCACCCCACCTACAATGTCTACCTCCTCTCCTCTTTTCATTCACCTTGCCGACTTATCTTCTTTGACACTGGATGTGATGTGTTGGTGGCAACAGCAGGTAGTTTAGAGGAGGAGCAAATTCTGTTGACTCTCTCCGTGCCTCTTCCATACTCCTCAATAACTAGGGCATGTAATGTCCATAGGATGCTAAGCATGCAAGAATGAAGAAGAATAAAGAGAGGCAATAAGAATGTTCCCTCATCTCAGCTCTCTACTCACTCCCAGGCAGTAGAGTGGAGGTTGAGGCAGGTGAAAGAGGGAAGAAGGGGGAATATTTCCCTAACAGTTCTTCACCATTTGAGTCACAAGAAAATTCAGCAGCTCTGATGCTCACTTCACTTGGAAAATAACCTTTCAAAGCATTCTTAAATTTCCACTCTGAGTACAAAGTTCAAAACCACTTCTACATCAGCAACAGGATCAGGTAACATACGGCTGGGTCTGTGTGTCACCCAACCTCACTGTGCTGGCATCTAGGGCTGCCAAGCCCCCAGTCCAGGCAGGGGTTCCCCAACCCAGGAGGTTCCCAACCTGCTGGTCCACATTGCACATTGGTGGGGGGAACCTCCTCCGACATTGCCGGTATGATGACATCAGCCGGAAGGGGAGTCATCACACCAACAATGGTACACAGTGTCCACTCTAGGCATTTCTGGGAAAACGCTATGATTTTCCCAGATGTTCCAGCCACTTGGGAGGGAAAACTCTATGGTACAAAAGGCACCATAGAATTTTCCCCTCCCAAATGCCTAGAGCATTTGGGAAAATCATAGAGTTTTCCCAGAAACATCTAGAGTGTACACCACGCGACACCACTGATGCAATGATGTCACTTCCAGGTATCCCGCCAGAGGCACAGAGGTACTTGGCAACCCTACTGGCACCCAACCCACTGAGCTAGTAGCTGCAATATCATCATTGGGCCATTTGCAAGGGAGGTGTATAGTTTAGTTCATTTCTATCCCACTCCATTTCTGCAAGCAGGACTCTGGATGGCTTACAACTTGTAATATACAACAGTGCATAATAAAATATATAAAATGCAGTTAAAATCCAACACTGTTCAGCAATTAATCTACTAGATGGTGCTGTATCTTACTCCCACAGTACAGCTGGATAGATGGCATACAATCTGTATTCTAACCATAGGAAGGGATCTTAAACAGGAGAGGATAATGAAGGAAGGAAAGAACATGAGCAGTCACTGTTATTTCTAACTGTCACTGTCCTGAACCATATGCCTGGTGGAACGTATCAATTTTACAGACCCTGCAGAACTGAGCCAAGTGCTACAGGGGCCAGATCTCACTGGTTCCACCCGCTTGGACCAAAAAGGCACAATAGAAAGCAGGGGAACAGCCTCATCTTCTCAAAAACTTCCACGGTAGTGGAAGTGCTTGGCATACTGCTGAAGAATGCGTTTCAAAACCATTACACTGAATCCATTCTCAAAAGCTTTATGTTGGGAATCAGTAAGTGGTAGACAGTGAGTGAGTTTACACTAAATAATGTGCTTTGTAACTGGATTTTTACTGTGTAAGAATGGAAAAATCCACTTGTGAACAGTCGCTGCGTGAAAGCACCCCCAGTGTGTGTATGTCTGCAGAAGGGTCAATCTGACTTTCAATGACCTAACATATATCTCCCAGAATACCTCCTAAGACAGGGGTGGCCAACGGTAGCTCTCCAGATGTTTTTTGCCTACAGCTCTCATCAGCCACAGCCAGCATGGCTGATGGCTAGGGCTGATGAGAGCTGTAGGCAAAAAACATCTGGAGAGCTACCGTTGGCCACCCCTGTCCTAAGAGACTCCTCTCATTATGCACCTCAACCAAGTTCTCTTACATGTATACAAAAATTACATGACATGTTCTGGTTTGATTTGGAAATTCAGAGTTCCTTTATGGTTTCTGCATGCTCAGAAGAGAACTGCAGCCACACTTACCGCCATATCACACTAATGACATCTGACAGAAATACTGTTGTTAAAATTCACTTATTTTGTGTCAATAAATGGCATAAAAGAAAGTGTGAAATTTGTCAGAGAAAAGAGGCAGAATGAAAATAATCTGTGCATGATTTTTTTTTAAAAAAAGGAAAAACGTATTTGTACATCCTTGGTTAACACCCACATACACCTGAGAACATGAGAGACTTCATATATGTTACTGTTTTAATTTGTGCTAGGTTATATACAGAATGCATATATTAATAAAAAAGACCAGACTCAATATTTTGGGCACATATACACATGCACATATTTTGTTTCCCATCACATCCAATTCCTCTGTTAATGTACTATATTTGCTCTTTTAGAAGACTAATAGAAGACTCTTATCATTTTGGGGACAACAGTGAAAACGACTTTTTAAAAATCCAGCTTGCTTTTTAGGTAATGGTAAGTGAAATGAAATACAAATGAGAGTAATGCCTATGTTACTTAGTGCAACAAAAGCAGCTAGCTCAAATAGAATGCCGATTCTACTGACTTCACTAATGTAACTTTTAATATGCCATTTTACATGCCCCACTCCCACCTCTGCACAATTATACAAAAGATGGGACAAGAGATGTCATTAATGAAGTTCAGCCAGGGTCAGATTCTGATTTCAATCATAAAACAGTTAACGGCTGAATATGTTTAAGCAAAAACATGTGATGTGGATAGGTAGAATTCTCCATCACTAAAAAGGTACATGCGGAAAAGGAAAGCTGGGGGGATTTTCCAGGATCTTTGGGAAACAAAACTGACAGTAGAAGAAGAGTTGGTTTTTATATCACACTTTTCTCTACCCCAAAGAGTTACAAAATGGTTTACAATCACCTTTACTTCCTCTCCCTACAACAGTCACCTTGTGAGGCATGTGGAGCTGAGAGAGTTTGGAGAGAACTGTGGCCAGTCCAGGCTTCATCCAAAGGAATAGGGAATCAAAGAGTTTGCTATTTTTAACTACTAAATCATGCTGGCTGTCAGTATACTCCAGGGAAAATCTATGTGATATATCTCAAAGACTGTTGCAATCTTACATACCTTTCAAGTTGATATTCTCCTTGTTGCCTCATTACCTTTCTATTTAAAGCCACTTAAGTTTCATTAGTAAAAAATAGTCCCCCAGAGAAGCTTTATATTTTGGGGGGAAAACAGATCATCTTGATAATTATCAAAGGCTAGCTACAACCTTTCTTACTGCAAGTCTTAAAAAAAAAGTTAGCATTGATAAGTCACCAGTCTTCACTTCAGAATTGTTACTTGGAATGCTTATGAAATTGTCCCCCTTTGAACTGTGGATACCAGCCTCTGGGTATAGCCTGGAGCTCTTGCAGATTTACAAGTGATCTCCAGGTGACAGAGATCAATTCCCCTTAAGGTTGTTGAGAAGTATTCTCCTATAGTATATTGCTGTAGTGGGAGATCTCATGCTTTGCCTGCCAGTACCTGAAACGTTGGTGGGAGGAAATGGAGGGAACAAAATTGGTCATGGTGAGGTTTCACCACAGAATATTTTTTGTAAATCCTAGAGCATCCAGTGATGTCATTTTCACTTTTTACTGGAACTGACATCAGCTCATCAGCATGATGCCACTGTGCCTCCCCTGCCCTCTGTTTACCCTAGTTCCCCTAAAGCACTGTTTCCCATTTGCAGGGTTGGGACCACAAAAGCCTCACTACCAGGTCACAAGAAAAGCCAAAGCTAGCCCCGCACTCAGCAAAGCATGGCCTCTGCTCTGCTTCCTTTCTTCCACCGTCTCTGTGATATGCAGAGAAAAGCTAGTCTTGAAGACTGACACAAGCTGCAAAGCCTGAGCTCTGTTTGGCTTTCTTCCTTCCCCCATCTCTGTGTTGTGCAGAGAGGAGCTGGGCTGCCTCTCCTTCCTTCTCCCCCTCTCCCAGTGTTTGAGAGAAAAGCAGGCATCCACTGGCACTTTAGATCCATGAAGTGTTCTTCAAGATATGAACTTCCATGTATCTTGCAGTATGTTCTTTTGGGGAGATTTCCCTGGGAGCCCTGGGCGGCAAAGAAGGGGTGTGTGTTTTTTCAGCCAGGAGGGGCAGGGAGTGGGCATTCCAGTAGCTATTTTTTTTTTACCAAACGACTCCTGGGCAGAATTGTTGCTGGCTGGGGTAATCTGATGGTGAGTAAGGCTTTTCCCCCTTTGTCCCCCCTTCTTTCTTTTTCCCTCTGCAAGGGATGCTCTGTCTGTATTCTTGGTGCTGGGGGTGGAGGGAAGCAACATTGGGAGGGCTTCTAGTGCCCTGGCCCCATTGGTGGACATTATGGTGCTTTTTGGGCATTGTATGAGAGAATTTTGAACTGGATGGTCCACTGGTCTGATCCAATGTGGCTTCTCTTATGTTCTTTCTTTCCATATCTTTCTTTTCTTTTCCTTTCCTTTCCTTTCCTTCCATTTCATTCTTTCCCTTTCTTTCTTTCCTTCCATTTTTTACTGGATAAAACTTTTCTGTTCATCATACTGTTGTTGCAGACATAGGAGCCCTGTAAATGAAAAATTGGCACCCCCAGTTGTAGCCAGCTGGCCTTTCTATGAGATTTCTGTGTGAGTGAGTGAGAGTTAGAGGTGTGGGACAGAAAGAGATTTTTGGAGATTACTGCTGTATATCTCAACAGCACTGGAAGTGATGGTACTATGAACTTGGCACCATTTTACTGGTCCTGCTTTTAACAGCTGTCTGACACCAAAATTAAACTTCTCCTGTAGATATTAAAAAGGATGAAAGAAGTTCACTGGCTAAATATCTGCACAACAGGTTGCTTTTAAAGGCATGGAAAACACAGCCAGTAAAAAGCTGCAAGACCCTTAAAATATCCTTTTTGGGATAACTGCAGAAAAGCTTGTATGAACTTTATATAACTTGAAATTAATTCATTAATTGCAGTACAATTCTCTGCTACCTTTCATAGCAATTTCCCGCTGTTTCCGTCAAGGAAAAGTATGAAAAATAACTGTCAAAAGATTTTATTGAAACCAAGCAAGCTTGGTTGTAGCTTGAGGAAGGGTTTCAGCAGTAGCAGCTGAAAGTGCCTACTAAATGTGTCAGCATATTTTCAGGTACAACAGCTTTAAGGGCCCAAAACGGGAGGTACACAGCACTCGCATTCCTGATGGCAACAGCAACAGCATTTCCAACTGCATACACTGGGCAGTGCTGTTGAGGAAGGGGTGTGTAGGTGGTGCAGGCAACTGAACATGGGCATTAGGAGTGCTTGCAAGCTGAAGAAGAACACACAAACAGATAGGTGCATGCAGGTGTGAGGGTAGAAAGAGAGGACTCTGGGAATGTATGAAAAAGTTGCAGGCCACCCACTTTCCACTCCCATTTTAGCTCAGCATGACTTTCAGAGAGATTTTTCTGAAAACCAAGTTACTTCAGAAGAAGAGGTAGGTTTGGGAAGTGCCCTGGAAGTGACATCACAGGAAAAGGTGGAGTTTTGGTTCAGTGTGCCCTGGAAGTGACATCACTTGGCCCTTGACCTGGAAGTGACACCACAGGAAATGACATAATTCCTATCTCCCAGCTCCACCCAACCCCCAAATTTTAGTGGGCCATGAAGGAGAAGTATAAAAATAACCAGGCCATGGGAAAGAAAGGTTTGGGAAACCCTGCCCTAAAGAAAGCATTGGAGGGGAGACTCCATGGTATCACAGCCCTCCCATTCCCTCTACTCCCCAAATTCTGTGCCTCTGTTACATGTTGCTTGGTCTTCCCGGTGCCACCCTGTTCACTGGCTCTGTGGGGAGGAGGGGAAAGTAGCATTGATGGGCAGTATCTGGATCAGCAGGTGGTGATTGGCTGCACCTGCATGTGCCAATCACAGGGACATCATCCATTAATGTTGTCCAATTGCTGGGTGTAGCTATGGGCTCCAGCATTCTTGCTATGTTATCCATGTTTTGTGGAGGGGTGCACATTGTCTGTTCCCCTTCCCCCCCCCGTGCAGAATTTTGCCTCTGCCTTGGCATCCCCCAGGATTGTGCTGTCTGTACTTAAAATTGTAAAATACATAAATAACAACAACCAACAGTTCTTCCTATCAGATGTTTTTTTAAATAATAATAATAATAATAATAATAATAATAATAATAATAATAATAACAATGTATATACCATCCCACCAGTGGTTCAGCACACTAAGAACAAGTGAAATAAAACAAAATATATAATACAACAGGAGATAATAATCAGTGGCCAAAATGTGAGGGCACCACAGAACATCCATTTTCAAGATTTCTTAATGATTTTCAAGTTCTCTTCTCTTGCTTGATGGCAGTTAGAGAGGAACACAATGTATAAAGGAACCATAGAACAGTGACAGAATACACCTGGGAGAGGTGATCTGTTCATCCCTAATTCTTATTGTAAAATTCCCTCCCTATTAAAACTTCTTCCCTTTTCCTTCTTGGGTAGGAGAAGAAAGCTGCAACATCAGAGTACAATCGGAGACAAATAACTAAACAAGAGAAAAATGTAGTGCTATGGATCAGAGAAATCAGACAGGTCTAAAGTTACAAGCCAATTTACCTGACACTGATATGGCCTTCATGGCGCAAAATATCAACAAGGGTTATATAAAAGTAAAGGCAGTCCCCTGTGCAAGCACTGACTCATTACTGACCCATGGGGTGACATCACATCATGACATTTTCTTGGCAGACTTTTTGTTACAGGGTCGTTTGCTATTCCCTCCTCAGTCACCTGCACCTTACTTCCAGCAAGCTGTATACTCATTTTATTGACCTCAGAAGGATGGAAGACTGAGTCAACCTTGAGCCAGCTTCTGCCAGGATGGAACTCAGGTTGTGAGCAGAGCTTGGACTACAGTACTGCAGCTTACCACTCTGCACCACAATATGGCTTTTATGATGTAGAATATCAACAAGGATTATATAGTTCCACTCTAACCTTAAACTTTCCAACTGTTCCAGTTCACATGGGGACATTTATTTTGTGGTGTTTTCTTCTATAACTACCAGGGCTTTTTTTGAGCAGGAACGCAGTTCAGGCTGGCTTGGTGTCAGGGGGTGTGGCTGAATATGCAAATGAGGCCCTGGTGGGCTTTTCCTACAAAAAAAGTCCTATGTGAATCATTGGTGATGTCAGGGGGTGTGGCCTAATATGTGAATGAGTTCCTGCTGGGTTTTTTCTACCAAAAAAACCCTGATAACTACAATGAGAAAACATTTGCATCACCATATAGTCAAAACTTGGTGTAAAAGCATGTAACTGTGACTCCCCACTTGTGTGTTCACTCAGCAAACTTATTATGACAGATAGGCTAGGTTCTGCCTTTCCCTAAGGCAACCAATGAGAGTTGATGGAATGCTGAGAGAGAGAGAGAGCGTAAGAACAGCAGTGGAGAGTTGGCAGTTTGAAATTTTAAAGGGGGGGGATATCTGATGGAGCAGAACTGTGTAGAACAGCTGCTTAGAGCAGACGGAAAATAGTTTGTAGCTAAAGGATCTCAATTACAGGGGCATGAGTTCAAAAGTTCAATGGAAGCAAAATGTTGTTACTTATACCTTACTTTCATCAGAGTTAGGTTCATACCATAAATAAAATTTAACTTCCTGGGTTTTTTTAACCCTGCATGTGAGTGTCTAAGGGAAGAAGTGCATGCATGCACACACAAAATTTAATATCTTGGTCTATACATATAATGGAGGCAGGGGTGTCAAACTCATTTGCTGTGAGGGTCAGATCTTGATCTTGTTGGGCTGGGCCATGTGTGTCATAAAATGTAATGCCAGGTCAGGGAGATATAAACTTTATGAAGGACACAGACAAACACACATATAGCAAATGAGTTTGACTCAGCCTAATCCACCTCACTGGCTTGTTGAGCCTCAACCAACAGGAGGAAGAGGGCTTGGCTCTGTAGCTCCTGTGTGATTGAGCAAGCCTGAAAAAACAAGTGGTGATGCTTGTTGAGCCTCAACCAACAGGAGGAAGAGAGGACTTGGCTCTGTAGCTCCTGCGTGATTGAACAAGCCTGAAAAAACAAGTGGTGACGCAGAAGGAAGCAAGAGAGGGAGAAGGAAGCAGATGACAATGAATTGCTTGTGGGTGTGATAGGAGCCCTCCAGGGGCCTGATTCGGCCTCCATGTCACATGTTTGACACCCCTGAGTAACTGAAACAGTGTTTTGAGCCCCAACTCCAATAACTCAGTGTGAGCTTGTTATTAAAAGGGGCTGGACTACCCTGTTTGTGTATGTCCCTGGAAGTGAGAGACAGGACTTGAGGGGTTGAATGGTCATGGCTCTCTGTATATTTTAAAAGAGAAAAGAAGGGTGGTGAGCCTGACATCTTAGCCTATTTGCGACCCATTATCCAAATAAGAGAAGTTGTAGAGGGTGGTAGGCACTCTGTGCAAGCACAGAATGGACATCATGCTTCTTTAGCAAAAGTATTACTGCAACACATACTACCAATCAGAAATGATTGCATATTTGCAGTCTGGATGTAAACAGCTCAAAATATTTTCATATTTTCCTGTTTAGAAGAGTGGCTGCCAATGTTTTTACTATATGAACAGAACCAACAGATACTATTATAAGTAATTATGAATTCTACACTATTAGACATGGCTTTAGAATCAAAAATGTGGTAAAGAGGGATGGGCATAAGTCAGAAAATGTGGTTTGTGTTGCTTTTTGGCTGAACCACAAACTAAACTGGAAAGTTCATTTGTGAACCAAATAGGTTTGTGGCCCCACAAACTCCGTTGCTTTCCATTACAAAAGACTCTTGGCTTACTCCATTACAATAAGTAGATTCACCACAGATTTTGTGATCACCCATGTGTACAGCTGAAACCACACAATTGCAGCTTCTGTCAAAGCTGGTGAAGTCAACTAAAAGCTTACTCCAACCTTCAAGTCAGCAGGAAATACATTAATTTAAATCAAGGGGATTTCCACCCTTCCCAATACAGAGATAGATGAAGGCAGCATTGTATATTATAACAAGGATACTATCTCTGGCTGACTGAAGGACACAACTGTATGATCCTGGGATCCAGCTAATGGCTATCCATTTTTCATTTACAATATCCTTGATCACATTTCTATTTACACTGAATCAGAATTTAATCGGTCACACATTCACGGTGGCCAAATAAAGTAATCCATGTAACTCAGCATGGCAGCATGACAGTATCACTAGCTAAGTAATATTAGTTTTGTATGATTATCATCTCCAGGGAGCTCA
Organism: Heteronotia binoei; assembly: GCF_032191835.1. Lineage (NCBI taxonomy): Eukaryota > Metazoa > Chordata > Lepidosauria > Squamata > Gekkonidae > Heteronotia > Heteronotia binoei. The sequence goes on along the minus strand of NC_083228.1, from coordinate 69,815,862 downwards.
CTGTATGATAGGACTTCAGGTGCTGGAATCATAAACTTATATTCATTCTTCAAGCATCTGCATGACATCCTCTCTCAAGGACAGCATCGGAAACTGGAACAGCAGCTCAGACCTGATGTATTAAACATGTGCACCAAGGGCATGAGTGTTTTGAAACCATAACCTTCCCTTGCTTCCAAGTTAACCCTTTGGCTTTAATTTTTTTCTGAAGCTTGGAATCTGTTTTCTTTACAGAGCATTACATTGATTATTTTTCATACTGATAGTGTGATTTAACAGTATCTAGACAATAAACAAAACATGTTTACTTAGTGTCTTGTTTTGTTTCCAGGCTATATGAGCAATGTTTTCTTTACAACAATTGGGCTGTTTGTGGCATCAAACCACAAATTCACTATAAGACAATCACATTGCAAAGTGGTTGTCAGTTTCTTGAAGCTGTAAACAGGGACAGCAAACACACACCATCCAACAGATAACTGGACCATACATGTGCTTTCCTCCTCCTTTAACTATGTAACTTATCCTTAGATATTAACTTTGTAATGTACTGAGAACCGAGACGGTTTGAAGGCAGCATACTTTAATGGAAGCACATTACAAGAGCGAAGCACGCAGGCCGGGGTCCCGCATATATACATTCCCCGGATGGCCCCCCTGGTTCGACCAGGCCAATCCTGGTCGGTTAAACTTCCCACCACAGATGTTGAGGGGTGGGGCATCTGGCGAGCCACATCCGGGACCCCGAGGGTCACCTTCGGTAGCCATCGCCATGCGGCCCAGCCGCTTATGTTCAATACATAACCTCCCCCCTTAGCTCGGGACACGTAATCCCTTAAGTACGCGGGGGCCATGTGCTCCCGCGTGGACCTCTTAGGCTGGCCGGCAGAGCGGGAGCGGTGGCCACTGCCGTCGCCGGGACCGTGGCTACTAAGCCGGGTGGAACGGCAGTTTCCCCGCTGGGAGGACCCGTCGACCTGTGGTTGTCCCTGACTGGCTGTTCAGCCAGGGCTCCTGCCACCGCACTGCTCTCGCCCTGGTTGGGCAAGGCTCCCTGCTCGGCTGGAGTGGACGGAGGATCGGGGCTATTTTGCTGTGGACCCACGGCAGCGGGCGCCTCTATGCTCTGCCTTTCTGTTGGTTCTTCTTGCACGGTGCGGTGCCGTATCTGGTCGATATGCCTCCGTAAGAGGAGGCCGCCCTCCGTTGACACATCATAGTGGTGGGACCCGGTTACTCGAAGTATCCGCCCCGCCACCCACTCGGGACCGCTCGCGCAGTTCCTAGCATATACGGGGTCTCCCGGGAAGAACCCCCTAGCTGCCTCTCTGCACTCGGGGGAGCTTCGGATGTCGGTGGCCCGGTCGGGGTGCAGCCGATCTAATCTCGTTATGAGTTTCTGTCCCATTAACAGCTCAGCAGGGCTGACCCCTGTACTAGGGTTGGGAGTTATCCTATTGTCAAATAGGAATGCGGCTAGGTGGTGGTCCCAGTCCCCCTGCACTATGCGGCCCAGGGCCTCTTTTGTGGTGCGCACCATCCGTTCTGCCTGGCTGTTGGTAGCTGGATGGAATGGCGCAGACCTTATGTGATGGATCAGGTACCTCTGCAAAAACTCCCGGAATTCCCGGGAGGTGAAGGAGGTTCCATTATCAGAGATGATGGTGTCTGGGATCCCGTGTGTGCTCAGGACACTGCGTAGCACCCGAATTGCCGCAGCCATGGATGTCGAAGCCACCGGGATGACTTCCAGCCACTTAGTGTATGCATCTACCAATATGAAGAAGATCTGGCCCTGGAAGGGGCCTGCGAAATCTATGTGTAGCCTGGCCCACAGCTTTCTGTGTGCCTCCCATCGCTGAACGGGGGCTCTGGGTGGTTCAGGCCGAGACTCCTGACATGCAGTGCACCTCCGGACCCATCCCTCTATTTCTTCGTCCATCCCTGGCCACCATACGTAGCTGCGTGCTATGGCCTTCATCCGTACGATCCCCGGATGCGTTTCATGCAGGGCCTCCAGCACTTGTCTCCACAGCGGGGTGGGGGGAACCACCACCCTGCTCCCCCATAACAGACACCCCTTGTGGGCGGCTAGTTCTTTTCTCGTGGAGTATGCCTTGAACTCCTCCCCCAGTTTTCCCTCTGGCCAGCCCCTCACCACCCAGTCGAGGACCCGTGCGAGAGTTTTGTCTCGCCCCATGGCTTTTGCTACCTCTGCTGCATGTAGGGGCCGCTCTGGCAGTGTTTCCATTAGCATCACATAGTTGGCTGGAGCCGGATCGGGGTCTATGGAGGGAAGTGGTAGGCGACTGAGGGCGTCTGCGTGACCCATGGCCTTGCCCGGCTGGTGGACCAGGGCATAGGTGTAAGAATTAAGGAATTGGTTCCATCGCAAAACGCATTGTGATAGAATCTGTGGCGTTTGGCGATCCGGGGCCAGGAGGCCAAGGAGCGGCTTGTGGACCGTGGCTATAGTGAACCGCCTCCCATACAAGTAGTTGTAGAACTTGCGCACCCCCGCAACAATTGCTAGGGCCTCTTTGTCTATTTGCGCGTAGTTCCACTCCGCTGAAGTTAGGGTCCTGGAGTTGTAGGCTACCGGGACCTCCCTCCCGTCCAGGAGTTGGTGACCCAGGATGGCGCCCACCCCATACGGCGACACGTCACATGCTATGATCACCGGTAGGCCCTCATCAAAATGGTGGAGCACATCGTTCGATACAAGGTCCTTTACCGCTTGGAATGCCGCTGCCTGCTGCTGTCCCCAGACCGGCATTCTTATCCAAGAGTCTGTGGAGGGGTTCTGCAATAGCAGCCTTGTGGGGCAAGAACGAATGGTAAAAATTTAATAACCCCAAGAAACTCTGGAGATCCGCCTTGTTCTTTGGGGTTGGGGCTCCCACAATAGCTATGGTTTTGTTGGGCATCGGGTGGATTCCTGCTGCGTCCACCACAAACCCCAAGAACTCTACCCTGGGCACACCCAGGGAGCACTTTTCCCGCTTTACTTTCAGGCCGGCCTCCTGGAAACGCCGGAGCACTTCACGCAGCCGGTTGCAGAATTCCTCTGTGTCCGGGGCAGCGATCAAAACGTCGTCGAAAAACGGCTGTACCCTGGGAATCCCTTTGAGGAAAGAATCCAACAGACTCTGGAAAACCCCTGGGGCCACGCTCACCCCAAACTGCAACCTCCGCACCTTAAACGCCTCCCTGTGGGTGACTATGGTCTGTGCCTTGGCCATAGCGGCGTCCACGGGCAGTTGCTGGTACGCCTGGGCCAAGCCTCTTTTCCCAAAAATCTTGGACTCCGCCAGCACAGCCAAAACGTGGCTGATGACTGGGACGGGGTAGGGGTTATCCTGAAGTGCCTTGTTGATAGTGCACTTATAATCTGCGCATAAGCGCACGTCCCCGTTCGGCTTAACCGGGGTCACAATCGGAATCTCCCATTCAGCGTGGGAAACGGGCTCCAGCACCCCTTGGGCCGTGAGGCGATCTAGCTCGGCCTCAATCTTAGGCTTTAGTGCAAACGGAACCCGCCTGGCCTTTAACCTTACTGGCCGCACTTGGGGGTCGAGGGGTAAGGATATGGGGGGCCCCTTATAACACCCCAGGGCCCTGTCAAACACCTCTGGGAACTCTTTACACACGTCATCGAATCCCCGCATACCCAGTTGCTGCACCCCCACTATTTTTATCCCCAGTGGCTGGAACCAGGCTAGCCCCAAAAGTGTGGTGAGCTGCTGCTTGACCACCAGGATTTCGAGGTTGCCCCTGAACCCCTTGTACTCTACCGCCACCGTTGCCCAACCCAGGACTTTCACAGGGTTCTTTTAGAAGTCCTGGAGCACGAAACCGGCCAGATGCAGTCGGGGCTGGCCCGCGAGCACAGCCTCCTCAAGGATTCCTCCGATATTATGGAGATGGAGGAACCCGAGTCCAGTTCCATCAGACAGGGCTTGCCCTCTATCTTGACTGAGACCTTGACCTTGCAGGGGTCTCATTGGGCAAGTTCATTACCTGTACACTGGTAGATGCTGTCGCGTAGTCCCCGGTCGATTCCTGGTGGTCGCCTGGCGGTGTCGGGTGACTTTGGACCGGCAGGCCCTTGCTATGTGGCCCGTCTTGCCGCAGCTTCTGCAGACCACGTGGCGGTAGGGGCAGTACCTTCGCTCATGTTGGTCCCCGCAGCTGGCGCACCTGGTCAAGGCTGGTCTCTTCGTTGCCCAGGGTCGCTGGGTCACTCGTGGGCCCGTCCCTGGTTGGCGGCGCAGCTGGAGTGCCTCCTCCTCCTCCGGTCCGTAGGGGTCCATCTCTCCTTGGTGGACGGTGTCGGTTCTTGTTTTGGGAAAGGTCCTCGTGGACCACTCAAACGCCACAGCCTTGTTGAAAGCGCTCTGGAGGGTGAGCTCTTCTCTCGCGAACAGCTTCTGCTGCAGCCTCTCGTCCCTCATGCCCCAGACGAAGTGGTCTGCCAGGGACTCTTCCAGCTGCGCGAAACTGCATTTGCCCGTGATTTGGCGGAGGGCCACCAGGTAGTCGGCAGCCGACTCTCCCGCCTCTTGGTCCCACTTGTGGAAGAGGAACCGGCGGGCCACACTTGAGGGCTGTGGCAGGAAGTGCCCGATGAGGAGCCGGACTATCTCTTCGTAAGACTTCTCCATGATCCTCGCGGGGGCCGAGAGACCCTTGGCGATCTCGAACGTGGCCGCCCCGCAGACACTCAGGAGGACGTCCCGCTTCATGCAGTCTTCAGTTATGCGGTTTGCCCGCAGGTAGCACTCGACCCGCTCTGTGTAGGTCTCCCATCCCTCTGGGGTAGCGGGGTTGAATTCTTTGAGACGGCCCGTGGTCCCGCTCTGGGTAGCCATGGTGGCGGCCGTGATCGCTCAACAGGTTGCCTTGGTCGTCTCCGTCAGATCCGCGAAGCCCGTTCTAATTCGGCGGGCTAGAATCCCACCTTCATCGCCACTGTAATGTACTGAGAACCGAGACGGTTTGAAGGCAACATACTTTAATGGAAGCACATTACAAGAGCGAAGCACGCAGGCCGGGGTCCCGCATATATACATTCCTCGGACGGGCCCCCCTGGTTCGACCAGGCCAATCCTGGTCGGTTAAACTTCCCGCCACAGATGTTGAGGGGCGGGGCATCTGGCGAGCCATATCCGGGACCCCGAGGGTCGCCTTCGGTAGCCATCGCCATGTGGCCTGGCCACTTATGTTCAATACATAACAAACTTCTTTCCAATGTGGGAGGATCAAAACGAGTTCCTTCAGGAAACAAAACCTGATTTCTTTTTTTTTTTTTAACATACAACATGTCTGCAAGTATAACCATGATATAACTTAAAAGTATATGATACTTGTGTAATATTGAATATGTTCTGTGCAGACTTCAAGCAAAAAAACCAGAATTCATTTAAACTGTGTACATGATCATTCTTTATACTTCTGCTCACAATTAATTATCCCTGTTCATGTGAATCACTGCTCTTTAGGTCACTCATCTTAGTACTATGCTTGCATGATATTTCTCACCCTTCCTCCTGCACATCAGCATCACTAAGCTAAGATGACCATCTTATTTGAACTGGAGTAAAGCATAGGATCATGGTTTCATGGATCTCTGCTGTATATTTTATGTAATTGTTTTATATGTTTTTATTTATGATGTACATGTATTTTTATCTTTTGTCTACTAATATTGGTCTTATAACCTCCTAATGTGAGCTGCCTTGAGCCTGCTTCGGTGGGGAGGACAGGATACAAGTTGAATTAATAAATAAATATATTAGCTCATTCTTATCATCCTTGTTTAATCTGGCTCCTATGATATTGCTTTCAGTTATCCATTTGAAGTTTCTCAGTAGCAATTCCCCATATATATTTGAGTTTAGCAGAAGGAGCGTGCTTTTCCGAGGAGTGACTGAAGAGTATGCACCTCCTAAGATAATGATTTACAGAGGAAAACAAGCAAAGCAAAGACAGAGCATAAATCACTTGGGTTGTCTGGGAGAAACATGATGCACAATTATAAAACAATTAACCCACCCTCCTCTCACTCAGCAAGCACTGCAGAGAGGGATAATATCATAAAAGATCTGCAACACCACACAAAAGAAATTATTTCTAGAACCAAAATATGCATATGATCCAAGAAAGGATATCTTTCAGTCTTAAAATTTGTGAAGGCATCGGTATTCATTTAAATCAGTCAAAATGGGCAATCATGTTTTTAGGAGTAGAAAAGAGCAAGAGTTCAGGAGCACCTTAAACACTAACAGAATTTGTGGTAAGGTATGAGCTTTCATGAGCCACTGCTCGCTTCAGATTACTTTAAATCAGTGTTTATTATCATCTATAATGCATATTCATGAAATATGTTGAAATGAATTGTGCCTGAATTTTATTTGAGAGTAGGGATGTGCATTCAGATACACCTAAGCTGAAAATATAATTGAAAAATACTTTATTGGCATTTTAGGAGTATATTTCAGATTTTGGTGGTTTGGGGACATATTGGTGTTTTGGGGATATATTTCAGAATCCCAAAGATATCCAGGATTTTTTGGGAAACAAAAAAAAAAACACATTTATTATCATGAGTTACTCTCGCTAACATTAATTATTTCTTGCTGCAACAGGTTTCTTTGTTTAAAGTGAAATCTTCATACATCCCAGTACTTTCGCAGTTATCACAGTCAAATTTAAATCTAAGACTATTTTTAAAAGCATTTTTAACAATGCAAAAAGATAGCGATAAAGTTCATATATACATCAATGTTAACTTTTTGTAATCTTGTGTATCATTATTTCATGAAGTATAACATTGTTTCAGAAAATACCTATATTTATGCCATTTTATTATCTGTAGCAGCCTAAATTAGTATATTAATATACAGCTATAATAATATATATGCTAATTTATGCTAATAATTGAAATAACAGAAAGCATTTCAGTAGCTAATACAAGTCATTCATTTTTTTATCCTTACTTATAGTAAGCATGGCAAGTTTCCCATCCCCCTCAAATTCTTTGACCAATTTAGACAGTTGGTTAGTTTGGCAATAATGGCATATTCTGCCATTTTTATTGTTTGGACATTCCTCAGCTTTCCGTTTCATTGCCCATATTATTCTGGCTGCCGTCAGAATGTAACTGAAAAATTCATGAAGTATTCTTTCAGTTTTATCTGGTAAAATGCCCGGTAGCATAGTCTCTGGTTTCATTTCAAAATTAATTTTTAAAACTTTCTGAATATCTGGAGGCATATCTTTCCAAAATTTTATTTTCTTTTTGAGAGTCCACCACATATGGTGAAAAGAGTCTTCTGCTTCTTTATACTTCCAGCAACACCCAATATAGTCCTTGTCCATATTTTTAATATATTTAGGAGTTATAGACTATTGTGGTCCAATTATTTTGAACCTTTATACTGCTCTTCTGCTTGCCTGTTATGCCCAAGAAAATTTTGCTTCTACCTCCTGAGTGCAAGCATTACAGACTGGGGGATGGGAAGGGTCAGAGGATCCCCTCACACTGAAAGACAAAAATGATTTATATAAACCATTAAGATCTCTGCTAAACTAGGATCTGAAGATCGATTTTTGGAGATCTCTTGAGATCTTCAATATTCTGTAGAAACACTCCCCTCACACATACACAAAAAAGCAAGCATTAGATTGGTAAAGAAATACGCTAGTAATTCCCTTTCAAGAATAAAGACAGCCTCTGAGCCATTTCAACCAAACAGCTGAAAATAGCTGTTTTTTATGAAAGGCGGAAGAAAATCACAGCCTTCTGATCTTCATGAACTGCCATAAACTGAAATCCATCAATCCTGCATCCCCCAAAACCTAATCTCATGAAGCAGCAGTACCTCAAATTATGTTAACTTAATTGCAATAATGATATTTTGTTCAACAATGCAAGAAAAATGGACCTCACAATAGTTTGTTTTTGTGATAATCTCCATTTGTAACACTATTTTTGACGAAGTTCTCATATATTCTCCATTGTGACACTAGTATTATGGAATGGCCTGCTGATAGATATTCAGTCTGCTGACAGATCTTGCAAAGCAAACCTATTTATATGGCTTTTTACAAATAACTGTATTTATGACCTAATTGTGAATAATGGAAACATTTGGCAGCTGTTTAATATGTCATGAGTTCAGTATTTTAACTGTTTTTATATTGATGTACACTTAATGCATTTTTAAATTATGCTAGTTGCTTTTTTATTAGGGTTTGTAGAATCTTTCGGGCTCAAGTGCCGTGTTCTACTGGAGAAAGTTTTCCTTCCAGACGTTTCGTTCTCAGCTGCGGAGAACATCCTCAGTGGCGTTGCAGCCGGAGCAGGCGCTCTGACCTTCTTGGCTCAACGCACAGCAGCCAAGAAGGTCAGAGCGCCAGAGTGGCTGCAACGCCACTGAGGATGTTCTCCGCAGATGAGAACGAAACGTCTGGAAGGAAAACTTTCTCCAGTAGAACACGGCACTTGAGCCCGAAAGATTCTACAAAGCCTAATGATGTTACCAGCCGTGAAAACCTGAAATCTAGTTGCTTTTGTTATGAAAGGATGCCCTTAAAACAACATATGCTATACTGTGGAATTGGAACAATTAAACTCAGGAAAGGAGGGTTATATAACAATCAGAACAGAAATGAATTCTGGGCTTATCTCACCATTTGGCCAAGGTGACAGAGAAGACATGGTGGACCATTTCTAATTTCCTTCTATGGAAGCATAGCCTCTATTATCTAGACTTTGATATTATTAGTCAACAACAGGTTGACTAATTTGAACTGGAGTAAAGCATAGGATCTGAGCCACCAGCCATTTGATTGGAGTAAAAAAGGTACTCCTAGGCTGCAGTAAAATCTATATAATTGTTAGCTGGATTGGAATTGTATGTCAAGACTCTGATACCATGTAAAGGCCCCATCAAGCGATGCCAAAATGCTCTACTTTTGACATGTTCCAAAGTAGGGGAATGTTGAGCAGGGGAATGTTTTTTGTTAGTAGACGATTTTCTAGCAATTTACCTTTCAATTATATTCCAATTTTTTTGCCTAACTGTATTTGCCTTTTGATGGTTCCCAATTACAAATGCTTCCTAGGATTTATGTTTCAATGTTAAAGATTTATTTTACTCATTATTTTTGGGTGTGTATTGAGGATTTGTCGGGAGGAGCTCACATATTAAGACTGTTGGGGTTACACTGATGAGGTTAGTCAATGCTGAAAAAAGGACTGCACAGATATGCACAGAATTGGTGATGAGGGGTCCATGGATCCTTCTCTTACACACATAAACACATAGATTTTCTGGTGTTGAAAAAGTAACCAGGTTCAGTGAATCCATTTTTTTTTGTCATGGTGGCAATTCAATACTAGAGTAACAAGCCCAGTAAAAAAGCAATCTGGGAAGGAAAATGTTTCAAAACAGCCACCCCTTGGGTTCTTAACTAATCTTGGAGTTGTAGATACAGCAGGACATTCCCCCCCCATAAAAATATATATACACTCATGATGGGCTAGCCCATAAAAATATATATACACTCATGATGATCCATCATCTAAGTTTCTGGTGAACTAGTTACTGCTCTCTGTGATGTCAATGCCAATTAAGAAGAGGAAGTAAGACTGAACTGGGCCCCTTGTGATGATTCTACAAGACAGCATGAGAAACTTATAACCATGGCCTTCCATGGTATAGCCAAAGGCCTTAAAATATGCCAATGAGAATGATATACACAAATTTAGTACTATATATAATTATATTGGACTTTACTTGAGGAGATTAAAATAGGTTGTATTTATGGTTCCCACTGGCCAAAAAAGCAAACTAATCATTGAAAGTCTCTCCCAACCAGTGTTTTTCATCATCCCACTCTCTATATTAAACAGATTTCACATAGCTGAGGCAGGTTTTATGCTGATTGATTGAAAACATCACCTGCTGCTTGGACCCCCTTTACTTGGCAGGGAAAAGGCTCATTAGGTATTTATTTATTGCAATGACTGGCTTTACTGAAGCTTTGAAGTGTTGTAAAGCAAGCTAATCATGGTATAACATTTATACCCAAGCTTAGAGAGTTTTCAGATGAATTGATCCAGTACTGATGAAGCTTTTAGTTTCAAGTGTTCAACAATACTGTTCTCAAAGATGCCAAGTTTCTATTACAATTTACTTATAAATGTAGATAATAACCACACACTTTTAAGAAAGTATGTGGTGCCTCGCCTTGACAAAGAGAGGTCATTTGTCCCTTGAAGTTTCTTCCTGAACTGTGCACGGCTGTCTTTAAAAAAGTAAAAATGGTGTGATTCAACCTTTAAAACATTGAAGCTAGTTTCAAACAGGGATCATGATACAGTCCAAGTTTAGCAATTATAAGTCTCATTGATTTCAACTGTAGTGATTTAGGCACATAATGCATTCAGTCACTGAAATCAATGAGACTTAAAGTGGTCAGCTTTAGCTGGATCATGCTCATAATCAGTCATCTGATTAAAAACAGGCTTTGAAATTTCTGTAATTCGGATACCTTTTCAAATAGCATTTGAAAGAAAATCAATCAACACATTCTGGTGGTCTCATAGATATATTTTAGAGCTGAGGCCAAAATAATGAAGAATGGGCTCTAGGCTAGCCCATAAAAATTTATACCACAGTAAATATGTTAATCTGAAAGCTGTCACAAGATTCTCTATTGTACTTGTTAGAACGCTCCAAAGATCAAATGTGATAGGGTCAGACCATACATTACATGAAACATTCATTATCCAATCTTCCAATATTCCACCCCCCCTCCAAATCTTAGAAAAACAACCACAGAAGAGCAATTCACATCAGGACTGCAGCATTGGAAAATGCAGGGGGGGGGCGTGTAGGACAAATAAAATTGATATTTTTCAGATGCTGATATATTGAACAAAAAAAAAAATCAGTATTTCCTGATATTCCCAAATCCCACGATCAGTATGGTACTGGGATCTAGGAAATAATTGGGATTGCCAAATTTCTAAGTTCCATTATACCTTACAGGGACAATTTTAGTCAATGGTTCCCAAAGGCTATAATGGAGAATCAATTGGGACTCTGAGGGGGCTGTTTTTTGAGGTATAGGCACCAGATTTGCAGCATCGCTACTGGTGCTCCTCCTCAACCCCCAAAATTTCCAAAAAGATTGGACCGGGGGTCCAATTTTCTAGGCCCCAGAACAAGGCGCCCCCATCCTCCATTTTTTCCCAGTGGAGAAGGAAAAAAGAATTTCCCTTTAAATGCATACTTTCTCCAAGTTACATGACTCCACAGTGAGTTCACTCACTGCAGAGTTGCATAGCTTAGAAAAGGCATTTAAAGGGACAGTCACATGGCTTGCAGAAGGCAGGCATTAATGCTGACCCCAGGATTGGCATGCAGCAGGGAATTCTTTTCCCATCTCATGCAGACATGGCTTGAAGGCTTTTCCTGCCTGACAGTTTAAACCACCAGGCAGGAAGAGCTGGCCCCAGGATCTATATGAGTTGGGAGCTCTTTCTCTATCACATGCAGACCTGGCTTGGAGGTTTCTCCTCCCCAGCAGTTTAAACTACCTGGCAGGAGAATCTGGCTGCAGGATCTGCATGTAGTGAGAAGGTCTCTCCTCGCCCCACACAGACCTGTCTTGAGGAGCCCACCAGACCTTCTCCTTGGTATAGCCAACATCATTAAAAGCTATAAATATATTAAAAGCTTTTATTAGGGCTTAACTATATCAGTAGCCGAATCAGATCCTTTGATCTGTATTTGGCTGAATTAATACCCAATAAACACAGATAAGGTATTTTTTAGACTTGATTTATACCAAGCACACCCTCTTATTGCAGGGCGGGGGTGGGGAGGGGAGTGATTAACACTTTCCTATCTTGGCTATTTTATCTGAATGACATTCAATCCCCAAAGCTGCTATTAGCCCTTGGGGGGGGGGGGCGGGCTGTAAAAAGGTATCCATATTTTGCTTGCCTTTTTGCCTTACTGAGATTAACAGTTGGGATATATATTCTATTGGGGGGGGGGATATAAGGGGAGGGGTTACATTCCCCCTATGCCATGGATCAGATCCAAATTTTCCTACCACCACCACCACTTTGGCTGCATTTTCAGGTTTAAAAACAATTCTGCATTATAATATAATTGAGCTGTACCAGTCCTAAAGAAAGCATTTGGTCCCTTTCTCCTTATCAATGCAAGGGAATCCCAAAAGAAACCTCTGAATCCTATAGTCAGGAGGCAACATCAAGGGAAGGTTTTGACCTCTATGTCCTGTTGTTGGCCCTCTAGAGACACTGGTTGACTACTGTGTGAGAAAGGATGCTGGATCACTAGTCTGATCCAACAAGGCTCTTCTTATGTTCTTATGTAAACCATTTTCTGAGAGCAAAAAGACTTTATTCCCTTTCCAGTTAGTTGATAGAAGTAGCAATGCCACAACATTAAAGAGCATTAAAAGTATTTGCATCTGCTAAGGCAGACTGGCCTTGAGTGCATCATACTACAAAAATTGAGTTCTACTTCAAGTTAAAATCTGTGTTCTGATTCACAATGGCAAACATTTAACATTTAATATTTTATATTTGCATTCTGAGTTTAATGTTGCATTCTTACATATTTCCATATCAAGGTGATTTTTATAATATCTGAGCATAAGAACATAAGAGAAGCCATGTTGGATCAGGCCAACGGCCCATCCAGTCCAACACTCTGTATCACACAGTGGCCAATAATATATATATATATATATATATATATATATATATATATATATATATATATATATATATATATATATATATAGTACCAAAACTATCAGAAATTATACAGAGAATTTTGGAGGGCAGGAATGGCAACAACAGAGTTAAAACAATTTGTCTTTCCCCAGTGATCTGTTGCTATATCCATCTAAAATGTAGCACATGGCCCAAAAATGTGCAAATATTCATCTGTTCAGAAACATATTGCTGCTACCTTGGGAGTAGGGTTGCCAGGTCACCACTGGCCACTGATGGGGATTGGGTGAAAGAACCACAATGCCGGGGTGGTGGTGGTGGATTTTCTTCTCACAGTGTCATGGAGACTTAGGTAGCATTCATGCAGCTTTCAACTACAACCTGTCACATCTAACAATCAAATTATATATTGTTTAATTATTTCATTCTGGTTCCCAAGCTGCCATGATCATTTACTTCAGATATGTGATCTTAAATCTTAAAAAGAATTTTTATGGACTTCCTGGTTCATTCATCACTTTGGTATGCCAAATAATAATAGTCAAAGTACTATCTAGAGGGTGGTGAAGACCATTTGCCTGGCATGGAAGGAAAATACAAATTGGCACTCACTCATTCAGGCTTTCATTCACAGGGAAACTTCAAGATAAAAATCTATTGCTCTTGAAGCAGAAATGAACAGAATTAATCAAACTTCCATTTCTCAAAAAGAGGGTACCCAAAACTTTCTGGTTCCTGGGTAAGTAGTAGATTCTTGACCTTTAATGAAACCCTGAATTTCTATGTTGGCATCCTAACGTCTGTTCAAAAATTTTCTTAAATACATTCAATGTTGAGAAACAAACCAAGCTGCTCTGTTGCAGTACTAGGCTTGCTGGTGATATTGGAGTTGTTCCTCTCTTTTGCTTACCAGTCACAATGATAAATTCTCTCTGCAGGTTCCCAATTGCAATGTTTCATTGTTTTGCTTTGAACAAAAGACAAAGACCATTTGATTGTTCCTTTCTTCTTCTGCAAAACAGAACATTTTTCCTAGAAAATAGAACACCATTCATACAGCTGATGAAAATGATCACAGCATGTAAAACTGTCAGACCCCCATTATTATAAATATTCAACAACCAAAATGAGATATTAGCAAGACACAAAAGGAGTTGCACGTATTAGAACAAAAATACCCAAGAGTGCCACTAAAGTAACAGAGATGTCAACATGTCTAGTTAACTACCTGCTAGGTCTTTGGTTGAAGATTTGGAACTTGACCATTAATGTTTCCCTTGGGCTAAAGCACAGCAGAGGTGTATTCCCTGCATAATGTATGAGGGTGACCTAGCTAGTCAGTATTAATGAGTAATAACATTGCCTTGATTATGCGGTGTACTATCTGTCACTGTGGGAATCACAAAACATGTTCCAAATGGTGTATAATGCAGGACTCAATTACCAGCCAGTGAAATCCAGCCCCAGGTAGAATGGAAGGTGTCAGCCATAACTTACATAAGATGGGAAATGACTAATTTCTCTACAGGGAGGCAGTTCACATTTGTGCTGACATTTATCCATATTTCTCATTATTCAAACTGTGGGCTTGACCTCCAACATACACACAATGAGCTTCTTATTTGTTACTGAAACTTGCACTCTAGCCTCACAAGAATCCTGTGGGAAAGACAAAGAAAAGTAACTTGCCCAAGGTAATCCAATGAATATAGTTTAACAGTAAACTGAATTTGGGCTTGATATTCACTGCTGTATAGAGGGATAGGGCTGACTCAGCACCAGTGCTCAAATTACACAAATGTCTCTGACTTATATTTTCTCAATAGCCCTTTTATCTATGGTAAGACTACAGAGGTATCATTTGTCCACACTTATTAAAACCAGCCCCTTTACATCTTCTCCCACAGTTCAAGCACGACTGCAAACTGTAGTTCTAACTAGGGTTGCAAAAAAATTTTTTTTCTGATTTGGGTCTATTGGACCTGAAAAATATCATTATTCCTGAATATCCCTGAACCCCAATATCAGAATCGTATTAGGATTTGGGTAAATATTCAGGGAAACCCAGATTTATTTGGCTCCATTATGCCCTATGGGGACTGCCCCCATAGGTATAATAGAGTTCAGAAGACATTTAAACTTCAAATACCTTCTGAGTTCACTTGAGCCATACAGCCACCATGGCACGACTCGATGAGTGAAATCAGAAGGCAGTTAAAGAGACTATGGTCTCTTTAAATAACTTCTAGCTGCGCCTGAATAGAAGCCGAATAATAGCCGTTTTTATTTGGGTGAGACTATTTCGGTAGCTGATTCAGATTGTATAATCTGTAGTTGACTGAATAGATACTTATTCTGCTCAGTATTTACCGAGCAGACACCCCTACTTCTAACCACATCTGTTATGAAGGTATGTTGAGTGAAGCTACTGTGAGCTGACCATAGACTGCTGTAAGATCTTGGAGACTAGATTTCTCTATTAGAATGCCTGTTGTGGTCAAGTGGATATCCAAGAAACTGCAGTTAAAAGTGAGATCTTAGTCCAGTCATCTGGAAAAAAATCAGTATGCAAAGAAACAGGGCTTTTTTTGATCAGGAATGCAGTTCTGGCTGGCTTGGTATCAGGGGGTGTGACCTAATATGTAAATTAGTTCCTGCAGGGCTTTTTCTACAAAAAAAGCCCTGCAAAGTAATATGTTGCGCAAATGCAGTTTGTAGCTACACTGGAACTACGTTTTATAAGAGCAGGATCCAGTCATCTGAGAGACACATGAAGATTTGGGTGACCTGGACAGGGAGATGGACACAGGAAATGTAACTGTGTTGATTCTCCTGGACCCTTCAGTGGCTTTTGATACCATCAGTTATGGTATTCTTCTGAACCACCTGTCTAGAGTAGGATTGGGAGTAGGCTTCCGAACCCTCCCGCCCTGGTGGGGGACCCCAGGATTTCCACCCTCTTCCCCCACTCCCCCAAAAAACGGAATCGGGGGGAGGGGGGAAACGGCGCCAGGGAGCATGGCGAGCCGCCCCATCCTGGAGCGGGCAAGTCTCCTGGCTCCACCCCCAAAGTCCCCGGATATTTCTGGGGTTGGACTTGGCAACCCTAATTGGGAGGCACCATTCTGTAGTGGTTGCAGTCCTACCTGAAAGATGGGTTTCAGAAGGTGCTCAGTCTTTGGGGTCTAACAGGGCTCCATTTTGTCCCCAAACCAGTTTAGTGTAGTGGTTAAGTGTGTGGACTCTTATCTGGGAAAACTGGGTTTGATTCCCCACTCCTTTACATGCAGCTGCCGGAATGGCCTTGAGTCAGCCATAGCTCTTGTGGAGCTATGAGAATGCTCTCAGCCCCACCCACCTCACAGGGTGTCTGTTGTAGGGGAGGAAGGTAAAGAAGATTGTAAGCTGCTCTGAGATTCAGATTGAAGGAGCGCGTATAAATCCAATATCATCATCATCTTCTTCTTCAACATCTACATGAAATCACTGGGTGAAGTCATCTAGACAGGAATCATTTCATAGAAAAAGACGTTCCAGAGCTCATTAGCAAAACTCATTTGCATATACCCCTGACATCACTGGAAGGTGTACTAAATTATATCAACTCATCATCCACTTTAAAATGCTTCTTGAATTATAATTGTTATCATAAACCCTTATTCCCATCATACTTTAAAAATTACTTTCTCCTATGTGGCCACAGTGGCATGATGATTTCCATCTGTCTGCTTTATATATTTTGATTATTTCTCCTTTTTTATGGGGAAAATATTAGAAAATTTGTCAAATCTTAGAATTCAGCAAAATTCTCACAGGGAGTTTGAACAATGGAGCCCAGAAGTAAGTATTTGGGGGAAGGGGTGAGAAAAAGAGCACAATAAAATTTAGAGGTTCTGGAACTCCACTCTTGTGAGCTCCTGCCCAAAATGAGGCCTGCATCCAGAGATTTGGGCTGGATGTTACCAATATGATAACACTCAGCTCTATCTTGCACTTCTAGCTGATCCCAGGAATGCTGTAGAAACCCTGAATCAATACCTGGAGGCAGTTTTGGAGTGAACACAGGCTAATAAACTGAAGTTCAATCCTGACAAAATGGACATGCTATTGGTGGGTGAAAAGTCTGACCCTGGATTTAAGGTGTCATCCATCCTGAATGGATCTGCAGTCCCTTAAAAGAACAGGTCCATTATCTTGGACCTAGGCCTATTGCTAAATAATCAGGTGTCAGCTGTGACCAATAGTGCCTTTTACTAGCTTCAGCTCATAGGTAGGGTGGCCATAATATCTGCAGGCCAGCCAGGGACACCTTGAGGGGGGAATGAATGTGTGCGTGCGCGCGCAAAGCGCGCGCCGCCGGAAACAGGAAGTGACGTCACTTCCAGTGATGTCATGCCACTGCCGGAAACAGGAAGTGACATCACTTCCTGTGACATCGTTTTCCCTGCGCCGCCTGCCGGAAGCAGGAAGTGACATCACTTCCTGTGACATCATTTCCCCCAAATGCCACTGCCGGAAACAGGAAGTAAAATGAGTACCCAGCTTGCTCGGGGGAAAGTGTAGATGACCGGGGAAGGCAATGACAAACCACCACCTAAAAAGGTCTGCCGTGAAAACGTGAAAGCAGCGTCACCCCAGGGTCAAAAACGACTGGTGCTTGCACAGGGGACCTTTCCTTTCCATTGGTAATAACGGCTAGGAGCACCTTCATTGGAGGCTCATAGAATAAGACCCCCTGGTCCAATCTTTTTGAAACTTGAAGGGTGTTTTGAGGAGAGACACCAGATGGTATGCTGAAAATGTGGTGCCTCTATCTCAAAAAACAGCCCCCCAGACACCCGAGAATTCTCCATTATACCCTATATCAATTCTCCATTACACCCTATGGGAATCAGTCTCCATAGGGAATCATGGAGAGCCCAGCAGACATTTCCCTCTTCCCCTCTGCTTTCTGATGACCCTGAAGTGGGGAGAGGGCCTCCAAACTGGGGGATCCCTTGCCCCCAACCTGGGGATTGGCAACCCTATCCCCTCAGGCTGCTTTCACGGCCAGCGGCTGGCCAATCTCGACTCTCATCCGGCTTTCCTCCCTGCCGCGCTCCCCCCACAGGCGCTCCTCCGATCCTGGGGAAAGAGCAAAAGCAGCCCTCCCTCCCAGCAGAGAGACCTGCTTTGCAATCCATAGGGTGCTCCCAGATTCGCATTTTGGGGAGCGGGGGTGGAACACCGTTTAGGGTTGCTCCCATCCGCCTCCAGCTGCCGGACTTCTGCCAGGTCCCCACCCCAGAGAGCTTCCAAACACGCAAGCTGAAGGAAGCGGAGTCCGCAAAGATCGCCAGATGCAGTGTAATGGATAAGCTGTGTGTGTGTACTGTGCCGTCAACTGATGGCAACCCCGGCAAGGGACTTTCAAGGAAAGTGAAAAGCAGAGGTGGTTTGCCATTGTCTTCCTCAGCAGCCTTCCTGGAAGTCTCCCATCCAAAGACTTAACTAAGACTGACAAGATCTAGCTATACCATGCCACCTTCCCTTCCAACGGATGAGTCATATGCCAGTTTCATTTTTCTTCTCCCAAAGTGGAAAACAGTACACCCAGTGTCCAAAGGGGATATAAAGAATTCCTTAAAGGTCCCATATCCCAGCAGAATGTTTGTTCAACTGTGTGTGTGCATGTGTGTAAAGTGCAGTCAAGTTGCAGATGACTTATGGCGAAACCAGCAAGAGCTTTCAAGGCAAGTGAGAAGCAGAGGTGGTTTGCTATTACCTTTCTCTGCACAGTTGTCCTTGGTGGTCTTTCAAATGCCAATCCTGCTTAGCCAAAACCTAAAAAGACATTTCTACCTACTGGCAGAAGAGCTCATAACCTGAAGCCTCATTTTAAGAAACAAAATTTAGAAGATTTTGATACTCAGACCACTTCAATTTAGTTAAAAGTTTATTCTTCTATTTAAAAATAGACACATTGTCAACTATGCCATAAACTGACTGTATTTTCTCACAACATGCTTGCTTAACTATTCTTGGAATCACACCATAGACCCTTTAAGTTAATAATTTCAAAAATGCTTCTGACATGCAATCTGATGCAAAGAAGGGCCTTGCTTGCTCTCTCAAAAAAGAAAGAAAACTGAATAAAGTTGCACAGTCTTCGCTTGGTTAACCACAACTCTGGGAGCAAGAATTAAGATACTGCAGCACATACACTGGTTAGAATGAGCAACAGATTTCCACTGTAGGATTATTATTCACTATAATAATAATGCACAATCCTTTAAATGTGATCACATGGTCTCTATGCATGCACGGGGCAAGCGCAGAATCAAGACAGTGAAACTTGATCATAATATTTAAGAGAATACTGGCACATTCATAGTTTCTGTAGTAATTCATTCTGCCCGCATTCTATTACATCCTATGAATGCAACAACTCCTAGTCATTGATCCCAGTACTAATATTATTGGTCATTTCAGGAACGTTATTTGTGGGCAGTGTAAAACTTTTACTCACTTTATCTTCCACCCTCAAATAACTATTACAAAAACAACCTAGATTCTCCTTTCCTAAAACTAAGAAGTATTTCCTGATGCCACCCTGCCACCCCAGATCTCAGGACTCTCACATGCCTCTATTAAAAGATGCTCAGAAGTACTTTCCACAACTTCCAATGGCAAACAGAAAAGGATTTCACACACACACATACAAAAAGACTGCCTTTAAAACACTATAACTCTTTTTTGGGTTTTGCTGTAAGTTCTATGGAACTAAACCCTCTTTTTTGTAAGCTCTTGGAGGATTGGCTACATCAGGGGGTGAGGCCTAATATGCAAAGGAGCTCCGACTAGAATTCCACCTCTGAATAATACCCATCTTGATAGACCAAAGGTCAGTATAAGACAGCTAGAAAGCAGTATAAGCAGCTAGAAAGCGGCTTTGGCTTGGCATGCAGAAGGTCCCAGGTTCAACCCTGGCATCTCTAGTTAAAAGGATCATGTCATGTGAAGACCTCCACTTGAAACCCTGGAGAGCCAATGCTAGCTTGAGCAGACAATACCCATCTCGCTAGACAAAAGGTCAGTCTACAGCAGACTGGAAGGGTCTGTGGCTCAGTGGCAGAGCACCTGCTTAGAATCAAAGAATCCAGAGTTGGAAGGGACCTCCAGGGATCCCTACAAACAAAAAAAGGAAAGAAAGAAAGAAAGAAAGAAAGAAAGAAAGAAAGAAAGAAAGAAAGAAAGAAAGAAAGAAAGAAAGAAAGAAAGAAAGAAAGAAAGAAAGAAAGAAAGAAAGAAAGAAAGAAAGAAAGAAAGAAAGAAGAGAGAGAAGGAGGGGGAAAAAAGACAACAGGGGGTTGGTCTTTTCCACAACAAGCCTCTTGTCGGAGAGGAGACAGATATTATTTCTCTTTTTAAAAAAAATATACACCACCACCATAACAACATCCAGAGAGCCAACAAGCAACCTTTACACCAAGCAGCCTAAGCACCCTGTGATAGACAATTTTACAAGGCAAAGTGGGAGAGGAAACCCCAATTTTAAAAAGCAAGCTGGCCTAAGGATAGGGTTGCCAAGTCCAATTCAAGAAATATCTGGGGACTTTGGGGGTGGAGCCAGGAGACTTTGGGGGTGAAGCCAGCCAGGAGACATTGGGGCAGAGCCAGGAACAAGGGTGTGACAAGCATAATTGAACTCCAAGAGAGTTCTGGCCATCACATTTAAAGGGACAGCACACCTTTTTAAAATGTCTTCCTTTCATAGGAAATGAAGATGTTTCCCTCTCTCTGCCCCCCCCCCTTTCTGGCTAGTTGCCTTTGAAGGGGGGATTGGCCTCCCTACTCACGAGTTGCTGCCACAGGAGGTGCAAAAGCACATGGTCCTGGGGCTTCCCCTCCTCCCCATTCCTGGCTAGTTGCCTCTGAAGGGGGGATTGGCCTCCCTACTCACGAGCTGCTGCCACAGGAGGTGCAAAAGCACATGTTCCTGGGGCTTTCCCTCCTCCCCGTTCCTGGCTAGTTGCCTCTGAAGGGGGGATTGGCCTCCCTACTCATGAGTTGCTGCCACAGGAGGTGCAAAAGCACATGGTCCTGGGGCTTCCCCTCCTCCCCCAAACACCCCAGTTTTCCCTCCCCCTCCCCTCCCCATCGTACCTTCTTCTCTCTCCTCTCTTCTTTCTCTGGTTAACTGCAGTCGGGCGGGAAGCTCCGCCTCCAGGGCAGGCAGCAGGGCCCAATCTGGTGAGAGCCCTGGTGCCTGGCATGCCCCCCCTCGCCTTCCAGGTGCCCCTGTGATTGGCTGGGGGAGGCAGGCTGCCTTGTAATTGGCTTCATCATTAAAAAAATAATGGAGAAAAAATGACGGACAGGGGCACTGGCCAATCCGGGACTCTGAATGAGTCCCGAGCTTGGCCAATCGAGACGCGGGATTCAGGAGGCGGGGGCAGGACTTTCCCGGGAGGGTGGGACATTCTGGCCACCCTACTCATAGGTCAACTGCAGCCTTTCCTGGGCAGAAAAGATCTGGCCATTGTGATGCATGCCCTGGTTTTATCTAAATTAGATTACAGCAATGAACTCTGCCCTCAGGAAGTGTTTGGAAACTTCTATTGGTAGAGAATGCTGCAGCCTGTGGGTTGTAGGGACCATCTACAATGGCTCCCAATTTGTTTCTGGGCACAATTCAAGGTTCTGGTCTTGTCCTTCAAAATCCTATATGATTTGGTACCAACATACCTGAAGGACTGCGCACTCTTTCATGAACCTACCCAAGTACTATGGCCATCTTTAGAGGCCCTGCTTTGGGTGCTCTCACCTTCTGAGAAGGTGGCAACCCAGGAGAAGGCCTTCTTGTTCATGGCACCGACGTTCTAGAATTCTCTCCCCAGAGAGAGATTCATCTGCCTCCTGTTTCTGTCTTCTGCCAGCAGGTGAAGACTTTCTGTTTTGCTTTGCAGTCTCTCAATTATGCCACCTTCTTAATCAAAGCTTTTATGGTTTGTATATACTCGGCATGGGCATTAACTAAACCACAAATCGTGACTCAGGTATGAATCAGGCAGATTCATGGATTATTTCAAACTGCTTCTGACCATGGTACTTCATTTCATCTTTGCAGTTCATTTTCCCAGACAGCCTGGTGCTGATTCAATGAATTGCTAGACAATGCTGGGGGAAGACTTCCAGGAGTCCTAGAAATACCCATAGCAGTTGTCTATAGCATGATTTGCAGCTCTGAAAGCCAATCACAAAGCTCCCATTCTGCAGCATGAGGAATTGTCCTGAGAGAGCTGAAGCTGAGCTTTCCTTTAGGGCACCTGCTTTGGGGGGCTATAGCTTGGACATTCCAAATCCAGTCTTTGCCAAACTTGGAGGTTGGGTGGAGGAGAACCTGCTGAAGACTCCCAGTGAGTTTTTCACCTCCCAAACAAATGAACCAATAAACCGTGAACCAGGTCCAAAATCAAACAAATCACAAAATAAACCACCATTTTCACATTCCATGTCCATCCTTAGCATGTACTTTTACTCTGTTTTGTATGTATTTTAACTGTGTGTGTGAGTGTGTGTGCATGTTTTAATATAGTGTGCTTGGGAGGGGGTTTATTTTAATGGTTTTAAGGTGTGATTTTATCATGTATATTTTAATTTGTGAGCTGCCTTAGTAACCCTTGTAAGGTCAGAAAGGCAGGATGCAAATTTAGCAACTAAATTTGTTATGTTTTTGGCTATATAATCTCCTCTAGGGCTGATCATGCAGAGGCAAGGGATGGGGCCAGTGCACTTGCTCCCATTCTCTGTCTCTGCACATTTTGTGAACATGTGCAGCCTCTCATTCTGTCATATATGAATGGTATCTAAAGCCCTTTCCAAAATTACTGAATATTCTAGATTTGCTTCTTCTTTGTGAACATATTTCAAGAACCCTAAGGTCAGCATTGACTATTTTTTTCCCCTTTGGCAGTTTAAAAAAAACACTTTGTCCTTTCACTGTGGGGCTATTTCTTTCTTACTCTCACCATCCTGTCTGACATATGTCACCACACAGTTCTGCATTGCAGAGAATTATTTCTTTCTTCAATTTACGGCTCCCATTTTAGAACCTAACAATTTGACACCAGTTTGCCAAGCAAACAATTCACCCTGGCAGTGCCTCATGTTCCATATCATATATTGTCTGACTTGAGAGATAAAAAGATTCATAAATGTAGCCTCAGAATGTAAATGAAGGGAGAAGGGAGACGAGCTTCTATACTCTCTTAGTGAGAAAGAATTCAGAGATGCCCATTGAAGAGCATTAGTGGTCAGCTCAGCTACTGGTTGCTTGCATGTCATTACCTGAAATAACACCTCATTGTAGCTGACATGTGGGCAATGAGGACCACCAGCTGCCAATGTTTACAGAACTGTAAAAGGTCAGAGAAATAAACCTGACCTTTTCCCACTGGCCTGCTGTGTAAACATGAGGCATGGCAAGGCTCTGGAATTGATAAGAAAAGAGCCAAGGAATATCAAATCTGTATCTAAAGAAAGAGGAGAACTGGCAAAAAAAAAAAAAAAGTCTACTATAAGGGACTTGCAAATGAATGAATACAACAGTATAAAGAATCCATACTTCTACAGAATCCAAACTACCTCCTCAGAATTACTTGAGAATTATGAAAAAGTGAAAAGAGGTATGTGACATTAAGTTAAAACCATATTGCTTTTATTTAGGGGAGGCAGGGGATCAATTTTTGTACATCAGATTTTGCCACGATCTATCCATAACAAAACAAATCTGACTCTGCCTTGCTAAAATCCATTAGATTCTGTTCTGGCTCTGAAAGCCTGGGGGAAAAGTGGACAAAGATGACATTCCACATTTTTTCCCCAATGACTTTTTTCAATTTTTGATAAGAAAAATAAATTTGGGGAAGGGCTAAACAATTTTTATGAAACATTTTTCTTTTGAGATGAGTGACATTTGTTTCAAAAGTTTTATTTACCCAGAATACAAAAAAATTAATATATTTAATTTTAATGTGTTTAGGCATATATGACACATTTTCAAGGATATTGCTATTGCTTGAACATGACTAATTTGGTATATGATTATTATAGTGTACC
This sequence comes from Heteronotia binoei, assembly GCF_032191835.1. Taxonomy (NCBI): domain Eukaryota; kingdom Metazoa; phylum Chordata; class Lepidosauria; order Squamata; family Gekkonidae; genus Heteronotia; species Heteronotia binoei. The sequence goes on along the minus strand of NC_083228.1, from coordinate 69,791,978 downwards.
TTGTATGATAATTACAATACACTATTAAACAGTTCAGCATTTTTAAAGTTATAAAGTTTCACTCAATATCTAAATACACAATTCTATTGTGACTGTATGAGACTGTTCCAGTACAAATAATGTACTTACTTTACTACAAAGAACTAATTAATTTTAATTTGAAATTAGGAAGTCCAGTATAAATTTTGAAGCTCCTAAGAACTCTACTGCCTTAAAATGCTAACTCAATTAGCAGGAAGCTGTGCTGGTCCATTAGAAAAAAAATTCAAAACAATTTGTAATGTAATATCTTTTATTAAGTTCTAAAAGAGCTTGCGGATGTAATTTCTGAGCCTCTGGCTATTATTTTTGAGAATTCTTGGAGAACAAGAGAGGTGCCAGAAGTTTGGAAGCAGGCAAATGTTGTCCCTATCTTCAAGAAGGGGGAAAAAGACGATTTGGGTAACTACTGACCCGTCAGCTTGACGTCTATACCTGGAAAAGTTTTAGAACAAATCATCAAACAGCCAATCCTGGAACATTTAGAAAGAATGGATGTGATTACTAAGAGCCAGCATGGGTTTCTCAAGAACAAGTCATGTCAGACTAACCTGATCTCTTTTTTTGAGAAAGTGACTACCTTATTGGATCAGGGGAATGCTGTAGACATCGTTTATCTTGATTTCAGTAAGGCTTTTGATAAGGTTCCACATACTATCCTTGTTGACAAGTTGGTAAAAGTTGGTTTGGATCTTGTTACCATTAGTTGGATCTGTAACTGTTGGGTTTTTTTGATGCAATTTCACTTCCTGTCATCATGAGTTAATTAAGTGTTTGTTTATGCATGCTGATGTTTAGCCAGTGAGTTGGTAGAGCCAATGAGAATATCTCCACATACTTCCCGCCAAAGGCTAGGTATCAATATGCATAGTGACCTGAAAGGGAAAGCCCTAATAGGCTAATCCATATATTTGGGTGGTGGTCTGAGGGAAAGCATTTGGTAACTTTATTGCCCTTTGTCTTAAGCCCTTAGATCTCAACACAGTTGAAGTTAAGACTCAAGAGAGTCAGCGTAGTTTAGAAGCTAGCTAGGATATTGAATCCTTCCTTTGTTTTCTAGAAATCCCAGTCATACCCTTTCCTCATTAGTAAAGTAAACTACTTTGTTCTTAAACTAAACCTTGTGCCTGGCTGTTATTTGCAGTTTACTCTACATTACTCTGCTAATCGTATCTCTAAAAATCCTAACAGTAACTGGTTGACAGATCGCACCCAAAGAGTGCTTGTGAATGGTTCCTCATCCTTTTGGAAAGGAGTGACAAGTGGAGTGCCTCAAGGATCTGTCCTGGGACCTGTTTTGTTCAACATCTTTATCAATGATTTGGATGAAAGAATAAAGGGAATGCTTATTAAATTTGCAGATGATTCTAAATTGGGAGGGGTTGCAAATACAGTAGAAGACAGAAACAGGATACAGGATGACCTTGACAGGCTGGAAAACTGAACTAAAACCAGTAAAATGAATTTTAACAGGGATAAATGTAAAGTTCTGCATTTAGGTAGGAAAAATCCAATACATGGTTATACGATGGGGGAGACTTGTCTTAGCAGTAGTATGTGCAAAAAATAGTATGATCCACTAAGATCTAGGGGGTCTTAGTGGATCATATGCTGAACATGAGTCAACAGTGTGATGCAGTGGCTAAAAAAGCAAATGCAATTTTTGGCTGTATCAACTGAAATATAGTGTCCAGATCATGTGATGTGATGGTATTGCTTTACTCTGCTCTGGTAAGACCTCACCTGGAGTATTGTGTTCAGTTTTGAGCACCACATTTTAAAAAGGATATAGACAAGCTGGAACGGGTCCAGAGGAGGGCGACGAAGATGGTGAGGGGTCTGGAGACCAAGTCCTATGAGAAAAGCTTGAAAGAGCTGGGAATGTTTAGCCTGAAGAGGAGGTGGCTGAGAGGTGATATGATCACCATCTTCAAGTACTTGAAGGACTGTCATATAGAGGATGGTGTGGGATTGTTTTCTGTGGCCCCAAAAGGTAGGACCAGAACCAATGGGTTGAAATTAAATCAAAAGAGTTTCCGGCTCAACATTAGGAAGGACTTCCTGACCATTAGAGCGATTCCTCAGTGGAACAGGCTTCCTTGGGAGGTGGTGGGCTCTCCTTTCTTGGAGGTTTTTAAACAGAGGTTAGATTGCCATCTGACAGCAATGAAAATTCTGTGAATTTAGAGGCAGATGTTTGTGAGTTTTCTGCATTGTGCAGGGGGTTGGACTAGATTACCCTGGACACCCCTTCCCACTCTATGACTCTATGATTCTATGAATTAAAATGTCACAAACTGATCTTGGCATATAATGATACAGGGACAGAAAAGCTGACATTTGTTATTGAATCTTTAAAAATATAAGCCATATAAATTAAAAAAAAATGATCTGCCTGTTGCACTAAAAGGTGCATTACCTGTCAAAAGCAAATTCCCATCACTACTGGCAGCAGAAGTAAACTGTACCCAGGTTGACTCTTTCTCTAATATAGTATCTAAAATTAATCTCCAGTTTTGCTAATAAAACAATTACCATGTTTTTCTTTACGTCTATTATTTATTTCATAAGAGACTCAGGTGATCCAATTAACCTGGAAGGCAGAACCAAACTGCTTTTGGCTTGTATGTTTACAGAGGTAGAATTACAATGTTCCTAAGCATGAGATCTTTCAACAGAAAACATGATATAATCTAATTAACTCTGCATAACACTTTGACTTCAGTGGATTTAGAAGGGTGTAACTTAGTTTAGGAGTACACTGTCAGTGCTGCAAAGATGAAGGAGCACTCATTGTTGCCAACTTTCAGGTAGGGACCTCCCACTATCATGAGAGTCAGCATGGTATAGTAGTGGTTAAAAGCAATGGACTCTAATCTGGAGAACTGAGTTTGATTCCCTATTTCTTTGCATGAAGTCTGCTGGTGATCCTGTGCCAGTCAGAGTTCTCTCAGAATAATCTCACCCCACCTACCTCATAAGATTCCTGATGTGGAGAGAGGAAAGGAAAATGATTGTAAGCTGCTTTGAGACTCCTTTCTATTATTTTCCTTCTTCTTCTTCTTCTATTACAACTGATCTCTACACAACAGAGATCAGCCCCATCTAAAAAAAAATGGCTGCTTTGGAGGGTGGATTCTATAGCATTGTACCCTGCTGCTGTCCCTCCTCTTCGTAAACCCTGACCTCTCCAGGCTCCATTCCCCAACTGTCCTCCAAATCGGAATGAAGAGTTGGACACAAGGTATTGGTATAACTAAGGGCCACTTTATTAAGTATAATAATAAACGGTAAGGGCAACCAGAACTGTGGCCTGGTCAGAGCCAGGGGTCTCAACAGACTGCTCCCCTGCCATTAACAGGAGAAAGACCCAGCCCCCAGCCAGAGCTGTGTGTCACAGCTCCTGCCAGGCCGGCCCAGCAAGGAGGCAAGCCCCAGAGGGCCCAACCACCAGACGCACAACTCAGTGGAAGGCACCCTCTAGTCAAGCCTCCAGGATGGTCTGCATTCTCCCACCCCGGGTCATCAAACCCAAAGGCTGATCCTGCCAGACCCCTAACTTCCCAAAAGGTCCTCCCTTTCTGGTCCTCCCCATGCTGCATAGTACCATAAACCCATTAAACCTCCCAAACTAAAGTGACCAACCTATTTAACAGCACCTCCATATAGCCAAATCCACAATCCACTGACCTGCTATGTAAGGTAGGCGAAAAAACACCCCAGCAAACAGTCAATCAGCTGGAGAGCAAAAAATTCATACCCGGCCCCCGAAATCATGAGGCAACCAGCACTTGCCTATATAACAAACAGGGCGGGCAGGAGGGCTGAACTTCAGCCGTGAACTAAGGTAGGGAGCTGATGGTCCTGCTGTTACTACAGCAAAGCCCCGCCCCCTCCAAAGCACGCCCAAACGGGCTGCAAAAGTCTTCCTTTCCCTTCCCGGGCAAATATGTTCCTGCAGCCTAGCAGCATTGCTGCTGGCTGCTAGAAACGGAATATCGAGATATTTCCCAGCCCAGAGCTGGCAACCCTACCTAATAGCCTCTCATCTTCTGCAAGCCCCTCAAAGTTTAGTGAGGTTGGGTAGATCCTGGAATGGGAGGCACTGAAGCAAGGAAAAGCAGACTACTCCTCGTTTCCTTCTTCCACACATCTAACATACCCTTGAGAATATGTTATGTTGAATGTCTAGAGTATACAATAGGGATTATCTTTAATTCTTTCAATGGTTTCATATTACAAAATTCATACCATACATTTTGAGTAAGACCATGTCCTAAAACTGTATTTCACTCATTCAAAAAGAAAAATAATCTTACAATTTTTTTAATGTTCCCCAAAACTGCCACTGGAAATAAAATCCTCAGGAAAACAATTCTCTTTTTCTGCAAGATATGGCTTGCAGGAAAACAATTCTCTTTTTCTGAAGGATATGGCTATTGTTCTCTACCCCAAGCCTTTCTCTCTCAACTTGAGACGGTCATTTAAGGGTTGGGGAAGCAATATGGAGGTTTCTAGTGTGTTGAGGAATCAAAGCACTGAAACAATACAAAAGAAAAATTAACAGATTTCCAGATACAAAAACATTAATCACCTGATTGCAGTCCTACCAACTGAGACCATGATTCTTACATTCCCATTCATTGTTCTTCTCATGGTACTGTTTATTTACTCAAATATTCATTATCTGCCACCACATTTGTCCTTCTCTTCATTATATGAAAAGATCATAACTCTGAGTAGGTGACAGCTTAGGCTGGAAAATGCTCATGTCATGAATCTGAACACAAGCTATTGTTGCTTTGTGAACAAGGAACACTCAGTCGTATTTACCTTTACAACTTGCTGGCTGTTTGGGGACCACATCTTTTCTGTAACAAGAGCAAGATTTTCTTTTTGGGTTGTTGTTTTTTTTGCCAAGCACTGAAGTTTATCTTTAATGTATTATTCAAACCCTCACAATGATTAATTAATCAGAACATTGCTGTATGGGGAGAACGGAACTGAGCTCCGCACAACACCCCATCCAGATGCTCCAAGTTAAAGGGAGTCAGGAGGGAGAGCATGTCAGCAAGTTAATTATGCAATAAAATATTATGGGATTTCAGAGGCAGTTTTTATATTTTTATGGCATATCTTTCATTGTTTCTTTCTTCACAATATATAGGTTATACAACTTCCTTCTCATCTTGTCTGTCAGAGTTAATGCAGGCAGGATAGAACTAACATCCTCCAGACTCATTCAAATTGGTTTAGAAAAGATCATCATAACTTGGGATGAACCTTAGTTGAAGCCTTAGTAGCACAGACATTAAAATAAGTAAAATGAGCAACCATCTCATTGCTTCTCAGCAGTTCCAGGGGAGAATATGGAGGGGGGGAGGGTGATAGAAGTCAGCAAGCACAGCTGTATATCCAAACCTATCATTGACCCTCACTCTCACTTTGATGTTTATATCCAAACCATTGTTTTTCATATCCATTTACTCTCTAATCTATTTTGGGCCAAGGCTTTTGACTCACTATTGGTGCATTTCCCAAAAAGACAAAAAGCTTCCATATCATTACAAATGTTATACGTGCCAAGACCAGTATTGTAGGTTCTACCACTTATGTAATAACAGGAGCTCTAAATTTCATTAAAGGGAGAGTTTGTAATGATCTGCCACCCTTCTTTGTTCTCCTTGTCTGCTAGTATCTTCACTTGCCCTAAGGTTGCAGACCTCCAAATCAAAGCTGGTAATTTCCTGGGATTACAAAAGAACTCCAGAAAACTGAAGTCAATTCACCTAGAGAAAATGGCCACTTTGGAAAGTAGAGTCTATGACATTATACCCCATTGAAGTCCTTCTCCTCCCCAAACCCCATCCTTCTCAAGGTCTACCCCCAAAATCTCCAAGTATTTCCCAACCGGAACCTGCCAACCCTAAATTGCCCCCTTCCCACCTATCATATGGGGTAGATACCTGTCGCTACCAATACTCCCTCTAAACTGTGGAATCTTATGAGCAAAAATTCTACTTTGTGAGCTATTAGCATTAAAGTTATGTGCTACTGCATAATTTAGTTTGCTCTGAGACCATTTTTCCTGAGCTAAGACAAAAATGTGTGAGCCAGAGGCTAAAAAACTATGAGGCAGCTCACACTAACTCAGCTTAGAGGAAACATTGGTCACCACTCAAATCTTTCTGCCCTTTCTTTGTTGTCATTATTTACAATGGAGAGAGGTCACTGGTAAATGAACAAAACACAACCATAAATGGTTATAGTGACCAACAATTACTAAGACTATATAGCAATACAATAATGTGAGAATGGTGAGAATGCACAAATACATAGAGACATAGACAAAACTCTCAAAGAGTGCATTCATGGAAAATAGTAGAGCACCAAAGCACAGGGAGTCAACTTATAGCTCCTGTTTCAACAAATCTTCAAGTAGTGAAAAGCTCTACTCCATTTTCCTTCAAATCAAATAATCCACGAACCACAATTCATACAGCTTCACAGTTAATCAACATCAACAACCTCTTCCATATAACACTAAAGTAATCTCACAATGTTTCATCACAGGACATATAGTCTCAACTAACTTCAAACAGGGACCAGCTCAGAAATGGCTTTGTTGTCAGTAGTTTGAGGCACTGACAGAGGTGATCTACATGGATGTGCTAACTACTATTCATTCCTTCTATCCTGTTTACTAATTCTCTAGAGTCAGGTGCTTTGATCCTTGCATGGGTAACAGCCAGTCTCTTGGATAACAACCTTTTGATCTCAGTAGGGGACTTTTAAAAAGGAAACAGATCTTCATTCACTAACACACACCTCTATTTTCTAGGATCACAGATGCACAAGAAAGTATCCTAACATAAGAGGAAGTGTTATATAAACCAAGTAAAAGAAAGAAAATTACAAGGCAAACCATGTTACACGAGTCCTGTTTTTTTTCCTTGACAGTCCTCTGTATTTTGTCCTACCAGAGAGCACCAGTTTGGTGTGGTGCTTAAGTGCATGGTGTAGTGATTAGGTGATCTGGGAGGACCAGGTTTGATTCCCCACTCCTCTACAAGCACCTGCTGAATGACCTTGGGTCAGTCATAGTTTGAAAGAGTTGCTCTCTTGGGTTTAAAACAATTTTATTAGTTTGCAATATATTGTTATAGTATTCTTTAAAAAAATACAAATTGAAAAAAATACATCACACTTCCCCCCCCCCCTTCTTCTCCCTTCCCTTTTCTTGACCCCCGCCGGTGTTTACTTAAAATTGTAAAAACAAAACAAAACACCAAGGTAACTTAACAAATCAAAAATCTACATTTTAAAACATTATAACAATATGGAAAAAAATGTCTCCTTAAACTCAAAGAAAGAAGAAATAATCCCTTCATAGACTTTAGTCCATTATTCCACCACACTTCAGCTATTATCAAAAATCACTAAATGTCCCTTTACTTTCCATTGTTTTTCAACATAGCTTTGAAATTTCTCCCATTCTTTTCTAAACTTCTCCAAATCATAGTCTTTTAAGATTCTTGTAAGTTTGTCCATTTCACTCCATGACATAACTTTTAAAATCCAGTCCCATTTTTCTGGTATTTTATCTTGCTTCCATAACTGCGCATATAATGTCCTTGCAGCTGAAAGCAGATACCACACCATCGTTCTATCTTGTTTCAGAAAATTTTCCATTTGTAATCCCAACAGAACCACTAATTTTGGAAGGGGTGTTGAAAGACCTGAGTGACAAAAGAAGAGGTCCTACAATTGATAGACGAATTAAAAACTAATAAGTCACCGGGTCTGGATGGCATACATCCGAGAGTTCTGAAAGAACTCAAAGTTGAACTTGTGGATCTTCTAACAAAAATCTGTAATCTTTCATTGAAATCTGCCTCTGTTCCTGAGGACTGGAAGGTAGCAAATGTCACCCCCATCTTTAAAAAGGGTTCCAGAGGAGATCCGGGAAATTACAGGCCAGTCAGTCTGACTTCAATACCGGGAAAGTTGGTAGAAACCATTATCAAGGACAGAATGAGTAGGCACATTGATGAACACGGGTTATTGAGGAAGACTCAGCATGGGTTCTGTAAGGGAAGATCTTGCCTCACTAACTTGTTACATTTCTTTGAGGGGGTGAACAAACATGTGGACAAAGGAGACCCAATAGATGTTGTTTACCTTGACTTCCAGAAAGCTTTTGATAAAGTTCCTCATCAAAGGCTCCTTAGAAAGCTTGAGAGTCATGGAGTAAAAGGACAGGTCCTCTTGTGGATCAAAAACTGGCTGAGTAATAGGAAGCAGAGAGTGAGTATAAATGGACAGTCTTCGCAGTGGAGGACGGTAAGCAGTGGGGTGCCGCAGGGCTCTGTACTGGGTCCCATGCTCTTTAACTTGTTCATAAATGATTAGAGTTGGAAGTGAGCAGTGAAGCGGCCAAGTTTGCGAATGACACTAAATTGTTCAGGGTGGTGAGAACCAGAGAGGATTGTGAGGAACTCCAAAGGGATCTGTTGAGGCTGGGTGAGTGGGCGTCAACGTGGCAGATGCAGTTCAATGTGGCCAAGTGCAAAGTAATGCACATTGGGGCCAAGAATCCCAGCTACAAATACAAGTTGATGGGGGGGTGAACTGGCAGAGACTGACCAAGAGGGGTCATGGTAGATAACTCCCTGAAAATGTCAAGACAGTGTGCGTTTGCAATAAAAAAGGCCAACACCATGCTGGGAATTATTAGGAAGGGAATTGAAAACAAATCAGCCAGTATCATAATGCCCCTGTATAAATCGATGGTGCGGTCTCATTTGGAGTACTGTGTGCAGTTCTGGTTGCCGCACCTCAAAAAGGATATTATAGCATTGGAGAAAGTCCAGAAAAGGGCAACTAGAATGATTAAAGGGCTGGAACACTTTCCCTATGAAGAAAGGTTGAAACGCTTGGGGCTCTTTAGCTTAGAGAAACATCGACTGCGGGGTGACATGATAGAGGTTTACAAGATAATGCATGGGATGGAGAAAGTAGAGAAAGAAGAACTTTTCTCCCTTTCTCACAATACAAGAACTCGTGGGCATTCAATGAAATTGCTGAGCAGACGGGTTAAAATGGATAAAAGGAAGTACCTCTTCACCCAAAGGGTGATTAACATGTGGAATTCACTGCCACAGGAGGTGGTGGCGGCCACAAGCATAGCCACCTTCAAGATAAAAGATAAAAATATGGAGTAGAGGTCCATCGGTGGCTATTAACCACAGTGTGTATGTGTGTGTGTGTGTGTGTGTGTATATAATTTTTTTTTTGGCCACTGTGTGACACAGAGTGTTGGACTGGACTGGATGGGCCATTGGCCTGATCTAACATGGCTTCTCTTATGTTCTTATATGGTAGAAAGATCATTCATGTTTTTTACATTTCCAACATCTGTCTGATGCCTGATTATTCATTTTTGCCAGTTTCTGTAGACCACTTCAATAGAAATTTATAAATCCTTGAAATCAGAAAGAGTTGCTCTCTTAAGAGCAGTTCTAAAAGAGCTCTCTCAGCCCCACCTACCTCACAGGGTGTCTGTCATGGGGAGAGAAATGGAAGGAGATTGTAAACTGCTCTGAGACTCCAAGTGAAGGGTGGAGTATAAATTCAACTCTTCTGCTCCACCTGCTCCTCCTCTCATAGGAAGACAAGAGAAGCCATACTGGATCAGGCCAGTGGCCCATCCAGTCCAATACTCTGTCACACAGTGGCCAAAAAACCTCAGATGCCATCAGGAGGTCCACCAGTGGGGCCAGAACACTAGAAGCCCTCCCACTGTTGCCCTCCCTACACCAAGAATGCAGCGCATCACTGCCCCAGTTCCATCTATACCCTGTGGATGAGCCACTCTCAGAGAAATTGACTCAATCAAAGCTGGAACTTCTAAATAGATACTAGCTGAGGCAGACTTTCCTCCACTCCTCATTTGCTGGTCCCTGCCTTGCTTGCTAAACCCTTTAACTCTTTATCTCCTGTCTGGGGGAGTTTCTGTTTGACCTATCCTGAAGTAGTGGTTGAGTCCCCATGCTTCCCGACATTGCCTCTACCCAATCATAACTATGGCTGCAAATAGGGTTGCCAAGTCCAATTCAAGAAATATCTGGGGACTTTGGGGGTGGAGCCAGGAGACATTAGGGGTGGAGCCAAGATCAAGGCTGTGACAAGCATAATTGAACTTCAAAGGGAGTTCTGGCCATCACATTTAAAGGGACGGCACACCTTTTCAACGCCTTCCTTCCATAGGAAATAATGAAGGATAGGGGCACCTTCTTTTAGGGCTCATAGAAATGGACACCTTGGTCCAATCCTTTTGAAACTTTGGGAGGGGGTATTTTGGGGAGAAGCACTAGATGCTATACTGAAAATTTGGTGCCTCTACCCCCCAAAACAGCCCCCTCCCCGAGCCCCGGATACCCGCAGATCAATTCTCCATGATTTTCTATGGGAATAAATCTTCATAGGGAATAATAGAGTTTCCAGCAGACATTTCCCTCCCCCCCACCCACTTTCTGATGACCCTGAAGCGGGGGGAGGGCCTCCAAATCAGGGGATCCCCTACTCCCACCTGGGGATTGGCAACCCTAGCTGCAAATCAGGATATTCAGAAAGCTACATACAGTATCTTGCCTTTTACTGGCAGGTGGGCAAAAGATTATCACTGTCCTGCCCATACAGGGAGAACCATCTCCACTGTGTTGCCTGAATTCCAGGACAGAGGCTGATTTTGCTGGGCCACAGTCTCTGGTGTGTCAATCAGGGATCCTATATTTCCTCATCACTACATTCCTCAGTGCTGTATGATAACTTCTTTTTTATAATAGTACATATTGAGATGATTCCCACTCAATGGGAGAGTACCACGAGTCACTACACCACTTCCTCATGCATTTCAGCAATGCAATAGTGACATCAGCTGACCTCTCTATCCAATTATCTACCCACTAACACTATATAGGTTTGGCTAGAAGATAGAGAGAACCCTCTTTAGGCACCAACAAAAAGGCCCCTGAACATTTTAACTAAAGTAGGTTTTTTTAAGGGATAGATGGTGTCATATAGTAGTTACAGTGTCAGATAAGATCTAGGAGATTCAGGTATGAATCTTGACTGCCATATGAAACCTTGTTAGGTGACTTTAGGCCTGACACAGTCCCTCAGCCTAACCTATCACAGATTATTGTTGTTGTTGTTGTTGTAAGAATAAAATGGAAGGGGGTATGTTTTGTAAAGTGTTTTGGGAGAAAAAGTAAGGGGTAAATAAATATTTGGCAAAACAGCCTTTGTGATTCATAACACAATTATGAATTGTACTTTGTAATTTATAACACAAGAGCATCAAATTAGTTGAAAAAAGCAAATTGCTAGGCTTCAGGAGTACAAACATCTGCTAATAGGGTTGTCAGCCATTGCTTTAAATCTGCTCCACTGTCTTGCACTTTTAACAGTAGCCTAACACATTAGCAAATGAAGTTTTCCCCACCACTTTATCTGCATGACATGAAATGATCTACCTGCTGAATTTTTGTGTTAGGCAATGAGCAAGAGCAGTGGAATGGTTTCTAACCTTCCTGCACAATGCAATATTCTTAAGAGCTCTTGCATTTATAACATTTCACATATGCAGAGACAGTATCTGAGTTGGAAAAAGGTGAATACAATCTTGCATGAAGTATAGAACATTTGGTTTGTCTTAAGTATACATTGGGATGTCAATGCTCACATTAAAAAGTACCAGGAAAGACACCTAACTCAGTGGGATTTAGGGAAAAATATCCTTTAAAAATTCAACCCGTCCACTTCTTTGTTTAAAAACTGAATGTGGAATCAAGAACCACAGTTCTGATCAGTGATTCCACCCTGTCAGTGGGGTCCAGGTTGAACAGGGATTTCATTAATATTGCCAATTTCCAGAAATTAATATTGTCATCCTCCTGGAATTACAACTCCAGGATGCAGGGAACAATTCCATGGAGGAAATAGCAACTTGGGAGGGAAGACTCCAACACTGCATTGCTGCTGAGTACCTTTTCTTCCCCAAACTAAGCCCTCCCAAGGCCCTTATACCAAATCTTCAGGAATCTCCCAATTTGGAATTGGCAGCCTGAGTTCCCATATATCTGAGAAGAATTTTGTTACACATACTCCTACCACAACAATACTCTGATCTATTTTCTCCTCCTTTCATCCCTACCTATGTGGCCAGAGCTTTCTCAGAAACAGGTAGTGGTAAAGATAGACACTTACCATTCAAAGCAGAAGCTTATTCCCACAAAAGAGGTCTTATAGGCTTGCCATCCTCCAGATAGGGCCCTGATATATCTCAGAATTGCAAGTGATCTCCAGACTACAGAAATCAGTGCTGTGAAAAAATGGCTATTTTGGAGGGTGACCTTTATGGCATTATATCTTGCAGTCCCTGCTATCCCCAGGAATTGCCAACTGTCACAACATTAGGGTCTTCAGACCTAGTCTGAAGCCCTTTTGGAGCTCTTTCTTTGTATTATCCAAATCTGAGTTTAACAGAGAGAGGGAAGAGACCCCCCCCCCAAAAAAAAATGACAATACCAACAGATGCCCCCTTGAACCTACTTCAATGAGGCATAGAAGAATATTTAAATATTTTAAAACCTCTAAAGGACTAAAATTTCCCAAACATACTCAACTCTTTGCCATTGCTAGATCATGGTAGTGTCCGTTTCCATTTCTCTAAGTGAGGTTATTCTTATTATCCACCTAACTTTTGTTATTTGCCTTTTCTTTTCATGCTGAACATGTGTTTTCTCCTGGTTGGGTGCCTGTTCAGAGCCTGTGAGCTGATAGTCCTTCTATTATTAAACACATAGTTAATTTTTAATGATCTCCAACATTTTCATTTCAATCAAAAAAGAGATTTATCTGTAACAAAAAAATCACTTTTAGATACCAGAATCTCCAGTTAAGTCCTTAATCTTAGAACCCAGGTATGATTTTTATTTTCCCCTCACATGGTTTTAATTTTGTTTCAGTCTATTAACCAATATATTCAGTTCATCCAATGCTGAACTGCAGCTGACCTCTGGTAAATTTACAGTAAGAATAACAGTATTAATTTCACATGAACCTTTACTAAATTCCCTGAATTTCATTAGTATGTAGCATGGTTTTATGATATTACAGCCAGTCTGACCATTGTATTATGTCATAGAGTAGCTGCCTGAAGCAGTCATTTATATTTCATGCAGACCCACATTTTAATATGCTGTTATCATATAAACTTAGAGAATAAAGGTTTATGTACATACACGGCAATTATTTCATAGTGCCAAGGTGGTCAGAGAATATAACTGTATTATCAAACCTACCTCTTATTTGCTTCTTTATAATGCTCTGATTCCATGTAGGGTTGCCAAACTCCAAATAGGGCTTGGGGATCTCCCAGAATTACAAGTGATCACCATGTGACAGGTCAGTTCCCTTGGAGAAAATGGCTGCTTTGGAAAGCATTATATCCCACTCTCCCCAGGCTCCTTCTCAGATCTCCAAGAATTTTCCAACCTGGATCTTGCAGTGGCAACTCTAATTCCATGTCATCCATTGAGCTGTCCAAATCATGAAGATTATATGTATATGTTTGGACAAAAATAAATCCAGTGGATGCTTTCTAGTATAAAGCAACTATTTTCTGGACTGTGATACCGGAAACAATCACCATACCATGCCCTTATGAATATAATTTTAGCTGTTTTTATGATTATACCATATTGTTTTTACCTTGTGAGTCACTGCAACCAGGTCTCTAGCGGCAGCATATGCATTTTCTAAATAAATATGGTTGAGATTTTCAAACAGTCCTGAGCAATAAATAACAACAACAAAACGACTTGAAGAACTAAAATTTTGCAATTCTTACAGCAAAAAAATAAAATAAAAAATTCTAAAACATCTAAGATGTCTGGAGATTAGAAAGGAAGAAGTTTATAGTGTTACCATATCTGGGTTGGGAAATTCCTAGAGTTTTAGAGCCTAGGGAGGATGGGGTTTGGGTTGGAGAGGGACCTCAGTGAGCTATAACCCTATGGACTCCACCCTTCAAAGCAGATATTTTCTCCAAGGGAACTTATCTTTGTAGACTGGAGATCAGTTGTATTTTCAGAAGATATCCAGACCCCATATGGAGGTTGGCAAGCCTAAGTTAAAAGGTATAACTTTTAAGAGCACCAGAGCAACCTGAAGAGCTGGAATGAGACACAAGCATAACAGTGATAAGATCCAAATTTATCTGGTTTAGAATAAGAGTTTGCCAAGCTTTTATAGTATTATGGCTACATTACACATCATGTGTCATTTCTTCCAAAAAGCTGAGAATGTTGAATGAGAGTCTGCAGATGCACAGTAAGCATTCAACTGTACATGCATCCATACTGTGTTGTTTTACAAGTGCATGTACAGAAGCTCTTTACTGGTAGCCCCTTGTTTGCATGAGGATTTTCAGTGACCACTGTGAAATTATGAAGTCTTCATATAGGCATGTACTTCTTCAAACAAAACCTTACTGCTTGAGAAAATGATATGGGAAAACATCCACACTATGAGTTTGTAACATCCACATCCATTACCATTTCAGTTCCAATAGGACATGGGAATAATGCACATGAACACAGCAGCATCAGCACCCATTACCCAACATGAGAAACCAAGGTCGTTTTCACACTCACATTAATCAGCAGCGACGACCCTCTTCACCACGCAGGATCTGCGCAGATTTCGCACTAATTGCCGCGGAGCACCCAGAAGAGCCGGAAAGTCCCGCCGCTTTTGCGGCGCAAACGGAAACCGCCAAAAACCAGTTTCCGTTTGCGCCGCAAAAGCGCCGGGACTTTCCGGCTCTTCTGGGTGCTCCGCAGCAATTAGTGTGAAATCCGCGCAGATCCTGCGCGGTGAAGAGGGTCGTCGCTGCTGATTAAGGTGAGTGCGAAAACGACCCAAGTGAAAACTCTTGAAAAACAGATTGGGACTGTAATATCAAATACTTGCCAAGAACACTTGTAGATACTGATCAAATTCCAACCAAGAAGAGATCACCCTCACCAACTACTAAGGCATAAACAAATTTTATGCAGAGGTTGTGCTCTCAAGAGTACAAGAGGCATTTAAACAAACAAATTTTGATTTAACATTGTATTGGTCTACAAAGCAGAATGTTCTTTTATGAGAAGTGCTTTTATCGGAAGAACAGCACACTGGCCTCTTTAAAATAAGGCTTGGTAGAAAGTAGCAGATGGTCCTTAACTTTCCCTGCTTCTAACTTGCAGCCAAAAACTGACATTCAAGTTCAAACCTGAACTCAGCAGATGGCAGAAATTCAGATTATCAGAATGACAATGATGTGTGGAGCAACAACTGCACAAGGTCATGCCATAGTCAGTTATATCAAAAATTCAGTCTACAGTTGTGAACTAAAGGGCCACTCCTTGAAAGAACTGAAGAACCAGTTCAAGAGATTTTTTTTTAATCTCTGTTTGAGATGTGTGGTTGGCAAACACAGTCATTTCATTTTAGTCTTATTTTCCATCCTTAGGCATTCCCATCTCAATGGACTGTTCACAGCCAGCAGTCCAAACGTTCAACTGTTTGGATAGGAGAGCACATGACCGTCTTTTCTGACAGCTGTCAACAGTAAGCTACATGTTTTGAATAGTTAGGCAGCCTTATTAGCTAACTCATCTGTGGCCAACAGGTTTCAGTAAGTATCAATATATCCTAATTGGTTTGTTTGATTTTATGTTTTATCTTCGTAATTGTTTTATCTCTGATGTGACCCACCCTGAGCCCATTTGGGAAGGGTGGGATAGAAATGTGAATGAATGAATAAATAAATAATACTGATCTATAAATATTATTTATTTATTTATTGCACACACACACACACATTTCTATATATAAATGAAGATAGTTTTATTTCCTGGATAACATGGGCAAATTTAGTTCAAAATCTGCCTTAAAACACATTATCTGATTCATTCATACATGCACTGATTAGAGCAGCTCTGCAAAGAACATGGCACAGAGAAGTAGGACTGATTAAAACCCAATTCAAATGCTGCATTTTTCAACCGAGTAATCATACAAGTTAATTGTCCAAATACAGTTCCAATTGATGATACATTAAAGTGTGTAGTTGAAGTCATAGATTAGTGAGTCGCTGCAAGCTCATTTTTGGAGAAAAAACTGCTGTTTTGGTTATATGCTATCACAGCACTTAAGAACTTTCATGCACATAAATAACATCTAATCAGAAACATAATTGTAAATAGGCTTGCTAGGCCTGGGTGGGGCAGGCAAATAGGGGGTAGCCCTCAGCAATGACATGAGATCACTTCCAGGAAAATGCAGAAGTAATATCACACCTCTCTAGGCATCTCCCAGAAATCTGTGGTTTTACATAGTTTCCTGTGATTCTTAGAGAGCTGTGATGTCACTTTCAGGTTTTCCTGGAAGTGACATCATGCTGTTACCAACAGCAATTGTTTTTCCTCATGTTACCAACAGCAATTGTTTTCTTCTACTAGCTGCTGTACCGCCAGTGGACACATGGCAATCTTATATATAAACAAGCCCTTAGCTACAGAACTGAAGGCCAACATTGTTAGTTCTATGGCTTTTTTAATAGGAAAAAAGATGAAGAAGAAGATATTGGATTTATATCCCGCCCTCCACTCTGAAGAGTCTCAGAGCGGCTCACAATCTCCTTTACCTTCCTCCCCCACAACAGACACCCTGTGAGGTGGGTGGGGCTGGAGAGGGCTCTTACAGCAGCTGCCCTTTTAAGGACAACCTCTGCCAGAGTTATGGCTGACCCAAGGCCATGCTAGCAGGTGCAAGTGGAGGAGTGGGGAATCAAACCCGGTTCTCCCAGATAAGAGTTCACACACTTAACCACTACACCAAACTAGCTCTCCTGGAAAGCCCAGCAGGAACTCATTTGCGTATTAGGCCACACCATCTTACACCAAGCCAGCCGGAGCTGCGTTCCTGTGCATTCCTGCTCAAAAAAACCCTGGTTATTTTTTCTGTGCAATGGACATAAAACAGCAAAAAACTGAGAGCAGGAATACCTTATCTCCACACCTAATCATGGGAAAGGTGCTTGAATGGAGGATGCACAGCCTCTAGGATTTGCTTCAGGGACTCATATAGTTTTGGTTGAGAGGCAGAAATGAGGCTTCTACAGCTCCCATTATGGCTTAGCCTGCAATCAACATGTGAGGCCAGCAGAAAGCATAGTTAATTGGGCTACAAAACCACTGAAGAAAAGGAAACAAGGAGTGTTAGGCAACAATCTCAAGAACACTTCGGGGGGCATGTTCTTTATTTCTTGGAGAACCATGCTTCTTTCAGTGCTTATGAAACTTTCTTGATTTTTCACCAGAAGCTAGCGACACTCTGAATGGCCACAAAAATTTAAAGGTCCAGACTAGGCTTGCTGCCCAGTAGTGTTCTCTTCCAGTCGTATATTGACTACTTCATGAAAGAGTACTGTTCGTATTAGTCCATCATACATTGACCTTCAGAGTATGTTTTAATTAGTATACCAGTGAAAGCATATTCAAGTTCTGCAAACTCATCTATAAGGGTATGGAGATCCTTTAGGGATACCAAGCATTTTGCACATACTTCCAAACCACCACCTTTTTGTGAAGAAGAAGAAATAAATTGGATTTATACCCCACCTTTCACTCTGAATCTCAAAGTCTCACAGTAGCCTTTACCTTCCTCCCCTATTAATGATTGGTAGCATACATAAATAAATCCGATCACCATCCTCCAAAATTAGGAAACAAACCTGTTGGAATTCTCCTTTACACGGACGATGCTGTCCTCTTGTCAAGAACACCCATAGGTCTCAGAAGAGTGCTGAAAGCCTTTGCTCAGCTCTGCCAGTCCAATAAGTTGGAGGTAAATCATTCTAAAACTAAAGTAATGGTGTTTGCCAAGAGAACACCGAGACCTCACAGCTGGTTTTTAGACAATATTCCAATAGAGCAAATTAAAAGCTTTAGTTACCAGGGGGTTATGTTCCAGACAAACAGTTCAAGAACGCATAATATGAATGCCATTAGTTTAAAGGCCAAAAGCAGTGCAGGGGCAATCCAGAAATGTTATTAGAACAAGGGGGGTAAATGTGTGATAGCCGCCCTCAAATTGTTCAAGGCAAAAACGCTCAGTCAGCTTACATTTGGTGCCCCTTTTAATATCACCACAATCCCCCCAAAATGGAAACTGTCCAAGCAAAATTTCTGAGATCAATTCTGCGGGTCTCTCCCAGCATTCCAAATGCTCTTATTAGAAATTATTATTATTATTATTATTAATTTTATTTATATCCCGCCCTCCCCGCCTAGGCAGGCTCAGGGAGGCTAACAAACATTCAATAAAACATGTTATAAGTACAGTAATTAAAATACATTAAGTGCATTAAACATATAGACACACTAAAATTATAAAACAGCATAAAATTTTTTAAAACAACACTAATCCAGCATCTATAATCTATAATATATCTATTCTATAGTTTAACAGCAGCAGAGGTGTTCCGGGCACTGTTACATATTTAAATAGTGGCAAGAGTCATTGAAGAATCACTTTATTGGATCCTCCGTTCAGTCATCCTCTATCAGCATTCTAAAAAAGCCTGCCTGAAGAGGATGGTCTTGCAGGCCCTGCGGAACTGGTCTAAGCTCTGCAGGGCCCGCACCTCCTCCGGGAGTTGATTCCACAGGCTGGGGGCTGCCATGGAGAAAGCCCGTGCCCGTGTGGTCTGTAATTTTGCCTCCCTTGGCCCAGGGACAGTCAGCTTGCTCTTCCCTGCTGACCTCAGTGCTCTTTGGGGCTCGTATGGGGAGAGACGGTCCTTCAGGTAGGCAGGTCCTCGACCATATAGGTCTTTAAAGGTAATGACCAGCACTTTGTAGCGAACCCGGTATGCAACTGGCAGCCAGTGCAGTTGACGCAGCCCCGGCTGTATATGCTCCCATTTCGGGAGTCCTAATAGCAGCCTGGCCGCTGCATTCTGCACTAGCTGCAGCTTCCAGGTTCGATACAAAGGCAGCCCCATGTAGAGGGCATTACAGTAGTCCAATCTTGAGGTGACCGTCGCATGGATCACTGTTGCTAGGTCCCGGCGCTCTAGGAAAGGGGCCAACTGCCTTGCCCGCTTCAGATGAAAAAATGCTGACTTGGCAGTGGCAGCTACCTGGGCCTCCATCGATAATGAAGGCTCCAGTAAAACTCCCAGGCTCTTGACCTGGCGCGCCGCTTTCAACGGCACGCCATCAAAAACCGGGAGTGGTATTTCCCCTCCCAGAGCACCGCGGCCCACGCAAAGGACCTCTGTCTTCGTCGGATTCAGCTTCAGCCCACTCTGCCTATGAATTGGGCATGGTCCCAGTAGAGGCAAGGCTCTGGATATTGGCCATCCAATACCATCCAATTTTTTATCCCAAAGGACTGACAGGCTTAATCCTTCAAGATATTATAGAGCCCCCATGGCTGAAAGACTTCCCTTTTATGGCCTATCAATTCAATACCTTAGCAATCTGGCATAAAGAATATCAGATACTGTCAGACAAACTGACTTAATAACTCACAAAAATGGTGCACCTTTATAGAGCCATTTCATAGGTTATCTCCCATGCCATATTTGTTTCACCTAGAAAACCATGAATACAGAAGAATATTCTCCCTTATGATGTGGGACACCCTCCTTTCGGCAGTTACGGATAGATACAGGAAAATCCTCTATGAAGCTCATATATGCCCTCGCTGTAATAATGGCATAGAGTCATTAGTTCATGTCTTTTATGAAAGCAAGGTGAACACTAAGCATAGGGAATCCCTCCTGTCTTCCATGATTACTCCCCCTACTAGCAGTCAAAAAATATGCCAAATTAAAGAACTCCTGGAGGGAAAATATCATGCAGTTACTCTTAAAATAGCTAAATTTGGTTGGTTCATCTTTAGGACGAGAAAATTACTAGTAGCTTAAAATGCTGGAGTCCATTTATTTTAATGGCCATTTCTCAATATTTTTCAATTTTAATAATGTTATAATACTTTTATTATGTTTTTACAGATAGTTCTTATGGATATGTATAGTTATCCCTTTTGTTGAAGATGTTGGCTTTTGCCGTAAATAAAATCTATTATTATATACCTTCCTCCCGCACAACAGACACCCTGTGAGGTAGGTGGGGCTGTGAGAGCTTTCAAGGACAGCTCTAGGAAAGTTATGGCTGACCCAAGGCCATTCCAGCAGCTGCAAGTGAAGGAATAGGGAAGTATTATGCATGATTTTTATCAGTGTAAAAGGTGTCTCAGCCCTCATTTTGGCTGTTATGTATTTAAGAGGTAGAAGGGTCCAACCAAAGTTATATTTGTTTGTTTAGGATATTTCTATGTGTCTCTTTGGATTCCTGAGATAGCAATTAAAAACATTACAATATTTTTAAAAAGCTATTAAAATAGAGTTGCCAACTTCACTTTGGGAAATTCCTAGAGTTTTGAAGGTAGAGCATGGGGAAAATGGTGTTTAGGGAAGGGAGGGACCTCAATGAGTTATAATGCCATTGAGTTCAGATTCCAAAACAGCCATTTCTCCTGGGGAACATCTTTGGAGTCTGGAGATCAATTATAATTCCAGAAGATATCCAGGCCCCACCTGGAAATTGGCAACTGTACATTAACACAAACTACTATCAATCTATCAACCTTTAATGGCATGTAAAAACAGGTTAAAAGAACAATGGGTTGAAAAACAGAAAATACTGGACATCAGGATTAAAGCACATTTACATAAGATCACAGTTAAATGGGACAACAAAACTGTTCCTTGTCTTGACGAATCATTTTGACCCAGTACAGAAATAAGGCAGTGTTTACAGTTATGTCAGGAGTAACATCCTTCAAAAGAAACTGGACCTTATCTGGATCAGCCAGACCCATCTTATTTAAAAGAATAGGATCCAAAAATCGACCATGAATACTTAGATAAAAAGGACAATACAGAAGAATATGTGAAATGGTTTCAATAGATCCAGACTTACATGGACATAGTCTGGCCGGGTAGGGTATGTTGTGATATCTACCATATAAAACTGCTGATGGCATAACATCAAATCTTGCCAATGAAAAGGCCCTACGCTGTTGATGACTTTGCAAAGAATAGAGATAGGAAGCCATATGGCCAACATCAAACGAGAGCCCTAGACTCACGGGAGAACAAGTTTTATTAGCGGCGCTGTGGAGATTTTGTAATTCAATATCCAGAATTCTGACTTTAATCATACGAAATGCCTCTGTTTGTGAGAGCATGGATAATGACTCTAAAGATAAACCAACAGTGCTAATCTTTTTCTCAATGGAGTCTAGCCAATTAGAGTAACTAGATTCTGAGAGCATTTGAAAGATAAGACTGGAAGGATCGAAGTTATAGTGTATTCGCAACCAATATTTAACAGTTAAGAGCCATGCCCTAGTTTCAAGTGGGACCTGCCCCGATTCTAGGCATAGGGCTGCATAAGGCACACAACATGGCATTCCCAAAATTTTATGAAGAAATTTGGCTTGGATGCATTCCAAGGAATAATCAAACGCACCAATCCATAACGGCATACCATATAGTAGTTGCGCACATGTTTTGGCCTTAAAAACTTTCAGAGCAGCCGGCACAAATTGATTTCCCTTATTGTAGAAGAAACGACAGAGAGCCTGGGCACTGGCCTTAGCCATATTAGTTGCAGACCTTCGCTGAACAGTCCAAGATGCATTGTATTGGAAATGAATACCTAGATACTTAAAGTGTCTAACCTGCTCTATTCTATTTCCATTAAAGTCCCATTTGAATAATTTCCAAGTTCTTGAGAAGACAAGAATTTTGGTTTTTTCAAAGTTAAGTTGGAGCTTATTAGATTCAAAATACTCAAACTACTAGACATAAGCAGGATAAAAGCTGTCATATAACAGAATTAGACTACTGAAAAGGTGCTAGGATAAACCCCCTAACCTGGATAAATATTTGTGGTTTTGCCTCATGTCTAAAAGACACTAAAGTAAAGGTCAGGTAAGCCTCAAAGGAGAAATTGAACATATGAACATATGAAGGTGCCTTATACTGAATCAGACCCTCAGTCCATCAAAGTCAGTATTGTCTACTCAGACTGGCAGCAGCTCTCCAGGGTCTCAAGCTGAAGTTTTTCATTCCTATTTGCCTGGACCCTTTTTAGTTGGAGATGCCAGGGATTGAAAGCATTCCAAGGGTGAGGTGCCACCACAGGTTAATCATAACTTGTTCCATAAAATTAGAAGAAATTGGAAACCATTAACTCATATTTTATTATCAACATACCTTAACTGGCAACATTAAAGCATGGAAGGAAATTGGAATTTGGTAATTAAATGTGCTGTGTCCAAGAAGAAACTAGCAAACACTGCACTTGGAAGTCATCTAAAAATATAGCCACATTGACTTGATTTCCCAGTAATTTTATAACTGTGTACAACACATTGGAAACTTCTACTGGCAGCCATAAAGAAGAGACTTGGGCACTCTCATTCCTCTTTTAAATGAGTTCAGGTCCCAACTTAATACATCTTAAGTTTCCAGGTTTCCTTTTCCAAATTGGCATATTACTTAATTTAAGAATATCCACTACCATTTTAGTCTGGGGTGGCTATGTCTGGCTCTCCAAAACACCTTTACAGTCCTTGAAGATGCTCTGATTTTTGTTCCTGTTGGACTAAAGAGGCCAAGAGGCCAGTGCTGACTGCAAAGTCAAGACAAAAGAGTAGTCCTGAATATTCAGAGCTCTGGATACCATTTTCTTATTACTAGATTGTGTACTTTGGAAAGTAAAAATAATGTATTGCACCTGTCACAAAACTGTACTGAGTAAAGCTCACAGCATACAATAACACTGCCGGAGGAGGATATTAATGTAGCCCCCATAGGCAAAGAGGGTATTATTTTAGAGCGCTGTTGTTATCTATCTACAGAGAAAGATAATCATGGCTTATCTCCCAGTCCCACTGTCTCAGCACATAGGAGAAACCATTCTGCATTTTGTAGCATTTATTCTGGCTTCCCATCCCTGAGGAGTTTGAATGAAATTAAACCCATACAGCCTTAAGCCTCACAGATCATCCACCTACCCACTTCTGAAATTTAAAAGCCATATTTCATGATGTTAATTTTTATAGCACGGACTCATGTTTGGTCCATCAGCAATCCCATGAGTTACAGGCAGAGAAAATTGGTGGCTTGGATGTAATCTTGCTGCTGTTTTATAGTACATTCCACTAGATCAATGGAGTGTAGAAATATTGATTGAGAAACCTTGCCAAGCTGAAAAGCAGTTCCAGCTGCCAGATGTGTCATCCAGAAGAAGGGCTTATCAAACTTCCCTCACTTTGTCATTTACTCTTTGTGCCCTTATTTGCAAGGACTCTGGCAGCAGCCTCCAAGTGGGGTTTAATTACACCACCTCCCACTTCATCTCTAAACCATGAACTGACCCATTGACCTTTCCTCTCCCCATCACTCCCTATTTAAAATTCTTTGTTTAGTGGAGAAAGTAGAAGGACAAGGAAAAACCTCAAAGTGAATGTGTAGCCCTGTCTTATGCGTGGGTACAAAGAAAGAAGGTGAGGTTTTATTGGTGTGACATTAGGGACATGTTTTTCTTTTTTATAATACAAAATACTTTATTTTTACCTTTGTTCTGAACTGCTCTGAATTTATTTCAATATTTCAAAATGCACAGGATTCTGTCTGCAAGGCTAGGATTTTTTCATGGGTATACCATCAAAAGGGAGGCGGGCTAACTTGCATTTGCATACAAGTTACATTTATTTCCAATAATAGTTGTGTGTGTGTATAACATGTTTAGGGGTGATCATGTTACATTGCAAGACATATTCTTTTCAAGTAAATATGGTATATTTTTCCTTAACAGCACTAAAAGCAGCATGACAGGCATTTCTGAAAGTCAGTGTGATGTACCTACAGCAGTAGTGTCAAACATATAACCTTTGGGCCACAAGCAGCCCTGCTGGGGCTCTTATCTGGCCTGTGAGCAACTGGTGAGAGGGAGGGAAGGCAGGTGGCTGCAGGGGAAGGAGTGGTGGTGGTGCAAGCAAATGCTTTGGAAGTCTCTGCATGTGAAAATGAACAACTGGCAAGTTCATGCTCAGTGGGCACATAGAAAGGTGTGAGCCCCAAAGGCCTGTCCATGGGCAGCCCAATCCAGACATAAGGGGTGGCCGGCCGTGGCTTAGCTGCCGCGCTGCTAGTAGACTTCCTGAGGACTTTGGCATGCTGGAGCATGGGGAGGGGAGAGATGTAGCTTGCCATGAGGGAGACAGTCGCCATGGCAATGCTGCTGGAGGAGGTACAAGGGAGACGGAGGCAGCCGGAGGGGAGGGCCAGCCCACCCCCCCATTAGCCAATCCTGGCCGCAGCTCATGACAGTCAGGGATGGGGAGAGGAGGCCCCAGAGAGGTTGACAGTCATCCCCAACCCACCCCCAAACAGAGAACGGAGCCAATGATGGGCAGACAATCACAGGCAAAGGAGAGATGTCCCACCAACACAGGGAGGGAACAGAAGTGAGGCTGGGCATGAGCGCACAAGAAGCCTGGCTTGGTGATGAGGTGGGGGTGGGGGCGAGACAGGCCCGCATGGGACCACGAAGAAGCTGTCAATCTTCTCACACCCTCCTGCTGTCAGAGACTCTGCCAAAGGCAGACAGACAAGCAGGAAGTACCAAGTTCAGGAGTTCGCTGTCATAGACAGAGGCTGGAATGTGTGGGAGTGAGCAGCCCAGCAGCAGACACCCCCCCACCCAGAGACCCTCCTGTGTTGCCCTGATGTCCCCTGCCATGTGCACGGAACACCTCGCCCGGGGGCCGCGGAACTCAGAGTGCGAGTGCATCAGCTGCAGAACTTTGAGTCCACCTCATCAGCCCCCCCTTAGTGCCCTGCGCACAACAGCCCTGTGAGGTCAGGTAGGCTGTCAGCCTGGGCAGGCCGAGGGGCAGCACTTCCCTCCCCGTCCAGCCACGTGGGGGGCAGCGTGGCGGCTCATAGACCGCCCCCCTCAAAACCAAGGCCGCGGTCAGACGTACATTTTTATCCGACACAGCAGCACATGCTCTTCGGATTGAAAGTGCACGTCCACATGACAACATCTGGGAGTAGTCGGTGAGTTGTGGGTATCCCGTCATGCTGCGACTTACTGTCGGACTTTTTTGATAGTGGATAAAATCCGGTTCTAAATGCTTGACAACGGGCCAAAGACAGATTTCCCCTGTCTGATCATGCCAGCATTAGCGAGTCGTCTCAACTTGCATCCCAGATCAGCGCCATTTTTTTTAAATCTTAGCGATACACGCATAACCGCAAAAGGATCAGCAAAAGGCAAAAGGGCTCCTGGGTGCTTTAAGCACCACAACAGATGAATTCCGAGCAACTGCAAATGTTTCTTTTTAATTTTGTGGGGTTGAATTTTGTGACATAATCATTGTTTAGTCCGTATTTCTAGAAAATAGTTCCTGAGGTTGAGCCAATCAGCGGCATTGTTTATGCACATGCGCAAAGGCCGGGCCATCTGATTAGTCAACGACGGGACAGGCACTCGGCAAGGTGGAGGACGGGACAGGCACTCGGCAAAACAGGAACGCCTTGCTGATGGATTTGATGGTGCGTCTGACCGCGGCCCAAGTCTGCCCACCCTCCCAGGCATTCCCTTGGAGAGACCATTGACGGGGGGGGGGGTTACCCAGGGAATGTGCAGCAGAAGCCAAGCAGGAGGGACAACAAAGAGCACAGCTCAGACTTTATTTTTCTAGAACAGAGTGCAACAGTCTCACTGGAGCACTCTGGGCAGTCTCACCATGGGCGGGGCTCCATTCCGAACAGCGGGCAGAAACAACTGAGGGAGTGGGGGGGGGCAATGGAGTGGCACACGTGGAAGCCTCTGTGTTTGAGTCCCACCTGCAAAACGGAGGTAGAGATCAAGAGCACCTTTAGAGGCGGTGGCTGGAAGAGCAGACTGCGTTTCAGCTGGGCGCTCTCTTAAAGGAACAGTCTCTGATCCACCTCCCTGCAACGGGGCAGCTGACATACACACACCTGCCTAAGCTGTGCCCCCAACTCCACCCCCTCCTCTGCCTGAACGCTGCGCTCTGCCTCACTTCCACCCATGCTCAGGCACAGCCCTCAGGCGCCACTGCTCTCGGGCAGAGCAGCGCTCGGGCAGCCCTCCGCCCACGTAACTCCCCCCCGCTGTGGCAGCACCAGTCATATGTGAATGCAAACCCTTCCTGCATCCACGTAGCAGCTCGTCTGCTCCCAAAAGACTTTCCGCTCCCCCTCTCTGGATTGTACTGTAAAGGTCACAGTATACAAGGAAGAGAGGGAGGGAGGGAAGGAGGGAGGAGGAGGAGGAGAAGAAGAGCAGTAGCACATGGGGCAAAAGTTTGTTCAACTAGATGAAAAGTTTCTTTCTTTCCCATCTGCCTTGCCACAAACATTCCCAAATTCTTAAGGGAAGAATGCACATGCTTCATGAGCAAATCTTGCAGTTCTCCAAATATCCCCCCTCTGCTTCCTGAGGGAGAACATACACACACATGCACCTGGAGCGAAGAGTGGCAACTGCTTCAAACTTGCTATAGTCAGCTGTACAAAGTCTAGTGCATGGAGAAAAGAGAAGTGAATGGAAAGTGTGTGTGGGGGGGGTGAGAATGAGATGCCAATATAGGATACAAAGAAACAGGAAGGAGCTGTAGCTTCTTTCCTATTGTATCTGAGGTGCCTTATGCAAATATAGCTGGGGGGTGGGGAGGAAGAAGGGAGAAGCTGAGGCATGAGAAAGAGGGGTTTAAAAGTGGCAGGGGGATAGTGAAGAAATGGGGCAGAGGGAGGCTGAAAACAAATGAACAGGAGAGTTGAAAGTGGATGACAAAATGCAAAATGATAAATTCACCCACTGGAAACAACCAGGCAGTGTCAGCTAAGGGTTTCTCCCCACTGCAGCAAGTGGGTGAGCAAGCCTGCCTGCCTGTCGCTACCTTAACTCACTCACTTATACTGTCTCTCTCTTTCTCTCTGTAACTTCTGTTAATTTTTGCTGTTAATTGGGTTTGACAGTATCCTTTATAAAGTTTATATGCCCCGTGGTGCAGAATGGTAAAGCTGCAGTACTGCAGTCGGAGCCCTCTGCTCACAACCTGAGTTCAATCCCAGCGGAAGCTGGTTCAGGTA
This sequence comes from Heteronotia binoei, assembly GCF_032191835.1. Taxonomy (NCBI): domain Eukaryota; kingdom Metazoa; phylum Chordata; class Lepidosauria; order Squamata; family Gekkonidae; genus Heteronotia; species Heteronotia binoei. Next base: position 69,764,614 of record NC_083228.1, on the reverse strand, counting down.
GCCAGCTCAGGTTGACTCAGCCTTCCATCCTTCTGAGGTCGGTAAAATGAATACCCAGCTTGCAGGGGGGGAAGTGATGACTGGAGAAGGCAATGGCAAAGCACCCTGTAAAAAGTCTGCTGTGAAAACGCTGTGAAAGCAACGTCACCCCAGAATCGAAAATGACTGGTGCTTGCACAGGAGACTACCTTTACGTTTTTAGTTGGCATTACATGTCATAGCACACATGACCAGGCCTGTCAAAGTGAAATTTAAGTCAGACCCAGCCCTATGAGTTCAACACCTCTGGCTGAGAGTGTTGGACTAGGGTTATGGAAGATTACATAGGTTCAAATCCCTATTTTAGCAAGAAACCTGCAGGGTGATCTTTGGCCAATCATACTCTCTCATTCTCACTTACTTTACAGGGTTGTTGTGAGGATACCATGGACAAGGGAGAGTCTTGTATGCTGTTCTACATTCCCTAGTAGAAACAGGTGGTGTAAAAATACACAAGATCAGATGTTGTTTGTTGCTGTTGTTATTCAGCAATGAATACTGGAGTGGTGAAGAATTAATACTTCCTTTTTTAGCCTGACAACTGTCAACTATATCCCCTCCCTTGGCAGCTGTTTTTAAAAACCAAATAATTCGACTGAGATTCCTGATTGTTGGGATAAAACTCTGATACTGAACTGGAGCCGCACAAACAAAGGCATAAAGAACAATCAATTTAAAAAATCTTGAAAAACAGGATTAATGAAACCAATATGAGTAATGTTTTTCATCTAAACTTCCTTAACTTTTTTTTGACGCTCGCTTGAGACAAAGAGGCTTGGTAAATAATTTTATCTGGCTTGGTAAATAATTTTATCACAATCTTTTAGAAATTATGAAATAAAAAGTATATCTGTCAAGAAAACTTACTTGTATGCCCTTCGTTCTGGCAGAAATCAGTATTTCTTTAAAAATCACACGTTTTAAGGCAATATTAAAGTGGATTTTCCTCATTTCTACTTTGATATTTTATTGGCATTGTGCATCTCCATATACAAACTGGTTGGATGGCAGAAATCCTTAGGAAGAACCTAAGTTTTTGATACATCTGAATTGTAATATAGGCCTTGTCCAGGTCACCAGCCTCTTTCTTCACACCTTTCTATTCTGGGATGGAATATATCCAAGATCATTTTCTTTGGAGGAAATTTTGGAGACTTCAATATTGCCTCCCAAGGCTATGCATACTTACGCATTTCTATGCACAGCAAAGTTCTTCAAAGAGAAGACTCACCATTCAAAGAACACATATAGCCCAGTGAGTCTTCTATTTTCCATTACAATAAGTAGTAACCCATCTCTTTAGATACCACAAAGCACTGCTACTATGATAAGATTCACATATTGCTCTTTGCCTCTGAAACAACTACATATATTTTTGTGCATTAATTTTTTTTTTCATTCAGGGGGTATTATAATGAAAAACTCCTCCCACACTCAGAGTCAGTCTCCAACAGGGCAGAGCAAGTTTCTGTTTGCTTTTTGAATGTCCATTTACTGTTACAGCAGCAAGGTCAGTTTCTTCTTTTTTTGTATTTTTATGAGCATGTGTGTATGATATGTGAGTGTGTGTGTGCCTGGAAGTCATGGCGACTTCTGATGACTGAGCCCTTCTGGGGACCTGCAGGATATTCAAGGATGTGGCTGAATAAAGCCTGACCCCACCTTTCAGCTTCTGGTATTCCAAGGAAGTCACTCATCCATGTACTTGCCAGAGTCAACCGTTTAGCTTCTGAGACCTGACAAGATCAGGCCTGCCAGGTCAGGGCAGCATCAAGGCCAGTTTCAAGAGATCTGCAATCAGTGACTTTATAGAACACTTCTAAAATGAAGTTGAAAATAAATCCATTAGCAAATTATAAAGACATCCTTTCAGTGGCAAGCAACAAATATGGGCTTTCTGTTTTCAGTGATGCCATGAAAGAAGACAATGCCTCATTTCCCCAAAAATATTTTCCATGCATATTCGAGAATCCTGTAACAAAAAACAATTACTTGTAGCTTTTTTGTCTCTTGCTTGATGATATTATATCTAGCCAAACAGATGTTGGCAGAAATGTTAGTAGATTTTCGAATGAGATACTCAATCTTTGAATAACGCTGTAAAAACTATGACTACTTTTCATTCAATGTTCCATGTTACTCAGCATGGGGAAAATATCTGATTTCCGTAACATTGGAGCATTCAAAGGTATTGTTAGCAGAAAAAGAACACCTTTTAAAAGGTTTTAATGTCACTGTAACTGATTGAAAAGTCTTACTTGTAGATCATATTTTATGTTTCTCTCTTCTTGCCGGTGAGATTTTATTATTTTTAATTACATAAATGTGTTATGGAAATATATCAAGCTAGCTTAACATGTTCAGTATTGTTGATCAAATGGCATCAAACAGCAGAATCGAGGATGATGTTTACATGACAAATTCCTGCACTGCCAGTTCAGCATGAAATGAACCTGTGAGAATGTGGTAGATTACAGCAGGGGATCGTATACGGTGATAGCACTTCTCCTGCTTCTAAGATAAGCAGTTATATATGCCCCATATCCAGCAGTATGTACACAGGAAGGAACACTGCAGTTCATACTGCATGAAGAAAAGGATCGATGCAATTCATACTGCATAAAAAAAGGGACAGGGGTCTCATACAGAGTCTTCTCTGGGTTAGTAAGAGGCAGAATGGGAGTAAAGAAAGCACAGTATGATCTTGTCTAATCTTGGAAGCTAAGCAGGGTCAGTACATGGAAGGGAGACCACCAAGGAAGACTCTGCAGAGGAAGGCAACAACAAACCACCTCTACTTCTCACTTGCCTTGAAAGCCCCTTGCTGGGGTTGCCAAAACTTGGCTGTGACTTGGCCGCACTTTATACACATACCCAAGAGGCAGGCAACCTCATGCCTCTGGCATGAACACTGGAAACCTGGCTTTTTTAAGCATCCCTGTCAAGTGCTAGAAAAAAGTTGAGAATTTTGTAAGCGCTAAAAATGGACAATCATACATTCTCCAGTCTGTACATGATAAGGCTGCTCTACTCTTCTTACCAATTCCCCCAAGCAAAAAAACAACAATAACACACACACACACAAAACAAAAACATATTTATAAAGGAGGTACACCGGAGCCTTTCCCCACCATCTGGCATTTACACACATCACAAGAGTAAAGGTTGTTGCTTGGGAGTAGAGTCACCAGGCATGGCATGGCAACCATCAGGAAATGGAGAAGGCAGGGACTTCTGTTTGAGGACGATTAGTGTCCCTAGTGCAATAATGTTGCTTCTGACAATGGCATGACCTGGAAGTAACACCATTGCACCAACAGTGACACTTTAGCATTTGCCCAGATTTCTGTTATTTAAACCAAAGAGTGTCACCTGGCACAATTATCTCACTTCTAGATCATACCAGAAGCAACACCAGGGACATTTTACTCAGTGTTATTCAAGTCAAGTTGATTGACTTGACTTGACTTGACCACCAGGGACACTGATTGCACATTCCCGTTTTTGCCTGGGAATTTCCTCCTGTTGCACAGTTGAATGGTGGCAGACAATGAGTGCTGGAGGCAAGAGATCTCCCTCCTCCAGTGGAAAGTTGGTAACCCTACCCAGGAGGTGCAGGGAATGTCAGGGAAGACTGGGTATCAGTACAAGGCAGGTGTGAGACCCAGTTCAAATTTGGCCCAGATTGAAAGGTTTGAGGGTTGAACAAAAAAAATGATGAATTTAGACTTTTCAGTGGGGACTGTCCCCCTCCAATACACCAGTACCACTAGTTCAGGGGGCCACATAGTTTCCTTTCATTAATGAAATGAGCAAGGAGGCCAGAAACATAGAAAGGAAAAAGAGGCGGCAGTGCCAATGTTCCTTTGTTGGGGGAGCAGTGGTAGTAGTGAGCAGAAAAAATGAGGCATATTAGCAGTGAGACAGCACAGCCAGATAGATTAGACTACTCAGTCCCCATCCATAGTGACTGGCTACAAGAAACATGGACAGTCTGGCTACAATTACAAGTGTACAATATAACAGGTTATAGGACTATTATTTAATTTATTTTTTTAGATTTATATCTTGCCCTATCCCACAAGTGGGCTTTATCACTGAATATTCAAGTGGAAGGGAACTCACTGCACAACAGGAGAATGGTAGACTCCACAGCTTTCACCACAATGTACAATGAGGCCCCTTTGCCCTTCTTTAGGACCATCAGTGAAATCTGAATCCTAAATTTCACCAGAATGAAAAACCATTTCAGAACGCTGATTGTGGTGAATATGTATACTTCTTGAAACTGTTCATAGCTATCCAGCCTTTAGATTTAGTGAGTATATATGAGAACTGCTGAAGAGAGGGATTTATGAAGCTAGTCTATGTTGTTCTGAGTATTTGACACCTGTCTGCTACTAAACAACAAAGCCTTTCTATTCAAAGCAGAGCAAAGTACCTCTAGTTTAATTCACGCACTCATTTAAAGTTGCAAAATGAGCTGTAAATTATAGTCTCTAATCCTGAATTTCAAGCATGCTGAATATTTACTTCTTTATGGCAACATAATATTTTTTAAAGTGTGGCACAAATCTCTTCAGTATTCTATTTGTTTATGAAGAATTTAAATCTTAATCTAAACAATGGGATTTTGCAATTGTTGTCATGAAAGTGAGTGTTTTCCAGAAGAGAAAAAAATATTATTGTAGTTACCACCAAAAGAGTGATCCTATAGAAAGAGCTCGGAAGTATGTGAGTTCATCACCTAAAAGTATAATATTTTCAAACAGCATCACACACCCGTTTTTGAACTATTATCCATCAGAGACTGACACTGAAAATCTAAAGATCATAGACCATACAGCAGATAATGACTTGACCATCTCCATAACTTACCTACCTATCTATCAATCTAGAACATTTTTATCCCAACTTCCTCCAAGGAGTTCAAGATGGCATGCATGATGTATGCTTACATATGCCCATTTTATCTTCACAATAACCTCACAGGTAAATAATAAGTTTAATGCTGATAAAGTAGATAGAATGGATTGGTAAAAATATGGTTCTTGTTTGAGATTGCAAAGGTTTCCTCCCAAACCATCCCAACTTATCTGTGCAATCATTAAACACAACACCAAGTTGCTCTGAGCATCTTTTAATGATGCCTAAGAGGAAATAAGGTAGTTTTACTTAGATGCATCAGTATAAAGCTAAGAGCTAACCTTTAGCACCCCTGCAGTTTACCAGTTTCTTTTGCAGCTGTGAAATGGGGCTAACAGTGCTTCCTACCTGCCTCACATGTGGTAACAAGGGATTGAATTATTTACTGCATGCAACACTTTGAAGATGAAATTGTAATATAGATGCCAAGAAGATTTATCATCATGGGGCTGTAGGGAAGAAAATCTTGTCTTTGAACACGGCTGTAGTTGATCAGAGTAGACTTTGAAAGAAAACAAAAAAGTGAACGTGAGATAGAAAATAAGAGAGAAATGTGAAATAGGAAATAGGTTTGAATAATTAAAGTGGGCCCCAGTACAAGTACTTTTCTTTATGATTTTTTTGGGGGGGAGAACCACATATAGAAAGACATAAATAAAAGGGATTACATGAGATGAAGCCATTCTAAGGAACAACTTCAAAGTCTGGGTTCTGCCACCCCTCTGTGTCTAATACCAGATAAATGCCATTACTTGCCTTTTCTTCATGGAGGTCAAACATATTTATATCTTGGTCTGATGCAAGACCAATCAGAACTTGCTCTTTGTTTGATGGCACTGATTGCCAAGTAACCATGCACAGAATTGCCATCCTAGACTGTCTTCATCTATTTGTGATGAATGAGGCAGATAGACATATTTTTACAGATTCCTAAACAAAACTTTATAATTTTTCTTAAGTATGGACTGCATTGAAGAAAGCACTACTTTATTAAATGGGTCTTACTCCCATTTTGTAGCCCAAAGCTCTTCTCTCTTTCTCTTGGTTTAGGGTTTTTTTTAAGACTAAAAGCTAAAAGCCAATTTGTTTGTTTGCTTCATTAATACCCCATGTTTCTCTGATGTGAGAACCTCAAAACAGCTTATATCATCCTCTTTCATTTTATCATCACAATAACCCTGTGAGGTAGGTTGGGCTGAGAATGTGTCAATGGCCAAAGATCACCCAGTAGGGTTGCCAGCTTTCTGCAAGAAACACCCGGAAGCATTCAGCAGTAGAGCCAGGGATGATGGTACAGATGCCATAGGAACAACTACTGAGAAACTATGTTCAATATCACTACAAGATCATGCAAATAATATTTATACAATATCAACATAACATAACAAACAAATGACAAGTATCAAAAGTCCAAAAGGCTCAGTTATAAACAATGTCCTTGAAATGCGGCAGAAAATCTTCTTCCAGGTATTTTGCTGGCAATATTCCCAAATTAAATGTAATCTGATGTATTGAAGCCTCCTGAAATACACAATGCAATTTCTGGATGCCTTCGTGGGTTTCAGAGTGTAGCCCTTCACCAAGCAGTCTTATTCCACTTAAGAATAATTCTGTTGGTCTAATTATTCACACTCAAGCAAGAATTTTTTTTCTTTTTGGGATCCCAATTAACACCTTCTCACAGCCATGCAGCTTCACAAAATTCAAGCTTGGGTAGCTTCCCTCTTATCTAAGAAAACCATGCAAGTTCCCAGAAGTGATGTCAGAGTCACTGCAATGCTCTAGGATCTTCCCTAATCTCTATGGTCAAAAGCACTGATATTTCAGGAAGTTTCTAGAGTATCATAGATGCCATGACATTGGCCTCCCCCGCCCCCAATTTTTCTCCTGATGCTCCATCAAGTGAACACTGGGGATGAGGAAGCAGGAGGTTGCCCACTGCCAGTGAGTCACTAGCAAGTTTATCAGCCAGCAAGCTTTGGGAATGTTATAACTAAAATCACAGAATTGTTAACATCTAAGCAGGCATGATTGTGGCTTGTTGGAAAATTACTAGGGAAATTCAGAAATTTCAAAATGAAATTGAGCTGTCCCCTACAAAAGCAGCTTTTGTCTGAACAGAACAGACAAGCTACCAACGAACTGAGAGAAAACAAAGGTAACTGACTGTGCTTTTACTAATATCCCAGTGACTACAATCTTGGGGTGATAAGAGGCTTCAGGATAGCATCTATGGTCACAGATCCTTCACACAGCCAAGCTTTTGAGAATACAGAAAGAGGGCACATCCAGGTCTCTATGAACCATCAACATTGCTTTGATTATATCATAATTAGTAATAACTATAAATCAAATAGACTATGGAACAAATCTTTCCATCAGATCTCATTAAGTTGCATCATTTGACATGAGCTGAAAAATGCAATAAATTTAGTTTAAAGTTGGAGGATGGGGGGGAGAAAATGACAGTATTCAAATATTAATGAAGAGATGAATTTCTTTTCTTTACACCATGTGTCTCACCACATATCAGTCCAAGTGCACTGTGACTGTTCCTCATGAAAGATATCACACCCTCTAAAGTAATTTCTCTGGGGAACAATTATTGAAGAAAGGCTATCACCTATATTTAATTAAAGTTACAGAGCCAACTGTAATTAAAGCTAATTGAGACCTCACAGCTATAAAGAACTACATTCTCAACAGTGATAAGAGAAAGGAAAGGAACCCAGTAGTGGCCCATTAAATATGACCTTGAATAGTGTGCAAGTGTGGGTGACTCTCTCCAAGTGGTGCCATGGAATGGAGAACAGCTGTGTGCTGTGGCAATAAGATTTGAAACTATGGATACTAGTGATGCGATGTAATTAGTTTAGAATGCCTATGATCTGCAAATTTGAAATGCTAAATTTAAATGAATCAAAGCAACCTAATTGAATGAACTTCTCCCTTAGAAGCTCAATATGTGGAAAGAAGTAGCTAAATCATAGAAGAAAACAATACTACCTGGTAAATACTAAAGGACAGGACATTTTTCTCCAGGGCAGTTGGCAACTCTATTTCCAACTTGAAGAATGGGACTAATCTAGTCCTGTACTCAATGCCCTAGTTAATAATAATACTTTTTTATAATACTTTTTATTTGTATCCCGCCCTCCCCGCCAGGGCAGGCTCAGGGCGGCTCACAACATACGAATATAATATACAATAAAACCATACATAGTGATTACAATTATAATTATAAAATCATCATTAAATCAATTTACAAGATGTATTAAAATTAACATTGTGGTGCTATAACTTAGGTCTTTAGTAAAATTCAGTGGCTAAAAACATGTCCAGTGGGACTTTCTTGGCTCGGTATTAGGTGAAGGCTATTTTGAAGAGGTAGGTCTTACAGGCCCTGCGGAATTGGTCTAAGCATCGTAGGGCCCATACCTTCTCCAGGAGTTGATTCCACAGCAGTGGAGCTGCAATGGAGAAGGCCCGATCCCGAGTGGTCTTTAATCTGGCCTCCCTTGGCCCAGGGATATTCAGCTGGTTCTTTCCAGCTGACCTCAGCGCTCTCTGGGGCTCATATGGGGAGAGACGGTCCCTCAAGTAGGCAGGTCCTGGGCCATATAGGGCTTTAAAGGTGATAACCAGCACTTTGTAAGGGACTCGGTACACCACTGGCAGCCAGTGCAGTCTGCGCAGCCCCGGCTGTATGTGCTCCCATCTTGGGAGTCCCAACAGCAGCCTAGCCGCCGCGTTCTGCACCAGCTGCAGCCGCCGAGTTCAGCACAAGGGCAGCCCCATGTAGAGGGCGTTGCAGTAGTCCAGTCTCGAGGTGACCATAGCATGGATCACCATTGTTAGGTCCCGGCGTTCCAGGAAGGGGGCCAGCTGCTTCGCCCGTCGAAGGTGAAAGAACGCGGACCTGGCAGTGGCCGCTATCTGTACCTCCATTGATAATGAAGGCTCCAGAAGAACCCCCAAGCTCTTGACCCTATGGGCCGTTTTCAGCAGCACACCGTCAAAAACCGGCAAGGGGATTTCCCTTCCCGGAGCACCGCGGCCCAAGCAAAGGACCTCTGTCTTCATTGGATTCAACTTCAGCCCACTCAGCCTGAGCCAACCTGCCACGGCCTGCAATGCTAGGTCCAGGTTTTCTGGGACGCAGTCAGGTCGGCCGTCCATTAGTAGATAGAGCTGGGTGTCATCTGCGTATTGGAGGCACCCAAGCCCAAATCTCCGAGCAATCTGGGCAAGGGGGCGCATGTAGATGTTAAACAACATCAGAGCGAGAACTGCCCCTTGTGGCACCCTGCACACTAGTGGGTGCATCCGGGACAGCTCTCCCCCAATTGCCACCCTTTGTCCCCGTCCATCAAGGAAGGAGGAAAGCCACTGTAAGGTCGACCCTTTAATCCCTGCGTCGGCGAGCCGGCGGGCCAGTAGCCAATGGTCGACAGTGTCGAACGCAGCCGACAGGTCTAACAGCATCAGCACCGCCAGTTACTGTGAAGGTGTGTGTATATGCAAACACAAACACACAGAGTGATTAATGAAGAAACATTTCAAATATAAGAACTAGACTACTATCAAATATACTGGTATATTGGAGCGTCTTTAAAACACAATTTGTTGTACAAACCCTAGTTAATTTACATAACTCATCTTCTAAACCTACACTAGACTGCTTCCTGTCTCCTCTCCCACATTCAAGCAGAATCCTCAAATTCAGTGGTGAACTGGCCATTAAGGCCACCAGGAAAAAACTCAGTGGGCTGATAGTATGGGACCATCCAGTCTGGTGATAACTGCCCACTTGGGCTATTATGCCCCAAAGAAGAGGATGGATGCAATCTGCCACAAGGAGAGGCTCATGGCCTCACCCAACACAGCAAAGGATGCATGCAGCCCATTTTTCTTACCAACCCAAGGTTCAATGAACATAACATAAGGATGCCCTGCTGGATCAGACCAGTGGTCCATTTAGTCTAGCATCCTATATCACACATTGACCAACCAGTTCCTCTAGAGGTCCACCAACAAACCATAGAGACCAAGGCCTTTCCCTGAAGTTGCCTCCTGGAACTGGTATTCAGAGGGTTATTTCCTCTGACTGTGGAGGTTCCCTTTAGTCACCATGGTTAGTAGCCACTGATTAACCTATCCTTCATGAATCTGCCTAATCCCCTTTTAAAGCTGTCTATACCTGTGGCCATCACTACATCCTGTGGCAGTGAATCCTACTCTTTGCTTCCTGTCATTTAACCAATTTTTAAACCAAAAGAGAGTCCATCCACTTACCTCACGACTGCTAAGTTTACTCAGGAGTCTTTGACAAGATACCCTATTTGAAAGTTCAAATATATAATGTCTGCCGGGTCACCACAGTCTACATTGTTCACTGTCTCAAAGAACTCCCAAAGACTGGTGAGGCAGGACTTCCATTTGATTTTGCCTCAGTAAGCTTTGGTCCTCTACGTGCCTAGTACTTCTGTCTTTGATTACAGTTTCAACTAACTTGCCTGGGACATATGTTAGGCTGATTGGCCTGTAATTTCCTAGTTCCCTCTGGAACCCTTTTTAAAATCAGTGTAATGTTTGCTCCTTTTCACTCTTCTGGTATAGCAGCTTAATGTAGTGAGAGGTTATGTATACAGGTTAGGAGAGCAACAATGTCACATTCAAGTTCTCTAAGAACTCTCTGGTGTATACCAACAGGACCTGGAGACTTATTAGTTTTAAATTTCCCAAATAGGTCTAGAACTTCATCTTTTGTCACCTCAATTTTACTCAGTTGTTCAGACTGTCTTCCTGAAAACAGTGACTGTAGCATGGGTACATGCCCCATACTTTCCCTCCTCCCTTCACTCCCAAGTTATATTATGGTCCTATCAGTTCTACCCTGAGTGTTTAAGCAATCAACCTTTTGGACTTACTTGTCCCAAACTAGACGTTCCCCAGCTCTTTTTGGCTTTTCCCCAGGATTAGTTTAAAAGATGCTCTGCCACTTTTTGGATACTAATCACCAGCAGCCTGGTTTCCTTTTGCTTCAAATGAAGCCTGTCTCTTTTCTACAGGCTCAGCTTGTCCCAGAAAGTTCCCCTTTCTCCTGCCATCATTTTCTACCCATGCTTTTAAACTCCTGATCCATGCCTATATAGCTGGTCCTACACTTGCGGTAGCAATTCTGAGAATAACATCTTTGAGGTCCTGGCCTTTAATTTTCTGCCTAGTAACCTACATTTTTCCTCCAGGACCACATGACTACATTTCTCAATATCATTGGTGCCAATGTGCACCATGACTGCTGACTCCTCTCCCAGCATTATCTATCAACCTGTCTAAACAGTCTGTGTTGTGTGCTTCATGCCAGGCAAGCAAGTTATCATGCAGTCAAAACACCTGTCACAGACACTTCTCTCTATATTCCTAATACTTGAATCCCCCACTACCAAAATCCTATTTCCACCCAACCCCAGAAGGGTATCCTCAGTATGAGAGGATATTGGTTGGTTGCCCAAAAAGGGGTCCCTTCTAAAGGAGCATATCCCTCCTCCTCAGATGGACAACCTCCAACCCTGAGACTTTCACTCTCCATTACAGTAAAAGAGCTGTCAGCACAGGAGTCAGCACAGGAACCAGGAAGTTCCCGACCTTTTGCGTCGCAAATGGAAACCGCTAAAAACCAGTTTACGTTAGCGATGCAAAAGCCGCGACTCTACTTGGTTACTCGGAGCAGCCTCGGAGCAGTTGGTGGGAAATCCGTGCAGACGCTGCGCGGTGAAGAGGGACGTCGCTCCGAGGTAAGCTCAGTGGGAAAATGGCCAATGTCTCATCCACAAAACTCTCTCTGTAGCTCAGCTTCTCTAGGATGGCAACCCCTAGCAGCAATAGAATGAACCAGCTACATGACAGCCAAGAGCTCCATGCATTAAGGGATGTACTGCCCTTGTCTGGCCTCACCACAGTGAGAGATGTGTCCATTTGATCTATTTCATCACAGTGAGGGACATGCCTGGCCCAACCTAACTGCACCTGATCCAGAGATGAAGAGTCCTAGCTTGGCCTTGCCCTATCTGGCAAAGGATGGGCCTTGCCAGCCTCAACCTACCCAGATGGGCCCTGTCCAGCCTCATCTTACACAGCTGCACGGCTTGACCCAGCACTTCCTGTTTGTGCTAGTCAGGCAGACTCTCTCTCCTTTCTTTGAGGGGGCAGAGCAAGGATAGCCAAGGTGGCCTGGGGACAGGGCCCTTTTTCCAGGATTGTTCCCTTCGCAATCCTCCTTTGCCCAGTTCTGACCAAGTTGCATACCTTTTCAACTTCTGTTCCTGAAGTAGGTCTGTCAAGACACTAATGCAGTCAAGGAACCCTCCACCCACTGGTCCCATTACCCACTGCCACTTCAAGTAGCAGCAGGAGAAAAGGTGTTTTTTTTTTTTAAAGGGCAGTACCAGAAGTTCTTACCAAAAGTGACAAAACATAGCTCTATAACTACTTTGTCACTTCTGGTTCTTTTACTGTAAGTAACATAGCACCACCCACGATGCTGTGCCCCCTCATAGCCCCAACTCTATCCAGAACAGTTGCATCAGTAGCAAGCCTGGCCACCTTTAGAAATGGCTCTTTCAGCAATGCACAGTCTATAAAAATCAACAATGATATAGTTTATTCCCATAGTGCTCAAAGTTTCACTGCTAATTCCTGCAAATCAAACTGTTCTTAAAGGTACAACTACCAGAGATGGTTTAAACACTGGCCGACAACCTACACATGCACGAATGGATAGTGTATGCCTTGGCTTCAGTTAGGCTTGTGCTCATACAGGGAACTAGCCTCTGTTTCTTCTACCTGAGCAGAGCTCCATGTCTGTACTATGGTTCTTTAATGTGACAATTAGACCTGAAATGAAACTTTTCAAAGCAACTGGTAGGTCATCTCACGCAATGATTTAGAATAAATTTCCTATCAGGTCTTTGGAGCACTTTGTGACAGTGAGCTCCATAAACTAATCACATGTTATGAAAAAAGAGCTTCCTTTTGTCAATACTAAATAACTCAATGATAAATATGAGATGCTAGCACTACCCTTTGGTGTGTTTTGAGGAAAAGTGGCTAATGTTTGTCACTATGTATCGTGTTAAGTGCTGTCAAATCACTTCTGACTTATGGCAACCCTGTGAATTATTGAACTCCAAAAACCTCATGTTGTTAATAGTCTTGCTCAAGTCTTGTAAACTGAGGGCCATGTCTTCCTTTATATAGAGTCATGCCATCTCATGTTGGGTTTCCCTCCTTGTTTTTGCTACCAACTTTTTCTATCACTACCATCTTTTCCAGTGACTCTTGACCTCTCATAATGTAACCAAAATACTATAGCCTCAGGTTAGTCACTTTAGCCACTATGATTTTTTGTAAATTTACTCACCCTAAACTGGAGACAATGCCAGTTGCTTTAACACCCAGGGAGACTTAATTTGGGGATCTGCCCCAAATAGACCCTTGTGTATGTCCCTAGCTTTCTATGAAGCAAAATGTATGTGAAGCCCAAATCACTACAGAACATAGAGAATGAGGAAAGAAACATAGAAGATGTATAATCATCCTAGGTCAGGGTTCCCAACCTCCTGCTGGGGGTGGGAGTTCCCCCAATTTTGAGGCCTCCAACCCACTGACACAGGATTGGCCGGTGGGGGAAGCCCCACCTTAAAGAGCTCCATCAGTGCCCTATGTGCCCAGTGCAATGATGTCACCCAGAAGTGACATAATCATGTCAGGCATGTGGCACAGGGACACTCTAGGATTCTGGTAAAAATCTCTATGGTGCCATAGAGTTTTTAATCAAAATACTAGAGCATCCTCGGCATGATTATGTCACTTCTAGGTGAAGACATCGCACCCCACTTGCAAAGTGCACACAAGGGAAGCCCCCCCCCCACTGGCAACCCTATCCTAGAGTTGCTAACCTCCAGGTTGTACCTGGAGATCCCTTCCTGTTACAATTGATTTCCAGGTAAACAAGATCAGTTCCTCTGTAGAAAATGGCTGCTTTGGAGGATGATCTCTATGGCATTCAACCTTGATGAGGTCTCTACCCTCCCCAAATCTCCAAGTTTTTCTCAACCGAGAGCTGGGAGTCCTAAATCATCCTGTGGAAATAACTACTGCAGAGAGTGATAATAGAATGCTTAAATAAGAATTGTTGCTATCTCTAGGCAAGGAAGGGGAAACCCTGCCTTGTATTCATCGGCATCCCACCTCCCATGCTAAAGAAGCCCATTTGTTTATACCTTCATTCACAGAGGTCAGCCTTGACCATTTCAATTGCATTTTCCTATAGTTTCTCCTGTTCTGTTTTATCTACTTTTGAGGTACAGAATCGCATGAGGATTCTAAAAAAATAAATATATTGCAGTTTGACACCTTTTCTAGTGGCTAGGCCTTTATCCTTTTAACAGTTGCTTAATAGGCAGAAGTTGAAATTTACCCTATCTCTGATTATATTTCTGACTACCATGTGGTGGGTAAAGGCACAACATCCCAGCCAGGAAAACAAATCACAGGCTTGTAAGAAAGGCCATTAAACTGGCCATATTATTTTCTAATAAATAGCATACAACCTGTGATACATTGTCTGAGTTTCTCCATTGTAGGTTCACTTTCTTGGTGCATTCCAACATTCTGTTAATTCACAAAGAGCTTCTTGTTCGCTGATGTGAGTTAGTGTGATTCTATTCTGCTCCCATTGTTATGTTATTGGCTTTCCAGACAGTTTGAAAGAAAGGGTAATGCTCTTTAACCCACAGACAGCATGTGATTGAACACCCAAACAGAGAGGCTTGTGGGGAATTCTCTTTTTTAAAAAACAATCTTTGTTAATTATTCACTGCAAAGCAAATGAAGATGAGACAGACGGAAATTCAGGAGGATAGCTTAGCTTGACTTAGATACTGCAAATAATAAAGTTGTACTTATCTGTAACTGTTGTTCATCAACGTCTTCTGTACAGATACATTTTTTTCTAACACAAAAAACTCCAAAGAGGAGGTGCCTTGTCCCTTTTGGAGCCAAGGCATGCATAGGAATTCTGCCCAACACATCAAATTCTCCAGCAGCAGGCACCCCTTTACTCACTTCCCAATAAGCTGCTGCAAGCCCCCTTCCATGGCTCAATAGGTTCTGTAAGAGCTCTCGGTGAGGCAGGAGAGAGGGAATGTGTATCTTCACAGAAGATGTTAATGAACAACAGTTACAGGTAAGTGCAACTCTGTTTTTATCTTTCGTCTTCTCACGTTGCCCAACATTGGGAAAGGCTTCCAAATCCCCAGGTCCCAGAGGGGAATCCCCCAGTTTTGCAGGCCCCTTCCTGCCCCGAGTCAGCTGGCTGGAAGCGGGAAACCCTGCCCAAAAGACACCATATACCTTTCCACATTGGAAGGCTAGAAGAAGCTTGGAAACTGCTTGCTTTTTAGAAGGGGTGTGTGTCTTTAAATCTGTAGGAGCCAGGCTGAATGGGGGCAGGGTGAGCCTGCAGAACAACATGGCTGCTCCCAGTGAACTGCCAGAAAGGGAGGGAAACCAGCACAACAAATGGAGGGTTTGTTTTACATTCCTTTCAGAAGTCATTTGCACAGTAAAGAGTAAACTAGTACTTTTGGTTTCCCTGTGTTAGTCTGAAGAACTTGGTTGAATATAGAGCAGATGGTTACATTTAACAACTCCCATGATGAGTAAATTACCCCAGTAAGATCACAAAAGTGTGGGTTTGCAAACTGTTTATTTTGGCTGCTTTGTCGGGGGAGGATAAAGAGAGAGGACATGCAGCTGCTAGGGAATGAGGAAGACTGTATTCAGGGGAACATGACTGCTGTAATTTTATTTATTTATTTTAGAGAATGTGAAAGTCTCCTGGCTCCACCTCCAAAATCCCCAGATATTTTCTGAGTTAGACTTGGCAACCCTACATTGGGACCATTTGCGAGCTACTTACCAGAGGAGGAGGGGCAAGTCCCTCACTGGAACAGAGCCTGTAGAATTGCCTTGCCCACATCTGCTTCTTTCCTGACCTGAAGTTCTAAAGCAGGGCTGTCAAACATGCAGCCTATAGGCCAGAGCTGGCCCGTGCAGGGCTAAAATTTGTCCCCCACAGCTGCAATGTAGCTTGCCCCCCCCCCCAGCTCTCTCAGTGGCTCTTTCTTTCCTGCTTCCTGTTTCCTGCATTTTGCCTCCCTCCCTCTCTCCCTCACACACACATACAAACACAGAGCTCCATGGCTGGGCCATTGGCCTGATCCAACATGGCTTCTCTTATGTTCTTATGGCTGCTTCCTGCAGAAGAGACACAAAGATAATCCTCTCTTTCACACACACACATACACCCCTTCTGCTTCCTTCTCCAGAGCTGCTTCTCTTTTTGGAAGGAAAGGAAGTGGAGGAAAGAGAGAGAAAACAAAGTTAGAATCCCATAGTAGCTTCAAGACCAGCAACATTTTATTCTAGGTATAAGCTTTTTATGTGCAAGCACACTACTTCGAAGGGAGAGAGGGCAGGAGGATGGCTGGATGGATTCTTCTGACAAGCACAATCTACATTGAGGAAATTATTTTGGCTTATTCTGAAAAGTTTTTTAAAAAAGATTGGATTTCTCTGTTCCTATCTGGATTTATTTTCTTTCAAAATGACCCTGATTAGGAATTAGAACAGTTGGATTGGTCCTTATATTTTGAAGAGTGGAGTGGTTTCAGATGCCAAATGGTAATAGCACACATTGGTTATAAGACAGGAAAATGAGCTCTCAGTTCAGTCCAGGAGGATGCATTGTGTTGAGTTTCATTATCAATTGCAGTTCAGAACTCTCTAATCTCCCGTTGAAATTCCTTTGTAAGAGCACTGTGACTCTTATGTCAGCAACTTAATGTTGTGGCTTCTGATGTCAATCTTATGTCCATTTATTCTTTGTACCCTCCTGGACTGGATTCCTACTGGGAGACCCAGGTTTCCTGTTTTATTACCAACACTGTTATCTCTTTGCCTACTACCCCTCTGGATATCACACCTAATCCAAACAAGCCTGCTATTGTCATTCACCAGCTATTGCCATTTGACAACTGAAATCACCTAGATAAAGTTTATATCTCTGATACCTTGTGTTACATTTTATGGCATGCATGGCCTGGCCCTACAAAGTAACACTTATATCAGATCCAGCCCTCATAATAAATGAGTTTGACATCTCTGCTCTAAAGCATAGTGCTTCACAAATATGTCAACCAGGTTGCTACCTTGCAAATGTCCAGCAAGGGAACTCATCAATGAAATGTGACAGATGACCTCTGTGCTCGAGTAGAGCTTTCTTTCACATCAAGAGGACATGACTCTCGGTGCCATGCAGCAGGAATGGATGGTAGCAATTACCTATCTGGACATGGATTGGTCTGAAACAGTTTTGTCCTTCTTGGAGCCCCACTAACAAATAAATAGTACTTTGTTTTTATGGAATGATTTGGTTCTATCTATATAGTAAAGGAGGGTCCTCCTAACATCAAGGGTATGTAGGGTCTTTTCTGCTTCTGAGCTTGAAGCGGGGGAAATACCTGTAGGAAAATTTCCAGTGTTCAGTGGAACTTGGAAACTACCTTAGGCAGGAAGTCTAGACTTGGGTGTAATATGACTTGCTTACTGAACATCTTAGGAAAAGGAGAATCAACACTGCGTGCTGCCAGTTGACTGACTCTTCTAGCTGAGGTAACAACCACTAAGAATGCTACCTTTCCTTGAGAGTAAAGCCAAGGAGCAAGAAGCTAGAGGCTCAAAGGGTGGTTTCATCAGTCTGGCTAACACTAAGGGCAATGACCACTGTGGGACAATATGAGATTTAGGAAGAAAAACATTGGATAGTCCCTTTATAAAACACTGAACCAATTTATGAGCAAAACAGTACTTTCCTGCACCTCCTCATGAAAAGCTGCAATGACCACTAGGTAGGTCCTCACTGAAGACACCACTAAACCAGTCTGTGCTAATGACAACAGGTATTCTAAAACTGATGATAATAGGCGGGTAAAAGGGCATTGACCTCACCTTTAGCAGATGTCCAGGATTCAAATCAAGGCCACTTCATCTCATAAGAATATCTAGCTGAAGGTTTACGGCTTTAAACAATATGTCCTGTACCCCTTGATAGAAGAAGCTCTCTATGGCCAGATCCTCCATGCCATCAAGTGTAGCCATGCAACATCAGACTGCAAAAGTGGACTGTGCATCAGCAGGTCTCAGGCAGGAGGAAAGAGTATGTAGTCTATGACCACTAAGTGGAACAACTCTGAGAACCAAATCTAGAGGGGCCAGAAGAGAGCTATGAGGATACAATCTGTCCATCTGGTCATCTTTCCTTGTTTAGGAAAGGAAAGAGAGGGAATGCATAAAAGAATCTGCCTGACCAAGGGTTCTGGAATGCATCTCCCAGGGAAGTCAGATCACTGCCTACTAGGGAGCAGAATTCTGGTGCTTTCTTAGACTTGGCTGTGACAAGCAAGCCCACCTGAGGATACCCCCAGATGTCAAAAATCACCTCGATGTATCTGTGCTAGATAGACCATTCATAGTTGGTCTGATAAACCCTGCTCATGTTGTCTGCTTCTATATTCAAAGTCCCTGTTATGTGGATGGCCCTGAGAAGGGATCCAATGCTCAGAGCTATTTCCCAAGCTGCTATTGCCTCTGAGCAAAGCCTCCAGGAACCTCCTTAAATAATATACTGTGCAGGGTTGTCCATTTGAATCAGCACCCTCTTGCCTCTGAGAATATCTGAAAAGGAGGTAAGGGCAAATCTTACCACGTGAAGTTCCAGGACATTAATATTTTGCATTAAAAGCCATTGGCCCTCAGGACCAGTCCTGCCATGAGGCAAACTAGGTGATTATCTAGGGTGCTGGACATCTGGGGGCACCGAATTGGGCATCCCCCATGTGTCTCGGTGACATTATCAGTACAGGGGGGAGGAGCACCAGAAGTTAGCCTTGGGGGATGTTTGTTAGGGTCATACTTCTTGACAAACCAGATTTGCAAGCTCCACATGTTCAGTCTTGCTAATGGAAAACATAAGCCCTAAGCCCTAACAGCCATTGGATTGCCTTCACTGGCTGCCAATGCTTTCTAATGCAGCTTAACACCATTGCCTTAATGCCTTTAGCTCTGTCTGCACAGGGATACACGGGGAGGTATTTGTGAATTACCTGCATTGTGCAGGGGGTTGGACTAGATGACCCTGGGGATCCCTTCCAACTCTATGATTCTATGAGGCAAAAAAAACAGCTCTCCCTATGATGACATTGAGGGAGGTACCAATTAATTGTATTTACTGAGAGGGTTCAAGGTGAGACTTTTCCCAATTCACCATTAGGGCTAACCTGCTACAGGTGCAAATAGTGCAGTGAACATGGTCATTCAGTAGGCCACAACAACCAATCATCAAGGTACAAAAATACAGAGCAACCCTGTGTGTGCAGATGCATCACCACTATAGGTATACACTTTGTGAATACTCTGTTTCAAAAATTTCATCACCTTGGACTGGGTAAGTTTAGTCAGGGACTTGAATTCATTAGGCAATTTATCCAGGTACTGGGAAAGACTTCCCAGAGGAAAAGTTGGTAGCCTCTCATAATCACTTGATAATTTGCTACTCTGAACTGAGAGAGGAGGAAGCATAACACTGACTTCCCAAAGCATCCAGATGGTGGCTTTCCCTGTTGGCTGGGGATGAATGATGGCCAGGCCATTGGCATGCCTGCATGCAGGGGTGGAATTCTAGCAGAAGCTCCTTTGCATATTAGGCCACGCACCCCTGATGTAGCCAATCCTAATAGCTTACAAAAAAGAACCTTGTAAGCTCTTGGAGGATTGGCTATATCAGGAGGATGTGGCCTAATATGCAAACGAGCTCCTGCTAGAATTCCACCCCTGCCTGCATCTCTTCCATGACCAATGAAGACAGTGGAGGGCATGTAGACAGAAACTCACAAGAGTCCTGCTTTATTCTGTATAATTTTTCAGTCTTACAAGGTTTCTAGTTTCTACCAGGTTGGAACCATGATGTCAGAAAGACCTTCCAGGATCAGAAATGCAACTACTCCTGGAGTGTTGAAGTAGAAATGACTCAAAATTCTGTCCTTCAGACCTCTGTTTGAAGTGAAAACATCAATGTCAAGGGCTTTCACCATTCTTAGCATTTGTTATCCACAGAGATGGAGGTCTTAGCTAGGAGATACTGAGGTTGGGTTACCCATGGTATCATCAGGTGGAATCATCATGAAAGCACTCCTGGAACTATAGTGAGGTGTCATGGAGACCTTTACTTCAGGGTCATGGTATGGAGACTGAAACAGAACCATTGTGGAGCGGGCATCCATGTATCCCTATGCATTCTGGCCAAGCCCCTCTCTAATTTGAGGGTGATGTCCAGCCCATCTATTTAACTAGGATGGTGACATATTATAATAAGAATGCCAAGGGGGGTGGGGAAGCCAGTTGCCAAGATAAGGGAGGTCCCAATTCATGCATCAGCTCGGAAAGGACCTGGGCACCCCCTCTTTGCAGTTTTTTGAACTAGAAAGAAAATGTCCCATGGCTGGCCTGTACAAGTGCAGTCCCAATGTGAGGCTGCACAAGAAGATGGAAGATGAACCAATGATTCCTCTCAGCTTTGTCACTGACTGAGTGCATATGGACAACTCACTCACTTTCATTTACCCCCAGTCCCATTCTTCCTGCCCATGGCATATCAGTGCTGTCAGATGGGAGCAGTCTCTTATATTATACCAGTATATTGGGAGGCATATCATCATATCAAGGATACATCTTACAAAGAAGTCCTAAAAAGCTGAAGTCATGTGGATTAGCCAGTCTCTGGCAGTGTGAAGAGATTAATCGCCTGAAAGTCAGCTCAGATGTTCAATCTGTAATCTTTTTATCTCCCAGTAGCCCACTGCATTCACATCCATAGGCTGTGATTAACTAGCACGCTCCCAGGCATCCCAAAATAGCACTATTATACTTTTCCCCACTCTAATTGACAACAGCTTAATGTCAGCTTAAATAGAAATTTCCCCATGGGCTTCTTAGGTAGAAAGTATTGTTATTAACATACTGTTAACATCCTGATGTGTTGACCTTTAGGAAATACTAAGCCTATATTTTAAGAGTAACCCACTGTGGTAGCAGTAATTTGATAATTTTTGATGTTGTTCCTTTTACTGTGTTATTCTAAATATATTAACCATAGGCTCAAAAGATCCTTTGCATCTTTTCTTTAAAGGAATCCCAGTCTAAATCATATAAGTGGGCAGTAATTTAGGGTTATAATGAAACTCCCCCCCCCCCCCCCGAATGTCACATTCCTGGATCTTGGCAAACTAACTACATTTTACTGTAGATGACTAAAAACCTTGGGGTCAACCTATCATTGTTAGTAGAGCCTGGAGAACATTGACTGAGTTCCAATATAATTTTAATCACTATTGTATAACTGTCTTTGCCTGTAAGCAAACTTCCTCCCCCCTCCTTCTCCCCTCCCTTTATTCCTACTTAAAATCTCTTCCTATACTGGGCTTGCCAATATTACCAGCATCTAAATAAGGTTGCCAAATTGTTGCATTTTTCTTGGAATCTCAAATGTAATTTTGACCTATTACCTGACCTAGGTTTTTAGTGTAGAAGAGGAAGTATCTGGGCCTTCTAGATCTCCTTTGTCAGTACAGTACTCAAAATACATGGAGGGAAAGATAGCCACCCTACCTTAAGTGACTGACAGACTAATGTGGAACAAGACCATAGCATTCTTCAGCATTCATTTTTATAACCCCTGTCCAAGAAAGAGCCTCAGAATAAGGGGCAGGGATATCTTTCATCCTGCCCACCCTCTTTCCCATCAATTGCCTATTCCATGGTTGGGCCTTTCCTCCCTGGTCTTCCCTGGGTCAGTCTAATAAAGGACTTTCTGGGAGGGGATTGACCTCAGATTCCTCCAGTGCCCTCTCAAAAAGGGTGGGTCTCTGGTCAGTGGAATCTGGGCCGATGGCCTCACTCTCAGCTCCCTTTTCCTGCCCCACCCTCCTCTGAGGTTCAACAGGCTGCTACGACTTGCCAGCACAGGCACCATTTGCTGCTAGCTTCCTCATCAGGCCTGTTCCCATCTGTAGGCTGCTGACTGAGTCTGCCAGTATCTAAAGCTGTTCCTAGTGCTTTTCTGGGCATGGCCTCACTTTTTCTCTTTCCCCGACAAACTCTATCTGGGCTGTATGCCTCAGCAGTCCCTGGGTGAGGCTATTCCCTGCTGGCATCTCTTCTGGAGCAGGTGAGCACATGGATGGGGCTGCCAACCTGAACAGTGATGTTCCTAGGACCTCCAGGTGGAGCCTGGGAATCTTCTGGAATTTCAGCTGATTTCCAGATGACAAATTTGCCTGGAGAAAATGGCTGCTTTAGAGGATGCACTCTGGGATTACACCCTGATGAAATCCCTATCCCCAACAACAAACCCTGCCTTTCCTGGACTCCTCCTCCCAAATCTCCAGGAATTGCCCAAATCAGACTTGGCAATGTTAGCTGTTCCTCTTAGCTATTATTTTTAGAAGAGGGATTTTGAATCATTAAGAGGCCATTTTCTCCCAGCATAGAATCATAGAGTTGGTAGGGACCTCCAGGCTCATCTAGTACAACCCCTTGCAAAATGCAGGAAATTCATAAGTACCTGCCTTCTACCAAGGCTTTTTTGGTAGGAAAAAGCCCAGCAGGAACTCATTTGCATATTAGGCCACACCCCCTGACACCACCATTGCTTTATACAGTGCTCGTGTGGGAAAAGCCCAACAGGAACTCATTTGCATATTGAGCCACGCCCCCATCACCAAGCCAGCTGAAACTGCATTCTTGCTCAAAAAAGCCCTGCCTCCTACAACACACCTAGTGACACATGTTTTTGTTCCAATGTTTCACAAACACTCCAGTACACTTTGAGTATTTACTGATTTTTTTTGTTTCCAGAAAGTTGGGACACTCTATTCAGTACACAAAGCCCTTCTCTAAACACACTAGTAGTCTTCTTGAGTTTTAACTGACTCTTAAGATTTCACAAGGCAGTCCTAACCACACCAGACCAGGAATCGCTTCATTCTTCCGAGCTATCTCCCTGTTTTGACTTGTTAGAGAAATTCTTTCCTTGGCTCAAATGGGAGTCTTCCCCTAACTACTCACTCTTCCTTGCCAATGTCCCCAGTACACCATCTGTGTTAAACTATTTTCAGTCAGGCATGAATTCAGACACTGTCAATACTTGACTCTTCTCAGCTAGGGCTGAAATCAGACTGAATTTATCAGACTGAATTTATCCTCAGTATTCAGCTCTCAAGTCTTTTTCTGATCAGCTGATGCTAACCAAGTAGATTCTTTGGAGCAGCCTGTCATTCCAGGCTCTCTGTTTCTGTGAAGAATTAACCCTTCATAGTATATATATTTATACAAAAATTTTACGCTTTTAGAAGTGCAGTTCATCGTACCCAACCTGTATTTACAGAAAGTTAAAATACAGAATTTCAGGATCTGTGTAACACTAATATATTTTTCTTATTTCTGTTATCAGTACATATCTAGACATCTTCCCAGTTGTATACAAAAAGTATGTATATTTTATTTTAAAATACTGGCAAAACATAGTTGTACCACAGACATGGAAATTAATACGCCTCAGGACTTTTCTGATATGCCAGCTCACATATAGCACATCTAATTTCCCCCTAAAGAATAACTTCAGCTGTGACAGACCATTCTGCCTCATTTGTATAGTATTTCCAGGCTTTATTAAAAGTCAAAAGTCCTTCTCAAGATTTTTTTAGCATTTATTACTTTACACTTCCCTGGACAGCAACGGATGTGCTTGGCTCAAGGGTCTCTGCTACACTGGGTTCAAATAAGGCAGTGATATTTGAAAAGAGCAGGAAACATTGCACGTTCAAGTTTGGGTTATGAGCTGGCTTGAAGCAACCTCTAGCTCTTTGTTGGTCACACTCAAGGCCAAGAGAAAAATGAAAAGAGACACACTGTTGCCACAACTCTTTCTGTGATCTTTCTGTTCCTTGCAATGTCTAATGCAATGTTGGATGTGATGTTGTTGTGTTGTATGTCCCCCCCCCCACACACACACCTCTGCTCCTCATCCATCAATAATGGGAATTCTGAGCTAAGTGACTGCACAGCATAAGCATGTAAAATATATATGGTTTGTATAAAATATTATACAAAGAGAATAAAGAGACACAAAATAGATGTCAAATTGGAGCATATCACAGGTCCTGCCTCTCTCTAAATTCTACACAGTGTCTTCTATACAAAGATGAGCCCTGTGGCTATCCTGTTGCCGCTATGACTGCAAATTTAACGCAGCAGAAATGGGGCTTCCAGATGTCCTTTTCCCTGCTTCTTCCCTCCCCCATTCCCACATATCTGTCCTTCCCTCTCTTATGCCAATAGCAGCTTTTTTTTTGTTTTTAAACTGGCTGTAGCTAGGTCATTATAGTATTATAATATCTTACTGATCTATCCACTAGGTTCTCTAAGTTTCCAGCTTTCATTTCTTTTTAAAAAGTAAGTTTCACTGCAGCGATAGAAGAGAAAAGGAGTATCCTGGCAAGAAAGAGTTAAAAAATTAAGGATGGGATTTAAAAGGATCTTGTAGATATAGGCTTGCCAATCTCCAGGTCCCAGAAGGGGATCTCCCGGTTTTGCAGGCTCCTTCCTGCACCCAGTCAGCTGGTCAGTGGGGGGAAGCCTTGTATCCACAGCCACCATGTGCTTTTCCACTTCAGAAGGCTTATGATGATGTTTGGAAAGGCTTGCTTTTTAGACAGTGTGTGTACCTTTAAATAGGAGCCAGGCTGAATGGGGGCGGGGTGAGCTGGCAGAACAACATGGCTGCTCCCACTGAGCTGTGAAACTTAAAGGAGAGGGGGAAGCAGCCCAGACCCTCCATTAGTTTTACCATCTTTTCAGAAATTGTTTGCATAGTAAAGGGGAAACTAGAACCTTTTGTTTCTCTATGTTAGTCTGAAGAACTTGGAATTTCAGCAACTCGTGAGTAAATTGCCCCAGTGAGACCACGGAAGTGTGGGATTACAATTTGTTTATTTTGGCTGCTGCTGCGTGTGTGTGTGTGTGAGAGAGAGAGAGAGAGAAAGAGAACATGAACACAGGACTTGCAGCTGCTTGATGTGGGGAAATAAAGACTGTATAACTTATTTATTTTAGGGAATGAGAAAGTCTCCTGGATCTAACCCCAAAGTCCCCATATATTTTCTGAGTTAGACTTGGCAACCCTAAGTAGATAACATTACAATGCAATAGCAATCTAAATACTGCCAAGTTTTTAAAAGCCTCCTGGTGGCTTGGGGAAGGAAATAGTGGTGGTAGGAGAACAGTTGTGGTAACAAGTATTGGCTTATTTTAGCAAAACTAAGCAGTAGTCAAATGGTAACTTAAAGACTAAAATCATTTATTTCAGCATGAGTTTTTGGAATTACTACCTTTCTCAGATACAAGGAAAAGAAAATCTTTTTCTTTCATTATTACACAGAAAATGACAAAAGGGGAATAGGGAGAATCATACCTCATTTATGACAAAGGCCTCTCTTTGAGCCACTCTTCCCTTCTCCCTTCTTTAATCTGCTGTTAAATAATGAGGTTTTCATTGTGTCTAAGTAAGTGATCTCTAACTCACAAAAGCTCATATGGGAATAAATGTAGTTAGACTTACAGGTGCCTCTGGACTTCTGTTTTATTTAAACTGGAGTTTGTTCGTGAGATCTTTATACACTGTACACAGCATTATCACCCAAATTTTAATAAGCTTTAACTAAACTAATCAAAGTACATTTTTGGTAAACATCATTTCAAGACTCCTTATAAAATCTAATTTTCAATTTTAGCTGGTAATATTTTATAAAGCACGTCATACTGGGAGCAGGGTGGGAATAAAAGTTATTTTGAATGCAAAGCTTGCACATTGGTCATTTTTTACCAACCTGAAAGAAACACTGTGTATGTGTGTTGTCTGCGCTTTATCTCTGCCAACTGTAGTCTGCTATATATAGTGAAGTATAACTTGTTTTGCTATACTGAATTATAAATTGGGAACAACGTTTCCAGCTTCTGGGGGTATAGTTTTCCCATTAACTTTGTTACTTCTGTTTTATAACTGAATTTGTATAACCCTTCTAGAAGACATATCAGGGAATTAAAATACAAAACTCTACAGGATTCAATACAGCTGGAGCCAACTGCAGTAAGCTTTGGCTTCTCAAGCCTTTGTGTTTGTTGTAGTCTGTGTACCTTTGTGACTCTGAGTGTATATATGTGATACCGTGCCCAACTCTTCTTTGAAGGTTACTGTCAAAATATTTGCCTTAATATTTAGCTGGCTAATAAATGTGGTTATTTTAAAAATCACATTCATTTAATCCATTTAACACATTGCTGGAAAAGAACAACATGAAGTGATCATCTCTATCACAACCTGATTGAATATGAGCTTTTTGGACCCGCTGACTGACTACTGCTTGAGACCTAGTGATTAGATATTCAACATTTAACACCCCCCCACACACACACACACCAGGTGGCACAAGAGACACACACAGCTATAAATCATACCACACATGACAGGAAGAGGTGGATTCATTGTTACGAGTGCCTGGATAAGGAGTGTGACTAGCAAACCGAAAAACCTGGAAACATAAAAGCAAACTGATCTCTAGGGTGTGAACTGGAACTAGAAGATAAAAATGAATTATCGCTATCACTGAGTGAGCTTACTTCATCATCCTGTTCCCCCTCTCAGCATATATGTGAAGTAGTAGAGTAGTGGCTCTTCTTCTGGTGCTGGGGGCATAGAGAGGGCTTGCAGGCAAGGAAATATGCAAAAGATTCAATCAGACCAGTGATTTGGAAAACATAAAGGCCACAGCTTTTATTAATTAAACCAAAGGATTATTGGTGCAGCATAGGGAAAGGTCCTGCATTGGGCAACCCACCTGTGGCCCAATGAGCACCCCAGCCCACCTGCTGGGGTGCAACAAAGGAATAGCAAACACCAGTGAGACATGTGGGTGCCGGCTGCCATGTGGTTCTCATACCACCTAGTGGTGAAAGTCCTGCTGACAGCCCCTGAGCTGGGCATGCCACTGAATTAGCTCCACTACAAAACCCTTCACAGAATCTCCAGAGTTGCGAGAAGTGGCCACACAAGCACTGCCTTCCTAACCAAAAGGATCCATCCCAATGCCCAAACCACCACAGGAGCCGGGGTGGTGGTTACCTCCTTCAGTTCCTGCCAACACTCCTACACCTTCAGCTATCCATAATGTCATACAGCCAAATATCCATACCCCATTTGGAAATTTACATTGTAGAGGGCTGACTGCCTAAAACTGATGTCTGGGACGCCAATGACATGACCACCCAATGATATGACCCTAAAGTGCCCTGTAAGCTCTTGGAGGATTCGCTACATCAGGGGTGTGTGGACTAATATGCAAAGGAGTTTCTGCTACAAAAAAAAGCCCTGCAAGCAACAGACAAAAATATCTATGCCATATTTACAATATTTGACAAAGAACAAAATGGAGGTTGCAATGCAGCATGTGAACACTTTGTTGATGTTTAATCACTAACTCACAAATGTGTGTTACAATCCAAATAATCAATTTACTTGAAATTTCTATGCTAGTGCATTCCTCCTATTCCACCACTGGCAGGATGCCACCACTGCATACAGCCCCAGATAGACTTAATAGGTTGCCTGACACAATTGCCTAGAACCTCCCAACCCCATTGCTCCAGCCCCAACCCTCAATCAGTGGAGCAGTAGGATCAACAATGGGGTTGCACATAGGGTTGCCAATCTCCAGGTGGGGGCAGAGGATCTCCCAGTTTGGACGCCCTCCCTCCACTTTAGGGTCATAAGAAAGTAGGGGGGGGAGGGAAATGTCTGCTGGGCATTCCATTATTCCCTATGGAGACCAATTCCCATAGGGTATAATGGAGACTTGATCCATGGGTATCTGGGGCTCTGGGGGCTATTTTTTTAGGTAGAGGCACCACATTTACAGCATATCATCCAGTGCCTCTCCTCAAAAGACTCTCCAAGTTTCAAAAGGATTGAACAAGGGGGTCCACTTCTATGAGCTCCAAAGGGGGGTACCCCTATCATTCATTATTTCCAGTGGAGGGGAGGCATTTAAAAGATGTGTGGTTCCTTTAAATGTGATGGCCAGAACTCCCTCCCTCCCTTTCCTACCAGAAAGACTTCAGGAAGAAACTCCTAGAGACTTCAGAAAAAGCTTCTTTGACCCAGCCTGACCTAATCTGTGGGAGTAAAGAGATGAGAAAACTCCCTGGAGCAAGAAGGAGGGGCTCTTTTGAGCTGATTCCATCAAGGCA
Organism: Heteronotia binoei; assembly: GCF_032191835.1. Lineage (NCBI taxonomy): Eukaryota > Metazoa > Chordata > Lepidosauria > Squamata > Gekkonidae > Heteronotia > Heteronotia binoei. Next base: position 69,736,168 of record NC_083228.1, on the reverse strand, counting down.
GACTTAAGTGAGGTCTAGAGGAGGCAGCCATTGCCATGTGCTGGCCTGTACAACTGAAAGATACTTGAAGGTAATGGTAGCTGTATCTGTAACTTGCTAAGCTAAGAGGACTGACTTATATTTAACATCTGATAGGGCACATATAAAGGGAGGGATAGAGGAGCTGCATTTTACCCTTTTCTTTTGAATCCCTTGCTCAGTTTGGCACTATGCTAAGAGTATACTTGTGAACATTTTCTTTTTAATAAATACTTTGTAACTTTTTAATACTGGTAATGGTTCTCTGTCCCACATAGACTTCCACCACCTTGGACAGGCTATTTTAAAAGGAGCGCAGGAGGAAGGGGAGGTTAATTAGTTGGCAAGTGGCTACTCTCCTAATGGTTCACATGTTGGCGTATTCGCTGGTATGCTCTGGGTTCGAGAGGCTTAAGAATATACAGCACACTGACTTGTGCTAACTATATAAATTTATTTACAGATTTACAAGTTATAGCTGTCCTGATATACACTGGTCAAAGTGCTTCGCCAGACAACACATACGATAGCAAAGGATACACTGTACAAGCTCTCCTCAGTTATATACATATAGCTATATACAAGCACCAATCAGCACACTGTGCTGAGTCATTCTGCTTAGGCACAAGTCCTCTGGACAGAACCGGTTTGCACCTGCTAAGGGAAGATGTCAGGAACTGTCACAGATCATGAACTGTCAGTGGCATTAGACTCCAGCCTGCAGTCTTACTAGCAAGCATATGCTGACATCACAAGGCTGTCCCTGTGGTAACCAGATGATGGGTAGCAGGAGACACAGAGGCAAGGCTTCAGAGTTTGGAAGGCAAGCTGGTGTCCTCCTGATCCTCCTAGCTGGTAATTCCTACAAAAGTCAGGTGGTGGCAGAAGTTGATTAGAGAGAGAGAGAGAGAGAAAAGAACCTCCGGGTATTGGGAAAACTTTGGAAGGAATAGTGGAATAGGGCCTGCAGGTCAGATCAGAACTGTTCTGCCGCACACACAATGATGTGGATCAGGGGTGTCAAATCCATTTGTTTTGAGGGCCAGATCTGACATAAATGAGACTTTGTTGGGCTGGACCATGTCGGATTGGGCCGGGCCATGTGTGTACTTATTTAAGATTAGGTAGCAGAGATATAAATTTAATAAAGAACACAGACAAACACAAATATATATATTTTAAAAAAACTTAAAACATGCTTAAAATGTTAGCACTCATTGGTCTTAAAGATGCTCTCTTTGTATTTCTCCCATGAGATCCAGAGAACTGGGCAAAGGAAGCTCTGGCTCTTTCCTTCTTTTCTCAGGGGACTGTGGGGAGGAGAGCCTCAGCCAATGGAGAAAATGGAGGTTTTGCTCTGTAGCTCCTGAGCAATTGAGCAAGCCTTGCAAAGCAAACTGTTATGCAGAAGGAAGCAAGAGAGAGGGAGAAGGAAGCAGATGACAGCCAGTTGCTCGGGGGCCTGATAGGAGCCCTCCCAGGGCCTGATTCAGCCCCCAAACTGCATGTTTACTGCATGTTTGACACCCCTGATAGATGTTCTTATGACTACGATTATGGTTCAGCTATCTAAACACAGACTGAGTATACCCACTTCAATGGAGGAATAGTTAATATAGTTAATCAAAAGTTCTTCAGCACTGGAGTTTATTTTAATGAAGTTATGGCTCAATTATTTCACCATATTATCTATATCCTGCTTTTTTAATTTCTGTGTACCTGTATGCAACTACAGATTACTTGAATAAAGCTTCACTAGCTTTCTTGTCACATAAGTGATTTGGATGCTGCTGCCACTGCCCCTGTACACATGAACACACCATGATGGAGCCACAAGTTTGAACATTCTTGTGCAACAGTATTCAATGCTTCTGAAACTATGCATTACATGATGCAGGAATCTGGCTTCTCTGTAAGCAGACACTAATTGAACCATTGAACTGTCTCTGTTATTAGAGTTTTAATGAATAATCAACAGGCCTCTTTATTTTTTAATCTAACTTACTGGCTTGGTTTTTAATTAGTCTGCTCCCTAAGCCTAAGAACGCCCCTTCCATTTGCAAGCATTGTTTCCCCCTCATTCTGTCAGCAAGACTTATCATTTCAATAACGCAACCCAACACTTAGTGCTGCCATCTCCCTGATGAGGACGAAATGGAAACGTTCTCCTCTTGCTGCTGATGAAAGAACAACAAAGGCAAGAAATTAAAGGGAAATTAACATTTTTAAAAAACTGTACAATATGTTGTTAGATAAGCACAATCAAAAATTACTGAAACCAACAAATACTCTACATTTCATTCTTTTCCAGCTGTCTTCCCTGGAAGTAGCATGTAGTTTACAAAGCACATCTGTGATAGTCAAATGATTGCACACTCTATACAATAGAACCTTCTTTCTTTCTAACATATAAATATTTTATTTCTGCAGCTCATTAGGCTGTTTAAATTTTGAGTTCTGTAATCTTCAAAATGTCAAACAGAAAGTGAGTTGCCATCATAACAGGAAGTGGCTGAAAGTCTTTCTTTATAGTGCTCTGTGACCAATCAGTACAGCAGGTGGAGACTAAAGTGAATACTGAATGCCTTTTCAAAAAGGGATGATGAATCAGGACGTGGCCACTTGACTTTTAGAAACTTGGCTCAACCACCTACCATACATACCACTTCTATTTTGTTCTATGAAGACTGAAGAAGACTGCAGATTTATACCCCGCCCTTCTCTCTGAATCAGAGTTTCAGAGTGGCTTAATATCTCCTTTGTCTTCTTCCCCCACAAGACACCCTGTGAGGTAGTTGGGGCTGAGAGAGCTCTCACAGAAACTGCCCTGTCAAGGACAACTCCTATGAGATCTATGGCTGACCCAAGGCCATTCCAGCAGCTGCAAGTGGAGGAGTGGGGAATCAAACCTAGTTCTCCAAAATCAGAGTCCACCACTTAACCACTACACCAAACCGGCTCTCTATGTTTACTGAATACACAATCATAAAACCAGATGTCACTATGCCTGCATTCAATTGACCTAACACACATTATATCAAAGTTCACAGGGGGGTATAGAATGTAGATTCAGATTTGCACTAGAACATGCACAGAGTGCCAAACATATTTGCACTAAATCTAATCATAGAGCATATTTCACTAACTCTAATAATAGAAGCAGCCTTAATATATATGAAATAGCACTTTTCTATGGGCTACAGGCCTTAGTAATTTTAGCATTAAGCCTTTGAGAACAAAGAAAGATAATTTCTTTTTAAAGTCTCTACTAAGCACATTACATATTACAAAGCAATTTTTTCTCTAGCTGAAGCTACATAGTGTATGAAGGTCATTGTGTTTTGTAAACATTTCCTTTGAAAAGGAAAACATTCTTCCTACCTCCAGAGACCCCCCCTCCCAGCCTGAAAGAGTCATTACGCCTCTACACAGTTCTGCCTTTTACACATTTTCTGGAACCAAGCCAAAAATTTAGATAAAGAACCTGAACAAACACCCCTTGGCTATACACACATTCTTAGAGGACCACCATAACCACAGACTTCCTGGCCCATGTACCAGATGTCAGGGAAATAGGAATTGGGGAGTACAGATCAAAGGAACGCCAAAGCAATTACCTCATCCTGGTGATCTCCTATCAGAATAGAGACAGATTTCTTTGAACCAATAAGGTGAACTTGAAGATTAAAGGCCAATCATCAGGCTGGCCTTTCTTATCAGAAATGTATAAATATTATGGTTTTATGAAGATGGGTTTAAGGAAAGCTGGGGGGGGGGGTTCATCCTTCCATATCCATATGTAAACTAAATACAGGAACTGCAGATCTTATCTCTTGACACTCTGGTAGTTGAGTCTCTTAATTGAACCAGAGGGACTCTTTCGTCTTGTACATCAAGGTGTGTGTGTGGGGGGGGGGGGGAGGAAACTTTTGCTGAATGTTGTTTAGAGAACTCATCATAAATAAAATGTCATATTGAGCCTAAGAATGTATTTGTTTACGAAAAAAATTAAGAAAATAATTCAAAAGAGATCAAAATCAAAGGTAAACACTGACTGATAGTTACTTTTGATAGAGCTGGCCCCGCTCTACCAGTGGCAGATTCAATATTATTTTTGCAAAATGTTGGTAGAAAGAAGGTACCTGATGAGTTAATGGGACAGAGAGATGGATCTGGATACAGATCTTGCTAATGTTATTCAGGCCTGGCCCAAGCCCTTTCAGCGCCCTAGGTAAAACAGCTCCACCCGCCCCTAAGTCCCAGCACCTGCCGCCTACTTGTGAGTAGGTGGCAGGCACTACTCGTGAGTAGCCCCATACCTGCCCCCCCACTCTACTTGCCACTCCCCCTGCTCGCCACCCCCCGCTCGCTGCAAGAATGCTTGGCTATACCGGCTTTGAGAGGTCTGTGCTTGTTTTGAACAGACCTCTGGAGGAAGTTTCTCTCCCCTCCTTTCCAGAAAGGAGGGGGAAGAAACTTCCTCCAGAGGTCCATTCAAAACACATGTAGACTTCTTGAAGCCAGGCACCCTTGCAGTGAGCTTCTCCCAGCAGCAGGCAGCTGGCTGCAGAGGCAGGGCAAGCAGGGGTGGGGGGAGCTGGCAGTGGTAGAGCAGGGCTGGGCAAGCTGTGGGGAGGAAGGGAGCTGGCAGTGCAAGCTTCAGGGGGTGGGTGGGCAGCTACAGGACGAACTTCTGGGGGAGTGGAAGGGAGCTGGCAGCACAAGCTTTGGGGGCGGGCGGTGGCAGGGCGAGTTTCTGGGGGGGGGGGGCGGGAATGCAGCAGGTGAGAGGGAGCTGGTGGTGTTGGGGGGAGGGAGGCAAATTAGGTGGTTGTCTTGGGGAGGAAGCCCCAGTTTGGTGCCCCCTGGCTCCCGGCACCCCAGGCAACCATCTAGTTTGCCTAGTGGGTGAGCCAGCCCTGATGTCATTGGTAAAGGATAGGGTTGATGTCATGGGCTATACTGTTTTTTCAGAAAAGGCTGAATTTTAAGGCCAGAGGCAGATTCCTGGACTCCAAGAAGGTTGTTTTTTGATATGCAAAGACAGAAGCCTCTCTTTTGTCTAAACCCCTTCCCTACTTCAGGAAACCTGTAACTAAACTGAGATTATAGGGTCAGGCATTTAATGAAACTTTCCACTTTGCTTCCTTAATTCACACTAAGAGAGTGCTTCCCAACATTCCTTAGCAAAAAATATATGAAAATCACTGTTTCAAGTTTTTACCATGATAACCAAAACGGGAAACACAAATCTGGGATTCTTAGGTGCACAAAACACATACATTCACACACACAGCCCCAAAAACCCTGTTTTTTAAATATATATATATATCGGTGCTTAGTAGCAGGAGCAGCAGACATCTTGTTTTTCTTTGATTCCCCTGATTTACCAGGCAATAATTCTCCTTTCAAACTGGATTTTTGAAAATGAACTGAAACACTTATAGCCAATCACTCATTGCAGACAAGCCTCAAAGAAGGAATTATTAAGGCTCACAGCTGCTGCTCTGATCCAGATGATATTTTCAGAGAAATCAAAGACCCCACCCACCAGGAACTCCTTAAATAGTAGTAGTAAATAATTAAGGAACCTCTAGAGCAACTATATGATTGATTCATCACATAAAACCACACACACATGTGCTCTATTTTTTTTTTAAATCAAACTATTTTCAAAAAATTGCAGTGATGGGGTGGAGAGCAGTTTTCTGCAATGGAAACTTTCTCTACTCTGTGAAAAGAGACCACAACAAGGAAGGATGGAAAATGCTGGATTTTCATCAGAAAAGTTTTTTAAAAAATGTCAGTTGGTCTCTGTGACAGTATGTAATGAAACTGAATCCAAACAGGATTCTTTTTTAAAAAAAAAATATCAGTGGCTAGTATTCTTGTGCTGGGCCACCATCATTTGCCCCCATAGGAACATTGGATAAGAGTATTTCAGTGGTCTGTAACATGGAACGCCTTTGTCCATTCTGCTTGAAATTTAGGAAGCCTATAGATAAGATACAGTACTAGTTATGGAAATTTGCTATTATTAAATTCACCAGACCCTCAAATTGCTTCTCCATTTAAAATAATAGTCCCAAAATTCTGGAACCCACAGGGGGTAAACAAATTTGAATCCCAAACCAGCACCACCTTACTCAAAAATCAGGAATAAGAGTAAAAGTGTCATTTGCAAATCTTGGATTCAAAACTATAACAGGATTTTTCTTACTCAGTACATCCCTGATCTATACTCTAACCCCTTCCAATTCTAGCCTCCTTGCTCTTTGAACCTATCCTTTCAACTCCTCTTTTTCAAGTGCCCTTGGAGAATAATCTACAACCCTTGCCCTCCGATTTACCCCTCCCTATTTTGGGACACTGTACAATCATAAAAACACTGTAGGTAGATTCTGTTTTCGATCTAGCTCAAGGGAGCATATCTAGCTTAATGGGGATGGCTTCACTAGGAATAATCTGATTTGTTTGTTCTTGCTTATTCCCACAGTGCCTTTTTTTAATGCCATCTAGTTCACTCAGTGGGTACATTCACACACACTAAATAATGTGCTTTGCAGCTGGATTTTTACTGTGCAAGAATAGCAAAACTCACTTGCAAACAGTCGCCATGTAAAAGTACCCACAAATTCCCCAAACTTATTGGTCTTTCAATTTACTTATTTTCTAGATTTTTCTTCTGTTAATTTTACATGCTCAACAACGATTTAAAATTTAGTACAGTCTCCCTAGATATTGGATACCACAAATCCCTCCTTGAGTTATAACTCATATGAGCATTTGTCCAAGCACAGAACAAAAATCCCATGCCTTGGGATCTGGAGGTGCATTTATAGGAAACTGTTCACATGTACCTCCAGATCATTCAGTGAGGACAGCTAAATGCAGAATTAATCTTCCCACAAATGTCTGCAGGTTTCCACTTGTTTGAAAATGAGCTAGAATAGCTTCATTGGACCTCTTTGTTCCCTTTATGATTTCTACAAGTATGTCAATAAAATTCTAAATACCATCACCTCACATGTGCCAGCTGGTGTTTGTATCTGTTTGGTTTTCATATATAGTATCTATTTACACTGAACATTCAAAAAGATCTATTGTGCTTTTTTCCTATTATCTACCAAAAGGAAAGCAATTTCCTCTTCTCATCATAAAAGACTTCTCTGCTTCCTTGTTTTGAGGAAGGGCAGTTTCTTTTCAATGAAACCATTTATATTTATAACCAAGCAAATGTCATTGCAAAAATAATACACATTTATTACACATTTATGAGCAAGCACATTATTATAGATATAATACATACTTATTACAAGCTTTAGAAAAAGATATCTCAGTGCAAGTTACCTCACTGTTGCTGTTACGTTATCATTCAACACCAACTTCCTCTTCCGACACAAATGTACAGTGAAAAACTGCACTGTGAAATTACTCCTAAAAATTACTCCTCACCCCACAGATATTCTTGATAAAAGATGTCTTAGCTATCTGTGTTGGACAGTTCCTAAACTGTTCTCTTTGTATGCTCTGAAATTAGTCTAATCCAGCCTTCCAGTATGGACTTTTGCAGTTAGTAATTCCAATCTATGGTAGGTTTATCCTTGTTCAGTGGCTCTGGTTTGGAAGAGAAGATGCAATGACAGGAAAAAGCAAGAAACTTCCAACAACAAATTTTCCTAGAATCCTCTCGAAAATTACAAAGAGAAAGAAAAGTTTGATTTACTGGTAGCTTGATCACTAGCAAGTTTGATTCGTACCCTGTACACTGGTTGCAAGCATAGAGACGACTATTCAAGAACTATTCAAATGTCTGATGTGCAATGATATACATTTCTTGTTGTGATTAGACTTTCTCACCACCACTTCCCCACCTATCACTGCTCCCACCACTTCCTGTGTGCCATTCCCACCATTTCTAATTTTTAAAAGGGCATATAATAAAAAAAATGAGCAAATTTGAGATTTTTAGTTGAGACTATTTAGTATCTCTGTGTATATTAGTTGTCTGCTCATGAACCCAGCTGATCTTGCAATTAGGTTTTGTGATCTTGTTTGGAAATCGATGCTGGTGTGCTGTGCAGACATAAATAACATGAAATACAATCTATGTTGACCATTTAATGCAAGGGTGTCAGTATCTGGCTGACATCTGCTTCCTTCTCCCTCTCTCTTGATTCCTTCTGCATCCCAGCTTGTTTTGTCAAGCTTGCTCAATCATATAGAAGCTACAGAGCAAAGCCTCTATTTTCTCCATTGGCTAAGGCTCTTCCCTTGGGAAGGAAGAGGGGGCAGAGCTTGCTTCGCCAGGCTCTCTCAATCACACAGCAGAGCTACTGAGCGAATCCTCTCTCCCTTCTATTGGCTGAGGCTCCTCCCTCTCTTGGTTCCCTGGGGAAGGAAGGAAAGAGCCACAGCTTTCTTCACCCAGTTCCCTGGATCCCATGGGAAAAATATAAAGAAAGCACCTTTAAGACCAATGAGTGCTAATGTTTTAAACATGTTTTATTTTATTTTTTTTAAAAAAAATATTTGTGTTTTTCTGTGTCCTTTATAAAGTTTATCTCTCTGCTGCCTAATATTAAATAGGAACACATATGGCCCAGCCTGACATGGCGCAGCCCAACAAGGTCTCATCTAAGTCAGATCCAAAGATGCATCTGACTGCGAAGTGCAACCACATGTTATTCAGTGTGAAAACTTGAATGATCATGACCTCATCACTGGTAAATGAGATGTTTTAGTTTTTGAACTGGCCACAACTGCACTGTCAAGTAGCTATTACACAGTCACAAAATTGTCACAGTGTGAACTGTAAACTTTGCCGGGTAACATCAAGGTGATCCAAAGAGGAACATCTCTCTCTCTCGGCTTGGCTTCGCGAACGAAGATTTAAGAAGGGTGCAATAGTCCACGTTTGCTGCAGGCTCGCTGGTGGCTGACAAGACCAATGTGGGACAGGCAGGTCCGGCCACAGCGGCTGCAGGGAAAAGTCTGATTTAGGGTTGGTCCTGTAGCAGTGCGATTCTTCCTCAATCTCCTTTTGTCCTCAAGACCAGCTATGCGTGTGTTCTCAAAGGAAGAGACAGCCTGGTGGATGGTGTGCCTCCATGCTTTGCGATCTGAGGCTAGGTCAGACCACTGGTGATGGTTGATGTGACAGGTGCTAAGGGATTTCTTCAAGGAGTCCTTGTACCTCTTCTTTGGTGCCCCTCTATTTCGATGGCCGGTGGAGAGTTCGCCATACAGGGCAATCTTGGGAAGGCGGTGGTTTTCCATCCTAGAAATATGCCCTGCCCAGCGCAGCTGCGTCTTCAACAGCAGTGCCTCGATGCTGGTAACCTCTGCCCGCTTGAGGACTTCAGTGTTGGTCACAAAGTCACTCCAGTGGATGTTGAGGATGGTGCGAAGGCAGCGCTGATGAAAGCGCTCAAGGAGTCGCAGGTGATGACGGTATAAAACCCACGATTCGGAGCCATAGATGAGGGTTGTCATCACAACCGCTTTGTAAACATTGATCTTTGTGCCTTTTTTCAGATGCTTGTTGCTCCACACTCTTTTGTGCAGTCGGCCAAATGCACGGTTTGCCTTTGCCAGCCTGTTGTCAATCTCCTTGTCGATCTTGGCATCTGAGGAGATGATGCACCCCAGGTAGCTGAACTGCTGGACTGTCTTCAGAACTGATTCACCCACAGTGATGCAGGGAGGGTGATAATCTTCCTGGGGTGCAGGCTGGTGGAGAACTTCTGTCTTCTTCAGACTAACTTCTAGGCCGAATAGCTTGGCAGCCTCTGCAAAGCAGGACGTCATATGCTGCAGAGCTGATACCGAGTGGGAGACGAGTGCAGCATCATCAGCAAACAGTAGCTCTCGGATGAGTTTTTCCATTGTCTTGGAGTGTGCCTTTAGTCGCCTCAGGTTGAACAGGCTGCCATCGGTGCGATAGCGGATGTAGACACCATCGTCCTCATCTAGATCTACTGCGGCTCTTTGAAGCATCATGCTAAAGAAGATCGTAAAGAGAGTTGGCGCGAGAACGCAGCCTTGCTTTACACCTGTGCCTATTGGGAAGGGCTCCGAGAGGTCGTTGCAGTGTCTGACTTGGCCTTGCTGGTCTTCGTGTAGCTGGATGATCATGCTGAGGAACCTTGGGGGACATCCTAAACGTTCCAAGATTTGCCACAGGCCTTTCCTGCTAACGGTATCGAAAGCTTTGGTAAGGTGGTGGTAAGGGGGTGGTGGGGGGTGGGCTCCCTCTGGGAATCCTACCCCCCCAGGGAAAGTGCATGCGCAATACATAGCCTCTCCTCTCCCGGTGTAGTGAACGCCGCGTGGTCACTGTCTGGCTATGCCTGGCAGATGGTCACTGCAATGGCCTCTCCTGCAAAGAGGAACATACCTCACCTGTAAATAATAGAGTGTGAATGAGGTAAGTTAACCTGATGATCACATTCATCTAAAATTTCTCAGTAAACCTACTTAGGATATGAAACTTCAACTGACCTTTCTGGAAGTTAGCAAAGATAAGAAGCAATACTCCCTCTAAGCTGTGGAGTCTTGTGAGCAAAAATTCTGCTTTCTGAGCTACTGGCATCAAGGTTGTGAACTACCGCATAAATTAGTTTTCTCTGGGGCCATTTTTCCTGAGCTAAGACAAAAATGTGCGAGCCAGAAGCTAGCTCACACTAACTCAGCTTAGAGGGAACACTGATAAGAAGACCATATAAGGATGAGAAAGCAGCCAAAGTCCTTTCTTTATGTAACGTGCATGGACTAAAGAAAGAATTTGTAAAATATCTAGAATACAGTTCACCTAGGGAATAATTCAGGCCAGGATAAGAGGATACAACAATTCCATGCTTCTACCCCCCCCCCCCCCCACACACCTTTGATTGGTTCTTATAAATAGATTAACTTCTTGATTTTATTTTGCTTTGCCATTGGTATTTTTAATTGTAAAAGATATTTCTAAAATCCAACATGTTTGGATTATAGCGATTCTGTAACATGTAATAATGCATTTCACTGCACATTTATTAGGAGAATAAGGGAAGGTGTAGTATCCAGGGTACATTCCATGCCTACCTATGCCACATGCAGGGTCAAGGAGGGTGGCTTTAGCAGGCTTGGTTTTGGCTGGCTCTCCATTCTCTCAAAGAGGACGACTCTTACATCAAGCAGGTTGTGTTCACAAACTCTTTATTCAGGCTTTCCTTACAGTGGCATGGCTCTCAGGGCAGTTCTTGTCACTCCCTTTCCTGGCCACATTGTACTCTTCACCTGACCTACACCCTCTGGCTCCTCTTTCCACATTCAGGCATGTGTACTCTTCACATCCTGCACTGCCCAACTCCTCTGTGCACCCACCCTTAAATTCTTCCCTGGTTTGGGTCCCGCAGCTGTGAAATAACTGCAGAATCCCCATTCCTTGCATGCTCAGTGGCTCCTCCAACCTAGAGGCATGCCCTTTCCAGCCCAAGCAGCTCCAGCACCCCAAAACCAGCCTCTTCCTAACCCATGCCTTTCCAGCCATACCCAAGCTACCAGCCAGTCAGGGCCAACCCTGCCACTAAGCAAACAAGCATTTGCCTAGGGTGGTGGCCTTCTGGGGGCACTGAATTGGGCACTCCCCATGTGATTTGGTGAGTCTTCAGAGAAGTTCTGGTGGCAGGGGCTTTCTCCCTGCTTTTGCACCCCTGGGGTGCAAATGGAGGGAGAGGATCTCCCCCCTCCACACCTCTTGGGAATCTCCCGAGAGATACAGAGAGTGTGGACTTTCTCCCTGCTTTTGCACCCTCTGAGGTGCAAATGCAGAGAGAAGATCTCTTCCCCCCCCCCCCCCCCCAATGTCTCTCAGGAGTTTTCTGAGAAGTGCAGGTGGCAGGGGCTTTCTCCCTGCTTTTGCACCCCTGGGGTGCAAACGCAGAGAGAAAATCTTCCTCCCCCCGTGCCTCTCAGCAGTATCTCCTCTCAGCCATTTAATATTTTACAAATAATTTAATAATGTACATATAATATATGTTTGATAATTGATTCATTCTGGTTGAGCTTAAGAACTTTGGTCATAGAAGCTAATAAAGTAAAGAAAGAAATATACATATAATAAAATATAATCATAAAAACATTTAAACCAACAAAACACACCATTAAATAAATTAACACCAAAGCTAAAATACACATGCAAACACATTAAAAAAATAAAACATTGGACAAGAAGGAAAAATAAAATATTGGACACTGAAAGATGAGGGAATGCCAAGCAAAACAGAAGAAGAAGATATAAACAGGAGAAGAAATAAACTGTAGGAGAGAAGTTCCCTGAGACTTCCGGTTTTGGCGACCCGGCATTAGGAGTGGCTCAGATCAGCGTGTTCAGAGCCGATCCTAAATCAAGCAGTAGAGGGGTCTCCCCAGCTTGGGAGACTCGATTCTGGGACCCAGGAGGGGTCCTGGAAGGCAGACAGCTTGAGCTGTGGGATGGGGGTGATAGTGAAGGCTGCCTCCTGATCCCGGTTCGCCATAAGCCTCACTGTTCCGATCGCCATTTTTAAATGGCACGGGGGTTGACTGCCGGACTTCTACTCTTCTTCTTTCTAACTAGCGACGCTGCATGAATTGAACAAGCTGCATCTTCTTTATGAAGATTGTAAGTGCTCTTTTCTTTCAAATATCAAATTTTGCGGTATAGCTTCTCTAAGCAGGGAAAGTGGAGAGTTGGGATTGAAAAGAAACTTCAGCAGAGACAAAGGTTGAGAAAGTGGGGACAGGACTCTCTCTCCTTCTCCTCCGAGGCTTCCAAAAGTTCCTGCCTAATCTGGTATGCTTATAACTCTTGCATGAGAAGTATGAAGCACACCAGTTACGAATATAGAAAAGACTTGATGGCTCAGTTGAACTGATTTGTTTTAAATTTCCTTCTGGAGAAATACTTGGCTTTGGGAAAATTCCCTGTTAATATATATGGATAAGGACAGCTGGCATAAGAAGCAATCTGAAGGTTGTGTTGAAGTGCTCTGAACTAATTTGTGTGAGCTTCAAACAGACATTTAAACCTTTGTGGGCTGTGTATATCGGACTATAAAATATAATTAGATTGTTGGCTGAAGGAAGAATACCCGTGCAAACCTTTGAAGTGGATTATAAACCTCTGATGGTGGATGTTATGGATATAACTACTAAGTCTGGTTCTATTTTCCATATGGTTTGAATATTTTTTGGGGGGGTTATTTTTATGTTCATTTTTTCCTTGTTTTTCATATCATATTTGGAGTTTTTTCTTTTTTTTCTTTTCTGTTTTTGGGAGTATCTGGATTATTTTGCTCTGGTTTATTCTATTTTTTTTCTTTTTTCTCTTGGGCTGTTTGGTTAATTTTTGATTTCACCTGTGGATTACAAATGGGGCATCCAGCCCTGGATTACAATTTATGACCTGGAGCAGTTGGATGATTTCTGTGCTGCTGTGGGTAAGAGACTGGATACTATTGAATGACAAAAGACAACTGTTGTTAGAGGGTCACAATCTTAATTTGGGCTGGCATGTGTATTTATGGTATCAAAGACTTGAAGGACATTCTTATTTTAAGAATCATTTGTTCTGGAAATCTTTGTACCACACATGGTCATGGTTAAAAATGAGAATTTATCAGAAAATTCCAAGATAGGTATCCCCAGGTGAAGCATTTACTTCTCCAAATCTCTTAAAACCTAATCAAAGTTACAGATACGATGACCTGTTGGAAAAAGACAATCAACTGAAAACCAGAGAAGAGCTAGAAAACATTAAAATGAGTGGGTGGTTGAGAATACATGTTGAATCTAGGTATGCCAAAGACAAGATGGTAGGCTTTAACACAGAGCAATATCCATTTGACAAAATCTTTTTAGGACCTCAAGAAAAGCTAATCTCCAAAGATTGTATGGTCCAATGGGCAAAAAACTTGGGTCATAATATCATGTTAGAAGAATGGGAGAGGTTGTGGAAACTTAACATTAAATTAACTAAGCCAGTTACTTTTAAAGAAAATCTGTATAAGATGTTTTATAGATGGTACATGACCCCACAGAAATTGTGTAAGATGTATACTAATATGTTTAACAAATGTTGGAAATGTGCTAAACAGGTGGGTTCCTTTTATCATATGTGATGGACATGTGAGATGGTGAAGGACTATTGGAAAATGGTTCATGAACTATTACAGAAAATTATGAAGACACAGATTCAATTCAGACCAGAATTATTTTTATTGAACATATTTCCTGAGGACTATTCTAAAGAGATGAGACACTTGTTGGTGCATATTTGTACAGCAGCCAAAATTCTTCTGGCAGAGATGGAAACTTCAGGAGACTCCCATGAAAATGGACTTGGTGGGAAAAATTCTGGAAACAGCGGAGCTGAACTACTTGTCCCAGTTGTTGGCTGGGAAATCTAAGGAAGAAGCAAGAAAATACTGGTTGAAATTCTAAATTTGGCTAGACACTCAAGACTTTTAAGATTCTTTGGTGTGAACTTATATCTCCTTATCCCTGTATTTTGTATTATAAGATTCTCTCTGTTAAAAATGTCAATTTGAATAGGTATTTTAATAAGAAAATTTACAATATAAAAATATCAAAATAATGATGATGTAAAGTTAAGAGATAATAATATGTGACAACATGTATTTTAAGAAAGTATTTTAGATGTAGACTAGGATTGATCTGTAACTACTATTTTCTGTCTCCTCCTACTCTTTGCTCTCAATTTCTAGAAAGCTAATAAAACTTTTAAAAGCTAGAGATAAGTCTCCCTGGGAGGAGAGTTCCAGAGTTTTGGTCCCATGATGCAATAGGCCCTCTATCTAATCTCAGAAAGTGGGAGCATCCAAAGTAGGGCAGTCTTTCAGGTATGTTGATCCCAAACCATATAGAGGTTTGAATGTCAACATCAGCTCATGGAACTGAGCTCATAAATAGACTGGGAGCCAATTTAGATGGTGGAAAACTGAAGTAATATGGTTCCTACAACACACTCCAGAAAACAGCATTTTGTACCAATTGACATTTCTGAACACTTTTCAGCCACAGCTCCACACAGAGCACCTTGAAGTAATATAGTCTAACCAGGGCACGTACCACAGTGGTCAGATCTTTTCTGCTCAGGAAAGGCTGCAACTGGCTAATCAGTCAAAACTAGTAAAAAAGGCCACAACAGCCACCTGTTTATCTAGCATTAGGCCTGGGTCCAAGAGGACCCCCAGACTACAGACTTGTTCCTTCAAAGGGAGTGCAAACCCATCTAGAACATGTAAAACTTTAAATCCTGGGTTGGACCTTCTGCTCAACAGTAGCATTTCCATCTTGTCTGGATTAAGCTTCAGTTTATTATGATTTGAACTATGAAGTTGGGTTGCTAGGTCTGTGTTGGAAAATACCTGGAGAATTTAGGGGTGGATCTGGGAGAGGGAACATTTGGGGAGGAGAGGTCAGCATGATACAATGCCACAGAGTCCATCCTTTGAAGCAGTCATTTTCTCCAGGGGAGCTGATCTCTGCCAGCTGGAGATCAGTTGTAAAAGCAGGAGATCCTCATGCCCCACCTGGAAGCTGGCATAGGGCTGCCAAGCCCATGGGCTGGGTGGGGGTTCTCCTGCCCTGGAGGTTTCCAACCCGCCAACCCACATTGGGCTGGTGGGGGGAACCTCCCCCGATGTTGCCAATGCAATGACATCACCCGGAAGTGAAGTCATCATGCCTGCGACGCCACACACCGGCCACTCTAGGTGTTTCTTGAAAAACTCTATGGTTTTCCCAGATGCACGAGTAATTTGGGAGGGAAAACTCTATAGTACTGGCGCGATGACGTCACTTCTGGGTTACATCAATCCTCCGCCGGAGGCCGCGGAGGACTTGGCAACCCTAGGTTGGCAACTCTATATGAAGTTCAAAAGAAGATGCATGACTGTGCAAAGCAGCAAACAGCACAAAAATAGCAAGAACTAGGGTTCCCATTCCCCCACCAGGGACAGGGTTTTTCACAATTTCAGGGCCTCCAAGCCACCACCATGGAACTGGCCAGCAGGGGAGTCCCACGCTCAAAATGCACCAGCACACTGCAATCTGCCTGGCGCAATGATGGCATCTGAAAGTGACATCATCTCACCAGACACATCACAGGGGGCATTCTAGCATTTGGGGAAAAAATCTATAACTGTAGAGTTTTTCCTAAGTGCTAGAGTGTACCTCTCCTGATGTGCCTGGAATGATTAATTTCTTCAAATATTTTTCTCATATGTGAAAGGCCAGCTACAAAACATCTATAGCTCAGACATTGACTAAACATCTAGAGAGTCTTCCAGCACTTCTAAAGGCCACTAGCAGCACGCACCTTCTCACCTTCCTTTAATGTTTCATCTCTCCTTCACAAACTGTATTTTCCACAGAACATGTTCAGCTATTTACCAAAGACATAGCTTTAACTAACACCCTGAATATAGTTTTTCAAGGTACCAGGTTGTAATCTGATACCAGTGCACATAGACAAGTACTCCTACAGCCATATTATTGAGTACAATATTCCGCTCAATTCTATGTGCAATTCTGATCCAGCTTGGATCCAGTGAGATTAATAATAGTAGTTAATGCTTTCAGCTAATGCATTATTAATTTATTTTATTTGGTTACTTTCTTCAATTGCTTGATAGATGTTTAATGTGAATGACTGCACATGGACTTTGACAGACCAATTACTACACACCACTGTGACCTCTAGTAGATCATATATAATAGCACAGCAGATAAAACCACTTAAAATATTGAAAATTGCTGCTCTTCTTTATTCTTCCTATTTATTTAACCAAAGGTGTTGGAAGAATGAGCCAGAGGAGGCCAGTTTCTATATCCCCCTCTATAATAAATACACAAAATTTGATTGTCATGGCTAATAATAGAGAATGCATTTCTGCCCCATCTGCACAGAAGAACATGACAACCTTAAGTGCATGATTAGTTCAGTTCAAATCAATGGAAGTGGCTTGAAAGCAATCTAAATGCTGACCTGTCAATGGATTATTTAAAGGTGCTGACAGATAAGAAAGATCATTTATAAGCCAGCCATTGTTCATAAGCATATCTCATTCTTTTAAACACATGCAGCTGCAAAACTGAACATCACTGAAGTAACCAAAAATCGACCAAATATATGATTATGAAGATCCCGGCTGGCCAATTTAACATCAACTAAATAGCAATACTTGGAATTCTTCAAATGTGACTATTCACTAAAGATGGGCCCATTCCCCATCTAAGTACGAGTACTTGGAAGCAGGAAGAAAAGCATACAAAGCACAGAGTGTGATTATGTCCCTCTCTAATATTTTACATGATCGTTTAACAGACCTTATCTCATTTTTCTCTTACACCTAGAGTTGCTTGAATGCTTACCAGTTCGGCTCATGTTGTTTACCACTCACAAAAAGGGAAATAAGTTTCATTAATCATTGGGCTGTTCTCAAACTGTTCGAACATGTTCATTGAGTTGCTTCATGCATATTCAAACCGTACAATTCAGAGCAATCAGCAGTTTTTCACACGTGTGTTCTCACACAGCCCAGTAAAACTTCTAGTTTTCCTTCCCACCATAGATCTCTCACTTTATGCCACTCAGCCATAAATTGTATATATAAATAGACAACAAATCAATCAACCAGTGGTTATACACTTTTTGAATAATAAAAAAGGGCTTTTTTTTGTAGCAGAAGCTCGTTGCATATTAGGCCACACACCCCTGATGTAGCCAATCCTCCAAGAGCTTACAGGGCCCTTAGTGCAGACCTAATATGCAAAGGAGCTCCTGCTACAAACAAGCTCTGAAAAACCACACAATTTTGTGTTCATTTCACTCTGTTATATCAGGTATGTACATTTTCACACAGCCTTTTGGGAAGCACAGTTCCACTCCAATGTCCATTTATTACCTGACCTGATCAACCATGACCTGGGGCAGAATCAATGTCACCCACAGTCCAGATGCAAAAGCATCTACAAGGTATGTCAATGAAATTTCACCACTACAAGCAAACAAATATCCATTACCACAGCTACTGCTCAGCTGCCAAGCTATTCAGTAGCTGTTTGGCTTGGATGGTTAGCAGACTGAACAGATCTGTGGCTTGCCCTGTCAAACACAATATGTTTACCAGCCACACCATTACCTTATTTTTAGTCCACCTTTTCAGGGCAAAAATTGTAGCATCCCTCCTTACAACTATCCTGCGAGGCAGACCATTCTTATTTCTAGTTTATACATTTTAAACAATATACATTGTATAAACTGTAGAAAATGTAGAAACTGTATACAAACTACAATTTAAAACTTTTATAACCATGGTCTGTAGGCAATACCATGCAGTTTGATTGAATGCTTCCTAGACCAAGCGCCTCATCCCTATATCCCCTCTTTCAAGTACTTTCATTATGATGGTGATGATGATGACAGCTGTATGGATATATTTTCATTGTCCCTTATTATAGATCATCATTCTGTTATACCAAATGAATGCCCTTTAGTTCAGAATATATGATTATTCATATGTTGTAACAAATCGCCAAACTGAATAACACAGAACAAGTAAAATATGGCATGCAGTAACATAAAATATAATACCAACTGTTATTCTGAAATACTAAGAGGCCATGCTAACTACTCAGCAATAGCTAATCCATACTGACCACAAAATATTACTTTTGAGAAAGGTTTTGATTAGTGGATAAGTTTAAGTCAAAGCAGATCATTATGAAATGTAGAAAGGAAGGAGGGTGAGAAACCTATAGGTATTACACTGTAAAACAACCTAAGAAACTGGAAAGCTGCTCAGGGGGTTTTATACTGCACCATTCTATCAACATTTTGATTGCACCAGAATCAGAAAGGACATGACCCCTAAAGTGAGTTGGATCACATTTAACCATAATAGATGTGCTGCCCAGAAGGTGACATCTTAGCAGCATATAAATGCAATTTTGCCAAATATGAAAAGAGAAGTCTTCTCTATTGAATTAACCTTGATGTGGGGGTGGTGGGTGGTGGGAATCTTATCCCTTTTGAAAGTGTGTGTATAATAATAGACATTTAAGAATACTGACTTCACTGCCAGGACAGAAATTAACAATGGCTCCTTGGTAGCCAAGGGTCCTCGTTGTGCAGAGTGGTAAAGCTGCAGTACAGTACTGTAGAAAATGGCTGCTTTGAAGGATGGGCTCTATGGCATTGTACCATGTTGAGACCTCTCCCCCCACAAACCCTGCCATCTCCTGAATTCACCCTCTAAGTCTCCAGGTATTTTCTAACACCAGCCTGACAACCCTATGCTCTATCCCCAAATCTGCAGGAATTTCCCAAACCAGAGCTAGCAAGCCTACTAACCAGGCTCCCACTTAACCAGGTTGTGCAACTGACCTTCAAATCCTGGCTTCAAATCCTGATTAATGTGGAAACCTGGGTTAGTGTTAATCATGCATAATATCACACAGATACAATCCTAAATAAGAAATAAGGCAAACAATGGGATAATTCACAACAGAGCATAGAAAAGACTCAGGATTTGTGTTTTCTGAAAACTGGTTCATAATTTATAAACCATTTTTTGCACAGAACCAGCGCTACATCCAGAACTTTTTTTGAGTAGGAACACACAGGAACGCAGTTTGGTGTCAGGGGCATGGCCTAATATGCAAATGAGTCCCTGCTGGGGGTTTTTTCTATAAAAAAGCCCTGTGTGAAACAATGGTGAAATCAGAGGGTGTGGCCTAATATGCAAATGATCTCTGCTGCATTTTTTTCCTACAAAAAAAGCCCTGGTTACATCTGCTCTGGACCTATGCTGCTGTCCTCTGATGAATTTGCTTCTGTATATGTTTATAGGAAAGCATTTTCCATAACAGGTTCTATTACACAGTATATGTATATGTAAAAATTAGTGCACAGGTGTCTGTTTAAAACTAGCCTTAGGTTTATTTTCCTTAAAGCAGAGACAGAGTACTGGGAATCAAGTTTGTTCACTCCCCTCTCCTCCCCTCCCCTCTTCTTTTTGTTTTTGTTTTAATGAACCGTTATAATGCAAATAGTACACTATAATGGGATCTCATTTATTGCTGGTTTGTAGTTTTTCTTTCATTTTTATTACATCTCTTAATCCCAGTGCTTGTAAAGAGCCAGTTTGTTGTAGTGTTTAAGTGTGCGGACTCTTATCTGGGAGAACCGGGTTTGATTCCCCACTCCTCCACTTGTATCTGCTAGCATGGCTTTGGGTCAGCCATAGCTCTGGCAGAGGTTGTCCTTGAAAGGGCAGCTGCTGTGAGAGCCCTCTCCAGCCCCACCCACCTCACAGGGTGTCTGTTGTGGGGGAGGAAGGTAAAGGAGATTGTGAGCCGCTCTGAGACTCTTCGGAGTGGAGGGCGGGATATAAATCCAATATCTTCTCAAGCCCAGATGTACCTGGGGCTGGGGCATTTCCCAGCTGCTCGAGGTAGATGTACAATGTCCACAAGTCCTCCAACAAAGAAGATGAACTATGTATCAACAAAAGGATCCTGACTACTGCAGGCTCATAGGTCTTGAACAATTAAAGGTACTCAAGATTTGCCATTCCTTGAATGTAGATAGTTATGAAAGCTATCAAACCTATCCTTTGTGGGGATATTTAATTCTGGAGTACCTATAAAAACAGAAACTTTTGCTGTGTTTGATCCATCTTCATATCCATATGGTATTTACTATAAAGATGCTTCATGGCCATTTGGAAAGTGTGATGGCACATGGGAGCTAACTGGAGAGTGTCATTTCTTTAAATAGATAATGTTTCACACAGAATATATTTTCTACACAATTTCTCAGTAAAAAAAAATCACGGGGAATATTGTATGCAAATCTGGCATGAAAATATGTTATCCTGCCATTAATACAAGTGGCAGGAAACTGGTTTTCTGGTATAGCTAATATAATTTGTCTCGACCATATCAGAAACTAGGGATGGTCCTGAAATTTTTCACATATCAATTTACCCAGATTTGGAGTTCAAAATCATCTGTTCTTGTTTCCAAAGGATGGTTGTATTTATTTATATTTATCTATTTTTATTTTTCATTTTATTTATCTATTTTTATTTTTCATTTTATTTATCTATTTTTATTTATTAATTTTGTATAGGGTGACAGGAAGATTTGTCAATCTCCCTCTATTGCTGTCTTCTGACAATGGGTGA
The DNA here is from genome assembly GCF_032191835.1 of Heteronotia binoei. Lineage (NCBI taxonomy): Eukaryota > Metazoa > Chordata > Lepidosauria > Squamata > Gekkonidae > Heteronotia > Heteronotia binoei. Next base: position 69,714,911 of record NC_083228.1, on the reverse strand, counting down.
AGTTTTTTTTTTTTTTGGCATTCCCCCCCCCCAAAAAAAAAATCACCCACCCCTGAACGACATTCATGACCTCATGCAACGTTTAATCATCATTCATTGCATCAATTTGTTGACAGTTGATTATATTTGACCAGTTAATGGATTTGTTACAGACACTACTAATTTTGCCACAGACCCATTCAGCACTTGGACTTGCTGAATGGCCATGAAGACTATCAACCAGATTTGAGTCAGGTTTTGTTTTGCTTTTTTGCAAAAGTATACATCCGCGAGGATGTCGCTGATTCAAACTTTTTAAAAGCCATTAGCTGTGCTAGAGACTACTTAGACTAGGGGTGTCAAACATGCAGTTGGGGGGCTGAATCAGGCCCCCAGAGGGCTCTTATCAGGCCCCCAAGCAACTGGCTGTCAACTGCTTCCTTCTCCCTCTCTCTTGCTTCCTTCTGCATAATAGTTTGCTTTGCAAGGCTTGCTCAATTGCTCAGGAGCTACAGAGCAAAACCTCTATTTTCTGCATTGGCTGAGGCTCTCCTCCCCACAGTCCCCTGAGAAAGGAAGGAAAGAGCCAGAGCTTCCTTTGCCCAGTTCTCTGGATCTCATGGGAGAAATACAAAGAAAGCATCCTTAAGACCAATGAGTGCTAACATTTTAAGCAAGTTTTAAAAATATATATATATGTGTTTGTCTGTGTTCTTTATAAAATTTAATTATCTACTACCTAATCTTAAATAGGTACACATACGGCTTGGCCCGACATGGCTCGGCCCAACCTAACATGGCCCCGCCCCTCAAGGTCTCATTTATGTCAGATCCGGCCCTCATAACAAATGTGTTCGACACCCCTTGGACTTACCCTTACTGAGGTGTAAGATTTTTTTCAAATGCAACATTTTGTTGACGGATTTATATGATCTGTGACTGAACTGTCTATTTAAACAATTGCCTGCTGAGCAGAAGAGTCATGCACCAAGGATGGAGGAGGGGTAAAGAATTCCATAAGGCTTTGTGAGAATGCACATCTTCAGAAAGCCACTGAACTGAAACTTTGTTCCAACTGCATTGCACTGCATGGTTAGGTAACTATACAGTGAGGTCACCTGCCAAACATCTACAATCGAATTGACAGTCAAGCCAATTACTTAAAAATCAACCCCCTGTTTGCAACTGGCAAAACAGGACATGAGCCAAAACAGGACATGAGCATCCCTGGAAATGCACTGACATCACTTCCAGGCACACAGAGAGTGATGTCAGTGTGTCATAACATTGCCTGCAACTCCTGATTTTTCCATTTACTTTTTCTCCCACTGGCCAGATAAGCAGAGGTGGGAACCTAGCAGGTCTAGCCAAGCTGGTGAGTGCTCAAACAGCCCAGGATCCAGTGTGTCAGCCCTACTCCAATCTTGTGCAAACCATTTCAGATTTTCTCTTGATGAACTAGTTGCCATGTACTCTGTTTCCCTATGAAAAAAACATTCTGAATGTTTAACCAAGAACTGAAACTCACAGTAAATCATGAATATGTCGAGTATTCAGTCTTTGCATCACTATACAACTTTAGCCAAAACAGAACCTTGAACATCAGTGAGCCAGAGAAAGTAGTGCAATAACCTCTTTCCACAACATAATGGGTGCTTTCTTCTTGAGTACACAAAGATCTAGTTGCAGCCACGGATAATTGACTGCCTTTCCATTTTATTCATAAGTCGCAGCCAGGATCCTCAAACTTTTTTAAAAAATTATTATTTCCTTCAACATTTGAAAATAAATCAAAATATTCTACATATGTATGTCCTCACACTGTTTCCCCTTTCCTCATGTTTCATCTTTGTGTTAAAAAAATTGAATACAATTTTTAAAAATTGTCTTGTGCAGTTGGGTAGGTTTGGTAGGGCATATCCTTGGTGCTGAGTAGCATCACCCAAGCCCTCAGTTGCTTGAGTCATGGAGGAAAGATGATGAGATGTAACACCTCTTGGCACAGTTTGATGTGCAAACTACAATAAATGAAGCTGCCAATAGTCAAGTTTGTAGCCAGGATGGGTTTGCCCAGCCTACTGGTTCATACCTTGTAGTAGCCCGCACACACATGAAATGAATTATTTAAGGCTACGATTTCTGTAGAGATACATCAGCTACAAATAAGGTCATGTTTGGTGTCTCACATCTTCATTCAGGGTGCATGGACAAAAGAAAACACTATTTTGAATTTAGAGTAAATATCAAAGTAAGGAGATGAGGTGTCTGGCTCAACACAAAACCAGTACCACAAATAAAGAAATCACATGTTGAATGCATTTGTGTGTGTGTGAAAACTGCTGCATTCCTGATTGCAACTTGTTCATATTAAGGGCCCTAACCTGGATTGCTAAACAACTGGTCACCATGGAACAAATGAGCATGGGAAGTTGACATAGACCAACAGGAATAGATTGAACAAAGAACTGGGAGGAGGTGATTTTTTCAGGAAAAGAAATAGTTGTCTAAATTAATTTTTAAATAAGCCCCAAAGTGTGCTACTTCCTTTGTCTATTTACTAATAATTACTGATATTTGATGTCAGCATTAAGTGTGCCTAGTCCACAAGAGCTGTTTTCTAATGCCCTTGCAAAGGGAAGAGTCACAAGCTGGTCTTATCATCAGCTCTCTAGCCAGCCTTCTACAGTTTATAGTTTCTTTTATTAAAATTTAATAAAATATTAATTATGAAAAATAAAATCTTAATTGGACATTGCAACAACAAAGCCATAATGTTTTTGGAGTGTAATTGCACAGTGCACAGTTTCAATTAAAGCCAAGGAAACTGTTTTACTATAGCTAGCACTTAACTTGTTCAATCAAATAGCAGGGTAGGGGGAAGAATTAATCAGCAATCAGTATTTCACTGTAAGTAGCTTCAGAGAGTCAAACTTTTTAAAGGAGATCAGGAAGTGTAAGCTAATTACACTGTCTCTTTTCAGATTTCTTTGAAGCATCATGGATTGGGACTCATACATTTCCACAGTGTGACTCATTGTTCTTGCCCTTCCTGCCCCCTCCCCCACATCTGAATATCTCAAAACACTCAGGCTTTAAAAGAGTTGCAGGTTTCATGGCAGTTTTATCTTCTCATAGGGAACTGTATCTGAAATATATTTCTTTGCCTGTGAAGTTACAATATAGAGACTTCTCTGAAAGATACATTGACAAAATTTGCCAAATTCCAAAAGAACCTATCAACCTGAGTTTGTGCCATCTAAAATTGAATACCCATCCACTGAAGTTGCTGAAGGGTATAACTGTTTAGGATTGATCCGTAAGATCCCTGTTAAGCTTTTCTTTTCTTTTTTTGCTTAATGCCAAGTTTTATTTAATGCCAGTTACAGACTTTCCCCCCAAGATGCGCAGGGTACAGAGGCATGTCTCTTCAATGAACAGCCAGCTTTTTTTAAAAAAAAACTTTTTAAACACAGACACATGACAAATTAGAGCAACACAACTGGACAAGTTGGTGGGAGGACTCTGGAGGGAACCAGCAACTCTGCAGCTCAGTCACTGAACTTGCCAAAGGTGAGGCGATCGAAGAGGTACTCGTCAGGCCATCCTCGCTGGCACGCACCCACTTCAGGTTGGTCACGTGATCCCCCAGCCTCTTGATCAGCTTCACCTCCTCGTCAAGGTAGTGAGTCTCTAGGAAGTCTTTCTATACTGAAATACTAGACTCCAAGAATCTTTGAGAAATTATCTTGGAAAAACATCCTTCTCACCAAAGTTCACTGCTGATTTGATATATTTGTTTCATGTATATAGTCTATGAACACCAGTGAGTTATATTATTTTAATCCTTGACACTTCTGTAATATGTCTCCTGTGATGCTCTGACTAGACCATACATTATGCCATGATCTTCACAATTCTTTTTAGCATGAGCATAGTATTTTAGATTTTTAACAATGCCATACAAATATTAAGCAGTCTTCCCCAGTCCACTGCAAGGTAAGCACTAATTCATTCATTCATTCCACCCTCATTTCACAGGTGGTAAAGAGACAGAGTTTTGTAATTTGCAATTATGCATGATGGGTTTATGCATAATGGGTTTATGGCACTAGAGTAGCACACTGTAGTTGCCACTTAATAAAATAATTCAGTAGGAACAGGAATTAGAACGTGAAAATTCCTTGATTCTAACCTACTTCACATATAGCCGCCCTGAGCCCGCCTTGGCGGGGGAGGGCGGGATATAAAAATAAAGTTTATTATTATTATTATAGCATTTTAACATAAGAGAAGCCATGTTGAATCGTGCCAACAGCCCATCCAGTCCAACACTCTGTATCACACAGTGGCCAATAAATTATATATATATGTCTCTGTGTATATATGTATATATATATATATATATATATATATATATATATATATATATATATATATATATATATACACACACACACACACACACATTGTAGCTAATAGCCACTGATGGACCTCTGCTCCATATTTTTTATCTAACCCCCTCTTGAAGCTGGCTATGCCTGTAGCCGCCACCACCTCCTGTGGCAGTGAATTCCACATGTTGTCGTTGGCCTTTTTTATTGCAATCACACACTGTCTTGACATTTTCAGTGAGTTATCTACCACGACCCCAAGATCTCTCTTGGTCAGTCTCTGCCAGTTCACAACCCATCAACTTGTATTTGTAGCTGGGATTCTTGGCCCCAATGTGCATTACTTTGCACTTGGCCACACTGAACCTCATCTGCCATGTTGACGCCCACTCACCCAGCCTCAACAGATCCCTTTGGAGTTCCTCACAATCCTCTCTGGTTCTTACCACCCTGAACAATTTAGTGTCATCTGCAAACTTGGCCACTTCACTGCTTACTCTCAACTCCAAATCATTTATGAACAAGTTAAAGAGCATGGGACCCAGTACTGAGCCCTGCGGCACACCACTGCTTACTGTCCTCCACTGCGAAGACTGCCCATTTATACTCACTCTCTGCTTCCTATTAATTAGCCAGGTTTTGATCCACAAGAGGACCTGTCCTTTTATTCCATGACTTTCGAGCTTACTAAGGAGCCTTTGATGAGGAACTTTATCAAAAGCTTTCTGGAAGTCAAGGTAAACAATATCTATCGGGTCTCCTTTGTCCACATGTTTGTTCACCCCCTCAAAAAAATGTAACAGGTTAGTGAGGCAAGATCTTCCCTTACAGAACTCATGCTGAGTCTTCCTCAATAACTCGTGTTCATCAATGTGCCTACTCATTCTGTCCTTGATAATGGTTTCTATCAACTTTCCCGGTATTGAAGTCAGACTGACTGGCCTATAGTTACCCGGATCTCCTCTGGAACCCTTTTTAAAGATGGGGGTGACATTTGCTACCTTCCAGTCCTCAGGAACGGAGGCAGATGTCAATGAAAGATTACATATTTTTGTCAGAAGATCCTTAAGTTCAACTTTGAGTTCTTTCAGAACTCTTGGATGTATGCCATCCGGACCTGGTGACTTATTGGTTTTTAATTTGTCCATCAGTTGTAGGACCTCCTCTCTTGTCACTTCAATCTGGCTCAGGTCTTTCAACATCCCTTCCAATAGAAGTGGTTCCAGAGCAGGCAAACACTTCTCATCTTCCACAGTGAAGACGGAGGCAAAAAATTCATTTAGCTTCTCAGTCATTTCCCTATCCTCCTTCAGTAATCCTTTGACCCCTTGGTCATCCAAGGGCCCCACTGCCTCCGTGGCTGGTTTCCTGCTTCTAATATATTTGAAGAAATTTTTATTGTTGGTCTTTATGTTTTTTTGCATACTTGAACATTTTCATAGTTGAACATTTATTTTACCATACTGAGACATGTCTGAAAGCCACTGCTTGTGTGCAAATTGTGGTAAAGCTGATATACATACAGTTTTCAGAAAATAGCGTGCCCAGCCCAGTGCATAGATATCCACACAAATGTTGGGATAAATGGGGTTGGGATAAATGGGGTTTTTAATGCCCAGAGCTTTTTTTTGTAGAAAAAGCCCAGCAGGAACTAATTAGCATATTAGGACACACACCCCTGACACAATCACAGTTTCACACAGGAACACATTTGCATATTAGGTGACACCCCCGGATGCCAAGCCAAATAGAACTACATTCCTGTGCATTCCTGTTCAGAAAAAGCCGAGTTAATACCTCTGTAGGACCATATGAACTATGAAGCAGATATCCACACAGTGCCCCTAGCTGGATATGGAAATGAATGCATAGCTAGGTCCTGGGACAGAAGCCCTTTTTAAAAGCTTAAATCTTGGTTATCAGCTACTGGAGAAGAGGAATTTTGTTTATTTAACAGTCTCTGATAACTGACACATCTTGCTCTAAATTATTGCATCAAAATCTGGAGACAACATCTGTACTGTAGCAATCTTGAGTAGGCTGTTCAGGTGTTGTTTAGGTGTGTGCCTGTAAATTCCAAACCTATTTTTGAATTATTGACATTCATTACAGAAATTTCATGGTCCATGCTTTGAGCCCAAGACCCTGTCGGTGCGGGAGTTAGCAGAGTGAGCTTGGTGACCTGCCCAACACAGGGCTCCAGGAAAGAAATCAGCCAGACACCTGCAACTAGTGCCAAAATAGTGTATTTACAGATATATACAATAAGTGCTCACTAGTGCAGTCCAATATCTTACTCTAACAGACAAAATGCTCCGCCTACACACCAACTCTCAAAGAGAGACCTGTGCGTTCCACACACAGTCTTCTTATAGTCCTACTAGCCAATCCTGGCTGTGCACTGTCATGCTGACTCAGCAGGTTTCTTCTCTTGGCTTCTGCCGGCTCAAACCGGCCTGCTGATAAGGTCATTGTGACCTAGCATGCCTGCTAGATCACCAGCTGTCAAAACATAGCTGTCAGACTGGGTGCAGATAGATTCATTACACCAACACACCTCCTAATCTATTGAACCCAGTACACCCAACCACTGTACATAGTCTTCATGTTCACATACAGACAGTAACATACATTTCATATTTACACATTTATCATTACCAGTCCAGGAACTCGTCTGGGTGATAGAAAATATCATCACTGTCCTGGTCAGCCAGCTCCTTCTGACGTTTGGCTTCAGCCTCCCTATTCTTTGCCTCGCACTCTGCCACCCAGGCCTTCCACTTCTTAGCCTTTTCCTTCAGCATTTCTTCAAACCCTGGTGGGTCTGGTTTAACTGTCAGAGTGACATAGGGCACCTTATACCTGGCAGGAGGTTTGCCTTTTGTGGTTCTAGCAGACACCCGTGGCTCTGTGCTAGGACCGGCCTTATCTTCTTCAGGCTGATCTGTTCCCACCTCCTGGGCTGGTTGTTCTGTCCCTGTGATTTGAGGTTGCACCTCCTGACTTTCACACTCCACCTCCTGACTCTCCGTCTGAGGCTCTGAACCACCTTGGAGCTCACGTTTCTCTGAGCCTCTGCTTGCCAGTTCCCGGTCGGGAGAATGTTCCTGCTTAATTACCCTGGGCATCATTATCAGTAATTGGCAGGAGTACAAATTGTCTCTTATCAGAGTGTAAGTGAGGCCAGCTGGACTGCTCGTTAAACTGGGCAGTTTCACTGAGGATTATTTTCTTTCTCTTATCGCAAAAGCGATAACGCCTGGCCTCTGGCTTGTAGCCCAGAAAAGTCAGGCTCTCTGCCCGGACATCCCCCTCCCTGCTGCTCTCGGAGGGGATGCCAACCCGAGCCTGTGTCCCAAAGACTCTCAAAAATTTCAAATCTGGATACCTGTTATACAGCAACCTATAGGGCAAATTATTTACAGGTTCACACCAAACACGATTATGAATAAACACAGCACAGTACATGGCTTCTGCTCAATAACAAATTGGCAACCTTGCATCTTCAAGCATGCTGTACATTATCGTTTGCAACACAGCTCCTGTGCGCTCTGCTAGCCCATTTTCTTTCCCATTTTCTTGGGGCGTGGCTGGGTTCACTAAACGGTGGGCAATGCCCTTGTTCTCCAGCCAACATTTCAATTCATTTGATAGGAATTCCCCCCCTCTGTTGGTCTGAATAGCCTGGAGGTTTACACCTAATTGTCTCTCAACTGCTTTGACCCATTTTGTGAACACCTTGTACACTTCAGATTTATGCACCATGGCAAAGACCCAAGAGTACCTCGTATGGTCGTCTGTGGCCACTAAGCAGTACCTCCTCCCCGACAGACTTTTTGGCAATGGGCCAATCACGTCTAAGTGAACTAGCTCTAGGGCACGCTTACTTTCTCTTGTGCTTTCCTTAGACACAGCACATGCCCTGCTTTTGGTCTTCTTGCAGACCTGACAATCCAAGTAACATTTACAAGGTTTCACTTTTAGACTTGGCACCAACTCCAGGGTTTTTTTCAACGCTCTAAACCCGCAGTGCCCCAGTCTCCGGTGAAGTAAATGTATACACTTATTGTGCACAGGCTCATTTGACACCTGTGCCACCTGGGCACATTCATTCTGGACCACATATAGTTTACCTTCTCTTTTTCCAGTTACAAGCACCTTTCCCCCACCTCCCAGGATTTTACAGCAGGTCCTTTCAAACCTCACCTGGTATCCCTGGTCAATTAGCGTGCTAACACTTAGCAGGTTTGACTGTAGTGTGGGTACACATAACACATTTTGCAAAGTGCAATTTAACACAGGAAACCTCACATTGCCTGAGCAAGTAGCATTGGCCATGGTCCCGTTAGCTAATCTAACATGCCTGTGTTCAGGAATGTCAACATTGTTCAACAACTCCTTCTTGCAGCAGAGATGGCTCGTTGCCCCAGAGTCTAAAATCCAAGCAGACCCTGTGCTCTCTACTGCAGACGTGACCAGCCGGGCTCCTTCCTCACACGGGCTGGTGGTCCTCCGCTCTCGCTGCCTCCATCCACGCCGCTTCTTCCCCCTCTCTGGGCAAGCTCGAAGCAGGTGTTGTGACGACCCACAGCCATAGCAGCGTCGGACTGCCATTGCAGTCGGCTCCTCTTTCTCAGCCTTTGGCCGTCTGCCAGCAGCAAAAGCTGGCTCACTCTTGGCTGTCTTCCCGGACGAGCCGATAGCCGCACGCTCCTCAACCCCCGGACAGCTCACTGCCGCAATCCTCTCTTGGAAATCAAGCAGGTGGGCACAGACGTACTCCATCGTCAGGGTTGCTACGTCCACTGTCTCCAGGGAAGTTATCAGGGGAGTAAACTCAGGCGGCAACGATGACAGCAAAATGTAAACTCTGTCATCTGGAGCTACAGTCTTGCCTCTGGCCTCAAGCTCAACGAAACAGTCCGTTAGCTTCTTGATGTGGTCTTTCACACACCCTCCAGCTGGCATAACAGTGCGAAACATTTTCCTAGTCAAGGCCATAAGGGAGCCAGCAGTGGTACTAACATGAACCCCACTGAGCGCGTCCCAGGCAGCCTTGGGAGTGTCCTTCCCACGCACATATACTAGCTGGTCATCTCCTATAGCCAGCACGATGTTTGCCAGTGCCTTATCGGCTAACACAGTCTCGGCAGGAGATAACGCTGCAGGGGGATTACTCACAAACAGCCATTGCCCTTCACGCTTGAGGTAGTGTTCCATTCTCAGGCTCCACACCGCGTAGTTGGCTGAATTGAGCTTCTCAACGGCCGCTGCGAGCTGCTGCTGAGCCATGATGCCGACTCCTCCACACAGCTGGCTGCCGTCGTCCCTCTGGCTCTCAAAACGAGATAGCTGGTGCCGCTTTGTCTTTCAACCGGCGTTCCTCGCCTCCGGCTCTTTCCAAACTCTCGGTCGGCTCAACTCTCACGGTGCTCCTCCGCGCAGCGGAACCGCCCTCGCCCCATAACCCTGTCGGTGCGGGAGTTAGCAGAGTGAGCTTGGTGACCTGCCCAACACAGGGCTCCAGGAAAGAAATCAGCCAGACACCTGCAACTAGTGCCAAAATAGTGTATTTACAGATATATACAATAAGTGCTCACTAGTGCAGTCCAATATCTTACTCTAACAGACAAAATGCTCCGCCTACACACCAACTCTCAAAGAGAGACCTGTGCGTTCCACACACAGTCTTCTTATAGTCCTACTAGCCAATCCTGGCTGTGCACTGTCATGCTGACTCAGCAGGTTTCTTCTCTTGGCTTCTGCCGGCTCAAACCGGCCTGCTGATAAGGTCATTGTGACCTAGCATGCCTGCTAGATCACCAGCTGTCAAAACATAGCTGTCAGACTGGGTGCAGATAGATTCATTACACCAACAGACCCAAGGGGAAACATGAAATGACTGGGCATTGCAAGCTTTTGCACATACAGTAAGTTGCTTCATGTGCTGGTCAGCCAACAAAGAAAATAAGAGTCTTTGCTCTGTAGCTCCTGTGCAACTGAGCAAGCCAGGCAAAGCAAGCTGTGATGCAGAAGGAAGCAAGACAGAGAGAAGGCAGCAGATGACAGTGAGTTGCTCGCGGGCCTGATAGGATCCCTCTGGAGGCCTGATTTGGCCCTTGGGTCAGACATCTGACACCCTTGCTTTAAGTTGTCTGCATTTAAGTTGTTTGTTTTATAGCTCAATGTGTATTACCATGTATTTTATATGGGTTTTAGAAGCAATTTCTACAGTAATTATATGTACTATTTACATCATGCAGATGTGTAATGATTCAACAATAGGTAATATTGAAAAAGTCATACATTTTATAAGAACCTTCCTTCTGATATGAGGAAAAAGAAAATGGTACAAAAATTAAGTCAGAGGTTTGACTTACATAAAGCAAAAGCAAAACTAGAATGGGAATTTGGGGGTTGAAACAGCATGGGCTGAGAAATTCAAAGGTTTCCACAGCCACATAGCTAACAGTCAGGACTTTAACTCATTAAATAGCTCAGCGGCTTCTTATGTGCCCCAACTGATAAGGAGACTGCACTCTATTAATTCATGACCCAAGTTACATAATTAATTAAGTAGTCCACATTATATTTTCTACATAACAATTCACATTTTTAAATTAATCCTAAATAAATAAATGCCATCTAACTTCCTGATTTAGGCTTGTAGATTTTTTAATCCTGCAGAGACTTGAGTCTTTTCTCCCTCTCCCATTATTTCCTTTCCCTTTCTCAAAAGTCCCTAGAGCCTCTCCTGTTATCCTGTTTCCTTCTCATTCCCACCCACCACCCAACCTACTTTTTATTTGTTCACCCCTCTTCAGCTATATTTATTATGTATTTACTTCATTTATACCACACTTTTTTTCCATAATGGGGACCCAGAGTAGTTACATCATTCTCCATACCATTTTATTCTCACAACACCCATCAGATATGTTAGGCTGAGAATATATAACTGTCCCAAGGCCATCCAAGGAGCTTCCAAGAGAGAGTTGTAATTCATATCTGAGTCTCCCAAATCTGCTCTGAAATTCTGACTACTATACTACACTGGCCTTTGTGGAGAGGCTGCTGTTGAACACTAGCAAGCAGGCACTGCTTCTATCATTTTAGGGTGTTTTAACCCTCTCAGTTTGCTTGCTGGTTAAAAAAATATCAGATTTTTCTGTAGAAAGATTTGTCTTGGCTGTTCATGACCCCAGACTCTGGATTTAAGTACACACAAAAAAGGCCATGTTTATACCAAAGAGGGAGAGATCAAATCAGCCAGTATCATAATGCCCCTGTATAAATTGGAGTACTCATTTGGAGTACTGTGTTCATCACACCTCAAAAAAGATATTATAGCATTGGAAAAAGTGCAGAAAAGGGCAACTAGAATGATTAAATGGTTGGAACACTTTCCCTATGAAGAAATATTAAAGCACTAGGGGCTCTTTAGCTTGGAGAAACATTGACTAAGGGGTGACATGATAGAGGTTTACAAGATTATGCATGGGGTAGAGAAAGTAGAGAAAGAAGTATTTTTCTCCCTTTCTCACAATACAAGAACTCATGGGCACTCAATGACATTGCTGAGCAGTCGAATTAGAAAGGATAAAAGGAAGTACTCCTTCACCCAAATGGTGACGAACATATGGAATTCACTGCCACAGGAGGTGGTGGCAGCTACAAGGATCAACAGCTTCAAGAGGGGATTGGATAAACACAGGGCTTGTTTAAAGCAGTTCTGGCTGGTTGAATGCACAAGAACGCAGTTCTGACTGGCTAGGTATCAGGAGGTGTGACCTAATATGCAAATTAATTCCTGCCGGGCTTCCTTGTGGAAAAAGCCCTGTGTGACATCAGGGGGAGTGGTCTAATATGCAAATGAGTTCATGCTGGACTTTTTCTAGAAAAAAAGCCCTGGATAAACATATGGAGCAAATGTCCATCAGTGACTATTAGCCACAAGGTATAGATGGAACTCTCTGTCTGAGGCATGTGATGCTCTTTATGCTTGGTGCTTGGGGGGGGGGGCAGCAGTGGGAGGGCTTCTAGTGTTCTAGTCCCACTGGTTAACCTCCTGATGGCACCTGTTGTTGCTTTGTGTTTTTTTGTAACTGTGTTACAAAGTGTTGAAGTGGATGGGCCACTGTCCTGATCCAACATGGCTTCTCTTATGTTTAAGGGGTTAAATTGCCCTCATTTTCCCCTTCCATCAATACTGCTCTGTTGACAAAAGAGGTGGAAAGAACAATTTCATTCCCTTTCCACTCCATACTGCAGCCCTTCCACATGCATGACTGTGAGTTCACGCAAGTTCTGCAGCTCTGCCAATCAACTTTCTTTGGGTCAAAAATACTACTACTGAGAGGGGAGGGGGGGGAAGGCAGACACTAGTCACAACTACCAGAGCCTTCTGCAAATGGATCACTGGATCCAGCAAATTAAATCCAGTTCCCAGCTTTGCGTTCTCATTAATTATTTTGTCTGCCCTAATAATTGTACAACTGTTTTTCATCACCACATAACACAATAAAAACTCAATGGCAATACTGTACTAGGCAAAAGACAATTTTAATGAATACCTGATTAATATCCTGAGCTGAGTTTTTATAAAATCGTTCAATACAAAACCACACTGGGAAGACATTTGTGAAATGTCTATGGTGCAACTCTTTCAGTATCAAAAGCTCCAAGCTAGAATGAGTTGTGAATATTCCAGTTAGCCATAAGTGATGATAAATGCTTCATTTTAAATCTCAGCACCATTTTTAAACTATGGGACAGATGGTTCTCTGTATCTGTCTTAAAATGAAACAATAAACTGTCACACTCAAGAATGCTGATATGATGGAAAAAAGCGTGAAACCAAAGGCAAAAGGCAGATGTTTATCTCCATCTTTATTCTAGCTTTGAGGCCATCATTCATCTCTGCACAAGGTCTACAAAGATAAGATAGCAAGATTTATAAAATGTGAATGAGGCAGCCCAATGTGGTACATAAATAAGTTTATAAGGTATGCTCCATCAATCACAGATATGTCAACCTCAAGAGTAACTGGTATCTGGGATGGCCCAGCAACTTGCACTCATTCACTGCCAGTATATGGCTCAAGAACAAATAATTGAGTTTGTACTACATACCAGGTGATCTCAAAAAGATGGACTTGCAACATTTTATGGAATGCTGAAGCTGCTTGAGTTGAAAGGTTGCAGCAAAACTGCTGCCTGGGAAGAGAAGGGCTCCAAGCAGCCTGGGCTCTGCTGCCCACCACTGGATCTATTCATGAGTCAGTAGCCAGCTTTTTGTAGGCAAGTTTTATGCTGCTACTAATGATAAAAAAATGGGTAAGAACATAGCAGCCAACAGGTATCTCAACTATGGTAGAAGTTTATTTATTTACAAAATTTATGCCCCATCTTTCTACCTTCATCACGCCACCAAGGTAGCTAACAAAAACTTGCATCATAAAAACGCATCTTAAAAACCACAAAAACCAAACAAAAACACATCATTGAAGCAACTAAAACCAAGCTAAAATACATATACAAAACATAATGACAGGAAGGAAGGATCATTGAGGAAATTCCAGATAGGGAAGAAAAGCAGTCCTTTCCTGCTGACGGATGGCAATGACAGAAGGGCAATGGTGAGAGTTCCATAGTTTTGGCTCCATGACCAAGAAGGCCTTCTCCCATGTTGCCATCTGCCTAATCTCAGAAGGTGGGGGCACCCAAAACAAGGCCTTGGAAGATTACCTTAGTGGTCATATAGGTTCATAAAGGAGTAAGTGGTCCTTCAAGTACGCTGGTACAAGTCATAAGCTGTTAAAAATAAATCTCTTATGTTAATCGGCTTCTTATCATCTGTTAAATTGTAGTTTGAGAACATGATGAAGAAGTACAGGTCAGGCATTTAGTCAGTGATCTGCTGTGGTTGGTTACACAGTGATGACATAAATAGGCGGTCTGCAGTGATCAAAATACTCCGACAATGAGCAGATCAGTGATATTTGTCCAAAAAGGAGGGACATGTCAAATTTAAGTTATATCCCCAAAAGCAGACCAATAATATAAAATCATCCTAACCAGAACCAACTGCCAGAGAGAACTTGCTTCTTCCTTTGCTGCACCCAAAATAATAGTCTTAGGGTTGCTAAGTCCAATTCAAGAAATATCTGGGGACTTTGGGGGTGGAGCCAGGAAACTTTAGAGGTGGAGCCAGGAGCAAGGTTGCAACAAGCATAATTGAACTCCAAAGGGAATTCTAGCCATCATATTTAAAGGGACCACACACCTTTTAAATGTCTTTGCTCTATTGGAAATTATGAAGGATAGGGGCACCTTCTTTTGGGGCTTATAAAATTGGACTCTTTGGTCCAATGTTTTTGAAAATTGGAAGGTATTTTGGGGAGAGGCACCAAATGTGATAGTGAAAATATGGTGCCTCTATCTCAAAAAACAGAGCCCCCCTCCCAGAGCCCCAGATACCTGCAGATCAATTTTCCATGATACCCCCTGAGAATCAGTCTTCATAGGGAATAATGGAATGTCCAGCAGACATTTCCCTCCCACCACCCCACGTTCTGATGACCTTGAAGCGGGGGGTGGGCCTCCAAACTGGGGGATCCTCTGCCCCCACCTGGGGATTGGCAACCCTAAATAGTCTGCTCCATCTGCCAGTATCCTAGGGGCTACAAAAGCAAGGGGAAGGAAACCCTGCTCTCTGTCACCAGCCAGATGCCCAAGGCCACTGAAATCTTGCACTTGCAACCTCCCCAGATGGATACCGAGCAAGGAAATTTCAGTGTAGCTCCAGTGCTCCTCCTTTTCCATACATTTCCAGTCCTGTTTCTTATCTTTGAAGATTGTAAGTTCTTCTTTTCCAAGTCTTTGTAAGTTTTTATAAGTCTGAGAGAAGTGTTTCTCAAGTGATATAAGCCACTTTGGGAGGCAGTAGTTTCACTTAATGCAGGATCTAATTTTGTTTTTCAGAACAAGAAGTATGTGACAGAAATCTGCTCTGTTATCCAGGAATTTGAAAAAAGATTCTGTGACTTTCGAAGAATTGAAAAAGTTGTGGAGTACTTGTCATACCCATTCAAAGCAGATATGAACATTAAGGAAACTGCAGCTGCTATCAGTAAAAATTACTCTTGAAAACGAAATAGTAACCCTTAAAAATGACATTTTTTCTCAACACCCATGCTGAGCAAGAATTGTTTTGGAAGCTAGTGCCTAGAGACAAATTTCCCAACTTGAGAAGATGCAGTGTAGCTGTACACTCCTGTTTCGGTTCAACTTATTTGTGTGAATCTGCGTTTTCCCATCTGAAAATGATGAAGAGTACACAGTGTTCCAACATGACAGATGAACATCTCCAGGATTTCCTGAGACTGGCCCCCACGCATTATTCACCTAACTTCAAAAAGCTGGTGGATGAAATGCAGACACATACGCCTCACTAATTAGCAAGAGCGACATTTTAAAGATTGCGCAAGATCAGCCTGGATCAATACTTGACCTACATTTAACATAAATTACTCAATAAAAGTTAAAGGAAGTTATTAAGAAGTTATTAAAGGAAGTTATTAAGTTATAACAATAAAAATTTAAGAAAAACTGTTCGCAGTTCTTTCTGGATCTTCGTCTCTCTGTTTTGTTTTTGTTTATTTTGCTTACCAGTAAATGACAGAAGGTGCATTGTAAAAGGGAGGGGCGGTGGAACCCAACTTTGGTGGGTTAAAATCTAATTCAAAACTAATTTGAAACTTAATTTTCATGGTGGTAGATCACCAGTCTGGAAAAAATAGATCACGACCTGTTCGAAGTTGGACATGCCTGTGGTAATGGATAATCTCTACAGAAAAACCAGTTCTCAACATTTCATAAAATTCTTCCAACAACAGAACTTCCAATGAGTCTACACAGACAGAGCAGCTTTGATCTCAATGACTATGGAAACCAGTGGAAGGAAGCCAGTACCCACTGGTGTCACTGACTGTGCCCCTTACACTCTCCTCTATAAGAACTAATGGCTTCCATTCATTCCTTTGTCTAAAGGAAAGCAATGCAGACTTCCGGTCTTGGCGACCCATCATTAAGACTGACCATGGATTTGCTTCTGATGGTCGGTCTTAAATCAGCCCATCGGGGGATTCCCCAGGCTGGGGAACCTGAGTCCAAGATCCAGGAGGGATTCTGGCAGGCAAGCAACTTGTCTGCTGTGACCAAGACATCAGCAGCAGCTGATTCCCGGATTCATGGATGCTGTGGAGCCCCGTTGTCCTGATCGCCATTTTTAAATGGCACTTGGGATGAACACCGGCACTTTTCTTTCTTCTTATCTTAATTCTGCATAATCAAAATGAACTGAAAAGCACACTGATGACTGTAAGTTCTCTTTTTCACTTTAAATATTTGGAAAAGCAAAGCCTGGAAGTGTGAAGGCTGGTGCGGTATCGGAGGAAGCTCATAAAGAGAACGGGGATGGGGGGGGGGTAAACCTCCTCCTGCTGTGAGGCTTCAAGCAGACTATGAGAGGACAAAGTTGACTTTTAACAGATTTAAATCACGGGAAAGATTGACCCACATGGATTTTTGATATTGAATATTTAAAAAGCAGTGAACTGAGCTTCTGAAAAACTGCTTAAGGTACAAGATAGCTAAAGAAGTGACTGTGATATATCGGTTTGGTGCTGGGTTTCTCCAGAGGCATTATATTTAAAGAGCCAGAGGTGCCTGGTTTGAATACCGGTTTTCAAGAAGGAGTCATGTTGTTGACTTTAGAAAGAACAATGGAGGAGCCCGTAAAGTCTGTAAAGAAGATGGTTTCATTTTTTTTTGGGCTGGTTTTAAAATTACTGACTGGATTTAGAACTCTATATAACCATACACAGGATTATTTTTTTTATTTTTACCTGCATTTATGGATTAGAGATGGATTACAGAGACCTGGAGGGCTTTAAATAAATTGTTGGATTACAACTGATGTTTTTTACTTTGGATTTTTATTTTTTAATTCTAGTGATCTGTGGCTTGGGCTGTCTGTTTCCTTTGGATTACAAAACTATAAGACCTGTGGGAAGAAGATATGTAAACCGGACATCTTGGTTTGGATTATAACTTGCAATATTAATCTGGGAGCATTTGGATTACTTGGAGGTGTGGGGTTTTTTTGGACTATTTTTCTTTTTTCTTCTTCTCTGGACTATTTTTTTTTTCTTTTTGAACTTTTTCCTTGAGGACTGGACTGGACTTGTTTATATTGTTTAAGAATGTACAATAACTTTGTTGATGTGAGTCTATTTTCATCTCTCTTCCTATTGAGGTTTGCCTTTGATATTTCTGACTCATTGCTAGCGTAACTGATATTGTTTATAGTTTGGACTACTGCTGTTTGGGTTTCTGAGGCTATGGAATTAAGTAGAAGAAATGCAAAACATGCTACTAACAGCCATTTCACGACTGACTGACAAGGCAGATAATATAGGAGAGCAAATGGCTGAAGTTAAGCAAGAACTTCAAGAAAATAGAAAGCAAACAGCAGAAATTAATAAGGCATTGAAAGCCTTAGATGAGTAGGTGGTGAGTAATATTCAGAAGGTTGAACAGTTGGAAAGTAATCAAAAGATGTATGACAGCAGATTTCTCCAACTAGATATGGGCAGAGCAGTCTATATGTTGAGACTGCAGAATGTTCCAGAAGATAAGTCTGAAGATTTGCAGAAAATGGTCAGTGAGACTTTTGCAGAAATCTTGCAAGTACCTCAGGGAAAGAGGTACCATTGAGTTTTACCAAACAGAACCAACTACCCAGCGATATTCATGTGAAGCTTACCAGAAGAGTAACCAGAGATAACATTCTGAAACA
This sequence comes from Heteronotia binoei, assembly GCF_032191835.1. Classification (NCBI taxonomy): domain Eukaryota; kingdom Metazoa; phylum Chordata; class Lepidosauria; order Squamata; family Gekkonidae; genus Heteronotia; species Heteronotia binoei. Next base: position 69,696,680 of record NC_083228.1, on the reverse strand, counting down.
AAGAGATAAACCAGTGGTAACAGAAGAGCATACAGTGAAAATTCTGAAAGAGGTTCCATGGCCTGTTAAGACAGAAGAGGAGAGATTATCATACTTTGACAAATTTCTTTAGAGAAAGAGAAGTACCCTACATGTGGTTGATGCCAGAAGGTTTACTGTTCATGTTTGAAGGTAAAAGATACAGAATTAACTCAATTTTCAAAGCTGAAAACTTCCTGGAGAACTTTGGGAAGGAAGAAGAGAGAAGGAGGATGGGCAAGAAGAAAGCTCAGCAGAAGAAGACTTAAGTGAGACAAAGAAGTACCAAACCAGATTATGGATTTAAAAACATAAAAAGGATAGTGATAAGAAGGACTCATAATGGCGTCAATAGTCTCTACTAATGTGAATGGACTTAATTCCCCGTTGAAGAAAAGGAAAGTTTTTAAATACCTAGCAAAATTGGAAGTTGATATTATCTGTTTACAAGAAACCCATATATTGATTAAAAATCAAAACTTGTTGAAGAATAAAAAATTTGGTAATTTATTTGCTGCACTGGGTATGAATAAAAAGAAGTGAGGCGTGGCAATGTATGTAAAAGACAAATTTAATCCACAGCTTTGTTTTGCATCAAAAGATGGAAGAATTTTAATGGTGGAAATTACTGTGGAGGGCAGAAAAAGCTTGCTGATAAATATTTATGCCCCAAATGATCATCAGGAAAACTTTTTTATGGACCTGCATCTCAAATTAGCGAGTCTAGACTATACAGACTATTGCATACTTGGAGATTTTAATACAGTTTTTGATAGACAACTGGACAGGAAGACACATAGGCAAATTAAATCTAATGGTTCACAACTGCCAACAAGTTTTTTTAAACTAGCCGATGAACTGGATTTAGTAGATGCCTGGAGGACGAGATACCCAAAATCAAGGGACTTCACATATTACTCTTCTAGTCATCAGTCCTGGTCAAGAATTGATATGTGTTGGCTTTCTACAGGTTTGATGAAAGAACTGGTGAAAGTGGAGATTCGACTCAGAATGATATCTGATCATAGTCCAGTAATCGCAAATTTTAAAGGAATACAAAGAAGAAAGAATTGGGGGTTAAATACACAAATACTGAAAGATAAAAACTTTCTCCAGGAAGCCAAAGAAGAAATGAAATTCTTTTTCAAACAAAATATAACTCAGGAAGTGAAGATGCAGGTGGTATAGGATGCAGCAAAAGCATACTTCCAGGGACTGGCAATTAGATTCAATGCTAAGAAAAAGAAGGAAAGAACTGAGAATTTTCAAAAGTTAAAGAAGCAGGCAGAACAGGCTGAGAAAAATCTAAAACTACAACCAACAAAACAAGAATTTCAAGACAAAATAAAAAAGATACAACATCAACTTAACTTACTATTGGTGGAAGTAGAGAGAAAACTGAACTACTTTGAACATGCTAATAAACCGGGGAGATGGCTTGCATATTGATTGAAAAAAGAAAATGCGAAGAAAATAATAACATCTTTGAAAGATGAAAATAATATAGAAAAATTTCAAAAACAGGAGATACTTCAAATTATGGATCAATTTTATAAAAGCTGTATGAAGATAAGCAAGTGGCAAAGGAAGGTCTAGAAGACTTTCTTAAGCAGAATAATCTTAGTAAACTGACAGATGATCAGCGGAAAACTCTAAATGAACCAATAATGATAAGAGAAGTATGTGAAATGGTAAATCACCTGATCCAGATGGTTTCCCAGCAGAATTTTACAAAACTTTTGAAGATTGTTTATCGGTCCCATTTAAACATCTGATAGAAACTATTCAGAGAGAAGCCGAAATTCCACTGATATGGCAAGAAGCTACAATATCTTTAATCCCTAAGGAAGGTACAGACTTGAAAGATGTAAAGAACTTTAGACCAATGAATGTGGACTATAAGATTTTCGCTTCTATCCTGGTACAACGCTTGAAGAAGATTCTGTTGACTATTATACACCAGGATCAAGCAGGATTTCTACCAGGAAGATACCTAAAAGACTATGTTAAGATTATATGGAATATACTGGAGTATTATGAAAGTCATCAGGAGAAGCAGTTAGCCTTAATTTGCTTAGATGCAGAGAAAGCCTTTGACAATGTCCGATGGCAATTTAAGATACAAAAATTCAGAGGCATGGAATGTGGGAAATTTTTTTTAAAATAATACAGTCAATATATTCATTTCAAAATGCCAAAGTAATGGTGAATGGTGAATCATATGAACCAATTATTATTCAGACGGGTACAAGACAAGGCTGTCCACTGTCACCACTCCTATTTATTTTATGTTTAGAGATTTTGAAAAAACAAATAAGAGAAGACTCTAATATTAAAGGCGTGCTGGTCAAGGGCGAGCAATATAAACTGATAGCATTTGCTGATGATCTGGTTTTCATACTAGAATAACCACTTAATTCAATTGACTGTTTGACAAATAAGATTACCCAATTTGGCTACTGGGCAGAATTGAAGATAAATTATGGGAAAATGAAATTTTTGACTAAGAACATGACAACAGAACAAATACAATCTCTTCAAGAAAAGTCCAAATTTTCCTGTGAGAAGAAAGTGAAATACTTAGGTATTTATATATCAAACAGATGCAGTACATTAAAGATGGACAATTATGATAAATTGCTGAAAGAAATCCAAAGAGATCTGGAAAAATGGCGAGATTTGAATATATCCTTAATGGAAAAATAGCTTCAATTAAAATGAATATATTGCCAAGATTGTTATTTTTATTTCAAACTATCCCAGTGCTTTTAACTAATGCCTTCTTTCAAGAATTAAATAAGATGATTTTGGCATATATCTGGCAAAAGAAAATACCAAGGATTAAGCTCAAAGTATTGCAGGACTGTAAAAAAGGAGCGGGGCTAGGCCTGCCAAACTGGCAATTGTACTACAGGGCCTCAGTGTTGATCTGGTTGAAAGACTAGGCTTTGTTACAGAATAGAAGAGAACTCCTTTTGGAGGGGCATAAACTTACCAAAGGCTGGCATGCGTATTTGTGGTACCAAAAACTAGAAGGACACTCCTATTTCAAAAACCACTGGTTGCAGAAATCTCTTTACTATACATGGGCGTGGTTAAAACCGAAGATCTATAAAAGTATTCCAAGATGGGTATCTCCTGTTGAAACCTTTACACCTCCAAATCTTATGAAACCAAATCAATGTTATAAATATGAGGACTTATTGCAACAAGACAATCAACTAAAAACTAAGGAAGAACTAGAAAGTAAGAACATTAATATGAGCTGGTGGCTCAGAACACAAATAGGATCCAGATATGTAAAAGATAAGGCAATGGGGTTTAATAAGGACCAATACCCGTTTGACAAAAAAAAATTAGGTCCTCAAGAAAAATTAATTTTGAAAATTTACTTTTATCTATTACAGATGAGGATGCAAGATGAGATTTTGAAGGATTGCATGGTACAATGGGCGAAGAATATAGGGCGTAATATTATGTTAGATGGATGGGAGACTGTGGAATTCAAACTTACCAAATCAATGTCTTTTAAAGAAAACTTGTACAAAATGTTTTATATTTTTAAAAGTCCGATAAGCTCCACCTATTGCAAGCAGTTACTTCTTGTCTCGTCTCATGGAGCGCGTTGAAGAAGAAGAGCGACCTGAGTGATCCGAAATGCGGGAAGGTGATCTCAGTTGCTCTAACCCAAGAGCTAGAAGAAACTCGTGTCCCAAAGAAAGGTCTAATGCCAGGTGTCTGTACATGGTGGACCACGAGGAGTTGGGTTGGCGAGAACCAGCCGAATCTGATTCTATTGTCCATCCAACGGTTGTTGATCGGCTTTAAAACCTTACGATGTTGCAGAGTTTCTTGGGAAAGGTCTAATAGGGCTAAGATCTTTTTTCCCTCTAAGAGGAGGCCATCAGAGGAATGTGCCGTGGCTAGTACTTTGTCCCGAGTGCAAGCATTTGAGAACATAGCGATCACATCTCTAGGAAAGTTTTTTGCATGTGGAGTTAGAGGCCCTCGGCGGTAAACTGCCTCAATGTGCAGTGTAGCGTCGTCATCTAAGTCCAATGTTTGTTTTAGCCATGAGATTAAAAACCATATTATGCCCTGTGAATCTTCCAATTCTCCCCGATCCCCAAAAATTTTAAGTTACATTCCCTCAGTTTGTTATCCAGGGACATAATTTTCTGTCGTTCCCATTTTTCAGTGATTTTTAAAGCAGAGATATCAGACTGCGCTTGAGATGCCATTTCATGAGCAATGTTGGCTGTCTGGGCAACATCAGAGAGGGTTTCATTAAGCCTTTTAAGTTACTCCTGTATAGGAGAAGTCGCTTGTGCGATTTTAGAGGCAGTATTGCTTTCCAGCTCTGCCAATGCATCAAAAAAAGTCTGATTTGAGAGGGAAGTACTCCCTTCAGCCTGAGCGGATGTTTCACTCGCCATTTCACCACCAGTTAGCGCTTCGTAGGCCCGAGTAGAAGAATGGCGTTTTTCGCCTTGTTTGAGAAATTTGGAAAAGTTTTGGGTAGCCCGGGAGGATCTGGACTTACCCTTCACTCTTCCCACCATTGAGTCCAGGTAAGATGTGGTCCCAAGCAGGGAGGAATGTGCAATTTGAGTGGATCAGAGAGGGAGCAGTTCTTTCAGGCGTCCGCCATGTTCCATCATGCCCCACCCCCCCCTACAAAATGTTTTATAGATGGTACGTAATGTCGATGCGCGTAGAGAGACCCAGAGGGTGATGCTTAGCGACGCAAGAATGAAGGCTGTACACAGTAGCTGTAAAACCACTATATACATTTATTTACACCAACTCACTCTCCTGACTGACAATATGCTCCGCTGCACTCCAACTCCTTAAACCCACAATCACCACAGTTGCTCTGTACATTTATACAGTGAACAGCCAATCAGCAACTTGCTGTGTCATGCTGACTCTGCTTGGCTGATGCAATCCTTCTGGCAGCCAGCCACCAGCTGTCAAGTAGATCATCTAAGCCTCTCAGATCTACTTTCTGTTTTGCAGCACATGCTATAAGCTGTCAGTTTACACATAATAGTGACACCCCTCCTCAGGTTATAGCGGTGCTGACATCCATCCATTACAACATTGCTTATACATATTGATTACTTCACCATCAATATATTGATTACATAGCTTTCCATATATACATTACAGTTCAGTTCAGTTACTTCCACTCTTCCTGGACACACACACATTTTTCTCCGCTTGCCAATTAACCTGCAAGCACATCCTTATCAGTTGGCACTCTGCCCAGACTGACCATATCTCCTCAGTTGGCTCTCTGCCCAGACTGAGCACTTGCCTTATCTCTTTGCTGGCTTGTTTCCCAGACTTGTTAGTAACATACATAGTACCGTGGAGTTTCTGTAGATGGACATTTACATTTCTTACAGACTTTTTACAGAACATAGCTTTTACACATAGCATGACATTTACAGTTTTGAAATTGTTACATCTCAGCTCAGTTTTTACAAACAATCATTTTCAGTTACAGCTTAATACATACATTCAAACAGTAAGTTTGTTTAACGTTACAGCATTGTCTCTTGCCAGCACTTTACATTGTACATTGCAACCTTTTAATTCAGTTATTGCTTACAACCTTGCCTTCCAGGCTTTGCTCAGGTGTCTCCATCCTCTCCAAGAGACATTTCATTTAACAGCTCCAACACACTGGGATATGTTTTAGGGTGGTCATCGTATACATAAGTATAACCATTTTCCTCCCTAGTGAAGGAAGTATCCACATGTACCTCTGGTGCACTTACACTGCTTTTTGGCTTTGCATCTGGCAAACTGTTTCCCTTGCCCAGATAATTCACATCAGTGTCAGCACCATATCTTTTTGGCGGCACCCCCTTATTTTCTCTTGCAGAGACCCTGACTGGCTCCCTTTTTACAGCCTCAGCTGTCTCCTGTTGTGCACTGCTGCCTGCTTTACTGCTCACACTGTCTCTCTCCTGCTTCAGTGAGCTTTCTGGCTTTTGCCCCTCCTCACTCTCTAGAGACAGTTGCAGTTTATTTTCCCCAGGCATTTCATTGGCATGAATCTTTGACCAGTTTTCATCCTCGCAGAACGAGGCAGACCTACTCAGCCTAATTAAGTCATTATTGTCCACAAACCTCCAGGACTTCATGCCATTTTGGTACCCTATAAACACAAGTTTTCTGGCTTTGGGACCTCCCTTTCTCCTCTTATCCAGAGGGATGTTCACCCAAGCCTTTGAACCAAATATCCTTAGGTGATCTAGGGATGGCTTCCTCCCATACAGGACCCTGTAGGGTATATCGTCTATAGCCTCTGTCCACAAGCGATTGGAAATATAACAGGACACCTTTAAGGCTTCACCCCAATATGCCTGCCTGAGACCACTATCTTGCAACAAAGCATGGCAAATACCTTGGAGTATTCCAGCTTTCCGTTCCACAATCCCATTTTCCCATGGAGAGGAAACATTGGCCACCCTGTGCTCTATGCCTTCTTGCTTCAAATAGTTGGAAAACTCTTTATTCAGGAACTCACCCCCCTGGTCAGTCTGAATTGAGGCAATCTTAGCATTTAACTGTGTCTGCACTCTCTTTGCCCAGTATTTGAAGGTGGCACAGACATCACTTTTGTGCTTAATGGCATATACCCACGCAAACCTGCTGTGGTCATCAACCAAAATTAAGCCAAACCTATTTTTAGAAACACTGGGTGCATACGGCCCCACCAGGTCGGCATGTACTAACTGGAGTGGTCTCTCCGACATACGCACACTCCTTCTGGTTGATGGAACTGCCCTTGATTTGGCTTCTTTACAAACATTGCAATCTAAAAAGGCATTGCATTTGTCAACCTTCACTCCCTCTAATATCTCTAGAGTTTTGTTTATTGTATTATAGCTGGCGTGACCCAGCCTTCTATGCAGCCTGTGGATGCACCTGTTGTGTGGCTGCCCATTCCACACAGTATGAGCTTTTCCCACATTTTGCATGAGCTCATACACATTGGCTCTTAGAGTGCCTTTAGCCAGCTGTTTACCTTGTTTCAAAATTGCACAGCCCTGCTTATCAAATACTACGGTAAACCCAGCTTTTGCCAGAACAGAGACACTTAACAAGTTAGTTTCTAGCTCTGGGACACATAATACATTTTCAAACCTGTGTTTGAGTCCAGGAAAATAGACCGTGCCTTGGCAAAGAACACTAGCTTGTCTCCCATCAGCCAAGCTGACAGTCTTCTGCTCAGCTGGCCTGCAGTCTCGAAGCTCCTCTTCACAGCAGCAGAATATCTGAGTAGCCCCAGAATCCACAACCCAAGGCTGACTCTGCAGTCCCGGACCAGTTCTTACCAGAGTCACCTGGGGAGTCCTTGAAGACTGCTGCCAGCTCTTCCTCTGCTGTTGATGAGGACAAAATCTTTGTAAATGTCCAAGCTGTTTACACAGATAGCAGCGCCTCCTCCGCACCTGTAAAGCTTTTTCCTCCTCGGCTTGCCAGCTGGAACCAGCCCCGACAGACCTCGGCTTCTCTTCTTTCTTGGCTCGAGTCTGCTCTCTCTTGCTTTCCAGCTGCCTCTGCTCTTCAGCCAGGAGTTTGCCGGTCACATAAGGCAAAGTTAGCTTGTCAGCATCCTGCCCTTCAAATGCTAACACCAGCATGTCATATCTATCGTCCAGAGAGCTCAATAAGATGTACACCTTATCTTCGTCAGCCACAGCCTTCCCTCTTGCTTCAAGGTCTTGGAAACAATTAGACATACCGTCGAGGTGGTCCCTCATCGACTCCCTGGCCAGCATACGTTTCCTGTAGAGCCTCCTCCATAGGGATATCAGCGTGCCGGCTGACTTCTGCACATACACAGCCTTGAGAGCTTCCCAAGCCTCCTTTGCTTTCTGGTGCCCACGGACATGCACCAGCTGGTCGTCTGCAACATTTAGGATGATGTTGGCTACAGCTTTTTGATCCTTGACGGCCTCTGCCGCTGTGGGATTAGCTGGAGGAGCTGACACACAGTCCCAAAGCCCCTCTTTCTTCAGGAAATGCTCTAACCTCAGCGACCAGGTGTTGTAGTTGGTAGTGGTGAGCTTATCCACCAGCGCTGTAGCTGCTGCTGTAGCCATCCTGCTCAGACTCCTTTCAGCCACTGCTGGTCTCACCTCCTAGGCAGCCTCTGGAGCAAGTCAGCGTCCTTTCTTTTACCACCTCTCTCTCAGGTCTCAGGTTCTAGGCGCAGCGGAAGCGTGCTGGGCCCATAACCCTGTCGATGCGCGTAGAGAGACCCAGAGGGTGATGCTTAGCGACGCAAGAATGAAGGCTGTACACAGTAGCTGTAAAACCACTATATACATTTATTTACACCAACTCACTCTCCTGACTGACAATATGCTCCGCTGCACTCCAACTCCTTAAACCCACAATCACCACAGTTGCTCTGTACATTTATACAGTGAACAGCCAATCAGCAACTTGCTGTGTCATGCTGACTCTGCTTGGCTGATGCAATCCTTCTGGCAACCAGCCACCAGCTGTCAAGTAGATCATCTAAGCCTCTCAGATCTACTTTCTGTTTTGCAGCACATGCTATAAGCTGTCAGTTTACACATAATAGTGACACGTAACCCCTCAAAAACTTTCTAAAATGTATTCTAATATGTCTAACTAATGTTGGAAATGTACAAAGCAGGTGGGGTCGTTTTATCGTATGTGGTGGACTTATGAGAAAGCAAAAGAATACTGGAAGATGGTCCATGAACTATTCCAAAAGATTTTGAAGATCCAGATTCAATTTAAACCAGAACTGTTTTTTGAATATATATCCTAGTGACTATGCAGAAGAACTAAGACACTTGATGGCACATATTAATACTGCAGGTAGGATTTTGTCCGCCCAGAAATGGAAGCTCCAAGAGTTACCTACGAAGAAGGAGCTAATCGGGAAAATACTGGAAGCGGCAGAGATGGACTATTTATCTTTAATGCTTGCTGGGAAATCCAAAAAGGAAGCAAGAAAATATTGGGAGAAATTATGTGTATGCTTAGATACTTAAAACTGCTATAAAGATGAGTGGGGTAAATACTTTTCAAACTATTTGATGGGGATATGAGCCAAACATAATTTATATTGATAACGTAAAGGGGAACTTACAATATAATTTTATATGATTAATGATAAGAAGTAAATGCCTATTAATAATGATATGATAGAACCACTTGTATTTGAGGACATAACGATATGCAGAATTCATTCTATTTTTCTGAACAGAAGTTTGCTTTTTTACTTTTCTATACTTTACTTTCCCTTTCCTCATTTGAAAATAAAAATCTTTACACACACAAAAAGGAAAGCTGGATAGCCCAGCTCTTGCTTAGAAGGGACAATAACTATGGGGGAGAGGCACATGTACAGAGTGCAAAGACACACACTGCACTCTGCTTAGGGGTCCTAGTAATATAAGAGCCTCTCAGGACATGCTCAGGACATAATCATAGCAATAGACCTTCTGCTAGTCTACCGTATTTTTCGCACCATAAGACACCATAAGACGCACTTCCCCCCCCCCCCAAAAAAGTGGGGGGAGAAGTGTGTGCGTCTTATGGAGCAAAGGTACCTATCTTCCGGGGGGGGGGGCGATCCGCTGCTTCTGCCTCTTATCCTGGCGCTTCCCCCACGCCTGCCTGCCTGGCTCCAGCTCTGACGCTTACAGCAAGCGCCAGGATCGCTCCCTCTGCCCTCCGATCCCGGTTCTTGCTGTAAGCATCAGAGCTGAAGCCAGGCAGACAGGCACGAGGAAGCACCCGCCCCCTCCGCAAACCCAGCGCTTTGCGAGCGCCGGCTGTGGAGAGGGCAGCGTGCTTCTTCCATGCCTGTCTGCCTGGCTTCAGCTCTGATGCTTACAGCAAGCGCCAGGATCGCTCCCTCTGCCCTCCGATCCCGGCGCTTGCTGTAAGCATCAGAGCTGAAGCCAGGCAGACAGGCACGGAGGAAGCATGCTGCCCTCTCCACAGCCGGCGCTCGCAAAGCGCTGGGTTTGCGGTGGGGGCAGCGTGGAGTGATCCCAGCGCTTGCTGGAAGAAGCTGGAGCCAGGCAGGCAGGCACGGGGGAAGCGCCGGGATTGGAGGCGGAGGCAGTGGATCACCCCTCAGGAGGAAGGTGCGTCCTATGGTCCGGAGCACCTTAGGTATATCAAAACCAGCTCCCAGCATCAGTGTGACCAGAAAAAATCCTAGATAGGAAACAAGCTTGAATCTCAATGGCTTGGATTACTAGGGGCAGGCCTAAACTTGGATGTTCTGTTTTCACCTCTGAATGGCTGTAAGTCACTCCAAAGAGTAAAAGGAAAATGCTGAACCAAAAAAGGGCAAAATCCACCCTATGTCATTGACAGTGTTTTCCTGATATTGACTCCACATTCCTCTGAAGCAGAAGCCAGGTACAGAGAGCATGACAATTACAGTGCAGGCAAAAGATCCTGGGCAGATCTTTTTTTTTTCATTCAAGCCTATTCATAAAATGAATAGTAGCCCACTTCACAGTCAGTATAGCTGGATCACTTTCTTCTCCTCCCCTGATGCTACTGCGGTTGCAGTTTCTCCTCTAAGGTGCCAGTTGGGCTGGTTGGCCTGATGCTACCTTTTACCATCTCTGGTGGCACTACTGCTGGAGAAGTGAGCTTCAGATCAGCATTGTTGTAGTAAGTAGGAAGCACAACAATAGTGTACTGGTGGTCTCAACTGCTGCTCCTTCCTAATTCCATGAAGAATTTGGCATGCAGGGATTGAATGGACAAGCAGCAGTCAAGAGTAGCAGCAACTAGCATTTTATCTCTCTATGATATCAGCCCCTGCCATAAGATGGCACTGGGCTACAATGGCTGCCTCTTCCACTTACTGCCACTATCTGACAGGGCTCAGCATCAACAACTGGGTAGCTTCATTGTTATCATGGATAATGCATATGTCATTGCAAGGTCACAGGTGTTCACCCTGTGGAAGGAAAGAAAGCATATAAGCAGAACAGAAGAAAAAACAGGTGTTTGGGGTTTTTTGGCAGAAGTGATAATTATTTTTGTTGACAGTTATTTTTTGTTGAGTTACCAATCTGTATGACATTCATTTTTTCGATCCCAGATCCTATCTTCTCTACAAAGAAAGGGGTTATGAGGAAAGACATAGTCACTAACAGAGAGGACAGATTCAGCCAGAAGGAAAGGCAGAGCTAAGGGTCCAGCTTGTTGCCATTGAAGCTGATGAAAAGCATGATGCCACTCACTAGATCTTACATTGTCCTTTGTAAGTGGATGAATTAATTGAAAAGAACATGACTTTTAAAGCAATAAGATCTTGTGAAGGATGTCTACAGATTAAAACTTTTAAGATGTTGTTTGTGTGCTAGTCATATTAGTTGTCAGCTGGTTTTCTCAATATTGCTTTTGGGAGAAGGTGGAAGCTCAGCTATGCAATGTCTGTGTATGCTTGCTTGAAAGAACCTATTCAGATTTATGCTAGATTTGTTTTTTAAGACAGCTTTTATAAGGAACAGGTACATGTACTGATAAGAGCCCCATGAGGCAGAGTGGTAAGCTGCAGTACTGCAGTCCAAACTGTGCTCACGACCTGTGTTCGATCCCAGCAGAAGCTGGGTTCAGGTAGCCAGCTCAAGGTTGATGCAGCCTTCCATCCTTCTGAGGTCAATAAAATGAGTACCCAGCTTGCTGGGGGGCGGGGGGAAGTGTGGATGACTTGGGAATGCAACGGCAAACCATCCCATAAAAAAGTCTTCCATAAAAACGTTGTGAAGGCAACATCACTCCAGAGTCGAAAACGACTGGGACTACCTTTACCTTTACATGTACTGATACAATATGTTGGGGAGGGGGTTGGGGGGGGAGAGAAAACACTATCTTTTTACTGCAAAGCTAATATGAGCATTTTGGTATGCAGATGAAATGTCCTACTCTACAAAGAATGAGCCAAGCTGCAGTGTTTTGTGAAAGAACCCCCACCACCACAAGAATACAACTGAGGTGTCATTCATGAAGTAGTCAGGAAAGAGATAATACATCTTGAGGCATTGTAGTGCATATAGCATCTATCCTGTCTCAAGCTAATCAAGGGTCTTGGCCTGTGACCCAAATAAGGACATCTGGAGAAACAGTCTTGTGCAAAATACGACTCTTTCTGCTTCTTTAACTTCCGTAAATGAAGATTTAAACAGTCCTTCAACTTTTGTCCATCAGCAGCCTCTCTAATGCAACAAGCTGAAACGTTTAAGCTTGTCAGCTCTTACACCCACACAGTCACATTTGTACGCACACACATACAACACCTACAGCAAGTAAAGGCAACTGACAAGAAAATGATGATTGTGCTTTGTTTGTGTATGTGCTTTCAAGAGTATGACAGCTCTTAGGTCATTTCACCATGACACAGTGGGTTTGCTTTGGCAGCAAAAAAGAAAAAAATAAAGACCTTGTAAAGCATACCCTTACTAAAAATAATTGTCCTGGATAGATGAAAAGTTACAACTTAGTTACAGGCTTGACACAATTGTCCAAATGCAAGCTACTTTTCAGAGAACATTATAAATTAGAGCAAGTCAGTTTGATGGTATCAAACAGCATTCCTGTGCCATGGTAACCTATGATAGTTTTATAATGGCAAACTTGTCGACATGGGAATATATACAAATCACTACAATTTTGCTGTACTAATGCTCATTATCAATCTTCTTGCCGTGACAAAATACTGCAAGAGTCTCTTCCACCAAATGAATTCTCTTCCCACTAATTTCTCTCTCCCCACCCCCCCACTCTGCACACAGATCTGGGCTTTTGTCCAAAGCCACCGCAAACAGAATATAAGGTGTTCCAAATGTATTTTTTAAAAATCCTTTAATCATTGCAGCTTGACACTGTTTTGTAATTGAAGCCCTGCCATCCTGATCGAGCAAGATTAGGAAGAGAAATACAGGAAGGTTGGGGCACTATTCATAACCACCACCACCCCACAAAAAATTAGCATTAATCATTTCTAAAAAGTCTCACAATCTGAATTTGATTTTACAGATGAAGGACAAAGGGGCCTTGAGACAATGAAGATTCACTTTACAATTGAAAAGAGTAACAAGCAGGATAACAGGAGAAAGGAAAAAAGGATAGGACAACACAAATATGAGCTGTGCGTCCATTGTGGGATAAGCAGAGATGGAGGTATAGAGAAGGCATTTCACAGAAGCCTTTTAATAAAGCGCTTGCAAGAGGAATAGCAGTCTTCTTATGTCTGTGGAGTCTGCTTTCCTGAAAAGTGCTGTTTCTCTCCCCACCTCCTCCCAAGCCTCTATCAATATGGTTGCCAGGCTGCAACCCAGCTATTCTGTCTGTACCTTTATACCTACAGCTAAAACCAGAGATAAAAGGGTATGGCTTCATCACCCCTTCATCTCACTGCACCACATACACATGTTTACTAGCCCATAACTCACCTGCTGTTCTGAGGGAAATTCTCATGAGTACTACATAGCACCTGTGTGAAAAGGATACAAAAAAAACCTGGGGCAATATTTTTTTAAAAAACCAAGAAAGGCTAGGACTTTTTCATATCCTATATTGGCAACCTATAAGAAGGCACAGGAGTCAGGGATACTCGCTACCAATCTGGAACCCTACCTACCTATCTTCCTTCACATGCTCCGAAAAGTTCTACCTACATTTTCAACAGATCAAACTGGTACAAGTACATATATGGCTTATTTTACTCATTTCCCATAACATTGTTGCATGAATTTTCACAACAAAGGAAGAACAGAATTGCGCCTCATTCAAACTGCAGTACATTTCTTGCCAGCACATTTGCAGCATTCCATGCTCAGCTGCTATTCTTTTGGACCACAGCTCCCTTTGCATAGGTAGCAGGCTTTATATCCTAAAAAAATGGAGTCTGATCCCATTGCTTTTAAATACCATGTACTGCCTAAGGCTTAAAAGCTAGAACTTGTGTGCAGTTGGCTCAATACGCTCATTGGGAAAAATAACGTACTGTGGAAGAGGCTGCTGTTCTAGCAAAATAAAGATATGGGGTTTTTTCCCCTGTCTCCCTTTTACCTTTTACCTTAGGGGGAAATGGCTGCATCGATTTTTTTCTTTATTAATGAAAACAGTCACACTGCAATTTTGTTTATATACGTTGCTCGAAGGCTAACAGGAAAATGCTGAAGAAAGGACTTTATGAGAGGACTTTCATATAGCAGAGGTCTGCCAACACAGAGCAATCATTTCTCAATTAAATCTCAGTGTGAAGCAATTTGATATTATTATATGCATTTGACTGATGAGGATGTCAGACCATTAGAAGGTTGCATGGGTTTTCCCAAGATCCTGTAGCAAGTCAATTGCAGGCAAAGAACAGTCTATTGTAAGGCATATGCTGTGGAAGGGCAGGTAGCAGATTTCATTATTACTGCTCAATGGTGGCACACATGGTACCTGCCGACATCATTCCTGGTGCCTATCAAGTGTTTTTAGAAGGTGGCTGGGGGCACTTGTGCAGCAGGGCTTCTGATTGGCTAGTGGGTTGGATAGATTTAAAAACATTGTTTCCTAGGGATGTCAGTTCCCAGGTGGGAGCCGGGGATTTTCCCAATTTCAAGGGCTCCAAAATGCCACCAGCCACCTGGCCTGTGGGGGGGGGCACCCCACCCCTAAGACTGACCACCGGACCATGCCTCCCCTCCCCCCCCCCCCCGTGAGATTCTTGGAAGAGAGGTGACCACTTCAAGCAGTGAATTCACTGCTAGAGTTCAGTTATCCGAGGCCCTGCTTTTTGCAAACAGCATTTCAAGGGTCACTATAAATGCTGTTTGAAATAAGCAGGGGAGGACATGCCTCAATTCCAAGTGGCAACTTTGCCACTGGAGGTCAGGCACATGCATCCCCCACTTTATGCAAAAAAAAAAAAAAATTAAAGGGTCTGCTTGCAAGAAGTGTGTATGTGTGTGTGGGGGGGGGGGGTGGACTCCAGTGGTGAACTTGCTACTTGGAGTTCAAGCATGCTGGGCACCAGTCTCCAACATGATGATGTCACTTCTGCTTGATGTCATCATGTTGGGGACATCCCTGCCCCCTCCAGGAAAGCCTCCCAAAGTCTCCCACCAGGGAGGAGGCAGGACTCAGCAACCCTATTCTCCATCACTCCTCTTTCCCAGTGTATTTTAAAAATTACCCTATTCTCCCCAATACTCAGGTTTCCTCTATGTGTGTGGCTCCGTCTCCTGTGGCGGCTATTTTGTGGTTGCGTCCACCAACATGACAAAATTCTAAAGGTATGCACATGTAGCTTGCTATTGAGCAGGAGTTTTATTTCCATTATTTTATTTCCATTTCCCCACAGGATCCTGGTGCTTCAGTGTCTTTCTTACAATCTTTCTCCAACCTATTTGCTACAAAATGTGGGGAAAGATTGCAGCAAGGCCAGGGATCTGAATCTGAGACCCCTCCCAGATTCACCTTCTAAGTTGGCAGGCCCCTTCAGCATCCGAGCAAGAGGGCCTTGATACAAGAACCTGTAAGGTTGCCAATCTCCAAGCAGGGCCTGGAGATCTCTTCTTATAACCCCAGCTCTCGAGACATGACTTCCCTGAAGAAAATGGCAGCTTCAGAAGGTGGACTGTATGGCATTATACCCCACTGAGATCCCAAACCCCTCCTTCCACAGGCTTTACCCCCATATCTTCAGGAATTTTCCAACCAGGAACTGGCAACCTTCAGAACCTGGCCAAAACTGCCATCTAAGCAGAAAGTGAGGAGAGGGGACTGTGTGGCACCAATTATCAGCTAGGTGGACATGGAAGCTGACTGTTAAATTTGTGGTGCTGTGAGAAGGGCTGCCAGGAAGCAGCCCAGCAGCAGGCTGTGCTAGCACCCTGGAGGCAGGTTGAGCTGGCACTTAACCCCTACAATAATTTTTCTAGTGTGGTCACCCCTGAATGTCCCCCAGTTGTGCCCTACTTGTCCAGTGGGACGAGGCTTGCTGGGCCTCACAACTCAAAGTGGAAGGGATTGTGGCCACAGTGTTCTCCTTACCATGGGCATCTTCACTGCAGCCTGAAAGTTTCTCATCACTTCTTCCCTGGCCTGGCTTTCTGTTCCATTCAGTCTGTCAGGCTGAGCAGGTCTCATGATATGACCTGGCCTCTCTCTCTCTGTCTTCCCTTGCATCCGCAGTCTCTTTCTTTCTCTCCTGCCTACCACTGGCTCTTCTTCCCCAAGCTGGAGGGAGAGGCAATGATGATAGACCCAGAAGTGATAATGGGTCCCGTGGTGGCAATAACAACAACAGTTCTCCCCTATCCAGAGCTCTGCTGGACAGGCAGTGAGATCATCAACAACTCTTCCTTCTTCTCCTCCTGCCTACAGAGGTGCAGCCAAAGAGGCAGCAATGGTTGGCCTGGCAGTGGCAGAGGAAGTTCCTCCTACTCTCACCTGCAGCACCACTGACAGAGAGACAGTGACAGGCAGGAGGCTTTAGTTCAGAGGTGTTGAACTCATTTGTTATGAAGGCAGGATTTGACACAAATGTGACTTTGTTGGGCAGGCTGTACATGCCATAAAATGTAACATGAGGTAATGGAGATAGAAACTTTATAAAGGTGAGTTCAGATCTCAAATGGCAATAGCAGATGAATGACAGTAGTAAGTTTGATTGGATTAGGTGTAATATGCAGAATGGTAGTAGATGTTGAGATACCAGCATTGGTAATAAGACAAGAAACTTAGGTCTCAGTTCCATCCAGGAGCATTCAGTCCAGGAGGATGCAAAGAATAAACAGTCATAAATCTGACATCAGAAACCACAACATTCAGTTGCTGACCTAAAAGCAGCAGTGATCTTTCAAAGGAATTTCAAAGGGAGATTAGAAAGAGAGAGACAGTTGAACTGCAATTCATAATGAAGCTCAAGACAATGCATCCTTCTGGACTGAATTGCGAGCTAGTTTTTCTGTCTCATACCTGCTTTTCCGGTCTCATTACCACTGTGTGCTATTATCATTTGGCATTTGAAATCACTCCACTCTCCAAGATATAATGACCAATCCAGATGTTCTAATTCCTAATCAGGGTCTTTTTGAAAGAAAATAAATCTAGATAGGAACAGTCTTAAATTTATTTTTTTTTACATAATAAGCCAAAATAATTCCCTCAATGTGCACTGTGCTTGTCATAAAAATCCATCCACCTACCCTCCCTCCCCAAAGCTTATACCTGGAATAAAACATTGTTGGTCTTGAAGCTGCCATGAGACTCTTTTTCCTCCCCCTCCCTTCCTGGAACAGCCCTGGAGAAAGAAGCAGAAGCGCTCTCTCTCTCTCTGTATGCATCAGAAAGAGAGAGAGGCTTGCCTTTATATCTCTCCTGCACAGAGCAGGAAGCACACACTGTGTGTGTGTGTGTGTGTGTGAGTGTGTGTGTGTGTGAGAGAGAGAGAGAGAGGAGGAGGAGGAGGAGGTTGGATTTATACCCTACCCTTCACTGGGAATTTCAGAGCAACTTGCAGTCTCCTTCCCTTCCTCTCCCCACAACCACTTTCCCTGACACTGACCCTGCAGCAGCCATTTCCTCCCCTTGTCACTAGAAGGTCTTTTTAAAAATCAGTAGTTGACTGTTATTACTTTAAAACAATGTGTACCAGGTTCTCTGACATCTAGGGTTGCCAGTCCCCAGGTCTGAGTGGGAAATCCCCTCGTTTTGGGGGCTTCCCCAACCACAGATCAGCTGACTGGCCGGGGAAACCCTGTCTGGAAACAGAGACATCACCACAGAACATCCCCAAATGTGGTGACATCACCCAGAAGTGACATCATCACACTGGGGATGTTGCACAGAGATCATTGCCCCCAACATTGCCAAAGCAACGATATCACTTCCGGGTGATGTCCCTGCCCACCCCTGGAATACCCCCACCAACCCCCCCCCCCCACTGGAGCAAAAAGGGGACCTGACAACTCTACTGACATCCCAGCTTATTTTAAAAGAGAATGCTACACCACTTGCCATTCTCTCTTTCTCTCTTTACCTTCACACACATCCTTCTGATAACTAGACTAAACTGGCTAAAAAATATCCTACATCCATTGACTGTCTAAATGTAATACAACAGCAGATTAAAAATGGAATCTGTGTAGGCACAGATTAATTAGGAACAAAGATGATTGTGCTGTTTAAAATAGGCACAACATAATTTGTCTTTTTTGCAGCTTCCTCTGGGTTACTTGGAAAATGGATGATGAAGCTCCTGCCACTTTTCCCTTTCCTTCTAGAATGATGGGGGCAAAAAAAAAGACTGTGGGACACAGAGGAGAAGCCAGCAGCCCACTGGTATGCTCTTATCCGGCCATGTCGCATGAAGTTCACACCATTCCCCCCCCGCCCCCAGAATCCTCTCAATCTTTGGGTTTTTCTCCCCTATTTGCTGTCTTATCTATCTGATAAACAGAGTGCAGTCTCCCAAAATAAACAAACCACAGCATATTAAAAATGGAACTGTCTGGGCATAGTTTACTTAAAAATATGGATAACTGAACTTTTAAAAATTACAGGCATGACAGCATTTTGCATTTGACAAATAATTAATCTCTCCCCACAGTATTACATTTGCAGATGTCCTTTATTTAGGGTTGCCAAGTTCAATTCAAGAAATATCTGGGGACTTTGGGGGGTGGAGCCAGAAGACTTTGGGGGTGGAACTAAGAAACACTGGGGGTAGAGCCAGGAGCAAAGTTGTGACAAGCACAACTGAACTCCAAAGGGAGTTCTGGCCATCACATTTAAAGGAACTGCACACCTTTTAAATGCCTTCCCTACATTAGAAATAATGAAGGATAGGGGCACCTTCTTTTGGGGCTCACAGAATTGAACCCCCTGGTCCAATCTATTTGAAACTTGGAGTGCATTTTGAGGAGAGTCATTAGATGCTATGCTGAAAATTTGGTGCCTCTACTTTTAGTAGCCCCTCCAGAGCCCCAGATACCCCCAAATCAATTCTCCATTATTCCCTAAGGGAATCGATTTCCATAGGGAACAATGAAGTGCCCAGCAGACATTTCCCTCCCTCCCCCCCCCCCCGTTTCTGATGACTCTGAAGTGGAGGAGGGCCTGCTCCCACCTGGGGATTGGCATCTCTACTCATGAGCTGCTGAACTTCCAACTTCTTAAAAGTAACACAGAGCAACCGACCTCTGAAAAGATTATGCGATCAATGAAGGGTCTGGGCTGCAAACGACCTCTGCAAAGATTGTGTAACCAACGGAGGGTCTGGGCTGCTTTCACAGCCATGTTATTCTGCCTGCTCCCCCTCCCCCCTTCAGCCTTAAAGATGAGATGCACCATCCCAAGAGGAAGCCTTTTCAGTGGAGTCTGAAGCCTCCAGAGGTGGAAAGGCACATGGGGGCTATGTGTCAGATGATGGGATCTCAAATTGACCAGACCTCGAATTGTTGCAAAGTTAGGCTTTATTTGATAATCCATAAGCATCGGCACGAAGGAAGATTGAGACTGATACATTGTAGCAGTAGATGGCATGCTATATTGGGGTACATCAAAGGGAACTATACAAAGCCACAATTCTAAACATTGCTGAGTTGAGGTGCGAAGATTCACATGGTCTCCCTCTCTTATCTTATTGTTACTGTTAGTCTTCTGGGGATGGCCAGGCAGCTGTCCCTGGAGGCGCTTTATCTTCAAAGGGGGAATTTCTGCCTTTGTTAGTATCAAGGAGAAGAAATGTTCACATCAAGCATTGGCAACAATCTACAACTTTCTAATTTGATATGCAAGGTCTTTTCTCATGGTTAGTAACAGCGTTTCAAGATGGCAACAGTTCAGCTAAGCATTTTATTCAGAAAAGTTACATTGGCTGACACTGTGGGGGCAGGGCTTCCCCCCGCTGCCAGCTGACTGGGAGCAGGAAGGAGCCTGGGAAAGCGGGAGAACCCCTGCTGGGTCCTGGGGATTGGCAAGCCTACCTATATTTCAGACTTGTGCCACCTGTCACAAGGCTAGCGTAACCTACCATAACACAGATTTACAGTGGGGGAAATTCCACAAAAAGCAAAAGCGACTTCATGGGCCCTGAGCAATTCTCCCATGTTTCAGATGCAATCACTATAGGACTGGTGGCAGACAGCCTCTTCCCTCCAGTGCCCATGATAAACGCATAGTTTACAGTATGTCACAGAAGTGAGTACACCCCCTCACATTTTGTAAATATTTAAGTATATCTTTTTGTGTGACAACACTGAAGAAATGACACTTGGCTACAATGTAAAGTAGTGAGTCTACAGCTTGTATAACAGTGTAAATGTGCTGGCAACAAAAGTGAGTACACCCCTAAGTGATAATGTCCAAATGGGGCCCAAGTAGCCGTTTTCCCTCCCTGGTGTCATGTGACTCGTTAGTGGTACAAGGTATCAGGTGTGAAGGTTATTGCTTTCACTCCCTCATACTGGTCACTGGAAGTTCCACATGGCACCTCATGACAATGAACTCTCTGAGAATCTGAAAAAACTTATTGCTGCTCTACATAAAGATGTCCTAGGCTATAAGAAGATTGCCAAGACCCTGAAACTGAGCTGCAGCATGGTGGCTAAGACCATACAGTGGTTTAACAGGACAGGTTCCACTCAGAACAGGCCTCGCCATGGTCCACCAAAGAAGTTGAGTGCCCGTGCTCAGCGTCATATCCAAAGGTTGGCTTTGGGAAATAGACGTATGAGTGCTGCCAGCATTGCTAGAGGTTGAAGGGGTGGGGGGGTCAGCCTGTCAGTGCTCAGACCATACACTGCACGCTGCATCAAATTGGTCTTCAGGGCTGTTGTCCCAGAAGGAAGCCTCTTCTAAAGATGATGCACAAGAAAGTCCGCAAACAGTTTGTTGCAGACGAGCAGACTAAGGACATGGATTTCTGGAACCATGTCCTGTGGTCCGATGAGACCAAGATAAACTTATTTGGTTTAGATGGTGTCAAGCGTGGGTGGCGGCAACCAGGTGAGGAGTACAAAAACAAGTGTGTCTTGCCTGCACTCAAGCATGGTGGTGGGAATGTCATGGTCTGGGGCTGCATGAGTGCTGCCGGCACTGGGGAGCTACAGTTCATTGAGGGAACCATGAATGCCAACATGTACTGTGACATACTGAAGCAGAGCATGATCCCCTCCCTTCGGAGACTGGGCCGCAGGGCAGTATTCCAACATGTTAACGACCCCAAACACACCTCCAAAACGACCACTGCCTTGCTAAAGAAGCTGAGGGTAAAGGTGATGGACTGGCCAAGCATGTCTCCAGACCTAAACCCTATTGAGCATCTGTGGGGCATCCTGAAATGGAAGGTGGAGTTGTGCAAGGTCTCTAACACCCACCAGCTACGTGACGTTGCCATGGAGGAGTGAAAGAGAACTCCAGTGGCAACCTGTGAAGCTCTGATGAACTCTATGCCCAAGAGGGTTAAGGCAGTGCTGGAAAATAATGGTGGCCACACAAAATATTGACACTTTGGGCCCCATTTGTACATTATCACTTAGGGGTGTACTCACTTTTGTTGCCAGCAGTTTAGACATTAATGACTGTGTGTTGCGTAATTTTGAGGGGACAGCACATTTACACTGTTATACAAGCTGTAGACTCACTACTTTACACTGTAGCCAAGTGTCATTTCTTCAGTGTTGTCACATGAAAAGATATACTTAAATATTTACAAAATGTGAGGGGGTGTATTCATTTCTTTGACATACTGTATATCACTTACCATGATATATATATATATATATATATATTAATGCATGCTACTACTCATCCAAAATTTGAAAAACTTGCAATGGTTTACAAGACAGCAGTTCTTGTTCATGACATATAAAAAGAGCCAGCGTGCCCTTAGCACAGCACTGCAGTCACCAGAATCAATAGATACACTAGTCCAGCCATGGACTCCATGCCCTGCTGTTCTAGTTTTCCACACACATTTTTTTTTATGCAGAGAGCTTTTTAAAATGCAGTTCCTCGCCCTTCTATTACTTCATGAGTCTACCGCTTCGTTCTTTTGCATGTGTACATTAGGCTTATGATCAGTCTGTTTCTAGTTGTTAGGAACAGTACAGAAGACTTGAGGGAGGCCATAGTAGGATAGTGACTTAAGGCAACATGGATTTGCATCTCTCCAAGCTATGAATTAGCTGTATCATGCAAGAAGGAGCCTAACCATGGCTGAAATTATGTGCATGCACAATACGTAAAGTGAAAACTGGGCCTTTGTAACATTTCAGAAACAGCTATGGGAAGGAGAAGGGAATTATAACTTTTAGGGATCTATTAAAATACTAAGGAAAATGTCTTCCTTAAAAGAGTGAAACTGACCTGGCTTGATTTAATTGCCAAAGTGAAGGGAAATCTTATGTTTACTAGCAGCTTGAGGCAAAGAGAAATCAAACTATACTTTTAAAAGAGCATTTCCCTGTTGCAAATAAACTGCCTGGCTGTTCTTATCCTGAAAGTGTCCAATTAATTTATCCTGCTTCTTATCCTGAAAGTGTCCAATTAATTTTTAGCACTTCAGGACTCATATTCTGTTTTGCATTTAACCCAACAAACTGCCTTCCAGTCCTAATTCTAACTGCCACACAGTGACTTCACCATTAAACATCTGATCTTTCATTCCCAAGGGATGGTTTAATTCCTTCTGTTACTTCCCTCAGTCTGGTTTCCAGGCAATAAAGGAGAATGCAGCCTTTTCAGATACTTAAAGCCCTGACTGTAAACATGTGAAGGAGCCCTTTTCAAAGGATTGGCAGGGTCAACTCCTACTTCACTACTGCATAGTTGCGTAGGTTGCTGCTGTGGTTTCTACAAAGCAAAGGCTAAGAACTCTAGGCAGGCTTCACACACTGGGAAGTTTAATTCTTTAAAATGTAATGTTTGTCTGGAAAAGGTAACAGCAGAAGATGGAAGAAAGTGGGCTTCCCTACTGCAAACAATGAAGAAGAACCCAAATGTGCAAGAATACACTGGATACAGCTGCCTAATAATGGACATAATGCTGAATGTGAGTGAATAAGAGGATACCACAGCACAATAAAGAAAAAGGGATAGTAGACTGAACTAAGACACATGGAGTAAAATATTGTGAAAGGTATCAGTGCAAACAATATGCACACATCAGCTTCAGACATGTAAAGGAGCTGCCTAATGGCATGCACTTTGCAAAACATCTCCCAACTTAGGGTTACCAGGTCTGTGTTGGAAAATACCTGAAGACTTTGGGGGTAGTCTCAAAGAGGGTGGGGTTTGGGGAGGGGTCTCAGCATGGTACAATGCCATAGAGTCCACCCTTCAAAACAGCCATTTTCTCCAGGGGGGCTAATCTCTGCCAGCCAGAGATCAGTTGTAAAAATTGGAGACATCTAGGCCCTACCTGGAGGCTGGCAACCCTATCCCAACTGGATGGGAGAGTCAGCAAGATATAGTAGGTAAAGTGTCAGACTAGGATCTGGGAGACCCAGTTTCAAATTCCCACTTGGCCAGGGAGGCTTGCTGGGTGACCTTGGGCCAGTCATACATTCTCAACCTAATTTCATTTGCAGGGTTGTTGCTGTAAGGATAAAATGAAGGAAGGGAAATGATGCTCTGGGTCCCAGTTTGGGAAAAAAGTAGACTACAAATATCCAAATAAAACAAACAAATTCAATTAGTTGCCTCTGCATGCAAATCCATGCCTGTTCTGTGCACCCAGTTCCTGATTCAGCATGGAAATCCTCTCACAGAATCCTGCTTCTTAGCTTGGATATTCCTTGCTGGCCTAAGACAAAGGCACATAGTTTTTTAGCGTGTGTTTATTTAAATGCAAAATACTAGATCCCACTTCTGGACACTAGATTTGTGCATGGGAGTCTCATTTATTTCATTATTGTTATCAAAATGGGACTGTTTCATTATTGGGTCATTTAATAAGGTTTCATTTTGCATTGTCTCTTTTGTTACTGTTGCTCCATTTTCATAATTTCATTTCATTATTATTTCTGATTGTTTTCAGGGGAAGACACCCCTTTCTTGGGTCTGTACATTCATGATTTTCCACCTCAGAGGACTGTACCACTCAGAAGACTGTAGCACTCTCTAAAGTGCACACAACCTAAAATTTCAGGCAGATAGAGTACACGTGAGGCAATGAAAGGTACTCATGTTTAGCATTAAAATCTGTGGGAAAGCTGACAGGAAAGATTCCAGACATACAGTAATATAGACAGCAGTGTTCAGTGAGAAAATTTGGCACAGCAACAATTTACCATAAAGGACAGTAACAAAAAGAAGAGAGACTGACAAGGCAAGGACATTTGGTGGCAAAAGGAGGGCAAGGTACCTGGGCAGGCAGGAAGATTTGCTTGAACAAAGGATAAAGGTTGGAGAGCAACAGGTAGGCAAAGGAGCACAGACTGAAAGAGGAAATTTGGCACTGCAGGGTAGAAAGGAGCATGGAAGACAAAGTGTTACCCATAACCTTCAGGATTGGAATACCTCACACATGTATGTAATCTAAGTGGTTAAAGCTTATAGTCAATCATGAAAGCCAAGAGCCTCCTCTTAAGAAACACAAGGAAAAAGCTGGCTGTAAAACCAAGTAGAATCAGAAACAGGCAAAAGTACAATAATGAAAAAAGAGAACAAAA
Organism: Heteronotia binoei; assembly: GCF_032191835.1. NCBI lineage: Eukaryota > Metazoa > Chordata > Lepidosauria > Squamata > Gekkonidae > Heteronotia > Heteronotia binoei. Next base: position 69,671,955 of record NC_083228.1, on the reverse strand, counting down.
GAAAATAATTTTTATAGGCTGATGGAGAATTTATTTTGTTTTCAAATTAATTACAGGAATCATGAAACACTCCATTTTTGTAATTACTGCAATTATTTATGAAAGAAATGCACAAGTCTACTGGATACCAGTTCTTCAGATAAATTGGAAGGGAATCTAGAAAGAGCAAGAAAACAATCAAGCATGTATCACATGAAGAAACATTAACAGTACAGAGTAATTTTAGCCTTGAGAAAATAAGTTGAAAACAAGTAGATGACAATGTACAAAGTCCTTCTACCAAGGTAGTATAACTGACACCTGTCACAACAGAATCCAGCTCCTCCCCTCTTACTGCAACTGCTTAATCACTCAGAGGCAAACAGAAGTATTTTAAAAGTGGTTATAAGAGAAGTGTTCTTGAAAACAAATTATTTGAACAGTGGAGAATGAGAATGAAGAACAAATGATGAATCACATCAGAAATTTAGAAGCACAAAATGAGAACTAATGATTTATTAGTATATTTATGGGGATCATAATGTGAGAAATACTAGTTAGAGAGAAAAATATAATACATTTTAACAGATTCATATAGTTTGAAGAAATAGATCTACTTTGAGTAGTTCTCTGAAGAAAAATAACTGCTTTGAATAATTCTCTGCTGAGCAAGATCCAGGCATGCGTGATTTCATTCAGTTACACAGGGCAGCAACAGTTTTCACTCTAACTTGGCCTCCCCTTTTTGTTTTTCCTTCCAATTAAGCCCGTTTGGTGTAGTGGTTAAGAGTAGTGGACGAGATTTGAAGAACGAGATTTGATTTACCACTATTCCACATGAAGCCATCTGGGTGACCTTGGGTCAGACACAGCTCTCAGAACTCTCTCACCCCACCTTCCTCATAGGGTGTCTGTTGTTGGGAGAGGAAAGGAAGGTGATTGTAAGCCATTCTGAGACACCCTCAGGTAGTGAAGGGCAGGGTATAAAATCAAACCTTCTCCTCCACCCCTTCCCCTTTTCCCATTTTTGTCTGTAAATTTGTATTGGCTAATTGTAGGATGTTTGCTCTCCCCCAGGATAAGGGGGGAAACAAGCATCCAGGTGATGCTTCCCTCTTCATGCACCATCTTTTAATTGTTAGTTTTAACTGTTAGTATTATGATAACAATTGTGTTGATAATACCCACCCACACAAATGAAGGCATTACTCCCTGCCCAGCTCAAGAGGAGGTGATCTCTGCCATCTGGATCGCAGTTGTAATTCTGAGTGATCTCCAGCCACTGCCAGTCTGAGTAGATGATACTGACCCTGATTCAGGATCTGATTCAGTATAAGGCAGTTTCATATGTTCAATCTCATTACCTACATTCATATGTCATGGGTATCCAAAGTCAGTTTTTAACTGATTCTCTACATGAGGAAGGTGGATAAGGCATGTCTGTGAACTTGACAATTTTGTATCAACAAGCCAATTTTATGTACATTTTTATTTAACCACTGTTAAGCGTGATGCAGTGTATCCTTTTGTCATAAAACCAAAGCTGTGGTGGCAAATTCCGGTGTCCTGATTTGTTGCAGTCACCAGGACTCTATTGCACCAAGTACTGGCTGACACACTGTCTGTCACCACTTTTTTGCTACAATTAGGTAGCCTCTCTATCACCCACCCACTGCAGCCTTCCCCACATTCCTGCACGATTGGCTTGCAATCTGTCTCTGCCATGCCATTGGCTGATTCTGCTCTCCCTCATCCATCACCAGCCCTGTCAGGCAAGAACATCATCAGATGGCCATTGACCTCTAAGGGAGACAGTCCTCTTCAGGGGGCTTACTGATCACTACTGCCTCTCCTCAGAGCCCTGTCTATCTTCCTTCTCGTTTTTCTTTCTTACTCCTTTCTCCCCTCTTTTTTCTACCTCCCCCTTCTGTTCTTTCACTCATTATTTCTTTGTATCTCTGTCTTTCAGTCTTTTTATTTCATTCTGTCTGTCTACTTTCCTCCCTTTAATCCACACAAACAGTAGCAGTTAACATATCTTCAACTGATAAGGAATGTTTGTTCACAGCAGGGAGGGGCCACTTCAGAGGGAGCAAAAGGGAAGCTTGCAATGGCTTTCATTACAGTGTCAGCTGCTTGATGCTACCAGCCATTTCCTCCCAGGAAACCATTGTTACCAATGTCCAGCTGCTTGGTCCTCCCCCTTCCCCCGAATGTGAAGAAAGACTGTCCTTTTCCTATGTAGAGGCTGCCAGGGTTGCCAACTCCAGGTTAGGGAATTCCAGACAGCAGAGATCAGCTCCCCCTGAGGTGTATGTGTGTGGAAGAAATTAATGCCTTCACTTGGGTGGGTGGGAAGACAGCAAGGCTAGGGGGCGCTCGCCCAGAGGCTTTTAGTGGTACCTTTCCAGGTTGGTGGGAAATTCTTAAGGGATCACTACAGGCCTCTGAGGGAGAAGACTTTCCTTCAGGGAACTATTGTTGCCAATCTCCAGGTGAGGGCTGGAGATAACTAAGAATTACAACTGCTATCCAGATGGCAGAGATCACCTCCTCTTGTGGTGGGCAGGGAGTGAATGCCTTCACTTAGGTGGGTGGGAAGACAGCAAGGCTGGAGGGGCACTTGCACAAAGGCCTTTAGTGGTACCTTTCCAGGCTGGTGGGAAATTCCTGGAGATTCTGTAGTGGAGTTTGTCTTTTTCCTATGTAGAGGCAGCAGGGAAGGTGGTGGAAAACTGAAGTCAGAGGGGCAGATAAAGTGATGGCTCCACTGGGGGCTAGCTGCCCTATACCTGGGTGCTTGCTACTGCTCAGCAGCAGCCACCCTATGACAGCCACTGTGGCATAGCAGTTAGGACTTCAGAGTGGAATCCGCCAGACCCAGGTTCTTGCTGTGAAAGCTGACTGGGTGATTTAGAACCAGTCACAGACTTCCAGCCTAATCTGCCTCACAGGGTTGTTGTTCAGATCACACTGGGGGGGGGAGAGGAGAATTATGTAAACTGCTTTGATCCTCCCTCCCACTGTGAAGAAAAACTGTCATTCTTCTATGGAGAGGCCACAGGGAGGGGGAAGGCAATGGAAACTTGACGTCAGAGGGGCAGATAAAGGGAAGGAGATAGGTTGCCAACTCCAGGTTAGGGGTGGTGTCTGGAGATGGTGGAGTTTGAGTAGAGATAGGACCTCAGAAAGCTACAATGCCATTTCCTCCTGGGAAACCACTGGAGATCACTCAGATTTACATTTGCTCTTTAGATGGCAGAGATCTACTCCCCTTGAGGTGGAGGGGGAGTCAATGCCTTCACTTGGGTGGGTAGGAAGATAGCAAGGGTGGCGGGCACTCACCCAGAGCCTTCTTCTAGAGCCCGTTGTATTTTTCTTCACAACGGACCTTACTTCTAGTTATATTATAAAAGGCACAAATCTCAAACTAGCTATTTGCTGTTCTGTTAGAAATTTCCTGCCCAAACTAGATCCCGCCAAAATAATCCCCAGGTTCTGACAGACTTGCAGCAGAATATTATCTTTAATAACTCCAGAATATATTATTAATTGATTTTACTTGTGCTTTTAATGTCTATACAAACTGGACCTGATGCCGCAATTTTCAAGGAATGCAACAATATTATTTATATCAAAGTGAGGGTGAATTATCCAATTGCCTTACTAAACCATGGATTACTCTTTTGGCCACAATACTAACTCAAACAATAAATACAAATAGAAGTACACCAATAAAGACTAAAAAGATTTTATACTGGAAAAATGCTATTCACTAATATACACATTGGGAAGGTATGCAGCATGGTGTAGCCTGATCTTGTCAGATCTCAGAAGCTATCAGGGTCATTACTTGGATGGGAGACCACTAAAGAAGACTGCAGTGGAAGACCCTGGTAAATCCTCTGCTTTTCACTTTTCTAGAAAGCCCCTTTCTGGGGTCATCATAACTCAGTTGTGACTTGATGGCACTTACATATGTGCCATCTTCCACATTAGGAAGACACTGTTAACAAATCAAACAAAACAAACAGGAATCCTCCCCAGCTATCTTAAGAGGGAGTGGAATAGGTATCAAGCAAAAAAGCTGGCATTCCAATGTCCAGGGGTCATTTTATAGAAAAATAAGTGATGGAGCTCATCCAGGGATTGTTATGCAGCTGCACCTACTATTCAATGGACAAGGTGGGAAAGAGGAGGTGGAACTCTCAGAAAGGTTCAGGAGCTGCATTCTGGTGAGCTCCTGCTGAATCTGAGGCCTGCCGATATCTATATTTTACTTCATAAATAGACTCCCCTCCCAGTAAATAGGGTGAATGATTACTAACATCTTTTATGCCAAAAGATCTTCTAAAAGGAAAATAGTAACAGCTGAATGGACAGAAGTATTGAGTTATTTAAATCTCCACCTATCTGTCAGTCTCTTAACAGCTAAACAAGTAGTTGAGGTACTTGACTGAAAAATTCAGACAAAACTTTGTAAATATGTGAGTTAAAACAGACTTTGAGAGAAGTTCTTCTTCAGACATTATAATGCTAATGAATGATATTCTCATAACTATTCTGTATTTTCAGAAAAGGATATGACAGTCAAGACTTGGTTCCAAAAGAAATCTTCACCAGAATTAAAAAGCTAAAGAGCACTCTACAGTAAAGTTGAATGAGAAGAGAAAGCTGGCTGTGATTTCAAGATTCAAAGCATTACAAATTCAGTAATCTTAAAAAAAAAAAAACAGGGATAGAAAAGTGAAGACTGTTGTCAGGCAATCAGACTAAGATCTGGGACAGCCAGGTTCAAATCCCACTCTGCAATAAAGCTTGCTGGATGACATTTGGACAGTCACTTTTTCTTTTAATCTAGTTGTGAAGACTAAATGAAGAAGGCACAGGAGAACCTTGTATACTCTATACAACTTAAAGGGAAGGATAAAATTAAATAAACTTAATAAGCCTGTATCAACAAATTATGGTTTTTGCAGACCTCATCTTTAGAAATCCCACCTAGCCCTCACAGTATATTCTCCAAAAGCAGCTTTGTCCCTATTTCTGTTGGAAAGGCCTGGAGGTGGAACAAATAGTGTGTGGACAAAGGGCCTAGAAGGTGGTCTAGACGTAGGGTTGCCAGGTCCAATTCAAGAAATATCTGGGGACTTTGGGGGTGGAGCAAGGAGCAATATTGTGACAAGCATAACTGAATGCCAAAGGGAGTTCTGAAGGATAGGAGCACCTTCTTTGGGGGGCTCTTAGAATTGGACCACTGGTCCAATCTTTTTGAAACTTGGGAGGGTCTTTTGAGGAGAGGCATTGGATGCTTTGCTGCAAATTTGGTGCCCCCACCTCAAAAAACAGCCACCCCAGAGTCCCAGATACCTACGTATCAATTATCCATTATACCCTATGGGAATCTGCATCCTTAGGGACTAATGGAGTGCCCAGCATACATTTCCCTCCCCCCCACTTTCTGATGACCCTGAAGTGGGGGGAGGGCCTTTAAACTGGGGGATCCCCTACCCTTAACTGGGAATTGGCAACCAGTGTGGAACAAAGGGCATTTATACCACTCTGCACATGGAGACTGCCTTGAGAGGAAAGAGACTGAAGAAGAAGAAGAAGATTTGCAAATTTATACCCCGTCCTTCTCCCTGAATCAGAGACTCAGAGCAGCTTACAATCTCCTATATCTTCTCCCCACACAACAGACACCCTGTGAGGTGGGTGGGGCTGAGAGGGCTCTCACAGCAGCTGCCCTTTCAAGGACAACCTCTGCCAGAGCTATGGCTGACCCAAGGCCATTCCAGCAGGTGCAAGTGGAGGAATGGGGAATCAAACTTGGTTCTCCAAGATAAGAATCCATGCATTTAACCACACCACCAAACTGCATCCTTTGCTGATAGAAATAGGTGACAGATTGATTTTTGGGGGTCTGACTGTTAATGAATGGTGATGTCTAAAACCCTTTAGTCAAGAAGCTAGAAATATACAAGTTCTGACGGGATAGCAACCAACATCAGGCAATTGAATATGCAGTACAGGACTATTGTTTTATGGAATTGTAGAAATGTGAATCACTAAGTACAGCTTTATCACAAATCCAATTTGTTCCACTGCACATTACACTGTCCACGGACCTCACTCAGCACTCATAATTTCTAAGGAATTTCCACATGGTCCCATTTTTCCTGAGGCACTTGTACAATTTTTCAGCTTCCCTAGAAAACATTCCTATATCTCATCTTAAAGTTAACACTATAGGAGGAAAATCACAGAGGAGTCACATGAAATTCTTGCTACACAATCCTTGCCTCCACTGAGGCAAAAGAATGTCAAAGCAGGATCATCTGAAATGCCAGTACCCTACAGCATATTTTACACAATTGTTACTTTCTAAGAAAAAAAAGTCCTAATTTTAAATATATGCTAATAGAGTTTAAACTGACTGAGACTAAGACTGAAAAAGATCTTGGGGTTGTTGTGAAAAACTCAATGAAAAAGGAATGAAAATGTTAAGCCAGGGTGCAGCAGTAGTGGAAAAAGAAATTAATAGAGAACGCACATGAACACATAAAGCTGTCTTACACTGAATCAGACCCTTGGTCCATCAAAGTCAGTACAGTCTATTCAGACTGACAGCAGTTTTCCAGGGTCTCAGGCAGAGGTCTTTCACATCACCTCCTACTTGATCCTTTTAACTGGAGATGCCTGTGTCCTGCTCGCCAAGTAGATGTCTGCCATGAAGCCTCAGATAAAAGGTAAAGGTAGTCTCCTGTGCAAGCACCAGTCATTTCCGACTCTGGGGTGACATCGCATCACAGCGTTTTCATGGCAGACTTTTTATGGGGTGATTTGCCATTGCCTTCCCCAGTCATCTACACTTTATCCCCAGCAAGCTGGGTACTCATTTTACTGACCTCAGAAGGATGGAAGGCTGAGTCAACCTTGAGCCAGGTACCTAAACCCAGCTTCCGCCGGGATCGAACTCAGGTCATGAGCAGAGCTTGGAGTGAAAATAAAATGTCCAGTATTGTAATGTCCTTGTACAAAACTATGCTGAAGCCTCATTTAAAATAACATGTGCAATATTGGTTGCTGTATCTTGAAAAGAACACTGCAGAACTGGAAAAAATACAGAGTAGGACAACCAGAATCACTGGAGGTTGGGGAACATTTCTTATGAGGAAGGGAGGGAGAGAGGAAGGAAGGAATTGGATTTATACCCCACCATTCACTTGGAGTCTCAGAGGGGCTTACAGTCTCTTTTCCCTTCCTCTCCCTACAACAGACACTTTATGATGTAGGTAAATCTGAGAAAGCTGTGACTACCCAAGGTTACCCAGCAGACTTCATCTGGATAAGTGGGAAATCAAACCCAGTTCAGATTAGAGTACATGCTTGTAACCACTACATCAAACTGGAGAGTCTGGGACTTTTTAGTCTTGAAGCCAGAGGGAATAATGGAGTGCTCAGCAGGCATTCACCCTCTCTGCTTTCTGATAACCCTGAAGCAGGGGAGGGTCTCCAAACCAGGGGATCCCCTGCCCCCAACTGGAGATTGGGAACTCTAATTGCTCTTCTTATGTCATAGCCAAAGCACTGCAATTTTGAATCAATCCCCATAATTCCTCTCCCAAAAGATGTCTGCAACTTATATCCTATTCAAAGCCCTGCCAGATAAAATTGTCTTGCATCCTAATAATTTTCTAGCAATAGCATTCCTCTAATCTCCCAAGCATTTCATCCATACCACTGTAGCATGTGAGCCATAGCAAAGCATCACATGAAAATTGGTTCCTGAACTGCATACTTTGTCTCAGATCTGGATGGGGGAAAGCATGCCAGGCCAAGCCTCACCAGCAATGGGGGAAGCCCTATTGGAAATGCTAGCAATGGGGGGAGCTGTAACAGGCCCAGACATTCGACAGTGGAGAAAGATGCATGCTATCAGAGCTGGCAACGGGAGACACCTTGTGAGGAGGAGAGTAGCTGCTGGCAGAAGAGGTGCATTATGTGTGCAAGTGCAGACAACAATTACTCTGTATGGGGGTTTTGTTTTTTGTTTTTTGAAAAAACCCTATTTTTAAGGTTTCAGATATCTCTGCAAACATGGGAGGTCTCCCAAGTTTGCAGAAAAATCTCCCTTTTCTCTACCTGATCCCAAGTCATGGATATAAGTATCCACAGATCAGGCCAATTAAGTTATTAGAATATATGATGTAGACTGGGACCAGCTTCTAGGTCCCAGGCAGAGAAAAGTCTTTCCCAGCACATACTACCTGAAATCCTCTCACTGAAGATATTAGGTACCGAACCTGGGAACATCTGTGTTCTGATTGAGGCACATATTGCCCCTCTTTGTTTCCCAATGATGTGAAACAGTAGAACTCTGATGCTTATCACATTCCATATGAAGAGATGTCTCTGGTGCTCAACAGAATGAAGACTTTCCTCTTTGTTTTCCATGCCCCAGAGCATTCTTTTACATGCCACTGGCATATATGATAGAAAACATTCATATTTTTGTGATCTGTTCATTCACCAACACAAATAAAAGTTTTGTTTTCCTCCCACTCACAAACCTTTTCAAATAGTAATAAAAACCTGATTAAATTAATGTGTGTAATTTTGCTAAATTTATCCCTGGTGTACAAAATGCTGCCCAAATCAATACTCTACTAAGTACCAATATCTCTTTATGTAACACACACAATAGGTGTCAAAAGAGAAGACTCTAATGGTCCCTTTTGGGTCTTAAAATCTATTTATTGAAACTCTGAAACTGAACAAGCAGACAGTAATGATGCAAATTATAGTTAGCTTTTGGAACACAACACAGAGAGGTACTGTATGAAAATGTACATTTCTCTGTTAGGCATCTCTCTTACTTAAAAGCATTCTGTCTGCTGCTTAAAAAACAGGATAATAGTTTTTTTAAAAAAATTATACACTTTTTCAGGCATCACAAAACTGGCTGGTGTTAGCTCCATGGTCTCTGTACAAACAGCTTCCACAGATTTTTTGTGTGACTTCTGAACAAGTGTTCAGTGAATTTAAAAATATATATTGCAATGCAATGCAGAGTTACTCGAGGCTAAATTCACTAACATCAGTGAGTTGGATTCAGACTAAATTTTGCGCTCATGCAAGCTACTTCCGCCAATAGAACAGAACATTCCTGCCTCCCCCATGAGCCCATTGGTATTTATTTATTTATTTTATCCTCAAATTGCTTCTCCTGGGGCACAGGGGACCCTCAGGAACAGCATGACAGGCAATTCAGTTCCCTGCATCAGGAAAGGGAAATTGGTGGAAATTAGCAGAAAATTTAGTCTGGATTCAATTCAACGGGCTTAGACCAGATTATGCTGTGCTCAATTGGTCCTCACTGTTTATGCTCCATTTCCCATTTTAGACTTCAGAAATCATATAAACTTTTCATCCAGACTTAACCAGCAGGAACTCATGGTCTGTTTTTAAACAGAATGTGCAGAATATAAGGTTTTAAATGCCAAATAACTAATACTTCCCTGTAAAACAATCAAGTAACTTGAGCAGGATGTGCTGGTATGAAATTTAGATTTTAGACTGTAATCCCAAACATACTTGCTAGGGAATAAACCTCACTGAACTCAGTAAACTTGCTTTAAACAGGCTTAGGATCATACCAAAACACGTTCCTCACTTTTTGTACATTAAACTCAGTAGGTAAAAGTTAGGCCCCTGTGCAAGCACTGAGTTGTTACCAACCCATGGGGTGATATCACATCACAGCGTTTTCTTGGAAGACTTTTTTACGGGGTGGTTAGTCATTGCCTTCCCCAGTCATCTACACTTTACCCCCAGCAAGCTGGGTACTCATTTTACCAACCTCGGAAGGATGGAAGGCTGAGTCAACCTTGAGCTGGTTATATGAACCCAGCTTCCGCTAGGATCAAACTTGGGTCATGAGCAGAGCTTAGACTGCAGTACTGAAGCTTACCACTCTGCGCCATGGGGTTCAGTAAATACACATTAATAGATTATTTGGGAAAAAGAATAAAGCCATTGTGTGTGCAGTTTTTTCAAGGCTTCTGCATCTTTGACACCTCCTAAAGCAGTGAATCTGCTCAACAATTATGCTGTTTTAGTACATACTTCAGCAGGTGTCCCTGTCTTTTGTAATTTCCCATGGCTGCTGTGTTCTATTGCTGCTCTCCTATCTACAAAGGAACATACCCCTTTCTTGTCCTCTCCAACCCCAGACAATAGAAGCTCTTCAACAGAATGCCAATCTCTGCCAAATTCAAGAGGGTAAACTAATCTCCTCTGGCAAGGTTTCTTCAATCTAATGCATGTAATTACCTGTATCCCTTATGATGTCCTTGTTTACAGATTAAAGCTACAAATATAAAGACAGAAATACAATTAAAACGAATGATGCAAAAATACATATTGGCTGAACTGGCCAGCTTTCTTTAGTATGTCTACTAATATGGATGAGATGGCTTGGGTTGCTTTTGAATTTCCAGACTAAGGCAATGAAGCAAACAAATCACAACAAGAAAAACTATATCTACAGTCATTTCTCTGTCTCTAAGGCCTACTTCATTTGTGACCTTATCCACCCACATTATATCAGCACAGATACAATGAATCACCATCCCACTTCTCCACTTTAGAGACATTAGTAGCACTGTCTACTTTTTTTGTTGTTGATGTGCAATTTGTAGTTGCCATAGGGACCGCATCCTTTTTGGAGCTATGAGAAATAATACAACACTGAAGTTCCTAATCTCTTGCACTCTGTGAAGGTGAAGAGCAAAATGTGGGTCCATTGGGAACTAACTATTCACTAAGAAGAAGCATTAAGAAGTTATGCTTTTTTAAAAAAAGTTAACCTCAAAGCTTCATTTAGCTCCCTCTAATTGTTCCTTTCATTACGCAACTGTAAGTCTCCATAGATCTAAGTAACTGTCAAATAGCTGAAGAGAGCTTTTCCTTTTGTAAAATAACTATTTCACTGCACACTGGGCAACACCTGCTGCTTAATACACAGTAAAGAGCCTTATCTGCAGGCTCATAATCTACACCTGTTATGCAGTGTATAGAGAAGAAGCCCAATCTGCACCCCACAGGCAAGATTATAAAATTTTATGTGACAATCCCACCATTAATGCAAGGAGATCCTTTGCCTTTATTCTGTGGCCCTAAACCCCACACTAATGCAACAACCAAGTAGTACTTTCCTCAGAGCTGGAGAAAACGTTATATATAATTTGGGAGATTCCTTTATACTAGAGATATTAATGGGAGTGTTTCCAACACCTTGTGCCTTATTTAGTAGGACATAATATTAGGGTAGTTTTGTTCTTGGCATTTATGTATTCAAACATTGCCTTTCTTATGTTCAAGAAGACTGACAACAATCAATATGTTAAAAAAATCTAATAAAACCATATCTATCTATAAAATTTCCAGTTCAAAATACTTTTAAAAACAGCCCAATAAAAACATCTCATTAGTCAGATTCTCTCAAAAGTCCTTCATAAAAATAGCTCACCACCCAGATTACCAATTAAAAACTAATTGGAGGAGGAAGGTTTTACAATCTCTGGGAAAACTCATGAGCTGCAGAAAGGCAATGTCTTCTTATGTTCGGAAACTGACTGGATCTGTCCCATTTGACTTATAAAGGATGTTACACAAGCTGATAAACTGTACTTTCTCACCTCTATCACAAGGAATAAAATTGGGCTACAAGGTTCCACAGGTCCATATTCACAAAATATGTACACTATCTACACATTGAGGCTCCAGGTCAAATCCCAATGCAACATAAAATGGGAACATATTTTCAAAATACAATTGTGACCCTTGGAAACACAAAATTTGATTTGCTATAAGGAAATGAGCTAGGTGTTCATACTTCCATTTTGCATTATGGTTTATTAATCTACCATTAATCACACATTTTTAAAGAAATGATTCCCCTCCATTTTACCCCTTTTTTCTTAACAGCATTTCTGAATCCACATGTTTAAGGTATTTTGAAAATATTCCAAATCTGATTAATAATTGCAACCCATTAAACATTTAATTGAGAGGAACAGGGAAATTAGCTAAAAGAAAGATTACAGTCAATTACCACCCTGCATTTTCACCAATGGGAGCCATGGGAGCAGAGGAGCCAGAGCCAAAGGCAGAGGGAGAGGCCAGATCCAGAGTGGCATATATCTGAGGAACGAAGAAGAGCCTATGTACAGCCTGGCTGGTCTGGAATGATGGGATGACTAGAACAGACCGGGCACCGATGGTCCTGGCCCTGCGGAGTCCATGGTCACAGTTGATATTGGGGATCAGGAGATTCCATTACTTATAGATACTGGAGCTGCACGGTCTGTGGTGCCTGTTAAGATTGCTCCTTCAATTCCCAAATACATTAATATAATTGGGCTACAGGGCACAAGCAATCCAGACCACTTCTAGCCAAATGAATTTGTACAGTAGGAGGCCATGTAGTCCGCCACAATTTTGTCCATTTTTCTACCCGGTGCCACTGATGGGAAGAGACCTGCTATCTAAGTTGCGGGCCCAATTGACTTTTGAGTCAGAGAGTCAAATGAACTTTGAGTTGCCTTACACTACCTCAGAAGGCGAACTACAGTATCCAGGTGTATATGTTCTAGAATGTATCCAGTATCCAGGTGTATATGTTTCTGAGAAGAAAAGTGGCGGCTTTACCAACCAGCTCCTGTAATTGGAAAAGACTCTCGGAGATGTATTAGATGAGCCCCACTCTAAACGTGGCAGCCCCGTTGCTGAAGGTCGAGAGGGAACAGGGCACCATGCTGAGGATAAGGGGAATGTGCCATCAGAAGGGACCTCTTCTTCAGTTGGTGAGCGGGTATCCTTTCATGCCAAGAAACCATCACTGGGCGGGGGGGGGGGGGGGTCTTGGTAGTTGGTGATTCGATCCTTAGGCAAGTAGACAGCTGGGTGACAAAACCGCATACTGACCGTATGGTGACTTGCCTGCCTGGTGCGAAGGTAGTGGACATTATGCATGTAGTAGATAGGCTGATAGACAGTGCTGGGGAGGAGCCAGTGGTCGTGGTGCATGTTGGCACCAACGATGTGGGGAAATGCAGTCATGAGGTCCTGGAGGAAAAATTTAGGCTGCAAGGTGGGAGACTTAAGGCCAGGACCTCCAAGGTAGCCTTCTCAAAAGTGCTACCTGTTCCACGTGCAGGGCTGGAGAGAAAGGAACAAATTAGAACTCTCAATGTGTGGATGAGATGATGGTGTAGGGAGAAAGGGTTTAAGTTTGTTAGGCACTGGGGTGCTTTCTGGAACAAGTGGGAGCTATACAAAAGTCAAAACTCTTAGGGAAGCTTGGAGGCTATTTAAAACTAAAATCCTAGAAGCTCAGATAAAATATATAATAAATAAATAATAAAATATATACCACGAGATAGGAAAGGCACAAACAGGTATAAGAAAAGGCCTGCATTGTTAACAAACAAAGTAATGGAAGCTGTAAAAGGTAAGAAGGACTCCTTTAAGTGGTGGAAAGCTAGTCCAAGTGAGATTAATAAAAGGGAACACAGGCTGTGGCAAATCAAATGCAAGACTGTGATCAGGCAGGCAAAAAGGGACTATGAGGAACATATTGCAAAAAACATAAAGACCAACAATAAAAATTTCTTCAAGTATATTAGAAGCAGGAAACCAGCCAGGGAGGCAGTGGGGCCTTTGGATGACCAAGGGGTAAAAGGATTACTGAAGGAGGATAAGGAAATGGCTGAGAAGCTGAATGCATTTTTTGCCTCCGTCTTCACTGTGGAAGATGAGAAGTGTTTGCCCACTCCAGAACCAGTTATTTTGGAAGGGGTGTTGAAGACCTGAGTCACATTGAGGTGACAAAAGAGGAGGTCCTACAACTGATAGACAAATTAAAATCTAATAAATCAGCAGGTCCAGATGGCATACATGCAAGAATTCTGAAAGAACTCAAAGGTGAACTTGTGGATCTCCTGACAAAAATATGTAATCTTTCATTGAAATCTGCCTCCGTTCCAGAGGAGATCTGGGAAATTACAGACCAGTCAGTCTGACTTCAATACCAGGAAAGTTGGTAGAAACCATCATCAAGGACAGAATGACTGGCACATTGATGAACATGAGTTATTGAGGAAGACACAGCATGGGTTCTGTAAGGGAAGATCTTGCCTCATTTATCTGTTACATTTCTTTGAGGGGGTGAACAAACATATGGACAAAGGAGACCCAAAAGATGTTGTTTACTTTGACTTCCAGAAAGCTTTTGATAAAGTTCCTCATCAAAGGCTCCTTAGTAAGCTCGAGAGTCATGGAGTAAAAGGACAGGTCCTCTTGTGGATCAAAAACTGGCTAAATAACAGGAAGCAGAGAGTGAGTATAAATGGGCAGTCTTTGCAGTGGAGGACTGTAAGCAGTGGGGTGCTGCAGGGCTCAGTACTGGGTCCCATGCTCTTTAACTTGTTCATAAATGATTTGGAGTTGGGAGTAAGCAGTGAAGTGGCCAAGTTTGCAGATGACACTAAATTGTTCAGGGTGGTGAGAGCCAGAGAGGATTGTGAGGCACTCCAAAGGAATCTGTTGAGGCTGGGTGAGTGGGCGTCAACGTGGCAGATGAGGTTCAATGTGGCCAACTGCAAAGTAATGCACATTGGGGCCAAGAATCCCAGCTACAAATACAAGTTGATGGGGTGTGAACTGGCAGAGACTGACCAAGAGAGAGATCTTGGGGTCGTAGTAGATAACTCACTGAAAATGTCAAGACAGTGTGCGATTGCAATAAAAAAAAGCCAACGCCATGCTGGGAGTTATTAGGAAGGGAATTGAAAACAAATCAGCTATTATCATAATGCCCCTGTATAAATCGATGGTGCGGTCTCATTTGGAATACTGTGTACAATTCTGGTCACCGCACCTCTAAAAGGATATTATAGCACTGGGAAAAGTGCAGAAAAGGGCAACTAGAATGATTAAAGATTTGGAACACTTTTCCTGTGAAGAAAGGTTAAAATGCTTGGGGCTCTTTAGCTTAGAGAAACGTCGACTGCGAGGTGACATGATAGATGTTTACAAGATTATGCATGGGATGGAGAAAGTAGAGGAAGAAGTATTTTTCTCCCTTTCTCACAATACAAGAACTCATGGGCATTCAATGAAATTGCTGAGCAGTCAGGTTAAAACGGATAGAAGGAAGTACCGTATTTTTCGCACCATAAGGCGCTCCGGAGGATAGGACGCACCTTCCTCCTGGGGGGCGATCCGCTGCCTCTTCCTCCGATCCGGCGCTTCCCCCGCGCCTGCTTGCCTGGCTCCATCTTCTTCAGGCAAGTGCTGGGATCACTCCACGTAGCCCCAGCGCTTCGCAAGCGCCGGCTGCGGAGGGGGCAGCGTGCTTCCTACTTGCCTGTGTCCCTGCCTTCAGCTGTGATGTTTAAAGCAAGCGCTGGGATCGCTCCCTCCCCCCTCCGATCTCAGCGCTTGCTTTAAACATCACAGCTGAAGGCAGGAACACAGGCAAGTAGGAAGCACCCGCCTCCTCCGCAAACGCAGTGCTTTGCGAGCACCGGCTGTGGCGAGGGCAGCGTGCTTCCTACTTCCCTGTGTGCCTGCCTTCAGCTGTGATGTTTAAAGCAAGCGCTGGGATCGGAGGGGGGAGGGAGCGATCCCAGCGCTTGCTTTAAACATCACAGCTGAAGGCAGGGACACAGGCAAGTAGGAAGCACGCTGCCCCCTCTGCAGCCGGCGCTTGCGAAGCGCTGGGGCCACGTGGAGCGATCTCAGCACTTGCCTGAAGAAGATGGAGCCAGGCAGGCAGGCGCGGGGAAGCGCCGGATCGGAGGAAGAGGCAGCAGATCGGCCCCCCCCGAAGGTACGTACCTTCGGACTATAAGACGCACACACTTTCCCCCCCACTTTTTTGGAGGGGAAGTGTGTCTTATAGTCCGAAAAATACGGTACTTCTTCACCCAAAGGGTAATTAACATGGAATTCACTGCCACAGGAGGTGGTGGCGGCTACAAGCATAGCCAGTTTCAAGAGGGGGTTAGATAAAAATATGGAGCAGAGGTCCATCAGTGGCTATTAGCCACAGTGTGTGTGTATATATATTTGGCCACTGTGTGACACAGAGTGTTGGACTGGATGGGCCATGGGCCTGATCCAACATGGCTTCTCTTATGTTCTTAATTCTTGCACACAGACTCTGCATCCTGTAGTTCCAAACCCATATGTCTTGTTGGGACTTATACCTGCCTCAGCCACTTATTTCTCAGTGGTAGATCTCAAGGATGTGTTCTTTTATTTAAGACTGGCACCTGAAAGTCAGCCACTGTTTGCCTTCCAGTGGGAAGAGAAAGAGATTGGTAGAAAGTTACAATATACATGGACCCGTTTACCCCAGGGGTAAAAAAAATCACCCACCCTTTTTGGCAATGCCCTCTGTAAAGACTTGAGCTGGTTCCCAACTATGCCAGGAGAAGCTGTGTGCCTGCAATACGTTGATGATCTGCTGATAGGGGACAAAGACTTACAGACTTGCCAAGATGCTGCTGCTGCCCTGCTAACCCTTCTGACTGAGGCTGGGTGTAAAGTGTCTCCGAAGAAAGTTCAGCGATGTCAGGAGACAGTGAAATTTTTAGACTTCCATATATCCCAGGGCAGATGGCAGCTAGGCATGGAGCGAAAAGAGACCGTGTGTGCCATTCCTGTGCCCGCTATCAGGCGCCAGCTGAGAGAATTCTTAGGAGCAACAGGGTTCTGCAGAACTTGGGTCCCGAATTTTGCTATAACAGCAAAGACCTTATATGAAGTCACTAAGGGGGGAGAAAAAGCACCTTTTGAATGGATAGAGCAATGTCAAAATGCCTTTGAAACCTAAAAGTGCCAGCTCATGCAGGCTTTAGCTCTGGGACTACCTGATACTGACAAGCTCTTTACTCTGTATGTGCATGAGCGAGAAAGAATAGCTGCAGGCATTCTAACTCAATTGCTGGGATCCTGGCCCTGACCAGTAGCATATCTGTCTAAACAACTGGACAATGTGGCCAAAGGTTGGCCTCCGTGTAAGCGTGCTGTATCTGCAGTGGCAGAACTTGTGAAGGAAGTCGACCAGCTTGAAGTGAGAGTGCCTCATTAGGTGCAAACGCTTCTTGAGCACAAGGGGTACTATTAGTTCACTAATGACCGCTTGGTCAGATACCAAGCTCTTATGTGTGAAAACCCCCATGTGAAAATAGTGACTGTGTCAACTCTGAACCCGGTTTCCCTGTTGCCAACTCCTGGGGAAGAATTAGAACATGACTGCATGGAATTTATGGAAAAGGTCTATTCTAGCTGGCCTGATCTAAAAGATACCCCATTTTCAGATCTAGATATTGAATATTTCACTGATGGGAGTAGCTTTGTCCAGGATGGAAAGCGCAGAGCAGGATATGCGGTCATTACTCTAGAAGCAGTGATAGAGGCAGAAGCGCTGCCAGTTTCAACCTCAGCACAGAAGGCAGAATTAATTGCCCTCATCGGAGCACTCTGGTTAGCAAAAGGACTGAAAGCCAATATTTACCCAGTCTCTAAATATGCTTTCATGACATTGCACGCCCATGGAGCCTTGTATAAAGAGAGAGGCTTAGTTACTGTGAGTGGCAAAGGAATTAAAAATGGGAAAGAAATTTTGGAATTGTTAGAAGCTGTCTGGGCATCCCAGCACATAGCTGTCATCCATTGCCAAGACCATCAAAAGTCCCTGTCCGGTAGCAAGAGGAAATCGGAAGGCAGATTTAACGGCTAAGGAAGTAGCACTAAAGTCTTATCAGGGAAGCACAGAAAATCTGCCAGTTTTTTAAGTTTCCTTAACCTAATGGAGTCCTCGGTATTCACTAGCTGAGGAGCAGTAGGTTCAAACTCAAGGGGCAGTAACCAAACGAAGAGATGGCTGGTATGTTCTTTCCGATGGCAGAATTTATATTCCAGATGCTGTCGCATGGCCATTAATTCAGAATCTGCATGAAGGAACACATTATGGGAAGACTACTCTTGAACGCTCTGGGAGTCAATGGGCATACATCAACCGTGTGAGTTCACTGACAGCCCAAGCCTCTGTGCAGTGTATTACATGTGCAAAGAACAATCCTAGGTCAAGCCCCACGCAACCTCCTAGAAGTCAGTCAGTGGGAGCAACACCTTTCTCCTCCCTAGTTGTAGATTTTACTGAGATGCCTAAAGCTGGACATTACCGTTACATGCTTGTATTTATTTGCACAATGTCTGGGTGAACTGAAGCTTACCCAACCCTCACTGAGAAAGCCAATGAGGTTATAAAAGCTCTGTTAAAAGACATCATACTGAAGTTTGGTTTACCTGTAACTATTGAAAGCAACAATGGAATGTCGTTCATTGAGAAAACTGTGCAAGGGGTATCTAAGTTGCTTGGCATTACTTGGAAATCGCATGCCACTTACCGCCCACAGAGTTCAGCAAAAGTCGAGAGGGCTAATAGGTCTTTGAAGAACGCCCTGTCTAAACTCTGTCAAAAAACCCATTTGCCATGGACTACAACGTTGCCAATTGCAATTCTAGTTGCACTGCCTGCCCCACAAACATCTTAAGCTGTCGCCATTCGAGATTGTTTATGGAACTCCCTATAGTTCAGGGAGTTTGGGGCGACCTCTCTCAGTTAGGGAGCCTTATAACTTATGAGGAATTGCAAGCCTTGGGCAAAGCTGTAAAAGATGTGAATAGGTATGTGTTTGAGACTCTGCCATATCAAATTTATTCTCCTGTACATGCTTACCAGCCAGGAGACAGTGTGTGGGTTAAAAGATGGAGGGCTAAGACTTTACAGCCTAAATGGAAGGGCCCGTTTACTGTTCTTTTAAGTTCCCCTACAGCTGTCAAGGTTTAAGGAGTGGCAATGTGGATTCACTGGTCTCATTTAAAACCAGCTGCAGACCACTGGAAAGCACAGCTAATCCCTGGGAAGTCACTGACTTTGAAACTTACTAAAGACTCTATCCGGCCCTAAGCCATCTAGTAAAGACTGTTAAAAGTCAATAACTTGAAACTGGTGGGACTTGCTTGAAAGCAGGTCCAGTGCCCCCGAGCTTCATTGACAAGCCTTGTCCCAGTCACCCCCGGAAGCTGGTTGGTTTACGCATGGCCGAAGCTTTGAGGAAGTCATCTGGAGCAACAAAAAGAGTTAGATATTTCCTTGTATTAGTTATTCTAAATCTCTTGAGCCTCCCTCATTATGCCTTGTGTTGAGTGTGTAACCAAAGAATCATGCAAGCTTCAAGCACTTTTATTGCTATGTTCTTCTGCTGTGCTTTTGCTTATGTGCGTAGTTTTCAAACTGTAAGATGTTCTAAATGTTGGGAAGGAGAGAGTTCACAACGCATGCTGCGTGCTCAATCTAGGGAAGTGTATGGGGCTTGCATAGAACAAAATACAAAAATAGTTTGTGTAGAATGTGGAGTGTGATATTATCAGGCAAAAATTGAATATCCCAGTTCAGGAGGGACAATACCCTATAGAGGGAGTTTCTGCTGCCTGACTTCACTGTGGGCATACTGGCCGGTTAATTTAAAATCTTACAAAATCAAAAAGCCTAACCCTAAGTTTAAGGCACCTGTCCAGGAGACTAAGAAAATTCTGTGTAGCAGGGGTGGCCAACGGTAGCTCTCCAGATGTTTTTTGCCTACAACTCCCATCAGCCCCAGCCATTGGCCATGCTGGCTGGGGCTGATGGGAGTTATAGGCAAAAAACATCTAGAGAGCTACCGTTGGCCACCCCTGCTGTATAGGACTGTGTTTGATGAGGCTCAGGATGAGAAATTTGTTATTCCAGAGCCTGGGAGTAATCTTTTTATAGCCCTGGCTAAACAGATAGCTGCCTCCCTAAATATTTCAAACTGTTGGGTGTATGGAGGTCCACTGATGAGTGAAAGATAGCCTTGGGTAGGTATGGAGGTTCTTCCTTCAGTCTTGGTCTGATGGAATAAACCTAGATCGAAGTCAAGGCCAGAAGAAAGAAAAAATTGGGAATTGCAGGCAGCTGTGAATGGAGAATTGTGTATTTCTTGAGCTGTGTTGTGGATGAATGGAAAGCATGTTGGGCATTTTCTGTGCCACAGAACCCTGCTAGTTAGCTCCACTAAGGAGAAGCCAAAATGAGTAGAAGTGGATGGCACTGTTATAGAAGATTTTCAGCCGTGGGAAAATATTAGCAGCATAAATAAATATTCCAAAGCTGCTTCAGAGTCCTCTGATCAATGGATGGCTCCTGAAGGGTTTTATTGGATCTGTGGTAAAATGGCTTATACTCTCCTGCCCAGGAGATGGCATTGGACTTGCATTATTGGAACAATACACCCCAGCTTTTTCCTTTTACCTTCAAATGTTGGTTCAGCTCCAGGAACCCCAGTGTTTGATGATTATGTTAGATCAAAGTGTTCCTTGGACATCGGAGGTACGCAGTGGGGAGATGAATGCCCCCTACAACGGATTATTGAGTACTATGGCCTAGCGACATGGATACAGGATGGGTCTTGGGGCTACCGAACATCTGTGTATATGCTTAATCAAATTATTAGATTGCAAGCTGTGGTAGAGATTATAACGTATCAAACAGCCATGGCATTAGAGTTGTTAGCTAGACAGCAGACCCAGATGCGTGCTGCAATATATCAAAATCGCCTGGCATTGGATTATCTGTTAGCCGAGGAAGGTGGAGTCTGTGGAAAGTTTGTTTATTTTTGATAGTGGAGAAGCTGTACAGAATATAGCACCTGAAATTCGTAAAATTGCTCATGTACCAGTGCAGAAATGGAAAAATTTGGATGTATCATGGTTTGGGCAAATTATGGGAGATTAGAAACGTATTCTATTTTTAATTGGCATTTCTTTAGGAGGGTTAATGCTATTGCCATGTTTAATTCCTATTATAAAGTATAGTGTTAATAATGCCATGAAGACTCTCACTCCCTTAGGGAAAAATGTTAACATTATGTATATGTCTCCAGAGGAAAGGAAACAGTACTTTATTAATTTGAGGATGGTCAGTCTCCTTCAGACTAAATAAGTTTTCAGAAGACTGAAAAGGGGGAAATGGAGAGCCCCTGAATAATTAATACCCTAATAATAATAATTGCTATATTGAATAAGAGCATGTTTTGCCTCCAAACTAAGGTGTCTGTTGCAATGCTGTGGTTAGAAATTCGCCACCACCCAGCGGCTGTGAGCTCCAGCTGGAAGATTAGATAAGGGAGCAGCCTTCTACAGGCAACTTGCTGTAAATAGATAAAAGAATCATGTAATGGAAATTTACTGGGGAGAGGTCTGTGAGGTGGGATCTTTGAAATCAGATAAACTTGCGCCAGCCTACTTGCTTGCTAGAAAATTGTATGCACTCAGAGAAATGCATCTCGGTCATTATGGGGGCCTGTGACCGACTGAGTCCTCCTTTTGGTACCAAAAAGTAAACCTCGCTTCATACCAGTAAGTCTGTGCAGACCTCGTTATTTCTCTGCTTCAATAGGTCAGGAGGTTAAAGAGACTTGATTTGAATTGTGTTATATTGAATCTGTATGAAATTTCAACTTATGTGCCGTATTTGCGTCATGATGTGATCTTGTTAATGAGAACCGATATTCATAAATTTACTACACAATTATTTGTAATAGGATAATTAAGATTTTTCTTTAAAATATTAGTAATTGCAATTGTGATAGCCTTGGAATTTTTGTTGTTGTTGTTACATAGCTGCTTTTCACAATCTCTCCCTGGTTTTTACTACCTGGAGGCTAGCAACCCGAAGTGTAAAATCAAATTCTGGAATAGCTCAACACATAAATTCCCACTGCCAACTTTATGACATGTAAAAATCAACCAGGATAGAATAAGTATTTGTGTCCAGGGTTGGTGCCACAGGTTCCAGTATCCTAAGCCTTGCCCCTGCTGGACCTGGGAAGCGACCTTCCCTTGCAAGGGAAGGCAGCCTGCACTCTTATGCAGGCTCCAAAGAATGTAAATACTGCTGCCTCCTTCCTGGGTCTGCACAGACCCAGGAAGACCAGAGCAGTGTGGTGGTACAGTAGAAGGGGACCCCCAGTGTCCCTATAGGCCAGGTGGCACCCTAGGCAGTCACCTACCTGGCCTACTCCTACATGCCAGCCTTACTTGTGTCTTTGATTATTTTCCCCACCTACCCACAAAAATGTAGATGTCACCCACCCATCACCTAATCACCATATTGTTCAACTTGTTAAACATATAAAACTGATTATAATGTCTCAGCTTATTGGTCATATTAGCCTAGGTCAAAAAAAAATCCAGGCAAGAAACCAAAAATAAACACAACAAGCCTACATTACCCACAAGTGACGTAGGCACATTTGTGATGTCAGAGGGGCAATGCTTTGATTTGAGGGCAAAAGTCTATGGTAAGAAGCTTATTATACTATAGTTTTGCCCACTAACCAGAGTGTCACCCCCAACATCCTCAATGTTCCTACATCACTTCTGGGTGATGCAGGCACACTGCATTTATTTCCAACTTCTTCGCTTCCCACTCCCAGCAAGTGCACCCCCCGCCCACTCATCTGAGGGGCTTTGTAACCCTATACTAGCCCAGTATTATTTACTTTATTATAAACTTTCCAGCAGTCTTTGACAGAACCAGCCTTGCAAATATTCCCCTCTATTTCCATCTCAGGTAGAAGTCACTGCTACCAGAAATTTAGCCATAGCCATGTAATACCATGATCAGTAGCAGAAAGCAGGAAAAACTTAGAAACAAGGGAAACCTTGGAAACTATCACCGGCTCTATCCATAGATCTCTCAAAGGGCAGTCAACACACAATCAAAGAAAATAGGGGATAAAAGACTGGCTGCAGCTCTCCAAGGCTTTTGGTATATAACTTTTTTTAGATTTTTTACTTAAAGATGATGGGAACTGATTCTGGGCCCTTCTTTAAACAAAGTGTATACTGAGCAGTGTGTTTCAGTTGTCATGCATCAATGAATGGAATCCCTATTTAAGGTGCACTTTCCAAGGATATTATTGCATACTGGGAACTGTATCTGTTCTCTTCACTTGACCATACCTACACAATTTCTCTTAAAAGTCTTTTGTGTGCATGTGTGTGTTTTAACAGCTAACTGATAAAGTCCCTACTGTTAGCTCCATTGTACCAGCAACAAGGAAATGCAAGACAAATATTTCCTCAAACTCTAAGAGACCATTAAAAATGGCTCATTAAAAGAGATGATAAAAAGCTGTGCCTCACCATGCAAGATCCCAGTTTGTTCTTCCCTAACATATAATGTGACAGATACCAACCCTTTTGGATACAGTACTGTGAATAACAGAAAGTGGAGACTGTCACTTTTTAAAATATTTGTCCCAATGATAATTGATAATGAAAAAAAAATAACATTTGTATGTGCTTTTAATAAATCTGTTTTCTAATATGGTTAATATGCTGTGCAATCCTTAACAGAATTACACTCTTCTAAGGCCATCAACTTCAAAGGAATTAGAAGGGTGTAACTCTTCTCAGGATATCAGTGTTAATCATTTATTTAGAATTGTTATTATTCCAATGATGAAAATATCACAATTTCACTTTGCCCTCACTTATGGTTGGTATAATTAAAATTTCTATTTCGAATTGATCTCCAGGGGGAGGACAGCAGGAGCCCTTCCTCCTCTCACCATGGCACTGTTCTCAGCCAATTTGGGCTCTTTTTTAAAAAAGAAGCTATACTCTGCAGCTGCTGCATAGTTATGGAGAACACAGGCAAATGACTGTAAACAAGTGACAAACGTATTATGTAGTCTGTCCCTTAGTAACATCTCTTCTCTCCCTCCTCTCAGTTACTTGGAACTTCAAATATAAAAATCCCTACTATGGATGTGCACATAATGAATCTGATGAAGAGAACTCTGACTCATAAAAACCTATGCTGAACTTATTTTTCTTAGTTTTAATAGTGCCTTCCAACCTGTCTAATTTTAACACTGGCAGAAAACCTTTTGACTTGAATGCTTAATGAAAGAGTGCCTGCCTATGAAGATGATGGTAGAGCCCCCCTGCCCCCAAGGGAAAAAAGTGGTGGGGAGAAATGCTGGCCACAAAAGTGGCTCCATTTGGGAGGGGGCCAACAGCAATGGCTTCTTCTATTCACAGTGGTAGCTATACTGCACATGCAGATGACAATTTCCTGTGCCTAGTGCACAGTCTGCATATAATGACAGTACCACCGTATGCCTGCTCTATACAGAACCACTCATTGGCTCTTACAGAGGCAGAGTCCTGGTCAATAATTCACCACTCCAGGTCCAAACATAGCTCCAAGTTATGCTTTTGGGGTGGAACAAGGAGTTGCTGTGCTACACAATTTAGTCTGGAATGACACCATTCACCACCCACAGTCTGACATACTGACATGGGAGCCCTAAGCAGAGATATACCATTTAAAGTTTATTTATAATTTTGATTTCTAGAGCACCACCCCTGAAGTATTGGGGCTCAGGGCAGTGTACAACATCTCATAAAATTCTGATCAAATTTAAATACAATGGACAATAAAACAATAAAATATTTAAATAGTTCAAAATTAATTCTAAATGGTGCCTAGCAGGGGGGTTTTGGTAGAAAAAGCCCAGCAGGAACTCATTTGCATATTAGGCCACACCCCTGATGCCGAGCCAGCCAGAACTGCATTGCTGTGCATCCCAGCTCAAAAAAAAAAAAAAAAAAAAAGCCCTGGTGCCTAAAATGGGCCAAATTAAATCCCCATCCCAGTGGAAAAGGATAGAAGGAGCCACTCTGATTTAAGATTCTCGCTGTCCTCAACCATAAACCTGGCAGAACATCTCTGCCTTACAAGCCCTCCAGAACTGCATTAAGTCCCTCAGGGCATCGATGTCATTTGGCAGAGAGTTCCACCAGGACAGCCAGACTTTTGGGGGGCAGGGATCAATGGTAGATTTTCTCAGCTGAGCATAGTGCACTTCAGCGGTGATCCTGAAGGTATGTTGGTCCCAGACTTTTAAGGATTGATTAACACCAAAACCTGGAACCTGATCCAGTATTCAACCTGGAGCCAGTGCAGCTGGTGAAACACAGGTTGGATATGTGCTGACAGTGGGGTTCTAATAATAATAATACCACAATTTATATCCCACCCTTCTCTCTGAATCAGAGAGACAGAGCGGCTTACAATCTCCTTTATCTTCCTTCCCCACAACAGACACACTGGAAGGTAGGTGGGGCTGAGACAGCTCTCACAGCAGCTGCCCTTTCAAGCACAACTCTTGCGAAAGCTATGGCTAACCCAAGCCCATTCCAGCAGCTGCAAATGGAGGAGAGGGGTATCAAACCCGGTTCTCCCAGATAAGAGTCCACACACTTAACCATTACACCAAACTGGCTCTCAGAACCCAAGTCACTGCATTCTGGACCAGTTGCAACTTTTGGGTCAGTCTTAAGGGTAGCCCAGCATAAAGTGAGTTGCAGTAGTCTAGCCTGGAGGTGACCATTGCATGGATTACTGTGGCTAGGGTCAGGGCAAAACAAGAAGGGGGCCAGTTTCCTGACTTGGTGCAACTTGAAGAAACATCAGGCAGGCAATGTGTGTGATCTGGGCCTCCAGTGATGAGGAGGCATCCAGAAACACACCCAGGTTCTTGGCAGTAGGTGCTGGTGTTAGTGGCACACCATCAAGTGCCAGAAGTTGGCACCCTAATATTGACTCTGTTTAGGATGACACTGTGAAACACCTCCTTCAAGGAAGAAGGAATTAGTCTACAATTTAAGAACACAGAATCATAAAATCAGAATGGATCTTGCACAATGCAAGAGGTTCACAAATACCTTCTCCCACACACACACCCCAGGGATGCCTGCTCCACACCCAGAAGATTAGTATATTGTCCATGGGCTTTTATACATTCCACTTTCACCTTAATTTAATATACCTCGACAATATCATCAAACATATCTTCTATATTCAATTAAATATTCACTTAAAACCAATCCCTTTTTGATTGGTTTTAATTTAATATTTAATTATGAATAAATTAAATACAATGCTGCTTCCCACTGGTATGGCAATCTCTTTGAGACAATTTCTTTCTATTTCTTTTACCTCTAGAATCATCCAATCAGTTGTGAGATCCAATTAATATTTCATAAAATATTTCCTAATCAGAACTCTTGCGAAGAACTGCGATAACAGCAGAGATCCCAAAATAACACACACTGGGTGACACTCTCCAGTTTTTGACACTTCATAATAGCAGATACAAAAGTTCAAATTTTAGTTCAGCTGTGAATTTGCTGCTGCCTTTAGGCAAGTTTCTGTCTCTATGCCTCTCTATTCTAGCTCTAAAATGGGAATGACAAGGACTGACCTCACATTGTGGAAATGAATGAGAAAAAAAATCAAAAGCTTGCCTAACAAAATTACAAGGGCTTGTATCTTGTGAGCAAGTTACACGGAGTAGCATGATTTCTTTTCTGTAAGTTCTTGTTAGTTCTTGGAAACCACTGATCTTGTAAAAACTGAGTACTAGTCAAGAGGCAAAGGAAAGAGTGTGTATGGAACTTTTTCATAGGATTTAAGCCAATACAAACGATCATCATAAATCATAGTTCCTTACATTAAACCTTGGCAAATGTTGTCATGTTGGTATTGATATCCCTGATCTGAAAACAAATTACCCCAGTCAAGGACCTTTCAGATAATTCATTTAGAACATTTCTCTGTGTTTGGATTAATAAAATAATTGAAATCAGCTGATAACTGAAGATGCTATTTGTATCCCACCTATAGGCTGTCTGAAAGATGTAAGCATGTGAGCAGGGCCAACAGAATGAGGTTTTCCCATAAAATTTACATTGTACCAGAACTATATCCACATCTTGTGATTTCGATGTGCTTAATCCTCGTTTCTTAGCTCTCTCCTACACAGCTCACCATGTGTGTCACTACTTTATTTTACTGGGAAAAGATTCCATTGGCACAACACCTCAGAATATTCCAACACTGAATAGACCTTGGGACTCACACTAAGTAAGGAGCATGCTTTTGCAAAAGGAACAGGGGAGACTGTCAGGTTACTCACCTCTCCAGATCACTGTTCACATCTTATATTCTATTCAGCCTGCATGGCAGAGTGGTGGTAGGGTACAGCATTTCTGGGATTTCTGACAGCATCACCCATAGTGGAAACCAAACCTATGACATGTCCCTATAGATGCTTCCCCCAGGCAGCTAATGATTTGCTTTCTGTGAATTTGCAGTTTGTGTTTCCTTGTTGCTGTTCTGGTGTCTGCTTCTCCAGCCCCTATCCTGGTAAAAGGTTAGTGACACTGCTCCCCCAGCATGAACCTTGGGCAGTAAAGGTTTTTGATACTCTACTGGGATTGCCGTGCCAAATGAATTGCAGAGGCTGATGTGCCTAGGATGGCTATGTATTGTTCCATGAGCATGCACCTGGCTAAAGGGAACATGGTTGCAGGAGGACATTTTAACCCACAGTTGCAGAGTTGCCTGCATGTGTTTATACCAAAGTTCCTACTGATCTTGCCACAGTTCCCCTTACAATGCATTGTTTCCTACAAGTGTGTAGCAGTAGGCTGACTATGGGAAGTGTGACTATGCCACTGTGAAAAAGGTTGGCTGCGTTCATCACTGCCTGTCACGGGGTGCCACTGGAATGTGCTATGTGCTTGATGCGTGCTAGCAGGGTACTAGCAAGGTGTTGTCTGCATCTTATCAAACAGTGGCTAGAGGGGCTGGTATAACACTGACAACAGGAACTTAAGATGGGACTAGTGGCCAACAAAGTTTCATTGAAGGTATGAGCTTTTGTGTGCATGCACACTTCTTCAGATACAATGAAATGGAAGTTCAGTCCATTTGTATAGGCAGAGGCTAAACTGTGAACTAGCATACAACATAATGAAGATGTTTTAACAGATGCAAAGACCAAACAGGAATAACAAGCTAAGTTTATATGGTCTTTGTTTTGATTTAATTACAGGGAGAACATCATGAAGGAAACAAATATTTTAAAATAGGGAACTGATGTGTAAATGCATCCTTCTTAATTGTGGGATGCAAAGAGTAATGTATGCTCATTTGCTGTTCACCCTCTGCCTGTATGTATAGACTGTTAGTTTCCATTTCAATGTATCTGAAGATGTGTGTGTGCACACAAAAGCTCATACCTTGAATGAAACTTTGTTAGTCTTAAAGGTGCCTCTGGACTCAAACTTTGTTCTACTGCTTCAGACCAATATGGCTGCCCATCTGGAGTTATTAAGATGGGACTGTTATTATTGTATAGGAAGGTCTTGCCATGTGCCTTTCTGGTTCATCAAAAGAGATAGAAACAATGGATTTTTCTGTTATTCTGTTTATCCTCTACATATGCTGTGCATATAAGTGCAATGTATCATGCCAGAAAGATAGAAAGACTACAATTTGCTCCAGTAATGAATGTCAACAATCTTGAAGCAAATGCAACAAGCCCCAGAGTCTACACACTGAATGACGGATAATTTGGCTGGAGGCCAACTCGGTATGAATGAGTCCTTTGACACACACATATTGACAATTAAACTCTACCTTCATAGCTATATACTGGGCAAGACAATAGACTTGTTTGTCGGCGAATCCACTTCCTTGCCAGCATGCACTATGACAGCTGAACACTGGAATGTGTTCAGTGCAGTTTCTTGCACACATACATGCCAACGCACCCTTCCAGACACACTGAGCACAGAGAACATAATACATTACTAGTGCAATCCTAAATAGATGTACATTCTTCTAAATCCATTTACTTCAGTGGATTTAAAAAGTTTTAGCTCCATTATGGATGACACTGTAAGAACACTAAACTGTTCATAGTACGAATTAGATGCACCAATTGTTTCCACCACCACCACCCCCCTCTCTCTCTTTGCAACTTTGTCTCCTCTAGGCCCTGGTAGCTAATTCTAATGTGTTATGAGGGCAAAAGCAGCTGGAGAAAGATGCCTGCCTTGCATGTTACAAAGATTATTAGCAGGGCAGGGGAAATGCTCCTTAAGATTTATGCGCTCCAGGGTAGCACTCTAGCTATTTATGAGAGATTGTACACAGCTATTTACTATGCAATAAAAAGAAAGTAATTATCATCTGCATCATTTACTGCACTTGCTCCAGCTGAAATACTGAGCGTTGAGATTTAGCAGTGACCTCTTGTATATTCTGTGATAGACATAAGTCTTCCCCCCCTTTTGTGCTGTTTTCAGCTAAATTAGCATTTATTATTCCATATGCTATCTGCTTCCTGTTTGTCTTGTTTACTAACAGATTATTAAATTCTAAA
The DNA here is from genome assembly GCF_032191835.1 of Heteronotia binoei. Classification (NCBI taxonomy): domain Eukaryota; kingdom Metazoa; phylum Chordata; class Lepidosauria; order Squamata; family Gekkonidae; genus Heteronotia; species Heteronotia binoei. The sequence goes on along the minus strand of NC_083228.1, from coordinate 69,642,565 downwards.
AAGGTGTGGGGAAGGGGGGTGGCAATTTATAGTGCCAAGGTAAAAAAATCCATGTGCATTCTTTACATTTTAAACAAATAAGAATTTGTTAAATGTGATTTTAATTGTTGCTTTTATGCAGGGCTATTTTTGTAGCAGGAACTCCTTTGCGTATTAGGCCACACACCCCTGATGTAGCCAATCCTCCAAGAGCTTACAGGGCTCTTCATACAGGGCCTACTGTAAACTCCAGGAGGACTGGCTATATCAGGGGTGTGTGGCCTAATATGCAAAGGAGCTCCTACTAAAAAAAAAGCACTCTGATTTTATGTAACTTTTTAATTTGAAAGCAGTGCAACTAACGAAATAAGTAAACCCACATGTTTAATGAACAAAATACTTTGCAATCCTGTTCTCATAAATTCTTTACGCCAAAAAGCACATGAAAAGATAGGCTATTATTCTTCCCACTTTCCAGATGTAAGCTACAGAAACTCTCATGCTTCAGGTTTCATGTCTTAGCATCTACAACCAGCTAAAACACATTAGTGGGTAAAAAATTATTCCTTTAGGTCAGGGGTGGCCAACGGTAGCTCTCCGGATGTTTTTTGCCTACAACTCCCATCGCCCCAGCCAGCATGGTCAATGGCTGAGGCTGATGGGAGTTGTAGGCAAAAAACATCTGGAGAGCTACCGTTGGCCACCCCTGCTTTAGGTGGATTTTTTTTAAAAATGAGATGATGGGAAAAGGAAATTTATTGAAATCAATGTTTCTTCTACCTGGTTAGAACTGGTCTTATTGTTCAACTTGCTATATTTAACACTGCATAGGCTTCGGATATTATTGTATATGTTCATGTTGTCCATAATAACATTTTTTTTTTGCATTCTTGTTTATTTATTTAATCAAATTTATATCCCACTTTCCCCTAAAAAGTTCAGGGCAGCTAACAACTCTGTGGATATACCACATTTCAAAGGTATAAAATGGAGAGACTGTAGATTATTAAGTTCATTGTCCACTGCAGCGCTGATTTACTCTTTATTTTGAATTTATTTGTTCATACACAAAATCATCTTAAATTAAAAACAGACTGGAGGGGTGGCCAAACTTACTTAATGCAAGAGCCACATAGAATAAACATCAGATGTTTGAGAGCCACAAGACATGAACATCAGATGTTTGAGGGAGGGAAGGGAAGGGGAGGGGGGAAGGAAGGAAGGAAAAGAGGGAGGAAGAGAGGGAGGAAGGAAAGTAGATGGAAAGAAGCGAAAGAAAGCAACTTTAACTTTAAATGCATTCTCCAAGCCACAAGCTGGCTTGGCTTGGAGAAGTGATTTAAAAAGAGAAATGCAGTGAGGGTTTTGAGAGCCTCACAATATGTGTGAAAGAGCCACATGTGGCTCCCAAGCCACAATTTGGCCACTGTGTTAGCACAACCACAGAATTCAATAAATTGGGGGTGGGAGAATCCTCAGAAAACCATGGCAAGTCCTCAGAATAACTGGAATACATGACAGTTCCCTTCTCCATGATTTTGCCTTCCTAGAAATACCTGGAAGAAACCTGTAAGTAACTGTCCAGTCCCTACTGGATTATGAGCCCCTATAGAGTTGCAATTTTGAGCTTCTTTTTGGAAGAACCTGCTGCTAGTAAGAACCAAGTACATATGTATATTCCCACTTATGGTGTGAGATCTTGTGTCCCCTGTCACCCCACCCACTGCTGCTCAGCTAGGTACCAGAAGGAAACTGGCTGACATAATGATGCAACTTCTGGCACAAGCAGGAAGTGATGCCATCACATTGGGTGAATATGAGAGTGCTTCCCCTGGCATGATATCACTTCCAGGTAGCACTGGCAATGACATTACTGTGTTGGGGATGCCAATTGTCCCTTCACGTACTAGTAAGTTCCTTCCTCCCCTATCTTCCTCTGGTTGCCTGGAAACCCTAGAACCAAGATTGTAATGTCACTTTTCCAAAAGAAGCAGAAAATCATGGCAAAATCATCCTGCAGTAGAAAGCATTCTTTTTGAACACAGGCAGGTTTAAAGATTCCCCCTCTCTGCAAAACCTCTCACTTGCCTTCTGTCTCTCCTTACCTAGCACGGCCTAGCCAACACAATGCCCATGCTATCAGTCAGGTCTTCAGTGCTCTGCACATAAGCTTGCAGTGTAGAGAACCCTCTCCCCAAGAAACTTTATCTTTTCCAGGTGAGAAGCAATGGATAACTGATAGGCAGGGAAGTTTCCAGGCCAGGATCTCCCTATTGAGGACAGAGGAAAGACAAGGAGAACTTTTGCACACAAAGAGGTCTCTGAACCTAACTGTGCTCCCATGTTTCTCTATAACATGCACCCTCTACTGCCATCAAATTTCCACTGCTGTTGCCCCTCCTTTCCATTTACCCCTAAGATGATCTTCCTCTTTCTGCAGACTCAGAAAATTCAGTTTCAAGGCTTCTTCACAGCAAAAGTTAAAAACCCACAGTGAAGAATCAGAAACAACCTCACCCTGATCCCATTACACTCACTGAGAAATAATGGCAGCTTCAGCCTAGCACCTGGACTTTGAGACTACACACTAATTAGTTCTCAGTAATTAATCAGAGTATATTTAACTCATAAGAGTCACTATTAGAGGTGTGCATTTGGTTTGGCCAAACCAAATATAACTCTGAAAAACAGTTGATTTGGCTGTATTCTGGGAAGGAATCTCCACTTTTCTATTACCCCTGGCCTCTTATGTTCCAGTCTTTTAAAATAATGTTGTAAAACAGGTTGCTCAGTTTTGTGAATCTTGATTTCAGATTTGTGTCCATTCATCTCTCAGTATACCCAGGCCACAATGGCACTGGGTTAAGTAAGTAAGTAAGTAAGTAAAATTTTATTTGTATCCCGCCCTCCCCCACCACAGCAGGCTCAGGGTGGCTAACAGCATTCAAAAATAAATAGTACAGTAATAAAACCTTGAATTAACATTAAAACATTAAACCAATCAATACTTAATTAGAACAATTCTAAATCTAACAGTACATCTGGCGGTAACCTTATTGTTTGACGCTATCTCTGTCGGTTGGCATATCAATAGCAGATCCCTGAACCGGACCATTTTAGCGTGTTGTACACTTATAGTTCAGCTGTTCATAAACGCTAACTTAAAGAGGGTAGTCTTGCAGGCCCTGCGGAACTGATCAAGGCTCCGCAGGGCCCGCAGCTCCTCTGGGAGCTGATTCCAAAAGTATGGGGCCGCGGCAGAAAAGGCCCGTGTGCGGGTATTTCGAAGTTTAACTTCTTTTGGCCCAGGGATGGTCAGTCTGTTTTTCCCTACTGACCTCAGTGCTCTCTGGGGCTCATACGGGGAGAAACGGCCCCTCAGGTAGGTCGGTCCTCGGCCATATAGGGCTTTAAAGGTAATGACCAGCACTTTGTACTGGACCCGGTATACAATCGGCAGCCAGTGAAGTTCGCGTAGCCCCGGCCGTATATGTTCCCATCTTGGGAGACCAAGCAACAGCCTGGCCGCCGCATTCTGCACTAGCTGCAACTTCCGGGTCCGGCACAGAGGCAGCCCCATGTAGAGGGCGTCACAGTAGTCCAGTCTTGAGGTGACCATCGCATGGATCACCGTTGCTAGGTCCCGACGCTCTAGGAAAGGGGCCAACTGCCTCGCCCGCCTCAGATGGAAGAATGCAGACTTGGCAGTGGCTGTTACCCGTTGCGCCGCCTTCAGCGGGGCACCGTCAAAGGCTGGGAGAGATATTTCCTTCCCCAGAGCGCTACGACCCACACAGAGAACCTCTGTCTTCGCTGGATTCAGCTTCAGCCCACTCAGTCTAAGCCACGTTGCTACAGCCTGTAAAGCCCGGTCCTGGTTCCCCGGGGCGGAGGCGGGCCGGCCGTCCATTAGCAGATAGAGCTGGGTGTCATCAGCGTATTGATGGCAACCCAGACCAAACCTCCGGGCCTTCTGGGCAAGGGGGCGCATATAGATGTTGAATAGCATCGGGGAGAGAACTGCTCCCTGAGGCACCCCACAATCTAGTGTGTGCCTCTGGGATCGCTCGCCCCCAATTGCCACCCTTTGTCCCCGACCCATGAGGAAGGAGGAAAGCCATTGAAGGGCCGACCCCCTAACCCCTATGTCGGCGAGGCGGTGGATCAGCAGCTGATGGTCGACCGTATCAAATGCCGTCGACAGATCTAGTAACATCAGCACCGCCACACCGCCTCGATCCAGTTGCCGCTGGAGGTCATCTACCAAGGCGACCAGGACCGTCTCCGTCCCGTGGCCCGGCCGGAAACCAAACTGACATGGGTCTAGGACAGAAGCGTCATCTAGAAACCTCTGTAGCTGCAGCGCCACTGCCCTCTCGATAATTTTACCTAAAAATGGTAAATTAGACACCGGTCAATAGTTTGCCAATTCAGTCAGGTCTGCTGTAGATTTTTTCAGGAGGGGTCGGACCAAGGCCTCTTTTAAAGGTGTTGGAAAACGCCCCTCTAAGAGGGATCTATTTATGATGTCCCGTAAAGGACATCTAAGCTCCCTCTGGCAAGATTTAATCAGCCAGGAGGGGCAAGGGTCCAAATCACATGTTGTTGGGCGAGCAGCAGAGAGGATCCCATCGACTTCCTCCAGGCTGAGTGGGTCGAAGTGGTCCAGCACTAAATCCGAAGACAGGCGCAGAGCCTCAATTTCACTTACTGTATCTAATGTGATCGGCAGGTCTTGGCGGAGCGACGAGATTTTATCTGCAAAGTATTTCGCAAAAGCCTCACAGCCTATCTCTAATTCTCTAACGTTTGGTTTGCCTTGTGGCAATGTTAAGCAGCTGGACAACAGTTGGTAGTGTGCTACTGGACTGGTCACTATTAGGTTGGCAGAGGGCTCTGCTGCTTAGCAGATTGTGTTCAATGCACTGTTTCTGTGCTGTGGTCCTTGCAGAAAGCACCCCCCCCCCCAGTTTGTAATTTAGAGAGTTTCTCAGATTTGCTTAAGTCCTGTGCATGGGCCTGACCCTTTACTGGGCACATAGCACTGTTATGTTCCTTGCAAACATGCATCCTTACCACAGTTGACTTTCCTAAGAGAATCTGACTGCTGCCTGTGTTTGCAAGTTTTTCCCATTATAGGAGACAATGGGAACCAGTTTGGGATCCCAAAAAATGGAAATCCCTGGTCCAATTTTTTTTACTTGGGGGTTCCTTGGGGAAGAGGCTCCTGCAGGTACACTACAAATTTGGTGCCTCTTCCTCAAACCCCTCCTCCCCAGTGTCAATTTTCCAATCATGGGGAAATTGACACATCCCCCCCCCCCCCGACACAGAAAAGCATGGGGAATGGGAGCACCCTACTTGGGTACCCTTAGAATTGGATGCCTGGTCCAATCTTTTTGAAACTTGGGGGTCTGTGGGGGAGAGACTTCTGCAGCTGTCCTGCAAATTTGGAGCCTCTACCTTAAACCCCCTCCCCCCAGCTGCAATTGATTACACCCTATTTTGCCATAGAGTATAATGGGCCTGTATAGTTGGGAATAGTCAAATATCTCCTGAATCAGATTTGGTTACCAAATCTACTATTCAGTGATATGTGGCTCCCTGAATTTTTTAGCCCCAAATACCCCCAAATCCAAATGTTTCCTTTTTTTTCTTTTACACATCCCTAGTCACTATATCACTCAAGTCTTGTGGGGGGGGGGAATCACCATACATTAGCATCTTTGGCTAAATAGGGGGTTTTTTCTCACATGACCCAATGCTAAATAGTTGAAAGAAACTTCCAGCTAAATGAGATATAACACACCTCTTTCCTACCCTGCAATGTCCCTTACTTTGCTTATTAGTAAATATCCCACAGACCTGGAAATTCCTGGATTCCCTTCCCCTTCTTCAAGGTGTGTGTGAATGGGGGGGGGGGGGGGTGGAGAATATTTTATTTTACTGGATAAACTATAACTGAAGTCAGAACTTGACTGATGTGTTTCAAAACCCCAGAATCTCTGCAGTGACTTGAAACTCTCCGTATTCCTCTTCCTATGATGTAAGTATAAAGTTTTGTGCTTTCATTTCATATCTTTACAGTTCAGGGGTCCCATGCTGCCACCAGGGGCCTGAACCTGGTTTCTATACAATTTTCTTCCTCTTTCCACTATATGGATTCTGTCAACTCTACATATTTGCAAATAGTCATCCTACCTTGCTTTTCAGAACAGACAAGCAAGGTGGTATAACCGCAGCTGCTATGAGGCTTACATGAATCAAATAATCTGAATCAGCAAGGATAAAATGGGCTTTTAAAAAAGTTACTTCATGCATGTCCTCAAAGGATGATGAACTGTTCAAAGGCACCTAGACAGTACAAGACAGAATCAGGATTTGAATCCCAGGCTCCAAATTTCACACTGAAAATTACTCACTTGCAGCACAAGTTTCCCTTCTAAAAGTTATTTGTTTTTCTTATTTATTTGATTTATTTACTTTATAGACCACATTTCTTGTCAATACTTCTTACAAAATTTAGCAATGGAACAGAAACAATACAAAATAAGACATAAAACATAAGAACTGGAGGGATTAAAAAAACAATGCTGTAAAAATACAAAATGCATGCAACAAGTGCTATAAACTTGTCCCATTGGAAAAACACATCCTCCTGAACAATTTTGCTACAGCACTATTCCCTGCATAAAAATACCCTCCTAAACAAATCCCTTGTAGTCATTCTGTGGAATGACAGAAGTGTGAGACCCTTTCTCCTCCTGACCTCTTCAGGCAAGCCATTACAAAGAGTGAGCCAGTATATAGTGGTTGGAGTGTCAGATTTGGCTGTGCAAGACTCAGGTTGAAATCCCTACTTTGCATGGATGCCCGCTAGGTGACCACAGGCCAATTACACACTCTCAGCCTCACCTCTTCAGAGGGTTCTAAGGATAAACTGGAAAAGAAGGGTGAGAAGACAGGGGAGAATGTTGTAAGCTACCATGGGTGTCCCTTGTAGGGGGGGCGGGGAGAAGAGAAATGAAGTACATAAACTTAGAGCTGCAGGGAAAAAAATGCTCAAAATGGGCAGCTGCAGGTTAGAACTTTCAGAATCCTTTACTCAAATGATTGCAGCTGTTGCAGTGAAGCACATATCAGATTCAGTCATTTAGATTTGTTTGTAGGTTTTGAGACGCTTTGTAGGTAATATCCAATACTTGGAATGAACTGGCAGGGTTGCCAGGCACAAGTTCCAGGAGACTTTATGGGGTGGAGTTTGAGGGAAGTGATGTCATACAGTACAGGATGTTACTTTCAGGTAAAAACTAGGAAGCATTGTCACTGAATCAACATGCTTGGAATCAAACTAACCTTTATGTCAAAAACCACTCAACATGGTGATGTCATTTCTAGGTTTTCATCCACTGAATGTGGGCAAGGAACAGGAGAGCATGGGTGGGCATTGCCAGCTATAAGTGGCCAACTGGCAACCCTACTAATTGGTAACCATCTGCAGAACAGGCCAGTTCAAGAGGAAGCAAAATATCCCCCAAACCAGCATCAGCATACCTTCAGGTAGGGCAGCTGCCAAAGCCCAGGACTTCTGACAGAGCACTCTACTACTGGTATTTTCCCAGCCTGCTTAGTCACAAGTGTTCTGCCACTCATACTCAAAGCTGCATATATCAACCAGTATCATGAGGAAAAGGGCTGCAGCCAAAGCAGATGGCTATCAGCATAGCCAGCTGGATAGCTTGCAAGCAAGGCAGGGAATAGGGTTGCCATACCCATTGGTGGAGGCGGAGATCCTTCACTGGCAGGCCTTGCCCCCCAGCTGCTAATCCATTGGCTGGTGGAGGGACTTGTCAGTAGAAAGAGGAAATCCTAGGTTATATCTTCAGCATTGCTCAGGAAGTGATGTCATCATACCAGCAACTTTCAGGTGATGTTCTAGTATTTGGGCAAAAATTCTATGGTAGAAGCCAGTTTTACCACAGAGTTTTTGCCCAAATACCAAAGCGTCACCAGAAGTCAATGTGTGATGATGTCACTTCCTATGCAATGCCAAAGATGTGGCCCAGGCCTTCTTCTTTCTACTGGTAAGCCCTCCCATCCCCCACCAGTTGCCAGGAGGAACCTGGCAACTCCAGCAGAGAAGGATGCCTCGGCTGGTAGTGAGACACATGACTGAATGGATGTGAAGGGGACCCCTGGAACTCTCTGCCCAGGGCCCCCCTATTCACTTCCCAACCAGAGTCATCTTAGTTCATGTCCATTTGTTTGAAAAGCCAAATAACTTTTGATATTGATCAAAAATTCAAAATGTATACCAGCTACCTCAGGGTTCCTACTACTATTGTCCATATTATAAAGTTATCTTCCATGTGCTATGAGATGGAGTAAACTTTTTCACCAGTCATTACAGACAAAATAAAAGGCTGTTTGTTTTAAAAGTTTCTTTCAAAGGCACATTATGGTGTCTCAAGTGGTTGTTGCCTGTTGTAGTAATGAGCTCACCTTTCAATGGCAATTGAGGTTACTTAAACCACTATTTCTGTTGCAATGTGTCCATCACAATGAGGCATCCCAGAAACAATGTCAACATTCTGTGGCTATCAGCAGCACAGCATGGGGAGGAAAAGAGGTGGTGTACAGAGTAGGACCTTTTCATAATAAAGGAGGGAAGGGAAAGAGCAAACCATATTCCAGCATGGACAACCAACTGAGCATAGCTGCCAAATCTAGTGGAGAAAATTACTGGCCTTACTGTGAAGAAAATAATGGAGATTTGTTTCCTCCTATATTGTCATAAAGAAAGGAGACTATGACCAAAGACTTGAAATGTTCATTTGAACACCCACAGTAAATAGCAAACTAAGACAAGTATCCACATTTTTCAAAAAATGAGTTTTCGCTATGAAATTCACATGGTAGAGATCTAGATTAATGCTTATAGAAATGAAAATCTATCATTATGTCTAAGGAAGAGGTTAGTGGAGCTTCCTTACACAGTAGTATAATTTGTTCTTTAAAAGCTGTGGCCCTTTGTGACCTCCCATGAAACCTAGCATGTATTTTCTTGTTTTACAATTATTCTAATCTCATAGAGCAAAAAGATGGGTCTATTTGCACATGGGAATTGCTATGGCAGTAGGTATTGCTGGGAACACAGTACTGTTTTTTAACATTTAATGTTCAGTCCAAATCTTGAACTAGTACAAAGTAGGGGCAATTTCACACCACACAATTAACATTTCTAGACTGTGAACCAACTGAATACACTTTCCCCTGCGTAGCTTTTCAAACAGTGTAGAAATGAATACATGAGGGGGAGACATCTGCTGGCCTTCATTAGTTGAACAGAACTTCTACACATAGGCCTATATTACACATTCTGACAAGTACAGGCTGTGTAGAGTACAAAAATAGAGGGTGCAGACAACACACAAATGCAATACTTGCATGCAAGTTTTGATCAATGAAGGATCACTTTGGACAGCTCAGTAGATATGATCCCATTCAGCCCCTCTACAAATTCCTTTCTATTCTATATCTGCACAAATTTTTCACTTTAGCCTGTTTTTCTTTTTTTCCTGGCTGTTGTCTCCATGCTTCACTTTTTTCTATGCCTCTTTGTTTTTCTCTGCTTTCATATCACCTTCATCCAGCATTTTACTTACCTGTATAAAGAATGTCTCTCTGCATGCACACAAATATTTCATTTTCAATGGACTTTGTGTAAGTATTAAGAATAAGACATCATGTATCTGCTAAAAGCCATGGTTGTGTGTTTGTGTGTCTGCAATGGTCTGCACTGGATTGAAAAACTGGGGAAAGCAAGGAGGTGGTTGAATGAAAGGTTTTAAAGAGGTAGCACTTTGTGGATAGGCCCTGGAGCACACTTCCATGAGAATATCATATTTGTGTCACTGCAGGCATACCCTAAAATGTAAAATGCAAAACTTAAAATTGTTCCAGAGTTGATTCCTATCAATCAAGGTGGTCAAAATGACTAAATCAATAGAGGGTAAGCTCAGACTTATGGAAGGTAAAATGGAAGAGATAGAAACAAATCAGGGGAAATCTGAGGCGAAGTTTACAAAAATGGAAATGAGTCAAGCGGAGTATGTGCTTAGGTTTTTAAATATACCTGAGGAGAAGAACGAAAATTTGGTTAAATTGATGAGTGAAGCCTTAGCTGACTTACTGATGATGGATAAGACAGAAATGGAGAAAGAATTTGATTTTGTGTATAGAGTCAACACTACCTATGCGAGGAAAAATGGACTTAACAGGGAGGTCCATTTAAAATTTGCTCATAAGATGATTAAAGAAAGGGTCTGGAGAGAAGCAAGAGACCAGCTGCTGACTATAAACGGGACAAAAATACAGATAATGAAGGAAATACCTTGGTCGATTAGAATTAAGAGAAAAGAATACATGCAGCTGGCTCTTGCCTTGCAGGAAAAAGGGATTCTGTATAGGTGGTTAGTTCCAGAGGGCCTGCTGTTCACTTATTCAAACAATAGATTTAAGATAGACTCGATCATAAAACTAGAAGAATTTATCAAAGTCCACAGTGGCAATTGGTTAAAGAAAACTAAGGGGATAAATCTAAATGGGGTAGAGAGACAGCTAGAACAAAGAGACCCATCACAAGCATTTCAGTTACTGGATTTAGAGGAACAAGAGGGGGGAGAGGTTCCCCAAACAGAAGAATTACAAAGGGAGACTAGGTTACAGGGGGAAAAAAGAAACCAATAGAAAGTTGAGAAAGTTGAGAAATCAATATGACAAACAGTTTAAAAATTATTTCGATAAATGTCAATGGCTTGAATTCCCCCCAGAAAAGGCAGCGAACTTTCCTTCAGTTGAAAAAACTTAATGCAGATATTTTATGCTTACAAGAGACTCACATGAGGAAAAAAGATGAAGCTTTTTTATATAATAAAAGACTGGGTAAGGCTTTTATTACATCAGAAAAGGATAAGAGAAAGAGAGGGTTGGTGACATATGTCAAAGAGGGACTACAAGCAGAACTAATTTTCGAGGGTAATGAAGCTAGAATGCACGGAATTGAGATAATAAAGGATTTTAAAAAGTTCCTTTTGATAAATGTTTATGCGCCTAATAACAATCAAAGACTATTTTATAAAGAGTTATATTCTAAGATAACTGATGCTGATTATGAGAATGTATGTATTATTGGCGATCTAAACGCAGTCGAAAACCCAGAGCTAGACAGGACTCCCAAAAATGATAAAAAGAAAGGTAAAATGAATAGTAGTAATATCCTCCCCGAACCTTTTTTGAGATTGGTGGATGAACTTGCCCTAGTGGATGTTTGGCGTACCCTTAACCCAAGAAAAAGAGACTATACGTATTTTTCTAATAGACATGCTTCCTGGTCTAGGATTGACTCAATTTGGATATTGTTAGGTTTAATGAAAATGGTACAAGAAGCGGAAATTTTCCCTTCTACTATTGCTGACCATTCACCCATTATGTTATCATTAAATACTCCTAAGAGGAAATCGGGGTGGAGAATGAACCTAAGTTTGTTCAAAGATAAGAAATTTATTCGATATATAGAGGAAGAATTGAAGTCTTTTTTTCTTATAAACACACAGAAGGAGGTATCTCAGTCAATCATTTGGGAAACTAGTAAAGCCTTCTTTAGAGGGTTGGTCATCAGTTACAGTGCAAATAAGTGGCGTGAAGAGAGTAGTAACTTGTTGAAATGGACAGATTTAATTAAAACTAAAGAAAGCTTGTTAAAGTCTAACCCCTCATTAAAAGAATTAAGGTCTGAGATCAGAAATCTTCAGCATAACGTTCATTTAATTTTTATAGATCAGATGGAGAGAAAGATAGCTTACTCGAAAGCACAATTTTTCGAGAATGCAAATAAACCTGGTAAGTGGCTTGCATACAGAGTCAGAAAAGAGAGAGAAAAGAAAATGATAAAAACTTTAAGGGATAAAAGTGGGCGGAATACCTCTGTGCTGGAGGACATGAAAGTAATAGCCCAAGAGTTTTATAAGAATTTATATAAAAAGGAGGAGAGACATAAGGTTAAACAAGAAGAATATCTTTCGAATAAGGTGCGGACAAAGTTAACAGGTGAGCAGAGAGAAACGTTAACTGGTTCGATAACGATGGCTGAAATTGTAGAAGCCTGGAACAAGATAAAACGTAATAAGGCTGCAGGACCCGATGGTCTACCACCAGAATTTTATATAATCTTTAAAGAGAATTTATTAGACCCATTTAAAAACTTATTGGACGAGGTTTGGTCCCTGGCTAAAATTCCAGAGTCATGGCGGCATAGCAATATTGCGCTTATTCCAAAACCAGGTAAGGACACTGACGATATTGGGAACTATCGTCCTATATCTCTGCTTAACACAGATTATAAAATATTCACTACGATCTTAGCTAATAGACTTAAATTAGTTCTGAGGGAAATTATCCATCCTGATCAAACAGGGTTTCTACCAAAGAGATACATGCGAACAAATGTCCGGATGTTGTTTAATTTTTTGGAATATTTTGAGTTCAAAAGAGATAAACAATTAGCACTTTTATTTCTTGATGCGGAAAAGGCGTTCGATAATTTGGATTGGAATTTTATGTTGGAACTTTTAGAGAAGTCAAATTTTGGTGATAAATTTGTAAATAATATACGAGCAATTTATGACAAACAATTTGCTAAGATAATAATCAACGGAGATCTGACAGAAGAAATTTGTCTCAGTAAGGGTACAAGGCAAGGTTGTCCTTTATCCCCACTTCTGTTCATATTTTCTTTAGAATTATTAAATGAAATAATTAGGTCTGATAATAGCGTTGAGGGCTTGAAAGTTAAAGGTGAAGATTATAAAATATTAGCCTATGCAGATGATATGGTTTTGGTTCTCCAAAACCCTCTGGAGTCAGTAGAGGTGGTTTTCAATCACCTTGAGGAATACGGAAAAGTTGCTGGTTTGAAGATAAATAAAAACAAGTCAAAACTGTTAACTAAAAATATGACAGCACAGGCAATTTCTGATCTCGAAAGGAAAACGGGTTTTACAAGGGACAAAAAGGTTAGATATTTAGGTTTAGTGATCTCTGAGAGATGCAGTACTATTTACGAAGACAACTACGACCCCTTATTAAAGGAAATAGATATTTTATTTAAGAAATGGGCTAATATGAGACTTTCACTCATGGGAAGAGTGTCACTACTCAAAATGAATATCCTCCCCAAAGTTTTATTTCTGTTTCAAATGGCAAACTTCGCCGCAAAGGATTCTTTTTTTGCTAAATTAAATCAACTGTCTAAAAATTTTGTATGGCAGGGAAAAAAACCTAGAGTTAGTTGGAAAATTTTAACAGACAAAAAAGAAAATGGAGGCCTTGGCCTCCCGGACTATGAGATTTACCACACAGCCTGTTCAACTTTATGGTTGAGAGATTGGGTAACGTTAGAAGATGCTCGTTTACTAACATTAGAAGGGGCTGATCTGCAAGCAGGTTGGCACGCAAATATGTGGTATATTCAAAAACCCCAAAACTACTTTAAAAATCATTTAATTCGTAAAGCTTTATTGCAAGTTTGGACAAAAATTAAGAAGAAAATATATGATAAAACGCCTAGGTGGTTATCCCCTGCGGAGGCAGCAATCCGACCGCAGTCGTGGTCCCCTGGAAAGACAATAAGATACACAGATTTATTAGACGAAACTAATAAAATAAGAAAGAAGGAGGATTTGGAAGCAAGAGGGATTAGTTGACTGGTGGGTAATGACACAAATCTTGGCAAAGTATAATAAAGATAAAATAGCTGGATTTACCAAGAAAGACTTCGATTTTGATATGATAATAACAACGACACTTGGAAAACTGATTAGGAAGGTTTATAATTATTTTTTACAAATAAAACTGGAAGAGGAAACTGTCAAAAATGTGATGTTAAAATGGTCTAAAAATTTAAAGATTAATATTACTTTGGAACAATGGGAGATGTAATGGAGAAATAATTATAGGATTATAAAGCCTGTCAATTTTCGAGAAAATTTCTTTAAGCTTTTTTACAGATGGCATATCACGCCGGTATTATTAAATAAAATTAATCATGTTATCCCACCTACCTGTTGGAAATGTGAAGTGAGGGTAGGAACTTATTGCCACCTATGGTGGACCTGTAGTGTGTCTAAAAAGTATTGGAAGGAGATCCATAAAATATTGGTAGATATACTTAAAGTTAATTTCTCTCTCAAACCAGAGTGTATGTTACTTTCGTTAGTTAGAGAGATGGTCCCACGTGAGGATGAGTTCATCACAGTATATATTATAACTGCGGCGAGAATTTTATTTGCCCAAAACTGGAAATCTAAAGCGCTCCCAAAGAGGGAAGAAATAATTCAAAAAATTATACAAGTGGCTGAAATGGATATACTAGCAAATGTGATAAAAGGAAATCTCAAGGAGGATGCAAAAAAAAGATGGGGAAAAGTATATTTATGGTTGGAAGGAAATTAAAATTTATTTTGATAATATTATTATCAATTTATTATTTTTCTATTACCATTACTATTAATTTAAACGGTTACTTTATACCTGGAAGAAAGGAAAGTTACTTATTTTAGATTTGAGATTCTAAGACCACAGTACTATCTCACACTGTATGTAAGAAGTAGTTATAGGATGATGCTAATCCTATTTTGGGTCTGTATATTGGGATATCATGACGGCGATGTGATGTCTATTTGCTTCTGACAATGTTTGGTATCATTCTGTTTGTTTGTATGATTTGATCAATCCAATAAAAACACTATAAAATTGAAAAATTTGGCCACAGCTTTTGATTCATTTTAGGAACTGAGTCTGGGACAAACTGATGAAAACAGAGATTGTTGTTCCTTATCCATGAGCTACATTCAGACACGTATGCAAAAATTAGAGTGGGCACCTCAGACTCAATGACCAGCGAAACACCAACATGTCAATGAGTCAAACAGGGTTGTGTGTTAGCCCCTGTACTCTTTAACTTATACATAAATGATATTGTACTAAGCCTAATTGGCCCTAAATTTGTCCCGCCTACAATAGGCCAACAAAAAAATACCAATCCTATTCTATGTAGATGATATGGTCTTACTTTCTTTAACCACGAGTGGATTAAAGAGGCTTTTGGATATTTTGGGAGACTACTTTACAGAAGAAAAATTTACCATCAACTACTCAAAACCAAAGTAGTGATATTAAAGGGGGAAAAAAGCCTAAAAAGTATTTCTGGAGTATACAAGGAACTCCAATAAAACAGAGTAAAATTTATAAATATTTAGGTCCAGCAGGAACTCATTTGCATATTGGACCACACCCCCTGACATCACTGGAAGTGACAGCACCCATTTAGGTTACTTTTCGCATACTGACACAGAACAGTACAGTGCCACCCGCTGCATTTCATTGATGTGTGTTCTCACACAGCCCAATAAGAGACCTTGTTTTCCCCACACAAGACATGGCCAGAGAGAGAGAGACCACATGCAGCAGAGCAGGCAATGGCAGGCCCAGTTTCTCCCAGGAGGGGCACTCGTGGGAGCCTCTACATCTCTCACTCTCTTTGCAAGCTCATTGGAGGCTGGAGGTGGCAGAGAGGACAGAGTGCATGGTCTGGGAGCGTGTGGGTACCTAGTGCCTTCCCTCTGCCAGAGACCCTTTTTTGAGTCAGAGCTCTGGCCAAGCCAGGCACAACTGTGTTCTTATGCATTCCTGCTCAAAATAAAACAAACCCTGTTACGTCTAATATTCAGCAAAACCCTGAGTTGGAATGCCCACATAGCTTCTTTAAAATCTTCAGCAAACAAGATCATTGGAGTGGTATTGAGATTCTATTACAACAAGAGTGGCTTCCTTATAGATCCAGCCCTCAAACTTTTTGTCAGCAAAGTAATCTCACATATACTTTGTGGCATCAAACTGGGGATGGAAAGAACTAACACTCTCTAACTTGGAGATAATCCAATTTATTTTCCTAAGGCAAATGTTGGCATTTCCAAAAGGCAGTCAGGAACAAGAACTATCGCAGCGTTTCAGTGCAATTCCTGGTTTTTAAAAAGTTTTATAGATTTAAACTACTACAGGACAGCAGCATTGCAGATTATCCATAAAAGAAAGGGGAAAGCAAGAAAAGGGAACATACAGAATGGGAAAAAACAGAAACCAGTACAAATATATCAATTATAACTCCACCTCTCGATATAATACTCTAATGTTTCTACCTACAAGTATAAAAATCTCCGTTAGATATTACCTTCCTTTCTTCTTTTACCAGGACAAAGAAACAAAAAGAATATTTTTTTTAGTAAACTAGTAAAGCATTGTACAACTAAACACTTCTTCTTAAACACAAATCAAACTGTCTCATCCTCCAATTTTACTAAATTAACCTGCAGCTATGACAAGCACAAATTAGATTATTACTTTAACCAAAAGCCTAACCAAAAAAGGACATGAATATTTTTTTTCTTCATAAGAAATTGCATAACATATCTCAAATATAATTAAATACTTTATCAATCTCTAACTAAAACATTTCTCCTACAAGCATGTTAAATCAAATCTACCAAACTGATCTCTCTAAATAGGCAGACTGTCAATATTTACCTACTCATCAGGGGAAAAAGAAAGAGAACCAAACATAAAACCCAAATTCCAAAATCCTTCTTCCCCAGAATTAAAAACTTTTAAGTTCCTTGAGTTTCTACATCCAAGTTATATCCAAGGCAGCCCGTTTGTCCATAACTTGTCTTCTAATGGCATCATATATTTCTTAATCAAAGTTTCTTATTCAGTCGTTCACCAAAACAGAAGAAAAGATCCAAAATCCTTTTTATGGATTGTTTTCCAACATCAGATTAGACAATTGAAGTGCAGTTTGCCTCTTCTCGACATGGCCCACCTCCTCAACCACCAGAAAAAAAGTTCTTCACCATATCGCCTTCTCCAGTTGATCTTGTTGATGGTCAGCATCCGTTGAAGATTTAAAATTGCATCAGACGGGGCTATTTTCTTTTCTCTTTGTTTGTTTCGCATAATCATCATTTTCCCTTCTGTTTTCACTGCCACTGATTCACTCTTTGTAATATAAGGCTCCTGTAGATTTGCCCTTTCATAAGCTGTTAAATCCTCTTCGCTCAAATAGTTAGCTGTAAACATGAAGTAATCTTTAAAATGCTGCTTAAGTGAAATAAAATCCTCCTTTAAAGATCTGAAAATTGCACTGATATCTTTTCCATGTGCCATTTCATTAAATGATGCCATTTTAAAACTCAACTTGTGCATAAGTTCAGTCTCTCAAATCAGGTTGTTTTTCACTTCTCTCTTGTAAATTCTTGTTCTACAGCAACTTTAACAGAACTTGTTAAGAGACATTCTTTCAGTTACAGACAAAGAAGACAGAGCTTTCTGTGTTTCCCTTTTATAGTCAGATCATTTTGCAGATTCTTGATAATCTTTGTACTGTATGTCCAATTAAAGTCCAGGTCAATTTTGTTGTTTATATTCAAGCCAGTTTGAGTAATTAAGACTGCTCATCACGTTGCAGGGCCTTTTGAAGTAATCCGTGAGCTAGTCTATTGACGGTATGTTAAGTGGCCCATTGGGGGATAAAGTTGAAGATGATAAAACACCTACTTATTAGGCAAAACTGTCGCTTTTGATGTGGAGAAATGTTGCTTTAAAGAGCATACTGTAGAAAGAGAAAGCTGAAGCGTTCGGGAGTCTTTCTTTTTCTGCTTTCAGCGTTCAAAGCCGCGGAGCTTCGGGAAGCATGACAGGTCTTGGGGACCGTTGCCTTTGGCCCCCTCCCCCCACCCATGGAACTCCCATGTCAAAGAGAAGGCTCAACCAGCCCCCCCTTTGGGGGTATCACTTGTGTGATACCCCTCCAACGACTAGAATCAGAATTTCTGCGGAGAACATCCGCAAGCAACTCTGAAGCCAAGATGATGGATCCTGGAAGTCCCTATTTCAGTGCAATTCCTATCCTGATTTTACTTTCAGTGTTCAGAGCCACTTGCTGCACTGTCACTGTGACACACCATAATATATATGTTGTGAACATATTTTTATTCCTGAATAGCACCTTGATGACCACTAGCAAAGTACCTTCAAATATCTATTCACCACTATCCTCCATAATTTAGAGATTCTTTCTCTAAGCAATAAGCACCAAAAATGATGACACAGTATAGAAAGCAACTGACTACAACATCTCATATGTCTTTTATCAAAAGAATTTATGTCTTATTCACCCACATTCCTCCTTATTCACTCCACATTCCTTATTCATTCCTCCTTTTCTCCACACATAGCTTCCCAATAGTCTTAGCTTTTCTCAAGAGTTTCTTCCACACAGACCTTTTTCCTACCAAAGGTGGGTGGTGTAGGTATTAATAAAAGGGTAAATCCATTTAGCTAGATTTTATGCTAGTGTAGCCGTGCCTATGCCTGGCAATACCAGGTGCATTTACAGGCAGGAAATAAGAAGTTTCATACAATACATTGACATCACTTTCTGATAAAGACCCATGAAGTCACCATGTCTCCCAATGGTCTAGGAATTTCCCCAATCTATATGGTGAAGGCCACAGAAATTGGGAAAATTCCTAAAGTATTGAAAACATGGTAACCAGAAGTCATTGTGTCACATACACCCCATTTTCTCCCATTGTGAGAGTCAGCAGAATGGGAAGAGCCAGCACATATGGCAAGCCAATTTTAATATGTTCACATCTATATTTACTGAAAAGGGATCTTCACATTATATAAGCAGAACAAGTACAAGTACACAACACTTGATTATCTGATACAGATCAACACATGTGTATCGTTTTGTAGACTTATTAGTAAAGAGATAAAATAACTGGATATTCTAAAGTCCACTATCTTTCAAGTTACAGAGCATTGTACCTTTGGATTGGAGATAACATGTTGCACTATCTTGAATACATTTCAACAAGTAATGATATATTTAAGTCTGTTTGCAAGCCTGAGTTAAAACTCTACTGACGGCAAATTACATTTCCAGGTCAAATCCCTGCGGTCAAATGCCTCTGCAATAATTGTATGATCTTAGCAATAAATGTTATCATTATCACTACTAAAAGGTACCTATGTATAAATTAGACTAAGATAAGTCTCCCACCTACCATTCTTCTATTTTAAAAAATAGTCCTTTAGCATTCACTTGAGCATAAAATTGAATTAGTCACCCGTCTTCACACCCTTCTACATGCTTCAGAAATAATGATATTCTGCCATGTATGTTTACTGAGAAGATCCTATTCAGAAATGCAAAATCTTAAATTAAGATAACCAGAATATTATTCTAAAACGTAGCAATTTTTTGTTCTCTAAACTTTAGCCCTATATATCCTTACATGGAAATAAGTTGCACTGAACAATGTGGAGCTGTTTCCGAATAGATATATAGGAATTTAACCATTCAGTGAACTGGGGAAAATAAACCAACTCTGATACGGAATGGGTGGAAAGGATATTCAGTTAGTTCATCATGAATCCCACAATATCTCATATGAACCATTTCAAAGATGCTACAGTAAAGACTGCAAAGTAGTTTATTCCCATCTGAACACAACCCACACATGAGAGATTTTGGGGGCTTACAATGTAGCTGTCTTATACAGACATAAATATGTGCGCCTCACATCACGTGACTTTATTAAAACATCTGATTCATTTTTTTCAAAAGGCATGGTTAGACACCTCTGAGCATACCAAAGATAACTGTTGTGAACTTGGTTCCCTTTGTTCTAGGATTTATTCTGGATATAAAACCATTGATTCATAAATTATTCTTCTCAAGGCCAAAAACTATAAATCAGCTAGAGGAAATCAAACCCAAGACATTAACAGGAGCCAATTCCAAACTTGTCCTCCTTTTATTATCAATTTATTTTCCAACATAAACTATATTCATTAATATTTTTTTATATTTGCTCAAGTAAATTTCAAGGGATGGTTTATTGTAGTCTTTAAACATTCTGGCTCTAACAACTCTAAGTAAAATTATACCTCTCTAAATCCACAGATTTAAAAGGATGTTTAGGATTGCATTGTAACTATACCCCTTCAGATTACATGGACAAAAGGCCACTTGTCTGAAAGTCCTTCAACATCAAAATAACATCTCATTAAAAGCCTATATCAAAACAACCTACTTACCATTATTTTGTTCAGTTTTCATGTGGTTATAGCATTTGACAATTGTGCTTTCAAGCTAGCAATCCCAAAGTCCTATCACTTACAGTATGGGAAACCTAAGGTAGAGAAGGGTTCCCTAATTAGTTTAAAAACCAAAAGAGTTCCCGTGCTTCCAGATAATCAATCAGTTGGAGTTAATTCACCTATAGTTACTTACACATGAATGAGCTACAGACTCCATGAAAATATTTCTCTCACAATGGACTAATACATCCAATGTTAATATGCATGATTGGCTTCTCTATCCACTTCCTTTTGTGCTGTTCACTCATGAGTTAGCAAATCAGTGCATAACATGAAATTATCTACAACTGGACTTCAAATTATAAGAGACATTAAAAAACAATCTGTCAGATGCTTGTTGCTAAGCAGAGAACTACCTAGTCCTTGTGGCAAATATTATCAATGGTTTGTAGTTCTGATATCCAAACACCAGCAAGCTCTGCATGCATTACAGCCACCCCAATCACTTCAGCCAACTCATCAGTGTATGTCCTTTTTGCGTTGACATTAAGAGCACAGTGATGGGAAACTTTATATAATATGCCAAAGCATTGCAAGTTGCTTCAATTTCATTTCATCTGAAGGTCACAGATCTGAAATGCAACCATTTTAACACACCACTTCTCAATGAAACTGTAAGAAAAGGTTTTAGCTCTACGTTAGTTAGTTTATCCTTATATCAAAATTGCTTATATAATTTTAGAAAAAAGCTGTCCCCTGACTAGAGGTCCCATTCCTCCTGGTAGGGGTGAAGTATACTCAGTCTCCCATTGCCCACTGCCACTTGGTGAGGCAGTGGAAGAATTTAAACACACACATTCCACTATATCACTTCTATGGGAAAAAACTGTGACATTGCGTAGCTCTAAGAATTACCAAGAGTTTCTGGCAATTCCTAAAGCCACATGGGGCAGTTCTAGAAATTGCCATAAACTGCTGTTTTACCATAGAGTTTCCAGTGATAGAGCTACTTCAGTTGTTTTTTTTAACCCTGTTGTTATGCTCCATATATTTCCTCTCAAGTATGGGGGGCCTCAATTAATTATTCTCAGAATTCCACAATTAGGAAAGGTACATTTACACATTTATCTCCAATTCTGACATTTATTTCCTTCACTATGTTTCCCCCAGAATAAAACCCAAACAAATGATAACCATATAAATTAAGCTTGTTATTCCTGTTTGATCCTTGAATCTATTAAACATCTTCACTATGCTTACTACTAACCCTCTATCTGTATGTATGGACTGGTAACTTCCGTATCATTATATCTGAAGCAGAACCCACACACATGAAAGCTTATACCTTGAATAAAACTTTGTTGATCTAAAAGGTGAAACTGAACCCAAACTTTGTTCTGCTGCTTCAGACCAACATGGCTACCCACCTGAATGGATCAGAACTAGGTTTGTTTCAACATACATTCTGCATCCACAAGTGGACAGACAAATACCTAAGTCTGCAATCAGACGAGCTGTTGGATCTGATGTTGTTGCTGTTACCCTCTTATTTAAATTTCAAACACCATCATCAGTATCCTGCTCCCCATTCATCATTCCCCCTCCTCACCCCACTTTCTGTGAGTTTTTTGATGCTGGGGGAAGTCCACAGTCCTTACAGATGTAGCTGGTTTCACTACATATTTCCAGATGTCTGAACTCTCAGTTGCGATCTCAAGCCATTTGAGAAGTCTGAATCTTCCCTTACTTTTTCACTCCTTTAAAATAAAATCAGTTAGCAAATGTGCACATCATCAGATCTTTGCGGCAGGGTTGTGAATCACTGCTTGAACATTTCAGTGCTCAGGTATTCCATCAGGATTGGAAGCTCCTGGAGGTTCTTATAGAATGACAAATTCAAGAAAAATGACCTTTTTGCCATTTCTTGCAGTAGGGCAGTGCTCGAAATAGTCCCTATTTAGGCTCCCATATAAGCAGTCAAGATTCCACCCCTGGAGCTTTACTCCAAGCCACTTTGTAATATTGATCTGGCAGGTAAACTCTATGGGGAGAGAAAAAGAGAAAACTTCCCTATGAAATGAGTGGGAAAAGGAGTAAGGTCAGGTGGGAAAGGGAGTATTTTCTAATAGGGAAATACAGTTGTATAGGAACCAATGATCACTGTACTTGGTGGAAGGATTGCGGAGCTGTCAAAAAGGAGCTGGTGCTTTGGCTACGAGCTTATGCACATGCGTTAAAAACAAACAAAATGATGCTGCCTGCTCAACCACTCCGTGGTTATCACACAGAAAGTAACTGAATGGTCAACCATGAGGTGAGTGGGTGGAGCAGTAGGTTAAGGGTGGATGTTTAGATAAAATTCTCCAGCACAAAAAAAAATAAGGATCAAATTAACTGTCCTCAAAACATGCTAAGCCTGTCATCTGACTGCAGCCTAAGTTCCCAACATCTACTACTACAGCATGCTGCCTCTGAACATATTTTATGTTCCTTATTTTATTTACTTCTTTTATACCCTGCTAACTAGTGACCCAAAGTGTTTTACATCATTTTCCTATCTTACAATTTATTCTCACAACAACCTTGATCCAGGATAGTCTGAGGTGATGTTATTGGCCCAAAGTCACCCATCAAGCTTCCATAGGAGGGCTGGGATTTGCTCCTGGACTGTGAGTTGGCAATTCCTAAAAATTGGGGGGTGGAACCTTACAAGGACAGGGTTTAGAAGAAGGAGGAATCTCAGCATGGTATAGAGATTGAGTCCAATCTCTAAAACAACCATTTTCTCCTGGGGAATTGATCTCTGTAGTCTAGAGATTAGTTGTGATTCTGGGATCCAGGGCGTGTGTGTGTGTGTAAAAGGCCCCGCAAGAGCAAAAGCCCATAAATAAACAACATAAGGTCAACTATCTGTGGATATTTTTTTTCAAAGTCAGTCTCCCAGCTAAAGGACCCAGTGTTTCCACAAAGGACTACAGGTTTATCTTCTTGGTTCAGTCCCAGATTGGTTCTCCCCAAGACCATGAATAATCTTTCTTTCATTTATTTTTATCACCACATAGCTATTCTCAAAAACATATATATATTTAAAATACACAGTTCCCATGTATGTATGTGTGTGTGTGTGTATACACACACGAACTGTATATTTTAAAAAGCTAGCTGTGTAACATCGGGGAAAATACTGCCAGAGATGGATCATGACACAGGGAGAATTATGGCAGCCATATGATTTGGTTCTGGAACATGAAAGGCTTCTCTGGGAGGAAAAGAGGGGTTTTTTTTAAAAATTATTTCAAGGCTAGTTGCAGTTTGTGTTGCCTTATCTCAGCTGAATGCTTCCGTCCTATAGGATTTTGTTTTGTATCAATAAGGAGCACAAATGTACTCACATTTTGAGAGTACATAGAATAGCATAGTGTGAATCTATTGTGAAAAAAGGCAAAAGGAAAACCTTTGGGAATGTTATTTTGTGTTTGATGGTACTGTGGCTTTTATATCCACTGTTGGCAGCTGTTTCACTTTTACTCCAAAGGAAAAAGACCCCATTAATTTTGATGTAAGTTTCTGTAAAGCCACAACAAACTGTAGCACAGACTGGTCGAACGTAAATACATAGAAGAACCCTGCATGCACTTCATATCTAGTCAATGTTTCTCCCACATTCTGATAGTTTTTTGTCCAATTCACAATAAGGTCATATTTTTAGTTTTTCCTGGATTATATCCTTTGCTTCCTCCTGGTGAGATACCTTCCATTGAATGAAAACTCCTTCCACACAGGAAGGTTTCCTGCCTTGAATAGACTCCTCTTCTAATAGAAAGGCTGGCTGATCCTCCTACCAAAAGCAGACCCTTTGATTAGATTTACTGTCCTGTATCTCCACTTGTTGGAGAACAAAATGAAGCCAGGCAAAGGCTAATAGAGTTTTGTCAAGAGAACAAGCTGGTCATAGCGAACACCCTCTTCCAACAACCTAAAAGGCAACTCTACAAGTGGACATCACCTGATAGGCAACACAGAAATCAGATTGATTATAAACTCAGTCAAAGATGGAGAAGCTCCTTACAGTTAGCAAAAACAAGATCTGGAGCTGACTGGCTCAGATCATGAGCTACTCATCACAAAATTCAGGTTTAAACTGAAGAAAACTGGGGAAGCCATTAGGCCATTCAGGTTTGACCTTGATCATATCCCTTATGAATATACAGTGGAAGTGAAGAATAGATTTAAGGAACTAGAGTTGATAGACAGAGTTCCTGAAGAACTATGGACAGAGGTTCATGACATTGTACAGAAGGCAGCTATCAGCACCATCCCAAAGAAAAAGAAATGCAAGAAAGCAAAGTGGCTGTCTGATGAGGCTTTACAAATAGCTGAGGAAAGAAGGAAAGCAAAAGGCAAAGGTGAAAAGGAAAGATTCACCCAACTGAATGCAGATTTCCAGTGAACAGCAAGGAGAGATAAGGAGGCCTTCCTGAAGGAACAATGCAAAGCAATAGAGGAAAATAATAGAATGGGAAGGACAAGAGATCTCTTCAAGAAAATTGGAGAAATCAAGGGAACGTTTCATGCAAAGATGGCCATGATAAAGGACAAAAATTGGTAGGGACCTAACAGAAGCAGAAGAGTTCAAGAAGAAGTGGCAAGAATACACAGAAGAATTATACAAGAAGGCTCTCAATGTCTCGGACAACCATGACAGTGAAATTGATGACCTTGAGCCAGACATCCTGGAGTGTGAAGTCAAATGGGCTTTAGTAAGCATTACTAACAACAAAGTGAGCGGAGATTATGGTATCCCAGTTGAGCTATTCAAGGTCCTAAAAGATGATGCTATTAAAGTGATGCACACATTATGTCAACAAATTTGGAAAACACAACAATGGCCACAGGATTGGAAAAGATCAGTTCACATTCTGATCTCAAAGAAGGGTAATGCCAAGGAATGTTCAAACTATCGCACCATTGGACTCATTTCACATGCCAGCAAGGTCATGTTAAAGATCCTACAAGCTAGGCTTCAGCAGTATGTAGATCGGGAACTACCAGAAGTTCAAGTTGGGTTTTGAAGAGGCAGAGGAACTAGAGATCAAATTGCCAACATTTGATGGATTATGGAGAAAGCACAGGAGTATCAGAAAAACGTCTATTTCTGTTTCATTGACTATGCTAAAGCCTTTGATGGTGTGGATCACAACAAACTGTGTCAAGTCCTTAAAGAGATGGGAGTACCAGACCACCTCACATGCCTCCTCAGAAACCTGTATGAGAGTCAAGAAGCAACTGTCAGAACGGGATATGGAACAACTGATTGGTTTAGAATAGGAAAAGGAGTTCGACAAGGATGTATATTGTCACTCTGCTTATTTAATTTATATGCAGACTACATCATGTAAATGCTGACCTGGATGAAGCAGAAGTCGGAATTAAGATTGCCGGGAAAACCATCAACAACCTTAGATATGCAGATGACACTGCTGTAATGGTAGAAAGTAAGGAAGATCTAAAGAACCTCTTGTTGAGGGTGAAAGAGGAGAGCACAAAAGTTGGCTTGAAACTCAACATCAAAAAAACTAAGATCATGGCATCTGGCCCCATCACTCCTTGGCAAATAGAAGGGGAAGTAGTGACAGACTTCACATTTCTGGGATCCAAGATCACTGCAGATGGTGACTGTAGCCATGAAATCAAAAGATGTTTGCTCCTTGGGAGGACAGCTATGGTGAACCTGAGCAGTATAATAAAAAGTAGAGGCATCATCCTGCCAACAAAAGTCCGTATAGTCAAAGCGATGGTATTCCCAGTAGTAATGTATGGCTGTGAGAGCTGGACCATAAGGAAGAGAAGACTCTTGAGAGTCCCTTGGACTGCAAGAAGATCAAATCAGTCAATCCTAAGGGAAATCAACCCAGACTATTCGCTGGAAGGTCAGATGCTGAAGCTGAAGCTCAAATACTTTGACCACCAAATGAGAAGGGAGCACTCCCTGGAGAAGATCCTGATGCTAGGAAAGGAAGAGGGCAAAAGAAGAAGGGGATGGCAAAAGATGAGATGGCTGGACAGTATTACTGCTGTAACAAACATGAATTTGAGCAGACTTCGGAGGTTGGTGGAAGACAGGAGGGCCTGGCATGACTATGTCCATGGGGTCGCAAGGAGTCGGAATTGACTGTGCGACTGAACAACAGTCTCCACTTGGTGTTGAGGCATTACGCAGGGGGGAAAAAATACCATGCAGGAATATTCTTATGGCTGATTTATCACTTGATGACAATAATATGAACGAATGCCTGGCATGAATGAATGAACCATTATAGATCAATCACTACAGAGGGAGTGTTCAAATCAATCCAAATGCAATGTGTTTAAGTGCAATCAGTGTACAGCATGTTTATGCCATCTGTTACTGTATAAGTGAAATTATTTGTGCTTCAAAAATAGAGTAGCCTCCGACATTCTCTTCAATAAAGCAAACATAAGCTGACCTAGTATACAAATTTAGAGATTCACATTATTAAGGAATTCAGAGTTCAATTCTTATGCTTGAGAATGAATAAGCTTTATAGAATTGCAGATATAAATTCCCAAAAGCTCGGTGGTTCTACACAGAATGTTTGTACACCAATAAATAAAGTTGTGTCATTGTTCTGTTATTCACCTTGCCTTTTCAATACCAACAACAAAGGATCTTATTACACAGCTTTTCTTTTGAACAATTTCTTGGACTTATTATGTAGACATAATTCCAGACCTCTTTTGAGGGGGAGTATTTGGGGGAAATCACTCTTTTTGGCTGTAAACTTAATGAAGCAGATATCAGGAAAATAATGTTACCATTTCCTAGCCTTTGCTGCATTAGATGGCATGATATATTTAAGCAGATTAATGAGAATATGTACATCAGATATGTGCCTGCATTAATGGATAAAAATATGGAGCAGAGGCCAATCAGTGGCTATTAGCCACAGTATATATGTGTATGTGTGTGTGTGTGTATGTATGTGTGTGTGTGTATATATATATGTATATACACACACACACATATTGGCCACTGTGTGACACAGAGTGCTGGACTGGATGGGCCACTGGCCTGATCCAACATGGCTTCTCTTATAGCCCACTGCATATATATTTTTAAAAAGCATTTTATTAAACAAATAAGCCAAGATATACTATTTGTTCTAATAGTTACAAACACAAGCAGTGCCATTTTGATTCTCTTCTTTTAACCATTAAAAAAGTAAGATGCCATCATTTTATTTTATTGAGATGTACATCTTACCTTTCCACCAGTGGTCTCCAAGGTGGCTATTTACAACTTTCTATAGACATAATATTTACGATGCCTAACTCTTCTGACATCTAAATTAAAATACATAGTAAGGTATTGTATTATTATTCCTTTCTTACTTCAGGGACATCATAATGCTTCTCCAATAAACAGCAGACAATTTTGTAGAGCTGTGGAATTTCCCATAGGTGGATAACCTTTTTTACACAGGTAGATAACCTACTTAGAGAAAGTTATCTTCATTCAAAGACATCTGTTTAATCTGAATACCTTATTTTTCAAATAATACCTCAGCTCACTGTCTAATTCGCCCCTTAGTTTCAAACATTTTCAAGCAAGAGCAAGATGAATTTAACTTCAATTTTTCATGCTAACATAGCCTAAGCATCCTATGCTTGTTTCAGTGCACTCATACTACTTTCTCAGTAGTAAAGTACACCTCTTGATTGTATGAGGTTTAGAGTATAAAGCTCTGGTAAGTTGACTGTTTTCTGTATATAAGAAAACCTGTGATTTATGTTGTTTTTCAATCTATGCCAATAAAGGTATTGAGAGACTATGCACATTTATTAAGAAAGTCTGAGTTTAATGGGGCTTACTTCCAAGTACGTATGGCTAGAATAGCAGCCTTCTGTCCCTAGCAAGAACACTGGAAACAAATGTTTGGCATTCCAGTCATCTCCAAATATCCTGAGCAGCCCCCACATTTCTCATAGTACTCTGAGAATACAGATCTGGTCCCAGGCCTGCCAGATATAAAAATCCCACTTCCTCCTCTGGGCATGGGTTTACCTCATTGCAGGTCTGCATCGGGTACTAAAGTCCTTATGTGAGAGGATGTTTCCTCATGCCTCTCTGCCTGGAGATGCCTGCCTTCCACTTGAGGCCAAGATGTTCCTTAACCTGTTGTTCCAGGTCTCAGATATCCGTCTTTTCCACGTTTTGTCTTTCTGTGGCAAAGGAAGGTGAACCATCAGCATTTTTTTTTTGAAGTTGCACAGCTGAGTGCTTGGCCAGACCTCCAGCTGAAGCACTGGCCTATGCCTGCAGTGTCACATTCTGGTTACCACTGTTCCCTGCAAGGTCCTCATAGCAAAGTACCATATACCCCATTAAAACTGTCCATGAAGATCTCTTGCCTGCATAACAATGATTTCCTAAATTAGTGTTTTACCTCCATTATATGTAAACTGCCTTCTACTGAACAAGATGACTGCAGCACAAGATGAAATTCAGAAGAACCATGAGGCATGACTTGACTTAACAGCTCTATATCTGAAAACAGCAGGAGAACATTTTCAATAATCAAGAAAACAGACTGTAAACTAATATAAAACCCATTGTATAGAAAACCACATAATGGGTTGGATCTGCTTACAGAGGCTCATTTTTCAGATGGAAGGAGCCTTCCGATAACACAAAAGGTACCTACATCAATGGAAGAGCCTTTTGTATTAAGAGAAGTGGCTTTCCATAGGAAGAGACTCCCTCAATGTCTATATGCCAAAGATCCAATCTTACTCTGTGAGAATATGGAGTAGCATTATATCTATAGATCACCTATAAATACCACTAAAACTATCCAATTCCACTGTCATATGCACAACTGCTTCATAACATGGGGAAACCGGCAATAAAACGTTGTGCAATGTGTTGTGACTTTGGAAAGGTTAGCAAAGGTTTTCCCTTTTCTTTCCCCCCATTCCCTTACTAATAGGAAGGCTCCTGCTTCAGGAACTTGGGAGTCCCACTCTGTAACCTTTGAGGTAGCCAGGCCATTGTTCTTCCACAGGCTCCCACTGTTCCTTGACTGTGCCTTAGTAAGTTCCGGCCCTGCTTCCCTCTTGTTTGCCAGCAGCTCCAGTGGTAGCTTGGGAAGCTGTGACCCTACCATCCCTTTTTTTGGCAGCAGTCCTGGTGGCAGTGGGGCTGGTTCCTGGAGCAGTGGTCTCAGCGGCAGCAAGGATGGCTCTTGGTGTGGCAGACCTAGCAGCAGCCGGGATGGCTATTGTCACTGTGACTTCCCTTGCAGCTCCAATTGCTTATCCCAGCAGTCCTAGTGGTGGTGTAGGCAGCAGCAGGGATGGTTCTTTGTGCAGCAGCTTCCCTTGAGGACTCCAGTAACTTTCCCCATGCTTCTGTAAGTACATTCTCTGCTCATGTGTAGATAATGCAGTTATACTTTTGGGATAATTTAAAAATCCCCCATATACTTTTTTAAACATGTAATATTTTTCAGCATACCTGGGGAATGCAGGGGAGTGCCCCAAGTGTGCAGAAACATCTCTTTACCCTCCAGATGCCCCCTATTGGCAAAAATAAGTATCCATACATAGGGTGCATAGTTGGGAATGGGGTATATAGATAGGTAAGGAATCCAAACTATTCTATAGCTAACTGTGCTAGCTCCAGACATGCCAAATTACTATTTAACAAAATTCAATTGTTGTGTACTCTATGGAAAGTTATAAAAGTTGGTTTTATTTCCAGGTGTTATAAATGTAATATGCCTATTTCAGAATTGACTTGAAGTATAAGGCAATTCCTACTTATGTAAGAAACTGCTGATATAAGAGATTAACAGTGCAATCATTTACAGAGTTATTCTAGCCTAATGCCATTGAGTTCAATGGGCTTAGACTGGAATAACTCTGCATTACACTATAAATTAAAAACAGGCCTTCATACAACCGTAGATATATGCCATTCATTCTGCAACACCAGAGGTAGGGTACTAATATCCCTCTGCTACAGGTAGAGTGATACATATTTTAGATAAATCTGAATGTATGAATCTTCCCTCGGTGTCCTAATCACTACTTCCTTTAACTGAATCTAAATATTACTAAAGGAGAAATATCAGCCATTAATGTCACCAGTTAATCCAGAAATGTCCTACCACCATGGAAAAGTTTGTTCCATTTATTCCTTTTATCTATCAAATAACAGTATCCAAATAAAAAGATTTTTAACATACACTGAATTAACATGGTTTGCATTCTGTAAGCATTTTTATACATGCCAGGTCCTATGGGGAAAACTTCATTGAACAAGGCAGAGTTGACTCAGCTATGTGAAGTGGCACTGCGACTTCCACAATGCTCCATCCCATGTATTCCTTAGTTAGTGTTGCATATATACCAAATTTCAGCTTTTATGTTAGAGTGGAGGCACCTTAACCATTTTGTAGATACTTAGTATCTTCCATTTTGAAGCAGTAATGTACAAATGTGTCATTTTCAATTCATTGAGGTTTTTAAAGTAATTAAATTGTGTTGGTTCTACCTGGAGCAAATTTCAGCTTTCTAGCTAATATGATAGTATCTTAACTATACAATGATATATAGGTCAAATATTGAGGAAGAGATGCACAAATGTAACACTTCCAGTTTTGTCCAGTAATTAGGATACTTGTGGACTACATGCATACAAAATGTTAGGTTTCCTCTGTAAGTTAACCAGTTCCAAGATTAACCTAATCTATTTAGGTATGTGTCCCCTGTAGCTAAGGTAATGTGCTTCCAGTAAACAAGCCATATGATGCTCCCCATGGAATGTGCTCAAGTCAGAATTGTACCATAAATTTGATGCTGTTTAGACAGAGGTGCATTGCTATATAATTTGTTGCACAGAATTTCTATAGTACAAAAAGTAGAATCATGGACAAAAAAATGTAAGAGAGCTCTTCCTGTTAGCTTCCAATTGGTTCTACATTCAACTGTACAGTTGTTCTGAATGTTGTGCATATTTCACCAGTTGCACTTCCAGTTACTGTACAACATAAAGGAACCCTAAGTTCCAGTTATTACTTAGAGTAATAAGGTTGCCATTTTGGGGGGGAGGGTTGCCTTTAACAGGTGCATAATAAGCAGAAACTCAAGAGGAGCAGTTGTCTAGGAATGCATATGCAGCAATGTGGAAAGGCTTAATAAATGTGTATATAATATTTATCTGAAGTTTTTTAAACACTTCATATCCATCATCACAACAGTTTATTATTTCCTCCCCCAAATTAGCAATGAAGAACGTGGAACAAGTGCAGTTTGCCTAAGATCACTCAGTGGGCTCCTAGTTGAGTTAGTTATGATAAAACCATAGACTCCCCTCTTACAGTGCAGTGCAATCCTAAACAGAGTTGTAGCCTTTTAACTCTATTGAAGTCAATAGGTTTAGGTGAACATAACTCTTCTTAGGACTGTATGGTTAAGCAAAACATCTCTGAATATATGAGACAACTGCACACAAACAGTGGTGGTTCTACCACATAAAAAGTGGCAAAAAACTAGTTTTTATGCTGTCTGTTGTGGAACCTTCTGTCTCCTCTTAGAATGTCTCCAATTGAAATGTTCTTATAGTATTGAACTGAATGTGAGCTGAGGTTTTAAAATTTTAACTTTCTTTGTAAATATGTTTTGAATGTTTAATGTTTCAAATGTGCTTTAACTGAGAAGACCAATGGCTAGGGACAATAAACATGAACATATAAAAAAGGGATAAACAGTTGGCAGACTAGGATCTGGAGCAACTCCTTTCTTTGCAACCTCTTTCCCACCATTAGGTTGGGATAAAAAGACTTGGGTATCTCCATTGCTACTTGTCTGAAAAAGGCAGCTTTGACTCTCAAATGCTTATAACCCAAAACATTGGTCTCTAAAGTGCTGCTGTTCTCAAATCTAGCTGAGATGGAGCTAAAGTCCAAATTACATGGATCCAAATGAGACACAAAGAATTGCTTATGATCTCTGGAAGGCAACATGATTCCAGACTGTAGCATGGTACAGAGTTTTTCTTTGGCTTCCCTCCTTCAAATGAAAGGAGTTTCCAAAGATACAGCAACAGCAACCAATGCTTTTTTTTTTTTTAGCAGGAACACACAGAAATGCCGTTCTAGCTGCCCTAGCATCAGGGAGTATGGCTTAATATGTAAATGGTTCCTACTGGGCTTTTTCTACAAAAAAGCCCTTTGTGAAACAATGGTGATGTCAGGGGTGTGTCCTAATATGCAAATGAGTTCCTGCTGTGCTTTTTCTACAAATGAACAAACAAAAAGTCCTGGCAGCAGCCACTGTAGGATCAAGGTGACTATTAAGCATTATAGTTTCTTTTCTTCCCCCTTGAGGGTTTCCTGATCTCCCCTTCTCTTTCTTCCTCCCCAAAGCTTTCCTTCATTTCTTTTTATTTCCATTCTGCAATTATTTTGGTAAGCATGGAGGGAGGTATTGTGTCTGGCTCTACTTACTACAGTAGCTCACTCCACCCCCCCCTTAAAATTCCAAAGGTCCCCATGGGCTCAAAAAGGTTAAGGACCCACGCTCGAAACAATAATATATCTAACACAACTTTTAAAATTTATAATTCCTGAAACAACAGAGACATCTGGTCAAGATGACACCTTGTACTTCAGACTGTTCAAGCCACTGATACCTCATAAAGTAACCTTGATTTTGCCAGTGAGGATGACTCAGCAAATTCTGTCCATGTGTTACTCCCAGAAGAAATGTCACAATGATTGTGAAATGGCATGCTTTTTTAAAAAAAAACACACACAACTTATTGAAAACACACAGTAATTCACAATTCCCTTCTTACAATATTATTACTGTGACCTGAGCAATACAACACTCAGCTCAACTGGTATAGCCCTGTGTTGGCTTTAAAGACAAGCAATCTTCAAGGGATATGATTTGAAGACATTTCTTCACTTACATGGAAAGAAGGGCTGCCATAAAGGTAAATTGGAATGTAGCCTTTTATTATCCACATCATTGTTATGGCCAAAATTACACATTGTTTGAATTTAAAAACTTTATCAACGCTCTTCTGTACTTCAACCTCAGAATGTCTAATCAACGCTTTCCATACCCTATTTTTAAGTTGTAAGCTATTGCTAAGGAAAATAAATCAATGCACTAGCAGTGAGAAACTTGTTCAATCAGTTTTAAGAGTCCAGAGTTCAAACTGAAAGACTGGCTTTAATGGCACTGTATCCAAGATCTGATAGCCAAAATTGGATAGAAAGGAGAAAGGTCCTAGAAATTTGCAAGAGGGAGAATCGTACTTACATTATTGGATTAAAAACTTCCTGAAAAGCCTCTAAAATTATAGCCTAGTCGATGAAAATTGAATCCTCTAGATGAGTTTACAACAGCCACATGGACACTAATGCATGCAATTATTTATGTTCATGCATCCAAAAATTATCAATATTAAATCACAAAAAAATCCCAAAAAGTTTTAGAATGGCACATGAAAGTTTAAATGTATTACTTGGAATAAACCATCTATCCTGTATATAAGAAACAACTCCTTTCTCCCCCCCCCCCCCTGTGTTCTTGGCACCTCTTATATTTCCTTTAGCCTTCATTTTAACTTTTCATAAGGGAAAAAAACTAGTTCTCAGGGATCCGAATTAAACACAGCCCCACTTCACATTGCAATTTGCAAAATCTAAAAGCCAGTTTAATACTTAGACAGGACTGGGAATGAACGTAGCTTAATTTATCTGGATGAGTCCTCACCATGCCAACACAAAACATCAAGGAAGGCTTAAATTACCTCATTTTTCAAAGAATATCTGAATTAAAAAGGCATTGGGTTGCTTTGGATACACAGAAGCGGGGAAAGCTGATTCTAAACCACAGGAAGAATCAAAAGAACAACAGGTGAACGAAAGCCCTTATCCTAAAACTGAAGTCTCATTTTTATACAAATGGACACTTCAGTGCCCCCAGGGAAAGCACAGGGGCAAAGTAGAGCAGTCTTCAGCTGCAAACTTGAGCTCTTTTCATGTGCTTGCAGAAAAGGGAAGGCTTGAAGGGAGATTCTAAAACTAGCATGCCTTTGATCAAAACTGAACTGTGATTGCTCATGACACAATCTATTAAATTAAAACTAGAAGAGGACTAACTCCTGACAGAGTAGACACTGAGAGACACTTTCTACCCCAGTGTCCCACTCAGGAAAGACAGCTCTTTAAATTTTTCAAAACCAGTCAGTAGTACAG
Source organism: Heteronotia binoei (assembly GCF_032191835.1). Taxonomy (NCBI): domain Eukaryota; kingdom Metazoa; phylum Chordata; class Lepidosauria; order Squamata; family Gekkonidae; genus Heteronotia; species Heteronotia binoei. Next base: position 69,608,063 of record NC_083228.1, on the reverse strand, counting down.
GATTTCTTGATGACAGAAGGAATGAAAAATTGTTCATGGCCTTGGAAGCAAGGAGGAGAAAGGCAGAACCATGCAATACTGCCTATTTAAATATATGTCATGGCATCAACAATGGGAAGGCAGGGATGAAACTGATTGGAGGGGGGTGTCAGTTAAGATATCTGGCCTCAGCTATAGCTTCTCTAATAATTCCATCCCTCACTCTTATAGTTCAGGTTAACATTTCTGCCACTGGTTTTGCCTATAAAGCATTTCAGGATTGAAGTTTCCCATGCTTCTCTTTCTTATTAAAATGACGACCAATATTTATCCCTTACACAATTAAACTTAATTTCTTTCCAGACAAGTACGCACCCTTCCCCACTTTCAGTACACAAAGACAAGTTTTGTGCCATGTTTAAACGCACTGAGATGCAATTCAAGGGAGTGCCAAGTGGAGCAGGAAACTTTCTGCTCCAAAGAAGAAGCCACACGGAAGCACTTCAGACACAACAAGCCCGAGACCCCGCCAGAGCAAAACGACAATGAATAGCAAAACTGTCGGAAGCGGTGGGATGGCTAGACTAGCTCGTGCTTTCTGGAATCTGCTGGTGTGCACAACATTAGGGCTTGGAACCTGGCTGAACTGCTGCCTCCCCCCTCCCCAACATCCCGGACTTGGTTTCAATCTACTCACGCTGCTGTTGTGACCCGACCAGTGCACCATAGCTTGGTTATGCGCCGAATCCCCTGTGAGGGCAAAGGTCGTGCTAGTCAATTTCAGCTCCTCCAGCCGAAAGCGCGTGGCTTTCCCCTGCAGCTGCTCCGCCGGTGCCCGGCTCTCCAGCTGCGGGTCTCTTTCAGCAGGAGCTCCTCTAGGCTTCCGGCTCTGCTGCCTCGTCCAACCTGCCCTGCTTTTTCTTAGCCAGCCGAGGGGCGCCGACCGGGCAGCACGGGTGGCCTCAGAGGAGCGCCGCTCTTTATCCCCGGGGGACCGCGGAGAATCAGAACGGAACTTGGAGCGGGTGGGCTTATCAACATCCGAGCGCGACAGTCGGAAGCTGATCGGCGCCTCGGAGGGCTCGCCGGACAGTTTCCTCGATCCCATCGGTCTCCGTGGCTCCAGGCTGGCATATTTCTCCCCAGCGGTCGCAGAAGCGAATAAGGTTCGATCCCCAGCATCTGCCACCTCCTGCCCATGACCAGGCTGCCTCTCACCTCTTTTCTCCACAGATAACCTCCATGCCTCCTCGCCTTCTCGTCTTGTCCTCAAATGTATTAATAATCCTTGCTGAGGTTGCTGCCGCTGCTGCTCGTGTAACTGCACCTGCCAATGGCACGATCTGCAAGTGATTTCTGCTCCGGCAAAGCCAAAAGTAAGGATCAAAAGCCATGTCCAGGCGGCTAGCAGAGCCATCTGCCAGCCTGGGTACCAGCCAGTAACTTTTCCCATTGCTCCTAATGCTGATGAGGGAAAAGGAGAGAGTCTATGCGAGAGATGCAAAATGGGAAGAGAGTTGGGGGGCTGCAGATGTGTTGGCTTTTCTGCCAGAAGACCGCAATAACTCCATAGAAGTTTCAGACACAGTCGTATTTGATGCAGTTCGAGGAGAAGAGAAAAACTGCTTTCTTTCGGGTTTCCCCTTAAAGCTGGCGTCGCTGATCAGGCTTTTGATGGAAGGGAAAGCCACAACCACATGGGGGAGGAGCTGAATTAAAGAGACCGAGCCAGAGAGCGCGCAAGCAAGCCGTGGTTGGTGATTTCTCCGGGTTTGCTTTTGTGGAAGTCACAAAATCGCCTCACTCTCCCCCGCCTTCCCCCTCCCTCTGTTTCCTCGCCAATCGCTTGTACTCGCTGGGATTTTCTCGTAAATAGCTTCTAAGCGCGGGCGATCCATTCACTTCCAGCCACCCGCCGCAACTTTTTCATTCTCTCCACCATCTGAAGCACCGGGCTTATATCTTTGCACCACCCGTTGCCTTATTTCTCGGGGAAGATTACAGAAATATTTCCAAAAGGCATGAAAATAAACACAAATATGCTCGATAAAACGGATTTTTAAAATAAAAACAAATTCTTCTGATCCCACTGTCTTCAACTAAACTCTGTTCAGGATTTCCTTTTTTAGGATTGCTAACAGACCTAGAGGAAAACGCCATGGCCCTTAATGGAAGCTTAATACGTAGAAATGGGCAGTCAAAAGCAATTAAACTTTTATTAAAGGGGCAGGACAATTTTCTCAAGACTGACAGCATCCCTATTTGCACCATGAGGCTGAAAATCATAAAAGCTCTTTTTATGACAGCAAGTCCTACTGAATGAAATAGAGCTTATTTCTGTGTATACCTGCTTAGGATTGCTTTGTGTGTAACTCTATAGTGGTTAAAAGAGGAACTAAAAATTACTTCGGATGGGAGGGAGGACATGGTGAGTGCAAGGCTCCAGCATTTCAAAGTGCGATGGAGTGCCAACAGTGGCAGTAAATCATCCTAATAAGCATAACATATGGTGTGGAATATGACTGGCATGCGCACACACTTAAGTTGCATTCCTGTACACCCACCGGGGTAGTAAGCCCCATTAAATGCAGAGGAACTTACTTCTAAGTGAACATAGATTCTGCACAGCTGTGATGCTAAACATATTTCCCTACATTTTGTCCTGTAAAACTCACTCACTTTGAAGTAAACCTGATCAGGATTGCCCAGAATTCTAAGGAGCACAACAAATTTGATATTTCTTCATCAGAATGACTCCTCTTGTGTCCCCCGGGATACTCACAACCTTCAAGGGGCACCTTTGCTGAAGTCAAAGTTGCCAACACTCACCGTATAACTCTGCAACTTGAATAGTAACTGTCAAGCTGAATTGAAACAAATAAATCACTCAAATATTGCCAAGATCTGCTTGGATTAAAACTGTCAAGAATGGAAATATGGTTTGAGGAACAGAAAAGTGGCAAGAGGATTGCAGAGAAATTTCTACTTTCTAATGAGTATGCCCTGTCGCTCCAAATGGCAAGTAATATATAGCCCAGTACTAGAGCCCCTCTTTGAACATTTTATTTTCCCCCTTGAGCATTTGGTTTCCCCTTGTCAAATATTCTATAGTGTTAATCATCTGAAAGTCTATGTTTACTCCCCTTCTACCTATTCCACATTAAGATTTTGAAATGCAAGTAGTCATTAATGAAGCATACACATGCTTATATACCCATGAGTACTATGCATAAAATATTGTATAAAATGTTAACACCACTGAAATCAATGCAAGTCTTTATAAATGAATGTACAGCATTTTTGCTCACAACTGTTTTCCACAAATAATGAATTCTTTGCATGCCATTTTCTTTTGAGGTAACTTCCTGCATCTGTTTCGGTCCATATGTACATATTGAATTCTTGCTGATGACTAGGGTTGCCAACTCCAAGTCAGAAAATTCCTGGAGATTTGGAGTGGAGCCTGGAGAGGTCAGATTTTAGAGAGGGTTGGAGCCTCAGAGCTGCCATTTCCTCCATTGGGACTGATGTAGTCTGGATGTCAGTTGTCATTCTGGGAGATATGCAGCCCCCTCCCCCCAGGTTGACAACCTTAATGAGGACCCATGGCTAACAGGTATATATACATGTTGGAACAGACACATGCTACTCCTTCAAATGTAACAGCGTATATCAAGTGCTCATTCTTTGCCTGCAAGAAGTAAAGTGGCCATGAAGGTAAATTCTCACGTGACACCAAAAAAGCCCTAGAAGGCTTCCTTTTGCACTTTGTGACATGAATTAATTCCTTAATGTGATAGATAAAGTGGAAGAGAGATGTTACAAAAATATAAAATACATTCTGATCAATATAGATGTATAAGTTAGCAGTGTAATTAATTTGGCTGCCTAGCATTTATTTATTTAATTAATTTACTTTAGCTTTTTATTCCACCCTCTTCACAAGTGGACTCATTTTATTTTCTATATCACATAAAAAATGATGTATTCCTAAACTTGCTGCCTTTTATGGACTCCTGTATCTTTAAGAGCTATATATCACATGCTGAACCTTTTCTCAAAAAAGAGGAGCAGTGTTGTATTTCTTCCTGCTATGTGGTTGTTAAAGGCACAAGCCCATAAAATGGTGGCAATCCTACGTACAGCTTATGCCTTAAGAAGGCTGTGTACTTAAAGATCTTGAGGATGATGTTACTACTTATTTATATCATTTTATAGTCATTTACATGTTTTGACTTCTCCAAAATCTGGATAAGTCATTTGATGAGGGTACTGAATTCCTGGTTTCTAGTTCCTCTTATAGAAACACACCATAGGCTTACAGGTCCCACTGACCCCCAAAAAAGTTTACAAACAGTAGTGTTGATACATCCTTAGTTTGCTCAAACTGCGTCAAACAGGACTCTGAAGAGATAGCATAAGAAAACTAACTAAATAAAATGTTTTTACAAGCATTCATTAAGACTCGAAGTATGTGTTTGTGTGTGCTGCTCACCAATCAGTTTTAAACTCTTCACTATTTTAGTTTGCATCCTGAAATAGGCTTATGTAGTTTCCTTATTGCTGGTGTGGCTGCTCAAAAGCATATTTCAATGTTCAGTCTTCTTGTTGTTGCAATCATTAACCAGTGGAACTAGTGCTCATCAGTAATCATTATGGCTTTCAAGTGTTGACATAATGCTTTGACAGCCATATACCACACGTAATGCTTATTGGTAAACAGTAGTTCCACTGGTTAATAATAACTGGAAGAAGATTGAAAATTGAAATATGCTTTTGTCAACCCAAAACATACATAGAAATTTGCCAACCTTGTGCTGCTATCAATGTGTGGATGTCTTGTGGCTTTTCAGTCATATACTTTATGTATGTAGGAATACTTTGGAATTGTAAAGCACTGGATAGTAAAAATTTTGGACTTTTGAACAATAACAAACTAAGAGGAACGGATCCTTCATGACAGTGCACAGACCAGCTTATGCAGGACCCTAAAACAATCAATTACCAATAGTATTTAACCATGCTTGACATTGGGAGGTATGTCAAGTATGCCAAAGCGGTCGCCATCACCTTCCCCCGCCTGAATACGGCCAGCTGTTTCTTGGGAGGGAGGGAGCCCCCTTCACTGCACGAGGAGTTGCCAGGTCCACAGGCTCGAAGGCGCGGCAAAGCAGCCCTGCGCAAGGCGCCTCTTCCAAGCCCCTGCCGCCTCCCGGCCCAGCCGCCGCCTGCTGCTCCTCCCCCCCCCCAGGGCCCAGCGGAGCATCCCAGCAGTAGGCCCGGGTGGGCGCCCCAGCAGCAGCAGGCCGCACAAGGCCCTCCTCTTCCTCCGGGCCGCCGGGCACCTTTGCGCGCCCGGTCGGAAAAGCAGCAGCAGCAGGGGCTGCATCGTCCCGTCACCCCCGCGGCCCTGCTCGGCCTCTCCCTGCCTGCCTGCAAGCAGTGAGTAGCGGGGCGGCGCAGACAGAGCGTGTGAAAAGGTGGAGGGTGTGAAAAGGAGGGTGTGACACACAGAGCGTGTGACAAGGAGGGTGGAGGCAGGCCAGGAGCGTGGTGAGCCGCGAGTCTGGGTCCTAGAAAGACCCAGATTCGCGGCTCACCACGCTCCTGGCCTGCCTCCAGCCTCCCCTTCTCTGATTTTACCTCAGAGGTGGAGTGGAGCGGGCGATGCCGCTGCGCTGCCGTCTCTTCTCCGTAGCTGCTCCTCCGAGATGGGCTCAGGCTGCGCCCATCTCGGAGCAGCAGCTACGGAGAAGAGGCGGCAGCAGTGTCGCCCGCTCCGAGAAGGGGGGGCTCGCCACACTCCTTGGCGCCGTTTCCCCCCTCCCCCGCTTCCATTTTTTGGGGGAGCGGGGGAAGAGGCTGGAAATCCTGGGGTCCCCCACCAGGGCGGGAGGGTTGGGAAGCCTAATTAACTCCTATATCTGTGTGTTCATATAGCCACATGACAACAAACTCCATTGTTGAGGAACTTATATGTCATTCATTAATCCTACAAGAAGTTTCCATTATTTGAGTGCAATTTATACTGGGCTGCATTTTAAGGCCACTTATTTATTTTTAAGTATTTCCATTCTCAGGTTCACTGCAGAGTATTTCAAACTGATATTTATTTAAAAATTCCCATCATAATTATTTTATTACTTGCCCTTAAATATTCTCTGGTTTAGCAGCATTGGGAATTTCAACAAGTGATAACAAGGAAGGTAGAACAGTGGGATTAATTGAGGTTTCACAGTACTTTCAGTGCAAGTTGAAATAATGAAGTATTATTTGTAATCTGACTGGCAGGGCCTCAACTACTCTTCTGTAAACCAATTATCTTCTTACTGGCTTGAACTTCTTGCAGATAAATGATCACTATTACTAGCATAATCTGTGAACAATTAATAATAAATGTTCAGAAACTGTACAGCTTTTCCCATCTCTTTTAATTTGTTGCTTGGTGTTATCACTGTCTTGAAAACTGGAAAACTGAAGAATGAAAGATTATGCCCTATGACTTGCTCCAAAAGTCACTTTCAAACCAGATCTATAATTAAGGATGAGATGAATTTATGTTCGAATATCAGTTGATGGATGGAAAATACGGGAGAGACCTGGGTTCCATGTCCTACTGGTAGGCCTTCTGGGACATCTGGTTGGCACAGTGAGAAACTAAATGCTGGTCTGATAGATCACTGATTTGACCCAGCAGAGCTATTCCTATATTTTCAAGGTCAAGCTTCTTAGAAGACTATGTATGAGTGTTAAGTGCCATCAAATCACTTCCAGTTTATGTTGGCCCTATGAAATAATGTCCTCCAAAATGCCCTGTCATTAATCCCCTTGCTTAGGTCTTGCAAACTGAGGGTTATGACTTCCTTGATGAGTCATAGAATCATAGAGTTGGAAGGGATCTCCAGGCAAGGCCAGCTCGCCCACTAGGCAAACTAGGCAGTTGCCTAGGGTGCCAAGAGGGTAGGGGTGCCAAATTGGGCTCCTCACTCCCCCTCCTGGTTTCCCAGGCAAACACTTAGTTTGCCTGCCCCCCACAGCTACCGCCACCTGCTGCCACTGCTTGTCCCTCCATTCCCTTCCCTTCGCCTCCCCCCTGTGGCTCTGCGCCCCCACGCCTCACCCCTCCCTGGTGCGCCTCCTCCTCCCTCCCTTTGGACCCTTTCCCACCCCGGCGTGTCAATTTCAACACTGGAACTGGCTCGAGTGCTGCGTTCTGGCTCTCTAAAGAGCCTCCTCCTTGGCCAAACACTCGAATTGCAGGTAAAACCGCACTACAGGGCCAGGGTGCACTCACCATCTCTCAGGAACAGCATCCTGAAAGGGTGACCCCTGCTGCCTCCTCTCCCATCCAGGAAGTGGGGAGGGGAGAAGTCAGTGGCAGCAGGGGTTGCCCTTTCAGGATGCTGTTCCTGAGAGACAGTGAGTGAGCCTCAACACCGCGGTGTGGTTTTACTCGTTATTTGAGTGTTTGGCTGGGGAGGGGGGGCTTTAGAGAGCCAGAACGTGGCACTAGAGCCGGTTCCAGTGTTGAAATTGACACGCCAGTGTGGGGAATGATCTGAAGGGAGGGAGGAGGAAAAGGCACGCCGGGGAGGGGGGGCACAGAGGTGCGGGGGCTCTTGGGGGGGGTGCCAGGCAGTGAGTCTGCCTAGGGTGCCATGGGGCATCGGGTCGCCCCTGTCCCAAGGGTCATCTAGTTCAATCCCCTGCACAATGCAGCAAAGGCACAAATACCTCCCCCTAAATTCACATTGTTCATTGTTGTCAGATGGTCATCTAGCCTCCGTTTAAAAACCTCCAAGGAAGGAGAGCCCACCACCTCCTGAAAAAGCCTGTTCTACTGAGGAACCACTCTAATGATCAGGGAGTTCTTCCTAATGTTGAGCCAAAAACTCTTTTGATTTAATTTCAGCCCATTGGTTCTGGTCCAACCTTCTGGGGCAGCAGAAAAAAAATCTGCACCATCCTCTATATGACAGTCTTAACAAGTACTTTAAGATGGTGATCATATCACCTCTCAGTCTATCTCATGTTGGGTCTTCCTCTTTTCTTGTTTCTTGATTATTATCTTTTCCAGTAACTCTTGTCTTCTCTTAGCAGACTGTACAGTTCTCAATTTTCTAAGCATAGTAGCTTTAGAGAGTGCTAACAGCGACAGCTGCATTTTAAATTGTTAGTTGATTATAAAGCTTTAGCTCTTCTAGTCCAGGGACAAAAAGCCCTATTTTTCAGTCATCTTAGAACTTCCTCAGGCTAATACTGATTTAATTTTACCTTTCCAAAAGGCCTATATAAACTTTCTGTCTTACAAAAGACTCACTTTTGAATGTGACAACTGATAAAGGATCCCTTTTTGCTCCTCTGCCAACTTGCCAGCCCTGGTTCACTCTCATTTGTTTTGTTTGTGATAATCAAAACGCAGTTGTTATCACTGACATATCTGGACTAAGTGAAGTGTTATGCGTTCTAATACCCAAATTTAGGGCTGATTTATGAGGATCCCCCACATGTCAACAAATATGCTGTGGGAGTTCCATGCTCAGAACTTAATTCCCATGGAGGTAAAGGCCTGATTTACCTGCATGGCCTGCATGGAAAAGAGGCTTAAGCCTCCCCTACCTCCCCAGGAGCCATTTTCCCAACCTGTAATAGATTCTGTCTTGGGTGCTTGGGAACCCTCATTGGGGAAACTTGCATGTACTGGTGGGCTACATATAAATTTCCACAACAGGATGAACAGTGAAACTTTATCTATGGATTAATCAATATGCACTCCAGCCACTAGCAATGTTCCCTCTAAACTTTAGTGCCTTGTGAGCAAAAATTCTACTCTGTGAGCTACTGGAATTAAAGTTGTGAGGTACTGGCATATAAATTGTAAGCTATGCATTAATTATTATGCTCTGAGGTCATCCTTCCTGAGCTAATACAAAAATGTGTGAGCTGGAGGCTAAAATCTTTGAGCTAGCTCACGCTAACTCAGCTTATAGGGAGCACTGGCCACTAGGTAATACTGCACGTGGCTTCTATTAACTGTATGCTAAATATATTACTTAAAATTAATCTCCAGCATTGGCAACAAAAACTGCCACATTATTTCTTTCTTCCAATTTCTGTGTCATAAGGCATCTCTGTGTTCTGGTTAGTTCAAGAGGCAGACCTGAATCATTACTGGCTTTTATATTTTCAAAGGAAGAGTTACCATGCTTCTCTGTCCCCACTGTTGCTTGAGACTCTTTTTTTTTTTACCTAGCATGACCTAATTAAGGTTCAAATCCTATGCATACTTGCTTGCCAGACAGTTGTAATAAAGGTATTACCCAACTGTGTGGCTTTTGTATTTCTTCTAATAAACTAACAAGACTGCCTGCAATTTTCTTCTCAAGAAACAGTTTTCTTACAGGCAGCAAACTAGTGCTGAAAAAGAAGAGAAATAGGACTGACAGTACAAAGCCAATTGTTTCTTCTAACATAGTTGAAGAGAAATTCCCCTTTGGATGTCTGCTAGCTATAGTAGAAATCAAAAAGCTGACAGTCTGGAGTTGCTTCAAACATCTCAGTTGGCTGTGGCTTTGTCTACGCATGTGCACTCTCTGCACAGGTGCATGTACAGTCATCCCATGTAACAATCCACTCACACTGTTTCCATATAGATTCCATATAGAAAACTCATAATGTTTAAAATAGCTCCATTATAGTGTAGTTTACAGATGTAAAAACATCCACAGTAAATAAGTTGTAATTTTACAAGCAGTTAGTCTTTAACTGTTGCTATAGGGGTCCTTTGAAGCATCTTTCTACTGACATGATTTAACAACTACGGGATACAGCACACTGATGGTTTCATGGACCTCAGCTAAGGTAGCCCAGTGTAGATAACAATAAATTAAAAGGTTGCTGATCTTCCTTTTAGCCACTTTGGTACATTTTTACTCCTCTACCACAATCCAGACCCTTCCTGGTCCGACAGCACTTGAGGCTGGTAGGGCTGGGGTGGGGCTACCTGTGCTCCCTCATGAAGGAGGAAGAGCCAGGACAATTCCATGCCTATCTGGGTACTGGTGCGGGGATGGAGCCAAGGGCCCTTATTAGGCCAATGAAAAGATCATGCTATTCAGAACAAACATACAAAAAGTATATTACAGTGTAGAACAGTAAAACAATATAAAGTACAGTCCATGAATGGTGAAAAACTGTTTCAGTCCAAAAACAGGTACTCTACAGATGTAGTCCCATAGAGAGTGCTTTTCACCTTCTTTCTTCCACTAGCCAATGGGACTTCTCTTGAACAAGAGACAAGCTTCCAAATAGGAGAGAAGGATTCCTGAGCCTGACTTGCTATTTGAATATAAGCAGTTTCATGTCTTCCTCAAAAGCTCCGTCCTTTCTCAATTAGTGTCTCTCTTAGGATAATTTGCAGCAGGATCAGGATGGCTCACCCAATTCATGGCAAGGAGGGATCCAAGGCTAACCACTGGCATGACCTGTTCCACCTTGTTGTTAATCTTGCTGCTTATGGTCTGTAAAAAGTTAATAAAGTGGCCCTATATTCATTCCAACCCAATGTGTCTGATTTATTCTTCTGAGGGAGGGGGGGGTCATACATAAGAAGACTCTCTTTTAGAAGGAGTCTCAGAGCAGCTTTTAATTGCCTTCCCTTCTTCTCCCCACAACAGACATTCTGTGAGGTAGGTGGGGCTGAGAGAGCTCTGAGAGAACAGCTCTGACAGATCTGTGACTAACTCAAGGTCACCCAGCTGGCTTCATGTGGAAGAGTGGGAACCAAACCTGGTTCTCCAGATTAGAGTCACCACTCCTAACCACTACACCAAACTGGCTATCTTTTAGCACCTGTATCCAGGACTGATCAAAACAAACAGGGCCTTATTTTGTTATCCTATTGATATTTTTAAAGTCTCTGTCAACTATCTTCTGGTCACCTCTGTGAATTTTATTTACATTTATACAGCACCATTAATGTACATGGTGCTTTAGAGATCACAAGGAGACAGGTCTCTGCTTTGAGAAACTACCAACCTAACATTTGTTAAGAGGCAGTGCAGTGAAGAGGAATGAAGAAGGATATATGTTCATTAATGTTACACATACTCAGGCTTAATTCCAATAAGGAAGCAAGACTCTAGTGCTGTTATTGGAAAAGGTAGATTTGGAAGAAAGATTTGAAAGAAAGTCCTTTTGTTTTTGTTTGTTGTTTTGTTGTCTTGCATCCCCATATCTGACAGAGCTCTGGCCTGCAATGCTTGCTAAAATTAATCCAAGCTGGAATTATAAAATTTAATAAAATAAACAAATAAATAAAATGTGCCAGTCAGTTATTTGGTATACCTGTTACTTATGTCTATGTATTTACCCAAGGTTGCCCAATCTAAAAGAAGTTTAGATATGGATTTACTATGAAACTCAGGATGACTTCTCCACATTTATGCCTCATGGTCTTGGATAAACAAAGAAACTTAGCTGAGTGTCTCAGACATTTATTAATTTAATTGCACAAAATTATGCCCCACCTTTCCAAGAGCCCAAGAGAGCTTAACATCAAGTAAAAAGCAACAATAATCTATTCAAATGGCTAGAGAAATGGACTTGTAGTGAAAATCCTCATCCATTAATGCCTTCAGAAGATGACTGTTTGGATTCAATTCATAAACCCATAAAAGTTCATTCAGCCAGGATATTGCAGTTGAACATATTAATGCTACTGTATTGATGCTCACTTTTGTTCTTTAGGAGGCAGCTAGAGATGGTTTATTTAGGACAGCATTTGGTTAAGTTTACTTTCAATCCTGAGTAGTGAATTTTGGCTTTAATTTTTTAAACATATTCTATGTATCATATCTATGTTGTAAGCTGCCTTGAGCTCTGTAAGGAAAAAAAGCGGTTAATAAATATTTCCAATAAATAAATATATTAACTTCCCCACAAAGATTATGACTGATTTCTCATTAGTGTTGCTCCACCCCTAGGCTTCTGTTTCCCCCAGCACAGGCGATCAATTTCCCACCAGTTGCTCTGAGGGAACATTTTGATGCGGGGCTCCCTCCAGCTCTCCACACACTTTTGTGATGCTGTCTTTTAAGGATTATGATGCTGTGTGAGGAATTGGAAGGAGCCCTACCTCAAAATGCGCCCATGGAGCAACTAGTGGTTGATCACTTGTGGCGGGGGAAAACAGAAGCCTGGGGGGGGGGGGGCAACATTAGTGAGAAATTGGTCTATATGTCTTTTTAATAGCACCAAAATCTTCTTGCACTGAGGTGTGAAAGCAGAGTCTGAATTCTCATGCCACTGGTATAAAATGATCATAAAAGCTAAGTGAATCTTTTTTATACATCTTCTTCAGACATACACTGTTTGGACTAAGAGCATTTGATTTGGGTTAGGCATGGTTTCATGACCAATGATCCAGCCTGCTTCTTACGGCTTTGTCTCCTATGCATAGCCTACTTCATACTACCTTTTTGGGGCCACAAGCATTGTAAGCCAAAATGCCCTCAAAACGAGGTTGGGGAATTGTCAGGTGGGCACCTGGCTTAATCAGGATCTTTTATCTATGTATACAGGATCCACGTCCAGAAATTAATGCTTAGATTTATCAAGGACTCTAATTAAATAAAACAATTAAAATTTATTCCAGAAAAATATAGGCATACATACAAGGCAATGTGCTCATGAAGCATACATACAGTCCTAGGAAAAATAGAGAGAGATATAGAGACAACACATGGATAGACAAACAGGGTGATAATTACTGATCGTAGTCTTCAAGGAAGGCTCCAATGGCAATGAAAGAGGACGGGGGAAATGGGACCCTCAACTGTGGCCAGAATCGGGGATGGATCTAGACAGCGGAACTGGGGCACTGCTAGATGCACACATGTGGGGAGCTGTGTCACAGGTTATAAAGACTCCCTTGAGCCCTTAGGGGATGGGAAGTACAGGGGTGGAAAAAGGGGAGGCTCTATAGTGACCATAAGGGCTGGACTTCTGCAGTAGCCAATAGCAAGTTAATTGGTGGCACCTAATTGGGTGCCCATAACTGACCAATGAACAAGCTTGGGCCCTGGTTACCTGATTGGACTTCCACGTAGCAATGGGCCAGGATGGGAGGCTCCAGGATGACCGTTAAGGGAAAGAATGGGGGAAATTACTGGGTGGAGGTGTGCTTGAGTTTACCAAACTTATCTAAAAAGGTGATAATAGATGGCCAAATTGCTACCTAAGGTAACACCCGGTTTACACAAAGGAACTTGGCTCACTGAAGATGGTCTTCCTCTTCTTCAGTCTTCTCTTGGCACCAGTCTTTGTCTTGAGTTCCGTTAGACAAAGGCTTAGGTGGTCTGGCAGGATCCATGCCTAAGCTAAGCTTGATTGCCTTATGCAGAAGTTGAAGCAGCTGTTGGATACATGAGTCTCTTGCTTTGCTGTAATGGAGTCAGGTAAACAAGATGGATTCTGTTGGTGTTAGCCTTTGCTTCATGGAAACAAGCTGGAAACTGTTTGCCTGTACAGTTCATGGCGGCGTGGCTTCTTCCACTGCAACAGCCGAGACTGGGCACACAAGGAGCAGCTGGAAGCTCATCTCTAGTTCTGGCTAACACCCATCCAGAGATGTAGAATGCTGCTGCAAAGCTGAGGCTTATAGTATCCACATAAGCCTTAGAAACCATGGGCAAAGTCCACTTCTTAGAGCAGATGTGTGTGAGTCAGAACTCCAGGCACCCTGGCAACCATACTGGTGATCATGATGTCCATGAGTATGAAAAGTAGGGGGCTTTTTCTTACAGCATTGTTGATTTACCAATCTACCACCACTTTAAACAATCTTTATTTTTCTGTCTGCAAGGTATATTATATAATGGTAGCTGTGATTGAGCAGAAGAGGCCTGCTGTGTTAGACTTACCTCCTAGGAGACTGCTGTTAGTTTTCAAGAACAGGATAATCAATCTGGTATATTTTCTTGTTTCACTAAGATAAAATCCTAACAACTATCCCATTATTTCAAATATCACAAGTGTAGCATGATCAGGTCAGATCATTAGCCCATCTACTTCAGCTTGTTTTCCTGCGCACTGGCCCATCATAGCTGAGATCAGAATACTTATTATTCTGTTTGATCAGTTTCAAACTGGGATTAGGCACACTGTGAAGTTTGTCATGAACATGATCAGCAGCCAAACATGCCTTCCTTGACTCCATCAATGGCACATGAGGCAAGCTCCCAGCTGGATTGCATCAATGGTTGCTGCTGAGGTTTGTCTCAAGCAGCCTTGTGCCTGCAGGGTAGCTGCTTATTCTATAGGCCCAGATAATTGCAGTGTCCAGTTTCTTTTGCTCAGAATAAGAACTAGATTTTCTTGATTGATTCTAAAGACACATATCTCCTCCTCCTGGACTCATGATTGTTATTAAAATGATCTTCCTATATTGTAAAGCAGGGAATCACTTTTGTCTCCCCTATGCAGCTGTGTGATCAGATGTATCTTTTAAATCAGCAGTATTAGCTTGTTCGCATCACCTGCATTTTGTGCTTGCACAGTCAGGAGAATTATTCAGAAAAGATTATCTTGATTCACAGGCAGACACTGAAGGCATATAGGTACGTTAGTAATAAGTTTCAGTTCAAAAACATTGAACTGAATTGGAGGAGGCGGCTTAAGAACTGAAGAGCCAGCTGTGGAAAAAAACTCTCTGTGATAAAGCAGCATAATCAGGTCAATGGGCACATTTGAACACCTTGCTGAACAAAATAAGCCCACACCCCCTCCTCCATCTTTAATGGACTGTGCTCACTCTGGACAAGAGTCAGAACTATAGGACTTTAGCTTTTGTGGGCTTATGTTATGGACTTATGCCATCAAATAACACTAACACACTGCTTCTGTGGACATTCAGTGGCAAGAAGAAAGCAGTGGGTATAATAATAGCCCAAATAAGAACTTTGTACTAATGTGCACCCAGATAGCAAGCTTTCCAGCCAAGCCTTGCAGAACTTTAATGGCATTCCTGTCACTAAGCAAAGACAGTGCATAGAGCAGCCACCCTTCAGAAGCCATATTCCTTTTGGCATAAAATGAATTCACTCTATACATGTAGTCATACATGTTTTTAGTCTCTTCTGGATCTTCCTCCAAAAATTCTGCAATTGTTTTTATTATATTCTTTCAAGTCACCTTCCTTTTCAGGTTTTCCTCTCAGATGTATCTGAGTCTCCATCAATTTGCAGTCATGGATTGCCATTTTTTCTTGTATTTTCAACAAGGTGGAATCATGTACTTTCATTCTCCCTTCTACCTCCTGCACCTTCTTAGATGTTTCCTCAGTCTCATTTCTGAGATCCTCAATATCTTTTTCAATCTCTTCTATAATTTCTTTCTTAGAGGCAGTTATCATCTCTTTCATACCTTTCATCATTCTAGCCTCTATTGCCTCTAATTGCTCCTGCATTTTCTCCAGAGAAGTAGCCCTTGTACGGATTTGCTTATGCTCTGACATTTAAAAACACCAAAAATTTTACTCTAACCAATTTAAAATTTGACTATTAGATTCAAAAGATTACAGCTTGCTTTTTCCACCAAGCCTAATTTCACCGTCCTCAGAGCCTCCTAGGCTGAGATATTAATTTTTAAAATTTTTATTACTTTCAAAATGGCGGTAGCAACTTTCTACTTCCCTTTAAAAAAATTATTTTTTCCTTTAAAAGCTTCTAAAATCCATTATTAACAATAATGTTTTCATCACCACCTCAATTGTTTCCAACAATTATTAATGTCCCAAACACCTTAAAATATTATTTTAATTTTGACCTCCTTGCAATGGCCGCCGATGATTCTCTATGGTATTATAATCCTAGAGTAGGCTTTTCATCTAATGCTTCCTGCTTTACTTGCCACCAAATCCCGTTTTCGCTGGTAGAGAGATCTCACGATACTTGACGTACTTCCTGTATATGCTGCAGGTCTGTGACGATGGTGCTGTTTTCTCAAAACTGCAAGTATACCAAACAATAAATTCCTTCTCACTTTTTAGCACTGTCCTTTAAATTTAAAAAGTCCAAATTTCACCTCTTCATCCCTTTTTCTTCTACGCTTTCTAGATTTCCATTTCCCACCTTCTGAATTTATTCTGTTTAACTTTAAATAGTCCCGGAATGAAAGATAGTAATCGGTACCTTTTCTGCAAATTATCCAGATCCACACCGGTCTTGTGTAGCTTTAGATGTTTAGTAATGTCCAAGAAGGTTAGGATTCTGTTGAGCTTATGTCAAATAAATGACTCTGGAAACTTCTGCAGATGATGAAAATGCAACTCTTCTCTGGAGGCCCCTCAAAGCCTAAAAGGAGCCCCCGCCCCCTGGGACTCCCTTTTAGCCAAGGTAAATCTCCTCAAAGTTTTTTGTGCATATCTTGGACTAATCTCTGACTGAGAAAAGTAGGCAGTAGGCATTAATTTCCCTTCCACTACCCCGAACAGAAGTTCCAGCCTGCTCCCTTTATGAGAAGCAGCTCAGCTTGGCATTTTCCTACCCCGGAAGAGATGTGGTCATATGACAAAGGAAATGGTGGGAAAGATCATGAATAAAAATTTTGAAAAGACATTGATAGTGGGAGGTAGTAGAGTAAGAATCATGAAGGAGTTACCAAGGCAAGTGATAAATGACAGAAGAACATACAAAAAACTGACAGAGAAATTATGGGAAAATGAAATGAGGTATAGATGGATAATACCTGAAGGTTTGAGCTTTGAACTTCAGGGGAAAAGAATTACAATTACAAATGAACAGGAACTGCATAGATTTTATGAAGAACATAAAGAATTTGCACCATGATGGATTACAAATTATTATCTTGGAATGTAAATGGACTAAATTCACCACAAAAAAGAAGGGCAACATTTCATTGGATTAAAAAGCAAAATTGTAATATAGTTTGTCTACAAGAAGTACACATAAAACAGAAGGATTATAAATTTTTATGGAATAAACTATTGGGATTAGAATTTTATTCCCTGGCTGAGCAGAAGAAAAGGGGAATAATCTTCTATGTTAAACAGGAATTGGATCAGAAATTAGTACTTAAAGATAAAAATGGAAGATTTGTAGCAGTAGAAATAAACTTGAATGGGAAAAAAACGTTGTTATTGGGATTGTACGCGTCAAACGGAGCGAAGGATGTATTTTTTAAGGATGTTACACAACAACTTGATGAATTGACATATGATCAAGTTTTGATAATGGGGGACTTTAATGGAACAATTCAGAATGCATTGGATAGATCTGGACAAAAAAAATAATAAAGAAGAAAAATTGCCAAAATCTTTTTTTTTAATTGGTTAAACAAGAAAATCTGGAAGATATATGGAGGAAATTTAATCCTGAAGTACAGGACTATACCTTCTTTTCAGAGAGACATCATTCTTTTTCTAGAATTGACATGTTGTGGGGCACTAAAAATTTGGGCCGTATAAGAAAGAAAATCGAGATTTTGCCTAAAATAGGAGCTGATCATAACCCAATAATGTGGATTACAAAATCGTTGAAAAAATCAAGGAGATGGAGATTAAATGAAGATTTACTACAGAATAAAGAAATAGTGACATCTCTAGAAAACGAAACCAAAGCTTTCTTCCATATAAACGACAGAGAAGATATTGAATTCCAGATGGTGTGGGATGCCTATAAAGCAGTAATGAGAGGAATATTGATAACACTGAACAATAAAGATAAGAGGGCAAAAGATAAACAGATGTTGGACATTGAAAATGAAATAAAGAAAAAAGAAGGTGAATTAAGGAAAGGCCAGGGAAAAAGAAAATTATGAGGGAGATTACAATATTGCAAACACAAATGAGACATTAGGGTTTGTAGAATCTTTCGGGCTCAAGTGCTGTGTTCTACTGGAGAAAGTTTTCCTTCCAGACGTTTCGTTCTCAGCTGCGGAGAACATCCTCAGTGGCATTGCAGCCGGAGCAGGCGCTCTGACCTTCTTGGCTGCTCAATGCACAACAGCCAAGAAGGTCAGAGCGCCTGCTCTGGCTGCAATGCCACTGAGAATGTTCTCCGCAGCTGAGAACGAAATGTCTGGAAGGAAAACTTTCTCCAGTAGAACACAGCACTTGAGCCCGAAAGATTCTACAAACCCTAGTGATGTTACCAGCCATGAAAACCTGAAATCTTTGACAAACAGGCATTTGCAGTTTGATTGGAAAAGGGCTGCCACCAGGACATCCACAGAGTGCTGGCGATCATAGTCGGAAAGTCAATACCGCCTATATTGGATTGAAACAGCACTAGAATGTTTTTAAAATTGATAAGTAAATTATGGTTTTATATGTTTTATTGAATTGAATTGTTTTTAAGATGTTGTAAGCCGCCCTGAGTCTGCTTGCGGAGAGGGCGGGATATAAATGTGAAGTAATAAATAAATAAATAAATGAGACATTTGTTAAATAAAGAACTGGAATGGAATTTGAAAAAATTACATCAAAAGTCTTTTGAGGGAGCAAATAAACCTGGAAAGTACCTGGCCTGGCAATTGAAAAAAAAGAGAGAAAGTAAAATTATTACTAAGATTGTGGCTGATGGAAGAGAGATGGTGGATCAAGAAGGAATAAAAAGAGAATTTTTTAAATATTATGCTAAACTATTTAAGGGTGTTAAAATAAAGAAAGAAAAGATGGAACTATATTTACAAAATATTAAAATAGCACCCTTAACAGAAAATATGAAAAAAGTTTTGAATGCGCCAATTGAAAGAATAGAGATTGAAGCTGCGATCAATGCAATGAAAATTGGAAAGGCACCTGGGCCAGCTGGATATACAGCTAAGTTCTTTAAAACCTTTAAAGAGGAATTAATACCGAAACTCTAAAATTGATGAACATGATAAGATTAAAAGGTAAAATACCAAATACATGGAAGGAAGCAGTGATTTCGTTAATTCCAAAAGAAGATAGAGATGTCACGAATATAAAAAATTATAGACCGATTTCATTTTTGAATAATGACTATAAAATATACACAAGAATACTGACAGAACGACTTAAGCAATATTTGATAAACTTTATAAAGGAAGATCAAGCGGGGGTTTCTCCCCAAAAGACAGATAAGAGACAATATAAGGACTGTTGTAAATGTAGAATATTACGAAAGACATCCAGAAAAGGAAGTAGCATTATTCTTTGCGGATGCAGAGAAAGCATTTGATAATCTAAACTGGGACTTTATGTTTGCAGTTATGGAGAAAATGGAGTTGGGAGAAGACTTTATAAGGATGATAAAAGCAATATATACTGAACAACGTGCAAGGCTATGTATAAATGCAAACCTTACAGAAGAGATGATAATTAGAAAAAGGTACAAGACAAGTGTGTCCGCTCTCTCCACTGTTGTTTATAATGACACTTCAAATTTTGCTGATGCAAATTCAAGAAGACAAAGAAATAGAAAGATTAAAAATAAAAGGATTTACTTATAAATATAGAGCATTTGCAGATGATATAATGTTTATAAATGAAAATCCCACTCAAGTAACACCCTTGCTGTTAGCTAAAATACAAGAATATGGAGAACTGGCAGAATTTTATATAAATAAAGAAAAATCAAAAATTTACCTCGAAGGTAAAATATTTGGGTGTGGAGATAACAATGAAGAATATTGATTTGTTTAAAATAATTATGAGAAACTATGGCGTAAAATGGATGAAGACATGATAAAATGGAATAAACTTAATTTGTCATTGCTGGGAAGAATAGCTGCAATTAAAATGAGCATTTTACCAAGAATAATGTATTTATTTCAAACTATTCCAATTGTGAAGGACAGCAAACAATTTAACAGATGGAGGAAGATCTCAGAATTTGTGTGGGCTGGGAAGAAACCAAGGATCAAAATGAAAATTTTAACAGATGCAAAAGAAAGAGAAGGATTCCAGTTACCAGATTTAAAACTATATCATGAAGCAGTCTGCTTATTGTGGATAAAAGAATGGGTGATGCTATTAAACAGAAAACTTTTGGCGTTGGAAGGTCATGGAAATAAATTCGGCTGGCACGCTTATATGTACTATGGGAAAAAAAGATGGATGGTTTTTTCTCTCACCATTATATAAGAAATAATTTGTTGAATCCTGTCATGCAGATCATCCCCATTGTGTTTGCTCGGGTGTTACAATGAGGTAGCAATTTGACTCAGTTCCCCATCTATGTTTCTTTGTTTAGGCTAGGTAGTCCCATTATGTCCCATTAACCTAGTCAACCTCCTGGGAACCTGCCCCTTTTGGTGATGTCAAGGAGGCATGTAAGAAGTGTCATATAGCATCACAGGTCATCTGACCTACATGTCACAGACCACCTGAGATCATCTCCTGAGGGCACCAATTTGACTATATCAAGGCCAGAACATGGCCATTCAGGTATGTCTTGTCTTACACTTAGCCCCAAACTCTGTTTTGGGCCCTTTCATACTCGGCCCTCCCCTTATGTTTTCACTACTGGACCATTTCTTCTACAGCCTTTAAGATTGGTAAAGTATTGCCCTGTCTGTGTTTTTACCTTTGTGTTTCCCCATCCAATTATTCATCTCTATATTTCTCAGCAACTATATGTTTGATTTTTCTAATACCCAATTTTAGTTTATCATCTCCTCATTATTTGGTTTGGGCATTCGGGAAGAACCACTCTGGTGTAAAAAGTTGTTGACCCCACTAAATTAGCCATTTTTGCCCACTTAAATATATTCCCCTACCTCATTTGAGGGCAATTTGGTTTACAGCAGTTAGTTCCCTGCTTACAACATGGGCCAAGCCATTGGGCACTCAAGTATTCATAGCTGGAACCCAATGATTTATAGACCCATTCAATGGCTAGATTTTCCCAATAGACATTTGACCTTTTTTTATTTGGAAGTCAAATTACAATGCTGTATCAAAAGCATTTTTGAAAATCTTAGTGTCAAAAGTGATTTCTTGCACAGTATGGGGGAGGGAAGAGAGGCTGTTTGTTAAGTACAAGTACAAAGTTCTCTTGAGCATGCAGAACTAATTTGGAGTCATCTCAATTGGCCTTTCAGACCAAACTAAAGTTTTTTAATGGAAGGCTTTCCAACTAGATTCATATTGGTGACATTTGTTGACCATATTTATGTGCTTTGTTTCTTTTAGATATTTTAAATAATTTTATTTGAATGGTTTTATATTTTGACTTGTCAGTTTCTTCATTTGTCAGTATTTTTAAGGTGGCTTAAAAACATGCTAAAAATGTTATTTGAATCCTGACTCAGGTTCCTCCAGATATTGTTTCTTGTCAATCAAATAGGCCAGAAATAAATCCACTTTCATACATTTGTGGTATTTCAAATACTAAAGAAACAATGCTAAGATTAGATTAGCATAATGTTTAGTGGTAAATGTCAAATTCATCATATATGCTGACAAAAATGAGCAAATATGTAAAGGCAATTGAGCAAATCAGTTTATATTTTATATATAGTAATGTTTTAAAAGACCAAATAGGTAAAGCCCTAAAAAAAGAACATTTTATTTGTTTACACTTATGCAGAATGTCCACAATTTTTGTGTGTGTGTGCCATGATACTTGCTTTTTGGACCTCAGTATTTATAATTATTATTATTCTGAATGTGAATTTCTTGAAAATTAAATCAGATGTCATTAAAAAAATGTATGAATAATTGCTGGTCGTATATGTTAGAATTCTCAGGAATGAATACAGGACTCTGCTTTTTACAAATCAAAACATATACAGCTTATCAAATCAAATCAAATCAAATCAAATTTTATTCTTATATCCCGCCCTCCCCCACCAGAAGGTTTATTTCACAAATGAAAAAAACCCACTGAATTTGTTTTTTTAAAGCACTGACATATTTTGTATACAAGAATGACTTGAAAGCAATTCTCAAAATGTTACACAGGATAAGAACTTTGGTATACAGATATGATAGGAAGTAGTGTCACCTAGCCACTATATTTCACTTCAGAAAGGGAGATTTTTTTAAAAAAGTATTTACTCTTGAAATTTCTTTCCTTGGTAGATTCTGAAAAAATTAAGACTATGTCTCTCTCTTTCTCCCTATATAGCACTCTTGGAAGTCATGGATAATTCTATTTATATGAGTGCTGGGAACACTGAACAAAATGAGTAATGGAGTTTCAGAAGCAAACATAGTCAGCCATATGAATAACTGACCTTACAATTCAAGTACAAGATATTACATTTCTATCCTATCTTTCTCCATTGAAATCAGGTGGCATATAGAGGGTTCCTAGAGGCCTCCTGTCCTGTCCCAAATTAGCTTAGTTTCACATAACATTGTTGCAACCATACCCTTAAGCAAACCTCCTGATGGCACTTGGGTTTTTTGGCCACTACGTGACACAGAGTGTTGGACTGGATGGGCCATTGGCCTGATCAAACATGGCTTCTCTTATGTTCTTATGTAGGCCTAATTCCAGGAGTTACAGGTTATACCTATGTAACCACAGCATCATATTGATCTCGGCTCACCAAATCCAGTTTGGGATATTCCATGGAAATTTGGGGGAGGTACCTGGGGAGGATGGAACTTGGAATGGAAAAGAGAGCTCAGCAGAAATGTGATGCCATAGAGTCTGCCCTCTGAAGTAGCCGTTTTCTCCAAGGAAACTGATCTCTGCACACTAGAAAACAGCTGTGATATTTGGAGAACTCCTAAAGGGTAGTAACTCTAAATGGGTTCTTCACAGCTGGGCTAGGAGAATTTTAAAGGAAATCCATTGTGAGGTAAAGTGAGATTAAATTAAATCATTCAAAAATAGAATCAGATGCCCCATCAATTTAGCCCCCACACATGCACTGGTGATTTATAAGATGTTTGTCCATCTGTTCTTAGCAAGACACATTTCTTTGTCAGTACTTTTTCTACTGCGTCTTCATTATTCCATTTTTTCCCATCCAGAAGGGCAATAACTTTCTGTTCTTCATTATTGCTTTAAACCAGGGATGCCTTTTCTCGTTTTTCACAAAGCTGCTCCAACTTCTATGCAATTCAAATAGAGACAAACCATAAATACTATTTAAGCTACCTTCCCTCATGACAGACTACTAGGATAGCATAAATCTTCAACAGATCCCAGGAGACATCAAAAATTCATTTGTATTTCTCCCCCCTCTTCTGCAGAGATCACTGACTTTCAGCCATCGCTGAAGGAACAATCTGACATTTTATCAGCTCTGGGTTTATTTGTATTGACAAGACAATAAAAATTCTTTTCTATCACTGTCACCTTTAGCTCTTCACTTGACTCTAGAGGAGTTTAATGGAGGCAAGAGGATAATGATGAAAAGGGAAAGAGTACAAATGTAATGGCCTGTGAATCCTGTTTGCCGTTTGTCATCTTTATTGATGAGATAAGTATATGGTGATATATGCATTTATTTTACTGCTTTAGAACAAAAAAAGGGATACTAAAAGCAGTGAACAATTAAAACCCAGTACATTCAAACAAATTAAATATGTTAGAACAATAACAGTACTTAAGCCAAACACTCATTTCCCCCCTCCCCCTTCTGATAACCTCTTTGGTTTTATATTCTAGGGAGAAGGTATGTTTTATGTTGCCAGAAGAAGGAGAACTAAATGTCACATGGTAAGAAATTTGGGGAACAAGTCCTGAAATAGGGGATTAGCATTCTAGCATCAGTGTGGAGTATTTCAAGGTTAAAATATTGGACCTAAAGAGTCCTAGGGAAAAATGCAAAGTCAGTTTTGAACATGAGTGGAGTGTATGAAATTCAGAAACATTAAAAATATAGTTTTGACTAAACAGGGATGCAGTATGCCAAGGGTTGTACAAACATGATATTGTGTAACAAAAATAATGATTTCTTTATTAACAATAAAATATCCTTTTGAATAACTCAGATTTAGCTATTTTGGCATAAGATCATAGTGAAGTTTAGTCTCAGTTTGTTGTTGTGGGAACAGAAAAAGTGAGCAGTAATAAATAGAAAGATCTGTCTCTGTGAAAAAGTACAGCACCAGCTTCTGAACAGCCAGGATTTTGTCTGAAAATCTTAAATAAATATCAGCAAGGCAAATCCAGCTTCAATTTGCCTGGGCTGTAAGGTTAAGGAGAATATTTACTTAATGTAAGCAGCTAATGGTACAGTCCTAAACTGAGTTAGGTCTTTCAAGTCCATTCAGTCAATGCACTGCCATGCATATGACTTTTGGTAAAAAAAAAAAAAAGGCAATTAATCATGGTTTTAATCTGATCTGAAATATTCTATGTTCAGCGGTAACTATTATGGCTAGCATTGCAGGATACTGTTTTGTTTCCATAAAACTGGAACACAGAAATGATAGGAAGATTAATGACTCTGCCTTGCTAATTCATTTGCAGTTTTGGAATTATGCTTTATATAATGTCTCAATGGATTTTTTTAAGGCTATCAAAGATGATTTGATTGCCATTGCTACAGTAATACAAACAGTACTACAGAACCTTCTTCACATGGGCAAAATATCACTTTAAAATATGTAAGTCAATATAAAACTTTAGTTTAAAGAACTAGCTTTATTTTCAAGCACATGATCATAATTCTTATAAATGGCTGCCTGATTATAATGACAGACAGGGTGTTTACTGCTGTTAACTATAACTGGAAACTTCAGTTAGTTCAAAATGCTGCAATCAGTAGACTGGCATGAGATGGTAATGTCACTTTACATTCATTTTACAGTTTTGTTGTCTGTCCACACAATTCGTGGTGTTCAGATCAGATTTAAAGGTCTGCATTCAGAGAAATTTGAAGAGCTCCTTCCCGCATACCTTACAACCTTCAAGTGGAAAACCTGCTCAGGGCAACATCATTGGTGGATACAAAACTGCCATTCACTAGGAGGAGGAGTTTTTTAGAGGCCATTCATTGTGCAATACTCTTCATCAGTGGATTCATTTCATCATAATGCTACCATCACATTATTACTAGAGTGCCAGTACAGTATAATGGTTAGAATGTTAGACCAAAACCTTGGTGCTTTAAATTCCCATTCAGTCACAATGCTTACTGAATGTCTTTGGACCAGTCACTGGCTTTTGTCCTAGCCTACTTCACAGGGCTGCTGTGAGGGACAATGAATGTCAATCTGTGCTCTTTCAAAGATGGATGGGATTACAATTTAAATAATAATAGGGCTTTTTTGGTAGAAAAAGCTCAGCATTAACTCATTTGCATATTAGGTCACACCGCCTGACAGCAAGCCAGGGTTCCTCTGCATTCTTGCTCAAAGAAAGCCCTGATAATAGTAATTAAAAATAAAATCTCATTGCCATGTGATATACTTATGAAAGCAAAACCATCTAGACAGTACATATTTCTAAGAAGTCAGTCACACAATCAGCCTCAAGTCTGCAAAATGAAACTGTACACTTTTGTCTTGGAGTGCCATCAACTCTGTGCATGCTCGGTAGTTATTACTACACTACTTCAAGGCTATGTTTGGTACTATGAAGATATTCTGGGGCTGAGCCAACATCTTCCCTGTTCAAGCTAGATCTGAGGGAATGAGCTGTGGCTTAGTGGTGGAGCATCTGCTTTGCATGTAGACAATCCCAGGTTCAGGTCATATATTGTCTGGGGGAAACTATCAGTTAATGGCAAGTTGCATGGACTTATGTTTGTACATCCTTGTAATTTTGTTCTGCACTTATAGTCACATAGAATCTAAGCAAAGAATGTGCAGTATACATATTTTAAATAAATAAAGAGTTGGTGATGTGCAAGACCTCCACCTAAGACCCTGGAGAGCTGCTGTTAGTCAGACAGTATTGACCCTGATAGGCCAGTGGTCTGACTCAGTATAAGACAGTCTTGAGTATTCTTTGTGTGACTATAAAGATGTGTTGAGGATGTGGAATGGTATAGTGTAACCCAATCTCATCATATTTTGGAAACTAAGCAGGGTTGAACTTGGATAGGAGACCACTAAGGAAGACTTTGCAGAAGAAGACAAGGGAAACCACCTGTGCTTAATCACTTGCACTAAAAACCCTGTAGGGTTCCCTTGTCAGCTGCAACTTAATAGCACTTTATACACAAGCACCAAGTATCAGCTTTGTGTGCATGCCTTGAATATACCTTGAATGAAACTTTGTTGGTCTTAAAGATGCTAATGGACTCAAACTTTGTTCTGCTGCTTCAGACCAACACAGCGCCCACTTGAACACAACAGGAATGTTACCGAAAAGGCAATGAGGAAAAACTGACTCCTACTTTGAGACAAGGATAGCAATTATAATGATACACCAAGCCTCAAAATGCCACTGAAAGACAACAGTGATAAAGACAGATGTATTGGAACTAGAATGAAAGTGTAGTAGAAAGGGTTGTCCTTTGTGGGTCATCTGTACTTTTGACAAATACCCGAGAGGTTCTCCAGCTATACCTTAACAACTTTTACCTAGCTTGGATAGCTTATAAAATATTCCTAACAACATTTAAAGTGTCAGTTATTTCCTGTTCTAATTATAAAAGTCACATACACATTGGATCCCAGATGTGCAACCCTTGTCAAGTGCTGCTTTTTAAATTGTGACCTCTGGTATAATTTGTCTCCAGAGTTTCTCTTTTCATCATAGGAAGAGCTGTTTTTTTCAGATTCAAATCCTCTGAGCAGCCAGTTAGCTCATTTAAATGTTTTATAGGGCTCTATATACTTCCCTTATTGGGACTTCAAATCCATACTATTACTCTGCAGAATCCTTAACACGCAAGGGATATCTTTTCCACCCCTAACATCTGTGCACAAAACACTTTCAGCCAATAAACCATCTAGGCTTTTTATCTAATTTGTTCTTTAGCAGTTTCTGAAAAGAAATGCCATGTAAACATACATATGCACATTTACACAGACAGCCTTGAAAAACCACAGTAAATAAAGTTATCAGGTCATTTTTTTTACAGTGCAAGTAATCTCTCTCAACAGCTTAGTATGTATCCCTTATTACTGTACAAGGGTTGTGCTGCATCAACTAAAATAATTCTTGATTGGTTTGTGGTTAAAAAAGTTTTAATTAGATCCTGTGGGAATCTGAAATACATTTGTCTCATTCAACATTTCTGGAATTATCATTTGTTTACTACAGTGCTTTCATTTAAAAAAAAAAATATGTTATTGGCTTGTATCTCTAAGTGTTTCAATGTCTTTCTCCCATCTTCTTTCTTCTATTATTTGGGTTTATTGGACATCAGTCTGCAGTTACTTCAGCTGCAAAGCAGCATTACAATGAAACAGCCAGAAAAAACACATCCCTCATGGTGAAGTGTTGATCCACATTTGTGTGCCTGCAGAAACACATGTCATATCTCCTTTTGCCTTTAGAGGGCAATGGTAAAAGGTAAAAGAAATGGTAAAAGGTAAAGGTAGTCCCCTGTGTAAGCACCATTCATTACCAACCCATGGGTGATATCAGAGCATGATGTTTTCTTGGCAGACTTTTTGCGGGGTGGTTTGCCATTGCCATGGTTGCTGGCAATAAAAGACCACTATAAAAGAAGATGGCTGAACAAATATAGACAAGTCTCCATCTTACTTATTATGATTATTTTCAAAAGGAGAGGTAACAGTGCTGGGCTTCACATTTATCCACAAGTCCAAAAATCTCTCTCTAATGGATTCATCCTTAAGAAGGCAAGAGAAAAAGAGAGGTGGAAGGGAGAAGAATGCATATTGATTTTCTAAAAGATGTCTGGAATGCTGTTATTTTCCAATTAACGCTCAGCATTAGAAACCAATCCAGTGAAAAGCAACAGCTAAGCAGTCTGCAGTTCTACTTTTGGCACTTTTTAAAAGCATGATTTGTTATTTTTTCTAACTTCTTTGAAAAAATGCAAATCTGGGGATAATGCCAAATTTTAATCTACTATAAACTGAAATAGTTTTGAAATCTTTGACCCATGATTACATCTGTAAAAACTAGCCAGTCTTTCCTGAATGGCTAAATGATGGATGATGTATTGATCCAGAATATGCTGTATTTTAGCATAACACTGGTACTTGGTTGTTTAAAAACATTCTGGATCAAACCAATTGGTCCATTAGTCCAGCACCTTGCCTCACACAAAGGCCAACCAGTTCCTCTGGACAGCCAACAACAGGGTATAGAGGATGAGGCCTCCCCCTGATATTGCCTCTTAGCTCTGAGATTCAGAGGCTTAGTGCATCTGAATGTGGAAGTTTCCCTCAGCCAACATGACTAGTAGCCAATAACAGACTTATTGTCCATGAATCTATCTAATCCACTTTTAAAGCTGTTCATTTCAATGGCCATTACTACATCCTCTGGTAGCAAATTCCACATTTTAATTACTCTCTATGGTAAAGTAGTATTTCCTTTTGTCTGTCCTGAATCTAATGCCCATCAGTTTCATTGGATGCTTTCAAGTTCTAGTATTTTGAGAGAGGGAGAAAAATTTATCTTCGTCAACTCCCTCCACTGTGAGGCATAATTTTATAAACTTCTATAATACCTCCCCCTTAGACATCTCTTTTTTAGTCTATTTCCAAAATTCTATTTAGTATTGATTGAGCAATAGACTTGTGTATGGGAATTTGTTTCATTTCTTTCATTTTTGTTATTTATTCCAAAAGTACTATTTTGTTATTGGACAATTTGTGTAGTTTAGTTTTGTTTTTGTTGCTTTGTTTTAAGAATTCAGTTCAATTATTGGTTTCAGTAGAAGACACACACACCTTTCTTGGGTCTGTATTTTCAGTTTTCCATCCAACTTGGCGAAAATTCAGGAGCATCAAGGAAACCCATGTAGTCTAAATTTAGATAAAAAACCCTCCCCGCTTTTGATGCAACAAAAGGCACTTATGTCTATGGGAAGACTGATAGGCAAGATTGCAAAAAGTCACAGTGAACATTGCAGTCTCTTAGTGTGAATAACAGTAGCACAAGGAAAAGGCAGACTGACAAGGCAAGGACATTTGGTGGCACCAGGAGAGAAAAGTATCTGGGAAGGCAGGCAGGCAGCAGAGAGACCTTGAGGCAGATTTGCTTGGATGGTAGGTAAGGCCTGGAGAACAACAGGGAAACAGACTGAAAGAGAAATGTTGGCAGGGCAAGGCAGGCATTGAGGCAAAAGAGCAAGGCAAATCCAACTTTATATGTTACAAAATTTGAATACCTCACACATGTAACTCTGGTGGTTTACAGCTTGCCATCAATCAAGAAATCTCAGAGCCTCTGTCCCCCTAAGAAACATTGCACTCTCTTTGTGTCTTATTTTAAAATGCTACTTGCCTTGTGAAAGTGAAACCAATAAAAGCAGCGACTGCAATAATGGTAAAAACCAGAACAAAACAAAATATAAACATAGGTTTTGTTCTTATAGGCTGTTCAGATAGGCTGCCCAGATTTGTTTTGTTTTCATAGTTATTACGCAGTTGTATTCAAGGTATTAGCTTTCATGTGCATGTACACTTCCTCAGATACAATGAAATGGAATTTACCAGGCCATACATATAAGGCCGAGGTTGAACAGCAAATTACTATACAATGTAATAAAGATATTTTAACAGATCAAACTGGAATAAGAAGCTAAATTTATACGGTCACTAAGATACGGGCACAAACAGAACCACAAATTGCAATTAGTGCTCAAGATGAATTTATACGATCACTAAGATATGGGCACAAACAGAACCACAAAATGCAATTTGTGCTCAAGATGGGATGAACCAGTTCATTTGTTCACACCATGCCCAAACAGGAAAATGAACCTCCTTTCTTCTTGGTGCTTCATTTGTTCGTCTTTGCAGTTTGGTTTGTCTTTGCATTTTGTTTCCCCAGACAGCCTGGTGCCAATTCAAGCAATTCCTAGGCAATTCTGGGGATGGACTTCTGGAAGCCCTAGAAAAACTCATAGCAGTTGTCCATAACTTGATTGGTAGCTCTGGGTACCAACCACAGAGTTCCCATTTTGCCATATGGGAGCAGACACCCTGACTTCACTACTTTCTCTTTGTACTGCAACACAAAGACAGAAGAGTTAGTTTTCATCATGAGGGCTGAAACTGAGCTTTCCTGAGGGGACCTGCTTTGGGGGGCTAGATCTTGGACATCCAAATCAATCTTCACCAAACTTGGAGGGTAAGTGAAGGAGAGCCTGCTGAAGACTCCTGGTGACTGAACCAAATGAAACAATGAACCATGAACTGTGTTGGGCAACCACATGAATCATGAAATAAAATGAACCTCTGGTTCAGGGCAATCACACAAACCACCACAAACCACCATTTTTGCATTCTATGCCCATGCCTGACCATCACCATTGTTTGAATTTAATTCTGGGGGGAAATAGTAAAGCAAATATATGCATCAAAATTGTAGATAGATGTGTAAATGTATCCTTCTTAATAGCACTAAGAGTAATTAACTGAGACCTTGATGTTGCACTCCCTCTGTCTCCCTTCAAGCTTAAATAGCATCTTTTTCTTTGAGGGGGGTGATTTGTAGTGCAGTGTTATGTCTCCTCTGTTATCAGACCAGAGAAAACCATTCCAATACACCATTATAATATTCATTGCATTACAATCAATATTCTAATCTACTATTCCAAATAAGAAATGCAGTAAAATAAAGAGGAAGTATAGTCCTTGGTGAGAATACATGTAAGGACTAAACTAACTTAACAATTATGTTGGTTTCTTATCTCACTACATATGTTGAGTCTGGGGGAGTGTTGTTTGGAGTGTTGAAATAACTTGTAATTCAGCCATTTCCCTTTCCAATATGTTCCTGAAGTTCCTTTGCCATAAAACATTTACTTTGTGGTCACCCTCTGAACATCCTGGAAGGCTGAAATGTTCTCCTATAGGTTTCTCAGTCTTGTGATTCTTGATGTCAGATTTGTGCCCATTTATCTTTCAGTGTAGGGTTTGGTGAAGTTTTTGTTGTTAGGCCAAGTGATTATGTTGTCTGGGTGTATGTGGCAGCAAAGTTGGCATCTGGGTTTATTGCAAGCCTTGGTACCTGTGTCCATGTTCAAATTAGATGTTGCATTATTGTGGGTGAGGAGTTTTTTGAGACTGAGGGGCTGTCTAAGCACAAGAAAAGGTTAGCCCCCTAGTACTTGTGAAATTACCCAGTAGATGTTGTAAATCCCAGATTATACATTAAACTGTTTTGAGTTGAGAGCTATATGTGACCACTAGTGGTGTTTTGTTATTGTCACTTTTGGGCCTGTCTTGCAACAGGTTTTCTCTGGCTACCATTCTGGCTTTGTTAATCTGTTTCCAGGCAACACAATCACTGGATCTAACAGCATCAGGTTCACTATCTCAGGGTTATTTACATGCTCATCTTCCAAAACGGTAGAGGAAGAGGAAGATCTTGAAACATTTCGGTCTTGGGCCACTCCAGGAGGAGTCACTGTAGATTTCTGAATAGAATCCTCACCAAAGAAGAGGCAGGAACCTGCTATCATGCCTTAGAGAGACAGCAAGTTAACTTTCCATATACCATCTGTGAGCCCTGCAACAAGCTCTCCTGTTTTCTATCCATGGTCCTGATCAATTGCTTGCGATTTCAGACTCCCTTCTTAGCTCAATTTTTGTTTGGAATGCCAGTACCTGAATCCATTCACTTCCAAGACTGAGAAGGTTTCCACAGCCTTGACCAACTACTGGAATGTAGTTCTTCCATACCGTGAATTGTGCAGACATGGGAACAAGTCAATTTGCAAATGATGCATAATTATTTTTTTCACTTTGTGTTAATGAACTTCCAAAGCCACTTACAAAAAGATTCTTCAAGCCACAGAAGAAGATTAAGAGGAATACATTTCTGATCATAGGACAATAACATGGGGGAATTCCATAATAATCCCAAATATTGCGGTTAGATTTTTGTTATAAAAGCAAGACTCATCTAAGAGGCTTATTAATTCAAATCCAAGCTTATTTTAGTTTATTAATAAAATTCCAATCTTATTTTAGCTTATAACACAAGCCCAAGCATCTCAGCAACAGCTGTAATGACTTCCAATGTTATTAGTGGAAAATATTTTCTGATGCAGTATCATTAAACCCAATACATTTCATAAATACATTTAACATTGGAGTGATGTTCTTTGACTACATAACTCTTGATGTCTGGTGACTGTGCCACACTGATGCTATTTAGCAAACTTAGACATGTGTGACAAATCTGTATGTGGCCTCAAACTAGGATCATGACTGTTTATGCATGGGCCAGGTTCCTCAAATGTTCTTCTATGACCTTGGCTGCTGTGATTCCCTTGATTGGCTGCGCTGCCCGAATAGTCCTACTCACATTTCTGTGTCCAAAACCATAGCCTTCTTTAGCCTTGTAAACATTCTTTAGCCTTGTGAACCTTTCCTTTGAGCTCTCCTCCCAGCTACAATTCCATATCTACTGTCTTTTCTAGAGAGCCTCCAGCATACCTATTGTCTACCACACTTGTGCCTGGTCTCTCCTTAAGGTCTCCCAACTGATGCAGCCCCAACCTTGCCTTTTGCTGGCTGTGGTGTAAGCCAAAATGCCCTCAAAATGAGGTTGGGGAATTGACAGGTGGGCAACTGGCTTAAAAAGGATCTTTTAATCTATGTATACAGGATACACGTCCAGAAATTATTGCTTAAAATTACCAGGGACACTAATTAAGTAAAAACAATTAAAATTTATTCCAGAAAAATATTGACACACATACAAGATAATAAACTCATAATACATACGTACAGTCCTAAGAAAAATAGAGAGAGATTCAGAGACAACACAAGGATGGACAAACAGGGTGATAGTTACCGATTGTAGTCTTCAAGGAAGGCTCCAATGGCGATGAACGAGGACTAGGGGGAGGGGACCCTCAGCTGGCCAAGAATTGGGGATGTAACTAGACAGCGGAACTGGGGTATTGCTAGATGCACACCTGTGAGGAGCTGGGTCACAGGTTATAAGGACTACCTTGAGCCCTCAGGGAATGGGAGGTACAGGGGTGGATGACAGTGGTCAGCTGGTACATGACCTCAGAAAAAGGGAAGCTCTGCAGTGACCATAAGGGCTGGACTTCTGCAGAAGTCAATAGCAAGTTAATTGGTGGCACCTAATTGGATGCCCATAACTGACCAATGAATAAGCTTGGGCCCTGGTTACCTGATTGGACTTCCAGGTAACAATGGGCCAGGTAGAGAGGCTCCAGGATGACCGTTATGGGAAAAGTTGTTAAGGTGGGGGGTACTAAAGTCTATCAAACTTATCTAAAAGAGTGACAATAGATGGCCAAATTGCTACCTAGGTAACACCCGGTCTATGCAATGGAACTTGGCTCTGGGCGAAGATGTTCTTCCTCCTCTTCGATCTTCTATTGGCACCAGTCTTTGTCTTGAGTTCCGTTGGACAAAGGCTTAGGCGATCTGACAGGGTCCATGCCTAAGATAAGCTTGATGGCTTTTATGCATAGGTGACATCTGTTGAGTATGTGGGCCTCCCGCTTTGCTGTAATGGAGTCTGGCACTGCAGGAAAATATCTGCTGGTGGTGTTAGCCTCCCAAGATGGATTCTCTGGTCAAGGCTGAAAACTGCTTCCTGGACAGTTCCTAGTGGCACAGCTTCTTCTGCTTCCAAGGCCAAGATGGGATCGCACGGAGGGACTGGAAACCATCCGTTCTCCTGGTTAGTACTCCTCCAGAGGCACGGAGTGCTGCTGCAACGTTGTGGCTGTTAGTACTCATAAGTCCCTTCCAGTTTGGTAGACAAAACCCACGTTCTCCTGGCAGATGTGAGTGAGTTGAATCTCCAGGCACCCTGGCAACCCAGCGGATGACTACGATGTTCTGGAAATAGGGGTATTTTCCTCACAGTGGGAATGCTCACCATCTTTGGTCAATGACCTCTTCTGACTTCTGTCTTCACCTCCCCAACACCAGTGTTTTCTTCCTCAGTGCCAGCTTATGCCTCCTGCCCTCTTTGGCTTGTCTGCTGCTGCCTTTTTGCTCCATCACTTGCTGGTGTAGGCACCACTCTTTGGGCAGTGTCCTTGCATCCCAGCCATCCTGTCCTATTTTATTTTGACTAGGTGGTCCAGAGCACGCCAACACCATTTGGCCTCTGTGGGGCCACTCATGTAGCTACAGCATCTTGTAGCTAGTTAAGCATAAATGCTACTATGTCAGGAGCTAGCTCCACTGAGTCCAGACTGAAGTCTAGCCTCTGGGGGGAATTCCATGCCCCAATGATATGTCCAGCCAGGAGGAACCTGGCTGATCATATTAACTTGGCATGGAGACAGACTAAGGGCCCATTGGACCTCCCTTAACATGGGTGATCTTGCTTTGCGGCTTGGGCCCTCCAAAGAGAGAGGCAGAGACAGATGGTCCAAGAAGGCAGAAAGTGGGCTGGGGAGAATCCAGCAATATGACGCCAGGGCACAGGAAAATCCCTGGGGTCAACCAAAAGTCCTGGCAGCCACCTGAGTGAAAGGCAAGTGAGATGCCCCAGGCCCAGCAAGGCCTCCTCTCAAAGAACACAGTTGGCAGAGGATGGCCTTGTCAGTGTATGTGCAGGTGACAGACCACCGCTGACAGCAAAGGATCTAATTGACATTAGATGATCTGGCTGACAGGGGCATCTGGAAGACAGCCAGATTGCATCAGCCAGAGTGATGTCACCATGACTCAGCACTAAACCTGATTAGTCACTTACCTAGAGGACATGTATAAATGTACAGTAGTACTCTGCTACTTGTTGGAGGTTGGATGGTAATTTGTGTGCGGAGCATTTTGCTAGTCTATATTATAGTTGTAAATAAATGTATATAGCTAATCTAATCGCAGCTGTGTAGAAGACTGGATTCCTTTGCATCTTCAGGAACCTCTCTCACTAAACATGGAAAACCAACAGGATTATGGGCCCAGCACTCTTCCGCTGCGCTGAGTGCTGTGAGTAGAGGAGAAAGATGCAGTGTTGGAGAAAGACGCAGAAGTGCTTCACAAGTGAGGAGGAAGCTGCCTCAGTGGAGGAGAACAGCAGTAGCTGAGAAGCAGCTGCTGAACAGGATTGCTACAGCAGCGGCTATGGTGCTGATAGATAAGCTGACTCCTACTAACTACAACGTGTGGACGTTGCGTATAGAACCTTTTCTTAAGCGAGAGGGGCTGTGGAACTGTGTATCAGCTCCTCCTGCAAACCCCACACCTGAAGATGCCGTCTGGGACCAGAAAGCTCTCGCAACCATAATACTAAGTATATCGGATGATCAGTTGGTGCACGTTGGAGGAAAACAGCAGGCGAAAGAAGCCTGGGATGCACTTAAGGCCATCTACATGCAGACAACAGCTGGCTCGCTGATAGCACTGACGAGGAAGCTGTATCGGAAGAGAATGCTGGCCGGAGAGACGGTGAGAGACCGTCTCAACAGCTTATCTGCATGCTTCCAAGAGCTAGAACAGCGAGGTAAAACAATCACGGAAGAAGATAAGGTGTATATAATCCTGAGCTCTCTGCACGAGAGATTTGATATGTTGTTGATGGCGTTCGAGGGCCAGGACGCTGATAAACTTACTTTAAGTTACATAACTGGAAAGCTCCTGGCAGAAGACCAAAGGCAGCAAGAGTGCAGAGAGGAGGCAGCCTACGCTCGTCAAAGCCAGCAGAAGCCAGAGCCTGATAGTGTGGGAGCAGCTGGCAGCAGTCACCGAAGGAGTGTTGCAAGTAAAGAAAAAATGTTTCTTTTGCGGCAGCAAAAAACATCTGAGAAGGAGTTGCCCTGAGCTACGGAGAGGCAGGCAGAAGTCTTTGCAGAACCAGCAAGCGACACTGGTGAGGACTGACTCGGGTCTGCAAAGAGCACCGTGGATTATTGACTCCAGGGCCACCCAGATGTTCTGCTGCGAGGAGAGACTGCTAGAAGACACTGAGCCTGCAAGTCTTCAATTCGTGAGTCTAGCTGATGGCAGAAAGGCTGAGGTCCACTGCCAAGGAACTGTGTACAAATTTGTGAACGTGCTTTGTGTGCCTAGTCTAGAGACAAGCCTACTAAATGTCTCAGCATTGGCAAAGGCAGGCTTTACTGTATCCTTTGATGTAAGTAACTGTAAAATATTTAAGGCATGTAAACTATTGGCCAGAGGTGTATTGAGAGACAATGTGTACGTGCTGGATCAGAAAGGAGTGAAAGCACAAGCGGTATGTAACAAGCAGCCTCATCACAAATGTATTCATAGGTTCCATAGAAGGCTGGGGCATGCAAGTCACAACACTATTAATAAGACCCTGGCCATTCTACAAGGTGAAAAGGTTGAGTCCTGCAGTGCCTTTCTTGATTGTAATGTGTGTAAGCAGGCAAAATCTAAGGCCTACCCGGTGGCCAAAGTAAGCAACAGAGACTCTGAGAGGCCCCTGCAGCTAATTCATGCCGACGTGATCATCCCTTATGCCCCCAGTGTATCTAAAAACAAATATGCTTTAATCTTGGTTGATGACCATAGTCGTTTTACTTGGGTGTATGCCATGAAACAAAAGTCAGAAGTGTGTTCAACATTCAGATACTGGGCAAATCATGTGCAAAGGCAGTTAAATTGCAAGATAAGTGCTTTACAGATGGATATGGGGGGAGAGTTTGTAGGAAAACAATTTGCCTCCTGGCTCAGAGACCAGGAAATACAACACAGGATTGCTAATGTTTCTGCCCCAGCAGAAAATGGGGTGGCAGAGAGAAAAGGGAGAGTACTTCAGACAATGCTTCACGCTATGTTGAAGGATAGCGAGCTAAAAATAACTTACTGGGGAGAAGCACTGAAGACAGCGTGCTTTATAATAAACAGGTTATGGACTCATGCAATAAATTACATTCCATACAGGGTGCTGTATGGGAAGAAACCATGCTTACATTTCCTTAGAATCTTTGGCTCCAAGGCTTGAGTCAATGTACCATTAGATAAAAGATGAAAAGGGGGTGCCAGAGCAAGGAAATTGGGATACCAAAATGGAATGAAGGCGTACAGATTCGCAGATGAGCATAATATGCTGCGATTTAGCAGGTCTGCCTCATTCTGTGAAGACGAAAGTTGGAGCAGGGTACATGCAAATGAATTGCCCAGTGGTGTAGAGTTACCGGTGTCTCAGCAGAGTGAGGAGAGGCATGTGAATATTAAACAAGAGACTTCCTCAACAGAGGAGCGGCAGAGAACTCGAAGCTCTGACAGTTCAGAGGATGTAAAACATGAAAGCTCTGATGATTCACAGAGCACTCAGCCTGAAATCAGAGTGTCAACCAGAATAAATAGGGGAGTGCCTCCGAAGAGGTATGGGTTTGACACAGCTATAAATTATGTGCACGCAACAGAGCCACAATGCTACGAGGACGTGTTAGTTCTAAATGATAAAGAGTGTGCCGGCTGGCTGCAAGGTATGCAAAAAGAGTTCGACTCACTAACTGAAAATAACGTATTTACACCTGCCGAGCTGCCGGCTGGGAAAAAAGTAATTGGCTGTAAATGGCTGTATAAGCTTAAACGGCTTACAGACGGGACATTTCAGAAAAAAGCTAGGCTAGTGGCTAGAGGATTTACCCAACTAGAAGGAAGGGACTTTGATGAATGTTTTGCCCCCACAGTCAGACTCGAAACACTAAAAGCAACACTATGTAAGGCTGATATCAGTGGCATGGCAGTACATCATTTTGATGTGACCACAGCATACCTTAATGCCACCATAAAAGAGGAGCTGTACCTGCAGCCAATCCCCGGGTTCCCCAATAAAAATAATATGCCTGTACTTAAGATAAATAGAGCATTGTATGGCCAACAGGCAGCCCATGAATGGAACAAGTGCCTGAGTACAGCACTCGAGGGCTTAGGGTTTAAGCAAAGTGTGGCAGATCCATGTCTGTTTAGCCACAAGGTATATGGGCAGGAATGTGGATGATTTGTGCCTCCTTTGTAAGAACAATATACAACTAGAATGGTTAACTCAATTAATGAAAGATCTGAAGTTACCAGATCCAACACCTGTAGAAATGCATTGCGATAGCACAGCAGCTCAACATTTAGCAGTGGCAAAGGGAATAAAATGCAGAAGTAAGCATATCAACATCCGTTATCAGAATGTCAGAGAGGCAGTAAATAAAGAACTGGTAATGTTGACGCATTGTAAATCTGAATGTAATGTTGCTGACATGTTCACTAAAAATGTCACTGTGGAAAAGTTTGTAACACTAAGGAATATGCTGAAACTAGTGATCTGCACCTGAGGAGGGGTGTCAGTGTATGTGCAGGCAACAGACCACCGCTGAAAGCAAAGGATCTAATTGACATTAGATGATCTGGCTGACAAGGGCATCTGGAAGACAGCCAGATTTCATCAGCCAGAGTGATGTGACCATCACTCAGCACTAAATCTGACTGGTCACTTATGTAGAGGACATGTGTCGAGTCTGCAGATTCAATAACGAGTCGATGTAGATACAAAGAAGCTAGTTTATTGATACTGGATTCTTGCGGCCTGAGCCAGGGTTTGAAGAGACTAAAATCATACAGTAAAAACATTGCATATAAATGTCACTTCAAAAGCATTCCTACGGGCAGGGAAATTGTGCAGGGGACATTCACACATAGATGTTACTAGTACATTCTCATGTTGATTAGGCGTAGTGGCCTTGATGTTTCACTAGGCTCCTACGACTCCCACAGGCCTGGGCTGAGAAGGTTCAGATAAGGCTTTTCACACATCACCATTTCAAAGCAGGGAGAGCTTCTAAAGAAAGGGAGGGGGGAGTAGAAGAGCGGCACTAGCAGCATTTGGTTCTACTTTGTTTTTACCCAACATGCTCTCTGGTTGAGCCAGAGTTTTATTCAGACTTGACAACATGTATAAATGTACAGTAGTACTCTGCTACTTGTTGGAGGTTGGATGGTGAATTTTGTGTGGAGCATTTTGCTAGTGTGTATTATAGTTGTAAATAAATGTATATAGCTAGTCTAATCACAGCTGTGTACAAGACTGGATTCCTTTGCGTCTTCAGGAACCTCTCTCACTAAATGCGGAAGACCAACAGGCCAAGGCAGGTGAAAGTAGCAATGGATGTACCATTGGATGGGGAAGCCCCATCCCACCTACTCCCAGCATTATGCTGACCTGGGTGAGCTCACCTGATGCCAAGAGCAGGCTTGATGAAAGGGGCAAAGTTAACTGTTTTTGAGCTGTGGGGGCTGACCAATGGCCTGCAGTCCATCCATGACTAACAGGACTCAGGGCCTATGGGATGCTCAGGGGTGGAAAGAAATGAGGGAGTGAGAAGATATAAGAGGAGACTCCTGTGACAGGCTGAGGAAGACAGTGCACAGTTGCCCATGCTAAGGACAGGGACCTGCTGATAGGGAGGAGGAGGGCCTGGGTGCAGAAACCCCCTTCCCTCCCTTTAATCTGGGGCCTGAGGAGAATCCTCAAGGGTGGAGCACATGAGAGAAGGTAGGAAAGATTTCAACACATGCTTAATTCTCCCATTGTTAAAAAAAATGCAACTTAAAAGTGTTTAACTTTTTTCTTCCAACTCTTTATAGATCTCCATCTGAAATATATTAACTGCTCATCTAGCTTTGAGTTGATGAACTAATTTAATTGAAAAAGCCCCAAGTGAATATATGCTCAAACTCTAATAG
Source organism: Heteronotia binoei (assembly GCF_032191835.1). Classification (NCBI taxonomy): domain Eukaryota; kingdom Metazoa; phylum Chordata; class Lepidosauria; order Squamata; family Gekkonidae; genus Heteronotia; species Heteronotia binoei. The sequence continues at coordinate 69,568,381 of NC_083228.1, read as the reverse complement.
TTACTGACAGGTATGAATATAGCATTGGACTGATTCATGGTAATAACTCAATTCTAAAGTATAAGAGAAAAGAACTTACAAAACATGTAGAGTTGAGGCACTCATTTTTCATATGAAATTATTTCTTCTGTCACTTATTTGGTTAATTAAAATCTCTTAAAAGGCAGAGACCATATTTGGATCTCAAAATCTGTGCAGAACTCAACAAAGCTGAAATTTCATCTGCCACTTCAGGACACAACTTACATATAACAATCTAAGAAAGAGTGTCATGTCACTGAACTTGCATCATGTATGGATGAATGAGCCCCTGAGATGGGTTTTGATGCCAAAAGGTAGCAAGTGGCAATTGGTAGCTATTTAATCTGGATTTCAGCAGTTGAACCGTGATAGCTGTAGCTGAAGTGATCATGCTTAAACACTTTTGGCATATTGTTCAGCTGAAATCCTTTGACTATTACATGGTATTTGTATTTTGTATCAGCTATGTTGTGGAAAATCAAACTTTTCCGAAGAGAGATAGCTCTAAAAGTTGAAAAAATCCAAAAGTAGTCATAAATGTCCACCTAAGCAACCTTTACAGTGATGTTCCAAATGCAGTTTACTTGTATGCAGAGTCATGCTTTTATTAGTTAAACTGTTAACTCACAAGACTTCCTCTTATATGAGCACAGAATGCGGCTCCCAACCAGAGGCAGGCTGCATAGCCTTGTCTCCGGGGGCCGTTTTGCCCCTTCGTAAGGAAGAGAAGCGGGCAGGACATTATGGGAGGTGAGGGTGGAGCAGGCACACCTTAATGGCTGTCTCCGCTTCTGCCTCTCAGTCTTCACCTCGTGCTCAGCCCACCCTCCGCCCTTGAGGCAGTGTGGGCGATAGCTGGCTGCTCTTAATTTATAGGGGACCAGGTAGGAATTTTTTCATCTCTTCCTATTTGGTTGTTGGAAGTGGTGTTTTTTGCCTACCTCACACTGCTTGTAGAAGGGATTGTGGAATTGGCTAGGGTGTGGCTGGTTTAAGTAGGCTGGTCACTTTCAGGTTGGCTGTTTTTTTTGCCTAACTTCCATTATGTAGCTTAGTGAGCACCAATACCACCCCAGTTTTGGGGCACGGGGTCTAGCTAAATCATTCCTGGGCTGTGCGGACTAGTTGAATGATGAAGCGGACTGCCTCGGGTTTGCATGGATTGATCTGCTCTTCAGCCATGTGGATGGGGGCTGGAACTCTAGGGCATAACCTTTGCTAGGCCGGCCAGGTACGAGCCATACATTTTGGCTATACCTAGGGGCAGGGTAGCCTGCCCGTCATGCAGCAGGGGAGGGGTATTTCATCCATGCCGTACTGCCTGTTATGTTTATAGCTCTTGTTGTTAATTTAATAATAAAGAAAGTGGCCCTTAGTTACCCAAACCCTTGTGTCCGTCTCTTCCTTCTGTCTGTGGGGGCAATTTGAGTCTGTTCATTCAGTTCCATGATCCAACAAAAGTCTATTTTAAATAGCTTATTCCAAATTAGCACCAGCACTGTCAAGTGAAAAAGGCACAAGTCGGATGTAAAATTAGATCAGCAGTGCCAGGAAGAAATTGGCCAGCTAAGGTGAATGCCACAATACTTTGTTTTCTTGCAGTATTAATTATAATTACCACATATAGTGGACATCAAAAGTACAACTAACATATTACTGAGAAAGTGTATTGAAACAGTATCTTAAGCTCATAAAGCAACCAAAGGCACATTTAACTTAACATCTCTACTCTTGAGACCTGAAGTCCAGCCAGGGCTAATAAAGGTTTCCATTTCATTGTGTAGCTCCGTGGGGAAATTAGGCATTTGGAATGCCCTATTGTGACTTCTAAATCTACTTGCTTACTACTATATGGCACTACAACTTCCCCTAATCAGAGCACCTATATCTTGATCTTACTATCTAAATACTGAATAAAATTTATACCCCATACTGCTGTTTACCAATTTATCTTTTTGACTGTTCTGTAATTTCTTTTGTTGCAGAATATTCAGTATCTTCCCAGGTTCTTGTTCAGAGATAGTCCATCTTGTTAATAAAGTAATATACATTGTATACTTGGATATTTGCAGCACAATCCTATGCAGAGTTTCTCCAGTCTAAATCCACTGAAATAAACAAGCTAAAATAGGAAAAATCTGCATAGGATTTTGCTGTATTTACATCAGTGGAGTACTCTGATAGAAAAAGACACCTTGGTGAATTTTGTACAAACGTTTCTGTACAAATACCAAAATGTCCAAGTATTTTACAATGTGGTTTGCATGCATTTTAATACATGCACCATACATATATGTTTTCTTATTTAGTAAATATTTATATTGCAATCTTGACAATTTTGCTTTCAAGGCCTAGCAGAGGCTTGGAGACAGTGAGAGAAAACACTCAATTGTGCAGAGAAATTATATGGCTTGAAGTCATACAGAATATATTTCAAGTCAACTGAGACAATTTTTGGATCCTAGGTATATTTATGGTGCCTTATAGGTGTCTTCATAATTATGAATATGGGAACAAAAACAAATTTTCCAGATTAAAAAGCATAAAGAAAGCTTGTTTGGATTAACATGATATGCTGAAAGCATTTATTTGACTTCTTGTCTATCTATAATTTACTGAGCTGCAAAATAAACATACAGTGCTGTTCTGCTGCCGAAGGCTCCAAATTGTAAATATTTCATTACTTTAAAAATGAATTGCTATTAGGTATGTTTTTTGGTATTCAGGAAAATAAAGTTTTAAGTACTTAAATAAAATTGCTTCTTTTTACCTTCTGGCCCATTTCTTAGTTTTTAACATAATAGAATGGTGAGCAATACACTGTCCCCTCTTGGATTCTAATGGAACTACATTCCCCTCCTAACCTGTTGTCATTGCTGTTTTATTATGTAGAGCTAATTAAAATATTAGATTATAGAACGGTGATGTGGAACCACAGAAGTTTATGTTTGTAGAACTGCAAAAGACTAGCTAGGCTTTATATCAACATTGTTTTAGGAGCCAGTGTTTGTCACACAGATATTTATTCCACTTCTTATATATTTTACGTTCAGAGACCACCCCTACCTAATCCAATGCCCCTTACAAATTAGGCTGTACTTTATCTATTACATGAGTTTATGTTGTGGCAATGGAGAGAAATTTCTCTTGCATTCTGTTTTTCCATTTAAATATATATACAGTATATATTTTAAAAAATACCCAATAATATGAAATAAACTCATGTGTATTCCTTAATAACTTCTGATGTCCTGAAATGGATTAACTACAAAACCTGTTTTCTAATTATTTAAAAGATGTTGGTGTGAATGATGTAATAATGCAAATAAAGCAAACAGCCTTATAGTGCAATCTTACAAAGCATCAAGTCCCATTGATTGCAAAGCAATATACATTGTAATATATGTCAAAATGCAGCATAAACTGAATCAGATAAATTCCTTTTATGCAGGGGTCATTTTGTAGAAAAATAGGTGGCGGAGCTCATCCAGGGATTGTTATGCAGCTGCACCTACTATTCAATGAACAAGGAGGTGGAACTCTCAGATGGAGGAGGTGGAACTCTCAAAAACGTTCAGGAGCTGTGCTCCTGTGAGCTCCCATTGAATCCAAGCCCTGCTTTTATGTAATATGAATAAAGTTATGTCAAAATGGAGGTCAGCTTGCCCTCTGTCTATGTGCTATTGATTATTTTAATAACAATTTATGTTTTCTTGATGCTTTTAATGAAACTGTAGTTTTGCTTTTGTATGCTGTCTTTTTACTTATTTTTTTTAGATATAGAATTCAGGTTTATCTGCACTGAATTGATTCATTAGCGAATGTGGCAATATTCAAAATATGCAGGCTTAAGCAGGTGGGTTTTATAATCATTCTAAAATCTGTCATAAAGTGACAGAAAGATCAAGGTCAGTTGAGGAACTGTTAATTTATGATCAGAAGAGATTCTGGAAGAATGAGCTCTGAAGCTGCAGCCCAGAATCTCTATGGATGTAATCAACCATTTGACCATATACCACTAAAAGAGTATTGTTAGCTTAGTGGGACATCTCATTTATGCTCACTGAGTTATTCAATCCAGTTATTCTGTCACAATTAAATTCTAAAAAAATGTAGTTTGAAAGCAACAAATACTGCTCTGGGTTTTTACATCTCTTTAACTATTTTGTTGCCATTTGTCTAATCTGAGCACATTGTCCCTTTTTGGACTGGCTGATATTAAAAGTAAGCTTGCACAGACTTCACAGCAGATTGTCCAATTAACTCCTCAGCACCTTGATTACTTTATCAAGCAACCACTTATGTAGGTGCCACCTTTCCAAATGAGACATTCAATTCAAGTAAAGGGGATGGGTGGGAGAGCTGCCCTCTTGCCCTGAGCAAATTCCAAGGTGGGTAATTACATTCCGCCTACAGATTCCTCAATCAATTTCATTTGGATACAATGTTTCCTTGAATTCCAAATACTTTCCTGCCTTTATCTGAATCAAATATCATCTTGATGGTTCATATATATATTTATGTGCGTGCACGCGTGTGTGTGTGTTTAAAACTTCCTGCTTCAGATTCTTTAATAGGAAAGCCTGGAAATTTCAGAGACTAGAAATGACCGAGAAAGAACTATAAGGTAGGAGTTTCATCATCATTCTCAGAACTTTGAGACCTGTTTAATTTCTACCTATACACTTTATTTCTTGTGCCCTTTCCACTTCCTATATCCTTAAGTTTCTTCTCCAAATCTCATCATTTTGTAACAGTTCAAACACTTTCAACATAGATGAGGGAACTGAATAGTATGGCCCAGCACAGAGTTACTACAGCCAGATCTTGTTTTGGAGCATTGGTTATGGATTCTGTGAAAGAAACAAACCAAGATTTTAAAAATCAGCTTCAAATATAGAAGGAGGAAAAAGATTTTGTTGCACTGAGGTAAGTAGGCTGCTGGGTGGGGAGAGGGCAGAAGGAAGAGTCTGCAGGTTCTTCACTACTCACAGTTGTTTGAATCCAGCATATGTTTTTCATTTTGTTTTATTCCTGCAAAAGTGCAACAATCTGTGAAACATAAACATCCCCAAACATAAAACCCTTTGAAATTAACTATTTTATGGCACACATTTAATTTTTTCTTCTTCCCAGAGGAGCTCTATAACAGAAAAAGAAACCTTTCAAATCTAGCCACTTCTATGTTGAAAAACTTGTAAAAACTTCTTATGGGAGTACAACATGACATATATACAATATTCCATCAGAACCAACCTCTTTTCTTTCAGTTTAAAGTTTCTCTTCTCATGTTGAATTTTGCACAAGTATGCACGAGTTTGCATAGACTTAAGATCCCATATCAAGATCTGATAGCAGCTGTTCCCATGTGAGCCTGCTAGGTCCATCTGTGGTGGCCTCTCTGACTTTTGCAGCTTGGCCATACTATTCCTAGGGGTGGGAGTTGGCAGGGAGAGGGAAGGAGGAAAAACTGAAAACTGGGAAGGGAAAGCTAAAGTTGGATTGGTTTGTGGGTGGGAATAAGAGAAGAAAGTAAGAAAGGGGGGGAGGCTACTGGGGTTGCTGGGGAAGAGGAAAAGGACAGTGTGCGAGAAGGTTAGAAGGGGAAATGAAATTACCTCCAAGTGTTTGTGAGTCCTCTTCATATATCCTATTATTTCCCAAACTAGACTGACCGTAATTACATTATTTCATTACATTATGTTTGACTGCTTTTCATGAAATGGTGTTTTCTGAAGAGAATGCAATGACTACCGTTCCTTACTCCCAACAGTGTCACCTTACCTGAAACATATAACGTGACAAGTATTCTGTAGGATGGAGGCATGAGAAACAAGGCAGTTTCTATTTAGAGCTGAACAAAATGAAAGGGGCTCTTGGAAACAGCTGCAGGAATCAATGGCTGTGCTACTTTACAGAATAATCTGTTTGCTTACATTATGCCCCATCTGTATATTTTACATAAACATTACAAAGGCACCTTAAGTCTCCAATAAATTTGCATTCAAAAGAAACTAAACTTTTAAGTACTATCTCTGGACTAGTCACAGAAATGGAGATTATTATCTTTAATGATTGCTGTTCTGCATTCAGATTTATTGGCTGTTTTTTTATTATTTTGGAATGAAGCCACAGACTCTCTGAAATTTGCTACCCAAAATTTCAAAAATGATTCCTTTATCATGAAAGCACACAAACAAGTAGCTGTTTTATTGTGCACACCTTTAACCAGTAGTGGTGGATTTTGTGGAATGTTGTAGCTTTTTATGGAAAATCTGGTTCTCCATTTTTAAATTGCCATTATACTCATGGTGATGGGCAGGCTTTTACTTGGAAATTAGTTTGGACTGTCTTGCATAGGTTCGGATATAGAGCCTCATACTGTCAAACTATCATGAAAAATTGTTTATTTTTTGTTTGGTCATGGTAATTCACAGGTTGCTTGCAAAATATGAATTTTTAGCATCCAGCCAGTGACATTTCAGTTTAATTTTTGTTTGGCTTTGAGGATTCATGAAACCTACAAAACAGCCTAGCTGGCACGTTCGAAAGTGATAACAAAGTCAATGACACACTGGATTTCTGCCCCCCCTCCTCCACCGGCATGAGCACACACAAAATCCTCCAGCTACTAGAAAATACCTCCCCCCCTTCCATAAGAACATAAGAGAAGCCATGTTAGATCAGGCCAAAGGCCCATCCAGTCCAACATTCTGTGTCATACAGCGGCCAAATATATATATATATATATATATATATATATATATATATATATATATATATATATATATATATATATATATATATATATATATATATATATATACACACACACACACACACACACACACACACACACACACACTGTGGCTAATAGCCACTGATGGACCTCTGCTCCATATTTTTATCTAACCCCCTCTTGAAGGTGGCCATGCTTGTGGCCACCACCACCTCCTGTGGCAGTGAATTCCACATGTTAATCACCCTTTGGGTGAAGAAGTACTTCCTTTTATCCGTTTTAACTTGTCTGCTCAGCAATTTCATCGAATGCCCACGAGTTCTTGTATTGTGAACATGTTTTCACCAACTACAGTATACAAAGATGCCTGCAGTTAGAAGGTTGTCATCATGCAAGAAAGATATTGCTTCCCCAGAGTTTATGAAGCTGATATCAATCTTTTATTTCATAAACATCAGGTCTGGTATTACCCTAAAAGTAAGGTCTGCATCATTTAATGTGACATGGACAAGAATACAAATAAGATAAAGAGGGGAAAGAGAAATCAAATTGTCAAATGCCAGATTCCAAACAGTGCTTTTCTGTGTCCACAGCCATTGAAAGAAATGTCAGAACTCAAGCAAATAAGATTACTTGATGGGTCATGGGGGAAGTGTTAACAACAAATACTATTTTGAAACTACAACTATTTCTAGTTATTTGTTGACTGGTTTGTATGCATTTTGTTTTTCTTTTTTCTCTTGTGAGCTAATTTGTGTCCCATCAGGGAGAAAAGCAGGCTAAAAGTAAGCAAAAGTAAGTAAAATGTATGTAATTGTGAGTATTTTGTTCATTCAAATGTATCTACACAAGCATACAACCTCACAGAAAGTAGTACTCAGAATGCCATGAATTGGGTTATCAGGCTTATGAAATTTCCCCATTTTAAATTTCTCTCCATATTATGGGGTTCAAAACTACCAGAAATGTTAAATAAACATATTCATCAACTGCTTTCAAACATTCCTATAAGAATGTTAATTCTTTATTTACATAAATAGGGCTTTTCCCCATGGGTTTTTTTTTGGGGGGGGGGGGGTTGGTTCTGGCCCTATACTGAATCCTTTTATCCTTTTTGTTTCCCCCTGGGTTTTTTTTTCCTGGTTTTTTTTTAAAGATCACTTTTACTCCAATGTTTTTTTTCCTGCAAGCTGATTTTGTTTCAGCTTTTTCCTTGTGCATATTTCTGTTAGTTTTCTTGTCCCACTGACTCCCAACCACCTTTAGCCCACTGTTCAGTGATTAGATTGTTAGATTGTTATGATCAAACCATTCCCTCTTTCTTTCTTTTTTAAAGGCACTTTTTTAAAAAGGCACTAAAATATCAGTATATCACTGGACCACTGTATCAATAGGCTTAGAGGGTTCTCCGAATTCCCAGCTTTCATTTTTAAAAAGTCTTTAGCATTTTCCATAGTGGACATATAAAGAAAAAGGTATGCATCCTGGTGAATGGAACCAACATACATAGCCTTTCATCTGTGGTTGTAATTTTGTGACTTAAGTGAACATATGAAAATACAAATTCTGATTGAATTCATAAATAGGTACATTCAAAAAAGTGCACAAGATTGACCAACAAGACCACAGTAAGCAGAAAACCAGGGTTTGCTGCCATGTAATGTGTGAAATTGCTTTTAGAGATGAGGAGTGTTGTTTTAATAGTTTAAGTAAGCAAGGCATTATTTAGGAATGGGGCACCTCACCCTCAGTGTTATGGTGAACAATTTGCCTTCCTTTTCTTGCTTACTATAAAGCAAAACTGGAGTCACACTGGTTTTAAAAAACAGGAAAATTAAATGGAATAATGAATCACTGCAATGATGGAGCAGGAATCCTTGCAGCCTCAGAGCTTAACAGGCATTTTCTCCAAGTTAAGAGTTGGCAGCCTTTTCCTTTTCTCCAAAGGAACAGTTTCTTAAGCTCTGCATCAGTCTCTATATCTCGATTTTTGTTGGGTTAAAAATGGACAGCCACATCTGACTACTGGATGTGATTGCCCCAAAGACATTTCAGTTCAGTTCAGCCATTCTATCTATCCCAAATTTATCATTTTGCCCTCGGCTTAGTAGACTGAAGAACTGACACAAGCACAACCAAAGAAAAGCTTTTTAAAATATATTATCACAGTTAGTTTGTGTCTTTTTTATCCTTGGCAATAGATCTTAAATCTGTCAAAATAGTAAAAGCCATAGTATTTCAACTTTCTGCTTGGCTGCTTGTGAACAGTGGGTGTTTTAGATTTTATTTGTTTTTTTCAAATGCAATTTTGTAAAGTTTGCTGAACTAAGCTGATGAAGTCACAAGGGTGGAGAAGGATTCACACTATCAAAATGAGTAAGATGTTCTACTTTATTTGTAAGAGCACCTTGAAGAAATTCACAGACCCTCCCCACAAAAAGCTATCCCCCCAAGAGAGCACAAATGTGTTGAAAAATGTACAAAAGAGAGCACAAATGTACAAAGCAACTTAGCTCAAGCACTCTGCAAATGAAATCTAATATTTTGAAAAACAAGCAATCAAATGCTCAAGTTCTTTGTTTTAAATAAAGCATGCAGTTTTTAAATAGTTTGTGTTTGGGCAATACATGTCTTTGCATATTTACTCAGAAGGAAGCCTCACTGCATTCAGTAGAGCTTGCTACCAGGTTACTGTGCATTAGATTGCAACCGCAATATGCATTCTTTATTTTGGTTGAATAGTTTAGACACAGTTCTGACTGCCCTGATCCATTTCCATTGACAGATGTTAGAGTATCAATCTGCCCATAGCCTGCCACTTTATGTTATTTTATTTATTCTGCTTTAGAAAATCAAATCAACCAATTTTGCTGTATGTGTAAGGGGTTATATTAAGCAGGGAGAATGTGACCTTGCAGAAAACTAATTATCAGTCTGAATAAGCCATCAGTATTAATGAATGATTCTATTAGAATAGCAGTTAAGAGCATTGTGGAGAAAACTACCACCATACCACAATGAAGATTAACACTTAACTAAATAAGGAAATTGGAAGTAAATGCTATAGTTACATAGCGTGGAAGCTGTCATCTGGAAAAATTATGAACACAAATGAGAAATGCATGGAGTGGAATAAAAATATAATCTTAATGTATGTGTGGAATGTAACTACAAGTGGGAAAGAAGATGGTTGGAATGCTCAGCTTTGTTTCTGCATGCATGAAGAGCCTTTCACAGAGCCTTCAGTTATAGTTGATTTGACTTTTTTGAAAATGGAAAAAAATTATATCTCTCTTGCTTACAATGCCTGTGTGCTTTCAAGTCAAGAACCCAACAGTATTGCAATTATTTCCCACAGCGTTAGACTAATTTGTTTAATTTGTAATTTAAAATGAGCAATACTTTGAGTAGTTTTCTACCTGAACAGCGGGTGGCATTCAACACAGTACATTCTTGGATAGGTGCTATTGGTGTATATTGGCTTCCTTGAATTACATCTGTCCAAGGATATCATGTCAAGTTATACATCATTTGAAACAGGTATATTCTGTTTGGTGTACTATTGTCAAGTTTCAACAATCAACGGCATTGATCAGTTCCTAGCAGGGCCTTTTTTGTAGCAGGAACTCTGCATATTAGGCCACACACCCCTGATGTATCCAATCTTCCAAGAGCTTACAGGGCTCTTAGTACAATGCCTACTATAAACTCCAGGAGGATTGGCTACATCAGGGGTGTGTGGTCTAGTATGCAAAGGAGTTCCTGCTACAAAAAAAGCCCTGGTTGCTAGCATTGTATTAGTACATATTAAGAGTGTGCACAAATTTCAGCTGGTTGTATGAGAATGTGCAAAGCGGACGAGATTGCAAAAGATTGTATGGTTCAATGGGCGAAAAATCTGGGGCGTAATATTATGCTAGAAGAATGGGAGATGTGGAAATTCAATATCAAACTAACTAAGTTAAAATCTGTGCAAGATGTTTTATAGATGGTACATAACTCTGCAGAAACTGTGTAAGATGTATACTAACATTTCTAACAAATGTTGGAAATGTACTAAACATGTTGGGTCCTTCTGTCACATGTGGTGGACCTGTGGGGTGGTGAAAGACTATTGGACGATGGTCCATGAACTATTACAGAAAATTCTGAAGACACAGATTCAATTTAAACCAGAACTATTTTTACTGAACATATATCTTAGTGATTACTCCAAAGAGATGAGACATTTATTTGTGCACATTAGCACAGCAGCTAGAATTCTTTTGGCACAGAGATGGAAGCTTCAGGAGATCCCCACGAGAATGGACTTGATGGGGAAAATTCTGGAAACGGCTGAGCTGGACTACTTATCCCAGTTGTTGGCTGGGAAATCTAAGGAAGAAGCAAGAAAATATTGGGTGAATATATGTTTGGCTAGATGCGCAAGACTCTTAAGATTCTTTGGTGTGAATTTCCATCTCCTTTCTCCTGTACTCTATATTATAATATCATTTATATTGGAAACATAAGCTTAAATAGACATTTTAACAAGAAGACTTACAATCACTAAAACATATCATTTAGATGTTGATGATTTAATATAAAGAGATAATAACATGTGATAATATTTGTATCTTAAGAAAGTATACTACATGCAGATTAGATTATTATAGTACTGATATTTGTAACTTCAACTTTCTATTCCCCTTTACCCGTTCCCTTTAACTTTCTAGAAAACCAATAAAAACTTTCAAATTCTGAGAATGTGCAAAGTGATCTGATCCAATTCCAAATCTTCCACCTGAATTTGGAAACAGTTAACTTCACCATCCAGTAAAATATAAAAAATATAATCCAATCCTGATTGGGGAAAGGAGGCTGAAATCTCTGGATAATAGAATTATCAGTCTGAAAAAATAGCCTCAATCCCACCCCCACAAACTTGGAGCAAGATCACGCTACCTACTTCCAGTTTGGTGGAAGTGAGAGCCAGTTTGGTGTAGTGGTTAAATGTAGTATAGTGGTTAAGTGCGGACTCTTATCTGGGAAAACCGGGTTTGATTCCCCACTCCTCCACTTGAAGCTATTGGAATGGCCTTGGGTCAGCCATAGTTCTCGTTGGAGTTGCCCTTGAAAGGGCAGCTGCTGTAAGAGCTCTCTCAGCCCAACTTAACTCACAGGGTGCCTGTTGTGTGTGGGGGGGGTGGGGGGGCAAAGGTAAAGGAGATTGTGACTTCTCTGAGACTCTGAGATTCAGAGTACAGGGCAGAGTAAATCCAATATCTTCTTATTCTTCCCTTGATTTCCCCTTTCATCAGGATCTGGCAGTTATGATTTCCCCCCTACCTTTTTACCCCCCCCCCCATCAACCTCCTTCTACATATTAGCAGTGTGTGTGTGTATTGCAGAGTAAATACTCCATACCTTGTCTATGTCACGAGCTGGGGCTGAGTCAGGCAAAGTCCAGGGGCAGTCCAAGGTCAGCAACTCGTGAGCAAGGAGGGTCCAAGGCGCCAAAACAGAATCGTAATCCAGGTATCACAGGTCAGAGGTTCAGAAGCCGAAGTCAGGGGGTCCAGAGGTCCAAGCCAAAGTCAGGAATCCAAAAGCCAAAGTCAAGAGCCGGAGTGGATGCTAGGATGTCGGGTATGTGACTAGTTGCTTCCACAAAGCCTCCTCCCAAAGCCCACAGCTATATAGCCCTCTGCTGCCTGTTGCTCATTTGGGCTAATTGCTGTCTCAGAGCAGCAGCCAGGATCCTGCCAAAACTTAAGCATCCTCACACTTAGAAGGGCCAGAATCCTTTCACCACTCAGGGCTCAGGGAGCGTCTTGCTTGTGAGCGTGCCGCCCTCCTCCGATCCCTGAGGTCCTGACGAAGGCGGTCACGCACACGAGCCACCCGAGAGGGCGAGGCAGGGGGGCTTGGATCTTCTTCAGCAGGAGGCAGGGGCACTGGTGCAGGTGGCAGGGGCACAGTTCCTTCTGCAGGCTCTGCAGGCTCGGTTTCTTCTGCAGGGTCCCCAGCACCCATGACAGTCTACTTTATTCTTTGCTGTATTTTCTAATATTTTCTAATTTTTCTTCCTGTGTTTGCTGATTTCTCCCCTGTTTATGAAGCACTGCTGAATTCAGACCCTATATACACCATACAGTGATCACAAATAAATACAGATTGTCCAGAGATACATGTGTGCAACCAAACATGCAAAGGGAGCATTCTTATTTTAAGAGCACTATGTTTGTATCCCATTTAGGTAATATTCCTTAGCTATACAATGCACACAATGTCTGTGTAAAACCTCTGTAAAGCCTATAATGTTCCCACCAGAAATTTGACACTCCACTGACTTGCAGCTTGTAGGCAGTGGTAGTTCAAATATTCAGCACCCAGTGAAAATAATATGCAAAACAAGGTATATTTGAAATAAATTTTCATCTTCAATTGAGAAGCAAATTTGTTTACAGAATCCTTAACCTATGCAGCAGACATTATAGAAATAACAACCTACATTTCCAAAAAGTCATTTTGCTAATATAATTCATTATAATTTTTCAGCTTTTCATTTTATACCACTCACCAGTTAACCCATTTTAAGTAGCAATGTTCTGGGTACACCAATGTTTGCCACTAATTTTGAAGGGATATGTCACATCCTTGAATTTAAGTTACCTACATTTCCCTAGAACCCTTTCAACATCTTTGCATGTCCCTCCTCTTCCACTTCTGACAGCATTGACTACTTTCCTTCCTTCTTTATAACTTGTATCCCACTTTTTCTATTAAAATATCTGCTAGAGCATGGTGTACAAGCACAGAAAAACTAATAAAACAAAAGTAATAGTCCCCAGTAAAACACAATACTTTAATATCCCATGTATATTTTGTTAGGAAGGAAATGAATTCCACAGCCAGGGTGCTAGCACTGAAAATCCCCCTCTTAAGTAACCACCTGCTTAAACTCTGGGCCAGGGGCACATTGAGTAATGGTTCAGCAGGTCATATTGATTAATATTCAGATTGATTTGTGAATAAGTTATCAGTAATATATCTGGTCCAAGTCTGTATTCTTTAAGTATGGTCTTCCAACACCAACTACAACAGTTGCTAATTTAAGTTTATTGACAGAACAGTTAGCCAGAAGTTGATAACTTCTTGGTTCACAGCTGATATCAACCAAATTTGACTAGAGCATGTGTTCCTATTGTACTCTTCTTCACCAGAGACAATATATCAATATGCTAAGAATGTAATTTATAAAAGAATGTGCTTCTGTCTTTCTTGCTGTCTAGCATAACATAACGTTCTAAGGGATCAAAAAGGTTCTGTCAGGGTTCATGGAACCTACTGCTAGTGTGATCAGCAAGAAGTGTATCCATTGCTTCTTGGTCTGGTATATAGTGATGAATAGCCATGTTGCCAGTGCCAGCTCAACAGATATTTGCAAGATTGATGTACTAATTTCATATGCAGCAAATTGATTCACTGACATGAAATGTTATAGTTCCACTCCAGTTGGCATGGGTTAGGCCACAGCTGGAGTATTGTGCTCACACTTAAATGTAGATTTTTTTTAAAAAAGAGGCAGATAAATTGGAAACAATTCAGAGTAGAATAATAAAAGGCCAAGAAAGAGATCCTCATGAAGAAAAGTGATGGAATATGAGTAGCGTCATAAAACTAATACTTGGGATTTTAATAACCCTACTTAGCTATACTTAAAATCATTTGTCCTTGGCTACTGATAAATAGCAACAAATTAAAGTTGCCAAATAGAAAATTTGGGACAGGTTTCAGTGGTGAGAATAAATAGGTCAGTAATAAAATTTTCATTACTGGAGGAAAATTAGAATGTAAACAGGGTTCATTATACAAACCATCTTGGATGAAATTCCATGGGATTCAAAGATAAATCCTAAGGACAGTTATACCCTTCTAAATGAATTGAAATCAACAGACTTTGAAAAGTGTAACTCTGCTTGGGATTGCACATCACTCTTCCAAGTATCAGTCACATAGGAAAAGATATCAATATTCTATAGGCATTTAAAATTCTCACATGCAGGGAAGAAGAGTAGGTTTACCTCAATGTGTTCAAAGCAACTTACAATCACCTTTCTTTCCTCCCCCACAACAGGCACCATGTGGGGCTGAGAAGAGTTCTGAGAGAATTGTGACTGGCCCAAGTCACCCAGCAGGCTTCATGTGGAGGAATGGGGAATCACACCCAATTCTCCAGATTAGAGTCCACTGCTCTTTACCACTATAACACAGCATAAGTAGACAAATGAATGATCTTCCCTCTCTTTCCTGGTATCACCAAGAGATGTGTTTGTGAACTGAGGAATCTTTGTTGTTGTTTTAAATGGAGAATACAGATGATGGAAAGGAAGAAACCCCTTCCCCCACATCATGTCTTCTGCTTCATTTCTTGTGGGTTCCTTGTCTATGTACTCTAGCTTTGTTTAAAATTATACACCTAACTGTGAATGTGTAGATGTGCATATTGGATCTGTCATGGCTTTATGTATAATGAAGGCATGCAAAAAAATATCTGTTTTTCACATAGAGAAGATCTTTCATTATTACTGATTTTTTAAAAAAAAATCCTGACATCACAGTAATGGAACCTGCTGAAGGAGTTGCAGTTGTCATAATAATCATCAAGTTGGACTATATGAAAGAGACAGAGACACAATTCTCCAATACCACATTTTACAATATCTTAAGACCTCAATAAGAAATACCATAAAGAGCTAAATAGAAGTATGAAGAAATTACTCACATATATGCAGGAACAAATCTATATGGATACCCTCAGGAAACTTGACTGGCACCTTCTATCTACTACCCAAAATATACAAGCCTTGGATACTCAGTTGTCTGAGACACTGGCACAATCATTGTAAAGAGAGCAGTCTGTTCATGTGGATTCCATCCTCAGTACCAATGCTGTAAGTGTACCACTGGTTTCCATTCACAGTCTCCTAGGAAATACTATTTGAGCCACTACAAATGCTAAATCTTTATATACTAACTAGATAGATAACTATACTAGATAATGTGCTCAAATGGTCAAGATCTATCTGGAACAGAGAACAACTTACTAGCATTTAAAATAGAAAAAAGATTTATTGAAAATGAAAAGTTCACACACATAGTCTGTACAACCATGGGTTAAGCAAGGAATACAAAGAAATGGTTCAAATACACAACGTTTTGCCCCTTGATTCTATACACAACCTAGCTGATCTTATTCTAAGGCGGCGCTCTTTAAATTTAGAACTTACAGCATTCTAACAGCTTCTCATTACTTTGGCTTTCTTTGGGCTGCTGGCTTGCTGTTAATTCCATGTGTCAATGACAGCCATCAAGATGGAGCTTTGTTGAGAGTTCTTTCCTCCAGATGTCATCAGTCAAAATGGACTTTCCAAAAAAGGTCCTTGGTCCATCATGTCCAGGTAATTTACTTCATCTGTATGCCAACTCCTCTGTATGTTATTCCTTCTTGTTCCACCTTCATAGCAAGATACAGTCTTTGGCATTTGATTTCCCAAAGTTTCTGTCCCCTCCAAACTGTCTACATTCCTGCTAGGGTGTGATATGGCTCTTTAATAGTTCTCTGCCAGATGGAAGCATTTGCACACCCAAGCCTTAACTACTGAGTGCTTGGGGAAGCCAGGAATCGAATGGGGGTGTCTGAGGGGCATTAACTTCTCAGCTGTTTCTTGGTGTTGTGCAGTGATAAAAGGAAGGTGGGGATTTTGTAGTCCAAAAATGGAATGCATTTCTCCACAGACAGGATTTAGTATAAATGAATCAACCTAGTAGATGTACACTTTATGTATCTTATGAGGTGATCTCTGATTCAGAGAAGCTTATGCTGAACAGTGCATTGGTCTGCTGAAGGGGAGCAAAGCTTGGCTATGCAAGAAGAGCCATTCAGCTTCCCTTATGCCCCTTCCAAATTGCCATCCAGTACTCTTACTCAGGCTGCTAGTATCCATGGCAGAGTAGCAGCCTGTCTCCCCAGTGATGGGATTTCAGGTAAGAGGATTTTTTGAAGGAAGAGGCATCTAGGATTTTGTTTTAGTTGCAAGTGTGTTTATTTATTTAGGATACTTCTATGCCACCTCTTCAGATACCTGCTAGAGTCAGCTTACCATTAAAAGCATGTCACAATGTACTGTATATACATTGTAATTAGCATAGCCCCTGGTTTACAAAACAACTCTCAACACTTCTTTAGATAGTATAATGCAGACAATTGGAGAAAGCAGTGACTAAAGTTGTCTACTTTGATGCTATGTTTTACTGCACAAAGAGAAGAAATACAGGTAGAGAGAATTAATTTCTTTAGTAGAAAAACAACTGCCATACTGCCATTGTCTTCAGCCCGTGGGATTCATATTCAATATGGCAGATGTATTTTCTTTTACAGTATACAGGGATATTAAATTTTCAGTATTTGTTTCAATGGATAGATCCACCATTACACTTTAGAAAATTTGAATTCTAAGTAATTCCAATCATTTTAGTTTTAGACCAGAATCTTCAGATGGAACCTCTAGTAATGAGTGTGAAAGAGCTGGGCAAACACGCAGTGGGGTTATATAAAAAGACTCCCTCCATCTGTCCATTAAATAATTCTATTAGAAATCTTGGAAATAATCCAGAGGCAAAAGATCTGTTTTATTATTAACGAGAAAAAGTGACGTGAGGAAAGAGAAACAGACAGCTCAAGGAGAAAACATTTGCCAAATGGAAAAAGAATTGACCAAAAATATGCATAGCTAGTATCCTTGTATGTTGCAGTCATTTCACAGATTTGTCCCAATGGTTCTTAAGTGTATTTTTCATTCATATATAAACATGAATACAATATCAAACCACTCTGATAAAAAACATCCTGACCATACTGATACTCTGAACCAAGTGGGAGTTAAATATAAAGCATCTTTACTGTCTTGCTGTTAGCCCCTTTAGCAACAAATGTGACCTAACCTAAGTAACTTGTGGCTAAGACTGAGTCAACATGATCTAAATTGCAGTCAGATGGTGAATTACATAGTTATAAGTAATAGAGCTGCCCATTGACTCTGGATCTCACAAGTATACCATGAATTAATACTGTTGTATAGACTTGAATAAATGGAAGCTCTATAGTGTACTAGTTCTTCAAGATTTTGGTCGCTATAAGATTGCTTCATCTGAGTAAGTCTCTTATTGTTCTATATTTTTTTCTTCCTTTCCTCCTCCATGAGAAAGAAACAAGGAAGCATCCAGCACTTGATGGATGTATTCGGAAAGAAAGACACATCCAGCACTTGATGGAGGTATTGTGAGTGCTGTTGTGCAGTCTGTGGAGTTGACTGAAAGACAGTTTTCATTCTTCAAGAAGTATAAGCATTTTTTTTGAGTAGATTTTTATTTGTCTTTCTTGTTTATACCTCTCTAGAACTTTTGGGAAAGTCTGAGTTCTGCTTCAAAACAATCTATGTCAGTTCTACAAAGTCTTGCAAATGGTCTGAGGTCTTCTGGATAAAGAAAGAAACACCAAATTCACAGTGAACCTCCCTTGGATGCTTCTCTACATGCTCTCCAAGTTTGATGTCTTTACCTTGAACTGTATCTGTTCTATACACTCCTGAACCTGAGCCTGTCAAAATGACCAAGGTTCAGGAGTGTACAAAACAGATCCTGTGCAAGCTAGAGACATCAGTCACAGGAGACCTCCCCCAGATACTCCTCTACTTGCCCTCCAAGTCCAAGTCCTGAAGATGAAGCTGGGTGCTTTTTATTGCAACCATTGCCATTGTAACATAAAATAAAAGTAATAAGAAGCATGATTGCAGTGGGATTGACATATGAGCAAACATTCATAAGCTTCCTCTGTATATACATCAATTTGGTGTAGTGGTTGTGCAGACTCTTATCTGGGACAACCAGGTTTGATTCCCAACTCCTCCACATGAAACTGCTAGAGTGACCTTGGGTCAGTCATAACTCTCTCAGAGCTGTTTTGCTCAGAGCAGTTTCTGTCAGAGCTCTCTCAGCCCCACCTACCTCACATGGTGTCTGTTGTGGGGAGGGAAAGAGAAAAGGGATTGTACGCCACTCTGAGACTCTGAGAAAAGGGGGGGGGGGGTTAAAAATCCAATCTCTCCTCCTCCTCCTCCTTCTCCCCTTTTCCTGTCCTAGTGCTCTGAGCAGGTATTCTTGATATGTTTTAAGAACGGGGTCAAGAAAATCAGGGAAGTCATTATAAATTATGCTGATAGGCAGGCACATCTGCTTATCACTGAGTCAGCCATGTAAATGCAAAAGATACTATAAGATAGATTTCCTAACAACCATGCCTGGCGAGTGGGAGAAGGCCAAGTAGGTGGCTGCCTCGGGTGCCACCTGGCTTAAGGTGCACTGCTAAGTGCCCCCTGTCCCCATGCATGGTGTTTGTGCTCCTTGGAGTGTGCCTTCTCCAATGGAAAGCAGGCTCCATGGAGCACACATGCCACCAGGGCGCTTTTGCTTTCTCCAGGTCTGTACAGGCTCCAAGGACCAAAGTGCTCAGGTGCTGTCCAGCCACTTTTGCATTCCCCAGGTCTGAACGCAAAAGCAGCCACTCCCCACCCAGTCCTCCCAGCCCCAGGAAGGAAGCCCCAGCCCCAGGAAGGCCAAGCAGATTTGGCAGGGCTCCTCAGGAATGGGCGTGCTTGGAGCCTGGCTCTGAACATGTTCGCTGCTGCCCTGACCCTGCTCAGCTTTCCTGATACCTGAGCTGGATCAGGGCAGCAATGAGAGCACTTGGAGCCTGGGTCCAAATGTACCAACTGCTGAGCCAACCCTGCTCAGGTTTTCTGGGTCCCATGGTTGGGGGTGAGGTGGCAGTAGTGTGGCATTGGGTGCACTTGCAGCCAAACTCTGAGCATCCCTGCTGTAGCCACAATGGCGCTGAGAGGAATACAGATGCCAACACATGTCCTACTCCAGGGGTGGCCAACAGTAGCTCTCCAGATGTTTTTTGCCTACAACTCCCAGTTTTAAATTTTTTTTTATTGATTTAAACTACTACAGGACAGCAGCATTGCAGATAATACATAAAAAGGGGAAAAGCAAGAAAAGGGAACATACAGAATGGGAAAAAAACAGAAAACAGAAACCAGTACAAATATATCAATTATAACTCCATCTCTCGATATAATACTCTAATGTTTCTACCTACAAGTATAACAATCTCCATTAAATGTTACCTTCCTTTCTTCTTTTACCAGGACAAAGAAACAAAAGAATAATTCTTTTAATAAACTAGTAAAGCATTGTACAACTAAACAATTCTTCTTAAATACAAATCAAACTGTCTCATCCTCCAATTTTACTAAATTAACTTGCAGCTATGACTAGCACAAATTAGATTATTAATTTAACCAAAAGCTTAATCAAAAAAGCACATGAATATTTTTTCTTTATTCATAAGAAATTGCATAACATATCTCCATTATAATCAAATACTTTATCTGTCTTTAATTAAAACATTTCTCCTACAAATATGTTAAAACAAATCTACTAGACTGAGCTCTCTAAATAGGCAGACTGTCAATACGAAAGAGAAAGAGAACCAAACACAAAAAAGCCCCACATTTCAAAATCCTTCTTCCCCAGAATTAAAAACGTTTAAGTTCCTTTCTTTCTACATCCAAATTATATCCAAGGCAGCCCGTTTGATCATAACTTATCTTCTAGTGGCATCATACATTTCTTGATAAAGATTCCTTATTCAGTAGTTCACCAAAACAGAAGAAAAGATCCAGAATCCTTTTTGCGGATTGTTTTCCAACTCCAGATTAGACAATTGAAGTACAATTTGCCTCTTCTCGACATGGACCGCCTCCTCAACCACCAAAAAAAGAGTTCTTCGCCATCTCTCCTTCTCCAGTTGGTCTTGTTGATGGTCAGCATCTGCTTCAGAGAGGGCCATTTTCTTTTCTCCTCGTTTGTTTTGCATAATCACAATTTTCCCTTCTGTTTTCACTGCCACTGATTCACTCTTTGTAATGCAAGGCTCCTGTGGATTTGCCCTTTCATTAGCTGTTAGATCCTCTTCGCTCAGATAGTTAGCTGTAAACATGAAGTAATCTTTAAGATGCTGCTTAAGTGAAATAAAATCCTCTTTTAAAGATCTGAAAATTACACTGGTATCTTTTCCATGTGCTATTTCATTAAATGATGCCATTTTAGAACTCAACTTGTGCGTAAATTCAGTCTTTCAAATCAGGTTATTTTTCACTTCTCCCTTGTAAATTCTTGTTCTACAGCAACTTTAACAGAGCTTGTTAAGAGACATTCTTTCAGTTACAAACAGATAAAGGAGACAGAACTTTCTGTGTTTCCCTTTTATAGTCAGATCATTTTGCAGATTCTTGATATTCTTTGTACTATATGTCCAATTAAAGTCTGGGTCAATTTTATTGTTTATATTCAAACCAGTTTGAGTAATTAAGACTGCCCATCATGTTGCTGGACCTTTTGAAGTAATCCGTGAGCTAATCTATTGATGGTATGTTAAGTGGCCCATCAGGGGGTAGAATTGAAGAAGATAAAACACCTACTTGTTAGGCAGAGCTGTCGCTTTTGATGTGGAGGAATGTTGCTTTAAAGAAAAAGAAAGCAAAAAGTGTTCGGGAGTCTTCCTTTCTTTGCTGATTTCAGCTTTCAAAGCCGCGAAACTTCGGGAAGCATGACAGGTCTTGGGGGCAGTTGCCTTTGGCCCCTTTCACCCACTCGTGGAACTCTCATGCCAAAGAGATGGCTCAACAAGCCCCCCCTTTTGGGGGTATCATCAGAATTGCTGCGGAGAGTGTCCGCAAGCAACCTGAAGCCATGATGACGGATCCCAGAACTTGCCTACAACTCCCATCAGCCCCAACCAGCATGGCCAATGGCTGGGGCTGACAGGAATTGTAGGCAAAAAAAAAACATCTGGAGAGTTACCGTTGGCCACCCATCTCCATTGCTTGATATATAATGAAATTCGTTTGACTTCTATTTCTCCAATATTACCAAAAGGTTCCAAAAGCTCTGAAAGATTGTTAGTAAATTTCTTTCTGATGAGAACATGGAGACTTTTAAGAAAATAGCAAAATTTTGCACTCAGATGATAAAACTGCCCTCCACCTATGTTTCTCAAGGAAATGTGGAAAACTGATTTGCTAACTGTCCTACTAGAGCTGTAAAACTGTGCATTTAATTTTAGATTGTTTAAATCATTTTATGGTTTTATTATTCTGAATGATTGTTGTAGCATCTATATATATACTGGCCATGGGTTGTTAATAAAATCTGATTGATTGATTGATTGATTGAATACAGATGCCAGTCCCCAGGTGGGAGTGGGGAATCTCCTATTCTGCAGGCTGCTGCCTGCCACTGGCCAGCTGTCTCACAGGGAAAGCCCTGCTCCCAAGCCCCAGCCCAAAGAGCAACCACCAGCAGCCACCAATCTCCCTCCCCTCCTGTGAGATTTAAAGGGTCCTCCAATGGATTGGTGGGAGCACATGGCCCACCCAACAACTTGTGGGTCCTTTAAATCTTTCAAGATAACAGGGAGAGGAGCAGCTTCCAGCCACCCTGAGCCTGTTCGCAGGGATGGTGGGTTTGAAAAAGGGCTGCCACCGGACATCTTACAGAATGCTGGCAATCACAGTTGAGAATTCGATACTGCCTATACTGTACTGAAATAGCGCCATAGAAGGGTTTTAAAGTTGATATATGTAAATTATGGTTTTATATGTTTTATTGGATTGATTGTATTTTATGATGTTGTAAGCCGCCCTGAGTCCGCTTGCGGAGAGGGCGGGATATAAATTGAAAGTAATAAATAAATAAACAAATAGAAATAAATAAATTTGCCAGTTGGAGTTCAGGTACATGTGGCCCTCACTTGCAAAAAACATTTAAAAGGTCTCTTTAAATGCCTTTTGCAAGTGAAGGCATGCACACCTGAATTCCATGTGTCAAATTCATTGCTTGGAGTTGAGGAATGCAGGGCACTGTAGCACCTGCTTACCTGCAGGTAAATGTTCCCTTTAAATGGTTCTTGCAAGCTGGTGCTAATGGCACCTTCCATGGGTCTGCGTCCCTAACATGATGATGTCACTTATGCATGACATCATCACATTGGAGATGTCCCCTCCCCCTCCAGGAATGCTCCCAACCCTAGAGAGGAACGTCTGTCCTACTGTGTTGGCTGTTGCCAGGTAGCCTGCCACATTACTAAAGCTAACCTTCCTTCTATTTCTTTCACTTCTTGGGACCTGGCAGTTGTGCATGTTTAGTTCTGCACATGGACCAGGTATTTCCTGTAGTCATGGCCTTCAGTATCCAATCTAGCTACCTAATTGTCACATAAGTACATTTTCCACTGTTGTTGGTACAACTCTGCTACAGCCACTGCCTTCTTCCCATCATTTCTGCAGACTAACATCATGGTGTGAGATATCTGCAGGCAAGCTGGTCACCATCTTTTTATATTTCTGATTATTAAATCTCTAACAACAATGACTTCCTATTCCACTAGAGAACTAAAAATAGTTTAGATTTGTAAAGAAGGCTAAAAGCCATTTTCTCTTGTACTATCTTTGGCATACACACAACAACCCTGTATGGTAAAATAGTCTTATGATACCTGCATTGAAGGGAGAGGCTAAAGCTAAATTAACAGTGCTTTTCATAAGACCATTGACAGTGCAATCCTGTGTGGAGTTTCTCCAGTTTAAGCTCTTTGATTTTAATGGGTTTAGACCGGAATGATTCTGCATAGGATTGCACTTAGTGAATTTATCAAGAGAGAGATCTGCCTTATACCAAGTCAGATCATTGGTCCATCTGTTCCAGTTTTCCTTGAGCTATGATCCCTCCCCACAGAAAGACCATATTTCCCATGGTAAATTTCTCAAAGTAAAAAATGACCTCTTAATCTTTAGCTGAGGTCGATTTTGAACCCAAGTCTCTCAGATGTACTTCTAGTACTCTGCACAATGTCAAAATGAGTTTTATTTTGTGAGCTGCCTTGAGCCAATCTCTAGAGAGGTGGCATATGTGTTTTCTAAATAAATAAATACATCAGCCATGGCAGACTGAGCTGAAAAGATAGATTCTCTCTACAATAAGAAATTAATCAGTGTCTAGCACTTAACACAAGATGCACAGAGTGCATTATACATTCCCTGAAAGTTTCCTTTTTTTACTAATTCAGTTGTGTCCATCAACCATAGCCACTGTTAGGCATCTAGAAGCATCTCAAACCCTGCCTCAAGCCCAGCTATCACAGACAGCCCCTCTTTGAGGACAATATTTCTTTCTCAGAATCAGTTTATATTTTGAAACATGATTGATAACCCTTGTGAATTTCAGCCCACCTAGAGTAATGGCTGATGCTATTAATCATATTCATATAAAACTGTCTAATATTTCTTTTGTCTTACTGTGTTCACATTATCATAAGTTCATGTGTTAATTTCGATAAGCCTCCAACACTGGCAGACACTCTTTAAGTGAATCCACTCTATTAAATTTCCACTGGATGGTAGATATTAAAATAGTGCAATTGGAACTACGAAGTCTCTGTATTGGAATTCTAGTTTGGAACAATTTGCATGAGACTTATCCACAGTGCTACATGCAAACATGACAAGAATTTCCAGCAGCATATAAGTCTTCTCCTAGGAGGAAGTGATGTGACCTTGGAGAGAAAGCCTTTTCTGTGAAAAGTCATACAGAGACTAGCAAGCTTCTAGCAACTGAAAAATAAAATAAATAAAAACATTTAAAACCCCTAAGCATCTCCTTCCTGAGTCTGCTTTAATCATCTTCCTATTTTGGATTAGCTACTGCTGTTAGGAGTTTGGTGTAGGAGATGGCAAATGAAATATGTGCTCCCAGAGACTGCCTTTCCCCTGCAACGATATCACCATAATTAAAACTCAACAGCTTAACTTGTAATGTGGTGGTTTTGGATGTAAATGCCCAGCTTTGATAGAATAGTCTAATATATTACTTAAACAGCCTGTAATCCTATATTACATGTCACACACCAATTCTGTATGTTTAAACTCACTATAGTGCACAAAATTAAAAAGTAATGAAAAATGCTAGGCTAAAATTACCTAAGAGGAACATTTCAGGAAGGCACAATATATTTTCTGGGTTCCCATCTTGGAAGTGGCTCCCCACTGACAACAGAAGATAAGGCCTTCTAGTTGGAGGAGCATTGGTGTGTGCCCTTGTGGAACCCCAACTAGCTTAGTCTGGTTGCTTTACCAACCACCACCACATTTCTCCATTTTTGTTGGTAAGAGAAAAATGGAAGTTAGTGGTGGGAAGAGGACTGAGATATGGCAGGTAGCAATTCTGCTGCAATTTACAGAGCTCAGGAAAGCAATAAAGAAGTGACTTGGGAGTGACTTGCCAGAGTTAAAATAATGGTTAGTTATGAATTAATTTACAGCAACTCAATCCATGGCACCTTGCATGTTTATAACTTGTTTTGCTTGTTTGCAAAACCATGGTACAGAGATTTCATATGACCCAATTAAGCATCCACAGTTGTGTTGTATATTTCTCTTCACTGAAAGTGGGAAAGCAAAACAGACCAATGAAGTGTGATTCCAGTGCTCTGTGCAGCCACTGATCAGGGCTGACACTGAACAATAACAAGGAATTAATCTTAATAGATATTAAATTAGATTCTTTCAAAGTCTAGATTGAATTTGTGCCATTTATGGAATGAATCTGAACTGGCATTTCGTGACAGTTCCCACAAGTAATTACATATATCATTTCCATATATTCTCCTGTAATGCTTCCATGTTTAGCTTCATCAGCATTGGAAAAGGCTTTCAAAAGTAACTGGCAATCTAATGAGCAGGTCAGGACCCTTGACATTCTTTTAAATTAGTAAAAATTAATTTTAAAAAATGAGAATTGCATTTAGAGGACCTGTTCAAAGTTGTGGGCCTTAAATAACAGCCATATGAAAGTGCAGGGGTTTTTTTGTAGCAGGAACTTCTTTGCATATTAGACCACACACCCCGATGTAGCCAATCCTCCTGGAATTTACAGTAGGCCCTGTACTAAGAGCCCTGTAAGCTCTTGGAGGATTGGCTACATCAGGGGTGTGTGGCCCAATATGCAAAGGAGTTCCTGCTACCAAAAAAAAAAACCCTGTGAAAGCATCAGTTGTAAAAAAATAGCACATCTATGATAACGTGAGCCCATTGTGTGTTTTCAAGGCACTTGCACAGGTACTGCCATAAATGTGACTTAGCCCAGAATTAGAAGATTAGGGAAATCTTGGCCTCTAACCTTTTCCTGTACAAAGAACCATGCAAGTAGTCTGGGGCACTCTAAGGGCTAAACTAGATGTGCTTGTTTTAAAATAGTTGGGATTGGGTTCCCTGAATCCTACTCAGTTTCCCTTCAACCTAGGGTTGCCAAGTCCAATTAAAGAAAAATCTGGGGGCTTTGGGGGAGGAGCCAGGAGACTTTGGGGGTGGAGCCAGGAGACATTGGGGGTGGAGCCAGGAACAAGGATGTGACAAGCATAATTGAACTCCAAGGGAGTTCTGGCCATCACATTTAAAGGGACAGCACGCCTTTTTAAATGCCTTTCTTCCATAGGAAATAATTAAGGATAGGGGCACCATCTTTTGGGGCTCATATAATTGGACCCTCTGGTCCAATAGTTTTGAAACTTGGGATTTTGGGGAGAGGCACTAGATGCTATACTAAAAATCTGGTGCCTCTACCTCAAAAAATAACCCCATAGAGTCCCCAATACCCATGGATCAATTCCCTATTATTCCCTATGGGAATCGTTCTCCATAGGGAATAATAGAGTGCCTAGTAGACATTTCCCTCCCCCCCATGCTTTCTAAAGGGGGGGAGGGCCTCCATACCAGGGAATCCCCCCTCCCTGCCCCCTCCCTCTCTCTCACACACAAATACTTACTTGGTCTTCTTCCAGCAGAACTTTGCTTGCTGTGAAAACAAAAGCAAGGCTGCACAGGAAAAGAAAGGGAGGGGCCGTTCTCCATGGAAACTGTTACTGACCCTTTCCCATGAAGTCCTTCCTGTTTCCTGTGCAGCCTTAAAGGGGCACACATTTTAAAAACGGATCAGAAGCTCTACAACAACATGATGCCTACAGGTATGTTCTCTCTCCCACCCACCCACGCTTCCAGATTTTTTGAAAGTGGGGGCGAAGGCTGCAAATTCAAGGGTCCACTGCTGGGGGGGGCGGGTTGGGAAGCCTACTTCAACCACACAGCAGCTGCAGAGAATGGCTTATATTTTTTTGAAATGGAGGACCAAAATGGGCTTGGAACAGTGTAATGGGAGAAGGGAGGGATCCTGCCTGCTCAGCCATTTTCCCATGCAAAAACTGTGCTGGAGGGGTAATTATTTTCCCAATTGTGATGCTCTATATGCACAGATATTCCATGTTGAGCAGCAAAAAATGGAAAACAACTCCCCCCCCCCACTGTTTTGGCACAGTAAAACAGCTGGGGGGGAGAGCAGGAGTCCTTCCTCCTCTCTGCTGCATCATTCTAAGTCCAAACAGAATCTCCTTTATTTTTAAAAAACAGCCATTCCCTAAAGCTGCTGTGTGCTACAGGGCATATGACTTGGGTCCAGAGAACCCAGATCCAACATCTACTTTGGCCTTAGTTCTTAAGACTATATGGTAGCAATATAGATATCAAAGATGAGGGGTTTGAATTATATGCAGGATATGGTAGAAGGTTCCCCCAACCTCCAGTCAACAAAAAAAGAAAGAACCAAATCTCTGAAAATGGCTTGATTTCTCTCCCGCCCCCCCGCCCAGCTCCAGTGGAGCTGTTATCTGTCTTCTGGAGAGCAGTTGTAATTCTGAGTGCTCTCCAACCCTCACCTGGAGATTGGCAACAATGGTTCACCAGGATGAAAGGCTGACTTGGATGGTGGTGTCTATGGCATTGCACATATCTGAGGTCCCGCCCCTCCTCAAACTCACCATCTCCAGGCTCCATGCCTCAAATCTCCAGGAATTTTCCAGCCTGGAGTTGGCAACTGCTAAGTCACAGTGGCTGTCATAGTGGCTGTCATAACAATTCATGCTAAGTCACATAGGCTGCTACTGAACAGGAACAAGTAGCCAGGCCCAGCTAAGTCATGGCAGCCAGATGGCATCAAGTCACCTAGAGGGTGCTGCCAGGCCTAGAGTAGCTAACCTCCAGGTGAAGCCTGAAGCTCTCCTGGGATGACAACTGAACTCCAAACAAAAGATCTCTCTCCCCATCCTAGAGAAAATAACTGCTTTGGAGGGTGGACTGTATCCTATTCTATTCACCTGAGGCCTCCCCGTTTACTGACAGAAACCGGTTATCTAGCAACAGCTTCTGGCTAGGAGCAAGACTGAAAGGAGAGGGAGTGATAGGAAAGGTGGCAGCCATGTCTCAGAGAAAACTGTCCCAGCAGGGCCAGGACTTGCTGCCTAGCTGCGTTATGGCATCAGCAAATACGCTATATTTATACATTGATCCTCTGCTTTTTAGCCCTTCTATTTCTTTATCATCTTGCGCTTGTATCAGTAAAATTTCAAGAGTCATAATAAACAACAATGGTGAAAGCGGGCAACATTGTCTTGTACCTTTACTAATCATCATATTATCTGTAAGGTCTGCATTTATATACAACTTTGCTCTCTGTTCTGTATATATTGCTTTTATCATTCTTATAAAGTGCTCTCCAAGTTCTATCTTTTCCATAACTGCAAATATAAAGTCCCAGTTTAAATTATCAAAAGCTTTCTCTGCATCCACAAAGAATAATGCAACTTCTTTTTCTGGATGTTTTTCATAATATTCTACAATATTTACAACTGTTTTTATATTATCTCTTATTTGTCTTTTAGGGAGAAATCCTGCTTGATCTTCCTTTATAAAGTTCATCAAATATTGGTTAAGTCTTTCTGCCAAGATTCTTGTGTATATCTTATAATCAATATTTAATAATGAAATCGGTCTATAATTCTGTACATTCATGACATCTCTATCTTCTTTAGGTATCAACGAAATTACAGCTTCCTTCCAGGTATTTGGTATTTTCCCTTTTATTCTTATCATATTCAACAATTTTTGTAATTTTGGTACTAATTCGTCTTTAAAAAATTTAGCCGTGTAACCATCTGGCCCAAGCGCCTTACCAATTATCATTGTATTAATTGCTGCTTCAATTTCAATTTTTTCAATTGGATAATTCAAAATTTTCTTCATATTTTCCATTAAGGGTGCTATTTTAACATTTTGCAAGTACTCTTCAATCTTTTCTTTTCTTATTTTCACACCCTTAAATAAGTTGGCATAATACTTAAAAAATTCTCTTTTTATTTCTTCTTGATCTACTTCCACCAGTCACAATTTTGCTAATAATTTTACTTTCTCTCTTTTTCTTCAATTGCCAAGCTAAATACTTTCCAGGCTTATTTGCACCCTCGAAAGATTTCTGTTTTTTCAAATTCCATTCAATTTCTTTGTTCAGCAAATGTCTCATTTGAGTTTGTAATATAGTGATCTCCCTTATAATTTTCTTTTTCCCTGGGCTTTTTCTCAGTTCCTCTTCTTTTTTCTTTATCATATTTTGAATGTCTAGTCTCTGTTTTTCTTTTGCTCTTTTATCCTTATTATTTAATGTAATCAGTATCCCTCTCATTACTGCTTTATAAGCGTCCCATGCCATCTTAAATTCTATATCATATTTATCATTGACTTGGAAGAAAGCTCTTGTTTCATTTTCTAGAAATGGCACAGTTTCTTTATTTTGTAACAAATCATTTATTCTCCATCTTCTTGATTTTTTTGCAATTTTGTAATCCATAATATTGAGTTATGGTCAGCACTTATCTTTGGTAAAATCTCTACTTTTTTAGTTATAATTGCCCAAATCTTTAGTGCCCCATAACATGTCAATTCTGGAAGAAGTGTTATGTCTCGCTGAAAAAAAAGTATAGTCTCTTACTTCTGGGTTGAATTTTCTACAGATAACGTCCAAATTTTCTTGTTTAACCAGTTCAAAAAAAGATTTTGGCAGTTTTCCTTCCTTGTTGTTACTTTTTTGCTCAGCTCTATCTATTTTGTTCTGTATTGTTCCATTAAAATCCCCCATCATCAATATCTGGTCATAAGTCACTTCATCAAGCTGTTGGGTAATGTCTTTGAAAAAAGCATCTTTTGCGTCATTTGGTGCATACAGTCCTAATAACAACATTTTGTTTGCATTTATTATTATCTCTACTGCCACGTATCTTCCATCCTTGTCTTTAAATATCAATTTTGGCTCTAATTGTTGATTAATATAAAAAATCACACCCCTTTTCTTTTGTTCCGCCAATGAAAAAAATTCCAATCCTAATTGTTTATTCCATAAATATTTGTAATCCTTTTGTTGTATATGGATTGTCTTGTAAACAAATTATATTACAATTTTGCTTTTTAATCCAATGAAATGTTGCTTTCCTTTTTTGTGGTGAATTTAGTCCATTTACATTCCAAGATACTAATTTGTAATCCATCCTGGTGCAAAGTCTTTATTCTGTTCATAGAAACTACACAACTCATGTGCATTTGTAATTGTAATCCTTCTTCCATGTAGCTCAAAACTCAAGCCTTCAGGTATTATCCATCTGTATCTTGTTCCATTAATACACAGTTTCTCTGTCAGTTTCTTGTAGGTTTTCCTGTTATTTATCACTTGTCTTGGCAACTCTTTCATTATTCTGACTCTACTCTCTCCTACTGGCAAAATCTTTTGAAAACTTTTGTTTTCCCTACCATTTCTTTTGTCATAAATCTTATAACTACATTTCTTGGCTTTTTTTTGTTCTTGGCATATGATGAATTGACTCTATACATATAGTCATACATATTTCCAGTCCCTTCAGGATCTTCCTCCAAG
This sequence comes from Heteronotia binoei, assembly GCF_032191835.1. Taxonomy (NCBI): domain Eukaryota; kingdom Metazoa; phylum Chordata; class Lepidosauria; order Squamata; family Gekkonidae; genus Heteronotia; species Heteronotia binoei. Next base: position 69,537,651 of record NC_083228.1, on the reverse strand, counting down.
AAGTCAGCAATTATTTTCACAATAATTCCTCCTCAGGTACTCCTCTCAGACGAATTTGGGTTTCCATCAGTCTGCAGTCGTGGATTGTCACCTTCTCTTGCAGCTTTAATAAGGTGGAAGCATGCACTTTAACTTTCTCCTCTACATCCTGGACTTTTTCCTTAACCACTACCACCTCATTTTTAAAGTCTTTCATTTCCTTTTTAAGGTTTCCAATGTCTTTTTAAAGTTATTTTTTACAAGCTGTTAACATCTTCTCAACTCAAGATAAAAATATGGAGCAGAGGTCCATCAGTGGCTATTAGCCACAGTGTGTGTGTGTGTGTGTGTGTGTGTGTGTGTGTGTGTGTATATATATATATATATATATATATATATATATATATATATATATATATATATATATATATATATATATATATATATATATATATATTTGGCCGCTGTGTGACACAGAATGTTGGACTGGATGGGCCATTGGCCTGATCTAACATGGCTTCTCTTATGTTCTTATGTTCTTAACTCCTTTCATTATCCTGGCTTCCATTGCTTCTAATTGGTCTTGCATTTTTTCCAAGGAAAGAGCTCTTGCACGTGTTGCTTTTGATTCTGACATTAAAATAACCCACAAAAATTTATGCTTCTTGAAATCCAAATCCAAATATCAGATCCAATAGCTTAATACTTGGCCTTTTAAATGAGCCTAATTTCGCTGTTCTTTGATCTTCCTAGGCTCAAATATTAATTTTAAAAGTTTTATTTTTCTTCAAAATGACGAATGCAATTTCTCTTTTGTAAAAAATCCTAGTGTAGGCCTTCTTCTTGTTTGTCTCTCTTCTCTTATTATGTCCTTCTTTGCTAGGAACGAAATCACGTTCTCAATGGTATCCAAATCTCACGATCTTTGTTAGACTCTCTTCCCTTATTACTTCCTACTTTGGTAGGTACCAAGTCCCATTCTCAATGATATCCAAATCACACGATCTTTGACGTACTTCTTGTTTTGCTTGTAGGAAATGCAAAGCTGTGATGATGGTACATTCTTCAATGACTGCAAGTAATCCAAACAATAACTTCTTACCCAGTTTTTAGCAATATCCTTATTTTAACAAAGTCTAAAATTCAATCTTTCTTTTCTTCTTCTTCTCCTCTCTCTAAATCACTTCCAAATTTATTTTGTTTGAGTGAAAGATTCTAATTGGTACCTCTCCACAGATATTCAGCTTAACATCAGATGTTCACCAGTCCCAAAGAAGATTAGGATCTCACCAAGCTTGTGCCAATTGAATGGCTCTGAAAGCCTCTGTAGATGATGAAAACGCCACTCTTCTCCGGGGGCACCTCAAAGCCTCAAAAGAGCTCCCAACAGAGCTCTCTATCAGCCAAGGTAAACCCCCTCTGTGTTCTTGTGCGTATCTTGGACAAATCTCTAGCTGAGAGATGTAGGTAGAAGGCCAGAAAGAGCCTTTTCCTACCCCGAACAGAGACTTCACTCTGTCCCCATTAAAGAGACAGGTCAGCTTGCCATTTCCCTAATCCCGGAAGCCACTCTTCCATTAAATTCTAATTAATTTCAGATTACCCTTGAACAATAAAAAACCAGCTGCTAATTCAATGAAGTTACACATCTCATGATAAAACAGCACTGATCCAGTAATGGGCCAGTAAAAACATTGTCCTGGCTGGCTGGATCGAGGATCAATGGGGTATAAAAAGAGGATCAGCTCTCCCAAGATGGACAATGTCTGATGGATTTATGGGGTACTTAAAAATGGCCATTAGAGATCTTTACAAATGCACAATGAAGCTCATTTATCATTCTCCGCTTGGGAAATTTGGTACAGAACTCCCCAGACCAGAACAAGGGCAGTTTCTTTCTAGAGGGAAAGACACCAGATATGTGTTGTATCTTTAGACGGACAAAAAATCAGTAATGGGGGAAGTAGTAATAAGATTTGTATTTCTGTATATACTGAATATATATGCTGTATATATAGTCTGTATATATTGGAGGATGTGAGGGACAGTCTAGTGGAAAGTATTTATTCCTTCTTTTGGCAGGAAGTGAGGGGGAGGGAAAAAGCAAGAGAGAGTGCCTATACATAAGAGACAACATAGTCTCATGGCACTTTTAAGACCACCAAAGTTTTATTTGATGTATAAGCTTTTGTGTGCATGCACATTTATTCAAAGGGAGGGAGGGTTCTTCTGATAAGCACAATTTACATTGAGATTGCCCTGCTCTGCTATTTACTTGGAAACTTGATCTCTCTCTCTGTCTCCCTCACACACAAACACAAACACACATGTGTGTAATAAAAGGAAAGGGCATAGCAAAGAGATGTGCTGGGATAAGGGGAAAGGAGAAATGAAATGAAATTTCATTTCCTCCTTCCTTGAAGGTCGGGGACAAAGGGTCGCGATTGGGGGGGAACTATCCCGGAGGCACACACTTAATTGTGGAGTGCCCCAGGGAGCGGTTCTCTCCCCGATGTTATTTAACATCTATATGCGACCTCTTGCCCAGATTGCCCAAAGGTATGGGCTGGGGTGTCACCAGTATGCTGATGACACCCAGCTCTATCTATTTATGGATGGCCGACCGGTCTGCACCCCAGAAAATCTAGACCGGGCACTACAGGCCATGGCTGAGTGGCTCAGACTGAGTGGACTGAGACTGAATCCTGCAAAGACAGAGGTCCTTTGTTTGGGCCATCGAGGACCGGGGGGGGGAATCCCCCTGCCAGCTTTTGACGGTGCGCCACTGATGGCGGTGGACAGGGTCAGGAGCCTGGGGGTGCTACTAGAGCCGTCCCTAAAGATGGAGGCTCAGATAGCGACTACTGCCAAGTCCGCGTTTTTTCATCTTAGACGAGCAAGGCAGTTGGCCCCCTTCCTGGACCGCGACGACCTAGCAACAGTGATCCACGCTACGGTCACCTCGAGGTTGGATTACTGTAATGCCCTCTACATGGGGCTGCCCCTGTGCCGGACCCAGAAATTGCAGCTGGTGCAGAATGCCGCGGCCCGGCTGTTATTGGGCCTCCCAAGGTGGAGGCACATTCGGCCGGGTCTTCGGGCTCTGCACTGGCTTCCAATAACATACCGAGTCCGGTACAAGGTGCTGGTCATTACCTTTAAAGCCCTATATGGCCTGGGACCTGCCTACCTAAGGGACCGTCTCTCCCCACATGTTCCCCAGAGAGTACTGAGGTCTGGGACTCAAAACCTTCTCACCATCCTCGGGCCTAAGGAAGTCCATCTCAAGACAACCAGAGACAGGGCCTTTTCTACAATGGCCCCTACATGGTGGAACCAGCTACCGGAAGAGGTGAGGACCCTGTGGGATCTTACTCAGTTCCACAGGGCCTGTAAGACAACCCTCTTCCGGTTAGCCTACGCCTGACTGGATAAATGTAGCTTATTAAACTTCTGTGAATTTATACTGTATAGTTTTAATGTTAAGAATTTAAGGTTTTAGGTTTTTAAATGCTTCGACTTTTTAAATGTAATAACTTTGTACTTTGTTTTATTGTTTTATCGTTTGCTGTGAGCTGCCCTGAGCCATTTTATGGGAAGGGCGGGGTATAAGTTATAGAATAAATAAATAAATAAATTATTTTGGCTTATTCTATTTTTTTTTAATTAGATTTCTCTGTACCTATCAGGGATTTTTCTTCTTCCAAAAAAGACCCTGATTAGGAATCCAAATACTTGGATTGGATTGGATTTCAGTTTACCAAAGCCAAAAGCAGGAAAATTAGATCTCAGTATCTTGGAGACAAAGTCCATTCCAATGAAACTGGACAAAATCTTTCATCTTACAACTGTACGGTAAATATCAATGTCATTCTCCATTTTATTAGGAAAACTTGTGACCACATGAATGAAAGATTTCCAGATAATGAATTATAGGATTGGTACATATTTGACAAAGATTGTGTCAACCCACTCCAACCTGGCCCTGACCTGGATAGGCCAGGCAAACCCAATCTTGTTAGATCTTGGAAGCTAAATATGGTTGACTCTAGTACTTGGATGGGAGGCCTCCTTGAAATACCAGAGCTTTGAGGCAGGGACAGGTTTTATTTAGCTACCTGTCTAAATATTCTTCATGTGCCCAGTAGGGGTCAGTCACCAGAGGTTGAATTGACTTCCAGGTGTGCACACACACATGCACACAAAAAATGTACAAAAATACAAAAAAAATCCCTCCAACCTGAGTTTTTCTTTGCGAATCAAGACCTTTCAAGACTAGCTAAATGTTACTGTATTTTGTTCCAAGAAGATGAACAATCATATAATAAGGTGCTTCATAAAGTGTACTCAGACTTCAAATTAATCATTGCAGAGGAGATAAAAGCTGGAGCAACTAAAGCTTTATGGGACATACTAGCATTTACATGACAACAAGAGCAATTCAGTGAACTAAATCTTCTCCTAGGTTTATGTGGAACTTTTCAAAGCCCAAGTGCTGATTGCAAGAAAGATTTTAGCTTGATGAATGCCATTAAAACTAAGATTAGAAACTGACTTGATAACAGACTGCCTGGAGAACTTAATGGAAAATAAACTTCATATATGTCTAATGGGAATAATATTAATATTGATAATGTGTACATGTGGAAAACATAGAAAGGAAGAAATTAGATGTTCAATTAAAACATTTTCTGTAATTAAATTTGGCTTGATTCTGTTTTCACTTATGTTTAAATCATTCTTAAAATATAATTTAAAAGAATTCATTCTGAGATTTTTACAAGAATATGGTAATAATCTTAAAAACTAGTTTACATGATAGTTAAAAACAGGGGTCGTTTTGTAGAAAAATAAGTGACAGAACTCATTAGCAAAACTCATTAACATATGCTGCTCCCCACTCCAGCCAAAAGCAACCTGATGCAAGAAAAGAGAGCTCCAGGCGAGTGAGGCCTGCTTGGGCTGGCTGGATCTCTAGCCAGCCCAAGCAGACCTTGCTTGCCTGAAGCTCTCCCCACCCTCTGTCAAGAGGCCAGCAAGCCACCCGCCACCCAAAATCACATAAGAAGTGGAGAAAGGGTGGCGTGGGCTTCTCCAGGGGTTAATGAGGGCTGCTTTGGGTGTGGCAAAGCTCCTGGTAGGATGGAATGGCAAGCAGTCTCAAACAGAAAAAAACAGGAGCTGCCAGTAAGGGGTCTGGCAGCCAGGGAACCCTAAGGGTTTACACTCCCTTTCTCTCGTGAACCCAGTAAGATCTCCCTACTGGGAACTACACAAGAGAAAATGCCTCTTGCTTAGAGGCTTTGTCTCTCATTCACACACACCACAGAAATCCTCGCAGATCCTAGCTTCTGTGCTTCAGCTCCAAAGCAGAGCCTAATAGACAGAGCTCAAGGGGTGATCAGACCCTTCTTCTCTCCCAAGGAGAGGCAATCAGAATTCCCAGACAGTTTATACTCACAATCCTGAAGATCTTTCAATTCCCTGCACACATCGGTTCAACCAGGCATGGGATCTTGGTTGGCTAACCGCACACCCTCGCCCACCAGGGCAGAGAGCTGGACTCAGTCAAAAATGTGACTGTGGTGCCTAGTCCGTTCTACTCGCCATGAGGGTGGAGGGCAGATGGTTATGCAGTCATCCAAGGGGTAGGAAAAATCCTTACCCCGCCATTTCCAGGCCAATGCAACCATTTCTCTCTCTCTCTCGGCTTGACTTCGCGAACGAAGATTTAAGAAGGGTGCAGTAGTCCACGTCTGCTGCAGGCTCGCTGGTGGCTGACAAGACCAATGCGGGACAGGCAGATCCAGCCACAGTGGCTGCAGGGAAAAGTCTGATTTGGGGTTGGTGCTGTAGCAGTGCGATTCTTCCTCAATCTCCTTTTGTCCTCAAGACCAGCTATGCGTGCGTTCTCAAAGGAAGAGACAGCCTGGTGGATGGTGTGCCTCCATGCTTTGCGATCTGAGGCTAGGTCAGACCACTGGTGATGGTTGATGCGACAGGTGCTAAGGGATTTCTTCAAGGAGTCCTTGTACCTCTTCTTTGGTGCCCCTCTATTTCGATGGTCGGTGGAAAGTTCGCCATACAGAGCAATCTTGGGAAGGCGGTGGTTTTCCATCCTAGAAATATGCCCTGCCCAGCGCAGCTGCGTCTTCAACAGCAGTGCCTCGATGCTTGTAACCTCCGCCCTCTTGAGGACTTCAGTGTTGGTCACAAAGTCACTCCAGTGGATGTTGAGGATGGTGCGAAGGCAGCGCTGATGAAAGCGCTAAAGGAGTCGCAGGTGATGACGGTATAAAACCCACGATTCAGAGCCATAGATGAGGGTTGTCATCACAACCACTTTGTAAACATTGATCTTTGTGCCTTTTTTCAGATGCTTGTTGCTCCACACTCTTTTGTGCAGTCGGCCAAATGCACGGTTTGCCTTTGCCAGCCTGTTGTCAATCTCCTTGTCGATCTTGGCATCTGAGGAGATGATGCAACTATTTAATGTAGCAGGAAAATAACAGGGTCCGCACACATTGCTATGTTGAAACCAGGTATTTACTTTGACATCAAAGCAGAACTTAGAAGGCATATGCCTTTACAATAACTAAGTTAAAGTTCTTCTCCAACAGACCGTTTTTATTCACCCCCTAAACAAGCAGCCAAGCCACCAGGCTTATCTACTCCACATGCCCCCACCTTCCTGTAATTTTCCATATGTCCTCTGTCCCTCTTCGTTATCAGCTTAGCAGAAGCTTCTCAGGGCCTCTCTTATCTACTTTTACAACCTTGTATCCACTCCCATTTTGGGCTGTGTGGCCTCCAACAGTCACTCTACATGTTTCATCAGACATTCTCCTCTGAAGGCAAAACCATGTTTTCATTTATTATTATGGGGTATTCATTCAGGAGTCCCTCTTCACATGCATATCTTTTTTTTTGGGGGGGGGGGGAGGCTATAGTCCTCTTTATAGTTCCAGACTGTATTCTTATGGTCATCAGAACAGCTTCCCTGTATCTAGTTTACATAAACTAGTTTACCTTTTTGGGGTGCTTTTGAACACCATAGATTATAACAAACACAGTCTTAGAAAATCTAATGTGGCTCAGTAACGGGAATTTTCCCCTACTGTTGTTCTATAATTTAAAATGTCTGGTTTCAAGGCAATTATTAGCAGCAGACCTATAATTCTGTACCATGGAAAGCAAAAATATTCTGACTGCATGATTTAACAAAATGCATGTGATTGAACAAAATGATAAAAATAGGGTAAATATACTCTGTGTTCTTTATCCTGATTTTAAAATATGGAGGTAGATTCAAAATAGGATAGGTTTCACCTTTATTAAAAGCATCTGGCAAATTCTGGTGAACAATTAATTACAGATGTGCTGGAATTAAAAGAGGTCTTCCCTTTCTGCAAACAGAGAAGAACAGGCGAGCTAAACTAAGCATAATGTCTTGAACATTGAATGCTGATCAAGATAACTTTTGGTTTCTTGGTACAACACTGAGGGAGGAAAACATGTTCCCTTAAAATGAAAGCTCAGGTATTATGTGGAGATCATCAGATATTGTATTATATGCAATATTCTATCCCCCCCCACAAGCATTAACAGTGAATCTACTTTCTAGATTAAGTTATTAACATTCATGCATATATTCTCATGACAAATATAAACTATTTTATCTGAATTATAAGGTGGCTCAGACAATATTTTCTGCTAATTATTTACATTAATTTCTTATATCTGATAATTAGTTTTATAATTGCAAAAGAGATGACAGTGAGTGATCATGGTCACTGATCTTTTTGACTGTGGTATAATTATAAGCAACTTCATCATTTGGATGAAGACTTTGTACAACTGAACATCTTTTCTGTTATTGCTCCTGTTTTTCTTGTTTTAAACAGTCTTCAGGATTATTTGATAATCCTTCACGGCTAGTGCTCTGAAATTTGCAACATTTTTTTCCTAAGGAAAAGAAAAAAAATAAACAGAGAGGAGTTTCTCCTTGATTGCAGCATATGAAACAGGTCTCTCTGGGATGACAGCTAAAGAAATTATAGATGCTATTAAATTAGAAGATATCCGTTTCCCTTCTGGAATGGAAAAAAAATTCAACAGTAATCCCAGCAAAAAGATAATCTCGGGGGGTTATTTGAACAAGGTCATCATCAACACAGGTTTAACTATGTATTTTGAAAAGATGTCCCTCTGGGTTGACAAGAGCATCTCCCATTAATGGGCTCATCTGCTATTCAGAATTTCTGCAGGCCATGGGATGGAAAAGTACAATTACATTTCAGATGCACATCAAGTCTTTCCTCAACTAATCAGAGTGCGTAAATAAATAATTCAGAAGTATTGCAGCAAAAAATATTTCAGAAGTACTACAGTTTTTTCCTGTCAAATTTATTTACATTTATCATCCACCATACCTGAATGGCTTGTGGCAGGTACCAACTTTTAAAAGATTTTTTTTAATTTAAAATGTTTTAAAGAACACATATGCTAATGTACATGGTTTATCTACAGCCAATACCATGCCAGCATGGATACAGTCCTTCATACTACCTTATCTTTCACTACTTGGGGTAGAAGAAAGAGACCCATTAACTGCAGTTAATGTTTACTGCTTGTCTACAGCAAGTACAATGCCAACATGAATGCATTCCTTCATGCCACCCCATTTTACACTTGGGGGGGGGCAGATGAGAGACTCCCATTAATTGTAGTAAGCTCTCTATATAGTAAACGTCTGTGTATAGTAGGATTGCCACCTCTGGGTTGGAAAATACCTGGAAACTTGTGGGTGGAGCCTGAGGTGGACCTCAGTTGGATATAAGGCCATAGACCTCTCTAGGAGAGCTGTATCCTGAAGATCAGTTGTGATCCCAGGAGATCTCCAAGCCCCACTTGGAAGCTGACAACCCTAGGACTCTTTTTGACCTCCTTTTGGAATCCAAAGTAAAAAACTAACACTCTTCCAATCCAGTGGGCACTTGGTTCCTTCAGAAGATGGAAGTACATATCATACCTGGCCTGTCTTGTTTGATAATAGCAAACTATAATAGCTGGATTTTAAAAATGCACTTGAGAAAGTTCTTTTTTTATGTAAGAAATTAAGACTGGATCCACACATCCAAGAGGCAGTGAATGGTATGGAAATTCTAACCTATAATAGGTCCAACATTTTTTTAAAAAAGGCTTACGAGGTCAGTTGCTGACCAATAAGAGCTGCCAGGGGGCCCACTTTCAATTGCAACTTCTGCCAGTGGGGGAGGAAGTCTCCCTGTATTCTCCTCCCTTCCTCACTGGTTTAGCCAATGAGGGAAGGAGTCTCCCCTTTCTCACTCGGTCCCCAGTTTTCTCTTTGTAGTTTGCTTGCTGTACAAAGCTGCTGCAGGCTTTGAAGGATGTGGTCCACTTCCTTCTGCATGTTAGCCCGATAGCTCATCCAGGCAGCTATTATTTCCCCTCAGCAGCATTATATAAGGTAGGAACTTTAGGGGGCTTTGTTTTTTCTGGGAGGGGAATGTTCAAAGATAGTTGGGAAAAGGGAGTGGAAAGATGACTGGAAACAGCTGTTGCCAATGAGGGAAGGAGTTTCCCTCCGTCTCTTCCCTTCCCAGCATTCTCTTTCAGTTTGCTTGTGCTCAAAGCACTTGCTCCTGCAGGCTGCGAAGCACATGGTCCAGTTCTTTTTGTTCCATAGCCCATCTGCTTGTGCCAACCATTAAGTCTTCTCATACGTTAGTTAGTTTAAGCAGCACATAAAGTAGGAGGGAGCTTTGGCTTTATTTTTGGCATGGGGAGAGTGTTCAAAGGTGGTTTAAAATGGGGAAGGGGGAGGCAACAGCAAGCTCTGCATTCTGCCTTTCACAAGAGCAGTTGTAATCCAGCCTGAGAGCTGCAACTATCCTTGAGTCTTCCCACAGCAAATTAAATGGAGCCACTCCAGAGCATGGCTTTGGACATTTGGAGGGATGGTGTGGAATCAAAAGGGCCATCAGTGGAAGAAGATGTGAATCAAAAGGGCCATCCATCCAAGAAAATACACACTCTTCTGGGAGTAAAGCCTATTTTATGCTCAGAGGAAGAAACAAACACTTTTATAATGCTACATTAGTAGGGGAGATTCCCATTTGGCACACTGCAACCCAGGAAAGTGAAAGTGAGAACAAATAATATGGGGGTGGGAATCATCATGTATTTATAAAACTCTGGCAGGGTTATCTGTGTTTTTTTAAAAGTGGCTTGATTAACCTTCTTTGTAGAATTATCCCTTTTTGTTCTAGCGTCAGTAATTACATAAACTACAATTCACACATTTTTACCTGTAAAAGCAATTTGAATCAAATTAATGTTTCAAAAAAGTGTTGTAAGAAGGATTGCAAGCTGAATAGATATTCTTTTATGTTGTTTGTCAGAGAATAAATTTCATTTCAAAGCATTTTGTAATCTTTAAAGCCTGTCTAATAATATACAAATGTCAGATAAAATGGGTAGTAGAGATGCTCCCCTCCAGTTCTAATACATGACACTTTTAGAACACCAGAGGAAAAACACATCCCTCTAATAAGACATTGTATATCCAAACATGGAGAAAGATTGATAAGCACTCATGTTGGTCTGTAAAAAATCCCAGAATCAACAGAGCAAGTTGTTAAGTTCCCTAAAGATCCTCATTAGTTTGAATGATATAGGAAGGGAGGAGAGTTTCAGGGCATGGTGTGGAAGCCTTCAGTTTGTAGTCTTAACATGGAATGCAGGATACATTATAGACATAACTGAATTACATGGCACTGAATGTAAAGTGGGTTTCAAGATACTCTGAAGCAGGGCTTTTCTTGTAGCAGGAATTCCTTTACATATTAGGCCACACACCCCTGATGTAGCCAATCGTCCAAGAGCTTTACAGGGCTTTTAGTGCTATAAAAAAGCCCTGCTCTGAAGGATGATAAGGAGGTATCTTTACATGAACATGTGCTAAAGATCAGGAACTTGCAAACATTACCTACATGAATTATATTGCTGCCAGCACAAAAAGTTAGAAAGATGGGCCAGCTGATGGAGTTAGAGACCAGTAGGTCTGTCCCCATCTCTGACTACAGTGGTAGGCAGCACTCTGACATGTTCAGTCTGTATAGTAAAGATCAACAATTGGGGTACCTTTGCTTATACCTTCAGTAGTGGAAACTGACACAGTCCTGAGGTGGCTTGGTGCTACATGGTAAAGCTCCAAGATTTGCCCTTTAAAAAAAATGATATTATCTGACAATCTAGGGCTTTTTTTTTTTTGAGCAGGAACACACAGTAATGCAGTTCCACCTGGCTTGGCATCAGGGGTGTGGCCTAATATGCAAATGAGTTCCTGCTGGGCTTTTTCTACCAAAAAAAGCCATGGGGACTAGTAAAGCCTGAGATGACATTTTTAATTGGTCATTTTTAATTGCGGGTCTTTGCTGAAATTCTGACAAAAGTAATTTTAAAAATAAAATTCAAAAGCTACCTGTAACTTCATTAGTTCAAATAAATTGGGCCTTTTTCTATTACTTCTGTTTGATTATTTTTCTAAGGAGCTAATATGACCTATGAGATCTAATTTTTTCATTTTAAGTGTAAACCAAACAGCTGTCATGGGTCAGGCAGAGCAGAGAGTGGGTTTCTGGAAGACATTCAAAGTCTAAGCAAGGGAGAACAAGTCAAGCATCCAGTCTAAGAGTTCATAGCCTAGAGGGCGTTACCAGGAGGTGTAGTCATAGTCAGAAGCCAATCCATGGGTCTTACAAGCAAGGCAGGGTCCAAGACTGTAGTTACAGAGTCAGTGATAGAATGACTTGTTGCTTCCATGCCTAACAACCTTCCTTGGTTGGTTTTTATAGGCCTAAGTCTGCAACTACTCAAGCAGCTGGCATCAGGCCAGGAAGCAAACACACTGTTGTCTCTTCTGTAGTTCCTCTATCCAGGGGTAGTGCTCCAGATGTTTTTTGCCTACAACTCCCATCAGCTCCAGCCAGCATGGCCAATGGCTGCAGCTGATGGAAGTTGTAGGCAAAAAAATATCTGGAGAGCTACTGTTGGCCACCCTGTAGTGCTCAAAGGGTCTGGGTGATAATGGAAGGCTGGGAATGATGAACTTAGTTTCACCTGTTGACTCAGGGCTGGAGGCTGCCAGTGGTTCTGCAGCTGTTGGCTGTGAATCCTGACCAGCCTGCAGTTTGTCTTCCTACTTGCTGGCTTCTGCTGACTCATGGCTCCTCTTCTTCTGAGGAGTCCTCACTGAGCCAAGGCTACTCCACAACACCAGCATGCAATCCCATTCTTCTCCATGTCATAGCAAAATACTGTTCTACCCAGCAGGGGTCATTTTGCAGAAAAATAGGTGGTGGAGCTCATCCAGGGATTGTTATGCAGCTGCACTTACTATTCAATGGACAAGGAGGTGGAACTCTCAGGAGGAGGAGGAGGAACTCTCAGAAAGGTTCAGGAACTGTGCCCTTGTGAGCTCCCACTGAATCTGAGGCCTGCTACCCAGTAATTGTCAGCCTTTGAACTGGTTTACTACAGCATGTAGTATACTGGGTTGATCAGTGGAGAACCACTCAATGATGATAGTGTTTGAAATGGACCTTTGAGGTCAAGTTTTTAAAAATTCATCACTCAGCTTTCACCTAGGGTGCAATTTGTAATCTTGAGCAAGTCACTATAGCTTTGCTAGGGATGGGTACAAACTGGGAAAATTTAGTTTAGTTTGTGGTTCATGGAGAAACCACAAACCAAACCATGAATTTAACCAAGCCAGGAGGTCTGTACCTGAACCAAATGGGTTTGTGGCCATGCAAACCCTGTTAAATGGGTTTGAAATTGTCTTCCAGTGCAGTTTTCAGAAAGCCGCCAAAACAGCTCAGCTGTTGTCTTGTGCAGCCCCTTTAAAAGGATTGCAGAAGACAGCCCCAAAACAGCTGGGGAGGCACTCCCCACCAGTCAGCTGATTGGGGTTCTCTTGTACAGTCCCTTTAGATGGACACATTTAAAGGGGCTCCACAAGGGAGCCCAATACAACTGAGCCTGCAGAGAGAAATCTCCCTGCTGGCCCAGCTTCAGGCTCTGTTTTGAAGTCTCATTTAAAAGTGCTACATAAGGGCACCCGATACAGCTTAGCCTATGGGGAGAGTTCTCCCACCAGCCAGCTTCAGGCTCTCTTGTGCAGTCCCATTTAAAGGGGCTGCACAAAGGAGCCCAATACAACTGAGCCCAATGGGACTGCACAAGAGAGCCTGAAACTGGGCCAGCAGGGAGATGGGTAGCCTTGTCATGAACTTCTGTTCACAAATTCATGATAAATTTTGCATTGTGGCTCAGTTCATGTCCTCCCCAGCGTTGTCTATTTTACCTTTCAGGGTCTTAAGAAATATTTATTTACTTCATTTATACCCCATATTTCTCCCCAAAGTGGACTGAAAGGGGATTACGTTGTTCTCCTTGCGTTCATTTTATTCAAAAATTACTCCACACATATATGTGTTCTCTTCTTTATTGCTTGCTTTCAGCAATGCAATGGATTCTAAACATAATCCTCCCCATGGATCAACACCTGGGCATCAGAAAAGAAAGGAAAAAGCTTTACAGGAAGAAAAAATCCAAAATATTGCAGGCCACTGACCATTTGGAATAGGTGTGATGAAAGGGACTGTAACAAAGGGGAGAAGGGGGCTGGTTATGGGTTTTTTTTTCCTATGGTCCACATAAACCTGTAACTGGCCTTGACCTAGAAAATAATATTGCTCAGTTGCCCTTGAATGTCTTGTCTAATACAGAAGTCTTTCGGAATTCCAGAATCCAGTTTTAGGGCATCTTACTAATTCAAACCTTTGTAGCTTCTTCCTGTCAGAATCAATTGCAGCCTTCACAATGATGGTATTTACCAACAATTGATTTATATAGGGATCACCATCTTAGTTCAACTTCTTGGTTTCCACTTTTGGTACAGACTTCTTCACTGTGGTGAACCCCAGCCTAGTGGATTTTAAAGTGGGAGGGGGAAGGGGAAAGGTATGGGGGGAAGGGAGCAAAGGAGGAAAGAACAGTACATAGTAAATACCCAGTTTCTGCTATTCTAATTGCCTAATTCTAATACAATATATAATTCTATACTATTCTAATATAGATTTAAAGAATGTTGCATGTAGTCCACATATCTTCTAAAAATAATACCCACCTTGCTGGGGGGGAAGTGTAGATGACTGGGGAAGGCAATGGCAAGCCTCCCCATAAAAAGTCTGCCATGAAAATGTTGTGATGCGACATCGCCCCAGAGTTGGAAATGACTGGTGCTTGCACAGGGGACAACCTTTACCTTTATATATATAATACACACATACACACACATACATACATATATATATATATATATATATATATATATATATATATATATATATATATATATACACCTAACACAAATTAAGAGTAGTTACTCTACTCTACTCACTTACCTACTCATTTATCTTTTACCTTCACCATCCTCCCACCATAAGTAGTTAAATTTAAAGTTTGATTAGCTACCTAGACAAGGTCCATAATTCAGTGGCAAAAGAGTTAGTGCTGAATAGTGGAGAGATCCCTGATCTAGTGTGGTTAGAGACTGTCTTAGGAGACATTAAGAGTCAGTAAAAAACTCAAGATAAGTACTAATGTTTTTAGAAAGGGTTTTGAGTACTGGAAAGAGCGTACCAGTCTTCTGGAAATCAAAAGAGTCAGAGAATATTCAAAGAAAGTGTACTGGATTGTTTGGGAAAACATTGGAACAAAAGCCTCTCAACTTTAAGATTTAAGTAACTGCGAATAGCTTAAGAAACTCTCATTAGCCTAAACATGTACTGGTTTTACCTCAGAGTTATCTATATTGAGTTATCTCAGAAATTTCAACCTCTGATTTCACTTGACCTTTCCCCTCCATGTTAAATAAAATATTTGGTAATTTTGAACTTCAAAATATCTCAAGTGCCATTTTCATTGGTTTAAGTTAAAGGGCAATCCTGACCCTTCCCTCAGGTTCTTGGGCTGAGCCAGCAGTAAAATACCATACTGTGACAGGATGAGACAGCCAGAATTCTTCAGGAAAGAAAACAGACCACTAGGGCTGTTCAGTCAAATGGAGAAAGAAAAACGGAGGGAAAATCTTGCCTCTGAAAGGGATGGAAGTAGATGAAGCCATCCTAACTTCTTAGAATGTCATTCTTGCTACTTATTGGCTTTTTTGCTCTAAGAGAAAGATTTCCTTCGTTCATTTGAATATTATGATTATATTTGTCATTGAAATGCTCCATCTAAGGGGTTTTTTTTTTTATCACTGCTCCTTGACATGGTTGTGTTACCTAGTTCTGTAAAGGTTTCACATAATAAGGAGTTCTGATATCCAGTATAATGACAATACTACTGACATTTTTACAATTTTGGAAGCTTGGCTTAGATTAGCAGAACATATTGGAGAGATACATGTCACAAGTTTTAGCTGGAAAAAACACTATACATTCTCTGATATCATTCTCAACATTTCCATTTTATGATTTTAGGTGTGTTCTTTTTCAATGGACTCAGTAACCTACAGTGCAATGCCGTATAGAGTTATTCTGCTCTAACACTACCATCCTAAACAGAGTTACACCCTTCTTATTCCCTTGAAGTCAGTGGTTTTACAAGGATGTCACTGTTAGGGATGGGGAGAAACCAGCTGTTGAATTAAAGGTTGTGATGAATTTTGGCCATTTTGTGGTTCATAAAACAATGTTTGTGAACTGAAGAACCACCATGAATTTTCATGAATTTTGATGTATTTTGTGGGAGTTTTTGATGGTCCTTTATGAAAAACAGCTGAATTGTGGGGAGCTCCCTGCTGCTCCACATTTAAATCCTTGCTTTCTACCCCCCATGAAAAGCAGTGTGGAGCAGAAAGCAGGGCTTTAAACTTTAAATAGCTTACAAACCAACACAAACCAGGTTGGTTCGCAAATCAACCTCCCCATTCATATGGGTTCATGGTTTTGTTCGTGGTTCACTCATGAACTGAACAGCAAAAATGCAGTTGGTGCCCATCTCTAATCACTGTTTAAGATTACATTGTGATTGTAGGGACTTGGTCCATACCACTGTGTTTAGCTTGCTGATACTAAGGTCTTGCTATGTAACCTTTTGCATCATTTAATGTGTCATGTTAATACTTATTCTTTGCTTCAATTCTGTTTTTAGATTTCCGATTGGTTCTACAACCTACTGAATGTCTTGACCTGTTGATTATATTGACTCACTCTGTGTAATCTGATTTAAATCCAAGTGAGAAAGCAGACTATACATAATGCAAATAAATAAAAATAAACCCCATTGTTTTCAGTTGGCTTAGAATGTAGTAACACTGTGTTGGATTGTATTGCGAAACACACAACGTGTGTGAGAAACAAATACATGTTTGAAATGTGTGTGCTGTACAGAATCACAGCAGTCAGTCAGATAAAAGGTGAAGTTAATCAACCTTCAGATCTTGTCTACTGAATGTTGTTTTTGCAGCTGTTGTGATATAAGAACCAGGATTGTAGAGAAAGGCTTTGATATCTAAAGCTCTCCATGTAAAAGCTGTGAAGTTTGCTCAGTGTCCTGTGACATTCTAAAAGAAATGAAGTATTTTTCAATTTCTCCGTTGTTTTTTTTATGCCAGTGGTGTGTTATTGTTTTTACAATTACACTTGGCACTCCTTTGCACTTACATTTATTTTCATTCCTATTCAGCTCATGGTCACTGTTCCTGGGTGTCAAACTGAAGCCACTTCTTTTAACATAACTTCCTTCCTCATTATGACATCACTGATCATTCAGCACTTTACCTTTTGAGGAAACTGATTAGAATGTAAGAACATGTTAGTCACAACCATTGCCTTTAGCCTTAGCAGTTGTTGCCCCTTTGCAACTTGGCAAATTTGTGAAAGTGTCAGAAAGGGGGAGGAGTAGGGAAACAGGCTAATTATTCAGTTGGCATCAAGCCTTTACAAGCTGAGGTGAAGTTCAGTGAAGGGTGAACTCAGCTCATTATGGCTGAGGGATTTTCAAGCAAGGGGAGTTTATTTCCAACTGATTTCTGAAATTATTCTCCCTCTCTGTTATCTAGCTTTTCCTCTCATACTCTCTTGGCTCTTTGAATCTAGAGAAGGAAATTACTAGCTCATATTGTGTGGTGGCACACTATCAATTCATGCAACCTTGGCTTCATATGCAAACCCATCAACAGAGTTTGCTCCCAATTTAAGTACTCTAACAATACTGTATGAACCAAAACATCTAAATGTTACATAATTACATCCACTACAATTAAAATGCAATAAAACTAACTGAAATCAATGAAGAAAGTTGGAAGAAACGTTTGGATTCATCAGCTCTTATTAGAAATCAGAAGCTGATTTTTTTTTCCAGTGAAGCATACAAGTTTATATGCTTCATCTTCCCTGAATTTTCCATGGGTTTTTTTATCCTTTCATGGCTAATTTTGTGATCTTAGGTTGTGAACATAATTAACATATTTTCCTGAAGGGCTGTTGTGTCTTTTCCTGGCAGGGCTGCACAATGAGTGTTCAAATGCTTTCTTGTGCTTGAAAGTTTTGCCTGTTGAATTTCTTCCTTTCTCATAGCTTTTACTGACACCAGAACCCCGCCAGCTAAATCTAACAGTCCTAATGCTGAAAAAGTGGTGGATAAAAGTTTCAATTACTGAGAATTTCCAGTGCCTGAAATCTGTGGTTGATACTTTGTTTCACCACATGAACCACAGAAGAATTATAGAGATCACTAATTTACACAAAGCCCAAAGTGATTGAACAAAGAAGAAATAATCAATAATAAAAATATTAAACTAAAAATCAGATAAAATGAATAAAATACAGAATACCAAAACAAAACCCCAATTAGCAAATGCCAGCTAGAAAATAAATGTCTGAAAAACTTTTTTCAAAAACAAATCATAATTTTAAAAAATCTCTTGACTTTTCAGACTTTCTCAAGGAAATAGTTCCAAGGAATGGGAGCTATTACTGAGAAAGCTTTGCCTGTCACAACTACCACCCTACATTATGACTGGGTTATCAGCTGGATACCATTCTGTTTCTCTGTATTCTGTCCTAACTGCAACCTCTATACTATGGACAAGAGGCCACTGTTAGAACAGAACATGGAGAAGCAGAATGGTTTCTAATTAGCAAAGGTGCCAGACAAGGATGCATTTTATTTCCCTGTCTCTTAAATAGGTATGCAGAATATATGCTGACTCTCCTCTACCTGCCCTCCAAGATTGGTATTGGATTTATGGGGTCCATGTTATAGCCTCCCCCCAAATGTGCCCCCATACTCCATTGTTTCCAATGGAGGGCGGGAAGCAAAACTAGCAAGGGCAAGAGAAGTCCAACAGAACAGAATCAAAGTCCCCAAAAATCTCTGCAGTAGGAAATGATGGTAGGGGACATTATTGCAAGCCCAGCAGAACCAGTGCAATGTACTAGTGCCAAACAGAACCCAGTTCCATTGTGGCAATGCCAGTTCAACAGGATGATGTCTAGTACATAATCACTAGACATAGTGATGTGACTAGACATAGTGTGTGAGTAGAAGCTAAACCGAACCAATCCAAAGTATTGGTGTCCAGCAGAATCTAGTGCCAATGTGACAACTCCAGCTCAATCACAATCCAAATGTGGGGGGCATTTTTTCAAGCCCAAGAGAACCAGTATAATGTACAGAGTGCCCAACAGTACCAGTAGTACCAGTGCAATCACAAAGCGCCCAGCAGAACTCAGTGCCACTGGCATTGCAAGCTTTAAAAGACTGATTTAAAAGCACAGTCACAAATCCAAGGATTTTGCAAGCTCTGTGCAAGAAAATGGGAAGTGAACAAAAAGGAACTCAGGAGGAACCCTCTTGAAACTGACATGACTAGTTTAAACTTGACAGCAGTGCTGCAAAAACTGGAGAATTATGCCCCCCTATTGCTTTGAAGTTTGGTAAACATTTTGTTTGAATGGAGACAGTGAGTCTGGAAATGTATCCATTTATGAACTGGCACGAAGCTCCACACACTGCTTAGGAGTTCATGGAAAATTAATGCCAGACTTCAGTTCATGAACTGGACAAAATTCATTATGAATTTTAGTTTGTGAGCTGGCTTGAGCCCATCCTTACATCCAGGGCTTTTTTTGTAGAAAAAGACCAGCAGGAACTCATTTGCATATTAGGCCACACCCTCTAATGCAACCATTGTTTTACATGGGGCTTTTTGTAGAAAAAGCCCAGCAAGACCTCATTTGCATATTAGGTCACACCTCCTGACACCAAGCCAGCCAGAACTGCATTCCTGCGCGTTCCTGCTCAAAAACAGCCCTGCTTACATCTCTTAATAAAGCACCTCTTACTATTAAGGGAAAGCTTTTGTTAAGGGAGGCAACTGGTCTAAATCTGTCCAACTAGATTTTTACAACAGAAGACTCTTCCCACAAGAGGACTTCTGTGATGTTCAGCTCTTGATGATATTATGGGCAATGTATGGATTGTTGGATTTTTGATTTTATTTTGTGTTATTACTTCACTGGCTTTGGGAGATGTGTAGATTCAGCTGAAGAAGCCCTGAAATGGTGTGTCCGCTTGAATTGCTGCTGAGATGCCAGGAGACCTAGACCGTTTTCGCACACAGCTTACCACGGGGTCATGTTCCTGTTCTTTCTGCAGTGTCCGTCGGATTTCCCACTCTCTGCGCCAAAGTTACAGGAAGTGCTGCGGCTTTTGCGTAGCAAACGTAAACTGCTAAAACCCAGTTTACATTTGCTACGCAAAAGCTGCGGCACTTCCTGTAATTCTGGTGCAGATAATGGGAAATTCGCAGACGCTGCAGAGAGAACAGGAACATGACCGCGTGGTAAGCTGTGTGAGAAAACGGTCCTAGTTTCCACAAGACTGGGTTCCATGCATAAAGAAGAAAAGTCTCCCCCACCCAACTGTTAGCACACACAATTATGTTATTCAGGAATACTTTCCCTTGAACCCTAGCCTGAAATTGATTGGAAGTCCCCAGAAAGCACTGTTGATTGCTGGGAAAGTGAAAAGCCCCCAGGACACATGTGCAACAGTGATGAACAAGAAGACCAATCTCATGACCAATAAGAGGAGCTTATGCTGGTACCAAAGTAAATAATGAATGAGAGAGAAATTAAGTCACCTCTCTCTCTACTTCTTAGAAACAAAGCTTTTTTGAGCAGGAACACACAGGAATGCACTTCTGGCTGGCTTGGTGTCAGGGGTGTAGCCTAATATGCAAAAGAGTTCCCGCAGGGCTTTTTCTAAAAAAAAAAAAAGAAGCCCTGTGAGTGACATGCCACCATGGTATCGCCCCTGCCCAAGTCCAGGAAGAAAGGAAGTTTGGTAAAAACTTTACTTTTTGAACAGCTTTTGTTTCCAGGACCACATTACCCTGTCTGTCTGCCTGCTTTGAGGATGTCTTGAGGCATCCTCACACTGCCCTCCACTCCTCCAACTTCCCATGAGTTTGAGAGCTGTAAGATACTCCTGCAACAGATTGCAAAGTTCTCAAACAGAAGGGACACAGCGGTCATGGGAGATTTCATTTACCCAGACATCTGTTGGAAGTTTAACTCTGCTAAAAAAAAAATAACTCTGCTAAAAACAAATAAATTCCTGACTTGTCTTGCTGACAACTTCCTTTTCCAGAAAGTGGAGAAGGAAACAAGGGGATCTGCTATTTTTGACCTGATTCTCACCAACAAGGAAGAACTGGTTGGTGAAGTGGAAACAGTGGGCAGTTAGTGACCATATGATTTACAGTCTTAGGGAAGGGGAAAGCTGTACATAGTCAGATGTATAGATTGGACTTCAGAAAAGCAAACTTCAACAAACTTAGAACTATGCAGGGTAAAATCCCATGGTGAGAAATACTTAGGAAGAAGGGGGTTCAAGAGGGGTGGAAGTTTCTTAAAAGCGAAATATTGAAAGCACAATCACAGACAATTCTTTGGAGAAGAAAAAATGGGGAAAGCCTAAAGAAGCCAAGGTGGCTCCATAAACACCTCTCTAAAGACTTAAGAAATAAAAAAGACTCATTTAGGAAATGGAATAAGGGCCTTATAATGAAGGATGAATATAAACAAATAACCAGTGCTTGTAGAGAAAGAATTAGGACAGCTAAAGCTCAGTATGAGCTTAGACTAACAGAAGATGCTATAAAGGGGGTGTTTTTCTTATGTTCACAGTAAGAGCAAGAACATAGTAGGCATGTTGCAAGGACAGGAAAGTAAAATTGTAAGAAGAGAGGGCAGAACTGCTCTATTTCCTCAGTCTTCTCTTCTGAGGGAAACAGTGCTCAACATGGCAAAAACAAAACATACAATGAGGGTAGGGAGTTGCAACCTAGGATCAGCATAGGGTTTGTACATAAACACCTAGTTTCTTTAAATGAAACAAAGTCCTTAGGGCTAGATGAACTGCATCCAAGGGTACTAAAAGAGCTCTCATCTGGGTCTGAACTAGTCTTTCCCTCTAAACTGTGTGCATAAGTGGTTGCTCATGAGTGTAAGAAGCTTTGCTCAGCAGAAATTTGGAGCTGTGCAGGGTCTTGCACTGCTCATTGCTCATTTCAAGATTGCAGCAGTTATATTCTGTTCAGGATGTGAACTGTTCCATTCGGGGAAGGGGGCGATAGATGGAACATAGGTCTGAACAACCAAAGAGAACATGCAGACAAACTAACTTTTATCCTCATTTGTTTTGTGAGGGACACTTGCTCACTCTTTCTTACTGGGATTTTATTAACATGGCTCCTTTCTTCCAGATCTTCTTCTTGTAAAGCCTTTCAGAGTAGCTGCAGCTAACCATGTGTTCCTTCTTCTTTGCCGTGATCAGTGGAGACTGACATAGGAAAGGGGGGGCAGTTGCCTAGAAGTTTCTCCTGAATCCTCCTTTTATGCCTACTGAAGAAAGGAAGCCTCTTCATTACTACCTGTACTGCTTGGGAAAGCCTGAAGGGAACAGTCAAGCTCATGTCTCTTCTCTCCTCCCTTCAGTCCTACTGCAGTGGGACAAAGCCTAAAAGGTAGGCAGGAAGGATTTCTTGGAGTACATATACCATTACTTTCTATTGAGTGATTCCTATTGAGTGATGTACACAATAGCATTAATTTATTAATATATGTTCATGCCAAAGGAAGGCAAATGTTTGTTTTAAAAGATGTTGACTATCCTAAGTGGATGACTTTGCTATGATAATGCACCAAAGACAAGCATAGCAATTATTTTTAAACTCTTTTACAAACTTTTTTTTAAACATACAATAAGTCTGTTTGCCCATCTCCACTGCAATTCAAAATGGTATTCCTGCCACATCCATTTCCATCACTTGATCAGTGTTTAATTCCAAAACAGTGAATCTCTTTTTAAGTCCCATAATATTGGAATTTACCTGCTATTAAATCAGGGCAGTGCTGAGCAGGGCTGATCCAGTGCTGAGCAGCCTGATCCAGTTTTTCCAAATGCTGCTCACAAAGCAAAACATAACCCTAATGAGAAGCACATTTCCTATTCAAATCCAACTTCTATTGCACATATATGTTGCATTAAATTGCAAAGTGCTTGCAAGTACTCTAGAGATACTTGAGGTAGTTCTCCCCAGCCTGACTTTAAAAGTAGTTAGTCCTGAGCAGACAGTTGTTAGTACAAGAGCTCTTAGTAACTTAGCTCCTGAATACCCATTTCAAGAACTGCCTTTTATTCTGCTGTGGGTACTTTCACATGGCAACTGTTTGCAAGTGGATTTTGCTATTCTTACACAGAAAAAATGAAGTTGCAAAGTGCGTTATTTAGTGTGTGTGAATGCACCCAGTGTCATAGCAACTTTCTGCCTCAAGACAGCTCGTATGAAAAGCTGGGGCTCTGGCTCCAGATGGTCTGTGGGTTCATGATCCAAATGAGTATGCAGAGGTGTCCTCCTCCACTGAAGTGAATGAGGAACTCAAACACTCTGTATGACCTTTTGGAGAAGAGATGGGTCAGCATCTGTAAGGCTTCAGTGTCAGAAAGTACATGGGAACTGTTTTGAGGCCTTGTCACTCATTCAGTATGTACATACCATCAAATAACAACTGACTTATGGTAACCCCAGCAAGGGGCTTTCAAGGCAAGTGAGAAGCGGAGGTGATTTGCCATTGCCTTCTTCTGCAGAATCTTCCTTGGTAGTCTACCAAGGAAGTATTAGCTCCACTTAGTTTCCAAGATCTTATGAGATTGGGCTATACTATGCCACTTTTCCTCCCATGATCACTCATTACTATGGATGAATGGGGACAGATTGACATTTTTCACTCCAGATGTTGCTGTCATCAATTTCAGTTTTCCAGATGTTAATGGATATTTTTCTTTCTTTTTGTTTTGCATAGGTAGTTTTACACATCAGTTTTATGCCACATATTTACTATGTATGTCAGGGGTCCCCAAACTTTTTGAGCCTGAAGGTACCTTTGGAATCCTGACACATTGTAGTGGATGCAGCCCCAAAATGGCTACTACAAAATGGTTGCTGTAGGAGGTGAAGCCAACCACAAAATGGCTTCCCCTCCTATAGTCATTCTTTCAGTCATACAGTGAAGATTCGAGTCCTGTGGTGGCAGCTGCTACCAATGTAATAATTTTAAAAATCTGCACAGCCAATCAGATCTTCAGTGGCCAATCAGAAGCCTTGCTAGGCTAAAGCCCCACCTGGCCTTATCCACTTTTTGGTAGGCATCAGGATAGGTGTCAGTGAGTGCCACAGTGCCCATGGGCACCATTTGGGGGGTTTTGGATTTATATAGATGCAACAATAATGTTGAAAAGTATTTTATGAAAGAGTGGGAAATATTCAGCATCAGGAAAGGGAAACTAATGTGAAGGTGGTCTCATAGATTCATTTTCTTGGAAGGGATAAACAAATATAAATGTGGGTATTAGAATCCAGCTAGTCAGCTTTCAAAAACTGGTTGGTATTATCTCCACTAACCACAGTTCACCACAAATCACCTGGGCTTTGAGTCATCTCCTAACTATTGTCTAAATGCAGAGATCTTATTGTAAAATCTCCTGCAAATTATTGACAAGTTTTTGGTCTTTTGAAATATATCTAAAAAATGTTTATTATAAGGGACCAGAACTGAGCACTCTTTAGATATCATCTGCCTAAACTACATTATTAGCCTGCTGTGAAATGCCTTCATCGCTGCCTGCCTTTGCTTACCCCTTGAATAGGCATATAATGATACACACCTCAGGGAGGTCATTCAGGTTTCAAAGATCCCTGTAATTGATGTTTACAAAGAGCTTTGAGGTCTGAGTTGAACAATACTGTAGATGAGCCAGATGTGTCGGTGCGGGAGTGAGCAGAGTGAGCTTGGTGACCTGCCCAACACAGGGCTCCAGGAAAGAAATCAGCCAGACACCTGCAACTAGTGCCAAAATAGTGTATTTACAGATATATACAATAAGTGCTCACTAGTGCAGTCCAATATCTTACTTCAACAGACAAAATGCTCCGCCTACACACCAATTCTCAGAGAGAGACCTGTGTGGTCCACACAAAGTCTACTTATAGTCCTACTAGCCAATCAAGGCTGTGCACTGTCATGCTGACTCAGCAGGTTTCTTCTCTTGGCTTCTGCCGGCTCAAACCGGCCTGCTGATAAGGTCATTGTGACCTAGCATGCTTGCTAGATCACCAGCTGTCAAAACATAGCTGTCAGACTGGGTGCAGATAGATTCATTACGCCAACACACCTCCTAATCTATTGAACCCAGTACACCCAACCACTGTACATAGTCTTCATGTTCACATGCAGACAGTAACATACATTTCCATATTTACACCTTCATCATCATCAGTCCAGGAACTCGTCTGGGTGATAGAAAATATCATCACTATCCTGGTCAGCCAGCTCCTTCTGGCGTTTGGCTTCAGCCTCCCTGTTCTTTGCCTCGCACTCTGCCACCCAGGCCTTCCACTTCTTAGCCTTTTCCTTCAGCATTTCTTCAAACCCTGGTGGGTCTGGTTTAACTGTCAGAGTGACATAGGGCACCTTATACCTGGCAGGAGGTTTGCCTTTTGTGGTTCTAGCAGACACCCGTGGCTCTGTGCTAGGACCGGCCTTATCTTCTTCAGGCTGATCTGTTCCCACCTCCTGGGCTGGTTGTTCTGCCCCCTCCTGACCTGCCACCTCCTGACTTTCAGGTTCCACCTCCTGTTGATCTAGGGGTTGCACCTCCTGACTTTCACGCTCTGCCTCCTGACTTTGCATTTGATGCTCTGTGCCAGCTTTGGGCTCACCTTTCTCTGCCCCTCGGCTTGCCAACCCCCGGTCGGGAGATTGTTGTTCCTGCTTAATTACCCTGGGCAGGACTCCAGCATCATTATCAGTAATTGGCAGGAGTACAAATTCTCTCTTATCAGAGTGTAAGCGAGGCCAGCTGGACTGCTCGTTAAACTGGGCTGCCTCACTGAGGATTATTTTCCTTCTCTTATCGCAGAAGCGATAACACCTGGCCTCTGGCTTGTAGCCCAGAAAAGTTAGGCTCTCTGCCCGGCTATCCCCCTCCCTCCTGTTCTCGGAGTGGATGCCAACCCAGGCTTCAGTCCCAAAGACTCTCAGATACTTCAGACTTGGGGTTCTATTGAACAGCAATCGGTAAGGCGAATTATTTACAGGTTCACACCAAACACGATTATGAATAAACACAGCACAATACATGGCTTCTGCCCAATAACAAATTGGCAACCTTGCCTCTTCAAGCATGCTGTACATCGTTTGCAACACAGCACCTGTGCGCTCTGCTAGCCCATTTTCTTTCCCATTTTCTTGGGGCGTGGCTGGGTTCACTAAACGGTGGACAATGCCCTTGTTCTCCAGCCAACATTTCAATCCATTTGATAAGAATTCCCCCCCTCTGTCGGTCTGAATAGCCTGGAGGTTTGCACCTAATTGTCTCTCAACTGCTTTGACCCATTTTGTGAACACCTTGTACACTTCAGATTTATGCACCATGGCAAAGACCCAAGAGTACCTCGTATGGTCGTCTGTGGCCACTAAGCAGTACCTCCTCCCCGACAGACTCTTTGGCAATGGGCCAATCACGTCTAAGTAAACTAGCTCTAGGGCACGCTTACTTTCTCTCGTGCTTTCCTTAGACACAGCACATGCCCTGCTTTTGGTCTTCTTGCAGACCTGACAATCCAAGTAACATTTACAAGGTTTCACTTTTAGACTTGGCACCAACTCCAGGGTTTTTTTCAACGCTCTAAACCCGCAGTGCCCCAGTCTCCGGTGCAGTAAATGTATACACTTATTGTGCACAGGCTCATTTGACACCTGTGCCACCTGGGCACATTCATTTTGGACCACATATATTTTGCCTTCTCTTTTTCCAGTTACAAGCACCTTTCCCCCACCTCCCAGGATTTTACAGCAGGTCCTTTCAAACCTCACCTGGTATCCCTGGTCAATTAACGTGCTAACACTTAGCAGGTTTGACTGTAGTGTGGGTACACATAACACATTTTGCAAAGTGCAATTTAACACAGGAAACTTCACATTGCCTGCGTAAGCAGCCTTGGCAATGGTCCCGTTAGCTAATCTAACATGCCTGTGTTCAGGAATGTCAATATTGTTCAACAACTCCTTCTTGCAGCAGAGATGACTCGTTGCCCCAGAGTCTAAAATCCAAGCAGACCCTGTGCTCTCCACTGCAGACATGACCAGCCGGGCTCCTTCCTCACACGGGCTGGTGGTCCTCCGCTCTCGCTGCCTCCATCCACGCCGCTTCTTCCCCCTCTCTGGGCAAGCTCGAAGCAGGTGCCGAAATGATCCACACCCATAGCAGCGTCGGACTGCCATTGCAGTCGGCTCCTCTTCCTCAGCCTTTGGACGTCTGCCAGCAGCAAAAGCTGGCTCTCTCTTGGCTGTCTTCCCGGACGAGCCGATAGCCGCACGCTCCTCAACCCCCGGACAGCTCACTGCCGCAATCCTCTCTTGGAAATCAAGCAGGTGGGCACAGACGTACTCCATTGTCAGGGTCGCTACGTCCATTGTCTCCAGGGAAGTTATCAGGGGAGTAAACTCAGGCGGCAACGATGACAGTAAAATGTAAACTCTGTCATCGGGAGCTACAGTCTTGCCTCTGGCCTCAAGCTCAACGAAACAGTCCGTTAGCTTCTTGATGTGGTCTTTCACACACCCTCCAGCTGGCATAACAGTGCGAAACATCTTCCTAGTCAAGGCCATAAGGGAGCCAGCAGTGGTACTAACATGAACCCCACTGAGCGCGTCCCAGGCAGCCTTGGGAGTGTCCTTCCCACGCACATATACTAGCTGGTCATCTCCTACTGCCAGCACGATGTTTGCCAGTGCCTTATCGGATAACACAGTCTCGGCAGGAGATAATGCTGCAGGGGGATTACTCACAAACAGCCATTGCCCTTCACGCTTGAGGTAGTGTTCCATTCTCAGGCTCCACACCGCGTAGTTGGCTGAATTGAGCTTCTCAACGGCCACTGCAAGCTGCTGCTGAGCCATGATGCCGACTCCTCCACACAGCTGGCTGCCTTCGTCCCTCTGGCTCTCAAAACGAGATAGCTGGTGCTGCTTTGTTTTTCAACCGGCGTTCCTCGCCTCCGGCTCTTTCCAAACTCTCGGTCAGCTCAACTCTCACGGTGCTCCTCCGCGCAGCGGAAGCGTGCTGGGCCCATAACCCTGTCGGTGCGGGAGTGAGCAGAGTGAGCTTGGTGACCTGCCCAACACAGGGCTCCAGGAAAGAAATCAGCCAGACACCTGCAACTAGTGCCAAAATAGTGTATTTACAGATATATACAATAAGTGCTCACTAGTGCAGTCCAATATCTTACTTCAACAGACAAAATGCTCCGCCTACACACCAATTCTCAACAGGCAGGCCAGTGGGGTGCTGGGGGGGGGACGCCGCACCAGGGGAGTGTGCGGGTGGGCAGCAGCTTAGAGGGGGCTTGCAGCGGTGGGGAGGGGAGAGGTGAAAGCCCAATTTGCTGCCTCCTGCCTCTCGGCGCCCTAGGCAACAGCCTAGTTTGTGTAGGGGGAGGGCTGGCCCTGCTCACAGGATTGGCTCCATTGACACAGCTGTGTGACTGGAAATGTAACACTAGCACCATGAAACCATGGAGACATGCTATCTGTCCTGGTGTTCCTGGTGTTCCTCTAATATTTAAGGACCTTCTCACTCATCTCACATCTTGCAGCGGTGGGGAGGGGAGAGGTGAGAGCCCAATTTGCTGCCTCCTGCCTCTCGGCGCCCTAGGCAACAGCCTAGTTTGTGTAGGGGGAGGGCTGGCCCTGCTCACAGGATTGGCTCCATTGACACAGCTGTGTGACTGGAAATGTAACACTAGCACCATGAAACCATGGAGACATGCTATCTGTCGTGGTGTTCCTCTAATATTTAAGGACCTTCTCACTCATCTCACATCTCTGTTCACTTTCATTGTCAGCCAGTAAGGCTTCAATTGTTTAGACTGTGATTGACAAGGAATGATAAGTGATGGTGTTGGATCACAAAATAAGACATGGCAAGTTGCATTTACTTTGTTCATGCCTCTATGATGCAGAGATGAGGTTTTTGTCTTTTCACAACATTGTTTCAGGAGGAAAATGTCAAAGCCTGAAGTTATATATAGTTGGAAATCTACAAGTCAATCTGATTAGCCTATATGCAAGTCCTCTCCTTGTCCTTTTGGCCTGAAAGAGTCTGGAGATGGAAAGCATCTATCAGCAACATGATCAAATAAAATATCATTTTTGTGACTTTTACTTTCAGCTTACGCATCAGCATGTCCATGCTATGACTTCAGCCACTTAGCCATAGCACTGATATGGTCCTAGGAATGCACTTGGAGCTCTCTCTAAATATCCTCCAGGCTCCCAGTAGGGGTCAGTCACCAGAGGTCAACATGACTTCCAGGTGCAAGCATGCACACACACACAAATATACAAAACACCAAAAAAGAGAGAGATAGCTGGCATAATGTGTACAACAATCCCATGAAAGATTTTCATAAGGTCTTTGATTGTACTCTTCAGTGATCAGGAGCGGAGACTTAAAGCTAAATACTTGCTTGGAGCTTCAGTAGCAAACAACATCCAAGTTGTCACAAAAAAATTATGGGATAATTCTTTGTAGCCTCCTGATACAGAGCCATCACTGAATATCCATTGTGTGAATATTCACACTTATTGCCTCCTGATACAGAGCCATCACGGAATAGCCATTATGAGAATCTTTCATGGGATTGTTGTACACATTATGCCAGCTATCTCTCTCTTTTTTGGTATTTTGTATATGTGTGTGTGTGCATGCTTGCACCTGTAAGTCATGTTGACCTCTTGTGACTGACCCCTACTGGGAGCCTGGAGGATATTTAGAGAGAGTTGGTTGAATAAAGTCTGCCCCTGTCCTCCTGACTACTGGCATTTCAAGGAGGTCTCCCATCCAAGTACTTGCCAGAATCAACCATGCTTAGCTTCTAAGATCTGATGAGGTCGAGCATGCCTGGGCTGTCCAAGTCAGAGCCATTATGCCAGCTATCTTAAATTTTGTGGGATTTAAGTGGATGTGTTTTGAAAATGCCATGCCAACCCTCTTCAGTTTTATGGGAACTTCTTGTCATACAATCCACAGCTCTTAGGGTCAAATTGCCTGTGGAAGGTTCTTCATAGAGTTATACAATGCCCTTTCCCCTTCACCCCAGGACTGAGACAAAATGAGAGGGAGGAGACTGCAAAAGTCCTTCCATGTTGGGGAAGGACAGATCTATGATTCTGAAAAATGCTGGGTGCCAAAAATGCCAGCTTTTTGTCCTTACAATTTATGTCTCCAGTTTCAAATTTAGAAACTCTATTGGGGAGAGGGGGCAGCTGTATTGAAAAGAGATGCCAATTTAGACATTATTAAAGGTCCTAGCAGTAACAATATTTAACATCTGCACTTACAGCTATAGAATTTTGAGGGAAAATATATCAGCTTTTATTTTAGAATAAATAAAATTCTAATTTATTTTAGAACTGGGCTTTTTGTTTATTATTCCTTGAGCCATAAAATAGGGCAATTAAAAGAGAATTAAAGAGTTTTCATACCCTAGGAGACTCCCTCCTCACCTATTTTGTTTCTCTACTCATGAATAAGAGTTCCCTCATAATATTCCAATTTATGCACTCCTGTCAGATGGTGATGATATGTAGAGAGAGTTTTTCACTGCCTATCTCACAACTGTGAAAATTCCTCTTTTCAAGGGCACCGTTTAGGTGCTCCCATCCCCTCCATTTCAGATGATATTGCCCAGGAAACACCTATATATCACATATTCTGCATGTACATGTAGATGTTTATTTGTAAGGAAGAGCCAATGTGCATTCACTTCACAAGTGAAACACCAGCACTTGGATAAATGTGCAGTTTCCACCACATGTTCAGCTGTATGTCCATCAAATGTAACATGAAAATTACTCAGTGCACATTTAAAGAAAACTCATGACCCTGTTCTGATGACCCCTCTAGCACTGTGTTGGCCCCACCCACTGCTTGAGTGCAATTGCTGAGTCACCTGCACAAAGTGAATGTGTGGGGGAAGTGCCCATGCATACACTCCCACTCCATGATCTATGTGATTCTGCACATAGTTGATCATGGGGAGGATGAATATGCATGGACATGTCCTCCATATATTTGCTCCATGAAGATAATGTGATGATCACATGGAGGTGGGAGGTGGGGCCAGTGCACTCAAGCCCACTCTTGCCTCTTATGCAGCTGGGATGTCTGTGCTGGGCTCAAGTGTACACCATTACACATGTTATGTGCATTCACTGTAACATGAGCAGAGCTACAATTATGAATTATTAAAGGGAGCTAAGTACTAAATATGTATGCCAAATGCACAAATCCCTTTGTTTTTAAAAAAGATACCAGTTTGACCCACATTGGTAACATTAAACAACAGACTCAATGAATCTGAGTTTAAACTGTCACCTCCTTGAATGAGGGACATATGTGTACATAGTTAACGAAATTAGTTTAGTCTTTGCTATGCAGACTTTAAAAGGATTTGCTATATGCAGCTTGGCTGCATCAACACATTATTGAATATTGCACTGTTGTGCTATGATTTGAAACCAGACTTTCCTTTGTGAGCAAGACAATCCAGTTGCAAATGACATAGAATAATAACAGTGAAATATCCTTTTATCAAAGATTTCAGGTTTTCACGGCTGGTAACATCATTAGGGTTTGTAGAATCTTTCGGGCTCAAGTGCCGTGTTCTACTGGAGAAAGTTTTTCTTCCAGATGTTTCATTCTCAGCTGCGGAGAACAACGCCACTGAGGATGTTCTCCGCAGCTGAGAACGAAACGTCTGGAAGGAAAACTTTCTCCAGTAGAACACGGCACTTGAGCCCGAAAGATTCTACAAACCCTAAATATCCTTTTGTTTATGGATGCAGCCCTTGTGAGGGTCATCTGATACATGTATATTTAAAGTTATTGATATGAAAAAAAAACACAAATTACTTGTATTTCTCTTTTCCTGTTGAAAAATATAGTAATGACTGATCTCTTCAAAGTGCAGGAACAGAGGATCATGTTTTCAGTGGAGGAATACAGTACAGCAGGGGTGTCAAACATGCGGCCTGGGGGGCTCTTATCAGGCCCGCAAGCAACTGGCTGTAATCTGCTTCCTTCTCCCTCTCTCTTGCTTCCTTCTGCATCACAGCTTGCCTTGCAAGGCTTGCTCAATCACACAGGAGCTACAGAGTAAAAACTCTATTTTCTCCATTGACTGAGGCTTCTCCCTTAGGGAAGAAGGGGGGAGGAATACTTTGCTTTGACAGGCTCTCTCAATTGCACAACAGAGCTACTGAGCCAAGCCTCTCTTCCTTCTATTGGTTGAAGCTCATCCCCCTCTTGGTCCCTGGGGAAGGAAGGAAAGAGCCAGAGCTTCCTTTGCCCAGTTCCCTGGATCCCATGGGAGAGATACAAAGAAAGCACCTTTAAGACCAGTGAGTGTAATGTTTTAAGTATATTTTAAGGTTGTTGTTTTTTTAAATAGTTAATTGTGTTTGTCTGTGTCCTTTATAAAGTTTATGTCTCTGCTACCTAATCTTAAATAGGTAAACACATGGTCTCGTCCAGCATGGACCGGCCCAACCTGACATGGCCTGGCCCGACAAGGTCTCATTTATGTCAGATCCATCCCTCATAACAAATGAGTTTGACACCCTTGCAACAGGGTCTTTCTGTACCTAAATGTTATAAGCTCTTAGATGTGAAATGTAAATTGATGGTTATGACAAAAATCAGAGAAGCAACACATACCGATTTCCCACTCACCTTATGCCGCTCTCACACTCCTCTTCTCAGTGGGGCTTCCTTCCGATGTCACACTATCTGCACCGGGGCTACAACTAGCATCAGCTTTTTCACACTGCAAATAGAAACTTGCTTTAGAGGTTTCTGTTTGCTGTGCAAAAAAGGTGAGTGGGAAATCAGTCACAGTTTTAGTTCATACACCTTTCTCTTCTTAGAGCAATGTCTTCCAACCAGTTGCTAGATATCTCAAATAGATACCCATTTCTGCTGCTGAAATATGAAAGAAAATGTTAGTGCCAGAAGGTACCCCCTCACCCCTTAAATATCCAGCGTAGTATCTCTTGGTACATTTCATCCAGTGAAGAAGGGATGAAAAGAGAGAAGCACAAAGGAGAGTAGGAACCATGGTACTGTTTCTTGAAAGGAGAGAACAGTGTGAGCTAAAGTTGAGCAATAATGTATTTGTTACCACCACAGCAGCCCCAAATCAATAGCAAATAATTCCTAGCGCTCTCCAAACTGAAATGTGTCTTTTGATGTTTGCTTCTGTAATCTCTATGGATTTGGTCCATTCTTAGGTGGTTAGCTTCAAATTGATATTTAATCCATTCTGAGATCTATTTCTCCCCATGTTAACATACACAGCAACAACCAGGTTTTCAGGAAGACTGGGAAAAAATGAGTGGATACAGCAATCACCAGCAATTCTGTCATGCCTGCCAAAGCTATTTTGTATGTAGTTTATTGGTTTGCAACACTTCTCTGTGTTATTTCTATTTTGACTTTGGAAATTTATGGGATAAAACAAATAACATTTTCAGCTGTGCCTATTAATACATCCGATGCCTATGTAACTTTCCCTCCTACCCAGCAACACCACCCAGCACCTAGAAGCAGGGACATCTGCTGTATTCTTGGTTTATTTGACTTACTTTCAGGCTGTAATTGTAGCCAATAGGCTTCCAAGGCAGCAAAGATTATTAGCATTAAACTATAAATAGTGAAAAATAGCAGCAACAATAAAACAGCAAATAACAGCTACAGGTAGTAATAGTAAGTTACCAGTAAGCTACCAGTGCAGCTAATACAGTAAGCTACTATTCAGCAGTATTCTTAAAAAAAAAAACTATTTAATCACAGCAGTTTAGTAAGGGAGTGAAGATCTAATTACAAAGAAAAGAACACTATGCATTCAAATACATAACTGGATGAAGATTTATTATTATTATTAAATTTTATTTGTATCCCGCCCTCCCCTCCTGGGCAGGCTCAGGGCGGCTAACAACATTCCTAGGGAACATTCATGGGAATGATGTGGGGTATAGAACTCACCATTAGGTTTCAGCTCATGCATATTGTCTTTCATCTTCTCCTCACAGCACAGGCATGAGAAAATGTCTCCCGTTTCATTTTGATTGTTCAATGGGTTAGTGCTGGCACAAATTCTACTCTGCCAGCTTCTCATTTTACATTGCAGATTTTCCATTTGAGAATTGGTGCCTATGCAGTTTGCCACAGTTTTCAGTTTGTTTCTTTTTATTGGTTATCAATACACATCTGCACATATCTTCATTGATTAAAACACACTAAAAATGGTCTTGATTAGATGGCTTCCAGACTCTGTTTTTTCACCATAACTTAATTAATAACCACACATGGATATATGCATTTAATAAATCACAGCACAAAACCAGAATCTTGATGAAATGAAGCAAACACAGTAAGATTCCTACTTGCACAATATTCCAGACCATATACCTGTGCACTGAGAACAGTGCAAGAACAAATTCCAAAAATTTAAAAACTTGGGTTATGGTTTTATCTTTTCTCTCCTATTTAATTGGATTTGAATATAGTTTTTATGTAATTTAGATCCTTATCCTTGGGTGGGTGGGGGGTGGGCTCCCTCTGGGAATCCTACCCCCCCAGGGAAAGTGCATGCGCAATACATAGCCTCTCCTCTCCCGGTGTAGTGAACGCCGCGTGGTCACTGTCTGGCTATGCCTGGCAGATGGTCACTGCAATGGCCTCTCCTGCATTACTGCATCCGTAGCAACACCTTCTCGCTGGTCCCCCCCCCGTTTTCACAGAGTTTGCTACGTCATGGTGCGACCGAATGTCCGGCGGTATAACCGGATGGGCAGGCTGGGCCCACCAACCTCGCCAGCCTAAGAGAAGGAAAACTCTAACATCAAACCCGGGCAGATAGAGCTCGTTAATGTAACACCTACCACCTGGAGGACTCGCTGCCGGCGTCCCGGCTTACTGGGCCATGGCAGATGACCCCCAGGTGAAAGGGTGGAGCCAGTACCGCGCACACTGCGCTTCACCTAAAAAATTCCTCTGCGCAGGCCTGAAGGGCATATCCACACACACAACACACAACGCATCAAGTCCTGCAGCGATGGGCAAGGGGCGAAACGGCAGGTGGAAGGTGCCACTGGAAGCCGCAGTCCCGATCCTGCATGTAGGCGGTTCAGGGTATTGGTCGCCTAATGCTAACCCGGAGACGAAAGCATTTTTCGGCAGCACCCTGAACGACCAAGCAGCCTTATCTAGGGACAGCACTGCTTGCTCCACACGGAGAGGGGCCTAGAAAAGGTGGCCTAAACAAAGCTCGTCTCCCCCACCCCAGTTGGCTAGCCGCGGTCAACGGGCATCCTTACTTGCGGTCGAAAAATAACAACAAAGAAAAGGCATGCACCTGCCTCACAAAGTGTGCAAAGACTAAAGCTTGCGTGTTGGAACATCAGAACCATGCTTGACACAGTAGGCAGTGGTCGCCCTGAACGACGCTCTGCTCTAGTTGCCCACGAACTTCTCAGCTTGAATATCGACATAGCAGCTCTCAGTGAGGTCCGTTTCCCTGAGGAAGGTAGTCTTCAAGAACACGGTGCTGGCTATACCCTCTACTGGTCGGGTAAGTCAAAGGCTGAGAGCCGCCTTTCTGGCGTTGGCTTCATGGTCAGGAACTCCATTGCCTCCAAACTCGAAAACCTGCCAACAGGTCACTCAGATCGCATCATGTCCATGCGCCTCCCACTTCAAAACAAGCAGCATGCAACACTCTTCAGTGTGTATGCCCCAACCCTTCAAGCAGATCCTGCAGAAAAGAACAAGTTCTATGCTGATCTACGCAACCTCGTACGGAAGACCCCTACAGAGGACAAGGTGATCATCCTTGGCGACTTCAATGCCAGAGTAGGTAAAGACTCGGAAGCCTGGAAAGGAGTACTTGGCAAACACGGCATTGGCAACTGCAATGACAACGGGCGCCTCCTACTAGAATTCTGCATGGAGCACCAGCTCACCATCACCAACACTATCTTCCAGCAGAAGAACAGTCTGAAGACAACCTGGATGCACCCACGGTCCAAGCATTGGCACCTTATCAACTACATTCTGGTGCGCCAGAGAGACCTTCGAGATGTCTTACACACTCGAGTAATGCCCAGCGCAGAATGTCATACGGATCATCGTCTTGTACGCTGCAATCTCCGTCTTCACTTTAAACCCACACCCAGGAGAGGAGGTATCCCTCGGAGGAAGTTTCAGGTTGGCAGCCTCCAGTCAGCTGAAGTTAAAGCTGCCTTCCAGGCAAAACTCCAGTCAAGAATTGAGGACCCCAGTTGCCCCACAGACCCTTCTCCAGAAGCACTCTGGGAACACCTAAAAACTACTGTCCTGCAGATCTCTGAAGAAGTCCTCGGGTTCTCCACAAGGAAGAACAAGGACTGGTTTGATGAGAACAATCAAGAGATCCAAGAATTACTGGCAAAAAAGAGATCTGCCTACCAAGCACATCTTGCTCAGCCCTCCTGTCCTGGGAAAAAAGCAACCTTTCGCGCTGCATGTAGCAACCTCCAGCGCAAGCTTCGAGACATTCAGAACGAGTGGTGGACCAAGCTTGCAGAGAGAACCCAGCTGTGTGCAGACACTGGTGATTTAAGAGGGTTATACGAAGCCCTGAAGGCAGTATATGGTCCATCATATCAGGCTCAGAGTCCCTTGCATAGTGCAGACGGCCAAGTGCTCCTCACAGACAAGGCATCCATACTGAACCGGTGGTCGGAGTATTTTCAGGTTCTCTTCAGTGCCAACCGTGTAGTTCAAGATTCAGCAATCCACCTCACCCCACTTCAACCGGTGAAAACAGAGTTGGATGAGATCCCCACCCTAGAAGAGACTGTTAAAGCCATCAAGCAACTGAAAAGTGGCAAGGCAGCGGGAGTTGATGGAATCCCACCAGAGATCTGGAAGCATGGGGGCACAGTACTACATAGCTCACTTCACAAAGTACTTGTCACCTGCTGGGAACAAGGCAAATTACCACAGGACTTTCGCGATGCAATCATCATCACCCTATACAAGAACAAAGGGGAAAAGTCAGACTGCTCCAACTACCGGGGGATAACCCTGCTCTCCATCGCAGGCAAAATCCTTGCCAGAATACTCCTGAACAGACTGGTGCCCGCTATTGCAGAAGAACTCCTCCCAGAGAGCCAGTGCGGCTTCAGAGCTAACAGGAGCACCACCGACATGGTATTTGTTCTCAGGCAGCTCCAAGAGAAATGCAGGGAACAGAACAAGGCTCTGTATGTGACTTTTGTCGACCTTACCAAAGCTTTCGATACCGTTAGCAGGAAAGGCCTGTGGCAAATCTTGGAACGTTTAGGATGTCCCCCAAGGTTCCTCAGCATGATCATCCAGCTACACGAAGACCAGCGAGGCCAAGTCAGACACTGCAACGACCTCTCAGAGCCCTTCCCAATAGGCACAGGTGTAAAGCAAGGCTGCGTTCTCGCGCCAACTCTCTTTACGATCTTCTTTAGCATGATGCTTCAAAGAGCCACAGTAGATCTAGATGATGACGACGGTGTATACATCCGCTATCGCACCGATGGCAGCCTGTTCAACCTGAGGCGACTAAAGGCACACTCCAAGACAATGGAAAAACTCATCCGAGAGCTACTGTTTGCTGATGATGCTGCACTCGTCTCCCACTCGGTATCAGCTCTGCAGCATATGACGTCCTGCTTTGCAGAGGCTGCCAAGCTATTCGGCCTAGAAGTTAGTCTGAAGAAGACAGAAGTTCTCCACCAGCCTGCACCCCAGGAAGATTATCACCCCCCCTGCATCACTGTGGGTGAATCAGTTCTGAAGACAGTCCAGCAGTTCAGCTACCTGGGGTGCATCATCTCCTCAGATGCCAA
Organism: Heteronotia binoei; assembly: GCF_032191835.1. Taxonomy (NCBI): domain Eukaryota; kingdom Metazoa; phylum Chordata; class Lepidosauria; order Squamata; family Gekkonidae; genus Heteronotia; species Heteronotia binoei. The sequence goes on along the minus strand of NC_083228.1, from coordinate 69,500,020 downwards.
GATCGACAAGGAGATTGACAACAGGCTGGCAAAGGCAAACCGTGCATTTGGCCGACTGCACAAAAGAGTGTGGAGCAACAAGCATCTGAAAAAAGGCACAAAGATCAATGTTTACAAAGCGGTTGTGATGACAACCCTCATCTACGGCTCCGAATCGTGGGTTTTATACCGTCATCACCTGCGACTCCTTGAGCGCTTTCATCAGCGCTGCCTTCGCACCATCCTCAACATCCACTGGAGTGACTTTGTGACCAACACTGAAGTCCTCAAGAGGGCGGAGGTTACCAGCATTGAGGCACTGCTGTTGAAGACGCAGCTGCGCTGGGCAGGGCATATTTCTAGGATGGAAAACCACCGCCTTCCCAAGATTGCCCTGTATGGCGAACTCTCCACCGGTCATCGAAATAGAGGGGCACCGAAGAAGAGGTACAAGGACTCCTTGAAGAAATCCCTTAGCACCTGTCACATCAACCATCACCAGTGGTCTGACCTAGCCTCAGATCGCAAAGCATGGAGGCACACCATCCACCAGGCTGTCTCTTCCTTTGAGAACGCACGCATAGCTGGTCTTGAGGACAAAAGGAGATTGAGGAAGAATCGCACTGCTACAGGACCAACCCTAAATCAGACTTTTCCCTGCAGCCGCTGTGGCCGGACCTGCCTGTCCCACATTGGTCTTGTCAGCCACCAGCGAGCCTGCAGCAAACGTGGACTATTGCACCCTTCTTAAATCTTCGTTCGCGAAGCCAAGCCGAGAGATCCTTACAAGAGATCCATGTATACATATTTTTTTTTATTTTGTACTTCATATGCTCCCAGTATTTTATATTTCTGTAAATGGCTTGATGTCACAATAAATAATTTAAAAAGTCTTGAAAGAATTGAAGATTATTAATGTATCACTGTTTCTCTGTGCAGAAGACCAGATATTCAGAATCCCAAAATCTGTATGAGAAAATTCTATAAATATCCTATCATGACATTATTCATATTCTAATGTCATGTTGTAGCATCAAGGTTTCTAACCTACCAAGTAGTGGTAACACTAATTAGCCTGTACAATAAAGCAAAATTGTTTCATCCAATATATGGAGCTGGGAATACAACAGTTTTATGCAGATAGCACTGTCACTAATCCTAGTTTGAAGCCATGGTGTTCAGAGTTATCTGAGAAACTTACAGGCTGCAAGGCAAAGTGAATTAAATTAAACTTGGAGAAAATACAGATGCTGATAAAAGGGAATCACCTAAACCTGTGATTCCACTGTATTTAGTACTGGGCATTAAGATTCTAAGAGACACCCAACATACAGTCAGTGGAAATGTTAGCTGATATCTCTCAATATGTCTAGAGAAAGAGAAAGGACTAATAATGTGTACACAGAGGTAATGGAAGTTTAACATTGTGGGTTGGATTTTGTGCAGCACCAGTGGAAGGTGCTGATAGAAATGGAGTGCTACTGTCTTCTCCCAGCAGCCAATGACAGAGATGAAGAGGAAACCCTTGTTGTTGGCATCAGAGGAGACTCTACTGCTGAACAGAAGCATTTTCCACCAGTGGAAATAAGCCATAAGATCCAACCCTGTATGCATAAACTTTTAAAGTTTACATTTAAACAGAGGAATATATTTCATGCACACCTAATGCTGTTAAAACCCTGTTGTGTTTTAGCCTGGAAAAGTGTTCTTTAACATGCAGAGATATCTTGTTATGGTGCTTCCGTGCTCTCTGTTCCATTGCTGCATTCACAGATAAACTGAGCATGTGAACAACTTAATCAGTTTGCAATCACATGGAGATTCCTTCATCTCTTCACTCCTTTTGCTCCTGTCTCCACTTCAGCCTGTGAGCTCTTCTAAGTAGGAATGGGTCTTGTACAAAACTTGATAATGATTCTTATAGAATGGTGAAATGGAAAAATAAGCCTGGCAAGACTTCAAGAACATAGGGTTTTAGATAATTTAAACTGTACAATTAGCTTGCGTCTTCTGAAATTGCAGAAAGGTCCCGCAATCAGGCAAGATAAATAAAAGAAGAAAGAGCTAGGCTGGTTGACAGAAGTCCCCTTAACACACACCTGACATTCCATTATTTTACACTTAAGAGAGCCTTGAAACATATATGCATGGATGAGGAGATTATTTCAGAATGCCATCATGAACATTTCCATAGGAAAACGCAGGCAGAAAACAAACATTGTTTGCTGAAAGGGTTTTGTACAATAGGCACAAAGTATTAGATTAAGAAATTAAAATCCTTACCACCACCACCACCATCACCTCGAGAAACTTCTAAAAAGTAAACAGAGGAAGAGGACACATGCAAGAAGAGGAAGGCATTTGTGAAAAATGCCTGACAAGGACCTGGGAAAGAATGCAAGGAGCTGTAGGAGAGGAGAAAAGCAGACATAGAAAAGAAGGGATATGTAGAAATTAAAAGAACTCTGAATGGAGAACAAAAATGATTAGCAGATGTTGCGAAACATAGTGCTCCTGCAAAGTACTTGGGTGATCATTTCAAAGCTGGACTGAAAATTCTACTGAAACCTTTTGCCCCCCAAATTGAAATAAAGAGGCGGACACAAGTGATTTGGTAAAAAATATGGGCCATTTTATTAAATAATCCTAGCAACGGCAAGGGCAACCAGAACTGCAGCCAGGTCAGGGCCAGGGGTCTCCACAGACCGCTCCTCTGCCTTTTTCATGGGCGAGAGACCCAGCCCCCCAGCCAGAGCTGTGTGTCACAGTTCCTGTCAGGCAGGCCCAGCAGGGAGGCACGCACCGGAGGGCCCCAGCACCAGACGCTCGTCTCAGCAAAAGACACCCATCTGATTGAGTCTCCAGGACAGTCTGCATTCACACACCTTGGGTCACCACTACCCAAAGGTTGATCCTGCCAGACCCCTAACTCCCTAAAAGGGAGAGCCTAACCAGGCCTCCCCAGGGCACCTGGCACCATAAACCCAGTAAAACCTGCCCTCAAAAGTGACCAACCTATAAGGAGGCACCATCCCGAAGCCAATTCCACAATCCTTTGTTATGCTATGCAAGGTAGGCAAAAAACACACCCCAGTCAAAAGACAAACAGCCGGGGAGTAAAAAATTCCTACCCGGCCCCTCCATAAAGGAGGCGACCAGCACTTGCCTACGTAACAAACAGGGCAGGCGGAAAGGCCGAGCAATGTTGAGGGACTGACAAGAAGGGGTGGAGGGCCTCAAGAGGCACATTCAAACCCCGCCCCCTAAAGTCACACCTAAAGCATGCGCGAAAGTCTGCTCTCCCATCCTGGGAGGCAAACGATCCCCAGCAGTCAAGCTGCGAGGCGGCAGGCTGCTGAAGACTCAATTAATTCAAACTCCTTGGATCTTGGAAGGTATAGAAAAGAAGTATTCTAACTCTAGGAGGTGATTAAATGAGGCATCACAGATTTTGATAAAAATATAACTGGGAATAAAACACTATCTTCCTGTCTCCATATACCTCATGAAAATCTCTCTATATATGACAAGGTTTAATTCAGAGTTGCACTTCTGTTGCACCTCCACAAAATAAACAGGCCAAGTTTTTATTATATGAATGGTGTTTTATGAGGCACTGGCATACGATTGCTATCTCCATATGTGGAACACACTATGAGACCATGTGGAAATGATGAAGACTTGGTGAGAGATGTAAAAGTGATTGCACCGCTTGAGAGCAGTGACCATAACATTATTGATTTCACCATTTGTATAAATAGGGAGTTGCCCCAAAAGACCAGCACAACCACGTTTAACTTTAAAAGGGGTAAATTCTCTGAGATGAGGAGGCATGTAAAGAGAAAAATGAAAGGAAAGATAAATACAGTCAAAACCCTTGGGGAAGCTTGGAGGCTACTTAAAATGACAATCCTAGAAGCTCAGATAAAATATATACCACAAGTTAGGAAAGGCACAAACAGGTTTAAGAAAAGGCCTGCATAGTGTTCTGCTTGGAGACAATGATGAATTAATTTCAAAAGTATATAAATTATTTCTACAATGGTCTACAGAAGATGAAGTAGTGAAATCTCAGATGGTTAAATGGGCAATTAATGTAAACAAAGAAATACAGATGGAAACTTGGGAATATTTGTGGAAGAACTCTATGAAACTTTCAACATGTCAGAGTATTAAAGAAAATTGTTTTAAGATGATGTATAGATGGTATACGACTCCTAAAAAACTGTCAAAGATGAATTATAAGATGCCGGACAGGTGTTGGAAATGCAAAAAGCATGAAGGTTCTTTCTACCTTATGTAGTGGACTTGTGAAAAAGCTAAAATGTTTTGGCAGATGATTCAGCAAAAAATTTCTAAGATTTTGGAATATGAATTTAACAAAGTTGCAGAGACTTTTCTGTTGGGATTACAAATGGAAAATTTCCAAAAGAAGATAGAACTTTAATCTGGTACTTGCTCTCAGCTGCTAGGACATTGTATGCGCAGTTGTGGAAGCAAGAAAAAATACCAGATAAATGGGACTGGATTGTAAAAGTTATGGCATTCAGTGAAATGGATAAGTTAACAAGAACTTTAAGAGACTATGATTTAGAAGTATTTAAGATGGAGTGGAAGAAGTTCAGAAGATATGTAGAAAAAGAATGGAAGATAAAAGGACATTGGACAGTCTTTGATAATGATTAATTATAAGTGGGAGGAGGTTATGAATTTTGGTTCTTATTAATTAGGGGTACCTTTTATAATGATGTTTTGATTACAGTACACCAGTGGGGGTCAAGTAATGGGGGGAGGGGTAGGTAGAAAGTTATATATGGGATAGAGAAAAAAGTAGTTATTAATGTTATAAGAAATTGAATATATTGCCATATGTTACTAATAAAAATTGTTTGGGGAAAAAAAAAAGGCCTGCACGGTTAACAAACAAAGTAATGGAAGCTGTAAAAGGTAAGAGGGACTCCTTTAACCAGTGGAAAGCTAGTCCAAGTGAGATTAATAAAAGGGAACACAGGCTGTGGCAAATCAAATGCAAGACTGAACAGGCAGGCAAAAAGGGACTATGAGAAGCATATAGCAAAAAACATAAAGACTGACAATAAAAATTTCTTCAAATATATTAGAAGCAGGAAACCAGCCAGGGAGGCAGTGGGGCCCTTGGATGACCAAGAGGTAAAAGGATTACTGAAGGAGGATAGGGAAATGGCTGAGAAGCTGAATGCATTTTTTGCCTCCATCTTCACTGTGGAAGATGAGAAATGTTTGCCCACTCCAGAAGCGCTAATTTTGGAAGGGGTGTTGAAAGACCTGAGTCAGATTGAGGTGACAAGAGAGGAGGTCCTACAAATGATTGGCAAATTAAAAACTAATAAGTTGCCAGGTCCAGATGGCATACATCCAAGAGTTCTGAAAAAACTCAAAGATGAACTTGTGGATCTCCTGACAAAAATATGTAATCTTTCATTGAAATCTGCCTCCGTTCCTGAGGACTGGAAGGTAGCAAATGTCACCCCCATATTTTAAAAGGGTTCCAGAGGAGATCCGGGAAACTACAGGCCAGTCAGTCTGACTTCAATACTGGGAAAGTTGGTAGAAACCATTATCAAGGACAGAATGAGTAGGCACATTGATGAACACGAGTTATTGAGGAAGACTCAGCATGGGTTCTGTAAGGGAACATCTTGCCTCACTAACCTGTTACAGTTGAAGGGGTGAACAAACTTGTGGACAAAGGGGACCCAATAGATGTTGTTTACCTTGACTTCCAGAAAGCTTTTGATAAAGTTCCTCATCAAAGGCTCCTTAGTAAGCTCAAGAGTCATGGAGTAAAAGGACAGGTCCTCTTGTGGATCAAAAACTGGCTGAGTAATAGGAAGCAGAGAGCGATTATAAATGGGCAGTCTTTGCAGCAGAGGATGGTAAGCAGTGGGGTGCCACAGGGCTCAGTATTGGGTCCCATGCTCTTTAACTTGTTCATAAATGATTTGGAGTTGAGAGTAAGCAGTGAAGTGGCCAAGTTTGCAGATGACACTAAATTGTTCAGGGTGGTGAGAACCAGAGGGATCTGTTGAGGCTGGGTGAGTGGGTTTCAGCGTGGCAGATGAGGTTCAGTGTGGTCAAGTGCAAAGTAATGCAGATTGGGGCCAAGAATCCCAGCTACAAATACAAGTTGATGGGGTGTGAACTGGCAGAGACTGACCAAGAGAGAGACCTTGGGGTCATGGTAGATAACTCACTGAAAATGTCAAGACAGTGTGCGGTTGCAATAAAAAAGACCAACGCCATGCTGGGAATTATTAGGAAGGGAATTGAAAACAAATCAGCCAGTATCATAATGCCCCTGTATAAATCGATGGTGCGGTCTCATTTGGAATACTGTGTACAATTCTGGTCACCGCTCCTCAAAAAGGATATTATAGCATTGGAAAAAGTGCAGAAAAGGGCAACTAGAATGATTAAAGGTTTGGAACACTTTCCCTATGAAGAAAGGTTAAAATGCTTGGGGCTCTTTAGCTTGGAGAAACATCGACTGCGGGGTGACATGACAGAGGTTTACAAGATTATGCATGGGATGAAGAAAGTAGAGAAAGAAGTACTTTTCTCCCTTTCTTACAATACAAGAACTCTTGGGCATTCAATGAAATTGCTGAGCAGTCGGGTTAAAACAGATAAAAGGAAGTACTTCTTCACCCATAGGGTGATTAACATGTGGAATTCACTGCCACAGGAGGTGGTGGCGGCTACAAGCATAGCCAGCTTCAAGAGGGGATTGGATAAAAATATGGGTCTGAGATCCATCAGTGGCTATTAGCCACAGTATATTACTGGAACTGTCTGGGGTAGTGATGCTCTGTATTCTTGATGCTTGGGGCGGGGTAAAGTGGAAGGGCTTCTAGACCCACCTGTGAACCTCCTGATGGCAGTTGGGGGTTTTTTTGTGGGTTTTTTGGCCACTGTGTGACACAGAGTGTTGGAATGGATGGGCCATTGGCCTGATCCAACATGGATTCTCTTATGTTCTTATGATGTCATATGAGTTGTATGCAAAAAACAACAACCCAGCACATTATTTTCCATCATTATTTCTTTCCCTTTACTTTATTTATTTATTTATTTATTTATTTATCTGGGATTTATATCCCGCCCTTCCCGTCAAGTGGCTCAGGGCGGCTTACAACATATGTAAAACTAACATAAAAATAAGTTACACTATAAAATTAACATTTCATTAAATAATTAAAATCCAACGTTTGTTATAAATGTACATGTCGTTAAAATCAGACAGCGGTCGTAAAGCTACACTCTATTCAGATTCAAATACTGATTCGGTATACCGTCTTCAACATTTCGATGTTCCATATTCGATATTCAGTAGTCGGTATACAGGTATACAAGGATACAAGGCCGGTTAGTTGTGGGCCAGCCGGAAGAGGGTTGTCTTACAGGCCCTGCGGAATTGAGTAAGATCCCGCAGGGCCCTTACCTCCTCCGGCAACTGGTTCCACCAAAATGGAGCCATTACAGAGAAGGCCCGGTCCCTAGTGATCTTCAAGCGGGCCTCCTTTGGCCCGGGGACGACCAAAAGATTTTGAGATCCCGATCGCAGTGCTCTCTGGGGAACATGCGGGGAGAGACGGTCCCTTAGGTAGGCAGGTCCTAGACCATATAGGGCTTTAAAGGTAATAACCAGCACCTTGTACCGAACTCGGTAGGATATTGGCAGCCAGTGCAGAGCCCGAAGTCCCGGCTAAATGTGCTCCCATCTTGGGAGCCCCAATAACAGTCGGGCGGCGGCGTTCTGCACCAGCTGCAATTTCCGGGTTCGACACAGGGGCAGCCCCATGTAGAGGGCATTGCAGTAGTCCAATCTTGAGGTGACCGTAGCATGGATCACCGTTGCTAGGTCGTCGCGTTCCAGGAAGGGAGCCAGCTGCCTTGCCCGCCTAAGGTGGAAGAATGCGGACTTGGCAGTGGCTGCTATCTGGGCCTCCATAGTTAAAGAAGGCTCCAGAAGTACCCCCAGGCTCTTAACCCTGTGCGCCGCCATCAGTGGAGCACCGTCAAAAACCGGAAGGGGTATTTCCCCTCCCGGGCCGCGACGGCCCAAACAAAGGACCTCTGTCTTCACTGGATTTAGCCTCAGCCCGCTCCGTTTGAGCCACCCAGCCACAGCCTGTAACGCCCGGTCCAGGTCTTGTGGGGCGGAGACCGGCCGACCGCCCATGAGCAGATAGAGCTGGGTGTCATCAGCATACTGGTGACAACCCAGCCCATACCTTCGGGCAATCTGGGTGAGAGGACGCATATAGATGTTAAATAACATTGGGGAAAGAACCGCACCCTGAGGCACCCCGCAGTCAAGCGTGTGCCTCCGGGACAGCTCATCCCCAATTGTGACCCTCTGTCCCCGACCTTCAAGGAAAGAGGAAAGCCATTGCAAGGCCAACCCCTGGATCCCCGCGTCGGCGAGGCGGCGGGCAAGTAACCGATGGTCGACCGTATCGAACGCTGCCGATAGGTCCAACAACATCAGTACCGCCAAACTGCCCCGGTCCAGATGCCGTTGCAGGTCATCTACTAGGGCGACCAGCACTGTCTCCGTCCCATGGCCCGGGCGGAAGCCGGACTGAAGAGGATCAAGGACGGAAGCGTCATCCAGGAAGGTCTGTAGCTGCACCGCCACTGCCCTCTCGATAAGTTTGCCCAAATAGGGCAAATTCGAAGCCGGCCGATAATGGGCCAATTGGGCCGGATCTAGAGATGCTTTTTTTAAGAGGGGGCGGACCACCACTTCTTTGAGCTGTGTTGGAAATTGCCCTTCCGCGAGGGATCTATTTATGATATCCCGTACAGGATATCTAAGCTCCCTCTGGCAAGATTTAATAAGCCAGGAGGGGCATGGGTCCAATTTGCAAGTTGTTGGGCGTGCAGATAAGAGAATCCTGTCAACTTTACTGACAGAGCTACACTAGTAATGTGTTTTCTTCTTTGCTGAAGAGCTCTGGCTGTCCCACCTTGTCACCGTATAATATTTTGACTGTGCGCTCAACCTGGTTTGGATCAGGAACCTGGGTTGGATCAGGAAGGATCAGGAACCTACTTTAACTCTAACTTAAACAACTTAAATGGCACTCAAGGTGTTTTGAAATTCAAAAATAACAAAATATTTTATTTAACATAGAGCGGAAAGGTCAGGTGAAATCAGGGATTGAAAATTTCTGAGGTGAAATCAGTACATACACAGACTTTAAATCCAGATGGGCAGCCATGTTGTCTGAAGCAATAGAACAAAGTTGGAGTCCAGTAGCACCTTTAAGACCAACAACGTTTTTTTGAGAATGAAAGCTTTTGTGTGCTAAAAGCACACTTCATCAGCCAATGAAATGGGGTACAGTTAGCAGTGCTACATGTAGCTTGGGGGTATGGTTAAGTATGCAAAATAGTAGAAAGTTAGAATCCAATGGCAAAACAGTGAAATTAACAAATTGAAAGAATAACAGTTTGGTCTGGATAGTGTGAGTTGTGTGGGAAATCAGCAAAAGGTAATAAACATTGGAATTGAAGAATGATGGTGAGAATGGCAGTAAATGTGAAGTCTGTTAATTGCTCTATTTCTCCTCAAGGTTGGTTTAAACAGAGAACATATTTTTCTCATGTTTCTGTCTACCCAATATACTGTTTAACATGTAGCACAGCATTATAAATATTATTCCAGTTCGGCAATGCAAAAAAGAATACATTAGAATACAGTGGAAGATAGGTTTAGCATATGTAATGAGATAAACAACCAATATCCCTTATTCCATTTTGTCAATACAAAAAATACATTATTCTGATATACTGTTCTAAAAAAGAAATACATTGGAATAAAGTGGATGGATCTACTTGGTGAGAATGGGTTTAGCATGTGTAATGAGATAAGAAACCAATATCCCTGTTCAGTCCTGAGGAGGTGTTTGTTCCAAGCTTCATAATAACTTGTGACCGATTTCCCACTAAATTTATGCCGCTTTCACTGTCCTCTTCTCTATGGGGCTGCTGCTGGATTTTGCACAAACTGCACTGGACCAGCGAGTTGCTCTGCCTCTCTTCAAGTTCCCTTCACAGCAGGCAGGATCATCTGAAAACTGGTTTCTGTCTGCCGTGAAGGGAACTTTAAAAGGGGCGGGGCAACTCGCTGGCTTGGGGCAGCTTGTGCAAAATCCAGCAGCAGCCCCACAAGGAAAAGGAGCAATGAGTCCAAAACAAAATGAGTGGGAAATCAGTCTGTAATTCAGCAATTTCCCTTTCCATTCTGTTCCTAAAGTGTCTTTGCAGTAAAACAGCTACTTCCAGTACTCATCTTAAGTGTTTAATTGACTTTTAAGGTTTCTAAAGGCAGTTTCTAACCACACCTGATCAGTGATCTCTCCATTCTTCAGAGCTAACTCCCTATTTGACTAGGTGGGGGCATTCTCCTTTCACTAAAAGATCTATCCCCTTTATTTGGCCCAAATGGGGGTCTCCGTTTAACTGCCCACTCATCCTTACCAAATTTATCCTGTTCTCCTGTCTGTGTTAAAACTGGTCTCAGTCTGTGCTGAATCCCAAAACTGTCAATACTCAACTGTTATCAGCTAGGGCTGAAATCAAACTGAATCCTCCTCAGCATTGAGTTCAGAAATCTTTCTCTGCTCAACTGATGCTAGCCAATCAGATTGCTTGGAGCAACCTGTCACTTAAGGCTCTCTGGTTCTGTAAAGAATTAACCCTTCACAGTCCTTTATCCATTTATACAACACTTCTAAGCTTTTAAAAATGCAGTCTGCCACACCATTACATTATGAAATCTTGGTGGCAAGCTGGACAGAGTTGGCTTGAGGCAGAAAGTGCATCTGGCACACTTACTGCATAAATTCTGGCACCATCAGCTAGCCTGCAAGGGAACTTGCTGCCCCCATCAGCACTTCACAACAGTGCTGGGGTGGGCAAATGGAGCTAGTACGGAGGTTTGATTTCTCCTCCCCCTGCAAGCCTTCGCAGATCTCCTTCTTATTTATTACTCATAAACCTCAAATGATCTGGGACTAGGATATTTAATGAGAGTACTGGAAGCAGGATTTTTTTTTCCTGTTGCAGAGAGAAATCTGTGAAATTCTCTCCATACATGCTAAGTCTTTGGAACACTGCTAACAGTTTTTGTTAACTTCTGAGTCTGTGTCTATATTTTGCCTTTAGTGGATTTTTGTTCTGCTATTATGTCTAATTTTAAAAAATCTAACTGGGAATTTCTGCCTGATGGTTAACACATGAAAAATCAAAAATGTTAGTTAACAAAATCACAGCTTTGTACCAATGCATGTCTTCATCTCATATATATTCTTTCTGTTAATTCCTCTATTCATTACATTAAGATTTTTTTAAAAAAATAAATACTTCCAGATTGTTTTTAATGAGGTACATGTTTTTTAAAAAATAGATTCTTTCTTGTATATAATTTGGGAAGTGTTTGCAAAATCTAAAATTTTAATTCAACAATTTTGGTCATCCTTCCTTCAGATGGTAATGCACACAGGCTAGGATGGCTACAGCTATTATTTACTTACCTTTTTGACATTATTTGGTGATTTGTCTGTCATCACAGTAACAAAATCTGTGAAACTCACCAAGAAGAACTAGCAAACATTTGCTGCAAGGCAACTAGCATCTGTTCATTTGGAAGAGTGATGGGTACTTCTGTGCTGCAATCTTCAGCTCAGAATAACTAGCAATCCCCAAAGAATCTGTGCCAGCTTTTATTTAGCCCTGGACCACTTCTATGCTGGCACTACAAATTCACTTCTCATGATTATGTTATTTGTTTTTCATGTGATTGAAAATGTATCCAGCACAGACAGACATACCCTGGGCATAGATATGACTAATAAAACATCAGTTAACAAGATACATAATAACAGACAACTTTGAATAGACAAAAATCCGAGCAACAGTGAGTTACAGCCAGCCGCTACATTACAGGAAAGAAAGTGTGAATAAACATATAAGATTTATTGTATCTATTGAAAACAGGAATATTGGGAGACCTAATATGTGTCTAACAGATGAAAGGAAATCTGCCAGGTAGTGATATCATTGCTTAATAGAAATATTAGAAAGGGAAGTGCTTTTTATTTGTGGATACTAGTGCTTGAAATGTGAATTTTGATCCTGTCTTCATCACTGAATTCCTTAGAGATGAGAAGGCAAGCTATATCATCCAACGTGAGGGGGCGGAGCAACTGCGGGAGATGGCGGCTGCAAACCCATAGTTCTCCCAACCCATCTCCCTCTGTTAAAAATCCAACAAACCTACTTGTATCAATACTGCCTTTAAACACATGAAGAACTTGAACAGGGCAAAACAAAGGACTGGAACATATAAAAATCAGCCGGTAAGCACCTCCTAAACCACAGCAAAATAGAGATTGGGCAAAATCCTCCCTGAGTAACAAAATGGCAGATGCAAAAATGTCAGAGCAAGGGGAGACTGAAATGGAGGCTTCCTATACACAAAATTTTCAGGACTTCTTACAAAGCTCCTTAATATCTTCTTTTGATAAATTAAAAGAGGAACAGCTAGATATTATGTCGGAAAAAATAGTGCAGTTACTGCAACCAGTTTCTATGCAACTAAAAGAAATGGCTGACACCCTTAACAAAATGACTAAAGGTGCAGACTCTGCACTGACTCTTGGACAAAAACTGAAGGAAGAAAATAAGCATACTCAAGAAGAAGTCAAACATCGGAAATACTGACTGTTAATAGCAGAGATAACAATGAAACAAAATCATCTGATATTTCGTGGGATGGCTGAAAATCGTGAGGGAACTGCAGACAGCCACTTTATGAGTCAGTAGATCACAGCAGAAATGGACTTAAAAGAGGATTTTTCCTTAAGTATTGTTCGTGCATATAGAATTGGTTCCCCACAAAGATCTGAAAGAATGCACCCATGTGACATTTGAGTTGTTTTTCTGGACCTGAGAGAAAGAAATATGGTACTTAAGAAAGCAAGAGAAAACAGATATTTATGTTATAATGAGGAAAGAATAATTGTACTCCCAGATATTCCTTCAGAAGCACTGCAACTACATTTGAATCTTCACCAGCCTGCCGCCTTGCGGCTAGGCTAGCGGGGATTGTTTGCCTCCCTGGAGGGAGAGCGGACTGGGAAGTGCGCATTTAGGCGCATCTTTTGGGGGGCGAGCTTAAGTGTGCCTTTGGAAGCCTCTGCCCCCTCACCCTTAGTCCCTCGACGATCGTTGGAGCGAGAGCAGCGTATTTGAGCTCTCGGCCAGCGTGGGGGATTGGGCCCAGCTGTCTGCGTCTGTGCATTCCGGGTTGCTTGGTTTTGGCGTCGGGTTGAGGAATCGTGGTGTTGGAATACAGGCTGTTGCATTGCTGGCTTATTTGTTATATATAAAGGGGTGTCGGGGGTTGTTTAGTGTTGCGTGGCGGGGTGCCCGGGCTAGTGGGGGCTTGGATTTAGGGGCCGTTGTTGCTCATCCTTCCTGGTTTTCTTCAACCTCCCCCCCCTACCCACCCACTCCTTCATTTACGCTTCATGTCCATTTTGACACATCTCTTCAGGGGCCATTTTAAATTTTATTACTCTGCCTGAATACAACAGCCCTGAGGCTATTCTCTGTCGGCCATTTTAAATTTGATTTTTCTGCCTGGATACAATAGCCCTGAGGCTGTTATCTGGTGGACATTTTGTTCAAATTGGGGCAGCCATTTTAAGTGGGGTTGTTGGTTCCTTGTTCATTTGTTCTAAGGGGATTAGTACCGGCAGGGTTTGTGGTGCATTTGGACCGTTCTGACAGCTGCCATCCATTTAGTGGCTAAGGCTTCTTCTTCTCCGGGTACTTCTTCTTCATCTCCCCACGGTTCAGTGGGGCAGGCAGTTCAACCCCACTTGCTCTGTTGGGAGTTTGGGTCACAGGGGGGTGTGCAATCAGAAAGGTTGCACTTTGAAGCATGAATGCCCATGTGTGCCGGCCCACACTCATTTAGCAACTGCCCAAGAGTTGGACCGCGTAAGGGTCAAAAGAGACAGGGCGAGACTGGGGGTTCCTTACAAGCTGGAAAAGGTTTCCAATTGGGTTTTAGAATTCCTTTTCAGGGTTTTCGGGTGCCAACTTGGTTTCGAAACCTTAGTTCGGTTAAAGGTTTAGAACATGTAGTGGAGGCTAAGATTGCCAAGGAGTTGGCTGAGGACAGGATTTTGGGTCCATTTTCCAGTCCTCCAGTGGTTAACCTTAGGGTTTCTCCTTTGGGGGTGGTACCAAAGAAGGCGCCTGGTGAATTTTGATTCACCACCTTTCTTACCCCAAGGTTTCTTCCATTAATGATGGGATTCCGGGGGAACTATGCTCAGTTAGGTATACTACCTTTGATCAGGCCGTGGGCATTGTTCAACGCTATGGTCAGGGGGCTGAGCTGGCAAAATGCGATATCAGATCTGCATTTCGCCTTCTTCCTGTCCATCGGGATGATTTTGAGCTGTTGGGTTTTTCTTTTGCAGGAAAATTTTACATGGACAGGGCTTTGCCTATGGGCTGCTCTGTCTCATGCACGGCTTTTGAGTGTTTCAGCACATTCTTGGAGTGGGCTGTATGCGAAAAAGTGGGCTTACAAGATGTGGTCCATTATTTGGATGACTACCTGTTTGTGGGTCCTTTAGGAACAGGGCGTTGCGCTCAGTTGCTGTCCAGCTGTATTGAGCTGGCTGCTGTGTTGGGTGTGCCATTGGCCAAGGAGAAAACTGAGGGTCCGGTCCAATACCTTGTATTTTTAGGAATTGAGTTGGACACCTTGGCACAATTGTCTAGAATACCCCTGCAGAAGCTGGAGGATTTGAAAAATAGGATTAGTACTTTCCTTCTTAAGAAGAAAGTGACACTGCTTGAGCTTCAGCAGTTGGTGGGGCATCTTAACTTTGCTTGCAAAGTGGTTGCCCCTGGTAGGGCCTTTCTTCACAGGTTCTGTGATGCTCTGGCGGGCCTTCACTTGCCACAGCACAGGACTAGGGTTACCAGCAGCATGAGGGAGGACCTATGGGTGTGGCAGGAGTTTTTGAAATCCTTTAATGGGGTTTCTTTTTGGAGAGAGGACATGAGACTTGAGGCGGAGCTTCAGGTCATGTCCAATGCTGCTGGGTCATTAGGTTTTGGGGTTTACTTCCGTGGACACTGGTGCATGGAGTTTGGCTTGATTCATGGGTGCAGGCTGGTGTGAGCCGGGATCTCACATTTTTAGAGTTTTTTTCCCATTTTGGTTGTGGTTTGGTTGTGGGGAAGGGATATGACTGATCACACCATACATTTTTGGTGTGATAACATGGGGGTGGTTCATGTTATTAATTCCCTTTCATCCAAATCACAACGGGTTATGAGGTTGGTGAGGGCCTTCACTCTGTGTTGTCTGCGGCTTAACACTTTGGTTTTGGCCAAACATGTTCCTGGGGTGAATAACGGGGTGGCTGATGCTCTCTCTCGTAAACAGATGGAGAGGTTTCGTCAGCTGGCCCTGCAGGCCGATCAAGACGCGGCGCCAATGCCCCAGGAGTTATGGCTGATTGGAGAGCCGAGGCCTTCAGAGCGATAGGCCTAGCCATTGAGCCTAGCACCAGGAAGTCTTACGAACATGCTGTGCGGCAGTTTGAAGGGCTGAGGTAGGGTATTGCATTGTTTGGCCCCTCCCTGTGGAGCAGTTGCTCCATTATTATGTTTCCTTAAAAGGTAGGGGATTGGCCATGCGATCCATCAGAGGACGCCTGTCTGTGCTGGCTTTTGCTAGCAAGACGTTAGGGTATAAGGAGGAAACCACAGACTTTCATTTTTGGAAGATGCTGGAAGGGTGGTCCAGAGAGGTCGGGGCTAATTCGGACACCAGGAACCCTAGGTCCCCCGAGATTCTTAAGGGTTTGAAGGGTGTTTGGAGTGCAGTTTGTGCGTCTCATTTTGAGGCTGTTTTGTTTCATGCAGCCTCTTTGGTGGCCTTCTTTGGGGCACTTAGGATCAGTGAGTTAGCGGCGAGTTCCAGGAAGGATGTTTCCGGTAGAGCGTTGTCACTGAGGGCTGTTAGGTTAACAGGGGGTCAGGCGGCTCTTACCGTCCGGCGTTCCAAGACGGACCAATTGGGCATTGGGACTGTAGTGGAGTTGGGTCCGTGTTCAGAGGTGGAGCTTAGCCCGGTTTCCGCATTGGCCGATTACTTGGCTGTACGGGGAGGCTGCAAAGGGTTGTTGTTTTGTCATTCTGGAGGCAGCCCTCTGACAAAACATAAGTTTTGGGCAGTGACACCTAGGATCTTAGCTTTGTTGGGGTTGTCCGGAGTGAGGTTTGGTACCCACTCCTTTAGAATTGGGGCGGCCTCTACGGCCGCAGCCTTGGGATATTCTGCTTCGTCCATTCAGCGCCTTGGCTGTTGGCGGTCTCAGGCTTATAAAGGTTATATTCGCCCATTGCTCCATTCTTAGCTTTGTTGTTGGGAGCTGGGGTAGTTTAAGGTTTGGGTTTTATAACTTGTCTGTTTCTCTTTTTAGATGCTGTTGTTCCTGGCCGGAGGAGCCGAGTTCTCATCTGCAGGCACAGTTATGTGTTTTGGGTGGCACATCAAGCTCGGAGAACTTCTGTTGGCTCTCAGCTGGGGCTCAGCCAGTATGTTACTGTGGAATGGTGGGAGCTCCGGGTTCTTCAGTGGCCTGGTTTGCTTCCGCTGTTATTTCATGGGAGTGTGGTCCCTTCTCCCCAGGTTTTAACTATTCACCTGAGTGGGAAAGATCTCAGGCTGATTAAAGGCAAGGCTTTGATCTTGCAGGCTTGAGATGATTTCAAGTACATTAAAAAGAGATGGCCCGGTATCATCATAGTCTGGTCAGCCATGATTCCGTGCTTGGTGTGGCGCTGTGCTTGGAATCCAGCAGGGATAGAGAGGGCTCATTACAGAGCAAATAAGGAGCTTCATAAGGCATTGGAGGGTGGTCTGGGCCACTATTTGCCCCATCCGGATATTTCTATGGAATATCCTGACCTCTACAGAGGGGATGGGGTGCATCTCTTGGAAAAGGGTAATATGCTTTTCCTGAGGTATCTTTGGCAAGGGCTGGTGTTGGCTTTGGGCCTTTCAGTGGGTGCTAAGCTCTAAGTAGAGACTTGGCCTTAGTGGTGGCAGGTCTTACTGGGTTTATGGTACCATGCGGCCTGGGGAGGACCGGTTAGCCTCCCCCTTTTGGGGAGTTAGGGGTCTGGCAGGATCAACCTTTGGGTATTGGTGACCCAAGGTGTGTGAATGCAGACTGTCCTGGAGACTCGATCGGATGGGTGCCTTTTGCTGAGACACGCATCTGGTGACTGGGCCCTCCGGTGTGGGCCTCCCTGCTGGCCTGCCTGACGGAAGCTGTGACACAATGCTTTGGCTAGGGGGCTGGGTCTCTCGCCTGTGAAAAAGGCAGGGGAGCAGTCTGTGGAGACCCCTGGGCCTGACCTGGCCGCAGTTCTGGTTGCCCTTGTCGTTGCTATGTTATTTAATAAAGTGGCCCATAGTTTTACCAACTTACTTGTGTCTGCCTCTTTATTCCGACTTGGGGGGCAAAAGACTTTAAAGTTTGTCACAGTAAAACTACAGGATGCAGACATCAAATACTGCTGGTCTATGGCAGGAAGACTAATCATACGTCACAAAGGCAAATCTTTGTGTAAATAAACAAAATTAAATTAAATAAATAAAAACTGCAAGCATTTGACTCTGATTCAGGACTGTCCCTCTTGAAAGCACTCATATTGGACACTTCAACTGATATGTCCACAAAAAAACAAACAAAAGGAAATTATCTTTCACAGTTTCACCAATGAAGGCAAGTAAGATTCCGGTCCCAGATGCTGCAAGAAGAACACAATCACCAAGACGCTGACTGAGGACCAAAAATGTTACCAGATGTGCAGTAAAGTTAAATTGATTTCTTAAAATATTGATGTTAACGTTACAAAAATAAGCAAAAGTCAGGGGGGGAGGACTAGAAGAAAGAATTTAGCGTCAGAAACAAAAGTTGAAAGTTAATATATAAATTAATAATCTGTAAGGTCTGTAAATTTGGTAACGGACAAAAGTTTTGTTACATTTCATATTAGAGGGTTAATATAAGTAGGTTAGTATAGTATTTAGGTGTTAAGTTTCTTTTGTTTAGAGAGCATCATATACGGAAATTTACATAAGCCATGATAACAATATGGTTGTGGAATGTCAGAGGTCTTAGTAATAAAATTTAAAAAATGGAGAATAACACAACAAAATCTGAAATTCAAGTCAGAAGTAGTTGTATTGCAAGAAATGCATTTAAGGAAAAATGATCAAACAGTGTTAAGTACCAAATGGTATACACAACAGTTTATATCATCAGGTTAATCAAAGGCACTGCAGTATTAATTTCAAAAACTATTCACTTTTAATTCATAGACATTATTAGTGATACACAAGGCCATTATGTTTTTGTAAAAGGCAAATTGGAAGGTGTAGAAATCACATTGGGATTGGTATATGCACCAAATAGTAATCAGGTAAAATTTAGAATCATAGAGTTGGAAGGGACCTCCAAGGTCATCTAGTCAAACTCCCTGCACAATGCAGGAAACTCACAAATACCTTCCCCTAAATTCACAGAATCTTCATTGCTGTCAGATGTCCATCCAGCCTCTGTTTAAAAACCTCCAAGGGAGGAGAGCCCACCACCTCCTAAGGAAGCCTGTTCTAATGAAGAACTGCTCTAATGCTCAGGAAGTTCTTCCTAACGTTGAGTGAGAAACTCTTTTGATTTAATTTCAACCCATTGGTTCTGGTCCTACCTTCTGGAGCCACGGAAAACAATTCCACACCATCCTCTATATGACAGCCCTTCAAGTACTTGAAGATGGTGATCCTATCACCTCTCAGCCACCTCCTCTCCAGGCTAAACATACCCAGCTCCTTCAACCTTTCTTCATAGGACTTAGTCTCCAGACCCCTCACCACCTTTGTCGGCCTCCTCTGGACCCGTTCCAGCTTTTCTGTATCCTTCTTAAAATGTGGTGCCCAAAACTGAACACACTCCAAGTGAGGTCTTACTAGAGCAGAGTAAAGCGATACCATCACTTCACGTGATCTGGACACTAGACCTCTGTTAATACAGCCCAAAATTGCATTTGCCTTTTTAGCCACCACATCACACTGTTGACTCATGTTCAGCTTATGGTCCACTAAGACCCCTAGATCCTTTTTGCACATACTACTGCTAAGACAAGTCTCCCCCATCCTATAGTCATGCATTGGATTTTTCCTACCTAAATACAGAACTTTATATTTATCCCTGTTAAAATTCATTTATTAGTTTTAGCCCAATTTTCCAGCCTGTTACGGTCATCCTGTATCCTGTTTCTGTCTTCTACTATATTTGCAACTCCTTCCAATTTAGTATCATCTGCAAATTTAATAAGCATTCCCTCTATTCTTTCATCCAAATCACTTTAAAAGACGTTGAACAAAACAGGTCCCAGGACAGATCCTTGAGGCACTCCATTTGTCACTTCTCTCCAAGAGGATGAGGAACCATTCACAAGCACTCTAAAAGAAATACTAGAAATTTCTAGAACACTTCAAATTTTACAATATTTCCATGCAGGAGAAATTTTGTTTGGAGATTTAAATTATCTCTTGGACATGTATTTGATCAAAGCATAAGAAAAAACTTATTCAGACAGATTCCTCATTTAATCCGATGCTTAGTTTATGTGACATGTAGAGACTAATGCATCAATTACACATATTATTCATCTAGATATAATATATATACATACATAGACTACAAATTGACAACACAAATTAAAAATTCAGACATTGAAATTAGGCAATGGCCTGATCATTCCCCGGTCTCATGTAATTTACAAAGCTTTGAAGGAAAGACAATTGACAAAAAATGGGTTTTAAATAAGTCAATTTTATTAAAACAACAGATTAGCACAGGATATAAGTAATTGTTTTCAAGAAAGCAAAGTAGAAGATACATCTCATCAAGTTACGTGGGATGAAATGAAAGTAGTAATTCGTGGCCAAATATTTGCAAAGATGGCAGCTCTGAAAAATGAAAATATAGTTATTAATCTTTCAAAATGAATAAAACAATTGGATTTGGCATATAAACAGACTAATAGCTCAGAAATTCTAAAAAAAATTGCTGAATGTTGAAAGAAAAATATTTGAATTAACTTTAACAGACAAAATACAAAAAGATCTACTATACTGAAGATAAAAAAATTGGCTCAAAAACTCCAAAAACACTTAGATGTATATAACATAGCATTAAAGAAAAACAAAATGCTAGACATATTCATTCAGTTAGAGATTCAGCTGGAAATTTGCATATTGATACTAATGTTGATATATGTGGCAGTATCCAGATTACAGCTGAAGTGACAGTAGATCATCTGACTGGAGGGGGCAACATGGCAGAATGCCAGGTTGCATCAGCCAAGGTAGAGTCAGCATGACTCAGCACCAGCCTGATTGGTCGGACATCCTTGTAACTTGTATAAATGTACAGAAGTACCTTGATATGTGTTGAGAGTTTGGATGGTGAAGGTGTGCGGAGCATTTTGTCAGTCTGAGATATGTTCTGTAAATAAATGTAACAGCTACTGTGTGCTAGACTTAATCTCTACTTCTTCAGTCACTGCACTCACTATGCAGTGTGAGCATCAACAGGGTTATGGGCCCAGCACGCTTCTGCTGTGCCAATGGACTGTGAGTGTAGTTGGAGAAAGACAGCTGAAGTGCTCCAGAGTAGTGAAGGAAGCTACCTCAGCAGAGGAAACCAGCAGTAGCTGAGAAAGCAAGGCTGAGCAGGATGGCTACAGCGGCGGCTACAGTGCTGATTGAAAAGCTGACTTCTACCAACTATAACATGTGGGCAGTTCATGTTGAACATTTCCTGAAGAGATAGGGGCTGTGGAATGCCGTATCTGCTCCTCCAGAGGAACCCATGCCAGAAGATACCATCCGTGACCAGAAGGCTCTTGCAACCATAATCTTGAGCCTATCTGATGACCAGCTCATCCACGTCGGAGGAAAACAGCTGGCAAAGGAGGCTTGGGACGCACTCAAGGCTGTCTATGTACAGACCACAGCGGGCTCGCTGATAGTGTTAACCAGGAGGCTGTATCAGAAGAGGATGCAGGCTGGAGAGATGGTGAGAGAACATCTTAATTCTTTATCTGCTTGTTTTCAAGAGCTTGAGCAGCGTGGCAAAACAATCCCCGAAAAGGATAAAGTATACATAATCCTGAGTTTCCTGCATGAGAGGTTTGATATGCTGTTAATGGCGTTCGAGGGCCAAGATGCAGAGAAGCTAACCTTGAGCTACATAACGGGGAAGATATTGGCAGAGGACCAAAGACAACAGGAGTGCCGCGAGCAGAAAGCTCACATCCAGCAGTGCCAGAGGAAGCCAGAGCCTGTAAGTGGATGAGTTGCTTCCAGCTGGCAGCAGCCATCAGTTGAGAGGGTGCTGCAGGTAAAGAAAAATGTTTTTTTTGTGCGGGAGTGCTTCACATCTGCGGAGGAGCTGCCCAGAGCGACGGAGAGGCAAGCAAAGGTCGTCACAAAACCAGCAGGCAACACTGGTGAGGACTAACGTGCATCTGCAGAATACTCCATGGATTATAGACTCTGGGGCCACTCAGATGTTTTGCAATGAGGAGAGACTGTTGGAGGAAACTAAACCAGCAAGCCTTAAAGTCGTGAGTTTGGCAGATGGCAGAAAGGCTGAAGTCTTATGCCAAGGAACTGTGTATTTTCCAGAACTGAGACACAGATTTGTTAATGTGCTGTGTGTGCCTAGCTTGAAGATAAGCCTATTAAGCGTCTCTGTGCTGACTAAAGCAGGCTTTAATGTATTCTTTAATGAGCATAATTGTACTATATGTAAGGAACGTAAAGTGCTGGCCAGAGGTATGCTAAATGATAACGTATTTGTGCTTGATCGAAAGAGAGTTAGAGCGTAGGTGGTTTGTAACCGGCAGCCTCACCATAATTGTGTCCACAGGTTGCACAGGAGGATGGGGCATGCCAGCTACAATACTCTAAATTGTGTCGAACCTTCCCTTTTTGGGTAAGGTTATAGAGCGGGCGGTGGCAATTCAGCTACAGGGATTCCTGGAGGACACTTCCGTACTGGATCCATTCCAGTCCGGCTTTCGGCCAGGTCACAGGATGGAGATGGTTCTGGTCGCTCTCATAGATGACCTCATGTGACAACTGGACCGGGGTGGCTCAGCGGTGCTGTTGTTATTAGATCTGTCAGCCGCTTTGGATACGGTTGACCACCAGCTATTGACTAGCCGCCTTGCCAATGTGGGGATTCCGGGATCTGCCTTACAGTGGCTGACCTCTTTTCTCCAAGATCGGGGACAAAGGGTGGTGATAGGGGAGGAAGCATCCCAGAGGCACTCTCATAGCTGTGGGGTGCCACAGGGAGTGGTCCTATCCCCGATGCTATTTAATATCTACATGCGCCCCCTTGCCCAGATTGTCAGGAGGTACAAACTGGGTTGTCATCAATATGCGGATGACACCCAGCTCTATCTACTGATGGGCAGCCAGTCCGACTGTACCCCGGAAAATCTAGACCTGGCTCTACAAGTCGTGGCATCTTGGCTCAGGCTGAGTTGGCTGAAACTGAATCCGATGAAGACGGAGGTTCTCTATCTGAGTCGGGGTGGCCAAAGGGGAGAGATCCATCTGCCGACTCTTGACGGGGTGCCACTAATACCGGTCCCTAAGGTCAAGAGCTTAGGCATGCTCCTTGAGTCCTCCCTTACAATGGAGGCCCAGGTAGCAGCCACTGTTAGATCTGCCTTTTTTCATCTTCGGTGGGTGTGGCAGCTGGCTCCTTTCCTGGAGCACAATGATTTAGCGATGGTAATCCATGCTACGGTCACCTCAAGAATAGATCACTGTAATGCTCTCTACATGGGGCTACCCTTGACGCTAACCCAGAGACTACAGCTAGTGCAGAATGCTGCGGCACGGCTGTTAATGAGGCTGCCACGATGGGAGCACATTCAGCCAGTGCTGAAAGAGCTGCACTGGCTACCTGTTGTGTTCCGAGTTCGCTTCAAGGTGTTGGAATTGACCTTTAAAGCCCTTTATGGTCAAAGACCTGCCTATCTATGGGACCGCCTTTCTCCATATATTTCCCAGAGAGCACTGCGTTCAGGGGCAAAAAACTTAATGTCCACCCCTGGACCAAAAGAAGCCAGGTTATGTGTGACAAGATCTAGGGCTTTTTCGGTGGCAGCCCCAGAACTTTAAAATACCCTTCCGGAAACCATAAGGGCCCTGTGGGATCTGTCTGCGTTCCACAGGGCCTGTAAGACCGAATTGTTCAAGCAGGCCTTCGATGCTTGACGGAAGGAGGGCTGCCACCAGGACATCACATGGAATGCCGGTGATCACTGTTCAAAAATTCAATGCCGCCTATACTGTACTGATGCAGCACCACAGAATAGTTTTAAAAATTGAAATATGTTTTAAAAATTGAAATATGTAAATTATGGTTTTATATGTTTTATTGGTTTAATTGTATTGATATGATGTTGTGAGCCGCCCTGAGTCCGCTGGTGGAGAGGGCGGGATATAAGTTGAACGTAATAAATAATAAATAAATAAATAAATAAATAAATAAGACTCTGGCTATTCTGGAAAAAGAGAAGGTTGAACCATGCAATGCTTATCTTGACTGCAATGTCTGTAAACAAGCAAAATCCAAAGCTTACCCCATAGCGAGAATGAGTAATAGAGTCTCTGAGAGACCTTTACAACTAATACATGCTGATATAATCGGGCTGTTTGCACTGAGTGTGTCTAAAAATAAATTCGCCTTAATCTTAGTAGATGACCTCAGTCGCTTCACTTGGGTGTATGCCTTGCAGAAAAAGTCTGATATGTTTCCAACTTTTAAGTACTGGTCTAAATGAGTGCAGAGCAGCTAAACTGTAACATCAGTGCCCTGCAAACTGATCTGGGGGGAGAATTTACAGGAAAGGATTTTTCCTCCTGGCTCAGAGACCAGGGAATTCATCATAGGTTGGCTAATGTCTCTACACCAGCAGAGAATGGGGTTGTTGAGCAAAGAGGGGGAGTTCTTCAAACGATGACTCACGCAATGTTAAAAGACAGTGGGCTAAAGATCTCCTATTGGGGGGGAAGTGCTAAAGACAGCGTGTTTTCTAATTAACAGGCTTTGGACTGAAGCAACTGATGATATACCCTACAGAGTTTTGTATTGGAAGAAGCCCAACTTAAATTTTCTGAAAATCTTTGGCACAAAACCCTGGGTAAATATTCCACTAAATAAGCGAAGAAAAGGAGGTCCCAAGCAAGAAAGCTGTTATTCCTGGGGTATCAGAATGGGATGAAAGCTTACAGGTTTGCTGATGACTGTAATGCAATAAACTTCAGTAGGTCTGAGTCATCCTGTGAGGATGATAGCTGGAGCAGAGTGCATGCCAATGAAGTGCCCAGTGGTGTAGCATTACCAGCACAGCAGGCTGAGGAGGGGCATAATAAACAAAAAATTTCCTCAGGTGAGGAGGGGAGTGTAGAACAAGAAACCTCTCCCTCAGAGGAGGATGGGCAAAGTGCTGAAAGCTCAATCAGTGCAGAGGCTGTAAAGCAAGAAACGCCTGATGAGTCTGACAACCTTCAGGCAGGAGTTCGAGTGTCATCCAGAGTAAATAAAGGGGTGCCTCCAAGGAGGTATGGCTATGATATTGATGTAAACTATTTGCCTACTGCAGAGTCTCGGTGTTACCAAAGTGTGCTGGATTTAGACTATGGAGATTGATTGTAACAAGCTGAACACTAAACAAAGAAATGAAACTTTAAATATGCAATGCAATATGTTAAACCAGTAAAGATGCCAGCAAATGTGAATGAAATGAGCAATGTGAAGCCAATTAAACTGAGCTGCCTAGAGGACATGTGTATTGAAGCAAAGGTAATGCTGGCTTCTACATGTGTGTTAATAAAATGGTACCGAGAGTAATAAATAAAGAACTGGTAATGTTAAAGCATTGTAACTCTGAAGACAATGTTGCAGATGTATTCACGAAAACTGTAACCATTGAAAGATTTGTAAAACTGAGAGAGCTGTTGCAACTTGTAATCTGATCCTGAGGAGGGATGTTGATATATATGGCAGTATCCAGATTACAGCTGACAGCTAAAGTGACAGTAGATCATCTGGCTGGAGGGGGCAACGTGGCAGAGTGCCAGATTGCATCAGCCAAGGTAGAGTCAGCATGACTCAGCACTGGCCTGATTGGTCAGACAGTGGCACAAGGAAATTTAATTAACTATTTACAAAACAGTGATTTGAATAATAAACTATTGGAAAATCACAAAAAATACTTAGACCAATTTATAACAGAACAGGAACTTATAGAGGCAATAAATCAATTAAAAATAATAAAGCAGTAGGAAACAATGGTTTTTCATCCGAATTTTTAAAAATAATTTAAAAGTGACTGACCTTTGACTGATTTATATAACAATATTTTAGAAACAGGAAAATTACCCTAATCTTAGACACAGTCAGATATAGTACTAATACCAAACTTGTATAAATGTACAGAAGTAGCTTGATATGTGTTGGGAGTTTGGATGGAGAAGGTGTGCGGAGCATTTTCTCAGTCTGAGATATATTCTGTAAATAAATGTACATAGCTAGTTTAACAGCTACTGTGTGCTAGACTTAATCTCTACGCCTTCAGTCACTGCACTCACTACACAGCGCGAGCATCAACAACTAATAAGTGCAATGTTTTCAAAAATATTATGAATTATGGAGAAAAATATAACCAAAAAGTAATGCTAATTTTGCTTGATATTGAAAAATCATTTGATAGTGTCAATATAGATTACTTACATGATTTATTAGAATTTATGGGTTTTGAACAACACTTTAGAACAGCTATAAAAGCCTTATATTTAAACCCGTCAGCCAAATTAAAAATAATGGTTCAATATCTAACTCAATCCCTCTAAAACGAGGCACAAGACAAAGATGACTATTGCCATCATTTTTGTTTATTTTAGCTTTACAGCCATTAGCAAAACATGTAAGAAAAAACAACAAAATTAAAGGAATACAAATAGCACTTTATGCTGGTGACATGATATTATATTTAACAGCTCCACTTGAATCTCTAGCTGAATTTTAAAAAATACAGACAAGCTGTTTAGTTTACAATCAGGCTTAAAATTTAATGAGGACAAAACTATAATGCATGCAATAAATATAGAACAAGCAGAAATAAAAAAAGATTCAACAGGCATATGGATACAAGGTACTAAGAAATTCATGGAGATACTTCATGGTAACTGTATCCCAAAAGACATCAAAGATTTATATCAATGTAATTTTATAAACTTACAGGAGGAAATCAAAATACTTTAAAAAGTTGAAATACTTACTTGGTTTGATAGACTAAGTTTAATAAAATCATATATATTACCAAGATATTTTTTCAGAACAAATCCTATCTTGATACACAAAAGACATTACAGCAATGGCAAAGACTAATAAATAAATTATTTTAAAACAATAAGAGACCAACAATAAAAAATTCTTCAAATACATTAGAAGCAGGAAACCAGCCAGGGTGGCAGTAGGTCCCTTAGATGACCAAGGGGTAAAAGAATTGCTGAAGGATGATAGGAAAATGACTGAAAAACTGAATGCATTATTTCCTTCCATCTTCACTATGGAAGATAAGAAGTGTTTGCCAACTTCAGAACCGCTAATTTTGGGAGAGGTGTTGAAAGATCTGAGTCAAATTGAGGTGACAAGAGAGGAGGTCCTAAAACTGATAGAACAAATTAAAAACTGATAAGTCACCAGGCCCGGATGGCATACATCCAAAAGTTCTGAAAGAACTCAAAGGCGAAACTGTGGATCCCCTAACAAAAAAATGTAATCTTTCACTGAAATCTGCTTCTGTTCCTAAGGACTGGAAGGTAGCAAATGTCACTCCCATCTTTAAAAAGGGTTCCAGAGGAGATCCAGGAAATTACAGGCCAGTCAGTCTGACTTCAATACTGGGAAAGTTGGTGGAAACCATTATCAAAGAGAGAATTAGTAAGCACATTAATGAACAAAAGTTATTGAGGAAGACTCAACATGGGTTCTGTAAGGGAAGATCTTGTCTCACTAACCTATAAGAGTTCTTTGAGGGGGTGAACAAACATGTGGACTAAGGGGACCCAATAGATCTTGTTTACATGGACTTCCAGAAAGCTTTTGATAAAGTTCCTCATCAAAAGCTCCTTAGTAAGCTTGAGAGTCATGGGGTAAAAGGACAGGTCCTCTTGTGGATCAAAAACTGGCTAATTAATAGGAAATTTGATGCATGCAGCCTGCAGCAATGCTGCTAGGCTGCAGTAGCGAGGTTTGCCTCCCTGGGAGGGAAGGAAGGATCTACAGCCCATTTGGGCACATATTTGAGGGGGCAGGGCCAGGCCGATGATGATCGGCTTTGAAGGGTCGATCTTCGTAGGCTTGGAGTGCTGACGGGGAGGAGGACTTTCCTCTTCTTCAGGGTTAGCGCGGTCTTGCAGGGATTCAGGAGCCTGAGGCTCGGAGGCTGCGTCCATGGTGGCGATGGCCAGCTTTGCAGGCGAGGGAAGTCTCTTGGGAGCTCGGCGCTCCCCAGGCTCGGAGGCTGCGTTTGTGGCGGCGGCAGCCACCTTTGCAGGTGAAAGAAGTCTCTTGGGAGCTGGGCTCTCCCCAGGGTCGGAGACTGCGTCTGTGGTGGCGGCAGCCGCCTTTGAAGGCAAGGGAAGTCTCTTGGGAGCTGTGCGCTCTCCAGGCTCGGAGGCTGCGTCTTTGGCGGCGGTGGCCATCTTGACGGACGAAGGGCCTCTCCTGTGAGCTGTGCTCTCTCTTGTCGTTTTGGGGTGGTGAGGACGAACGCTGAGGGTCGTCGGCTGTTTGGAACCAGGATCATGCAAGGCAGTCTTTTTTCTCTTCTTATTGTTGGGGTGCCCAGCCTCCTCCCTCCTTTGACAGGGAAGTGGTTGGGTTTGGTGATTTTATTTCAGGCAGGCAGGGGGAGGATTACTGTTTTAGCTGCGTCGCCATTTTGCTTCCCTGATATTTTGTAGGTCGGCCATATTAGGTTCCTTTCTTCTTAGTTAAGGGAGGGCAGCCATTTTAGTTGATGGCCATATTGGGTCCCCTTCTTCTTAGTTAACGGAGGGTGGTCATTTTAGTTGGCATTGTGCGGAAGCCATTTTGAGGGTCTGCTTTAGTTATAGAGATGCCTAGAGGAAAGGGGTCGGGGAAGCCAAAAGGGAAGCAGCTGGCGCCAAAGGCCCCTAAGGCCCCTGCTAAGAGACCTCCACCCCAGCTGTCATCTTCTGACAAGGAGGATGATGAGGCTGTTAATGCAAACATTATGCAAAAACTGCGGGTGCTGGAACAGGCATCAGGCATTTCTCCTTCTGAAGGGGCAGGAGGGGAAACTTCTTCAAAGAGGGAGCTCCAAGCGAATGTACTAACCAGGCTGTCTATTCTTGAGGCAGATCTGGTGCATTCTTCACTGGCAGTGCCATGGGCCTTGGTGGTCCAGACGCGGGATCGGTGCCATCATCTTGAGCTGCGGGAGCTAGGTCAATGGTGGTGCCAGCTGGATCCGTTGGTAAGGCTGGGGACATCTTGCAAGCATATCCAGGGCTGGCTTGGCCTTGGGGGCCTTGGGATCTGGCTTCGCCTGCGGGGTATGGCATCACTGCTGTGAATACAGGGTTTGCTTCCCCCGCAGGGGTGGGGCCATTATCAAATTGGGCTTGGCCTACTGGGCAATGTGGCCCCGGTGTAGTTTGGCCGGGTGTGGGACAGTAAGGTAGTGCAGGCTCTTTCATCGGGAATTGGGGTGCCACTTCTCCTTATGGGATGGTTCCTTTTACCGCCTTACCTTTTGGGGAGGTTGCTTTGCCTTTAGGGGATCATTTGTTGCCTGCAACAAAAGATAAGATCTTAAAGGGGGAATATGTCGATATCTTCTCCCTCCTGTTTCGGGAGTTGGAAAAGGATAAGGAGGATCTGAATGACCAGGAGAAGGGAAAATTGAAGAAGCGCAAGGTGGATCGGACCTGGGCGAATTGGCTGCCAGGGTTTTTTTGTCTATGCTGGAGTGATTGCATGTGCCCAGCCTTGGAGGGCGGCTGCACTCATCCAGTACTTGGATATAATTTATAAAGGGTACACTATGTTTAGTGGACCTGCCTGGATTCAGTATAACGAGGAATTCAGGATGAGGGCCGCATTGTACCCTTCCCTTCAGTGGGACCGTATTCACCAGCCGCTGTGGCTGCAGGTCATGTCTCCTGCCCGGTCAAATTTAGGTGACCGCTCTGATAGCAGTCATTTGGTGGCCAAGTTGGGTGCTACCTCCTCGGCTTCTGCAGTCTCTTCCCGCAGTTCTGCGGGGCAGGTGGTTCAACCCCGCCTGCTTTGTTGGGAGTTCGGTTCTCAGGGAGTGTGTAGCAGAAAGGCTTGTCAATTCAAGCACGAATGCCCCATGTGTGGTGGGCCTCACTCCTTTAATAACTGCCCTAAAGCCCGGGTGAGTAAGAATCAAAAGAAGCCAGGAGGAGGAGGGGGAAGTTATTAGGCTGGAAAAGGGACCTAGTCCGATAAAGGTGGGTCCTCTTGAGCACTGGCTGTCCAGGTATCCACGAAGAGCTCACAGCGTTTACCTGTTAAATGGTTTCAAGTTTGGTTTTAGGATCCCTTTTCAGGTGCCCCGGGTTCTGTTTTTTTCTGGGAACCTTAGTTCTGTTAAGGGTTTAGAGCAGCTAGTTAAAGCAATGGCAGGTCTATGCTTGCCACAGCATAGAACACAGGTTACGAGCAGCATGAGGGAAGATTTGGGGGTTTGGCAAGAATTTTTGGAGTCCTTTAATGGGATCTCCTTTTGGAGAGAAGACATGAGGCTTGAAGCTGAGCTTCAGGTCATGTCTGTATGCTGCTGGATCTCTGGGTTTTGGAGTCTATTTCTGCGGACATTAGTGCGCGGACAGTTGGCCAGACTCCTGGAGGCAGGCAGGAGTGAACCGAGATCTTACGTTTCTTGAGTTTTTTCCCAATCTAGTTGCAGTTTGGCTGTGGGGGAAGGATATGGTCAATCGCAGTTCATTTTTTGGTGTGATGATATGGCAGTAGTCCATGTCATTAATTTTCTTTCATCCAAATCCTAGCGGGTTATGAGGTTGGTGCGGGCCTTCACTCTGCGTTGTCTGCGGCTTTACATATTGTTTTTAGCCAAGCATGTTCCTGGGGTGAATCAGCCAACAGAGTGGCTGATGCTCTCTCTCGTAAACAGATGGAGAGGTTTTGTCAGCTGGCCCCAGATGCCGATCGAGAGGAGGTGTCAATGCCCTAGGAGCTATGGCTGATTGGAGAGCCGAGGCTCGCAGAGCAATAGGCCTAGCCATTGTGCCTAGCACCAGGAAGTTTTACGAACGTGTTGTGCAGCAGTTTGAGGAATTTAGGGCTGAGGTGGGGTATCGCATTGTTTGGCTCCTCCTGGTGGAGCAGTTGCTCCACTACTGTGTTTCTCTATGAGGTAAGGGACTGGCCATGCAACCATTAGGGGGCGCCTGTCTGCATTGGCTTTTGCCAGTAAGGTGCTGGATTATAAGGAGGAAACAGTTGATTTTTTTCTCCAAAAAATGCTGGAGGGGTGGGCCAGAGAGGCTGGTCCTAGGCTGGATGCACGGAAACCTATTTCCCCTCTGATTCTTAGGGGCCTGAAGGGGGTTTGGGGCATAGTGTATGCTTCATATTTTGAGGCCACTTTGTTTCATGCTGCGTC
Organism: Heteronotia binoei; assembly: GCF_032191835.1. Classification (NCBI taxonomy): domain Eukaryota; kingdom Metazoa; phylum Chordata; class Lepidosauria; order Squamata; family Gekkonidae; genus Heteronotia; species Heteronotia binoei. The sequence goes on along the minus strand of NC_083228.1, from coordinate 69,469,114 downwards.
CTTGGTAGCCTTTTTTTCAGGGCTCTTAAGAGTCAGTGAGCTAGTGGCACGGTCCAGAAACGATGTGTATGGTAATGCTTTGATGCAACAGGACCTGAGGTTAACTGAAGGTAAGGTGGTCATTACTGTCCATCGCTCTAAGACGGACCAGTGTCAAAGAGGTACTGTGCTGGAGTTTGGCACCTGCTCTGAGTTTGAGCTGTGCCCACTTCTGCTTTGGCTGCTTATTTGGCAGTTTTGGGCTAGGGGTATCAACAGACCGCTCCCCTGTTCAGGGGCCCAAGGAAGGGTTTTTGTTTTGTCACAATAAGGGTAGCCTGCTGTCAAAGCATCAGTTTTGGGCTGTGACGTCACGAGCTTTAGGTGAGCTGGGGTTATCTGGGGTGTGGTTTGGGACCCACTCCTTTAGAATTGGGGTAGCTTTGACAGCTGCCCTGGGGTATCTTTCCTCCTCCATTCAGTGCTTGGGATGTTGGTGCTCATCGGATTACAAATCTTATGTTCGACCGTTGCTCAGTCCCTAGCTTTGCTTGTTTGACTGTAATGTTACTGGTTTATGTTCTTGTTTGACTGTTTTTTCTTTTTAGATGCTGTTGTTCCTGGCCAGAGGAGCCAAGTTCTCATCTGTGGCCATAGCCATGTGTTTTGGGCTGCTCATCAGGCGTGGAGAACTTCGTTTGGCTCTCAGCTGGGACTCAGCCAATATGTTTGTGTCGAGTGGCAGGGGCACCGGGGCCTTCAGTGGCTGGGCCTGCTGCCTTTGTTAGTCCAAGGGAGCATGGGCCTTCCTCCTCAGGTTTTAATTATTCACCTAAGAGGGAATGATCTTCCCCGCCTTGTTTGGTGCAGTGTGTGGGACCATGCAGCTTTTGAGAGGGCATGCTACAAAGGTAATAAAATAATTAGGAAGGCATTTGAAGGGGGGTTGGGCCACTATCTGCCCCATCTGGATATTTCTACGGAATTTCCTGACCTCTACAGAGGGGATGGGGTGCGGCAAGGTGAGGAGCGAGACGCTGAGGCTCCCTGCACAACAGCATTTTTAGACGCCTATTCCATCTAAAACAATCTCTTCAGAGACCACCAAGGACAGTGTGCCAACTATATAGCTGCTGGGGAAGGCAAAGGCGAATTTAGAACAGCCTCCTTTGGAAAACAAACTGAAAATAAAGTGAAAGTGCTTACCAGCTGGGACGATATCGAGGACGGCGAGGGCCGCGGCTGGGAAACGCCGGGCGTGAGCGGGGGGCCGCGGCGGGGAAGTGCCGAGTGTAAACGGAGTTGGAGCGGAGTGTGGAGTGCCGAGGCCTGAAAGCGGACGGCGGAGTGTGGAGTTGGAGGGGTGGGGTGTTGACCGGGGAGTCCGGAGAGCTGGAGGACGCCGGCGAGAGGTCGGAGGCTGTAGCAGCGGCGTCCGTGAGTTACAGGACGGGGCGAGGTGCCGACGCGGCTCAGCTGCCGGCGGGACGACGGCCCTACCGCCCCCCCCCTTCCATTGCGGGGACCGGAGGCCTGTGGACTGGAGAGTTGGGGAGTGGAGTGAGAGGACGCCGGCGAGAGGCTAGAGGTGGCGGCGGCGGCGCTGAAGAACTGTGGGACGGGGCGAGGTACCGAGGCAGCGGGTCTGCCGGCGGGACGACGGCCCTGGCTTTTTCCCCTCCCTTCCCTCCTCCCATCTTTAGAACTGAAGGTCTCCGGTCCGCCTGGGTGACATGTTGGCACGCGCCACCCTCATGTGAGATCAGCGCCCAAGCCTCAGGCCAAGACACCCGCACTCTATAGACACTACTGCGCTTTAAGCCAAGACCATTTGCACTTTATTGTCATCAGCACTTTAAAAAAAAACGTATCTAAAACAGTAGCACTTTAACCAATTAGATTATTAAGATCACTTGCACTTTATTGCCCCCGGCACTTTAGTTGGCATAAACTGTACCCTCCTACCCACTGGATCCTATCTCCCGAATTATTAAGATTGGATTAATTATTGGATATGTAAATTATTAAGACTGGATTAATTATTAATTATTTAAACTTGTTTTCACTGACTAGCTAATTTAATGGAATTATTTGTGGCAAATTAATAGAAAAGGGGATAACGATTGAAGACTTTTAATTAAGGAGCCAATTGGACTCATAACTTATTATTGTTAGCTAGTGAACTAGATGGGTTGGGATGAGTGTATATTAAATAACTATTAGAATATTAGTGGGTAACTTATTGATAGGCCAATTGGAGGTGGGAGGGCTGAGAAGAGACAAACTTAAATACCTGTCAGTGGAAGGGCTGGTGGTACCAATGAGAGATGATTGGTCTGGGGATTCCGGTACTCCTGGGGGGGGGGAGGTATGACGGTGGGAACAGGAGGAAATGGAAGGGAAGGGGATCGAGACAAGATAGTGCTCGACCACCTTCCAGCCTGCGTCCCATCCCGATGGTGACAGGTAGTGGGGCAAGGCAAAATTACTCGCCTCCGTCACTGGTGTTATGTAATGCCAGGTCCATCAACAATAAGACCTCTATCCTTCGGGAATTCCTGCTTGAGCAGGACACGGACCTGGCATGCGTGACGGAGACCTGGGTCCGCGATGGGGAGACTGTAGCTCTCTCCCAGATGGTGCCCCCAGGATACTCAGTCTTTCACCAGTCGCGGACTAGCGGGCGGGGGGGAGGGGTGGCCCTGTTCATTCGAGAGGCTTACTCTTTCCGGGCCCTCCCGACTCCGGAGATCGGGGGTATTGAATGTGCCGGCCTGGCGTGGGATGTTGGGGAGGGGTTGGCGATCTGGCTGGTGTACCGACCGCCTAACGCACCGGCCAGCGCCTTACTATCCCTGATGGAGGCCACAGCAGGATGGGCATTGGAGCACCCGAGGCTTTTGATCCTGGGTGACTTCAATGTTCATGCCGATGACGTGACCTCCAATCAGGCGATGGACCTAGTGTCTTCCATGGCGACACTAGGACTCTCCCAAGTAGTTACGACACCCACCCACCAGGCGGGTCACATGCTAGACTTAATCTTCGCGTCGGGAGTTTTAGTGAACGATCTTGCTTCTATAGCAGTGCCATGGTCGGATCACTATGCCCTCAAGGCTCGTGTGGACGTCCCACCCCAAACCCGTTTGGGCGGCGAGCTTATTTTAGCTCGCCCGCGGAGCCTGATGGACCCGGAACGGTTCCTGACGGCTCTGTGGGATCCCTGGCCCCCTGGCGATTCCCTCGATGACCTGGTGGAATCTTGGAATAATAGGCTCGCCGGGGCCATCGACGAGATCGCACCTAGGCGTCCTCTATGCCCTCGTTCAAGGCCGACACCCTGGTATAACCAGGAGTTGCGGCGGTTGAAACGGGGACTCAGACGACTAGAGAGGCAATGGCGGCGTACTCGAGATGAAGCGATTCGAACATCTTATAGAGAGTTTATGAAGTCCTATGACATGGCAGTCAAGGCCGCAAAGAAAGCATACTTTGCGGCGGAGATTGCGTCCGCAACTTCGCGCCCGGCACAACTGTTCAATACAATTCGGACCCTTACAACACTGCCACAGGGCAGACCAAATTCTAATGAATTGGAAATTGGCTGTGAGGCTTTTGCGAATTTCTTTGCGGATAAAATCGCATCGCTCCGTTCCGACTTCCCTGCCATATTAGATACAGCTAGCGAACCTGAGGCTCCGTGCCTGTCTTCGGATTGTGTTCTGGACGGCTTCGGCGTGCTCAGCCTGGAAGAAGTTGACAGGATCCTCCTATCTGCACGCCCAACAACTTGTAAATTGGACCCATGCCCCTCTTGGCTTATTAAGACCTGCCAGAGGGAGCTAAGATATCCTATACGGGATATCATAAATAGATCCCTACTGGAGGGGCATTTTCCATCAGCGCTCAAGGAGGCGGTGGTCCGTCCCCTCTTGAAGAAAACAACGTTAGATCCGGCCGAATTGGCACACTACTGGCCGGTCTCGAATTTACCCTTTTTGGGCAAACTTATTGAGAGGGCAGTGGCGTTGCAGCTACAGAGTTTCCTGGAGGATGCTTCTGTCCTTGACCCCTACCAGTCTGGTTTCCGCCCGGGCCATGGGACGGAGACGGTGCTGGTCGCCCTGGTGGATGACCTTCAGCGGCATCTGGATCAAGGCAGCTCGGTGGTGCTGATGTTGTTGGACCTATCGGCAGCGTTCGATACGGTCAACCATCGGCTTCTGGCGTGCCGCCTTGCCGATGCAGGGATTCAGGGGCTGGCCTTGCAATGGCTTTCCTCTTTCCTTGACGGTTGGGGACAAAGGGTGGCGATCGGGGAGGAACTGTCCCAGAGACACACGCTTGATTGCGGGGTGCCTCAAGGGGCGGTACTTTCCCCGATGTTATTTAACATCTATATGCGCCCCCTTTCCCAGATTGCCCGAAGGTATGGGCTGGGTTGTCATCAATATGCTGATGACACCCAGCTCTATCTGCTTATGGACGGCCAGCCCGCCTGCGCCCCAGAAAATCTGGACCGGGCGTTACAGGCAGTGGCTAAGTGGCTTAGGCTGAGCGGGCTGAAGCTGAATCCGGCGAAGACAGAGGTCCTTTGCTTGGGTCGCTGCGGCCCGGGAAGGGAAATCCCCCTGCCAGTTTTTGACGGCGCGCCGCTGACAGCGTCGGGCAGGGTCAAGAGCCTGAGGGTGCTATTGGAGCCTTCTCTGACGATGGAGGCTCAGATAGCAGCCACTGCCAAGTCTGCTTTTTTTCACCTTAGGCGGGCGAGGCAGTTGGCCCCCTTCCTGGAATGCGATGACCTAGCAACAGTGATTCATGCTATGGTCACCTCGAGGTTGGACTACTGTAATGCCCTCTACATGGGGCTACCCTTGTGCCGGACCCGGAAACTGCAATTAGTGCAGAACGCTGCTGCCCGGCTGCTACTAGGGCTCCCAAGATGGGAGCACATTCGGCCGGGGCTCCGGGATCTGCACTGGCTGCCAGTAATATTCCGAGTCCAGTACAAGGTGTTGGTCATTACCTTTAAAGCCCTATATGGCCTAGGACCTGTCTACCTTAGGGAGCGTCTCTCCCCACACGTTCCCCAGAGAGTACTACGCTCGGGTTCACAAAACCTGCTGGTAGTCCCTGGGCCAAAGGAGGCCCCCCTAAAATCCACCAGGGATCGGGCCTTCTCAATAGCGGCACCTTATTGGTGGAACCAGCTGCCGGAGGAGGTGCGGGCCCTGCGGGACCTAGGGCAGTTCTGCAGGGCCTGTAAGACAGCCCTCTTCCGGCAGGCCTATAACACCTAACTGATAATGAGAACATCTCTGGATGGAACAAAATGCTTCTATAGACCGCTGGTTTTATCTTATCTTGTTTTATTAATTATGGTTTTAATTGTATTTGTAAATGTTTTAAATTGAATTGTATGAATTATTATGCTGTGAGCCGCCCTGAGACACTTCGGTGAGAAGGGCGGGATATAAGTCCACTAAATAAATAAATAAATAAATAAATCTCTCAGAAAAGGGTAATATGATTTTCTTGAGAGATCTCCGGCAAGGGCTGTGGGTAGCAATGGGTGCTAAGCCCTAAGTAGAGACTTGGCCTTAGGGGTGGCAGGTTTTTCTGGATTAGAGTACTATGCGGCTAGGGGAGGACCATGAAGCATCCCCCTTTTGGGGAATTTGGGGTCTGGCATGATCAACCTTGGGGTTTGATGACCTGGGGTGGGGAGAATGCAGACTGTCCCAGAGGGTTAGCTAGAGAGTGCCTTCCATTGAGATGTGCATCTGGTTGGGCCCTTTAGGGCGTGCCTCCCAGCTGGACCGGCTTGGCGGGAGCTGCATAACACAGCTCTGGCAGGGGGCTGGGTCTCTCGCCCACGAATGGCAGGGGAGCGGTCTGTTGATACCCCTAGCCCTGACCAGGCTGCAGTTTGGGTGCCCTTGCCGTTTTATTATGATGATTAATAAAGTGGCCCATTATTTATACCAATGCATTGTGTCCGACTCTTCATTCCGACTTGGGGGGCAACAGAGAATGAATATAAATGGGCAATTTTTGCAGTGGAGGATGGTAAGCAGTGGAATGCCACAGGGCTCAGCACTGGGTCCGATACTTTTTTAACTTGGTCATTAATGGTTTGGGAATAAGCAGCGAGGCGGCTAAGTTTGTGGATGACACTAAATTGTTTCGGGTGGTGAGAACCAGAGAGGATTGTCAGGCACTCCAAAGGAATCTGTCAAGGCTGAGCGAGTGGGCGTCAATGTGGCAAATGAGGTTCAATGTGGCCAAGTGCAAAGTAATGCACATTGGGACCAAAAATCATAACTATAAATTCAAGTTGATGGAGTGTTAGCTGGTGGAGACTGACCAAGAGAGAGATCTTGGGGTCATGGCAGATAACTCACTGAAAATGTCAAGACAGTGTGTGACTGCAATAAAAAAGACCAATGCCATGCTGGAAATTATTAGGAAGGGACTTGAAAACAAATCAGCCAGTATCATAATGCCCCTGTATAAAGTAATGGTGTGGCCTCATTTGGAATACTGTGTACAATTCTGGTCACTGCACCTCAAAAAAAGATATTATAGTATTGGGAAAAGTGAAGTTTTTCCAATGTGTATCACCTTACTCTTACCTACATATCGTTGCCCATTCACCAATCTATGTAGAACCTGGAGTTCTTACTTTCTTCCACCCTGAATACATTTGTTTCATCTGCAGACTTGTTACTATACTAGTCACCCGAATAGACAGGCAGGCAGGCAGGCAGGCAGGCAGACAGACAGACAGACAGACAGACAGACAGACAGACAGATAGATAGATAGATAGATAGAAATATTAACTAATATAAAAAGAAACTAAAACAGGAAATTAATCCCATACATCACTGTTTCCCATTTGCAGGTTTGGGACCCAGTAGTAGCCTACGGAAGCCCCACTACCGGGATCACAAGAAAAGCCAAAGCTAGTCCCGCCCCCAGCAAAGCATGACCTCTTCTCTGCTTCCTTCCTTCCCCCATCTCTGTGATGTGCAGAGAAAAGCTAGCCTTGAAGACTGACACAGGGTGCAAAGCCTGAGCTCCATTTGGTTTCCTTCCTCCCCCTGTCTCTGTGTTGTGCAGAGAAAAACTAGCTTTGAAGACTGACACAGGCTGCAAAGCCTGAGCTCTGATTGGTTTCCTTCCTTCCCCCGTCTCTGTGTTGTGCAGAGAGGAGCTGGGCTGCCTCTCCTTCCTTCTTCCCCTCTTCCAGTGTTTGAGAGAAAAGCTGGCATCCACTAGCACTTTAGATCCATGAAGTATTCTTCAAGTTATGAGCTTTCATGTGCCTTGCAATATGTTCTTTTGGGGAGATTTCCCCGGGAGCCCTGGGCAGCAAAGAAGGAGTGTGTGTTTTTTTCATCTGGGAGGGGCAGGGAGTGGGCATTCCAGTAGTTATTTTTTTTACCAAACGACCCCTGGGCAGAATTACTGCTGGCTGGGGTAATCTGATGCTGAGTAAGGCTTTCCCCCCCTTTGTCTCCCCTTCTTTCTTTTTCCATCTGCAAGGGATGCTCTGTCTGTATTCCTTGTTTAAAGAATTTTATTAATAACATATGGTAACATTATCCATTAATAACTTTTTTTTATCTTTCCCATATGCTATTTTCTAAATCCCCCTCCCCCCGTTACTTGACTCCCGCCGATGTTATAAACTTAAAATGTTAACACTTAAAGGTACCCTTAAACCATGTGAACCATATAAGCCTAGATTCATGTTCTTCTTTTTTCTAATACTTAAACATTTTTTAAAAAATTGTTCAATGTCCTTTTATTTTCAATTGTTTTTCTACATAACCTCTAAACTTTTTCCACTCCTTTCTGTAAACTTCCAAATCATAGTCTCTTAAGATTCTTGTTAGTTTATCCATCTCACTCCATGTTATTACTTTTGTAATCCAATCCCATGTTTCTGGTATTGTATCTTGCTTCCATAGCTGCGCATACAATGTCCTAGCCGTTGAAAGCAAGTACCAAATCAAAGTTCTATCTTCTTTTGGAAATGTTTCCATTTGTAATCCCAACAGAAATGTTTCTGCTACTTTCTTAAATTCATATCCCAAGATCTTAGAAATTTCTTGTTGAATCATCTGCCAATACTTTTTTGCTCTTTCACAAGTCCACCACATATGGTAGAAAGAACCTTCATGTTTTTTACATTTCCAACATCTATCTGGCATCTTATTGTTCATCTTTGCCAACTTTTTAGGGGTCATATACCATCTGTACATCATTTTAAAACAGTTCTCTTTAATACTCTGACATGTTGAAAGTTTCATAGAGTTCTTCCAAAGATATTCCCATGTATCCATCTGTATTTCTTTATTTACATTGATTGCCCATTTAATCATTTGAGATTTTACTACTTCATCTTCTGTAGACCATTTTAAGAGAAACTTATATATTTTTTAAATTAATTTTTCATTATCTCCAAGCAGAACTTTCTCCATTTCTGTTTGCTCTCGTCTTATTCCGTCAGCTTTAATATCATTTTCCACCAGGCTCTTAATTTGTTGCATTTGAAACCAATCATATTTGTTATTCAACTCCTCTGTGGATTTCAATTCTATTTTACCACTTTGTATTTTTAATAGTTGATTGTATGACAACCCTCTTTCTTCATCTGTCTTAGCTGTTATCGTTATCACTTCTTCTGGCACTATCCATAATGGCTTTCTCTCATCACCATACTTCTTATACTTCATCCATGTATTTAACAGATTATTTCTTATATAATGGTGAAAGAAAAAACCATCCATTTTTTTTCTTTCCATAGTACATGTAGCGTGCCAGCCAAATTTATTTCCATGAGCTTCCAACATTAAAAGTATTTTATTTGACAGTGTCACCCAATCTTTTATCCATACTAAGCAACCTGCATCATGATATATTCTTAAATCTGGTAGCTGGAATCCTCCTCTCTCTTTAGCATCTGTTAAAATTTTCATTTTAATCCTTAGTTTCTTCCCAGCTCAAACAAATTCTGAAATCTTCCTTTGCCATTTATTGAATTGTTTACTGTTTTTCACAGTCGGAATAGTTTGAAACAAATACATTATTCTCGGCAAAATGTTCATCTTAATTGCAGCTATTCTACCCAACAATGTCAAATTAAGTTTATTCCATTTCATCAAATCTTCATCCATCTTATGCCATAGCTTTTCATAGTTATTTTTAAACAAATCAATATTCTTCATTGTTATCTCCAAGCCCAAATATTTTACTTTGGAAGCAACTTCACATCCCATCAATCTCTGCAATTCCTTTTGTTTGTTTGCTTGTATATTTTTACATAAAAGTTTTGACTTTTCTTTATTAACATAAAATCCCACCAATTCACCATATTCTTGTATCTTAGTTAACAACAAAGGTGTTACTTGTACAGGATTTTCAGTTATAAACATTATGTCATCAGCAAATGGTCTATATTTGTAAATAGATCCTCTGATTTTTAGCCCTTCTATTTCTTTATCATCTTGTACTTGAATCAGTAAAATTTTGAGAGTCATAATAAACAACAGTGTTGAAAGCGGGCAACTTTGTCTTGTACCTTTACTAATCGTCATATTATCTGCAAGGTCTGCATTTATACACAACTTTGCTCTCTGTTCCGTATGTATTGCTTTTATCATTCTTATAAAGTGCTCTCCAAGTTCTATCTTTTCCATAACTGCAAACATAAAGTCCCAGTTCAAATTATCAAAAGCTTTCTCTGCATCCACAAAGAATAATGCAACTTCCTTTTCTGGATGTTTTTCATAATATTCTACAATATTAACAACTTTTCTTATATTATCTCTTATTTGTCTTTTAGAGAGAAATCCTGCTTGATCTTCCTTTATAAAATTCATCAAATATTGTTTAAGTTGTTCTGCCAGGATTCTTGCGTATATCTTATAATCAATATTTAATAATGAAATTGGGCTGTAGTTCTGTACATTTGTGACATCTCTATCTTCTTTAGGTATCAACGAAATTACAGCTTCTTTCCAGGTATTTTGTATTTTCCCTTTTATTCTTATCATATTCATCAATTTTTGTAATTTTGGTACTAATTCTTCTTTTAAAATTTTTAAAAATTTAGCCGTATATCCATCTGGCCCAGGCGCCTTACCAATTTTCATTGCATTAATTTCTGCTTTAATTTCAATTTTTTTCAATTGGATCATTCAAAATTTTCTTCATATTTTCCGTTAAGGGTGCTATTTTAACATTTTGCAAGTACTCTTCAATCTTTTCTTTTTTTATTTTCACACCCTTAAATAAGTTGGCATAATACTTAAAAAAAATCTCTTTTTATTCCTTCTTGATCTACTATCTCTCTTCCACCAGTCACAATTTTACTAATAGTTTTACTTTCTCTCTTTTTCTTCAGTTGCCAAGCTAAATACTTTCCAGGTTTATTTGCACCCTCAAAAGATTCACTATGAAATATGCCATTACACTTTGCACAGATGACAGAAAAGTGGAGTTACGGGTCTAAAGTTGAATATAATTTAGAAAATAAGAATGAATACCATACCTTTGGATATGGAACTTCTCTCTATAAAAACAATCTAAATATAATTCTGAAACTGGCTATTTGATCTCCTGTTTTTTTGACCAAGTGTCTATGCTTTTAATAAATATATGACAGAGAGAAATTAATATTTTTTCTCACCTGCCAGAGATATATAGCTACGGAGAAAGTTTATTGCTAAATATCTGTCTGTCTGTCATACTAGTGATAAAGGCACAGGAATCCTGCCAGGAGGATAGTAGCAGTTCAAGAAAACGTACTGATTTTTTACCACCAGCTTTGGCAAAGGGCTGTTCCAAGAATAGACAGAAACTTGGAAGTTGTTGGTAGTTTGGGGAAAATAAGCGGCCCCGTGGCACAGAGTGGTAAAGCAGCAGTACTGCAATACTGTGGTCTGAACTCTCTGCTCACGACCTGAGTTCGATTCCGGCAGAAGCTGGATTCAGGTAGCTGGCCCAAGGTTGACTCAACCATCCATCCTTCCGAGGTCGGTAAAATGAGTACCCAGCTTGCTGGGGGGAAAGTGTAAAAGACTGGGGAAGACAATGGCAAACCACTCCGTAAAAAGTCTGCCATGAAAACGTTATGAAAGCAATGTCACCCCAGAGTCGGAAACGACTGGAGCTTGCACAGGGGACCTTTCCTTGGCAAAGGGCTGTTCCAATAATAGACAGAAACTTGGAAGTTGTTGCTAGTTTGGGGAAAATATGCATCAAAATATGGTCACAGCTGCATTCATGCATATTGGATACTACACTCTCAATGCACTACAGCAGTGTGAAACAGGAAAATTCAGTATCAAACAATTACTATAGTGCACTGAGAGTTCAGTATCCAACAGTGTGTGAAAGCAGTCAGGTCATAGCATCTGCTGAACTCTGACAGGCTTCGATATAAATAGCAATAAAAACAAATTGCACCAAACTACAATGCAAACAATATATTATCAAAATAATACAGTATCACAATATAGTGCCAAAATTCATGTAGAAATCACAATTACAATAGCCAAACTTCCAGAAATCTGTGTCAATGTATCTTTAAATGTCTCTTTAAATTCCCCTGCTACAGAGCTCTTTCATTGTAAACAATTGCAACTTCAATAAAAATGGCTCAAAGTTCACCTTCTGTTCTAGAGCTGTGCACTGAGAAGTTTTCTCACAGAAACCCAAACTTGGGAGAGAAAGAGAACTTGTCCTTTCTGGAACTTCAAGACAGTTTCAATGTTCTTCCTCTGCTCAATCTCTCATTAGTAAATGATCATATCAGATGGAGCCACAGAGTACATGTTTTCTGGTATGGATCAACACATATCTTTCAAAGTCTTTGCAAACTGGTTTGTAGATATGTGTACTGAGAGTTACTAATTGGGAGTAAATCTCCTAGACTCTAGAATGAGTTACTGTTTTGTTAGCACATCATTAACATTGTGTATTTGAAATTATTCTGGTTTGCAGTGAGTTGCATCCTGTTCTTCGATGAGAGTTTGTAATAATTAATAGAGATATTGGCATGCAGGTTATGTGACTTTTAATGATTTGCACTGTTTATGAGAATCTCTACACAATATTCATACAAAGTTTTTTTTTAGTTTTTAGTAAGTGTTAATGGTTGTTTGCTTTTGTATTTTTGTGACCTCTTGCTTCATAATTTTCTTCTCACTTTCTTCATTCCCAAGGACTTGGCAATCCTTTCCCTGAACACAGCAAATAACGTACAACTCTCTACCTCTTATTTATACTTTTTAAACATATGATTTTTAAAGATGTGTTAAGGACTACTACATAGCATACAGTATTAATAATTTCATAGTGCAACTTAATGTCAGTGGTTTCAGTGTCAGATAATATTGCCAAGAAATGCAACCAATATTTAGTTCATATAGTTATTGGTCTTGAAGATAAATAACTTTAACTACCTCTGCTCTGCAAAATAGAAAACTAATAGTGATAGGGATGCCAGTTTTCAGGTGGAACCTGGGGTTCCTCTGGAATTACAGCTCATCTCCAGGCTACAGAGATCAGTTCCCCTGGAGCAATGGATGCTTTGGAGGGTGGACTCTATGGCATCATAACCTACTGAGTCCTTGTTCTCTTCAGTCTCCATCCCCAAATCTCCAAAAGTCTCCCAACCTGAATCTCGCAATCCTATCCCCCCCACCCACCTTCAGCTAGTGGCTAGAGATGACCTGGCAACCCCAGTCATAATTCATATTTCCATTAGTGTACATACTAGTATAATTGAAATGGCTGGGGCAACTTGAGAAAAATAAGCCTTTCAAAGATATCCATAGCAATTTACCATCAATTACAGGATACTTAGTGTTGAAGTGAAATTTCCAGGACTTTTACAAATGAGATCTGGTCTGAGTTTTCCAACCTGAGTTAAGAATCAGTAACTGGGTATGTACCTCTGTATAGTGTTTCATTATTAAGAAAGGAGAAAGTGAAAATGCAAGCCAAGTTTTAACATTCTTTAAAGATGTGCTAATAGGCAGCAAAGGTTATAGAATATGATAATACGAGGCTTCTCCTTGAGATTCATTTATTGATAAGTTCTCTCTTAATCTGAATGATTTATGGTAATGCACTGCAAGGTCACAATCCACCTAGTGATGTTCCTATGCAAGCATAATCAAATGCAATAAGGTTTGCCAGTGACAGGGATTGGTACGGTTCTCATACTTATTTCCAGGATAGTCATCTGAACCTTGTAGCCATCTAGAAATTTTATGTCCTACTACAGTTATTATGTAGTAGGACATTGAAAACATTTTGCCTCAGTGCATTACTTATGTTTACAAAACACTTGCTTGGTTATATAAGAAGACCCTTCTCAGGAGGACCAACTAGTCCAATATTTCCTAATCATACTGGCAGCTGTTCTCAAAGATCTCAGGTATGATCTTCTGTAATCCTTATCTGAAGATTTTCAAAAGATCTTTATGGCAATCAAAAGGTCTGTACTAAACTGTGTAAAGCAATCACACAGGTTTGACAGTTTTTTAATTATGAAAATTGAAATTCTGATACATCTATCCTCCCCTTTTTCTACTATTGAACTAAAGGATTTCCTGTGCTCCCAGCTTTCTAATGCCCTCTCCCATTTTCATCTATAAAGGACAAAGAGAAACAATGGGGATGAAATGACCTGTGACTCCAATACATCCCTTCAGTATAAAGTGAGTTTTTCTGCCCTCTATCCTCACCTCCCTCTGTTTCTCCATGGAAAATGGCAAGCTGTAGGTTTCTTTACAGTCCAGACCTACAGAAAGTCAGGATGAATTTGAAATATTTGTCATGGTGATTCTTTTATGTTCATTGTAAAAATACTGTATGATGATCAGAGATCGTTTGTTTGACAAGAATATTCCCCTTTGTGTTGCTGATGAGGCATTTGAAAAGTATGCAAGTCATGAAAATGTGATGCCAAAAGTGTGCCCAATGCATCCATTTCCAGAATGAAGGCATCTTTGCAGTATATATATTTGTGGGGAGTGATTTCAGAGTTTGAGGAGGGATTCCATAGTTTCTTCTCTTTGAAACAACCATACACATTAAATCAAATCCAGTTCCTTATAATTTTCAGTCATTTTTAAAGCCAGCAGTGGCGCCTAAAAATGCATCTGTGGTCTTGCAAAAAAGAGCTGCATAAAACAGCTCAGGCAGTGTGGCTTGCTAAATGGGCAGAAGAAAATATCCTGGGCCTTCTGTGCAGCTTCTTTGGTATAAATAAATAGGTGAAGTCCTGCATGATACCAAGATGAGCATTATCAGCTGCTCACATCTGCAGATTAAGCTGCTGTTAAGAAGAAAAAGCCATTAAAATTTGGCAGGTTTAGAAAGAGTTATAGCTATTTCCTTTTGTTGATTGAATTTTCCTCTTATAACCTTGCTCCATCAGGGATGTAGGAAATGTCAGCCAGTTGGAAGCCTGATAGTGAAAATTATAAGGATGTACTTTTGTCCTAAAGAGATTCTAACACTAGCCAGATTTTCAGGGCTGCTGACCAGGTACCTCACCCATCTGCCAGAACTAATAGATTTTGTTGAAACTTTATGCAGAGTTCTGGATTTCTGTATCTTGGCTTATTCCCCAACAATGTTAATCAAGACTGCATCTTCAAATATGGCTACAATCTATTCTTGGGCCAAAATTACACATACATTTTTGAGTACTTTAATGACCACTTGGGAATCTCCAGTTAATGTGCATTACCACCTTTTACATGTTCTGTTTTTCTGAAGTTAAATGTCACCATATCTGCTAGTGCCAGAAGCGAAGAGCTTCCCCTACTGGCCATTGGCCTATCTCAGATGCTGACCCATATTGTCCTACAACATGACTTCGATGCAGTTCCAGTATGATGCAACTGGTAACTATCTGATACTGTCTAGCTCCCCTTTTAACAATCCCTGATAGCCCACCCATTACCCTGAATTTCTTCCACTACTTCCTGTGTTTAATCTCCTGAAAACATAACATGAAAGAAAGCCTGATCAAAATGATCAAGGACCTCTGGTTTCTCTTCAGAAACTACCAAGTTTAAGAGAAATCATTGCTAATTTTACTGATGTTTCTTAAATTATTTAAAAACAAAACAAGGCATTGCCCAGCATACTCACTTGGATTAAGGAACTAGACAAACTGACAGTAACCCCCCTCCTCCAGTATTATTAATTTCCCTGGAAAATGGGAGAAGAGGAGTAAAAGAAATCTGTCTGTAAGTGCCAGCCTTTGGGGGAGGGAAGTGCTGAATAAGGAAACTGTGTGTGTTAGAGCCATACAAGTATGCAGAAAGACTGAAATGTGATCATAAAAGCAATTTCCTATCAATTTGTTTAAAAACCTGATATAAGTATATTTTAAAAATGCATTTCTTTTCATACATATGCACCCAACAGCCAGAAAAAACCTCAGAAGTTCTGTATGTGTGTAAATTCTACTTTATGTATTACAAAATTAAAAAGTCCACCTGCATGTATTATCAAGTAAATGTCCCCAGTTATCACTTTTAAAATATTAGTGGAACAGTACAGGTTGTGAATAGAATATACCAAAATTTCCTCTCCAACCTCTGTGTGACAACATATTTCATTAGAATCAAGTCTTCCAACATATTTCAGTTGACATTTTGCTGTCTGAATTTATCAGGACACCTTTTTCTGCATAAATTGCTGGTGCCAATGTGCCAGAATTTTCTTGTGCAATTGAAAATCTCCTTTCCTCAACTCAAAACATAAGGTTTTTTTGATTTTCACATTCTTTGGTCTGCTGAATACAGGCAGGCATTTGAGAGATTATGTAACAGCTAGAGCACCATCAGAAAGTAACAGTATGCCAAACCTTTGCTATCACTGGTACTTGTTGTGTATGTATCTCATGTTTCCTTTCTTCACATTTCTTTATGTCAGCAGTACTCAAACTTTTTGAGCTTGTGGGAACCTTTGGAATTGTGTCACAGCATGTTGGGTCCAGGCCAAAGGAAAAGGCTTGGCTTCCCCCAGAATCCATGTCCATAACTAGGTGACTGCCTCCCAGGCCCAAGGTGGAGTGTGGTGGGCAGCTCCCAAAACCCTGTGGGCAGGGAGATGCAAGCAGTTGACTTCTTCCCAGGCCCATGGAGAAGGGTTGGCCATCCCCAGAATCCATGTCCACAACTGGGTGACTGCCTTCTGAGATCCAAGGGGGAGGGTGGTGTAAGCACCAATTGTTGGGGGACAGAAATCATGAAGAAGTGAATGTGGGGAAGAGGGTAGACAGGGGTCCTGGATCTTTACTCCCCAAGGTACAGAAAGGGATAGCCTAGCAAGGGAAGGTTGACCTTGAGGAAGGCCAACTCATTCACTATGGCTGGTTCAAGACATTAGTGGTGGGGGCTGAGGATGCCTCCCAGGTAGGAGAACATCCACTCACTTTGCACTGATGGGGGCAGGAGAAGAGGCTCATGACCACACAGGGCAGGTTGTGCCAGATGGCAGCCTTGCATAACCAGTACTCCAGGGGATTTGAGTCAGCAGGCTTGGGGAGCTTGGCAAGGTTCTCACCATTACCTTCACCGAGTACTCTGCCAGGACATGACAAGCCTTCCTGATGATACCAATCTCTCAGATCACCACTGAGGATCAGTACTGGGGAACCTTCCTGGTGGGGCATTTGGGGGCTGAGGTGCGGGACTGCTGCTGCTGCTACTCCTCCTCCTCTCCCCTCCAGCATCTTCCAGTCCTTGTTTCCTCTGGCCACATCAATTGACCTGCAGGCTCGAACTTCTTTGCAAGGATCCTGCCTCCATTGCAAGAGCTTTGTGTTATGGAGAGCAATGCAGCTCTTTATATGGGGGTCACAAATACAGAACATTTTGTACTCCCCCCATTGCCATGGCCCTCAGGTGAAGAACTGCAAAAGGGAACAAAAAGCAGTGGTGGTTGTGAGCCATTTAAAACAAACATCTGAGTGGCAAGGAGCTCCCAGTCACTCAGTTGTTTCACATGAAGAGCAGAAAGCAGGATAAACCCCTTCTTTTTGTGTCTTGAGCCACACTGAATTATGCCAGAATTCATGATAGTCCATCACAGTTCTTCAGTTTTCAAATTTCATTCTGCAGTTCCTGAACAGGCCAAAATTCATGGTCTCACCTACACAGTTTGGGACTGGGATATCTGAAGGACCATATCCACCTACACATTCCTGCCCAGGAATTAAGTTCATGAATAGATTCCCACCAGTTAGAGACATTTGTTTGGTGGGTAGAGGGTCTTTTCCATGGTATCTCCACAATTTTGGAATAACCTCCCCAGGGAGGTGCGCCTGGCCCCCTTTAATTGCATTTTGATTGATATTGTTTTTATTACTGGCATAAGAACATAACATAAGAGAAGCCATGTTGGATCAGGCCAATGGCCCATCCAGTCCAACACTCGGTGTCATACAGTGTCCAAAAAAATTATACACACACACACACACACACATATGTATATATACAAACTGTGGCTAATAGCCACAGATGGACCTCTGCTCCATATATTTATCCAATCCCTTCTTAAAGGTGGCTATGCTTGTATCCGTCACCACCTCCTGTGGTAGTGAATTCCACATGTTAATCACCCTTTGGGTGAAGAAGTACTTCCTTTTATCCGTTTTAACCCGACTGCTCAGCAATTTCATTGAATGCCCACGAGTTCTTGTATTGTGAGAAATGGAGAAAAGGACTTCTTTCACTACTTTGTCCATCCCATGCATAATCTTGTAAACCTCTATCATGTCACCCCGCAGTCGATGTTTCTCCAAGCTAAAGAGCCCCAAGCATTTTAACCTTTCTTCATAGGGAAAGTGTTCCAACCCTTTAATCATTCTAGTTGCCCTTTTCTGCACTTTTTCCAATGCTATAATATCTTTTGAGGTGCGGTGACCAGAATTGTACACAGTATTCCAAATGAGACCGCACCATCGATTTATACAGGGGCATTATGATACTGGCTGATTTGTTTTCAATTCCCTTCCCAATAATTCCCAGCATGGCATTGGCCTTTTTTATTGCAATCGCACACTCTCTTGACATTTTCAGTGAGTTATCTACCATGACCCCAAGATCTCTCTCTTGGTCAGTCTCTGCCAGTTCACCCCCCATCAACTTGTATTTGTAGCTGAAATTTTTGGCCCCAATGTGCATTACTTTGCACTTGGCCACATTGAACCTCATCTGCCACGTTGACGCCCACTCACGCAGCCTCAACAGATCCCTTTGGAGTGCCTCACAATCCTCTCTGGTTCTCACCACCCTGAACAATTTAGTGTCATCTGCAAACTTAGCCACTTCACTGCTTACTCCCAACTCCAAATCATTTATGAACAAGTTAAAGAGCATGGGACCCAGTACTGAACCCTGCAGCACCCCACTGCTTACAGTCCTCCATTGCAAAGACTGCCCATTTATACTCACTCTCTGCTTCATATTAATTAGCCAGTTTTTGATCCACAAGAGGACCTGTCCTTTTACTCCATGACTCTTGAGCTTACTAAGGAGCCTTTGATGAGGAACTTTATCAAAAGCTTTCTGGAAGTCAAAGTAAACAACATCTATTGAGTCCCCTTTGTCCACATGTTTGTTCACCCCCTCAAAGAAATGTAACAGGTTAGTGAGGCAAGATCTTCACTTACAGAATCCATGCTGAGTCTTCCTCAATAACTCGTGTTCATCAATGAGCCTACTCATTCTGTCCATGATAATGGTTTCTACCAACTTCCCCGGTATTGAAGTCAGACTGACTGGCCTGTAATTTCCCGGATCTCCTCTGGAATCCTTTTTAAAGATGGGGATGACATTTGCTACCTTCCAGTCCTCAGGAATGGAGGCAGATTTTTGTAAGAAGATCCATGAGTTCAACTTTGAGTTCTTTCAGAACTCTTGGATGTATGCCATCTGTACCTGGTGACTTATTAGATTTTAATTTGTCTATCAGTTGTAGGACCTCCTCTCTTGTCACCTCAATCTGACTCAGGTCTTTCAACACCCCTTCCAAAATAAGTGGTTATGGAGCAGGCAAACACTTCTCATCTTCCACAGTGAAGACAGAGGCAAAAATGCATTCAGCTTCTCAGCCATTTCCCTATCCTCCTTCAGTAATCCTTTTACCCCTTGGTCATCCAAGGGCCCCACTGCCTCCTTGAAACTTCCAATTGATTCACTTTTATGGCTTTTATTGTTTTGACAATGTTGTATTGGCAATATTAATATTGTAAGTCATCTTAAGTTCTGCAAGGGAGAAAGGTGGCTAGTAAATAGTTTAACTAACTAAATAAATAAATGGTCCAAATAGGGCTTAATTGTAAGATGTGTATGTTTCTAAATTACTTTATACATTCTCTCCTTGAACCCTCAACTCATCCAAAGTGATTGTAATCAGAGTATTAACTCTAAGTAATTAACAACCATTTAAAAATACAGACATAATTAAGAAATGGTCAGCCAACTATGGGTCAGAAACAAGGTTCTTCTAATGCCAAAATTATGAACAATGGGCATTAATATTTATGATAATTTATCTATAGAAGTTCCTCGATAATTAAAAAAAATTGATCGGCAGTTGTAATTTTAACCAATAATTTCAAGGAATCTATACAAACCATGTTCAAGTCAAACTAGGAAACTTCTGAAATCTATGGGCATTTTTAGTTTAATAGCATCATGCCCTTATAATTGTAATTATTTATCTGCACAAGAACTGTTTGATGTGGTAACCAGAAAAAAGCACAAAGGAAAAAAATCTCAAAGGAAAAAAGCCCCCCCAAAAAAACCTCATGGACATAAATGCTTACAGGAAAAAAGCCCACATGGAAAGAAGCCCACAGGAGAAAGCCTGTACTGAAAGAAGCCTTCTGTCAAGCGTCGATATTTCTCAATAATCAGTCTTGTTTTTAAATCAAAGCTGCTTTATTGTTAGAAACTCAGAAGCTGTACAAAGGACACAAGCCTTGGGAGTAATGACATATACAGAGTTACACAGTTGCTATATAGGATCTCTTCAAAAGTTACAGATGCATACTTGAGTCACGGGTTCAAAGGTTGCTAAACAGGATCTCTTTTATTACTAAGGAATTTGGGCTATTACAAACATCTCCCATTCTCACACTTCTCTAGCAGAAGATAAGAGTTGTCTGTTTGAACCTGTGAGAGTGGCGACTTGAAAGTGGTACCAGCCAGGCTGTAGCATAAACATCCTTGGGCCAGATGGATTTATTACTTGCCCAATGGTTGTAAATAAGGGGGGGGAGCAGTAAAAAGCCAGTGACCTGCTCTTTGTCTAAGGAACCATCATGTTACAGAAATAAGCGTGCTTGACACCCACATGGAAAAAAGCCCATACTGAAAGAAGCCCACATAGAAAAAAGCCCCCATGGAAAAATATGTAAAGCACCATAGATGTTTATAATTGTGGATAACCATTAATAATATTTTGTTGTTATTTTAGGATTAAAATAAATCATATCCACATGCAACAAAAAGTGACCATTTTGTTATTTTTATATTGTTACTTTAGGATTAAAATATGTCATATTCACATGCAACAAGAAGTGACCATTTTGTTATCAATGAACTTTATTAAGAAGGATAAACAATAACAGAAATTAAACTCTACATAAAAAAATATTTAAATAAAGTTAAATATTTTAACTGAATTAATTTACAATTTGTCAAACTTTTTAATGTTAATACATTGTGGTACACCCAGTGACCATGACAAAAGACTAACCCTAATAGTAAAAGCAACAATCATTTAACAACAACAATAACTCAGATATAAGTCTTCATTGCAAATTAGCCAATCTCTTTAAGCAACTAAGTTTATCTTCCACCTGCTCATATTGCTGCACAGAAATGGCAGTCATGTCATGTAGTGTCTCATATTTCCTCTTTTTCACCTCCAGGCAACCTACCTGTGCATTAGCCAATGTTTCTTTGTGGCAAGCCAGGTCCTTCTGCAGTCCATCAAATAGAGACCACACACTGGGATGACTGAAATGGAGCAAGGAATTAAGAGCATTGTGAAATCCATGACAACAATTGTTCCATATCCCATTCTGACAGTTGCTTCTTGACCCTTATACAGGTCTCTCAAGAGACATGTGAGGTGGACTGGTACTCCTATCTCTTTAAGGACTTGCCACAGTTTGCTGTGATCCACACAATCAAAAACTTTAGCATAGTAAATGAAACAGAAATAGATGTTTTTCTGATACTCCCATGCTTTCTCCATAATCCATCGAATGTTGGCAATTTGATCTCTAGTTCCTCTACGTCTCCGAAACCCAGCTTGAACTTCTGGTAGTTCCCAATCTACATACTGCTGAAGCCTAGCTTGTAGGATCTTTAACATGACCTTGCTGGCATGTGAAATGAGTGCAATGGTGCAATAGTTTGAACATTCCTTGGCATTACCCTTCTTTGGGATTGGAATATAAACTGACCTATAATTATCCCGATATACAAAAAGGGGGGGTTGGAGTTACCAGAAAATTTCCACCCCATTAGTTTATTATCTATAGTGGGCAAATTGTATGCCAAATATTTAGAACTCCAATTAACTGACTGGATGCACCTAGGCAACATCATAGGTCCTGAACAAATTGGCTTCTCCAAAGGCAAATCTGCTATGGACCATCGCTGCACTTTGGCCTTGCTGGAAAATATATGCATACCAGGACAAAAAAATTATATGCTGCCTTCATCAACTTGAAGGGCGCATTTGATTCAATAGATAGAGCCCAACTATGGATTAAGCTAGGTTACCTGGGAATGGACCCTCGTCTGCTGTTTCTCTTGAGGAAACTTCATTCTAATATTTTTTGCCAAGTGAAATTTTCTTCAAGTGATGACTTGACTAGCAAAATCCCAGTGTTAAAGGGGGTTAAACAAAGTTGCATGCTGGCCCCACATCTTTTAAATTTATTTTTAACTGACCTGGTACAATTTTTGAACCCTATTAATGGTCATCTGCCTAAACTAGCAGGTCGAGCGGTCCCCTTATTACTTTATGCCGATGATACTACCATCCTCTCTTGCACAAGTGTGGGCCTGCAAAGGTATTTGAATGCCTTCTATGACTTTAATTATACTTTAATTATACTTCACTCTCTATCAATTGTGCTAAATCTAAAGTAGTTGTCTTTTCAATTTGCTGGCGCCCACAGAGATGGTTTATTGGCAACTCAACAATTGAGCAAACAAAAAAAATTTAAATACTTGGGGATCACTTTTAATCACAAATTAAGCTGGGTTTCACCGTCAACTTGGCTAAATGTTTGGCTGCTCAAATTAAACAGTTTTTCTTTGCAAGGGGCAACCAATTAGTTCCAGCAGCAATTAAGGTGTTCAAAGCTAAAACACTAGACCAAATTCTCTATGGTATCCCTATATGGATCTCAGCATTTACCAGGAAAGTGGAGGGCTAGACAAATTCTTGGTATGCCAAAACGTGTGTCCTACTTTGCTCTCTGCTCTGAGTGGGTCAGTCTTTGGTGGAGACAAAAGCCTGGATTGCAGTGTTTAAATTCTGGCCCAAAATTCACTTTAGAACAGATCCTAACAGCCTTCTTGATTGTATGAAAAGAGACCCATATATTTCATCCTGGACAGCAGTGCTTATGTCCAAACTTAACCAGTTGGGGATATAGGTTGATAATTTTTTTTCCTTCTGATGAGTCATATATCTTCAGATGTATTAAATTGAGACTGTGGGAGTTGGAGGAAATGAAACTACAGCCAACAGACTTTTATATTTGCTCCCCAGCTTCCTTAGGTCTTTATGCTTTCTGCGGCAAAATGCCCCATTATCTATCAGACTTAACCATTCCAAGTCATCGCAGGGCATTTATGTTGGCTAGACTAAATGTGTTTCCCTCCAAAGTTTTACAAGGGAGATATCGAGTCCCTTTAGGCGACAGACTCTGTTCTTGTGGAGCGAATATTCCCGACTCAATTCAGCATATATTGCTTGATTGTTCCTTTTATCATAATCTCAGTAAAGATTTATTTTGCAAGCTTTATTTCTCCCCAGATTTGTCTATTCTGCCACCCTGTTATTATTTATTGAATGATACTGAGGGGGAGGTTAGCGAGGCTGTGGCAAAATTTTTGGCTGACATTCTTAAATTTAATTCTGACCATGTATGAATGCATCTGTAAGCTCAGTTTCATTTTGATTTTATCTCCAATGTTTAAATTTTTATATTCTGTGTATTTTTATTTGCAACTGTTATGCCATTAAAGGTTTGGTATGGTGAAAGAGCCACATGCCTCAGAGTCTCAACTGACCCTTTCCAACCCTGTGGCCACTGTTGCATCTTCCAAATTTGTTGACATAATGTGTGCATCACTTTAACAGCATCATCTTTTAGGACATTGAATAGCTCAACTGGGATACTGTCATCTCCACTCGCTTTGTTGTTAGTAATGCTTTCTAAGGCCCATTTGACTTTGCACTCCAGGATGTCTGGCTCAAGGTCATCGATTTCACTGTCATAGTTGTCAAGGACATTGAGATCCTTCTTGTATAATTCTTCTGTGTATTCTTGCCACCTCTTCCTGATCTCTTCTGCTTCTGTTAGGTCCCTACCATTTTTGTCCTTTATCATGGCCATCTTTGCATGAAACGTTCCCTTGATTTCTCCAATTTTCTTGAATAGATCTCTTGTCCTTCCCATTCTATTATTTTCCTCTATTGCTTTGCATTGTTCCTTCAGGAAGGCCTCCTTATCTCTCCTTGCTGTTCTCTGGAAATCTGCATTCAGTTGGGTGGATTTTTCCTTTTCACCTTTGCCTTTTGCTTTCCTTTTTTCCTCAGCTATTTGTAAAGCCTCATCAGACAGCCACTTTGCTTTCTTGCATTTCTTTTTCTTTGGGATGGTGCTGATTGCTGCCTTCTGTACAATTTCACAAACCTCCGCCATAGTTCTTCAGGCACTCTATGAACTCTAGTTTCTTAAACCTATTAATATACCTCCACTGTATATTCATAAGGGATGTGATCAAGGTCAAACCTGAATGGCCCAATGGCTTCCCCAGTTTTCTTCAGTTTAAGCCTGAATTTTGCAATGAGTAGCTCATGATCTGAGCCACAGTCAGCTCCAGGTCTTGTTTTTGCTGACTGTAAGGAGCTTCTCCATCTTTGACTGCAGAGTATATAATCAATCTGATTTCTGTGTTGCCCATCAGGTGATGTCCATGTGTAGAGTAGCCTTTTAGGTTGTTGGAAGAGGGTGTTTGCTATGGCCAGTTTGTTCTCTTGACAAAACTCTATCTTTGTTTATTTCAAGCATAAGATCTCTATCACCTAAAACCAGAATTCTGTTTGGATTTTTTCACACTGGAATCGTGAAGTATCAGTTGCCTGTACTTTTCAGGGATGTCAAAATGTATGGTTTTTGGGTTAGGCAAATTACTGCCTGCTCTGTGATAGCTTCACGTTCTTAAATAGCAGAAGCAGTTAAGTCCTCATAGATCTAAGAAGCTAAACAGAACTGACTCTGGCAAGTATCTGTAAGGAAGAAATCAATAAACATAGTTGGAATTAATTTAAAAAATGGTATAATGGAGAATTGATCCATGGGTAGCTTGGGCTCCAGGGGGGCTGTTTTTTGAGGTAGATGCATCAAATTTGCAGCATAGCATCCAGTGCCTCTTCCCAAATTACCCTCCAAGTTTCAAAAGGATTGGACCAGGGGGTCCAATTCCATAAGCCTCAAAAAAGGTGCCCCTATCCTTCATTATTTCCTATGGAGGGAAGGATTTAAAAGGTGCACGGTCCCTTTAGATGTGATGGCCAGGACTCCCTTTGGAGTTCAATTGTGCTTGTCACAACATTGTTCCTGGCTTTAGCCCCAAAGTCTCCTGGCTCCACCCCCAAAGTTCCCAGATATTTCTTAAATTGGACTTGGCAACCCTATTCCATGTGGGCTTTTCCCCATGTGGGCTTCTTTCATGCGGATTTATTTCCATGTGGGCATGTTTCCATGGGGGCTTTTTTCCTGTTGGCATTTATGTTCATGGGTTTTTTTCTTTGGACATTTTTCCTTTGAGCTTTTTTCCTAGAACCATTTGATGTATATAGTACAATTTTATATACAACTTACATAGTACTTTTACAAAGGATTGGATTCTGTGGACAATTTTGACTAATCGAAAAGGGAGCAAATTTGACTAATTCTGTACTCCCATTTTGCAAACCTTTGATTTTCCAGTTATGCTGTTCCTGGGGTCCTTGTCCCCAGGAGCAGCATTTTTGGGTTCATTTGGGCTGCAGTGGGAGGAGTTAAATTAGGAATGCTCTACTCTTGACAGAAATACCTTGGGATTCTATTCATAGTATTCCAGTTATACAAATAATACACATTAAATGTATTATTCTATTTCCTGATGAGCAAATAATATTGAAAAATAAAGGCACAAGTTCAATTCACCATGGAGATGCTGCCTCTCAGGGAT
This sequence comes from Heteronotia binoei, assembly GCF_032191835.1. Classification (NCBI taxonomy): domain Eukaryota; kingdom Metazoa; phylum Chordata; class Lepidosauria; order Squamata; family Gekkonidae; genus Heteronotia; species Heteronotia binoei. The sequence goes on along the minus strand of NC_083228.1, from coordinate 69,443,596 downwards.
CAGTTTTTCTACCTGATAGCCCCACTTCCTGTAAAAGAAACCTAGTACTGTTTTATTAATCATGAATGACTTTAATATTTATATTTTATTAATACGTCTTATACCTGTTTGTTTCATTGTGTGTTCTTTTTGAATAGAAAAGTGGGATATCAATCTATCTCTCTATTGGTTCACAAAATAGAAAAGTTAAAACAAAATAGGGAGTTTGAGGTCCAACCAGCTCAGACAAGATACTGGGAACATATTCTTTTGTCTTATCAGCACCATGTTTAAATCAGGCCTAAACTGTTAGTGCAGGCAGATTATCCTGCATATTTTATATGGCATTCATGTATTGTAACTTTCAAGAAACAAATAAGGGGGCCACACATGAGGCATCAGTTCTTCATTAATCATGCCTCAAGTGACTATTCTCTGAGATATTTACAGATAATGTTTCTTGAATATCCAATCTATCCCAAAGTTTCACTCAATAATTTAGTGAAATTGTTTCCATTTGAATGCTCTCTTCTACAGATTTGGTTATCAGTATTTATTTTTTCCGTGTGCAGCAATGTCTGTTCTCTGACCCGTGAGTACTCAGATCAAATTAAGACTCTGGAAATATAGTAAAGAAGGTGGATGCAATGTATGAATTCATTTTCCCTTGATAACATTTTGTAGTATCAAAAGGCAAAGTTCTTTTTTATTCCAAGTTATGTACTTGCTTTTCAAACACAGTTTTTTGAAAGGTATATTTATGCTGTGTACCTCTAGGGAATTTCTCTGTAACTCTTCTCTATTCCAGTGCATTTCTCGAAAGATGCAGGTTATTCTAGGTGAACCCAAATTTTAACCTGAGACTACAGCTGATACATTTGGCATGAAACTAATATCAGAAAGGGAGATAACACATTTTTTTTACAGATTTGGTGGGGTTTAAATGCTGAGATATTCAGCATCTTCCATATGAAACTGCCTTATCAAATCATGGGTCTATCTAGCTCAGTGTTAACTTGCTGTGTCTGTCCAAGGTCATTACCAGAGACTTTCTAAATTGGAACCATTTAACTGGAGATGCCAGAGATCTACACAATCTACTTCTGAGATTCCATACTTACACTTTGAACTCTATACTGTAGGAGCTCTTCATATGCATACAGTTAGTCCACAGAAATGCTTAGGGGGCTTGAATGATTCAAGCTATATAGATATTCTTGTAAAAAAAAGCCAAGGCAGCAGTAAATAAAAAAGCCAAGGCAGCAGTATCCATCTTCACATGGTGACTCTTCATTCATAGTAACAATCAGGATGGCGGATTCCAATCTCCTGATTTATCCTTGCTTACCTTGAGAAAGAAATATTTTAAAATAATATAAAATTCACATTTTTTTCAGTTTCAGGAACATACACCCTTCCAAAAAAACAACAACAACCCAGTGGAATCCTAACCAGGGTTATACCTCTTAGAATCACAGAATCAGAGAATTGGAAGGGTCCCCAGGGTCATCTAGTATAACCCCCTACACAATGCAGAAAATTCACAAATACCTCTCCCTATGTTCATAGGACTGGTATTGCTGTCACATGGCCATCTAGTCTTTGTTTAAAAACCTCCAAGGAAGGAGAGTCCACCACCTCCTGAGGAAGCCTGTTCCACAGAGGAACCACTCTATCAGGAAGCTCTTCCTAATGTTGAGCCAAAAACTCTTCTGATTTAATTTCAATCCATTGGTCCTGGTCCAAACTTCTGGGGCAACAGAAAACAATTTCACACCATCCTCTATATGACAGCCCTTCAAGTACTTGAAGATGGTGATTATATCACCTCTTAGTTGCCTTCTCTCCAGACTAAACATACCCAGCTCCTTCAAGTTTTCTTCATAGAACTTGGTCTCCAGACCCCTCACCATCTTCATTGCTCTCCTCTGGACATGTACTTGTTTGTCTATATCCTTCTTAAAATGTGGTGCCGCAAACTGAACACAATACTCCAGGTGAGGTCTTACCAGAGCAGAGTAAAGCAATACCATCACTTCACGTGATCTGGACACTATACATCAATGGGCTTAGAAGAGTGTAATTCTTCTTAGGACTGCATTGTAAGTCTCCCTCATTCTTTTCTGTGGATGATCCTTATAGGAATGTGCATGAGTGGCCAACCCATGAACCTATACAAACCAGGAGGTTGATTAGTGAATCAGTTTGTATGGATTCATGAGCCATTTAAAGATTAAACCCATGCTTTCTGCTCCTCCAGAACAGCAGTAGGAAGCAGAAAGCAGTGTTTTAAACCACAGCTTACTGATCCCATGGAAGAGCTGTGGGGAGGAGAAAGTAGTGGTTTAAATGGCTCACAGCTTTCTGCTCACTGTGGCTTTTGGCCACTAGAAAAAGCAGGGACTGAAATGCCTGGGAGGCATTCCACCCCCTTCTTTCTCCTGGCTGGGAAAAGCTGTGGCCAATAGAAGTCTGCGGGTGAAATGCTAGGGAGACATCTCACACCCTAGTTTCTGCTGCCTGTGGCTTTTCCTGGCCAGCAGAAAGTAAGGGGTAAAATGCCTCCCAGGCATTCCACCCCCTACTTTCTGCTGACTGAGAAAAGCTGCAGCCAGCAGACATTTGGGGGGCATTCCATTCCCCATTCCACACAGGGGGTGAAATGGCTTGGAACTTCTACTTTCTGCTCCCTGCAGCTTTTTGAAGGGAGCAGAAAGCAGTGGCTTTAAATGACTCTGAGCCATTTAAACCAAACTGCTGAGTAGTAGGGAGCTTCTACTGCTCAGCTGCTGGTGTTTTTTTGTGTGTGTGAAGGGTAGAAAGCAGGGGATGAAATGGCTCAGAGCCATTTAAACTTCCTTTTACTGCTTTTTACAAACTGCCACAAGCCACCACAAATTGCATCAAAATTCATATAAATTCATGGTGGCTCTTCAGTTCATGAATATGGCTTCCTAGACCATGAACTAGTCAAAATTCATGATGAGCCATTTTTTGCTGATCTGCCTCTAATCCCTTATTATCACTCTTTTGACATCCAGAGTGGTTATAGAGCTAGACTGGGATCAAGACCAGGACCTAGATTCAATCCTTGCTAGGGCATGAATTTTATGGTAAACTTGGGATGATCACTTTCCTTGGGAAATATGAGACTATGATGGTAGGAATCCTATATATACTGCCACATGGAATAAAAATATAGTAGATAATTATAGCAAACTCTATAGTTCCACTGAACACCTTACTTCTGTCCTTGACAATTATCTACACTGCTTTGTCAAAAGGATATCCATAGGCTTATTCAATCCCCTTTGCTTTTATATTCTGTTTACTTGTAGGACCATAGCAACATCACATTAGTGAAGCTTTATTTCATTAATATGACATCACAAGTGAGTGACAACAGCTCAGTATGATGTCTGAATGTGATATAATTATGCCCACCAGTGAAGCTAGGGAAGAAGAAACAAAATGAACTGCAGTTATCAGTTACAGTTCACCTGCTAGAGGCATTCTCAGTATACAATGGGCGTTTTCGCACTGACCTTCAAGTAGCGCAACCACCCTCTTCACAACGGAGGATCTGCCCAGATTTCGCACAAGAAGCGCCGGCGCACCCAAAAGAGCCGGCTACTTCCGTCGCGAAACCCGCTCAAACGTTTTCCTGCTTCTTGGCGGTTTCCGTTTGAGCGGGTTTCGCGACGGAAGTAGCCGGCTCTTTTGGGTGCGCCGGCGCTTCTTGTGCGAAATCCGGGCAGATCCTCCGTTGTGAAGAGGGTGGTCGCGCTACTTGAAGGTCAGTGCGAAAACACCCAATGTGTTGTTTCATTCTAAGTGCAGAGACATTTTATAGTTTTCCTCCACCACCTCTTTGACTGGTGTGCATATAAGAAAATAACAGCAATGCCCTTTGTTTGTATTCACGTGACCTTTAGCTATCTGTCTTCCAGACCAAACATATTAGTGATTCTTCTGTGACAAAGGGTTTCTTTGCAACTTTGCAGTTCTCTGGTAGTCAAGTGGTATCTTTTCTGCTCTCTGATAAAACTAAAAGGAAAAGGCCACAGAAGGCTCTGCCTTGCTATTTAGTGACAAATGCTGTAATGAGATTTTTTAGGAATTTAGTTTTCTTGCTAAGTGAATGAAACTTGCACTGTGTTGGATTATTCTGATTACTTAAAGTTGTAATTGGGGGGGGGGGGAGAATTATCTAACTTGTTTTGAAACAAAGACAAATTCATAGCCAGAGGACTTGAAAAAAATCATAGTCTGCTGCTAAGAGAAATGAACATATATGAAGTCAAGATAAAGTGGATATGTTGCCTGAATCCTGAATAAAACAGCTACAAAAAGGAAATTAGTTAGGTGAAGACTGATGAGTAAGGGTAGATTCAGACAGTCATATTATTCTCCCAGTGACTGCATGCAATGGCCAAGTAATAGCTGGTGATCTGAAGCCTTTGCTATATTTTCCACATGGTTTTCCCAGCATGCTTTGCAGGAAGCAGTCAATAATTGGGAAGAGACCTCACATGTGATGACTTCAGAGATGGATTTTTAACTTGTCATCTGAATGTACCTGCTAGTGTATGTTCACCTTTCAGTGGTTAAAGGGTATTTGCCCCCCCAGTCGGAAGAACGAGACAACGCCATGTGTGGGTTTAAAACAGGGCAACTTTATTGAACAACAGCCTGGGGCAACCTAACGCTAACCGGGCAGGCGAAGGGAATCCAAACCCTTCCCAATCCGGATGGGGCGAGCAACCCAGCCCCCAGCAGCAGCCGGATGAAACTAGCTGCTGCCAGGCCGGCCGTGGCCGGGTATTCCCCCCTAATGGCTACAGCCGCCCGCCCAGGGCGGCTCGCCAAAGAGGGGTGACCCTGTAGCGGGCAAAACAGCAGAGGGCCGTCGAACCCAGCTGCCGTTCGTCCCCCGCTACTTCCCTTAACCGGGAAAACCGTGGGTGCCCACCGGAACAAACCTGAAATCCAGCCCCGCCCATAAAGTTACCTAACACAAAAGCACCCAACCTCGAAGCAACAGTACAAAGTAGGCGAAAAACATCCCAACTAGAGCCAATCAGTTGAGATGAAAAAATTCCTACTTGGCCCCGATAAACGGCGACCGGAGAAGCCTGTACTATTGCCGGGTGGGAGGGTGGGCCAAAACGGCCAGCAGAACTGCGTGGCCGCAAGCGTGGTCGGGCTTATCAAGCCCCCAGCGACCACGCCCTCAAATCCCCGGATGAAGAGGCCGTTGCCTCGCTCCATCCGGGGAGGCAAAAAACGGCCCCCGCCCTAAAGCCGGCTTAAGCCGGCGCGGGCGGGAAGGGGCCGCATTGCCCCCCCAGTCGGAAGAACGAGACAACGCCATGTGTGGGTTTAAAACAGGGCAACTTTATTGAACAACAGCCTGGGGCAACCTAACGCTAACCGGGCAGGCGAAGGGAATCCAAACCCTTCCCAATCCGGATGGGGCGAGCAACCCAGCCCCCAGCAGCAGCCGGATGAAACTAGCTGCTGCCAGGCCGGCCGTGGCCGGGTATTCCCCCCTAATGGCTACAGCCGCCCGCCCAGGGCGGCTCGCCAAAGAGGGGTGACCCTGTAGCGGGCAAAACAGCAGAGGGCCGTCGAACCCAGCTGCCGTTCGTCCCCCGCTACTTCCCTTAACCGGGAAAACCGTGGGTGCCCACCGGAACAAACCTGAAATCCAGCCCCGCCACCACAATGCCAAGCCTCAGCTTAGGCACTTGGGCCCACCGGCTGGCCCAACGCCAGCCGAAGCCCCAGCTGCAGGTCCAATAAAAAAGCCCTGTTGCCGGTTTCAGAGAGGTGGACACCGTCCTGCCGATACTGATCCGCCCTGTAAGACCTGATCGCCGGGTGCGGAAGATAAATGCCCAGGCCCCGCGAGAGCGCCCTCCGGACCGCTCTATTGGCCTTACGTCGAGCCCTCTCGACCCCGGCAGGGTTCATGGCAGCTCTCCACACCCGGCGAGGGAGGATAGCGGACCAAATGATCAGCACCTCGGGCCACCTGCTCCGAATCACCTGGAGGTCCTCGATCGCCTGACGTGACAGGGCCCTCCCCTGCACCAGGCCCAAATCGTTACCCCCGAGGTGGATCAACAGAATCCGAGGCGGAGGACCACTCCTCCCCCGGAATAACAGAGGCAGGAGACCGTCCCACCGTAGGCCACGACGCCCCTGCCACTCCAGGACTGCCAGCTCACTAAGGCCCAGCTGCGAACCAAAGGGCGATCGTCGAGCGTAATGAGCAGCCCAAAAAATCATGCTGTGGCCGGCGATCAAGATCCTCGTCCTCTCGCCCCGCACCACAGCACCTGCAACAGAAACAACAGATTAACACACGAACATAGCAACCACGCCCTCAATGGGAAATGGGGCGAACATAACCCTTGTATGCCGAGGACCTCCAACGACCCACTCTCTGAATGGCAGGCCCCGGATACCCCATTGCCGCCGCCGTGGATGCAGCACCAATGCGAAAAGAATGGGTCCCAAACCGGACACCCCCAAGACCGATCTTGCCCAAAGCTCGGCTCGTAATGGACCAAAACTGAAATTTGGTCAAAGGCAACCCATCCCTGTGTATAAACAAAGGGCCACTGCTGTCGCCACGGACGGCGATGTATTCCCTCAAGGCAGCGACCGGACAAATGTCACTATCGTGGCATGAACCCAACGTGATGCAGGTGCCCAACTGCTTTTGGTCAGTCTTAGACCTGCGTACAGAAATAATAACACTGTCCCCTTGAATTTTTACGTCAGACGACATGAGGGCCCGGTCAGAGCCATCCTTTCGCGAGCTGACGACTAATTCACTCACTCTGAGTGCCCCGAAGAAAGCGATCATTGCTGCCGCATGAAACAGCGCCGCTTCAAAACTGGAAACACAAACTGAAGGCCAAACAGCCCTCAATCCTTTCAAGACTGAGGGTGACAAAGGTTGGCGGGTGTCACGCCGGGGCCCCTGTTCCCGCGTCCATCCCTCAAGCATCTTGCGCAACCTAAAGTCGTCGGACCTGTCCGGTAAACCCTTAATTTTTGCGTTGAACGCCAACGCCGCCAACTTGGTCCTGATGGTCTTAACGACTAACCCCTTACCTTTTAGATGCACGCAAAAGTGCATAAGATGCGAAACCGGCACTGGCCAACGATTGGCCAACCCAACCTGCTCCCTAAAGCTCCGGAACTGGTCCACCGAATGCTCGTAGGCCTTCCGGGTGGAAGGCGCCAATGCCAACATCATTGCCCGGTTGGCCTCGAGTCTCCAAGCCGCCACATCTCTGGGGGCATCCGAGCCGGCAGGAGATCGGCCTCTGGTGCGAGAAGGCGGAATCGCTCCATCTGCCGACGAGACAGGGCATCCGCAACTCCATTGCACACACCGGGCACATGCTTAGCAAAAAACAGAACATTCAACCGTAAACAGTTCAAAACAAACGCCCTAACAAGGCGCATAACCGGGGGAGATTTAGAGGACAGTGTGTTAATCACGTGGACCACGGCCAGGTTGTCACACCAGAAGTGGACAACGTGGTTGGCCAAAGCCGGACCCCATAACCGAAGCGCCACAACAATCGGAAAAAATTCCAGAAAAGTTAGGTTGCGGCAAAGGTCGCTCTCCAGCCAACCGGCAGGCCAGTCCTCAGCGCACCAATGCCCCCGGAAATATACGCCGAAACCGATGGAACCCGCGGCGTCGGATGTAACCTGCAACTCGGCCTCCAGCCTAAGCTCGTCCCGCCAAAAGGACACCCCGTTGAATTCCTCCAGGAATTCCTCCCACACTTCCAGGTCCAGTCTCATTCCCAGGGTCACCCTAACTCGGTGGTGGGGCCGGCGCAGACCTGACATACCGTCACATAAGCGCCGCAAAAAGGCGCGGCCTGGTGCCACAACCTTACAGGCAAAGTTCAGGTGGCCGACTAACTGCTGGAGCTCCACTAGCGACAGCTTGCGCCGGCCCCGGGCGGCCACCAGCATCTGCCTGAGCTTGTCAATTTTCTCCCGGGGCAGCCTGGAAACCTGATGCACAGAATCCAACTCTATGCCTAAAAACGTCAACGAAGTAGCTGGGCCCTCAGTTTTCTCATGCGCGAGCGGGACACCGAGCTCCGAGGCCAAGTCCAAAAAGGACTGGAGCAGATGGGCACACTGGCCTGTCCCCTGGCGGCCTACAAACAAAAAATCATCCAGGTAATGGGCCGTGGAGGCGGAACCAGCCCGCACCCTCAGGGCCCATTCCAAGAAAGAACTAAAACGCTCAAACGCAGAACAAGAGATGGCGCATCCCATGGGAAGGGCGCGGTCCATATAGAACTTACCTTCAAAAACAAAACCCAGGAGCTCAAAATCGTGCGGGTGCACCGGTAACAGCCGAAATGCCGACTTAATGTCGCACTTCGCCATCTCCGCGCCCAAACCGCAACTACGCACGATCTTGACCGCCTGGTCGAAGGAGGTATATCTTACAGTACAAAGGGAGTCAGGAATGGCGTCATTCACCGACCCACCTTTTGGGTAAGACAGGTGATGGATCAGGCGAAACTCCCCGGGGGCCTTCTTAGGCACCACCCCTAAAGGGGATACCCGTAAATTGGGAACCGGGGGTGAGTCGAAAGGACCTAGGACCCGGCCCTCCCTGCACTCCTTCCGGATCTTGTCCCTGACCACCTGTTCCATGCCCCGAATGGACTGCAAGTTCCTGGCCATACAAGGGGCCCTAAGACCCTGAAACGGGATCCGAAAACCAAAATTGAAACCATCTAACAAATACGCCCGATCGCGAACTCGTGGATAACCGGCTAGCAACTTTCTAAGAACCGTCACCCTGATGGGGCTGGGGCCCTTTACCAGCGGATTGTGCACTGGAGCCCCCACCGGCCCGCTTGCCCCCAGCTCGGGGCTTGGTCTTATTGCAAGTAGACAAGGAGTGGGAACCGCCACACAACGGGCATTCATGTTTATATTTGCACGGCTTCCTGTTACAGCCACCTTGGGACGAGAAATCCCAACAGACCAGCCGGGGTTGAACCGGCTGCCCCGCTGATGAGCGGGTACCTGAAGCCGTGGAATGCCTACTAACTAGGTGGCCGCTATCCGACCTGTCGCCGGCATTAGGCTTAGCCGGGGACATCAGCTGTAACCACAGCTGCTGATGGATGTGGTCCCAAGGGATGCCAGGATTAAGCGCCGCCCTCATGCGGAACTCCTCGTCATACTGCAGCCAAGCAGCGCCAGAGAAGTCCGTGTAGGCCTTATAGATGATGTCAAGATACTGAAACAGCGGCGCCGCCCGGGCGGGATGCGCACGGGCGATAACCCCAGCATATATGAGGAACCCGGGCAGCCAATTGGCCCAGCTCCTCTCCACCTTGCGCCGCTTGATCTTTTCTTTATCCTTGTCGTCCAAGTCGTCTTTGTCCTTCTTCTCGAGTTCACGATATAGAAGGCCAAAGACGTCGACATATTCACCGCGCAAAATTTTTTCCCGCGTGGCCGTTGTCAGATGATCCCCAAGAGGCATGGACGTGTCACCAAAAGGGCGACAATGAAAGGGCACTGAGCCCAACTGAATCGGGGGGCAATACCAGCCCCCCCACTGCTGCACTGGGGGTCCCCCTACTGGAAAACCAGCAAATTGGTGACCCCAGGGGAGAAAACCCCCCGAGGGTGACTGGCCAGAAGAGCCCCCTGCAGCTGAAGAAGGATTAGGGGCAGCAGACCCGGGCACCGTACCCCAAGGCAAAATTTTCCCTTGCCCAAACGAGCCATCTGGGGACGTAGCATTAGGCGCAAACATCTGGCCCGGCAAGCCCCCCTGGGTGAAAGTACCATAATGACTGGCCATACCCGGCGGATACCAGGGGCTGCAAGCGCCCCAAGGCCAAGCACCGGAATTACCAAGCGGGCCATGCTTACCATCAGAATCCAGAAAGGCCGGAGCCCCGCCAGGGGTGGAACCGTCTGCACCACCCGGACAAGCCGGTCCTGGGACGTTACCTTCCTCCCCGTCAGAGCTGTCGTCATGTGGCTCCTGACCCGCTGCATCAGAAGGCCCTGGAAGGGCAGCCATCTCCTGCAAAGAAGAAAGCCGAGCCAGGACTTCCTGTTCAAAAGCCCTGGTAGACGTCCGCGCAGCCTTGCGCCCCCTGGGGGGGGCCGTCGCCCCCGGGGCCAAACCATGATGCCTCTCCAGCGCCTCCAGGCTGTTGACGATAGCTTGCCTGGTCTGAGCCTCCTCCTCCACCCCATGGGGGCCTCCAGGATTAGGCCTTTTCTTTCCAGACTTTAAGGGCTGCTTGCCCTTGGACTTCCCTTGTCCCTTAGGCATGTTAATGCCACACAAGAATGGACAATTTATTTCTTTATTATTATTATTATTTTTTGCCTGGGCCCCTTTTGGGGATGCTGGGGATGGAACCTGGGCTTACTGCCTCCAAGCAGATGCACTACCACTGGCCCCCCCGTCCCTGCCCACCTGAGCAAGCGGCCCACCAAAAGGAAAAAAGGCAACTGGGAAAGCTAGCTCCCCCCAAGCCAACCTTGGGAGCCAACAAGAAAGAGTGGTAATGAAAAGAAACGCTCCGTTTCCCAAACAGGAGCACACCCCCTGTGAGTCAGCCCACCCCACGCGGCAAGAGAGGAGGCCAGGCGGGCTCTCCGCAGAGCCTCCTTCCCGCGAAAAGCCAAGGGCTGGGACAAGCGGCGGTCAAAACGCCGCCCGCCGCAACGGAGGAAAAAAGGTGGGGGGGAGCTCCAAACGAGCGCGGCTCGCCGCCGCGCGAAGCAGCCGACCCCACCCCACTACCCGGGCCTCGACCTGACGCGGCCGCCGCCGCACGCCGCTCAGAACCGCCGCCTGCCGACGCTCCGGTGGATGTCAGGTGCTCCGGGATCGAGGTAGGCCGCAATCGCGATGAGCCCTGCCGACGCGACGAAGGAGGAGCCGTTTCCGACGCTTCCCCTCCAAAACGGCCAGCAGAACTGCGTGGCCGCAAGCGTGGTCGGGCTTATCAAGCCCCCAGCGACCACGCCCTCAAATCCCCGGATGAAGAGGCCGTTGCCTCGCTCCATCCGGGGAGGCAAAAAACGGCCCCCGCCCTAAAGCCGGCTTAAGCCGGCGCGGGCGGGAAGGGGCCGCACTTTCAGTGTCTGATGATAGACTTTGACTTTATACTGTGAAAATGTAATGAATGATGAGCTAAAATTTCTATATTGTGGTATTCAGTGCAAATTCAGGCCATTACATAATCATTATAGTTTGCTAAAAGGTAGGGGGCAATAGACTAAAATTTGATGAAATTATGGATGTGATCAACCGCACACAAATTTTAGGAGTTTTATCACTGCCTATATCCTACTTAGAACTGTCTGGTCCTTTCCCCAATATACTATGGGTTGGATCCAGAGTAGCATTTCTGCAGGGACAAGGACTTCTACCTGCAGAATGCTAATTTTCTCAGTTTCTTCTTTTGTGACAGTCCAAAGTGTCCTTCAGTCAGGGAGATTTGGCAGTTTTATGAGGGGGATGCAACAACTGCTTTCTGAGAGCCCAAATCCTATGTTGCATCCAACAGCTATGCTGCATCCAACCCTGTTCTTTGCAACAGACAAGGAATCTCACTAAATGCATACAGTTTACAGTTACACCCAGGGAAGGACAAACCAATGAGCTTGTACTGGACAGTGACATAATACTGAGCAGCCCTATTTCAACATAACCTCTAAGAGGAAAATGTTGCTTGACATCCCCAATACTAATATGAACAGAGAGATATCTTTCCAAATGTTTTTCCAACTAATACACTTGTGTGGTTCAAAATTATCCTGACAGAAAAAAAAATACCAAAGCTTTTAAACTAATGATACAATCCCATGGATAATTTCCCCTAAATAGCTCAGAGATGTGACTGAATGAATCATATATCAATCCGGGAAGCAATTTCCCACAATGAGTTCTACCTGCTGGATAACTCAGTGCATTACAGATTGAGTAAAAGCTTTCATCTGAAATCTCTGAAACTAGCTTTGGTGCAAAACCTGGACCCTCAGGGTAAGGGAGCCATGAATATATTTAGAACTTTACTGTAGTACCTGCCTTACAAATGTGCCTTTGTGCAACAGCAACTTACTTGGAAAAATAATCCTATGGCACAAGTGACTTCCAACCATTCTTCACAGACCACTGTTTCCTACCTAACATAGAGCTCAGTATTTCTGTTGTGTTATAAATACCTTAACAATATTTCATGGCATAAAAGCTGTGATTTTTAAAGCACTTCAATACTCTGTAGAATTACTGTCATTATTTACAGAAAATGAATCAATTTAAAAGCAATATTCCAGATATCAAGGGATAGTCATGGAACACGTAATCCAGGCACGAGGTACCCAAAATATAACCACCTGTTTTCCATTTATGTGAGATTAGCATACCTCCATCACCCCTGCCCCTATTGCCCCCTATTAAAAGTTACAGTTCTGCACCAACCTAAACCTCAAGGGATGATGTCAACTTTAGATTTTCTTGAGGTATTATATTTATGTAGCAGAATTTTAGACATGGAAGTGAATGTGGGTAGCAATGTTTCCACTTTCCCCATGGAAATTTTTTAACTTCCAGAAGTCTTCACCAAGTTGTTATGATTCATGCAATGTCTGGTCTTTGTGAGTGAGGTATAGTTGATATTCTTATCTGCAAAAATAACATGAGACTGCCATATATTGAGACAGACCATTTCCCCCTTAGCTTAGTACATTTGCCTGCTCCTGCCCATACCCAGTTGCTGCTCTGCAAGATCTCAGGTGGTTTTTCCAGCCCTGTAACTTGAGTTCCTTTCTGTTAATCCAGTAATCCAGTTGATCTGAATTAATACTGTTCAGTAGAGATGCTATAGATTTTGTATACTTACTTTATTTGTAAGCCACCTTTCTCCCCATTGGTGACCCAATGAAGCTCACATCTCTCTTCTCTCCTCCATTTTATCCTCACAACAATCCTGTGTGATAGGTTAGGCTGAGAGTGTGTTTATAGCCGAAGGTCATGCAGCAAGCATGGCAAATTGGAGATTGTATGTTGGGTCTGCCAGATCCTAGCTCAACACTCTACAACATACTATTTATGGCTCTGTTCTTATTTCTGATAGAATAAATAAAGTCTCTGCTTTCAAAACATTAAGGAATCAAGTTGAAATGTTAGGGGAATATGCACAGAACACAACAATATAGGAAGATACACAGTATAATTTTTGGAATGCTCTAGTTCAAACTTCAGTGATTTGTATGGGCTGTTTTGCACAGATAAATCACTGTATTCTTTGTTAAAATTATTATTAATTTACCTAAATGGGAAATAACAATGGCAGTCAATAATTGCTGGATATCTCCTGAAATTACCATTATTCTTGTGCCTTGCTGTCTGACTTTCAAAATTACAGGGAGTGTGGAAGGGGAAGCAAGGGGATAGAGATCCTCAACAGGTGATCTAAAGGATGGTGTGTTGTCCATTCGGAAAAGCTAGTAGATGCTAATGCAGAGGAGGATCATTACCATAGGCTGTTCTGTTAATAAGTAAGGGACCCAGAGGACATGCAGGGGTTTATTAAATAAACTTTAAAGAAAACCAAAATATTACTATTCAGCACAGACTCCACTGCTTAGCAGCAACCCCCCCCCCCAACAAAGCTAACTTTCTATCTAATATGTGCAGAACCTGGTATTAGGTGGCACAAGAATACACAAGTCCAAATTAGAGGCTTCAACATTCTCTACGCAGCTGTCCTTCACAATCTAGCATGATATAGAGAAAGTAATAGCATGGTGAAATCATAAAGTTAGCATGGCTTCCTTCTGGCCTATGGCCTAAGTATAGTCTTTTGCCACATTAACCCTTGAGAGGAATCAAGGTGCTTTGCCTCAAACCCGCACCCCCAGCTTTCTGCTTGCTGTGGCTTTTGGCAGTGAACAAAAACCAGGTGGTAAAATGGTTGGGAAGCATTTCACCCTTTGCTTTCTGCTAGCCATGATTTTTCTCAGTCAGCAGAAAGCAGGGACTGAAATGGCTGGGACATTTCACCCCTTGCTTTCTGCTTCTTGTGAAAATGGCCAGCAGAAAGCAGAGGGTGAAATGCCTCCCAGCCATTTCACCAACTGCTTTTTTTCTAATCACCTAAAGCTACAACGAGCAGAAAGCTGGGGGTGAAATGAGCTTCTGCCTGTGATGAGCAGAAAGCAGTGGTTTAAAGCCATTTAAACCAAACAGCTGTTTTTCATGAAGAGCAGAAAGCAGGGGTTTAGTTTTAAACCCGTTTTCTGCTCTTAATGAATCCCCATCAAAATTCATGGAAGTTCATGACAACTCTTCACTTCACAAAAATTGCTTTGGAAACATGAGCCAGCCAAACTTTAGTTCATCAACCAGTTCATGCCCATCCCTACTCACCAGCCAACCTTCCTTTATCTACCCCCTGTCTTCAGTTTCCATCCTTTCATCCTCTGGCAGATGCTACCTAAGAAAATTATGCCACAGTTGCATGATGCTGGCTGCCAGGCACAGTTGTGTGGTAGGGAACCCACAAAGATGTGTGCAGGCCTCTCACTTTCCCCTGGGTCTCCTTCCCAGATTATTTAATCTTTCCCTCCTCCTGGCAGCACCCCATATCTTCATCTTTCCTTGTTTTCTTCTCTTCTTCAACCCACTAAGCAACCTATCTTTTAATCTTTCCCCTTCATCTTCAACTGTATTTATTATTTACTTAATTTATACCTTGCCATTGTCCAGAAGGGGGACTTCAATCAACTTAGATAATTTCCCTTGTCCCCATTTTATCCTCACAACATCTTTATGAGGTAAATTAGACTGATGATATATAACTGGCCCAAGGTCATCCAGTGACCTTCCACAGCAGAGTGGTAATTTGAACATAGGTTTTCTAGATCCTAGTCTGAAACTCTAACCTTTCCATCCTCCTCCCGGGCCTGGGAGGAGGAGGAGGAGCCGCGGGCTGGCGGTGGCGCAGCTCGACATGGGGCCGCTCTTGGCGCGGGGCGGCGGCGGGGCCCTCACGAGGCGCCTCAGCAGCAGCAGCGCGAGTGGGAGCACCATGGACATAGCTGTGATTGGCGGTGGAATTGTGGGGCTGGCATCGGCCCGGGAGCTGATTCTGAGGCACCCCTCCCTCGTTTTCGGAGTCCTGGAAAAGGAGGAGGAATTGGCTTGTCATCAAAGCGGACACAACAGCGGGGTCATTCACAGTGGAATTTATTACACGCCGGGATCCTTAAAGGCAAAGCTGTGTGTGGAAGGCGCTGCTCTTTGCTACAAATACTGTGACAGCAAGGGAATCCCGTACAAGCAGTGCGGCAAGCTCATCGTTGCGGTTGAGCATGAAGAAATTTCGAGGCTCAAAGCGTTATACAAGAGAGGGCTACAGAATAACGTCCCGGGGTTGAAACTCATTACTGCCAAAGAGATACAAGCAAAGGAGCCCTACTGCCGGCCATTTTGTGGCCACACCCCCTCCACCCTGTGTCAGAACTCCAGAGGGGCCCGGGGGCTCCAGAAGGCTGAGGGCACCTGATGTACTCCTTCTTCCAAAACCTGGAGAAGGGTCTTCACAAGTGGAATCTTAACAGACTTTTTTGACGGCTTAATCAAGATTTGCCTCCTTATTTACTTTAGACATAACACCATCATAATTCAATTCAAGTTTTATGTGTTTTTATGTATTTTATTGTATAATTATTAACGTATTTTAAACTGATTTTTGTTAGCTTTTTATGTTGTAAGCCGCCCTGAGCCCACCTCGGTGGGGTAGGGCGGGATATAAATCGAATAAAATAAATAAAAATAAAAAAATAGTGGTTTTCTGGGGGAGAATAATAATAATAATAAAAAGATATTGGATTTATATTCTGCCCTATATACTGAATCTTGGAATCTCAGAGCAGTCACCATCTTCTTTACATCCTCCCGCACATAAGACACCCTGTGAGGTAGGTGGGGCTGAGAGAGCTCTCACAGAAGGTGCCCTTTCATGGACAACTCCTATGAGAGCTATGGCTGACCCAAGACCATTCCAGCAGCTGCAAGTGGAGGAGTGGGGAATCAAACCTGGCTCTCCCAGTTAAGAATCCGTGCACTTATCCACTACACCTAACTGTTGAATAGTAGCAAGCAGCTTGGATCTAGATGAATAATACAAGTCAGGTGGTATCAAATGGTGCAGTTAGCACTGATGTGCCCAGCCCTTATGACTCCTCTCCCAAAGGTCAAAACAGTCCTAGGAAAAGTCCTGCCCTCCTCTACCTTTTACTGGCAGAAATCAAAGCTGGAAGGCTAGCAATACTGTTGTGACTGCCTAGAACTGCCACTGAGGACATTTCTTTCTTAAAACTGTTTCTATTATTTGGGCTTTATAACACCACCACCACCACCTCCCGACAAACCTAAGTATTTTCTCAGATTTGTAGAAAGATCTGTATAGATTTAAGGATCCAGAAATTCGGCCACACTGAGATTAACTAAATAAAATGTTTGTGTTTATCTCTACAGTACTGATGGCATTACATAGCCAACCATCCCACTGTTCTAGGTACAGGTTTACTATCACATTTGGTTTGATGATACAAGTAGGATAGGACTTCTTTAAGGGTGCTTTCGCACTGACCTTAATCGGCAGCGACGTCCCTCTTCACCGCACAGGATCTGCGCGAATTTCGCACCAATTGCTGCGGAGCACCCGGAAGAGCCGCAAAGTCCCACAGCTTTTGCGGCGCAAATGGAAACTGGTTTTTGGCGGTTTCCATTTGCGCCGCAAAAGCCGCGGGACTTTGCGGCTCTTCTGGGTGCTCCGCAGCAATTGGTGCGAAATCCGCGCAGGAAGAGGGACGTCACTGCCGATTAAGGTCAGTGTGAAAACGCCCTAAGACTTCTTTAAGTAGGACAGGACTTCTTTATGTTCTTTAAGAACATAGTATGAACAAATAGATTCCAGGGCAGCTTGTCAGATGATAACCAGTAGGAGTGAAAACTATCTAACAGTTAAGCTATGGAGCTAAGTTTGGTATGGGGGAAAATAATATTTTTGCAGTCTACAGAATTGATACCACAAGTGGTTAAACTGAGTGGTTAGACAGTGACCAATTTTGCCCTAGGGCTTGTTCCAGGTGGATAGTAGGGGTGTGCATTCGGTTTGGCCAAACCGAATCAACCGCCAAATCACCACTGATTCGGCTGTATACGGAATAGCATACATCCGATTCCAATTGGGGCCCATTATGCAAAAGCTGAGTATGGCTCTCCGTATACTTCCATATATATATTCGGAAGTATCCGGAATTCAATGCAAAAGGCGGGAAAGGGGCTTCTGCAGCCTCAGGGGAGCTGCTTGCCTCCTTTCCCGCCTTTGTTAGCCATTTCCCGCCTCTCCCATAGCCTCCCTGGGATCAGGGAGGGGGGGAGGGGGAAGAGGAGCCCCAGCAGCCAATCCAAAGCATGCATTTGCAAAATGCATTGCAAATGCATGCTTTGCAGGGCTGTTGTGTAGCTGATCCCCCAGCCATCAGCAACATTGTTGTTCTTTTGATCTTTTGCTTACTTGAGTATCCAAGTAAGCACTGTTGTCTGGCCAATCACAGAGCAGTGCTATTTTTTGAAACTGCTCTCTGTAGGGCCTGGCTGGACTCCTCCATTGCTGCTGTGTTGGTGTGTGTTGGTGTGAGAGAGAGATTGTGCTGTGCTGGCTGGCCCTTGGCCTCAGCTGCTGCTGCTCTCTCTCAGCCTTACCAGACTTGCCTGGAGTAGAGAAGACGTCAAAGGTAAGACAGTCTTGGGGTTCTTGTTTTTATTTTAGTTGGTAAAAGGACTTTTTAAGACTCACTCAGAGTCCCTTTACTTATCCAAATTTGGGTGGTGGGTAGTAGCTTATTTGGGGTTAGGGGGTTCTGCTGGGGGAGGGGGCCTGGGGTGGGGGGGTTTGCCAATTTGCCCATATCTTACTTTAGTGAGAGGACTTTTAAAAGTGCATTGTCCTTTTACTTTTCCTGATTTGGGTGGCTTGGATTTCTTGGGGTTAGGGTGAAGGGGTTTTTTTTGGGGGGGAGGGGTTGGTAAAGTTCCTGTATTGTTAAAAGTTAAGGTTTTTACTGTTTTAAAAGGATTCTGTGTTTGATTTGTTGCTGCTGTCTTGTGCTGCTGTTCTTTTCTCTTCTAGTTCTGGTTCTTGTGGGGTGGGGTGCTGTTTGGCCTAATTTTCATTAAAAGGCCACTTTTTTAACAGTTGAGTTTGTGTTGGCGTTCTGTTTGGATCTATTCTCTATTGCTGCAGGTTTTGCATCCTCCTGTCCTGTTACCCCCCTTTCCCTGGTTCTGGTTTATGAGGGCGGGGGTGTTGTTGACTGATTTGGCCTGAGGTTTCTTATTGGTGAAAAGGCCACTTTTTTTAACAGTTGGGTTGCTTGGCCTTTTCTGATTATGCTGGGGTTTTTTGGGTGGGGGGTGCAGGTGGGTTAAAAGTTGTTTCTTTCTATCACGTTTTGGTTTTTTTTAATTACCTCTGGTTGGTGTGGGGGTTGGTGAGGGTGTGTGTGGGCTGGGTCACTTTCATGTTTTTATAGAGTTATTTTTGGAGTCTGAGCGTGCTTTTGGTTTGGCTAGGGCCACTAAATAGGCTGCCCCACTAATAAGGGTGTTTTTAGGGATTGTGTTTTTTTGAAATTAAAAAAAAAAATCCAGTTTAGGGCTTTATCTCCTTTCAAAATTCAAATAGGCCACATAGGGGTGATTTAAAAAGATTTTAGGTTTCTCATAAAAGGCAGTATGACTACTAGGCCACATCAGGCTCCCTTTTAAAGAGACTAGGGTTGCAGTGCATCTTGCTTTCAGCCACAGAAAGCCGGTGCATCCTTAGATTTCCATAGGGTAAACCACAGCTTCTCTCAAGTTATAGGGGACACCTGATTTCTAGTTTGCAAGGAAATCAGGTTTGTCCCAGGATCTAGTTAGGAGAAGTTTAACTAGGAGGATATAACAAGGATTGCCTTCATCTCAAGGTAGCCTTTTAAAAACTGTAGCCAGGTAGAGGCAGGATCACCTAGTCTCCTAAACTTTACCAGACTATTACTACCCCAACCCAAAGAGGGACAGGTTAGGGAAAAAAGCAAACAAACAAGTTTTGGTGGAAGTGTTCTTAAAAAGAAGTCAGGGCACCTGTTGGATCAGGGTACAGTGCAGTGAGTTAGGTTTGTAAAAAAACCCACTCTCAGTTCAGGTTGTGTGAGACTGGCCAAGGGTGACATGAGTGACAGGCAGCAGAAGAGGGGCCCTAGGGCAAGGCCAAGGAGAAGACTAGAGGCGTGGAGAGGAGGGGGAGGACCCAGATCTCCCCCCCACCTGTGTGTGGGGCCACTCCACAGCCGCTTTCCATCACTCCGACCTCTGGCCAGAGTGTGATGAAGAAGAAGGCCCGCCTTGGGCCCTTCATCGAGGCTGCTGCTGGGGCGCCCTCAGCAGAGGTGCCAGTAGGTGCTGGCACTGAGCAGGGGTCTGCTGCTCGGACAGTCTCTCCTCCAGCGGATGTCATTCGGCCTCCGCAGCCGGAGGAGGGGCAGCAAGAGTAGCCTTCCTTGGAGATGAGCTTTGGGGACAGTTTCTGTCCAAAACGATCACCCCAAGGAGGGTGCAGAGTGTCGTGCAGGAGCTGGAGGAGAAGCTGGTTGAGGAGGACCAGCCCCCTTCTTTGGTTCCTTCGGGCACCAGCAGTCCTTCAGGGGATGGCCAGGAGGGGAGGCCACATGGGGTGGAGGGGGAAGAGATGGAGACACACGAGGTGCCTCTATCTCCGCCCACTTCCCCCTGGCGGCCAGCCCCTCCTGCCACCCCGAGACATGATGTGTCTGCCCCGAGCACCTCAAAGGAGGTGGCTCCGGACACCCAAGCTGCCAGTCAGTTTGGCATCCGTTCACCTCTGAAGTCTGGAAGCATTTCCAATTTATGAAGAATCCACGCTATGTGCAGTGCCAGCTGTGCAGGGTCCGAATCAGTCATGGGCGGGACCCTGCCCACCTGACTCCGAGGGGGAAGCAAAATCACCTGCGGAAGCACCACCCGAGGGTGCTTCTTAAGGGGAAGAAGCAGGCTGGTGCTGTGGTGCCCAAGCGGCCAACACCACCCAGCCAGGAGGTCCATCCCATCGCGACTACCTCCGCTCTCCAGGAGCATTCCATGGGAGTACAGGGACGCCAGGCATTTCTGCCTGAGATGTTTGGAAGGGGTGGCACCTGTGTGCCAAGTGGAGGAATCAGGTATGGCAGGAGGGTGATCGTCTGGAACCTTGCCAGGTTGGTCGCCCACGGGTTTCCATTTTCAGTGTTCGAGAATCCTGGGGTGCTAGGGTTGCTCGAGTACCTGGCACCATGGTACAAAGTTTCTGCTAAAACCACCCTTAGCAGGACCATTGTGCCAGCTGTTTTCAGGGCGACCAGATCTGTGGTGAAAAAGCATTTGTCCTCTGCTGCCAAGGGGACTGTGCATTTCACCTCAGATATCTAGAGCTCCCAACATGCGTTCGAGGGGTATCTCTCCCTGACTGTGCATTGGTGGCAACCCAGTGAGGTGCAGGGTGGGTGTGGCAGCAGCAGCAGGCAGGGTCAGAGCCGCCAGGCCGGCTATTGCTGGGCCTTGCTGCACGTTGAAGTAGCCGATGCACCGCACATGGCGGACACTCTCAGAGCCATCCTCTCACGGCAGTTAGAGGTCTGGGTAGGCAGCGGGGATGTCACCACGGGCTTTGTGGTGACTGATGGTGGCTCCAACATCAAGGCGGCTGTCCAGCGTCAGGGCCTAAAATGCCTTCCTTGCATGGCCCACCTTCTCCACCTTGTGGTTAAGGATGCATTGGGCCAGACGAAAAGCCAGGATCGTTGCTATCTAGCCATGACCCATGAGTACCGACTTCTGCTCCAAAAGTGTCGGCACATCACGGATCACTTCTCACGGACTCATATCGGCTGCGTGAGAAACAGACACTGATTGGTGATGTCAGCACACACTGGAACTCCACCTGTGCCATCCTGGAGCGCATGGTGGAGCAGAGAGCAGCCCTGGATGCCTTTGTCTCTGAGACGAGGGTCTTTCGGGATGAGAACCATCTCACCCAAGAGCATTGGGTGGTCATTTCTCAGACTGTGGAGGCTCTTGGGCCCTTCAAGACCTACACAGAAATGCTCTCGTCTGACATGGCGAGCATCGCACTGGTCGTCCCCATGGTCCAGTTGGCCCGTGAGGACCTGGCCTCATTTCTAGTGCCAGCTCAAGGCCGTGCAGTCGTTCTTCCAGTGGTGCGCGCCCTGGTTGTTAGGCTGCAGGAAAGGCTTGAGGTCCGCTGTCAGACTTTCACCCAGGATAAGGTCTACATGATGGCGACCATGTTAGACCCGCGCCTTAAGGGCACAGTCACCAAGCGGGCCAATGAGCTCGATCGCTGGTGAGACGAGCTCTCCCAGAAGGTCGAGCTTTCCAATCAGGGCAAGCCCAGTGCCAGTAGTTGAGAAGGAGGGAGGATGAAGCAGCTCATCTGCCACTTCCACTGCTGTTGTTCATCCCCAATCTCCCAAGCTAGGCGGTGTTTCTCACCAGACTCATGCCACGAAGAGTGCTGAGGTGACATTCATCGGGTGGGTCGTTGGCCCCTCTAGGAGCGGTAGGGCACTGAGAGCGAAGACGGGTCCTGCGATGATGAGGGACTATCTTTTGAAGCCCCTCGAGCTACAGGAAACGTCTCCTTTGGACTACTGGGTCATGAAGGAGGAAGTCTGGCCGGCCCTCTCCTCCGTGGCCAAAGCGTTCCTCTCATGCCCACCAATGAGCATGCAGAGCGAGTGCGTAATTTCGCATATGGGCGACATTGTCTGCCCACAGCGCAATCACCTTCAACCCTGGACAGTTAAGCAGGTGGTCTTCCTGAAGGTCAACTTGCCTCTGTTTGGCTCCCTGAACGTAGACTTTGAGAGTGAATGAAGTGAGCGCCTACTTGTGCCTGCATTCTCTCTTGGCCCATGCTTGGAAGGTGGTTGTAAAATGCTCCTCCACTAGAAATAGACTAGAGTCCAAAGACAGCCCAAAAACTCACTCACAAATTGATTGGCAGTGCATCCTCCCCCACCCCTCATCCCGCCCCTAACCAAAAGTGAATGCTGGTTTAAAAACTGCAAAGTGATCCAAATTTCCCCAGTCCCCCATACACACATGCGTAATAATACTGAAAGGGACATTGCAGCCCCCAACTGTAATCGACAGCACCCACAGGCCCAGCCCGAATAACCCAGGTTCTTTTTCAGGGGCACGACGAAGTAAGAGGGAGGTGCCAGTGATGATGACAGGTAACCAGCAGCCATATCAATGCTGAGGTCTCTCTAATGGGACAGTGATGCTGGTGTGTTGCTGAGCTGAGAGAGAAGGAATGGTTGCCTTCCTCTCACACAATCTGATGCCCTCCCAGTAATCTTCCTCATTTGGGTGCAATTCTGGCTCGCCTCCTCGTGGTGCTCCCTGGGTAACGCAAAAGAGCCTGGACCAGCCAACCATCCATCACTCAAGGTAAGTCAAAATGCTTCTTGCTTTGTGTCAGATACAGAATGATGTGGAGCTAGGTGTGGTGGTCCACCACTTCGCTTGTTTGAGAGTTGTGCTGTTTGGGGCAGGGCTGGAGAGCTGACATCTGTAGATTGTGTGTTCTGTGGCATGGAAGCTGGCACCTCGGTGAGAGACCCAGAGCCAGCATGCTTGTTGTGCTTGGCCAGCTCTCCCCGTGTTGTTTGGGGCAGGGCTGGAGAGCTGGCATCTGGGTTTGCTGCAGCCAGGTCTGCAGAGCAGACCTTGAGCAGATTGTGTTTTGTGTGGCAGTGACATTGGCAACTGGGTTTATATTGGTTCCAGGCCTGCAGGGTTCATAGAGTAGATAGTGGGATGTAGTGCATTTGGGTCCTATAGAGATTCTCTGGTGTGAAGTTAGGTTTGGCTTTGGGTGCCCCAGGAATTGGACCCCCTGGTCCAATTTTTTTTGGCCTTGTGGGTTTTGTGTGGGACAGTGCCCTGAAACTGCACAGCAGTTTGGGGGGCTCTCCTCAAAACCTCCTGCTCCCCAGAGCCACTTTTCCCATGACAATTACAGTGAGGAAGAGGCTCTAATTGGTTTTTTCTCACCATTGGGAGCAGTGTTCCTTTTGGGGTTCCCACAGATGGGTGCAGTCTTTTTGGACCAGGGGGGTTGCATGCTGGGGAGTCCCCTGAAGCTTCCCTGTAGTTTTGGGGCCTCTCCCTCAAACTCCCCTCTGGCCAGAGCCACTTTCCCCATAGCAATTATAGTGGAGGAAGTGGCTAATTGGGCTTTCCCCATCATTGTTGGCAATAGACCTTTTGGGGAGCCCAAAGACCCCCTGGCCCAATCTTTTTGGGACTTGGGGGTTTTGTAGGTGAGAGTCCCCTGCGAGTTTCCTGCAGTTTTGGGGACTCTCCCTCAAACCTCCTGCCCCCAGTAGCCTCTAATTATGCCCTATGTTGCCATTGATTTCAATGACCCATAGGGTGTAATGGTGGAATAGGGGCACCCTCTTTGGGTGCCCCTGGAATGGGACCCCCTGGCCCAATCTTTTTGGGACATGGGGGGTTTGTAGAGGAGAGACCCCTGCAGGTCCTCTGCAAATTTGGGGGCTCTCCCTCAAACCACCTCCCGTCCAGGCGGCTTCAAATATACCCTATTTGCCATTGATTTAAATGGCCCATAAGTATAATGGGGCCATATATTCAGAAATAGCCGCGCATCTACCATATATGCAGCTATTCCGACTATGGAATTCAGAAATATACGGGATTCTGTATCCCCCCCCCCATATACTTCCGAATCCGTGTAGTTCCGAATTTTTTTTTTTTTTTGGCACATCCCTAGTGGAGAGCCCTTTTGCCCCCGGCACTTCTCTTGGTTTTTGCACAAGCTGCCCCGGAGCTGTAAGTTGGCGAGCCACCTTTCTGCAACAAGCAGAAACTACTTGTAAGAGACCTTACTAGCTGCAGAAAAGCAGTGCACCAACTCGCAGCTCC
Organism: Heteronotia binoei; assembly: GCF_032191835.1. Taxonomy (NCBI): domain Eukaryota; kingdom Metazoa; phylum Chordata; class Lepidosauria; order Squamata; family Gekkonidae; genus Heteronotia; species Heteronotia binoei. Next base: position 69,419,493 of record NC_083228.1, on the reverse strand, counting down.
AGGGCAGCTTGTATGAAAGCCAAGAGAAGCACCAGGCGCAAAAGGGCTCTCCACCCGGAACAAGCCTAATGCGAAATTACTATTTTTCCAGGCTCCTTGTAGACTGGTTTTGATTTCCAGCAAGTAAAGGACCAGTTTGGCACACTGACTTGGAGTACTATTTTACTGGGAGCCTGCATTTATTTTAGTTTTTAGTATTTGCTTTCTTTCAGAATGCCACAGAAACTAATCCATTATTAAAAGTTGCCTCTAGGCTATTCCTCAGGGAAACAACACATTTTGTACAGGTGGAAGGCACCAAATTGGAACGGCAGGTCTTCAGATGAAATAAATAAGTAAAATAAGGACAGCAACACAATGCAGACCTGCTAGATGGCTTACTAAACACCCACCTTGCATAAACTTTCTGTTCAGACAGTAATGCCCATGCCCAACCAACCCTTTTCCTTCCCGCTGGTACAGACAGAGCATAAAATCTGGGAAGGTGGAATTCAGAAGACATTCTGCTCACTTCAACTCTGGCAGAGCTTTGAGAAACATTATGAATGACAAGAAGTCCTGAGTTTTTAGAACTGTTGACTTTGGATAAGCAAATTTTGAATGAGCAATTATTCAGAGCATTGGTACAGATACATCGTGTAGAGTGATATATGTATGCACATGCAGCTTTAAAGATCTACAGTACATACACACATTGAAGAAACTGGATAAGACTGGATACACATGCACACAGATGCACAGTTATTGCTTTTCATATGGAAAACATCACTGTTTCCCCCAGCTGCCATTTTCACTGGTCAGTAGAATTGGGTAATGATGTTTATCCATATTCATAAGATCATTTTTCAATTCATTGCTCCTTCAAATATCAATGGTGAAAAAGAAGCACGGTGGGAAAGAAAGGCTCAGACATGCACTTTCAGAGCAGAGGAGCAGTACATTATGAATGTGCAGTCAGAAGTGTAGTAATTTAAATCCAACTGCAACCATGAACAATTGATAAATGTAGTAAATGTTTCAAATTCAAACAGAATAATATCTGACATTTGGAAACATTTGGAAATCTTCCAGTGTAACAGCTGTTTTGGCACATGACTACCTGGATTCATTTTTCTGGGCATTTGTAGGTGGGAAGGACAGCAAGTGGGGAGAGTGACACAGCAAATATGTGCCTGAAGGTTATGCCATTCCATTAAACCAGTTAGCTGAACTTCCTGTGAAACTAAATTGATCAAAATGGTGTTTCTGTACACAGCATTTCCACTTCCGCCCATCATCACACTGCTTCACTGCTTTAGGGGGCTTTTGTTTTGTAAAATCATAGGTTCTGTGATGGCAGCAATTGGGGGGGGGGGTTGGGGGGGACATGCAGTACTTAGCTGGGATAAAGGCTTTGCTTGCACATTCTGACAAGGAAACAGGGATAAATACAGATGGAGGCCCTGACATTTACCGTTTTCGCACACAGCTTACCTCACAGTCACAATCCTGTTCCCTCCGCAGCGTCCGGTCAGACTTCCCACAATCTGCGCTGGAGTTACAGGATGTGCTGCGGCTTTTGCATAGCAAACGTACTGGGTTTTAGCGGTTTACGTTTGCTACACAAAAGCCTCGGCGCAGATGGTGGGAAATCCGACTGGATGCTGCGGAGGGAACAGGATTGTGACTGTGAGGTAAGCTGTGTGCGAAAATAGTTATTGTTCCTCAAAAATAGGATTAAGAGAAGGGAGACAGAAACAGAGGATTTTTTTTCCCTAAAGGTGATAACATACTCTGGAAACAAATCAGTGATGACAAAAGGATGAAATTATCTCTCTATGAGAGACATCCATAGGTTCAGCATCAGAGATCTTTCAGACATTTTGGCTTTATTTAAAAGCATTACTGTCCATGGTTAACTCAATATGCATGAGTAAAGTGTATGTGTGTGGGCAGGTGGGTTATTATGAAACAAAATGAACACATGCTGGCTAACCCTGCTCCCAACCGGTTAACTATAATTTGCTTTTTGGAGCATATTTTCTTCTAGTCATGCTCCTAAATTGGAAGTCAATGGTACTGGGGACAAAATGATGAAAGACGTGGAATACAAACGCTAAGAGCACAGAAGAGGGTCAACTGGGGTTCCCATGTTCATGTTCTTAATTTTTTAAGGAAAAAAGAACCCCCATTTTGGACTCCAAGAAAGGGTGGAGGATTCACATTCTTAGACCACCAGTTCCTGCTCTGTAAGTAACAGTTTCTATTGCCTATAGAACAGAGATGTTATCTTGTCTGCCTTGGGACAGAGGCTCTCTATGGTGAGGAGCAAAATCCCTGAGAATTTCAGCTCAGTTTTGTGAAGAGGAAGTGACATCTGGAAATAAGTTTCCAGTTGAAACCAATGAAAACTCTTGGATTGGTTTCTTAATATATCTAGTTTTATTCTAGTATTAAATAACCCAAATAAAGTTTTTAAACAAGATAAGAATTGAATGTGACAACAATTCAATCTGACTCCAACACAAGATGGAGGGGTGTAGCCCTGAAGTACATATGGATGCTTCTCAGACTATTAGATGGAATGATGCATGCTTTATAGCCCCAAGGGTTTGTTCTCCAGAAGTAACAAAAGCTATCCCAAGAAGCTGAGGCCCTGAAGTTACCTTGGGCTGTGTTTGCAGCTCAGGGCTGGGAGCAAACAGAGTAGGGTTGCCAAGTCTTACTCAGGAAATATCTGGGGACCTTGGGAGTGGAGCCAGGAGACTTTCCCATTCCCAAAATAAATGCATAAAAATACAGCAGTGCAGTTCCCCTTGGGGTTCTTTAGCCTTCATTTCCTCATACTCCAGCTGCCCATGTCCCTGTACACTCTGTGTGTGTGTCTCCTTGTCTCTCTCAAACACAGAGAGAAAGAGAGAGCAGCCAAAATAAACAGTATGCGATCCCACACTTGCATGATCACACTGGGGCAATTTACTCATGAGTTGCTGACGTTCCAAGTTCTATCAGACTAACATAGAGAAAGCAAAGGTTCTAGTTCCTCCTTTACTATGCAAACATCTTCTAAAAGCATTGTGAAACAAACGGAGGGTCTCTGGACTGCTCCAGCAAAGGTTCTAGTTCCTCCCTTACTATACAAACATATTCTAAAAGCATTGTGAAATAAACGGAGGGTCTCTGAACTGCTACAACTTCACAGCTAACTGGGAGCAGCCATCTTGTTCTGCCGGCTTACCCCATCCCCATTCAGCCTGGCTGGGTTCTAGATTTAAAGGCACAGACACACTATCCAGAAAGCAAGCCTTTCCAAGGTTCCTCTAGTTCTAAAGTGAAAAAGCAGGTGCTGGCTGTGGGGGCGTGGCTTCCCCCCCACCAGCCAGCTGACTGGGGGTGGGAAGGAGCCTGCAAAACTGGGGGACTGGCAAGCCTAAAACAGAGGGAGGCCATCTTTCTGGCCCTGAGACAGCTACATGGGGCTCAGGAGGCATAATGTCTACAGCAGCCTGGGTTAGCCAATTAACTCTTATCTTGGCTGTCCAGAGGGGCAGAGCTCCAGGTGAACCTGGAATTCAGAGTTTCTACTCTGATCCACTCACCCCAATTTAACAGGACTGCTGCTGGGGTCACACTTTCTTTTGGTTGTAGCTCTCCCTCCTACCCTTCCTTGGATTTTTGGTTGTGGGTTGTGTTTTAGTCAACTATGTTTTTGTTTCACTGCATTTTTGGCACAGCTTGGTTGGACAGTTGGAGCACTGAGATGGATCCATTTGGGGGGGAGGGGGGAAGGTTTTGCCTGCATGCCTGCTTTCCCAGTTTCAGAGACTTTCTTAAGGGGTCTTGCTGGTGAAGCCATTCAATGGCATGCCCAGCTCAGAGGCTGTAGTCTGACTCCCACCACCAGGTGGCAAGGGAACCACACAGTAGCTTATGCCCATGTGGATCTTAGGGCTTGCCACTCCATTCCCCCCCCCCACAGCAAGTGGGATGGGGGGATGGGGCAATATTGGGCAGCAGGCAGGTGGCTTAGTGGTGGATCGTTCCCCATGCTTTGCCAGTGCTCCTGTGGTTATATTCAACAAAAGCTGTTGGCTATTTTCCCCAGTTTGGCCTGTATTTTTTTTCCATCTCACCCTCCCTCTCTACCTTCCCCTGTTCTGTAAATAACCAGCTTCCCTCTTTCTAGAATGCTCCTCAGACCAAAGTGCCAGATTTAGAACATATTCACCCAAATGTTTTAAAACTGGTTGTCATTCCCTCTTCAAAGGTAATTCTAGGTACTTTACAGTGGAATCTTAAAAACCCTTGGTGGCAATGGGTTTAGGATTGCACTGTTAGTTGTGAAGAAAAACTAGGGACCTCTATCAGAGCATCCTTGGTATCTCACCAAACTACTGTTCCCAGTCTTAGATAGATAGATAATAGATAGATGATAGATAGATAGATAGATAGATAGATAGATAGATAGATAGATAGATAGATAGATAGATAGATAGATAGATAGATAGATAGATAGATGTCTGTTATGGACACATATTTGTTATGGATAAAGCAAAATGAAAAATTGTGTCACAAATATGATGAAACATTTAAGTCCATGTTTGTTGGGTGCTTTTTTGACTAAATGGTGACTTAAATCACATAGAATCTTTGAACTGGATTATGAATATGAACAGTTGATTAGGAGAAAGCTACAGAAGTTACATGTAGTTGTTGCTGTTCATTCAGATTATTCAAAAGTGATATTCCTTAGCAAAGTTTGGATGGCTTTAGGTGGCTTGAGAAAGAAGCAGAGATTATTCAACATTGTTACTTAAGATTACTTTTCTCCAGGTTTTATATATTTCACCACTTTTGTTTTGCGCAAGGTAATAGAAATTGAAATGAAACTTTGTTTAAAACATTAATTTATTGAGTTTCAGAGTCTGATCAGAAGATTTGAGCTTGGTAGTGATTGATTCAATAGAAAGCAAGGGAGTAGCTCCTCTGGACAGTTAGAACTTTTCTTCTTGTTTGGCACTGGAACTGTTCCCTTTTTATTATTATTGACTCCTTTCCCAAGGGGACACTGTGCCATCCTGAGATGGTGAAGTTTGCAAGGTTTACAAATGCAACCTGATGCTAAATCCTTTGCTAGCTTCCCTTGAGCAACATTTGTTCTCCTTGAAATAACTCTGTGGTGGCAGGGAATTACTCTGAAGCAAAGAAGAGATGAAGTATTAAGTAAAGAAATCAAGGAAAGTGCCACTGTTCCTTTCCCACTTTCCAAGCAGTGAAGCAAAGCAAACTCCTTCCAGGACAAGGGCAAAAGAACAACTCTAGGTCCACCTCCAGGTTGAAAGAAGATGAGAAACCTGTTCAGGCATTGTGTTATGTAAATTGCTATTTCACAGGCTTGGAAAGCAAAACACTCAAAACAACTGTGGCCATTCTGTTGCTTAGGAATTTTCCACTTCTGGACAACCTGCTTGAGTTGCAAACACTGCATCATTTAAGCAACAAGCTCCAGACCCAGCAAGAAGAAATATAAAGATGATTTCAGTCATGTTGTTTTGATTTTTTTTAACTCTTAGCATTTATTTTAGATGACATTTTCTCCTCCTTCAATGGTATGTTTTTGAGATACTTTTTGTCAAAGTGGCAGGTGATTCTGTTCTGTGTTAGTCAATCTGCTGTGAGCCACATCTTTTTCTTTTCAAATCCAAAATGACAGGAGGAAGAACTCTCTCTCTCTCTCTCTCTCTCTCTCAGAGATCATAGATCACAGGGAGATGTATGAAAGAAGCAAGTGTCAAAATAGTGATAATGAAATTGTCTTGGGGCAGTGTTTCCTAGGATGAGGAAACAGACCCAAATTCAGGGCTTTTTAAGGTAGGAATGCACAGGAACACAGGTCCAGCTGGCTTGGTGTCAGGAGGCGTGGCCTAATATGCAGATGAGTTCCTGCTGGGCGTTTTCTACAAAAAAAGCCCTGCCCAAATGTAAACTATTCAATTCAAAATTGCATTCCAGATTTCAAATCACATTTCATCAGGGGATCTATCATAATATATATCTTCAAAATAAACAGCATCATGACAATTTGTAGTCTATGAATGTTTATGCTATAATTAATCTGATGGGCTTTCAGTTACCATGAAATTCTCACACAGGTATGTCTCTAGAATTTGAAACCATTGAGCACACAATCTCATTTATAAAATGCAAATTACAAACCATACAACCATTTTAGAAGGAATTCTTAGATTAGATTTTAATACAGCTTCTTAGTCTTGCTTTATGCCACATGATTCTCTTATTTTCCTCAGTATATTTCCATTTCTTAGTTACAATTAAGAAACATGTACAGTATTATGACCATTATGAATTTTTTAAAAATGAAAGTTAATATGCCCTAGTGTTGCTTCTTGTTTTATTTTTGTTCATTTCTTAAATTCTTTTTAATATTCATTACTGCCTTTTCAAGAGCCCCGTGGTGCAGAGTGGTAAAGCTGCAGTACTGCAGTCCTAAGCTCTACTCATGACCTGAGTTCGATCCCAGTGGAAGCTGGTTCAGGTAGCTGGCTCAGGTTGACTCAGTCTTCCATCCTTCTGAGGTCGATAAAATGAGTGCCCAGCTTGCTGAGGGGAAAGTGTAGATGACTGGGGAAGGCAATGGCAAACCACCCCATAAAAAGTCTGCCATGAAAACGTTGTGAAAGCAATGTCATCCCAGAGTCAAAAATGACTGGTGCTTGCACAAGGGAACTACCTTTACTTTTTTACTGCCTTTGCAGTGAAAGGTAAGTATGTGTTTTAGTATGCCTGTACCAAATGTGACATATCACTGTCATTTGTTCATTTATTATAAATTGCAATGATGAAAGGGCATTCAGGGCCTAAAATATCTTGGGCTTTTTGTAAATAATACACCCCCCCCCTTTCAAATAGATGGTTGGGTTGGGTTCATTTTGGCAACTTCTAGGAGCATCATTTAGGAAAACACATATGAAATTCATCACATATACCTTTTCTACCCCTGCAGTTCACATCTGTAAGTACTCCACATAATCAGCAGTAATGCGGGCCCCGGGGCTCCATCTGTTAACTGTCTACTGCTGCTAGCTGTATAGGAAAGGTTTTGTTGCTCACAGAGTTCTGTTCCCTCAGCTGTAGTTATGCCTGCTTGAAAATATCCCACTGTTCCTATTTATATCTTAAAGCTGTGGTTTGACTTTCTCTTTGTATAATGCTTAGGGTAATAAACCTAAATTCTGATGACATCCTCATGAAATCCATTATACAAACAACTAAATACCATATCACTTCAAAATACAGACACAACAGCAAATAAAGCAGATCAAAAACCATTCAGAAATGATATTTATATTTATTATATTTGTATACCACCCTTCTTCCCAGGAGCTTAGAATGGTGCAGATTAAAGGTTTATGGTTTATTTTCATAGCAAAAGAGGTGAGGTTCACTAGGCAGAAAGTGAATGATTAGTCTAATATCAGTAAGTGTTTGGGATTATATTATTAGAATTTGAATTGAGGCTTTCCTGGTCTACAACAAATAAAACATCAGTGGATCAGACATATCTGGATACAAACAACACTGCCTCTGTGTAAATTATGGACACCATAATAGGTTATACCCACAGTTGCCCCATGGACTGCTGGGAGAAGTTCCTCTGGGCCCCCCTAGCCATTAGTCTGGGCAATGAGAACAAGGTGACAGAAGCCAAATCCTCACATCAGATTCTGGAAAGTATATTTCAGAGCTAAGTGAACATTGGGCTGTTTTGCTCCCAAACATTTAATAGGTGAAAGAATTACTAAATAAGTGAAAAATATGAAAATAAATACAAAATGCCAAGGAAAACAATGCAAACAGGAATAATGATTGAATAAATGGTCTAGTTCCCTTTTCTTCTTTATCATATTCGTTATGCTATAGGTATGCTATCGGAGAGCCAGTCTGGTGTACGGGCTAAGAGTGTAGACTCTAATCTGGAAGAACCAGGTTTGATTCCTTACTTCTCCACATGTAGCTGCTGGTGTGACCTTGGTTCATTCACATGTTCTGTGAGAGCTGTTCTCTCAAGAAAAGTTTTTTTCAGAGCTCTCTCTGCCCCACCTGCCTCTCAGGGTGTCTGTTGTGGGGAGGGGAGGGGAAGGGGAAGGGGAAGGGAAAGGAGGTTGTAAATTGTTCTGAGACTCCAAGAGAAGGGTGGAGTATAAATCCAATCCCTTCTTCCTCCTCTGTCCCTCCCTTCCTCCTCCTCCTTCTACTCTTCTTTGTTCAGCAGTAGCTGGCTAGGCTTCCTGCACAGTGACTCCTAACCAAACACACAGAGAAGTGGCAGACTGACCAGCAGGTGGGAAACTAGGTAGGTAAACAGGGAATCTCTCTTCCTGCTGCCTCCCATAGCATCTGTTTTGGATATGTCCAAGACACTACACCTTGTACAGCCTGAAAATGTACAGTGTCATCCTATACACAGTTATACCCTTTTCAGTTGATGAACTTAAAAGGGGGTATCTGTTGCAGTGATCCAGGCAGGCCACAGCTGCCACTGCAACCAGCACCGTCAGTGCAGGGAAGAGGGGAGAAGAGGGGCCTATGTTTCTTCAGTGGGAGTGGATTATTAACAATAACAATAAAAGTAATAACAAATGAAAATATGTTATTTTTTTCCAAGCAAGTATAAAAATATATTATTGCATTAGTGAATGACCTGGTTTTGCTGTTTTTCCTGGTATTTTCCCCCCAGGGTATATTTTGGACTGTATTCTCAGGAAAAATTATCAATGGCTGTTGAACTGACATTAACATTATTTCTACCAAATTATCTTGGAAGGAATTTTCTTTTGAAACAGGCTCATGGAGGAAAACTCCTCATTTTAATTAAACCTTTAGACAGCCTTCCCCCAGTCTATTCATCAACAGCTACTCCACAATGGACAACCAGTAAATGTTGGCTGCATCATTAATGGGAACCGATAAAGGAGAGTTTTGCTGTTTCAATACATAAATATTTACAAATAATTCCTTTCCCATTGATTTGTTGGCTATTCATTGCCGTGGCATTTGATAAATGAATAAAATTAATAAATTAAGTTTGATTCCATATTTTCTGTTTGTAAATGCTGTCCCTTTTCCCCTATGAAATATAAAAAATCAAAAACACCATGGTAGTAAAAAGTGATCCAGAAAGAGAAGGTAAAGTATGAGATGCATAAACCTTCAGTGATGATAACTCTGGGAACAAATATACTTAGAAATGTTCTTTGTATCCTGTATGTAGTGGGCCTTAATCCAAGCAATTGACGCTTAAACTTTCTGGATGTCGTACTAAAATCTTCTAGCTATTTATAAGTGCATTAGGGCATGGGGCAATATGCCATTGTTGCTTTCCTTAACTGAAGCAGCTAATTACTAGGTCTCATAAGTTAGTATGATACTAGAGTTCAACTGATGAGTCTTCTTCGAATAATTCCCACCATGTTGTCACTAAACATTGCCTCTGTGATAAACCTCTGGTTTTTGGCCTGCCATTCTCTGTAATGCTTTTAGACTAACATTGATCAGCCGGGTGTCTTGGACATATCCAAAACAGATGCTAAGGGAGGCAGGAGGAAGAGAGATTCTCTGTTTATCTACCGAGTCACCCACTTGCTGGTCAGTCTGCCACATCTCTGTATGGTTAGGAGTCCCCATGCAGGAAGTCTATCCAGCTACTACACAACAAAGTAGTCCTGATCTAGCCTCAAGAGCACCTTTACTTGGTCCTATGGAATTATACACAAAACATCGTAAAAAGAAATCAAAACATTTTTATATAAGGAAAAAAAATAAATGTTTCAGTACATTACTTTAATTAGAGTTCATTTTATTATTTATTATTCAAGGAAGGCAAAAGTCTAATGCCAATTTGTCCCCTGAAGGGACAATTTAGGAAGCAGATCCATAAGGGTTGGGCATGGACTGGGAAAATGGTAGTTTTTGTCAGTTCATGGTTTGTTTGATTTCCCAAACTGGTTTCGTGGTTCATTTGGTTTGGGAGATGGTAAAACAGCCCCTTCATGAATTAGAGATGCCAAGCTCACAGAATGTCTTCAGCAGGCTATTCTCCATCGGCCATACATTTTTGGTGAATATTGGATCTGAGATGTCTGAGTTTTAGCCCCCCAAAGCAGGTGCCCCCAGGAAAGCTCAGCTCTAGTTTCAGGTTTGGTCCCTGAAACCACAGCAAGGAACCCCTTCCCAGGTGAGAGACATGTCTAAAAGATTGTCCCACTGTATGGGGAAGAAAGGAGTCCCTCAAAGTCTTCACTAAATCAGCCACACAGCAAACAACTCTTCTCTCTTTGCGCTGCAAAGTGAAAGAAGCTGAGTCAAGGTGTAGTATTATCCTGCTATATAATCTGTTCACATACAGCAGAATGGGAGCCCCATGGTTGGCTCCCAGAGCTGCCAATCAAGATATGGCCAACTGCTTTGGGTTTTCTAGGCCCCTCCACAAGTCCAGCCCCAGTGTTGCCTTTTTTGTTTGGGAATGACATGACCAAATGACTGGTTTGAAACAAACCACAAACTGGGGTCTGTTTCTCAGTTCATGCCCATCCATAATATCCACTCCCCCGACTAATGACCTCATAGCATTTGAGTACAAGTGCTTCCTTTGGAAACCTTCCCTGCTGTGTGATGCTGTTTTTAATACAGAGTTTAACCTTTCACAAAAAAGGCATATTGTCCTACACTAGTGATCAGATATTGCAGCATCCATGAACAAAGTTGGTCTTTTTGATTCTGACAATCCATTCATAGCCATGAGAAAGGTGCAATGTTGACAGAAAGCACATAGCCAAAACAGAGTCCACGTGTATGACTCTCACCTACAGACATGTGTGCATATTGGGATCTTGTGCAGTGAATTTTATTAAGTGTATCTAGAACAGTTGCTGCATCTTTATACATACAAGTCAACTTTTTCCTCTTGACTTCAGAGAAGCAACATCTATTTAGATCTACTGTTTTATTATGGTTATAGCTTAAGGGTGGCATTCTAGTACATCACTACATTGACATATCTAGCTTGGTTCATCTTCATAATTATGTTCCCTTCCGTGTTCTTTAGAGTTCAAATCTTTTTTAAAACATTAAATGACTTCACCGTGATGTGGTTATTTTCACAAGGATAAAAGTTCTAATTTGTTGCAATAACAAGTGCATTCTTGAGTTTTTAAGAGTTCACCATGTGAAAAGGGAGTCAAAACCCTTTGCAGAATCTTCAGCAACCTCAATGGAGATGCTGTTAACCCAGGGAGTTATTGTCCTTTGGTACAATGCAACAGGATATTAAAGATGTCAGGATACAGCAAGAGCCAAGAGTCTGTGAATGGGATAACAATCAGCCTTGTTAACACAGAAGGCTATTTTGATAACACCTCCCATCTTTGCCTTGGCAAGCAGCAGTCAATTATACACGGATCCGGGCAAAGAAAGAATGGACCTGGAAAGCAACCATGGTGGAAGAAATCATTGTTTGGGGGAATCTTAGCTGCCTCTCAGTTTGCTGAGCAGGATTGTGTCCAATAAGGCTCAGCAAAGATTAAAGGTCAGGGGTCAAGAAAACATGAACAAACAGGAGAAAATGAAAAGGGATAAGATGCATGAATGATTTTTCTGTTATTGAGTTGCTTTAGTGACACTCTGGTTAGTGCTAGCAGAAAAGGAGTTTTGGAATATGCTGAACTAAAAAAAAATCCCATTAAAATTCTTTGTATGGTGTCTGTGTGTTGAAGTAATGGCAGGATAGTTAAAACCTAAATTGTTGGATTAGAAAGTTCCATGCAATAGTCATGAAAGAAAACCATCTTCTGTGTCTATTTTTGATGATGGGAAATGAGGGATGCTGCTAATCTGGCAAGAAATGTGATAGACATTAGAATTATATGGGATTGAATGGCTCATTTACATGTAAATTGAACCCTTCAGTGGATGGCCTCACTGTTTAAATTCAGAATCATATGCCATGTCAATCAGCTTTGTGCCTGCAGAGTTCATGGCATTCAGCCTGGCAACTGTCTGTGCAACAATGTCTACACAAGTGCCTGTATAAAATTGCTTCATATGTTGTGGTCATGGTCAGGTTGTGCTTCATTAAATAAACTATAATGTGTAAATTATATATTGCTGCTAATTATATGATCTCTGCATTGTGACACAAGATGGGAACTCATGATCTTCCCCCCAAAAAGATGTATAATTTCCAAGAAGCTATATGAGAACAAACATGCCAGATTATTCCTGATCAAAGCACTTCACCTGTGCTCTTATTAACAAGCTCCAGAGCATACAGGTAGAATAGATCAAAAGTACAGAGGTGTTGTGTGGCTTGTACTGAGTAATTTCTTTTGTTAGTTGTACAAGTTTACATAAAAGATGTTTTACATAAATCATAATGCAGTCTCATTTGGAATACTGTGTACAATTCTGGTCACCGCACCTCAAAAAGAATATTATAGCATTGGAAAAAGTCCAGAAAAGGGCAACTAGAATGATTAAAGGTTTGGAACATTTTCCCTATGAAGAAAGGTTAAAACGCTTGGGGCTCTTTAGCTTGGAGAAACATTGACTGCGGGGTGACATGATAGAGGTTTACAAGATTATGCATGGGATGGAGAAAGCAGAGAAAGAAGTACTTTTCTCCCTTTCTCACAATACAAGAACTCGTGGGTATTCAATGAAATTGCTGAGCAGTCAGGTTAAAATAGATAAAAGGAAGTACTTCACCCAAAGGGTGATTAACATGTGGAATTCACTGCCACGGGAGGTAGTGGTGGCTATAAGCATAGCCAGCTTCAAGAGGGGATTGGATAAAAATATGGAGCAGAGGTCAATCAGTGGCTATTAGCCACAGTATATATATATACAGGCCTCAGATTCAGTGGGAGCTCACAGGAGTGCAGCTCCTGCACCTTTCTGAAAGTTCCACCTCCTCCTTCTGAGAGTTCCACCTCCTTCTGAGACTGGATGGGCCATTGGCCTGATCCAACATGGCTTCTCTTATGTTCTTACGTTCTTATATTTGGTAGGTTGGCGGATGTTAACTCCTTATACAATTTCGCATGGGCTCAGGGCAGGTAACAACAATGCTAAAACTATACATATAACTTAAACTTAACTATTAAAACAGTTTCTATAACTCTTATTAAGACCAAACAGATGGCACATGGAACACAACTAATAAATCTTATTTAAGGGATAGTACCCTTATATATATATCTGTGAGTAATATGTAGACGTTATAGCTGATGTTAAAAACAAAGACAGAGTGGGTGGTCAGAGGAAAGCAAGCGGGGGGGGGGAGGCCAGTCCAGATATGCCCATCACTGCCTCAATCATAGGCCTGGTGGAATAATTTGACCTTACAGGCCCTGCTGATCTGCATCAAATCCTGCAGGCCCCAGATCTCCCTGGGGAGTACATTCCACCAGGCTGGGGCCTGGCCCAAGAAAGCTCTGGCTTGAGTTGAGGCTAGACAGATGTTTTGAGGACCAGGACCCACCAGGAGATTGCTGTCCCTCAAACACAGTGCTCTTTGGGAGACATACCAAGACAGTCCTGCAAATATGTTGATTCCAGACCATGTAGGGCTTTAAAGGTCATAACCAACACCTAGAACTGATCTGGTATTTCATTTGAAGTCAGTGCAGCTGGTGGAGCACCAGTTATATGTTGGCTCTAAACATTGTCTCTGGAAGGACACATGCCACTGTGTTCTGGACTAGGGGAAGTTTTCAGGTCAGTCTCAAAGGTAACCCTGCATAGAGTGAGCTATAGTAGACAAGTCCTGGAGGTGAACATTGCATGGATCACTGTGGCTAGATCAAGGCGAGCCAGAAAAGGAAGCAGTTGCCTGATTTGGCATCTAAGATCATGTTCAAAATCTTCACAGCTGGAAATGATGTTAAAGGCACATTGTCAAGAGCTGAGAGTTGGCATTCCAATCTGGGATCCCCCTGGTTCAGCCACAGGTCTGTTGTCTTTGATGAATTTAACTTCAGCTGCTTCTGCTTCAACCAACCAACTTCTGCCTCCAAATCCTCAGCTAAAATATCGGTGGGGGGACATGAACACTCTGATGAACTTTGAATTTTTTTTTTTGTTATTTATACTTTATTAAGTTTTTCATAAAGCATATCACAGACGTTCATTCCGTCGAACGAACGGAGGCACTTATCCAACACCTTGTGCACCGCCACCATATATTCTCCTAATCTAAACTGCCTGAACTGATTGAGTTAATTAGATGCCGGCATGCCAATTCCCCATTCCGAGAGCCCCCAGGTAAACAAGTCCCAGATTTCAAAATGCAGAGCTTTAAACATTAGATGCTTCTAGAAAAGCCGACCAAATCTCTTCAAATTGTTGTTGTTGACATTGCCGGCGATATGCTATCCTTTCTTGCACAGCCAAAGCATACATTCCCTCAAGCCAAGTAGTAATCGTGCCGGTGAAGCCTTCACGCCACTGCAGCAGGATAAACCGCTTCGCAATCATTATCGCACGTGCCGCCCATCTTCGCTGCCAACGAGTCAGTGACCAGGTCGTCGGGAAATAATTCAGTAATATCTGCATGGCAGAAATAGACTGGTCAATGTTAAGTACCTTTTGCATCCATCAAGCAATCCCATCCCAGAAATATTTTAACATCGGGCATTTCCACAGCATATGAACCAGGCCCGCCTCTGAGCGTAGACACCGCCAACAAGCCGAAGATTCAGCCAAATTGTGCTTATACAGACGAAGAGGAGTCCAATAAATCCTGAACAAAAGCTTTTGTTGAATTAAAATCAAACGAAGATCTTTCGAACAATGGCGGAGACCACTACAGATAGCTGCCCATTGAAAAGGGTAAATAGGGCAGTTAATTTCCTCGCTCCATTGACAACGCAAGTCTTCCATAGAGTATTGCACATCTTTTTTCAGACATAAATATAAAACACGGACTGGCTTATTTTGTTCAATTGCATGTTCTAGGGTCTGCAGGAGAGGCGGAGCATCCGGAACCGCCAAGGCGTCTATGCCAAAAGAAGTAGACAGTGAATGCTTCAGTTGCTGGAATTGCAGCCATTGGTTAGCTGGTAACCCAAAGACACTTTGTAAATCCTCAAAAGAGAGAAATGCGTCCTCGTTGCTGTCTTTAAGCTGATTGAGAGTTAAGAGACCCCTCTGCGCCCACGACTTCCAAATCACCGGCCGTCCCCCTATCTTCACTTCAGGGTTGCCCCATAGGGTCATCCGACTATGTGTGTAATTGTCAAATCCGTAAGTGTCACCCAAATATTGCCATGTTTGTCTTGTCGCCCGAATCGATGGAAGAAGCGACTCTCCCTGATGAACTTTGAATGGTGTGGATCACTGTTTGTGGACAGGGTAAGAGTTGAACTGGTGGCTGAACAAGCAGTCTTGTAGGAAATATGCTGGACTGTTGTCCTAATACTAATAATTTCAGTTGGTTATGTTGTAGAAAGGAATCAATTCAGAATCAATTTATTTACATTTTATTTATTAATTTGCAATACTTCTACCTTGCCTTATCTCCTTAGACTTAAGATGGCTATCCTTTACAATATACTCTAGAACCAATTATTGAGTATAATAATACACCTTCTATTGTTGTTATTCAGTTGCACAGTCGAGTTCGACTCTTTGCGGCCCCATGGACAAAGTCACGGCAGGTTCTCCTGTCTTCCACCATCCTCCGAAGTCTGCTCAAATTTGTGTTAGTTACATCAGTAATGCTGTCCAGCCATCTCATCTTTTGCTGTTCCCTTCTTCTTTTGCCTTCTGTCTTTCCTAGCATCAGGATCTTCTCCAGTGAGTGCTCCCTTCTCATTTGGTGGCCAAATCACCATCTGACCTTCCAGGGAACAGTCTGGGTTGATTTCCCTTAGGACTGACTGATTGGATCTTCTTGCAGTCCAAGGGACTCTCAAGATTCTTCTCCAGCACCACAACTCAAAAGCATCTATACTTCTGTTCTCAGCCTTCCTTATGGTCCAGCTCTCACAGCCATACATTACTACTTTCTATTGAGGTGATAAACCAATAATAGACATAATAGGCTAGTGAACAGCATCAACCAAACTTACACGATGATCATATGCAAAGTTACTGTGGTGTGAGCCTACCGCAGTCAAAGTAGCCTTAGACTTTCCCCTTGGGTCCCAGAAGCTCAGAAAAGCCCTGTGGTCTTCCCTGGTATTTGTCTGGTGTAGCCACTCCTTTCTCTTGTACCAAGGCTGTATTGATTCCTCTTTGGGCAGTAAACACTGCCACCAACAAATGTTAAACACTTGGATAGAGACATAAAGAGCTAGGTGTCATCATTATATTGATGGCATCCTATTTCAAAGCTTTATATGATTTTTCCTAAAGGCTTTACATAAAGGTTGAATAAAATAACATGTGCCTTGTGGAAACCCACAGGAAAAAAAATCCACTCAGAAAATAATGATCTCTAATGACAATCCTTTGAGTCTGATCCATAAGGAACAATTTAAAACAGTCCAAGGCACATTCAATGACATTTCCTTTGGCCTACAAATGTCTCTAAATGACATCATTTAGTTATTTATTTATTTTATTGTTGGGATTTATATCCTGCCCAACCTATCAAGGCAGGCTTAGGGCAGGCAACAATATATTACTTCATTAAAATCCTAACACCATGAAATAATAAAGTGCAATGGAATAACTTTAATTAATACCACATGGCAATATTCCATAACTCTGCTCAAGTCGGCTGATAATAACTGATATCACAGGTGTTCCAGACAATAAGCAGTAAAGGCAGATCAGGTCAATATACAGTGGAGAGGCAAATCAAATCAGATGTCCAGGTCTCACAAAAAAGCCTGGCAGAAGAGCTCCTGCAAGGGCCCTAATTTCCATGAGGAGCTCATTCCACCAGGTTGGTGCCAGAGCCAAAAGGCCCTGACCCTAGTAGAAGCTAGATGGACACCTTTTGGACCATGGACTACCAGATTAGAATGTCAATTCAAGTGACATTGATTGGTCAATCTTAGGGCCCTACAAGGAATGTATGGGGAGAGGCGGTCCTGCAAGTATGTTGGTCCCTGGTCATTCAGGGCCTTAAAGGTCAAAACCAAGACCTTTAACCTTACTTGGAACTCCACTGGCAGCCAATGAAATCAACAGAGAACCAGCAGGATGTGAGCCCATAAAGGTGCCATTGCCAGTAGATGTGCTGCTACGTTCTGTACCAACTGTAACTTTCAAGCAAGGGTAGACCTGAATGGAGCAAATTGCAATAGTTCAATCTGTAAGTGATTGTTACATGAATCACTGGGGCCAAGTCATGGAAGGAAAAGTAGGGAATCAGCTGTTGGTGCTGCTGAAGATGGAAAAAGGTAGATTTGGCAGCCATTGTGAACTGGACCTCCAAAGATAAGGCGACATCCAGTGTCACACCTAGGTTCTGAACCTTGGACGCTGGTACCCTATCCAATGCCAGGAGCCAGATTTCACCACCCCAAGCCCCCGTGTTTCAGATACAGGACCTCCATCTTTGATGGATTCAATTTCAGTTGACTCCACCTCAACCAACCAGCCATGACCTCCAAGATCCAGATGCAGATAATCCAGAAGGATCATCAAAGAAGCATAACCTTTGCTTATATTCAGACAGAGGCCATTAAAAAATGCCTGGCCACACTGAAAAGAATTCAGAGAAGATGAGTAATCCAAGAAGAACTGGAGTTGGTCCATTAGTACTCTGCAGGGGTTGTTTTGTACAAAAATAGGTGGTGGAGCTTATCCAGAGATTGTTATGCAGCTGCAATACTATTCAATGGACAAGGAGGTGGAACTCTCAAAAAGGTTCAAGAGCTGTGCTCCTGTGAGCTCCCACTGAATCTGAGGCCTGGTACTCTGTCGATTACTTTGCTAGGAAGGGCAGATTAGAAACTAGGTGGTAATTGGCCACATTGTTTTTCTATAGTAATTATTTTAAAAGTAGTGGATGGATTACTACCTCTTTAAGTGGTTTAGGGAAGGTGGCATGGATTAGTGACTGATTTATGATGGACATGAAAGACTCCTTAATAGAATTCTTACATAATTTTATCAAGTAGGATGGGCAAGGATCCAGTGTACAAGTAGATCCCAGGATCCTGTCAACATATTACCAAAAATAAGACAAACAATACTATTAAAGCATGAATAGGATTTTACTATATACAATATATCTTTACAAGTTATGAAAGAGACATTATTATTCTTATTTCAAAGACAGAATTTAGGTTGAGAACAAATGAAATGTCCAAGGTCATCAAGTGGATCCATGGTGGGGCAGAAGTCTTAAGCTAAGTGCCCCAAATTCTTGTGAGCACCACTTTATTTTACCATGTTTTTAAAAATGACTACAGGCCAAAATAAATGTGATAGAACCCATGGGTCTAACCCATGGATGCTGTTGTCATTTTAGAGCTGAACTTTGGCCACTAAAAATGTGGTGAGGCCCCTAATCCTGAACAGGCCTACAGCACAGTGGGATCAGGTGCTCTTCTTCGCATGCCCTCCAAGTTCAGCTCTAAAATTGCTTTAAGTTTTTGGACAATTTTTCTGTCTATAATTTCCTCATAATTTTCATATTTCCACTTACAGACTTGTGAACCACATCACATTAATAGCAATCACACTGTTTGCTAAAGCTGTCAGTTGAACTCTTCTTTGCTCTCTGTCCCTTCTTGAAAATTGAAAAAAGAAAAAGAAAAAAAGAATACCAAATCACAGTCTTTCTTAGTTCATTGTTTTGCAGGAAAAAGTGTGAATAATTTACTACTTTTTAATATGCAGACCTTTTTGAGGGCTTAAAATTAAGTGCCCTGTAACACTGATAAAACTACTCTTGCCCATTATAATATATAGCATGCTGCTTCACATATTTGTATCCTTCTCAGTTTGAAAAATGTCAATCACCACTAAACTGTGTCACCAAGGCAGACAGCAGCCATATCTCTATGGAGCTAAATATCCATTAGACATCTGGAGTGTCATAGTAATAATGCATTGTCCTACCATATGCCTCTATAACTACCTTGATTTAGGGTTACGACTTAGCTCTTTGCTGTATTACTCTTGTTTGTGAATTAAGTTTGTGAAGAACTTCAGATACATGGGAACCACTATACAAATCAGGTTTCTAATCTGCAGAAAATGCATGCATATTATTTTTTTCTTGTAAAATTAAGATCCTCCTCTTGACAGTGAAATTAAAAACAAGAATCACTAAGAATCTAACTGAATATAAGTGTGTAGAGAGAGACAAGATCAGGCATTTATATTTACTAAAACATATGCCACCTTGTTCCTTAGACTCACCTTGATATACAACCGGGCTTTTTTTCTGGGGGAATGCAATGGAATGGAGTTCTAAAACCTCTTCATAGGTACAAAATCCTAAAAAAAAGAAGTTTAAAAGTTCATTAGGGGCACCTCTGTGTTTCTCCTTCATTTCCCTCTTGAGAGTTCCGGCACCTCTTTTTCAAGGAAAAAAGTCCTGGCTTGCAACATGTTAAAATAACAGAAAGAATCATTTAAAATCCAGCAGATGCAAACACATTACAACCATTATATGTTCAAAATTTTGCCCAGTGCTTACTCTCCATCTAAACAAAATTTTCCCATAAAGAAACATATATTCACTCTATTTATTGAAAGGTTTTTTCTTTGTCTATTTCCACATTACTTAACTGCTTGTTTGCAATGGGTTACAGCTCTCAAGCACATGTAGTGCTCTCACAGTTTAACTGAACACATCACTAGCTTGTTTATGGCTACTTTACATTGTGAAGAATGCTGAGGGTTGTACAGATGCTGTGTGCCACTTGCCATCAGCTTCACAGATAGTGGGCTGAATGTTTGGAGTGGTAGATCTGCTTAGCTAGAAAATTTTGCACAGAATCTAATTCAAAGAAAGGTGATTTCTGTGACTTTGAAATAATCACACAAATGCCTGGGTTAAGCATAGGTGGCAAAGGATGATTAATACATGGAATTCATTGTCACGGGATGTGGTGGTGGCTACAAGCATAGACAGTTTTAAGAATAAACATATGGATAAACATATGGAGAAGAGGCCCATCAGTCACTCTCTGTCTGGGGCAGCGATGCTTTGTATTCTTGGTGCTTGGGGGGAGGCAACAGTGGGAGGGCTTCTAGTGTCCTGGCCCCACTGATGAACAGTGAAATTGTGTTCAGATGTATGTATGTGTGGAGAGTTAAATGAGATGTGATAAAGAGAAAGTGACACAGAGTCAAGCTGCCTGCTGAATGAGAATTCTATGTCAAAGAATAGCCATGAGGAGTGGAAGAGAGTAGGATTTAAAGTGGGGGAAGAAGTTTTAAATGCCAAGGAATGAAAAATCTAAGACCAGAAAGAAAGAATGAATTTACCTATCCTATCCTAAATAACAAATAAAACTTATTATTTATTTCCTGAGACAAGTACAGTACGTTATCTGTTTCAGTGATTCAGAAATTGATATTGGGGAGCCCCTAGAAACTGATAGTGGGTACCTAGGCAGAGCTTCCAAAGGCTACAGAAGAACAGTAAAAAAGGATAAGAGCCAGTTTGCTGTAGTGCTAAGTGTGTGTGGACTCTTATCTGGGAGAACCAGGTTTAATTCCCCACTCCTCCACTTGCACCTGCTGGAATGACCTTGGGTAAGCCATAGCTCTGGCAGTGGCTGTCCTTGAAAGGGCAGCTGCTGTGAGAGCCCTCTCAGCCCCACCCACCTCACAGGGTGCCTGTTGTGGGGGAGAAGATATAAGAGATCGTAAGCCGCTCTGAGTCTCTGATTCAGAGAGAAGGGCGGGGTATAAATCTGCAATTCTTCTTCTTTTTCTTCTTTTTTTTCAGCAGTGGAGTGATGCTCCTATGTGGTGAGGAAAAATCACAGAATCCCAGAGGAAGGAAAGTGGAGTTGGCAGGTGACCTGCAAGTGTAGAAGAAGAGACTACCATCAGCACACTTTGGCTGGCAAAGCAGTGATAGTTATAGGAGCCAGCACAAAGGAAATAGCTATAAAGGAAATAACTGAAGTCCAGGAATTTGGGGTGAATCCTGGCTCTGACTGAATTAAGGTGAAGGAGCTTCCCAGAAAGGCAACAAAATGTGATTGCATCTAAGCAACAGAATATTCTGGGTGGACAAGAGGACTGGAAGGGTAGAAGTTTTACCCTTACCTGAAACAGGATGGTTTGAAACATTCAAGAAATGTCAGTAAAAGGTAACTGACTCTTTGATAGCAATTATGTTTTACACTCAGCAGGAGTTGCATTTGCTGGCAAAATTACATTGATAGACCAAAGTGGATGCCTAGCTTTGGAAGTCCCCATGGTGATGCATGCAGAAGTTCAATCAATGAATTGGTCTCCTGCTCCAGGTTTTGACCACTCATTAACATAGCCCAACTAAGGAGAGCCTTGACTTTACCTTCTCCAAAATGAGGCCTTGCTACTAAAATGGCTGCCAAGGTGAATTCAGCCGAGATAGAGTTGGGGCAGAAAGCATACATCTATGAAGGGAGTCCTTGGTAACACTTGTGAATCTCCCCCCCCCCCATTTTTTAAAAAAGAAGATAATTACTCACACGTGAGCCTATTTTTTAGATGGAGGGGGGTACCATTGCAAATATGTGGAGGTTTTAAAAGGTTTTTTTTTTAAAAAAAAGATACTGTATTATTCCTATGCAGCATTACCCATGATTGTGGAATTAAAAAATAAAATAAAACAAGATGTGGGAAGGATATGGACAGTCATGTGAGAACACAGTAGGGAAGGCTTCGATGCACATCATGTGTGAAAAAGAAATCAGTGTCAACGATGGAGAGATAATGGTTTAGAATCACCATTTTAAGGATGATTTAACATGAGATTTCATCAACAACCTGACCAGCATGGAAGAAATCCTGGGACAGAAGCAGTAGAAGCAGTCTGCTTCTGCATTACTGTATGCAATATTGATAGATCCAAGTTTATGCTTTTGGTTCATGCTTTGTATCCTGTTTGAGGAATGACAGCTAATTTCTTTTTGAGGTTCTCTTTCTCTATCTTGTTTTTCCTCTCTAATTGGAGTGCTGTGCTAACTTGGGTACACTATACTGTTCAATTCCAGGTGCACTATACAGTTCAGTTTCAAAATATTACCCTGTTGATATGATCCAGCCCCACACATGTGGAGGATACTTTGCACATACATATCCTTGGGCAACAGTACTGCCCTCAGAACTCCAGAAATTTCCCAAGCTGAAGTTTGCAACACTCTCTTGGGTTCTGGGTTCTGATTTGAAGGGGGTGGGGCTAAAATTCACTATCCAAAGTTCTGCTTCCTAATTTCATCCTCACTACAGTTAAGAAGAGATTTTCTTTTTAAATTACATCACAGTATGATCTCAGTTGTGCAATGTAATTAAAATCAGGTGGCATAGAACCAGCTCTTTTGAGAGACTAGAGGCATTTTCTAATCTCAGCATCGGCTGTTATTACTCCCAATTTTAATAAAAATGACTGGTTGTTGTGCTTTCTCCCTATCTCCCTTAATTTTTTTTAATAAATAAGGAGAATGGTCAAAATATTAATGCTAGTCTAAGCAGAAAATAGGTCTATAAGGTTGGCCAATGGAACAGGAAGGAGTTCTTCTGCCTTTCTCCTAAGATATGAATCAACTTTCCATTCAGAGTCAAAAGAACAGTTGTTTGGGACTCTTTCTGCTTAAACAGATTCTGCTCTTTCCCTCCAGCTGGATGTTGTAGCCATAATCCACATGCCATAATAGTTTACAGGCTGCCACTGAGAAAATAACAAGAAAGATTGTTCTTCTAGCAAAGACACCCTGTAGATTTTTTGTTGGAAAACAGTTCAAATACCTATCAAGGTGTAGGGTTTAGATGTCACAGAGCTTCTGTTCTATGCCTATCCCCAGACTATGTGTTACGGCTTGTCAGATATAGAAGTATCAAGTGCCGAAAAAATGTGTGTCCCAAGAAATTGGCTAAAGTGCAAAAGACTATAAGAAACACACACACACCCAGTAACAGGGCAGAAGTTTGACATTTGTGCTGAGACTGGGGGACAAATCACACCACAGGCAAATGCAGAGGCGTCACTAGGGTGGGCTGCATCTGGGGTGTAACTGATTCAAGTCACCCCCCCCATTGGGCATCACCCCTTTTGGAGGGCTGCATCACCCCCTCCGCACACAACCCCGCACACTTCACATGGCCCCTCCCTCATCCACCCTCTGGTCACATGACCAGCCCCCGTAATCCAAGATACCAGTTTTGCAGCATTTAAGTTTCCCCCACTCACCCACACGCTTTTAGCTGAGCCGGCGGCAGAGCGGCCCCGGTTTCAGAATCCCGGCCAGCCCACACACAGCAGCAGCATTCTAGTCCCAGGGCCAGCCCCTTCCTGTTGGGGGGGGGGTCATGGGTCAGTGCCTGGGGCCAATGAGAATGCTCTGGGGGAGGGCCGATGGCCCCCTTGGCCCCGCCCTAGTGACGCCGCTGGGCAAATGTATCACAGGGAACACATTTGATTTTTGCAGATGATACTGGAAATCTTGGCTGCAATATATAACATGAATCGACAAACCCCAGTTCTCTTTTTGGGTGGAGGGGAACATTTTATCTATAAAGACACAAAACATACAAAAAGAGAGAGCAGTAAAAAGAATGTACATCACAAAAATATCAAATTTAGAAACACATGCAGTACAATGCTTACATATTTAAGAATCTATTTACAAGTACGCAAAATGTAAGAAGGAAATAAATATTATTATTAAATAAGAGAAAAGAGGACACACATCCTCACATCATTTGGAAAGTTAACATTTCAGTATGTTGAAAACGTCATCAATTTATGCATAAATCCATTAGGTTAAAATTTTCCTGACATTACATAAGATACATTACTCCAGACACTACAATAATGCCCCATACTTTACAGAGTGGCTCAGATGAAGTAGAAGAAGAATTACATCAATATTCTTATTTTTAAAAAATATATAAGGAGAATGGCAAAAAATATTCATGCTAGTCTAAGCAGAAAATAGGTTAACTGTGAGTTCTGTTTTTCCAAAAGGAGTGGAAGGGAAATCCAGCTTTAGCAGAATTCCGTTTCCTCTAGGATACTCACCTGGCCCTAATCACCATTTAATAGCTTGTTATATTAATGAAAATACATCACAATGACATTTCCACATGTGCACCTAGAGGGGCAAAATGGGAAATTAAGGACTCATTCATTACATTATTAACAAGGATGACATGACCCCCAAGCTTATGCACATGCAAATCCTACCCAAGAATTCAAAGACTTTGTTTAAGCAACAAAGCTGAATAGAATAGTTTGTCCAATGATAAAGCTGTCTTGACAGGAATTTTTCTCAGGGAAAAGTTGAGCTTATTTATAGATATTTATCATGTGGTTTCAGTACTGATGATTGCAGTGAGTTAGAGTTTACTGGTTGGCAACATAAAAGGTGAATGGAACTATGTCAGGTATTCAACTGCCAACAAGATTGTACAGTAAACTTTCACTGGGACCGAACAACTTTTGTTGTAACAGGAAGTTGAACCAAAAATAATACAAATTATCAGCTTCCAGTAATTGAACTTTGCCTGCAATTAATATGATGAATCTAGCTTTACTCTTATTTGTAGTTGATGCAAATTAGAAGCTTGTTTATTCCCACAAAAGCATAATTGGTTCAGTTCAATGAAATTACTACAAGTTGCTCACAATTCCATTGTCATAATTGTTGTCATCACCATCACCATCTAATGATTTTCCTGGTAGATGATAATTCTCATTTGAAAAACCATTAGAGAAAAGGGATTGGATTCAGACTAACTTTTCTGCTAACAGAAAGGGTGGGCTAATTTCCACCAATTCCCTGTACCTGCTGCAGATCTCAGTTTGCCTCTCATGCTGCTCCTGAGGGTCTCGTGTCCCCAAGGAGCAGCATTTTGCAGAGATGAGGTGGGCTACAGTGGGATGGGGGGAAGATTGGAAGGAGTGTATTGTTCTACTGACAGAATCCTGTGAGAATGAAAATTTAGTCTCAGTCCAACCAAGAACAATTTAATCTTGGTCCATATGGCTTTATTACTTAATATGACAGAAGGGCTGATAACAGATGACTGGTTTGGGGCGGCTTGCAGCCACCTCAAATAAAGCCAGCCAGAAATAGAGCTCCCCAGAGCTTCTGGATGGTGTTCGAAAAAGGGGTGGGCCATGGGCTCCCGGGGAGTGTCTGGAACACTCACACATTCTGTTCACAGCTCCCTGGGTGCTCTTCAAATGCTCCCCAGCCTTCTAGACGGCCGGGAGCCACCTCAGAGATGCCCCAGCAAAAAGGCACCACTTTTGCCATGGTGCCTTTTTGAGGCAGGTGGAGTGGCCTCGAGGATGGGGTGAGTACATGATCCGGACGGCTGCCAGATGTTGCCGTCTGGAAGGGGGCTTTTTGGTTGACTTCAAAGGCATATCTGAGTCAACCCAAAGTGCCAGTCTGTAATCAGTCAAGGGGAGTCAGCAGATTTGTTCTACATGTGTAGAGCTCCAACTGCATGAACCAACAGCTAGAAATGCATTCACAGAGAGAAAGGAAGTTTGAACAGAAGATATGTTGCTTTTTGAGAAATGAATCCATGTTTTCATGGGTGCCACACTGATTCCTGGTGGCCTGGCTTGTGCAATCAGAGCCACAGGGAATGAGGGACTAGTGCTACAAAACTGTCCACATGGGCCTGTGTTGCTGGGGAAAGGGGGGAGTAATAAAGTCAGTTGACCGATCCTATGGCCACTTCATTTTTGTTTCTAAAAAAAGAAAGAGACCAGGGGAGTGCCCAATATGATGTCCATTGGCTTAGACTGATCTTTGGGCTTCCATAACAAACATTTTTAGGAATCTGTAATCACTCATTTTAATAATCTTTTGCTTGGCTGCAACAAGAGAATATGTTGTGATTTTTTCTGGCTACAGTCTCAGACCAGGGTGCAACACAATGATCGTCTGAGTCCTCCTTGGCCATTCTTCTCCTTTATTACAGCAGCTGTCTCCCCTCCCAAGTCCCCACTTCAGCTCTTCCCAGCTCATCCTCAGTACCAGTGTCCTTTTTTCTCACTTGCCCCAGGCCTTATTCAGCTGTCTGCTGTTCTCTACCAAACAGGTGACCAATATGAAATGTCTCTGCCTCTAGTTTCCCCTGCAAAGTCTCTTGTGTGCCCTTCAGATTTGGTCTCACCCATCACATGGGAGCTGCTCCATCTTTAGGGTCTTTGTCTCTCAACCCTTCCTGAACTTCTCCTCTGGAACTCCTGCTGGGCCCTTATCATAATAGACTGCTGCTGGTCTCTGCCAGTTCTACCCACAGGTCCTTCTGTCCATGGACTTTCTGAAGCTCTGCATATCATCTTTGCCTCCATGGCATTACTGCTTTTTCTGGCCCTTCCCCAGCTGTGTGGCTTATCACTGCTGCAGGTTGAACTTATACTCCTGTTTCTGGGAGCTTCACATCACTTGCCATCCTTCCATCCCCCCCCCCTTCTTTCCCAGTCTCCCATTATGCCCCTGGGCTGCCTGGCCATTCCCTGTCACCCCAGCAGAAGTCTATCACCTCTAGCCCAATTGTGTTTATTTCTGATTGGACCACTGGAGGCTTCCAGCTGCTGTGTGGGAAACATGAATCCAATCAGCCAGCCACATATGCATTAGTTTTTTTTTCCAGTTAAATAGAGGGTTAAAGTGAGAAAATCTGAAATTGTAGATGCAGGGCTTTATAAGGAAAGATTGTGTGGCAGATGAAACACAGATAAAATGCTCATGGAATAAAATGGCCATAGCTTTATTGATTACAGATCAAGGAGCACTGGCTCAGCATGGGGAAGAATCCAAGTACTGGGCAACCTGTCTGCCACCCAATAAACCGAGCCCCCAGCCTGCCTCCTGGAGAGAAAGCCAAGGAGTGGCAAAAATGTGTAGTTACCAGGTGGCTGCCACTGAGTGGTTCCTTTTGCCACCTGGCAATGAGATGGCGAACAGTCCTGAACTAGGCATGCAGCCTTGTGGCTCAACCCCAAGACCCCTTAAGGGAGTCCTTAAAAGGGGAGGTGGGCATACAGGCCCATCCCCTCAAAAAAGGATCCATCCCAATTCCCAAAACTGGATAAGCCTGACAAGATATAAAACATAACAAAAACATATAACAAACCAGAAGAAAGGGAGGGAAGGTGGGGGAGCAGAAAAAACATACTGCAGAGCACTGGGAGGTGCAGCTTAAATGTGTTTGGTGAGGCTCAGCATCACTGCAATGTCAGAGCCCGCCAAACTTCCCATGCTTACATTGACTAGCCCCCTGCTGACATGGCTAACCATGCATTGTAATTGCCATTGGCCACCCTTCCAGCAACCAACCATATGGCCTGGAGCACCAAAATCTCCTTTGACTCTCCTGGCCAGGGCAGCAATCATGTTGTGTGGTAAGTCATGGCTGGTGTTTCTAGAGAGGCTTTCATTGCTTAATTCCTTAATTATTGGTATGAGAGTCTCAGTCAGTCAGTCAGTCACATTGAAAGGGAACAAAGAAGCTGAAGTAAATCCCATTGAAGTCATTGGGGCTTATTTCAGTCCCTTCTCTTCCTTTCTTTGTGCTTTTTAAAATATTTGTTTGCAAGGTTGGGAAGAAAGAAGTTTTGTCCAGGGCCTATGGTGAGATTTGATGACCCTGTATGGAATAACCAGAATCTGGACTAGCTAATATCCTTTCCTAGCTTTGTTTTATGTACTTTTGTCAATGTGAAATTGCTCCATTGTGAACACTGCTTTGAATTAGCTTATAGACAGGATATTTTAAACAAAGAAATAGCTAATAATTTTCATAATCATTGTAGAAAAATAGTTTTATAATATCCAAAATGGCTCTTGCTTGTTCTAACCCAGAATTATTTAATTTGAACAGAAATTTATCTCAATTGTGTATTTATACCCTGCCTTTCTCTTGTGTGGTGATCCAAAGTGTCTTATATAATTCTCCTTTATTATACCTTTAGTAAATAAATGTAATATGTTTCATATACTGTGTCTCTTTGCAGAAAATCTGGTTCTTTATAACTCAGGATTATCTTCACATTGCAAAAATTAACACAATCAGGGCTTCTCTTGAGCCAGAACACACTGGAACGCTGTTCCGGCTGGCCCAGGCAATGTTCTGGCTCGGCCTCATGGACTTCCCCCATGGCCTGGCAGGACTCAGGGAGGCCGGCCGTGCTTGCACAGGGGCCTCCCAATGTCCGGGTGTCTGGTGGGGCTCGGGGAGGCCTGCCACACTTGTGCGGGGGCCTCCCAACATTGCACTGTCCAGCAAGACTTGGAGAGGCTTGTGCTTGTGCGGGGGCGTCCCGATGTCTCGCTATGCAGCGGGGCTCAGGGAGGCCTGCTGCGCTTGCACAGGGGCCTCCTGATGTTGCTCTGTCCAGCGGGGTTTGGGGAGGCCTGTTGTGCTTGCACGGGGGCCTCCCAACGTTGCGCTGTCTGGCAGGGCTCAGGGAGGCCTGCCGCGCTTGGGCGGGGCCTCCCGCCGTCCAGCTTGCCGATGGGGTTTGAAGGCTCAAGCTGCACAGCTGGGGCTTTGTGGGAGTCAGCACTTTTACAGGTGAGTTGCTTGCATCCCCTTTATTTCAGTTTCTTTATTTTTCCTTTCTTTTCTCTTTCTTTCTTGCTTTTTTCCCTCCTTTCTTTCACACCTTCCCTCTCTTTTCCTTTCTTCCTATTTCCTTTCTCTTTCTTTCTTTTTTTCTCTATTTGTTTCCAACTGTCTCCCCCTCCCTCCCTCCCTTTCATTATTCATTATTTCTTTCTTTTTGTCAGTCTTTCTTTCTTTCCAGCTCTCTCCCCCTTTCATTCATTCATTTTTTTGGCAGTGTTCTTTCTTTCTCCCCCCTTTCATGCATTCATTTTTTCTTTCTGTCAGTCTTTTTCTCTGTCTATTTGCTTTATTTTCCACTCCCTCACTCTTTCTTTCTGTCAATATTTCTTTTCCCCTGTTTGCCTTATTTTTCACTACCCCCTCCCTCTCTCTCTTTCTTTCTCTCTTTCCAACTCTCTCCCCCCTTTCATTTATTCAGTCAGTCTTTTCTCCTGTCTGTTTGCTTTATTTCTCTTTCTTTCTTTAAGCACTATACCATGCTGGCTCTGTAGTAGTGTGTTGGAATTTGATTTTTTTCCTGGGATTGCTATATATTTATGGCTTGCTATATTTATTGGAAAAAGTCCAGAAATATATAGTCACACACACATACACACATATATTTATATTTTATATATAAATATATATGTGTGTGTGTGACTATATATTTCTGGACTTTTTCCAATGCTAGAATATCTTTTTTGAGGTGTGATGAACAGAATTGTTACCACACCCCCAAAAAGACATTATACACTTTCGGTGATGTCAGAGGTGTGGCCTGGCATATGAATTAGTTACTGCTGGGCTTTTTCTACAAAAAAAGCCCTGAACACAACCAAAGCTTACTGGTCTGCAAGAAGTATTTCTCTAAACATTCTATATGTCTGTTGATGTGCAGTTATGGGAGCTGTTAAGGGTCATAAGCAATTTTCCTTCTAAGCTGAGTTAGTGTGAGCTAGCTCACAGTTTGTTAGCCTCTGGCTCACATATTTTTTTTCTTAGCTCAGGAAAAATAGCCCCAGAGCAAACCAATTTATGCAGTAGCTCACAACTTTAATGCCAGTAGCTCAAAAAAATAGAATTTTTGCTCACAAGACTCCACAGCTTAGAGGGAGTATTGGTCCTAAGCGTTTATAATAATCATAATGCCTATCCTGACCATTGCAATTATATATGTCTGTCTAACTCTTAGATTTATGTTGGACCTCCTTTTCTACTATAATCTTCCCAAGAACAATTCAGTGCTGCAATTTTATTACTTTTTATTCTGGAACTTTATGGTAGGTTTACATTCATTCTCCCCATCTGATATATAAAAATGGATATCATTTTAATAGTATAATTGGACCACATTTTCTCATATCCTCTGTTTGTGATGTTATCCAACTCATGTAGGTTCCTGTGGAGATTTCTCCTTATCTTTCACAGCAAGCAATAAACTTGGCTTTTTCGCTCTTTCTTCTTCACTTATAATTCCAAAATCTGTTCTAATCTTGGGTTGTTCATCGCTACATTCCCTTCAACACCAATTACATCTTTTTCGTAGTCTAGCAACTGGGACTTGGTACACCACTCTCAGAGAACAGCATTGCATTCCAAGGCCTTATGGCAATCTTCTTTGATTTATTTTGTTAGTACAAGTCAGAATTATGATGATGCCCCCAGTGCATCTGATCAGTGATTCAAAAGCTCTTTTCCTTCTTTCCCTTAAATCATGATTTATGGATTGCTGCCAATCAGAGGCAGTCTACTACTTCATGCCACTCTATGACCCAGAGGCTTGCTCTTCTAGAAAATCCTGTAGTGAACTTTATGGGCCCCAGATGTGGTAGATTTCTAGTACTAAAAACATCTATGGAAATAGGACAAATAAAATTGTAGACTGAACCCTAAATTGGCATCACTGCTTAACAAGAGTTTGGTGTGAAGCCTGGATCAGAGTTTATGCACAATCTAGAGGGTAGTCAGTTGTCCCTTTAATATAAGTTTGATATGCAAACAATTATCAGGTGATGTTATTAAACTTCATGCCATGAAAATCATGAACTCTCCATTTCCACTTATTAAACCTCTTCTAAAGATCTTGCAGAACCTTTGTCCATCATCTTCCAGACTTCTTGGAGAACAGGAGACATGCCACAAGGCTGGAGGAGGGCAGATGTTATCCCGATTTTCAAAAAGGGAGGGGGGATGACCCAGGAAACTACAGGCCAGTCAGTCTGACCTCTGTCCCAGGGAAGATACTGTAGCAGATTTTAAAACAATCGATCTGTAAGCTTCTAAAGCACAACTTGGTGAACTAGGGAAGTCAACACGAATCTGTTACCAACAGGTCCTTCCAGACCAACCTTATTTCCTTCTTTGATCGAGTGACAAGCTTATTGGATCAAGAGAATGCTGTTGATGCTGTTTATCTGGATTTCTGTAAAGCTTTTTAAACATTTATTTTTATTTGACTTTTGAAAGGGTTCACTATGATGTTCTGATAGGTAAACTACAGGACTGTGGACTGGATAGTTAAGTGGATAGGGAACTGGTTGGAGAACCACACTCAAAGAGTAGAAGATATTGGATTTATATCCCGCCCTCCGCTCCAAAGAGTCTCAGAGTGGTTCACAATCTCCTTTACCTTCCTCCCCAACAACAGACACCCTGTGAGGTGGGTGGGGCTGGAGAGGGCTCTCACAGCAACTGCCCTTTCAAGGACAACTTCTGCCAGAGCTATGGTTGACCCAAGGCCATTCCAGCAGGTGCAAGTGGAGGAGTGGGGAATCAAACCCGGTTCTCCCAGATAAGAGTCCGCACACTTAACCACTACACCAAACTGGCTCTCCAGGGTAGTTGCCAATGGCATTTCATCTGAAGGGAGGGAGGTGTCCAGTAGCATGCCACAGGGCTCAGTTGTGGGTCTGGTACTTCTCAATATTTTTATTCATGACTTGGATAAGGGTGTGGAGGGGCTACTCATTAAATTTGCAGATGACACCAAATTGGGAGATGCAATGAACACATCAGAAGATAGAGGTAGAATTTAACAATATCTGAACACACTGGAAAAGTGGGCAGATGTGGACAAGATGCAAAGTGTTGAGTTCTACATCTGGGTAACAAGTATGCTGGATGGGAAGCAGTGTGTGAACAAAATTTTGTGGTATGGGTAGACCATACATTAAATATGAACAGCCAGTGTGGTGCATCAATAATAATAATAATAATAATAATAATAATAATAATAATAATAATAATAATAATAATAATAATAATAATAATAATAAAAAGGCTAATGCAATCTTGGGGTATATCAACAAAGGCATAACATTCAAATTGCAAGATATCATAGTCCCGCTGCATACTGCATTGGTCAGGCCACACCTGGAGTATTCTGTGCAGTTCTGGTGGCCTCACTTCAAAAAAGGATATGGACAGAATTGAGTGGGTGCAGAGGAGAGAGAAAAGGATGATTAGGGGCCTGGAGACCAAGCCCTGTGAGGAAAGGCTGAGGAACTTGCGAATGTTCAGTCTAGGGAAGAGGAGGCTGAAGGAGGAGATGATTGCTCTCCTTGGGACTAACTCCTTGAGTTAGTGTGGAAAGGCACACTAACACAGCCTGGAGTAACAGACTCAACATTGAAATGTGCTTGGATGAAAGGCTAGCCGCCAGACCATAGTATTTGAGAGCAGGGGAAATCCTCCTATGAAAGGGATAAGGGAGTACTTTTCTTTGTGTGGGGGTGAGTGAGATAGTGTGGCTGGGTGGAAAATGACCCCTTGTGACAGAGCTTGAGATTGGAAATGGAGATGTGAGTAAAGCCTCCTGTTACTGCCTGAAGTGTAAATTTGGCCCTGAGGGAATCCCTGACTGGTTCAGTTTATGTGATTGAGATTGTACTCAGTACTGATGCCCACTCTCTTCCCAGTTTTCCTTGAGCTCTTTACTGGTGAACTGCATCAATAAGAATAGAAGAACAGAAGAGAAGAGAAGCTATATTGGATCAGGACAATGACCCATCTAGTCCATCACACAGTAGCCAAAACAAGGTGCCATCAGGAGGTCCACCAGTGGGGCCAGGATACTAGAAGCCCTTCCACTGTTGCCCTCCCCAAGAATACAAGCACCAAAAATACAGAGCTTGCTCCACACAGAGAGTTCCATCTGTACCTTGTGACTAATAGCCACTGATGGACCTCTGCTCAATATGTTTATCCAATTTCTTCTTGAAGCAGTCTGTGCTTGTAGCCACTACCACCTCCTATGGCAGTGAATTTCATATGTTAATCACTCTCTGGGTGAAGAAGTACTTCCTTTCATTCAGTCTAACCCAACTGCTCAGCAATTTCATTGAGTGCCCACAAGTTCTTGTGAGAAAGGGAGAAAAGTACTTCTTTCTCTATCTTCTCTGTCCCATGCATAATCTTGTAAACCTGTCATGTCACCCCTCAGTCGTTGTTTCTCCAAGCTATAGAGTCCCAAGCATTTTAACCTTTCTTCATAGGAAAAGTGTTCCAACTCTTCAGTCATTCTAGTTGCCCTTTTCTGCACTTTTCCCAATATCTTTTTTTGATGTGTGGTGACCAGAATTGATCACAGTATTCCAAATGAGGTGGCACTATCAATTTATACAGGGGCATTATGATACTGGCTGATTTGTTTTCAATTCCCTTCCTAATAATCCCCAGCATAGTGTTGGCCTTTTTTATTGCAGTGGCGTGCTGTTTTGACATTTTCAGTTATCTACCATAACTCTAAGAACCAGTTTGGTGTAGTGGTTAAGTGAGTGGACTTTTATCTGGAAGAACCGGGTTTTACTCCCACGCCTCCACTTGCAGCCGCTGGAATGGCCTTGGGTCAGCCATAGGACTTCTAGAATTGTCCTTGAAAGGGCAGCTTCTGTGAGAACTCTTTCAGCCCCACCTACCTCACAGAGTGTTTGTGTGGGGAGAAAGAATTATGGGCTCCCTTGAGGGAAATTGTTAACAGGTCCCTATCTGAAGGGACCTTCCCTCAGCCTCTTAAGGAGGCAGTGGTCAACCCTCTTCTAAAGAAACCATCATTGGACCCGGCTGTATTGGCAAATTATCGGCCGGTGTCAAACTTGCCTTTTTTGGTCAAGATTATTGAGAGGGCGGTAGCAGTGCAGTTACAGAGCTTCCTGGATGACGCTTCCATGCTTAACCATTTTCAATCTGGTTTTCATCTGGATCATGGGACGAAGATGGTTCTGATCACCCTTGCAGATTACCTCCAGAGGCATCTGGATAGAGGTGGTTTGGCGGTACTGATACTTTTAGACCTGTCAGCCGTGTTCAACATGGTCAATCATCAGCTACTGACCCATTGCCTCCCTGATGCTGGGATCCCCTGTAAGGAGAGCCTTACAGTGGCTCTCCTCCTTTCTCCAGGATCAGGGACAAAGGGCGGCAATAGGGGAGGAGCTATCCCAATGGCACCCACTTGTGTGTGGTGTGCCACAAGGGGCAGTTCTCTCCCCGATGTTGTTCAACATTTACATGTGCCCCCTTGCTCAGATTGCCCAGAGGTTTGGGCTGGGATGTCATCAGTACACAGATGACACCCAGCTCTATCTGCTGATGGGTGGCTGGTCCGACACCTCCCCAGATGATCATGACCGTGGCAGGGTGGCTCAGGCTGAGTAGACTGAAATTGAATTCGACAAAGACAAAGGTCCTGTAGCTAAGTCGTGATGGTCTAGGAGCAGAGGTCTCACTACTGACCTTTGATGGAGTGCCACTTACGTTGGCACCTAAGGTTAAAAGCTTAGGGGTATTCCTGGACTCTTTAACAAAGGAGATCCAGGCAGCCACTGCCAAATCAACCTTTTATCACATTTGGCTGATAAGGCAGTTGGTCCCTTACCTCAAATGTAACAATTTGGCAACAGTGATTCATGCCACAGTCACCTTGAGATTGAATTACTGTAATGCCCTCTACATGGGGCTGCCCTTGTCTCAAACCCTAAAGCTTCAACTAGTGCAGAATACTGCAACCAGGCTGTTAATGGGCCTTCCTTTGTGGGAACACATTCAACCGGTGCTGAAAGAACTGCACTGGTTGCCCATTGCATACCAGGTTTGTTTCAAGGTGCTGGTTCTTACTGTTAAAGCTCTATATGGCCAGGGACCTGCATACCTTAGGGACCACCTTTCCCCACATGTTCCCCAGAGAGCATTTCGGTCAGGGTCACAAAATCTGTTCCCAATCCCTGGCCTTAAAGAGGCCAGGCACATGAGCCAGGGCTTTTTCTGTTGTAGCCCCATGCTGGTGGAACAAGCTCCCTGAGGAGGTTAGGGCCCTGCGACAGCTCACACAATTCTGGCACTCTTCCACCAGGCATTTGAAATTAGGATTCCAGACTACAACAGACTCCAAAATAACTGGACCACCTCTAGCATGAGCCGAAGATCAGTCTTTCAATAGAACACCCAGCTGGGACAACAGAACAGAAAAATTCAAAGATTATAGCACTTGAAATGCTTTGATTTTTATGTTTTTATATCTTAATGTAATTTTATATTCCATGTATTTACATTAACATGTAAGCCACCCTGAGCCTGCTTTTGCGGGGAGAGTGGGATATAAATTGAATTAAATAAATAAATAAAATTGTGAGCTGCTCTGAGATTCAGACTGTAGGGTGGGATATAAATCCAATATCATCATCTTCTTCTCTTGGTCAATTTCTGCCAATTCAGACCCCATCAATGTGTTTTTATAGTTAGAATTTTTGGCCACAATGTGCATTACTTTGCACTTGGCCATGTTGAACCTCATTTGCCATGTTGACACCCACTTGCTCAGCCTCAACAGATTCCTTTGGAATGCCTCACAATCCTCCCAGGTTCTTACCACCCTGAACAATTTAGTATCATCTGCAAATTTAGTCACTTCACTGCTTACTCCCAACTCCAAATCATTAATGGACAAGTTAAAAAGCATTGGACCCAGTACTGAGCCTTGTGGTACTGCACTGCTTACCACCCTCCACTGTGAAAATTGCCCATTTATACTCTGTTTCCTATTAATTAGCCAGTTTTTGATCCACAAGAGGATTTGTTCTTTCCCCCCATGACTATTGAGCTTACTTAGGAGGCCTTTGATGAGGAACTTTATCAAAAGTTTCTGGAAGTCAAGGTAAACAACATCTGTCCCTTGTCCACAAGTTTGTTCACCCCTCAAAAAACACTAACAGGTTGAGAAACTGAAGGCTAAAAAATCTCGCAGTATGTTACCTAAAACTTTTTAAAAAATGGCTGATGAATTTAATTTGATAGACGTTTGGAGAATGAAAAACCCACAAATGAAAGATTTCACTCACTACTCTCAAGCTCATAACTGTTGGTCCAGAATAGATATATGCTGGATGTCTGCTGCATTAACTTTATCAGTCAACCAAGCAAGTATCTTGCCAAACACGTTTGCAGACCATAGCCCAGTACAAGTGAACTTGCAAGATTCCCCAAGAAATTTTCGTTGGATTTTGAATTTACAAATTTTAAAAGAAACAGCATTCTTAGAAAGGGCTAAGAAAGAAATAAAGATTTTTTTTAATGTAATCTGAAAAAAGACACGTCTATGCAAGTAATTTGGGATGCCTTCAAAGCCTTCTTCAGAGGAATAGTAATCAGTTATGCAGCAAGAAGAAAGAAAGAACGATGAATTAGTAACAGAGCTAAGAGAGTATGAGAAACAGCAAAGAGTTAAAAATACAAAAGAAATAAAATTAAAGATTCAAGCTATACAGCATGAAATAAATTTAGTGTTTACTGAGGAATTAGAGAGGAAGCTGAAGTGGGTAAAACAAAATTATTTTGAAAGCGCCAACAAGACTAGCAGGTGGTTGGCATATAAACTTAAAAAAGAAAAGGAAAAAAAATTATAAGATCTCTTTAAAATGAAGATGGAGAGGAAGTTGCACAAAAAGACCAAATGAAAGTAATTGTTCAAAATTTTTATCAGAATCGGTATAAAAAAACGGAGATTTTAGAACAAGCTCAAGAAGAATATGTAGAAAATGTCAAGATGAAACAATTAACGAAAGAGCAATAGGAAATATTATAGAATCCCATCACAGTCCATGAGATAATTGAAGCAATTAAAACACAGAAGAGTAATATAACACCTGGCCCAGATGGACTCCCAATTGAGGTTTATAAATCCTTTGAGGAGGTTCTCCTGATCCCATACAAAAAGGTGATAGAAGAAATACAAGAAACTGCTGTGATGCCAACATCTTGGAGAGAGGCATTGATCTCTTAATCCATAAAGAAGGGATGGAAACATCTGACATTAGGAACTATAGACCAAATCTCCCTACTAAATGCCGACTATAAAATCTTTGCTGCAATCTTATCTAACAGACTTAAGAAAGTAGTTTCTACCATAATTCATGAAGATCAAACTGATGTGGCAGAACATAAGATTTATTTCAAACATCTTAGAATATTATCAAGAGCACCCTGAGAAGCAATTTGCAGGCATCATGCTAGATGCAGAAAAGGCATTTGACAACGTCAATTGGAAATTTATTACAAAATCATTAGAAGCTATAGGCTGTGGAGAAACTTTTAGAAAACTAGTAGAAGCTATTTGTACCAAACAAAGTAAGAAAATAAATTTTAATGGATATACCATTGATTTGATAGAGATAGAACAGGGCACCAGACAAGGCTGTCCCTTGTCTCCCTTACTTTTTGTCCTAACTTTAGAATTCTTGACAAAGAAGATAAGAGAGGATGTTGAAATAAGAGGTGCAAAAATTACAAATGAAAAGTTTAAAATTCAAGCCTTTGCAGACGATTTGTTATTTATATTAAAAAAATCCTAACTCTTCAATTGAACATTTGAAGACATGATTAAAACAATATGGAGAAGTATCTGGTTTAAAAGTTAACGTACATAAAACCAAATTTTTGACCAAAAATATGAATAAGGAACAAATTGTTCAATTAGAAATGAAGTCCGGGTTTAATTATGAAAAGAAAATGAAGTATTTAGGCATTTATTTGACAAATGATTTGAAGACATTATATCGAGACAATTATGAAAATTTTTTAAAAGAAGTTTGGATAGATTTAGATAGATGGAAAGACTTGCAAATTTCACTTTTGGGGAGAGTTGCCACAATCAAGATGAATGTATTGCCCAGAGTCTTATTTTTGTTTCAGATGGTCACAATTATATTACCGAAAGTATTTTTTCAACAGCTCAATAAAATGGTTATGACATTTATTTGGCAGAACAAAAAGCCAAGGATAAAATTAAAAGTTTTGCAAGACAGCAAATTAAGAGGAGGGTTTGCACTACCTGAATGGAGGCTATATTATAAAGCGTGCTGTTTAGTCTGGGCAAAAGATTGGCTAGTACTGGAGAATAAAAGGTTGTTAATACTTGAAGGTACAGGATTAGTAAAAGGTTGGCATGCCTATATTTGGTATCAGTAGCCCTCGAGAAATAACATCGTTATTGGAGAAAGTTCAGAAAAGGGCAACTAGAATGATTAAAGGGCTGGAACACCCCTATGAAGAAAGGTTGAAACGCTTAGAGCTCTTTAGCTTGGAGAAACGTTGACTGAGGGGTGACATGATAGAGGTTTACAAGATAATGCATGGGATGGAGAAAGTAGAGAAAGAAGTACTTTTCTCCCTTTCTCACAATGCGAGAACTCGTGGGCATTCGATGAAATTGCTGAGCAGACAGGTTAAAACGGATAAAAGGAAGTACTTCTTCACCCAAAGGGTGATTAACATGTGGAATTCACTGCCACAGGAGGTGGTGGCGGCCACAAGCATGGCCACCTTCAAGAGGGGGTTAGATAAAAATATGGAGCAGAGGTCCATCAGTGGCTATTAGCCACAGTGTGTATGTGTGTGTGTGTGTATGTATGTATGTATGTATGTATGTATATATATATATATATATATATATATATATATATATATATATATATATATATATATATATATATATATTTGGCCGCTGTGTGACACAGAATGTTGGACTGGATGGGCCATTGGCCTGATCTAACATGGCTTCTCTTATGTTCTTATGTTCTTATCGTTCTGAGACATGAAATAAGGAAGGCAATATATAGAGTGTGGACGGAAGTTAAAAATATGTTTTATACTTATACACCACTTTGGTTAGCTCCCGTAGAGGCTTCCATGCATCCAAATCTATATGACTGGGAAACTAATTACAATTATGGTTTGTTACTGGATAATGAGAATAAGTTGAAGTTAGATACTGAAAAATTGGATTGGTGGATTAGATGTCAGGTGAAGTCAAGATATTAATCTGATAAAGAAGTAGGTTTTCCCAAAAACCCAAACGAATTTGATACTATAATTCAAGATACTCAGAAACTAATTTCAAAAATTTATAATTGGCAATTACAAATCAAAATGCAAGATGAAACTGTGAAAGAAAGTTGGATAAAATTGTTAGAGGATTTTGGATTTACGATTGATTTGGCGGAATGGGAAAAAATTTGGAAACAAAATGTGAAGTTAACAAAATCATCAGTTTTTAAGGAGAACTTATATAAAATGATATACCGCTGGTATCTTACACCAGAAAGATTGGCTAGAATATATCCAAGTTACTCAAACAAGTGTTGGAAATGTAGGAAAGCTAAGGGGACGCTATATCATATATGGTGGCAGTGTAATCATGCCAAAAAATATCGGTCCCAGATTAATATCTGGATCCAAAAAATCTTAAAAATAAGGTTTCAACACTCACCAGAACTGTATATATTGAATGTGTGCAAAGGAAGCATTCCCAAATCTGAGAAAAATTACTTCACATAATTACGGTTGCTAGAATCCTGTACGCAAAGTATTGGAAAGTCCCCAAAATACCTGACAGAGAAGAATTTTTATTAAAATTATTTGAAGCTGCAGAAATGGATATATTAACTACAAGGTTAAGAGATGGGAATTTGCAAGAATGTAGAAAGGCGTGGGAACCAATATATGTTTGGGCCAAAAGCATGGGAATTGTTATGAGAAAATAGAAATTGTATAATGGTAATGTCCCACAAGCTTCTTGTTTGGATGGGTGGATAGGTGGTTGGTGTGGGTGTGAGATGATATGTATTGATTGTTAGCAGGAAGTTATATTGTTTGTTTTGTATGGAATAAATATAAAATAATTTTTTTTAAAAAAACACTAACAGGTTATTGAAACAAGAACTTCCCTTAGAGAACTCATGCTGAGTCTTCCACAATAGCTTTTGTTCATCAGTGTGCCTACTAATTTCTTTAATAATGGTTTCCATAAACTTACCTGGTATTGACAGGAGACTGACTGGCATGTAATTTTCCGGATCTCCTCTGGAACCCTTTTTGAAGATGGGGGTGACCTTAGCTACCTTCCAGTCCCCGGGAATGAAGGTAGATTTTAATGAAAGATTACATATTTTTGTCAGGAGATCTACAAATTCATGTTTGAGTTCTTTCAAAACAATCTGAGCTGCTGCTGCTGCTCCAGTGGGCTTTGTTGAAAGATATCAATATAAACTGCCATTATAAATCTTCCCAGACCATCTTTTTTTGCAATCCCACAAAAGTTCCTGCCATCTACTCTTTAATTTAAGCAATAACAAATGGGGGAGGGGGTAGAGGAAATAAAAGGACTAATCAGCTCTGCTTCAGTAATTATCCTGACAGCTCCTGTTTCTTTACAATTCCATGTAGTTGCTGTGAGCTCCCCTCTGATGCAATGCAAAAATAATCTCTAGGGAAATGAGCCTGTGGAATGGGTGTGTGGAGGGGGAATGACAACTGCCATTCCTGCCATGGTGTTGTGAGGGAGGAACATCAAAGGACAGCTTCCCTCCAGAGTTGCAATCTCGGAAAAAAACTAACTTTTGCCAAAGCTAAGTTATAGGCCAAGCCAAATGGTAAAGCTTTTCACCTCTCCCCCTCCCCCTCCAAGCATCTCTTCTCCTTTGGAACGCTAATTACAAAGCAAGGAGCTGAGTTCTGAATGGTGGAACTGAGTGGAAGTTGGAGGTTCAGTCCCTTTTCCCTTTCCTGCAGGGAACAACATAACCTGAGTCTGCGTGGAGCCTGCAATTTGCAATGTATGATCAGACTCAGATTCTTATTGGGCCCCTGACTTGTTTGAGGTCCACTTTGAACACTCCTGGTCCCAGAGTCTCTTCTTAGATATGTTTAATTTGGGCCAGCATTACAGTGCAATATTATTGGAATATGTCTTTATTGCAATACACAGGAGTAACTTCAAAAATCAAAGAGTGATCTTGGACTGGTCTGTCCAGGTTCCCAGGTGCTTACCAGAGATGGTTATGTCAGCCTTTCAGGTTGGATAAAAATCTGTGCATACATCATCAGTCCCTTAACTATTGTGTCAAGTTTCAAAAAGTGCATAGATTTGCAGAGGACCAGTAGGACTGAGGTTTCTTAACTCTGTATGTTTATTTTGTTACATTTTTGCTGTGAAGAAGAGGCATGTTATCTCTGCAGACACAATTTCACACTTTTGAGAACTGCAAAACCAAGCATCTGTGATAATATCTTCTAGATAGAAAGACTGTCCAAAATAATCTTACAGAAAACTCTTAAGTGCCAAGTTTCAAGAAGTTCAGTGAATATAAGATTGTTGGGGTGGAATAGGTCTGGATAAGGAGGAGATGTTAAGAACTAAGTGTGAGGAGGGAGGGGCAAGCAGTACAAATGAAAGTGAGACTTTTTGAGCAGAATACGCAAGAAATCTTGAGATTATGAGTGTATCTTCATGGAAACGTAAGCAAATACAAGAATGCATATGCTATATAAAGTTATTGTTTTGGTTAAATAAAGCAATTTAAATGGTTATTGTTAATGATTATTTTTATCCTTACAATAAAGTATGGCAGAAGTGTTGTCCAAATATGAATGATTAACGTATTAAACTGGAGATGGTCCACCTTGCCTGCTCCAGAGGGTACTGTGTTATGCTCTAGAGGCTATGTGCCTAGCTAACACAGAACACTGGTCACTGACCAGGTATGTTTGGGCCTCACCTCACAGAAACTGCAGCATGTGAACTAATACATCAAATGACACCAAATGAGCCCCACCTTACACCAGATGAGCACCACTCTTTCATTACTAGTCATAGCTCTTCAAGGCCTCATGCATTTGGGGTTGGGATTTGTTCCCACCCCTCATTACGATACATTTCAGACTAGACTTGATTTGTATAAACTCACTAGGCAATTAAAACTTAAAGATTTTTTTCGTAATGAGATCAACACCACTCTATCTGAGGTACCTTTCAGGATTAGGTCCACTTTCACTCCTGCTCATTTTGATTCCTCAATCTCTGTGTTTAAAAGTTAGTTATCCATGAGATTGGGCGGGTGGAAAGACAGTTTAAATCTAGATGGTGTAACTTTTCAAATAGGGACAAACAAGGTTTACAGTCCCTAATTGATAATGAAGCAATCACAATTAAACCTGCTGATAAAGGTGGGAGTATTGTTGTACTTAATACTTCTGATTATCTTCAAGTGATATATCGTCAATTGAGTGATGACACTTATTGGATTTTGACCCTACTGATAAAGTTAAAAGGTTGATTCAAATTGTTGTGGTTGAAGCAAACAACATGGGGCATATTACTGACCAACTTAAACAATGGCTTTGTAACCAATTTCCACGCACTCTGGTTTTTTATATACTCCCCAAAATCCACAGGGCTGGTCATCCCCCTTCCGGGAGACCTATTGTTTCTACTTCTGCTTCCCTTTTAGAACCTATTAGTCAGTATGTGGGCTTTTTTCTAAAACCTTTTGTGTCATTGTCACCTACTTACATTAAGGATACCACTGATTTTATTGCCAAAATAGAAGGTTTTCAAGTAACAGAAAATGCAATGTTGGTGTCTCTTGATGTCAATGCCTTACATACTAATATTTCTCATGATGAGGTGAGACTTGTGTTGGAAAACATCTTAGACTCT
Organism: Heteronotia binoei; assembly: GCF_032191835.1. Classification (NCBI taxonomy): domain Eukaryota; kingdom Metazoa; phylum Chordata; class Lepidosauria; order Squamata; family Gekkonidae; genus Heteronotia; species Heteronotia binoei. The sequence goes on along the minus strand of NC_083228.1, from coordinate 69,376,751 downwards.
AGAAAGGAATGCCTTCCTCCTACTCATTTTCTACTTGAGCTAATAGACATAATTTTTGAGCATAATTTTTTTTATTTGAGAATTCATTTTATGTACAAGTCAAAGGGGTTTCCATGGGGAGCCCCTTTTCTCCCAGTGTTTCCTGTTTGTTTATGGATTATTTAGAGAAAGAATTTTATTGTAATGTGTTGGTTAATCCATTTTTTTCTTCTGTAATATGGTTTCGGTGTTATATAGATGATGTCATGGCCATTTCGGAGCCTCCGGCAGCCTGCCACATCACGGCGTGGCTGCTGGGAAGATTTTGCCCCTCTCGGCAAAAAGAGCGGGCGAAGCAGGGCGCTGGGCTCAGCATGCCTGCTGAAGCCACCGCTCCCTCCTGAGGCAGTCCTCCTGCAGTGCTTGGTTTTGAAGGAGTGTGCTGTCACGCTCCTGGCTGGTACTGTAGGGGATTAGGCCAGTGGAGGCCGTTTTCGGTCGGTAGCTCTGTAGTGTCGGGAACTTCGTCGATTGCATCGTGGGACCTGTTTCTGGCTGGATTTTTTTCCTTCTTCCCTGCTGTGGTCCAGGTTTTCATACCTTTTGGGCATATAAAGCTGGTGTTGCCTGGTGTTTGCTTTCTTGTGCATGCCTTCAGGGAGGACGAGAAGGGCGGGAGAGGCTGCCTCGTGCTGTGGGCATTAATTCCCAATGCCTCCCCTTTTTTGAATGGTTGAGCCTCTCTTTCAGGGCTGTGATCTTTGTGGCCTTTTTAAGGGTGGCTGAGGTGGCAGTCAAAGAGGGTGAGGTGCGGCCATTTTGGAGGCACTGGGGTGGTTGTTCTTGCCTTGGGTGCTTGGCGGCCATTTTAAGTGGGTTCTTCTTCCTCACTTTTGGTTCTGGTGGCCATCTTAAGAGGTAGTGAGGTGGCGGCCATTTTAGGTGGGTTTCCCCCCCCCCTTTTAGTTCTGTTAAGCTGAATTGAGTGGTTTTTAAGGCGTTTGGGTGCATCTGCCTCTGGCACAGAGTAGTAAGCTGCTTTACAGCGGTCATACGCTTTTACTGTTGTATCATGCCGTGATTCTCTCAGGGTAGCGAGCATGTTGGGGCGTAAGGGTGGTGGAAAATCAAAGGGGAAACAGCCTGCACATAAGGCTCCTAAGCTGCTCCAGAAGCGTCCTCCACCCTCCTCGTCTTCTGATGAGGAGGGGGAGGATGATGTGAACACGGTCATTTTTCAGAGGCTGCAGGCCCTGGAAAGGGCATCTGGGTTTCCACCTTCTCAGATGCCAAGGAAGGGGCGGGTTACTAAGCGGGTTTTGCAGGCAGATATACTGACCCGTTTGTCTATTTTGGAGGGCAGGTCTGCTGCAACTGCTACTGGAGGAGCTGTTGGGCTTGTTGGCTTGAATGCTGGAGCGGGCCCGTTGTCTGATGTGGTTGGTGCTGGGTCAGCATTGGTGCCTGCTATACCTCCTGGTAAGTTGTGGGATGGTGCTTTGCCTTATACTGGGCCTGTGTGGCCCTGGGGGCTTGGGGATCTGCCGCTCCTAATGGGGCTGGTGCTATGTCAGGTAGTTTAGGGACTCCTTCCACTTCGGGTGTAGGGCAACAGAATAATTGGATGTGGCAGCAGCATCAGTTTGGCCCATTTGGTAATTGGCCTGGGGCGGGGCAGCAGGGGGCAGCAACGGCTTTGTTGGGTGGATGGGGTTTCCCATCTCCTTACAGGACAGTCCCCTTTGGCGCTATGCCTTTTGGTGAGGTCACCTTACCTTTGGGCGATCACCTGCTGCCTGCCACAAGAGACAAAATTCTAAAAGGGGAATATATTGACATATTGTCCCTTTTTTTTAGAGAATTAGAAAAGAAGGACAAGGAGGAACTTGATGATAAAGAAAAGAAGCTTAAGAAGGGGAAGATAGAATGGACCTGGGCCAATTGGCTTCCAGGGTTTTTTATATATGCGGGAGTGATAGCGCGTGCGCAGCCCTGGCTGGCTGCTGCGTTGATCCAATACATGGACATCATATGCAAAGGGTATACAATGTTCAGCGGCCTGGCCTGGATTCAATACGACCAGGAATTTAGGATGAGGGCTGCTTTGTACCCTTCACTCCCTTGGGATTGGATTCATCAGCAGTTGTGGCTGCAGGTGATATCACCTGCTCGGCCCAATCTGGGGGACCGATCTGACAGTGGTCACCTTGTATCTAAGGGTCTCTCTTTTCCTTCCAGTTTGTCATCATCCTCCCACAGTTCTGCGGGGCAGGCGGTTCAACCCCGCTTGCTTTGCTGGGAGTTTGGGTCGCAGGGGACGTGCAGTCATAAAGCTTGCCAGTTCAAGCATGAATGCCCCCTGTGTGCTGGCCCACACTCATTTAATGGCTGTCCAAGGGTTCGGCCACGCAAGGGTCAGAAAAGACAGGGTGGGGGTCCTTCCCAAACTGGAAAAGGGCCCCAGCCCGATAAAGGTGGGACCGCTTGAGCATTGGCTTAGTAGGTACCCACATAGGGCCAACAGTTTATATTTGTTGAACGGTTTTACATTAGGTTTTAGAATTCCTTTTCAGGGTTCTAGGGTACCAACTTGGTCTCGGAACCTCAGTTCAGTTAAGGGTTTAGAGCACATAGTTGAGGCTAAGATTGCCAAGGAGCTGGTGGAGGGCAGGATTTTGGGCCCATTTGCTAGTCCTCCAGTGGTTAATCTTAGGGTTTCCCCGTTGGGGGTGGTGCCAAAGAAGGCACCTGGTGAATTTTGTTTGATTCACCACCTTTCTTACCCCAGGGGTTCCTCTGTTAATGATGGCATACCTGAGAAGCTATGCTCTGTTAGGTACACCATATTTGATCATGCCGTGGGCATCATTCGACACTGTGGTCAGGGGGCTGAGTTGGCTAAATGCGATATCAAATCTGCATTTTGCCTTCTCCCTGTCCACCCGGATGATTTTGAGCTTTTGGGTTTCTCTTTTGCAGGGCAATTTTACATGGACAGGGCCTTGCCTATGGGCTGCTCTGCATCGTGTGCTGCTTTCGAGTGTTTCAGCACTTTTCTTGAATGAGCTGTGCGCGAGAAAGTGGCTTTACAGGATGTCGTTCATTATTTGGATGACTACTGTTTGTGGGCCGTGCGGGTTATGGATGCTGTGCTCAGTTATTATCCGGCTTTATTGAGTTGGCTGCTGAGTTGGGTGTGCCTTTGGCTGAGGAAAAAACTGAGGGCCCAGCCCATTGTCTTGTGTTTTTGGGGATCAAGCTGGATACTTTAGAGCAGTCATCCAGGATTCCATGCCAGAAGCTGGAGGACTTGAAGGGAAGGATTAGTTCTTTCCTTCTCAAAAAGAAGGTTACGCTTCTTGAGCTGCAGCAGTTGGTTGGGCATCTTAACTTTGCCTGCAGAGTGGTTGCCCCGGGTAGGGCTTTTCTTCTCAGGTTCTGTGACGCTATGGCGGGTCTTCACTTGCCCCAGCACAGCACCAGGGTTACTAGAAGCATGAGGGAGGACCTGCGGGTCTGGCAGGAATTTCTGGAATCCTTTAATGGGATTTCTTTTTGGAGAGAGGACATGAGGCTTGAGGCGGAGCTTCAGGTCATGTCCGATGCTGCTGGGTCATTAGGTTTTGGGGTTTACTTCCGTGGACACTGGTGCATGGAGGTGTGGCCTGAGTCATGGGTGCAAGCTGGTTTGAGCCGGGATCTCACGTTTTTGGAATTTTTTCCCATTTTGGTTGCGGTTTGGCTGTGGGGGAGCGATATGGCCGATCACACTGTTCATTTTTGGTGCAACAACATGGCTGTTGTTCATGTTATTAATTCCCTTTCATCCAAATCACAGTGGGTTATGAGGTTGGTGAGGGCCTTCACTCTGTGTTGCCTGCAGCTTAACATTTTGTTTTTGGCCAAGCATGTTCCTGGGGTGAATAACGGGGTGGCTGATGCTCTCTCTCGTAAACAGTTGGAGATGTTTCATCAGCTGGCCTCTGACGCCGATCTGGAAGCGGCACCAATGCCTCAGGAGCTATGGCTGATTGGAGAGCCAAGGCCTGCAGAGCGATAGGCCTAGCCATTGCGCCTAGCACCAGGAAGTCTTACGAACGTGCTGTACGGCAGTTTGAAGACTTTAGGGCCGAGGTAGGGTATCGCATTGTTTGGCCCCTTCTGGTAGAGCATTTGCTCCATTATTGTGTTTCCTTAAGAGGTAAGGGATTGGCCGTGTGATCAATTAGGGGACGCATGTCTGCGCTGGCCTTCGCTAGCAAGGCGTTAGGGTACAAGGAGGAAACAGCAGATTTTTGTATTCGAAAGATGCTGGAAGGGTGGTCCAGAGAGGTTGGGCCTAGGCTTGATACTAAAACCCCTATGTCTCCTGAGATTCTTAGGGGTTTGAAGGGGGCATGGAGTGCTGTCTGTGCGTCTCATTTTGAGGCTGTTTTGTTTCACGCAGCCTCTTTAGTGGACTTTTTTGGGGCGCTTAGGATTAGTGAATTGGTGGCAAGCCCCAGAAATGATGTTTCTGGCAGGGCCTTGTCCCTAGGGAATATTAAATTTCAAGGGGTAAGGTGGCTCTTACCATCCGCCGATCTAAGACAGATCAACAGGGCTTTGGGACTGTGGTGGAGTTGGGTCTGTGTTTGATGGCTGAGCTTTGCCCAGTTTCTGCATTGGCCGATTATTTGGCCGTGCAGGGAGGCTGGGAAGGGTTGTTGTTTTGTCATTTTGGAGGCAGCCCTCTGACAAAACATCAGTTTTGGGCAGTGATGTCTAGGGCCTTAGCTTTATTGGGGTTGTCTGGAGTGAGGTTTGGTACTCACTCCTTCAGAATTGGAGCAGCCTCTACGGCCGCAGCCTTGGGTTATTCTGCTTCGTCCATTCAGCGCCTTGGCCGTTGGCGGTCTCAGGCTTTTAAAGGTTATATTTGCCCTTTGCTCCAATCTTAGTTTTGTTATAGGGAGCTGGGGAAGGTTAAGGTTTGTGTTTTATAACTTGTCTGTTTCTCCTTTTAGATGCTGTTGTTCCTGGCCGGAGGAGCCGAGTTCTCATCTGCGGGCACAGTTATGTGTTATGGGCGGCACATCAAGCTCGGAGAACTGGTGTTGGCTCTCAGCTGGGGCTCAGCAAATATGTTACGGTCAAATGGCGTGGGCGCCGGGGTCTTCAGTGGCCCGGATTGCTACCGCTTTTATTTCATGGGTGTGCGGGCCCTCCTCCTCAGGTTTTAATTATTCACCTGGGAGGGAATGATCTCGGGCTGATTAAAGGCAAGGCTTTGATCTTGCAAGCTCAGGAGGATTTCAAGTGCATTAGGAAGAGATGGCCCGGTACCATTATAGTTTGGTCGGCTATGATTCCGCGCTTGGTGTGGCGCTGTGCTTGGAATCCAGCTGGGATTGAGAGGGCTCATTACAGAGCGAATAAGAAGATTCCCAAGGTGTTGGAGGGTGGTTTGGGCCATTATTTGCCCCATACGGATATTTCTATAGAATATCCTGATCTCTACAGAGGGGATGGGGTGCATCTCTCGGAAAAGGGTAATATGCTTTTCCTAAGGGATCTGCGGCGAGGGCTTGTGTTGGCCTTGGGCCTTTCGGTGGTAGAGACTTGGCCTTAGTTGTGGCAGGTTTTGCTGGGTTTATGGCGCCATGTGGCCTGGGGAGGACCGGTTAGCCTCCTCCTTTTGGGGAGTTAGGGGTCTGGCAGGATCAACCTTTGGGTATTGGTGACCTGAGGTGTGGGAATGCAGACTGTCCTGGAGACTCAATTGGATGGGTGCCTTTCGCTGAGACTCACGTCTGGTGTATGGGCCCTCCAGTGTGAGCCTCCCTGCTGGGCCTGCCTGACGGGAGCTGTGATACACAGCTCCGGCTGGGGGGCCGGGTCTCTCGCCCGCTAAAAAGGCAGGGGAGTGGTCTGAGGAGACCCCTGGCCCTGACCTGGTCGCAGTTTGGGTTGGCCTTGCCGTTGATGTGTAATTAATAAAGTGGCCCATAGTTTCACCAATGTATTTGTGTCCGCCTCTTTATTATGCCTTAGAGGGGCAATTTCTGATGCTGATAAAGTGGGTCCACGGATAGATTGGATGAATGGTATCCATCCATCTATCCAGTTTAGTTACAAGGCTGATAATCAATCTATGGCCTTTTTGGACACTGTAGTTTTTAAACTACAGGACAATACCTTAGCTGTTAGACCGTATTGGAAATCTATTGATAAATCTCTTCCATTAAAATATGATAGTTGTCATCTTACCCATTTGAAAAAGAGCTTGCCCGTTTCACAGCTCATAAGGGCTAAACATAATTCTACAAACAGGGAAGACTATGAGACGGAGAAAACCCATATCTATACCCAGTTTGTTTCATGTGGATATCCCAAACATATACTTAACTCAGCTTGTAAGCGGGTTAATAACATGTCTAGAAGTACTATGTTTTCTAAACAAAATGGTAATGTAGAAAAGACAGGGATAGTAAAAAAACAGGCTGACGTGCTTTTCAATTTTCCCCTTTAGCCTATTCTATCCAAAATGTGCTTAAAAATTTTTGGTTTTTAGTGAGACACCTTCCTGGGTGCGATAACTTTCCCAAAATAGGTTATAGGAGAACTAGAAATTTGTCAGATTCTCTGATTCGATCTGATTTTAAGAAAACGTCAGTGGTTAAAGGGATTGGAGGACATCATAAATGCAGGGTTTGCTCTGCGGATTTGAAAGACTTTAAACAGCCTACTTCAGGCTTCAAGGTCACTTTGCATGATACCACCACTTGTTCAACTAAAGCTTGTGTTTATATTATTTTGTGTCCTTGTTTAAAAAAGTATTGTGGCAGTACAAGACGCGCTGTCAGGACACACTTCTTGTAACACATCTTGTGTCAAAATTTTAATTTCTGAGGCTCCTCTTACTGAGCATTTTTGCCAGCTTGCTCATGATCCTAATGATTTGAGGTTTTTTGTCTTGGAAAAATTTCCTCCACGACTTCAGGGTAAAGTGAATCTCTACAAATGGTTGCTCAGGCAGGAAATGCGTTGGATTTTCAAATTGAACTCCTTAACACCCAATGGATTGAACAATGATTGTGATCTTTTGTGTTTTTTGTAGAACTGATTTTTGGGGGGAGGGGGGTTGGGCTCCCTCTTGGGTATCCTGCCCCCCCCCCCAGGGAAAGTGTATGCGCAATACATAGCCTCTCCTTTCCCGGTGTAGTGAACGCCGCGTGGTCACTGTCTGGCTATGCCTGGCAGATGGTCACTGCAATGGCCTCTCCTGCATTACTGCATCCATGGCAACACCTTCCCGCTGGTCCCCCCCGTTTCTCACAGAGTTTGCCATGTCATGGTGTGACCGAATGTCCGGCCGTATAACCGGATGGGCAGGCTGGACTCACCAACCTCGCCAGCCAAGAGAAGGAAAACTCTAACATCAAACCCGGGCAAATAGAGCTCGTTAATGTAACACCTACCACCTGGAGGACTCGCTGCCGGCATCCCGGCTTACTGGGCCATGGCAGATGACGCCAAGGTGAAAGGGTGGAGCCAGTACCACACACACTGTGCTTCACCTAAAAATTCCTCTGCGCAGGCCTGAAGGGCATATCCACATTCACAACCCACAACACACCAAGTCCTGCAGCGATGGGCAAGGGGCGAAACGGCAGGTGGAAGATGCCACTGGAAGCCGCAGTCCCGATCCTGCATGTAGGCAGTTCAGGGTATTGGTTGCCTGATGCTGACCCGGAGATGAAAGCATTTTTCGGCAGCACCCTGAATGACCAAGCAGCCTTATCTAGGGACAGCAATGCTTCCTCCACACGGAGAGGGGCCTAGAAAAGGTGGCCTAAACAAAGCTCGTCTCCCCCCCCCACAGTTGGCTAGCCACGGTCAATGGGCATCCTTACTTGCAGTCAATAAATAACAACAAAGAAAAGGCATGCACCTGCCTCACAAAGTGTGTAAAGACTAAAGCTTGAGTGTTGGAACATCAGAACCATGCTTGACACAGTAGACAGTGGTCGCCCTGAATGACGTTCTGCTCTAGTTGCCCACGAACTTTTCAGGTTGAATATTGACATAGCAGCTCTCAGTGAGGTCCGTTTCCCTGAGAAAGGTAGTCTTCAAGAACACGGTGCTGGCTATACCCTCTACTGGTCGGGTAAGTCAAAGGCTGAGAGCCGCCTTTCTGGCATTGGCTTCATGGTCAGGAACTCCATTGCCTCCAAACTCGAAAACCTGCCAACAGGTCACTCAGATCGCATCATGTCCATGCGCCTCCCACTTCCAAACAAGCAGCATGCAACACTCTTCAGTGTGTATGCCCCAACCCTTCAAGCAGATCCTGCAGAAAAGAACAAGTTCTATGCTGATCTACGCAACCTCGTACGGAAGACCCCTACAGAGGACAAGGTGATCATCCTTGGCGACTTCAATGCCAGAGTAGGTAAAGACTCGGAAGCCTGGAAAGGAGTACTTGGCAAACACGGCATTGGCAACTGCAATGACAACGGGTGCCTCCTGCTAGAATTCTGCACGGAGCACCAGCTCACCATCACCAACACTATCTTTCAGCAGAAGAACAGCCTGAAGACAACCTGGATGCACCCACAGTCCAAGCACTGGCACCTTATCGACTACATTCTGGTGTGCCAGAGAGACCTTCGAGATGTCTTACACACCCGAGTAATGCCCAGTGCAGAATGTCATATGGATCATCGTCTTGTATGCTGCAATCTCCGTCTTCACTTTAAACCCACACCCAGGAGAGGAGGTATCCCTCGGAGGAAGCTTCAGGTTGGCAGCCTTCAGTCAGCCGAAGTTAAAGCTGCCTTCCAGGCAAAACTCCAATCAAGAATTGAGGACCCCAGTTGCCCCACAGACCCTTCTCCAGAAGCACTCTGGGAACACCTAAAAACGACCATCCTGTTGATCTCTGAAGAAGTCCTCGGGTTCTCCACAAGGAAGAACAAGGACTGCTTTGACGAGAACAATCAAGAGATCCAAGAATTACTACCGAAAAAGAGATCTGCCTACCAAGCACATCTTGCTCAGCCCTCCTGTCCCGGGAAAAAAGCAATCTTTCACGCTGCATGTAGCAACCTCCAGCGCAAGCTTCGAGACATTCAGAACGAGTGGTGGACCAAGCTTGCAGAGAGAACCCAGCTGTGTGCAGACACTGGTGATTTAAGAGGGTTCTATGAAGGCCTGAAGGCAGTATATGGCCCATCATATCAGGCTCAGAGTCCCTTGCGTAGTGCAGACGGCCAAGTGCTCCTCACAGACAAGGCATCCATACTGAACCGCTGGTCAGAGTATTTTCAGGTTCTCTTCAGTGCCAACCGCGTAGTTCAAGATTCAGCAATCCACCTCACCCCACTTCAACCAGTGAAAACAGAGTTGGATGAGATCCCCACCCTAGAAGAGACTGTTAAAGCCATCAAGCAACTGAAAAGTGGCAAGGCAGCGGGAGTTGATGGAATCCCACCAGAGATCTGGAAGCATGGGGGCACAGTACTACATAGCACACTTCACAAAGTATTTGTCACCTGCTGGGAACAAGGCAAACTACCACAGGACTTTCGCGATGCAATCATCATCACTCTACACAAGAAAAAAGGGGAAAAGTCAGACTGCTCCAACTACCGAGGGATAACCCTGCTCTCCATCGCAGGCAAAATCCTTGCCAGAATGCTCCTGAACAGACTGGTGCCCACCATTGCAAAAGAACTCCTCCCAGAGAGCCAGTGAGGCTTCAGAGCTAACAGGAGCACCACCGACATGGTATTTGTTCTCAGGCAGCTCCAAGAGAAATGCAGGGAACAGAACAAGGGTGTATATGTGACTTTTGTCGACCTTACCAAAGCTTTTGATACCGTTAGCCGGAAAGGCCTGTGGCAAATCTTGGAACGTTTAGGATGTCCCCCAAGGTTCCTCAGCATGATCATCCAGCTACATGAAGACCAGCGAGGCCAAGTCAGACACTGCAACGACCTCTCGGAGCCCTTCCCAATAGGCACAGGTGTAAAGCAAGGCTGCGTTCTCACGCCAGCTCTCTTTACGATCTTCTTTAGCATGATGCTTCAAAGAGCTGCAGTAGATCTAGATGATGATGATGGTGTCTACATCTTCTATTGCACCGATGGCAGCCTGTTCAACCTGAGGTGACTAAAGGCTCACTCCAAGACAATGGAAAAACTTATCCGAGAGCTACTATTTGCTGATGATGCTGCACTCGTCTCCCACTCGGTATCAGCTCTGCAGCATATGACGTCCTGCTTTGCAGAGGCTGCCAAGCTATTCGGCCTAGAAATTAGTCTGAAGAAGACAGAAGTTCTCCACCAGCCTGCACCCCAGGAAGATTATCACCCTCCCTGCATCACTGTGGGTGAATCAGTTCTGAAGACAGTCCAGCAGTTCAGCTACCTAGGGTGCATCATCTCCTCTGATGCCAAGATCGACAAGGAGATTGACAACAGGCTGGCAAAGGCAAACCGTGCATTTGGCCAACTGCACAAAAGAGTGTGGAGCAACAAGCATCTGAAAAAAGGCACAAAGATCAATGTTTACAAAGCGGTTGTGAGGACAACCCTCATATACAGCTCGGAATCGTGGGTTTTATACCATCATCACCTGCGACTCCTTGAGCGCTTTCATCGGCGCTGCCTTCGCACCATCCTCAACATCCACTGGAGTGACTTTGTGACCAACACTGAAGTCCTCAAGAGGGTGGAGGTTACAAGCATCGAGGCACTGCTGTTGAAGACGCAGCTGCGCTGGGCAGGGCATATTTCTAGGATGGAAAACCACTGCCTTCCCAAGATTGCTCTGTATGGCGAACTTTCCACCGGCCATCGAAATAGAAGGGCACCAAAGAAGAGGTACAAGGACTCCTTGAAGAAATCCCTTGGCACCTGTCGCATCAACCATCACCAGTGGTCTGACCTAGCCTCAGATCACAAAGCATGGAGGCACACCATCCACCAGGCTGTCTCTTCCTTTGAGAACGCACGCATAGCTGGTCTTGAGGACAAAAGGAGATTAAGGAAGAATCGCACTGCTACAGCACCAATCCCAAATCAGACTTTTCCCTGCAGCCACTGTGGCGGGATCTGCCGGTCCCGCTTTGGTCTTGTCAGCCACCAGCGAGCCTGCAGCAGACGTGGACTACTGCACCCTTCTTAAATCTTCGTTTGCGAAGTCAAGCCGAGAGAGAGAGAACTGATTTTTAATGGCAATGATTTTTATAGCTGCAATTGTATGTAAGTTCTATTGTGGATCTCTGTGGATATTATGTCTGATATTTTCTGATTTAAAGAGTTAAACATGTACTGTAACTTTAAGGATTTAGGTAATGTTTGACACCTGTTCATACATATTTTGTGAGGTGTGGCCGGGTGGTGCTGTTTTAATTTAGCAGAAAATAAGTTTAGCTATTACTTTGTATGAATGATTCAGGATTATTGAAGGTTCGTATGTATACTTCTTTGTTATATTCTTTCTATTTTATATTCTAGCTTGTTGGTGATGCTTTAATATTATTTCTTGTGCAGCTTGTTAAAGCCTCAGGTAAAACAGGGCTATATGCTCTTCCCTGTCACTCAATTGCACTCTGCTGCTCATGTGAAACAGCAGTGAGCCGCTTTTCACTTATACACCTTCCCGGCTTAAAGAATTGCGAAGTTGCGCTGTGTCGCCATAGCGGAATAACGCTGTGAATTCTTCTATACACACCTTCTTGGCTGAAAGGATTACTATCTTCTTGGAATTGTACTTCATGGCTTTTCAAGGCTTTCCCCAGACTTCTACTAATAAGAAAGGAACTTTCATTTGAAAGATAAGACTTTGTCTTCAGGGGTTCACTTTTTTTTATGTTTTTGTAATAATGTATTACAAGTATTGTCTCTTTTTCAATAAGTTATTTATATAAAGTTTTCCATAAATAAGGTTGGTTGTTCGTGGATGCCTTTGGGCTTTGTTCCTGCTTCGCTTTTCCATGTTGCTCTTTGGGTTACTCTAATCTCCAGGTGGTGGATGAAGATCTCCCAAGATTACAATTTATCTTCTGGTGACTGAGATCAGTTTACCTAGAGGAATTGACCACTGTGGAAGGCGGACTCTATGGAATTATACCCTGTTGAAGACCTTCCCCTTCCCAAAATCCACCTTCCTCAGGCTTCACCCCCAAGCTTCCAGGTATTTCCCCACTCAGAGCTGGCAACCCTGGAGACCTGAGGTCTCCACAGTCTGCCATGGAAGCTGACTAGGTGATCTTGAGCCCATTACTCTCTCTTTCTCACTCTCTCAGCCTAACCTACTTCATATGGTCATTGTGAAGATGAAATGGGGAAGTGGAGAACAATGTTGGAAGTTCCTTTTCTCTATTGGGAAGGAAAACAGGGTATAAATATTGAATCTCACTAAGAATTAACCGGCAATGTCAGGGAGTGAATCTGGGACATTCTGCATGTATTCTTACCAGTATTCTCCCACAAAGATACATTTCTGGCATTGATTATCCTGCCTGTAAGCTCCTCAGTTTCCTTACAAATTCATATGGTTGATGTGAGCTCCCCCTCCTACACGATAACAGTCTGTAGGGAAAGGAGCTTGTGGAAAAGGTGTGCAAAGGTGTGGATGGGGAGTGACAACTGCCATTCATGCCATGGCAATGTGAAGTGAGAACATCAAAGGGCAGTCAATAAAGCAGAGGCCTCCTGAAATGAGCTCAGTCCTACTTGTTGCTCAGTCAGTTGTCCAGACTAGGTGGCCTGTATTACCCCTTCCTACTCTGTGATGCTATGATTATGTTAAAATATGGAGGTGGGCCTTTGGGGACTTTTGGAGCCCTTAGAAATGGTAGCCCTTTCTTTTCTCTTTAGATCTGAAGGATTATATAACTGGAAATGATGTCATAGCATTGTGGTGATACTCTAGGCATTTCTTAAATCTCTATGGTTTTCATCATGATAATTTTGGAAATTCCCATCACATCAGCAGAACCCCATGAGCTGCAATGCAAGCCTGTAATGCACTCTTTATGGGACTACCCTTGAAGACGGTTTAGAAACTTTAGATGCTACTGCTGACTGGTGCCTCATTGAGAGAGTATGCCAGTTCTAAGACCCTGCAGAGGATATTTCCTTTTGGGCACTGTTCAAAATGCTTATTATTACCTTTAAATAGGTTGGAACCTGGGCACTTAAGGGACTATTTTCATTCATATGTACCTGACCATCAATTAATATTGTTTTCTGAGATCCAACCATCATAACCTGAGTGCCTGATGCTAAGATTCATTTTAGTGCTAGTATGCCAGTGTATGTACACTTGTGCATAAAGGAAGAGTGATAGATGCTCATAATGGTAGATAGATGGGTAGGTAATTTGTCCTGCAAACTGTATCTAATAGCATGATCAATCCACCAGATGATAAAAGTCTTGTGTTTAAGTGCCATTTCACATGGCTGCTATACTACTTAACTACATTCTACCTTATTAGCTGAGAGAGAAATTCGAGTCTTCCTGTATCTAACTCATTTTTAATGAGTTTAATGTCTTAGCATCACCTGAAACTTACATACTTTCACTTGCCGTGATGGTTTGCATTTATCTAGATACTGGCAAGTGTTAGAAGAGTGATTTCTATGTGCTGTTAGCAACAGTGTGAGAGTTTCTTTCTTTTCACACAGGACCCAAAGCTAGCTGATTAGGCTGGATCTCTGTGACATTCTTTATTATTGTACTGTCTTAGAACTGATATTATTAAAAAGGGTTCTACTCAGGAATTTTTTTCTGAAAAAAGAAGTGTTGAAACTCTCAAGAGGGAAATGAAAGAGAAGCACATGTGTGCCCCTCATGAACTTTTAAACATTTTTAGAGAACTTTGTTTTCACAAAGAGGTTCTGGAACTCCGTTCCACCATATTTCCCCAGGAAAAAAGCCATGGTTCTACTCATGTAACAAGACACTTCCAGCACCCAAAGAGCAAATTTAGTCTGTCATAAGTCAATTTATGCATGTTAACTTCATGTTCCTTTTTTGATAGCAAGAAATTTCAGATTTTATGTTTGGTGTACCCTTTGCAAGTGCACATGGAGGACAAACCTTTGGGGGACTTCACCTCTCTGGGAGGCACAGCCGCTTTCTAGCACTGGGCTGGAAGGGGTCAAGGAGGCATGTACTCAAGACAGAAGCAGGAACAGAAAGTTGAGATATGGAAGGGGAAGATGCTTCCCCTCTCTACCCTCTGAATCACTGCTGTCAGAGGTGTCTCAGGGCAGTGATGAAAACTCTTTTGTCTCAGTGGAAAACTCCAGGAACCAATCAGAAGGAGGGGGCTTTTATATCTCTGGTGATACCCTGCCAGAGCTGGCCTCTATTGGCCCAGCAGGATGGGTTTGGTGCCTGAGAATCAGGGGCCTGTGGCATGGGAGGAGAGAAGTATTCTTCTTCTGCACATGATAGGCACCCTTCATGACCACTTTCATCCTGATGGCACTTGGAGGCGGTCTCACACTCAGGAAGGGTGGACAGGTATAAACTTGAGAGACTATTTTGGGGGTCGGTAATTGGGATGTAATCTGGCTTCTATACTGAGAGATGGTAGAGGAACAGGCAGCAGGGTGAACTTGTTTGTGTGTTTGGTGTTTGTAGCTTGCATCTATATACTCCTGAAGCTGCATCTGACATTCCCCCAAAAGCACTTTCCCGGGGCACCTTCTTTGGGGGTCTGTAACTTCAGCTTCCCAAATCCAGTCTGCACACAACTTGGAAGACATGTAGGGGAATATCCCTGGGAGGGCCATTGTGAGTTTGATGTCTCTAGCTTACACTGGGTCTGTTCTATACACTCTTGAAGCTGTGCCTGATATTTCCCTAGAAGTACTTTTCTGGGGGCACCATTTTTGGGGGGCTATAGCGTTAACCCCCCCAAGTCCAATCTGCACATAACTTGGAGAGCATGTAGGGGAGCATCCTGGGCAGGACCACTGTGAGTGATGCTTCTAGCTTGCACAAGGTCCATACTATACATTCCTGATGATGTGCCTGACATTCGCCTAAAAACATTTTCCTGGGGGCACCTTCTTTGGGGGACCCTAACTCAGATCCCCTAAGTCCAATCCTCACCAAACATGGTGGGCAGGTAGAGGGCTGGGCAGTCAGCTGGGGATTCTCTGTGAGTCTCTAGCATGCTGAGGGGCATTATGCCCCATCATGAAGATCACAAACTGGTTCAGTATGTATGAGGCCATTTTAGTTTAGTTTGGTTCATAGCTCAGTTTGTGAGCCTAGTACACACCATGAACCAAACCAGATTTTCCTGGGTCATACCCATCCCCAGAAATTTCTTGTGATGGAGAAATAAGCATTATTCTTATCTATTAAATGCTGATTAGGCTGCTAGCACACAATCATACCTTACACATATGTTGGAAATGCATGGACCCAGAATTCAGAGGACAGGTATAGCAGTGACTACCAGCCATGGTGACTAGGGAGCCTTCATGGTCAGAGACAGCAGCTCTCTGAATACCAGTGTCAGAAGACAATACCAGGGGAAGGCCTTGGCCTCTATGCCCTGTTTGTTGGCCCTCCAAGGTAACTATTTTGGGTTCTGTGTGAAACAGGATGCTGAACTACATAGAGTGGTCTGATCTAGCAAGGATCTCTTTCTAGTATTATGGTCAAACTTTCATTGATATTGATGAAAAATATATTTTGAGGCTTTTTTATGCTCCACCCACTCAGGGCTGAATCAGAAACAGTTGTCTCTTCTTACATTATGGGCAATTATTTAGCAATTTATTCTTAATTCTAATGTGTTGCAAAGTTAAAAACAGGCAGAAAAATGAAGCTGTCAAGCACAACCAACAACAAAAAGTCTTCAGATGAGTACAGTCATTCCTTATGCTATCGGTCTCCTTCAGATCTGAGTTTCTCCGCTTGACTTTTTTTTGTGTGCTACTCACCACATCAATCATCTATTCTTCAATGGAGGAGACACAGATGGATGGGTGTCCACTTGCAACTAGTTTACAAAAGATGCAGCATGCATTTCTTAATCACCCTTAATGTGGTTTAGTTGGCCTATACTACTTTTCTAGAGATTAATGAAACTCTAACAGAAGTTATGCTTCTTTTCCTGGAGAACTTTGGAAATTTGCAACAGAAGTAGCAATAGATGAAGAACAATTCTGAAATCTATGATAGTTTCCCTACTTCTTACAAAGGAGAAATCTGTTTTGCCGCTCAAATTTGGAATGAAGAGTCAGACACAATAAATTGGATGAATTAAGGGCCACTTTATTGAATTTTACTCAAAAATCGGCAAGGGCTAAACAGCACAAGCGGCCTGGTCAGGGCCAGGGGTCTCAATAGATACCTCCCCTGCCATTTAATGGGAAAGCAACCAAGCCCCTGGCCAGAGCTGCACACCACAGCTCCAACCAGTCCAGCTCAGTAAGCAGGCAAAACCTGGAAAGTCCACTCACGAACCAGGCAACTCAATGAAAGGAACCTTCCAGGTAAGCCCCAAAAGATGGTCTGCATTCTCCCACCCCGGGCCAGCAAAGCCAAAGGTTCATCCTGACAGACCCCTGACCCCACAAAGGGGGGATGCTTTCTGGCCCTAAGAGCCCCGTGGCGCAGAGTAGTAAAGCTGCAGTACTGCAGTCCTAAGCTCTGCTCACAACCTGAGTTCAATCCCCAGCAGGAGCTGGGTTTTCAGGTAGCCAGCTTGTGGTTGACTTAGCATTCCATCCTTCCAAGGTCAGTAAAATGAGTACCCAGCTTGCTGGGGGAAAGCGTAGATGACTGGGGAAGGCAATGGCAAACCACCTCGTAAAAAGTCTGCCATGAAAATGTTGTGAAAGCAATGTCACCCTAGAGTCGGAATCGACTGGTGCTGGCACAGGGGACCTTTCCTTTTTTCCTATCTGGCCCTCCCCTAGCTGCATAAGCTCATTAACCACAAAACCTGCCACCACTAAGGCCAAGCCTCTGCTTAGGCTTAGCACCTAACGGGAGGCCCAAGTCCACCCGCAGCCCTTGCCAAAGGTCTCTCAAGAAGAGACCATTACCCTCATCCGAAAGATAAACACCATCACCCCTATAGAGGTGGGCACAACTAATATGAATGTCTGGATGAGGCAAATAGTAGCCCAAACTGTCATCCAAGGCTTTTTGAATTCTTGTATTAGCCTTGTGACGGGCCCTGTTAATGCCCACAGGATCCCAAACACCACGCCAAAAAAGGTGAGGGATCATGGCCGACCAAATTATAATGGTCGCAGGCCATTTTTAATAGCCTAAGATCCTCCTCTGCCTGAAGGGCCAAAGCTGTGCCCTCCATCAGCTCAAGATCATTACCTCCCAGATGTATAACTAAGACCTGGGGTGGAGGGCCAACATTCCCCTGGAATAACAATGGCATCAGGCCAGGCCAATGAAGACCATGGCACCCACGCCACTCAATTGTAACCCATTGACTGAGCCCCAGCTGAGAGCCGACTGAAGTTCTCCAAGCCTGACGTGCAGCCCAAAACACATAACTGTGTCCACAGATGAGAACTCGGCTCCTCTGGCCAGGAACAACGGCACCTAAAAGAAAAAAACAATCAACTATAAAGACAATACTCCATGTTAAACTGCACAAAGTTAGGGATTGAGCATGGGGTGAACATATGATTTATAGGATGCTGAGCACCATTGGCCCAGATGCTGAATAGAAGATGCAGGGTAACCCAAGGCGGTGGCTGTAGAGGCCGCTCCAATTCTAAAGAAGTGGGTACCAAACCGCACCCCAGACAACTCAAGCTTAGCTAAAGCCCGAGAAGTCACAGTCCAAAATTGATGCTTTGTTAACAGTGACAATACAAAAGGTGACATTACAAAAATCCCTTCCTAAAACCGTGTACTGCCAAATAGTCAGCTAAAGCATAAACAGGACACAACTCTTGCTCAGAGCATGTGCCCAGCTCCAACACTATTCCCTTTTGACCCTGGTCTGTCTTAGAGAGTTGTATGGTGATAACTGCCTTACCCTCCACCAACCTCAAGTCCCACAGCAACAAGGCGCTATCAGAAACATCATTTCTGGAGCACGCTACTAACTCACTGACTCTAAAGGCACCAAAAAATGCCACCAGAAAAGCGGCATGAAACAGCATGGATTCAAAATAGGATGTACACACTGTGTTCCAAACCCCCTTCAAGCCCATAAGTATCGAAGGGGAAATAGTGTCAGTATTAAGTGTCAGTATCCTAGTGTCAGTATTAAGTGTCAGTATCCTAGTGTCAGCCTCTCTAGCCGAGCCCTCCAGCATCTTCCACAGATGAAAGTCTGCAGTTTCCTCCCTATACCCCAATGCCTTACTAGCAAAAGCCAGAGCAGATAGGCATCCTCGAATAGATTGCACAGCCAATCCCTTACCTTTTAGAGTAACACAGTAGTGGAGCAACTGCTCCACCGGGAGGGGCCAAAAAACAGGTTGCTTACCTGTAACTGATGATCTTCAAGTGGTCTTCTGTGCAGTCACACACATGAGTCTTGCCGCTGGCAACGGATCCGTACCTTGGAGTCTCTAATAGCTCACCTAGAGCATTTTTTGGCGCGCTTTCCACTTGCTCTGGGGAGCAGGCATCGACGACTGCGCATGCCTGGAGCGAGCGGGAGGTGCCATTCCCACTCAGTTTCTTCCAGCCGCTACTGACAGTCTACAGAGGAACAAGAAACCAAGGCAGAAAAAGCCAGCAGAGGGGAAGGTTGAGTGGGCGTGTGTGACTGCACAGACGACCACTCGAAGATCATCAGTTACAGGTAAGCAACCTGTTTATCTTCTTCGTGGTCTCTGTGTAGTCCCACACATGGGTGACTAGCCAGCTGAAATGCATAGGAAGGTGGGTGCTGGCAAGAAAAAACATTTTATTAGTCACAATATACCCAAAAATCACAACAAAAGAATGCACTCACCAGTGAATTCAATGGAAGATGGATCTGAGGACCACTTGGCCAAAGGAGGCGTCCTGTCTGGCATGAACGTCCAAGGCATAATGCGAGACGAACGTGGATGGTGAGGACCATGATGCAGCAGCACAGATGTCCTCTAGAGAGATGCCTTGCAGGAAGGCCGAGGAGGCCGAGACTACTCTGGTCAAATGAGCCTTAAGGCCTTCAGGTAAAGGCTGCTTAGCAACTTTGTAGCACAGCCGGATTGCGCTGGATACCCATTTGGAGAGTCTCTGGGTAGAAATTTTACATCCTCTATGAGGATTCCCGTAGGCCACAAACAAGTTAGGGTCCTTACAAAACGGTTGTGTACGAGAGAGGTAAAAGGACAAGGCTCTTCTGACATTGAGGGTGTGTAGAGCTCTTTGTCCCAAATTTTTAGGGTTAGGGAAGAACGTAGGTAACGAAGTAGAAGTTGAGAGATGAAACTTTGATACAACTTTGGGTAGAAAAGTGGGGTCCACTCTCAGGACTACTTTATTGTTATGAAATACTGTATAAGGTGGGTCTATCGGCGCATGTGTGTGCAGAGGGAGAAATAGAGAACTGTACAAGAGTAAATTCTGGAAAGAAGGTGAGCCACACACCAGCACCTAGTATCAAAACAGTGTATTTACAATATATATATGGTGTAACTAGTGCGGCGATAATCATAGATCTGAGCGACAAAGTGCTCTGCCAGCATCCAACTCTTGAGTGAGAGAACTACAGGTTGGCATTGCAATCCTAATATATACAAGTCAGCCAATCACGGCAGTCCATATACTTGCTGACTTCAGCAGGTACTTTCCCTTAGTCATAGTCCAGGCAGAACCGGCTTGCTGACAAGGTTACTCTGACCTGACCTGTCAGATAGATCCACCTGCTTCTTTGTTGCTCCTGTCATGCTGTGGAAGGAGGACTCAATACACCGACACACCTCCTAGTCCGACGTACATAGCATACCCAGGAATTTTACAACCTTACAATGTTCATTCACATTCAGACATTTTGTAAACACGTCAGCAGCATTTTCATCTGATTTGCACTTTGCCAATTTTACCAGATTGTTGGTCATTGCCTCCTTTACATTCTGGTATCTAATGAGTATGTGCTTACTCCTCCCTTTGGCAGCCTGGTTTTCTGCCAGCTCTTTAGCTGCAGAGTTATCACTATACACTGTGACCGGCAGGCTGACAGGTACATTAAGATCTCTCATTAGTTGCACTACCCATTCTATGTTCAGTACACAATCATTTAGTGCCCCGTACTCTGCTTCGCAAGTGCTGCATGCCACCAACGTTTGCTTTGTGGCTTTCCATAGCAGCAATGCGTTCCCTAGGAATACTCCTATTCCAGTGGTTGACCTGGCTTTGGGCCCATCGCCCCACCTTGCATCGGCATAGGCATAAACTTCTGGTCTCTCCCCCACCCTGAGGGACAGCTTTTGCTCTGCTGTTCCGCTGAGATAGCGAAGCACCCTCTTGGCTGCCACCCAGTCCTTGTGGCGGGGCTCCGCATTTTTCTGGTGTACAGCATAACTGATATCTGGTCTGGACCAGCACGCTAGATGTAACAAAGATCCGATTAAAGATTGATACAGCTGTACGTTTGGGAATAACTCATCCTCGAGCTCTTTGCTGTACCCCGTTGCCATAGGGGTTTGTACACTTTTAGCCCCTTCCATGCCATGCTGGACCAGCAATGATTTCACCTTATTGCTCTGGCATAGTTCAAAGTACCTGTCTGCATCTCTCGTTATCTCCACCCCTAGATAGTAGCTTACTGGGTCGAAATGTTTTATGGTGAAGAGTTTGCTAGCTGTCTCTAGGAACCACTGCAATTGCTGGTCAGTGTCCACTAGTACAATCAAGTCATCCACGAAGACAAGGACGACTATCCTAGACCCTCCTACCACCCTGCTAAACATGCAGGGGTTGGCTAGATGCTGTTTAAAGCCCTCTTTCACCAGTGCTGCATGTAAGCATTTGTACCAGGCGTGCCCAGCCTGCTTTAGGCCGTACAAAGCTTTATTCAGCTTCAATACTTCATTCCCTTCCCCAAACCAAGGGATTTGTTCCATGAATAGGTCTTGGTCCAATGGGGAGTTTAAATAAGCTGTTTCAAAATCAATATGATGAGCTTGTTGCCCTGAGCACCCAGCCTTACACAATGCTGCTCTCAAAGTTTCTGCTTTCAGTGTTGGGGCATAAACTTGCTCATAGTCAAACCCTTTCCTTTGGGAAAATCCCCTGGCCACCAGCCTAGCCTTCTGCTGCACAGCTCCATCAGCGTTTTTCTTGACCCTATAGGTCCATCGGCAAGATATGACATTCCTGTCGGCTGGCCTTGGCACCTTTGAAAATACTTGGTTTTTCAACAAGGAGTTATATTCCTTTTCCATTGCTGTAAACCAAGCCTGCCTTTCTTTGCTCTCCAGCTTCATCACCTCCTGATATGACTCAGGCTCAGGCACACTAACCAGATTTATTTCTGGAAACCCATATAGTGCAGGAGGAATGCCTTTCGTTGCTCTGGAGGACACCCGTGGCCCCTCACTTGTACTGGGCTCACTCGTTACCACCTCCTGAGCTGGAGATTCTGGCTCAAGTTTTATCTCCCGTTGCTCTGCCTCAGAGCTGCTGTCTGAGCACGGCAGCAAAACAGTTTCATTTTGAGAGCCGTGCAGCTTTGCCCAGCTGCTCTGTTCATTAAAATTTGCTGAACGGCTGTAGGTAATTTTCACCCTCTTATCACAAAACCGATAAGATTTTGTTCCTGGCTCGTAGCCCAGGAAAATCAGGCAATTCGCCCGGTCACCTCCCTTTTTTCTGTGCTTTAAAGGAATATTAACCCATGCCCGGGTACCAAACACCTTTAGAAACTTTAAATTAGGCAGTTTTTCATACAACCTTCGATATGGTATGTCATTTGTAGCTCTAGTCCATACCTTGTTACATGTATAAGCTGCAGATTGCATAGCTTCAGCCCAATACGTAAATGGTAGACTAGCATCTTCCAACATGGCATACATATACCCCCGAAGGATGGCAGGCACCATGCCTCTCTGCCAGACCGTTCTCCTCGGGAGTAGCAGGGTTAGCTAGACTCTGAGCAATCCCTCTGCTTTCTAGCCAGTTTTTAAAGTTATTTGAGGTGAACTCTCCCCCACGGTCTGACTGAACAGCCTTGATTTTTAAGTCTAGCTGCCTTTCCACAGCCTTTGCCCACTGTGTAAAGCATTTAAACACATCAGACTTATGTTGCATCGAGAACACCCAAGAGAACCTTGAGTGGTCGTCGGTCACAACTAAGCAAAACCGGTTCCCCGAATGGCTCCTGGGGAAAGGCCCCAGGACATCTAGGTGAAGCAGTTCTAGAGCCTGCTTTGTCTCCCTAGAGCTTTGATTTGCAACAGCACAAGCCTTGCTTTTTGTCTTCTTGCAGACCTGGCAGTCTAAAAAGCATTTACATGGCTTGACTTTTAGGTCTGGCATCATTTGCAGGGTTTTCTTTAGGGCATGAAAGCCACAGTGCCCCAGCCTGCGGTGAATCAAATGAATACACCTGTCATGCTCTGGCACGTTTGTGACCTGAGCGGCATTGACAGACGCACTTCTCAGCACATATACATTTTCAACCCTGATGCCAGTAACCAGCAACTTTCCCCCACCTCCAAGAATTTTACAACATTGCTTAGTGAACAGTACCTCAAAGCCTTCATCATTTAAAGCACTGACACTGAATAAGTTCGATCTCAGAGTGGGAACACACAGTACATTTTTCAGCTCACAGCTTAATGAGGGAAAGTCAACACCTCCCACACACTGCATAGCAGCCGACGACCCATCAGCTAGCCGCACGTGGGAGAGATTGGAGCTTTTAATGTCTCGCATCAGACTCCTCTCATTGCAGAGATGACTCGTCGCTCCGGAGTCTAATATCCACTGCGACCTGGCACTCGCTGCTGATGACATAACCAGCCGTGCCTGCTCTTCACTGCTGCTCGTGGAAACCTGACTCCTCTGCCCCTGACGACGTCGCCTCCCAGCTTCAGGACAGGCACACAAGAGGTGAGATGCAGATCCACATCTATAGCAGTGCCTCACAGCCAACACTCTCGGCTCTATCTCAGGCTTTGGCTGCTTGCCAGCAGCACGAACCGGCTCCTCTCTGGACACTTTCCCAGACGCTCCTGCAGACACACGCTCACCAGCCGACACTCCTGGATGGATAACAGCTGCCACTCGCTCCTGGTAGTCATAAAGATGGGCACACACATACTCCATTGTTAGTGCAGCCACGTCCACCGTCTCCAACAAGGTAATGAGTGGAGAGAACTCCGGCGGGAGGGATGATAATAGTATATAGACCCTGTCATCATCAGCAATCACCTTCCCCCGGGTCTCTAGCTCAACAAAACAGTCAGTCAAGTTCTTAATGTGCTGCCTTACGCACCCTCCAGCCGGCATCAGCGTACGGAACATCTTACGCGTCAAGGCCATTAGGGAGCCTGCAGTAGTTCTAACATACACACCACTGAGTGCATCCCACGCAGCCTTCGCAGAGTTCTTGCCTCTCATATAGATAAGCTGGTCATCCCCGACAGCCAGCACTATGTTTGCAAGTGCTTTTTCAGCCAACACAGTCTCAGCTGGAGATAATACAGCAGGGGGGTTACTCACGAATAGCCATTGACCCTCACGCCTCAGGAAATGCTCCATTCTCAAGCTCCATACAGCGTCGTTGGCAGACGTAAGCTTCTCCACGGCCACGGCAAGCTGTTGCTGAGCCATCTCACCGACTCCTCGCTCTCAGATAGAGTTAGCTGGAAATCCTCGTCTTTGTCCTCCACGGCTTCTCTCGCCTCCGGCTCCACCACAACGTCCGGACAGCTCTCAACACTACTCTGCGCAGCGGAAGCATGCTGGGCCCATAACCCTATCAGCGCGTGTGTGTGCAGACGGAGGAATAGAGAACTGTACAAGAGTAAACTCCGGAAAGAAGGTGAGCCACACACCAGCACCTAGTATCAAAACAGTGTATTTACAATATATATATGGTGTAACTAGTGCGGTGATAATCATAGATCTGAGCGACAAAGTGCTCCGCCAGCATCCAACTCTCGAGTGAGAGAACTACAGGTTGGCATTGCAATCCTAATATATACAAGTCAGCCAATCATGGCAGTCCATATACTTGCTGACTTCAGCAGGTACTTTCCCTTAGTCATAGTCCAGCCAGAACCGGCTTGCTAACAAGGTTACTCTGATCTGACCTGTCAGATAGATCCACTTGCTTCTTTGTTGCTCCTGTCATGCTGTGGAAGGAGGACTCAATACACCGACAGGGTCAGAGCGGAAGGCACCCAAGTCACTGGCCCACTTGCCGGAAGTGAGAGCGACCAACAGGGCAGTCTTCCAGGAGAGAAGGTTAAGGGCCACAGTAGCCAAGGGTTCAAACGGAGGTTTCATAAGTTGTGAAAGAACTAAGGACAAACTCAAAACAGGAACAAATGGTTTGATGGAAGGGTGCAGGTGCAACATGCCCTTGAGAAAGGATTTGGACAGTCTATGGGAGAACACAGTCTGACCATCGACAGATTCATGGAAAGCGGAGATGGCTGAAAGGTGAACCTTCAAAGACGAATAGCTGAGACCTGACTCCTGCAGAGACAGGAGGTATTCCAAGATCGAAGGAAGAGGTACAGACAGGGTTAAGATGATGGGAGGAAGCAAATGCACAGAAACGCTTCCACTTGCACTGGTATGAACACCTAGTAGACGGCTTTCTGGCATTCAGAATGACCTCGGCTACTTTTGGTGGTAGGGATGTGGCCAAATTCTCCAAGCCGTAAGACGCAGAATTTGAGGGTTGTGGTGCCAGATCTGGCCGTGTCCCTGAGTGAGGAGATCCTCTGCCAAGGGAAGGTGGCGATAAGTGTGGTAAGACATTTGGAGGAGTCTCGTGAACCATGGTTGTCATGGCCACCATGGTGCTGTCAATATGCAGTCTGTACCATCCCGAGCAATCTTGAGCAGAGATCGGGTAATCAGAAGAGTTGGCGGAAAAAGGTAGTGAAGGGAGCTTTTCCAGATGTGAAGGAAAGCATAGAAGAGGGGGCATTGGGAGTTTTCCCTCGTAGCAAACACGTCTATCCTGGGAGTCCCGAAACAAGCAAAGATCCAATGTAAGTAGCAAGGATTGAGGGACCATTCGTGGTCGTCTATTCGAATTCTACTGAGAGAATCGGCCAAGACATTCTCTATCCCTGGAAGGTGGATGGCAGTCAGGTAAATGTTGTGTTGAATGCACCATTCCCAAAGAAGGATGGCTATGCGGCACAGATGAACAGATCTGGTACCGCCCTGTTTGTTGATATAGAAGACTGTGGCCATATTGTCGGTTGTGATCTGGACATGTTGATTGGTTACAGAGAGAAGGAACGATAGAAGAGCCCTGTGAACAGCTATGAGTTCTAGGCAGTTTATGTGCATAGCCCTCTCTGGCGGAGTCCACAGACCCCTGACAGTCTTGTCCCCTAAGTGGGCTCCTCATTCCCACTTGGAGGCATCTGTGGTCACAATGATAGATGGAGGAGGAAAAACAAAGGGCATTCCACAGAGAAAATTGTCTGCTACTGTTCACCAGGTGAGGGAGAGACGGAGCCTCCGAGGCACGTGAAGAACAATGTTTTGTGGTTGTATGTGCAGATGGTAGGCATGGACGAACCAAAGCTGGAGGTGCCGCATGCGCAGTCTTGCGAATCACAGAACGGAGGTTGTCGCAGCCATAAGGCCTAGAAGACGTTGAATGGTGATTACTGTTTGCGTTGGGGTATGCAGCACCTCCTGAGCCAGGGACATAATGGTGCAGACATGATCCTCGGGGAGGAAAACTAGATAAGGGGATGTGCAGAGACGAGCACCTATGAACTGTAGGTCCTGAGTTGGCTTGAGGTGGGACTTGGTAGTATTCACACACAGGCCCAGGGAGGCAAGAAGAGAAAGTGTTGTTTTGAGATTCTTCACCAATTGATGTGCTGTAGGAGCGGTGAGAAGCCAGTCGTCTATGTACGGGAACACTGGGATGTTGCGAAGACGCAGAGCAGCTGCCACTACTGCCATACATAGTAAGTACCAGGATGCCTGCATTGTTGATAAGGACAGTACTTACTATGGCCCCGCTATTATGCGAGCTAATTAGAGAAAGCTAGGAATACTTTTGGCACTATTGAACCTGGGAAATTGTACAACACTTATAAGAATGGTCCCTGGAAGAAGGCTCTGAGATCTGAAATGGCTTGCAAAGCGGACCGGTTCTCCGTTGAACCACCTGCTTTTAACACTGGACTGAATGTTATTTAGTGACTTTCAGCCACCTAAGGACAGTAGGAGCACTGAGTAACATATGAGGTTTTAACTTGGTGATTTGTACTGATATTATTCGTTTTGTATTTTGATACTTAGTATTCACAACAAGTTAAAATTGCATTTTACACTGAGAGTTTTTTCTTTCTGTTGTGGTATAATGAAGACACAGCAATAGCATGATGATCAAACTTTTTTACGACAACCAGAACCCCAATGACAGCCCCGATTGCCCAGGAACGCTACCATTGAAACCAAGCCTGCCGTCTTATCAGTGACCCGATCTTTGCTGAGATGCCGGAAGGCCAGAAGGCAAAGGAAACTGACACGAGGGAAGAGCAAGCCTAAAGCACTCCTGCGCAGCCTTATCGGCTGCCTGATCACCCCCGATATTGCCTACACACCGAAAGGTAGAAGCAGAGGGAAACTGACACGGCCAGAGCAGCAAAAAAGATGCTCCTGTCCAGCCCTATCAGACACCCGACCTCCGCTGAAACACAACTGACATAATCTAAGCAGGAGCAAGCTAAAAGTGCTCCTGCCCAGCCCAATTGTGCGACAGAGACTGGCACAGGCAAGGAGAGCACGCTGCTGTCACAGCCAGCTCTGCCCCCAAGCCTGAGTCCAGCGGGCTTCCTCCTTCTCTATTAAAGGGTGGCAAATGTGTTCCTCCGACCTCACAGTGAGGCTGCAAGCCGGTTGAGACAAAATCTTGTCACTCACAGAAGGTACCTTATTTGCCCATTTTCCCATTTTTTCTGCTTACTGAGGTAAAATAAGTGTTAGGTGCAGACATCATGAGCAAGAACTTCCCACTGAACATAAAAACAGTCTAAACATAACAATCTTTGTTTCAGTTTGTTAATTCCAAAGTAATCAAATAACAAAGCAGAGTCTCACTACAGCCAAATACATTCCTATATTCAATCCAGCAGTGTTCAAGTTTCTCTTCTGCAGTGCCAAAGAAGTTGTGCTGTATCAAAAAGGTGATCACAGGGGACATTTATTGAGAACAAGTAATGATAGATTTTAAAAGATGCTCAACTTCTCAGAAGAATATTTTTTAAAATGTTCACTCATGGATTGGGAATTATGTGTAGGAGGTTTTTAATTAATTTCTACCCTGAAGTAAATTTTGTAGAACACACATGATAAATTTTGTATATTTGTGTATCTATTGCAGCACTGCTTTTACAAATTTCATAATCAAAGGTATATATATACTGATATTATTTTTCTAAACCCCAAAACTGCGGTTGGAGAGACCAGTGAAAAGTTATAAAAATATGTTGGTAGATTTCTCTCTCCATGTGAACCTGCACAGAAGCTCCAACAATTCCATCCACTTTTGGCTGAAATACACTGACAGAATCAGTAAAAACCACCCAAAACCATGCTCAGCATGGGATTCCAATTTTCTCCTGAAATCAAACATTTAAGGGTTAAGTAAGTTACTTAGCCCTTAAAACGTCAGATTTTCGGAGACTGTTGGATTGCTTCAGTCCTTCGGAGTACAGGAGCGCTTCCATCCATGCAGGGGTGGGCTGCCTTTCACCATAATTATTCCCATTCACTGTCATGATTCCTATAGAGTATAATGAAGAATGGAAAAACATCCAAATTTTCCCCCCATCAAGAGCAGATGTTTCAATGTGATATGAAATATACTTCTTACCCAACCCTAAACCTAACCCAACATTTAAACCAAACCAAACTAAGACTGGCAACGTAACCCTAACTGAAACCCTAACCCTAACCGTATGGGCTCATTCACTGTATTTATTCACATAGGTTATAATGGAGAATATAAATACATCCAAAATTTTCCCAAAGCAAAAGTAAACTTTTCAGTACTCATGAATCGACAGATTTTTGGAGGCAGATGAATTCCTTTGGTTGTTTGGAACACTGGAGGGCCTCCCTCCAGAGAGAGGTCCACTGCCTTTCCCAGGAGTACCAAAACCACGCTCAGCATGGGATTCCATTTTTTTTCCTGAATTAAAAAGTTTTTAGTGTTAAATAACCCTTCAGGGTTACTTATCCCTTAAAACATCAGATTTTTGGAGACCATTGGATTGAGTCGGTCGTTCAGAGTACAGGAGCACTTCCATCGACGCAGGGGTAGGCTGCCTTTCACTATAATAATTCCTATAGGGTATAATGGAGAATGGAAAAACTTACAAATTTTTCCCCATCAAGAGTATACATGTCAATGTCATATGAAATATACTTCTTACCCAACCCTAAACTTAACCCAACCTTTAAACCAAACCAAACTAAGACTCGTAACGTAACCCTAAACCTAACTGCATGGGCTTATTCATTGTAGTTATTCTCATAGGCTATAATGGAGGTAGAAATACAACCAAAATTTTCCCGAAACAAAAGTTTACTTTTCAGTACTCATAAATCGACATATTTTTGGAGACAGATGAATTCCTTTGGTCATTCGGAGCACTGGGGGGCCTCCCTCCAGGCAGAGGTGGGCTGCCTTTCCCAGCAGTGCCAAAACCATGCTCAGCATGGGATTCCAATTTTCTCCTGAAATCAAATGTTTTAAGGGTTAAATAACTCTTCAGGATTACTTAACCCTTAAAACGTCAGATTTTCAGAGGCTGTTGGATTGTGTCGGTTGTTCGGAGTACAGGAGCGCTTCCATCCACGCAGATGTGGGCTGCCTTTCACCATAATAATTCCCATTCACTGTCATGATTCCCACAGGGTATAATGGAGAATGGAAAAACATCCAAAATCCCCCCCCCCAACATCAAGAGTACACTTTTCAATGTGATATGAAATATACTTCTTACCCAACCCTAAAACTAACCTGACCTTTAAACCGAACCAAACTAAGACTCATAACGTAACCCTAACCCCAACCCTAACTGTATGGCCTCATTCACTGTATTTATTCGCTTAGGCTATAATGGAGAATAAAAATACATCAAAAATTTTCTCGAAGCAACTGTATACTTTCAGTACCCATAAATCAGCAGATTTTTGGAGACAGATGAATTCCTTTTGTCCTTCGGAGCACAGGAGGGCCTCCCTCCAGACAGAGATGGACTGCCTTTCCCAGATCAATAAAGCAGTTGGATTCTGTTCAACCCTAAATGAAGACCCTCAGCGATAATACCAGGCCTCATTTTGGACAGGAGCTCACAGGAGCAGAGCTCCAGAACCTCTAGATTTTATTGTGCTCTCCCCCTCCCCTCCAAAAATACTTTTTTCTGGGCTCCATTGCTCAAACCCTCTGTGAGAATTTTGCTGAACTCTAAGTTTTGACAAACTTTCTAATATTTTTCTCCACAAAAAATGGAAAATAAAACATATAAAGCAAACAGATGGAAATTTTCATCATGTCACTGTTGCCACACAGGAGAAAGTAATTCAAAAAGTATGATGGGAGTAAGGTTTTATCATGACTGCTATAATTGAAGAAGCATTTTAAGGTAGATGCTGAGCTGATAGAATTTAGTACACTTTCTGGTGATGTCAGGGGTGTGTGGCATATATAAATTAGTTGTGCTAATGAGCTTTGGCACCTCTTTTTTTACAAAATGACCATGGATAGTACTATCCTCACTAAAACCAAAAGAGAGGGACCATCAGAGGAAAAAAAATAGTATTTGTGAATGTATGAATAGATTAATATGATGGGGGAAATGTGGCTAGTTGACTGACATCTCCTATTGGCTGTCTGGGTTTTGCTTTATTCTTCTACTGTATTTTTAGGATTCTAATTTTTGTAAGCCACTTGGAGTCCTGTGTACCAAAAAAGTGGGATAGGGGTGAATATTTTAGACAGACAGATAGAACAAAGCTGGAAAACATCCACCTATAAAAGGTCAACAGCATGGACTTTCTGTCTGATTAATGTTTATTTGTCTAGCACTTCGTATCTTACTACGAAGCTTCTCAGGCAAAGTTAAAAGATTCCTACACAAACAAAAGATTCACTTTGAAAGTTTAAAAAAAAACCCAGCCCCTTCTATAATCAAGGTAGTATCAGCTGATGGCATCACACCCATTGGTTAAACTAGCCATTTTTAATATAAAAGTTCTAAAATTAACTTTTCTCCCCATAGCAATATTTGATGGCAAAAGTAATATCCGTGTGCAGTATTAAGTGATTCTTATGAAAGAAGCTGTATAAATCTGACAGAGCATAATAATTATGCTGTCAGAAAACACACAATTCCATTTTCACAGAACTGTCTAGATCACTGGGTTTCGGTTTCAGTGACTATTCTTCAGGGTAGTAAGATTTATTTGCTCTCTAATTACTCTGTGGAAAGTATTGTTATTGAAAACAATTCAGAGGGTTAACCAATATACAGGCTTTCTTTCTTTTTCCTAAGTGGGAACTTGAGAACTGATTCAATATAGCTACCAAACTATCATATGATAGAACACTATCTGAACTTCATGTAATAACTTCTTAAAATAAACTATAGGCCTTGTGAAAAATAACTATCATTGACACCTACCTCCAGCTTCCCTCAACATGCTGTTGGCTGTTAATCCCTTCTGTTGTTTCCTCAACACTACGGGCTTTGTAGGTTAGGAAAAGAAAAGAAAACTTGAATCTCCCACAGGGTAAATAGTGACTAGAGCAAAATGCCTCTTCCCAATTTGGTTGGGAAATTACAATGATTATAATACAAATACTTTGATATTTCTTGTACTCCTTCTTGAAAATCTCCAGTGGGTTCTTTTCCCTGTCTTTTTAATAATTTAATGGCATTTTAATGCGTTCCATTTGATGTAAAAACTCCTTTTTCTCCAACAGCACATTTTTAAAAGTCTTTTATTTGTGAATGATTCAGAAACAACTGTTTCAGGATTCCCCCCCCCCCCCATCTTCTGTGTGGAAGTGGAAGAGATAGTACATATTCCTGTGAGCTGCTGGAATATGGTTGACAGCATGTTCAATTTAAGTATACATCCTAAAATGAACATGTGGTATCAGTAGGAGTTTAAGCTATGCTAGAAATGGGAATAGATTTGTCAGCCAGCTCTGGTTGCTGAATTTCAAGTCCGGATTTTTACTTATGTATGCATCTGAATAAAAATGTAAGGACAAAGAATATTCAAAAAAGTTCTCAAGATACAAGAAAAAAATCACACACTTTGGTGCTTCTTAAGTATCACATTTGCTGTATGACAAGATATAGTTGAAAGCACAACTCAATTAAATTCCTAAAATTAAAAACTTTTCATGCCTTCCTGAGTAAACCAAAGACAGTTTTCCATGCAGTCTATTACTCAGTGATGAGAAAATGGAAGGAACAAATGTGAACAGGATTTCACAATGTCTGCAAAGAAGTGTTAGCAGGCAAACAGCCTGGACACGTGGCTTGCAAATGTGGAAGTTTGCTCATTGTTTTCCCATACAAATAATCAGTCTACAAGAGCAGAGTATCAATATATATAATTTTCAACATGGCCAAATTAGTTGATACTTATATCCATGAACAGAAAAGACTGATCTTTCTATGAAGCCTCCATATTTGCTGAAAAATGTGAAAAAAATATATCTCCCTAATAATAGAAACAGTGCTGTAGTTTTAAGAAATGAATGCTCACAATGGCTACAGCTAGGCAACCACAACATTATTGCCAGCCTTCAACACTTGGAGAGGAGAGGGGTCCATCCCAGGGCTGTTTGGTCTTTGGAGCAATTTGTCTGGGGTGGGAGTTATGGAAGTTTCTGATTATGATCCTCTTACAAAGTTTATCACAAAGCACAAAGCATGTTGCCTTCCACACGTCTCATCTCTGAGTACATTACACAGATCCAATTGTTTCCTCTATTTCAATGACTGAAATGGTTTGTTGGTGAGCATGGCCTAATGCTTAGTAAAAACATGTACCCAGTTGAGGCACAGAGGAACTTAGATATCCCTTTTATTTATTTATTTATTTATTAAAAGCATGTGTAAGTACCTTTCTTCCTTACAGAGCTCAAGGTAGTTTACAATATAGATATGCTATATGAGGTGGGACGCCCTCCCTTCTGCAGTTACAGAGGGTAGATACAGGACAATTCCCTATGAAGCTTGTATATGTCCTTGCTATAATGCTGGCATAGAATCATTAGTTCATGTCTTTTATGAATAAAAAGTGTATATATAGTAAACATAGAGAAACCCTCCTGCCGTCTATGATTGCTCCCCCTACCAGCAGACAAAAAATATACCAACTTAACTCCTGGAGAGCAAATATCCTGCAGTTACTCTTAAAATAGGAAAATTTGGTTGGTTTGCCTTTAGGATGAGAAAATTATTAGTAGCTTAAAATTCCAGAATGGTCTTAATGGCCATTTTCTGTATATTTCTCAATTTTAATAATGTCAGAATATTTTTATCATGTTTTTACAGAAAGTTCTTATGGATATGTATAGGTATTCTTTTTGCTCAGGATGCTGGCTTTTGCTGTAAATAAATATTTCTTCTTCTTCTTCTTCTCAACAAATAATATACATAAAACACATAAAACCCAAAATTTAGTTTCACAGTTTAGGACAGTTACTTAATCAAATGTAATTCTAAATAAAACCACTTCAACAGCTTCTTAAAAGATCAAAAGTGGAGTCTCTTCCATAATCAGGGGCTGCTGTTGAAAAGGTCTTCTTGTGTACTGCTTTGGCGGGGAGGGCGGGATATAAACCCAATAAATCAAATCAAAATGAGCTTTTTTGATTGATGGGACAGCCAGGGGGGCATCTCCCTGTGATCTTGATTCACTACTGTCCATGCATGCTTAGTGAGCCAGCTCTATAGCTTGATAACCAGTATTGGAGAGGCTTTACTTTATGATAGTTGAGCATAATAGCATACATATTGAAGTATCCTGTTGGTCTTAGCATCCTGACTTCCTTTTGGGTTTGAACTGGAAAATTAAACCCACAATAACAATGCAATTCCAAAATGGACCGAAATGAGTACTGTAGTGTCTGGGGATGTAAGCAAGAGTTTGGGCTATACATAGGAAGCCTATGGTCTGAATCTCATCATTCCCAAAATGTGCTCCTAAGCCATTCTCTTGTAGCCACCATCCCAATACAATACTCACCTGTAGGGATGTTGTAATTATACAAGATTAAAATATATGTGAAGTGATTTGAATGCTCTCAAACAGTATTTAAATGCCATGTTACTATTATGCTTCGTCCCTTTAGACAGCAATCTGATTTATTGTATCAACAATATATTAAACAATAGTTAAGCAGAAACAGGATATCAAATGTACCAACAAGATGCTATATTATTTTCCTTCTCTTAAACCACATTTCATCTAGTGTACATAAGCTACAGCTGCCAATTTCCCCACAAAAATATTACGTACAGGGAATAAACACATCGATCAAAATCAAATTTTGCTTTAAAGCCAATTTAATAAGCTGGTTCTCCCGAATTCACACTTTGTGGGGTTAAAAAGCATTTGTACTAATCTATTTCCTGCTGCGTAAATGTGCCTAAGCATAAGGCACACGCATCACATCAGCACTTACAAAAACCTGTCACATCAATCTCACCGAGCATCTGTGACTTGCAGCTGCTAATAACTTGATGGCACCATTCACCTTTTCTTGAATTGGATGGCTTCATTGCTGGATACCTCCGATCATGAAATTGCACCCAATTGTCTTTAAAAATAGCATGCTAGCAATTTGTACATCAACCTCCACACCATTTCTTGAGGCAAATGCCTCATCAGGCTACAAACTCATAAGCAGTTACAAAAATGGATCCTACTTAGCAGAAAGCAATTCCTGCTGAAGCAGTCAGTGGACAAACTATTCCTCTTATTATGGCATTCTATGCTACTTTTTTTGTGCTTTGTTATCTTACATAATAATCCTAAAAGGGAATAGTCACCCATCACTGCCTGAATGTTGCAGGAAATAAAACCTTCTTTCCTCTGATGATGCAGTACCTTTACTATCTCTGAAACAGTGACGTTAAACAGGGATATATCAGGAAGCTTTGCATTTTAAATGTAAACTTAACAGAGTCAAAGGGAGGTTTCTGTAATTACTACAATGTGTAATACCAGAGCTTTCTTTGTAGAAAAAGTCCAGCAGAAACTCATTAGCATATAAGACCACACCCCTAGTATTAGCATATTAGCTCATTAGCATATTAGGCCATACACATTAGCATATTAGGCCACACCAGATGGGATAATCAAGTGCAAGCGGAACTGGTGGTAGCTGGCTCTCAGACCCCACCTGCCACTCCTCCCTCCATGCAAAAGCTGCAGCTGCTCCACTAGACCTTTAAAGTCCTTCAGAAGACAATGCCCACCACGGAAGGAAGGAAGGAAGGAAGGAAGGAAGGAAGGAAGGAAGGAAGGAAGGAAGGAAGGAAGGAAGGAAGGAAGGAAGGAAGAAAGGAAGGAAGGAAGGAAGGAAGGAAGGAAGGAAGGAAATAGATGGGGGAGGGAGAGGCAGAAAGAAAGCAACTAACTTTAAATGTATTCTCCAAGCAACTAACTTTAAATGTATTCTCCAAGCTGCCAGCTGGCTTGGCTTGGAGAAGTGATTTAAAGAGAGAAATGCCTTCTCCAAGCCAGCCAATGGGATACTGGTGGCTTTGAGAGCCACATGATATCTGTGAAATAGCCACATAAGGCTCCCAAGCCACAGTTTGGCCACCCCTGGTCTAAAAGGTGCCTCTGGACTCAAAATTCATATTAGGCTAACTTCCACATAAGTCTTTTCACCTACTACATAACCTCCATCTGTTTTGGATTGAGTTTCACCTTATTGGCCTTGTCTAACCAGTTACAAAATCAGATACTTGTTCATAATATCCATAGCCTCATCCTAATTAGATGCAAAGGAGAAACAGATCTGGGTCTCGTCAGCATACAAATGATACATCATTCTAGACCAGGGGTGTCAAACTCATTTGTTAGGAGGGCCAGATCTGACATAAATGGGGCCGAGCCATGCATGTCCTAAAATGTAATGCCAGATAGAGGAGATATAGACTTTATAAAGGACACAGGCAAACACAATTAAAGATATTATTTTTAACTTAAAATACAAACATCCTTAAAACTTTTGCAATATTTTGTTTAGGAAAGGTAGGAGAATAGTGGGATTTTGCAATGCAGTTTTAAAAATAAAACAAGCAAAATCACAAGGACCAGAAAACTAAAATGACAAGTTGAAGTTGATACAAAACTACTTTTATTGTAAGCCACCCTGAGCCACTCGTGGGAAGGGCGGGATATAAATCCCGGAATAAATAAATAAATAGATAGATAGATACTTTCAGTGTACCAGATTCTTGAGAGTAATGCTGCAAATACATTGATACAATACTTTTAAGGCTTACTTCAAAAGGATTCCAAGATGTGGGGGCGAGGGATAGCTCTCACACATAAACTATCATAAATGTCTACGTTCTCATAGCGTTATCAGGACTCTGTCCTTGCGTTCTTATTTTGGTAGGACAATAAGCAGGATTTCAATTCTTCTAACCTGGCTGTAATTAGTTGTTGCTCAGTGGTAGAAAGGTCTTTGTAAGCAGCCAGGAGGTCACCCTCCAAGTCAGGCTGGCCCACAGGGTGCTCACCCAGGAGGCGAGGAGACTCAACAGGTTCCGTCCAATTAATTAGGTCATTTGGCAAAGCCTTGTTTGGTGGAGTGCTGTTTTCTTTGTTAGCAACAGCAGGCTTGGAGGTGCTTTTGATGGTAGTTTCCTTTTGCGCAGACCAAGAGGCTATGGACACTGATGGAAAGAGTGGAGCAACTGAAATGTTCTGGAAGACTCTTACAGGGAAAACACCTTTGGAGCAAAGGAAAGATTTCCTATTTAGGAGGAGCTGTGGAATTTTCGTGCTGCTGAAAGTTAGCAGGACCTTTAATGCCTGGTTGGTATTGTTCAACAGCTCTACTGATTCCAGATTAACCTGCTTGGTTGCTAAAAGTGACTTAAGATGCCTTGACACCAGAAATTTGGAGTTCCAGGATGGAGTCTGGCCCCTGAAGCTGCAAATTTTTAGGCATATTTTGCGTGGCTGTAATATCAGGTGCCACGCAGGATCTAGCCTTAAGTTGAAGGTGAAGCAGGCAGCAGTTTTCTGGGAGGGATGGGGCTGGAGGGAGGACACCAACGTACGAGGTCTCTCCCCATCTGCATTTATCCCTTGATTCTTGTGCAGGTAAGTTAGATGGTCCAACTTGGTATGCAGAGGCTAAATTGTTCCACATAAGCTCCAAAGTTCTTGCTACAAGGGAGCAAAAGTCAGCTAACAAGCAATTAGAGTCTTTTGTATTGTCAGTCACTCCGGAATTAATCTCAGGGAGGCTTGTAAAACATACCTTGTCCTTTGATTGATCAACACTATTACCATTGTTGATTGGTCTATTGGAGCCGACTACCTTTTCTATTGGTGAGGGCAGTTCATTAAGGTCATCATTATAAACATTAACATTATCATTATCAGCCAAAACCTCAAAACGGTTGCGAATTGGAACCTGGGTGGAATAAAAGTCTCCAATTTTTAATTGCTTGGGAAGTGGGAGTGAATCTTCTGTATCCCTTGGGCGTTTGGAGACCCCCATAATGGCTAGGGGTCTTTTAACAAAGTTCCTTGGCCCTGGATATAGCCTCAACGGCAGCACTGCACACAAAAATATGGAGACGAAAAAAGGCAGCTCCAAAAATAGCTCCCGACCGTGGCGGGCGCCTGGCCAGTGGGACCGGGAGCAAGTCGAGGCAGCTGCAGGATCGAGGGTGATTCCTCGTCGGCTGAAGAGGGGGGGAGGGGGACTGGAAGCCCCTCCCGGTCACCGCGAACACTCCACAAGTCATGGCTAGCACCATCGGCTCCGCCACTCAAAGCTCCACTCCTCACTCAGCTTCCCGCCACTCACAGCACCACTCCTCCCTGCTCGGCTCCCTGCTCGGGCCAGCGCCGCCTCTCCGCTGCCCGGCAGCCACTCACTCCAGTCCAAGGCTTGTCTCCATGCTGCCGGGCCGACTGAAGCAGTCATAGGTGTCTCTTTTCTGATTATTCTCTGTCTCGCTGACAGTAACGGTGGTCACCGCAGGCTACCCCAAAAAGCACCACTTTATTCCTTTTTCAGAGCAGAACAGCAGGGGTGTGGCGGCAATAAGGTTTTAGTCGGCAGGAGCCTGGCACCAACACTCCATGCCGGCTGCCATCTTGGAAGTGATATGTTCCTATGGCCCTAAGAGCTTTCAATGCAAAATCTAGCCCCCAACTCTTATATGGTGCCCTCATATGGATCAGTGCCTTTGATTACACCACTGAAGGCTTACAATCTTTCTTTTTGAGGAAAATACTGGGATTACCCAAC
This sequence comes from Heteronotia binoei, assembly GCF_032191835.1. Taxonomy (NCBI): domain Eukaryota; kingdom Metazoa; phylum Chordata; class Lepidosauria; order Squamata; family Gekkonidae; genus Heteronotia; species Heteronotia binoei. Next base: position 69,339,085 of record NC_083228.1, on the reverse strand, counting down.
TGTGTTCCTTATGCTGCAATTTGCATGGAAACTGGACTGTTGCTGCCGGAAACCCGCGCCTGGCTTCTGACCTTTAAGTTTTGGCTGCGCCTTTTATTTAACTCTGATCAGAATTCTTTCACCTTTTTGATGCTGATGGACCATCATGCATCAAAATGGTTGACCCTGATCCAAAAGAAAATCACATCCATAGGAATTTCCTTGGATGCATTTTATCTATCTTCTGCTTCTGCGGTATTCCAATCCATCAAACGTAGACTACTAGATATCCAGTTGCAACGTCTGACTGAGGCAGCTCGGAAATCTTGCTCCCCAAGTCACCTGGGTTTATCCCAGACTCCTGGGCTTCTAGCTCCCTATTTCCTCTTTTTAACTGATCCTCACCAAAGAAGAGCACTCATGCTGGCTAGATTCAATGCATTACCATTGGCTATCCTTTTCGGAAGATACCACAGAATCCCCCACAATCTTAGACGATGCCCTTGTAGCCAAGGAGTCATCGAAACGGTCCCTCATGTTCTTCCAGACTGCTCTTTCTATAGCAGTCCATGAGCAAGATACCTAGATGCACTGCTCTCCGACCATCAAGGCCTTTCTGACAATGCCAAGGTCTGCTTTTTACTCCACGGGAAACACAACTTTGTCACTACTCATGTTGCTTGCTTTTTACAGGTTGCGATCCAAATCAGAGAGGCTTTTACTCATGTATAGCCCACAGCTATTTTATGTCATTTAACTTTTGCTGGTTTTTTAAAGGTTTTATTATATTTTATAGTGTTACTGTTGGTTTTAGAGTATACTGTATTCTTACATTAATGCCAATAAAGGTCATCTCTCTCTCTCATGTCCTTGCTTTCCCCAGATGTGTCGCACTCCCTAACAGGAATGTATGGGAAGGTGCTGATTATTTCTTCTCAAGTTAGTTTCGTTTCTCTCTACTTCTACTTTGCAAGCAATAAAGCAGGAAGGGGGAGGGGAAAGAATAACAGAGCTAACAGACCTTGGTCCTCCAAGATACTTCAGAGACCAGTGTTTATGGAGGACCCTAAAACAATCAATTATCAATGGAATTTTACCATGCTTGATATACTGCCCCTCTTAACATCAGCGTTGGGGTTTTGGGGGGAATGCTTTATAAAACTTGTTTATCAAATCAGGGGCTAAAACATCATGTTCTGCTACCCATTCATTTTCGCTGGCCGGGAAATGTTTCCATTTGATCAAATAATACAACACTCCACATTTTACTTTAGCATCTAAAATTTCTTGTACTTCATGGTGACTCTGATTCCCAATCTGGACATGTTGTGGAGCTGGCGGTCGAGGGTGCCAAGGAGTACCACCCGGGTCTCTTCGCAAAAGCCTGCAATGAAAGACAGGGTGTATCTTACTAAACATCCTGGGCAACTCCAGTTCTACCATCACTGTATTGATTACCCTCTTGATCTTAAAAGGACCCAGATATCTATAAGCCAACTTCTTTGAAGGCTGGTTCAGTGGAAGGTTTTTTGTTGACACAAACACAGAATCCCCCACCTGGAAATCCCAAGCGGGCACATAGGATTTATCATACTGCTTTTTATAAGCTTCCTTGTCCAATTCCAGGTTCTCTTGGATCCCCTTCCAGCTGCCCTCCAATTTGCCCCACCATTGCTCGAAAGAGGTGGGGTCTCGGGTTCACTCTCCCCCTGGCAATAATGGGACAGGCTTGCCTTCATACCCATTTACAATCTGAAACGGCAAAGCTTTGGTTGAGCTATGCACACTATTGTTGTAACCATACTTGGCAAACGGCAAGAGGTCCACCCAATTAGACTGTTGGTGGTTCACATAACACCATAAATATTGTTCTAAAAGTGCGTTTTCTCGTTCCGTCTGTCCGTCCGTCTGTGGATGGTGAGCTGAGCTCAACCCCTGTTCTATACCCATCAGTTTGCAAAACTCCCACCAGAAGTTGACAACGAATTGTGGACCTCTGTCACTAATGATCTTATCAGGGAAGGAGTGGAGTTTCACAATATGGTGGAAAAACAAGTAAGAAGAAGAAGAAGAAGAACGGCAGATTTATACCCTGCCCTTCTCCCTGAATCAGAGACTCAGAGCGGCTTACAATCTCCCATATCTTCTCCCCCAACAACAGACACCCTGTGAGGTGGGTGGGGCTGAGAGGACTCTCACAGAAGCTGCCCTTTCAAGGACAGCCTCTGCCAGAGCTAATGGCTAACCCAAGGCCATTCCAGCGGGTGCAAGTGGAGGAGTAGGGAATCAAACCCGGTTCTCCCAGATAAGAGTCCACGCACTTAACCACTACACCAAACTGGCTCTTGGTGGTTGGCAGTTGCACACAAGGAATGAAGTGCGCCTGTTTGGAAAAGGTGTCCACTACTACCAGAATTACGGTCTTCTCTTGCGGGGCTGGTAGTTCGACTATGAAATCCATTGACACTACAGACCAAGGACGTGTGGCTGTTTCTAAAGGTTTCAATGACCCGGGGGGCTTTACTCCACTTTTCTTAGCCATTAAGCAAATAGGGCAAGAAGCCACAAATTCAGAGATGTCCTTTTTCATGGATGGCCACCAGAACTGCCTATTTATCAGATGCAGTGTCTTCACATACCCAAAGTGCCCAGCTAGCTTGTTGGAATGACAAAATTGCATGACCTTCGAACGGAGGCTCTTAGGAACATAAAGTTTGACATCTTTATACCAGAACCCATCCTCCCCCTTTTGCACTTCACCTGGTCTGTCTTCCCCTTCCTTTTCGGTCTCTGTGGCCAGTCACCCCCCCCCCCCCTTCTCCATTTGCAGATTCCGCCTTGTTTTGGATCAGGTGGTTACCATGGCGGCTACTTGAGTGGGGGAGATCAAGGAGTCCACAACCTCCTCTTTTTGGCTATTGAAATATAGGCACAGGGCTTTAGCCTTCCCTCCTCATCTCTTTGCATGAGAATGGCTCTGACAGCAACATCGGAAGCGTCACATTACACAATGAAAGGCTTCAATTCATTGGGGTGGCTTAAGACTGGCTCACTTATGAACAGCCTTTTGCGCCTATTGAACGCTTCCTGACATTTCGGCGTCCAATTTAGCTTTGCTCCCGGTTTTTTGGAGTCTGGACCCTTCCCCTTTGTTTTCAGTAACTCAGTGAGGGGCAGCATTGAGTGGGCTGAAGTTGAATCCAGCGAAGACAGAGGTCCTTTGCATGGGCCGCGGCGGGCCAGGGGAGATCTCCCTACCAGCCTTTGACGGTGCATCGCTGATACCAGTGTGCAGGGTCAAGAGCCTGGGAGTGCTTCTGGAACCTTCCTTGACAATGGAGGCACAGATAGCAGCCACTGCTAAAGCCGCCTTTTTCCATCTTAAGAGGGCGAAGCAGCTGGCCCCTTTCCTGGAATGTGGCGACCTAGCAACAGTGATCCATGCAACGGTCACCTCGAGGTTGGACTACTGTAATGCCCTCTATATGGGGCTGCCCTTGTACCGAACTCGAAAACTGCAGTGGGTGCAGAATGCGGCGGCCAGGCTGTTAGTGGGACTACCTCGGTGGGAGCACGTGCAGCCTAGGTTGCGGGAGCTGCACTGGCTGCCAATTGTGTTCCGAGTTCGTTACAAGGTGCTGGTTATTACCTTTAAAGCCCTATATGGCCGAGGACCTGTCTACCTTAGGGACCACCTCTCTCCATATATTCCCCATAGAGCACTGAGATCTAGCTCCCAAAATCTCTTTAAAATCCCTGGATCAAGGGAGGCCAAACTGAAAACAACCCAAGAGCAGGCCTTCTCAGTAACGGCTCCCCATTGGTGGAACCAATTACCAGCGGAGGTTCGAGCCCTGCGGTACTATAATCAGTTCCGCAGGGCCTGCAAAACTATCCTTTTTCAAATGGCCTACAAGATTGAATCCTGAAGTGACACCTAGCCATCTGACATACACTGCCTTGTATTATAGCACCTTAACTGTAGTGGTTTTAATTAATTAATTTATTTATTTAATGTATTTTATTGTATTTTATCGTATAATGTATTTACTGTAACCATGGCACTTCCATGTCTGTGAACCGCCCTGAGACTGCCTCGGCGGGGAGGGCGGGGTATAAATAAAAATATTATTATTATTATTATTATTATTATTATTATTATTATTATTATTATTATTATTATTATTATTATTATTATTATAACATTATTTGAGCGAACCCCAGTATGAAGGTTCGGTAAAAATTTGTGAACCCAAGGAACGATTGGAGCTGTCTACTTGGCCTCAGGGGAGCCCAATCTAGTACCGCTTGAACCTTACTCGGGTCCATAGCCAACCCCTGCCCTGATCCTCTGAAAACCAAATAGTCAAGTTTAGTCTTGTGGAACTCACATTTTGACAACTTAGCATACAACTTATGCTTCAACAGTGTATTGAGGACCTCCCTCACTAATTTCACATGCGATTGGAGATCTTGTGAATAAATAATTATGTCATCCAGGTACACCACCACCCTCTTAAACAAATATTCTCTCAGCACTTCATTGATAAAGTTCATGAACACCCCCGGCGCTCCTTGTAACCCAAATGGCATCACTAGGTACTCAAATTGTCCCATTGGTGTATTGAACAGCATTTTCCATTCATCCCCCTCTTTGATGTGGGATGCTCCCTGAAGTACGCATCCCTCAAGTCCAGCTTAGTAAAGATCTTCCCCTCTGACACAGTACTGAGTAAGTCCTTGATGAGGGGTATTGGATAAGCATTGGAGGTGGAAATCCCATTAATCCCCCGAAAATCAGTACAAAGTCTGAGCGAGCCGTCCTTCCTTTTCCTAAAGAGGACGGGGGCGGCATGGGGGGCTGTGGCGGGTCGGATAAAGCCTCTCTTCAGGTTCTTACCTAGGAACTTCCTCAGTTCCACCTTTTCAGCCCACCCCATTGGCCTTAGGCAGGGTCTGCCCCAGGATCAGTTCAATGGCACAGTCTGTGTCCCTATGGCACGGAAATTCATCGGCTCCCTGTTCACTGAACACCCCCCTTAAGTCTCGATAAGCCTTAGGAATCATCTGGACTTCCTCCATGGTCAAGCAAACCTTTTCATTTTGGGGTGGCGGGCTGGGGCCCCACTCCTTATTCCAATTATGGGCTCGGCACCTCGCATCATTGAATTCTATCGTCTGGTCTCCCCATTGAATGTCTGGCTTGTGCTTGGCTAGCCACCCTACTCCCAAAACCACATTGTAAGAGGATGATGGGGCTATTACAAAAGCCTCCTGGTCCCAGTGGTCTTTAATGCCCACCGGTACTAATTGAGTCTCTAACATGCATGGCTCCCCTCTCATTACTGACCCATCCATCTGCTCAAACTGGATGGGATGCAGCAAAGCCATCGTGGGGAGCCACAATGCATCCACCAACTTGGGGGTGATTATGTCTCTTGTGCACCCTGAGTCAATCAAAGCCTTCACCTGCACGAACCTCTTGAGTCTTCTGTTTAGCAGAATTACTGGCACAAAATATAGCGACCCCGTTACTCTCACCCTGAGTGGTGCTGGTTCATCGACGACCTGCTGACTGGAACTGTTTAGAGCAGGTCGTCCTCGTTTCCCACCAGCTCATCCTTCCAGGACATCTCACTCAGCACATCAATGACGATGGTGTCCTCGTCAGGCGCCGAGCTCGCGGCTGCGCTGCTCTTCGCCGCATCCTTAGGGTGGTCGGTCTGCTTCTTCAGAGTCATTGTCTTGGAGGTGCTGGATGGTGGTCTAGGGAGGTTCGGGCAGCTACTGGCCAGGTGGTTCGGGACCCTGCACCGAAAGCACTTGCAGGTTGCCGGGGGCTTCCCGGCTCCTCCCCCCACCTGGGTCTTCTTTGTCGCTTGTATATGAGAGAAGTGACAGCTTATAGCACATGCTGAAGTGAAACTAATGCTGGAGGCTAGATCATCTGGATGACAGCAGGTGGCTGGGTGCCAGGGATATTGCATCAGCCAGCACAGTCAGCATGACACAGCAAGTTGCTGATTGGCTGCTCAATGTATAAATGTACAAAGACACTTTGTTGTGTGTGGGTTAATGAAGTTGGAGTGCGGCGGAGCATATTGTCAGAGTGAAGAGTGATTGGTGTGTAAATAAATGTATATAGTGGTTTTACAACTACTGTGTGCAACCTTCATTCTTGCGTCACTAAGGATCACCCTCTTGGGCTTCGCCTCCATCTTCACCCCTGGTTTCGGGTCACGGCCCAACTTGCCGCTCTGCTGCTGGCGTTGCATGGCCACTCTCTTCCTGTTGTTTTCCACTTCCCCCGCCAGCTGCATCCACCCCGCCAGGGTGGTTGGCCTCGCTTGCTGCAGGGCTCGATCCAGGATACTAGCGTTCAGCCCGCGGGTGAAATGCTCGATCTTCATCAGCTTACTCCACCCCCTCACTTTGGCCGCGTTGGTGAGGAACTCAACCACATACTCACGGATCGACGTAGAGCCTTGTTGTATGTTCCTCAGGGCAGTCAACGCGTGGGTCTCCTATAGGGGATCCTCATACTGGGCCAGTAAGGCTTGTAGGAAAGTGGCCACATCGTCCAGTTCCGGGCTCATGGCCTCGGACAGACTCACGTACCATCTTTTGGTGGCCCCCTTCAGCTTCAATCCCAGATAGTCCACATGACTAAATTCATCAGGGAAAGTGTTCCCCCAATAATGCATGAAGCTATTAGCCTGGATCGTAAAATACTCCACCTCCTCAGGGTCCCCGTCAAAGGTGGCTTCCAGCTCCCTTCCTCGGCCCCCTTCCTGAGGTGCCGGGGGTGCCACAAGCTGCGCCCGTGGTGGTACTGTCAAGGGTCTAGCCACAGGTGGTTGTGGGGCTCTTCTTGGGTCAGCTGTCCTCAGAATCCAGTTGACTTGCCTGTTGAACTCTCCGGCCATCATGGTGGTCATCGCTTGCATCTCATCCCGCAACCCCTTGGTGACCTCTTCGACTTCCTTTCATACAATCGATCGAATTCTCGAACAATCTCGTCTTCGTCCTCCCTCAGGCCTATTATCTCATGGGTCCCAACCACTTCCACATCGGCCAGAGGTGGATCGGCTTCCACACTGGTCACTGTTGCGCTCCCCTCCTCACCAGGCTCAGCCACCTCAACCTCTTCATTAGCTATCTTCACCCGGCACATGTGCCTGGTTAAGATCGCATCTCTGTGCACCGGGGCCTCATCCATCATGGTGGTGGAGGTACGCAGTTGCCACTGGCGCGGGGTGACCAAGAGTTGTTGAATGTGGAGAGGTGAGCCCTTTCCAACGACTCTCTGGGCATTCAGCATGTGCCATGGCGGTGTTGGTGCTCTCGCCCCTTCCTCAGGTTTGGAAGTTCACTGCTCACTGGAATCTTTTCAGCCATTCGGTTATAAATTTGCCAGGGGATTAAACTTCTTAAGGATTACTCTCAAAATGTCAAGCATGAGGTTTCAATGACAAATCAAAGTTGAAACAAAACTACGTTTATTGATATACCGATACTTTCAGTGTAACAGATTCTTGAGAGTAATGCTGCAAATACATTGATACAATACTTTTAAGTCTAACTTCAAAAGGATTCCAAGAGGTGGGGGCGAGGGATAGCTTTCACACATAAACTATTATAAATGTCTACATTCTCATAGCGTTATCAGGACTCTGTCCTTGCTTTCCCCAGATGTGTCACACTCCCTAACTGGAATGTATGGGAAGGTGCTGATTATTTCTTCTCAAGTTAGTTTCGTTTCTCTCTATTTCTACTTTGCAAGCAATAAAGCAGGAAGGGGGAGGGGAAAGAATAACAGAGCTAACAGACCTTGGTCCTCCAAGATACTTCAGAGACCAGTGTTTATGGAGGACCCTAAAACAATCAATTATCAATGGAATTTTACCATGCTTGACAGTTCCGTTCCAGCTAAATAAGAGCTCTGTGTAATACAATGGTTCAGTTGTCTTAGTAGGATCTGGAAGCCTCAGGTTCAAATCCTCATACTGAGATGAAATTCATTTGTAATTTGTCATGCTCTCTCAGTCTCCCTTGTCTCATAGGGCTGTTGTGAGCATAAAATGCCTATGGGAGAACATTTCATGCCACATCTGTGACCTCCTTGGAGTAAGGGGAGAATATATAAAATGTACAAGCATATATTTCCATTGATGATACATATATGCATTTTATTCTGTTCATTGAGGTCTGCATCTTGATCCTAGGTACCTCACTTTCTGGAAATTCATATAGAAGATACTCTGCTCTGAGATCTGGGACTAGATAAAACAAAATCAAGCCCATGAAAAAATCATTTATCTTCCATTCTGCAGAGTCATAGAACAAAGAACATAGGCACCCATTACAGTTCTGGATTGCAAATGTTGTGGTCTCCTTAAGCACATTCAGAGTCTGAATCAAACAACTCTTCTTGGCTATGGGAAACGTGTGTGCACATTTCACTTCAGTTCTAGAACACCAGCTGTCTGCTAGACAAAAATTGCTGTTCTGGATTGTCAGCTTATCTTGTGGTCTATAGCTGCCCCTTTCTAAATTCCCTTCATCTTCAAAAGGTGTCACCATATAAATTCAATCCCTGTATGAGCTCCACCACCTATTTTTCTATAAATTGACCCCTATAAATTGACAGTAATGATCAGTGGTATGTTCTGTACTTGGTAAATGTATCCAGGCCTCAGATTCAGTTGGGAGCTCCTGAACCTTTCTGAGAGTTCCACCTCCTTCTTCTGAGAGTTTCACCTCCTTGTCCATTGAATAGTATTGCAGCTGCATAACAATCCCTGGATGAGCTCCACCTCCACCTACTTTTCTACAAAATGACTGCTGAATGTATCTAATATTTATTGTCTGCTTTATATTAGAGCCCCATGGCATGAAAACGTCATCAAAGCGATGTCACCCCGGAGTCAAAAACGACTGGTGCTTGTAGAGGGGTGTAATGTACTGACTGACGAGACGTGTTGAAGGCAACATGCTTTATTAGCAAGTACATCACAAGAGAGAGAAACGCGGGCCGGGTCCCAATTATATACATACCCCGGAACAATCCTCAGCCTGGCCAGGTCCAATCCTGACCAGTCAAACTTCCTGCCACAGATTTTGATTGGCAGAGCGTATTAGCGAGCTACGTCCGGGTACCAATGGACTTCCACTGGTCACCTCTGTAGCGTTCACTGTGTTCTAACTTCAGAACTGAAATGCAAGACACAACAAGGGGACTAACTTTTACCTTTTATATTAAGGGGAAATATTAGGTTCTGGTAAAAATGGATAGGTAAAAATGATAACTATACAGTATGTCACAGAAGTTCTGTGTACTCACTTTTGTTGCCAGCAACTTAGGGGTGTACTCACTTTTGTTGCCAGCAACTTAGGCACTAATGGCTGTGTGTTGCGTAATTTTGAGGGGAAAGCACATTTACACTGTTATGCAAGCTGCAGACTCACTACTTTACATTATAGCCGGATGTCATTTCTTCAGTGTTGTCACATGAAAAGATATACTTAAATATTTACAAAATGTGAGGGGGTGTACTCACTTCTGTGACACTGTAAATGTGAGATTAGTGGAAGAATGATGGATCAACATGAATAAGAACAGATTTGTGAAAATGTGTATGGATATTAAATATATTATATATATTTAAATATATTATATATAATTATATATATGCACACACACATATATTGGTCACTGTGTGACACAGAGTGTTGGACTGGATGGGCCATTGGTCTGATCCAACATGGCTTCTCTTATGTTCTTATGAACCAACTTAAGAACTAAAATTCATCATGAATTTTGGCTAGTTTATGGTTCATGAAACACAACTTCTACACAACTCTGTGCTGTTGCTCCTGACTCCAGTACACCCCTCCATGGCCCCTCCCAGCCCAGTGCCAGAAAGCAGCTGTCCCTCCCTCCATATTCACCATTCCTGGGGTGTCATTTATAGCACACAATTTGAAAACATTTTTGCACCATGCCCAATGACACCTATGTAATGCCAGTTACTCACCACCACAGACTCATCTCATTTGTCAGTCCAACACAAGGCTGTCAGCAGAGGTTTTGACATAAAACAGACACAAAATCTGGTAGCATGGGATCTTAGAGCCAAAGTTCCTGAATGCCGTGATTTAAGCAGCAGTCAAAGAAAACACAGTTTTAAAATGCTTAAGTAAGTTTATTAAGATGGGGCATAGTTCTAAAAGAAAAAAAAACAGTGAACTGAAAAACAACAAAGACAGTCTACAAGTCTGAAGGCAGTCTGAAGGCAGACTACAAATGGGCTCAGTCAGATATCAGTAACTGCACCATTCTAGCTAACCATCCAGGAGAAACAATCATGGAGAATCTTCCTTCATACTGACATGGTGACAGTCTGCATCCTGAAGAGACCTGACAACCAGGGAAAATCACAAGTTTTAATAAGAAATATCCTCCATGGCAAGAATCCAAGAGCCAATCAAAAGACTCATGCCAGTTTAGGTAATCACAACAAAAAGCTATGTGGTTTCCATGCACCAGCATTTAGAGAGAGACTTAGATTAAACTGATCTATTTTGGATAGGGGAGAGGGCCTGAGAAAAGGAGCACTCAAACTCCCAAGGGTCTTTCTCTTTCAACAGTACCCAGTCAGCTGCATTGTAATTGCAGATAAAAAGATATTGCCCATTAGTGTAACTTAAGAAGTGACACACCAGAGGACATAAAACCTTATTTTAATTACAGTTTCACTGCAACCTATGTGACAGAGTGCTAGGTGTACTATGCCATATCCAAATAGGTGCAAACCGCCAACACTTGTCCTCCTCTGTCCTCCACAGTGACTGATAAAGGGTGCACCCCAGTACATTGCCACTAGAGGCAGTGGCCAGTGGGAGAATGAAGAGCCTACTCCCTCTCAGCAGGGAGGAGATGGAGCAGGAGGCCTCTCCAAGAAAGGCTCCCTGCACTCAGGTGCCATGAGTGGTGGGCCATCAAGGCAGGCCACTCTCCAAGAAGTCATTCCCACAGGGATTCTGGCAGGGCCATCCAGAAGGAATACATGGAGGGCCCAGGAAGCAATCACTAACCTCTTTGGCAAGATGATTGCTGTTGATGACCAACTCTTCTCCTTCTTGGAGGACATAGCCTTTTGCTGGCCTCTGTACCACTTGGCTCTCTGGTACTTTGTCTCCTTTTGGAGGACCATGAGATAATTAGTCTTGCTCACCATGCACAGCTTTGCAGTTTCAGTCATCAAGGTTCAGCCGCCCAGAATGCAAAGCAGAACCATGCACCTCAGGGCAGACCTCTGGAGCAGCCAGCAGCATGGCTCCCTCTCCCCCACTGCCCACTGATGATAACCAGAGGACCTGTCTGCCCAAATTGTTGGGATATTGCCCAGGGCCCAGGAAGGGACAGTCTTGTCACGACGCTACAAAGTGCAGGGGATGGATACAAACCACACAATGCAAAACATTGCTGCCATGATAAAGAGTACCTGAGGGACTGGGCAGGCAGCAACATCATTCATAGCTACATGATGATGGACATCAGTGCCAATATGCTGGCAGTGGTGAAGGCTGCATACCACAAGGGCATTTTCTACCTGGTGCACACACTTCACCTGATGAAGAAGGTTGTTCTGGGGCTGTGGAACTCTAACAGGGCCACCTGGGATGCTGCCATCCTTGAGATACATGTCCTGTTGGAGACCTCCCGGTGCCCGGCTACCCACTCATGCAGCATCAAGTCTGCTCATCTGCTGTGCAAGAAGTAGGGGGAGGGAGATGAACACTGGCTCATCCTGGACTTAGCCATCTATACACTCCAGAATTAGTGCCTGGCATTTCCACAGAAAGCAATCCAATTCTCACCAAACTTGGAAGGCAGGTATTGGAGAGTTATCCAGAGATCTCCAGGGGCACGATCTACCACATCATGAACTTCATGAGCTGGACTGGTTCATCCTGTATGGAAAAGTTCATGACAGTCCATGTTTTGCAAACCAGGTATGGAATGAACCATGAACAAAACTGTGTTTTCCTGGTTTGTGCCCATCCCTAAATGTGTGTTGCATATAAACTGAAAACATCATTTATGCCACAGATGATGTATGGACTCTTATGAAAGAATAGGGAGTCTAGCATTCCAACTAAAATTAGAGATGTGGAGATGCCCATTCATAAATAGTAAAATGATCTATATCCAAACAGAATTATTTCTAATGTCCAACAAAAGTCAGAGACTTTCAGATATAAAAGTTATTCTGGTACCTTATTGTTTGATTTGTTATTATTTGTTTGGAACCCTGAATCAAAAGCTATTTCTGTATCTACCAATCAGACCTCTAGAACAGGGGTGTCAAACTCATTTGTTATGAGGGCTGGATCTGACATAAAAGAGACCTTGTTGGGCTGGGCCATGTCTGGTTGGGCCAAACCATGTCAGGCCAGGCCATGTTTGTACCTATTTAAGATTAGGTAGAAGATATAAATTTTTTATAAAGAACACAAACACAAATATATTTTTAAAAAACTTAAAACATGCTTAAAATGTTAGCACTCATTGGTCTTAAAGGTGCTTTCTTTGAATTTTTCCCATGGGACCCAGGGAACTTGGCAAAGGAAGCTCTGGCTCTTTCCTTCCTTCTCCAGAGAGTGGGGGTGGGGGGTGGGAAGGATCATCAGTCAATAGAAGGGAGGCTTGGCTCAGTAGCTCTGCTGTGCAATTGAGAGAGCCCAGCAAAGCAAGCTATCCCTTCCCCTTTCCTCACCGAAGGAGGAGCCTTAGCCAATGAAGATAATAGAGGTTTTATTCTGTAACTCTTGCCCCCCCAGTCGGAATGAAGAGGCAGACACAAGTGTTGGGTTTTAAACCGGGCCGCTTTATTAAACCATTAGTTAACTGTAACTGGCAGGGGGGGGGGTGAAAACCTGAACCAGACAAGCCCTGGGGTCAACCCCAGACCCCGCCTTGTCCAAAGGGCGAGCCACCCTGCCCCCAGCACAAGCCCGCCGTATTCGGGTTGTAGCTGAGCGGCCAGGCCTCCAGCCATCCACCATCTGGGCCAGCATCAATCCCCGTGGAAAGATCCGCCCAGGTGAGGCTCCCTGTGATCTGCATTCCCCGCAGTGAGTCGTGTAGCCCATCTACGGTTCATACAGACCACCGCACCAACGGTGCTAGGCCATAGGTGCTCCCCTGGAAAACCCTGTGGCCAAACCTCCTCCAGCCTGCGACCATAACAAATACCACTAAAAAAGAAAAATCCTAACCTAGTAGGCAGTACAAGGTAGGCAAAAAAACACCCCCACATGAGCCAATTGTGTGGAAGTGAAAAAAATTTCTACCTGGCCCCTAATAAGGCGACCGGCATACGCCTGAACTGCCAGAGGGAGGGTGGGTGGGCAGAGAGCCAAAAAGAACTGCGTGCAGGAGGGCGGGAGCCGGGGCTTATATAGCCCCGACTCCACGCCCCAGCAAACACCTGTATGTCGGGTGATGCTGCTCCTCCCTCCTTCCGGGAAGGGGCAAAGACGGCCCCCAGCCTGAACGCCGGCGAGCCGGCTTGGCTGGGGAGGGGCCGGACCTTGTGCAACTGAGCAGCCCTGCAAAGCAAGCTGTTATGCAGAAGGAAGCAAGAGAGAGGGAGAAGGAAGCATATGACAGCCAGTTGCTTGGGGGCCTTAACGGAGCCCTCTGGGGGCGTGATTCGGCCCCCAAACTGCATCTGTGACACCCTTGCTTTAGAGTCTATTTTGGTCCCACTTTGGAACTATGCCCAAGGAAGAATTCAAAAACAGGACAAAAAGGTCCAAATGGTCTCTGAGCTGTCCTCATGATGTCTACAGGTATAAGGTGGAGACTATAGACTTCAGATGTTGCCACATCTCTCTCTCTCTCTCTCTCTGCTACTTCCACAATAAAAGAAATATGCTTCTTTGGGGGTAACAATGGCAACATTGCTAATTGGAGAAGCATAATGAGTTCATAAGCCTCTAGGCATTGTCATTCCCCAGTGCCTTGCAACATATACCTTTCCTAAATACATCTCCTTTCAGTTATTTACTAAAGACAGAGGGTGTTGGAGATAATCTCATCTGGACAGAGATGGATTGAGGCTGCAGGGAGCCTTGAATGCCATTGTATGTATACAGTACATCTGGACATCATGGTCACTATACTGCCTTGATGCCTCTACTGCCTGCACCTCTAGAAAATAATGCAAAATGGGGGAAGTAACATGGAGTTATCAAAATCAATACATAAGGAAGGCTTGAGATCTCTGTTCATGCCCAAGAATGTAATCAGGAGCACCTGGTGTTTAGTAAGTTGCTACTTTCAACTTACAGACATTGCTCAAGGAAAACAAAGACCTTTATTAAGTAGGAATAGAATTGCTATTAGAGGGAGATGTGTATAAAGGGGATTTATATAGATTCTTAAATAATTCGCGAAGTAAAGAGTAGGAACATAAGACCAAATATTTAAAAAGATATAGGAGAACCTGTCCTCCCAGGTGAGTGGGAATGGATCTGGGAGCAACATCAATAAGATTAGTGTGTACACAAAGAAGAGTTTTTACAAATTAAACTTCCATTGGTATTTAACACCTTTAAACTTTTTAAAAAATCTATGAATTAGCCACAGAATAACTCTGGCATTGTTAAATTTTAAAAGCATATATAAAGCATTAATCTGAGACTGTCCAGTGTAGAACTAATCAATGTATTGCTGCAAAATGGACGTCCAAAACCTTTCCCTTGATGATGCAATCATATAGAGAATTCTGGAATATAGTGGTGTTAACAAACCTAACTTACTATAAGAAATACTAAAATATCAAAATAATGGATTTGTAAAAAATGGAATACTACTGATCATATATTGCAATATTAGGTTTCTGGATAATGTACAGTTCTGTGTATAATTTTCATTGATATAATTTTTTAAATTATAATTTAAATTTAATATAATTTAAATTGTGAGTGGGAGGCCATTTAAGTTTTCCAGGGCATTCTTCTACAAACGTAAACATCATTATTCTTCCACAAAAGAACTTTAAAGTGAGAATCTAGTATGGAACTGCTGAATTAACATTTATCAGAAACCTTGATATGAATGTTATTCAATTAGAACTCAACAGTGATTCCAGGTTCCTTGCACACTACAGGTGTTAAATTAGTTTAGCATGTCTAGCAAGATTGTATTACTTTCTATTACTATTGCTGTGGATGGTACTACTTTCATTGCCTTTTGAATCCACTTCTTACTACTTGGTTTTCCCCATATTTAATAATTTCCCATCTGATGGAATGCATCATGCATAGAGCTCACAAAATTTTATGCTGTGGAAAACGGTTTGACTTGAAGGTGCCACTGAACTCCTTTTATGCTATTTTGTTTGCAGCAGACTAACATGGCTATTGGCTACCCCTCTACAATTTACTAAAAATGAATTAATTTCAGACATCTTGCAGATACCCTTTTAATTATCTCATTTTAATTTCTCAATTCATAACTGGATGCGGGTGTGCACCTATACTACAAAGAAGAGTTGGTATCTCTTGTTGCAGGGGACCTATTGTGATGTAACAATGATTGGGGATCCGGCTTCCCACCCTGGATGGCGCATCTCTTGTGCCAACCCAGAAGGTGAGGAGCTTGGGTGTGATACTGGATGCCACCCTCTCTATGGAGGCCCAGGTCACAGCTGTTGCACGATCTGCCTTTTATCATCTCCAGCAGGCCAAGCAACAAGCATCCTATCTGGTCCCTCGGGACTTAGCTACAGTGATCCATGCAACAGTCACTTCCAGGCTAGACTACTGTAACTCGCTCTACACAGGCTGATTCGGAAGCTACAGCTGGTGCAGAATGCAGCAGCACAATTGCTGTCTGAATCGCCTGTACGGGCAAGCAGTCGGCCGATGCTGCGCAGTTTGCACTGGCTACCAATTGAGTACTGGATCCACTTTCAGGTTTTAGTATTGACATTCAAAGCCTTGCTTGACCTGGGACCGGCATACCTGCGGGACCGTCTCTCCCCATATGAGCCCCGGAGGTCGTTACGATCGGCCGGCCAACATCTTCTGACCATCCCTGGCCCAAAGGATGTCCGGCTTGCTGGTGGAAATCAGCTCCCGGTGGAGGTTTGGGCCCTCCAGGATCTGTTACCATTCTGGAGGCCTGTAAGACGGAGCTGTTCCATCGGGCCTATGGCTGAGGCAGATGGGCGTCCTATCATTTAAACGGGCCCCCCTGCACCGACTGCATTGTACTGATTCTTTGAAACCAAGATAGCTGGGATTTGAACATCTAGGTTGGGACAAACAAGCCAAATTGATCTGTTAATACCGTCTTTGCTGCCCTACCTAAATGTGAGCTATGGCATAATTGTTTTAATGTTAAACTGTTTTAACTGTTTTAATTATTTTAAATTGATTTGATTGTTTTAACGTGTTGGAAGCCGCCCTGAGCCCACTATGGGAAAGGGCGGCCTATAAATCTACGAGAATAAATAAATAATAAGATACAGGCTATGGATAAACTACTGTGATAGGATCAATTAATTCATAATGGATGTTTGAGAAAATGAACTACTGGGTCCCTTTGAACACTGTAATTATATAGCACTAAATATTAACAATACCTGCTTAGCATTTGGCAAGTTACAGTTTATTCCCTTGCAAATCAAAACACAACAGTCTAGTCATTCATTTCCATTAAAATAATGCTGTATTCTGGAATCTGTCAAGAAATACTTTTACAGCCAGGGCACATATATAGATTTCAGAATCAGTCTTTTTTGCCAAATATTTGGGGATATATGCACGATTGTTTGCATTAGAAGTGAATCCAGTTTGTATAATGGAAGGAGGAACTACACAGAGAAGAAAAGGCCTGTTCATTTATGATATTTCAGTTGCAAGCCATACAGTTGCTAAAAGGGATTTTGTTACAGCTGCCTTCCAGCCTGAAAAACTTAAGTTGAACAAGTCCTTACCATTTAAAATTGTTTCTCTGCCTCCTCTTTAATCGAAGCAATAAAAAGAGATTTAATGTAGAGGCAAGAAAGGAGTAAAAGGAGCTAGCTGATCAAGAGTTACTTTGATTGTCCTGTACCAGCTTTTTTCAGTATTACTGCAAAATTGATAAGCCAATTTTGCAGTTAATGTTTGAAGGATATTCTGGTCATGAGAATGAAAGGGACACTGTAAGCAAAAGTTACTTTCAGTACATGGATGTAGGAAAGTGGAATATATACGTCCATTTAATGGCAGAAAAATTGTCAATAATATGGTTTGAATACAGAATGGGCTTTTGTTGTAAGAGTAATCCAAAGAGGAGGTTTCCACACCAGATTGATTCAGTTGGGTAGTCATGTTGGTATGAAGCAACAGAAGAAAGTTTGAGTCAGGGGCACATTTAAGACCAACAAATTTGTAATTTTAACTTTTACTTCAGTAAAGAATGTTTTTTATCTTGGCGGGGGGGGGGGGGAAACAAACAAAGTTTAATTCTGGGTATAAGCTTTTGTGTGCATGCAAAGAGTCGGACTCAACTGTGCGACTGAACAACAAAGAACACTTCTTCAGATACATTGAAACAAGACTTCTTCAACTATTACATATAGGTGGGAGGGTTAGTTGCCAGGAAGGACTAATTAGAGTCAAGGTGCATAAGTACATTAGTAAAGCAGTTAATAAGACCTGTGAATAGCAGAAAATTAGCATACAAATAATAAAAGAGTTAACAAATAGAGAACTGAGTTACTTTAAGACCAACAAAGTTTAATTCTGGTTATAAGTGTGAACTGAGCGATTTAGCATGTGTAATGAGATAAGAACTGAAATCCCTGTTAAGTCCTGGGGGTTCCATGGTCCTGAGTGTTGTAATTCATCAATCTCCCATTCCAGTCTGTTTCTGAAATTCCTTTTCAATGATATAACAACTACCTTGAGGTCCCCTAATGAAAGTCCTGGGAAGTAGAAATGTTCTCCTACAGATTTCTCCAAGGCTTTTTTTGAGCAGGAACATAGTTCCGGTTGGCTTGAAATCAGAAGGTGTGGCCTAATATGCAAATGAGTTCCTACTGGGCTTTTTTTAAAACAAAAAAGCCTTGTGTGAAACAAAAGTGATGTCAGAGGTGTGGCCTAATATACAAGTGAGTTCCTGCTGGGCATTTTCTACAAAGAAAGCCCTGTGTGTCTCACTTGTGCTTCTTGATGTCATATTTGTGTCCATTTATCCTTTGGCATAGTGTTTAACCTGTTTACCCTGCATAGAGAACTGAATGGCATTGTTGATGTTTAATGGCATATACAATGTTAGAAGATAAGCAAGTGAATGAATGTGCCAGAGATGGTGTACTAGATGTTGATAGGTCCAGTGATCATGTTGTCTGGGTGTATGCATTAGCAAACATGGCATCTGGGTTTATTGCAAGCTCAGGTACCAGTGTCCATGTTCAAATTATATATTGTATCATTGTGGGTGAGGAGTTAAGATTGGAGGGGTATCTGTGTGCAAAGGCAGAAGAGGCAGGGTAACTGTTGAGATGAATAAAGCTAATATACTTTTTACCACCTTCTACAAATTGCCTTATTACTGTCAAAATATAAATAAAAAATCACCATTGCTAGAACTAAGGGATATAGCAATAAAATGATCATTCTACAGGAATGTGCACATAAAAGTACCCTCCCCCTCATCTTTCCCAAAGGATGGAGGGGATCTGATGGGTACTATCTGGTTGCATCCTTGATTGCCAAATAGGCTTTTTAATGTTACATACTGTAAATTAAGCAACTGCTGGTACATATACTGATGGCTGAATCATGCCATTATTTCTTATGCAAGGTACCAAGTTAACCCTAGGAGCCCCATGGCGCAGAATGGTAAACTGCAGTACTACAGTCCAAGCTCTACTCACAAACTGAGTTCGGTCCCGGTGGAAGCTGGGTTCAGGTACCCGGCTCAAGGTTAACTCAGCCTTCCATCCTTTCGAGGTTGAAAAAATGAGTACCAAGCTTGCTGGGGGGAAAGTGTAGATGACTGGGGAAGGCAATGGCAGACCACCTCACTAAAAGTCTGCCATGAAAACGTGATGCGACATCACCCCTGAGTCAGAAATGACTGGTGCTTGCATAGGGGATTACCTTTACCTTTTTAAAGTTAACCCTCCAGGTGTTTTCTTCCCTTTAAGTCAAGGGGTTTTTAAAAGGGGAGAAGGGAAATAATAAGGAATTAATGTGCGTGAGGATGGTCTCTGGAAAAAATATATATCTTATGACCATAATCTTTGTAAAATTGCATAAGGGTGAATATTTAAATAAACTGGGTAGTAAAACTACAGTATAGAATAGTCAAAAAATGTGTTTATATGTGCATGAAGTATGGTAATGATTATTAAAATGCAGAATCAAAACACCCGCCACAGGTCTATGTTTATATAAACTGAGCTCCAGGGACTGTTTTACAGTGAGGCTACAGTGAGTCTTTAAGGTGATGCCATGTTCCAGTCCTGCTGGCTCAAAAGATAATAGGACAAGCAGCTTTTAGTTACAGATAAGAAATTTGTGTTTTAGAATAGCTCTAGGGAAATTCAGCAGCTGGCCAATTACTGCTTTGAAAAGATTTCCCACAGAAAATGCAATTTCAGTCAGGTCAGTGTAGGTATGAAATGTATATTTTTCCCCTAAAGAAGAAAAAGTGCATAATTATTGAGAAGGCCTTTGAACCATACATGTTCTTATGCTTAGGATAGACATATAAAGCCACTTTAAACACAAACAGATGGTTGATTGTCAGAAGACTTAATTGTCAGAAGTGGTCCAGTTCTTGATGTCTAGGAGTTTGAACCCCCACCTCCCCCAAACTAACAGGTTTTTATAGCTGCTTACTATCTTTAAGAATCATGAAGGTATATAGGATGCAAAAGCTTCCAAAAATAGAAACTATGATAAAATTTAGGAGCAGAGTAGAAAGTCATGTACAGAGTTCTCTCTGAACTCAGAGACTCAGAGTGGCTTACAATCAGGGCCGGCTTACCCGCTAGGCAAACTAGGCAGTTTTCCTAGGACACCAGGAGGTGGGGGGCACCGAATTGGGCTCCCCCCCCCCCAGTGTCCATGGCAAACACCTAGTTTGCCTGCCTCCCTCTTCCCCCCTGCATGCCAGTGCTGTGCTCCATTGCCCCCACCCTCTCGCCATTGCCACCACCAAGCCGAGGCTGGTCCTTACAAGCTTCAACGTGGCTGCCATGGCTTCTAATCTTTTGAAGGGCCCGAGAGAGGAGACTTTGCTCTTCCTCACTTCCGGTTTTGGGAAGGAGGAGGAGCGAACTGTCCTTCCGTGGGCCTTTCAAAGGATTAGAAACTGCGCCAGTCGCATTGAAGCTGGTAAGAACCTGCCTCGGCTCAGCAGCGGGGTGGGGGAAGAGACGGAGGCAGAGGTAAAGATAAGCCTGGGGGTGGGGTAAGGATCAGCCTGGGGAGTGGGCGATAAAGGAAAGGAGGGAGGCAGCTATGGAACCAACTTCCAGAAGAAACACGAGCCCTGTGGGACCTTGAGCAATTCCGCAGGGCTTGTAAGACCAGTTTGTTTCGAATGGCCTTCGCAGACTAGAACTGCTAATTAAGTTTGCCATTTAGACAATAGCACAATTTAATTTTACTGTTTTAGAATTTTAATAGTTTTAATTAATTATGGTTTAAAAAGTTGTTTTGTATTATGTATATTTGAACTTTGTTGTTAGCCGCCCTGATCCAGCTTCGGCGGGGAGGGCGGGATATAAATAAAAGGTATTATTATAATTATAAAGATCAGCCTCGGTGGGGGGGAGTGATGGAGCATGGTACTGCCTTGCAGTGCTGCGAACAGAAGAAGGGCAGCTGTGGCGGGGGGGCAGCAGCCAGGGAGCCTGCCCGGAGCACCATGCACCCATGGGCCAGCACTGCTTACAATCTCCTATATCTTCTCCTCCCACAACAGAAACCCTGTGAGGTGGGTGGGGCTGAGAGGGCTCTCACAGCAGCTGCCCTTTCAAGGACAACCTCTGCGATAGCTATGGCTAAACCAGCGGTTTCCAACCTTTGGACTTCCCTGGGCCACATTGGAAGAAGAAGAATTGTGTTGGGCTGCACATAAAATAAACAAACAATAACGATAGCTGATGATCCATGCATAATTTTTGTGATATCCGCCAGCACATATAAGCAGAAGGGGGGGGGGGGGAATCAGTAAAAAACCAATTCCATGCCTCCCAGAAACACAGGGCCTTAATGTCCTCTCTACTTCCAAATCCTGCTGTAGATGGCCCACAGCTGAAGCAGGAACCATGCCACATAGGCCGCACAAGGCCCAGATCAGGCCACAGTGAAATACAAGCAAGGGGGGGGATCAGTAATAAAAATCATCCCATCCGTCCCAGAAACACAGGGCTTTAATGTTCTTTCTGCTTCCAAGTCCTGCTGCAGATGGCCCAGAGCTGAAACAGGAACCCGGCCAGGCAATGCACTAAGCCAGGAGTAGGACTGGGAAAGGTCTAGCCTGGGGTAGGCAGCAGCCAGCAGCAGACCACCAGGCTACCTCAGTCACCCACCCCAACAATAAAAGGGGGGGAAAGCAAAACATCAGAAAATGTGCCGATATGGTGCCTGCCAGAAGAAAACAAGAACCAGGCCAGACTGCAGCAAGCCTCACCACAATCCCAGACAACTATAGTGACCTCCGCAACAACTTCCACAAGACCAAGCCCCCCCCCCCCCCCCGCTCTCCCTCTCTTACCTGGAGTCCAGAGAGGCTTACTGCAGGCTGCACACAGAAGAATAGGAGCACTGAAAATGTGGAACAGGCTCTGCTGGCCAGCGAATTAGAGTGGCTCAACCAGACTGCAATGCTCTCACTACTGCTAGTAGAATGTAGAATCTGGAGGGCCTCTACGTCAGTTTTGTGTAGAGCCCGCCTACTCTTAAAACTGCCCAGTTGAGAGCCTGATCCACTATGACAGTACTTTACACCAACAAATGGGGATAGATCCAGGAGGAAAATGGGGACACCCACTCTGCCTTCCTCATCATGAGTGGTTGTTATAAGGGAGCCCTACCCTGAATCCTGCCCCCTCCCCCAGCCAGCATAGCCTGCCTACTGCTTAAACTCTACCCCCTCCTAATTCTCAGGAAAATGCCTGGCTTTCTGATTCTTGTTTCCTTTAAGAATGATAATTGAGAAATGGAGAGCAGAGTCAGGAGGGAACCTTTAAATGTCCTTTGCTCTCCAGAGAAAATAGGGTTTGTTTAGTTTCCTTTGCCTGATCCCAAATTCTGTAGCTGCATGCTTCTCTCTGTACTATGTTTGCTTCTTTCAGATAGGTGAGGGTGGGCTCCTTACACAAAATATCAGTGGACACTTTGTTCCAAAGGGAGGAGCAAACTGCCCATTTGAAGGTGTGAGGCAGTCTTTGAGGGATTCAGGCTCTGCTCCTCCTTCTGTGAGAGAGCGCCCAGGAGCAAAGAAAGAGCACTCACACGCATGCTCTGAGTCAGCTTTGGCACCCTCTCTGGTGGTAGGGGGGAAAGCAAGCAGGAGGAAAAAGCAACCAGATGTAGCCTCAGTCCCAGGATCTGCTGCCACTGCAGCACACAGTTCCATGTGCTGTTTTAAGAAAGTTTATGAGTTTGTGTTGGGGTCACATTCAAAGCCATCCTGGGCCACAGGTTGGACAAGCTCGGACTAACCCAAGGCCATTCCAGCAGGTGTTAGTGGAGGAGTGGGGAATCAAACCCAGTTCTCCCAGATAAGAGTCCGCACACTTAGCCAATACACCAAACTGGCTCTAATACTACCCAAATTTGCAGACATTCTAGGTGAAATGCTAACTTATTCTCAGAATTCCCGGACCCCTTAGTCCTTAGACATTCTCTTTGATCTCACACTATTGAATCATAGCATGGGTTCTCTTGCAAAAAGTCATACTTGGCAAGGACAGTACCAGCTACTGCTATTGGTAGCAAGTATGCTATCCTGTAGTACCGTAGAAAAGACTGGGATGAAATGTAACTATAGGACTTGACTTCCATTTTCCATGCTTCATCCTACCTTTTCTGCTTAGAACCAGTGACTTGATAGCTTTACATTGCTGACTACTGGTACTTCATGTCCTCTTTATCTTCCATGCTCTTCACAACTGTATATGTCCCTTCAGTTCAAAAATTAGCTTTGCTTGTTTTGTGTGCATATGTGTGTGTTGTGGAGTGCTTAAACCTCATATTTACCAAAGAAGGCTCTCTAGTCATGATGATGATAAGTGAAAGAAATGTAAATCATATTTATGTTAAAGAAAATGAAATTGTAATGTGTGAATGAACAGCTTAAAAAAAAGTGTGTGGGGGGGGGATTCAGCAATCAAAACATACCATGTAGAGAGCTCCACCTTGCCAGGTAATCTAGTGCCTGAAAAACACAGAATGCTCTAACTCAGGAATTCTGAAATGATGAGCTGGAAGCAATAAATGCTGCACTGCAATGTGATTATATCCTTAAAATTACTAGGTCATTGCTTTGCTAATGGGCTCTTCATACATCTGGATGGAGCACCAATATTGGTCCTGGTTTTATAGTATTTTTTATAGTATTTTATAGTATTTTTTTTAGTGTTGCCTCTTTTGACCAAACAAGTGACTTGCCAGAACCATGCCCACATGGAAAAATATCTGGTAGGAGTTCTTTGAACTGGCATACTTGAGGAGTCATCATGGATAGCCATGTCTGAAGGCACATGCCCCATCCTATGACTTAATCTAAGATGTGCACTATCTGGATGGAAGGCTACCTAAGAATCAATATGCCAATCTGAACTCCTTGGTGGAAGAGCAGGGCACAGCAAATAAATAGTTAACTTTGAGGCAAGCAGTGCCTTATTATGCATCTTACTTAGAAATGTATTCCACACACAGAAGAAAGGAATATGGTAAGATGCCCCATAGGCTGGTTTTTGGTAACAAGCTGCAAGACTGTGGTGAGTTATCTTTCAATACCTCTTGAAATACTGTTAAGAAATGTTAACATTCAACTTAGGTTGCACCTTGTAGTTTAAGTTTATTCACAGCAGAAGCCAGCAAAAACAATACAGATAAAACCAATGCCAGTTACAGTAACCCATATAAGTTATGTGAGGACAATCTGGCTGCACATCTGTCACCCCATTGACCGCCAGGGTTGATTTGGCTGATCTGGCTGGCTAGGCAGGTGTCCCCTACCCCCCTCACTGCTCCATGTGCATCCTTCCTGAAGCTGCATGCTTGGTGGAAGAGGACGACCATCCCAGATAGAAGGAATATACCGTTCTTCAGTCAAGGGTATACAATAGCTGCGCTCCCCTGCTAGAACCTCCAAACAAGCTCAAGGTTGCACCTTATAGCTTGAGGCTTTGGGAGTATTAAAAGAAACACTAATGTATTCAAAATGAATAATGAGCATTAGAAAATAAAAGAGAAAACTTGCAAGGACTTGAGGGGGGGATTTCATCCCCTGCATACACACTATTTCCTTTTTCCCTTCCCTGAAAGCCCCCAAAGCCTTTCCTCTTTTCTTGCTTCCTTCTCTTCTTCTTTTTTTTTTTTTGAAAATTTTTTTTTATTATAAAAGAGATAGATATACATGACAAGAAATAAACACGACAAAAAGAAACAAGAAAAGTAAAAACATAGACATATATCAACACACAATCAAACCACAAATAACAATAATACAACACATTTGCCCACACCCACACACTGGGAGATGGAAAGGATGAAACTACGAGTAAGTTTTTATTGCTCCAAATCAAAACCTCTGCTTTTTGCCCAATTATACACGGGTTCCCATTCCTCCTGACATTTTTGCAAATTACCATCTCTTAGTCTTGTGGACATTAAATCAGATTCGGCGGTATCTAACAACTTGTTAATAAATTCCTCCCTATTAGGAATATTGTTCGTCTTCCAGTATTTAGCGTACAAAATCCTGGCGATAGTGACTATATATAATACCAGCTTCAATTTTGGTATAGGGAGGTTTTGTCTACAGATACCTAACAGATACAATTCTGGAACATGGTTAAGTTGTACCTTTAAGATTTTTTGAATCCAAATATTAACTTGAGACCAATATTTTCTCGCTCGATTACATTGCCACCATATATGAAATAGCGATCCTTTAGCTCCTTGACACTTCCAACATTTATTTGAATATGTGGGGTATATTTTTGCCAGTCTATCTGGAGTAAGGTACCATCTATGTACCATTTTATATAAATTTTCTTTAAGATCTGCTGGTCTTATTAGTTTTAAGTTCCGTTTCCACAGTTTTTCCCACTCTTCGATATCTATGTTATAGCCAAAGTCTTTTAACCAACGGATCCATGTTTCTTTTACGACTTCATCATGCATTTTGATCTGTAGTAACCAATCGTATACTTTGGAAATTATCTTATGCTTAGAATCCAAGATAAGATCTAATTCAATAAGTTTACTGGAGAAACCTTTTTCTTTATCTTTCTGGAATCTTGATTTAACTTGGCACTGAAGCCACCAATTTAACTTAGAAAGTTCTTCCTCGATCAATTCATTCTGATTATTTAATAAGTAAGCATAGTCTTGTGGATTGTCCCAGTCATATAGATTGGGGTGATTCAAGGCCTCTATTGGAGATAGCCACTTTGGAGTATAAGTATATTGCACTTTGATTTCATCCCAAATCTTGAACAAGGATTTTCTTATTTCATATCTGAAGAAGCGACCCGTTTTTACAGGAGTTCGGTACCACATATAGTTATGCCATCCTTCTCCCAGTCCGGCACCCTCTAGAATCATTAATCTCTTATTATCCAACTTGCACCAGGCTCTCAACCATGCAATGCAAGACGCCTTATAATACAGGTTCCAGTCTGGGAGAGCCAGGCCACCTCTTAATTTACTATCTTGAAGTACTTTCAGTTTTATTCTGGGCTTCTTGGCTTGCCAAATAAAAGTCTTGATCATAGAATTGAGTTGTTGGAAAAAGGATCTAGGCAAAATAATTGGAATTGTTTGAAAAAGGAATAAAATCCGTGGGAGGATGTTCATTTTTATTGTAGCGATTCTACCTAAAAATGAAATCTGAAGGTCCTTCCAGATAATCAGGTCATTACGTATTTCTTTCAAAATTTTCTCGTAGTTATCTCTGTATAAGGTCTTAAGATCATTTGTCAGCTGAATTCCAAGATATTTTATCTTCTTTTCATACTTAAAACCTGAGAGCTGTTCTCCTTCTCTTCTTTCCATAAAACAGCAAACCCTCCATTATCTGTCACTCTGTCTTCATTTTTTCCTCTCCTTCCCCCAGCACCCTCTGCCTAGGAAAACAATGGTCCAGTTGTGTGGTGCTAGCCACTGGGACAGGACCACTTGCATGGTTGGGAACCCTCAAGGACTTGTGGGAGATACATCACTTTCCCCTGTATCTCCCTCCCCACATTATTTCCCCTTTCCTTCCACCTGACAACCCTCATATCTTCTCTCCTTTCTCTGCCTCATTCTTACCTTCTCAGCCATTCACTAACCTACCTTTAATCTGCCTCCCATTTTCAGCTATATTTATTATTTACTTCATTTATGTCCTGCCTTTCTCCACAATGAGGACTAAAACAATCTACATTCACTGAACAGGACAAAATAAAGAAAAGATAGGAACAGTACACTGAAGAACTGTACAGAAGAGATGAAAGGATGACAGATTCCTTCCAAGAAGAATCTTTTGCAAAAGAACCTGCAGTTTTAGAAAGTGAAGTGAAAGCTGCACTGAGAGCAACTCAGAAAAACAAATCACCAGGAGTAGATGGGAAATCGATAGAGCCACCAAAATCTTAACAAGGGTGTGACAACAAATATGGAAAACAAAACTATGGCTCACAGGCTGGAAATATTCAATCTACATTCCAATTCTGGAAAAAGGAGAGCAGCTATCAAACCATCACTTTCATTTCTAATGTGAGTAAGGAAGGAAAGGTCCCCTGTGCAAGCATCAGTCGTTTCCAACTCTGGGGTGACGCTTTCATGTTTTTACAGCAGACGGGTGGTTTGCCATTGCCTTCCCCAGTCATCTACGCTTCCCCCCGGCAAGCTGGGTACTCATTTTACTGACCTTGGAAGGATGGAAGGCTGAGTCAACCTTGAGGCAGCTTCCACCAGGGATCAAATTCAGGTTGTAAGCAGAGCTTAGGACTGCAATACCGCAGCTTTAACACTCTGTGCCACGGGGCTCTTAATGTGAGTAAAGTGATACTCAAAATCTTACAACAAAGCCTATTACCATATATGGCAAGAAATGGCAGCTATTCAAGCTGGATTCAAAAAAGGAAGAAGCACTTGAGATCAGATTGCAAATTTACCTTGATTTTTAGAACAGAGGGGAGAATTTCAGGGGAAAAAAGATTGACTTTTTTCATAAAAAGCTTTTGTCTCTATAGATCATGAAAATATGTGATTAGTTTTAAAATTAATGGGTGGGCCATAACATCTGATTGTTTTGATGTGCAACCTGTACTCTGAACAAGAGGTTCCTGTTAGTACTGAATATGAAGAAATATAATGGTTTCCATTTTGCAAAGGTGTCAGATAAAGAATTATTTTGACTCCCTATCTCTTCAGTCTACTTGCAGAATATATCATAAGGAAAACTGGATTAGATTTAGATGAAGGTAGAATGAAAATTGGTGGAAATTAACAATTCAAGATATGCAGAAGACGCTACATTACAAGCAGAAAAGAGTGAAGACTTGAAATGACTGCTGATGCAAGTTAAAGCAGAAAGTGCTAAAGCAGAATTATCACTAATATCAAGAAAACAACACTGGGGAATTACCAACGTTAAGGTTCACTATAAAGAAATTAAAATTGTTCAAGATTTTCTATTCTTTGGCTCAATCTTCAACCAAAGGGGGACTGTGACCAACGAATCAGAAGGAGAATGAGACTGGGAAGAGCAGATGTGAAGGAGCTAGAAAAGCCCCTTAAGTGTAAGGATGTGTTGCTGGCACCAAGATCAAGATAGTTATACTCTAGTATTCCCTATTACTAAGTATGAATGTGAAAGTTGGACAATGAAGAAAACTGACAAGAAGAAAATTAAATAATTTGAAATTTGATGTTAGAGAGTTTTACAGATACCATGGACTGTTAAAAATACTAATAAGTGGGCTCTAGATCAAATCAAGCCTGAATTCTCCTTTGATGACCAAACTGTCATATTTTGGTTACATTTGGACAAAACTCGCTGGAAAAGACAATAATGCTAGGAAAAGTTGAAGGCAGCAGGACAAGAGCAAGATGCAATGTGAGATGGATTTATTCAATAAAGGAAACCATAGCTCTCCATTTACAAGACCTGAGGAAGGCTGTTAATGATAAGACATTTTGGAGGTCATTAATTCAAAGGGTTGCTATAAGTTGGATGCAACTTGAGGGCCCTTAACATATTCACAGAAAAAATATTAGAAGGGGGCAATGCATTCTGGCAGCAAGTTGGTGTAAGTGACCTATCAGGTCTTTTTTCCCTAATAATTTGTAATTGACATTTTCACTAAATCCATATATATGAACTAATTTTAAGCCTTGGTGTACAAGATGGAGAGAAGTTTTAATAAACATGCCTCAATGAAATTATACTGTCATGTGTTCTCAGTACATCAGATGTCAAGGCCTTTTAAATGGCAGATACTGAAAGTTACTCATCAAAAAAGATAGCTTGACTTTGCCTGTGTTCATGCATCATGACAAAAGAAACTGGTGTTTATTAAACAACAGGCTAAACTATCTTTCATTTAACACATGATCACAAAGAGGACTTGCAGCAGGCACCAGCTGTGAGTTGCTCATGGCAACTCAATTTAGAAGCACTGAACAGCCCCAGTTCTAGTTGGGATAACAGAGGGGGGGGAGGCATAGCTCCTCCTCCCCCACCCCATGGGCCCAAACAGAATTGGGCCCCCATAGCACTTCTAAACTGAGTTGTCATAGGAACCATGTAGTTGCCATTCTGTTGCAAGTCCATGTTGGGATGGAACACGTGTTCAACATAGTGTATAGTTTGGGCCTGGTGTGATTCGGCCATTCATGTGCTTCTTTGCCTTGCAGAGTTTTATTATATTCTGCAAAGCTGCAAATTGCAGCTAAAATAAAAGGGGATTTTCAGAAGCTGCACAATCATAAGTATTAAATCCATCTTTAAACGTGGTGAAGATTTAGATAAAATGTGGATAATTTTTGAATAATTTGCCTGAAATCAATCATACCTTACCAGTGAAAGTGTTGAATGAATTGGTCTCTAAAGCTCATATCCCATGTTTACCTTTGATGTTAAGCCAAAGTACGTATTTACCAACGTTTCTGTAAGAGTTTTGCTTTCCTGTTTTATTCCAGTAATCTTCTATACATGAGTAAAAAATATTAGTATACTATTTTTTGAAGAATAGATTACAAGAATGTAAAACTCTGTTTTCACAAATGACCTACTTATGTCACCATTGGGCTCCTATCCAGTACTCTACTATAAATGAGTTTTCAAATAAAAACTGGCTTCCACCACACTAGCTCTTGAATATATCGTTTTTGCATATATGGGGAAAGGAGGAAGTACAGAGGAGGAGATTGGGTGATAGTCCAGCTTCAAGGAAATTTTATCAAAATCATTTTTTTTCCCAAATAACTGCTAACATTTTAAAGGTATCAGCCTTTTTAAAAAGGTGACATCTGGTTGTTAATAAACAGATGGGCCACAGATGTAAACAGGACAAAGTGCTTTGTGCTACTCAAAACACCAGTTTCAAAGCCAAGGAAATCTGCTCTTGTGGGAAATGTACAGTCTCCAGGCTGCAGGGGGGCAGGGTATCCACTGAGACTACTAGCAATGAAACCATAAATTGCTATTGAAAAGTTGCCCTTCTAAAACAAAGTCATCAAAGTAAACTTTTGAAAAAGCTTGGTCTAACAATTTTCTAGGACCATATAAAAGAGCAAAAATGCCATTAAGCTTACCTGGAGGCTGACAAGGTCCCATACTTGTTGCTCATGGCCCATCCTTTCCAAAATTCATCAACTTATTCTCCAAATCTATAATTCAACATGTGTAATTTAGATTACTGATATTAAGCATATCTGCTGAGAACTAACACCAGGACTGTGGAGAGTTAGCAAATAATTTCTTGTGCAGTCCCTTTGAGTTTAAACAGCTGCTTAGAAGGAAGACATGCCCTGCTGTGCGGCTCTTTCAGGCTGTCTACTACAGTCCCTTTAGACTCTAGACCAGTGTTTCCCAAAGTGGGTGATATTGCCTCCTGGGGGGTGCTGAAACGATTCAGGGGGGCAGTAGTAGCCTTGGGTGCAATTGGGGGTGGTGGAAGCATAAAGAAAGAAGAGGAGAGGAGAGGGTGGGAAGTGTCAAAACATCATGTTTCTGGGTCCAGAATTTCTAATTTAGAGAAAAATTCCAATTAACAAAAATAGAGGGTTCCTTTTTGTCTGCTACTTAATGTGAATCCACCCAATTAGACTAGTAGTGGGGACCAGAACTCCATCCAATTAGAATATAAGAAGGATGCAGTTTATTTACAAGACAAAATAAAAAATAGAGGTGTACAGACAAACAAGAAACAGAAACAAAAAACCTTACTAGTCTATCCTAGCCAATACTTGTTACAGTTAGCAGCTTCTCAGGGTTGCTACTTTCTCAGCAATACAATTTAGATCAGGGCAGTGGAAACATTGAGGCAATTGCACAAACCTCTCTGAAGAGTTCTAACCTGTGGCTTTCTCCTCACTAAGTTTTCTGCAGAGCGTCAAACTTCTTACAGTCCTCTGGTTACCAGTTGATAGCTTCTGTTGATTTCAGCCAACTGCAGTGTCCCAGACACAGTGTCTTCTGCAGGGCCAGTGCATGGGAGTAGGCAGGGTAACTGACCACCTAAGGTGCTACCCTGCCAGGGGGCACTGCTGGGCACCCCCTTACTCCCCCTTCCCATGTGGCACGATCGTGCCAGCCAGCAGGCAAACCAAGAGCATTGTCTGTTCTTCACAGGGCGAACGTTGCCTGTGCTTGTTGAAGGCTTCCAAGGAAGCCTCCGAAGAGCACCCCATTTTACTGCTGCCTGCTGCTTTAGGGTGAAAAGTGGCTGAGTGGTGGCACCTTCCCATTGCACTAGTTGGAGCTGATGAGCGCAATGGGAAGGTGCCGCCCACCCAGCTGCTTTCAATCCGAAAGCAGCAGGCAGCAGTAAAACTGGGCACTCTTCAGAGGCTTTCTTTGACGGCTTTGACAAGCACAGACAACGTTTGCCCTGTGAAGAAAAGTGGCATTGCGGCAGCACTTGTGTGCACCAACCGGAGCTCCGGGCTTGCCTGCTGGCTGGCGTGATGACATCATCACTGGCATGCGAAGAATATCCCCCCTTAGGAGCACACGGGGTGTGTGTGTATGGGGTTCTGCCTAGAGTGGTAGAACCCCTAGCACTGGCACTGGTCTTCTCTTCCTCTTCTTGAGTTTTGATATTTTACTAATCCACTTATATCCCTTACTGGCTGTCAAAGTGCTAAAATTGTGCAACCAATCATTGGTACAAAACAACCAATTTAGCTGGGCCCATCTAGATCTTCTCCTGTCAAATACCTGTCAAACTAGTTGGAATTGAAATTTCAAAAATTCCCTGTTAATGCAAATGTTACTATAGTTGATTTTATAAAATAATTTTAGAATTTCACACTTCAAAGTGTCTTCTTTGCAACATCTTTGTTTACTCTGTGTGCAAATATGTCACTGCATCTTTTAGTCCACTTCTTGAAGGCAGATTTCCAGGGGGGTGCTGAGTAATTTTTTTTTCTGAAAAGGGGGCATTAGGCCAAATAAGTTTGGGAACCTCTGCTCTAGACTGTGCAAAACAGCCTGAAAAACAGTGGCCTGCAGAAATGGGGGAGATCCTCTGGGAAGGGACATCCCTCCCACCTTTCTGTTGATCCCAGTGAGCCATAACCAACAGAAAAGCAGGGAAGATCCCGTGGGAAGGGACTTCCCTCATATCTTTTTGCTGGCTATGGTGAGTCAAGGCCAGCAGAAGGGGATCCATAGATTCCCCATGGAACGAATTCCCTCCCACTTTTCTGCTGGCTGTGGTGAGCGATGACCAGCAGAAAGGAGGGAAAGATCCCCCAGGAAGTCACTTCACCCCTTCCATTTATACCTTCCTTTCTGCTCCCTGCAAGTTTTTAAAATTTTTGCAGGAGGCAGAAAGCAGGGCCATTTAAACCCCTGAGAGCCATTTAACTCTTGCTTTCTACTCCCTGCAGCTATTCATGGGAAGCAGAAAGCAGGGCCATTTACACCCCCCCCCCCTTTTTTTTTCCCCTTCTGGCAGACAACTGCAGGGAACAAAAAACAGTGGTGGTTTAAATGGTTCAGAGCTTTCTGCTCCCATGAAAAGCTGTGGGGAGTGAAAGCAGAGTTTAAATGGCTCAGAGTCATTTAAAGCAAACAGCTGAACAGCTGAGCAGCCACTCAGCTTTTAGGCACTTTGGCTAGTAGCTGCTGAAAGAGTCATATCCTACATGACTCTGTATAAGAACATAAGATCATAAAAAGAGCCCTGCTGGATCAGACCAATGATCCATCTAGTTTATTTTTTATTTTTTATTTTATCTTATCTGGGATTTATATCCCGCCCTTCCCACTGAGTGGCTCAGGGCGGCTTACTACATATATAAAACTAACATAAAAATATAAAATTACACTTTAAAATTAACATTTCATAATATATAATTAAAATCAAACATTTGTTATAACTATACATCATTAAAACAGACAGCGGTCGTGGAGGTACACTCTATTCAGCTTCAGATACAAATTCAGTATACAGTATTCAGTGGTCG
Source organism: Heteronotia binoei (assembly GCF_032191835.1). Taxonomy (NCBI): domain Eukaryota; kingdom Metazoa; phylum Chordata; class Lepidosauria; order Squamata; family Gekkonidae; genus Heteronotia; species Heteronotia binoei. The sequence goes on along the minus strand of NC_083228.1, from coordinate 69,306,163 downwards.
GTATACAGGGCCGTTAGTTGTGGGCCAGCCGGAAGAGGACTGTCTTACAGGCCCTGCGGAATTGGGTGAGATCCCGCAGGGCCCTTACCTCCTCTGGCAGCTGGTTCCACCAAAATGGAGCCATTACAGAGAAGGCCCGGTCCCTTGTGATCTTCAAGCGGGCTTCCTTTGGCCCGGGGACAACCAAAAGATTTTGAGATCCCGATCTCAGTGCTCTCTGGGGAACATGCGGGGAGAGACGGTCCCTCATGTAGGCAGGTCCTAGACCATATAGGGCTTTAAAGGTAATAACCAGCACCTTGTACTGAACTCGGTAGGATATTGGCAGCCAGTGCAGCGCCCGAAGTCCCGGCTGAATGTGCTCCCACCTTGGGAGCCCCAATAACAACCGGGCAGCGGCGTTCTGCACCAGCTGCAATTTCCGGGTTCAACACAGGGGCAGCCCCATGTAGAGGGCATTGCAGTAGTCCAGCCTCGAGGTGACCGTAGCATGGATCACCGTTGCTAGATCGTCGCGTTCCAGGAAGGGAGCCAGCTGTCTAGCCCGCCTAAGATGGAAGAATGCGGACTTGGCAGTGGCTGCTATCTGGGCCTCCATAGTTAAGGAAGGTTCCAGAAGTACCCCCAGGCTCTTGACCCTGTGCGCCGCTATCAGCGGCGCACCGTCAAAAATCGGAAGGGGTATTTCCCCCCCCCCCCGGGCCACGATGGCCCAAGCAAAGGACCTCTGTCTTCGCTGGGTTTAGCCTCAGCCCACTCTGTTTGAGCCACCCAGCCACAGCCTGTAGCGCCCGGTCCAGATTTTGTGGGGCGGAGACCGGCCGTCCATAAGCAGATAAAGCTGGGTGTCATCAGCATACTGGTGACAACCCAGCCCGTACCTTCGGGCAATCTGGGCGAGGGGACGCATGTAGATGTTAAATAACATCGGGGAAAGAACCGCACCCTGAGGCACTCCGCAATCAAGCGAGTGCCTCTGGGACAGCTCATCCCCAATCGCAACCCTCTGTCCCCGACCTTCAAGGAAAGAGGAAAGCCATTGCAAGGCCAACCCCTGAATCCCCGCGTCGGCGAGGCGGCGGGCAAGTAACTGATGGTCGACCGTATCGAACGCTGCCGATAGGTCCAACAACATCAGTACCGCCGAGCCGCCCCGATCCAGATGCCGTTGCAGGTTTAACATCCTGTCTCACACAGTTGTCAACCAATTCCTCTGGAGGCCACAACAGGCCACAGAGGCTGAGGCCTTCCCTTAATGTTGCCTCCTGGCTCTGGGATTCAGAGGATTAGTGCCTCTGAATGTGGAGGTTCCCCTCAGTCACAATGGCTGGTAGCCACAGATAAACTTAATCTCCATGAATCTATCTAATCACCTTTTAAAGCTGTTTATTCTTGTGGCCATCACTACATCCTCAGGCAGCAAATTCCACATTTTAATCACTCTCTGTATAAAGTAATATTTCCTTCTGTCTGTCCTGAACCTACTGACCATCAGTTTCATTGGATGCCCTTGTATTCTAATATTCTGGGAGAGAGAGAAAATTCATTTTGTCAACTCTCTCCACCCCATGTATAATTTTATAAACCTCTATCATGTCCCCCTTAGTTGTCTTTCCTCATAGTGAAGGTGCTTCAACCTTCTAATAATCTTGGTTGGACTCTTCTGCCATCTTCCCATCTTCCTTTAGCAATCCTTTTATTCCTGGTTCATCTGAAGGCTCAGCTGCTTCTCTGGCTGGTATCCTAATCTGGATATATTTAAAAACTGCTTATAATTTGTTAATTTTTTAGCAATCTGCTCATCAAATTCTATTTTCCCATGCCTAATTATTAACACACTAACTTACACTTATTTTGACTAATGCTATGCTCCCTTCACTTCATTGGGTCAGTCCTTCCACTACTTAAAATAAGACTTTTTGCCATTTGTTTACCGTACTTCCTTGATTTGGGTCATTAACCATGCAAGCCTCTCTTTAGAGTTAGCAGTACCTTTCCTAACCTGTGGGATGCATTATTTCTGGTCTTCAGTTACTGTGGTTAAATAGCTTCTAGGGATTTGATTCTCTTATGTTTTCCTTTCAACTTCCTTCTAAGTAGTCCCCTCATTTTTGTGAAGTTCTTTTTTTTTTAATCAAATGTTACTGTTTTGGACTTTAGGGATAACATCCCATTAACATGAGACCTGAACTTAATATCATTGCGGTCACTGCTCCCAATGGGTGCAAAGGTCTCTACATTTCCACTATATTTCAAAATGACTCAGCAGATCAATTCTGTTTTATGAAAAAGGAAAAAGATATTAACATATATGATGAAAATTGATAATGCCTTAGGGCATAACAGATGGATAGATACATGAACATGGGCATTGATCTTCAGAAGAGACTGATTAGTGGTGCCTATACAAATTAGAGCGAATGGCCAAGGCGGAACTATATGCAGAAAATTATGGTGTAAAGCGCTTCTGTACTTTGCTACTCCTGTACTTTGCCACTCAAAGTTCTGAATTTGGCAGTCTGTGTGGGTACCAGCACTAAAAGGTTGTCCTTCTTTTCCAATCTCCTATCTGCTCTAGTTTGTTTCTCTTTCAGAGAAAAAAAAAACATGTTTGTACATTTCCTGCAAATAGACTTTTTGTTGTAGTTTTGCATCTGGTAAATCATTTTTACCAATTTTAAAATATTTCCAGGGCTGTATATTGAGCATAGGGTTGCCAAGTCCAATTCAAGAAATATCTGGGGACTTTGGGGGTGGAGCCAGGAGACTTTGGGGGTGGAGCCAGGAGCAAGGGTGTGACAAGCATAACTGATTTCCAAAGGGAGTTCTGGCCATCACATTTCAAGGGACCGCACACCTTTTAAATGCCTTCCTTCCATAGGAAATAATGAAGGATAGGGGCACCTTCTTTGGGGGCTCATAGAATTGGTCCCCCTGGTCTAATATTTTTGAAACTTAGGGAGTATATTGGGAAGAGCCACTGGATGCTATACGGAAAATCTGGTGCCTCTACCTCAAAAAACAGGGGCCCCAGAGCCCCAGATACCCGCAGATCAATTCTCCATTATTTTCTATGGGAATAAGTCTCCTTAGAGAATCATGAGTTCCCAGCAGACATTAACCTCCCCTCCCCCTGCTTTCTGATTACCCTGAAGCGGGGGGAGAGCCTCCAAATCGGGGGATCCCCTGCCCCCACCTGGGAATTGGCAACCCTAATTGAGCAGTAGGGGAAACCACAAGGACTTGCAAAGGCCACCTCATTTTCCCATAGCCTCCCCCCTTTTGCTGCTCTCCTTTTTACACAGCAGTCAAACTTTACTTCCCCTCCCATAATCAGCCTTCCCTCTATCCTTCTCCCTGGCAGCATTTCCCAGGAAAACTCTGGCTCAGTTGTGCAGTTCAGGTGGCTGGGCCAGTTGTGTAGAGGGGATAGAGTTACCACGCTTCCTTCTATGGCAGGAGACCACCCACCAGCAACCCTCTCTGGTGCTGCTTGAAGCTGTGGCAGAGAATTTTTTTTTTAAATGCTGTCAGACCAATGGTGATACATTTGTTTGGGGAAACCTCAAAATTGCTGGGATCTCTGTGGTAAAACCATAAGAGTTTCTGGTGTTTATTAGAGAAGCATATGTGATGTCACTTCTGGAACTAAGAACTGACATTGTCCCCCATGTCAGAGCCAGTTTGGTGTAGTGGTTAAGTGTGCGGACTCTTATCTGGGAGAACCGGGTTTGATTCCCCACTCCTCCACTTGCACCTGCTAGCATGGCCTTGGGTCAGCCATAGCCCTGGCAGAGGTTGTCCTTGAAAGGGCAGCTGCTGTGAGAGCCCTCTCCAGCCCCACCCACCTCACAGGGTGTCTGTTGTGGGGGAGGAAGGTAAAGGAGATTGTGAGCCGCTCTGAGACTCTTCGGAGTGGAGGGCGGGATATAAATCCAATATCTTCTTCTTCATCATCTTCTTCTTCCCATGTCCCTACTCCTCCATCCTCTTGCCAGTTGCTAGGCACAGCCTGGCAATCTTTGGAGTGGAATCTGCAAATACTTGAGGGGGGGGGGGCTCATTTCCTTTCCCATACTATATCATCTTTCCATTCTCCTAACAGCCTCCATATCCTCATCTTTCCCTGCTTCTTTTTTTCCTTCTCACCTCCCACCCTTCCCAACCTACTTTTTTATCCTATAGTATTTGAAATGTGTATCCTGAGTATCATTAAATAAGCTACATTTAATGGGACCTTCTGATGTAAGTACTCCCTTGATACTGTAATCTCTGCTTTGGTTAAAATCTGGGCACCCTTTACTTTCTCTTTTCCTCTCATTTGAGTTCTGTTTTGGCAGCAGCAGTCAAAATTGCACTGCCGAAGTGGGATGGTTTTCAAAGTGCACACTGATTAGATTCACTAGAAGGCACTCTGTTTATAATCACATCTTTTCTTCAGAGTTAATAGCAGGAATTATATACAGACAAGCACATGCTTCAGGTACAATCTTATTAGAGGAGGTATAATTTGTCCCGGTTGACTTTTTAAAATGAATTCTAAGTTGGCAAACGACGTGAGTACAGGCCACTTCTGCAAGAGCAAAATCACGTCCAGGCTGCAACATCCCTCATTGTGGTACCAGTAAGATGGAGCTTAGAAAGACCATTATTCAGTCTGTTTCTATTCAATTCTGTTGAAATGATGAATCATTTTTCTGCTAGGAACTGGCCCACAACCCATGAATACAGTGTAGTGTAGTTTTGATAGACCGTCGTTATATGTTTTATATGTTTTATTATTCTACTGTTTTAACTGTGTAAGATGTTTTAAATTCAAATTATGTTAGATTTTTATGTGTTGTGAGCCGCCCTGAGCCACTTCGGTGGGAAGGCGGGATATAAATAAACTTGAACTTGAAAACCACAATCTATCAATTGCTAAAAGCACCTGTAGGTCATGAATCCCATCTTCCACTATTTATGAAGTATAGCCCAACAATGATGACTTGGGAGGGAAACAGCAACCCTACAGCATAAGAACCTTCCAGATTGGTATATACAGCTGCTTAGGAAACCACATAGCTACTTTTACTTTGCTTCCTTAGTTTATTGCGTCCTGAACCATCCTTGTCTTCAGTGTTTAGATAATACCAGTTGTCTTTAAAGTACTCACATGTTTCTGGATGTGTGCACCCTAGAAATCACCTTGATGTAGGTGCTTTACTTTGGGTTCCCATACATTATATTTCTTTTGGCTAACCTTCAAAGCTTGATTTGACTCACCACACTTACTATTGGTCAATGGTGTTACTAAAGGGGCAGGGGGCAGTCTGCCCCAGGAGTAACTTAAGGAAGGCTTTTGAAAGGTGTCATTGAAGCCAACATTGTCCTGCTGCCTCTAGCCAAACACATCTCCTTTATTTCTAAAGTGAAGTTCTGTCTGCAGACACTAGGGGCACAGGAAAGTCTGAGCATAGCAAAAAGCTCTAGGATGGGTTAAGCTTCCCTTTTCTCCAAGGTCGTTTTCGCACTTACCTTATTCCGGAGCGACGTCCCTCTTCACCGCGCAGCATCTGCACGGATTTCGCACTACTTGCTCCGCAGAAGCCGGAAGTCCCGCGGCTTTTGCGTCGCAAATGTAAACCACCAAAAACCAGTTTACATTTGCGACGCAAAAGCCGTGGGACTTCCGGCTTCTGCGAAGCAAGTAGTGCGAAATCCGCACAGACACTGCACGGTGAAGAGGGACGTCGCTCCGGAATAAGATAAGTGCGAAAACAACCCAAGATTCAAGCAAACTTCCTTAACAGAACATGCTGATAACTGCTACAGTAATTGCCAGAGTGCTGGTCATTTTCTCCAATAGCCTAGCCTTTCTCTCCCTTTTCTTGCACCCAGCTCAGCTAGTTCTTGCAAAGCAGTAGTTAGGGTGTTACAGCAAGATAAAACAACCATTCCCTCTCTTAATCTCTCTCTCTCTTTTCCACACATTTCTCATTCATTTATGTCTCCCTTCACCTAATTTTTCTGTGACCCCCAACTTTATTTTCCCTTATAGGTCTCAAGACTTTTTCATCCCTCTCCTGCTTGGTAACAGACTAACAGACTATATTTAGGAGTAGTATAGTGGCAAACCTTTGTAAATATTATGCTGGGTACTCTGTATATTGTACTGTTTCTGCTGGGGTGTAGAAATGTCCCTTACAGTTTCTACTGCAGAGATTCTCTGGTTTAACTTGGAAACAATGGAGGATGGGGGTTCCTTCTTTTGTGGGTAGTGTATTTCTTAACATCCAGTATGATGAAGCTTGCAATCAGTATTTTGTGATGCTTTGGCTAATTATAGTTAGTAAATGTTAGTACTAAGGCAGACTCCTAGCTCTCAAAAATGCCTTGTAGATGTTTGGGATAGTCATTTCTTGGGCTTCAAAATGGACAACAGAAGCCCTCCCAAGTGTCTGCTTAGAACATGAGTGGTATGATGAATTTTTTTGTGTGCCATTAAGTCACAGCTGATTTATGGCAGCCCTGTAGTGTTTTTAAGGCAAGAGACATTTGGAGGTGGTTTGCCGTTGTCTGTCTCCATATTGGCCCTGCTTAGCTTCTGAGATTTGATTAGAGCAGACTGTCCTGGGGTTATGCAGATCAGGGCTAGGTCGAGAGTAATGTGACTGGCCCAAGGTCACCCAGCAAGCTTCCATGGCATGAGTAGGGATTCAAACCTGTATTTCCCAGATCCTAGTCCAACAAAGCACTACACCACACTAGCTGTCATGATGGAATAGCATATGGAAAATTTATTTTATTATTTTTTTAAAATGGCATGATTATATATGCAAAGTCAAATATAAGAAATTTTTCATTGTCTGCATTTATTTCCTGGCCATTGAATACAAAATTTTGTCCAGTGGTACCTTTAAGACCAAACTTTGTTCTGTTGCTTCAGATCGACACGGCTACTCACCTGAATCTATTTTCTGGCTATTATTATTCATAGTCATTGCAAATAATTTTATCAAATAGAGGAGGAGCCCTGATCTGGATGGTCCCAGCGTAGCCTGATCTCGTCAGATTTCAGTGTTGGCGTATTTGCTGGTATGCTCTGGACTTGCGAGGCTTAATAATAGAAAGCAACTGTGGCACTCTGACTTGTGCTATTTACATTTGTTTACAGTTATACTGGTATACACTGGCAAAGTGCTTCGCCAGATAACCCTATTGAGAGCAGGGATGAACATTACAGTCTATTCACAGTTATATACATTGCAGCAATACAGAAGCACCAATCAGCACAGTGCTGAGTCATCTTGCATAGGCACAATAGTCTGGACAGAACCAGTATGAACCAGATAAGGAAAGCTGTCATGAACTGTCACAGAACACTGCCATCTGACTCCAGCTTGATGTTTTATCAAGCAGCAAGCATATGCTGATACTCAGAAGTTAAGAGGGGCTGGCATGGAGGCAGGCAATGGCAAACTACCTGCAAATGTCTCTTGCCTTTTGCCATAAGTCACCTGTGAACTGATGGTAAAAAAAGAGGTTAAAAATTATCTGCCCCAAGCACCAAATAGGCTAGGTAAGCCACAGCATTATAACAACTAAACACATGGCCAGCAAAACTGACTAGCAGAACAGAGGAGTTTCCATTCTGAACCCACATGGTTTAATTATTAGACCAAAGTCACCTTGAACCAAGATGTAAGCATTTCAGATAATACCCAAAATTTTACAGCACTGTCAGTGGTTATTTATTTATTTCTATTTTAGACCACCCTTCCCTGCGGAACAGGGCTCAGGGTGGTGTACAATAATACAAATAAGTATACATGTTAACAATTAAAAACAGTAAAATCCAATAAAACACACTAAGACCAACAAGATGATGTTAAAACTACTAAGGAAGCCACTGCCTTCTGTGGGAGGGAGGGAGGATAGGAGTGTTAGACCAATGTTTGCTGCTCTCAACATCTGGTGGAACATTTGAAATGTTTCATATACATTACAGGCCTCTTGTTATAGGGACTACTGTAAGCTCTTGGTGGATTGGCTACATCAGGGGTGTTCTCCCTAATATACAAAGGAGTTCCTGCTACAAAAAAAGCATCTTTACAATAGTCATGTCAGGCCAGAATTAGTATCTCTGTATTGCCAGGGAGGCAGGGGACCAAAACTGACAGAGAGTGGCTATGGTTATTCTAAGACCAACTAGTGAGTTTATGGCAGAGGAGAGATATGAACCAATGACCCATTCCCCAGACCATAGCTCATTCTGTTAGCCACTGTGTTAACCAGTTACAAATTCAATCTCTATGCATCTATAAAATATTCAGAAGTGAAAGCATTTTGTCTGTATTATAATGACCATAGCACTATGCAAAACCAAAAGTAAAACTGAAAATGGACATTTTGAAGCATTCAGTCGGACGGTAAGATACTTGAACTTCCAGTGGAAATGGTACATTGAAAGAGATTTCAACAGCTCCTAGAGATTTATTGGTAGAGATTTCAACTTGTAGAAATTTCAGCTATCTGTGAATGGAGAATTTGCATTAGTAGGTTCAAAATAAACAACAACAAAAATATTTTGGGACCTTGGGAAAAGACTTAACCTGTCAAGAAATCTAACCAGTCTCAAAGCTGCATTGTTCTTCATCAAATGTGTTTTGTCTGTAGCATTAAACCACAAATTAAGCTGTGCAAGAAGAGAAATGACAAGTAAGAAATCTGCCACCTTTAAGCTCACTCAGACAACCCAAATGCACAAACAGAAAGAATGTCCTGGTTGCATTATAAGAAAGAAATACATCTGCCAGAGGCACTCAGTGATTAACCAAGTGGGAGGATGAAGTAAGTTAATATGTGAGAAATAGACATCCTCAGTTAATGAGACAGATCATTTGGGTAAATGGAACTGTCATTGCTTGATGGAAGCCATTAGACTAAGTTATTTGCTTCCATCAGTCGGTTCCAGTAATTAAAAGGAAAACCAACATAGGTACAACCTTGATCTCTGTTACACCAATGTTAAAAAAAGCAGATTTCAGGATGCCGGTTCAGTTCTGCAGTGTAGAGGTTGTGTTTAAAATACATCTCTATCTTTCTGACCTTCATAAACAAGGCTCTTCCAAAATATTGGAATGGGTTTTTTTTTTAGAAACAGCTGAATCTCACCACTTTTAACACATTCCTCATCTAATAAACTTCAAAGGGATAATATACCCTACTTGTTGCTAGACAGTGACATGAACACAGTCTACTTTGTTGCTAATTTTTTGTCTAGCGAAATTTGTGGTAGTCTAACGAAATTTTGTGAGTCAACACTCACAAAAGCTCCTACCTTACCACAAATTTTGTTAGTCTTCAAGATGTTACTGGACTCTTAATATTTTTTTAGTTAATAATATATTATTCTTTTTAGTTATTGCTCAAGATCATTCAATCATAGGAGCTCTGAAAAGGAAAGTCTTAAATAAGCAATTTCAACAGAATTCTAGCTCCCAGCTGGAGACTGTCATATCTATGGTAACACCTTAAACACCTAAAGGTAATACCTCAAACACCTTCTGGATTATCATTGCTTGTGTTCCAGCATGGATTGCCTGTGTTCCAGCATGGATTTGTGTGGTGTAGCAACCTTTTGGGACCGACTTCCTTTGGATGCATTTTGACTTTCCGGGAGGCTCAGATAGCAGCCACCGCCAAGTCCGCATTTTTTCACCTTAGGCAGGCAAGGCAGTTGGCTCCTTTCATGGAGAACGGCGATCTGGCAACAGTGATCCATGCAACGGTTACCTCGAGGCTGAACTACTGCAATGCCCTCTACATGGGGCTGCCCCTGTGCCGAACCCAGAAGCTACAGCTAGTGCAGAATGCCGCCGCCCGGCTGTTGTTAGGGCTCCCTAGAAGGGAGCACATTCAGCCGGGGCTTCGGGGACTGCATTGGCTGCCGATAGCATACCGAGTTCGGTACAAGGTGCTGGTTATGACCTTTAAAGCCCTTTATGGTCTAGGACCTGCCTACCTTAGGGACCGTCTCTCCCCACATGTTCCCCAGAGAGTGCTGAGATCGGGGTCTCAGAACCTCCTTACAATCCCTGGGCCAAAGGAGGTCCATCTGAAAACAACTAGATACAGGGCCTTTTAGATTGCTTCCCCCTGTTGGTGGAACCAGCTTCCGGAGGAGGTGAAGGCCCTGCGGAATCTCAAACAGTTCCGCAGAGCCTGTAAGACAACCCTCTTCCGGCTGGCATACAACTGACCGATACCTGAATATCCAAATTCATGAACATCAGCATATCTGAACTTTGGGATACTTGAAGAACAGACTTTTAGGGAAGATGTAGCATGGTATATTGATAAATGTGTTTTTATGTATTTTACTGTATTAATTTTTAATGTATTTAACCTGATTACTGTTAGAGTTCTATGTTGTGAGCCGCCCTGAGCCCGCTTTGGTGGGGTAGGGCGGGATATAAATTGAAATAAATAAATAAATAAATAATATCTGCAGCAGTTATAATACTGCTTCTCTAACCCCTGTCAAAGTGATTCCCAAGCTCTTTGGTGCAAATTTATTTGATATGGTGACCCATCCAGGGCTGACGCAAGATATTTTGACACCTTAGATAAACTATGACCCTTGCACCCAGCATTCCATTTTCTTCAGAGGCTAATTAGATGTTTTTGATAAACCAACAAATATCACACAAAGGGGGTAGCTGCCCCCACTGTAAACTCCAAACAAGTGGCATTCCGACATACACAGTTTTTGTGTGTGGAGGTTACATTCCAGTGTTTGACCACTCTCTCTTTCCCCATTACTCCTTTTAATCCCCTTTTAAGATTCTAAGAAATGAACTCTAGTAACCATTAGGAGATGTTTTACTTGATCAACATATATATGCAGTAAAGAAAAAAAATACCAACTAACGTGTGACATGGAAGATACTGTTTCCAGGGTGATATGCTGGTTTCCAAAAGGAGAGCAATGGAAAGGGCAGGGACAGCCATTATGGGGGGTAGTGACCCATGGCCCACTTTCAGAAACTTCACAACCCACTTTTGGGTCCCAACCAACAGACTGAGTAACACTGTCTGAATTGCCGACACAGACAGCAGATTATTGCTGTCGGAATAAAGAGTCAGACACAATGCGTTGGTATAAAATTGGGCCACTTTATTAAACGTCATAATAAATGGCAAGGGCACCCAACCAGCGGCCTGGCCAGGGCTAGGGGTCACCGCGACCGCTCCCCTGCCATTAGCGGGCAAGAGACCCAGCCCCCCAGCCAGAGCTGTATGACTCAGCTCCTTCCAGGCAGGCCTAGCAGGGAGGCACGCATCAGAGGGTCCAAACCCAGACGCACATCTTGACGGAAAGGCACCCTCTAGTCGAGCCTCCAGGACGGTCTGCATTCTCCACACCCTGGGTCACCAAACCCCAAGGTTGATCATGCCAGACCTTTAATTCCCCAAAAGGGGGATGCTTCACAGTCCTCCCCTAGCCACATAGTGTCCTAAACCCCAAAAAAACCTGCCAACTAAAGTGACCGCCTATTTAACAGCACCACCCGATAGCCAATTCCACAATCCACTGCACTGCTATGTAGGGTAGGCAAAAAACACACCCCAGCAACTGCCAATCAGCTGGGGCATAAAAAATTCCTACCCGGCCCCTACCAAATGAGGCAAGCAGCAACCGCCTACATAACAAACAGGGCAGGCGGGAGGGCCGATCATCCGCAGGACTGTCAGCAAAGGGCGGCGGTCTGGCCGTTAAGACAGCCAGGCCCCGCTCACCACCTTGCATGCCCAAATGGGCGAAGACTGACTCTATCCTTTTCTGGGTGGCAAAACAGGCTGTAGCAGCCTAGCAGTGAAGCTGCAGGCTGCAAGCCTCATATTCTCTGAAGTCTACTCTTAATATGACATCTTGAGAATCATACAACAAGATATAATAATCTGACTCGGATTTTTGTAAATTATGCCTGTCTCTTGACCTCACTCTGTCTCATGGCCTCAATATTGGAATATATGCTCTGCACAGGCCACTAATGAGGTAGATCAGTCCTTATATTGGAAAACTAAGGATACTATTCTACCTGAGCATACTTTCAAACAAATTATCCCCACAGAAAAGATTTCCATAGAAGTACTATGCCATCATGTTATTTCACATAGGTGTCAGCCATCAGTGCTTGATCTAGATGTAGAATGTGCCCATTGACCATTTCATCATAACATTTTTGTGAGCCTCAAATGGCTTATTCCATAAAGTCAGAGTCTCAGGGGAAAGTATGTGGTACAGCTGAAAAGAAAAAAAATAGAATTAAGTGTTCTACAGCATATTTTTTAAAAGTTCAAAACCAGGCTTCCAAAAATTGGTTGCTTCCTTTTAGATATAAGAAGGATTTTTTTAAATTAAAAAACAATGGTGAATATGCAACATCCTGCATTATGTTCCTTTGTGTGTGGATTGGCAGCAAAGACTTGTTAATTGGGTAGATAGAAGAAGAAGAAGACTGCAGCTTTATACCCCGCCCTTCTCTCTGAATGAGAGGCTCAGAGTGGCTTACAATCTCTTACATCTTCTTCCGCCACAATGGAAACCCTGTGAGGTGAGTGGGACTGAGAGGGCTCTCACAGCAGCTTCCCTTTTGTGAGTGTGTTATTTTACCATGACCACAAAATCAGAGAGGATCTGAATATGGAATATAACAAAATCTATTCTACAGTACTTCAGAGGAGATGGGATTAAGGCAGGCTAAAGCAAATGCTCTAGCATGATTGGGAACTGTTAGGTGTTTCATGTATAATGGCAGAGTCCCAGGAGGTAAAATACAAAAAAACCAAAAATTACACAAGCAGACTCTGCAAGAGCGAATCATTAAGCTATTATAATCCAAATCTGTAAGGTGATGCTCTACAAATGAAAGTATCTTTGTTTTACCTAGCAAGAAGATATCTTCAGTTATAAGCTTTAGCTGCTATAATCTAGCATCTACTCTCTTCCTCCATCAAGAATGGTAAGCATCTTGTTTAAGAAAGAACAGTAGACCTTAATCTTATCCTTAGCCTCAGCTTAAAAGTGCTGAGCTATACTCTGGTTTCCAATGACTTGGCCAACTTCAGCTCTAAGGGATATATGAGATACAATGAGGGACTCCCATGATCCTACATATGAACTGACATAGGTGATGATCAAAAGATTCTGAGATGGGCAAAATCCAGATAACAGCACCATAAAGTAACAGGGGTATTATTTTGGAGCTGAGCACCTGGATTGCAGCAGGAATATATCTACCCTTGTAATAAAGAAACAGGCTGAATCTTATTCAAAGCACACTTGTGCTGATGTTACCAGGAGAGTTTGAAGAAAAAACAATCCCCAAGTAGCAGAAATTCCTGACTTGTTGGAGGCCTGTGTTTGCTCATCTGGAAAAACCCAGCCTGCCATTTTTAGAGAAAACCAAGATTTTAGATTTGTTAGAGTTTATTTGTAACTAGGTAATAGTTCAAAAAGCATCTCAGGAATTTCTTCAGGCCAATCTTGGTGTGGGAGATACAGCAGCAAGGGTATTTTTTTCTAAACTAATAATGTGGGGACATGAGATTCTGGAGAAGAAAGACACAACATCGGGCCATTTAGATATAACTTAAAGAGGAGAGGAGTGAGCAGACAATGTTGCCTTGCTCAACGATTGATGGTGAAACTATCTGAATGTTGACCTTCACTACAACAGCTCTGGGCAGTAGTAATGGTGTATAGGGTCTTGATTAACCATAATAATATTTTATCAATAGATAGGCCTACCACTTTCTCCCATAGCTTGCTTCAGCTAACTGAACTGAATGCTCTTTTAAGTTCCATAAAGACCATGTAAAGCTTCCTTCTAGAGATAGCTGTATATTTTTAATAGATAAGAGTTAAACAATGGTCAGTGGTGGAAAAGTCTCTCCTAAAGCCAGAATCTTATTAGTCTTGATCCATTCCACTAATCTTTGATGCAAAAGGGAAGAATATAATTTCCCAACAGATGATAGGAGGCTAATTGGCTGATAGCTGGTCAGAGCAAGCCTATTGCCCTGGTTTAAAAATTGGATTTCAGAGTGCTTCCAAACTGAAGGGATTTCTTTTCTCTAAGTTATCATAGAGGAAATAGGTTCTAGAATTCTCCCCTATCACAAAGGATTTGGTTTGAGAAGCTCAGTCAGGACCTTATCCAGGACAGGGACCTTTCTGGATCTCATTTGCTGGATCTTATTGCATATATCCAGTACAGGGATCTAATTAGGGTTGCTGGAATTAATGTCCAGTCTACAGAGATCAGTTCCCCTGGAGGAAATTACTACTTCAGAGTGTGGGCTTTGAGCTTTGTCCCTAAACTCTACCCTCCCTAGGAATTTCCCAAGCCAGAGCTAGCAACCCCAAACACAAGGTGATTGGTACATGATAAAATTTCCTAACCTCTGTTCTGAGGCCATAATAGGAAAAACCAAGAATGGTAAAAGCAGGAGCCAGGATGATTTAGATATGGATAGATCACTGAGAGAATGGCATATTCTTAATATTGACCAAGAACTAATCCCCCACCCTTTCCCAGTAATCTGTGTTCCACTTTTCTCTCAGAGTAAGCAAAAATGCAGTAGCATTTTTCATTACTAAATAGTAGCATATCAATAGTAAGAAACTACATCATTTCAATGTCTTATTTTTATTCTCATCTCTTAGCTCATTAGTGAGGAAATGTTCCACCCAGGTTCCTTGCTGGACATATTTTTTCCCACTTTATACATAGTGTCATGTTGCTGTCAGGGCTGACTACCTCTGCAGGAGATTTGGAATTCATGTTCCCAGGGAAGATCTCTGAATGGGAGGGGAGGGGATGTAGTTAACCCAGGATTTTTTTTCTCTCTCTTTTGGTGAGTAAACCTCACTAGTTTCTCTTCTTGTTTCTTTGAATGCCTTGGCAACTACTGTTGTTTTCAAACTGACTGTGGTATTTTGTTAACACTGTTCTTTGATAGCACCAGTTACACACAACTCTCAACTGAAAACAGTTCAATGCATCAACAACTTACAACCTCTATTGAATACTGACAGCTCTTTCAAAAGTACTGGGGGGTAAACCCTTTCTTGCATAGACAGCCCCCCAATCTCAGCTCCTCACCCCCAATCTCAGCTCCTCACCCACAACAATACAACATCTCATCTGAGCATGGACACTGGTACCAGAGCTTGCAATAAACCTGTGCCAGCTTTGCTGCCACATACACCCAGACAACACAATCACTGGACCTAACAGCATTAACTACACCATCTCAGGCTCATTCACTTGCTCATCTTCCAACATTATATATGTCATTAATCCGGCCCCGCCCTGGCCGCGCCGCAAAAGCGGCTGCGGCCGCGGGGCCGCGCTTTGCAGCCCCGGCAGGATAAAGGGGCTTGCTTCCCAGGCATCCAGGAACTTGGCGTGGGCGGGGGCTGAGGCTATAAATGGCCTTGGCCCCGCCTATCCCCATGCAGTCCCGGGAAGTTGTTGGCCCACCCACCTGCCCTGCAATAGTACAGGTTTATACCGGTCACCTTATTAGGGGCCAGGTAGGAATTTTTTCACTACCACCTGATTGGCCGTTGGTGGTGTGTTTTTCGCCTACCTTGTACTGTGAGCAGTGGTGTGGATGTTAGGTAGGTAGTTAATTCGGTCACTTGGCGGAATGAGCAAGGGGTTCAGACCTTGTTGGTGAGCACCCAGGCCTAAGCACCTGCGTTGGGCAGGTGATCCGTAGGAAGGCAGATGGGCTTCACGGCTCAATGTCATGAATACGGATCGGGTTGCATGCCTCCCCTTGGTCGCCCCTTTCTGGTGATCGGGTCAGGGTCTAGGGGAGGGCACGTTTGGTCTGCCGGCCCGGTTCCAGCCGCATCGGTATGGCTGGGGCTGGGGGTAGGGTGGCTCGCCCTTGCATGGGACTTGGCGGGGTCAGGTGTTGACCTCAGGGCTCGTCCCACTTCAGTTTACCTTGCCATGTTGTGTTATGTTAATAAAGTGGCCCATTTTCCCAATTTATTGTGTATGCCTTTTTATTCCATATGGGGGTGAAAATGCCAACAATGCCGTTCAGTTCTCTACATAGGGCAAACAGGACAAACCCTCTGCCAAAGGATAAATGAACACAAATCTGACATCAGGAATTACAGAACTGAGAAACCTGTGGGGGAACACTTTAACCTTCCAAAGCATTCAATGGGTGACCTCAAAGTAGCTGTTTTACTGCAAAGGAACTTCAAGAACAGAACGGAGAGAGAAATTGCTGAATTACAAATTATTATGAAACGTGGAACAAACACTTCCTCAGGACTGAACAGGGATGTTGGTTTTTTATCTCATTACAGATGCTAAACCCACTCTCAGAACTTCAAGAACAGAATGGAGGGGGAATTGCTGAATTACAAACTATTATGAAACTTGGAACAAACACCTCCCCAGGACTGAACAGAGATGTTGTTTTGTTTTTTTATTTCATTACGTATGCTAAATCCACTTTCACCAAGTATGGCGATATATCCACAGTATTCCAATGTATTTCTCTTTTAGGATAGTGTATCAGAATAATGCTTTTGTATTGACATACTCAAACAAAGGATATTGGCTGTTTATCTCATTACATGTACTAAACCCATCTTCCACTATATTTTAATGTATTTTTTCCTAATGGTAAACTAGAATGATGTATATATTTATGTTACATGTTAAAAGGTAAATTAGTTGGGCAGGAAAAGCTTCTGGGGAAAAATGCCTACTTTTTGACCCAGGTCTATTAGCAATTAACAGGCATTCTCACATTCTGACGTTACTGTTTTATGATTTCCCACGCTAATGCAATCCAGATCAAAGGTTTTCTGAATTTGTTAATTTTACTATTCTGCTATTGGTTTTTAAATTTGTACCACTTGGCATTCCAAACCCCACCAGCTATATGTGGCTCTGCTTACTGTACCTCATTCCTCATCTGAAGAAGTGTGCATGCACACGAAAGCTTATGTTCTGAATAAAACTAAGTTGGTCTTAAAGGTGGAATCGACTCCTATTTTGTTCTACTACTTCAGACCAACACAGCTGCCTATTTGGATCTATTTACCAGGGCTGTCTGGCACTGATATAGAAGTTAGGACAACTGATCCTTCACACATAATTTGGCTAAGGCTGTAAAGGGCACTGGAGTAATCACAAGTGGGAGACAATTGGTTAGGCTTCCAGATTGCCACCCCCACCACAGACCCTGAATTTCCACAGCTGCTTGATGAAGCAACAGGACTGAAATGGGAGCGACATGGCATCAGATGACACTCTAAGAATTTCTCAACTCTTTATGGTAAAAACCAGAGAAATTTGGGAAATTACTAGAGTACTAACCTGGAAGTAACGTCATAGATTTGCAAACCCTTGTTTCTGCAATCTCCAGCTCCCCAATGCTTCCAGAGGTGCCAGTGGCTGGCCAACCTACAACTGGAATATTCACAAATTCACAGTTGTGAAAACTATCTAGATTAAACTGTGGGGATTTCTTGTTTTTCACTTTGACCATCACTAACAGAAACTGTCACTAAAGACTCCAAAAGAAGCTTTAGGAGTGATCTACATATTACAGTGAATGTAGGGACATGAGAGCTGGAGCATAATTGCAAGCTTCATTTTTAAAAAATTTTATATCTGTAATTTGGACAAACTGTTGATGAAATGTGGGCATTGTTTGAATGTATGGGAAGCTAACAGTATGAATGTTGTACAGCCATAGATTATCTTTAGGGATCTCATTTGTTAAACTTGGCTTGTCCAGTCAAGATGCTGTCTCTCATTTACCATCCACACCTGCTGGAAGTAGAGGATCTGCATTTGATTGACAAGTTGCTAACATTAAGCTATCCAAAGTACTGAGGGAACTTGACTATATATTTATGAGAGAGCTCATTAGTGGAGAAGTGTTTCCACCCGGGTGCCTTGCTGAATTTTTGCTGGCCATCTTTTTCCAACTTGTACATAGTTCAAGAGCCTGACACCAAGATTGCCAAGTATTCTGTAGTTAGCTATTGAAATATTTAAACATGGAGTAAATCCTGCTTGGAAATGCAATTCATTTTGCTGAACAATCCTTTAAGCAGAAGCATGAAACCATGGAAGCTCAAGAAGGGCAATTTGCAACACTTAACTACTTCGATCTCATTTCCCAAATCCCTACTATCCATAGCCTTAAAAACCCAAGAGCACCAATTTGCTATAATTGAACTTGTTGCCACAGGAGACCAGATCAAAATGCTGACTGCTGAGGCAACATCATTCCTGAAGCAGAAACCTCTGAGCAAGAAGAGAAAGGAGGGATCCAATGCATTTTGCTGCCAAGAGTAGTAGAGTAATACTAGACAATAGCATGAGATTGTCCCCAGCAGCAAAATAGTGAAACCTTAATACAAACCAAGTTGCTCATCTTCTGGTCACATTGGTCAGAAGGAAGACTCATACCAGTTTTGCTGCATCTCTGTTTGCACAAGAAGGTGGTTACATTATATACTTTTGGGTAACTGCTTTGAGTTAACAATTACATGAAAATAATCTCAATATCGCTATACACAATACAACATGTTCCAAATATTACATAATGTGGATCATTTCAGCCTAACTCAGGAATGTTTTCTTTATGTAAACAGAAGTTCATTAAAAAAAATGCAGGTCTAAGGAGGATAGGAGGGTGATGCTGTGGAAGAAAAATCACAGAAACCATGTTTGGTAAAATATATGGCCACAGCTTTATTTATTACAGTCAAAAGAAGCATTGACACAGCATCGGGATGGATCCAAACGTCAGGTGACCTGCCTGCTGCCCAACAGCCCCCCCCCCACAGCTGCCTGGAGGGGGGAACATGGAGTGACAAGGCCCAAGATCCATGTGGGCACTGGCCTCTGCATGGTCCCCTTGCTACCTAGTTGTGGAAGCCAGCCAGCAGCCCCCAAACTGGGCATGCGGATTGAGTGGCTCCACCCCTAAGACCCCATAAGGAACTCCTCAAAATGGGGAACATGAGCATGCTGGAATATCCTACTCCCACAAAGGAGCTATCCCAGTGCCAAAAACTGTTACAGTAACCCAACATGAATAGAGAATCACAGATAAATGACTAGCAGGGGAGCCCCTAAGAAGATAAGAAGAAGATATTGGATTTATATCCCGCCCTCCACTCCGAAGAGTCTCAGAGCGGCTCACAATCTCCTTTACCTTCCTCCCCCACAACAAACACCCTGTGAGGTGGGTGG
Source organism: Heteronotia binoei (assembly GCF_032191835.1). Classification (NCBI taxonomy): domain Eukaryota; kingdom Metazoa; phylum Chordata; class Lepidosauria; order Squamata; family Gekkonidae; genus Heteronotia; species Heteronotia binoei. The sequence goes on along the minus strand of NC_083228.1, from coordinate 69,286,865 downwards.
GGCTGGAGAGGGCTCTCACAGCAGCTGCCCTTTCAAGGACAACTTCTGCCAGAGCTATGGCTGACCCAAGGCCATTCCAGCAGGTGCAAGTGGAGGAGTGGGGAATCAAACCCGGTTCTCCCAGATAAGAGTCCGCACACTTAACCACTACACCAAACTGGCTCTGTGGGTTCTGTGTTTAAACCAGCCTCCAATATAATCAACAAATTTTCATTGAAATTTATAAAGGAACCATAAACAACCACTTAAAGCAGTGAATAGTACATAAGGTGAAATATTAAAGTATACACAGTCCTTTGTAAGGACAAAATTAGGTGAAGTTATATAGTATGCACAGTCTTTCTTGGGACCAATAGGCCTCCAAATGATTTCAGCCAAAACTGGCAAAGTAGAGTCTTCTTCACAAGTCAAACTGCTGTAGAAAAAAGCCAACAGTAGCAGACAGCTACAAATGCGGCGCCTCTCTGCCTCCGTTTCTCTGAAGCTTCCACAGGCTGAGTGAAGAAGAATACAAACTGAGTATGCAAAAAATCCATACAAAATTAGTTTCAAATAACCAATTGAACCATTTTACCTTAATGCAAAAGATTACAAAGTTGATAATGGAAATCAATCCTTCAAGTACAATGAAAGTTATGTTTATAATGAGGTGCTCCTGCAACCATTAAACACACTATACATTCATGCAATATAAACACATTTGCAGGTGTTCAAAGTTAACATATTCATTTAAAGGAGCCACATCAAGTCTACAGATGCTGCAAACAGGACAAATCACATTCATTGTTTAAACCATTTGGTTGAAGAAAATTACATTTAAAAATCCAGAATGCCTCACTTTGTAATAACCATTTGGTAACATCATTTCTGTTATATGCATTGAAGTCCTCGGGTTCTCCACAAGGAAAAACAAGGACTGGTTTGACGAGAACAATCAAGAGATCCAAGAATTACTAGCGAAAAAGAGATCTGCCTACCAAGCTCAGCCCTCCTGTCCCGGGAAAAAAGCAATCTTTCGCGCTGCATGTAGCAACCTCCAGCGCAGGCTTCGAGACATTTAGAACGAGTGGTGGACCAAACTTGCAGAGAGAACCCAGCTGTGTGCAGACACTGGTGATTTAAGAGGGTTCTACGAAGCCCTGAAGGCAGTATATGGCCCATCATATCAGGCTCAGAGTCCCTTGCGTAGTGCAGATGGCCAAGTGCTCCTCACAGACAAGGCATCCATACTGAACCGGTGGTCGGAGTATTTTCAGGCTCTCTTCAGTGCCAACCGCGTAGCTCAAGATTCAGCAATCCACCTCACCCCACTTCAACCAGTGAAAACAGAGTTGGATGAGATCCCCACCCTAGAAGAGACTGTTAAAGCCATCAAGCAACTGAAAAGTGGCAAGGCAGCGGGAGTTGATGGAATCCCACCAGAGATCTGGAAGCATGGGGGCACAGTACTACATAGCACACTTCACAAAGTACTTGTCACCTGCTGGGAACAAGGCAAACTACCACAGGACTTTCGCGATGCAATCATCATCACTCTATACAAGAACAAAGGAGAAAAGTCAGACTGCTCCAACTACCGGGGGATAACTCTGCTCTCCATCACAGGCAAAATCCTTGCCAGAATACTCCTGAACAGACTGGTGCCCACCATTGCAGAAGAACTCCTCCCAAAGAGTCAGTGCGGCTTCAGAGCTAACAGGAGCACCACCGACATGGTATTTGTTCTCAGGCAGCTCCAAAAGAAATGCAGGGAACAGAACAAGGGTCTATATGTGACTTTTGTCGACCTTACCAAAGCTTTCAATACCGTTAGCCGGAAAGGCCTGTGGCAAATCTTGGAACATTTAGGATGTCCCCCGAGGTTCCTCAGCATGATCATCCAGCTACATGAAGACCAGCGAGGCCAAGTCAGACACTGCAACGACCTCTCGGAGCCCTTCCCAATAGGCACAGGTGTAAAGCAAGGCTGCGTTCTCGCGCCAACTCTCTTTACGATCTTCTTTAGCATGATGCTTCAAAGAGCCGCAGTAGATCTAGATGATGATGATGGTGTCTACATCCGCTATCGCACCAATGGCAGCCTGTTCAACCTGAGGCGACTAAAGGCTCACTCCAAGACAATGGAGAAACTCATCCGAGAGCTACTATTTGCTGATGATGCTGCACTCGTCTCCCACTCGGTATCAGCTCTGCAGCATATGACGTCCTGCTTTGCAGAGGCTGCCAAGCTATTCGGCCTAGAAGTTAGTCTGAAGAAGACAGAAGTTCTCCACCAGCCTGCACCCCAGGAAGATTATCACCCTCCCTGCATCACTGTGGGTGAATCAGTATTGAAGACAGTCCAGCAGTTCAGCTACCTGGGGTGCATCATCTCCTCAGATGCCAAGATTGACAAGGAGATCGACAACAGGCTGGCAAAGGCAAACCGTGCATTTGGCCAACTGCACAAAAGAGTGTGGAGCAACAAGCACCTGAAAAAAGGCACAAAGATCAATGTTTACAAAGCAGTTGTGATGACAACCCTCATCTACGGCTCCGAATCGTGGGTTTTATACCGTCATCACCTGCGACTCCTTGAGCGCTTTCATCAGCGCTGCCTTCGCACCATCCTCAACATCCACTGGAGTGACTTTGTGACCAACACTGAAGTCCTCAAGAGGGCGGAGGTTACAAGCATCGAAGCACTGCTGTTGAAGACGCAGCTGCGCTGGGCAGGGCATATTTCTAGGATGGAAAACCACCGCCTTCCCAAGATTGCTCTGTATGGCGAACTTTCCGCCGGCCATCGAAATAGAGGGGCACCAAAGAAGAGGTACAAGGACTCCTTGAAGAAATCCCTTGGCATCTGTCGCATCAACCATCACCAGTGGTCTGACCTAGCCTCAGATCGCAAAGCATGGAGGCACTCCATCCACCAGGCTGTCTCTTCCTTTGAGAACGCACGCATAGCTGGTCTTGAGGACAAAAGGAGATTGAGGAAGAATCGCACTGCTACAGCACCAACCCCAAATCAGATTTTTCCCTGCAGCCACTGTGGCGGGATCTGCCTGTCCCGCATTGGTCTTGTCAGCCACCAGCGAGCCTGCAGCAGACGTGGACTACTGCACCCTTCTTAAATCTTCGTTCGCGAAGTCAAGCCGAGAGAGATTGGAGTTGAATTTTTCAATAACAAAAAATCTTAAATAATAATAATAATAATAATAATATTTTATTTTTATATCCCGCCCTCCCCGCCAGGCGGGCTCAGGGCGGCTAACAGACATGGGGATCCCATGATTCACATAAAACAACATAAACAGTTTTAAATATATCAGTCACAAATAAATTATTTAAAATAGTTAAAATATATAAAACGGTGCTAAAATACTGTATCATAATGTACGCAAGATGGCTAGATGTCCATTCGTTGGATTAATCAAGTTCTATCTCAAAAGCCAGCTGGAAAAGAAATGTTTTGCAAGCCCTGCGGAACTGGTTCAGGTCCCGCAGGGCTCGCACCATCTCAGGAAGGTCGTTCCACCAACGAGGGGCTATCACCGAGAAGGCCTGCTCCCTGGTAGCCTTCAACCTAGCTTCTCTTGGCCCAGGGATTGTTAGTAAGTTCTGAGAACCGGATCTCAGCGCTCTCTGGGGCACATATGGGGAGAGGCGGTCCTTTAGGTAGGCAGGTCCTCGGCCATATAGGGCTTTAAAGGTGATGACCAGCACCTTATAGCGAACACGGTAGACAACCGGCAGCCAATGCAGATCCCGCAGCCCAGGCCGCGCAGGTTCCCACCGTAGTAGTCCCTCCAGTAGCCTGGCCGCCGCGTTCTGGACTACCTGAAGTCTCCGTGTTCGGTATAGGGGCAGCCCCATGTAGAGGGCATTGCAGTAGTCCAATCTCGAAGTGACCGTTGCGTGGATCACAGTTGCTAGGTCGGTGCGCTCCAAGAAGGGAGCCAACTGCCTCGCCCTCTTAAGGTGAAAGAAGGCGGATCTAGCAGTGGCGGCTACCTGGGCCTCCATTGATAAAGAGGATTCCAGTAGCACTCCCAGGCTCTTGACTTTGCGCACTGGTACCAGTGGCGCATCGTCAAAGGCCGGTAAAGTGATCTCCCCTCCCGGTCCGCCGCGGCCCACGCAAAGGACCTCAGTCTTCGCCGGATTCAACTTCAGCCCGCTCAGCCTGAGCCAGTCAGCCACGGCTTGTAATGCCCGGTCCAAATTTGTAGGGACATCGCCAGCCCGGCCGTCCATCAATAGATAGAGCTGGGTGTCATCTGCGTATTGATGACAACCCAGCCCATACCTCCGTGCAATCTGGGCAAGGGGGCGCATAAAGATGTTAAACAACATCGGGGAGAGAACTGCCCCCTGAGGCACACCACAATTAAGTGGGTATCTCTGAGACAGCTCCCCCCCAATTGCCACCCTTTGTCCCCGACCATCAAGAAAGGAGGAGAGCCACTGTAAGGCTAGCCCCCGAATTCCTGCGTCGGCGAGGCGGCGGGTCAGCAGCTGATGGTCGACCATATCGAACGCAGCCGATAGGTCTAGCAACAGCAATACCGCCGAGCCGCCTCGATCCAGTTGTCGTCGGAGGTCATCCATGAGGGCGACCAGGACTGTTTCCGTCCCATGGCCCGGGCGGAAGCCGGACTGGCATGGGTCTAGGACGGAAGCGTCCTCCAGAAATTCCTGTAACTGCACCGCCACAGCCCTCTCGATAATTTTGCCCAAAAAGGGCAAGTTTGAGACCGGCCGGTAGTGTGCCAATTCGGCCGGGTCTGATGACGGTTTTTTCAGGAGAGGGCGGACCAATGCCTCTTTCAGGGGTGTTGGAAAAACGCCTTCTGAAAGGGATCCATTTATAATATCCCGTATAGGATATCTTAATTCCTCCTGGCAGGCCTTAATTAGCCAGGAGGGGCATGGGTCCAGATCACAAGTTGTGGATCGTGCAGTGCCAAGAATTCTGTCGACTTCCTCCAAGCTGAGCGGGTCGAAGCAATCCAGAGTTAACTCAGAAGACACGCATTGGGTTTCGAGTCCACTTACTGCCTCAAAATTGGCGGGGCAGTCCTGGCGGAGCGATTGGACCTTATCCGCAAAGAATTTTGCAAAAGCCTCACAGCCAATCTCCAATTCCTTAGCTTTTGAATTGCCTTGAGGCAATGTAGTCAGATTCCGAATTATTCTAAATAATTGGGCTGGGCGCGAATTTGCGGATGCAATCTTAGCCGCAAAGTATGTTTTCTTTGCGGCCTTGATTGCCATCTCATAGGACTTCATAAACTTCCTGTAAGATGTTCTAATCGCCTCGTCACGAGTACGTCGCCATTGCCTCTCTAGCCGTCTAAGGCCTTGTTTCAGCTGGCGTAATTCCGGGGTATACCACGGAGCCAGCTTAGTCCGAGGTCGCAGAGGGCGCCGAGGTGCGATTTCCTCGATGGCCCCAGAGAGCCGGCTATTCCAGGTCTCAATCAGGCCATCGAGGGAATCGCCAGAGGGCCAGGGGTCCCGTAGAGCCATCTGGAACCGTTCCGGGTCCATTTGGTTCCGCGGGCGAGCCATAATCGGCTCCTCGCCTAAACAGGTTTGGGGGGGCATATTTACACGGGCCTTGAGAGCGAAGTGATCCGACCATGGCACTACCTCTGCGGTTATGTCGCTCACTACAATCCCGGCCGCGAAGATCAGGTCTAACATGTGTCCGGCCTGGTGAGTGGGGGTTACAACAAATTGAGAGAGTCCCAGTGTCGCCATGGAAGACACTAGGTCCGTCGCCTGACTGGAGGACGGGTCATCAGCATGGACGTTGAAGTCACCCAGGATTATCAGCCTTGGGTGCTCCAGCGCCCAGCCTGTCGCCGCCTCGAGCAGGGACGGTAAGGCGTTGGCCGGTGCGTTAGGCGTACGGTACACCAGCCAAATCGCCAACCCCTCTTCATCCCCCCACGCCAGACCGGCACATTCAATGCCCTCAATCTTTGGGGCCGGGAGCGCCCTGAAGGAGTAAGCCTCCCGTGCAAATATTGCCACTCCTCCCCCCCGCCCACTAGTCCGCGATTGGTGGAAGACTGAGTAACCTGGGGGAGCTGTTTGCGAGAGGGCTACTGTATCACCCTCCCGGATCCAGGTCTCAGTCACGCAAGCCAGGTCCATATTCTGCTCGAGCATAAACTCTCGGAGAATTGAGGTCTTATTATTAATGGACCTGGCGTTGCATAACACCAATGACGGAGGCGGGTTATTCCTGGCCCTACTACCTGTCACCCTTGGGATGGGCCGCAGATTGGAGGGGGGCCGAGCACCGACTTGTCTCTGTCTTCCTCCCTTATAATATCTGCTCCCACCGCCATACCTCCCCCTCCCCAGGAGCACTGGAATCCCTGAGCCGGCCATTCCTCGTTGGCAGCAGCTGCAATAAGACCACTATCAAGGCTGGTATCTGGTTATACTAGTTATAGTGGTATACTAGTACTGGACAGCTTCACCCCCCCCCCCACCAGGTTCTCCCAACCTACAGTTGATTCGCACCCCACCAGCCACTCTGGTCTCCCAATTACAGACCCACAACCTATTCCCTAGTTTAATTAATTAATATAGAAAGCCCTCCCACAATACTCCCTCAATTGATTAGTTAAAAACCTAATAACTTCAATTCTAGCATCACTAACAAAATAGTACCCTAACAATCTTCCCAGTTAATGAGCTAAAAATTTAACAAAATATACAGTCCAAAATAAATATATAAATAATTTCAAATTACTAATCAATCGGCTAAAGATCCAGTTAATTAATTAATATTAATAATAGTAAAGTTATTATTAAAGACTCTATACAGACTCACTGTATAGAGTGATGATTAAAGACTCAGGAGCATGTTTTTTTGCTGTGAAATGTTCCACTAAAGGAGCTGATTCAGTTTGATGTTTTAATCTGCTCTTGTGTTCCAATAAGCATGTACGTACTACCCGTGTAGTACTTCCCACATACACTAATGAACAAGGGCATAAAATTTAAATATGTACAAGCCCTAGTGGAACATGTAGTAATAGACCTCAACTTGATCCTAAAACCTGTTTGTGGATGCACAAATTCAGTGATGTTTAAAGACAAATTGCATTCCAAACAGGTCCCACAAGGTGCATGATGACCATGTGTTACTTCATTATGGCCAGTAAAATCTGAATGAATCAGCAAATTATAAATGTTCTTCCTCCTTTTGTAACCAATCCTAGGTGGTAATTCACAGCCAGGTAAGTTCTTAACTAAAAACCAATGTTTTTTAATAATGTTCTGGATTTGATAAGATAAAGAGTTAAACTGAAAAGCACAACCCAAAACAGTCTTATCCTTATTAATTTGATTACTGGATAATAATTTAGATCTCTCAATCCTATTAGATTTATTCAAGGCTTGTTTAACTACCTGTACAGGATATCCTTGTGCCAAAAATGTATTGCTCATTAACTCAACTTCCTTATTATAAAAAACATAGATCTGGACCGGGCATTGCAAGCCATGGCTGATTGGATCAAGCTGAGCGGGTTGAAATTGAATCCAGCAAAGACAGAGGTCCTTTGCCTAGGCCGCAGTGCCCCAGAAGGAGGGATCCCCCTTCCAGCTTTTGACAGGGCGCCACTGTTACCAGTGCGTGAAGTCAGGAGCTTGGGAGTGCTACTGGAGTCTTCCTTGACAATGGAGGCCCAGATAGGGGCCACTGCCAAATCTGTCTTTTTTCATCTTAGATGGACGAGGCAGCTGGCCCCCTTCTTGGAATGAGGCGACCTGGCAACAGTGATTCATGCAACGGTCACCTCAAGATTGGACTACTGTAATGCCCTCTACATGGGGCTGCCCCTGTATCGAACGCGGAAACTGCAGCTAGTGCAGAACGCAGCAGCCAGGCTACTAGTGGGACTACCTCGGTGGGAACACGTGCGGCCTAGGCTGCGGGAACTGCACTGGCTGCCAATTGTATACCGGGTTCGTTACAAGGTGCTGGTTATCACCTATAAAGCCCTATATGGCCGAGGAACTGCCTACCTCAGGGACCGCCTCTCTCCATATGTTCCCCAGAGAGCACTGTGTTCCAGCTCACAAAATCTTTTGGAAATCCCTGGGCCTAAGGAGGCCAAACTTAAAACAACTAGGGAGCAGGCCTTCTCTATAAAAGCGCCCCAATGGTGGAATCAGCTGCTGGAGGAGGTGTGGACCCTACGGGATCTCAACCAGTTCCGTAGGGCCTGCAAAACTGCCCTCTTCCAAGAAGCCTTTAAGATGTAACCAGAATGAATATTATGCTGCCGGGATAAATAGAGACTGTAGCACCACTGTATTGTTTTAGCTTATTTTTAAAATTAATTTATATTTTGTATTTATATTGTTGATTGATTTTATCTGTTATTGTCGTACCATGATATTGTATCATGCTCTGTAAGCCGCCCTGAGCCTGCCTCGGCGGGGAGGGCAGGGTATAAATAAAAACTTATTATTATTATTATATGGGGAAAAAACTCCAAATTAAACACAGACCCTCAAGAACAAGAAATTGCAATGCAGTCATTATATTTATAACAAACCACTGCTGCTACTTAATTATGAAATGCAAATTATTATATGCTACCAAACAACATACAAAATCAGTTACCAGAATACCAAATTAAAATGCACTACACTTAAGCTATAAGTGTACCTTAATTAAACCTACCACCTTTTATTTGTATTATCTATTTATTTATGAACTATATATTATAAACAATGTCCCAGAAAAGCACAATCTCCCCATAAAATACCCAGGGAGAGTTGTCAATGCCCAGTAGTAAAGCTGCAGTTGCCCTTTAAAAGCTTGATAGCTAACACACCCAGGACAAAACAATGCCTGCAGTGCTGGGTACCCCACTGCTCCTTTAAGAAGTCCAGTATTGCTGGGTCTTGCCAAGACAGGAACCCCCAATACTGACTGCTGCTGCCTGGAAGTGTTTTACTCAAACCCCTAACTGCTTGAGATGGATGCAGGTCAGTTGGGATAAACAACTGGGGTGAAAGCAAAAAAGATTCTCTAGCCAGATGAGTTTAAAAGGAAAAAAAAAACTTCAGCTGTCCCCATGCTGGAGCATGTGGCCCACTGATCAGCTGTAGCCCCTTTAAATTCTTATCTGCAGCTCATTGGTATCAGGAAGGAGCTGAATCAGAGCATATGGTTGCAACTGCTCCTGATGAGAACAGGCTAAAAACTGAAGACCCAAAGAGAGGGCGAGGAAGCTGGGGAGTGGATTTTTAAAGGCACTAGGCAATGCTCCCCATGCCCAATCCAGCCATGTCAACCTATGCAGCAGACCAATCTGTGCAGCTGGCCTTGCCCCTGCGGGCAGCACAAGTCTACCAGCCATATTTCCCTTGCTTTCCTCATCTCCCAGACTACAATGAGCAGCTGCCAATGAGTTGGGCTGCATTTTTAAGATCATGGACTATCTGTCAGGCCCAGCTAATGCACAATGGATGGCGTGGCAAAGATATTGTACAGTGCTGTAAGGAGAGTTACACTCTTCTAAGCCTATAACTATCTTTAAGCTCCTCTAAGTTGGCAGAAGGCAGATTTTTTTTCTAACTCTTTCCGTGTATATCTGTAGTAATCTTGGTGCAGATATTAATAGACTTTGAAAGGCGTGACTCTGCTTAAGATGCACTGCATATTACTCAGGGCGAGAAGGTTGATCCAGAAGCTCTGGTCTATTAATGCAAGTTGTCTTCTGTGGCTGCAATCCTCATACAGCTAAGTTGTGGTGTACATAGTGTACCCCTACCTGCCTGGTGTCATTCAGTTCAACGGTTCAAGACTTGCTGAAACTCAAATAATTATATTACTACACTTATTAGCATAGTGAGAATGGTTAAAACATCAAATAAGCAAACCAGTATTTAAAAAAAAACACTGAAATGATAGAGTGATGACTGTAATTTGTGTTAGTGATCACAAGAAAGCAGTACATTAATCAATCTGATTAATAGAGTGTTGAAAGATTACCACAGTGAGACACTAAAAGAGCTGGAAAAAATCTGCCTTCTACAAACTTTCATGTGATCCAAATGATAATTAAAGGGCAATTTCATAGAATCATAGAGTTGGAAGGGACCTCCAGGGTCATCTAGTCATCTAGTCCAACCCCCTGCACAATGCAGGAAACTCACAAATACCTCCCCCTAAATTCCCTACATTTATTTGTCCAGTGTTCTTATCAGAGTTGAAATTAGTTCTACCAAATATTCTTTTCAAAATTTCCTTTGCAAATGTTGATGCTAAATATTCTTCAGATGTTTTCCTCCAAACAGTGGGTTTCTGTATTTGACACTCAGTGATATTTTATTTTGGCATTTGATACATATGATTATTAACTACCCAGATATTATTAAAACCTGAACCCTTCCCCCTTCATTAATATAATTATATTTAATCAAAACTGAAAAAATAGTCAGTAACATTTGAGCATTTTCTGATCTGGCATCTGATTTAGAGTTCATGTGTCAGAGCAGAAAAGGGGTACAAGAGTCAGCAACATATAACTGACAAGAACATAGACCAATCTGCTGAGTTATTCAGGTGTTACCACTGATGATAGGTCTCTCTTTCCGAAGTTTTGTTTATACTAAACACATTGCTAGATCTAAGCCCTTAGGGTTGCTTTTGATTTGATCCTGCATAAACTGTGCAAGCTGTTTGCTTACTAAGCTGTTTTCACTGATGCTGTGCCATTTTGCTTGCACTTTCTGCCACACAGGCAGTGCCATAGACTGGCAGGAGGGAAATACGGCAAATGTTACACTTGTATCCACACAGCAACAGGCAGAACTACAAGCTGAGGGAAAAATTTTACACATACAATTGCTAGTATAATGTCTTGCAGTACAATGGATAAAATTCAGCAATATTATTATGTGGTATGGTTGTCTTGATAATGATGAATATTTTGTCAGAATGGTTTTTCCGGAAGTGATACCTGATGGTAGTCAGGGATTTCACAAAAGAACATTCATATTCCTTAATGACTGGAGATACTTCCCTTGTCAGTCCTCAGTTTCTGGACTCTTCAGCCTGGGAAATGCTGCATCCATGAGCATCTGCAGGCATGGCAATGGCACAGCAAGTTTGTATTTTGAATTCAGAAAGAGATAGGAAATTATTTGAGATTTTTTTCTCCAGCTGGAGTTAAGCAAAGCTGGATACACTTTTGCCTTGCAGAAGTCTCCAGTGTTCTCACAATCAAAGAATACTGACAATACAATCAATACAAGTTACACCATTGTAAGTCCATTGCCTTCAATGGACTTTGATCAGTTAACCCTGTTTAAGATTGCACTATAAATCTAGGAGAACTAGGGTTGCCAGTCCCCAGGTGGAAAAAAATATACACAGGAGAATTACGGGGAGATAACAAACCAAACAAGATACCCTGATATAATAATGAAAACAATTAAACTCATTATATCAAAAAGTTTTTTTCTTAAATATAGTGATATTATCATAATGTACATTTTTACAAGGTCAGTACATTTACTCAGTTACTGACATTTTTACAACAAGGTCACTACAATACATCCATATAAGGCTATTTACAATAACTGAGCACATACAATACTTAAGGAGAATCAAGTTCCCACACTAAAGTGCTGAGTGCAAAAAGTGCTTGTGTACTAAATTGGCCAAAAGTTCATTTTTTGAAGACTCCACAGGTCCACCTCTAGCAGAGCCTGGAGCCGACTGACACTTGCCGCGCCATTTCAAAATCCTTTGACAAAGAGGGGAAATAGAAGTTCTTCCAAGCTTTCACAATAACAAAATGTTCAACAGCACATACAAGCACTCGCAAACCTTCCCAGGGCAGTAATACGTCCTGGGAAGGTTTGCGAGTGCTTGTATGTGCTGTTGAACATTTTGTTATTGTGGCGGTAATACGTACTGGGAAGGTTTGTAAGTGCTTGTATTACTGCCCTGACGTATTACTGCCCTGGGAAGGTTTGCGAGTGCTTGTATGTGCTGTTGAACATTTTGTTATTGTGAAAGCTTGGAAGAACTTCTATTTCCCCTCTTTGACAAAGGATTTTGAAAAAGCGTGGCAAGTGTCAGCTGACTTCGGGTTCTGTCCGAGGTGGACCTGTGGAGTCTTCAAAAAATGAACTTTTGATCAATTTAGTATGCAAGCACTTTTTGCATTCAGCACTTTAGTGTGGGAATTTGATTCCCCTTAAGTATTGTATGTGCTATTGTAAATAGCCTTATATGGCTGTGTGAATTACTGACCTTGTTGTAAAAATGTAAATTGTAATAATATCAGTATATTTAAGAAAAAAACTTTTTGATATAATGAGTTTATTATAGTTTAATTGTTTTCGTTATTATATCACAGTATCTTGTCTGGTTTGTAATCCCCAAGTGGGGGCAGGGGATCCCCTGGTTTGGAGGCCCTCCCCCTGCTTCAGGGTCATCAGAAAGAGGGGGGAGGGGTGGTAAATGTCTGCTGGGAACTCTATTATTCACTATGAAAATAATGGAGAATTGATCTGCAGGTATCTGGGGCTCTGGCGGGGCTGTTTTTTGAGGTAGAAGCACCAAATGTTCAGTATAGCATTCAGTGCCTCCCCCCAAAATACTCCCCAAGTTTCAAAAAGATTGGACCAGGGGGTCCAATTTTATGAGCCCCAAAAGAAGGTGCCCCATCCTTCATTATTTCCTATGGAAGGAAGGCATTTAAAAAGGTGTGCGGTCCCTTTAAATGTGATGGCGAGAACTCCCTTGAGAGTTCAATTATGCTTGTCACACCCTTGCTCCTGGCTCCACCCCCAATGTCACCAGATATTTCTTAAATTGGACTTGGCAACCCTAAGGAGAACTGTTAATGGCTGTCTTGCAGCCTGGGGAACTAGGGAGCATTTAAGAGTCAGGAACATCTGTAGAGTAATCAACATAACATTTGCATAGAAGAAATTTAGGAAACAAACTTATTCCGGCTGTCATTAGGAACCAGTTTTTTTAACATAATATGTCTGAGAATAAGAGGAGTTTCTTTCTTCCTCAACAATTAATCATAAACTATATTGGTTGGCCAGCTCAGACTTCAAAGTCCAAATTCCTTTTGTAAGAAGCAAGAGAGCCACGTGGCTGTTTTAAACATCTACCACAGAAAAAGATGAAATCTAAAAAGACACTGGGCCAATGAGCAAGCTGCCAATCATAGCAGCTGCTAAGGGTGCAATTATGAACTGTGCCCCTTTGGTCCAGAATACAATGCCTTTACTTGGATGCAAAGCAAAGCTATAGATCAGCACATATCTGACATATAATTCAGTGAGCTGAATTTGAAGGCATCATATTTACAAAAAAATTCTCATGTGTACTTAGCCAAGTTCAGAATCTTTAGTATATTGAGCCAATATAGTAACCTGTCATCTATCCTCCAAGCATTTCTTTTATGAGGAAAAATATAGTCAGATCCAGGCCTTGGATTCAGCAGGAGCTCACAGGAGCACAGCTCCTGAACTTTTCTGAGGGTTCCACCTCCTCCTCTCCACTTTGTTCATTGAATAGTAGGTGCAACTGCATAACAAACCCTGGATGAGCTCCACCATATATTTTTTGACAAAGCAACCCCTGGTCAGATCTATGTCTGCTAGCACAGAAATAGTACCAAAAATATTGCTAGGGCAAGTAGATGCTCTGCAATGAACAAACAGTAAATCCCCATCTCCACACGTTACAAGAGGGAGACAGTAAAGTTGACTCAGTGCCATTCGGTATGGTAACACCATTCCCAGACAGCTGGGCAGTGTTTGCTCCCTTCATTTCTTTTCCTCACAGAAAATGTCAAATCAGGAACAGCTGGAGGCCCTCCCTTAAATCCATCATTCACCAGCCCCCATTCTATGTACAGATGATTAGCTCACCTTTGGAATTAGTCAGCAAGTGCCAGCCAAGAGGGAATTGCAGTCACTTTTTCTCAAAGTCATTTGATGTGCCAGCAATTATATACCTCCTGCTCTCTCGTGGACTCCAAAGCAATAAGCCTTCCTCCTTGTGATCTGTCAAAGAAAGGAGACACTACTGGATAGAAGCCAGAGACAAAGGAAAAACTGTCTGGGAGGTCCCTTGATGAGCTGGGTAGTTTTGGACCATGTCAGTTTTGGACCATGTCAGCAATGCCTGATAGGTGGAGATCATTAACATAAAACCATTCATGAGATTCAGTTCTGGGCTGGCACTGGAGGGCTTTGGATGAAGAGGGAGGGGAAAACAGGCTCTGGACACCGTCTGTGCATCAGTGCTTGTTTGTGAATGTGTACATAAGTAGAAGTGTGATTTGTTTCTGTTCCAATTTTATTCATCTTTTTTGTTTGATTGTTTTCACTATTACTGGGGCTCCATTAGTTTCAACAAGAAAACCAACATATTTCTCTTCTAGATGCTACCTTCTGTTTAAAATCCAATTGGAGTGCAGTGTTCAGGGATTTTACCCCTTACCTGGGACTGATGAGAGAAAGGAGCTCTTTTTATAGAAAAAGTAATAGAAGTATTTAGCAAAACAACCCAAGCAGTCTTCTAGCATGGCAGACTGAGTGCACATGCTTGCACTGGGCAGCCCAAGAAAGAGGATAGCAGGGAAATGTGAGTGTATCTAATATATAACTAATAAATGAGACATTGGGATCATGTTGAACATGTGTACTACTGCCCAGTGTTGAACTTCCCTTTTCTGGGTAAGAGAGTTGAGAGAGCAGTAATGGAGCAGCTCTAGGCTTTCCTGAATGACTCCTGGACCCATTCCAGCAATTTTTTGCCCTGATTATGGGACAGAGATGTCTCTGGTTGCCCTCACAGATGACCTCTGGAGACACCTTGACCAAGGCAGATCAGTGCTGCTGTTGTTACTAGATCTAACAGCAACATTTGATACAGTTAGCTATGATCTTATGGCCCACTATCTTTCCAAGGTGGGGATATGGGAGGCTGCTCTGTGGTGGCTCACCTCATTTTTCCATGGACAGGTGAAGAGAGTGGCAATTGGGGTTTCACTGTGCTACCCTTTGGTGTGTGGCATCCCAGAGGGGGCAATCATCTCCCTTTATGTTATTTAACATACAGATGCCCCCTTGCTCAGCTGGTCTGGAAGGTTGGGCTAGGTTGTCACTAGTAAGCTGATGACACCCAGCTACATCTGTTGATGGACAGCCAACCGGACTCTGCCCCACATAATTTAGGCAGAGCTTTGGAGGCAGTGGCTGGGTGGCTATAGCAGAGCCGGCTGACACTCAATTCAATAAAGACAAGTTCTGTGCCTGAGTCATGATGTGGTGGACTTCAGGATCTAGCTCCCAGCCCTTGGTGGAGCACTGCTGACACCATCACTGACAGTATGTTGTCTGGGCATGATCCTGGATACCTTGCTTTCTTTGGAGGCCCAGGTCACAATCATTGCCAGAATAGCTTTCTACCATCTCCATGTGGTCAGGCAACTGATTCCTTAACTCCCTCCTTTTGACATAGCCACAGTGATCCATGCAATGGTCACCTCCTGGCTGGCTGGGTTGCCCTTGAAGTTTCTGTGCTCTATGCTGAGTTGCCCTTGAGGTTGACTCAGAAATTCCAACTGGTTCAAAATGCAGCAGTGCGTGTCCTTGTGGGACAACCTCTTAGAGCACATATCCAACCAGTGTTCTGCCAGCTGCATTGGCTTCCAGTGGAGTACCAAATCCAGTTTAAAATTTTGGTATTAATCTTCAAAGCCATGAGTAGTCTGGGACCTACATATCTACAGGACCACTTCTCCTGCTATGTCCCTCAAAGAGCATTATGTTCATCTGAATAAGAGCTGCTGCTGGTCCTTGGCCCTAAGGATATCCATTTAGCCTCAACCTCTCCTGAGTGAGATCAGGTCCCTATGGGATCTGCTTCAGTTCCACAGGGCCTGTAAAATGGAGTTGTTCTGCTGAGCCTTTGGTTGAGGTGCAGGGTGTCGCATCATTTTGACCCCCGCTTCTCCTGCTCCCCCCCCCCCCCCAACTTGGCTTATTTAGTAACTGGGAAGTGTTTGCCCACTGCTCTTTCTAAATCTTGGGCACAAGATGAGCCATCTTGGTATGTTAAATTACATTAATTTATTGAACTGTAGAATGTTTTTATTGTTTTATTTGTAATTTTAATCTGTTGTGAGCCAACCTGAGCCCTGCATGTAGGGAAAGGTGGGATAAAAATCCAAACATACAAATAGACAATAAATGAATAAAATACATGGGGTGTGGGCACAACATACTGAACTGTCATTGAACCCTCCCATGTCTGTTTTCTCCCAAGCAGTTCTCCAATTGTTGTTCAGTCGCACAGTCGAGTCCGATTCTTTGTGACCCCAAGGACAAAGTCACACCAGGCCCTCCTGTCTTCCACCATCCTCTGAAGTTTGCTCAAATTTGTGTTTGTTACATCAGTAATGCTGTCCAGCCATCTCATCTTTTGCCGTCCCCTTCTTCTTTTGCCTCCTGTCTTTCCCAGCATCAGGATCTTTTCCAGTGAGTGCTCCCTTCTCATTTGGTGGCCAAAGTATTTGAGCTTCAGCATCTGACCTTCCAGGGAACATTCTGGGTTGATTTCTCTTAGGACTGACTGATTTGATCCTCTTGCAGTCGAAGGGACTCTCAAGATTCTTCTCCAGCACCACATTTCAAAAGCATCTATTCTTCTGCGCTCAGCCTTCCTTATGGTCCAGCTCTCACAGCCATACGTTATTACTGGGAATACAAACGCTTTGACTATACGGACTTTTGTTGGCAGGGTGATGTCTCTACTTTTTATTACACTGCCGAAGTTTGCCATAGCTGTCCTCCCAAGGAGCAAATGTCTTTTAATTTCATGGCTACAGTCACCATCTGCGGTGATCTTGGATCCCAGAAATGTGAAGTCTGTCACTACTTCCATGTCTTCCCCTTCTATTTGCCAAGGTGTAATGGGGCTGGATGCTATTATCTTAGTTTTTTTGATGTTGAGTTTCAAGCCTACTTTTGTGCTGTGCTCTTTCATCCTCAACAAGAGGTTCTTTAGGTCCTCCTCATTTTCTGCCATTAGAGTGGTGTCATCTGCATATCTGAGGTTGTTGATGTTTTCCCCGGCAATCTTAATTCCGGCTTCTGCTTCATCCAGGCCAGCATTCCGCATGATGTACTCTGCATATAAATTAAATAAGCAGGGTGACAATATACATCCTTATCGAACTCTTTTTCCTGTTCTAAACCAATCAGTTGTTCTATATCCCATTCTGACAGTTGCTTCTTGACCCTTATACAGGTTTGCTCCCCAAGGACGGAATAAAGAGTCAGACACAGAGTATTGGTATAAAATTGGGCCACTTTATTCAATATTCTAATAAACAGCAAGGGTACCCCACCAGCGGCCTGGCCAGGGCTAGAAGTCACCGCAACCGCTCCCCTGCCATTAACGGGCAAGAGACCCAGCCCCCCAGCCGGAGCTGAGTGTTACTCAGCTCCTTCCAGGCAGGCCCGGCAGGGAGACATGCACCAGAGGTCCCAAACCCAGACGCACATCTCACCAGAAAGGCACCCTCTAGCTGAGCCTCCCAGACAGTCTGCATTCTCCAAACCCAGGTCTTCAAACCCGAAGGCTGATCATGCCAGACCCCAAATTCCCCAAAAAGGGGGATGCTTCACAGTCCTCCCCTAGCCGCATAGTGCCCTAAACCCCAAAAACCTGCCACTAAAGTGACCGCCTATTTAACAGTGCCTCCTGATAGCCAAATCCTCAGTCCACTGCATTGCAATGTAGGGTAGGCAAAAAATGCACCCCAGCCACTGCCAATCAGCCGAGGTGTAAAAAATTCCTACCCAGCTCCTCCAAGGAGGCAACCAGCAAATTGCCCACATAACATGCAGGGTGGGCGGGAGGACTGATCGTCTGCCAAGACGAAGGAGCCAACGAGGAGCTGTCCCGCCTTTTTCTCTGCACGCTGAAACAGGCGCTCCCTGACTCTTCCCATCCAGGGAAGCAAACTCTGCTCATGCAGCCTAGCAGCTACGCTGCAGTCTGCAAGCATAAGATTCTCAAGAGACACGTGAGGTGCTCTGGTACTCCCATCTCTTTAAGGACTTGCCACAGTTTGTAGTGATCCACACAATTGAAGGTTTTAGCGTAGTCAATGAAACAGAAATAGACATTTTTCTGATTTTCCCATGCTTTCTCCATAATCCAGTGAATGTTGGCAATTGGATCTCTAGTTCCTCTACATCTCCGAAACCCAGCTTGAACTTCTGGTCGTTCCTGATCAACATACTGCTGAAGCCTAGCTTGTAGGATCTTTAACACGAACTGGCTGGCATGTGAAATGAGTGCAATGGTGCGATAGTTTGAACATTCCTTGGCATTACCCTTCTTTGGGATTGGAATATAAACTGATCTTTTCCAATTCTGTGGTCAGTGTTGCATTTTCCAGATTTGTTGACATAATGTGTGCGTCACTTTAACAGTATCATCTTTTAGGACTTTGAATAGTTCAACTGGGATACCGTCATCTCTGCTCGCTTTGTTGTTAGTAATGCTTAATAAGGCCCATTTGACATCACACTCCAGGATGTCTGGCTCAAGGTCAGCGATTTCACTGTCATGGTTGTCAAGGACATTGAGATCCTTATTGTATAATTCTTTCGTGTATTCTCCAATACTGTAATTCAAACTGGGGATATGTAGTTTAAAAAGAAAATGCAGCACAATCAGTCTGAGGGACAGGGTTTCTTTCTCTCTTGCCCCCATTCGTCTGTCTGTCTCTCTCAAAATGAGCCCCTCTCAGCCCCCACTTGAGGATCCTGGGAAAGGAGAGGGAAGCTCACTAACATGTCAATTCATGACTTTCTGTGGCCAGTCTGCAAGTGATTTAAAAAAAATTATATATACCCCTTAGACTAGGGGTATAGTCCCTGAGAAGTAAATCTTAGCTGGGTGAAGAGGGCAATTCTGCTGAAACTAATGGGAATTAGTACTATACTGATATACTCATGTTTCATGTTAATATATTTAACCAGAAGATACCATACTGATATACTCATGTTCCATATTAGTATATTTAACCAGATGAAGTTTTAAAATACCATAAATGTAAAGCTCCCTTATTTTGCACCAATGTAATTTAATACCAATTACATAAATTTACTGGATTCACACATGTTCGCCACTTGATAACTCCAACATTAAATGATTTGCATGTACGAATGACTGGTCAGACATCACTTCAAGAACTTTTATATCTCTTCAACTCATTGTACAAGAGTTTTCTCTTATGCAGGTTCACTTATTCAGCTCTTGACTGGCACAAACATTAGCCTAATCTCTTTGCATACAATATTGGGGGCAGGGAGAGAGATCTTATAGCATTTTTCTCTTAATTACATTAAGGAACTGATTACCACCAAAGCGTATCTAATTTTGATTGCTGTTATTCATTTAGTTTTAGTAACAGAATTATGGTGGTTTATTGAACAGAGCTTTACTCTAAGGACTTTGACAAGAAGCAGTCACATTTCAGATGAAAGAAATAGGGCAATTTGTTTGGACAATCATTTTCTCTGCATATATGCAAGTTATATAGTCCATAAACAAGACGGGATGGAACAATGTTAGAAGAATATGACCTACCATCGTTTGTGTTTGTCTGTCATAATTTAGAGTGCAATTTGTGAAATGGTTGAGAATTTTTTTCTAAAACCTTGTATTTCTTTATTGATGGTGGGTAGGTTTGTTTTACTCATTGTAAGACTTAGAGGGATTCTGCATTAGCCTTTGCTCCAGCCTCGGTGTTTTGTTTCCCCTGGGGCAGATGTTGGTTTCCACATCTCTTGATCTGGAGCAGCAGTTTGACCCGCCTCTAAAATGGTGTCACCCCACATCTAGGAGATTGTCATTTTGCGAGAAATTTATTTTTGATGCGGTTTCGGGGCTTGAAATTTATGTGTAGAATTCATGCCAATGCGCTGTCAAACTTCTCGCATCAGTAAAACACACTCACATAACTCCACGCCCATGATTCTGCATACTCCCTTAATTATTTCGTCATACTTCCTTAATTTTACTCTCTTTAAATATTATCCAATATTTTCCTGAAATAAAGTAATTTTTTAAAACAAATCATGTTTCACGTTACAACGTGAAAAATATATAACGATGTAATGCGATTTTCTTTTACTGAATACATCCCTTGCTTCCACCCGCCCCCATTCTTTATGGTATTCCACGTGATTTTGATAATGTGTCATTGCATTGTGATTACTTTCTTCCCCCCTCCAATTAAAATCACTCCTATTATTTTTTTTCCGAATAAGATCGTTACAATGAAACTAAATAAATAGCGATATTACACGAACTACTTTAAAGATGCACGATGCCCCCCCCCCCCCTAATATGGCCTCAAACAGGAGTGGGAATTTGATTATGTTTATAGGTTTATATTTTTTATAGGTTGGGGAAACTTTCTCCCTTAACCCCTCGGCATAAATCTCCCCCCACACACACCTTCATGCATCTATTTGCAATTTGTTATAGCTTTTAATGGAAAACTATGTGCTTAACATTTAGCGTGTGTGGATAAAAATGGTGGATCGCCGACTCAGATTTCCCGGGGCTTAGATAACCTGCCAATGGCAGGGCAAAAGGAAAACACGTGACTTTGCCAGTATTATGACTCTGGCATTACGTTATAACACAAACAAAGACGATCACGTTGTAACGCAAACACGCAACCGTGTTAAAAAAAAAAAAAGGGAAACGTATGAGGGAAGGGGAAATTGCTACGATTGTGGGGGAAACTCCGGGAGCAGCAGTAATGCGGAATCAGAACACATGGAACAGATTGGGAATTGAATCTGGGAGAAATCCTCTAGTGTGGAATCGGGAAATCACATCCGCATAGAATAACCACAGAGCAAAAGGGAGGCAAAAGCCAAATGCGGAATCAGTCTTAGTGAAACCTGCTTTTATTGCCTTTTCATCTCATTGCAGTTTGGCAGACATTTATTTTAGGATAAATGATAATTCCATTTATTAAAAGGGATAGTCATTCTATGATCACTTCAATGACTCCCTTTTAATGTCTGGTTTACATATTGTGATTCTCTTCTGGGCAATGAATGGGTACATGGGGCTGCATGATAGCTGCTTGGGGTAGAACTGGTTGAAAATTGCTCACCCATAAAGCAAAGCAATAATTTCAATTCTACTTTTTGTTCATTTAAAGAATTTTATTAATAACATATTGTAATATTATCCATTAATAACTTTTTTTTATCTTCCCCATATGCTATTTTCTAAATCTCCCTCCCCCCGTTACTTGACTCCCGCCGATCTTATAAACTTAAAATGTTAACACTTAAAAGTACCCTTAAACCATATGAACCATATAAGCCTAGATTCATGTTCTTCTTTTTTTCTAATACTTAATCATTATTAAAAAATTGTCCAATGTCTTTTTATTTTCCATTGTTTTTCTACATAACCTCTAAACTTTTTCCACTCCTTTCTATAAACTTCCAAATCATAGTCTCTTAAGATTCTTGTTAGTTTATCCATCTCACTCCATGTTATTACTTTTGTAATTCAATCCCATTTTTCTGATATTTTTTCTTGCTTCCATAACTGTGCATACAATATCCTAGCCGCTGAAAGCAAGTACCAAATCAAAGTTCTATCTTCTTTTGGAAATGTTTCCATTTGTAATCCCAACAGAAATATTTCTGCTACTTTCTTAAAATCATATCCCAAGATCTTAGAAATTTCTTGTTGAATCATCTGCCAATAGTTTTTTGCTCTTTCACAAGTCCATCACATATGGTACAAAGAACCTTCATGTTTTTTACATTTCCAACATCTATCTGGCATCTTATTGTTCATCTTTGCCAACTTTTTAGGGGTCATATACCATCTGTACATCATTTTAAAACAGTTCTCTTTAATACTCTGACATGTTGAAAGTTTCATAGAGTTCTTCCAAAGATATTCCCATGTGTCCATCTGTATTTCTTTATTTACATTGATTGACCATTTAATCATTTGAGATTTTACTACTTCATCTTCCACAGACCATTTTAAGAGTAACATATTTTTGAAATTAATTTTTCATTATCTCTAAGCAGAACTTTCTCCATTTCTGTTTGCTCTCATCTTATTCCTTCACCTTTAATATCATTTTCCACCAGGCTCTTAATTTGTTGCATTTGAAACCAATCATATTTGTTATTCAACTCCTCCATGGATTTCAATTCTATTTTACCACTTTGTATTTTTAATAGTTGATTGTATGACAACCCTCTTTCTTCATCGGTCTTAGCTGTTATTTTTATCACTTCTTCTGGCACTATCCATAATGGCTTTCTCTCATCACTATACTTGTTTGGTTTTAGGATTCTTTTTCAGGGTCCCCAGGTTGCATTTCAGTTGGGGAACCTTAGTTCTGTTAAGAGTATGGAGCAAGTTGTTAGGGGTAAGATTGCCAAGGAGTTGTGGATGGCAGGATTTTGGGCCCATATTCTACCCTTCCAGTGCCTAACCTTCGGGTTTCCCCCTTGGGAGTGGTGCCAAAGAAGGTGACTGGTGAATTTCGTTTGATTCACCATTTTGTTTGATTCACCCAGGGGTGCATCAGTACACGATGGCATTCCTGAGCATTTATGCTCTGTTAGGTACACCAACTTTGATCAGGCCATTAGCATTGTACAACACTGTGGTAAGAGGGTGGAGATGGCTAAATGTGGTATTAAGTCTGCCTTTTGTCTTCTCCCTGTCCATCCGGCTGACTTTGAGCTCCTGAGTTTTTCCTTCGAGGGGCAATTCTACATGGATAGAGCTCTGCCTATGGGTTGCTCTGTCTCATGTGTGGCTTTTGAGTGCTTCAGCACATTCCTTGAATGGGCTGTTTGTGAGAAAGTGGGTTTACAGGAAGTGGTTCATTATTTGGATGACTATCTCTTTGTGGGTGCTGAAAGGACTGGGCATTGCGAAAAGTTAATGTCTGGCTTTCTTGAGGTCGCGGTGGAGCTGGGTGTTCCACTGGCACAGGAAAAAACAGAGGATCCAGCCACAAGACTTACTTTTTGGGGGATCAAGCTGGACACTCTGGCACAATTGTCCAGAATACCTGTTGAGAAAGTCACAGATTTGAGGGGAGAGGGATGATTCTTTCCTTCTTAAGTGGAAGGTTACTTTAGTTGAGCTTCAACAGCTCGTAGGGCATCTCAACTTTGCTTGCAAAGTTGTGGCTCCTGGACACGCCTTCTTGCGCAGGCTTTGTGATGCGATGACTGGTCTACAACTTTCACAGCATAGAACGTGGGTTACAAGCCGCATGAGGGCAGACCTATTGGTATGACAGGAGTTTTTTGAGTCCTTCAATGGGATTTCATTTTGGAGGGAATACATGATGCTTGAAGCAGAGCTTCAGGTCATGTCTGATGCTGCCAGTTCCTTAGGTTTTGGGGTCTATTTCCACGGACATTGGTGCGTGGATGTGTGTCCAGATTCATGGAGCCAGGCAGGATTGAACAGAGATCTTACATTTCTTGAGTTCTTTCCCATCCTGGTAGTTGTTTGGCTGGGGGGAATTATATGGCCAATCACACTATTCATTTTTGGTGTGATAACATGGCCGTGGTACATGCCATTAATTCCCTTACATCCAAGTCACAAAGGGTTATGAAATTAGCGCGGGCCTTCATTCTGTGTTGCCTGTGGCTTAACATACTGTTTTTAGCCAAGCATGTTTCCAGGGTGAATAACGGGGTGGCTGATGCTCTCTTTCGTAAACAGATGGAGAGGTTTTGTCAGTTGGCCCCAGAAACCAATTGAGAGCCAACACAAATGCCCCAGGAGCTATGGGTGATTGGAGAGCCGAGGCCTGCAGAGCGATAGGCCTAGCCATTGTGCCCAGCACCAGGAAGTCTTATGAACGTGCCGTGCGGTAGTTTGAGGACTTTAGGTCAGAGGTAGGGTATCACATTGTTTGCCCCTCCTGATGGAGCAGTTGCTCCACTACTGTGTTTTTTTAAAAGGTAAGGGATTGGCTGTGCAATCCATTAGGGGACGCCTGTCTGCTCTGGCTTTTGCTGGTAAGGCTTTGGGGTATAAGGAGGAAACCGCAGACTTTCATCTGCGAAAGATGCTGGAGGTGAGAGGCCGGACTAGAGAGGCCCAAATGCACTATATACATCTATCTACTCTATGAACTCTGCCACACAAAACACAATCTGGCTGCAGCAAACCCAGATGCCAGCTCTCCAGCCCTGCCCCAAAGAACGCGGGGAGAGCTGGCCAAGCACAACAAGCATGCTGGCTCTGGGTCTCTCACCTAGGTGCCAGCTTCCCTGCCACAGAACACACAATCTACAGATGCCAGCTCTCCAGCCCTTCCCCAAACAACACGGGGAGAGCTGGCCAAGCACAACAAGCCTGATGGTTCTGGGTCTCTCACCCAGGTGCCAGCTCCCCCCCCCCCCAAAAAAAAACAGAACCAGGAAAAGGGAGAACAGGAGAAGGCCAAGAAACTCAACTGTTAAAAAGTGGCCTTTTCACCAATAAGAAATCTCAGGCCAAATCAGTCAACAACACCCCCCCCCCCCCAAAAAAAACAGAACCAGGAAAAGAGGGAAACAGGACAGGAGGATTCAAAACCTGCAGCAATAGAGAATAGATCCAAACAGAAGGCCAACACAAACTCAACTGTTAAAAAAGTGGCCTTTTAAACAATGAAAATTAGGCCAAACAGCACCCCCCCCCAAAGAACCAGAACCAGAAGAGAAAAGGAACAACAGCAGCACAACACAGCAGCAACAAATCAAACACAGAATCCTTTTAAAACAGTAAAAAACTTAACTTTTAACAATACAGGCACTTTCCCAACCCCTCCCCCCCAAAAAACCCCTTCACCCTAACCCCAAGAAATCCAAGCCACCCAAATCAGGAAAAGTAAAAAGGACACTGCACTTTTAAAAGTCCTCTCGCTAAAGTAAGATATGGGCAAACTGGCAACCCCCCCCACCCCAGGCCCCCTCCCCTAGCAGAAACCCCTAATCCCAAATAAGCTACCCACCACCCAAATCTGGATAAGTAAAGGGACTCTGAGTCTTAAAAAGTCCTTTTACCAACTAAAATAAAAACAAGAACTCCAAGACTGTCTTACCTTAGACGTCTTCTCTACTCCAGGCAAGTCTGGTAAGGCTGAGAGAGAGCAGCAGCAGCTGGGGCCAAGGGCCAGCCAGCACAGCACAGCACAATCTCTCTCACACACTAACACAGCAGCAATGGAGAAGTCCAGCCAGGCAGACTCCTTAAAAAGGTTCTCTGGCCCTACAGAGAGCAGTTTCAAAAAATAGCACTGCTCTGTGATTGGCCAGACAACAGTGCTTACTTGGATACCCAAGTAAGCAAAAGATCAAAAGAACAACAATGTTGCTGATGGCTGGGGGATCAGCTACACAACAGCCCTGCAAAGCATGCATTTGCAATGCATTTTGCAAATGAATGCTTTGGATTGGCTGCTGGGGCTCCTCTTCCCCCCTCCCTGATCCCAGGGAGGCTATGGGAGAGGCAGGAAAAGGCTACCAAAGGCGGGAAAGGAGGCAAGCAGCTCCCCTGAGGCTGCAGAAGCTCCTTTCCCGCCTTTTGCATTGAATTCTGTATACTTCCGAATATTTATACGGAAGTATACGGGGAGCCATACTCGGCTCCCGCATAATGGGCCCCAATTGGAATCGGCTGTATGTGATTCCGTATACAGCTGAATCAGTGGTGATTTGGCGGTTGATTCGGTTCGGTCGAACCGAATGCACACCCCTATTCCACAGCTGCCACCCTGGCTTATCCTCGGCCATTCAGCATCTGGGCCATTGGCACTCAGCAGCTTATAAAGCCTGTGTTCTCCCCCTGCTCAGTCCCTAACTTCATGGGAGGTTTTAGCTTGGAGTTTGTGGTTCTTGTTGCTAGTTTAACTGTTTTCCCTTTTAGATGCTATTGTTCCTGGCCAGAGGAGCTGTGTTCTCATCTGTGGACACAGTTAAGTGTTTTGGGCTGCTCATCAGGTTCGGAGAACTTTAGTCAGCTCTCAGCTGGGACTCAGCCAGTGGGTTACCATTGAATGGCGGGGGCACAGGGGCCTTCATTGGCCTGGTCTGTTGTTGTTATTTCAAGGGAGTGCTTGCCCTCCTCCCCAGGTCTTAGTTATACACCTAGGCGGTAATGATCTTGGGCTGATGAAGGGCACAGCTTTGGCCCTGCAGGCAGAGGAGGATTTTAGGGCTATCAAGGAAAGATGGCCTGGGATTGTTATAATTTGGTCGGCCATGATCCCCTGCCTTTTTTGGCAGGGTGTTTGGGACCCTTTGGGCATCAACAGGGCCTGTCGCAAGGCTAATAAAAGAATTTGGAGAGCCTTGGAAGACGGTTTGGGCTACTATTTGCCTCATCCGGACATTCATATTAGTTGTCCCCACCTTTATAGGGGTGATGGCATTTATCTTTCGGATGAGGGTAATGGTCTCTTCTTGGGAGACCTTCGGCAAGGGCTGCAGGTGGCCTTGGGCCTCCCAGTGGCTGCTAAGGCCTAAGCAGAGGCTTGGCCTTAGCGGTGGCAGGTTTCTGTGGTTAATGAGCTTATGCGGCTAGGGGAGGACCAGAAATCATCCCCCCTTTGTGGAGTTAGGGGTCTGTCAGGATCGACCTTTGGGTTTGCCGGCCCGGGGTGGGAGAATGCAGACCGACCTTTGGGGCTTATCTGGAAGATTCCTTTCATTGAGTTGCCCGGCTCGTAGTTGGACCTTCCTGGTTTGTTGCCTTTTGCTGAGCTGGCCTGGTGTGAGCTGTGGTGTACAGCTCTAGCCAGGGGCTGGGTTGCTTGCCTGTTAAATGGCAGGGGAGGTGTCTGTTGAGACCCCTGGCCCTGACCAGGCCACAGGTTCTGTTTAGCCCTTGCCGTTTATTAATAAATTAAACGAAGTGACCCTTAGTTTAATCCAATTATTGTGTCTGACTCTTTATTTCAACCTGGGGGGGGGGGGGGGGCAAAGAGAAAACTAGTAGGTAAAGAAAAGAAGCAGAACTCTGGCAGTTTTGGAAATCCCTGGGCCTAAGGAGGCCAAACTTAAAACAACTAGGGAGCTGGCCTTCTCCATAAAAGCACCCCAATGGTGGAATCAGCTACCGGAGGAGGTGCGGGCCCTGTGGGACCTCAACCAGTTCCACAGGGCCTGCAAAACCATCCTCTTCCAAGAAGCCTTCAAGACGTGACCAGACTGAATATTACGCTGCCTGTATAAATAGAGACTGTAGCACCACCATATAGTTTTTAGCTTTTAACATTAATTTATATTTGTATCTGTATTTGTATTTATATTGTGAATTGATTTTACCTGTATTGTCATATCATGATACTATATCATGACAGATTGTAAGCCGCCCTGAGCCTGCCCCGGTGGGGAGGGTGAGGTATAAATAAAACCTATTATTATTATTATTATTATTACTACTGCCTTTTTAGTGAAGTCAGCTGTGTTCACTGCAGGACTGATGCAATATCATATACAGTGCCACCTTCATACATTTGACCTGTTATTAACAACAAATAAAACTAAGCCATTACCTAGAAATATGCTGGGCTCTTTCAGAGCTCCACAGAATGTGCACCTCTTGCTTCTTCCACTCTTCCTTCCTACTGACTAGTTTAATAAACATTATTTTTTCTGCTACACAATTGTCAAGAGTAGACGGTAGGAGAGGAGAGAGGAAAGTGATGGGAGAAGCCACAGCTGTTAAAGAAAACCAACCTAACCTTCAGACTGGAACTCCATAGTCCTAAATACAGATCATGAAACTGGTCAAAACTAAAGATGAACATCTAAAGCAAGGAAAGGGAGGGGGGAGGGAGGGAAGAACAAGGAAAGGTTTTCAAACAGCTAACCTACATTCTCAGTGGCTTTTTTCCCCAGAGCTCCATCACTGAAGAAAGAGGATTTTAGTGCTCTTTCCCTTTTACTTCTTGAGCTGCCTGCTGAGTTTGTCAAGAGGAATGCCAATTAATGCTGACCCTTGTGATGCTTAGTGGGGTGTGGATACTTTTTGGTTTTGAGCTGTTGAGGAGTTCAACTCACTGCCCATTGACAGTTCAACAGCTGTCACATAATGATGACATTTGACCTCCTACATTCACAGTGTGGATTTGAATTAGCAAGCATAGAAGTGGAAAGACTGGAGTCTCCTTGAACATCTGACCCTTTAGAAAGCAAAGGCTATTAAAAACTGTCAGGCATTCCTGCATGAAATGCAGCATTCACATGAAAAAGAAGATGGTCCAGTGAACTGAGATGTCTGCCCAGTCCTCCTCATCACACAGCACCTGCCTCTTCCACAACCCAGAGTAGTTCTCTTACAATGTTATACCAGAGTAGCTGGGGGAGGGGGGGTTGTGTGTGAAAAATAAAGCATTTGCTCAGAAAATGTTTTAACAAGAGATCCAGTCAGCAGTACTAGTCCTTCTTAGTGGAAAGGGAGAACCATGCCAGCTGGCGTGAGATAAACACAGTGTACATGAGGAAACTGAAAAGTTCAAATCTGACCTGAATACACCTCATGCATTAACCCCACAAGAGTAACTAATGTGAATGAAATTATCTTTCATTCTCTGGACTAATTAATAGTTAGAGGATCATTATCACAGTACGATGCAAGAATCTGCAGCATATGCCTTAAATCTTATACTGGTATGAGACAGTAGAACTTCATCATCTGTGTAAAGTAAACCTGAGAGCGGTCTAGAGGCCAATACAGGAGGTAAAAGCTGGGATGAAATACTCTGGTATAGTATTGTAAGAGAGTTACTTCTTGAACAACTAGTTCAAAATAGTAGTGTTCGCTATAGTGGTGTTCTCTAGAAGAAGACTTCTAGAGATGGATGATTAATGGGAATATTATTGAGCAGGTGGTGTGGTTTAAGTATTTAGGTGTTTTTTTTTTTAATTCTTCTGTGTCTTGGCACATGCAAATAAATAGTATCAATATATTTTTTGGCTAAAGTTATTACACAGTTGCTATATGGCTCTCAGTTATGTACATATAGTACTTATAGACCTCTTGAAATCATACAGTTCCCAGCTATGTTTCCAATGCAGTTTCGAGTTTAGAAGCTGGCTTACTTTCTTTGGAAGCCTGTGCATGGATACATAGGATCAGGCCTCAGATTCAGTGGGAGCTCACAGGAGCACAGCTCCTGAACCTTTCTGAGAGTTCCACCTCCTTGTCCATTGAATAGTACGTGCAGCTGCATAACAATCCCTGGATGAGCTCCACCACCTATTTTTCTACAAAATGGCCCTTGCATAGGATAAATTACTGGTCAAAACTTATTTTCTCCCCTGTCACATTGCACCTCTCACACTAACAAACACCATCCAATAAAAATGGAATTTTTTTGAGAAATTATGATCTATCAGATATTCTTCCACAGCTTAACAAACTTGGGTTATTTAAAAGTAAAATCAGTAATTAAGAAGAAGAAGAAGATATTGGATTTATATCCTGCCCTCCACTCCGAAGAGTCTCAGAGAGGCTCATAATCTCCTTTACCTTCCTCCCCCACAACAGACACCCTGTGAGGTGGGTGGGGCTGGAGAGGGCTCTCACAGCAGCTGCCCTTTCAAGGACAACTTCTGCCAGAGCTATGGCTGAGCCAAGGCCATGCTAGCAGGTGCAAGTGGAGGAGTGAAGAATCAAACCCGGTTCTCCCAGATAAGACTCCGCACACTTAACCACTACACCAAACTGGCTCTCCAAACTGACAAAGCATCTGGGACACTGAACTTCAACACCATCTATGTTCTACTGCAAAACACTTGGGGAAGGCTCTCGGGGGCGTATTAGATGAGCCCCGCTCTGAATGTAGCAGCCCCGTTGCTGCCAGAGAGCGTGAGGGTCGAGAGGGAACAGGGCACCGGGCTGAGAAGGGGAATGCGCCCTTAGAAGGGACCTCTTCTTCGGTTGGTGAGCGGGTATCCTTTCGCGCCAAGGAACCATCCCTGAGCAGGGGGAGAGGGGGGGGGGTTTGGTAGTTGGTGATTCGATCCTTAGGCAAGTAGACAGCTGGGTGGCGAAACCGCGTACTGACCATATGGTGACTTGCCTGCCTGGTGCGAAGGTAGCGGACATTACGTGTGTAGTAGATAGACTGATAGACAGTGCTGGGGAGGAGCCTGTGGTCGTAGTGCATGTTGGCACCAACGATGTGGGGAAATGCAGTCGTGAGGTCCTGGAGGAAAAATTTAGGCTGCTAGGCGGGAGACTTAAGGCCAGGACCTCCAAGGTAGACTTCTCAGAAGTGCTACCTGTTCCACGTGCAGGGCAGGAGAGACAGGCGCAAATTAGAAGTCTCAATGTGTGGATGAGACGATGGTGTAAGGAGGAAGGGTTTCTGGAATGCTTTCTGGAACAAGCGGGAGCTGTACAAAAGAGACGGTCTCCACTTGTCCCCGGATGGAACCAGGCTGCTGGCGCTTAAAATCAAAAAGGTGGCAGAGCAGTTTTTAAACTAAATCTTGGGGGAAAGCCGACAGGAGATGAAATGTCTCTGGTTCGGGAGGACTCGTCTCAAAGAGATGAAGGGTTAGCTGCTATTTTTCTACCAGGTAACGGACCAGAGTTGTCCACTGTGAAGGTGACAAACAATATGGACTGTCTGCCAGAGTCTCGAGGCGGCAGGAGGAAGGTGGCGGGCCTAGCTCGCCTGGGAAATTATAGATGTTTGTATGCAAATGCTAGAAATGTTCGAAGTAAAATTGGTGAATTGGAATGTTTAGTGTTGGGAGAAAACATAGACATTGTGGGAATTTCAGAAACTTGGTGGAATGAGGAGAATCAGTGGGACACGGTGATTCCTGGATATAAGCTATATCGGAAGGATAGGGAGGGAAGGGTTGGAGGTGGGGTGGCTCTGTATGTCAGAGAAGATATACGGTCCAGTAAGACTGAGATCAGAGAATTAGATTCACTTTTAGAAATGCTTTGGGTTGAAATAAAGGGCCCAAAAGGAAATTTAACTATGGGAGTTTGTTATCGCCCACCAAATCAAAAGAGAGAGGACGATTATAATATGATGGAAGGCTTAAAGATAGCGGCTAAACGTAAAAACTGTGTCGTAATAGGTGATTTTAACTACCCGCAGATTGATTGGGTCAATATGTGTTCTGGTCGAGAGAAAGAGATTGAATTTCTTGATGCTCTCAATGACTGTGCTATGGAGCAGATGGTCTCAGAACCTACCAGGGGTGGGGCGATCCTGGATTTGGTCCTAAGTAATGCCCAAGACTTGGTGAGAGATGTAAAAGTGATTGCGCCGCTTGGGAGCAGTGACCATAATGTTATTGATTTCACCATTTGTATAAATAGGGAGTTGTCCAAAAAGACCGCCACAACCACGTTTAACTTTAAAAGGGGTAAATACACTGAGATGAGGAGGCATGTGAGGAGGAAACTGAAAGGAAAGGTACATACGGTCAAAACCCTTGGGGAAGCTTGGATGCTATTTAAAACTATAATCCTAGAAGCTCAGATAAAATACATACCACAAGTTAGGAAAGGCACAAACAGGCATAAGAAAAGGCCTGCGTGGTTAACAAACAAAGTAATGGAAGCTGTAAAAGGTAAGAAGGACTCCTTTAAGCGGTGGAAAACCAGTCCAAGTGAGATTAGTAAATGGGAACACAGGCTGTGGCAAATCAAATGCAAGACTGTGATCAGGCAGGCAAAAAGGGACTATGAGGAGCATATTGCAAAAAACATAAAGACCAACAATAAAACTTTCTTCAAATATATTAGAAGTAGGAAACCAGCCAGGGAGGCAGTGGGGTCCTTGGATGACCATGGGGTAAAAGGATTACTGAAGGAGGATAGGGAAATGGCTGAGAAGCTAAATGAATTTTTTGCCTCCGTCTTCACTGTGGAAGATGAGAACTTTTTGCCCGCCCCAGAACCACTAATTTTGGAAGGGGTATTGAAAGACCTGAGTCAGATTGAGGTGACAAAAGAGGAGGTCCTACAACTGATAGACAAATTAAAAACTAATAAGTCACCGGGTCCGGATGGCGTACATCCGAGAGTTCTGAAAGAACTCAAAGTTGAACTTGTGGATCTTCTAACAAAACTCTGTAATCTTTCATTGAAATCTGCCTCCGTTCCTGAGGACTGGAAGGTAGCAAACGTCACCCCCATCTTTAAAAAAGGTTCCAGAGTAAACCCGGGAAATTACAGGCCAGTCAGTCTGACTTCAATACCGGGAAAGTTGGTAGAAACCATTATCAAGGACAGAATGAGTAGGCACATTGATGAACACGAGTTATTGAGGAAGACTCAGCATGGGTTCTGCAAGGGAAGATCTTGCCTCACTAACCTGTTACATTTCTTTGAGGGGGTGAACAAACATGTGGACAAAGGAGACCCAATAGATGTTGTTTACCTTAACTTCCAGAAAGCTTTTGATAAAGTTCCTCATCAAAGGCTCCTTAGAAAGCTTGAGAGTCATGGAGTTAAAGGACAGGTCCTCTTGTGGATCAAAAACTGGCTGAGTAATGGGAAGCAGAGACTGAGTATAAATGGGCAGTCTTCGCAGTGGAGGACAGTAAGCAGTGGGGTGCCGCAGGGCTCGGTACTGGGTCCCATGCTCTTTAACTTGTTCATAAATGATTTAGAGTTGGGAGTGAGCAGTGAAGTGGCCAAGTTTGCGGATGACACTAAATTGTTCAGGGTGGTGAGAACCAGAGAGGATTGTGAGGAACTCCAAAGGGATCTGTTGAGGCTGGGTGAGTGGGCGTCAACATGGCAGATGCGGTTCAATGTGGCCAAGTGCAAAGTAATGCACATTGGGGCCAAGAATCCCAGCTACAAATACAAGTTGATGGGGTGTGAACTGGCAGAGGCTGACCAAGAGAGAGATCTTGGGGTCGTGGTAGATAACTCACTGAAAATGTCAAGACAGTGTGTGTTTGCAATAAAAAAGGCCAACGCCATGCTGGGAATTATTAGGAAGGGAATTGAAAACAAATCAGCCAGTATCATAATGCCCCTGTATAAATCGATGGTGCGGTCTCATTTGGAGTACTGTGTGCAGTTCTGGTCGCCACACCTCAAAAAGGATATTATAGCATTGGAGAAAGTCCAGAGAAGGGCAACTAGAATGATTAAAGGGCTGGAGCACTTTCCCTATGAAGAAAGGTTGAAACGCTTGGGACTCTTTAGCTTGGAGAAACGTCGACTGCGGGGTGACATGATAGAGGTTTACAAGATAATGCATGGGATGGAGAAAGTAGAGAAAGAAGTACTTTTCTCCCTTTCTCACAATACAAGAACTTGTAGGCATTCGATGAAATTGCTGAGCAGACAGGTTAAAACGGATAAAAGGAAGTACTTCTTCACCCAAAGGGTGATTAACATGTGGAATTCACTGCCACAGGAGGTGGTGGCGGCCACAAGTATAGCCACCTTCAAGAAGGGTTTAGATAAAAATATGGAGCACAGGTCCATCAGTGGCTATTAGCCACAGTGTATGTGTGTATATAAAATTATTTGCCTCTGTGTGACACAGAGTGTTGGACTTGATGGGCCGTTGGCCTGATCCAACATGGCTTCTCTTATGTTCTTACGTTCTTACCATCTTAGGAACAATAAATTTGTGTTGTAAAATTACTCAGCCAGTTTACTTATTCCCAAGCATTAGGATAGCTTTCACTTTGGCTTATTTTAACATTTTGCCATCTGAATCACTAGAAGGGAGATATCTTGGCATCCCATTCCATGAGCATATACATCCTTGTGTCTGTGAAAAAATCAAAATGGTTGGACTTGTATTGCTGCATTGCCAATATAGGAGGTAAAAGCTGGGATCAGATAACCATTAATATAGAAACTGAATAAACTGGGTGACAAATTACAACCCTTTTTAACACCATTATACGCAGGAACAGAATCTGACAGATGCCCATAGCCATGTGTTTTCATATAAGCAATGGATAAGAATTAGTAATTTAAAACTGATGAAAACTCCATAGAATACCCCCCCTCTTTGTGAGGAATAATTATCTATCAAGTGCTGAAAAATAAGACCCTGATCTACCATTGAATTTCCTGGTCTGAAGCCAGCTTGTTCCTCCTTTAAAATAGTTTCAAGATTTAGGCAGTTTTTCTGTAAGGTGGTTGGCATATAACTTATTAATGATACTCAATAAGGTGACTGGGCAATAATTGGCCTTGTTTGTCTTCTCCTGCACATGAAACTGTGCCAAAAACTGCCAAGCCTCATTCCCTTTCCAGGTAGAAAAGAGAAGAAGAGACTGAATCAGAAAGTCTCAGAGAGATTTACAACCTTCTTTCCCTTTCCTTCCCCACAACAGACACTCTGTGAGGTAAGTGGAGCTGACAGAGCCCTTTCAAAAAGTTCTTTTGAGAGAACTACTCTGAAAGAATGTGTGAGAACTTGTGACTGACCTGAGGTTACATCAGCAGGTGAATGTGGAGGAGTGGGGACTGAATCCCAGTTCTCTCAGATTAGAGTCTGCATTCCTAACCACTATACCAAACTAGCACACAGTATGCACACAGAAAACTAAGCATTTGCTCACCTCAATGGTATTCACGCCCACCGTACTTCACTATACTACAAATGATATTTCAGAAATGGCCCTTCATCCTTGGATGCCTCAAAGCACCTGACAATTTGACCTTCCTGCAATGAACAAATCTCCATATTCTTGCCATTCTGATTTATGGCCTGACAATTATGAAGACATGGCCTAAATATACCACCTCCTAAGAAACAACATTAAACTGGTGGAAACTGATCTCCTACCAGATCCAAAAATTCTGTTAAGATATTTAAAAATACCCTTCTGGGTTCCTAGAGGCAACTGGCTAGCCCCATGTTGACTCAAAAAAGGATGGGTGTGTCTGTGGCAAGTCTGGAAGGTGATTCTCCTGTTTAAAAATGGGATTCATTCTTCCTATAGGATGGAGAATCTCCATCTTAGCCAATCATGCTCCAAGCTTCATTTAATTGGAAGAAACTGGCAACCATGGTTCTAACAGTCATACCAGGATATTTTTTAAAAAAATTTCTCCATGTCATTCTGAATTCACTTTCCATTATTTTAACATTTTGCCATCTGCATTACTAGCCCCATGGTATCTTTACATTTTCATTTCCCGCAGTGGCAGGAAATAAGGGAAGTGCTATGAGAGCAAAGTATGACTCAACAGATACATGTTTGACAGGCATACAATCTGACCAAAAACTTTCCCTTAAACTAGGTCAGACTTCAGGAAGGAAATTTCTGGAGGTTTAAGGGAAAGTTTATTTTTTTGATTCAGTCTAACCTAGTCAGTTGATGGTGAAACAGATATGATAAAAACTCCTTGATGCAAGGAAAAGGGCTTTTTTGTGCTGGGTCTACCAGAGCTTGACACAGTAGGCAGTGGTCGCCCTGAACGACGCTCTGCTCTAGTTGCCCACGAACTTCTCAGGTTGAATATCGACATAGCAGCTCTCAGTGAGGTCCGTTTCCCTGAGGAAGGTAGTCTTCAAGAACACGGTGCTGGCTATACCCTCTACTGGTCGGGTAAGTCAAAGGCTGAGAGCCGCCTTTCTGGCGTTGGCTTCATGGTCAGGAACTCCATTGCCTCCAAACTCGAAAACCTGCCATCAGGTCACTCAGATCGCATCATGTCCATGCGCCTCCCACTTCAAAACAAGCAGCATGCAACACTCTTCAGTGTGTATGCCCCAACCCTTCAAGCAGATCCTGCAGAAAAGAACAAGTTCTATGCTGATCTACGCAACCTCGTACGGAAGACCCCTACAGAGGACAAGGTGATCATCCTTGGCGACTTCAATGCCAGAGTAGGTAAAGACTCGGAAGCCTGGAAAGGAGTACTTGGCAAACACGGCATTGGCAACTGCAATGACAACGGGCACCTCCTGCTAGAATTCTGCATGGAGCACCAGCTCACCATCACCAACACTATCTTCCAGCAGAAGAACAGTCTGAAGACAACCTGGATGCACCCACGGTCCAAGCATTGGCACCTTATTGACTACATTCTGGTGCACCAGAGAGACCTTCAAGATGTCTTACACACCCGAGTAATGCCCAGCGCAGAATGTCATACAGATCATCGTCTTGTACGCTGCAATCTCCGTCTTCACTTTAAACCCACACCCAGGAGAGGAGGTATCCCTCGGAGGATGTTTCAGGTTGGCAGCCTCCAGTCAGCCGAAGTTAAAGCTGCCTTCCAGGCAAAACTCCAGTCAAGAATTGAGGACCCCAGTTGCCCCACAGACCCTTCTCCAGAAGCACTCTGGGAACACCTAAAAACTACCGTCCTGCAGATCTCTGAAGAAGTCCTCGGGTTCTCCACAAGGAAGAACAAGGACTGGTTTGATGAGAACAATCAAGAGATCCAAGAATTACTGGCAAAAAAGAGATCTGCCTACCAAGCACATCTTGCTCAGCCCTCCTGTCCTGGGAAAAAAGCAACCTTTCGCGCTGCATGTAGCAACCTCCAGCGCAAGCTTCGAGACATTCAGAACGGGTGGTGCACCAAGCTTGCAGAGAGAACCCAGCAGTGTGCAGACACTGGTGATTTAAGAGGGTTCTACGAAGCCCTGAACAGACTGGTGCCCACCATTGCAGAAGAACTCCTCCCAGAGAGCCAGTGCGGCTTCAGAGCTAACAGGAGCACCACCAACATGGTATTTGTTCTCAGGCAGCTCCAAGAGAAATGCAGGGAACAGAACAAGGCTCTGTATGTGACTTTTGTCGACCTTACCAAAGCTTTCGATACCATTAGCAGGAAAGGCCTGTGGCAAATCTTGGAACGTTTAGGATGTCCCCCAAGGTTCCTCAGCATGATCATCCAGCTACACGAAGACCAGCGAGGCCAAGTCAGACACTGCAACGACCTCTTGGAGCCCTTCCCAATAGGCACAGGTGTAAAGCAAGGCTGCGTTCTCGCGCCAACTCTCTTTATGATCTTCTTTAGCATGATGCTTCAAAGAGCCGCAGTAGATCTAGATGATGACGATGGTGTATACATCCGCTATTGCACCGATGGCAGCCTGTTCAACCTGAGGCGACTAAAGGCACACTCCAAGACAATGGAAAAACTCATCTGAGAGCTACTGTTTGCTGATGATGCTGCACTCGTCTCCCACTCGGTATCAGCTCTGCAGCATATGACGTCCTGCTTTGCAGAGGCTGCCAAGCTATTCGGCCTAGAAGTTAGTCTGAAGAAGACAGAAGTTCTCCACCAGCCTGCACCCCAGGAAGATTATCACCTCCCTGCATCACTGTGGGTGAATCAGTTCTGAAGACAGTCCAGCAGTTCAGCTACCTGGGGTGCATCATCTCCTCAGATGCCAAGATCGACAAGGAGATTGACAACAGGCTGGCAAAGGCAAACTGTGCATTTGGCCGACTGCACAAAAGAGTGTGGAGCAACAAGCATCTGAAAAAAGGCACAAAGATCAATGTTTACAAAGCAGTTGTGATGACAACCCTCATCTACGGCTCCGAATCGTGGGTTTTATACCGTCATCACCTGCGACTCCTTGAGCGCTTTCATCAGCGCTGCCTTCGCACCATCCTCAACATCCACTGGAGTGACTTTGTGACCAACACTGAAGTCCTCAAGAGGGCGGAGGTTACCAGCATCGAGGCACTGCTGTTGAAGACGCAGCTGCGCTGGGCAGGGCATATTTCTAGGATGGAAAACCACCGCCTTCCCAAGATTGCCCTGTATGGCGAACTCTCCACCGGCCATCGAAATAGAGGGGCACCAAAGAACAGGTACAAGGACTCCTTGAAGAAATCCCTTAGCACCTGTCACATCAACCATCACCAGTGGTCTGACCTAGGCTCAGATCGCAAAGCATGGAGGCACACCATCCACCAGGCTGTCTCTTCCTTTGAGAACGCACGCATAGCTGGTCTTGAGGACAAAAGGAGATTGAGGAAGAATCGCACTGCTACAGGACCAACCCTAAATCAGACTTTTCCCTGCAGCCACTGTGGCCGGACCTGCCTGTCCCACATTGGTCTTGTCAGCCACCAGCGAGCCTGCAGCAAACGTGGACTATTGCACCCTTCTTAAATCTTCGTTCGTGAAGCCAAGCCGAGAGACCAGAGCAGGGAGAGAACTCTTAACTGAAGTCTGAAGGCGGCAGCAATTCAACCATATGCTGCCCTGGAGATGTGAAGGACACTTCAAGGTAATTGTTCTCTGTAGAGATCTGTGACTTCCTTAGCTATGACGCCTGTCCTATATTTTAACATCAGATAGGGCATGCATAGAGAGAGATTGCCAGGTCCAATTCAAGAAATATCTGAGAACTTTGGGGGTGGAGCCAGGAGACATTGGAAGTTGAGCCAGTAGCAAGGTTCTGACAAGCATAAGTGAACTCCAAAGGGAGTTCTGGCATCACATTTAAAGGGACCACACATCTTTCAAATGCCTTCCCTCCATTGGAAATTATGAAGGATAGGGACACCTCCTTTTGGGGCTCATAGAAGTGGACTCCCTGGTCCAATCCTTTTGAAACTTGGAGGGGCTTTTGAGGAGAGGCGCTGGATGCTGTGCTGCAAATTTGGTGCCTGTACCTCAAAAATGGGGGGGCAGCCCCATATACCCATGGATCAATTCTCCATCATACCCTTCACTGCATGCAGAGATCAACCATGAGTCTGGTATTGGAGGAAAGGCAGGAATAGACCAGGTATAAATGGCTAAAACAGCAGCCCTGTGGTACAGAGTAGTAAAGCTGCAGTACTTCAGTCAAAGCTCTCTGCTCATGACCTGAGTTCAATCCCAGCAGAAGCTGCGTTCAGGTAGCCAGCTCAAGGTTAACTCAGCCTTCCATCCTTCTGAGGTCGGTAAAATGAGTACCTAGTTTACTGGGGGGGAAAGTGTGGCAAAGCACCCCTTCAGTCCGGCTTCCACCCAGGCCATGGGACGGAGACGGTGCTGGTTGCCCTGGTATATGACCTGCAATGGCATCTGGATCGGGGCGGCTCGGCGGTGCTGATGTTGTTGGACCTATCAGCAGCGTTCGATATGGTTGACCATTGGCTACTGGCCTGCCGCCTCGCCGACGTGGGGATTCAGGGCCTTGCAATGGCTTTCCTCTTTCCTTGAAGGTCGGGGACAGAGGGTCGCTATTGGGGACAAGCTGTCCCGGAGGCACACACTTGATTGCGGAGTGCCTCAGGGTGCAGTTCTTTCCCCGATGTTATTTAACATCTATATGCGTCCCCTCGCCCAGATTGCCCGAAGGTATGGGCTGGGTTGTCACCAGTATGCTGATGACACCCAGCTCTATCTGCTTATGGATGACCGGCCGGTCTGCGCCCCAGAAAATCTGGACCAGGCGTTACAGGCTGTGGCTGGGTGGCTCAGGCTGAGCGGGCTGAGGCTAAATCCGGCGAAGACAGAGGTCCTTTGCTTGGGTCGTCGGGGTCCGGGAAGGGAAATCCCCCTACCGGTTTTTGACGATGCGCCGCTGATTGCGACGCATAGGGTCAAGAGCTTGGGGGTACTACTGGAGCCTTCCTTAACGATGGAGGCCCAGATAGCAGCCACTGCCAAGTCTGCATTTTTCCATCTTCGGCGGGCAAGGCAGTTGTCTCCCTTCCTGGAGCGTGACGATCTAGCAATGGTGATCCATGCAACGGTCACCTTGAGGTTGGACTACTGCAATGCCCTCTGCATGGGGCTGCCCCTATGCTGAACCCAAAAATTGCAGTTGGTGCAGAACGCCGCCACCCGGTTGTTATTGGGGCTCCCAAGATGGGAGCACATTCAGCCGGGAGTCCGGGTTCTGCACTGGCTGCCAATACTTTACCGAGTTCGGTACAAGGTGCTGGTCATTACCTTTAAAGCCCTATATGGCCTAGGACTTGCCTACCTGAGGGACCGTCTCTTCCCACACGTTCCCCAGACAGTACTGAGATCGGGAACTGAAAATCTCCTTGTTGTCCCCGGGCCAAAGGAAGCCCGTTTGAAATCTACAAGGGATAGGGCCTTCTCCATAATGGCCCCTTCCTGGTGGAACCAGCTGCCGGAAGAGGTAAGGGCCCTGTGGGACCTTGCTCAATTCTGCAGGGCCTGTAAGACAGCCCTCTTCCGGCTGGCTTACAACTAACCGTCACTGAAACTTGAAACTGAGTGTAGTTTGTAAGATCGCTGTATGTTTCTAATGTTTTAAGTATATAACTGTGTGAAGTGTTTAGATTTTAACTATGTAAATTGTGAAATGCTTAAACTTTTTTGCCCCCCAAGTCGGAATAAAGAGACGGACACAATTAAATTGGTGAAAATATGGGCCACTTTTATTAAAATAACTAGCAATGGCAAGGGCAACCGAACTGCGGCCAGGTCAGGGCCAGGGGTCTCCTCAGACCGCTCCCCTGCCTTTTTCAGCGGGCGAGAGACCCGGCCCCCCAGCCGGAGCTGTGAGCCACAGCTCCCGTTAGGCAGGCCCAGCAGGGAGGCTCACACCGGAGGGCCCAAACACCAGATGCGAATCTCAGCGAAAGGCACCCATCCAATCGAGTCTCCAGGACAGTCTGCATTCACAAACCTCGAGCCACACCCAAGGTTGATCCTGACAGACCCCTAACTCCCCAAAAGGGGGAGGCTAACCGGTGCTCCCGAGGCCGCATGGTGCCATAAACCCCGTAGAACCTGCCACAACTAAGGCCAAGTCTCTACTTAGGGCTTAGCACCCACAGAAAGACCCAAAACCAACAAAAGCCCTTGCCGCAAATCTCTCAGAAAAAGCACATTACCCTTTTCCGAGAGATGCACACCATCCCCTCTGTAGAGGTTGGGACATTCCTTAGAAATATCCGGATGGGGCAAATAGTGGCCCAAACCACCCTCCAGAACCTTGCGAATTTCCTTATTCGCTCGGTAACGAGCCCTTTCTAACCCCACTGGATTCCAGGCACTGTCCACCTAATCTACTTTTGAACATGTAAAATACATTATAATCATTCTAGTT
This sequence comes from Heteronotia binoei, assembly GCF_032191835.1. NCBI lineage: Eukaryota > Metazoa > Chordata > Lepidosauria > Squamata > Gekkonidae > Heteronotia > Heteronotia binoei. Next base: position 69,245,763 of record NC_083228.1, on the reverse strand, counting down.
CACCATTAGGGAAAAAGAATACATTAAAATATAGTGTGTTTTTTGGCTACTGTGTGACACAGAGTGTTGGACTGGATGGGCCATTGGCCTGATCCAACATGGCTTCTTTTATGTTCTTAATGATCAGATTATTTAAAATAAATGTTTTAATATATGAATTGTTTATTGGCTGGGAAATAAAAGGTTTCATTTTGAACTCAGAGCAAATTCTTTTGAACACTGAGTGCTGTGCTCCTCAAAGACTGGATGTTTTAAGAGAGCATTCATTTACCAAGCTACACTGTGATTTAGTGGTAAATACATAGTTTTAATTCAGTCAAAGAAGCTAAATTCCATTCAGCTGTTCAGAGTAATGGCCTTCAGTGGTGGGTCCTAGAGACTGCCACACATATCTTTCAAAGCCTATTTAACTTCAATGGATTTGGAAAGGTGTAATGCAGATCACACTCTAAATTGGCTTTAAAATAATGTTGGTTTGGTTTAGATGGTTTACAGATTACATCATCAGTACTATATCCAATCACTATCATGGTTGTGCTTTTATATGTTCTGAAGATATGGCTAAGAGCTACTCTGTTAAATCAGTCTGGAATGGATATTATGAAAATAGCTTTACTCAAGATGTCATGTCATAATGAACTCTGTTCTCCTCCATTGGTTTGAAATTGAATATACAAAATAGGCAGCTATGCAGCAACATCTGTGAAAATTTAGCAATACAGAGTGGGCTTTTGCATGCTTGCTTGGAATTAAGTCCTATTAAGGCAAATGGGTCATAAGGCAAATAGTCACAAGATTACACTTTAGAATTCTTCTGGTCAGCAATTGCAAAATTATGCATCCTCACATTAAACACAGACCTTTTGGGGGCCAGTTTTGTACTGTGTGGAAATTCCATTTTCCCAGTCAGCACAGAAGACTGGCTATTGGCTCTACGTTTTAAAAAACATTATTGTTCTGAGTTCATTGAATAGCTTTCCCATTTTTATCCTGCAATACATGTAGATATAATGAAATCACCCAGGCACCACTCTATGCTTAGCCAGTGAGCAGGAAACTAAATCTGATTTTGTGATGGATGAAAGTGGCCGTTGTGTGCAACACTTTTTTACAATAACTAGCTGACAGATATTTCATGTATGTCTTCTCCTTTGTCTTTTAAAGAGTTTTATTGATTTCAGAAAGAGTAAGGGTAAGGGATAGGGGGAATAGAAAGCACAATACATTTTGACCTTATTCTGCATAAGAATACTTTCAAAAAATACAAGCTTACATCTACCATATTTTCTTTACATAAATTGTCCCATATTATTATGTCTATACTAAATATCATCAGCATTTTAAAATTTAATCTTTTGTTAAAGTTATCTATTAGTTTTGACAATTCTAGTAAAGGCAATTTTGTAATATAAATACAGGAAAAAAGGGAAAAATAAATTAACACCAGAGAATCTTAAGAGTCTTGAGTGTCTAACCAGGCATAAAATTTAATCCAGTATTTTCTTGCTTCTTCTTCAGAACATCTGGGATAGAAAGTCCAGCTCTGCTGTTTCCAGAATTTCTCCCACCAAGTCCATTTTCATGGGAATTTCCTAAGATTTCCACCTTTGCACCAAGAGAATCCTGGCTGCTGTACTGAAATGCGCCAACAAATGTCTCATTTCTTTGGAATAGTCCTCAGGAAATATATTCAATAAAAATAGTTCTGGTTTGAATTGGATCTGTGTCTTCATAATCTTCTATAATATTTCATGCACCATTTTCCAATAACCCTTCATTGTCTCACATATCCACCACATATGGTAAAAAGAACCAACCTGTTTAGTGCATTTCCAATATTTGTTAGACATATTAGTATAAATCTTACACAATTTCTGTGTGGTCAAGTACCATCTATAAAACATCTTATACAAATTTTCGTTAAAAGTTGCTGACCTAGTTAATTTAACATTGAGTTTCCACAGTCTCTCCCATTCTTCTAATATAATGTTATGACCAAATTTTTTTGCCCATTGGACCATACAATCTTTTACAACTTTGCCTTGTGTCTTCATCTGAAGTAGATACGCATATAATCTGGAGATTAGCTTTTCCTGTGGACCCAATTTTTTTTTCCAAATGAGTATTGTTTTGTATTGAAACCTGCCGCTTTGTCTTTGACATATCTGGATTCAACTTGCATTCTCAACCACCAGTTCATTTGTATATCCATATTTTCCAGCTCTTCTCTGGTTTTCAATTGATTATCTTTTCCCAACAGGTCATCATACCTATAATTCTGATTTGATTTTAGGAGATTTGGATGAGTAAATGCTTCTACTGGAGAAACCCATCTTGGAATTTTTTTATAAATTCTGGTCTTTAGCCATGACCATGTATGATACAAGGATTTTCGAAACCAATTATTTTTAAAATAGGAATGGCTTTCAAGTCTTTGATACCATAAATATGCATGCTACCCCATAGTAAGATCATGTCCTTCTAACAACAATTGTCTCTTATCATTCAGTAGTATCCAGTCTCTTACCCATACAAGCACAGAAACTTTATAATACAATTGCCAGTTTGGAAGACCCATACCTGCTCTTAATTTATAGTCTTGCAATGTCTTTAATTTAATTCTAGTTTTTTTGCCTTGCCAAACATATTTGGAGACCATCTTGTTCAGTTCTTGAAAAAATCTACTATTTAAAAATATTGGAATAGTTTGAAACAGGAATAGTAACCTTGGGAGGATATTCATCTTTATTAAAGCTATTCTTCCCATTAAAGAAAGGTTCAAGTCGTGCCATTTTTCCAAATCTTTTTTTAATTTCTTTAAGTAGTTTATCATAATGATTTGTTTAAGTTGCTACACTTATTTGAAATAACAACACCTAAATATTTGATTATTTTTTCATACAAAACCCCTGATTTTTGCTGGAAGGATTGAATTTGTTCCATTGCCATATTCTTTGACAAAAATTTTGTTTTATGGTAATTAATCTTTAACCCTGCCCAGTAACCAAATTGTTTAATCTTATTTATGAGACAGTCTATTGACTCCATCGGTTGTTCTAGTATAAAAACTAGATCATCTGCAAAGGCTCTGAGTTTATATTGTTCATCTTTTATCACAGCTCCCTTTATACTTGCATCTTCCCTTATTTGATTATTCAGTACCTCTAGAGATAAAATAAAAAGTAGAGGTGACAATGGACAGCCTTGTCTTGTATCTTTTTGTTGATTACATTTGTTAGTTCGCCGTTCACTGCCACCTTTGCATTTTGTGAAGAATATATTGCTTCTACCGCTCTCAAAAAGTTTTCACCACATTCCATGCTTTTCAGTTGCTGTAGCATAAAGTGCCAACGAACATTATCGAAGGCCTTCTCAGCATCTAAACAAATTAAAGCCAGTTGTTTCTCTGAATGAGTTTCATAATATTACAAAATATTACAAACTGTTCTGACATTATCTTTCAAATATCTTCTAGGAAGAAACCCTGCTTGATCATAATGTATCATAGACTGTAAAACTTTCTTCAAACACTGTGCCAATATTGCAGCAAAAATTTTATAATCCACATTTAAAAGGGAAATTGGATGATAGTTTTTAATATCTTTCAAATTATTATTTTCTTTTGGTATCAGAGATATTGTAGCTTCTTGCCATGAAACTGGTATTTGGCCTTCTTCTTGAATCTTTTCAATAAGACGCTTAAATGGAAAGAGTAAAGACTCTTCATAAGCTTTGTAGAATTCTGCAGGTAATCCATCTGGACCCGGAGTTTTACCATTCTTTTGAGATGCCATTGCATCTCCAAGTTCCCTTATTGTTATTGGCTCATTTAAAGTTTTTTGTTGTTCTTCTGTAAATTTGTTGAGATTATTTTGGTAGATACATTCTTCTAAATCTATTTTATGAACTTGCTTATCTTCATATAATTTTTTATAGAACTGTTCCACGATTTGACATATTTCTTGCATTTGAGTTTTCTCTTTATTGTTCTCATCTTTCAATGTCGTAATTATTCTTTTGGCCTTTTCTTTTCTCATCCTATAACCTAACCACCTTCCAGGCTTGTTGGCATGTTCAAAAATTTTTTGTCTAGCATACCTCAATTTAATCTCCTCTATAAGAATCAAATTCAATTTGTGTTGCATTTCTTTCACTTTTTTTGAAATTCGTGTTTTGTTGGCTGTTTTTAAAGATTCTTTTCAGCTTCTCCAGCTTGTAACATTAAATTTTGAAAATTTTCAGTTCTTTCTTTCTTTTTCTTGATACTGTATCTAATTGCAAGGTCCCTATAATAAGCTTTAGCAGTGTCCCAAACTACTTGCATCTTTACATCTTGTGTTTGAAAAAAGATTCCATTTCCACCTTAGATTCTTTAAGAAAGTCTTTATCTTTCAAAATTGAAATATTTAGCCTCTATGATCTTCTCATCCATGAACCTTTGAGCTTTATCATTACAGGGCTATGGTCTGAGTTAACTCTTGTTTGAATTTCTGTGTCAACAAAATCTTTAATCATGCTTGCAGAAAGCCAACACATATCGACTCTTGACCAAGTTTGGTAGCTAGAAGAATAGTAAGTAAAGTCTTTGGAGTTAGAATATCCATATATCAACCAAATCCATTTTTCTGCTAATTTCCAAAAACTTATTGGCAGCTGAAGACCTTTATTTTTTGTCTGTTTCTGCGTTTTTTTGTCCAGTTGTCTATCAGAAACTGCATTGAAATCTCCTATTAGGCAATATTCTACATACTCCAAATTTGATAATTTAAGACGCAACTCTTGAAAAAATTTCTCTTAATGATCATTTGGGGCATAGATATTTGCAAATATTTTTTTTTTATTATCGACTGTAATTTCCACTAATAGAATTCTTCCATCTTCAGAAGCATACTGCAATTGTGGGTTAAATTTGTCTTTAATATATATTGCCACTCCCCTTTTCTTCTTGTTCATGTCTGTTGCTGTAAATAAATCACTAAGTTTTTTATTTTTCAAGAGATGTTGATCTTTAGTTAAAATATGAGTTTCTTGTAAGCAACTTATGTCCATTTCCATTTTTGTCAAATATCTAAAAGTCTTCCTCCTTTTGAAAGGAGAGTTGAGTCCATTCACATTAATTGAAACTATTGAAGCCATTATGGGTTTTGCTTATCATTATCTTTCTTATCTTTTTTGGAATGCTGCCGTGTGATATCTCCGTGGTTCATTTGGATTCTCTTCATCAGAACTTTCTTCCTCCTCCTCCTTCTTTTCCTTGCATTCTTTTTCCTTCATTCTATCCAGAAAATTCTGAGCTTTAAAAATGGAATTAATCCTGTATCTGCTCTCCTGGTAGGTAAAAAGAAGGTCTTCTGGCATTAACCACATATAGGATATTTCTCTTCCTCTCAAAAAATCTGTTAACGCTTGATATTCTCTCCTCTTTTGTCTCACTGGTCAAGGTATCTCTCTTAGAACTTTCACCATATTTCCAGCTATCATCATAGGTCTGTCTCTTACTTGCTTCAACCTGTCATCTTTAGTCTTCTTTCTTGTGAGTCTCAAATGAACTTCACTAGGTAATTTGTTTTATCTTGTATAACTTGATGGCATTCGTCTAACTTGATCAAACTCTTCTTTCATCCTCTGAGGAGTCACCTGTAAAATTTCAGCCAAGGCTTCACTTAAAATTTTCTGTAAATCTTCATTTTTCTCTTCTGGTGTATTTTGAAACCTCAACAAGTAGGCGGCTCTGTCTGCTTCCAGCTGCAAGAGTCTAGAATCATGTATATTCTGTTCTTTTTCCAGATGTTCCACCTTTTGGATATTCTCTGTCACCTGACCATCTAATACTTTTAAGACTTTGTTGGTCTCAGCTGTCTGTCTGCTGTTCTTTTAAGACTTTGTTGGTCTCAGCTGTCTGTCAGAAATATAGCACCTATTTCTACCTACTTTATATTTTTATATCTTTTAATCTCCTATTCTCTTATTTTTATATTTTTAAACTTTATTAATTCATGTAATTGTATTATTTAAACTATTGCTGTCTATTTTAACCAAATCATGCTTGTCATGTCTGTGAGCCGCCCTGAGCCCGCCTTCTGGCGGGGGAGGGCGGGATATAAAAATAAAATTTGCTTTGCTTTGCTTTGCTTCTCCAAAAGCTCTTGTTTAATCTCTGCCATCTATTTGCCAATATTGTCTACTTTACTAGTCAGTTGTGTTATAGCAGTCATTAAGGTGTTTTGCATTTCTTTCATGCCTCCCTGCATAGTTATAAATTACCCTGGCCCAGGTTGAGCATTAGGTGAAGAAAATGGTGGCTTTCCTTCTCTTTCTTTTTTTGTGACTGTTTCTTTGAAACCAATCCCAGCTTTATTTTCCATTCTTATTAGAGTAAGCACACTCACAGCCACAAGTTCAATAATGCCTCTTCAGCGTTTGTTTTGAAACTCTATGTTCCTGTTTATAACAGATAAGCTAATCTCTACTAAGCAGTGCCCTTATTATAAAATAGTTTTAAAAAGAAAACAACCTTCTAGCTTCTATCAACAATTTGTGGTAGCCAAAACAATGATAATAATACTAATAAAGAAAACTTTTTAGCCAACCACACTAAATAGTCAATAAGCAAAACAATTCAGTTCACTGCAACAACAACAATTCACTATTACAAGTCCTCTAGCAATGCTGATTCAACAACAACAAGCCTTTATTGGCATAAAACAGATTTAGCAGTACAAATAAGAATATAAGTAATATAATATCCTGGATAATAGAGTACACAGGGGAGCTAATGTACATGAAATGAGTAAAATCCAAATCACCACAATGTCTTTCAAATAACTCCAAATTTCAGAAACTTCAAGGTGTAAATTTGTAATCCAGGGCTGAATGCCCTATTTGTAATCCAAGAGTAAAATCCAGAATTAAAAATTAAGCCAATAATCCAAACAAAAGAAAAGGAAACCAGGCACTCCCAAAAGGAAAGGCAAAAAATAATAGAAGGTAAGAAAAAGTTCCCCTAGGGTGCATAAAAAAAAGGAATCCCAAGCCAAAAAATATTTAAACCATGTCAAAAAATATTCCAGCTACAGATAAAAATAAGGCAAAGAAAAAATAAAAACAAGTTTAAAAGGTTACATCCATAGCCTCCAACAAGAGTAGATAAAAATCCACTTTGGAAATCTGTAGAAATTTGGAAATCCACTTTGGAAATTTGTAGAAGTATTCTTTTTACAGCCAGAGATTCTACTATGTCTTATAAGTCAATATCAAATACCCACCAGCCTTTAAAAGTCAGTTGGAACTCTTATAAATTCATTCAGAGCACTTCAATTTAAGCTTCAGAGAATTTTTAAGTCAGCTGTCTTTCACATCCATATACACTTGCAAGCAAGCATCTTTCCCAGAATCCAAAACATTCTCTCCCCTAAAGGAGATTTAAAGCAGATCAGTTAAATTTAGCCATCAAGTCTCTTATATAACTAAAGAATGGTGTGGTATCCTCATGCAGGTGTTTTCAATATTACCAGGTTAGGCAGAAACTTTTGCAAGCCTTGAAAAAGAATGAGGGAGAGTTCTCCCCCCCTTCTTAGTCTTTTGCCCCACTTGAAATCTGCTTCAGTCCTGGTTCTCCTTTTTCCTACTTATCAGAGATATTGCCATTCAAAAGATAGTATAGGAAAAAAACACAATAGTAGGAAGATCAATGTCACTTATCTTGGTATTGGAAGATTTTAAGGTCCAAAGTGTAGAGTGAAGAAAAGAAAAGAAAAGAAAAGAAAAGAAAAGAAAAGAAAAGAAAAGAAAAGAAAAGAAAAAGGCTAGTGGCTGACCCTCTTGCCATTTAAAAATGGCAATCGGAATGATGAGGCTAGAAGCAAGCGGGATCAAGGAGCAGCCACCTCCGCTGACACCCCGGTTCTACCGCTCAAGCCCCCTGACTTCTGGGACTCTTCCTGGGCCCCAGAGTCGAGTCATCCTTCAGGGGCGACCCCTCTATGGTCTGATTTAGAAGTGGCTCTGGACGCACCAGTCCGAGCCGCTTCTAGCCACATGTCATCGAAACCCTAAGTCTCCATATGTCTTTTCCTTTGCATCAGCAGTTATACTGTAGATGGTACAGCAGATTGATGGTGTTCAGAGGATTGACTAAACAAGCCAAATTCTTTCATTAATAAATCTTGAAGATGCAATGGGGGCCTATCAAATTTTGGGAAATAATCAAGGCCAACCCAAATTTGTTTGAGGGTTATATGTAAGTACAAGATCCAGAGAAGTTAGCTGTGTTAGTCTGTTGCTGTGAAATAGTAAAGAGTCCAGTAGCACATTTAAGACCAACACATTTTATTGTAGCACAAGCTTTTGAAAAACACAGCTTTCTTTACCAGATGTAAGAACAAGAAACTGAAAAGTCGCTTCGAAAGCTGCTATAAAAAAAGACATAGAACTTTAAATGGCATCAAACCATATGCTTGCTAGCTTCACATATCCCATCCAGGGCTGCTGAGAGAGGAGGGCTGGAGGGCCCTAGAAGCCAACATCATACTGTAGTCGTAGAATGTGTGTGTTTTAAACCCTTTTAATGCAGTTCTGCACTGCAGCTACTAGGGATGCAGGGAAGGCAGAGCACACTACACTGGAGTTGTTCTGACTCTGGTGGACAAGTCTTTCTTCAATATTTACTGGGAAGCTGAAGGAAACCCTTGCTACTCAGATCCTGCTAAAGCCATCAGCTAAGCCAATATCGGAGCAAGTCAAGATATGACAAGCTACAGTCATTGCCAGGATGCAGCCTCGTCATTACCTCGTAGGCTTCCCAGATCCAAGGTCCAGGCAGTTTTGCAGGCTCCTCCCCACTGCCAACCAGCAGGCAGCTCCCAAATCAACAGCCACCATTTGTCTTTAAATCTTGGCAGGCTTAGAAGAACCTTGGAAATAGTGCACGTTTTGGAATGTGTGTGTGCCTTTAAATCACAGTAGGAGGAAAGCTGGATGGGGACAGGCAAGCAGGCAGAGCCATGTGGCTCTTCCCAGTGAGTGTGTGAAGCTGTGAGAAAGTAAGACAGCACAGTCCCTCTGTTTTGCATTCATTTCAGAAGTCATTTGCATAGTAAAATAGATAGTAAAGAGTAAACTTTGACCTGATTATGGGATGGAGGAAAACTCCATCCCCTAGACTACTTTGTTCCTCACTTTCATTTTCCTGTGCTAGCCTGAAGAAGTTGGTTGAAATACAACAGATTATTATGTTCATCAACGCCCATTAGTAAATTGCCCCATTGAGATCGCAAAAGTGTGGGTTTGCAAACTGTATTTATTTTGGTTGCTTTGTGAATGTGTGTGTGTGTCCCTTAATAAAGTAATGGCAAGGGACTTGTGGGAGTATGACAAATGTCACTTTCATTTAGTAGAAGTGCAGCTGCTGGGAAAGTCTTTGAAAGTAAAAAAAAAAGAGGATGAGGAAATGAAGACTGTATTCAGGGAAACTGCACTGCTGTATTTTTATTTATTTATTTATTAGGGGATGGAAAGTTTCATGGCTTCACTCCCAAAGTCCCCAAGTATTTTCTGAGTTGGACCTGGCAACCCTCCAGCAGTTTATGGCTTCCCTCTTCCTTTAGTTCCATCCAGTTTCGTAGTTTTGTCTGCACAGTCTGATATTTCAACCAGGCAGCCCTGTTAGTGTGGGGTAGCATTTAAAAAAAAACTTTTGCTTTGTTTTCCTTAATTTCTTAAACTCTTTCCAACATTTTTCTCCTTCTTTGTTTTGCTCTCTTCCTATCATAATCTGCCATTTTTCATCCCCACTTCTTATTTTTCTTCACACTCCTCCCCTTATTTTTCAGTCTTGGTCTCAACTCCTTCTTATCCATCCTGCTTGGCAATTTAGAATATATTTAATAGTGATATAGCAGCAAACCTTTGTTAATATTATAAACAGAATTGGGGAGTTAATATTTCCATAACCATATAAAAGTAGTAAAAGGATTCTTACCCTTTAGATTAATTATAATAAAAATGTTAATCCGCTTTAGTGGTAATAAGTTAGAATTTTAGCTTCCATTGCAAACAGCAAGGGGGAGGACATGTCCAGGCCAGGATATTCTGATTCCTTTCATTTTGGGCCATGAAAATCCCATGATTAACCTGAAGCCAGTGGCCAATTTTGAGATTCCTTGTTTTATTTTTATGGTGAGTTATGCCTGCCAAAAATGTACAGATAGAAGAACATGCTGATTCTTTTTATTATTATTGATGCATGTTAACAGCCAGCTATATTATGTTATTTGGATCAAGGTCATATGGGAGAGGAATGGTGGATCTTGCCAGCCCTGATCCTAGCTTCTAGTGGTTGTTCTGTTTTCCAGGCAATACTGTTTGTTTCCCTCTTTAGAATTCTATACGTGTGATCCTCCTTCATTGTAGACAGGCACCATGCAGGCATTTCATTGAACTCTACTATGATTCTTCCTGTGTCTGGTAGCCCATCACTATCAGGACTCCTCATCCCCAGTCCTGCTAGTTTGGTTTGCAGAAAGTGCAGCCACTGCAGCCTTTCTTCACTCCATCATTCTTCAATGGAAAAGTAGTAACTCAGTATCTTAATCTTGTTGGGTATTTGTTTAAAACACTTTAAGACAGTTGAATATCTCTGGACTCTGAAGAGGGTGTTCCAAAGTTTTGGTGCCATTACCAAGAAAGTGCTTTTTTGGGTTACCACCCATCTAGCCTCATATGGTGAAGGTGATCAGAGAAGGGCCTCTGAGGATTATCTGAGTGAACAGGTAAGTTCATATCGGAGAAGGTGATCTTTGAGATATGTTGGTCCCATGTTGTATAGTATATCCCATGATTGTTTTGATTTTGCCAGCTACAATGATAAACTTGGTTTTTCAAGATTTCAGAATAATAATTATCATTGCCTGTTATCTTTCCACCACTGCCAAATGTGAAATATTGTGGCAGCAACCTTAGCCCTTGGTGGTCAGGCAGAAATGAGGCCACAGGCGAAATTAGGAAGAAACAGCCATTTATTTAACGTATACACGGACCCCAGATCAGACTCATGTCTAAACGAATCTGGGAGCCCCGATTTCAGGAAGGTCTACAGTTTTAAAGTCACAGGCAATCATTTCCAGTATACACTCGCACAATTACAGGAAAGGACCATCCCATATCCCATATATCATTACAAGCATCATATTACTAAAGGAACAAGGAGGAGACAAAGAGGTTCATTCCATACATTGCATTGATGTTGCTAACACTCTTGCAGCAATATCCTTCATCTAAAACACATTTGCACCTTTGACTTGTTCCCAAGACATTTTCCAAGGTAAGAACATAAGAACATAAGAACATAAGAGAAGCCATGTTGGATCAGGCCAACGGCCCATCAAGTCCAACACTCTGTGTCACACAGTGGCAAAAAATGTTATATACACACATACACTGTGGCTAATAGCCACTGATGGACCTGTGCTCCATACACTGTGGCTAATAGCCACTGATGGACCTGTGCTCCATATTTTTATCTAAACCCCTCTTGAAGGTGGCTATACTTGTGGCCGCCACCACCTCCTGTGGCAGTGAATTCCACATGTTAATCACCCTTTGGGTGAAGAAGTACTTCCTTTTATCCGTCTTAACCTGTCTGCTCAGCAATTTCATCGAATGCCCACGAGTTCTTGTATTGTGAGAAAGGGAGAAAAGTACTTCTTTCTCTACTTTCTCCATTCCATGCATTATCTTGTAAACCTCTATCATGTCACCCCGCAGTCGACGTTTCTCCAAGCTAAAGAGTCCCAAGCGTTTCAACCTTTCTTCATAGGGAAAGTGCTCCAGCCCTTTAATCATTCTAGTTGCCCTTCTCTGCACCTTCTCTAAAGCTATAATATCCTTTTTGAGGTGCGGCGACCAGAACTGCACACAGTACTCCAAATGAGACCGCACCATCGATTTATACAGGGGCATTATGATACTGGCTGATTTGTTTTCAATTCCCTTCCTAATAATTCCCAGCATGGCATTGGCCTTTTTTATTGCAAACGCACACTGTCTTGACACTTTCAGTGAGTTATCTATCATGACCCCAAGATCTCTCTCTTGATCAGTCTCTGCCAGTTCACACCCCATCAACTTGTATTTGTAGCTGGGATTCTTAGCCCCAATGTGCATTACTTTGCACTTGGCCACATTGAACCACATCTGCCACGTTGACGCCCACTCACCCAGCCTCAACAGATCCCTTTGGAGTTCCTCACAATCCTCTCTGGTTCTCACCACCCTGAACAATTTAGTGTCATCCGCAAACTTGGCCACTTCACTGCTCACTCCGAACTCTAAATCATTTATGAACAAGTTAAAAAGCATGGGACCCAGTACCGAGCCCTGCGGCACCCCACTGCTTACCGTCCTCCACTGCGAAGACTGCCCATTTATACTCACTCTCTGCTTCCTATTACTCAGCCAGTTTTTGATCCACAAGAGGACCTGTCCTTTTACTCCATGATTCTCAAGCTTTCTAAGGAGCCTTTGATGAGGAACTTTATCAAAAGCTTTCTGGAAGTCAAGGTAAACAACATCTATCGGGTCTCCTTTGTCCACATGTTTGTTCACCCCCTCAAAGAAATGCAACAGGTAAGTGAGGCAAGATCTTCCCTTGCAGAACCCATGCTGAGTCTTCCTCAATAACCCGTGTTCATCAATGTGCCTACTCATTCTGTCCTTGATAATGGTTTCTACCAACTTTCCCGGTATTGAAGTCAGACTGACTGGCCTGTAGTTTCCCGGATCTCCTCTGGAACCTTTTTTAAAGATGGGGGTGACATTTGCTACCTTCCAGTCCTCAGGAATGGAGGCAGATTTCAATGAAAGATTACAGATTTTTGTTAGAAGATCCACAAGTTCAACTTTGAGTTCCTTCAGAACTCTCGGATGTATGCCATCCGGACCCGGTGACTTATTAGTTTTTAATTTGTCTATCAGTTGTAGGACCTCCTCATTTGTCACCTCAATCTGACTCAGGTCTTTCAACACCCCTTCCAAAATTAGTGGTTCTGGGGCGGGCAAAAAGTTCTCGTCTTCTACAGTGAAGACGGAGGCAAAAAATTCATTTAGCTTTTCAGCCATTTCCCTATCCTCCTTCAGTAATCCTTTTACCCCATGGTCATCCAAGGGCCCCACTGCCTCCCTGGCTGGTTTCCTACTTCTAATATATTTGAAGAAAGTTTTATTGTTGGTCTTTATGTTTTTTGCAATATGCTCCTCATAGTCCCTTTTTGCCTGCCTGATCACAGTCTTGCATTTGATTTGCCACAGCCTGTGTTCCCTTTTACTAATCTCACTTGGACTGGTTTTCCATCGCTTAAAGGAGTCCTTCTTACCTTTTACAGCTTCCATTACTTTGTTTGTTAACCACGCAGGCCTTTTCTTATGCCTGTTTGTGCCTTTCCTAACTTGTGGTATGTATTTTATCTGAGCTTCTAGGATTATAGTTTTAAATAGCGTCCAAGCTTTCTCAAGGGTTTTGACCGTATGTACCTTTCCTTTCAGTTTCTTCCTCACATGCCTCCTCATCTCAGTGTATTTACCCCTTTTAAAGTTAAACGTGGTTGTGGTGGTCTTTTTGGACAACTCCCTATTTATACAAACGGTGAAATCAATAACATTATGGTCACTGCTCCCAAGCGGCGCAATCACTTTTACATCTCTCACCAAGTCTTGGGCATTACTTAAGACCAAATCCAGGATCGCCCCACCCCTGGTAGGTTCTGAGACCATCTGCTCCATAGCACAGTCATTGAGAGCATCAAGAAACTCAATCTCTTTCTCTCGACCAGAACACATATTGACCCAATCAATCTGCGGGTAGTTAAAATCACCTATTACAACACAGTTTTTACGTTTAGCCGCTATCTTTAAGCCTTCCATCATATTATAATCGTCCTCTCTCTTTTGATTTGGTGGGCGATAACAAACTCCCATAGTTAAATTTCCTTTTGGGCCCTCTATTTCAACCCAAAGCATTTCTAAAAGTGAATCTAATTCTCTGATCTCAGCCTTACTGGACCGTATATCCTCTCTGACATACAGAGCCACCCCACCTCCAACCCTTCCCTCCCTATCCTTCCGATATAGCTTATATCCAGGAATCACCGTGTCCCACTGATTCTCCTCATTCCACCAAGTTTCTGAAATTCCCACAATGTCTATGTTTTCTCCCAGCACTAAACATTCCAATTCACCAATTTTACTTTGAACACTTCTAGCATTTGCATACAAACATCTATAATTTCCCAGGCGAGCTAGGCCCGCCACCTTCCTCCTGCCGCCTCGAGACACTGGCAGACAGTCCATATTGTTTGTCACCTTCACAGTGGACAACTCCGGTCCGTTACCCGGTAGAAAAATAGCAGCTAACCCTTCATCTCTTTGAGACGAGTCCTCCCGAACCAGAGACATTTCATCTCCTGTCGGCTTTCCCCCAAGATTTAGTTTAAAAACTGCTCTGCCACCTTTTTGATTTTAAGCGCCAGCAGCCTGGTTCCATCCGGGGACAAGTGGAGACCGTCTCTTTTGTACAGCTCCCGCTTGTTCCAGAAAGCATCCCAGTGCCTAACAAACTTAAACCCTTCCTCCTTACACCATCGTCTCATCCACACATTGAGACTTCTAATTTGTGCCTGTCTCTCCTGCCCTGCACGTGGAACAGGTAGCACTTCCGAGAAGGCTACCTTGGAGGTCCTGGCCTTAAGTCTCCTGCCTAGCAGCCTAAATTTTTCCTCCAGGACCTCACGACTGCATTTCCCCACATCGTTGGTGCCAACATGCACCACGACCACAGGCTCCTCCCCAGCACTGTCTATCAGTCTATCTACTACACGCGTAATGTCCGCTACCTTCGCACCAGGCAGGCAAGTCACCATACGGTCAGTACGCGGTTTCGCCACCCGGCTGTCTACTTGCCTAATGATCGAATCACCAACTACCAATACCCCCCCTCTCCCCCTGCTCAGGGATGGTTCCTTGGCGCGAAAGGATTCCCGCTCACCAACCGAAGAAGAGGTCCCTTCTGAGGGCGCATTCCCCTTATCCTCAGCACGGTGCCCTGTTCCCTCTCGACCCTCACGCTCTCTGGCAGCAACGGGGCTGCTACGTTCAGAGCGGGGCTCATCTAATACGCCCCCGAGAGTCTTCCCCAAGTGCCTAACTGACCGTCTCTGCTTCTCCAGGGCAGTCACCTCGGCCTCAAGGGTACGAACTTGTTCCCTGAGGACCAGGAGCTCCTTGCATCGAGCACACACCCAAGACTTCTGTCCTTTGGGCAGATAGTCATACATGTGACACTCAGTGCAAAACACTGGAAAGCCCCCAACCCCCTGCTGGCATTCTATCTTCATTGTATATATATATATATATATATATTAAAATATACAGTCCTCTTTAAATGCTGTTTAAGTGGCTCCCCTTCTGGCGGGTCAACTTACCTAAACTTACCTTATTGGGAACTTACCTTATTTGGAGAACAAGGAAGCCAGGGATCTGGGTTCCTGCTCCTTAGAGAGCCCCTAGGCGAAGAGCCACAGGCCAAGAGCCCTTTAGCTCTCGCCCTTCGGCTCGCGCCAAAGGCTCGCGCCTTTGGCAAGGCGCAGCTTAAAATGCAAAGAGGTGGAGCAGGGCACTCCTCAGCAATCACTCTCAATCAGCAGCAATCACTCTCAATCTCTTTCACCCTTAAGGCAGTCAACCAAACAAAGAGCAGTCAACCAAACAAAGAGCAGTTCCCCAGCTATCACACCTTAGAATTTTAGGCAGCCCCACAAACCTTAGAATGTAGTCCTTCAAAACTCAGAAATTCTCAGCAATTTCTCCAGCTGTCTCAGCTATCAGAGCTGCTCTGCTCTGCTTCTCCCAGACCTCTGTGAGATGTGCTCAGCCTTTGGCAAGGCGCAGCTTAAAATACATTTGCTCAATGCTTATTTTAGTGCTTATTCCAGCCAGTTTCTAGTTCCTCTTTTAGGCAGCTGCGACAGAGTCGGTGAAGGATTAACGTCCTCTTTTGCTGCCTTATGCTTCTACAAGCCAGATGCACTGCTAACATCCCTTTCCTTACTTTCGCAATCTAGGAGGATTATTTCACAGAGACATCTAGCAAGCACTTTTAAAATCTCTTGGACCTTTTGTTTTCTTGCCCTTGTGCCTAATTGATGGCTTCCAATTTACCTTATTTAATACATTTTTATTTCAGTCCTGCTTCAATCCCCCCCTTCCAAGCTCGCATAAGTACTTACTGCGCAGCTTGGCTTTTCATATACCTTTGCCGGTTGGCTAGCATCACCTCAAACACAATGTTCCATACATGCAGGAAGGCAATGAATGCAGCAACATAGCAAGATGCATAGCACTATTAAAACCATGATTACAACAAAACCCTCTCGCAGCCAGTTAAAACTAGGAAGCCAGCTCGTTAACCATTTGAATAAATTTCCACCAGAGTTAAACTCTGTGTCATCTGCCTCAGCTCTCTTCACCAGGCTTCTCAACATTTTTATTCCAGTCAAAATCTGACCCAACTCATCTAGAATCTACTATCTCTCTTGCTGCCTCTGAAACTCCTTGTGCCATCCTCTGAGCTATGTACTTATTTATTTTAGGAATATAAGGGGATTGGCTAATAAACACTGAGAACTTTTTATAACCTTGATTCTTCTTCTCGCTCTCTTATACAGTCTCACACACAGAGTAGTATAGCAAATATCAAACAACCGATTGCTCCTCCAGCCAGCCACATACACAACAATACCTACAGCAGACATCTGTTTCTTAATTCTACACCTCCAGCACAAGTTATTCCATTGAGGGGCCTTTCCGCACATTATCCACGTCTGGGCAGCGCAACCTTCCCTTTGCCTTAAAATCCACCAGAGTTTCCACTTGCGTCTTGTACCTATATAGTAGATACTTTTGGCTATATAACAGAAGCACAGCTATGGCAGGTACTCTAAAACCCCAAACCTGCACACAATAACGGTGACAAAGTTGTTCCTGAATCTCAAAAGAGCAGTGTTGGGGGAGGTGCCAGACTCACTCAACCAAGGCCAAATTAAATTGTTGAATTGGATTTGGTAATCCCATTCCTCTTTATCCTCTATCAGATGGTCAGGGGACAATGACATTTTCCATCTGATCACGTTCTTAGGAGTCCAGGAAAAGGGCTTTTTAGATCTTGGTTACTGAAATATTTCTTCACCTCCAACCATGATTCTAAAGACTCAAACTTCGAGCTGCAGTAATTACAGAAAAATCCTCTGTTTTCCCAAAACTCTTGGCTTTCCCACAGCCTAGGCCAAACTACAGTGGGGTCAGGGGTTGACAGAGAAGTAGGACCAAACTCATAACACTTAGCCCACTGATCTACTTCAGTATTCACTCAGAAAGACTCTTTAACAGGGGTTCCAAATTTGCACCTGTCAATCTGGGGAAGCTCATTTAAGATGAGCCCAGAGAACCCAGGTTGCCACCCCTACTACTGTTGGGATAGAAATCAAGACAGTCAAAACCCATGCTGCCTAGGCTGAAGGGGCTGGGCTCTCCAGCTTTTTACCCAAACCAGGTCTCCTGGATGGTGCAATTGGAAAGGGAGAGCTTTTAACTCATACCTAGACATCTTATTCACAGCCCTTCCTAAAGACTGAATCTCCTAGCACTAAACAAGATTCCCAATCTGATGTAGGTCTCCTTTTATTCCAGTTATTATGGGAGGAGGCCTTTCATGAATAATCTTTAATGGACTTCATTTGTAACCTTTTCTGGATAAGCATCTGAGTTTGAACAAGGCAATGGGCAATATGTCAGGTTACTTAAAGTTAGTCCTCTGACACAATTTTAGCTACTTAATTCTTTCAATGGATCGATGCGCTCTCTCACCTTTCTCTGGGGCCGATATCTTAGAGGCCTTCTTGGTTCTGATGGAAAAGGCCTTATTCCAATTGGAGTAAGCACACAAAGACTAGTGAGTACTTAGTGATCTGGGCAGCTCAGTGAAATTTACTGTCATAAATTTAAATGGGATAGTTTTGACATGTTTCAAGTTTCAAGTTTATTTCAATTTATATCCTGCCCTTCCCACTGAAGTGGCTCAGGGTGGCTCACAACACATAAAATCTAACATAATTTTTGAATTTAAAACATCTTACACAGTTAAAACAGTAAAATTATAAAACATATAAAGGCGGTCTATCAAAACTACACTCAGCTTCCAATGCCAGTTAGTTATAAGCCAGCCAGAAGAGGGCTGTCTTACAGGCCCTGCGAAACTGGCCAAGGTCCCACAGGGCCCTCACCTCTTCCGGCAGCTGGTTCCACCAGAAAGGAGCCATTACAGAGAAGGCCCTGTCCCTGGTGGGTTGCAGGTGGGCCTCCTTTGGCCCAGGGATAACAAGCAGATTTTGAGATCCTGATCTCAGTACTCTCTGGGGAACATGTGGGGAGAAACGGTCCCTAAGGTAGGCAGGTCCTAGGCCATATAGGGCTTTAAAGGTAATAACCAGCACATTGTACCGAACTCAGTATATTATTGGCAGCCAGTGCAGAGTCCGGAGCCCTGGCTGAATGTGCTCCCATCTTGGGAGCCCCAATAACAACCGGGCTGCGGCATTCTGCACTAACTGCAACTTCCGGGTTCGGCACAAGGGCAGCCCCATGTAGAGAGCATTACAGTAGTCCAACCTCGAGGTGACCGTTGCATGGATTACCATTGCTAGATCGTCATGCTACAGGAAAGGAGCCAACTGCCTCGCCCACCTAAGATGAAAAAATGCGGACTTAGCAGTGGCTGCTATCTGAGCCTCCATCATTAAGGAAGGCTCCAATAGTACCCCCAAACTCTTGACCTTGTGCGCCGCT
The DNA here is from genome assembly GCF_032191835.1 of Heteronotia binoei. Lineage (NCBI taxonomy): Eukaryota > Metazoa > Chordata > Lepidosauria > Squamata > Gekkonidae > Heteronotia > Heteronotia binoei. The sequence continues at coordinate 69,226,872 of NC_083228.1, read as the reverse complement.
GTCAGTGGTGCACTGTCAAAAACTGGCAGGGGGATTTCCCCTCCCGGACCACGACGACCCAAGCAAAGGACCTCTGTCTTTGCCGGATTTAGCCTCAGCCCGCTCAGCCTGAGCCACCCAGCCACGGCCTGTAACGCCCAGTCCAAATTTTCTGGGACGCAGGCCGGCTAGCCATCCATAAGCAGATAGAACTGGGTGTCATCAGCATACTGGTGACAACCCAGCCCATACCTTCGGGCAATCTGGGCAAGGGGGCGCATATAGATGTTAAATAACATTGGGGAGAGTACCGCCCCTTGAGGCACTCCACAATCAAGCGTGTGTCTCCAGGACAGTTCACCCCCAATCGCGACCCTTTGTCCCCAACCCTCACGGAAAGAGGAAAGCCATTGAAGGCCAACCCCTGGATCCCTGCATCGGTGAGGTGGCAGGTCAGTAACCGATGGTCGACCGTGTCGAACGCTGCCAACAGGTCCAACAACATCAGCACCGCCGAGCTGCCCCAGTCCAGATGCCGTTGAAGGTCATCTACCAGGGCAACCGACACCATCTCCGTCCCGTGGCCCCGGCAAAAGCCGGACTGAAGGGGATCAAGGATGGAAGCATCCTCCAGGAAACTCTGTAGCTGCATCGCCACTGCCCTCTCGATAAGTTTGCCCAAAAAGGGCAAATTTGAGACTGGCCGGTAGTGTGCCAATTCGGCCGGGTCTAACGTTGCTTTTTCAAGAGGGGATGGACCACCGCCTCTTTAATGCTGCACCCCTGGGGCTAACTAAGGCCCTGTCTTGGATTATTTCTGGCACAGGACACACATCCAGTTGCAGCCGTAGCACACAGTCTACAACACCTGTCTATCTAGTAGCCTTGCTATGGCAGAGTCTCCTATAATGTGTTCCCTTATAAGTTTGCTGCACTAGGGCCAAGTTATAGCTTCGGGGACAAATAAACGTGTTATCAGATAGCTGTCCTTGATCAAGATTGATAGATGCTTCCTGAGCTTTCCTTTCTTCCTCCTCCTGAGTATAATGGTGAAACCACTCAGATAGCTTGACTTGAAACACTGGACAGACAAGTTTTCTGCTGCTGCTGCTGAATGGCTTTGATGTCCTGTACAGTACAGCTTCCAAAAGTCTCATGATCTGGGGCTATTTTTGGTAATCTCTTCTGCTATGTGAATTAATTCCTTCTCATTAAATAGGGCTTCATAGGCATAGAGGATCCAAACATATATGTTGAATTGGTGCAGATGCTTGCTCTGGCTTCAACTGCTAATTCAAGTGTTCTGGTCAGGGCAATTGGCTTTGCCTTCGCAGGGTAACCACAGGGTATCCTGCCTGGCACACTCCATCTGGTGCAGAACTACTGCCATCGGTATAATATTCTGCTTCTGAGTTAGGCAGGGGCACAGCGGTCATATCTGGGCAGCTTGAATCTACTTGCCTTCAGAACAACATGAGGGACTCTGACTTCTAACTCCTGGCTCAAGGTTGCTGCTGCTGAATGGCAGATTATCACAGACAATCATTTCCAGTAAACACTCGCACAATTACAGGAAAGGACCACCCCATATCCCATACATCATTACAAGCGTCATATTACTAAAGGAACAAGGAGTAGACAGGGAAGGTCTTTCCATACATGGCACTGATGTTGCTAACACTCTTGCAGCAATATCCTTCATCAAAAACACATTTGCACCTTTGACTTGTTCCCGAGACAAATATCCAAGGTACATTTGCTTAATGCTTATTTTAGTGCTTATTCCAGTCATTTTCTAGTTCCTCTTTTAAGCAGCTGTGGCAGAGCTGCTGCCTTATGCTACAAGCCAGACACACTGCTAACATCTATATTAGAAGTATAAAGTATATTACAAGCAGGAAACCAGCCAGGGAGGCAGTGGGGCCCTTGGATGACCAAGGGGTAAAAGGATTACTGAAGGAGGATAGGGAAATGGCTGAGAAGCTGAATGCATTTTTTGCCTCCATCTTCACTGTGGAAGATGAGAAGTGTTTGCCCGCTCCAGAACCACTTATTTTGGAAGGGGTGTTGAAAGACCTGAGTCAGATTGAGGTGACAAGAGAGGAGGTTCTACAACTGATAGACGAATTAAAAACTAAGAAGTCACCAGGTCCGGATGGCATACATCCAAGAGTTCTGAAGGAACTCAAAGTTGAACTTGTGGATCTCCTGTCAAAAATATGTAATATGAAATCTGCCTCTGTACCTGAGGACTGGAAGGTAGCAAATGTCACCCCCATCTTTAAAAAGGGTTCCAGAGGACATTCGGGAAATTACAGGCCAGTCAGTCTGACTTCAATACCGGGAAAGTTGGTAGAAAGCATTAGCAAGGACAGAATGAGTAGGCACATTAATGAACACAAGTTATTGAGGAAGACTCAGCATGGGTTCTGTAAGGGAAGATCTTGCCTCACTAACCTGTTACAGTTATTTGAGGGGGTGAACAAACATGTGGCCAAAGGTGCACCAATAGATGTTATTTACCTTAACTTCCAGAAAGCTTCTGATAAAGTTCCTCATCAAAGACTCCTTAGTAAGCCCAAAAGTCATGGAGGACAGGTCCTCTTGTAGATCAAAAACTGGCTAATTAATAGGAAGCAGAGAGTGAGTATAAATGAGCAGTCTTCATAGTGGAGGATGGTAAGCAGTGGGGTGCTGCAGGGCTCAGTACTGGGTCCCATGCTCTTTAATTTGTTCATAAAGGATTTGGAGTTGGGAGTAAGCAGTGAAGTGGCCAAATTTGCAGGTGACACTAAATTGTTCAGGGTGGTGAGAACCAGAGAGGATTGTGAGGCACTCCAAAGGGATCTGTTGAGGCTGGGTGAGTGGGCATCAATGTGGCTGATGAGGTTCAATGTGGCCAAGTGTAAAGTAATGCACATTGGGGCCAAGAATCCCAGCTGCAAATACAAGTTGATGGGTTGTGAACTGGCAGAGACTGACCAAGAGAAAGATCTTGGGGTCGTGGTAGATAGCTCACTGAAAATGTCAAGACAGTGTGCGATTGCAATAAAAAAGGCCAACGCCATACTGGGAATTATTAGGAAGCGAATTGAAAACAAATCAGCCAGTATCATAATGCCCCTGTATAAATCGATGGTGCGATCTCATTTGGAATACTGTGTACAATTCAAAAAGGATATTATAGCACTAGAAAAAGTGCAGAAAAGGGCAACTCGAATGATTAAAGGGTTGGAACACTTTCCCTATGAAGAAAGGTTAAAACGCTTGGGGCTCTTTAGCTTGGAGAAACGTCAACTGCAGGGTGACATGATGGAGGTTTACAAGATTATGCTTGGGATGGAGAAAGTAGAGAAAGAAGTACTTTTCTCCCTTTCTCACAATACAAGAACTTGTGGGCATTCAATGAAATTGCTGAGCAGTCAGGTAAAAATTAAATAAATAAATAAATAAATAAATAAATAAATAAATAAATAAATAAATAAATAAATAAATAAATAAATAAATAAATGTATTTATTTATTTATTTATTTTTCGCCACTGTGTGACACAGAGTGTTGGACTGGATGGGCCATTGGCTTGATCCAACATGGCTTCTCATATGTTCTTATGTTAACGTCCCATTCCTTACTTTCGCAATCTAGGAGAATTATTTCACAGAGAAATCTAGCAAGCACTTTTAAAATCTCTTGGACCTTTTGTTTTCTTGCCCTTGTGCCTAATTGATAGCTTTCAGTTTACCTTAGTTAATATCTTTTTATTTCAGCCCTGCTTCAATATCATAATAATAATAATAATAATAATAAATTTTATTTCTATCCCGCCCTCCCCACCTCAGCAGGCTCAGGGCGGCTAACAACATTTTATAAAAACATACAATAATAATAATAAAACCTTTAAGTTTAACAATATAAAACATCAACAATAAACTTAATAACATTAAAAACCAGTTCAATAAATACAGTTATTCTGCGGTATAGTTCTTCAACCGCGTTGGCGGCTCCTTAATTTCTGATCTTCCTAACAGTCCGGGTGTGCAAATTTGAAAAGGACGGTCTTGCAGGCCCTGCGGAACTGCTCAAGGTTCCGCAGGGCCCGCACCTCCTCGGGGAGTCGGTTCCACAGAGTAGGAGCCGCAATCGAGAATGCCCGTGCTCTGGTGCTCTGATATTTTATCTCCTTCGGCCCGGGGATGGTCATTAGATTTTTCCCGACTGACCTCAGTGCTCTCTGGGGTTCGTATGGGGAAAGACGGTCCCTCAGGTAGGCAGGTCCTCGGCCATATAAGGCTTTAAAGGTAACGACCAACACTTTGTACTGGACTCGGTATACAATCGGCAGCCAGTGCAGTTCACGCAGCCCCGGCTGTATATGCTCCCGTTTTGGGAGCCCCAGCAACAGCCTGGCTGCCGCGTTCTGCACTAGCTGCAGTCTCCGAGTCCGGCACAGAGGTAGCCCCAAGTAGAGGGCATTACAGTAGTCTAATCTTGAGGTGACCGTTGCGTGGATCACTGTTGCGAGGTCCCGGCGCTCGAGGAAAGGGGCCAACTGCCTTGCCCGCTTCAGATGGAAGAATGCTGACTTGGCAGTGGCTGCTATCTGGGCCTCCATTGATAGTGAAGGCTCCAGTAAAACACCCAGGCTCTTTACCTGGCGCGCTGCTTTCAATAGCGCACCATCGAAGGCCGGGAGAGCTATTTCCCTTCCCAGAGCGCCGCGACCCACGCAAAGGACCTCTGTCTTCGCTGGGTTCAGTTTCAGCCCACTCAGCCTGAGCCATGTCGCAACAGCCTGTAAAGCCCGGTCGAGATTCCCTGGTGCGGAGTCGGGCCAGCCGTCCATTAGTAGATAGAGCTGGGTGTCATCTGCATATTGATGGCAACCCAGCCCAAACCGCCGGGCAATCTGGGCGAGGGGGCGCATATAGATGTTGAACAACATCGGGGAGAGAACTGCTCCCTGAGGCACCCCGCAATCCAGTGTGCGCCTCCGGGACCGTTCCCCCCCAATAGCCACCCTCTGTCCCCGACCTAGGAGAAAGGAGGAAAGCCATTGCAAGGCCGACCCCTCAACCCCAATGTCGGCGAGGCGGCGCGTCAGTAGCCGATGGTCGACTGTATCGAATGCAGCCGACAGATCTAACAACATCAGCACCGCAACGCCGCCTCGGTCCATTACATCCTGGTGATCCAGCAAGTTCTGCAACATGTAGACATTTTGTAATAGATATATATATGCAGATAATGTTGAAAGTTACTGTACCATAAATAAATATTCAAGCAAATTCTGAAAATATTTGGACAATATTGGATATTCATATTTGAAAGGAAGAATTTAAGGTGAATTTGTTACTCATCTGTTGTGGTTCTATATAAAAGTACCAGAACAGACCTTTTTTTAAAAAAAAAAAATGTTTTAGAGTTTCTAGTGCACTGAAGTTTCAGATTAAGGTAAATTACTGAGTAAGTAAAATATTATTTGTTAACAGAAGCCCTGTTCACAAGTTACAGTGAATTTATTTATTTATTTATTTATTTATTTATTTATTTATTTATTTATTTATTTATTTATTATTTCGCATTTATATCCCGTCCTCTCCGCGAGCGGACTCAGGGAGGCTCACAACATTATAAAAACAATCAATCCAATAAAACATATAAAACCATAATTTACATATATCAACTTTAAAACCATTCTATAGCGCTATTTCAGTCCAGTATAGGCGGAGTGACTTCTCGACTATGATCGCCAGCATTCTGTAGGATGTCCAGTGGCAGCCGTAAATCTGTACCATGCATGCTTGTTCTTTATACAATCATTACATTGTTCTTTATACATGCATTACATTCAATGTAAGTACAGCCAGAGCTTTTTTTGTAGAAAAAGTCCAGCAGGAACTCATTTGCATAATAGGTGACACCCCGTGATGCCACCTTTGTTTCACAAAAAGCTTTTTTGTAGGGAAAAAACTAACAAGAACTCATTTGCATATTAGGCCACACCTCCTGCTGCCAAGCCAGCTGAAACTGTTGTCCTGTGTGTTCCTGCTCAAAAAAAGCTTTGCTGGGGACATTTAATACCTACTCCTTTGTACACATATTTAGAGGAGGTAAGAAGCAGAAATAGGGTAATAAGGTTTCACTGGGCTTTTTTGTAGGAAAAGCCCAGCCGGAACTCATTGGCATTTTAGGACACACACCCTGATGCCAAGCCAGCTGAAACTGCATTCCTGCTCAAAAAAACTCCTGTGTACAGCTACATATGAATGAAACACCACATTTATCCAAGTATTTGTTCCCGGTTTCATTTGTAAAGTTGAATGTGCAATAGCCACTTCTTATAGAAAGGCACATATATGCAAACTGTGCATTTGTTCACTGTAAATTCTGAACAGGGCTACAGGAAAAAGGGGGTTTGGAACTCTATGCATCATAAAATTATGCTGTGCAGTATTGTGAAATAAATACCTTAATGACTAGAAAATGTGCAATAGAGAAATAAAAGGCTGCCAAGTTTGCTGGTATGAAAATATAGACCCATTCTTACATAATTCAGATGATATTCTGGATCTCCTTTTTGATGTGCAACAACTCACATTATCTAAAATAAGAGACTTGTACTCACAGAGATGCTAAATTTGACCCTTTGGGTGACATTTCAGAAAAGCAGCCTTTTCAATTGCCAGGCTTATATATGGGTATCTCCAAGTACTGCATTATTTTTAATACAATTGTCTCATTCAGTTCATGACGGTGATTATCTGGAGTTAATGGTTCTATATTTAAGGCTGTGGAGTGCATTTTGAGTTGCTATTAAACAACAATATTGAACCAGAAAATAACTACCTCTTATCATGTCTATTTATGATCTCACTAATATATTACATGCATCATTGACTTTCTCTTATAGCATCTGTAAGCTGATCTGATGATCGGTTAAATACTCTAGCATTGAAATGGGGAGGAACAATCACTAGATGTTCATTCACAACTAATGAAGAAAATAGGACCAAGACTTAACGACCTTTTATTAGCATTCTAATTTCAGTTATGCATGGTTTGTTGAGAAGGAAGTGACTAATTTGACTTTTGTTGTGCATAAATAGCTGAGCTTTCTCCAGGTACAAGGTATGTCACTGTGTACCTGTGCCTCCAACAACAAGGAAAACAAATATTTGAAACAGGTTTTCACTGCGTTCTCATCCTGCATACTGTGTTATGTGTTTGTTCATGTGTGTCACATTTAGTCTCAAACTGCCCTGTATTTTTACAATCTATACAGAATGACTTTAAGCATGGACAAACTTGATAACTAGTTCAGATTACATTCACTATGGAAAGCAACAATTTACTTGTTAGCCTTTCTTTAATAACTTGCATGATTGCATTAGCTAAATACCAAAAATTGTAAGCCATATAATTGTATGTTCCATACTCAGAATAGAATCCCCCAGCTAAGCAGATCTTCATATATTTATTGGATATCATCATATATTTTCATGGCAAATATTAGGATTTCACAGACTTCTGGGTATTTTGCAAAGATCTACATGATAGAGGAAGGGCAGAAAACAAGCAAGTCTGACCATGCAAACATCACGGTTGCCAATGCCACTACTTTTGCTGCAGAAATAGGTATGAAAGAAACCCTAGCCATATCAAAATGACTGACATGGTGCTGGTAATGAGTATGAGTGATGGAATGAATAATAGTATCTTCAGGTCCTGAAGTTAATAAGGACTGAGAGCACAATTAAGCCTAATGTTTTAGAATTCAGTGAAGACCACTGAGGGTATTGAGGCCGGTCCGCGGAACCTCTGAAGTGATACAGCAGAGCAAGTCACTTAGAAACACTGTGTTATCTGAGAAACAGATTATTTTTTGGTTTAAAATAGTTGTATACACTGTAGCTTTAAAACATTTATTTTAACCAAATAAAATGCTATTTCTTCTATGGTGAGAATTTAATTTTTGAGGTATTTTCCTTTAAAATTGGATTTAATAGGTTTAGCTTTTTTAAATTTTAATTTCACTTGGCTTCAAATATTCCATGTCAAAACCAAAGTATAATCTGTAGTAATTATAACAAAAATAAAGCAGGATTTTATTTCCCACTGAATATCCAACTGGTCATGCACATGTCCCTAATGTTGACACAGAAGTATAAGCCACAAATATAGGAAATTGAAAGGTCCCCTGTGCAAGCACCGGTCATTTCCGACTCTGGGGTGACGTTGCTTTCACAATATTTTCACGGCAGACTTTTTACAGGATGGTTTGCCATTGCCTTCCCCAGTCATCTACACTTTCCCCCCCGCAAACTGGGTACTCATTTTACTGACCTGGGAAGGATGGAAGGCTGAGTCAACCTCGAGCTGGCTACCTGAACCAGCTTCCGCTGGGATCAAACTCAGGTTATGAGCAGAGTTTAGGACTGCAGCTTTAACACTCTGCGCCATGGATAAGATAAGATAAGATGATAAGATAAGATAAGATAACACCAAATTAATGAAAGAATCATAATCACAAAGGTCAGATTTGTGCATAAATCTGCAAAAGGCATTCCAATTAGAATTCACTTGTAAGTTTAGGAAATTTGTCAAATTCAAACTTTACAATGAATATTCAGTTTAGCTCTCCTTTATAATCCTTACCACCACAGGATGAAATAGAAGTGTCAGCCAAAAGTCCTTTAATGCACCAGTTGCAATTCTTGAGACAATTCTCCCTTCAGAATTCACGGCCTTTATGATACAAGATAAAAACTAACTTGTAAAGATATACGAAGAGTAAAAGGGAACAGTGTGGAGTGGAGTCAAGGCTTTTTCACCTGCCTCCTCATATCTCTACAATCTTGACCTCGGGGGTTACCTTTCCTGCTTTCAAAATCTAAATGATACCTCAGCTGTAATCCCGAGAGTAGTGCAAGATCAACTTGGAAAGCCTATCCACATAAAGTATTGTTAGAGAAATGGAAACTGGCAGTCTCATTCATTCTAAATAAGTCTAAACCATAGAATTACATTCTTTGTCTGCATTCCAGATTGCATTTAATAATTCTTTTAGTATAGCCTATATAGGCATGGGAGGGAGGCAGCAATATAAGGTTGGTGGGTTTGGGCTTTTTGTTTTTGCATTTTCCTCTCAATAAAAGTAAATAAGTTTTTGGACTGATTTTTTTTCTCCAGTCTGCTTGGGTTAAACAAGTAGCATGGCTGTATTACTTAAAGAGGCATAAAAAGAGCATATGCAGAGCTTGTGCTTAAAACTAATATTTAGTACTAAAAGGAAGCAAAGATTAAATGGCCAATGAGGTGGAGTGGGATATATGGTAATCCTTGGGCATAAATTCTACAGGAAGACTAGGAAAGCTATATTGGCAGTGGTGTCGCTTAGGGGGAAATCTCCAAACCAAAAATATACAGGGACATCATTGTTTTTGGGTTGCTCATTACTATAACTTCTGGAATAACATAAATCTGGGATTCTTAGGCGCTATGAGCAACACCCCCCCCAAAAAAAAAACAGTGTCATTTTTTGTGTTTGAGCGTTAACTGTTGTATGCAGCAGCTACTGCTGCTGCTCTCCCTCCTTTTCCCTCTGCCACCATTGAGGCTGAAGCTGCTGCTTTGAACCGGTTGACATTTGCAAAGTAATGTCAGGTCCCACTCACCAAGAACCCCTTACAGGAGTAGTAATTAAGATATTCTTACAGAGTGATGCCCAGTATGAAGCAATTGGGTGCCTGATGCATCACACAGAATCATACAGGCATGTGCTCTGAGAATTAGTTTGGTGTAGTGGTTAAGAGCAGTGGACTCTAATCCAGATACTCCTTTGGATAGTGAATGGTGGGTTGTAAAACCAACTCTTCTCTCTTTCTTTCCTATGTGATTGCAGGGAAACTGAGCTGGGTGGGAGGAACCCAGACACAGCTCACCCAAAAGTAATGTCTAGTTTCCTTGGCTTTCAAGGTATGTGAACACTAGGTCTTAAACATAAGAGGGCTTGCAGTATAATATCAATCATCATAATCACAACCTTTATTGGCATAACAGTTTAAGGGAAGCACAAAATGGGAGAAATACATTACTCTCCTTTTAGAAGCCAGGTTCAAAAAGTTTGCCACTATTTCAATAGTTACAGCACTTTGAATAGAAAGAAAATAAAGGGACATTCACATCTGATTAGCCTATTAAATCCAATAATAACTGATCTAAACACCTAGAATGAATGTCAGAATAGTAGGTACAGCGCAGGAAAACATGCTCAATACGTTCTACTTCATTCCTATCACAGCCACATATGGATTGTATTTCTAATTGATATAGTATCAATCATAACCAAAGCTCTGAGTGTGCAAGAAGAAGTCAGGGAAGGTGCTGAAGTAGGTAGTGTTGTAATACTGGAAAACTTAAAACTGCCTTTGATTTGTAGAAATTAATCAACTACTTTTTTTTTTTTGCAGCATAAGGGATGAGCAGTACAGTTTGCTAATGTCTGCAGCTGAAGTTGCACAAAAGTAACACAGAGGGCAGACAAGAATCTCTGAGTAATGGGTCCTAACACATTGGTTTTCCTCATTATATTTGCCTTTCCTTCATGCAGATAACATATTGAAATCCACCCCCTTCCCTTCAGTGCACATCCTGTTTGCCAGTTATGATCTGTTCAGCTGAATGTTTGGCAAACTGTTCACCTGTGTCCAAACAGTTCGCATATGTTCCATCATAATGTCGATGTTCTGATTTTTAACAGTATTTAATTACTTAGTGAATTTTATTGGGTGGTTTTATGATGGAACCTGCCCTGAGCCTGCTTGTGCGAGGGCAGGATATAATGAAAATAGATGATGATGATGATGATGATGATGATGGACGGACAGACAGACAGACAGGCAGGCAGGCAGACAGGCAGGCAGACAGACAGACAGACAGACAGACAGACAGACAGACAGACAGACAGACAGACAGACAGACAGATAGATAGATAGATAGATAGATAGATAGATAGATAGATAGATAGATAGATAGATAGATAGATAGATAGATAGATAGATAGATAGATAGATAGATAGATAGATAAAAAGGATGTGTAAGGAGGCAGTGGACCTATGGGAGAGTAAGCCCCTGAAGGCTGCAGGGTCAGCAGCTTCTCACTGCAGTTAAAAGACAAGGAGAAGCAGCTGAGCTGGGAGGCAGCAGGTGGGGAAAGAGGGATTTAAGCAGGAGAGGCAAGCCAGAGGAGGAGGCTGCCAGGAGTTTGAGACTGGAAGCAGAAGAGGAAACTCCTGAAGACCTCAGAGTACAGAGAGATAACACCCAGTCCTTGGACCAGAACCTTGAGTGCCAAGAGACCCCCCCCCCCACCCCCTTCCATTCAGTGGGGGATCAGACCTAGCCACCAGCAGCGCTGAGCATAGAGCTCTTCTTTGTAACAAAGTCTGCGTCTGTGCCAGGTTGTGGTTGTAAGTAGTAAAGGTCAAGGTCGTCGCCTGTGCAAGCACCAAGTCGTTACTGACCCATGGGGTGACATCACATCATGATATTTTCTTGGCAGACTTTTTATGGGGTGGTTTGCCATTGCCTTCCCTAGTCATCTACACTTTACCCCCAGCAAGCTGGGGACTCATTTTACCAACCTCAGAAGGATGGAAGGCTGAGTCAACCTTGAGCTGGCTACCTGAACCCAGCTTCCACCAGGATCAAACTCAGGTTGTGAGCAGAGCTTGGACTGCAGTACTACAGCTTACCACTCTGTGCTATGGGGCTACTTAGGTTATGGTTGAGCACTTGATAAATAAACTGCATATAGCATAGAGCTTCATCTCTGCTTGGTTCGTCACAGGATGATTGCTGCACTGTGTCTGACCATTAAACAATAACCACTGCCACTACCTTGTTTTCAGTTTGTGCGGTTTTTTGTGCACAGAATATTAGCATTTCAAAGTAAGTACATAGAGTTGGAAGGTACTTGTGTCATGGTACCCAGTTGGGGTACCCATTTGGTACTTGTGTCATGGTACCCAGTTGGGGTCAGTGTGCATTTTGGCATTGCCTTACGATAATTGTAGGTTTTTTTAAAAAAAAAATCACTTCATTGTATCCTGCAAATTAATTTTGTTAAAATTCATTTTACTAACAAAAGAGGCATTTTGGGGCAGCATTCCTTGGGATTTCCCCCCTCACTTGTATTCTCAACCTTTTAAATTTATTATTTATTTATTTCATTCTGTTTGTATCCTGCCCTCCCTGCAAGCAGGCTCAGGGTGGGTTCATGACACAGTATTTATTAATAGGAAAAAAGGTGAACTGCTTAGCCTGAGAATAAATGGCATCATTTTCACACTTCTCACCACTCATGGCATCATTTTCACACTTCTCATGGAAAATATAGTTAAGATCTATCATTCCCTATGCGTGACTTTCATCCCATATTATGATGAAAGGCTACTATGACTGGCTGCCTCTACATGCTCATGACATTGTGGTGTATGAAGCAACTTTTGTAGGAAAATCTAAAGAAGTAGCTACTGTGCAGGTATTCAGCCTCTCAACATGGTATTCATGGAGGCATTTCAATGAGAGACTCAATGCATGCATAAATAAACAGCTTGTTTATGCAAACACAAGAAGCTGCCTGATACCGAATTGGTCCATCAGAGCAGTATTGTCTATTCAGACAGGCAACCACTCACCATAGTCTCAGGTGGAGGTCTTTCACATCACTTACTACCTGATCCTTTTAACTGCCAGGGATTTTACCGAGAACCTTCTGCATGCCAAACAAATTGAGCCATGGCCACTCTTTGTAAGTTCAGATATCCAGTCATGCTCCGTGTTGAAGTTATCAGAATCTCTTATACTTACACAAGGCAATTATAGATTAGTTACTTCCTCAACAAACTCTCCTCTAAGCATATGTGAAATGATGGGTAGATGCTCAATGACATAAACAAACTGAGCAATACACAGGTTGGTCTTGTAAAAAAATAATCAGTGGGTTTAGGTAGGTAAAAGTTACTATACAGCTTGCTCCATAGCCCATCCCAGATTGAATAGCACACCTGCAATAATGGAATCAAAAAATTTCCTAAGGGAAGGTGTGACCCCCCCCCCAAAAAAAAATTTCATCATACATGACAACAATAATAAATACAGTATTTAAAAAGCAGGCTTTCATGCTCTTGCATGATTGGCACTGAATTCTAAATTCTGTATTCTTCATAAACCAAACCAATCCTTTTACAAACATAATTTAAACCATAATAATAAAATTATATTGGAGCAAAAAGAGGAATAGAATATCAGTTTCTCCAGTGAATCATAACCAAACCATCCAGCCCTGCAGGAAATATAACAAATCTACAATTTGTGTTGTTGAAAATGCCTCTTGTGTATGAATCTCTGGGACTATTAATAAAATCCTAATTGTGCTCCCTGTGTGGGAAGTTCTTAATCATCACAGTGATCTTAATTAGAATTGATTTGTAGTCCAGCTGAGAGTTCTTCCTTTGCCACAGGAGATACCTGTTTTCAGACAAGAATGGCATAAATCTGAAAGGGAAAATAAGGTCTTCTTTCCCAGTACTGGCTCCTGAATATCCTCATGATTGAGGAACTGATGAAGTCTAAAAGCAATAGTCAAAATTACCATTCACAAGGCTAGAGAAGGAGGCCTGTTGTTACTAATTCTTTTCCTCTTACTAAAATGTGCATGTCTTCCTTTCTTCCCTTTGCATTTTATCTAGGATTGCACGTCCCCTCTGGCCACCAGCAGGAAATGGGGGGTAGGGTTGTCAGATCCAGGTTGGAAAATTCTTGGAGATTTGGGGATAGAGCCCTGGAAGGATGGGGACTTCAGTGGGGTACAATACCGTAGAGTTCACCCTCCAAAGCATCTGTTTTCTCCAAGGGAACCAATCTCTGTAGTCTGCAGATTAGCTGCATTTTGGGGGGATCCCAATTTTATCTCATGTATATATTTGGCCTTTCTTTAACATGACCTCATGGAACTGACCACCAGTCAACTGAATTTCTAGAGCACTGCACCCCAAAATTGTGTAGCATTTTTTGTAGCTACACAATTGTTCAAGTGCAAAATGAACTCTTTTCTTTGTTAAGGTCTGCACTTTTCTGTCTTCCTCATAGTGTTTCTTTACTTGCAGTAAATTCTGCTAATTACCAGTATGAAGGTTCTCTCGGTTTTGGTTTGCTTGTAATTGAATTATGTGAAAGCCACATTTCATCCCATGGCACTAAACAAAAAATTAAAAAAAAAATGGCAACAGACAATGCTCACGGCTGTCAGTGCTGTGAATATTGAAATACAGAAAAGGTTTGCCTCATTGGCCCAGCATAGCCAGTCCCAGAATGCACACTTCTGTTACACTCTTGCTGAAGAAGTGGGCACTGAGTTAAGAACTGAAACTCAAGGGTCACTGCATCTCTAAATTACCATGCAGCAATCCTTTCAGCTAGACTGAGGCATGATTCTTTGCCAAAGACTGTCAGGTAATCTGCACTGGATGGTAGAAATTTGGTGTAGGTTTTCCACTTGTCATCTCAAAATGCAATTTCCTGCAATTTCCTGCTTCCCATTCCCACTACCTCTGAAGGGATGGCCTTTGGGTTGAGGGTGACTCTAAGATAGTCCTGGTCCTCGATATAATCCTGTATAGTTCTTATGAGAGTGGATAAACACCCTTCTAGAGAAAATATTGAAGCAAGACTAGGAGAAGATTTACTTCATTGGCCTATTTTGAAAGACTGCAAGCTTTACAACTTTGTCCTCCTTTTGCTGGTTGCACCTGTGACATTTAGCTCACAGTGCAGATATTACCAGTGCCAAGAGGAGGCAAGATTGTAGTGTTTTATCCCCCTCTAATGGTGACTTACAGGTACTCTTGTATTTGAGACATTCGTCTTAATGCAGTCCAAAATCCAGGGACCCAGAGATAAATTTGGCTTGCTGTGAATCTCAACCTATTAAAAAAAAAACACAAGCATCTAGTCCTCATGAGTGTACAATAGGAAAGTATGTGGAAAGTGTGTGGATGCATATTTGATCAGTACCAAAGGAAGGGTGTTTATTGTTTGCAAACCCAGTGGCCCCTATCATGGTATTTTATCCTTGTCCCCTCAATTCTTTTGTCAGGCAATGCAATTTTTTTCTGTCCTTGAACTTTTGCCAAAGTGGTATTCAAAATGACAAAAATCTCAAATAGTCTGGACAGAATGTATTTTTCCAATTCAGAAATACCACGACAGAAATCTACCTTGAAATGTTCTACATACTAGCATACTATTTTTCCTATTGAATATTGTGGGTGTTGTATAAGGCTATCTTTCTGCCCCCAAATACAAAGCATTCATTTTTTCAGTGTAGGTTTCTCATAAAAAAATAATATTTCATCCAAAATTCACTGAAGAACTGAGTGGCCATAAACCTTTTGGCATGAGATATTGCCTACCTAAGGGAGAAAATAACAAATGTCATGTCTAACAGAAGGACCATTCATTTAATTTTGACCTGGTTCAGTTAATGTGTTGATGAATTGGCCACCACATTGAATGTGAAACCTACTTTCAGTTATTTTGGCACTATTTGTAGCAGATACATTTTCAGAACTTTCAATAAATTTGTCCTCTGTTGGAGATGACCAGGCTGCTTTGAGGCTAAAATTATTGTATCATCTCTATGATTATACAGAGTGTTTTCTTTTCATAATCTGTTGGAACAACTCCCCAAACCCAGGCTCCAAAGCTTTTTTTAAAATGCGAAGGTTTAAATAGATAGTCTGCTTCACTGCTTGCTCTTCATTCCATTTCTTAGTCCCTCACATTTGTGCAGTGATATGAAACCCCATGTATTATGCATGTACACCCATTCTTTTTTGATAGGAGAAATAGAAGTCTCTGCCAGGAGATCAGCCCTACCATGATTCTCTAAGGTAATATTGCTAACAGTAACAGAAACCAACTATATTAGTACAACCTCACTGATATAAAGGAAGAAGAAAATTGCTGGTACCCACAAATATTTTAATTTGAATTATTTGCTTTCTGGGAATTACCACTCAAAGGTGACATGATGACATCTCATGTACCATGCGACATTAACTGTATCCATAAACTCAAAGTGGATATATTAGAATTTCGAAGGAAACTTTTTTGTATGCTAAACAGCACTATATAGATTTGACCTCTAATTACTTATTCTGTTGAGATAGCAGAGAATGAAGGGCTGATACTACATTTTCAATAGTTTGTAAAGCAGCCTGAATCATTTGATAGATTTTCTTATCTTGTTGAATTGGGGCAGTGAAGTGTAGGGTTATAAAGTGAGAACATTCCCTGCACCAAAGATTCTCATGAACATCTGTTGATGTAGCACAGACTAATTTAATATCCAGTCACACTCATTAAATTGAAATTAATTTTGAATTAGGCTCAGAATCAAAAATCTTTTCATATGCCTACAAATATATTATGCAGAATTCAGAAATCTTTTTACTAGGCAGAGTCCTTCACAAATCCATAGTGTATTTTATTGCCATGATAGAGCTTCAAAAATGATAGCTACAATGCAACAGAATAAAGTCATTCAAAAATCAATGGCTTGCTTAAACAGATTTAAATTTATTTATTTATTTAATTTATATCCTGCCCTCCCCGCTGAAGGCAGGCTCAGGACAGCTCACAAACCAAGGGTCGACACAAACACATTAGTGTGACCAGTAAAATAACCAATAAAAACAATTGGTTAAAACATTTTGCATGTGCTACTGTAATAGTTTCAGGCAGCGATTGAATTCTGATGGTTAACTGTACCCAGAGGTCTCAGGATTGCTGTAGCGTGGTAAGATAGGCCATTAGTGGTTTTCTTATGGGCCAGTCCCATTGCTGCAGTTGTTACCATCATGTGAATGCCTGGCAGAAGAGTGCTGTTTTGCAGGCCCTGCAGAACTGTAAAAGCTCTCACAGGGCCCTAACCTCCTCTGGCAACTCATTCCACCAGCTAGGGGCAGCAATGGAAAAGGCCCTGGCTCTTGTTGTTTTGAGCCTCGCTTTTCTGATGCTGGGGACTTTCAACAGGTTTTGAGACCCTGACCGAAGTGCTCACTGGGGCATGTGCAGGGAAAGGCAGTCCCTAAAATATGCAGGACCCTGGCCATATAGGGCTTTAAAGGTAATGACCAGCACCTTGAAGCGAATCCGGTGCCCTATCGGTAGCCAGTGCAGCGCTTTCAGCACAGGCTGAATGTGTTCCTGTGGAGGAACTCCCATTAACAACCTGGCTGCAGCATTCTGCACTAGCTGAAGTTGCCGGATTTGGGACAAGGACAGCCCCGTGTAGAGAGCATTGCAGTAATCAAGTCTCGAGGTGACCATTAAGGCCTTGTGGCACACAACAGGTTGTGTACAACAGGTTGTACAACAGTAGATCTGAATGGGATTGCCATTATTACTGAAGATATACTTTTAGAACACGGGCTATGTGGGATGTTTTAACATTGTATTCATTGGTTGATTCCATGTAAAACTCTTGCCCCACATTTCCTCACCAACCTCAGCAGTTTTGAGGCCTTCCACATGTCATTATCATCCAGTCATTCTATTTTCAGGTTTCCCATGGTTCTTCTGTAGTTTTTCCTACACTTCCTTTGGTATGATCTTTCCGAAAAGATCAGACTCAAAGCAAGTATAGAAAAGTCTGGAAGGGAAGCTGCAGATTTCCACTCACTCTAGTGCCGCATTTGGTGCCATCTCCCCTTTCACCAGCCATTTCCTACATTGAGCCACACCACTGGCTGTGGTTTTGCCTTTTAAAAAAGTATTTAAATACCAAAACTACCACCAAAGGCAAGAGGGAAGGAATTGTTGGCAGGATGGAAAAGAACAAGCTCTGTGCTGCTTAGAATATGTTTCTATTTGCCATGACGATAAGACCAAAATGAGGAATCATCCTCATGTAGAAGCAACCATTACTGGTTATAACCAGGGGATTCAATCATAGTCCATGTATACTGTTTTATAGATAGCGTTTTGTATTTTCTAATCCACCTGGAGCCAAATCAATAATAAGCCTTTGGGGGTAAATTCTGAACAAAGTTTAAATTTCTGAACAAACTTCTGAATAAATACTGAACAAATTTCTGAACAAATTCTGAACAAAGTTTAAATTCCATTGGTGGTTCAAGGTTCTATGAGCAAGAGCCCCCCTATTTTCATTCATATATGGACTGTGATTACTAGTTTGGTTGCCAGGGTGCCTGGAGGTTTAACTCACACACATCTGCTCTGAAATGTGGGTTTTACCTACCATTTTCTAAGGGACTTATGTGGATACTAACAGCCTCAGTTTTACAGCAGTGCTCTCTATTTCTGAATGGGGGCTAACCAGGAATGGCAACAAACTCCCAGCTGCTCCGTGCATGCACAACCTTGGCTGTTGCAGTGGAAGAAGTCACTGCCATAAGCTGTCCAGTCAAGCAGTTTCAAGTCCGTTCCATGAAGGATACATTCCAATGCTGACAGCACTAGACGACCATCTTCCTGCCCAGTCAGACACCATCATAGAGAAATGAGAGGCTCATGTATCCAACGACAGCTGCTCCAACATCTGCATAAGGCAATCAAGCTTAACTTGGGTGGATTGCCAAGCCTTTGTCAAATGGAACTTTAGACAAAGAATGGTGCCAGCCAGAGGAGGAAGAAGAGGAAAATCGGCCCGAGCTATTGTGTAAAACCGGGTGTCACTTTAGACATCAATTTGGCTCTCTATTGTCATTCTAAAACACTCATGTTAATCCCCTTCACCCAGACATGACCCATGTCCCACCCACACTGTCATTCTGGAGCCTCCCCTTTTTCTGAGGTAATGTACCACATGATACAGCATCATGTCCCATTTGACCCCATATCATAATCCCCTGGACCTCCGACTCCCTAAGGGCTCAAGGTAGCCCATATAACCTCTGACCCAATGCCCCATGTGTGTGCATCAGTACCCCTATTTAGTTTAGATATGCTCCCGATACCTGATCAGTTGAGGGTCCTTCCCAATATCCCTTTTTGTCGCCATTGGAGCCTTCCTCGAAGACTATAATAGGTAATTATTACCCTGTGTGTCCACCCCTATCTATTTCAACCCTATTTTCTTAGGTCTGTATGTTTGTTGTATGATTTTATACCCTTGTATGCTTGCCTATATTTTTACAATAAAACCTCTCTGATTATTAGACAACACCTCCTCATTATTGGGTGACTTCCAAGGAGAAATCCTCTATATACGCAGATTCCAAAGATCTCGCTAAACCTGAATTTCCCGCTCGTTAATTCCCCACAACATAATTTCAGGGCATTTCTGGTAACAGTTCAATTTGCTCAAAACCATTTTTTAAAAAATCGCTAGTGTTGGTATTTTGTCATCTAAAGGAAATTATGAGGTTCAAGAATTCAGCAAAAGCAGCTGCTCTTAGTTAACAAATATTGACTTAGAGGACACCTTATTATGAGATGACAAATGTGAAAATCTGTCATATAAGGAGTTTCAGAGAGAGAGAATAACAGAAGTCATGAAATTCTTGATTTTAAAAAAGAAAGTAATACATATAGAGAGGTGTAGTGTTTACAGTTCACATCTCCACTAGGCCATACAATTTAGTATGTGGCTTTGGCCCAGTCACTCTCTTTCAGCATAACTCACTTCATAGAGTTGTTGTGACGATAAAATAAGAGAGAACCATGCATACAGCCCTGAACCCCTTGGTGGAAAGCAGGATAAAAATCTGCTATATAGACAAAATATCAGTGCTATAACAAATTAGAATCTGAATTAGAATGCTGAAGATGCATAAAGACTAGAAAGATTTATGAAAACACACCTACCTAGCACTGAAAAAATATGAAAAGCCACCAAAATGTTCAATATTCTTAAAAAGTAGAATACAAAGATCCATGTAAAGAACTGATATTCTCATAACTTTCCTATGAATTATATACATTAGCTTGTATCCTCTGATAACTCCCTTTATTCATTACACATTCTGGTTCTTTCTCCTTATCCCTTTATGCAAAAGTTCCAGGGGAAAAAACTCAGTCTTCATTCAGATCATTATCACATCAAGACTGCCAGCCAGAAATATTTGATCACATCCGACAGCAAACAGTTTTGAACAAAACAGAAAGGTACCACATCAGTAAGGTTTGGCTAAAGTTGTTGAAAGTATTTTCCTTTTCCTTCAAAAGGCTTTGGGTTACTCCTGCAGTGTTCTAGGTAATTCATATTCAAACTAGGCTTTAAAAAAAGAAATTGTAAGTAGTTAAAGTGGCAAGGGAAACTTAGGGAGGAAAAGTAAAGTTAAAGCTTTATTCCCTTAGAGCCATTGAAGTGAATGATTTGTATCTTCTGAAATCTAATGTTGAAGAACTCGCAGTGCCCTGAACTGATACCATATGAATTGCAGATTCAGAACTGTCTAATTTAATATCATAATAACTGAAACTTACTGCATCATATATTTATTTATGCTTGGTAATAACTTTACTTCTCTTACAGATTGTGCACTATCTTATCTCAGAGAAAGCCACTGCAATTATGAATTTTGTACCAATATCAATTATTTACTCAAAATGACTTGCGAAGAAAATCAGTCAAAATCAAATTTAGTTTATAGTATTATGGTTCTAGTATTACTCATAGCTGCCTTAAAATCTTTGCACCTTATGCCAATAAAGGTGTATGTATGTATGAAATCTTTGCACAGAAAAATCTACAGACTTGTTCCATACATGTGCAGGATCAAGGAATGTCTGTTTCTGTGTTATTTATTTAGTTACTTCATTGCCTTTCTTGCCTTTCTTGCTGAGACTCATAAGTTACTTCATTGCCTTTCTTGCTGAGACTCAAGACAAATTAAAAAAATATATATATTAAAAATTGGTCAGATAATATGAATGCAACAAACAATGCCATGGGACTAGATTTGCAAAATAAGAAAATGATACACAAATGCATGACTAAGGCATGAAATTTAATGCAGAAATTGGATTACAGAGGTAGAAGCCAATGCAGTAAAAGCAACATGATACATACAATAAACATTGCAATAGAGCACAATCCTATTCTCTTACAAAAACTGTTCAATTAAACTGCAGTTCTAATATGCATTTTGTATTTTCACAATATCAGCCTTTTTACATGAAACAAAAGAGAAGAACTTTAACCTCTAACTAAAGCAAGCAACTGACAGTATAGAAGGAATGGCAGCACAAATAGAGTCAGGAAAAAAATAGGTGATTAGGTTTTCTATGAAATTCTGCCATTTGGGATTTGGAAATGGAAATGGAATTCCTCTTGTAAGTTTCACGTATCATTAGTCATTGAGTGCAATCACACTTGGAACTTGCTGTTGCCATCTCTCAGCTTTGAAAAAGCTAGTGCTCTTTGTTGCATGCTGCAGCAATTACACAACCCCTATTCTGTTGCTGGGAGAGGCACGGGTCACACATGTGAAAGAGGAACATTCAGACTGCTCCTGCACATGTGGTGCATGTGCACAGCGCACCCCAGCTATTCAGACAGCATGGAAACATGCCATGCATGTACTTCAGAAATTTGCTACTAGGAAATTCCTAGTGGCTGTTTAATCTGGTCCCAGCTTATCCTACAATGAGGTAAGGATGGGCAGGACACAGGGGACAGATGTGTGCAGGTGATTAGGCCTGTTTAATCTGGAGGGGAGTTTTAAAATGAGAAGGTTCCTTTCCCTCCAGTGTACTTCCTCATAGTGATTTTATGTTTCCTTTCTTAAATATGTGTTTGAAATAACTATATGTGCTGATTTAAAAAATATTTGTTACCAGCTTTAACTGCATATTTCTGGTGCTACTTTTATTGGTTTTAACATTTTAACATTTTCTGGTTACTTGTTAATAATACATTAGTTCCTCCCCCCTGCCCCAATTATTATGTTTTATTGTTTTTGTATGACACCTTTGAGAATCAAAGAGGTTTAAAATCAATAAAACCAATTAATAAAGTTCCCAGTACTTTGAAATATTATACACCAGTACTCTGGGCAAGTGACTGTGACTTGGTGCTTCACAAGCAGACAACTCTGGATTCAGTCCTAGCATCTCCATCTACAGGATCAGGTCACAGGTAATGTCAAAGACCTTTTTCTGCCTGAGACTCTAGAAAATCACTGCCCATCAGAGTAGAATATAAAGAGTTCGACAGAGCAACAAACTGACTTTATTTTTCATGCATACGTCTGAAAATGCTGGGAAAATGGTATCATACACGCATATGGCTGGCCACACATGCTGTTCATTCTGACCTTGGTCTAATTTACCTGAACTTTTGGAGGCTAATCTTTGACTGAATAGGTAGATACCTTGACACTTTTGTTACAAGTGACATCATGGGAAAATGCTGACCAACAGTGTATAATTATTTTGGATTTTTCTACCATTTAATAATAGTAGAGAAATAACAAATTTGTTTGTCAAAATTCAGTCAATGCTGACATTTACCAATAGCTCATAGAAAATGCCAGAAAATCAATCTGTTTACCACTAAATTTCACTTGTCCAATGGACAGTTTTATTCATGGCCAATGAACATTTTTATTTATGACCCCATAAAGTTAGCTGTATCATCAAGGACATATTCTCTAATCTGATATATGGCATCACATATCAACAACATATCTTGCAATTTACATTAGACAAACTGAATAATCTATATACAACAGGAAAAAATGGACACAGTCAGACTGTCAAGTGCGCTCATTTCTGGACCACATTTTACTATGTAGAGAGCATGTCCTCAGCTCTCCAGCTCTCCCCCATTATTTACAACCCAGAGGGCACGTAGCGAAAACATCTGGCCCTGGGATGTTTATACTAGAGGCTGGCTGCTGGTACCTTCAAGTCGCATCCCCCCTGGTTTCACACACACAACCCTTATCTCTTAACAGAGAAGTGTGAGAAGGTTTGATGTTTTCAATAGTAGTAAAATAGATAGTTGCTTAGTAACCTTTGAACCTGTGACTCCAGTATGCATCTGTAATGCAGCCTTTGATGAGATCCTATATAGCAACTGTAACCGTTTGTACCCCATTGCTCCCAAGGCTTGTGTCCTTGGCAAGCTCCTGAGTTTTTTACAATAAACCTATCTTTTGATTCAAAACAAAAGGACTCTGTTATTAGGAAATATCGGTGCTTGACATTTTGGGAGTAATTCCACCTGGGGACTTAACCGAAGTGGAAACTTTCTACAGTGATGGCGGAGAGAGCTCCAGATAATGAAGAGGCCCCTGGCAACCCAGAACTGCTGGTTGGCAAGGATCAAGGACCCGACACAGTCCCGAGGCAACCTCTGTGGCACATACTCGATGCCAGGAGGCTGACTGGGAGAGGGTCCCCACTGCACATACAGCGACTATTCATAACCTCAAAGGATTGGGGCTGCAGAAGGTCTACTAGCCTGATGGACAAAGCACCCGCACGGAGGGAAGCAATCTTAACACTGCCCCCCAAGTACACGAATGGGGGACAACAGTGATCAAGACACATCTGAGGCAAGTGAGGGTGACTGCTGAGAAGATTGGGGTACTGATCTGATCCCAGACAAGGAAGAGAAGGAACAAGATCCCGACTAGGGATGTGCAAAAAAAAAAATTTCGGTATTGCACTGATTTGGAAGTATACAAGGGGGGAAAATTCGGAATCTCCGTATACTCCCGAATACCGCATTCAGAATAGCCGCATATGCGGTAGATGCACGGCTATTTCCAAATAAACGGCCCTATTATACCCTATGGGCCATTGAAATCAATGGCAAATAGGGTATATTTGAAGCCGCATGGAGGGGAGGGGGTTTGAGAGAGAGCCCCCAAATTTGCAGAGGACCTGCAGGGGACTCTTCCCTCCAAAAATATTGGGCCAGGGGATCCCATTCCAGGGGCACCCAAAGAGGGTGCCCCTATTCCATCATTATACCCTATGGGCCATTGAAATCAATGGCAACATAGGGCATAATTAGAGGCTACTGGGGGGCAGGGGATTTGAGGGAGAGCCCCAAAAACTGCAGGGAACCCGCAGGGGACTCTCCCCTACAAAACCCCCAAGTCACAAAAAGATTGGGCCAGGGGGTCCCTGTCTTTGGGCTCCCCAAAAGGCCCATTGCCAACAATGATGGGGAAAGCCCAATTAGCCACTTCCTCCACTACAATTGCTGTGGGGAAAGTGGCTCTGGCCAGAGGGGGGTTTGAGGGAGAGGCCCCAAAACTGCAGGGCAGCTTCAGGGGACTCCCCAGCATGCAACCCCCCTGGCCCAAAAAGATGGCACCCATCTGTGGGCACCCCAAAAGGAACACTGCTCCCAATGGTGAGAAAAAAGCAATTAGAGCCACTTCCTCACTGTAATTGTTGTGGGAAAAGTGGCTCTGGGGAGCAGGAGGTTTTGAGGAGAGCCCCCCGAACTGCTGTGCAGCTTCAGGGCACTGTCCCACACAAAACCCACAAGGCCAAAAAAAAAAAAATTGGACCAGGGGGTCCAATTCCTGGGGCACCCAAAGCCAAACCTAACTTCACACCAGAGAATCTCTATAGGACCCAAATGCACTATATCCCTCTATCTACTCTATGAACCCTGCAGGCCTGGAACCAATGTAAACCCAGTTGCCAATGTCACTGCCACACAAAACACAATCTGCTCAAGGTCTGCTCTGCAGAGACCTGGCTGCAGCAAACCCAGATGCCAGCTCTCCAGCCCTGCCCCAAACAACACGGGGAGAGCTGGTTCTGGGTCTCTCACCCAGGTGCCAGCTTTCCTGCCACAGAACACACAATCTACAGATGCCAGCTCTCCAGCCCTGCCCCAAACAACACAACTCTAGTCTCGAACAAGAGAAGTGGTGGACCACCACACCTAGCTCCACATCATTCTGTATCAGACACAAAGCAAGAAGCATTTGAGTGATGGATGGTTGGCTGGTCCCAGCTCTTTCACATTACCCAGGGTGCACCACGAGGAGGTGAGCCAGAATTGCACCCCAAATGAGGAAGATCACTGGGAGGGCCTCAGATTATGTGAGAGGAAGGCAACCATTCCTTCTCTCTCAGCTCAGCAGTAACACACCAGCATCACTGTCCCATTAGAGGGACCTCAGCATTGGTATGGCTGCTGACTGCCTGTCATCATCACCGGCACCTCCCTCTTTCTTCCTCCTGCCCCTGAAAAAAAACTGGGTGGGTTATCCTGGCTGGGCCTGTGGGTGCTGTCGGTTACAGTTGGGGGCTGCAATGGCCCTTTCAGTATTATTAGGCATGTGTGGATGGAGGACTGGAGAAATTTGGATCGCTTTGCAGTTTTTAAACCAGCATTCACTTTTGGTTTGGGGAGGGATGAGGGGGGGGGGATGCACTGCCAATCAATTTGTGAGTGAGTTTTTGGGCTGTCTTTGGACTCTAGTCAATTTTTATTGGAGGAGCGTTTTACAACCACCTTCCAAGCGCGGGCCAAGAGAGGATGCAGGCACAAATAGGTGCTCACTTCATTCACTCTCAGTCCATGTTCGGGGAGTCAAATATTGGAAAGTTGACCTTCAGGAAGACCAACTGCTCAGCTGTCCAGGGTTGCAGGCGATTGCGATGTGGGCAGACAATGTTGCCCATACGTGAAAAGATGCACTCGCTCTGCACCCTCGTCAGTGGGCAGGAGAGGAACGCCTTGGCCATGGAGGAGAGGGCCGGCCGGACCCCCTCCTTCGTGACCCAGTAGTCCAAAAGAGATGCTTCCTGCGGCTCGAGGGGCTCAAAAAGATAGTCCCTCACCATCGCAGCACCCGTCTTCGCCCTCGGTGCCCTACCACTCCTAGAGGGGCCAATGACCCGCCCGATGAATGTCACCTCAGCACTCTTTGTGGCGTGAGTCTGGGGGGAAACACTGCCTAGCTGGGGAGGCTGGGGATGAACAACAGCAGCGGAAGTCGCAGATGAGCTGCTTCCACCCCCCTCCTCCTCAACTACCGGCACTGGGCCCCCCCTGACTCTGGAATGCTCGACCTTCTGGGAGAGCTCATCTCGCCAGCGATCGAGCTCGTTGGCCCGCTCGGCGACTGTGCCCTTAAGGTGTGGGTCTAACATGGTCGCCATCATGTAGACCTTATCCTGGGTGAAAGTCTGAAAGCGGGCCTCAAGCCCTTCCTGCAGCCTAACAACCAGGGCGCACACCACTGGACGAACATCTGCCCGGCCTTGAGCTGGCACTACAAATGAGGCCAGGTCCTCACGGGCCATCTGGACCATGGGGACGACCAGTGCGATGCTCGCCATGTCAGACGAGAGCATTTCTGTGTAGGTCTTGAAGGGCCCAAGAACCTCCACAGTCTGAGAAATGACCACCCAATCCTCTTGGGTGAGACGGTTCTCATCCCGAAAGACCCTCGTCTCAGAGACAAAGGCATCCAGGGCTGCTCTCTGCTCCACCATGCGCTCCAGCATGGCGCAGGTAGAGTTCCAGCCTGTGCTGACGTCACCGATCAGGTGGTGCCCTGGCACGCCTGTCAGTGTCTGTTTCTCACGCAGCCGATACAAGTCTGTATTGCTGCGTGAGAAGTGACCCGTGATGTGCCGACATTTCTGGAGCAGAAGTTGGTACTCATGGGTCGCAGCTAGATACAGACGATCCTGGCTTTTCGTCTGTCCCAATGCATCCTTAACCATGAGGTGGAGAAGGTGGGCCATGCAAGGAAGGCGTCTTAGGCCCTGACGCTGGACAGCCGCCTTGATGTTGGAGCCACCATCAGTCACCACGAAGCCCGTGGCGATGTCCCCACTGCCTACCCAGCCCTCTAAGTGCCGTGAGAGGATGGTTCTGAGAATGTCCGCCGTGTGCGGCGTGTCGACTGCTTCAGCGTGCAGCAAGGCCCAACGATAGCCAGCCCGGCAGCCCTGACCCTGCCTGTCGCTACTGCCACCCCCACCCTGCAGCTCTCTGGGTTGCCACCAATGCGCAGTCAGGGAGAGATACCCCTCGAACGCATGTTGGGAGGTCCAGATATCTGAGGTGAAATGAACAGTCCCCCCGGCAGCAAGGGACAAATGCTCCGTCACTACAGATCTGGTCGCCCTGAAAACAGCTTGCACAATGGTCCTGCTAAGGGTGGTTCTAGCAGGAATTTTGTACCAGGGCACCAGGTACTCCAGCAACCCCCGCACCCCAGGATTCTCGACCACTGAAAATGAAAGCCCATGGGCGACCGACCTGGCAAGGTTCCAGGCAATCACCCTCCTGCCTTGCCTGATTCCTCCTCTTGGCACAGAGGTGCCCCTACCAAACATCTCAGGCAGAGATGCCTGGCGTCCCTGTTCTCCCATGGAACACTCCTGGAGAGCGGAGGTAGTCGCAATGGGACGGACCTCCTGGCTCGGTGGTGTTGTTGGCCGCTTGGACAACACAGCACCAGCCTGCTTCTCCCCCTTAAGAAGCACCCCCGGGTGGCGCTTTCGCAGGTGATTCCGCATCCCCCCCGGAGTCAGGTGGGCAGGGTCCCGCCCACGACTGATCTGGGCCCTGCACAGCTTGCACTGCGCATAGCGTGGATCCTCCATAAGTTGGAAATGCTTCCATACTTCAGAGGTGAACAGATGCCCAAACTGACTGGCAGGTTGGGTGTCTGGAGCCACCTCCTTTGAGGTGCTCGGGGCAGACACATTGTGTCTCAGGGTGGCAGGAGGGGCTGGCTGCCGGGGGGAAGTGGGCAGAGATGGAGGCACCTCGTGTGTCTCCATCTCTTCCCCCTCCACCCCATGCGGCCTCCCCTGCTAGCCATCCCCTGAAGGACTGCTGGTGCCCGAAGGAACTGAAGAAGGGGGCTGGTCCTCCTCAACCAGCTTCTCCTCCAGTTCCTGCATGACACTCTGCACCCTCCTTGGGGTGATCGTTTTGGACAGAAAACTGTCCCCAAAGCTCATCTCCAAGGAGGGCTGCTCTTGCTGCCCCTCCTCCGGCTGCTGAGGCCGAGCGACATCAGCTGGAGGAGAGACTGCCCGAGCAGCAGACTCCTGCACAGTGCCAGCACCTAATGGCACCTCTGCTGGGGGCGCCCCAGCAGCAGCCTCGATGAAGGGCCCAAGGCGGGCCTTCCTCTTCATTACACTCTGGCCAGAGTTCAGAGTGCTGGTAGGCAGCTGTGGAGTGGCCCTACGCAGAGGTGGGGGGGAGACCTGGGTCCTTCCCCTCCCCCTCCCCTCCACCCCTCTAGTCTTCTCCTTGGCCTTGCCCCCAGTGCCCCTCTTCTGCTGCCTGTCACTCATGTCACTCTTGGCCAGTCTCACAAAACCTGAACTGAGAGTGGGAATTTTTACAAACCTAACTCACTGTACTGTACCCTGAACCAACAGGTGCCCTGAGTTCTTTTTAAAAACCCTCCCACCAAAGAGCGTATATTTGTTTTTTTTTGGTCCCTAACCTTCCTTCTTTTGGTTGGGGTAGTAGTCTGGTAAAGTTTAGGAGACTAGGTGATACTGCCTCTACCTGGCTACAGTTTTTAAAAGGCTACCTTGAGATGAAGGCAATCCTTGTTATATCCTCCTAGTTAAACTTCTCCTAACTAGATCCTGGGACAAACCTGATTTTCTTGCAAACTAGAAATCAGGTGTCCCCTATAACTTGAGAGAAGCTGTGGTTTACCCTAAGGAAATCTAAGGATGCACCGGCTTCCTGAAAGCCAGATGCACTGCTGCTGCAACCCTAGTCTCTTTAAAAGGGAGCCTGATGTGGCCTAGCAGTCATGCTGCCTTTTATGAGAAACCTAAACTCTTTTTAAAGCACCCCTATCTGGCCTACTTGAATTGTGAAAGGAGATAAAGCCCTAAACTGGATTAATTTTGTTTTAAATTTCAAAAAAACACAATCCCTAAAAACACCCTTATTAGTGGGGCAGCCTATTTAGTGGTCCTAGCCAAACCGAGAGCACACACAGATTCCAAAAATCACTCTATAACAACAAGAAAGTGACCCAGCCCACACACATCCTCACCAACCCCCACACCAACCAAAGGTAATTTAAAAAAACCAAAACAAAACCAGCAGAATCACAAAAGGCCAAGCAACTCAAGTGTTAAAAAAGTGGTCTTTTCACCAATAAGAAAGCTCAGGCCAAATCAGTCAACAACACCCCCACCCCCAGTCCCCCACCCCCAAACCAGGAAAAGGGACAACAGGAAAAAAGGCCAAGCAACTCAAGTGTTTAAAAAGTGGCCTTTCACCAATAAGAAAACTCAGGCCAAATCAGTCAACAACACCCCCACACCTAAAACCAGAACCAGGAAAAGGGGGACAAAAGTGGCCTTTTAAACAATGAAAATTAGGCCAAACAGCACCACCACCAATAACCTGAAGAGAAAAGTAACAGCAGCAGCACAACACAGCAGCAACAAATCAAACACTGAATACTTTTAAAACAGTAAAAAACTCAACTTTTAACAATACAGGAACTTTGCCAAACCCCCCCCCCCAAAAAAAACCTTCACCCTAACCCAAAAAAATCCAAGCCACCCAAATCAGAAGTAAAAGGACACTGCACTTTTAAAAGTCCTCTCACTAAATTAAGATATGGGCAAATTAGCAAAAAAAACCCACCCCCAGCAGAACCTAACCCCAACCCCAAATAGGCTACACACCCAGTACTCACCCACCCAAATCTGGATAAGTAAAGGGACTCTAGTCCTTTTATCAACAAAGACTAAAACAAGAACCCCAAAACTTTCTTACCTTGTCTTCTCTACTCCAGGGAAATCTGGTAAGGCTGAGTGAGAGAGCAGCAGGCAGCAGCTGAAGCCAAGGGCCAGCCAGCAGCAGCACAATCTCTCACACCAACCAACATAAACCAACACAGCAGCAATGGAGGAGTCCAGCCAGGAAGACTCCTTAAAAAGGTTCTCTGGCCCTACAGAGAGCAATTTCAAAAAATAGCACTGCTCTCTGATTGGCCAGGCAACAGTGCTTACTTGGATACCCAAGTAAACAAAAGATCAAAATAACAACAATGTAGCTGATGGCTGGGCCATCAGCTACACAACAGCCCTGCTACCCAGAAATGTATTCCCCATCCATTATGTGTGTTTCTCATTTTGGTTACCAAGATGCAGAACTTACCCTTGTTAAATTGCATCTTGTTCACTTCCAACCACTTAATTCAGCCTATGTAAATAAGTTCTTTCAGTTTGCTTTTGTTAATGTTTTTTTTGCCCCTCTGTAATTTTCTAATGAGGAATTCTACTGTAAACTGTCCTTCTAAAAGAAAGAAAATGGCTGCTGTCCATTGTAGTCACAGTCATGCTTTCCATATGCAGGTAATGTTCATTCATTATCCCAATACTTTTGTGGTTTTCAGGGACATAAAATTAGTTCATGTGTGATATTTTTCATTACAAAGTCTAATAACTTCCTGTACATTGCTAAAAATACAAAAACTAGTGGAAATTATTCTGTTTAGTGCAGATAAAAGAGCAGGAATATACCAGCAGTGAGATGAGTTTTCATAACTTAAGAAGAAAAAATATATCACAAACTTGGGCCAGCCATACTCAACTGCAGAAAGAAAACAGATAGATCTTTGGAGAACTGAAACATTCTCAAATGGCACCAAACAATCTTATTACTACAGAAAAAATTATTTCATCAATTCTTCTTATTTATTTCCCACTTTTTCTCCTCAGTCCATAGCACTGTGGAACCAACCCCTGTAGCATTTTAATCCCTTTAAAATTATGGCAGTGTCCTTGGATCAGACCCATGAATGCCATCACATCTAGTTTGGGCTTTAGAATGAAAGTGATCAAAAGTACTTTTGGTACTCCTGTCTATGTTTGGCTGCTTGTTTGGATTCTTGCTCTATCTCACTGTGTCCTCCTAAATGCTGAGGTCCAGAAGTCAAAGGAGTTGAACTACTGAGGCTGTAGCCAACAATATTGGATCTCAGATGTTGTTCCAGTGATGACTGAGGTTCACTGAGTCCTTCAATACTTTTGTAATGAGGTGGAGATACAAGCTTCTCCCCTCCACTAGTTCTTAAAGGTAATGATGAGTACTACTCCAATGGAATTAAGTTACTTTTTGGCCATGTGGAACCTGAAGGGTCAGTTTGGGAGAAACTCAGTTGCTGCAGTGGGCAGTGGTGAGAAGGTAGACAGACTCCTGAGGCTTGTCCTACATGTAAAGGAGCCCTTTAGGAGCTGTCTCAATTGCATCCATCTGTGGTGGTGTCAGATTCTCAGCCTTCTCCTTGTCTGAGACTTTGACCACTTTGGAGGAGGAGGAGTCTGTACCCTGGTCTATGATGGTATTTCCAGTTGATAGACCTTTCTCATTAGTAGTTGATAGACCTTTCTCATTAGTACTTTTCCACTTTAAAGGGAAGCACTTCGCAGTCAGCTTGGGATTTTAAATAATACTGTTATCATCCATAAGTGTTACTCATACTTCTCATTTTATGAGTAACATTTATGGATGAAAACAGCATTATTTAAATGGTAGAAAATCCTAAACTGACTGCAAAGTGCTTCCCTTTAAACCAAGCATTTCCCAGACCGTTGAATCTCCATATCCCTGATCATTTATTTATAAACCATTCAGAAAACATCAGCCAATCATCTATATTACAGAAGATTATCAGTCTGCAAGTGTGCATGGCAGAACATAAAGCTACTAAGTCCCCAAACCCTGAGCAACTGGCATCAAAAATGTCTGTTTGGCAGCAGTCATTTTGTCCTCCACTTGAAGTGGTAGCTGTAATTTTAATCTCTCAGTTTAAAAGAACCCATATGAACCATAAAGTTTGAGTCAAATCAGAAAATCTTTTACATCTTTGAAACATACCTCCTTACCATAGCCACTAATAAGGTACGTTTGGCTGAGATTTTTAGTTAATATTTTGAAACAGCAGTTCCACCTTCTTTGTCCTGCTCTGTATTCAAGGAAGTGAACCTCCTTATTAGAAATTTTGAAAGATTGCCTTTTAAAAACATGGGAATTGTGCAAAGTTGACTTTCAAAACACAGAAATGGTGAGGAGAATAATAATAGTAAAAAAGCAGTGAAGCAGAACTAGAGTCTGAATATCAAAAGTAAGATTTTAACAATCACTTCCAGGGTGCAATTACTTTCATCCCTGTCAGTGACTAAATGACCTGTCAAGGTGTCAAAGAAACCGAGAAACTAAAAAAATATATATCTATTTTCAAAGCAACAGCCTTCTTCATCCTTTGTATCTCCTCTTGCCTAATTAGTTCAAGCCCCTAAGTGGTTGACATACCAGTACTGTCAGGTGTTTACAAATTTGGAAAGATAAAGAAAGGACTATGTTATGGGAGTTAACTTCAGGTCTTAGATGAGGGATTCTATTAATGACCATCCTTGTTCCCTTCCTCCTTCTCCATTAGTGAAGAAGGAAATACTCATCTACTTATTTCCCACAGTAATCCCTAAACCCGATCTAGCTTTCTGATGAGGCATCACATGGCACCTCCCATTGTCTTCATATTTCTATCTTCTTACTCGGAAACCTAAATGCGTGGTACAGCTTGGCATTTGTTGGTAGTAAAACTGCAATACTTCCATATCTCCAGATCACCTAGAAGCAAAATCCTAAAGTTTATCAAGATTCATTGCAAGTTTCCTTCCAGAATCCTAGCCATGGCTTTATGCTGAAGGCACAGCATAAAAACATCAGAATGCCTTATACTGACTCAGGCTGTTGCTCTGTCCTAGTCAAGTTATCCTGACTGTTAGCAGTTCTTCAGAATCTCAGAGTCTCAACAGGTAGAAGTCTTTCACATCACCTACAACTTGATTTTTTTAAAACAGGAGATTCCATGGGTTGAACCTGGGGTCTTCTGAATGCCAAACAGATGCTCTCCTACTGAGTCACAGACCCTCACTTTTCCTGCTGCCCAGGAAAGCCCCTATTCCATGGAATCATAGTTGTGGAATGGTTCATTAAAACATCAGAATTTCCCCTGTTAGCAACACCAATTAAAAGCAGGTTGTCACTAATGTTGACTCTTTTAGACATTCCACAAGTGAGAATGAGCTCAAAATCACAATATTTTAAATCTAGGTCACATTCTCCTATACCCTGTCCTTTGCATTTTTCTGTGGCATCCTGGATTGCCATTCTGACATTTTGCCCATTTTGCTGTATAATTTTTGAATAGATACAGCATGAAATTGGACCTTAAAGGCACCCTTGTTGGTCACATAATGCCGTCATGCACTGGGACAAGATGAAGTGAAAAACTGTTAGCATTTACACAGACAAATGGACTTTTTTTTTTGCTGATGGCAAGCATATTTTCTGAATAGGTCAATATGTGTTATGGCCAAGACCAGAAACTGTGAATTATTTAATTGCTGAAATTAACCTCAGTAAACTAAAGATCAAGTCTTCATTTTTGACACTTGTGTTTTTCTCTTTCTGCATAAGTGTCACAAGCCCACAACAGTATATAAACTGAACTCTAAAATGAATTGTTTTCAATTGCCTCTTGATTAAGGAAAAGAATAATTTCAGTTTATATATCTGGACCTAATGCAGCTATGCTGCAGATTTGGTGCTTCTACCTCAAAACACAGACCTCCCCCCCCCCCGCCCCAGAGCTCCAGAGCCCCAAGAAGAGTTTTGTGTTACTGAAAATGTTGATCGTTGAATATCAACTACATTTCTCTGTAGGAATATTCTTATAACAGGTTATGACAACATTTGTGGACATTTCTATAGAGCTTTGGGGATATATGCTGCTGGGGAAAGCAGTGAAAGTGCTTAATTTGCATATTGGAGTGTGTGTAGGAGTGATTGGAAGAAAAATAAACTGGGTAGTGGGAGGAGCAAGGGCCTAGTCATTTGGTCTCCAAGGACTAGGATGCTGAGGCCTCAGCTGAAGAGATTTTTGTCTGGTGTGGGCCCTCTCTTTTGGGAACTGCCTTTTTAAAAGGAGGAGGTTAGCCTCCAGACCACCTTGCCTATGAACTGAAGCTGACTTCTTCTCTTGGATGGTGAGGAGAAAGGCCCTGAGGACTTTCCTTCCCATTGGAGGCTTGCTGCTTCTGAGGGACTGCGGCTGGACCAGCTTCTTCAAGACAGCACTTCTGGGACACTGACTGCTGGATCTCTGGTTTGAGAAGGGAAACTAGTTTAGGGGTGGGGAACACTATACCCTGTGTACGAAACTGTATTTTCCCTGTTGTAATAGTCACTTTGCTTAAGCCAAGGTGTGTGAGTGGGAGGGGAAATTTAAGAAAGAAGGCCCTAAGTAGAGTGACCATAATGTCTGAAGGCCAGCCAGGGACACGTGGGGGGGGGAGGTAGGGGTGCGCGCGCGCGAAGCGCGTCCGCGCCGCCGGAAACAGGAAGTGACGTCACTTCCGGTGACGTCATGCCACCACAGGAAACAGGAAGTGACGTCACTTCCTGTGACATCATTTCCCCGCGTCACCTGCCGGAAATGGGAAGTGACATCACTTCCTGTGACATCATTTCCCCCAAATGACATCATTTCCCCCAAATGCCACGGCCGGAAACAGGAAGTGACTTCACAGCACTTCCTGTGACATCCCCAAAAATCCCCCAAATATCACCGCCGGAAACAATTTTGTTCTGAAATCCTGTATATACTTCATCAGTATATGGGATAAGGCACTTTCTCAACTGTGCTGCATAATGCAGCCTATTTATTTTGTCCTGTTTGCTCTGTTGGCTCTATCTGCGCCACCTTCATCACTTTCGGGGTGTGGATCCCCCAGTGGGGTGCTCTCCCGACTCCCTCCGCCGGCTGTTTCTGATAGCCCTGCGCCCCCTCTTTCATTTGATATGTGTCCCGTGCAGGTGCCACCCTCCCGCCGGGAGATGCCGCAAAATGAGCCCCCTTGAGGCTTTTGGCGGCAGGGCTCGGGGGAAGCGAGCTAGACTGCTGTTCTTTTGAGGGGTTATAGAGTGTTTCGAGCCCGTCCCTGTGGCATCGGTCCCCTGGGCCCCACAACGATGGAGGGCCCGGTATAGGCAGCCCGGGAGCCGGGATTGGGTGGCCAGAACCGGGAATGTCCCGGGAGACCGGGACGGTCTGGCCACCCTAGCCCTAAGCCTTGAACTTGCCCTTATTTTCAGTGCCTGGGCTACATTTGTGTAGATTCTCAATCATATATTCATACTTTTATTATTAATTAAAAGGCTGTATATTTCCAAAAAGGAAAAATGTAACATATTTTTGTGCTGAAATATCAAAATCTGCAGCATTTTCAGTTGTAATGAATGTTTAAAGTGACACTTCATATATATTTAATTTCTGTATTTCAGATGACATTCCATGGTAATAACATTTCGAGGTAGGAAAAAATTGAAAACAAATCAGCCAGTATCATAATGCCCCTGTATAAATCGATGGTGCGGTCTCATTTGGAGTACTGTGTGCAGTTCTGGTCGCCGCACCTCAAAAAGGATATTATAGCTTTAGAGAAGGTGCAGAGAAGGGCAACTAGAATGATTAAAGGGCTGGAGCACTTTCCCTATGAAGAAAGGTTGAAACGCTTGGGACTCTTTAGCTTGGAGAAACGTCGACTGCGGGGTGACATGATAGAGGTTTACAAGATAATGCATGGAATGGAGAAAGTAGAGAAAGAAGTACTTTTCTCCCTTTCTCACAATACAAGAACTCGTGGGCATTCAATGAAATTGCTGAGCAGACAGGTTAAGACGGATAAAAGGAAGTACTTCTTCACCCAAAGGGTGATTAACATGTGGAATTCACTGCCACAGGAGGTGGTGGCGGCCACAAGTATAGCCACCTTCAAGAGGGGTTTAGATAAAAATATGGAGCACAGGTCCATCAGTGGCTATTAGCCACAGTGTATGGAGCACAGGTCCACCAGTGGCTATTAGCCACAGTGTATGTGTGTATATAACATTTTTTGCCACTGTGTGACACAGAGTGTTGGACTTGATGGGCCGTTGGCCTGATCCAACATGGCTTCTCTTATGTTCTTATGTTCTTATGTTCTTAAAATAGACAAAGGACCCATTTCCCATGTTAATTTACCTTTATCATATTATTTAAAAGGCATGTAGAAAAATGGCCTGAAGATTTACACCTTTGCAGCATAAAAATAATTATATATTAGACTGAAACTAGAGTGCAAGTGAGACTAAGTTTGAATATTGGGAGATTCATGATGTTAACAAAAGTGTCAGGAACCCAATTCAGACTGGGGCTATGCAACAAATCCCAGTTGGTGTAGTGGTTAAGTGTGCAGACTCTTATCCTAATAGCCCCCTGGCAACACAGAGCCTATTCACTAGCTAGGTTCAATGTGCTACCATCTGTGATACTTCTTGGAAGATTCCATAAAACTCCCAATGCTAACGGATTATGCTCTTGTGCATGTCCAGAGATAGAAACTTTAGAACATGTGTTCCTAAACTGTACTTTTTACTCTGACCTGTGCTCCATACTCATTGACCCCTGTCTGAGTGAGCAAACAGTGAAGCCTGACAAATATAAAATTGTCTTCCTGTTGTCAACTCAGAACCAATTGGTAATTGAAACTGTTGCAAAATTTTTATATTTAGTATCTAGAAGGCGCTTAATGTATTTGAAAATTGCAATTTGATGGATGGATTGGTTTCTTGCCATGTTTGATATTATGCCAATAAAGGTTATTGTATTGTATTGTATTGTATTGCATTGTATTAGAACTAAATGCAGATCAGAGATCTGTTTTCAGCTAACAATATAACTGACCCTCCAAAAAGCTGACCCCCCCCCCTTCCCAGGCTTTTATTTGGGTGCATTCAACTATATTAAGCAGCCTTCTCCTCCAAACCCCATAGTGGCGGCAGCATGATTTGGCAAGTAAACTCGGAAGGCATATTTGTTTTGTCATGCTGCTGCCACTCTTCAAGAAGGCAAGCCCTGAGGCAGTGGCACAACTCGCATTACAATAGTCTAGGCAGGAGGTGACTGTGGCATGAATCACCATCAGAATAGGACAAATGGAAACAGTTGGCAGGCTTGGTGCAAATAGACAAATGCCATCTTTGCCACTGCTGACATCTGATTGTCCAGGGATGAGGAGGAGTTAAGCCAGACCCGCAGACTCTTAACAGACTCCACTAATGAAAGTTGGACCCCATGAAGAATTGGGAGCTGAAGGCCCCCTGGTGCTCCAGCCAGATGATCTCTTAGATGTATTGGAAGGCAATCCTATTGATGGCCTGACAGAGGTTGGCATTCCAAGCCTCAGTGAGCTCATCCATAGAACTGTTGGTCAGGCTGAAGAAATCCCACAGAGGATTCTGGAATCCAACAAGATCCATGAGTCTTTGCAAGTGAATATAAATTTGTTCACAGATCTTTTAGGTGGGGTTTGCAAAACTTAAACTGGCCTTCAGGAGAAAATTATCTGATCATGG
The DNA here is from genome assembly GCF_032191835.1 of Heteronotia binoei. Classification (NCBI taxonomy): domain Eukaryota; kingdom Metazoa; phylum Chordata; class Lepidosauria; order Squamata; family Gekkonidae; genus Heteronotia; species Heteronotia binoei. The sequence goes on along the minus strand of NC_083228.1, from coordinate 69,189,414 downwards.
CACCTGCTCAATATAAACTGGATTATCCAGATCCACACCTGCAAAGAAAATCAAATCCAGCATGTGATCTGTTTCATGTGTGGGAGTCAAAACAACCTGGGAGAGGTCTAACATCACCATGGCAGACATAAAGTCTGAAGTGGCTCCAGTGAGAATGATATTTGCATGGATATTGAAATTCTCCAAAACCTCCAGATGGGGGAAACACAGTAACAGATTGCCTCTGGAAACTTTGGCAGTGTATACACTGGTGCACTGGGCAGATGGTAAACCAGCAAGATAGCCAACTTCCCCCCAACATCCCACATAAGGTCCACACATTCAATGCCAGTTATCTCCAGGGTGAGGATCTTCTGGAAGGAGAAAGCATCTCAGATAAGAATTGCGACTCTGTCTCGTCTTCTGGTTCAAGGTTGATGCAGGACCAAGAAATGGGTGGAGCCATCTGAAAGAGAAACTCTCTCACCATCACCAAGGTCTCAGTCAAGCAGGTCAGATTGAAGCTGCCATGCACAGTAATGCCCTGAAGTGTAGTGACCTTATTATGTATTGACCTGGCATTGCAGAACTTCAAGGATAAAGGGGAAGTTACTCCAGACATCAGCACACTGTCATCCCTGTGGAGGGGGCAGAGATTACAAGGACACAGAGCATATTCTTATCTGAGTTCTTCTTACAACTACACTCTTCCGATCACCGTATATTCCTACTCCCAAAAGATTAAGGATGCCTGAAGCCCCAGTGATGTTCTTTGGTGAGGCCATGATGTTGAAGTCTTGAGTTCAATTTCAAAATAAAAATCAGACTGGCAGTTGGTTATAGACCTGGCTAGGAGGGAAAAAAAACCCAGACAATATACAAAACCCCACAACATTTGAAAAGGCTGCCAAATTAGAACAGACTGCAATCAGAACTAGAAGCATACAAAGCTTTGCCCCCCTCCCCAAAAAAAAGCCGAAAAGAAAAAGTCCAAGGATCAATTCATTAACATGGCAGCAGAGCTGTAGAGCAACCAAAGATACTATAACTAACATAAGTTACCTACTAATAAAATTGGATGACAACTTATTAGGAATCTTATCAAAGCTGTATAAAATCCTTAAAATACTCGATATTAGCAAACCTCTAAAATATCAATAGAAATGGAACTCAGAATGCCAAAATAGATTAGATGAAAACGACTGGGAAAATATCTGGACCTCACAGGGTTACAAATCCAAAACCTACAATATAAAGTACCAAACAATTAAAATTATGATGAGATGGTACATTCCGTCCAATATGTTACATCATACGAGGCAGGGTATTTCTCCATTATGTGTAAAACAATGCAGGCTTCAAGGAAATGGTATACACAGTTGGTGGAAGTGTCGATACATTCAACAATTCTGGCATTGTAATAGCACAGAAAATTAAGAAAATCACACAGATCGAACTTCCCTTTAATCCTGAAACCTTTTTATTAGGAAACTGGGTAAAATCAAACAGGTATTAGGCAAAAATAAGAAATGGTTCACATTCTTTTGTCAGCAGCGCGAACATCCATAGCCTTTCATTGGAAAGATAAATCAATTCCTAAGATCACAGATTGGCAAAATAGGTTATGGGAATCATTTGTCATGCACAAAATTTCAACCAATGTAGACAATTTACAGTCAGAAGAACAAGAAACAAGATTTATTGCAACACGGTTTTCAATCGTTAACTATCTTAACTCAGAAAATATTATTCAAAAAAATAAGGCTGTAGGAATGTCACACGACTCAGGGGTGAGGATCTCACACCAGTCTGTCTCTGCTGCCTTCTTGACAGTGGTGGTGTTTTATTTTATACATTCTGCTCTACACAATCATTTACTAGAAGTATACAGAGTAAGGAAACAGATGTTTACCTTAGCTTGTTACCCCAAATGTGTATTCCAGGAAGGAGGTGAAAGGGCAGCACATTCCGAGGCCCTCAGCATTCTTGCATAGGGCAAAGTACATGAAGGCCTTCTAAGTCTATAGATGAAGTTGGATCAAGATTGGCCAGGCCATTGACCCCTCCTTCATCAGGCTTATGAAAAAATGCTATATATTTTTTATTATTGTTTAAAGCTTATTTTGGATTTTAGTAATCTGAAATAGATCTCTATTACAGTAACCTTTGGTAGTTTGATTTTAAGTTTGAGGGTGTAATTTTATTTTGAAGAAGCATTATAATGTATTACAAATACAAAATAATCAGCATTAATGCAATACTTTTATTGTTCTTATGTAAGATGCATTATTGTTCAATAAAGTTTTTTGAAAATTGAAAAAAAAAACCTAACATAAGTTAGTTATAACATAACTAACATAAGTTCAGGCCTGCTCTGTAAGGCTTGCACAAAGAGCTGAAAAAAAGTTTGCACCCTTGTTGTATGCCACAACTATGGCTGCCAATCCCCAGGTGGGGGCAGTAAATCCCCGGGTTTGGAGACCCTCCCCCTGCTTTAGAGTCATCAGAAAGCGGGGGGGGGGCAGGAATGTCTGCTGGGCATTCCATTATTCCCTATGTAAACCAATTTCCATAGGGCATGGGTAGGGAACGTTGGCTCTCCAGATGTTTTTTGCCTACAACTCCCATCAGCCCCAGGCAAAAAACATCTGGAGAGCCAACGTTCCCTACCCCTGCCATAGGGTATAATGGAGAATTGTTCCACGGGTATCTGGGGCTCTGGGGGGGGGCTGTTTTTTTAGGTAGAGGCACCAAATTTTCAGCATAGCATTTAGGGCCTCTCCTCAACATATCCTCCAAGTTTCAAAAGGATAGGAATAGGGGTCCAATTCTATGAGCCCCCAAAGAAGGTGCCCCTATCCTGCATTATTTCCAACAGAGGGAAGGCATTTAAAAGGTTTGCAATCCCTTTAAATTTGATGGCCAGTACTCCCTTTGGAGTTCAATTATACTTGTCACAACCTTGCTAGTGGATTCACCCCCAATGTCTCTCGGCTCCACCCCCAAAGTCCCCAGATATTTCTTGAATTGGACATGGCAACCCTAGCCGCAACCACAACATGTACAAACAGCATAGCCATAGACTGGTGGTATGGGCTTTATAGTGCCTGCAGGAGGCTTTCTGGAATGAGGTTGGCTGCCCCAGTCATGGATGACTTATGAGCTTTTGGTAAGGGGAGGGGTACTGTGTTTACATCTGACTCACCTGTCAGAGGTAATGCACTGGTGGCCATTACTCTCTGCAACATATTTCTGTAGAGGAAAAATCACAACAGCAGCAACAGCAACAGCAGAAGAAGAAATCTCAGAGCAGTTTATAATCTCCTTTCCCTTCCTCTCCCTACAACAGACACCCTGTGAGAGGTGGGGCTGAGAGATCTCTTTCAAGAACTGCTCTTGAGAAAACAGCTCTGAGACAACTGTGACTGACCCAAGGTCACCAGTGGCTGCATGTGGGGAAGTGGGGCATTAAACCCAGTTCTCCCTGATAAGTGTCCATGCTCTTAACTACTACACCCAGGGCCACCCCTAGACTGTCTGGCACCCTAAGCAAGGCTAACTTCTGCCCTCCCTGCACTGATGATATCACTGAGTCACATGGGGAGTGTCCAGTTCGGCACCCCCAGAGGGCCGGCACACTAGGCAATCGTCTAATTGCCTAGTGGCAGAGCCGGCCCTGACAACACCAAACAGGTAAAGGAAAGCCTGCCTACTTTTTTCCCATTCAAGAGTATTGATTTAAACTGGGGATTCTTCAAAGGAAAAGTTAATTCTCTCCCACCTAATATTATTTAATTTGTGCCCCTCTACCTTTCCTATTATTATGTCTTAGACTAAGTGCAAAGCATAGATAGGACTATACCTGTCACCATTTTGAGCCTATTCAAAAAATAACTTGAAGAAAAATAGAGGGGAGGGGGGTACATAACTATCTGTAAATTCATCTCAAGGTTAACTGGTAATCTGTTGAACCTAGTCACACAGATATGCAAATTTTCCATATCCTTGTGAATAATCAGAAATATGGGTTAACAGCAGCATGAAAAATTACCTTTCATGTGTTTGCATGCTACAGATGACTGGTTCTGAACATAGATGCAATTCCCATGTGATGATTTCACAAGTGGTTAGCTGGCTGCCAGTATCCATTCAATATCTAGGCAGAATACAGCTAAAGCTAAATTCTACTTCAGTGATCTCTGGCTGAAATTAACTTTCATCAGGAAATGACACAAAGCTCCAATCCTCAGAATCTAGAGCATCTGGCACATCACTAAGAAATGTTGAGTACCAGATTGAATGACATTAGGTATTAGAATTTTGTCCTGCTTCAAATAAAATTGATATTAATGTTATCAACTCTGTTGTTGTACCCTTTGGGGATCACATGACATCACTAATAAACCTGCTGCCTGACAAAACTGTATGAACAGGTTTTCTACTAGGATATAAGGGATACATCATAGCACTGTCTCTTTGACTAATCAGTCTATGGCAATCTCATATCTAAGCCCATTTCTTGTAATGTAAAAACAAAACCACAGTGTTTGGGGGATTTGTTGACTTATAGGCTACCTTCCATACAGGGCATTTTAGTGATTCTTATTTACTATGGACTACTTTCCATCATTTTGTGCATTCATCACATCACCACGATGTCAGCCAGGGAAAAGTTTGAATGTGTTTTTGGCAGAAGAATCTGACTTGAAAAAGATAAATTACCTTAACATTAAGCCTTGAACAGAATTACAGAGTGTCAATAATGGCCCATCAAAAAGCCTTTATTGATTTAAAAGGGGTTTGCTTTGGGGGGCATTTTTGCAGGACTACTGTTAACATTTTACTTTTTAAAAAATGAAAACCACATATTGTGGAAATTATTTCTCCCCATTTTTTATGAATGCTTCCCTCACCCCATAGAATCTTCATTTCCTGAACCGCTCTAAGCAACAGAATCTCAGATGTCCTTTCAGACCAATACTCTATAGACATTAAACACACAAGAAAGGCCTCATGCTGGCTAAATGGATGATAACTGTCTGTCTGTGTGTGTTTAATCAGCCTGGTTTTAGGATTGGTTAAGTGGCAGAATCACAGTTATCTAATTAGGAAATAACTGGTGAGCAGTCTAAGGCATCTAATGGTGAAGGACGCTCACCCAGTTTAGCTGCTTGTTGGCTATTATGGCCAGAGAGGTTCAATTGGCACTGGGAAACATCAGTAGAATCTTAGTTGTATGGCAAGGGGAATGAGTGGGGCTTGAAACCTCTCAGCACAGGATTAGTTTGTGAGGATTGAATGACAAGGCATAGCAGCATTGGCTACGCTATGTTTTGAGTCAGGATGAAGACTGCCTACAAGTAGGCAGCTTCTCAGGGCTGCCCATTAGATGATGACACACACTGGTAGGATAGGACTAGAAGGCCAGTAAGTATGATTAATATAGTTAATCATTAATATTAATAGTTAAAATAGATCAGCCTTTACTAAAGCCTAGTCTAAAACACATGTTTGTGCCATATTCAATTAGCTCTGATGAACTGCTCAGTTTTCTAGATGAGGCAATAAATTCCATAGTTCAGATTGTAATGTGGGATATGAGACAGTGCTTTGGATATCCCAAAGACAAAGACTGAAGAGCCTTGATGAACACTTGTGGATGTGCATACCGGTGCTCAAATTTGCAAATGCACATTTAGCACTTACATATATACAAAGTGTCAAATTCAGAAATAAGACAAGCTGACACCCTATTTTTCTCATCCTTCTCACAATATGAATGTTTGCTTTATGGCATTATATGAATGTTTGCTTTATGATACTATTTTCTGACATGGGCACAAGATGATGACACAGCTCCTATCATTTCTTTTATGGCTGTTCCTGTATGGCAGTTGAATTGCCCACAAATGGCCCATTGCATGATGATGTAGAAATGTGGGTGCCACCAAACACAGAACACAGAAAATCAATTTAGGATGGGGATTAATGCTAAAATGTAAAAAGAATTCTTGTTTGTGTAAATTGAACAATTTATTTCAGTTTCTACACATAACTGCACAATGTGAATTATCTTCTTCCAAATAACTCTTCCACAAAGTCCCACAAAGTTGGCTGAATTAAAGTGTACAATGTAACATAACTATTCACCCCCAGCTATCTAGAAATAACAAGAATAATGTAATAGACCCCTGTTTTTTTTAACTTAGGTCTCTTTGCTTTTGCTTTCTCTTGGACAAGAAGGTAGCATAAACTTTGCCTAAAACACTGTTGGGAGTAATCCAAGACAAACTAGAAGCTGGGAGCAATAGTAGAGTTGTTTCTGTGTTGGAGATGAAACAAGCCTGGAGCAAAGAGCTTTTAAGGAATTTCTCCGAACTCACACCTGATTATCAGCATTCAAATTTATATTCTCCTTATTTGCATTCACATTTTTAATTCGTCATGTGACTGAATTTACAATGTTTGTTCAAAAGCAAGATTTTAACATATTCAACATTCAAACATTGAATTTAAATTCTGACATATTGCCAATTTTTGTTTTATCTGTAGTCCCTGCTGCCCACTGTCCTCCCACCTCTGGCCTTAGTCACTACATTAGAGACCTAATAATATGGATTGGCTCTCCTGTGACACCAGAATACCATTCACTGGAAAGAGTAGGATGAATTTCCTACTACTTTCAGATGCCTAGTAACAACATACTTTTTTTTCATTCTTCAGAGCATATGTATATCAAAATCCTCAGATAAAATGGTAAGCATGTATACATTCAGGCAGAATGAGGTGCTGAAAACCACAGATCATTTCTGTATACAAACAAGTCTCATACAACACAACAGGACTCCCTAGCTGGAACTCTGTTTCAGCTCCTGCTTGAATTTCCAAAGCCATAAGTTATGCTTTTTAAAGAGATCTTCACAATGAAGACAACAGTGTCAATGAAAGAAAATTAATAGTGCAAAATGCTAATAAAATGAGTAAATCCCCTTTCTCCTCATAAAAGCATATTAGCTTGACTCATATTTACTCTTCCTCTGAGCAAGAATTAGTGTGTTTCTTGAAGCTTATGGGAAACACTAACAGTAATGAAGCAGAAAAATGATGAATGTTAAAAAATTAAGGTGATCCATAAATGGTGATAAACTTGCCCTCTTTGGTGCCCATGTACTTTTGATGAGCTGGCACAGTTTTAAACCTCTCTAATTTAAGACAGAGCAATTTTATTTCTTTCAAGCTACAGTGGAAATAATTTCCTTATCTATCATTTAGAATGGTTTAATACTTTCATTAATCCACACATCATAAAGCAGAAAGTGATTTTTATACCTATTCCAATCATTCATTGTGGCTGACTGCAAATGGAAAACGGCTGTTTTTCTGCTGATTCTGAATTTAAACTTAAGGACAGTATCTACACAAGTCAGGCTAATTATGGAGGCAAAGATTTAAAGGCAGATAGAACTGCTGTCATCTCCACCTACCATTATTGAGCTTATTATTGTTTTGGCAGGAAAATAAATGAATGAATCACAAGAATATAACCCCAGAGAAGAGAATGGACCCTGACAAATTGATGGGAAAGAGACCAATGCCTCAGAGGCAGGGCTACAATGCTGACTGATTACCAGTCAGCAATGTGCCTGTTTCTCTTTACATTGGTAGCTTCTCTCAGGTGTTCCTTCATTTTGCTGACTCACTACAAATCCACTGAGTGATGTCACATACTAATTAGCAGCACTGGGATTTAACTGAAACCAGGCCACTGATGGGGTCAGTTACCAAGAGTGTTTATGGCTATTCCTATTTTTGAACCTATCTAAAATATGTTACAATACTAAACTATAATGGAGCATTGGCTGATAACTGGAGAGGGTTACACTTGGAGACACCCTTGGAGCAAGCCAAATCCCAGAGGCACTACCAGGATCTCATGGATTTACTTTGGCCTTGGCTAATAGTAGGCAGTTTTAGGAGGGATGGTGGGTGTAAACCATAGCTATTACCTTCTTCAACACTGCTGCCACAGTGCTTTATTTACTTATGCATAAATTTGTCCTTATATGCCAAGCAAAATGGTTTGGTGTGCCACCATTTGTATACCCCTGCCATAAGCCTCCAGTGTACTCTCCTCTTAGAAAAAGAAGCCCATGAAAGCTATCACAGTTCTGAGAATTAGAGAGCATATATTGCCATAGAAAATTCCACTTGAAACAGAGCAGTCAGAACAATACTACCATCCATGTTGAGGGTTCTTTCAATATGAATGCTGATCAGTGGAGACAAGGTGACAAATATGCAAGGTGACAAATATGCTCAGCTGAGAGGAAGACGTGTTTTGTTTGAGCTCCCGGTTGAATGCTAAAGGGAATTAAGTATTCCTTCTTCTGGTGATAAAAATAACAAAGCCTTGAAGACCTTAATATAAGCTGGTGATAATTGTGAAGTGGGAGTCTGGAAGTTGGCTAGAGGATAAAGTTAAAATTAATTGGTGCTGAGAGAAACGGCAATGGCGACCTCGGACTCAGAAGCTGAAAGTGAAGATAAGGTAATGAAACAAAAAAACTTTCAATTAGAAGTTAAAAAAGCGGTGGAAGCTGCCAAACATAGCATTATTAAGGCAGTTACTAAGATAGTGGATGAAAAAATAACTAATTTAGCAGATGCCGTTGAAGCCATGGCAGAGACTGTGAATAGTGCATGGGAAATGGCGCAGCTAAATGAGAAGAAAATTAACTTGTTGCAAAAACAGTCCAGACAGTTGAAAAAGCAAAATAAATACTTTAAAGATAAACTTCTCAAAAGATGTTAAAGATCTACCCAAACTTGATTTTAAATCATTAGCCATACACATAGAATTCAGTTGTTGGCATTGAAACCAGAATATTTTCAACCCATATTTACCCTCCAGTTGTTCTTTGGACCTCAACTTCCCCCTGTGAGTAATATCACATAATCTAAACATTTTTTTTCCCCTTCCAGAGTTTAAATGAATCCATTGATTTACCAGGATCAAACCAACTCTGCCCCAGAAAGGCATTTACTGGCAATATTGCAGGAGCCAACAAATTTCTGTTGGTCCCAAACAGCCAGAGAATACATTAGAAAAGGGTTTTTTGTTTGAGCTCCAAAGCCTCTCAATAGAATGGTTCCAGAGCACCTCATTAATGGGACTTCCAGGGGAGGAAAATGCCGAGCTGAGTTGCTTCTCATAACGGGAGCAGGGTGGAACTTCAGTTCGGGGTAGTGGAAGGCACATTAATGCCTACTGCCTACTTTTCTCAGTTAGAGATTAGTCCAAGATATGAACAGAAAACTTTGAGGAGATTTACCTTGGCTAAAAGGGAGTCCCGGGGGGCACTCCTTTGAAGTTTTGAGGGGTCTCCAGAGAAGAGTTGCATTTTCATCATCTGCAGAAGTTCTCAAAGTCATTTATTTGACATAAGCTCAACAGAATCCTAACCTTCTTGGACATTGTTAAACATCTAAAGCTACAGAAGACCAGTGTGGATCTGGATAATTGGCAGAGAAGATACAGATTACTATCTTTCATTCTGGGACTATTTACAGTTAAACAGAATAAATTCAGAAGATGGGAAATGGAAATCTAGAAAGCTTGGAAGAAGAAGGGAGGAAGAGGTGAAATTTGGACTTTGTAAATTAAAGGACAGAGCTAAAAAGTGGAAAGGAATTTATTGTTTGGTCTACTTGCGGTTTTGAAAAAAGAGCACCATTGTCACAGACCTGCAACATATATAATCAACACAGGAAGTATGTCAAGTATCGTGAGATCTCTTTATCAGTGAAAATAAGATTTGGTGGCAAGCAAAGCAGGAAGTAGCTGACAAAAAGCCTACTCTAGGATTATAATACCATTGAGAAACATCGGCGGCCATTGCAAGGAGGTCAAAATTTAAATAATATTTTTAAAGTACTTCGGACATTAAAAATTGTTGGAAATAATTGAGATGATGATGAGAGGATAAATACTATTGGACATATTGTTTATAATGGACTTTAGAAGCCTTTAAAAGAAAAAATTTTTTAGAGAGAAGCAAAAAGTTGCGACCACCATTTTGAAGGATTTAAAAACTTTAAAAATTAATATCTTGGTCTGGGAAGCTCTGAGGATGGCGAAATTAGGCTTGTTGTAAAAAGCAAGCTCTAATCTTTTGAACCTGGTAGTCAAATTTCAAATTGGTGAGATCAAAATGTTCGGTGTTTTTAAATGTCAGAACACAAGCAAACCCTTACAAGGGCTACTTCATTGGAGAAAATGCAGGATCAATTAGAGGCAATGGAGGCCAGAATGTTGAAAGGTATGAGAGAGATGATAACTGCATCAAAAAAAGAAATTATTGCAGTGATTAAAAAAGATATGGAAGCTCTCAGAAATGAGACAGAGGAAACATCTAAAAAAGTGCAGGAGGTAGAAGAGAGAATGAAAGTACATGACTCCACCTTGTTGAAAATACAAGAAAAAGTGACAATCCATGACTTCAAACTGATGGAGACTCAGATACATCTGAGAGGAGTGCCTGAAAAGGAAGATGGTGACCTGAAAGAATATATAATAAAAATAATTGCAGAATTTTTGGAGGAAGATCCTGAAGAGACTAAAAATATGTATGATTACATGTATAGCGTGAACTCACTCTATGCCAAGAAAAATAATTTACCAAGAGATGTTGTCATAAGATATATGACAAAAGAAATGGTGGGAAAGATCATGAACAAAAACTTTGAAAAGACATTGATAGTGGGAGGCAGCAGAGTAAGAATTATGAAGGAGTTGCCAAGGCAAGTGATAAATGATAGAAGAACATATAAAAAACTGACAGAAAAATTATGGGACAACAAAATGAGGTTTAGATGGATAATACCTGAAGGTTTGAGCTTTGAACTTCAGGGAAAAAGAATCACAATTACAAATGCACAGGAACTGCGTAGATTTTATGAAGAACATAAAGAATTTGCACCATGATGGATTACAAATTATTGTCTTGGAATGTAAATGGACTAAATTCACCACAAAAAAGAAGGGCAACGTTTCATTGGATTAAAAAGCAAAATTGTAATACAGTTTGTTTACAAAAAGTGCATATTAAACAAAAGGATTACAAATTTTTATGGAATAAACAATTGTGGTTAGAATTTTTTTCATTGGCTGAACAGAAGAAAAGGGGAGTGATTTTTTATATTAAACAAGAAATGGAGCCAAAATTAATGTTTAAAGATAAAGATGGAAGATTTGTTGCAGTAGAAATAATATTAAATGCAAAAAAAAAGTTGTTATTGGGACTCTATGCGCTAATGGTGCAAAGGATGCTTTTTAAAAAGACATTATACAACAATTTGATGAACTGACTTATGACCAAGTTTTGATAATGGGAGACTTTAATGGGACAATAAAGAATTCACTAGATAGGTCTAGGAGAAAAAAATTATAACAAAGAAGGAAAATTGCTAAAGTCTTTTTTTGAATTGGTCAAACAAGAAAATTTGGAGGACATATGGAGGAAATTTAACCCTGAAGTGCAGAATTATACCTTTTTTTCAGCAAGACGTAAAACTTTTTCCAGAATTAATAGAGCACCTCATTAATGGTATTCGGATAAACACACTCTTGCTCAATCATGACCCATTGCTTCAAAGCATCTGGATAAGAGTTAAAAAGAACTGCTTTTAGTTGGGCTGCTATGTAATAATACTGTAAATTAGGAAGAGCCAATCCACCCTGATTTAACGGCTTCATTAGTAGTTTAATACTGATTCTTGGAAACCTATTATTCCACAAAAAGTTAGTCCACATCTTTTGCCAGGTTTTGAAGCAATTATTAGGAATGGAAATTGGTAGGTGCTGAAAGAAAAATAGAAATGTTGGTAAAATAATAGAATGAAAGAGCTCTATTTTCTCTAGCAATGACAACATATGCAAGATTCTGAACTTAATTCACTGATGTCAATCTAATAGCTTAACTTCTGTGTTTGTATCATTAGATGCAGAAAAAGCATTTGATAGGGTGGAATTTTCATATCTATTAGAGGTCTTGAGGCATAAGCGCTTTGGACCGTGCTTTTTACGATCTATTAGTGCCCTATATTATAATCCTGTGGCACAAGTGTCGGTAAATGGTTAGGTCTGTGGACTTTTCTCTTAGTAGAGGAACACGTCAAGGTTGCCCAATGTCCCCAATTCTATTTGCTATTTCATTAGAGACTTTGGTTCATGCCCTAAGAAAGGACCCAGATATTACAGAAATTTCAACTCCCTCGGGTGAATATAAATTGAGTTTATTTGTGGATGATGCAGTACTTTATTTAAGCAATCCAAAAAAAATCTAGTCTATGCCTTATGCAGCAGCTCAATATTTTTAGCATGATTTCAGGTTTTAAAATCAATTTATCAAAATCTGAACTGTTCCCGATTGCCCTATCTACAACTAGGCAATACCTTAGTGATACCTTCCAATTCAAGCGGGTTTCAAGATTGTGGAAACATTTGGGAATATATATTCTGTTACACCTAAATTATTTCTACAGGTGTGACGCTGATATTTTAACATCTTCAATCAAGAAGTTGTTGGAAGAGTGGAGTAAGTTTAATTTGTCATACCTGCTGCTCTTTCAACCTAAGCCTGCTAACTTGGAAGCATGTCCAACGGAGGGCCATGGGATTTGCTCCCAGGCAAGAGTGCATCAGCTTCCAGCTGTGCAGCCCAAGCTTCTGCAAGCTGAGTTCGAAGTAAGCCCCTCTGCATTTGATGGGGTTGTTCCCAAATAGGTGTCCTGATCTTGAGTTGAATTGTAACCCAAGCTGCTTCTCGCAACCAGCCTTTCATATACTAACCAGATGAAAGTGTGGGTGTCTCTGCTTAATTTCTCCCTACACACACTCTGGACTGCTGAATGGAAGGTGCTGAGCCCCACCCCCACCCCACAGTAGTTTAGTAGATGAAGTTTTTCTTAACATGAACTGGCAGAAAGGAGGGAAGTTCTATTTATTTAATGGCTGCTCATCCTGTGTCTTTTAAAGGTGAGGAAGCCTAAAATGGCAGCCTGAGAGGTAAACCATTGTATGTCCAATGAGTAAAGAATTTCTACTGAGTAACTTTAATAATCAAGGAGAAAACCCTGGCTCCCATTCCCTTGCACTGCTGGGGCTCCTGGCTGGCCTTTCCAGGGTGGTGGCAGTGGCCATCCAGGGCTCTCTCTCTCTCTCTGGCACCTGCTCCTCCTCCTTCCTACCTAGGGTGCCAAAAACACTGGCACCGGCCATGCTCATAGGGAAGGAGAAGTTGCTTTTATGAAAGCCATGACCTTCAGTTTGCAAGACCTGAGCAAGTTTTAATGGCAGTGCATTTTGGAAGTCATTAATTCATAGAGTGCCCACAAATTGTAGCAACTTGATGGCACATAACACTCACACTCATTAAAGAACCCCAGTGAGGTGAAATGATATTTCATCCTATAGGTATCTATATAAATAATTGCAGGTGTCATGGCATCCACTAATATCTTTCCTGTTGTCTGCCAAACGTTTTTAGATTGTGGGTGGGATCATATGGAAATCCTACTAGTGAGGCTTCTGATTGGCTATTGCAGATCTAATTACCTGTGCAGATTAAAATAACATTTTTAATTTTTAAACAATACAACCAATGGTAAATAATAATAATTAAAAACATGTTGACATTGTTCAAATACAGCTTATTGTATTAAAATACAAAGTAACTCAACATTAACTTGCTAAATTTTACTTACAGTTTTATGGTAGAAATGAGATAGGTATAACATTATTTCAGTGGCACCTGTATTTTTTAAAATGTGTGTGTTTTTATATTAAAAATACTTCTCACTATGACCCCAAACCTTTGTAATTGTGAAACCATTTAAATTAAAGTAATGTGCCAGAGCCTAAGGGGAAACCATAGCTTTTCTGGGGGCAATACTTAAACACCTTGCTCCCAATTGTTAATTTTGCATTATGTTATAGAACATGGTACAAAGACCAGCTTGTATGACGCACAAAAGAGTTAACTGTTCAACCACATCTTTTAACTGTGCAAGACTTGACTTTTAAGACAGATTTAGAAACAGCCTATACACAGACCAAGGGACAAAAGAACCTTGGATTCCAAGGCACACCAATCCTCAGAATGTAGGCTTCAGTAGGCAGTCCAAACAGGAAGAACAGGATCATGCAATCAGTCATTATGATACCTGTACAGAAAATTTATCACTGATTTTGAGACTACCATCACCCACAGATTTGTGAATTTATTCATGCTGAGTGCCACTACTGCAAAAGGAAAGGCAATTTGGATAAAGTTTGCCATAGTAAAATGAAGAGAGGGTCTAAGCTACAAAAAAAGCTTATTACTGGAGCTCACCGCTAAGCAGAACCCTCAGTCACAAGAGGAACATCAGAAACTGATGAATATCCACTGTTCATAATATGAAGCCCACCCATTGATCCTAGTGACAGGCACCACAAATAGAAGATTTGTCCAATTAGAAATAGACAGAAGTGCTTCTGCCACTATTATAAAAGAAGGAACATTCCAGGAACTAACCAGAAGTGACTTAAGCATCCAGCTGGAGCCTACAACAGCAGTCCTTAGGACCTACTCTGGTGAAAAAGTTCTGGGCTTCTGTAGATGTCACTTATGGTAGCCACACTGCCAGGCTACCACTCCCAGTAGCTCAGGGCCAGAGGCCAGGCCAGTTGGGGCAAGTCTGTCTCCAGATCTTAAGACTGGATTGGCAGAACATTCTAAAATCCATTCTTAAAAATCACAAGGCCATCTACCTGAGTTTTTCAAGCAATAAGAGGCACTATTCCATGATGAACTTAAGGAGTTGAAGGACTGGACAGTTCATTGTCAAATTGATCCTGCAGTAAAGCCTAAGTTTTACAAAGCCAGAGCTGTTCCCTTGCATTGCAAGCGGAACTAAAATGGACAGCACCAATAGTACCAGTTTTGAAGCAGATGGGGTTTGTCTAAATATGTGAAGACTATAAGCCAACAGCCAACCAAGTTTTCGAGAGCTACTCAATTCCTAAATTTGAGGAATTCTATCCAAAATTCTCTGGAGGAGTCAGCTTCACAAAATTGGACATGTCCCATACCTATCAACAGCTAGTTTTGTCAGAGAAAACACAGAAAACTCAAAATTAACACACACACACCCCACAAAGGCTTGTATATGTACAGTCACCTGCCTTATGGGATCTCATCTGCTTGTGGCATCTTTCAAAGACATAAGGAGGACCTCATAGCAAAGCTAAACAAAGTTTCAGCACACTTTGAGGACATCCTAGTTACAATACTCACTTAAAAAGAGCCCCTCTTGGATTCACACCTTAATGTGGTGAGGGGGTTTCACTCAAGGTGGAATTATCACAGCTGAGTTTGCGAAGTTATTAAGTTACTTCAGAACTGTTATTGATTTACCTCAGACATTTTACCCCTGATTTCATCTGAACTTGTCTACTCTATGATGAATAAAATGTCTTGTTTATTCTTGAACTTTGAAAAGCCTCTTGTGTGCCATTTTCAGAAGTTTCAGAAGTGATATTGCCTCTTTTCTCAAGTTCTTGGGCTGAGCCAACATCAAAATACAATAAAGTGATAGGGTGGGATAACTTCTTCAGAAAAGAAGAAAATAGATAAAGAAGAAGAATTGGATTTACCCCTCACCTTTCACTCAGAGTCTCAGACCAGTTTACAATCTCCTTCCCTTCGTCTTCCCTCAATGGACACTCTGTGAGGCAAGTGGGGCTGAGAGAGTTCTGAGAAAACTGCTCTTGGGAGAACAGCTCTGAGAGAACTCTGACTGACCCAAAGTCACCCAGTTAAAGGGGCTGCTCAGTCAGAAAGGAAGAAAAATGGAGGGAAGATCTTGCATCTGAGGGAAGGCTAGGTCATCATACCATCAAAATTTTAACAAGATTGTGCCAACAAATATGGAAAACAAAACAATGGCCCACAGACTGAAAATAGTCAATTTACATTCCAATTCAAAAAAAGAGATGCCAAAGACTACAGTAACTATCAGACTATCATATTAGTTTCTCACACAAGTAAAGTGATGCTCAAAATATTACAGCAAAGACTATTATTGTATATGAAACTAAAAAATGTCAGTCAAACTGGATTCAGAAAAGGAAGAGGTACTAGAGATCATATTGCAAATTTATGTTACTGGAGCATACAAGAGAATGGAGTCTTTAAAGGAAATGGGTATGCCACAGCATCTGATTCTTTTGATATTCAATCTGTATGTGTGACACAGAATGTTGGACTGGATGGGCCATTGGCCTGATCTAACATGGCTTCTCTTATGTTCTTATGTTCTTATTCTGGACAAGAAGCCACTGTTGGGGGAAAATATAGAAAAACAGAATGGCTTCCAGTTGGCAAAGGTGTCCACATGCAGCTGCTGGTATGACCTTGGGTCAGCCACAAGTTATCAGCAGAACTGTACTCAAAAGAGCAGTTTTCTCAGAGCTCTCTCAGCCCCACCTACCTCATAGGGTGTCTGTTGTAGCAAGGGAAAGAGATTGTAAACCGCTCTGAGACTCTGAGTGAAGGGCAAGGTATAAATCCAATCTCCTCCTCCTCTTCTTTGTCTTTGTCTTTCACTCATGGCCTTTGGCTTGCCTCTAACCATGCCCAACCTTTATACCCATAGACAGGAAACAAAAGGAGAACTCAAAAAGCATGGCAGTAGTGTTCTTCCCATTTTGCCCTCCTTGCTATAAGGGCATCCATCAAAAATGGAACACCCATCAAAAATATGAGTTGAAAGGGTTTATGATAGGGTTGCAAAGTCCCCAGCTTCCCATAGCAAGGGACTTTTGCACGCCCAAAGTGTGCGCAATTTGCAATGACATCATCTGGAAGTGACATCATCAATATGGTGGCGCCCATGCAGGGTCGCTCTAGGCGTTTCCAGGAAAACTCTATGGTTTTCCCGGATGCTCTAGTCATTTGGGAGGTTAAAATTCTATGGTACCTATTGTACCATAGAATTTCCCCTCCCAAATGGCTAGAATGTCTGGGAAAACCATAGAGTTTTCCAAGAAAGGTGTAGAGCAGCCCTGCATGGGCACCGCCATTTTGATGACATCACTTCTGGGTGACATCATTGTTCCAGTGATGTATGGGGAGGTTTCCCCCACCAGCCCAATGTGGTTGGAAACCTACCGGGTGGGGGATTCCTTGCTCAGACCGGAGGCTTGGCAGCCCTACTTTATGAGTTTGTAAAAGTTTAACTTACAACACTAAAGATATGATCATGGAGGACTACAAGTATAACTCCAAGTATAACTAAAGTATAACTCCAAGCAAGCACATCTAAAAGAAGCATCATACAGGTTGTTGTAGTGATACAATCAAGAATTATAGCTTTATCTATAATTAAATCATAGATGGTAAGGTGTTAAAAATATAGACTTTTGTTTAAAGAATAGTAAAAGATAAAAGAACAATGATACCCAGTTCCCAAATATTCCAATTTAGATATGTGAAATCATGCCAGAAAAAAAACCTTTCCTATCTTTGCACCAATTTGGGCTGGTTCATACTATCATTGGTTTTGCCTGCTACAGCCATAAATGCCCAGTCAGATCCTTGTAACTCTTCTAGCTTTTCCAGCAATCAATAACTGCAGACCATCTTCAAATCCTATATGCTTATAGGTCAAAAAGTCCAGGTTATTGATGAGTGGAAATCCCATTCACCAGATGTTTCTTAAAAACCTCATAGGCTGACTGAAGCAGAAAAAAGAATTTCCCTCCTGCGTTTTATACCTGCTCTCCACACCCAATGGCTTTTTCAAAAAAAAAGATCTCTGATCAGGCAGGCAGCAAATCCTTCTGGTTGCACTTGGCTTTCATGTTTGATTCATCATTGAAACTGGATTTAACCTTTGTGCTTTACTTAGTAGACTGAGATGAATTTTCCTAACCTTCACATTTAAAAGCATTAAAGAGTAAAGCCTATTTAGAATGTAAAGTACAATCAATAATTCATCTTATTTAGTTCAATTACCTGAGAGTATATCGCTATATAATGTGCATGTTGACATGGTTTATGGCACTGAGCTATGTGTTTCCCACTTGATCAAGCTGCTGATAATGTGGTCTGGAGAGTAAAGGGTGATCTGAGAAGAGATTGATTTAAATATATTTTTCATTACACAGCATACTTTTTGTGATATTTGCTAATGAACAAAATCCTAGAGTTCCACAGAGAATGACTCAACCAACAACAAAAAACTGTGGAAAAATAACGAAAAATTAATGAAAAATACTTCAAAATTGTAATAGAGAATTAAACACTTCAACTTCACACACTTTCACATATCATTACATATAACAGCATATTATCAAAAATGCAAAGTATAAAGGAATAAATATTCAAAAGTGCTTGCTGTTAGTCCATATCCAGTTGGAAATCCTTGAAAACTATTACTTAAAGTGCCAGTGTCCAATGTGTTGCAATTGCAGATAATTCTTGTTCTTCAGCAAAGAATTTATGATGTTAAGACGTTGCTTTAAACTTCCTTTCTTTAAAGATGTTTATTATATAATGGAAGGTCATAAGCCTCTAACAGTAAAGCTTGTAATACTGTTTCAAATGTCTTCATCTGAGAGACGTGTTCCACTTATCAGTTTCCAGCATACCACATTCCTGTGACACTAGCTACAGATGCCTGGAAAAGGGTCCCAGTCCCATTCGGCTGAAAGTGCTTAAGCGTGTCCTGGAGGGTTATCCCAACGAGACAGACAGGGCATACTTATGGGAAGGGTTCTCGTCGGGGTTCAGGATTCCATTTCAAGGGCCTAGGGCGCCTGGTTGGGCATCCAACCTCCGTTCTATTGTAGGGCTTGAACATGTCGTTCGGGCAAAAATAGCAAAGGAATGTTCTGAGGGGCGAGTCATCGGTCCTTTTGACGACACCCCAGTTCCATGTTTACAGGTTTCTCCTCTTGGTGTTGTGCCTAAGAAGGCACTTGGTGAATAGGCTTATTCATCATCTTTCTTATCCTAGTGGTGGATCGGTGAATGATGGAATTCCCGACCACCTATGTTCAGTTAGATACACTTCCTTTGACCAAGCAGTCAAAGTGGTGCGGGGATGCAAGTCGGGTGCAGAAATGGCAAAATGCGGCATTAAGTCGGCGTTTCGCCTGTTACCAGTTCACCCCGAAGATTTTGAGTTGTTAGGGTTTCAGTTCAAGGGTAAATATTACATGGATAGAGCCCTACCCATGGGATGCTCTGTATCCTGTGCAGCCTTTGAGAGATTTAGTTCCTTTTTGGAATGGCTGTTAATGACAAGATCGGGGCGTAAGGAAATCGTTCATTACCTGGACAATTTTTTGTTTGTGGGCAGGGCCGGGTCTGGGCATTGCGCCCAGCTGCTAAAATTGTTTATGGAGCTGGCAGAGGAGCTTGGTGTTCCTTGGGCGCATGAAAAAACCGAAGGGCCAGCTTCATGCTTGATCTTTTGGGGCATCGAGCTGAACACTGTTCAGCAGGCATCACAGTTGCCGGAAGAAAAAGTTCAGCAACTGAGGGAGTGGCTCGCTGCTGTTAAACCCAAATGCAAGGTGTCACTTAGGGAGTTGCAGCAACTTGTTTGGTATCTCAATTTTGCCTGTAGAGTTGTAGTGCCAAGAAAACATTCCTTCGGCGTTTTTGTGATGCCATGGGGTCCCTCCAGTCCCCCCATCACAGGGCGCGTATAATGGCTAGTATGCACAGTGATTTGGAGGTATAGGAAACCTTTTTGGAGTCATTCAATGGGGTTTCTTTTTGGCGCGAGGACATGAAAGTGGAGGCGGACCTCCAGAAATCCTCAGATGCTGCTGGGTCTACCGGTTTTGGGGTTCTTTTCTGTGGGCATTGGTGTGCCGGGCAGTGGCCCCGGGACTGGCAGGACAGTGGGCTTTGCTGAAATTTAACATTTTTGGAGTTTTTTCCTATTGTGGTGGCAGTATGGATCTGGGGGGTGTCAGGCTCTGTAACTATCATATTAAAATTATAGAATACTAACCAAATGGACTCTGCATACTAACCAAAAGTCTGTTGTTATACTGTATCTAGCATGCATATCAAAGGGGGGACGTTTGAAGTGTTAACTTTGTTTAGGTTGTAAAAGGAGCAAAGGAATGCGACCATTAGTAGATACCACGGTCGCCCAGCATCTTCCCAGAGGCAAAGAGATAAGCTCTCGTGTGAAAGTTTGCACCTTCACTCCCTGTTGTTTTGAGAATAGTGCTTTTGTTTAGATATCGCTTTGATGTAGATTCCATAAGACTAAGAGACACCCGTTCCCAGGTATTAGTCTCAACTTTTGTACCCAGCTATGAGTTTCCAATAAAGTATACATTGTTTCAATGAATACTGCCTTGAGTCTCCATCACCTGACAGGGGGAACAGCTGGCTAATAAAGTTGTTCATTTTCGGTGTGACTTGTCGGTTGTGCACGTCATTAACTCATTAACATCTAAGTCAATTCCGGTTATGAATCTGGTAAGGGCTTTTACATTGTGCTGCCTCCAATTAAATGTGCTGTTTTTGGCAAAGCACGTACCTGGTGTTTGTAACGGTGTGGTGGAAGCTCTGTCTTGCCAACAGATGGAGCGCTTTCACCAGCTGGCCCCAAAGGCAGATCCATTGCCGGAGCGGATGCCCCAGGACCTGTGGCAGCTTGGCAGGCTGAAGCTGGTAGGGCGATTATGTTAGCTTCGGCCCTGAGTACCCGAAAAGCCAATGAGCGTGCTGCTCAACAGTTTAAGGAGTTTAGTCATTTGGCTGAATTGGGGAATAGTTGGCCCATTCCACTGTTATATTTGATGCAATTTTGTGTATCTGGAAGATAAGGGCTTAACGGTTAAGTCTATTTGGGGACAGTTGGCCGCCTTAGCTTTTATCAGCAAGGCGCAGGGCTTTCCGGTATCGATTGGGGATTTTAGAATTAAAAAGATGTTGGAAGGTTGGTCGCACGAGTGGGGGGCACGGGAGGACGCCCGGCAACCCATCTCGCCGTCCATACTTCGTGGGCTGGGTCGTGTATGGCCTGAGTTGTGTAGCTCTAACTATGAGATCGCACTGTTTCATGCAGCGGCACTGACTGCATTTTTTGGTGCATTATGGGTATGCAAAATGGTCAAGCTGTCTAGGAATGATCAGTCTGAGGGGGCATTGCAGCATAATGACATTACATTTGTGGGGGGAGACGTGGTGCTGAATGTACGGTGATCCAAAACGAATCAGCGGTGTAAGGGCACCAAGATCACTGTAGGGCCATGTGAAGAGGCCGGTTTGTGCCCTGTGCAAGCATTGCAGCGCTATGTGGCAGTAAGCGGAAGCGGCCAGGGCCCCCTTTTTTGCCATAAGGGCAGGGCTCCCCTCACGAAGTATCAGTTTTGGGCAGTTACAGCTCGGGCCTTGGACAAGTTGGGTTTAGCCGGGTTCAAGTTTGGCACTCATTCGTTTCAGATTGGGGCCGCGTCCACTGCAGCTGCAATGGGTTATTCAGGGCTGGCCATCCAAAAGGTGGGCCGCTGGCGTTCAGCAGCTTTTCGTGCCTATGTATGCCCATTGGTGCTTCCATGAGGGTGATCGGGGTGGCTGTTGTGTGTTATATGTTTTAAAGTTCAGTTGTGTGTGACTGTTTTTTCATTCCAGGTGCTGTGTCTCGTCAGGAGAGGCTGCAGATATTCATCTGCGGGCACAGCTTTATTTTCTGGGCGGCCCACTTTGCAAGGAGATCGCCAGTCAGCACCCAGTTGGGGCTGAGCGAGTGGGCTGTAGTTGAATGGCAGGGACGACGTGGGTTAAGGTGGCCAGGGCTCCTGCCATTATTGTTTTCAGGCAGGGCTGGCCCCCCACCCCACATTCTAGTCATTCACCTGGGCGGGAATGACTTGGGGCTGATGAAGGGGAAGGCCCTTTCATTACAGGCGGTGACGGACCTTTGGGTCATCGTGCGGAGGTGGCCCGGAGTCCGCCTAATTTGGTCTGCCATCTTACCAAGGAGAGTCTGGCGGGCCGCCTGGGACCCGGCTGAGGTCGAGTGGGCCAGACAAAAGGCAAATTGGGTCCTGCGGAAGGCCTTGGAGGGAGGTCTGGGTACCTTCCTCCCTTACCCGGGAATTAGTGTGGATATGGGAGAGCTATACCGACCAGATGGAGTTCATCTATCGGACGCGGGTAATCGGGCCTTCTTACATGACATTCGGCAAGGGCTTCAGGCGGCTTTAGGCCACCCGGTGGGGCGCTAAGGCCTAAGCAGAGGCTTGGCATTGGCGGTAGCAGAAGGAGCAAGGGGTTTATACCTTGCAGGTGAGCACCCAGGCATCTACACCTGTTAGTGCAGTCGATGCGCATGAGCGGTGGATGGACTTTATGGCTCAATGCTGTATAATGCGGATCTTAGTCATGCCTCCCCCTAGACTCGCCTCCTTCTGGGTATCAGGGTGGAGGTTTAGGGGAGGGTAGTTTTCACCTGGTCGGCCCAGCATTAGCCATAGTCTTATGGCTCGTGCTGAGGGCAGGGTGGCTTGCCCCCCTTTTGTTGGACTTGGCGGGGTCGGAGGAAGACCCCAGGGCTTGTTCAACTGTAGGTTGTCCTTGCCGTGTTAGTTTTATTAATAAAGTGGCCCATTTCCCAATATTCTGTGTCAGCCTCTTTATTTCGACTGGGGGGGCAATTAGAGGTCAGACTCAAAACTACTGTAGCAACACTGACCACCAATACTGGTATATCTGGGGGGGGGTCATCAATCAAGGGAACTGGAGGTGAAAAGTGTCATCAAATAGCAACTAATCATTGACAATTTCAAAGGGGTTTTGAGCAGGGCTTTTTTGCAGAAAAACCCAGCAGGAACTCATCACAGGCCCTGACATCACCATTGTTCTACAAAAAAAGCCCAGCATGAGCTCATTTGCATATTAGGCCACACCCAGGATGCCAAGCCAGCTGGAACTGTGTTTCTGTGCGTTTCTGCTCAAAAAAAGCCCTGGTTTTGAGCCAAGAGAAATGTTTTGCCATTGCCTGCCTCTGAATAGCAACCCTGGACTTCCTGCTAAACTTCTGATGAGATTGGGCTAGCCTAGGCCATTCATGTTAGGACACAAGGGAATTTAGATGTTATCATATCATCATTTAGCTACTCTCAGTCAACGACAGGATTGCATTGTAATCAAGCTTTGAACTGGAGGGTTCTATGCTACAGCTTTCTCCTTCAATCTTCATACCACCAAGGGGAGGAGGAGGAGGATTTATACCCTGCCCTTTGCTTGGAGTCTCAGAGCAGCTTACAATCACCTTTCTCTCCTGGTACTGGTAGGGGCCATTTGACTTAGGCCTCAGGTTCAAAAAAGGTCTCAAATTTAGGCCGAAAGATTAAAATTATATCTCACTGGTTTTGGAGGGTGCCTCATTTTATTTTCAGATGTAATTTTTTACTTGTTTTCATCATGACCAAGGGCCTCAAAAGTAGGAAGTGTCCAATGTTTAAGAAAGTACATAACATTGGGGAATATGGGGAAATAACATTGGGGAAATAAAAATGGATTTTTTTGTCAGAGGTAGACATTACAAAGCTTGTCAAATCTACTATTGAAAGCTGAGAATCCTCTCTTAATCACTTTCAAAGATAAATACATTAGAAATAGGAACTTTGAACAAAATCAGTTACTGTGCATTTTTCTAATATAATGAGATTTATACAGGAATAATATGACTGAATTAATTGTTAGGAAATCAATTAATACTTCAGTAATGCTGTAATTACAAAGCGATTATAATTAAATAGTCCACAGAAGTTTTATGTGCTGAGCAAGACAAAAAGATGTATAATTGAATTTAGGAGTGTGAAAATGACACTGAAGGGAAAGTTAATCAAAAATTGGAAACACATTATTTGGCAAATCTTGTCCCTGTTGCCTTTCAAAAAAGAGAAAAAGATCAAAGATAGAATATTATATCTTCGATAAAGAATGATCTGCTATTCCTCCAGTAAAATGATTTTCCTGCATCATTTGAAACAGCTTGTGGTGGAATGGACCTTCTCTGGTCTCCAGGCCATGTTCCACCCTGCCCTTCAAAGTTTTCCCAGCATCTGGGAATGCTTTTCTCTCTTTCTTCAGTAACCTGCCACTACCACCTGACCTTTGTAGAAACTGTTCATTGGGGAGGCCAGGACTCCAGCTTCCCATCCAGACCTCAGTTGGGAGTTCTACCTGCTCTGATGGACTCTGCTCAAAGAGACCTTGCTCCCCTCTAAAGGAAAAAATGTATTTCTTCACACAGCAACATGGAACCATGAAAATGAAACAAAAATGCCATGAATTAGTCATTAATGTTGGTGAGGTTGATGGCATGTCAAAGCATTTGATGAGTACATGAGTGGCTGAGGACAACTACCAAATGATTACCAATTGAGTGGATGGAATTATTTATAATTATGAATCCACTGAATTTTTCTTGCTTTTTTGATCATGATGCAACACAGTGCAAGGAAGAAGCAAAACTGGCTTTGTAATTTCCAAAATGGGATGATCACAGGTCTCAAACCTATGGATACAAAATATTATATGATTTAGATCAGGGGTGTCCAACAGTAGCTGTCCAGATGTTTTTTGCCTACAACTCCTATCAGCCCCAGCCATTGGCCATGGTGGCTGGGGCTGATGGGAGTTGTAGGCAAAAAAACATCTGGACAGCTACCGTTGGCCACCCCTGATTTAGATTATTAAATTATAAGGATTTGTTTACTGTTTATGTATTTCTGTAAATATTTGAAAATTAAATGAGCTTAGAAGGAGAGGGCTATAACCTCCTTGTATTAATGGAAGTGCCAAGATGGAACTGGCTTAGTGGAGAGTTGATGATGTTTCTCCCTCTGCTGTACCAGCAGGTGATTCCTGCATATTTGGAGAACTTAACTGTTTGGCAGGAGCACTGGTCGCTCTAGGAGAAATAGTAGTAAGGCAAAGAGCCAATCACTTCTGAGGTTTCAAATATGCAGAATAGTAGATTCCTCATTTCTCATTCTCTACTGTAGGATAGCCTTTCACTCATTCCACACAGGGATAGTCTTGAAGATGGAGGCTGCAAAAAGCATTAATGCCTGGAGTCACTTAACAGAGGATGGATTGTGAGCTTGATATTTGAAATGATTTAAATGGTAGTTTTCATGGATCAGCCAGACACAGACAGCCCTGATGAGGCAGAGACCCTAGGACTAAATTCTGACCACATTGTACTGGTTTACACTATCCCTTTGCCTTGTATGAACCATAACACCTCTGAATCACCCAGCACCTTGGAGAGTAGTATTTTAAAACAAAAATTTATGTCCCTGCAACCCAGTACTGAATGTTCAAATACCTAATGCTGAGACAGCTTGCACATCTCACCATGGGAATATATGGACATTCTATGTTAATCATTATAAAAATGCAGAGAACAGAAATTTTTGTATTACATCCTCTCTCCTGAACTTTCATAATATCCAGATCTACCTTTTATTGTTTAAAAATATCCAGGTGAAGGCAATTTTTAGGGATACGTTCAGTTTCTAAGTTGCATGACTATCACCCCCAGTGCATATGGATCCCATGTCCATCTCCACCACTGACATGCAGAAATGCAGGCTGATTCCAGATGGCACAATTCATCTGTGTTAAAGGATCAGGGTCAGGGAACACCCATGCCACATTATGTTGTGTTGTTGGTATCTTAGTGCTGAGGTTCCAAAATTAAAGTTGATAGAAAATTCTGGATATGGTGTGATAGGCAGGAGGCTGCCCATCCTCTAGCTGTCAAACAACCAAAGCCATGTGAATGGTTGAGGCAGTTTAAAGGCTGCAGCAACATTCATTCATTTGCAAAAATCATATCCTACCTTTCTGTCCTTACAAGGGTCACCAAGGTAGCTAACAATTTAAAACATACATGATAAAGTCACATTAAACCATTAAAATCAACCCCCCAACATACATCCTTAAAGCAATTTAAAACAGAAACAACACATTAAAAACTGCAATTAAAACATTGACTAGAATATGCCATCATTGAGGAAATGCCAACCAAAAAAAAAAGTATAATGGAAGATGACATCAGACAAATTTCCCTGGGGAGAGAGTTCCAGAGCTTTGGTGCCATGACTTAGAAGGCCATCTCCTGTCACTTACCTAATCTCAGAAGATGGGAGCATAAGAAATAGGGCCTCCTCAAATCAGCTTTCAGAAAGCTGACAATAAGGTTTAAGATCTATTGGATTTATATCCTGTCTTCCCTGTCAAAGCAGGCTCAGAGTGGCTCACAACCAGCAAAATAAGAACAATTTAACAGTTAAACGATACAAGTTAAACAATTAAAATGGTTAAGAACAATTAAAACAGTCTGGTGCCAATTGTATCTGATGTTTTCTTGCTTCAGATGGCGTTCAGTCTATATTCGATGTATCTCAGACACCCTGTATCAGTTCTCTGATGTCAGATTAAAGGTGAAAGTGCAAGAAATTGATATGGATAGGCAGGAACTGGAATAATGTGGTTTGTGTTGGTTCATGATTCTTGGCTGAACTATGAACAAATCTTTAAACAGATTTTCTTGAGCAGTCCCAAAACAGCTGAGAAGTGGGAAGCAGGCTGTTCCCCACTGCTCATCTGTTTTGCATCTTTTGTGATACAGAAAGCAGGTGTTTAAAGGGGCTTCTAGAATCTTTAAACCAGGGGTGTCAAACATGTGGCCCAAGGGCCGGATCAGGCACTTTTGGGGGCTCCTATCAGGTCTGCAAGCAAATCACTGTCATCTGCTTCCTTCTCTCTCTCTTACTTCCTTCTGCATCATAGCTTGCTTTGCCAGGCTTGCTCAATTGCACAGGAGCTACAGAGCAAAGACTCTGTTGTTCTCCATTGGCTGACTAGCACATGAAGCAACCTTTGTACAAAAGGTTGCAATGCCCAGCCATTTCATGTTTTTCCCTGGGTCTTAGGCTCAAGTGTTAACAATGAGATTTCTATAATGAATGTTAATAGATCAAAAGTAAGTTTGCAACTTACAGACACACACCTGAACAACACCTGAACAGCATACTCTCAAGATTGCTACAGCACAGACATTGTCCCCAGATTTTGATGCAATAATTCAGAGAAGGAGGTGTCAGTTATCAGAAACTGTTAAACAAAACATTGCAAGAGTACAAATCTTTTAAGGATTTTTTTTTAAAAAAAATCTTTATTTGTGTTTGTCTGTGTCCTTTATAAATTTTATATCTTTGCTACTTAGCATTACATTTTACAACACACATGGTTGGGCAAAACAAGCTCTCATTTATGCTAGATCTGGCCCTCATAACAAATGAGTTCAACACTCCCGCTTTAAACCCCCTGCTTTCTGCTGCATCCATGAACTGCCACAAACTGCTTTAAAAGTTTGTGGAAATTTATCATGTCAGACCTGTCATGAACTTCAGTTCATGAATCACAGACAAAGCAA
Organism: Heteronotia binoei; assembly: GCF_032191835.1. Lineage (NCBI taxonomy): Eukaryota > Metazoa > Chordata > Lepidosauria > Squamata > Gekkonidae > Heteronotia > Heteronotia binoei. The sequence continues at coordinate 69,161,904 of NC_083228.1, read as the reverse complement.
AATTTATAGAAATAATATATGTTACCCATTTTTACATAGAACAAAGTTGGAGTCCAGTGGCATTTGAGTTTATTGCAAGCTCTGGTACCAGTGTCCATACTCAAATGAGATGTTGTATTATTGTAGGTAAGGAGTTGTTTGAGATTAGGGGGTTGTCTGTGCAAGAAAAGGTTTGTGCCCCCCCCCCCCCGCCGTACATGTAAAAGGGAGCTGTCACAGTGTCAAAGAGCTGTCTCTACTGCAGAGATTATGTTCTCCATCAATGAAATGGGCCTAATAGTGAGTTGCTTGAAAAGAATTAAATAAGTGAATTTATTATACTCACAGAGAATTTTAGAGTAACAAGGCAACAAGTTTAACCAACAAATAAAAGCAACAGGAACTGCGAGAGACCTAGTAGCTACATAAAATAATTCCCATGGACTTCAGTAGGCATGCCTGGCTCTTTGTAATAAAAAAGAAATGAAAGGATGACAGTTCAGGAAAGAACCAAGAAAGATGTTGATATATTTCTCACTAAAAGTCTAAGCCTGGAAATGGAAAACAAGTCTCTTATTTGCAATATAAACAGCTGATAATACAATCCACATTTATTTTGAGGATAGATGATTTTGCACAATGAATAGGCTGCCAACATGAAAACTCATGCTTTGATCTTTTTCTTTTTATGTTCCAAACATTAATGATATTGTTAAAAAAAATAACAATTTATCAAAGATGAGCTGAATAGTTTTGTTCTTTCCTTTGTGTATTCCCAGCCAGGTAACAAAGCTGTCTACCTTCAGAATCAATCTTAACCTTATTTTCTATTGTGTACTTCCTCTTGTTCTAAAAAAAGATTTTTTTTGTATATGTAAGCCACTAAGCAATTTTGTTTTTTCTCTTCCTCAACCCTTACCTTATTTTTATTTTAACAACATTAATAAAATAATACCAACTAAAAATTAAATTTAGGAACATATTCCCCTTGAAACAATTTTCATACTTCTTCCCATCATCGATTCTGACTCTTTTTATGAAAAAATACAGCAATAGGAAGCATAGTAGCATTTCAATGGAGAGAGCAATTTTAAGCAGAACTATCAGAAACAAGTTCCAGTTTAGTCATTGGGGCTTATTCTCCAAAAAAAGTGTATTTCAGATTGCAGATGTGTTTTCTTAATGAAACAGCAGTAAGTAAAATCAAATAAGTAAAAGTAAGTAAAATAGAATAGAATAATAATTATAACCTTATTGAATTGGTCTTCCTTTATCTATGAATATCCATTGAGCAACACATCACAAACAGCTATCAGCAGAAATGGAATGCTTTTAGGAAAAACAACCCAAAATCCAATATTACTGAATCTGGGAGAGTATCAAAGGTCCTTTGGGGTTACAAAGTCAAAAAAGACCATACTTTGGGGAGCTAGCAGCCCTGTGGCACAGAGTGGTAAAGCAGCAGTACTGCAGTACTGTGATCTGAACTCTCTGCTCACGACCTGAGTTCAATTTCAGCGGAAGCTGGATTCAGGTAGCCGGCCCAAGGTTGACTCAGCGTTCCATCCTTCTGAGGTCGGTAAAATGAGTACCCAACTTGCTGGGGGGGGAAGTGTAAAAGACTGGGAAAGGCAATGGCAAACCCCCGTAAAAAGTCTGCCATGAAAACGTTGTGAAAGCGACGTCACCCCAGAGTTGGAAATGACTGGTGCTTGCACAGGGGACCTTTCCATTCCTTTCCTTGGGGAGCTAAGTTGTTCTATTCCTATGTTATATTTTGACACAAATGGAATTTGATTGGTCACTGTCTTCTATGCCACAGTATCTTCCCAACTGTATTATCATAATAGGCCCTGAAGACCATTTGAAAAATTCAGCAGGTGGAGAATGTGAAGTGATAGGTTATTTTGTGTTATAGTCAACTATACCAGGGGTGGCCAACGGTAGCTCTCCAGATGTTTTTTGCCTACAACTCCCATCAGCCCCAGCCATTGGCCTTGCTGGCTGGGGCTGACAGGAGTTGTAGGCAAAAAACATCTGGAAAGCTACCATTGTCCACCCCTGAACTCTACCATTGTATGGCAGCTGAATTTACAAGTGTGGGGGATAGCTGAATATTTTATGAATGCTGGATATAAACTGAATCCCATCCATGTTGGAAATGGCCTTAAGAATGTTTCATTGTATCTGGAACACACATGAATAGCATAGCTCATTTGCAGGCCATTTGTCTTTGTTTTTGTAGATGATACATTCTCTTTAAATGAAAAAAATATATTATCTTTGTCACATCATGCAGGAAACTGCTTTTAACCATAAAAAAGCAAGAGGAAGTAGGAAAGAGTTCATATTAGTTTGAAGAGTTGTCATACCCCACTGACTTTAAGTTGTAAGAAAGAATAGATTTGGAAAGGACCTCCAGGGTCATCTAGTCCAAACCCAATATATTGTTTCAAGATTTGGTTCTAGTTATTGCCAATCATTTTATCCTACAGGTTTGGCCTAAAGTGTAATGCTTGTAAAGATAAATGATAGGTAATAATTGAACAATTGTAGTGTAGACATTATCTCAGGGAGCCTAAGGTACCCTTAGAAAAGATTATGCTGATCAGCAGAGAGACCAGGCCTCCCTTTCAGCAGGGGGAAAATGTCTGGAAAAGTTGCATTGTAGCAATGGTGCAATGTCATTTGCCCCAGCACCCCAAATAAAGACACAAAACCATAGCATGGGTTTAACAGTTTTATCACAATTAGCTGATCCATGTCATCACTATTAAATATGCTAATATTTAATGGGGTGGCAGGCTGTGCTAGGCACCCTGGCTCCAAATTCAGCCAGCAGCATCCATTGGTCTTTTTTATCCTGGCCTGCACACATTGTGCTGAGAAGTGCGAAGCCCCATCCTCCTTCCTGGATGCTCTGTAAAACCACTACCAGGAATAGAATAATGCTGCACAGCATCAGGGAAAGTTCCTTCTCAAACCCCATGCCACCATAATGTCAGTGATGGTCTGTTCAGGACATACCCTTCATCATGCTCAATAGCTTAAGGTTGGCTGTCTGTTGGCTGTCCCCAGCCCAAGAGATGCCCACCTCATCTCAACTAGGGCCAGGGCTTTTTCAGTCCTGATCCTAACCTGGTGGAATCAGTTCCCTATTGAAATCCATGCCCTACCTGGCTTATTAGCCTTCCATAGAGCCTGTAAAACGGAGCTGTTCCACAAGGCTTTTAGCTGAGGCTGTGGGCGTCTATTCTTGATCTGGCTGGCCTCCCCGGCCAGCACTGTCATCTGTGCTAGGAAATGGAATAAAAACTGCCATCCCTACGAGATATCATGATGTGAGATGATTAGGCTGGGCAATATGTGATGTCATGGTAGTCTGAGTGCTGTTGAGTTGTCTGTTTAGAAAATGCTTTTATTGTATTTTATTGTTTTATTATATGTTGTACTCCGCCCTGAGCCCTAAGGGGAATGGGCAGAATAGAAATTTACTAAAATAAAAAATAAAAAGGTGTTTGCTGACTATCCCTGTCTATTATGAACAATCTTTTAACTCTCCATAATGCATAAACCATATTCTGTAGTATTGGGAGCAATCCTGTGAACTTGCTTCAAAAGCCACTCCTCTACTTTCCTTGCTTGCATGGTGTGGCTATAGTGCCTGCCAAGTTGTCATGGGTTACTTTGGGAGTTCATGTCAGAATTCTGGAGAATGTCTGTCTTTCTGTCCTTCAGAACCTGCCTTTGGAGACTTGTGGGGGGGGGGCTTTGAACATAGAGGTGATACACACAAACACACACACTGTGGCTAATAGCCACTGATGGACCTCTGCTCCATATTTTTATCTAATCCCCTCTTGAAGCTGGCTATGCTTGTAGCCGCCACCACTTCCTGTGGCAGTGAATTCCACATGTTAATCACCCTTTGGATGAAGAAGTACTTCCTTTTATCCGTTTTAACCTGACTGCTCAGCAATTTCATCGAATGCCCACGACTTCTTGTATTGTGAGAAAGGGAGAAAGGGACTTCTTTCTCTTCTTTCTCTATCCCATGCATAATCTTGTAAACCTCTATCATGTCACCCCGCAGTCGACGTTTCTCCAAGCTAAAGAGCCCCAAGCGTTTTAACCTTTCTTCATAGGGAAAGTGTTCCAAACCTTTAATCATTCTATTTGCCCTTTTCTGGACTTTTCCCAGTGCTTTAATATCCTATTTGAGGTGCGGTGACCAGAATTGTACACAGTACTCCAAATGAGACTGGCTGATTTGTTTTCAATTCCCTTCCTAATAATTCCCAGCATGGCATTGGCCTTTTTTATTGCAATCGCACACTGTCTTGACATTTTCAGTGAGTTATCTACCACGACCTCAAGATCTCTCTCTTGGTCAGTCTCTGCCAGTTCATACCCCATCAACTTGTATTTGTAGCTGGGATTCATGGCCCCAATGTGCATTACTTTGCACTTGGCCACATTGAACCTCATCTGCCACGTTGACACCCACTCACCCAGCCTCAACAGATCCCTTTGGAGTGCCTCACAATCCTCTCTGGTTCTCACCACCCTGAACAATTTAGTGTCATCTGCAAACTTGGCCACTTCACTGCTTACTCCCAACTCCAGATCATTAATGGCCAGCTTGTTTAGCACCCAAAAGTTTGTGATGGTTTGTGGTTTGCGAACTGAGCACATCATGAACCAAACCACATTTTCCCAGTTTGTGCCCATTCCTATTCAGAATGGCTGAGATACTTTTCCCCCCCACTTGTCTTGTGTTGCAGCATTTATAAATTTAAATATTCATATAGAAGTCATATAGTTCTCTTAAACACGTTCCTTATCCCAGAGGAACATCCAGCATAGTTCAGCTTCTTACCATTTGTAGCGGAGAATACTTATGATTATCAAAGGATGCATATCTGCTGAGCAAACAAATTGGGTTTAGGAAAGAGTGCACACAGAGGGCATTAAAATGGATTACCCCTAGGCCTTCCTATTTTGACTTTTCTTTGATTCCTATAAACTCTAAATTTAAATTAAATTTAGTGGATCTAAACTGGCATATATCCAAATATACTGGTATGTCTGCTGACCACCTAATGGACCATCTACAAAGCATTATCCTATTTCAGTTCTTAGTAATGCCTCATTTATTGTTTTGGGTGAAGTTGTACAAAGTGGCCAACAGCCTGATCATAAAACTGTTCTACTGGCACATGCCTCATTGCACTATAGTATGAACCAGCACTATTTTGATGATACTTGTGCATTATATATAGGATGATTTGCTGAATGCTTATCCTGATTCACTTTCACTAAAATTGAATGACTTTCTCACGTATTGGCTTTCCAATGGGACACTGAACTCCCTCCCCATGATAAATTCTGCTTTCTCTGTGTAGTATTGTATACATCTGAAACCACAATGCATCTTATGAACTTTATTGTGTTTTCTGCTTCATAGTAGAAAATTGTATGTTCTACAGCATCCCGGTGTATCATTTTTAGAATTCTTGTTGTCTATTGGTAAATTTCCATATGAACCTACCCAACCATTCTACGTATCTTCAGAAGCCTTCCTTTGGGAGCCCCCACCATTTGAAGCTAGATGGGCAACAACTTAAGGACCTTCTTGGTCATTGCACTGAAACTCTGGAACTCCCTCCCCAGAGAAATTCATTTTGACTTCTGCCAGTGAATGAAGACTTCCTTGTTTCAATGATTTAATGATTTCCACCTTGGGATCCCTGAGCTGAGTGGAAAGGCAGCATGTATCCAATCCACCTCAGAATCATTATTTCTGAGAAAAATATGAGGAACTGATTAAGAACACATGACTTGAAGCACTTTATTGCAACCACTTTATTGGAACTTGGCAAGATCAGCACAAACACTGTTGTAGCTAGTCATCTGAGAGGTTTGAAGTTGTATGTCTTTGTTGGATTTGTTATGATAAGGACTTAGATTTGAATAGCTTTTGGACTTTACATGGACTCTATACTCTGTGCTATTGACAAGTTTGTTGTATAATATTATTAGGATGGTTTAGTTTTAAAGCATTATTACAGTGCATTAGTTATTTACATTCACAGACTTTTATTTTGGTTTGGAGCTGATGGCAACTTTCCTGTGCCTAATTTTTCCTTCCTGGGCTTTGAGAGTTTTGAGTATTTCCAGCACTCTTCTTCCACCATTTTCATGCTTTTCCTACATTGTATCTACCTAAGAAGACAGTAACAGCAAACAGAAATGTCACTTCAATATTCTCTTTAGCATCTGCCATACTATTGGCAATAAAAAGTCAATGACTTGAAGTAACTGTCTCAGTTCAATCCTATTCTGTCATCTGGCAATAAATGATTGCGTAGCATAAGGGACAATGTCAGATGTATCTGAACTATGTTAGAATCTACTTCTTTCTTGAGATGACATTTTGTGGTATCGAACCAACCACCAGCAAAATGCACATGGATTTGCCCCACATTTCCTTTCCCACACGTCCCTTTTGAGCCCTGAAAAGATAAAATCTAGAGACATGGAGCCCACAAGGGGGGAAACGCCATGTATCAAAGAGCTGGAGTAAGCAGGGAAACCAGGCAAAATTGCCCCTCCTCTCTTTCTAATCATGGAACAACATTTGCAGAGATATTTGGTCAATTTTTCATTCTCAACCTGAGTGACTTTTTGTCTCTGTAGCTCCCATCATCATGCTTCTGGAAGGGACTGCAGGGGCATGGTAGAAGCAAGGAAATTCCACATCCACTGACACCCTTCACATACTTGGTGTGAAGCTTTTGTACTCTTAGCATCATTTCATTCATGGGTTTCAGATTTTACTGTTTTCCTAGAAATAAATACTTCTGTGTATTTACTAATTCAATATTTTGCCATTATTTCTATGTATGATCTGTGTAAGCAATATTTAACTTAAAGCTTCTTAAATGTACAGTTCTGTGAAATTTAGCAACCATAGGCATAAAGCAAGTGGGGGCTGGGGGGCTCCAGCCCCCCTGGGATTTTCTCACCCGGGGCTAAGCCCCCACTGGGCAATCAACACAGGACCTGGGGCTTCAAAGGCATGAATGGATTTTTCCCTCTGAGCTTCAAAGTCAGTGAATGACTTTATGAATGACTTAATGACTTTACAACCCAAGCTTAGCTCCTTAGAAATGCTAATTGAGCTTCTGCTTCTCTTGCATTGAAAGTCTCATGAGGTGGAAAAGACGATGAACCAATCAGCCTTGGAAAGGGCAGAAATTGTCAAGATAATTGTCAAGATACAGCAGCAATTGTCAAGATAATAGTGACACTCCTTCCCCCTCCATTTTTAATGCACCAACAGTCAGACTGCAGGCTCTCTTTGGTGGACAGTGTTCCCTCTAAGCTGAGTTAGCATGAGCTAGCTCACAGATTTTTAGCCTGCAGCTCACACATTTTTTGTCTTAGCTCAGTAAAAATGGCCCTAGAGCATAATAATTTATGCAGTAGCTCACAGTAGCTCATTTTAATGCCAGTAGCTCACAAAATAGAGTTTTTGCTCACAAGACTGCAGCTTAGAGGGAACATTGTTGGTGGATTCAAAATACTTGCTTGGTTCCAATTTACATCTGGGGGGAAAGTGAGATTGAGTGTGGCCATGAAGATTAGAGGCCTTTAAGAACAAAATTTGAGGCCAGTGGAGCCTTTAAGATCCAACCACATTTTATTCTGGGCATCAGCTTTTGTGTGCATGTACACTGTTTCATTTAGATTGCATACACACTTATTTTATCTGACATGAACCTTTTTTTTGCTATTAATCATTGATCTTATTTATTGTTTTGCTGCTGTTGGTTTTATGATGTGAGCAAACTTGAGCCCATTTTGTGGGTAGGGCAGGATATGTTGAATACATGAAATGAAATGAAAGTTTGATTTCTAAGTGAAAATTGAATGATTTAGGTGTCAAGCCCCAGTATCATCAGCAGCTGTAAATTGTAGCATATACTGAACCCAACATATAGTCAGTGACAGCCAGTTTGGTGCAGTAGTTAAGTGCACGAACTCTTATCTGGGAGAACCGGGTTTGATTCCCCACTCCTCCACTTGCAGCTGCTGGAATGTTCTTGGGTCAATCATCAGTTTCGTAGGAGTTGTCCTTGAAAGGACAGCTGCTGTAGGAGCTCTCTTAGCCCATCCTACCTCACAAGGTGTCTGTTGGGGGGTGGAGAAGGTAAATTACAAGATTATGCATGGGATACAGAAGATAGAGAAAGAAGCATTTTTCTCCCTTTTTCACAATACATTTTCAGAACTTGTGGGCATTCAATGAAATTGCTGAGCAGTCGGGTTAGAATAGATAAACGGAAGTACTTCTTCACCCAAAGGGTAATTAACATGTGGAATTCACTGCCACAGGAGGTGGTGGCAGCTACCAGCATAGACAGCTTCAAGAGGGGAATGGATAAGCATATGGAGCAGAGGTCCATGGCTATTAGCCACAGCTTATTGTTGGAACTCTCTGTCTGGGGCAGTGATGCTCTGTATTCTTGTGCTGGGGGGGGGGGGGCACAGTGAAGGGATTCTAGCCCCACTAGTGGACCTCTTGATATCATTTGGGGGTTTTGGCCACTGTGTGACACAGAGTGTTGGACTGGATGGGCCATTGGCCTGATCCAACATGGCTTCTCTTATGTTCTGATGTAAAGGAGATTGTGCTTCAGGGTCATCAGAAAACAGTGGAGGGAAGGGAAATGTTCACCTAAAGCTTTTCTGTATTGCCTTTTACTGTCAAATTTGTGACCATTAGTTTGTCCTATGCACATGACATGTATATTTGCAGATCTTAAAGTGACTATTCTAAAAGTGAATTTCAAAAACAGGACACAGCAAGAGACCTCTGAGATACCACTATAATCACTGGCCAACTGCCACCTTTTTCTGGGTCTGGCCCGGTCCATGGGCATTGTTTGGGGGGGTGCTCCCTAAATTTATTGGGAGGGAGCTTCTCCATAAATTCATAGGTAGTGATAATGGAGGCCCCTCCCTATGATGTCACCGAAACAAATGCCTCTGGTTGGCCCCAGCCCCCCCCAGGAAATCGAAAAGTCTATGCCCCTGTTAGCAACATGACTACAGCTTTCCAGCAGGAGGCCTGTTCACATGTTGTAGTGAACACATGTACATCCTGGTTATACATTAGTACAACTGTTTGTAAGAAAGATCCAACATACTCTCATGTTACAAATGAAATAGGGGCCGAGTACCTGGATAAATGTGGGATTTAAATCACTCATTCAAATGTACACGAGTCCAGCACAGAATGAGAATTACTTAATGCACATATAAAGACAAATCATGTAAATTGTATGTGCATTCACTGTAATATCAACAGGCTTTATGTAATTCAGGTTATAAAGCTTAATTAAGGGACTTGACTAGTATTACTGAGAGGCGCTGCCTGATAAAATGGAGTACCCCAGTGCCTAGAGAAAGAGTGGTTCTTCTATTTCTGTTAAACAAAATGGAGTCCAACCAAAAACAGGCCAAGAGTGGACCCCCGCAGAGAGCTTGTTCTGGTTGGCGCCTGAATTCTGTCTCTTTTTGGCGCGCGTTCCCTCCCGCTCTGGAGAGCAGGCATCCACTGCGCATGCCTAGAGCTAGGGGAAAGAGCTCCACCCACCAGTTTCTTTCCAACCGCCACCCGGGATAGTCCTTCCTCGTGTCTCCTCTCAGATCTAGCCTACCTTACTCGTTTTTCTCATCTTATCGTCAACAAATTTCCTCCGTCTTCTTCTCGATCTTCTCTCCCTACCTTCACCTGGTATTGTATAAAAAATAATAATAATAATAATATTACCCTCTGTCATCTCTCTCCTTTCCTTCCCCCCCCCCCGGGCGTATGGAAGGAAAAGAAGTTAAAATCACTTTTAAAAAGTGTATCCGTTGCGGGACTAAAATCCCTTCGTCAGACGGCCACTCGTTGTGCCTACTTTGCCTGGACGAAGCTCACAGAACGGACACTTGTGTCCATTGTGCCCAATTCGGAAAACAGGCAAGAAAAAACGGCGCCGCGCGACTGAGGAGCCATCTGCTAGAAGCCTCGTTACGACCGGCTATGTCTCAAACCTCTGAGTCCCAGAGATCTCCACCCTCCCTCACTCCACAAAGGGACGGTACAGCTCCGGCAGCTTCAGTGGCCTTGACTCCCAGGAAGCTTAAGCCCGGGAAACATCTAAAAAAGCACCACGAATCCAAGAAAAACACTTGGAATCGACCGGCAAAGAGAAACCGACCCCACCGGACCAGAGAGCTTCGAATGCAAGAGCCTCAGCGGTGGTTTCTTCTCTAAGAGTGATCACGGCTCCGAAACCACCCAACCCGATGCAAACCCTGACTCCGACAGACACCATCAAAGCGGAGGTCATTCGGATCCAATCTCGTTCACCACCGTCGGTCCATGAATCCCTGCCGGAACATCTTTTAGCTGACAAGCCCACTCAACCATCCACACAGCTGCTGCAGCACCAGCTCGATCCTGACTCCTTCCGCGACATCACTGCCCCTCGCGGTTACAGGGATGCTGTGGTATCGCCTCTACAGTTCGACTCCCCTCAGCGTTGAGACCGCACAACCTACCAACGTCATGGGCGATCTCTCTCCAGAGATAGATTGCGTCCCCTAGGCGCCGAGACATGCCAAGACATCGCTACCATGACAGGTCCCCTAGCTGGGACAGAGGCACATGACTCCGAGAATGATCCTTCAGTAGGGACGAACGTCGCCATTATTATAGCAGATTGCGTTCTCCATCGCGATACTCCTATCACAGATACACACCATCGAGATCTCCTTCAGTCGACTCCTATCGTTATCGAGATCGTCGGTACCGTTCTGATCGGTATCAAAACACACGATACCAAGACCAGTATCAGGGATCATGATACCACGAGTCGCCTCGGTACCAAGAAACCCTACCCCCTCAACCTCTGGAGGAAAAGGCCCCACCTCGACACCGGGATCAAACTTCACCGACGCCTTCATCGTCTAAACAGCACCCTACCCAACTGGTTAGTAAGCCTCTATCGGTATCGGCACCTCTAACTCCGAATGTACCAGATGTACAAGATGAAGACTCAGACTCTGAAACCTTGGATTCATCTCATTCACCATCACAGCCAGCATCACCGGCGTCCAAGATAGTTAAGCCTGCAGATCTCTCCCCGTCTGAGGGGGCCAAATCCTACCTCGATCTCATCTCTGATATGGCCACAGCCTTGAACATCAAGTTGATGACTGACCTTCCTAAAATAACAGACGTCATTCATGACCTCATCAATGCCGACCTGCCGGCAGGCTCATCACTCCCAATGCTGCCCGTCCATCTAGAAGCGCTTAAAGAGGCTTGGGATAAGCCAGCCTCTATCCCACCTACGTCGAAGCGCGTCGAGGCTCTGTACAAAATCCATGCCCCTGAGTCCAAGTTCTTATTCAATCATCCAGTGCCAAATTCTATGATTGTGCACTCATCGTCGAAATCGAAGCAGACGCGCCACCCCGTGCCGCCAGAAAGAGAAGGTAGAAAGCTTGATACCTTAGGAAGAAAGCTTTACTCCATTTCCACGGCGTCAGCTAAAATAAATAATTACCTGGCCTACTTCGCTGCATACTCTCACAATATTGCATCCCAACTCAGTACCTTAGTCCCATCGCTTCCTGAAACATCTCAAAAGCAAGCTACCAAACTGCTGCGGGAACTCAATCGCCTGAGCAAGCAACAGATCAACACTGTGCGACATTCTGTCGGTTGCTCCTCCAGATCAATGGCAACGGCAGTAGCTCTGCACAGACATGCCTGGCTGCGCTCATCCACATTACAGCCGGACATTAAATTTAAAATCGAAGACCTCCCATTCGATGGACAGGGGCTCTTCAATGCGACCACAGATGATATTTTGACAACTGTGGATGACAGCAGGAAAAGAGCAAAACGACTTGGAGTCATTCAGCACCAGCCTCAGAACAACAGGCAGAGGCATTTTATAAACGGCCCCGCTCTCCCAGACAATCAGATTACTGGAAACACAAGGCACCACCTACTAAACAACCTTTCCAACAACGACAAAGACCACAACCTTCCAAGAAGACTGCCACCGCAACCAAGCAGTCTCTTTGACTTCGCCTTTCCAATGCCACTGCAACAACGACAGCAACAGACTGCCTCCAGACTTCTTCCCTTCCTTCCAGTATGGGAATCCATAACAACAGACTCTTGGGTACTAAATATCATAAAGAAGGGCTACTTCATAGAGTTTGCTTCACTACCAAAGAACCCTCGTTTCACACCAACCCCCCCCCCCTCCAAGGCTCTACAGGATGAAATTGCCATTCTCCGGGCCAAACAGGCCATAGAGCCAATCCCACCCCAATACCATCGCACAGGCTTTTATTCCCGGTACTTTCTGGTACCAAAGAGGGATGCGGGACAACGCCCAATATTAGATCTTTGCAAGCTCAACAAATACATACGTTACACAAAATTCCGCATGATCACCCTACAGTCCACACTACCACTCATTCCCAAGAATGCCTGGATGGCACTTATCGATCTACAGGACGCATACTTCCATCTTACCATCAATCATTGCCACAGAAGATTCCTCAGATTCACAATAGGGAATGCCCACTATCAGTTCCGAGCACTTCCATTTGGCCTATCTACAGCGCCAAGAGTTTTCACGAAATGTATGGCAGTGGTGGCAGCATCTCTCCGCCAACAAGGGATCGCTGTATACCCCTACATAGACGATTGGCTCATGGTGGGACATTCGGAAGAACAGCTCAAAGGACACATACAGACAACTCTCTGTCTTCTATCAGCTCTGGGGTTGCAGGTCAACCACCAAAAGTCCCAACTCTCCCCCACAGAGAACATACAGTTCATAGGGGCACGTCTTTCTACAACAGATCACAAGGCTTACCTGCCAATGGACAGAGTCGCAAATATACAGTCATTGGCCAACAGCATCATATCTCATCCAATGCAGACAGCCTTCTCTTTCCAACGCATGCTGGGCTTAATGGCAGCAACAACCGCAGTCCTCCCACATGCAAGACTTCGCATGCGACCTTTACAACTCTGGTTCGTCCGAACCTTCTGCCCGCAAAGACAACATCAACAAACTCTGCTAACGGTCCCGAAACACATCCTGCCGTCTCTGGAGTGGTGGACAGTTCAAGACCATCTGCTGGAAGGGATGCTTTTCCTAAAGCAATCACCATCGGCTGTGGTTACCACAGATGCTTCGAGATGGGGGTGGGGAGCCCATCTCGATTCTCTTACAGTGCAGGGGCAGTGGACAGCATACGAGAAGTCTCTACACATCAACTGTCTGGAACTTCTCGCTGTCCACAGAGCACTCAAATCCTTCCTTCCATCGATACACGGCCGTCACATACAAGTAACATCAGACAACGTGGCAACCGTGTTCTATATCAACCGACAGGGAGGAACCGCATCCACTCGCCTCTGCAAGAGAGCCCTGGATTTTTGGCACTGGCGCATCGCACACGGCATCCACCTCACAGCAGTGCACCTGCCAGGGATAGAGAATACACAAGCAGATACACTGAGCAGGATGACAGTCAACGACCATGAGTGGTCAATCAAGAAGAGTTATCTTCTACCTGTCTTCAGCAAATTCGGTACCCCCGTTATAGATGCTTTCGCCTCTCCGGACAATGCTCAATGCGCCATGTTTTACATGCGGGGACTCCCCTCTGCCCTGTCTGCAGGGGATGCTTTTCTTCAACGTTGGAACAGCCCACTTCATTTTGTTTTCCCACCCATTCCATTGATAACGAAAACAATCCAGAAGATACAATTGGACCAAACCAACTGCATCCTAGTCACACCATGGTGGCCTCGCCAAGTGTGGTTCACATCCCTCTTCTTTCTGTAGTAGTAGTAGTTCTTTATTCACGGTCATCCGACCAGCTTAATACAAACAAAAACAAAATCATAAAAACAAACCCATCACCTCTTACACAAAATTCCTGACTCCTACTATTACACATATTGTTAAAACTCATAACCAAGATTTACATTCTCAATTTTCCTCCTTTCCAACTGAGCAGCATAACAGAAACGGGCAATCTTAGATGAAACATCAGAATGAGCATCAGACAGGAGGAAGGCAATTTGCTCATCCTCCTGCCTGCCCACCAAGGACCCAAGAATCGGAGAGATTAATCTTGCCCTCAAGTCATTGTAATTAGGGCAGTGCAAAACGATGTGGAGAGTTGTTTCAACCTCATTGCAATTGCAGGGGCACAATATTTCCAGATATGGGTACCCAGCGTAACGTCCCAAAAGCACCGAAGAGAAAAGTGCATTGAGTCATGCTTTTGAGAAAGCTATCCGATATTTTGGGATAGTGATGTTGAAAAGGTACCTGGCTGGGGACAGTACTTCGGCTTGCTTCCCTAAGAAAATGTGTGCAGAAAGACTAGCTCTCAGCAGATCTCCTCTTTCTGTCCAAACAACTTTACCACTGCTTCCCTCAAGCACGGGACCTCCTGTCACAACAGAAGGGCAGGGTTTTACATCACGATCCCTCCCTTCTCAAGTTGACTGCATGGAAAATCAATGTTTAGGGTTTTCTGACGAAGTTCGTCATATTCTGTTAAACGCCAGGAAACCGTCCACTAGGAAGTCTTACGCATCCAAATGGAGGCGATTCTCCCAGTATGCCACGCGCAACAACTTCCACCCTGCTTCCTCTTCGATTTCACAAATACTCTCTTATACCCTCTTCCTTTCAGAGTCTGGCCTTACATACTCATCCCTGAAGGTTCACCTGGCAGCCATCTCAGCCTTCCACCAAAACATAGAAGGCCGTACAGTGTTTTCACACCCTGTCACAAAGTCTTTCCTTAAAGGAATTCTTCATCTCAAACCACCAATCCGTCAACTCTACCCTACCTGGAGCCTATCCTTAGTGCTCAGCCAGTTGATGAAGCCTCCCTTTGAACCAATGGCATCTATTCCACTGCAACTCCTATTGTGGAAAACAGCACTGCTAGTGGCACTCACCTCAGGGAAACGGGCTAGTGACATTTGTGCCTTTAGGTCGGATCCACCCTACACTGTCTTCCATCATGACAGAGTGAACATAAGAACATAAGAACATAAGAGAAGCCATGTTAGATCAGGCCAATGGCCCATCCAGTCCAACATTCTGTGTCACACAGCGGCCAATATATATATATATATATATATATATATATATATATATATATATATATATATATATACACACACACACACACACACTGTGGCTAATAGCCACTGATGGACCTCTGCTCCATATTTTTATCTAACCCCTTCTTGAAGGTGGCTATGCTTGTGGACGCCACCACCTCCTGTGGCAGTGAATTCCACATGTTAATCACCCTTTGGGTGAAGAAGTACTTCCTTTTATCCGTTTTAACCTGTCTGCTCAGCAATTTCATCGAATGCCCACGAGTTCTTGTATTGTGAGAAAGGGAGAAAAGTACTTCTTTCTCTACTTTCTCCATCCCATGCATTATCTTGTAAACTTCTATCATGTCACCCCTCAGTCGACGTTTCTCCAAGCTAAAGAGCCCTAAGCGTTTCAACCTTTCTTCATAGGGAAGGTGTTCCAGCCCTTTAATCATTTTAGTTGCCCTTTTCTGAACTTTCTCCAATGCTATAATATCCTTTTTGAGGTGCGGCGACCAGAACTGCACACAGTACTCCAAATGAGACCGCACCATCGATTTATACAGAGGCATTATGATACTGGCTGATTTGTTTTCAATTCCCTTCCTAATAATTCCCAGCATGGCGTTGGCCTTTTTTATTGCAAACGCACACTGTCTTGACATTTTCAGTGAATTATCTACCATGACCCCAAGATCTCTCTCTTGGTCTGTCTCTGCCAGTTCACACCCCATCAACTTGTATTTGTAGCTGGGATTCTTGGCCCCAATGTGCATTACTTTGCACTTGGCCACATTGACCCGCATCTGCCACGTTGACGCCCACTCACCCAGCCTCAACAGATCCCTTTGGAGTTCCTCACAATCCTCTCTGGTTCTCACCACCCTGAACAATTTAGTGTCATCCGCAAATTTGGCCACTTCACTGCTCACTCCCAACTCTAAATCATTTATGAACAAGTTAAAGAGGATGGGACCCAGTACCGAGCCCTGCGGCACCCCACTGCTTACCGTCCTCCACTGCGAAGACTGCCCATTTATACTCACTCTCTGCTTCCTATTACTCAGCCAGTTTTTGATCCACAAGAGGACCTGTCCTTTTACTCCATGACTCTCAAGCTTTCTAAGGAGCCTTTGATGAGGAACTTTATCAAAAGCTTTCTGGAAGTCAAGGTAAACAACATCTATCGGGTCTCCTTTGTCCACATGTTTGTTCACCCCCTCAAAGAAATGTAACAGGTTAGTGAGGCAAGATCTTCCCTTGCAGAACCCATGCTGAGTCTTCCTCAATAACCCGTGTTCATCAATGTGCCTACTCATTCTGTCCTTGATAATGGTTTCTACCAACTTTCCCGGTATTGAAGTCAGACTGACTGGCCTGTAATTTCCCGGATCTCCTCTGGAACCCTTTTTAAAGATGGGGGTGACATTTGCTACCTTCCAGTCCTCAGGAACGGAGGCAGATTTCAATGAAAGATTACAGATTTTTGTTAGAAGATCCACAAGTTCAACTTTGAGTTCTTTCAGAACTCTCGGATGTATGCCATCCGGACCCGGTGACTTATTAGTTTTTAATTTGTCTATCAGTTGTAGGACCTCCTCTTTTGTCACCTCAATCTGACTCAGGTCTTTCAACACCCCTTCCAATATTAGTGGTTCTGGGGCGGGCAAACACTTCTCATCTTCCACGGTGAAGACGGAGGCAAAAAATGCATTCAGCTTCTCAGCCATTTCCCCATCCTCCTTCAGTAATCCTTTTACCCCATGGTCATCCAAGGGCCCCACTGCTTCCCTGGCTGGTTTCCTACTTCTAATATATTTGAAGAAATTTTTATTGTTGGTCTTTATGTTTTTTGCAATATGCTCCTCATAGTCCCTTTTTGCCTGCCTGATCACAGTCTTGCATTTGATTTGCCACTGCCTGTGTTCCCTTTTATTAATCTCACTTGGACTGGTTTTCCACCGCTTAAAGGAGTCCTTCTTACCTTTTACAGCTTCCATTACTTTGTTTGTTAACCATGCTGGCCTCTTCTTATACCTGTTTGTGCCTTTCCTAACTTGTGGTATGTATTTTATCTGAGCTTCTAGGATTATAGTTTTAAATAGTCTCCAAGCTTCCCCAAGGGTTTTGACCGTATTTACCTTTCCTTTCAGTTTCCTCCTCACATGCCTCCTCATCTCAGAGAATTTACCCCTTTTAAAGTTAAATGTGGTTGTGGCGGTCTTTTTGGGCAACTCCCTATTTATACAAATGGTGAAATCAATAACATTATGGTCACTGTTCCCAAGCGGCGCAATCATTTTTACGTCTCTCACCAAGTCTTGGGCATTACTTAGGACCAGATCCAGGATCGCCCCACCCCTGGTAGGTTCTGAGACCATCTGCTCCATAGCACAGTCATTGAGAGCATCAAGAAACTCAATCTCTTTCTCTCGACCAGAACACATATTGACCCAATCAATCTGCGGGTAGTTAAAATCACCTATTACGACACAGTTTTTACGTTTAGCCGCTATCTTTAATCCCTCCATCATATTATAATCGTCCTCTCTCTTTTGATTTGGTGGGCGATAACAAACTCCCATAGTTAAATTTCCTTTTGGGCCCTCTATTTCAACCCAAAGCATTTCTAAAAGGGAATCTAATTCTCTGACCTCAGTCTTACTGGACCGTATATCCTCTCTGACATACAGAGCCACCCCACCTCCAACCCTTCCCTCCCTATCCTTCCGATATAACTTATATCCAGGAATCACCGTGTCCCACTGATTCTCCTCATTCCACCAAGTTTCTGAAATTCCCACAATGTCTATGTTTTCTCCCAACACTAAACATTCCAATTCACCAATTTTACTTCGGACACTTCTAGCATTTGCATACAAACATTTATAATTTCCCAAGCAAGCTAGGCCCGCCACCTCTCTCCTGCCGCCTCGAGACTCTAGCAGACAGTCCATACTGTTTGTCACCATCACAGTGGACAACTCTGATCCGTTACTCGGTAGAAAAATAGAAGCCAACCCTTCATCTCTTTGAGACGAGTCCTCCCGAACCAGAGACATTCCATCTCCTGTCGGCTTTCCCCCAAGATTTAGTTTAAAAACTGCTCTGCCACCTTTTTGATTTTAAGCGCCAGCAGCCTGGTTCCATCCGGAGACAGGTGGAGACCGTCTCTTTTGTACAGCTCCGGCTTGTTCCAGAAAGCATCCCAGTGCCTAACAAACTTAAACCCTTCCTCCTTACACCATCGTCTCATCCACACATTGAGACTTCTAATTTGCGCCTGTCTCTCCTGCCCTGCACGTGGAACAGGTAGCACTTCCGAGAAGGCCACCTTGGAGGTCCTGGCCTTAAGTCTCCCACCTAGCAGCCTAAATTTCTCCTCCAGGACCTCACGACTGCATTTCCCCACATCGTTGGTGCCAACATGCACCATGACCACAGGCTCCTCCCCAGCACTGTCTATCAGCCTATCTACTACACGCGTAATGTCCGCTACCTTCGCACCAGGCAGGCAAGTCACCATACGGTCAATACGCGGTTTCGCCACCCAGCTGTCTACTTGCCTAAGGATCGAATCACCAACTACCAAGACCCCCCCTCTCTCCCTGCCCAGGGATGGTTCCTTGGCGCGAAAGGATACCCGCTCACCCACCGAAGAAGAGGTCCCTTCTGAGGGCGCATTCCCCTTATCCTCAGCAAGGTGCCCTGTTCCCTCTAGACCCTCACGCTCTCTGGCAGCAACGGGGCTGCCACATTCAGAGTGGGGCTCATCTAATACGCCCCCAAGAGTCTTCCCCAATTGCCTAACTGACCGTCTCTGCTTCTCCAGGGCAGTCACCTCGGCCTCAAGGGTACGAACTCGTTCCCTGAGGACCAGGAGCTCCTTGCATCGAGCACACACCCAAGACTTCTGTCCTGTGGGCAGATAGTCATACATGTGACACTCAGTGCAAAACACTGGAAAGCCCCCACCCCCCTGCTGGCATTCTACCTTCATGATATATATATTAAATATACAGTCCTCTTTAAATGCTGTTGTTTACGTGGCTCCCCTTCTGGAAGGTCAACTTACCTTATTGGGAGAACAAGGAAATCAGGAATCTGGGTTCCTGGTCCTTAGGAAGCCCCCAGGCCAAGAGCCACAGGCCAAGAGCCCTTTAGCTCTCGCCCTTCGGCTTGCGCCAAAGGCTCGCGCCTTTGGCAAGGCGCAGCTTAAAATGCAAAGAGGGTGGAGCAGACCACTCCTAAGCAATCATCAACAATTACTCTCAATCAATCAATCAATCACTTTCACCTTTAGCCCACTCACCCAAACGTACAGCAGTTCCCCAGCTATCACAACTCAGCCTTTTCAGCAGTCACCCAAGCCTCAGAATGAAGTCTTTCAAAACGCAGAAATTCTTAGCAACTTCTCCAGCTGTCTCAGCTTATCAGAGCTGCTCTGCTCTGTTCTGTTCCTCTCATGCCTCTCTGAGATGTGCTCAGCCTTTGGCAAGGCGCAGCTTAAAATGCAAAGAGGGTGGAGCAGACCACTCCTAAGCAATCATCAACAATTACTCTCAATCAATCAATCAATCACTTTCACCTTTAGCCCACTCACCCAAACGTACAGCAGTTCCCCAGCTATCACAACTCAGCCTTTTCAGCAGTCACCCAAGCCTCAGAATGAAGTCTTTCAAAACGCAGAAATTCTTAGCAACTTCTCCAGCTGTCTCAGCTTATCAGAGCTGCTCTGCTCTGTTCTGTTCCTCTCAGGCCTCTCTGAGATGTGGTTCTGCGACTGGACCCTACATTCCTACCTAAGGTAGTGTCACCTTTCCATTTACAGAGGGCGACAACCTTGCCATCCTTCTTCCAGAATCCCACGGATGCAGGACAAAGATCCCTCCACAATCTCGATGTACGTCGAGCTCTTGCTTTTTACTTGGACAGAACAGCCTCTTTCCACAAGGACTCGAGGTTGTTTGTATCCTATGGAACTCATAAAAAGGGACAAAGACTCCCTACCCAGAGACTCTCTAGATGGCTGGTTGATGCTATTACACTGTGCTATCAGTTAGCTAAGCAACCAGTTCCAGAACGTTTAAAGGCCCACTCTACCAGGGCCCTGTCTACGTCTTCTGCCTTCTCCAGGGGTGTGCCCATTGAGGACATTTGTGCAGCTGCCGTTTGGTCCTCCTCATCCACCTTCGCCGCGCATTATGCCATAGACGTACGTGCAAGGCAAGATCTTCGATTGAGCCTGCACTGATCTCTCATGGTAAGTGGACGATCTTGACTGATTTGTTACATAATCTCTGAATAATCTCTGAGGTTTTCTCTTTCAGAACCAGCACCCACCTCCATGCAGTTTAGCTTATCAGTCACCCATGTGTGAGACTGCACAGAGACCATGAAGAAGATAAACAGGTTGCTTACCTGTAACTTATGATCTTCGAGTGGTCATCTGTGCAGTCACACACGCCCGTCCATCCAGCCCCGCTGCTGTTTCTTTACTTACTACATCTTACGGACTCTACTCGTCATACAGCGGAGTGAAAGAAACTGGTGGGTGGAGCACTTTCCCCTCGCTCTAGGCATGCGCAGTGGATGCCTGCTCCCCAGAGCGGGAGGGAACGCGCGCCAAAAATAACGCTTAAGGCTAGCTTTGAATTCTCCGAGGTCGGGTTCGTTCCAGCGGGAAAACCCATGTGTGTGACTGCACAGATGACCACTCGAAGATCATAAGTTACAGGTAAGCAACCTGTTTTTCTATTTGTTTACTGCTATGATAATGTCTGACATCTGGGCAGATTCTTTGCCTTCTATGCTGGTCTCTCCCCAGGGGGTATCTTTACTGAACCGCTCAAGCCATTAACACATCCTGACCTTTTGTAACCTATTGGGAGGACATTACTAAATCAGCCCCACTATTGTCAGCTGAAGATCCATCTATGTGACCAGAGTCTGCTCTACTCATTGGTTTAAGGTGGGCACCCAATCAGATACCCAGAATAGACTAACCACCTCCCACCACACAAGTCAGCCCCTTTTCTGGGTTGGTCTCACCCCCTCCAAAGATTATATACAGGACTGCAAGCCATGCTGGCCCTCTCTCTTCCTGCCTGGACACCATGTAACCAGATTGTTCCCCCTCCATTACCCTAAGTAAAGGGGAGGGGTCTCTCAGTCATGGCACATGGCCGTGGATGCCTTCATCTTCAAGGTCTCAAATGGACCTCTGCACACCTGGAAAGGTAGTATGCCCTGTGTGGCTTCCCTTTGACTCTGCTATATCTCACCTCTTTATTTCTTAGGTCTTGTGTGTGCTTATATTACTTATGTGTAAAGAAATGATTGTATCACTACACCTACATTTACTTGAGTAAAACATTATAAAATACAATTGCTTGGACTATTCTTGGCTGAAAACCCGAAATCTGTATTATTGAAAGCAAAGATCTTTACTCCTAATTCACTCTACCAGTTTGGTGGCAAAGTCAACTGTGTTGTTGTTAGAAATCATATTACTTATGACTGTAATCTATCTTTGTGTGGGATGTTGGTATACAGGGACTCCACATCCACGATGGCTAAAACAGTATTTTCTGGAAGGCTGTTCAAAAATTGTATTTTCCTCAGGAAGATTGTTCAAAGACTGTATTTTCCTTATAAAGTCTGTAGTATCATGAACATAACTAGGAGTGTTGATGGCATAGGGTCTTATTTATTTGCTTCTGTGTTTTCCCTTGAGATTGAATCCAAACAGTGACCACGTAGGCTTAGTTTGTTATTCCTGTTTGGTCTTTGCATCTGTTAAAACATCTTCATTATGTTATGGTAACTATATAAATTAAGCTTGCTTTTCCTGAATCTAATAAATATCTTCGTTATATTGCATGCCAATTTACTGCTCACCTTCTGCCTATAAGTATGGATTGGTAAATTCCATTTCCTTGTATCTGAGGAAGTACACATGCACATGAAAACTCATACATTGAATAAAACTTCATTGGTCTAAATGGTGCCCCTGGACTCAAACTTTGTTATGTTCTATAAATTATTTGTTTCCTCTCCATGGTAAATATATAAAAGTTGAATGCTAAATTATATTCCTTTTTACTGCAGAATAGGTCATAGTGGTGCAAGTTCTTTTAAGAATTTAAAAATTTATAAATTCTTCTTTTAAGAATTTATAAACTCCAGGTTAAATTTATAAATCAGACAGTTTCATAAAGCACAATAGCAGTTGCAACAGTGAATAATGAAGTAAAAGTATACAAAACACATAGCAACTGAAGCAATCTGGTCACTTCTAAAAGAGAAATCATGTCTGGTCTTCTCAGGAATGAGGTATCTGTGTTCATGACTGTTATGACAGGATGGTATAAGACTCTTTGAATTACACTCAGTTGTCCCAAGTCTCTGGGACAAATCTCTAGTTGTCCCAAATCTCTAGGACAAATCACTCTTTCCCAGGGGAAAAAGGAAAGGTCCCCTGTGCAAGCACCAGACGTTTCCGACTCTGGGGTGATGTCCCCTTCCCAGGGAACAGAGTATTAAACTGCTTAAATTGCCAGCTGAGTTTTCTGCAATGAGATAACCATTTGTCCAATTGCCAGAAAGGGGCAAGATGGATGGCCATTTGGATAACCTGAGCTGGGCAATAAGGGAGGAAAACATGTGCTCCAAGTTGATTGAAGAAAGGAGTATCCACAAGAGCATCTGTGGCAGCTGTGAAGTGAGGAGGGGGAGGCTCAGGCAACTGCCTTCTTAACTGATAACTATCCAATTCACACGCTATAGATTCCTTATACCCCAACCACTCCTGTTCAGTCTGCCTCCAGACTATCTCTGCATGCTCATTCAAGCAAAAGTTTCTGTTCTAAATTATTACTTTGTGTAAGCTATTCCTCCCAGTTTTTCAGACATTCATACAAGAGCCCCTCATGCACACTTTAGCCAGTTTGACCACATTTTCTTTTAATTTCTCCTTTTTCTCATTTCAGATTCTTACCAAAGGGCCTGTCAGCAACTGGCTCTGTCCAGTCCTTAATAGTCATTTAGCAAATCACCTTTATGACACACAGGCCACTTTATGGTTGGGAAATTTTGTTTTTCTCAGCTATAGCCTCTGAGCTTTAAGAATTCAACCAAGTTCTGACTTGGTTTTGGGACTGGGGGAGGGGGGTGTCCTGAATCCTAAATTCAGGGGTTCTTGTGTTACATTATACTAATTGCATTAATGTCTTTTAATTTATTAAGCAGGCTCAAATAATCCTTTTAAACACAAGGATTCTGTTCTTTATTGAATTTGGTCACCCTAATTGAGGCTCTAGTTTTCATTACAAAAGTAAAGGAAATTAAGAATTGATAATCTTTTCTTAATTACATGCTGTGACTCTATACTTCTTTTCCAAATTCAAACAAGAGGCATGAGGTGAAATCAGATTTTATATTCTCAGCATAAGACAAAGATTTATAAAGCTCGAACCAACTTTGAGTGGCAAAACTGTTATGATTTCGTTAGCAGAGTGGCGCAGCGTAAACTACAAAATAGCCAGGCACACGCATTTAGCTTTAACAAAGTAATCTTTACTTGTCTAGTGAGGAAAGGGGTTACTTGGAGTTCTACAAAACAAGGAAAGGATTTAACATCCTATCTGTCTTTTCTAAGAGCCCTGTGGTGCAGAGTGTTAAAGCTGCAGTATTGCAGCCCTAAGCTCTGCTCATGACCTGAGTTCGATCCCCGGCGGAAGCTGGGTTTTCAGGTAGCTGGCTCAAGGTTGACTCAGCCTTCCATCCTTCTGAGGTCAGTAAAATGGCTGGGGGAAAAGTGTAGATGACTGGGGAAAGCAATGGCATACCACCCTGTAAAAAGTCTGCTGTGAAAACGTTGTGAAAGCAATGTCACCCCAGAGTCGGAAATGACTGGTGCTTGCACAGGGGACATTTCCTTTTCCTTTTTCCTTTCCTGTCTTCTCTAACTACATGTTGACTCTCTCAGGTCTAAACAGCAACTGGGGAGGAAGTCTAGAGACTCAAACAAAGGACCATAAACTGTAATCCAATTGTTTCTCCCCAGACCATCCCTAAACTATTGATTACCCAATTAGGGCTTCCCAGTACAGGTTAATATGCATTTTGACATTTAGCTCTTGTGGGAGATATGTGCAGACTAGCTGATAGGTCCTACCACTAAACTAGCTAAGCATCAGTATGCACAAACAAGCAATTAATTACTCATGACTCCCGGAAGTAAAATTGCCAAAAACCCAACAAAAACTGATCTCCTCAAATCAGGCCTTCTTTTCAGTTTCTTAAAAAGTCAATATCTAGGTCTTCTCCCAGTCAAAGGAAAGAAATGTCCCACTAACTCTGCCTCTACAGGGGATAGATATATATTTATACAAGTACAGATTTATATATATTCAAGTACAGATGTAGCATATGGGTTTGTTCTTATTCTATATATAACAAATGATGACATGGATAGGCCCCATCCTGTTTACTTATCATTATGGTTGATTTTGTGCAGGCATTTTGTTCCATGTTCCCTGTTAAGCTGCAGTATTTTGGGGTGGGAGCCAGGGGACTTTCAAGTGATACTGCTGTGCAGTCGCCCACCTTCTGGGTTCTACCGAACTCCATTGCATGTTTTCTCAAATCTACTTCGGTATGATATTTCCAGAAAGATGGCACTCAGAGCAGAGTTGGGATATGCATGGATGGGGATTTCTGCACCTTCTTGTCTGTATTTAGCACCATTTTCCATTGTGCTTGCCATCAGGCCCAGCGCTAGTTCTGGCACCCCTAGGCCAGGGCCTGTTTCCTGTCCCCCCCATTTCTTCTCATGCACACAAAGCATGTGCGGCCCAATGACATCACTGGAAGTGACATCATTGGGCTGCAAGCGCTCAGCCCAGCCCTCCCCTGCTTCAAAGGGAGCCAGCCAGCTCTCTTTGAAGCAGGGGGAAGCCAGCCTGAGCACTCATGGGAAGCATTTTCGGGCACGGGGAGGCGGACGGGAGGAGGCAGGTGTGAGGAGGCAAAGGACAGTGAATGCAGGGAAATGGACCTGATGTGATACAGGGAGATGGGAAGTATCTTTGGGCTCAGGGAGGCGGGTGTGGGGAAGTGGGAGGAGACGGACGGCATGGGCACGGGGAGATGGAGGGCAGTGGACATGGGTAGTGGGGGCGTCTCATGGAACCCCTAGGCCAAGTGGTGCCTGAGGTGGCCACCTACTTGGCCTATTCCCACGCACCAGCCCTGTTTGCCATTCCCACCAATACCTCAACTGGTGGGCTTTTTGCCAGCTTTTAAAGCTGGCAGTAGATGTATCATTGTGGTATCGTTACTCTAAAGCAATATACCTGTTACCAGTTTGTTAAGCACTCTGGCAGAAGGAGGATGAATGGCAGGTAGGAAGATAAAAGATAAAACCCCCATGATGATGCTTCATTATAACTTCAAATGCCTTTGCATTTGTAGCAGTAATGAATGCATAAAAGGTGTAGGCATTTTGTGCAGGCATTTTGCTCCATGTTCCCTCTTAAGCTGCAGTATTTTGGGGTGGGAAACACCCACTACCACTACATCTTTGTGAATGCCTGCATCATGACCTGTGTAGAGCTTTTGCCTATGCTAAGTATCCACACAGGGGCAGGCACAGTAGCAGAATGGTGAAGGCATATGAAGCCAAAGTGTAGCACTAGGAAACACTCTGTTTACCTCCAAAATTTCCTAACCAAATATCTTGTACAAGAGACCTCACTTCTACCTGGATATTAGCTGGTAGGTCTTTTGTCAATAAGTAAGAACTTGGGAGGAGAGCATGAAATGTAGTTACTGAAATGTGTAATGATATAGTTACACATTCCATGATGTAGTTACTGGAATGTGTAGCTTGGTGTTTTTAGGCCAGACATTCTAATTTATTAGGTTCTAACTAAAACCTTTGTCTAGACTCCACTGTACACCAGCAATCAGAGCATTGATCTTAAACATGGAATGCCATAGTTCAGATTACACACCACTAAGTTGTGCAATAATTTATATCATACAACAACCATCCCATGCAGGATACATTCATCCTCAAGTTTCCAGTTACTCTGAATAAGGTATGGGTACTTTCTCACAGAGGAGCCCCAAGGCGCAAAGTGGTAAAGCTGCAGCACTCCAGTCCAAACTCTCTGCTCATGACCTGAGTTCGATCCCAGCAGAAGCTGGGTTCAAGTAGCTGGCTCAAGGTTGACTCAGCCTTCCATCCTTCCAAGGTCAGTAAAATGAGTACCCAGCTTGCTGGGGGGAAAGTGTAGACTGGGGAAGGCAATAGCAAACCCCCTCATTAAAAAAGTCTACCGTGAAAACGTCATGATGCGATGTCACCCCAGAGTTGGAAACAACTGGTGCTTGCTTGAGGGACTACCTTTTTTACCTTTTTTTACTTTCTCACAAATGCTATGAGACAGAATGACATCAGCTCTAGCACTTTTATCTGACCTTTAGTAATAAGCTATGTTGAAATTAGAAGCAACAAAAATGGTCTCAAATGTAAAATATCCACAGTTTAGCTATTTTTACTACAAACAAGATTAAGCCTTAACCCTTCTTAGTCTCATGACAATAATACTAACTCTGTACAGTGCTTGTCTTATAAAAATAATGCTGTGGTATTTGCACGCTAATTGCACTGCATGGCTTCCATGACAAAGGTGGAGATTTTGAAAGGCAATCTCATTCGTTTATTTTTAGAAAGTCATTACAATAAAGTACAATCAAATTCAAAGTGTTCAAAATCACAGATAGAGGTTGAAAGTTTGCTTCATCAGATGGTTTCATGTAAATGCAAAACATCCTCCCCCACACATGCACATTTGCAGCTGCACCACCACCAACATTTCACTTATCTGCAAGGGAAATCCATTTCTCCAAGCCAATCCACTCTAGTCTCAGAAATTTGAGATTTTCACATTCCTTTAAAAAAAAAAAAAATTGGCAGAGTGACAGTATGCCCCCTCTCACAACTATCTGACAACCTGTTATTAGATTTGCATGCTTCTTTACAATTTCTATTTCCCTTTGCCAAAGAGATCCCAAGCCTTTACCTTTCACCCTTTCTAAGCATGTAAAAGTGATTCCATTGAAATGAAAGAAAATATTTACTGTGATGTCAAGAATGCCACTCTGAACCAATTCTGATTGTGTAAAAGAGCCTTTTGCATTTTATTTCCTCTGATTCTTAATGAAAGTGGGATTTGCATGAAAAGGCTTTGTTTTGTAGACAGCTACTGAAGCCTTGTGAAAGTGGCTTGGGGGCAAAAAATTCTATTTAAAGACAATCTGCTGATTTTGCACATATAAACCTATCTCTCTTTTTATTTTTATTTTTTTTGTAGGTTAGGCTATTTTCTAGGGACTCTGGTGCTTAGAATCATTCATCCCTCTGACAATTCTGTACCTGAAGCCATCATAATCATCCTCCCTTACCTATTCCGTTTTAATTTTTAAAAAATCAAATTAAAGGTACTGTACACAGCACATGTTGCACAAGAAACTAAATTAATACAATAAGCAATTACCCTAGAGTGGTTCAATATTTACATATTCAGCAACTTAAAATCTTTGCACATTCGGTTTTCAGTGTCTGCAAAAGACCACTTTTGCCATTAAATTTAATCATATCAAAGTGCTCCTTTCTTTGGAAAAATGACAGGTGGGAATGATTTATAATCTGCTTTGGATAATTTCTGCTTTAGGAAACATATTTCAGCTTTAAACAATAGTGACAACAAATGGAACCACTTTTCTCTTTCAGAATGTTGTGTTAATTCTCATCAGCTTTGGCAAACAGTATGTGTGGTGTGGCAATTGTCTCCACCCTTTTGACAAGTAGTCATATATAATTCCGCATATGAATTAATGTAACCCTAATATTATCCAGCACTATTATTCCTGATGGCTAAACGGAAACTCCATGTTTAAAGACAATTCAAAAACAAGAACAAAATCCATGAAATACTTTTACTGATCTTGTATAAAGTGTTATCAAGTCATAGTCAATTTATGAACATATGAAGCTGCCTTATACTGAATCAGACCCTTGGTCCATCAAAGTCAGTGTTGTCTTCTCAGACTGGCAGCGGCTCTCCAGGGTCTCAAGCTGAGGCTTTTCACACCTAATTGCCTGGACCCTTTTTTGGAGATGCCAGGGATTGAACCTGGGACCTTCTGCTTCCCAAGCAGATGCTCTACCACTGAGCCACCATCCCTCCCCAAATTATGACAACACACGGTTTCAAGGCAGATGATTAAGCTGAACTGGTTTTGCTAATGCCTTCCTCTGCAATCCTTCTTGGTGGTGTCCCATCCAAGTACTGATTGCATTGCTTCTGAGAATTGACAAGAACAAGCTATACTATACCATTCTACAACCCCAATACCTTTTATTACAATGAACCAAATGACACAAAATACAGGGTGTGATTAGATGGGTAGGTTGTGGCACTAGCAGCTCATGTCTGGAAAAGACACTTGAGTTTGCACCACCCTGCTATGATCAGACAATGGGCACTCAGCTGGCATCAAAGCGGCATGGGCCCATGGTTGGCCATTCACATTCCTAGCATGCTGCAGCTATGGACCCACAAGGAATAGTGTTTTGCTTTTAAGTCCCACTGTACATTAGCATAAATGGATGAGTTCATGAGTGCTCCTTGGATTGGGGCTGAAGGGGGTAAAGGTGTGCTGGAAATGGAGTGATCATGCATTCCGATGGCACACCAGGAGTTTCAGACACCTGGAAACTTGCCATGGAAGAGCTTCCCTGGGAAGCAACTGGGAATTTCCCAGTGACTGTTTAATCCATTTTGGAGTGGATGAGCCATGGAAGTGTTTCCCCAGGAAATTCCCAGTGGCTATTTAATCCGTCTGGGAGTTGTCATAGCATGAGGTAAGAATGAGTGGGGCACAGGGGCCAGAGATTGCACCCATTTAATCTGGGGGGAGGCTATGTTGGACCAAATTGCTTGTGTGATTGCACTCACAGTTTCGTTGCAGGCTGAGAGCAAAAGGGAATATGCCTCTGACCATTAGTTACTGAGAAAGGAGAAATGTTGGATTTGTATCTCTCTGTGTGTGATTCCAGTGTGCTATACATTTTGAGGGGGCACTTTTGTAAAACAACTGGAGATTAAACTTCAATGTAGGAGATGTTCCAAGGGGAAAGAAAGAAGGAGAAAAAAGATGCATGTAGAGGTGTGTGTATGGAGGGGAGAGCCAGCTTGGTGTAGTGGTTAAGTGTTTGGATTCTTATCTGGGAGAACCAGGTTTGATTACCCACTCCTCCACTTGCAGCTGCTGGAATGGCCTTGGATCAGTCATAGCTCTGGCAGAGACTGTCCTTGAAAGGGCAGCTGCTGTGAGAGCCTTCTCAGCCCCACCCACCCCACAGGGTGTCTGTTGTGGCGGAGGAAGATAAAGGAGATTGTGAGCCACTCTGAGACTCTGAAATTTGGAGTGGAGGGTGGGATATAAATCCAATATCTTCTTCTTTAGAAGAGGATGTGGGACATTTCTTAAATCCAGTTCTGTAGTTCATCCCCTTCAGCAATAACATTCAGTGCACTGATACTCTGCAGGTTTCAGACCCTGACATTCATAATTACCATCAACTGAAAGAGTTACATTTTCTTCTTTATTCACCTAAGGTAGGCCTATGTGATGGATCACATTAGACATAGCAATCTTATCTTCCTCTATATGATAGTGTCTGCATGCTGAGCTACTGTATTTTTATTTATTTTTTGCCACCATTCCACCACTTTAGGGTCCCCAAGGTGGAGACTACATAAATTACCAGGGCCTGTTCCACATGTGGCAGCACTCAATCACCCACAAGAGTAACCATAGAAACAGTTTTCCTTATTCCTATCCTACAGCTTCTGTTTTTCTATCTTAAACCTGATATTTTTCTGCCACACACACAAAAAAATAACTTAATGATCAGAATATTTTGAGAAAAATATTTTTCTTCTTTGGTTTGGAAACATGACAGACACTGTGGTCTTCTAAATGCACATTTTTAAAGGAAACAATACAGAGAACAAGACTGGCACAATTTCAGACTGGCACATGTATTCAGACAAGTAAACTACACAAGGCCTCAACACGCCATGAGGTTCTACTGGAGCCAATCAATATGTGGTAGTTGTGCCACAAATCCAGACTCCTTCTTCCTGAGGGTTCAGATTTCCACAAAGCCAAATTGCTTCACATCTTTGAACACCAGAAGTCCTACCACTTGGGTTTGCTGTTTAAATGATTTTGATTAGGAGTGGGCAAAAAATAGGTATTTGGGGGGTTTGGGTATATTCCCAAATCCCAATATGGGTATTATATTCAGATATGGGAAACATCTGGGAAATCCATTCCCCCTCCCCCAGCTTCATTATACCCTATGGGTAAAATGGAGAATCAATCCAGGGATTGGGGCTTGGAGAAGCTGTTTTTTGAGGAAGAGGCACCAAGAGGCATAGCTGCTAGTGCCTCTCCACACCCCCCCCCCCAAAGTTTTAAAAAGATTGGACCATTGCTGGGAATCCGGCCCCTTCCCGCCTGTGCCGCCGCTCAGCTTTATAAGCCCAGCCGCGCCCAGAGTTGCACAGTTCCTCAGCCCACAGTTCTTTCGGCCCACCCTACCACCCTGCAATAGTACAGGCTTCTCCGGTCGCCGTGTTTTATGGGGCCAGGTAGGAATTTTTTCATCTCAACTGATTGGCTATGGTTGGGATGTGTTTCGCCTACCTTGTACTGTTTTGCTTTGAGGTTGGGATTTTTTATTTTGGTAACTTTAGTTGGCTGGAGTTTGTTTTAGGTATTTAGGTAACCGGTGTGCACCCTTGGTTTTCCCGGTTTCAAGGGAAGTAGCGGGATGGGACGGCAGCGGGGCTGTATGGCTCTCTGCTGTGATGCCTGCTATAGGGTTCTCTCCTCTGGCAGGCCGTTCCTGGGTGGGCGACATTGCCACTTGGGGGTATACCCAGCCTTCGCCGGCCTGGCAGTAGCCAGTACAAACTGGCTGCTGCCGGGGGCTGGGTGGCTCGCCCTATCCGGACAGAAAAGGGTCAAGTGTTTTCCTTGGCCTGTCCGGGAGTTTTAGGTTGCCCCATGCCGTTTTGTTCAATAAAGTTGCCCTGTTTGTTTACCCAATTTACCGTGTTGTCTCGTTCTTCCAACTGGGGGGGCAAAGGGGCATTAAAAGAGACTGTGGTCTCTTTAAATACCTTCTGAGTGCAGTTACCAAGTCTTCTGAGTTCACTCACTGAATTGCGCCACAGTAACATGGTTTGGAAAAGGCATTTAGAGAGAGCCTTTTTAAATGCCTTCTCCAAGCCATGCCCAAATAAAAGCTGATTTCTTGTTGTTGTTTGGGTAAACTGAATGCACACCCCTCATTTTGACCCATATTAATTGTGTGTGTGTTTATGTGGTCTGAATCTGACATGCCACATAGTACGTGTGGTCTGTTTCTGTGCCAAATTTAATTGTATTCTTGTTGTACATCTGTTACTGAACTGTAGCATTCAGTGAGATCAGTCCAAAGGATCTCCTTTTTTTGATATTGGCACAGCAGCCAATAGCAAGTTATAGAGTGGGTCCATGCGTATATTATTGTGTCCATTAATAACCATAGAGAGTTCTCAGCCTGGACAATCATGCCACTTGTGGACAGCAAATCTATCTTGAGGATATTCATTTAAAAAAACAACAACCCTGGCCCTTTTGGTCTAACATTCTATGGCAATAGCTTCCTGTTTGCATTGTTCCTTTATTTATTCATTTACTTACTTCATGTATAGACTGTCTTTCTCATTGAAATACATGGCAGATATACAATTAAAAACAATGCAATTATAACATTTTAATAATCATCAACAAACAATCAAACATATTGATACATCAAACAAACAATGGAACAAAGTTGGATTACAAAATATGAGAAAGATTGCAACAGTATGACCAAGGAGCACTGTACTCTCCTAAAAATGCTTATCTTTTACAAAGTCTATGAAGGAGAGCACAGATAAACATATTGATTAGGATAGCCACCAAGTCCTCATCTGAATCTTTTCAAACTAAGAGAAACATGTTACTATAATTAGTTGCTTTCATCACACAGAGATTCAGCCAGTGGAACTCCGAGGACTGAGTTAAACACCAATTTGTACAAATCAATAGAGATGAATTAAAGGCTAGGTACAAAAGCATAGCCCTAAAGCAAGTAAGAAAAGATGGCCCATGCCACAGGTTTTTATGGATAAAACTTAGTTTGGAGTTGGTTCAAAAGTTCATACTATCTGAAGAAACCTATAGATTTTCTCATCAATTGCTGATGTTGTTCTGTGCTTGCATTGATGACAGAAGCTCAGAGTTTATCACAACGTTAGTTCAACCCACAGAAATATAGGGTATACTTTTCAGAAATACCATGGGTTCTCTAGTTATTCTTTGAACTC
Organism: Heteronotia binoei; assembly: GCF_032191835.1. Lineage (NCBI taxonomy): Eukaryota > Metazoa > Chordata > Lepidosauria > Squamata > Gekkonidae > Heteronotia > Heteronotia binoei. The sequence continues at coordinate 69,129,198 of NC_083228.1, read as the reverse complement.
TAGCTCTATCAATATTGCCAATCATATATTGACTGCCATTTTGGCTCCCCAAACCAGTATTTCTCAGGGCTTATATACATCCATTTTCTAAAATGTAGAATCAGAGAAATCATTGTTGGACTGATAATTTGTGATGTATTTTTAATGCAAATAACATCAATTCCAAGACATCAAATGTTGAATTGACAATAGTGAAAAATATGTAAAGGATATATTTCACTAATATATTTTGTACCTATTGGAAGATTCATGATTATGAAATCTATTCCTGAATATAAATGCATTGCTTATTGGGATAGCAGTTTTTTATATGACATCTCTTTGTCTTTAGAATAATATAAACAGCGGTCCTTCCATTGCTGATTGTTCTTCAGGTGTATTTCAAAGGGAACATCTACAATCTTCACAAGTATGTGCCCTTTCTAATTGATGTTAATCTATTTTGAGCTTAAAGATCTGTGCCTAATACAGCCAGGAATATGGTCAGAGATGAAGGGGAAAACATCAGTCCAGGCTTTGTAAAATAGTTATTGCGGCAACCCAAATTATATTAAGGGTTTGGTATGGGAGTATTATTCAGTACACAGCACAGCATGGGAGATGCTTACAATGAAAATAATATACACAATACCTGTCGGCCTCCATAAATAATTGCTTTTGAACTCCACAGTTTTCATGACTTGCTGCATGTGAAGAAGGGGTTCATATCTCAGCAAGATAGTTTATGTACAGTCTGAAATTTAAACACAAAGGATTTTATTGATGAACTGTAACCTCTGATGTTTATGTATGATGAAGATTTATGCCCTAGAGAGAGAAAAAAGTATGGCAGATGCAATTTTTTGACATCTGACTAAGTAAAAGATAAAGAAAAATCCACAAAAGGAAGCAGATACAAATATTTAAAAATGAATTTGAAAACACCATGTTTTAATGCTTTCTGTTCCTTGTCTATTCAGAAGTGCTAATGTAACCCCTAGCCCAGTAGAGGGAGTTAAAGAGTTGGGGTATTCCTTATAAAGGAAAAAAAGTTGCAATTTTCCCTTAGGAACTGAAGGGCCTGAAGCTGCAATGAGAAGCATTCTCACCACAGAAGCACTGCTTTCTATGAATATTCTGTATTAATATTTTAGGTATGAGGATTTCCTCTACTAATTACTGGAAGGGAGGATTGTGTTTATATTAATTGGATGTTGGTCTGTATTTTTATTATTATTGGGACTATTTGAAATAGATGTTATATGTGAATTAGGCTTGCCAATCCCCCGGGTCCGAGGGGGGGAGAGATCCCCTAGTTTTGCAGGCTCCTCACTGCCACCAGCCAGCTGGCCAGTGAGGGAAGCCCCACCCCAACAGCCATGATGTGCCTTTAGATCTCAGACAGGTTCAGAAACTTGCAACTGTTTCTGTTTTGAAAGGGGTGTGTACTTTTAAATCTCAGCAAGACTGAAGCTGGGGGGCGGAGGACACATGCGTGTGAGAGAGAGAGGAAGTCAGACATCCCAGTCTCTCTGTTTGTTTTGCATTCCTTTCTGAAGCTGTTTGGGTAGTAAAAGAGATTGTCAAATAAATGACCTTAAGAACATAAGAGAAGCCATGTTGGATCAGGCCAGTGGCCCATCCAGTCCAACACTTTGTGTCACACAGTGGCCAAAAAACCCAAGTGCCATCAAGAGGGGCTAGAAGGCCTTCCACTGTGCCCCCCACCCCAAGCACAAGAATACAGAGTATCACTGCCCCAGACAGAGAGTTCCAACAATAAGCTGTGACTAATAGCCACTGATGGACCTCTGCTCCATATGCTTATCCATTCCATCATACTGTTTGTAAGTAAGTGTTTGTTTTTACTTTGGACTCTAATTCTGTAAAGAGTAACACCTTTGGTTTGTAAGTGTTTTTGGATGCATATCCAGGACATTGTAAGTGGTTAGGTAGTAACAGCTCTATATAGCATTCACATGTTAACTGTGTTCACCTGGGAGCTGTCTAGTTAACTGACAGTTAGCCATTTAACTTTGATAGTTCAAGATCTAGATCAACTGGGCTAAAATCAATAAAATGAATTTTAACAGCCACCTCTCAGCCACCTCATCTCCAGGCTAAACATCCTCAGCTCCTTCAACCTTTCCTCATAGGACTTGGTCTCCAGTCCCCTCACCATCTTTGTCCCCCTCCTCTGGACCCGTTCCAGCTTGTCTATATCCTTCTTAAAATGTGGTGCCCAAAACTGAACACTATACTCCAGGTGAGGTCTTACCAGAGCAGAGTAAAGTGATACCTTCACATCACGTGATCTGGACACTATACTTCTGTTGATACAGCCCAAAATTGCATTTGCCTTTTTAGCCACCGCATCACACTGTTGACTCATGTTCAGCGTATGATTCACCAAGACCCCTAGATCCTTTTCGCACATACCACTGCTAAGACAAGTCTCCCCCATACTATAACCATGCATTGGATTTTTCCTACCTAAATGCAGAACTTTACATTTAAAATTCATTTTATTGATTTTAGCCCAGTTTTCCAGTCTGTCAAGATCATCCTGTATCCTGTTTCTGTCTTCTTCTGTGTTTGCAACCCCTCCCAATTTGGTATCATCTGCAAATTTAATAAACATTCCCTCTATTCCTTCATCCAAATCATTGATAAAGATATTGAACAAAACAGGTCCCAGGACAGATCCTTGAGGCACTCCACTTGTCACTCCTCTCCAAGAGGATGAGGAACCATTCACAAGCACTCTTTGGGTGCGATCTGTCAACCAGTTACAGATCCACCTAATGGTAACAGGATCCAAACAACATTTTAGATATAATACTGCTTTCTACTGAAGTCAATGTGTGGGAGCCCAGATGAGCATGCACAAATCTCTGAAGAAATTAGAATTTTGCACACCCCAAAATCTTAGGGTTGCCCACCAAACCCTAGCTTTGTCTCCCATTTGTGAAGTCTGCTTCATTAGACATAATTTACCTAATCTGAATTAATCAAATTTGAATACTGGGATTTTTGTAAATTAAGAATCTGTGCTCCTTTTTCACTTGAGCAACATGCAAGGAAAAATCCCATTAAAATGAATGAGAACTGGGGCAAGGGTTAGGCAATGTATCTTCTATCACTGCATGGTTATCTCCAGAGATCAACATTTGTTCTGAATGAATTTAACTTTCCCATTGTTGTAGCATCTTATAAGTATGTGTATGTGAGGGGGAATGTCATGTTGAGAGAATATTTGTTTCTTATACAGCTTTTGCAGTACTAGGCTAATGAGTTAATGTACTTATTTATTGTAACAATAAACACAGCTGTAAACGGACCATAAAAATAATAAATGATTTGCATATTTCTATACCCAATGCGTCAGCTCTAATTGGAAAATAAATTAAATTATCCATCTGCCCGCTATCATCCACTCTATTTTTCTTCCTATCCACAGTATTTAAATACAGTCAGCATTATTTATACTAATTACCAACTAACAAAAAAAAAACAACCAGAAACCTCCAAGAAGAAATTGATTGGCCTTGTAAAATAATGTATTCCCTCCCTCAGCCCATAACAGTCACTTCTGTGCATTCTAATGAACATGATGGACTTTCTTTCCTTATTAATTGTGTCCACTTCATCATGCATATACTAATGAGCTCTCTTTATTACAGTGCAATCCTAAGCAATGTCACTCTCTTTTAAAGCCATTTAAGTCAATAGACTTAGACTGGTGTAACTTTGTTTAAGGACTGCACAGTTTTTGTTTTGTAGGCAGGGCTTCCAATGATGTATCACATAAAACATTAAAACTCATTTCCTGTATCAACAGGTTCCATCATATAAATACTGAATGTTGTGGAATCTTATTGAATAATACCAAACATGTAAGTACTTTAAAAAGACTCCAATCTTGACTTCAAAGAACTATATGTTATAGGTATAACACAGAGGACAAGAACTGCACAGCTTCCGACCTCCAACCCACCCACCCCCCCCCCCCCCGCACACACAGAAAAAATGGCCACAGAGGTCAGCAGTTGCATGGCTTGCATCCTCCAAGCTTCCCCCGTCAGCTTCCTGCAGTGTCTGGGAGCTGCTCCAGGCTTGGAGAGCCTCCTAGTTACGAGCACCACAATGGCCAGGCGCAGGGAGGCTCCTGAATGACAACACTACCATGGTCAAGCCTAGAAAGCAACACAGATGCCTGCCCAGAGAGCCTCCCAGATGCCAGCACCACCAACAGATTCAAAGAGAAAGGAAAATGCATTGTCTGCACATGCACGCACACATCACTTTTTATTGGGAGGGGGAAAAATCAGATATTCACTGACTTCATTTATACCACACCTTTCTCCACAATAGAGACTTAAAGTAGCTTACATTGTCCTTGTCTCCTCCATTTTATTGTTGCAAGAACCCTATAAGGTAGGTTAGAAGACTGTGTGACTTGACATTCACACAGGACAAATGGGAACTGGACCTGGGTAGGGAACTTTCACATACTAAATGGCACTAGGTTTGGAACTTGGGTGCTTGTTTCTCAAAATTTTTAAAATATTCAGCTCCAAGGTTTTAAGATACAGACTAAGTGGCACTATACTCCCTCCAGGTTACATGAGATAAATAAGAGCATTAACCCATTATGTTGGAAAGGATGTGGCCAAGTTGGTACATTCCAACACTTCTGGTGGCTGTCCCATCATCCAGATATTCTGGGAAGAGGGATAAAGTTGACTGGACAGATGGGGGAGGTGAACCACAGTTCTAAAGTTGGTGCTTCCTTGGCTTTCTATTTGGAAGCAATATCGAACCAAACCTTGCCACCACCAGTAGTGATGTGTGCATAATTGCCCCTGAGCACACAATCAACATAAATCATCACTTGTGTATTTCTGCACCCAACGCTCTGTCAAAATTAGGAGCTCCTGGGAGAGTTGTTTTTGAGCAACAATCCCACCCCCCAACCCCTCCTGTTTCTTGGGGTTGGAAAGCCATAGAAATAATCATTAGTTAGAAGAACCAGCCCTAAACCAGACAGTTTGGCACCCTAGGCAAGGCTAACTTCTGGTGCCCCCCCCCGATAACATCACATGGGGGGCACCCAATTTGTCACTCCTAGAAGACCGGCACCCTAGGCAACCACCCTGCTAGTTAGGCTCCCATATCAGCAGGGTGCCTGGGGAGGCTAGCAATCCTACTCCCCATCCCACTTTCCCTCATGCAAATTGTGTTAGCAGAAAAAAGGATTGTTGTTTGAGAGCATCCCATGATTGACACAGCATTAAATATACTGAAGTCAATGGGCCTATTCTTGTGTAAATCTGCATGATGCTTAAACTTCCCATACCATGTATTCCAAGGAAGAGCGGCAATGTGAAGGAGACTGAAAGGGGCCACAGTACTTGGCAGAGGGATTGCAGAGCTGTCAAAATGGAGCCAGAGATTCAGATACACATTTATGTGCATGCATGAAAGACAAACAAAAAAAGGATGCCCCCAGACTGTCCACTCATGATTACTGTGCAGCAACAATCTGAATGATCAACCATGAAGCAAGTGCACGGTGAGGTGGATTAAGGGTGGACAAACATCTCTGGAACAACTAACACCAGTTAAAACAGAGACGTGGTCAGATTGTGTCAAGCCTGTCATCTGACTGCAGCCTTAGAAAAGGGGACAGTTCATAAGATAGATCATCTAGACCAGGGGTGGAATTCTAGCAGGAGCTCCTTTGCATATTAGGCCACTCCCTCTACTAATGCAGCCAATTCTCCAAGAGCTTACAAGGCTCTTTTTTCTAAGCTCTTGGAGGATTGGCTACATCTGGGGTGTGTGGCCTAATATGCAAAGGAGCTCCTGCTGGAATTCCACCCCTTATCTAGATATCCATTTCAGGGTGGGATTGGGGGAGCAGAGGGGGGTGCTTGCCCTGGGCACCAACAGAGGGGGGATGCCAAATTGGGCATGGAGTCCATCGTATTCTATGGGACCATAAAATAGAATGGCTCATAAGGGGGTGTCATTTTTTAATTTTGCCCTCCCTCAAAAAATATGTAGATCTGGCCAGGACTCTTGTTTGGGTACTCACTGTGTAGCTAGAAATATCAAGTTAGGACCCAGAAAAACCTGTCATTCAGGCTTGTCTGGATATGGGGAGAATCCACAGAGGCACAAAACAAAACCTTGATGGGGTGAGGGGAATGTTATTGTACTTAATTCCTGTTGTGATTCTCTGATTTGATTAAAGATGGAGTCTGCCTACATCAGGGCCTCAGAACTTCCTTCTCATCCAGCTGATCGCATAACACTGATACAAAATCATGTCAATGCCTTCTTCTAAAGATAGAGTGAATGATGTACACAGATAGGTTATAGTTTAACGCAGTGGTGAAAAAATGAATAAGCAGAAATTAATATGATTAATACTATTTAAGATCTTCATTTTGATCTCTTCTACTTTTGCCATTCTGCACATAAGGAGTATCTCAGCATTATGGATTTTCAACTACAGTTCCAAAACCAAAATACACTGAAACAAAATTCCACATATTACTTATGATTGATTAATTAGCATGGGCTGCAGTTTGGGGGAAAAGAAAGAGAGAAATGTAGCATATGGCTGATCTGGAGGGACAATTTGACTTCCTTTGATTATAGTACTGACACATCTGCTCAAATCCTCATTTTCCACAGATAATTATGGATTTCAAGAAAATATGTTAATTTGGGGAACAAAACCCCACAATTGGATAAGAAAGCCACCCTCAAATGTTGCAATTCTTCACAAAGCAGCCATAGTATTAGCTTTGTTCCATGGCATCTTTATGCACACTGAGCAATTTTAGACCCTTGCCAGATAGTATTCCCGTCAGGGTTAAAAGAACACCTGGCCTCATTTGCTGATCTCCTGCTGGTATGCATCACATTCATGTCTATCATTCTATTTTCAGATCCAGAGTTTGGTGGACAAGACATACATAATCTCTTTTTTTTTCTTCCCTCCTAACCACATCTTGCTTGTCACAGAAGAGTCTACCAGTTAAATCATTTTGAGATTGTATTGTTACATGCTTGTCACTAGCCTGCCAGTGAGAAGTTCCAGGGTTTGCACAACTGCATTTTGTTTGTTTTTTGTTTTTTAATGAAAGAGCACCAGAAACTTCTGATATGCTTGTAATAGCTGCTTATTTAACAAATATGAAAATGGATTATAAAGGCAGCCAAACAGGCCATTTTAGAAGACAATAGATCCACTACCAGCTGTTCTAATCTGGATCTGATCTTTGTGTCAGGGATTACGGTGGACCGTATCACCACGGATGCGGTGCCATGTTCAGACCACTTTGCCTTGAAGGCCAGTTATGCAGTTCTGGTCTGTGGAGCCTAATAGACTTTCCAAGGCCATTGACGTGGTTGCCCCCCAGTGCCCACTTCACCCTCACGATCACTCAGTCCATTACTCCATGGAGCTGAGAGAAATGAAGTGAGAACTAAGACGGATAGAGAGAGTGTGGCAAAGAGTTCGTGACAAGGCTTTGAGAGCATGTTATAGGTCCTTTGTTCAGACCTATGAGATGGCCATGAAGGCTGCTAAGAAGGAGTTCTATGCGGCCTCCATTGCATCTGCAAAATTGCATCCAGCTCAGTTATTTAGATTAATTCAGTCTTTGACTTCTTTGCCTCAAGACACCTCAAATGTTAGTGAATTGGCTATAGGCTGTGAGGCTTTTGCGAACTATTTTGCAGATAAAATCTCATTGCTCCACCACAACTTCCCAGTGACATTTGATATAATATGTGAACTGGAGGTTCCTTGTCCTTCCGTGGGTCCGGTCTTGGACTACTATCATGGTTTCTGTTAATTCTGTAATTTTGATATTATATAGTCTGGATGTGGTTTGTTTATTGTTTCTGTAAGGTTCTAAGCCACCCAGAGCCTGCTTGCAGGATAGGGTGGGGTATAAATTTAAAAAATTAAATTAAATTCTAAGGTAAGCTTAGAAAAATCTTTTAAAAATAAATTACTTGTATCAAGTCCCAAGAGAGAAAATATTTACCTTCAGATACTGTGCTTTCTCCCTCTTATATTTCAACGGCAAAATTGCTGTTTCTCTCACACAATGTCCCATCCATTCATTTCAGGCTCCATCCCTACAGGTGATTTGCTTGTTCAGGGGACCATCTGGCCACTACAGGAACATATGTGCATTTAGATTTTCTAAACTTTGCTACCACATTTATAATAAAACTGAACAATTTATAAAATATAAGATATAGATTATTTTATTAAACCACCAACTCATTATCAAAATCATAAAACCAACAAAACATTTTATAATTTACAAAACTAATCTATCAGATCAAATCCAGCAGATTAAAATCTATGATTGAAATCCTCCAGAAAAGGATGGATTTACCTGCCTTCAGTAAGGGATGGAAAAGAACAGTGGCAGCACAATATATAGAATACAAAAAATCAATACCCCAGTGGCGCAGGAGCAGCGGAACGCAATCAGCCGGAGTTTGCGTGAAGGCAAGATTTTTTCCTTCAGAAGTCAACAAGCAACGGAGGGACTCCTGTGGAACTTTATTATTGAGTCTTAGTACTCTGTTTGGAAGATTAAGAGACTGTGTGGGGTCCTCCCTGTAATACTGTATTTGAGACTCTTGTTTGTCTTTAATTTCTACTGTATGAATGCATGCCCATTTTTGTAGGCTGTTCATTATATGATATAATATAATTTTCTTAATTTTGTATATACTAGTCAAGAGTGTGTGTTTTTGCACAATATTTTTGATATTTTTGTATTCAGTAAGGGATGGAGCTGCATAACATAGGGATTAATTATGGGTCTGGATGTGACTACAGAATAGGCCCTTCTACCGGTGGATACCACTTGGGCATCTGTCAATGACAGTATTCATAGCAGTGTCTCCTTGGAAATTTTTAAAGAATGGGATAATGTATATGGGAGCAGACATTTCCTAAGGTATGTTGGTCTACTTACAGTTTTAAACCCGTTTAAATTAAACTCAGAAACAAAAAGACCCATTAAGTTGTATATAAATTGTATGCACTTCTTGCCCATAGCTATCACTTCTAGGCTGCATTACTGTAACTTGCTCTATGGGGCTGCCCTTGAACTTGACCCAGAAACTGCAGCTAGTGTAGAATGTGGCAGCACACTTGCTGATGGTGACATCTTTGCGGGCACACATTCAACCAGTGCTCTGTGAGCTGAACTGGCCAGCAATTGAGTACTGGATCCATTTCAAAGTCATGGTATTGGCTTTTAAAGCCTTATGCAACCTTGTACCAGCGTACCTACAGGTAGGGGTAATTTTGTAGAAAAAGAGGTGCTGGAGCTCATTAGCAGAACTCATTTGTATACTTCATTTGCATATGCCACACACCCCTGACATCACTAGAAAGTGCACTAAATTATATCAGCTTAGCATTTACCTTAGTGTTGCTTGAATTATAATTGTCATAAGAAAGCCTTACTTCCATCATACTTTTAAAATTACTTTCTCCTATGTGGCCACAGTGGCATGATGAAGATTTCCATCCATCTGCTTTATATGTTTTGGTTATTTTTGCATTTTTGTCAGGAAAAATATTAGAAAGTTTGTCAAATCTTCAGCAGAATTCTCACAGAAAGTTTGAACAATGGAACCCAGAAGCAAGTATTTGGGGGGGGGGGGGTCAGAAAGAAGGAGCACAATAAAATTTAGATGTTCTGAGGCTCCACTCCTGTGAGCTCCTGCCCAAAATTAGGCCTGCCTACAGAACTGATTCTCCCCGTATGTGCCCCAGAAAGTTTTACACTCTGCTGATCAACACCTATTGGTAGTCCCTGGCCCAAAAGGCATCCACTTAGTCTCAACCAGGGCTTTTTTTGAGCAGGAATGCAGTTGCAGCTGGCTTGGGGGTGTGGCTAATATGCAAATGAGTTCCTGCTGGGCTTTTTCTACAAAAAAGCCCTGGTCTCAACCAGGGCCAGGGATTTTTCTGCCCTTGTCTCAGCCTGGTGAAACACGCTCCCATGTGAGATCAGGGCTCTGCAGTACCTGTTACAGTTTTACAGGGCCTTTAATATGGAGTTGTTCTGGGACATCCGGGGGTTGGAAAATGGAGAGCTGAACTGCTTCTCACAAGGGGAGCAGCCTGAGACCTCTGTTCAGGGTAGAAAAGGCAAATTAATGCCTACTGCCTACTTTTCTCAGTCAGAGAATAGTCCAAGACATGCTCGGGAAACTCTGAGGAGATTTACTTTGGCTGAAAAGAAGTTCCTAAGGGGGCTTCTTTGAAGCTTTGAAGGATCTCCGGTAACGGGTTGCATTCCAGCATCTACAGAGGATCTTCAGAGTCATTCAATTGACTTAAACTCTTCAGAATCCAAAACTTATTTGTTTTATTTAACGTCTGAATCGAAACAAGGACGGTGCCTATCTGGATAACTACAGTAGAAGGTACAGATTGCTATCTATCATTCTGGGACTAAAATAAGAATTATATGAGAAAAAATATAAGGTGGCAAGTGGAGTATATTATGTTTATTTAAAGAAGAAAAGGAGGGGTGAAGTTGAGAACTTTAAATGTTAAAGGACAGTGCTAGAAATGGAAAAAAACAATGTTTTGAATACTTGCGGTTTTGGAGGAGAAATACTATCTTCACAGAGTTGTTGATGAAGCAGATGCCACAGGAAATGATGTTATAAAATATCACGAGACTTCCTAACTGTAGAGAACAGGATTGGGCAGCAAGCAAAGCAGGAAGTAACCATCGAAAGAAGAGAAAAATGGAGTCAGCCAGCCTACTCTAGAACTGAAAAATCATAGAAAAACATTGGTGGCCATTAGAAGAAGGTCAAAGTTTAAGAATTAATTAAAAACATTTGGGACATTAATTAAAAATTTGTGGAGCCAGCAAAACTGGTCATTGCAAGGTGGACATTATTGATTAATATTAATGAAAATAATTTTAGTAGCCCCTAGAAGAAAGTAGAATTTTTTTTAAAAAGGGAGCAGAAAAACCGCAGGCGCCATCTTGGACAAAATAAAAACTTTTAAAATTAATATTTCAAGGTAGGAAGCTCCAGGATTGGCAATTTTGGGCTTATTGAAGAGAACAGCTTTGAAGAAAGAAATTGAGGATCTTAGAAATGAGACTGTGGCAACATCAAAGAAAATGCAAGAAGAAGGGAAAATGAAAGAACAAGATTCACCTTGAAAAAAGTACAAGAAAAAGTAGTTATACATGACTGCAAACTGATGGAGAACCAGATACGCCTGAGAGGAGTACCTGAAGAAGAACAAAATGACTTAAAGGAATATATAACAAATATTATTGCTGAATTTTTGGAAGAAGATCCAGAGGTTTCTAGAACTGTATATGACTATGCATATAGAGTTAATTCATTTTATGCCAAAAAGAACAAACTACCAAGAGATATGGTAATAAGATTCACGACACGGGATATCCTGGGAAGGATCATCAGCAAAAATTTTGAAAAGACATTAATAGTTGGTGACAGCAGAGTGAAAATTATGAGAGAACTGCCAAGACAAGTTATAACTGATAGAAGAACCTATAAAAAATTAACAGAGAAACTGAGAGAAAATGAAATAAGATATAGATGCATACTACCAGAAGGTGTGAGCTTCAAACTTCAAGGGAGGAAAATTACAATTACAAATATACGAGAATTTCACAGATTCCTGGAAGAACATAAAGAATTTGGAGATACAGCATAATATAAAGAACAATGATGGATTACAAATTATTATCTTGGAATGTTAATGGTCTAAATTCACCACAAAAAAGAAAGTCAACGTTTCATTGGATTAAAAAGCAAAACTGTAATATTATATGCTTGCAAGAAGTACACATCAAACAAAAGGATTACAAATTTTTATGGAATGAACAATTGGGACTAGAATTCTATTCATTGGCTAACCAGAAAAAGAGAGCTGTGCTTTTTATATATTAAACAAGAATTAGAGACAAAAGTAATTTTTAAGGATAATGATGGGAGATACTTAGCGGTGGAAATAATATTGAATGCTAAAAAAACATTATTACTGGGACTGTATGCTCTATATGGGGCAAAGGACTCTTTTTTAAAAGAAATCACACAACAACTAAATCAAGTGACATATGAACAAATCTTGATAATGGAAGATTTTAATGGAACAATAAAGAATGTACTGGACAAGTCTGGGAAAAAAAGAATAATAAAGAAGAAAAACTACCAAAGTCATTCTTTGAGCTAGTTAAACAAGAAAACTTGGAAGACATATGGAGAAAGTTCAATCCTGAAGTGCGAGATTATACTTTTTACTCAGCAAGACATAGTACTTTTTCAAGAATTGATATGTTGTGGAGTACAAAAAATCTGGGACTTATTACAAAAAAAAAATAGAGATTCTTCCTAAAGTAAGAGCAGATCATAACCCATTAATGTGGACAACTAAGTTGACCAAAAAGACAAGGAGATGGAGGTTAAATGAGGACTTACTGCAGAATAAAGATATAGTGACGTCTCTAGAAAAAGAAACTAAAGTTTTCTTCCAAATAAATGAAAATGAAGACATTAAATTTCAAACGGTATGGGACACATATAAAGCAGTGATGAGAGGAGTTTTGACTACATTGAATAGTAAAGACAGAAGGGCTAAAGAAAAACAAATATTAGACATTCAAAATGATATATAAAAAAGGGAGGGCAGCTGAGAAAGAGACCTGGGAAAAAGAAAATTATGAGAAAGATTATAATATTACAAACACAATTGAGACACTTATTAAATAAAGAATTGGAATGGAACTTGAAAAGGATGCAACAGAAATCTTTTGAAGGAGCAAATAAACCTGGAAAATATTTGGCTTGGCAAATGAAAAAAAAGAGAGAAAGTAAAATCATGAATAAAATAATAGTAGGGAAGAAAGAGATTGTGGATCAAGAAGGCATAAAAAGAGAATTCTTTAAATATTATGCCAAATTGTTTAAAGGATTTAAAGTAAACAAAGAAAAGATGGAAAAAATATCTACAAAGGCTAAAAATAACTCCCCTAACAGAGAATATGGAAAAAGTCTTGAATGAACCAATAGAAAAAATAGAAATTGAAGCAGCAATCAATTCAACAAAGTTGGGAAAAGCTCCTGGCCCAGATGGATATATGGCAAAATTTTATAAAGTCTTCAAGGAAGTGCTGATACCGAAACTTCAAAAACTGATGAATACTATAAGAATGGAGGGAACAATACCAAATACATGGAGGGAAGCAGTCATTTCACTGATTCCAAAAGAAGATAGAGATGTCACGAATATTAAAAATTATAGACCAATTTCATTATTAAATAATGATTACAAAATATATACAAGAATAATAGCAGAACGACTTAAGAAATATCTTGTGAACTTTATTAAAGAAGAACAAGCAGGATTTCTTCCCAGGAGACAAATTAGAGACAATGTCAAAACTGTTGTAAATATTGTAAAATATTATGAGAGACATCCAGAAAAAGAAGTTGCATTGTTCTTTACGGATGCAGAGAAAGCCTTTGATAACTTGAACTGGGACTTTATGTTTGCGGTAATGGAAAAATTGAGATTGGGGGGGGGGAGTTTTATAAAAATGGTGAAAGCAGTGTACACTGAACAGTGTGCAAGACTTTATATAAATGCGGATTTAACAGAGACTATGATAATTAGCAAAGGTACAAGACAAAGTTGCCCCCTATCTACATTATTGTTTATAATGACTGGAAATTTTGCTGATGCAAATTCAGGAAGACAAACAAATAGAAGGACTGAAGTACTTATAAATACAGAGCATTTGCAGATGATGTAATGTTTATAAATGAAAATCCTATACAAGTAACACCATTGTTATTATGCAAGATACAAGAATATTGAGAACTGGTGGAATTTTACATTAATAAAGAAAAACCGAAAATTTTATGTAAAAATATGCAAGTGAACAAACAAAATGAACTACAAAGACTAACAGAGTGTGAAGTTACTTCTAAAGTAAAATATATGGGTGTGGACATTACAATGAAAAATATTGATCTCTACAAAAATAATTATGAAAAGCTATGGCACAAAATAGAGGAAGATATGCTAAAATGGAATAAGCTCAATTTGTCATTGTTGGGTAGAATAGCTGCAATCAAAATGAATGTATTACCAAGAATTGTGTATTTATTTCAAACAATTCCGATAATGAAGGACAATGAACAATTTAGAAAGTGGCAAAGGAAGATTTCAGAGTTTGTATGGGCTGGGAAGAAACCAAGAATCAAAATGAAAATTTTAACAGATGCAAAAGAAAGAGATGGATTCCAACTACCAGATTTAAAGCTATACCATGATGCGGTATGTTTGGTGTGGATAAAAGAATGGGTGACGTTATTAAATAGAAAACTTTTAGTATTGGAAGGCCATGAAAATTTATTTGGTTGGTATGCATATATCTACTATGGAAAAAATAAAATGGATGGCTTTTTCTCTCATCACTATATAAGAAGAAATCTGTTAAATGCATGGAGATGAGAGGAAGCTGTTATGGATTGTGCCAACAGAAGTAATAAAAATATTTGTAGAGATGGGTGAAGAAAAGTGGCTACCATGTAGCCAATTGTTAAAAATACAAGGTGGTAAAATAGAATTAAAAATGTCCAAAGAGCTAAATAATAAATTTGACTGGTTTCAAATGCAACAAATTAAGAGCTTAGTGGGAAATGATGTTAAAAAAGAAGGAATAAGAAAAGATCAAACTGAGCTGGAAAAAGTTCTACTGGGAGATAATGATAAACTGATTTCAAAAGTATATATGTTATTATTGAAATGGTCTACTGAAGATGAAGTAGTAAAATCTCAAATAATAAAGTGGGCAATTAATGTAAATAAAGAAATACAGATGGAATCGTGGGAATACTTATGGAAGAACTCTATGAAGATTTCGACTTGTTACAATATTAAAGAAAATTGTTTTAAAATGTTATACAGATGGTATCTGACTCCAAAAAATGGCAAAAATGAATAACAAGATGTCAGATAAGGGTTGGAAATGTAAAAAGCATGAGGGTTCTTTCTACCATATGTGGTGGACTTGTGAAAAAGCAAAACAATTTTGGCAGATGATTCAACAAGAGATTATAAAAATATTAGGATATGACTTTAAGAGACTTCCAGAGACTTTTTTATTGAGATTACAAATGGAAAAGTTTCCAAAGGAAGATAGAACTTTAATTTGTTACTTACTTTCAGCTGCAAGGACATTGTATGCACACTTATGGAAGCAAGATAAAATACCAAAAAAATGGGATTGGGTTGTTAAAGTTATGTCATGGAGTGAAATGGATAAACTTACAAGAATCTTAAAAGACTATGATTTGGATAGCTTTAAAATGGACTTGGGAAAATACAGAAGATATATAGAAAAAGAATGGAAAACAAAAGGACATTGGGCAATTTTTGATAACAATTGAGTGTTAAAAATATTAAAATGAAGAACAAAGGTGTACTATAACAGTGAATATAGGGTTATGTATTAGTAATATTAGAAATATGTATTTTCTTGAATAATAACAATTTTATATTTCTTTTCTATTTTTACGTTATAAGATTCTTAAGAGATAAGGTTATTTTCTTTTTATAAGTATTTTAATCAAATGACACCAGCAGGAGTCAAGATATAGGGGGGAAATAAGGGTGGAAATAGAGATAGATATGAGTTTATTAATGAGATAGATAATGAGTTTATTAATGTTTTATTGAATTTGAATATCATATGTTGCTAAAATAAAAGTGTTTTACCAAAAAAAAATGGAATTGTTCTGCCAGGTCTTTGGCTGAGGTGGCAGACATCCAATCCATCTCAGCTTCTCCTGCCCACAGAAATATATAATCAGACTAAACATCCTGCAGGAGCCATTAAGGACTGCCCTGAGGTTTTGTTTTTTGCTGCCATCTTGCTTGATTATTTAACTGGGCTTTATTATATGTCATTGTTATTTATTAGATCCTGATTGCTGTGATCTACCCTGAGCCCATTTTGGGATAGGGCAGGATAAAAACCTAATAAAATCAAAAAATAAAATCAAAAGACAAAAAAATGCTATTTTGTACCAAAATGCTATTTTGTACCAAAACCTAGACTCCATCCAGAATCACTTCAAGAATAAAACAATGAGATATAATCCAACAACATCAAACTATCACTTCCATCATTCCCATCAAACTATCATTTCCATTAAACTTTTTAACGTCCTCAGTATTTTAAGTATCAAAAGTGTTTTCTTACCTGATTAATCCCCAGCCATAAACTAAGAGAGACAGAGAGGGCTGTAAAATTTGTACATTTTGTACTGTGTGAATTGGGCTAGGCATGTATTTCTGCAATTGCTGATGACACTTCAAGTTCTTTGTACAACTGGGTAGTAAAGCATTATTCGTACTGCAGATTAAGCAGTGGCATATGAGAACACTTCCCAGCAGCCACAATGTAGGATTCAAATGGCCCTATATCCACCACAGAACACATCTTGACATTAACTGAAGCTTGACTTGTTTTGCTTATCCTTCAGAAAAAATAACATAAGTATTCAAATATTGTAAATAGTGCCAGACATCCTAATGTACACACTTGCAACCACTTCAGAAAAGCAGCCATCCTTTAAAGAATTAACTCAATGCAAATAGGGAGTGCAGGAAATTAAGAATAGTATATGCAATTAAAATCTCAAAAACCACACTCAGAAAACTAGAAGCAAACCAAAATGGAAAGTAGCCAAGACATCAACTTTAACCTCACTAGCTAATATCCTGAGACTTTTAGTGATGACCCAAGGTCAGCACTCCAATTTAAAAGTGTGACTGAATTATGGTAATCCGCAGCAATGGGGGAGTTTCCCAGGTTGTAGTTTTAAGCAGAAATGACACTGTATATTTGACACCACATATCCACTCTGTATCATGGATAAGAAGGAACAGTATCTGGTTTTATTTGTTGTACCTTGGGTTTTATCTAGGGTTAATGTATGGAAATTGGCAGCCAAAACTTTTTATGGCTTGGACATAAATAACATCCCATTAAGCCTCCTACTTGCAACTACAAACATCCCATTAAGCTACCCTGAGCCTGTTTTGGTGGGGAGGGTGGGGTATTGAATGAATGAACGAACAAACATTTTTTCCCTCCAGGCAGTTGGCAACCCTACTATTGCTATAATCACTGGAATGTCCAGAAGAATACAAGCATTAAGATTATAAATTGAGTGCTTATTGAAAATAAAGGAATGAGGCATAAGCCTACAAAGATTGCAGAGATGTAGAAATCTCAACGAAAAGGAAGGAATGGTTCAGAGGACTAAAAGATGTTTAGAGTAATTTGAAAAGAAAGAAGATAAACATAACTAGAGTAGCCACTGACAGAAGAATATGGGACATTTTCTCTATCAATCTCACTTGCACACCCAAAAATAATCGTATTAAACCCAAGCTATAATTTAAAGTGAAAGAGCCCCATGGCACAGAGTGGTAAAGCTGCAGTACTGCAGTCGGAGCCCTCTGCACATGACCTGAGTTTGATCCCAGCAGAAGCTGGTTCAGGTAGCCAGCTCCAGGTTGACTCAGCCTTCCGTCCTTCTGAGGTCGGTAAAATGCATACCCAGCTTGCTGGGGGGAAAGTGTAGATGACTGGGGAAGGCAATGGCAAACCACCCCATAAAAAGTCTGCCATGAAAACGTTGTGAAAGCAACGTCACCCCAGAGTTGAAAATGACTGGTGCTTGCACAGGGGACTACCTCTACCTTTACCTATAATTTAAAGTGAGCATTGCAATTAAATTTGCACATTTTGAACTGCATTTTTTAAAATTAAATTTAATGAAAAACTACAACCACCATAAGAGAAACATAAAACGAATGTGCTCTCACCATTGAAAGAATTACTAGCATTTATATTTCTGTATCCCTTTGGTGATTAAAGAGAGCCTCCTTGGAGGGGGGGTATAAAATAAGGATATTTTTGCAAACAGATCAGCAGCCACAAATGTTGCCACAATCCGCTTAGATTAGCACTTCAACTATATTTTTTAAAGCCCAATGTTTATTTGTGACTGATTTATATGATCTATGACTGCTTTGACCATTTATTTAAATAACTGCCTGCTGAGTAGAGCAGCAGTACAGTAAGGGTTGGGCTGAGGGAGAAAGTGTAAGCAGGAAAAGCTGACTGAGCTGTACTGCACTGTTAGGAAGGAAGACAAGGAAGCAACCCACTGAACAGCCGAAATAAATTGATTGATTAAAAGGCAACCAGTCTGTTGAAAATTCAGCTTTCTATTTGCATCTATTAAGACATGAGGTGAACTGGTGGGTGCTTAACAGTTCCTACTGAGGGCCAGGGGCTGGTGTGAAATACCCAAAGGATTTCTCTCCCTTATGGCTTTCCTAGAACACAGCACTACATTCCACAACACAAATTACACCATTATATGAAATGTCATGTTTAAGGAACTCGGTTAAGAGGGGAAGATATATTATATATGTATAAACAGCTATACTGACAATTTAGTGAATTCTCAGTATAATTATTTAATTATTGAATTTGGACTCTCTTGATATTAAGCTTATCTCACCCACTACAGAGAGTAATTGTCCTTCTTGCGGTTTTAAATTAACATTGCAAGAAAGACAGCATTATCAACAGTTACCTGTTGTGAACTAGCCACTCTGCTCTTACCATATATAAATTTTACTGTGTTGAAATGTGAGAGGCACGACTTCTCCTTGCATTTCATGGCCTTTTGGCTCTACTATCTGCAAACTTTTTTTCCTGCACCTTATCTGCATGTTATTTCCCCAACCTATGTAAGAGGTCTTCAGCCCAGGACTTGAGGGGCCAAGGCCTATAACCTAGGGGTCTCAACCCTCCCGCCCTGGCGGGGGACCCCAGGATTTCCACCCTCTTCTCCCACTCCCCCAAAAATGGAAGCGGGGGGAGAAGGGGGAAACGGCAACCCTACCCCAAGCCATTCCTCAGGAAACGGTGCGGGAGGGAGCCCCTCTCGCTCCTCCTGAGGAGACCCTACCACCAGGCACAGGCTATGCCTCGAGCGCAGCACGGCCCGGGCACCTGCTGGCTGGCTCCTCCCCCCTCCGCGCCCTGCTGCGCTCCAAGGCCTCGCCAGCCACAAAGGGCAACCCCCCCTTTCCTTCCCCCCAGGCCAGCCGGAGGGGCGCTCAGGAGCCCGCTGGCCTCTTGATCAAGAAGGCCCCAAAAGGCAAGGAGGGAAGGGGACGGGAGGGAGGGAGCCTTCGTTGTGGGGGCGGGGGAGGCCAACGTGCAGGAGATCCGGACCGGAGAAGGGCAGCACACAAACACACACGGCCCAGCAGGAGCGCCCCTGCCCAGCGCGCCGCCAAAGAGGCAGTCCCTCTCTCTCCTCCCGAGGAGTCCCTGCCAGTTTGGTGTAATGGTTAAGTGTGCGGATCTCTTAAGTGTAAGGGTCTCTGTTGTGGGGGAGGAAGGGAAAGGCGATTGTGAGCTGCTTTGAGACTCTTCGGAGTGGAGCGCAGCCAGCCACGGGAGAGGGCGACTCCCACTTCTCCTCAAGACCAGCCGGAAGGGGGCGCGCTGGAGGGCGAACCCAAATGGCAAAGAGGGCAGGGGATGGGAAGGAGGGAGCTGTCGGGGGTGGGGGAAGGCGAAGGCGCCAGAGCTCGGGAGAAGCGCAGCAGCCCCCGTCCTAGCGCGCTCCCAACCCCTTCCCTGGGCAGCCCCCCCTCTCTCCTCCTGAGGAGACCCTACCGCCAGGCAGAGCCTCTTCCTTGCTGGCAGCACGGCTGGCTGGCTGGATCCTGATGCCCCCTCCCCAAGACTCCACCCCAAAGGTCTCCAACGGCCCGCCCTTGAATGTTGCCAAGCCCAGCCAGGCAGGTGATTGGCCCTGCTCCCCTTTGCCCGCTCCCTTCCCTTCCCTCCCTCCCCTGGAAACTAAACAATCTTTTCTGCCTCTTGAAAGACTCTTCTACATATTAAGAACACCTGGATTTTCTTAGTGACCTTCCTTGGGGAGTCCAAAAGAAGGTTTTGTCCGTGGGTGCAAAGTTACCATGATAACACCAAATTCATAAAAAGAAAAACCATATTTAAAATGTAAGGTGATGAATGTGGAAAGGGGGGGAAGGGAAGTGAGCAAAATGTTGCTAACTACAAGGCAAATCATAGAGAATTGATCCACGGGTATCTGGGGCTCAGGGGGGGGTTGTTTTTTGAGGTAGAGGCACCAAATTTTCAGTATAGCATCTAGTGCCTCTCCCCAAAATAACCCCCAAGTTTCAAAAAGATTGGACCAGGGGGTCCAATTCTATGAGCCTCAAAAGAAGGTGCCCCTATCCTTCATTATTTCCTATGGAAGGGAGGAATTGAAAAAGTGTGTCGTCCCTTTAAATGCGAGGGCCAAAACTCCCTTTGGAGTTCAATTATGTTTGTCACAGCCTTGATCTTGGCTCCACCCCTAATGTCTCCTGGCTCCACCCCCAAAGCCTCCTGGCTCCACCCCCAAAGTCCCCAGATATTTCTTAAATTGGACTTGGCAACCCTACTATAACCTCACTCCCGGTGGCCCCACAACCACAGCACTACCCATCCTAGGAATTGCATCCTAATTCAGTCCAGAAGAGGCAGGTGACTGAAAACCAATCAAGGGAGAGCTGGGGCTATATAAGCTCTGCGTCTGATATGGCTCCTGTTGGCAGCCTCACTCCTCAGCCCTATTAATTAATTAAAGGGGAAAAGAAGACCTAGCTTTGCCTGTTTATTGGACTTGACCTTCTGCTGGACTATGACTACCTCCTCTCTCTGATTCCACAGCTTTTGGGGGGGCGGGGGCGGGGATAGATCTGCTGCATGCCTCTGGCCTAGCCATTCCAGTTTCCCACCCAGGGAAGCTAGTCTAATTGCAATCTGTCTCAGCCAAGCCTGACAAACATTTTTGTTCATACAACAAATTGCTAGAAATATTTTGTTTTCATGGTGTTAAAACATTTATTTTTGCTTCCTTAGACTAACATGCCTCCTGTAGAATTCATTAACCAAGACTTTAAGTTTAGAGGACTCTTTGAATTGCATAGTTTTCCTTTTATAATTGAAAAGCTGCCCCAAAGCCCATGCCAACAACAAAAGGGAAAGGAGGCATAAAAGTCAGAAGAACACACCATTACAAAATTAGAATATTTCCTTGGGGCTACTAGCAGGTTGATTTGTTGCCTGTAAAGTAAGGACAATACATACAGAGAGAGAGGTTGCGTTAATAAGCATAGCTAACGTCCCAGGAGTCAACTTTGCTGGGACTGAATCAGGAAGTTGGGTGAAAGAAATATGAGAAAGATCCATAGCCATAAGCACCTTCTACTGATCCTTAATCACGACATACCTTGTGCATCTCAGAAATAATTTTATTAACAAAGACCATTTCTGCACAAGTACAAACCTCTGCAGCAGTGTTCATAAATAATCAAAGACTGTAAAACTTTCTGCACATCTTTGTGCCTCCCTAGAAGTAGCTCCTGTTACATTGTGTTTTCAGAATCCACTTTCCCCACATTTTTTTTCCTTTGGATCTGAACTCACAGTTTTCCAGTGATGAATTCCTGATTCTGAATTTTGTTTCCTGCTGCCATCTTTTGTAACCGGTGTTGCATGTTCAACTCACCCCCCTCCCAGACCCCAGGTTGTCCCCGAGCATTCAGCTCATTTTTTAAAGCAAAGTGTTGATTGCAGACTGTATGACATGATTTTTTTTTCATTATAATATAGCAACATTATAATATTGGGACAAGATGGGTACTGAGGTTTCATTTAGCCTTGTCTGTGCAATTGCCTCTCCATGAAACATCTTTCCTTTTTTGGGGGGGGGGGGGCGGTTGGTTTTGTTGCCTTGTACTTGTATTGTTTGTTCATTCTTCCAACCCTTTCTCTTCCCCTGGTGTGTTTGTGATGACAGTTTGGTCTTTTAAACATCTAAAAATAATTTATTTGAAAAGCATGGAAACTCAACATGTGTAGTGTTTCTATTTAGCATGCTTCATAATTATTGAATAACACTGTTATGAATTGGTCTGCCCCAGGGGTGTCAAAGTCATTTGTCAGGAGGGTCAGATCTAACACAAATGGGACTTTGTGAAGCTGGGCCATGTGTGTCATAAAATGTAATGTTAAGTAGTGGAGATATAAACTTTATAAAGGACACAAACACAATTAAAGATATTATTTGAACTTAAAATAAAAACATGTTTAAAATTCTTGCAATATTTTGTTTAAAATTGAAAGGTAGAGAGTAATGGGATTTGGCAATGCAATTGTTAAAAGATTAAAAAAAAAGCGCAAGAATCACAACAGAAACTAAAAATATAAAATGGTATGAGCCTGGGAAAACAATGAAATGGCATTGCAAGCTTCTCCCCCCCCACCCCGGGTCTACTTAGATTGGCAATGGTTCTCCAGTGTAATGTCCCCCTTTGGTGGTGGGTTCCCAGGTTAGAGTACTCACTAGGTCTTGTCCATTGAGCAGAGACAAGCTGGCTCAAAGCATCAGCCCTTTATTTGCAAGGACACAACTCCATAAAACATGAGCTTCAGCTGTCTATATAGGAATGCTGAAAGTGAAACTGATCTTCACTCCATTGAAACACATTGCAGCACAGACAAAGTTACAAGGAAAACATGGAATGGATTTTCCATTAAGGTCTCTGGGCCCTACCTATCTGGGCAAAGAAACCTTAATGGAAAACCCATTCCATGTTTTCCTTGCAGCTTTGCTTCCTGCTGCAGCCTGCAAAGACAAAGCAGAAAAGGGAGGGAACTGAAAGAGCAGGGAATGAGCATCAAGGCTGCAAAGGTAGGATAGGGTTTCAGCAGACTGCTCCCCCTCATTCAGATGTGAACATCTGGTATGATTATCCCCCCCCCCCTTGGGCTGGAGTGAAAAGGGTTGAAACTCTAGCCTGGCTTTCTGCACCCCTAAAACCAAAATGACATGGGGGGATTTGGTTTGACCTGACCAGGAAAGGTATTGGGAATGGGGCAAGAAGTGAAAAAGATGATGAAGAAGATATTGGATTTATATCCCGCCCTCCTCTCCGAATCTCAGAGTCTTAGAGCGGCTCACAATCTCCTTTATCTTCCTCCCCCACAACAGACAACCTGTGAGGTGGGTGAGGCTAAGAGGACTCTCACAGCAGCTGCTCTTTCAAGGGCAACCTGTGCCAGAGCTATGGCTGACCCAAGGCAATTCCAGCAGGTGTATGTGGAGGAGTGGGGAATCAAACCCGGTTCTCCCAGATAAGAGTCCACACACTTAACCACTACACCAAACTGGCTCTTAATATCAAGAGAGTCCAAATTCAATAATTAAATAATTATACTGAGAATTCACTAAATTGTCAGTATAGTTATTTATACATAAAATATATCTCCCTCTCTTAATTGAGTTCCTTAAACACGACATTTCATATAATGGTGTAATTTGTGGAATGTAGTGCTGTGTTCTAGGAAAGTCATAAGGGAGAGAAGTCCTTTGGGTATTTCACACCAGCCCTGGCCCTCAGTAGGAACTGTTAAGCACCCACCAGTTCACCTCATGTCTTAATAGTTGCAAATAGGAAGCTGAATTTTCAACAGACTGGTTGCCTGTTTGCCAAGTGGGGTGGAGAAACCAGGCAGGAGAACTTATTCTGGCTTGTGGTCTCATATATTGTAATTATTGTTCCTCTTGAGTAGAATTTGTGTTACAGAGTCATATACTACCTTTCTCCGTAATAGGGATTCAATGCATCATTCTCCTCTCCTCCAATTTATCCTCAGAGCAATTCTGTGAGCCGGAGTAGATAAGGAATGCAAACCATGGAAAAGTGTCCTACCCCCAGTTCACACTGGGTCTGCCTCCAAAGAAGGGAATGGAGGCAGTCTGTCTAAGGGGATGGTAGGAAGTTGAAAGAAGGAGCCTGCCTAATGAATCAGCCAGGTACTACTTTCCTCACCACAGGCAGGCTTCAGGTGGGCCAGGCTCTGCTTCCATTGTCTCACACATTTGTCTTCCACTGCATCCCCCACCTTGTCTGGGCCTTCTGGGTGCCTCCTTCACCTCGTGCAGGGCTCAGCTGGGCATAACTGGGTACCATCCTCTGCCTTGCCTTGCCTTATACAGGACTACGAGTGCCACCCTCTGCCCTGCCTTGCCTTCTCTCACACATGGGTCAGCCAGGCAGTGCCCAGCCTTTTAGCACCTTGCATAGAATCATAGAGTTGGAAAGGACCTCCAGAGTCATCTAGTCCAACCCCTGCACAATGCAGGAAATTCACAAATACCTCCCTCTAAATTCACAGGATCTTTATCACTGTCAGATGTCCATCTAGCCTCTGTTTAAAAACCTCCAAGGAAGGAGAGACCACCACCTCCCAAGGAAGCCTGTTCCACTGAGGAACCACTCTAACAGTCAGAAAGTTCTTCCTAATGTTGAGCCAGAAACTCTTTTGATTTAATTTCAACCCATTGGTTCTGGTCCTACCATCTGGGGCCCCAGAGAACAATTCCACACTATCCTCTAGATCAGAAGTTCCCAAACTTGTTTGACCTAATGCCCCCTTTTCAGAAAAAAGGTTACGCAGTGCCCCCCTGAAAATCTACCTTCAAGAAGTGGACTAAAAAATGCAGTGACATATTTGCGCACAGAATAAACAAAGATGTTGTAAAGAAGACACTTTGACGCTTGAAATTCTAAAATTATTTTATAAAATCAACCACAGTAACATTCCCATACACAGAGAATTTTTGAAATTTCTTTACAATTATTAGCCACCCTCCCCGTGTCAGCTCCAACTAATCTAATGGGAAGATGCCCCGCCCAGCCGTTTTCAACCTGAAAGCAGAGGACAGTGGTAAAATGGGGTGCTCCATGTTTTTGCCCTGCGAAGAAAAGTGGTGGTGTGGCAGCACCACCTGGGGCTCTTGGCTTGCCTGCTGGCTGGCACAATTGTGCCCCAAGGGAAAGGAGAGTAAAGGGGTGCCCAGCAGAGCCCACTGGCAGGGTGGAACCCTAGCCAGTCACCTACCCACCTACTCCCATGCACTGGCCCTTCAGAAGACACTCCGACCGATTTCCCACTCATCTTATGCTGCTCTCAAGCTCCTTTTCTCAGCGGGGCTTCCCTCCAATTTCACATTATCTGTCATGGAGCTGCAGCTAGCTTTGGCTTTTTCACGCTGCAAACAGAAACCTCTAAACCTCAATTTCTGTTTGTGGTATGAAAAAGCGGACGCTAGCTGCAGCCCCAGGGCAGATAGTGTAAAATTGGAGGGAAGCTCCACTGAGAAGAGGAACTTGAGAGTGGCGTAGGGTAAATGGAAAATCAGTCTCTGTGTATGGGGCATTGTGGTTGGCTGAAATCAACAGAAGCAACCACCTGGTAACCAGAGGTCTGTAAGAAGCTTGATGCTCTGCAGAAAATCTTGTGAGGAGCAAGCTACAGGTTGAAACCCTTTAGAGAAGTTTGTGTAAGTGCCTCAGTGCTTCCACTGTCCTGACTTGAACTGTATTGCTGAGAGAGAAACTGCAAGCAACCTTGAGAGCTGCTAGCTATAGCAAGTATTGGCTAGGATAGACTAGTAAGGTTTTTTGTTTGTCTTTCTTGTTTGTCTGTACACCTCTATTTTTTATTCTGTCTTGTAAATACACTGTATCCTTCTTATATTTTAATTGGAAGGAGTGCTGGTCCTCATTACTAGTCTAACTGGGTAAATTATTAGCAGACAAAAAGGAACCCTCTATTTTTGTTACTAATTAGCAGACAAAAAGGAACCCTCTATTTTTGTTAACTGGAATTTTTCTCTAAATTAGATTCTGGACACCTCACACCTTCTTCTCTTCTCTTCTTCCTTTATGCTTTCACCACCCCCTTATTCTTATTCACCACCCCCCAATTGCACCAAAGGCTATTACTGCCCCCCCCCCGATCATTCCAGCGCCTCCCAGGGGGCAATATCACCCACTTTGGGAAACACTGCTCTAGATGACAGCCCTTCAAGTACTTAAAGATGATGATCATATCACCTCTCAGCCATCTCCTCTCCAGGCTAAACATGCCCAGCTCCTTCAACCTTTCTTCACAGGAGTTGGTTTCCAGCCCCCTCACCATCTTCGTCGCCCTCCTCTGGACCTGTTCCAGCTTGTCTATATCCTTCTTAAAATGTGGTGCCCAAAACTGAACACAACACCCCAGGTGAGGTCTTAGCAGAGCAGAGCAAAGTGATACCATCACTTCACGTGATTTGGACACTATACTTCTGTTGATACAGCCCAAAATTGCATTTGCCTTTTTAGCCACCACATCACACTGTTGTCTCATGTTCAGCGTATGATCCACTAAGACCTTTAGATCCTTTTCACACATACCACTGCTAATGTAAGTCTCCCCCATCCCATAACCATATTGTTAATGATCATCTTATTCCCTTTTTTATGAATTAATTACTTTAAAAAAATAATTGAAACTACACATCTAAATATTAAATGGGTCATAACTTGATGTTTTCTTTATGGATGAAATAACAATGTAATAAAAATCTGAATATAGCATAAATACACCCAGTTCCTCAAATAATAATAATAATAATAATAATAATAATAATAGATTTTATTTATATCCCGCCCTCCCCGCCTAGGCGGCTCAGGGCGGCTAACAACATTTCACACAATTAACATAAATAGATAAAACTTTAAATTTAACAATTAAAAAGAAATTAAACATAAAAACCAGTTAATTAAGTTAAAATACATAATTCAAATTACATTAAATATATCTGGCAGCAATAAAATTGTTTGGCGCTGGTTCTGCCAGTTTAGATAGTTCCATGATCGTATTATAGATGGCGGTTCTTTATTCTTAGCAACTCAGCAGTCGATATCGGCATAGGCTTGTCTGAAAAGGGCGGTCTTGCAGGCCCTGCGGAACTGGTCAAGGTTCCGCAGGGCCCGCACTTCCTCCGGAAGTTGGTTCCACAGTGCCGGAGCCGCGGCTGAAAAGGCCCGTGTTCTGGTGTTTTGAAATTTGACCTCTCTCGGCCCAGGGATGGTCACTTTATTTTTACCCATTGACCTCAGTGCCCTCTGGGGTTCATATGG
The DNA here is from genome assembly GCF_032191835.1 of Heteronotia binoei. NCBI lineage: Eukaryota > Metazoa > Chordata > Lepidosauria > Squamata > Gekkonidae > Heteronotia > Heteronotia binoei. The sequence goes on along the minus strand of NC_083228.1, from coordinate 69,102,011 downwards.
GGAGAGACGGTCCCTTAGGTAGGCTGGTCCTTGGCCATATAGGGCTTTAAAGGTAATAACCAACACTTTGTACTGGACTCGGTAGGTAATTGGCAGCCAGTGCAGTTCGCGCAGCCCCGGCCGTATGTGCTCCCATTTCGAGAGCCCCAATAGTAGCCTGGCCGACGCATTCTGCACCAGCTGCAACTTCCGGGTCCGGCACAGAAGTAGCCCCAAGTAGAGGGCATTACAGTAGTCCAATCTTGAGGTGACCGTTGCATGGATCACTGTTGCGAGGTTGTGGCGTTCCAGAAAGGGGGCCAACTGCCTCGCCCGCTTCAGGCGGAAGAATGCTGACTTGGCAGTGGCTGCTATCTGGGCCTCCATTGATAATGAAGGCTCCAGTAAAACGCCCAAACTCTTTACCTGGTGCACTGGTTTCAATGGTGCGCCGTCGAAGGTTGGGAGAGCTATTTCCCCTCCTAGCGCGCTGCGACCCACACAAAAAACCTCTGTCTTCGCTGGGTTCAATTTCAGCCCACTTAAAATGTTTTATTATACTAGGACATGAGAATAGGTAATCACAGCTCATATGATAAAGGCAAAATCAATGCAGATAAGTTTTTGGAGAGGAGGGAGGACTTGGAAGGTGAGTTTTGTGTGTAGTTGAAACCAAAAAGCAATATGGGATACTCATATTTTGAAGTTAGCTGAATGAATAGTTCCATACACCTCTCAACAGTGCCTTTGATTATCATAACTTTGCACAACATGAAAGTGCCCCAACCTGGTTTCTAGATGGTTTAAGTCTGCACTCTCAAGAACAAGACACACACAAACACAGATTAATAAATCCAAATCATTTATGTATCTGTAAGACCAAGATCCCTTCAACTTTTCTATATGGCAACTTTGAATAGCCTGTTTCCTCACTTTTCCATCTGTTTTTACCAGACCACATTCCAGATTCTTGCAAACATTATATGGTGGTAGACCTGAGTTTGCTACCTAGCAACAGGGAGATACAACTGATTCTAGCTTTCTGGTGACTGTACTAGTATGATAACATAATATCTGACATTATTACAGTCTAGGTGATAACTTGAACCATGAAAAGAAGGAAAAGCAAGCTAAAGTGGTTTCTGTAGTCCTCTTTTGACTCTCCTTTCCTTCAGCAGCTTTTACCACTGTCACCAAGTTCATAACTTTTTTTCTCTCAGCTTTTTCTTTATATCATTTTACACTTCTTAGAGACTTCACCAGCTCACTGTACTTGGCTGATGGCATTAGCTTAGTATTGTGGATCACATATGCAGGAGCATTCTGCTCAACCAAGTATCTTGTTCAAGCTCCTGCCATCTCAGAGGAAGGCAACATATCTCAGAGATGATGTTTATATATATATATATATTTATAGTACAGATAGAAATAGCATTAGTAAGCTACATTCATAGAATCATACAGTTGGAATGGGTCTCCAGGGTCATCTAGTCCCTCAATTGTTCTTTTCTTGTACCCTCACAAAATACATCTGATTTTTTTTAAAAAAAAAGCTTCTGAGAGGATGTTTTTTAACTATAGTCATGGTCCCATGATGAACTGTTCCAGGTTCCAATGCTTGCAGCGTTACATACATAGATAGCCAATCAAATCACTGGTAACAAAACCTACTCATGCTGGCAGTTGATCTGCTGCAGGCAATTGGTTGCAAGCAGTTTTCAGTACTAGGCAGCTACTCATTATGCAGATGGTGACTGTTTGTTGTGTATCTGAATAATGGGTGACTTTAAGCAAACAGAAAGCAAATGACTATGTGAAACACAACACAAATGTCTACTGAAGCCTAAGAGTTTCTGTTACATGAACAAGATTCATAGCATGCCCATTTTGGAGGCCTTAACTATTCTTTAATGGGGAACAAAGTGAGGGTAGTAGTATTAAATCTCTTACAGGATATGACTGGAAGTAAAACAAAGGCTTTCCATATAAGCCGAAGGCTATAAAAGCAAATGGCTTTGACAGTAATCACTGTCATTCCCAGTCAACTGTGTTTTTGTGGCTTGTGTATAGCCATTAGGTATGTTTGTCTTCTCTCTGTAATTGTCTCTGCTGGCAGTAAGATTCTGCAATTATAGTAGAGAGCTGGCAACATTTGAGCTGGATATGTTAAAGTTGTGCCTTTTCTTGTATATCAAATTCTATGATTAGAGCTGAATGTCAGTGACTGATGGTAATAACCTGATTGCTGAAACTGAATCCCATTATAATATCTGGGACATCCTTGGGTTCCTCAGAATTCCCACTTTCATTTTATTTATAAAATAGTTTTAGCCCTCAGATTTAAGAAGCAAAGGATTTAAGAACTAAAGCCAATATTTATGATTCAACAAGAGATTTCAAAAATCTTGGGATATAATATTAAGATAGCACCGGATGTCTTTCTGGTGGGATTACAAATGGAAAGCTTTCCGAAGCAAGACAGGACATTGTTGTGGTATTTGCTTTCAGCTGTAAGGACATTGTATGCGCAAATGTGGAAGCAAGACAAAATACCAGAAAAATGGGACTGGATCTTAAAAGTATTAAACTGGAATGAAATGGACAAACTTACTAGAATCTTAAAAGACTGTAATTTGGAGAAATTCAAAGAAGACTGGGGACTTTGGGGGTGGAGCCAGGAGACATTGGGGCGGAGCCAAAAGCAAGGGTGTGACCAGCATGATTGAACTTCAAGGGAGTTCTGGCCATCACATTTAAAGGGACTGCACATCTTTTTAAATGCCTTCCTTCCATAGGAAATAATGAAGGATAGCGGCACCTTCTTTTGAGGTTCATAGAATTGGACCCCCTGGTCCAATCTTTTTGAAACTTGGGAGGTATTTTGGGAAGAGGCACTAGATGCTATACTGAAAATTTGGTGCCTCTATCTTTAAAAACAGCCCACCCCCGAGCCCCTGATACCTGCGGATCAATTCCCCATCATTCTCTATGGGAATCGTTCATAGAGGTGCATGATGGTTGTGGGGGCGGGGCTTCCCCCGCCAACCAGCTGGCTGGGGGAGGGAGGAAGCCTGTAAAATCGGAGGGTCATAAATTAGAGGTGGGGGGAGGAAAATTTGTAATGTATTGGCTGATTATATTTGGGTTTTGATTGAAGTATATTTTTCAATATATTGCACAAATAATAACATATCACGAGACGTAAAGCCAATATTTTCTAATGGCTCAGAAGTAGAACTGCCACGTTTCCTGCTGTGGCACTATCCATTGCCATTCTGAATGGTGGTGGGAGAATTTCTTTAAAGTCAGCATTGTTTGTGCCAAGGAAAATGCTGAAGTGATATCAGGTAGTTCTAAAAATAGCTGGAAACTTTATAGTTTTACCAAAGAGTTTCCAGTACTTCCTAGAGCTATCTGAGATCACTTATAGGATTTCCTGGAAGGGATGGTGCCGCTGCTGATGTGCTGCCTCCATATCCTAGCCCCCCAAGTTCCTCTGGTTGACAGGCAGGATTTGGCACAGCCTGAGAATCAAACTCAGAAGCTACAAGGAGTACAGAAGTTTCCAAGTGTATGGATGAAGGACTTTATTTTAAACATTACATTGAACCGAGTAATGGACTTCAGATTTAATCTGTGCAGTCAGAACACTTTCTTGGGAATGATGCCGATTGTGTAGACCTGAGTAGACCTAAATATGATTGCTCCCAGTATCTTTGTTCTTGTCTGTCCAAAGCTAATATCTAATCCATTCTTTCTTTCACATTAATCAAGGAGGATCCCCATTCAAGTAAAAAAGTGGAATAGCTTCTAGTAAAGAGAAGTGATCCCTGTTCAGTTGAGAAGGGAAATAGCTTCTAGAAAAGAGGAATGATTCCTGGTCTGTGTATAAAGAAGGATATGGGGAACTTAGTTGTATGTTCTTGCCTTTTAAATTTTATGTGTCAGTGAAACTCAGAAACTTGTGTTTGAGTATTTAAGCAGAAACTGAAAAGAAAGTCTCTGTCCTCAAAGTTTTAAAGGCCTTGTTGAATAGCAGAAGCATTTACTTATTGGCAACAGAATATCTGATGTTTTTATGAATATAAAGTTACATCAGTTTTATTATCTGTTTGCCTTATACATCCTACACATGACCTTTTCACCTCCAAGTTAAATAAAACATTTTGTTTCTTTTGAACTTTCAGTAGCCTCTCCTGTACTCAAAAGCAGAATATATGAAGGTGATTTTGACTCTAATTCTCGAGGTCGCATTCTGATATATCAACTGGGTCCACCGAAGGAATTCTACCGGAAAGCCCAGGTATGTCATCGTCTTCCTCAGGAACCCTCTGTCCACACGGTCAAATGCCTACTCAGCGTCAATAGAGATTAGAAACGCAGATTCCGGCTTCTCATTATAAGTGGCTATTAAGTCAGTAATTAACCGAACATTATCAGCTCCCGAGAGCAGTCCGGAGTAGTCGATCTGGCATGCGGCACAAGACAGGGGTGTCCGCTTTCCCCACTCCTGTTTAACATCTGCATTGAGCCTCTCGCCCAGGCGGTGCGCCAAAGGACGAACATATATGGTATGAAGCACGGTCTCAGCGAATTTAAAATTCTGTTATATGCAGACGATGCCCTTTTGATGGTGACTGAGCCAGAGTCCTCTTTTCCAGCAATTATTAAGCTTACTGAAGAATTTGGCCAACTTGCAGGCTACAAAGTGAATTGGGGGAAAACAGAGGTACTCCAAGTGGGCGGCAAGAAGACTCCTGAGGCAGTGGGAAGGCGGTTTAGACTTCAGGAGGACTCGATTCAATACTTAGGAATACAAATTCCCAATCGAAGTCAAAACTTAGTGGGGAAGAATTTTAGAAAGCTCCTGGAGAAAACACAAGCTGACTTTAACCGATGGAAACCCATCCCATTGTCATTGTGGGGTAAAGTGAATGCCCTCAAGATGGTTACTTTCCCCCGCTTCTTTTATGTTCTCCGAGGTCTCCATCAGTATATTCCACAGAAGTGGTTTAAAAGAGTCAATACTCTAATAACAAACTTCTTATGGGAAGGGAAAAGGCCGCGACTTTCCTTGGCTAGGCTCCAGCTCCCAATTGATCAAGGTGGCTTTGGTATGCCAGACTTAAGTGCATACCATAGGGCCTATATGTTGGCAAGTGTTAGTAAGTGGAGGCAAGATGTAGGGAAGGAATCTCCAGACTGGGTGGCCCTCGAGGCTTCAACAGTGGCCCCTCTTTCTACGCTAGAGGTTTTGGGTTCGAAGCACCACCAAGGGGAAGTATTGCTTCCAGCAGTTCAGGCCACCAGGCGATTATGGCAGCTAATAGGTACCAAGCAAGGCTTTAACGCCTTCTTACATGGATCAATGACTCTTTGGGGAAACCCAGAATTGAGGATTGGAGGGTGCCAAGTGGTCTGGAAGGGTTGGATTGAAAAAGGGATAACATCTCTTGATCATCTACGAGACCCAAACAGAGAAGAATTCTGGACATTTAAGGAGCTTCAAGACAAGTATAATCTTGAATCTAACCAATGGCTACATTATTACCAAATAAAGACGGCGCTGACGCAGTTGCTGGGTCCGGATGCCTTGGCTGCCCCTGATCCACCATCCCTTTTAGCTGTATTAAGGCAGACATGGCAACAAGATAATCCAGTGCAAGCCCTGTACACGCACTTTCGATATGGGACGCAACAACAACAGCTAATTGAAGAATTACGGGTAAAATGGGCAGATGAACTGAACCTTAATATTTTACCATTCCAATGGTTCACAATTAACAGGGCGATCCGAAAAGTTTCTAAAGATCAACGCTTGATATTAATTCAGCAAAAAATTCATTTCCGTATTTACTGGACACCTGTTCGACTACATAAATTTAACCTCTTGACTTCACCAGCATGTTGGCGATGCCAGGGAAGTGAAGCGGGGCTAAGCCACATGATCTGGGCATGTCCGGTGCTGCTTGATTTCTGGGGCGATATACTCAGGTGGATAAACCACGTATTGGGAGGTCAGCACAGATTTACAGCCATGCAAGTTCTTTTAAACCACTTCCCGTCAACATGGGTGTTGTCTCGCCCACAGCGATATTGGGGATTTCGGGCACTGATGACGGCAAAGAGGATAATCATGCAGACGTGGAGAACAGATTTTTCAGGAACCGTAGCGCAATGGTTAGAGGACATGCTGCGATTGGCGGTGGATGAAAGGCTGGTCTACCGACGAATGATGCAACAACAACAATTCGAGGACATTTGGGCACCATTTTTGGCGGCTGTCAATAATTTACAGGGTCCGGGATGTGATCTTGAACATAGTTCCCTCTAGGCTGTGGGGGCCAAGGTGGTCCAGAGAGCTATATCAAGTATTAGGCATACAATAGGCAGTGATAGATAAGTATGGGCAACAAGGGTGATGGGTCACAGGGTGTTGGATGAGTGGATAATTATGAACGATGCAATTTTTGTTTGTTTAATTGTTAAATACTTATTATTACTATGGATCTGTTATATATACTAATCTCAATAAATGATGAATATTGAAAAAAAAATATGAAGGTGATTTTGTCTCTTCCTCAATTCTTTGGAGTGGGCCAACATCTAGATAGGTAGGCAGATAGGCAGGGCAGACAGAGAGAGAGAGAATGGATGGATGGATGGGACAGCTATAGACAAACAAATTAGAAGAAAATAGATAAAGGGGCTGCTGAGTAAGAAAGTGGTGCTAGGTAAGCTGCGTGCAGTGACAACAGGTTTGTGAGGGAAGGGAAGGGTAACCATCAAGGTTAAATAGTATGTTATAAAAATAAAACTGATTGATTGCACTGTTTAAATGTGTTAAAAGTAATTGGGTCACATTCGTTTACAAACACCTGGCTATTCAATGAAAATTGATGAAACCTAATCTCCCCATTCAGAACCAGTGAACAGACCATGAGTCAAAATGGTGGGTGTTGAACCTTCTGTAATCAGGGCATGTGTAAGTGCTATTAGATATTACAAAGAAAGGAGAAGGAGGGAAACATGATTGTGGCAGCCTTACTTTTTTGCTTGACATTTAGTTGGACCCTCATTGGTGATCAGTTATAAACAAAAACATGGAGGCAATAAATACATGTCCACTAGCCAAGACATTAAGTTAGGTTCTTTCAAAGTGAGACTGTAAGAACTATGAGAACAAGGGAGGTTCAGGCAGCCTAAGCCACTGTCTTGACTTCATTTGCTTCCCTTGTGCTGACAGTCAGATCTGGAAAAGAGGTTTAGATTATTTGATGCAGTTAATGGAAACCAGTGGCAAGCTGTATCCCAGCTGAGAGCTGCTGTACATATCCTCAGACATTAATTGTGAAAAAACAAATGAATTCTCGCTACTTCCCTTGTAACTGCAATGGATTCAGAATGCATCAATGAAAGATTTATTCCTGTAGTATAAGGCAGCTTGTCCTCATGCTAATAAAGAGATTTGTACTTTCTAGAGAACACTCTGCTGTTTGGTAGATTGTTAAGGAGAAAATGAGACTGTAATACAAAAGGGATTTTAGCCTAATTACAATGGAAGCTAAATCATAATTTTTAAAGGTCTTGGGTAATTGTAATAATAAAAAAGCATAATTAACAATTAACTAGACTGTCTGCCATGCTGTTGCCCTTTTTATGGTTCATATTTGGCTATACTCTTTATCAGAAGTCTTTAGGAGTACAGTAATACTCCCAAGTATGTAGCCATGTATGTTGCCAAACTACGACATCTGCTGTGAGCTCTCAGTAGAACCCATCTATTGAAGAAAAGAGGCTATAATGCTGTACAGAGATACTGAGGTAATGCAAACATCTGTTTTGAAAACTTGCTTGAGAACTCTTAGACTGCTTCCACATTTCATATAACTCAAGACAACAAAATGGAGGGACCCATCTGCAGCATTTCCCCTGATACACATTACTCCACTACTCTGTTTTGGGTTAGGTTGACAGCAGGCTGTCAAGTCGGCAGATTCAATAACGAGTCATTGTTGATACAAAGAAACTACTTTATTGATACTGATACTTGAGGCTAAGCCAGCATTGAAACACTAAAGAATAACCTGTATATACATTGTATATATGGGACACATCAAAGCGATTCCTAAGGGGGGAGGATTATGCAGGGCACATTCACACATTGATGTTACCAATTTGTTCTCAGGCTCGATGGCCTTGATCGTAGCAGGCTCCTGGCTCCCTTCAGGGAGCCAGGCCTGAGAAGGCACAGATAAGACTTTCACATCTTTCCATTTCAAAGCAAGGACACTCACTACAGGAAGGGAGGGGTAGGGAAGGTGCAAGCTAGCAGCAATTGAATATACTTTGGTTCTACCCAGAATGCTCTCTGGCTGAGCCAGAGTTACAGACAGACTTGACACAGGCTTTCTTTCTGGAAAAATAGTTGCCAGAACTTTCAAGAGGAAAATGAAGCAGAAACACATGGGTGCCCCTCATGAACTTTTGAACAGTTTTTTGAGAATTTTGTTTCCATTAAGAGGTTTCAGAACTCTATTCCATTGTGTTCCCCCAGGAAAAAAAGCCCTGGTTAACAGACTGTCACTCACCCAACATTATAGTCATCTGATCAACAAAACTGTCTGCAGTGAGGTAAACTAGCCACTACACCACACAGGGTTTTGCTAGGCTCTAGTCATGACTCACCAAATACTTCCAGATTCCATTGGCCCACTATAAAAAGTTCTGGTGGCCATAGTGGACCTGACTTCAATATGTCATCTCCTCCTCCCTCTCTTCAGCCTCTACCTAGGAAAAATACAGTCTTTCTCCACAGTGGGGAACCAAAGCAGGAACTCTCCAGATGACAGACATCAGCTCCCCTGGAGGTCAGGGAGAGTGATTGTCTTCACTTGGGTGGCTAGGAAAACAGCAAGAAAGCCACCTCAGCAGGGAACAATGACACAGAGGTCACCCTGCAAAGCAGCCATTGTCTCCAGGGAAGCTAATCTCTGCCATCTGGAGAGCAATTGTAATTTTGAGTGATCTCTAGCCCTTACTTGGAGATTAAACAAAAAAACTGAGGCTCATGGACAGAAGTGAATAGGAGAAAGAGCAATGCTTCCATGTACAGCATCTGCCAAATGCTTCTTAAAGGTATACACCAGTGTTTCCCATTTGCAGGGTCATGACCTGGTACCGGGCCATGGAAGCCTCACTACTGGGTCACAAAAAAAGCCAAAGCTAGCCCCTCCCCCAGCAAAGCTAGCCCCACCCCATCTCTGTGTTGTGCGGAGAGGAGCTGGGCTGCCTCTTCTTCCTTCTCCCCCACTCCCAGTGTTTGTGAGAAAAGCTGGCATCCATTGGCACTTTAGACCCATGAAGTGTTCTTCAAGGTATGGGCTTTCATGCGCCTTGCAGTATGTTCTTTTGGGGAGATTTCCCCAGGAGGCCTGAGAGGCAAAGAAGGGGGGGGTGTCAGCCGGGAGGGATGGGGAGTAGGCATTCCTGTAGCTATTTTTTTTACGAAACAACCCCTGGGCAGAATTGTTGCTGGCTGGGGTAATCTGATGGTGAGGAAGGTTTTTTTTTTTCCCTTTGCCCTCCCCTTCTTTCTTTCTTTCCCTTCAAGTAATGCTCTATGCTGGGTGGGGGGGGAAGCAACAGTAGGAGGGCTTCTAGTGCCCTGGCCCTACTGGTAGACATTCTGGTGCTTTTTTGGACATTGTATGAGGGAATTTTGGACTGGATAGTCCACTGGCCTGACTCAACATGGCTCCTCTTATGTTTATGTTCTTTCTTTCCATGTATTTCTTTTCCCTTCTTTCCATTTCAATCTCTTCCTTTCTTCCTTTCTTCCTTTCTTCCTTCCTTCCTTCCTTCCTTCCTTCCTTCCTTCCTTCCTTCCTTCCTTCCTTCCTTCCTTCCTTCCTTTTTTACTGGATGAAACTTTTCTGTTCCTCATACTGTTGTTGCAGACATAGAAGCTCTGCCAATGAAAAGCTGGCACCCCAAGTTGTAACCAGCTGGCCTTCTATGAGATTTCTGTGTGAGTGAGTGAGAGTGAGAGGTATGGCGCAGAAAGAGATTATTGGAGATTACTGCAGTATATCTCAACAACACTGGAAGTGATGGTACCATTTTACTTGTCCTGCTTTTAACAGCTGTCTGACACCAAAATTAAACTCCTCCTGTAGATATTAAAAAGGATGAAAGAAGTTCACTAGCTAAGTACCTGCACAACAGGTTTCTTTTAAAGGCATGGGAAACACAGCCAGTAAAAATCTGCAAGCCCCTCATAAATATCCTTTTTGGGATAACTGCAGAAAAGCTTGTATGAACTTTATATAGCTTGAAATTAATTCATTATGTGCAGTACAATTCCCTGCTACCTTTTACAGCAATTCCCCAGTGTTTTAACCAAAGAAAAGTATGAAAAATAGCTGCTGAAAGATTTTCTTGAAACCAAACAAGCTTGGTTGTAGCTTGAGGCAGGGTTCATTAGTAGCAGCTGAAGGAAGGGTCTACTAAATGTGTCAGCATATTTTGAGATAGCTGCCAGGGCCCAGTGTGGGTGGTACACAGTGATGGCATTCCTGATGTCAGTGGCAACAGCACTCCCAACTGCATACACTGGCCAGTGCTGTTGAGGAAGGGGTATGTAGGTGGTGCAGGCAATTGAACATGGGCATTAGGAGTGCTTGCAAGCTGGAGAACAACACACAAACAGATAGGTCAGGGGTGGCCAAGAGTAGCTCTCCAGATTTTTTTGCCCACAACTCCCATCAGCCCCAGCCAGCATGGCCAATGGCTGGGGCTGATGGGAGTTGTAGGCAAAAAACATCTGGAGAGCTACCATTGGCCACCCCTGAGATAGGGGCATGCAGGTGGGGGGGTGGAAAGAGAGGACCGCCCACTTTCCACCCCCATTTTGGCTCAGTATGTGTTTCAGAGAGATTTTTCTGAAAATGAATTTACTTCAGAAGAAGAGGCAGGTTTGGGGGAGTGCCCTGGAAGTGACATCACAGGAAAAGGTGGAGTTTTAGTTCAGTGTGCCCCAGAAGTGACATCACTTGGTCCTTGACACCACAGGAAATGACATAATTCCTATCACCCGGCTCCACCCCAAAAAACTCCTGGCTCCACCTCCAAATTTTAGTGGGCCATGAAGGAGAAGTGTAAAAATAACTGGGCCACGGGAAAGAAAAGTTTGGGAAACCCTGGTATACACACTTATAAGAATGAAAAAGCTTAGAATATTTTTTTTCTTTTCCACAAAACAACAATATACTTCTTGCATAACACAACTGAATCAATGAGAGAGGGACCAATCACAAAGAATAATTCAACAGGTAAGTTCAAAATAGTCCTTCTTTCCTTTTGGTGAATGTCCACTGCTCCCACAACTGAAGAAATGGCAAGATGGACTGAAGAGCGCAAAGGCTTGAGGACAAACTTCAGACCGAAGAAGAACAGGGCACAATAGCTGAGGATTCCCCCTGATGTCATCTCCTACCACTGGTATTCAGAAGTTCCTTTAGTCACCATGGCTAATAGCCACTGATAGACACTGTGGTCTGTACATCTTCAAGAAGGGGAAAAGGAGGATCTGTCAGCTTGACTGATGTCTATGTCTGAAAATGTTTTAGAACAAATAATCAAACATTCCTGGAACATTTAGAAAGGATGGTTGTGATTACTAAGAGCCAGCATGGGTGTCTCAAGAACAACTCATGTCAGAGTAACTTTAATGTTTTGGGGTTTTTTAGAAAGTTACTCCCTTGCTGGATCAGGGGAATGCTGTAAATATAGTTTATTTTAATTTCGGTAAGGTTTTTTTTATAGGGTTCCACATACTATTTTTGCTGACAAGTTGGTAAAATGTTGTTTGGATCCTGTTATTGTTAGGTGGATCTGTAACTGGCAGAAAGATCTCACCCAAATGCTTGTGAATGGTTTCTCATTCTCTTGGAGGGGAGTGACAAATGGAGTGCCTCAAGGATCTGTCCTGGAGGCTGTTTTATTCATCATCTTTATAAATGATTTGGATGAGGGAATTATTAAATTTGCAGATGATACAAAATTGGGAGTGGTTGCAAATACAGTAGAAGACAGAAACAGGATACAGGATGATCTTGACAGGCTGGAAAACTGGGTTGAAACCAATAAAATGAATTTTAACAGGGATAAATGTAAAGTTCTGCATTTAGGTAGGAAAAATCCAATGCATGGTTATAGGATGGGGGAGACTTGTCTTGACAGTAGTCTGTGCAAAAAGGATCTAGGGTTGCTAGTGGACCATACGCTGAACATGAGTCAACAGTGTGAATTTCCTAGATGATCCTGCAGGTCCTTTCCAACTCTATGATGCTATGAATCTATGAAAAAATTAAATGCAAAAACTGAACTGTCCAAGATTCTACTGCATTATATACCTCAATCTCAAGATATTTAATGCAATCAGTCAGTCCATTGTAAGAATCACTCACCTGTTTGTGTGTAACATTCTAGCATTCCTCCAGGATGACTTAGCATGGAATCGCAACCTAAATACTGCTCAGGTGCAGACTTCCTATGTTTTTTTTTAAAAAAGATACTCCACAGCATTTTAATCAAAGTAACTATCTTGTAACAGTGTTCTATAGAAAGAGCTTGAATTCATTCAGCTCTGGAGTGTAATGTATATGAAGTTCTATGACAAATGAAACAGCAGGTGCCTTTGTATAGAGGCACATAAGAAGTGTGTATGTTGCAGTGGATTAACTGTACAATTTTTTTAAAACCCTAGCTTGGTACTGAATTCAACCCTAAATAATTCATTAGCCACACAGGAGTCCTCTGTATGTGGGTTATTTTTTATTTTTTTATATATCGTATTTTTCGGACCATAAGACGCACTTTCCTCCCCCCCGCAAAAAAAAAGTGTGGGGGGGGAAGTGTGTGCGTCTTATGGTTCAAAGGTATGTACCTTCCGGGGGGGTGATCTGCTGCCTCTTCCTCCGATCTGGTGCTTCCCCCGCGCCTGCCTGCCTGGCTCCATCTTCTTCAGGCAAGCGCTGGGATCGCTCCACGTGGCCCCACCGCAAACCCAGCGCTTCGCAACCGCCGGCTGTGGAGGGGGCAGCGTGCTTCCTCCTTGCCTGTGTGCCTAGCTTCAGCTGTGATGTTTAAAGCAAGCACTGGGATTTCTCCCTCTGCCCTCCGATCCCAGCGCTTGCTTTAAACATCACAGCTGAAGCTAGGCACACAGGCAAGGAGAAAGCACGCTGCCCTCTCCACAGCCGGCGCTCGCAAAGCGCTGGGTTTGCGGAGGGGGCGGGTGCTTTCTCCTTGCCTGTGTGCCTAGCTTCAGCTGTGATGTTTAAAGCAACCGCTGGGATCGCTCCCTCCCCCCTCTGATCCCAGCGCTTGCTTTAAACATCACAGCTGAAGCCAGGCACACAGGCAAGGAGGAAGCACGCTGCCCCCTCTGCAGCTGGCGCTTGCAAAGTGCTGGGTTTGCGGTGGGGCCACGTGCAGCGATCCCAGCGCTTGCCTGAAGAAGATGGAGGCAGGCAGGCGTGGGGGAAGCACCGGATCGGAGGCAGAGGCATCGGATCGGCCCCCAGGAGGAAGGTGCTTCCTATCCTCCAGAGCGCCTTATGGTGCGAAAAATACGGTAATTTTTATTAAGAATTTTTGAACAAAGAATTTAAAAAGGAGCAAAGAGAGAGGTATGGCAGAATTTCATATTAAGGGAGACTTGTATATTCATGTATATAGTACATTGAATGAGAATTCATCAGTAGTTTATTTATATTTAATTTGACTTTTATCCCACCATTCCCATAAACTTCCTGTATTATGCCCTTCCCATATTAAACTTTGGTTCTGCCCCTTGAAGCACTGCAGCATGAATTCTGTCTCTAAGCAGATGAACTGTGCTCCAATACATAGTTTACATTCTTCGTGACCAAATATGCCATCTCCAAGACACAACTTCTGAGTTTTCAAAAGTTTTATTGGTTTCAGAAAGAGATAGGTTGGGGGATAGGGGGAATAGAAAGTACAATACATATTGATATTGTTCTGCATAAAAATACTTTCAGGAAGTACAAGTTTAATTCTACAATACTTCCTTTACATAAATTGTCCCATATTATTATTATAAACTTAACATCATCCACATTTTAAAATTTTATAGCATAAATCTTTTGTTTAAATTATCTATTAGTTTTGACAATTCCAGTAAAGGTAATTTTATAATATAAAATACAGGAAAAAAACCAGGAGAAATAAGTTCACACCGGAGAATCTTAAAAGTCTTGAGTAGCTGTGGGGTCAAAACCAGGCATAAAATTTCATCCAGTATTTTTTTGCTTCTTCTGGAAACAGCACAGCTGGACTTTCTATCCCAGCTGGTGGCTGGTGGAATGGAGTCAAACCTGGTAGGAAGATGGCTGCATGTGGTGTTAGCCTTCCACGGTGGATTCCATGGTCAGCGCTTCAAAACCATTCACCTGGATAGCTCCTGGTGGCGCAGTCTCCTTCGTCCCATAGCTTGGATAGATGTCATATGGAATGACGGGAAGTCTTCTGTTCTCCTGGTGGGCACTCTTGTACCAGTCTAGAGTGCCTTTGAAGCATTATAGCTGCTTGTACTGCATAAGTCTCTTTTGCCCCTGGATAGGTGTGCTCACACTCTCTGGCCAGACGTGTGCGAGTCACTTCTCCAGGTACTCTGGCAACCAAGCTGGTAATTACCATGTCTGTAAGGGGGTTTCTCCTCACACTATTTAAAAATATTGGAATAGTTTGAAACAGGAATAGTAACCTTGGGAGGATATTCATCTTTATTAAGGCTATTCTTCCCATTAAAGAAAGGTTCAAGTCATGCCATTTTTCCAAATCTTTTTACATTTCTTTAAGTAGTTTGTCATAATTATCTGTTTTTAAGTTGCTACACTTATTTGAAATAACAACACCTAGATATTTGATTCTTTTTTCATACAAAAACCCTGGTTGTAAGACTGGAAGGATTGAATTCATTCCATTGTCATATTCTTTGTCAAAAATTTTGTTGTATGGTAATTAATCTTTAATCCTGTCCAATAACCAAATTGTTTAATCTTATTTATAAAACAGTCTATTGAGTCCATCAGTTGTTCTAGTATAAAGACTAAGTTGTTCTCATCTTTCAGTGTCGTAATTATTCTTTTGGCCTTTTCTTTTCTCATCCTATAAGCCAACCACCTTCCAGGCTTGTTTGCATGTTCAAAAAATTTTTGTCTAGCATACCTCAATTTAATCTCCATCTCTTCCATAAGAATTAAATTCAATTTGTGTTGCATTTCTTTCACCTTTTTTGAAATTCATATTTTGTTGGCTGTTTTTTAAGATTCTTTTCAGCTTCTCCATTAAGTTTTGAAAAATTTCAGTTCTTTCTTTCTTTTTCTTGATACTATATCTAATTGCAAGGCCCCTATAATAAGCTTTAGCAGTGTCCCAAACTACTTGCATCTTTACCTCTTGTGTTATGTTCTGTTTAAAAAAGGATTCCATTTCCACCTTAGATGCTTTGAGAAAGTCTTTATATTTCAAAATTGAAATATTTAGCCTCCATGATCTTCTCATCCTTGGGCCTTTGAGCTTTATCATTACGGTCTGAAATAACTCTTGTTTGAATTTCTGTATCAACTAAGACTTTAATCATACTTGCAGAGAGCCAACACATATCGATTCTTGACCAAGTTTGGTGACTAGAGGAATAGTAAGTAAAGTCTTTGGAGTTGTGATACCTTGTTATCCATACATCAACCAAATCCATTTCTTCTGCTACTTTCCAAAAACTTGTTGGCAACTGAAGACTTTTACTTTTCATCTGTTTCTGTTTGTGCATTTTTTTGTCCAGTTGTCTGTCAGAAACTGCATTGAAATCTCCTATTAGGCAATATTCTACATACTCCAAATCCGATAATTTAAGACGCACATCTTGAAAAAAATTTCTCTTGGTGATCATTTGGGGCATAGATATTTGCAAGTAAAAATTTTTTATAATCCACTGTAATTTCCACTAATATAATTCTTCCATCTTCAGAAGCGTACTGCGATTGTGGGTTAAATTTATCTTTAATATATATTGCCACTCCCCTTTTCTTCTTGTTCATGTCTGTTGCTGTAAATAAATTACCAAGTATTTTTATTTTTCAAAAAATGTTGATCTTTAGTTAAAATATGAGTTTCTTGTAAGCAAATTATGTCCATTTCCATTTTTGTCAAATATCTAAAAGTCTTCCTCTTTTTGGCAGGAGAGTTGAGTTCATTCACATTAATTGAAATTATTGAAGCCATTATGGGTTTTGCTTATCATTATCTTTCTTATCTTTTTTGGAATGCTGCCTTGTATGGTATCTCCATGGTTCATTTTGATTTTCTTCACCAGAACTTTCTTCCTCCTCCTCCTTCTTTTCCCTGTCTTCTTTTTCCTTCACTCTATCCAGAAAATTCTGAGCTTTAAAAATGGAATTAATCCTGTATCTGCTTTCCTGGTAGGTAAAAAGAAAGCCTTCTGGCATTAGCCACATGTAGGATATTTCTCTTCCTCTCAAAAAGTCTGTTAACACTTGATATTCTCTCCTCTTTTGTCTCACTGGCCAAGGTACCTCTCAGAATTTTCACCATATTTCCAGCTATCATCATAGGTCTGTCTCTTACTTGCTTCAAAATGTCATCTTTAGTCCTCTTTCTTGTGAGTCTCAAATGAACTTCACTAGGTAATTTGTTTCATCTTGTATAGCTCGATGGCACCTGTCTAACTTGATTAAACTCTTCTTCCATCCTCTGAGGAGTCACCTGTAAAATTTTAGCCAAGGCTTCACTTAAAATTTTCTGTAAATCTTCTTTTTTCTCTTCTGGTATATTTTTAAACCTCAACATATAGGCAGCTCTGTCTACTTCCAGCTGCAAGAGTCTAGAATCCTGTATACTCTGTTCTTTTTCCAGATGTTCCACCTTTTGGATATTCTCTGTCACCTGACCATCTAGTACTTTTAAGGCTTTGTTGGTCTCAGATGTCTGTCTGCTATTCTCCAAAAGCTCTTGTTTAATCTCTGCCATCTGTTCACCAATATTGTGTACTTTACTAGTCAGCTATGTTATAGCAGTCATTAAGGTGTTTTGCATTTCTTTCATATCTCCCTGCATGGTTGTAAATTTCCCTGGCCCAGGTGGAGCGTTAGGCGAAGGAAATGGTGGCTTTTCTTCTCTGTTATTTTTTTTAACTGTTTCTTTGAAACCAATCCCAGCTTTATTTTCCATGCTTATTAGAGTAAGCACACTTACAGCCACAAGCTCAATAATGCCTCTTCAACGTTTGTTTTGAAACTCTGTGTTCCTGTTTTAACAGAGAAGCTAATCTCCACCAAGTGATGCCCTTATTATGAAGTAGTTTTAAAAAGAAAACAACCTTCTAGCTTCTATCAACAATTAGTGGTAGCTGAAACAATGCTAAGAATAATAATAAACAGAACTTTTTAGCCAACCAAACTAAATAGTCAATAGGCAAAGCAATTCAGTTCACTACAATAACAACAATTCACTGTTACAAGTCGTCTAGCAATGCTGATTCAGTTGAAATCCAAATCACCACAACGTCTTTCAAATAACTTCAAATTTCAGAAACTTCAAGGTGTAAATTTGTAATCCAGGGCTGAATGCCCTATTTGTAATCCAAGAGTGAGATCCAAAATTAAAAAAATAAACCAATAATCCAAACAAAATAGAAGGAAATTAGGCACTCCCAAAAGTAAAGGCAAGAAATAATAGGAAAAATTTCCTCTATTTGGTGATACAAAAAAGAATGAAAAATGAAAGGTGCATAAAAAAGAAGGAATCCCAAATCAAAAATATATTTAAACCATGTCAAAAAAATATTCCAGCCACAGATAGAAAGAAGGCAAAGAAAAAATAAAAAACATGTTTAAAAGGTTATATCCATATTATCCAACAAGAATAGATAAAAATCCACTTTGGAATTTTGTAGAGGTATTCTTCTTACAGCCAGAGATCCTGTTATTTCTTATAAGTCAATATCAAGTGCCCACCAGCCTTTAGACGTTAATTAAAACTCTTATAAATTCATTCAGAGCACTTCAATTTAAGCTTCAAAAGTATTTTTAAGCCAGCTATCTTTCACATCCATGTACACATGTCAGCAAACATCTTTCCCAAAATCCAAAGCATTTTTCTCCCCCAAAGGGGGTTTGAAGTAGATAAATTCAGCCATCAAGTCTCTTATCAAACTAAAAGTTGGTGTGATCTCCTCATGCAGATATTTTCAATATTATCAGATTAGGCAGAAACTTTTGCAAGCCTTGAAAAAGAATGAGGGAGAGTTCCCCTCCACTCAGTCTTTTGCCCCACTTGAGATCTGCTTCATTCCTGATTCTCCTTTTTCCTGCTTGTCAGAGATGTTACCGTTCAAAAAAAAAAGTACAGGAAAAGAACACTTACAGTAGTAGAAAGATCAAAGTCACTTATCTTGATATTAGAAGGTTTTAAGGTCCAAAATGTAGCATGCTGAAGAAAAGGGAAAGAAGTCGGTGGCTGACCCTCTTGCTATTTAAAAATGGTGATCGGAGCGATGAGGATAGAGACAAGCAGGATCGGGGAGCAGCTGCCTCCGCTGACACCCCCAATCTACTGCTCAAGCCCCCTGCCTTCTGTGACCCTTCCTGGGCCCCAGAGTAGAGTCATCCTTTGGGGGCGACCCCTCAACGGACCGATTTGAAAGCAGCTCTGGACACGTCAGTCCGAGCTGCTTTCAGCTGCGCATCGCCGAAACTGGAAGTCTCCAGAGGAATTCAAGACGCAACTTCTATAGATCAAGTTTAAGCACATCTCTGGTATTGTCTAAGACCCTCTTGGCCAGCTATATAACCCAAGGAAGACTACAGTGTATGTTACCATAAGGAGAAGGGTCTGCTTATTGTTACATTAAGGAACACTTTTCTTTGACACCTACTTTTGTAACTATTAGGTACTGAAAGATATAAATATTGTCATATTTAGGACCCAGACTGCCATTTTGACTGTTCTAATTAAGGAGCTTTGGGCCATCAACCAAAGAGATCTCTTTTTCTTTTGGGTAATCCTGCACAATGACTATATATGTTTTGAGTTATTCCGCTATTCTGGATAAGTATCAATAAACTAGAACTTAGTGCAAGCTAGTGTCTTTGTCTCTTGCCCATCAGGGCTCAGCTCCTTGCTGACCCACATCTAGGTCAGTGACCTGGAGAGATTTTGTTTTATTTTTTTTCCTGCAACAATAGGAAAAAGAGAAAAAATATTATTAAAATCATAAATGAAGAACTTCTGATTTTCTCTACAACAGATATAAAAACATGATACACCCTTATTCTACACTTGAAAGAGATATTATTAATATTATTTATTAAATTTGTCAACTACCCTCATTGTCACATTCTCAGGGTTCAGGCAGGTAGGACCCCAAAGCCAGTCCAAGGTCAAAGTCCAGGAAGTCAAGCAGGAGCCAAGTCACCAATGCAGAATCACAAACCAGAATCAGAAGTCAATGTCCAAAAGTCAAAAGGTCAGGGTGCCAAGGAAATCAAGCAGGTCAGGATCAGGAAGGAGCATGGATGCAAGCCAGAGAATAGACTTGTTGCTTCCACAAGGTTACCAGGTCCTGGGTGGGAGCTATATGGGAGTCTCAATCAGTCTGCTCCCTCGGTGGCAGTGACTCTGCTAGAACTCAGGGTTGAGAGATCTGATGCATTGGCATGCCTCATGTCTTCAATCTGAAAGTTCTTTCTGGAGCTTGCTTCAAACTCTTGAGATGGGAGGAGGAGAGCTTGGAGGAGATTGATCGTCAACAGATGACACTGGTGCCTGGAGAGTGATGGATGGGCCAGCTGCTGTTTGTTTAGCTGAGGAACTGGCTGGCAACTCTTCCAGGTCTGTTAACCCTTCCAGCTCCTCCTCGTCAGCGCTCATGACACTAGCCCCCTCCACAGGACCCCTCTGCCACAGACAGGCCAGGCCAATTAGGGTAGGCCATGTGAAACTGCTGCATGAGGTCAGGGGCGTGTAGGTTGTCCGCGGATTCCCATGAATGGTCCTCAGGGCCATAGCCTTCCCAGTCCATGAGATACTGGAGGTCCCCATGGTGGATTTGGGAGTCCAGGAGCTAGTGGACCTTGTATTGCTCCTCATCATCAACCAGGACAGGAAGAGGTGGCACTGGAGGTGGTGGTCGATGGGATCTGATGGTGTAGTAGGAACAAGGAGGGACCGGTGGAAGACCGAGTGGATGCAGAGGGTGGCCGGCAGCTGTAGCCAGAAAGCAACAGGGTTGTTTTGGTCCATGGTCAGGTAAGGCCCCGCAAAGTGAGGGTCCAGCTTGTGAGACCAGCCAGGCTGATGCAGGTAATGGGTGGAGAGCCAGATGTGGTCCCTGGGCTTCAGTGGGGGCCCCACCAGTCGCTTTTGGTCAGCAGCTGTCTTGTAGGCCTCTTTAGCTTGTTGGAGTTGCTCTTGGAGCAAGTCCTGGAGAGCCTGGAGTTCCTGCAGGTGTGCATCAGCAGCAAGGACTGCTGTGGGGGGCAGGACTGCAGGAAAGAAGCGAGGGTGGTACCCATAGGTGGCAGCAAATGGGGTCTGTTGTGTGGACACATGTACGGTGTTGTTGTAGGCAAACTCAGCCAGTGGTAGCAAGGCGGCCCAGTCATCCTGGTTGGTGTAACAACACAGTTATTGTTCCAACATGGCATTGGTTCGTTCAGTCTGCCCATCTGTTGGGGGATAGTATGCTGAGGACAAATGCACCTGGGTGCCTAAGCTGGAGTACAGGGCTTGCCAGAATCAGGAGGTAAACTGGGGGCCTCGGTCTGAGATCAAGTGTTTTGGGAGACTGTGCAAGCGAAAGATGTGCTGGAGGTAGAGCTGAGCTGTTTCAGGAGCCGTGGGCGGCTTGGGACATGGAACAAAGTGAGCCATCTTGGTGAAGAGGTCCACCATCACCAGGATGCAAGTGTGCCCCTTGGACCTGGGGAACTTGGTGATAAAGTCCAGGGAGATGGTGTCCCAGGGTCCTGGAGGCGTGGGTAGGGGATACAAAAGCCCTGGGGGCTTGGCTGGTACATCCTTGGACCACCGGCAGACCTCACAGGAACCGACATAGCGGGCCACATCGGCACAGATGTGATGCCACCAGAACTCCCACATGAGCAGGTGCAGGGTCTTGTGTTGGCCGAAGTGCCCTGTAGGAGGGGAGTCATGGGTCAGGCGGAGCACGTCGGCCCAGAGGGGCCCCAGAGGCATGTATAGGTGCCCATGGTGCAGGAGGAGGCCTTGGTGGGTAGAGAGGTCCCTGGCCGGGCCATCTTGCACTTCCAGGAGGTGTTGTTGAGCCCAGGGGTCTTGGGCCTGGCTGGCGTGGATGTCTGCAGCCAAGGTCGGGTGAGTCGTGGTGGCAGTGAAGACCAATGGTGCAAGGATGAGCCCAGCTGGGGTCTCCTCGGTTAGAGGCACAGCATATTCTGGTTTTTAGGAGAGGGCGTCCGCTTTCCAGTTCTCGTTCTGTGGGATGTAGGTGATCCGGAAGTCAAACCGGGAAAAGAAGAGGGACCACCGGATCTGATGCTGGGTGAGGCGTCGAGCAGTCTGTAGATGCTCCAGGTTCCAGTGGTCAGTCAGGACCTGAATGGGGTGGAAGGCCCCTTCAAGGTGATGCCTTCAAACCTCGAAGGCAGTCTTGATGGCCAGAAGTTCCCACTCCCAGATGGTGTAGTTGCGCTCAGCAGGCGTCAGCTGCCATGAGTAATATGCGCAGGGTTGTAGCAGCTGGAAGGGGTCCTCCCGCTGGGATAGCACTGTGCCGAGAGCCATGCTGGAGGCGTCGGTCTCTACTGTAAAAGGCAGCTGCAAGTCTTGGTAACGCAGGAGTGGCTTGGTGGTGAAGCAGGTTTTCAGGGTGGTGAAGGTATGGTCTGCCTCTGGAGTCCAGTGAAATGGCTCTTTGGGCTGGAGGAGCTCGGTCAGAGGTGTGATTATGTCGGCATAGGCAGGGATGAACTGGCAGTAATAATTGGAAAAGCCAATTGCAGTTCCACGTTGTCTGCCAGGTCAGGACCGCCTTGACTTTTTTCGGGTCCATCCGAGTCCCATGGGGTGAGACGATGTGGCCAAGGAACTCAACCGCTGTTAAGTCAAAGGCAACTTCTCCACCTTGGAGTAGAGACCATGCTTGTTCAGGCGTTGCAGGACCTGGCAGACGTGCCCTGAATGCTGGGCGGGGCTTTGGGAATAAATTAAAATGTCATCTAAATAAATGATCACAAAGCAGTCGAGCAGGTCACGGAAGATACCGTTCATCAGCCTTTGGAAGACAGCAGGGGCATTGGTCAGGCTGAAGGGCATCGTGAAATATTCATACTGGCCATAGCGGGTCCTGAAAGCCATCTTCCATTCGTCTCCTGCGTGGATCCGCACCAAGTTGTACGCACCCTGGAGGTTCAGCTTGGTATAGACCTGGGCCCCCTTAAGACAATCCAGTAGTTCTGGGACCAGTGGCAAAGGGTAGCGGTCCCGGTGATTTTGTTCAGGGCCCGGTAGTCATTGCAGGGCTGGAGCTTGCCGCCTTTCTTTTTGACAAAGAGAACAGGGGCGGACAGCGGGGACGTGGATGTCCAGATGAAACCCTGTTCCAGGTTTTTGGCGAGGAAGTTCTGCAGGGCTGCTATCTCCAGTAGAACATGGGGTAGAGCCACCCCATGGGCAGGGGTGCCCCTGGTACCAAATTGATGGCGCAGTCATAAGGCCGGTGCGGGGGGAGCTGGTCGGCCCCCTTTTCCTCAAAGACATCGGCAAAGTCTGTGTAGGCCGGGGGAAGAAGAGGACCAGCAGCCGGGGCGGTGATCAGGGTGGCCGACTGGACCTGGTGAGGACAAGGGTCCTTGAAACTCAGCTTTCCCTGTGCCCAGCCCACAAGGGGGTTGTGCTTTACGAGCCAGGAGAGTCCTAGAATGAGGGGAAAGTGGGGCATGCGAGCAACATCAAATTGTACTTGCTTGTGATGGTGTTGGATCTGGAGTGTAACCAGGTGGGTCTCCTGGGTCACCTGACTGGAGCAGAGGAGGCACCCGTCCATGGCTTCAACCAGGGTTGGGGTGTCTTTGCCCTGCACCGGGATCTGCTGTTGCTTCACAAAGGCCACGTCGATGAAGCAGCGGGCAGCCCCGGAGTCGACCATGGCGTAGATGAACAACCAGCTCCCTTCCGGCAAGCCAAGTGTGACCGGTACGAGAAATGGGCTCTGGCTGGTAACGTAGGGTTCAGGGGACCCAGCTAGGTGCCCCAAGTCGGGGGGTCCACTCAGACTTGGGGCTGGTCTTTTACTGGTGGCGGTGGCATGGTACTGGGCTGGGTGCACTTGGCAGGGATGGGAGGAGGAGAGCTTGGAGGAGATTGATCGTCAACAGCTGTCACTGGTGCCTGGAGAGTGATGGTTGGGCCAGCTGCTTCTTTGTTCAGCTGAGGAACTGGCTGGCAACTCTTCCAGGTCTGTTAACCCTTCCAGCTCCTTCTCGTCAGGACTCATGACACTCCTCAATAGAACCAAGCTCAGGGCAGTTTACAACATGATCCTATAAAACATGAAATAAAACCAACTAAACCAGGTAAAACAATAAAAACAGTGGTGTAATTAAAGATGATGCTAGAACCCCTGCAATGCCACTATCTCATGGGGTGGGGGGGAAGGCAGGGAGGTGGGAGTTCCAAGATGGGATTGTTGCTGTCCTCCATTGAATGCCTGCTGCAACGTATCTACCTTGTACTCCCTGTGGAACTGTAACACATCCCTTAGGGTGCGGATGTTGTTCAGCAGAGTTCCACCAGGTTGGTGCTAGGGCAGAGAATGCCCTGACTCTGGTCAAGGACAGGCAGATGTCTTTCCAGCTGGACACCTTCAGTAAATTCTGAACTGTCAAGCTTAATGCTCTTCTGGGGGTATACCAGGAGAGGTGGTCCTGAAGGTACAAAGATTTATGATGCACACTTACTCTGAAGTTACAAGTTACAAAAAGCAGTACCTCTCCTTTTCCGGTAATCTCTTTCTATTTTTGCCTCATAATCTTCAAAAACACAAATCATCAGTTCATTTTTTTCTTCACTCAAAAAGTCCAAAAGGGGTTTCCAGACAGCAATAAATTTAGATAATGTCCTTTACCTAATCAAATAAGTAAGTTTGGCCTTATCAGCAAATTCCATCATCTTTACTAGCCATTTTCTAGTGTAGATAACCATGAAGTTCTCCATTTTTGAGCATACAGTAATCCTGCTGCCATTGTCATTATTTTTTAAAAAAAGAAGTTTAATGTTTTTTCTATTTATCCATTAATCCCAGTAGAACAAAAAGCAAAAAACCCTCTGGTTTAAGTTGTATATTATTCTTTAGATAAATGAATGTATTTGTATTTTTTTTAAATTGGCTTTATTACACTTCCATCAAAGGTAATAGAATGTCCCTTCATGCTGTTCAGCATTTCCTGCATCTGTTTGAAACATTTTTATACTTTTTTATCTGGTGACATATACCACCAATAACATCATTTTATAAAAAATCTCTTTCAGACTACAGCTTAATGTAAATTTAAGACCTTTCAACCACATATTTTCATGTATAATTTGTATGCTATATCCAACATTTTCCCCATTTGATCATAATTTTTTCACCTGTTCTTCCTCTGCCTCCAGTTTCAGCAAAAGTTTATACATTTTAGCAATAATATCTTCATCATTCATACATAATTCTGTTTCAAATACATTCATAGATTGATCACATCCATATAATCTTTTATCATCTTTAAATCTTTATAGTAGTTGTGCTAGAAAAAACTATTGACAGCCATATCTTTCTGTCATCAAGTCTTGTCTCAATTTCATTTTGTATCCTCCTTGTGGAAATCTAAAATGTCATGATACATTAACCAATTGTGTTTAGTTATTTCCAGTTTTTAAAAAAACTTCTTGTGTTGAGATTCACAAAGGTGTTTTCGGACACATCCTGGGTTTATGTTTTCAAAATCCGCATTAACTTTGTCACACCATAAATAAATGTGCCATCCAAATCTCAAAGCATGTCCTTCTAACTCCTGTAACCTTTTATTTCTCAAAAACAACCATTGTTTCAACCATATCAAACAACAAGCAGCAAAATATACTTTCAAGTCAGGTAACCCTAATCCTCCTCTTTTCTTTGCATCTTGTAATATTTTATATTTAACATGTGGTCTTTTTCCCTTGCCATATCTTAATATATTCTTCTGCTGTTGTTTAAATAGTACATCAGATGTCAAAACTGGTATTTTCTAAAACAGAAATAACTTTCTTGGTAAAACATTCACCTTAATTACAAATATTCTCCCCAGCAACAACAGTTGCATTTTTTCCAATCTCAATAAAACTTTTTTATTATTATTATTTCTTTCTAAATCTTAACCAATATTCTCTCTAAGCTATGGAGTCTTGTAACCAAAAATTCTACTTTGTGAGCTACTGACGTTACATTTGTGAGCTATTGCATAAATCAGTTTGCTCTGGGGCCATCCTTCCTGAGCTAAGACAAAAATGTGTGAGGCAAAAAAACTGTGAGCTAGCTCACACTAACTCAGTTTAAAGGGAACACTGGTCTTAACATAATTATTATGAAATAGCATACAGTTTATATTTGACAAAGTAATTCCCAAATATTTTATCTTCTTTTCAACCTAATCCTGTTTTATGCATCAGTTCAATTTGTTCTTGTAATTTCATATTTTTGCTTATTCTTTCTGTTTATTAATTTTAAAACATGCTAATATGCTAGATTATTTTAATTTAAACATCAGAGAGTCAGCTCTCTTTAAAGAATCCCCCCAAACTAACACCAAGTCATCTACAAAGGCTCTTAATTTGTAAGTCTCTTTTTAAATTTTTACAATCCCAACCCTTTCATCCTGTCATATATCTCTATACAAAATTTCAAGAACTAAGACAAACAAGAGAGGAGACAAAGGACAACCTTGTCTTGTTCCCTTTTGAATCTCACATGATTTCATTTCAAATGACAATTATTTTTGCTGACTGTGAGGTGTAAACTGATTTCACTTATTTTATAAATTTCTCATGAAAATTCATATCTTCTAGAACCTTAAAGTACTTGTCACGTGGTGGGAACAAGGCAAATTACCACAGGACTTTCGCGATGCAATCATCATCACCCTATACAAGAACAAAGGGGAAAAGTCAGACTGCTCCAACTACCGGGGGATAACCCTGCTCTCCATCGCAGGCAAAATCCTTGCCAGAATACTCCTGAACAGACTGGTGCCCACCATTGTAGAAGAACTCCTCCCAGAGAGCCAGTGCGGCTTCAGAGCTAACAGGAGCACCACCGACATGGTATTTGTTCTCAGGCAGCTCCAAGAGAAATGCAGGGAACAGAACAAGGCTCTGTATGTGACTTTTGTTGACCTTACCAAAGCTTTCGATACCGTTAGCAGGAAAGGCCTGTGGCAAATCTTGGAATGTTTAGGATGTCCCCCAAGATTCCTCAGCATGATCATCCAGCTACATGAAGACCAGCGAGGCCAAGTCAGACACTGCAACGACCTCTCGGAGCCCTTCCCAATAGGCACAGGTGTAAAGCAAGGCTGCGTTCTCGCACCAACTCTCTTTACGATCTCCTTTAGCATGATGCTTCAAAGAGCCGCAGTAGATCTAGATGATGACGATGGTGTATACATCCGCTATCGCACCGATGGCAGCCTGTTCAACCTGAGGCGACTAAAGGCACACTCCAAGACAATGGAAAAACTCATCCGAGAGCTACTGTTTGCTGATGATGCTGCACTCGTCTCCCACTCGGTATCAGCTCTGCAGCATATGACGTCCTGCTTTGCAGAGGCTGCCAATCTATTCGGCCTAGAAGTTAGTCTGAAGAAGACAGAAGTTCTCCACCAGCCTGCACCCCAGGAAGATTATCACCCTCCCTGCATCACTGTGGGTGAATCAGTTCTGAAGACAGTCCAGCAGTTCAGCTACCTGGGGTGCATCATCTCCTCAGATGCCAAGATCGACAAGGAGATTGACAACAGGCTGGCAAAGGCAAACCGTGCATTTGGCCGACTGCACAAAAGAGTGTGGAGCAACAAGCATCTGAAAAAAGGCACAAAGATCAATGTTTACAAAGCGGTTGTGATGACAACCCTCATCTACGGCTCCGAATCGTGGGTTTTATACCGTCATCACCTACGACTCCTTGAGCGCTTTCATCAGCGCTGCCTTCGCACCATCCTCAACATCCACTGGAGTGACTTTGTGACCAACACTGAAGTCCTCAAGAGGGCGGAGGTTACCAGCATCGAGGCACTGCTGTTGAAGACGCAGCTGCGCTGGGCAGGGCATATTTCTAGGATGGAAAACCACCGCCTTCCCAAGATTGCCCTGTATGGCGAACTCTCCACCGGCCATCGAAATAGAGGGGCACCAAAGAAGAGGTACAAGGACTCCTTGAAGAAATCCCTTAGCACCTGTCACATCAACCATCACCAGTGGTCTGACGTAGCCTCAGATCGCAAAGCATGGAGGCACACCATCCACCAGGCTGTCTCTTCCTTTGAGAACGCACGCATAGCTGGTCTTGAGGAGAAAAGGAGATTGAGGAAGAATCGCACTGCTACAGGACCAACCCTAAATCAGACTTTTCCCTGCAGCCGCTGTGGCCGGATCTGCCTGTCCCGCATTGGTCTTGTCAGCCACCAGCAAGCCTGCAGCAGACGTGGACTACTGCACCCTTCTTAAATCTTCGTTCGCGAAGCCAAGCCGAGAGAGAGAACCTTAAAACATAAAAGACCAGTTCAAATTGTCAAATGTTTTATCTGCATCTAAGAAAATCAAGCCAGCTAGAAAGAAGACTGTGACAAAAAGACTAATCCTTTAGAAGAAATACTGCATTTATAAAGTAGAATAAACGTTAACAATTACAACATTATAGTGAACACTTAATGCTGCGTTAAGTAATACTTCTATGTGTATGCATTAAGTGTTCACTATATACGTTGTAATTTTTAATGTTTATTCTACTTTATAAATGTTGTATTGCTTCTAGAGGATTAGTCTTTTTGTCACGGTCTGGTTTTCTAGCTGGCTTTGTGCTGCACAGACTGTGTTCCCTGTTATTGGTGGGCTTTTCTAAGAAAATCAAAGTAGCTTGTTCATTATGCTTTTCAAAGTAGTCTAATGTCTAGCACAGTTATGATATTGTCCTTCAACTGTCTCTTAGGTAAAAATCTACATTGATCGCCATGAATAAATTCTTGCAGAATTATTTAAAGTCTTTCCACTAGAATTGTACTAAACAACTTATAATGTATCCAATAATGAAATTGTTCTGTAATGTTTTGTTTTTTGTTGTCTTGTCCTTCTTTAATATTAATTTATATATTAATAATATATTGGTCTCTTTCCAAATCTCTGACATCTTACCCCCTTGTAAGATAAAATTCATTGTATTTTGAAAAGGTAGTAAGATTTCATCTTCAAAGCACTTATATTACAAACCAATAAACATCTGGTCCTGGAGCTTTTCCTAGTTTAATCTATTCACACTTTATTTACCAATTGTATGTTACTGTAACAAATCTAAATTTAACCAATTCAGTTTTCTCTCTCCTAACAGTAAAAGCAGTTCAATGATGAAACCAATTACCTGGAATAGGGGTGGGCTTTCCACTGCTGGATGTTTTCAAGGAGTGGTAGGAATAGAAACCTGTTGCAAATGCTCTAGCTTTGGATTTCCTGTATCTAGCAGGGTTTGGACTGGATGATGTACAAAGCTACTTCCAATTCCAGGAGTCCTGAGAAAAGTCTTGATTTTCATGGAGAGCCAACATGGTATACTGGTTAAGAGTGGTGGACTCTAATCTGATGAACTGGGATTGATTCCTCACTCCTCCAAATGAAGCTGGTGGGATGACCTTGGGTCAGTCACAGTTCTCTTGGAGCTCTCTCAGCCCACCTATCTCACAGGTGTCTGTTGTCGGAAGAGGAAGGGAAGGTGATTGTAAGCTGCTCTCAGACTTCTTTGGGTAGTGAAAAGTGGGGTATAAAAACCAACTCTTCTTCTTCCTCTTCTATTAAGAATTCTATTATTATAGTTCCATGAGACTTTGGAGGACCTGAGTTAGGGGCTTTGATGGCCAATCTGTGTTGATGCTCTTTCAATGGCTTTCTGGAAAAAATCCTGTTAAGTGGTTTTGTTCCCCATCTCCCCAGTGCAGTTATTCTTAGGGCAACACTCAGAATCAGATTTGTTATCATTCCTCTCTGCATTCAAAGAATTCAGTGTAGCAGACCTGCATCAAGTCTATGGATTTCAGCAGCCTTATTTGCATGAGCAAGAATAGTCCATTCTTTCCTTCTCCAACATTGACCCTGCTTGTCCTTCTAAGTCCAAGGATTCCACTTTGAGTGTTTGAATAAGGTTCATTGAAATGTTCCAGATTTCATAGATTTACCATAGCCTTTTAAACCTTTTCAAATTCACCCTGAACTGGGTTTTCATATCAAAAGGCTAAATGAAGCACCTTCCATAAGACAAACAGGCTAAGGCTGTATCCCATACACACTATTTTGCAATAAAGTGGATCTTCCTTCTGTGCAAATGTGCATAAGATTAATCTTCATGGCAAGAAAAATTATTTTTATATAATACAGTTAAACAATACAGCTAAATGAAATGTAACTATGTAGGAGTTAGACATGTCCATCACAACGATCTCAAAATACTGGGGCAAATGAAACAACTTTTGAAATGCATATGAATTAGAATTTTTAACCTAGCAATATTGCCTATTACATTTCTCTGCATATGAAATAAAATGTGATGTTTAAAGAGCCAAGAGAAGGGGAAGAGAGCTTTTTTATAAAGGTTGCTATCAATCAAATCCCAGGTTAGAAAGCCAGCTTTCTGCATTTCTCTCCACCTTTTCCTTTCAAAGTCCTTGCAATCATTTAGTTTTAATAACTCTCTTCATAACCTTCAACTTATTTCATATGAAATGGGAAACCTAGCAAAATATCCTAAACAAATTAAATGCAACCTATTCTTTGACATGCAAAATGGATTTTAGATTTGCCCTGGTGAGGTCTTATGTTTCATTATTATTAAAAATGTCAGCAATATTATGCCTGCTGGGAGAGTAGCTTTTCCTCTTCTTTTTCCAATCTTACTCAAAGCCC
The DNA here is from genome assembly GCF_032191835.1 of Heteronotia binoei. Lineage (NCBI taxonomy): Eukaryota > Metazoa > Chordata > Lepidosauria > Squamata > Gekkonidae > Heteronotia > Heteronotia binoei. The sequence goes on along the minus strand of NC_083228.1, from coordinate 69,071,768 downwards.
TTTATTGCATATTTTACCATTCACATCAGCAGAGACTAATAGCTATTTTGTTTTCATTTTTAACCAATTTTGAAACCCCAGTATCATTTTGCTAAATGCTTTTGCTGAAGTTAAATTTCAGAGCATTTCAGAGAAATTAAATGAGCCATTATATAAAATGGTCTATGATTACAGTCCATAAACCATTTGGGCTGGAGTGCTTGGATTTAAGATTATGGGATTAAATACATTGAAAACTAAGCATTCCAAGTTTGCTAATATTTCAAGTATAGTGTAAAATTCTATTGCTTGATTCTCTAATTGGTTTAAAAGAAAGAAAAAAGAGCACAATAGGTAAACATTTTCCTCCACAGACTCAGTAGAAGTACAGCCTTATTCTCAGCAAATATTTGAACATAGACACAAAACCGTAAATTATCCTTTTTTGTCTTTTGATATAAGAAATTATGATTTAAAAGAACATCAGGAATCACTGAACTGGAGGCCCATTGGCTGTCTTTGGATTCAGTATTCAACAATTTCAGTCAACTCCCTGGGCCAATGTTGACATGATTCTGACTGTGATTAAGCCAACTACTCACCTTTTAGACCTGTGCCCCTCATGGCTGGTGAAAAACAGTGGTGAGGGAATACAAGGGCCCCTGACGGACATTATCATCTTTTTCTTGGGTGCAGGGGTCTATCCAGGGAGACTAAGAAGCAGTGGTTGTGCTGCTCTTGAAAAAAGCTATGTTAGATCCAACAGATCCTTCCGATTACTGCCCAGTTTCAAATCTTTCATTTCTGGGTAAGGTAATACAGAGAGTGGTGACAGAACAGCTCCAGAAATTCCTGGATGACACATTGGCACAGAATCCATTCCAGTCCAACTTCTGCCCCAGCCATGAGATGGAGGTGGCATTGGCCACCTTAACAGATAATCTCCTTAGACAGTTGAACCTAGGGGGGGTCAGCCCTACTGCTATTGCTTGGCCTTACAGCAGTGTTCAACATGGTCAATCACAATCTTTTGGCACATTGCCTCACTCATGTAGGAGTACATGTGGTAGCCCTGTGGCAAATCAAATGCAAGACTGTGATCAGGCAGGCAAAAAGGGACTATGAGGAGCATACTGCAAAAAACATAAAGACCAACAATAAAAATTTCTTCAAATATATTAGAAGTAGGAAACCAGCCAGGGAGGCAGTGGGGCCCTTGGATGACCATGGGGTAAAAGGATTACTGAAGGAGGATAGGGAAATGGCTGAGAAGCTAAATGAATTTTTTGCCTCCGTCTTCACTGTGAAAGACGAGAACTTTTTGCCCGCCCCAGAACCACTAATTTTGGAAGGGGTGTTGAAAGACCTGAGTCAGATTGAGGTGACAAAAGAGGAGGTCCTACAACTGATAGACAAATTAAAAACTAATAAGTCACCGGGTCCGGATGGAATACATCCGAGAATTCTGAAAGAACTCAAAGTTGAACTTGTGGATCTTCTAACAAAAATCTGTAATCTTTCATTGAAATCTGCCTCCATTCCTGAGGACTGGAAGGTAGCAAATGTCACCCCCATCTTTAAAAAGGGTTCCAGAGGAGATCCGGGAAATTACAGGCCAGTCAGTCTGACTTCAATACCGGGAAAGTTGGTAGAAACCATTATCAAGGACAGAATGAGTAGGCACATTGATGAACACGAGTTATTGAGGAAGACTCAGCATGGGTTCTGCAAGGGAAGATCTTGCCTCACTAACCTGTTACATTTCTTTGAGGGGGTGAACAAACATGTGGACAAAGGAGACCCGATAGATGTTGTTTACCTTGACTTCCAGAAAGCTTTTGATAAAGTTCCTCATCAAGGGCTCCTTAGAAAGCATGAGAGTCATGGAGTAAAAGGACAGGTCCTCTTGTGGATCAAAAACTGGCTGAGTAATAGGAAGCAGAGAGTGAGCATAAATGGGCAGTCTTCGCAGTGGAGGACGGTAAGCAGTGTGGTGCCGCAGGGCTCGGTACTGGGTCCCATGCTCTTTAACTTGTTCATAAATGATTTAGAGTTGGGAGTGAGCAGTGAAGTGGCCAAGTTTGCGGATGACACTAAATTGTTCAGGGTGGTGAGAACCAGAGAGGATTGTGAGGAACTCCAAAGGGATCTGTTGAGGCTGGGTGAGTGGGCGTCAGCATGGCAGATGCGGTTCAATGTGGCCAAGTGCAAAGTAATGCACATTGGGGTCAAGAATCCCAGCTACAAATTCAAGTTGATGGGGTGTGAACTGGCAGAGACTGACCAAGAGAGAGATCTTGGGGTCGTGGTAGATAACTCACTGAAAATGTCAAGACAGTGTGTGTTTGCAATAAAAAAGGCCAACGCCATGCTGGGAATTATTAGGAAGGGAATTGAAAACAAATCAGCCAGTATCATAATGCCCCTGTATAAATCGATGGTGCGGTCTCATTTGGAGTACTGGGTCAGTTCTGGTCGCCACACCTCAAAAAGAATATTATAGCATTGGAGAAAGTCCAGAAAAGGGCAACTAGAATGATTAAAGGGCTGGAGCACTTTCCCTATGAAGAAAGGTTGAAACGTTTGGGACTCTTTAGCTTGGAGAAACGTCGACTGCGGGGTGACATGATAGAGGTTTACAAGATAATGCATGGGACGGAGAAAGTAGAGAAAGAAGTACTTTTCTCCCTTTCTCACAATACAAGAACTCGTGGGCATTCGATGAAATTGCTGAGCAGTCGGGTTAAAATGGATAAAAGGAAGTACTTCTTCACCCAAAGGGTGATTAACATGTGGAATTCACTGCCACAAGAGGTGCTGGCGGCCACAAGTATAGCCACCTTCAAGAGGGGTTTAGATAAAAATATGGAGCACAGGTCCATCAGTTTCTATTAGCCACAGTGTGTGTGTATATATAAATTTTTTTGCCACTGTGTGACACAGAGTGTTGGACTGGATGGGCCGTTGGCCTGATCCAACATGGCTTCTCTTATGTTCTGAAATGGCATAACTCATTACTCCAAGGTTGAGGACAGAGAGTGGTGCTTGGGGAGAGAGTATCAACCGGGCACCTCAAAGTTTATGGGGTTCCATAGAGGGCAGTCCTCTCACTGATATTAACATCTACATGTGCCCCTTTACCCAACTGGTGTGGAATTTTGGGCTGGGTTTTCACCAGTATGCTGATAAACCTGGTTATATCTGTTAATGGGTGGCCAGTTGGATACTGCCCAGTACATCTGGCCAAGGGTTTGGAGGCTCTGGTGGGATGGTTCAAACAGAATCAGCTGAAACTGAATCCAGCAAAGACAGATGTTATGTGGCTGTGCAGGGGGGACTCTGGTTTAGGGTGCTGACTTCCAGCTGTTGATTGTATGCCCTTGGTACTAGCACCAATGTCAAGAGCCTGGGTGTAATTCTGAATGCCTCCTGGAGGCCTGGAGAGCCAGTTTGGTATAGTGGTTAAGAGTGTGGACTCTTATCTGGGAGAACCGGGTTTGATTCCCCACTCCTCCACTTGCACCTGCTAGCATGGCCTTGGGTCCGCCATAGCTCTGGCAGAGGTTGTCCTTGAAAGGGCAGCTGCTGTGAGAGCCCTCTCCAGCCCCACCCACCTCACAGGGTGTCTGTTGTGGGGGAGGAAGGTAAAGGAGATTGTGAGCCACTCTGAGACTCTTCGGAGTGGAGGGCGGAATATAAATCCAATATCTTCATCTTCTATCTTCTTATCCATGGAGGCCAAGATCACAAATGTTGCCAGACTGGCATTTTCCCAATTATGCTTGGACAGGCAACTGGATCCCTGCCTGTCCTGCCCTGACTTAGCTACAGTAATACATGCAATGGTCACCTCCAGATTAGACTACTGTAACACCCTACATAGGGCTACCCTTGAGACTGACCTGGAAGCTCCAGCTAGTACAGAATACAGCTGTGTAGGTCCTTATGGGAATCCCATGTACAGCACACATTTAACCTTTGCTGCAAGAGCTGAGGTGCCTTACAATGGAGTACCAGATCAGGTCCAATGTTATGCTGCTTACATTTAAGGCTTTTAATGGTCAGGGACCCATGTATCTTTGAGACTGTCTCTCCTGGTACATTCCCAAAGAGCATTACACTCCTTGTCCTTTCCCTAGTGGAACTCTGCCAAATAACATCCATGCCCTGTGGGACATAATGCAATTCTGCAGGGCATATAAGGAAGAGATGTTCTATCAGGTGTTTAGCTGAAGACAGCAATGGCTCCATCAAGCTGGCACTTCCATCTCTCCCCCGGTCTATCTCCCACTGGGCCATGGTATACTCTGGGCAGTTTACCACTATCTATTGGTTACATATATTGTAAGTTCAATTATGTTCTTGGAAATTATAAACTTGTAAATGTCTTTGATGTATACTGCCCTGAGCCCTATTTATAGGGGAGGGCAATTTAAAAATGTAATTTAAAAAATCAGACAGGAAAAAAATACTATTCATGAAATTAGGAATATTGATACACACCCTTGTTAAAAATAAAGAAACAAATGAAGATTATTGGCACAATTACTGCTAGTGAAAATAAGCATTCATTTCTGTACAACAATTCCTGTCCTCACTAGCACAATCCTTTGTCAGCACTCACCAAAGCTGAGAATAACCACTTCTGTTTAGAATCTCTACTATCCTCCTCCCAAATTCATACAGAGAACTGGCAGTTACAATACAATACAATATCATTGTAATATGATATATGACACACTTAGAGTCACCAGGCATAGCCTAGAAAACAGCTGGAGATGTGGTAAGCAGGGACTTCTGGATTGTGGGAGTGGGACAGATGCCCCCAGCACAAAGACTTCACTTCCCAGCAGTAATGTCATCATGCAGGGCATGTCACTCTAGCATTCACCAAGAATTCTATGATTTAACCATAGAGTTTTAGGTAAATGATTGAGCATCACTCAATTCAATAACATCATATGGGTCATGCTGGAAGCAATGCCATTGCACTGGGAACACCAATCACCTCCCCTATTTTCTCAGGTGTTTCCTCTCGCTGCCCAGTTGAGAAGTAACAGGCCAAAGGAGTTGGAAATGGAAAATCCCCTGCCCCATAGGGAACCTGGCAACCCTAGTACTATAGCAATGGGAATGGATATCTTCCTTGTTATTCCTAGTTTTGCTCAAGGATAGCTTATATAAACACCACAGACTATATGCAGGCCAACATCCCATACTTCGGTATGAAGCTAGAAGAAAAAGATCCTAGAAGTTTAGATATCTTCTTAGGCCACAGCTATGACCCATACATTACAAATTAATCCATAAATTAGTTTGCTAAGGTTGGAAAGGTGTAGGATACTTTGCCAGGCTGGATCTTGTTTAGGAGATTTTCAAAACCATAACATCATTCAAAAAAAAAAACATTCCACCACCAAATGTATTGCAGAGGAACAAGATGTTTTCTAACCCTTTCTAAATCATTTTGTTCCACCATTCACTGTTTTTGGCATTGACATTGAGTTTCTTTTGAGCTTCCTGTGAAGTCTTCTGTGCATAGGCTTCCCAACCCTCCCGCCCTGGCGGGGGACCCCAGGATTTCCACCCTCTTCCCCCGCTTCCCAAAAAAACGGAAGCGGGGGGAGGGGGGAAATGGCACCGGGGAGCATGGCGAGCCGCCTGATCCTGGAGCGGGCGAGGCCACCGCGCCACGCCGCTGCCACCCCCTCCCTGCCCACCGCAGCTGCTCCTCCGAGAAGGGCCCAGGCTGAGCCCATCTCGGAGGAGCAGCCAAGAGAAGCGCAGCCAAAACCAGATAAGGGGAGGGCGAGGCAGGCCAGGAGCATGGCGAGCCGCAAATCCCCCAGCCCGCCTCCACCCCCCCTCCACTTCCACCCCAGAGACGGAGCGGGCGAGGCCGCCGCGCCGCTGCTGCCTCTTCTCCGCTCGCCGTGGCTGCTCCTCCGAGATGGGCTCAGGCTGAGCCCATCTCGGAGGAGCAGCCATGGCGAGCGGAGAAGAGGTGGCAGCGGCGCAGCGGCTCGCCACGCTCCCCGGCGCCGTTTCCCCCCCTACCCCTAGCTCCACCCCAGTGTCTCCTGGCTCCACCCGCAAAGTCTCCTGGCTCCACCCCCAAAGTCCCCAGATATTTCTGGGGTTGGACTTGGCAACCCTATCTGTGCATCAAGTTCACATTCATAAAAAACAAGCTGAGGAAGTGGTTTTCATCTTTGTTTACCAGTATATCCACACACAAAAAGGCCTTTTGTGCTACAAGCAACAAAGGTTCATATTTGGGGCAACTCTGAACTTTCAAAGCAGCCTAATGTAATGGGAATGGACAACTGGCTTCCTGAAGGGCTGTTATGTCTTAGGGGGAAGATCTGCCTTTAGCGAGGAGGAGTGCCTCAGGATATTGTCATGGCACACTTCACTTTGAAACATAGTGAAATGGTATCTTGGATGCACATAGGCTGGCCTATGTAGCTGTAAAATGACGGTTCATGCTGTAGCATTCTGAATGTCAAAGCAGCAGCAAAGGCCTCAAAGCAAGGAAAAATGACTAACGACATTATAAGAACATAAGAGAAGCCATGCTGGATCAGGCCAATGGCCCATCCAGTCCAACACTCTGTGTCACACAGTGGCCAAAAAAAAATTATCTATCTATCTATCTATCTATCTATCTATCTATCTATCTATCTATCTATCTATCTATCTATCTATCTATCTATCTATCTATCTATCTATCTACACACTGTGGCTAATAGCCACTGATGGACCTCTGCTCCATATTTTTATACAATCCCCTCTTGAAGCTGGCTATGCTAATAGCCGCCACCACCTCCTGTGGCAGTGAATTCCACATGTTAATCACCCTCTGGGTGAAGAAGTACTTCCTTTTGTCCGTTTTAACCCGACTGCTCAGCAATTTCATCGAATGCCCACGAGTTCTTGTATTGTGAGAAAGGGAGAAAAGTACTTCTTTCTCTACTTTCTCCATCCCATGCATTATCTTGTAAACCTCTATCATGTCAACCCGCAGTCGACGTTTCTCCAAGCTAAAGAGTCCCAAGCGTTTCAACCTTTCTTCATAGGGAAAGTGCTCCAGCCCTTTAATCATTCTAGTTGCCCTTTTCTGGACTTTCTCCAATGCTATAATATTCTTTTTGAGGTGTGGCGACCAGAACTGACCCAGTACTCCAAATGAGACCGCACCATCGATTTATACAGGGGCATTATGATACTGGCTGATCCTAATAATTCCCAGCATGGCGTTGGCCTTTTTTATTGCAAACGCACACTGTCTTGACATTTTCAGTGAGTTATCTGCCACGACCCCAAGATCTCTCTCTTGGTCAGTCTCTGCCAGTTCACACCCCATCAACTTGAATTTGTAGCTGGGATTCTTGGCCTCAATGTGCATTACTTTGCACTTGGCCACATTGAACCGCATCTGCCATGCTGACGCCCACTCACCCAGCCTCAACAGATCCCTTTGGAGTTCCTCACAATCCTCTCTGGTTCTCACCACCCTGAACAATTTAGTGTCATCCGCAAACTTGGCCACTTCACTGCTCACTCCCAACTCTAAATCATTTATGAACAAGTTAAAGAGCATGGGACCCAGTACCGAGCCCTGCGGCACCACACTGCTTACCGTCCTCCACTGCGAAGACTGCCCATTTATGCTCACTCTCTGCTTCCTATTACTCAGCCAGTTTTTGATCCACAAGAGGACCTGTCCTTTTACTCCATGACTCTCAAGCTTTCTAAGGAGCCCTTGATGAGGAACTTTATCAAAAGCTTTCTGGAAGTCAAGGTAAACAACAACTATCGGTCTCCTTTGTCCACATGTTTGTTCACCCCCTCAAAGAGATGTAACAGGTTAGTGAGGCAAGATCTTCCCTTGCAGAACCCATGCTGAGTCTTCCTCAATAACCCGTGTTCATCAATGTGCCTACTCATTCTGTCCTTGATAATGGTTTCTACCAACTTTCCCGGTATTGAAGTCAGACTGACTGGCCTGTAATTTCCCGGATCTCCTCTGGAACCCTTTTTAAAGATGGGGGTGACATTTGCTACCTTCCAGTCCTCAGTCCTTGGGGGGGTGGGCTCCCTCTGGGTGTCCTGCCCCACCTGGGAAAGTGCACACGCAATACATCGCCTCTCCTTTCCCGGTGTAGTGAACGCTGCGTAGTCACTGTCTGGCTATGCCTGGCAGATGGTCCCTGCAATGGCCTCTCCTACATTACTGCATCTGTGGCAACACCTTATCACATGCACCTGCCTCACAAAGTGTGCAAAGACTAAAGCTTGCGTGTTGGAACATTAGAACCATGCTTGACACAGTAGACAGTGGTCACCCTGAACGACGCTCTGCTCTAGTTGCCCATGAACTTCTCAGGTTGAATATCGACACAGCAGCTCTCAGTGAGGTCCGTTTCCCTGAGGAAGGTAGTCTTCAAGAACACGGTGCTGGCTATACCCTCTACTGGTCGGGTAAGTCAAAGGCTGAGAGCCGCCTTTCTGGCGTTGGCTTCATGGTCAGGAATTCCATTGCCTCTAAACTCGAAAACCTGCCAACAGGTCACTCAGATCGCATCATGTCTATGCGCCTCCCACTTCAAAACAAGCAGCATGCAACACTCTTCAGTGTGTATGCCCCAACCCTTCAAGCAGATTCTGCAGAAAAGAACAAGTTCTATGCTGATCTACACTACCTCGTACGGAAGACCCATACAGAGGACAAGGTGATCATCCTTGGCGACTTCAATGCCAGAGTAGGTAAAGACTCGGAAGCCTGGAAAGGAGTACTTGGCAAACATGGCATTGGCAACTGCAAAGATAATGGGCGCCTCCTGCTAGAATTCTGCATGGAGCATCAGCTCACCATTACCAACACTATCTTCCAGCAGAAGAACAGTCTGAAGACAACCTAAATGCACCCACGGTCCAAGCATTGGCACCTTATTGACTACATTCTGGTTCGCCAGAGAGACCTTTGAGATGTCTTACACACCCGAGTAATGCCCAGTGCAAAATGTCATATGGATCATCATCTTGTACGCTGCAATCTCCATCTTCACTTTGACTCTACACCCAGGAGAGGCGGTATCCCCCGGAGGAAGTTTCAGGTTGGCAGCCTTCAGTCAGCCGAAGTTAAAGCTGCCTTCCAGGCAAAACTCCAGACAAGAATTGAGGACCCCAGTTGCCTCACAGATCCTTCTCCAGAAGCACTCTGGGAACACCTAAAAACTACCATCCTGTTGACCTCTGAAGAAGTCCTCGGGTTCTCCACAAGGAAGAACAAGGACTGGTCTGACGAGAAGATCAAGAGATCCAAGAATTACTGGCGAAAAAGGGATCTGCCTACCAAGCACATCTTGCTCAGCCCTCCTGTCCCGGGAAAAAAGCAACCTTTCACGCTGTATGTAGCAACCTCCAGTGCAAGCTTCGAGACATTCAGAACGAGTGGTGGACCAAGCTTGCAGAGAGAACCCAGCTGTGTGCAGACACTGGTGATTTAAGAGGGTTCTACAAAGCCCTGAAGACAGTATATGTTCCATCATATCAGGCTCAGAGTCCCTTGCGTAGTGCAGATGGCCAAGTGCTCCTCACAGACAAGGCATCCATACTGAACCGGTGGTCGGAGTATTTTCAGGTTCTCTTCAGTGCCAACCACGTAGTTCAAGATTCAGCAATCCACCTCACCCCACTTCAACCAGTGAAAACAGAGTTGGATGAGATCCCCACCCTAGAAGAGACTGTTAAAGCCATCAAGCAACTGAAAAGTGGCAAGGCAGCGGGAGTTGATGGAATCCCACCAGAGATCTGGAAGCATGGGGGCATAGTACTACATCGCACACTTCACAAAGTACTTGTCACCTGCTGGGAACAAGGCAAACTACCACAGGACTTTCGCGATGCAATCATCATTACTCTACATAAGAACAAAGGGGAAAAGTCAGATTGCTCCAACTACCGGGGGATAACCCTGCTCTCCATCGCAGGCAAAATCCTTGCTTAGAATACTCCTGAATACTCCTGGTGCCCACCATTGCAAAAGAACTCCTCCCAGAGAGCCAGTGTGGCTTTAGAGCTAACAGGAGCACCACCGACATGGTATTTGTTCTCAGGCAGCTCCAAGAGAAATGCAGGGAACAGAACAAGGGTCTATATGTGACTTTTGTCGACCTTACCAAAGCTTTTGATACCATTAGCAGGAATGGCCTGTGGCAAATCCTAGAACATTTAGGATGTCCCCCAAGGTTCCTCAGTATGGTCATCCAGCTACATGAAGACCAGCGAGGCCAAGTTAGACACTGCAACGATCTCTCGGAGCCCTTCCCAATAGGCACAGGTGTAAAGCAAGGCTGTGTTCTCGCACCAACTCTCTTTACGATCTTCTTTAGCATGATGCTTCAAAGAGCCGCAGTAGATTTAGATGACGATGATGGTGTCTACATCCGCTATCGCACTGATGGCAGCCTGTTCAACCTGAGGCGACTAAAGGCCCACTCCAAGACAAAGGAAAAACTTATCCGAGAGCTATTGTTTGCTGATGATGCTGCACTTGTCTCCCACTCGGTATCAGCTCTGCAGCATATGACGTCCTGCTTTGCAGAGGCTGCCAAGCTATTCGGCCTAGAAGTTAGTCTGAAGAAGACAGAAGTTCCCCACCAGCCTGCACCCCAGGAAGATTATCACCCTCCCTGCATCACTGTGGGTGAATCAGTTCTGAAGACAGTCCAGCAGTTCAGCTACCTGGGGTGCATCATCTCACATGGCAAGATCGACAAGGAGATTGACAACAGGCTGGCAAAGGCAAACCGTGCATTTGGCCGACTGTACAAAATAGTGTGGAGCAACAAGCATCTGAAAAAAGGCACAAAGATCAATGTTTACAAAGCGGTTGTGATGACAACCCTCATCTACAGCTCCGAATCATGGGTTTTATACAATCATCACCTGCAACTCCTTGAGCGCTTTCATCAGCGCTGCCTTCGCACCATCCTCAACATCCACTGGAGTGACTTTGTGACCAACACTGAAGTCCTCAAGCGGGCGGAGGTTACAAGCATCGAGGCATTGCTGTTGAAGACGCAGCTGCGCTGGGCAGGGCATATCTCCAGGATGGAAAACCACCGCCTTCCCAAGATTGCCCTGTATGGCGAACTTTCCACCGGCCATTGAAATAGAGGAACACCAAAGAAGAGGTACAAGGACTCCTTGAAGAAATCCCTTGGTACCTGTTGCATTAACCATCACCAGTGGTCTTACCTAGCCTCAGATCGCAAAGCATGGAGGCACACCATCCACCAGGCTGTCTCTTCCTTTGAGAACGCACGTATAGCTGGTCTTGAGGACAAAAGGAGATTGAGGAAGAATTGTACTGCTACAGCACCAACCCCAAATCAGACTTTTCCCTGCAGCCACTGTGGCTGGACCTGCCTGTCCTGCATTGGTCTTGTCAGCCACCAGCAAGCCTGCAGCAGACGTGGACTACTGCACCTTTCTTAAATCTTCGTTCGCGAAGTCAAGCCGAGAGAGAGAGAGAGTCCTCAGGAATGGAGGAAAATTTCAATGAAAGATTACAGATTTTTGTCAGAAGATCCACAAGTTCAACTTTGAGTTCTTTCAGAACACTTGGATGTATGCCATCCGGACCTGGTGACTTATTAGTTTTTAATTTGTCTATCAGTTGTAGGACCTCCTCTTTTGTCACCTCAATCTGACTCAGGTCTTTCAACACCCCTTCCAAAATTAGTGGTTGTGGAACGGGCAAACACTTCTCATCTTCCACAGTGAAGATGGAGGCAAAAAATGCATTCAGCTTCTCAACCATTTCCCTATCCTCCTTCAGTAATCCTTTTACCCCTTGGTCGTCCAAGGGCCCCACTGCTTCTTTGGCTGGTTTCCTGCTTCTAATATATTTGAAGAAATGTTTATTGTTGGTCTTTATGTTTTTTGCAATATGCTCCTCCTAGTCCCTTTTTGCCTGCCTGATCACAGTCTTGCATTTGATTTGCCACAGCCTGTGTTCCCTTTTATTAATCTCACTTGGACTGGTTTTCCACTGCTTAAAGAAGTCCTTCTTACCTTTTACAGCTTCCATTACTTTGTTTGTTAACCATGCAGGCCTTCTCTTATACCTGTTTGTGCCTTTCCTAACTTGTGGTATATATTTTATCTGAGCTTCTAGGATTGTAGTTTTAAATAGCCTCAAAGCTTCCCCAAGGGTTTTGACCATATTTACCTTTCGTTTCAGTTTCCTCTTCACATGCCTCCTCATCTCAGAGAATTTACCCCTTTTAAAGTTAAACGTGGTTGTGCCGGTCTTTTGGGGCAACTCCCTATTTATACAAACGGTGAAATCAATAACGTTATGGTCACGGCTCCCAAGCAGTGCGATCACTTTTACATCTCTCACCAAGTCTTCGGCATTACTTAGGACCAAATCCAGGATCGCCCCACCCCTGGTAGATTCTGAGACCATCTGCTCCATAGCACAGTCATTGAGAGCATCAAGAAACTCAATCTCTTTCTCTCGACCGGAACACATATTGACCCAATCAATCTGCGGGTAGTTAAAATCACCTATTACGACACAGTTTTTACATTTAGCCGCTATCTTTAATCCTTCCATCATATTATAATCGTCCTCTATCTTTTGATTTGGTGGGTGATAACAAACTCCCATAGTTAAATTTCCTTTTTGTCCCTCTATTTCAACCCAAAGCATTTCTAGAAGGGAATCTAATTCTCTGACCTCAGTCTTACTGGATCATATATCCTCTCTGACATAGACAGCCACCCCATCTCCAACCCTTCCCTCCCTATCCTTCCTGCCCCATTGATTCTCCTCATTCTCCTCATTCCACCAAGTTTCTGAAATTCCCACAATGTCTATGTTTTCTCCCAACACTAAACATTCCAATTCACCAATTTTACTTTGAACACTTCTAGCATTTGCATACAAACATCTATAATTTCCCAGGCAAGCTAGGCCCTCAACCTCCCTCCTGCCACCTTGAGACTTTGGCAGACAGTCCATACTGTTTGTCACCATCACAGTGGACAACTCTAATCCATTACCCGGTAGAAAAGTAACAGCTAACCCTTCATCTCTTTGAGATGAGTCCTCCTGAACCAGAGACATTTCATCTCCTGTCGGCTTTCCCCCAAGATTTAGTTTAAAAACTGCTCTGCCACCTTTTTGATTTTAAGCGCCAGCAGTCTGGTTCCATCTGGGGACAAGTGGAGACCATCTCTTTTGTACAGCTCCCGCTTGTTCCAGAAAGCATCCCACCTTCATGTCTCCCACTTGCCTATGTGTCCTTCCACTGCCCATGCTCACAGCTGCCAACACCATCCACAACTCTTATCCTGGTGGCACTGGGAATGGCATGGAGCTCGGCATATGAATATTATCAATTGGGAGTGTTTGCAGCAATGCCCCCCCCCCAAAAAAAGCCCTGGGCCCTGGCAGCTGCTCCACTTCAGGGTGTTCTGACACTAGCCCTGCTTATGTATCATAATCTGCTTGTGCTCAGTACCTTAGAGAGTCACTGCCAAGAATGGTGAGTGGATGGAATAAACTTTGTATGGACAGGACCCATGGATAGAACATAGAGCAGAACACTTGCTTTGCATATGGTAGGTCCTAGGGTCTCTCCCAGGTGTCTCCAGCTAACAGAATTTCAGGTAGCAAGTGTTGGTTAGTAATAGAAAATACTAAACTACATGGACAATGGTTTGGCTTGTATAAGAAAGTTTCATATGTCAAGAAAAATTGAGCAGCAGCACCCATATGTTACTGTTTTAATTGTACAAATTTGAGACTAACTCTGTTTCATTTATGTTTTTACAATTTTCTTTTTTGCAGTCTTAGGCAAAGAAGCTGAATTGGGAGGGAAAGTCTTACAGAGATAAGAAAGATCAGACTGAATAATGAAGTTAAACAGGATCTCGCACCAGGTGGAGAGATGCCTCCTGCTTCATGCTGTCAATCAGCACAGCAGAGATCTTCTCACTGAACTGGCACAACCAAGCAGGGGGTCTGAAAGGCTGCTGGGTATCAACCTGTTAAAATGTTGTGTAAAATTAGTTTTTTCTCTTGTATTCTTACAATACAGTTAAAACTTACAATACAGTTAATGACGGCAACCAAGATTATTAGGGTATTCGAGCACCTTTCCTTTGAAGAAAGGCTGGACATTCTGCAACTTTTCAGTCTAGAAAAAGGTAGCTAAAGGAAGACATGATATAGGTTTATAATCCTACACATGGACTAGAGAAAGGGGGCTACAGGGAACCTTTTCTCCTGTCCCATAATGCTAGAACATGGGGTTAGCCAATAAAATTGTTAGGAAATAGGTTCACGACGGACAAAAACAAGTATTTCTCTACTCAGCAAGTAATTAAACTGGAATTAACTGTCAGTTAAAGTAGCGATGGCCATGAGCATAGATAGCTTTAGAAAATATTCATGGAGGAGAGGTCCCTCAACAGTTATTAGCCAAAGTGACTGAAGAGAGCCTCCATATACAGAGGCACCAAATCTGAGTACCAGTGCTGAAAGACAGCAGCAGCAGAAGGCCTCAGCTACTATGTCCTGTTTGTTCAGCCCTGCAGAACAAAAAGTTTGCCATTATGTTAAATAACATGCTCAACTAGATGAACCAGTGGTTTGATTAAGCACATTCTACAGGTGTTCTTATGTTCTAAGACTATGCTTAACCAAGTGATCAAACAGACTGGTTCTCCTTCCCTATCCAGGCTTTTTGTATTATAAACACTATATTATGCTCATCTTCAAAGTCTGTTAAAACCAGGTCCTTTACTAAGGAGCAGCCTGCACCAGTGTACTCATAGTGTACTCCCAAAGACAAATGACATGGGGACTGGAATGACTTTGAGGATGGGAATAATGGCTTCTGACTGCCTCTAAGTTGGAGCTTTAGGAAAATCCAGCATGCCAACCACTCTGTAAATTCCCACTGTGATGACAGAAAGAATGTTTAGAAAAATGAGAATAGCCTACAATTTCATGCTCTTGGCTTCCTTAATAATAATAAAATGCTGTCAAGTCCCAGCCAATTTATGTCAACCTCTTGCAGGGTTTTCAAGGCAAGAGATGTTCAGAAGTGGTTTACCATTGCCTTCCTCTGATCTTCCTTATTGGTCTCCCATACAAGTACTAGCCATGAAAATTATTGATAAACAACAAACAAAAATCCAGCTTCAGTTTACTATATGGAGAGATTTTGATGATGTAAGCTGGTAGTGTCCTAGAAGTTTTGTAACTTTGATCTTTTTTTCTCATACTTGTGCACTCAGAATACCTTATTG
This sequence comes from Heteronotia binoei, assembly GCF_032191835.1. Taxonomy (NCBI): domain Eukaryota; kingdom Metazoa; phylum Chordata; class Lepidosauria; order Squamata; family Gekkonidae; genus Heteronotia; species Heteronotia binoei. The sequence continues at coordinate 69,056,453 of NC_083228.1, read as the reverse complement.
GTATTTTTCAGATAATATTTAAGCCAAAAACAAATCAGAGATCTGTATTTAACTATTGGAATAACTGAGTCTGAAAAAAGCTGATTTTTTCCAGGTTTTTATTTGGGTTTATTCAGCTATACCATGAGCCAGTCCCAGCTAACTGGGGTGCCCTGGCTCCTCTTGCTGCTTAGTTTAAACTTGAATTACAAAAAGGGCCAGCCCAGGATCAGCTGGGGTGGCAGAAACTGACAGCTCTGTGCTGCCCCTCTCTTGCAACTCTGACCTCCATGCCACCTCACCTGGGGCTGGCTGGCTCCTCTTGCAGCTGGCTGCACTTGCAGTTCAGTTTAAACCGAGCTGCAAGAGGAGGCAGTTCAGGATTGGTTGGAGTGGTGGGAGTTCAGAGCTTTGCACTACCTCAGGGGCTGGCTCCTTTTGCAGTTTGATTTCACTGGGCTGGAAAAGGAGCCGGCCCTAGTCAAGGTGGTGTGGAGCTCTGAGTTCCCACCACCACAGTGGATCCTGGACTGGTGAGTTTACCCAGAAGGTGTTTAAAGGGACTGCAAGACCTTTAAATGCCTTTGGAGTTCTCCAAGTCACAGAGTTGTGCAGCTTGGAGAAGGCATTTAATGGGACCACACTCCCTTTAAATGCTTTTCCCTCTCCATTGGTTTCCATGGAGGATGGGGGCACCTTCTTTGGGGGCCCACCTTCTTTGGGGGGGTTTGAGGAAAGACACACACACACATCTAGTGCAGAATGAAGGCCACGTTTCTGTGTCAGTCTAAGCAGGGCTATTGAAAACCACCATCAGTTCCCAGACAAAAAGTCTACCTGGACACACACACATAACCCTGATTCAAACCAAATATCATAATAAAACAAATCACTTGCTTTCTGTTACCATTAATCTATAGTAACAAAAGAATCAGCCTGTCTGTCCACCTGTTTACTTATTATTTTATATCCCAGCTTTCTCTTTGATGAGAAGCCAAAGATGCTTTCATTATTCTCCTCTCCTCCATTTTATCCTCACAACCCTGTGAGGTTGGTCAGGCTAAGAAGAAGAAGAAGACGACATTGGATTTATATTCTGCCCTGCACTCAAGAGTCTCAGAGTGGCTCACAATCTCCTTTATCTCCCTCCCCCACAACAGACACCCTGTGAGGTGGGTGGGGCTGAGAGGACTCTCACAGCAGCTGCCCTTTCAAGGACAACCTCTGCCAGAGCTATGGCTGACCCAAGGCCATGCCAGCAGGTGCAAGTGGAGGAGTGGGGAATCAAACCTGGTTCTCCCAGATAAGAGTCTGCACACTTAACCACTACACCAAACTGGCTGTCTCATAAGAGTATGTGACTGGTCCAAGGTCACCCAGCAAGATTCCATAGACTGGAATTTTTCAGATCCTATTCCACCACTTTAACCATTACATCATGGTGGCAGAGAATAAACCTAGGAGACTCAAAATTGGCCAACAGCTTCAGGATGACTATGGGCATTCCAGAGACAAAACTGAAAAAACATGGGAAAATCCCGGCCAAGTGAGACAAACCATGACTACCCTGTGCTATTTGCAATGGAAACTAAGGCCTGTTCACACAGCATGCTGCGTCCATGTTAAACTGATCCGGTTCTGTTCTGGATATTATCGATGAGACTGCCATACTGCAATTCGAATCACTCCGCGGTGAAACCATCTTCTGCCGTCCACATGAATGGCACCATGCAGTTCTTTTTTTTGTTTCCTTCACCATTATGCACATATGTGCACATGCGCATAGGTAAAAACGTGTGGTTATCTGGTTATGCACATATCACTAAGTAGTAAAAAAAATGGGGACCGTAAACCGGATGTCTGAGGCTCTTTTTGCTCTGGGACAGCCTTCAGACATCCGGAAGTTGGTTAATATCACAGCAGAACTATCCAGATGGAGAAAACTACGAAGTGAAACCAGACAACTCACGAAAACATCACAAAGGAGCAGGTAACAAAATAATCCGGTTTGGAGAAGGATTGGAGGGGGGCAACAACAATTGACTACCGAAGGCAGATGTTGCTGTCTGATCAGCCACTTTTAATCCAGTAGAAACAGTAGCGACAACTGATTAAACTGTGCATCTGAACAGGCCCTAAGAGTGCTTGTGGCAGGCATAACTCAGAACATAATGTAATATGTTCGAAAACTGGCCACCAGCTCCAGAACGATTAGGAAGTTGAGACATTAAAAGAACCTCTTTTTGATTCAATTCTGAATGCTGGGCTCTTAAGATTATAGAAATTGCAGTGCCAAAAATGAAGCAAATTGGATAACCTGAACCAGATTATCTTCATAATAGGCAACAGGTAATTAGAGATCTTTTAAGCAACTTGTCATTTGACTTTAATATGCAAATCCCCAACCCTCCATGGAAGTTTGCTGGGTGACACACTTTCATATGCTTCTTATGAGGATAAAATGGAGGACAGGGAGGAAATGAAGCTCTGGGTCTCCATTGGGGAAAAAGACTGGGTATGGTATTTGTTACAAATCTAATTTTAATTATATGAAAAAGATTACATCATTTGTCATATAGTAAAGAATTTTTATGAAGGGCTATTAGATTTTCCATCAACAGAATAATAATGATAATCCAATGCCTGAGCTGGGAGTTCTAACTTTTGTTCCACAGGTATAACCAGTAAAACAGATTAATGTTCCATTGCCATGCATGTAAAGGATGGGAGGGAGCATTCTATTACAACTTTGTTAGATCATGAGGAAATATTAACACCCCCCTTCTCTTCATAAAATTAACAAAGTTTTGCTACTATACTACCGTTAAGTACATTCTGGGTGATAACAGACAGGTGTTTTAAGCTGCCCCAGAGACAGGAGGCAGATGGACCAAAAAAGTGGTCCACATGCACACATCTGCCTGCCATCCCATCCTGACGACAGCCCACCCAGGGCCTAACTTTTGAGGAGGCTTTGAGGCACTTCTCTGGCTGTCTGGAAGGCCAGGAAGCACCCGGGGAGCAACCAAGACATTCACAAGTGCTCCGGAACTGACTGGCATCCTCAGAGGTGAAACCCAGAGAACTGGAGATCTCTCTTGGTCAAACTGAAGAAGAAGAAGATCGTAGATTTATACCCCGCCCTTCTCTCTGTATCAGAGTCTCAGAGCATCTTACAATCTCCTTTATCTTCTTCCCTCACAACAGACATCCTGTGAGGTGGGTGGGGCTGAGAGAGCTCTCATAGAAGCTGCCCTTTCAAGGACAACCTCTGCGAAAGCTATGGCAGACCCAAGGCTATTCCAGCAGCTGCAAGTGAAGGAGTGGGGAATCAAACCCAGTTCTCCCAGATAAGAGTCCGCACACTTAACCACTACACCAAACTTGGTGAAGTTGGTAGGCATGTAATTTATATGTACTCAGGCAGGTGGGGTAGGGCTGAGTCAATGTCTTGTGGGCGCTTCCTGGACTGCGACATGCTAATGGAGGAGTTTACCTGAGGGGGTTCTTTTGTATATGGATTGGCTATTGAAATTCTAATCTTATCTGTAGTGCTGTTTGTAAGCTGAGTTTTGTGTTTTTCAGGACTGGAAGTCATGCCCTATTCATTTTTAAACTTTCTTCCTTCCTGTTGAAATTGTATTTATGTTTCTGGATTTCAGTGGCTTCTCTGTGTAATCTAACATGATAATTGGATGTGTTGTCTGTTTTTCTTCAGTTGTTTGTTTAATCCTTAGTTTAATTGCTCTTCAGATTTCATTCTTAGAATAGCCATTTGGTTGAAGTGCATGGTTCAGATGATTTGGTTCATCGTTGAGAAAATCTTTCTTCTCAATTTGACCCAGAGACAACTCCAGTTTCCTGAGTTACACCAGGTCTCACAATGCCAAGACCATGGCCACACAGCCTGGAAAATCTCCAACGGCCAAACTGAAAATACATTTTGGGGGGGCTATGAAAAATTAGATGGAGGGAAAGAGAAATGAATGAGAAAAGAGGGAGAAAAGTTAAGGAAAAGAGAGAGAAAAGTTGTGCTGCAATACCCTTGCTGCTGCTTTTGCCTAATGGAAATTTGATTAAGTGGTCTTAGTTTGTTTGTTTTTTAATTTTTAAAATTTTATTGTTATATATTCCAACACCACTACACCTCTGTGAGAGTCCCAGGCCATAGATACATTATAATATTCCATATATTTATAATTATAAACATTTCATCCAAATACAACTCCTTCCCTCTATTTAACCTTCTTATCCATTCATTTCCTTATTAACCAACCAATCGTCTTAAATTGTTTAAACTTTTCCAGATACCTCACCATCTTTCTAAACCAGCCCTCCTCTTGTTCCCTAACCTTTAATCCATTCATTCTTCGTATCTTCATCGTTAAATACTCCAATATTATTATATTATTCATTTTATCCCTCCAGTGATTAATTGTCAGTTCCTCAGGTTCTTTCCAATTCCTTGCTATTACTTGTCTTGCTGCTACTAACATCAAATTAATCCATTTACTATCCTCTTTTGATCCTAATCCCACACCATCCAAATTAATAATTGCCATTGCTTTAGATATACTTATTTTCCTTCCCATAATCTTTGTCATCTCTATGCCAACCTGAACCCAGAATTTTTTCACTAAGGGACAATCCCACCACATGTGACTGAAAGTTCCAATTTCTCCACATTTCCTCCAACAATTTTTACTCCCTGATTTAGAAATATAATACATCTTAATGGGTGTATAATACCATTTCTGTATCATCTTCAATCCCTGCTCCTGCATTAACCTAGATGTTGTAACAAAGGGAGGTAATCTAAAAATCCTCTCCCAATCTTCATCTAAAATTTTATCTTCAATATCTGTTTCCCAATATTCCTTCAAAAATTCTCTCGGGGATTTCCCTGTACCTAATAAAATCTTATACAATTTTGAAACTATTTTTGATTTATCTTCTCCATACTCTTTCACCAATTTTTCAAAGGGAGTATTAATTCTTTTACCAATATTTTTAATTTCTTCCTCCTTCAACAATGAGGAGATTTGACTTTTTAAACAACCAATTAATATTATTCAAAATATTATACTCCTCTTTCTTCACCCCATCAGTACCCCAAACCTCTTTCAATTCTCGAATCGTAATCCTCTTCAGTTTATCTCCTACTTCCTTTGACAGCGATCCTCTTAATGGAGCAAATTTATCATAATACCACATTTTAGTAATAGATGATATCTCCGGAGCGAGTTCTTTTTTCCACTTCTCCCATACCCTACTGGGCCCCATAAAGGTTGATAATTTATCACCTATCTTCTTCTTCCTTTTCGTTCTATCAAATAAACTTTCCTTTCCTCCTACTACCTCTAAATTTTCCTTTTCTATCCCATTCAGCTCTTCTCCTAACTCTCCCTCCAACCAAGTCATTAAGTGCCTTAATTGATATGCGCCATAATAGTAAATTATATTGGGAATCCCCCATCCCCCATCTTTAATACCATAATATCTATACCTACTAGCTGTCCTTGGTTTCTTTGAAGCAAAAACAAATCTATCTATATCTCCTTGCCACCTCTTCAGTACATGTTCTGGTATATGCCAAGGCAATACATAAAATAAATAAGTCAACCTGGGAACTAGAAACATTTTAACCATAGCATTCCTAGTACTAATTGATTCTTTCCTCTTCCTCCAGTCTATCATTTTAACTTGAATTCCACTCCAGATTCTTTTATAATTATACTCAAATATTTTTTTAATATTCCTAGGAATATTTACCCCTAGATATTTCACCATTTTATTTGCTATGGGAATACCCAAGATTTTTGAAACTGCTAATTGTAACCCTGGTTTTACATTAACACACATCATCGAAGATTTTGAAAAATTCACTTTTAACCCTGACACTTCCTCAAATTCCTGTAATATCTTTTTTAAGGGTGCCACTGCAGGCTCCACATCCTTAATTGTCACCATCATGTCATCTGCATACATTGTTAAGAGATTCCCATCTATTTTCCCTTTACCTGGAACTTCAAAGCCTATAATTCTTTTGTCCTTTTTTAATTTATTCACTAACGGTTCCAATGCTAAAATAAATAACATAGGGGACAAAGGGCATCCCTGCTTCGTACCACTCATTACCTGAACATATCCTTCTACTGATCCACCAACTCCTATCAACGCCTTGGATTTAGAATATATTGCCTCAATCACATTTTGAAATTTCTCCCCAAACCTATACTTTTGAAATATAATCTTCATGTACGTCCAATCCACAGAATCAAAGGCCTTATAAATATCCAACGCCAAAAGCGTAAGCGGCAAATCCTGATTTTTAGCTAAATAAACCATACCCATCACCTTCCTAACTGCCTCTACTAAATACTTTTGAGGCATAAACCCAAATTGATCTTTCCCAATCAATTGTGTTATACATTTTTTAAGTCTCATTGCCATAACCTTGGCAAATATTCGATAATCCATATTGGTGATAGAAATTGGCCTATATGAATCCCTTAGAGTCTGATCTTTCCCAGGTTTCGGAATTAACACCAATCTCGACTCCAACCATGTAGGCGGTGTAGGAGATCCATCCAAAATTCCTTGGAACAATTCAGTCACATGAGGCACCAATATATCCTTAAAATGCTTATAAAATACCGCATTAAAACCATCCAGTCCAGGTGCAGATTGCATATTCATAGAATCTATAGCCATTTTAACTTCTTCTTCCGTTATATCCTTATCTAATTCTTTCCTACTATCTTCCCTTAATTCTAAAAATTCCAACCCCTCACAGAATTTTTCTATATCATCATTTTCAATCCCTTTGTTTGCATACAATTTATTATAAAATTCTATAAAATTCTCCAGTATCATTTTAGGTTCAGTTTCCAAAAACCCTGTATCATTCCTGATTGCCTTAATATTTTTCCTTACCTGAAAATTCTTAATTTTATTTGCTAAAATTCTTCCTCCTTTCCCTTCGAACTCATAATACTTCTGTCTATTATACCATAATTTTAACGTAGTCCTATTAACATCCAATAGATTCAATTCTTCCCTTTTCCTAACTACTTGTTCTTTATCCTCCTTCTTCTTAGATTTCCTAAATTTCTCCTCCAATACTCTAACTTCTTCTTCCACATCTTTAATCTTCCTATCTTTACCTTTCTTCAATCTCACCAAATTCTGTATACACACCCCTCTAATAGTGGCTTTCATTGCTTCCCATATTATTGTTAATGAAGTATCTGATTTCCTATTCTCCTCAAAATATCTTTCCATTGCATTTTTAATATTACACTTACTTACTTCATCGGCCACTAACCATGGGTTAAACTTCCAATGATAAGATCTGTTACAATGACCTATTTGCAAAAAGGCTGAAACAGGGGCATGATCAGTAATCTTAATCATTCCAATCTCCATATCTTTTACCCAATTCCTCATTTCTTGAGAGACTAAGATTCCATCCAATCTTGAATAAGTTCCATGAACGGCAGAGTAAAAAGAATACACATCATCATTAGGAAACATTTCCATCCATAATTCTAGCAGACCAAATTTCCCGCACACTCTTTTAAATTTCTCTGCCTTTCTTTTTTTAACATTGCCTTTCCCTTGCAAGTTAATATTAAAATCCCCCCCTATTATTTTAGTATAGGGCGAAAATTTTTCAAATTTCTGCAAATATCTGTACAATACATTCAACTGATGCACATTAGGGAGGTACAGAGAAGCTAAAGCCACCGGCTCTCCCTCCAAATGACCCTGTACAAAAATAAACCTTCCATCCTTATCTCTCATTACTTTATCTTCAACAAAATCTATTTTGGAATTAAATACTATTCCCACCCCTCTGCTCTTCGAGGAGCCTGGAGCAATAAATTTCTTACCTTTCCCAAATCCAGGAATTCATCTCTCTTTCCCCCCCATTATATACCTCCTGCAAAAACACCACATCTGCTTTTAATTCTTGAATATATCTCCCAACTCTTGCCCGTTTCACTGGATTTCCTAGCCCTCTAACATTAAGAGTTGTACATATAACATTAACATTTTTTGTCATATTATACCTAACCATAGCTCATCCCCATATCTCTTCTGCTCTCTACCAGCCTGGAATTCTAAACCCCAACAACCCTTAACCAACCCCACCTGATGTTGCTTATCTACCCACCACCTACAATCCATTACCGATTCTACCCATCCAAGAGAAATGCAATATGCCAATGCTCGTGGCATATCTCTTGTATAAAGAATTCTTCCCAATATGCATTCACACACCTTCTTACTCCATTCATAATCCACCCATTCACCCCTTAGATCCCAATCATCCAACCACACCCCAATCACACCATCCAAACATACCAACATCATCCCAATCAGCCACCATATACCCCTCTTCTTCCCATTCATACCACCAAACACATCAGACATCCAGCTACCACTGACATCCATATTGGGGGGGGGGGGAGAAAAAGACAACTCTCCCACACTGTAAGCTCAAAAAGAGCAACAACAACAAAACAAAAAAAAAACTGTTCATGTTGAGCTATTCCGGTCCTTTTATCTTCTTTCCTTCTTCCTTAGTCCATCTTTCCTTAATCATTAATCATTTTTTAGTCTTAGTCCTTTCCCTGAAGTCCCAAGTCTTTTTTTCATCCTTCTTTTTCTTCTTCTTCTGTTTCTGAGTGTTCCCCAATTCCTCTTCCAAACTATTTTCCCCTTCTGTCTCCAAGTCAGGGAATTGCTTGTAATCCTTAGGCAGCTGCAGTCCCACACGTTTAAATAGCTCCTCCATCTGCTTCTGATCTTCTGCAAACAACTCTACTCCTTCATGCACGATTTTCAGAGCAAAGGGTGCCATTCTCCAGCTGTATTTCATTCCTTTATCTTGCAGCACCTTGGTAAACACTCTTAACATTTTCTTCCTGTTAATTGTTTCCTGTGATAAATCTTCAAAAACCAACACTTTTTATCATTATACAGTAACTTATCATGCCTATCCAAGGCCTTCATGCCTTTAAGCACCTGCTCCTTTAATATATATTTACCAAAGCACATTACCACATCTCTTGGCCACCTCCACTCAGCTGTATGCTTCCCAACTCGATGAATACGATCAAAAACTTCCCTTGAAATTCCTAAGTCCGGGAGCATTTTAGCCATCCATTCAATCACATTATCCATGTCCTCCGTTTCTGGAATATTTTTCAACCGCAAATTTGACCTTCTGGCCCGATTTTCCAAGTCCATCAGTTTATCTTTAAAGTATTTATTTTGCTTTTTCAACTGTCTGGACTGTTTTTGCAACAAGTTAATTTTCTTCTCATTTAGCTGCGCCATTTCCAATGCACTATTCACAGTCTCTGCCATGGCTTCAACGGCATCTGCTAAATTAGTTATTTTTTCATCCACTATCTTAGTAACTGCCTTAATAATGCTATGTTTGGCAGCTTCCACCACTTTTTTAACTTCTAATTGAAAGTCTTTTGGTTTCATTACCTTAACTTCACTTTCAGCTTCTGAGTCCGAGGTCGCCATTGCCGTTTCTCTCAGCACCAATTAGTTTAAAACTTTATCCTCTAGCCAACTTCCAGACTCCCACTTCACAATTATCACCAGCTTATATTAAGGTCTTCAAGGCTTTGTTATTTTTATCACCAGAAGAAGGAATACTTAATTCCCTTTAGCATTCAACCGGGAGCTCAAACAAAACACGTCTTCCTCTCAGCTGAGCATGCCACGCCCCCCGATTAAGTGGTCTTAGTTGACATCAAAAAGTAAAACTGAGCAGATTGGCTCTTCGAGGAAGCATTCAATGCGAAACATGATCCAAGTTGATAAGCATAGGGAACATCACCTTTGGAGCCAGGATTTATATGGAATTTAGATACCACATAGAATTGAATGAGAGATGTAAAGGACTATATATCCTCTGGATATTTGAAGTTTTGTGGTTCCTTTCCTTTTGTGAGATATTTTTGTATATTGTGTATCTGGAATCATTGGAAACAGAGACAAACAAGAGAGACTTTACATATTTATATTTTTATTGCGTGTTTTGTACACAGTTGTTTTTTTCTGCTTTGCAAGATCTGGCTGAGCTGGGTGCAAGGAAATGAAGACAGAAAGGCTAAACTATTGGAGAACATGACCTGCAAGCTGGCAGTTACTGTAGCAGCCATCAGTGTGATGTCTTGCCTTGCTCCAGTGCTGGCTTGGTTGATGGACTTAGCATGATCTGTTAGGCAAGTTTGCTTCTTTACTGGAGAAAGGCAAGTCTAGCAGAGTGACTTTTACTGTGTTCAGTAGGGATGGGCACAGACCAGAAAATGCTGGTTCAGTTCACAAACAGAACTGGACCAGTTCCCAGACCAGTTTGCGAATCGAACCATAGCCTGGTTCGCAAACTAGCTCGCGAACTGCTCTGGTTTTTAAAAAGCCCTCCACAGGGCCTTGAGGCTCCAAAATGGCAGGTTGTCTCCAGATCACTCTCCTCAATGTACCCACCAAGTTTGGTCCACATTGGACTTCGGGGGGCTGAGTTACAGACCACTAAAAAAGGTCATTCAGTGCAATGCTTTTCAATGGGATGTCACCTCTGCTGGTTCAGGAGTGAAAAAACACTGACCTTGGTGAGCTAGAGGTCTTCAACACACACAGTTCCTCCCTGGGGTGACCCTCCACATGGACCACATGTTACATGCATGACAGATTGAGGGGATCCAAGTAGCAGACCACCAAGCAAGGTGTCACCAGGAAACTGTTTTGGGGTGAGTTGTCCAGCACCAGTTTGAAACACCACAGTGTGGACCTGGTAAGCTACAGGCATCAGACTCCCATAGTACCTCCCCAGGAACCATCCACATGGCTGCAGGTGGCTGTGTCTTTCTGGGACCAGCCACACAGCCCTGGCGACATGATCACTGATTGGGGCCAAGCATCCCATCCTGCCTGGAAAGGTGACAGGGAACACCAAGCCTGGCAACCAGGATTCACTGCACAGCTGTGGGAGGGGGCACTGGTGGACTAGCTAAGGGAATGTGGGGGAATATGTGGCAGAGGAGAAAGGATGCTTTTTTGGAGGAGCAGAAAGGGTACCCCACAGCCAGAGAAGAGGACAGTTAGCCAAGCCCCCCAGAAATCTGTAGGTAGTTTGGGTGCTTGAGTGGGAGAGGAGAGAGGAAACCCCCCCCCAGGCAGTAGGAAGAAATGGGGTGCTTTTTGGAGGAGCAGAAAGGGGACCCCACAGGGAAGAGGGAAGTTAGCCAAGCCCCTGAGAAATCTGTAGGTAGTTTGGATGCCTGAGTGGGAGACGTGAGAGGATACTTCCCAGGCAGAGACTGAAGCAACTCAGGAAGTAATGGGGTGCTTTTTGGAGCAGCAGAAAGGGGACCCCACAGCATGCAGAGAAAAGGGCAGTTTTCAGAACCCACAAAAGTGAACAGTTCACCCCCAAATCAAATCAAAAACATGTTTTAAAAGAAAAAAAATATATCCACGTTTCCCACTCGTCACAGCAAAGAAAAAGATTTTTGGGGGGAGAGGAGGAGGGAGAAATGTAGCTCTGAATGCAAAGAAAGGCAGGGGTTTGTACGCATGCGTTAACTAAGCCGGCTGTATGCTCGTCCTCCCCTTCGAACTGGAATTTTAATTAGCTCAAAAGAATGTAAATAGCTCTTTGGCAAGTCTATTTGAAAAACGAGCTTACTTACGAAGGTCTGAAGATCATAAGAATTCCTTTCTGGGGTCCCAGAGGGTAAGACAACAACTTTTACTATCAAATTAACGAGGCAACGCCCTGGTTAATTACTCAGCGGTCGCGGGTAACTCCCAAAAATAATTATCATGGCTAAGACAATTAAAGAGCTATCTGAGCAGATATCAGCTTTCCAGACTTTAATAATGTCGTCCCAGGACCAGATGAGATCTGAAATTAAATCACTCAGGGATGCTTTTACAGAGTTGAGTGCAGAGCTGAAGGACACACGGAACATTGCAATCTCGGCTAATGAGCTGGCCTTATCTAATAAACAAAAAATACTCCAGCTGAATTCGCAACTTACAGAGCTCTCTGATCGTAACAGAAGAGCGAATCTGATCCTGGGTGGAATTTCAGAGGAAATAAATAATAAGCTCCTGGAAGGAACCCTTATAGACTGGATGGGTGAGCAAGGAGTCACTCTGCAATCTCAGGATATTGAGAGAGCTCATAGACTGCAAAGGAGACAAGATGGGGGTGCCCCAAGGGAAGTCATAATTAAATTTTCAAGGGAAAAGACTCAGCAGACAGTTTTCAAGACTTTGAAAAAAAGGAAAGACCTTTCTTTTAGAGGAAGGAAAGTTTGGGTGAGAGAAGACTTCTGTCAGGAAACCATCAGAAAGAGAAGGCAAATGAGACCCTTTGGGCAAAAATTATATGACAACAAGATTAAATTCTCTTGCGGGTACCCCTCCTCAATAGTTATTTTTAAAGATGAAAAAAGGCTGGTGGCCCGCAACCCTAAAGAAGCAAGAGATCTCCTCACTCGCCTGGGCATCACCACAGACGACCTGAGAGACCCAAGAGAGGAAGAAGAAGAAGAAACAGTGGAGCTCGATGTGGACCCGGGAGAAGGAAGCTCAAGTAGACAAGAGAAAAGGCCAAGAACGGACTACTAAAGGGAAGTATAAAATATTTTGAGCTAAATTTAGCTATAAGCTTGAAGGGGAGGGCGGGATGCGTGCCCCCAGGAAGGTGGAAGACAGGATGATGGTTTCATCCAAGAAGTTGTCTGTGCCACAGGGGAAGGGAAAAGGGGGCGGGGTTTCAGTAAGAAGTATAGAAAAATACCCTCAGCCATTAGGGCCCAAGTCTGTTACATATAAAGAGAATGGATAGATCTTTAAGAGTCCTTTCACTGAATGTGAATGGTCTAACATCAAATCTTAAGAGATTCAGAGTAATTAAAATGGCTAAAGAACAAAGAATAGATTTGTTGTGCCTACAGGAAACTCACAAAAAAATAAATGATAGAAAACCATTGATAAAAGATCTGAGGTGGCAGGTTTTAGCAGAAGCAAGAGGGACTTCCAAAGCTAGAGGTGTGGCTACATTGATTCGTAAGGACATTAAGGTGGAGAACATGGAAAAATTAGTAGATAAGGAAGGTAGATACCTCTTAGTTAAGTTTAAGCTGGAAGCAATAAAATTCACTATAGTAAATGTTTATGCACCAAATAAAAGACAAAAGAAATTCTTAAACTTGGTTTTTAAGAAGATACAACAGTTTTCAGAGGGCGAACTAATTGTAGTAAGCGATCTAAATATGGACATAACCAAGAATAATAGTATTAACCTAAGAGATTGGGGCCTGAAGGACGCTCATGAGTTCATCAATACGAGACCCAGCCCGACACATATTTCTTGTAGACATAAAACAGCATCCCGCTTAGATTATATAATTTTGGAAAAAAATAACAATATGGTGGTTAAAGAGATCAAGACCCATCCAATTTTGATCTCTGATCATGCCCCTCTAAGTATTGAATTAGAATTAAACCTTCCCTCGAAAAATAGACCTTGGAGGTATAACAACTTGGTAATGACAAAAGAAGAGGATAGGGAATACTTAATGACACAGTTAAAATTATATTTTAAGGAAAATAGAGGATCTGTGTCAACTAATATATTGTGGGACGCTGCTAAAGCGGTAATAAGGGGCCATTTGGTTAGGAAGGAAAAAGATATAAAAAGTGAATGGTATAAAAAAAGGCAAACAAAACTTAAGGAATTGGAGGAGTTACAAAAAGAAATAGTGGAAAAGTGTAATCCTAGTTTACAGATTAGAATTAAAGAGATTCAAAAACAGTTGGAGGCCCTAGATATGGCAACAATGTGGAAAAAGGAAATAATGGTTAAGAACGACTTCCAGAGGAATAGCATTAATACAGCAAAAAGATTAGCTAATTATTTGAAAGTTAAAAAGGCAAAACAATCAATTAGAACTATTAAAATTAATAATAGTATAACTCAAAACTCTAAGGAAATCACTAAGGCATTTGAAGACTTCTATAAAAATTTATATATGAAAAAGAATATAACGGAGGTGTGGGACGCACCTAAGCTAATTATAGAGGAGGAAGCAAAAGCCTCACTGGGTGCTGAGATTACACTCCAAGAGATAAAGGAAGTAATAAAAGCGCTCAAAAAGGGTAAATCACCAGGGCTGGATGGCTTTACTTCTGACTTTTATAAAGAAATGGTAGAAATTATAGCACCTGAATTGCAGGTAGTTTTTAACGAAGTCTTGGAAGGAAAGAAAGCCCCGGACTCATGGAAGGAAACAGAAATAATTTTGATATTAAAGCCCCAGAAAGATCCGGAAGAAGTAGGCTCATATAGGCCCATTAGTTTACTAAATCAAGATTATAAGATTTTTGCTAAGGTTTTAGCAAATAGACTTAAGAGAGTTATCCCGTCAATCATAAAAGGGGACCAATACGGTTTTATTGAGGGTAGATCTATTGCCCACCCTATTAGAAATATCTTAAATGTATTGCACCATGGCCAAAAGAAAAAAATAGCCCTGTTAAAGTTGGATGTTTATAAAGCCTTTGATACTCTTTCACATGAATTCTTGTGGCAAATATTAAAGAAGATAGGTTTAGAGGAACGGTTCTTACACGCTATACAGGAAATATACAACGGAGGTAAGGCCAAAGTTAGAGTCAACACTGACCACTCACAAGCGTTCCCAATTCAAGGGGGGGTAAGACAAGGCTGCCCACTATCCCCGCTTATATTTATAATAGCTATAGAGCAACTAGCAGAGCGAATTAGGAATGCCGGGAGAATAGAGGGGTATAAGTCAGGTATTGAAGAAATGAAAATTAATTTATTTGCGGATGATATCATAGTAATTATGTCTAACCCAAAAGACGGAGTTAAAGAGATTAAGATAATTTTAGATGATTTTGAAAAGTGTTCACGGCTCGGAGTGAATATGGCAAAATCAGAAATTCTATACCTTAATGTTAATAGAGAGGAAAAACAGGAAATAAATAGGATTACGAATATAGGAATGGGAGCCAAGAGATTAAAATATTTAGGGATAGTCCTCCAAAAAAATATGGACAAAATGATAAAGGAGAACTATGGTAAAATATGGAAGAAAATAGAGAGGGATATGAATAATTGGAATCATAAAATACTAGGGATATCATCTAGAATAAGATCTCTTAAAATGTTCATGATACCAAAGTTAATGTATTTATTCCAAACCTTACCCTTAGGTTTGAGGGAAAATCAAATTGAACAATGGAATAAAGCAATCAAAGAGTGGATTTTTAATAATAAAAACAGTAGGTTTCATAAGAGAATTCTATACAACCTTAAATCAGAATTAGGCTGGGGAATCCCAAATTTAAGTAAATATTATTAAGCCTTCCAACTAAGAGCGTTACTAGATTTGAGTGAGGATAAGGTACAGAAGTGGATCAATTTCGAGAATGCGGTCAATAGTGGCATTGGAAGATTTGGATTTTTTTCCACAGTGTCGACAAAAGATCTAAAATTAGCGATAGGGCCCAGAAGAGCAGCATTAAAAACCTGGATGAAATGGTACCCACAGTGGCTAGGGAAGGTTTCAAGGTGGAGCCCCCTAGAAGCTATTGTTAAGGAGGTGCATGCTATAAAATGGTGGGAAAGGCTTAAAAACAAAGGCTATTTTAGAGTGGACGATATGTTTAGGGGTGGTAAGCTAAAACCCTTACAGGAAATTATAGAAGATTTAGGTAATCAATACTGGTTAATCATAGCAGGCTTGCACAAGAGTGTTAAGACGATCAGTGAAAAGGGAGAGCTTTGGCTAGACACTCCAATGGAAGAGATATATAAGGTAATGGCCAAACAAAGGAAGGGTCTAGTGGGGTTAATATACAGAAAAATGATTTCAAATAAAGATAAAATAATAGTACATTTACAAAAGATTTGGAGTCATGAAGGTCAGTTAACAGAGGGGTTGGCTGGGAAAATCTTGGATGGTCTAGAAAGGATTAAAGTAACCAAATTTAAAGAACTGGAACATAAATTTTTCACAAAATGGTACAAAACTCCCGCACAAATAGCCAATATATTTCCAGGAGTGAGCTCCAAGTGCTGGCATTGCAAACAATTTAAGGGTTGGTTTGCACATATGTGGTGGGAGTGTGAAGAGGTTAAACCCTTTTGGAGGGAAATTATTCAATTTATTAAGAAAGTCTGCAATGTACCATTAACCATTGGCTTTAATATGATGTTGTTAAGTACAATAGGAAGTCCAGCACTAAGTAGACCCATGCAAAACCTTGTCAAGGCAATGATATTAGCGGGGAAGGCGGTCATCGCTTTGGGGTGGAAAGATAAAAGTAAATGGTCAATAGAAATCTGGCACAGCTATTTGTTTGATTACATACAGTCTGACATCGTGGCAACAATAAACAAGGATTCCACGTGGGAAGATAAAGCCAAGGAAATCGAGACCAGATGGAACCCTTATTTAGAGTGGATCTCAGGAGAAACAAGGAAGGACATTCAGTGGAAGATCAGGACTCTGTGCCCTTGGCTGAGGGGAAAAGACTAAGAGAAGACGGGGAGGGTTGGGGGGGGAGGGTTATTTGTAATTTCAACATCCATATGCTGTAATGGCCAATTGTACTAAAGTCAATAAAACATAAAAATATTTATTAAAAAAAAATGAATGCAAAGAAAGGCGAAAAAAGATAGAGGAGATGCTTTTACCCTGGCAGTTTGTATAGAGGCCAGCAGATATAACAGGTTTCTCTACCCACCCCAGTAATTCCCCCCCACTCACTCCACCAAAAGATATTCTTTCACGCACAAGGAGAACAAGACTTGCAAAAAACAGACACAGAGAACAGGAATGTGCCTCCAGTGATTATATACATTCCCCCTCCCATCCTGAGGAAGTCAGATCAATGCCTGCTATTGGAAATCAGACTTGCCGTTCAGCTTCAGACTGTCACTATTGGTTCCTCAATGGCTGGAAATATCCCACCCATACTCACTTTTTTGTGCAAAATTCCATGGGTGGAGTTTCTTTGCAGAGAGTGCACAAGAGGTTCCAAACTGGGTAGAAAGTTCAGAGATTTCCTGGTCCAAACATGTGACTTTTGAACCAAGCTGTCCAAGCCTCAAACAAGGTAAAGTCCAGGCCAGATTTGAGTTCAGTGTTTGGGTCTGTGCCCATCCCTAGTGCTCAGACTTCCCTGGTCCCCTAGCGGCTACAGCCAGAACTTCATTTAAAATAAAAGGAAATACATTTGGCCAGATGCAGCATGATGCTGGATTCAAAGGTCCTGCAACTGACTCCCCCCTTGAATTTTACCCCCCAGTTCCCTCATGTTGGTGGCCCTGTATCTAACAAGTTGGTTTGGAATTATTTGGAATGGAGCACAGTAGATTATTCTTACCTATCTCTCTCTCTGAAGAGTGGGAGCACAAGAATCCAAGCTCCGTTCTTAACATGTGCTTTCTATATAAGAATGGAAAAAGAAGAGAGGAATAGCAGAGAGAGGAACAGAATAGAGGAAGAGAGGAATAGTTGTGATAAATATAAAAATGTACTAAAGGGTGCTGTAAAAATGAAAAAGAGAGGGAGGAATGATGTGGAAGAGAAGAGAGGGGCTGTGGGAGGAGCTGCCATTCCTTTGCTTAGAATTAAGATCGATTTTCAGAGTAACCCATACATATAACAGGAGCATAAATTAAGGGAGGCAAGGGTTATGGCTGTACACCTGTTCTTCCATCAGGATATATGTTCTACCTCAAGACACACAGTTTGCAAAGTCAGAAAATAGGTAAGGCACAAACAAGAGGGGAGATATTTACTATCCTCTGCTAAATGTGCTTTGTAAGGTAAGATGTCCTTTTGAGGAGTATCTGTTCACTGTCCTGGCCTCCAACAAGCAGTGTTAGTCAAAAAATTGATGTCACTAGTTTGTCCAAGAGATCCAATTCTTCATTAGGCTCAGTGGCTCTTCCTATTTGATATATGTCATCATTAGAAAGATGGTTGCTGGAATTTAGGGTTCTCTCTCCTCCTCTGCCTTTACTCAATGTAGTACAGCTCAGCAGTTTAATAGGCACTGCATACAGATTTCAGGCTGAACCAGATGTTCATTATATTACCCTGAAAGGTAATATATCAGATAAGGTTCATCTATGATGGGTTTATTGTTGAGTGAAGTCAGCTCCCAATACTAAAGCTCTAACAAGAGAAATTATGGTCCTCCTGCAATCTTGTGCACTCATCCTGTTGTTAAAATAGGAAGATGGACAGCTGCAACTCAGCAATGATTTCTGTCTAAAGTTAAAGCATTGGTACCTGTCAACAAATGGATAACTGGAAATATACATATATATGGACAGATATTGCTATAAGAAAAACAGGATTACAAAAAAGAAAAGAAGAAAAATAGCAGTTCTGGAGAAATAATTTATTGAATGCAAAAATCAAAATAACTTTTCAAGAAATTTATGCACACTCAAACAAGAAGCTAGCAAGATATTAGATTCCACATAGCACACATATTCAGACAACAAATCAAAGTATATTGCGACATCTCAGATAACCTCTGCAATACCAAGAAATCTGCAACATGGGCAGACATATGATCATGGCTTTTTTTGTGGCATATTGGGCCACACCCCCTGACATCACCAGAAGTGACATCTCCTGTTCAGTAAGTTACTTTCTGCATATTAACACAGAACAGTGCAGTGTCATCAGCTGCATTTCATGGATGTGTGTTCTCACACAGCCCAATGAGAGACCTTGTTTTGTGCCCCCTCCCAACATATGGTCAGAAAGAGAGAGCCACATGTGGCAAAGTGGGCAGCAGCAGGCCCAGCTTCTCCCAGGAGGGGGCATTTCTAGCTCTCTTTGCAAGCCTGTTGGAGGTTGGAGGCAGCAGAGAGAACAGAGCATGCAGTCTGGGAGTGCATGGCTGCCTAGTGTCTTCCCTCTACTTGAGCCCTTTTTTTGAGCTGGAGCCCTGGTCAAACCAACCAGAACTGTATTCCTTTGCATTCCTGCTTAAAAAAAAAAAAGCCCTGCATATGAAGGAATATGAAGGAACTACATTCCCCAACAACATTTTGCTTTGAGTCCAACTGACTTCCTAGATTGGACCCTAACTGGGAGAAAAGAGACTCAAACAGCAGAACATAGTTAAGTAAAGGGGGAGTGTGGAGAGGAGGTTAACTCATCCATGTTGTCTCTGCTTTACATATGTATCATGGTTTACACATGAATGATAGGATGTAAGTGCATCAGATCTCTTACAGGTGTTTATAAGTACAATAACAACACTGATGAGGCCTTGAATTTGAAATCAAAGAGCAATTATTTTTCACACAATGACCATGATTTGACTTAGTTTGTCAGCTAGGAGCACTGGGGAGAGACGGAGACAGGAACTTTTGGGGCAAAGACTGGGGTAAACAATGGTGCAAGATACCATGACATCACATCCAAGTGAGTACCTTAAAGTGACATCATAATGTCCATGATGCTCTAGGCATTCTGCCAAGTCTTCAGAGCAAGTGAATGGACTGTCACTACAAGGACAAAGCCTAGGCCTCCATTTATATACCTGAATTTAGAATATGTTTTCTAGTGGAATAGAATTTTCTTTCCAGTGAATTAGTACCAGAGGAAAAAAAATAAATAGAATCTTGAAAGGAAGCCACATGGAAAAAGAGAGAAAATAGACTACAGCTATAGGGATGCATTTAAATCTCAAGCAAGTCTTGATCCCAATCAATGAGCCTCTAAACCTTCTTTACCTGCCCATAGCCTACAATCAACAGATTTTGGTCTTCTCTGTGTTCTTGCTTTGTGTTACATAATGTCAGGTATACCAGAGGTGGAGTTTTCAGCTGTGACACCCTTGGATGGGCCACACCATTTGTCATTAGGAGGAAATGAGCAGAGATGTCAAGCAGCAGCCTTGCAACCCCTGGTGAATGTGGGAGGTGCAGACAGGCATGCCAGCATCATGTTGATATGCTCTGTCAATTCTAAAGAAAACTAAATAACATCATGGTATGGGAGGCAGGGAATCCTAGGTTTGCCAAATTCTAGTTAGATCATAGAACAAGACCCCCAACATCATGATGTCATTTCTATGTTTTGCTGGAAGTGATGGCATACAGATGCACACTCTCCCCATTTCCCCCAATTTTCCACCACCAGCCTTTGAGGCAGTGGCAGGCAACAGACAAGATTGCTGGAAAACAATCTCTAAATATTGGTTTGTTTCAAAGGGAGTTGAACATAACCTTTTATCAATTGTTTAAATGTCTTGCTGTTGCTGTTTATTAGTTTTACATTTTGAGTTGCTGGTTTGTTTTATTGCTTGAAGTTACTGCTGCTTGTACTGTTTTATTATTTCTGTATCTTTTTATCAGTTAGGATTTTGTAACATTCTTTAGAGGCTGCTGCTCTGATTTTTATGTTGTGTGCTTACAGTTATTGTTTTTAAAACATTATACACCAGAATACTTCAGTAGCAGGCCAGGACATAAATGCAGTAAATAAATTAAAAATAAATTCCCATTATATTTCAAGATTTCCTTCATAACCATGGAAACTTGAAACTCCATTTTTTTTAAAAAAAAAATGTGGTCAATATTTGGAATATGCCATCAGATTCTATACTTTTTTTTTCTTTATTGGAATAAGTAAAAATCACCTCACAAACAAATATTCAGAATATTCAGCACAGCTCCAGTAAATAATGAGAAATCATTGATGTTCCTTCATTTACTTTCCCTTTTCCTCTCTTCTTAATACCTTAGCAGTATATCTCTTTTTTGTTATGTAGAAAGGAGGGAAGGATAAGGAGACACTGGGTTAGGAAAGGTTGAAAACTGAAAAGGAAGACTGAATAGTTTATAAAAGCACACAAGGCAATTTTATTATGGGCTCCACTAGGGTGACCATAATGTCTGAAGGCCAGCCAGGGACACCTTGGGGGGGGGGGAAGGTAGGGGTGTGAGCGCGCAAAGCGCGCGCGCCGCCGGAAACAGGAAGTGACGTCACTTCCGGTGACGTCACTTCCGGTGATGTCATGCCACCGCCGGAAACAGGAAGTGACGCCACTTCCTGTGACATCATTTCCCCCACGTCACCTGCCGGAAACGGGAAGTGACATCACTTCCCCCAAATGACATCATTTCCCCCAAATGCCACTGCCGGAAACAGGAAGTGACTTCACAGCACTTCCTGTGACGTCCCCAAAAATCCCCCAAATATCACCGCCGGAAACAATTTTGTTCTCAAATCCTGTATATACTTCATCAGTATATGGGATAAGGCACTTTCTCAACTGTGCTGCATAATGCAGCCTATTTATTTTGTCCTGTTTGCTCTGTTGGCTCTATCTGCGCCACCTTCATCACTTTCGGGGTGTGGATCCCCCAGTGGGGTGGTCTCCACCTCCCATCGTTGTGGGACCCAGGGGGCCGGCGCAGCGGCACGCCGAAGCAGCCTGTCACTAATAACACAGGTCGAGATGCAGGACAGGAACCCGGAAGTGACTGACAGGCTGCTTCAGCGTGCCGCTGCGCCGGCCCCCTGGGTCCCACAACGATGGGACCGATGCCACAGGGACGGGCTCAAAACACTCTATAACCCCTCAAAAGAACAGCAGTCTAGCTTGCTTCCCCCGAGCCCTGCCGCCATAAGCCTCAAGGAGGCTCATTTTGCGGCATCTCCCGGCGGGAGGGTGGCACCGCACGGGACACATATCAAATGAAAGAGGGGGCGCAGGGCTATCAGAAACAGCCAGCGGAGGGAGTCGCGAGACCACCCCACTGGGGGATCCACACCCCGAAAGTGATGAAGATGGCGCAGATAGAGCCAACAGAGCAAACAGGACAAAATAAATAGGCTGAATTATGCAACACAGTTGAGAAAGTGCCTTATCCCATATACTGATGAAGTAAATACAGGATCTGAGAACAAAATTGCACCAGAAGACACAAACACAAAGCTCCCTTACACTCAATCAGTGCTTGGGTCCACCAAAGTCAGTATTGTCCACTCCAGTCACAAACACAAAGCTCCCTTACACTGAATCAGTGCTTGGGTCCACCAAAGTCAGTATTGTCCACTCCAGTCACAAACACAAAGCTCCCTTACACTGAATCAGTGATTGGGTCCACCAAAGTCAGTATTGTCCACTCCAGTCACAAACACAAAGCTCCCTTACACTGAATCAGTGCTTGGGTCCACCAAAGTCAGTATTGTCACATAAGAACATAAGAGAAGCCATGTTGGATCAGGCCACTGGCCCATCCAGTCCAACACTCTGCGTCACATAAGAACATAAGAGAAGCCCTGTTGGATCAGGCCAGTGGCCCATCCAGTCCAACACTCTGCGTCACATAAGAACATAAGAGAAGCCCTGTTGGATCAGGCCAGTGGCCCATCCAGTCCAACACTCTGCGTCACATAAGAACATAAGAGAAGCCATGTTGGATCAGGCCAGTGGCCCATCCAGTCCAACACACTGTGTCACATAAGAACATAAGAGAAGCCCTGTTGGATCAGGCCAGTGGCCCATTCAGTCCAACACTCTGTGTCACATAAGAACATAAGGAGGGAAGGGGGGAAGGGAGGGAGGGAGGGAAGGGAGGGAGGAAGGGAGGAGGGAGGGGAGGAAGGGAGGAGGGAGGGAAGGAAGGAGGGAGGGAAGGAAGGGAGGAGGGAGGGAAGGAAGGAAGGAAGGGAGGAGGGAGGGAAGGAAGGGAGGAGGGAAGGGAGGAGGGAAAGAAGGAAGGGAGGAGGGAGGGAGGGAAGGAAGGGAGGGAAGGAAGGAAGAAAGGAAGGAAGGGAGGAGGGAGGGAAGGAAGGAAGAAAGGAGGGAAGGGAGGAGGGAGGGAAGGGAGGAAGGGAAGGAAGGAAGGCCGCCCCCTCCCGCCAGCCCCCCCCGCTTTCGGCCCCCACCCTCCCAGCTTACCTTCTTCCAGGGGGGCGGGTGGCGGCCTCTCCTCCCGGCGGCTGGTGCTGCTGGCGGCGGCTGCGGAGGCCGGGGAGGGCCTGCGCTGGTCTCTGGAGGGCCTCCAGGGACCAGCGCCGGCCGCTCCGTGGCCTCTCCGCGGCCTCCGCTGGTTGCTGGAGGCCCTCCAGAGTCTCTGGAGGGCCTCCAGGGACCAGCGGAGGCCGCGGAGAGGCCTCAGCTGTTCGGCGCTGGTCGCTCCGCGGCCTCTCCGCGGCCTCCGCTGGTCGCTGGAGGCCCTCCAGAGTCTCTGGAGGGCCTCCAGGGACCAGCGGAGGCCGCTGAGAGGCCTCAGCTGTTCGGCGCTGGTCGCTCCGCAGCCTCTCCGCAGCCTCCGCTGGTCGCTGGAGGCCCTCCAGAGTCTCTGGAGGGCCTCCAGGGACCAGCGGAGGCTGCTGAGAGGCCTCAGCTGTTCGGCGCTGGTCGCTCCGCGGCCTCTCCGCGGCCTCTGCTGGTCGCTGGAGGCCCTCCAGAGTCTCTGGAGGGCCTCCAGGGACCAGTGGAGGCCGCTGAGAGGCCTCAGCTGTTCGGCACTGGTCGCTCCGCGCCCTCTCCGCGGCCTCCGCTGGTTGCTGGAGGCCCTCCAGAATCTCTGGAGGGCCTCCAGGGACCAGCGGAGGCCGCAGAGAGGCCTCAGCTGTTCGGTGCTGGTCGCTCCGCGGCCTCTCCGCGGCCTCCGCTGGTCACTGGAGGCCCTCCAGAGTCTCTGGAGGGCCTCCAGGGACCAGCGGAGGCTGCTGAAAGGCCTCAGCTGTTCGGCGCTGGTCGCTCCGCGGCCTCCGCTGGTCGCTGGAGGCCCTCCAGAGTCTCTGGAGGGCCTCCAGCGACCAGCGGAGGCCGCGGAGAGGCCTCCGCCACTGCCGCCGGGCCCCGCGCGCGGGCGGGGAAGGCGGCGAGGGAGGGAGGGAGCGTCCCTGCGCGTGCGCAGGGTCGCTCCCTCCCTCGCCGCCTTCCCCGCCGGCACCCGCGGTCCACCACCTCCAGGGCTGGCTAAACCGGGACCTTTAATGGTCCCGGTATAGGCAGCCCGGGAGGCGGGAATTGGTGGCCAGAACCGGGAAAGTCCCGGGAGACCGGGACGGTCTGGCCACCCTAGGCTCCACAGAAATATAAAGAAGAAAGCATCATTCCCTTTCCAGTGTTTTCCAGGAAGGCAATTGCATGGTTCAGAGGGAAAATTCATTGATGACATTTTATAAATGTTGTTTACGGGAGGATCAAGACTACAGAGTTAACGTTGCTGGTGCTTTTAATGGTTACATGAAAGTAAAAAAAAAATCAATGGTCAAAATTCTTCTAAAGTTACAAGAATCTGTTTAATAGAAACCCTAGATCCAAGCCTACAAAATCAGGCTGTAATGTCAGCTGCCAATGCTCATCAGTTAACCATTCTGCAATCCCAACACAATACCACCATAGCTTATGTGACACACCAGCACAAGAATCTTAAAAAGTAAAGATAGTTCCCTGCGCAAGCGCCAGTTGTTTTCAGCTCTGGGGTGACATTGCTTTCACAACGTTTTCACGGCAGACTTTTTATGGGTGGTTTGCCATTGCCTTCCCCAGTCATCTACATTTTTCCTCCAGCAAGCTGGGTACTCATTTTACCAGCCTCAGAAGGATGGAAGGCTGAGTCAACCTGGAGCCCGTACCTGAACCAGCTTTCGCTGGGATCAAACTCAGGTCGTGAGCAGAGGGCTCTGACTGCAGTACTGCAGCTGCGCCATGGGCAAGAATCTTACTAACCCATTATTTTATAGATTTTAAAAGAGACAAGAAGGGTGATGAGTGTGATGTCCTGACCTACCTATAACTCATAACCTGAATAAGAGGCTGTAGAAGGTGTTAGGTACTCTGTGTGAGTGGAAAAGGAGTGTCACAAGTAATTTAATTAAAATGTTTTAAAGAGTCAGTATGCATAGACTTCAACATCTTTAAGGTCTGTTCTGAAAACCATACCCGAAAAGTTAAAATTGTGAATCTGAAGCTCAAATCTCTTTTTCTTATGTTCTCTCCCTCTCATACACACACAGTTTAAGTTTCTAAAGGAAAAGAGAAGTTAAAATATTCAGTATGCTGGAGTAATAATGTTACTAGAGGATAGGTTAACATATGTTTAGATTGAAATTATGGGGAACAACACATATTTTTAAAAAAATTCTCTTTATATCTTAGATGAATATCACAGGTGGCCTTTTACACAAGTAGCCTGAGCCATTTTTGATACCATGTAAATGAAAGGAAATATAGGAAGATGTAAGCAACAGTGAGTAATAAAAGGATTAGAATAATCCTGGTGCTGGGTTGTTAAAACTGGGTCGTCTTTATTCTACATAGTATGAATTGTGTTGTACTTGTTTCATTGAAGTCTCTGTTGTGAATGACTGAGCAAGGGTAAGGTCATGGACCTAAGCATTCTACTTTCTCTGTGAACTTGTCTGAATGTTTACAGTGGAGGAAAGGAAAATTGTCAGATGTGGCTGGGAATAAAATCTCACACAAACCCTTAGAAGAGGATAGATCCAAGTGGGCAGCCGTGTTGGTCTGAAGCAGTAGAACAAAGCAGGAATCAAGTTTCACCTTTAAGACCAACCAATTTTTATTCAAAACTTAAGCTTTCGTGCGCTCTCTTAAGCTCTCATCTGATGAAGTGTGCTTAAGAAAGCGCACAAAAGCTTATGTTCTGAATAAAAATTGGTTGGTCTTAAAGGTGCAACTTGATTCCTCCTTAGGAGAGGAGTAGCTCTGCTGGAAAGGCTGAGGACTTGGAAGAGATCACAAGGGTCAAGAAAGTATATGAGAGCTGAATCACATTTTGATCAGAATCAACCACACAGTTCTTTTAAATTCAAGCTCCCAAGAAGTATCCTGTTCTTGCATTTTGATTACTATGCAAGGTATGAAATAGGAGAGTAGCTTTTCTAATAATGCTGCTCAGCCCTCACCTGTGCTGAGATTAGAAGTTAGCAAAAAAAAAGTTTCATTGATACTCTACAAAGAGGATAAACTCTGGCAAGCTCCAGAACTTGTTTGTTTTTGCAACTTTTGGTAAAACAAGAATCAAAACTGGAAATGTGTTTTTTTAAAGTTTTCCTAGGGTCCAGGGATTGAATTAACTATTCAGATTAAGCAAGAGGCTAACCCATTCCAGCACTTTGCTGGTACCAGTCCCCACCTTTAATGAACTGGAACATACTTGAAATGTTTATGTTTTGATGCAGGTCATGGGTAATGGGACATATTGTCGGCAGGAATGCAAAGGATGACAATTGTGTTCCCATTAATGAACATTACTTGGTGCCCTTTCTTGCTGTGGGTCTTCTTCAATGCTAAGCAGTTTGAAAGACTGCCAGTGAGATGCCAAAAAGCAAAGCACCTGCTGTGAAGCTAACTAATGCTGCAGCATGAAGTGTGTAAAAATGCTTGCGTTAAAATAGGGGCGGAGGAGAGCTAACACGTGGTGTAAATTTCCAGGAAACTAAGAGTGAGGAGCCTTAAAAGGGGGAAGGAATACATCAGCCTGCAAAGCAAAAGTGCACCTTTGTGCCCGCTTCAGCAGCTAAAAAGCACAAGCACAGCAGGTCTTGGTCCCTCAGCAAGTAAGAAGTTCAAATGAAACGCAATTAAGTTTAACCCTTCAGTGAGGGCATTCTCAATGTAGTCTGCCCAGTGAATGCTAAGTAGCTCATTTGATAGTTTTTATGTTAAGGATAAAGCTGTTAGAAATGTTTGGGAAAAGAAGCCTTCTTATCAAAGGCCTCCCAAAGCAGGCTCAGGAAGGTGCTAGATGTCACTTTATATTTTATTTATTTAATCTCAGGAGCTGGAAGGCTTTACCAGGGTCATCTAGTCCAACCTCCTGCCAACACAGCAACTGCATCCATAGCAGGGGTAGCCAAACATGCTTAACATAAGAGCCACATAGAATAAATGTCAGATGATTGAGACCTGCAAGACATGAATGTGGTTGGACTCTCTCTGACACACCAGCTCCCAAGATGGCAACCACATCCCCATCTGTTTAACGGTGCAATTATATATTATTTCACATACACAAAGAGAAAGAGAGTCAGCAAGAAAAGAAAGAAAGAAAGAAAGAAAGAAAGAAAGAAAGAAAGAAAGAAAGAAAGAAAGAAAGAAAGAAAGAAAGAAAGAAAGAAAGAAAGAAAGAAAGAAAGAAAGAAAGAAAGAAAGAAAGAAAAGCAACTTTAACTTTAAATGCATTCTCCAGCTGGCTTGGCTTGAAGAAAGGATTTAAAGAGACAAATGCCTTCTTCAAGCCAGCCGATGGGGTGGTGGGGGCTTCAAGCACCATACAATATATGTGAAAGAAACATATGTGGCTCCCAAGCCACAGTTTGACTTCCTCTGATGTATAGAATCCATAAGTGATACTTAAAACTGACAAGGAATTCATCAGCTCATGTGGGAAACTGTTCTATGTCAAACACACAACACCATCAAGAAATTCTTCCTCAGATTTAAACAAAACCTCCTTTGCAGTAGTTTATATCTAGTAATTTAGGTCCTGTCATCCAAAACAACTGAGATCTGCCCCAGCCTCACCATTCTCCAGCAAATCAGTATCCTTCCTAAACTGTTGTTCTCAAAACTGAACACAAAACTCCATGTGTGGTCTATCTGAGCCACTGTACAGCAGCATCAGAATCTCACATGACTTTGACACAAAACTTGAATTCTTTCCTGACATCTTCCATCTCAGACCAGCCTTTATTATTTCTTGAGAAAAGTATGACTTGATTTAGTAAAGGACCAGCAGGTTCCTGATATTGCTACCAGTGTTATAAGGATTTTTATGTGCTCTGTGACTATGATACAGCTCATATTATTTCAATAGTGTGGGAGCTGCTTCCATTTATCCAGAGTCAAGATCCCAATATGGTACCCTTTCTAATAACTTGTCAGATATGGAATATATATTCCTTTTCTAATACTAGGTGCTAATGGATTGTGTTCTTTGAATTCTTAATTAATTGCTTATACGTTTACTTCTCGGTCTACAAGACCAAGATGTTTCTGTATATTCAGGAACTTTAGCCTGAAATTTCCTAAGCCTGTTTAGACACAGAGAAATGCTTGTGTGTGTGGAAAATCTGCCAAAGGACAGGGCTTGGAGAGGGAAGGGGTTCAGCAGAGTATAATGCCATAGAGTTCACAATCCAAAGCAGTTATTTTTTCAGTTGTAATAGTAGAAGATCTCCAGGTGCAACCTGACAGCTATCATCCTTGTTTCATGCCGTCAGCCCTTTTCCTTCATCCCTCCCCAACTGGTGTTATTAAGTAACTCAGATAGTTGGACTAATAATCCTGGTAGAGGCTGACAAAGATGTCAACAAGGACTGAGAAAGAGCTAGACACACCCACATTTTGGAGAGCAAGGGGGAAGGGGGAAAGAGACAAAGACCACAGGACGGCCAGAGGCATTGGACATCAGCAGCCCTACAAAGGAGAAGTCAGCCTTGCAGGGGCAGAGTTCTGCTTCCCATCATCAACAGATCTTTCCTGTTCAAGCAGCTGGCTTGAGCAGCCTGCACAACAGCCTGTGCAAGACATCATATCTGGGCAACCTAATTTGGTGATAAGTGTAAATAAGGTTAAATAAGGATGCATAAATTTTTCAATATAACTATTTTGTTCAAAGTATCCTTGCCTGGAACTCTTTGTCCCCGTTTGGTGTGAGCCAATGTGGTGTAGTGGTTAAGAGCAGCAGACTTTTATCTAGGAGTACCGGGTTTGATTCCCCACTTTTCCACATGCAGCCAGCCGGGTGACCTTGGGCTAGTCACAGTTCTCTTAGAGCTGTTCTCTCAAGAGCAGTTCTCTTTCAGCCCTCTCAGCCCTACCTACCTCACAATGTGTCTGTTGTGGAGAGAGGAAGGGAAGGAGATTGTAAACCACTTAAGACTCCAAGTGAAGGTCAGGGTATAAATCCAACTCTTATTCTTCTAATTTTGTCTGTTCATTGCTGGATATGAAGATCAGGCACCCAAAGGTCTGTTCTAGAGTCTGCTCGGTCCAATAGTTATGGATGCCAACTCCAGGTTAGGAAATACCTGTATATTTGGGGTATGAAACCAGGGGAGGACAGGATTTGGGGAGGTGATGGCACTCAGTCAGGTATAATACCATAGACCCCACCCTCCAAAGCAGCCATTTTATTCAGAAAATTGATCCCTGTAGTCTCTGGAGATAAGCTATAATTCTGGAAGATTTCCAGGCCTATCTGGAAGTTGGCAACCTTACCAGTATCATGAGGACAAAAGGCAGGAATATCCAGCTTTTAATGGGACTATTTGGCTGCTAACAGACCGGCACTTTGGGCCAACTCAGAGACACCTCTAAAATTGACCCAAATTAACCCAAAAAATCCCTCCAGATGGCAACATCTGCTGCCCGTCCCTGTCCCCATCCTGTACTCACCCCATCCTCCAGGCTCCACACTAGACCTTTAATCTTGGTCCAGCCCTGTCCCCAGACTGATTTTCTACACTAGAATAATAGAATCATAAACTAGACTTAAAGGTCCCGGATTATCTAGCTCCCCCTCAAAGGAAATATGTGTTAGCTCCAGCCCCCTATCTCTCAACTCTAACAATACCATCCCACAGAAGGGCCTTTTCTATGGCCCGTTGTAATATCTTTCCTTCAGCAGTCGTTGAGGGCCGCTTTAGAAAGGTGCTGTGATGGAAAGCAATGGGTTAACCATAAACTGAAGACGCACAGGGCTGCGTCAGGTGACCTGAGGGTGGGGGCAAAGTGCTCAGAGCTCTCAGGGAGGGAAAAAGTAGTTGAGTGAGAAAAACTGCTGAGGCAGGGATTCAGTCAGTTGGTTTCTGACAGAGAAGGTGCCTGTCAGAGAAGTCTGTCAGAGTGGAGCCTGACAGAGACTGAAAGGGTCAGTTCGGGCCTGGTAGAGGCTGAGAGGACAGCTGATCCTGTGAAGGAGCTTGAGGCGGAGACGGGGAAGTCTTCCAGAGACTACAAGCTCGACAAAACCAGCCAAGAGGGCTGTGTGTGTGTGAGTCAGTCAAGACCTGAACGGTCACAGACACCTAGAGACTACTCTGAAGATCTAGTGAGGTGGTTGAGGGAGTGGATGTGGGTCTGAGACACCAGAAGGGCTGAGAGGAGAGACTTCAGTCGAGGGGTGAGACTTGACACATCAATCCCAAGAGGCCAGACCTTGGCTAGAGGTGGAGAGTGAGTTATAGGGAAACTGTGAACTGTGTAACTGTGAGAGACTCAAAGGAAGAAGTGATTGTAAAAGCTGAAACAACTGAACAACGTATTAGCCTGTGTAAATATCTCCCATATCCCCAAGTTAAGAACTTTGTGTTATAATAAATCTGTGGTTTAAGTTAAAGTTCTCAAGAGCCTATATTTTGTGGGAAGAACAAACAAAGCTGCTGTGGTCCCATCAAATAAACAAGTAAAATACCCCGAAGAGACTGAAATAAAGAGATCCAGTGAGGCCGTGAGGCGGGCGCTGCTATAGGTGCCTATGGCTGAGCGGGTTTGTCCTTGTGGTGCAGATAAAGTTGAAACGATTGACCATGTTTTGTTTGGGTGTGTCCTATACCCTGGCATACGAACCAGGTACATTTATTCTTTGTTGGAGGAATGTCTCAGGTTTTCTGATTTCAAAATCAGAAAGACGCTGTTATCAGATTTTAACCCCCAATTCACAATTAATTGTGCCAAATTTATGGTGGCAGCTAGGAGAATTCGTGAGGATTATGTAAAGAAGGGGTCCTTAACTGACTGTTTTTTGAATTTTTCCAAGCTTGTATTTTATCTTTTCTTAAATGCCTGAGTACTCTGTATACCATCACAAATGCTACTGAAACTAATATAAATACAGAGACCATGCATAAAGTTGCCAAATTTTGTTCCCATGCAATCAAATTGCATGTTATGGTTCTTACAAGTTAAGTGTGCAGACTCTTATCTGGGAGAACCGGGTTTGATTCCCCACTCCTCCACTTGCACCTGGCAGAGGTTGTCCTTGAAAGGGCAGCTGCTGTGAGAGCCTCTCCAGCCTCTCCAGTCCTACCCACCTCACAGAGTGTCTGTTGTGGGGGAGGAAGGTAAAGGAGATTGTGAGCCGCTCTGAGACTCTTCGGAGTGGAGGGCAGGATATAAATCCAATATCATCTTCTTCTTAGTAAGCAAGAAACCCAGTTGTGTTCATCTGCTCCTATTGTGCTTTGTCCTATCACATTTTGTATCTACCTCATTGCCACTGTCTGCACATTCAAAAGAAAGCAGAAAGTCTTATCAGCCTTCATTATCATATGAGCTCAGCAGAACTGGAATTTACTGGGAAGAAGAATTTAATTCTCCCTTATACATAATACATATAATAAGAGGGTATTAGTAACTGAACATCCCATGACTTTTCCAAAAATTGTCCATGCAGGTCCTATTATCTCCATCATTTTTAATGGTCAAAATAGACACCTCTTTTTTTCACTAAGTGAAAAGCTAGTTGGAACCTGGCATAAGTCCTCCTTGGCTCTCAGCATTTTCTTGCGGCCAGCTCAGCCTTGCATTCTAGGTGAAAATGCCCCTGAGTATACCGTCACCTCTACCTGATTCCACTGAAGAACAATATCCCCATTATCTGTAAATTAATTTAAAGATTAGAAACAAATTTACAACAGAATACCCAAGCCTCTTGCATTTACAGTGGGTCTCTCTAGTCAATTTCCATAGAATGTCGTGCCCTATGGAAATTGATTAGAGTGACCCACTGTAAATCAGCTGTTGAACAAGACACCAGAACTGGTTCCAATATCAATAATCAGTCAGCTGATGTCATTGAGAGTGCTAATCCCCCAGTAGCATTGGACTGAATTTGTGAATTAATCACTACTAAGGAGGACAGTTGAACTTGTATTGAGAGCAGTTCTGATAGTGTCTAGAGCTAGTATATGCATTATTGTGCACTTGGATTTTTGAAATATGGACATTTTGATATGTGGATATCGATAATTGTTCATCGTTAATTATATATTTATGTTTATATTCTATATATAAAATCAATCAATCAATATCTTTATTGCATTAGCAAAATATTGCCATAGCAACCAACCAAATACAACAATAAGATAAAAGGGAACAAAGAGAAAACACAAAGCAGCATCCAGTACCTCATTCCATACTACGATAAGAAATCATACAGTCCTAAAGTATCTAAAATAAAATGTCAATAAAAATTTTAAAACCTAAAAATCTATACATTCTAAACTTTTAGAACCTTAACAATCTAAATTTAAAACATCAACAAAATTTAACCAGGACTACACTAGAAAAGAACTGAGAATGATAATAGGCAGTGATCAATGAGGCGCGGTCTTCATTTTCTTTTCCATGACGACAGCCGCAAACCTTGCAACTTGAAAAGTAGTGTATTTATCTCTATCAGATAGTAAAAAAATCTAGTTTCTCCTGATTTGACTTCCCAAGAAGAGACAACAGAATAAGACCCAGAAACCTATTCCGTTCAGAGTTAAAATCAGGGCAATAAAACATGGCATGAGAAAGGTCCTCAATAGACGTTTGGTCACAAATACAAACTCTTTTCCGATAAGAAATCTGCCTAAAGCAACCTTCATTAGCCAATAAAGGTAATAGATCAAAGCGAGCCCTCGTAAATGCTTTCCGAAGCTTGGATTGCTTATCAGACAAAAAATGAACTTGAGTGCAAGAGGAGTTTTCCCAGTGCGCGTATTCAAAGACATCATAGTGCGGAATATATATTCCCGGAGACCCTGTGGTGGTTCCCACTTAAAAATTAGATCTGAGACTGGGAGCTTTGATAGCTCCTTAAATTTAGGCCAAAGGAACTTACCATGTGCTGGTGTTCCACTCACAGGCAAGCAAGCTGAGCCACTCGCTGGGAAGGGCGGGATATAAATCATAAAATAAATAAATAAATAAATAAATAAATAAATAAATAAATAAATAAATAAATAAGCAAGCAAGCAAGCTGGGAATGAACATCTTGATATGAGAATGGAGACTGAGGGCCCTTTATTGGGTCAGTCTATGGAGGATTTTATTACTCCAGCTTGCCAGAGTGACCTGAAAACTTGTTGCAAAGAAGAAGGAAATGGCTGGCTTGAGATTCCTGAGGAAAAAACACTGCTACAGGACTTTGCATATCTCCCAGAAAGGGATCAATCTGTCATACTCACTAGATTGGAGGGTGTATATAAAAGGTTGGAGGAAGTCCATCAAGTTCACCGGGGGAAAGAGGAGATGGATAGGCTTGAATGCTTGAGGAATACACTAGTGGTCCTAGATGACCTCCCCCAGAAGCCAGTTCCTGCCCCCCTCCCAATTGTTAAGCCGGTTGTTATGGAAGAAATGCACCAAATGCATCTAGAAGTTGGGCTTGGTAAACTATCGGACATCCCACTGAGTAGTGATCTGTTAATTCTAGATGCAGATTATACCCCACCCCAATACCAAATTAAATCTGACCTTGTAATTGAGGAACATTTTAACCATTTTTTAGAGGAGCATGAGATTGGCACAACTCATAAGCTATAATGGAGAATGGAAAACCATCCAAAAATTTTTCCCATCAAGAGTCTACCATTCAGTGTGATATTAAAAATACATCTTACCCAACCCTAAACCCAACCCCAATATTCACCCAAACATAAGTGTGTCCTGAGCTCTAACCCTAACCCCAACCCTTACCATATGGGCCCATTCATTCTAATGAATATCATAGGCTATAATGGAGAATGGAAAACCATCCAAAAAATTTTCCCATCAAGAGTATACCATTCACTGTGATATTAAAAATACTTCTTAACCAACCCTAAACCTAACCCCAATATTCACCCAAACATAAGTGTGTCCTGAACTCTAACCCTAACCCTAACCCTTACCATATGGGCCCATTCATTCTAATGAATCTCTTAGGCTATAATGGAGAATGGAAAAACATCCAAAAATTTTCCCCATCAAGAGTGTACCATTCAGTGTGATATTAAAAATACATCTTACCCAACCCTAAACCCAACCCCAATATTCACCCAAACATAAGTGTGTCCTGAACTCTAAACCCTAACCCTAACCCTTACCATATGGGCCCATTCATTTTAATGAATCTCATAGGCTATAATGGAGAATGGAAAAACTGTTGGAACTCAGTCCTAAAATGGCTGACTGACTCCATCTTAGTAATAGTAATGTTGTTTCTGCAATGTCATGCTGAGTCATGCTGCATCATGATCCAGCTGTTACCTGTTACTGAGGTAAGGTGGGATGACCTCACCTGTAATTAGGCTTTGTGCTGACTCACAGAGCTGATGCAACCCTGATGATTGGTACGTGTACTTAGGGAAGCTCAGTGAGCCTGCTCAGTCTGCCTGTAAGGATTGTGGGTTCTGTGAGGCCCGCTATCTGGGTGGCAGCGATCACTGCTGGTGTTGGATCCTATGCTACTGTGCTTGGATCGTGCTGTGTATACTTACTGCTGTATACTGTTATCTACTGAAGTGTGTACTGATTACTGTGTATGACCTTGGCCTGGCAACGACTCTGAATATTGGATACTTTCCTGGTAAATATATCTACCATTGAATACAGCTGTTTCTCTTGTCTATTAATTCCTGTGTTTTGCCTGTCCCTCTCCTTCAGCTCTTCTGCTGCGTGCAAAATACTCTAACATTGGTTCTGGGCCCAGAGCTCCCAGTGCTCCCAGTGTTTCCAGAGGTGCTGCTGTTCTGAAGACAGAGGAGGCAACACAGTGTTTTGGAAGAGACGGAGGCAGACTGCCAAGTTGCCCAGGTGTCCAGTGATAAGTAGCAGAGATGGAAGCTGCAAATGTTGTTTCCTTCTCTGGGCTCAGCATTACTAAGCTGAATGGGACTAACTATGCTACGTGGTCCCAGAAGGTCAGTCTGTTATTAAAGCACCAAGAGCTGTGGGAGGTGGTGGCTGCTCCTATCAGTAGCCCGGAGGGTGAAGAGGAGGCTGCTGAGGAGGCAGAGGAAGCTGCTGAGGACAGAAAAGCTGCAGACCTTTTGCGTAAAAAGGATGTTAAGGCTTTGTCTTTAATAGGTCTTTCTCTAGACGACTCCCAGCTGGTGCATATAGCAGGACTGGAGAAGGCTCATGACTGCTGGAATGCTTTGAAGGAAATTTACGTCCGAGGAACTGTCGGTTCTCAGATTCGTTTGGTGAGGAAGCTTCTGCATACCAGGCTGGCAGCTAATGCAGATATGTTATCTCATATAGAGTCTATGCGTAGGATGTTTCTAGAGCTAAGAGAGCATAACCAAATGTTTTCTGAATCACAGGAGGTGTGCATACTTTTAAGTTCTTTAGATGCATCATATGACGCTGTGATAACGAGCCTGGAGGGTTTGCCTGAGACAGGGTTGACCATGAACGTCGTAACTGGACGGCTTCTTGATGAATATGGCAAGAGACAGTCCAATTCCTCTCTACGTGCGGAGAGAAAGCCTGTCTATAAGCCAGAGAGGGGCAGTGGATTTACTGTTAAGGAGGATCCTGACTGTCAAACAGGTAATGTAATGGCTGTAAGGAAGAAATGTTTCCGGTGTGGCTCATCTAGACATTTGTTTAAGAATTGTCAAGGCCAGAAAGGGAAAGAGAGACGGTCTGGAATGAGGTCTGCTGATAAGAGTGGTAATGTGCATCTCGTTACTACTGGTAAGTCAATTAACCACACTCAATCTTTCCTAATTGACAGCGGAGCGTCGGAGAACCTCTGTAGAGAGAGGAGTTTGTTTACTTCTTACACACCTGTTGATAACCAGTCTGTTGTTTTGGCAGATGGAGTTAAGGCAACTGTTTTTGGCAGAGGGAAAGTGTTCCTGCCAAGCCTAAGGAAGGAGCTGCATATGGGTTTTGTTCCTTCACTTAAGATGAATCTGCTGTCTGTGTCTGCTCTGTGCAGGGAAGGTTTCAAACTGCAATTTGACACCTCGTGCTGTGAGCTGAGGACCAAAGACGGTGTGTGTGTCAAGGCTATGCTGAAGGAAGATTTATACTTCTTGCATACCAAGGTACAAACGTGTAATAACGTCTGTGTAAATAAACCAGTGCATGATAATTGCTGTCATCTTTTACACAGGAAATTAGGCCATGCTGGTTTTCCTGCTCTAAAGAAGACTGTTGAACAGGCAGAAGGCCTTAGTCTTAAACCTTGCAAGGAATTTCTTGACTGTGAAATCTACAAGCTTGTGAAGTCTACAAAAGCTCCTGTGCGTACTCCAAGTAAATTTACTAGTAAAAAACCTCTTGACCTAGTGTTCTTAGACCTGATAGGGCCCTTTAAGGAGTCAGTGGGCGGGGCCAAATATGTCTTAAGTATAGAAGATCACTATTCAAGGTATGGTTTTGTTTACCTGTTGAAAGCTAAAACTGAAACCTTTCAAAATATGCAGAATTGGCTAAGGTTTGTTAAGAGAAAAACTGGAAATGTGCCTGCATGCATTATTTCTGACCGAGGCTCTGAGTTTGTTAATAAACGTTTTCAAAGTTTGTTTGCAGAGCTTGGGATTGAGCACAGATTGACTGCTCCGTACAGACCTACCCATAATGCTTTTTGTGAGAGAAGAGGCCGTACATTGCAAGACATGTGCCAGTGTATGTTACGTGATGCAGATATGCCCTGGAGATTTTGGGCAGAGGCTATGTGCTGTGCCAACTACAACCTGAACAGAGTTTGGTGTTCATCTACTGGCAAAATACCAGCAAGCCTATGGCATGACAAGGTAACTAACTTGGCAAATTTGCATGTATTTGGAGTTACAGCTTTTGTTCATATTCCTCAACAGCTCAGACGTAAAGGCCAACTGAAGGCTAGACGTATGAGGTTTCTCGGGTATGAGAGAAACGGGAGCTGTTATCGTTTTGGCACGCTCGACAGTCGTGAGGTGGTGATTAGTGCTTCAGCCACGTTTCTGAGAGATCAGAGGGCTGGGATCGTTGCACCCAATCGCCAGCGTTCTGTCCTGAGGATGACCAAGGAATCCGGTTACAAGTCAGCTCAATGCCTAGCAACCCTGAGGAGGGAGAGGCGGCTGAGTTAAACCCAAAAGAAGAGATGCCTGACGAGGAGGAGACGGATATGATGCCTACCAGTGAGGAATCATCCGGGAGGAATGTGCCAACTGATGAGCCTGCATTGAGGAGATCTACACGTGAAAGAAGAGCTCCTGAGAGATTTAGTCCTGTAATGTCTGCTATACATGAGCCTGAGAAATATACTGACATTTTCTCTTTGTCCAAGGAAGAGCAGTGTAACTGGAAGGCTGCTATGGACGATGAACTTTCTTCCCTGAAACGTTTAAATGTTTATGTTGAGACTGATACTGTACCTGCTGGTGTAAAACCCATAGGCAGTAGATGGGTATACAAGGTGAAAACAGACCAGTCTGGGGGAAAAAAGTATAAGGCGAGGCTTGTAGCACAAGGTTGCAGACAGACTAATGAGACTTATGACGAAGTGTTTGCTCCAACGTTAAAGAGCAGTTCACTTCTAACCGCCTTAACTGTGGCAGCTAGAGAAAAACTCCATTTTACCCATTTGGATGTCTGTGTGGCATACCTAAATGCTAATTTGGAGCACCAAATTTATTTAAAGAGACCAGAAGGTATTCCTGGTACTGGAAAGGGATACTGGTTGCTTAATAAGAGCTTGTATGGTCTAAAGCAAAGTGGTCATCAATGGTCAAAATGCCTAGTGGGTACACTTAAACAGCTTGGGTTTACCCAGAGCATTGCTGATCCATGTGTGTTTACCAAGGGAAGTGGTGAAACAAGATGCATTGTTCTTACTTTTGTGGATGACTTGGGGATTCTAACCAAGACAAAGAAACAAACAGATGATATTGTTTCAGCCTTAAGTAAGAAGTTTAAACTGAGAAATCTTGGTACTGTACAGACCTATGTGGGTGTAGATATTGCAAAAACTACACAAGGTTTTAAACTGTCACAAAAACCTAAGATCATAGATTTGTTGGACAAGTACAAGATGACTGATTGCAAAACTGTTTCAACCCCTATGGTGACTGGCTTTGTAAATGATGTTACTGATAGCCCACCATGTAATGTTGAAATGTACAGGTCGTTAATTGGTAGTCTGAGCTATATCAGTAATTGGACACGGCCAGACATATCAGTAGCCTGTAATCTGTTGGCAAGAGCTACCCAGAACCCTAAGCAGAATCACTGGATTGCTGCTAAGCGAGTGTTGAGATATTTAAAGAACACTGCTGACTGGTGTCTTTATATCGAACCTAGGGGGGAGCTAGCACTGAAAGTCTATACAGATGCAAGTTTTGCAAGTGACTGTGAAACCAGAAAGTCAACAACAGGTCTTTCCATATATTTGGGAGAGGTATTAGTATGCTGGAAGACACAAAAGCAGCGTGTGGTTGCCTTGTCCACCACAGAAGCAGAGTTCTGCGCCCTTTCTACTGCTTGTACTGAGGTAGAATGGTTTAGACAGCTACTAAAGGACCTGCATATAGAGGCAGAGAAGCCTGTTGAAGTTCTGGAAGACAATCAGGCTGTGATTGAGATTGCAAAAGCAGAAGGAGTAAAGACAAGGAATAGATACACTGACATAAGGTACCAGAATGTCAGATCATGTATCATGGAAGGGTTGATAAACATAAGGTATTGTGATACTGGCCACAATACAGCAGATATGTTTACGAAACCCCAGACTATGGAAAAGCATAATGAGCACTGTAAAAGGCTCGGATTGAGAAACGAACAGAACTATTAAGAGGAGAATGTTGGAACTCAGTCCTAAAATGGCTGACTGACTCCATCTTAGTAATAGTAATGTTGTTTCTGCAATGTCATGCTGAGTCATGCTGCATCATGATCCAGCTGTTACCTGTTACTGAGGTAAGGTGGGATGACCTCACCTGTAATTAGGCTTTGTGCTGACTCACAGAGCTGATGCAACCCTGATGATTGGTACGTGTACTTAGGGAAGCTCAGTGAGCCTGCTCAGTCTGCCTGTAAGGATTGTGGGTTCTGTGAGGCCCGCTATCTGGGTGGCAGCGATCACTGCTGGTGTTGGATCCTATGCTACTGTGCTTGGATCGTGCTGTGTATACTTACTGCTGTATACTGTTATCTACTGAAGTGTGTACTGATTACTGTGTATGACCTTGGCCTGGCAACGACTCTGAATATTGGATACTTTCCTGGTAAATATATCTACCATTGAATACAGCTGTTTCTCTTGTCTATTAATTCCTGTGTTTTGCCTGTCCCTCTCCTTCAGCTCTTCTGCTGCGTGCAAAATACTCTAACAAAAACATCCAAAAATTTTCCCCATCAAGAATGTACCATTCAGTGTGATTTTAAAAATATATCTTACCCAACCCTAAACCCAACCCCAATATTCACCCAAACATAAGTGTGTCCTGAACTCTAACCCTAACCCTAACCCTTACCATATGGGCCCATTCATTCTAATGAATCTCTTAGGCTATAATGGAGAATGGAAAAACATCCAAAAATTTTCCCCATCAAGAGTGTACCATTCAGTGTGATATTAAAAATACATCTTACCCAACCATTAACACAACCCCAATATTCACCCAAACATAAGTGTGTCCTGAACTCTAACCCTAACCCTAACCCTTACCATATGGGCACATTCACTCTAATGAATCTCATAGGCTATAATGGAGAATGGAAAAACATCCAAAAATTTTCCCCATCAAGAGCGTACCATTCAGTGTGATATTAAAAATACATCTTACCCAACCCTAAACCCAACCCCAATATTCACCCAAACATAAGTGTGTCCTGAACTCTAACCCTAACCCTAACCCTTACCATATGGGCCCATTCATTCTAATGAATCTCTTAGGCTATAATGGAGAATGGAAAAACATCCAAAAATTTTCCCCATCAAGAGTGTACCATTCAGTGTGATATTAAAAATACATCTTACCCAACCATTAACCCAACCCCAATATTCACCCAAACATAAGTGTGTCCTGAACTCTAACCCTAACCCTCACCCTTACGATATGGGCCCATTCATTCTAATGAATCTCTTAGGCTATAATGGAGAATGGAAAAACATCCAAAAATTTTCCCCATCAAGAGTGTACCATTCAGTGTGATATTAAAAATACATCTTACCCAACCCTAAACCCAACCCCAATATTCACCCAAACATAAGTGTGTCCTGAACTCTAACCCTAACCCTAACCCTTACCATATGGGCCCATTCATTCTAATGAATCTCTTAGGCTATAATGGAGAATGGAAAAACATCCAAAAATTTTCCCCATCAAGAGTGTACCATTCAGTGTGATATTAAAAATACATCTTACCCAACCATTAACCCAACCCCAATATTCACCCAAACATAAGTGTGCCCTGAACTCTAACCCTAACCCTAACCCTTACCATATGGGCCCATTCATTCTAATGAATCTCTTAGGCTATAATGGAGAATGGAAAAACATCCAAAAATTTTCCCCATCAAGAGTGTACCATTCAGTGTGATATTAAAAATACATCTTACCCAAACCTAAACCCAACCCCAATATTCACCCAAACATAAGTGTGTCCTGAACTCTAACCCTAACCCTAACCCTTACCATATGGGCCCATTCATTCTAATGAATCTCTTAGGCTATAATGGAGAATGGAAAAACATCCAAAAATTTTCCCCATCAAGAGTGTACCATTCAGTGTAATATTAAAAATACATCTTACCCAACCTTAACCCAACCCCAATATTCACCCAAACATAAGTGTGTCCTGAACTCTAACCCTAACCCTAACCCTTACCATATGGGCCCATTCATTTTAATGAATCTCATAGGCTATAATGGAGAACGGAAAAACATCCAAAATTTTTCCCCATCAAGAGTGTACCATTCAGTGTGATATTAAAAATACATCTTACCCAACCATTAACCCAACCCCAATATTCACCCAAACATAAGTGTGTCCTGAACTCTAACCCTAACCCTAACCCTTACCATATGGGCCCATGCATTCTAATGAATCTCATAGGCTATAATGGAGAATGGAAAAACATCCAAAATTTTTACCCATCAAGAGTGTACCATTCAGTGTGATATTAAAAATACATCTTACCCAACCCTAAACCCAACCCCAATATTCACCCAAAAATAAGTGTGTCCTGAACTCTAACCCTAACCCTAACCCTTACTATATGGGCCCATTCATTCTAATGAATCTCATAGGCTATAATGGAGAATGGAAAAACTTCCAAAAATTTTCCCCATCAAGAGTGTACCATTCAGTGTGATATTAAAAATACATCTTACCCAACCCTAAACCCAACCCCAATATTCACCCAAACATAAGTGTGTCCTGAACTCTAACCCTAACCCTAACCCTTACCATATGGGCCCATTCATTCTAATGAATCTCATAGGCTATAATGGAGAATGGAAAAACTTCCAAAAATTTTCCCCATCAAGAGTGTACCATTCAGTGTGATATTAAAAATACATCTTACCCAACCAATAACCCAACCCCAATATTCACCCAAACATAAGTGTGTCCTGAACTCTAACCCTAACCATAACCCTTACCATATGGGCCCATTCATTCTAATGAATCTCTTAGGCTATAATGGAGAATGGAAAAACATCCAAAAATTTTCCCCATCAAGAGTGTACCATTCAGTGTAATATTAAAAATACATCTTACCCAACCTTAACCCAACCCCAATATTCACCCAAACATAAGTGTGTCCTGAACTCTAACCCTAACCCTAACCCTTACCATATGGGCCCATTCATTTTAATGAATCTCATAGGCTATAATGGAGAACGGAAAAACATCCAAAATTTTTCCCCATCAAGAGTGTACCATTCAGTGTGATATTAAAAATACATCTTACCCAACCATTAACCCAACCCCAATATTCACCCAAACATAAGTGTGTCCTGAACTCTAACCCTAACCCTAACCCTTACCATATGGGCCCATGCATTCTAATGAATCTCATAGGCTATAATGGAGAATGGAAAAACATCCAAAATTTTTACCCATCAAGAGTGTACCATTCAGTGTGATATTAAAAATACATCTTACCCAACCCTAAACCCAACCCCAATATTCACCCAAACATAAGTGTGTCCTGAACTCTAACCCTAACCCTAACCCTTACCATATGGGCCCATTCATTCTAATGAATCTCATAGGCTATAATGGAGAATGGAAAAACTTCCAAAAATTTTCCCCATCAAGAGTGTACCATTCAGTGTGATATTAAAAATACATCTTACCCAACCCTAAACCCAACCCCAATATTCACCCAAACATAAGTGTGTCCTGAACTCTAACCCTAACCCTAACCCTTACCATATGGGCCCATTCATTCTAATGAATCTCATAGGCTATAATGGAGAATGGAAAAACTTCCAAAAATTTTCCCCATCAAGAGTGTACCATTCAGTGTGATATTAAAAATACATCTTACCCAACCAATAACCCAACCCCAATATTCACCCAAACATAAGTGTGTCCTGAACTCTAACCCTAACCATAACCCTTACCATATGGGCCCATTCATTTTAATGAATCTCATAGGCTATAATGGAGAATGGAAAAACATCCAAAAATTTTCCCCATCAAGAATGTACCATTCAGTGTGATTTTAAAAATACATCATACCCAACCCTAAACCCAAGCCCAATATTCACCCAAACATAAGTGTGTCCTGAACTCTAACCCTAACCCTAAACCTTACCATATGGGCCCATTCATTCTAATGAATCTCTTAGGCTATAATGGAGAATGGAAAAACATCCAAAAATTTTCCCCATCAAGAGTGTACCATTCAGTGTGATATTAAAAATACATCTTACCCAACCATTAACCCAACCCCAATATTCACCCAAACATAAGTGTGTCCTGAACTCTAACCCTAACCCTAACCCTTACCATATGGGCCCATTCATTCTAATGAATCTCTTAGGCTATAATGGAGAATGGAAAAACATCCAAA
The DNA here is from genome assembly GCF_032191835.1 of Heteronotia binoei. Taxonomy (NCBI): domain Eukaryota; kingdom Metazoa; phylum Chordata; class Lepidosauria; order Squamata; family Gekkonidae; genus Heteronotia; species Heteronotia binoei. Next base: position 69,013,381 of record NC_083228.1, on the reverse strand, counting down.
ATTTTTCCCCATCAAGAGTGTACCATTCAGTGTGATATTAAAAATGCATCTTACCCAACCATTAACCCAACCCCAATATTCACCCAAACATAAGTGTGTCCTGAACTCTAACCCTAACCCTAACCCTTACCATATGGGCCCATGCATTCTAATGAATCTCATAGGCTATAATGGAGAATGGAAAAACATCCAAAATTTTTACCCATCAAGAGTGTACCATTCAGTGTGATATTAAAAATACATCTTACCCAACCCTAAACCCAACCCCAATATTCACCCAAACATAAGTGTGTCCTGAACTCTAACCCTAACCCTAACCCTTACCATATGGGCCCATTCATTCTAATGAATCTCATAGGCTATAATGGAGAATGGAAAAACATCCAAAAATTTTCCCCATCAAGAGTGTACCATTCAGTGTGATATTAAAAATACATCTTACCCAACCCTAAACCCAACCCCAATATTCACCCAAACATAAGTGTGTCCTGAACTCTAACCCTAACCCTTACCATATGGGCCCATTCATTTTAATGAATCTCATAGGCTATAATGGAGAATGGAAAAACATCCAAAAATTTTCCCCATCAAGAATGTACCATTCAGTGTGATTTTAAAAATACATCTTACCCAACCCTAAACCCAACCCCAATATTCACCCAAACATAAGTGTGTCCTGAACTCTAACCCTAACCCTAACCCTTACCATATGGGCCCATTCATTCTAATGAATCTCATAGGCTATAATGGAGAATGGAAAAACTTCCAAAAATTTTCCCCATCAAGAGTGTACCATTCAGTGTGATATTAAAAATACATCTTACCCAACCCTAAACCCAACCCCAATATTCACCCAAACATAAGTGTGTCCTGAACTCTAACCCTAACCCTAACCCTTACCATATGGGCCCATTCATTCTAATGAATCTCATAGGCTATAATGGAGAATGGAAAAACTTCCAAAAATTTTCCCCATCAAGAGTGTACCATTCAGTGTGATATTAAAAATACATCTTACCCAACCAATAACCCAACCCCAATATTCACCCAAACATAAGTGTGTCCTGAACTCTAACCCTAACCATAACCCTTACCATATGGGCCCATTCATTTTAATGAATCTCATAGGCTATAATGGAGAATGGAAAAACATCCAAAAATTTTCCCCATCAAGAATGTACCATTCAGTGTGATTTTAAAAATACATCATACCCAACCCTAAACCCAAGCCCAATATTCACCCAAACGTAAGTGTGTCCTGAACTCTAACCCTAACCCTAAACCTTACCATATGGGCCCATTCATTCTAATGAATCTCTTAGGCTATAATGGAGAATGGAAAAACATCCAAAAATTTTCCCCATCAAGAGTGTACCATTCAGTGTGATATTAAAAATACATCTTACCCAACCATTAACCCAACCCCAATATTCACCCAAACATAAGTGTGTCCTGAACTCTAACCCTAACCCTAACCCTTACCATATGGGCCCATTCATTCTAATGAATCTCTTAGGCTATAATGGAGAATGGAAAAACATCCAAAATTTTTCCCCATCAAGAGTGTACCATTCAGTGTGATATTAAAAATATATCTTACCCAACCCTAAACCCAACCCCAATATTCACCCAAACATAAGTGTGTCCTGAACTCTAACCCTAACCCTAACCCTTACCATATGGGCCCATTCATTCTAATGAATCTCATAGGCTATAATGGAGAATGGAAAAACATCCAAAAATTTTCCCCATCAAGAGTGTACCATTCAGTGTGATATTAAAAATACATCTTACCCAACCCTAAACCCAACCCCAATATTCACCCAAACATAAGTGTGTCCTGAACTCTAACCCTAACCCTTACCATATGGGCCCATTCATTTTAATGAATCTCATAGGCTATAATGGAGAATGGAAAAACATCCAAAAATTTTCCCCATCAAGAATGTACCATTCAGTGTGATTTTAAAAATACATCTTACCCAACCCTAAACCCAACCCCAATATTCACCCAAACATAAGTGTGTCCTGAACTCTAACCCTAACCCTAACCCTTACCATATGGGCCCATTCATTCTAATGAATCTCATAGGCTATAATGGAGAATGGAAAAACTTCCAAAAATTTTCCCCATCAAGAGTGTACCATTCAGTGTGATATTAAAAATACATCTTACCCAACCCTAAACCCAACCCCAATATTCACCCAAACATAAGTGTGTCCTGAACTCTAACCCTAACCATAACCCTTACCATATGGGCCCATTCATTTTAATGAATCTCATAGGCTATAATGGAGAATGGAAAAACATCCAAAAATTTTCCCCATCAAGAATGTACCATTCAGTGTGATTTTAAAAATACATCATACCCAACCCTAAACCCAAGCCCAATATTCACCCAAACATAAGTGTGTCCTGAACTCTAACCCTAACCCTAAACCTTACCATATGGGCCCATTCATTCTAATGAATCTCTTAGGCTATAATGGAGAATGGAAAAACATCCAAAAATTTTCCCCGTCAAGAGTGTACCATTCAGTGTGATATTAAAAATACATCTTACCCAACCATTAACCCAACCCCAATATTCACCCAAACATAAGTGTGTCCTGAACTCTAACCCTAACCCTAACCCTTACCATATGGGCCCATTCATTCTAATGAATCTCTTAGGCTATAATGGAGAATGGAAAAACATCCAAAATTTTTCCCCATCAAGAGTGTACCATTCAGTGTGATATTAAAAATATATCTTACCCAACCCTAAACCCAACCCCAATATTCACCCAAACATAAGTGTGTCCTGAACTCTAACCCTAACCCTAACCCTTACCATATGGGCCCATTCATTCTAATGAATCTCATAGGCTATAATGGAGAATGGAAAAACATCCAAAAATTTTCCCCATCAAGAGTGTACCATTCAGTGTGATATTAAAAATACATCTTACCCAACCCTAAACCCAACCCCAATATTCACCCAAACATAAGTGTGTCCTGAACTCTAACCCTAACCCTTACCATATGGGCCCATTCATTTTAATCAATCTCATAGGCTATAATGGAGAATGGAAAAACATCCAAAAATTTTCCCCATCAAGAATGTACCATTCAGTGTGATTTTAAAAATACATCTTACCCAACCCTAAACCCAACCCCAATATTCACCCAAACATAAGTGTGTCCTGAACTCTAACCCTAACCCTAACCCTTACCATATGGGCCCATTCATTCTAATGAATCTCATAGGCTATAATGGAGAATGGAAAAACTTCCAAAAATTTTCCCCATCAAGAGTGTACCATTCAGTGTGATATTAAAAATACATCTTACCCAACCCTAAACCCAACCCCAATATTCACCCAAACATAAGTGTGTCCTGAACTCTAACCCTAACCCTAACCCTTACCATATGGGCCCATTCATTCTAATGAATCTCATAGGCTATAATGGAGAATGGAAAAACTTCCAAAAATTTTCCCCATCAAGAGTGTACCATTCAGTGTGATATTAAAAATACATCTTACCCAACCAATAACCCAACCCCAATATTCACCCAAACATAAGTGTGTCCTGAACTCTAACCCTAACCATAACCCTTACCATATGGGCCCATTCATTTTAATGAATCTCATAGGCTATAATGGAGAATGGAAAAACATCCAAAAATTTTCCCCATCAAGAATGTACCATTCAGTGTGATTTTAAAAATACATCATACCCAACCCTAAACCCAAGCCCAATATTCACCCAAACATAAGTGTGTCCTGAACTCTAACCCTAACCCTAAACCTTACCATATGGGCCCATTCATTCTAATGAATCTCTTAGGCTATAATGGAGAATGGAAAAACATCCAAAAATTTTCCCCATCAAGAGTGTACCATTCAGTGTGATATTAAAAATACATCTTACCCAACCATTAACCCAACCCCAATATTCACCCAAACATAAGTGTGTCCTGAACTCTAACCCTAACCCTAACCCTTACCATATGGGCCCATTCATTCTAATGAATCTCTTAGGCTATAATGGAGAATGGAAAAACATCCAAAATTTTTCCCCATCAAGAGTGTACCATTCAGTGTGATATTAAAAATACATCTTACCCAACCATTAACCCAACCCCAATATTCACCCAAACATAAGTGTGTCCTGAACTCTAACCCTAACCCTAACCCTTACCATATGGGCCCATGCATTCTAATGAATCTCATAGGCTATAATGGAGAATGGAAAAACATCCAAAATTTTTACCCATCAAGAGTGTACCATTCAGTGTGATATTAAAAATACATCTTACCCAACCCTAAACCCAACCCCAATATTCACCCAAACATAAGTGTGTCCTGAACTCTAACCCTAACCCTAACCCTTACCATATGGGCCCATTCATTCTAATGAATCTCATAGGCTATAATGGAGAATGGAAAAACTTCCAAAAATTTTCCCCATCAAGAGTGTACCATTCAGTGTGATATTAAAAATACATCTTACCCAACCCTAAACCCAACCCCAATATTCACCCAAACATAAGTGTGTCCTGAACTCTAACCCTAACCCTAACCCTTACCATATGGGCCCATTCATTTTAATGAATCTCTTAGGCTATAATGGAGAATGGAAAAACATCCAAAAATTTTCCCCATCAAGAGTGTACCATTCAGTGTGATATTAAAAATACATCTTACCCAACCATTAACCCAACCCCAATATTCACCCAAACATAAGTGTGTCCTGAACTCTAACCCTAACCCTAACCCTTACCATATGGGCACATTCACTCTAATGAATCTCATAGGCTATAATGGAGAATGGAAAAACATCCAAAAATTTTCCCCATCAAGAGTGTACCATTCAGTGTGATATTAAAAATACATCTTACCCAACCCTAAACCCAACCCCAATAGTCACCCAAACATAAGTGTGTCCTGAACTCTAACCCTAACCCTAACCCTTACCATACGGGCCTATGCATTCTAATGAATCTCATAGGCTATAATGGAGAATGGAAAAACATCCAAAATTTTTACCCATCAAGAGTGTACCATTCAGTGTGATATTAAAAATACATCTTACCCAACCCTAAACCCAACCCCAATATTCACCCAAACATAAGTGTGTCCTGAGCTCTAACCCTAACCCTAACCCTTACCATATGGGCCCATTCATTTTAATGAATCTCATAGGCTATAATGGAGAATGGAAAAACATCCAAAATTTTTCCCCATCAAGAGTGTACCATTCAGTGTGATATTAAAAATACATCTTACCCAACCCTAAACCCAACCCCAATATTCACCCAAACATAAGTGTGTCCTGAACTCTAACCCTAACCCTAACCCTTACCATATGGGCCCATTCATTTTAATGAATCTCTTAGGCTATAATGGAGAATGGAAAAACATCCAAAAATTTTCCCCATCAAGAGTGTACCATTCAGTGTGATATTAAAAATACATCTTACCCAACCATTAACCCAACCCCAATATTCACCCAAACATAAGTGTGTCCTGAACTCTAACCCTAACCCTAACCCTTACCATATGGGCACATTCACTCTAATGAATCTCATAGGCTATAATGGAGAATGGAAAAACATCCAAAAATTTTCCCCATCAAGAGTGTACCATTCAGTGTGATATTAAAAATACATCTTACCCAACCCTAAACCCAACCCCAATAGTCACCCAAACATAAGTGTGTCCTGAACTCTAACCCTAACCCTAACCCTTACCATACGGGCCTATGCATTCTAATGAATCTCATAGGCTATAATGGAGAATGGAAAAACATCCAAAATTTTTACCCATCAAGAGTGTACCATTCAGTGTGATATTAAAAATACATCTTACCCAACCCTAAACCCAACCCCAATATTCACCCAAACATAAGTGTGTCCTGAGCTCTAACCCTAACCCTAACCCTTACCATATGGGCCCATTCATTTTAATGAATCTCATAGGCTATAATGGAGAATGGAAAAACATCCAAAATTTTTCCCCATCAAGAGTGTACCATTCAGTGTGATATTAAAAATACATCTTACCCAACCCTAAACCCAACCACAATATTCACCCAAACATAAGTGTGTCCTGAACTCTAACCCTAACCCTAACCCTTACCATATGGGCCCATTCATTCTAATGAATCTCTTAGGCTATAATGGAGAATGGAAAAACATCCAAAAATTTTCCCCATCAAGAGTGTACCATTCAGTGTGATATTAAAAATACATCTTACCCAACCATTAACCAAACCCCAATATTCACCCAAACATAAGTGTGTCCTGAACTCTAACCCTAAACCTAACCCTTACCATATGGGCACATTCACTCTAATGAATCTCATAGGCTATAATGGAGAATGGAAAAACATCCAAAAATTTTCCCCATCAAGAGTGTACCATTCAGTGTGATATTAAAAATTCATCTTACCCAACCCTAAACCCAACCCCAATATTCACCCAAACATAAGTATGTCCTGAACTCTAACCCTAACCCTAACCCTTACCATATGGGCCCATTCATTCTAATGAATCTCTTAGGCTATAATGGAGAAAGGAAAAACATCCAAAAATTTTCCCCATCAAGAGTGTACCATTCAGTGTAATATTAAAAATACATCTTACCCAACCTTAACCCAACCCCAATATTCACTCAAACATAAGTGTGTCCTGAACTCTAACCCTAACCCTAACCCTTACCATATGGGCCTATGCATTCTAATGAATCTCATAGGCTATAATGGAGAATGGAAAAACATCCAAAATTTTTACCCCTCAAGAGTGTACCATTCAGTGTGATATTAAAAATACATCTTACCCAACCCTAAACCCAACCCCAATATTCACTCAAACATAAGTGTGTCCTGAACTCTAACCCTAACCCAACCCTTACCATATGGGCCTATGCATTCTAATGAATCTCATAGGCTATAATGGAGAATGGAAAAACATCCAAAATTTTTACCCATCAAGAGTGTACCATTCAGTGTGATATTAAAAATACATCTTACCCAACCCTAAACCCAACCCCAATATTCACCCAAACATAAGTGTGTCCTGAACTCTAACCCTAACCCTAACCCTTACCATATGGGCCCATTCATTCTAATGAATTTCATAGGCTATAATGGAGAATGGAAAAACATCCAAAAATTTTCCCCATCAAGAGTGTACCATTCAGTGTGATATTAAAAATATATCTTACCCAACCCTAAACCCAACCCCAATATTCACCCAAACATAAGTGTGTCCTGAGCTCTAACCCTAACCCTAACCCTAAACCTTACCATATGGGCCCATTCATTTTAATGAATCTCATAGGGTATAATGGAGAATGGAAAAACATCCAAAATTTTTCCCCATCAAGAGTGTACCATTCAGTGTGATATTAAAAATACATCTTACCCAACCATTAACCCAAGCCCAATATTCACCCAAACATAAGTGTGTCCTGAACTCTAACCCTAACCCTAACCCTTACCATATGGGCCCATTCATTCTAATGAATCTCATAGGCTATAATGGAGAATGGAAAACCATCCAAAAAAATTTCCCATCAAGAGTATACCATTCAGTGTGATATTAAAAATACTTCTTACCCAACCCTAAACCCAACCCCAATATTCACCCAAACATAAGTGTGTCCTGAACTCTAACCCTAACCCTAACCCTTACCATATGGGCCCATTCATTCTCATGAATCTCTTAGGCTATAATGGAGAATGGAAAAACATCCAAAATTTTCCCCATCAAGAGTGTACCATTCAGTGTGATATTAAAAATACATCTTACCCAACCATTAACCCAAGCCCAATATTCACCCAAACATAAGTGTGCCCTGAACTCTAACCCTAACCCTAACCCTTACCATATGGGCCCATTCATTCTAATGAATCTCATAGGCTATAATGGAGAATGGAAAACCATCCAAAAAAATTTCCCATCAAGAGTATACCATTCAGTGTGATATTAAAAATACTTCTTACCCAACCCTAAACCCAACCCCAATATTCACCCAAACATAAGTGTGTCCTGAACTCTAACCCTAACCCTAACCCTTACCATATGGGCCCATTCATTCTCATGAATCTCTTAGGCTATAATGGAGAATGGAAAAACATCCAAAATTTTCCCCATCAAGAGTGTACCATTCAGTGTGATATTAAAAATACATCTTACCCAACCATTAACCCAAGCCCAATATTCACCCAAACATAAGTGTGTCCTGAACTCTAACCCTAACCCTAACCCTTACCATATGGGCCCATTCATTCTAATGAATCTCATAGGCTATAATGGAGAATGGAAAACCATCCAAAAAAATTTCCCATCAAGAGTATACCATTCAGTGTGATATTAAAAATACTTCTTACCCAACCCTAAACCCAACCCCAATATTCACCCAAACATAAGTGTGTCCTGAACTCTAACCCTAACCCTAACCCTTACCATATGGGCCCATTCATTCTCATGAATCTCTTAGGCTATAATGGAGAATGGAAAAACATCCAAAATTTTCCCCATCAAGAGTGTACCATTCAGTGTGATATTAAAAATACATCTTACCCAACCCTAAACCCAACCCCAATATTCACCCAAACATAAGTGTGTCCTGAACTCTAACCCTAACCCTCACCCTTACCATATGGGCCCATTCATTCTAATGAATCTCTTAGGCTATAATGGAGAATGGAAAAACATCCAAAAATTTTCCCCATCAAGAGTGTACCATTCAGTGTGATATTAAAAATACATCTTACCCAACCATTAACCAAACCCCAATATTCACCCAAACATAAGTGTGTCCTGAACTCTAACCCTAACCCTAACCCTTACCATATGGGCCCATTCATTCTAATGAATCTCTTAGGCTATAATGGAGAATGGAAAAACATCCAAAATTTGTCCCCATCAAGAGTGTACCATTCAGTGTGATATTAAAAATACATCTTACCCAACCCTAAACCCAACCCCAATATTCACCCAAACATAAGTGTGTCCTGAACTCTAACCCTAACCCTAACCCTTACCATATGGGCACATTCACTCTAATGAATCTCATAGGCTATAATGGAGAATGGAAAAACATCCAAAAATTTTCCCCATCAAGAGTGTACCATTCAGTGTGATATTAAAAATACATCTTACCCAACCCTAAACCCAACCCCAATATTCACCCAAACATAAGTGTGTCCTGAACTCTAACCCTAACCCTAACCCTTACCATATGGGCCCATTCATTCTAATGAATCTCTTAGGCTATAATGGAGAATGGAAAAACATCCAAAAATTTTCCCCATCAAGAGTGTACCATTCAGTGTGATATTAAAAATACATCTTACCCAACCATTAAACAAACCCCAATATTCACCCAAACATAGGTGTGTCCTGAACTCTAACCCTAACCCTAACCCTTACCATATGGGCACATTCACTCTAATGAATCTCATAGGCTATAATGCAGAATGGAAAAACATCCAAAAATTTTCCCCATCAAGAGTGTACCATTCAGTGTGATATTAAAAATTCATCTTACCCAACCCTAAACCCAAGCCCAATATTCACCCAAACATAAGTGTGTCCTGAACTCTAACCCTAACCCTAACCCTTACCATATGGGCCTATTCATTCTAATGAATCTCATAGGCTATAATGGAGAATGGAAAACCATCCAAAAAAATTTCCCATCAAGAGTATACCATTCAGTGTGATATTAAAAATACTTCTTACCCAACCCTAAACCCAACCCCAATATTCACCCAAACATAAGTGTGTCCTGAACTCTAACCCTAACCCTAACCCTTACCATATGGGCCCATTCATTCTCATGAATCTCTTAGGCTATAATGGAGAATGGAAAAACATCCAAAATTTTCCCCATCAAGAGTGTACCATTCAGTGTGATATTAAAAATACATCTTACCCAACCATTAACCCAAGCCCAATATTCACCCAAACATAAGTGTGTCCTGAACTCTAACCCTAACCCTTACCATATGGGCCCATTCATTCTAATGAATCTCATAGGCTATAATGGAGAATGGAAAACCATCCAAAAAAATTTCCCATCAAGAGTATACCATTCAGTGTGATATTAAAAATACTTCTTACCCAACCCTAAACCCAACCCCAATATTCACCCAAACATAAGTGTGTCCTGAACTCTAACCCTAACCCTAACCCTTACCATATGGGCCCATTCATTCTCATGAATCTCTTAGGCTATAATGGAGAATGGAAAAACATCCAAAATTTTCCCCATCAAGAGTGTACCATTCAGTGTGATATTAAAAATACATCTTACCCAACCCTAAACCCAACCCCAATATTCACCCAAACATAAGTGTGTCCTGAACTCTAACCCTAACCCTCACCCTTACCATATGGGCCCATTCATTCTAATGAATCTCTTAGGCTATAATGGAGAATGGAAAAACATCCAAAAATTTTCCCCATCAAGAGTGTACCATTCAGTGTGATATTAAAAATACATCTTACCCAACCATTAACCAAACCCCAATATTCACCCAAACATAAGTGTGTCCTGAACTCTAACCCTAACCCTAACCCTTACCATATGGGCCCATTCATTCTAATGAATCTCTTAGGCTATAATGGAGAATGGAAAAACATCCAAAATTTGTCCCCATCAAGAGTGTACCATTCAGTGTGATATTAAAAATACATCTTACCCAACCCTAAACCCAACCCCAATATTCACCCAAACATAAGTGTGTCCTGAACTCTAACCCTAACCCTAACCCTTACCATATGGGCATATTCACTCTAATGAATCTCATAGGCTATAATGGAGAATGGAAAAACATCCAAAAATTTTCCCCATCAAGAGTGTACCATTCAGTGTGATATTAAAAATACATCTTACCCAACCCTAAACCCAACCCCAATATTCACCCAAACATAAGTGTGTCCTGAACTCTAACCCTAACCCTAACCCTTACCATATGGGCACATTCACTCTAATGAATCTCATAGGCTATAATGGAGAATGGAAAAACATCCAAAAATTTTCCCCATCAAGAGTGTACCATTCAGTGTGATATTTAAAATATATCTTACCCAACCCTAAACCCAACCCCAATTTTCACCCAAACATAAGTGTGTCCTGAGCTCTAACCCTAACCCTAACCCTAAACCTTACCATATGGGCCCATTCATTTTAATGAATCTCATAGGCTATAATGGAGAATGGAAAAACATCCAAAATTTTTCCCCATCAAGAGTGTACCATTCAGTGTGATATTAAAAATACATCTTACCCAACCATTAACCCAACCCCAATATTCACCCAAACATAAGTGTGTCCTGAACTCTAACCCTAACCCTAACCCTTACCATATGGGCCCATTCATTCTAATGAATCTCATAGGCTATAATGGAGAATGGAAAACCATCCAAAAAAATTTCCCATCAAGAGTATACCATTCAGTGTGATATTAAAAATACTTCTTACCCAACCCTAAACCCAACCCCAATATTCACCCAAACATAAGTGTGTCCTGAACTCTAACCCTAACCCTAACCCTTACCATATGGGCCCATTCATTCTCATGAATCTCTTAGGCTATAATGGAGAATGGAAAAACATCCAAAATTTTCCCCATCAAGAGTGTACCATTCAGTGTGATATTAAAAATACATCTTACCCAACCATTAACCCAAGCCCAATATTCACCCAAACATAAGTGTGTCCTGAACTCTAACCTTAACCCTAACCCTTACCATATGGGCCCATTCATTCTAATGAATCTCATAGGCTATAATGGAGAATGGAAAACCATCCAAAAAAATTTCCCATCAAGAGTATACCATTCAGTGTGATATTAAAAATACTTCTTACCCAACCCTAAACCCAACCCCAATATTCACCCAAACATAAGTGTGTCCTGAACTCTAACCCTAACCCTAACCCTTACCATATGGGCCCATTCATTCTCATGAATCTCTTAGGCTATAATGGAGAATGGAAAAACATCCAAAATTTTCCCCATCAAGAGTGTACCATTCAGTGTGATATTAAAAATACATCTTACCCAACCATTAACCCAAGCCCAATATTCACCCAAACATAAGTGTGTCCTGAACTCTAACCCTAACCCTAACCCTTACCATATGGGCCCATTCATTCTAATGAATCTCATAGGCTATAATGGAGAATGGAAAACCATCCAAAAAAATTTCCCATCAAGAGTATACCATTCAGTGTGATATTAAAAATACTTCTTACCCAACCCTAAACCCAACCCCAATATTCACCCAAACATAAGTGTGTCCTGAACTCTAACCCTAACCCTAACCCTTACCATATGGGCCCATTCATTCTCATGAATCTCTTAGGCTATAATGGAGAATGGAAAAACATCCAAAATTTTCCCCATCAAGAGTGTACCATTCAGTGTGATATTAAAAATACATCTTACCCAACCATTAACCCAAGCCCAATATTCACCCAAACATAAGTGTGTCCTGAACTCTAACCCTAACCCTAACCCTTACCATATGGGCCCATTCATTCTAATGAATCTCATAGGCTATAATGGAGAATGGAAAACCATCCAAAAAAATTTCCCATCAAGAGTATACCATTCAGTGTGATATTAAAAATACTTCTTACCCAACCCTAAACCCAACCCCAATATTCACCCAAACATAAGTGTGTCCTGAACTCTAACCCTAACCCTAACCCTTACCATATGGGCCCATTCATTCTCATGAATCTCTTAGACTATAATGGAGAATGGAAAAACATCCAAAATTTTCCCCATCAAGAGTGTACCATTCAGTGTGATATTAAAAATACATCTTACCCAACCCTAAACCCAACCCCAATATTCACCCAAACATAAGTGTGTCCTGAACTCTAACCCTAACCCTAACCCTTACCATATGGGCACATTCACTCTAATGAATCTCATAGGCTATAATGGAGAATGGAAAAACATCCAAAAATTTTCCCCATCAAGAGTGTACCATTCAGTGTGATATTAAAAATACATCTTACCCAACCCTAAACCCAACCCCAATATTCACCCAAACATAAGTGTGTCCTGAACTCTAACCCTAACCCTCACCCTTACCATATGGGCCCATTCATTCTCATGAATCTCTTAGGCTATAATGGAGAATGGAAAAACATCCAAAATTTTCCCCATCAAGAGTGTACCATTCAGTGTGATATTAAAAATACATCTTACCCAACCCTAAACCCAACCCCAATATTCACCCAAACATAAGTGTGTCCTGAACTCTAACCCTAACCCTCACCCTTACCATATGGGCCCATTCATTCTAATGAATCTCTTAGGCTATAATGGAGAATGGAAAAACATCCAAAAATTTTCCCCATCAAGAGTGTACCATTCAGTGTCATATTAAAAATACATCTTACCCAACCATTAACCAAACCCCAATATTCACCCAAACATAAGTGTGTCCTGAACTCTAACCCTAACCCTAACCCTTACCATATGGGCCCATTCATTCTAATGAATCTCTTAGGCTATAATGGAGAATGGAAAAACATCCAAAATTTGTCCCCATCAAGAGTGTACCATTCAGTGTGATATTAAAAATTCATCTTACCCAACCCTAAACCCAAGCCCAATATTCACCCAAACATAAGTGTGTCCTGAACTCTAACCCTAACCCTAACCCTTACCATATGGGCCTATTCATTCTAATGAATCTCATAGGCTATAATGGAGAATGGAAAACCATCCAAAAAAATTTCCCATCAAGAGTATACCATTCAGTGTGATATTAAAAATACTTCTTACCCAACCCTAAACCCAACCCCAATATTCACCCAAACATAAGTGTGTCCTGAACTCTAACCCTAACCCTAACCCTTACCATATGGGCCCATTCATTCTCATGAATCTCTTAGGCTATAATGGAGAATGGAAAAACATCCAAAATTTTCCCCATCAAGAGTGTACCATTCAGTGTGATATTAAAAATACATCTTACCCAACCATTAACCCAAGCCCAATATTCACCCAAACATAAGTGTGTCCTGAACTCTAACCCTAACCCTAACCCTTACCATATGGGCCCATTCATTCTAATGAATCTCATAGGCTATAATGGAGAATGGAAAACCATCCAAAAAAATTTCCCATCAAGAGTATACCATTCAGTGTGATATTAAAAATACTTCTTACCCAACCCTAAACCCAACCCCAATATTCACCCAAACATAAGTGTGTCCTGAACTCTAACCCTAACCCTAACCCTTACCATATGGGCCCATTCATTCTCATGAATCTCTTAGGCTATAATGGAGAATGGAAAAACATCCAAAATTTTCCCCATCAAGAGTGTACCATTCAGTGTGATATTAAAAATACATCTTACCCAACCCTAAACCCAACCCCAATATTCACCCAAACATAAGTGTGTCCTGAACTCTAACCCTAACCCTCACCCTTACCATATGGGCCCATTCATTCTAATGAATCTCTTAGGCTATAATGGAGAATGGAAAAACATCCAAAAATTTTCCCCATCAAGAGTGTACCATTCAGTGTCATATTAAAAATACATCTTACCCAACCATTAACCAAACCCCAATATTCACCCAAACATAAGTGTGTCCTGAACTCTAACCCTAACCCTAACCCTTACCATATGGGCCCATTCATTCTAATGAATCTCTTAGGCTATAATGGAGAATGGAAAAACATCCAAAATTTGTCCCCATCAAGAGTGTACCATTCAGTGTGATATTAAAAATACATCTTACCCAACCCTAAACCCAACCCCAATATTCACCCAAACATAAGTGTGTCCTGAACTCTAACCCTAACCCTAACCCTTACCATATGGGCATATTCACTCTAATGAATCTCATAGGCTATAATGGAGAATGGAAAAACATCCAAAAATTTTCCCCATCAAGAGTGTACCATTCAGTGTGATATTAAAAATACATCTTACCCAACCCTAAACCCAACCCCAATATTCACCCAAACATAAGTGTGTCCTGAACTCTAACCCTAACCCTAACCCTTACCATATGGGCACATTCACTCTAATGAATCTCATAGGCTATAATGGAGAATGGAAAAACATCCAAAAATTTTCCCCATCAAGAGTGTACCATTCAGTGTGATATTAAAAATATATCTTACCCAACCCTAAACCCAACCCCAATTTTCACCCAAACATAAGTGTGTCCTGAGCTCTAACCCTAAACCTTACCATATGGGCCCATTCATTTTAATGAATCTCATAGGCTATAATGGAGAATGGAAAAACATCCAAAATTTTTCCCCATCAAGAGTGTACCATTCAGTGTGATATTAAAAATACATCTTACCCAACCATTAACCCAACCCCAATATTCACCCAAACATAAGTGTGTCCTGAACTCTAACCCTAACCCTAACCCTTACCATATGGGCCCATTCATTCTAATGAATCTCATAGGCTATAATGGAGAATGGAAAACCATCCAAAAAAATTTCCCATCAAGAGTATACCATTCAGTGTGATATTAAAAATACTTCTTACCCAACCCTAAACCCAACCCCAATATTCACCCAAACATAAGTGTGTCCTGAACTCTAACCCTAACCCTAACCCTTACCATATGGGCCCATTCATTCTCATGAATCTCTTAGGCTATAATGGAGAATGGAAAAACATCCAAAATTTTCCCCATCAAGAGTGTACCATTCAGTGTGATATTAAAAATACATCTTACCCAACCATTAACCCAAGCCCAATATTCACCCAAACATAAGTGTGTCCTGAACTCTAACCTTAACCCTAACCCTTACCATATGGGCCCATTCATTCTAATGAATCTCATAGGCTATAATGGAGAATGGAAAACCATCCAAAAAAATTTCCCATCAAGAGTATACCATTCAGTGTGATATTAAAAATACTTCTTACCCAACCCTAAACCCAACCCCAATATTCACCCAAACATAAGTGTGTCCTGAACTCTAACCCTAACCCTAACCCTTACCATATGGGCCCATTCATTCTCATGAATCTCTTAGGCTATAATGGAGAATGGAAAAACATCCAAAATTTTCCCCATCAAGAGTGTACCATTCAGTGTGATATTAAAAATACATCTTACCCAACCATTAACCCAAGCCCAATATTCACCCAAACATAAGTGTGTCCTGAACTCTAACCCTAACCCTAACCCTTACCATATGGGCCCATTCATTCTAATGAATCTCATAGGCTATAATGGAGAATGGAAAACCATCCAAAAAAATTTCCCATCAAGAGTATACCATTCAGTGTGATATTAAAAATACTTCTTACCCAACCCTAAACCCAACCCCAATATTCACCCAAACATAAGTGTGTCCTGAACTCTAACCCTAACCCTAACCCTTACCATATGGGCCCATTCATTCTCATGAATCTCTTAGGCTATAATGGAGAATGGAAAAACATCCAAAATTTGTCCCCATCAAGAGTGTACCATTCAGTGTGATATTAAAAATACATCTTACCCAACCATTAACCCAAGCCCAATATTCACCCAAACATAAGTGTGTCCTGAACTCTAACCCTAACCCTAACCCTTACCATATGGGCCCATTCATTCTAATGAATCTCATAGGCTATAATGGAGAATGGAAAACCATCCAAAAAAATTTCCCATCAAGAGTATACCATTCAGTGTGATATTAAAAATACTTCTTACCCAACCCTAAACCCAACCCCAATATTCACCCAAACATAAGTGTGTCCTGAACTCTAACCCTAACCCTAACCCTTACCATATGGGCCCATTCATTCTCATGAATCTCTTAGGCTATAATGGAGAATGGAAAAACATCCAAAATTTTCCCCATCAAGAGTGTACCATTCAGTGTGATATTAAAAATACATCTTACCCAACCCTAAACCCAACCCCAATATTCACCCAAACATAAGTGTGTCCTGAACTCTAACCCTAACCCTCACCCTTACCATATGGGCCCATTCATTCTAATGAATCTCTTAGGCTATAATGGAGAATGGAAAAACATCCAAAAATTTTCCCCATCAAGAGTGTACCATTCAGTGTGATATTAAAAATACATCTTACCCAACCATTAACCAAACCCCAATATTCACCCAAACATAAGTGTGTCCTGAACTCTAACCCTAACCCTAACCCTTACCATATGGGCCCATTCATTCTAATGAATCTCTTAGGCTATAATGGAGAAAGGAAAAACATCCAAAATTTGTCCCCATCAAGAGTGTACCATTCAGTGTGATATTAAAAATACATCTTACCCAACCCTAAACCCAACCCCAATATTCACCCAAACATAAGTGTGTCCTGAACTCTAACCCTAACCCTAACCCTTACCATATGGGCACATTCACTCTAATGAATCTCATAGGCTATAATGGAGAATGGAAAAACATGCAAAAATTTTCCCCATCAAGAGTGTACCATTCAGTGTGATATTAAAAATACATCTTACCCAACCCTAAACCCAACCCCAATATTCACCCAAACATAAGTGTGTCCTGAACTCTAACCCTAACCCTAACCCTTACCATATGGGCCCATTCATTCTAATGAATCTCTTAGGCTATAATGGAGAATGGAAAAACATCCAAAAATTTTCCCCATCAAGAGTGTACCATTCAGTGTGATATTAAAAATACATCTTACCCAACCATTAAACAAACCCCAATATTCACCCAAACATAAGTGTGTCCTGAACTCTAACCCTAACCCTAACCCTTACCATATGGGCACATTCACTCTAATGAATCTCATAGGCTATAATGGAGAATGGAAAAACATCCAAAAATTTTCCCCATCAAGAGTGTACCATTCAGTGTGATATTAAAAATTCATCTTACCCAACCCTAAACCCAACCCCAATATTCACCCAAACATAAGTATGTCCTGAACTCTAACCCTAACCCTAACCCTTACCATATGGGCCCATTCATTCTAATGAATCTCATAGGCTATAATGGAGAATGGAAAAACATCCAAAAATTTTCCCCATCAAGAGTGTACCATTCAGTGTGATATTAAAAATATATCTTACCCAACCCTAAACCCAACCCCAATATTCACCCAAACATAAGTGTGTCCTGAGCTCTAACCCTAACCCTAACCCTAAACCTTACCATATGGGCCCATTCATTTTAATGAATCTCATAGGCTATAATGGAGAATGGAAAAACATCCAAAATTTTTCCCCATCAAGAGTGTACCATTCAGTGTGATATTAAAAATACATCTTACCCAACCATTAACCCAACCCCAATATTCACCCAAACATAAGTGTGTCCTGAACTCTAACCCTAACCCTAACCCTTACCATATGGGCCCATTCATTCTAATGAATCTCATAGGCTATAATGGAGAATGGAAAACCATCCAAAAAAATTTCCCATCAAGAGTATACCATTCAGTGTGATATTAAAAATACTTCTTACCCAACCCTAAACCCAACCCCAATATTCACCCAAACATAAGTGTGTCCTGAACTCTAACCCTAACCCTAACCCTTACCATATGGGCACATTCATTTTAATGAATCTCATAGGGTATAATGGAGAATGGAAAAACACCCAAAATTTTTCCCCATCAAGAGTGTACCATTCAGTGTGATATTAAAAATACATCTTACCCAACCCTAAACCCAACCCCAATATTCACCCAAACATAAGTATGTCCTGAACTCTAACCCTAACCCTAACCCTTACCATATGGGCCCATTCATTCTAATGAATCTCTTAGGCTATAATGGAGAAAGGAAAAACATCCAAAAATTTTCCCCATCAAGAGTGTACCATTCAGTGTAATATTAAAAATACATCTTACCCAACCTTAACCCAACCCCAATATTCACTCAAACATAAGTGTGTCCTGAACTCTAACCCTAACCCTAACCCTTACCATATGGGCCTATGCATTCTAATGAATCTCATAGGCTATAATGGAGAATGGAAAAACATCCAAAATTTTTACCCATCAAGAGTGTACCATTCAGTGTGATATTAAAAATACATCTTACCCAACCCTAAACCCAACCCCAATATTCACCCAAACATAAGTGTGTCCTGAACTCTAACCCTAACCCTAACCCTTACCATATGGGCCCATTCATTCTAATGAATCTCTTAGGCTATAATGGAGAATGGAAAAACATCCAAAAATTTTCCCCATCAAGAGTGTACCATTCAGTGTGATATTAAAAATACATCTTACCCAACCATTAAACAAACCCCAATATTCACCCAAACATAAGTGTGTCCTGAACTCTAACCCTAACCCTAACCCTTACCATATGGGCACATTCACTCTAATGAATCTCATAGGCTATAATGGAGAATGGAAAAACATCCAAAAATTTTCCCCATCAAGAGTGTACCATTCAGTGTGATATTAAAAATTCATCTTACCCAACCCTAAACCCAACCCCAATATTCACCCAAACATAAGTATGTCCTGAACTCTAACCCTAACCCTAACCCTTACCATATGGGCCCATTCATTCTAATGAATCTCATAGGCTATAATGGAGAATGGAAAAACATCCAAAAATTTTCCCCATCAAGAGTGTACCATTCAGTGTGATATTAAAAATATATCTTACCCAACCCTAAACCCAACCCCAATATTCACCCAAACATAAGTGTGTCCTGAGCTCTAACCCTAACCCTAACCCTAAACCTTACCATATGGGCCCATTCATTTTAATGAATCTCATAGGCTATAATGGAGAATGGAAAAACATCCAAAATTTTTCCCCATCAAGAGTGTACCATTCAGTGTGATATTAAAAATACATCTTACCCAACCATTAACCCAACCCCAATATTCACCCAAACATAAGTGTGTCCTGAACTCTAACCCTAACCCTAACCCTTACCATATGGGCCCATTCATTCTAATGAATCTCATAGGCTATAATGGAGAATGGAAAACCATCCAAAAAAATTTCCCATCAAGAGTATACCATTCAGTGTGATATTAAAAATACTTCTTACCCAACCCTAAACCCAACCCCAATATTCACCCAAACATAAGTGTGTCCTGAACTCTAACCCTAACCCTAACCCTTACCATATGGGCACATTCATTTTAATGAATCTCATAGGGTATAATGGAGAATGGAAAAACACCCAAAATTTTTCCCCATCAAGAGTGTACCATTCAGTGTGATATTAAAAATACATCTTACCCAACCCTAAACCCAACCCCAATATTCACCCAAACATAAGTATGTCCTGAACTCTAACCCTAACCCTAACCCTTACCATATGGGCCCATTCATTCTAATGAATCTCTTAGGCTATAATGGAGAAAGGAAAAACATCCAAAAATTTTCCCCATCAAGAGTGTACCATTCAGTGTAATATTAAAAATACATCTTACCCAACCTTAACCCAACCCCAATATTCACTCAAACATAAGTGTGTCCTGAACTCTAACCCTAACCCTAACCCTTACCATATGGGCCTATGCATTCTAATGAATCTCATAGGCTATAATGGAGAATGGAAAAACATCCAAAATTTTTACCCATCAAGAGTGTACCATTCAGTGTGATATTAAAAATACATCTTACCCAACCCTAAACCCAACCTCAATATTCACTCAAACATAAGTGTGTCCTGAACTCTAACCCTAACCCTAAACCTTACCATATGGGGCTATGCATTCTAATGAATCTCATAGGCTATAATGGAGAATGGAAAAACATCCAAAATTTTTACCCATCAAGAGTGTACCATTCAGTGTGATATTAAAAATACATCTTACCCAACCCTAAACCCAACCCCAATATTCACCCAAACATAAGTGTGTCCTGAACTCTAACCCTAACCCTAACCCTTACCATATGGGCCCATTCATTCTAATGAATCTCATAGGCTATAATGGAGAATGGAAAAACATCCAAAAATTTTCCCCATCAAGAGTGTACCATTCAGTGTGATATTAAAAATATATCTTACCCAACCCTAAACCCAACCCCAATATTCACCCAAACATAAGTGTGTCCTGAGCTCTAACCCTAACCCTAACCCTAAACCTTACCATATGGGCCCATTCATTTTAATGAATCTCATAGGCTATAATGGAGAATGGAAAAACATCCAAAATTTTTCCCCATCAAGAGTGTACCATTCAGTGTGATATTAAAAATACATCTTACCCAACCATTAACCCAACCCCAATATTCACCCAAACATAAGTGTGTCCTGAACTCTAACCCTAACCCTAACCCTTACCATATGGGCCCATTCATTCTAATGAATCTCATAGGCTATAATGGAGAATGGAAAACCATCCAAAAAAATTTCCCATCAAGAGTATACCATTCAGTGTGATATTAAAAATACTTCTTACCCAACCCTAAACCCAACCCCAATATTCACCCAAACATAAGTGTGTCCTGAACTCTAACCCTAACCCTAACCCTTACCATATGGGCACATTCATTTTAATGAATCTCATAGGGTATAATGGAGAATGGAAAAACATCCAAAATTTTTCCCCATCAAGAGTGTACCATTCAGTGTGATATTAAAAATACATCTTACCCAACCCTAAACCCAACCCCAATATTCACCCAAACATAAGTATGTCCTGAACTCTAACCCTAACCCTAACCCTTACCATATGGGCCCATTCATTCTAATGAATCTCTTAGGCTATAATGGAGAAAGGAAAAACATCCAAAAATTTTCCCCATCAAGAGTGTACCATTCAGTGTAATATTAAAAATACATCTTACCCAACCTTAACCCAACCCCAATATTCACTCAAACATAAGTGTGTCCTGAACTCTAACCCTAACCCTAACCCTTACCATATGGGCCTATGCATTCTAATGAATCTCATAGGCTATAATGGAGAATGGAAAAACATCCAAAATTTTTACCCATCAAGAGTGTACCATTCAGTGTGATATTAAAAATACATCTTACCCAACCCTAAACCCAACCTCAATATTCACTCAAACATAAGTGTGTCCTGAACTCTAACCCTAACCCTAAACCTTACCATATGGGCCCATTCATTCTGATGAATCTCATAGGCTATAATGGAGAATGGAAAAACATCCAAAAATTTTCCCCATCAAGAGTGTAACATTCAGTGTGATATTAAAAATATATCTTACCCAACCCTAAACCCAGCCCCAATATTCACCCAAACATAAGTGTGTCCTGAGCTCTAACCCTAACCCTAACCCTAAACCTTACCATATGGGCCCATTCATTTTAATGAATCTCATAGGCTATAATGGAGAATGGAAAAACATCCAAAATTTTTCCCCAAAAAGAGTATACCATTCAGTGTGATATTAAAAATACTTCTTACCCAACCCTAAACCCAACCCCAATATTCACCCAAACATAAGTGTGTCCTGAACTCTAACCCTAACCCTAACCCTTACCATATGGGCACATTCATTTTAATGAATCTCATAGGGTATAATGGAGAATGGAAAAACATCCAAAATTTTTCCCCATCAAGAGTGTACCATTCAGTGTGATATTAAAAATACATCTTACCCAACCATTAACCCAACCCCAATATTCACCCAAACATAAGTGTGTCCTGAACTCTAACCCTAACCCTAACCCTTACCATATGGGCCCATTCATTCTAATGAATCTCATAGGCTATAATGGAGAATGGAAAAACATCCAAAATTTTTCCCATCAAGAGTGTACCATTCAGTGTGATATTAAAAATACATCTTACCCAACCCTAAACCCAACCCCAATATTCACCCAAACATAAGTGTGTCCTGAACTCTAACCCTAACCCTAACCCTTACCATATGGGCCCATTCATTCTAATGAATCTCTTAGGCTATAATGGAGAATGGAAAAACATCCAAAAATTTTCCCCATCAAGAGTGTACCATTCAGTGTGATATTAAAAATACATCTTACCCAACCATTAACCAAACCCCAATATTCACCCAAACATAAGTGTGTCCTGAACTCTAACCCTAACCCTAACCCTTACCATATGGGCCTATGCATTCTAATGAATCTCATAGGCTATAATGGAGAATGGAAAAACATCCAAAATTTTTACCCATCAAGAGTGTACCATTCAGTGTGATATTAAAAATACATCTTACCCAACCCTAAACCCAACCCCAATATTCACTCAAACATAAGTGTGTCCTGAACTCTAACCCTAACCCTAACCCTTACCATATGGGCCTATGCATTCTAATGAATCTCATAGGCTATAATGGAGAATGGAAAAACATCCAAAATTTTTACCCATCAAGAGTGTACCATTCAGTGTGATATTAAAAATACATCTTACCCAACCCTAAACCCAACCCCAATATTCACCCAAACATAAGTGTGTCCTGAACTCTAACCCTAACCCTAACCCTTACCATATGGGCCCATTCATTCTAATGAATCTCATAGGCTATAATGGAGAATGGAAAAACATCCAAAAATTTTCCCCATCAAGAGTGTACCATTCAGTGTGATATTAAAAATATATCTTACCCAACCCTAAACCCAACCCCAATATTCACCCAAACATAAGTGTGTCCTGAGCTCTAACCCTAACCCTAACCCTAAACCTTACCATATGGGCCCATTCATTTTAATGAATCTCCTAGGCTATAATGGAGAATGGAAAAACATCCAAAATTTTTCCCCATCAAGAGTGTACCATTCAGTGTGATATTAAAAATACATCTTACCCAACCATTAACCCAACCCCAATATTCACCCAAACATAAGTGTGTCCTGAACTCTAACCCTAACCCTAACCCTTACCATATGGGCCCATTCATTCTAATGAATCTCATAGGCTATAATGGAGAATGGAAAAACATCCAAAATTTTTCCCATCAAGAGTGTACCATTCAGTGTGATATTAAAAATACATCTTACCCAACCCTAAACCCAACCCCAATATTCACCCAAACATAAGTGTGTCCTGAACTCTAACCCTAACCCTAACCCTTACCATATGGGCCCATTCATTCTAATGAATCTCTTAGGCTATAATGGAGAATGGAAAAACATCCAAAAATTTTCCCCATCAAGAGTGTACCATTCAGTGTGATATTAAAAATACATCTTACCCAACCATTAACCAAACCCCAATATTCACCCAAACATAAGTGTGTCCTGAACTCTAACCCTAACCCTAACCCTTACCATATGGGCCTATGCATTCTAATGAATCTCATAGGCTATAATGGAGAATGGAAAAACATCCAAAATTTTTACCCATCAAGAGTGTACCATTCAGTGTGATATTAAAAATACATCTTACCCAACCCTAAACCCAACCTCAATATTCACTCAAACATAAGTGTGTCCTGAACTCTAACCCTAACCCTAAACCTTACCATATGGGGCTATGCATTCTAATGAATCTCATAGGCTATAATGGAGAATGGAAAAACATCCAAAATTTTTACCCATCAAGAGTGTACCATTCAGTGTGATATTAAAAATACATCTTACCCAACCCTAAACCCAACCCCAATATTCACCCAAACATAAGTGTGTCCTGAACTCTAACCCTAACCCTAACCCTTACCATATGGGCCCATTCATTCTAATGAATCTCATAGGCTATAATGGAGAATGGAAAAACATCCAAAAATTTTCCCCATCAAGAGTGTACCATTCAGTGTGATATTAAAAATATATCTTACCCAACCCTAAACCCAACCCCAATATTCACCCAAACATAAGTGTGTCCTGAGCTCTAACCCTAACCCTAACCCTAAACCTTACCATATGGGCCCATTCATTTTAATGAATCTCATAGGCTATAATGGAGAATGGAAAAACATCCAAAATTTTTCCCCATCAAGAGTGTACCATTCAGTGTGATATTAAAAATACATCTTACCCAACCATTAACCCAACCCCAATATTCACCCAAACATAAGTGTGTCCTGAACTCTAACCCTAACCCTAACCCTTACCATATGGGCCCATTCATTCTAATGAATCTCATAGGCTATAATGGAGAATGGAAAACCATCCAAAAAAATTTCCCATCAAGAGTATACCATTCAGTGTGATATTAAAAATACTTCTTACCCAACCCTAAACCCAACCCCAATATTCACCCAAACATAAGTGTGTCCTGAACTCTAACCCTAACCCTAACCCTTACCATATGGGCACATTCATTTTAATGAATCTCATAGGGTATAATGGAGAATGGAAAAACATCCAAAATTTTTCCCCATCAAGAGTGTACCATTCAGTGTGATATTAAAAATACATCTTACCCAACCCTAAACCCAACCCCAATATTCACCCAAACATAAGTATGTCCTGAACTCTAACCCTAACCCTAACCCTTACCATATGGGCCCATTCATTCTAATGAATCTCTTAGGCTATAATGGAGAAAGGAAAAACATCCAAAAATTTTCCCCATCAAGAGTGTACCATTCAGTGTAATATTAAAAATACATCTTACCCAACCTTAACCCAACCCCAATATTCACTCAAACATAAGTGTGTCCTGAACTCTAACCCTAACCCTAACCCTTACCATATGGGCCTATGCATTCTAATGAATCTCATAGGCTATAATGGAGAATGGAAAAACATCCAAAATTTTTACCCATCAAGAGTGTACCATTCAGTGTGATATTAAAAATACATCTTACCCAACCCTAAACCCAACCTCAATATTCACTCAAACATAAGTGTGTCCTGAACTCTAACCCTAACCCTAAACCTTACCATATGGGCCCATTCATTCTGATGAATCTCATAGGCTATAATGGAGAATGGAAAAACATCCAAAAATTTTCCCCATCAAGAGTGTAACATTCAGTGTGATATTAAAAATATATCTTACCCAACCCTAAACCCAGCCCCAATATTCACCCAAACATAAGTGTGTCCTGAGCTCTAACCCTAACCCTAACCCTAAACCTTACCATATGGGCCCATTCATTTTAATGAATCTCATAGGCTATAATGGAGAATGGAAAAACATCCAAAATTTTTCCCCAAAAAGAGTATACCATTCAGTGTGATATTAAAAATACTTCTTACCCAACCCTAAACCCAACCCCAATATTCACCCAAACATAAGTGTGTCCTGAACTCTAACCCTAACCCTAACCCTTACCATATGGGCACATTCATTTTAATGAATCTCATAGGGTATAATGGAGAATGGAAAAACATCCAAAATTTTTCCCCATCAAGAGTGTACCATTCAGTGTGATATTAAAAATACATCTTACCCAACCATTAACCCAACCCCAATATTCACCCAAACATAAGTGTGTCCTGAACTCTAACCCTAACCCTAACCCTTACCATATGGGCCCATTCATTCTAATGAATCTCATAGGCTATAATGGAGAATGGAAAAACATCCAAAATTTTTCCCATCAAGAGTGTACCATTCAGTGTGATATTAAAAATACATCTTACCCAACCCTAAACCCAACCCCAATATTCACCCAAACATAAGTGTGTCCTGAACTCTAACCCTAACCCTAACCCTTACCATATGGGCCCATTCATTCTAATGAATCTCTTAGGCTATAATGGAGAATGGAAAAACATCCAAAAATTTTCCCCATCAAGAGTGTACCATTCAGTGTGATATTAAAAATACATCTTACCCAACCATTAACCAAACCCCAATATTCACCCAAACATAAGTGTGTCCTGAACTCTAACCCTAACCCTAACCCTTACCATATGGGCCTATGCATTCTAATGAATCTCATAGGCTATAATGGAGAATGGAAAAACATCCAAAATTTTTACCCATCAAGAGTGTACCATTCAGTGTGATATTAAAAATACATCTTACCCAACCCTAAACCCAACCCCAATATTCACTCAAACATAAGTGTGTCCTGAACTCTAACCCTAACCCTAACCCTAACCCTTACCATATGGGCCTATGCATTCTAATGAATCTCATAGGCTATAATGGAGAATGGAAAAACATCCAAAATTTTTACCCATCAAGAGTGTACCATTCAGTGTGATATTAAAAATACATCTTACCCAACCCTAAACCCAACCCCAATATTCACCCAAACATAAGTGTGTCCTGAACTCTAACCCTAACCCTAACCCTTACCATATGGGCCCATTCATTCTAATGAATCTCATAGGCTATAATGGAGAATGGAAAAACATCCAAAAATTTTCCCCATCAAGAGTGTACCATTCAGTGTGATATTAAAAATATATCTTACCCAACCCTAAACCCAACCCCAATATTCACCCAAACATAAGTGTGTCCTGAGCTCTAACCCTAACCCTAACCCTAAACCTTACCATATGGGCCCATTCATTTTAATGAATCTCCTAGGCTATAATGGAGAATGGAAAAACATCCAAAATTTTTCCCCATCAAGAGTGTACCATTCAGTGTGATATTAAAAATACATCTTACCCAACCATTAACCCAACCCCAATATTCACCCAAACATAAGTGTGTCCTGAACTCTAACCCTAACCCTAACCCTTACCATATGGGCCCATTCATTCTAATGAATCTCATAGGCTATAATGGAGAATGGAAAAACATCCAAAATTTTTCCCATCAAGAGTGTACCATTCAGTGTGATATTAAAAATACATCTTACCCAACCCTAAACCCAACCCCAATATTCACCCAAACATAAGTGTGTCCTGAACTCTAACCCTAACCCTAACCCTTACCATATGGGCCCATTCATTCTAATGAATCTCTTAGGCTATAATGGAGAATGGAAAAACATCCAAAAATTTTCCCCATCAAGAGTGTACCATTCAGTGTGATATTAAAAATACATCTTACCCAACCATTAACCAAACCCCAATATTCACCCAAACATAAGTGTGTCCTGAACTCTAACCCTAACCCTAACCCTTACCATATGGGCCTATGCATTCTAATGAATCTCATAGGCTATAATGGAGAATGGAAAAACATCCAAAATTTTTACCCATCAAGAGTGTACCATTCAGTGTGATATTAAAAATACATCTTACCCAACCCTAAACCCAACCCCAATATTCACTCAAACATAAGTGTGTCCTGAACTCTAACCCTAACCCTAACCCTTACCATATGGGCCTATGCATTCTAATGAATCTCATAGGCTATAATGGAGAATGGAAAAACATCCAAAATTTTTACCCATCAAGAGTGTACCATTCAGTGTGATATTAAAAATACATCTTACCCAACCCTAAACCCAACCCCAATATTCACCCAAACATAAGTGTGTCCTGAACTCTAACCCTAACCCTAACCCTTACCATATGGGCCCATTCATTCTAATGAATCTCATAGGCTATAATGGAGAATGGAAAAACATCCAAAAATTTTCCCCATCAAGAGTGTACCATTCAGTGTGATATTAAAAATATATCTTACCCAACCCTAAACCCAACCCCAATATTCACCCAAACATAAGTGTGTCCTGAGCTCTAACCCTAACCCTAACCCTAAACCTTACCATATGGGCCCATTCATTTTAATGAATCTCCTAGGCTATAATGGAGAATGGAAAAACATCCAAAATTTTTCCCCATCAAGAGTGTACCATTCAGTGTGATATTAAAAATACATCTTACCCAACCATTAACCCAACCCCAATATTCACCCAAACATAAGTGTGTCCTGAACTCTAACCCTAACCCTAACCCTTACCATATGGGCCCATTCATTCTAATGAATCTCATAGGCTATAATGGAGAATGGAAAACCATCCAAAAAAATTTCCCATCAAGAGTATACCATTCAGTGTGATATTAAAAATACTTCTTACCCAACCCTAAACCCAACCCCAATATTCACCCAAACATAAGTGTGTCCTGAACTCTAACCCTAACCCTAACCCTTACCATATGGGCACATTCATTTTAATGAATCTCATAGGGTATAATGGAGAATGGAAAAACATCCAAAATTTTTCCCCATCAAGAGTGTACCATTCAGTGTGATATTAAAAATACATCTTACCCAACCCTAAACCCAACCCCAATATTCACCCAAACATAAGTGTGTCCTGAACTCTAACCCTAACCCTAACCCTTACCATATGGGCCCATTCATTCTAATGAATCTCATAGGCTATAATGGAGAATGGAAAAACATCCAAAAATTTTCCCCATCAAGAGTGTACCATTCAGTGTGATATTAAAAATATATCTTACCCAACCCTAAACCCAACCCCAATATTCACCCAAACATAAGTGTGTCCTGAGCTCTAACCCTAACCCTAACCCTAAACCTTACCATATGGGCCCATTCATTTTAATGAATCTCATAGGCTATAATGGAGAATGGAAAAACATCCAAAATTTTTCCCCATCAAGAGTGTACCATTCAGTGTGATATTAAAAATACATCTTACCCAACCATTAACCCAACCCCAATATTCACCCAAACATAAGTGTGTCCTGAACTCTAACCCTAACCCTAACACTTACCATATGGGCCCATTCATTCTAATGAATCTCATAGGCTATAATGGAGAATGGAAAACCATCCAAAAAAATTTCCCATCAAGAGTATACCATTCAGTGTGATATTAAAAATACTTCTTACCCAACCCTAAACCCAACCCCAATATTCACCCAAACATAAGTGTGTCCTGAACTCTAACCCTAACCCTAACCCTTACCATATGGGCCCATTCATTCTAATGAATCTCATAGGCTATAATGGAGAATGGAAAACCATCCAAAAAAATTTCCCATCAAGAGTATACCATTCAGTGTGATATTAAAAATACTTCTTACCCAACCCTAAACCCAACCCCAATATTCACCCAAACATAAGTGTGTCCTGAACTCTAACCCTAACCCTAACCCTTACCATATGGGCCCATTCATTCTAATGAATCTCATAGGCTATAATGGAGAATGGAAAACCATCCAAAAAAATTTCCCATCAAGAGTATACCATTCAGTGTGATATTAAAAATACTTCTTACCCAACCCTAAACCCAACCCCAATATTCACCCAAACATAAGTGTGTCCTGAACTCTAACCCTAACCCTAACCCTTACCATATGGGCCCATTCATTCTAATGAATCTCATAGGCTATAATGGAGAATGGAAAACCATCCAAAAAAATTTCCCATCAAGAGTATACCATTCAGTGTGATATTAAAAATACTTCTTACCCAACCCTAAACCCAACCCCAATATTCACCCAAACATAAGTGTGTCCTGAACTCTAACCCTAACCCTAACCCTTACCATATGGGCACATTCATTTTAATGAATCTCATAGGGTATAATGGAGAATGGAAAAACATCCAAAATTTTTCCCCATCAAGAGTGTACCATTCAGTGTGATATTAAAAATACATCTTACCCAACCCTAAACCCAACCCCAATATTCACCCAAACATAAGTGTGTCCTGAACTCTAACCCTAACCCTAACCCTTACCATATGGGCCTATGCATTCTAATGAATCTCATAGGCTATAATGGAGAATGGAAAAACATCCAAAATTTTTACCCATCAAGAGTGTACCATTCAGTGTGATATTAAAAATACATCTTACCCAACCCTAAACCCAACCCCAATATTCACCCAAACATAAGTGTGTCCTGAACTCTAACCCTAACCCTAACCCTTACCATATGGGCCCATTCATTCTAATGAATCTCATAGGCTATAATGGAGAATGGAAAAACATCCAAAAATTTTCCCCATCAAGAGTGTACCATTCAGTGTGATATTAAAAATATATCTTACCCAACCCTAAACCCAACCCCAATATTCACCCAAACATAAGTGTGTCCTGAGCTCTAACCCTAACCCTAACCCTAAACCTTACCATATGGGCCCATTCATTTTAATGAATCTCATAGGCTATAATGGAGAATGGAAAAACATCCAAAATTTTTCCCCATCAAGAGTGTACCATTCAGTGTGATATTAAAAATACATCTTACCCAACCATTAACCCAACCCCAATATTCACCCAAACATAAGTGTGTCCTGAACTCTAACCCTAACCCTAACCCTTACCATATGGGCCCATTCATTCTAATGAATCTCATAGGCTATAATGGAGAATGGAAAACCATCCAAAAAAATTTCCCATCAAGAGTATACCATTCAGTGTGATATTAAAAATACTTCTTACCCAACCCTAAACCCAACCCCAATATTCACCCAAACATAAGTGTGTCCTGAACTCTAACCCTAACCCTAACCCTTACCATATGGGCACATTCATTTTAATGAATCTCATAGGGTATAATGGAGAATGGAAAAACATCCAAAATTTTTCCCCATCAAGAGTGTACCATTCAGTGTGATATTAAAAATACATCTTACCCAACCCTAAACCCAACCCCAATATTCACCCAAACATAAGTATGTCCTGAACTCTAACCCTAACCCTAACCCTTACCATATGGGCCCATTCATTCTAATGAATCTCTTAGGCTATAATGGAGAAAGGAAAAACATCCAAAAATTTTCCCCATCAAGAGTGTACCATTCAGTGTAATATTAAAAATACATCTGACCCAACCTTAACCCAACCCCAATATTCACTCAAACATAAGTGTGTCCTGAACTCTAACCCTAACCCTAACCCTTACCATATGGGCCTATGCATTCTAATGAATCTCATAGGCTATAATGGAGAATGGAAAAACATCCAAAATTTTTACCCATCAAGAGTGTACCATTCAGTGTGATATTAAAAATACATCTTACCCAACCCTAAAATCAACCCCAATATTCACTCAAACATAAGTGTGTCCTGAACTCTAACCCTAACCCTAACCCTTACCATATGGGCCTATGCATTCTAATGAATCTCATAGGCTATAATGGAGAATGGAAAAACATCCAAAATTTTTACCCATCAAGAGTGTACCATTCAGTGTGATATTAAAAATACATCTTACCCAACCCTAAACCCAACCCCAATATTCACCCAAACATAAGTGTGTCCTGAACTCTAACCCTAACCCTAACCCTTACCATATGGGCCCATTCATTCTAATGAATCTCATAGGCTATAATGGAGAATGGAAAAACATCCAAAAATTTTCCCCATCAAGAGTGTACCATTCAGTGTGATATTAAAAATATATCTTACCCAACCCTAAACCCAACCCCAATATTCACCCAAACATAAGTGTGTCCTGAGCTCTAACCCTAACCCTAACCCTAAACCTTACCATATGGGCCCATTCATTTTAATGAATCTCATAGGCTATAATGGAGAATGGAAAAACATCCAAAATTTTTCCCCATCAAGAGTGTACCATTCAGTGTGATATTAAAAATACATCTTACCCAACCATTAACCCAACCCCAATATTCACCCAAACATAAGTGTGTCCTGAACTCTAACCCTAACCCTAACCCTTACCATATGGGCCCATTCATTCTAATGAATCTCATAGGCTATAATGGAGAATGGAAAACCATCCAAAAAAATTTCCCATCAAGAGTATACCATTCAGTGTGATATTAAAAATACTTCTTACCCAACCCTAAACCCAACCCCAATATTCACCCAAACATAAGTGTGTCCTGAACTCTAACCCTAACCCTAACCCTTACCATATGGGCCCATTCATTCTAATGAATCTCATAGGCTATAATGGAGAATGGAAAACCATCCAAAAAAATTTCCCATCAAGAGTATACCATTCAGTGTGATATTAAAAATACTTCTTACCCAACCCTAAACCCAACCCCAATATTCACCCAAACATAAGTGTGTCCTGAACTCTAACCCTAACCCTAACCCTTACCATATGGGCACATTCATTTTAATGAATCTCATAGGGTATAATGGAGAATGGAAAAACATCCAAAATTTTTCCCCATCAAGAGTGTACCATTCAGTGTGATATTAAAAATACATCTTACCCAACCCTAAACCCAACCCCAATATTCACCCAAACATAAGTATGTCCTGAACTCTAACCCTAACCCTAACCCTTACCATATGGGCCCATTCATTCTAATGAATCTCTTAGGCTATAATGGAGAAAGGAAAAACATCCAAAAATTTTCCCCATCAAGAGTGTACCATTCAGTGTAATATTAAAAATACATCTTACCCAACCTTAACCCAACCCCAATATTCACTCAAACATAAGTGTGTCCTGAACTCTAACCCTAACCCTAACCCTTACCATATGGGCCTATGCATTCTAATGAATCTCATAGGCTATAATGGAGAATGGAAAAACATCCAAAATTTTTACCCATCAAGAGTGTACCATTCAGTGTGATATTAAAAATACATCTTACCCAACCCTAAACCCAACCCCAATATTCACTCAAACATAAGTGTGTCCTGAACTCTAACCCTAACCCTAACCCTTACCATATGGGCCTATGCATTCTAATGAATCTCATAGGCTATAATGGAGAATGGAAAAACATCCAAAATTTTTACCCATCAAGAGTGTACCATTCAGTGTGATATTAAAAATACATCTTACCCAACCCTAAACCCAACCCCAATATTCACCCAAACATAAGTGTGTCCTGAACTCTAACCCTAACCCTAACCCTTACCATATGGGCCCATTCATTCTAATGAATCTCATAGGCTATAATGGAGAATGGAAAAACATCCAAAAATTTTCCCCATCAAGAGTGTACCATTCAGTGTGATATTAAAAATATATCTTACCCAACCCTAAACCCAACCCCAATATTCACCCAAACATAAGTGTGTACTGAGCTCTAACCCTAACCCTAACCCTAAACCTTACCATATGGGCCCATTCATTTTAATGAATCTCATAGGCTATAATGGAGAATGGAAAAACATCCAAAATTTTTCCCCATCAAGAGTGTACCATTCAGTGTGATATTAAAAATACATCTTACCCAACCATTAACCCAACCCCAATATTCACCCAAACATAAGTGTGTCCTGAACTCTAACCCTAACCCTAACCCTTACCATATGGGCCCATTCATTCTAATGAATCTCATAGGCTATAATGGAGAATGGAAAACCATCCAAAAAAATTTCCCATCAAGAGTATACCATTCAGTGTGATATTAAAAATACTTCTTACCCAACCCTAAACCCAACCCCAATATTCACCCAAACATAAGTGTGTCCTGAACTCTAACCCTAACCCTAACCCTTACCATATGGGCACATTCATTTTAATGAATCTCATAGGGTATAATGGAGAATGGAAAAACATCCAAAATTTTTCCCCATCAAGAGTGTACCATTCAGTGTGATATTAAAAATACATCTTACCCAACCATTAACCCAACCCCAATATTCACCCAAACATAAGTGTGTCCTGAACTCTAACCCTAACCCTAACCCTTACCATATGGGCCCATTCATTCTAATGAATCTCATAGGCTATAATGGAGAATGGAAAAACATCCAAAATTTTTCCCCATCAAGAGTGTACCATTCAGTGTGATACTAAAT
This sequence comes from Heteronotia binoei, assembly GCF_032191835.1. Classification (NCBI taxonomy): domain Eukaryota; kingdom Metazoa; phylum Chordata; class Lepidosauria; order Squamata; family Gekkonidae; genus Heteronotia; species Heteronotia binoei. The sequence continues at coordinate 68,978,961 of NC_083228.1, read as the reverse complement.
ATACATCTTACCCAACCCTAAACCCAACCCCAATATTCACCCAAACATAAGTGTGTCCTGAACTCTAACCCTAACCCTAACCCTTACCATATGGGCACATTCACTCTAATGAATCTCATAGGCTATAATGGAGAATGGAAAAACATCCAAAAATTTTCCCCATCAAGAGTGTACCATTCAGTGTGATATTAAAAATACATCTTACCCAACCATTAACCCAACCCCAATATTCACCCAAACATAAGTGTGTCCTGAACTCTAACCCTAAACCTAACCCTTACCATATGGGCCCATTCATTCTAATGAATCTCATAGGCTATAATGGAGAATGGAAAACCATCCAAAAAATTTTCCCATCAAGAGTATACCATTCAGTGTGATATTAAAAATACTTCTTACCCAACCCTAAACCCAACCCCAATATTCACCCAAACATAAGTGTGTCCTGAGCTCTAACCCTAACCCTAACCCTAACCCTTACCATATGGGCCCATTCATTCTTATGAATCTCATAGGCTATAATGGAGAATGGAAAACCATCCAAAAGATTTTCCCATCAAGAGTATACCATTCAGTGTGATATTAAAAATACTTCTTACCCAACCATAAACCCAACCCCAATATTCACCCAAACATAAGTGTGTCCTGAACTCTAACCCTAACCCTAACCCTTACCATATGGGCCCATTCATTCTAATGAACCTCATAGGCTATAATGGAGAATGGAAAACCATCCAAAAAATCTTCCCATCAAGAGTATACCATTCAGTGTGATATTAAAAATATATCTTACCCAACCCTATACCCAACCCCAAAATTCACCCAAACATAAGTATGTCCTGAACTCTAACCCTCACCCTAACCCTTACCATATGGGCCCATTCATTTTAACGAATCTCATAGGCTATAATGGAGAATGGAAAAACATCCAAAATTTTTCCCCATCAAGAGTGTACCATTCAGTGTGATATTAAAAATACATCTTACCCAACCCTAAACCCAACCCCAATATTCACCCAAACATAAGTGTGTCCTGAACTCTAACCCTAACCCTAATCCTTACCATATGGGCCCATTCATTTTAATGAATCTCATAGGGTATAATGGAGAATGGAAAAACATCCAAAATTTGTCCCCATCAAGAGTGTACCATTCAGTGTGATATTAAAAATACATCTTACCCAACCCTAAACCCAACCCCAATATTCACCCAAACATAAGTGTGTCCTGAGCTCTAACCCTAACCCTAATCCTTACCATATGGGCCCATTCATTCTAATGAATCTCTTAGGCTATAATGGAGAATGGAAAAACATCCAAAATTTTCCCCATCAAGAGTGTACCATTCAGTGTGATATTAAAAATACAACTTACCCAACCCTAAACCCAACCCCAATATTCACCCAAACATAAGTGTGTCCTGAACTCTAACCCTAACCCTAACCCTTACCGTATGGGCCCATTCATTCTAATGAATCTCTAAGGCTATAATGGAGAATGGAAAAACATCCAAAATTTTCCCCATCAAGAGTGTACCATTCAGTGTGATATTAAAAATACATCTTACCCAACCCTAAACCCAACCCCAATATTCACCCAAACATAAGTGTGTCCTGAGCTCTAACCCTAACCCTAACCCTTACCATATGGGCCCATTCATTCGAATGAATCTCATAGGCTATAATGGAGAATGGAAAACCATCCAAAAATTTTTCCCATCAAGAGTATACCATTCAGTGTGATATTAAAAATACTTCTTACCCAACCCTAAACACAACCCCAATATTCACCCAAACATAAGTGTGTCCTGAGCTCTAACCCTAACCCTAACCCTAACCCTTACCATATGGGCCCATTCATTTTAATGAATCTCATAGGCTATAATGGAGAATGGAAAAACATCCAAAATTTTTCCCCATCAAGAGTGTACCATTCAGTGTGATATTAAAATTACATCTTACCCAACCATTAACCCAACCCCAATATTCACCCAAACATAAGTGTGTCCTGAACTCTAACCCTAACCCTAACCCTTACCATATGGGCCCATTCATTCTAATGAATCTCATAGGCTATAATGGAGAATGGAAAAACATCCAAAATTTTTCCCCATCAAGAGTGTACCATTCAGTGTGATACTAAATATACATCTTACCCAACCCTAAACCCAACCCCAATATTCACCCAAACATAAGTGTGTCCTGAACTCTAACCCTAACCCTAACCCTTACCATATGGGCACATTCACTCTAATGAATCTCATAGGCTATAATGGAGAATGGAAAAACATCCAAAAATTTTCCCCATCAAGAGTGTACCATTCAGTGTGATATTAAAAATACATCTTACCCAACCATTAACCCAACCCCAATATTCACCCAAACATAAGTGTGTCCTGAACTCTAACCCTAAACCTAACCCTTACCATATGGGCCCATTCATTCTAATGAATCTCATAGGCTATAATGGAGAATGGAAAACCATCCAAAAAATTTTCCCATCAAGAGTATACCATTCAGTGTGATATTAAAAATACTTCTTACCCAACCCTAAACCCAACCCCAATATTCACCCAAACATAAGTGTGTCCTGAGCTCTAACCCTAACCCTAACCCTAACCCTTACCATATGGGCCCATTCATTCTTATGAATCTCATAGGCTATAATGGAGAATGGAAAACCATCCAAAAGATTTTCCCATCAAGAGTATACCATTCAGTGTGATATTAAAAATACTTCTTACCCAACCATAAACCCAACCCCAATATTCACCCAAACATAAGTGTGTCCTGAACTCTAACCCTAACCCTAACCCTTACCATATGGGCCCATTCATTCTAATGAACCTCATAGGCTATAATGGAGAATGGAAAACCATCCAAAAAATCTTCCCATCAAGAGTATACCATTCAGTGTGATATTAAAAATATATCTTACCCAACCCTATACCCAACCCCAAAATTCACCCAAACATAAGTATGTCCTGAACTCTAACCCTCACCCTAACCCTTACCATATGGGCCCATTCATTTTAACGAATCTCATAGGCTATAATGGAGAATGGAAAAACATCCAAAATTTTTCCCCATCAAGAGTGTACCATTCAGTGTGATATTAAAAATACATCTTACCCAACCCTAAACCCAACCCCAATATTCACCCAAATATAAGTGTGTCCTGAGCTCTAACCCTAACCCTTACCCTATGGGCCCATTCATTCTTATGAATCTCATAGGCTATAATTGAGAATGGAAAACCATCCAAAAAATTTTCCCATCAAGAGTATACCATTCAGTGTGATATTAAAAATACTTCTTACCCAACCCTAAACCCAACCCCAATATTCACCCAAACATAAGTGTGTCCTGAACTCTAACCCTAACCATAACCCTTACCATATGGGCCCATTCATTCTAATGAATCTCTTAGGCTATAATGGAGAATGGAAAACCATCCAAAGGTTTTTCCCATCAAGAGTATACCATTCAGTGTGATATTAAAAATACATCTTACCCAACCCTAAACCCAACCCCAATATTCACCCAAACATAAGTGTGTCCTGAACTCTAACCCTAACCCTAATCCTTACCATATGGGCCCATTCATTTTAATGAATCTCATAGGGTATAATGGAGAATGGAAAAACATCCAAAATTTGTCCCCATCAAGAGTGTACCATTCAGTGTGATATTAAAAATACATCTTACCCAACCCTAAACCCAACCCCAATATTCACCCAAACATAAGTGTGTCCTGAGCTCTAACCCTAACCCTAATCCTTACCATATGGGCCCATTCATTCTAATGAATCTCTTAGGCTATAATGGAGAATGGAAAAACATCCAAAATTTTCCCCATCAAGAGTGTACCATTCAGTGTGATATTAAAAATACAACTTACCCAACCCTAAACCCAACCCCAATATTCACCCAAACATAAGTGTGTCCTGAACTCTAACCCTAACCCTAACCCTTACCGTATGGGCCCATTCATTCTAATGAATCTCTAAGGCTATAATGGAGAATGGAAAAACATCCAAAATTTTCCCCATCAAGAGTGTACCATTCAGTGTGATATTAAAAATACATCTTACCCAACCCTAAACCCAACCCCAATATTCACCCAAACATAAGTGTGTCCTGAGCTCTAACCCTAACCCTAACCCTTACCATATGGGCCCATTCATTCGAATGAATCTCATAGGCTATAATGGAGAATGGAAAACCATCCAAAAATTTTTCCCATCAAGAGTATACCATTCAGTGTGATATTAAAAATACTTCTTACCCAACCCTAAACACAACCCCAATATTCACCCAAACATAAGTGTGTCCTGAGCTCTAACCCTAACCCTAACCCTAACCCTTACCATATGGGCCCATTCATTTTAATGAATCTCATAGGCTATAATGGAGAATGGAAAAACATCCAAAATTTTTCCCCATCAAGAGTGTACCATTCAGTGTGATATTAAAATTACATCTTACCCAACCATTAACCCAACCCCAATATTCACCCAAACATAAGTGTGTCCTGAACTCTAACCCTAACCCTTACCATATGGGCCCATTCATTCTAATGAATCTCTTAGGCTATAATGGAGAATGGAAAACCATCCAAAAAAATTTCCCTTCAAGAGTATACCATTCAGTGTGATATTAAAAATACTTCTTACCCAACCCTAAACCCAACCCCAATATTCACCCAAACATAAGTGTGTCCTGAACTCTAACCCTAACCCTAACCCTTACCATATGGGCCCATTCATTCTAATGAATCTCTTAGGCTATAATGGAGAATGGAAAAACATCCAAAATTTGTCCCCATCAAGAGTGTACCATTCAGTGTGATATTAAAAATACATCTTACCGAACCCTAAACCCAACCCCAATATTCACCCAAACATAAGTGTGTCCTGAGCTCTAACCCTAACCCTAACCCTTACCATATGGGCCCATTCATTCTAATGAATCTCATAGGCTATAATGGAGAATGGAAAAACATCCAAAATTTTTCCCCATCAAGAGTGTACCATTCAGTGTGATATTAAAAATACATCTTACCCAACCATTAACCCAACCCCAATATTCACCCAAACATAAGTGTGTCCTGAACTCTAACCCTAACCCTAACCCTTACCATATGGGCCCATTCATTCTAATGAATCTCATAGGCTATAATGGAGAATGGAAAACCATCCAAAAAATTTTCCCATCAAGAGTATACCATTCAGTATGATATTAAAAATACTTCTTACCCAACCCTAAACACAACCCCAATATTCACCCAAACATAAGTGTGTCCTGAGCTCTAACCCTAAGCCTAACCCTAACCCTTACAATATGGGCCCATTCATTTTAATGAATCTCATAGGCTATAATGGAGAATGGAAAAACATCCAAAATTTTTCCCCATCAAGAGTGTACCATTCAGTATGATATTAAAAATACATCTTACCCAACCATTAACCCAACCCCAATATTCACCCAAACATAAGTGTGTCCTGAACTCTAACCCTAAACCTAACCCTTACCATATGGGCCCATTCATTCTAACGAATCTCATAGGCTATAATGGAGAATGGAAAACCATCCAAAAAATTTTCCCATCAATAGTATACCATTCAGTGTGATATTAAAAATACTTCTTACCCAACCCTAAACCCAACCCCAATATTCACCCAAACATAAGTGTGTCCTGAGCTCTAACCCTAACCCTAACACTTACCATATGGGCCCATTCATTTTAATGAATCTCATAGGCTATAATGGAGAATGGAAAAACATCCAAAATTTTTTCCCATCAAGAGTGTACCATTCAGTGTGATATTAAAAATACTTCTTACCCAACCCTAAACCCAACCCCAATATTCACCCAAACATAAGTGTGTCCTGAACTCTAACCCTAACCCTAACCCTTACAATATGGGCCCATCCATTCTAATGAATCTCATAGGCTATAATGGAGAGTGGAAAACCATCCAAAGATTTTTCCCATCAAGAATGTACCATTCAGTGTGATATTAAAAATACATCTTACCCAACAATAAACCCAACCCCAATATTCACCCAAACATAAGTGTGTCCTGAGCTCTAACCCTAACCCTAACCCTTACCATATGGGCCCATTCATTCTAATGAATCTCATAGGCTATAATGGAGAATGGAAAACCATCCAAAAAATTTTCACATCAAGAGTATACCTTTCAGTGTGATATTAAAAATACTTCTTACCCAACCCTAAACCCAACCCCAATATTCACTCAAACATAAGTGTGTCCTGAACTCTAACCCTAACCCTAACACTTACCATATGGGCCCATTCATTTTAATGAATCTCATAGGCTATAATGGAGAATGGAAAAACATCCAAAATTTTTCCCCATCAAGAGTATACCATTCAGTGTGATATTAAAAATACTTCTTACCCAACCGTAAACCCAACCTCAATATTCACCCAAACATAAGTGTGTCCTGAACTATAACCCTAACCCTAACCCTTACCATATGGGCCCATTCATTCTAATGAATCTCATAGGCTATAATGGAGAATGGAAAAACATCCAAAATTTTTCCCCATCAAGAGTGTACCATTCAGTGTGATATTAAAAATACATATTACCCAACCATTAACCCAACCCCAATATTCACCCAAACATAAGTGTGTCCTGACCTCTAACCCTAACCCTAACCCTTACCATATGGGCCCATTCATTCTAATGAATCTCATAGGCTATAATGGAGAATGGAAGACCATCCGAAGATTTTTCCCATCAAGAGTATACCATTCAGTGTGATATTAAAAATACATCTTACCCAACCCTAAACCCAACGCCAATATTCACCCAAACATAAGTGTGTCCTGAGCTCTAACCCTAAACCTAACCCTTACCATATGGGCCCATTCATTTTAATGAATCTCATAGGCTATAATGGAGAATGGAAAAACTTCCAAAAATTTTTCCCATCAAGAGTATACCATTCAGTGTGATATTAAAAATACTTCTTACCCAACCCTAAACCCAACCCCAATATTCACCCAAACATGTGTGTCCTGAACTCTAACCCTAACCCTAACCCTTACCATATGGGCCCGTTCATTTTAATGAATCTCATAGGCTATAATGGAGAATGGAAAAACATCCAAAATTTTTCCCCATCCAGAGTGTACCATTCAGTGTGATATTAAAAATACATCTTACCCAACCATTAACCCAACCCCAATATTCACCCAAACATAAGTGTGTCCTGAACTCTAACCCTAACCCTAACCCTTACCATATGGGCCCATTCATTCTAATGAATCTCATAGGCTATAATGGAGAATGGAAAAACATCCAAAATTTTTCCCCATCAAGAGTGTACCATTCAGTGTGATATTAAAAATACATCTTACCCAACCATTAACCCAACCCCAATATTCACCCAAACATAAGTGTGTCCTGAACTCTAACCCTAACCCTAACCCTTACCATATGGGCCCATTCATTCTAATGAATCTCATAGGCTATAATGGAGAATGGAAAACCATCCAAAAAATTTTCCCATCAAGAGTATACCATTCAGTATGATATTAAAAATACTTCTTACCCAACCCTAAACACAACCCCAATATTCACCCAAACATAAGTGTGTCCTGAGCTCTAACCCTAAGCCTAACCCTAACCCTTACAATATGGGCCCATTCATTTTAATGAATCTCATAGGCTATAATGGAGAATGGAAAAACATCCAAAATTTTTCCCCATCAAGAGTGTACCATTCAGTATGATATTAAAAATACATCTTACCCAACCATTAACCCAACCCCAATATTCACCCAAACATAAGTGTGTCCTGAACTCTAACCCTAAACCTAACCCTTACCATATGGGCCCATTCATTCTAACGAATCTCATAGGCTATAATGGAGAATGGAAAACCATCCAAAAAATTTTCCCATCAATAGTATACCATTCAGTGTGATATTAAAAATACTTCTTACCCAACCCTAAACCCAACCCCAATATTCACCCAAACATAAGTGTGTCCTGAGCTCTAACCCTAACCCTAACACTTACCATATGGGCCCATTCATTTTAATGAATCTCATAGGCTATAATGGAGAATGGAAAAACATCCAAAATTTTTTCCCATCAAGAGTGTACCATTCAGTGTGATATTAAAAATACTTCTTACCCAACCCTAAACCCAACCCCAATATTCACCCAAACATAAGTGTGTCCTGAACTCTAACCCTAACCCTAACCCTTACAATATGGGCCCATCCATTCTAATGAATCTCATAGGCTATAATGGAGAGTGGAAAACCATCCAAAGATTTTTCCCATCAAGAATGTACCATTCAGTGTGATATTAAAAATACATCTTACCCAACAATAAACCCAACCCCAATATTCACCCAAACATAAGTGTGTCCTGAGCTCTAACCCTAACCCTAACCCTTACCATATGGGCCCATTCATTCTAATGAATCTCATAGGCTATAATGGAGAATGGAAAACCATCCAAAAAATTTTCACATCAAGAGTATACCTTTCAGTGTGATATTAAAAATACTTCTTACCCAACCCTAAACCCAACCCCAATATTCACTCAAACATAAGTGTGTCCTGAACTCTAACCCTAACCCTAACACTTACCATATGGGCCCATTCATTTTAATGAATCTCATAGGCTATAATGGAGAATGGAAAAACATCCAAAATTTTTCCCCATCAAGAGTATACCATTCAGTGTGATATTAAAAATACTTCTTACCCAACCGTAAACCCAACCTCAATATTCACCCAAACATAAGTGTGTCCTGAACTATAACCCTAACCCTAACCCTTACCATATGGGCCCATTCATTCTAATGAATCTCATAGGCTATAATGGAGAATGGAAAAACATCCAAAATTTTTCCCCATCAAGAGTGTACCATTCAGTGTGATATTAAAAATACATATTACCCAACCATTAACCCAACCCCAATATTCACCCAAACATAAGTGTGTCCTGACCTCTAACCCTAACCCTAACCCTTACCATATGGGCCCATTCATTCTAATGAATCTCATAGGCTATAATGGAGAATGGAAGACCATCCGAAGATTTTTCCCATCAAGAGTATACCATTCAGTGTGATATTAAAAATACATCTTACCCAACCCTAAACCCAACGCCAATATTCACCCAAACATAAGTGTGTCCTGAGCTCTAACCCTAAACCTAACCCTTACCATATGGGCCCATTCATTTTAATGAATCTCATAGGCTATAATGGAGAATGGAAAAACATCCAAAAAATTTTCCCATCAAGAGTATACCATTCAGTGTGATATTAAAAATACTTCTTACCCAACCCTAAACCCAACCCCAATATTCACCCAAACATGTGTGTCCTGAACTCTAACCCTAACCCTAACCCTTACCATATGGGCCCGTTCATTTTAATGAATCTCATAGGCTATAATGGAGAATGGAAAAACATCCAAAATTTTTCCACATCCAGAGTGTACCATTCAGTGTGATATTAAAAATACATCTTACCCAACCATTAACCCAACCCCAATATTCACCCAAACATAAGTGTGTCCTGAGCTCTAACCCTAACCCTAACCCTTACCATATGGGCCCATTCATTCTAATGAATCTCATAGGCTATAATGGAGAATGGAAAACCATCCAAAAAATTTTCCCATCAATAGTACACCATTCAGTGTGATATTAAAAATACTTCTTACCCATCCATTAACCCAACTCCAATATTCACCCAAACATAAGTGTGTCCTGAACTCTAACCCTAACCCTAACACTTACCATATGGGCCCATTCATTTTAATGAATCCCATAGGCTATAATGGAGAATGGAAAAACATCCAAAATTTTTCCCCTTCAAGAGTGTACCATTCAGTGTGATATTAAAAATACATCTTACCCAACCATTAACCCAACCCCAATATTCACCCAAACATAAGTGTGTCCTGAACTCTAACCCTAACCCTAACCCTTACCATATGGGTCCATTCATTCTAATGAATCTCATAGGCTATAATGGAGAATGGAAAAACATCCAAAATTTTTCCCCATCAAGAGTGTACCATTCAGTGTGATATTAAAAATACATCTTACCCAACCATTAACCCAACCCCAATATTCACCCAAACATAAGTGTGTCCTGAACTCTAACCCTAACCCTAACCCTTACCATATGGGCCCATTCATTCTAATGAATCTCATAGGCTATAATGGAGAATGGAAAACCATCCAAAAAATTTTCCCATCAAGAGTATACCATTCAGTATGATATTAAAAATACTTCTTACCCAACCCTAAACACAACCCCAATATTCACCCAAACATAAGTGTGTCCTGAGCTCTAACCCTAAGCCTAACCCTAACCCTTACAATATGGGCCCATTCATTTTAATGAATCTCATAGGCTATAATGGAGAATGGAAAAACATCCAAAATTTTTCCCCATCAAGAGTGTACCATTCAGTATGATATTAAAAATACATCTTACCCAACCATTAACCCAACCCCAATATTCACCCAAACATAAGTGTGTCCTGAACTCTAACCCTAAACCTAACCCTTACCATATGGGCCCATTCATTCTAACGAATCTCATAGGCTATAATGGAGAATGGAAAACCATCCAAAAAATTTTCCCATCAATAGTATACCATTCAGTGTGATATTAAAAATACTTCTTACCCAACCCTAAACCCAACCCCAATATTCACCCAAACATAAGTGTGTCCTGAGCTCTAACCCTAACCCTAACACTTACCATATGGGCCCATTCATTTTAATGAATCTCATAGGCTATAATGGAGAATGGAAAAACATCCAAAATTTTTTCCCATCAAGAGTGTACCATTCAGTGTGATATTAAAAATACTTCTTACCCAACCCTAAACCCAACCCCAATATTCACCCAAACATAAGTGTGTCCTGAACTCTAACCCTAACCCTAACCCTTACAATATGGGCCCATCCATTCTAATGAATCTCATAGGCTATAATGGAGAGTGGAAAACCATCCAAAGATTTTTCCCATCAAGAATGTACCATTCAGTGTGATATTAAAAATACATCTTACCCAACAATAAACCCAACCCCAATATTCACCCAAACATAAGTGTGTCCTGAGCTCTAACCCTAACCCTAACCCTTACCATATGGGCCCATTCATTCTAATGAATCTCATAGGCTATAATGGAGAATGGAAAACCATCCAAAAAATTTTCACATCAAGAGTATACCTTTCAGTGTGATATTAAAAATACTTCTTACCCAACCCTAAACCCAACCCCAATATTCACTCAAACATAAGTGTGTCCTGAACTCTAACCCTAACCCTAACACTTACCATATGGGCCCATTCATTTTAATGAATCTCATAGGCTATAATGGAGAATGGAAAAACATCCAAAATTTTTCCCCATCAAGAGTATACCATTCAGTGTGATATTAAAAATACTTCTTACCCAACCGTAAACCCAACCTCAATATTCACCCAAACATAAGTGTGTCCTGAACTATAACCCTAACCCTAACCCTTACCATATGGGCCCATTCATTCTAATGAATCTCATAGGCTATAATGGAGAATGGAAAAACATCCAAAATTTTTCCCCATCAAGAGTGTACCATTCAGTGTGATATTAAAAATACATATTACCCAACCATTAACCCAACCCCAATATTCACCCAAACATAAGTGTGTCCTGACCTCTAACCCTAACCCTAACCCTTACCATATGGGCCCATTCATTCTAATGAATCTCATAGGCTATAATGGAGAATGGAAGACCATCCGAAGATTTTTCCCATCAAGAGTATACCATTCAGTGTGATATTAAAAATACATCTTACCCAACCCTAAACCCAACGCCAATATTCACCCAAACATAAGTGTGTCCTGAGCTCTAACCCTAAACCTAACCCTTACCATATGGGCCCATTCATTTTAATGAATCTCATAGGCTATAATGGAGAATGGAAAAACATCCAAAAATTTTTCCCATCAAGAGTATACCATTCAGTGTGATATTAAAAATACTTCTTACCCAACCCTAAACCCAACCCCAATATTCACCCAAACATGTGTGTCCTGAACTCTAACCCTAACCCTAACCCTTACCATATGGGCCCGTTCATTTTAATGAATCTCATAGGCTATAATGGAGAATGGAAAAACATCCAAAATTTTTCCACATCCAGAGTGTACCATTCAGTGTGATATTAAAAATACATCTTACCCAACCATTAACCCAACCCCAATATTCACCCAAACATAAGTGTGTCCTGAGCTCTAACCCTAACCCTAACCCTTACCATATGGGCCCATTCATTCTAATGAATCTCATAGGCTATAATGGAGAATGGAAAACCATCCAAAAAATTTTCCCATCAATAGTACACCATTCAGTGTGATATTAAAAATACTTCTTACCCATCCATTAACCCAACTCCAATATTCACCCAAACATAAGTGTGTCCTGAACTCTAACCCTAACCCTAACACTTACCATATGGGCCCATTCATTTTAATGAATCCCATAGGCTATAATGGAGAATGGAAAAACATCCAAAATTTTTCCCCTTCAAGAGTGTACCATTCAGTGTGATATTAAAAATACATCTTACCCAACCATTAACCCAACCCCAATATTCACCCAAACATAAGTGTGTCCTGAACTCTAACCCTAACCCTAACCCTTACCATATGGGTCCATTCATTCTAATGAATCTCATAGGCTATAATGGAGAATGGAAAAACATCCAAAATTTTTCCCTATCAAGAGTGTACCATTCAGTGTGATATTAAAAATACATCTTACCCAACCCTAAACCCAACCCCAATATTCACCCAAACATAAGTGTGTCCTGAACTCTAACCCTAACCCTAACCCTTACAATATGGGCCCATTCATTCTAATGAATCTCATAGGCTATAATGGAGAGTGGAAAACCATCCAAAGATTTTTCCCATCAAGAATGTACCATTCAGTGTGATATTAAAAATACATCTTACCCAACCCTAAACCCAACCCCAATATTCACCCAAACATAAGTGTGTCCTGAGCTCTAACCCTAACCCTAACCCTTGTCATATGGGCCCATTCATTCTAATGAATCTCATAGGCTATAATGGAGAATGGAAAACCATCCAAAAAATTTTCCCATCAAGAGTATACCATTCAGTGTGATATTAAAAATACTTCTTACCCAACCGTAAACCCAACCCCAATATTCACCCAAACATAAGTGTGTCCTGAACTCTAACCCTAACCCTAACCCTTACCATATGGGCCCATTCATTTTAATGAATCTCATAGGCTATAATGGAGAAAGGAAAAACATCCAAAATTTTTCCCCATCAAGAGTGTACAATTCAGTGTGATATTAAAAATACATCTTACCCAACCGTAAACCCAACCCCAATATTCACCCAGACATAAGTGTTTCCTGAGCTCTAACCCTAACCATAACCCTTACTATATGGGCCCATTCATTCTAATGAATCTCATAGGCTATAATGGAGAATGGAAAACCATCCAATAAATTTTCCCATCAAGAGTATACCATTCAGTGTGATATTAAAAATACTTCTTACCCAACCCTAAACCCAACCCCAATATTCACCCAAACATAAGTGTGTCCTGAACTATAACCCTAAACCTAACCCTTACCATATGGGCCCATTCATTCTAATGAATCTCATAGGCTATAATGGAGAATGGAAAAACATCCAAAATTTTCCCCCATCAAGAGTGTACCATTCAGCGTGATATTAAAAATAAATCTTACCCAACCATTAACCCAACCCCAATATTCACCCAAAAATAAGTGTGTCCTGAACTCTAACCCTAACCCTAATCCTTACGATATGGGCCCATTCATTCTAATGAATCTCATAGGCTATAATGGAGAATGGAAAAACATCCAAAATTTTTCCCCATCAAGAGTATACCATTCAGTGTGATATTAAAAATACATCTTACCCAACCCTATACCCAACCCCAATATTCACCCAAACATAAGTGTGTCCTGAACTCTAACCCTAACCCTTACCATATGGGCCCATTCCTTTAAATGAATCTCATAGGCTATAATGGAGAGTGGAAAACCATCCAAAGATTTTTCCCATCAAGAATGTACCATTCAGTGTGATATTAAAAATACATCTTACCCAACCCTAAACCCAACCCCAATATTCACCCAAACATAAGTGTGTCCTGAGCTCTAACCCTAACCCTAACCCTTACCATATGGGCCCATTCATTCTAATGAATCTCATAGGCTATAATGGAGAATGGAAAACCATCCAAAAAATTTTCCCATCAAGAGTATACCATTCAGTGTGATATTAAAAATTCTTCTTACCCAACCGTAAACCCAACCCCAATATTCACCCAAACATAAGTGTGTCCTGAACTCTAACCCTAACCCTAACCCTTACCATATGGGCCCATTCATTTTAATGAATCTCATAGGCTATAATGGAGAAAGGAAAAACATCCAAAATTTTTCCCCATCAAGAGTGTACAATTCAGTGTGATATTAAAAATACATCTTACCCAACCGTAAACCCAACCCCAATATTCACCCAGACATAAGTGTTTCCTGAGCTCTAACCCTAACCATAACCCTTACCATATGGGCCCATTCATTCTAATGAATCTCATAGGCTATAATGGAGAATGGAAAACCATCCAATAAATTTTCCCATCAAGAGTATACCATTCAGTGTGATATTAAAAATACTTCTTACCCAACCCTAAACCCAACCCCAATATTCACCCAAACATAAGTGTGTCCTGAACTATAACACTAAACCTAACCCTTACCATATGGGCCCATTCATTCTAATGAATCTCATAGGCTATAATGGAGAATGGAAAAACATCCAAAATTTTCCCCCATCAAGAGTGTACCATTCAGCGTGATATTAAAAATACATCTTACCCAACCATTAACCCAACCCCAATATTCACCCAAAAATAAGTGTGTCCTGAACTCTAACCCTAACCCTAATCCTTACGATATGGGCCCATTCATTCTAATGAATCTCATAGGCTATAATGGAGAATGGAAAAACATCCAAAATTTTTCCCCATCAAGAGTATACCATTCAGTGTGATATTAAAAATACATCTTACCCAACCCTATACCCAACCCCAATATTCACCCAAACATAAGTGTGTCCTGAACTCTAACCCTAACCCTTACCATATGGGCCCATTCCTTTAAATGAATCTCATAGGCTATAATGGAGAATGGAAAAACATCCAAAAATTTTCCCCATCAAGAGTATACCATTCAGTGTGATATTAAAAATACATCTTACCCAACCCTAAACCCAACCCCAATATTCACCCAAACATAAGTGTGTCCTGAACTCTAACCCTAACCCTTACCATATGGGCCCATTCATTCTAATGAATCTCATAGCCTATAATGGAGAATGGAAAAACATCCAAAATTTTTTCCCATCAAGAGTATACCATTCAGTGTGATATTAAAAATACTTCTTACCCAACCCTAAACCCAACCCCAATATTCACCCAAACATGTGTGTCCTGAACTCTAACCCTAACCCTAACCCTTACCATATGGGCCCATTCATTTTAATGAATCTCATAGGCTATAATGGAGAATGGAAAAACATCCAAAATTTTTCCCCATCAAGAGTGTACCATTCAGTGTGATATTAAAAATACATCTTACCCAACCATTAACCCAACCCCAATATTCACCCAAACATAAGTATGTCCTGAGCTCTAACCCTAACCCTAACCCTTACCATATGGGCCCATTCATTCTAATGAATCTCAAAGGCTATAATGGAGAGTGGAAAACCATCCAAAGATTTTTCCCATCAAGAATGTACCATTCAGTGTGATATTAAAAATACATCTTACCCAACAATAAACCCAACCCCAATATTCACCCAAACATAAGTGTGTCCTGAACTCTAACCCTAACCCTAACCCTTACCATATGGGCCCATTCATTTTAATGAATCTCATAGGCTATAATGGAGAATGGAAAAACATCCAAAATTTTTCCCCATCAAGAGTGTACAATTCAGTGTGATATTAAAAATATATCTTACCCAACCGTAAACCCAACCCCAATATTCACCCAGACATAAGTGTTTCCTGAGCTCTAACCCTAACCCTAACCCTTACCATATGGGCCCATTCATTCTAATGAATCTCATAGGCTATAATGTTGAATGGAAAACCATCCAATAAATATTCCCATCAAGAGTATACCATTCAGTGTGATATTAAAAATACTTCTTACCCAACCGTAAACCCAACCTCAATATTCACCCAAACATAAGTGTGTCCTGAAATATAACCCTAACCCTAACGCTTACCATATGGGCCCATTCATTCTAATGAATCTCATAGGCTATAATGGAGAATGGAAAAACATCCAAAATTTTTCCCCATCAAGAGTGTACCATTCAGTGTGATATTAAAAATACATATTACCCAACCATTTACCCAACCCCAATATTCACCCAAACATAAGTGTGTCCTGACCTCTAACCCTAACCCTAACCCTTACCATATGGGCCCATTCATTCTAATGAATCTCATAGGCTATAATGGAGAATGGAAGACCATCCGAAGATTTTTCCCATCAAGAGTATACCATTCAGTGTGATATTAAAAATACATCTTACCCAACCCTAAACCCAACGCCAATATTCACCCAAACATAAGTGTGTCCTGAGCTCTAACCCTAACCCTAACCCTTACCATATGGGCCCATTCATTTTAATGAATCTCATAGGCTATAATGGAGAATGGAAAACCATCCAAAAATTTTTCCCATCAAGAGTATACCATTCAGTGTGATATTAACAATACTTCTTACCCAACCCTAAACCCAACCCCAATATTCACCCAAACATGTGTGCCCTGAACTCTAACCCTAACCCTAACCCTTACCATATGGGCCCATTCATTTTAATGAATCTCATAGGCTATAATGGAGAATGGAAAAACATCCAAAATTTTTCCCCATCCAGAGTGTACCATTCAGTTTGATATTAAAAATACATCTTACCCAACCATTAACCCAACCCCAATATTCACCCAAACATAAGTGTGTCCTGAGCTCTAACCCTAACCCTAACCCTTACCATATGGGCCCATTCATTCTAATGAATCTCATAGGCTATAATGGAGAATGGAAAACCATCCAAAAAATTTTCCCATCAATAGTACACCATTCAGTGTGATATTAAAAATACTTCTTACCCATCCATTAACCCAACTCCAATATTCACCCAAACATAAGTGTGTCCTGAACTCTAACCCTAACCCTAACACTTACCATATGGGCCCATTCATTTTAATGAATCCCATAGGCCATAATGGAGAATGGAAAAACATCCAAAATTTTTCCCCATCAAGAGTGTACCATTCAGTGTGATATTAAAAATACATCTTACCCAACCATTAACCCAACCCCAATATTCACCCAAACATAAGTGTGTCCTGAACTCTAACCCTAACCCTTACCATATGGGTCCATTCATTCTAATGAATCTCATAGGCTATAATGGAGAATGGAAAAACATCCAAAATTTTTCCCCATCAAGAGTGTACCATTCAGTGTGATATTAAAAATACATCTTACCCAACCCTAAACCCAACCCCAATATTCACCCAAACATAAGTGTGTCCTGAACTCTAACCCTAACCCTAACCCTTACAATATGGGCCCTTTCATTCTAATGAATCTCATAGGCTATAATGGAGAGTGGAAAACCATCCAAAGATTTTTCCCATCAAGAATGTACCATTCAGTGTGATATTAAAAATACATCTTACCCAACCCTAAACCCAACCCCAATATTCACCCAAACATAAGTGTGTCCTGAGCTCTAACCCTAACCCTGACCCTTACCATATGGGCCCATTCATTCTAATGAATCTCATAGGCTATAATGGAGAATGGAAAACCATCCAAAAATTTTCCCATCAAGAGTATACCATTCAGTGTGATATTAAAAATACTTCTTACCCAACCGTAAACCCAACCCCAATATTCACCCAGACATAAGTGTTTCCTGAGCTCTAACCCTAACCCTAACCCTTACCATATGGGCCCATTCATTCTAATGAATCTCATAGGCTATAATGGAGAATGGAAAACCATCCAATAAATATTCCCATCAAGAGTATACCATTCAGTGTGATATTAAAAATACTTCTTACCCAACCGTAAACCCAACCTCAATATTCACCCAAACATAAGTGTGTCCTGAACTATAACCCTAACCCTAACCCTTACCATATGGGCCCATTCATTCTAATGAATCTCATAGGCTATAATGGAGAATGGAAAAACATCCAAAATTTTTCCCCATCAAGAGTGTACCATTCAGTGTGATATTAAAAATACATATTACCCAACCATTAACCCAACCCCAATATTCACCCAAACATAAGTGTGTCCTGACCTCTAACCCTAACCCTAACCCTTACCATATGGGCCCATTCATTCTAATGAATCTCATAGGCTATAATGGAGAATGGAAGACCATCCGAAGATTTTTCCCATCAAGAGTATACCATTCAGTGTGATATTAAAAATACATCTTACCCAACCCTAAACCCAACGCCAATATTCACCCAAACATAAGTGTGTCCTGAGCTCTAACCCTAACCCTTACCATATGGGCTCATTCATTTTAATGAATCTCATAGGCTATAATGGAGAATGGAAAAACATCCAAAAATTTTCCCCATCAAGAGTATACCATTCAGTGTGATATTAAAAATACATCTTACCCAACCCTAAACCCAACCCCAATTTTCACCCAAACATAAGTGTGTCCTGAACTCTAACCCTAACCCTAACCATATGGGCCCATTCCTTTAAATGAATCTCATAGGCTATAATGGAGAATGGAAAAACATCCAAAAATTTTCCCCATCAAGAGTGTACCATTCAGTGTGATATTAAAAATACATCTTACCCAACCCTAAACCCAACCCCAATATTCACCCAAACATAAGTGTGTCCTGAACTATAACCCTAACCCTTACCATATGGGCCCATTCATTCTAATGAATCTCATAGGCTATAATGGAGAATGGAAAACCATCCAAAAAATTTTCCCATCAATAGTATACCATTCAGTGTGATATTAAAAATACTTCTTACCCATTCATTAACCCAACCCCAACATTCATCCAAAAATAAGTGTGTCCTGAAGTCTAACCCTAACCCAAACCCTTACCATATGGGCCCTTTCATTTTAATGAATCTCATAGGCTATAATGGAGAATGGAAAAACATCCAAAAATTTTCCCCATCAAGAGTGTACCATTCAGTGTGATATTAAAAATACATCTTACCCAACCCTAAACCCAACCCCAATTTTCACCCAAACATAAGTGTGTCCTGAGCTCTAACCCTAACCCTAACCCTTACCATATGGGCCCATTCATTCTAATGAATCTCATACGCTATAATGGAGAATGGAAAACCATCCAAAAATTTTTCCCATGAAGAGTATACCATTCAGTGTGATATTAAAAATACATCTTACCCAACCCTAAACCCAACCCCAATATTCACCCAAACATAAGTGTGTCCTGAACTCTAACCCTAACCCTTACCATATGGGCTCATTCATTTTAATGAATCTCATAGGCTATAATGGAGAATGGAAAAACATCCAAAAATTTTCCCCATCAAGAGTGTACCATTCAGTGTGATATTAAAAATACATCTTACCCAACCCTAAACCCAACCCCAATTTTCACCCAAACATAAGTGTGTCCTGAACTCTAACCCTAACCCTTACCATATGGGCCCATTCCTTTAAATGAATCTCATAGGCTATAATGGAGAATGGAAAAACATCCAAAAATTTTCCCCATCAAGAGTGTACCATTCAGTGTGATATTAAAAATACATCTTACCCAACCCTAAACCCAACCCCAATATTCACCCAAACATAAGTGTGTCCTGAACTATAACCCTAACCCTAACCCTTACCATATGGGCCCATTCATTCTAATGAATCTCATAGGCTATAATGGAGAATGGAAAACCATCCAAAAATTTTTCCCATCAAGAGTATACGATTCAGTGTGATATTAAAAATACATCTTACCCAACCCTAAACCCAAACCCAATATTCACCCAAACATAAGTGTGTCCTGAGCTCTAACCCGAACCCTAACCCTTACCATATGGGCCCATTCATTCTAATGAATCTCATAGGCTATAATGGAGAATGGAAAAACATCCAAAAAATTTTCCCATCAAGAGTATACCATTCAGTGTGATATTAAAAATACTTCTTACCCAACCCTAAACCCAACCCCAATATTCACCCAAACATGTGTGTCCTGAACTCTAACCCTAACCCTAACCCTTACCATATGGGCCCATTCATTTTAATGAATCTCATAGGCTATAATGGAGAATGGAAAAACATCCAAAATTTTTCCCCATCAAGAGTGTACCATTCAGTGTGATATTAAAAATACATCTTACCCAACCATTAACCCAACCCCAATATTCACCCAAACATAAGTATGTCCTGAGCTCTAACCCTAACCCTAACCCTTACCATATGGTCCCATTCATTCTAATGAATCTCATAGGCTATAATGGAGAATGGAAAACCATCCAAAAAATTTTCCCATCAATAGTATACCATTCAGTGTGATATTAAAAATACTTCTTACCCATCCATTAACCCAACCCCAATATTCATCCAAAAATAAGTGTGTCCTGAAGACTAACCCTAACCCAAACCCTTACCATATGGGCCCTTTCATTTTAATGAATCTCATAGGCTATAATGGAGAATGGAAAAACATCCAAAAATTTTCCCCATCAAGAGTGTACCATTCAGTGTGATATTAAAAATACATCTTACCCAACCCTAAACCCAACCCCAATTTTCACCCAAACATAAGTGTGTCCTGAGCTCTAACCCTAACCCTAACCCTTACCATATGGGCCCATTCATTCTAATGAATCTCATACGCTATAATGGAGAATGGAAAACCATCCAAAAATTTTTCCCATGAAGAGTATACCATTCAGTGTGATATTAAAAATACATCTTACCCAACCCTATACCCAACCCCAATATTCACCCAAACATAAGTGTGTCCTGAACTCTAACCCTAACCCTAACCCTTACCATATGGGCCCATTCATTCTAATGAATCTCATCGGTTATAATGGAGAATGGAAAACCATCCAAAAATTTTTCCCATCAAGAGTATACGATTCAGTGTGATATTAAAAATACATCTTACCCAAGCCTAAACCCAATCCCAATATTCACCCAAACATAAGTGTGTCCTGAGCTCTAAACCTAACCCTAACCCTTACCATATGGGCCCATTCATTCTAATGAATCTCTTATGCTATAATCGAGAATGGAAAAACATCCAAAAATTTTCCCCATCAAGAGTGTACCATTCAGTGTGATATTAAAAATTCTTCTTACCCAACCCTAAACCCAACCCCAATATTCACCCAAACATAAGTGTGTCCTGAACTCTAACCCTAACCCTAACCCTTACCATATGGTTCCATTCATTTTAATGAATCTCATAGGCTATAATGGAGACTTGGAAAACATCCTAAGATTTTCCCCATCAAGAATGTACCATTCAGTGTGATATTAAAAATACATCTTACCCAACCTTAAACCCAACTCCAATATTCACCAAACATAAGTGTGTCCTGAACTCTAACCCTAACCCTAACCCTTACCATATGGGCCCATTCATTCTAATGAATCTCATAGGCTATAATGGAGAATGGAAAACCATCCAAAGATTTTTCCCATCAGAATGTACCATTCAGTGTGATATTAAAAATACATCTTACCCAACCCTAAACCCAACCCCAATATTCACCCAAACATAAGTGTGTCCTGAGCTCTACCCCTAACCCTAACCCTTACCATATAGACCCATTCATTCTAATGAATCTCATAGGCTATAATAGAGAATGGAAAACCATCCAAAAATTTTTCCCATCAAGAGTATACCATTCCGTGTGATATTAAAAAATACTTCTTACCCAACCCTAAACCCAACCCCAATATTCACCCAAACATAAGTGTGTCCTGAACTCTAACCCTAACCCTAACCCTTACCATATGGGCCCATTCATTTTAATGAATCTCATAGGCTATAGTGGAGAATGGAAAAACATCCAAAATTTTTCCCCATCAAGAGTGTAGCATTCAGTGTGATATTAAAAATACATCTTACCCAACCCTAAACCCAACCCCAATATTCACCCAAACATAAGTGTGTCATGAACTCTAACCCTAACCCTTACCATATGGGCCCATTCATTCTAATGATTCTCATAGGCTATAATGGAGAATGGAAAACCATCCAAAAATTTTCACTTCAAGAGTATACCATTCAGTGTGATATTAAAAATACTTCTTACCCAACCCTAAACCCAACCCCAATATTCACCCAAACATAAGTGTGTCCTGAGCTCTAACCCTAACCCTAACCCTTACCATATGGGCCCATTCATTTTAATGAATCTCATAGGCTTTAATGGAGAATGGAAAAACATCCAAACTTCTTCCCCATCAAGAGTGTACCATTCAGTGTGATATTAAAAATACGTCTTACCCAACCCTAAACCCAACCCCAATATTCACCCAAACATAAGTGTGTCCTGAACTCTAACCCTAACCCTAACCCTTACCATATAGACCCATTCATTCTAATGAATCTCATAGGCTATAATAGAGAATGGAAAACCATCCAAAAATTTTTCCCATCAAGAGTATACCATTCAGTGTGATATTAAAAAATACTTCTTACCCAACCCTAAACCCAACCCCAATATTCACCCAAACATAAGTGTGTCCTGAACTCTAACCCTAACCCTAACCCTTACCATATGGGCCCATTCATTTTAATGAATCTCATAGGCTATAGTGGAGAATGGAAAAACATCCAAAATTTTTCCCCATCAAGAGTGTACCATTCAGTGTGATATTAAAAATACATCTTACCCAACCCTAAACCCAACCCCAATATTCACCCAAACATAAGTGTGTCCTGAACTCTAACCCTAACCCTTACCATATGGGCCCATTCATTTTAATGAATCTCATAGGCTATAATGGAGAATGGAAAAACATCCAAAAATTTTCCCCATCAAGAGTGTACCATTCAGTGTGATATTAAAAATACTTCTTACCCAACCCTAAACCCAACCCCAATATTCACCCAAACATAAGTGTGTCCTGAACTCTAACCCTAACCCTAACCCTTACCATATGGCCCCATTCATTTTAATGAATCTCATAGGCTATAATGGAGAATGGAAAAACATCCAAAATTTTTCCCCATCAAGAGTGTACCATTCAGTGTGATATTAAAAATACATCTTACCCAACCCTAAACCCAACCCCAATATTCACCCAAACATAAGTGTGTCCTGAACTCTAACCCTAACCCTTACCATATGGGCCCATTCATTTTAATGAATCTCATAGGCTATAATGGAGAATGGAAAAACATTCAAAAATTTTCCCCATCAAGAGTGTACCATTCAGTGTGATATTAAAAATACATCTTACCCAATCCTAAACCCAACCCCAATATTCACCCAAACATAAGTGTGTCCTGAACTCTAACCCTAACCCTTACCATATGGGCCCATTCATTCTAATGAATCTCATAGGCTATAATGGAGAATTGAAAAACATCCAAAAATTTTCCCCATCAAGAATGTAGCATTCAGTGTGATATTAAAAATACAATTTTCCCAACCCTAAACCCAACCCCAATATTCACCCAAACATAAGTGTGTCCTGAACTCTAATCCTAACCCTAACCCTTACCATATGGGCCCATTCATTCTAATGAATCTCATAGGCTATAATGGAGAATGGAAACCATCCAAAGATTTTTCCCATCAAGAATGTACCATTCAGTGTGATATTAAAAATACATCTTACCCAACCCTAAACCCAACCCCAATATTCACCCAAACATAAGTGTGTCCTGAGCTCTAACCCTAACCCTAACCCTTACCATATGGACCCATTCATTCTAATGAATCTCATAGGCTATAATGGAGAATGGAAAACCATCCAAAAAATTTTCCCATCAAGACTTTACCATTCAGTGTGATATTAAAAATACTTCTTACCCAACCCTAAACCAAACCCCAATATTCACCCAAACATAAGTGTTTCCTGAACTCTAACCCTAACCCTAACCCTTACCATATGGGCCCATTCATTTTAATGAATCTCATAGGCTATAATGGAGAATGGAAAAACATCCAAAATTTTTCCCCATCAAGAGTGTACCATTCAGTGTGATATTAAAAATACATCTTACCCAACCGTAAACCCAACTCCAATATTCACCCAGACATAAGTGTGTCCTGAGCTCTAACCCTAACCCTTACCATATGGGCCCATTCATTCAAATGAATCTCATAGGCTATAATGGAGAATGGAAAACCATCCAAAAAATTTGCCCATCAAGAGTATACCATTCAGTGTGATATTAAAAATACTTCTTACCCAACCCTAAACCCAACCCCAATATTCAGCCAAACATAAGTGTGTCCTGAACTCTAACCCTAACCCTAACCCTTACCATATGGGCCCATTCATTCTAATGAATCTCATCGGTTATAATGGAGAATGGAAAACCATCCAAAAATTTTTCCCATCAAGAGTATACGATTCAGTGTGATATTAAAAATACATCTTACCCAAGCCTAAACCCAATCCCAATATTCACCCAAACATAAGTGTGTCCTGAGCTCTAAACCTAACCCTAACCCTTACCATATGGGCCCATTCATTCTAATGAATCTCTTATGCTATAATCGAGAATGGAAAAACATCCAAAAATTTTCCCCATCAAGAGTGCACCATTCAGTGTGATATTAAAAATACATCTTACCCAACCATTAACCCAACCCCAATATTCACCCAAACATAAGTGTGTCCTGAGCTCTAACCCTAACCCTAACCCTTACCATATGGGCCCATTCATTCTAATGAATCTCATAGGCTATAATGGAGAATGGAAAACCATCCAAAAAATTTTCCCGTCAAGAGTATACCATTCAGTGTGATATTAAAAATTCTTCTTACCCAACCCTAAACCCAACCGCAATATTCACCCAAACATAAGTGTGTCCTGAGCTCTAACCCTAACCCTAAACCCTTACCATATGGGCCCATTCATTCTAATGAATCTCAAAGGCTATAATGGAGAATGGAAAACCATCCAAAAAATTTTCCCTTCAAGAGTATACCATTCAGTGTGATATTAAAAATACTTCTTACCCAACCCTAAACCCAACCCCAATATTCACCCAAACATAAGTGTGTCCTGAGCTCTAACCCTAACCCTAACCCTTACCATATGGGCCCATTCATTTTACTGAATCTCATAGGCTTTAATGGAGCATGGAAAAACATCCAAAATTTTTCCCCATCAAGAGTGTACCATTCAGTGTGATATTAAAAATACGTCTTACCCAACCCTAAACCCAACCCCAATATTCACCCAAACATAAGTGTGTCCTGAACTCTAACCCTAACCCTAACCCTTACCATATGGTTCCATTCATTTTAATGAATCTCATAGGCTATAATGGAGACTTGGAAAACATCCTAAGATTTTCCCCATCAAGAATGTACCATTCAGTGTGATATTAAAAATACATCTTACCCAACCTTAAACCCAACTCCAATATTCACCAAACATAAGTGTGTCCTGAACTCTAACCCTAACCCTAACCCTTACCATATGGGCCCATTCATTCTAATGAATCTCATAGGCTATAATGGAGAATGGAAAACCATCCAAAGATTTTTCCCATCAGAATGTACCATTCAGTGTGATTTTAAAAATACATCTTACCCAACCCTAAACCCAACCCCAATATTCACCCAAACATAAGTGTGTCCTGAGCTCTACCCCTAACCCTAACCCTTACCATATAGACCCATTCATTCTAATGAATCTCATAGGCTATAATAGAGAATGGAAAACCATCCAAAAAATTTTCCCATCAAGAGTATACCATTCCGTGTGATATTAAAAAATACTTCTTACCCAACCCTAAACCCAACCCCAATATTCACCCAAACATAAGTGTGTCATGAACTCTAACCCTAACCCTTACCATATGGGCCCACTCATTCTAATGATTCTCATAGGCTATAATGGAGAATGGAAAACCATCCAAAAATTTTCACTTCAAGAGTATACCATTCAGTGTGATATTAAAAATACTTCTTACCCAACCCTAAACCCAACCCCAATATTCACCCAAACATAAGTGTGTCCTGAGCTCTAACCCTAACCCTAACCCTTACCATATGGGCCCATTCATTTTAATGAATCTCATAGGCTTTAATGGAGAATGGAAAAACATCCAAACTTCTTCCCCATCAAGAGTGTACCATTCAGTGTGATATTAAAAATACGTCTTACCCAACCCTAAACCCAACCCCAATATTCACCCAAACATAAGTGTGTCCTGAACTCTAACCCTAACCCTAACCCTTACCATATAGACCCATTCATTCTAATGAATCTCATAGGCTATAATAGAGAATGGAAAACCATCCAAAAATTTTTCCCATCAAGAGTATACCATTCAGTGTGATATTAAAAAATACTTCTTACCCAACCCTAAACCCAACCCCAATATTCACCCAAACATAAGTGTGTCCTGAACTCTAACCCTAACCCTAACCCTTACCATATGGGCCCATTCATTTTAATGAATCTCATAGGCTATAGTGGAGAATGGAAAAACATCCAAAATTTTTCCCCATCAAAAGTGTACCATTCAGTGTGATATTAAAAATACATCTTACCCAACCCTAAACCCAACCCCAATATTCACCCAAACATAAGTGTGTCCTGAACTCTAACCCTAACCCTTACCATATGGGCCCATTCATTTTAATGAATCTCATAGGCTATAATGGAGAATGGAAAAACATCCAAAAATTTTCCCCAGCAAGAGTGTACCATTCAGTGTGATATTAAAAATACTTCTTACCCAACCCTAAACCCAACCCCAATATTCACCCAAACATAAGTGTGTCCTGAACTCTAACCCTAACCCTAACCCTTACCATATGGCCCCATTCATTTTAATGAATCTCATAGGCTATAATGGAGAATGGAAAAACATCCAAAATTTTTCCCCATCAAGAGTGTACCATTCAGTGTGATATTAAAAATACATCTTACCCAACCCTAAACCCAACCCCAATATTCACCCAAACATAAGTGTGTCCTGAACTCTAACCCTAACCCTTACCATATGGGCCCATTCATTTTAATGAATCTCATAGGCTATAATGGAGAATGGAAAAACATTCAAAAATTTTCCCCATCAAGAGTGTACTATTCAGTGTGATATTAAAAATACATCTTACCCAACCCTAAACCCAACCCCAATATTCACCCAAACATAAGTGTGTCCTGAACTCTAACCCTAACCCTTACCATATGGGCCCATTCATTCTAATGAATCTCATAGGCTATAATGGAGAATTGAAAAACATCCAAAAATTTTCCCCATCAAGAATGTAGCATTCAGTGTGATATTAAAAATACAATTTTCCCAACCCTAAACCCAACCCCAATATTCACTCAAACATAAGTGTGTCCTGAACTCTAATCCTAACCCTAACCCTTACCATATGGGCCCATTCATTCTAATGAATCTCATAGGCTATAATGGAGAATGGAAACCATCCAAAGATTTTTCCCATCAAGAATGTACCATTCAGTGTGATATTAAAAATACATCTTACCCAACCCTAAACCCAACCCCAATATTCACCCAAACATAAGTGTGTCCTGAGCTCTAACCCTAACCCTAACCCTTACCATATGGACCCATTCATTCTAATGAATCTCATAGGCTATAATGGAGAATGGAAAACCATCCAAAAAATTTTCCCATCAAGAGTTTACCATTCAGTGTGATATTAAAAATACTTCTTACCCAACCCTAAACCAAACCCCAATATTCACCCAAACATAAGTGTTTCCTGAACTCTAACCCTAACCCTAACCCTTACCATATGGGCCCATTCATTTTAATGAATCTCATAGGCTATAATGGAGAATGGAAAAACATCCAAAATTTTTCCCCATCAAGAGTGTACCATTCAGTGTGATATTAAAAATACATCTTACCCAACCGTAAACCCAACTCCAATATTCACCCAGACATAAGTGTGTCCTGAGCTCTAACCCTAACCCTTACCATATGGGCCCATTCATTCAAATGAATCTCATAGGCTATAATGGAGAATGGAAAAACATCCAAAAAATTTGCCCATCAAGAGTATACCATTCAGTGTGATATTAAAAATACTTCTTACCCAACCCTAAACCCAACCCCAATATTCAGCCAAACATAAGTGTGTCCTGAACTCTAACCCTAACCCTAACCCTTACCATATGGGCCCATTCATTTTAATGAATCTCATAGGCTATAATGGAGAATGGAAAAACATCCAAAATTTTTCCCCATCAAGAGTGTACCATTCAGTGTGATATTAAAAATACTTCTTACCCAACCCTAAACCCAACCCCAATATTCAGCCAAACATAAGTGTGTCCTGAACTCTAACCCTAACCCTAACCCTTACCATATGGGCCCATTCATTTTAATGAATCTCATAGGCTATAATGGAGAATGGAAAAACATCCAAAATTTTTCCCCATCAAGAGTGTACCATTCAGTGTGATATTAAAAATACATCTTACCCAACCATTAACCCAACCCCAATATTCAACCAAACATAAGTGTGTCCTGAGCTCTAACCCTAACCCTAACCCTTACCATATGGGCCCATTCATTCTAATGAATCTCATAGGTTATAATGGAGAATGGAAAACCATCCAAAAAATTTTCCCATCAAGAGTATACCATTCAGTGTGATATTAAAAATTCTTCTTACCCAACCCCAATATTCACCCAAACATAAGTGTGTCCTGAACTCTAACCCTAACCCTAACCCTTACCATATGGGCCCATTCATTTTAATGAATCTCATAGGCTATAATGGAGAATGGAAAAACATCCAAAATTTTTCCCCATCAAGAGTGTACCATTCAGTGTGATATTAAAAATACATCTTACCCAACCCTAAACCCAACCCCAATATTCACCCAAACATAAGTGTGTCCTGAACTCTAACCCTAACCCTTACCATATGGGCCCATTCATTTTAATGAATCTCATAGGCTATAATGGAGAATGGAAAAACATTCAAAAATTTTCCCCATCAAGAGTGTACCATTCAGTGTGATATTAAAAATACATCTTACCCAACCTTAAACCCAACTCCAATATTCACCAAACATAAGTGTGTCCTGAACTCTAACCCTAACCCTAACCCTTACCATATGGGCCCATTCATTCTAATGAATCTCATAGGCTATAATGGAGAATGGAAAACCATCCAAAGATTTTTCCCATCAGAATGTACCATTCAGTGTGATTTTAAAAATACATCTTACCCAACCCTAAACCCAACCCCAATATTCACCCAAACATAAGTGTGTCCTGAGCTCTACCCCTAACCCTAACCCTTACCATATAGACCCATTCATTCTAATGAATCTCATAGGCTATAATAGAGAATGGAAAACCATCCAAAAAATTTTCCCATCAAGAGTATACCATTCCGTGTGATATTAAAAAATACTTCTTACCCAACCCTAAACCCAACCCCAATATTCACCCAAACATAAGTGTGTCATGAACTCTAACCCTAACCCTTACCATATGGGCCCACTCATTCTAATGATTCTCATAGGCTATAATGGAGAATGGAAAACCATCCAAAAATTTTCACTTCAAGAGTATACCATTCAGTGTGATATTAAAAATACTTCTTACCCAACCCTAAACCCAACCCCAATATTCACCCAAACATAAGTGTGTCCTGAGCTCTAACCCTAACCCTAACCCTTACCATATGGGCCCATTCATTTTAATGAATCTCATAGGCTTTAATGGAGAATGGAAAAACATCCAAACTTCTTCCCCATCAAGAGTGTACCATTCAGTGTGATATTAAAAATACGTCTTACCCAACCCTAAACCCAACCCCAATATTCACCCAAACATAAGTGTGTCCTGAACTCTAACCCTAACCCTAACCCTTACCATATAGACCCATTCATTCTAATGAATCTCATAGGCTATAATAGAGAATGGAAAACCATCCAAAAATTTTTCCCATCAAGAGTATACCATTCAGTGTGATATTAAAAAATACTTCTTACCCAACCCTAAACCCAACCCCAATATTCACCCAAACATAAATGTGTCCTGAACTCTAACCCTAACCCTAACCCTTACCATATGGGCCCATTCATTTTAATGAATCTCATAGGCTATTATGGAGAATGGAAAAACATCCAAAATTTTTCCCCATCAAGAGTGTACCATTCAGTGTGATATTAAAAATACTTCTTACCCAACCCTAAACCCAACCCCAATATTCACCCAAACATAAGTGTGTCCTGAACTCTAACCCTAACCCTAACCCTTACCATATGGCCCCATTCATTTTAATGAATCTCATAGGCTATAATGGAGAATGGAAAAACATCCAAAATTTTTCCCCATCAAGAGTGTACCATTCAGTGTGATATTAAAAATACATCTTACCCAACCCTAAACCCAACCCCAATATTCACCCAAACATAAGTGTGTCCTGAACTCTAACCCTAACCCTTACCATATGGGCCCATTCATTTTAATGAATCTCATAGGCTATTATGGAGAATGGAAAAACATTCAAAAATTTTCCCCATCAAGAGTGTACTATTCAGTGTGATATTAAAAATACATCTTACCCAACCCTAAACCCAACCCCAATATTCACCCAAACATAAGTGTGTCCTGAACTCTAACCCTAACCCTTACCATATGGGCCCATTCATTCTAATGAATCTCATAGGCTATAATGGAGAATTGAAAAACATCCAAAAATTTTCCCCATCAAGAATGTAGCATTCAGTGTGATATTAAAAATACAATTTTCCCAACCCTAAACCCAACCCCAATATTCACCCAAACATAAGTGTGTCCTGAACTCTAATCCTAACCCTAACCCTTACCATATGGGCCCATTCATTCTAATGAATCTCATAGGCTATAATGGAGAATGGAAACCATCCAAAGATTTTTCCCATCCAGAATGTACCATTCAGTGTGATATTAAAAATACATCTTACCCAACCCTAAACCCAACCCCAATATTCACCCAAACATAAGTGTGTCCTGAGCTCTAACCCTAACCCTAACCCTTACCATATGGACCCATTCATTCTAATGAATCTCATAGGCTATAATGGAGAATGGAAAACCATCCAAAAAATTTTCCCATCAAGAGTTTACCATTCAGTGTGATATTAAAAATACTTCTTACCCAACCCTAAACCAAACCCCAATATTCACCCAAACATAAGTGTTTCCTGAACTCTAACCCTAACCCTAACCCTTACCATATGGGCCCATTCATTTTAATGAATCTCATAGGCTATAATGGAGAATGGAAAAACATCCAAAATTTTTCCCCATCAAGAGTGCACCATTCAGTGTGATATTAAAAATACATCTTACCCAACCGTAAACCCAACTCCAATATTCACCCAGACATAAGTGTGTCCTGAGCTCTAACCCTAACCCTTACCATATGGGCCCATTCATTCAAATGAATCTCATAGGCTATAATGGAGAATGGAAAAACATCCAAAAAATTTTCCCATCAAGAGTATACCATTCAGTGTGATATTAAAAATACTTCTTACCCAACCCTAAACCCAACCCCAATATTCAGCCAAACATAAGTGTGTCCTGAACTCTAACCCTAACCCTAACCCTTACCATATGGGCCCATTCATTTTAATGAATCTCATAGGCTATAATGGAGAATGGAAAAACATCCAAAATTTTTCCCCATCAAGAGTGTACCATTCAGTGTGATATTAAAAATACATCTTACCCAACCATTAACCCAACCCCAATATTCAACCAAACATAAGTGTGTCCTGAGCTCTAACCCTAACCCTAACCCTTACCATATGGGCCCATTCATTCTAATGAATCTCATAGGTTATAATGGAGAATGGAAAACCTTCCAAAAAATTTTCCCATCAAGAGTATACCATTCAGTGTGATATTAAAAATTCTTCTTACCCAACCCCAATATTCACCCAAACATAAGTGTGTCCTGAACTCTAACCCTAACCCTAACCCTTACCATATGGGCCCATTCATTTTAATGAATCTCATAGGCTATAATGGAGAATGGAAAAACATCCAAAATTTTTCCCCATCAAGAGTGTACCATTCAGTGTGATATTAAAAATACATCTTACCAAACCGTAAACCCAACTCCAATATTCACCCAGACATAAGTGTGTCCTGGGCTCTAACCCTAACCCTTACCATATGGGCCCATTCATTCAAATGAATCTCATAGGCTATAATGGAGAATGGAAAACCATCCAAAAAATTTTCCCATCAAGAGTATACCATTCAGTGTGATATTAAAAATACTTCTTACCCAACCCTAAACCCAACCCCAATATTCACCCAAACATAAGTGTGTCCTGAACTCTAACCCTAACCCTAACCCTTACCATATGGGCCCATTCATTTTAATGAATCTCATAGAATATAATGGAGAATGGAAAAACATCCAAAATTTTTCCCCATCAAGAGTGTACCATTCAGTGTGATATTAAAAATACATCTTACCCAACCATTAACCCAACCCCAATATTCAACCAAACATTAGTGTGTCCTGAGCTCTAACCCTAACCCTAACCCTTACCATATGGGCCCTTTCATTCTAATGAATCTCATAGGTTATAATGGAGAATGGAAAACCATCCCAAAAATTTTCACTTCAAGAGTATACCATTCAGTGTGATATTAAAAATTCTTCTTACCCAACCCCAATATTCACCCAAACATAAGTGTGTCCTGAACTCTAACCCTAACCCTAACCCTTACCATATGAGCCCATTCATTTTAATGAATCTCATAGGCTATAGTGGAGAATGGAAAAACATCCAAAATTTTTCCCCATCAAGAGTGTACCATTCAGTGTGATATTAAAAATACATCTTACCCAACCCTAAACCCAACCCCAATATTCACCCAAACATAAGTGTGTCCTGAACTCTAACCCTAACCCTTACCATATGGGCCCATTCATTTTAATGAATCTCATAGGCTATAATGGAGAATGGAAAAACATCCAAAAATTTTCCCCAGCAAGAGTGTACCATTCAGTGTGATATTAAAAATACTTCTTACCCAACCCTAAACCCAACCCCAATATTCACCCAAACATAAGTGTGTCCTGAACTCTAACCCTAACCCTAACCCTTACCATATGGCCCCATTCATTTTAATGAATCTCATAGGCTATAATGGAGAATGGAAAAACATCCAAAATTTTTCCCCATCAAGAGTGTACCATTCAGTGTGATATTAAAAATACATCTTACCCAACCCTAAACCCAACCCCAATATTCACCCAAACATAAGTGTGTCCTGAACTCTAACCCTAACCCTTACCATATGGGCCCATTCATTTTAATGAATCTCATAGGCTATAATGGAGAATGGAAAAACATCCAAAATTTTTCCCCATCAAGAGTGTACCATTCAGTGTGATATTAAAAATACATCTTACCAAACCGTAAACCCAACTCCAATATTCACCCAGACATAAGTGTGTCCTGGGCTCTAACCCTAACCCTTACCATATGGGCCCATTCATTCAAATGAATCTCATAGGCTATAATGGAGAATGGAAAACCATCCAAAAAATTTTCCCATCAAGAGTATACCATTCAGTGTGATATTAAAAATACTTCTTACCCAACCCTAAACCCAACCCCAATATTCACCCAAACATAAGTGTGTCCTGAACTCTAACCCTAACCCTTACCATATGGGCCCATTCATTTTAATGAATCTCATAGGCTATAATGGAGAATGGAAAAACATTCAAAAATTTTCCCCATCAAGAGTGTACTATTCAGTGTGATATTAAAAATACATCTTACCCAACCCTAAACCCAACCCCAATATTCACCCAAACATAAGTGTGTCCTGAACTCTAACCCTAACCCTTACCATATGGGCCCATTCATTCTAATGAATCTCAAAGGCTATAATGGAGAATTGAAAAACATCCAAAAATTTTCCCCATCAAGAATGTAGCATTCAGTGTGATATTAAAAATACAATTTTCCCAACCCTAAACCCAACCCCAATATTCACTCAAACATAAGTGTGTCCTGAACTCTAATCCTAACCCTAACCCTTACCATATGGGCCCATTCATTCTAATGAATCTCATAGGCTATAATGGAGAATGGAAACCATCCAAAGATTTTTCCCATCAAGAATGTACCATTCAGTGTGATATTAAAAATACATCTTACCCAACCCTAAACCCAACCCCAATATTCACCCAAACATAAGTGTGTCCTGAGCTCTAACCCTAACCCTAACCCTTACCATATGGACCCATTCATTCTAATGAATCTCATAGGCTATAATGGAGAATGGAAAACCATCCAAAAAATTTTCCCATCAAGAGTTTACCATTCAGTGTGATATTAAAAATACTTCTTACCCAACCCTAAACCAAACCCCAATATTCACCCAAACATAAGTGTTTCCTGAACTCTAACCCTAACCCTAACCCTTACCATATGGGCCCATTCATTTTAATGAATCTCATAGGCTATAATGGAGAATGGAAAAACATCCAAAATTTTTCCCCATCAAGAGTGTACCATTCAGTGTGATATTAAAAATACATCTTACCCAACCGTAAACCCAACTCCAATATTCACCCAGACATAAGTGTGTCCTGAGCTCTAACCCTAACCCTTACCATATGGGCCCATTCATTCAAATGAATCTCATAGGCTATAATGGAGAATGGAAAAACATCCAAAAAATTTGCCCATCAAGAGTATACCATTCAGTGTGATATTAAAAATACTTCTTACCCAACCCTAAACCCAACCCCAATATTCAGCCAAACATAAGTGTGTCCTGAACTCTAACCCTAACCCTAACCCTTACCATATGGGCCCATTCATTTTAATGAATCTCATAGGCTATAATGGAGAATGGAAAAACATCCAAAATTTTTCCCCATCAAGAGTGTACCATTCAGTGTGATATTAAAAATACTTCTTACCCAACCCTAAACCCAACCCCAATATTCAGCCAAACATAAGTGTGTCCTGAACTCTAACCCTAACCCTAACCCTTACCATATGGGCCCATTCATTTTAATGAATCTCATAGGCTATAATGGAGAATGGAAAAACATCCAAAATTTTTCCCCATCAAGAGTGTACCATTCAGTGTGATATTAAAAATACATCTTACCCAACCATTAACCCAACCCCAATATTCAACCAAACATAAGTGTGTCCTGAGCTCTAACCCTAACCCTAACCCTTACCATATGGGCCCATTCATTCTAATGAATCTCATAGGTTATAATGGAGAATGGAAAACCATCCAAAAAATTTTCCCATCAAGAGTATACCATTCAGTGTGATATTAAAAATTCTTCTTACCCAACCCCAATATTCACCCAAACATAAGTGTGTCCTGAACTCTAACCCTAACCCTAACCCTTACCATATGGGCCCATTCATTTTAATGAATCTCATAGGCTATAATGGAGAATGGAAAAACATTCAAAAATTTTCCCCATCAAGAGTGTACCATTCAGTGTGATATTAAAAATACATCTTACCCAACCTTAAACCCAACTCCAATATTCACCAAACATAAGTGTGTCCTGAACTCTAACCCTAACCCTAACCCTTACCATATGGGCCCATTCATTCTAATGAATCTCATAGGCTATAATGGAGAATGGAAAACCATCCAAAGATTTTTCCCATCAGAATGTACCATTCAGTGTGATTTTAAAAATACATCTTACCCAACCCTAAACCCAACCCCAATATTCACCCAAACATAAGTGTGTCCTGAGCTCTACCCCTAACCCTAACCCTTACCATATAGACCCATTCATTCTAATGAATCTCATAGGCTATAATAGAGAATGGAAAACCATCCAAAAAATTTTCCCATCAAGAGTATACCATTCCGTGTGATATTAAAAAATACTTCTTACCCAACCCTAAACCCAACCCCAATATTCACCCAAACATAAGTGTGTCATGAACTCTAACCCTAACCCTTACCATATGGGCCCACTCATTCTAATGATTCTCATAGGCTATAATGGAGAATGGAAAACCATCCAAAAATTTTCACTTCAAGAGTATACCATTCAGTGTGATATTAAAAATACTTCTTACCCAACCCTAAACCCAACCCCAATATTCACCCAAACATAAGTGTGTCCTGAGCTCTAACCCTAACCCTAACCCTTACCATATGGGCCCATTCATTTTAATGAATCTCATAGGCTTTAATGGAGAATGGAAAAACATCCAAACTTCTTCCCCATCAAGAGTGTACCATTCAGTGTGATATTAAAAATACGTCTTACCCAACCCTAAACCCAACCCCAATATTCACCCAAACATAAGTGTGTCCTGAACTCTAACCCTAACCCTAACCCTTACCATATAGACCCATTCATTCTAATGAATCTCATAGGCTATAATAGAGAATGGAAAACCATCCAAAAATTTTTCCCATCAAGAGTATACCATTCAGTGTGATATTAAAAAATACTTCTTACCCAACCCTAAACCCAACCCCAATATTCACCCAAACATAAGTGTGTCCTGAACTCTAACCCTAACCCTAACCCTTACCATATGGGCCCATTCATTTTAATGAATCTCATAGGCTATTATGGAGAATGGAAAAACATCCAAAATTTTTCCCCATCAAGAGTGTACCATTCAGTGTGATATTAAAAATACTTCTTACCCAACCCTAAACCCAACCCCAATATTCACCCAAACATAAGTGTGTCCTGAACTCTAACCCTAACCCTAACCCTTACCATATGGCCCCATTCATTTTAATGAATCTCATAGGCTATAATGGAGAATGGAAAAACATCCAAAATTTTTCCCCATCAAGAGTGTACCATTCAGTGTGATATTAAAAATACATCTTACCCAACCCTAAACCCAACCCCAATATTCACCCAAACATAAGTGTGTCCTGAACTCTAACCCTAACCCTTACCATATGGGCCCATTCATTTTAATGAATCTCATAGGCTATTATGGAGAATGGAAAAACATTCAAAAATTTTCCCCATCAAGAGTGTACTATTCAGTGTGATATTAAAAATACATCTTACCCAACCCTAAACCCAACCCCAATATTCACCCAAACATAAGTGTGTCCTGAACTCTAACCCTAACCCTTACCATATGGGCCCATTCATTCTAATGAATCTCATAGGCTATAATGGAGAATTGAAAAACATCCAAAAATTTTCCCCATCAAGAATGTAGCATTCAGTGTGATATTAAAAATACAATTTTCCCAACCCTAAACCCAACCCCAATATTCACCCAAACATAAGTGTGTCCTGAACTCTAATCCTAACCCTAACCCTTACCATATGGGCCCATTCATTCTAATGAATCTCATAGGCTATAATGGAGAATGGAAACCATCCAAAGATTTTTCCCATCCAGAATGTACCATTCAGTGTGATATTAAAAATACATCTTACCCAACCCTAAACCCAACCCCAATATTCACCCAAACATAAGTGTGTCCTGAGCTCTAACCCTAACCCTAACCCTTACCATATGGACCCATTCATTCTAATGAATCTCATAGGCTATAATGGAGAATGGAAAACCATCCAAAAAATTTTCCCATCAAGAGTTTACCATTCAGTGTGATATTAAAAATACTTCTTACCCAACCCTAAACCAAACCCCAATATTCACCCAAACATAAGTGTTTCCTGAACTCTAACCCTAACCCTAACCCTTACCATATGGGCCCATTCATTTTAATGAATCTCATAGGCTATAATGGAGAATGGAAAAACATCCAAAATTTTTCCCCATCAAGAGTGCACCATTCAGTGTGATATTAAAAATACATCTTACCCAACCGTAAACCCAACTCCAATATTCACCCAGACATAAGTGTGTCCTGAGCTCTAACCCTAACCCTTACCATATGGGCCCATTCATTCAAATGAATCTCATAGGCTATAATGGAGAATGGAAAAACATCCAAAAAATTTTCCCATCAAGAGTATACCATTCAGTGTGATATTAAAAATACTT
Organism: Heteronotia binoei; assembly: GCF_032191835.1. Taxonomy (NCBI): domain Eukaryota; kingdom Metazoa; phylum Chordata; class Lepidosauria; order Squamata; family Gekkonidae; genus Heteronotia; species Heteronotia binoei. The sequence goes on along the minus strand of NC_083228.1, from coordinate 68,940,602 downwards.
CTTACCCAACCCTAAACCCAACCCCAATATTCAGCCAAACATAAGTGTGTCCTGAACTCTAACCCTAACCCTAACCCTTACCATATGGGCCCATTCATTTTAATGAATCTCATAGGCTATAATGGAGAATGGAAAAACATCCAAAATTTTTCCCCATCAAGAGTGTACCATTCAGTGTGATATTAAAAATACATCTTACCCAACCATTAACCCAACCCCAATATTCAACCAAACATAAGTGTGTCCTGAGCTCTAACCCTAACCCTAACCCTTACCATATGGGCCCATTCATTCTAATGAATCTCATAGGTTATAATGGAGAATGGAAAACCTTCCAAAAAATTTTCCCATCAAGAGTATACCATTCAGTGTGATATTAAAAATTCTTCTTACCCAACCCCAATATTCACCCAAACATAAGTGTGTCCTGAACTCTAACCCTAACCCTAACCCTTACCATATGGGCCCATTCATTTTAATGAATCTCATAGGCTATAATGGAGAATGGAAAAACATCCAAATTTTTTCCCCATCAAGAGTGTACCATTCAGTGTGATATTAAAAATACATCTTACCAAACCGTAAACCCAACTCCAATATTCACCCAGACATAAGTGTGTCCTGGGCTCTAACCCTAACCCTTACCATATGGGCCCATTCATTCAAATGAATCTCATAGGCTATAATGGAGAATGGAAAACCATCCAAAAAATTTTCCCATCAAGAGTATACCATTCAGTGTGATATTAAAAATACTTCTTACCCAACCCTAAACCCAACCCCAATATTCACCCAAACATAAGTGTGTCCTGAACTCTAACCCTAACCCTAACCCTTACCATATGGGCCCATTCATTTTAATGAATCTCATAGAATATAATGGAGAATGGAAAAACATCCAAAATTTTTCCCCATCAAGAGTGTACCATTCAGTGTGATATTAAAAATACATCTTACCCAACCATTAACCCAACCCCAATATTCAACCAAACATTAGTGTGTCCTGAGCTCTAACCCTAACCCTAACCCTTACCATATGGGCCCTTTCATTCTAATGAATCTCATAGGTTATAATGGAGAATGGAAAACCATCCCAAAAATTTTCACTTCAAGAGTATACCATTCAGTGTGATATTAAAAATTCTTCTTACCCAACCCCAATATTCACCCAAACATAAGTGTGTCCTGAACTCTAACCCTAACCCTAACCCTTACCATATGAGCCCATTCATTTTAATGAATCTCATAGGCTATAGTGGAGAATGGAAAAACATCCAAAATTTTTCCCCATCAAGAGTGTACCATTCAGTGTGATATTAAAAATACGTCTTACCCAACCCTAAACCCAACCCCAATATTCACCCAAACATAAGTGTGTCCTGAACTCTAACCCTAACCCTAACCCTTACCATATGGGCCCATTCATTTTAATGAATCTCATAGGCTATAGTGGAGAATGGAAAAACATCCAAAATTTTTCCCCATCAAGAGTGTACCATTCAGTGTGATATTAAAAATACATCTTACCCAACCCTAAACCCAACCCCAATATTCACCCAAACATAAGTGTGTCCTGAACTCTAACCCTAACCCTTACCATATGGGCCCATTCATTTTAATGAATCTCATAGGCTATAATGGAGAATGGAAAAACATCCAAAAATTTTCCCCAGCAAGAGTGTACCATTCAGTGTGATATTAAAAATACTTCTTACCCAACCCTAAACCCAACCCCAATATTCACCCAAACATAAGTGTGTCCTGAACTCTAACCCTAACCCTAACCCTTACCATATGGCCCCATTCATTTTAATGAATCTCATAGGCTATAATGGAGAATGGAAAAACATCCAAAATTTTTCCCCATCAAGAGTGTACCATTCAGTGTGATATTAAAAATACATCTTACCCAACCCTAAACCCAACCCCAATATTCACCCAAACATAAGTGTGTCCTGAACTCTAACCCTAACCCTTACCATATGGGCCCATTCATTTTAATGAATCTCATAGGCTATAATGGAGAATGGAAAAACATCCAAAATTTTTCCCCATCAAGAGTGTACCATTCAGTGTGATATTAAAAATACATCTTACCAAACCGTAAACCCAACTCCAATATTCACCCAGACATAAGTGTGTCCTGGGCTCTAACCCTAACCCTTACCATATGGGCCCATTCATTCAAATGAATCTCATAGGCTATAATGGAGAATGGAAAACCATCCAAAAAATTTTCCCATCAAGAGTATACCATTCAGTGTGATATTAAAAATACTTCTTACCCAACCCTAAACCCAACCCCAATATTCACCCAAACATAAGTGTGTCCTGAACTCTAACCCTAACCCTAACCCTTACCATATGGGCCCATTCATTTTAATGAATCTCATAGAATATAATGGAGAATGGAAAAACATCCAAAATTTTTCCCCATCAAGAGTGTACCATTCAGTGTGATATTAAAAATACATCTTACCCAACCATTAACCCAACCCCAATATTCAACCAAACATTAGTGTGTCCTGAGCTCTAACCCTAACCCTAACCCTTACCATATGGGCCCTTTCATTCTAATGAATCTCATAGGTTATAATGGAGAATGGAAAACCATCCCAAAAATTTTCACTTCAAGAGTATACCATTCAGTGTGATATTAAAAATTCTTCTTACCCAACCCCAATATTCACCCAAACATAAGTGTGTCCTGAACTCTAACCCTAACCCTAACCCTTACCATATGAGCCCATTCATTTTAATGAATCTCATAGGCTATAGTGGAGAATGGAAAAACATCCAAAATTTTTCCCCATCAAGAGTGTACCATTCAGTGTGATATTAAAAATACGTCTTACCCAACCCTAAACCCAACCCCAATATTCACCCAAACATAAGTGTGTCCTGAACTCTAACCCTAACCCTAACCCTTACCATATGGGCCCATTCATTTTAATGAATCTCATAGGCTATAGTGGAGAATGGAAAAACATCCAAAATTTTTCCCCATCAAGAGTGTACCATTCAGTGTGATATTAAAAATACATCTTACCCAACCCTAAACCCAACCCCAATATTCACCCAAACATAAGTGTGTCCTGAACTCTAACCCTAACCCTTACCATATGGGCCCATTCATTTTAATGAATCTCATAGGCTATAATGGAGAATGGAAAAACATCCAAAAATTTTCCCCAGCAAGAGTGTACCATTCAGTGTGATATTAAAAATACTTCTTACCCAACCCTAAACCCAACCCCAATATTCACCCAAACATAAGTGTGTCCTGAACTCTAACCCTAACCCTAACCCTTACCATATGGCCCCATTCATTTTAATGAATCTCATAGGCTATAATGGAGAATGGAAAAACATCCAAAATTTTTCCCCATCAAGAGTGTACCATTCAGTGTGATATTAAAAATACATCTTACCCAACCCTAAACCCAACCCCAATATTCACCCAAACATAAGTGTGTCCTGAACTCTAACCCTAACCCTTACCATATGGGCCCATTCATTTTAATGAATCTCATAGGCTATAATGGAGAATGGAAAAACATTCAAAAATTTTCCCCATCAAGAGTGTACCATTCAGTGTGATATTAAAAATACGTCTTACCCAACCCTAAACCCAACCCCAATATTCACCCAAACATAAGTGTGTCCTGAACTCTAACCCTAACCCTAACCCTTACCATATGGGCCCATTCATTTTAATGAATCTCATAGGCTATAGTGGAGAATGGAAAAACATCCAAAATTTTTCCCCATCAAAAGTGTACCATTCAGTGTGATATTAAAAATACATCTTACCCAACCCTAAACCCAACCCCAATATTCACCCAAACATAAGTGTGTCCTGAACTCTAACCCTAACCCTTACCATATGGGCCCATTCATTTTAATGAATCTCATAGGCTATAATGGAGAATGGAAAAACATCCAAAAATTTTCCCCATCAAGAGTGTACCATTCAGTGTGATATTAAAAATACTTCTTACCCAACCCTAAACCCAACCCCAATATTCACCCAAACATAAGTGTGTCCTGAACTCTAACCCTAACCCTAACCCTTACCATATGGCCCCATTCATTTTAATGAATCTCATAGGCTATAATGGAGAATGGAAAAACATCCAAAATTTTTCCCCATCAAGAGTGTACCATTCAGTGTGATATTAAAAATACATCTTACCCAACCCTAAACCCAACCCCAATATTCACCCAAACATAAGTGTGTCCTGAACTCTAACCCTAACCCTTACCATATGGGCCCATTCATTTTAATGAATCTCATAGGCTATAATGGAGAATGGAAAAACATTCAAAAATTTTCCCCATCAAGAGTGTACTATTCAGTGTGATATTAAAAATACATCTTACCCAACCCTAAACCCAACCCCAATATTCACCCAAACATAAGTGTGTCCTGAACTCTAACCCTAACCCTTACCATATGGGCCCATTCATTCTAATGAATCTCATAGGCTATAATGGAGAATTGAAAAACATCCAAAAATTTTCCCCATCAAGAATGTAGCATTCAGTGTGATATTAAAAATACAATTTTCCCAACCCTAAACCCAACCCCAATATTCACCCAAACATAAGTGTGTCCTGAACTCTAATCCTAACCCTAACCCTTACCATATGGGCCCATTCATTCTAATGAATCTCATAGGCTATAATGGAGAATGGAAACCATCCAAAGATTTTTCCCATCAAGAATGTACCATTCAGTGTGATATTAAAAATACATCTTACCCAACCCTAAACCCAACCCCAATATTCACCCAAACATAAGTGTGTCCTGAGCTCTAACCCTAACCCTAACCCTTACCATATGGACCCATTCATTCTAATGAATCTCATAGGCTATAATGGAGAATGGAAAACCATCCAAAAAATTTTCCCATCAAGAGTTTACCATTCAGTGTGATATTAAAAATACTTCTTACCCAACCCTAAACCAAACCCCAATATTCACCCAAACATAAGTGTTTCCTGAACTCTAACCCTAACCCTAACCCTTACCATATGGGCCCATTCATTTTAATGAATCTCATAGGCTATAATGGAGAATGGAAAAACATCCAAAATTTTTCCCCATCAAGAGTGTACCATTCAGTGTGATATTAAAAATACATCTTACCCAACTGTAAACCCAACTCCAATATTCACCCAGACATAAGTGTGTCCTGAGCTCTAACCCTAACCCTTACCATATGGGCCCATTCATTCAAATGAATCTCATAGGCTATAATGGAGAATGGAAAAACATCCAAAAAATTTTCCCATCAAGAGTATACCATTCAGTGTGATATTAAAAATACTTCTTACCCAACCCTAAACCCAACCCCAATATTCAGCCAAACATAAGTGTGTCCTGAACTCTAACCCTAACCCTAACCCTTACCATATGGGCCCTTTCATTTTAATGAATCTCATAGGCTATAATGGAGAATGGAAAAACATCCAAAATTTTTCCCCATCAAGAGTGTACCATTCAGTGTGATATTAAAAATACATCTTACCCAACCATTAACCCAACCCCAATATTCAACCAAACATAAGTGTGTCCTGAGCTCTAACCCTAACCCTAACCCTTACCATATGGGACCATTCATTCTAATGAATCTCATAGGTTATAATGGAGAATGGAAAACCATCCAAAAAATTTTCCCATCAAGAGTATACCATTCAGTGTGATATTAAAAATTCTTCTTACCCAACCCCAATATTCACCCAAACATAAGTGTGTCCTGAACTCTAACCCTAACCCTAACCCTTACCATATGGGCCCATTCATTTTAATGAATCTCATAGGCTATAATGGAGAATGGAAAAACATCCAAAATTTTTCCCCATCAAGAGTGTACCATTCAGTGTGATATTAAAAATACTTCTTACCCAACCCTAAACCCAACCCCAATATTCACCCAAACATAAGTGTGTCCTGAACTCTAACCCTAACCCTAACCCTTACCATATGGCCCCATTCATTTTAATGAATCTCATAGGCTATAATGGAGAATGGGAAAACATCCAAAATTTTTCCCCATCAAGAGTGTACCATTCAGTGTGATATTAAAAATACATCTTACCCAACCCTAAACCCAACCCCAATATTCACCCAAACATAAGTGTGTCCTGAACTCTAACCCTAACCCTTACCATATGGGCCCATTCATTTTAATGAATCTCATAGGCTATAATGGAGAATGGAAAAACATTCAAAAATTTTCCCCATCAAGAGTGTACTATTCAGTGTGATATTAAAAATACATCTTACCCAACCCTAAACCCAACCCCAATATTCACCCAAACATAAGTGTGTCCTGAACTCTAACCCTAACCCTTACCATATGGGCCCATTCATTCTAATGAATCTCATAGGCTATAATGGAGAATTGAAAAACATCCAAAAATTTTCCCCATCAAGAATGTAGCATTCAGTGTGATATTAAAAATACAATTTTCCCAACCCTAAACCCAACCCCAATATTCACCCAAACATAAGTGTGTCCTGAACTCTAATCCTAACCCTAACCCTTACCATATGGGCCCATTCATTCTAATGAATCTCATAGGCTATAATGGAGAATGGAAAGCATCCAAAGATTTTTCCCATCAAGAATGTACCATTCAGTGTGATATTAAAAATACATCTTACCCAACCCTAAACCCAACCCCAATATTCACCCAAACATAAGTGTGTCCTGAGCTCTAACCCTAACCCTAACCCTTACCATATGGACCCATTCATTCTAATGAATCTCATAGGCTATAATGGAGAATGGAAAACCATCCAAAAAATTTTCCCATCAAGAGTTTACCATTCAGTGTGATATTAAAAATACTTCTTACCCAACCCTAAACCAAACCCCAATATTCACCCAAACATAAGTGTTTCCTGAACTCTAACCCTAACCCTAACCCTTACCATATGGGCCCATTCATTTTAATGAATCTCATAGGCTATAATGGAGAATGGAAAAACATCCAAAATTTTTCCCCATCAAGAGTGTACCATTCAGTGTGATATTAAAAATACATCTTACCCAACCGTAAACCCAACTCCAATATTCACCCAGACATAAGTGTGTCCTGAGCTCTAACCCTAACCCTTACCATATGGGCCCATTCATTCAAATGAATCTCATAGGCTATAATGGAGAATGGAAAAACATCCAAAAAATTTTCCCATCAAGAGTATACCATTCAGTGTGATATTAAAAATACTTCTTACCCAACCCTAAACCCAACCCCAATATTCAGCCAAACATAAGTGTGTCCTGAACTCTAACCCTAACCCTAACCCTTACCATATGGGCCCATTCATTTTAATGAATCTCATAGGCTATAATGGAGAATGGAAAAACATCCAAAATTTTTCCCCATCAAGAGTGTACCATTCAGTGTGATATTAAAAATACATCTTACCCAACCATTAGCCCAACCCCAATATTCAACCAAACATAAGTGTGTCCTGAGCTCTAACCCTAACCCTAACCCTTACCATATGGGCCCATTCATTCTAATGAATCTCATAGGTTATAATGGAGAATGGAAAACCATCCAAAAAATTTTCCCATCAAGAGTATACCATTCAGTGTGATATTAAAAATTCTTCTTACCCAACCCCAATATTCACCCAAACATAAGTGTGTCCTGAACTCTAACCCTAACCCTAACCCTTACCATATGGGCCCATTCATTTTAATGAATCTCATAGGCTATAATGGAGAATGGAAAAACATCCAAAATTTTTCCCCATCAAGAGTGTACCATTCAGTGTGATATTAAAAATACATCTTACCAAACCGTAAACCCAACTCCAATATTCACCCAGACATAAGTGTGTCCTGGGCTCTAACCCTAACCCTTACCATATGGGCCCATTCATTCAAATGAATCTCATAGGCTATAATGGAGAATGGAAAACCATCCAAAAAATTTTCCCATCAAGAGTATACCATTCAGTGTGATATTAAAAATACTTCTTACCCAACCCTAAACCCAACCCCAATATTCACCCAAACATAAGTGTGTCCTGAACTCTAACCCTAACCCTAACCCTTACCATATGGGCCCATTCATTTTAATGAATCTCATAGAATATAATGGAGAATGGAAAAACATCCAAAATTTTTCCCCATCAAGAGTGTACCATTCAGTGTGATATTAAAAATACATCTTACCCAACCATTAACCCAACCCCAATATTCAACCAAACATTAGTGTGTCCTGAGCTCTAACCCTAACCCTAACCCTTACCATATGGGCCCTTTCATTCTAATGAATCTCATAGGTTATAATGGAGAATGGAAAACCATCCCAAAAATTTTCACTTCAAGAGTATACCATTCAGTGTGATATTAAAAATTCTTCTTACCCAACCCCAATATTCACCCAAACATAAGTGTGTCCTGAACTCTAACCCTAACCCTAACCCTTACCATATGAGCCCATTCATTTTAATGAATCTCATAGGCTATAGTGGAGAATGGAAAAACATCCAAAATTTTTCCCCATCAAGAGTGTACCATTCAGTGTGATATTAAAAATACGTCTTACCCAACCCTAAACCCAACCCCAATATTCACCCAAACATAAGTGTGTCCTGAACTCTAACCCTAACCCTAACCCTTACCATATGGGCCCATTCATTTTAATGAATCTCATAGGCTATAGTGGAGAATGGAAAAACATCCAAAATTTTTCCCCATCAAGAGTGTACCATTCAGTGTGATATTAAAAATACATCTTACCCAACCCTAAACCCAACCCCAATATTCACCCAAACATAAGTGTGTCCTGAACTCTAACCCTAACCCTTACCATATGGGCCCATTCATTTTAATGAATCTCATAGGCTATAATGGAGAATGGAAAAACATCCAAAAATTTTCCCCAGCAAGAGTGTACCATTCAGTGTGATATTAAAAATACTTCTTACCCAACCCTAAACCCAACCCCAATATTCCCCCAAACATAAGTGTGTCCTGAACTCTAACCCTAACCCTAACCCTTACCATATGGCCCCATTCATTTTAATGAATCTCATAGGCTATAATGGAGAATGGAAAAACATCCAAAATTTTTCCCCATCAAGAGTGTACCATTCAGTGTGATATTAAAAATACATCTTACCCAACCCTAAACCCAACCCCAATATTCACCCAAACATAAGTGTGTCCTGAACTCTAACCCTAACCCTTACCATATGGGCCCATTCATTTTAATGAATCTCATAGGCTATAATGGAGAATGGAAAAACATTCAAAAATTTTCCCCATCAAGAGTGTACCATTCAGTGTGATATTAAAAATACGTCTTACCCAACCCTAAACCCAACCCCAATATTCACCCAAACATAAGTGTGTCCTGAACTCTAACCCTAACCCTAACCCTTACCATATGGGCCCATTCATTTTAATGAATCTCATAGGCTATAGTGGAGAATGGAAAAACATCCAAAATTTTTCCCCATCAAGAGTGTACCATTCAGTGTGATATTAAAAATACATCTTACCCAACCCTAAACCCAACCCCAATATTCACCCAAACATAAGTGTGTCCTGAACTCTAACCCTAACCCTTACCATATGGGCCCATTCATTTTAATGAATCTCATAGGCTATAATGGAGAATGGAAAAACATCCAAAAATTTTCCCCAGCAAGAGTGTACCATTCAGTGTGATATTAAAAATACTTCTTACCCAACCCTAAACCCAACCCCAATATTCACCCAAACATAAGTGTGTCCTGAACTCTAACCCTAACCCTAACCCTTACCATATGGGCCCATTCATTTTAATGAATCTCATAGGCTATAATGGAGAATGGAAAAACATCCAAAATTTTTCCCCATCAAGAGTGTACCATTCAGTGTGATATTAAAAATACATCTTACCCAACCATTAGCCCAACCCCAATATTCAACCAAACATAAGTGTGTCCTGAGCTCTAACCCTAACCCTAACCCTTACCATATGGGCCCATTCATTCTAATGAATCTCATAGGTTATAATGGAGAATGGAAAACCATCCAAAAAATTTTCCCATCAAGAGTATACCATTCAGTGTGATATTAAAAATTCTTCTTACCCAACCCCAATATTCACCCAAACATAAGTGTGTCCTGAACTCTAACCCTAACCCTAACCCTTACCATATGGGCCCATTCATTTTAATGAATCTCATAGGCTATAATGGAGAATGGAAAAACATCCAAAATTTTTCCCCATCAAGAGTGTACCATTCAGTGTGATATTAAAAATACATCTTACCAAACCGTAAACCCAACTCCAATATTCACCCAGACATAAGTGTGTCCTGGGCTCTAACCCTAACCCTTACCATATGGGCCCATTCATTCAAATGAATCTCATAGGCTATAATGGAGAATGGAAAACCATCCAAAAAATTTTCCCATCAAGAGTATACCATTCAGTGTGATATTAAAAATACTTCTTACCCAACCCTAAACCCAACCCCAATATTCACCCAAACATAAGTGTGTCCTGAACTCTAACCCTAACCCTAACCCTTACCATATGGGCCCATTCATTTTAATGAATCTCATAGAATATAATGGAGAATGGAAAAACATCCAAAATTTTTCCCCATCAAGAGTGTACCATTCAGTGTGATATTAAAAATACATCTTACCCAACCATTAACCCAACCCCAATATTCAACCAAACATTAGTGTGTCCTGAGCTCTAACCCTAACCCTAACCCTTACCATATGGGCCCTTTCATTCTAATGAATCTCATAGGTTATAATGGAGAATGGAAAACCATCCCAAAAATTTTCACTTCAAGAGTATACCATTCAGTGTGATATTAAAAATTCTTCTTACCCAACCCCAATATTCACCCAAACATAAGTGTGTCCTGAACTCTAACCCTAACCCTAACCCTTACCATATGAGCCCATTCATTTTAATGAATCTCATAGGCTATAGTGGAGAATGGAAAAACATCCAAAATTTTTCCCCATCAAGAGTGTACCATTCAGTGTGATATTAAAAATACGTCTTACCCAACCCTAAACCCAACCCCAATATTCACCCAAACATAAGTGTGTCCTGAACTCTAACCCTAACCCTAACCCTTACCATATGGGCCCATTCATTTTAATGAATCTCATAGGCTATAGTGGAGAATGGAAAAACATCCAAAATTTTTCCCCATCAAGAGTGTACCATTCAGTGTGATATTAAAAATACATCTTACCCAACCCTAAACCCAACCCCAATATTCACCCAAACATAAGTGTGTCCTGAACTCTAACCCTAACCCTTACCATATGGGCCCATTCATTTTAATGAATCTCATAGGCTATAATGGAGAATGGAAAAACATCCAAAAATTTTCCCCAGCAAGAGTGTACCATTCAGTGTGATATTAAAAATACTTCTTACCCAACCCTAAACCCAACCCCAATATTCCCCCAAACATAAGTGTGTCCTGAACTCTAACCCTAACCCTAACCCTTACCATATGGCCCCATTCATTTTAATGAATCTCATAGGCTATAATGGAGAATGGAAAAACATCCAAAATTTTTCCCCATCAAGAGTGTACCATTCAGTGTGATATTAAAAATACATCTTACCCAACCCTAAACCCAACCCCAATATTCACCCAAACATAAGTGTGTCCTGAACTCTAACCCTAACCCTTACCATATGGGCCCATTCATTTTAATGAATCTCATAGGCTATAATGGAGAATGGAAAAACATTCAAAAATTTTCCCCATCAAGAGTGTACCATTCAGTGTGATATTAAAAATACGTCTTACCCAACCCTAAACCCAACCCCAATATTCACCCAAACATAAGTGTGTCCTGAACTCTAACCCTAACCCTAACCCTTACCATATGGGCCCATTCATTTTAATGAATCTCATAGGCTATAGTGGAGAATGGAAAAACATCCAAAATTTTTCCCCATCAAGAGTGTACCATTCAGTGTGATATTAAAAATACATCTTACCCAACCCTAAACCCAACCCCAATATTCACCCAAACATAAGTGTGTCCTGAACTCTAACCCTAACCCTTACCATATGGGCCCATTCATTTTAATGAATCTCATAGGCTATAATGGAGAATGGAAAAACATCCAAAAATTTTCCCCAGCAAGAGTGTACCATTCAGTGTGATATTAAAAATACTTCTTACCCAACCCTAAACCCAACCCCAATATTCACCCAAACATAAGTGTGTCCTGAACTCTAACCCTAACCCTAACCCTTACCATATGGCCCCATTCATTTTAATGAATCTCATAGGCTATAATGGAGAATGGAAAAACATCCAAAAATTTTCCCCATCAAGAGTGTACCATTCAGTGTGATATTAAAAATACTTCTTACCCAACCCTAAACCCAACCCCAATATTCACCCAAACATAAGTGTGTCCTGAACTCTAACCCTAACCCTTACCATATGGGCCCATTCATTCTAATGAATCTCATAGGCTATAATGGAGAATTGAAAAACATCCAAAAATTTTCCCCATCAAGAATGTAGCATTCAGTGTGATATTAAAAATACAATTTTCCCAACCCTAAACCCAACCCCAATATTCACCCAAACATAAGTGTGTCCTGAACTCTAATCCTAACCCTAACCCTTACCATATGGGCCCATTCATTCTAATGAATCTCATAGGCTATAATGGAGAATGGAAACCATCCAAAGATTTTTCCCATCAAGAATGTACCATTCAGTGTGATATTAAAAATACATCTTACCCAACCCTAAACCCAACCCCAATATTCACCCAAACATAAGTGTGTCCTGAGCTCTAACCCTAACCCTAACCCTTACCATATGGACCCATTCATTCTAATGAATCTCATAGGCTATAATGGAGAATGGAAAACCATCCAAAAAATTTTCCCATCAAGAGTTTACCATTCAGTGTGATATTAAAAATACTTCTTACCCAACCCTAAACCAAACCCCAATATTCACCCAAACATAAGTGTTTCCTGAACTCTAACCCTAACCCTAACCCTTACCATATGGGCCCATTCATTCAAATGAATCTCATAGGCTATAATGGAGAATGGAAAAACATCCAAAAAATTTGCCCATCAAGAGTATACCATTCAGTGTGATATTAAAAATACTTCTTACCCAACCCTAAACCCAACCCCAATATTCAGCCAAACATAAGTGTGTCCTGAACTCTAACCCTAACCCTAACCCTTACCATATGGGCCCATTCATTTTAATGAATCTCATAGGCTATAATGGAGAATGGAAAAACATCCAAAATTTTTCCCCATCAAGAGTGTACCATTCAGTGTGATATTAAAAATACATCTTACCCAACCATTAACCCAACCCCAATATTCAACCAAACATAAGTGTGTCCTGAGCTCTAACCCTAACCCTAACCCTTACCATATGGGCCCATTCATTCTAATGAATCTCATAGGTTATAATGGAGAATGGAAAACCATCCAAAAAATTTTCCCATCAAGAGTATACCATTCAGTGTGATATTAAAAATTCTTCTTACCCAACCCCAATATTCACCCAAACATAAGTGTGTCCTGAACTCTAACCCTAACCCTAACCCTTACCATATGGGCCCATTCATTTTAATGAATCTCATAGGCTATAATGGAGAATGGAAAAACATCCAAAATTTTTCCCCATCAAGAGTGTACCATTCAGTGTGATATTAAAAATACATCTTACCAAACCGTAAACCCAACTCCAATATTCACCCAGACATAAGTGTGTCCTGGGCTCTAACCCTAACCCTTACCATATGGGCCCATTCATTCAAATGAATCTCATAGGCTATAATGGAGAATGGAAAACCATCCAAAAAATTTTCCCATCAAGAGTATACCATTCAGTGTGATATTAAAAATACTTCTTACCCAACCCTAAACCCAACCCCAATATTCACCCAAACATAAGTGTGTCCTGAACTCTAACCCTAACCCTAACCCTTACCATATGGGCCCATTCATTTTAATGAATCTCATAGGATATAATGGAGAATGGAAAAACATCCAAAATTTTTCCCCATCAAGAGTGTACCATTCAGTGTGATATTAAAAATACATCTTACCCAACCATTAACCCAACCCCAATATTCAACCAAACATAAGTGTGTCCTGAGCTCTAACCCTAACCCTAACCCTTACCATATGGGCCCTTTCATTCTAATGAATCTCATAGGTTATAATGGAGAATGGAAAACCATCCCAAAAATTTTCACTTCAAGAGTATACCATTCAGTGTGATATTAAAAATTCTTCTTACCCAACCCCAATATTCACCCAAACATAAGTGTGTCCTGAACTCTAACCCTAACCCTAACCCTTACCATATGAGCCCATTCATTTTAATGAATCTCATAGGCTATAGTGGAGAATGGAAAAACATCCAAAATTTTTCCCCATCAAGAGTGTACCATTCAGTGTGATATTAAAAATACGTCTTACCCAACCCTAAACCCAACCCCAATATTCACCCAAACATAAGTGTGTCCTGAACTCTAACCCTAACCCTAACCCTTACCATATAGACCCATTCATTCTAATGAATCTCATAGGCTATAATAGAGAATGGAAAACCATCCAAAAATTTTTCCCATCAAGAGTATACCATTCAGTGTGATATTAAAAAATACTTCTTACCCAACCCTAAACCCAACCCCAATATTCACCCAAACATAAGTGTGTCCTGAACTCTAACCCTAACCCTAACCCTTACCATATGGGCCCATTCATTTTAATGAATCTCATAGGCTATAGTGGAGAATGGAAAAACATCCAAAATTTTTCCCCATCAAGAGTGTACCATTCAGTGTGATATTAAAAATACATCTTACCCAACCCTAAACCCAACCCCAATATTCACCCAAACATAAGTGTGTCCTGAACTCTAACCCTAACCCTTACCATATGGGCCCATTCATTTTAATGAATCTCATAGGCTATAATGGAGAATGGAAAAACATCCAAAAATTTTCCCCAGCAAGAGTGTACCATTCAGTGTGATATTAAAAATACTTCTTACCCAACCCTAAACCCAACCCCAATATTCACCCAAACATAAGTGTGTCCTGAACTCTAACCCTAACCCTAACCCTTACCATATGGCCCCATTCATTTTAATGAATCTCATAGGCTATAATGGAGAATGGAAAAACATCCAAAATTTTTCCCATCAAGAGTATACCATTCAGTGTGATATTAAAAATACTTCTTACCCAACCCTAAACCCAACCCCAATATTCACCCAAACATAAGTGTGTCCTGAACTCTAACCCTAACCCTAACCCTTACCATATGGGCCCATTCATTTTAATGAATCTCATAGGCTATAATGGAGAATGGAAAAACATCCAAAATTTTTCCCCATCAAGAGTGTACCATTCAGTGTGATATTAAAAATACATCTTACCCAACCATTAACCCAACCCCAATATTCAACCAAACATAAGTGTGTCCTGAGCTCTAACCCTAACCCTAACCCTTACCATATGGGCCCATTCATTCTAATGAATCTCATAGGTTATAATGGAGAATGGAAAACCATCCAAAAAATTTTCCCATCAAGAGTATACCATTCAGTGTGATATTAAAAATTCTTCTTACCCAACCCCAATATTCACCCAAACATAAGTGTGTCCTGAACTCTAACCCTAACCCTAACCCTTACCATATGGGCCCATTCATTTTAATGAATCTCATAGGCTATAATGGAGAATGGAAAAACATCCAAAATTTTTCCCCATCAAGAGTGTACCATTCAGTGTGATATTAAAAATACATCTTACCAAACCGTAAACCCAACTCCAATATTCACCCAGACATAAGTGTGCCCTGGGCTCTAACCCTAACCCTTACCATATGGGCCCATTCATTCAAATGAATCTCATAGGCTATAATGGAGAATGGAAAACCATCCAAAAAATTTTCCCATCAAGAGTATACCATTCAGTGTGATATTAAAAATACTTCTTACCCAACCCTAAACCCAACCCCAATATTCACCCAAACATAAGTGTGTCCTGAACTCTAACCCTAACCCTAACCCTTACCATATGGGCCCATTCATTTTAATGAATCTCATAGGATATAATGGAGAATGGAAAAACATCCAAAATTTTTCCCCATCAAGAGTGTACCATTCAGTGTGATATTAAAAATACATCTTACCCAACCATTAACCCAACCCCAATATTCAACCAAACATAAGTGTGTCCTGAGCTCTAACCCTAACCCTAACCCTTACCATATGGGCCCTTTCATTCTAATGAATCTCATAGGTTATAATGGAGAATGGAAAACCATCCCAAAAATTTTCACTTCAAGAGTATACCATTCAGTGTGATATTAAAAATTCTTCTTACCCAACCCCAATATTCACCCAAACATAAGTGTGTCCTGAACTCTAACCCTAACCCTAACCCTTACCATATGAGCCCATTCATTTTAATGAATCTCATAGGCTATAGTGGAGAATGGAAAAACATCCAAAATTTTTCCCCATCAAGAGTGTACCATTCAGTGTGATATTAAAAATACGTCTTACCCAACCCTAAACCCAACCCCAATATTCACCCAAACATAAGTGTGTCCTGAACTCTAACCCTAACCCTAACCCTTACCATATAGACCCATTCATTCTAATGAATCTCATAGGCTATAATAGAGAATGGAAAACCATCCAAAAATTTTTCCCATCAAGAGTATACCATTCAGTGTGATATTAAAAAATACTTCTTACCCAACCCTAAACCCAACCCCAATATTCACCCAAACATAAGTGTGTCCTGAACTCTAACCCTAACCCTAACCCTTACCATATGGGCCCATTCATTTTAAT
This sequence comes from Heteronotia binoei, assembly GCF_032191835.1. Lineage (NCBI taxonomy): Eukaryota > Metazoa > Chordata > Lepidosauria > Squamata > Gekkonidae > Heteronotia > Heteronotia binoei. Next base: position 68,923,722 of record NC_083228.1, on the reverse strand, counting down.
GAATCTCATAGGCTATAGTGGAGAATGGAAAAACATCCAAAATTTTTCCCCATCAAGAGTGTACCATTCAGTGTGATATTAAAAATACATCTTACCCAACCCTAAACCCAACCCCAATATTCACCCAAACATAAGTGTGTCCTGAACTCTAACCCTAACCCTTACCATATGGGCCCATTCATTTTAATGAATCTCATAGGCTATAATGGAGAATGGAAAAACATCCAAAAATTTTCCCCAGCAAGAGTGTACCATTCAGTGTGATATTAAAAATACTTCTTACCCAACCCTAAACCCAACCCCAATATTCACCCAAACATAAGTGTGTCCTGAACTCTAACCCTAACCCTAACCCTTACCATATGGCCCCATTCATTTTAATGAATCTCATAGGCTATAATGGAGAATGGAAAAACATCCAAAATTTTTCCCATCAAGAGTATACCATTCAGTGTGATATTAAAAATACTTCTTACCCAACCCTAAACCCAACCCCAATATTCACCCAAACATAAGTGTGTCCTGAACTCTAACCCTAACCCTAACCCTTACCATATGGCCCCATTCATTTTAATGAATCTCATAGGCTATAATGGAGAATGGAAAAACATCCAAAATTTTTCCCCATCAAGAGTGTACCATTCAGTGTGATATTAAAAATACATCTTACCCAACCCTAAACCCAACCCCAATATTCACCCAAACATAAGTGTGTCCTGAACTCTAACCCTAACCCTTACCATATGGGCCCATTCATTTTAATGAATCTCATAGGCTATAATGGAGAATGGAAAAACATTCAAAAATTTTCCCCATCAAGAGTGTACTATTCAGTGTGATATTAAAAATACATCTTACCCAACCCTAAACCCAACCCCAATATTCACCCAAACATAAGTGTGTCCTGAACTCTAACCCTAACCCTTACCATATGGGCCCATTCATTCTAATGAATCTCATAGGCTATAATGGAGAATTGAAAAACATCCAAAAATTTTCCCCATCAAGAATGTAGCATTCAGTGTGATATTAAAAATACAATTTTCCCAACCCTAAACCCAACCCCAATATTCACCCAAACATAAGTGTGTCCTGAACTCTAATCCTAACCCTAACCCTTACCATATGGGCCCATTCATTCTAATGAATCTCATAGGCTATAATGGAGAATGGAAAAACATCCAAAATTTTTCCCATCAAGAGTATACCATTCAGTGTGATATTAAAAATACTTCTTACCCAACCCTAAACCCAACCCCAATATTCACCCAAACATAAGTGTGTCCTGAACTCTAACCCTAACCCTAACCCTTACCATATGGCCCCATTCATTTTAATGAATCTCATAGGCTATAATGGAGAATGGAAAAACATCCAAAATTTTTCCCATCAAGAGTATACCATTCAGTGTGATATTAAAAATACTTCTTACCCAACCCTAAACCCAACCCCAATATTCACCCAAACATAAGTGTGTCCTGAGCTCTAACCCTAACCCTAACCCTTACCATATGGACCCATTCATTCTAATGAATCTCATAGGCTATAATGGAGAATGGAAAACCATCCAAAAAATTTTCCCATCAAGAGTTTACCATTCAGTGTGATATTAAAAATACTTCTTACCCAACCCTAAACCAAACCCCAATATTCACCCAAACATAAGTGTTTCCTGAACTCTAACCCTAACCCTAACCCTTACCATATGGGCCCATTCATTTTAATGAATCTCATAGGCTATAATGGAGAATGGAAAAACATCCAAAATTTTTCCCCATCAAGAGTGTACCATTCAGTGTGATATTAAAAATACATCTTACCCAACCGTAAACCCAACTCCAATATTCACCCAGACATAAGTGTGTCCTGAGCTCTAACCCTAACCCTTACCATATGGGCCCATTCATTCAAATGAATCTCATAGGCTATAATGGAGAATGGAAAAACATCCAAAAAATTTTCCCATCAAGAGTATACCATTCAGTGTGATATTAAAAATACTTCTTACCCAACCCTAAACCCAACCCCAATATTCAGCCAAACATAAGTGTGTCCTGAACTCTAACCCTAACCCTAACCCTTACCATATGGGCCCATTCATTTTAATGAATCTCATAGGCTATAATGGAGAATGGAAAAACATCCAAAATTTTTCCCCATCAAGAGTGTACCATTCAGTGTGATATTAAAAATACATCTTACCCAACCATTAACCCAACCCCAATATTCAACCAAACATAAGTGTGTCCTGAGCTCTAACCCTAACCCTAACCCTTACCATATGGGACCATTCATTCTAATGAATCTCATAGGTTATAATGGAGAATGGAAAACCATCCAAAAAATTTTCCCATCAAGAGTATACCATTCAGTGTGATATTAAAAATTCTTCTTACCCAACCCCAATATTCACCCAAACATAAGTGTGTCCTGAACTCTAACCCTAACCCTAACCCTTACCATATGGGCCCATTCATTTTAATGAATCTCATAGGCTATAATGGAGAATGGAAAAACATCCAAAATTTTTCCCCATCAAGAGTGTACCATTCAGTGTGATATTAAAAATACTTCTTACCCAACCCTAAACCCAACCCCAATATTCACCCAAACATAAGTGTGTCCTGAACTCTAACCCTAACCCTAACCCTTACCATATGGCCCCATTCATTTTAATGAATCTCATAGGCTATAATGGAGAATGGAAAAACATCCAAAATTTTTCCCCATCAAGAGTGTACCATTCAGTGTGATATTAAAAATACATCTTACCCAACCCTAAACCCAACCCCAATATTCACCCAAACATAAGTGTGTCCTGAACTCTAACCCTAACCCTTACCATATGGGCCCATTCATTTTAATGAATCTCATAGGCTATAATGGAGAATGGAAAAACATTCAAAAATTTTCCCCATCAAGAGTGTACTATTCAGTGTGATATTAAAAATACATCTTACCCAACCCTAAACCCAACCCCAATATTCACCCAAACATAAGTGTGTCCTGAACTCTAACCCTAACCCTTACCATATGGGCCCATTCATTCTAATGAATCTCATAGGCTATAATGGAGAATTGAAAAACATCCAAAAATTTTCCCCATCAAGAATGTAGCATTCAGTGTGATATTAAAAATACAATTTTCCCAACCCTAAACCCAACCCCAATATTCACCCAAACATAAGTGTGTCCTGAACTCTAATCCTAACCCTAACCCTTACCATATGGGCCCATTCATTCTAATGAATCTCATAGGCTATAATGGAGAATGGAAACCATCCAAAGATTTTTCCCATCAAGAATGTACCATTCAGTGTGATATTAAAAATACATCTTACCCAACCCTAAACCCAACCCCAATATTCACCCAAACATAAGTGTGTCCTGAGCTCTAACCCTAACCCTAACCCTTACCATATGGACCCATTCATTCTAATGAATCTCATAGGCTATAATGGAGAATGGAAAACCATCCAAAAAATTTTCCCATCAAGAGTTTACCATTCAGTGTGATATTAAAAATACTTCTTACCCAACCCTAAACCAAACCCCAATATTCACCCAAACATAAGTGTTTCCTGAACTCTAACCCTAACCCTAACCCTTACCATATGGGCCCATTCATTTTAATGAATCTCATAGGCTATAATGGAGAATGGAAAAACATCCAAAATTTTTCCCCATCAAGAGTGTACCATTCAGTGTGATATTAAAAATACATCTTACCCAACCGTAAACCCAACTCCAATATTCACCCAGACATAAGTGTGTCCTGAGCTCTAACCCTAACCCTTACCATATGGGCCCATTCATTCAAATGAATCTCATAGGCTATAATGGAGAATGGAAAAACATCCAAAAAATTTTCCCATCAAGAGTATACCATTCAGTGTGATATTAAAAATACTTCTTACCCAACCCTAAACCCAACCCCAATATTCAGCCAAACATAAGTGTGTCCTGAACTCTAACCCTAACCCTAACCCTTACCATATGGGCCCATTCATTTTAATGAATCTCATAGGCTATAATGGAGAATGGAAAAACATCCAAAATTTTTCCCCATCAAGAGTGTACCATTCAGTGTGATATTAAAAATACATCTTACCCAACCATTAACCCAACCCCAATATTCAACCAAACATAAGTGTGTCCTGAGCTCTAACCCTAACCCTAACCCTTACCATATGGGCCCATTCATTCTAATGAATCTCATAGGTTATAATGGAGAATGGAAAACCATCCAAAAAATTTTCCCATCAAGAGTATACCATTCAGTGTGATATTAAAAATTCTTCTTACCCAACCCCAATATTCACCCAAACATAAGTGTGTCCTGAACTCTAACCCTAACCCTAACCCTTACCATATGGGCCCATTCATTTTAATGAATCTCATAGGCTATAATGGAGAATGGAAAAACATCCAAAATTTTTCCCCATCAAGAGTGTACCATTCAGTGTGATATTAAAAATACATCTTACCAAACCGTAAACCCAACTCCAATATTCACCCAGACATAAGTGTGTCCTGGGCTCTAACCCTAACCCTTACCATATGGGCCCATTCATTCAAATGAATCTCATAGGCTATAATGGAGAATGGAAAACCATCCAAAAAATTTTCCCATCAAGAGTATACCATTCAGTGTGATATTAAAAATACTTCTTACCCAACCCTAAACCCAACCCCAATATTCACCCAAACATAAGTGTGTCCTGAACTCTAACCCTAACCCTAACCCTTACCATATGGGCCCATTCATTTTAATGAATCTCATAGAATATAATGGAGAATGGAAAAACATCCAAAATTTTTCCCCATCAAGAGTGTACCATTCAGTGTGATATTAAAAATACATCTTACCCAACCATTAACCCAACCCCAATATTCAACAAAACATTAGTGTGTCCTGAGCTCTAACCCTAACCCTAACCCTTACCATATGGGCCCTTTCATTCTAATGAATCTCATAGGTTATAATGGAGAATGGAAAACCATCCCAAAAATTTTCACTTCAAGAGTATACCATTCAGTGTGATATTAAAAATTCTTCTTACCCAACCCCAATATTCACCCAAACATAAGTGTGTCCTGAACTCTAACCCTAACCCTAACCCTTACCATATGAGCCCATTCATTTTAATGAATCTCATAGGCTATAGTGGAGAATGGAAAAACATCCAAAATTTTTCCCCATCAAGAGTGTACCATTCAGTGTGATATTAAAAATACGTCTTACCCAACCCTAAACCCAACCCCAATATTCACCCAAACATAAGTGTGTCCTGAACTCTAACCCTAACCCTAACCCTTACCATATGGGCCCATTCATTTTAATGAATCTCATAGGCTATAGTGGAGAATGGAAAAACATCCAAAATTTTTCCCCATCAAGAGTGTACCATTCAGTGTGATATTAAAAATACATCTTACCCAACCCTAAACCCAACCCCAATATTCACCCAAACATAAGTGTGTCCTGAACTCTAACCCTAACCCTTACCATATGGGCCCATTCATTTTAATGAATCTCATAGGCTATAATGGAGAATGGAAAAACATCCAAAAATTTTCCCCAGCAAGAGTGTACCATTCAGTGTGATATTAAAAATACTTCTTACCCAACCCTAAACCCAACCCCAATATTCACCCAAACATAAGTGTGTCCTGAACTCTAACCCTAACCCTAACCCTTACCATATGGCCCCATTCATTTTAATGAATCTCATAGGCTATAATGGAGAATGGAAAAACATCCAAAATTTTTCCCCATCAAGAGTGTACCATTCAGTGTGATATTAAAAATACATCTTACCCAACCATTAACCCAACCCCAATATTCAACCAAACATAAGTGTGTCCTGAGCTCTAACCCTAACCCTAACCCTTACCATATGGGCCCATTCATTCTAATGAATCTCATAGGTTATAATGGAGAATGGAAAACCATCCAAAAAATTTTCCCATCAAGAGTATACCATTCAGTGTGATATTAAAAATTCTTCTTACCCAACCCCAATATTCACCCAAACATAAGTGTGTCCTGAACTCTAACCCTAACCCTAACCCTTACCATATGGGCCCATTCATTTTAATGAATCTCATAGGCTATAATGGAGAATGGAAAAACATCCAAAATTTTTCCCCATCAAGAGTGTACCATTCAGTGTGATATTAAAAATACATCTTACCAAACCGTAAACCCAACTCCAATATTCACCCAGACATAAGTGTGTCCTGGGCTCTAACCCTAACCCTTACCATATGGGCCCATTCATTCAAATGAATCTCATAGGCTATAATGGAGAATGGAAAACCATCCAAAAAATTTTCCCATCAAGAGTATACCATTCAGTGTGATATTAAAAATACTTCTTACCCAACCCTAAACCCAACCCCAATATTCACCCAAACATAAGTGTGTCCTGAACTCTAACCCTAACCCTAACCCTTACCATATGGGCCCATTCATTTTAATGAATCTCATAGAATATAATGGAGAATGGAAAAACATCCAAAATTTTTCCCCATCAAGAGTGTACCATTCAGTGTGATATTAAAAATACATCTTACCCAACCATTAACCCAACCCCAATATTCAACAAAACATTAGTGTGTCCTGAGCTCTAACCCTAACCCTAACCCTTACCATATGGGCCCTTTCATTCTAATGAATCTCATAGGTTATAATGGAGAATGGAAAACCATCCCAAAAATTTTCACTTCAAGAGTATACCATTCAGTGTGATATTAAAAATTCTTCTTACCCAACCCCAATATTCACCCAAACATAAGTGTGTCCTGAACTCTAACCCTAACCCTAACCCTTACCATATGAGCCCATTCATTTTAATGAATCTCATAGGCTATAGTGGAGAATGGAAAAACATCCAAAATTTTTCCCCATCAAGAGTGTACCATTCAGTGTGATATTAAAAATACGTCTTACCCAACCCTAAACCCAACCCCAATATTCACCCAAACATAAGTGTGTCCTGAACTCTAACCCTAACCCTAACCCTTACCATATGGGCCCATTCATTTTAATGAATCTCATAGGCTATAGTGGAGAATGGAAAAACATCCAAAATTTTTCCCCATCAAGAGTGTACCATTCAGTGTGATATTAAAAATACATCTTACCCAACCCTAAACCCAACCCCAATATTCACCCAAACATAAGTGTGTCCTGAACTCTAACCCTAACCCTTACCATATGGGCCCATTCATTTTAATGAATCTCATAGGCTATAATGGAGAATGGAAAAACATCCAAAAATTTTCCCCAGCAAGAGTGTACCATTCAGTGTGATATTAAAAATACTTCTTACCCAACCCTAAACCCAACCCCAATATTCACCCAAACATAAGTGTGTCCTGAACTCTAACCCTAACCCTAACCCTTACCATATGGCCCCATTCATTTTAATGAATCTCATAGGCTATAATGGAGAATGGAAAAACATCCAAAATTTTTCCCCATCAAGAGTGTACCATTCAGTGTGATATTAAAAATACATCTTACCCAACCCTAAACCCAACCCCAATATTCACCCAAACATAAGTGTGTCCTGAACTCTAACCCTAACCCTTACCATATGGGCCCATTCATTTTAATGAATCTCATAGGCTATAATGGAGAATGGAAAAACATTCAAAAATTTTCCCCATCAAGAGTGTACCATTCAGTGTGATATTAAAAATACGTCTTACCCAACCCTAAACCCAACCCCAATATTCACCCAAACATAAGTGTGTCCTGAACTCTAACCCTAACCCTAACCCTTACCATATGGGCCCATTCATTTTAATGAATCTCATAGGCTATAGTGGAGAATGGAAAAACATCCAAAATTTTTCCCCATCAAGAGTGTACCATTCAGTGTGATATTAAAAATACATCTTACCCAACCCTAAACCCAACCCCAATATTCACCCAAACATAAGTGTGTCCTGAACTCTAACCCTAACCCTTACCATATGGGCCCATTCATTTTAATGAATCTCATAGGCTATAATGGAGAATGGAAAAACATCCAAAAATTTTCCCCAGCAAGAGTGTACCATTCAGTGTGATATTAAAAATACTTCTTACCCAACCCTAAACCCAACCCCAATATTCACCCAAACATAAGTGTGTCCTGAACTCTAACCCTAACCCTAACCCTTACCATATGGCCCCATTCATTTTAATGAATCTCATAGGCTATAATGGAGAATGGAAAAACATCCAAAATTTTTCCCATCAAGAGTATACCATTCAGTGTGATATTAAAAATACTTCTTACCCAACCCTAAACCCAACCCCAATATTCACCCAAACATAAGTGTGTCCTGAACTCTAACCCTAACCCTAACCCTTACCATATGGCCCCATTCATTTTAATGAATCTCATAGGCTATAATGGAGAATGGAAAAACATCCAAAATTTTTCCCCATCAAGAGTGTACCATTCAGTGTGATATTAAAAATACATCTTACCCAACCCTAAACCCAACCCCAATATTCACCCAAACATAAGTGTGTCCTGAACTCTAACCCTAACCCTTACCATATGGGCCCATTCATTTTAATGAATCTCATAGGCTATAATGGAGAATGGAAAAACATTCAAAAATTTTCCCCATCAAGAGTGTACTATTCAGTGTGATATTAAAAATACATCTTACCCAACCCTAAACCCAACCCCAATATTCACCCAAACATAAGTGTGTCCTGAACTCTAACCCTAACCCTTACCATATGGGCCCATTCATTCTAATGAATCTCATAGGCTATAATGGAGAATTGAAAAACATCCAAAAATTTTCCCCATCAAGAATGTAGCATTCAGTGTGATATTAAAAATACAATTTTCCCAACCCTAAACCCAACCCCAATATTCACCCAAACATAAGTGTGTCCTGAACTCTAATCCTAACCCTAACCCTTACCATATGGGCCCATTCATTCTAATGAATCTCATAGGCTATAATGGAGAATGGAAACCATCCAAAGATTTTTCCCATCAAGAATGTACCATTCAGTGTGATATTAAAAATACATCTTACCCAACCCTAAACCCAACCCCAATATTCACCCAAACATAAGTGTGTCCTGAGCTCTAACCCTAACCCTAACCCTTACCATATGGACCCATTCATTCTAATGAATCTCATAGGCTATAATGGAGAATGGAAAACCATCCAAAAAATTTTCCCATCAAGAGTTTACCATTCAGTGTGATATTAAAAATACTTCTTACCCAACCCTAAACCAAACCCCAATATTCACCCAAACATAAGTGTTTCCTGAACTCTAACCCTAACCCTAACCCTTACCATATGGGCCCATTCATTTTAATGAATCTCATAGGCTATCATGGAGAATGGAAAAACATCCAAAATTTTTCCCCATCAAGAGTGTACCATTCAGTGTGATATTAAAAATACATCTTACCCAACCGTAAACCCAACTCCAATATTCACCCAGACATAAGTGTGTCCTGAGCTCTAACCCTAACCCTTACCATATGGGCCCATTCATTCAAATGAATCTCATAGGCTATAATGGAGAATGGAAAAACATCCAAAAAATTTGCCCATCAAGAGTATACCATTCAGTGTGATATTAAAAATACTTCTTACCCAACCCTAAACCCAACCCCAATATTCAGCCAAACATAAGTGTGTCCTGAACTCTAACCCTAACCCTAACCCTTACCATATGGGCCCATTCATTTTAATGAATCTCATAGGCTATAATGGAGAATGGAAAAACATCCAAAATTTTTCCCCATCAAGAGTGTACCATTCAGTGTGATATTAAAAATACATCTTACCCAACCATTAACCCAACCCCAATATTCAACCAAACATAAGTGTGTCCTGAGCTCTAACCCTAACCCTAACCCTTACCATATGGGACCATTCATTCTAATGAATCTCATAGGTTATAATGGAGAATGGAAAACCATCCAAAAAATTTTCCCATCAAGAGTATACCATTCAGTGTGATATTAAAAATTCTTCTTACCCAACCCCAATATTCACCCAAACATAAGTGTGTCCTGAACTCTAACCCTAACCCTAACCCTTACCATATGGGCCCATTCATTTTAATGAATCTCATAGGCTATAATGGAGAATGGAAAAACATCCAAAATTTTTCCCCATCAAGAGTGTACCATTCAGTGTGATATTAAAAATACATCTTACCCAACCCTAAACCCAACCCCAATATTCACCCAAACATAAGTGTGTCCTGAGCTCTAACCCTAACCCTAACCCTTACCATATGGACCCATTCATTCTAATGAATCTCATAGGCTATAATGGAGAATGGAAAACCATCCAAAAAATTTTCCCATCAAGAGTTTACCATTCAGTGTGATATTAAAAATACTTCTTACCCAACCCTAAACCAAACCCCAATATTCACCCAAACATAAGTGTTTCCTGAACTCTAACCCTAACCCTAACCCTTACCATATGGGCCCATTCATTTTAATGAATCTCATAGGCTATCATGGAGAATGGAAAAACATCCAAAATTTTTCCCCATCAAGAGTGTACCATTCAGTGTGATATTAAAAATACATCTTACCCAACCGTAAACCCAACTCCAATATTCACCCAGACATAAGTGTGTCCTGAGCTCTAACCCTAACCCTTACCATATGGGCCCATTCATTCAAATGAATCTCATAGGCTATAATGGAGAATGGAAAAACATCCAAAAAATTTGCCCATCAAGAGTATACCATTCAGTGTGATATTAAAAATACTTCTTACCCAACCCTAAACCCAACCCCAATATTCAGCCAAACATAAGTGTGTCCTGAACTCTAACCCTAACCCTAACCCTTACCATATGGGCCCATTCATTTTAATGAATCTCATAGGCTATAATGGAGAATGGAAAAACATCCAAAATTTTTCCCCATCAAGAGTGTACCATTCAGTGTGATATTAAAAATACATCTTACCCAACCATTAACCCAACCCCAATATTCAACCAAACATAAGTGTGTCCTGAGCTCTAACCCTAACCCTAACCCTTACCATATGGGACCATTCATTCTAATGAATCTCATAGGTTATAATGGAGAATGGAAAACCATCCAAAAAATTTTCCCATCAAGAGTATACCATTCAGTGTGATATTAAAAATTCTTCTTACCCAACCCCAATATTCACCCAAACATAAGTGTGTCCTGAACTCTAACCCTAACCCTAACCCTTACCATATGGGCCCATTCATTTTAATGAATCTCATAGGCTATAAAGGAGAATGGAAAAACATCCAAAATTTTTCCCCATCAAGAGTGTACCATTCAGTGTGATATTAAAAATACATCTTACCCAACCCTAAACCCAACCCCAATATTCACCCTAACATAAGTGTGTCCTGAACTCTAACCCTAACCCTAACCCTTACCATATGGCCCCATTCATTTTAATGAATCTCATAGGCTATAATGGAGAATGGAAAAACATCCAAAATTTTTCCCCATCAAGAGTGTACCATTCAGTGTGATATTAAAAATACATCTTACCCAAACCTAAACCCAACCCCAATATTCACCCAAACATAAGTGTGTCCTGAACTCTAACCCTAACCCTTACCATATGGGCCCATTCATTTTAATGAATCTCATAGGCTATAATGGAGAATGGAAAAACATTCAAAAATTTTCCCCATCAAGAGTGTACCATTCAGTGTGATATTAAAAATACGTCTTACCCAACCCTAAACCCAACCCCAATATTCACCCAAACATAAGTGTGTCCTGAACTCTAACCCTAACCCTAACCCTTACCATATGGGCCCATTCATTTTAATGAATCTCATAGGCTATAGTGGAGAATGGAAAAACATCCAAAATTTTTCCCCATCAAGAGTGTACCATTCAGTGTGATATTAAAAATACATCTTACCCAACCCTAAACCCAACCCCAATATTCACCCAAACATAAGTGTGTCCTGAACTCTAACCCTAACCCTTACCATATGGGCCCATTCATTTTAATGAATCTCATAGGCTATAATGGAGAATGGAAAAACATCCAAAAATTTTCCCCAGCAAGAGTGTACCATTCAGTGTGATATTAAAAATACTTCTTACCCAACCCTAAACCCAACCCCAATATTCACCCAAACATAAGTGTGTCCTGAACTCTAACCCTAACCCTAACCCTTACCATATGGCCCCATTCATTTTAATGAATCTCATAGGCTATAATGGAGAATGGAAAAACATCCAAAAATTTTCCCCATCAAGAGTGTACCATTCAGTGTGATATTAAAAATACTTCTTACCCAACCCTAAACCCAACCCCAATATTCACCCAAACATAAGTGTGTCCTGAACTCTAACCCTAACCCTTACCATATGGGCCCATTCATTCTAATGAATCTCATAGGCTATAATGGAGAATTGAAAAACATCCAAAAATTTTCCCCATCAAGAATGTAGCATTCAGTGTGATATTAAAAATACAATTTTCCCAACCCTAAACCCAACCCCAATATTCACCCAAACATAAGTGTGTCCTGAACTCTAATCCTAACCCTAACCCTTACCATATGGGCCCATTCATTCTAATGAATCTCATAGGCTATAATGGAGAATGGAAACCATCCAAAGATTTTTCCCATCAAGAATGTACCATTCAGTGTGATATTAAAAATACATCTTACCCAACCCTAAACCCAACCCCAATATTCACCCAAACATAAGTGTGTCCTGAGCTCTAACCCTAACCCTAACCCTTACCATATGGACCCATTCATTCTAATGAATCTCATAGGCTATAATGGAGAATGGAAAACCATCCAAAAAATTTTCCCATCAAGAGTTTACCATTCAGTGTGATATTAAAAATACTTCTTACCCAACCCTAAACCAAACCCCAATATTCACCCAAACATAAGTGTTTCCTGAACTCTAACCCTAACCCTAACCCTTACCATATGGGCCCATTCATTCAAATGAATCTCATAGGCTATAATGGAGAATGGAAAAACATCCAAAAAATTTGCCCATCAAGAGTATACCATTCAGTGTGATATTAAAAATACTTCTTACCCAACCCTAAACCCAACCCCAATATTCAGCCAAACATAAGTGTGTCCTGAACTCTAACCCTAACCCTAACCCTTACCATATGGGCCCATTCATTTTAATGAATCTCATAGGCTATAATGGAGAATGGAAAAACATCCAAAATTTTTCCCCATCAAGAGTGTACCATTCAGTGTGATATTAAAAATACATCTTACCCAACCATTAACCCAACCCCAATATTCAACCAAACATAAGTGTGTCCTGAGCTCTAACCCTAACCCTAACCCTTACCATATGGGCCCATTCATTCTAATGAATCTCATAGGTTATAATGGAGAATGGAAAACCATCCAAAAAATTTTCCCATCAAGAGTATACCATTCAGTGTGATATTAAAAATTCTTCTTACCCAACCCCAATATTCACCCAAACATAAGTGTGTCCTGAACTCTAACCCTAACCCTAACCCTTACCATATGGGCCCATTCATTTTAATGAATCTCATAGGCTATAATGGAGAATGGAAAAACATCCAAAATTTTTCCCCATCAAGAGTGTACCATTCAGTGTGATATTAAAAATACATCTTACCAAACCGTAAACCCAACTCCAATATTCACCCAGACATAAGTGTGTCCTGGGCTCTAACCCTAACCCTTACCATATGGGCCCATTCATTCAAATGAATCTCATAGGCTATAATGGAGAATGGAAAACCATCCAAAAAATTTTCCCATCAAGAGTATACCATTCAGTGTGATATTAAAAATACTTCTTACCCAACCCTAAACCCAACCCCAATATTCACCCAAACATAAGTGTGTCCTGAACTCTAACCCTAACCCTAACCCTTACCATATGGGCCCATTCATTTTAATGAATCTCATAGGATATAATGGAGAATGGAAAAACATCCAAAATTTTTCCCCATCAAGAGTGTACCATTCAGTGTGATATTAAAAATACATCTTACCCAACCATTAACCCAACCCCAATATTCAACCAAACATAAGTGTGTCCTGAGCTCTAACCCTAACCCTAACCCTTACCATATGGGCCCTTTCATTCTAATGAATCTCATAGGTTATAATGGAGAATGGAAAACCATCCCAAAAATTTTCACTTCAAGAGTATACCATTCAGTGTGATATTAAAAATTCTTCTTACCCAACCCCAATATTCACCCAAACATAAGTGTGTCCTGAACTCTAACCCTAACCCTAACCCTTACCATATGAGCCCATTCATTTTAATGAATCTCATAGGCTATAGTGGAGAATGGAAAAACATCCAAAATTTTTCCCCATCAAGAGTGTACCATTCAGTGTGATATTAAAAATACGTCTTACCCAACCCTAAACCCAACCCCAATATTCACCCAAACATAAGTGTGTCCTGAACTCTAACCCTAACCCTAACCCTTACCATATAGACCCATTCATTCTAATGAATCTCATAGGCTATAATAGAGAATGGAAAACCATCCAAAAATTTTTCCCATCAAGAGTATACCATTCAGTGTGATATTAAAAAATACTTCTTACCCAACCCTAAACCCAACCCCAATATTCACCCAAACATAAGTGTGTCCTGAACTCTAACCCTAACCCTAACCCTTACCATATGGGCCCATTCATTTTAATGAATCTCATAGGCTATAGTGGAGAATGGAAAAACATCCAAAATTTTTCCCCATCAAGAGTGTACCATTCAGTGTGATATTAAAAATACATCTTACCCAACCCTAAACCCAACCCCAATATTCACCCAAACATAAGTGTGTCCTGAACTCTAACCCTAACCCTTACCATATGGGCCCATTCATTTTAATGAATCTCATAGGCTATAATGGAGAATGGAAAAACATCCAAAAATTTTCCCCAGCAAGAGTGTACCATTCAGTGTGATATTAAAAATACTTCTTACCCAACCCTAAACCCAACCCCAATATTCACCCAAACATAAGTGTGTCCTGAACTCTAACCCTAACCCTAACCCTTACCATATGGCCCCATTCATTTTAATGAATCTCATAGGCTATAATGGAGAATGGAAAAACATCCAAAATTTTTCCCATCAAGAGTATACCATTCAGTGTGATATTAAAAATACTTCTTACCCAACCCTAAACCCAACCCCAATATTCACCCAAACATAAGTGTGTCCTGAACTCTAACCCTAACCCTAACCCTTACCATATGGGCCCATTCATTTTAATGAATCTCATAGGCTATAATGGAGAATGGAAAAACATCCAAAATTTTTCCCCATCAAGAGTGTACCATTCAGTGTGATATTAAAAATACATCTTACCCAACCGTAAACCCAACTCCAATATTCACCCAGACATAAGTGTGTCCTGAGCTCTAACCCTAACCCTTACCATATGGGCCCATTCATTCAAATGAATCTCATAGGCTATAATGGAGAATGGAAAAACATCCAAAAAATTTGCCCATCAAGAGTATACCATTCAGTGTGATATTAAAAATACATCTTACCCAACCCTAAACCCAACCCCAATATTCAGCCAAACATAAGTGTGTCCTGAACTCTAACCCTAACCCTAACCCTTACCATATGGGCCCATTCATTTTAATGAATCTCATAGGCTATAATGGAGAATGGAAAAACATCCAAAATTTTTCCCCATCAAGAGTGTACCATTCAGTGTGATATTAAAAATACATCTTACCCAACCGTAAACCCAACTCCAATATTCACCCAGACATAAGTGTGTCCTGAGCTCTAACCCTAACCCTTACCATATGGGCCCATTCATTCAAATGAATCTCATAGGCTATAATGGAGAATGGAAAAACATCCAAAAAATTTGCCCATCAAGAGTATACCATTCAGTGTGATATTAAAAATACATCTTACCCAACCCTAAACCCAACCCCAATATTCAGCCAAACATAAGTGTGTCCTGAACTCTAACCCTAACCCTAACCCTTACCATATGGGCCCATTCATTTTAATGAATCTCATAGGCTATAATGGAGAATGGAAAAACATCCAAAATTTTTCCCCATCAAGAGTGTACCATTCAGTGTGATATTAAAAATACATCTTACCCAACCATTAACCCAACCCCAATATTCAACCAAACATAAGTGTGTCCTGAGCTCTAACCCTAACCCTAACCCTTACCATATGGGCCCATTCATTCTAATGAATCTCATAGGTTATAATGGAGAATGGAAAACCATCCAAAAAATTTTCCCATCAAGAGTATACCATTCAGTGTGATATTAAAAATTCTTCTTACCCAACCCCAATATTCACCCAAACATAAGTGTGTCCTGAACTCTAACCCTAACCCTAACCCTTACCATATGGGCCCATTCATTTTAATGAATCTCATAGGCTATAATGGAGAATGGAAAAACATCCAAAATTTTTCCCCATCAAGAGTGTACCATTCAGTGTGATATTAAAAATACATCTTACCAAACCGTAAACCCAACTCCAATATTCACCCAGACATAAGTGTGTCCTGGGCTCTAACCCTAACCCTTACCATATGGGCCCATTCATTCAAATGAATCTCATAGGCTATAATGGAGAATGGAAAACCATCCAAAAAATTTTCCCATCAAGAGTATACCATTCAGTGTGATATTAAAAATACTTCTTACCCAACCCTAAACCCAACCCCAATATTCACCCAAACATAAGTGTGTCCTGAGCTCTAACCCTAACCCTAACCCTTACCATATGGACCCATTCATTCTAATGAATCTCATAGGCTATAATGGAGAATGGAAAACCATCCAAAAAATTTTCCCATCAAGAGTTTACCATTCAGTGTGATATTAAAAATACTTCTTACCCAACCCTAAACCAAACCCCAATATTCACCCAAACATAAGTGTTTCCTGAACTCTAACCCTAACCCTAACCCTTACCATATGGGCCCATTCATTTTAATGAATCTCATAGGCTATAATGGAGAATGGAAAAACATCCAAAATTTTTCCCCATCAAGAGTGTACCATTCAGTGTGATATTAAAAATACATCTTACCCAACCGTAAACCCAACTCCAATATTCACCCAGACATAAGTGTGTCCTGAGCTCTAACCCTAACCCTTACCATATGGGCCCATTCATTCAAATGAATCTCATAGGCTATAATGGAGAATGGAAAACCATCCAAAAAATTTGCCCATCAAGAGTATACCATTCAGTGTGATATTAAAAATACTTCTTACCCAACCCTAAACCCAACCCCAATATTCAGCCAAACATAAGTGTGTCCTGAACTCTAACCCTAACCCTAACCCTTACCATATGGGCCCATTCACTCTAATGAATCTCATCGGTTATAATGGAGAATGGAAAACCATCCAAAAATTTTTCCCATCAAGAGTATACGATTCAGTGTGATATTAAAAATACATCTTACCCAAGCCTAAACCCAATCCCAATATTCACCCAAACATAAGTGTGTCCTGAGCTCTAAACCTAACCCTAACCCTTACCATATGGGCCCATTCATTCTAATGAATCTCTTATGCTATAATCGAGAATGGAAAAACATCCAAAAATTTTCCCCATCAAGAGTGCACCATTCAGTGTGATATTAAAAATACATCTTACCCAACCATTAACCCAACCCCAATATTCACCCAAACATAATTGTGTCCTGAGCTCTACCCCTAACCCTAACCCTTACCATATAGACCCATTCATTCTAATGAATTTCATAGGCTATAATGGAGAATGGAAAAAAATCCAAAAAATTTTCCCGTCAAGAGTATACCATTCAGTGTGATATTAAAAATTCTTCTTACCCAACCCTAAACCCAACCGCAATATTCACCCAAACATAAGTGTGTCCTGAGCTCTAACCCTAACCCTAAACCCTTACCATATGGGCCCATTCATTCTAATGAATCTCAAAGGCTATAATGGAGAATGGAAAACCATCCAAAAAATTTTCCCTTCAAGAGTATACCATTCAGTGTGATATTAAAAATACTTCTTACCCAACCCTAAACCCAACCCCAATATTCACCCAAACATAAGTGTGTCCTGAGCTCTAACCCTAACCCTAACCCTTACCATATGGGCCCATTCATTTTAATGAATCTCATAGGCTTTAATGGAGCATGGAAAAACATCCAAAATTTTTCCCCATCAAGAGTGTACCATTCAGTGTGATATTAAAAATACGTCTTACCCAACCCTAAACCCAACCCCAATATTCACCCAAACATAAGTGTGTCCTGAACTCTAACCCTAACCCTAACCCTTACCATATGGTTCCATTCATTTTAATGAATCTCATAGGCTATAATGGAGACTTGGAAAACATCCTAAGATTTTCCCCATCAAGAATGTACCATTCAGTGTGATATTAAAAATACATCTTACCCAACCTTAAACCCAACCCCAATATTCAACCAAACATAAGTGTGTCCTGAGCTCTAACCCTAACCCTAACCCTTACCATATGGGACCATTCATTCTAATGAATCTCATAGGTTATAATGGAGAATGGAAAACCATCCAAAAAATTTTCCCATCAAGAGTATACCATTCAGTGTGATATTAAAAATTCTTCTTACCCAACCCCAATATTCACCCAAACATAAGTGTGTCCTGAACTCTAACCCTAACCCTAACCCTTACCATATGGGCCCATTCATTTTAATGAATCTCATAGGCTATAATGGAGAATGGAAAAACATCCAAAATTTTTCCCCATCAAGAGTGTACCATTCAGTGTGATATTAAAAATACATCTTACCCAACCCTAAACCCAACCCCAATATTCACCCAAACATAAGTGTGTCCTGAGCTCTAACCCTAACCCTAACCCTTACCATATGGACCCATTCATTCTAATGAATCTCATAGGCTATAATGGAGAATGGAAAACCATCCAAAAAATTTTCCCATCAAGAGTTTACCATTCAGTGTGATATTAAAAATACTTCTTACCCAACCCTAAACCAAACCCCAATATTCACCCAAACATAAGTGTTTCCTGAACTCTAACCCTAACCCTAACCCTT
Organism: Heteronotia binoei; assembly: GCF_032191835.1. Lineage (NCBI taxonomy): Eukaryota > Metazoa > Chordata > Lepidosauria > Squamata > Gekkonidae > Heteronotia > Heteronotia binoei. Next base: position 68,904,641 of record NC_083228.1, on the reverse strand, counting down.
ACCATATGGGCCCATTCATTTTAATGAATCTCATAGGCTATCATGGAGAATGGAAAAACATCCAAAATTTTTCCCCATCAAGAGTGTACCATTCAGTGTGATATTAAAAATACATCTTACCCAACCGTAAACCCAACTCCAATATTCACCCAGACATAAGTGTGTCCTGAGCTCTAACCCTAACCCTTACCATATGGGCCCATTCATTCAAATGAATCTCATAGGCTATAATGGAGAATGGAAAAACATCCAAAAAATTTGCCCATCAAGAGTATACCATTCAGTGTGATATTAAAAATACTTCTTACCCAACCCTAAACCCAACCCCAATATTCAGCCAAACATAAGTGTGTCCTGAACTCTAACCCTAACCCTAACCCTTACCATATGGGCCCATTCATTTTAATGAATCTCATAGGCTATAATGGAGAATGGAAAAACATCCAAAATTTTTCCCCATCAAGAGTGTACCATTCAGTGTGATATTAAAAATACATCTTACCCAACCATTAACCCAACCCCAATATTCAACCAAACATAAGTGTGTCCTGAGCTCTAACCCTAACCCTAACCCTTACCATATGGGACCATTCATTCTAATGAATCTCATAGGTTATAATGGAGAATGGAAAACCATCCAAAAAATTTTCCCATCAAGAGTATACCATTCAGTGTGATATTAAAAATTCTTCTTACCCAACCCCAATATTCACCCAAACATAAGTGTGTCCTGAACTCTAACCCTAACCCTAACCCTTACCATATGGGCCCATTCATTTTAATGAATCTCATAGGCTATAATGGAGAATGGAAAAACATCCAAAATTTTTCCCCATCAAGAGTGTACCATTCAGTGTGATATTAAAAATACATCTTACCCAACCCTAAACCCAACCCCAATATTCACCCTAACATAAGTGTGTCCTGAACTCTAACCCTAACCCTAACCCTTACCATATGGCCCCATTCATTTTAATGAATCTCATAGGCTATAATGGAGAATGGAAAAACATCCAAAATTTTTCCCCATCAAGAGTGTACCATTCAGTGTGATATTAAAAATACATCTTACCCAAACCTAAACCCAACCCCAATATTCACCCAAACATAAGTGTGTCCTGAACTCTAACCCTAACCCTTACCATATGGGCCCATTCATTTTAATGAATCTCATAGGCTATAATGGAGAATGGAAAAACATTCAAAAATTTTCCCCATCAAGAGTGTACCATTCAGTGTGATATTAAAAATACGTCTTACCCAACCCTAAACCCAACCCCAATATTCACCCAAACATAAGTGTGTCCTGAACTCTAACCCTAACCCTAACCCTTACCATATGGGCCCATTCATTTTAATGAATCTCATAGGCTATAGTGGAGAATGGAAAAACATCCAAAATTTTTCCCCATCAAGAGTGTACCATTCAGTGTGATATTAAAAATACATCTTACCCAACCCTAAACCCAACCCCAATATTCACCCAAACATAAGTGTGTCCTGAACTCTAACCCTAACCCTTACCATATGGGCCCATTCATTTTAATGAATCTCATAGGCTATAATGGAGAATGGAAAAACATCCAAAAATTTTCCCCAGCAAGAGTGTACCATTCAGTGTGATATTAAAAATACTTCTTACCCAACCCTAAACCCAACCCCAATATTCACCCAAACATAAGTGTGTCCTGAACTCTAACCCTAACCCTTACCATATGGCCCCATTCATTTTAATGAATCTCATAGGCTATAATGGAGAATGGAAAAACATCCAAAAATTTTCCCCATCAAGAGTGTACCATTCAGTGTGATATTAAAAATACTTCTTACCCAACCCTAAACCCAACCCCAATATTCACCCAAACATAAGTGTGTCCTGAACTCTAACCCTAACCCTTACCATATGGGCCCATTCATTCTAATGAATCTCATAGGCTATAATGGAGAATTGAAAAACATCCAAAAATTTTCCCCATCAAGAATGTAGCATTCAGTGTGATATTAAAAATACAATTTTCCCAACCCTAAACCCAACCCCAATATTCACCCAAACATAAGTGTGTCCTGAACTCTAATCCTAACCCTAACCCTTACCATATGGGCCCATTCATTCTAATGAATCTCATAGGCTATAATGGAGAATGGAAACCATCCAAAGATTTTTCCCATCAAGAATGTACCATTCAGTGTGATATTAAAAATACATCTTACCCAACCCTAAACCCAACCCCAATATTCACCCAAACATAAGTGTGTCCTGAGCTCTAACCCTAACCCTAACCCTTACCATATGGACCCATTCATTCTAATGAATCTCATAGGCTATAATGGAGAATGGAAAACCATCCAAAAAATTTTCCCATCAAGAGTTTACCATTCAGTGTGATATTAAAAATACTTCTTACCCAACCCTAAACCAAACCCCAATATTCACCCAAACATAAGTGTTTCCTGAACTCTAACCCTAACCCTAACCCTTACCATATGGGCCCATTCATTCAAATGAATCTCATAGGCTATAATGGAGAATGGAAAAACATCCAAAAAATTTGCCCATCAAGAGTATACCATTCAGTGTGATATTAAAAATACTTCTTACCCAACCCTAAACCCAACCCCAATATTCAGCCAAACATAAGTGTGTCCTGAACTCTAACCCTAACCCTAACCCTTACCATATGGGCCCATTCATTTTAATGAATCTCATAGGCTATAATGGAGAATGGAAAAACATCCAAAATTTTTCCCCATCAAGAGTGTACCATTCAGTGTGATATTAAAAATACATCTTACCCAACCATTAACCCAACCCCAATATTCAACCAAACATAAGTGTGTCCTGAGCTCTAACCCTAACCCTAACCCTTACCATATGGGCCCATTCATTCTAATGAATCTCATAGGTTATAATGGAGAATGGAAAACCATCCAAAAAATTTTCCCATCAAGAGTATACCATTCAGTGTGATATTAAAAATTCTTCTTACCCAACCCCAATATTCACCCAAACATAAGTGTGTCCTGAACTCTAACCCTAACCCTAACCCTTACCATATGGGCCCATTCATTTTAATGAATCTCATAGGCTATAATGGAGAATGGAAAAACATCCAAAATTTTTCCCCATCAAGAGTGTACCATTCAGTGTGATATTAAAAATACATCTTACCAAACCGTAAACCCAACTCCAATATTCACCCAGACATAAGTGTGTCCTGGGCTCTAACCCTAACCCTTACCATATGGGCCCATTCATTCAAATGAATCTCATAGGCTATAATGGAGAATGGAAAACCATCCAAAAAATTTTCCCATCAAGAGTATACCATTCAGTGTGATATTAAAAATACTTCTTACCCAACCCTAAACCCAACCCCAATATTCACCCAAACATAAGTGTGTCCTGAACTCTAACCCTAACCCTAACCCTTACCATATGGGCCCATTCATTTTAATGAATCTCATAGGATATAATGGAGAATGGAAAAACATCCAAAATTTTTCCCCATCAAGAGTGTACCATTCAGTGTGATATTAAAAATACATCTTACCCAACCATTAACCCAACCCCAATATTCAACCAAACATAAGTGTGTCCTGAGCTCTAACCCTAACCCTAACCCTTACCATATGGGCCCTTTCATTCTAATGAATCTCATAGGTTATAATGGAGAATGGAAAACCATCCCAAAAATTTTCACTTCAAGAGTATACCATTCAGTGTGATATTAAAAATTCTTCTTACCCAACCCCAATATTCACCCAAACATAAGTGTGTCCTGAACTCTAACCCTAACCCTAACCCTTACCATATGAGCCCATTCATTTTAATGAATCTCATAGGCTATAGTGGAGAATGGAAAAACATCCAAAATTTTTCCCCATCAAGAGTGTACCATTCAGTGTGATATTAAAAATACGTCTTACCCAACCCTAAACCCAACCCCAATATTCACCCAAACATAAGTGTGTCCTGAACTCTAACCCTAACCCTAACCCTTACCATATAGACCCATTCATTCTAATGAATCTCAGAGGCTATAATAGAGAATGGAAAACCATCCAAAAATTTTTCCCATCAAGAGTATACCATTCAGTGTGATATTAAAAAATACTTCTTACCCAACCCTAAACCCAACCCCAATATTCACCCAAACATAAGTGTGTCCTGAACTCTAACCCTAACCCTAACCCTTACCATATGGGCCCATTCATTTTAATGAATCTCATAGGCTATAGTGGAGAATGGAAAAACATCCAAAATTTTTCCCCATCAAGAGTGTACCATTCAGTGTGATATTAAAAATACATCTTACCCAACCCTAAACCCAACCCCAATATTCACCCAAACATAAGTGTGTCCTGAACTCTAACCCTAACCCTTACCATATGGGCCCATTCATTTTAATGAATCTCATAGGCTATAATGGAGAATGGAAAAACATCCAAAAATTTTCCCCAGCAAGAGTGTACCATTCAGTGTGATATTAAAAATACTTCTTACCCAACCCTAAACCCAACCCCAATATTCACCCAAACATAAGTGTGTCCTGAACTCTAACCCTAACCCTAACCCTTACCATATGGCCCCATTCATTTTAATGAATCTCATAGGCTATAATGGAGAATGGAAAAACATCCAAAATTTTTCCCATCAAGAGTATACCATTCAGTGTGATATTAAAAATACTTCTTACCCAACCCTAAACCCAACCCCAATATTCACCCAAACATAAGTGTGTCCTGAACTCTAACCCTAACCCTAACCCTTACCATATGGGCCCATTCATTTTAATGAATCTCATAGGCTATAATGGAGAATGGAAAAACATCCAAAATTTTTCCCCATCAAGAGTGTACCATTCAGTGTGATATTAAAAATACATCTTACCCAACCGTAAACCCAACTCCAATATTCACCCAGACATAAGTGTGTCCTGAGCTCTAACCCTAACCCTTACCATATGGGCCCATTCATTCAAATGAATCTCATAGGCTATAATGGAGAATGGAAAAACATCCAAAAAATTTGCCCATCAAGAGTATACCATTCAGTGTGATATTAAAAATACATCTTACCCAACCCTAAACCCAACCCCAATATTCAGCCAAACATAAGTGTGTCCTGAACTCTAACCCTAACCCTAACCCTTACCATATGGGCCCATTCATTTTAATGAATCTCATAGGCTATAATGGAGAATGGAAAAACATCCAAAATTTTTCCCCATCAAGAGTGTACCATTCAGTGTGATATTAAAAATACATCTTACCCAACCGTAAACCCAACTCCAATATTCACCCAGACATAAGTGTGTCCTGAGCTCTAACCCTAACCCTTACCATATGGGCCCATTCATTCAAATGAATCTCATAGGCTATAATGGAGAATGGAAAAACATCCAAAAAATTTGCCCATCAAGAGTATACCATTCAGTGTGATATTAAAAATACATCTTACCCAACCCTAAACCCAACCCCAATATTCAGCCAAACATAAGTGTGTCCTGAACTCTAACCCTAACCCTAACCCTTACCATATGGGCCCATTCATTTTAATGAATCTCATAGGCTATAATGGAGAATGGAAAAACATCCAAAATTTTTCCCCATCAAGAGTGTACCATTCAGTGTGATATTAAAAATACATCTTACCCAACCATTAACCCAACCCCAATATTCAACCAAACATAAGTGTGTCCTGAGCTCTAACCCTAACCCTAACCCTTACCATATGGGCCCATTCATTCTAATGAATCTCATAGGTTATAATGGAGAATGGAAAACCATCCAAAAAATTTTCCCATCAAGAGTATACCATTCAGTGTGATATTAAAAATTCTTCTTACCCAACCCCAATATTCACCCAAACATAAGTGTGTCCTGAACTCTAACCCTAACCCTAACCCTTACCATATGGGCCCATTCATTTTAATGAATCTCATAGGCTATAATGGAGAATGGAAAAACATCCAAAATTTTTCCCCATCAAGAGTGTACCATTCAGTGTGATATTAAAAATACATCTTACCAAACCGTAAACCCAACTCCAATATTCACCCAGACATAAGTGTGTCCTGGGCTCTAACCCTAACCCTTACCATATGGGCCCATTCATTCAAATGAATCTCATAGGCTATAATGGAGAATGGAAAACCATCCAAAAAATTTTCCCATCAAGAGTATACCATTCAGTGTGATATTAAAAATACTTCTTACCCAACCCTAAACCCAACCCCAATATTCACCCAAACATAAGTGTGTCCTGAGCTCTAACCCTAACCCTAACCCTTACCATATGGACCCATTCATTCTAATGAATCTCATAGGCTATAATGGAGAATGGAAAACCATCCAAAAAATTTTCCCATCAAGAGTTTACCATTCAGTGTGATATTAAAAATACTTCTTACCCAACCCTAAACCAAACCCCAATATTCACCCAAACATAAGTGTTTCCTGAACTCTAACCCTAACCCTAACCCTTACCATATGGGCCCATTCATTTTAATGAATCTCATAGGCTATAATGGAGAATGGAAAAACATCCAAAATTTTTCCCCATCAAGAGTGTACCATTCAGTGTGATATTAAAAATACATCTTACCCAACCGTAAACCCAACTCCAATATTCACCCAGACATAAGTGTGTCCTGAGCTCTAACCCTAACCCTTACCATATGGGCCCATTCATTCAAATGAATCTCATAGGCTATAATGGAGAATGGAAAACCATCCAAAAAATTTGCCCATCAAGAGTATACCATTCAGTGTGATATTAAAAATACTTCTTACCCAACCCTAAACCCAACCCCAATATTCAGCCAAACATAAGTGTGTCCTGAACTCTAACCCTAACCCTAACCCTTACCATATGGGCCCATTCACTCTAATGAATCTCATCGGTTATAATGGAGAATGGAAAACCATCCAAAAATTTTTCCCATCAAGAGTATACGATTCAGTGTGATATTAAAAATACATCTTACCCAAGCCTAAACCCAATCCCAATATTCACCCAAACATAAGTGTGTCCTGAGCTCTAAACCTAACCCTAACCCTTACCATATGGGCCCATTCATTCTAATGAATCTCTTATGCTATAATCGAGAATGGAAAAACATCCAAAAATTTTCCCCATCAAGAGTGCACCATTCAGTGTGATATTAAAAATACATCTTACCCAACCATTAACCCAACCCCAATATTCACCCAAACATAATTGTGTCCTGAGCTCTACCCCTAACCCTAACCCTTACCATATAGACCCATTCATTCTAATGAATTTCATAGGCTATAATGGAGAATGGAAAAAAATCCAAAAAATTTTCCCGTCAAGAGTATACCATTCAGTGTGATATTAAAAATTCTTCTTACCCAACCCTAAACCCAACCGCAATATTCACCCAAACATAAGTGTGTCCTGAGCTCTAACCCTAACCCTAAACCCTTACCATATGGGCCCATTCATTCTAATGAATCTCAAAGGCTATAATGGAGAATGGAAAACCATCCAAAAAATTTTCCCTTCAAGAGTATACCATTCAGTGTGATATTAAAAATACTTCTTACCCAACCCTAAACCCAACCCCAATATTCACCCAAACATAAGTGTGTCCTGAGCTCTAACCCTAACCCTAACCCTTACCATATGGGCCCATTCATTTTAATGAATCTCATAGGCTTTAATGGAGCATGGAAAAACATCCAAAATTTTTCCCCATCAAGAGTGTACCATTCAGTGTGATATTAAAAATACGTCTTACCCAACCCTAAACCCAACCCCAATATTCACCCAAACATAAGTGTGTCCTGAACTCTAACCCTAACCCTAACCCTTACCATATGGTTCCATTCATTTTAATGAATCTCATAGGCTATAATGGAGACTTGGAAAACATCCTAAGATTTTCCCCATCAAGAATGTACCATTCAGTGTGATATTAAAAATACATCTTACCCAACCTTAAACCCAACTCCAATATTCACCAAACATAAGTGTGTCCTGAACTCTAACCCTAACCCTAACCTTTACCATATGGGCCCATTCATTCTAATGAATCTCATAGGCTATAATGGAGAATGGAAAACCATCCAAAGATTTTTCCCATCAGAATGTACCATTCAGTGTGATTTTAAAAATACATCTTACCCAACCCTAAACCCAACCCCAATATTCACCCAAACATAAGTGTGTCCTGAGATCTACCCCTAACCCTAACCCTTACCATATAGACCCATTCATTCTAATGAATCTCATAGGCTATAATAGAGAATGGAAAACCATCCAAAAAATTTTCCCATCAAGAGTATACCATTCCGTGTGATATTAAAAAATACTTCTTACCCAACCCTAAACCCAACCCCAATATTCACCCAAACATAAGTGTGTCCTGAACTCTAACCCTAACCCTAACCCTTACCATATGGGCCCATTCATTTTAATGAATCTCATAGGCTATAGTGGAGAATGGAAAAACATCCAAAATTTTTCCCCATCAAGTGTGTACCATTCAGTGTGATATTAAAAATACATCTTACCCAACCCTAAACCCAACCCCAATATTCACCCAAACATAAGTGTGTCATGAACTCTAACCCTAACCCTTACCATATGGGCCCACTCATTCTAATGATTCTCATAGGCTATAATGGAGAATGGAAAACCATCCAAAAATTTTCACTTCAAGAGTATACCATTCAGTGTGATATTAAAAATACTTCTTACCCAACCCTAAACCCAACCCCAATATTCACCCAAACATAAGTGTGTCCTGAGCTCTAACCCTAACCCTAACCCTTACCATATGGGCCCATTCATTTTAATGAATCTCATAGGCTTTAATGGAGAATGGAAAAACATCCAAACTTCTTCCCCATCAAGAGTGTACCATTCAGTGTGATATTAAAAATACGTCTTACCCAACCCTAAACCCAACCCCAATATTCACCCAAACATAAGTGTGTCCTGAACTCTAACCCTAACCCTAACCCTTACCATATAGACCCATTCATTCTAATGAATCTCATAGGCTATAATAGAGAATGGAAAACCATCCAAAAATTTTTCCCATCAAGAGTATACCATTCAGTGTGATATTAAAAAATACTTCTTACCCAACCCTAAACCCAACCCCAATATTCACCCAAACATAAGTGTGTCCTGAACTCTAACCCTAACCCTAACCCTTACCATATGGGCCCATTCATTTTAATGAATCTCATAGGCTATAGTGGAGAATGGAAAAACATCCAAAATTTTTCCCCATCAAGAGTGTACCATTCAGTGTGATATTAAAAATACATCTTACCCAACCCTAAACCCAACCCCAATATTCACCCAAACATAAGTGTGTCCTGAACTCTAACCCTAACCCTTACCATATGGGCCCATTCATTTTAATGAATCTCATAGGCTATAATGGAGAATGGAAAAACATCCAAAAATTTTCCCCAGCAAGAGTGTACCATTCAGTGTGATATTAAAAATACTTCTTACCCAACCCTAAACCCAACCCCAATATTCACCCAAACATAAGTGTGTCCTGAACTCTAACCCTAACCCTAACCCTTACCATATGGCCCCATTCATTTTAATGAATCTCATAGGCTATAATGGAGAATGGAAAAACATCCAAAATTTTTCCCCATCAAGAGTGTACCATTCAGTGTGATATTAAAAATACATCTTACCCAACCCTAAACCCAACCCCAATATTCACCCAAACATAAGTGTGTCCTGAACTCTAACCCTAACCCTTACCATATGGGCCCATTCATTTTAATGAATCTCATAGGCTATAATGGAGAATGGAAAAACATTCAAAAATTTTCCCCATCAAGAGTGTACTATTCAGTGTGATATTAAAAATACATCTTACCCAACCCTAAACCCAACCCCAATATTCACCCAAACATAAGTGTGTCCTGAACTCTAACCCTAACCCTTACCATATGGGCCCATTCATTCTAATGAATCTCATAGGCTATAATGGAGAATTGAAAAACATCCAAAAATTTTCCCCATCAAGAATGTAGCATTCAGTGTGATATTAAAAATACAATTTTCCCAACCCTAAACCCAACCCCAATATTCACCCAAACATAAGTGTGTCCTGAACTCTAATCCTAACCCTAACCCTTACCATATGGGCCCATTCATTCTAATGAATCTCATAGGCTATAATGGAGAATGGAAACCATCCAAAGATTTTTCCCATCAAGAATGTACCATTCAGTGTGATATTAAAAATACATCTTACCCAACCCTAAACCCAACCCCAATATTCACCCAAACATAAGTGTGTCCTGAGCTCTAACCCTAACCCTAACCCTTACCATATGGACCCATTCATTCTAATGAATCTCATAGGCTATAATGGAGAATGGAAAACCATCCAAAAAATTTTCCCATCAAGAGTTTACCATTCAGTGTGATATTAAAAATACTTCTTACCCAACCCTAAACCAAACCCCAATATTCACCCAAACATAAGTGTTTCCTGAACTCTAACCCTAACCCTAACCCTTACCATATGGGCCCATTCATTTTAATGAATCTCATAGGCTATAATGGAGAATGGAAAAACATCCAAAATTTTTCCCCATCAAGAGTGTACCATTCAGTGTGATATTAAAAATACATCTTACCCAACCGTAAACCCAACTCCAATATTCACCCAGACATAAGTGTGTCCTGAGCTCTAACCCTAACCCTTACCATATGGGCCCATTCATTCAAATGAATCTCATAGGCTATAATGGAGAATGGAAAAACATCCAAAAAATTTGCCCATCAAGAGTATACCATTCAGTGTGATATTAAAAATACTTCTTACCCAACCCTAAACCCAACCCCAATATTCAGCCAAACATAAGTGTGTCCTGAACTCTAACCCTAACCCTAACCCTTACCATATGGGCCCATTCATTTTAATGAATCTCATAGGCTATAATGGAGAATGGAAAAACATCCAAAATTTTTCCCCATCAAGAGTGTACCATTCAGTGTGATATTAAAAATACATCTTACCCAACCATTAACCCAACCCCAATATTCAACCAAACATAAGTGTGTCCTGAGCTCTAACCCTAACCCTAACCCTTACCATATGGGCCCATTCATTCTAATGAATCTCATAGGTTAAAATGGAGAATGGAAAACCATCCAAAAAATTTTCCCATCAAGAGTATACCATTCAGTGTGATATTAAAAATTCTTCTTACCCAACCCCAATATTCACCCAAACATAAGTGTGTCCTGAACTCTAACCCTAACCCTTACCATATGGGCCCATTCATTTTAATGAATCTCATAGGCTATAATGGAGAATGGAAAAACATCCAAAATTTTTCCCCATCAAGAGTGTACCATTCAGTGTGATATTAAAAATACATCTTACCAAACCGTAAACCCAACTCCAATATTCACCCAGACATAAGTGTGTCCTGGGCTCTAACCCTAACCCTTACCATATGGGCCCATTCATTTTAATGAATCTCATAGGCTATAGTGGAGAATGGAAAAACATCCAAAATTTTTCCCCATCAAGAGTGTACCATTCAGTGTGATATTAAAAATACGTCTTACCCAACCCTAAACCCAACCCCAATATTCACCCAAACATAAGTGTGTCCTGAACTCTAACCCTAACCCTAACCCTTACCATATAGACCCATTCATTCTAATGAATCTCATAGGCTATAATAGAGAATGGAAAACCATCCAAAAATTTTTCCCATCAAGAGTATACCATTCAGTGTGATATTAAAAAATACTTCTTACCCAACCCTACACCCAACCCCAATATTCACCCAAACATAAGTGTGTCCTGAACTCTAACCCTAACCCTAACCCTTACCATATGGGCCCATTCATTTTAATGAATCTCATAGGCTATAGTGGAGAATGGAAAAACATCCAAAATTTTTCCCCATCAAGAGTGTACCATTCAGTGTGATATTAAAAATACATCTTACCCAACCCTAAACCCAACCCCAATATTCACCCAAACATAAGTGTGTCCTGAACTCTAACCCTAACCCTTACCATATGGGCCCATTCATTTTAATGAATCTCATAGGCTATAATGGAGAATGGAAAAACATCCAAAAATTTTCCCCAGCAAGAGTGTACCATTCAGTGTGATATTAAAAATACTTCTTACCCAACCCTAAACCCAACCCCAATATTCACCCAAACATAAGTGTGTCCTGAACTCTAACCCTAACCCTAACCCTTACCATATGGCCCCATTCATTTTAATGAATCTCATAGGCTATAATGGAGAATGGAAAAACATCCAAAATTTTTCCCCATCAAGAGTGTACCATTCAGTGTGATATTAAAAATACATCTTACCCAACCCTAAACCCAACCCCAATATTCACCCAAACATAAGTGTGTCCTGAACTCTAACCCTAACCCTTACCATATGGGCCCATTCATTTTAATGAATCTCATAGGCTATAATGGAGAATGGAAAAACATTCAAAAATTTTCCCCATCAAGAGTGTACCATTCAGTGTGATATTAAAAATACATCTTACCCAACCCTAAACCCAACCCCAATATTCACCCAAACATAAGTGTGTCCTGAACTCTAACCCTAACCCTTACCATATGGGCCCATTCATTCTAATGAATCTCATAGGCTATAATGGAGAATTGAAAAACATCCAAAAATTTTCCCCATCAAGAATGTAGCATTCAGTGTGATATTAAAAATACAATTTTCCCAACCCTAAACCCAACCCCAATATTCACCCAAACATAAGTGTGTCCTGAACTCTAATCCTAACCCTAACCCTTACCATATGGGCCCATTCATTCTAATGAATCTCATAGGCTATAATGGAGAATGGAAACCATCCAAAGATTTTTCCCATCAAGAATGTACCATTCAGTGTGATATTAAAAATACATCTTACCCAACCCTAAACCCAACCCCAATATTCACCCAAACATAAGTGTGTCCTGAGCTCTAACCCTAACCCTAACCCTTACCATATGGACCCATTCATTCTAATGAATCTCATAGGCTATAATGGAGAATGGAAAACCATCCAAAAAAATTTCCCATCAAGAGTTTACCATTCAGTGTGATATTAAAAATACTTCTTACCCAACCCTAAACCAAACCCCAATATTCACCCAAACATAAGTGTTTCCTGAACTCTAACCCTAACCCTAACCCTTACCATATGGGCCCATTCATTTTAATGAATCTCATAGGCTATAATGGAGAATGGAAAAACATCCAAAATTTTTCCCCATCAAGAGTGTACCATTCAGTGTGATATTAAAAATACATCTTACCCAACCGTAAACCCAACTCCAATATTCACCCAGACATAAGTGTGTCCTGAGCTCTAACCCTAACCCTTACCATATGGGCCCATTCATTCAAATGAATCTCATAGGCTATAATGGAGAATGGAAAAACATCCAAAAAATTTGCCCATCAAGAGTATACCATTCAGTGTGATATTAAAAATACTTCTTACCCAACCCTAAACCCAACCCCAATATTCAGCCAAACATAAGTGTGTCCTGAACTCTAACCCTAACCCTAACCCTTACCATATGGGCCCATTCATTTTAATGAATCTCATAGGCTATAATGGAGAATGGAAAAACATCCAAAATTTTTCCCCATCAAGAGTGTACCATTCAGTGTGATATTAAAAATACATCTTACCCAACCATTAACCCAACCCCAATATTCAACCAAACATAAGTGTGTCCTGAGCTCTAACCCTAACCCTAACCCTTACCATATGGGCCCATTCATTCTAATGAATCTCATAGGTTATAATGGAGAATGGAAAACCATCCAAAAAATTTTCCCATCAAGAGTATACCATTCAGTGTGATATTAAAAATTCTTCTTACCCAACCCCAATATTCACCCAAACATAAGTGTGTCCTGAACTCTAACCCTAACCCTAACCCTTACCATATGGGCCCATTCATTTTAATGAATCTCATAGGCTATAATGGAGAATGGAAAAACATCCAAAATTTTTCCCCATCAAGAGTGTACCATTCAGTGTGATATTAAAAATACATCTTACCAAACCGTAAACCCAACTCCAATATTCACCCAGACATAAGTGTGTCCTGGGCTCTAACCCTAACCCTTACCATATGGGCCCATTCATTTTAATGAATCTCATAGGCTATAGTGGAGAATGGAAAAACATCCAAAATTTTTCCCCATCAAGAGTGTACCATTCAGTGTGATATTAAAAATACGTCTTACCCAACCCTAAACCCAACCCCAATATTCACCCAAACATAAGTGTGTCCTGAACTCTAACCCTAACCCTAACCCTTACCATATAGACCAATTCATTCTAATGAATCTCATAGGCTATAATAGAGAATGGAAAACCATCCAAAAATTTTTCCCATCAAGAGTATACCATTCAGTGTGATATTAAAAAATACTTCTTACCCAACCCTAAACCCAACCCCAATATTCACCCAAACATAAGTGTGTCCTGAACTCTAACCCTAACCCTAACCCTTACCATATGGGCCCATTCATTTTAATGAATCTCATAGGCTATAGTGGAGAATGGAAAAACATCCAAAATTTTTCCCCATCAAGAGTGTACCATTCAGTGTGATATTAAAAATACATCTTACCCAACCCTAAACCCAACCCCAATATTCACCCAAACATAAGTGTGTCCTGAACTCTAACCCTAACCCTTACCATATGGGCCCATTCATTTTAATGAATCTCATAGGCTATAATGGAGAATGGAAAAACATCCAAAAATTTTCCCCAGCAAGAGTGTACCATTCAGTGTGATATTAAAAATACTTCTTACCCAACCCTAAACCCAACCCCAATATTCACCCAAACATAAGTGTGTCCTGAACTCTAACCCTAACCCTAACCCTTACCATATGGCCCCATTCATTTTAATGAATCTCATAGGCTATAATGGAGAATGGAAAAACATCCAAAATTTTTCCCCATCAAGAGTGTACCATTCAGTGTGATATTAAAAATACATCTTACCCAACCCTAAACCCAACCCCAATATTCACCCAAACATAAGTGTGTCCTGAACTCTAACCCTAACCCTTACCATATGGGCCCATTCATTTTAATGAATCTCATAGGCTATAATGGAGAATGGAAAAACATTCAAAAATTTTCCCCATCAAGAGTGTACCATTCAGTGCGATATTAAAAATACATCTTACCCAACCCTAAACCCAACCCCAATATTCACCCAAACATAAGTGTGTCCTGAACTCTAACCCTAACCCTTACCATATGGGCCCATTCATTCTAATGAATCTCATAGGCTATAATGGAGAATTGAAAAACATCCAAAAATTTTCCCCATCAAGAATGTAGCATTCAGTGTGATATTAAAAATACAATTTTCCCAACCCTAAACCCAACCCCAATATTCACCCAAACATAAGTGTGTCCTGAACTCTAATCCTAACCCTAACCCTTACCATATGGGCCCATTCATTCTAATGAATCTCATAGGCTATAATGGAGAATGGAAACCATCCACAGATTTTTCCCATCAAGAATGTACCATTCAGTGTGATATTAAAAATACATCTTACCCAACCCTAAACCCAACCCCAATATTCACCCAAACATAAGTGTGTCCTGAGCTCTAACCCTAACCCTAACCCTTACCATATGGACCCATTCATTCTAATGAATCTCATAGGCTATAATGGAGAATGGAAAACCATCCAAAAAATTTTCCCATCAAGAGTTTACCATTCAGTGTGATATTAAAAATACTTCTTACCCAACCCTAAACCAAACCCCAATATTCACCCAAACATAAGTGTTTCCTGAACTCTAACCCTAACCCTAACCCTTACCATATGGGCCCATTCATTTTAATGAATCTCATAGGCTATAATGGAGAATGGAAAAACATCCAAAATTTTTCCCCATCAAGAGTGTACCATTCAGTGTGATATTAAAAATACATCTTACCCAACCGTAAACCCAACTCCAATATTCACCCAGACATAAGTGTGTCCTGAGCTCTAACCCTAACCCTTACCATATGGGCCCATTCATTCAAATGAATCTCATAGGCTATAATGGAGAATGGAAAAACATCCAAAAAATTTGCCCATCAAGAGTATACCATTCAGTGTGATATTAAAAATACTTCTTACCCAACCCTAAACCCAACCCCAATATTCAGCCAAACATAAGTGTGTCCTGAACTCTAACCCTAACCCTAACCCTTACCATATGGGCCCATTCATTTTAATGAATCTCATAGGCTATAATGGAGAATGGAAAAACATCCAAAATTTTTCCCCATCAAGAGTGTACCATTCAGTGTGATATTAAAAATACATCTTACCCAACCATTAACCCAACCCCAATATTCAACCAAACATAAGTGTGTCCTGAGCTCTAACCCTAACCCTAACCCTTACCATATGGGCCCATTCATTCTAATGAATCTCATAGGTTATAATGGAGAATGGAAAACCATCCAAAAAATTTTCCCATCAAGAGTATACCATTCAGTGTGATATTAAAAATTCTTCTTACCCAACCCCAATATTCACCCAAACATAAGTGTGTCCTGAACTCTAACCCTAACCCTAACCCTTACCATATGGGCCCATTCATTTTAATGAATCTCATAGGCTATAATAGAGAATGGAAAACCATCCAAAAATTTTTCCCATCAAGAGTATACCATTCAGTGTGATATTAAAAAATACTTCTTACCCAACCCTAAACCCAACCCCAATATTCACCCAAACATAAGTGTGTCCTGAACTCTAACCCTAACCCTAACCCTTACCATATGGGCCCATTCATTTTAATGAATCTCATAGGCTATAGTGGAGAATGGAAAAACATCCAAAATTTTTCCCCATCAAGAGTGTACCATTCAGTGTGATATTAAAAATACATCTTACCCAACCCTAAACCCAACCCCAATATTCACCCAAACATAAGTGTGTCCTGAACTCTAACCCTAACCCTTACCATATGGGCCCATTCATTTTAATGAATCTCATAGGCTATAATGGAGAATGGAAAAACATCCAAAAATTTTCCCCAGCAAGAGTGTACCATTCAGTGTGATATTAAAAATACTTCTTACCCAACCCTAAACCCAACCCCAATATTCACCCAAACATAAGTGTGTCCTGAACTCTAACCCTAACCCTAACCCTTACCATATGGCCCCATTCATTTTAATGAATCTCATAGGCTATAATGGAGAATGGAAAAACATCCAAAATTTTTCCCC
The DNA here is from genome assembly GCF_032191835.1 of Heteronotia binoei. Lineage (NCBI taxonomy): Eukaryota > Metazoa > Chordata > Lepidosauria > Squamata > Gekkonidae > Heteronotia > Heteronotia binoei. The sequence continues at coordinate 68,887,358 of NC_083228.1, read as the reverse complement.
ATCAAGAGTGTACCATTCAGTGTGATATTAAAAATACATCTTACCCAACCCTAAACCCAACCCCAATATTCACCCAAACATAAGTGTGTCCTGAACTCTAACCCTAACCCTTACCATATGGGCCCATTCATTTTAATGAATCTCATAGGCTATAATGGAGAATGGAAAAACATTCAAAAATTTTCCCCATCAAGAGTGTACCATTCAGTGCGATATTAAAAATACATCTTACCCAACCCTAAACCCAACCCCAACATTCACCCAAACATAAGTGTGTCCTGAACTCTAACCCTAACCCTTACCATATGGGCCCATTCATTCTAATGAATCTCATAGGCTATAATGGAGAATTGAAAAACATCCAAAAATTTTCCCCATCAAGAATGTAGCATTCAGTGTGATATTAAAAATACAATTTTCCCAACCCTAAACCCAACCCCAATATTCACCCAAACATAAGTGTGTCCTGAACTCTAATCCTAACCCTAACCCTTACCATATGGGCCCATTCATTCTAATGAATCTCATAGGCTATAATGGAGAATGGAAACCATCCAAAGATTTTTCCCATCAAGAATGTACCATTCAGTGTGATATTAAAAATACATCTTACCCAACCCTAAACCCAACCCCAATATTCACCCAAACATAAGTGTGTCCTGAGCTCTAACCCTAACCCTAACCCTTACCATATGGACCCATTCATTCTAATGAATCTCATAGGCTATAATGGAGAATGGAAAACCATCCAAAAAATTTTCCCATCAAGAGTTTACCATTCAGTGTGATATTAAAAATACTTCTTACCCAACCCTAAACCAAACCCCAATATTCACCCAAACATAAGTGTTTCCTGAACTCTAACCCTAACCCTAACCCTTACCATATGGGCCCATTCATTTTAATGAATCTCATAGGCTATAATGGAGAATGGAAAAACATCCAAAATTTTTCCCCATCAAGAGTGTACCATTCAGTGTGATATTAAAAATACATCTTACCCAACCGTAAACCCAACTCCAATATTCACCCAGACATAAGTGTGTCCTGAGCTCTAACCCTAACCCTTACCATATGGGCCCATTCATTCAAATGAATCTCATAGGCTATAATGGAGAATGGAAAAACATCCAAAAAATTTGCCCATCAAGAGTATACCATTCAGTGTGATATTAAAAATACTTCTTACCCAACCCTAAACCCAACCCCAATATTCAGCCAAACATAAGTGTGTCCTGAACTCTAACCCTAACCCTAACCCTTACCATATGGGCCCATTCATTTTAATGAATCTCATAGGCTATAATGGAGAATGGAAAAACATCCAAAATTTTTCCCCATCAAGAGTGTACCATTCAGTGTGATATTAAAAATACATCTTACCCAACCATTAACCCAACCCCAATATTCAACCAAAGATAAGTGTGTCCTGAGCTCTAACCCTAACCCTAACCCTTACCATATGGGCCCATTCATTCTAATGAATCTCATAGGTTATAATGGAGAATGGAAAACCATCCAAAAAATTTTCCCATCAAGAGTATACCATTCAGTGTGATATTAAAAATTCTTCTTACCCAACCCCAATATTCACCCAAACATAAGTGTGTCCTGAACTCTAACCCTAACCCTAACCCTTACCATATGGGCCCATTCATTTTAATGAATCTCGTAGGCTATAATGGAGAATGGAAAAACATCCAAAATTTTTCCCCATCAAGAGTGTACCATTCAGTGTGATATTAAAAATACATCTTACCAAACCGTAAACCCAACTCCAATATTCACCCAGACATAAGTGTGTCCTGGGCTCTAACCCTAACCCTTACCATATGGGCCCATTCATTCAAATGAATCTCATAGGCTATAATGGAGAATGGAAAACCATCCAAAAAATTTTCCCATCAAGAGTATACCATTCAGTGTGATATTAAAAATACTTCTTACCCAACCCTAAACCCAACCCCAATATTCACCCAAACATAAGTGTGTCCTGAACTCTAACCCTAACCCTAACCCTTACCATATGGGCCCATTCATTTTAATGAATCTCATAGGATATAATGGAGAATGGAAAAACATCCAAAATTTTTCCCCATCAAGAGTGTACCATTCAGTGTGATATTAAAAATACATCTTACCCAACCATTAACCAACCCCAATATTCAACCAAACATAAGTGTGTCCTGAGCTCTAACCCTAACCCTAACCCTTACCATATGGGCCCTTTCATTCTAATGAATCTCATAGGTTATAATGGAGAATGGAAAACCATCCCAAAAATTTTCACTTCAAGAGTATACCATTCAGTGTGATATTAAAAATTCTTCTTACCCAACCCCAATATTCACCCAAACATAAGTGTGTCCTGAACTCTAACCCTAACCCTAACCCTTACCATATGGGCCCATTCATTTTAATGAATCTCATAGGCTATAGTGGAGAATGGAAAAACATCCAAAATTTTTCCCCATCAAGAGTGTACCATTCAGTGTGATATTAAAAATACATCTTACCCAACCCTAAACCCAACCCCAATATTCACCCAAACATAAGTGTGTCCTGAACTCTAACCCTAACCCTTACCATATGGGCCCATTCATTTTAATGAATCTCATAGGCTATAATGGAGAATGGAAAAACATCCAAAAATTTTCCCCATCAAGAGTGTACCATTCAGTGTGATATTAAAAATACTTCTTACCCAACCCTAAACCCAACCCCAATATTCACCCAAACATAAGTGTGTCCTGAACTCTAACCCTAACCCTAACCCTTACCATATGGCCCCATTCATTTTAATGAATCTCATAGGCTATAATGGAGAATGGAAAAACATCCAAAATTTTTCCCCATCAAGAGTGTACCATTCAGTGTGATATTAAAAATACATCTTACCCAACCCTAAACCCAACCCCAATATTCACCCAAACATAAGTGTGTCCTGAACTCTAACCCTAACCCTTACCATATGGGCCCATTCATTTTAATGAATCTCATAGGCTATAATGGAGAATGGAAAAACATTCAAAAATTTTCCCCATCAAGAGTGTACCATTCAGTGTGATATTAAAAATACATCTTACCCAACCCTAAACCCAACCCCAATATTCACCCAAACATAAGTGTGTCCTGAACTCTAACCCTAACCCTTACCATATGGGCCCATTCATTCTAATGAATCTCATAATCTATAATGGAGAATTGAAAAACATCCAAAAATTTTCCCCATCAAGAATGTAGCATTCAGTGTGATATTAAAAATACAATTTTCCCAACCCTAAACCCAACCCCAATATTCACCCAAACATAAGTGTGTCCTGAACTCTAATCCTAACCCTAACCCTTACCATATGGGCCCATTCATTCTAATGAATCTCATAGGCTATAATGGAGAATGGAAACCATCCAAAGATTTTTCCCATCAAGAATGTACCATTCAGTGTGATATTAAAAATACATCTTACCCAACCCTAAGCCCAACCCCAATATTCACCCAAACATAAGTGTGTCCTGAGCTCTAACCCTAACCCTAACCCTTACCATATGGACCCATTCATTCTAATGAATCTCATAGGCTATAATGGAGAATGGAAAACCATCCAAAAAATTTTCCCATCATGAGTTTACCATTCAGTGTGATATTAAAAATACTTCTTACCCAACCCTAAACCAAACCCCAATATTCACCCAAACATAAGTGTTTCCTGAACTCTAACCCTAACCCTAACCCTTACCATATGGGCCCATTCATTTTAATGAATCTCATAGGCTATAATGGAGAATGGAAAAACATCCAAAATTTTTCCCCATCAAGAGTGTACCATTCAGTGTGATATTAAAAATACATCTTACCCAACCGTAAACCCAACTCCAATATTCACCCAGACATAAGTGTGTCCTGAGCTCTAACCCTAACCCTTACCATATGGGCCCATTCATTCAAATGAATCTCATAGGCTATAATGGAGAATGGAAAAACATCCAAAAAATTTGCCCATCAAGAGTATACCATTCAGTGTGATATTAAAAATACTTCTTACCCAACCCTAAACCCAACCCCAATATTCAGCCAAACATAAGTGTGTCCTGAACTCTAACCCTAACCCTAACCCTTACCATATGGGCCCATTCATTTTAATGAATCTCATAGGCTATAATGGAGAATGGAAAAACATCCAAAATTTTTCCCCATCAAGAGTGTACCATTCAGTGTGATATTAAAAATACATCTTACGCAACCATTAACCCAACCCCAATATTCAACCAAAGATAAGTGTGTCCTGAGCTCTAACCCTAACCCTAACCCTTACCATATGGGCCCATTCATTCTAATGAATCTCATAGGTTATAATGGAGAATGGAAAACCATCCAAAAAATTTTCCCATCAAGAGTATACCATTCAGTGTGATATTAAAAATTCTTCTTACCCAACCCCAATATTCACCCAAACATAAGTGTGTCCTGAACTCTAACCCTAACCCTAACCCTTACCATATGGGCCCATTCATTTTAATGAATCTCATAGGCTATAATGGAGAATGGAAAAACATCCAAAATTTTTCCCCATCAAGAGTGTACCATTCAGTGTGATATTAAAAATACATCTTACCAAACCGTAAACCCAACTCCAATATTCACCCAGACATAAGTGTGTCCTGGGCTCTAACCCTAACCCTTACCATATGGGCCCATTCATTCAAATGAATCTCATAGGCTATAATGGAGAATGGAAAACCATCCAAAAAATTTTCCCATCAAGAGTATACCATTCAGTGTGATATTAAAAATACTTCTTACCAAACCCTAAACCCAACCCCAATATTCACCCAAACATAAGTGTGTCCTGAACTCTAACCCTAACCCTAACCCTTACCATATGGGCCCATTCATTTTAATGAATCTCATAGGATATAATGGAGAATGGAAAAACATCCAAAATTTTTCCCCATCAAGAGTGTACCATTCAGTGTGATATTAAAAATACATCTTACCCAACCATTAACCCAACCCCAATATTCACCCAAACATAAGTGTGTCCTGAGCTCTAACCCTAACCCTAACCCTACCATATGGGCCCATTCATTCTAATGAATCTCATAGGCTATAATGGAGAATGGAAAACCATCCAAAAAAATTTCCCATCAATAGCATACCATTCAGTGTGATATTAAAAATACTTCTTACCCAACCCTAAACCCAACTCCAATATTCACCAAAACATAAGTGTGTCCTGAACTCTAACCCTAACCCTAACCCTTACCATATGGGCCCATTCATTTTAATGAATCTCATAGGCTATAATGGAGAATGGAAAAACATCCAAAATTTTTCCCCATCAAGAGTGTACCATTCAGTGTGATATTAAAAATACATCTTACCCAACCCTAAACCCAACCCCAATATTCACCCAAACATAAGTGTGTCCTGAGCTCTAACCCTAACCCTAACCCTTACCATATGGGCCCATTCATTCTAATGAATCTCATAGGCTATAATGGAGAATGGAAAACCATCCAAAAAATTTTCCCATCAAGAGTATACCATTCAGTGTAATATTAAAAATTCTTCTTACCCAACCCTAAACCCAACCCCAATATTCACCCAAACATAAGTGTGTCCTGAACTCTAACCCTAACCCTAACCCTTACCATATGGGCCCATTCATTTTAATGAATCTCATAGGCTATAATGGAGAACGGAAAAACATCCAAAATTTTTCCCCATCAAGAGTGTACCATTCAGTGTGATATTAAAAATACATCTTACCCAACCCTAAACCCAACCCCAATATTCACCCAAACATAAGTGTGTCCTGAACCCTAACCCTTACCATATGGGCCCATAAATTTTAATGAATCTCAGAGGCTATACTGGAGAATGGAAAAACATCCAAAAATTTTCCCCATCAAGAGTGTACCATTCAGTGTGATATAAAAAATAAATCTTACCCAACCCTAAACCCAACCCCAATATTCACCCAAACATAAGTGTGTCCTGAACTCTAACCCTAACCCTTACCATATGGGCCCATACATTTTAATGAATCTCAAAGGCTATAATGGAGAATGGAAAAACATCCAAAAATTTTCCCCATCAAGAGTGTACCATTCAGTGTGATATGAAAAATACATCTTACCCAACCCTAAACCCAACCCCAATATTCATCCAAACATAAGTGTGTCCTGAGCTCTAACCCTAACCCTAACCCTTACCATATGGGCCCATTCATTCTAATGAATCCCATAGGCTATAATGGAGAATGGAAAAACATCCAAAAAATTTTCCCATCAAGAGTATACCATTCAGTGTGATATTAAAAATACTTCTTACCCAACCCTAAACCCAACCCCAATATTCACCCAAACATACGTGTGTCCTGAACTCTAACCCTAACCCTAACCCTTACCATATGGGCCCATTCATTTTATTGAATCTCATAGGCTATAATGGAAAATGGAAAAACATCCAAATTTTTTCCCCATCAAGAGTGTACCATTCAGTGTGATAAAAAAAATAAATCTTACCCAACCGTAAACCCAACCCCAATATTCACCCAGACATAAGTGTGTCCTGAGCTCTAACCCTAACCCTAACCCTTACCATATGGGCCCATTCATTCAAATGAATCTCATAGGCTATAATGGAGAATGGAAAACCATCCAAAAAATTTTCCCATCAAGAGTATACCATTCAGTGTGATATTAAAAATGCTTCTTACCCAACCGTAAACCCAACCCCAATATTCACCCAAACATAAGTGTGTCCTGAACTCTAACCCTAACTCTAACCCTTACCATATGGGCCCATTCATTTTAATGAATCTCATAGGCTATAATGGAGAATGGGAAAACATCCAAAATTTTTCCCCATCAAGAGTGTACCATTCAGTGTGATATTAAAAATACATCTTACCCAACCATTAACCCAACCGCAATATTCACCCAAACATAAGTGTGTCCTGAGCTCTAACCCTAACCCTAACCCTTACCATATGGGCCCATTCATTCTAATGAATCTCATAGGCTATAATGGAGAATGGAAAAACATCCAAAATTTTTCCCCATCAAGAGTGTACCATTCAGTGTGATATTAAAAATACATCTTACCCAACCCTAAACCCAACCCCAATATTCACCCAAACATAAGTGTGTCCTGAGCTCTAACCCTAACCCTAACCCTTACCATATGGGCCCATTCATTCTAATGAATCTCATAGGCTATAATGGAGAATGGAAAACCATCCAAAAAATTTTCCCATCAAGAGTATACCATTCAGTGTGATATTAAAAATTCTTCTTACCCAACCCTAAACCCAACCCCAATATTCACCCAAACATAAGTGTGTCCTGAACTCTAACCCTAACCCTAACCCTTACCATATGGGCCCATTCATTTTAATGAATCTCATAGGCTATAATGGAGAACGGAAAAACATCCAAAATTTTTCCCCATCAAGAGTGTACCATTCAGTGTGATATTAAAAATACATCTTACCCAACCCTAAACCCAACCCCAATATTCACCCAAACATAAGTGTGTCCTGAACCCTAACCCTTACCATATGGGCCCATAAATTTTAATGAATCTCAGAGGCTATACTGGAGAATGGAAAAACATCCAAAAATTTTCCCCATCAAGAGTGTACCATTCAGTGTGATATTAAAAATTCTTCTTACCCAACCCTAAACCCAACCCCAATATTCACCCAAACATAAGTGTGTCCTGAACTCTAACCCTAACCCTAACCCTTACCATATGGGCCCATTCATTCTAATGAATCTCATAGGCTATAATGGAGAATGGAAAAAACATCCAAAATTTTTCCCCATCAAGAGTGCACCATTCAGTGTGATATTAAAAATACATCTTACCCAACCCTAAACCCAACCCCAATATTCACCCAAACATAAGTGTGTCCTGAACTCTAACCCTAACCCTAACCCTTACCATATGGGCCCATTCATTCTAATTTATCTCATAGGCTATAATGGAGAATGGAAAACCATCCAAAGATTTTCCCCACCAAGAATGTACCATTCAGTGTGATATTAAAAATACATCTTACCCAACCCTAAACCCAACCCCAATATTCACCCAAACATAAGTGTGTCCTGAACCCTAACCCTAACCCTTACCATATGGGCCCATTCATTCTAATGAATCTCATAGGCTATAATGCAGAATGGAAAAACATCCAAAAATTTTCCGCATCAAGAGTGTACCATTCAGTGTGATATTAAAAATACATCTTACCGAACCCTAAACCCAACCCCAATATTCACCCAAACATAAGTGTGTCCTGAACTCTAACCCTAACCCTAACCCTTACCATATGGGCCCATTCATTTTAATGAATCTCATAGGCTATAATGGAGAATGGAAAAACATCCAAAATTTTTCCCCATCAAGAGTGTACCATTCAGTGTGATATTAAAAATACATCTTACCCAACCATTAACCCAACCCCAATATTCACCCAAACATAAGTGTGTCCTGAACTCTAACCCTAACCCTAACCTTTACCATATGGGCCCATTCATTCTAATGAATCTCATAGGCTATAATGGAGAATGGAAAACCATCCAAAGATTTTTCCCATCAAGAATGTTCCATTCAGTGTGATATTAAAAATATATCTTACCCAACCCTAAACCCAACCCCAATATTCACCCAAACATAAGTGTGTCCTGAGCTCTAACCCTAACCCTAACCCTTACCATATGGGCCCATTCATTTTAATGAATCTCATAGGCTATAATGGAGAATGGAAAAAACATCCAAAATTTTTCCCCATCAAGAGTGCACCATTCAGTGTGATATTAAAAATACATCTTACCCAACCCTAAACCCAACCCCAATATTCACCCAAACATAAGTGTGTCCTGAACTCTAACCCTAACCCTAACCCTTACCATATGGGCCCATTCATTCTAATGAATCTCATAGGCTATAATGGAGAATGGAAAACCATCCAAAGATTTTCCCCATCAAGAATGTACCATTCAGTGTGATATTAAAAATACATCTTACCCAACCCTAAACCCAACCCCAATATTCACCCAAACATAAGTGTGTCCTGAACTCTAACCCTAACCCTAACCTTTACCATATGGGCCCATTCATTCTAATGAATCTCATAGGCTATAATGGAGAATGGAAAACAATCCAAAGATTTTTCCCATTAAGAATGTACCATTCAGTGTGATATTAAAAATACATCTTACCCAACCCTAAACCCAACCCCAATATTCACCCAAACATAAGTGTGTCCTGAACTCTAACCCTAACCCTTACCATATGGGCCCATTCATTTTAATGAATCTCATAGAATATAATGGAGAATGGAAAAACATCCAAAATTTTTCCCCATCAAGAGTGTACCATTCAGTGTGATATTAAAAATACATCTTACCCAACCATTAACCCAACCCCAATATTCACCCAAACATAAGTGTGTCCTGAGCTCTAACCCTAACCCTAACCCTTACCATATGGGCCCATTCATTCTAATGAATCTCACAGGCTATAATGGAGAAAGGAAAACCATCCAAAAAATTTTCCCATCAAGAGTATACCATTCAGTGTGATATTAAAAATACTTCTTACCGAACCCTAAGCCCAACCTCAATATTCACCCAAACATAAATGTGTCCTGAACTCTAACCCTAACCCTAACCCTTACCATATGGGCCCATTCATTTTAATGAATCTCATACGCTATAATAGAGAATGGAAAAAACATCCAAAATTTTTCCCCTCAAGAGTGCACCATTCAGTGAGATATTAAAAATACATCTTACCCAACCCTAAACCCAACCCCAATATTCACCCAAACATAAGTGTGTCCTGAACTCTTACCCTAACCCTAACCCTTACCATATGGGCCCATTCATTTTAATGAATCTCATAGGCTATAATGGAGAATTGAAAAACATCCAAAAATTTTCCCCATCAAGAATGTACCATTCAGTGTGATATTAAAAATACATCTTACCCAACCCTAAACCCAACCCCAATATTCAGCCAAACATAAGTGTGTCCTGAACTCTAACCCTAACCCTAACCTTTACCATATGGGCCCATTTATTCTAATGAATCTCATAGGCTATAATGGAGAATGAAAAACCATCCAAAGATTTTTCCCATTAAGAATGTACCATTCAGTGTGATATTAAAAATACATCTTACCCAACCCTAAACCCAACCCCAATATTCACCCACACATAAGTGTGTCCTGAACTCTAACCCTAACCCTTACCATATGGGCCCATTCATTTTAATGAATCTCATAGGCTATAATGGAGAATGGAAAAACATCCAAAAATTTTCCCCATCAAGAGTGTACCATTCAGTGTGATATTAAAAATACATCTTACCCAACCATTAACCCAACCCCAATATTCACCCAAACATAAGTCTTTCCTGAGCTCTAACCCTAACCCTAACCCTTACCATATGGGTCCAATCATTCTAATGAATCTCATAGGCTATAATGGAGAATGGAAAACCATCCAAAGATTTTTCCCATCAAGAGTATACCATTCAGTGTGATATTAAAAATACATCTTACCCAACCCTAAACCCAACCCCAATATTCACCCAAACATAACTGTGTCCTGTGCTGTAAACCTAACCCTAACCCTTACCATATGGGCCCATTCGTTCTAATGAATCTCATAGGCTATAATGGAGAATGGAAAACCATCCAAAAAATTTTCCCATCAAGAGTATACCATTCAGTGTGATATTAAAAATTCTTTTTACCCAACCCTAAACCCAACCCCAATATTCACCCAAACATAAGTGTGTCCTGAACTCTAACCCTAACCCTAACCCTTACCATATGGGCCCATTCATTTTAATGAATCTCATAGGCTATAATGGAGAATGGAAAAACATCCAAAATTTTTCCCCATCAAGAGTGTACCATTCAGTGTGATATTAAAAATACATCTTACTTAACCCTAAACCCAACCCCAATATTCACCCAAACATAAGTGTGTCCTGAACTCTAACCCTAACCCTTACCATATGGGCCATTCATTTTAATGAATCTCATAGGCTATAATGGAGAATGGAAAAACATCCAAAAAATTTTCCCCATCAAGAGTGTACCATTCAGTGTGATATTAAAAATACATCTTACCCAACCCTAAACCCAACCCCAATATTCAAACAAACATAAGTGTGTCCTGAACTCTAACCCTAACCCTAACCCTTACCATATGGGCCTATTCATTTTAATGAATCTCATAGGCTATAATGGAGAATGGAAAAACATCCAAAAATTTTCCCCATCAAGAGTGTACCATTCAGTGTGATATTAAAAATACATCTTACCCAACCATTAACCCAACCCCAATATTCACCCAAACATAAGTGTGTCCTGAGCTCTAACCCTAACCCTAAAACTTACCATATGGGCCCATTCATTCTAATGAATCTCTTAGGCTATAATGGAGAATGGAAAAACATCCAAAAATTTTCCCATCAATAGTATACCATTCAGTGTGATATTAAAAATACTTCTTACCCAACCCTAAACCCAACCCCAATATTAACCCAAACATAAGTGTGTCCTGAGCTCTAACCCTAACCCTAACCCTTACCATATGGGCCAATCATTTTAATGAATCTCATAGGCTATAATGGAGAATGGAAAAAACATCCAAAATTTTTCCCCATCAAGAGTATACCATTCAGTGTGATATTAAAAATACTTCTTACCCAACCCTAAACCCAACCCCAATATTCACCCAAACATAAGTGTGTCCTGAGCTCTAACCCTAACCCTAACCCTTACCATATGGGCCCATTCATTTTAATGAATCTCATAGGCTATAATGGAGAATGGAAAAACATCCAAAATTTTTCCCCATCAAGAGTGTACCATTCAGTGTGATATTAAAAATACATCTTACTTAACCCTAAACCCAACCCCAATATTCACCCAAACATAAGTGTGTCCTGAACTCTAACCCTAACCCTTACCATATGGGCCATTCATTTTAATGAATCTCATAGGCTATAATGGAGAATGGAAAAACATCCAAAAAATTTTCCCCATCAAGAGTGTACCATTCAGTGTGATATTAAAAATACATCTTACCCAACCCTAAACCCAACCCCAATATTCAAACAAACATAAGTGTGTCCTGAATTCTAACCCTAACCCTAACCCTTACCATATGGGCCCATTCATTCTAATGAATCTCATAGGCTATAATGGAGAATGGAAAAACATCCAAAAATTTTCCCATCAATAGTATACCATTCAGTGTGATATTAAAAATACTTCTTACCCAACCCTAAACCCAACCCCAATATTCACCCAAACATAAGTGTGTCCTGAGCTCTAACCCTAACCCTAACCCTTACCATATGGGCCCATTCATTTTAATGAATCTCATAGGCTATAATGGAGAATGGAAAAAACATCCAAAATTTTTCCCCATCAAGAGTGCACCATTCAGTGTGATATTAAAAATACATCTTACCCAACCCTAAACCCAACCCCAATATTCACCCAAACATAAGTGTGTCCTGAACTCTAACCCTAACCCTAACCCTTACCATATGGGCCCATTCATTCTAATGAATCTCATAGGCTATAATGGAGAATGGAAAACCATCCAAAGATTTTCCCCATCAAGAATGTACCATTCAGTGTGATATTAAAAATACATCTTACCCAACCCTAAACCCAACCCCAATATTCACCCAAACATAAGTGTGTCCTGAACTCTAACCCTAACCCTAACCTTTACCATATGGGCCCATTCATTCTAATGAATCTCATAGGCTATAATGGAGAATGGAAAACAATCCAAAGATTTTTCCCATTAAGAATGTACCATTCAGTGAGATATTAAAAATACATCTTACCCAACCCTAAACCCAACCCCAATATTCACCCAAACATAAGTGTGTCCTGAACTCTAACCCTAACCCATACCATATGGGCCCATTCATTTTAATGAATCTCATAGGCTATAATGGAGAATGGAAAAACATCCAAAAATTTTCCGCATCAAGAGTGTACCATTCAGTGTGATATTAAAAATACATCTTACCCAACCCTAAACCCAACCCCAATATTCACCCAAACATAAGTGTGTCCTGAACTCTAACCCTAACCCTAACCCTTACCATATGGGCCCATTCATTTTAATGAATCTCATAGAATATAATGGAGAATGGAAAAACATCCAAAAATTTTCCCCATCAAGAGTGTACCATTCAGTGTGATATTAAAAATACATCTTACCCAACCATTAACCCAACCCCAATATTCACCCAAACATAAGTGTGTCCTGAGCTCTAACCCTAACCCTAACCCTTACCATATGGGCCCATTCATTCTAATGAATCTCATAGGCTATAATGGAGAATGGAAAACAATCCGAAAAATTTTCCCATCAAGAGTATACCATTCAGTGTGATATTAAAAATTCTTCTTACCCAACCCTAAACCCAACCCCAATATTCACCCAAACATAAGTGTGTCCTGAACTCTAACCCTAACCCTAACCCTTACCATATGGGCCCATTCATTCTAATGAATCTCACAGGCTATAATGGAGAAAGGAAAACCATCCAAAAAATTTTCCCATCAAGAGTATACCATTCAGTGTGATATTAAAAATACTTCTTACCCAACCCTAAGCCCAACCCCAATATTCACCCAAACATAAGTGTGTCCTGAGCTCTAACCCTAACCCTAACCCTTACCATATGGGCCCATTCATTTTAATGAATCTCATAGGCTATAATGGAGAATGGAAAAAACATCCAAAATTTTTCCCCATCAAGAGTGCACCATTCAGTGTGATATTAAAAATACATCTTACCCAACCCTAAACCCAACCCCAATATTCACCCAAACATAAGTGTGTCCTGAACTCTAACCCTAACCCTAACCCTTACCATATGGGCCCATTCATTCTAATGAATCTCATAGGCTATAATGGAGAATGGAAAACCATCCAAAGATTTTCCCCATCAAGAATGTACCATTCAGTGTGATATTAAAAATACATCTTACCCAACCCTAAACCCAACCCCAATATTCACCCAAACATAAGTGTGTCCTGAACTCTAACCCTAACCCTAACCTTTACCATATGGGCCCATTCATTCTAATGAATCTCATAGGCTATAATGGAGAATGGAAAACAATCCAAAGATTTTTCCCATTAAGAATGTACCATTCAGTGTGATATTAAAAATACATCTTACCCAACCCTAAACCCAACCCCAATATTCACCCAAACATAAGTGTGTCCTGAACTCTAACCCTAACCCTTACCATATGGGCCATTCATTTTAATGAATCTCATAGGCTATAATGGAGAATGGAAAAACATCCAAAAAATTTTCCCCATCAAGAGTGTACCATTCAGTGTGATATTAAAAATACATCTTACCCAACCCTAAACCCAACCCCAATATTCAAACAAACATAAGTGTGTCCTGAATTCTAACCCTAACCCTAACCCTTACCATATGGGCCCATTCATTCTAATGAATCTCATAGGCTATAATGGAGAATGGAAAAACATCCAAAAATTTTCCCATCAATAGTATACCATTCAGTGTGATATTAAAAATACTTCTTACCCAACCCTAAACCCAACCCCAATATTCACCCAAACATAAGTGTGTCCTGAGCTCTAACCCTAACCCTAACCCTTACCATATGGGCCCATTCATTTTAATGAATCTCATAGGCTATAATGGAGAATGGAAAAAACATCCAAAATTTTTCCCCATCAAGAGTGCACCATTCAGTGTGATATTAAAAATACATCTTACCCAACCCTAAACCCAACCCCAATATTCACCCAAACATAAGTGTGTCCTGAACTCTAACCCTAACCCTAACCCTTACCATATGGGCCCATTCATTCTAATGAATCTCATAGGCTATAATGGAGAATGGAAAACCATGCAAATATTTTCCCCATCAAGAATGTACCATTCAGTGTGATATTAAAAATACATCTTACCCAACCCTAAACCCAACCCCAATATTCACCCAAACATAAGTGTGTCCTGAACTCTAACCCTAACCCTAACCTTTACCATATGGGCCCATTCATTCTAATGAATCTCATAGGCTATAATGGAGAATGGAAAACAATCCAAAGATTTTTCCCATTAAGAATGTACCATTCAGTGAGATATTAAAAATACATCTTACCCAACCCTAAACCCAACCCCAATATTCACCCAAACATAAGTGTGTCCTGAACTCTAACCCTAACCCTTACCATATGGGCCCATTCATTTTAATGAATCTCATAGGCTATAATGGAGAATGGAAAAACATCCAAAAATTTTCCGCATCAAGAGTGTACCATTCAGTGTGATATTAAAAATACATCTTACCCAACCCTAAACCCAACCCCAATATTCACCCAAACATAAGTGTGTCCTGAACTCTAACCCTAACCCTAACCCTTACCATATGGGCCCATTCATTCTAATGAATCTCACAGGCTATAATGGAGAAAGGAAAACCATCCAAAAAATTTTCCCATCAAGAGTATACCATTCAGTGTGATATTAAAAATACTTCTTACCCAACCCTAAGCCCAACCCCAATATTCACCCAAACATAAATGTGTCCTGAACTCTAACCCTAACCCTAACCCTTACCATATGGGCCCATTCATTCTAATGAATCTCTTAGGCTATAATGGAGAATGGAAAAACATCCAAAAATTTTCCCCATCAAGAGTGTACCATTCAGTGTAATATTAAAAATACATCTTACCCAACCTTAACCCAACCCCAATATTCACCCAAACATAAGTGTGTCCTGAACTCTAACCCTAACCCTAACCCTTACCATATGGGCCCATTCATTTTAATGAATCTCATAGGCTATAATGGAGAATGGAAAAACATCCAAAATTTTTCCCCATCAAGAGTGTACCATTCAGTGTGATATTAAAAATACATCTTACCCAACCATTAACCCAACCCCAATATTCACCCAAACATAAGTGTGTCCTGAACTCTAACCCTAACCCTAACCTATACCATATGGGCCCATTCATTCTAATGAATCTCATAGGCTATAATGGAGAATGGAAAACCATCCAAAGATTTTTCCCATCACGAATGTTCCATTCAGTGTGATATTAAAAATATATCTTACCCAACCCTAAACCCAACCCCAATATTCACCCAAACATAAGTGTGTCCTGAGCTCTAACCCTAACCCTAACCCTTACCATATGGGCCCATTCATTTTAATGAATCTCATAGGCTATAACGGAGAATGGAAAAAACATCCAAAATTTTTCCCCATCAAGAGTGCACCATTCAGTGTGATATTAAAAATACATCTTACCCAACCCTAAACCCAACCCCAATATTCACCCAAACATAAGTGTGTCCTGAACTCTAACCCTAACCCTTACCATATGGGCCCATTCATTCTAATGAATCTCATAGGCTATAATGGAGAATGGAAAACCATCCAAAGATTTTCCCCATCAAGAATGTACCATTCAGTGTGATATTAAAAATACATCTTACCCAACCCTAAACCCAACCCCAATATTCACCCAAACATAAGTGTGTCCTGAACTCTAACCCTAACCCTAACCTTTACCATATGGGCCCATTCATTCTAATGAATCTCATAGGCTATAATGGAGAATGGAAAACAATCCAAAGATTTTTCCCATTAAGAATGTACCATTCAGTGTGATATTAAAAATACATCTTACCCAACCCTAAACCCAACCCCAATATTCACCCAAACATAAGTGTGTCCTGAACTCTAACCCTAACCCTTACCATATGGGCCCATTCATTTTAATGAATCTCATAGGCTATAATGTAGAATGGAAAAACATCCAAAAATTTTCCGCATCAAGAGTGTACCATTCAGTGTGATATTAAAAATACATCTTACCCAACCCTAAACCCAACCCCAATATTCACCCAAACATAAGTGTGTCCTGAACTCTAACCCTAACCCTAACCCTTACCATATGGGCCCATTCATTTTAATGAATCTCATAGAATATAATGGAGAATGGAAAAACATCCAAAATTTTTCCCCATCAAGAGTGTACCATTCAGTGTGATATTAAAAATACATCTTACCCAACCATTAACCCAACCCCAATATTCACCCAAACATAAGTGTGTCCTGAGCTCTAACCCTAACCCTAACCCTTACCATATGGGCCCATTCATTCTAATGAATCTCATAGGCTATAATGGAGAATGGAAAACAATCCGAAAAATTTTCCCATCAAGAGTATACCATTCAGTGTGATATTAAAAATTCTTCTTACCCAACCCTAAACCCAACCCCAATATTCACCCAAACATAAGTGTGTCCTGAACTCTAACCCTAACCCTAACCCTTACCATATGGGCCCATTCATTCTAATGAATCTCACAGGCTATAATGGAGAAAGGAAAACCATCCAAAAAATTTTCCCATCAAGAGTATACCATTCAGTGTGATATTAAAAATACTTCTTACCCAACCCTAAGCCCAACCCCAATATTCACCCAAACATAAGTGTGTCCTGAGCTCTAACCCTAACCCTAACCCTTACCATATGGGCCCATTCATTTTAATGAATCTCATAGGCTATAATGGAGAATGGAAAAAACATCCAAAATTTTTCCCCATCAAGAGTGCACCATTCAGTGTGATATTAAAAATACATCTTACCCAACCCTAAACCCAACCCCAATATTCACCCAAACATAAGTGTGTCCTGAACTCTAACCCTAACCCTAACCCTTACCATATGGGCCCATTCATTCTAATGAATCTCATAGGCTATAATGGAGAATGGAAAACCATGCAAAGATTTTCCCCATCAAGAATGTACCATTCAGTGTGATATTAAAAATACATCTTACCCAACCCTAAACCCAACCCCAATATTCACCCAAACATAAGTGTGTCCTGAACTCTAACCCTAACCCTAACCTTTACCATATGGGCCCATTCATTCTAATGAATCTCATAGGCTATAATGGAGAATGGAAAACAATCCAAAGATTTTTCCCATTAAGAATGTACCATTCAGTGAGATATTAAAAATACATCTTACCCAACCCTAAACCCAACCCCAATATTCACCCAAACATAAGTGTGTCCTGAACTCTAACCCTAACCCTTACCATATGGGCCCATTCATTTTAATGAATCTCATAGGCTATAATGGAGAATGGAAAAACATCCAAAAATTTTCCGCATCAAGAGTGTACCATTCAGTGTGATATTAAAAATACATCTTACCCAACCCTAAACCCAACCCCAATATTCACCCAAACATAAGTGTGTCCTGAACTCTAACCCTAACCCTAACCCTTACCATATGGGCCCATTCATTCTAATGAATCTCACAGGCTATAATGGAGAAAGGAAAACCATCCAAAAAATTTTCCCATCAAGAGTATACCATTCAGTGTGATATTAAAAATACTTCTTACCCAACCCTAAGCCCAACCCCAATATTCACCCAAACATAAATGTGTCCTGAACTCTAACCCTAACCCTAACCCTTACCATATGGGCCCATTCATTCTAATGAATCTCTTAGGCTATAATGGAGAATGGAAAAACATCCAAAAATTTTCCCCATCAAGAGTGTACCATTCAGTGTAATATTAAAAATACATCTTACCCAACCTTAACCCAACCCCAATATTCACCCAAACATAAGTGTGTCCTGAACTCTAACCCTAACCCTAACCCTTACCATATGGGCCCATTCATTTTAATGAATCTCATAGGCTAAAATGGAGAATGGAAAAACATCCAAAATTTTTCCCCATCAAGAGTGTACCATTCAGTGTGATATTAAAAATACATCTTACCCAACCATTAACCCAACCCCAATATTCACCCAAACATAAGTGTGTCCTGAACTCTAACCCTAACCCTAACCTATACCATATGGGCCCATTCATTCTAATGAATCTCATAGGCTATAATGGAGAATGGAAAACCATCCAAAGATTTTTCCCATCACGAATGTTCCATTCAGTGTGATATTAAAAATATATCTTACCCAACCCTAAACCCAACCCCAATATTCACCCAAACATAAGTGTGTCCTGAGCTCTAACCCTAACCCTAACCCTTACCATATGGGCCCATTCATTTTAATGAATCTCATAGGCTATAACGGAGAATGGAAAAAACATCCAAAATTTTTCCCCATCAAGAGTGCACCATTCAGTGTGATATTAAAAATTCTTCTTACCCAACCCTAAACCCAACCCCAATATTCACCCAAACATAAGTGTGTCCTGAACTCTAACCCTAACCCTAACCCTTACCATATGGGCCCATTCATTCTAATGAATCTCACAGGCTATAATGGAGAAAGGAAAACCATCCAAAAAATTTTCCCATCAAGAGTATACCATTCAGTGTGATATTAAAAATACTTCTTACCGAACCCTAAGCCCAACCTCAATATTCACCCAAACATAAATGTGTCCTGAACTCTAACCCTAACCCTAACCCTTACCATATGGGCCCATTCATTTTAATGAATCTCATACGCTATAATAGAGAATGGAAAAAACATCCAAAATTTTTCCCCTCAAGAGTGCACCATTCAGTGAGATATTAAAAATACATCTTACCCAACCCTAAACCCAACCCCAATATTCACCCAAACATAAGTGTGTCCTGAACTCTTACCCTAACCCTAATCCTTACCATATGGGCCCATTCATTTTAATGAATCTCATAGGCTATAATGGAGAATTGAAAAACATCCAAAAATTTTCCCCATCAAGAATGTACCATTCAGTGTGATATTAAAAATACATCTTACCCAACCCTAAACCCAACCCCAATATTCAGCCAAGCATAAGTGTGTCCTGAACTCTAACCCTAACCCTAACCTTTACCATATGGGCCCATTTATTCTAATGAATCTCATAGGCTATAATGGAGAATGAAAAACCATCCAAAGATTTTTCCCATTAAGAATGTACCATTCAGTGTGATATTAAAAATACATCTTACCCAACCCTAAACCCAACCCCAATATTCACCCAAACATAAGTGTGTCCTGAACTCTAACCCTAACCCTTACCATATGGGCCCATTCATTTTAATGAATCTCATAGGCTATAATGGAGAATGGAAAAACATCCAAAAATTTTCCCCATCAAGAGTGTACCATTCAGTGTGATATTAAAAATACATCTTACCCAACCCTAAACCCAACCCCAATATTCACCCAAACATAAGTCTTTCCTGAGCTCTAACCCTAACCCTAACCCTAACCCTTACCATATGGGTCCAATCATTCTAATGAATCTCATAGGCTATAATGGAGAATGGAAAACCATCCAAAGATTTTTCCCATCAAGAGTATACCATTCAGTGTGATATTAAAAATACATCTTACCCAACCCTAAACCCAACCCCAATATTCACCCAAACATAACTGTGTCCTAAGCTGTAACCCTAACCTTAACCCTTACCAAATGGGCCCATTCGTTCTAATGAATCTCATAGGCTATAATGGAGAATGGAAAACCATCCAAAAAATTTTCCCATCAAGAGTATACCATTCAGTGTGATATTAAAAATTCTTCTTACCCAACCCTAAACCCAACCCCAATATTCACCCAAACATAAGTGTGTCCTGAACTCTAACCCTAACCCTAACCCTTACCATATGGGCCCATTCATTTTAATGAATCTCATAGGCTATAATGGAGAATGGAAAAACATCCAAAATTTTTCCCCATCAAGAGTGTACCATTCAGTGTGATATTAAAAATACATCTTACTTAACCCTAAACCCAACCCCAATATTCACCCAAACATAAGTGTGTCCTGAACTCTAACCCTAACCCTAACCCTTACCATATGGGCCATTCATTTTAATGAATCTCATAGGCTATAATGGAGAATGGAAAAACATCCAAAAAATTTTCCCCATCAAGAGTGTACCATTCAGTGTGATATTAAAAATACATCTTACCCAACCCTAAACCCAACCCCAATATTCAAACAAACATAAGTGTGTCCTGAACTCTAACCCTAACCCTAACCCTTACCATATGGGCCTATTCATTTTAATGAATCTCATAGGCTATAATGGAGAATGGAAAAACATCCAAAAATTTTCCCCATCAAGAGTGTACCATTCAGTGTGATATTAAAAATACATCTTACCCAACCATTAACCCAACCCCAATATTCACCCAAACATAAGTGTGTCCTGAGCTCTAACCCTAACCCTAAAACTTACCATATGGGCCCATTCATTCTAATGAATCTCATAGGCTATAATGGAGAATGGAAAAACATCCAAAAATTTTCCCATCAATAGTATACCATTCAGTGTGATATTAAAAATACTTCTTACCCAACCCTAAACCCAACCCAAATATTCACCCAAACATAAGTGTGTCCTGAGCTCTAACCCTAACCCTAACCCTTACCATATGGGCCCATTCATTTTAATGAATCTCATAGGCTATAATGGAGAATGGAAAAAACATCCAAAATTTTTCCCCATCAAGAGTGCACCATTCAGTGTGATATTAAAAATACATCTTACCCAACCCTAAAACCAACCCCAATATTCACCCAAACATAAGTGTGTCCTGAACTCTAACCCTAACCCTAACCCTTACCATATGGGCCCATTCATTCTAATGAATCTCATAGGCTATAATGGAGAATGGAAAACCATCCAAAGATTTTCCCCATCAAGAATGTACCATTCAGTGTGATATTAAAAATACATCTTACCCAACCCTAAACCCAACCCCAATATTCACCCAAACATAAGTGTGTCCTGAACTCTAACCCTAACCCTAACCTTTACCATATGGGCCCATTCATTCTAATGAATCTCATAGGCTATAATGGAGAATGGAAAACAATCCAAAGATTTTTCCCATTAAGAATGTACCATTCAGTGTGATATTAAAAATACATCTTACCCAACCCTAAACCCAACCCCAATATTCACCCAAACATAAGTGTGTCCTGAACTCTAACCCTAACCCTTACCATATGGGCCCATTCATTTTAATGAATCTCATAGGCTATAATGGAGAATGGAAAAACATCCAAAAATTTTCCGCATCAAGAGTGTACCATTCAGTGTGATATTAAAAATACATCCTACCCAACCCTAAACCCAACCCCAATATATTCACCCAAACATAAGTGTGTCCTGAACTCTAACCCTAACCCTAACCCTTACCATATGGGCCCATTCATTTTAATGAATCTCATAGAATATAATGGAGAATGGAAAAACATCCAAAATTTTTCCCCATCAAGAGTGTACCATTCAGTGTGATATTAAAAATACATCTTACCCAACCATTAACCCAACCCCAATATTCACCCAAACATAAGTGTGTCCTGAGCTCTAACCCTAACCCTAACCCTTACCATATGGGCCCATTCATTCTAATGAATCTCATAGGCTATAATGGAGAATGGAAAACAATCCGAAAAATTTTCCCATCAAGAGTATACCATTCAGTGTGATATTAAAAATTCTTCTTACCCAACCCTAAACCCAACCCCAATATTCACCCAAACATAAGTGTGTCCTGAACTCTAACCCTAACCCTAACCCTTACCATATGGGCCCATTCATTCTAATGAATCTCACAGGCTATAATGGAGAAAGGAAAACCATCCAAAAAATTTTCCCATCAAGAGTATACCATTCAGTGTGATATTAAAAATACTTCTTACCGAACCCTAAGCCCAACCTCAATATTCACCCAAACATAAATGTGTCCTGAACTCTAACCCTAACCCTAACCCTTACCATATGGGCCCATTCATTTTAATGAATCTCATACGCTATAATAGAGAATGGAAAAAACATCCAAAATTTTTCCCCTCAAGAGTGCACCATTCAGTGAGATATTAAAAATACATCTTACCCAACCCTAAACCCAACCCCAATATTCACCCAAACATAAGTGTGTCCTGAACT
Organism: Heteronotia binoei; assembly: GCF_032191835.1. Taxonomy (NCBI): domain Eukaryota; kingdom Metazoa; phylum Chordata; class Lepidosauria; order Squamata; family Gekkonidae; genus Heteronotia; species Heteronotia binoei. Next base: position 68,864,366 of record NC_083228.1, on the reverse strand, counting down.
CTTACCCTAACCCTAACCCTTACCATATGGGCCCATTCATTTTAATGAATCTCATAGGCTATAATGGAGAATTGAAAAACATCCAAAAATTTTCCCCATCAAGAATGTACCATTCAGTGTGATATTAAAAATACATCTTACCCAACCCTAAACCCAACCCCAATATTCAGCCAAGCATAAGTGTGTCCTGAACTCTAACCCTAACCCTAACCTTTACCATATGGGCCCATTTATTCTAATGAATCTCATAGGCTATAATGGAGAATGAAAAACCATCCAAAGATTTTTCCCATTAAGAATGTACCATTCAGTGTGATATTAAAAATACATCTTACCCAACCCTAAACCCAACCCCAATATTCACCCAAACATAAGTGTGTCCTGAACTCTAACCCTAACCCTTACCATATGGGCCCATTCATTTTAATGAATCTCATAGGCTATAATGGAGAATGGAAAAACATCCAAAAATTTTCCCCATCAAGAGTGTACCATTCAGTGTGATATTAAAAATACATCTTACCCAACCATTAACCCAACCCCAATATTCACCCAAACATAAGTCTTTCCTGAGCTCTAACCCTAACCCTAACCCTTACCATATGGGTCCAATCATTCTAATGAATCTCATAGGCTATAATGGAGAATGGAAAACCATCCAAAGATTTTTCCCATCAAGAGTATACCATTCAGTGTGATATTAAAAATACATCTTACCCAACCCTAAACCCAACCCCAATATTCACCCAAACATAACTGTGTACTAAGCTGTAACCCTAACCCTAACCCTTACCATATGGGCCCATTCGTTCTAATGAATCTCATAGGCTATAATGGAGAATGGAAAACCATCCAAAAAATTTTCCCATCAAGAGTATACCATTCAGTGTGATATTAAAAATTCTTCTTACCCAACCCTAAACCCAACCCCAATATTCACCCAAACATAAGTGTGTCCTGAACTCTAACCCTAACCCTAACCCTTACCATATGGGCCCATTCATTTTAATGAATCTCATAGGCTATAATGGAGAATGGAAAAACATCCAAAATTTTTCCCCATCAAGAGTGTACCATTCAGTGTGATATTAAAAATACATCTTACTTAACCCTAAACCCAACCCCAATATTCACCCAAACATAAGTGTGTCCTGAACTCTAACCCTAACCCTAACCCTTACCATATGGGCCATTCATTTTAATGAATCTCATAGGCTATAATGGAGAATGGAAAAACATCCAAAAAATTTTCCCCATCAAGAGTGTACCATTCAGTGTGATATTAAAAATACATCTTACCCAACCCTAAACCCAACCCCAATATTCAAACAAACATAAGTGTGTCCTGAACTCTAACCCTAACCCTAACCCTTACCATATGGGCCTATTCATTTTAATGAATCTCATAGGCTATAATGGAGAATGGAAAAACATCCAAAAATTTTCCCCATCAAGAGTGTACCATTCAGTGTGATATTAAAAATACATCTTACCCAACCATTAACCCAACCCCAATATTCACCCAAACATAAGTGTGTCCTGAGCTCTAACCCTAACCCTAAAACTTACCATATGGGCCCATTCATTCTAATGAATCTCATAGGCTATAATGGAGAATGGAAAAACATCCAAAAATTTTCCCATCAATAGTATACCATTCAGTGTGATATTAAAAATACTTCTTACCCAACCCTAAACCCAACCCAAATATTCACCCAAACATAAGTGTGTCCTGAGCTCTAACCCTAACCCTAACCCTTACCATATGGGCCCATTCATTTTAATGAATCTCATAGGCTATAATGGAGAATGGAAAAAACATCCAAAATTTTTCCCCATCAAGAGTGCACCATTCAGTGTGATATTAAAAATACATCTTACCCAACCCTAAAACCAACCCCAATATTCACCCAAACATAAGTGTGTCCTGAACTCTAACCCTAACCCTAACCCTTACCATATGGGCCCATTCATTCTAATGAATCTCATAGGCTATAATGGAGAATGGAAAACCATCCAAAGATTTTCCCCATCAAGAATGTACCATTCAGTGTGATATTAAAAATACATCTTACCCAACCCTAAACCCAACCCCAATATTCACCCAAACATAAGTGTGTCCTGAACTCTAACCCTAACCCTAACCTTTACCATATGGGCCCATTCATTCTAATGAATCTCATAGGCTATAATGGAGAATGGAAAACAATCCAAAGATTTTTCCCATTAAGAATGTACCATTCAGTGTGATATTAAAAATACATCTTACCCAACCCTAAACCCAACCCCAATATTCACCCAAACATAAGTGTGTCCTGAACTCTAACCCTAACCCTTACCATATGGGCCCATTCATTTTAATGAATCTCATAGGCTATAATGGAGAATGGAAAAACATCCAAAAATTTTCCGCATCAAGAGTGTACCATTCAGTGTGATATTAAAAATACATCCTACCCAACCCTAAACCCAACCCCAATATATTCACCCAAACATAAGTGTGTCCTGAACTCTAACCCTAACCCTAACCCTTACCATATGGGCCCATTCATTTTAATGAATCTCATAGAATATAATGGAGAATGGAAAAACATCCAAAATTTTTCCCCATCAAGAGTGTACCATTCAGTGTGATATTAAAAATACATCTTACCCAACCATTTACCCAACCCCAATATTCACCCAAACATAATTGTGTCCTGAGCTCTAACCCTAACCCTAACCCTTACCATATGGGCCCATTCATTCTAATGAATCTCATAGGCTATAATGGAGAATGGAAAACAATCCGAAAAATTTTCCCATCAAGAGTATACCATTCAGTGTGATATTAAAAATTCTTCTTACCCAACCCTAAACCCAACCCAAATATTCACCCAAACATAAGTGTGTCCTGAACTCTAACCCTAACCCTAACCCTTACCATATGGGCCCATTCATTCTAATGAATCTCACAGGCTATAATGGAGAAAGGAAAACCATCCAAAAAATTTTCCCATCAACAGTATACCATTCAGTGTGATATTAAAAATACTTCTTACCCAACCCTAAGCCCAACCCCAATATTCACCCAAACATAAATGTGTCCTGAACTCTAACCCTAACCCTAACCCTTACCATATGGGCCCATTCATTTTAATGAATCTCATACGCTATAATAGAGAATGGAAAAAACATCTAAAATTTTTCCCCTCAAGAGTGCACCATTCAGTGAGATATTAAAAATACATCTTACCCAACCCTAAACCCAACCCCAATATTCACCCAAACATAAGTGTGTCCTGAACTCTTACCCTAACCCTAACCCTTACCATATGGGCCCATTCATTTTAATGAATCTCATAGGCTATAATGGAGAATTGAAAAACATCCAAAAATTTTCCCCATCAAGAATGTACCATTCAGTGTGATATTAAAAATACATCTTACCCAACCCTAAACCCAACCCCAATATTCAGCCAAACATAAGTGTGTCCTGAACTCTAACCCTAACCCTAACCTTTACCATATGGGCCCATTTATTCTAATGAATCTCATAGGCTATAATGGAGAATGAAAAACCACCCAAAGATTTTTCCCATTAAGAATGTACCATTCAGTGTGATATTAAAAATACATCTTACCCAACCCTAAACCCAACCCCAATATTCACCCAAACATAAGTGTGTCCTGAACTCTAACCCTAACCCTTACCATATGGGCCCATTCATTTTAATGAATCTCATAGGCTATAATGGAGAATGGAAAAACATCCAAAAATTTTCCCCATCAAGAGTGTACCATTCAGTGTGATAATAAAAAAATACATCTTACCCAACCATTAACCCAACGCCAATATTCACCCAAACATAAGTCTGTCCTGAGCTCTAACGCTAACCCTAACCCTTACCATATGGGCCAAATCATTCTAATGAATCTCATAGGCTATAATGGAGAATGGAAAACCATCCAAAGATTTTTCCCATCAAGAGTATACCATTCAGTGTGATATTAAAAATACATCTTACCCAACCCTAAACCCAACCCCAATATTCACCCAAACATAAGTGTGTCCTGAGCTGTAACCCTAACCCTAACCCTTACCATATGGGCCCATTCGTTCTAATGAATCTCATAGGCTATAATGGAGAATGGAAAACCATCCAAAAAATTTTCCCATCAAGAGTATACCATTCAGTGTGATATTAAAAATTCTTCTTACCCAACCCTAAACCCAACCCCAATATTCACCCAAACATAAGTGTGTCCTGAACTCTAACCCTAACCCTTACCATATGGGCCATTTATTTTAATGAATCTCATAGAATATAATGGAGAATGGAAAAACATCCAAAATTTTTCCCCATCAAGAGTGTACCATTCAGTGTGATATTAAAAATACATCTTACCCAACCATTAACCCAACCCCAATATTCACCCAAACATAAGTGTGTCCTGAGCTCTAACCCTAACCCTAACCCTTACCATATGGGCCCATTCATTCTAATGAATCTCATAGGATATAATGGAGAATGGAAAACAATCCGAAAAATTTTCCCATCAAGAGTATACCATTCAGGGTGATATTAAAAATTCTTCTTACCCAACCCTAAACCCAACCCCAATATTCACCCAAACATAAGTGTGTCCTGAACTCTAACCCTAACCCTAACCCTTACCATATGGGCCCATTCATTCTAATGAATCCCATAGGCTATAATGGAGAAAGGAAAACCATCCAAAAATTTTTCCCATCAAGAGTATACCATTCAGTGTGATATTAAAAATACTTCTTACCCAACCCTAAGCCCAACCCCAATATTCACCCAAACATAAATGTGTCCTGAACTCTAACCCTAACCCTAACCCTTACCATATGGGCCCATTCATTTTAATGAATCTCATACGCTATAATAGAGAATGGAAAAAACATCCAAAATTTTTCCCCTCAAGAGTACACCATTCAGTGTGATATTAAAAATACATCTTACCCAACCCTAAACCCAACCCCAATATTCACCCAAACATAAGTGTGTCCTGAACTCTTACCCTAACCCTAACCCTTACCATATGGGCCCATTCATTTTAATGAATCTCATAGGCTATAATGGAGAATTGAAAAACATCCAAAAATTTTCCCCATCAAGAATGTACCATTCAGTGTGATATTAAAAATACATCTTACCCAACCCTAAACCCAACCCCAATATTCACCCAAACATAAGTGTGTCCTGAACTCTAACCCTAACCCTAACCCTTACCATATGGGCCCATTCATTTTAATGAATCTCATAGGCTATAGCGGAGAATGGAAAAACATCCAAAATTTTTCCCCATCAAGAGTGTACCATTCAGTGTGATATTAAAAATACATCTTACCCAACCCTAAACCCAACCCCAATATTCACCCAAACATAAGTGTGTCCTGAACTCTAACCCTAACCCTTACCATATGGGCCCATTCATTTTAATGAATCTCATAGGCTATAATGGAGAATGGAAAAACATCCAAAAATTTTCCCCATCAAGAGTGTACCATTCAGTGTGATAATAAAAAAATACATCTTAGCCAACCATTAACCCAACGCCAATATTCACCCAAACATAAGTCTGTCCTGAGCTCTAACGCTAACCCTAACCCTTACCATATGGGCCAAATCATTCTAATGAATCTCATAGGCTATAATGGAGAATGGAAAACCATCCAAAGATTTTTCCCATCAAGAGTATACCATTCAGTGTGATATTAAAAATACATCTTACCCAACCCTAAACCCAACCCCAATATTCACCCAAACATAAGTGTGTCCTGAGCTGTAACCCTAACCCTAACCCTTACCATATGGGCCCATTCGTTCTAATGAATCGCATAGGCTATAATGGAGAATGGAAAACCATCCAAAAAATTTTCCCATCAAGAGTATACCATTCAGTGTGATATTAAAAATTCTTCTTACCCAACCCTAAACCCAACCCCAATATTCACCCAAACATAAGTGTGTCCTGAACTCTAACCCTAACCCTAACCCTTACCATATGGGCCCATTCATTTTAATGAATCTCATAGGCTATAATGAAGAATGGAAAAACATCCAAAATTTTTCCCCATCAAGAGTGTACCATTCAGTGTGATATTAAAAATACATCTTACTTAACCCTAAACCCAACCCCAATATTCACCCAAACATAAGTGTGTCCTGAACTCTAACCCTAACCCTTACCATATGGGCCATTCATTTTAATGAATCTCATAGGCTATAATGGAGAATGGAAAAACATCCAAAAATTTTCCCCATCAAGAGTGTACCATTCAGTGTGATATTAAAAATACATCTTACCCAACCCTAAACCCAACCCCAATATTCACCCAAACATAAGTGTGTCCTGAACTCTAACCCTAACCCTAACCCTTACCATATGGGCCCATTCATTTTATTGAATCTCATAGGCTATAATGGAGAATGGAAAAACATCCAAAAATTTTCCCCATCAAGAATGTACCATTCAGTGTGATTTTAAAAATACATCTTACCCAACCCTAAACCCAACCCCATTATTCACCCAAACATAAGTGTGTCCTGAACTCTAACCCTAACCCTAACCCTTACCATATGGGCCCAATCATTCTAATGAATCTCATAGGCTATAATGGAGAATGGAAAACCATCCAAAGATTTTTCCCATCAAGAGTATACCATTCAGTGTGATATTAAAAATACTTCTTACCCAACCCTAAACCCAAACCCAATATTCACCCAAACATAAGTATGTCCTGAACTCTAACCCTAACCCTAACCCTTACCATATGGGCCCATTCATTTTATTGAATCTCATAGGCTATAATGGAGAATGGAAAAACATCCAAAATTTTTCCCCTTCAAGAGTGTACCATTCAGTGTGATATTAAAAATACATCTTGCCCAACCATTAACCCAACCCCAATATTCACCCAAACATAAGTGTGTCCTGAGCTCTAACCCTAACCCTAACCCTTACCATATGGGCCCATTCATTCTAATGAATCTCATAGGCTATAATGGAGAATGGAAAACCATCCAAAAAATTTTCCCATCAAGAGTATACCATTCAGTGTGATATTAAAAATTCTTCTTACCCAACCCTAAACCCAACCCCAATATTGACCCAAACATAAGTGTGTCCTGAACTCTATCCCTAACCCTTACCATATGGGCCATTTATTTTAATGAATCTCATAGAATATAATGGAGAATGGAAAAACATCCAAAATTTTTCCCCATCAAGAGTGTACCATTCAGTGTGATATTAAAAATACATCTTACCCAACCATTAACCCAACCCCAATATTCACCCAAACATAAGTGTGTCCTGAGCTCTAACCCTAACCCTAACCCTTACCATATGGGCCCATTCATTCTAATGAATCTCATAGGATATAATGGAGAATGGAAAACAATCCGAAAAATTTTCCCATCAAGAGTATACCATTCAGTGTGATATTAAAAATTCTTCTTACCCAACCCTAAACCCAACCCCAATTTTAACCCAAACATAAGTGTGTCCTGAACTCTAACCCTAACCCTAACCCTTACCATATGGGCCCATTCATTCTAATGAATCCCATAGGCTATAATGGAGAAAGGAAAACCATCCAAAAAATTTTCCCATCAAGAGTATACCATTCAGTGTGATATTAAAAATACTTCTTACCCAACCCTAAGCCCAACCCCAATATTCACCCAAACATAAATGTGTCCTGAACTCTAACCCTAACCCTAACCCTTACCATATGGGCCCATTCATTTTAATGAATCTCATATGCTATAATAGAGAATGGAAAAAACATCCAAAATTTTTCCCCTCAAGAGTACACCATTCAGTGTGATATTAAAAATACATCTTACCCAACCCTAAACCCAACCCCAATATTCACCCAAACATAAGTGTGTCCTGAACTCTTACCCTAACCCTAACCCTTACCATATGGGCCCATTCATTTTAATGAATCTCATAGGCTATAATGGAGAATTGAAAAACATCCAAAAATTTTCCCCATCAAGAATGTACCATTCAGTGTGATATTAAAAATACATCTTACCCAACCCTAAACCCAACCCCAATATTCAGCCAAACATAAGTGTGTCCTGAACTCTAACTTTAACCCTAACCTTTACCATATGGGCCCATTTATTCTAATGAATCTCATAGGCTATAATGGAGAATGAAAAACCATCCAAAGATTTTTCCCATTAAGAATGTACCATTCAGTTTGATATTAAAAATACATCTTACCCAACCCTAAACCCAACCCCAATATTCACCCAAACATAAGTGTGTCCTGAACTCTAACCCTAACCCTTACCATATGGGCCCATTCATTTTAATGAATCTCATAGGCTATAATGGAGAATGGAAAAACATCCAAAAATTTTCCCCATCAAGAGTGTACCATTCAGTGTGATAATAAAAAAATACATCTTACCCAACCATTAACCCAACGCCAATATTCACCCAAACATAAGTCTGTCCTGAGCTCTATCGCTAACCCTAACCCTTACCATATGGGCCAAATCATTCTAATGAATCTCATAGGCTATAATGGAGAATGGAAAACCATCCACAGATTTTTCCCATCAAGAGTATACCATTCAGTGTGATATTAAAAATACATCTTACCCAACCCTAAACCCAACCCCAATATTCACCCAAACATAAGTGTGTCCTGAGCTGTAACCCTAACCCTAACCCTTACCATATGGGCCCATTCGTTCTAATGAATCTCATAGGCTATAATGGAGAATGGAAAACCATCCAAAAAATTTTCCCATCAAGAGTATACCATTCAGTGTGATATTAAAAATTCTTCTTACCCAACCCTAAACCCAACCCCAATATTAACCCAAACATAAGTGTGTCCTGAACTCTAACCCTAACCCTAACCCTTACCATATGGGCCCATTCATTTTAATGAATCTCATAGGCTATAATGGAGAATGGAAAAACATCCAAAATTTTTCCCCATCAAGAGTGTACCATTCAGTGTGATATTAAAAATACATCTTACTTAACCCTAAACCCAACCCCAATATTCACCCAAACATAAGTGTGTCCTGAACTCTAACCCTAACCCTTAACATATGGGCCATTCATTTTAATGAATCTCATAGGCTATAATGGAGAATGGAAAAACATCCAAAAATTTTCCCCATCAAGAGTGTACCATTCAGTGTGATATTAAAAATACATCTTACCCAACCCTAAACCCAAACCCAATATTCACCCAAACATAAGTGTGTCCTGAACTCTAACCCTAACCCTAACCCTTACCATATGGGCCCATTCATTTTATTGAATCTCATAGGCTATAATGGAGAATGGAAAAACATCCAAAAATTTTCCCCATCAAGAATGTACCATTCAGTGTGATTTTAAAAATACATCTTACCCAACCCTAAACCCAACCCCATTATTCACCCAAACATAAGTGTGTCCTGAACTCTAACCCTAACCCTAACCCTCACCATATGGGCCCAATCATTCTAATGAATCTCATAGGCTATAATGGAGAATGGAAAACCATCCAAAGATTTTTCCCATCAAGAGTATACCATTCAGTGTGATATTAAAAATACATCTTACCCAACCCTAAACCCAACCCCAATATTCACCCAAACATAAGTGTGTCCTGAACTCTAACCCTAACCCTAACCCTTACCATATGGGCCCATTCATTTTATTGAATCTCATAGGCTATAATGGAGAATGGAAAAACATCCAAAATTTTTCCCCATCAAGAGTGTACCATTCAGTGTGATAATAAAAAAATACATCTTACCCAACCATTAACCCAACGCCAATATTCACCCAAACATAAGTCTGTCCTGAGCTCTATCGCTAACCCTAACCCTTACCATATGGGCCAAATCATTCTAATGAATCTCATAGGCTATAATGGAGAATGGAAAACCATCCACAGATTTTTCCCATCAAGAGTATACCATTCAGTGTGATATTAAAAATACATCTTACCCAACCCTAAACCCAACCCCAATATTCACCCAAACATAAGTGTGTCCTGAGCTGTAACCCTAACCCTAACCCTTACCATATGGGCCCATTCGTTCTAATGAATCTCATAGGCTATAATGGAGAATGGAAAACCATCCAAAAAATTTTCCCATCAAGAGTATACCATTCAGTGTGATATTAAAAATTCTTCTTACCCAACCCTAAACCCAACCCCAATATTAACCCAAACATAAGTGTGTCCTGAACTCTAACCCTAACCCTAACCCTTACCATATGGGCCCATTCATTTTAATGAATCTCATAGGCTATAATGGAGAATGGAAAAACATCCAAAATTTTTCCCCATCAAGAGTGTACCATTCAGTGTGATATTAAAAATACATCTTACTTAACCCTAAACCCAACCCCAATATTCACCCAAACATAAGTGTGTCCTGAACTCTAACCCTAACCCTTAACATATGGGCCATTCATTTTAATGAATCTCATAGGCTATAATGGAGAATGGAAAAACATCCAAAAATTTTCCCCATCAAGAGTGTACCATTCAGTGTGATATTAAAAATACATCTTACCCAACCCTAAACCCAAACCCAATATTCACCCAAACATAAGTGTGTCCTGAACTCTAACCCTAACCCTAACCCTTACCATATGGGCCCATTCATTTTATTGAATCTCATAGGCTATAATGGAGAATGGAAAAACATCCAAAAATTTTCCCCATCAAGAATGTACCATTCAGTGTGATTTTAAAAATACATCTTACCCAACCCTAAACCCAACCCCATTATTCACCCAAACATAAGTGTGTCCTGAACTCTAACCCTAACCCTAACCCTCACCATATGGGCCCAATCATTCTAATGAATCTCATAGGCTATAATGGAGAATGGAAAACCATCCAAAGATTTTTCCCAACAAGAGTATACCATTCAGTGTGATATTAAAAATACATCTTACCCAACCCTAAACCCAACCCCAATATTCACCCAAACATAAGTGTGTCCTGAACTCTAACCCTAACCCTAACCCTTACCATATGGGCCCATTCATTTTATTGAATCTCATAGGCTATAATGGAGAATGGAAAAACATCCAAAATTTTTCCCCTTCAAGAGTGTACCATTCAGTGTGATATTAAAAATACATCTTGCCCAACCATTAACCCAACCCCAATATTCACCCAAACATAAGTGTGTCCTGAGCTCTAACCCTAACCCTAACCCTTACCATATGGGCCCATTCATTCTAATGAATCTCATAGGCTATAATGGAGAATGGAAAACCATCCAAAAATTTTTCCCATCAAGAGTATACCATTCAGTGTGATATTAAAAATTCTTCTTACCCAACCCTAAACCCAACCCCAATATTCACCCAAACATAAGTGTGTCCTGAACTCTAACCCTAACCCTAACCCTTACCAAATGGGCCCATTCATTCTAATGAATCTCATAGGCTATAATGGAGAATGGAAAACCATCCAAAAATTTTTCCCATCAAGAGTATACCATTCAGTGTGATATTAAAAATACTTCTTACCCAACCCTAAACCCAACCCCAATATTCACCCAAACATAAGTGTGTCCTGAACTCTAACCCTAACCCTAACCCTTACCATATGGGCCCATTCATTTTAATGAATCTCATAGGCTATAATGGAGAATGGAAAAACATCCAAAATTTTTCCCCATCAAGAGTGTACCATTCAGTGTGATATTAAAAATACTTCTTACCCAACCCTAAACCCAACCCCAATATTGACCCAAACATAAGTGTGTCCTGAACTCTAAACCTAACCCTAACCCTTACCATATGGGCCCATTCATTTTAATTAATCTCATAGGCTATAATGGAGAATGGAAAACCATCCAAAGATTTTTCCCATCAAGAATGTACCATTCAGTGTGATATTAAAAATACATCTTACCCAACCCTAAACCCAACCCCAATATTCACCCAAACATAAGTGTGTCCTGAACTCTAACCCTAACCCTAACCCTTACCAAATGGGCCCATTCATTCTAATGAATCTCATAGGCTATAATGGAGAATGGAAAACCATCCAAAAAATTTTCCCATCAAGAGTATACCATTCAGTGTGATAATAAAAATACTTCTTACCCAACCCTAAACCCAACCCCAATATTCACCCAAACATAAGTGTGTCCTGAACTCTAACCCTAACCCTAACCCTTACCATATGGGCCCATTCATTTTAATGAATCTCATAGGCTATAATGGAGAATGGAAAACCATCCAAAGATTTTTCCCATTAAGAATGTACCATTCAGTTTGATATTAAAAATACATCTTACCCAACCCTAAACCCAACCCCAATATTCACCCAAACATAAGTGTGTCCTGAACTCTAACCCTAACCCTTACCATATGGGCCCATTCATTTTAATGAATCTCATAGGCTATAATGGAGAATGGAAAAACATCCAAAAATTTTCCCCATCAAGAGTGTACCATTCAGTGTGATAATAAAAAAATACATCTTACCCAACCATTAACCCAACGCCAATATTCACCCAAACATAAGTCTGTCCTGAGCTCTAACGCTAACCCTAACCCTTACCATATGGGCCAAATCATTCTAATGAATCTCATAGGCTATAATGGAGAATGGAAAACCATCCACAGATTTTTCCCATCAAGAGTATACCATTCAGTGTGATATTAAAAATACATCTTACCCAACCCTAAACCCAACCCCAATATTCACCCAAACATAAGTGTGTCCTGAGCTGTAACCCTAACCCTAACCCTTACCATATGGGCCCATTCGTTCTAATGAATCTCATAGGCTATAATGGAGAATGGAAAACCATCCAAAAAATTTTCCCATCAAGAGTATACCATTCAGTGTGATATTAAAAATTCTTCTTACCCAACCCTAAACCCAACCCCAATATTCACCCAAACATAAGTGTGTCCTGAACTCTAACCCTAACCCTAACCCTTACCATATGGGCCCATTCATTTTAATGAATCTCATAGGCTATAATGGAGAATGGAAAAACATCCAAAATTTTTCCCCATCAAGAGTGTACCATTCAGTGTGATATTAAAAATACATCTTACTTAACCCTAAACCCAACCCCAATATTCACCCAAACATAAGTGTGTCCTGAACTCTAACCCTAACCCTTACCATATGGGCCATTCATTTTAATGAATCTCATAGGCTATAATGGAGAATGGAAAAACATCCAAAAATTTTCCCCATCAAGAGTGTACCATTCAGTGTGATATTAAAAATACATCTTACCCAACCCTAAACCCAAACCCAATATTCACCCAAACATAAGTGTGTCCTGAACTCTAACCCTAACCCTAACCCTTACCATATGGGCCCATTCATTTTAATGAATCTCATAGGCTATAATGGAGAATGGAAAAACATCCAAAATTTTTCCCCATCAAGAGTGTACCATTCAGTGTGATATTAAAAATACATCTTACCCAACCATTAAACCAACCCCAATATTCACCCAAACATAAGTGTGTCCTGAGCTCTAACCCTAACCCTAACCCTTACCATATGGGCCCATTCATTCTAATGAATCTCATAGGCTATAATGGAGAATGGAAAACCATCCAAAAAATTTTCCCATCAAGAGTATACCATTCAGTGTGATAATAAAAATACTTCTTACCCAACCCTAAACCCAACCCCAATATTCACCCAAACATAAGTGTGTCCTGAACTCTAACCCTAACCCTAACCCTTACCATATGGGCCCATTCATTTTAATGAATCTCATAGGCTATAATGGAGAATGGAAAAACATCCAAAATTTTTCCCCATCAAGAGTGTACCATTCAGTGTGATATTAAAAATACATCTTACCCAACCATTAAACCAACCCCAATATTCACCCAAACATAAGTGTGTCCTGAGCTCTAACCCTAACCCTAACCCTTACCATATGGGCCCATTCATTCTAATGAATCTCATAGGCTATAATGGAGAATGGAAAACCATCCAAAAAATTTTCCCATCAAGAGTATACCATTCAGTGTGATAATAAAAATACTTCTTACCCAACCCTAAACCCAACCCCAATATTCACCCAAACATAAGTGTGTCCTGAACTCTAACCCTAACCCTAACCCTTACCATATGGGCCCATTCATTTTAATGAATCTCATAGGCTATAATGGAGAATGGAAAACCATCCAAAGATTTTTCCCATTAAGAATGTACCATTCAGTTTGATATTAAAAATACATCTTACCCAACCCTAAACCCAACCCCAATATTCACCCAAACATAAGTGTGTCCTGAACTCTAACCCTAACCCTTACCATATGGGCCCATTCATTTTAATGAATCTCATAGGCTATAATGGAGAATGGAAAAACATCCAAAAATTTTCCCCATCAAGAGTGTACCATTCAGTGTGATAATAAAAAAATACATCTTACCCAACCATTAACCCAACGCCAATATTCACCCAAACATAAGTCTGTCCTGAGCTCTAACGCTAACCCTAACCCTTACCATATGGGCCAAATCATTCTAATGAATCTCATAGGCTATAATGGAGAATGGAAAACCATCCACAGATTTTTCCCATCAAGAGTATACCATTCAGTGTGATATTAAAAATACATCTTACCCAACCCTAAACCCAACCCCAATATTCACCCAAACATAAGTGTGTCCTGAGCTGTAACCCTAACCCTAACCCTTACCATATGGGCCCATTCGTTCTAATGAATCTCATAGGCTATAATGGAGAATGGAAAACCATCCAAAAAATTTTCCCATCAAGAGTATACCATTCAGTGTGATATTAAAAATTCTTCTTACCCAACCCTAAACCCAACCCCAATATTCACCCAAACATAAGTGTGTCCTGAACTCTAACCCTAACCCTAACCCTTACCATATGGGCCCATTCATTTTAATGAATCTCATAGGCTATAATGGAGAATGGAAAAACATCCAAAATTTTTCCCCATCAAGAGTGTACCATTCAGTGTGATATTAAAAATACATCTTACTTAACCCTAAACCCAACCCCAATATTCACCCAAACATAAGTGTGTCCTGAACTCTAACCCTAACCCTTACCATATGGGCCATTCATTTTAATGAATCTCATAGGCTATAATGGAGAATGGAAAAACATCCAAAAATTTTCCCCATCAAGAGTGTACCATTCAGTGTGATATTAAAAATACATCTTACCCAACCCTAAACCCAAACCCAATATTCACCCAAACATAAGTGTGTCCTGAACTCTAACCCTAACCCTAACCCTTACCATATGGGCCCAATCATTCTAATGAATCTCATAGGCTATAATGGAGAATGGAAAACCATCCAAAGATTTTTCCCATCAAGAGTATACCATTCAGTGTGATATTAAAAATACTTCTTACCCAACCCTAAACCCAACCCCAATATTCACCCAAACATAAGTGTGTCCTGAACTCTAACCCTAACCCTAACCCTTACCATATGGGCCCATTCATTTTATTGAATCTCATAGGCTATAATGGAGAATGGAAAAACATCCAAAATTTTTCCCCTTCAAGAGTGTACCATTCAGTGTGATATTAAAAATACATCTTGCCCAACCATTAACCCAACCCCAATATTCACCCAAACATAAGTGTGTCCTGAGCTCTAACCCTAACCCTAACCCTTACCATATGGGCCCATTCATTCTAATGAATCTCATAGGCTATAATGGAGAATGGAAAACCATCCAAAAATTTTTCCCATCAAGAGTATACCATTCAGTGTGATATTAAAAATTCTTCTTACCCAACCCTAAACCCAACCCCAATATTCACCCAAACATAAGTGTGTCCTGAACTCTAACCCTAACCCTAACCCTTACCATATGGGCCCATTCATTTTAATGAATCTCATAGGCTATAATGGAGAATGGAAAAACATCCAAAATTTTTCCCCATCAAGAGTGTACCATTCAGTGTGATATTAAAAATACATCTTACTTAACCCTAAACCCAACCCCAATATTCACCCAAACATAAGTGTGTCCTGAACTCTAACCCTAACCCTTACCATATGGGCCATTCATTTTAATGAATCTCATAGGCTATAATGGAGAATGGAAAAACATCCAAAAATTTTCCCCATCAAGAGTGTACCATTCAGTGTGATATTAAAAATACATCTTACCCAACCCTAAACCCAAACCCAATATTCACCCAAACATAAGTGTGTCCTGAACTCTAACCCTAACCCTAACCCTTACCATATGGGCCCAATCATTCTAATGAATCTCATAGGCTATAATGGAGAATGGAAAACCATCCAAAGATTTTTCCCATCAAGAGTATACCATTCAGTGTGATATTAAAAATACTTCTTACCCAACCCTAAACCCAACCCCAATATTCACCCAAACATAAGTGTGTCCTGAACTCTAACCCTAACCCTAACCCTTACCATATGGGCCCATTCATTTTATTGAATCTCATAGGCTATAATGGAGAATGGAAAAACATCCAAAATTTTTCCCCTTCAAGAGTGTACCATTCAGTGTGATATTAAAAATACATCTTGCCCAACCATTAACCCAACCCCAATATTCACCCAAACATAAGTGTGTCCTGAGCTCTAACCCTAACCCTAACCCTTACCATATGGGCCCATTCATTCTAATGAATCTCATAGGCTATAATGGAGAATGGAAAACCATCCAAAAATTTTTCCCATCAAGAGTATACCATTCAGTGTGATATTAAAAATTCTTCTTACCCAACCCTAAACCCAACCCCAATATTCACCCAAACATAAGTGTGTCCTGAACTCTAACCCTAACCCTAACCCTTACCATATGGGCCCATTCATTTTAATGAATCTCATCGGCTATAATGGAGAATGGAAAAACATCCAAAATTTTCCCCCATCAAGAGTGTACCATTCAGTGTGATATTAAAAATACATCTTACCCAACCATTAAACCAACCCCAATATTCTCCCAAACATAAGTGTGTCCTGAGCTCTAACCCTAACCCTAACCCTTACCATATGGGCCCATTCATTCTAATGAATCTCATAGGCTATAATGGAGAATGGAAAACCATCCAAAAAATTTTCCCATCAAGAGTATACCATTCAGTGTGATATTAAAAATACTTCTTACCCAACCCTAAACCCAACCCCAATATTCACCCAAACATAAGTGTGTCCTGAACTCTAACCCTAACCCTAACCCTTACCATATGGGCCCATTCATTTTAATGAATCTCATAGGCTATAATGGAGAATGGAAAACCATCCAAAGATTTTTCCCATCAAGAATGTACCATTCAGTGTGATATTAAAAATACATCTTACCCAACCCTAAACCCAACCCCAATATTCACCCAAACATAAGTGTGTCCTGAAGTCTAACCCTAACCCTAACCCTTACCAAATGGGCCCATTCATTCTAATGAATCTCATAGGCTATAATGGAGAATGGAAAACCATCCAAAAAATTTTCCCATCAAGAGTATACCATTCAGTGTGATATTAAAAATACTTCTTACCCAACCCTAAACCCAACCCCAATATTCACCCAAACATAAGTGTGTCCTGAACTCTAACCCTAACCCTAACCCTTACCATATGGGCCCATTCATTTTAATGAATCTCATCGGCTATAATGGAGAATGGAAAAACATCCAAAATTTTTCCCCATCAAGAGTGTACCATTCAGTGTGATATAAAAAATACATCTTACCCAACCGTAAACCCAACCCCAATATTCACCCAGACATAAGTGTGTCCTGAGCTCTAACCCTAACCCTTACCATATGGGCCCATTCATTCTAATGAATCTCATAGGCTATAATAGAGAATGGAAAACCATCCAAAAAATTTTCCCATCAAGAGTATACCATTCAGTGTGATATTAAAAATACTTCTTACCCAACCCTAAACCCAACCCCAATATTCACCCAAACATAAGTGTGTCCTGAACTCTAACCCTAACCCTAACCCTTACCATATGGGCCCATTCATTTTATTGAATCTCATAGGCTATAATGGAGAATGGAAAAACATCCAAAATTTTTCCCCTTCAAGAGTGTACCATTCAGTGTGATATTAAAAATACATCTTGCCCAACGATTATCCCAACCCCAATATTCACCCAAACATAAGTGTGTCCTGAGCTCTAACCCTAACCCTAACCCTTACCATATGGGCCCATTCATTTTATTGAATCTCATAGGCTATAATGGAGAATGGAAAAACATCCAAAATTTTTCCCCTTCAAGAGTGTACCATTCAGTGTGATATTAAAAATACATCTTGCCCAACGATTATCCCAACCCCAATATTCACCCAAACATAAGTGTGTCCTGAGCTCTAACCCTAACCCTAACCCTTACCATATGGGCCCATTCATTCTAATGAATCTCATAGGCTATAATGGAGAATGGAAAACCATCCAAAAAATTTTCCCATCAAGAGTATACCATTCAGTGTGATATTAAAAATTCTTCTTACCCAACCCTAAACCCAACCCCAATATTCACCCAAACATAAGTGTGTCCAAAACTCTAACCCTAACCCTAACCCTTACCAAATGGGCCCATTCATTCTAATGAATCTCATAGGCTATAATGGAGAATGGAAAACCATCCAAAAATTTTTCCCATCAAGAGTATACCATTCAGTGTGATATTAAAAATACTTCTTACCCAACCCTAAACCCAACCCCAATATCCACCCAAACATAAGTGTGTCCTGAACTCTAACCCTAACCCTAACCATTACCATATGGGCCCATTCATTTTAATGAATCTCATAGGCTATAATGGAGAATGGAAAAACATCCAAAATTTTTCCCCATCAAGAGTGTACCATTCAGTGTGATATTAAAAATACATCTTACCCAACCATTAAACCAACCCCAATATTCACCCAAACATAAGTGTGTCCTGAGCTCTAACCCTAAACCTAACCCTTACCATATGGGCCCATTCATTCTAATGAATCTCAAAGGCTATAATGGAGAATGGAAAACCATCCAAAAAATTTTCCCATCAAGAGTATACCATTCAGTGTGATATTAAAAATACTTCTTACCCAACCCTAAACCCAACCCCAATATTCACCCAAACATAAGTGTGTCCTGAACTCTAACCCTAACCCTAACCCTTACCATATGGGCCCATTCATTTTAATGAATCTCATAGGCTATAATGGAGAATGGAAAACCATCCAAAGATTTTTCCCATCAAGAATGTACCATTCAGTGTGATATTAAAAATACATCTTACCCAACCCTAAACCCAACCCCAATATTCACCCAAACATAAGTGTGTCCTGAACTCTAACCCTAACCCTAACCCTTACCAAATGGGCCCATTCATTCTAATGAATCTCATAGGCTATAATGGAGAATGGAAAACCATCCAAAAAATTTTCCCATCAAGAGTAAACCATTCAGTGTGATATTAAAAATACTTCTTACCCAACCCTAAACCCAACCCCAATATTCACCC
The DNA here is from genome assembly GCF_032191835.1 of Heteronotia binoei. NCBI lineage: Eukaryota > Metazoa > Chordata > Lepidosauria > Squamata > Gekkonidae > Heteronotia > Heteronotia binoei. Next base: position 68,844,884 of record NC_083228.1, on the reverse strand, counting down.
AAACATAAGTGTGTCCTGAACTCTAACCCCAACCCTAACCCTTACCATATGGGCCCATTCATTTTATTGAATCTCATAGGCTATAATGGAGAATGGAAAAACATCCAAAATTTTTCCCCTTCAAGAGTGTACCATTCAGTGTGATATTAAAAATACATCTTGCCCAACGATTATCCCAACCCCAATATTCACCCAAACATAAGTGTGTCCTGAGCTCTAACCCTAACCCTAACCCTTACCATATGGGCCCATTCATTTTATTGAATCTCATAGGCTATAATGGAGAATGGAAAAACATCCAAAATTTTTCCCCTTCAAGAGTGTACCATTCAGTGTGATATTAAAAATACATCTTGCCCAACGATTATCCCAACCCCAATATTCACCCAAACATAAGTGTGTCCTGAGCTCTAACCCTAACCCTAACCCTTACCATATGGGCCCATTCATTCTAATGAATCTCATAGGCTATAATGGAGAATGGAAAACCATCCAAAAAATTTTCCCATCAAGAGTATACCATTCAGTGTGATATTAAAAATTCTTCTTACCCAACCCTAAACCCAACGCCAATATTCACCCAAACATAAGTGTGTCCTGAACTCTAACCCTAACCCTAACCCTTACCAAATGGACCCATTCATTCTAATGAATCTCATAGGCTATAATGGAGAATGGAAAACCATCCAAAAATTTTTCCCATCAAGAGTATACCATTCAGTGTGATATTAAAAATACTTCTTACCCAACCCTAAACCCAACCCCAATATTCACCCAAACATAAGTGTGTCCTGAACTCTAACCCTAACCCTAACCCTTACCATATGGGCCCATTCATTTTAATGAATCTCATAGGCTATAATGGAGAATGGAAAAACATCCAAAATTTTTCCCCATCAAGAGTGTTCCATTCAGTGTGATATTAAAAATACATCTTACCCAACCATTAAACCAACCCCAATATTCACCCAAACATAAGTGTGTCCTGAGCTCTAACCCTAACCCTAACCCTTACCATATGGGCCCATTCATTCTAATGAATCTCTTAGGCTATAATGGAGAATGGAAAACCATCCAAAAAAATTTCCCATCAAGAGTATACCATTCAGTGTGATATTAAAAATACTTCTTACCCAACCCTAAACCCAACCCCAATATTCACCCAAACATAAGTGTGTCCTGAACTCTAACCCTAACCCTAACCCTTACCATATGGGCCCATTCATTTTAATGAATCTCATAGGCTATAATGGAGAATGGAAAACCATCCAAAGATTTTTCCCATCAAGAATGTACCATTCAGTGTGATATTAAAAATACATCTTAGACAACCCTAAACCCAACCCCAATATTCACCCAAACATAAGTGTGTCCTGAACTCTAACCCTAACCCTAACCCTTACCAAATGGGCCCATTCATTCTAATGAATCTCATAGGCTATAATGGAGAATGGAAAACCATCCAAAAAATTTTCCCATCAAGAGTATACCATTCAGTGTGATATTAAAAATACTTCTTACCCAACCCTAAACCCAACCCCAATATTCACCCAAACATAAGTGTGTCCTGAACTCTAACCCTAACCCTAACCCTTACCATATGGGCCCATTCATTTTAACGAATCTCATAGGCTATAATGGAGAATGGAAAACCATCCAAAGATTTTTCCCATCAAGAATGTACCATTCAGTGTGATATTAAAAATACATCTTACCCAACCCTAAACCCAACCCCAATATTCACCCAAACATAAGTGTGTCCTGAACTCTAACCCTAACCCTAACCCTTACCAAATGGGCCCATTCATTCTAATGAATCTCATAGGCTATAATGGAGAATGGAAAACCATCCAAAAAATTTTCCCATCAAGAGTATACCATTCAGTGTGATATTAAAAATACTTCTTACCCAACCCTAAACCCAACCCCAATATTCACCCAAACATAAGTGTGTCCTGAACTCTAACCCTAACCCTAACCCTTACCATATGGGCCCATTCATTTTAACGAATCTCATCGGCTACAATGGAGAATGGAAAAACATCCAAAATTTTTCCCCATCAAGAGTGTACCATTCAGTGTGATATTAAAAATACATCTTACCCAACCATTAAACCAACCCCAATATTCACCCAAACATAAGTGTGTCCTGAGCTCTAACCCTAACCCTAACCCTTACCATATGGGCCCATTCATTCTAATGAATCTCATAGGCTATAATGGAGAATGGAAAACCATCCAAAAAATTTTCCCATCAAGAGTATACCATTCAGTGTGATATTAAAAATACTTCTTACCCAACCCTAAACCCAACCCCAATATTCACCCAAACATAAGTGTGTCCTGAACTCTAACCCTAACCCTAACCCTTACCATATGGGCCCATTCATTTTAATGAATCTCATAGGCTATAATGGAGAATGGAAAACCATCCAAAGATTTTTCCCATCAAGAATGTACCATTCAGTGTGATATTAAAAATACATCTTACCCAACCCTAAACCCAACCCCAATATTCACCCAAACATAAGTGTGTCCTGAACTCTAACCCTAACCCTAACCCTTACCATATGGGCCCATTCATTTTATTGAATCTCATAGGCTATAATGGAGAATGGAAAAACATCCAAAATTTTTCCCCTTCAAGAGTGTACCATTCAGTGTGATATTAAAAATACATCTTGCCCAACGATTATCCCAACCCCAATATTCACCCAAACATAAGTGTGTCCTGAGCTCTAACCCTAACCCTAACCCTTACCATATGGGCCCATTCATTTTATTGAATCTCATAGGCTATAATGGAGAATGGAAAAACATCCAAAATTTTTCCCCTTCAAGAGTGTACCATTCAGTGTGATATTAAAAATACATCTTGCCCAACGATTATCCCAACCCCAATATTCACCCAAACATAAGTGTGTCCTGAGCTCTAACCCTAACCCTAACCCTTACCATATGGGCCCATTCATTCTAATGAATCTCATAGGCTATAATGGAGAATGGAAAACCATCCAAAAAATTTTCCCATCAAGAGTATACCATTCAGTGTGATATTAAAAATTCTTCTTACCCAACCCTAAACCCAACCCCAATATTCACCCAAACATAAGTGTGTCCTGAACTCTAACCCTAACCCTAACCCTTACCAAATGGGCCCATTCATTCTAATAAATCTCATAGGCTATAATGGAGAATGGAAAACCATCCAAAAATTTTTCCGATCAAGAGTATACCATTCAGTGTGATATTAAAAATACTTCTTACCCAACCCTAAACCCAACCCCAATATTCACCCAAACATAAGTGTGTCCTGAACTCTAACCCTAACCCTAACCCTTACCATATGGGCCCATTCATTTTAATGAATCTCATAGGCTATAATGGAGAATGGAAAAACATCCAAAATTTTTCCCCATCAAGAGTGTACCATTCAGTGTGATATTAAAAATACATCTTACCCAACCATTAAACCAACCCCAATATTCACCCAAACATAAGTGTGTCCTGAGCTCTAACCCTAAGCCTAACCCTTACCATATGGGCCCATTCATTCTAATGAATCTCTTAGGCTATAATGGAGAATGGAAAACCATCCAAAAAATTTTCCCATCAAGAGTATACCATTCAGTGTGATATTAAAAATACTTCTTACCCAACCCTAAACCCAACCCCAATATTCACCCAAACATAAGTGTGTCCTGAACTCTAACCCTAACCCTAACCCTTACCATATGGGCCCATTCATTTTAATGAATCTCATAGGCTATAATGGAGAATGGAAAACCATCCAAAGATTTTTCCCATCAAGAATGTACCATTCAGTGTGATATTAAAAATACATCTTACCCAACCCTAAACCCAACCCCAATATTCACCCAAACATAAGTGTGTCCTGAACTCTAACCCTAACCCTAACCCTTACCAAATGGGCCCATTCATTCTAATGAATCTCATAGGCTATAATGGAGAATGGAAAACCATCAAAAAATTTTTCCCATCAAGAGTATACCATTCAGTGTGATATTAAAAATACTTCTTACCCAACCCTAAACCCAACCCCAATATTCACCCAAACATAAGTGTGTCCTGAACTCTAACCCTAACCCTTACCATATGGGCCCATTCATTTTAACGAATCTCATCGGCTACAATGGAGAATGGAAAAACATCCAAAATTTTTCCCCATCAAGAGTGTACCATTCAGTGTGATATTAAAAATACATCTTACCCAACCATTAAACCAACCCCAATATTCACCCAAACATAAGTGTGTCCTGAGCTCTAACCCTAACCCTTACCATATGGGCCCATTCATTCTAATGAATCTCATAGGCTATAATGGAGAATGGAAAACCATCCAAAAAATTTTCCCATCAAGAGTATACCATTCAGTGTGATATTAAAAATACTTCTTACCCAACCCTAAACCCAACCCCAATATTCACCCAAACATAAGTGTGTCCTGAACTCTAACCCTAACCCTAACCCTTACCATATGGGCCCATTCATTTTAATGAATCTCATAGGCTATAATGGAGAATGGAAAAACATCCAAAATTTTTCCCCATCAAGAGTGTACCATTCAGTGTGATATTAAAAATACATCTTACCCAACCATTAAACCAACCCCAATATTCACCCAAACATAAGTGTGTCCTGAGCTCTAACCCTAAGCCTAACCCTTACCATATGGGCCCATTCATTCTAATGAATCTCTTAGGCTATAATGGAGAATGGAAAACCATCCAAAAAATTTTCCCATCAAGAGTATACCATTCAGTGTGATATTAAAAATACTTCTTACCCAACCCTAAACCCAACCCCAATATTCACCCAAACATAAGTGTGTCCTGAACTCTAACCCTAACCCTAACCCTTACCATATGGGCCCATTCATTTTAATGAATCTCATAGGCTATAATGGAGAATGGAAAACCAGGAAAACCATCAAAATATTTTCCCATCAAGAGTATACCATTCAGTGTGATATTAAAAATACTTCTTACCCAACCCTAAACCCAACCCCAATATTCACCCAAACATAAGTGTGTCCTGAACTCTAACCCTAACCCTAACCCTTACCAAATGGGCCCATTCATTCTAATGAATCTCATAGGCTATAATGGAGAATGGAAAACCATCCAAAAAATTTTCCCATCAAGAGTATACCATTCAGTGTGATATTAAAAATACTTCTTACCCAACCCTAAACCCAACCCCAATATTCACCCAAACATAAGTGTGTCCTGAACTCTAACCCTAACCCTAACCCTTACCATATGGGCCCATTCATTTTAACGAATCTCATCGGCTACAATGGAGAATGGAAAAACATCCAAAATTTTTCCCCATCAAGAGTGTACCATTCAGTGTGATATTAAAAATACATCTTACCCAACCATTAAACCAACCCCAATATTCACCCAAACATAAGTGTGTCCTGAGCTCTAACCCTAACCCTTACCATATGGGCCCATTCATTCTAATGAATCTCATAGGCTATAATGGAGAATGGAAAACCATCCAAAAAATTTTCCCATCAAGAGTATACCATTCAGTGTGATATTAAAAATACTTCTTACCCAACCCTAAACCCAACCCCAATATTCACCCAAACATTAGTGTGTCCTGAATTCTAACCCTAACCCTAACCCTTACCATATGGGCCCATTCATTTTAATGAATCTCATAGGCTATAATGGAGAATGGAAAACCATCCAAAGATTTTTCCCATCAAGAATGTACCATTCAGTGTGATATTAAAAATACATCTTACCCAACCCTAAACCCAACCCCAATATTCACCCAAACATAAGTATGTCCTGAACTCTAACCCTAACCCTAACCCTTACCATATGGGCCTTTTCATTTTAATGAAACTCATAGGCTATAATGGAGAATGGAAAAACATCCAAAATTTTTCCCCATCAAGTGTGTACCATTCAGTGTGATATAAAAAATACATCTTACCCAACCGTAAACCCAACCCCAATATTCACCCAGACATAAGTGTGTCCTGAGCTCTAACCCTAACCCTAACCCTTACCAAATGGGCCCATTCATTCTAATGAATCTCATAGGCTATAATGGAGAATGGAAAACCATCCAAAAAATTTTCCCATCAAGAGTATACCATTCAGTGTGATATTAAAAATTCTTCTTACCCAACCCTAAACCCAACCCCAATATTCACCCAAACATAAGTGTGTCCTGAACTCTAACCCTAACCCTAACCCTTACCATATGGGCCCATTCATTTTAATGAATCTCATAGGCTATAATGGAGAATGGAAAAACATCCAAAATTTTTCCCTATCAAGAGTGTACCATTCAGTGTGATATTAAAAATACATCTTGCCCAACCATTAACCCAACCCCAATATTCACCCAAACATAAGTGTGTCCTGAGCTCTAACCCTAACCCTAACCCTTACCATATGGGCCCATTCATTCTAATGAATCTCATAGGCTATAATGGAGAATGGAAAACCATCCAAAAAATTTTCCCATCAAGAGTATACCATTCAGTGTGATATTAAAAATACTTCTTACCCAACCCTAAACCCAACCCCAATATTCACCCAAACATAAGTGTGTCCTGAACTCTAACCCTAACCCTAACCCTTACCATATGGGCCCATTCATTTTAATGAATCTCATAGGCTATAATGGAGAATGGAAAACCATCCAAAGATTTTTCCCATCAAGAATGTACCATTCAGTGTGATATTAAAAATACATCTTACCCAACCCTAAACCCAACCCCAATATTCACCCAAACATAAGTGTGTCCTGAGCTCTAACCCTAACCCTAACCCTAACCCTTAACATATGGACCCATTCATTCTAATGAATCTCATAGGCTATAATGGAGAATGGAAAACCATCCAAAAAATTTTCCCATCAAGAGTATACCATTCAGTGTGATATTAAAAATACTTCTTACCCAACCCTAAACCCAACCCCAATATTCACCCAAACATAAGTGTGTCCTGAACTCTAACCCTAACCCTAACCCTTACCATATGGGCCCATTCATTTTAATGAATCTCATAGGCTATAATGGAGAATGGAAAAACATCCAAAATTTTTCCCCATCAAGTGTGTACCATTCAGTGTGATATAAAAAATACATCTTACCCAACCGTAAACCCAACCCAAATATTCACCCAGACATAAGTGTGTCCTGAGCTCTAACCCTAACCCTTACCATATGGGCCCATTCATTTTATTGAATCTCATAGGCTATAATGGAGAATGGAAAAACATCCAAAATTTTTCCCTATCAAGAGTGTACCATTCAGTGTGATATTAAAAATACATCTTGCCCAACCATTAACCCAACCCCAATATTCACCCAAACATAAGTGTGTCCTGAGCTCTAACCCTAACCCTAACCCTTACCATATGGGCCCATTCATTCTAATGAATCTCATAGGCTATAATGGAGAATGGAAAACCATCCAAAAAATTTTCCCATCAAGAGTATACCATTCAGTGTGATATTAAAAATACTTCTTACCCAACCCTAAACCCAACCCCAATATTCACCCAAACATAAGTGTGTCCTGAACTCTAACCCTAACCCTAACCCTTACCATATGGGCCCATTCATTTTAATGAATCTCATAGGCTATAATGGAGAATGGAAAACCATCCAAAGATTTTTCCCATCAAGAATGTACCATTCAGTGTGATATTAAAAATACATCTTACCCAACCCTAAACCCAACCCCAATATTCACCCAAACATAAGTGTGTCCTGAGCTCTAACCCTAACCCTAACCCTAACCCTTAACATATGGACCCATTCATTCTAATGAATCTCATAGGCTATAATGGAGAATGGAAAACCATCCAAAAAATTTTCCCATCAAGAGTATACCATTCAGTGTGATATTAAAAATACTTCTTACCCAACCCTAAACCCAACCCCAATATTCACCCAAACATAAGTGTGTCCTGAACTCTAACCCTAACCCTAACCCTTACCATATGGGCCCATTCATTTTAATGAATCTCATAGGCTATAATGGAGAATGGAAAAACATCCAAAATTTTTCCCCATCAAGTGTGTACCATTCAGTGTGATATAAAAAATACATCTTACCCAACCGTAAACCCAACCCAAATATTCACCCAGACATAAGTGTGTCCTGAGCTCTAACCCTAACCCTTACCATATGGGCCCATTCATTTTATTGAATCTCATAGGCTATAATGGAGAATGGAAAAACATCCAAAAATTTTCCCCTTCAAGAGTGTAGCATTCAGTGTGATATTAAAAATACATCTTGCCCAACCATTAACCCAACCCCAATATTCACCCAAACATAAGTGTGTCCTGAGCTCTAACCCTAACCCTAACCCTTACCATATGGGCCCATTCATTCTAATGAATCTCATAGGCTATAAAGGAGAATGGAAAACCATCCAAAAATTTTTCCCATCAAGAGTATACCATTCAGTGTGATATTAAAAATACTTCTTACCCAACCCTAAACCCAACCCCAATATTCACCCAAACATAAGTGTGTCCTGAACTCTAACCCTAACCCTAACCCTTACCATATGGGCCCATTCATTCTAATGAATCTCATAGGCTATAATGGAGAATGGAAAAACATCCAAAATTTTTCCCCATCAAGAGTGTACCATTCAGTGTGATATAAAAAATACATCTTACCCAACCGTAAACCCAACCCCAATATTCACCCAAACATAAGTGTGTCCTGAGCTCTAACCCTAACCCTTACCATATGGGCCCATTCATTCTAATGAATCTCATAGGCTATAATGGAGAATGGAAAACCATCCAAAAAATTTTCCCATCAAGAGTATACCATTCAGTGTGATATTAAAAATACTTCTTACCCAACCCTAAACCCAACCCCAATATTCACCCAAACATAAGTGTGTCCTGAACTCTAACCCTAACCCTAACCCTTACCATATGGGCCCATTCATTTTATTGAATCTCATAGGCTATAATGGAGAATGGAAAAACATCCAAAATTTTTCCCCTTCAAGAGTGTACCATTCAGTGTGATATTAAAAATACATCTTGCCCAACGATTATCCCAACCCCAATATTCACCCAAACATAAGTGTGTCCTGAGCTCTAACCCTAACCCTAACCCTTACCATATGGGCCCATTCATTCTAATGAATCTCATAGGCTATAAGGGAGAATGGAAAACCATCCAAAAAATTTTCCCATCAAGAGTATACCATTCAGTGTGATATTAAAAATTCTTCTTACACAACCCTAAACCCAACCCCAATATTCACCCAAACATAAGTGTGTCCTGAACTCTAACCCTAACCCTAACCCTTACCCTTACCATATGGGCCCATTCATTCTAATGAATCTCATAGGCTATAATGGAGAATGGAAAACCATCCAAAAAATTTTCCCATCAAGAGTATACCATTCAGTGTGATATTAAAAATACTTCTTACCCAACCCTAAACCCAACCCCAATATTCAGCCAAACATAAGTGTGTCCTGAACTCTAACCCTAACCCTAACCCTTACCATATGGGCCCATTCATTTTAATGAATCTCATAGGCTATAATGGAGAATGGAAAAACATCCAAAATTTTTCCCCATCAAGAGTGTACCATTCAGTGTGATATTAAAAATACATCTTACCCAACCATTAAACCAAACCCAATATTCACCCAAACATAAGTGTGTCCTGAGCTCTAACCCTAACCCTAACCCTTACCATATGGGCCCATTCATTCTAATGAATCTCATAGGCTATAATGGAGAATGGAAAACCATCCAAAAAATTTTCCCATCAAGAGTATACCATTCAGTGTGATATTAAAAATTCTTCTTACCCAACCCAAAACCCAACCCCAATATTCACCCAAACATAAGTGTGTCCTGAACTCTAACCCTAACCCTAACCCTTACCATATGGGCCCATTCATTTTAATGAATCTCATAGGCTATAATGGAGAATGGAAAAACATCCAAAATTTTTCCCCATCAAGAGTGTACCATTCAGTGTGATATTAAAAATACATATTACCCAACCATTAACCCAACCCCAATATTCACCCAAACATAAGTGTGTCCTGAGCTCTAACCCTAACCCTAACCCTTACCATATGGGCCCATTCATTCTAATGAATCTCATAGGCTATAATGGAGAATGGGAAAACCATCCAAAAAATTTTCCCATCAAGAGTATACCATTCAGTGTGATATTAAAAATTCTTCTTACCCAACCCTAAACCCAACCCCAATATTCACCCAAACATAAGTGTGTCCTGAACTCTAACCCTAACCCTAACCCTTACCATATGGGTCCATTCATTTTAATGAATCTCATAGGCTATAATGGAGAATGGAAAAACATCCAAAAAATTTTCCCATCAAGAGTATACCATTCAGTGTGATATTAAAAATACTTCTTACCCAACCCTAAACCCAACCCCCAATATTCACCCAGACATAAGTGTGTCCTGAGCTCTAACCCTAACCCTAACCCTTACCATATGGGCCCATTCATTCTAATGAATCTCATAGGGTATAATGGAGAATGGAAAACCATCCAAAAAATTTTTCCCATCAAGAGTATACCATTCAGTGTGATATTAAAAATTCTTCTTACCCAACCCTAAACCCAACCCCAATATTCAGCCAAACATAAGTGTGTCCTGAACTCTAACCCTAACCCTAACCCTTACCATATGGGCCCATTCATTTTAATGAATCTCATAGGCTATAATGGAGAAT